>NC_134991.1:0-10000000 GCF_050947335.1 Megachile rotundata | reverse complement strand
AATATGAAACACAATTACTAAATAAATAATAATATTCAAATTTATTGAAATATGTTTGTGGTGTATATCTTAATAAACATGATCAATAATTAAATAATAAAATTGATGCATAATAACATGGATTAAAATATGAATAATTCAATAAATGTTTACATTTATTGACACACGCTTATGCTCCATAATTTCAATAAATAAATAGCATAATTAATACTAAATATGAAAAATAACATTAATTGAAATATAAAAAAAAATAATTTACATGAAACACAATATTCACTGAAATATGAAATATAATTGATAATAACCTTGAAGAATATTTATTAAAATGTGAAGCATAATTGTCACATAAAAAGTAATTTTATCATCGATATTTAATCTCCGCTAAAAAGCAGAACGAATAAATGAGAACTGTTTTCAGTAAACGTTAAATATTTTCCTGTAGCGTCACATTTTCGACCTGTTATCTGTTTAAGCGACACATTCAGAACCACGAATGCACATCAGTTGTTTCGTTGCACATTTATGTCGAGCCGGCTGATATGCAACCACCACAATAACAGAAAAGCTAACATTACACGCGTGTCGACTGCTAATTAGGTTACCTGCTACGAAATAACATGAGTTGCGTGACATACGTTTGTTTTGTTGAAACTTAACAATGTTAACATTCGAGGTAGTCACCGTGCATTTTATTATTTTTAACTTTTTATTCTGGCACGTAATTCTTCGATGTATGTTTGTGTAACTATCATGTTTGAAACTTTAATTAATTATTATATTTAATGTGAAGTCTGATCAGGTTTAGGGATCAAAGGAGTAATTGGTAACTGGTTTTGATAGTTTGCAATTAGTTATGTTTATCACATTCAAATGATTGATTTCCATCAAATAGGATTGTTGGAGGAAACTTTTTTCGGGTTTGGAATTTGGAAATTTGGGCAGTGGAAATTTGGGAGTGCGAGGATTTATGGTTATAGGAATTCCAGGATGTGGGAATTTAGAAATTTGTGGACTTGGAAATTTCAGAAATTGGGAATTTATGGATTTGCAAGTTTCAGAATTTGGGAATTTTGAGAGTTGTGAGACTTGGAAATTTCAGAATGTAGAAATTTCGGAATTTGAGTACCTGGAAATTTCAGAACATGGAAGCTTAGAACTTTAGGAACCTGGAAACTTCAGAATGTGAGAATTTGGGAATTTGTAGACTCGGAAATTTCAGAATGTGGGAATTTAGAAATTTGTGGACTTGGAAGTTTCATAAATTGGGAATTTATGGATTTGGAAGTTTCAGAATTTGGGAATTTTGAGAGTTGTGAGACTTGGAAATTTCAGAATGTAGAAATTTCGGAATTTGAGTACCTGGAAATTTCAGAACATGGAAGCTTAGGACTTTAGGAACCTGGAAACTTCAGAATGTGAGAACTTGGGAATTTGTAGACTTGGAAATTTCAGAATGTGGGAATTTGGGAATTTGCAGACTTGGAAACTTCATAATTTAAAAATTTGAGGACCTGGAATTTTTAGAATGTGATTTAGTCACTTGGAAACCTGGAAATTTATGAATCCAGAACTTCGGAAATCCACAAATTCAGAAATACACAAGATCAAATTAAAAATTTTCAAATAAAACGTAATAAAACCTCTTCCAAATTTCCAAATATGCACTTCTCAAAGCCGCAAACGTGGAATACTTCACATATTTCAAAAGAGTTCCTTTGCTCAAACCTTCACAGTCACACACGAAAAACTCAGCGAACGTTTTGCATGAAAATTGATGCAATCAGGGTCGAAACGTTCGATCGCGGCATCTTGCTCGAAGATCTGGATTTATATGCGACCCTAGGAAATTACCTCTGACAGCCGGTTTCAATTTCGCCGTTCAACCAAACAACGTTTCTCTGATACGTAAACACGGTGCACACGTAATACGAGTATAGGGTGTACCGGACTTCCGTCATATGTTACCGTCAACGGTACCGCGTATTTACATACGCGGATACTGTGTACACGTATATACATACTTTTCGGTCAAGCGTCCACGGAAACTCGGATTTTCCCGTGTTTTCGTCGAGGATACAGCCAGCTGTAAACCGATCGTGCTAAACCAGCCCGAAAGTCGTCGACAATCTCGTTCGGCAGACACTTCTGTCACGAGTTTATCCGTTTTTGTACAACGGATTGACGTTCTAGTCCATTATTTCGGTATTGAATATTAACGCAAAGAGATGGGCATTGTGTATCGTATAACTATGTGATCGTGTTAAATTTGGGAGACGTGGGGTTAGCACGGATGTCATTAATTTATTCGCTGTAAATGATATTTTCGAAATGATACAACCGACCAAAATCAACATAGAAAAATTAATAAAAAATATAGAATACAATTTTTTCTTGTGTGGCTCTATTTGCAAAAATATTGAAATGAAACATTTTTTAAGTAATGGTAAAAAGCAATTTTTACAGTAAGAATTCACAGTGTAGAAACAGATAAAATCATTGTTCCTTAATTTTAGAGTAAACAAATGTTACAAAGTAGCAGTTGTTTCGAGTTATGAGGTATTGCTTCTGATTTTTGTATTTTACATGTGTTGTACGTTTACTTTGATGTTCCTCCCCATTCTCGTATGACTTTGCCGTTTTATTTTCCGACGAATGCGTACATAGAAGTTCTCCTAACTGGATCTTCCTGGTCCCACGGTTAGATTCATCTTTCTCTTTGCGGGTTCGTTAGACTTTCTGCCCGGCAGAAAATCGCCTGAAGGGTGTTGCGGTGTTTCCGTTTTACAAATTAACTGCTGCAAAGGGAAAAGGCGGTTGCTGTCGGCAGCTTTCATGTGGTTTGGATTGTTCTTGGTGTGGTGATATGTCGCTGATGGCGATGACAGAATTCGTCAAGTTGAATGCTCACTAGATTCTTATGTACCTTTTTATCTATCTTAACACCACGGGTGGCTTCTTTCTTCCCCAGTCTTCGTGTAATTTTTAAGAGAATTAACACTAGATTTACGGAACCCGTCAAAATTACGGATAATAGGTCTATTTTAGATGACAGAATTTGTTAAGAAATTTTTGTAAAAATGTCAACTTTCAGCAAAAGAATCAATGATTTAGGCACTTCACATATCATCTGCAATTTATATATTTTTCTACTTTAGGTAAATTTAAATAAAAGTGACCATCGAACGTCCGTAAATCTAGTGTTAAGTAGACATACACTTTTAACGCGTTGCAGTTTTATTAAGTCTACACTAGATAAAATTTTACAAAGTTAATTATTTACATTTGTAACGTTACATAAGCGTCTGACATTCACCTCTGTGACAGATTTTGCTTGTTTATTCTTTCACGTCTAAATTATTAAAAAATATTACCTGAGAGAACGAGCAGGTTCAAACAGATAGTACAACTAATGGTAACAAGAAACCCAATGAGCATAAAAATGAATAACTGACGCTAATAAAAATGGAAGCAGATCTATGTGCCCGTGTTAGGAAGAAACGTAAATTTATGTGACCCGTTTGTTAAGTCTTAAAAATGGTACTTCTGTAACTATCACCTCCAAGTCTCTCTTACTGTTAAAATACTCTGTTATTCTTCATAATATTGTAATAACATGTCTCTTATTTATCTGGAAAATCCTTCTGTAACCTCAGTCTGTCTTCTTACTGTGAAAATACTTCGTTTGTCATTTTTCAAAATATTTTAAGAATTCATTTTCTTTGTGTACCTTGAATATACTTTAGTAACTGTGACCTCGTTATGGTCTATTTTTTGCAGTTAAAATAGCCTATTCATCGTTTTTCCAATTATTTTTAAATTATTAAAATCTTCGTATATTTTCATGTTCTGTTGTTTAGAGAATATTGATATTTTTCACTGCTGAATCGAATACAATTGAAATAAATTAAAAATATTTTAAAGTTCTATATGTTTGTACTCCACAAATAAAATTATGATCTGTATGATTTATAGCGATCAACAGCTTAATGTATTTGTATTTATTTTTCGAATTTTCATACAGAATTCGTTTTTTAATCTCAGTAAATGAACCAAACATTGCTTCCTTTGTTATGAAATCAATATTGTCCTCATGCATATGTTAAATTCTACGTTCTCTGTCTGCACATCCAATTGTATAAATTTTTATTTATAACAATTTCAATTTCTAAACGTTTGTTTAAATGAATCCTCTGTTTCTTTTAAATTCTAAAATATATATATTTAAATTTTGCACTTCTCAATTAATGACTGAAAAATGTGGGGCGAAATAAAAAATTTTTAAATAATTGTCCGTCAAAGTATTTTTAAATTTATTTAAACTTGCAGTATGAACGTACTTTTATTCTGAAGGTATAACGCGGTTACATCGTGTCAAAATGATACGTGATATTTCACGTGCAAAATATTCCGGTACGAGATAATTTTAATCGGTTCACGTTTCTCATTAAATCGATGAATCCATTTCCGGTGAAATATTTAAGCCGGTAGGTGCTCGGAGCGAAAATCAGGATTTGCCGGGCAAACAGCACTTGGAAATTTATTAGTTATGGGATAGGAATTAACGGTCTAATGTTAAACGAGCGAAAGCTGTGCGTGTTTCGAGTACGATAATAGATACGGCAAAGAATAGAGTTGACCTGTAATTTCGACAAATTGGATACCATCGCGATTACCTCAATGTGAATTATTTCAAAAATAGGTCACAGAGTATAACGAATGCACTGTTGCGAAACTAATTTCAATTTGACTCATTATTCGCTTCACTTCTAACAGTTTGAACGATTATTTCCTCTTTGAGATCATCCCTTTTATCTCTGTAAATGTTCAGAAGTTTGAAAAACTCAAATTTTCCTTCAAATGATTAGTTTGTTTTTGGTACATGAAGTGCATATGTATAGTTAAGGATAAATAAAAAAATATTATTCAGATATCGAAGTAAAGTATCTAATTAAAATTTCTTCAGATTAACATGTCTTGTGATATGATTCATTATACGGCTGACTATAGTTACTATAGTTACATGTGTGTGTACATAAGTTTCATATGCAGTGTATACACATATGAGTGATATGTGCATATATGTATTTGTTTCTTTTTGTATAATTATTGTAGATAAAATATCACAACATTTTAAATGATACTGTATAATAATATACAATATGTGTGTAAAAACGCATACATAATATGTGTGTACTCGTATGTGTAACATACATATGTATACATATATGTGTCTACTTCTTTTGTAACTCACATAAGTAAAATATCGTCACATATTAAATGATATTGTGTAATAATATGTAGTATAGTGTGCAATAACATATTAACTTGATATCATATGTTGATATACAGAGCATGCATATACGATCATATGTAATATATGTATGCACACATGTACAATATACATATACACATATGTGTAATGTATACATATATGTATCATTTTCTTTGTATAATGAATATAATTAAAATGACATACCATATGACACTTTCTAATAAACACATGTGTATGTCCATATATAACACATGTATGTACGTCTTCTTTTTATATGTGTATAGAATATTACAGTCTAAACTTTAAGCGAACTATAAACGTCAAATACAACGATTTCAAGATATCTGTAAAGAATTTGCATTCCCACAATTCCCCTTGAAGTTCACACATTATAACATTTCCAGTAATGCATTACAACGATCTTACATCCATCTACCATGTTAGTTCCAGAACATTTGAGAACATCCTTCATCCAAAGGTTAAAACGAATTCGTATGCACGCAAATGCATCAACGACAAACGCGAAGAAAATTGTAAAACAGTTGACAGGATGAGCAAAGAAGACATCAGTGGTTAATGACGTCTTATTGTGCCTTGAGAGAGATATCGTACACAGTGAATTACTGTACGAGTTTACATTTCTGGCGAGCCTTCTGGCGCCGTGATTACGGCAGACTGATGCTAGTAATTTCTCAAGAGAACTGCCCACTTACGAAAGTTTCTTCCTGGTACGTTGACTTATGGTCCAGAACTTCCGATTCTCACTGCACCATTCTGTCTACTACACGTACGAGAGTCTGCGCTTTTGTGCACGATGCATCGAGTGCACTGATAATCGTTGTAACGATATAATAGCAATCGAATGAGTGCACGCGATTGTTGGGAAAAGTGAATGGTAGGGAATTTGTCAGTATCGATCAGCTTTTCCTATCGGGGTTGTTGATTATAGTAGACTGGACTCTTGTTGTATTGTCGGGGAACGGATTGCAGGACAGGTCTCGATATTGACAATTCGTGGAGAGATTTTTCCGTGTCATTGCAAGTGTCAACATTCTTGTATTTATATATTTCATTTTGGAAGCTTGAAGATTTTTATGTGTAAAAAAATTCTTAAACATAGCTTGAAGATTTCTAGAATGTATTCATTTTTGAATTTTTAAATTTGAAAAGTTTATATTTTTAGTTCCTCAATTTTATTTCTGATTTTTCAGATTTGATTGCTTTAGTTGTTTACATGTAGTATTTTTAATTTATTAGATTTAATATTTTTCTTTTTCCAAGTTTTATATTTTTAATTTTCCAAATTTAATATATTTAATCCTTCTAGTTTAATGTTTTTAATTTTTCAAATTTAATGTTTTTAATTTTCCAAATTTAATATATTTAATCTCTCAAGTTTAATGTTTTTAATTTTTCAAATTTAATATTCTTAGTTTTGCAAATTTAATATTTCCAATTTTGCAAATTTATTATGTTCAATCTTTCAAGTTTAATGTTATTAATTTCTCAATTTTAATATTTTTAATTTTCCAAGTTTAACGTCTGTAGTTTTTAAAATTCAGTGTTATCAATTTTACTCTACATCTGTTTCCTATCTACTAATACTTCATTAAAATCTAATTAACTTTTTATGGACGTTATTTACAAAGAATCCGTTCTCTTTTCTCCCTTCTAATCCAGTATAAAAAATGTTACCAATCAATCCTTGCTCCAACATCTCCAATGAATAATATATTACCACATAATTTATTAGGGTGTAAATATTCTACCTGAAGCAGCAGCAATTTTCGAATTACCATAATTTCTTCGCAGCCGATTCTTTCTCGATCAGTTGATCCAAAATTAACGCGTGAGCTTGAAGGATTAATCTCTGGAGGGGAACGAAAATGTATGGTAGTCTGGAACGTGAAAAATTTGAGTAAGATGCAAATCCGAGACGCGTCCGACGTGTCCTTTTTTTTACTTAACCTCCTTGCACCTTGAAAGTGTCAGTCTCATAAGAATGGAGAATTCTTTTACATAGCAGGACTCGAGCAAAGGTTTAATACGTGCTCTTGGTGCTTTGCATTTGAAAATCTGACGTTGCAGTACGTGCAGCTCGAAATTTATGCTCCTCGGGAAATTGATATTTCACCTAGGTTGAATTTCAAAATAATCCTTCGCGGTTCTTTCGCTGGCCGATTTAATAAACGGATCGCTGGATCGAAACGGAGAGAAATCGGGCTTAACGAAATCGATCCAAATTTAATTAAATTCCGTCGTGCACCGCTACACGACTTGCAAAACTATTATTACACGTCATGTTTCAATAAATTGCGGCGATTGTTATTTCTGATATCGAAATTTGATAATATTTTTAGGATTTTCGAAAAATTTTAATGGAAAGAACATATTAAAATTATTTGATTAATTAAAATTTTCGTTGATTTTTTAATTAACACTTGAATTTTAAATAATTAAAAATTTACTTCAGAATTAAAACATTGTAATATTACTTAAATATTAGATAATTTATGTGGAATTTAAATATTTAATAATTTCAAGTAATTGAGACTTTATTTGAATTTTAAGTGATTGCAACATTACATAAATTCTAAGTTGCTCTTAATATAAAATGAAAATATACATTACTTTTAAACAAGTAGAATGTTACTTCACATTTAAATGATGAGATCGTTTCTGAAATTTTTAATAATTATTTATAAATTAAACAATTTCAAAGTGCTTAATTCTCTAAATTTATTATTTTTAAAATTTTGAGGCTTGTAAATTAATAATTTGCACAACTTGAAAATATTAAATAAAAAATCTACAAATTTCCTCTTTTAAACTCTGACACGAGCAATTTGTACTACAACCCTCTTTCTTAAAACATGACAAACCCACAATATTTCAAGAGCTCGTGGGAGGAAAGTGAAAAAGTGTGATGATAGTAAGCTTATGAGCTGATTTGCAAGTGGTGTCATTGGCATTTCATAGGAACATCCCTCGCATTCACGTCGAACGTCACATGTCACTGATTCTGTATAACCTTGATAACCTATGCAATCCCTAAACCTGCTAATTTAAAAATTTCAAGGTTTATAAATGATTTACTAACTAAACTTGAAAATATTAAACTAAAAATGCACAGATTTGTTGCTCTAAAACACTGATACAAGAAATTTCTACTACTACAACCCTTTTTCTTAAAAAATGACTCTGATATTTTAAGAGTTCGTGGGAGGAAAGTGAAAAAGCGTGATGATAGTAAGCTTATGAGCTGATTTGCAACGTGGTATCTTTGGCATTTCATAGGAACATTCTTCGCATTTACGTCGATTGTCACATGTCACTGATTCTGTATAACCTTGGTAATCTATGTAATCCCCAAACCTGCTAATTTAAAAATTTCAAGCTTTGTAAATGATTTACTAACTAAACTTGAAAATATTAAACTAAAAATGCACAAATTCCCTGCTCTAAAACACTGATACAAGCAATTTTTACTACTACAACCCTTTTTCTTAAAAAATGACTCTGATATTTTAAGAGTTCGTGGGAGGAAAGTGAAAAAGCGTGATGATAGTAAGCTTATGAGCTGATTTGCAACGTGGTATCTTTGGCATTTCATAGGAACATCCCTCGCATTCACGTCGAACGTCACGTGTCACCGATTCTATCTACCCTAGGCACAAATGATTTTACATGTCGGTCAAATAGAGGGCTATCTTTTAAACGGGATGGGCGCAAGATCGCGGATCTAGGATAAGCAGTGACGTAGGATGAAAACGTCAGGAAGACTAATGGTGGCTCTCTTTCGCTGCTTGCCTCTTTTCTGTTCTTACTTCCGTCCGTTTCCTGTCCCGGTCGTTCCTTTTTCGTCCTCTCCTCCACGAATAATTTAACCCTCCAACTGGAGGATAAACTTTTTGAAGTTACGACGTCGCGATCGGCTCTCCCTTTTCTTCCGGTTGCACCCAATCGACATTTTTTTATACGGATATTCTTCAGAAAGTCCAGAAGTTTAATTGCAGCATGGGAGATAAATCAGAGAATCTGGAACTCTTTTACTTTGATATAGAGCACGAGAGTGTTGGTTAGTGACTTTGTACTTACTAGTAGATGGGGCTTTTTAGCCCTTTTCTTTCTGCAAATAGCGATTTAAAAATATTTAGTCTATTCTAGTTTATTGGATGTTAATAATATATAGTTTTTTCTAGCTCTACATATTAAAAATATCTAGCTTATTTTAGTTTACTTTCATTAGGTTTAATGTGGTAATATGTGGTTAATAGACGTTAAAAATATCTAATTTTTTATAGCGTGCTCTTATTAGATTTTATAAATATCTGGTTTATTATAGATCTACTATTAGATATTAAAAATAAATAATCTATTTAAAATAGATATTGAAAATTTCTAATTTATTCTAGTTTATTATTATTAGATGTGCATTCAATTAATTTAAACTTCTTATTCTTTAATAATTAAACTATGTAGAATTAGAAGGATAATTTTGTTCTTCTCTTTTGGAGTTGTAATTAATCCTCTTATTGCAAAATACTTCAATAAAAATTTGTTTATTATGCTCAGAATAATAATTGTAAATTGATGACTCATTTATGAAAATTGTCAATATAAATGTAGTACATTATATTCTATAATGTATGATATAGTATAGTACTATTTCTGTGGTGTATTTATTACACACTAAATTTTATATTCTTAATAAATATTTTATATTCCTCAACTACTATAGTATTCTATAATAAATTACATTCATAACAGCTAATACAAAGTACTAAGATATTATAATTAACAAGAAATAATATTTAATATTTGTTATAATGTTACAACTGTCAATAATATTATACCATTTGTTAACGTACTCTTAACATTCTATTTTCCCATAAACATGGCTGCATGAAAACTCTCCTAAATTCATCAGTTAATGACAAGAAACTTTTCCAAGAGAAACTTACAGAGCACTTTTCTAAATTATTAAACGGTTGTGTATTAAACTGCAACGTACAGTTTTTTAATAAATAATCGATGCATCTATTGAAAGCGAAGGGGTCTGTACATCATAAAAAGTTTTATGCTTAAAAATACTATACGGAACTTTAATATAAAGGCTTGCTCGACGCGTCTAATATTTATGTCGAAAATTTACCGACGTTACCCCCAGTGTATTAAGTACTTATTGTGGAGTTCACTTCTTGAAGTGTGCTTTGCATTAAAAAGTTTGATTATGTTACAAGAAAATCGCATTATAAACTCGGCAACATGAAGCTCCGTTGGATTTATAGTAAATTAAAAAGATATTGGCATCATCTTCTGAAAGCTGTTTTCTTATGGGTGTATATCGACCAAGTTAAGGGCATAATAATTCTAAGATTTGTTATTATTAATTTATTATTATTTAATAAAAAATGTTTTTGTGGGTTATATTATAATCAACATGGATTAAGATATGTTAAATAATTTGAACAAAATTCATAGTTTCCGATATTATCAATAATGGATTGAACTTAGGACACTTTCAAAGTTAAATTTTCAACCATCAAAATAACTGCGAAAATTTTTATATACACTGAATATATTTAACCACAAAAGTTTTTCATGACAGTTAACTAAATTTTAATTAGATTTTAATTTGATAAAATAAATTTTTAAGATAAATTTTAATTTAATTAAATTTTTGTGACAATTGTAAAAATTAAAGTTATTACAGTTAACAGCTGACAATAGAAATGCCACTTTCAAAATAAACGGCTCATTCGTAACAAATGAGCACACATATTTTGTGTAATGAGTATACTGCCATATGATACGTGCCTTCGTTAAATAGAGCGCTTGCAATAAATCAGGATGTGCCAATATCTTTGCGCGCCGTTGCAGTTGTTAAAGAACAAGTCATGTCTAGGATTCTGCTTTACGTAGGAATTGCGATTTGCATACAAAGTCGAATTTCCCTCAAGACTACGCGATCTTGCCTTACGAAATTGTGAATTATGATGAGGTCAAGCATAATATGGAACATGCGTAACAGTAGAAGACAGAGATGTTAGACGTGTACATTAGAGAGCAGCAAAACGTCCCAATTCAACATTGACTGTCGAATTTGTGCCTCAACTATTTGCATTGAATTGTAACTTCTTTTGCAATTATTAATCGAGTAAAGTTAAAATAATTATATTTCTCTTTACCGAAATCTTTGATACTCTCTTTACTACCGTTTATTAATTTTTAATTGGTTCATTAAATTTAATAATTAGTTAGAAAAGATATTAGTCGTAATTTGCTGTACATGGTTTAATGCATTTATAAAAATTTTTCATATGAAATTTTTAATCACAATTTCACAGTTTCAATAAACATAGTGAACTCAGACTAATTTTCTACATTCGACTTATTTTTGTTAAATTTCTCTCATATTCAATTTTACACACTAATATATTAATTTTAATTTTTAAATTTCTCCTATTTCGTTAATTCGTTTTTACTGTCTTTTGCTCGTCGTTAAAACTGAAATTTTCAAAATGAATAAACGTTCGTATTATGAACGGCTTAGTAATATATCGTATTAAATAAAATAAACGATTTTTAAATAACAGTACGCGAAAAACATTTTAAATTCATTTTATACACGTTTCGCGAAGCTTATCCTGCTAACATTTTTTTATCTGGTGGATACGTCGTTTGTAGAAAAAAAATAATGATGAAAAAAGAGATGTAGCATACTAGCTCCTTGAGATTGAATTTGATTTGCGTTCTTCCAGGAACGGAGGCTCTGGAAAATACTCGGAGCGAAAAGTTTGTTGACAAAAGCTGTTATTATTTCAACTTCCTGACGAATTAACCGGGATAATAATAGAGTTGGATGCCAGTGTCTTACCGGCTCTTCCGACGTTGCGCTAAACGCGGAAAGCAATTAAAGTTTTCCTCTTTTTACCGGGAATGGATATGAGAAATTGTCTCAGGAACTCGGAGATCATGCTCGACATTATTCTGAAGGCGCAGCCATAATTTTTCAGTCAACAGAGATCGAACTCTGAGTTCGATTTAAAATTGAACTTCATATTTGAATCTACTAGGTTATATAACAAATTTATTTTTTTTATACTATTCTTTTATATTTTAGAGGTTATTTTAGATTGTTTAAAAGCATTTAAACCAAATTTAAAATAAGTTTGTACAAAATTTAAGGTTTGTACAAAAATAATTTTGCAACAGTTTCAATTACATCGTTTCTTCTAGCATGTATTGTGTTAATAGTGCTACTATTTTGCACTATGCTAGATAAGTATATGAACTTGATTTTAAAATGTCTTATTCATAGTAACCATTTAATTAGGTATCTTTGACAACAATAGTTTTATAATAAGATATACTCATGGTACATATAAGATAAAAATAAAACATAAAAATATAAGATAAAATACATGGTACTTATCTAGCACAGTACATATATTTAACATAATAGTACTATTTTGTTTTAAGAAATCAATTATTACTTTCAAGGATACATAGCACTATTTTGCTTTCAAAGTTCAATTATTGTTTTCAAGGATACATAGCACCATTTTATTTTGAGAGATCCACTATTGCTTTCAAAAACACATAACACTATTTTGCTTTCAAATATCAATTTTTGTTTTCAAAGATACATAGAACCATTTTGTTTTGAGAGATCCACTGTTGCTTTCAAAGATACATAACACTATTTTGCTTTCAAAGATCAATTATTGTTTTCGGAGATACAGAGCACCATTTTGTTTTGAGAGATCCACTGTTGCTTTCAAAAATACATAACACTATTTTGCTTTCAAATATCAATTATAGTTTTCAAAGATACATAGCACCATTTTGTTTTGAGAGATCCACTGTTGCTTTCAAAGATACATAACACTATTTTGCTTTCAAATATCAATTATAGTTTTCAAAGATACATAGCACCATTTTGTTTTGAGAGATCCACTATTGCTTTCAAAGATACATAACACTATTTTGCTTTCGAAGATCAATTATTGCTTTCAAAGATACAATCAGAATTATATGAAAACTCAAGTAAAAACTTGAAAAGTTGGTGGTTTTTTGAAATCCGCCATTCGATACGTGACAGTAGAATATTTGTGTACTCGTAATTCGTTTCAACGGAACATTCAATAAACGCGCGTCCAGGGTAGTTTATTGCAAGACATATCGCCGGTGCAACCCTGTGGCGACGTAGGCAAATAAATCCAATTTTTATTCCGATACAAAATGGCCGGTGTATACGGCAAGTTGGCTGTATTTCCTGGCAACCACTCATATTTCTTAGATGTAACGTCCGCCGAGCGAGTAGCGAGTCATAGCACACGGGGAATGCAAAATTTCCAGCATTACCGAATACCCGAAACTGGGACGCGAAGTTTCAACTTATATTTCCCGCGTAGTTCGCGGTGTCGCGAATAAATGAAAAACGGGGCGGGATTTAGAAACGTTTCGAATCTCATTTCGCCAAGCACTCCATTCACGTTATTGAGTTACGCTCAGACAGAATTCAGAATTCTTGGAATTGCGAGCTAGCTGGATATCTTGCGCGGAGGATGACGATGAACGACGACACGGACGATTTCTATGATTCATTCTTTGCTACGGGGGGATTGAATAAAATTTTCTTGGACCGGGAACGTCTTCTGATGAGCGATCGCGAACATCATCCAGAAGAAAACACAAAACGAACTATTATGCGTAGATACGGTTTCTTACTTCCAGTTCTCGTTCGAGACATCTTGAACTCTGGATCTCCTTGTTTCGTGCGGAAGTTGCCGAAGGAAACGCTTTGAAATCGAGCAGCCGTGACAATGGTATTATTTGACGGGGCGATATTACATTTTCAGTCGGTTTAGTTTCGTTTGATCTTTCGATTTTCATGGCAAAGGGCTCGATTTTATTAGATTGTATAGGTTGTTCCACAACGTGTCCAATACAACGTGTTTCGAACGATGCAAAACATGAGAGAAGGCAAAATAAGAACAAGCTTTATTCCTGTTTCAATATGGCAGTTAGAAGTGCTGTTGAGGTGCAAGATACAGGAATGTATATTACTACCTTTTAATTCTAATACCGTCTAAAATGTACAAAAATGTACAAAAGGTTCAGCGTACAAGAAATAACATTACATATTTATATTTTATAATCTTAATGCATTTAGAAAGCAAAAAATTATCATTTTTTAATGATTTTTAATATAAATGGCAGTAAATGATGTGTAGTAATTGTGCGCAGTAAAACTATTATACTTGACACTAATGTGCTTATAGTATAGAACTGCGCATGTTTACTGCGCAGGTGCTTAATGCGCATGATCAGAAATACCTCTGTCACGAAGTACCTACTAATTCAAAACAAGAAAAGGATATGAACAAATAATTTGTGTTTTCTTTATAATGGAAGGAAAACTTTTAAAAAATTATGATGTAGGTTTAAAAGAACTTGAAGAAAGTGTTGCGTATGTATATTCATATGTGTAAATTGATGATATACATTATTTATTCATAATATGAATGCATTTATACACTCTGTATGTACACTCTAGTAGTGGTTATCAAAATTGCATTCAAAATTATATGCGTAAGCAAACGATGTAAAATATTCATGTTAATATTCAAGATCATAGTCAATAATTTTTTCAGGAATTATAGAGAGTGTTATAAAATATTCAAAACAAAAGTTGTTAATGACGATGGCAAATTACGTGCTGGTGTTGACATTTATTATTAGTTTTACAGAATGAAATATTTTTAAATAAGTGATTGATACATAAAAATCGTCTTTATAATAAAAAGTCAGGTTAAGTTCCTTTTATTTATGACACATCGAACTTTTTCGTAACAAGTAACGCATTGAAATGTGCATGATTTCACACTACAGCATCAAGAATTATTCTGACATTAAAAGTTCGAGATTCTATAAAAATGAATGAAACTAGCAAAAATAAAGTATCACAAATAGATCTTTCTTGGAAACGAAAATACTGAGGTACATGTCGTTAATCGTAGAACTGCATCGAAGAAGATTCGGCTTGTAACAAATTGGTACTCAAGCTGTAGACCAGATACGAAGAAAAGAAACATGCGGGTTACTGAATTTTCCAGCGTTCTTTACATCGCCTTGCAGCGTAGAAATCAAATAAACTCTTGTAAAGATCTCTGTGAATTTCCACAGCGTATGAAAAATACGAGATTCGTAAAGCACACAAAGGTTGAAGTTCTGATATATTCCTTTATTCGAAAATTTCCCTATGGATGTTGATTTCAATTTATAATACATTACTGTTTTTAGAATACTTGTAATACCGATTTCTATTTATAGTAGCAATTTGTAATACTAATTTGTGTTCATAGTACTTGTATTTCCAACACTAACTTATATTTATAATGCAACATTTATACATATAGTGAAATTAATATACTGTTTTACGAATTTCTGTTCTTCATCCAATAATTTTTCTTTTCTGCTGAAAAATATTTTAAATAGAGCATAGATCTTTTATGGAAAAAATCTTTCTGTCAACAGTGGATTGTATACAGTACTCTCATTGTATTGATATTAACTGAACTGCAGAAATGGAAAATACCTGAGACTCTTCTCTTGCTTATTTTGTCAATATAGAAAGATGTACTACTGCAATGAAAAATTTTTACTGTAAAAATAAAACTTCCGAGTGTGCAGTCTTCTTATATGTTATATGATAATACATGAAAATCTATGCATGAGTAGCAATATAACAAGTACCTATTTGCTACCAATATTGCTTGCTATGCTATTTATGTTAAATCTATTGACCTACACCTATTTGTCATAACTCATTTTAAACTTGGCTCCCAAAAATTATAGCATCATAACGTATTAAATATGGAACTACCATACGCAAAGTATGTTGCATATTCTGTACGAGTAATAAATAAAACTTTGTTTGTGTCATATATTGAACATAACACGATAGAAGTATAATATTGAATGTAATCGCGGTTGCACACTGGAAAAAGAATCGCTTGTTTGTTTGCTGGTGGAATCGAACGACCGGAAAGATAGATTTTCCCAGCGGAAGACGCAGTCGAAAATGCAACTTACACATTTCTAGCCATTTCAAGGCGGGTTTACTTGCGGTCGATTTCTATTTTCCTACCTCTATTTCAGAAAATTTATTTATATTTTTCGTATCTTACTGTCGGTTTCACGTTTTTACGGCCGAAAGTTTCTTGGTTCTTATCATTTTCACTTGAATTGACTAACTTTTCATGTTATTCGGTTTCAGTGACTGCACGTTTCTGAAAGAAACTTTTGGTCAGACGATTTCGAATATTTCTCTCGTTATTCTTTGCATATTATTTTACTTTTGTTTCTGTCTGATTTTTTATGAGGAAGACTAATTGCGGGTGACATACATTTATAGTCATTTTTCTGATTTAATTGAGAGTTATAAACATTTATTTTTATATTATTAAATACTTAACACTGAAGCTACCAAAACGGTCAAATGACTGCTTTACAAGTTTCGAACTACAAGTTACAAAAATTGTTAAGACGCTTTTTGTGAAATCTACGTTAATTTTCATCGTGATAAGGAATTAATACTTATACGATTTTATCTTTAATCGTCTATTTATTTATTTTTCAACTTCATTTTTAATTTTAGATTAAGTCCTTATTATACACTGGTAGATTTAGCGTTAATTCTACTTGGACCATTTTTCTTCGATAACTATCTGTATTAAATCTTTTATCCTCTTGCAACAAAATGGTACATCATACGGCCGTTAAACATTAAGCTAACATCAGAATTCACGATTGATTCAACAGCTGATTTAACAGCTAATTTAACAACTATGTCATTATTGGTAGTATATTAGCGGCTACATTATTTCCACCCCTTCAATACCACTTCCAATCGACAAGTTCTATCTCCTGCATTACATCAGTGATTACAAATGACCTAATAAATCTAACGGTCTACAGTTTATGGCATCGGATAGTTGCTACAGTGGGTTAATGATCGTGGGTTTATGACGGGCTAATTATTCGATAAGTTTATTGATGCTGAAAACGTAATCGGATTGATGTGCGAACGGTTCTAGCTGAAAATTAGGTGAATGCGAGTGCATCATAAACCTAAGTCATCGACACAGCAATTGAAGCACGTTCAACTGACATAAACGCTGCATAAAATATCATTTGCTCTGTTTAACTTTGAAGCGAGTTTAAAGGAAATAACTCAAGTTACGCAGAATATTTTTTTAATATAAACAAATAACACTCATTTCAATCATTTAACAAGAAAGCAATTTTTGAGGTGGGCTAAAATATGTCCCATCATGTATCAAAGACTAAAGTGAGACATTTTTAACCTATCTGACATCACAGAGTTAATCAAATAGTCATCGAGCTTTCACAAATACTTTCTTATCTTTAACAAACTTTAGTTTTAAAAATCCTTTATACATGCGGAATTAAAATCACCTATGTATATCCTATGTTAGAGATGCATGTTAAAATCAGTTAATAAGGTTTGATTTAATATTAACATTTAAGTACTTGCAATTTTTATTGTAACATCTGAATCACCTAAATTGTAGTTAAAAGCCGATACAATATGAAATCAGTGTCGGATCGACAAAAATCAGTTAGTTTCTGAGCTAAGTAACTGGAGATGGCATTTTGTATGTCATACAAATTTTCAAATTTTTTGTCTATCAGAAAGTGTAGCAACTGTCTGTCAAAAAGGATACAATGCTGGATATGTAGCTCTTCTGGTATTTGTCTGGCCATTTCACATAAAACTTAAAAGAAAAATTTAAGATGTCTTTGTCTTAAACTGTCTTTGACATAACATTAAAATACACAATCAGCAGATAAATGGTAATCAAATATGAACCTAACACATACGTCCACTTGGCAAAAATAGAATTTTGCATTGATGCATATACGCGCCCACCACAGTTAACTGGTTATTTCCCGATAATCACCGACATTAATTTAACCAAAAAGGGTTTCGCGAAAGGTTCAGGTCCTAGCTTAGGTCGCTGTTACGAGCCGCGCAGAGAATCGCGTAACTCAATTGCGTCACTTAATTACACGCTTCCATAAATCGTCCACTTCAATTTACGCCGCCTTTTGCCGGCTTGGCACGTTTGCCGTGCACCGTATGTAATCAGTTTCGTTTTCCATTCTTTATATGTTGCTTTGAACGCTTTGCCAGCGACACTGCAGCTGTACATGGTTCGCTCCAAGTAACGAGACCGTGTTTATGAAAGTTGTCGCGCGTTACATCTTTCGGAATCAAAGTGATCGCTTACAAAGTGGTCCTCTTAAAAGGCAATGTACCTATAGAGGTAACTCTTGTTCATTTCTTCGTGTCATGTCCAGTTTGTAGCCTTTGACGCGTTTATTTTGACGGTGATTGCGTTTCAAATACTTTTTCCTTTACACGAATGTCTGTTAATTTATGGTGGTTTTTTATGTGGAGGATTGGAAGGAAATTGCGGTTCTGTATTATTAGATTTATATATTACTGGATTCGTGTATTCCCCAATTTTTAAATTTCTAGATTTGTATGGTACAGAATGTCTAGATGATTATATTAGAAATTTAGGTCTAGATGTTGGAGTTCCAAGGTTTCAAGATTTCTAGATTCCTATATGCTTAGATACCTAAATTGCTAGACCTCCAAATTACTGGATTTCTGGATTCCTGGATACCTAGATTTAGTAGATTCCTAGATTCCTTGATTCCTAGATCTCTAAATGCTTAGATTACTAGATCCTTGGATTACTAAATCCTCCAATTTCTTCACCTCCAAATCTCAAGATGTTTAAAACTCCAAATACTCATATTCTCAAATACTAGGTCCCATCATTGTCAACTTCTCATACTACTTGAACACAAAATCCCTAAACCCTAAGTATCATAATCCACAGTTTCTCACATCCCATTTTTAAATTCCCAAATTCACAGATATCCAAAACTATGAATCCACAAATCTTTGATTTAACATCTTTGTATCCCAAATCTTCGATATCCTTAAATTTCAATGCGATTAGACACCTAGAGCACTTATGTCCCTCACCAGTGACTCCATGGTATTCAAGATTCATGATCAAATAGGGCTTTAGTTGTCTATTATCACAGTTACCGGTTTAAGCTAGAAAGCAAGCAGTTTCGCTTTTAGAACAAATATAGTAAACCCCTAAACGCAGTAAAAGGTATGTTCGAACTTTGAAAATGGTCCCTATAGTTCAAGACGAAAATTATAGATGGAAGGAAGCATCTTCTGTTGGTGTAGGGTTGTCGAGCTAGAAGCTCATGGCTGTATTAAAGAACCATGAATATTCATCGAAGCGCTGACATACTGAGCCAGAATCGATCTTATCATTGGCAAGATTGTTTTACGAGCTATATCGAGTTCCTGTGAAATTGAAAATAACGATGAAAAATCGCATCATACCCTTAATCTTTTTTCTGTTAACGTTTTGCAGTCGTTTTTCTTGAAACGATCGTTAGGGATGTTCGTTGTAATATTGAAGTGTGAAGTAGGGTGAAGGAATTAATTGAACGATATTGGCTTTTTTGTGTTAGATAATTTTTTTAACGAAAGTTACATTTTTAAAGTTCTGGACTTTCAAATTCTAGATTTCTATAGAAAGGCGGAAAATTGTTGATTTTCCTATGCATATAAAAATTGTCGTTGAATATTACTACGCAGGTAATTTTATTTCATAAATAATTTTATAAATATTTTATAGATAATTTTATTTTATATCGATTGAAAACTACACTGGGTTTAACTGATTATAGAACAGTCGAATGAAAGAAAATAATGGTAGCGTAGAATACCAGGTAATATACTCGAGCAATAGATAATTTATTTAATATTAAAAGAACAGCGAATGTTCATTTGAAGATCCAGGTTGTAATGTTTGACCTTAATGTAATTAATTTCTCTCACGTTTCTGATTTCCAACGTCATTAATTCTCTTTTCAACGATACGACGAACTAGTTACTCGTTTTATTCGCAAAGTACGCCTTATTGTCCTCTATAACTGCATCGCCATGACAACAATGGCATCCAGTGGTTTCAGAGAATAAAAATATATTCCCTGGATAACGAGCAGCATCACGAGTTTTGCAGTTTTATGGAACGAGTCCCGTGGTACAACTTCATTTTAGAACGTAATTTTCTGATTTGTATAAAGTGAAGATATGCATACTCGGCCAAGTTTGTTCGGTTTACTTAATACTCTAAAATAAATCCTAATATATTATTATTGAACTATAGCAGAAGATACTAAATTAGAATCATTTAAATTATTAGAATTATTGAAATTACTAAAATTATTAAAATTGTTAAAATTGTTAAAATGATTAAAATGATTAAAATTATTAAAATGATTAAAATGATTAAAGTGATTAAAATGATTAAAATTATTAAAATTACTAGAATTATTAAAATTATTAAAATTGGTAAAATTAGTAAAATTAGTAAAAGTACTAAAATTATTCAAATTATTGATATTATTAAAATTATTAAAATGATTAGTTATTGAGATATTAATAAAGTTATTAAATTTATTACAATTATTACAATTATTAAAATGAGTAAAAGTAGAAAAATGAGTAAAATTATTAAAATAAATAAAATTAGTGAAATTTGTATAACTAGTTAAATAAATAAAATTATTAAAGTTATTAAAATTACTAAAATTACCTAATTTATTAGTTGCCATGTAGTCAAAGAAAAAGCAGAGCATTTCTCCATTTTTAATCTAGTTCATTATAACAATATAAAATGAATCGAATTGACGTACTGTTATTAACATTTTTTGTGAAATGTTCATTAATTTCATTTGTTCCTTTAAGCGAATGTTTATTAATATAGAAAGTTATGACGTATGCACTGTATCAAAAATCACAAGCTCACAATCGTAATTAATTTAGACTGTTCTAACTTTTAATAATCATAATTCAGTGTCTTTCCTTTGAATAAAATTGAACAGAATGTTTTACAAATAACTGACTTTTATATGTCCTCATAAAGTTTAATAATGTACATTTAACGTACATTTAATGTTCATTTCTTTCAGTAAATATTAAACACATAAGTAATCTAGTTGTATCTAATAATAATTCCTATTAATTTTTCTTATAAAATGTTGAAATATGAATGAAGTGAATTGAAGTGGGATACAGTGATTACCGATTGTAATTATTAAATGATTATTAATTGGTTTCTAATTACTGCTTGTTTGCAAATAGAAGTATTGTATAGTTTGTAACAAAGTACAAAATAACTAAATTGTAAATAAATAGCTTCTATTAACCTTCAAAGATATTTTTACTGTTAACAGATAACGATGTGAAACTTTTCATTTAAAAATTTTAACAAATTCTTTTGAATTTATTATCTTTCCATTATTAATTATTACTATTCGTTATGTTTAAAAAATGACATGTATAACAATATCGATTGAGATGAAAAATTCCAAATTGTATTGAGCAGACTAAGTTATCTTTCGAGGGCAGAGTGTTAATTTGCCCCATGAAACAACGTTGAAATAACAACAAAGTGAATCTAACTGAAGCAGAGTGTTTTCGTGCCACCAACGATCAAAGGTTATTAATTAATATCAGATCAATAGCCACCGGAACGCAAATTAAAAAATAATGTAGTTTGTAACAAATTACGAAACAACTAAATTACAGACGAATCATTAAAGATCAAAGGTTAACGTTTCTGAATAACGGGTGGTATCAAAAGGTCTATTAATAGGCTTCCGGTCGGTACGGTGTTAAGGGACTTAATATCATAACGTAAACCTGTTAATTTCCGTGTTCGCCAGTGTATGTTGCTTCTACCTTACCTGCCCGCTATTTGCATAAACCAGACTTCAAAGTAAGTCTCTCTCGCGTTATTTCACCCTGGTATTCGTCCAGGATCTTCCCTGAGGAACCTTTTCGATCTCTTGGTCGCTCTTCAACTAAACCAGGAAGTACCTGTAATATACTGGCAAGGGGAAATCCTAAGCTAATAACTAGTTTTTATGACGCTTTGTTCAAAGGTTAAGCTTGAAAGACTGAACATGATGTCTGATTCTTGAATGACCATTATTAATTCACACGATATTTAACATCAAAGTATCTTTTTTATCCTTGTCTCCTTTTTGCAAAACGATATTTAATGGAGTTGGCAGATTAGTTTATTGGCAAATTATTCCTTTTAGTCATAAAGTCAAATCCTATTGGAGAATTCTTTTTGAGGTGCTGCCTTTTCCAATGTAAGAGAGAAATTTTCACGTTAAACCTTTGAGACTCACTTGTGCATTCACAGTTCAAATGTGATAAATTTTCTCTTCAGTTTAAAGTTTAATTATAAATTGCACAGTGAAGGTCGCTGAATATGAAGTAGATATAATATTTTAATTTTACTCGTTTTAATAACGTAGCTTTGAATAGTGACTCATGCTGCTGACAAATAGTTCAATAGCCATAACAAGTATCAGATATAACATTTGACAATGTTGACTCTCATTGTGGATGTATGTGATCAGCGCCGTAAATTGGACTCTTAATATTAAGATATTGATATAACAGATTAAAAGATAAAATTGGAAGATTAGCCTTTTACACTCTGTAATATTTTTCACCAACTCCTTAAAATATATTTAGCCAATTTACTTATCTGAATTATTTATAAGATCCAAAAGAAAAGTGATGTCACTCATTAAATATTAAAAAGAGTTGAGTATCCTTATACTTATTAATCCATATCTCAAGCTATCTGAAACAATGGTCACAATGTGTTTTCACAATGGTCAACTTTTAAATCAGTAATTATCCCAGCTACCATTAGCTCTAATATCAGACCCACAAAAGGATGGGATACCACATCAGATTGTAATCGCACTGGAACAATAAATCGCTCGTGATTAATCGGAATACCGGAATTTAAATTCGACCAATTTGTCTCGTCCAGGTCATGCACGAAGAGATCGTGCGCTCACATAATCGCCTAGGACGAAATGGAGCTCCGAATGACGGACATCCATTGTTTGAAGTGTTTCTATATGCGTTCTCACGCTTTGCGATAGCCAATGGATCCATGCCAGCCACTTACTTTCGCCAATGTTCCCGTTGCTTCGATTCGCCTCGTTCTCCTTAAATGTCCGTCCATTTTCTGGAAATCCTCTAACAGGTAGCGTTTTCATTTGCGGCTAACGCGCTCTATCGAGTAGCTGCTGTATTTGTATAGGTACTTCTCTCCTCGTGTCGGAGGAGAATTTCGAGGGGAATCGTAACGGTGCGAGATCTTGTAGGCTTTTAAAGAGAATCGGATTCAAAGCTTTCTTTTTATTGGCTTTCCACTTCGAGGTATTTCTAGTTGGATCATCCGATGAGGTTAATATGAGTTTTATATCGGAGTCGGCTACGTTATTGGATTTGTTAGAATGTGATCGTTTAAAAGTAGTTCATTTTTATTAGCGCATCGACATATTTGTGGGAAGTATTCATTATCGATGCTCGGTTTATACGCGCATGTTAAATTGGCGGAAACGATGTGGTCTATTGATTCATCCGCGAATCTGATACATATAATAAGCAGAAATCGAGTTCCAATTGTAATGTGAATATTCATAGGAACAACAATAGTCGAAATTATGTTTTTCGTCTTTTCGCGTGTATATTTTATTTCTATCAACAACTTGGATTCTTTGCAGCTGCATAGATAAAATAGCTGCATTGAATGCTGCTTGCATATTTCCAATTCACTCAAATAAATTATCGTATAAATTATTACAGAATTTTATATAAAAAAAATGTACTTATTTTATTTTTAACGATGTGTATAAATCATAGTTCGATATTAGCATGTGGTTTATAAACCACACCCGCAGTTGAGGGGTTAAAAGTTTGTCGTCAGCCAGCATAGTCGTCACGTGAAGTCTCACCTATGCGCGTGAAGAAAGTTTCCAGGTGACCACGAACCCCATACGCGTCCACGAGAAACAATGGCGATCGCGAACCGGTGCAGTGCAGTCGAAAAGTTGGCCGAGGGGTTGTTGGTCGACTGGTTACCTCGCGGTTGCCTGACAAAAGTCTTAAAACAAAAGTCTCCCAGACCGATGAATAGCTGAACTTTGGTGCGTTAGTTCCGTTTCCTTTGAACAAGTCATCCGTTGAACAGTACATCCATTGTCGCTGACGTGTTCAGAGTCTGTTGGCCAACGACGAAACAATGCTTCTTTCTCCCTCTGGACTTATGCCTCTTGGAGAGTTACTGCTCGGTAAATTTTCGGTCAGATTCGCTGGAGAAATAGACGGTTCTTGGTGCTCGGGCGACCAACGGTGATTAATATATTAGCCCTTAACGGGCGAGCTGAGCGAATCTTTTATCGTAGAAACGGTGAAGGAGACTCACGGTAAATTTTCTTTACTGTTCTTGCGCGATTTGGGATTTTCGAGAGATGTTTCGAGGGATGTTTTACAATCTAGACTGTTTGAGAAAGGGTGAATTGTGAGTTTAGGAAGTTAATTTGGAAATCTGGGAGTTTAGAAGTATGGAAATTTAGGAATTTATTAATTGGTGATTTGTTTATTTGCTAATTTTCTATTTGACGAATTTATTCATTTGCTAATTTAGTACAATAATTTATTGATTTACTGATTTATTCATTTATTTATTTATTCATTTTCTCATTTACACATTTGCACATTTACTCATTTACTCATTTAATCATTTACTCATTCAATAATTTCCTCATTTACTCATTTACTCGTTTGCTCATTTGCTCATTTACACCGTAAGGAACATAGGCTTTTATGGTCAATATTGTTAAAAAATAATTTAATTTAATTCTATTTTCTTAGTTTCTTAAAAAATTCCAATGTTTCCAAAAGTCCTAAATATTTTATTTACATTGAAGACTTTACGCCTGTAAAAAGATCCAATTATCTTCTTTAATTCCGGAGATATTCCCAAAAATATGATTTCAACCCCCAACTTCGAGGGCTATTTTCACCCCTTCAATGTGAACGATGGCCGATAAAAAAAAATACGTGTCAAATATTTTCCTGAAAACTATCTTTCACAAGTTTCATTAAAATCGGTGTGTCGCGGTTCGATATGTTTCCTTGTAAGATGCATAAGACATAATCACTCGCAGCAACGTTGTCCATAAATTAACGAAAATCCCGCAGTATTTTAGGAAAATCTGAAAACATGGTGTGTGCGTTGTCAGAGAATATATTACCTTAGCGTAGAAGAAATTTCGCGTAAAAATATCGGGCTAAAACCGGTGGATAATAACTCGCCGAACTTTTTGGACGTCCGCCGTATAAATCGGCCTTTATTCGTTCCGCGGCCGATCAAACATCCGCGTTAATTTATGCATCAACGAGTAGTTAGATTCGAAACGTGCCGTCAATATTCGCGAACGGTATCCCCGGTGTATTCGCACGGGCATTAGTTGCTCGAAACGAAACGAACCATTAAATTACGTTTCGCATTAGCCAAATACGAACACTTTTCCAAATTTATCCGGTGTCTCGGTTTGCCCGGGGCAAACCGTGTCGGTTGACGCTCACCACACATATTCGCGTTTTCCCATGGAGCGCCCCAGAATATTTCCAAAGACCGCTCGCAATCAAATGCTCGGCGATTCGAGTTGCCATCGAATATTGTATAAATAATCCAACCTTTCGAAATGGTACAAAAACAAAAAAAAAAAGTCAACCATCGATCCTTTTGATCGTTCGTGTTTTCCATCGGCAATATTAAACTGTCGCGGGCAGAAAAGGGGGCCCATTTGTGAGGCCTTTTGACAGTTTCTTCTCTTTTTATTTCTCCTGTAAAACACACGTACGAACAGTGGAATAAAGTGGACAGGCGAGAGACTAGTTTTTTGCAGGATACCGACGACAAAAAAAGACCACTAGCTGTGGTTTCGCGACGAATTAGAAGACATTCACTGGGATTTGGTTTTTGTTCGATTTTTCCAGTATTTCATTTTTTTCCACTGGACATGTGCGACCAACTCGAGATGAATAGGAAGAATAGGTTTCGTTGCAGTGCTGTCCATTTCTTTTTTCCTATTTTATCTTTTTGTGTCTGCTGAATTTCTCCTGAAAAGTTGTTCTCTCTCTTTAATAATGTTTATCGTTGATTTTCAATGGGTAATCAAAATTCGTTTTGAAAACCCAATAATTCT
The DNA here is from genome assembly GCF_050947335.1 of Megachile rotundata. Lineage (NCBI taxonomy): Eukaryota > Metazoa > Arthropoda > Insecta > Hymenoptera > Megachilidae > Megachile > Megachile rotundata. Next base: position 9,973,497 of record NC_134991.1, on the reverse strand, counting down.
GGATTAGTTTTCAATGACGTATTTATAAAGCACAAGTATTTTGACATTGCAATATTTTGATGTACCTAGACAAATTAGAAGAGACTGAAGGGACTTCTAGTTTGAATATTGTATGTATTAAATAAATTCTGGCTGCATTTTATATTAAAAATTAATTTTGAAAGGAGTGATACTTCTAACACTGCGAATTCGCAAGGTTAGATTAACATGTATTAACATTTGTTATATTAATTTTTCTACATTTTATTAACATAATTTAATTTTGCAACATTACATTAGCATACATTAATACAGCAATTTGGCAACATTACATTAAAATATATTAACATTGCAATAATTTAATGACCTACATAAAAGTTCAAAGTAAAAAATTCTTACTAAGATCTTTCATCTGATCCGATCTTTACTAATAGACTGGAAAAAAGATAAACGAACGGAGTTATTACTTTAATTCGCTAAATGATGTAATTCTGTTTACGTTTATTAGCTTGTTACTTGTACGGTGATTTATCTGATGCGGTATCAAATTTATTCGCTAAACGCAGGGAGGTTGGCCTCTTTCATTAAACGCACGTGTGACAGTGAAACCGGGAACGAGTGACTACTACGTGAAGATTTATTACACAGCACGTTCCATTTTACGAGTGGGAAATTGTGACGTATGAAGTGTCTGGTTCAAAGATAATCTTGTAATGCACATGTATATGGATGAAGCGTTATTTACATGCAACAGCTCGCTGATATCTTCTGCAATATTAGCAGAAAATTATTCATTCGAATCGGTGACAGTACTTCGTGCGACGAACCATCAACTGTAACCGTTTCAATTTCATTCTACGTGAATACTTTTCTCGCTTTTCGTTTGAAAATTTTCTTCTGCTTTATTTAAAAAGTATTTTATCTGAAAATTTATGTATTTGATGATTAAAAGACTGTTAGGTAGAGTTTGACAATTATTAGTAGAGTTTGTTTTATTTGATAGTGTTGGTATTTTAGAAAGATATTAAAAAATTTACAAATTTGTGGATTTAGGAAATTTTTAGTTGGGTATATTGAAAATTGAAAATTTGGGGATTTTGGAAATGAGTGATGCTACTATTAATTATTTCACTTTGTGTATGTTATCTAGTTTTTATATATTTGTTGTACTTCAAGCTCATGTGAAAGTTATAGTATTACATATAGGTCATAGGTCGTTGGTATCTCGACCTCGATTTCTATGCAATGAAAAATATATTGTTCTGTATATATTAATCTTGAAATCCCTGAAAAAATAATCTTGAGAAAAACTTCACCATTTGTCCGTTCGAACATAGTGTTTTCCTCGGACATTTTCTTCTGTCATAAAAAATAAAATAGTCAAATTTGATAGGATATCCTATATAAGCTTAAATAAAGGTGTGTTACTTATAAAAGTAAAAATTGATTATAGAGAAAAAAGAAAGCCTTGAATTCCTTTATAACCTAATCTAAAAAAATGTGGAACTCATAAATTAATCACATTGATCGATGCAATTTTCCATTGAACTCATTTCACCCAGTGAAATTTTAATATACCGGCTGAAATAAAGGTGTACTCATTATAAGTCATTAGAGGTTGAAGAAACGGAAGCAGCGTCGAATTAATTCCCATAACGACTGATCATATAGATAACGACGCGGAGGAGGCGGGTTTTGTCGCAGAGGAGGGACTCAATGACAAATAATGACGGCTGGATTACAGGGATTAATTTATTATTCTGCAGAGTACGGTGATTATACGCGCATCCGCGATTAGTAGGCACGAACGCACGATAGACCGATAACCATCTCCAATGGGGCGTAGATTTGAGGATTTTTCCGAGTGTAAGTGAAACGTGACATTCCGCAAACATTCCTTCACGTATCCGCATAATAGCCATTCCCGCGGGAATAAAATGCTTCCCCCTCGTTCAATGTCTTATACCGTTGTCCCTGTTGCTCGACGGATTTGATAAATTACGGTCTCTTGGGATTAGGAGCTTTTGAAGCTCGATTCAGCTTTCGTATTCTGTCTCTGCTGCGGACGTTCTTGTTATATCACGGAGATATTTGACGTTTGTTTTATGGCCAGTGATTGAATGTTACGTATATCTGGGGTGGATCAGGAAATTCGAATGTGGATGTTTTAGTGTACGTGGACTTGTTTACTGCTTCTGAGCAGGTAATTATATTGTACGAAAGAATATTATTGTATGAAACGTTTCGTGGATGTGTAGTGATATTTGAAAATGGTTTTAACTGGTTGCAGTTTTAATTATGTTAGAAGGTGTATGATGTGCAGATGTGATGATAAGTATGAAAGTGAGAAATGTTTAGTGAAGAAGGGAAATTTTGAATTTTTTATGCAAGTAAATATTCCTATTGCTTGCAAAAATATTCCCATAAAATGCAGTGTTATCTCAGTCGATCTGAGTAAAATTAAAATAAAATAAAATGTATCCACTATTTACCATTTCTGTTTAGCAAAGAAATGCCAAAACACCGAAAAACTCCAAAGTTGTCAAAACCAAAGCAAATTTTTCGCATTTTCATCGATAATCCATCACATGTCAGAAACAATTATACTCTACTTCCAAACGCAATCGTAACCAATAAGAAATTAATGTTTTCGAATTACATTATACGACATCGGGTCTTTTCTGTATTGCTTTTTCACGACAACGTTCATCTCTCACAATTTGTTGCTTTCACGTACGTACGATCCGTCATTGTACAAGCCAGGTGATCGTTCAAGTTTGTTGAAAGCATAACTGCTCGCCGTAGCACGTTGTTCGATCAAACGAAATCATCCAATAGAAACAGACGCCTTCGCGGGAAATTGTGTCGCAGGAAAAGCTAGTTTAAACGGTTAATGCAATCAATTCCCTAACAAACAGAGGAACTTTGATGGTGCAGCTTTCAGACGCATCGTGCTTACGGTATAAACGCCTTGCGATACTCTGAGCGTTTCATGCCCTCTTGTTTAACTTTAAATATTTTAGTTTACCCCTGACTTAAAGCGTTTGCTCGCGCTTTACGATCGTGGACGTTGTTCTCCGGAATCGTTCAAATATTCTCTTCAAATATTTTAACGTCGTTCTGTATTACTTCCTTCACTACGAGTTTGTGTATCGAAAATTCTGCTTTGATGCAGTTTGGGAAGTTATAGTTGCAATATTTTGGAAATTCTAGTGAAGTCATATGCGGAAAGTCGCAAGATATGAGAAAAGTCAAAGGGTTTAAATCGATTATTTTTTTATATACGAGACTCTATGGGAAATTGAGTTCAAAAGTTTCCGAGGATTTTGAAGGAGAGGTCACTTTAGGAGAACGGTAGTTCCGATTTACCGTAAGATAATACGTATTTCAAAGTTAAATTGCTATATTGAGAAACTTTCATATTATATTATACAATTTTTACTGTTCGAAATTTTCTAGGTTTTAAGTTTCTAATCGTTTAATCGTCTCTACTGCTGATGCTGCAACACACAAAATTCCTGCAAAAATCAAATTTCCAACAAAATTTCGTAATAATAAGAACAATTCTTTCCAACAACGAACCAGAAAGAAAGAGAACTTGTAACCAAAAAAAATCAATGGTTTTCCGCAAATACAGTTCGATGAAGGTAACAATCGAGTACGCAAAAATCCACCTCGTATGATCACTATAACTAGTACGAGAAATTAGCTGTCAGTTTGCTCAGGTTTAATGAACAAACGATAAAAATCCGTCTGTGTTTCATTGGATACGCTCACGCAGAAAGATGCATAACCGTGAAAAAAAATGAAACGAGTAAAGAAAGATGGCCAAAGAGAGATGGAAATAATTTATAGGCAAGCAGGAGGAACTGCACAAAGTTGTGCTCTGTAAAAATATGAAGAGCTGCGAAACATGTAAGTGATTAATGACAACGTGATCAAATAGAACAAATTTAGCTTTCGTGTGTCGAAGATTTCAGCAGCGTAGACGAAGCAGTATCCCGCGTCAACAAATACGTAAATATTTTCCCATCTCACCGAGGGGTTGAAGAAGTGGGTTTACACGGGGAAACCAATTTCTGGTGTTAAGTAGAAAAGCATCAAGATAAACTGTTTACCAGAGTGGCTGCAAAGAGAAAGAAGAGCGGGAAGAAAACGGAAGGAGTGGCAGACCCCTTTAAAGCACGGTACAACCGCGTCGTTGTTTGTCTTAGAGAAGGATCGGACTTCTTTTGGAACTAAGGTTGAATCGTTTCCGGGAAACACCGGAAACCGTCATCAGTTTAAGTATTTACGTGTGTTTTTTCGCGTTAGTGGCTCCCTGTGTGGGTGAATAGACACTTCAAATGTGTGTCACCGTTTTTCTACTTCGCAATAAATCGTTTGGTTTTGTACCGTGGAAGGTTCTTTGCAAAGGGAATTGAAAACGTCGAGTTGGCGGAAGTGAACTGGAGCAAGAATTTTTAATAAAATGTAAACGAGTTGTAACAGGGGTGTTGACGTTGTGTACGATAAATGTTAAGTTATGAGTGTTCAGTTTATTTAGAACATATATTTAATTTATTTCGTAGAGAAATAATATTAGTATTTGTGTTTTAATGCAAGAAGAAAAAATATTTAGTTAAATTTGTGGCAGTTTTGAGAAATAATTTTTGCTGCAGGTATTTCTATAATAAAATTTCAGAAACGAGAAGTTCATGTATTAAAGTAAAATTCAAATTTCTGAGGACCAACATTTTAACGCATCTAGTTCCAGAATTCAAATTATCTAAACTTTAGTAAATTCATGAATTTCTGAACTTTCCAAATTCTTAAGTTCTCAAATTCGTAGGTTCCTAGATTTCTGAATTTTCAAATTCTCAAATTCCGAAATTCTCAAGTTTCCAAATTCCCAAATACCTAAATTCTCAAATTCCCAAATTCCCAAATTCCCAATTTCCTAAATTCTCAAATTCTCAAATTCTCAAATTCTCAAATTCTCAAATTCCCAAAATTCTCAAATTCCCAAAATTCTCAAATTCCCAAAATTCTCAAATTCCCAAAATTCTCAAATTCCCAAAATTCTCAAATTCCCGAAATTCTCAAATTCACAAATTATCAAATTCTTCAATTCTCAACTTCCTAAATTCGCGATATTCCAAAGATCTAAATTTCCGATTCTAGAGAACCGTATTAAAGGAGCTTGGTTTAGAGTCTAGAGTTCAAGAGTATAAAGCATTGGCTCTAGAGAGAATCGAGTGAAAATCTGATGAAAGCCTAGAGAGAATCTAAGAAGAGCCTAGGGAGAGCTTAAGGGGAGCTTAACCTACATATTCCTCCTACACTTCCTCTTAACTAAGAAGCCTACTTTACACTTGAGTGTACATGAAAAATGTATCGTAGCAATAAATAGTTAAATATTCGATGCGTTGGTTGTGATAGCGTCACAGTAAAATCACAAATTATTAAAATATTAGATCCACATTTCAGAACATATATTTTTTTTGTTTTCTGCAAATGACGTTGTTAAGTGTATCGATAAATACCTGATACATTTATAAATATTAGATAATATTACTATCCTCTTTGAATATAAGTAATTTAAATATTATTGTTAAATGTTGCTATCCCTTGTAAATATAAATTATTGTTACTACTCTCTTCAAATGCAAATCATTTAATATTCAATATTACTGTTAAGTGTTACTCTGTAATTAATTTAATATAAACAATTTAAATATTTCTGTTAAACGTTACTACTCTATTTTAAACACAAATAATTTGAATATTAGTTGTTTGAATATAAAATTGTCAACTTATATAGATACTCATAATAGTTTTGACTGTAACAAGTTTACGGACATTTGATGGCCACTTATATTTAAATTTGAACTAAAGTAGAAAAATAAATAAATTCGGGATATGTTCAACTTGATGAAAGTTGACACACATTGTTACAAAAATTGCCTAATAAATTTTGTCATTTAAAATAAAAGATTTATGATCTGTCATTTCGGCGGATTTCGTAAATTCAATGTTAATACGATGGAATTATTTTTCGGTCTCCTTGATACAAAGATGGAAATCTTCAAGAAAATATTTTGGTTTACGGAACGTGAAATATTGTCAAAAATTTGTAACCAATCGTGAAGTACATGAAGGAACTACAGCAGAGAAAATGGTGGCTTCGTCAGTGAAAAGTTACTGCATATTTGCAGTATCCGTTTCACGAGCACCGCTCGATCATGCAACTTCGAAACGCGTATTTCATACGTGTGGAGCATAATTTTCAAGTTTCGTGGATCCACGCGAAATTTCCCAACCGAGTTTCATTACAAATCGATTCAGCGATTTGACCTGATTTTACAGTGACATACACACTTCCATGTACCTGACATTCGAATGCATAAGACACACGAGCACATGTTGCGGTTGCCGAAGTTGAAAACCGTGTCCGTTTAAATCGCCACCAATCTGGGTTCGTGTCTGTTTCTGTAACAGATTTCTGACACGTTTCAACATCTGTCAAAGTTACTTTTAGTGCCGCTTTTCTACTTTGTTGCGTTATACAGTTGGTATAACTGCATATTTGTTAAAAATATATTTTTTAGCGAATAACATAAAGAAAATTAGTGAAAGAATGTATAGAAATGTGACACATGTTATTCATAAACGAGAAAAGTGTGGAATTGATTTTAACCCTCATTCTGTCATACTCGTGACGCACACTGTAATTGTAATGTGATCAACCAGACTTGTATTTTCACTGTAATTCAATTTTGAGTTCAATTGTAATTGTAATCTGTATAATCAAGGATTACTGAAGGTAAACTGTGCTTAACATTTTAATTTTCTTTAATTACCTTAACGTTGGAGCAATAATTAGCTAGCTGTGAATGACACAACTGCTTAGAAAATCGTAGGTTAAGGGATAATGGTACAAAAATATATTAGATACTAAAAAATATAATTTTTGTTGAGAATAAGCTAGTTTATAGAAATTTTGAGACAGTGTTCGATTTGGGGGTTAATGTATATAGATTTTACAATTCGCTAAATTTTTTATTTTATAATTTAAAAATTTTCTAACCCAGTGGTTTTTAAATATCCAAATTTGTGCATATTTTAATTTTGGCATCTTCAAATTTTCAAATTCCTAAATCATTGATAATATAAACCTCAAGTTTCTAAATTACCAAAGTCTAAATTTAAATATCTTTGGTATTCAATTTTTCAATTTCATAAAATAGTTTGATTTATACCACGCAGAGAAAATATACCAAACGCGTAAAATAACTAAAATTTGAACGTTGTTTGATACTTCGTACATCGCACCGAAAATATAAAAAATATTATTTCATTATTTCCATGAAACATCGGGAAATTGCATTTTTTACAGTCCGTGAAATGTTGTACAGTTTTCACATTGTAAATTTATACCGCGGAAACGGAGTGTCGCTTACATATAAAAACGCAGTAAAGTCACATTTTATTTAAGAACTTGCTACGTTTTCAAGCAGTTTTAAAGCAGTTTGAACGCGTGCAAACGCCAAGGGGATTTTAGAAGTATTCAAACACGTCGGTTGTAAACGAGCATATATTTTCTGTTGAATCGTGTGAACAACAACGGTGGAAACTATGGATGCTCTTTTCAGGTATTCTGGCTTGTACGTTCAGCGTAAATATTCAACGAAATATTCAAACATCGCGCCCTTCGTATTTACGCGAATCTACGGCTAATAAAATGGAGTGGTGGGCAGCGTTATGGCTTCGTATTTTTCTGGCGTGTTAAAAAATCGATTTAAACGAGTACAAGTTTATTCACTGACGATATATGTGTTTCGAAATATACAGTGGTTTAGTGATTATTAGCAGAGAGAAGGATATTTTTTTTTGAAATGGAGTTTGTTGTGAAGACAAAGAAACTTTTGTGTTTTCATATTTTAGACGTTTGAATTATTTGAGGATTATTTTTGATGTTAAGTAAATGCAGAATTATGTATGAATTCAATTTTTGTTATTTTTAATATTATTTTCTTTACGGGATATGATATTTAAATGTGTTTAGTGTTCGTTGCATATTTAATTTTATTTAATGTATATTTAATATCGTTTTATAACGTTGAAGTAATATAATTAGTACAGCTAAATTATATAAATATTAATATGGTTAATAATATTCAATTCTTTGCAATTTTGCAAGTTACAGATGTTTAAATCGTGAATGGTGAATCTTCAAATTTTTCAAGTTTTGCGTTAAGAAATATGGAAGTTTTGACGTTATAAAGATTTCAAACACTTCAATTTAACAATATAAAAATTCTCAGTTTTCAAATATTAAAATTTTTAATTCAAGAACTTTTAGATTAAAAATTTTCAATTGAAGGAATTTTCAAATTCAAACTTCTCAGTTCAAGAAATTTTGACATTCAAAATTTTCTGTTCGAAACATTTTCAGAATCGAACTTTTCATTTAAAGAAATTTTCCAATTCAAAAGTTTCACTTCAAAAAATTTTCAAAATTTCAGAATTTTCAGTTTATACAATTTTTAAGTTCTTGAATTTCTAATTGAAGAAATTATTCAATAGTGCACATGTGTGTAATTGTACGAACCTGTTAGCTGTTTATGAAAGCATTATGGAATTCAGTATTATGGTAATATTAATAACATACTTTAAATCGTAGGATTAATTTGAATTTGATTAGCAATCTGTTATAAGTAGATAAATATGTAATACCACTCCTGAATTACAGTAAATAGTTGTTTATAATATCTGTGCCATTAATTCATAATTTACTGATTACGATGCATATACATTTCACTGGTGCATAACGTAATGTAATATAAAGAGGAAAATTATGAATTTTAAGCGGAAATTTGATATGTTATCTCAAAATTACATACGGATATCATGGATTAAAGCTTTAGCGTAATGTGCAGAATTTCTCAATTAATGTACAGTGCAAATAAAAAGGTAGAGTAACAAATAAAAATTATGAAATAAAATCTTTTTGCATTTACAGTTATTGTGGTGCTCTCACTATTGTAAAAAATAAAATATATAATGTCTTTACGAATGTTTAGATTGACAGTCTGTAAATTATAATCTTAAGAAAACATCATTTAAAATACATATTTTAAATATAAAAATTTTTATAAATTTTGCTTTTCCAGTGACACCGAATGAAAATACAATTTTTCGTTAGAGAGTTATTCTGAAGCTATTTCAGCTTTTTTTAAAAAGAAATTTCATATAAATAAATTTTGCAAACATAGTTTTTAATTTGCTTCAATATGTAAATACAATACAAACATTCTTCTCTTATTTTTATAAATGAAAATGAGAAATATCTCATTTCTCATATCTCATGTCATTGAGAAATGTCTCACTTTCATTTATGTAAAATATCTAATTTTCATTTATAACATCCACAATTTTTGTACTTACCGAAAAACAAATTAACTTCTTGCTTTCAGTATACCTTCTTAATTACCATTTTAGATTACAAAATTTGGCAATCTCAATTATACCGAAATTTATACCGAAAGGAAAGAAATACAAGAATAGTAATTGTCCCATATTTCAAAAATGGAATTTACAACCCCCAAAAATGAATCTGCAAATAAAACAAAATAAAACGCAGACGTGTAATTTACAAAGTGAATGTTCTAAAATATTTTGCACTTAAAACGAAGTACCACACTACCTATATAATACTATTATCTGTATATGTACGTGTACATATAAGTACCACCCTTATCTTTCTGCGAAGTCTGCAGCAGGTTCGTACCATTGTTAGAACACACGAGTACAGCGGTATCTTCAATTTACTGTTCTGCCTCCTATACAGGGTATTTCTAAATTCCGATCCACCATATTTCGCAAGTGCCTTCAAAACTGAAGAAATGTTTCAGACCAAAGCTGAATAAAACCCCCATTTATTGAAAAATGACAAATATATTGAACGGCAATCAGTCGATCAATTCAAAAATGTCCAAATTCAAAATTTCTATATACATCAATTTCTAAATTTGCTCACCTATTTTCACATTATTTGAGCAAATGTCACTGATTATTGAATCAACCTACCCCTGTAGAAATTTAACCTGGCTCTTAACCCTATTGCACACTCCTGTAATCCCCGACGAAACGTTTCCAAAACCTATGTTTGCTTTCGTGCATATAATTCCTCAAGATACGAAGCTTCAAAGTTGACATATCTTACAACTTTTGTCTGAAACATTTTTCCACATTTAAAGTCGCTTTCGAATAAGGGCGAAGTTGGACTTTAGAGATATCCTGTATTTGGTACAGTGTTTAGACCGACTGATAAACGTCAGCTCAGCAAAAATATCTTCTGCTGGTCTTCTTTGTTCCCCGATGGCTACATTTATGGCAGTTTTCTTGGAAGCGACGCAGTAGCACGGAAACATCGGACTCTGTCTTCCTAAGCTTAATACTTGAAAACAGCTGCCGTCTAAAATTCGATCAGCTCGAGAGAATTTGCTCGGAACAAGGTAGAAAATTTCAGGAAATGCGGGAAAATACACAGTACCGCGGATACGAATTCCAAAAATTCGTAGACGGAATAGAAATGCGCCCATTTCCGGGACACTACCGACGCTAAGCTTTAAAAATTGTAGATCATTTGAGAAACACGGCTTCACCTAACGCGTTCCACGTGAAATGCTACAATGAAATTGGAATTTTGATCTCGACGTTGGTGCTTGCTAACAACTTTGAGAGTTGTTTGCAAATATTTTACTTGTTGGGTGCTCGATTCACTTGGCTGCAGCGGCAGGTTCTTTTGATGACACGTGTTTGAATTTGCAAATTTTTATATTCTGAAAATTTTTCGAATTTGTTCAAATTTTAAAATTTAGTTACATATTATTTAAGCAAATATCACGGACTATTGAATCAACCTACCCCTATAGTAATTTAACCCGGTCTCTTAACCCTTTGTACACGAAAGATGACTCTCGCTCACGAAACAATTTACTCTCATGTTTTAGTAGTAAGAGTACAATATTTGCAGTTTCATATTCATGTCGAGATATTGCTTGGTTTCATTACTTGTTACGGTCACTTTGGGGAACAGATCCACCGCATACATCACTCGGATTTTCATTTCCACCCGTATTTGTGTACCCTATAGAAATCAGAAACTGTCCCTCAGCCTTGTTCGTCAAAATTGTATATCTCACCAAGCCTTCATCTTGTGAAAAAAACAATCGAAAAGATAGACACGAAATAAAGGTTCACTTCGGAACATCGGATGCATAGACACGTTCTTCACTTCAGAACAACATAGGCAGTCGTTCAGTTTGCAGTACCATTAAAAATAAGTAGAAAACACATATCGGTTTTATACAATTATTCAACCTACGGTTTATTTATATTAGCCCTTTGCACTCGAAGATAATTTTACTGTTTGCAAACAGCAACTTTAAAATATTAATTAAAATGTTAAATGACTTCTTTTGAAGTTATTACTTCTTTACTAATAATTTCCACTATTGTCTATTTCACTATGTTTATACATTACATAAGCACTATTATAGAATTAATTAAATAATGCTTCTTTTAGATTATTGTATTAAATCGAGTGGCGCCTAAGAGGCGCCTCTCGAGCGCAAAGGGTTAAGACTTCAAACGATAGTACCGCGCCGTTCAATCGTCACTAAATATTGGCGAGCTGTGACGCATATACAAATAAGTATTGAAGCACGAAGTCGATACTCGAAAACGTGCATTCATCTATCGTGTTTCCAGGCAAGTTTTATATTCCTGGAATAGCGTGTCCGTAGAAGAAAAGGAACGTGCCGTCATGTCAGCTGCGTGCATGGAATTGCGTGTTCCGCATGCGTGGGCGGGCGGCGACGATACCCGTCGTCGACGACGGCGGTCTTCGCCATTAACGGGTCGTTATCGTCGTTCTTTTTTGCTCTTTCGTTATCGTATGGGAACAGTCGGGGACACACGCTAGTGGAAAATCGGTCGGTCAGGGATGAATGGAAATATCATCTGGATTTGGAAATCTGTGTCCTCGATCGAATTGCTTTGTTGTTATGAATTATGCTGTGAATTATAATGCACATGCAGGCTGTTGAAAAGAAACTCTGACATTAGTATTCTAATATTACCAATTTAATCTTGATCAAATGAATACAGGAAATGTAGGTTATAAGCTAATTTATGACATAAATTTATTAACTCTTAACATGCGAAGAACGGTAGATTCTCTTTAGCGAGTGGAGTGCTTAGTAGACTTAGTTATTTATTATTTTAGTTTTTCTACTATTTTTTTATCGTGATTATGTTATTCGTATATGTATGTCCACAATTTACGTCCATAACTTATATTTAACGAAACTTATTTTACAAAAAGAAGTTTATAAATTCGGAAGTTCATAGAACTTTCAATTTTTCACACCTCAAATTGAAAAGTTCTGAAAATCTTACATTTTAAAATTTTAAACTTCTAAATTTCCACGTTTTAAAAGCAATTACAGTGCTTACAGTTATACAAGACACGTTATCTCAAAGACGAAATCATTATTACCGAAACAAGATTATCGCTGAGCGAAAAACAAATTAGTACATGTTATCAGTGTTATCAAATTTAGCAAATATTATCTTGTGATACTCCTCTCGTTTCTTTCTTCTTCGCGAAATTCTCCCTGCTTCTTCATTAAAATTGAGCTGCAAGGTTAACACGATTAACTGGTATCGTAGGAATGATAATATTCGGGATACAAATTGGCTGATAGCGATAGAATTATAAGTTTGAACAGCCGTATAAGAAATGCAGAGTGAAAGACAAATATTTGTAAATTCTAACGAGAGGAAAGAAGATTCTTGAAGATAGTAGTTTCAAATTATACTGAAGTGTTCATAAATAATGGATGAATTCGGTACCGTATACAGTGCATTAAACATGTGACTTCGTTTTCACTGTGTCATAAAATTAACAATTCCTTTATCGTTTGATAAAATTGTTAATAATTCGCTTAGTAACAGTGTAATAACATTTAATCATTTAATAATAGTCACTATAAATTGAACAAAATGAACCACATATAACGAATAAAAAAAGAACGAACAAATTATTAAGAAATAAAATACTGGGAAGTAGATATTCGCTTCAAAAAATCAAATAAAAAAGAATACTGAAAAGAATTTATTGATCACGAGGGATTTGAACTCGCGATAGAGTCATTCAAATACTTCATCAATCTTAATATAATCAGCTAAGTTAATATTTTTAATTAAATTTATTCTAACTGAATGTTAAATATCTTTCCATATGTGCCTTGACAAAAACACTCAAATCTGAGTTATCTTACTCTAGCATCAGCACAAGTTTCATTAAATTCCACAATTCTCCTGAAACCCTCCCTCGTCAGCACACAGTGCCTGCTTAGAACTCGAGTTCTAGGTAGTATCCGAGAAATTATTTTGACTCTAGTCAAATAATGTAACAAAAATGAAAAGCTACATTTGCAAATCCTGAAGAATCGTCAGAAGAAAGTCTTTGTAACGTTTTCTCGAGTTCTTCGCGAGAACCTGATCACAAGTCGCATCTAACACTTTGATAACATCGAGTCCAACTCGACACGTTACAGTTCAAATGTAACAAGCCTAAATCGTATTTGCATAAAACTCGAGTTTTGAATTGGAATTGTAATTTGTATAATTGAAGATATAGCTAACATTTTAACGTACTTTGATAAGACTGCAGTTACAATTGATTGACGAAAAACTGGGTTGAGGAGTTAATCGCAGGGTAACGATTCAGGTGGCACAGGTTGCGACACGATTTCGATCAAAGCGAAATAGTGTGGAGGTTAGCAGCATTACGGAAGCCCACTGCGGCCAAATATTATCGTGTGAACTTCGACTGGAAGCTGCTCTGAATTATGCAGCTGCAAGCCGGTCTCCTATGAAGCCTTCAGCTACGCATCTCTCTCTCTCTTATTCTCTCTGTCATGCTCCTTCTGCTCTTCTCTCGGGGCAAGAAGACCCTAGGGAGACACAAGCTGGCTTCTGCTATAGTAGGAAGCTTGTCTGCCCGTTATGTCCCGCAATGGCTCCGAAGACAGGTTTATTTCTCCCTGCTTAATCACTGGGAAACACCGAGCCCTGGTGTATGCAGCCGTTTCCTGTCTCCTGAAATTGCTGCACCTTGGTGTAGGTGGCTAGATTAATTGATCCGTGGTTTCGATTTGTCCAGCAGGCGAACGACCAACTTCCTTGGTTTCCTTGCGGTTTAATGTCGCACGATCATGTAAGTACTTCGCACGAGTCGTGTGAACCCTTAATCTTCGTTGAACGGATATGGAAGTTGGTTTGAAGTTTCAATCATTTCAAGTTCGCGGGAAAACTTTGCAGAGTTATTGAATATTTGCTGAACGTTGCTTTCGTTAGACGTCAAGATTAAAAAGAGGGGGCCGCCACTTGTTGCCTCATTAAAGCCCATCAAATAAATTTGTATGTATGTGGAGCCGTTAGTCCACACATCCCCATGGAATAAAAAAAAAATGAAGTCAATATTGTGAATACTTTTCAAGAAAATAGTTGGTAACGTGTTATGTGGTCCACTTTAGATATTATTCATATGTTACATATTGTTGATGGATTATCCATATGTTATATATCGACCATATATTATCCATAAATTATACACATGTTGTATGATGTTCAGATGTTATTCATATGTTATCCATATGCTACATATTGTTCACATGTTACCCATATATTATCCGTATGTTGTATGTTGTTCATATATTATCCACATATTGTATGTTATTCTTATGTTATCCATATATTATCCATATGTTGTATGATGTTCATGTGTTATCCATATGTTATCCACATGCTTCATATTATTCATATGTTACCCATATATTATTCACACGTTGTATATTGTTTATATATTATCCACATATTGTATGTTGTTCCTATGTTACCCATATATTATCCACATGTTGTATATTGTTCATATCCATATGTTACATATTACCCACATATTACCCGCAGGTTATATATTCTTAATTAATTAAAGTTTTCATGTTCTCATATTTGATGCCCCAAATAGAAGTTAAATTTTGATATAGTTTCTACCTCGGAGTACAAAATATTTCACGTTGGCCCAAACTCACATCTTTCTCAGCTTTCATCAACCACGCTTGCCCCAATTACTATTTAATTGCACAATACAACTATATTCCACTTTTCAAACAAAACGAAAGCTGACTTTAATTCAAAGCACCCAGTAATGAAACTACTACCAGTACGATTTAATCGTAAGAAGCGATTCTTTCGAAGGAATCCGCTGAGGGACAATCAAAAGCAACAGGAAGAGGAGCAAGCAGAGTTCGCGATTCGATAGAGATGCTATTTCCGGCGCAGTCGATTGAGATCTCGTCCTAATCGTGGCCACGTTCGAGCAATGAAAACAGCCACGATTCCGCGTCCAGATCTACAGTCCGGTTTTCTAGAACGAACCAGAATATCTATCGATTTTCGGTCCGTTCTGCTTGTTCCTTGTTTTTCCTTCCGAATTTTGAATGTAACTCGCGCAATCCATGTCACACAGTAAATTCTGTCCGAGCCTCGGCTATTTTGCTTCGGTCCTCCTCTTTAAAATTCCGCGTCAAACGGGGATTGCAACATGGAAAAATCGGTCGCGTGGTTTGCATTCACATTTTCCCTTATGAAACGCAGATGCCGACGTGAGATAAAGGAACGTCTGCTTAACGTGGCTAATCGTGCTGGGATTTGTACATTATCCATATATTATCCATTTTATGCATCATACATGTATAATATGTTTAGCATTTTTTACATATTGCTCATATGTGATCTGTATATTAGCCACATGTTGTATGTTATTCATATGTTCATATATTATATATGTTACAGATTGTTCATATGTCATCCATATATTATCCACGTGATGTATGTTGTTCATATGTTATCCATGTATTATTCACTTATTATATATTGTTCACATGTTATCCATGTATTATCCATATGTTACATATTGCTCATATGTTATCCATATACTATCCACGTGTTGTATGTTGTTCATATATTATCCATATATTATCTATATGTTACATATTGCTCGTATGTTATTCATATATTATCTACGTGTTGTATGTTGTTCACATGTTATCCATATATTATTCATATATTACATATTGCTCATATGTTATTCATATATTATCTATATGTTACATGTTGCTCACATGTAACGTGTAATGTCGTATACATATATTATCCACATATTATTAAATACCATATTCAATTGTATAAACTTCGTATTAATTATTAATTTAATCGTATAAAGTTTATATCAATTATAAATTTAATTGTGTCAGGAAAAGTTGGGGAACTATCCTGCTTTAAAAACGACGCTTTAAAAACGATGTAGTTCGTGGGTCAACTAACAAGTCAATAATCTTGCCCTACGTGTGAAACGCGTATAAAAGAAAACATAATCAATATCAAAGTTTCAGTTGGAACGGATAGACGTGTCGGTTCTAATACAAGACGAGTTTTTTCCACTTACTGCACTCAATGCAACGAGTCGCTTCCGTCGCTCGTTTCGACGGTATCGCCTCGTATTTTTCACAAAGATACGATGTTTTTAGATGTCGTTCCCGTTAGGAAACGAAATGAATGGTCGTTGGGAAATTTATTTCGTCGCTTTTCCGATACCGTCGAAATCGAGCCGGCCGCAGATGGAAAAGCTTCCATATACGTTTTCCGGATAAATTCGTTGCCGCAGTGCTGGAAAGAAAATTAAGAAATCCTTTTATGAAGTTCTTTCTTTTACGCAGGAGATATGAGTCACCTGTTAAGTGGGATATAATGCGACATACGTAATCGGGAAATGTGAGCCTTCTTGCGAAATCAGTTCTTTTGAAATGGGTAAATGAGAACGGAGTGGTGTGTTGCTGAAAATGTAATAGTGGGATATTTCGAGGTTTATAAAAGAGGTGTAATTTATTTATTTCTTTCATTCGAGAAACTTTTTATGTTGTTAGGTCGTAGTAGTATTAAATCAGATAAAGAAATAGAAGGGCAAACTAAACTAAATTAAATTCTACATGGCGAAATTAAATTGCATTAAAATCTACATAATTTAAGTCTACCAAGCATTCATACTAAATTTGTTCATATATATTGCACTCCTTCTTTATAATTGAAAATGCAGAAAAATTAATAAATATAGGATAAAATGTACACTAATATAAATCTTGTGTATTATTCATATTAATTATTGATTCGAGTAATAATTAATTCTTATACCTAATCACATAGATTTATACAATGCATAGATCTTATAATTGCACTGATTGAATGATAATTAGTTTATATTAGTAATTACATTAAATTAACCAGTGATTAATGTATATAATTATATCTACTGATTTGATGAATAATTAATTTGTATAATGAGATGCATTGATTTAATCATTAATTAATATGTATGATCAATTACATTGATTTGATCAATAATTGATTCTTATAATCAATGACATTGATTTAGTGAATAATTAATGTGTATACTGTGTTGCATTGATTTAACCATTAATTAGTATGTATGATCAATTACATTGATTTGATCAATAATTAATACGTATAATCAATTACATTGATTAGATCAATAATTATTTTGTATAATCAATTACATCGATTTCATCAATAATTAATTACATTAAGTAATGATTTAAAAGGCAGTCTAAAAACGTCAATTTCATAATGAGAATAAATAGTCTATTATTTTTTTAGAAAGCACAAATTTTCCAATCACTTTAATGGAGTTGATCGTTTCTAAAAACGATCCTATTTCCTTAAAATCCGGGATTCAAAACTTTCGCTGTAAGACAAAAGGTAATCCAAGTTCGCTGGAAGCTGCGCATTGTTTCCAAAAGAAGCTCTCGCTGAAATTGACAAGTAATCGATGTCGCGTCGAGACGTCTTCAAAGAAACAATTTGAAATTCAAGCGTAATTCCCGGCGAGCCTGGAACGAGGAAGAAGTCGCGCAAACGGATCGCGTATTTACGATCCCGTAGGTACACACGAGCCTGAAAACGAGCCATGGATCCAACTTCGGGTTTTCCGTGCAAGGCAAAGTGGATTGTTTTACAGAGTAGTTGAAACCGCAGCGACGAAAGTCGAAGGGAACTCGAACAGCCAGCAAACTGATCGCAAGTGATCCGTTCGCGAGGAAAGTGGACAACGAGAGTTTTCTTTTCGTTCAACGTTCAATTTCGATGACTGAAACGACCTGCCAACACGAGAGAGAACGAGCCTTTCGTATTAACTTCGCTTCTCCTTGTAACTTGTCTCGTTAAACGCGCGTTTAGTATAATCGCCGCGTAGGTTAAGGCAATTTGCTCGGTAATTAATAACACGACGCCCTCTATTTGTTGTGTCGCGGCAAATTACGTGATTTAGGTAGCCATGATTCCGGCGCAACACCACGGGTTATAATACGAACTCCAGCTAACTTGCTACGAGACTTTGTATTCGTAAGAAGATTTGGATAAATTGAGATTGCCACGGAGAGTAATTTAACTCTTCAGCTAGTAAGATTGTCGTGGAGCTCAGATTTACCTTTCTATAATGTTGTATTGTACTGTGTAATTTTACAATTTCGAATTAGAGATTCAGTTGTGAATTTAATAAACTTTAAATTTGCCCATTTTTGATTATATTTATCAGGTGTACCGGTTAATAATTCTTAATTTCTGCACTCGCCTTACCAGACTTGGCTCGCTTGGACTATCACCTGTTTTCATTAATGGCTCACGTACTCTTCCAGGAACAGTTTTCACAACTTTAGTTAAAATGTCAGAAAATGGCGTAATGACTGCTTTCTCTCAAATGTGAACAATTTTTTGAGGGCATCCACAACTGAAGGGCAGATGGGATAAATGGTATTGGGGATGGTGCATACTTTGAATAATGCATTTATCCCTTTTTCCAAATTAAAATTTTTTTAAGTTAAAAATTATTAACTGTTACACCTGATACCTTTGGTGACGATAAGTACAGTGACAAATGATCTGTAACTGTTCTCTAATAATTATCTAAGTATGAATTTCATCAATAGTGTTATAAAATACTATTACTAGGTACAACATATTGTAGAGTTACAAGTATTATGTACAAAATTGTACAAAAGAGAAAAAGTTCTACCCTTACATTTTATAAAAAAAATTTTCCAGACGTTATACCAAAAAGGGAACACAAAGTCCTCATACATAAACATCACGTACTCCCCAAGCAGTTTAATAGTAAAATTAAATTCCCGAATCTTGTAGCAAGGTACAAAGTCGTTAATTTCGCGACTAAATCCAAATTAAATCCGCATATTATTCTGGGGAATATCGGCAGGAGAGGATGGGCCTCATTAGTTGGCAGCGAAGGGAATCGTTGTGTAGCAACCGAACAATCAGGCTTAGCTTCAGGGCAACCTTTGACCATTTTTATTCTACAGGAGCGTCTCGATTTTATCAGACGAAAGTTCTGTCGCCGTCTTTTTATTCCCGTTTTTCGCGGGATGACGAGGTATCCTGCGGTTCGAATAAAGGGCTACATTTTAAGTTTCCACGTGGAAGGAAACCCTTTTAATTATTCGCGAAAGAAACGAAGGATGGCAAGCGTAAACCCTCGTTGAACATCTACTTCTTTTCTCGATCTTTTTCTACGTTTTTTTCCTGTTGTTCGTGACCACTGAGAATTTTAAGTCTCGCATCCACAAACGCTTCCACCCTCGCCACCTCCTTTTTATACCCTTTGTTTCGCTGCTACTTTCGCCTTTCGAGACGTTCGATCACGTACCTTTTATTAAAAAGTTCCTTGGAAGGAACCCGGACTTTTTGTTACGCCAATGAAATAACGACTTGTGGAAACCCAGTACGAATCTGAATCAGTGTTAGGAATAATTGTTGGGGGAAGTGGTCAGGAATAATTGTTAAAACGGAGCTAGCGGATTATTAACTGCGGTTAAGATTGGATTCGATTGATTTTTGTTCGTTTTTTAATATGTAGTAAAAATTTAAGAGTACATATTTTTAACGACATTAAATATACATGTTTTTAATGACAAAAAGTAGAAATATTTTGAATGGTAAAATCAGAAAATTAGAATAAACAGTTACATAATTTATTACAGCGTCTTATAAATATTAACATTTAAATTTAAAATAAACCTTAGACAGACGCATGAAGACCACTTATAGTTACAAGTTTAATTGAAGTTAAATTATAAAAATAAATAGATAATGCATGACACCAGCTTATGCAATGATTATTTATTTCAATGGCTTACATCTTGACAAAAGCATCTTAATAATTTTCGTAATTAAAAATAAGAAATTTTCAAATAATAATTATAGTAACCATCTCTTGCAATAAGACTTAATTTTAAGCATATGAACACATATGAATACATATGAACAACACACCGAGTAAAGTCAGCCTGGACTCTTGACCCTAGACCGCTAATGTGGACATTAGTCATTCAGACTCATATATCAACCACTTTTGTTATTCCCTTCTTTTGATATGACAACAAATTGTTCACGCTGCGTTTAGTGCTCCTTAGGGTGTAATTCATGTTCAGACTAGCATTCGTGCACCTGAAAAGTAGAATTGTGCGAGGAAGGTTCACTAGAGTTTGCGGATAACTTATGTGACCCGTGCGTTCCGGAGTTGAAACAAAAATTCCCAAATCATATAATTAATATTAAGCACTCAACTGGGTAATACTGCAGAAATAAATGATCGTCCCTTGACTTTAGTATAAAATTTGTTTTAAATTACGTGCGGACATTTTCAGAAAAATTAAAAATGGAATACTTTCTATATTACTGGACAAAAATAAATTATCTAATTTAATTATGAAAAAGTCATTTCTCCTCTGTATTTATAATTAATGATACAATACAAATTATACTTTAAGACGAAATTTTTTAAACTATACTTTAAAATATAAGTTTAAAATATAAGAGTCACATATTACAAAATACGCATTGCATTATCGCGATGAAAACAAAAGTGCGAATATTCATTTATACGCAAAAATTGATTGAATTCGAAATAGAATTTGATTTAATTATCGCAGTGATCTTTGATTTAACTCGACATAAAATTTGATTTAATTAATAATCGCAATGATCAAATTTGATTGAATTCGACATGAAATTTCAATTGATCATCGAGGCGATCAAATTTAATTTAAATTTCCTGAAACAAAACTATTTGACCCAGTTGATTCCAGGTTCAACATCTGGTATTAGTCTATCTTTGTACCATCTGTACACAAACCATTTGTTTCATATTTGTTGCGTTTTTCAAATACAAAGCTTTCGTAGCATGTTTAACCAATATATTTCTCTGGATCATGCTTCCATGGTTTCGAGTGGTCAGCTGACCAAGCTGAACCTGAAACGTGACCAGCTAGATAGAAACAAGCTCTCTCGATATAAAACGACTTTCCAATAGCGTAATGAATTGTGACGGAATATAAAAGCCGTGCGCAATCGCTGATAAATCGCATCGATGAACCACAAAAAGCCGGGAAGAGAGCACTGAATCTTTCTGTCCCTTCTATTTTTGAATTCGTAATAAATCGTCATTCGTTATCTCGCGAAGCGGGCATTGTGGTCCGAAAAGGCCCACTTAAAGAGTGAAAACTGCCGATGGTAATCTACCCTCCACGGAAGATAAATCGAAGGTAACACCATGATTATCGCAGAAATCACCGGCGATATGTATCCTTCACGTCGATGCTTTTAGAGGTGCATGTTCAAATTTGTCTTGGTTACCATGGAAGATTTTTGTTTATACGTGTACATAAAGGTGAAAACCATAGCGGTATACAGGGTGGCTGACCACATTTTGCCATCTAAATTTGTATCATCATTATTATTCATAGCAAAAAATGTTTCAGATGAAGTTGAATGGTTTTGAGCGGGGCATATGCTGGTAGTATAATTTTTTTGTAGGTAGACGTGTAAAGGACATATGAAGGTCATCAATGTTTTTTTAAATAGAGTCATATATTTTTTATTACATCAGTTGATACTTCAATATTCTTGATCCTTCATATTCTTTATAAAAAAGTATTAATCTATTTAAGTGAAAAAATCATTAGTTGAAAAAATCAGATCCTCAATTGATCAATAATGCAGATTCAGATAAAGACTAATTATTCATATATATTATTATATTATTGAATAGATTGGAAATTTTGAACCATGGAAGCTTTTACTCTGTACAGAACGATGACGTAGGAAGAAAAGTTTTTATACTTTCATTTGAGATTGGAGAGGATTTAAGTTTGCGTACTTTTTAAATCTAGAGATGCATGTCCTGAAATTTTTTAGTTTTCGTAGCAGCAGATTTTCAAAACGAACTTTTAAGTTTGGAGGTTATAGAGATTCTGAAATTTTTTAGTTTTCGAAGTATCAGATTTTTAAATTTACGATCTTTCCAACTTTTATATTTACGACCTTTCGAATTTTTAAATTTACGATCTATGGAACTTCTAAATTTACGTACTTTCGATTTCTTAGTTTCTGAACTTTCCGATTTTTAAATTTGCTTGCTTCTGAATTTTTTATTTATGAATATTCAAATTTTCTAGTTTAGAAAGGGATATTGGAAAATTTGAAGTTGGAGAACTTGGCAATTTGGGAAACAGTGAATTTGGAGAATTAAAAATTTGATAGTTTGATAATTAGAAAATTTATGAATTTGATAATTACAGATTTTGAGATTTTTAGTATTTAAGAATTTGATAATTTGGAAATTTGGTGATTTGAAAATTTAGGAGCTTTGATATTTTAGGTATTTGTTGAGTTTCCTATTGGGAAATTTGAAAGATTTTAAATTCAAATATTTTGCAATTTAATAATTTGAGCATTTGAGACTTCAAGACCTTACATATTTGAAAATTTGAAAGATTTGAAATTTGTGAACATATCGTAATCCAAAAATTTATTAATTTGATAATTAGAAGTGCTTTCGTACTCGAGATGGCCAACGTCCAAAAATGCGAATCGTTCTAAATTCTATTAATTTAATCCAATTAAATAACTACGGAAGGAATAAAATTGTTAGCGGATGTAAATGAGATTATGCAAAACTCTCTTTATGATCCAATTTACAATACGATTCCTCGAATTCTATTCATTCCACCCCCACAGCCTCTCCCTTTATTAATTGAATATCGATATTTCATGATAATGGAACCAGATATGAAGCTTGCTGCAACGATCTATTTCACACCGGCTACATCTGTGTTGCTCTTTGAACACACGTACAATTTAACAGGTCAAATATGTCTGCAATATACTAGATAATGCAGCCATTAAAATATCAGCGCTAATTATTCGCTCGAACGGTTGGCCGATGTCCATTATGCTAAATTGAAGGTCTTGTTGATTGCTGTAAAGAGAAAAATCGTGTTTTGTAAATTATGGTTTCATAAACCAGAATCTATTATCAGTCTCTTTACAAATATTTTTGTAATTCGGTTTTGGAAACAATTAAATTTCAACTCAATTTTAACTCAATCGTATCAGTGTATTAGGGAGACCAGAAAGTAATGTCGTTCTTTTTCATTAAATTCAAACAACTAAATTTTTAACAAGTTTTTCGCTAATATAATGCATACATTTGAAATTAATAATGAAGTAGAAAAATGAAAGATGTAATATAATTGAATGTGTAAATTCTTCATTTCGGTAAAAATTAACTGTAAGTATAAGTAATTTTACTATAAACCCAGCAACCATTTGTGCATTGAGTTTACAATTCATAAACTTCGTTTTGTAATTTTTTTACACTGTTCTTCAACTTTATACAAATTAAATTTGCATTTAACCTGCAAGATAATATACGTAAATATTTTAAAACGTTTCCCTACAAATATTTCTACAGAAATATAAGCACAAAACATTCCTGTACAAGTATGCAGCATTATGAAACAACAGCGTGAAATTAATTTCACTGATAAAACTTACATACCAAAACGTTTTAAATTTCGTATAACTTTTCCTGCAGTAAATTACCATACGTTTAACCGTGCGTTCCATGGTAAATCATGAAAGTTACAAATATTTGAACAGACCACAAGCCTTCATAAAAGCCGTGTTTATTAATTTACAAAGTGGACAAGGAAGCTTACGGAAGTGGAAAAATGCCACGTAACAGGGAAATATTTATAAGGCAATTTTACGATTTACGTCGACGCGTGTCCATTAAATCGCAGACATCCGGTGGAACATCGTCGTTCATTTTTCATGGAATCATGAAATATTGAAGCCGCCGCGTCTATAACCGAGATGCTATGTGGCGTTGTTATTAAAAATAAAAGGGAGAGTGCGGGACGCGATGTGAACCACGGTGCTCCATCAGAATCTGAGCTTTTATCTGTGCTTCGTTCATTTGGCGGTTCCTTTTGTTCGCTGATGCATAGAAAAATGCGCCCGTGGTCGACCAGAATTATTCACTTAGGCGTTCGTTCGTATTTTGACGTGAGGAACTAGAGGAGCGTTTGAAATGCGTGAAGTAAGTGATCTTTTTGGTTGGTTAATTATTCATTTATCCCATAATGATTTGAAATGGTGTAAATTATATTCTTTTGTGGATATGGTGTTCGAGGATTTGGGAATTTGATGGTCTGGGAATTTTAGGGGCTTGGCGATGTGAGAATTTGGAAATATGGAGATTTAGAGATTTGGGGATTTAGGAATTTTGGGATCTGAGAATTTGGGAATTTGCGGATTTGGGGATTTGGGAATTTGGGAATTTGGGAATTTGCGGATTTGGGAATTTGCGGATTTGGGAATTTGCGGATTTGGGAATTTGGGGATTTGGGAATTTGGGAATTTGGGAATTTGCGGATTTGCGGATTTGGGAATTTGCGGATTTGGGAATTTGCAGATTTGGGAATTTGCGGATTTGGGAATTTGCGGATTTGGGAATTTGAGGATTTGGGGATTTGGAGATTTGGGGATTTGGGGATTTGGGGATTTGAGGATTTGGGGATTTTGGAATTTGAGG
This sequence comes from Megachile rotundata, assembly GCF_050947335.1. NCBI lineage: Eukaryota > Metazoa > Arthropoda > Insecta > Hymenoptera > Megachilidae > Megachile > Megachile rotundata. Next base: position 9,948,440 of record NC_134991.1, on the reverse strand, counting down.
ATTTTGGAATTTGAGGATTTTGGAATTTGGAGATTTAGGAATTTGGACATTTAGGAATTAGGGAATTTGGGTATATAGGAATTTTGGGAATTAAGAATTTGAGGATTTAGGAATTTGGAGATTTTAGAATTTGGGGATTTAGGAATATGGTGATTTTAGAATTTGGGGATTTAGGAATTTGGGTATCTGGAAATTTGAGGATTTAGAAATTTGGGGCTATAGGAATTGGGGAATTTAGGAATTTCGAGATTTAGAAATTTGGGAATTTAGAAATTTAGGGGTTTAGAAATTTGTTGATTCAGGAATTCGGGAATCTGAGGATGTGATGGCATAGAGATTTGGAGTAGTAGGGATTTGAGAATGTAGAAATTTGGGGATGTAGGAATTTGGGAATCTGGAGAATTGGGAATATATCGATTTAGGTGTATAAAGATTTGGGGATGTAAAAATTTAAGAACCTGAGGATTTGCAGGTGTAGAGATTCGGAGCTGTAAGGATTTGGGGTTGTTCGAATTTGGAGAGGTATTAATGTGGGAATGTAAAAATTTGAGAACCTGACAACTTTTAGGGGTGTAAAGACTTGAGAAAGTAGGGATTTGGGAATGAGCGAATTTGAAATCTGGGGATTTGGGAATTTACTGATTTAAGGCTATAAAAATTTGGGAATGTAAGGATTTGGAGATGTATGAATTGAGGAATCTGGAGATATGGGAATTCACCAACTTGTGGGTATACTTGAGAGTGTATGGATTCAGGAATTTAGCTACTAATCACCGATTTAGGAAATTGGGTATCTAAGTATTTAGAAATTTAGAAGTTCAGAAATTTGAGTAATAGGACTTTAGTTATTTAAAAATTTAATAATGTGGAAACTTCAGTACTTAGTAATTTGGAGATATACTTTAAAATTCACAAATGCAGGAATTCTAAAATTTCTCAAGTCCTCAAATCCCCAAATTTACCAATCCCCCAATCCTCTACATTCCCTAATTTCTAAATCCTCAACTATCCAAATCCCCAAACTGTCAATTCCCTAAAGTTCTCAACCTTCTAAATTCCAAAATCCCTACCTCATAATAATTATGCAGGTATAATCCATACATAATTTAATTATAATCCAAACCCATTTTAATCTCCAAACTTGAATATCGCCCTACAAATAAATTTATTTCCCCCAACATCAAAATAAATATTTCACACGAATTATACTAAACTTGAAATATCAAACACCGTTCGCATCCATACATTTCACGCAATATAGACTTATCGATCCCAATACTTTCATCGCGCCGAAAATATGTGCAAAAGGTTTGTCAAACCGTTGGTCAGCGTTCGAATGTATCGATGTTATCGCGATGTCAAAGTTCGTCAATATTTGATCGAATTAAACGATAACAAAATATCGTTCGGTACGTGTGCAATGTCGCTGTTATTAGGTTTTCGTTCGTAATTTCAGGATATGTTTAATCCTAAACTGACCGGTGATGGCAGAGTAGTGTTTGCACCTCGGATAATTAATTATCCGGCGGTGTTTCTCGCGATAAAAACCGAGTCCGGGCAATTTTCAGCGTGCCAGCTGGAAAGTTGCATGTCGACGTTTTCGAGCCAGTTTTCAACTACACTTTTTTCCCGGTGTATACGCCGGTGTCGCAGTTAATTTGTTCTTGTTCACGCCAACAAGCTGTACTGCTGAATTATTTCTACGAGCTGCAACCGATATATCGCTGCCTCTCGAACGGATCGATACGCGGTGTAATTAAAACGCCTCGTTTCGTATCATTTACAACTAAGTGGCAATGCTTCGTAACATATTTAATGTTTGCTGTTTTCGGCAAGTAATCGAGGCTTGTTCTGATAGCCCGAATTAAATTTCATGTATGCTCGAGAGAATTCGGGTATTTTTAGGGTAAATTACGGTGTAGGTGAAAATTCTTCGAATGCTGTTCTTGGTTTGATTTTCCAGTTTAGTTGATTTTTGAAGATGTTTGATAGATTTGAAAATTTAGGTATTTGATGGAATTGAAAATTTAGGTATTTGATGGATTTGAAAATTTGGGCATTTGATGGAATTGAAAATTTAGGTATTTTATCGATTTGAAAATTTAGGTATGAGGTGAATTTTCAGATTTAGGTAGCAGTTTTTTCACTTTTAGACGAATATACGAATTTGGTGTTTCAGAAATTGGAGTACTCGAAAAATTAAATATATGGAGTTTGGACATACTGAAAGACACCTTCATGATTTGGGGATCCAAGGCACTGGAATTTGGGGATTTAAGGCGCTGGAAATTATAGATTTTGTGAATTAGTAATTTGATGTAGAAACTTGGAAATTTAAGAAGTTGAACGTTTGAAAACCTTGGAATTTAGGGATATAGAAACTTGAGAATGTAAAAAGTTAAATAGTTGAAAATTTGAAAGTTAATTAAATTGGGAATTTGGAAGTTTTATAATTTGAAAATGTAAAAAATCTAATGTTATCTTATACTAAAGAATAAAAATAGAAATTATTATTAACGAAGTTAAATTGTTTGAACTAAAAAGAAAAATACTCGCAGTCTGTTTGTCATATTAAAAGGTTCTGATGAATGGAATTATACCATTTTCGATACAATCGATCTCCACTAACCGTGGTCGCTAATGGTATATTGTATATGACCTTAACTCCATCAAAAAGAAAGGAAAGCCACGTTCTATCGACCGTTTGAAAGAGGGTTGCGGTAAGCCTTGTTAATCTGCTCTTCCTAAAAAAATTTTTCATTAATCCGTGTCTCGTGAAATTTCTCGTGCTCCTGTGGGATCGGAAGCGTTAACATTATTCCCCCTTTTAAACATTGAGAGCGAGACGAGAGGCTCGGCCGCGTCTAGCGGATGGTTTTGTGGCAAAATTCACGATTAATGTGCGAGCAATTTAATGCACCGTGAACGAGAACGTCGCCGCGAGATTATAGTGAGTTTTAATTGGCCTCCTGAAAGTTTAGAAATTCGCCGGATGAACGTGTACATCACTGTTTCTCTTGTGTTTGCTTCTGCTGCAATATTGTTCTTGTTATTCGAACTATAATTACGTACGAAACACGAATATAAAGCACCTCTTTTTGTTCACGGAAATCAAATGTATTACCAAAAGTTGTTGTCGGATTAAAATTATTCGTGTATTGTTTTTCGTGTTTGTATTAATAATATATTCATGGCTTTTTTGGTATTGTACAAACTCGTTTTAGCTGGTAATTCGATTTTTCATAGATCTGCTAAACAGCTTCTACATTTTGCTCGATTTTGGATAAGTGTTCTTGTCAAGTTATAAGGAACCGAAAATTACGAAATTTGAGAATTGGAGAATTTAAGGACTTGAAAATTTGAAGATGGTTTTTTAGTGATTTGAGTACTAAAGGATTTTGGAATATAGGGATTTGGTGATTTATGGATTTGAGAATTTAGGGACTTTTGAATATAGAGATTTGAAAATGTATGGATTTGATCATTTAACGATTTAGGAATTTAAGGATATAGAAATCTAGGAATTTAGAAATACAGTGTCTTGGGGATTTAGGGATTTGGGGAATTTAGAGATTTGGCAATCTATGGATTTGGGGAATCTAGAGATTTGGCAATCTAGGGATTTAGGAATCTAAGAAATTTGGAATCTAGATATTTGGCAATCTAGGGATTTATGGAATCTAGGGATTTGACAATCTAGGGAATTTGGAATCTAGGGATTTGGGGATTTAGAGATTTGACAATCTAGGGATTTGGGAATCTAAAGATTTAACAATCTAGAAAATTTAGAATTTAGGGATTTAGGAATCTAGAGACTTGGTAATTTAGGGATTTAGGGAATCTAGGGATTTGGGAATCCAGAGATTTGGCAATCTAGGTATTTGGAATCTAGGGATTTGGGGATTTAGAGATTTGACAATCTAGGGATTTGGGAATCTAAAGATTTGACAATCTAGAAAATTTAGAATTTAGGGATTTAGGAATCTAGAGATTTGGTAATCTAGGGATTTAGGGAATCTAGGGATTTGGGAATCCAGAGATTTGGCAATCTAGGGATTTGGAATCTAGGGATTTGGGGATTTAGAGATTTGACAATCTAGGGATTTGGGAATCTAAAGATTTGACAATCTAGAAAATTTAGAATCTAGGGATTGTTGAATCTAGAGATTTTGCAATCTAAGAATTTCGGAAACTCGGGATTTTTGAATCTAGGGATTTGGTAATCTAAGTGTTTAGGAATTTATGGATTTGGAAATTTAGGGGTTTGTGAGTTTCGCAATTTGAGAATCTAGAGATTTGAAAATTCCAGGTTCTGGCTATTTAAGAATCTGTAAATTTAGGGATCTAGTTATTTAGAAATTTAGGAATTTAGAGATGTGGTTATGTAAAAATTTTGGTAATTTAATACTTTGAAACAAATTTTTTAGTTGGTTAGTTGGAAAATTGAGGATATATCTACATATATCTGTAGTAGGGTCAGATTTGAGCGTAAAGAACGTAAAATAACTAATTCGCTTGAACATAAGGATATTTATTGTTTAATACATAATTGTCTCGCGACCGTACGACTCTAAAGACGAACAACGACTCCTTAGACTCATCTACTGCCCGAAATTCTTTTGTTTAACGGTCGATTCTGAAATATTCCGGTCGATGGAATATTCCACGACGCATATAATACTATGTATCATAAACCAGTCAATACCAACCCTCATCGAATTTCGCCAAAATTTGATCGTATTTCGTTGCATTTCATTGTACTCGTAAATGACCACCTTTGAGCTCGACCTCTCTTTTCGGCTTTAATTTCAGCGTTCGCCATAGATCCGCAAAACACAAAAGCTTGACAAAATACAACTATTTGCCGGGTTCAAAAGACGAGGCAGAAAAAAGGAGTCACGTCAAACAAGAGACAAAGAACGCGTGCACACTAGGAAGTTTTTGCCGCCACGTCAGACAGGTTCTTCTTTGCAAATTTTTATTGCCACCTCTATCGAGTTCATCAGAGTTTTCTTGTTTTTTTGCAAGCTGCAAGGGGATTGGACAGCCTTTGAAAGTTTAACTGTGCGAAGCAGGCGTGATGAGAATGCTCCTTCTATAGTCAAATTTATTAGAAAAGGAACGTGAGTGTTTTTCCGAGTGTCGATTGTCTCGGTGAGACGAGGTTTGGTCAGGTATAAAAGGGATCGTGCCAAGTAACCCTTCTTACCCTCTTTGCCGCATACCATCGCGTTATCTCCTTTCCTATAAATTTGTTTTACTGCCGATGATTTTCGTTCGCCGTGAATTGGCTAACTTTCGCGAGAATTCGTGCCGAAAATGTGCGATAAGTTTCCGCGGATTATCATTGGTTTCGTACTCGATCGGACTTCGAACACTATTCGTTAGGTTTGATGTATTGGTAACCTTCATTAGTGATCTATTGATTGTTTGATTTTATTAGAGATGATTGATAAAGCAATCTGTTGGTCATAAGTACTTATATGATAATGTAAATATTTATTTGGTAATAATGTAATACAAATTTGTTATATTTATATAACTGAGGGTATTTATGTAATAATATTTCAGATATAATAGAGTTTAGAAATAATTCAGATATAATAAAATTAAGAAATATGAAATTTACAAATTTTATAGATGTATAAGTTTTGGAATTTTTATTTTGATATTTCAAAATTTATTATCGTTTCGAAATATAAAAATTAGGTTGGATTAGGTTAGGACTTCCAAAGTCCTAAAGTTAGAACTAAACTGAAGTTAAGACTTTGACAATTAAGAAATTAACAAATTTAGAAATGGACATTTTTACTTTTGGAAAGAAAATCTGAAACTTTCGTATCATCAAATTTATAAAGTTTCTAATTTAGATATTGCGTAATTGTGAGAATCAAAAATTGAAATTGTAAACATTTTAACTTATTCAAACTGTAAAATTAAGAATTTAATAAATTAAATAGTCAGTTATGAAATAAGGGGTTGTGTGATCTTTGAAGTGTGTATGAAAACGTGATTATAGTGATAATTAATTGTAATTAATTTGAACATTTTTTTTGTTTTAGGTAAGTTATTGAACTTCCCTTAGACGAGTTCTATACATTATCTACAATAATGGAACAAGTTCAAGCTGTTTTTCATCATAGGTAATAAATTTTCAAATTTCGAAAATTGAAACTTTTCTGTTGTAATTGAAAATATGATCAGAGATTTGAAAATATAGAAATTTAGCTTTTGTAAATTTAGAAATATAGAAATGTGGAAACTTGAAAATGGAGCGAAACAAAAATGAAAAAATTCAGGAACATACAGTTTTAGAAATTTAGAAATTTCTAATATCAAAATTTTCAAGAATTCGGTTACCAAGCTTAAAATTTTTAATTGTCAGATTTTCGACTGATAATTTTTCAATTTTTCAATTTTTCGATTCTTCGATTTCTCAATTTTTCAATTTTTCGATTTTTCAATTTTTTCAGTTTTTCAGTTTTTCAGTTTTTCAGTTTTTCAATTTTTCAATTTTTCAATTATTCAATCTTCAATTCTGAAGTCTTGAAGAATTTATCACTTTATCAATTTTTTAATTTTTCAATCTTCAATTTTTATGTTTCCAATTTATCAATTTTTTAATGTTTCAATTCTTCAATTTGTTCAAGTTTTCCAGTTTTTAAGTTTTAAATTTTTAAATTTTTAAATTTTTCAATTTTTCAATTTTTATTTTGATTAGATTTGATTTTACATTTTCTAAATTTCAGAAATTATCTACCGTGAAATGATGTTTAACAATTTATATAAAACAGCTTGCAAATTGAGCGCTATGAATGAACGATAATATTACAGAAACATAATTCAATATTAATATCTCTTTTCACTTTCCCCAGCTGAATTATCCCTTATACACTTAAAATTAAAAAAAGTGTCTTCTAAAAAATACTAAACGGCATAATTCATAGCAATTTCCATAAAAAATTCTCGTTCACTATTAGTTATTATCATTTTGCTCCGTTCCGCGCAGTTTTATTGCCTTCGGCTGCTGCTCGTTTAATCTGTCTCCACTATAGAAAATTCTTTTCTTCAGCGAAGATAAGACACGTTCCATATTTCTCTTCAGACTAGCATCTGCTTTTTCACTCATACAAATCTACAAATTCGCGTGCGTTTATGAGCACGTTGGCAATATACGGGGTAGGAAAAAAGGGGCTGAAGCGAATGGCGTTTCTGTCCGAAACGAGGAATCCAGTAAACGCAATTTCTTAAGAATTTGCATAGAATACACTTGCGATTCGTGCTTGACGAATGTTCCACCACTTTATCGCGTTTCCGTCACCGCCATATTAATTCAGAAAAAAATGATGCTAAGTTATTAGGTTGGCTAGAAATTGATGTCGTTTTTATTAATAGATCACGTTTATTAAATTCATGCGTCAACGCTTTCTCATTCTTTGACAAATGCATATTTGGTCTTGAAGGTTACGTTTAATAATAACATTAATGCATAATAGTTCAATAAACTTTTTCATATGTCGTAAATGATTAAAAATGAAACATACGATAACGGAATTTAACTATTTATTATATAATTTTGAGAAAGAAAGTTAAATTAAAAAATAATATTTTATTTAATAGTTTAGATACTTTAACCTGCAGTAACTCGTTCAATAATTTCTTTTAGAATTATAAGTTATTTAGTGGTTTTATTTAAAATTATAACTCATTTTATAATTTTATTTAGAATTATTTATAATTCGTCTAACAAATAATTGTTATACAAATTTTACTTCAATTCTTTAAAATTTGACAAACATGGTTTACTAACAATTTTTAGAAGTTTCCTTCAATTTTATAAAGAGTTTCAGAACTGTTGTTAAAATTTAAAAATTTGAAAATTTGAGACAATATAGTAGATAGTCTGATACAGAGGCAAACTTTGTGGAAACTCGAATGTAAACTTCAAATATTTAAAGGTTGCTTGAAACGTGTTTTATAGGAAGTTTAAAAGGTTGTCTTGGATGACACAACACTGTTCCGCAAAACTTCGGAAATGGCTTGTCATAAATAAACTTGATGCTTTTCTAAAAGACATTATATAAGCGAAGTTACAAATTTTGCTGACACTCTTTTACAGAACTTTATACGTATATACAAATTTAACATTGTCGTTTAACAGTATTTTATTGCAACTTTTACTGTAACCAACATTCTAAATTCAAACGTATTGATATTCCCGAATTTTGTAAAAAATTTGTGCAAATCTTCTAATAGCATTCATTAAAAATGTTCAAATATAAGGGTAATCAAATCTATAATTTTAGCAATTTTCAAATTTTCAAATTTTTAAGGTTCCACAAATTCCCAAATTTTCAAATTCTCAATTTTCGATTTTCCAAATTTTCAAATTTTTAAATTTTCAAATTACAAAATTTTCAAATTACCCAAGTTTCAAATCTCAAATTTCCAAACTCCATAATTCTCAAATTCTTAAATTCTTAAATTCTCAAAGTTCCAAAGTTCCAAATTTCCAAATTCCATAATTCTCAAATTCTCAAAGTTCCAAAGTTCCAAATTTCCAAATTCCATAATTCTCAAATTCTCAAAGTTCCAAAGTTCCAAATTTCCAAATTCCATAATTCTCAAATTCTTAAAGTTTCAAAGTTCCAAATTTCCAAATTTCCAAATTCCATAATTCTCAAATTCTCAAAGTTTCAAAGTTCCAAATTTCCAAATTCCATAATTCTCAAATTCTCAAATCCTCAAATTTTCAAAGCCCCAAATTCTCAAAGTTCCAAATTTCCAAATTCCATAATTCTCAAATTCTCAAAGTCCCAAATTCCCACATTTTCAAATTCTTAATTTTCCAAATTCTGATTCTCAAATTCTCAAATTTTTCAGATTTCTGAATCTTCCAAGTCGTAAATCTTCAAATTCCAAAATATTTAAATCCACACTTGACGTTCACAACTATCTCACTTACAAAATATCTACTTTTACAAAATTCTTAACGTCCTCAATTAAAAAATTTCCCAATATTAAAGCTATTAAATCTCCAAATCACAAAATTTACGAATTCTCCAAATTCCCTAATTTCAAAATCCCAACATTCTTGAATTCCTAAGTTCAATTTCCTAGAAACTAAAAATCCCCGAATTTCCGTAATGCCCAACTTTTCTAACTCAAGACTGTAAAATTTCTAACCATCCTAAATCAAACAATCAACGCAATTTAGTCAAACTCCACGTTGCAATATTCGTAGCAGACCCAAACACCTACTGTAGACAACCCAGGAGTTGTCGCGTAGGTTGACCCAGAGTAAAAGAAGCCACTCGGTCGTTCCGCCTATCCCCACCGTGAATTCCAGCGTGACATATCGGCAAATAAGAATAATAATGACAACAGCATCACGCAATTCGCACTATCTCACTCTCGAGACGTTTGCCGACTGTCATTGTTTCTGGCCAAATTGTGCGTGACTGCTCGAGCCAATACCGCCAAAAATACGTATGAGGTATCCTTTTTTTTATTCTGACCAATTGTGACCGTAGTCCTTTCAAACACCGGGTCAGCCTCCTATGCACCAATTCCTGCACGGTACAGTGTACGTTTAACAAACCTCACACGTTCGCAACGATAAAATATTCGTCTGCAATAAAACAGTGATTCGTTGCGATCCAGTTTAAGTTTCCCGTTGGAAAAGAATGAAAAGGCAGCGTGCAGAGAAAATCGCGAATAGAATTTTAATCGTTTCCGTGTGCTCCCGAACGAAGAGCGGCAAACATGGACAGGAATTGAAAGTTTTCGTCTTCTTTTCAACTACAGAGCGTGGAACCGAACTGAGAATTTCATCGACTGATAGCAACAGCGTCGAAAACTTCGTATTCACCGGTAGAATCATTTCCCTGAATTTTAATCGCCCGAAGAAAAAGTTAACAGTGTCAACTCGAATGGAGGAACCCTGTCGATTCTCTTTCGGAGCTGCGTAACTTCCACAATGAATAATACAAATCCAGAGAGGTGACGGAATAAAAATTCTCGCTATCTCGATCGACGTAAGGTCTCTTAACGAGATACAGGAATTCCGTTAGCGTTTTGCATTAGCTGTATCAGCAAATTGCGTTACTTGCTCACAATAGAATCTGTCTACACGCTTGCTTCACCTTTTGTGGAATTGTATGCTGATAGTACTGAAAGGTATGAGAGTGTCGTGTAGATTGGTATCGCTGGTATGGAGATTATGCTCCTTTTGTAGTTTTTGATGAGATTCTGATAGAAGTGCAACACGTGTAATTTGTATAGTGATATAAAATTATCTGGTTGTAAATTAGAGCTGTAAAAACTCAAATATTTAAATTCAATTTGCAGTTCTGTTAAAAACTCGAATATTTAATTTGCAGTTGTATTAAAAATTAAAATATTCAAATTTAGTTTACAGTTGTATTCAAAATTTGAATACAACTTGTGTTCAAATTTAGATCACAGATCTGGTCAAAATTCGAATATTCGAATTAGGTTCATAGCTTTAGTTTGAATTATATGAATTCAAATATAGTGAATGGTAATATAAATTATTTTATGTATTATAGACTTTTAACTTATTCTTCTTATAATGAAATTGAGTATCAGGAAATTCGGAAAATTGAAAATTTACAAATTTAATAATTTGAGAATTTTTTAAATAGAGATTTGAATATTTGAAAATTTAGTAATTTAGAAATTTGAAAATTTGCAGAGTTAGTAGTCCAAGAACTGAAAATTAAAAACTTGAAAATATGCAGTTTAATAATTTACTAATTTTTAAACTGAATATTTAAAAGTTTGTACATTAATCTAAAAATTTGCAAATAAAAAGTTTGAATATTTACAGATTTTTCAATCTAGAAATTCAAAAATTTGCACATTCAGACATTTGACAGTTTGAAAAATATTTCAAACTTTGCGAATGTAAAGGTTTGGAAATTTGAAAAGATTAGAATTTGCAAGAAAACTTGAAATTTTCACTTTTCCGATCAACTGCACGCGGAGTAAGCTACTTCCCCAACACAAACGATAGAAATTAACGCGGATTATAAATCGTTTTGTTTCTTCGCGTGGAAACAAGTAAAAATCGGCGACGCGTTCTCATTTTCCTCTGCAATTGAACGAAAGTAAGGTGGATAATTTTTTCCCGAACGGCTACTTTCCTGCAGAAGTAATTAAAACTTCCATTAAGATTTTTCATCAACACCACTGTTGACGGTCGCGAGGAGACACGAAGTTTCTTGCAGAAACTATGACTAATAATACCTTTGTTACCTTTCCCTCTCGTTATGAAATTAATTAACACCTCTACTGCCTGAAGGATTTGAAGATCTCCTGTGTCGTCTCATTCGTAACTCTAGGTTATCCTCGTTGGAAATAGAAAATTGGATTAAGAATGAACTGTAAGCAAGAAAGTATCTTGTTACATAATTTTGTATCATAGTTTTCAAATTTTCGAATTCAAAAATGTTTATTTTTCACTTTCTTATTATTCGAATTTGAAAATTTAAAGATGTTCGTTTGTTCACTTTCTAAATTTTCAAATTTAGAATTTTTTAAATTCTCAAATTTCCTAATTTTTCTGATTTTTCAATTTTTCTGTTTTTAATTTAGAATACTGTCAAATATGTAAATCTTCAAATTTCTAAATTTTTGAGTTCTCAAATTCTCAAATCAATACTTCCAAATTACCCAAATTATGTATTGATTACCCAATCAATACTTTCAATACTTTCAAATTATCCAATATTTAAATTTAACCCACTTTAAACCCACTTTAACCCACTTCCTAAATTCTCAAATTTTCAAACTACTCTAAATGTCCGAGTTTCGAAATGTTCAAATCCCCAAGCGGAAATAATTTCAAAGTCCCAAATTCCCAACTCCCCAAATGCCTAATATAAATATTTTCCAACTCCTAAAACGGCGTTGTTACACGAAATCGTGGTAGTCATGATTTTTCCTCTACAATTTCGCCGTTTGTTGCGCGCTGATTTTCATAAATTTATTTCCGCGCTTCCTTTCATCTCTGGCACGTTTCCTCTTGCTGTTGCGTTTCAGCGAGCTTCAGCGTTTTACGAACACTTAGCAGTTGAAGAAAATTGTGTTTACATGCGCTCCAACGTGCTCCCAACTCTTTGGAAAATGTTTCTTGCAAAGATTATCGAGTTTCTCTCGTTGATGCTGAAACTCCGCTTCATTTTTACTTCGGTGCAATACGCTGCAAGTTTCTTTCATGGAAATGGAAATTTTTAAAAATAGAACAGGTATTAAACGTTAGCAATATTGGATAAAACTGCTTATTTATCACGGATGAAAGAGTTTATGTTGGCAGGAAATTGCTTGCTATTGGACAAATTAGTTAACTATTTCTATTCAAGTTACTTGCATAATGCTATTGAACGAATTATTACTTTTTTCTTTATAAGAAAAATTTTGTTAAAATTTTTTTTGACGGTGAGTTTTTTTGTTTTTGTTACGCAGTAACAATGAAATTTTGTCTCTGTTACGTCTCTAATATGGTGAATACGACGATGCGGTGAATTATTACTTCACAATGAAGTATTCTAAAGAAGAAAAGATAGACATGTTATCAGTTTATTTTGAAGCTGGGAAAAGTGCTACACATGCAGAAAGATTATACACTACGGAATGTTAGTAAGTCATTAATTTCTCCATTCAGGAAGTGTTCTGATACAAATGGTCGCCACATTGAACCTTTTCTGTAAATAGACATTAAAATTAAAATATCTCCTAAACTATTGATTTTTTCACATAAATAGATTAATACTTTTTTGTAAAGAATATGAAGGAGTATCAGCTGATGCAATAAAAAATATATGATTCCATTTAAAAAAGCATTAATGACCTTCATATGTCCTTTACACGTTCACCTACAAAAAAAAGTATACCACCAGCATATGCCCCCCTCAAAACCATTCAACTTCATCTGAAACATTGTTTGCTGTGAGTAATAATAATGACGCAAATCTAGATGGCAAAATTTGATGAGCCATCCTGTATATAATCTAAATGAAGCTTCATAAGTGAAGAAACATTGTTTGTTTTAAATTTGATTAGAAGTGATAAGTACATCTCGTTTCTATATTCACCTTTGTTACAACAAAAAAGAACGCAGTAGTAGAATAAAGTAGTTTAGAATTAAATTTTAATAAAAAAGAAGTCATCCCCTTTTTCCAATAAGATCCCACTTAATGTCAGTGCAACATGACAAACAATATTCAAGAGAAAACATCATGCCTCTATCAAGCATTATCATTGTCGATAATTAGTACCGTCAATCACGTACTCTATTGTTCAGCAACGCGTCTAATCACAGGCCGAAGTCATCGACACATAGTCAATCCGAAATCATGCGGGAAAGCATCCACTGTAATAAGCTAAATGCAAAATGGGCCACTCATGTGGCACATACGCTTGATTTGATGGTGTTCTAGATGATCGCGTATTGATCTTGTAAGCTTGCATCTTTATGCACGAATTTATAAAGGCGTCAAAAAGAAATTTGACGTAATTTATAAATTCGTGAGAACGTTTGTTGTTTCAGTTATGGATACTTGAAATAACTTTTACGTTGCAGATCCATCAATCAGCAATTTTGATAGAAATTAACAGTTTGTAAGTAGGTATCTTTTTGTAAGTGTGTTTCTTGTAATATATGTTGTTCTTGTATGATACGAAATAAGAAAAAGTGCCAGTATTTTATGAATAAATATTCTCTTATGTATTTCATTCGCAATAATCAAGTGAGTCCTACAGAGAGATGGTATCGTATTACTATGACAGACATATTACTTTGCCTACTGATATATTTGTCAGGCGTATCAATCAGTAACTATTCACAGCTACAATATTAGAATATTAATATATTGTGGTTTGAAGGGTAGATTGCACTCTAGAGATCGAAAATAAGTTATCTTTTACATTTGGACAAATTTGTGTGCGTATCCCCCGATATTCTGAAAGTTCATGACAAAAGAAATATAATTCCTTTGTCTCGAATGTACATTTTCTCAGAATAAAAGGGTGTGAATGATTCGACTACGATTTGGCTGAAATAAGGGGTTATACAATGGTGGACGATAATATATACGCACACATGCATGTATGTATATCCTTTTATAGTAGCGATAACTCAAATTTAAAGGGTGAAATTGTGTGTTGCAAATTGGCACTGTTGAAGCTCCCTTGAAAAGTATTGAAGACAAAAATATATAGGGCGTTCCACTTCTGGAGAACGCTTACATTTACGATAAAATAATAATAAGTGACATTTCATAAGTGTATGAAATAGCTTTTTACAATCTTGCAATTTCTTAATTTTCAAGTTCCCATGTATTGAAATTTTCAAGTTTTAATATGTTCATATTTCTAAATTTCCAAATTACCACATTTTCAAAGCTTGAAATTTACAAATTTACAAATTTTCAAATTTTCACATATTCAAATTTACAAATTTTCAAGTTCCTAAATTTTTGAAGTCCAAAGTTTCCAAATTTACAAGTTCTGAACTTTACAAAATTCCAAATACCCAAATTTTCAATCCCCAATATTCCTAAATTTACAAATTTCCTACATGATCGAATTGCCATATTCATAAATTCTCAAAATTCTTCAATTCTCAAATTTCTAAATTTTCTTACTCACTAAATCACAAATTCATAATTTTCTAATTTCTAAAATTATGGAATTTTTAAATTTCCCAAATTATCAGATTTTCATATTCACAAATAATTTTATTTTCTAAATTCTCAAATTCTTAATTTTCTCCTCTTCTTGAATTCTCAAATTATCAAATTCTGACAGTCACAAATTCTCAAATTTCCCGCATAATCAAATTACCACATTCGTCAGTTCTCAAACTTCTTAACTTACCAAATTTTCAAACTTTCATATTCCCAAAATCACAAATTCAAAATTTTCATATTCACAAAATCGCAAATTCCAAATTAAAAATTTCTAAATTTCCAACATCGCAAGTTCTCAAAATTACAACTTCTCCTGTAACCAAGCCTTCCAAATTTGTATACTCTCCATAAAAGTAGTATGTGTGTTTACGGCCAGACCGTCTCTCCGCGTTAAGTGAAACGTATCAATCAATGTTATCTTTCAGTTATCGTACAATATACTCGATTTAAACGTATATTTCAGAATGTTTTTGCATTTTATGTATCTTACGTGACTGCAGGCTATGCAGATGTGCTTCGTCAAAGCTATATATGTATGTCTGCAATACCGAAAGGGATAACAAGATACCTCTGAATGTTGGTTAAGCACCATGCGCTATCTCCTATCATATACGGTATGTTAGATTGTGCATCATACACAAACCACTCACTATAATGTCTGCAATTCCATATGTGGAATGTTTACCTTCAGGCATATGTCGTTGAATCTGAAATGAAATATTATACGTGGATGCACGGATTATCATTAAAACAGTAAACTTTTAAGCCTCTTTTAAGTTGAGGGAAAGAACTTTTATAATTAGTGGAACATTTAGAACTTATTTTGTACTCTCATAATAATAGTAGCTTTTGATGAATTTAAATTGTTCTATAATATTAACAGCGAAAGAAAATAAATATACATACTATTTATATATTGTGTATTTATATAAATATTATATATTATATATTTATGTAAATGTATAAGTGTATAAATATATAACGCAACATGTATAATCAAGAAACTGTATTAAATAGAACAATAATTCATAAATATTACATGTGATAAATAATAAATTAAATTTGAAAACTTTGAAATTTTGAAATGTGGAAATTTTAAGTCATGGGAATAAAATAATTCAGAAATTAAAAAATTTGAAAATTCCGATAATTTCGCGATTTCCATAATTTAGCAATTCAGGAATGTAGACTTGTGAGAAATAAAAAATTAAGAATTTGAAAACCAGTGAAATTTGTGAGATTTGAACATATATTCTCTATCGAAAATTTGAAATTTAAAAATGTGAAAATTTGTCTATTTAGAGATTAAGAAATTCGAAAAAAATTTTTAATATGAGCCATCTGAAATAATCTACAGTAATGAATGTTGCTAAAAACATACCAGTAATTTAACAAACTTTCTTTGAATCAACAGATACCAATACCTATGAAAAAAAACCTGTAACATCCACTGTGATTATAAAAGACAGAAACCCCGGTATAACTCCTGATTCCGGAAGTATCGGTACAAAGTAGGTAAATCGTGTTCTTTTTTCGCGAAATCGTAGACACACGAGTGCAATACGATTGGTCGATGAAATGACTCGTATAATTTTCATGCGCTGCTTAACGATTCGGTCACGGCTGCCTGGAATAAAGCAGATGAACGTGGATCGATGAACGTGAGTCGAATGACGAAGGATCGTGTCGTTAGATGAAAACGTTTTCAAGTTTCCGCCTAGTTGTGTCGTTCTTTTTGTCCTGGCCTCTCTGTCTCGCTCGCTTTGTTCATTTCTCTGCATTCATACCGTTTTCTCTCCTTCTTTCTTTCCTTTTTTCCCCTCTGCCATTCAGTTCATTCCCCTGCTCGTGCTTCACCTTCGTTTTTCTCCGTTGCCTACGCCGACTACACAACTACGCTGCAATTTTTCTACATTTTGTTTTCATTTTTCTTTCAATCCCCTACCACCGGACCCCATAACGAACAGCATTACTGGTGATTCTGGAATATTTGCTCGAACGATTTGCAGCCTTCGAACAAAATCGCGAAACGTTTCCGCGCTGATTATGGAAACATTCGCAGCGGCTCCACGCCGACTAACGAGATTTCCGAATACCTTTATCGATGCTTTTTTCCCTTTCTCATTTTTATATTCCTCCGCGATTCACGGGTCTGTTCTCTGTCCCTTTGTGCTCGCTCATACCGTGCCCGTAATTAAAATCTCTCTGTTTCGATAAAAAAAAAAAAAACATCGGACTACCGGGGTTTTAGCCAAATCGTTCCGATTCGACGACTCTCGGGATCGATCGGCTCGAGAGCACTTCGAGAAGTACTTCGAAATTTGTTTAAGAGAAGGAGCATCGAGTTTGACGTACTTTGAGGTACAATGTTTACGGAGTTTCCAATTAAGTTTGGTAATAGTTTGACGCTACTATGGTTTCCTATTTGTACTTTCCATTCGACGGGCGTTTCGTTGAAAACTGAACTCGTTTAACTGTATCGATTCTTGTTTGATTGTTTCGGGAAATATGGTTCTAGTGGTATGATAGGGAAAATCTTCCTAGATCGTTTAGTGTGAAACGATTATATTAAGAACGAGGGAAAATATATTCAATTTAATTAAATTAATTTAATATGCAATTTAATTTCGTTGAAAACTGAACTCGTTTAACTGTATCGATTCTTGTTTGATTGTTTCGGGAAATATGGTTCTAGTGGTATGATAGGGAAAATCTTCCTAGATCGTTTAGTGTGAAACGATTATATTAAGAACGAGGGAAAATATATTCAATTTAATTAAATTAATTTAATATGCAATTTAATTTCGTTGAAAACTGAACTCGTTTAACTGTATCGATTCTTGTTTGATTGTTTCGGGAAATATGGTTCTAGTGGTATGATAGGGAAAATCTTCCTAGATCGTTTAGTGTGAAACGATTATATTAAGAACGAGGGAAAATATATTCAATTTAATTAAATTAATTTAATATGCAATTTAATTTCGTTGAAAACTGAACTCGTTTAACTGTATCGATTCTTGTTTGATTGTTTCGGGAAATATGGTTCTAGTGGTATGATAGGGAAAATCTTCCTAGATCGTTTAGTGTGAAACGATTATATTAAGAACGAGGGAAAATATATTCAATTTAATTAAATTAATTTAATATGCAATTTAATTTATTGTGTAAGAAGAACAGTATCTCGATATAGTAATACTATATATTTTGGAAGCATTATATGTACTCAGACAAATAATTTCTTTGTTATTTTTGATTTCAAGTGATTGTTAATTAATTTGTATTCAAAGTTAAATTAAAGTAATTAGTGAAATAATATATAAACCATATGTAAGTTCTTGGGAAAGATGGCTCACATTTAGGGTAAAATGAATTTATTGAATTAGGAAATATATTTCTCACATGTTTACTTAACATGATAGCTTGAAAATTTAATAACTTGACAATTTTATTATTTCATAATTTGATAAACTGATAGTTTGATAATTTGGTAATTTGATAATTTGATAATTTGATTAATTGGTTATTTGATGATTGGACAATTTGATTATTTGATTATTTGATTATTTGACAATTTGATCATCTGATAACTTAAAAGCTTGAAAATTTGAATGTGAAAAAGTTTGAAAGTCTGAAAATTATAGAATTTATGAATTTGTAAATTTGTAAATTTGTAAATTTGTAAATTTGTAGAATTGTAAGCTTAAAAGTTTAAAAGTTTGAAAATTTGAAAATTTCAAATAAGATATAGTGCATATTTTATATAGTACGTCCGTTTCCAATCTAACCCTAAGTTAGAATTATGCCATGTTAATACACAACAAACAAGAAAAGAGCAATCTGTACATTGATTACAACTTCCCAACACATTAACGGTGGTAATTAAAATTAAATTAAAATCGAGCTTACGACCGAACAGGCATTTCGCAGCACCCTCGAACCCGTCTGATTTTCACGTCCAATTCTTTCCTCTAATTAAAACTTCTTATAAACTTCGTTGAAGTCCAAGCGAAACTTTGCTCGGAGTCTCGTGCGAATCGAACGAGTTATTAGCTCGTGCACGTCATTTATTGAGCCTCATTTCAATTTTAACGCCTACATCGTTGCTTTATGATTTTTTTTGAAGTAAACCAGAATTCCTTGAACGTTATACGGAATGCTGCTATCGATTATCGATATTTTGTTGATTAACGACATGTGAATGCACATATCGATGTGATTTTAATGTTTAATGTTTGATGAATATTGATGTCTCGTTATTTTTAACGATATGTTGATTATTATTGAAATCTTATGATGTTCTACGATGTGTCAATGAATATCAAAATTTTATTATATTTATGATAGATGTGTTTTGATAAACATTGATGTCTTATGACATTTAATGATGTGTCCATGCATATCAACCATGCCCATGATATTCAATAATATGTTAATCAACATCGATCTCTTATTGACGTTTAATGATATGTCGATGACTATTGATGTCTAATGATGTTTACCGATATGTCAATAAACTTCTATATTTTACTTATATTGAAAGAGATATTGATATCCTTAAATTAAAAATAATAACTGAATAAAATTAAACGTAGTTAATAATTTTACAATTCTATTGCAACTTATTAAACTTCATGTCTAACCTAATCTACAATATCTTCACGTGGTACATAATTTTATTATTCATATATCTTCATTCCCGTTAGAACTTCCAATGTAACCTAACTTCGAACAAGAGCGATTAGACTTTGCATAATAATGTTTGCACTTAGTTAGAGTGGTTAAGATTAGATGTAGGGTTTAATATAACCAGATTTGTATGAAGTTACTCAAAAAATTACTCAAATCCGTATTCTTGTTCAAACATCAAATATAATGTAAATCTGAAGGAAGAATAGATTTGAACGCTAAATTTATCAAATAAATGAAAAACAAACTAAAATAAACGAATATCGCTAATTTAATCAGACACTACAATCACATTTGACACTACAATCACTAACAATCTATCGACGATATCATCGATATCGTTACGTGTCAACAAGACATCAATACTGTACAAACACTGCACTGAATCATCGCAACTCATCAGGTCAAATTAGAAGTCGCACCAACAAGCGCATCTTAAGGCTTACATAGGTATATTTTTAAAAAACCGCCGCGATAAAAAGCCAGCCAGCTGGATGGTTCCCTCGGGATGCTGCAAAAAAAGGCGGGGAACAACGTCGCTTGCAATGGTACGGCTTCATGCAGCCCTCGAGCCCACGGGAAATATGCATATCGAGTTTCCTTCGGGAAGCTCGGCTCGTGCCTGACTCTTCCGTTCACGGATGTTTGACATCGAGCAAAAAACACCGTCTAAAACGTGTCGTTCGATGCCACCATAGCCACCGGGTTCGTTTCTTCTGTTTGGTGAAATTCTATTCCTTCGACACGAGGATGAAATATTTTTGGACAACTTAGGTATTTGTTAATTTGGAAATTATAGAATTTAGGGACTTAGGGATTCTAAAATTGGTGGACTTGCGAATTTGAGAATGTACAGATATGGAGATCTAGAGATTTAGGGACCTAAGACTGTGAAAATTTTTAGCTTGTAGGGATTGAAGGATTTGGAGATCTAGGTATTTGAAGGATGTAGGTATATAAGGATTTAGGCTTGTGGAGATCTGGGGCTTTGAGGATCTAGAGGTTCGAAATATAGAGATCTAAAGATTTAACAATAAAGAAATGTTGGAATGTGAATTCGTTAAAACTTATGAGCGTTGAAATTTGGAAATTTGAGAATGTATGAAGTTTACCAAATTCAGTGTTTCGACATTGAATTATCTCGATATTTTCCATGTCATTATAACATTATATTGTGACGTAAAAGTGAAATTTTCATACGTGGTCTTAATACGATGTCCAAGAACTATATTATTGATGTGCTCAATTTAAACAAATAGTAAAATATACATATCAGGACCATTATCCCATAGTAGGCTATACACCAGACCCATCAACTGTTCTCTATGGGTCTCCACTAAACGGCAAAAGATTTATGCGTGACTCGAAACCAGACTACATTAAAATCCCATATACTTGCTAACATCCTCTACGTAATAGTCACACCTCAATACCAACATCCTTGCACCGAACGGTAATTCCCGTCACGGAAGCATCGGCTACCAAAGGAAATAATGGAAGGCTCGGTGTCGTGACGACCGGTAGCCGCGAGCAAAGTAAATCTGCCTGGTAATTCGTGTCTGGCCGGCAAGTAAACGCGTTTGAAATTTGTTCGTGTGCCGCACGAACGAAGGTGTGGTTGAAGATCCGGGCCAATTAGTTGATGAACAGGGAGCGGCCATAAAGGGGATGAACGCATTCGCCAGGAGGTTCCCGAACAACAGGGAGGACGGCGCCGATGACTCGAGTCTCTCGCCTGACGACACGAAGATTGCTACGAACTGATTGAGCTAACGTGCCCGGAGCTCGCTAATCTTTTCTTCGACGACACGCGATTCGATCATGGACCCCATTATTTACGACCGATTTCATGCTAAATCCGGCTTCTTTCGTTTGCCATTGATTTTTCTTAACTGGATAGGGAAATGGACTGCTTATTGTCTGCGTGGGACGTTGAGTAAAATTGATCTCTCGCAATTTCACGGTGATTTTGTAGAATTCGTGTAATTAGATCGTATGCTGAAGGTATTGGAGACATGTACGGACAGATGGTGATTTTAGGGGGAAGAGATCGCTAGTTATACATGTAGGTAGAATTTGGTGGATGAATTTGAAGATTTAAAAGTTTGGAGAGTTGAAAATTTGTGAGCTGGTGAATGTGAGGACTTGAGGGTTTGAGAATTTGAAGATATGGTAATTTAGTGATTTGAGTACTGACGGATTTTGGAGTATGGGGATTTGAGAATTTAGAGGTTTGGAAATCTAGGGATTTAGAAATTTAGAAATTTAGGGATTTGGGGATTTAGGGATTTGGGGATTTGGGGATTTGAGGATTTGGGGATTTGGGAATTTAAGGATTTGGGAATTTAGGGATTTGTGAATTTAGGAATTTGGGAATTTGGGAATTTAGAAATTTGGGAATTTAGGGATTTGGGAATTTAGGGATTTGGGAATTTAGGGATTTGGGAATTTAGGGATTTGGGAATTTAGGAATTTGGGAAGTTAGGGATTTGGGAATTTAGGGATTTGGGAATATAGAGACCTGGTAATCTAGAGATTTAGAAATCTAAGGATTTGGGAATGTAGAGACTTAGGAATCTAGGGATTTGAGAATCTAGGGATTCGACAATCTAGGGATTTTTTAATTTAGATATTGGGGAATCTAGGGATTCGACAATCTAGGGATTTTTTTATCTAGATATTTGGAAATCTAGGGATTCGACATTCTAGGGATTTTGAAACTTAGGGATTGTTGAATCAAGATATTTGGGAATCTAAGGATGTGAGGGTTTAAGAATTTGAGTATTTAGGGATTTATAAATCTAGGCGTTTGGAAACTTAGGGATTTAGGAATCTAGGGATTTGTGAGTTTATAAATTTGGGTATTTAAAGATTTGGAAATTTAGGGATTTGGAATTTAGAAATCTGGAAATTCAGGGGCTTGGAAATTTATTGCTTTGAGGATTTGGTCATTGAATGACATGGAAGTTTCAGAATGTGGAATTTCAAATATTCAGAAATTTTTTAATTTGAAGCTTCAGAAATTTGGGGACTTCGAAATTGGGATTTTGGAAATTAGAAATTTAGAAATTTGAAAGTTAGGAAATTTTAAAACTTCAAATCCTGAAAATTTGCAAATTTGAATGTACTCATATGACAGTTTCGAAATTTATAATATTGAAAATTTTAGAAATTTGCAAAATCTATGAAATTTGAAATATTCTAGACGTATGAGGAATTTGGAAGTTTGGAAATACCATAATGTTGAAGTTTCGGAATTTGAAGAATTTGAGTAATATTAGAAATTTGCGAAATACACAGAAAATTTATGAAACTGAGGATTCTAAAAAATGTCACTTTGTGCATCAGCTACCTAATTATGTATTTTTTTGTACTTCAAGGTAACGTGAAGGTCATAATATTACGGATCGTTGGATTCGCCTTGATCAATTATCATGCCATGGTGATAAATATTGTCCCATTTAAAAAAAATCTAATAACCTAGAAATCTCAGAAAAAGTGACCTCAAAAAACATTTCCTAACCACTCATAAATATTCAATATTAAATTTCTGAATATTTACTCGTTCAACCAAAATAATCTTATCCTCTATCCTCTATAATAAAAAAACATTATATTCAAGATGATCACCTTAGATATGACACCCTGTCTCATCGGTGAATTCAGCAGAGGAGAATTCTGGTTACAGGAGAAACGTGTTTTGGAATAATCGAGTAGCAATTAACCGTGTTATTTGAGGAATGTATAATATTACACGTATAAGTAGAATCTGCAAAAATCAATAGTTCGCTATATCTCGGAAGTAAATGCCGTGGTTCAATGTCCTCGCAAAATTTGGCATACCCCGAGTTTAGCACAGATCGATCGACATCGTGTCGACGGTCAGAGTTTATTAATCATTCATCCGGTAATTTGATTAGCTCGATAGACATCTTGCCTCTTCAAGAGGCTAATTATAGCGGCGAATGGCATAAGCAGAGAAACTTTCTGATTAAATATTCATCCTTGTGTTCCCGAATAAAAGTGATACCGGGAAATAGCTTTCATTCGGCGGCTTTTGTATAGTGCCGAACAGAAGTTTGCTGAAGTAAATGTTTTTAATTGTTTTTGATTAAAGAATTTTTTGCTATTTAAAGAACATTTACTTAGGTTGAAGATTGATTTTTAAAAACCTTTTCTTTTTATGATGTTAATACTTAGTTTGTTAAATATCTTTTTTGGTATGATTAACAAACTTCAGATTTCTGAATTTTCAATTTCTTGAAGTTTTGAAACTTTTCAATTTCCATATTCTTGAAACTTCTGGATTTTTAACATTTTTATATTAATTCTTAAAATTTCTATATTTCTGGATTTCAAGATTGTTGAGTTTCTGAATCTTTTAATTTTTGCGATTCTTAATTTTCTGAAGTTCAACATTTTTTTAATTCTGAGTTTTTAAATTTCGAATATTTTTAGGCTTCAGAACTTTTATATATTTGAAATTCGTAAATTTCTGAATTTCCAAATTCTTAAAATGCTTAAATTTCGGAGTTTTTAAATTCCTGAGATTTTTATATTTTTAAATTAGCAAATATGTAAAATGCTTCAGTTTCCAAATTTCTAACATTTTTCAACTTCTAAGTTTTCGAGTAGCTAAACTTCTGGAATTTTCAAGATCTTAAATTTTCTAATCTCTAATCTCCAAACTTTCATTATTTCTGATTTTTGCAAATTTGTACAAGTTTTGCATTTTTACAATATTTACAATTTTCGCTTTTTTCACAGTTTTCAGAATTTTTACGATTTTCACGATTTTTATAATTTTTTCAATTTTCACCATTTTTATAATTTTTTCAATTTTTATAATTTATGCAATTTGTACACTTTGTACAATTTGTGCAATTTAAACAATTTGTTCGATTTGTAGAATTTATGCAATTTGTGCGATTTTTGCACTTTGTACAATTTGTTCGATTTATACAGTTTATGCAATTTGTGCAATTTTTGCACTTTATACAATTCGTGCAATTTATACAAATAGTTCGATTTGTACACTTTTAAAAATTTCTACAATTATCCCAATTTTTACAGTTATCACGATTTTCACAATTTTAGCACTTTTACAATTTTCCACATTTCTCAAATTCTTACATTAGACATATAAAAGTAACCACACATGGACTTCAATTTTTGTTCAACGAAAATATTCTCGAAAATTTTAGAATATCCATAATTTCCAATAAAACTCATACAGAAAGCAACGAATTTATACTTCAAGTCCGAGTACATATTAATATTAAACATGATTTGTCCCTTCCATAATAGTCATCTCCAATTCCAAAATTTTCGAACATGTTTGAATAAAACAATCGTTCCCGAAATACCTTTCTTTTATTTAAAATTTATATATGAAAGTTGTCCAACCAATATCGAACTCAGCAGCGCAAAAACATAGTTACATAATTCATGGACGCGTTTCCGAGAACCTTGCAGAATTTTCAGTTGTCCGGAGAAAACGAACAATGGCAGGCAGAAATTTTGCAAAACGAAACTGATTCCTGCTATTATAATCAAGCATGGTATGAAACGGAACTAGGAGAACTATTTCGAGCTCGAGTAACATTTCGCGTTGGAAAAATACGCGGAAAATCGAGAAAAACCGGTGAAAAGCCGGAGTGCGATACGGTTATTTACCAAAATCCACGTCGATGGAGAGGTCGGTAAATAGCCTGGTGCGCGGCAAGAACGGCAGAAAGGTCGATTTAATCTGATTCCGTTTGCTTTTCGATGGAAAAAAAAGCGGCTATTAGTTTTCCGTGTTCGTGGTCACGCTTTTCCGCCGTTGAAATTGTTTCGTCAAGTTTCGGCGGGGAAATACAGCGTATCAGTCTTCTCGAAAATGTTTTACACGAGAGAGAACAATAAAAAAATAAGCATTTCGAACATTTTTACTCTTCTACCTTTTTTCGCGCAGATTCACGAAACTATTTTTATGGGTGTTACATGTTATTGTAAAATAAATAACTTCCAGTTTTCTCTTCTAATATTTCTTCCTTTTCTTCAGGTTTCATATTTTATGATTATTTCTGAGTTTTGTGATACTTTGTGATGGTTGCTACTATTTTCTTAAATTTTTTCAGATTCTTTGTAGTTATTTAAATTTCTTCTATTTCTTCCCATTTTCTTATATTTTGTATTTTTTTGTACTTTTTTGTATTTTCTTATATTCTCATATTTTCTTCGATTTGCTGTTTTCTTGTATTTTCTTCTATTCTCTTCCATTGTCATTATTTTCCGTTTTCATTTCTGTTTCATTCCATGTCCTTTATTTCCTGTAGTTCTTTTATTTCTTCAATGTCTTCTATCATCATCTAATATTTCTTTCATAATGTGAACCAGAGAAGATGAGTTTTTGAGTTATCGTACTAATTCAAAAAAACATTACAATATCAATTGTATCATAGGTATTACAAAAACTAAAATGCAAACTGAAGAACACTTAACTAGATTTCAAACAAAAGTAGAATTTTATGAATCTCATTTACCTACACACAATGATTACAAGAGTGCTCGCAGTTAGAATCCGTCACAATTTCATTGCACTTACCACTAATAAAATGAGAAAATGTTTAAAATAAAAATCTCAAAGTGCAATACAAAGAATACAGCTAACGTTAATCTTATTATTAGCTAAGATTATAACAAATATTCCTATTTCGCTAATACTGAAAGTTCCTGAATACTTCCTAAGTGCCCAAAGTACCATAATGTGCATCTCGACCTGCAAAATAATCTTTCGTCTCCGTCATCAAAGCCCCAATTTCCCGAAAACGAGATTCAGAAATTCATTTACCCCAGGAACGTTCACAATCGCGATTATTTGCAAATCACGAACGTTCTCCCGCATATCCAAGACCCGCTTAATTTTGCAATGACAAATTACCAAAATTGGCTGACAGGACACAACAGACGTCGACCGCTGGCTAGGCCGCTAATAACCCGGCCAGAAATGCAAAGAGAGATCGCTGGAATCAGCATCGGGACCGAGTTGCAAATTGGCCAGGCTGCGAATTAATTAACAAACCAACGCATTACACACTCGTCGGGCAAAGATACACGATGAAGGGCCATAGATAAGCCGGTCGAGTGGAGCCGAAACCGGTGGATCTTTTGCGAATTCCAAATTGGTTGATGACCAGTGAACAATGCGGTCGAAGTAATGCTTGGATTATGCGGCGCGACGCATTTCCTGTTCCCGCACACTGTTACACTCTCCCTGGACACGCGAATCGCTCGTTTACCATCGTAAATGGACCTCCATGATATTTTAGGGAGATTCGATGCTCGTTTCGCTGCGACCAAGTGGAAATTTGTGGGACCGTTTCGCTGTACCGTGGACCCCCGTTACATTGGATTCTCTACAAATGGAAAGACATGGAAGATTTGACACCTATGCGTAGGAAGTTAATTTATAGGACTTTATTAAAATTTTTATATAATTTACCGCTTCTTTTCGATGCAATTTGCTGATTAAGGAACTGTCTTGAAAAGCTGTTTTTCAACTCTGTCAACTTTTCAACGATTTTCACATCCCGTGACGTTTCTTGTGTATTACATCCATCTTCAGTTGCACATCATTCATACTCTATATGTAGAAGAAGACAGACAGATTGTCTACATATGATAATCTGTTTGTGATGTAGGTAATAATATACAGTGAACCTTCGTAATTTAACATCATTCGTTTACATTGATTGCGATGTAACCATATATCTACTTTGCATCATTCATATTCAAGATATTTTACATATTGAAGAGTCTATAGAAGACAGAACTAAAAGTCCGTCAAACATAGAATTTGCACTTGCTCACTTTAGTAATGCAAAATAATGAAATACGTATGCAACTACTGCAATAAAATTACATATGTATATGTGGAGAAGACACTTTCAACATCTACTCTAAACTAATGTATGGAATTCATTTTGTAGCTCAGTGTGAAACGTTACAAAACAGATATAAAACTATGAAAATTAAATTGTCTAAAAACTCTTATCTCCGCACTCCTTTTTACCTAAGTATTACAAAATCTGCTTCCCACTAACTGGCTGATTGACTGACTGACAGACTGACTGACTGACTCACTCACTGATTCATTGACTGACTGACTGACAGACTGACTGACTGACCAACTGACTGACTGACTGACTGACTGATTGACTGACTGACTGACTGATCGACTGACTGACTGACTGACTGACTGGCTGACGAACTGATTGATTGACTGACTGACTGACTAACTAGCTAACTAACTAACTAACTAACTCATGTATACAAATTCATAGACCAAACAGTGCGAGATACGACATTTTTCCATAAAATCGACTCCCTCTAAAATCACCAAAAAAAATCCCAGAAAAATGATCAAACCCCTAAAATTTGCATCCTGAGCCAGGAGGCCGAGAAAAGCCAATGTGTGTATCGATGTGCAATGAATAGTTCGCGGTCTCACATACAGTGTTCTGAAAGCAAGTTCGTTAAAGGTCTTAGCAAAGTTAACAAGAAGGCTTAGAATATTGCTTGTCGATCTACTTGATTCGAAGAAGTTAAAGCGGTTCAAGGTACAGAGACAAAGGGGTACTCGTTATCCGATCAGAAACTGATTAGAACACTGAAAGTACTCCGTCAGTTTCTCGCGTTAATAACATTAAAGCTTAGTTACGGGTACATGATTGTTTGCAGATAGTTCGAATAATAGGAACTTATAGCACTGCATTGTTGAGATTGTTTTTGATGTTCTGTGTATTGCTTTATTGTGTATGTAACCGGTGAGATTGAGTAAAAGATGGAATTTCGTGCAATTTTATATGTTATTCTAAATATTCGACACGGTGATATGTCAGTCGCAATTTTATACGTGCATTTGTGTTTGATTTAATCATTAATTTTGGATGGATTTTTATGAGGAGTTTTACTTGTTTAACGATTAATAATTCTGGTAAATACAACTGTATGTAGTGAAAATAGTTTAGCATTAATACTGCTGTATGCATGTAAAAATAATTTATTATAAAAGAAAAAATAGCTAAATATTGTTACAATAAGGTTTGTTGACAATAAAATTAATTCACACATAAGATTCTTTAAAAACCTGAATGAATATTAATTTTATTGTCAACAAACTTGATTGATTATTGTGACAATATTTAGCTACTTTTTGTAGATGTATAAAAGCTTATAACAATTATTATAAGTATATCATACCTATAAATTATTGTAGAATTTATAGATTGTAGAAATTATTATTATTAATTGGAATGTTATACCTGTAATAATATAATTAATCGCTTAATAACATACTTGACAAAACAAATGAAGACTTGGTAAAAAATAATGAAAAAATCATGAATGCAACGTTGGTCATCAAAGTAGAAGTTTTTTGTAAACGTCAGATTAATAACACCCCATCAACATGTAGATTAATTCAATGTGCAACTTTGAATAACACAATAAAAAGTTTCTGGAAAATTGCTTTTTCCAGGTGTGAGGTTCAAGTTGGAAATTTCCCACATGTCCTACAAGATAAATAATGCCTCGTTCCATATGCGTTACGTCGTCTTGACGGAAGAGCACGTTGTAAAATTACGAGAACAGAATTACTTTTTTCTTTCATCCAATAAATCTTCCCAGGATGATGCTTTGTGTCCTCGTGAAGACGTGTACGATCTCATTTCTGTTGCCAATATTCTACCTGCTTCATGCTGCGAGTTCTATCGTAACAGAATTCTCGGAAAAGATTTCTACATAGATACTGTTGACTTTTAAAAATAAATTTATAGTTAAATTCGCAATAATAATTTTACACTATAATTTTTATCACTGATGAATGTAATTATAATAAAATTACAATGTAATTGTAATAAAATAATTAATAATTGTATAAGTTAATTAATGAAATGATATAATTGTGAATTAAGAATAATATACAGAATTCTATCAGTATTGTACTAATTGGGTGGATACATTGAATGAATAATTAATTAGCGCAGCCTTAATCACTTTTGTGAAGCTTTATTGAAGTTGATAACTTTCCAAAAGTTTAATTACGAATTTGATGCTTTTGTAAATCATTTATGAAAGTATAATGAAGTAAATGTTTGAATTATTAATATTAATGTGGAACCTAGAAATAACAGTATGAAAATTAGTAAAACACTTTTAGTATCTAAATTATTTTGTTGTAGATTTTCAATTTAATATATTAATTGCTGTAAAAATTTATGAAATGGTTCAGGAAATATTTAATAATAAATATTAAATACTTGTTAATATTATTATTTTGTTTAGTAATTATTCAAAATTAAATAATTTATTTAATTCCTTTATTCCAAAAGTAAATCCTATTACTG
This sequence comes from Megachile rotundata, assembly GCF_050947335.1. NCBI lineage: Eukaryota > Metazoa > Arthropoda > Insecta > Hymenoptera > Megachilidae > Megachile > Megachile rotundata. The sequence goes on along the minus strand of NC_134991.1, from coordinate 9,918,649 downwards.
TAATTAATTAATCCGAATTAGTTGATATTGATCAGTACTAATTAATGCAACCATATATTTATTAACGTACAGATTAAATATATTAATTAAGCAAAATAATGATAATTCATGAAATGTAACTTAATTTATTTTTGCAAACTAAATAGTCTCTCGAGTTTCAAAGCTAAAACTTGGTGAGAACAATGCTTATAATACGTCAATCTTTCTTTCACGATGGTGGATGAAAAATTAGCCTTAAGGCTTGTTTGATCGTCGCTTCTGCAGCCACCGTTAATTAATCATATTAATCAACCTGTCGATTATTAACGAAAAGCTCATATAAGTTAGCGAGTATTAATATTATAAATAGTTTAATGAGATTTTAGATTTTTAGTTTCCACACTTTCTAATTTCCGAAAATTTAATTTTAAAGGTCTTCAAATTTTGAACCTTCTCAACCTTGAATCATTGAATTGTTAAAGTTGGTAGATTTAAAAAAAAATTTCATAAGTTGGTAAATTTACAAATTTAAAAATCTCTAAATTTTCAAATTTCAAAATTTTGATATTTTCCAGTTTCAAAATTTTAGAAATTCAATTTTTTAGTTTCCAAGTTACTAAATTTCTAATATCCAATTTCCAGAATTTCAAGTTTGTCATTGCCAATTTTTAAAATCCCTTATTTATAAATCTGCAATTTCTAAAATATTAAAACAGCAAGTTCCTAGTGGTTTTAATATCTAAATACCGATATCCTAATATTCTTAAAATTCCAAATATCGAAATCCCATAATTTCAATATTATAAAATATCACATTTAAAGTTACAGAACACCAATATTTCAAAGTTCCAAAATTCCAAAATTCATACACCGGCAAGAAACAAACTACATACACAAATCCCTGACCTCTTTCACCAAAAACCATTTTTCAAAAATTACATTACAAATTCCATTAAATACAAAAGAATCTTTAAAAACCGACAATCATCGAAATTACTACTAGTTCCACGGAAATACGGTTACAACCAACAACGATTTTTCATGAATTCCGAGCACTTCTCAAAGCATTAACCTGTCTCTCGTTACATGGACCTCAAACGCAATAAAACGGCTGAAAGAAGCTTGACATTTTATGGTTCCGATGCAAAGCAGCCAGGAAAAAGACAGGACCTTAAAAAAAGTTCGAAACTTGAAACGTCAAGAATTTTCTCTCGAGCAGATACAAATTTCCTTAAAATTCGCGAATTTCCGCTCTGAAATGCCAGTCACTGAGAACCGAATAAGAAATTTAATCGTCAACGTGACAAGGCTGATCGAGCAACGAGAAACTTTTATTTGTTTCTGCGAACGAGTTTTCATGACTGGGTGCATGCGAAACGTCCTGAAACGAAGTTTCGAATCGACGAGACTGGTCGAATAGAATATCGCGGCTCCGTCTCGTGTACTTCGTCCAACGATGAGACGATTCAAATCCATTTCTGAAAATGGAACAACGCTATCCGTGCTCGGCTTGCAGCTGCAACGAGCGAAACGTTAGGTTCCGTCGAACTTCTCTCGCAACTTCATCATTGGCCATTTTGCGTCGGCCATTTTGTAGTCGTTTGTCCGCCATTTATAGACGACCTCTTCGATGGAAGCTGACACCGCGCGGACACGCTGCATTGTCGTGGAATTTTGATTTTATCTTGCTGAACATTTTTGGGAGAAAGGGAGTATGCAAATAGGGTTTTAAGGAAGAGGGGTTTAAGAAGGAACTTTGGTGATGAAGAAATTCGTAGTGAAGTTTTGGAGGAACTTGAATATTAAGCGTTTAAATATACGAGTTTTATGAATTGAGTAGTTAGAAATTTGCGAGGGGGCTTATTTAGAGAGTTGGTAGAAGAGCTTGAATATTTGGGAATTTGAATGTTTAAAAAATTGAATGTTTGTGAATTTGATTATTTGGAAATTTGGAAACTTGCAGATTTTATAATATGGTGTTTAGGAATGTGGAATTTGGGAATATTTGAGTACTCGGATGTTGGAATATTTGGATATGTGGAGATTGCGACATGTAGATATTTGGACATGTCGAGATTGGGGCATGTGAAGATTTTGATATGTAGATATTTATATATGTGGGGATTTGGACGTGTGGAGATTTGGATATGTGGATATTTGGACATGTGGAGATTTTGATATGTAGATATTTAGATATGTGGATACTTGGATGTGTGGAGATTTGGACGTATGAAGATTTGGACATGTGGATATTTGGATGTGAGGAGATTTGGACATGTGGAGATTTGGACATGTGTAGATTTGGACCTGTGGAGATTTGGACATGTGGAGATTTGGACCTGTGGAGATTTGGACATGTGAAGATTTGGACATGTGGAAATTTGGTCATGTGGAGATTTGAACATGTGAAGATTTGGACCTATGGAGATTTGGACGTGTGGAGATTTAGACGCGTGGAGATTTGGACGTGTGAAGATTTGAATATGTGGATATATTGATGTGTGGAGATTTGGACGTATGGAGATTTGGACATGTGGAGATTTAGATGTGTGGAGATGTAGACGTGTGGAGATTTGGACGTGTGGATATTTCGTCGTGTGGATATTCGAACATGTGGTTACTTGGCATATGGAGATTTGCATATCTGGACATTTGGATATGTTGAGATTTGAATATTGAAATATTTTAGTATTTAGATATTTTGATATTTGGTACATTCTACAACAATTGATTATTACATAAGTAAATATCAATGACATGAACCTTCATATCTTGTCATCACCGATTTTCATTAATTGCTTTCACATTGATCCTTCAAACGAAGAAAAATATAATTGACTTCCTTAGTAATTTTTCTCAATGCATCCAATATTTTTATTACAAATCTATTTACAAATAAGCTTAAAAATCATTAAAAAAAATTTTCCACATTGTCCTATTCACAAGAGTTTCAATAAAAAATTGTGTGTGCAGTAATTAATTAATTTAATTCTGTAATTACTTCAAGTATAAGTCTTAAAGTTTTCAACTCTCGTCTCTTTTTCCGAGTGTTGCATTTCAAACTTTCGAAAACTTTTTAACCTCTGTCTCATTAAAAAAATTCAATTAACCAAAAACTACTTACTTTCTATTAGCAGTAATTAATGCGGTTCCAAAATTATTTCAAGCACGTTTTTGAGAATTCTCAAGCACTTCGTTTCAAATCCGCAGAATTAATTTCGCATTTGTTCAACGGTTACTAATTTTGCATTTGAAAAGAATTCAATTTACGAACAGCATTCACGTTTATTGAATTCGAAAACGTCGCTAAGACCGTCTCTGTCAATTTACCGGGATTAATCGTTCTCCAAAGTTTCTGTTAAACCAAAACCACGGTCGTTAATTAAAAATCGCTAAATGATGAAATTTAAGTCGCAATCAATACAACTTTGTCTGCGTTCGAGTACCGTGGCCCGAATAAAAAGCTCTTCCAGCCTTTGCTCTCAATTTTTTTTACGTGCCAACAACTCCTCGATTAATTTACAAAATACTTCAAAAACTTTCTCAATAAAATTACAACAGTGCAGAATATAAAACATATTTTTCGTTTATTTTATGTAGTAAGATTGCTCAAATAAAATTTTTTCTCGCGTTCTAAAAGTATCTAAGCAATTTTTATTGGTATATTGATTTTGTATGGATTTTTATATTGACTTTTAACTACAATTTAGGGGATTTGGGTATTTGGAGATTTGGAGATTTGAAGATTTGGAGATTTCAAGATAAGGAAATTTGGGGATTTGGTGATTTGGAGATTTGGAGATTTGGAAATTTGGAAATTTGGTGATTTGGTGATTTGAAGATTTGGAGATTTGGAGATTTGGTGATTTGGAGATTTGGAGATTTGGAGATTTGGAGATTTGGAAATTTGGAAATTTGGAGATTTAGAGATTTGGAGATTTCAGGGTAAAAAAATTTGGAAATTTGAAGATTTGGGAATTCAGGAATCTAAAGATTTGGTCATTTGGAGATTTGGGGATTTGGAGATTTGCAGATTTGGAGATTTGGTCGCTTGATGATTTAGAGCTTTGAACATTCGGAGACTTGGGAATCTGGTAACTTCGAAACTTTAAAATTTGGAGATTTGGTCATTTGAAAATTTGGAAACTTGGGAACTATCTTAGAAATTCGAAAATTTGTATTTTGTAAAATTTTGAAATTTAGGGATTTGGAAATTTGAAAATTTGGAATACTGATTTCTATTGGTATATTGATTTTGTGTTATATTGACTTTTGACTACAATTTAAGTGATAACAATAATTAACGAGTGTTACAATAAAATTGTAACAGTGTCTAAATATTAATGTGATCATAAAAACGAAGTAACTAAAAAGTATTCGATACAGTGAATAATTATAATAAATTTCGAAAAGATCGATGCAGAAGTTAGAATTGACGGTTCATTTCTTTCCGCAAAATCGGGAAATATCGTCGACGAAATCCTCTCGTTTAAACAGCGACCGTTTAAGTGTTAACACTTGGATCATTTCGCGACGATTAAAACGCGATTTTAATTTACCCGTCACGTGATTTACTCTCAAACTAAACACTCGACTGGGTTCGATGTTGACTCGATGAATTCTCACGACGCCTGTTCGCATTTTCATGTTCCTCGCTCTTCCTGGGAGCTGCTCTCCACGAGTGCTCCCGGAGATTGGATCGGGGTTGAAGATCAGGGCGTATCAATTTGCCGTATCGGAATCCTCGATCGCCGGAAAATTAAATGGCAGATTAGGTTATGATTAGAGCGGGACGGAAATCTTAGACGCGGTGGTATGAGGGAAATTATAACAGACACGCGAAGCATGCGTTAGCACGTTGCTGCTGGAGTGAAAATTGTCATGCGTCGAATAAAATCACTAACTTCGTATTTTTGGTTGAAAATTTATATCAAAAGACGTTGTAATACTTATTATATTTTACGAATGTTAGAATTTTGGTTATGTAGATATTTGAATATGTAGATATTAGGGATATGTAGTTTCCGAATTTCACATATTCAAATCTCCACATGTCCAAATCCCCACATATCTAAATGTCTACATATCCAAATCTCCACATGTCCAAATCCCCACATATCCAAATCTCCACATGTCCTAATCTCCACATATCCAAATCTCCACATGTCCAAATCCCCACATATCTAAATATCCACATATCCAAATCTCCACATGTCCAAATCCCCACATATCGAAATATCTACATATCCAAATCTCCACATGTCCAAATCCCCACATATCCAAATCTCCACATGTCCAAATCCCCACATATCCAAATCTCCACATGTCCAAATCCCCACATATTCAAATCTCCACATGTCCAAATCCCCATATATCTAAATATCCACATATCCAAATCTCCACATATCCAAATCTTCACATGTCCAAATCCCCACATATCCAAATCTCCACATATCAAAACCTCTACATGTCCAAATCTCCACATATCCCAATCTCGACATGCCAAATATCTTCTTCTTGCTCCTAGATAAAAAATAAACCGAATTTTTGAGTTCGGATTATAATATTCTACAAGTTTTATTGTTTGCCTCTATGTAGAAAGTAAACCGAATTTTCGTCTTCAGATTATATTTCACCAGTGCACATTTCTTGCTTCTATGTAAAAAGTAAACTGAATTCTCTTCTTCAGGTTAAAATAATCTACAAGTTTTATTTTTTGCCTCTACAAGCACTATGTTGGAAAAATGCGGTAAAATTACTCCCACAGAAATTTGCATGTTTCCTTTTCGCGAAGTTTGAAGTGCAAAATATCGAGCTTCCTACTGACCCAGATTATTGTACAAAGAATATTTTGCAAGTAAAATAGAGACAAAATATTGTCTACAAAATCTTTGCAAAGTCTTAATTTTGCACGTTTTTGGAAGTACCTATTGTCCTTGCCTCTTTTGACAATAATGACATAAAAGGAGCTCAATTTTCCGCTAGAGCTAAAAATCATACTTAGAGTATTTGGTCACCGGGGTTGACCCTTAAGGATAATTCTAGGTGGAAATGAAGAGGTTGAATTCTGAGAAATTTGTGAGATGAATACGAAATGGAAATCTGACATGAAAGGGACATTTTCGCAGTGAAAGGTGGATTAATGATAGTGGGACAGGATACTGTAGGAGTTTTTGATTTCAGGAAAATCTAATTTAACTCGTAGAAAAGCTGAGATGAAAGGCACATTAATGCCTTTTAGAGTAATGTTTCCTATCATAATAAATGGTTCGTTTTATTGCCGATAAAGTCTTACATGATTTAATTCAGTTCAATTAATTCCTTAAAGTTTCTGATCCTTTAAATTGAAAGAGAAACTGTGATCTGGAATTGAGTCAATTTTATGGTAAATTTAACTCGACTCATATCATGAGTGATGCGAATCAAATTTTCTTTTATGTTTTACGAATTATAATCGTTATACCTATGCTGTATATTGTTCTATATTTCATGACATTATTATTGTAATAATTACTATTATCATAATGTTATGCCTTTTAACATTCACTATATACTATTAGAAACAATTATATACGATTAAAGACGAAATTTTTGCAATCTTCTTGCAAAGTCATACATTTTGTTTCAATTTACTTAAATAGTTCTTTATCGAAATTCGAATGTTTGCAGCTTTTGAAAAATTAAATGAAATTCATAAAATAATATATAGTACTAATACCGTATATAAATTGCAACTTTTATCTGTAATATTTGGAATAAATTACAAGTATAGATACATGCAAAAATTTTGTCAAAAAAGGCATACAAATACAGTCAAAAAAGGTTTACAATATTTTCCTCATGGTAGATGTACTTCAAAGTTAATACACAAATTTGTTTATTAAAAAACTAAAAAAAGTGATAAGATGTTAGAAAAGTAATTGTAGAAATACAATTATGTGTAAAATGATATGAATTGATAAATTTTGCAGCACTGAGTTTGACATCATTTCATGACATAAAAGTATAAAAAAATAGCACTTGTACTAATTAGATCGGCACTCTAAATGACTCAATTAGCATTCAATACGTATTCTCAGTGCAAAGAGTTCTCCATCAAAACGTAAAGTAACAAAAGAATTACTATATTTGCGACCGAAGATATTCAAGATTTCGGTGTTCGTGTTTTGCGTTGTAGAAAGCTAAGGATTGATAGAGAGAACGAGCGACAGTAATTAATGAGCCTCTCACAGGGGATGATGAGCGTTATTGCCGTAAGCAAGGGTACGAATCAGAGCAAAAGAGTTAATTCTCCGGAAAAGTTTCTCGGTGGCCGTGCGTCATCAAAATGGTTCAACAGCCTTTAACCGAGGGGGAAAAGTGGTCATCGACGGGAACATAATAAAAAGTTCCATAGTTTCCGGTACAACGAGTTTCCAAACAGTGACTTCCTATTGAGCCGATGCTTGAAAATCAGCTTCAAGCAGCGTTACATGGAGGATGTATGTTGTTAGAGCAATGCAAAGAGTCGTCACTTCAGTTTTTTATTGCTGTTGTCTAATTGCTGTTATTTCTTTTGTAGAATGTTTTTCGTAATGAATATGCTGATACGTTTAAATTGTTATAGTAATATGTATAATATAAAATATTACTGTATAAACTGTATATTATTATACATACACATAATATATTGTATAGTATACATATATTATATTACATATTACATATACATAGTATACATATGCTATATAGTATTATTATACATACATGATTATATTATACTACGTTATAATACAATGTTGTATTATATTATACTACACTCTATATAATACTATAGATACATACATATATAATATGTATAGTATATGTTGTAGTACGTTTACACGTTTTAATAATAACAAAATAATATTCCTTTTCATTGATATTAATTTGTGTAGCGATGTTTTGCAACTACATGGCAGACTTTTATAAAAATAAAGATATTTTCACAAGATAATTGTAAAAATAATTTTGTTCGAGGATCCATGTTGCTATTACGATTATAAGCATTTTCAATTGTCAACAGTCAGACACGGGATTTACAAATTTTAATACATTGCAATTTAACAAGTTTGATATACTTATTAATTGACATTATCCAAATTTAAGTAACATTATTTTTATCAAGATAAAGAGTAATTATATAAAATTTAAAAAATAAGAATGAACATCGAAATCAACTCTTACAATAAATCAAAGTATTTGAAATCCATTACTGATTTCAGCAAATCAAAATTAATTTCCCAACATCTTATCACTAATGAAAATATTAAAACTCCCTCTTAATTTATTGTTCTTTTCATAACAAATTTATCAAAATCTGAGTGGCAATATTTTGTGTACCTTATTCCATTAATGAAATCAGTTAACTGTAATTATATTGAAACTCAAGCTGCAGTAATTGCGTGTAATCCAGGATAATGAATCGGTGTCAACAAAGAGAGATTAATTAACCGTTCTGATTCTACGTCGGCATGGAAATAATATAAACTGATAATGCTCTAAACTCGGGAATATACGTACACAGTAGTTTTATTGAGAATCGATAGCATGCAAGCTTTGAACTTTTCAAAAGCATCGATATTAAATTACAATCAAGGGAAAAACGATTAAAATACATTCGGCGCCTATGGAGAACGTTGGGAACAATGTAATGATAAAGGTTCATTAAAAAGGCTGCGTCGTTATCGTCATTAGCATTATCGCGTCAATTCGTGTATAATGATCGGGGAAAATTGAAATTTCGCTTCCGCTATCCGTATCGAGAAAGGGGAGTGTTAATGAGAGGTTGGTTGAAATAACGGCAGGGAAGAGTGAAATGCAGAACCTGCGTGGAATATCGAGTGCTGCAGCTATTTACATTTTTACCTCTTTTTGCTTGCATTCTTGTACAACAATTTCGTTTTATCAATTTAGCTGCACAAAACGGGAATAATAATTACAGCGTGTATACGCGTGGTAATCGAAAGCTTGCAAATTTAGGAAGAATAAAAATCACTTTAATACTCAGATTACAGAGCTTCACTCATGGAATGGGTTTAGAGTTTAAATTTTTAATTCGTATTCTCATTTGACTTATAATGGATTAGACACCTGATGCATGTTACAGTTCACATGTAATAGACTTAAATCGTATTCGTATAAGGATCAAGCTTTCAGTTATACCAACTGTATCATCGATAATTCGTATAACTGAAGATATATGTACACATAATATTTCAACATTCTTTATTTATCTTAACACTGCAATAATTAGGTAGCTCTGACTGATGCATTCTAGTTCTCTAACACAGTTAACATGAAGGAAAAGTATCTGAGAAATGAATTCATATGTAGACTCTAAAATCTCAGAATTGTCAGGCCTACATAATTATCGATAAAATGATTCACATAGGTAAGTAAGAAATTACTTAATTTCCTTGGGAAATTATACACGTGGAATTACAACAAAGAACTCTATAACTGGAAATGTTATGGAAGTATAATTAAAAAATTAGCAGAAGAGTGTTTGAAAAGGAAGATCAATTAATTTGGGAAGTAGAATGAAGAGACTACGCATAATTTGAAATTTTAATAGAACTTGTAACGTCAAATATCCAACAAATTACAGAAAGGTGTAATTTCACAGGGATTCGAAATTTGACCCGAAAAACGCAGATATTAGATGAGAGAGAAGGAAAAGGGATAGAAAGAAATGAAAAGGGTGGAAGAAGATATGGGAATATGGGAAGGGTTCGATTTCCACGGATAGAAGAGCTGTTCACTGAAAAATCGTCGAATTCGTGTGTTCAATGCTCGACTACCATTCTCGAGTGTTGATAAATCGCGATGGGGTCGAACATCTGCGCACATCATCGTGATAATTACGCTGAATAGTGAAGATGAGCGATCGGGAGAATACTTTATTTCCTGTCTGTAAATATTGACGAATGGAACGCTGTTTCCCGTTGAATTTTATAGTGGCTGGAAGCGAACTTCGACGATGGTTTACGTAACGCGAATTTTCGATTTTTATATTTATTCGTCTCTTCGAGTTCGATGTAAATGTATACACCAATTTTGTGTGGTGAAATAAAACGGAAATATTTATAATTATCAAATTTTAGGTATGTGCACGTCAGATGTAGATGATTAGGTGATATTTGGATCAGGGTTGATGGAGATAATTTTTGTTGAATGTAGATTTGGGAATTTTGGAATTTGAAAGTTTGGTCATTTGGAAATTTTGGGATTTGGAGATTTAGAGATTTGGAGATTTGGAGATTTGGAGATTTGGAGATTTGCAGATTTGGAGATTTGGAGATTCGGAGATTTGGAGTTTCGGAGATTCGGAAAGTTTGGAATTTGGAGATTTGGAGATCTGGAGATTTGCAGATTTGCAGATTTGGAGATTTGGAGATTTGGTCATTTGATACTTTAGAGCTTTGGACATTTGGGGACTTAGGAATCTAGTAACTTCGAAACTTGAAAATTTGGAGATTTGGTCATTTGAAAATTTAAAGATTTGGAAATTTGGAAACTTAGGAACTATCTTAGAAATTCGAAAATTTGTATTTCAAGATGTAGCACTTTGTAAAATTTTGAAATTTAGGGACTTGAAGATTTGGATATATGTAAACTTAGTAACTAGGGAATATCAGAACATAAAAATTTCTAATTTAAAAATTTGCAAACTTGAAATTCTAAATATGTCATCACTTCATAATTGAATTAAAAAATTTCCAAATCTGCAAGTTTGAAAATCAGGATATTTTTCTGTAAAACCTTACAAATCCTAAAACGTATCATCGTGGAATACAATATTTCCCTATCATATTTTCAAATCTGGAAGTTGGACATTATTTAGTGAACAATAGTCAAAAAAACCCCAAATGAAATTCAGAGATACGTTCTCGGAATACAGGAAACTAAATACTATCGAGACACAAAAGCAAACTCAAATGTTTTACCTGTTATACGTATTTCGACGAAGAAAGGGAGCATCATCCTTTCTAGCGTGCAAATTAACTTCCTGTCCGCGTGTTGCCATCAAAGACCGAGTCAAAAAGTAGTAGATCAAAGAAGCGGAAAGCTTTCGCAGCTCGAACGTTTTCCCGCCATTATTCGATAATTTTATTAACTCTATGAGAAGGAAACGAGCGGTCATGCAGTTAACGCAAAAAACTTGAAAGAGGTTTTCAAAGAGGTTTTCATTCCAGGCAGCTCACGAATCTTCTTCATGAATGGTCCATCGTTTCGAATGATAGACATTCCGCTCAGTTTGATTCGATCTATTTCAGATCTTATTCTCCTGTGTCTTTTTCTGGGGTTCCCTTTCTTTCTATCGTTTCTACGATTCCTTTATCGAATGGCTTTGTTGTTTCGCAACGTTGCGTTGTGCGAACGTTCGCTTCCTGTTCCTTTATTTCGTCCGGCGAGATAATAAAAGTCAGATGTATCCGGTGATATAGTAATTAAACGTTTTCCCAAAAACGAAGCGAGACTTCTATTGTTTGTATTATATGTTATTATCACAATAATTGCTGTATGCGAATGTTCCGTAATTCGAGAAACAAACGTGGTTGACGTTCCATTTAAAATGTGTTTGCAACAAATTTATGGAGGAGTATTGTGCGTTATTTAGAAAAATGTGAATATATATTAGTTTTTAAGCTACAATTTGTTTGTTATATTTTATGGGGTATATATTGGGTAATATTTGTTCTAATATTTTATGGGGTGCATATTGGGTGATATTTACTTTAATATTTCATGGTGTACATATTGAATCATAATGTTGAATTATACAGAACGAATTATTATTCAGAACAGATTAATTTATTAAATTACGATATAGGTTCAAGAATTATTAATAACACATCGCTGGCCGTTGTTGACAAATAATGTTATTTAATTTTTGGAATATTTGTGCTTATGTGTATAGAATACGTTTCAGTAATTGTTTGCTTTACGCATTGGAAGCATAATATTCCTTAAAATAATTAACGAGTTTGCGTTAGTTAAATATTTCTTGAAATTATTAGTTTTTGAAGTACCAAAAATTGATAAAAATCCACTTCTAGTTGTTCAGTTTGCAAATACTGATAAAATTAAAAAATTTATAAAAAGAAATGAAAATATTCTTTGAAATAAGGGTACATACATAATGCGCATGCGCGAAGAGCATACAGCGCATGCGCAGAGAGCATACAGCGGATGCTCATTAACAATATACAATCTACCCTTTTTCAATAAAACATTTTCTTACTCTTTTTCGATAAATACTTCACCTGCAACAATAATTGACACTTTAGAACTTAAAACTGCACTTCTAACAATTTTTATACACTCAAACAAATTTAAAACAATAATTATTTCAGAAAATATTTTAATTTGAACGTTTCCAAAGAATCAGTTTTCCTTCTCTTTCTGAAGCAATTCAAATCAAACCGAACATATTTACTCAAATTATATTGATAATTTTTTTCAGTATGAAAATTGCTTCTTTATGGACTGATACACGGGAAGTATTTAAATTAATGTTAATTGTGTGCAATACGAATTCATAGCGTCACAAATGAAACGACAAATGGCCATATTGATTAAATTTTTTCGGTCCCGTTTTTTGTTTTCTGTTCATCTCGTACAACGTTTTTCTCATTAGCCACCAACGATCGCACCCGTTTCCATGAATATATCACAATGCCAAACGCGAGATGGGAAGTCGTTCCCCTCGTCAACAATAGCTCGAGTTATATTCGAGTTCAATCGTTTGCAGCGAGTTGCGTTTCTATTGTTGGCCGGATATGCGCGTTTATTTCTTGACACTGAAAGGAAGACGAAACAGAAACCCCGGTTACCTTGATCGATGAACGATGAAGTCTTATAAGCTGTCGATAACTGCATTTCCACTGAGAATTATTATGAAAGAAATCGAGACCCCCTTTTTTTATCATTTCTTTTCATACGATTCTGAAGGAAGTTTGTTAACATTTTAAGTTAGAAGGAAATTATTCTTTTAAGGATATGATTTACGAAAATTATTTTTATAAACCGTGGGAGTTTATGTTAAATGTTAAATGTTAAATGTTAAGTGAAATGTTAAAGGTATATGTAGGAAAATATGTTTATGTTTTGTAATTATTCAAGTCCTGAATTTTCAAATCTCAAAATCTTCAAATCTTTAGATCTCTAAGTTTTGAAATTCTCAAATTCCTAAATTTACAAACCTCCAGATCTTTAAATCTTACAATCCACAAATCTTCATCTCTATAAATTTCTAAAAAGTCTCCGAATTTCACAAATTTATATTCGGACACGTTCGTTAACCCCAAAAGCACGAATTCTCTATAAATCAGGACCTCTTCTCGAAACCACTATTACTACTACGATCTTGGCAAGAAACCGACAGTTAGTTTCTGCCTGTTTCAACAAATAAAAACAAAAACTTCACTTAAACTACAGTCCTCATTTCTTCTTGCAAAATTAGATTGCACATCAAACCACGAAATAAAGAAATCTTGCTTATCACCTTATATTTCACTATACTGAAATTCCTGTTACAGCAGCATCGATCCCAAATTCTCAATGTGCAGCTGCCAATCAGCAAATATTTAATTGTCCACGAGTTTGTTGATCGATCGATCGAAAATTCCGTGAGGTAAATTTCCAACGAGCGCAGTCTCCCGCGAGAAGATCCCGTTGAATGGAGATGCAGGCTTCCTGCAGTTAGCTTGACGAAGTTTCCAAGTCCGGAGGAAAACTCTGGCTGGAATGCGACTAACACATTTGCATCTTCGACCCGGAAACTTGGAAGCCGTCTGACCGCAACTTGACCGAAACTCCGCAGGCTATATCGAAGCTGCTTCGATCCGAGTGCTGGCGAGGATTAAGTCAGTGCCAGCCGATGTCAATCGGTCCTTCAGGGTATCTGCAGCTGTGAGATGTCTCACCTTGCATTAGGTCTTCTAATAATGCAACTTTTCTGGGTCAGATACCTATTCTTCCACAAATGTAACACTTGACACCTTTTCGCGAGCTACTCAGATCCTGCCTCTGATTTTAGGTTCGTTTGCGAATTTATTCTTGTGCTTTGCTCTGCGGTTAATTTTGTAATTTGTTGAAATGAATGTGGAATTTAGATGTGATCAAGGTTGTTTTAAAGCTTGATCAAGATTAGTTTTAGAATTTAACCTGAGTTAGGTAACGTGACACTATAATAGCTTAGGTGGATACCATCTCTCTATACGGTTGACTACAGTGGTTTTCGCATTGTAGATTACATAGCGCCTCTATAGTAATTCAGATCTGGTGTGAACTACATTCAGTATGAACTATGTAAGTACAATATTGTTCATATTATTTATCATATATCATAGGTATTTATTTAAAAAATTCTAATCATCTAAATGTTAAAGAATATAATTTTCCAATGCTATTCATTTAAATCTTAAATACCATATTCCTTAAAAGACAGCAAAATTATTTTACAGCGAAACAAAATTATTTTTCCTGAATCGCGTTAATCTTTATTGACTCAATTTCTGAAGAATTCGAAATCTGAAAAATGTGATCGTGAATATGCAACGACACAAAAGAAGTAGAAGAGAACAGCACAGCAAAAAATGCATCTACTCTAATTTCTAAGATTTGACCTAATTTCCGACATCCTACGTACTTACGCTTCATGAAATATCAAAAGCTCTGCATTAATGGATACTCGAGCACCTGTCGCGCTATCGACTTTTTAAATTGCCAATCAATTATGCCGATGCAGCTAGAAGCCGTAACAAAATCACAATTTTCAATGGATGTTCATACAGACAGGACCGCGCCAAGGGAAATTGTTCACGGGGAATCGATTTATTACTCGATCATGAAACGTTTGTCCATGGAAAACAAAAGAGAAACGACGGACATTTAACACGGCGTTCAGTTTCCGAGGACTCGTAATTTTTTCCACGATTTTCCAGCGGTGACCGTTTTTATTCAGACTAGCCGTGATCAGTCTCGAAGCCGCGGCCGAATTTCGATTTTGCTCTGCTGAAAATTGCAGCCATTCATTTCGCGATACGCGTCGACGCTAATAAACGAAAACGTTGAAAAAATTCGAACGAACAATAGTCGGGAAATGAAGGGACGCATTCGGATACCGGCTGCTGGCTGCACGTGTGTGCAACCACTGATTTAACCGGAATATTTGCACGTTTTCATGCTTGATTTATCAACACTTCTGCGATCTATTTGTCTTTTCACTGTTTTCTTTAATCTTACTGTTCTTTGTTTTCTTATTTTTACAATTTTCAAGAATTTCTAACGTATTCAGATTTTTGAGTTTGATGTGTTTGATATGATTAAATTACAAGTTTGATATTTTATAATTACATGTTTAAGGCATACAAATTTGAGATTTCTAAATTTTAAGGTGAAGAATTTAAAAATTTTAGATTTTTCGAATTCTTTAATATTCAAGTCCTCTAATTTGCAGAAGTTCTTTAAATTCTATAGTTATCAAATTTCGCGAATTTCTCACGTTACCTAAATTCCTTAAATTTCTCAAATTTTTCTAGTTACCCAAATTTCCAAATCCTCACGTTAAAACCTTCCTCTGTTCTAACAGTTCTCTTCTGTCCTAGGTCCTTAAATTCTCATTTGAAAAATTTGAAAAATTAGGTGATTGAAAATGTAAAAGTTTGAGGATCTAAAGAATTTAGAAATATTTTCCAAATTTCCATTTGAAAAAATTTGAAAAATTGAAAAAATTTCCATTTGAAAAATATATTCTTTTCTCTTAAAATCATGAGACACACAATTTAAATCATTTCAAAAATAAAATTCCCTGTATTATGAACTCTGTACACGATTACGTACACGAACTCGGGAAGTTCATCGAGACGATGCATCATTGAGGGAAAAGAAAGTAAATTACCGCGAACGAACGTGTTTCGCCTTTTCTCGTTGCTAGCGAGTTCCATCGTTCCTGAGGCAGAAATTCGTTCGTCAGAAATTGATTTCTCGAGGAGGAACGAATTTTCTCGGAGATCAGAAAGACGCATTTCGTTGCTGATCTCACGAGGAGAAGTCTTATGTCGATACATTCGGATCGAAAGTGACGAGGAGCCTTCAGTTTTATTGCATGCGCTCTCCTTTTTGAATTCTTCGTCGGAATTTGAGAGCTCGCTATCCTCGAGAGATCATGCGGTCTATAAATATTCTCATACATATATATATTCTTGTTACAGCCGATTTTACACGAAACCTGGAATAACTCGGTGAATTACTGCGATCTTTGAAATCGTTTTTCATTCGTTTCCTCAGACTAAACATCGGTGATTTAAAATGTGTAATAATTTAAAAATTTCCTGAACTTTTATGACCTCGCTATGAAGTATAAATTCGTTTCCAGTTTGCACAAGAAATTTTGCAAACTTTTAATAACGTAACAGCGTTTGTGTATTTCCAGATTTTAATTTGATTTTTATAAAATGCGAATGTTTTATGTGCAATTTTTTAAATTTCTTTTTCTCGTCCTTCATGAAACAGTCAATGGAATATTGGTGAATACACAGGGTTTGAATAAAATATTTTCCATAGAGAATTTTTAGCTTTTCTGTGGCTACTTAATATCTCATTAACGCAAATGAAACGAGATGAAATTGAAATGTATCGTTACTTAATATTAATATAACAAATTCTGATTGAAGTGCATGTAATTAAAAACGTGTATAATAAATTTGTTAGTAAATATGATTTACATGAAACCCGTAATTTGGATCAGCCGAGTTTACCGCATATGTATCACCTTTTTTAAAATTTAATTAATCTGTTTGATTTGGATTGCAAATAATCATCCTTCCAAACGAAAGTTATGAACAGGGCGATGAAAGCGTACTTGTTGAACTAAATATCTGTGTCTGTTGACATATGTGCACATGAATTTACCGTGCATTTCATTTAGTGAAAAATATTTTTATATTGCATGCTTGTTAAAAACAAGCTGTTGTGCAGCTATTATGATTCTGTGATTACATTTACCCATAACATTTGTAGAACATTTCATTAAATTTTTAAATATTTTTTAAGGGTTTTATCCCTCTAGAATATTTTATTAGACATGATCAAATTTGCGTTTAATCTCCTTTGTTCGCAGTTTACTGTATGTGTGTATGTATATGCGTGAGTGTGCACGTGCAGTTCAGCAGTTTTATCCTGCGTTTGCCGATCGGCTCTTTTGTTTCTACGCCTGTCTTGATGCGTCTGCCGAATGTTCAACATCGCGAAATTCTGTTCGATTTTATTACTTTCGATTTCACTTTCTATCATTAGCTATGTTATGTTCTCTATAAGAAAATTTTGTCTGCCAATAATCTATCTGCTGGCAGTCCAAGTCTGTTCAAGTCGTAAAGCTCAAACGTTGAGAGATAGCAAAAATCTGATAAGACATTAAATTACGTAAATCATTTAGACGAAGCCATAAAAATTGTGAAACTTTCAGCATTCCAAATCATTCTCAAGATATTACCAATTTAATGAGTGCCAAAATCTCGATAAAAAATGCATAGGCGACAGTTCTCTCTTGATGTCACTCTTTATTCTTTTTACGAGTGGAACAGAACGTTGTAATATTAGGTATATTTGAGATTTATATCTTCAATTATAGAAATCATAATTGGTACTCTAGTTAAAGCTCAATCGTTACGCAAATACGATTTAGGTATGCTACATTTGATCTACAGGGTGTCTCACAACTAGTGTAAGTCCTTGAAATGGGAAATAGCTGACATGATTCTAAGCAAGATTTCCCTTTGCAAAAATGGGGTTTGAAGCTTCGTTTGTAAATTATTAAGGAAAAACACGGACCAATCAGAGCGCGAGGATTACGCCCACTCAGCCATTACGCTCGAAGGCGTCGCTCTCGCGTCTGCGCACTGTAATCCTCGCGCTTTGATTGGTCCGTGTTTTTCCTTAATAATTCAAAAACGAAGCTTCAAACCCTATTTTTGCAAAGGGAAATCTTGTTTAGTATCACGTCAGCTACCCCCCATTTCAGGGACATACACTAATTGTGGGACAGTCTATATAATGTGCGTCATAAGACATCATGTCATAAAGCAAGTTCACCGAACGGTTCACATTATGTCAGTGTCGAACAAAACAGATATTATCAAAAAACAATTTAACAAAATAACATATACAATATAATATAACAAAATAACAGATATAATGAAGAACAAATTATTTAAGAAGGTTTATAAAGACAAGTAGATTGTTTAAGACAGTGGAGACACTACCTCACTCATGTTACTTTTATCTCCTACCTTCTGTGGTAGCGGTTAAAGAAACACGTGCACCATTTTTAACTCTAAACCTCATAATGTGCACTTAGTTTAAAATTAAAAATGAATTTGAAAAATAAATAAATAAACAGCGAAACATAAATTAGTACGCACATCTTTATCTTGAAAATCAATACTAATTTCAAGGATCAATACTAATTTTAATACACTCTTTAATACTAAACCGACCAGCATATAATGTGAACTTATTTTAAAATTAAAAATGAAGTTAGAAAATAAATAAACAAACGACGAAACATAAATTAGTGCACACATTTATTCTTTAACGTGATGAAAATCAATTCTGATTTCAAGAAATGTACTTTAACAAAATATGTACCTTATAATAAGAAACTTGTGGAGCGGTCATTTGACCGGTTTGGTAATTTTAGTATTAACGAAATGTGTACCTTATGATAAAAACCTTGTGGACCAGTCATTTGATCCGTTTGTTAGTTTCAATGTTTCTACACCACGAAAACCATGAATGGCACCATGTGAAATTCGCGAAAAAGAAAATTTCGAACTAGCTTCATTGCACGAATGACCCATGGCCCGACAATAGCGTGCACATATTATTAGCGCGGGTTGGCCGTGCCAAATATAAATGCGAGCATGGCGGTGAAACGGAATTCCGGCCTTCGTAGTCACTGGCGAAAACACCATCAGTGCCTCCTCGGCATTTCTCCCGGAACGATCCTCGGGAGCTTTTCCGTTTATATATCCACTTTACCGTGGAACGGCTCACGTCTAAATTGGCGGGAAAATTTTGTCGGAAGTGCTGCGGTTTCGCGAAAGTGTTGATCCAATGACATCCACGTAGTTTCTGCTTGTTTCGTAAATTAAGTGGTGCGATTAAAATTCTTTACCATTATCAGGTAGCAATGTTAATTTAATTGAGTAGGTTAATTTGTGCAATGTTAACTTAATTATGTAGGGATGATTACTTAGTTAAGTATTATTGAGAATTCATTCATTATTGAGAATTCATTCATTATTGAGAATTCATTTAAGTATTAGTAGGAATATTTATTTGATTAAGTATTAATAGGAATGTTAATGTGTTTAACCTTTCAATGAGATATGAGTTCACTGACATGATTGACCAATTTTTAGTTAGATTTATGGAACTATTAAAATTTCTTGTTTTAAACTGTAGAAATTATTAAGAATGTATGTTAATTTTCTATAGTTTATTTGCTTTCTTCAGTTAATTTTTTGTAGTTTCGTTATTAACGTTTTTATAGTCTAGGCTAGTTTACATATTTAAAAATAAATGAGTTTTTATTTAAAAATAAATAGTCATTGGGCGTAAATTTAGTGTTAATAGAGGATACCTGGAACACTGAGCTTCACTCTTCAATTTAGTTATAAATATTTATTTATTAATTCAATTGATATTTAGGCATTTTTATTTTGAATAATATTTAATGTTTAAACCATATTAAATTTAAATACAATTTGAATAACTGAATATTTTAATTCAAACTTAAATGCAAAACGTAGGTAATTGAATATTGAAATTTTTATATTTTTATGCAACTAGGTGTTTTGCTAATAAATCGGTTGTCTTCACGGAATGTACTCGAGTACGTTGACATAGGAACTTTAACAGTTGGCAGATTGCCAATTTATGTATCAAACATGTGTGATACGTATATTTGAGAGTGATGTTTCTTCTTAGTAAACTTTCTTAGTAAAACAATTTTACCCAAAATTGTGTATGCAATGTGTACATTTAATATTTATTTTAAAATAAGTTCGAACAAGATTCTAATGACGTGTAATTAATAATAACAATTTATGAATTGATCAGAATGAATTTTTTCAAAATTAAAACACAGCTAGAAACCAAGTATAATAGAAAGATTAATTCACCAAAATCATTATAGACATTTTCAAAATAGAAATGATGCACAAACACATGGAATTTGCTTGATTAATAATTAATGCTTGTCTAAATGCATCGAAATATCTGTGACTTTATATTTAAACTCTATCTTTAAATTTATAAAAATGAAAATATGTTCTTTTTACATTTTGGACACACGAACAATTAAACTCATTCTCAAAGTAAAAGTCTTGTATATTTGTGTTCTTGGATATACAAATATACGAGAATAACTCATTTAATATTAAATTCACAAAAATTTGCCTTTATATTAAAACTTTGTCTTCAATTATACTTATCTTTAATTATATTGAAGTTCGTTCATTTTTACTAAAACGAAAATATGAAGAAAATAGAAAAATATACATTTTTATATGTATACGAGTCATTCAACTATTGGGTGCAATCTATTAATTAATGCAATTATCATGTTCATTTATTTTTCATAAATACGAAAGACAAATAAGCTCTTGATCGAAAGTTAACTCGGTTAAGAGGTTATAGTTCGGATATTTTTCTGTAGCTGTCAGCGTAGAGGTTTTTTATATTTTCTACCAGCATGGTGTTTTTCCGGTTACTTTGATCGTAAAATGCATACGATCTTCAGGAAATTGTCGTATTTTGAAGGGAGTAGAAAATGCTGGAAATTTTGCATATAGAATGCATTCGTGTAGCAAAGTAAATCCTTTTAGAGTTGCTTTTATCTTTTGCTTTGATTCTGCCGTGAAATCAGAATGTAATATTTCCGATATTGCTTTACAGGGCCACTATTTTTCAGAAAAATATAAAGGTATTCAATAGTGTAGCCATAGTGGCAAGTTTAGGACTTGGAGATAAAACTGCAGTAATTTTTAGTGATTAATTGAACATTTGTATTCACAAAAATTTTCCTTTATATTTAAATGTTGTCCTCGATTATATTTGTCTTAAGCATTCAATTAAAAAAAAAATAGTAAATAATAAATGAATATATTCTGTTATATACAGTGTTATAAAAAATGTATGTTAAATATTATAATAGCTGTACAAAGATCTATATTTTTATTTCGAGTAACATACAAGGTGTTATCTGTAGCACGATTTCTCACCCCGTTGCATCTGATAAAAAGAAGTTTATAAGAGTTGCAGACTACAGAATGTACAATAGATATAAATAAAAAGCAATTCGAAAACTATTTTCACAGCAGAATTCACCTCGGGCTTTACAGATAGGAAGACTTTCTTATTATATTGAAAAGAATATCGAGATGAATTCAATATTACATATTTTTTCTAAAATGGACAGTAGCAAAAATGTGAAATAGCTTTTGTATTTTCCTTGATAATGTAAGGAATATTTGAGACTAGATGGCGTTAAATTTAGTTTAACAAAACAATTTTAAATAAATACTTTTCAACTGAATGTGTGATCCTACATCTACACTAATGTGTAATTAATAACAGAAACATAATAACCTCAAAAGAATTTATTTAACTTCACTAGTAATTTTTAAAGTTTATTGAAAGGAGGTTCAAAGTCCGCGCGAATTATGTGCGTTCTTTTGTTCTTCCTACTTCCGTTTTCCCTTCCGTTTCTTACCGCACGTGCAGGTTTGATTTGTGCTAAATATGTTCACTATTATATTAAAGTTATGTTAAGACACTTATTGTGCCATTTATTTATCGCCCACAAAATAGCTCAACAAAGTTGCAATTTGCATATAGTAAAAATACCTTCGAGTGCAAAGAATTAATAAATTAATAATACATTAGTAAAAATATCATATAACAATATATTCTGAATTTGTCTCGATATCCTCTAAAATACAATAAAAAGAAAAATGTGCACCCATTTGTAAAATCTTTATGTTTTAAACATTTTTCAGTTTTTTTTTCAAATGAAAAATTGTGTGTTGCATTAGAGGTGCCACCTTGAAACAAAGAACTGCGATAAAAACATTGTTCCTCATCACCGGTGATGAATACCTATTTTTAACGACCATCAGTAGAGCCTAATGAACGTCAGCTTGCAAAGATGAGCAATCCCGAGGGTGAGCTGGTTACACGTGTACCATCGACATTTTGGAAGCCTCGTCTCGTCGACAATGCACGTTGCGAGTGGTTGCAATACCGTCGGGAGTGAGGGTTAAAATGATCGAGAAACGATGGAAGGCGGAGAAAGCTATCAAGAAGAGCGTCCCAGACTTGTAAGATTCCCTCACGAGCGTTAGGGGTGAGAAGATTAGAGAAACTAGGAGGATATTAGGGAAAATTCGATAGTAACTACACGTGTTCTTGTCGGAAATTATCTTATAAGCTAAGTTCTTCCGTCAATTAACTTTAGATATTTTCTTTTATAGGGTTTCTTGCTATTATGTTGGATAGGATAGTTTATGGGCCATATAAATTATATTTAGGATTTTTAAAGGTGCTTTACTACTATATTTTGTAATTTTGTAATTTTCTGATTTACAATCTTTCAAGTAACCAAATTTCTAAATAGGGAGAATTCGAAATTTTCAAATTTTCAAAGCTGCAAACTCCAAATCTCTATATTCTTATTTCTCAAATTTTCACAGCTTTAATTTATAAAATTTCCCATTTTCCCAATTCCCAAATACTCAAATTCTCAAATTCCCAAATTTTAAAATTTTCAAATCTTCAAAGTCCCACATTTCCAAGTTCTCAAATCTCCAAATCTCTACATTTTCTTAATTCTTAAATTTTTGCACCCTCAACTTTCAGAAGTCCCAAATTCCCAAATCTCCAAATTACTATTTCTCCAAATACCCAAATTTCAAAATTCATATATCTCCAAATTCTCAAATCCCCAAATTACTCAATCTCTCACTCTCTACATCTTCATATTTTTAATCCACAAATTTTTATACCCTTAATTTTCAAAAGTCCCACGCTCTCAAATCTCCAAATTGCCATTTCTCCAAATTTCCAAACCTCAAAATTCACGTATCTCCAAATTCACATATCTCCAAATTCACATATCTCCAAATTCACATATCTCCAAATTCACATATCTCGAAATTCACATATCTCGAAATTCACATATCTCCAAATTCACATATCTCCAAATTCACATATCTCCAAATTCACATATCTCCAAATTCACATATCTCCAACTTCCCATATCTCGAAATTCACATATTTCCAACTTCATATATCCCCAAATTCACATACCTCCAAACACCCACGTCTCCAAACACCCAAGTTCCCAAGTACAAAAATGAACAAACTCTACAACGAAAACTTCAAGCGCTCCCATCGATTCTACCATTTGATTAAAAAGCCCTAAACCGCGACGCACCTTGCTCGAAATAATTTCCCAGGAAAGTCGTAATTATCCCCAACTACAGTTTGCTTCGATAAACATGTCGACATGCAGAAACGCGGAGGCAAAGCAGCGGTAACAGTTGTCACTTTGTGATTAGGAGTTCAGTAGTCCAGAAGTGCAATTACCAGCAGGCAAAGGTGTGTGTTTCAGTCGGATGTGTACGAGTGTACATTCGAAGAGACAGCGAAAGTGTGTGCGAGATGTGGCAGAGAAGTTGAATGCAATTCTCGGTCGGGTCCGATTATAACCGAAGTCGGTTTGTGCATAGTTGTGATGTTGGTTTAGAGGAAGTGGACCGATAGGAGGGAAGGGATGACTCTTGCATGGAGAGAACACGATTTCTGCGACTAACTATTCACATCTTCGACCTAGCTATTATATTCGAAAGGTGGAGGTCCTACGCCTGTCCAAGTGTACTCTGTGAAGTCTATTAGCCGAGTTTTGCCACGAAACTTTGCAACTCCTGAAGGATACGACTGATAATTGGGTTGAAATGGATTCCGGTTTCACAGCTTTGCGATCGTGACTTGTTTATTAACGCTGTACGGATTTCGCTGCTCTGTTTGGACTGGATGAAGATGGAGATGCTACGGGGCTTTGAATAAGTACATGAACGTTTACTTGGATTTGTATTCTTGGGGAAGAAATACGTAAATGTTAGGAATGTTAAAATCAAATACCTCCTTATAATTATATTTATAATCAGCGCAATCATGTTTAGATGCGCTTCTATTGTTTTTCCTTTCTTTGCACTATTTCTCAAGTTAAATTTATTCTTTTGCATATGACTTTCGCCCTTTCTCAAATCACCTTTACATACACTGTATACTTAAACAAATATCAAATATTGTCACCAAAATTTTGATTATCATTCTTAAAATTACATAATTACATACGGAGATGAAGATATGCATGCATGATAATAAAATAATTATGCATAATAAAATGTTCATCCACTGACATTATACCATCACCCTTTTATAAATGCAAAGCAGATTACCTTTCTTCCCTCAATTATACCTCGTAATTTAGATCGATATCAGAAGTTTCGAATATCTCCGCAACATCTCCATCGAACACAAACAAACTTAGCATTCGTACGAGCATAACAGGGACAAAATGTCGTCCGTAAGGAGGAAGTTGAGAAATCCCGTAAGTCAGGACGTTTACCGGATACGTTGTGTGTGTCGTACTCTTGGCACGAGAACTTAGGCATCTCGAAGCAATATCCGCCTTTGAGGTTCTGATATTAGCTCCCATAGAGTGGAAGGAGATCGTCGTATTTCCGCAAAAACAGGATCCACTTTCGATTGGTTTAGTCGGCCAAATAAATATCGTATGGTCTGTATCAGTACCCCAGTAGACTAAAGAAGGAGAAAAAAAACTTTCCTCCGATCTCTTTCGAGTATAAGCTAGTTATTGTCGTCAGAAATAAATCACGAGTGGTTTGATTACGAATCCTGATAAAAGTGTCCTCGAACCTGATCAGTCGAGTCGATTTGTAAGTTTCTTAGTTTGTCTGAGGGGTTTCTAACGATTTGCAAGAAGTATAGGTGAATTTTTTTACGGTGAAGTATCGGATCTCTTGTTAGAGTTCGGTTCACAGTCTTCAGATCGCTCGGCAGACTTCGGATTACCTTATTTCGTTCCGACTTCCGGACCGTTAAATGCTGTCGCAGAGATTAGTCACAGAGACGAAAGTTTCGATGTTGTAGCAATTTTGCAGTAAGTCGGTCGTCGCGCTTCGGAAATTTCATTGTAAGTTTTACGCTTGACCTGTTGGCTCACGGTGTTTGAGTTTAATTGTTACGAAGAGAGGGAGGGATGTTAGCACCTAGTGTCCCATTTTTGAAGTTTTTGGATGCTCCGTGGATGACTTCGCAGAGTTTGTGAAGGGTTCCACAGAGTTTCGAGGGTGTCATTTTAATTCAAATGCATAAGATATGTTGTTAGAAACGGGAAGTAGCACTTTGGATGATTAAGAAGAGGATTGAGTAATGATGGAACTTTTGATACGCTTTTTTTGTATGGCGAGTAAAAGCAAGGCATACTGTTATATATAGATGTTGATGAATTCTTATTTACAAAAGTGCAGTGGTCTTTGCCGTTTCCAAATATAATAACAAATTAATAATCTTTGTCAATTATCTTGACATAATGTAGTGTATCTACCCAGACTATATGTAGACATTAAATTCTATGAATTAATGTTTCTCAGCAACTCTTTTAATTCAACTCATTTATTTGAAATAGTACTACATATAACTTAAATAACACCGAATTTTTTTGTAACAACAATATATTTTTTATAATTTTTAATTTTTAATACAGCAGTGCAAGTACTATATCTACCACAAATATTTCTGTATATTGTAAAAATC
Organism: Megachile rotundata; assembly: GCF_050947335.1. Lineage (NCBI taxonomy): Eukaryota > Metazoa > Arthropoda > Insecta > Hymenoptera > Megachilidae > Megachile > Megachile rotundata. Next base: position 9,892,738 of record NC_134991.1, on the reverse strand, counting down.
ATTTGAAGCTACATAAATGATCTGGAATCATATAAATAAATAAAATTGCGTGTTTCGCAAAAATAAATCATATCGTGTCTATTTAACAATAATTTATACGTGTTGAAAAATCATTTTATTTTTTCAGTTTTATTTATTCAGCTCCGTTTTTTTTTTATTTAAATTTCGCTGTGTAAAAGTGGAAAACTTTTTGTACAATATTAAGCGAAACAGCTTGTTTTGAATAAAACGCAGTGATATTGTTGCAGCTTGTGCACGTAGTTTGTATATTAAATTTGTTTTTTTACTTCCATGACACAATTTGATTTGTATTCATCTTCATTTTTATCTGTTATATAGTATATAAAATAAACATTCGAGTAGCGTATCTGTTATTAGATTATATCTTCCTGACCCGAACAACATTTGTTTACAGCATTTTTATTACGGAAGATTTAAAGCATTTTTTTATTACTGGAGATAAACAATTTTTTCAGGCAACTTGTTTCATGTGTCTGTTATTATACATTTAGTTTATGAAGTACTTGATATTTTGCTGTTAGAGTAATTTAAAAATAAAATGCAAGATATCTAAAAATAATTCAAAAATAAAATCAGACATGATTAGAAATAATTTCAAGATAAAATTGAAAATAACTAAAAATATTTTAAAAATGAAAGCGAAGTGAGCTAAAAATAATTTCAAAATAAAATTAATGATCTAAAAATAATTATAACTAATCTAAAAATAATTTACGTCAAAATACAGAATAAACTGTAAATTAATAACATCGTTCAATTTGATTTTGAAAATATTAAACATGAAATGTTAAATACTTCTTCTTCACTCAACTTTTAATACAATGTTTAAAAATAATTATTTAATTATTATATAGCTAATGCACAGATTAATAACGAGTTCTTCACTAAATCTAAAAACAGGAGATTTCATGTTCTAAAGAATTCATTAAGAGCCCATTTTAAATTTGTTTCCCGTTCAATTTGTAATTCGTTCTCCACGCGATAATTGCTGACTTCGCAAGGTTCTCTAATTCCACGGGCAGCAACCTGAATCGAGATTAAATTGAAAGAATTACGGTAAATCCGTTAACGCTTATAGCTCGATTGCGGAAGAGTCAATTGCCGAACGTTTCGAATTGGCAAGGAAATTGAATATCCATGTTATCGTAATTGATTACGGATCACCGCCTTCTTCTTTCGCGTTCGTCCACCCACTGTCCACCCCCCATTTTCTTTCTTTATTCTCTTACGCTGCTCCCTTGGTGCCTTGGTCCCTAATCTGTTGCTCTCCGACCGCCATTTGTTTTCGTTATTCCCTTGGAAATGTTGGCGAAGCAGATACGATTCGATTTACCAATTTGAACGTTCTATAACGACAGAATACTCTAATTCTGCACAATTGAAATAGATTGTGCCCTAGGTGTTAAAGAGATAATGTACTGCAAGATAATTCAGGAATGGAGGGCGACATTTTTATTTGGTTAACAAATTATTTTTCTCTTAATATTTATTTATATAATTGTAGGTTATGGTATGTAAAAATAAATATAAATATTAACAATACAAATTTAATAAACTCATTTGTAATACATAATAATTTAATCTTTAACTTAAAATATGAAATCATATCAACAAATATTGTTATGTAAATATTTGTATAAAATTGTATGTACAATTATAGTAATGTATAATAATAATAATTGTAGTAATTGTAGCAACAGTATGTGACAATTACATGTGAGTATTTAAGTATGAACAATACTTTATATAATGAATTGATTTCAAAGATAGAAATAGTAATATATTAGACATTAAAAATAATTATATTTAAATACATTTAATATTTATATTCATACTTGTTAATTATATAATTATGTTTGAAATTACATATTATATACATAAATAGTTAAATATGTATAATGTTTATATGTATACTTATAAATTATAACTTAGGAATTAAACGTAAATATTATACATACACATAAAAGATTTTTATGCAACTTATTATGAAACTTATGTATACTTATTTCAAAGTAGCTAATTACATTAGAAAACCTAACTGGTACCTCGACCGAAACTTTCCATATTTCAAAGTTAGTAACAAAGCAAGGAAGCGTTTCGCGAAGAGGATTACATATAAGGCACCCCAGCATCAGGGGTTGCTTGCGAAGGGTGCACCCAATACACTTCAACTGATTTGCGCTTGTACTTGGTCTCGCGTTGAAGCATTTTGAAAAGGACTCGCACGAAAAAGGGAACTTGATGACGGCCTCTGACGTTCAAATTGACGTAATCCCCCGTGTCGACCTGAAAAAAAAGAGGGTCCACCGACCATTTTTCTCTACGAGCCCATTGAATGCTGGAGATTCTTTAATTCCTTGGATTGCTACACGACACGTCCACCATTGATGTTCTCTCTCTTGGCGTTTGACGAGCGCCGCAGACGAGTGGAGATTAGTTTCTGAAATTTAATCCACTCTCCAGACTTTCGTCAGGATCGTTCTGGACGCATCTGTCATTTGCGAGAATCCTTCTCTTTTTTATGACGAGAGAACATACCTTTCTCTGTTTCTTTCATATCTTTTAAAAAATTCTCAGATCAACTCGAGACTGCGGCTTTTTACAGGATTGCTGTTTCATTAATTTCTTTCATCCTCGTGTTTTTCCTCTCGGACGACTCTAATGATTATTGGCGATTTTAATTATTCAAAAATTATTTGTCGATATACATTTTTAGTTGGATTCTTGATATTTGTGCATTTATGATTTTATCAGAATTATTTGCAAAGAGGTAATGGTCTATAGCTCATATTGGGTTTGAAAGATGTGAAGGTTCTGAAAATTTCTTCAAACTTCTATTCCTAAAATTTTGTACATTTTTCTTAAAATTTATTCCTTATCTTGAAGTCGAATTTTCTTTAAAACGTTGAATTGTCTCACTTTCCAAACATACAACTGAGAAAGTTAATTTTCAGCGATATAATTATCTTGTCACGTCAAAGCTGTAAGTATGTTACTTAACGTCCAGCTTCCAAAGAAATTCGCTTTTGAACCTTCGGAGGCCAATTCGCGATTGACGCATTTGTCCGTGAAACGAAGCGTCTCGTAAAGTCACGAACAAAGCGAAAGATTACTTACTGGGCGTTGTTTGAAGTCGTTTGAAAGAGATCTCGGTCGGTATGTCGAAACCGTGGTATCCTCGAGTGGCCTGCCCCTTGGGTGCTCTTAAATTCTTTCTGCTCCAGAAGCGCACCCTTCCAGCAACTTCCTCGGAACTTGACGCCCGAGTCACGAAGCCATCTGTTACAGTTCGTCGAAGTTTCGTCGTGAACGATCGTATTTATTCACACGGGATGAGAGATCTCGTATTTTTCACGAACGGATGAAGAGCTTTGAGAAGTTTGAGTCCGCGCGATCGATTTGTTTGACCTCCAGATCCTTGCTGTAACAGGCGTTCATTTTTCTCTTCGATCCTTTTCAAATTAGAAGATAAGTGTGATCCTCGTAGGTTAACCCGGAGAGTGGAACGAGAGGGTTAATCCGGAGGGTGGACCGAGAGGGTTAACTCACAGGGTAAATCGAGGCGACTAATTGAGGCAATTCAGGTTTAGCAATAAATAGAGATTAAATAGCATTCGAGTTAATCTTCAAAATCAGACATATTTCCTATTATCATGTAGAAATTTTATTCAGTGTATGTTCAGCAGAATGATTGATTGGTCATACATCATTGCTATAATGATCATGTATGATCAGCTGCAAATTCAAATAAATTGACTTGTGGTCAGACTATAATATTATTAAAGACAAGACTCTTAAAGTTCTTCTCGTCTGCTTTTACTATAAATAATCAATTTATTTGAATTTTCACTGTGACGATGGCTAATAACTACCTTTTATATCAAAACTCTTTCACTTAAATGGCACGTAAAATTAGTGTTGATTCTGAAAGATTTGTAAGATAAGAGTGCGACATAAGCGTGATAGTTTAACGCAAATACTGCTTCAAATCATGTCACATTTTGGAGGTCTTTGATTCGTGACCTGCCGGCGACAGGCTCCCTGTCGTTGACATGCATCACGTATAAGATCGAAATTTACCTCTGTAACGCGTCAATTTAACCTTTTCCGGAATTCGTTTCACTCGATTAACTTTGAATTTGCGATCCGAGAAAATCTGAAAATGGGTCACGTCAATCGTCAGGCGTCTATCGGAGCGCCGACAGGTTTCACTTTCTTATGGTATGTGATAAAATTGCAGCTGCTTGCATCGGGAAATTCTATCGTAAAGTTAGATTAGAAATTTCGTGTACGGATAAGCAATTTATTGAAATTTACAAAATAATATTGGACAGTCATTTTTTAGAAGAAGACTTTTAGAATTAAACTTTACTCTTAAATTGAAAATAAATCCATAAAGCTAAAAGTATTTAATTTTATTAAAAATGTAAATTAATTATAAGAAGTATGTGTATTTAAGGAAAACATAAATGCATCAAATTTATTCAACGCGTAAAATTATAAATGTATACGTGGTTCTTTCCAGAATTATTTTATAAAAATTGTTATTCATACAAAATTCATAGAAGCCCCGGAAACTTTCATTTCCAATTCAAACGAACAAATTCTGTTTCCTTTTTAATCTGTTTGAATATTTTCTCTGCAAAGGTGCAATCAATATTTAAAAGCGGATAAAGTACACGATGGAAACACATGATTAACAAACATCAAAGAGATAGAAGTGATTGTATTTTTCCACTCGAATGCAATTGTAATAAAAATAATTCCTCGGACGTAAAAGCACGATATTGTTTTACGGTTGTTTTATACCGGTACATTTTTCTCTGCATGAATAGTAAATGAACGTAAAGAATCGCAAATGCTTTTACCCAGTTTTTATGCAACGAGAACACATCATATTTTCTTGAAGGTAATAGTAAAAAAGAACTAACAAAGAAACACAAAATTTGCTCGAGTTATTGCGGTGAAACATATGAAATGTTTATTCATCTTCTGTTTGAAGTTCCTTTGACAATTGATGTTGAAGTTATTTTATAAATTTTTGAGAAATCAAATTGTTAAATTTAGAAATTCTGAAATTTTCGAGGGAACAAATTGTTAAATTTAAAAGTACTGAAATTTCCATGTTTTCGAAGAAAGAAATTTTTATTTTTAAAAATTCTGAAATTTTCAAATTTTCGAGGAAACAAATTGCTAAATTTAAAAATTGTGAAACTTCCAAATTTTCGAAGAAACAAATTGTTAATTTTAAGAATTCTGAAATTTCCAAATTTTCGAGGAACAAATTTTTAATTTAAAAAAATTCTAAGCTTCCTAAATTTTCGAAGAAACAAATTATTATTTTAAAAATTCTGAAATTTCCAAATTTTCGAATTTAGGGGGAATGCTCTAAAGTAAATGGTTTAAATTATATATTTAAGAAATTAAATGTTTTTGAGTCTTTATATTTACAGATTTTTTAGTTTTTAAATTTTCATATTTAAAAAATTTTTAATTTTCATATTTACACATTTTAAAATTTTCAAAACTTCATATTTACAAATATTTAACTTTTTAATTCTCCACATTCATTTAGAAGTTTTTCAATGTAGCAAGAACTATATTTAAAAATCTCAATTATAAGTTCCTACATTTAGAAGCCCTCAAGCTTCCAAACTTCCAAATTGAAAAATCTTATAAATTCAATTCATTTACAGTTATTACAAATTGTTTGTAAATTGTTATTCAGAGTTGCTATAAATTGTAATTCGTTCACAGCTGTTATAAATATTAATTTATTTATAATTTTGGTAAATAGTAATTCATTCACAGTTACAAATAGTTGTAACTACAAAATCATTCTTAAAAATATTTGTAATTATAAATTCATAAATAATAATTCATTCACAGTTGCCATAAATTATTGATCTCACCAACTTCCAAATATAATTTACGAATATCGTTAAATATTTATTCCATCAACAACACGACTCATTTTATCATGAAATAACAAATATTTTCCGCGCGATTTCCACAAATCAGCCATGTAACCTGTCATTTATCTCGTTCGACTTTTACCCTCATATCGGAGCACTCGTCGAGTATTAGGTCAAAGTTCAAAACCGGATGAGGGTTGTTTCCCTTATCATTGATCGAGCCACTGTCCTACCGAGTAACGTAAATATTTATACGATTACGAGGGTTGGACGTCAGGAGAGAAATCTTTATTATTTCAGGGATATGAAGACCTCTTCGATTCGCAAAATGAAACGTTCTCTCCTCCTCTGATATTCACCTCGCCTTCTTCTTTCTCTAACGTGTTCCATTCGTCTGATCCTATAACCGAATTGGCCAGAGAATCGAAAGAGGTCCATAAATCGAGGGAAACGTCGATGCACCCTCTGTTAAGCTTTTCACGACTGAAACGACGATCCAAAGCGTCTGTGTCGCTCGATGAGATTGGTGCACTGTTCCCTTTCAGGCAAGAAATTGAAGCACTTTAAAATATATGCAATTAAATTGCGTGGCTCGATAGTGCCACTTTGATTCAGCGATTCGCTCTTCTCTATTTTGATAGAGAACTTTCTTCCTTTTGGATATGTTAGAGATATTAAAGATCCTTTTTTACGCTGGAGGAGTAACAGAGAGTTTTTTGCACAAAACATGATGATGTATTACTCTGATTCAAGCGATTAGCTTGTACTATTTGAGAACAGAATTTTATTTATTTTAGATGTATTAAATGTAGTATATTAAACTTGCAAGGTTCTTGTTGAATATTTTATTCTTGGAAAGTAAGTTTTCGGACAAAATATTAGTGATGTATTTAAACCATTAACTTGTACTTTTCCAGAACAAAATTTTGTTCATTTTAGATATATTAGATGTAGTATATTAAACTTGCAAGGTTCTTGTTTAATATTTTATTCTTGGAAAGTAATAGGAAGTATTTGAACAAAATATTAATGATGTATTTAAACCATTAACTTGTACTCTTTGAGAACAGAATTTTATTCATTTTAGATACATTAGATGTGCTACATTAAACTTGAAAGGTTGTTATTTAATATTGTACTTGTAAAGAGTAATAGAGATTTTGTACAAAATACCTGGTGTAATTAGTATTAATCATGCTACTTTGATTCTAACACTCCACTTGTGCCTGTTTGACGAAAGAATTTTATGCTGTTAAAATTTCTTAGAAGCGATTTTGCAATAAATTTACAAGGGTTTTAAATATTTTACACATGAAAAGTAATAGATGTTCTGAAAAGTCATATTATACACATTTAATTTTCATCAAGCCATTTTCATCATAGCTTAATTTTCAAGCTATCTATCGACAAGTCGATAGAGTAGTTAAAGCAGATTAATTCTCCACTCGCAAATATTTTTAATTGTACATCTAAATCGCGCACGTAGATATTAAATAAACACATCAGTAAATACATGTAATGTAATTTACCAGCTGTAGCAGTAAGTCGACCAGTAACTTTAGCAAGAACGCACACGTTGGGTCGTCGTTTAATATATTTAATGCACTACACCCACTGAAATTCCGATAACTTTTAATCTCATTAAGAAGATCCGCGAATGCGTCATATTAATGCCTCTTGGGAGAACGAGTTTCAAGCGGTGAATTACTTCTGCTGTAAAAGCGGTCTCCCGAATAACGAAGAACAAGAAATCCTGTCCTTTTGTTTCGCGTCTTCCCGAACGAAAGAAAGGGACGCTGCGCTGCTTTTCTACGAACTTGAATCGCTTAAATTGCGAAGTTGCATTACAAAATAATGTACTGGCGTGTCGCGACACTGTTTCGCGGTTGAAAGAGAAATTCTTCCGCGAAAATCTCTCATCATTATGGTTCCTCCGGCGTTCGCGAAATTATATTCAATTGCTGCCGCAAATCAGGTTTATTCACGTGTGCTCCGCAAACATGCGTACTTTCGAACGCTCAATTTTTAAAATTGAGGAAGCAAACCTTTTTGGTATGATTTGTATATAGACTAAATATATGATAGCATTAGTTTCATTTTATAGTAAAATGGGAAGAATTTAAATAGATGATTAAATGAAATTATTTGTTGTAAAGAGTTAGAGAGCCTTAAAGATTGTTTTCCGTCTATAGAAAAATACTTGAATGAGAAACGTGTAATCGAATGTGAACTTTTTGAAATTTATTTTCCTTGCGTTTATTTTTCCTTGCAAACAGTACTTGCTTTGATTTAGCATGACTTTATTAGTGCTTTAACGTTTATAAAAAATGATAATTATATTATAGAAATTATTGTATTGTTATATGAAACGAATGATAAAACTTATGTGTCACTTAACTATAAGAAATGAAAAATTATTATATTAAATATTGTAGAAGGTAAATTATCTTGAAACAAGAGAAAAGACATATTTATATAAAAATTGTGATAATGATATTTTGAACTAGGTCCACTATTTATTAGTAATAAATTTCAGTATTCGTATATTGTTATTATCAACAAAATTCAAGTACTCCATTTTTACTTACACTTTACTTTTTCACTCTACATTTTAAAAACAAATTAAGAAAAGTCTGTAGCAAAGTAATTTCTAGATTAACAATAAACTAAATGAGTTAGGCTCAAAACGAATCTACCGTATATATTTCACAGAATATTCTGAATAAAGAAAGAAAAATGAGGAATCAATTAATCAGGATTCGTAAGAATGAATCTTATCGTAGTTCCTCGAGAAAGAAAAAGTGTATCTGAGTTTCCCGTTATTCCGCAGAAAATTAAACTTCACCATCAGCTGTTTCAGCTTCTTTTCAAGGGTTCGTCTTTTAAATAATGCAACGTGAACTCTCTGAATCCAATTACAGAAAATTGTACCAAGACATTGTTTAGCGAGCATCAAAGTTTATTTAAATGTTATTTTTGCTCAATGAAACTTCACTAATAATGTTTATGATAATAGAAAGACTCTCGGGATAAAAAGATTTCTTTGAAAGAAGAAATTTTCTGATATCCTTCAAGATGTTGCTTGAAGGAGACAAATCAGAAATGAGATATTAATTTGTAATGTTAACAAATGAGGATTTTATTGGAGTTATTATCCAGAAGATTATTTTTATTCAGTGTTTCGCCCTTAGACACATTACAGTTATTTTTGTTTAAATAATTAATGAATAGTAAAATTGTTTAGGGGTCGCATCGCTGGTGAAACAAGAAACGTTGAGTATTTATTTTTTTGTCGAGTATTTATTAGAAACTGAAGTAGAAACTAGAAATATCTAGACTAGATCCTCGCATTGTTATGCCACCGATATTATACAATTTGTAATTTTTCACAGTGTCGTATTACTAAAAACCAGAGTTAAACACCGTAACATATTCGTCTAAAAATAATTATAACCTTGCACCATTTCTAAAATAATCTTTCCAGCACCAAACACTGGCCAACTATCAGAGAATTTCAACTATTTTCACTATAAACCTGCACATAAAATTATCATATGAAAATTGATTTATTGTTACGATTAGCTTTATTTTTTCCAAAGTGCACTTGTCCCACTTTCGAAATAAACGACTCAAATAGAGATCTAAATCTGTCGATGTCCAAAATGATAGGTTCAGTTACTACACATCTCCATGAAAGATAAATGGATTTGCCGGTGGAATATGTTTGGCAGGAGTGAAAGATAAAATGAATGTAATTCGAACGTCGCAAATGTCATCCAGAAACGGTTCATTTTGCTGGCAGAATCTCTGGATCCATAACAGAACATTTCAACGGAAACTTCAATCCGACCTATTGAAGTGTATTCGCTGTATCGACGTTCCTATTATTTCGTTCGAAATCCCAGTTATTCGTGGCACTTCCACAATGAAAACGGACACGTGAAATTTTCGTGAAACATAATCGTCCACGCGAAATATCTCTTGACGTCGACTACGCATCATTTTCGAACGTGTTTGCAATCGGTTTGACGGCTGCTCGTCGTAAAGTCATTAACGTTTATGCTTTGTTTTCTTCTACAACAGTGTCACCACTTTTTCTCTTCTCTATATTTTTCCTGTTGAAGTGCTGTGATTAGGTGTATATGTAGTAAGCTCATTATTGTTAGATGTTCCGAATTGATTATCGAATTAGAACCACTATAAATTTTCAGCATTTTTCACGTAAACAGTTTTCCATAAAATTGAAAGGCCTGTTAAAAAAAAAACGCAAGAAAAGAATTTGTTAAAATTAAAAAATATTTAAAAACGGGCCATTCCTTTATGAACTAAACAAAACAAAATTTAGCTAAACGGATTGAGTAGTTCCTGAGAAAAAAATTCGTAAGTGAAACAAGCTATGAAGTGACCTATGAGAAAATTGTAAAAATTTTTAAAATTGTCAAACTGCAAACAAATCAAATTTTTTACAAACTTAAATTCATTTTACAAACACAAGTAAACGAAAAATTATTTTCGTAGTTCTTTTAAAATCGATACTTTAATCATTACACAAATTCGATTATCGATCAACGGATTAAAAACTGGACTTACAAAATGAAAATACGAATAAATTATCGATAATTGATCTCGCTAAATTTCGAATATCAAACTGTGAATATTAAAAATGACCTTCTATAGTGATTGAAAACGAGTTTGAAAACCCGACTGTCAAGAAAATAAACGGCGGAGTGAAACGTGCAGTTCTATGATTTTTCATCGACATTTCACGTTCCAGTATCGAGGTTTTGCATCATCCATTTTCGTTCCAACGCGGAAAGAAATATTCGATGTTCAAAAGCAGAATAATTCTTGCAAAATTCCCCAATTGTTCGTTGATGCACGGAATCGAGACATTTATAAAACGTGTCATTAAAATTATTTTTCTTCCGTGTGTATCGATTGCACAATTTGAAAAAAGAGAAGAGAAGAAACGAAAGAAACATTAGGCAATCGATTGAAAAAATAAAAAGGAAGAAAAGAATGAAAACATTGACCTCGTCAAAAGAGAAGGCAGTGTCTTCTTGGCTGATTTGACGTTTTCGTACACGCACATGTGTGTATGTGTGTCAGACAGAATAACACGTTTTCATCGCATCAGAACGGAAACTTGGAAAAAGAGAAATGGGAATATCTGGAAAATTGCTTTCATCGATGTCTCTGGTGTCCATCTGGTGTCTGCTGATCGTCGAACCCGTACAGATTCGAAAGGAACGCGATCATCTAGGTAAATCATTCGTCTATTCTATTTGTATAATAGTATTGATTTCCGTATCGATGTTATACGATTTCCTGCTACTGTCGGTGTTATAGAACGAATACATTTTTACATTTTTAACACCTTCGGAAATTTTACGTTGGTTAAGCTGATCTCGGAAGTGCACTCCATTTTATTGAATTTTTTAGTTTGAACATTTCATAGTTTTGCATTGCTAAATTTTTTAACTTTGCAGTTTGAAAATTTCAGAATTTTACATTGCTAAATTTTTCAATTTCTCAATTTGAAAATTTCATAGTTTTGAATTGCTACATTTTTTAATTTCTCTGCTTCAAAATTCTACATTTCTGAATTACCGAGCTTTTAAATTTAAGATTTTTTAATTTCGCAGTTCATAAATTTAGAACTCTTAAGTTTTGAAATTTTGAAATTTAGTATTTCTAATTTTTTTAGTTTCATAATTCAAAATTTCTACTTTTCATAATTTCTAATTTGAGCGAATTTCTAATCAGCGAATTAGATAGGTCCAAATATTTATCGTCAGATTGCATTTAATATTTTCCTACAAGATCGTAACTTTTGTCGAAGCAATAAAAAGTCGCAATAAAAAAAAAATATCAACTTCTGTCGGTAACATCAGACGCGAAACAACTTAAAAAATCAAGTGAGTGAACATTGTTTACGTTTTTTCCGGCAAGCATGAAGCGTTGTAAAACAAACCGTTTCCATTTCACCCGCAGCGAGGTCGGCCATGTTAAAAGTTTATGTGCAGAAGCGCGGATGTTTCTACAAGAAATATTCTTGCAAAAGTGCGGCTATAAAGAATGATTTATCGTTGGCAACACGAGAAGAGCTTGCTTTTTGTACGCTTTTACACCGTCAGTTATTTCGAGAATTATTATGCGGAAACGTTAACAGAAATATGGTCATATTTGTTCGCATGCATCGAACAGAAATATGCTCGACAAAGAGATTTTTCCCTTTCATCGCAAATAGGTTAACGTAACGATATGAATTTTCATCTCGTAAGTTATTAAAATTTAGTTTAATTACGTCGGAGATGAATACGGCATAATTAAACGCGTATTACAGCGAAAATAGCTGATTCAAGAATAAATCAGTATTTGTTAGGAAGAGACGAGAAAGCAAAACATTTCCAACTTTATAGCTGCATTCTATGAAATATTAATAGATCTACCTATATAGGTGAGCTTTGTTCGTTGAATCGATACTTACTTTGCATATCGAGTTTGTTGAACCAACGTTATATTCATAGCGCAAATTCTGTTGTGGCCATTTTATACATTGAGAATAGAAAATGCCGTTTTTATTTCCAAACATCAACCTTTTGAGGATAATGTACGAAAATTGAAGGAAAATTGAAAGCATTTATGGGCAGTTTTTTTATTTTATATTCTGAATTTTTATATTTTTTAATTAGCTACTTTCTGGATTTAAAAAATTTTTAATATTTAAATTTGAGTATTGAAGAGAAAATTTGAAATTTCTGTATTCTTATATTTGAAAATTTCAGTTTTCAGTATTTCAGTCCTCCAGTTATTGAATTTTCATTTTGTAATTTGTAAATTTTTAAATCTTTAAGTTATTTTGGGAGAAGATTTGAAAATGTCCAAGTTTAATTATTTTTAATTTTGTGAATTTTTTACTCATTTTAAAGTCTTAAATTTTAAATGAAAATTTTTATTTTAAAACTTGATCAAAGTTATACTTTTATGTACAACTTTCTGAATTTAAAAATTTTTTAATATCTAAATTTGAGTATTGAAGAGAAAATTTGAAATTTCTGTATTCTTACATGTGAAAATTTAATTTTTCAATATTTCATTCCTCCAGTTATTTAATTTTCATTTTGTAATTTGAGGATTTGTAAATTTTTTAAATCTTTAGTTTAAGATATTCTGTTTGAACATTTGAAAATTTCCAAATTTAATTATTTTTAATTTTCTAGATTTTAAACTAATTTTAAAGTCTTAAATTTTAAATGAAAATTTTTATTTTAAAACTTGATCAAAGTTAACATATTTTTATATACATTCGTAAGTATTACGTTTATATATTTTCAAATTACTAAATTAGCAAATTAGATAGTTTCTGAGTGTTCATATTTAAAGACCTGTAAATGTATAAATCGAAGTCTTCCAAAACTAAAAATAAAAATTTTTAAATTATTAAATTATCAAAGTACATAGCAACAAAATATCTAAAGATCTGAAAATATATAAGCATACAAATTTCTAACGCTTGAAGTTAAAACTTTAGCCAATAAATCAAATGCCTTTGTCTCGATTTTATATCCAGATAGATATCGAGTCGAAACACAGAAATATCGTTCGAATCTTCAACGAAATCCTGCCTGAAAGTGATTCGATCGAGCATACGCACAAATTTCATTAAACGGGCCTCATAAATTCACGATTACCTTTGTTCGATAGCTTCGAAACGCTGAGCACATATCTTTTCCCATCTTTCCAGCGTTCCGAATGTCGGAATGAGAATCTGGAGTAACAAAATATAGCGGGTTTAGGAATAGAAAGGGAATACGGGCTCCCGTTTGATCCGTGTCCCCGACAAAAATGATTAACAATCAGATCGGAAACGATGGTTTCGAGTTTTACAACCGTGCTTCTGTTTCCAATCAGCAATCCTCTGAAAAATTGCAGATCTTCGTTCTGATAATTTTTGATACCTTAGTGAACTATGCTCGCATGTTTGTTACAAGTGGAACGCATAAAATTGAACGTTCTAGTAGAACTGTCGATGTCATCAAAATGTTTTACTTCTGAATTTTTGTCTGTTATATATTTCTTTATTTTATTTTTAAAATGAAGGTGCATTAAATAGTGGTAGGTGTTGTGTTGATTTTGAGAGATTTATTTCAATAGAAAGGAGCATTCGATAGTTTATGTAAATAAACTAAATCTAACTAAAATTCTACTAAAAACTGAAGTTCCCAAATTTTGTAACTTTTTAATTTTTAACTTTCCAAGTTCTAAAGGTCTCAAATTCCCTAATATACAAGCTTTTAAGTTATAAATTTTAGGATTGAAATTAACTGACTTAAATTTTTACTAAACCTCAAATTTTCAGTATGTCCAAGAATCAACAGTTCAATTATTCAAATTTCAAAACCTTTTAATTTTCAGAATTCCTAATTTCTAAATTCTCAACTCTTCAAATTCTCAAATCCGTAAATTTGCAAATTTCCAACCTTTAAATTAAAAATAAGTGTACATATTCCACTACATTTACCCTTTCGAGTGAATAACTCTATAACAAAAAATTTCCTTGATCCCCGTATTACTTCGACCTGATTTATTAAAATCCGTCGATAAAAATGTACCACAAAGAACGGTTCTCTAAAAATGGCCGTAGTACACAATAAGCTATCTGTTCCCTTCAAGCTTCCCGAGAGAATACCAAGGATTTGAGAATCCGCTTAATTATTAAGCATCAATCACCCAGCTATCTTCTATCAACCTCAACCTTAAAATTTTGACTTTTTCTACCCGGCATCGTAAGCAGTATTTCATAGCCACCTCTTCAGCAACCCCCGATTTAACCTCCTCTCCTGTTCTTACGCGTCCATTTGTCTCCATTAGCCCGCATCCATCTCTGCCACCTATTCTCTTCGATCCGAGCCGCCTGTTCTTCCTCATGAAAACCGATCAAAGTTATTAGATTCTCTGGCTAAGTAATTCGTGGTAGGTCGGGTTCCGGAAATGAAGTCAGAAACCGCGGACCTTGAGCTGGTTCGCGTGAAAGAACGATAGAGGTTGCTCGAATGCAGAGGGCAAAAAGCATCCATCCACCTCTGATGCTTTTCAACCACCGATCGAACCATGGAGAACTTGTATTCTTTATCGGGTAACGATCGATCTCGCTGACGTTTTTATCGAGAGACGCCAGTTTTCTGCAACCTCCTTTATCGATGCTGGCGAACCTGCGTCAGGGTGCGAAATTAAGCTTTTCATCTTTTAGTGCATCAGTGAGTTCATCTTATTGAGAGATGTTCAACATTTCGTATCGGTGGATTACTTATAAATTTTTAAGTCGACGAGAGGTCAAAGTAGGGAATGTATTTATAGAATTGCAAGTTTAAAATTTTGGTGACTTCGATATTTGAATTTACGAATCTCTTGAGTATCAAACTTGTGAATGTTTAAATCCTCAAATATACGAAAGTTCATATTTCCTGGATCAGACTTCTAAATTTTTAAATGATCGAATGTTCAAAATATCAGGTTTCTGTGTTTCTAAAATTGTAAGTTTAAAATCTCACTTCGATATCTGCAATAACTAAATTTGTAAACCTGTTGATTACCAAACTTTTGTATCTTTAATCTTGAAACTTTTACATTCTTAAATCAGCAAATATAAAAAATGTTCAATTTCTGTTGGACATATACATATGTATATTGCTAAAATTGTAAGTTTGAAATCTATTTTTGTGACCTCACTTCAATGTCTGCAATAACTAAATTTGTAAACCTGTTGATTACCAAACTTTTGTATCTTTAATCTTGAAACTTTTACATTATTAAGTCAGCAAATATAAAAAATGTTCAATTTCTGTTGGACGTATACATATGTATATTGCTAAAATTGCAAGTTTGAAATCTATTTTTATGACCTCACTTCAATGTCTGCAATAACTAAATTTGTAAACCTGTTGATTACCAAACTTTTGTATCTTTAATCTTGAAACTTTTACATTATTAAATCAGCAAATATAAAAAATTTTCAATTTCTGTTGGACATATACATACGTATATTGCTAAAATTGCAAGTTTTCGTGAATCTCTGAAACCTTACATCGTTCAACTTAGTAACCTGCCTGATCCGCACAATTAATTAAATCGTTAACCCAACCTAGTCATAAACCAATATGAAAAATTTGTCTATTGACGCATTTAGTTCATTAAAACATGAACGCAGGGTTGCATCGATGACAGCAATCTGTCAAAGGTACCCGAGTGCAGAGTAGCAGTTGCCTTTATGAACTAATTTAATCGTAACAATTCGAATTCGTTGGGATGTGAAACGGAGCATAGAAATGTCCTTGGTATCTGCGGCTGAAATGCAATAGAAACGACATCTGCATGACAAGGCGCGATTCAAAGTGACGACCACGAATTATTTACGGTTTCGGTGTCAGCAGGATGCTAGAATGCTGTTTCATCTTCGGCATTGATGCGTCCATTCATGTGTATTGCACGCATCCCTCATGTTCAGAAATACATTTGTCTTTCGGGGACACTTAACAGATGTTTAATAACCGTGACAATATCGAAGGTATATTTATCAAGGTTGTCGTTCTTTCTCGAAGGTGACGAGCAAGGATATTCATAGGTGAAATTGATTTTGGGTTGATAGGTTAATTACAGGAGTTAGGTGAACTGACTTAGTATTTCATTCGATGTGTTTGGTTTTAGGTTTTGCTTCTGACACTTTTACTTTATCATAAAACATAGGTAAATAAATTTAAGATAGTTGTTGAATTGCAGAATTACGAAAGTCGTCTGCATCTCTATGTCTGAATATTAAAGTAATATTAAAATCAAACCGTATTTCATTTAATGTTACTGACCAAATATTATGTGGGAATGGAATGTATACTGTTATTAACTAAAAACGGTGCCTTATTGTTATATCTGATCTCATATATGGCTTTCTGTTGTACACACAATTATAGTGAGACCAAATTGAAACCTTTACGTCTATTTTAAATACATAACAAATACACCTATTCAGCTTATAAGTCCACATCTGAGATATAAACGCTGCATCTTCAAAGTATTCTTCAGACGTTTTACGTCTTATAAACATTTAAGCAGCGTTACATTTAACAAGCCTTCTATATTTTGAGATAGAAGTGGTAGGCCATATTTAGATTTCCTCTACAGCGGCAGAAAGCAACGGACCACGCATGAATCAGTTATTAAAATCACTCTGTCGTTTAATATTCTATTGTGGAGCTAGAAGCAGCTATTTTTCGCAAGTTAGAAGGTAGCAGGATAACTGATAATACTTTACCGAGGCTCAGTTTTCCCGACGTGAAAGCTCGTTTCGCGAGCGAACCAGAAATATATTCTTGCATTGATTTCATTGAAATTTCATGCAAAACTGAAATTTTACGTGGCTGCGAGTCAATCTCTGTTCGAAGCCGTTGGCGTCACTCAAATTCTATTTCCATCGAATTCGACGTACGAAACGGAAAATCGATAATGAAAATCTCGTCTTGAAACGATTCTTCTGACCCAGTGGGACTTCAACAAACGTGGCTTTTGTTGTATCGAGTTCCGGCTTTTTGAATCGATCGCTGCAACTTCGATATGTTTCCTGTTGTATTATTGTTTACCGGAATCGTGGTCGAAATAATTTCGTGAAATTTATTTGCAATTTGCCGAGTTCGTTCAGTTGCGCATCATTGGTGAGGTTAAATAAGCAAATATAAACGCGGGCCACAATAATGTGGTCATTTTATGTGTGTGTATTGCCGTACACAAACATTTAATCTATCGTCATATTATGACAATTTCTGTCGGATGTGGTCAATTAATTTCACCACGGTTTAATGAGATAATGCGTGATTAGGAAGTAAAACGATCTTACTGTAACTTAAAATTATGTTTATCACAATATGTGTAACACATTATGTCAATATTAGATAATAATATAAATAGTAGAAATTGTTTTTCCTTTTTTTTATTGATTTACAATTATAGAAAGTATCTTGGAATTTTTTGAACACGATTCTGTTCTACTATGAGTTTTGATCATTTTTTATTTTATTTTCTATGTTCATATATTTTCGAGGCAAATACAGTTCTTTATTTTCTGATCTTCAAGTTCTTTACTAGATACAAATCGTATTTTTTTCATATCTTATTATATTTAAATTAAATTAAGACATCCTACATTTTAGGATCTACATTTTACTTCCTAAATTTTATGATTTTCAGATAAAATGAATTTTGGAGGTTTAAAAACAATTTTATTTGAAAATACGATGGCCTGACCCTTTGTTATACAAAGTAGTTCAATAAGTTCAGTGTTTCGAATGTAGAACAAGTTAAATTTTTGTATTATTTCTTGAAGTTCTACCACACTGCGTTGCAGTATTTACATTAACGGTGCACGTATAAGGGGTAAGTGGTCGGACGCAATGCTAATGAAAAATCTATACAAGCGCAAAATTGATAGATAATCATTTTAACATGATTATTTATCGTACCCAACATTCCGTTTCACTTAACCATGTAGTACTTACTATAAATATAGCAGTAAGTGGTCAGGCAAACCTTTATTCATTTTAAAATTTAAAAAAGTTCCTCTTGGACGTGCAACACGTTACACTCTAACAGCTCCATGTAAGCGATTTATTAGTCAGTACATAATAGACACTTATGGTTAAACAAATGTGAATATTGTTATTTGTGGGAATTAATTTAAATTTTGAATTTTTGTATCTTGAAACTGAATGAGAAATAATTTAAATCAATATGAAATTTTATTATTGAATTATTTTTGAGCTGATCGAATTATTTCAAAATTTAATTTTTCAGTCATAGTGAAACTATTTCAGAAAATTTATTCATAATTTACATTTTAAAATATAATGTCATAAGGATCTTCTCACAAGAAAAGCTTACTTTCTACACGATACTTGTAAAATTATTACTCACAATTAGTATGATTCATTTATTCAGTCTCACTGATTAATAGATGCTCTATCAATCAATTTGATTGAGTCATTAAATTACCTCTCTGAAGCTGGCCTAAACCGGTAGAATCATATCGGATATAAAGGAATATTTAGTACTTATTTTGTACATTAATATAAATTCAACCGTTTGTATTTTCATTTTTATCAATTTTGACGTTTGGTTTTGTGAGCTGAATATGAAGCTAGCAGCACCACGATTTTTTTTAAAACAGCACATGGTATAAAATTACTTTTTGTGTTACAAATTAGTACAAAATATTGCACTATGTTCGATATGGTTCCGCTGGTGTGGTCCTGCCACAGACGTCATCAAATTGCATGAATCATTAAGTTCTACGGATCATCAAGTGGTACGGACCATCAAACTTCATGGATAATCAAGTTATATAGACTATCAAGCTGCGCAGATCAAGCTACACAAATCATAATATCTTAAAGTGACATGAATCATCAAGCTGTACAGGTCATCAGACTGCATAGGTCTTAAAGTTGTATAAATCATCAAGTTGTATTTTCAAATTGCATGGCTCATTAATTTTTACAGATTGCCAAGCTATTTAGATTATTAAGCTATACTAATCAAGCTATACAGGTCATCAGACTGCATAGGTCTTAAAGTTGTATAAATCATCAAGCTGTATCTTTAAATTGCGTGGCTCATTAATCTGTACAGATTATCAAGTTATTTAGATAATCGAGCTATAATAATCAAATTATACAGGTCATCAGACTGCATAGGTCTTAAAGTTGTATCAATCATCAAGCTGTATTTTCAAATTGCATAGCTCATTGATCTATACAGATATTTAGATTATTAAGCTACACTAATCAAGTCATACGAATTGCTATGTACCTATGAATGGCTATCTAAATGTCTATCTATCACCAGTTTATTTTCTCGAATTCGCTATATCAAAGAAAAGGATGTCGATAAAAAAGTGTTCATCAAGAAAAACGCGGAGTTGAAACGAACAGTTATCGAGCTACGTGAACAGAGTGATTCGTCGCAGATGGCTCGAAGAATCGATTATCTCGAAAGGTAAACATCTTCTTGGATGGCAAGAAAAAGAAAAGGCGGTCGAAGAAGGAAAGATGGTGGAACGGGGCTCATCACAAGACGTAATCTTCCGTAATTAATCGACGAGTGGCGGTTTAACCGGCGAGCAAAAGGGAGAACCCGGTAGAGGTGCTGGGTTCTCGTGTCTGAGAGCGCCTAAATCCGCTTAATTACCTGCCTCTCGTTTGATCGCCGCCCCGCTCGTCTTGTTTCCTTTGTGCCCTTGGCTCGAGAGGATGATCGAGAGGAGGCTATTCGAGTCGGAAACTGGCACGGATACGCTTTAAGAAAGATGTCAAGAAATTATAAATGCGACGATTCGTCTCGCTTCTGAAGCTACTCGGTAAAAGCACGATTAACTACTCTTTCGAGACTTTCATGGTCAGTGAAAACGATGAGATTGCTACTCTGTAGTATATTACGGAGTTTGTATACGGTGTCTCATTAACTCTTATAGACGGTGTCATCGTTATTCTTTATACGTTGAAATATGAAAGTACACCGTTGAATTATTCTGAAATATGATCAAAATAAATTAATAGAATATAGGGATAGGGGTTATAATCCTTCTTTTGATGTTCTTGGACATTTTAATATGGATGGACATAAGTTAATCATGGTTGAATAGGTAATTTAATAATGAAAGATTAGGTGATTAGGTGATTTTGTTATGAAAGATGTTTTCTGACATGGGATTACGTACTTGTATCATCATTATGTAGTGGTTGAAGACAAAATTAATTTAATGAATTATAATACTGCAACTTTCTGATGACTTACATAACATTGCAATCACATTGTAAATGATACACGTTATTGTACTCATGTGGTTTTTAATATGCACATGTGTGTATTGGATTTGAAGAAATATAACTATCATGGAAAAAAAATTGTGAACCCCTTATTGGAAGCATTGGAATGTGGTTTTGCAATTATTGCATCTATTTTTGCAATTTATATTACGGGTTTTTATGTTTTAAATTTCAAATATAGAAATTAAAAATTGTAAAAGTTCTCGAAATTTCATTTTTAATTTCGAGATTTAGAAATTCAGGAATTTAGGAATTAAGGAATTTAGGAATTAGGGAATTAGGGAAGTAGGGAATTAGGGAATTAGGGAATTAGGGAATTAGGGAATTAGGGAATTAGGGAATTAGGGAATTAGGGAATTAGGGAATTAGGGAATTAGGGAATTAGGGAATTAGGGAATTAGGGAATTAGGGAATTAGGAAATTAGGAAATTAGGGAATTTAGGAATTTGGGAATTTAGGAATTGGGGAATTTAGGAATTAGGGAATTTAGGAATTAGGGAATTTAGGAATTAGGGAATTTAGGAATTAGGGAATTTAGGAATTAGGGAATTTAGGAATCTGGGAATCTAGGAATCTAGGAATCTAGGAATCTAGGAATCTAGGAATGTAGAAATTTAAAAATTCTGAAATTCCAAAATTTTAAAATTCAGATATTCAGAAATTTAGAAATAAAGTAAAATATAATCTTGCAAATCCAAAAAAAAATACGTAAAACCTCGTTTTAAAGAAAATGTCCTTAATATCCTCTAATTCTACCATCCAGATGTAGATGCTCCTCTATTTACTCTTAATTACTTTCGTGATTTAATCGCATTGCTTCGTGGCAGTAATGCGATTATAAAAGGTACGTTGTTCAGGTTTTGGAAGTCTCATATTAAGCCACAAGAGATCCTACTATCATTACTACTATTATTGCTATTATTGCAGCTAATATGGCTATTATAACATAATGCAACATCCAATTTCCGATAGTTTAATCTGACCATGGGTCAAAGCTTTTCCCAGCGTCCAAAGTTTTCTGTTTCCAAAGTTTCCCTAGCTTTCGTAAAACAAATCGAAAGCAGTTTTCTACCCTTGGGCTTGGACTAGTTATCTTTTAAAATGAAAGTCAATTGTAACAAAGCAAGTACTATTTTCAACGATCCTATTTCATTGACGTTAACTATAACTGTTTCTCTGTGTTCGTACATGATCGAACATGGCGAATATTAGTGTTTATTAAAATTTTATCTATTTAATAATTTATTGAATTTTCAATATATTGAATTTTCATAAATTTATTCGAATCTTATTATATTTATTCATATATTATATATTTTATTAGATTGTCAATATGATATGTTTAAACTTTTCATGTCATATATTTATTAAAATATAATTATACATATGTATTTGTTTCATATTTTATTCTGTAGTGAAATAGTAAAGTATTAATTTTAGCTATTTTGTATATTCTGAAAATTTGCAAATGTACCTTTTTTGAAACCCCGTTATTTTTACTCTTTCTTCCTCGAACTCTTATATCTCAAGAATGTTCAGCTAAAATATTATCCTTCATATTAAAACCGAAAAGTTATCAACTTTTCTGTGAAGACAGTCATTCTTACAATTCATCACGTTTCTGAATTTGTTTTCATGTTCAGTATTTAAATTTTAAATGCACTGAAATCAGCTGTGAAATATATTAAAAAAATTGTCAAAGTTTATTTATAATTTTTTCAAGTTAAAATGAGTAGCCTTTTTTTAAGAAACGTTTTTAGTAGCTGTGGTCTTGTACATCCCAGTGTGACAGATATGCTGTTCTAAAGTTTGACCATTAAGAGTTAAAATGTGTACGCGCAAATAGGATTATATTTCTCGAAGAAGTAACTAACAAATTATATATCCGTAGCTTCCGTTATACTTTTCCTTCAGAAACAAAAAAATGTCGCGAGATTGGAGACAGTTTCGAAATAGTTCGAAGCAAGCGGAAGCATTATCAACGTTCGGCGCACTTTTAAAGTTCGACAATATTGTTACCGCGAAAACACCGGAAGATGATACGGCGGTACAAGTTGGAAATGGTTTCTTTTACGATTCCCTCCATGGAATTAGATTTCCCTTAAAGATTCAAGAAGAAGCAGCGAAGTTAAGAATTACGAACTCTCTGCCTTTCTGAGACGTAATCTTATTACCATTTAAAGCAATTAGGAACGAGATGAATTGTTCTTCCTCTTGTTTACTGCTCGATGGTGCAATACGATGCATTTCTTGATCTACTTGTACGTGGTTACTTAAATCTGAGTGGAAATGTTAATACTGATTGGAATGTTAAATGTTATTGAGTTTGTTATTCAGTTTATTGTTTAGTACAAATTCTTAAAAAATAATTTGGAATATTTTTTTTCGTTTTCTTTCATATTTTTCTTATGTCCTTTTAATACTTCTGTGGGTATAAAAATGTAAGAAAAATGTAAGAAAAGAGTTAGAAAAAATTCAGTATAAAATTAGTATAAAAATAGTTTTTATAAAAATAAGAAACTATTCAGTGTAAAAATAATTTTCTATTCATAAAATAGAATTTGGCGGTGTAAATTGTTATTTATACCAATTTGATGAAATTGTTGAAACAATTCATCCTGCAATGATTTAGTAACATTGCACTGCAGTAACAGTCCAATTATCTTGTATAAATCATTTTAACCTAAAGAACGTCCTCGATCGTAAAAGATAAATGTGGTCTATCAATCACCACATTCCCCTTGCTGATTAATTCTTTATTTTATTTCAGTAAATATGATAAATAACTCGATTTGTTAGTTATAAGTTTGAGTTATTGCAATAATACAAGTCTTAGATTCATAACGAATTTTGTTCTCTGAAAACTAATATGAATTTGAATTCTTTGAAACTAACAGAAATTTGAATTTCTTGAATCTGGCAATAATTTTAATTTCTTCAGTTTGATAAGAATATAAATTTTTTAAAATTTAGCAAGAACATGCATTTCTGAAGTCTAACAGGAATTTGAATTTCTTCAATTTGACAGGAATTTGAATTTCTTCAATTTGACAAGAATTTGAATTTCTTCAATTTAACAAGAATTTAAATTTCTTCAATCTGACAAGAATTTGAATTTCTTTAATTTAACAAGAATTTAAATTTCTTCAATCTGACAAGAATTTGAACTTCCCCAATTTGGCAAGAATTTAAATTTCTTAAATTTAATAAACATTTGAATTTCTTTAATTTTACAAGAATTTGAATTTTTTCAATTTAAAAGGCACTTCAATCTCTTCAATCTGACAAGAATTTGAATTCCTAAAATCTAACAAGATTTGAATTTCTTCAGTACGACAAGAATTTGGATTTCTTTGATCTAACAAGAATTTGAATTTCCCCAATTTGACAAGAATTTAAATTTCTTAAACTTAATAAGCATTTGAATTTCTTGAATCTGACAAGTATTTAAATCTCTTAAATCTCACAAGAGACTGTATTACATAAATCTAATAAGAATTCAAATTTCTTGAAATTAACGAGAGTCTCAATCCCTTAAGACTAAAATAGCATCCAACGTGAAAATAACATATACTCAAAAAAGCTAAAATCCAAATAAAAACGAAATACACCGATATGTTGTATAAGTAATAACATTTGTGATATTGATATTAATAAATGAGCACCACCTGAAAAATCAGATTGCATCCCCGAATGTACGCGTAAAAAGAAGCACAAGCTCTCCATGGATTTTAACTCGGAGATGTACATAGATATAATACATTCGTATGTTCTCCGACTTCTGCGAGTTATATAAATGTATTATAGACCGATATTTCCATCTCGCGAATGAAACTTCGGCATCGAGACCTGCTACGGACAAGTTTGAAGGGAAGGAAATTCAGCGGGGTTATTAACGCTTGACACAGTTCCAAAGTTTCTGTTGCTGCGTAACGGCCAGCAAGGCTAAACTGCTGGAAAGTAGCAAAGAAGCAATTTCGAAACTGGACACTGACAATCGCCCAAAGAGAATATTGCCGTCGGGGATTTTCGTTCTCGTGTGGATAACGATATTACGCCCGGTTATGAGTGTAATGTTATATCATCGCTGCGGTTATTGCACAATTTCTACTGGTGGAATTGAAATTTACAGTTTTCGTCGTACGGATACACGGAACATGTTCTACAGTTTATCAGACAACAGGCAAAAGTGCACGATATATCATTTACTTTAATAATGTTCTTATTTGTGACATTTGGTCAGTAATCGTAAATATGTCAACCTTTCATATTTTCAATGATTCAAATAGGAAATCATTGTTAACTATTAAATACCAAATTTAATCAGAACATATCTTTGTCACATGGGTTGTAAATTGTTATGCCAAATATTTTTATAGGCAACGTTGAAACAAGTATTTGTAAATACAAATAAATGAGTTCGGTTGATGGGAATTTAAATTTCGCGCGTTATTGGCCATCACTCTTAGTTTGCAGAAAACCTAATTCTCAGCAGTTTCTGAGAGAGCGAGAATGACAGCTTCGAGCCTAAAGAAATTTACATTCCTTAATATAAATTACTTGGAAATTACGGAATGCGGAATTATGGCGCTTGGAAATAAGGCGCGTGGAATTATGGCGCATGGGAATTACGGCGCGTAGAATTATGGCGCGTGGGAATTACGGCGCGTGGAAATACAATGCGTGGAAATTACGGAGCGTGGAATTATGGCGCGTGAAAGTTACGGTATGTGGTATTATGGCGCGTAAAAATTTCGACGCGTAGAAATACAACGCGTGGAAATACAGCGCATGGAAATTGCGGAGCGTGGAATTATGGCGCGCGGAAATTACGAAACGTAGAACTATGGCGCGTGGAAATACAACGCGTGGAAATTACGGAGTGTGGAATTATGGCGCGTAGAATTATAGCGCGTGGGAATTACAACGCGTGGAATTATGGCGCGTGGAACTTACGGAATGTGGAATAATGGCGCGTGGGAATTACGGCACGTGGAAATACAACGCGTGGAAATTACAGAGCGTGGAATTATGGCGCGTGAAAATTACGGTATGTGGTATTAGAGCGCGTAAAAATTTCGGCGCGTAGAAATACAACGCGTGGAAATACAGCGCATGGAAATTACGGAGCGTGGAATTATGGCGCGCGGAAATTACGAAGCGTGGAACTATTGCGCGCGGGAATTACGACGCGTGGAATTATGGCGCGTGGAACTTACAGAATGTGGAATTATGGCGCGTGGGAATTACGGCGCGTGGAAATACAACGAGTAGAAATACGACGCGTGGAAATTACGAAGCGTGGAATTATGTCGCGTGCAAATTACAGAGTGAAAAATTATATTCCTTAATAATTCAAGCTTCGCACCCCATTTTAGCAAAAGGGAATTTCATTCAGAATCACGTCACCTACCCACCCATTTCAGGGACCTACACTAATTGTGAGACACCCTATATATGCGTTCTTTATATAAGCTTAATCCATAAGAATAAAGGAAATTGATATATTTATGCAGTGAAGAGTATTAATTAAATAGGTTATGTCATCTGTGTCGAACATAGTAATCTCAACCTGCAAACACTTTAACCTTGACGAAGTAATAATGACAGTAATTTTAACCTTCCATAAGCAACATTAAGGTTCTCTCAGTCGAGAAACAGAACAGAAAATTAGATATGAATCTGCAAGGGTAAAGAGCCTCATCAGGTGAATGTTTTGCATACGGGCCGAAAATAGAGAACAAGAATAAAGCAACCGGGGTAAAGGGGAAGATGGCGGAATTACCCAGAGCCACAATAGAGGAGACAAAGGGTACACTCAGGTAAATGAGAGGAAGAACAAGGCCGTAGCGTAATTCGTCGTTGCTCAATGCTTGTTTCTCTTGCTAGAGGAAAATGGGGAGCATCGAATCACGAAGACGTTGGCCGGGAAACAATTGGAATTTCAGCGGTCGGGCTTGAAGGAAAAAGTCGGTTGTCCAAGTGACACGGCCCGAAACTGGTACAATGGGGTTAGAAACGAGAGTCGAAGGCAGTCTGTCTTCTTGCCGGGGCAAAAAAATACGGTGACATAGCGAAGAAGACAGCACAGCTGTGCTTGAAAGCAGTGTCGGTAGAAATGCTTTCCATCGAGGACGTGTTGAAGAATTTTGGATTGTGGCGTGCAACAGACACCGTTGCTGTCAATGCGACTGATACGTTTAAGTAATATTGCTTCGAGTTTTCGTTATCCGTTTTATTGATTTCCACGATATAAATATACGAGATTTTAATATTTATACTTCCTACGTCCATATTCTACTTTTCTTGGTTATTTGTTTTCAGTCGCGTCGAGTAAATTTAGACTAAATTTGGATAATTTGTTTAGACACTTTGATGTTTATTATTTGAGACTGATTTGCTTGAGAACTGGTATTTGTAATATGTGTGTCAAATGCGTTACATATGAGCAATATGTGAGTTTGTCTTATATGTGCAAAACATGTATGTAAAATGCATTGTACATATACGTGCATAACATATGTGAAATTGGATATATGTGTGCATCACATAGGCAGGATGCATTGCATATGTGTATGACATATACATATGTGAGATGCATTACTATTTTTGAATTTCCAAATTTTCAAATTACCCTATTTCTTATTTTATCTATTTCTAAATTTTCCTAATTCTAAATTTCCCTAGTACTGAACTTCCTCATTTCTAAATTTCCCTGTCACTGAATTTTCCTATTTCTAAATTTCCCTTGATTTAAATTTCCCAATTCGCAAATTTCTAAATTTTTTAATTTCCCTATTACTAAATTTCCCCATTTCTAAATTTTCCTATTACCAAATTTCCCTACTACTAAATTTCCCTAGTAGTAAATTTCCCTGTTACTAAATTTTCGTTTGATTCAAATTTCCCAATTTGCAAATTTCTAAATTTTTAAATTTCCCTATTTCCTTATTTATAAATTTCCCTATTATTAAATTTCCCTAGTACCAAATTTCCCTATTACTAAGTTTCCCCATTTCTAAATTTCCCTTGATTTAAATTTCCCAATTTGCAAATTTCTAAATTTTTAAATTTCCCTATTTCCTTATTTCTAAATTCCCTATTACTAAATTTCCCTAGTACCTAATTTCCCTATTACTAAGTTTCCCCATTTCTAAATTTCCCTTGATTTAAATTTCCCAATTTGCAAATTTCTAAATTTTTAAATTTCCCTATTACTAAATTTCCCTATTACTAAGTTTCCCCATTTCTTAATTTCCCTTGATTTAAATTTCCCAATTTGCAAATTCTAAATATTTAAGGTTCCCTATTTCTAAATTTCCCTATTACTAAATTTCCCTATTTCTAAATTTCCCTTGATTTAAATTTCCCAATTTGCAAATTCTAAATTTTTAAGGTTCCCTATTTCCCTATTTCTAGATTTCTAAATCCTATAATGCCCAAATTCCTATTTTCTTATTCACTTTATCAAATCTTAACTGTTCCATCGCACTTCTAAAATTCGCATATTAATTACAGTCGCCCCAAAAGCACATCATCCACTTCCAGGTGCATTTTACAAGAATATATTAATGAGCTAAAACTCCTCGATAGTTCCTCCACTCTGCGAGTAAAATATCTCGAAATTTCCCTGATATACCGTTTCACAATTTAACGACTGGCCGTGAATCGCTTAAAAATTTATGCCGTTTAGTGGTTTCCCGGTTGGGCTCAGGTTTATCGCGTTCAAGTTGTCGAGAGAAAATATCTCCCTCGAAAAGGAAGAGCCGAAGTAGACGGAACTGAAAGATATCAGCTGAAGCGAGATTCTTAGAGAATTCAGTAGAGGTGTCGAATATTCTTCGTGTCAGTTTCAAAAAACTTTCATGGAGACCATATTAATCTTACTTATCCATAGCTTCTGGTTATACTTTCTTTCTATCGGTCTTGAGCGTCTGCTTCGATTTCATTTCGAGACTGAACATTCTGCGTTCGTTTAAACTTTCATCACATGTTGCAATTAAGAACTTTTTTTCGGAAGTTAATACTGTGTTAATGAGTTTTAAAATTTATTGAAATTGGTAAACGACGGAGGAGTTTCTGTGTTAAACGTTCTGTTTCAAAATAGAAGGTAATTATTAAGCATTGATATGGCTGGAGGTTTAGTGTTAGGTTTATTTTTATGTAATTGAAAAAAAGTTGAACGTAGTGTTAATGTGCTAATTTACCTTTCTTTTCTCCTGCTAATAATACAATTTTTAAAATTCTTTAAAGCCACTGTTTGGATAAATATATTTAACTCTTTGTTTCGTTACATATATGCTACATGAAGTAATATAATACTAATATAAATAATATAGTGATAAAGAAAAATAATATTGAGATCGATAATATTTTATAATTAACACTTTGACTGCCATGTCATCCATATGTGGGTGGTACTTCAATTACCATACACATCTACCATCTATATTAAAAATATGTCCTCTTATCTAATTGAAAATACTCGTATTAACTGCTTGTAACTATGAAAAATAGATATAACAGGATACTGTGAAAATATTTTGTAAGATTTGTTAGAAATGAAAATGCTACCCAATGCAATTTTTAGCTATTTCATTGTGGCAGTTCATGTGTTAATTAATAATTGATAATCAAAGAAGCGTAATTAGAATTCAGTGTATGATCAAGGAATTTGTATTCTCTGTGAAGATTACTATTAAACTTCTTATTAAAAATTAAGTTCTCATTTCCCAGAAGTTCAAAATGAAAAATTAATTTGTATTTAAGATTCAATTAAAAAATAAATTTCAATCTTTAGCTGAACATGGTGGAATTAAAAGATATATTTTTATTTCTGCGTTGAAGGAATAAATTGAAATCCAACCATATAGATACATATTACAATTAAAAAGATAGTCATCAGTAGAAAACATCATCTAATAAAATTAAATCTTGATTTTTCAAACTCTCATTTCCAATCACATATTCACACAACTTTTATTTATATTTTAGTTCTCGATTCGAGGATGCATAATTATAAATTAAATTTGAATTCTCATTGAAGATATGCAATTACTAATTAAATTTGAATTCTCAATTCAAAGGTATGCAATTATTCATTGAATTTTAATTCTCACTTAAAAGATATGCAATTATTAATGAAATTTCAGTCCACAATTAAGAGATAGGCAATTATTAATTAGATTTTAATTCTGAGTTAAAAGATATGCAATTATTAATTAAAATTTACTCTACAATTAAAAGATATGCAATTATTAGATAGATTTTAATTCTTACGTAAAAGATGCACCTTATCAATTAAATTTTGATTATGAATTAACAGATACACATCATCAATTAGATTTTAATTCTGAATTAGACTAATGATTATAGCAATCGAGGTCCTAACAAAATCGGTCAATCCATCATTTCTGAATTAAAAAATATTAATTATCATTCAAAGTTTAACTGTCACGTAGCGAATACACAACTGTCAATTACATCTTAATTTTCTATTAAAAGACACATATTATTAATTACATTTTAATTGATGTAATTTGCAATTGCGTATCTGCTAAGTGACAATTAAAATGTAATTGACAATGTGTTTATTTTAATTGAGAATCATAATTCTCTATTAAAAGACACATTATTAATTACATTTTAATTGTCATTTAGCAGATACACAATTGCCAATCACATCTTGATTCGCAATTAAAAGGTTCGTAGTTATCAATCAGTAATTATCATATTCATATCAACTGCAATTTAATCATTTAACAGTCAACAGAATATCTAAAAATTTCAAAGCTCGAATATTTTTGAAATCAATAATTTATCAATTTGATCCTTAACGCCCCAAGTGTATCTCTCAGGCACCACCGATGTGCCTCGTTACATTACTCAATTACAATTAATACAAATAATCAAAGTTATATTCCTTCCAAAATGAATAAAGATGGTTAGACTTTAATATTATCATTTACACATCATTGTAACATTTAAAATCCGACGCTCAAAAACTTGCAAGCGATGATGAGAATAAGTTTTCGATTTTCGCAATTAAAAGTCAGAACATACACTAACCCTTTGCACTCGAAGATAATTTTATTATTCACAAACAGCAACTTTAAAATATTAATTAAAATGTTAAATGAGTTCTTTTGATGTTATTATTTCTCTACTAATAATTTCCACTATTGTCTATTCCGCTATGTTTATACATCACATGAGCACTATTATAGAATTAATTAAATAATGCTTATTTCAAATTATTGTATTAGACGGAATAGCCCCTGAGAGGCGTCTCTCGAATGCAAAGGTTAAATAGCGTGCACCTAGTTAAAAAAAGAAATGCTTCCCTAATTATTCGCAGAATTATACTAATATTTTCACTGATCTATCATATGTAAAAGAATAAAGAAACAACAGAGTCTGAGAATGGTTTTCATCTAACACGGTGGATACCTCACATGATTCGAAGCTCGTAAAGCTGCCGCGTAACGTACTGCCCATAAAATAGTTGAACGCGCAGTAAGACGTTACAGCAACATTCAGGACATAGCAATGCAGTTTCTCAAGCTTCAAAGTTGCTGTCTCAAACGGAGAAAACAGCCGTCAACTCGGTGATACCGTGGAAATAAATTGCGTGTAGTTTTCAATGGCTTCAATAAAAGCAAACACGAGAATATAACGTATGCAGACTCCGCGACTATAATTCTGTTTTGTACTTTCTGCGGTTTCCAGAGAA
This sequence comes from Megachile rotundata, assembly GCF_050947335.1. Taxonomy (NCBI): domain Eukaryota; kingdom Metazoa; phylum Arthropoda; class Insecta; order Hymenoptera; family Megachilidae; genus Megachile; species Megachile rotundata. Next base: position 9,861,200 of record NC_134991.1, on the reverse strand, counting down.
CACCTTCCATGGGAAAAGTACCAGATAATATCTGAAAGTTTCTGCGATTGTTTGGCAAATTTAATCTAATTTGAATGTTGGGGAATTTGGAAATTTTGTGGGTGAAGTTTTGGATGTGTCGGTTTAATGATTTTGAGATGAGGTACTTGAGAAGTTTAGGGTTTGGGAAGTTGAGAAATTAAGAATTTGGAGATTGGGGAATTTGGAGATTTGGGAATTTGGAGATTTGGGAATTTGGAGATTTGGGAATTTGGAGATTTGGGAATTTGGAGATTTGGGAATTTGGAGATTTGGGAATTTGGAGATTTGGGAATTTGGAGATTTGGGAATTTAGAGATTTGGGAATTTGGAGATTGGGGAATTCGGAGATTTGGGAATTCGGAGATTTAGGAATTTGGAAATTTTGGAATTTGGAGATTTGGGAATTTGGAGATTTGGAAATTTGGAGATTTGGAGATTTGGGAATTTGGAGATTGGGGAATATGGAGATTTGGGAATTTGGAGATTGGGGAATTCGGAGATTGCGGAATTTGGAGATTTCGGAATTTGGAGATTGGGGAATTTTGGAGATTTGGAAATTTGGAGATTGGGGAATTTGGAGATTGGGGAATTTGGAGATTTGGGAATTCGGAGATTTGGGAATTCGGAGATTTGGGAATTTGGAGATTAGGGAATTTGGAGGTTGCGGAATTTGGAGATTTCGGAATTTGGAGATTGGGGAATTTGGATATTGGGGAATTTGGAGATTTGGGAATTTGGGAAGTTCGAAATTCAAGGATTAGGAATTTGAAGATTTGAACATTATGAAATTTGAAAATTTAGGAATTTGGAGATCTGAAAATTTGAAAATTTGCAAAATTGGAAATTAGAAAATTTAAGAATTTTTGAACTAGGGGACTCTTAAATTCTGAAATTTGTTAATTTTGGAATTTGGTGTTTTTAAAATTATTTTAAATAATTGCTAAAAACTTTCAAATTTCAAAAATTTAATATTCCGAAATCTCTTCCCTTATGAAATATTCCACCCAGTTCACACGATTCGCGTGAGTGAACAGCAGCACGCAAGATACAACGAATGCAAGTCAGCGATATCCACCCAACGCAATAAATACACATACCCTAAAATACGTGATGAGAGAATGTTATTCGAAAATTGGATTGAGCACGGACACACCAGTAAAAATAAAAGAAAATCTGTTATAGTTGATGCAGGTTTTTCGTAACAAGAGAAAATAGTAATTGTTGGTGGAGAGGCTACGAAACGAGTTTCTCTGCGGCCGAGACGCAAACCACGCTTCGAACTTGTCTGGAAACAATAATCCACTTATGTCAGTTTAGTACGCGGGAAAACGAGTTACAACGAACGTCCGGTTCGCCTAACTTTTTAATGTCGTTAACGTATGTTTCGTCGCGCATATTTGCGCGGATGCACGTTATTTATCGAGCAAATGCTCGCTGCGTTTAACCGGTGTGGAATTAGAAAGTTTCGCATTTTTATAATGCGAATTATTTTTCTAGATAAGGTGAATACGTTTTTCCGTTGATTTTTAATGAAATTTGGGAAATTGATAGGTACAAAATGGAAGTAGTATTTTAATTTATATGGGTTAGTAATAAGTAGCAGAGAATTTGTTAATTAGAATATGTGCTGTGGTATTTTTAGATAGATGTGTTTATGTAAGATTTTCATATTAAAATAATAGCAAATATTACACGAATGTGCCTTATCAAAAATGGACTTAGACTACTTACAAAATTAGCACACTTTTGTTAGAAAATTTGAAACAGACTAAGTCCGTTCAATATAATTTAAAATGAATAATAATTTTAACTTTATGTGTCCAAAATTGTATACTTTGATTGTCATGTTATCCATGTATGGGTGATATACACATGTGTATCATGTACATACGGGTAATTTCTATATACATATATATAGTATCTATATTATTAAGAATGTGTTCATTTTCCTAATAGAAAATACTCGTATTAATTTTCTGAAACTACCGAAAATAAATATAATAAGTGAAAATATTAGGGGTACCGAAAAGTAATCAAAATTTTGTTTGCTGGCGAAAAATATTTATTTATTTAAAACATCTTAAATCAACAAAATAATTTCCATCACTTTCTAACGATTTTTGCCAGCGAAAAGACAATTGTTCCCTTCTTAAAAAAAGTCCTTCGATTTTTCATAGAAAAACATTGAAATCATCGAAGAAATTTTGATTACTTTTCGGTACCCCTAATACTATGAGTATAAGATTTGTTAAAACTGAAAATACTACCAAATGCAATTTTCAGTTGCTTCAGTATGGCAACCTGCTAAAGATACCTAACCACAAAATGCTCTATACTCTCGACAGTTAACATCAAATAGTACATGTTACCACAGTTAAACAACTGGCAAAGATTCGAACAAAATGTTTCCATACAATTTTTTAAATATACCACACTGAACGAAGTATCTTAACTTAAAAATCCTGTATTGATATTCCTTTCCATCGACACTTTTTCTATAACATTATCACGAGTTTGGTCGACTTTCTACGGTTACAAACTCGTAAAAAGTCTGGCAACTGTGTGATCAGACTGTGCCAAGTAGTATAAATTCGTTATGGTCAGACCATCTTTTTATATCAAACATAAGTTGCCGCATAAAGATACAAAGCACAATGTGATTTCACCAACAAGTCAGACAAAAGTCGATTTCAGAAAGTTTATACGAGTCTGTATGAGGAACGATGTGTTGATATTGCTTTCTTCATTTATGCTTCATTAAATAGTGAGAGCTTTTATTGCGTATAGGGAGACAACATAACAATTTTTATTGTTTTATGAGATCAGGTCATTGAGGATGGAAAACTTTTTATATACTCGAATTTTGATGTGTATTTGAGTTTTAATAATTTATATGCATTTATTTAAGTATTCAGACTTCTTATTTAGATGTTATTAATTATTATTCACTGTGTTGTTAATTGTTTTGAATACACTAGGGTGATTCTTAGCTATAGAACTCGATTTTTTTCCAAATTTTTAGTGATCGAACCCTCTAAAATTTAGACACTCGAAAAAACGCAATATTTTTTAATATTTGCAAAAAATAATTGGAAAATTTCAGCATGATTGGATAACAGTAACACGGAATGTAGCAAATTTTCATTTGTGCGATTTCAGATTAACGTCGATATATTTGCAACCCTTTATTTGGAAAGTTTCAGTGAATATTCCGTGATAATATAATTCCATTCGTGTGTAATACTGGCATTTGCATTTGGTTTCGAACAATATACATATACAAAATAATTCAATTTTAAACTTGATATGTAACGCAACTGACCCCTGAGTAATATGACTGCTGGACAATTTGGAACAGTATACATTTTGTTCAAAAAAATATACATTTTCTAAGAGTCTTAATTGTATTAGAAGTAATTTTTTGAAATAATTATAAAAATATTCTTTATTGAAATTTAAGTTATATCTTATATCATATTATTGTATCTTTTATACAATACATACATTGTATATATAACTTAATGGCGCATAGAAATTTCGACACGTAGAAATACAACGCGCGGAAATACGGCGCGTGGCAATTACGGAGCGTGGAATCATGGCGCGTTGGAATTACGGTGCGTGGAAATACAGCGCGTGGAAATTACGGCGCGTGGAAATACGGCGCATGGAAATTACGGAGCGTGGAAATACAGCGCGTGGAAATTACGGAGCGTGGAATTATGGCGCGTGGGAATTACGGCGCGTGGAAATACAGCGCGTGGAAATTATGGAGCGTGGAATTATGGTGCGTGGGAATTACGGTGCGTGGAAATTACAGTGCGTGGAATTATGGTGCGTAAAAATTACGGTGTGTGGTATTATGGCGCCTAGAAATTTCGGCGCTTAGAAATACAACGCGTGGAAATACAGTGCGTGGAAATTACGGAGCGTGGAATTATGGCGCGTGGGAATTACGGTGCGTGGAAATACAGCGCGTGGAAATTACGGAACGTGGAATTATGGAGAGTGGGAATTACGGCGCGTGGAAATTACGGAGCGTGGAATTATGGCGCGTGGGAATCACAGAGCGTGGATATATATAGATTAGTCTATTATTAATTTGTACGTAGTTTTTAATTTTCAAATTTAACTATTCAGTTTACCACCTCATATATTTGGTATAATAATAAATAATCTTGTTCTTTGTTGTCTTATTTTTATTTATTTATGTAATGTTTTGCTATACGAATCAGAGGATGCTAATAATTTAAGTCGTACAATTACTTAATTTCCAAATTTAATAATTCTATGTACTCTCTCATGTAATTAGTATAATAATCCTATTCAAATTTGTCCCTTCCCTTTTATGTATTCATTCAATTTCGTTAATTTCGAATATCACTGACCTCCATGTCGACTCGCGTGTTCATTGAAACTGTTGGACACGAAAAGAGATCAGAATCGTTATACCAGAAAGAGGGACACTTATTAAAGTTCCTTGCGGTCTGTAAATAGCAGAAGACGTGAACGTGGGAATTTTAACGGCGCGAATTATTAACGTTCCGCTGTTTGCTTTTTAAATTATGTTCAAATAACGACTGCAAAGTAGACTCGAACGAGAATAAAACCGTAGATCCATGAAATTTTTGTGCTTGAATTTTTACTGGGTTGTTAACCATGCAACTTGATTAATCTGTGTGTAAAACAAGAAAATAGCTTGAAATGTTTAATTTAAATAACAGTGTATTAATCTGAGCGTAAATCAAGAAAATTACTTAAAATGTTTAATTAAGTAACAGTGTGTTTACTTTGGATTTTATGCACTGAAAAGTATTTTCATTTGTGTTCAAGCTTAATATGAGTGAAATGAATACACAACCATAGTTAAACATAATAAAGTAAGGAGATAATATAAACATGGTAACAAACAAACTAAATAATACGAAGAGAAAAAGTCTCTTAGCTACAAACAAGCATTTTAACTCTCCAAACTCAACAAAACGAAAAGCTCTATGTTCTTTGTATCGCTGCTAATTTAACATCTAAAATGTGCTGAACAACTTTTCAATTTGTAATTAGAATTATAACTGTGAATTTATAATTAACATACTGACTATGTAACATACTGACTAATAGTCCAAATAATGATTATATGTAGATAAGTCAGTGAGTTTCAAGATAAGAAATTATTTAAATTGCTACTTCATTATTTACATTATTTACTATGTCAATAACATTCAAATATAATTCACAAATTCGTCAACTCGCGTCTTACAAATTAGTATTAATCTATAGAGTATGTTTTTTATTAACACATTGAGTGCCACCCCAATTTATAACAAAATGTCAGACCACGCAATAAAATAAAATCCATAAAAAGTTTTTGAAAGTAAATATTTATGATACAATTAATGGTACAATAAATAAAATTGAGTAATAAAATTTTATAATAAATAAATATTAAGTAAATTTCAAAAACATTTCAGTCAATCTCTTAAAACAATGTAAATTTTTTAGTTTTATATCATATTTTACAGTGTCAGCCACTGGTGTCATGGTCTGCATGAAAAGTTTATTGTCAATCATCGATGACTGACGTAGCAACGTGTTAAAATATAGTATGAAGTATTTTTTATAAAAATTGCTATGTAGATGATTTTTTGTCTACATAATGGACAACTTTGACAGCTATAAAATCTATTCCAGTTAAAACGAATCTACATTTGAAGTTGCTGAATTATTGTCATCAAAAAATTGTGAACCACCACAGAATTTATATTTTGAGGATCAAATTAAATAAAAAAAAAATGAGAAAGAATTTCACGTCGAATATTCTTTCATAAAACGTGTACACTGATAGAATTGAGAAGCTTCAGGAATATCTGATAAGAAAATAAAACGCGCCAAATGACTCAGCTATCAAATAGATTTCATGTCTTACGATTCAAATTTTTCCGAGGAGGACATTGAAAACAATACCTGCATAAAAAAATATGAATCGCTGGGATTTTGATCATAAAATAAAAGGTAAAACGATATCGGGAATGGATAATAAAAAGTCAAATCCTTGAACTGTGGTTCATCATATGTCCTCCATCACACCGTGTTTGCAATCTCGAGGTATTTTCCAAATATCATTTTTCAGACTACTAAAAAATTTCTTTTTAAAAAGTTTACTGATTTAATTTTTCTTAAATTGCAAATGCAGAAATTATTCTAAATTTACAATATTTCTACAGGAAGATTCAAATACTTTAAATAAAAAATATTTATTTTGTTATCATTTTGTAAATATTGTCAAAATTTCCGAGAATTCAAACACGAATCTGTTCTCAAAATTCAAAAAATAACGCAACAAGGCATTATTCCTTTTTTTAGCAAAAATCCAATAATTCCTCGAACAGTTAATATTTAAAAAGCATTATCTCAGTGTGCTGGACAGACCGCCCCTTTGTTTTCGTTCGCCGAGGATGACAAGAAAAATTTATAAATTACCTCGAAAGAAGACGATCAATCTCCCCGGGGCAAAAATCTATTTTCGCGATGTTATTTCGCGCGTGAAGAATAAGCGCGATTTTAACAAGGCGGATCATTAAGGTTTTCTAATTGCGACGGATGTTCGGGGTTTGCTGTTCGAGCTTCCTCGAGGAGTTGCTTCGATAAATTACTCGGCTTCTTCTTTCCGTTTCGGCGATTCGACACGCAAGCAAGTAGAATCGCGTTGTGATGCTCAGTTTGTATAAATTACTCAGAACTTTGGTAAATTTGGGGTAATAATAAACGCAATTACAGATCGACGTTACTCGAAAAAACAGAGAATTTCATTCTGTCAAGCATAGATTTTGCAATAGTTATGTGCTGTGGAAGTGAGTTTGGTACAAGGAAATGGGGCTGTAGCTTTCAAAGAGTAATTGAAAAATAATATTTAATTGTGTTTCGTAGGAATGCGATTTTTCCTGATATTTTATATGATTGCAATTTTTTTTCTTATTCAAGTTTAAACAATTTAAATTTTCAAATATTCAAGTAATCAAGTATTCAAATTTTCAAGTATTCAAATTTTCAAGTATTCCAGTATTCCAGTATTCCAGTATTTAAGTATTGTAATATTCAAGTATTCATGTATTCAAGTATTCAAATTTGCAAACATTCAAGTATTCAAATATTTAAATATTCAAGTATTCAAGTATTCAAGTATTCAAGTATTCAAGTATTCAAGTATTCAAGTATTCAAATTTTCAAGTATTCCAGTATTCCAGTATTCCAGTATTTAAGTATTGTAATATTCAAGTATTCATGTATTCAAGTATTCAAATTTGCAAACATTCAAGTATTCAAATATTTAAATATTCAAGTATTCAAGTATTGTAATATTCAAGTATTCCTGTATTCAAGTATTCAAATTTTCAAGTATTCCAGTATTTCAGTATTCAAGTATTCATGCATTCAAGTATTCAAATATGCAAACATTCAAATATTAAAATATTCAAGTATTCCAGTATTCAAGTATTCAAGTATTGTAATATTCAAGTATTCAAATATGCAAACATTCAAGTATTCAAGTATTCAAATACTCAAGTATTCAAATATTCAAATATTCAAGTATTCAAGTATTTAAATTTTCAAGCATCAATATTTTCAACATCGGAAATCTTGTAAAACTAAACTTATTCTTCGGTTGAGCTGAACAAATCTTCATTTAATATTGAACAAAAGAAAATTATAAATTGCATTAATTTCACATAATCTATGTCCAATTTTGTTGCTCAGTGTTCAACATTATTATCTACGCATTATATTCATAAACTAAATTATCAATAGAAAAAATTGATCGATACTTATCGTTTCTTATCAAATTTAGAAAAATTTGTACGCACAAAACGAAAATTGACAAACGAACAAAATACACAAAACGGCAGTTGCGATCTTGTCAGAGACCCATCTATTTCCATTCGAATAATGCTCGCCAGTAGTGTGTTGAAATAAGAATCAGACTGAAGTAAAGGGTCGTTTAGAAAACCCGCGATAGTCTGCATTGTTTTCAGATCCACGTGTGTACGAACTGATTCTCGCAGCTCGTGAATCGGGGCCAAAGTGTGCGGACTGTTGGCATGCAATGAAGCAGAAATAGCTCTCTTTCTCTCGTTTATCGATGCTTATGCACCTAGTGTTCACATACCTCGAATCTTATTCCTTTTCTTTTGGTTCGAGTACTCGATGCTTCTGCGAACAATAAAGTGCCGCGAGATGAAAGCACGCAAGTATTTTCGAAATGTTGAGTATTTTGATGTTATACTACTTGCAATGCAACATCGATGGACTTATGAACAGTTTTGTTAGTACGAATTAATTTGAGGGCGAGATGTCTTTGATATTTGATGGTGGCAGTAGAAGAGATAGGATTTAAGGGAGATTGAAAAATAATGTTTTATGGGGAGGGGTTGTTTTGTACGGTGAAGCAAGAATTTTGGTGAATAGATTTTTAAAATGATACAAAATTAATTCTCAAATTTCTAAATTGTTGAATTTATTAATTTTTGCATTTTTGAATTTCCATATTCCTATGTGCTTAAAATTTCTAATTTTCCGATTTCTCGATGCTTAGAGTCTCAAATTAAAAAATTTCTAGAGCTTAACTTGAAAAATTCCTCAGCTTTTAAAAACCTAAATTTTCAAATTCCCTCATTTCTTGAAGTTTAGAGTCCCAAATTCTCTAATTTCTAGAAACCAAAATTTAAAAATACCCAAACCTCAAAAAGCTCCAATTTGTAACTCTACAATGTCTGGAAACTTAAATTTACAAAATACCCTAACCTGTAAAAGCCTAAATTTTCAAATTCCCCAAATTTCTAGAAACCTAAATTTTTAAATTACCCAACTTGTAGAAGCCTAAATTTTGAAATTGCCCAATTTCTGAAAGCTTAGATTTTCAAATTCCCCATTTTCTAAAATCCTAAATTTAAACATTTCCCAACTTGCAAAAGCCTAAATTTTCAAATTCCCCAATTTCTAGAAATCTAAGTTTTCAAATTCCTCAATTTCTAGAAACTTAAATTTTCAATCTCCCTAATTTCCAGAAACCTAAATTTTGTAATCGTTCTCAAACAAAAATTCCATATTTTATAAGTTTAACCGATGGAAGAAAACAGATATTTTTATAATATTTTTATTGTATTATAAAAAAGAGAAAAACAATTTCTATTCTGCCACCTTCAATTTGATACCAGAATTGCACATATAAGTCAAAGTCCCCACACACATCCATATAAAGACACATCTGCAGCTACTTTTGATAAATTTATCGCTTGCATAAAAAATGAAAGCTTCGCACGTGATACAACACTGATGATCGGGGCGAAGAGCCTAAAAGCGCCTGGAACCTCGAATATCGGCTACAATGGATCCCAGAAGTGCAAACACGTGCCCATATAAACGTCAGAATGCACGTTGCAAGTCCCGACGATGACGAGGCGAGCAAAGGGTGCATTCTTTGTTGACGGATCCGTCCTCGAACGCATGAGACCGAGTGGCTGCGGCCGAGAAACGCATGTTTCGTCGAACGGATTATTTTCGTCCGGGTAAAAAGAGCGTTGCGACGCCAGAGAATAGTGAACGGGGGAATGCAGGAGGGAGGTTTTCTCGATGCTGGAACGTCGAAGATGCGAAGTACCAGGTGCACGTTCGTCCCCGTGATCTTTGATTTTTCCTCGGGTAGCAGATGGTGCAGTCAAAGAGGCCAGGATCGTTGACTCCGTTCTAGTTGAATGGAAACAGGAAAGCTACGAGGACAGGGTATTAAGGGATTGGAAGGAATTCATTGAAATCGTGAGACGAGTTTCGGTGATGCAAATGTGTACCGGCACCGGGTTGCTTTAGGAAATGAGGATGTGCTGCTATTGTATTCTTGTGTTCGAAACTTTACCAGATATTGTTACATGTAAACTCCTAACAATGATAACTTTGTGGCACACAACTGTCCCTCGCGTATCCGAAATCGAGTTTTATGTATTTAGATCGTATTTATGAGAGAATAACGCGAACTTCGCTGATTTGGGTTGTCTTCACTTTTGAGGGATTTAATGGTAAAACTACCGAATCGGTCGAGTTTAGCTACTGGTTGAAGTAAGTTACAAGTTTCTTATTTTAAGCTATGAAATTTGTTAAGGTATTGTTGAAATATGTGTTGATTTTTATGGACATAAAGAATTAATGTGTATTTAGTGTATTTATATGTATTGTAAGGATGCCTTAAATTTAACACACAAATTAGTTCAAAAAGTTTTAGAAAACACAACTATTCTTCATTCATGATGAATCCAGACTCTGGTATTCTTTTTTCTTTAAACAAAATCTTAACAGTTCGAGCCGATCACAGTTTTCAACGCAAATTACAAATGTTTCGTACAAGTGCCTTCACACAGCCTTTCAAACGCAGATGTCTACATGGATTGACTTACAGTGCTATATTTTTAATTTTGTATAAGTATATGCTGGTAGATTTAGTCTCAACGAAAAGGCTATTTCGAAACAATTCTGTATGTTCGATAATAGGATTACTCTTAAGTCCATTATGTCTTTCTCTGAATCAGAAAAACAAGAGCACTTTCATACTTCCTACATAAAAATCAATTAAAGAGAGAAGGAAATCTTGTATACAAGATTGATAATTACAGCAAGTTTTACCAGCAACTAATTTGACTATTTTCTTTTTGTTTTAGGTATGTTATTGAACTTCACGTAGACGAATTTGAAGGATTATGATGGGATAAACTCAAGCTGTTTCTAAGCATAAGTATTATATAATTAACGCCGCATGTATACCTTTAAAATATTAAATACTTCCTCTAAAAATCCAGTTAAATTGAACAATTCATTTGATAGAAACAAATTGTCGTTACCGACAGTTTGTGATAATGAAAGCATTAAGCATCGTCCGAGCTCATTTAATTTAATCGAATTTATTTAATTCGTCATTCATTATTCTACATGAACGTACAACATTTCATTTGCTAAACAATTAATTTAACTGAATTTGCAGCGTCGACCACATATAATCACTATGGTGGTAAACATGTTAATATAATAATAATGGTCTTAGGTACAATACCATTGCGAGACAATTGGACCTTGATCCAAGTATCTATCGATACAATAGCCTTATTGGGACAATAACCTAATCTAACCATTTTTCCGGACACTATAGGCTCAAATCAATAGGTTCCCATAACAGCAATAAGCTGAGTCATTACATTCTATCGCGTATTTTTAGTTTATTATTATTCACAGCTGACTACCCTTAATCTTAGTAGTAGAGTCCTTTATTTGCAGTTTCTATTCGTGTCGGTTTCACTTGCTACTTTTTGGAGAGCCTACCGCATACTCAGTTTTTTATTTCCACTCGAATTTGTGTACCAATAGAAATCAGGAACTGTTTCCCTCAGCCTTTTTCTTAAAAATTGTACGCCACACGGAGTCTTCATCTTGTGAAATAAGCAATCGAAAAGATGGACACCAAATAGACCGAGGTTGTTCACTTCGGAACATCGGATACATAGACACATTGTTCGCTTCGGATCAACTTCGTATACATATAGACGCGCAGTCGTTCAGTTTGAAACATCATTAAAAATAAGTAGAAAGCACATATCGGTTACGCAATTATTCAAGCTACCACTTATAAATATTAGGACTTGAAATGATATGAAGTTCCCCACATCGTTTAATCGTTACTTAATATTGCCAACGATGCAACGCAAATGCACAGTACAAAGTATATTCTGTAAATGTTATTTGAAAACGTTGTTGAATTAACGGCAATTATATAGAAATCTCATAGATTGTAATGACCTTGATGTTGCCAGGGTTAAAACTATGAGCTAGTTTTACTTTTCGCGGCTGTTCCTTACTTTCACAAATTTAATTTTCTACCAAAAGTTCAGATCATTGAAAGTATACGTTGATATATTTACTCAATACTTTGTGTGATCGGTAGTTATAAATCTTCCTAAATGGGCAATCGAAAAGGTCGACACGAAATAGGGGTTGTTCACTTTAGAACATCGGATATACAAATACGTTGTTCATTTCAGAACAACATATACAGGCAGTCAGTTTGGAACATCATTGGAAATAAGTAGAAAGCACTTGTTATGCAATTATTCAAGCTACAGTCCGCTTATAAATATTAGAATCTTAAATGATATGTGATTTCCTGCGTTGTTTAATCGCCGCTAAATATTGCCGACGCTGCACCATAATCACGGCAATCTAATAAAGTTATATGAGACATATCCGAGTTGGATTAATTTCATGGTTCTAATTCGCACCTATGACAACGTACAGAATTATCATGGTCGGCGCAAAGAGCCGTCATTATTCCTCTCTTCCGTTGATCTTTGATCTCGATCCTGGCTCGTAAGGCAGCCTGGAGTCGCGATGGCGTCCTCGAGTTTATTTTACTTTGTGCTCACTCAACGCTTTGTGCCTTTGCCCCGCAACTACTCCGGCAACGATAACGAAATTGTACAGCAACGTAATGCGGCTCAAATTGTCTGCTAGCTACGTTTTGGTAATTTCATGGCTACGGGCTTTATCAGAGGACTGCCTGCGTCGCTTTATCGAGAAAAGGGGATCGAAGTTGAAGGGCAGCTGCGTTGCGTTCAACAATTATCACCATCGATTAACAGCCACTAAAAATAATCTGAGGAAATGTGGGTGCCATTAGCTAATTTTACTGGTTTACTGGGAACAAACTGACGATTAATTATTGTATCAGTGTTTTGGGTAATGTCGACAGTAATTAAGATCAATACGATTAGAGCATAAACGATATGTGGCATGTAGGGTAAATAGAAAAGAATGTGAGACCCTGTGTTTGATTAAATACGAAGAATTATGAGATGGGAAAAATGATAGATTTGTTATTCGGTTATCGATGCCTGAGAAAAATATTGGTTATGTGAACATGTTTTAACTTTTGTCAAGCAATTTGTGTATACAAAGATAGATTCAACATGCGATTCAACATTTTCAAACGTTTTATGTAAAAAATACAATTATCTTAGTTGTCCAGAAACATGTTTCTCTTCTGTTAAATAAATTGCAGATGGTATTATAAATAATATTTACCAATATTTTCCTATTTCATAGCAATAATTGTTTTCGACGTAACGATTTGAACAAACAATCTTTTATCTAAAGTTACCAGATGATTTTCGCGTTTTTGCAGCTGATCATCCGGTGAGTGCTTTTATCGAGATAACAAACATTTCGTTTTGTAGACGTGACAGGAAGCGGTATATTTCCGTTTCTTGGTTTAATCTCCGGTTTCGCATTTGGTACCTTCTATGAAAAGGGAACACAGACGATGCCGGAACTCGTTTCGCTTCCTGCTGTTGTCGCCTTTTCCTTCAATAACACCATCCCTGTTATCGTAGAAATTTTCCTTGATTCTCGATTGTAATTAAACGACTGTATCGACTTTTGTGTCAACCTGTCACAGGGATTTTAATATAAGTTTATGGGGAAACGTGGTAGGAATTTGTGAATTTCTACAAAGACAGTTACGGATAGCTTCATAATTTCAAAGTTTGTTAATTATCGCGTTCTGAATTTTCAATTTTCTGCGTTTCGAAATTTCTAACTTTTTGAGTTGTTAAATAGGCAAATATTCAAAGTTTCAAATATTCAAACTTCTAATTTCTAAATATGTGTTCAAAGTTTAAAAGTTTCGAACTTTCTGATTAATTAGATTTTCGATAAGAACGAAGTTTCAAATTATTTGATTTTCAATTAGATTTCGAAATTAACAAACATCTATGCTTCTCGGTCAAAAAATTTTTAAGTTTGTAATTTGTATTTTTTAGTGTCTAAGTTTAAAATTTTTTAAGCACCAAATGCTTGAAATGACAGTTTCTTAAAACAGATATCTGTTTGAAAACAGATTTTTAATTGAATAAATAATTCACAAAGATTGTATTTCGCATTTATTCAGCCATTATAGCAAAGAGCAAACATTGGATTACTTCAGAATGGCAATTTCGGCTGTAATTATCTTTGAATCAGACAATATTGTGCAGAAGTACAGGAACCGGGTTGGCACGATTATCTCACCCCCACAGCCAAGGCTGGAACTCAAGAATTCTTTGCATTAACAGAAGTTTTTAGCCAGGTCTCAGAGTCCAGGGCTACCTCAGCCTCCTTTAAAAGGAAACTTTCTTCAGCATTTGTACATACTATGAATGTGGGATAAAATCTCGTTTTAATTGTTTGTTCCTGATTGGACAAGAATAAGCTCTGCAATTACATTATCGCGCTTAGTAAATTGGTTTATTTCGGTTATTTTTCGATATAACTTTTCTTTAGTTGAATCCTTAACGATATCTTTAGTTTAATATTATCTATATTATCCATGTAGTAATATTATATGTTACATGTCCTCTCAAATAATTCATATTCATAAAAGTAACCAAATTCTTCATTTCTCATCAGAAAGTTTTATCAAAATAAGTGACCCACCATGACATATACATTATTATTACTCATAGAAAATAATGTTTTAGATGAAGTTGAATGATTTTAGGAGGAACATATGCTGGTGGTATACTTTTTTTGTAGGTGGACATGTAAAGGCAATATGAAGGTCATTAATGTTTTTTGAAATGGAATCATATATTTTTTATTGCATCGGCTGATACTCCTTCATGTTCTTTACAAAAAAGTATTGATCTATTTATGTGAAAACATAATGACGCAAATCTGGATGCCAAAATATGGTGAGCCACCCTGTATACAAGCTAGCAAGTATCTATAATTCATTGCGAATGAAAAACGATAGCTATGCACACTTTTCGATATTATATTAAACCAAGTTATTTTATCACGGGTATATTCATCATTGTTCTATTCTTCAACGAGTTTCAGAATCAATATTGTTTGCCTATAATTCGACAACAGTATGCTCATTTCGGTTCGCGGAAATATTGAATAGAAATTTCCGTCAGTTCTGCTAGCAAAAAATGCTTGCCAGTTCATTCGATGTTCATTTAAAATTCAAATGCTCTAAAGTTCGTTCTCCGTCTCGCCGCCCCGTTGCTTCCACGTGAATGGAAAAATCACGAGGGATGTTTCGATGTTGAGAATCCAGCGCGTTACGCTCCATTATGGCCGGCTAAAAAAATTTGTTTACACGGTAATCGAATTCTTTCTCGTGGCCGGTGCTTGTTTCGCGAATCACGCATGGAAATTTCAGAGTTACCAGGTTCGTTCCAGTTGGGTATCGTTACCGAAACGACGTCGCTTTGATTGTCTATTGAAATTTGTGCCGATCGTTTGCTGCGGACCTTCGACTGGCTATTTGCAGCCAAACTGACTCCCGATTTCGAACAACATTTATGCGAATGAACGCGAATCCAATGAAATTGAATACCCTACAGTTTTAACCCATTCGCTGCCAACTATTCTAGTAGTAAGAGCGTGTTCCAAAACGACTGCGAGATATCTCGCTGCGGTACAAGTTTGGAGTACAGTTCATTAGCGAGTATGTTTATTACCGTTTGAGTTAGGAATTATTAGAAAGGATGAATGAAAATTTTATTTTTATATGTACTGTATATGTATAGTGTATGTACTGTATATGTATATACTGTATACGTACTGTAATGTATCTGTGCATATACTGCAAATTTTGTCTGTACTTTAATATTATTATATTTCGTAAAGTTTCATATTTTCTTGAAAATAAAATCTTGGCCGGAGTAAGACGTTATAAATTTGCCTGGCAATGGCTTAGACCCTGCTGGAATTAAGGGGAGTATTAAACACCCCCAGATGGCGATCTAACGACGTAATTAGGTAGACAATTAAATGTGCAATTTTTTGGGATATTTAAAATTTTGAACTAAATAATAAAATTATTGTGGGGATAATTGTTCATGTAATTTTAATAATATAATCCTTAAGTATTAGTCGATTAATAAATTTATTTAAAATAATATTGAACACTATGGATAGGGAGACTGAAGTAATTATTAATATCATAAGAGTAAAATTATGGGAAGCTATTAAATTATCTGCATATGATGAGTTAGTGGAAGATATATGTATGTTGTGTGGTGATTTTTAATAAAAATTTATCATTACACCACTAATGTGCCATATTAAATTTGATTAATTAATATCATAATCACTTTATGAATTTTTTAGTGTTTTCTTTGTCTCAATTTGTCATTCAAATTAATTTATAATATAAACAAATTTACTCACATTTTCTTCCTATTCCACTTACAATTATTTTCCAAAAATATTTCAAATTTGCAATGTTATATAAATCTTCATAAAAAAAGCTATCTAAATAAAACTTGTTTTTACCTAATTATTCCTGAAAATTCATATATGCGAAGATTCCACAATTTTTTCGAAATAAAAAGAATCATACAACCAAAGGCAAATATTCCGAGCATTTTTCTTTCTACCACAGAAAATCTGGAATCATAGAACCACAATTCATCAATTAATTCATTTCGAATTGGATCGTTTAACGTTCACTGTAACAGAAGCTCGCTATTAAAAGTTTATCGACAGATAGTGCGTTTTTGAACGAGAACACGCACACGCACGTGAACGGGTGTTTCTCGAATTGGAAACTGCTATCGGTGGAATTGAAAAAAAGCACCGGAAGCGAAATAGCGAACCGATCGAAAAATTTCTTCTCGTCCACCGAAACAACGAGATTGTGACCTGAAATTACGAGCTGGAATTAATTAATAACCGATATACCGAAAAGATCGGGTTGACCGGATTTATACCGGAGGCAAATAATTCCTTTTTTTTTTAAGAGAAAAAGGTAACTTTTTATTGCCTCTAACGCGTTTTCCATATCATCGTGTTAATTTGCTTCTGCCTCGATGAACGGAGACACGATATTAAAAAATGTCGGAAATTGCCGGGGAACGAGTGCTCGTGTCATGGTTTCGTGTTTCCTTGCTGTGTTTATTTAACTTTTGTATGTGCGTTTATATATAATTATAATAATGTATACGTGTTAAGATATCATATAATTATACAATATGTATTTATATTATGTCAGTGTTTGTATAAATTCCATGGTTTGTTTTAACTGCTGTTTTTTAAAAATTGAATTTTCCAAATTGTCAAACTTACAAATTCAAAAATTTAGGAATTTAGAAAATTGAGAGTACAAAAATTTAAATTTTCCAAAAATTTCAGCTTCCAACTTTACAAATCTGGGATTTTGAAATTTAGAAGCACGAAAATTTGAATACCCCAAGATTTCGAGCTTCCAAAATTAATAATCTAGAAATTTAGAAATTTGAGAATATGGAAATTTAAATTTTCCAATATTTAAAATTTCCAAGTCGAGAAATCTAGGGTTTTGAAATTTAAAAGCATGGAAATTTGAATTTCCCAGGATTTCAACCTTTCAAATTTAATAATCTAGTAATTTGGAAAGTTGAAGGCATAGAAATTTGAATGTTTCAAGTTGTGAAACCTACAAATTCAGAAATTTAGGAATTTAAAAATTGGAGAATATGAAAATTAAAATTTTTCAATATTTAAAATTTCCAAGTCGAGAAATCTAGGGTTTTGAAATTTAGAAGCATGGAAATTTGAATTTCCCAGGATTTCAAGCTTCCAAATTCAATAATCCCGAAATTTAAAAATTTGAAGCCAGAAATGATCATTTTCTAATTTTCAAGCTCGCTCTTTCAAGACAATAAATTTACTACCCCTTGCCTCTTCACACTCGCTAATAAATGAGTATAAATATCGAACAAAATACAACGCGAAAAGGCTATAAATCAACTTTGAAATCACGGTACATCGTGATAAATTCTCCGGCTAATAAAATTGAATTCTAGTAACATAAAACACCGAAGCACGAAATTAATGAAGGAACATAAAATAGAATCGAATGAAATTAAATAAAATGCAAATATATCACCGAGGGAATAATTCGTTATAAAAACATCCATCATAAATGCAGAAAATAATGGAATTATAACATGAATTTATTAAATTACCTGCAATATAAGCTCCAAAGTTACTTTTCAACATTGCTGTTTCCATCTTCGCTGTTGGTGATCGATCACCTTCACTTCACTTTATTTCGCTTCGTACGTTTCCTATCCTGCTTCACAACAGTGTTTACACTTTAGTTCAGGTACACAAATTTGTTTGCTCTTACTCTTATTCTTTCTACTTTTGTTCCTGACATTTCAACATTTTCTACCTCAAAACCTTTGTGTACATTCGTTTTACCTTTTTCCTTCCTTATCTTTTTTTCGCCTTTTCTATATTTTTCTTATACTGTTTTAAACACGTGTTCTAGTTTCTTTCGTATTGTTTTATATTCTGTTTATATTGTTTTAAACATGGATGGAAAATTTTGAATTCATTAGAAATGTAATATTTTATTTGGAATTTTGTTGAGAAAATACATTAGAAAATTATGTTTAAAAATTTCTTTATTCTGCTTTTTTTCGTGTTTTCATCTTTTTTCTGTTTTTTCTTCAGTTTGAAAAAATTTACATTTTTTCAGTAGTATAATTAACAATTTTTTTAACCATGTATTTTCTGTCAAATATTGTACCTATGACAATAAAATATCATTTCATGTGTAATATAATATAATTTTTATATTGTTCTTGTATTTATGTAATTTTCATATTATTTTCATTCTTGTCTTTTTTTATATATTTCATACATGTAAATTTTCTTATGCACTTATATGCAATATGACTTGTTATGATATGTTTTATATCCATAAAACAATGTGTCAAAAATATTTATAAATCAACCTAAAATTCATTTATAATTATTCATGAATATATTTATTTATAATTATTATTAAATGCAAAAACAAAGTACATATTGTCAGCAAAGTTATCTAAGAAAATATTGAGCGAGCAACGTTATTTTTCCACACACATTGTTATATACATACATTTTTCTCTATTTCTCTAATTTCCTCAGCGAGAACAAGTGAAAACTCCTGTCCATCTAAATTCATATAAATTACTCAAAAAAAAAGGTGTATGTTAATTTCATACGTTACATAATTATTTTTCATTATTTTCCTCCTGTGTTGAAACCTAGTTTCCCACTTTTGACTAAAATTACCCAAGAGAGACAAAAAATTTCGGTTCACCGTACCTCATTTTCCTTCCGTCTGCTTTACATTTATTAAATTTCACAAATTATCATCCATTTGAATTTTCCACCCTATTCTTATTCAATCTACGAATTTCCACGTCTTGGATTCACCGTTTACTCTTTTTCCCTCGCTCTTCTTTTTCCGACACTTTTTCCGCGCTCCCTTCGTTACTCGGCTGCGCTATTTTACCTGTTCCACCCCGTCAACTGTTCGCTCTAGCCACTTTTCTATTTCGCTCGACGCGTTTAATCGCGACGCATCACACGGACAAATTTCGGCTCGTTAAGCTGCAGAATTAACTGCGGTAGCGACGTCGTAGTTACCGTCGCGACGCTCGCATAATGGAGGGGATATCCTTCGACCAGCGACGCTTTAATTTAACAGTTGCCTTTTTTCTTTACGCCTGCCACGTGACTTGTCACACGTTCCTTGTACAATTTCCCAGTTTTCGCACCTGGAGAAGACAAGATCTGCCTTTGTTAGAGTTATTTTTATTAGATTATGGGATGAAGTTTAATGAAACATTGACATGTGACTAAAATAACAATACTCTGTAATTAACTTCTTCCCGTGCTTTGATGAGTCTCACTCGTGACGCACTTACAGCTCAAATGTGACAAACCTTACTCAAATTTTGAGTACTCTTCAACTGGAAATTTAGATCCAACTATGAGTTGCATTATCAAGGATCCCAGAATGTAAAATACTCACAACATTTTAATTTTTTTTGTTCGTTTTAATGTTATCCCTGAATAGTTTTGACCGACGCATCTGATATATAAATGGTACGGGAAGGGGTTAATATTGTACAACATAATTTCTTAAAATATCTAGTTGATTTTTCATGTTTATTTCAAAAATATTTTTTCTACTGAAATGACAACGTTACTGGAAGGTTTTTTACTTTAGCTAAGAATGTTACACTAAATTCTTAAATTTTTACGTTTAGCTTCTAGACACTTATTAATTCGTTGAATAAAGGACTCATGAACAGATAATAAATTTCTTCTAGTTATACTACGACATGGAGATATAATTCGCTGTTTCATGCTTGCTGGTGTAGTAGGTTACCTTTTCCCCATAGTACTCGAGTGAATATCAGGTGATCTCGCTGGTCAGGAAACTGGATCACCTAGACCTATCTAACGATCAGTAAAATCCCGATGTAGTATGTGTAATATCTGAATAATGAGTTGGGCAACCATCTTGTTAAAACCACATATTTTGTTTGTCTACTTAGATCTTCAAGTAATACAGGTAATTCGCGAACCAAGTCTCAATATTTATTTCCATCTAACGTGTCATTAGTAATTCTTAAGGTACTAATTTTACTTGAAGATGTAAGCCTACGAAGTGTAATATTAAACTTACCACAAAATATATCAAACGATAGTCATGCATTTTTTCACGTAGAATATGATTCCAAAGTAAAAAATATAGGTTTATGACAAAAAAAAACCAAGTTGATGAAATAACCTTGAAGACGACCATGCATTAAAAAATTAGTAATGTCATTTGACTCCCTATTTGAAATAATAAAGGACATGTGTTTGCTTTTCTTAAAATCACTCGTGTTCTAGATTTTTTACAATGTCAACGTAAGTGGGACACCCTTAAGTTAATTTAAGTTAAGTTAACTGAATGATTGTTAAATACTCTGTTCATTACTTCACACAGATAACTTAGTCTTTATAGAGCTAAGGATGTTTAGAGATTTTTATGGAACAAACAGTAAGAATAAAACTAGGTGTAAATACAATCAGAAGCCTATTCTCCGATTACCAAATTAGAGCGTTCTCTTTACAGTACACTCAATGTCTCAACACTTAATCTTGTCTCAACATTATTACTTATAATTGAAGGATTTAACAATTTCCACGAATTTTCACTATCGTTGACTTATATTGAAATTCTAACTTTGCATACCTGGAAGATTTTTTTCTGTATTTTCCCCGACATTGTTTCATGTATCAGCTACTGCAAGTCATTCATCTGTATTCGAATATGTACGATTATTTGAAAAACTCGTTCGTATCTATATTCCCACAAATTTTCTACAGGGGAAACGTGCAGGCCGATCTAATAACGGTATGTTATTTTCGGCAAACCATTTTAATATACGCGCAGATTTATGAGCCGATGCATTATCCTGCATGAAAATTGAATTTTCGTTGCGGTGCTTTGTGCAGTACGGCTTTAAATAATTTTCTAACGTTTCAGTATAATTATTACTGTGAGGAATAAATAATATGAAGCTTTTTGCACGTATGGAGAAACCGCACATTCGAAGCATAACCGAGCCAGCGAAGTATCGTTTCGAAAAATATTTCACATTTTTTTTGTATATTCAGTGGGAATTAAAATCATTTAGATTGAAAAAAATTAAGTTATCTAGATTGAATTTTATCTAGTCACTAGGTAAATGGAGTATTTAGTTACTAACTTGGTCAGTAATAAATATAAAATGATTAAAATCATTTTAATCAAAATTTTTATTAATATTTTTATGAGTAAATATAACTTTTTACCCTCAATTTTTAAGGATAATAGTTCTACCACGTCGATATTCTGTGTATAACCTGCAGAAAATGAATTGTAACTTCAAAACGTTTGTTCCTTGTAAAATAAATATTTGGTTGGCAGGGATGAAATTTGTTGTTAATAATATTAACTTTAACAGCTTATTATTTGACATTGCCTTAATATTTTACTGTCCTATTTTTTTCGTTGGAAAGTTACACATCTCTGTTTGAAGAAATTGTAAGTTCTAAAAATATTAACAAGTCTTCACAAATAAATTTTGCTGAAAATTAGTGTAAATGATAATTTGTAATATGCCTCATCGTTTGAAGAAAGTTCTTGGTCTAGAGGTTATACCACAAGATATTAAATAACATGTTAAATATAAAAATTAATTCATATTTTTCAGCAAATATTGAAGCTACGTTATTTTATCCAAATTTTAAAGCAACGTTAAAATTAGACATTGTTTCATTTGATAAGTATTGAACGAATAAAATTAAATTGAACAAATAAAGTGTTAATAGAACAAATAAAATAAAATTGAATCAAATAAAATTAAATAAAATTAAATAAAATTAAATAAAATTGATACTACTGTTAACTAAACACAGTGCCAAAGTATTACTCCTCACGATTTACGTTATGAACAAGATTATAACGCAAAAAAAATAAAAATTCGCTGTTCTAATATTAATCAACGTATCTAGATAAGTTATTACACATTGTGTATACAATGGTAAATGTACATCATTGACTTAAAGAAAGTTCCTTGCACAAAACTTGATACAATTGCAAAGTTAACGGAAATGTGGACTTTTCGTTCAGGCAATCAAGATCTGAGTTTCAATCTAGTTATACTACTTGTCTCATTAATCCCAGTAGATTTATTTTCTAAATATTGAATGCGTTCGTTAACGAGGCGGAATGAAGTTTAAACGCAAAATCTGTGTAATAATAACATGAAGAAGATGAAGAAGAACAAGCGAGCGAAGATGAAGAGTTCTGCACGTAATGAACTATGTTTTGAAGTTCCTTCATTAAGTCATACTAATAGCGTTTACCTAATTATAACCTTACTTCTGCTTTTTCTACTTTTTTTTTAATAAAATGACGGTCAACGATTTAATTAATTTGTATTCAGTATCTTTTTAATGAGTGACAGGAAATTTATTATCTGATGACTGATGAACTAAAAATTTTGTAAATAAACTAATTTTATTTCGAGAGATTTAACTCGTAGACAAGACTCAAAAATTTTACTATTAATAGATTTATTATTTATTTTGTTAACAAATTAAGTAACACAAGTTTAATTTATTAAACAAAGGAAATGTCTCAAAGATTTTCATTCTGTAATTTTTGACAGAAGTTGAGTTGTATTTTGCGATAAAACGATCACACAGATCAATTCTCCAACTTATCCCATAGAAATCATGATATTGAAATATTAGAAAAAGTTCCGCGAATACAACGAAAGTTTCACGTAGTACAATTTCGCTTTTACGGTTGTAACATTTGCCTTCCTGTTGTCTGATACGGGTTGCATTCGCGACAACTATGATAAAATTGCACCTCGCTTTCAGCCCGGATTCTGGCTCGCTGGATAATTCATGAGGATCAGAAGTTCATTGTTCGTGTAAATTCGCCCGTTATAATTCGGTAGACACGGTAGTTGATAAAACATTGCCGTTTGAGAGACTGTCATGGAGATTTGTTTCGAATTGAATGAACGACTTTGGCCGACAGTAGATAGATAAATTTTCGGAAAACAATTGTAGGAGATTAAGTGGAAAGGAAATAAGCTTCATACTTTTCGTTTACAATTAATGTTCTTCGAACAGAAACAGCAGATATTTTCTTTATTCTGTTTTTTGTTAAAAAGACAACACAGTTTAATCTAATTTTTTGATAATAGGTTGCATTCTGTATTAATTTTTTTTGCTACTATTATTGTGGGATAAATTGCATTCATCAATTATTATTTTGACACAGATTAAGTAATACTTTGTAACTGGTGTGTTAATAAGTTTCTTTCATTAATAGGATAATGAACTTGCACCAAACAGTTAAACTATTTTAAAACTCTACAGAGTTATCGAATTTTTTCACAACCGAAGGTAAATTCACTTTTAAGTCACTTATGAATTCCGTAAAATTTGTTTGAATTAACAGCCATTGGAAATAGTTTCCGGGAATTGTAATTACCGTCGCAGCAACACGTTTAAAACGATCGTTATGAGATTGCGATGAAATTGTGATTTAATAATAATTTGGAAGTTATACTTATGCATACTTTGCTAATGATATCATTTCGTGAGTATCAGTTGATAAAGGGGTACTGAACAGAATAATCCAACGTTAGCTAGTTTCTAGTTTAGTAGAAGTTACAGTATTGAGGTAATCCTCTAGAACTTTGCATAATTTTGCAACTGTGGTTATTAAAACTCGCTGTAACAATAATAGTTCGTTAATTGACATTGCCTGCTGTACTGAAGCTCCGCGTTCGATCCAACGATGAAAACTTGAAATAATGACGTCAGGAAGCCATTTATACAACAAATTTAACAATTTTAACATGCTGTTTAGTTATACTTAAATATATTTTAAATATAATAATGTAACTGTCGGGATTTTGGTTGTTGTGACTTTTGGCTTTGGGATTTCACCTATCGGGATTTTACCTGTCGAGATTTCATCTGTTGGGATTTTAGCTGTTGAAATTTTGGGCTTTCGGGATTGTGTGTTGGAATTTTGGCGGTCGGGATTTCGGATTGACGGCATCACAGCTGTCAGGATTTTAGCTATCGGGATTATAGGTGGTGGTGACTTTGAGCTGTTGGGATTTTACCTATCGGGATTTTATCTGTTGGGATTTTAACTGTTGAAATTTTGGGCTTTCGGGATTGTGTGTTGGAATTTTGGCGGTCGGGATTTTGGATTGACGGGATCATAGCTGTCAGGATTTTAGCTGTCAGGATTTTAGCTATCAGGATTTTAGCTATCAGGATTTTAGCTATCGGAATTATAGGTGGTGGTGACTTTAAGCTGTTGGGATTTTACCTATCGAGATTTTGACTGTTGAAATTTTGGGCTTTCGAGATTGCGTGTTGGAATTTTGAATTGACGGAATCATAGCTGTCACAATTTTGGTTGTCGCAATTTTTGGCTGCTAGGATTTTATCTGACAGAATTGTGCGTTTTGGAATGTTGGTTGTCGGAACTGTAGATTGTCGCGATTATAGCTGTCAGGAGTTTAGATTGTCAAGATATTAAGTTGTCAATATTTTTGAATATTGGGATTTCAGCTGTTAAAATCATAGGTGTCAGCATTTTGGGTATCACCGCTGTAGTTTCATAGTCAAGCGAAGTTAACTAGGTTATCTCATCGCTTCTTCCAAACTCCAGCAAAAAGTTAGATGACCTCTATTACTGTGACACCCAAAAATTCCCTATTCACGCTACCAATGATCCTCAACAATCGTTTTCAGCAACTTCCTACGGCAATATACCGAAAGCCAACCGTAAATAAGCTGGAACCTCGAAAGAAACAAAGCTGTCGATCCGCGGATCTCGAAAGTTTAATCGGCGAAATCTTAATTAGAGAGTGCCTTTATTAGGGTGGAACTCGCGACTGGTCCTCTCTTTACATTGCATCGTTTGACGCAAAGAAGATACCGGCGGACCAGTTTTGTTCGCGTGCGAAACGAATGCCTGCAGTACCTCGTGTGCAGATAACGAGGTTGGCAATTATTAGCAAAAGGCGGAGCCTCGAAGTAAAAACAAAATACAAAGGGAAAGAGGAAAAGTGGTCGCTCAGGGCCAAAGTCTTGGCAATAATTTTTAACGAATACCTTTTTCAACCTCGGCACCAACTGCGAGGAAACAAAGGGCGGAGTCGCGATTTCGATCGAGCACACCCTTGTTGGCGATTTTTTTTTTGGGAATTTATTTTTACTCGTTTTTCGACCAATCGGAATTTAAGGGGATTTATGCCGTGATTTGGGTGCAACAGTCGATTCGTGATTAATTTAGGTCTCTTAAATATTGCGGAAATTACTTAGGTAAATGTAAATAGGCTCTTACAGTATTAACAGATGAAATAGGTACGAATTTTATTTAATTTTTAGAAGTACGAATTTTTATTGATTTCTCTTATTTTAGTTTGTTAAATACGGTATTTTATGTCTTTTGGCATCTTGTGGTGCTAGGTTTATGAACTATTTGTAAAATACATTTCTTTGAATGTATTTCTGAGTAGTTAAAATACTATCTTCGGTAAAAATTTTCAATAAAGTTGGCGACATTGAATATCTTCCTTTCTTAATTTTTTTTTTTTAAACAAATGTGGTTGGCAAAAATATCAGTGTGTGTAGGTTTGGGCAATGTATTATACAAAATTATTTTTTTTAACGTGAATTATAAATTATAGTATAATAATATAATAATGTAGTCTACAATACAGTCTATAACTAATGCACAGATAAATAATTATTCAAACATCGTGTTATGTGAATATTAATACAAGTTGCTATATAATGTATTTTTTCTATCTATAAATTTTCTGTTTCGAATAAAATTAATTCCATTATACATATTCTATCGAAAAATTATTAAAAGAAATGAAGGTTTCATTTCCGTCAGCTGCTTGAACTAATTGGGTTGTTCAGCGTGACCCAACAAATGCTAATAAATAAATTACACCAATTTTACACATGGTTTAATATCACCGTAAAATTAAAGATTAATGGGTCTGTGAAAGTGGAGCTGGCATCAAAAAGCCCTGCATAATTTCGAAATATATCCGTGTTGTGTATTTTGAAATTCCCAGTTGATCACTTTCCGTATGTACACATATGTATGTATACTTTCATGTATGAAATATGAAACATGTAATTCAAACCACTCATTTCTGGTTCCAATGCTAATATGTATCTTATGCGTTCGATCGACCTAACCACAGAAAGAAATAAATTGCGATCAAACAGAAACGTTGATGAAACAAATTGGTTGAATGTTAAATGTTCAAACACCAATGACAAATTGTAGGGATTATGTTATTATTCTATGTTAAATAGAGGTTATATTTTCAAATGTAAAATGAATGCAGTTTGTATCTTTATAGAATTAAAGAAATATTGTTTGTAGTTATGTGTATAATTATTTTGAAAATGGTTTGTAAATATTCAATTATAATTTTTATAGGCAAAATGAATTATTGTTCTGTTTTTTTGGAGATTTGAGAGGTGAGTTTCAGGAATTTGAGGATTTTGGAATTTGTGAGTTTGGAGGGTTGAAAATTGGAGGATTTGGAAATTGAAGGATTTGAGATTTGGGGGATTTCAGAATAGGGAGATTTCAGATTTTGGAGATTTAAGAATTTGGAGATATGAAAATTTGAAGTTTTAACAATTTATGGGATCTGAGAATTTGGAAGTGTGAGAGTTTTGGGATTTGAGAATTTGGGAGTTTCAGAATTAACGGACAAAAGAAATTGGGCTTTTGAAAATTTGAAAATTTGAGAATTTGGGGGTTTAAGAATTTACGGATTTGAGAATTTGGGAATTTGAGAATTTGAGAATTTGAAAGTTAGAGAAATTGAGAATTTGAGAATTTGGGAGTTTAAAAATTTACGGATTTGAGAATTTGCGAATTAGGGAATTTGAGAATTTGAGAATTTGAGAATTTGAGAATTTGGGAATTTGACAGTTTGACAATTCGAAAATATCAAAATTTAAGAATTTAGAATCTGAAAATTTGAGAGTTTGACAATTTTGAAGTTTGTAAATTTGGAAATTTGATAATTTTGAATTCTGAGTTTATGAGGGTTTGAAAGTTTCTAGCTTAAAAATTTTACTATTTGAAATTTTGAGAAATAGAAAATTTCTCTCAGAAATGGATGAGTTTGAAAATGTCGAAACATAAAAATTCAAGAATTTGAATATTTCAAATTTCTAATGTCCACTAAATGTTTGCCAAAAAGAATACATCAAATTTATTTATTAAGCATAAAAGTGCTGGTTCATATGAAACCTGGTAATTGTCGGTCCAATTTCGTTTTATCAATTAATTATATATTTCGTCGAATTGCTGCAATAATGAATAATTTTTAGTTCATCGGAAATGATTGAAAATTCAACGAGCCCTTTGATATTTTTCATTCCGCTTATATTTTAGTTCTGCAAACACATGAACATTTGTGTGGTTGAATTCGTTTGATGTTTGCGAAGAACAATTTGTAGTGATGCAGTAAAAGCGTTGCTACTACATCAGCAAATTTATTTACCAGCAAATTAGAACAGAAAGGTTGCCTATTAAAGAAATATTTTTCAGCGTTAAAATAACTCCTCTCATGTTTAAAATTTGCTAAATTTGTTTCAATCGGATACGATAATATTAATTTACAATTGTTTCAAAGAATAATTTTAACGTTAAACCGGTAAAATATATAAAATTTAACAATAAACCGTAGGATTTAATATTTCGGAATTTTACACTGCAACGATCCGCAAGCTGTGTGAGTTACAAAAAATATGATTCGGAATGAAAATCAATTTCGCGATAAATTGCTCAAATTATTTTACCACCGTAATTGTTTAACACATTGCACTAAAACGTACAAAACCGTGCGAAATTTTAAAATTCCGTGCAAAATGTATCTACGTGTTTGAGCATCTCGCTATTTTCTTTTTTACAAATAAAAATTGCACGCGCGGTTGCGCGAACAAAAAGCATGCACGAAAACTTGGGGGTTGTCGACAAAAGTTTAAAATAAATAGCATAAAATGTTACTTCGAAAGGAAGGAACAGAAAGGCAGGAAAATGTTATTTTAATTTATCAGGTCGAATATGAAATAAGGAAGAATGGAAATTCCTGAAGATAGAGATCGTGGAAGGATAAGAAGTAAAGATAATATTTTCAAGTTTAATACAAGACAAACACCAGACGAAATTCTAATGTTTATTGAAAGTATGGGAGTCTTTTTGTAATGGATAAAAGCTCAAGTTACGACTGAAAATTGAGGATTAACCATTAAGTCTTGAAACGGCACTTTTTCTAGTCTAGCAGTAAAGACTAAAACGATAAAGACGGAAAACCTTTGGAAGATTTTAGTAAGAATACATTCTCTAAGGTAATTTTTCGTACCGTCGCCATTTTATACGTATTTGAGTTCTTTCAATATGGCGACTTTTTCTCAGAGAAGCTTAGAAATATACAAATTTCATTTATGAGTCAATGATCATAGCAGTCGAGGCGCTTATAAAATCAATCAAATTTCATTTTGATTAATTTTTACGTAGGGTTAACAGACTTGCATATTGAATACCATTGGGTGGAATTTTTAGGTGATTTTAAGGCTCCATCGGTAGTTTTATAAAATCTAATATGGCGGATCATCGGTCGCGTCTTACATTCGTTACGATCTGTATGAAAAACATATTACAACGTAAAAAGTTGCGTTTAGGCTCCATTTTGAGGTTATGTGTCCACCGAATTGTGTTACTATAATTCTTAAAATATAAAAACGCAGCAAGATGCGTTTAGGCTCGATTTTGAGGTTATGTGTCCATCAAATCGTATTATTATAATTGTTGCAGAATGAAAATGTAGAAAAATGTGTTTAGGCTCCATTTTGAGGTTATGTGCCCACCAAATCGTATTATTATAATTGTTAAAATATGTAAATGTCGAAAAATGTGTTTAGGCTTGATTTCGAGGTTATGTGCCCACCAAATCGTATTATTATAATTGTTAAAATATGTAAATGTAGAAAAATGCGTTTAGGCTCGATTTTGGGGTTATGTGCCCACCAAATCGTATTATTATAATTGTTAAAATATGTAAATGTAGAAAAATACGTTTAGGCTCGATTTTGGGGTTATGTGCCCACCAAATCGTATTATTATAATTGTTAAAATATGTAAATGTAGAAAAATACGTTTAGGCTCGATTTTGGGGTTATGTGCCCACCAAATCGTATTATTATAATTGTTAAAATATGTAAATGTCGAAAAATGTGTTTAGGCTTGATTTTGAGATTGTGTCAACCAAATCTTACTACTATAAATCTTAAAATATGAAAATGTGGAAAACTGCGTTTAGGCTCGATTTTGAGGTTATGTGCCCACCAAATCGTATTACTCTAATTCTTAAAATATAAAAATGTAAAGAAATGCATTTAGGCTTGATTTTGACGTTATGTACCCACTAAATCGTATTAATGTAATTGTTTTATATTTCATGCAAAAACGTAATAATTACCGTTCATCTCATCTAACAAGTTCCCATTCGAGTTTGCATCAATAAACTAACAAAACAAAAAAAGCATAAATTTCATAATATCCGCCGCCATCGAATAAATAAATACATAATAAAATATGTAACAAATAATAAATGCGTAATAAAATACTGAATAAATAATAATAAATACGTGGTAAATATATAGCATTCGTATGTGTAAATTAATTTATAGCGCGTCGCATTTTAGTTGTCTATTTTTGACGATTTTGAGCTAAACAAGCATCCTGTAGACTTATTTTTGTTTCTATTGCAATGAACAAGCTAGAGGGTCGCCGCGCGTCGTTAGTCTAATTGCAACACTAATTAATTATTACCAATAAACGCGACGTGTTTCAGAAAACGTGTTTCAGCGGACGACGGACGAAGAACACGGTAGAGTATTTATAAAACGTTTAAATTGGACACCACGCACGTGTTTGCTTCTTTATGGGAGAAATTGTATCGCTGGGAGACGAATTTGTATCATACTTGAGTAATTTTTGAAACTTTTTCAAATAATGTGAAACTTTAGTATATTTAGCATTTCTTATTTTTAAAATATGATACAAATATAATATAGGCATTTTTATTTTATACTGTTTTAGAAATTTATTATTATTATTTCGAAATTTTCGGGATAGTTTGGAAATCTACAATTATTATTATTCGATGTAATTACGTATTATATCATATTATAATATAATTAATTTAAGAAGAAAATTCCAAGTTGAATTTATTCTATGAATTCTGTTCTTTAATTTTTTTGTAACAAATGATTTTAATTTCTTAAATGGCGTTCTTACTCTGTAACTTATTTTTTTTAAATATTCTTGAAATGTATGTAAAAATTTGAAATATCTTACGAATTGTTGATTCCTTTTTATATAATATTATAATCTATAATTGCATTTACCAGTTGATAATTATAATTGGATAATTTTAAATTCAACATATTACTAGAACTAATGAAAATAAATATTTATACACCATTTCAAAAATGCAAAATTAATTTTTAATCAATTTTTATGATCAGTTATAAGTTATGATAAATCGTAACTGACACTCAATATGCAGAATTTTAATCAGTAATAATAAACGTAAATTAATTACAACTTCTCTATGTAAATTTAATCTAAAATCTTGATGATTAATTATTTATTCTTATGTACATATAATCTTCTATTTCTTTGTAATCTACTTTCCAATTAGTTTTATAAATCACTTAATGTATAAATTAATTTATGATTTAAGTCAATGTTAAATTTCGAATCGAAAAATACAACAATACATAAAAACTCTATTAATAAAATATAATACAATGCTATCGTTGTATAAACCAATGCTAAAAGCGTACAAAGTGCAGTTTTTGATCACTGAAAAAAGCTTATCCTTAAGTCACGAGATTCTTTTTATTCGAAATGAAAGTGACAATTCATTTCTTACAGCAGGACATGTTTCACCAGGGGACATCACTTGTACACGTAAAAGCACTCGAAAGCTCTTCGCCCGGGCTTTCTTATATTTGTTCCTGACAGTAGTTCTACTTAATTGCCGTACACTTAATCTCTGTCTACTTATTAAGGATGACTAAAATTTATCTTTCACGTATATTAATTCAAGTAATATTTCAAACTTTTATACATTTGGGTACCTTTTTTGTTATTAGATTTCAAAGAAAATTTTTGTACTAATGTAATATTTTAATTCATTTAAATATTACTGGTAATTACAATATTTTTGTACGCTTTATACTTATTACTACATACAGTTAAATCTGCTTTATTCCTAAATTATCACTAAATCTCTAGATTTTGGTATTTGCAGATTCTTATATTCCTGCAATATCACTTTAATCTCTTTTGTCTGTTTCACCAGATTTTGTATATTTTTCTTGTTGTTATACATATAGTAGGATGTTTGTACACCTAAATTTCTGTATCCTTACATTTGTACATTTCGCGTACTAAGAATATGAATAAAATTTACCGTATTTACATTGCAAGTGGGTCACAAGCATAGCTCGTCACTATAATACAAGGGATTACGGAGAGTAAAATTTCCCTTTATTTTATAAGACGTAAACGAAAAAAATAGAAACATTTAACCACTTAAATAATGCCAGGATTTAATTATTTTAAAAATACATGGATGAGTGGCAAAATCACAATAACGATTGAATACTTATAACAAAAGTCTTCGCAACTCACATGATCGCTGCGTTAACCCTCTCCCAAAACAGCCGCATCGACACCCAATCACACATGTTAACACGTCACATTCATACAGTGTTCAAAATAAAAGAGGTACAATCATGTCCATACAAAAATGTTTACAATTAAAAATTTATATCAAATGACTATCACGAAATTTAATACACAATGATATATTTAAATGATATTACTTAAAACGTCAGTGATATTTTAAAAACGAATATGTCAGACATCAAACGTCTCAAGATTCATTAGAATCGGATAATTATGAAATACTGAATTAATCGTGAAATACTGTATTTAGTTAGGCAGCTGTGCAAGTACACATGTCAACAAAGAAACGAAGTGAGGTATAGTTACTCGACACTTTTTATAGTGTCATCAATCACGTTAGCGACACCAGGAACACTGACACACTTTCAACGTTATAACACGGCTTGGCGAGTATGCGTGATAAATATAACGATCCATAAATCAATCTTCCGCGCTATTAACGCGAACTTGTTCGTTCATTATTTCCATATTTTATCCCTTTATCCGCGCATGTTCGCGTTCCATACCGCGATACTATTCGTACCGCTTCAACATTAAATCCTTCAATCACCCCACAATTGCATCTGCGCGCAATCCACATCGAATTTGTCCCACCCGGAGACCAGTTTGCAATTAGCGAAAAATCCGGACGGAGGCAATTGGAACTTTTCATACGCAACCCGGTTTCCGATACTTCGTCAAACGCGATATTTGGAAGAACAATAATTTCGAAAGGAACGTGCCGTTTGGGGATAAAAGACGCGGAAGGAAAATACCGAACGACCGCCATTCGAGGTACAGTGACATCCATTTTGTCCGTGTTATTCGAGGGATGCACAATGTTATCTCTGCTGAACGGAAATGGCCAACGACTTCGAGGGGAATCGATGCTGAAGAAAATAATTTCGACGATGGGGTGAAACAATATACAGGGTGTTCTTATCGCTTTAACTGCACGCGTTAATCACGTGTGGTATATAAACAAGCTAAGTTTTGCTACATCAAATAGCTGTGGTGTATACACTAAAAATAAACGAATCTTTATAATCAAATATCGGTAATAAAATAAAATTAAAATTATACTAAGATTAAAGTAAAATTAGAGTAAGATTAAAGAATTTTTGAATGTATCAATTTGAAAATTTGAGAATCTTGAAATTTCAAATGTAGAAGCTTGGAAACCTGCGTACTTAAAAATTTTGAAATTAAAGAATTTATGTTAAGATGCTCGAGAAAAGTTCCTAGAACCCTCCCTAGTTATATTTGTCTCAGTTTCTCGAAACAGCTTAGATCTGTCCTTTTCTCTCTTGCATTTTTATTTTCTTCATAAATTTCTCCAATTTATCCATACTTAACTTTTTTATTTTTAGCTTTCGTTTATTCTGTAGTTTCGGGCTGCTTTCATTTTTAAATTCTTCTACTTTTTTGTTATCGTTACATTTCCCTCCTCATTACTTTTGTCTTCCAGTTTTTCTTCCTGCTTTTTCTTTCAAATCTTTCCTGTCCGGTTCTTGATTTTAGCTGCTTCTTCCCGACATCCACTACTTCCGACTCGTCCTCCTGTTTTGTATAATTTAACTCTATTTTTCGTTTCTCCATCTACGTTTTTATGCTCTCCCTTTTATTTATCACATTTCAGCTTCTTTTTTTGTGCTCTCCACAATTCGTCCCTTTTCGTTCCTTTATTCGACTCACGTTTCTTAATCTTTCTCCAATTTCTTATTTATCTTGCTCGCTGCACGGACAGAAAGATGCAAACAATGTTACAAACAGGAAGGTTTCTTATCCATTTCCTTTAATACCAGAGATAATATAAAAGAACGGTGCATATTTATGAATACAAATGACAACTCAGTACAATAAATATAAAAAACGGATATAATATCATTGTGCAAGGTAAATTATGCAATAAATAACGTTTTCAATTGAAACCCTATTTCAGAGGGTCTGGTTCATTTATTATGTTTTGCTTCATTAGAGAAGTATGAAAAATGAGTCGTTTACTTTAAAAGTGGGGCAAGTTCATCTTTGGAGAGAATGAAGATAATGATAACAATAGATAAAGCATATTTAGATGAAAAATACGATATTTTTATCTTTAGAATTTACTGTGAAAACAAGTGAAATTCCTTAATATTAGGACGATGGTTCGGCTGAGTGGTATTGGAAAGATTGTTTGGATGCAAACTCTTAGGTTTAAATTATTTTTAGCCAAATATATTACGGTATTTAATATATTTAATATATTACTTTGTTGAATTTTAGTACTACTATACAAAACTAGAATTGTATAATATTGATGCATAACCTCAATATGATTGAGGATCTGTAGATCTGTCTAGGTATCATTACTGATTTCTGTTTACTAAAGTTCTACTTTAGTTTCTAGTACTCAACAAAATCGACATGATTCTTGTTTCAGT
Organism: Megachile rotundata; assembly: GCF_050947335.1. Classification (NCBI taxonomy): domain Eukaryota; kingdom Metazoa; phylum Arthropoda; class Insecta; order Hymenoptera; family Megachilidae; genus Megachile; species Megachile rotundata. The sequence continues at coordinate 9,826,556 of NC_134991.1, read as the reverse complement.
ATTGGTGCAACCCCGTAACAATTTTGTTACTGGGAAATTTGTTGCGAATTTATTTTATTAAAAGAAATATGACTCATTTCAACGAAAATAACTGCATCTGAAAGTAAAGCTAGCCGACAATAGTAACAAAACAAAAATACTTTTCTGAATAACGCTGCTTTAAAAATCACACATCTTAATAGACGAAAGAGTTTATACAGTTCTTCCGAATTGTGTTTGCAAATTATCGCAAACAAAAGCTTTCGAATAGTTTTCATTGACTCAATTCCATTATACAGCCATGTTCTTCGTAATTTAAATACGTTTCTTCCAGCACACATTTCGCATACAAACGCTGTTTATTTCCGCCGCGTGCTCGCATGCTTCTTTCTCTTTTAATGATCAAGAAACGTTGTTTGTTCCGATAGAAGTTCAAAGGGATCCGTTCGCAATTAAGTTTTAAATTGAAATTAACTATTGCCTCGGGAAGAACCGCAGGCCTCTGCAAAAACACTCGAGCTCTTTTTCGAATGTTTGTTAAGGTTCCATCGATTTTTCCCGCCGTACGATGGTGCTTCCTTCTTTTACCCTTTGAAACCCTTCAGAACACTTGACCCATTTATGCAACCGGTATTCATGGTATGCCGCGAATATTTACATAATGTTTCGCAGCTCTTCATATTTTTAAAGAGCACAACTTTGTGCAGTTCCTCTCTCTGCGAATCCTTGCCTGCTATAAATTATTTCCATTTCTCTTTAACCATCTTTCTTTGCTCATTTCATTTTTTTCCACGGTCATGCATCTTTCTGCGTGAAAGTATCCAATAAAACACAGACGGATTTTTATCGTTTGTTCATTAAATGAACCCGAGGAAACTGACAGCTAATTTCTCGTTCTAGTTAAAGTGAACATTTGAGGAGGATTTTTGCACTCGATTGTTACCCTTCATCGAACTGTATTTGCGGAAAACCATTGACATTTTTTTGGTTACAAGTTCTCTTTCTTTCTGGTTCGTTGTTGGAAAGAATTGTTCTTATCATTACGAAATTTTTTTGGAAATTTGATTTTTGCAGGAATTTTGTGCGTCGCAGCGTCAGCAATAGTGACGATTAATCGACGAGTATCATTAGGATATCCAGTGAGTGAATATAAGTGGACTGTATCTAAGAAATAAATTTGACTTCGGACTAGAGTTTATTTTGCTATGTATTTGATTTGAGAGTCTCTTTGAAGATGTTTCCTCAATCGTTCCTATTTATCTCTTGGTGCAATTGCCATTTTATGTAACAGAATATACATATGAAGCAAACAGATTTCTGGTAATATTGCTATTTCCAGATTCATCATGGTATCTTCTTGTCACAATGGTGTAAACACTTCCGTTGCAGACACGTAGGTACGCAGTTTAGCCTGTTGCAGAATGTAGAAACAGGGTGCGATACGTGCATGGAAACGTGCCTTTATGTTACCCTTAGAAACGGGTGTTCTGAGGTACACGAGTGGTATCCCCAGTTCATGTATCGTTGAGGAGATTCCACATGGAAATTCCTCGTGTAATATCGCAGTTCTCTGTGCACCGTGGCTGATTTCCTTTTCGTGAATTAACCATCTCCGTCTGATAGGAATTGTTGGTAAACGTATCCCTTTGCCTTTGCGATAGGGAACATTCACTTAGCCTCTGTTATTCGCTGTATTGTGCATCCTCTTGCATCGAAGATAACAGTCGGATCTAGATTAGACTAATTTGGGTAATTGCACGACGTTTTATTCGCTCCGATTTATTTCTATGGAACTTTCTTGATGATTCTTCAATGTCCAAATTGTAAAATTTCGAAATTCCCATATTCTAAAATTTTCAAGCACACAAGTTTTCCAATTTCTAAATTCCCAAATTCTAAAATTTTCAAACACACAAATTTTCCAATTTCTAAATTTTGAAGTCTTTGAATTTCTAAATTTCCAACTTTGCAAAACCATGAACATCCAAATCACCGAACTTTTAGCATTTAAAAATTCATATGTTTTAGTAAAACTGTATGATAGAATTACTCATCAATTTCTATAAATTTAACTTTTTTCAAAAAGTGTAATTTTTATTATGTAATTCCATTTATAAATATAAAACAAGCCGATACCTTTCGTGTAATTAATTGTTTAACCACTGCAGGAACAGCATTCGCCCTTATGAATGCCTCAGGCGATCGATGTACATGTGTATACATATTGTCAATATTTCAGAATTCTCAACATGCATTGACCGTACTGAAACATTGTCAATACAATATTGTCAGTAATGCCAATATTTACTGACATACACGTTTTACCACGAGACATTCAATATTTATCATGCATGTGGTTTCTGAACTGAACGAGAATATATTAATATTTTTACTTTAGATTTAGCCCTTAAAATTATATAAATATATAAAGAAGAATTTAAATGTTTCAGTTTTTATTAATCTTTTTCATTAATAATTAAAGATTAATATTTCATAGTAATTAATAACAAATAAATAAAAATAAATAAGCAGTAATAAATGAAATTAAATAATCAATAATAAATGACAAATAAATAAACATCTTTTGTTAATGATATTGGGTAGGTGTTGCATATTAATAATTGAGAACTCCGTTTTGACACTGTACCAGTTTCTGTACAAGGTTCTCCGGACACTTTGTATCAATACATTCCCGTGGCTGCAATAACAACTAAGGGATCGTTACTTCCTATCGAGTATGTTTAGTTCATTATTATTCACAGCTGACTACCCTTAATCTTAACAGTAGAGTCCTTTATTTGCAGTTTCTATTCGTGTCGGTTTCACTTGCTACTATTTGGATAGCCTATCGCATACTGAGTTTTTCATTTCCACTCTAATTTGTGTACCCAATGGAAATCAGGAACTGTTTCCCTCCGCCTTTTTCTTAAAAATTGTACGCCACACGGAGACTTCATCTTGTGAAATAAGCAAACGAAAAGATAGACACCAAATAGACCGAGGTTGTTCATTTCGGAACGTCGGATACATAGACACATTGTTCGCTTCGGATCAACTTCGTATACATATAGACACGCAGTCGTTCAGTTTGGAACATAATTAAAAATAAGTAGAAAGCACATATCGGTTACGCAATTATTCAAGCTACCACTTATAAATATTAGGACTTGAAACGATATGAAGTTCCCCACATCGTTTAATCGTCACTTAATATTGCCAACGATGCAACGCAAATGCACAGTACAAAGTATATTCTGTAAATGTTATTTGAAAACGTTGTTGAATTAACGGCAATTATATAGAAATCTCATAAATTGTAATGACCTTGATGTTGCCAGGGTTAAAATTATGAGCTAGTTTTACTTTTCGCTGCTGTTCCTTACTTTCACAAATTTAATTTTCTACCAAAAGTTCAGATCATTGAAAATGTAAGTTGGTATATTTACTCAACATATTGTAGTTATAAAACTTGCGAAATAAGCTATCGAAAAGATAGACACGAAATAGAGGTTGTTTACTTCGGAACATTAGATACATATACACGTTATTCTTTTCAGAACAACATATACAGGCAGTCATTCAGTTTGGAACGTCATTAGAAATAAGTGCAAAGCACTTATACAAGCTACAGTCCACTTATAAATATTAGAACCTTAAATGATATATCATTTCCTGCATCGTTTAATCGTCGCTGAATATTACCAATGCTGCGACGTACATATAGACCTGAATATTGAACAGTACGCTAAACTTAGCCACTACTGAATCATAGTTAACAACGCCATAATACGATCGACATAATTGCAACGAAGTACCGAAACAAAAAATGATATCGTTCACAAAAGTCCAGACATCACTTTCACGATACAGTACTTCATTACAGGCTACGAGCCTGCCAGTTTCTTTCACTCCATAGACTTAATTGGCGAGTTCTCGGTTCGAGAGCAAAGATCCAGACAAAGACGTCTCTGTTAAGGTTTATGCAGCTGTGTTCCGCATTTATTCCTCGTCTTACAACGCCGCCGTGCAAAAACGTATCGTGTATTTCGGATTTCACACGATCTCGTTTTTTCAACGAAGCGATCTCATTTTTTGAACGAAACAACCGTACCAAAATTCGCCAGCGACTACCTCGTATTACAGAATGCATTGAACTTTAATTGCACGTGTTACATTGCGTCGATTATACAGGCCGATTATTCCGCGGGAATTCGACGATATTCCGGTTCAATTGGCTGCTCGAATGTTTACACCAGTTTGCATATTTCACTGTGAAACTCGCGGATTTACTTGTTAATCCGTTTACCGTTTGTTTATTGTCCTTAAAGCTTCTATTTCTGCGTCAGCTGCGCAGATTAGCGGTAAAAATCGCACGATGCTTTGCTGATATATGCAGAGCGTACTAAATGTTTCATTGAACGTTTTATTAAAGGTTCCATGTTTTTTGGACATTTAGCAAGCATCAGCGAACATTGGCGAACATTAACCGCCAAATTTGAATCAGCAAAAGATACTTTTTCGATATTTTATATGTTCTCAAATTTTATTCATTAAAGAGTTCAAACGTGGTCACACTGTAATGATTCCCATAACATATTTCTTTAAATAAATTGTAAATTTTGTTGACAACTGCTAATAAATCCATAACGATAATAAGCAACAATGACTGTCAGTCGTAATAGTATTGTAGACAGATCGTTTGAGTCGTCATAGTGGAAAATTACGTATTACCGTGGCACCGCAATAAGCAATTTGCTCGCTGAAACACGTATTTCCAACGTACTTTGCCCACCCACACTCGGACACGACCGCGATCCACTTAGAGATATGCACAAAGCCGTAACGAACAGCGTGCAGACTGATATTTAGAGGAATTTCCGGCATCTTCGCTGTTAAAAACTCGTTATTAACACGTCTTAATCGTGTGAAACCCTGTTTTTATTATTATGTTTAAGATCAGATGCGTTCCAAATCTTTGTGCTGTTATTCTGTTGAGTACCAATTACAGTGTAGTCTTGATATATGGCTATTTGGTACGGTTTATGGTACGTTCCTTTATATGGCGTACTGAGCAAGTTTCTCTTCACGTGCACTTTCCGTGTGTAACACTCTCTTAATGTCGGAAGATTTAGAGACCTTCAAGTTATAGGTCAAATAGAGGTCTTTAAGTTTTAAAATATTTAGACTTAATTTTTGTAATTATTGGTTTATAATCATGAAGTTTGAGAATTTAGAACTATAGAAATTTTATAATTGAAAGATTATTTCTGAAGTGTGTTTAGAATCTGAAGACTTTTGAGAGCTGAAATCCAAATTTTAATTAAGAAAGTTTTTAATTTTTAAATTTAGAAATTTAGATATTCTAAATTTAAAAACTTCTGAATTTAGTAATTTAAAAATTTATAGACGCAGAAATTTTCATATCTAATAAAATAAAAATGTGAAATTTTTTAATTTTCCATAATCCACCCATGGCCATATAATAAAATATTTATACTTTCTGTAATACCACCCAGGGTCATATAGTAAATATTTTAAATTTCCTATAATCCCATCCATGGCCATAAAATAAAATATTCAAATTTCCTATAATTCCTTCAATGGCCATGCAGTCAAATATTTGAATTTTCTATAGTTTCATTCACGGCCATATAATGAGACTTCCACAAAAGTTGCATATTTCAAACTAATCGATATATAAGTACTTATAAATTTAGAGACATTCATATTGAAAGACGTATTCAAATCGGAAAATAAGTTCAGTAAGAAGACATAAATCTTCAGAAAGCGTTCGGAAGACCTAATCCATTTAATCTCTCGATGAAAAATCGTTCCATCGTGATGCTCGTTCCGCTTATCGCATTATTATTCTTTATCCGAGAATCATGTGTGTGTGTGCGTGCTTTTCTATGTGTGCACGTCTTTTCTTGGATGCTTTCCAAGGTTTCATCGACGCCATGACTTATGGTGGCGTTTCTCGTTTTCCTTCAACCAAGGAAACGAATACACATTGAATTCCGATACAGTATATTTATTCATCCATCCTGGCTTCCGTATTGACATTCGGTGATATGTAAAATAATGCACAAGATACAAAATAATATAGAATCTACAGGTGAATTGCGTGAGCAACGGAAGTAAATCCAATTTCGTTTTTGATTAAAAATTTACTGCTTCGGTTTCTGATGGAAAGTATTTTTATGCATAAATTGAATATTAGTATTGTTGCAATAAATTGATATTATAATTTATTAATTTTTGAAGGATGATGTTTGTGGTATAAAATTAAATTTATGATATCGGTGTTTTATAATTTGAATTTCGGAATATGTTCAAATTTGAATATTAAAATATGTTTTTAATGAAATATGATATTTTCTGATTGTTACAATAGCTTGATTTAATATCAATATCATTTTTTGATGATACTTGATTGTGTGATTCAAAATATATCAATATATATTAGCACTTCAATATTGAAATATTTTGAAATTTGAATGTTGAAATATGTTACAATTAAAATATTGAACTATATTAAAATTTGAATATTGAAATATGTTAAAATTTAAATATTGAAGTATATTAAAATTTGAATATTGAAACATGTCTAATTTCTCAAATATGTTAAAATAAAAATTTTGAACTGCATTCAAATTTGAATGTACCTAATCGTATATAAAAAATAAAAATTTTGCACACCATAAATATTTGTTTCTGTTAAACATATATACTTATAAAATTACAAACTTCTATTTATCTCTTTCCGCCCCTTACTATTTTTTTTAGTAATAATAATTGAATACGATAGAAAAATTGTCAGCACTTTTAAAACTTTGTAAAAAATTCAGATTATTACATTCTCTCGCCTTTGTCCTCGAGTTCAACGAACTCTCCATCACAAAAAATAATAAAAACTGTACGTGTCCTGTAACGACTACTTTTTTCATGTTTGCCACAATTTGTCCAATTTGCGTCATCCACTTCACAGTATTCGGCAGAAATTGTTTGAAATAGCAAACAAACTTTATTTAGCCATCGTTTCTGAATGAAAAATAAATAAATTAAATTCACGTAATATGATAACGAATGAATCAGAGTTATTTTTCATTTTGTAATTGTTGTATGAAATTTCTATACTGAAAAGATACATAAATCTTTGACTGACGTTGACGTTGTATTCGTTTGAAAAGAATTTAAAGATAACATGAATTTTTTTTACAATGAATTTGTAGAAAAGTATTTCTTTGTCTTATGAAGTGAGGTGAGAAAAATTTTTAATAAAATATTGATTATCTTTCTTAAATAATATTTAAAAAAATTACTATTTGTAAATTAGATTTCTAGGTCAGACTTTTAACTTTAAGTTTGACTTCTGACTCGTGATTCACAGTTTATCTTTTATGAATCAAATTTTTACTACACTTGATGTTTAGGTCTAATTATAAGTTGTATATTCGAGTTTCGCTGAATACAAAATGGAGATAATGTTTTTGACATCTATAGCTGTTTTAGTATTTTAACTGAACAGCTCTGTCTGACACACTTGACAAATCAATAGATACAATAAACATCAGTAGACAATTTAACGTTCTTCACTAATTGTAACATAATATCAGTGGACATAAAAATCAATAAAATTATCATAGTTATACCAAATGTTAGAAAATTCCTAGTGACCGACCCTAATAAAGCAGGGACGACGGGCACATGGCCGTCCTACGACGACTACCACGGAGTAAAGGCCTGACGCTGTGACGTCCAGGTCATAAAACAACCCTGGGGCCTCAAGTTTCGCGGGGACTAGGAAACCACGCGGAACGGGAAGAGGGCATTCGTCTAGAGACCTTTGCAGGACATTCTTCTCTCAAGGATACTATTTCGCCCACGGAATCGGCTTATATAAAATATGTAGCATTTTTGAAATCGAACTTAGTTAGCGTTACAAGCATTTTCTACCTCGTCTTACACAAGTATATTTACGTTATTGCTGAATTAAGATCTTCGCTAAGTACAGCGGTAGATACCGCCATCGTCTCCCACAAATGGCGGTGACTTTAAACCACATACAGGAAGCTCCTCAATTCCCTTTCCCTATCCCCCATCTATCTCTCTCCGTGTTCGAATCAGTCGCGCAATTTTTCATCGTTGTAAAAACAAAGCGTTCTTAAAACGACGCGATTCGCGGCGTTCACCCCGTTCGCTCGTCTTTCATAAATCTCGCAGCTGTTTCGTCGCCCTTTGTTTTCTTAGCTAAGTCAAGAGCCGTGTTCACGGAGTTCGCTTCGGATTCCTTTCTAAAATCGACCTCCTTCGTCCGAGGGCGAAAATGTCCATACGCCTTGCATCGAACGATTTAAAACAATTCGAAGCGTGTGATCCGCCTCTCGCGAGTATTTTCTCGCTCCGCCTAAGATAGTTCTCGTGTTTCTGTTGCGACGAAAGAGACGGACGGGTGTCACCTTCCGTACAGAATGTAATTGCGTTCCCGTGTAATAGCTTACGATAGATTATTCATTTGTCGCAGGAATCGTCGCCGTAGAAAATCGGCTCGACGATCAGGCAAAGTAGGATTGTTTAGGACGCTGCACGAATTCGGGATCGGAACTCGCGTAGCTGCCCGAAATTGTGTTTGGTGTACGTGACATGTGCTATCCATCAGTAGAAACGTTATTTGACAAGGTTTGGCGGAAGATGAAGTGTGTGGCAGATGTTTGTGGTGGATTAAGGATAATTTTTTTTTAAATTGAATAGAAACAATCTTTCTTATAAAAGATATTTAACAAGCTTGAGGCGAAGTAACAAAAATGACGGTGAATTGTTTGAAGGACCTTCAATTACTCTTATTTTGGAAGTGGTATAAAAATGGAGATATTATGTGAAATGCAAAGTGATTTTCCAATGTCTGGCTTGGATGAAAATAAAGAATAACATGTAATTTTAACTGGTTTTATTTATCTTTATTTTGGAAGGTATAATAGTAATATAATTTTCTGTGTAGTTAGAATACATTGCTTTCAAATAATGTATGTCAGGTTTCGATTAAATAAACAATAACAAGGAATAAATTATTTCAACTAGGTTTAGTCATCTTCATTTTACAAATTTTGCAGAAAAAGTATTTTTATTTTGAATGAAGTTTAAGTAATACACTGAATGAAATGATGAATATTATACATAGGAGGCTGTGATAAGATTATATTATTTTACTTGAATGAATTTGATGAAATTTACAGTGAATTCACTAAGAAGTATTTACGAAATTACGCGAAATGAAAATTTATTCAAATATGAAGTAAATTTATAACGAAGTAATGTAGTCTGCAGAAAAACAATTTTTGGATATTTTAAAATTTAAAAACTTAGCAAACATGCAAATTTATAAATTAATTAGCATGAAAATTTGAAGATATCTCAATGTATAAATTTATGAAAGTAATTCGAAAAGTTGTAAATTAAAATTATTAATTTGAGAATGTGAAGATTTGTGAATTTAAAAATTAAGAGACTTATGAATTAAATTTTTAACTCAAAGTTTTGAAACCAGATAATATGAACATCCACAAATTTGGAACTACGAAGTAACTACAAACTCTCAAGTTTCCATACGTGTCCAAAGGAATCCTACACCTCACACTGATCGTGATGGAGTAGAGTGACTACCTTCATCTGGTACAAAAACAAACGAGTGAAAATTATCCCGAAACATGATCTTCGCCCACGCGACTCACCCGAGATCCATCATGCTCGAAACCGCAGAGGAGCCGCAATTACTCTCAATCAAGATAAAAGGGATAACAAACCAGGTCGCGGTATCCCCGAATTTAATCGGTCATTATCCATTCGTTAATAACATCTCGTGTCTTTCGATGAATACCCGCGTTACACTCGCCATTAAACCTCTCCGCGTAATTGCACCGTTTCCGGCTGCGCAGTTCCGCTCAAACGCTCGACGGAATACCCGCAAGCGTGCAAAGCGTTTGTCCTGTCACGCGGATAATACGAAAGTTCGCGTTTTGGTTAACGTTTACGTTTTCAGGATGGGTTGCTCTCGCGGTGTGGCGTTCACGAAATTAAACCCGTTCTCGAATAATCTTAACCCTGGCCTTTTCCTCAACGTTATAAGCGAGAGACGCCCATATACTCGTTGAATAATATTAGCGAACTCCGCGGGAACTGGTTACGCGAATGTCTTTGTTGGTTTTCGAATAACTGTGGGTTACTCGTGCTCGGAATTTCTAACTGGCTGTCGAAAGAGGCGACGACAGTGTCGTTTTCCGAGAGTATGGCATAACTTTGAGTGTTTTAGAAGTAAGGAGAACGATAATTGCAGTTACTTGCTGAGGTCTGAAAAGGAGCCTGCGTTGGGGTTGTGAAAATATGAACTGTGAAAGTGTGAACGGCCAAACGTTGATGGTATCTACCTTGGACTAGCCAGGAATTGGTGCGTAAGGGGCGGAGTTTAGAGGGATTACGACCTCCATTGGTCAGAACAGGAAAATGGACACCTCACACGAATTTTCGGCGGTATTGGCTCGAGCAGTCACGGCACAATTAGGTCAGAAACAATGACAGTCGGCAAACGTCTCGAGAGTGAGATAGTGCGAATTGCGTGATGCAGTTGTCATTATTATTCTTATTTGCCGATATGTCACGCTGGAATTCACTGTGGGGATAGGCTGAGCGACCGAGTGGCTTCTTTTACTCTGGGTCGACCTACTTGACAACTCCTGGGTTGTCTACAATAGGTTTTTGGGTCTGCTACGAATATTGCAACGTGGAGTTTGACTAAATTGCGTTGATTGTTTGCGTTAGGATGGTCTGAAATTTTACAGTCTCGAATTTGAAAAGTTGGACATTACGGAAATTCGGGGATTTTTAGGTTCTGGGAAATTGAACTTCGGAATTTAAGAAAGTGAGAATTTTAAAATTAGGATATTTGGAGAATTTGTAAATTTTGTGATTCAGTGATTCGTTAGAATTTGGGAATTTTTTGATACTATGGGTCGACCTTCTTACGTGACAATTCCTGGGTCTGCAGTTTGTTTATAATATTCAACAAAATATTGAATATTTTTCCTATCGTAGACATACAGAGCTGTGATATTTTGTTCAATATCACAGACATTTCGATAAAAGCACTACCACAAAATTTTGTGATATAAAATTTGAAAACTGTTATTTCGAGTTCTAATATGAATCCTTCGCATTTTGAAGCAATTCTAAAATTTTCTAATTGAAAAATTGTATGAATTCTTTTGAAATTATTGTTTTTCATAATTAATTGCTACTGTTATCTATCACGTGTGTAACACATGTATGACACATGTCCGTTACATGTTATTCTATTAAATCAAATGGTAAGTGAGTCAAAAATGAATTCGCCGTATTTATACAAGTGATCTCACAAGCTAAATATTTTCCAGTATAATTATATTCAAAATGACTAAATACTTGTAAATATAATTAAGCATTCGATACATGTTGACTATTTAAATTTGTTTTCCAAGATCCTTCGCGCAACCTGTTCTGAGTATACATTGAAATGAACTTTCTGTTGGTAGAACAAGACACGGCTTGCACTCAAGAGCACTCAACTTTATTAAAAAAATTTGATACAAACTTTCTGTGGTACCCGTTTACGGACACAGCAAAGTTCCGAAACATTTTCAAACACGTATCTTCGTTACCGCGTATAATCAGTGCTTAAACATCTCTCAATAACATGAACATTTTAACGATATGTTTTCTCTCTCGATTTCCATATTAACGCATTACAAAAGCAATCAATCGCTGGAGGCGATAAAATCGAATCTCGCTATTAATTTACCGAGTTGTGAAGATTGATGTACGTGTATAATAGCTTGTTGATTAATTATTTGCTCGCTGAGTAAAGCGACCTTTGATTATTTGAACGGAAAACCATTCCTTCGGGCGACGGTTCTAAACAAACAGAGGGAACTGCAAATTTCAGAATTCTATAATTTTGGGATATGATAGAAACTAAAGTAATTTAATTCTTCATTTATTTTTAGGATAATACGTGACGATTAGTTGCACGTTGAAGACATAATGAAAACATAAAATCGTGTCATTGTGAAATAAAACAGAATATCAAAGCATATTTTCATAAATTCATTTCACAAGAAAGAAAAGACTATAATTTGAATGATTGTATTCACCAAAATCTCTTCGTACAATTACTGGAGTGCACTAATAATGCCATCAATTATAAAATACGGTGAAATATTTTAAATATGAATTTTCAAACAAAAGTATCAGAAAACAGCTGCGATTCTGAAATAAATCAGACAGTTTTCAATTAAAATATAAATATTAAACAACAGACAATTTGACGAAAATGTTATTGTATACTTGTTTGAAAGCATTATTTAATCTGTTTGCATTCGTCTGTACTTTATAATACATTATAGAGTACTTGTCGGAGCAACGCAGTACCGTCTCTACTTTTCAGTAGAACAACTCAATAATTTCCATTCTTCGCGCAACGCGCATTCATCAGTATTAATAATTCGTCGCTATTGAACGTATTGAACCGAAATCACAATCCGCGTTAATTATTATCGCAGTCCATTCTGCCTTTCGATAATCAATATTGTGTGCAGAGTAACGCAACAGCGACATTTCCTGCAATAACGTTATCGTCTCATTATGATCCAAAGAGACACTTCGAAGACACATACAAAATTTGTGTCTTGCAAACCTTCGCCGTAAAAATTAATAGGATACTTAATTGGATCGGATAAAGATTCGAAAGCGTTAAAAAATGGTGTATATTTAGTATAATTAACTGGGAGATCAAAATCTGTGCAAAATTTTGCTGTGACGTTAATATCAGTCTATTAAGAACTTATGTATTAAGTTCTGTATTAAGAACTTATTAAATTGCAAACATTCGTATTAACTGCTTGGGACTATGAACAATGTAATAAAATATTGTTAATGGTTTGTTAAAAGTAAAAATGCTACCGAATCAAATTTTCCACTGTTTTAGATACGATGGACAAGTAGAAATGACACGTGTCATGTGAACTTTACTAAATATTTCTAAACAATTTATGGAAACGTACGTTCTGATATACATTTTATTTTGAGTAGTTTTGAAAACTATAAACGTTAGTGTACATCACTATCAAAAGTTCGCAATCAATATTGTTTAACCCCTTGTCATAGTGTGACGAATTTAACTTGTCACGCATTCACGGTTTAAATATGATAAATCTGACTGAAACTTTGAATGTGCTTCGACTTAAAATTCAAGTTCAATTATAATATTATAATGGTAGTATTGCACTATATTGTAAATATTATAATTATAGTATTGTAGCAGTTCTGACGCATCAAATAAATCATACGATGGTTCAATTTCACCCGGAAAGAAAATATCGTTTTTCCAGCTAATGCATAGTCGCAGTTTGCGAACAGTGATTCACATGATTTCGTACTCTAGTTTTATTAGAATTAACGACCGCCATTATCAAGGAGCCTCAGCCGCTGCCATTACCAGCTCTGTTTCGTTTCAGCGGCATTCAACCGCGCGCTAATACTTTTTAACTGCTCATTCTTTTTCGCTACACTCGCAAAACCTTACCAAACCTCGTCGCGGTTCTTAACGTGGCGGAAAAATGGCAAACGTAAGGAATAAAGTGACTGAAAAACGGCGTATGCGGGTCGAGAGCGTGCTACGAAGCGAAAACATTTTACAGCGGCACGTCGAGAGACGTTTTACAGTGACAGGAACTCTTAGCTTTCGACGCGTTTCTTCTCGCGAAGAGGCCGGAAGTGCCTCTCACCATGAAGCTCGTCATCCTTGTCGATCGATTTTCTCTCGTTCGAAAAATATCGTGGATTGGTGGAATTGTGCTTCGGTCCTGAGTACCAATTTCGAATGTCCATTGTATTTGTCTACTGCGTTGGAACGCTAAGGAGATTTATCGTGGTCAAAAGGAAACGACTTGAAAACTCCTCATGCTTTCTTTCAATCACATTTGTGATTCTTAGAGTTGAAGTCTAACGACTTCGGATAAATTCGATGGTAGAGAAAAGGTCAATTGCATGACTTGCAAGATTGCAGGTTCTACACTTTCGTATTTCTAATTTACTTCAGAAAAATACGTTCTTTCTGGTACTTAAACTTTCTTCCACCCTTATGCATCTAAGAGGTGTACAATTTTGAAAAAGCACTAAAAAGATATCACGAGTAAAACATGTCTTCATGAAACTGTTAATTGATATACCATGAGGACATGATAGAAATGTCCAAAAAGTATAAATACCTGTACAAAATAGGGTACATGTTCATTTTCTATTAGTCCCACAATTTCAAATTAGTTATAAGTATAAGATTATAGGGGTTGAAAGCTTTAAACTATACAAAAGATTAATCACTTACGATACCCCTAATTAGAATGAAAATGGGTGACCAGTCAATACTGTGTTAGCACAAAGGCTTCCTCACGTCACGCTATAATATCAATATCTCTTCCATTCAATCTCGCCATCCCCCTTTTCGCATGTCATCCCTTCTAGCTGAAAGGACTGAAACACACCTCCGTCGCGTCAAGACGTTCATTCACCCCTAACCTTATAGACTGCTCCCTTAACGTTGACCCTAAATCCCTAACAGTGAAAAAAGGCGAGAAAATTGCTGGAACAAACACAGCCGTACATTAATTCGAAGGTAAAACAAAGCACAGAGTCGAGATGAAGATCGCAAATACGTAGAGAGCAAGGGTCGCGTAAAGCCGGCTGCTCTGCACGTTCCTTAATTCCTTATCAAGCAGTAAGTGGAACTGATTAAACAGATTTTGTCGTCTGTCGCGGACGTTCAGACCTGCTGGGGGAATTAAGTTGAATTACATTTGTAGCAGTAGCCGGTGTCACCTGAAAAGAGCTCTAGCATCGGATAGAGGCGTATAAAGAAGAGAAGAAAGCGGGGCGGTGTAGCGTTACGAGTGAAAGAAGCTGCCACGTCCCGACGGAGATTAATTAAATTGTTTTTAAAGCAGCCATTTGTGCGGACGCTCCTATGAATATTAATGCTAATTAATTAGCCGGACGAATTGGAAGAACCTGCTGCCTTCACCGGGGATTCTGAATATTGAATTGAACGGCTTACCTTTTAGGATTCGAGAATCGACGTTTGAAATTTATATTGCATAAATATATGAACTTCCAGTATGCTGAATATTTAGAAAGATTTGTTTTAGTGACTATTTTATAATAAGCAGGTTTATTAAGCAAGCTATAGAACGTCACGTTCGATTTAATTTCAATGTACTGTTCGATAATTCCCTGCGTATGACACTATGGATGTGAATGAGGATAAATGCGTACATTCTTCATGATTTGTTCGTATCTGTGACACACGTGGTGTATGTTCGTTGGATTTAGGAATCGTATATGTGTCACGTGGCCGAATATGGAGCACTCCTAATAGAGAATTATCGAATGACTGTTTTGCATAGAACACATTAGCTCTACTAAATATTTCTTCATCGAACCGAAATTTCGGCCTATGGAGATTACTGCTTCTAATCTGCTTCTATCGTTTAATTTTGCACTGATTTTATTGCAACACTATATGCATAACGGTTGCTCTTGGGTTATTTTGTGATCGAAACTCGTCGAACTTGCGCCACGTTCATTAATTTTCTTTGAATATTGTATTAAATTACTATGGTAGCTCATTACATAATATCGTGATTGAAACTTGTAAAGAAGCAATATCAGAACTTCGCTGTAATCCATTGTTTGCTGTGATTAATATTCAGCCATTTTGTTTTGAGAGCGTTAATGAGACGGTTATACAGTCTTTTCTATAAAATTTACGCTTTGGATTGATGTAACGCGATTTAATTATATTTTTATTTTCATCAAATTTTGTTATGCTTTTCATCTTTCAAAATTAAGCATTTATGGTTTATATATTATTTGTAATGTGAGGTTTTTGAAAGACTATGTCGTTATAATAATGTTGAAAATATGTTACATAAAATAACATACTACATGATATACAGTGTTATCTGTGTATGTAATATATTGCAATAAAATACAGTATATTATAATCTCTCATAGGAAATACATAAAAATCTTGAAGTTTCCTTATGAATGAAATTATTGAAAATATATTTTATTTTTCATAATTACAGGTTTTATTGCAACTTCTTCATATGTGCAAAATTGGCAGTATTATATAATTTCTTTTTATATGCATTTTCACACTGCTTCACCTATTTATATTATTGCATACTATTTATAAAAATAGTATCTTATTTGAACTTACTGTATAGTTCCGTTACAATTCAACCTTATTTCACAATTTCACATCTCACAAGGAAACATATCGAACCGCGACACACCGATTTTAATGAAACTTATGTGAAAGATAGTTCTCAAAAAAATATTTGACACGTATTTTTTTTTATCGGCAATCGTTCACATTGAAGGGGTGAAAATAGCCCTCGAAGTTGGGGGTTGAAACCATGTTTTTGGGAATATCTCCGGAACGAAAGAAGATAATTGAATTCTTTTTTTCGTAAATTGTTCGTCTTTAGATAGGAAATTTTTGTGCGTAAAAAAATTTCAAGAAACTTTATTTGTTTAAATAATATTTAAAAAATTCATCATTTTTGTTTAAATTTTTGCACTAAATGTTGATCTATTTTTTTGCAACTTCGTGTACGTAAACTATGGACAAAAATAGAGGATACGTGTTTTTGGAATTTGTTGTTTGTTGCAATGTTTATTAGATATATAATTTAACATCACCTCCTATGAAGAGGGGCAATCATCATTTTTATTAAAAATATCATTATTTTTACAATCTTTTACATTATTTTAGCGATTTTATACCTCTTCATATGCCGTTCATTGATTTCTGAACAATTATTGTAAGCGTCACAGGTATGAGCGTGACGCGGTTACAATCATCGCCGTAAGGAACATAGGCTTTTATGGCCAATATTGTTAAAAAATAATTTAATTTATTTTTATTTTCTGAGTTTCTTAAAAAATCCCAATGTTTCCAAAAGTTCTAAATATTTTATTTAGAATAAAGTCTTTACGCCTGTAAAAGTATAAAAGCAGTATTGGCCATAAAAGCCTATGTTCCTTATGACGCGGCGTTAATCATAACCGCGACACGCTCATACCTGTGACACTTGCAATAATTATTCAGAAATCAATTAACGGCATATGAAGAGGTATAAAACGTCTAAAATATTGCAAAAGATTATAAAAATAATGATATTTTCAATAAAAATGCTGATTGCCCCTCTTCACAGGAGGTGATGTTAAATTATATATCTAATAAACATTGCAACAAACAACAAATTCCAAAAACACGTATCCTCTATTTTTGTCCATAGTTTACGTACACGAAGTTGCAAAAAAATAGATCAACATTTAGTGCAAAAATTTAAACAAAAATGATGAATTTTTAAAATATTATTTAAACAAATAAAGTTTCTTGAAATTTTTTTACGCGCAAAAATTTCCTATCTAAAGACGAACAATTTACAAAAAAAAGAATTCAATTATCTTCTTTCGTTCCGGAGATATTCCCAAAAACATGGTTTCAACCCCCAACTTCGAGGGCTATTTTCACCCCTTCAATGTGAACGATTGCCGATAAAAAAAAATACGTGTCAAATATTTTTTTGAGAACTATCTTTCACATAAGTTTCATTAAAATCGGTGTGTCGCGGTTCGATATGTTTCCTTGTCAGGCGAAATTGCAAAACTGCTGATCGTGCCGAAACAATGTTCTCATCAACGCCAGTTATTCAGGAGTCAATTAATAACGGAGCCACTCGCTTAATCGATAGGTTGTAACTCGAGTAATTTCCAGTAATCATTCCATTAAAATGATTATACCGTGCCGTTAGCGAATGATGGTTCCTTGCAAGAACCTCGTATCTATTCATCGCATCTGAACAATCCGGCGATCGCTATAACATGTAATCCACTTCTCGCCTGAATCTCGTTCGCCTATCTGTTCCTTCGTTCGCTCGTATTCCCACGGCGAATTCGAAAGCACAGCTTGCAATGTACTTTTCGCTTGGGAGAGGAAGAAATTCGTCGAAGAAGTTTTCTTGGCACACGGCCGAAAATCTGCTCGCCACATAAAACTCGTGCAACTGTAGTCATATTTACGTGCGTACTTTTCGTCATTCCAAACGGCTTTCGGTGAGAAGATGACTGTCAATGTTGAACTCTCTTCTTCAATTATAGGTGTACGTTTCGTTAACTCTATGGTACAAGATTTAAAAAAAAATAATAAAGTTAGAATTAACTGAAACCTAATTAGCTTTATTAACCCTTTGCACTATTTTGACGAATGCGACTCGTGACCTACTCTTCGGTTGTGTTTTATTCGTATTTTTTAATACGCAATTTAGAGTTCAAGTCCAATAATTTACATTGTGGATTGCATAATATCAAATTGGCATAATATTTCAACTTGCTTTATTAGTTTTAATATCGTAGTGGTTAGTTCTGACTGATGCACCTGATGCAAGTAAATCACAATGCAAAGGGTGAATATAGGAACTCCAAATTTTCGAAACGGGTTAAAATATTATCTTACTATGCATAACAAGTTAGTTGTTAATTTCAACTGTTATATCTATAATTTAATTTACAGACCCTTGAATGTTCGTAATTGTTTTAAGTGAAAAACATGTTGATGTGAAAACTGGTTGGTTGATTCTGTGTCGGTGTAGATTTGCTGGTGGTCACTATTTTTCTAATTGGACCCAATTGATTTCCATGACTGTATGACTGCCCTAGTTTAGCAGAACCCGTTAGTTATAGTGGATGTATACGAAAATTTGATATGTCTGCCATGGCAAACGATAAACTTGTTACGCAGCAATAACAAATTTTTGCCATAGAATTTCTAGTTTCAGAACACTTTTTGACGGTGCAAAAACTACATTGAAATATTGGACTAAAACTAAAATATTACAGCTGAAAACTAAAATATTGAGGAACAAATAAGTGCTTTATTCGTTCTATGAGTTTAACTAATTTCGTGAAAGGTTCTTTGCATTCGAATGATATTTTTTTACTTTTAGACATAACAAGATATGCAAAAAATATAAAACAAATCACATTTCCCGGCAAGGCATCAAACTTTCATGCGAATTCGTGGATGGATGTTCTCAAACTGGAGGCGAGAAAAATGTAATTCTACATTTCCACTAGACGGTTGTCGTTTTCGATAGCAATATCACTCGACCGGCAATTTTATTCTGGAGCCAAGCACCAAGTTCGCGGGACAAACGGTGATATTGCTGAAAGAGATAAAAGAGAAGTAAAACCGCGAGCTGTGTTTCTGGCGACTGGTGTCGACGAAAGAATCTAGTTGAGCGAATATTGCGTTCGAAACTTTCGACTAATATTCCGGAAATATTGAAACTTGCACAGAAAGTTGCGGATCGTACGAACCTTGTTAATTCGAGCTTGAGCACAGTCCTCTGATGCGTTGGCAAGGGAACACAGATTGTGTGTGTCGCAGCGTCGGCAATATTTAGCGACGATTAAACAACTTGAGGAACTTCGTATCGTTAGAAGTCTTAATATTTATAAGTAGTAGCTTGAATAATTGCGATATGTGACTTCTACCTATTTTTACTGATGTTTCAAACGGTTGCATGTATCCGAACAATGTATCTGAGATTCCCAGTTGAACAACCTCTATTTCGTATCAATCTTTACGATTGCTTATTTCGCAAGTTTTATAACTACCGATCACACAATATGTTGAGTAAATATTTCAATGTATATTTTCAATGATCTGAATTTTTGGTAGAAAATTAAATTTGTGAAAGTAAGGAACAGCCGCGAAAAGTAAAACTAGCTCATAATTTTAACCCTGGCAACAACAAGGTCATTACAATCTATGAGATTTCTATATAATTGCCGTTAATTCAACAACGTTTTCAAATAACATTTACAGAATATACTTTGTACTGTGCATTTGCGTTGCATCGTTGGCAATATTAAGCGACGATTAAATGATGTGGGGAACTTCATATCGTTTCAAGTCCTAATATTTATAAGTGATGGCTTGAATAATTGCATAACTGATATGTGCTTTCTACTTATTTTTAATGATGTTCCAAACTGAACGACTGCGTGTCTATATGTATACGAAGTTGATCCGAAGCGAACAATGTGTCTATGTATCCGACGTTCCGAAGTGAACAACCTCGATCTATTTGGTGTCTATCTTTTCGATTGCTTATTTCACAAGATGAAGACTCTATGTGGCGTACAATTTTTAAGAAAAAGGCTGAGGGAAACAGTTCCTGATTTCTATTAGGTATACAAATTCGAGTGGAAATAGAAAACTGAGTACGCGGTGGGCTCTCCAAAAAGTAGCAAGTACTGAAACGGAATCTCGACACGTGTAGAAACTGCAAATAAAGGACTCTACTGCTAAGATTAATAGTAGTTAGCTGTGAATAATAATGAACTAAAAATACTCGATAGGATGTGTCGACTGCTTAATTGTTATTGCAGCCATGAAACCTATTGATTTGAATCTATTCAAAACGTCCGAAGAAACTAAAAATATTATTGTATTGATAAAAACTTCGCTCGAGCTCTTGTTATGCTGTAAGACCTAACATGTATCAACAATAGAGTTGATCGGTGTTCTATTTCACACACCAGAACGACGTCGTGCTTTTGTTCCAGCAGGCATGCTTATCTGAATGATCAGCAAGTATCAGGATGCTAAAGTTAGCGAAACACGTGGGTTGTATCCAGTTTCTACTTCATTGTGTTGTAGAATAGTTTGAGCGAGTTTGGGAATGATAATGAAGAGACTTTTTTGTGATTTTCTTCTTAATGTTGAAGGCGTGGGTTTTGTGTCGAGACGGTTTTGTGACATATTGGTATCAGGCTAATGTTGATAATGTTTTATTATAAGACGCCCTTTTTGAATAATACAAAATTATTGTGAGTGAGTTCATTTCATTATTTCATTTCAAAAAATTTTTTTTTGAGATTTTGTTGTCAATTGTTTCAGGTTTAATTACTTTGTTATTCTGCCATTTTTCTATTTCCCTACTTGTTTTTATAATGTTTTTATTTTCTTTGTATTTTTGTATTTTTCTAATTGTTCATTTCTTTCCCATGCAATCATTGTTAATTGAATAATTTGAAATATTGTTCTTATTAAAACAAAAATATAGTGAATTTATCAACAAGAAATTGAAGCTTTGATTTGCGAAACCTTTTGTCAACGCAATGTGTCTCATTTTCGAGTCGTACTATATTCCTGCAGTGTAGCATTTTAAAGATAGTGCCAGGAAGGGTGAGCAAAATCCATGAAAATTGACGAAGTTATAAAGATTTAAAGTATGTTCCTCAATGCACGCTTCGCAAACGAAATTTTCTCAAGGCCCCATTTTCAAAACGCGTGACTAAAATATCTTAAAAAGCACTGAATCGATTTATTTCAAACTTTGCAGTTCTGTTTTGGCAATCGAAGTTTTCGTTGAGAGTTTTTCTCTTTTCTGACCTAATTGAGTACTCATTCTCATTTACTAAATTTCAAAATTATGTAAATTCTATTACTAGAAACATTAGAAGAATTGGTAGAAATATTTATAAAAAGTTATTAATTCGAATGGTACTTGGATTGATAAGAAAAATTTTATTACTAACTAACAAAAATTAATAATTAAAAAATTAATGTCACTGCTGAACACTATAAGATATTAAACTCTAATTCAGAATTTTCTGGTGCATTATGAAAGCAAGGTATTACCACGTAAATAATCCAACTTTCTGTTTCAGAAATGGGTAAATCGTTTCGCGGTTGTAATTGATTTCCGCGAAAGTTTATAATTGCGGAATACCATTCATTTAGCAGTCGGTTTCAATTTATGTGAAGCTAATTTATTGAATGGTATACGCAAATTTCCATGGAACGTGCAATAGAGATCGTAGAATTTCAATCATGAATATAAATTGTCGTCGTAATGTTGTCAAAATATTTCCATGTGTTCTGGATCGGAACACGAAATCAATAGTTGTTTATTGCATTCGCTTAAGAGGCCTACGCTAGCATATGTTATTTTTATTGCATACAACGTTCAATACTTTATTATTGAAAATGTTGGACAAAATTTTGTTCTTTTGTAATTACAAAATATTATTCACATATGTATGTGTTCATTAGCTTTCATTCACATATATGTTCATTAGGGTTCATTTTAGGAATTGTCTATTTTTTCGCTTTGGCCTGGGTATCATGAAGTCGTGTTTCAGAGGTTCCTTAAATTTTTGATTTGACAGAATTTCCTGGGGTTGCCAAACCTAACCATAGCGATAAATTTTGATACTCTCACCCCAAGGTTACGGCGCTGTGAGTGCTGAAAGGATGATATGGAATTGGTCACCATAGATTTAAAAAAAATTAGAAAAGTGTGTTTGAGACCTCACCTTCGTACATCGAAGTCAACGATTTTTGGCGAACAGCGAATTAGAAAAAACCTTGAGAGAAATAGCTTAGTATCAGTAAACACTTAGTCAAAGCAGTGTTTTTTACGCTGCTTACTTACACAAAATTGCAATACCTCAGAAGTTTCAAACATTCAGACCTCAAATTAACAGCAGAGGACTTAATAGCAGAAAATAAATACGGTGGATAATTAATGGGACTCCAGGTTTTACAAAATATATTAAAATAAATTGATACCGTTAGAACGATCGCGAGGTACCATTAGCTAGATTATCCGAATCGTCCACTTGGACAGTGGAATAGAAAAGTTAACTTTCGTTCTAACTCGTTACACCGTACGGGTTCAACACGACCCAAGAAGAGGATGCAGAAAGTTTCATTCCGAAACATTTCCCGTTGCTATACTCTCTGCTTTACCTTCAAGCAGTTAATATCGATAAAACGTTTGATATATCGTTTTTGTGTGATTGCTTCGTGATTTATGGTAAAATAGATGTGTAGTATTTTTGATAATCGAATTTTTATTTTGTTGTTTCATTATTTTAGTGTACTTGTCTCTTTCCCAACTTTCACCATTTATTTTACTGCATTATTCTACTTGATTTGCATTGGAAATATCATCATACTGCTTAAATATTTTATTCATTATATAAACATATTTTATTTGGAAATGGAAATATTTTCTTTCGTTATATAAACATATTTTGTTAGTAAATTCACTTCTTAATGGAACTAAGACAGAAAGCTCAGAGATCTTAAAGTTACAGAAGCATCACTGTGTTTGTGAGTTTATTTCCTTTTCATCTCAGATAATATGCATTCAAACAGTGCTCTTATTTCAACTGAACTTGCAACCATAACAACTGAAGAAACAGAGTACGTTTGAAATGTATAGGGAGTAATATCTGTAAAAGTATCAAGCAATAACAATATAAGCTATGAAGCTCTAAAAATTGTATATATATAACAAAATCTTCAATTCTTCTTCAAGACTGTCTTCATACAGTGCAGCTTGTATACCCATCATATTAGCTAAATAACAAGTAATGATAGTACGTTAAATTCTGTGTATTTTATATATTTGTATGTTGCAACTAGTTTCCGCAATTTAAAAAATGTTGATATGTTTTATTTAATAACAACACATTTGGTAATTCCTATCGAAAATCCTCAAAATTATAGTAAATTTCTATTGTAGTAGATTATTACTGTAATTACAGTAAAATTTTGATATGTTTTATTTAATAACAAAAACAATTGATAACTCCCATCGAAAATTCTCAAAATTATAGTAAATTACTATTGTAATAGATTACTACTGTAATTACACTCAATTACTACTGTAATTTTGACTAAATTTAAGACTACATTCAAAACTGAAGAGGAGTGTACTAAGAGTTGTAAAATGAATCTCTAAATCATTTCAAGATAATACTGCAATTAGTATTAAATATCTATAAGCAACCCTTAACACTTAATATCTATAAATGATACTAATGCTTATTAATATATAAATGATACTTAATGCTTATAAACGATTCTTAACGTTTATAAATGATCCTGAATGCATAATTGGTCGATTTGGAAATAATTCATGCAGAATTACATGAAACGAGTACACGTCAGTTTTTGTACAAAGTGAAATCCAGCTCTTTGAAGATCGTTTAAGAGGAAACTTCTGAACTTTGTTTCTGTATATTGCCGTTTATACGGAAGGCAATTTCGAGCTGGATTTTCAAATGCCAAAGACAAAGAGGAAGCTTTAACTCCGGCAAAGAGATTGACGATCCCTTGCCGGGCCATCGAGTACAGAAAAGTTGGCATCGTTTCTAGATTTCGGTTGTTCCAACGAAAGGCTGGTTGAGTTCGTACGGTTCGCCTCGTAAGCAACTCGAACGACACGTCTTCCGGTTTCCGTTACGTGCAATTGATCGGATTTCATTGTTAGACAAAAAGCGGTATCTGCGATTTCGTAATCTCGAGGTTTCTCTACGACGATTTGATACGTTTTAACGTATATTTGGTTGTTACGTTCAGAATATTTTATTTCAATTAAAATCCTCTTAATAATTTTAATTTAACAAAGGTACTACTTTTGTAATAACTTTAATTTTATAAAATTAATTCTACTTGCATAATAATTTTAATATTTAATTTTAAGTTTCATTTTTTCCTTAATAATATATAATAAAAATTAATTTATTGCGGATTATAAAGAAATTTAAGTAATCAGATTCATACTCTAATTACATAATGATCTTATTATTCTTTTGTGTATTCATAAAATTTTACTTAAATTAAAGTCCTCTATAAAATTTTAATTTAATAAAATTAGTACTACTTCCATAATAGTTTTAATTATTTATTTCATCATAAAGATAACAATAAGTAATAAATAAGAAGGTTGCAATGAGTAAAGTATTTATAATTATTTATCAGGATATTTTTTAACATATTGATTGCTATGGTGGTCATTGGTGAACAGTGTT
This sequence comes from Megachile rotundata, assembly GCF_050947335.1. Taxonomy (NCBI): domain Eukaryota; kingdom Metazoa; phylum Arthropoda; class Insecta; order Hymenoptera; family Megachilidae; genus Megachile; species Megachile rotundata. The sequence continues at coordinate 9,801,590 of NC_134991.1, read as the reverse complement.
GTCAGTTTAATTATTTAGGGTGTTTTACTACAAATATTAATTCCAAACCATAGAATTTTACAAAAACAAAAATTTAACTTTCATCGTTATTGTATTATGCTTAAATTCATAATTAAATTTTGTAATCAATATTCAAAATTTTTGTACTTGTTTTCATATAGAAATATCTATCCTACAATTCATTCTATTAGTTAAAAATGAAATTTGATACAGTACACTCTCGTTGTATTGTCACCTTCTCTCAAAATTCCACATACACTACTTATATTCCCTAATGTGTATAATATTAATAATTTTTTAGTCATCTTGATATATTTTTAATTCTAAAAGGTATCCTATAATCTCATTTGAGATGATATACAGAAAAGAGTAAAAAATGAAGCCATATAAAAACACAGAATAATGAATCTACTACTTTTTGTCACAATATGAAATATCTGTTTCACGAAAAAAGAATATGTTATTTTTACGTGTTTCATTGTGATACGTAATATTTGCTTCAGTCTGGAGAAATTTATTTTATTTGTAGTAATTTCGTTTTGTCATTGTAACGTTACTGTCTGCTCATTATAAATTCCCTCGCATTACAACACGTGTCCCAGGTAATGTCAGCGAGCTGAAATTGAAATAAAACATCGGGTGACGTATTTCGTGAAAAATAATTTCATTTGCAACGCGTCACTCCGACGTCAGCGTTTTTAATTACGCTAACGTTAAATTGATATTAAAAATCCTTGTGACATACAGCGTCCTCGAAATTGTCATTTACACTTTTGCCTGAAATTAAATTGGGAATTAATTTTTTAAATGAGTACACCTCGCGGGTATTATAACTCCCCGTGCAAGCTATTATCACAAACAAACTTTGCCAATTTCGTCCATTAATAAATTACAGCTGCATTTTCGTTGTTTCCCTTTCGCGGGTCAACGTCGACGCATTGCGTTACAACTTTTCGAAAATAAATTGCGTTGCTCGTGTATAAAAGGCTTTATCGAATAATTATGAAAGCGAAATTCTACAATTCCGTATTTAACTCGATAAAACGTTACAAATTCTTTTGTTATCATATAACGGTACATTTGGTTCAGATAATTGTGGTCTTTTCAGCATGGTTTAATGAAAAGTTGTAACGTTAATATTGTAAATAGTATTTGAGTTTTGGAATGTATCTAGTTTAGTTTGCTTTTATTTTACATTCATCTTTCACAAAAATAGAATTGTAATCAGTACTCTTAACACTAAATCTGCGTATAAACTATACTTACTTCTAAATTAAAAATCAATAAACAAATGATAAAACATAAATTAATATGCACATTAATTCTTTTTCTCAGAGCTCACCATTGATTTAAAAAAAAGTCCCTAAAAGAGATTTTAACGACAAAACCTCGTTGCTCCTCCCTGCACCCTGTTTCTCTCAAAGCCCCTTTTCGATAGTTTTTATCAAATATCTCCGAAAATATTGAATTTACAAGAAAAAGTTTTAAATAAAAAATGAAGCTTTTGAAAAGCTCTAAAGAGAAGGTTATGTACATTTTTGACGTAAACCTATTATTTTCATTATTATGAAGAAAGAAAGTATTTTTTTCCTCTTAATTTTCAAAGTTTTTATTATGTATCTCAGGAAAAAATTAGCGTAAAAACTAGACAGAGAGTGCGTGTAGAGAACAAACATGCAAATGGGAGGGGTGTAAGGGGAGTCCACACCCCCTCTTTCATCCGCCCTGTTAACAGTAGTGCTTTAGGCAGAAGGTAATTAGACACCCACCGAGATATTTCAAGTCATAACAGCCACAAAATTAGGTTTACATCAAAAATGTATATAATCTTCTTTGTAGAGCTTTATATGGCCTTCACTTTTTATTTGAAACTCTTTTCTCTAAAATCAATATTTTCGGATATATTCAGTAAGAACTGTAAAAATTTTGAAAGAGCCACCTTTGTTGCTAAAAATCCTTTTAGGCACCTTCTCTAATTAAGGGTGAACTTTGCTTATAATTTCAGCGCGATCGGAGGTTTTAAATCACCTTAAAATGTTATAATTGAAAATAAAAAATTTAAAACGGTTATTTGATCGTTTTTGTAAGAACAGTGTCAACATGTGCGATAACAGAATCGCCGGAATCAATAGAAGTCCTCTTCTTCGACTTTTAATCTCCGTGAACCTGATCAAACAGCTCGGGCGTGTTGATATCAAGCCAGTAGACATTTACACCGACGTTCAACATCCCTCCGATCGGAGGGATGTTAACGCTAATCCGTCTGTAAGCTTTCGTTTCGAATACCCCTTGAAGCTCGGATTAACCAGCGAACAAATTAACTCGGGCTAACTTTATCCGTTCGTTTGATTGATCGCGGAGTGGAAGTTCTGAGAAAATTCGTAGCGCGTTGTTTAATCACCGCGACGAAATCACAACTCGTTGAAATAGAGCTGGAATTTCGCTCATTAGCCGGTTTTCCACGCTTTGACAACGAGCTCTTTCCGCTTTTAGACGCTTGCTTCCCGCTTGTTACGCCGCTGTTTCTTGATTCGTTCGGTCAACAATTTTCCGAAGTTTCTTCGTTGTTGCTTTTTTCCTGTGTATGGAATCGTTGTTCTTCCTAATTAAACAGACTGCCGTACTCTGCTGACTTACCGTCGGTTCTTTCGTTTCTTGTTGGTTTTTTGTTTAGGTACGGGATTAATGTTCACTCGGGGCAAACTCTGACACGACAGTTTAATTGAATTTCTGTAATTATACGCAGACTATGAGCGCTGTGACACGATTTCTAAGATGTGCTATAATGCTCAATTATTGATATCGTTGGAGCTGTGCTGAACTTGCTTTGGATTAAAGTTAGGTACTTCTATATTTCCATTGTTTAGTTACTGATTATTTTACGACTGCTCATAATTAGTAACTGATTTGTTTCTAACTGCTTTCACTGGTTAATCATTATTTTATGAAAGTTTTTATTGATTAGTAATTATTTTATGGCTAGTTTCATTATCTAGTAATTATTTTATGACCAGTTTCAGATATTAATAATAATCTGCTTTATGACTATTTTTATCAGTTAATAATTGGTTACTTTATTAATTACGACTTTCAATAATTAGCAATTAATTTTATGACTGCTTTCATTCGTTACTAATTATTTTTGTATTATTTTCATTAATTAGTAATTAATTATTAAAAGTTATCATGGTACTCATAATTATGACTTAATTATTTATTCTTGGAATAAATTGATAATAAATTACGTATTCTACAATCATTTTTTATTTCGTATTCTTATTCTGTAACCGTAATTTATAATCCTTGGACAAATTAATTCAATTTTTATTAAATTTACGCAGTGTGTAGTTTATTTATTTATTGTCTCTTTTAATTAAATTTTTCAATAAATTTGGATTTTTTAAAAAATATTTAGCGTCGTTCTAAGTATTGTAACTATATTTATTGAATTGTGGCATTTCACTAAACTTGACTTTGTAAGACATATTTCACCAGCTGCATTTCTGCTACGATGTTGCAAAACTTCAATGCATCCACGCACAGCATATTCACGAATAAAACAATAGACACTTTATAATGCAACAAAGTACCTCTAAATAATATACAGTGCTCTATTACAGTTAATTACAATTTCATTTAGAAATTTCTTTATTAAAACCCAGCAACAGAGTACCCATTTTTAAACTACGCTCGCAAATATAAATTTTTGGTTTGATGAAATATGTGCATTTATTTCTTTGCGTCTCGCGTGGTCCATGTTAAACTTTTTTAAAAATTCCAACAGTGTTCTCGTCTAGTATTAAAAAAAAATATGAAATTCCTTTGCACTATTTATTACACCAAAGAGGAATGCAGTAACAGGCGCACGTGGTTATGGAGTTATATTGAGATTCTTTTGAAATTTTAAAAATTGCATCAGAACATACAAAATTGACATGTACGTACACATTGTATTATAAAACTTGTTTCCGTTTGAATATTTTTATTTCAGTTACCAATATGGGTTCGGTGCTGTGAAATATTGACGTATATTAATATACATATATTATAATATTCGGCCATTGTAGTATTTTATTATTTTATCATTTTACTACTCTTGGTTTCATTCTTTTTACCATTTGATTATTTCAGCATTTGTCATACTATTATTTATTATTTCACTATTCTGTTATTTTGCAATTTCACTACTTTACTCTGCCACTATTTTGCAATTTCACTACTTCACTCTTCTACTATTTCTTTATTTTACTGTTGTACTTAAGTAGGAGAGTTTTCGTACTTGCAATATGTAAACAATACAGGTGTTAAGGGTGTAAATAACAAAAATACAAAACACAAAGGTAAGGGATTAATTAATATTTATTGCGAAACAAAAATCGAGTTATTTATAACAAATGCAGAACGAAATTGCAAATCAAATTTCAATGTAATAATTAAATTCTAAGCGACAATTTCTAACGAGGAGCGCAACGAAAACGAAAGGACGTAATACCTTTGAAGATACAACCTTTTCAAAACGAATGAATTTAGCCCTATATAAATAATTATTATGAATGTGTAGAATACATTGATTTCTTGGTCAGAGTCTGACCATATTCATGCGTCATATAATCATATTCACGCGTCACATAACCATTTATTTTACCGCAACGCGTTATACACCACTGTAAGGTCATCACATACCATAATGTTAACGACAAGATTTCAGTAACGCTGCACATGAATTTTTCCTGTGTTGTCAATTTCCAACAATCTCTATAGCCATTCTATCGGTGGCAATATAGCGATAACCTACTATAGGTTATTCTGCATTCAGTGTTAGTCATCGATACTGAGATACCAGTGGCTCGCTCGACTTGTACGTGACCATAAAATGCTCGTTTTACATCGACAATAAATTCTTTGGCTCCGGAAAGAGAAAAACGATCGAAGTCTCGCGGACGCACAGAAATTGTTAAAATCTGTACCGAAAGAACTTCAATTTATTTTTTCATTATTATAATTTGATTATGGAAGGGACATTTATTTTCAAATGTACAAATATATTAAATATTATATGTCCCTTTCAAGCGAGTTGAATTTTGGGACTCGAGGTTCTTTATGTTTTATTAAAACTTACAGATGTTCTATTTTGTACATAATGTTACAAAGATATAAAAGTCCTTAAGTCGGCAATATACTATATGCAGCTTGTTGTCCGTCATTTTATATTGGGACGTGTTTATTTTATATTTAAGAGTTTGCGTTTCTATTAATTTAAGAATATTGGTTAACACTGACAGACAAATTTTTTGCATTTTAATTTAATTAATAAAAATTTCTGGAGTCTTATTATCTAAAAATTAAGGTATTCGCTAAAATGGGTGAAGGTTTTATTATATACAAAGGCACTTGTCTTGCTTTCAAGATTAATTAATAAATCATAAATTAAAAGCATATTTCACTTAATCTCTTTCTTCATTTCATCGAATCATTTTCACCCGAACTGTCTTTATATTCGGAACCTGTCTTCAAGATTCTTTTATCAGCAATTCTTATGGACATAATAAAAGTAATAAAGAACCTATTAAATTAAATCTGCAGAGTAGATTAAATAGAGAAATATCGAAGGTAAAATGGTGGCATATTTACGTACAAAACACTGGTATTTTAATCTAATAAGAAGATAAATAAAATATAAATATTCTTAATTACTTCCATCATTTTGGTATTGATTTAGGCAACTGCTGAGTTTAATCTTAAATTATTTTGTTCTACTGTAATGAAGTTTTGAACTGTTTAATATTTGCGTGTTACGTTATATGTTTATGCAAAGCTTGCATAAATTTCGAGCAGTTTTATAATATTTATTGTAATTATATAATTTTATAATATTTACTATGTCATATTTATGTGTGAGAACCATATTGCAAAATTGATTTATGCTCTGTTACAAAATTTTACTAATTTTTGCTTGATAAGTGTCTTAAAAACTGAATCTATATCTCAATAAGAAAATTGTTGAATAAACTACTTATTCACAGGTTTAGTCAATTTCAACACAAAATACGTGTTCGTGCATTTGCTGTCGACTTTCTTCGTGGCAATAATAAAACCTAGAAAGATCGTAATTACGTTTCTTTCCATCATTGACTGTAACATTATTATATTTCTCCCTCGATACATTTGTTATTTTACGAACTGTGTATATTGTTCTTTCGATTATTTAATGAGAATTTTCTGCTCCCAACTGGAAATGCTGTTCATTGGAAGCAAAATGAGCAGTGAAATATATTTGAATTTAATGAAAGAACAGATAATAAATATGCAGATCAGATTCCTTTTCCTAGTGGTTCAGAAAGAAAGAATGACAGTGATTATCGAAAAATATCACATCTCTTTGACTACTGATTACGGACAAGCTAATTTGGATCAACTGATAAACATACTTTCTCATGACATAATTCTTTCCATACCTTTCAAAGGTAATTAAAGAAACGTTACTTTCATCTGCGCTCTTTGCTTCAACCTTCAATTTAAACTTAATTATAATTTGCTAAATTGGAAACTACCATATTTTGATTTTCTTTTCGTTTTAACATCGTGGCATAATTTCCGTCAACCCATGAATTCGCGCGTAAGGTCGATCAAAAAATTCCTAAATTCCAAAACTATCAAATATCCGAACCACAAAATTTACGAATTCTCCAAATTTCCTAATTTCAAAATCCCCACTTTCTTAAATTCCGAAGTTCAATTTCCCAGAAACTAAAAATCCCCGAATTTCCATGTATGATGTACATTTTTCTATTCTGACCAATTGAGGCCGCAGTCCTTTCAGACTCCGCCTCTTACGCGTCAATTCCTGGGTTGACTATAGTATATCACACTAGCTAAGTAAATAGTAGTGCAATGAATTCGTTGCTTTGTAATGTTTGCACTATTTGCAACAATTTGAAAAATTCAGAGCTTCTTTCAGAGAAATTACCCTCATTTCCTCCGGGAGTGGGTTTTCCTGCTGGAATAGAATTTTCGATTGTTCCAAAGCTTCAGCTCCTCCCGTGAAAATGGACAGGACGCGCTTAAAATAAGAGGTCAGCTAGCAGGGAACTGAAATCCAGTTGGAAAATACGCTCGCGATAAATGTACCGCCTACGTATTTACATCTTTCCGGGCAGTTTTATGGATGCACGAAAACAGAAATACTCTGGACCGCTGGTTTTTGTCCGAGATAAACGTCCTGTTTTCTAGGGTGGACCCGCAGTTCAGATTGCTTTGTAAATAATAGCTCGATACGTTGCTTTTTTCGATAGTATTGAATGTTACATTTTGCGATATCTGCTTTTGTAACAATTTTACTAATTGACTTGAATATTTTCTCGACGGTTTTTAACGCGTTGATTGCTGCAGTGATACAGTTGGAAATTGGATTTGGCAGCATTTTTATTTTTAACGAGTTCTGGTATTCTCACGGTATTTTGTTACAGTTTGGATTGAAAGGCTGGAAACTGAGAAAGTGGAAGTATTGCAAGTAAGGAATTTTGGTATTTGGTAGTTTAGAATGTTAGAAGTTTTGAAAATTAGGAAATTAGGAAACTATGGAATTTGGAAAATAGGAAATTAGGCAATTAGGAAGTTCGGAAATTGGGAAATTAAGAAATGGGGAAACTGGGAAATTAGGAAATTGGAAAATTAGGGAATTGGGAAATTGGGAAATTAGGAAATTAGGAAATTGGAAAATTAGGGAATTGGGAAATTAGGAAATTAGGAAATTGGGGAATTGTGGAATTAGGAAATTAGGAAATTAGGAAATTAGGAAATTAGGAAATTGGGAAATTGGGAAATTGGGAAATTAAGAAATGGGGAAACTGGGAAATTAGGAAATTGGAAAATTAGGGAATTGGGAATTTAGGGAATTGGGAAATTAGGGAATTGGGAAATTAGAGATTTGGGAAATTAGGGAATTGGGAAATTAGGGAATTGGGAAATTAGGGAATTGGAAAATTAGGGAATTGGGAAATTAGGGAATTGGGAAATTAGGGAATTGGGAAATTAGAAAATTAGGAAATTAGGAAATTAGGAAGTTAGGAAATTAGGAAGTTGGGAAATGAGGAAATTAGGAAATTGAAAAATTGGAACATGGGAAAATGGGAAAATTAGGAATTTTCAAATTTGGAGACTTTGGAATTTGAAACAATTCAATAGTGTGGAAATTTAGAAGTCTGAAAACTTCGGCATTTGCAAGTTTAAAAATTTAACAATTTTAAAATGTCAAATTCGAAATTTCGAAATTTTTAAAATATCAACTTTTCGACATCGGTACGTTTCAAACTTATCAATTTTGACTTTAGAAATTTAACAAATTGACAGTTTAGATATTTGAAAATTTAACAAATTGAAAATTTATAACATATTTCTAGAAATTTGGGAATATGACCATTCAACTGCTACGATCATCAACCCCAAGATGTGCACTTTGAACCCACTTACCCAAAATGCTAAAATTTGTCGCAACATATACCTAGAAATAACCGGAAACAACACACTCGCTGAAAATGTTTTCTGAATTGATTCCGTCATGTTACGAAACACACGTAATAGAGTTTGGCGGGTAAAGGGTTAACGTGAATGCGCGTAGTTTGAATGGCGTGTCGGGGGGGTTGCCATTAGAGTGGCTCGATCAGCAAACTCGCATGATGCAGGGTCGCGCTGCATTGTAATCGTAGCGGATCTTGTACCCACGCAGTGCACCAATGTTCCCGTTTTACAATGGCTACACAGTGTAAGATACTTTTGTCCATGGCGGTCGCTTGTTCAAAGGCTTGCTTCCGAGAGTTCGAATGAATCAGCACGCAAAATGGAAATCGATCGCATCGATCTTTTGCGAGCATATTCCGTTGGGAGATGGAAAAATTCTGGGAATGGGGAATTGTGCGTCCAGTGAGTTATGAAAGTGGACGAGTATTTGCAGAGTGGATGTCTAACTGGTGAAATATCATTCGGGCTTGTGACGAAGATAAAGTAGATGAGGGTCATCGTCGACCTGTGTAACGTTTATGAAATATTCGTTTAGGAAACTGATGACCTATGCTGGAAAACGTCAGTCGTGTATGCAGAATATAAGTTCATTTCTTAATTGTGGAATTTTTTTTATTGCTGCGGTTATGAAATTTGAGATGGACAACTTTTTAAGTTTTATTTTTCAATTTTTAATATTTATTGATTTTGTAATTTATAAATGTCTAGGTTTTTATTTGCCCACATTTCTTATCTGCAAATTTCTGAATCCTAATGTTGAGAATTTCAAGTTTAGAGAATTTTTAGCTTCTCGAGATTCCGAATGCTCCAAATTTTTCATTTTCCCGAATTTCTCACATGTCGCAAATTTCTTATATTTTTCAAATTTCGGAAGTTTCCCAAATTTCTCAAGTTTCTCAAGCTTCTCAAGTTTCTCATATTTCTCAAATCTCACAAATTTCTCAAGTTTCTCGAACTTCTAAAATTTGTCAAACTTCTCAAGTTTCTCAAATTTCTCATGTTTCTCATATTTCTCAAATTTCTCAAGTTTCTCAAGTTTCTCAAGTTTCTCAAGTTTCTCAAACTTTTCAAATTTCTCATACTTCTCAAATTTCCCAAACTACTCAAGTTTCTCAAATTTCTCAAATTTCTCATATTTCTCAAATTTCTCGAATTTCTCAAGTATCTCAAATTTCTCAAATTTCTCAAACTGCTCAAACTTCGTAAATTTTTCAGAATACTCAAATTTCTCAAACTTCTCAAACTTGTCAAACTTGTCAAACTTGTCAAACTTCTCTAAATTCTCAAACTTACCAAATTTCTCAAATTTCCTAAACTTGTCAAACTTCTTAATTTTTGAGATCTCTCAAATTTCTCAAACTTCCTAAAAATCTCAAATTTGTCAAATTTTGTAAATGACTCAAACTTCGCAAATTTTTCAGATCACACAAAGTTCTTAAATTTCTTAAGCTTGTCAAATTTCTCAAATATCCAAATTTTCTAATTTTAAATCCACAAGTTCCTAATATTTGAAGTATCTTACTGCATAAATTCACAAATCTCTAGATTTCTAATTTTCTAACAATTTATTTTCAAATGCAAATTTTCAAAATCTGAACAACATACAATTGTTTCGGAAGTCGTGCACATCATTACCACAAATTCTTTCAGACACTAGGTCTGTCCAGCACTAGCTTAAAACTCGGTTATCACATAAAATGTTTCAAATGACATTAACGAACTAATCTGAAACACACTATCTTTGTAAAAATAATAGTACACAATATTGCATAATAATTTTGTATATAATATACACTATAACAATTGTGTAAAAATAAATTATAGAATAAACGATTTAAAAATTCCTGAAGTAAAATATTATTCATCGTATAACAATTTTTTGTTCCAAATAAAGTACGAGATAAACGGTTTAAAATACAATGAAACAGAAATTTGTTCGTCTCTCAGCGACGAATTTTAAATGCTGACTCGAAAATTTGTTATACAAGAATACACATACGTACGTATGTATACCCGTTACGTATCCGTACATTGAATGCATGGGTTTCTATCACTTGGAAACAAATATTGGAGCAGCTTTTCAACATGAAAATTGAAACTTTTAAAATGGAGAAAAATTGCAATTGGACGTGTGCGCGTCGCTTTTATCCATTTTTCCCGAGCTTTTATTATTATGTATGAATCGGAGGAAAGAACGGAACGCTTGGCATAAGAGGATCCTTTAAGAGGAAATAAAGGTAGAGAGAAATGAATTCCTTTGTACGGATGTTTAAAGTTCTCAAAAATATGAAAATTGCAAACCACGGTAGTGGGTACTCGCCGAGCCTGTCGTAAAAAAAGAATACAAATATACCGTGTTAAAGGAGCGCCCGAGAAAATAAAAAAGGTGTATAATACGTCAAAAATTTCATTTTTCAGTAGCGAAGCTTTATTACGGCGGAGATAAAAATAAGCCTTCAAATTTCTCAAATTTCTCAACTTTCTCAAATTTCTCAAGTTTCTCAAGTTTCTCAAGTTTCTCAAGTTTCTCAAGTTACTCGAATTTCTTAAATTTCTCAAGTTTCTCAAGTTTCTCAAGTTTCTCAAGTTACTCAAGCTTCTCGAATTTCTCAAATTTCTCAAGATTCTCAAGATTCTCAAGTTTCTCAAGTTTTTCAAGTTTCTCAAGTTTCTCAAGTTTCTCAAGTTTTCAAGTTTCTCAAGTTTCTCAAGTTTCTCAAGTTTCTCAAGTTTCTCAAGTTTCTCAAGTTTCTCAAGTTTCTCAGGTTTCTCAAGTTTCTCAAGTTTCTCAAGTTTCTCAAGTTTCTCAGGTTTCTCAAGTTTCTCAGGTTTCTCAGGTTTCTCAAGTTTCTCAAGTTTCTCGAATTTACCAAATTTCTCAAGAGAAATTTATTAATAAAAATTAGCAACTATTTGTTTTATAAGGAAATTGTGAATAATTGTGTGTTTGAACTCCTAATGAATTTCTGTAAAAAATTACTTGTTTACATGGCAGTTTAAAAATTAACAAATATTTAGTTTCGTGAATTTCAGTAAAAATTAATGAAAATTTAACTTTAAGAAAATGAAATTAATTTTTATTTTGGTATGAAAATTGTTAATATATTTCTTATTTTTAATTTAAATATGTTTCTTAATTTATTTATTTTTTATTAATTTATTAATTTATAATTTTTTTTATTCATGTAAAAAATTTCTGCTAAAATTAACTCGTTATGTAGCTCCAAAATCTTCACTAATTTTCTTGGGATTATTTTCTCGAATTTTTGTAAGAATTTATAAAACTGTAGATAAAATTAAATTTCTTCTTTTTATTCTAAGTTCTTACTTGTGAACATACTTGAATTTGGATTTTTAATTTATTTATGCAAACAACCTCTGAACAAATTAATTGGGTGAGCAGCTTAAAAGTTAAGAAATTGTTGCAAATTTTCCTACGAATATTTTCGTCGATTTTCATGGAAATTTATGGAAATTAACTACGGGTTAAATGAAATTATTATGCTTGAGATACAAATTTTTATTCGTAAACTTGCAGCTACATTTTTAACTATTTTGTAAAATAGAAATACTTTAATAAAATTTAATTATTTTGTTCTGAAAAAACATGCTTAAATAGTATCATAAAAATGAACACATTTTTGCTAATTCCCCAGATAATATTTTCGCCAAAATTTGTGAAAATTAAGCAAGATAAAATTATTTTAATTCTGACAAATGTTGATACTTTGAAATATACTTGTTTCTGTATTTTTCATTTATGTTATATAATCTTCATAACAATCAACTCAAAATTTCTTAAAAAATTTTGCAATAATATGTAAACTTGTAAAACTGTCATGTGTCTCTTTTGGTACTTTTAGCCTTTTTTTAATAGAAATCCATTTAAATTTGCCTTCCTTTCGTTTTCCGTTTTAATCTCCGATTTCCGTGCAAGTTCAGAGACATTATTTCCCAAAACCGTAAGGTTTAAATAAAAAACGAGTATCGAGCATTCCCGACGCAGACACCGAAAGGGTTAAATTCGTAATATTTCACGGTAGAAACAATTTTGTTGCTGATCCACGTCGTGGCAGTATTGTATTCTACTGAAATAACAGCCACGTCGGAACCGTAATTTATTTCAACGCCGTGGCGAAATTAGAACCGTGGAACGAAATTTACTTTTCTCTTGCATAAACGAAATTACCGTTTCGGTGGGGACGAATGATAGCCAGCTGGAAGCCAGTCTGGTCTGCAACTTTGCCAATGTTTCGCGAGATAAAACGTGGAACGATCGAAGCGATCCAGGCATCGTCGACCGGATGTTCCTCGAAGAGCACTTGTCTGGTCGCGTGAATTATCGAGTTCGCTACTTCGAGTGCGATCCATCGATTCCACGTCCCCGAAAACCCCCGGATATTTCCCGTGTCTCCTATCCCTTTCATGTGGTCTCCTACTTATCGACAGAGCAATCAGAAAATTTCCATCGCCTCTGCTCGGTGATAGTCGATTAGAACCATCGCGCCTCAGGAATTCTAACACGGGTTTTAGATTATTTAACACATAGTTTTAATCGTTTTCGATGATTTGTTTACCGAGTTTCGTTCGCTGTTTTCAGAAAATTGATTGATTAGTGATACTTTTGTATTTTGGGGCATAAATATACGAACCTCTTTTATTTTCATTAATCTGGCGATTTCAAAGGTATGACTATTTAGGGTGGCTCAGACTTGATTTACTAATGATGTCTTTTGTATATTTTGGGGCATAAATATACGAACCTCTTTTATTTTCATTAATCGGAGGTTTTCAAAAGTATGACTATTCAGGGTGGCTCAGACTTGATTTACTAATGATGCTTTTGTATATTTTGGAGCATAAATATACGAACCTCTTTTATTTTCATTAATCTGACGTTTTCAAAAGTATGACTATTCAGGGTGGCTCAGACTTGATTTACTAATGATGCTTTTGTATATTTTGGGGCATAAATATACGAATCTCTTTTATTTTCATTAATCTGACGTTTTCAAAAGTATGACTATTTAGGGTGGCTTAGACTTCATTCACTAGTGATGTCTTTATATATTTTGTTGTATAAATACACGAACCCCTTCTATTTTCATTAATCTCAAATTTCGAAAATTGTCTAGGGTAACTCGGAAAAGACATTTTTTAAATTGTAGTTAAAAGTCTATATGATAAGGCACCAATGTACCGATAGGAAATTCATTTGTGACTTCATAAGTTAAAATTTTTTAACTCAAATTTTGAAAGAATTTCTTTTACAACATATACTAACTTTTTAGAAAGAGAGGAAGAGAATCGATGAAAATTTGTTTGAGCCACCCTAATGAGTAGTATTTTTTAAATATTAAGTCATAGATTTATTAACATAAATATTCAGCCTGTCCTACCATCATGAAACATGTCAAAAATTTGATTTAGCATTCTACTTGTAAGTTTTGTTATTTCGCTACTTCATTTTGTTATTCTAGAGAAAAACCTGATATGAAATATAAATTGAGAAACTTGAGAAACTTGAGAAACTTGAGAAACTTGAGAAACTTGAAATATAAATATAAATGAAATGCAAATTTAAAATTAAATGTAAATTCTAAATCTTGATTATACCACTTCATTAAATATAAAATGATAAATTTCTGTCGCTAACAAAAGTTTCTTTTCTCTGTTCTTTTTCATGTTCTCCCCGGATCCTCTCTATATGGCCGTTTCGACGATTTCGGCGATGCTGATGGCCACGACGACGACACCTAACATTCCGCATGGCAACAACGATACGCTGATTAACTTTGGTGATGGTGGGCCATGCTAACGCGTCGTGGCGATGGTGACCGCAATTCCTGGTACACCGTGGTGACGGTGACAATGACACGATAATAAATCATGGTGATGGTGACCGCACTGGCATGCTAACAAACCGCCCGCATGGTGACCACATTGATACACTAACATTTTGTTGTACACCTTGTTGGGTCAACGACTTAATTGCTCACGTTGCACAATCCCTTTGATCGCTTTTAATTAAACATCACATGATTACCTATGGCTCGGTCCATTCTCAATTATTCTAATCTAATTTCATTCGATATTCTGTTTGATGTTGTTATTTTTGTCCCACTTTTTTACTGTTTATTTTTGTATTAATATTTACTTTATTCTGGGAAATGCAATATTCTTATTGATTTGTTATTTATGTTTCGCCATTCCTTTGATTTCTTTTAATTAAATATCGTAATTACCTGTGACGTGTTTCTTTCTGAATTCATTTAATTTGATTTCGTTTGATATTCTGTTTATTTTGTGACACTATTTTTATTTGCTGCCGTTTTTGGTATAAAAATATATTTTATGCTAATACATATATGTAATATTTAATTGTAATATGTTTATTGAAATTTTATTTATAATGTTTTTTTTCTGAACTATTCAAATATGACTATTAATATGTTTGTAATGAATACGTGTTTTAAAATATTTTTGTAATGTTGTTCATAAAATACCCGAAAATTTATTATTACATTATTTTTAACGATGTTCGTAAAATACTCGAATATGTTTATTTATAACGTTATATAATCTCTTTAAATTGATTAAACACAAAATTACCTCTTATTGTAATTTCATTTTGCTGAACATTTTCATATTCATTTTTTTTCAATTGCTGTCATCTTTGATACATATATGTATATTATACCACAAATACAAAACATATTTGTATCTTAATTAAAATTTCTTTGTGATGTTAATAATAAAATGCTGAAACGTGTATATTAATACATCATTTACAAAATATTCACAATTTTCTTCTATATGTTAAAAAATATTTAAATTTGTTTATTCATATATTATTTATATTTTATAATACGTATGAATATATTTTAACGATACTCATAAAACAATCTAATACGATTATTAAAATGTTATTTACGAACCTGTTCATATATAATTTTAACACATATTGTCATCTTTCTACATAACTCGCTTTTACCGTCCGAAACATTATTATCATAATAACAATAATGTTTAATCATCGCATTAAACGGAACTGTATATTCCGATCGCATTTGTCACTACTCCTTTCACGTGTCATTTTCCGTGCACCTCTTCCATTATTTTGATAACGTCCATTATTTCCATTAATTTAATCCGCAAATCCCATCATATCGGACAATCCCGTTCATTAACATTACCTTCCTCTTTGCTGACGTATCTCCGATGCCCATCGAAAATGATGGTCCACGTCTCTGAAACTGACCGATGGTCAACAACGTACCTCAAAATGATCATCGTTGCGTTTTCCGGTGTTTGCAATGAATGTCACCCTGTCTCGACGATCGTTCCGTTCTTACCCTGATGGATTTCCAACGAAAACACCGCAACTGTTGCGGTTTCGCGCGCAAACTCGTCGCCGAATTCCGCAAATGTGGCCCTCGGTGTTCGGCTCTTGTTCCCCTGTATTTCTCGTGTAAACGAAACGACACCACTTTCGCGGGTGTCATCGATACATCGACCAATCCTCGATTGATCCACTCGTTAATTACCGCCAATCCCTCGGAACCGATCACCATTGCGGTGACACCGTTACGGTTCGATCGATCTGTCTCTCCCGTTTCCTTCATCCGTGCCTATAAATCGATCACCCTTTACTGTTCCCTTTCGTTGCATCTACCTTTCGCCTCCTTTCATTTTCCCTCCTCCTTTTTTTTTCAATCGTTCCAATATACTTTGATATCGGGACACCGTTGCGGTCGTGTGCGATTTCATCGAATTACGAATTTCTTGCGAATTCAATATCTTTGTCTTGCCCCGAACGGTTTGGCTTTTGTGACATTTGATTTATCCTTTATTCGATCGTCCGCTTTTTGTTTCTGATTCGCGCGACTTTGTTTCACCAACTTTTTCATTGTTCCGATGAAATTTTTGCCCCGTTTGAACGGTCCGCAATTCAATATTGTTGAATGAATTGTTCGATGTTGCTTTGTATGGTGTTAATCGTTTACTCTGATTTTATTTGATTTATTTGCACTGTCACTTTGACTACTTATTTTGTTACTTGTTATTTACTTTACTTGGTTGTTTTATTTATTTTTCGCTTTATTTATTTATTTTCTCATTTATTATTTACTTTGTTTATTTTGTTGTTTGTTATTTACTTTATTCACTTTGTTGTCATTCATTTTACTTATTTTTATTCATTATTTTTTCTTATTGATTTATTTTATGATTTCTTGCTGATTTCTACACTTTATTATTGACTACTTATTGTACTTATTTATCTTATTATTTTCCATTAATACTTTACTCAAATACTTCATAATGAAAATATTACAAAATTTACTTGCTTTACACACAACGCTATCAATCAATAATTTTCATACAAATTGCACTACTTTCACTCGACTTTCCCATAATTATGTCCGAATGTCTACTAATTTTGACTGCATGGTTCACGTGCCTCGACCATGTTTCACATTCGATGATCGTGGTTTTAACTGGACAGGCTTGTTAGCAGGCACCCTGAAGACCTATCAGCGTGCAGCCTGCGATGAAGAGTCGATGACGTTGAAGTGTCCACCAGGTACCACGATATCTGTTGCCCTGGCTCAATATGGCAGAACCGGGGCAAATGGCACGGGCAGGTGCGGCTCACCCGATCCATCCCTGTTGCTTGGTGATAAACAGACAGATCAAACTTGCGTTTGGCCACAGTCGTTACAGGTGTGTGTTTTAAAAGTATTTTTTTACAACGTTTTAATTTTGAATCATCTATGCAGGAAATTACGAATATGTTTTTATACATGTATTCACATATACGAATATATTTTTATTCGTGTATTTACGTGTGCTAATATATTTTTATTCATATGTTTACGTATATGAATATATTTTTATTCATATGTTTACGTATACGAATATATTTTTATTCATATGTTTACGTATATGAATATATTTTTATTCATATGTTTACGTATACGAATATATTTTTATTCATATGGTCTGGTACGTGAATTGAGATTGTAATTGGAGTAGGATTGATTACGTGAGATGTATTCGAATTGATGTAGGAATTCAATTGGTTTAAATATTTGAAATGATCGGAATATTGAGGATTGATGATTTAAAATGGTGGGAATTAGGAGGATTTGATTTTGAATTAAATTTTATTTAATTGGAAAATTTAGTTATTTATTTATGCTGTGTATAAAGATTGTAATATAGATGAAAATTTGCAACTTAAAATGATGAATTATTATTAATTATCAATTATCAATTATCAGTTGTCAATTCATCAATTCATCAATTCATCAATTCACCAATTCATCAATAATTTAGCAGCATCGATGTTTGATCAAATGAATGCGTTAATATTGATGTAAATAATTATTTACACAATGAAATATTTCTTAGTACAATATGCTATTATAAAAACAATTCATTGTTGTAAAAAATTACGTGATTGTATAAGTGCTTTATTTTTGTTTGTTTATTACAGTATTGATTATTGATTTTATTATTCAGTGTTGGTTGTTGATTTTATTATTCAGTGTTGGTTGTTGATTTTATTATTCAGTGTTGGATGTTGATTTTATTACACATCGTATTTGTTTAACATTTTCCAAAAGCATTGTTGATCCTACCAAAAATAAATTTTACCCAGAGATTGAATTGCTATCGAATATTTTGATGGAACAGTTTTCATCTCGGTTTAGTGCTAAAAGAGATTATCATCGATAAAAATCAAAAGCTTCTGATGCATGAATACCTTTTTCACTCATTGTATGTTCAAGAGTTTAAAAACGATCATTGCGCGTGCAGTACATAAGGAAAATGATTTTACGCGGAAATATAAATCGAAAATATGGAACGATATAATTTTACTCTATATTTTTATACTTTTTCAACCAAAATGGTGCAGTTTTGACAATATTTATTTTTCATGAAATCATGAAGTTTCGAAAAGTTGTAAAAACTGTGAATATTCAAAAAGCTATGAAATCATTCATTTTCACAAAACTCTGGAAGTTGATTTAAACAGAATAATTGAAGGTTACAAATAGTCGTGCTAATTAAATTATTATATCACAATCTAAGACACATTCGATTATACGCAGTACGTTAATTTCTCTGAAGATGGTCAATTCTGTTTTCACAAAGTTTATAAACAATTCATCAAAATAAACAGTGACTACAACAGAAGTAAAATACACTCAATTTCGAATTCTGGCATTAAATTCGTGTCACAGTTTTACACTTGGCCACCGTAAATTCTGCTTTTCGGTGCATTGATAAAAGCACACAGAATTATTTACATCGCAAATAATGAGATACACATTATTATCCGTGAATGTTCTTTGTCTTTCTACAATTATACTCATGCTTTTATTACTTCTCATTTAATTTATCTCTGCTCTTTTTGTGTTTCAGACATTCATCGTTAATATACATTTATCTTTATGCTTTATTGTTCGACCTCTTCTGTTCTGTTGTAATCACAGAACTAGGTATTATTAACACAGAAATTAAATATTGGTATTCATATTAGATATTTGTTAAATATTATACACTTTTTCAGTGCATAATAGCTCCCTTTAGATCTGTATAATATAAATGGTATACCATAAATTTTACTGTGAATTTTAAAATCTTATTAATGAAATAGTATTTTATTGTTTAATATTTTTCGAATAAATTTCCGAAAGACCGAACATCGAATCATTTTGACCTTACAG
This sequence comes from Megachile rotundata, assembly GCF_050947335.1. NCBI lineage: Eukaryota > Metazoa > Arthropoda > Insecta > Hymenoptera > Megachilidae > Megachile > Megachile rotundata. The sequence goes on along the minus strand of NC_134991.1, from coordinate 9,782,337 downwards.
TATATTATCAAGGTCACTTGATTAAGGTTAATATTTAGAAAGTTAAGGTATTTAGAAGTTTTAAGTCTTTAACTATCGTGTATTAAAAAGTTGTTAATATATACAGTACATACAAGTATATTAATTATCACATTTTCATCACGTTATTACATTATTATTGATTTTTACATTAATATTACTTTATTACATTAACACTAATAATATAAACATTAATTATGACATTATCAATTTGGATATAGTATAAGAATACTAATACATTGCCACCGTGACGCAGCTACGAAGCTAAATCGATAACAACATCAATCAAACTCGTGTTCTCGAAGCAACTTTATAGCAAAGTACATATAATCTAAATCCGATCGATGTACCGCTTTTGTGAACAACGTACTAAAGCATCGTGCGTTGGATTATTGGTTTCGTGAGTTTCGTATTATTACTTGCTGTAACTTGCTAATTAACACTTGAAGCTACCAAGTTTAAGTGGCACTTAAGCATTATATTATCGATCTAAAATTGATTTTATCTCCTGTAAGTACTTCCGGACAGCGAACAGGTTTGACCATTAAAAGGGAGCTGAAAAAGTGTAAATGTAGTTTTAGAAACATGGATGAGGAACGAAAAAAAGTGGAAATAAGACAAAAATCGTATGGACTGATGGGTTGATTGAGCGTTAGAGTGATAGATCGATAGATTAATAGATCTATAGATTTACAGATTGATAGATTGATAGATTGATAGATTGATGGATTGATGGATTGGTGGATTGGTGGATTGGTGGATTGGTGGATTGGTGGATTGGTGGATTGGTGGATTGGTGGATTGGTGGATTGGTGGATTGGTGGATTGGTGGATTGGTGGATTGGTGGATTGGTGGATTGGTGGATTGGTGGATTGGTGGATTGGTGGATTGGTGGATTGGTGGATTGGTGGATTGGTGGATTGGTGGATTGGTGGATTGGTGGATTGGTGGATTGGTGGATTGGTGGATTGGTGGATTGGTGGATTGGTGGATTGGTGGATTGGTGGATTGGTGGATTGGTGGATTGGTGGATTGGTGGATTGGTGGATTGGTGGATTGGTGGATTGGTGGATTGGGAAATTGATAAATCGATAGATAGATAGTTGTCAGACTGATGCATATACAGATTGACAGATTGATAGATTCATAGATTTGTAGATTGACAGATTGACAGATTGACAGATTGACAGATTGACAGATTGACAAATTGATAAATTCACAAATTCCTAGATTCCTATCATCCGAGATTCATAGATTCATAAATTCATAAATTCATAAATTCATAAATTCATAGATTCATAGATTCATAGATTCATAGGTTCATAGATTCATAGATTTGTTGATTCGTAGACATAGATGCATAGATGCATAGATGCATAAATTCATACATACATGGATACATAGATTCATAGATTCATAAACTTATAGATTAACGTATTGATAGATTGATAGATTGACAGATTGACAGATTGATAGATTGATCTATTGATATATTCATAGACTAACATATCGACAAATCGACAGATTGATAGGTTTATTAATTTATAGATCGATCGATTTCTAAATTTCTTTATTTTAAAATTCGGAAATTTATATATTGTAGAATTCCGAATAATTTAAATATACAATATTATGCAGTTGGTATATGTTATGTTCTAGGAGCAATAATTTTCAGAATATGTTTAATATTATAACAGTCCCATTGTAATTTTATAACTGCTGCTTTAACATAATTATTGGATACGTGTACCGTAATGATAATTTGTATCATTTTATCGTGGTTAGTAGGAACAACCGAATTACTCAGCTTTAATCGTTTCTCACTTTGCCCGACGAAGCTCGCAATTGCCACAGAATTTTCTGAAATTTCCTGGAAATGAGCTCTCAGCTTTCGACACCTTGCAAGTCGCTTCTTCGTTTCAGCGTTTCATTCGCGGTCGAAATGAAACCAGAATCATGATTGCTTACGCGTTTCCACTCCACTCGATATAAGAGCCAGCCTGCGAATCTCGTCTAACCAGATTTTACTAAAAGAGCAAATTTTTTCATTCCTCTTTCGCACTTGAAAGTCATTTCAGTTAATCAAAAACTATCGCTTTTTCTCTATTTCCCTGGGAAAACCGAGCAATTTTCTTAAGCAGGCAGATTCATTTTTACGTTGTTTTATTTATCGGCGATCGGCAATACGAACATAATTTTCAAATTCTGTAATTACAAAATCGCGTTTGTTTGCTGTGGAAAGTTATTTATTTAGGAAATTGAAAATTTGAAAACTTAGATGTATGGAGGATATGAGTAATATCTTAAATAAAAATTTTTATTTAAATTAAATTTTGTTAAACTTAAATTGCAATTTCAATTCAAGTGTTTATTAAAATTAATTTTCAATCTCAATTAAATTTTATTAAATTTCTATTTCAATTTCAATGTAAATTAAATTTTATTAAATGTCTATTTCGATTTCAATTTCAATTTTAATTTAAATTGAATTTTATTAAATATCAATTTCAATTTGATCTTAAATTAAGTTTCATGAAACTTCAATTTCAATGGTAATTTAAATTAAATTTGATCAAACTTAAATTTAAATTTAAACAAAAATTAAACAAATGTACGTTAGGTAATAATCACAGCAATCAACGCCCAACAATCAATCAGTCAATAAATAAATGCAGTGTTTCTTCCTCGAATGCTCGACATAAAATTGCAGTTCATTTCGCGCAATCTAATCTGCCGCAATTTTCACAAAATTTCAACATGGAGGATCTGTTCAATCGAATAACCTCTTACGTCCCAAGGTGCACACGACGATAATAAGTTATCGATGAAGCTACAATGGGAACTCTGGTGGTTATATCTAGTGGGCTAGGAAAGAGGTACGAGGATTTCGTATTGATTTCGTATTTCGCGTTTCCACTGCTCCGGAAAAGAACCATTGTGGTATGGTCCTTGCCACGGCACCGCGAAAATAAAATAACTTCTCTTATTCAGCCAATGATCTCGTAGTCGTTGTTAGCCTCCGTCTTTCTTCGCGAACCTTTTATCCATTCGTTGCTTCCCGTGGTCGTTTTGTTTTCTCTGGTCGACTTTAAACTTGCTAGCCAGAAGACATTTCACTGTTCTTATCTTACACGTAAGTGAACCGACCTTACTTTCTTTTTTCCCTGTAAATCTTACGTATCGCGATGAACCGTTGAACAGAATTTAACATCTGTTAGTTATGGAGTTTGGAGAGATCAGGTTGTAAAAATTTACAGTTCGCAGCTGCTTAATAATTTAATGTGATATTTTGATATAATTGCATTTTTGTATAATTCAATGCAATATTTAGTTGAATGCAATATTTTATTGAACGTTTCAATTTTATTGAATGCAATGTTCTTATGTAATTATACTTCATATTTTTTTATAATGCTTATTAACCAATTATAGAAATGTATGGCAAAATTAGTTACTAAATACGTAATTTTACTCGGCATCAAAATATACCTTCACACCATTCTATATGACAAATATGGATTTAAACTTCCTCTTTCAATATTGGAGCGCCTACATTACCGGTCATAGTACAATACTCCATCAAGGGAAGTATACATAAACCCACTAAAAATCTCAATACTATTTCTACATCCATCATACTACAAAAAATGTACCAAATGCTTCATAATACTATTTTATATCACAAATATGAATTTAAACACTCTTTCAATATTCGACAGCCTATATTACCAGTCATAGTAAATACTCCATCGTCAAGAGTACCATACATAAACCTCAATCCTAAACCTAAAAATCTCAATACTATTTATTCATCATACTGCAAAAAGAGTTTTAAAATTCTTTTTCAAGCCACAGTACATAGCTAATACGCTCTTAAACATATGTAATATGCATGTAAAAATGTTCCTTTATGCTTCCTCTCGATTTCTTAGTATAATGTGATTGCCCTGACGACTCGAGGAGCAACGATCATGCTCATTTACCTTTTTCCACGGGGCTTATCGGAAATGGAATATGAAAACGTTGCGGCAAACTGGAGATCCGAGAGGGGAACACGGTCCTCGAACGCGTGGCACGGCGCCAAATACGCTCATTATTTTGATTGCCACGATAAAATTTATTATTCCAGCGCGTGGTAACTGCGGAAACGTCATCTAGATTTATCGAAGCGCAGCTAACCGTAGCACGAAACAATTTCGCCGTTCTATTCGCCGGAGTTTTATTAAGTAAACGCGATCTCGTCCTGGCGACGGCGAGTATTTAAACGTGGACATCCACAGGGAGATTACGAGCTGCAATTTCGTAGTACTTAGAACGTTAATGTGGTCTGCGACCGTCAAGAAATTAAAAGCTTGCGAGCGTGCTTCGTTAGGTTTCTTACGGATTTCGATGAGTGTTCTGGGGAAACGAAACGTTAATGTTTGGGAACGTAGGAAAAATTTGTAGATTAATTTCGATGACATTGTTTGCAGAGAAGATGGCATTGAAGTGTTATCTCTGTGTGTGACTTTCTGTTAAGTATTTTTTGGGGAATACTTCTTCCACTTTGAACTTCTTTTTCAATTTACTAAACACATTGTACCTTCTTTTCTATAGCCACATTGAATTTCCCCCCTAAAATCTTAGAAATAAATCCCGTAAACATCCTTCCTTGAAATTAAACTGTTAGAATCCTTTCCTCTAAAGACTAATCATCCTTTAAAATCAGTTATATACCGCTATCACTTCCTACCATCAACAGAACGTTCGATTTCGTCGAAGAAAATTTCTCAATGTTCCGTTAATTAAAACGAAATAATTCGTGGCCGCTCGTGTTCTACCTTTTATCGCCTTAATCTCTCGTCGATATCTATAATAGCCTTCGGCACGTCGTTCCCCCGTGGAAACGCTTTTTATCGAGAAGTCTCGCGTGTTTTCGACCCGAGTGAACGAGATTTGGCAAACTTTCAACATTCTCTTTCGAAACGACGAAATCACTCGACGAACGTGTAAGTTCGGCTTCTTAATCGCTAACGACCGACACGAACTTCCTTCAGTCTCGAAGGAGTTTGTCGAATGGCCGTCTTTGTGACCTGTTTGCTCATGTAAATCAATTTTGTCGGTTGCGATCGAAAAATCAAATTAATTGGGTGCTTCACTCGTTGCGTCACTTCAGAATGCGAAGATTAAACCACGTGCAAATGTTTCGGTTACTTTTGTTTGGAACGAAAATGCGTATTTGTGATCAACTTGAGGGTTTTGAAACCTTTCAAAATTTGTATGACTTTGATTATACATTTTGTATAGAGATGTAGTGTTTCGATAAATACTTCAGACTGTTTGGCTTCATTTAGCTTGCTGCAAGAGGTATTTAACACTGAAACGGTCATTGCATAAGATCCTTATTATAAATTACAGAATTTGTTGAAAAGATTCTGACATCTGCATTGATCTTCATCAAGGTATAGAATTAATGCATGTAATTTATGTTTTGTCGTTTGTTGCGTTTGAAGCTTCTAATTTTATAGAGACATCTTATGTTTTCTGCTAGAACAGTAAAAGATACTTCAAACTGTCGAAATGATTCACTAGTTGAGGGAAATGTCGAATGTGCAATGTATTCAAAATTTATTACATTTCCTGTGAATATAATTAAAATCATGCTTTTCTTAAAGTAAATTCACAAGTAAAATTTGATAATTTTCAAACTGTAGATGCACATTCCCAATTCTCTCACAGTAGACTACACCAAATGAAAACTGAACCTCTCAAAGAAGCACCTGCACATCTTACCGGTACTTTAACTATCTGAGCCTTAGTAAATTACTTTTCAAAGAACATTCAAAGAGCGCGTGCATTAGTTATTAAGTTCATTAGAAGTTCCAAGTTTCTTAGAACAATGCTAGGTGTACAGTACCAGTTGGAGTAGCTTCACAATTGCATTTAGGACTTTATTAATGAACTCGCTCTCTAATCGGTCTTTATTAGTGAATTTACTATTCCAGTAGGATATCATTTATTCTGTGTAGATATTGTTATTCACAAATGAAGTTTATTCGTACGTTTGCAGGTTACAAAGTTCGTCATATACAGGGTGGCTCACCAAATTTTGCCATATAGATTTGCGTCATTATTATTACTCATAGCACACAATGTTTCAAATGAAGTTGAATGGTTTTTAGAGGGGCATATGCTGGTGGTATATTTTTTTTGTAGGTGGACGTGTAAAGGGCATATGAAAATCATTAATGTTTTTTTAAATGGAATCATATTTTTTATTGCATCAGCTGTTACTCCTTCATATTCTTTACAAAAAAGTATTAATCTATTTATGTGAAAAAATCATTAGTTTAGGAGATATTTTAATTTTAATATCTATTTACAGAAAAGGTTCAATGTGGCGACCATTTGCATCAGAACTCTTTCTGAATCGAGAAATTAATGACCTAACCGTAGTGTATAATCTTTTTGCATGTGTAGCACTGTATAAAGTTAGATTTATAAAGTTCGTCACATCTGAGCTACTTATTTTGAAGGTGGCCTAAGTTCATTTGTCAATTGTTTAACTGTAGTAGCTTGATGTAAATTGTCATAAAAAACATTTTGCAGTTAAACGTATTCAGGGTATATGATAAGTTTGCTCACATTAATGTCATTGTAGCAAAAACTCTTAAATATTTCAATTTAAACATAAATGGGCTCGAGCCAAAATAAACTTTTAACTATTAACTAAACTGTTGAATATAATATTAATTATTCACTTTAACTACTTAGCTTTAAAACGAAACTAAACAAAGTACTGAATAAAGGTTTCAACTGTTTCTATATGTGCGTTACAACTGATGTCTGTTGATACGGTATTTTTCATTGCAAATTATCTATGGAATACGCTAGTACAATATTGACTTTCTTCGTCAGGAGAGTCGGTGTAAAAGCGGATGATCGTTGAGCTCGCTTTCCGTTTTGATCCGAGCATTAAGGGCAAACGTGTGCAGTAAATGCTACACGTAACCAGAAACCGTCAGTTCGACCCTTATTTCATACACCACCGACCATTCTGAGCTCCGTTTGGAGGAAAAATAAAGCTTTTACAGCGTTGAAAGTGCGCGATTATTGGCATTATTCAGAACCTTATCGGAAAAGGAAAAAAAAACGTGGCTCGATTCGTAAGGCTATAAAAGAAGCTGGATAAAGTTTAAGGATGAAATATTGGATCGATAGCAATTTTAGAATCGTTCTATCGAAAGTTTATACGTGTTCGCGCTTGTTTTCCATTTTATTTAGGTCAATTGATGTTTATGGTGGCAGAAAACCTTGATTTATTTGCCTCTTTTTTTATACAAATATAACTGTTCGGTGTTAGATGGTTAATTTTGAATCTAGCGTATCGAGTTTGACGTTTTTGAATGCATTTTTTAACGTGTAAATTTTGTGGTAAAATATGTACAAGGTTTGTGCAATTATTTTATATACATTTTATGGTGAAATGATAATCTGCGACTCGTGACTTAATTACATGTGCTGGCATTTAATATGTGTTCATTACGTTATGTCATGTGATTATGTACATACGGAATTTATTATTTTATTAATAGCGTGAGCGTGCAGGTATGATTACAGGATATTTTCGCTCCATTACCACATCCCATCCTCACAGTAATTCAATAAATTATCAAGGTGAATTTGCTCTTCCTGCATTCTGTGTTTATGTATGAGAAATACATCTAAGGACACAGCTTGTGTATTTTCATCTTAATTTCTGTAAAACTTAAAAAATTTGACTATTTAATTATTTAATTTGTTTAATTAATAAATTTGAGAATTCGTGATTTCATAAGATTCTGAATTTAAAAATTGTAAATTCATAAATTCGAATATATGAACAATATTTTGAATAATTTGTGACTTAATTTGCAAAACTGTCTTAATTTGCAAAAAATGAATGCATAAAATTATCAAGTTTAATTACTCCTTTTTGTAAACTCAACATATAATCACAAGTTTGCAAAAAGTTTATTAACTCATATATTTTGAATTAAATTATGTTATAAACAAGTTATTTTATTGATAGAATTAAGTACTTGAAAATAGAAGTATCGTAACTGCAAACCTTCCCAGAAGTTTATTAGGAGCGTTTAACATTTAAATTGAGGAAATAGAAAATCTGCAAAGTTCGAATGCACGGAAAGATTGAATTCTTTTCTTACATTTTTTCTCGCCCCGATATCGCTGCTATTTCGTATCTTTCCATTCAGCTGAAATATATTTCTCCGATTGCGCGATACAAATATGATCGTAAACCACGATAAAGGAAAAAGGGTTCTCGAGGACTCGATATATGGACGAAATCGAAATTCTTCAATGAACATACGTTTCTTTGTTGGCGTTTTCCTTCGATAAGCGTGCTACGTTCGAAAGAATTTCATTGTTATTTAGATGTTTAAATAAAGTGCAGTAGTTCCATTGTACTAGATCTATAAATAGGACAAAGTTAATCTTTATCTATAAACATTTTAAATACACGTAAATATATGTTTATTACGTATCTCACATAATTTTTGTGAACGTTATATTTCTGTATATGTTCACATATATTTATATTTCTTATTTCTGCTTATGTATATGCATTCGTATTTCACATGTGTGGACATATTCATAGATATTTGCATTTCACACATTATACATAATGTATGTATATTTCGTATTTCTATACGTATATACTCATATGCATTTATGATTTATATATGTGTGACATTTATATATACTTATATTTCACATATGTGGATGTAGTTATACACACTTATAATTCGTCATGTATACATATATACATGAATATTTCACATATCTGTACGTATATTACTCATATGAATTTATGATTTACATATGTGTGTACATTTATATGTACTTATATTTCACATATGTGGATGTAGTTATACACGCTTATAATTCGTCATGTATACATATATACATGAATATTTCACATATCTGTACGTATATTACTCATATGAATTTATGATTTACATATGTGTGTACATTTACATGTACTTGTATTTCACATACATATGTAGATACATACTTGTATTTCATACATCATACATATACGTACATTTCATATTTCTATACTTATATGTATATTCAGGTGCATTCATGTTCTACATATTATATGCATACATTTATACATTGTCATATTATACATATTTGTACATATTCACATATGTTTATATTTCTGCATACATTCACATACATATTTCACATATCACCACATAATGTACATATACTGCACACGTCTACATATGTTTATACATTTTTGTACACTTTACGTCCGCATATTTCGATACATTCTAAATACAAAAACATCCACAGTCAACAAAGAGCTACTATCCATTCCACAAACAAATTCCAAACAAACATTCAGTTAAATAGAAGTTGAACTAACGAGCAAACTTCTATCAAGAAAAATATTCCTGAATCTTCATAAAATGCTTTCAATAATTTCCAAGAATTTGAAAAAGCTCCAAAACTGACGAAAATACGTCGGCTAATTATGCTGCCCGCCACAATCTCCAACGCAACAGTAAAAGAAAAGGACAAGAAAAGCGGCATGATAGAAAATTCCTTAATGCGCGTTTTCAGCGAGGACAATAGTCCCTCAGGCTCGATTCAACGAAAGTAATCTCATTATGCAATAATGAAACCCGTGTAGCGTAATTTCGAACTACAATACATCCTATTCATCGACTGAAAGGAAGCACGTCTCCAATTTTTCGAACATCACCGTGTCACGGAGAATAACTTTTGGTTTCGTTGGCCACGCAAAGGCCGGCCAACGGGTGGACAAAACTTTTTATCGTACGACGTTCGCCATTTTCGTTCGAGCTGCAATTTAATGTCGGCCAAAGGGAACTTTTCTTTCAAAGCGCAATTTCGTCTCCTTTCTTCGGATGAAACGTCTTCTGTCGAACGAACGGGATGAACGTAAGAATAGATGAATCGCTGATGCGATTAGGCGCCGTTTCCACGTGGTAATTCGTTTCGCGATTGATTGGACGGGAAAGAATTTGAGTAACGAGGGAATGTCTTTCCTTGATCAAAGAATAATTGTTTTACAAAGTTAATTGCACGAATACGGGTACCAGTAATTATCCCGTTACGTGGCTCGTCTGAATTTATTGTGTTCGATTCTACAAGATTTTTGCGCGTTGAATATCAATTTGAAGGTCGTTTTCGGAAAGTTCGATGTTTAATGGCACGGAATTTCGTGTAATTAGAGTTTTAATCGTCCGTGTTAAATTAGGTAGAATAATCTTGCTGTTATATAGGGTTAGTCAAAATTATGTGAACACTATTTGAGAGAAAGCATTTACTCAAAGTTTTCGTTACAGAGAGTCTCAACTTTAATATCAGCACGGTTAATGCACTGAAACTAATGTTCAACAGTACAATTTAATATCAGAACACACATTTCTGGGAAAATGTTGTATATCACATTTATTTTATTTTTATTTTTTTTTTTAGCTCTTCGAGGTCTCTTACTTTTGTATAACTGCACACATAATTTTGACTGAACCTGTATGAATCATGTTCACGTGATGATTGATAGGAATAGAATTATTGAATTTAGTAATTTTGCGAAACATTGGAAATTAATACTGTTTGGAATGGTTCGGTACTTGGGTGGATTATTGATTGATTAATGTTGGCTTTGCGTTAATTGACTAATGCGGTTGGCATCCGTAATTAATTTAGAAATTTAGGAGTTTTGGAATTGTAGGAATTTAGGGAGTTTAGGAATTTAGGGATTACAGAAATTTTAAGAATTTTATAAATTTTAGGAATTTTAGAAATCTAGAAAGTTTGGGAAGTTTATGAATTTTAGAAATTTTATGAGTTTCATGAGTTTTATGAGTTTTATGAGTTTTATGAGTTTTATGAGTTCTATGAGTTTCATGAATTTAGAAAATCAGTGATTTAGAGATTTAGAGATTTAAATTTCTATATTACAAAATTTCCAATTCAGAAAACTTAAAAATATCCAAATTTTCAATTTTCCAAATTTCTGGATCCCAGATTTCCAAAATGTCAATTAAGCTTGTGATAGTAAATATTGGATGAACAGCATCGATGAGCAAAGCTGGTGCTCGTTTATTTCCAAAGCACCGTTTTTATCAACTACGTGCATCGAGTGCGATTCTGTGGAACGAAGCCACGTGATAACTCGTGATCACGATAAATCGACGCGTGCAATCACGTACAACACGATTCTAGCTTACCGTTTATCGTTAAATTCCGGTAACAACTTGCAGATTTTCCGTACCTGAAATTGCTGCTAGATCGAAGTCTTTCGATAATGTGGAAGATCGAGATAGCATGGAAATCTTCTCCTGAGAGTCGATGTGTTCATCTTGAAAAGGAATCTGGAGTTAAGACGAGTCGATCTGCTAGTTTGGTAATTTTGATAATTTGGAAGTTTAGAAAGTTGGGAATTGAAGAATTTTTTAATTTGATAATTTGGAAGGAAATTTTGAATTTCGGAATATTGGAACTTACAAGTATATGGGAATTTCTAAATGTAGAAATTGGGAATTAGAAAATTTTTTAACTTAGAACTTTTAGAATTTGAGAACTTCCGAATTGGGAAATTTAGAAATTTCTAATTTTAGAACATAAGTAGTATAAATGTTTTAAAACATCAAATTATTGAAGCTAAAAATGTAGAAACTTGTTAATTCCATAATTTGACGATACTATAGATTGATAGATTGATGGATTGATGGATTGATAGATTGATGTATTGATGGATTGATGGATTGATGGATTGATGGATTGATGGATTGATGGATTGATGGATTGATGGATTGATGGATTGATGGATTGATGGATTGATGGATTGATGGATTGATGGATTGATGGATTGATGGATTGATGGATTGATGGATTGATGGATTGATGGATTCATGGCTTGATGGATTGATGGATTGATGGATTGATGGATTGATGGATCGATGGATTGATGGATCGATGGATTGATGGATCAATGGATTGATGGATCGATGGATTGATGGATTGATAGATTGGTAAATTGGTACATTGGTAAATTGGTAGAATGGAAAAGTTGTAAGTTAGTAATTTGAAAAATTGGTAAATTGATAAAATGGTAAATTGGTAGAATGGAAAAGTTGTAAGTTAGTAATTTGGGAAATTGGTAAATTGATAAAATGGTAAATTGGTAAATTGATAGAATGGAAAAGTTGTAAGTTAGTAATTTGGAAAATTGGTAAATTGATAAAATGGTAAATTGGTAAATTGATAAAATGGTAAATTGGTAAACTGGGAATTTGCTAATTTGCTAATTTGCTAATTTGCTAATTTGTTAATTTACTAATTTGCTAATTTGAAAATTTGTGAATTTTCGAATTCCCGAATTTAGAAATTCCAGTATTTGACAATTTCGAAATCGCCGAAATAAAAAATTCGTAACATTTGAAATGAAGAAATTCATCGAATAATTGACTAATTCGTATACTGCTACCCTCCTCATTAAATTACTGGGACAAATGAAGTGACTCTGTTGAAAACTCGATGGTACCCCGATCAGGGTATTCCAGAGTGATTTTCCTAACTCGTTCTGTGCACCTGTGTCTCGCAATGCTTGCAATGATATCCTGTTTCCGGAATGGCAGAGAAACGTATCGTTAACCGAGAAACTAATGGACCACGGGCTAAGCGTTCGAGCGTGTAAGGGTGTTCCAGGACGAAGAGGGTGTTCCAGGGGTGAAGGAACAGGTCGAATGGGTGCCAAATGTGTGCATCGATGTATACCGGAAATCGATTTCTCCCACGGGAGCTTTTCTCGTTCGTACGTGAAACAGGTCGACTCTGGAGGCCAGATACACTCGATAATTAAATGCGTGAAAGCAAATGTTTCGCGGCTTAGACGAATCCGCCCTTATCGAGGATAATATTTCAATGAATCGATTCGCGTATAGCCCGAATTTCGTGGGATTTTTGCGTCGGTGCACACGGATGCACAGATACTTTTGACGATAACACTTCGCTGATTTATCGTCGTTGTTCTGGCTTTTGTTTGCTGTTAAGGATCGATTTCTATGGAAATTTGCGTGCCATTGGTAGTTCACTGAATCACGAAAGATGAAACATTTGTGCTCTCGATTCCTGTTTCATCTGTTTTCGATGGCTGTTTGTTCTTATGGTTTAGTGCCACGAATGTGACGGTGTTGAAATTCTCTGATTTTGTTTTAGTGCATAAACATAAGAATTTCATAAAGCAAAGAGGTGTTGAGCTATTAAAATAATATCAGGATTTAATGATATTTTAAATACAGAGCAAATATGTTTAAATTGAAGCATGTCGATTTGTAAATTTTTTATTTGTGGATTCTATACGTTCCAATATTAAAAAATTGCACAATTCAATATAACATAAAATAACATAAAATGAGAAAGGTACGCAAAGTTTTAAAATCCGCATCGAAATTAATAATTACAGGATTAGAAAAGAATTTAATGGAAATTTCGAAAATCTAAACAAGTATTACAAAAATGTTATCGTCGGAGATGAATTTAATATTAGCCTGTTTTCACTTTGTACGCTGTTTTCGGTTCGAAAGGAATTGGGTTATGGCAGGGGTATAAATTGCATCGAGATCGTTCTCAATTTTTGAAGATGGCACAGATTATTTGCGAAACGACGGTCAGTCGAATTTTCTCTAAAAACGGCATCTCAGGAATTTCAGACAATAACTCGTCGGAGCAGCGGCAATTTCGAAGGCGAATAACTTCTCGCTTCAAGGATATCGAAATCGCAAAAACCGTGATGGTAAACTGCAGCTCGATCGTGCCTCTTCACGAGCAATTTAGTCGAAAATGAAATTTTCTTAATTAAAACTGAAATAAGCTTTCTGTTTGTCGGTGTTCTCAAACGAGTTCCTACGATTCTTCATAATCCTCCTATCTTTCTATTAAACCAATATCGCCCCGTAGTGCGCAGAAAAAACTACCGTATTTGAACTTTTCAATATAAACTAAAGTACGAGAGATAATCTAAATTGAAATTTCATTCAAATTCCGTGCGATGGAATTTTTTTATTAAAAATGCGAGTGATAAAACGGCCGTTCGATCGTCCATAAAATGGCAATTATACACCGTGATAAATTACCCCCGCGCAATATTCTATTCCATACCCGACAAACTCGAAACGCTGACATTTCTTTGCTATTGTAGATGCAACAATGCCCCAAGCAGAAAATTCGTTTGCAAAAATTGATTAATCGATTTTCGGATGTGAAACGTTACGTCTGATAGAACAATTTGAACTCTGTCAGATTGAGCCATTTATTTTGCAAGTGATCTAAGTTCATTTATCGGTTGTTGTTAACTGCAGTAACCTGTACCACTTTTGTACCAAATTGGTACAAAAAGTTGAACTTTCTGTACCAACTTTTATAAAGAACATTTTGCGATTTAATATATTCAGCGTGTCAGATAATTTCGAACACATTAATTGTTAATAATAGCGCAAATTATTAAATATTTCAATTTAAATATCAACGGGCTTGGACCACTTTGAAAATAAACGATACAATTAACAGATTGAAATATTCGCTATTATTTTAAACATCACCGTATTCAAAAATGTGTACACTGTTCCGCTGTACTTTTTTAATTGGATTTCTTCTCAAATTGAACTCTGGAATTAATAAAAATGATATCGTGAGCATAGCGAACGGGGTATTATTTTATTTGACTTTAATATCCTCTCAACTTTTCGATACGAGATATTATCACGGAATATCGGTATGTAAATAGAATAATAGCGGAATCACACGTCACGATGAAATTTTCATCTTCTTTGCTTTGGGAGAAGTCTTCAATAACTTTGAAATTATTTTTGAAACGAATAAATTTAATTTAATATGTACTTTAGATAGTGTGTTTCTTTTATTCATTTTAAGAGGAAAGAAACGAAATATGATCTGCTTGTGTAACTTTAGTTATTGCAATGAAAATAGGTATATTTACATATGTATATGTATGTTCAATATATTCAGATACATACATAAGTGCATATGGACTTATTATATTTGTCAAAGATATTTCGAATCAGTTTTGAAATTTGATGTTTAGAAATAATTTCGGGGTAGTTACATTAACTTAATATTTTAGGATTAACATTAAAAATATGAGAAATGACAAAAAAAAGCAAAATGGCAATTTGAATATTTATAAGTGAAGAGACTCGAAGCTTTTGAACTTACACATTTCGTAATTAGAAAATTTGACAATTTAAAAAATCAGAAACTTGATGGGTTGAAAATTTAGCGTATTGAAGATTTTGTAGTGTAGAGGTATAGAAATGTGAATTTTGGAATTTGAAAATTGATGTATTTGAAGACCGTCATAATTGAAAAGTCAGAAGATGTAATAGATTCAACAATATCAAATATACGACCAATTATTAAAAATATAAAAATACAATAAAATAAATAATAATTATTGTACAGTCGCACACTGCATTTTCTACGAAACCAAAAAACATATTTGAGCTACCCTCATATCACTCTGGCGATAAATTCTACCATTCACCTGTGCAAGAGTTAACTAAAGTACTTCTGTGAACCGCCATTTCGTTCATCACAAAAGCTTTCATTAAAAGATTAAAACTCTCGATATTCAAGAGCTAATAGTTGTCACAGAGCATAATAAGAGACAGGAAAGAAGCATAATTTCAACCCAAGTGGAAGATAAAATCCTCTCGTGTGATTTTCCCCTTATCCATTTCTTTCTTCTCGTTGCACGCATATCAAGGCTGCAGTAACCATATCGAGCTACGGGTGACACCATATTAATGTCGACTAAAGTTTAAAGCACCTCCGAGACTGAATTGTTCTTCCATCCTCGTTCACCATGCAGCTCGATGCCTCTCTTGTGTCCGCCATTGTTATCCGCGACCCTTGTTCCTGTGTTCTTTTCCTTCGTATCTTCGAACAGCACCCTCGAAAAGCGAATTAACAGCGAAAAAGCCTGGATACTATTTGCCGACACGTTTCACGATACTCTGTGATACAATTTTTCGATTACTAACAAACGAACTTTGAAACTTGAAACCGTTGACCCAACAACTGTGGTATTGAATCGCGCTGCTGTAGGATTGCCGTTTGTCTGCGACTATGAGAGAGATGGAACGGGGATTGCACGTTTATTAACGAGGGGTGCACGGGAACTTCGATTTTTGTTGAAATTTTGTAGATTTATCGAGAGCTAGCGCACAACATTTTATCTCTGTTTCTGTTTTAATCAATTGTTTCAATAACGTTGCTGACGTAACGGTCGCATTTGGTTTGGGCAAATATTGGTGGCTATCGTAAGGATTGATCAGCTTGATTTGTTTAAACGATCGCACATTCGAGGGGATTTATTTTTCATATGAACGTTTTGAAATCGGAGTTGTTTTATGGAGACAAACTTTGAATACAGTGCGTATTTTATGTTGTAGGTAAAATGTACTTAATGTCATACTTTTGTTTATATATTACTACAGTAATTTAGGTATTTCTGTAGTAATTTTAGGTTAGTTAAATTAGGTTATATAAGATATGTATGTATTATAAATAAAGTACTGAGTGTAATACTTGTGTCTATAATTTTAGAGTAGTAAAGTTAGGTTATGTATAATACACACATGATCATCAATCAACTTAACATAAAATCTAATCTGATTTAGTCTAATATAATCTAATTTAATTCAGTCCACTGTGATGTAATTTAACCTAACACAATTTATATAAAATATATTTCATCTTATAGATAACCTTACATATACATGTTACCATATGTTACACATATGGCGGTCAAAAATACATAGGCTATAGCATATGCAACTGACTAGTATATTTGATTTGATCATATATGAACATATGTGTTAAAATATTTTTTATTAAACAAACAAGTTACTGAAATAAAATTATAAAAATACTTCTGTTTTTATTTGATGTATAAATAGATGTATAAATAGATAAAGGAATGAATTAACAATGAAACCTAATTAAAAATATCGTATTGAAGTTATAATAATCATATGATCTTTTCAATAATATATGCATATAACAATCCTAAAATAATTACTACATAAAATAAAGACATTAAGAACTTATGGCATTGCTAGAAGAGAAAGTGAAATTTCGGTAGCATCAAGCATTATTGTTAACATGCTCATTTCACGGAAATTTATCATGGAATTAATGGACAGTACATTGAAACGTACAGCTGCTACTGTTGTACAGGTAGTTCCGTATTGGGTATGGAAACACGTGTGTTTGTCAAAGAAGCATTTAATGCTTCCCTGCACATCATGTAATAATATAGCAGCCAATTATGCATTTTGGTCTAGCCATGCTTACATGGTGAGTTACAATGGCACTAAATATTATCACATAATTGTGTTGAAACACGTGATTTATTTCGTATGAATCTATACAATATGCTTCGAATATTCCATGAAGATAATTATCTGAAGCTACATCACGCGAGAAATCAATAGAACTTCACGTTTGAAAGGATTCACGTCTCTAAACTGATATATCTATTTAGTATCATAGATGGTATAATAAATTCTAATTTACTATAACAAATTCTAATCCTAATCTACATAATTAATTGTTTTTATTCTTATGAAACATTTCATTATTTTTACATTTAATTACTTTGTATGTTATTTTCATATTTTATTTTGCAATATGAATTTTTATAGAAGTCGTAAGTTATATACAATTTTCTTAAATTGCATTAGAAATTGAAGGAGTAATAAGTCTTTTATTCTAACCTTAATGTTATAGTTTTAATATTTGAAGAATATGCAAACAAGTTCGAAATTGTTTAAAAACTGTTTTCTAGTATATTTCTTCATATTCGTAAATTCTTAGATTAAGATGACATCGAATCTTATCGTAAAGTGAGCGGATCTTCTGAATGACGTGTTAGTACTCACTGTTGCAGACGGTGGTGGAGGTATGTCACAAGAAGAGGCAATGCAAGTTTAACACCAGTCCAAAGACCTTTCAAGGCGATCCGTGTCCTGGACTTCCGAAGTATATTGAGGTCGCCTACAAATGCCGTCCCTGTAAGTAACTATTCCTTTATTTCATATATTTTATATATATTAACACTATGCTATCAATTGTCACACTTGTGTGGCGCTATAACACATATGGAGAATGTCATATCACATATGAATAATGATGGAATACTTATTCACCACTTAACGTCACACATGTGTGGTGTTACATAGTACTTACACAGCTCGTGACGTTACATGTGTGGTACTATAACACATGTTTAGAACGTAACATATGTTTAAGGCTACACTATCTATCTAAAATGTAACATTACACATGGGTGATGCTGTAATACCTATTTGAACGGAACGTCACATATGTGTAATTCTACACTATGTATCCAAAATGTAACATTACGTGTGTAACATTATGTAACATTATGTGTGATGCTGTACTGCCTACCTGAACGTGATATTACATATGTGTAACGCTACACTATCTATCCAAAATGTAATATTATTCATGTGTGATGCTATACTATTATCTACCTGAACGTGATATCACATATGTGTAACGCTAAACTTTCTATCTAAAATGTAACATTATACATACATGTGTGATGCTAGACTACATATCTAAACGTGATATTACATATGTGTAACGCTACACTATCTATCCAAAATGTAACATTACACATGTATGATGCTGTAATACCTATAACAATCCAAGCACAACGTCGCATATGAGTCACATTAGATGCAATATTTTGATAGTTTACGTATAAAATCATATAATGCATCATGAAATATTAACAAATTTTGATGCATAAATTGTGAGAAGCGATTTTTTCCTTAAATGACGATTACAAATATATTAAATAAGACTTTAATTATTCATACCATTTTGAATTTTAATTGCGTTAATGTATTTTTAAAGCTGATCGTTTTTAAATTTCACAATTTTGAGTCCTGACTTGAAGAGGACTGAAATTGTTACTTAATTATGGCCATCTTTTTCGATCCCTGGTTCCAGAATTAAATCAAATGATAGATTAAATAATTTTTTACCTAATTACTACATGCAATTCACCTAACTAAACAATATTTCTCAGATTTTACTTTTATAGAAAAACGAAAAATTGTGTCTTGAAATCGAAACAAACTAAAGGTTAAAATGTCTAAAAATACCTTAATTCGTTTATACTGGAACACGTTCGAGTAATGGAATCGTTCTTGTAAAATGGAAAAATACAGAATCGTAGACCGTATAGAAAAGAAAGAATATGCGTTGTTGACCGCTTTTTCATGTTCTATTCCGGTTCCTCTTTGTTCCTTTCCGCTGTTTCGAAATACGTACATTTCACTTTTTGAATTTAAAAAGTGTATTCCATGGTTTTCGAGATACACGAAAATCATCATTTTATTCCTCTCTGTAATTTCCTACTGGCAGTTCTCTGTCATTTTCTACTAGAAATTTGGTACTAACAATGTTTCTTATATTATTATTCTTAAATTTTAATAAACGCACCGCAATTGTAACAAACGTAAATAATTATACAGGCAATAGATCTTTATAATTTATAATTATGTGCAATAGGTCTTTAGAATTATGCGCAAACAATTTTTAAAAGTTTTGATAAATAACACACAAAAATTCAAACTATGTTAATTAAAAGGAGCACCTTAATGCACACACAAATTCTTATTATAAACGAAAAAAGAAAATTATTTTATATTTTGATTTCCATATAAAAATACATATAAGTATATTCTAACAATCTGATATAAAAAATGAATATATGAAATTGAAAACAGGTTTATTGTACAAAATGTTAAAATAATAAAATATCGATTCAATTAAAATTTCATGTGTGCTGTGTACAATAAAAGTATAAATTATGTCATTTAAAAAAATTTTTCAAATTTTCTATCATTTTCATGATAATTAATTTTCTATCAATTTCATATTAATTTTTATTTCATATCATTTTTCATGTATGTAAAAATGTAGTAAACAAAATTTTCTTTTAACTGAACGTTCCGTTTAATTATAAACAAGATATTTAAAAAGTATTAATTTTTACGTAAATATATGCGAAAGAAAAAAAACGTTTATCACTGTACACAAAGCAAACAGTAAAAATACAGCTTCCATTAAATATGAAAATTAGTTAAGTAAACGTCCTTCAGTATTGCGTAAAAAGATTTCTCATTCCGAAATTAATTACACACATGATCGCTTAATGCTTTCTGAGGTACGTTATTCAGAGTTTTGAATTTATTTGTAAAAACTAAAGCTGAAGATTAATTTTCGTTTTATTCTCGTGCAAACGAACAGTAAAGAAGAATATTAAAGTGAATCAGTAAGCTTTTGAAACATTTGTATGTCTGTTGTGTATTCTCGTGCAGCGAAAATAAACAAACGATAAAATGTAATTGTGAAACTTCTATTTATTTATCATTAATTTGAACGTACTTTTAATAATACGAGTTGTTGATCTTCAGATTTGGAATTTGGGTATTTGAGAAGTTTATAGTGTAGAGAGTTGTAAATTTTGATATTTGGGAATTTGGGAATGAAGTATTGTATATAGTATTTGTCGATTTAAGAATTTACGGAGTTGGAAATCGGAAATTTTTGAAATGGGAAATTGGATATTTGAGAATTTGGGAATGTGAAAATTGGAAATTTGGGAATATAAAAATTGGAAAAATAAGAAATACGCAAAATAGAAAATTGGACAATTGGAAATTTGGAAAAATTGGAAGAAACGAGGAAATGGGAAAATTGGAAAATTGAGAAAGTGGAAAATTAAGAATTCGGGAATTTCGGAATTTGATAATTTGAGAAATTGAGAAATTGAAAAATTAGAGAATTGGGGAATTGGAAACTTGAAAAAATAGGAAAATTGCAAATTAGAAAATTAGAAAATTAGAAAATTAGAAAATTAGAAAATTAGAAAATTGGAAAAATTTGAAAAAATGAAAAAATGGGAAAATTAGAAAATTAGAAGATTGAAAAATTAAGAAAGTGGAAAATTAGGAATTCGGGAATTTGGGAAATTGAGAAATTGGGGAATTGGGGAATTGAGAAGTTGGGAAATTGGAAAAATAGGAAAATTGCAAATTAGAAAATTGGAAAAGTGTAAAACTGGAAAATGGGAAAAGTGGAAAATTGGAATATTGGAAAATTGGGAAACTTTGTTGAAACTTCAGAAATTTTTCGTCTGTCCTTCACTTTATTCTCCCAAAATAAATTAGTAGATCAAATATAACTCCACTCAGAAAAAACCGCCGGAAATTTATTAAACAAATTCTCGAATCCGTTCGCATCATCATTTCTCCGATTTCCTACAAATTTTTTCGTTCCCCTAATTCACAACTCCGTCACCACAGTAGAATTAGCAAAAACTGGGTCATAAAAAAATGCAGTTGGACCTTTGTCAAAGTTGGAAAAAGCAGTGATAGAAATGGTCAAGGTGCATTGTGAGGTGCACACATGAGCGTAGCTGGAGATCTCTCTTCGAGACCAGGTCGTTTTTCCTCGCGGCACTTATCGATGCCTTTTTACGGGGATGTCGAACATTAGCCCAGTTCAGTGACTGGCCGAGATATCGATGTAGCTCGAGGAAGATTCTTTGCTCGCGTTACAGTAAATGCGACGACGAAACGAGAAAAATTCCTGGCTGATCCGTTGATGAACATCGTCGATGGTTCATCTTTTTTGAAAAACGAATGTAACGGAAAATGATAGGTTCTTTGACAATTTGTCGATTTGCTCTTTTTAAGACCTGTGATTTACTGAAGGAATAATACCTAATGTGTTTAGAACAGTTTGTGTCGAAATGAACATCCTTAGACAAAGCATAATCAAGTTTATTTTTAATACATTTTTGAAAAGGTAAAGCTAATGATATCAATGGATAAAACTTAATATATTTTCATCCGTAGGTGATCTATAGTGAAAATAATTGCAACTCTAATATTTGGGTGATGGTTTAGGTGATTGGAAAGATTTTGAAAGTGGTGCAAGTTCATAGGTTAAAATTATTTTTAACCGAAAATATTTTGCCTTTAGAAGAAATATGTAATTTTAGCAGATATTTAAAAATAATAGTTTTCAGCAGTTCTTTTATCATTAATAATGGTAATTCAGATGTACAGTTTGAGTGAAATATTTTGTATAGTATAGGACACACGTGGTGCGTCTTTGTATTGAATACATAACAGGACGCATCTGGTGCGTCTTCGATTCCATCGAGAGGACGGTATGGAATGGATACTATGTATTCTAAGTTGTGTTGCATACATAGCATAGGAAGCGTATGAGACATATTTGAATGCATTAAATGCATACCATAGAACACTATTGAACAGTGACGGGTAGCTGGTTCCACGAATTTAAATTAGAAAATTTGAAAGTTGGACAATTTATGAATGTGGAAATTTGAGAATTTGAAATGTCTATACTTTAATTCTACTGAATTTATAAATGTTCAATGTTTCGAATTTTTTAATTTTTAAATAGTGAACATTTCCAAAATTCTATATTTCTTAAATATCTAAGTTTCTTAACCTTCTTAAATTTTTAAGTTTATCAATTTCTAAATTTCTAAATTTTCAAATTGACTACTAAATTTATAAATTTCGAAGTTTGTAAGATTAAGCTTATAAAAGATGCAAAATTAGAAAATGAGAAAATTTAAAAATGTAAAAATTGAATATATTTATGCATCACTTACAGTTAATATATCACACATACATATAGGGAGCTTCAATTGCATTTATCCAAATTTTATTATCAAGTGTAATTATAAAAATACAAGAAATATTTCTAAACTTTTTGAAAATGTATTTCAAAATATAGGATCGATTATTAGTTCCTTTATTCTCGAATATATAATAATATTTATTTCTTGTATTATAAATTTGAGTCCATCATAAAAATGTAGCACAAACAGATTTTGTTTATCAGATTGTCCAAGTTTAAATATGTACAACTTCAAATTAAACTTCATGTAATCCATTCATACAATTCTACATTCCTTTTGTATATTGCACTATTGTATGCATTCTTACTTCGCACGAATGCAAGATTAAATTCAGTTACCTTGAAATACATAACATAGACTGACGCAGCACGTCTGACAACTTGTAAACAAGCCTTCCAAATGAAACTCGGGCGGAAATTCCAATTTCGCTAAGCGGCCACTTCCTCGCAAATTAAAATTCCATTGTGTAAAATCCGTTAACTTGTTTTACGTGACACAATGAAATTCGTGCATTCCTCAAAAGTTGCGAAATGCCAAATCAAATATCATGGTCAAATACCAAATCTCAAATCTGACTTCTGTCGTGCAATTGTAATTTAGATTTCCAACTTTTGCACAATATTATTTTTCTTATCTGTGCTCATATTTTCAACTTGTCTTCATATATTAATAACTTGTCGAATATGCAATTTAAAAATCGATCATTTTTGAATATGCATTCACTTTCGAACATAATTTTACAATTAATATCTTGTGACATTAACTATACTTTTGAGGGTTCTTAATGTTGACATTGTGAAATGTACTGACAAGTTAAGAGAAGTAATTGAAAGATTCAGTAACTGAATTCTTAATAATTTTACAATTAATTTCCAGTGACATTCATTATACTTTTAAGGGTTCTTAATGTTGACATTATGAAATATACAGACAAGTTAAGAGAAGTAATTGAAAGATTCAGTAACTGAATTCTTAATAATTTTACAATTAATATCCAGTGACATTCACCATACTTTTAAGGGTTCTTAATGTTGACATTATAAAATATACTGACAAGTTAAGAGAAGTAATTGAAAGATTCAGTAACTGAATTCTTAATAATTTTACAATTAATATCCAGTGACATTCACCATACTTTTAAGGGTTCTTAATGTTGACATTATGAAATGTACTGACAAGTTAAGAGAAGTAATTGAAAGATTCAGTAACTGAATTTTTAATAATTTTACAATTAATATCCAGTGACATTCACCATACTTTTAAGGGTTCTTAATGTTGACATTATGAAATGTACTGACAAGTTAAGAGAAGTAATTGAAAGATTCAGTAACTGAATTCTTAATAATTTTACAATTAATATCCAGTGACATTCACCATACTTTTAAGGGTTCTTAATGTTGACATTATAAAATATACTGACAAGTTAAGAGAAGTAATAGAAAGATTCAGTTAACTTAATTCTTAATAATCTGTATTGTGTGTCTCACCACAAACATCGTTTTCACTCTAACCATCAGCGTATTGCCTTTCAATACTATAGTTCTGAATAGTTCACTTCGTTTTGCACCTGTCAAATATATCCGTAGACATGTCAACAGAGATCAATAGACCTTTTAAAGTTCTTTATTTGTTTTATAGCGCTGACTGACGTATCTGACAAATCGTGTGGCAAGGGGTTAATCCCCATCACATTTGCCTCTTCGAACAAAATAGTACCCTCTGACATTTTTATCTACTATAAAAGATTCGAAGCTTTATCGTAAATCTGACACATGGAATATGTCCGTAAACTATATCTAACCAGTTACCAGATTAATTAATAGTAATTCGCATAAATCAAGATTATGTTATGTTAGGTTTTAGAATGCAATGTCATAGCGAAAAGATTAGAAGTTTCTATCGATACAATAATATATCGTTTTCAGTTTTTCTGGACACTTTAAGTTTTCTGGATATTTTTATAATGAACGCACTGTTCAGTTGTGAACCAGAAGAATTTGCAACCATTGTCAACATTATACTTTGAACACTGTTAGTCTATGTTATTCTGTGTTAACTTGCGCTATGATTTGTCAGGTGTGTCAGTAAGAATTAATCACAGCTACAGTATTAAAACAAACAAAGAACGTTAAAATATTATGTTGATTTAGTATTACGTAATCGTTGACTATGCAAACTATTGGACTTGATATATAATTATTCTTAATCTATAATTTTCTAGGCAATTGCGTCTTTTACAGCTTCTTAACTATAGCTACAATGTTAAAATAACTAAAAAATGTTACTAAAATGTTACACATTTTACTTTCAGTGATCCTTGATGATGCAGATCATAATTATAATTGAACCCAAAATTAAATAGCAATAAAAATATAAGTCTGACTTATCACACTCCAGTTGTAGCGTGCGTCACGTGTGTGACACATATGTAGTTGTAGGATAAGAGGTTAAAAATTCAAGTGAAATATAACTAAAGTACCAGTTTCACCAGAGGACCAGATCACCAGTCAGACTTGTCAGAATAGTTCCAGAGGTTAATACCAAGCAAGATATTCACGATATTGAAATTAGAACACCCTGTACAGGAAACTGCATTGGTGTCAACAAACAACGAACGATTCGAGCGAACAGAATTCCCAAAGTCAGAGGAGCCAGACAAATAACGGAACCGAGCGGAAAGCGAGCAAATCGTAAAACAGTGCGGCATGTTTATTGCATGGCGAGTAAAATATGTATATTAACCGTAGGAACGCCGGCGTACGGATCTGTGCATCTACAATACGGCCGCGACAACCTGTTGCAGTAACAAGCTCGAAGTAATTTTTGCCGGAGGGCGTAGTAATTCTTTCCGTTCCGTGTTTTACGCTCCATGGATGCCCGCGCTCTCTCGCCTGTGCTGTTCAACTATAGCCACCTTGTTTTTTCGCGCGAAACCGCCGCGTCTGGATGATCCCCTATTTTAGAGCACCGGTTATCTTCAAGATTTAGAGTCTTGATTAAAACGCGGCATGAATTACGGCTGGTGGGGTGAGATTCTGTGCAACCAGGTCAGATGCTGTTTGTAGTTTCACAAACGGGGAAAACACGAAATCGATGACGGGTTTGTCTAATGCTACCAAAATTTAGAAAACCTTATACTATTATTATAGTACTCACGTGTAGAAAAGTACAGAACAAACTGAAGATATGATTTTTTGTCAGAGAATCTAACTTTCTTAAAATGGGTTAAAACACTGAAAAATTGTCAAAAGTGCTGAAAGGTGGCTAAGTGGGTAGATAAGCCAGATAAGGGAGTTTATTCAGTATACTCGAAAATATAGTATGCTATGTATACAATGTACTCTTTGCAATGTATTACGTATCTGATGAAACTGATAATGCACCGAGTGCGTCTTATATGGTTTATTTAGTATAGTGGAAAATACATTGGAGACAACATTCGAAAACAAGTCTGATATCTAACGTAACGAAGTATCAGGTTTATCTTATGTTATCTATTTAATACAGTTGAGGATACACTGAATACACGGGGTGAGCTACGTACTGTTGAGTTTTAATATAAGTGCAGGTAAAAATGGTGCTTCAGTTTTTACAGGTTAATTATGGGTCACTAAAAAGTACATAATTGAATTTATAAAAAATTCAGAGCTCGAAATTTCACATTTTCTCAAATTATTAAGTGTCTGGCTACTTAATTATATTAAAAAATAACTGCAGTCAATAACAATAAAACCTGAATTTCTAAGTTAATATTTATCGTAATAGCACATTTTACCAAACTAACGAAAATACCATTCGGTTTTTATAGCGGGGAGAAAGTGCATCACTGTAACACTGTATCACGATCGTGTTTCGAATTTTTAGTACTCTGCGAGACATAGAGAAACGTCGAAGCAGAAGAACAACGATAATCGTTCAGTTCGTCGCATCGATACAGATGAATGTACAGAAGAAAGAAGTAAAAAAAGGATGCAGTCGATTAATCAAACGATGGGACAGTCGAACGAGGCATGATCAAATCAATCGGGATCTCCTTTCCACAAGTTAGTTTCAGTTGAATCGATTGTACGAACTCGTAAAGCGACGAAAATCCACGTTACGCGCCGTAAGCGTGCAAATTACTTTTGCCAGATTAATGTCACCCCATGCTCAGCACCCTGAATCACCGTTTGATTAAATAAACGACCTGGAATGGAAGTGTTGTCGTAGCCACCGCCAGCTGGACACCGAATGATCGTCGTTAGGTTTAATCATCCGACGATTAGGTTAATTATTGACCATTCGGAAAACTTGTACGTAGATGTATTAAAATGTTGATTTTCCGTTGTTCAAATCGTACATTTGTTAACACGACGTGTTAATTGACATAGTGGGATCGTGTACAGAAAAATATTTTGAAACTTTGATTTGTAAAGTTTCAAATAATTAACTCCTAAGTTTGATATTTTTATTTTATATATTTTGTTATGATAATCAATAATTTGATTATCTTACGTTCATTAAAATTATTCATTAAACAATTAATGCTTTTTAATTTACAATTTTTCGCTGTGTTTCAGAGTTTCAAAAATTAATGAAATGTTAATCAAGTTTTTTACTCGATTGATCTGATTAGTAATTAATCATTGCAGTCTGTTGTAAATATAACACGTTAAATAATATACAATAAAATTCTTTCAGTTTTAAATTGTTCTTTTTTTCAAGCATTATTGAATATCAAATAATTAATTATTCATTCATAAATATTTCAGTTATTCACTTTCTTACAGATTTAACTATTAATAGAATAATGAAAGTTTGCAAAACTCGATAGAAAAATATATTCAAGCTTTCCACCAATTTTTCGCAAGTTGCAATGTATTTCGCTAAATCCATACTACAGCTTTTCAAAAATTTTGTTCCACTACCGTCCATTCACACAAATAACCGAAAAATTCATTTCTCCTCGTCGATAAAGCTCTCCCTAAAATAAATAAAGCGAAGTCGTTTTTCCAAACCCGGCAAACATACAAATCCCCTGAAACTGCAATATTTTTCTACCCTAAAACCGTACAGCTATTTTTCCTTTCGATTCTTCTAACAAAATTTATTTTTCACCGGCTCTTTTCCCTTTTCCGTTTCAGTTACCCTGTTACGCTCGCTTTTCGCATTGCTGACAGCTTGTCATTATTGATTTCGTGAGGTCACTTCTCCGACTTCGATATACTCGATCGTATTCTACACGTGTACAATCGCGCGTTTTCTCTATTTTTTTTTGCCGGATGTAATACGCGGTCACGTTTTCCCGCGGAAATTGGGGGATGAGGGGCAACAAGTTATACGAAAAATCCATTAAAACAGCGAACGCTCGTCCCAATATAAAATAGCGTTTCCCATCGATCGCTCGAACATCTCAAAGTTTCGAATATCTCAACTTCTTCGTGAATATTGCATCGTGACTCGTTGTTTTCAAATATTACTATGTTGGGTCTTAAAATACCGTAGTAAAAGGATTAAACTTCGAAGTTTCAGTCGATAAAATAATATACTGCTTTTAGATTCTCTGGTATAGATTCTCACAATATAGGTTCAAAGAAGTGCGTCTGTAATTCCCGCCTTTTCTACATAGTGACATCTATAAATGTGAATCTTAGGCTCGTACTATTCTATGGCGCCATGATGCTCACATCTCCTGCGTTTTTGCTGTAGCAGCGTAATTTATTAAGAATACTTTTACGTTACTGTTAATTGTTACCAAATAAAGTCTTTAACTTTGACAAAATTAATAGGTTTCCATAGTAGCAATAACACCTACGTTTTGTTAAATCATACAATACATATTACAGTGAGAGGATCAGACCTTAGTACCAGTTTTTAAAGATGCAATAGTTTAACAGTTACTAGTTCGTTCAGACAGATTTGCTATTTCAAATCAATAGTACTTTACCCATATCAGCAATAAGACTCAAAGAGTCATTAGATTCTAACGAATAGTTTTTGATTTATTAGTCACATCTGGTCAGAACTCTTAATTTTAATAGTAGAGTCCTTTATTTCCAGTTTTTTATCCCCAAAACTCACATAGAACCTAAAATCTCTAAGTTTCCTGACCCCAGTTCTACAAATCTTATACCAAACCTGAACCCTGCCAATCACAATAAATTCGAATCATGATCTTCCAAAATAAAAATCCTACACGAGTACCCCAAATATAAAATAACACCTAAAATTGAAAAATTGAAACGCGACCTCGTTCTTTTTTCATAACTGCAAGCAGTAACATCGAACTGTTCCAAACTGACGGTGTTCAAATACTAATGCGGTCTGTTGTGTCCACAGATATCCGTTAAATTCTACTACTGTTTCAAATTTAAACGCCGAACGATAGTGTTTACACGGGTATCGCTTTCAAATTAAATCGCATGGCCATCGAATCGATTCGGTGTCCGTAGTCGAGCCTCATCAATTACTAAACAACTGTACGGCCTACGCGTTGAAACAACGCTGAAACATCGTCCAGCGGATTACGAAGAAAAATGAATTAGCGAAATGATGCACGTTCAACTAATGACACGATGCCGCAATAAGTGGCACGTGTGTCGCCGAATAGATTTGCGGCCGACACGTGAGGTGTCGGCTGGTTTTGGCAGACAACGTGACACGTGTAATGTGTATTTGTCTCGTTAATTCATTGCGTTTGAATTACCATGCTCTCCCTGGGTCTCCTCTTGTTTCCCTTTGTCGTGATTTCTCGCGGATTGATTAATGACCTTTTTAAACCATGCTATTGGTTCCTCTATGTGCTTTGTCATTCGTATAACGTTCGTGTTAATTTATGAACGGAGTTATTCATTTATTTGCATAGTTTTATTAGGGATATCTTGCCGAAGTATGGATAGTCAAATTTTAAATGACATTTCTTTTTCACGAAGCGTTTATTATATTTTTTATGGAGGGCTGGAAATAGTAAAATATGAAAACGTTTAAGAGTTATAGTGAATTATAGTTAATAATTATAATTATAGTTAATAGTTATAGTTAAAGAGTTATAATTGCGGACAATGAATAGAAACATCAATCGTTTAAAAGTGAAACTTGTATGCGTGGTTTTATAGGAATGTAATTGTATTTCTAATGTAGGTACCTCTATCTCTGTCATACTAGTTACTACTGCTAGTTACTGCTACTAGTTACTAGTTACTACTACTTCATTAACGATATTCCTATATATATATCTTTCTCGATATTATTATATGTAACACTTTATATATTTTATAAGCAATTCAATATTGAATTAATTCAGTTAATTTCATACCAATATTCAATCGATTTCAAGATAGATATTTTATTACAAATGAAAGTCTGGATAGCTTTGAAAATTTTAATCCGTTTTTTATCATTTTACGATGTAAAATGACTCTTTTTCATTATTTTCTTTGCAAACGTCGGGTAGAATAAAATACAGTGGTATCACAGTACGTCATTAAAACAGCAATTTATAATTTATAAATACTTTCGTAAAATATTTTACAACTGGAATTCGCCAGTTATTTTATTTAAAATTGTGGAATGTTTCACAAATTATGGACTTGTTCAATATTGTAATGTAATATCTGTAAATTTCACACGGAATATTTCGGAAAGTATATCTGTATTTAAAAAATGCATTTCCGTTCAAATGACACGGTGATTAATAATCACTGATCATACTGAAATTTCAAAATTGTTTCTGCATATTCTTGCATAAAATTTATACCCAAATGTCCCTTCAACTTCTATTATTAAATTCTAATATGTTCTCTTCAAGTTCTAATATAGCTTCTACAAATTCTAATACAAGACTTATGTCAAAAAATACTCTCTTCAGTTTTTTATATAAAATTCATATCCAAAATAACACATTCTCTATAATAAATAAATTGGGTTTTTTTAAAAGCACTTTTGGGATTGACAATTTATAAATAACCACGAACAGCGGTTGTAAAGTGCATTACTCTTTATTTATTTAGAAATAAAATCATTTACCTGGTCGTATAAATGGAGAGCATAAAAAGTAGTTTTACTTTTCGCTGCTGTTCCTTACTTTCACAAATTTAATTTTCTACCAGAAGTTCAGATCATTGAAAATACGTTGATATATTTACTCGACATATTGTGTGATAAGTAGTTATAAAACTTGCGAAATAAACAGTCGAAAAGGTTAACACGAAATAGAGGTTATTCACTTCAGAATATCGGATACATAGACACGTTCATTTCAGAACAACATATACAGTCGTTCAGTTTGGAGCATCATTAAAAATAAGTAGAAAGCACTTGTTATATAATTATTCAAGCTACCACTTATAAATATTAACACTTCAAATGATTCAAGTTTCCTCCATCGTTTAATCGTCACCAACAATTGCCAACGCAACTGCGTCGTATACCATATATGGAACACAAGGAGAAATGTACGTAGCTCGATCGAAGTTTACGTTGAAAAAGTTTCGAACGAGCTCCATTGTCGTTTCGAGTGATCGAACATGCTCGGTGTTCAGATAATTACCTTTGTATCTACGCCTTTGTGCCCTTTTTTCTAGACTTTTTGGCCAATTAATGCTTCAGACTGCACTTTCGTCCAAAGGAATGCTCGATATGAAAGTTTGCGGCGACTGTTCTGTCTTTCTGTGAAATTTCATGAAGCATTGGTACCACTTGTCTTTGATACACTGAACTATACGCTCCATTGGTTCATTTCACAATCATCCATAGATCTTTTTGAGTTTGTGGTATTATTTCAAAGTTATTTCTTTGAAAGTCTTGAACTTCAAATTTTATGAATTTACGTACCAGAGATTGTATGTATTTGTACAGTAGGTATGATCGAATAATAATTTTTTTAACTGCATTTGGAAATATTGAGGTTAAAATAACATACTCTATTTTTTAATTTAAATATCCTCGAATTTATATATTTGTAAATTCGTAAAATTCAAAATTACTGACAATCTTTAACTTATAGAGATATCTAAACTACATACAACAATGTAACAGATTATAGATATAAATTCGAAAATGAACTTTGTACGAATTATTTGTCATAAATTCGTACATAATTTCTTTTATTAACACATATAAATTCATACACAAAAAATGTTTATTTTTGACTTAACAAATCAAAAAAGGACCTCGAGAAAGCCCATTTATATTACTTATTTTGCAATCTTTATATGGCCTCATTCCAAATGTAGGTTATTTATTAAGCAAAAATGCGAGATAGGTGAAAAATGCGCATAAAACGTACATTACGAAAATCATACGCGTTCCGCAAAATACGCATAATAGAAAGTATATTTTTATAACTGTTATTTAAAAAAAAGGTTTCAGTTTAAAGAACCAGATTGCTTTTTATTTTCTGTAGAAATATGAACTAGCATAAACATCATCTGCATGAATAATTAACCATTATAGTGAACTTAAGAAATTTATTAACGTCTCTATATGCAAGTTTTGTTGTGCTTTTAATTAAAATTTGTTTAATTAAAACGCTCTATATGCAAATTGTATACAATAGCTACCCAACAGTCCGTCAACTCTGATTCACGTAATTACAGAGCAAATTATAATGCAGCGAGTTAATTATCGTTCGTAGTCAATACGTATAAAAGTAGAACAAATTTTTTCCACGTTATTCACCTCTGCGTTTATTAATTTTCTCGTTATTTTCGAGCGAAAAGAAATTTATTTTCGTACCTCAGTACCTTTTTCTTCAAACTTTGAAGAAGCCTCACTGGTGAAAAAGTTACAGAGATAACATAAATCGGTGACACGATAAAATAGCACATAACACTTTGTCGAGGACGTAAGTGCACCCGAGAAGTCTCAGTGAACGTGGGGCTAGCGTGTTGAAAAGCCGCCGTAAGGGTGGCAATTTCGCGAAGAAACTACCCTAAGTAAGCAGTGATGATACCAATGAAGTTAGAGTGGCGTTTTGCTGCATCGAGTAAGTTCATTCGAGCAAGCTCAACTTCGTCTCTTCGTTAATCGAATTATTCTTGCATTAAGAGGAAGCTGTTTTCTTGCTTTCAAGAAAAAAATCGGGATAATGTAATACTAGGTAGCTATATCTTTAAAGAACTAGATTCCTATGTATGTCGATTGCTATTTAGTTAACTAGATATCTGAATTATCTAGATTCTCAGTTAGATCCTCAAATATGTAAATTGTTGGATAGCTAGATTTATACATATGTATATCGCCAGATTTTTCGATCTCTAGTTACCTAGATCACTTGGTAAATTTAATTTGATTAGATTCCTAGATAACTTGATCCCTATATACTTAGATCTTCAATACCTTGATCTCTAAATATTTAGATCTTTAATACCTTGATTCCTAAATGCCTACATCCTCAATACCTAGATTCCCAAATACCTGGACTTAGATACCTGGATTTTCAAATACCTACATTCACATATATCTAGGTTCTCAAATACCTAGACCCCCAAATACCTAAACTCAGATGTCTAGATTTTGAAATACCTATATCCCCACATATTTAGATTCCCAAATACCTAAACCTCTAAATATCTGGACCTTCAGATACCTAAACCCTCAAATATCTAGATCTGCAGATACCTAGATTCCCAGATACTTAGATCCTTAAGCACATAGATTGCCAGATACCTAGACTTTCTGATACTTAAATCTTCAGATACCAAAATACTTAAATACACCACATTTGTAAATTCCAAAGTATTCAGATCTTCAGTTAATTATATTTTCAGATTTCCATACCTACTATTCTAAATCCCTATTTCACATATTTAAGTTCTCAAATGACTTTATTAGTGAAACACTAGATAACTAGATTTGTAAATTCCTAGATATCTAGATTATCAAGTTGTTAACCAGAATAGCCAAATACCCATTTTAGGTATCTACAAAGTTCCTAAATCAGACCCCAGATTGTAATGTTCCCAAATCCACATTTTCATGTACCTCCACATTTGCAAATTTCCAAGTGTCCCATTAGTGTTGATGATCAATACGAGGTGCGATCATTAAGTTCCGGGACTGGTCCCGTATATGCAGATAAAGTCACGTGTTTCAAATTTGGCTACCATCCCCTTCAAAGTAGTCCCCTTGTGCAGCTATGCACCGATCCCAGAGCCTCTGCCATTTTTGGAAAGCTTCCTAGAAGTCTTCTTGTTGAAGCGTGTCAAGCACCTGCTGCGATTCGCGTTGAATCTCGTCCACCGTGTCAAATCGGCGACCCTTGAGCTTTAATTTCATTTTGGGAAACAAAAAGAAATAACAGGGCTCCAAATCTGATGAATACGGAGGGTGAGGAAGGACGACAATTTTCCATGTTTCTTTTTTTTTTATGTCCCTCTGTTCCAATTTGGAGTCCATCGTGATTTCGCAAAGGAGAGCGTACGTATGCTACCATAAACTTGTATAACACAGGATTCAATGAAGATATCGCTTCCAAACTTCGTGTCATATGTCTCGAAGATTATTATTCTTATGTTCTGCGAGCGCATGTCAATCGTGTCATTCGTTTGGCCACAGCAGACACAATCTCGGAACTTAATGATCGCACCTCGTAGATCAATAAATCGTGTTAAATAGATACATTGCACTGCACTATAGTAGATACATTGCCATGTCTCTAGATTCTCAAACACATGGATTAATACACTTTTACAATGTGTATTGTAATAAACATTATCAACTTCCTAGACTTTCTTTAATAAATAATTGCCTCCTAATTATCTTGTTGCAATATTTTAATCTAAATTTACTTTTGCATTAACACGACACGATTATGCTAAATGGTGAGTGAAAATTATGAAATTTCAGAACATATAAATATCGAGAGAATGCCTCGTTAATTATATTTGCATAAATGATTTGACGATCTGCATATACGTTCGAAATTGATGAACTTTAGCAAGAATTATTATGCAAGTACTATAGCAACATACTAACGTATCTGAAACACGCAACGACGTTTAATATGTATAACGCATAGTTCCATGAAATTTTGCATGCAGAAAAGCGTAGCACAGTTTGAACACCGAAGATAATCATTTTATTTATGATCCAGTCGCACAGTTTATCGAAATCCGTACCAAATATCAGCTTCCTATCCCCAGGTTATAGCTGCAATTTATCCTCTTTATTGCGCGTTGTTATTAGATTTATCTGAACAGCTTATAATATCATATTGTAATCATTCATTACGGAAACTCCTCTGTTCGAATTTAAAGCATTCGCTACAATAATCCTGCATATCAACTGATTTTATATAGAGAAAGTCTAGAATTTTTATTTGGAAAAGCTGCAACTTTTATCTGGAATTTTTGTTTACATCAAAATGTAAAATTTGTAAAATTTGTGTACAATTTGTATTTAAAAAATTTCAAGTTTTTCTCAAGAAGTTTTATTCGGAAAAATTACAAATTATTATTTAGAATTTTCATTCAAAAGATTGCAATTTTTATTCAAAATTTTTATTGAGAAAATCTAGAATTTTTATCTAGACATTTTATTTAGAAAAACTAAAATGTGTAACTTGAAGTTTTATTTAGAATACCTAGAACTTTTATTTAGGACTTTTATTTGAACAATCTAGAATTTTTATCTAGGATTTTTATTTGAA
Organism: Megachile rotundata; assembly: GCF_050947335.1. Lineage (NCBI taxonomy): Eukaryota > Metazoa > Arthropoda > Insecta > Hymenoptera > Megachilidae > Megachile > Megachile rotundata. Next base: position 9,746,868 of record NC_134991.1, on the reverse strand, counting down.
CAGTTTGGAATTTTTATCGAGAATTTTACTTTGAAGTATCTACATTTTTTGTCGAGAATTTTATTTTGGAATATCTACATATTTTATTCGAACAATCCAGAATTGTTACTTTAAATTTTTCTAGAATTATTATCTAGAATTGTTACTTCAAATTTTTCATTTTATAAATGTTCAGCAAGTTCTAACAAAGTTATGAATCAAATAAATTCGTTGCACATTCGCACAAAAAAGAGTGTCATAAAACAGCGTAAAATCTGATTTGTTACGGAAATAAAAATGCAGAAATAACAAAAAGAAAGCATGAAATTTTCTGTATCCTTAAATATAATTTAACAAAGCAGTAATTGAACCTCTGATGTTTAATTTTGCTAACACAGTTTTGGAGTCGATTTTCAATTAACGCGCTGATTGCCCGCCATTTTGTACGTAGAACGATGTATTGTTCAATCAGTTATTCTCATCAAATTTCAAGCTTGAAACTGATACATCCATCGCGTTATTTCGACACTCTAATATCATAAAATTGTGTTAAATCCTTTCTGTTCTAATATTTATTTATTACTCTTCATATTTTATCATAATTAATATTCCATCAGTTTTCCTGGGTTATGCAGGATTTCTAACTTTGCGCTAATTTTCATCTATAATGGCATCGGAATACTCGCAACGGACAGAATTTCGATTATCCGGGCATTAATCATCCATAAATTGATTCTCCGACGATGCATTGTCATCAACGAGAAATTCTTGCCTCTAAGACAGAGAAACTGTCGCGTGTTTACGTTGAACGATTTTGATGTCTCTATATTCGGAAGCTTTGTACTGATAACACGTAGGAGTAGCCTAGTTAGAATACATTCCATCTGACTGGGTACATTATTACCAGAACTATCTGTTTCCAAGTTTACTCTAATAATCGATATTCTCAGATATTAGGTTGACATTAGCTTCTTGTCAAAATTCTGTGTTCAACATTCAGTTTAATGGGTTATATATTTACTGTTGTGGATTTGTCAATTATATCAATTGTTTTATATTTGTCTTAGACTCTGTAGGGATTCTAGCAAATTAGAATAAAATGAGAAATAAATGGAATGAATGAGAAAATGGAGAAGGAGAATATAGTAAATCTTAGTGTATATAAAATCTGTGAATTTAAAATTAATTAGCACAATGTTGAATAGTTGAAACATTTACATATCATGTCGTATCATAACATTTACATATATCACATATAATCATAAAACTGATCGTGACAATTGATACGTCGATCCTGGAACAAGCCATCAAATACCTAAATATTCATTTGATACAATATTAGTTTTAAAATCTGCGGAATAAACAATATTATTCATCAAATTTGGAGTCTCGTGATAACTGATGCGTTCATTCTGTCACAATTACTGGTAAAATAATTCGGTTCAATCGCATTAACTCTTGTACATTCTGCACTGCGCGTGTACAGTATTGTAATTCACCAAAAATGAACGATAAATATATCTTTTGATAAAACTGTCTCAAATTATTTGTGACTTTTCAAAAAATACAAAAATTTCACTATACTATCAATTACAATTTCAGATACATAAATGTCATGTTATTTACAATTCCAATTTAAAATACTAATTTCATTCTACTTGATTTAATTTTAGTTCAATTTATTTTTAATTTAATTCCCTTTCATTTAAAATAAATGACTCAAATAGATTACCAAGAAGATTAATAATCGAAAATATTAGGGGTACCGAAAAGTAATCAAAATTTCTTCGATGACTTCAAAGTTTTTCAATGAAAAATTGAAGGACTTTTTTAGAAAGGAAATCGAACAATTGTCTTTACGCTAACAAAAAGCGTTAGAAAATAATGGAAATTATTTTGTTGGTTAGCATTTAAGATTTCTTTAATAAATAAATGTTTTTCGAAAACAAACGAAATTTTTATTACTTTTCGGTATCCCTAATAGATCATTATAACCGATTTCAAAAATTCATGCGTACCGACAAATGAATCGAATATTAATTATTTCTAAAATTGAGATAATCAATATTATTCATCAAATATCGATCTCCATTCCTGAATGTGTCCGAGAAATTCGCGTTTGGCTGTAATTCGCGCAGGAATTCAATGGAATATATGAATGGTTCATCGACCCCTGGCAAGAACAGGTGAAAATTCAAGGAATTCCTCGACCGTGGTATCGCAGATCGCGAAGAGACGATTGCGGCAGCAAAAACGTGTTATAGGCAGCTGAAGAAGATGTCTGATCTGATTAGATTCGTTGAAATTCTCGCATACCGAGAACTGTGAACGAGACAACGGAGATTTTACCGAGATGCACGGCTTCTCGTAAAAACCGTCCCGGTTTATTTCGCTGTTTGTCTCTTCGTCGGATACGTAGTCTCGTTTCGAAGCGATGCGTGCCATGTACGGAATGTCTCTTGTACAGCGAGCGTCCTTTAAGGACAGTCGTTACATGTCTTTAACTCTTCGTAATTTAATTGAACCATTTATTTTGAATGTGACCTATTTGTCAATTTGTTAATGAACTCGGTGTTCAAACAAACAGGAGTCTTTTACGTAACATTTTCGTAACATAAATTCTTTTTATAAATAATAATTACATAATAAGAAATGATGAGACAATTATACATCTATGTACAATTGTATACATAGAATGTGAGTAATGGATCACCATGTATGTTGTTAATATTTCAGTGTTTTTAACATTTTAGTATTTTCAAAATTTTAATATTGAATCATTTCCAGATTGAAAATTGAGAAATATTTCAATATTAAAAATTGAACAGGACCATTATATTCACTCGTGAAAACAAAAGAAAATTTGATTTATTCAGAAATTTTTGTTTGTTACAGATGAATTCAGAAGCAAAGTTGCTTGCGAGAATGATGTCATCAATCTTGCTTGTCATCCCGGACAGAGGGTTGCCATTTTCAGTGCATCATTTGGTAGAACAGAATACGAATCTCTTCAGTGTCCCCAGCCGCATGACGTGAAGGAAGAAAGTGAGTATATAACAATAACTAAGTCATAAAATAAGCTTCTACATATATCAAACACTATGTGTTATCACAAAAAGTACTTAACCCACAATTAAAATTGATACTAGAATTAATGACCAGATACACAATAGGATTAGTGACCAAAGATTAGAATTAAAGATCAAAGGTAACCAATACATAACATTAATATACCTTAATAATATGCGTGATTTACGTAAAAATGTTTGAGAATTAAAAGATAATATCAAAATTGTATCAGAATTTGCTAGTATATTCAGAAATGCTTAAAATGTATGCAAAGACTTGAAGGGTGACATCCAGAATGCAAGATCTTAATAAACACAGTTAGAAAACTTAATGTTGCAATTACAAATTCTCTGTCTTATAATATCAAGTATATACCTTCTCGCTTCTGGTATCTCATGCCACATGAAAAGAGCGGATTACCTAACCTTCTCCTATTTACATACACGTTTCATAATAGGATTATCCTCACGCTCCACCAGACATTCTTAGTTATTATACGTATCCTCGAGTACGTTGCGAACCCGTTAACTTGGTAACGCTTTCAGTGAGCGGTATGAATTTGTAAACATCAAATGCGACAATGCATAACTATAACAGCAGAAACATCATGGTACTCTCAACGAAAACCCAGTCCAGAAATTCTAATTTTAATAAAACTTTGTTAGGAAGAGCATTCGACTAAGTATATTTTATCTGAAATTTAATTTGGAAATCATTTCATAAGATTTGCCTAATTTTGCATTATTTTTTCTGCAATTCGAAACATGACGAGTGTGATTTCATGACAAAATAATATTGAAAAATTGCGATAATAATAATTATTCTTTCTTCTAATAAGAAGTTAGATTATTTTATTTTAATATAGTAAAGTTTTTATAAACACAATTTTTGGATTAATTTTTACCGTGACACTATTTCCCTTTTGTGAATACTTTCCATTTTTAAACTTCCTCTTCTTTTTAACGCTGTATTTACGAACGATCAATACTCATACATTTAAAACCACAGAAGCTCAGCGCGGATGAAAAATACCTCGTCAAGTTGGTCAAAAAAGAGACAAAACAATGCTTTGTACTCGTACACGCGCGATGCAGAATTGTCAAATATGGCATTATTACTCATGGACTGATGAAGTTGACGTTTCCATTAAGCCAGATAAAACGGTCACAGTCACGCTTTAATCCGTCATGCAATTTTTGATCTGACAAATGATTCGTGTTATCCCCCGCAAGTTAAAGGAAAAAATATGTTTGACGAAACGGTGGAATATTCTAAACTGATCGATTTCAATTGATTACAGCGTGCATGACACCACACGCGACGGAAACAGTGATGAATATGTGCCATGGGAAACGACGTTGCTCTGTGGTGGCAAACAGTTCGACATTTGGTGAACCTTGCAGCCCGGAAAGCAGAACTTATTTGAAAGTCGTCTACACCTGCGGTGAGTTTCAGTTTAATCAATATTTATTTTAATGGTTTTAATAAAAGACGTAAGTTAAAGAGGTGTTCTAATATGAGAACTTGAGATATTCCTATTTGAATGAGATATGAATCTCATATGAGTGGAAAAGTTTCATGCAATATACACTGCAAGTTATGAAAATATTCTAAGCTGTAAATACTTTCACCCAAAGTAAAATGTGTCCATCGTTCAAAAATATGTTACATCACATAAATTCACCTTGGCACAAAATTGATAATTATTATACATAAACTACTACTACTTTCATAGTACTTTCATGTTACTTCATATTACTTTCTGATATTATTCTACATTAAATACAAATATCGTTCAACAGTTGCAATCACAAAAATAAATATCGCTTGAAATCAAACCGATTCACGATCAACTGAATGGACGAAATAACTTTTCTATGCAGGGGATTGCGAATCGCACTAAAACTAATGACTACTGAATCAAAAATCTTTGATCTACCTTGCCAGTTATTGTTTTCAGCGTACGAAATCGATAGACGAAAGTAATAACGCATTCCGTTGGCAATCACCACGGATATTTGGATCGCATTTGAACATTTTTCGCGAGTGATCAATGGAGCGAAGCGTTTGTTTTCGCGAAACGCTCGGCATTCTCTGATCTCTGATGAAATCGTTTGCCAGCAACCGTTTCTCGCTACGGTATAAATCACTGCGTATTTTTAATACATATAAGTGAAAACAGTTTAATTTCTTTCTTGTTGATAAACGATATTTACAAACAGTTTCACGTAAAAAATTATTTTATATGTCATGATAGGAACACGTATCATTTTTACTGATTTGACCCTTCAGCTGCGGATCTCTTTGGAAAAAACATTACTTTTTTGTGGGACTATATTTTTAAGTAGGTATATAGTTTGCTTTTTAAAATATTAGGAAACGTCATAAATTTCTTAATCCTCAAATTGACCATTCCCCAAATTCCCAAATTTCCATATCCAGAAATACTCAAATTTCCAAATTTTTAATTCCCCAAACCTCCAAGTTTCTATATACAGAAATCCCCAATTCTACAAATTTTCAATTTTCCGAATTCCCAAATTCCCAAAATCTCAAATTCCCAAATTTTCAAGTTCCCATATCCAGAAATCCCCAAATCTCCAATTCTTCAATTCCTCAAATCCCCAAATCCCCCAATCCCCCAATTCCCAAATCCCCAAATCCCCAAATCCCCAAATCCCCAAATTTCTAAATTCCCAACCCTTCAAATATCCGAATTCCCCAAATCCCATATTCCACTACCCCCAATTCCCAAATCCCCAAATCCCCAAATTTCTAAATTCCCAACCCTTCAAATATCCGAATTCCCCAAATCCCATATTCCACTACCCCCAATTCCCAAATCCCCAAATCCCCAAATTTCCAATTTCCCAACCCTTCAAATATCCGAATTCCCCAAATCCCATATTCCACTACCCCCAATTTCCAAACTCCTACACATCCCCAAAAACTTTCTTTCACCCCGATTTTTCCTCAGCCCTCACTATATCGCCTAACCCGAATAACGGCGTTCGTAGACAAACCCGACTCGTTGTTTGTTTCGTGATCAAATATCGACGTAGGAAATAATCTCACCAGATACGTGAGGGTAGAGACACCATCTCAATTTGTGGTTAGTCGGACTAACGAGCAAACAACAAAGCGATCTCCATGGACTCGGAAGTTCGCGTTAATGCCGCCGATTGACCCAAAAAGCTTCGCTGCCGATTGACGCGAACCGTGCCTCACGAGAAGTCCCGTTGATAGCTTTTCACTCCGGATAGCTCGTTTCTGTACTTAATGGCTAGTCAGTTCGGACGAAAGGACCGGCTTAATAGCCATTGTTTGAAGCGGTGGCAAGTGAATAATGATCGGTCGTATTCCGTTATGCCGATGCTAACTGAAGGTTACCGATCGAGTTTCTGGATTTTCCTTTCGGCAGAGTGAAATGGCTTCTTTGCATTTCGATTTTACGCTCGTATTGGACCTCTCGATGAATTTCATCAATCTTTTCGGGCCAACGAAGTTTCCGTTTATTCGGTATAACTTTCGAACCCTTTAATTTCTGCAGCTCTCAATATTCAAGTACTTCAAAGTTTTGAATTCCTGATCGTTCATACTTTGAAATTTTCTGGATTCTCAAACGTGCAAAAGTCTTCAGGTTCTCAAATACCTAATTTTTCAGACTCTGAAACATAATTTCTAAGTTCCTAATTTCTAAACATTAAAATATTTTAAAGTTCTTGAAATCCTAAATCTTACAATCCCTAAACTTGTTCTCCAAGTTTCAATTTACAGTAACATTGCAAATTCAAAGTATTTGAAAAAAAAAATGCAAAAAATGAATTGCTATCATGATATTTAAAAAATTTCAATAATATCATTAATTACAAAATTTGAGATTCATTTATGTCTACGAAAACAAGAAAATTTTGTAATCTTATTCTACCATGTCGGCAGCAGAATTCAACGAGCATTTTAATCGTGTTTTTATTAGCCTTTTAAATTCCTATTTTGAACCAGCCTGTATCGCGTCTTATATTTACATAAAATAAACATATACGCGGTTGAAACTACCGTTATAGCCAATACGTACTAAAAACAACCCCATACGTAGCCGCCGGTGAAGAAAAGAAACTGTATACAAAGGGTAGCGAGAATGGTGGATCGAGGGGCAATTTCGTAATCTTGGTTACTGCGAAGCGTGAAATTTTCAGAAACAGCTCGCTATCCAACCATGGGCCACTAACGATCTCCGAGTTGTATCCTGCACGGTCTAGCCGATGCATTTCCGGGAAAAATTCCGGAATAATGATACTACTCGGCCTTTAACGACCGGCAACCCCCGTTCAACCAAAAAGAACGTGCGCAGGGCATTGAGCGTACACTCGAACGCAAATCTCCTTAATATCTTTCTAAATCGCCACATTTCTTTCGCTTTAAATCCATAGATTTCCATAGTCTTAGATCGGCTAACCTCTAAGATCTCGTATCTTTAGATCTTCGAATAGCTCTGTTCATGGATTCGTAAATATATAAAGGGTATAATATTGTCTGGTTATATTCTTAAAGGGGTCGAAAGTGCCTTTAGATCAAATTAATCAATGAACATATCAGTTTAGTATATTAGTTAATAGACTGTTCAAAGGAAATCATTTTTTCTAAGTATTAAGGTATCTCTACTTGAAGGGTAGGTAAAGAAACGCAATTTATAGTTTAAGTTTTATATCTTTTGTTAAAATTTTGAGAAAAATCAGGGATATTCTACTTTATGACGTACGTGTTTGTACATTTTTACAGAATTTTTAAAGGCGAAGTGAATTTTTAGAAAACTCTGAAAATGACAAAATATTTTGTTTAATAGAAATTGTCAAGGGACCACGTTTATGTTTTACAGTAGATGTGCTTTGTCAGGATTATTAATATGTAATTTTTTCTGTAGATATGCATAGTAGCTGTTCTGTGTAGATTTTCAAATCTTAGAGTCTTCAAGACCTTAGATCCTGAAATTCCTATCCTATATTTGTTGATTCTCAAAGTGCATAGTCTGCAAGTTTCTAGATCTTTAAACTTCTATATTCCAATATTTATGGACTTTATATCTGAAAGTTTCATAATTCTTAGCTTCTCACACTTGTGGACCTTCAAATCTTAGAGTCTCCAAGACTTTGGATCTTCGAACTTCTATATTCTAATATTTATAGACTTCAAATACCAAAGTCTCAAAATTCTTGGATTCTCACATTTGTATATCTTCAAATTTTAGAATCTCTAACTCTGGATCTTCAAACACCTATATTCAATTATTTATAACTCTCTCAAATGTCAGACTCCCCAAATCGCGAATCTTTAAATTCCTATATTTTCGTAGATTCTTAAATCTCAGCGTCTCCAAGTCCCTAGTTCTTCAAACTTCTGAATTCCAATATCGGTAAATTTCTTAATCCCCAAGTCCTCAAATCGCTAATTTTCAAATTCGTATATTCCGATATCTCTTGACTCCCAAAACCCAAAGTCACAAATCTCTAGTTCTGCAAACTCCTGAATTCCAATATCCGAAAATCCCCAAATCGCTAATTTCCAAATTCCTATATTCCCATATCTCTCAAACCCCAAATCCCAGCGTCACTAAGTCCCTAGTTCTTCAAACTCTGAAATTCGAATATTAGTAAACCTCCCAATCTCAAAACCCCCAAATCGCCAATTTCCAAATTTCTATATTCCCATATCTCTTGACCCCCAAATCTCTAGTTCTGCAAACTCCTGAATTCCAATATCCGAAAATCCCCAAATCGCTAATTTCCAAATTCCTATATTCCCATATCTCTCAAACCCCAAATCCCAGCGTCACCAAGTCCCTAGTTCTTCAAACTCTGGAATTCGAATATTGGTAAACCTCCCAATCTCAAAGTCCCCCAAATTCCTATATTCCCATACCTTTCGACCCCCAAATCCCAAACTCTCCAAGTCCCCAGGTCTTCAATCTCCTAAATTCCAATATCCGTAAACCCCGCAATCCCAAAGTCCCCAAATCCCTAATTTCCAAATTCCTATATTCCCCATTCCTCTCAACCTCCAAAGTCTCCAAATTCCTTCGTTCTCAAATTCCCATCCCATCCGCAAATATTGAGGTCCCACCAAATCCCTAAAAATGAAGTAATGTAAGGCATCTTCCTTCTCGGTTACATTATTCGTGCGCCAACCAGATTTACTCTTCGCCGCACAATGCAGTGTAACAAGGAAAGCTTCGTCCACATGCAACGTGAACTTATTCTCATTGTGTCGGCGACGGGGGAAATCGAGACACAGATACCAACACACCCTCTTACCGATCCACTTTTCTTTCTTTACTTCGTTTCCAAACTGGGTTGAGTCCAGATTCACCCGCGGACACTTTTAATGGCATTCGCCGCAACATTGTCGCGAACTAACGACCGGTTGCTTGTAGAGCATAAACTTGTCGGCGAGTTTATGGCAACCAGATGGGATCGGCCGCGAAACGAGGAAAAGCGATCGTTAGGCCGTTTCCTGCTTTTTCGTCGTTCCATGGAATGCAAAATTGGCATGCGAAACGCGCGGTACAGGGAGCTCGTTAATTGGCGAAGAATAGAATGCAATCGGAAAGGATACCTGTGCACAATCGAGTGCATTTACCTTTGGACAGAGAAATATATCTGAACTTTTTTGAATTCTTTTATTTTATGAATTCTGGGGTTCGGGTTAAGGGTTTGAATATTCGAGTTAGTGGATTTTTAAGATTAAAATCTTCAAGTTTGCAAAGTTAATTTTGGGGTTGGTAAATACAAATTTCTAAACTTGCAAAGTCTAAGTTCTTAAATTCTCAGTTTTTTTATCTTATGATCGAACTTTGAAATCACCAAATCTAGAAATTCTACAATTTCTGAATTTCCGAATTCCTATGCTTTATGAAACAAACTATGGTTTCTAAACTCTCAGTTATTTAAACTTATCAATTTTCAAACGTAATGCAGAATTTTCGTAATTAGAACTTGCCAATTTTAGAATACACCAATTCCTACATTTTCAAATATTTAATTACTACATGTAAGTTTGAAATCATTCAAATTTCCAAATTTCGTAAAGTTCCCAAATTCTCGAACTATCAAATTCTAATTCCCAAAATTTCCTAAATCAAGTCGAACAATTTAACTCTTCAAAGTTTCAATTACGTCATCAATTTCCATAACAAATCTGATTAAATTTCAGTCTTAATAAAATGCTAAATAGAATCCAACTCAAAAATATGCAACTTAAAAGTCAAAATAATTGAGAATCAATATAAATCATGAGAATCATCAATTCGTATTTGTTTTTCTTGCCCAATGCATATGCCACATAACCATAATTTCATTGTGTAATTCAAATGACATGTAAATCCTGAAAGTAGCATAAGTGCGTGACAGGTTATACTGAGAGACTTGGTAGGTTCATACTAATTGAATAAGAAAGAAAGGAAGTTAAAGAGCGGAATGAATCATATGATGAATGCAAATAATGGCAGGAATCTGATTGCATATTAATGGCACGTGATATCTACGACTAAAGCAATCAAGACATAACGTCAGTTAGGCTGATGCAATATTAATCACGGTTTTCACTTAGCTGCAAGTAGTCGACGTATCTGTTTCAGATCGGCGTACTAAGTCGCCGTCGCGTCGTCTCCTTTCTTGCCACCAGTTTTGCGCGGGAATACGAGACAGTATGATTAATTACGATCACTTATGCAAATTGTTCAGGGTAACGTGAGAGTCTCAAGTATTACGTATAATAATGCTATCATATATTCATTGAATCTAGAATTTTACTGATATTTTGGATATTTAGGAAATTTACACGTACTTGTGGTTTTGAAAATTTGAACATTTTTGCGTTTTTGAATTTTTTAAAATTTCACTTTGGAAGTTTGTCAAGTTGAAAACTTGAAAGTTTGGAAATTTGAACATTTGAGCATTTGAACAATTATAAATTGATTGAATCTTAAATTCTACTTATAATTTGGAAATTAATAAAATTTACAAATATTTATGGTTTCGAAGGTTTTAACATTGTAAATTGGAAAATTTGAACGTTTCTGAATTTTAGAAAATTTCACTTTGGAAGTTTGCCAATTTGGAAACCCTGACGTTTGAGAATTTGAGCATTTGTAAACACGTGTGATAAAAAGTTTAACATAACTATGCATTCTAAATTCATAAACTTAAAAATTGTAATTTCGTCAATTTTAAAATTGTTAATTTCTACATGTCTAAATCTTCTTATGCATGATTTCGAATTTGTATAATCATTCAATACGAAAACCTCTGAATATCAAAATTTAGATATACGTTTCTACATCTGAAAAAGTTTCAATTCTCTTGCCTCTGACAAATGCACATAATTTCAATGTGAAAAAAACCCTAAAATTCTAAACTTTGAAATTACAAAATTTTCATAACATTCCATAAACGTTAAATACAAATATAAACCCCTATTATTGTATTCGCAATCCGCAACAGCCAGTCACGTTCGCATTATAAATCCAGGCCCGTGCTATCCTTAACATTTTCGATCGCAATTCGCTGTTCCTTAATAGATCACGCGAATTTTCATTCGTAAATTGTGCACGTGTGCCTGCGTGGTACCGCGACAATTACCGACGCATTAGAAAACAGGTGGTTAGCGTGTTGCATTTATCGACGCGTTCGTATGCAGCGTCCAGCTTCTGGCCGCGAAACAAGACTCGTTAGTCAATGGTCCTAGCTGCGTCCATTATGGGCGTTCTCTCTCATGAAACGGAAAAAATGGGCGAAAAAAATGGGCAAGAAAGAATTCGTTGGGTACTCTAATTCAACAGCGAACGATGCACGTTTCCATGATGTATGTAGCTTTTTCTGTCGGCGAGGAAAATATGCGCATACGTTCAGCCGACGAAAAAGCTGCCGGAATAATAAGCGTACACGCCACGGGACGAATATTCCGCTGCACGAGATCGAATTTTCCTGTCCCCAGACGGTTTTTATCTGGGCAAGCTTTTTCGAAAAACAGCCATGCTTTCTAGAATGACGGCTTTCTTGTACGAGCTACGTGACACGATTAGGGAACTTTCCTAGCGATGTTGGACTTCGGTTGCATGTTTCACGTACTTTCAATTCGTTTCTTCAGAGGAGATGAAATGAACGATTTGACACGTGTCACATGTATAATTACATGACCAATTAGGTATTGCAATTGATTATTGAAAGAAATTCGATACATAGATAAATTATGTATTTTATCTTTTAGTTTTCTTGGGCGAATATGTGCACTTTACGTATTATTACAACCTTCTTTATTATTATACAGGGTGCCTCACAATTAGTGTAGGTCCCTGAAATGAGGGGTAGCTGACGTGATTCTGAATAGGATTTCCCTTTGCAAAAATGGAGTTTGAAGCTTCGCTTTTGAATTATTAAGGAAAAACACGGATCAATCAGAGCGTGAGGATAACTCTACACACCGTAATTTTCATGCGCCATAATTCCACGCACCGTAATTTCCACGCACTGTATTTCCACGTACCGTAATTTCCACGCACCGTTATTTCTACGCGCTGTATTTCCACGCGCCATAATTCCACACGCTGTATTTCCATGCGCCATAATACTACACACCGTAATATTCACGCGTCATATTTCCACGCTCCGTAATTATCACGCCCTGTATTTCCACGCGTCGTAATTCCCACGCGCTATAATTTCACGCGTTGTACTTCCGCACGCCGAAATTTCTACGCGCTATAATTCCACGCGCCGAAATTTCTACGCGCTGTAATTCCACGCTCCGTAATTTCCACGCGCTGTATTTCCACGCACTGCAATTCCCACGTGCTGTATTTCGCGCGCTCAGCCACTCAGCGTGGAATTATGGCGCATGGGAATTACGACGCGTGGAAATACAGGGCGTGGAAATTACGGTGCGTGGAATTATGGCGCGTAGGAATTTCGGCGTGTGGAAGTACAACGCGTGAAATTATGGCGCGTGGAAATTACGACGCGTGGAAATACAGGGCGTGGAAATTACGGAGCGTGGAATTATGGCGCGTGGAAATTACGGTGTGTGGTATTATGGCGCATGGAAGTACAGCGCGTGGAAATTATGGTGCGTGGAAATACAGCGCGTGGAAATTACGGAGCGTGGAATTATGGCGCGTAGAAATTTCGGCGCGTGAAAGTACAACGCGTGAAATTATAGCGCGTGGGAATTATGACGCGTGGAAATACAGGGCGTGGAAATTACGGAGCGTGGAATTATGGCGCGTGAAAACTACGGTGTGTGGAATTATCCTCACGCTCTGATTGGTCCGTGGTTTTCCTTAATAATTCAAAAGCGAAGCTTCAAACTCCATTTTTGCAAAGGGAAATTTTATTCAGAATCACGTCAGCTATCCCCCATTTAAGAGACCTACACCAATTGTGAGACACCCTGTATCTTTGTGTTAGTATTATATCTCTTTGTTAATGTTTTCATTTACTTTTTTATTTTTTTTACGGTGCACTACTTTTGCAAACATTCTAAATGTCTCTTGGTTCTCGAGAGAATTTATACGAGAATATTTGTCTATCGTTCTATCAATTAAGTTTTGTCTGTCGTCTTCGTTTTTCAGCAAAAATGGACTTGCCCCACTTTCAAAATAAACGGCTCATACGTGTATTTGTAACTTGTAGCAGATATTTTATGTCGTGTCGATAATACTGTTTTTCTAAAGCATCAGTTCGGAATTTATATTCTTCCGTCGTTACAGTTGTACTTACAGAATACTTAATTAGTCCTTTTTATGCAACAGGTGCAAAAGTAACTTTGCAACAGACTCACTGAACAAAAGTAAGTTTAAAATATAAAGTTAGGTGGTGTTTTAAAAACGTGTCGTGGGTTACAAGTATATGCAAAAATTTAAATATAAAGTTTATATTTTAAAGTTTCTTGTTCATTGAGCCTGTTACATAAACTTGCTTAATACGATTTCACATTTATTTCGTATTTTAATAAATACGATTTCACATTTTCAGACTTGATCATTTTGTACTTCTAAACGTGCAAAGTCCTAAATTACTTTCAGACCATTTGAACAATTTGGAAATCTTCAGATTTGTGATTTCGAAAATTCCCTTGAAAGTGCAATAACCACATCGCAAAATAGTAAGCATCTGTGTTTACATTCAAGTACGCAGATTCGAGTTTCAAGTCCATATTCGAAGTCATTCAAATTGCACATCCCAAAATAAGAAGCACCTGTGCTTATATTCACGTGCACAGAAAATTCGAGTTTCAAGTCCATATTCGAAGTCATTCGAATTGTACTTATAAGACCCAGGTCCATTCGACTTCATCGAGCGAGTGCAATCGCGATGCTCGGCGAAATCAAACGTAATTCCTATTCCAACAACGACTACCGCAGCCGAGTGTGTTGCTCTCTTCGAGCTGTTGCGAACGTTGGACCACCATTGACCCGTAATAATTACGAAGCGATCTCAAAGTCTAATTGGATTCGCATGAATTATCCGCGTACATCAAAGTACTCTGCGGTATAACGCGCGATGGTTTGACACACTGAATGCAAAGCTTTATTAAATACGTGGCTACTAGGCGTTCAACAGCAATTAAGCGACCGGAGACAATAATCCTCTGAGTAGCTCGCGATGTGTGGTGTTATCAAGTATCTCAGCAATTTCGTTAATTGTCATTTTATCAAATAATATTTCAATCTTCTCTCTGCAATCGACTGTAATGGTGAGTGCACTGAATGGCGAATCTCTGAAGTTCGAATCCACTTTAGTAATCAATTCCAAATCTTTCCAATTGCTAATCTTCCAAATCCCCAATCTCCCAAATTGTAGAATTCTAATGTCCTCGAACTTCAATATTTTTAATCTCCCAAATTCCCAGTCCCCTAAATTGTAGAATTCTAATATTTCCAAATTGCAAAATTTCTCAATCTCCCAAATTATAAAATTCTAATGTTTTCAAACTCCCAAATCTCCAATCTATCAAATTATACAATTCTCATATTCGTAATCTCTAAAATCCTTAATTTCCAAAATCTCCAACCCCCAAAACTGTAGAATTCTAAAGTTTTTAATCTCCAAAATTTGTCAATCTCTCAAATAGTGGAATTCTAATATCTCCAAATTCCAAAATTTCAGTTCTCCACAATTTGGAAATACCATCCCCCAAAATTCCAAAGATCCTAAAATACGAAAATATCAAAATTTCAAAATTCTGAAACTCCTAAAATCGAAAGCTTCAGAGTTCCAAACTTCCGTATAACGAAACATTGTACGTACACATGAAGCCTCGACATAATTTTTATGGAGTGAATTGATTCCGCTCGTACGAGCAGCGAACATTTCCATCGCTTACCGTACGAGTTAATGTCTAGAAATGAGCGACACAAGTAGAGAATCGCGTAAAATATTTCGTTGCCTGCGTGACCTCGTACAGTCCCTGAGATAAGAGAAAATTTATGCGACGCGTTAGACGAGGTATGAAGGAAAGTTTATTCGTGAATCAGGAACACGGCGCATCCTTTTCCACTTCATTTGTCCTCGTTAAGTTTTCTCGATGACGTGTCCCGAGGAAAGGAAGCGGCAGCAAAAATGGGAGAATAAGCGAAAAACGAAGAACGATGTGACAGAGCGAAGAAAAATGAGAGCTGTGAGATCTGTCCAGAAAGTTTCTTCAATTTCTTATGGATTATCGGATCAATATTGTTTCGGCACTTTTAGTCAGCAACTTTTAAGATCTTCTGTAATAAATTGTTTGCGCGTGACTTTAAGTGCTGCTAATTGTGGAAACTAGGAGATGCGAGATACTTTTTTTAACAGAGGAGAAGTTTTATTAACGCATAGGACTTTTATTATAAGGAACAATAAAAAGACTTAAATATATTTTGAGCAACGATCCCCGTACGTTTCAATAAAGAAAAGAACACGTAACTAGGTCGAGTGTTTCTTTGATGTGCGGTTAATTTATCTGTTTCTAATTACAGTTATGACGTATGTAGAACGTCACCCTTGGTACAGCTTTTATATTTCCTTCTCATTCCTACAGTTACATGTTACCTTTCACAACTGCGTTTTCTAAAACAGAAGTCTTGTAACCTGCAAACTACATACAGGGTGGCTCACCACATTTTGCAATCTAGATTTGTGTCATTATTATTACTCATAGCAAACAATGTTTTGGATGAAGTTGAATGGTTTTGAGAGATGCATATGCTGGTGGTATATTTTTTTTGTAGGTGGACGTGTAAAGGACATATGAAGGTCATTAATGTTTCTTTAAATGGAATCATATATTTTTTATTGCATCAGCTGATACTCCTTCATATTCTTTACAAAAAGGTATTAATCTATTTATGTGAAAAAATCATTAGTTTAGGAGATTGTTATGCTCTAACAAGGTTGATCCAACTCTTTGGCTTATAACATCGAGTTAAGCTACTGACGCAAGTTACACTTCACATGTGACAAACGTAAATCCTATTTGTATAATTGAAGATCCCTAAGTCCAGTACATACCTAACATTTCAACGTCCTTTAACTTATCTCTTAACTTATAATTAGCTCTGCTTTCAAGCTTGTAGATTAAGGGGTTAATACAAATACTTGAACTGTAAATAGCAAGAAAGTCAAGTGATAAAAGTTTGAGCGGTCTGAATTAAAAATTCAGTTTAATCGCATGATTTATGTTATGGTATCGAACAAAACAGATAAGGAACTATGAGAAACAAGTTGCCTAAAGACTTTTGTGATACTTCTGATGTTTGTAGATGGAAAAGCGTTACTTTTATTAACTACTTTTGTTTCTGCTCTCATTTAAAATTATATTTGAACAAGCTATGTTAACTTACATCTCTGCTTTAATAAAAAAGTAAATGAATTTCACCACACTCGCGTGCACACGTGACACATTCTAGCGTGCGTGTTCTCGTCAACGTTCACTCTAATAACTTTATCAATAATTAATGCGTTCCCAATACGCTTTATCAGACACCACGTCACCGATATAAGAGTTGTTCAGAAAAAAAGCGAAAAGAAAAGGTGTCGCTAGTAAAAAAAAAGGAGGGCAGGAAACAAAGTGGCACGTTACCAAGAAGAATGGGGAAAAACCGATGCGGAGGGAAGTTTCTCGAATAAAAGACAAGGCCGAGTATCGTGGCTGACCGTAATTCCTTTGTGTTTACTATCCGTGATAACGGAATAGGACGCCTGTCCAACGAAACACAGCATTCAGAAATCACAGAAAACATTGTCCGTTTCCAGTTCATGCTTGTTCCACGTCGTTTGCAGATTCAGCTGCTTTTAGTTTGAGGAATTTTGCTCGGTACTGAAACTGCTGATCCTTGTTATCAATATTTTATTAAATATATTATTTAAAGGAGGCTCAGTTTAATCTAATACAAATTTGTTTCATTAATTTTATTTTTTAAGAGATGCAGAATTTTCGGCATAGTGGAGCAGTTGGAAATTTCAGTAGTATTTTTGTTTTTAATAGATTTTACCAAATATTTTGCACAGTATCTTACGTTTACTACTCATAATGCAAGTATTTTTAATTAGATAAATTTTCGAATCTCCAGTATTTCTGTTTAGATATATTCTTGCTGTAGGTCTTACTTGTGTGAAACATCAAATGTCAAAGGTGAAATTTGAACGTAATACTTGGAGATTCGTGAATTATTTCTAATTGTTATAATACTAAAAAGTGTTAAAAATAATAGAAAGTTTAAGTCGTTTGAAAATCCTCATTTCTCCACGCTATGTCAAAAACTGAGCGACTTCAGAATGTGTGTCATTGGAGAGGTGTTTCAAAAAAATGTTACAATAAAAATTTGAAAAATATCATCTATCTACAGAAATAGATCTCATACTCCTGCCGTATTATCTCAAATCTGCAAGTGCTAATAAATGGTCAGATGTGTGTACTTACATATGTGTGTGTCATATATGTATATATGTTAATTCACTGTTATAAAAATAGCAGTTCACACTATTATTTCCAATAATATTGATTTGCCTGCTAGCAACACTATGTAGCTTCATTATCGTTCAAACGATCATCGAGTTTTAATAATCAAATTAATCAAGAGCCGCGTTTCCACTTGGTCATGAAATTAATTAACTGAAACTATCTGTCGTTTCTGTTGTACGTCCGATTATTTCGAATTTCTCAATAAATCCCGACCCATTTTCGTGAAATGATATCGAACCATGATTCTAAATTAGATTTGGATTCTTCTAAAATAGGCTTTACGTATTTTATACATCACAGTTAACTCATAATTTTTATTTTATAATCCGACAGCTTTTGCATTTTCCTTTTTTACGAACTGTGCGAAATTAACGTCGTGCTTCGACCTCGTATTTTCAGTCAACTGAGAATGATACGCGTGCAGTTCCATTTTTTATGCGGTATGAGACCGCGTATAATTTCGGGGAAAATAATGACGTTCCGGGGATATTTATAAATTTTCATATAAAGTAGTTCCATTTCGTCGTAAAGTGCTTGGAAATGCTGAAGCATCGTCTCCTGTCGTCGCCAGGACCTCCATGTGAATATTCACGGGTGTAAAAGGATTTGCGGAGGATAAATTTATGTTTCATTCCTAAGAACAGTGGTATACTTGACAACCGCGGTATACTTCACCCTCTCGTAAAGTGTGTAGCTGCGGGACAGTGTTTTGTGTTACACTGAAATTGGTTTTAAGCATTTGGTGCTGTGAAGTACTGAAAAATTTTAACTTTAGAAATTCATATCATAAAAGCGAACCTCTAATTAATGTGAGATAATAATAATAAATTTTACTGTGTTTAAATCGTCAAATCTGGAAGATGTAGCTGGATTGTATTTTGTTACATTGAAGCTACTGATGAATGCAGTGGAATGCTTTAGAAATTTATAGGGAAAGATAAATTTTATAGGGACTTTAGATATGATCATTTAACACATGAGGTGGTTTATAATTAAATAAATGAATTGCAGGTGGTTTATAATTAAATAAATGAATTGTAATTTCTATAATGGAGTATATTTGTATATACATACATATATTTTCATTTTATTTGGGTTATTCTCTTCATCAGATTATTTTTTCAAATTGAAAATGTGATATTAAAGCGTTTTACAATTTTGGGACAAAATATTTTCTCGCAGGAATTAAATGTATACTACCTAACCTCAAAATTG
Organism: Megachile rotundata; assembly: GCF_050947335.1. Classification (NCBI taxonomy): domain Eukaryota; kingdom Metazoa; phylum Arthropoda; class Insecta; order Hymenoptera; family Megachilidae; genus Megachile; species Megachile rotundata. Next base: position 9,727,617 of record NC_134991.1, on the reverse strand, counting down.
CAAAGAAAATAATTTTGTAAATGTATACATGTAATATAATTTTATTTGTATTACATAGAATCTCTCCATTAAATTACATATCTCCTAAAATAGAAAATGTGATAGGAAATATTTTCAACTTTTTCTGAAAAAGAAAAAAAATGCTTCGTTTATTAAAAGAACAAGTTCTAATACAGTATTTATTTTTGGAAATATATCTACATTTTCTAAAAATGTTCAATATATTTTATTGTTTTTATTTTTATTTTAGTAATAATTTATTAGTACATCAATGTTATGTGTACGTTGTCAAGTATTGATTTTTCAATGATATGTGCATGTCATCAAGTATTAATTTTTCAATGATATTTGTACAATGTCAAGTATTGATTTTTCTTCACCCAAGCTTGAGTCTAATAAAGGATAATCCAATTTATAGTCGCAAATATTTCTTGTTTTGTTTGCCTCAGATTTTTTGCACAGTTCTCCAGTATTCATATTTCACGCGGATGATATTATAAAACATTATTTGTGACATGTTACCATCAGATATCCATGTGACACGAAAGTCATAAAGCTATATTACGCAAAAACAACAAAATTATTATTTACACGTAATAATGATAAAAATAACTGTAATATATATTTTCAGGATTATTATACAAATATTCTTTTGTTTCTTAAAATAATGGAAAATCGAGAGAAATTGTAATATTTGTATACAAATTACTGTTGGCATTTGATGATTTACATCTTTAACACTAAACCTAATGTGTACTTAATTTGAAATTAAAAATGAAGTTAAAATATAAATTAACAAACGACGAAACATAAATTAGTACACACGTTTATTCTTTACTTTGATGAAAATCAATGCTGATTTCAAAGAATGTACTTCAATAAAATGGGTACCTTATAATAAAAGACGTGTGGAGCGGTCATTTGACCGGTTTGATAGTTTCAGTATTAAAAAAACTTATTTTAATTTCAAAGGCAACTGCAAATTATATTCGAGAAATTTTCAAATTTGAAAACTTAGGAACTGAATTTAACTATTTACACAATAAATGAATTAAATGTTTACGCAACAAAACCTGATATTTAGGAACGTAAAGCGTTTTATAATCATCAATTCTAAAACTTCATATCTGTCTTCTTACCAAGAGTTAAGCCACTTTCAAGTTCAATTTTTCAACTATTCAAATATTCCAGCATACTCCGAATACACTTAACCCCAAAATGTTTTTACGACAATTATCAAGCTACAATTACCAAACAACTGACAAATAGCCCACCTTCAAACTAAATGGCTCCTATATTAAGTTTCAACAAAAACGTCCAAACCTTTGCAAAACTCACATATTAAGTAACGAATCAAAAATAATAAATGCTTCATTTTCGGATCATATTTCTATCGATCTGGATATATCCCGCGTAAAGAATGTCGTGGCAAAAATTTTGCTGAAAAGAGAAAACGTAAAATCGCGCGTGGCCGCGTATCTATGTCGATATCTACTTAATCGTAGCAGAACAGCATTCATTTGGTTCGAGCATCGCGTTTAACGAAGTGCCAATACGAGAACCAGTGATCCTCCCAATCATGTTTTGACACGAAGAACCGTGTCAATCACTGGCATAGTAGAAAGTCAAGCGTCAAACAGCGACGTGCAGCTAATTAGGGAACCAAGAGCCGATTCGATAACCAACCACGTGATCGTGGATATTCCTGATCTGATAGTTATTTAATGATCGATTATTAGGATTACAGTACTGGATCAACGTTTATTATACTGTCGTAATTGTTTTGTGCGTTCGTAGTGACGTGGTTGTCTTGGAAAAATTTTAATATGAAATTTTGAAGTTTAAGCGTGTGAACAGAATGGATATGCAGATACTTATTTTTGGTTGTGGTAGTTTGGGTTTTGTAGAGGGGTGTGTAGAGGTTTGGACGTTTCAAATCGTTAGGTGGTCAGTTTGTCAAATTTTCATACTTTCAAATTTATAAATTTTAACACTTTTAAGTTTACAAATCTTCACAGTTTCAAATTTATGAGTCTTGACACTTTCAAATTTTTAAATCTTCACACTTTTAAATTTGTACATTTCCAAATTTTCCAATTTTGGAATTATATGTGTTTGGAAATGTGGAAACTTACAAATGTAAGAGTTGAATTTAGAATGGTGGATATTTCGAAATTTAGTGAATTTATATATTTGGAAATTTACAAATGAAAATATTTAGCAGTGTAAAATAAAAATTTTGAAATTTAAAAATTTAATAAGTAAGAAATTCAGAAAGTTCGACATTTCTGTATTTTATTAATTTAGTAATTCAGTTATTTGATCATTTGATTATTGAACCATTCGTTCATTTCATTATTCGATTCGACTAATTAAATAATTTAATTAGTCATTATTGAGAATTTTTAAATTTGAAAATATTTCTCCAAAATTTTGAACAAAACAGCAAAAATAAATACTTCAAAATGACACATTCTTCAGTCAGAAGAACAGTTTGAGAGTTTTCCGTAGGATCTCATGTTCTGATTTCGGAATTGCTTCTTGGCACGGAATAAAACGGAAGAATATCCGTTTTATTTTCTCCGTTCTCGTTTCTCCCCCTCGCACGGATAAACTTATTCCCGTATTCACATCGGTACCTCTTATCGAGCTTATTTCCAGTTCATGTTTTCTCGTTTTTATTTTTTATATATACCCATATGATATCGGTTTGGATTCGTGTTCTTGATCGATTGACAAGGGAGAATGATTGACTACTTATCCTCTTTTTCCGATGTATATCGTTTTTCAAATAAATAGTACCTATACTGATTATTAACTACTTAAATTATATTAACGTGAGTTTGATGAAATTTGACAAATTTTAGCCTGTCATTTTATTTATAAAAAGAAAAGTTACAGTATATGCTTGATTTTCGATGTGTAAAGGAATTTCAAGGTTTGACTTTTATTGTTAGAGAAATTCTTTAATTTATTTTATTATATATAAAATTTCATTTAAAGAACGTAAATAAATAAAATATTTCGAAAGTTGTATCATAATTTGTTAAAATATTAATGAATTCATAACTTTTAGTAATTGACGTCATTGTATTGGTATAATTACAGTATGTAATTTTCCAAAGTTGTAGAATGACATTCCTGTTATACATTGTACAAAAGAAAATCTAATTTAACGATTTTTATAGCAAAAATAATTTTTGGAGCTCTATTTCTACGTCGAATTACATTCTCCTGTATTTTCATATACAAAATATATCAATCCCTTTAAATGAAGCTTGTAAATAATCTGAAACTGTAAAAAATGTGTCGGCTCTCAATAGTACTAAAGTAGATATTATTTTAGTTATATAAATAAAATAATAAAGATTTTCTACTTTAGAGTAGTATTTCTATTTTAACGTCATGTTACAGTGCTATCGCACAAACAATAGTAAAATAATCTTTGTTAATATGCTTTGTTGACAAAAGCGCAAGGATCAATCCTGCAGCCTCACAGCGCCAAGCTCCACCATTTGCAAAAATAATTTCAGAAATAGCGTCTCATGGTATTCGAAAGAGGGAAACAGGAAATTCAGATGGTCGAGACAGGTGGACTCGGTTCTGGTTTTTCCGATTTCCATTTTAAAGAGTGGATTACACGGTACACGGTCGTCTCATGAAACATTGATGAACTAATCCCCTTCAGGGATTGACCGTACGTTCTGATTTTCAATCTTTGCTGTGGTGCATCCTCCAAACGAATAAATAAGGTTATCTTGATTATCTTCACATAATTATGAATTACATGAGGTCCTTTCAGGTTTGCGGATAACTCTTTTTGTTGGAACGAAGGATATCGTCGAATAAAAATTGGTCGAACGAATTATTTGGGATAACCTAAAAATTCAATCGAAATATTTTCTTTATTTCAAATAAATATTTTCTTGGTGTTTTTAGAAGTACAGTAATTTGTTATAAAAATTATTTTATGACTTTATGGATTTGTAGTTAAGGTTTTTAATTTTATTGGTAGTGAACTTTAAATATTGTGTAATTATAATTATGAGAAAATATTGTTTTGTAATTATATTTAAGGGAAAACATAAATGTGTAATTAAAAATGTCATAAAATATTTTTATCTCATTGCTAGTTAGTTAAAAAATTGGTACAATAATTAATAATCGGTTCATGTTTTACAAATATTTTACAATTTATTTTTTCTAAATAACAGACTGTAGAAACACTGAATTTTCTCTTTTATTATTTTTCTGTGTATTTTTGAAAATAGTAATTTTACTGTTTTTATACAATTTGATGATCTTTTTCGTAACTGAACATAGTTTGCGTAATTTAAATAGCTTAGTAATTACTAGACAATTTTCATACATTTTTAATAGCTTTTCAGTAACTAAACTATTTTTATATTTGTTTTTAATAGCTTTTTAGTAATCAGACAATTTTTATATAGTTTCAATAGCTTTTTAGTAACTAAGCAATTTTTATATTTTTTTAATAGCTTTTCAGTAGTTAGACAATTTTTACATGACTTCTCAATAGCTATTTAGTAACTAAGCAATTTTTATATATTTTTAATAGCTTTTCAGTAATTAGACAATTTTTACATGACTTCTCAATAGCTTTTTAGTAACTAAACAATTTTTATATAGTTTTAATAGCTTTTCAGTAATTAGACAATTTTTACATGACTTCTCAATAGCTTTTTAGTAACTAAACAATTTTTATATAGTTTTAATAGCTTTTTAGTAACTAAGCAATTTTTATATATTTTTAATAGCTTTTCAGTAATTAGACAATTTTTAAATAATTTTTATAGCTTGTTAATTACTAGACAAGTTTTATATAATTATAATAGCTTTTCAGAAACTAAACAATTTTTACTGTCCAACCATTTTCCAATAAATTGGTTATTTTCACCTATTTAATTAGCTCTAGAAACGCATTCGATTGTTAAGGTTTCAGGACTAATTACCAGTAAAAATTGATTAAGTATCAAGCAAACATGTTACCAGTGCTATTTTCAACTGTACCGGAGTATCATGGTACATTATTGCGCCGGCACAAGTAATTGCTACCATTGTGGTACCACGTGCGCTAATTACAGGTATTGTTACACGCTGTGCACTAGTTTACAAAGAGCGAATCGTTGTTTACTCGTTCAACATGACGGTAACAGCGTATCAATTTTATCCACAAGAATTAGAATTTCATTCTATCATTTCTGTTAAATTTAATCAATTACTATCTATTAAAATGTGCTCTCGATCACTCATTAATTTACAGCAAATTGAAGAGCAAATAATATCATGTATCATTTTTAAAAATTGAATTTTTGTTTTAATAATATTTATTTAATAGCTTTATGTCTTCTTGTGTCTTCAAATTTTCAATATAGTAATTTAATTATTTATTTATATTAAATTATCTGTTTACAGTATTTACAACACATATTTTCCTTTTTAAATAAACTTATTTATTTTCGTTTAATCAATGTGACTCACACTCATTAATCGGTTTAATAGAAATTTTGAAATGAGTATTTTTGAACTAAAATAGTATTATGGAAAGTATAAACATATAGAAACAAATAATAATAGTAAAGTAATAAATTCAAAGCAGTTCATTAATCTTCGTAATTAAAAATTTTTAGAGTTGTTTTACCCTTAGCTAAGTCGAGTGCTAAGGGTTAATATACTTAGTCTTTAAAGTTCATTCTAATAATTGATACAACAAAAATGTTATGTGATTTTTATTTTATTTGAAACATCACTGTAAAAAGAGGAGGTTAACCTTCTTAGGATCACTCTAAAATAAAATGAAATAAAACAGAATTATTAACTCTGAAAACTTGCTCCTTCTGATTTCAATTTTCTTCAAGGTTCCAACCGTGTACTGAATTTGTTTTTACTGTACTACCATAATACTATAACTAGAATATTACTATTACTATTATTATTATTATTACTATTGCTATTGTTATTGCTATTACTATTACTATTATGATCACTAGAAGTATATCATTCGATTTAAAAAATATTAAAGATAACCTAAGTCACCTAGAATGTAACCTTAAATAAAAATGTCCTCGAAAACTTGAAGCTAACAAAAAAAAATTATTCACATAAAAAAATGTCCATGCATCTACCACCTATAATTACATCAAGTTATTGCACAAGTTATAACTGTTATTACAAAACATCCAGTATTTCTATAATTATTTTTTCGTTCCATATTCTACGCGAGTAACTGGAACGTGAAACTGCAGAATGTGATTTTAATTACTCTTAAACGTTATTTGCGTTACAACATGCTATGGCGGCATAGAACTCGCAAACGTCGTTAAACTTTAGCGGAAAGTTTGCTGAAGACGTTCCCGCTCGAAATATTAGGAACAAAATCTAGCGAAGACGGTGTCCTTTAATTGATGCACGATGACGAGGAACAAAGACATTAATTTGGAAACTTGTCGCAATGAAATTGTACATTGATGGCGAACGTTAAGAACCGTCGTAGTTATATTTACGTGCGGAAATTCACTATTTACACGTACAATATAGCTCCGCCGGAAGGATTCGTACTTCCGAGTTTCGTTTGTCGATCAAGCCCTTTTGTCAGCGACTGCAAATAGAACCAAATGGCTGTTTGACCTAAGTTCATTTATCACCCTGTTTAAAGCCGTATGAAACCTGTGCACGATGATATTGGTGCAGCGTGCATGGACATAATCATGCAGTTCACTAGTTTTGTTCGTCATCAATTTTGAATGTTCAATAGCTGACGAGTATGCTTTCAGTGAACATTTAAAATGATTTCAAAATTCACATGCAGCGTATAAAGGGGATTATAAATTATTGAAGGGTGAAATTATTAGTTGTATAGCCGGATTTATTTATGGAGCTTCACTTTAACTGGCTATTAGATATTTTTGATCATGGCTATTATTCTTCCTAGCATAGCAGAATAAATTAATAAAAAGTTATGAATTAACTGGATTAATCTTTTCCAAAAGTTTTGTACACATTTGATCTTTTTTTTTTTGACGTTCACTTAAACGTTAGCTTATAGGTGTCTTGTATTTGATAGACAATTATCTTCAGTCAAATTATGTAGTCATGCTAGTTCAGTCATATTAATCAAATAAAAAACGCACTTTTAACTTTGGCCAAATATTTACTGATTCTAAGTTATTTATAATTTTATTTATCTCAAAGTTTTCTAATTTTTTAAAAATCTGTGGTGACCAATTCCTTCCAGCGCCACATGTTTTCATCCAAAAAATTCCGCCAAGATCCTCGTGTACTCTTATTTCTGAAATTTTAAGGAACCTCTGAAACCCAGAAGCTAATAACAAGCAACCTAGATGAAAAAATACACAACCACTGATTTCTAAAAAGAATCCTTACATAAGCCTCTTGAACTAACTAAAAAAAAGAAACTAACGATTTATAAATGACTGTAATATTGCACCGCACCCCAAAGTTGCCATCTTGTTATCCTAACAGTGCTATCCTAGCAGAGGTATGATAGAAACCTGTTTACGTACAAGCCAGTAGAATAGCTTTTCTATGAGTTGTGGGGAATCGTCGTCGATGATGATCGTTTGCGTTCGCTAATTAGAACCGTACTAATGACACAGCATTGTTTGCACGGAATAACACAACACGGTAAGAATAATGTAGAACTGCTTGGGGCGGTTCTAACTGGTCCTCGGTTTGCCATGAACTATACGTTGAAATGTGAAATGTTACGCATTGTTCCAACAGGAGAAACTAGTATTTCCTCGGTGGCTAGCCGACTAATTTGTCAGCTCGGTCTGAATGTAAGTCGGATTCTAAATCCTGCTGCAAGCTTTAGCCTCTTAAACGCATCTCGTTGGCTGCCACGATGGAAATGGGCGCTACAGAATATTACGATACGTAATATTTTAATGATACAATACAGAATATTACAATACTAGTAAGAATATTTTAGTAATATTCTAATATTATATTATTCAGAATATTGTACATCAAATTTTGAATAAAATATTTTACCTTAAAATCACTAATACAATTTCATTTCTTTCATTTTATCATTGGAGATATTTATTCGTCACTTAGCAAGCTAAACGTTTAATATTAAATATTACAGTAAACGAATATTACGGAATATTATAAAATTGTTAATTTATTACGAGTATAATGTGTGTTGGTCAGAGTAAAAATTCTTGAAAAACTTTACAATCTGTCAGTAAATTTTAACAGTACAATACAGAATAAATAGAAGTACGTTCATTAAACTAAACGAAAGTAAATTTCTCCGATTATTGAAATATTTTCGTCTCTATATAAAATTTATGTTCAATATTTATTTACAATTTGTTGCATCAATCCGCAACAGTATTGACAAGCAATTATTCGTAAAATACCAAGCAAATATAATCGATTTGATACGTAAATAAACGATGAAATTAACAGGGAGCTAAAATGATCGAAATGTAAATTAGTGTACAGTGGTTTAAATTTGTAAGAGCCGAAGAATGCTCTGAAACGGAATAATCAAAAGACCCAATTTCGTTTGAAAGTTGACTTTTCCAATAGTCCGCGGTAAGTACGAAAATTTTTGGCAATCTGCACGATAAGCTGTCCCCTTTTTCCATGAAACTAAAACGAATTCCAACGGTCACGCGACTAACCATGGAACGTTTGGTTCGCGAGTGAGTAATCCAGGTCATATGGAATAATTTCAGAGCGAATCGAGTAAACTGCGCTCGATTGAATTTAAGGAGATCAACGAACTGTTTGAGATGCGCGAAACTATTCAAGCTGGCTCGCGCCGTTTCCGGATTATTCGGAATCTGCCGATGGAACATTTCATTTTGCTCGTAATGCAAAATAACTATCGACTGAATGGTTCGATTCATGTGGTATTACGTCGCTGGTATTAGATCATCTTATTAACCCTAGATTTATGGACATTAATCACTTCTGTTTCAATGGAAATATATTAAAATAAATGTACAGTTCTTTGCCCTAGTGAAGATACATTTTAAAGGTTGTTTATTTTCGTTGTTTGAAATGAGAACGTCTGTGGTCCTGACGGGTTCCATAAATCTGGTGTAGATGTTACTTGAATCTTCTCACATTTTGAGATAAAAGATATTCAAATATCGGGAATAATTTTTGTTAGGCTACAAAGATCTTAAAGTACGAAAATTTACTATGAAAGTGATGTCATGGATAACTGTATCTCTGGATTTCTGTATTATTAGATTTTATCGAATTTCCAAATTTCTAAATTTTTATTATTATTATTAATCTTACAATTTTAACAGAATCATGTTGTAAGATCTCTAGGTCTGTTGACTTTAAGATACCTAAACTTTTTGATTCAAAATTCTCTAGATCTGCTTATATAATATTTTCCTACATTTAGGTGTCTATATTCTAAAATTACTATATTTTCAGGTCCCTATATTTATAAATCCAATAATTGATAAATCCATGAATTCAATATTTCCAGATTCCTACATCTTTCTATTCTTGATGTAAAAATTCCTATATTCTTAAATTCTGTTAACACAAAATGTGTTTCCATCTATACTGTATGCTCCAAGTCTCAATATTTTCAGTTCTTTATATCTCAATATTAGTATACTGTAAATCCTCATATCCCCAGATTTTTGTGTTCTCATATGTTTATATCTTCAGCGTCTGAAAATCCTCAAATCCTATATTCCCAGATTTTTGCATTCTGACATCTTCATATCTCCAGAATCTCAATATCGCCAAATCCCTACAGATTCGGATCTCCAAGTTCCCAGATTTCTGCATAAGCCCAGATTGTATATCCTCAAATTTATATACCCTCAGATTTATCTCTAAATCTTTATATTTTCGCATCCATATATCCTCAGATCTTTAAATCTCTAATATTTGCATATCCCAATATTCCTAAATTAATGGATTCCTACGTTCCTCATATACCTAAATCTCTACTTCCACATTTTATATTATCAAATTCCCCAATTCTCAAATCCTTGTATTTTCAAATTCCTATATTCCCAAATCCCTATATTGCCAAATTCCTATATTTATGAATCCCTATATGCTCAAATCCTTATATTCCCAAATTCCTATAGTCCCTAATCCTTAAATTCGTAAAATCTTAAATTGCCAAATCCCAAAATACCCAAATACCTAAATTACCAAATCCTTATAAATTCCCATATCCCTAAACCCTAAATCCCTAAATTCCCAAATCTCAAAATCCCCATATCGCTAAAACCTCAAATATCTAAATTGCCAAATCCCTATAAATTCCCATATCACTAAAACCCCAAATCCCTAAATTCCCATATCCCTAAATCCCCAAATCCCTATAAATTCCCATATCCCTAAATCCCCAAATCCCTATAAATTCCCATATCCCTAAATCCCTATAAATTCCCATATCCCTAAATCCCCAAATCCCTATAAATTCCCATATCACTAAAACCCCAAATCCCTAAATTCCCAAATCTCAAAATCCCCATATCACTAAAACCCCAAATACCTAAATTGCCAAATCCCTATAAATTCCCATATCCCTAAATCCCCAAATCCCTATAAATTCCCATATCCCTAAATCCCCAAATCCCTATAAATTCCCATATCCCTAAATCCCTATAAATTCCCATATCCCTAAATCCCCAAATCCCTAAATCCCTATATTCTCCCATTCTGCCATATTTCCAAACATACTCCAATAATTTCGTTGTATCTACCCAAAAGTTAAATGATCAGCGTCGTTCATAAACAATGCAAGTACCATAATCGAAAGGATGCTGTACGCAAAATTTAATCGTTCGGTAGTAAGTAAATTTAACATGACGAGAATTAAACATGTCGTTAAATAGTAATGAGTGGATGGTAAATATTACTTAGTTCATGATATTTGACTCTGTTTGACGAATAAATAATCAACCGTTAATGCGAATATTAATTTCGAAGTAGAAACACGGGAATAAATATTGACGTTGTTGGTGATCATTCGCGATCAGTATTCATCATTTACTTATTTGTCCGCGTGTTTTTGTCGATTGTATTTATAAATTTCAGTCCGCTGTTTGAGTTGTTTAATTAATTTATACGGAAAGGCTCATTGAAATTAATATCATTAAATCGGCATTGATTATCGTTGTTATAAATATGGAGTATCTGTTTTGTTTTCCTTGAATAATGTGATGAATATGCGTTATGTACCATGCAAATATCGCTGTATTTATTTATTATGTGCCGTGAGTTCGTTCGGGGACTTACTTATTCAAAGCACAATAATGCGAAATATGAAAGGTAGATAGAGTGTTATTTGTTATTTCAATACTTTCAATTCGCAATTGTTGTGTGGGCAAAGTGCAACAAATCTGGGAGACCACTGATAAATTACTGTTAAACCGTCGGCAATTTGAAATACCGAAATTTCCGTAAATTTATTGATATTTTCTAATTTGTTGCGCCGCAAACAGCATAAATATCATGTTAAACGTACGTAGATCATAAATTTCATACTTTCCACTCAGCAGAGGAATTAAACTGAATTTGCTTTGCAAATTTTCTCTGCGATTTTGATTAAAACATTAAGTCATTTTTTCCACTTTAAAATAATTGTACTTTTTTTAATTTAGAATGTCTTCTACTTTGAAATAAATCATTTGCACATTATTTGGGTAGATTCAAGTTAATTTACGTCAAGGTAGTTTCAACGTTCCTAGGATACAAAATTTTAGCTTTTAACATGTTGCTAATTCAATGTACCGTAAATTTATGTAATTTAGGATATTCCAAAGCGAACCCTTTTGTTTTCTAAGTAAGGTAACGTCAAAAGGAGAGAACTGAATGCAGTATGTCATGCGTAAAATGTGAATATGTCTGCGGAATAATTACTGCAAATAAGTCTCATACTTGATATCTACCTTGTGATCTTCATGTCTAATTACCATCAGAAGACAAAAGAATTCCACTTGCAATTTTATAAAATAAAGTACATCGAAACAGAGGTGTACTTCGTAATTAAAAGGTGATGTCATTTCTTAATTAGGTTATTTATTAATTAAGTTACATCATTTACATTTTTATTTTTTAAATTAAGTTTTATATTATGTACTTACTGTATGCTTATTATTCACTTTTATTTATTTTGATATATGTTATAATTTTTTTTTTAATTGAATGCTTAAGGTCACACGTATCTTCTTAGGTTATTAGTGACCACATTTGATTTGGGACTGTGTCGTAAACCTACTAGATTTCGGTTAAATGAACTGCTATTTCAATTATGCTACGCTTTAACAATTTCAGATTTGCAGAATTATTATTTTCATATATTAGTCTGTTAAAATATTCTCTTGTACATACAGTCAGTGTAAAAAGTATTCGTACAGTAATTAATTTCAACAAAAATGTTGTGAAACGTCATTTATTAACAAAATTTGAACAAATACAAAATACATACATATTCTTAGACGTCTATGTATTCTATGTAAGAATGTGTACGTATTTTTTATTTGTTCAAATTTTGTTAATAAATGACGTTTCACAACATTTTTGTTGAAATTAATTACTGTACGAATACTTTTTACACTGACTGTAAGTATGTGTAACATTGTACAGCACGTGTAAAATATATGAAAACGAGCATGAAACAATTTACACGAGCACAACCATTCTCCATGTCGTTTCGGATCAAACGTTCTACGACATGAAGAGTATCCATAAAACATGTGGGCTCACAATCCTTGACTTCCATTATGGCATCTAAAATACATCTCCAGATTGGCTCAGAATTTATTAGCTTTTCTTATACCGTCGATACTGACAACAATTCAAATTACATAAAAAAAAAAAGTTAAACGACACCTTTCACATATTCCCCAAAAATTGTCGATTTGTACCAAAAACCTGAAAGTCTCTAAATTCAGAAATCCTGAATCCAGTTCAAAACGTAATAAATATTAACATGTTGTTCAGTAAAAATTACCTTTAAAATATACCGTGAAATGTGATATAGTACATTATACTGTGATTTGTTATTCTAAAATATTCAACGAATTTCAACGAACTCAGCAATAAATTTCGAAGGACCGACAAATGGGATACTGTAGGTGCTTAAAGGGGTGTCACTAGACACGACCAGTCGAATTAATAACGATGTTTAAAAGGCAATGGTTTTTTGTACGAAATGAAGGATAACAGGGTGGTGACAAATAATTTCTGTGGATATTTGATATAGGTTCAATTACTTTTTAGCCTAACTTGCCACTGCTGTTTGATTTATGACTTTTGCGCGATTGATACATGAGGTTTTCGTGATCTGTATTAAGATTCTCCTCTTTTATGTAAATGGGTTTTTTTGTCTTCGCTTGGGGATTTCTAGAGCTCTCGTACTTTTTTGTCGGGTTTTGTACCGACTGAGATTGGTGTTATATCACAGAGATTTGTGATGGCAATTCAGAGTACGGAGGTATATGAATTCTGGAATTTTTGAATTTATTAGTTCACGAATTTACAAATTTACAAGTTTACAAGTTTACAAGTTTACAAGTTTACAAGATTACTAATTTACAAATTTACAAATTCACTAATTCATTAATTCAATAGTTCAATAATTCACTAATTCGCTAATTCGCTAATTCACTAATTCACCAATTTAGCAGTTTACCAGTTTACCAATTCACCATTTCACAATTTCACCAATTTACCAATTAACTAATTTATCAATTTACCAATTTACCAATTCACCAATTCACCAATTAACCATTTCACCAATTTACCAATTTACTAATTTACCAATTCATCAATGCACTAATTCACCAATACACCTATTCACCAGTTCACCAATTCACCAATTTACCAATTTACTAATTTTTCAATTTACCAATTTACCAATTCACCATTTCACCAATTTACCAATTTACTAATTTACCAATTCACCATTTCACCAATTCACCAATTCACCAATTCACTAATTCACCAATACACCTATTCACCAATTCACCAATTTAACAATTTACCAATTTACCAATTTACCAATTTACCAATTTACCAATATACCAATTTACTAATCTACTAATTTACTAATTTATTAGATCACAAATCTACAAATTTACAAGTTATACAATTTGTAAATGTACAAGTTAACAAATTTTCAAGTTCATGATCTACTGTGAATCTATAAAATTCACAGAATGAACAACTGAAATATCCATATAATTAGCATTTAATTAATAATCCATCAAATTAGTAAGATCAACAAGTCCATTTATTCATAAGAAAACCTCTATTCTCTTTAACCTCCACTTCAAATGTGATAGATCAACAATCACAAATGATTTAACACCAAGTAATACAAAAACTCTGTCCATTATAACCTACCAATATTTCCAATTTACCGAAACACCCAGCCTTAAATACCTCGCAACAAGAGAAAATGGACTTGCCCCACTTTCAAAATAAACGGCTCATACATAATCATAGTCCGCTACAAGCAACATTCATTATCTTATTGCATTAATGGCAACAAACGTACACTTCATATATCAAATTAGCAAGCAGCGTCCACAAATAATTACGACGCGAACGAATGGATTTATTTTATTTCCTGCACTCAGTTCATTTGTTTAAACTTCGTTAAGCGTACAATATCCAACGCGGTTTCGTTGAATTCGCAAACGGCTCGTATTAATTCTTAAAATCACGTCATTTATTCAAACCTCGACGAATACAACGTATTCCAAAGCTCGTTCGTTGAAATTTACGAAAGCGGCTAAGGAATTATCACCCGGACTCGTAGTTTGCGCGTCCGATCGAAATTTATAGAGGACCTCCCATCGTTTCGCCCATCGCCCAAGGTAAATGTTTTCCGTGCTTTTCGACCCCCTACTGGCTGGAAAATATTCACAAGCTTCTTGTTATGGAAAATACGTCGTTGTTTACGGAATACATAGCTCAAGAAGAGAACAAACTCGAGGATATTTTGGATCTTGCCCGTTTTCTCGCCCTGATTTATGCCTTAACCCTTAACTTTTCTGCGGTAACGTCTCTTCATTTTGTTTTAGGTCTTATTTATACGATCTTCAAGCCATTTAATTTGAAAGTGCTCTAAGTCCATTTGTCAGCTGTTGGTGGTTATACAACTTGATATTAATTATCAGAAGAAATACTTTGCAGTTAAATACGTTTAGAGTATACAATAATTTTGTGACATACTTTCATGATTATTTTAATAAAATAAAATTGAAAAATTAACTTCTGCAGGTGGCAACAGTTGCCTATCCTTTGCATATGGATTTTCGCCATCAGTTGACAAATTGACTTTTGCAAGTGGCCTAAGTGGCCTATCCTTTGCATGTGGATTTATCAGTTTTTAGTACTGTTTATATAGAGTGAAGGTTCGTGTTATGTAAAACAGATTTAATACAAATTTTGTATGTGCTCTAATTTGTTCATATCGAATAATGTATACAGACTGGCGCACCACATTCTGTCATCTAGATTCATAGATGAGATTCATAGATTCTAGACGATCTAGTCATCTAGATCATAGACTATGAGTAATAATGATAACGTAAATCTAGATGGCAAAATGTGGTGAGCCACCCTGTATAAAGGATCAAATATAAAATTTTAACTCTGTTCATATTAATATTGTAGCTGTAAGTAGTCAGTTTTGAGTGATACACCAAACAAATTATATTGCAACGGTTTAATTATAAGTTGATTAAAATTAAAAAATGAGCAAGGAGAATGAAGTATACATATTTAAATTTCTTTTGTATTTCTGTATTACATCTGAACCAGAATTTTGAAACTTTTCAATTTCGAAATTCTCCGTCTTGAACCCCTTGTAGATGGTCACTTTCGCATCAAATGACTTCAATATCAGCAGTTATTGCAAATGCTACGAATTTTCCGAATATAGTTTCCTTATAGATGCAGAAGACTAGCTCCTTCGAAATGGGAAAATACGTACATAAAATTTCGTGCGGAGAGAAAATGTAGAATCCGGCAAGAGAGCATCGGTATCGATTGCGGTAGAAATCCATATTGGAACACATCGGATGGAATTGTAGTTTCGGTTCGAAGCATCCGTCCAAACTTTTTGTTTGTTTCTCTGGTCCTAAATATACTAACCCTTTTAACTGTGTCGTTACAAATTGCTACGGTAGCTTTCTTTGAAACTATTCGAAGATACAGATTACGTACCGATGTTGCTACAAGTTTACTTACAGAAATTGCAAGTTTAACATGTGTACGTCATTGTTGAATTCCGAGCGAATTACGTTTGTGTAATGGACTGAATACCTTACGCAGAGAATGTAACATACATTTCAAATTGAGGGTGATTAGTCGTACTAATTTTGACAGTATAGATGAGTTTTTTGCATATGTTGTTAAGTTGTCATATGTGCGTCGTTTTTTTTTAAATAATTTTACTTGGTGTTGATTTTTGGACACCTGTGAAACAGTTGTATTTATTTTTCATAATATATTAAACAATTTGTTAGCGCCAACGTATTTTTGAGGGTCGTTGGGGGCAATTAGCCTGTGCTATTTTGCCTTCGAACGATTTATGATAGGGATAGCCTGCGTGAGGTCTAAGCGAAAGGTCGTTTATGAGAGTCTAAGTGTGGCGATAGATGATGGCTATTGACTTGGAGTCGTATGGTCATCAGATGTCGTAGGATTGCTTGCTTTGTTAGCTTCTGAGATTGTAGAAAAGGACAGGTAGTTTGTTATTGCAATGCTAAGTCGAATAGGGACGTTGTTCCTGGAGGATCTGGCCACGTAGTGGGGAGGCAGGGATGCCTTTGGTAAGAGGACTGAGTTTGACCTCTCGGCACTTACCCCAGCACCTTAATTGGGAACGCATCTCTGTTTGACAAAGTTTTCTAACAAATTATTGTTACTGTTATTATTAAACAGCTCTTGTGTTAATTTTGGATAATTATTTTTAAATTGTATTTTAAGTAAATGTAAAATTATTAGCATAAAAGCTTGAAAATTTTTATTTTCTTAAATTTTCAAATTTCCATGTTTGCAATATACATCGTATAAAGAAGAAATTCAATTAGGAATTAAAATTAATTTTTTCATTCAAGAACCCTAATTAGGAAAGAATGTCTACTCGTTGATTAAAGAAGATCGAATATTTTTATTTTTATTTTTAATCAGGAAAAGCTTGTTTTATGAAGTGACAGTTAATGATAAAAATGAAAGCTCACTTCAAATTCACATATTTTGTAAATTGACAAGTTTGAATTAACAAATACACTTGTAAAATTACCAACCACAGATCATTTTAATTGCGAATGAAGTTGAGTATAATTTTGAAGAACAGAAGTCTAGTTAAGTTTCTTGAATTATTCATTAACTTTCAGTCGTCAACTGAACCTGTCCTTAATTGAGGATAATAATCTAAATATATCTTAAATTGAAAATTAATTTGTGAAATTAAACAGAAATTATTTTAACTTTTTAAGAATTATTAAAATATTCACTTTTTAGGAATTGTTATTGAAATTTTTATTCTCTAATTTAACAAGCTTCAATCAAAAAGTAACAAATAAAAATTAAATTTAATTCTGAAGCATGAAGTTAAATATAATTGTAAAGATTCGAAGACAATTTCAATTATTTATTAACTCTCAATCATCAATTAAAACTTGTGCTTAAAAGTTTAATCAAGGTTTTAATTAAAAATGAAGCTTGTCAAATTAAAAAATGGAAGCTAACAATTTTCGATCAGCAGTTAAATTTTATCTTCCAATAAAAAATTCGATAAATTCACTTAACTCGAGGAAGTTTCGAATTAAACATCGAGTATCGATCACTGCCCATTTTAATAAAATAATTCCTGAAAATTCTGTTCACATAAAAAGATCTCAGTTACAAAAATACCTTCAAAATTTTATCATATCCGCAAACTTATGCAATTCGATAGAAAGTTAGCGACGTGTGTCTAATTTAACAGGTTGACCGTAAATCGAATAAGATGGAAGCTATAGTTGTTCTGGTACTTTGGTAAATCGAAATGGAACTCGGATTTTCCTTTCTTGCAACTTAGAAAGAACGTTCCATATACGATGCGAACGCATTACTCGAAGAGCTGCGGCGAAAAGTATTATCGAGGAAGCGAATTCGAGAGCAACCATGTTCTGTATTCATACGGGAGAGCTACCCTAACCTGTCCTTCCCTTCGGTCGCGCGATAAATTCGCCTCTGTTGACGCGGGAATTGAATTTCCTGTAGCGTAGCCGACGGCCATGACCGAAAGTCGAACGAATTTTTCGTTCTGTGGCCAGGACCGAGGATACAACGAATAGACGTTCTCGATAAAACGTTCATCGAATGGGAATCCTTAACATTTGAATCTACTAAACGAAATTCGTGCCATATAAGAACACCGAAATTCTTTGCCTACAGCTACATTAATATTTGAACATCCTGTGCTCTTTTTGCGAATTAAGCTCTTAATTTACAGTTCTCTGGACAGTTGAGACATTCGATACTACTGCTATTCGAATTACTACAATGTTAAGATAAATAAAGAAATTTGAAATATCAGACACATTTTGAACTTAGGAATCCTTCAATGTGTAGGTTGCAATTAGAGTTGAACTAGAAACAGTTGCAGTGAAAATACGAGTCACATACTCGTCACACTACGAGTTTAGTTTGCCATACTAGTTTGTCACATTCGTACTGTTGTGTGTGTCAGTAGGTTACGATATTACAGGGAGAGACATTAATTAGATATTATGTTACAGAAGTTTAATAATATATGAAACATTTTTGGTTCATTAAAAACCTTAATCAAAACTTCAGCTCCAGTATGACGCCGAAATTAATAATTCAGTGGCAAATAGTATGAAATCTTGATTTACATCCTCATTAATACTATTAATAACGTTTCCTCGTATTCTGACCCATCTCTGTCACTGCATACGTATTTAATCGCCTTGTACATACCGTACCAGAGTGATTTTATCAATACTACACGTTTACGGTAAGTGATTGAAACCACGATGCCGCGAATGGAATTTTGAGTACGATAGAATCATAATTACCGTCGAGTGGACGCTGCAAATTACTAATAATTAACTTTGTACATAATTAGTCCGATTCGCCGTTGCTGCGGGTGTTATATCCCGTGTAATCTCAACGCGTTAATATTAACTCTGTCCAGTGATAATCCGCGTCTCATTGACGAAATTTTCGCCGTGATTTTCTGCGAAATTGCTTTCGGCGCGTTATTTTTCAGCGCGTTGGAAGAGCGTGGTCAGAGAGGAACAATAACGAGAGCTATGTGTCGTCGCTTTCCTTCACACATAAATCTTCTGCGTCTCCGCTTTGCTCTTCTTTTTCGTTCGGTCGTCTTGAAAGACCACTCAGCACCGAGCGTAACACGGTATTCTTCAATTTAATTGCCACCCCTGGCTCGCTAATTATCTGCTCCCTGTTTATTTCTTTTATCGTGCAGAATTCCCGACTCACGCGAACGTGAGACCCTGACAGGAAAAGCTCCTGAAGAATCTAATGAGCGTGCTCATAATTTTATTACCAATTTTTCTAATGTGGCTCGCAGACGACAGAGATCATTTTAACTCGGAGTAGTTTTAGTTCATTAGTCACATCTTGTTGCTTAATTTTAGTAGTGAAGTACTTTATTGTAGTACGTTATTATAGAAAGTACTTTATTGGCATTGTTTGGTTTTATTACTATACAAGGTCACGCAACGGTCATTATTTGGGGAACAGATGCAATTTGGGAATTGTTTAAGAAATAATATATAAATAACCACGAACAGTGATTGTAAAATGCATCACCCTTTATTTATTAAGAAATTAAATCATTTGGTCACATATATGTATCATTTGGTAAGCGTATGAACATATATGGAGAGCGTATGAACCAACTGTTGTGGCATATGTGGAGTAGCAGAGTACTTTATTTGAAGATAGGAGTCGTCCAATTTGAAATATCATTAAAAATATGTAGAAAGTACACATATGCAAGCTACCACTTACAAATGTTACGATTTGAACCAAAGTTCAAGTCTGAAGTCTCTAAACTTGCCCACACCGTTTAATCGCTAACAATTGTCGAGGCTACGACGTACAAGCACATATCGTAGGTAAAGCGAAGAACTCGGTTGCACGGTTTCGCACAATTTCCTGGCGTGAAGTCCCTTTGCCGGATGAATGAAAAGACCGGCAATGATTCGTTTACCAAGGCAGCTCGTTAAAGCTCGCTCGCTTGCTCGAAGCTCATCCTGCCTTCCATTCGACGCCTATGGTCGCAGTAACTGGAGCTGCTCGTTGAAACGGGTGCAACAAATCGACCGTGTGTGTTCATGCGGGTGTATACGTGTATGTCTTTATGTGCGTGTGTGTAGATATCCGTATGTAGGCGTATGTGGGTGTACGCGCGTGCGGATTTCGTTCACATGGTTGGGCAATGTACGGTTCAGTCGCAGTGTTCGAACTGATCAAAGTGGTAGCATACCTGACCACCTATTGCCAGTTAGCTGTATCGCCATAGGCGTCAATAAAAAATGCTCGACCTCATTGTTCGATTGCTTGATTGATACTGTTCACTTCGTGTTTGATTTCGGGACAATTCTTTTTGGAAACAAACGATTCGATTGGATTTTATGAGCTACTTGCAGGTTCATACGTCGTATTTGGTATTCGTGAAAATTGATTTGTAAAACTACAGATTATTATACTTAATTAGATTTAGAGAATATAATCGAATTTTTGTTGAATTTACATAGAATACGTTGATAAATGGCATTGAATAGTATTATACAATGTATTAAATTCTATTGATAAATTACATATATTGGTAATAGCTGCATATGTTTTTATGCAGTTAAAGTACTTGCAACTTTTACTGCAATATCTTCTAACATCGATTGTTCACATTTTTTCGTACATCTTTCAAATTTTTATTTTCCTGATTGCTTTTTTAATAGATGATGTGAGGTACACTACACCCATGTACTTTATCGACAAAAAATAAAAAAGCTTTGTAAATGGAATGACATAAAAGGTGTTTCATGTTTGCCTAGCCTCAGGGTTCAATTTATACGTGGCATTTTTTTTATCCAGCATGTTCGTCTAAATATTTGACTTTTTAAACGAAACAATAACTCGGTCGAGATTTAATCTGAACAAATAAATACCGTGATTTAAATCGCACAACACAATATGTCATAAACTTTCTTCAACTGTTTACTAGAAACGAATTGAATTTTTCTTTATTCGCGATAATAAAACTGAAAATTGAGATTCTTTGTTTATATTTTAAGTGAAATTTGGTATTAAATCCTGTAGTTTATCTTTCTTTTTAATTACAGTTCTTATTTTATGAATACTGAAATATTTTACTGTAATTGTAGTTATTTTTTCATGGATATTTCGTTATCATTAATTCTGAAACACCCTGTACATATATTTATATAAAATCACATAAATCAACTTTACTTTTATAATACTATCAGACATATTTGACACACGCGATATTAAAAATATACAAGAATTTTGATAACGCGGATATGTCCGTGGAATCCATCGCGTGTTGACTTAAATCGTGACGCACATATGCGATACATCCGCTTCAGAGACTAATCTTTTAAACGTCGTTTAATTCGCGATATCCTCTTATTCAATTTTCTCATTTGATCAATTTACGCCAGATGACGAACGATAGCGGAATAATTCGCCATTATTTGAGAGATAATCTCACGTACTCTTTGGCGTGGATTAGCCGAACATTTCGTTCAAAACCCCATTATCCATAGCAGTCTTCCTCTTGGTATAATTTTTAATAAAAGTTCCGCCAACGCTGAACAGTTCTTATGTTTGCGTAACCTTTCTGAAACGTGAAATTAATTTTTTCGCCAGTTTTCACTGGGTATTACCGAATTCGTATTCATAGAGGTAAATTGCTGGAAAATTCAAAGTCGTTGCTTTAAAAAATTGTTTTCATACCTTCTTGTTCTTTTTGAAATGGACGTTGCTGCTGCGCGGAGATTTTATTATACTACCTTTTGCTTATTTACAGGTTAGTCTTGTATTACTTTACGATTTTGTTATTTTATTATTCTACTATTTCATTATTTCACTGTCCCACTTTGTTATATTCTAATATTTTACGGTTTTATTATATTATTTTTTATTATTCTACTTTTTAATTGTATCACTATTCTATTTTTTAATACTCCACTACTTTTCAATTTTACAGTTTCGCTTTTTCACTATTTCACTACTTCACTACTGCACTGTTTTACTACTTCACTATTTCATTACTTCACTACTTCATTATTTCATTACTTCACTACTTCAATACTTTACTACTTCACTACTTCACTACTTCACTACTTCACTACTTCACTATTTCACTACTTCGCTACTTCGCTACTTCACTACTTCACTACATCACTACTTCACTACCTCACTACTTCACTATTTCACTACTTCACTACTTCAATACTTCACTACTTCACTACTTCACTACATCACTACTTTACTACATCACTACTTGAATACTTTACTACTTCAGCACTTCACTACTTCAACGCTTCACTACTTCAATACTTCACTACTTCACTACTTCACTACTTCACTACTTCACTACTTCACTACTTCACTACTTCACTACTTCACTACTTCACTACTTCACTACTTCACTACTTCACTACTTCACTACTTCACTACTTCACTACTTCACTACTTCACTACTTCACTACTTCAATACTTCAATACTTCAATACTTCACTACTTCACTACTCCACTACTTCACTACTTCACTACTTCACTACTTCACTACTTCACTACTTCATTACTTCACTACTTCACTACTTCACTACTTCAATACTTTACTAATTCAACACTTCACTACTTCAATATTTCATTACTTCAATGCTTCACTACTTCAAGACTTCAGTACTTTACTATTTTACTGTTTTACTATTTTACTATTTACTCTTCGATATTTAATTATTTTCACCTGGATATTTAGAAATGTACAAATTTAAAAATATATGGGTCAGATATAGTAAAAACTATAAAATTTGAAATACTAAAAACTCTGATGGTTCTACAGTTTAGAACCGTTGAAAAATTAGTTAAATTTACAATTCCTATCAAAATAACAGCAATTATTAAGTGAATATGTGTTTTCTTACCAAGAAAACTTACTTACTTACGCCACTTTCAAAGTGAATTTAAAAATTATCGAAATAACTGCGAAAATTTGTGTTTGTCCAAAATGACATCAAGTGGTATATACAGTTAATAAGAAGCAATTGACAAATGCACTTATGCCACTTTCGAAATAAATGCCTTAAATCATTGTTTTCGATAAACGTTGAAGTATTCGAGTCGTAAGAGCCGACGGCTATTGATTGTACGATGGCATTCACGAGCAGAAACGACCTCGGTATCGTACTTACCCTTTCTAGGGACGCAGAACCCGTAAGGGTCGAGATACTGCAACTTATTAAAGGACCGTGAGTTGTCTCCCCTTTGAACACTGAAACGAACGCAACCCGCGTTACGTGGTAACAAGGGCTGCGTCGCCGTTCACCCCTTAAGAGCGGCGTGAAACGAGACGTGAACATTCGCTCCATCGCGTCGATTCTTGAGAAAAAAACAGCCTCAGTCGAATCACCGTGAAAAAGGTTTCTGAACTCTCCTTTAACGATGTTGCGACTTTCATTTTGTTGTTGTCTCGGCCTTGGAGACTTACACAACTTTCGAATTATTGTGCTTTGGTTGAAATTTAGATCTCGTGTCGTATTACTGTTCTTGTGTATTTCATTATTTTGCTATTGTGGTATTTTGCTACTTTACTCTTTTGATATTTTGCTAGTTTGCTACTTTGTTATTTTACTATTTCACTATTTTACTATTTCACTATTTCACTATTTCACTATTTCACTATTTCACTATTCCACTACTTCGCTACTTCATTACTTCACTATTTAACTATTTTACTATTTTACTATTTCACTATTTTACTATTTCACTGTTTCACTGTTTCACTGTTTCACTACTTCGCTACTTCGTTACTTCACTATTTCACTATTCCACTATTTCACTATTTCACTATTTCACTATTTCTCTATTTCACTATTTCACTATTTCACTATTTCACTACTTCACTATTTCACTATTTTACTATTTTACTATTTTACTATTTTACTACTTTACTATCTTACTGCCATAGTATTTTGCGATTTTCATATTTTACTATTTTATTATTTTACTTTTTTGCTCTTTTCCTATTTTCTTGTTTTCCACCTTTCCTCTTTTTCTCTTTTGTCATTTTGCTATTTTGCTATTTTACTAGTTGATTATTTAATTATTCCACTATTTTACTATTTAGCTATTTAGTTATTCTGTTATTTTACTAATTTACTATTTCATTAAGAGATCTGATCACAGTTAAACATGATTTAAAATTGATAATAATATTTTTGTAAAGTACGTAGCAATATTTTTGTACATGTTGAATTCATATAATTTTGCAAACAATTGATGCAAATTTGCAAAATATTATGAATGAATAATTTGAATACTGTGAATTAATGATATGAATGAATAATGAATAAATGATATGTATGAATAATGAATAAATGATACGAATAAATAATTTCAGTAAATTATTTTACCTTTTTCCAATGATTGTGTAATAAATACCAATATTAATTTTTAAAAGAATAAACGTACAGCTGAAGTTATGACCACAGAGTTTTAATATACTGGGTGTTCCAGTTTCTTACTCATAAACATTGTTAAGCACTGAATACAAATTATATATAAATCATGAGACTCTACGTTAACATCTTTTTATTTTTATACAAAACAATAGCACATCCCATATACAATGTTTTGAATACATACAATTAATTAATAAATTGAATTAATTAATTAATTCAAGAATTAATTGCAATTTATTAAAATAAAAAAGCTGCTTTTCGCACAGCGTTAAAATTTACTGTCATGGCACCCGAGCATAATTAATTATACTATTAATAATTTTACATAGAACGTCAGAGAGAATAACGCGTACTATCGCAAAAAGTCTATAAAATTTCATCCGTGCTTTCGTTTTATTCCAACGGATTTAATTCGGTTTTGCGTTTCGTTGAAAAATTGTCGGACTGTTTATGGCACAGAAGCGACCGGATGGCCGGCTAATATTTTCTACATAGCCAATTGGAAATCGCGCCGTTCGAAGCTTGCGTTAACGAAGTTCGTAATTCCGAAATGTAATTAGCCAGCCGATGCAAAATTTGAATCGCCGCCGAAAAGCTTGTAATCGGGCGGCTTTTATTTTGTAATCCGGCAGTCAAAGAAATACAAATTCGAGTGAAATAATCTGTGGACGCGGATAAACGTAAATGTAATTCGGCGGAAATTAGCTGGGCAACTGAAAGCGCCTAAAACATTTTTGATGTTACTTAGCTTTCTGTGTTAATCCGTTATTGTTGTGTTTGTACTCTTTATATTGATTACTTCGTTTGCTCGTAATGTTTTGTATATCTTGTTTAAGCTTAATCTACAAGAAACGGGTGCATGGAAATTTAATGTGCAATATGTTCGTTATATTTGAATAAATAACGATTTTATAAATCGCAAATCGGCTTTCGCAAATTGGAAATTGCACGTTCACTCAATGAACCTTTCATATTTATTTTAACGAAGGGCCATTTTGTATTAAGAAAAATTCATGTAACGTTTGTGCAGATGTTTTCATTAAATTTTTAACATTAAACTGGGGCGATCGAGTCAGAAATAAAGAAATTTTTCATTTTATGGTTCATAAATTTTTTTATGAATGAATTATTTCAATAAAATACATTACTGTTTTTAAACATGCAAAGGTATACAAAATATTCATGGCCAAATTAATGGATTTTCAAATATTGTCAACATTTAAAATAAAAGTTGTAATCGATTTCGTGAAACAACCATTTTGTGTTTTACGGTACATACATCTGCGTTAAAATAGCTAATATCATGCACGAGGACGGTTTTATTGTAATAACAACAAAGCAGCAACTAATTATAACAAAGGGAATAAACGCATTCATTTCGTTTCGTAGTTCAATTACATCCAAGGCATTTTCAATTTCGCCTTTGTTGAAAACGCGAGCGAAACACAACGAGGAATAAAACACAGATGGAAATATCAAGACAACTTAATTGGATTAAATTCTTCGTTCGCTGAAAAACAATGGATAATTGTGATATTACGGGATCTAAGTGTTACTTGAAGTAGTTCTTAAATACCTTTTCTAATGCCTTAGAGTCCATTACAAAAATCTCTCTCTGTAGTCTTTCGCATAATATTTAAAACTGTATATTTTCGCAATTACTTCCTTTTTAAACAGTAGCATTCAGAATGAAATTTCACGCAAGGGGAATAACAAAAGCAATTTGCAAATGTCAAATCCACGCACGGATATGAAAGAAAAAAATAGACACCGGCACATTCGCTATTCATCAACGTAACAGCGACAGAACAAACTACAGGAGCAGAAATTTTCATTTTCCTGTTAATAGATAGCGACAAATAAAAAGCGGACGAGAAAATCATGTAGACATCCACATCGTCGACCGACTTCGTCCTTCCAGGTTTCAATTACAAAGTTATTACATCGAATGTTCGTCGTCCGTCCCTTATTCTCTGTTCACGGCGAAATCATCTCTTTCTCGCATTGAAAGAGTCGAAGTTAACCGGCGTTGCTCGTCCGTGTAACAGGCTGGTTGGCCAGGTAAACTCAAATGAGTATGCAAACAACAATATCGCACCGAGTACGGCCTGGGTGAAAATAGACGCTGGAAACAGGGAGTTCTCGAAAGTTAGCTGAAACAACTGGTGGAAGCAACTTATCTGCTTACGCAGACAGGTCGGAGAACCTCCACATCCACCGGAGTCCGGCCGAACATGTAAAACTGGACACCGTATAATTCTTCGTGGAAAAATAAGAAAAAATGTAGAATGGAATTTATTCATTCTTGGCACGGTTTGAATATTCAGTGCGTGCCTGTACAGCTACGGCAATGTTATTTTCATATTATGTGTTCCACATGATACAAAATATGATTAAATACGATTAAATGATAGTTGTGATTATTGGATGGAACGTAGATGAACATCTCTGTTTGAGATATTTGTGAAGAGATACTTTTGATACAGATACCGTAGACAACCCAGGAATTGGTAGGAGACCCAGGCTTTCTACGGCCACAACTGGTCAGAATAGAAAAATGGACACCTCACACGTATTTTCGGCGATATTGGCTCGAGCAGTCACGCACAATTAGGCCAGAAACAATGACAGTCGGCAAACGTCTCGAGAGTGAGATAGTGCGAATTGCGTGATGCAGTTGTCATTATTATTCTTATTTGCCGACATGTCACGCTGGAATTCACGGTGGGGATAGGCGGAGCGACCGAGTGGCTTCTTTTACTCTGGGTCGACCTACGCGACAACTCCTGGGTTGTCTACAGTAAGTTTTTGGGTCTTCTACGAATATTGCAACGTGGAGTTTGACTAAATTGCGTTGATTGTTTGCATTAGCATGGTCAGAAATGTTACAATCTCGAGTTAGAAAAGTTGGACATTACGGAAATATGGGTATTTTTAGTTTCTGGGAAATTGGACTTAGGAATTTAAGAATGTGGAGATTTTGAAATTAGGATATTTGGAGAATTTGTAAATTTTGTGATTTGGATAAAATGTATTGCAACAGTGCAGAGTATGTGACAAATATACTTTTCGTTTATTATAAGCAGTGAATAAATGAAAATATATACATTCAACTAATGTATTTATCTAAATTATTTATAAGATCTAAGAGAAATGAGCAACGCTTGACAAGGGTTATAGAAATTAAATATATTGTAGAAATTTACTCAATCTATAATTACTTTCGAGATCTTTATAATTGGGAAAGATTGGAATGGAACATTTAAAAAAATGAAAGGTAATCTCTTGCCGATCTTAAATCACAATCAGGTACATTTCTCTTCATTCGAGGGAATGAAACTTTTCTAGTCGAAATAAAACGCTTACGCGAATCTCGACGACTTTATCGGAACGGATTTAATAAGTGAAGCTGAAGCGAATAGGCTGGGGATGGAGAAAAGAAATGAAAATTCGTGTCTTTCTGTGTGACGAAACAGGTATACCCTAGAAATCGATGTCAAAATTTTGAAATTTTATGTAGAGAATTTGAACATTTTCTGCGCTTTTTAAATATGGATGTTTTATATTTTGAAATTTAGGAATTTTAAAGATTGGAGATTTGAGGATTTAGAAAATATGGGATTTGGGAATTTGAGAAATTTGAAAATTCAGAAATTGGAGATTCGAAAATACGGGAAATTGAAAACTTGGGAATAATTTGAAAATACGAGAAATTCAGTAATTGGAATTTAAAAATTGAAAAAATATTAATGCAACTATCCGGTACTTGGAAACTTAGGAAATTACAGATTTAGTAACTTGATAATTTATTAATCTAGAAATTTAATAGTTTGCTAATTCGTCAACTTAAGAACTACACAATTCAATAAATTAACAATACGTTAATTTGAAAATTTAGAAGTTTGTAAAAATACAAATTCCATATGAAAAATATAAAAATGAAAAAATTCTGCAATTTAACAATTCATAATTAAAAAATTCAAAGAATAAAAAATATTAAAAAATTTCACAAATCCTGAAAGTTCAATATTCGATAATCCGTCACATGTGGAAATTTGAAATACATTTGTGATCCTTCGCGTCTCAGCCGCGACGTTCATACATGTTGGAGCAGCACTAAAAAAGGGTGACAAATACCATTTGTCGTGTAACTCATCCTCTGGTGGCGCAGAAGTACCTCAAGTAGGGATATCCTAAAGCTGCCATGAATCATTTTTGAAAAGGTAGCTCTCCTTTAAACTGAAATTCGGCGCTGAAGAAAAGATGAGATAGTAAAATGGGAAAGTTTCCAAGTTCTTACGGTGCACCCTTTTACTATGTGGATTAATTTGTTTGAAATATCGTTGTGGATCTTACATGAATGTTATACTGCAAATTAATATGTATGAATTTTTGCCATCTTAAAATTTGGCACGTTCGCAAATTAGAAAATTGGAAAATTGGAAAATGAGAAAATGGGAAAATGAGAAAGTAAGAAAATGAGAAAATGGGAAAATGAGGAAATTGGAAAATGAGAAAATGGGAAAATGGGAAAATGGGAAATTTCAAAATATGAGAATTTGTGAATAGTTTGGACTTGAAAATTGGAAAATTGTGAAATTGAGAAGTTAACAAGTTAATAAGTTGGGAAATTGAGAAGTTTATGAGTTTGGAAATTGGATGAGTTAAGAATTAGAAGGTTGGAAAAGTGGGAAATTGGGGAATTTACGAATTTGAAAATTAGCAAGTTGGGAAATTGGAAAATGGGAAAATGGGAAAATGGGAGAATGAGAAAATGAGAAAATGGGAGAATGAGAAAATGAGAAAATGGGAAAATTGGAAAATTGAGAAAGTGGGAAAATGGGAAATTCTGTATGAAATTTAGAATTTTGGTGATACATCATTTTTGCAAATTTTCTAATATTTTATGTTGGCGTTTCTAACCCTTTGAAATTTGTTAAATTTAGAAATTTAGAATTTTCTGAGAAATTGTGAATCTAAATACCTGAAAGTGTATTAACTCATAGATCACGAAGAATACCTTCCAAACATAATTTACTGACAATAAACCATAGAAAACCATACCGTTCTTTAAAAGCATTTTTAAACGAGAATCATGAAAAATTTACTGGACCAACGTATACGTGATATGTTGATTTATTCATACAGTATGTAAATGCATAATTACACTATCGTGTGTAAAAGTAATAGCCAAAAAATCGCAAGCGTCATTAACCACGTCGTGTTCAAAAGAAATAACATAGATAGGCGAGCGGGCAAATTAAACATGTAAATTAGTAGAATAAAATATCCCTGGCTTTCCTGGTGGGTATAGTAACGATACGAGATACACAATCTGTTTTAATGCATTTTTCGCGTGCAAAGTCAGCAACGCGAATTTAAATCGTCTCGAGTGCAACTTAACGCTCGTGGATGGCAGTAGTATTAGTCGGTACGTAGTCAGACACAACGGGCAAGGCCTCCGAAGTAGAAGGGTTCGCGTTGTGTTTACGTGGTAATTTGGAAATTGGGAAATTTGAACATTTAGAAATTTGGAAATTGGGAAATTGGGAGGTTTATACGTTTACACATTTGGAAATTGGGAAATTGGGAGGTTCATACATTTACACATTTGGAAATTGGGAAATTGGGAGGTTCATACATTTACACATTTGGAAATTGGGAAATTGGAACGTTTATACATTTATAAATTTAGAAATTGGGAAGTTGCGACGTTTATACATTTATAAATTTCGAAATTGGCAAGTTGGGAAATTGGAAGTTTGGAAACTTGGAAAATTGGGTAATTGAGAAAGTAGAAAATTGGGAATTCGGGAATTTGGGAATTTGGGAAATTGAGAAATTGGGAAATTGGAGAATTGGGGAATTGGGGAAATTGCAAAGTTGGAAAATTGGAAAATTGGGGAATCGGGAATTTGGAATTTAGGAAATTATGGAATTGGGAAATTGGAAATTGAGAAATTGAAGAAGTGGAAAATTGGAAAATTGGAAAAATGGAAACTTGGGAAATTGGAGAATTGGGAATTGGGGAAATTGCACAGTTGGAAAATTGGGAAATCGGGAATTTAGGAAATTATGGAATTGGGAAATTGGAAATTGAGAAATTGAAGAAGTGGAAAATTGGAAAAGTGGAAAAATGGAAACTTGGGAAATTGAGAAAGTGGAAAATTTGTAATTCGGGAATTTGGGAAATTGGGAAATTGGGAAATTGGGGAATTGTAGAATTGTAGAATTGAGATATTGGAAAATTGGAAAAATGGGAAAATGGGAAAATGGGAAAATGGGAAAATTGGAAACTTGGAAACTTGGAAAATTGGTCGGTAGGAAAACTTGTAAACTTGAAAACTAAGAAACCTGAAAAACTGAAAAACTTGAAAACTTAAAAACTAGCATATTTCCCAATTAATAAACTTAAAAATTCGATAATTAATTCTCCAAAAATGTTTATAATGTTAAATTGGTAGATTTCGAATTTAGAAATTTTAGCACGAAGCGCTGAGTAATTCTACATACGACAAAGTTCCCGATGCGAAATACATACTCCACATGTCCCACACATCGTGCTGGTCCTGACAAGAGCATTATCTATTCAAGTGATACCAACCTACTTTCCGTTGAAATACTCTTTCCCCGATTCAGAATTGTTTCTTTTGCCCTTCTCGAGTGGGCTGATTACTCTGTTTGAAACGATTTGGTAAAAGCTTTCCATGGAAGCTGTATTAAGAAAATGATCTGCTCCGTTTAATATCGCCACTTGGATTTAATGTCGCGACGCTCTTTACATCGTTACTTCAACTGAAATCGTTTGCAAAATTTCTTCGTAAAGCAAATCAATTCTCAAGTGTTCTTGAATCTTTGTTGAGTACTGTGATTGGAGAAGTCTACTTGGTTTGAAGGAAAGCTGGCCATTTATCCAGAATAGAAAGAATGCGTTATACTGATGTGTGAACTGTTTTTGTTGGAAGTGGCCCAAGTTGTCAGTTGTTTCTTGTTAACTGTTGTGAGATGTACCACTTGTCATAAACAAGATTTTGCGGTTAAATAAATTCAGTCTACATATTATTATATATTCCTATGTATATTATTATGTATTCCCAAATTCCTAATTTTCCAATTTTCAAATTTCCTAACTTCCCAATTTCCCAATTTCCCAAATTCCCAAATTCCCAATTTTCTACTTTCCCAATTTCGCAATTCTCCAATTTCCCAAATTCTCAAATTCCCAATTTTCTACTTTCCCAATTTCGCAATTCTCCAATTTCCCAAATTCTCAAATTCCCAATTTTCTACTTTCCCAATTTCGCAATTCTCCAATTTCCCAAATTCCCAAATTCCCAATCTTCTACTTTCCCAATTTCGCAATTCTCCAATTTCCCAAATTCCCAAATTCCCAATTTTCTACTTTCCCAAATTCCCAAATTCCTAAATTCCCAATTTCGCAATTCTCAAATTTCCCAAATTCCCAAATTCCCAATTTTCTACTTTTCCAATTTCCCAATTCTCCAATTTCCCAAATTCCCAAATTCCCAATTTTTCAATTTCCAATGTATCCAATTTCCATGTTACTCAATTTCCAAATTTCTACATTTCTAAATTTCCATATTTTCCAAATTCCCAATTTTTCAATTTCCAATGTATCCAATTTCCATGTTACTCAATTTCCAAATTTCTACATTTCTAAATTTCCATATTTTCCAAATTCCCAATTTCCCAATTTTATATGTAATAATATATATTATATATATATTCAAAGTATACGATA
The DNA here is from genome assembly GCF_050947335.1 of Megachile rotundata. NCBI lineage: Eukaryota > Metazoa > Arthropoda > Insecta > Hymenoptera > Megachilidae > Megachile > Megachile rotundata. Next base: position 9,695,109 of record NC_134991.1, on the reverse strand, counting down.
CTTTTCGACATCTAAATTTTCGCATTTATTTTGATGGTTGAAAAATTCAGTTTGAAAATGGCTTAAATCCAATCTATTATTGTTAATATCAGAAACTACGGATTTTTAAATATCCGGAGGCAGTGGTGACGAGAATTACAATGAATTATTAATTAGTTAATGTAATTACTAATTAGTATTAATACGGTATATGCCACCAAAACACCATGACCTCTTCAAATCCTTTTCGCATACACAAAATGTAGACGAACAGTAAATTGTTATTGCAATTTATATAGTTAGATTTCTCGAATTGCATACAATTGTAATAAAATATAAAATAAATTGAATATTGCTTCTTCCATTCGAAGAAGTTTAAATTATTATCGAATGTATTAGAGCTGTTTCACATTTTATGATAAATCTACTTGATAATTTCTAAAATGGCTTAGGTCCATTCTTGACAAAAAGATACTATTTCCAACTTCAAAACGTTTCAAATTTTATGACAAATGTACTTAACAATGTCCAAAGTGGCGTAAGTCCATTCTTCTTAAAAAAATACATATCACCAATTTAATAATCGTTATTACTTAATAACTATTTAATGTTGACGTAAAATTTAATTGTTTATCGATTAGCACGTTTTCGGAAATCAATTTTAAGGAACAAATTGTGTTAATAAATGTTGATAGAAAATGACAATATTTATTTTATAAGGACACTGGAATTTAATTTAGACTCCAATTTAATTTAAAATGTTACACAATTTAATTAAATTTAGTGAAATTAAACATGTGCACGGATGGGATGGGTTCCTGAATTCAGTTAATGTATTTTAGTAGTAGGGTATAATTGCAAGCTGAGTAATTAAATTGGTAGTTTAAAATGATCGTAACTGTATTGCATTGTGATTATGCTGTTTTATTTATGATTTTTGTAGGAATGAATAAATTTTGACTGATGCTGCAATTATGTTGGTTGTTGAGATTCTTATAATAATCTTGTCTAATTTAAAATGAGGAACTTGGAAATTTAAGGATTTGGAAGTTTGGATACTTTGGAATTTGAAAATTGGGGAATTTAGAAATTCAAAATTTCAGGATTTGGAGATTTGGAAATAGGGAAATTTAGGAATTGGAGAATTTGAGGATTTCAGGATTTGGGACTGAAAATTAGAAAATTTGAAGATTTGAGAATTTGGGATTTGTCGATAGAATTTGGAAATTTATGGATTAGTGAATTTTTAGGATTTTGGGATTTGGAAATTTAAGAATTGAGGAATTTGAAAATTTAACAACATTTAGCAGCATAACAAATTTAACAGCTTAAAAATTCAGAAATGTACAAAATTAAGAAATGCGAAAATTACAAAATTTTGATGCGTAATCCCTTTATTACTCAAAATCGAACATAAACGTTTAATTCATCCCTCCACACAAATATTTATTTTAAAAAATAAATAGTGCCGAAAATGTATAGCGGCCCTAATTTGACGGACACTGCAAGATACAACGCGACGACGTATGTGACAAATACCCGCGTGCCAAACAGAGGGTTAAACGTCTCAACTCCATCAAACCTATTTTTTTAACCCTCATCTATTTCTCGTTGCTTCCTCGTGGCAACGTTAAGGTTGAAATTTTTGCGGCCAAGCAAAAGTGTTTTTATTCCGGTTCAGCACATAAGCCTGGCACTCAGCCAGATCTTAAAAATGCACTCGAGAGCAGCTACTCGCTTATTTGAGCCGTCGCTACCGGATTAACCGAGTCCTCTCTTAAACGTTTCGAGCTATGATTCCTTCTGGCAGGCATACGAAATTTTTCGGCTGAAATTTCATGCAGGTCCCTCCACGCGATTCGTTACACAATATCGCATTGTTCTTTCAGTCGCTAATGAGGCCACGTAAATTGATCGCGATTCGAAGCTTAATTGCATCGTTGAAAACGATCCTACCCCTTCTTTCGATTGTCTCTGTTCCGCTGAAAAATTTCGCTGTATTGAAAACGCCAATTCTGTTCTTGTACGATGGAGAATTTGTGTTAATTAGTACCAATCATTCTAGTTGATTTATTCGTTCGTAAATATTTAAAGGATGCTTCGCATTTTTAAATGGTAACTACTTCGCTAATTTTTGAAAAGTTTTGGAAAAGTTTCTGAACGTTCACGATTATCGGAATTGTCTATTTAATTCGGTATAAATTGCAATTATGGAAGACGAGAATATTTTTGATAAATATTACAGAATTTGTGGTTTTTGTTTTGTGTAATATTTGTTTTGTAAAAATGAAATTCTTGGAGTTCTTATGAAAATCTTGAATTTTTCAGTGATACTCAAAGTGATTTATATTTTCAATTCCTAACCTCACTTTACGAAAATATAAAAATGTAAATTATTATTAAAACCGTTGTAAAAAAACTTCAATATATTTTCACCCTAAAAATAAACATAACCATTTTACACAACAAATGATTCAATAAATTCCACAATTGCAATAAAGTAAAAGAACATTTTGACGTAAAATTTTTTCCCTGTTCTCGAACAGTTGTAATTTTTTTTATCCACACCGCCATAATTCTCTTTCCTGAGAGACGTCGATCGGTTCCCTTTCTACTAAAGTTTCTCGCGCAAGTCGTAATTAATAGTTGTTTTTAAAGTTCAGGGCCCTCGGTCCTCTTTATACACGCCATGACTTCCCATTAATCAATTTCTCTGGGCGACAAGTTTACTTTATTTCACCGTGTAACACTCCGTTTTATTTACTTTACCACATTTCGAAAATCCACGAATTTTTTCACGAAAACACAGCATGTAGATGTTCATTTATTTATTTGTTCCAGGCTGGTTATCGAAAAACCATTGTTCCTTCGAGTTTAATTATTCAAATAAATATTGTCTCGGACAAACAATGCAACGCGTTCATATAACCGCTGCGATGATTTTTCTTTCATTCGTTTAATCTGATTTATTGTTCCACTGTGATTTCTGTGCAAATTTTCGTTATTGTTTGCTTGTACGATTGCTGCAGTGAAAATTTTGGCTCGATGAAGGTTAGGTTGCTAATTTTTAATTTTCCATTTATACGTTTTCAATTTGCTATAATTTTATTATTATTATTGTTGGAACATTATTCAAAATATTTTTGAAGTTAATTTTTGTTTCTATTTACACAACGTTACCTTTATGAAAATGATAAAATAATATATTATCTAGACCAATTTGTGTATAATATACAGTCAGTATAAAAAGTATTCGTACAGTAATTAATTTCAACAAAAATGTTGTGAAACGTCATTTATTAACAAAATTTGAACAAATAAAAAATACACACACATTCTTACATATAATACATAGACATCTAAGAATATGTATGTATTTTTTATTTGTTCAAATTTTGTTAATAAATGACGTTTCACAACATTTTTGTTGAAATTAATTACTGTACGAATACTTTTTACACTGACTGTAATAATATATTATATAACATTTTGGTGATTTTGTAACTGTCTATAATTGCATTAGTATGAAACACCCTGTATAAGAATTATACAATAAAAATGTTGCAAAAAAATTTATGAAACATTTTCATCAAAACGACCCATTAAAATTTAGCATCCCAAATATAATTTTGACGATACCAAAATACAATGCATTTAGCTGCCTTCGTGAAAGAGTATCCTATTTAATTTTTCGCACGGGAGTTAAAATAAAAATTCCGCTCACCTATTATCCGCGGTTGTATACGTTAAAGAAATTTCAGAGGTGAGAGAAACATAACATTGTTCCGTGGTCGTAAAGCGATTTTCGGATTTTGCGCATTGAATGCAACTGATCGAACGACCGTCAGTAAAATTCTACCGGATACACTCGCGGCGGAAATGCTGACCGATGTGTCGGATGTGTCCTCGCGGGATTTTGTGAATATTTTTTATCGTGACAACCGGACTAACCGTTTGCTCGTATCTCCACTTTCTTTTGCTTTCTCTTCCTTTTTTTTGACGGGACTGACAGCAATTTCCTGCAACTGTTGTTCTGTCAGAGCCGAACAAACAAATTTCTGAACGAAACTTCAACGAAGAACTTTCGCACTCTGACTTTTACCTGACGAAATGAGTGATGCGTAGGAGATGTTTACCTAATATACGAATGTTATTTTATGAACAGTTTGTGAAAAAGATTGTAATAAGAAAATTTTCTGTTGAAAAATTCGAAAAGTTTGAAAGTTGGAAGGTGGAAATTGTTTCCTTCGTCGAAAATTATTAAAACTATGAAATTATAAATTTTGCAATATCTACATTTATAGATCTTCAAATTGTGATATGTTTGTATTTACAACTTTACACAAAATTGAAACATTTGGAAATTTTAATATTGAGAAACTAGGGAATTTGAAAACTTAGAAATGCGAAAGTTTCGAAGTCTGGAAATTAGGAAGATTTAAATTTGCAAAGCATTGTACCTTCAAATTTCTAAATTTCTTAATCTTCGAATATTGAGATTTTTAATTATTTAAATTTCTATATTTGAAAAATTTTAAATATCTGTCTTTAATTTTTTAGACTTCTAAATCTCTAAATCTCTAAATCTCTAAATCTCTAAATCTCTAAATCTCTAAATCTCTAAATCTCTAAATCTCTAAATCTCTAAATCTCTAAATCTCTAAATCTCTAAATCTCTGATTCTCTAAATCTCTGATTCTCTAAATCTCTGAATCTCTGAATCTCTGAATCTCTGAATCTCTGAATCTCTGAATCTCTGAATCTCTGAATCTCTGAATCTCTGAATCTCTGAATCTCTGAATCTCTGAATCTCTGAATCTCTGAATCTCTGAATCTCTGAATCTCTGAATCTCTGAATCTCTGAATCTCTGAATCTCTGAATCTCTGAATCTCTGAATCTCTGAATCTCTGAATCTCTGAATCTCTGAATCTCTGAATCTCTGAATCTCTGAATCTCTGAATCTCTGAATCTCTGAATCTCTGAATCTCTGAATCTCTGAATCTCTGAATCTTTGAATCTCTAAATCTCTAAATCTCCAAATCTCCAAATCTCCAAATCCCCAAATCCCCAAATCTCCAAATCTCCAAATCTCCAAATTACCAAACTCTCAAATATCTAAATTTCTAATGCCTTAGTCTCCAAATAATCAAATCTCTAAATTTCCAATTCTCCAAGTTACCCACCTCTTAAATACTTAAATTCCTAAATGTCTTAATCTCCAATTTTCCAAATTTCTAAATTCACTCAATATCTCTGCAAACTTCAGCTAATCAATAAACACCAATGCTCACCATTTCTCCTCTGAAACACCTGATATTCCCATCATCCTAACAAAAAAATGCGTTAATAGATTTACAAATTACAATTCAATATAGTAAATCCCATAAAGCATGGTCATCAAAGTATACGTTCTTTAAACGAAGGTCCAAGATTCATTCTTTCAAGATATACGTAGAGAATTCACATTGAAGTAGAAAATTCGCGTAGGTCTGCTGTTGGAAAACTAATTGGGAAAACCAACGGGAATGTTGGTGATGTCTCTTGTGAACGCTGCACATGCTTCGTGATCACCAATGAGGATGAGAAACGGTCGGTATGCAGATTTAGCGATCCCAAATTGTTCTCTGCATAGCCTGGTGACGTTTCCTGAAATTAGGAACGCATATACGCCAACAAACGAAAGGACACTTGGTTTGCATTGTCAATGCAACGAATTTCCATCTTGCATTCAGATCTTTACATCTGATAATCAGATTCTTCCAAATATTATCTTTGACTGCATTGAGTGACTTTCGGGAAATGTAGACTGAATGTGGTATAATTTTGGGTATGATGGATATTGTAAGATAAATTGGAGATGTTTGCTTGTGGTCTGAAAATAATGTACTTAACTCTTTGCACTATGGCTTATTTGTCAGGTGCGTCAGTCAGAACTGACTAATTACAGCTACAATATCAAAACAGACAAAAAAACTTGAAATGTTATGTCAATATGTTATTATGCAATCGTTGACTATGCAAATTATAATTGGACTTGAACTTCAAATTGAAGTGTACTAAAATTTCAAGTAAAATTGATCACGGCCGAAGTACGAGTGCGTCATGAGTAAGACTCGTCAAAATAGTGCAAGGGGTTAACCTTTTGTGTTATAACAGCGAATCTGACTCACGTTACAGTTCTAATATGTTAAAACTACATCGTATTGTATTAAGATAGAGTTTTGAATATGATACCAATTGCAGTTTGTATAATTAATTAATGATCGATAAATTCAGAATATACCTAATATTTCAACATTCCTTATTTACTTTAACACTGCAGTAATAATAAGGCAGTTCTGACTGATGTATCCGCCGAAAAACTTGTAGGGTAAGGGGTTAAATACAAAACCTTGATGATCTTAGTGCAGAATTAGTTATTTATTATAACAAATTATAATATTGGTTTAAGTTCTTACCCTATAATATCACGTCACTCTCGTGACACACACTGTAGATCCATTGTGATAAACCACACTTGTATTTTCACTGCGATTGAATTTTGCGTTGAACTCGGATTGTAATCTCCATAATCAAGGATCGCTGAATGCATAATGTATCTAACATTATAACTTTGTTTAGTTGTAACGAAACTGTCCAGAAAATTGTAGGTTAAGGGCGGTGGATATTGTAGAAGGGCCATATATGCGGAATATTTGGTAAGCTCGATTATCAAATCTTGAATGCTGAATATTTGTAAATTTATGAATTTTACATTTTTGGTTTCTATGCATTGGATTCGAAAATTTCTTAAGTTGCAAAATAGTTTAACTTTGAAACTTGATATTTCTGAAATATCATTGTTACACTTGAACGTTCGTATGAATTTTTTAATTATGATGTAAATCTTTAATTGAGAAAGAAATTTGAAATTTCTTAGTTTCTAAATTGTTCAATATGAAAATTCTGATTTTCTAAATTTCTTAATTTTTAAATTATTCAATATGAAAATTCTGATTTTCTAAGTTGTTCAATATGAAAATTCTGATTTTCTAAATTTCTAATTTCCTAATTGTGAGTTTCAAAATTTTTAATCCCAAATTTCGAATTTAGTAATTTAAAAGTTTACTTATTTTTGCTCACTCGAAAAAGCTTGCACATTTAATTATTTTCTAATTAAAGCGTAACCATGAAATCCTTATTTTAGTTTTTAATTTAATTTTTCGACCCCCGAGCACAAAATAGTGAACCATTTTCTAGTACGAAACTCGTTAATCGAACGATAATTATCGACCCATCATTTCTCTATTTTTGTCGTTGTGTGTTGGCCACAGTGCAGCTAGTTTCAGCCAGCTCGACATCGCATTCAATTACATAGCACACTAAGCTTTTCAATGTAGCGTGGATTAAAATGCGGAATTACGATAACAATAACTGTATAGCCACGATTGTGTCGTTTACGCGAATACATATTCGATAATTTGGTTTTAAGCTAACGATTATTGCGGCCATTATTTGCGAATCACATCAGTCGATTGCCATTTCGTTGCTCGTCCATTGAACGGTACTCTTTTTTTTCGAGTTTAACATCAACGTTTCAATTCTTTTGATCGTAACAATAGCAATCAACGATGCTGAAATTGTTACTTGTTTAACCTCAAATTAAAACTGCTGTGGAACGTTTGTCACCATTTGCTTCCAATTGCGATTTACAATCTGCAAACAAACAAATGCAATTATCTCATGTGAAATTATTTGGAGAGTTTTGTATGAATGAATTTTTATTGTGTATTAAATTTTTACGTTTAAGTGTCGTTGATTATATTTTGTACAGTGTTTATTTAATTATGATATTTCAAGTGTTTGGGTTGTTTTTGAAAATGTTAGAGAATTTTAGAAGATGCAATTTAATGTCAAGAGATCATTTTGAGATCATGTGTAATTTTGTAATAAATAGAATGGTTCAGATATTTAATTATGGTGATGTATAAGAGTAAAGGTTTTTAGAAGGAAAATACGAAGGTGAAGGTGGAACAAATCCTCCACTAGTTGGGTTTTATATTATAGATTTATATATATAGATTTATATATAAATTCAGAAATTTAGAAATCTGATTTGAGAAGTCGAGGATTTGTAAAATTTAGAGACTGAAGGTCTCGTAGGGTTGAAGGGTTTGAGATTTAAAAGTTAAAAAGTTCTGTTTCCACAAACTTGTAAACTTAAAAATTTTTTAATTTTAAAAACATAAGTTAAAAAACATCAAATCTGAAATCTAGAAATATGTAAAATTAAAAATTTAGAAATCTTAAAATCCTTATCAAAATATTTTCTATATTCTGTACTAAATTTTTTATCAACAATATTTGTACATCGACATCGAGTCTTTTCTGTAACATTTTTTTCTATTATGTTATCAGATCAGATAGAATCGCCCGCACAGTCGTTTACAAGTGTATCGATCATCGATAGTGCACATTACGAGAACAATGGTACCTCTATGCCATTTCCTTTGTTACATTATGTTCATTCCATTGATGCATCCACAGGGATTAAACCTTCCTTTGACAGTTGGTACATTGGCAGTAAGCCTATTATTGTTATTCCGTATGGTCAAATTGTGTTGAAAATAATACTTCTTTTTAAATGTACGTATAAGTTTCTCTCCATAATTAGTTACTATTGATTTATTCTTTGAATTATAATTGCACAGTAATTCAATTATAATTCCTAATTTAAATTTCTCATTCGATTAAACTGTAATGTAATTCGTTATTTGGATCTCCCGTTCGATTGAATTGCAATGTAATTCGTTATTTAGATCTCTCGTTCGATTAAATTGCAATGTAATTCGTAATTTAGATCTCCCGTTCGATCGAACTGCAATATAATTTGTATTTGATGAAGATACTGTTACAAGAAATTTGCAATGTAAAGTTAAGTACATTAGTTACGTTAAATTGTAGTTACAATTTGGTACAATAATAATTTAATATGAAATGGTTCAAAGATTTTAAATGGAAACAATCATGTAGAACACCGTATAGATTTTAAATACAAAGAACCATAAGTAGCAAAAATTGTTAAGTATCAGTGATGAAATGAATATAATCATAGTCCTTGTAATAAATCAGCAAAATAATTAACTGTAAAATGACAGTAAACCGTCATTACAGTTGCAAAACATAATTACATTAAATTTTGATGATCAATACAAGAACCATCCAACCAAGTATAATTTTCATTCACAATTTTATATTTTATTAGAACACAAATTACCAAACTTTCAATGGTCCAAAAAATATACTTTAACTAGCTATTACACTAACTTTACACACTGATCAAGTTTATCGACAGGTAATATTGCAAATACTGTCGACATATTTACAGGTCTGATAGGATAAATTAACAAGGGGAATTACTGATCTACTATAACAAGTTGCGGTAATGAGTTTTTGAGTAAATGGGTGTTTTTCATAAGTTAACGCTAAAAATACCAAAGTGATCAAACCGTCTTATAAATTCCATATTTTAATCTACAAAATCTGTTATTGTCTTGAAGTCTGCGTTGATTTTTATCGAGATAAAGAATCAGTATACATTTACATACAATTACATTTATACGAGTGTTTTTGTTTAATAATTCAAAAACGAAGCTTCAAACGCTATTTTTGCAAAGGGAAATCTTATTCAGAATTGTGTCTTCTATTACCCCTTTTTGGGAGTTACACGAGTTGTGTGACACCCTGTATGCAATTTATGTTTCAATGTTTGCTTGCTTATTATTTAACTTCACAATTATTTAATTTTCCATTTTTCCTTTTGTAGTAAATTATTCACTAGTAAGTCTCGCGACAACCAAAAGATAAAGAGTGAGTATAACATAAAGAGTATAAAAAGGTAGTAAAAGATAAAGAGTATCATTTTTCGTGACACCCTACACTTTGTACCGAAAAGGCAAATGTCCGAATAAGGATTTTTATTTAGAACCTCGCGCGTGAGAACATTAGACCCGCATGGAATATGTATCTATGGTGTCGGCGGATCTTCTCTGATCTCGTATTTTCTCAGTTCCATTATCCCTGAACGTGGGGTTATAATGTATCCGGTTCGGTTAAAGCGTCGAAGCTGTGCGCCAAAGCTACCGTAGCCCATTGTGCTATCCAGCACCGCAACATTGGTGTTAAATTGCAATTATTAATCGCGGTAAGTAAACTATACGAGGCTGCTGCTTCCCTTCGTGCTCATTCCTCTTGCTAGCCTCGAGCATAGCGGTTTCGTCACCTCGTAATTTCGCGATGGCCGCTGCCGTGCTCTGCAGCGAACCCTCGAGCATCCTTCATCTTTCAACATTTTAATTGCTATTGCTTTTGTTAAACAAATTTCAAGATTATTTAACTATTTCTGTGACGAATTACTATAATATTCAAGTGCAAATTGTGAAATGATTTTTTCACGATTTTTCGTGGTATTTTTTTGTGGAAGTAGAGTATGAGTTTTTTTACTGTATTTTCCTGTTTACTGTAATATTTGCAAGTCTGAGTTTTTAACTGATTTTTCTTACAATTTTCTTTAATATTTAATTGTAAAACCTGTGAGAGTTGAAGTTATTTTTCTATCGATTTACCACTGATGCTTAACTAAATAAATACATATATCAATTTTTTATTGATTTTTTTATTTATTTAGAACGTTCTTTAATTGTAGAAGAAATGTATGATTCTTAAACTGATTTTTCTCTCAACGTATCATTAAAAATTTTGTTCGTCAGCGAGGCAAAAAAATTGTTTCAATCATTTGCCTTTTATAATTAAAGTATATCCGAGAGCACAACTAATTAAATTATCGTCATGAACTAATTACAAATTTTTACGTTATTAAAAACTTTTAACTAAGCTCAAGATTGATAGTTTCATTAAAAAAGAATAGAATTTACATGAATGCCTTTGGACTAAGATTACCACACGAGTTACTTTACCTTAGGGTGCAGCTTGATCGCATAATAAAAGCTTAAACTGCTCTCTCGACGAAGATAACACTTATTCCGTAAGCTAAAGCATGAAATTTCGACGATGCATCTCGTGCTAGTTAAAAATAAAAAATCTTTCTTTATCGTCTCACTGAGCTCCGAAGAATTTGACATCATTACCAGACTATCTTTTCATGAGGCGACGTATAAACTTAGCAGCTCTAAAGTCCTCGAACAATAGCGTGAAATATTTAAACCATCGATCTTGTATCAAACTTTTAGTTATAATAAAATTTAAGCAAATTATTTCACACATTGAGTTTAATAGCTCAAAATTATACAAACATTGTCTTTATAATTTTTTTATTATAAACCTATTAAATATTTCTAAATTACACAGACAAATAATATTTACAAGTTTGTGAAATAAAATATAACAATTTGCTTAAAATTTCTAAAGTTTTCATATTACACTCGATTATGTACTATGACTGATTTATAATGTGACGATCTTAATAATTCATTTATCAAATTCAGTTTTGTATTTTGTATATGACGTTCAAAATGTATACAATTCATTTTATTACCATTTCTATTTTATTTACATCACCGATTGATTTATTAATATATAATTGCAGAATAAGTATTAAAATAAAGTAAGTTAATTTATGAAACAAGAAACAGCAGTAAAATATAGCAATTTGATTACCGTAAAATTTCGAAATTCCTTTTCCGCAGCAATTTTCACGTAAGAAAACGATTTCCCTCGGGCGCAAATGGCGGCCACGAACGCCCCCGTAATATCCTTAAAATATAAGAGTTATTTTGCAAGGCAAGAATATAATTTGCGAGGAGGACGAAAACGTTATTTGTAAGGAGACGCCCGTGTCAGAATTATCTTGCCACATTTGTCTTTACGTGTTTTGGCATTCTAAGTGCAGGCGTTCCGTTGATATACGACAGCAAAAAGAGTGTCTAAATTTCTAAAAGGGTTCTCTGCTACCCGAATTTCACCGAGAATTTACGCGCACACATGTTGCAATTGCGCACGAAATGAAACGAAATTGCAATATTCGCTTATGAAATTGCGGAGCTAACGAAGAGGAAAAAACTGCGACGTAGATTAGAAAAACATACGACAAGAAGAATAGAGTTAAAAATTCGTTAGACTTTCAACGCGATCGTTCGAGCAAACGAAGAAGTTTAAGAATTTAAAATTTAAATTTAAAGAAGATTAAAAAGATAACGGTAGGAAAACACGAGCGAAAGTTTCAAGAAAATTTTCTACTCTTTGATATTTAAATTTTATCTTTTGTCATTTTCTGTGTATCGCGATTTTATGACCAAAGATTAGGAAATTCTTTCGATAAGTGGCGACGAAATGTTCTTTAAAAGTTTCATGAAAGTTCAGTGGCTTTTTGCAGGCGAAATTTTACTTTAAATCTAAGGGGTTTGAACTTCTAGCGAAATCACGATGTCAAAGTAGAAGATTAAGGAATTCGAAACGGCTAGAGGTTTTGCTACAAATGAGAATGTAACTTTGATGTTTCCACAGAACTTTAGAAAGTTTGTTGCGTTTCTTCGTGCTCTGTATTTGCATAAATTCATTGAAGCTCACGAGAAAGTTTCCTGTGTAATTAACTGTTGGAAAAGTTATTAATTTCGAATGCTATGTTATGCTTTGCATGTGTTAATAATTTGATACATCGTTCATAAAATATATTGCACTTCTGGTACATTGCAACGATGTTAAATATGTCAAATATTTAAACACTATTAATATTTCAGACTATTTTGTAAACATTTTAGAATCCTATATCTGTGAAAATTTGATTTGCTATTCTCAATTCTTCGCATTTTCATCTAGGTTTTTCATTTGCAACTGAAATGACAACTTCAAATATGATAACTTGAAATTTCTAAACTGGAAATTTCTAACCTTGAAATTTCTAAACTTGAAAGTTCATAAATTGTAAAATTTGTAAGCTTAAAAATTCATAAACTTCAAAATTTCAAAATTTAATCGTTGGACGAATATTCTCCCCGCATATCGCCATTGCTGCACAAGAAATCATATAGCTATGAAAATATGAAAATATTAAAGAAAATAAACATTTGGCAAAGTTACGCGACATAACTTGATAGCTCTCCCAATTTGACGCAGCAAAATGGTGGTTGATTTATGGCAGTCACGGCAGACTACATTTTCTTATCAGGAATTTTCGCACGGCAGAATAATTCGAGAGGCGTTGTGCAACACGTCTACGTCAGTACAAGACACTGATTTGGTATCTACGTGCCTGTCTGGTTGAAATGCAATTGCATACGCGATACCATGTATCGGTACCGTAGCTCCTATATCGAAGTTGAACATTATGCTACCGGAAATAAATCGAGCTCTGTCAGTATGTTGAAACAGAATATCCTATTGGCCATATGTGTAATATATATTATTACTATACTATACACCGTGTGTATAAATTACAAACAAGAATAGAAATTTGCAAATAAGCTGTGCATTTAAGCTCTTGCTTCGAGGGGTGACACAGCTCATATATGACAAATGTTGTAATACTCTTCAACTTGAAATTTAGGTGCAGTTATGATGTATATATGCAAGGATAGTTGAATATAAAGTACTCATGTTTCAATTTCCTTTGTTTATTTTCATATTATAGCTAGGAACAGTTAGTTTTGACTGACGCATCTGATAAATGAATTCAGAGCATATCTGAGCATATAACACCTTGCCTCGAGGAATCTGTCTCATTGCTTACTGTTCAAATGTGACAAACGTTACTAAAATTTGTAATACTCTACAACTTGAAGTTTAGGTCTAATTGTAGCGTATGTAGCCAATGATCGCTGAATATAAAATCGTGTTTTAATTTTCTGTGTTTATTTTAATATTATAGCTATGAAGTTTTGACCAACGCAACGTGACAAATGTATGAGTCTAAAGAAGAAGTATAAATGTACAAATAATTAAAGTATTCAAATAAAATGCAAATTCACAGATAACTTATATAATTGATAAATTGAAGAATAAGAATAAAATTGAAGAATAATTTTGTTCTTTTGCAGTGCCCCGAACAGTGCTCCGAGAACAATACGAAGGCGACGTGGAACCAGACGAGGTGGACCTGATGCACGAGTTCGAGGAAGGTTTCGACAGGGCAGACTTTAGGGCAGAATTCAGCCCCAGTCCAAATCTCGAAGGACCACAACCGCAACCAAGGGATAATGTTTCTCGAAATTTCCCAACGGTCAGCTCATCCCCACCACGTGCTCGGACGAACAATGACGGTGAGTACGACATAACAGTATCGCTGTTTTTTTTCTCTTCCGAACTTTGGTGCGGAACTGACCCCGATATGTGCCATTCAAGTTGCTTTTCACGAGCTGCGTTACGTTTCCTCTTCGCACATTGATCCCACGTCGACGGACATTCAGTTTTACGACGCAGCTAGAACGTTCCGTGGAATTAATTCTCGTTCAATTGTGTTGTATTTTCCCGTAAGAAATCAGACGCATGGCGGGAATTTTTAAAACGGTATCTTGTTAGAGTGAAAAATATAATTCGATGAGAATGTTCTATTTATTTTATAGTGGATAATGTGATTTGAAGAGAATGTTTTATAAAATTAATTCATGCTACGATTAATTCATTCATTATATGGTATTTTCCCCGTAAAAAATTAGAGAAATGGCGGGAAATTTGAAAACAGTATCATTTTAGAATTAATAAGAATTAATAATTAAGGTTGATTTAATATTCTATTAATCCTAATAATTAATTAACGGATATACATATAACTACATATGCAAAGATATATAATCTATTAATTTCTGTCCTGAAATTGTCATCTTTCTTGACACAAACAAATTTTAAGAAATACACTCTAATGTTTCTAATATTTTATATTCATAACACAATTAACATTAAAAAATCTTTAAATTCAATTTTTAAATATGAACAAATTCTACATAAATTTTTTCAAATATGTGTAATTTTCCCTTCATTGCATATGCCGTCAATATCGAAACATTTTGCGTAATAAAATATTGAAATATAGAATGAAATTTCTTTCATTACAGCGGTAAAAGTGAATGCTTTATTGTAATACTATTGAAAATACAAGCAATGTAAAAATTGTGCATTAAAAAGTAATAGTACCGTGAATTCTCTTCTCGCAACATTTGATATTTGAATGTTCCGTTATTAAACCTTGCAACACGATATCATGATTAAACGAGAATCTCGTGCAGTTTATAACACAATTAGATACATAATCATCGATAGCTAGCAGATAGTATCATATGACCGTATTATGCGAAATATGTATCGATCGAAATGCATTTTCAAGTTATTTTGATGCAACTCGTATTACACTCGAATGGTACTTATTGTCAGTTATAAAAATACGTTTCAAAATATCATAACAATGGAATTGTCAATTTTAATTAATTTTAAATTTTTGTCAATTTTAAACTTATATTAAATTAAAACAGTATTTCGGAATTTAAGAAGTTGTAACTAATATCATACGTTCATTAATTTATATTTAAATGAACAATTTTAATTGCAAATAAATTTGATAACATATTTTTTATTTTCTGTATATTATTCTTCGCTTTCTATTTTGATAACCAATCAAGAATTATAATTTGTTCTACTTGTATATTTGACTGTATTTATTTCACCTGATCTTCGATAAAAATATGTGAAAATGATCTTCCCTAATAGTTTTCTATCCTATTAAGCAAGAATTATATTCAAAATTGACGATTCCATTGTGCCATGTGTTCTCTGCATTAATTTCAGCTTGCATGTTTTATGCTTGCACGTTGCATGTCAGTCTAATATGGGGTGTTCTATAGCAATTTCCTAAAACCAATGCGCATCTAATTTCAAGTATATACAGTTGATAAAAAAATGTAAGTTATAAAATGCAAATAATTATCAGTAAATACAGAATAATAAAATGTACATTATAGCAAATACATTATAAATGTACATTATAACAAAGTGTTTTCATGTTTATTCTGTTGATTCAACAAAATGAAATCGCTTTCAAAGCGTGTATCATAATTCATAGAAAGATTAAACCTTCTTGGAAAACTAACCCTGTTCTCAATTGTCATTTGCGATGCCACTTACCACATTCTGTTACCGTAAATTGTTCACATCTTCTTTGAAATGAGTACCTCTTGAAAATGAATATCTTCTTCACAGTAATATCTCGTTACAGCCTTAAATAACATATTCAATAAAATTATCGAAAAGGCATAACTTGAATGACAAGAGTGCGTAAACAATTTTTTACTATTTTATAGTACTGTTATTTGCAACTCTATTCAAAACCGCCAACAGCCGCAAACTTCTCTAAAAAAAGAGTTCTCTGCCCCCAAATCCACCATTAGCTTTTCAGCACTTTTTACCATTTTTCCAGGGATTTTGGCCCATATGAAAAAAATTTGATCCCCTAACAAACAGTCGTATCTGCCGCTCGTTCATTTGTATACGTGACGTTCTATTTTCACACTCGATAAGGCTTCATAGAATCATTCATATTGACACGCACATTCTGTCAAAGTTCGAAGCCCCGATTTCTCATATAAACGATAACAGACAGCCATAAACGACATTAGCATACATTTCGAGCAACTTGTCATGGGACACCCTGTACGTCGACCTAAGATCTCGTTGAACCTCCAATGACACACGATTCACTGCTACGTAAACGTTCAGCAGTAACAAGCCAAAGTCGTTAACATCCAGTGCATATGCGAGCATTAATGTCCGTAAGTAATTAAGGTTAATGCAACGCCGATAGCGCGTTGCTTTATGACTTATACATATAACTCTTACGGCTGATCCCCACGGTCCACGACTACTGTACCTTCTGTAGTCTTGGCCAATAACGGTGGCGGTTTACCTGATGCTAATAGGAAATCGATAGCGTCGGATTTGTAAACCGAGGCACACGTTCTGTTGCGGCCACGGAAAATAGGAGTACAGATTCAACGGGCGTCGTTGCTCAAAGCGTGATACGCTTCCTGGAATCTGGTCAACGATCGGTCGCGATGGTAGCTGGATTCTAATTGTGTACCCATTGTTACTCGTGTATGGAATCGGACATTTAAGGAAATTCTCGGAATCATTTTTAGAGAGCTACTCATTAATGAGATTTTTAGGAAGGTAGGGTATGTCTCTGTAAGATGGATATCGGTAATAGTGATCACTTGGTACATTGATACAATTAACGAAACATTATTATACATTGATAAAATCAGTGAACATTACTGACACTATAATATGTCGCCGATGTTGGAATGTTAACGATAATTTGATATATCTAAAATGAACTTATATTTCACAAAAGGAAGAAAAAGTCAAGCATATGTGAAGCACATGTGAGAGGTGCCTCAAACGATGGACCAATACATACATCAATACCAACCATAACATCATAATATTAGCGTATTCGAGAGTTTGATATTCTCAAATTTTTGACCATTAAAATTTCCAAATTTCTAAATGTAAGAATGATCAAATTCAGAAATAATATACACCGTCAATCACATATGAGTTTCTCCTACTGTTGAAACTGTAATCCTTTCTTACGCTAAACTCATCTGAACAATCTCTCAATTCTTCAACCTCGTGATTTCTACTATTTCTCATCCACTAAAGCTTCAAACAGCTCTCGAACATAATTGGAATAATCGTAGTTCAACTATCTCTTCGCACTTTCATCATTAACGACACGTATTACTCCGTTCAAACGCCGTAAATTTCAAAGAAACACTAGCAAGTGTACTTCAACGGGGGCACCTTTTCAAATTGAACAATACACGTCACGATACATAGGATTTTTTTACCCCTAAGTACTCTCTCTCTCTCTCGGTCGTTTTTCGTCTCACGAGAAAAACTTTCAAGCGAGAACTTTCGTCTCAAACGATGCAAGCGCACATACTCGTAGCTGTATGTGCAATAATGGCCACGATGAAGCAACTCGTCGACAAAAAAGGAAAACAATTGTCGCTTTTTCATGCTTCGCTACCTTCAAGACACTTCTTTCCTCTAGCTTTTTCTTCGGGGTGAGCTAAAAACGTTGTTTCCCCGCGGTTTGATACACCAGCCAGAAGGGAACGTTTATTCCGAAACTTTTCGTGACTGTTTAATTAACAGGACTCTTAGTTAACTGGCTTCCTTCGGGTGAGATAGGGCTGTTGTTCCCAACATTCTTGTCGCGACTGCTGCTTCGCTGTAATTTGCTGTGGTTCTACCTGTTCTTTGTTGCGAAGCTGTTTTATTTTGTCAATCTGAATCTTCTATTAGAGCATGAAGATAAAGTATCCAATTAGTGACACTTCGTTAAATTTTCATTTTACTTACACGATGCAAATATTGTCTTTTGATAGGAAATTATGGGTAGTATTCTTATTACGTTGTCTTCGTACGTTGTTATAATATGAATTATTGCAATGAAATTGTCCTATACTATACACATACTTATATGTATATTCTTATATGTACATGTATATCACATTTTGTGTTATACGTAAGGAGACTGTTTATACTTTCATATGTTATTCAAAATATTTCAATGCCATTGAACAATTTAAGAATTTTCTATTTTCCCTATTAATTCGCAATGACAGCTCGATGTGTACCTTATCATCCTCCATATTTGTTTTGTACATCAGCGCCGCTATGGTTCCATAATTTTCTCTTCAAATTCGATAAAAACTGCAAAAATTATAAATGTACATAACCCAAAAGTTTTCACGAAATTACACCTTAATTTCGAATTAAACTTGAAGTACATAGCACTCCATTATTCTGAAAATTTCTAATTATCAGCACTCCGTAGGGGCAACGCGACGAAACTAAATCGCGATACTTGAATTTCAAAGATTCCTTTGCGAATCTGGGAAGCTTTAATTGGAATTCTATTCACTCGAATGCTTTCAGTCGCGAGTTTTGCTTTGCTTGCTTCGGATACCACTTCTCAGATTCTCGAGCAGACTGAGAAGAGTAGGTACAGATGAAAGAAAGAAAAAAAGAAGCGAAGGCAAAACGAAAGCGATGCTTTTGTCCACGAGTTCTGGTCTTTTTATCGCGTTTAGCCACTTTCTCGTAACTCGCTTAATTTCATTTGAATACTTGAACGTGGATGGGATGAGACTTTGGAATATCATATTAAAAAACTTTGTACTCGGCTCACTCTGCATATTATCTGCGAAACAGTAATTTAATACGTTTACTTTGATGCTTTACGGATGCTTAAAGCAGGGTCTACG
This sequence comes from Megachile rotundata, assembly GCF_050947335.1. Classification (NCBI taxonomy): domain Eukaryota; kingdom Metazoa; phylum Arthropoda; class Insecta; order Hymenoptera; family Megachilidae; genus Megachile; species Megachile rotundata. The sequence continues at coordinate 9,675,873 of NC_134991.1, read as the reverse complement.
TTCGTCGAAAATTTACTTGATATTTCGTTTAATTTGCCTCGCAACATTTGCTACGCGAACTTGGATTTAAGTATCATTATATAAATTACCTCGACTGTTCTCTGTCAGGGAACTTTGTCGTTCCTTGATGCGATTAACGATGTTTGCGACTTTGCTCAATGTAATGTCCTTAGGCACATTTCTAGCTGATTTCACAAACAGTAATGTCAACATGGTTTCATTTACGCTTCATTTAGATGGAGATTTAGTGAATCCTATTATTACGTACTTCTGTATAATAAGTGTATTATTTTATTAAATTTTAATCTTCATATTCAAGTTATTCATTTTTGAATTTTTGAAATACAAAATTATCAAATATATTTGCATGCTCAAATTTCTCTGATTTATAAAAATTACAGTTCTTGAAATATGAGCTTGCAACTTTTGAATTTGTAAGAATTCTGAAATTCTTGTATTTTTAAGTCTGTTAATTTATGAAGAATTTCAAAATAAAATTTTCAAGCTTTCTATTTTTTAATAGTCAGAGTTTTCTGATTACCAAATTGTTGAATTTTATAGTACATAAAATTTCGTATTTTTGAATTGCTTAATTTCTAACCTTTTTCATTTTTAAATGAAAATTTCATTTTTACAGACATTTTGAAGAACAAGTTCCTTTAAAATGTTCTCAAATATTTTCAGAGTATATTTATTATCCACAGTTTCACCTATAATGCACATAAACGAGCAAATTCTAAATAATAATATCCGTATGAAAATTTAAGCGTCGTACATAACCCAAACGTGTAGTCAAAGCGTCAAAGCTAATTATTGTAAAGTAAATTCAAATGAATTTTACATTTAAATGTATTGCGTGAAATATAAAATTCATTTTGGTCAGAGTGGAAGCTTCTGTTGCATAAATAACAAGCAGTTCCTTCAGTTTTTGCTTCAATGTCAGGAAAGAAGATTTGGACGAACGAGGAAAAGTACAAAATTACGTAATTGCATTAGCAAGGACTCGCATATTCATGTCCCGTCTACGGTCTCTCACTAAATGTTAATTAACTTTGGCGGTAAAATAAAAGCTCTTTTCGTGACACCAGCAAGTACATTGTCAGACGGATACCTCGGAAAAAAAGAAACATGAACCGAACTCGAGGATTAGGATCCTTAAGGTCCGTTTAAAATTTATTACCACGCTTTTTTTATCGGGAAGCGTTAATTCTTCCATTGAAAAGAATAAGAAACTTTTAGTATCTTCTTTTACGTTTCATATTTCACGATCTTATTGCTGTTATTATTTCTAAATATTTTGAACACTTTTTGATTTCCGTAAACTGAATTTAATTTTTCAGTGATTTCATTGAAACTAGAAAAGTTAAGTTAAATTTAGCTCAAGTTCAATTTTGTTAAAATTAAAGCTAAATATACTAATTTATCTTCATTATGTTAGTATCGAAGGATTAAAGTAAAATTATAAATTGATAAAAAAAGAATAAATTCACAAACATGACTTAATAAAAAAAGAGTAAAATCTACAAATCTATATAAAATCGATATAACGGAAGTTAAGAAATACTTAATAGAATTGAAATTCGCATACAACTTAAATAAACGATGAAAAATTCATATAAACGTCAGTGACAGAAGAGTGGATAGTTTATTCCTGAATAAAGGAGCAGAAACGCACTTTGACGGAGTGAATTCGCTGACTCAAGAAGCTTCAAGTTAATCACGATGACAAAATTGGACAGGTAGTTGGATGCGTTATATTATACACGCCTCGGCGACCAACTCATTAAAGCCACGTAACCGGAACTTGGAATAGTGCTTCGAAATCTACCGCGGAAACTTGACGAGCTTTCGTCCAAGAACAGTTTCGAGTACTGCCTACGTATATTGCACCTGCTGTTATGTGACTATTCGACACAATTGCAGCCTTTTACGGTGGGTCAGAGTTGATTTTTTTTTTTTTGGTGAATGAAATATTTTCTGAATAGTTTTCTCGTTTTCTTTATTTCTCATCTTAATTTGTTATAGTATGATTTTCAGGGAATTTGGAAATTTGATAATTTAAGAATGTGAACATTTGAAAAATTGGCAAATTGGGAATTTGAAGACCTGAGGATTTGGAGATGGTAGAGGGGATTGGAAAATATGTTGATTTAAGAATTAACAATTAGGACGAATAAGGTAACTTTAATATCTGCGACAAAGATGCTAATAAATTTGAAATTTGCAACAAAAGTAATAAGAAATTTGAGATTTACAACGAAAAGAGCAGTAAACAAAGACAATAGTAAATTTACATTTGCATACAATAACAGTGGATTTAACATTTGTATCTATGATAACAGTACATCTCCTATTTGCAGCAAAGACAACAATGAATTTAATATTCACAAAACTAACAAAATATTAATAAATTTATAATTTGCAACGAAGAGAAATCGTTTAACACGTGTTACGCAAAATCATTTCCTTACAGGTCGTTCTTCCATTTTACAACATGCCGTGTTATACCCAGGCTCGTTCAAGACGAGAGATAAACGAATCGTAAAATGCATTATCTCATCGTGTCGCGTAGGGAAGGTCCGTGAGAATTAACGCGAAAAGTCAGGTTCATATCGAAAATTGGGAAAGAGACTTTATTCATCTAAAAACGCGAAGTAACCGGCTGGAAAAGAAGCGAAGGAAAAAGCGAGTTGGCGTTTATTAGTCGACTGAACGAAATTGCTTTTCGTGATGCGTGTCTCTGGCATCGCTTTTAATCCAATCAAACCTCCTCAAAATCCAATTTTCTCCAGGCGCTGCCCTTTAGTGCCTGTCATATTGAGAGTTCCTAAAATTCTGCCTTCGATCTTGTTAAAAATATGAAATAGATTTTGCGAGTAAAAATTTACTGATGAGTTGTCAACAAAAGAATTAGGACACTAATTTAGGGAAGAATACAATTAGAATATTTGGAGGATGCGTAAATTTTGTGATTTAGATAAAATATATTGCAACAGTGCAGAGTATGTGACAAATATATTTTTCGTTCATTATAAACAGTGATATTAGGCAGATTCGTAAACTACATAATTCAGGGATTCGATAGAATTTGAGAATTTTCAGATACTCTAGGTCGGCCAATTCCTAGGTTGGCTACGGTATTTCCTTTTACACATAGTACCGTACATACGAGTATATCAGCCCATTCTCACCTGCGTATCTTTCGCATCAAAGGCACCGCCGAAACATCCCCGAGCTGAAAACCCTGGAAACCCTGAAAATCAGTCGTAGCTCGTTCGACCGTGCCCTTTAACGAGCGCTTTCTCTCGCGACCGAGCTTCCTGTTACCATCCGCGCAGATAATTCAGGCTTCTAATTAAAATCGCCCACACCACCGGGCGCCCTATTCTGGCCAGGAACGTGATAGTTCGGCAAAGTGGCTATAGGTCTGGCAGCGTATAAGCGCGTGCCCAAAGCGGAAGAGGCACACGCGACGCGATAACGTGCTGTTACAACGTCCCCTGTTCATTATCCGCGTTTTGAATTGCAGCATGGCCGGACGACAAAAGAAATCGTGAACTTTATGGGTCGGCTTTGTCCGACGAACCACAGGCGCCGGCCTCGTGGTTGTCGTCGTCGTCGTCGTTTGGCATCGGCGGCAATATCGCTCGGATGTTATCCAATTTCATACGCGAATTCTTTTTTCCTATCTCTCTTTTCTTTCTCATCGTTCACGAGATTTCTGCTCTCGTTTGGACGCGATTTTAACAACATTGGTAAGTTCTCGTGAATTTTATTGGCTCCTCAACGCGTGCACGATTGAGAGAATTTATACGTTTTATGGTTAAGAGCAAATCTGATTGGTCCTGAGGAAAAATTACCGTTCGTTAATTTTCGAGGATCTCTGGGGATTTGAACGGTTGGAGTTCAGAATTTGGAAGCATAGCAACTCGGGAATTCGGGAGTTTATTGTTGATAGTACGGTCTTGTCGATGTGGAAATTTGGGAAGTCAGGGTATATGGGGATTCGTGGACCTCAGGATATGGGGATCTGGAAATTTGTGGACAGAGTTTGGAATGTAGGTATTTGAAGATTTTAGAATGTAGTATAAATGTTTAGCAACATTGAGATCCATGGATAACGTAGGCAATTGCCTACTTTATAATTATAACTCTTTATAATTATAAAGATTTGGAGATATAGGGATTTGGGGATGTAGGTTTCTGCAAATATTTGAATCTGGAGAATATAGGGATTTGGGGATTTCATCCGAGCGTATCAGAATGTGAAGATATAATCATGTGGCGATATCAGAATTTGGGGAGATGGGAATTCGGAGAAGTTAATAATAATTAATAATTATTATTGTTAGGATTTTTATTTATACTATACGAAAAACTGCGTATTCTTAGCGTATATACTAATCTATATTTTATAATGTATATTATTTTATGACCTATATTTTATAGTCTACATTTTTGTATAACCTGACGTTAACGCAAATAAAAAATATCAAACTTAGAGTTCTTGAAGGAAAAAGTGGGCTAACATGGTTAGCGTGGCAAACAAAGCAAAGAAGCTTAAGAGAGCTAAAGACAATGTGATTTCAAATATAACGAGACAAACAAGCAAAAATTTAAGTAAACTGTGGGAAAGTAAATACGAAGCTGTAAGGAGTTAAAAATAGTCTCACGAGAGGAAGAATGACGGTAACAGGAAGAGTTGTTTTATATATTAGAAAAATTGAAAAATAAGAACTAGCGGGAGGTGCCACATGGGCAAACAAGCAATTTTCGAAGGGAAAGAATAACTTTTAAACAAGCAAGCAAACAAGTACGGAAGAAAATAAGAAAACATGCTGAAAGATACATCGTGCATCAACATCAGCGCAAGGAGTCAGTAATAAAACAGAAATAGGGGTAACACGCTCGAGGGAAGATGCGAACTATAGAAATGAAAGTGACTGCGTATCGGAAGAGGAAACTAATTAAAGTGAAGAAGCAAACAACCCGAGCAAAATGAGGTTTTTATTAAACTGTTAGCAAAATTAGATATTTCATGTAAGTGGTACGCTACAAACTAAGGGTATAAAATGGAAGTAAAAGAATGGAAATAAGAAGTGATGATAAATATGGTGAAATAGGGTTCGTTCATTTTTAAACATTTTTAAATTATGATGTTGGAAGTACGAAGTTTGCAAATTTGGAATTGTAGGAGTATCAAGCTTTCAAATTTGGGATTTTAGGAATTTTAGGATTTTTAGGAATTTTAGGAATTTTAGGATTTTTAGGAATTTTAGGAATTTTAGGAATTTTAGGAATTTTAGGAATTTTAGGAATTTTAGGAATTTTAGGAATTTTAGGAGTTTTAGGAATTTTAGGAATTTTAAGAGTTTTAGGAATTTTAGGAATATTAGAAATTTTAGGATTTTACGAATTTTAGGAATTCTAGGAATTTTAGGAATGTTAGAAATTTTAGGATTTTAGGAATTTTAAGAATTTTAGATTTAAAAGTTTTGGAGTTTAGGAATTTAAGAATATAGAAAGTTCAAATTTTCAAATTAGAAATTTCAGGAATTTAGACATTCCAAACTTTCAAATTAGGAATTTTAAGAATATTGTCTCCAAATTTGGGATTTTAGGAATTTCAGATTTAAAATTTGGGATTTTATAAATTTTCAAATATAAGAATTTAAAAACCTAGAGATATCAAATTTACGAAGTTGGAAATTTCGAATGTAAATATTTCATAATTTCATAAATGTCAATTATCCGAATTCAGAAACCGTAGTGTTCAGAATACTAAAAATTTCTACACTTAATTCAGCAATTTAATCATTCAACAAATTTTCACTTATTCATATTTCACGATTTGCATTTCGCTTTGTAAAGTATGTAATTTACAAAGCATCGCATCTGAAAATTAATAGTGTCATAAATATCCATGCGTGCATAAAATATTCGAGAAATTCAAAATCTTCGTAGTGTGCTTTTAGGAAACCGCATTTGCATTTAAAACGAAATGATGTTGATGAAAAACGACAGTCTTGTATGAAACTAATAGAACCCCGTCATATTTCATAGCATTTCCGTAGATTTGATCTGAGCCTTAATTAAAGATAATGGCCGACAGTCCAGTAAGCCAAGAAACTCGATCCTATCTTTTCCATCAGACGCCTTTGGCAAAGTTCGATTCGAGCCTTCCTGCCATTTCATTCCCTTACGAAGAAAATATTGGCGAAGTTTTCGGTGGAAACTCTCGCATAATCTTTCGTGAACGATTAAATAAGCGAACTTAATAATCGATCTTTCCATTCTAACGGATTTCAACCGAGTCGAAGTAGAACGTCGTGACCAATAGGATTTCAATGGAATTAAATTTTTCCGATCGATACGTAAAACGGCCCTTTACTTTTTAAGCGGATTAATATTTGATCACACAGAAGTTACATTAATTAAACGATCTGACTGTTCAGTAGAGAAATGTGTGATTAAACTTAAAATATATGCGAATATTTCTGCTTGAATGGAATTAAATTGAAAAATTGAGTGGAGACATTCGCGTTTGATCGACATTTTTGTATTTGATGAAAGGGATTTGTTTAAAACGAGATAATTTTATCGTCGAAAATTTAATTTATTCCGATTTGATATCTTTGGAAGATTATTGTAAATACAGAATAAAAAATTAAATTTCTGGCGAAGATTGAAATATTTAACTTTGGTATTGAACACTTTGTGCAATTATGTATAATAAAAATGATATGACTTTTATTCAAATTTTTAATTGAATTTCATTTAAAAATCATACCACATATTAAGATGAAAAAAGATTATAGCTAGAAGATTTATGCGATGAATATTAATATTTTGATAATAATTGTTAATTATTAATAACTATTTTATAGAGGTATATTAAGATAAATTAATTTTATCTATTTAATTTAGCCTTAAAAATGAAATTAGCAAATAAATTAATATAAATGAGATATTATCTTACTTGTAACATAATTTAACTTAATAAAAGATATTTTAATTTACATAGTTTACATAAATATTTTGAATTCATTTCAAAATGGTTATTATGATTATTTTATAATAAGTTAAGTGTATTAATAACTCTTATATCAGGGTTAATTAAATAAAAAAATAGAAGAGTTAAACTTACATGCATATTTCATACGAAAATATAATTTTGAGATTAAATGTTAATCCATCACTAATTAAATATTAAACTAATCAATGAAATTAAAAATAAATGATGTCCAATAGAAACAGTGAATCTTTACGATCGCGAACGAAAATTGAAGTAATTGACCATTTCAGCACAAAGTCGAGTATCAAAGTAAGAGAAACACCCCTGTGGCGCATGTTTAACCGCGTGCAAGTCAAACTAGATCGATGAAGAAGCAATTATCGAACAGCTGTCGTAGTGTCAATGTCTACCACGTTGGCTGATGCAGTTGAGCAAACTTTCGATCCCTTCGGGCGAAAATTCCTACGTCCCTATTCCTGGAACCTGTGTTCGTCAACTAACTTTACGACACTGCCCGGAAGCATGACCAAATTTCCATGAAAAACAACAACAACAATCTCATCCTTCTCTTCTACTCGTGTATAATATTTGTCGTCTTTAATTAATCATTATCGCGACTCAAATTTTATTTGTACAAATATTTCATATTTATTTTTTATGTACATATTTATAACTTCTTATTTGTGTAACTTGTCTTCAGGGTATTTGTTAATATAGCCCGTGATGTTGAAAAACAAGTAATGTTTGTTAACTTAATGGTGGATAATATTAAGAAATAAGTGATTGATATTGTTTTTAATGGTTAATATTAATGACTGAGAAGTAGTCAATAATAATGATGATTACCATTGATATGGTGGTTAGTATTAAAAATAAGAAGTTAGTATTGTTTATAATGATCAATATACGAGAATAATAAGCAACAATAATAATGGTTAAAATTAACGGTTAAAGAATAGTCAACAATGATTATAATGATTAACTCTAAAGAATAATAGTCAATGATATTAATAACGATTATCGTTAAACAATAAGTGTAAATATTAATAATGATTAACACTAGAAAATACCGTTTTACCCCTGATAGTAATATCAAGAATTTCTACAAACATTTTTATTCAAAATTCGCAGAGTTGCTGTCTGCATTCTGAAATCATGATTTTTGAAGTTAAGTAGTTTCATATGACATTAAGCAAATTCTTATAGGAAGATTACTGTCGATTTGAAAGTTGGAAGACAGCGGAATTTAAGGAAACTTCTTTTGATTTTCATTGAACTAGGTCGAAGTAAAGCTGCTATTTTTCAGTCTTAACCGAAGTTCTACGTTTATGGAACACTTCTGTTATTTAACCTGATGTCCGGTACGATTCATTAGAATTTCATTAAAAATCCCATTCGTTTCGGTTAGAGAAGATAGCGTTTCAACGCTAATAAATCTGAAATTGAGGGAAGAGCACGCAAAGTTTCCAAATTTCAAATTTCACGTTGTTTCGTGTCTTTTGTGAAAATATGAAGGTGAGTTAGTAAACTTTTCTATTTCGCACGTACTACTTATTCAAACTTAATATATTTCTCAAATATTATTCATTATACGTTCACGTATTATTTAAGTAATATGTTACTCAGTTCATTATATTCATGAATGTTATTCAATATTACATAATATTCTACATATGTTAGGTTAGGTTACTAAATTAATAGCATATGTAGCTTACTTAGAAATAACAATACGCGTCGAATTACCAGGCGCAGAATTACCACGCGCCAAATTCTCACGCGTCGAATTACCACGCGTCAAATATACCACGCGTAGAATTACCACGCGTCCAATTACCATGCGTCGAATATACCACGCGTTGAATATACCACGTGTCGAATTACCATGCGCCGAACTACCACGCATAGAATTACCACGCGTCCAATTACCATGCGTCGAATATACTGTTCACGCGCTGGGTAAAATATTAATTATTTATAGTTAATTTCGAAGGTTGTAAATCTTCGTCGACCCATGGCGTTTCCACAACTTGTTACGGTAGTGGAATTATATGTAAAATTAGTGTTATAGAGTAGAATTGATAGAGTGGCTCAGAGTCCTCCACACTGGTGTGCCCAGGTCAATGAAGGATGTAGTTCATCATCCCACTAGTTGTAATGATTGTTGTGTGTTAAAGTCGTTGATAGTGACAAAGTTAATGTAAGACAGACCGAAGTAAGTATATTCTAAGGAAGCTGAATTAAGACTAACCAGTCGACTCTAAAACAGCCAGAAAAGAAAGCAACGAAGGAAGTTCAGGACGTGAAGGCGTTACCAAAAAAGGGCCAATCAGGACAGATAGTTATTTGTGAAAAATACTGATTGGTGAGATGGTTCAGTGAATGGGATTGTAAGATTTTTAGCCTTCACTCCAGGGTTGTAAATAAGGTGTCGTTAATAAGGTGACCCAAACAGTTAAGTGATTTGGGTCCTTCAAAGGAAGCAATAAATGGGCACCATGTGTTTATCATCGGAGTTTGAGCGCGTAGGCCCACTTTAGTGGGGTGCACAGTTTAGGACCATGGAAATAAACCTCTTTAAGAAAAGGTATATTGGTGTTAGGAAAACGTGCTTTTCTGGCCTGTTAGAAGGCTATTGTCAATTGTTAAGAACGTCAAGTTGTGGAGACGTTCATATGGTCTGAAATATCAGTTTAAAATTGCAAAGGTGAAACGTTTTTGGGCTTGACAAAATACCCATAAATATTACGTTAATTATATTCCGAGCAACTCGGAACATACTCCCCCCGTTGAGAGGGTACCGATCAATAAAGAAAGTCTGGGTACTTATCTTTGAACTGTAGAATGTCATGTGGTATCACCTACGATTACCTTGATGTCACCAGGTGTACCTGTTCTGCTTGATTGGTAGAAAGTGGTACTTGCTTGATTTCATGAAAGAATTGTTGCGGCATCTTGAATGTTGGCCATCTGGATGGGGTTGTCTGATTCTGGATGCATGATTGCACCAAGAGGCCATTGCAGTGATAGCGCATTATTTTCTGAATGATGTTTTTTTTCATTTGAACACTGAATCCTGATGATTTGTTTGATGATTTGACTTCCGCTTGCGTAGAACTCGTTAACGAATCGCCAATGATAAATTATTCGAAATGCAGAATAGTGATAAATCAGTGCGTCTGATGTGATAAACATGAATGAACGTGATTTCAAAATGATTTTGTTCGAATAATTAAAATGTTGTAATTTGTAAAGTAATAATTTAGTTCTTGCGACACATTTGAGGCTGAATTTTGGTTGTGTTTGTCAGTTAGTTGTGACTTCGTGATAAAACAGGTTGATGAAGAATTGGTAGTTGAATCAGTTACATGCATTCGACGTGGCTGATAGATCCTCAATGAATATTAAAGTTGTTAGTTTATATGAAAGGCAGTTTGAAACATTGTTATGTTGTGGCTTGTATGATTTATACATTGTTTTGAGGTTGATTAGATCAACGGAAGTTGGTTTTCCGTCTCACTTCGTATTTTAGTGTACCCTCGTGTCTTGGTTAAGTATGTTATTGTTGCGATGATTCGCAAAGGTGAGTGTGCGTCACCAAAAGGAATTCAGTTATTGCCCATGGTGATGGTTATAAAGGTGATCCAAATAGTTGAATGATTTGGATTTCCAAAGGAAGTAAGGAATTAGAGAATAGGCACACTGCGCGACCGGTAATTGATTGAGTCCGAGTGCCATGGCATTTCCTTGTAAGGAAAGCACACTTCGCGACTGTTGAATGACTGAGTCCGAGTGCCATGGCATTCCTTACAGGAAGCACACTTCGCGACTGCAGTATGACTGAGTCCGAGTGCCTTGGCATTTCTTGTAGGAAGCACACTTCGCGACTGCAGTTTGAATAAGTCTGAGTGCATTGGCCCGTTGGGAAAGACAAGGATTTTGGTAAAAACGGTGCATAAATGGTGTGCACAATGAGTGCACTATGAATCGGTCTGATTGCCATAGTAAACCAAGACTGAACGAGTTACCTCAAAACTGCCATAAAGAAATAGAGGAAGGATAATCCTCATGTTTGAAATGCTTAAATAACACGAATTTGTGGCGTTTTGATATCTTTGAATTGAGTCTCATGTATTTGTACATTGTTTTCACGTTACATAGAATTTCCAGCTCAAGAAGGTCGTAAATCTTCAGAACTGAAATATTCTATGACGCTTTGAACATAAACAATGATCTAAAGTTAATCTGTAGTATAGATTCCAATAATAATATTTTAATGGTGGTTCTGATATGTTGTTCCATGAAACTAAACGAAAGTAACTTTCTTGACAAAAGAATGTAAGATATATGAAGAATAGGACTCTGCGACCATGAGGATAGCCAGGGTCTCATCAGGTAGTATTCTAAAACGAGGGTCGAAACCTGATGACAATAATATGCCATAGACGACTGTCCTTTGCACTTGATTTCAGCTGACAAAAGGTCGACACTGTATTTTTATTGAATAAGGATTTTTGTTGATGACCATATGCTGACCTAGAGTCGGTATTCTTTTTTACAAGCACGTACGGTTGTTCCACGTGTTGTGAAAAAGGTTATTGGGTTTTCTTAAAAGAAAATTGTAAATGAATTTTATAATAGATCTCATATTATTGAAAATCCCTAATAGTTTGAAACAGTTTAATGATTAAGGTTCATTTTGGATAGAATTACGAACTTTAGATTATGATATAAATGAAGAATTCATGAAATGTGAGATGTAGAAGAAAGACGTATGCATTTTTGTAAATGTTGAACTTGTAGTTCATTTTTTACTTTCAGAATTAAAGTGTGGTTGCATTACCAAAGAAAGTAAGTTGAATTACACATGGTACGACATAGTTGCTTGAATTGGGGAATTGACGAGCTCCCCCCGATGAACCAATTCAGATAAGATGTTTGGAAATATGAATCTAGATCAACGTAAGATGAAATTTTAGATTCTTAAGCAATAGTGAGAATTGAAGATTGATAGTACATAATAATTGAATATGTTGACATCATGCAAATTGAATTTCAAAATTCCAATAAAAAACTGACATAGTATTCGACTGAAATTCCATGAAATGCAATTGAGGTAGAACATTTATTCTACAAGATGATAATATCTTGATATGAGAATTTTATTGTAACGTCTCTCAAAATACAATTATCAGTTTACGCGTAACAATGAGAAAGTCGTCGATTGTACTGAATAAATATTTTAAACAATCATAACAGATTTATCTGTTATTACATAAATGATGAATATATTAATTTCCTATTCTCTTGAACTGTCAACATATCCTAATTATGTGACAATTGACAGAAATGCATTTATTAACATGCATTTGTGATAAAATAGAAAAAGTTAATAATGAAATTAGGTCTTGTGTGAATTTGATATGATAGCAATTCAATTATTAAATACTAGAATATAATTTTCTGAACAGTTTAGGTATAAGAAGTACGTTATAATGTTCGTTGTTTATTTAAGAAGTGACCTGAGAAGAATCCTTACAATTGCAAATACGGCAACCTCTTGTTAGGAATAAAATAATATCAATGAGATATATTTTGATATGAAGTTTTTCGTTTTAACATTCTGATGAAATTGATGGGAGGTCTTATTTTGTGACAGAAACCCGTAATTTTGACCAAGGATATTAAAATTCGCAGATTAATTGATGATCATCTGTTTGTTCGACCAAATGTAAGAAATGTTTTCGAAGATTTTTATTATATGCAATTTGTACGATTTTGAATAAATGTAAAAAGATGAATGGATAATAAGCCTGTTTTACTCAAGAATACGTGCAAACGTATTTGAAATGGTTTTATGACCATTAGGGCAGGCACGCGTGAGACAGGTAGTGCGCTAAAACGGCGGGTCGATGGACCCGTCGGACACTATCTTAGAGTAATAATATAATTTTGGCTACGACGGGGTAATAATTATCTTGAATTCTGAAACTATGTGTCCGTTTAGATCCATGGAACAATTAACATTGACTTTTGTTGAAAAGATTGAATATTTAAAACAGGTAGTTGTATTTGCGTGAGAAGAAAGAAACATCGTGATCATGTGAATTTTCGTAATTAAAAACTAGTCATGTGTAAAGAAATCTGCCTGATGTTATTACTTCATTTGTGTCGCAAGTTATTAATGTTAAATTCTTGTATTAAGAATTGTGTTATGTTAGAGTTTGACGGATTTGACATGACTGTTTGATGTCATGAAATCGTGTAACAAGAATATCAAAGAAATTGGCGAAACGATTAAACGAGCCTACTTTAGAAAAGCGGAATTGTATACTGATTGTTGACTTATCTTGTTGAAGCCTCTGGAATATCCTCAGATTGTCCGTTGTTTGATATGTTTTCGAGTTAATTTCACTTAATAGTCCGTTTGACGCGCATGGAAACACACCAGTGTGGTCATTCACTACGATTTTCAAACACTTTGCGATACACATTGTAACACTTAATCCTGATTATTGCACTGTAAACTGAGTTTATGCACTGAGCAAGTTCGTTGAATCCGGCTCGAAGGACCAATGTTCACGCGCTGGGTAAAATATTAATTATTTATAGTTAATTTCGAAGGTTGTAAATCTTCGTCGACCCATGGCGTTTCCACAACTTGTTACGGTAGTGGAATTATATGTAAAATTAGTGTTATAGAGTAGAATTGATAGAGTGGCTCAGAGTCCTCCACACTGGTGTGCCCAGGTCAATGAAGGATGTAGTTCATCATCCCACTAGTTGTAATGATTGTTGTGTGTTAAAGTCGTTGATAGTGACAAAGTTAATGTAAGACAGACCGAAGTAAGTATATTCTAAGGAAGCTGAATTAAGACTAACCAGTCGACTCTAAAACAGCCAGAAAAGAAAGCAACGAAGGAAGTTCAGGACGTGAAGGCGTTACCAAAAAAGGGCCAATCAGGACAGATAGTTATTTGTGAAAAATACTGATTGGTGAGATGGTTCAGTGAATGGGATTGTAAGATTTTTAGCCTTCACTCCAGGGTTGTAAATAAGGTGTCGTTAATAAGGTGACCCAAACAGTTAAGTGATTTGGGTCCTTCAAAGGAAGCAATAAATGGGCACCATGTGTTTATCACCGGAGTTTGAGCGCGTAGGCCCACTTTAGTGGGGTGCACAGTTTAGGACCATGGAAATAAACCTCTTTAAGAAAAGGTATATTGGTGTTAGGAAAACGTGCTTTTCTGGCCTGTTAGAAGGCTATTGTCAATTGTTAAGAACGTCAAGTTGTGGAGACGTTCATATGGTCTGAAATATCAGTTTAAAATTGCAAAGGTGAAACGTTTTTGGGCTTGACAAAATACCCATAAATATTACGTTAATTATATTCCGAGCAACTCGGAACATATACCACGCGTTGAATATACCACGCGTCGAATTACCATGCGCCGAACTACCACGCGTCAAATTACCACGCGTCGAATTACCACGCGTCGAATTACCACGCGTAGAATTACCACGCGTCCAATTACCATGCGTCGAATATACCACGCGTTGAATATACCACGCGTCGAATTACCATGCGCCGAACTACCACGCGTAGAATTACCACGCGTCAAATATACCACGCGTAGAATTACCACGCGTCCAATTACCATGCATCGAATATACCACGCGTCGAATTACCATGCGCCGAACTACCACGCGTCAAATTACCACGCGTCGAATTACCACGCGTCAAATATACCACGCGTAGAATTACCACGCGTCCAATTACCATGCGTCGAATATACTACGCGTCGAATTACCATGCGCCGAACTACCACGCGTCAAATTACCACGCGTCGAATTACCACGCGTCAAATATACCACGCGTAGAATTACCACGCGTCCAATTACTATGCGTCGAATATACCACGCGTTGAATATACCACGCGTCAAATTACCATGCGCCAAACTACCACGCGTCAAATTACCACGCGTCGAATATACCACGCATCGAATTACTACGCGCTGAATTACCACACGTTGAATTACCACGCGTTTGTGCATATTTAATTTTAAAAATATATATTTCTACATATATGAATATATATAAAATTTATATGTATCACGCAAATAATTTTCTGCACATAAATGACAATTTATTACTCAAGTATTATTCAATATTACTAAAATAGTGACCTGCAAAATATATTACTTAAACAATAACATATTGCTCAAATAATTTTCAGCACACCTGAATAATAAAAAAATAAAAATGCTTCAAATTTCATATTGATATACCATAATTACAATGTTAGCATATTTTAAGTCATCAAATAAGTGTCACATTTCACGATCGATTCGACACGCAACCTAATACTTTTCTATTATCTCGGACCACCACTGGTCAAATGTTAATGCTCTCCAAGTGTAATAAAGCCACAGGCATCGAAGATTGAAGCGACGCATCGAAGATTGAACTATCGATAACCAATTTGACGTTAGTAATGAGAGTATACTAATACGCTCAAGGTATAATCTAATTCCGATCAGACAGCCATCAGCTACCGAATTTCCACGTACTAATTCACTGTCTGTTCCACCGTCATGCGAACATTAAATCAAGCTAACATTGCACGGACATTGTGTATCTTACTGCAGATTTTCGAATTTCCACAGTTAGCACGAAATTGATGAAATTTCTCGGAAATAAAATATTATCGATGCACCCGTTCTTTTTGCCAGGAAATGGAATTTTCTGTACAATTTCAATTGCTCGGGAAACCGGAACTATTCGAGAAGTATTTCATTTAACTTTATTTGAAACGTTAGGAAGTTAGAAAAACGGATTTGTGCTAAATGAAAATGAAATTGATTTTGAAATTTTATTGCTGTTGCTCTCGTTTTTAACTCGTTTGATGTTCGTGAAGGTAATCATTGTTTTTTTGAGTATTACTTTGATGTTTCGTGAGAAATTAATACATGGTTGTTTATTAAATTGAGAAGTTTATTAACGCTGCAATGCGATATATACAAGCTGATTTTTGCAGAATTTGGTAGATTAGCGAATTTCTAAATTTGTAAATTTTTATGGTAAATATTGATTTTTGTGTTTTAAAATGACATAGTTTCTGTATTTCAAAATTTTGTAATTTTTAAATTACGGAGTTCACAAATTATTATATTACTAAATTTGTTAATTTGATCACTTTACTAAAATTTAACGAGATTAATATTTTGATGGATGTAACAATGCAACATACCTGCAGTTTAATTTCGAGAAAGACAGAAGTACAATTAAACGATCTATAAATTTCAGTGTCGAATAAACGAGTCAATAAATCTACTAATGAAATGGATCTTGTTCACATGACGGCGACACGATTATTGGTAATAAAACAGCACTATATTCCATCGTAAACATGCAACGCTGCAAATTAATTCGATAAAATCTCAGGGATGCTTTGGTTTTTTTGGTTTCAAGAGATTACGTTGTTATTTGTTATTCTGTAATTTATTCGATGAAATATTTTGTTGAAAAATTACATCTGGAGCATTTCGTGTGCATCGTTCTTCATCTGCATTTATGATGGCAAATAAATCAAGTTTAATTTGCACGAAATATGTGTAATTATAATACTGTAATTTATACAACAAATATATATTTTTTCAACGAAAAATATACCACGCATCGAATTACTACGCACTGAATTACCACGCGTCGAATTACCACGCACCAAATTCTCACGCGTCGAATTACCACGCGTCAAATATACCACGCGTAGAATTACCACGCGTCCAATTACCATGCGTCGAATATACCACGCGTTGAATATACCACGCATCGAATTACCAGACGCAGAATTACCACGCGCCAAATTCTCACGCGTCGAATTACCACGCGTCAAATATACCACGCGTAGAATTACCACGCGTCCAATTACCATGCGTCGAATATACCACGCGTTGAATATATCACGCGTCGAATTACCACGCGCCAAATTCTCACGCGTCGAATTACCACGCGTAGAATTACCACGCGTCAAATATACCACGCGTTGAATATACCACGCGTCGAATTACCATGCGCCGAACTACCACGCGTCGAATTACCACGCGTCGAATATACCACGCATCGAATTACTACGCGCTGAATTACCTCACGTTGAATTACCACGCGTCAAATTACCACGCGTTGAATATACCACGCGTCGAATTACCATGCGCCGAACTACCACGCGTCAAATTACCACGCGTCGAATTACCACGCGTCAAATATACCACGCGCTGAATTACCACACGTTGAATTACCACGCGTCGAATTACCACGCGTTGAATATACCACGCGTTTGTGCATATTTAATTTAAAAAATATCTATTTCTACATATATGAATATATATAAAATTTATATGTATGATTATTTCATATGTTTATATTTATTTTATATTTTTTATGCATAACATGTATATTCAATATATTTATGACTATATACGTTGTGCATAAAAAATATAAAATAAATATAAACATATGAAATAATCAAACGTATAAATTTTACAGAACAAGTATATCATCATTTGTATCAAATATATTTATAAATTTAAAAATTTTGTATGAAATATGTTTCTGTAGGATGTGTCCATCGTTGAAGTGATAAAATGCCTTGATTTTTGCAATGATTACAAAAAAATGAAATACACATTTTCTGTAATAGAGATGTAGCTAATATAATATTTAAGAGATATTTTATGAGATATATAATTAATCTGACAAATAATATTCCATGAATATTTACAATTAATTTTCACGAACATGGAGTCAGATACAAAAAAAATGTTGTTCTTTCAGTTTCATTTATTCATATAGATTGAATTTTTGTTTTCTACTCGTGCTATCTGTTTATTATGGGCAGTATGCACATTTTAAAAGCTATATAATTGCATGAATAATCAATCAACGCTCTATAATTGATTTCAGCAGTGAAAAAGAGAACAGTTTTTACAAATTAACGATTCCAGAAATGCAGGTCAATCGATCGATCGTATTTTATTTGAGGTTATACTAGATCAACTTTTATGAAACTAAAGCAGTACAAATCCTATGTTATAATTTTCTAAAATCGAAACTTTTGAATTGCAGAACTATAAAAATAAAGAAAACGTTCGTTTCGTTCACTTTGACATTTCATTTTCATTACATATTTTATAATTGGATTATTTGTGCACTTAAACTGTGTCAAAATATGTAAATACTATATGTAAGGTATATTTACATTTCTAAAATGTAAAACACTTTTTGAAAATATTAAGAATATGAATTTTGAAGTATTAAGTTTTTAAAACATTTTAGAAAATATTAAGAATATGAATTTTTAAATATTAACTTTAAAAATATTGAAAATGTTAATTTTTATATAATGAATTCATAAAATATTTTTAACGTTATTGAAAGTGTTAATCTTTAAATATTAATAATGCAAAGCATTTTTACCAATATCAAAAATATTAAATATACAAAATATTTCCAAAAATGTAAAATTGTAATTTTTGTGTATTATTTTTATAAAACATTTTTGAAACATGTAGAGAATGATCGTATGTAGAAATATACGTGTGCAATATGTGAGCTGTATAATACTTGTATGTGTTAAAAACATATCACAGTCCTATAAAGTTCAATTTATCGTTACAATTGTGATTGAAATTGCGAACGCCTATAACCATCCACTTAATTAACGATGTTAATTAATGATGTTCAATAGCTAATAATTATTCTTGCATCGTTCCCTGATTGTTTTCCATATCTCATTTAATTTTTCAAATAATAATTTGAAAGTGCATGTAACATATTGTAATCGATACATCATGCATCGTTCAACACATTGTGTTGATTGGATTGTATTGATTGAACGGTTTTTTTAGTTTATTTATTCTTTCTCGTTTTTGAGAAGAAGAGACCTCTTTCCTCTTTCGTTTCTTTGAATCATTTTAGTCTGGATTGTCTTCATATTCAAATCCAGACTCCAAGATTCTTCTTTTATTACCAATTCTCATGGGTCTTATTTCCATAACCATAATAAAAACAATAAAATTCCTTAGAAATGAGGATTTTATTAAAGCGGCGTTATTGCCCAGAAAAATATTTTTATTTTCTTACTATTACCTGCTCGCTTTACTTTCAAATGCGTCACAGTTATAATTTTCATTGAAATCATCCATATTTTGTTTTAATAAAATAAACCACAATTTGTAATTAATTTTCAATAGTGAAATTGTTAAATTCACCAGTTGTAATTCTTTTATAAAATGAAGTACAATTCATAATTAGTTAAGGGGTTGCACTGATGCTAAAAAATGTGTATTTTGTTGAGTTTTACTAGAAATTCAAGTGGAACTTGCTAGTTCATTAGAAGTATAGAAATCAGTAACACCTAGGCAGACCTATAGATCCTGGCTCATATCAAGTTTATACCACAAATATTATACAATTTCTAGTTTTCCACATTGCTAAAAACCAGAGCTAAATATCGTAATGTATTCGACCAAACATAATTTCAACCTAACTTGCACCACTTTCAAAACATTTTGTTGAGTATTTACTAGAAACTCAAGTGGAACTTGCTAGTTCATTAGAAGTATAGAAATCAGCAACCCCTAGACAGACTATAGATCCTGGCTCATATCAAGTTTATACCACAAATATTATACAATTTCTAGTTTTCCACATTGCTAAAAACCAGAGCTAAATATCGTAATGTATTCGACCAAACATAATTTCAACCTAACTTGCACCACTTTCAAAACATTTTGTTGAGTATTTACTAGAAACTCAAGTGGAACTTGCTAGTTCATTAGAAGTATAGAAATCAGCAACACCTAGACAGACTATAGATCCTGGCTCATATCAAGTTC
This sequence comes from Megachile rotundata, assembly GCF_050947335.1. Lineage (NCBI taxonomy): Eukaryota > Metazoa > Arthropoda > Insecta > Hymenoptera > Megachilidae > Megachile > Megachile rotundata. The sequence goes on along the minus strand of NC_134991.1, from coordinate 9,655,964 downwards.
ATACCACCAATATTATACAATTTCTAGTTTTTCACAGTATTACTAAAAACCGTCTAAATACCGTAATGTATTCGACCAAACATAATTTCAACCTAACTTACTCCACTTTCAAGATAAACGGCTCAATTGCAACATTAATACCCAGTATTCCGTATCGTGGCGTATCAGATGTCCCATGGAAATTCGAGATATTAGCCATACATGATTGCTGCTGTAAAGGAAAAGCACCCTATTGAACTAATAAACTGTTGCTCAATTGATTCGCATTTAGCGTTCGGTACGTAGCGATATCGAAATCATTAGTATCAGTGTGCCGTTGCGTTGACAATTGCGCCGTCACAGATTGGTCTATCGCCGAGCAATTCCCTATCAATACACAAGGACACTATGAACCCAATCGAATCTTGATTAGATCTACAGGCATTGCTTTCGAAATTTGATTGTCCGAAAGCACATACTTGCTCGTTCAACCAAGTAGAAGTTATACTATCCTATAATCTGCAGTCTAGCTTGGTTAAACCGTGATTTTTTAAACAGTACCTGATATGAGATACTTTTATGTGGCAATTAATTTTTTATTTGTGGAATTGTTAGATAGATCTGTCAAGTATATAATTAGTAAGTAAATGATAGTAATGATAAAAATTCAAGTTACAATGTTATTTTAATTTGATGTTTAAACTATTTATTTACTGATTTTGTCGGTTTTTTGTTTTTATTTCTATCACTCTGTTTTTGTTCTTATTTTCATTTCCATCCCACTTTCATTTTTCTTATTCTTGTATATTTTCGGTGCAAACGAAATTCATATATGCTGTACATTTTATAAATACAGTATTTAATTTGCTATTATAGATCAAGTTCGTGGAAAGAAATAAAATAAATTTCTTTGTGTTTTGTAAACTGTATCATGTTTATCCCTTTAGGTACACATAACCTCAAAATGTATTCAAAAACGGCTTACTGAGGAACACATTAACTGAGTAGGAAACAGAATGTAAAATGAAGTTCTGAAATCATTAAACTTTCATGGTAAAACTTATGTTTTAATCATGAATCATGCTTTCCTAGTTATCTTATAATTAATTGGAAATTGCAAACCTTCTTTGATCAATTTATTCAAGTTTTATCTTCCTTTCGTGGTGTGAGAACTTTTTTGTAGGACAGCAATTTTTTATTTTCTGATTTATTAATTTAGATTTTTGTAACTCAAAGATTTGTTCGATGATTTATTGTTTGAGGAATTTGTGAATTTGTGGACTTTTGAGTGCTTGGGAAATTTAGGTGTTTGGGTATTTGGAGACTTAGGGATTCGAGGATTTGGGGATTTGGGAATTTGGGAATTTGGGAATTTGGAGATTTAGAGATTTATTGATCTGGAGATTTGGGGATTTGGAAGTTTGGAGATTTATAGATTTATTGATTTCGAGATTTGGAGATTTGGGGATTTGGGAATTTGATGATTTGAGGATTTTGAAATTTGGAGATTTAAAGATTTATTGATCTGGAGATTTGGGGATTTGGATGTTTGGAAATTTAGAGATTCATTGATCTGGAGATACTTTGGGTATTATTGATCTGGACTTTTGGGTATTTGTCGATTTGGGAGTACAGACATCTGGGAATTAGGAAATTTTAGAATTTGAGAAATTTAATAATTTAAAAAGTTAGAGATTCACTGACCTGCAAATATAAAAATTTAATAATCTGAAATTTTAGAAATTTAGTTATCTAACAATTTAGAACTTTAAGAATTTCAAAACTGAGAGATTTAGAAACTAAGAAATATAGGAATATCACATTTTCAAATTCTCAAATTTTCGAACTTCAAATTAGGAAATATAAAAGCTTAAGATTTTACAAGTTGCAAAATAAAAAAATTTAGAAGCAAGTCTTCAAGTTCTCAAATCTGCAAATTTAGAAATTTAAATTCGCTGAACTATCAGAACGAGAATGAGCCAATTAAAAGTTAATTTTCAGCTCATTCATATCAATAATTAGATGTCCGACATTTATACAAATATCCTCCCGAAATTAAATGCTTCGCTTCGTATATTTCGAACATTTTATTTGCCTTCCCACTCAAAATTAACAGATCGTTTGCAGAATTTCAAGTGAATAATTCAAAACCAAAATTTTACATGCTGTAAAACGATATTCGTTAATTGCAATCATTGCAAAGTTGTTAATTGGAAAAAGTAGAAACTCCGAGATATCGTTCGATTGCGTACAAATACGATTCTCCTCGAAGCTTTTCCTTGAACTGTTTAAAATCCGATGTAAATAATGTAAAAGCCTTTGACTTCGTTAATTTCATCGGATTTTATTTATCTTGGTAATCTCTTGCGGCAAAGTTTTCTCTATTGTTGCTGGAGGTCCCATGGAACTCTTAGTTATCGAGCAACTTTCGCAAAGTTAACGTTGACTGTTACTGAAGTACCCTCCTCTTCGCTGATTGTAATTCTTTTATCGAAACAAAACCTTTGTTATGTGAGTTATTTTGCAGAAACTTTTAACCTGTTTTATCGGCTTAACGTTAATTAGCTCGCATAAAGAGTGACACAGGACAAGTTATATCTGTTGAAATGTTTATTCGCGAATCACTTTTGACTCTTGTGAAATGAACAATTGATAGAACATATATGTATTTGTCATTGTACATCTTCATCTTTAAATTTGCAATTCTCGTATTTTACAGCTGCGTTATATTTCGATATTTATGTGAATAATAATACATTTTAATTTTATTTATAACTATCTATAATTTCAAACAAATATTACGTTTGACAGTTTTTTAATTTTCGTAAATCAATATTGAAGGATGGTTGTAATTATTTTGATATGTCTTAATTAAACTGACAAATTTGAATTAATCTTAAATCTAGCAATTACTTTGATAAATTTCAATTACTTTGACTAATTTTAATTATTTCAGTGAATTTCAATTATTTCGACAAATTTCAATTACTTTGACAATTTTCAATTATTTCAGATAATTTCAATTACTTTGACTAATTTCAATTATTCCAGCGAACTTCAATTACTTTGACAATTTTTCAACTATTTCAGCGTACTTCAATTGCTTTGACAAATTTCAATTACTTTGACAAGTTTCAATTACTTTGACAAGTTTCAGTTACTCTGACAAGTTTCAGTTATTTCGGGGAACGTCAATTACTTTGTTAAATTTCAATTATTTCAGCGAAATTCAATTGCTTTGAAAAATTGTAATTATTTTGTCAAATTTCAATTACTTTGATAAGTTTCAATTACTTTGACAAATTTCGATTACTTTGACAAGTTTCAATTACTTTGACAAGTTTCAGTTACTCTGACAAGTTTCAATTATTTCGGGGAACGTCAATTACTTTGTTAAATTTCAATTATTTCAGCGAAATTCAATTACTTTGAAAAATTTTAATTATTTTGTCAAATTTCAATTACTTTGATAAGTTTCAATTACTTTGACAAATTTCAATTACTTCTACAAATTTTAGTTACTTTGACAAATTTCAATTATTTTTAAGCTTTGCAATGATTGTCGTGAATTTCAATTATTCTATCAAGCTTGAATAATTACTTTCAATCTGTTCATTGAAGTTGAATGACTGAATAATTTCAATCTTCCCTACAAGTTTGATTAACTTTTACAAATTGCATTTATTTCCATAACCTTCAATTTTTTTGACACGTGTCAATTATTTTATACGAATTTAAGTGATTTCAATAAATTCTACAATAAAACAGCGTAACAGTGACATAAAAGATACAAAATTTCTTAACACATCAGAAAAACATTCGTATTTTTTTCATCGCGTCGATAACCACGATAGTTTAAAATCTCGAGTCAGGTAATTTGCTGATTCTCATAGGAATACTACCTTGTCAGCAAAATTGCATCGTGGCAGTGGTTTCATTTCGTTTATGTAAATTAGTGTCTGGAGTATTCTTCTAAAGAATCGTAACAAAGTGCTTCGGTTAGTCTGAATCAAATAAACGGAAGGAACACAATCATTCTTGTGCAGATTGTAAGTTTACGTGCTGCTATTTATACTTGTTTGGATAGTCGACGTTTAAGACCGACTTCGATCGAGTAAAGCTGCATAAAATTAGACCACGTTCCAATAACTCACAGCAATGTTTTATATTTTCACTTTAGTACTTCTCTTTTGTATTTCATTATTACTTACTTTTTGTATTAATATGTGGATATGGATATATGACACTTGTGTTAAAAATACTTCACTGCTATATAATTTTACTAATACTTTACTGTCGTGTGATTTTATGTGGATTTCATTTTTTCACATTATTAGATTTGTCACTAATAAGAATTAGAAACCTTTGGCTAACCGAAATGAAACATCGAGGATGACGAACCAGTAGACAAAGGATGAACTTCAAACCTAACCTCACTTTGGTGTTAATAAAACAATTTTCTATATTAACGTTTTTGTCGAAAGACAGTACCTCCATTTGTATTCTACCAATATAAGCTTTTGATCCGTCTATCAACCTCACATTTATAAAGAAACTAAAAGTTCACTATCAATTTTTCACCCACTGCTATTGCAAACGTTTAGACAAGAAAACGTGCTTGGTCATCCAACGCCGTACAGGAACTCTCCCTATTTCTTCTCGTATAAAGGAGCATAAATAAAAGAATATTTAAATGCAGTAATATGCAGTGTTGATCATCGCGTGTCGCGATATCCCAATATCCGAAACGTCAGCTTTCGTGTCGTTTCTCGAATTACCCACGAAATCCAGCCGGATCGTGAAATTGTCCGCCACGTATACACGACATTTTCACGGAAGTTCGATCTTACGTGACACAATACATACCGATTATACCGTCCGCGTTGTTCACGTATTCCTGCGGCACGTTGTGACAAAGCTTCGTCGCGACGCCGCGTGCTGATGTATGATACGCAAACTTCGAATTTCCATTCGCATTGGCATGCAGTTCGAGCGGCCTCTACGAGAAAAATATCTGTCCCCTTCGCCTGTCCGGGGTCTGAAAACCTGTCGAAAGCTTCGAGTATCGGTGTCTTCTTTGCGGTTCCGTCGATCCGTGAAAAACAGGGGTGAACGACACAACGGACGGGTTATCGGCACCGCCTCTCCCTCGTTTTCCATTATTTCAAGTTGCTCGATGAAGAGGGTGGCCCTTTGTATTTTACACGCCGCTGGCTCGTTGAACGATGTTGCTTCAAATGTGTTTAATACCCAAGAGAACGAATCGTTTGATATAACAGCGTTTGAACGCTCAAATTTTTCCGACCCCCTTTCTTTATGGACAATGAAGATGCTGCAAAATTTGGGTACTCGAATAACTTTTATGGTCAACTTGTGTGGGCACATGATTCTCGTTTATCCAGCAAATAATTCTTCAAAGTACTAATTTATGGATCACATGAACTGTTAGAGAACTGTTAGGTAACATTGTTTACTTACTTGCCAATCACCTTGTAAAGTAAAAACAAGAACATGTCTTTTACTGATATCTATTGTACCTTGAAACTTTTGTAAACTTTTTATCAAATAGTTGTAAGAATCCTGTTAGAAATATCACCTTCTGTGTATTATATTATATTATGCATATGATGTAGTCATTATGTAACGAATGAACATGAATTTTTTTTCCCACTAAGTAATTAGTGTTCGTTTCTCAACATTTTGGAGAAACAGAAAACTGTAGAGTGTTCGTTATAGCGCAGAGGAAATTTGAATTTTATAATTAAAGTACCGGAAACGTAGATTTCATTACACGCGGAATTCAGCTTCCATCATCTGACGAGCTTTCTTTTATTCTAACGAGAAAATGGAAGCACAAGCCGTGCCAATTGGACGGATGTATGTATGTATATATAACGCTTCAGCTTGAAATTTAGCAAGCACAGTGAATTACCCTCAGAAACTACTCGTTGTACATGCTTCATTTAAATTTCAGTGAGGTATACACACCATAAAATTACCTGAATTACCTTCTGTCACAAATAGCTGCAATTTCAGCGAGCACAGCTTCCAATTTGTAACAAAATTCGTCACGTACTCTGTTTTAATATTTTCCGTGAGTCAGATTTTCGTTCTATCACCTACACGACACTTTAATTAATCACGACCATAATGTAATAACGACACGATCGCAACTTTGGTGGAGGACTACGTACCCGTTTCACAATACATTCTAACTGTACATTCTCTTATGCAAGAATATGCTGTTTGTAAGATATAATTTACTGTCTTGTGTCGAGATTCATACGGTAAGAGTGTAAATATCGATTAATGTGTCATCGAGATACGTATCGTCTTCGGCTCACTTGTCATCTGTAAAATAATCGGCTGTTCTTCGCTTCTTGTAAATAACAGGGATGGTCGCTGTTATCGGCACCTTTTTGTGCATTTTGTCATCTCACCCCTTCGTATCTCGATTGATCGTTTCCATGCAGTGATGGGATCAATTGGTTCAAATTATTATTATATCTACTATTTCAAATTATTGTATCTATTGTTTCAAGTTATTATTGCATCTATTGTAGAACTTTACTGACAGAAAATTGTACAATTGCAAGCAGAGTTTGCAGATATAGATGCAAGGTGATGCACACATGATTTGAAATCACGCAGCTCATATATCTTTCCATTTCTGGTTACAAATTGCACATAAATCAACAGTTCGTTCACATCATAAGGTTCTATGTATATTATTCCGTGCTGTATACCGAATAATCCGAATTTTCGTGCGCTACGAAGCTGTCGTGTTAATTTTAGATTAATTTGTAACCAAAAGTAGGATGGTACATGAGATGTACGATTTTGACTGACACGATTCGCCATGTGGTGCACTGTGAAATTAATTCGTGATTTAATTACGTTCAGAAAATGTGATCGTTCTATTATTACCGTTTCTTGCTACTTTCGATCAATATTTCGTATTTGTAGAATCGTCTTATAACTGAATTTTCGACTGAAATTTATATTCATAATATGAACTTTGTGGTTATTTAATATGTGAACAAGGTATGAAAGTCAATAATTCATCTTAATGTTAATTTGAAAAGGTGAAAATATTTTGGAAGTCTGATTCTTATATTTATTTTGAAATATATATTTTTTGTTTGAGCTGTTTAGAAAGAGTATAACTACAGGTCAAATTTGGAAATGTAGAATGAATTTGCATTTTTTTTATAAAATAAGGCATCTTTATGTTTTGTTGACTTTTGTTTTTATATAAACTTGTAGTTATATGTACATTTGAAAGTTTAATATGTTGCATTTCTTTTTTTTATATTGAATAAATATTGCATTTCATGGATCTGAAAATGCTCAGCCATCTAGCAGCAGAAGGTGTAAACCAATGCAACCAAATATCAAATATTTTTTTAATGTTTTTAAAACACATTTTTAAAACATTTTTAAAATGTTCTGAAGCTATTTAGCATTTTTAAAGCCATTTGGTGCATATTGTCTATTAAGAACGAAAAATCAATATTTATTGAAATTGATTGAAAATGGTCGAGCTATCGCCATCTAGTCGTGAATGACTGAATTCGTAAACTAGAAAGTTATGTTTTTCTTCAGAATTAGTGATTTTTTCCCTTTTTGGAACAAGCAGAATATTGCAAAATTTCATCAGATCGAAAGAATGTCATTAGAATACAAAAGGGTTAGAAAAGAAAATAAAGAATATTGCATTTTATGGATTTAAACATTCTTTTCACATGTTCAAGTTAATTATAATAAACTACTGTTGTTTATATCTGTTTCACTTGTTAAATCGCCGTGGTATTTTTATTATGAATTTTCATTGAAATATGAAGTTAAATAACAAGAAACGTTAAATTTGGATGCTTCTAAAATCTATTTTCTGAAACGTAATGTACGGAAAGTACGTGAATTTGCTTCTAAATAAAATTTTCAAAATTGTTATTATTTATCTATTTCAAAAATGATTGTTGTCAGTGGGACATAATGTGTGCCAATACGAAGATATTACTGCAAATGGTTGGGACTTAATTCCCTTGATAGACATTTTCCCCTGGGAAGTTTGATCTCCACTTGAGTACTAATGTCGTATTAATGTATAATTCCATTTGACGTCACTGTGTTCCTACATATGGCAACTCTGAATAGAAACGTGGAATTGACAGAAAGAAATCTTTTTTAAAAGCTAAATGTATGAAATTCCTAAAATTTCTTATAGATTTAAAATTTAGATTGTTTTCCTTCAAAATGTTAGTTTGCAGAGGTTTCTGAAAAACTTCTAAAATCTCAAGTTCAAAAATATCTAAATTCCATAGTTTCAAAAATTACAAAATTTCGATATACAGTTCCAATTTTCGAAAGTCTCAAAAATTCAAAATTTTACAAATTTTGATTAAAAACTCATTGCACTATTTAAGAACCACTGCCTTAAGCTTCAAAATCTACCGTTATTATAAAATTTTCCATCTAATTCGTGTTTTTTCATTGAAATTAATAAAATCGTACCACCTTTTTATACATAAAAATCTTTTTATTTCACAAACCACAATTTATGTATATACAAAATATAATTATAACCCATTCATGTATATACATGTTGCACAATCACAAAATAAAACGCATACATAAACAGACTCTATTTTGCATTTCAACGTCTTAACAATCACAAAAAAATAATATTATATAAATTTCGAAATGAAAGTTATACATACCTATAACTTCGATTTTATTTCTCTTTGTTGCCTAATTTTCTGTCGTAACAAAATTGACTGTCAGTTACCACCAAAATTAATAATTACATACAACGATTCCCATCACTGCGTTCAGTTCAAGTCGCAAAATCTCTTCTTGATCAGCTTCAATTCATATGTTTCTCGCGTATACACAGTGGGCACACAATCGATCAAGTATAAGTCACACGGTGTACGAGCGAAAGACTCGTCCTTATCACCCGCGGTTATTCAAGGGGTGATTATGTTCGACAACAACGTGGACGGTAACACTAGAGATCTTCCCAGCAGTACCGTGTCACCGATTAATTGCACCACGGTTGTCTACGCCGTTCCCGAAGAGGATCGTGTCGTTGTCGGATATATCAATGAATGGATCAATGCATATTCGTTCATATCGAGTAAGTATTTTCCTCTCGTTTTACCCTTCTAACCGGTAAGTCCCCTTATTTCTTCTCTTCAGCTGGTTTTTACCATTTTTTGTCGGTATAGCAGGTTTCGCGTTGATCTCGGCCGGTAAAAAAGAATTTGACCATATTAGTTGCAGGAAAATTGCTAGCAGTCGGGATATTATCTGCGATCGATATGTCGATTAGATAGAAAACTTTTATTTCTATTGTCGGTAATCTTAGTTTTGTTGTAGAATTATATTGACGAGGAGAACTTGTTTTCATGAGATTTTGCATGACGAATTTTGTCGTGTTTAATATATTATTATCTTACGGATATATTTAAAGGATTTGACTAGTGTTTTGGCGATAAAATGAAATATGTTTAATTATTTGCTAATCTGTCAATTTCCAAACCTGAAAGTTTTTATAAATAATTTAATAATATTTCAAATTCCTAAATTTAAAATTTAGAGACACTAAAATTTCAAATTCCCATATTTAGAGATGCTAGAATTTCAAGTTCCTAAATTTAGAAATCCAATAATTTCAGATGTTCGAATTTAAAAATTCAATAATTTCAAATTTACAAATTAAGAAATTTAGAAAGTAAAAGACAAGAATTACAAACGTTCAAACTTTCAAGTCAATAATAATTTTTTGTCACAATAGCTCGTCAAATAAATCTCCTCTAAATCTTAATATTACCTATCTTCTAAATTATTGATTGACTAAGTTCAAACCCATACATACATGCATAAAGAGCTTCGTAATAACGTCATTAATATGCAAGAGCTCATGAAATCTAAGAACCTAAAATTCTCCTGCCAAACATAGCATATAAACTTTACAAATAATTATACAATGAATTCTTAAAAAGCTTTACCAAAAAAATTGAAGGGACGAAATATTGCAAACTGAAAGGTACACAAAAATGATTTTAATTGCTTCAAGGTTTGTAGTTTGACAAAATTGAACACTTGTGTGTGGCATTGCATTTATTTAGTAGAAAAATTTTCTAGCGATTTTGCATGCGACTTAGTGCCCTCCTCGATTTCAGAGTAGAGAACTGTTAACTCGATTTTCTATCATATACTAATTACCTCGAAGTTCTTTGGATAATCATGTTAAATGTTGTGCTATTTCCTTAACGCAGAGAATCAAGAGAAGTTCTACCTGTACATCATAGTGTCTGTTTCGGCTGGCATTCTAATCTTTCTGGGGTTGGTAATTGGACGTCTTCTTGTCAGCCGTCATCGTGCGAAGAGGGATGCGAAATTCCATGCGAATAACGAAGCTCTGCCGAATGGATTTACTGATGACATTTCAGAAATCGACGCAGATATTGATCTCACGGCTACCATGCCAGTTCCCATGCAAGACACGAGGTTTGTAATTTCATTATTATCTTATACGTATCCGCTGTCCAACCTTGCAGTTTGTCTTTCTACGAATTCATTTCGAAATTTTTTGATTATTTTAAATGGGGAATAATAGAGTATGCGAAGGTTACTTTTTAATAATTTCATTTTTGTATGTGGGTGTTGGAGATCAGAGAACATGTAGAATCGCGTGTTCTATTGGTAAATTATATTATGTACTATTCTTTTGAGATTTTGTTAATCACAAATTGTAATGGAATAGATATTAGAGAGTTACTATTTTGCTATTTTATTATTTTATCATTTTACTGTTCGAATACTTGGACATTCTGAAATTTGTGTATTGAAGAGTTTATGAAATACATACCCAAATTCTCAAACTCAAAAATGTTCGAATCCTAAAATCCTCAAATGCTCAAATTCTCAATTTCTTAATTTCTTTATTTCTCAAATTCTCAAATTCTCAAATTTTTTAATTTTCAAATTCTTATATTCATAGCCTCTCAAACTTTCAAACACTCAAACTCTCAAATTCTCAAACTCTCAAACTCTCAAACTCTCAAACTTTCAAACTCTAAAATTCTCAAATTCTCAAACTTCTCAAACTTTACGTTTTTCAAACGTCTCAAATGTCTCAAACAACTCAAATTTCTATAATTTCTTAAGTTTCTCAAGTTTCTCGAATTTTTCAAATTTCTCAAACTTGTTAAACTTTTTAAATTTTCTAGATTTCTCAAATTTCTCAAAATTCCCAAAGTTCTCAAACTTCTCAAATTTCTCAACTTTCCCAAACTTATTAAACTTCTTAAATTTTCTAGATTTTTTAATTTTCTCAAAGTTCCTAAAGTTCTCAAACTTCTCAAATTTCTTAAACTTGTCAAAGTTCCTAAAGTTCTCAAACTTCTCAAACTTCTTAAACTTCTCAAAGTTCCTAAAGTTCTCAAACTTCTCAAATTTCTCAACTTACCCAAACTTGTTAAATTTCTTAAATTTTATAGATCTTTAAAATTTCTCAAAATTCCTCAAATTCTCAAGCTTCTCAAATTTCTCAAATTTTAGTCTTCAAATTGTTAAATTTACAACTCCTTAAATCCACAAATTCTCGAATTCTCCAACTCACTAATCCTGAAATTCACAAATCTGCAAATTCAAATCTCATAAATTTCCAAATCCCGAAGTGGTCACATTCCCAATTACTAAAATCCTCAAACATACAAATCCTTGAATCCTCAAAATCTTAAAATCTCAAATTCTCAAATTTTCCAACTCCACATTTCCAAATTCCACAATTTCCAACGCCTGAACTTTCCACAAATGTCCCACCGGTAGCTGAGGCTATCGTAAACGCAATAATCATAACTGCTAACTGCAGCACAAATTTTATACTGATTTTAGTACATACCATTTGTATGATCGACTAACCCTTTGCAGTCGTAGGTAATTTGACTGTTTGCAAACAGCAACTTTAAAATTTAGTTAAAAAGTTAAATGAATTCTTTTGAGGTTATTATTTCTCTACTAATAATTTCCACTATTGTTTGTTCCACTATGTTTATACATCACACGTGTTATATTATAGAATCAGTTAAAAAATGCTTATTTTAAATTATTGTATTAAATAGAATGGTGACTGAGAGTCACCTCTCGAGCGCAAAGGGCTAATAGTATACGAATTTCGTTTACAGGATGAAAGAAACACAGCTAGCGGAGAGACTCCATGGCGATCGTTACTACGCAGACACAAGGATACCCATGTCACCCACGACGATTCACCCAGCACCAGTACACCACCCAGGGAACACAGGCGTCAGGGTGGATCTGGGTAACCACATGGTGGGCACCGACAGCCTGCACACGATCCTGCGCCCGGAGAATCCACGGAGCCTGAACACCAAGAGCTATTATTATGGCTGACAGGAGGAGGGGGGTGTCCCGCGCGAGGGACGACCCCCGTCCTTGAGCCCGGTACCGGAAGTGAGCACGCGGAAATACTGCTTTTAATCGAGATTTTTTAAGGCACGAGCCACCAACGAAGCCGCTGTAAAGAACGTTCGAGAGTCGAACGATCCTCGCGCGTCGATCGATCGTTGTTTCCTCGAGCGGAAATGGAGGAACTTCGTCCTCGCGCCCGGTACCGGAAACAAGCACGTGGCGGTGACGTTTTTCGTGTTTCCCTCCTTCTTTTTTTTTATTCCGTTAACTGATATCGAAAGTGAATCGTGCGGTGGATGCAGAAATTGTTTGAAAATTTTGTAGACGGTCGAACACTTCGATACCGGAAGTGATGTTAAGCGCGGGATTTGCAGCGATGAGGCACTTTTTATGCGTTTCTCTTGTTATACAGGGTGTTTTGAGGTGTGATATAGGGTGGGGAAACGGGGAAATTAGTAAAATTGTTAGTATCTGTTTAGAAGAAATTGAATATTGGAATAATGTTGTATGTGGTTTTGTTTTAAATTGAATTTAAAAGCTTTTTGGATATTTGTGAAGTTGTGTACGACAGAAAAGAATCTCAGTCAACATTTGTTAATACAGTAATTAATAAATATATGTTGATAAATGTAGTTGTTGATGTCATTGTATTTAATATTATTGGTATCAATATGTGTTTTACTTGATACTATTAATATTAATCTATTTATCTGAATATTATTAATATCAACATGCGTTTATCTTGATATTATTAATATTAATGTAGTTGGCTGAATGTCATTAATTTCAATCTATTAATATCAAAATGTGTTTGCTTAATATTATCAATATCAAAATGTGAATATTTTAATATGATTAATATCAAAAATATGTTTATCTTGATAATGTCAATATGAAAGTATATTATATCTTAATAATTTATATTACATATTGTCATTGATAAAATTTATTAAATTACACATATCTGAAGAATGCTATGAAAAAATGGCTGATAAAGAATTCCACTGATATTAATAACTACATTTATTCATTTATAACGTTAATTCATTTGTTAAATTTTGGAAAAAATGCTGTTGTTGTCAGTATATGAACAGTAAACAAATTTTTGTGCAAATATTTGAAAAAGTCTCGAATTCAATTTAGAATCAAGAAATCTTCAAATAAATTTTAAATTGCTCTTTTATTTTGTGGAATTATTGGAAAGTGGTCCTGTATATTTATTCAGTGTTGTATACAATTACAATTGAATCACACTAGGAATTACAGTTACAAAGTAATTCAATTATATTGCCATTCGTAATTCTGATCTTCCATTGTATTAAATTACTGTGCAATTGGTACTTGCAATTTAGGAACAATTACAAAATACAATGTAATTTATTCAGAATTATGAATCAAAATGTATCCAAATAACAAGGTTGTAAAAGATGAAAAATACCATGTTCTAAAAATAAAAAAAATTGTAGAAAGTGATGAATATGGTATTATTCATAAATTAATATATAAACACAAATAAGACATTTAATTATGCTGATAATTACAGTAATTGCCAATTGAATTAACTGAGGTGTTTAAATTGTGCAATTCAATGATGACGTTTAAATTGATATTATGACAACTTAATTAGTTATTAAATAACTGATATAAAGACATAATTTAATTACATACAATTAATTTTATGACATATTTGGTATTATTGCATAAGTTGATTGCTTATGATACAATTCACATTATGACTTAATTACTCATGGTATAATCAATATTATGACATAATTTAATTATTATCAACGAAATTAATACTACCACATTATCGGGTTGTGTGTGATATAATTAATATTACGATGTAATTAAATTATCTAGAACACGAAATAACTAAATTCTGATCAAATTGACATTATAAGATCATTAAATTGCGTGTAATGTATTTAATATTGCGACATAATTAAATTACCTACGATATAATTGATACACTGAAATAATTGCATTATTTCGTAACTGAAATACAAAATAAAATAGTATAATTAAACTACAGTGTGATTCAATTGGCACAACTATGTCCTTATTGCTGCAACATCTCCAATTCGTGATGGATGTACGAGTTAGGTTAGTGAGGACAAAATCTGATATTTCTCTTAACGAAATCGTTTCACGCGTGCCTATGACTGACACCGGAAGTGAACGAGAGCTTTAGACCATCAAACAAGTAATACAAGCGTTTGTAAATACGGCTTCAGTGAGCTGAAGAATTGAAATCAAGTCGTTTGAATCTCTAACGATAAGAATCATTCAGGATTGAAATGACATTTTGAGGATTTTTCGGTCACTGATCGGAAATTCTTATTAATTGTTGAAAATGATGTTGTTATTAGAAGGTACTGTTTTTGGAAAGGACGTCGATATAATGTCAAATTTTGGGCGAAAAGTATATAAGCGAAAGTTAATTGTAAATGAAGAGAGAAATATTTTATGCGTGAAATGTTCGTCCTGCGACCGGTACCGGAAGTGAGTCGTCAAGTCTGTGGAAATGACTATCATTTTAATTAGATTTTGATATCTGAACGAACAATTCGCATGAAGGAGTAAACAAATTCGAAAATACAAGGACTCAATTAATGTTATAGAACAGCGGTGAGCAAAGAGGACGTTATATGGGAACGTGTATAGTGAGCATTTGTGCGAACTAATGGCCACTCAATTTGGAAATTTGGAAATTTATAATTTTTATGGTTTGAAATGTTCTGTTCTTCGAGTTTGTACATCTGCAAATTTTAGAAGTACCAAATTGCAAATTTTAGAAGTTTTAAATTTCATTTTTTGCGATTTTGAAGTCGTAAGTTGTTGAGTTAATTTACAAACCGTTAAGTTTCTGAAAAAGTCGAAAATTCGAAGATACTGTCCCTAAAATGTTAAATTTCGAAATTTCTGACTTATCAAATTATCAAATTATTAAGATGCCAAATTACCAAAGTACCAAATTACCAAATTACCAATTTTGTAATTTACAAATTTACCAATTTACCAATTCACCAATTTATCAATTTACTAAATTACCAAATTACCAAATCACCGAAGTACCAAATTACTTAAGTTACCAATTTATTAATTTACCAATTTAAAAAGTTCCTAAATGTCTAAATTTCCGAATCTCACAATTCCAAATTTCAATATTCTACAATTCCCAAGTCACCAAATCTCCAAAAACCTCAAATCTTCAAAGACCCCAAAACACTCCAAATCCCCAAATCCCCAAAGACCCCAAATCCTCAAATGCCCAAATCTCCAGATCAATAAATCTCTAAATTTCTATATTTCCAAATTTCCAAATTTCCAAATTTCCAAATTTCCAAATTTCCAAATTTCCAAATCTCCAAATCCCTAAATCCCTTAATCTCCCAATCCCTAAATCTCTAAATCCCCAAATCCCTAAATCCCCAAATCCCTAAATTCCTTAATCTCCCAATCCCTAAATCTCTAAATTCCCAAATCCCTAAATCTCTAAACCCTTATCTTCCAAACCTCACACTTCAACCTTCAACCTTCCAAATTTCCCAATCCTCACACCTCAAGATCCTAATTATCCAAACTTCTAAACCTTCAAATTCTATAGTTTAAAAATTTCTAAATTTCCAAATTGGAAAAAGTGAAATTTCCTGTCCTCGTACAGTTAAGTGCCCACCATTGTTAAAAAATAATTTTCAATTTAGAAATTTTCGATGTGCGACTGAATTCTGTTACGCTTACGGAGGAGCATTTTCATAAGAAAATTTCTAAATTAAGAACTTAACGCAGTGAAATTTAACGACACACTTTTCCACAAAGTGAAATTATTTGTTACTCTCATATATCAGAATAACATCATCTATAATCGATACAATAATTTCTATTTTTTAAAGTCGACTACCAGAGCGTTCTTAAATCTTAAGAATTTCTTAATTAACAAAAGTAATTACGATAAAACGATGTAACGATCGAATTGTACCAGTAACGATGTAGTAAAGTTCAAGAAAAAAAAAAAAAAACAAATTAACACTGCCTGTTTAACGGTAATAACAATAACAAATCGACATCCTATGTATACGTACAATAATATATTGTCAAGAAACAGTTTTACTTTTCAACGAAAATCACGCACACGTCTTTTGATTGTTTGAAGACTACACATTCGAAGGAATTGTTTATATATAAGTAATTTTGTTCGTAAACATGATTTCTTGTCGAACGATCAAGAAGACTGCCTGCAAAACTGTTACTGCCTAATCGACGAGAAAACAAAATACGGGTCTTATGTTACGAATCAAATTTTCTGTTGTTCTTCGATTTTTTGCAGCACGAACTACGTTATCGATGTTATCGTGATGAAACATGACTCATACACGATGAGGGAAAATGTCGATAACGTGGAAACGCTTCGAGTGGAGAAATATGAATAGCTCGAACAGTGATACCGAAATTATTACCAATTTTTAACTCCTGCTTTTTTTTCATTCATCACATCACTATTTACCTGGCAACGGTGGATAGAAATATTGTGTTTATATCAATATTTGCTTTTGGAAGCTTGTTTGCTTATATGTAATACATATTTATTAGAAATTATTACATTCATGGTCCTTGCATGTTTGATACATTTCGTTCCGTACAAATGTGTACAGTTAAATGGAAGAACACACAAGGGTTAAATAACTAGATTGTTTATACTTAAATTACAATGATATATTCGTAAAACATTTGTATATATTTAAAATATTAATTTGTCAAATTTGACAGCAGTAAAAATATATTCTCATTTGTATAATATGTTACCAAATAATGTTTAAACAATTAATTGAATGTATTTTGTTCTAATACGTTAAGTTTATGAATTTAAATAATTCTGAACAAGTTGCCATTTATGATGGCAAGAATATATTGACATTTATCCTTCTTATAATTGAAAAAATTGAAAAATTATTTATAATTGAAATATCCATTAAAATAAGTGGATAGATTTATAACAAATCTGTAAAATACACAAATTAATATCTCACTTAAATATTGATAAAATATTGTGCAAAATGTTTAGCACTAAATTTAAAATACTTTTATTTCAAAAGTTTCTTCATCACATTGAGCTATTCATATTACCATAATGCATCGATATCATACTAATCGATTACCGCTCAAATTCCTCTCGATCGAACTCCAGTACAGAGCAACATAAACGGTTAAGTAATCGACATCGCAATAGACGAACGAAAACGACACGAATCGACGATCGATAGATCTGAACATTTAATAATCATCTCAACGCGTTAAACAAACGAGAAAGAAAAGGTAGGAACCACAGATCGATGGAGCATCAGATCTCGATCGGAATGATCGATCGCGATTAACAACTAGCCCTAAGTCCTGAACAGGAAATCGGTTGATCTCAACGAAGTTACAGCGGTTTTGTATTTCGAATACACGCATGCGAATGAGATGCACCGCGAAACGACTTTTATAGAGAAACGATCTGTATGTATATCACGCTGTAAATAGGAACAATGTAATTTACTGTAAGTGTTGAGAAAGTTAAGTAAAGAGAGAAAGAATGTGAGTGTGTATGAAAGAGAGAAAGAGAGAGAGACAATGTACCTAAAATATCGAGAGTGTAACTTAATCGAAAGACGTTTCTTAGTCGTGAATTACTTTCCGTGCCATCGATTCTACGACCATTAAGTGCTTCTTTAACACCGTAACATAAACGTTTGATCGTTTTATAGAAGTTAATTTTTAAGCGACCGTAAGTTTAGATTATTCGATTCGCCGACTATCATTGTTAGCAGATAAATAAGAATAATGTTTATGTATTAATTGTAAGGGAAAATTATTCGAATCGATTTTACAGTGGGTACCGTTGGCTTCGACAAAATGGCGGAGGAGGAACAAGATTGATATTTGGTTGATACATTTTCAAATTTTGTAAAGTAGATTTTGAGAAACTTTTTTATTGGTAACTTTCAAGTTTAGAAATTTTGGAGTTTAGTGTATTAGGAATTTGGGGATTTTGGGATGTGGGAATTTGGAAAATAGGGAATTTAGAACTCTTATTTAGGAATGTTTGAGAATACGGGGGTTTGGGAATTTGGGGATTTAGGAATGTCGATATTTGGATATTTGGAAATTTGGAAATTAGGGAATTTGTAAATCTAAAGATTTAGGAATGTTTTGGAATTTGAGATTTGGGGATATATTTGAATATTTTAGGATTTTAATATTTGAAAATTAGGGAATCTGGGAATACTACAGTTTTGAAATATTTGGGAATTTGGGGATTTATGATTATATAAGTTAGGAATTTTGGAAATTAAAATATTTAGAAATATATGGAAATCTAAGGGTGTGAGGATTCGTGATTCGAGGATCTAAATAATTTGATGATTTGAGAAAATGGAGATTAGCAATTTTGAGAATTAAAAAATTTAGAAACTAATTTGGGATTTAAGGATATGAAAATTTGGATAATTTGGTAATTGAAGAATTTGTAAATTAGGATATTTAGAAATTTGAGAATTTGAAATTCTAAAACTTAGGGGATTTGGAAAGTTTGATAACTTGACAATTATTGTATACAGATATTTGGATATTCTGGAATTTGGAAATTTAAGAATTAAAAAAATGTCCAAATTCAGAATTTTGGAAATTTGAAGGTATAGGTTAAATTTGAAATAACGTGAATTTAGAAATTTTGAGATCCAGAACCAATTGAAATAATTTGAAAATTTAAAAATAGGAAATTAGAAAAACAAATTTTAGAAACTTGAAAATTTCAAGATATGGAAATTCGTAATTTTTAAATTTACATATTAAATCTTCCAAAATAAAAAATAAGTGGTGGTATTCCTCCTCCTACATTTATTCAAAGAAAGCCTACGCCGTACCCAACTGTACATTTTAATATTAGCTACGATTCCGAGGCTCGTTTGTAATTAATTCACTGCATCGTATAAATATGTTAATTTTCAAGAGCATTCAGGTTGTTTTAAATAATATTTTAACCTCTAGGCGCACAGTCTAGAAAACAGTTTAATTTTTGTTTCAAGATTTTTCTCTGTTACACAAAATCCTTTTATTTAAAAATTGAAGTATCCTAATTTTAGTAGACAGTGTACTATTTGACTAATTTTTATTAATAATCAACTCGGTTTCGTTGTTTTAGGTTTAACCAGAATATTAAAGATTGTGTGTAAGATCCCTTTTAATAAATTAATTGCAACAATAACATCCACGTAAAATTCGATATATTACAGTATCGATTATTAAATATACTATTATTTAATATTTCAATTTTACAATTGAACATAACTTTTGTTCCTCTTAAAGTTTGGTTTAAGTTTTCGACTTAATTTGTATAATTGCTGTAAAATAAATAAATGAAATTTATAATAATATTTATGAAATTGAAATTGTACATAAAAAGTAAATTTTAATGCATGGATGTTTTAATAACGTCAGTTCTTACACACAGTCATCTTGTTTTATTGATTTGTAAATCGTTAGTGGGTAATGATATTAATATTATTAATTTGTACATTAATTCCTAGTTATAATTTGTATTAATCAAAGCATGATCGGAAATAATGATGTGGTGTATTTGACATTTGAGAATTTATTTGATGTTTTGATACTTGAGTGGCTCATTGAAATAGCGTCTTTGCGTTACTAAAGTAGGTAAACATTATTTAGACAATTTTTATAAAATACCGTTGAGAACATTGAAAAATAATGAAATTGATTAACTGCAAATATAAATAAAATGCATATAACATACAAATAACAAATATATTGTTCATTATTTGTCTAATATTTATACAGTTAATTGCTTAATGAAAATTTAAAGAGTTATTTTAACTCTATTTCTCAGTTTCAATTTCTTGTTCAATATAATGTGGTACTAGTATATAAAGTGAAGTATTTAAATGGAAATACTGTTATTTATGATTTTATGAAAAATATTCTAAGAATAAAATTATATTAATTTTAGTGTTATTTAAAATTTTTTAATTATAGTATATATTGTAAAGTTTTTAAGATAAATTAAATTTAATTTCTATATTAAACATTCAATAATTACCTTTTATTTTATATATTGAAGAATTAAATTTCTATTTTATATATTCAGTAATTAAATTTCTCTTTTATATATCCAATAATTTAATTTCTATTTTATATGTTCATTCCTTACATTTCTATTTTAAATACTTAATAATTAAATTTCAAAGTCTTCATTTTTTTCATATAATTTTTTTTGTATTACTCTTTAGATGTTTCCATTCAAATAATTCACCCTTTACATTGATGCTAAAATTATTATTAATATTACCTACAGGTTTTTTCAGTATATTAAATTTGTGATTGTCGTCGACACCTACGACGTTGAATTTATTACAAATGAAAATGTGACAAAGAACGTTTTCATATTTTCACACCCGTTCAATCACAAATCAACCTTTTCTTATTTAGATTCATTCTCGAAAACACGATTCGTTGTCACGCAACCAACCCCTTGTTACTTCTACAGTAACAATAGAATACCTACCATATTCATTTCTTCATTCAACAAATGATTTTACAAATGGTTTGACCCAACAATATTTCAGCAACGGTACCATTCTTTGTCAAGTAACTAACTAATTCTATTAACAATGAGTGTATTTGGTACAAAGATTGCGCAATTTACTGCTGGATACAATTATGAGACATCCCATTCAGTTATGTACTAAAGTGTGTACAGAAATTTACTTATTTAGTGTTTATCAAATGGAAGATTGTTTTTAAAATATTTACATTGCTGAGTTTTTAGTTTCCTTGATTTCTTGATTTTTAGATTTCTACATTTCTAAATTTCCATATTTATTAATATTTACATTTCTAAATTTCTAAATTTTTGGATTGCTAGATTTCTGTATTTTTGGGTTTTTGGATTTTGGGATTTTAGGATTTCTGTATTTCTGGATTTCTGGATTTCCAGATTTCCAGATTTCCAGATTTTCAGATTTCTAGATTTTTAGACTCCTACATTTCTAGATTTTTACATTTCTAGATTTCTTCATTTTTAAACTCTTAAATTTTTAAAGTTTTCAATACATAGCAGTACATATAAAGAAAAACAACCATTATTAGAACATGCAGGAAGATGAAATGTGTGGTACAGGTTGTGCAATGACATATATAAATGTTGCCTATAATGACAATTTTTCAACAAGTAAAAAGCACTTGTTGATTGAAGTTAATTTAGAGGAATAACAAAATTATATTAAAAAAATAACCTGAGAGCACATCATATGAAACATGACAGTGTACTTCATATAACAAAAATACAAAAACTGAATAAAACGATATAGAGAGTGTTCCACAACTAGTGGAACAAGACCCGAAAAGAAGTGGTAGATGGGATGATTCTGAACAACTTTTTTCTTTGCAATATTGGTTGATGCTTCGTCTTCAAATTATTAGCAAAAATACTACTAAAACATTAACTAAAGAAGAAACAATTTTACAAGCTTGATGTTACATAAAAGAATTATGCAGTTATAGAATCGAATTATAATTATTGAAGCAGTACAAAATAAGTGATTTACTGTAACGAAAGTAAAGAAAACTGTACCCGTATTATTCAACTATGCAATAATATATTTTCTTCGTTTCCAATAATATCCGATAAGTATATCTTATAACTGAATACTTAATTAAATGAAAGTAAAAACATGAGTGAGTTACATTATTCATTTATTCTACTTCAATTTATTTACCTTCAACACATTTTAATTCATAAAAATTATTACTTCATTGTAAATATACTACAATTGTAAATTTAGTTGTAATTTTTACAACTAAATAATTCTCTTCCGCGCATAATACTTTTAACGTGCTTCTAATATAAATAATATAAACAATATTAAATTCTTATTTCGCTAATTTTGGAGATGTCCCATAATTTTGTCACAGCAGTATGTAAACGATTGAAAATAAATTTGGTTACGCTGTCAATGAGCCAGTCAATTGATTCGACGCTTTTGAAATAAAAAGAACAGTGTTGTTCCACTGATTAGATTTTCACGGTGAAATAGGATGTAACGCAACGTGGCCGTGTTTTTAATTGGTCTGGCTTAATTAAGCCACTCGTGCACGACTGTTGCGAGCCTCGGTGGTCTCTAAGAAAATTCTAATTGCTGGAAGAACGCTGTTTCTTCTTCTTTTCTTTATTACTTTACTTTCCTGTATTCTTGCGGTCCTACACGCTATTTTCTTTTTTAGCCTTCAACTTTTTTCGGCATCGTGAAATTAATTTTTATTTTTCATTTTTTTTTTTTTGGTAAATATAATACATATCTCGGCATTTGAATTTTTATTTGTTAATTGGAACTTTATTGGTTTCGTTCAGTGATGGACAACGACATAGGTCACTTGAGGACTCTTGGGGGCACTTGAGGTTATTTGAGGGCACTTAAGGGCACTTGATGGCACTTGGGGTCTCTGGAGACCAATTTTAAACGCTCAAAATCATCCTCTAAACATAATTTCTAAATTAAAAATCCCTCAATCTTCAAAATTAAAAATTTCAAAAATTGCAGCATCCCTACTTGGCATTTTAACCCTTTTTTAACATTCTCCTCGTTAAGTTTTCACTTTAAAAGATTTTTACGTTAATTTAATTTCTCGAAATCGATGGGCACGTCCGAGATATACACTCAATTTTTATTGATTCACCATGGGTCCAATGTCCCATTGGTACTGGCTCAACACGACGAGAATTGAAGCGAAACAAAGACTCGATAATTAGGATATATCGAGAAGGGGTTATCGTAGATTCACGCACCACGTATTCAGTAAGAATTCTGTTTTTATAAATGAAACGTAAGCGTATACTTGTGCGATGCGTTAACGATGTATATTAATCTTATTCATTTTTATCCCTCCATTTACATTTATTAACACTTTTCTACGTCTAACCTCACCAAAGACTATTTTATTTCAAAATATATATTTAACTTCAAAATATATTTGATAATTACTTTCCTTCTCAATGATATGTAATTTTAAATTAACCGATTACTTTGTAGATTCATTAAATACTATATGTATAATAAATTATTGTAAATCGAAAAGAAATTGGACATCGTTTATGTTCTTAAGCTAGCGCCATTTTGTATATTTTACGATCCATTTCCATTATTATATTTAATGCAAGTTATTTATTCACACGTATATAATTAAGAAAGCATGTAAAATTGTACCAAAGACATGTTATCGATACGTCGATCGATGACGCGATTTAAAAGGGGCTCGGAATCGAAATGAAAATTTTTGTACATTTTATTCCACTGTAACTCCGTTTCGTGACGTTTCCTCGAAGAAACACGTCGAATCACGGTAATAAATATCTGTATTATGATCTGTAATTTACGTTATTAATTTGTGTTAATTTATTCGATAATATTGTTCTACATGAATGTAATTTTCCTATAATATATAACAATTCACGCATACGAAGCTTTAGCTTTCCTTTTTACATAATTGTGTTACTGGTCCTTAGATTTATTTCCTGAATTCAAATCTTTTGTGAGAATTTTTTTGGAAAGTTTTTGTCGAATTTTGAAAATTCGGTGAAGATTTCAAGCGTTTTGGTAAATTGGAAATATAGAATTTTAGAAGAATATCAGATTTTCTGATTTATATTATATTTAAAAATTTCAAAGTTTCAGTTTTTTAAATTTCAAGTTCTCAAATTTTTATGTTTTTGCACCTTTGAATGTAGTTGAAATATAATTCAGTAATTTGGAAATTTGGTAAATTGAAATTAATTGTACAAATATACAAATTTGGAATTTAGCAATTAAGAAGTACAGTTGTTAAGAAATTTAGAAAAATATTTATTTGCAAATTGTCAACCTTCAGCTTGCAATAAAATATCACTGTTTTATATAGAATTTTGTTTAAAATATTACTTTACAGCATAGTTTCCGATTCTAAAAATGAGTAATTCCCAACTTAAATAATTTAAATATTAAAAGCTATAACATATAAAAATTATAAACCTTAAGAAAACTAAAAGAAACATGTATTTTTAGCTAATTACCAAACACAAATTTCATTAATTACTTATCTTTTGCAAATTAACTCCAAAATTTTTGTATGATAACTATTTTACAAATATTTTAATTTTAATTATTAAACATTATTTTATTATAACTATTCACTTTCGAAATAATTACTATATCATTCATAGTTATGTACTTCGATTTTTATTTCAAAAGTAGTCACGAAATTTTTCAAATTTATAAAACGAAAAAAAATTCCATAAAGCCTATCCTTTTCACAGACCACGAACGAAATACATTTCGTGTTTATAGTTTCATAAAAATATTAACAACCCGATAAAAAAAATATTTGCTCGAAACGAAAAGAAATGAGAGAACATAAAAAGTACAAAATCAAATTTTCTTAAAAAGGGGATCAAATTATCCTTTCATTATCAACAAATCGCATCATAACCAATTCCTTGAAAATTATAAATTCGACTGGATTTAATACAATTTTAATTTAATATCTATTTTCACAAAATTGTCTTTGATTCTACGTATAATAATTATTAAAGAATACACGAAAAATTGTAACAAAATAATTAAATCCAATAATATTTACAAAATTACAGAATCCACAAAATCGACCATTATCGCAAGAACACAGAGAAATAAAGAATATAAATTATAAAACAACATAGCACCGAGAAAAATTATGCATACCATCATAATTAATAACACATCGTACATAATATAATAATTCTTCTTCTATCGAATCGAATTACAGATCACATTCCCTTTTCAATTTTCACAACACGATTTTCCCGTGTATCTACCACGTAATTCGCAAACGTGTATCTTCGTTTAAAAGAACAGGTAATCCGTACAATGTTGTTTTTCTTTCCGAGCTCCTGAATTAATCGGTCGTTAACGAAGCGATCTGTTCGATGCGGAGTGCCTGATATTTCATGAGAAGCGTTTCTAAGCGGGTTACACGCGTACCACGTCGACTTTGTGACCGACATGCAAATTCCTACTAAATGAATCCTTCTGGGAAGTTAGGGGAAAACCTCCCTCTGGTGAGTTCTGTGTAATGCACGAACGGCAAACATGATTTATCGTGACATTGGGAAACGAGATTTCGTGACGGGAAACACCTGATGGAAAGGTTCACGAACTTGACGAAATGCGAGAATTTTCAGCTGTCGGAGAAATGAACATCTACAATCTGGATAGCGTCATTCCGAGACGATATCTTTTTCAAATTGCGAACGAACTGTCGCAGTTGATTTAGGCGGGACGAAGGGATTCAGTTTAATTTGAGTGAAATTAGGGAACTGAGTTTGAGGGAGTAAATTCATATATTTTACAGTTTTATATTTTTGTAATTTTCGTTTTCAAAGACTAATTTTAATTATTTATTTAATGAAAAATATGGTGAAGAATTTTACGTCTGTGATTATTACATTCATACGTTTGGCAGATTTGAATTTTTATCAGTTTTGTATAAATTCACTGTGCTAAAGTATATTTTGGACTTTATACACCTGTATAACCTACTGAACTCTATAACCATGCTCTTTGCAGTTTTATATTTTAAAAATTTTTTGTTGAATTAATTATTAAATGAGAAATATGGAAAAACGTAGTTTAGACTTTCCTTCGTGTCTGAAACATATTACAGTTTTCCACTTTTATAATTCTTGTTTACATTAATTATTAAATGAAAAATATTTGAAAATATATTTTGCACCATCCTTCATATTTTGATATGATACATTTTTTAACTTTTGAATTTTACAATTGTTGGTCAAATTAATTATTAAACGAGAAGCATAGTAAAACATATTTTATTTGCTACGTACCTACTACAAATGAAAATATTGGAAAGTATATAAATAAATTAAAGAATATTCAATAGAGAAACCCAATGTTTTGTAACTCTAAAATGCCCTAGTTTTTGACTTTTTTTCATTTCAAATCGATATATTATTTAATATTTCAACGATCATCAAATAATTTATCAGTATGCACTAAAAATTGTAGTGTACATATTAATAATAAACAGTATTGTTCATCGAATAATAATCAGCAATATTTCTATAAAATTTCCTTAAATAAAATTAATCTCAAAGAATGTACCATACGCAACAATATTTTTAAGAAACCCAAGAAAAATTTAAGAAAATATTGTTCAGAATTAAAATCAGAAGCTGAACTAATCGTTTGTAATTGAAAAAGTACCTACAATCGTAATTTTCTTCATTTTGAACTAACGTAAATCGTTCCCTTTGTTTTCGTATAAACCTTGCGCCGTACGTATTGATTAATTCAAAATATAAGGGAAGGGGCTGCAAAAGTTTGAAAGCAGTCGAAAAGGTTCCTGTGTTTGCGAAGGAGCCTGTGTAGCACGGTTCGACGAAACTTTGGAACTTTTCGTTGAAGAAAATCGAACGCTAAACACAAACTGAACTATAAATGATTTTAACAGAGCACACGATCTGAAACTGTTAATTTAAGTAACATTCATAAGAGAATTATATTTCATTTTCGTAGAATTTTGTATATTTTAAAGTACACGTTCTGTAAATAATTACTTTGTGAATACTGTAAGTTTAAGTAAAGATCATAAGAAAAAGTCTCATAAGCTTTAAAAAAAATTGTAACATGCAATTTTTAAATCATACCTTTTATACTAATAATTACTACGTAAAAACGGACAGTTAGTTAAATTATAATTTATTTATTTAATTATAATAAGATAACGTTTCGTTAATTTTATGAGAAACCATACCACTTCACAACTAAGTTTCGTGATCTATAAAAAAACTTGTTTACTAAAACTTGTTTATTATAATCATAAAAAATGATTTGAAAATTATTATCTACAAGCATATATATAAAATTATTATTTACAAGCACATATGTATAATTTATTATCGATAGATAAAAAATATATGTGATAAAAATTCACACAAATAAAGACCAAGTGAAAATAGACAAACGATTCGTGCAAGACACAGGATTCATTTACTAAATGAACCAACATCGACATCATCGAACTAATCAAATTTTCTAATATGTCTCAAAATGGCGTACGCCCTTAAACGAACCGCTTCTCGTCCCCAAAAATGATTTTACATGTGTATGAAAGAGAAGAAAGAATTATACCGAGAATATGTAAAAAAGGAATATATGAATACATGTATGTATGCTTGAAAGTGTGGACTAATTTTTATTGTAAGTATATACCTCTTGTTTATAAGCACCCTGTAAATATTGCTGTAACATAAATAACCATTGTACTCTTCGGATAATCGACTCCTCCCCGATTTCGAAAGAAAAATCAAAGGAACGAAGGTTGTTGGAAATAAATCGCTTGTGCGGGAAGATAAAATGGCGGCGTTGAAAAAGTTGGAGGATTTATCGGTTCGATTATTAAAATTATATGTATTTAATGTTATTGATTGATATTATATGATGTGTTCCAAAAGTAATGAGACTGTATTTATGTCAGTGTACTTTGTCTTAAAAATTTAAATTGTACAGTTTAATAATTTAGACTGTAGGGACTATTCTTTTTTGGCGGTTCTTTTAGATTTTTGAATGTTTGTAACTAATAAACTTGTAAGACATTTAAACTGTTAATTTCACTTAACTTATTTTCAGTTTATTATAGAAACTTATGATTTTTGCGAAGACTTTATATTTTGGAAAATTAAAATTTGTCTGATGTAGAAATTACAATTCATGCAGTTACGAAAATTTGTTAACTTGCACTTTGCTTCTGTTTTTCATTTTTTTGTCATTTATTTATTTAAGATCTGTCTAAAAATTTGTCTAAGAATTATTTAACTTTAACTTTAAATTTGACTGTGACATGTACGGTTATTTTTCTTAACATAGATTCGTTACTTTTGGAATAAATCCTGTGCATGAAAGGGTGAAAAGAGTATGTAAAATGACGCTGTTTATAGAAATCTAAAAGGAATTTACATTTACACATATTGTACTATAATCGACATCGTGGGGGAAGTCGAAAATAGTATATATATCGACCTGTTAAAATTTTGGAGCGAATTTGAGAATCATGAACGTGTGACTAACGTTTCCAATTTGTGTAACAACTATCCCTTAAATGATTTACAATTATAATAAATGAATTATGAAAAGACAATTCAGTCTTGCGAATTTTCTACCCTATTTAATTTGCATTCTTCGAAGTCTTAACACAAAATTGAAATTTTTTAATTTTCACGTTTTCCAATTTCTACATTGAAAAATTTCCAAGTTTTCAAGTTTCATTTAGAAAGTTTTAAAGTTTCATTTACTGTACGTTAAGGGTCTGTTCTAGTGACATAAATATTATTTAAATATATTGTAAAAATGTTTTAAAGCAAAATACGACTATATGACTCTTAAGTATAGTATAACGAATACTTCTAAAAAAAATATTGAAGATTTGCGACAAAACATTATCACAGAATATTTCGACAAATTATTGTTTTTGACTTAAAAATTCTGAAATTCAGTCGCATTTTTGCACATTGGAAATCTTGTCTCTGCTGACTAAAACATAAAGGATCACCACAGCTTATTTTCCGCCAGAGGCACCAAAAAACCTCATAATTAATTCTCGTATTCGGTCACTAAACTTGACGCTTAAAATGTTATCTCATATCCATCGAAATTATACAAAATATGTTAAATCGATAAACGACATCGTACGAACATTAATAAAACCGTAAATCACTAAGGGTTGATGGGACAACGTTCATCGAAATTACAGCTAAGCCACAAATGAAATAAAGTCTCTGTTTAACTATTGACCAATGGTTTATTTCCGTTTGCGCGAGTGCGACAAATGAATTATTGACTGCTGCAGTTTGAAATGCAAAACGAGACATCGTATCTGTTTGATCGTACAGTACAATCGTGCTGAATATAATAACTAACGAGCGAACAACCGCCACGTTTAGCCATTGCGCAAGCAGTTTTGCCAACAGTTTTACCGTCGTACCGCAATGGCCAATTTGACGTTATAATTCTGCGCGAAGCTGTTGGATGATAGATATTAAATTGCACTAACGTAATAACGGGTACGTTTATTAATATAATATTCGTTTTACCGATGAATTTTTAATGTAGCCACGTTGAGAATATATTGTAATACTTTTCGTGAAATTGTAATAATTTTGTTAACTGGGAAACATAATTTCATTTAGTTGATTAATCTTTTTAGGTAATTCAGTGAAATTAATGGTGGTATAAGTTTCTGTTTGGTAATTTTAAGCAAATTTTTAGTGTAATTGTTAGTGTTCATTTTGAATTAGGTGTATTTGCATTTCTAAAATTCTACCTTCTTGTATTTTTACATTTTTGCATTTTTACATTTTTACATTTTTACATTTTTACATTTTTACATTTTTACACTTTTACATTTTTATATATTTACATTACAAGATTTGTGGATTCCTAGAGACCTAGATTCCAAAATACCTAAATTCCCCAATTCCAAAATTCCAAAATTCCACAATTCCAAAATCCCAAAATCCCAAAATCCCAAAATTCCCGAAATTCTCAAAATCACCAAAATTCCAAAATTCTCAAATTCCAAAATTCTCAAATTCCAAAAATCCCCAAATTCCAAAATTCCAAAATTCCCTAAATTCTCCAAATTCCCAAAATTCCAAAAAGTCCAATATTTAAAAGTTAAAAAATTCCAAAATACTCGAATTTCAAAATTCCCAAAATTTCGAAATATCTCAAATTTCCCAAAATCCCCAAAATCCAAAATTCCCTAAATTCCAAAAATTCCCAAATTTCTCAAATTTCTCAAATTTCTCAAATTTCCCAAATTCCAAAATTCCAAAATTCCAAAATTCCAAAATTCCAAAATTCCAAAATTCTCAAATTCCAAAGTTCTCAAAATTCCCCAAATTCTCCAAATTCCCGAAATTCCCAAAATTCCCTTTCCCAAATTTCTCAAATGTCCCAAATTCAAAAATTCCAAAATTCCCTGAATTCTCAAAATTCAAAAATTTCTCAAATCTCTCAAATTTACCAATTTCAAAAATTCTCAAATTCCAAAATTCCCAAATTTCTCAAATGTCCCAAATTCAAAAATTCCCAAATTCCCTGAATTCTCAAAATTCAAAAATTTCTCAAATCTCTCAAATTTACCAATTTCAAAAATTCTCAAATTCCAAAATTCCCAAATTTCCCAAATTTCCCAAATTCAACAATTCCAAAAATCTTCAGCTTCTCAAAATGCTTCAATTATTTATAAAACAATATTTCAATAGTCTCTTGTTACGCTACTTATAATCTACTTCAATTATTTAACCAAAAATATTTCATTCCCACAATAATCCTTGACATAAAAAATTAAAAATCATGTCCTCTTTACAATTTCATTCGTTACTTTTTATATCGTCAATCGATCCAATTTATGCGTGTATGTAACATTATCGACAACATGGAAGATTGTAATCTATAATCAACAGACTACTCTGAAATAAATTACTTTGAGAGATTATTATGATAAGCGCGTTCAGCTATCACCTCAATGCAATCTATTTCATTGGACGTGAATTCACTGAAAATTAGATGCAAATTTCCCTCGTTGTTGCATCAAATCATCTCTTTAGAAACGTCTATACAACACATTTCGTGTTGATTTCAGAATCAACCGGAAAATTCTGCCTCGCGAAATACATTTTAATCCCTTTGTAACGAACATATCTTTGTGAAGGTTGTTGCAATCAGAAAGGGCATAAACTTTTTGCGAATGGAATTAACTACTGTTTTTGTTATTCCTCGTGGCTTTGGTATTTATTATGAAAATATTGCGAACGTTTTGGGTTTATTTTTTAGAAATAGGAAGCTGCGAAATTTCAGGAAATAATGCATTATTAATGTAGGAATGATTCTTTTTCCAAGTTACAAAATTTAAAATCTGTCAAATTTCCAAATTTTCAAATTCTCAAATCCCCAAATTTACAAATTCCCAAATTCGCAACTTCCCAAGTTGTCATATCCTCAAATTCTCAAAATCCCAAAATTCTCAAGTCCCCAAATTCTTAAATCCCCAAATTCCCAAAGCCCCAAATTCTCAAATTCCCAAATTCTCAAATCTCCAAATTCTTAAGTCCCAAAATTCTCAAGTCCCCAAATTCTCAAATCCCCAAATTCTCAAATTCCCAAATTCTCAAATCTCCAAATTCTTAAGTCCCCAAATTCTCAAATCCCCAAATTCTCAAATCCCCAAATTCTCAAATTCCCAAATTCGCAAATTCCCAAATTCGCAAATTCCCAAATTCGCAAATTCCCAAGTTGTCATATCCTCAAATTCTCAAAATCCCAAAATTCTCAAAATCCCAAAATTCTCAAGTCCCCAAATTCTCAAATCCCCAAATTCTCAAATTCCCAAATTCGCAAATTCCCAAGTTGTCAAATCCTCAAATTCTCAAAATCCCAAAACTCTCAAGTCCCCAAATTCCCAAATCCCCAAATTCCCAAACCCCCAAATTCTCAAATCCCCAAATTCCCAAGCCCCCAAATTCTCAAATACCTAAATTCTAAAATCTCCAAATTCCAAAAGTTCCAAATTTTCAAATCTCCAAACCTTTAAATCTCGAATCTCCAAATTTCTCAGTTTCAAAATCCACAAATTATTAAATTCACACGTCCTAAAATCCCCAAATTCCCAATTCTAACTTAAATTGTAAATTTTACACGTGATCTACATTCAACATTTTATTCCACTAGTCAAAAATAAAAAATATTATTCAGCGCATCAGAAACCTAAGTATTCCAACGTAATGATGCCAAGCATTTCAAGCGAACCAGATAGAATCGATAATGAGTATCGGTAATGACCGTTTCAATCGCAAGCGATTCAATAGCAATTTAAAGTCGAAAAACGCGATGAACGAAGTAAATGAAGTTCATTTAATGATGCACACTTACACTGTTCAATCCTGTTTGCATCCAGGAGTCATCGCATCGAATTAAGGCCAGTACAGACTGCAGCGACGGAATGCGATCAACGAAGAATCGATGTTTCGATTCTGCATACTGCATATGATGGGCTCACTGTACATATACTGTAGTCATGGACAGTTCATCCATTCATCAAAGTGCTCATATGCAACTTATATGCAAAATACATACAGTGGCTATCATAACACAAATATTATCAGATAATATTTTATTTTAATTTTTAGTTTAGAAAATATTTTAATTTAATTTTAAATTTAATCGGTAAAATAGAGATACATATTTTTATTGTTTTATTTTACGAGTTTAATCGATGAAATAGAAATGCATATTTTTATTGTTTTATTTTACGAGTTTAATCAACGATATAGAAATGCATATTTTTATTGTATTATTACGATATATCATTTTCATAATATAATTTATGTAATGCAATGTATCATTTTTATTGCGAGGATCCGCAATCTGCTACATCTCAAGACTTTTTTAATTTTAGTTCTTTATAATAAAATCGAAAAATTTTTGAATTTTTCTGTGGACCATTTTTTTTCATTTTTTCACGTTTCTGAATTTTTGTCATATTCAACGCTTATCGAAATCAACTGCGAAGTATGTTAAATTCTTCAAAGATTACTTACAGTTTCAAATTAAAGTGAGTATCTTTTTTGTAAAAGACAATTTTAATGAAGAACTTTAGTAAAGAACATTTTTACTACAGTTTGTAAAAAACGTTGCTAGTGATTATTTATAGTTTCAATTTAAAGTATCTTTTTGTAAGAAACAATTTTAATAAAGAACTTTAGTGAAGAACATTTTTACTACAGTTTATAAAAAACATTGTTAGTGATTATTTATAGTTTTAACTTCAAATGATTATCTTTTTTGTAACAAACAATTTTAATAAAGAACTTTAGTGAAGAACATTTTTACTACAGTTTGTAAAAAACATTGTTAGTGATTATTTATAGTTTTAACTTCAAATGATTATCTTTTTTGTAACAAACAATTTTAATAAAGAACTTTAGTGAAGAACATTTTTACTACAGTTTGTAGAAAACATTGTTAGTGATTATTTATAGTTTTAGCTTCAAATGATTATCTTTTTGTAAGAAACAATTTTAATAAAGAATTTTAGTAAAGAATATTTTTACTACAG
Organism: Megachile rotundata; assembly: GCF_050947335.1. NCBI lineage: Eukaryota > Metazoa > Arthropoda > Insecta > Hymenoptera > Megachilidae > Megachile > Megachile rotundata. Next base: position 9,622,343 of record NC_134991.1, on the reverse strand, counting down.
TTTGTGAAAAACGTTGTTAGTGGGGTCCCAGTGTACCAAATATGAAATATGATCGTTTAACCTACAATTTGATGAAAATACCGCAGCAGCCAACAATTTTACAATTTTCTCTCTGCGTAGAAACAGAGAAGCGACACTAATTTTCAATCATATTCGTATTTACGTATCAATCGAATTTTGCTCCGTTCAGCTTTTTCGCCAGTTCGCTTATTTATTTAACGTCGCGAGCGATCGAATTTGCATTGCAGATGAACGGCAAGCAGATAAAGTTTCACTTTGCTCCCGTTTAAAATCGTTCGTCGCTCGTCGTTAAGCTGACCTTTATATTATTAAGCTCGCGTAACCTCTTTTATTATTTCATGTCGAGCTGCTTGCATTTCGTTACGCTCGGCATATTCACAGGAAATCGGGTGCCAACTGCAAATTCCAGATTGCATTGCGAGCACCGCCGTGTTCGAGTCGGATGAAGAAGTGAAAGAAGAAAAGGGGAATGAAAGCAACATGATTATGCACGAAAACCTTTGTGCATAATTTATCGGTTCGTCGTATAGCTTACATGAAAACATTGTTTCGTAGCATCGATCGGGAACGTTATTTTTGCTGTGTGCTGTTTGTCATTGTTCTTTGATTACGATCGAACTGCGATTTTTATCGTATTTATGTTGTAATGTAATACAGATGTGGCTATCGATAGCGTTGTGTGTATTGATAAGATCGGAATGTTGTCGATAATTCGATATATTGGCTACGTCGTTAAAATGTTATTAAGGAGATAGATGGAGATAAATGAAGAAAGTAGAAGTAAAGTACCAAAATCTCAAATTAGTGAATGTACAAAGTTTTTTTTTGGAGAATTTTCAATTTTACAGTTCCACAATTCCGAGAGACGGCAACTCCACAATGCCGCAATTCCATAATTCTGCAATTCCACAATTCCACAATTCCACAATTCTACAATTCTATTGTTCGGCAATTCCATAATTCTGCAATTTCACAATTCTGCAATTCTATTATTCGGCAATTCCATAATTCTGCAATTCTGCAATTCCACAATTCCACAATTCCACAATTCTACAATTCTATTGTTCGGCAATTCCATAATTCCGCAATTCCATAATTCTGCAATTTCACAATTCTGCAATTCTATAATTCTGCAATTCCATAATTCTGCAATTCCACTATTCTACAGTTCCACAATTCCACGGTTCAACAATTCTTCAATTCTCCAATTCCACAATTCTTCAATACTGCAATTCCACAAAGCCGCAATTCCATAATTCTGCAATTCCACAATACCACAATTCCGTAATTCTGCAATTTCACAATTCTGCAATTGCACAAATGTCCGCTTTCACAATTCCACAATTCTGCGATTCTAGGATTCTACAATTCTACAACTCAACACTTCTATAATTTTGCAATTCCAAAATTCTATAGTTCTATTTTATTACCATTGCAATGATAATCAAAGATTAAAGTGATTCGTTTACTTCGAAATAATGAAATCTTGAATTTTTTCTGCGCAATTATATGTGAAAAGGCCAGCCTAATACCAGAAGTGGTGCATATCCGGAATTGTATGCTTTTTGAGCTCCACAAGGGTAGCAACGCAACAGTTGCTACCAAAAACATTTGCGACTCATCCAAGTGCATTAAGCGTTCGTAAATGCCAAAGGCGGATTACCATTTATTCCGATCGCAACACCTTCCAAGTGGCGATAAATTGGAAAATTTTTATAATATCCAAACCACGATCTCCATTTATTTTTCTTAAAAACCTATCGACTCTCGTCGATCAGCATTGAAAATTTGCACACTAAGGGTTCTTGACAACGGTGGTGATCATTGATTAAAAATAAAAACTTGTTAAAAACGTATCTGTTTCAATTTAATGCAAAAGAACATTATTTTCTGGACCTCAAATATTAGTATTAAAATTTGTTAAAAATTTATTGCTTGAATTTAATGCAAACGAACATTATTTTCTGAACTCCAAATATTTTGATTAAAAGTTAAAAATTTATTTACTTGAATTTAATGCAACAGAACATTACTCTCTAGTTCCCCAAATGCTATTAAATCGACAAAAGGTAATTATCGAGCAGGTAACAGCCTCCTAAGTTAAACGAAAACTCTAATAGATCGTCAAAGAGTTTTTTGAAACACCTTGTACCCTCGAGGAATAATGAAAAGCACATTCAATTAGCAATTAGTTAAGGCAGAAATAATTATACTGATCGTAAATACCGCGAGTATTTATTTCCTTCAGGCGGGGAAGTGGAGCTAGATAAACTGCTCCCCCGAACAAATTCAAAGGCAAGTTAAATATTTAATATCGACGAGAAGCGAGCAAGACGCTTGCTATTAAAGTGTCTCGACGAGACGAGACGTTGAGCCCGTGTACACACCGGTGAACATCTTTCGGCTCCCATTAGAGTTCCAATGGCGGTTTCCGGTAAACTTTATGACTCTCGTGCGAAGATTGAAGCACCTACCGTCTGGTTAAATTGCCCGTTAAGAACAGCCACCGTACGTCGGTGTCGCGTTTATACAAATCTTCTCGCGATTCGTCGCAACGTACCGGAAGTTACGCAAACTCGTGATCAGCGATCTCGTAACGTTGTTGGAACACGTTTCGCTTCTCCTGATAACGATCGTTCGAAAGCTCAAACATGACGTGGTATTTGTATAGCGTGCTATTTGAACGCGGAACTTTCCATGAAAAGAATAGCAACGACGTTTATCATTGAAATTTCATAAAAATTTGATTCTTTGGCGGAATCAAATTTAATAGGTGTGATGCGGAGGACTTCCTGAAATCTATATTTATATTTTTGGAGGTGAAAGTTTGAAACTCGATCTGGGATTTTTAATGTCCGCAAATATTGGTGCTTTGAAATTTCACGAATATGGCAATTTGGAGATTTTGGAATTTGAACATTTTTTAATTTGAGGACTTGCAACTTTGAATATTTGTGAATTTAGAGATTTAGAAATTTGGATATGTAGTGACCTGAATATTTGAAAATTCGACAATTTAGGGATTCGGAGATTTGCGAATTTGAGAATTCATGAATTAGGCGATTTATGTGTTCGAATATTTGGAAACGAAAAGTGATTAAAAAATTTGAGAAATTGACAATTTAGGAATTTGGAAATTTGCGAATTGGAAAATTCAGGAATTTAGAAATTTGCGAATTTGAAAATTTATGGATTTAGAAATTTGCGAATTTGAAAATTCAGGGATTTAGAAATTTGCAAATTTGAAAATTGGGGAATTTGGAAATTTGCGAATTGGAAAATTTAGAAATGTGGAAATTTGCTAATTGGAAAATTCAGAGATTTAGAAATTTGCAAATTTGAAAATTTATGGATTTAGAAATTTGCGAATTGGAAAATTCAATGATTTAGGAATTTGCGAATTTGAAAATTTAGGAATTTGGAAATTTGCGAATTGGAAAATTTAGAAATGTGGAAATTTGCGAATTGGAAAATTCAGGAATTTAGAAATTTGCGAATTTGAAAATTTAGTTATTTGAAAATTCATGAATTTGGAGATTCAAGTATCTAAAAATTAAATAATTGTACAAATTTCAGAACTTATAATGTTAAGAATTTTATGACCTTAAAATGTTATAAATCTAAAAAATGTAAAAATTTATAAATGAATGAGCTTAAAGAATGTAAATATTTATTACAACTTCAACGTCTAATTCCGTACTCTTGATTTCCCAAGATAAAAGATAATTAATGGTTGCTCTTCTTCTCTTGTCTTTATCTAAACGTAACCCACAGTGTAGCCGTTTGTACTCGTACGTGTATTCGTGTGTTCATCCTTGTCGTTGGAACCATGTGTGGTTCAGACTTGTACCTGGTTCGAGGGTGAAACGGTGTTACACCTTTAGTTTGTAACTTGTTGGTTACGGTAGGATCAACTCCAATTAGCCAGACTAATTTCAGCTCGTGCTTTTCCATCGACGTTCGAGGGCGAGGTCGTGTTTTCGTGTATAATTGGATGACGATTGAGAACTCTTAAATGATAACGAGTGCTGCACTCGAAGTTCGAATGCTTTGAGAGAAGCTTTGATTTTATTGGACGATGATGAGAATGTCTTTTGATGGTTTGAATGGTCGCGTGTATATAAAGGAATTTTAAAAAATGGATGATGCAGAAAATGCAACTTGAAATAAAATTAGAAAGGAGAATTTTTATTGTAATTATCTATGTCTGTAGAAATTTTAATAATGGAATCAATGTTTACTCTTAAGAGATTTGATTGAAAAATGAATTTTTGATTAAAACATGCGATTAAGAAATAATTTTTAATCTCCAAATAAAGGTAACAGAATTGAAAATTAAAATTACATTTAATTAATAATAATGGTTTAAATTGCCTCATTTAATTAAACCTTTAATCATTAATTTGACAAAACTAAATTAAAAATTGAGTTAAAATTTTTATTTCAATTAAATTTGCTGTAATATTTGTTTCAATTAATTATTGAAACTGAGTTACTAATTAAAAAGGCTCTGAATTAAATTTAACTTTTAATCTTCAATTCGATAAGTTGGAAAATTATTTAAAATCAAAAAATGAACAGAATAATAAAAAATGTTGAAATTCTGAAACGATGTGAGAATGTCATTGACAACCACGGTAATTAGTGCGTTACAAACGTGTTACTAATGTGTCAATAACGTGTAAGTAATAATCAATACTGAAACGTAAAATAACGCAAAATGATCAATAACTGAAAAATGTTTACAAAAACAATGTTTACCAACGCTAGCTATAAAATGGTTTCATACAATAAAATCTATGTTCCGATGAAAAAACCATGGAAACGTTGAAACCACGCAGGATTAATCTTCGAAATTTGAAACACGCACAATTCGTGTCGCGTCGGTTTACCTGCAATGTCGTAACAGTGAAACGTATCCATCGAGCCGGGACAGATCGCGAAATTAATCACACGCGACATTTGCGCGAAACAACTGTACACGATTTCCCGACGCAGAAATTTAATTAACGAGGGGGAAAAATGGCTGGTCCGTTCGAGTACGATCTACGGGAACGTTACGTGCAGGCGAATGGAAAAAGAAAGACGGAGAAAATAGTGAGACAATGTAGATGGGAGTTGAAAGAACTGGACATTTCCGCAACATGAACGCATCTACGAGACGCATTACCGAATAAATCACTAGTGATTTATGCGGTGCAACTTGCACCCCGTATTTCGAGGATATGGAGGTTATCAGTATCCTCCGTTGAATAGCTAGTCGATCGTATTCCGAAACGGACAATCCTATAATTGCTAATGGCGGAGATTACATCCATTGCTAAGTGGGAGCGTATTACTGTTTTCGGTTCGATTAATATCAAATTAGTTATAAATACATATTGTATAAATGTTACCGTGAAAGACCGAAATTGGAGAATGTCGAATTTCAACGGTGAATGTCAACACATACTAAATACGTCGGTGAAAGATCGAATAGTTGATTACATTCTTTTACATTCGGACCCTCACCGGTGTATGTCGACAATCACGGTTAGGTTAGGTTAGGTGAATGTCGACATTTACCGGTGTAAGTCACAAATAAGGGTATTTAGCAAATATTTCGGGCATACACCAAGCGACTATATGAATGTTGATATTCACCGGTGAATGTTCTCTATATTTCGGTGTTTCACTGTAACATAAATACATAATTGTATATTGTAGACGATTGGCCCTTCTATAGACAGTTATACTTAGGGCCTAAGAGGTGGGTGTACTGACGAATTTATTAACGTTAGGTTTACGGGACACGTTAAAATGACGCATCTTAGGTTTCTTAATACAAATTACAGAAATCAGTAAAATGCTTTTGGTAGCATATATGTTAACTTTTGTCAAGATAAAGAATGAATTTATATTTCATCCATCATTTATTCATTGTTGTATTTTATATCTAATCTAGAAGTAACTGTTCATTGTATATCTGTGAACCTGGTGTTAACGTGACTAACGGGCCACTCTGACCTGGGTCACGGACATCCTCAGCTGAGGAGCTTCCCTTCTTGGAAACGAGTTGAGGAAAAGTTAGTTGCGGTTCCTCGTTCGTATTACATTTTACGTAGTACAAATATATTGAATAATGACAATTACAATATAAATACTAAGTATTGAATTTCGATGGCACTCCAATGTTGACAGCCTTATGGCTGACTCAAGAGTTCAAATTTTGACAGTTAATAATTCCGACGACCTGAAATCGCGACAGCCGTAATCTCAAGAGTTCAAATCTTGACAGTTATAAATTCCGATAATCTGAAATCTCGACAGCCAACGTCCTGACAGATATAATCCTAACAGCCATCATCTCGACATTCATAATTCCGGTACCCATTATTCCCACATCCATAATCCCTACATCTACAATCGCGATAGCTAAAATCCTGACAGGTATGATCCCGACAATCTAAAATCCTGCCAACCGTAGTCCTGATATACTCATAATCCCGATACCCATTATCCCTACACTTATAGTCACAACACCTATAATCCTGATAGCCAAAATCCCGACAACCTAAAATCTGGGTAGTCAAAATTCCGACACTCATAATCCTAATACCCATTAGTCCCACACCTCTAACCCCGATAGGTATAATCCCGACAACCTAAAATCTCGATAGTCAAAATCCCAACGCTCATAATCCCGATACTCATTAGTCCCACACCTATAACCCCGATAGCTAAAATCCCGATAGGTATAATCCCGACAACCTAAAATCTTGACAACCATAACCCCTATACTCATAATCTTGGTATTCATTATTCCCACACCCATAATCCTTACACCTATAACCCCGTTAGCTAAAATCTTGACAGGTATAATCCTAACAACCGTAATCCCGATACTTATTATTCCCACACCCATAATTCCGACGCCTATAATCTTGATAGCTAAAATCCCGACAACCTAAAATCTGGGTAGTCAAAATCCCGACACTCATTAATCCCACACCCATAATCCGTACATCTATAATCCCGACAGCTAAAATCCCGATATCCATTATTTCCACACCCATAATCTCTACATCTATAATCCCGATAGCTAAAATCCCAGCAGCCCAAAATTCTCCCAACCTAATGTTCCCGACAGCTATAATCTCGGGTATATTTCTCGATTGCACCACAGGCTTTTAGGTCGTCGGGATTTTGGCTGTCGAGATTATAGGTGTCGGGATTGTGGCTATTGGGATTTCGGGGTGAACCATTCAATCTACATTGCAGTTGGAGTATATCTGTTTAGAATAAGAAACGCAATTCGAACTCTGCCGTATAAAATGGCAGTGTAAAGTTCAGGTGTGCATGATCATCTAAGAGCTAAGAAGAAACTGTGTTCTAAATTTCATCGCAATTCGTTTAGTGGTTCCAGAGAATTCGTGATGAGTCAATCGTTTTTAGATTTCATGTACAAGATGGATTTACAAAAATATCGCTGACGTGTTCTTAAGCAGACTGTATTGACCGCCTCCATCTTGTCGAACAGCGTTGGACGTCGTTTAGAACGTTTTACGAGCGACTGAAATTTTTACAACAGCGTCGATGTTGTTGGGAATACGATAAGAATTTGATGTCTAGGACCGTTAGCTCTGATCCGATACACACATTTTTGTGGCTGTTAAAGCTTCTTTTTATTAAGATTCTTACAGTCGGTATCAAGAATGTTGAGTCTGAAAAGTAGTTTGTTTCTCAAATTTCATACTTTATAATTGAGCTATTGACATGTATAATAATAAATATTAATAAAATAAATAAGTACGTACGAATTTTTAAAAATTAAATGAAATGTGCAATTCTAGCATCTACAGCTTTATATAAATTATGAATCCATATGATAACTTGTTCTAATTAACAAGAAACATGTAATCAACAGTATTACGGCACGAAAGTATTAATTTTCAGTTGAAGACAATTTTCATTTATTTTCATTTGTGTAATTATGACACATGGTAGAAAAATTCGATGTTACAAAAATATTTTATTAGTTTAAAATAATACACGTAGCTGTAATAATGACAGGAGTATTTATAAAATTAAAATACCTGCAGAAGTAAAAATATTAAAGTTCTTTGCAATGGTACTTCACAAACAATTTAATATTTTCATAATGATCTTATTTTTAATAATTAAAGATACGTGATGTAAACATTTTCCATCAAGGAATATCTTCGTGTTCTTTCTATGTTTAACATGAACAGAATACATAACTCGTTTTATGTAGAATAATAGAATTATGCTAAATGTAACATAAAAGAGAATGCTTCAAGAATCATAAACAAAAGGAAAGCATAACAATATAAAAGTTTAAGTAGCTTCAACTCGTAATACCTCCATTAAATGCCAGCTGTTACATGAAGTTTGTAGAATGAAGTAACTTGTTATGGAAGCCCGAAACCTTGTCTTTAAAATATACATTTTGCTAAAATACTTTGAAGAATGTTATTCCAAATATTTCGTAAAATTAAAAACGTTCAGAAAATCTCGAAGCTTTTTTTATCTTTGCACATTTATTTATTTTAATTTTAATTTTGATATTTTGTATGAAACAGCATTCTGAGTCAATAGTCAAACCGAATGACTATTTACTACTGATTAAATGACTACTAACTACCAAATTTTTTAAATACACAAGCTTATTAATTTATAATTATCAAATTTACAAATTTACAAACATCGTTTTAGAAATATTAAATCACATATTAACGCATATAATACAATCACGCGAATTAAAATTAATCCTTTGTCCATTTCGTAATTAAATACTTCGCAAGTAAATATTTAACGAAATTAGTTTCACAGCATGTAACAGTAGAACTGCGTGTTTCGTATTTAGTAAACGTCTTTGATACCGTAAGCTCGAAAGTTTCGTTCGTCACGATAAACCAAAACTTTGAACTATTATTAATTCCAATTTTGCCCGGCAAATTTCATTAAAATTAATAATTGTTCCTTTCATTTTGCACGGCCAGCCGTGTTTTAATTTTATGTACAATACCTCGCACGTTTGACCGGAAGTTTGTTCGACGATTAATCCCAGAGTTAACGAAAATTTCACAGCTTTCGCGAAATATTAAATTACACGCGACATCAATTTCAACTTTATCGATACAATCGGTTCTTTCTGTAATTTTACACCGTTTAGATGATCTTCAATCACGATAATGCTCTCATAATTACCCAACTAAAGTTTCCGTGTCTCGCAATTAGAATGCATCCATCTTAAGTGCAAGTTGTAGAAAAAGTTTTTAATTTATCTCGAGAGCAACGGCGGGAAAAAAGTGTAACTTTCGAACTAATTTTCCTTAAAACGTGCTTATGAAATTGGTTAACATTTCAGTTTCAAAGTTTTAAGTGGTGTTAATCGCTTCCTAATGAACTTTCGTTGATAATTCTGCGGGTTCCTGCAATGTCTATTTGAATATTGTTTCAAGTCCATCTTTAAGATTCTTCTAAATGAATTACGGCTTCAAATGGAATTTCGTTTAGTTAGAAAATATATTTGTAAATCGAGGTTTGAAATTTATTCTATGCTACAAAATATATGGAATGAGCTCGTGTCGTGTCACCAAAGGGGCACATATTGAACATTTGTAAAGGATGTATAAACTTTGTGAGTTTGTGGTCCTTTTTATGTATCTTTCATGTGTGTACATACAGGGTGTCTCACAATTAGTGTAGGTCCCTGAAATGGAGGGTGCTTGACGTGGTTCTAAGCAAGATTTCCCTTTGCAAAAATCGGGTTTGAAGCTTCGTTTTTGAATTATTAAGGAATATAATTTTTCGCTCCGTAATTTCCACGCGCTGTATTTCCACGCGGCGTAATTTCCACGTTCCGTAATTTCCACGCGATGTATTTCCACGCGCCGTAATTTCCACGCGCCATAATTCCACGTTCCGTAATTTCCACGCGCTGTATTTCCACGCGGCGTAATTTCCACGCGCCATAATTCCACGTTCCGTAATTTCCACGTGCCGTAATTCCCACGCGCCATAATTCCACGCTCCGTAATTTCCACGCTTCCTAATTTCCACGCGCCGTATTTCTACGCGCCGAAATTTCTACGCGCCATAATTCCACGCTCCATAATACCACACATCGTAATTTCCATGCGCCATAATTCCACGCTCCGTAATTTCCACGCGCCGTATTTCCACGCGATGTATTTCTACGCGCCGAAATTTCTACGCGCCATAATTCCACGCTCCATAATACCACACATCGTAATTTCCACGCGCCATAATTCCACGCTCCGTGATTTCCACGTTTCGTAATTTCCACGCGCCGTATTTCCACGCGATGTATTTCTACGCGCCGTAATTTCCACGCGCCATAATTCCACGTTCCGTAATTTCCACGCGCTGTATTTCCACGCGGCGTAATTTCCACGCGCCATAATTCCACGTTCCGTAATTTCGACGTGCCGTAATTCCCACGCTCCGTAATTTCCACGCTTCCTAATTTCCACGCTTCCTAATTTCCACGCGCCGTATTTCTACGCGCCGAAATTTCTACGCGCCATAATTCCACGCTCCATAATACCACACATCGTAAATTCCACGCGCCATAATTCCACGCTCCGTAATTTCCACGCGCCGTATTTCCACGCGATGTATTTCTACGCGCCGAAATTTCTACGCGCCATAATTCCACGCTCCATAATACCACACATCGTAATTTCCACGCGCCATAATTCCACGCTCCGTAATTTCCACGTTTCGTAATTTCCACGCGCCGTATTTCCACGCGATGTATTTCTATGCGTCGAAATTTCTACGCGCTATAATTCCACGCTCCATAATACCACTCACCGTAATTTTCACGCACCATAATTCCACGCTCCCTAATGTTCACGTGCCGCAATTCCCACATCCCATAATTCCACGTGCTGTATTTCCAAACGCTGAAATTTCTACGCATCATAACTTTACACTCCGTAATTTCCAAGTAATTTATATTAATAAAAAGCTGTCGCTCTCGCGTCTTCGTATAATCCTCGCGCTCTTATTGTTCCGTGTTTTTCCCTAATTATTCAAAAACGAAGCTTCATATTCTATTTTTGCTAAGGGAAATATTATTCAGAATCGCGTCGGCTACTCTCCATTTCCGAGACCTACAATTATGAAACACCCTGTATAATACTTTTGAAGATACAGTTTTTTCAAAACGAATGAATTTAGCTCTGTATGTGAAATTTAGTCACTCATGAACAGATAAAGTTGCAGTCGAAATTAAAATAAATCAGCAGTTAACAAATGCAATCTAAACAAATCTATGTTTATGTTGATGACTGTCTCTGTACAGAAAAGATTCACATAAAACATTCTGTATGTGAAGGTTAATTTTGAAAATTGACAAGTACGAAATGGCGAAATTTGCGAATCGTCCTGAATTCGATAGCATCAGGTATCGAATACCAAATCGCAACTCCTGAGGTATTCAGGAGCGACCACGCTTCCTCCAGATGCTGGTTGTCCTCTCGTGAACGCAATTAAATTGATTTGCATTCGGCCATCAATTTGCCCGCGCTCGATGCCCGTCGTGGTCTAAATCGATTGGCAATTATGCGATATGCAGGCGACGCGCCATTGCGGTGGATAGACCCGGTAATTTAACTTCGCGAAATGTTTATACACATAGAATGAACATATAGGGCGTTTCATAATAAATAAAAGTTATATTAACCTTAGCTGAAGATTATGTCGAAACTATTCGGAAGCGATTCACCGACAGAGAATGTTGGTTAAAATGGTATGATCGTCTTAATCGTTGGATCTCCATCACTCACAGAGTTTCTTTGAGACGGGATAGTTCGAAAAGGAAAGAAAGGATCCATTAAATTCCTGAGACTTTTCAAGGAGAAGTTATTAAAGACGTGAAGCGACTTCCAACAGGACCTTTACTTTTTTAAATGAACAAGCCTGTTCAATATATGCGATCCAATAAACGGGTAACTTAGATTATTGTAATTATTGCGATCTGAATGTTTGCTGAAAAATTTATTTTATTTAATAAAATCATTTTACAGGTTAATGTAATTTAATACTGTAAAATAAAACATGGTGATCGGTAACGAATGCTCGTTGCAGTATTCTAACTTTTAAATTTTTGTTCTTCACAATTTCTAAATTTCAAAACTTTTTCAAGTTTTTCATGCCTCCAAATTCTCGAATTTTCAAATTACTATTTACTTTTACAATTGTACCAAGTTTATACCAAATCAATGTTTCGAATATCGTAAATTCTCCTTATCAATCAAAACAACAAAAATTACGTGTACTGTAATGAAAGATGTGGAATTTAAAAATTACTCCTTAAATTTATAATAACCATTGGATCAATAGTAATGTAATCACCAATGCAGGTGAAAATACAAACGACAAACTACTCCATCAAAAATTTAATCCATCTTATATTACTTAATCTCGAAACTAATCCGGTAACAAGCATCGACTAATAAGGAACTAATTTCCGTCAAACGCGTTAACATCACGAAATCATCAATTAACAAAGTTTCGTTAATGACGAACTACAGAAGCGAACCAGTCTCTTTGAATTTCCTGCTTGTCCTTCGACAATCTCTATCCCTCTTCCTTATTCTCTTTCTCTCTTGTTCTTTCCGTATCCACACGTATATAAACAAGATAGCCGGGCATATACGAAGTTATGTACACACTGGGTCGACGTACCACCCTCAGGCACAGTTTCACGACTATTCTGTCAACTTCCACCCCATTCATCGTCCGACATCCCTGTCTGGTCGCACACGAATGTTCACGTGCGCAAAACTGCTCCCATCATGTCAGCCACCATGTGCCTAAAGAGATTCCTATGTAAACATTAGGGACCTTTTAGAAACACTGATGTTGAAGTCCATAGGTATTTGCAGTGTAATAAAAAAGCTACATTTTCATGGTAGTTTTATTTATTTTTACATGAAAATGCTGACGAATTTTTCTCTATAATATACGTAATTGTAATGATAGGAAAGAATGGAAAACATATGAATGTGTAAGGGCAAGTATGGAGAACAACATATCTATACATATGTGGAGTATGTGGAATATATGTATTTGCAGGTATTTGTAGTCTAACAAAGAAGCTACATTTTTATGGTACTTTTATTTATTTTTACATGAAAATGCTGACGAATTTTTCTCTATAATATACGTAATTGTAATGATAGGAAAGAATGGAAAACATATGAATGTGTAAGGGCAAGTATGGAGAACAACATATCTATACATATGTGGAGTATGTGGAATATATGTATTTGCAGGTATTTGTAGTCTAACAAAGAAGCTACATTTTTATGGTACTTTTATTTATTTTTACATGAAAATGCTGACGAATTTTTCTCTATAATATACGTAATTGTAATGATAGGAAAGAATGGAAAACATATGAATGTGTAAGGGCAAGTATGGAGAACAACATATCTATACATATGTGGAGTATGTGGAATATATGTATTTGCAGGTATTTGTAGTCTAACAAAAAAGCTACATTTTTATGGTGCTTTTATTTATTTTTACATGAAAATGCTGACGAATTTTTCTCTATAATACACTATAATTTACTATGACATACGTAACTGTAATAATACGAAAGAACGAAGGATATGTATAAGAATGAGTATGTAGTAGAAGTGGAATATGTAGAGTAACATATGTAGAAGTATGTAGAGTATGTAGAATAACATATCTATGTGTTTATTACATTATACTAATCGTAAGAAAAAATATCACACATTCGAGTTAAAGAAAATTATTAACAGTAGATAATAAATATTTGAGTCAATGTTAAGAACTGCAAATTTATACTATATAATTTATTGGCTAATTCATCAAACTCATTAATTATTCCAAAATTATACCATTAATTATTCCAAAGTGCTTTTTCACTTCAGCTTTTATGTCACAAAATCGTGATAAATTTTCTGTGATCTAATTTATCATTTCTTATGCAATCAACTAATACTCTACATTAATTTTCCATACCAGATCATTTCAACGGCGTTGATTTAAAATGCATTTCATTTGAAAGTAATATTTTGCACATAAATTTCCATCCATAATTTACAATATCCTTCCCATCCCAATGTTTTTCGAACCTATTTATTCAATTATACGGCTTATACGCTTCCGTACATGTAATTCTGTATAATTTACACCTTCATGATAATCCAACTCCCAAATGTCCCGTATCAATTTCCCAACACCCGCGTTCGCGGTTACATTGCATCTGGTCAGCTAAATTTCTATATAGTCATGTACTTTGTGTACAGCACTGTGCAATTATGGTGTACTGATGTAGTATTATAAATTATAAAAACTATATTTTTTAAGACTTTGTTTTGTTCGCCATTTCTTTCTTCTACTCAAATTCTGACATTTTTGATTTTATCTTTTGTTGGCTACACTTTAAATGCTTCTTCATTCATTTGATTTGATAGGGGTATTATTCTAGAAAAGTGGAACTAGCAGTATTATAGTAGCTTCGCAGCAGTATTGCAGCAGTCTTATATTAGTATTATAGCAGTATATGTTAAGTATGTTACAATAAACATTACATAGAAAGTTTCTAATTTGTGTACATATAGTCAGTTATTGTGGTATTAATATGGTACCATGGCTCACAGAAATTTTATCTTCTTTTCAAATTCTTCCTCTTATTTCACATTCCTTTCATTTGAGTTCTGATATCTTTGGTACTCCCAAATTTTCAATTCTCAAAACTGCAAATCTCCACATTTCCTACTCATCGAGTTTTTCAGCTTGCACATTCTCACGTTCTTTACTTGACAGACATTTAAATTTACGTATTTCCACGTTCTGTAGTTATCAAAATTTAAAATTGGTATGTTCTCATGTTCTATATTCATCGAGTTTCCCAAATTTCCAAGTTTACGCATTATCTAATCATCAGGTTTTCAAATTTATATCTTCCTGCATTTTTTGCTGATCAAGTTGTGAAATTTGCATATTCTTTTTACTCACCAAGTTTTTAAATTCACATATTCTTGCATTTTTTACTCATGAAGTTTTTAAATTCACATATTCTTGCATTTTCTACTTATAAAGTTTTTAAATTTACATGTCCTTACATTTTCTACTCATGAAGTTTTTAAATTTACATATCCTTGCATTTTCTACTGATGAAGTTTTTAAATTCACATATTCTTGCATTTTCTACTGATGAAGTTTTTAAATTTACATATCCTTGCATTTTCTACTCATGAAGTTTTTAAATTTACATATTCTTGCATTTTCTACTTATGAAGTTTTTAAATTTACATATTCTTGCATTTTCTACTCATGAAGTTTTTAAATTTACATATTCTTGCATTTTCTACTCATGAAGTTTTTAAATTTACATATTCTTGCATTTTCTACTCATGAAGTTTTTAAATTTACATATCCTTGCATTTTCTACTCATGAAGTTTTCATGACTTTTATACAAATTTTCAAATTTTCAAACATCTCACAATAACTTACAAATCTTACCCTTGAAGAGTTATTCATCGTTTGATTTGTAAAAAAGAGCAGTAAAATTATCGACCACAATTTTCCAGTCACAATAAATTTAATAACAATTCCATAAAACCACATTTATATAATAAATAAATACAACATCCATCTCATGTTAATACCTCAGTAAATCTTAAACCACGAACATCTCCAGCATAAATTACGTTTCTATTCTCATCAATAACTTCCTTCCACCTCAGCTCGATTCTATTTACCAACCTCCCATGCTTGTTCTTCAACATAGATTTTCCCAAGCTATTCACCCTGTCCGCAGTCTTCGTGTCTCTCCTTTGCAAACACCATAAGAGGAACGGATCATGAGTTAGCAGGAAGTTGCTCGCAACTGACGACATCCGACAAAACACCGCACTCTTACACAGTTCTGTATACAGGGTGGTTTCAAAATAAATTCTCACGATTTTTTAGTTATTTCAAATTGTTGAAAGAATTTAAAAAATTTATGTAGCCGAATTTGAAAATTTCGAGAGGAACTTCCCAAAATTGCAAGTTAAAATATGTCCAAATTTAAAATTGTGATTTCAATAATTTTCGGCAAAAGTTAATCGGTTTACAATTTACCAAAAATTACTGTATTAAAAATGTTTAATGAAATTTTATTTTGATGGAAACGTAAAGTCACCTTGACATTTTTTATTCACTACTTTTTGATACATTCACATACTTTTTGATTCGTTTTTGAAAGACTCTCACATTCATAGTCGTTGAAATTTTAAATGACATTACTATGCTTCATAACAAAATTTAATCATATATCGAATATATGATTTCTTCAAAATTTTGTATAATTATCGAAACTACTTTTGTATAAAATACATTTTCATCCACTTATTTAAAGCTTCCAAAATGTGTCGGGGTCCTGTTTTTGGACCACTCTGTATATCGATGCGATAGAACGTTCAGTTCGGCGGTCTATAGCTACAATCGGGCAAATACGTAGAACGGAAGGCGAATGTAATCCGGGATTTCCTATTTTCCCTATCCCTAGTTCCCGTAGATCCGCTATCGGCTTACAATCCAACGTGATTATCGCGCGGAAAAAAATGTCGGTCGAGGTACACATTGCTGGGACTCGACATATGTGCACGTTGCTATACGAGCACTCACGAGTCCATATGAGTACAATACAGAGAAGAGTGTCGTGTTTTTGATCAGTTGTCGATTCTGGAACGCGAAATGCTGTTTCGAATATCGATCGAGAAGGTATCTGTTATATAAACGATTTTTGCCGATTATTTTTCACATATGTTTTATTTGAATCGTTTATGATTCGTAGTGAATAATTTTACTTTAATGACCGCTCACATAATTTGTGTGTGATACAAAGGTGAACGTAGGTGATAGCTATAATTATCATACAAAGGCAAAATATTTTGTTGCATTAAATGTATTATTGTTATCGTTTATTTTATGTGTATGTTCGTACATGTTCAATGATTTCATAAATTTACGTTACCAATTTTTGAAATTAATTCTTCAAAAAAATTATCGGTCTCTGGCTACGTTTGCGTGCAGCCATTAAAGTGTTAACGATTATAATTGTATAACGATTTTCACTGAAATGTTTATGAAGTAAAAAACCGTAGTCTGAATGTACAAATACAAAATCCACTGATTACATCGTATTTTTTCATGTAACAAAAATAAATTACAAATATTACTAATTTTTAATCTTTAAAATATGGATGAGTAAGGCATATTATATTGTCTTCGTCACATTTCTCGTGTACAATATAAAACAGTAAATGGAAGGAATTTCCATGAGGGAAACGAACGAGGAAATAATTAATTTCGCAGCGGTTTTCGTTGCTCCTCAGTTTCTACGACTCTTCCCCGTTTATTCTGTGTTTTCATCCTTATTTTACGTCCTGTTGGGCTGTCACGTGTCATTTTCATCAGCAGTTGGACTTCCGTTAATCAGAAATATCCTGCAGTATCCTAATTTATGGTCCTCTCACCTCGTCCAGAGTGTTGGTTTCATCCTCCAAATTTGCGGCTATGCAAAATGCACACAGAAATCCCAAATTGCTGGTTACGTTTCACCCTGCATTCCCACGGTTTCCATTTTTAAATTCATCGCCGATGCAACATGCTTTAATTAGGGCTTAACGTTCGATATATTCATTAATTAAATGGAACGTTATATGGAGCAGGTGATTTTTATAAATGATATACAGGGTGTCTCACAATTAGGTCTGATTGCTATGCGTTAGATTACCACGCGCTGGATTATTACGCGTTGGATTACTACGCGTTGATTAACTACGCGTTAGATTACCACGCGTTAGATTTCTTCGCGTGGAATTACTACGCGTTGCATTACTGCGTGTTGGATTACTACCCGTTGAATATCCACGCGCTGGATTACTACACGTTGGATATCCGCATGCTGGGTTACTATGCGTTGGATTACTACGCGTTGCATTACTATGTGTTGAATTACCACACGTTACATTACTACGCGTTGATTAACTACGCGTTGATCAACTACGCGTTAGATTACCACGCGTTAGATTCCTACGCGTTGTAATTACTGTGCATTGGATTACTACGCGTTGAATATCCACGCGCTGGATTACTACACGTTGGATATCCGCACGCTCGGTTATTATGCGTTGGATTACTACGCGTTGCATTACTATGTGTTGAATTACTACACGTTGCATTACTACGCGTAGAATTACCACGCGTTACATTACTACGCGTTGATTAACTACGCGTTAAATTACCACGCGTTAGATTCCTACGCATTGCATTACTACGCGTTGAATATCCACGCGCTGGATTACTACACGTTGGTTATCCGCACGTTGGGTTACTATGCGTTGGATTACTACGCGTTGCATTACTATGTGTTGAATTACTACACGTTGCATTACTACGCGTAGGATTACCACGCGTTACATTACTACGCGTTGATTAACTACGCGTTAAATTACCACGAGTTAGATTCCTACGCATTGCATTACTACGCGTTGAATATCCACGCGCTGGATTACTACACGTTGGATATCCGCACGCTGGGTTACTATGCGTTGGATTACTACGCGTTGCATTACTATGCGTTGGATTACTACACGTTGCATTACTACGCGTAGAATTACCATGCGTTAGATTCCTACGCGTTGCATTACTGCGCTTTGGATTACTACGCGTTGCATTACTGCGCTTTGGATTACTACGCGTTGAATATCCACGCGCTGGATTACTACACGTTGGATATCCGCACGCTGGGTTACTATGCGTTGGATTACTACGCGTTGGATTACTACACGTTGCATTACTACGCGTAGAATTACCACGCGTTGAATAACTACGCGTTATCCGAAGCTGTCAGCTACCCCCCATTTCAGGGACCTACACTAATTGTGAGACACCCTGTATATGAATGTATTCTACGATTTTTACAAATTTGAAAATTTTAGAAATTTAGGGGTTGGTGAATTTAGATATTGAGAGGTTGAGGACTTGAAAATTTAGAGTTTGTCGATTTGAAAACTTGAAAATCTAATCTTTCTATCGATATCTGCAAACTTCTAATTACCCAGTTATGTATTTCCAAATTGAAAAATTCATGAACCTCGGATTCCGAATACCTATATTCATTAATTCTCAAATTTTCAAATATTTGTTTTGTATCTAATATTAAACTCACAACACTGTTTCTAAAATATTGATCGAACAAAAATAATGTATTTCGCACGTTAATATTAAAATAACATATCTAATATTAAATTCGCACTGTTTCATCGAACAAGAGATAATATATTTCATACGTTAAGTTTAATCCTAAATCCTAAACTAATTTTACGCTAGCAAGCTAATTCGCAGGAATTTTAATAACGTTGGAAGAATCGTATTTATGAAATTTCATCGGAATATTGTTCCAAGCGGAAACTATTATAATGTTATAGCGAATTAATACGTGCGCGAGGTCTCAATTGATTATTGAACTTTCTAAATTGTTTTAGTTCCTCAACTAAAAGTTTCAATCGTTCAATATTTAAAAATGTATTTTAGAAACCTTGTTTCTGAAGTTCGAAACGAGTTACTGACTATAAACTCATTAAAAGTTGCAGACAAAATTATTATAACGAAAATTGCTCAGAATAAATTGTCGAACAATTACGTGAAATAAATAATACTATTAAATGCATTAATGAAGACATTATTAAATTATTTCACTAGTAAACATTTTTTTCAAAGTACAGTTTAACATTAAGCTTCAAAAACTCACAAAACTCACAATTCGTTTAGTGACACGTGATCTCTCAAAGCATGTAGAAAAACATTTGCTGTTCAATTAGGGCAATTCATAATATTGACCAGAGAGTCACAATTTCCTAACAAGTTAGAATTAAAATACCTTCTAAACTAATGATTTTTTCACATAAATAGATTAATACTTTTTTGTAAAAAATATGAAGGAGTATCAGCTGATACAATAAAAAATATATGATTCCATTTAAAAAAACATTAATGACTTTCACGTGTCCTTTACACGTCCACCTACAAAAAAACTATACCACCAGCATATGCCCCTCTCAAAACCATTCAACTTCATTTGAAACATTGTTTGCTATGAGTAATAATAATGACGAATCTAAATGGCAAAATATGGTGAGCCACCCTGTATAAGAAATGTCCGTAAACTTAGCGTTAACCATTGTCAATTCTACTATTAACGTTGTGTACAAAATTGCATTTGATTTTCACCAGCAGTTGCGACCTAAAATTGTTGAAAGTGTCAAAAGTTTCGTAGAAGTTTTTACAAAAATTTTAGAATTTCAATTTTCGTTCGCTGGAAACACAAGGACGCATAAAGGTGATCGCAGTAAAATTTTCATACGACAACACTGCGTTTCCTCTCCGTGTTGACAATCTCCTTATTGCGAATTGAATATGCCACAAAAGCTGAAAGTTTCTCAAAGAAGGGAGTCGATGTAGAACTTTGAATTCGCCGTGCACAGTGCTGTTTTAATCATCAGGATCGCGATAAAGGAACAAAGAAACTCGGTCAGTCTCAAAACGTGATTTTCTTTGACGTCTATTTTCTGTTCGAAACGCCTCCTCGTTGATATGCGAAAACGTGAAAAGCCGTACGATAAATAAATATATTTTGCACCTTTTTAGAAGCTCACTTTCCCTTACTAGATTTACGAACGAAATAAGATCAACTGCTCTTTTTTGTAGTCTTCCATTGCTCTTTGATGCTCAGCGTTCCTTTGAGAAAACTTATTCCTTCGTTCGTGTATTGAAGCGTACCTTAGAGGTTCAGTTTTATGCAGTACACGAAGAAATTTATTTATTGACTTGTTTCTTACGGGATTACCGATGGATTTGATTTTTGTGAAGGTTCATTTTTGTGTTTTACATTTTCAAATTTTTAAATTGACTTTTCGTGTTTTTGAATAATTGGATCTTGAAATATTCACGGCTTGAAATTTTGAAATCTTTGATATGACTTGTTTTCAACTTTTTAAATTATTTAATTTTTGATTATTTAAATTGTGGAATTTGTAAATTGTTGAATGTGTGAATTTTCGAATTTCTAAAATTTTTCATTTCTCAAGTTTTCAAGTTTCTAACTTTTCAAATTTCAGGATTTCTAACTTTTTTTAATTTCTGTGTTTCTGTATTGCTTGTTTCCAAAATTTCAACTTTTTAACCCTCAAATTTTCAAATTTTCATCTTCATGATTCCCCAAATTTCCTAATACTGACATTCCTAAATTCTCTAATCCCCAAGTTGTTAAGTCCCCTAAATCTTACACCCCAAATTGTTATATCCCCAAACTCTCAAATTCCTAAACTCTCAAATCCCTAAATTCTCAAATCCCCAAACTCTCGAATTCCCAAACTCTCAAATTCCCAAACTCTCGAATTCCCAAATTCTCAAACCCCCAAACTCTCAAATTCCTAAACTCTCAAATCCCCAAACTCTCAAATCCCCAAACTCTCAAATTCCTAAACTCTCAAATCCCTAAATTCTCAAATCCCCAAACTCTCGAATTCCCAAACTTTCAAATTCCCAAACTCTCGAATTCCCAAACTCTCAAATCCCCAAACTCTCAAATTCCTAAACTCTCAAATCCCTAAATTCTCAAATCCCCAAACTCTCGAATTCCCAAACTTTCAAATTCCCAAACTCTCGAATTCCCAAACTCTCAAATCCCCAAACTCTCAAATTCCTAAACTCTGAAATCCCTAAATTCTCAAATCCCCAAACTCTCAAATCCCCAAATTCTCAAATTCCCAAACTCTCAAATTCCTAAACTCTCGAATCCCCAAACTCTCAAATCCCCAAATTCTCAAATCTCCAAACTCTCAAATTCCCAAACTCTCAAATCCCCTAATTCTTAAATCCCCAAACTCTCAAATCCCCAAATTCTCAAATAACCAAATTTCCTCATTCTCAAATTCACAACTTTACGTATCTCTAAATTTTTTAATTTCTAAATTCCCAAATTCTAAAATGTAAATTGTTGAAAATTTTTACGTAATCCTAATTCGATGAGCAGGGTTTGCAATGTTAATCGACCATATTATTCAATAATTATTAATCGAATAATTTTTGATCCGCTTATTAAAAGATTAATTTAACGAGCTTATTCATTGACTCGAATTAATCTCGAAACGAATCGATCCTTCGTCGAGAAGATGCTACCAGTAAAAGAGTCCTTTTGAATGGAAGATTTTACCCTTCTTAAAGGTAATCCTTCAGTCCACATCTTTCTTCCTTAAAAGACAGGTAAATGATACATAGCCTTGTACAGTAAGAGAGAAAAGGATGGATTACTGTCTTTTCATGTCCATTCAGTTCTTTGAATAGATATTACATCTCAGAAATTAATCCTAACGTTCAGCTAAGCTTGCTGAGAAATATTTAACTTTAATCAGAAACTTGAGTTATACATGTATAAAGTTGCATTAGTATCTATGGGTAAAATTAGGTGGTAATAAAATAGTAATAGCTATGGAGGAAGGAAGGTTCTTATAAAATACTAATAACTATACGAGTAGATGAAAAAGGTTCTCATATAATACTAATGTCTATAGATAACATAAGGTACTGTAAGCTGTGTGGAGCCCTGTGTTAAGGCAATTCGATCTGATCCGAAATCCCCCAATCTGCAAATTGCAAAATCCCAAGAATCTCAAGTCACAAAATCTTAGAATTGTCAAATCTTCAAATCTACAAATCGTCGCATCTCTAAGTTCACAAGTTTCTATATCCTCAAATTCTCAAATCCTCAGATTCACAAATCTGGAAATCCTCAAATCTCAAAATCCTTAAATTTTCAACTCCTCAAATTTACAATTCCCCAAATCTCCAAATTCTCAAATTTTCAACTCCTCAAATTTCCAATTCCACAAATCTCCAAATCCTCAAATTTCCAACTCCTCAAACCTCAAAATCCCCAAATCTCCAAATCCTCGAATTTCCAACTTCTTAAATCTCCAAATCCTCAAATTTTCAACTCCTCAAATTTCCAATTCCACAAATCTCCAAATCCTCAAATTTCCAACTCCTCAAACCTCAAAATCCTCAAATTTCCAACTCCTCAAATCTCAAAATACTCAAACTCTCAAATTCTCAAATCTCCAATTCCTCAAGTTTCCAAATCCTCAGATTTTCAATTCACAAATCCACAAATCTCTAAATTCCCAATTCTTTAAATCCATAAATCTCCAAATCTCCAACTCCTTAAATCTACAGATTTCCCAATGTCCAACTCCTCAAATCTCTAATTCCTCAAATCTACAAATATCTAAATGCACAAATCTCCAAATCTCCAACTCTTTAAATCTACAGATTTTCAAATGTCCAACTCCTCAAATCTCTAATTCCTCAAATCTACAAATATCTAAATGCACAAATCTCCAAATCTCCAACTCCTTAAATCTACAGATTTCCAAATGTCCAACTCCTCAAATCTCTAATTCCTCAAATCTACAAATATCTAAATCCACAAATCTCCAAATTTCCGAGTCTCCAAATCCTCAAATCCATAAATCTCTAAATCACCAAATCGCAAAATTCACAAATTCCCGAATCCACAAATCGCAAAATCTGGAACGTAGACCCGCTTCGAAGTAGAGGAACCAACCTCACCCTCAGTAAGTTAATTACCAAGTAAGTTATTCGTACGAAAGACCGGTGTCGTAACTGGCACGAAGGTTTCTTTGGGGCGAGACAATTTGTCACGAATGAGAGAGCAGGACAAAGACGCGTATCGAACAACTCTTCACCTCCATTCGCTCGAGAATGCTCGACAGTTCCTTTATCTACCTCGCCATTGACATCGACCCCCTTTCGCTGACGATGCAAGACGTACCCCAAATCTGGCGATCAAAATGAGATACATGCGCATACCAAGAGCTTCGTATATTGCAACTGAACGCTTCTTCTATCCCTTTTTGTCCCGTATTGTAATCCGAGAACTGGATACCATCCATCCGTGGATTTCTGACGAAGCTGTTCCTCAAATCTTCTCTATTCATAGCCTATTTATACATGTTCAATCGCGGTAAGAGCTACGTGTTCCCACAATGCAAGCCAGACGAATAATATGAGATATTTTTCATTGAAAATTCTTTGATACGTATAGAATACGCTGGTGAATGGAGAATTGTGTTCTGCCAGTTATGAACGGTGATTTCTATTCAGTAGTTATAATGATGACAGTAATAGGGATAGTAATACGGTAGAATATCGATTATACGGATATTGATTATTCAAACGCTGGTTATCCGGCTAAATATTCTGTATGCACGTCTACCTATCGCATTCGGGGTAGAATTTCGGTTGCATACTATTCCCAGTTGATGCCAAATGTTTGTACTGTATGCGAACCTGAACTAGTGTAAGAGCCGAAAAGGGGTAGTAGACATTTTTGAACAACGTTTTCTTTTCCTCACAACTGCTCTCATCGGTTAGTGTTTTTTGCTAAGAACTCGAAAATAAGACTTCAATATTTTGGTAAAGCGAAGAGTTCAGAATCGTCCCGCTTACCACCCCTTTTTGGCTCTCACGCTAGTTCTGGGACTCCCTGTATAGTTAAATGATGTCATACACTACATATAGTTGAACAGTGGGGTGTTTGAAATTAGTACGTAATTTTGTCGTAGAGCACTGTGTATTGTACAACAATATTGTATATGAGTATATATTGTATTGTATATGTCAATTTTATATTATATTATTCCAGTTTGATACAAGATTTTATGGAGATCATTTTTACCTGAATATACTTATCAAGTATAAAAATTTCAGAATTTCTATATTTCGATTTCAAATTTTCAAATTTTAATCTGGACTTTAAAAATTCTTGAATTCAACAGTTTTCAAAATATTGGATTACCGGTTCTTCTACTTTTCAAATTTTCAATAATAAGTTAAAATAATATCCCTAAATGTCATTAACATAATATCCTGTTTCAATTAACCCTTTGCACTTGAAGATAATTTTACTGTTTGCAAACAGCAACTTTAAAATATTAATTAAAATGTTAAATGACTTCTTTTGAAGTTATTATTTCTCTACTAATAATTTCCACTATTGTCTATTTCACTATGTTTATACATCACATAAGCGGTATTATAGAATTAATTAAATAATGCTTCTTTTAAATTATTGTATTAAATCGAATGGCGCCTCTTAAGGGCCTCTCGAGCGCAAAGGGTTAATATTCTTAAATTATGAAATAATTATAGGGTGAACATAAATATCAGCAAATTATCATCTAATTGTAAAGTAACTATATGTGGGATATGTTACACATAATGCATATGTGGAAAATCATCAATCAGAACACTAAAATCACAGAAACTGACTGTACTGAAGTTTTAAGATATCAAGGTCCCAAATTAAAAAAACCCCAAAATTCTAAATTTCGTAAATCTTCAAATCTCAAAGTCCAAAAATCCCATAATTCCAAGATTAAAAATTTTCCAACATCCCAATATTTAAAAACTCTAAGAGTTAACAACCCTAACATTGCAAAATTCTATATTTAAAAAAGCCCTGAATATAAAAATTCCCAAATCCCAATATTCTAAAGTTCTAAAGCTTCAAAATCTCAAATTTTTAAAATCTTAGTATTTCGAAATCCTGAAGTTGTAATTTTAAAGTATTCCTAAATCTTAATATCTTACAGTCCTAAAATTACAGTACTCCAACTATACCAGTTCCTGAAAATCTTAATACCTCAAAATCTTAATATCTCAAAGTCTCAGTACCTCGAAATCCTAATTTCTCAAATTCCAAAATTTTAAAATGTAGAACTTTCATAATTCCAAGTTCCCAATGTCTCAATACCTCAAAATCATAATATACAAAAATTCCAAAATTCCAGAATCCCAGAATCCCAGAATCCCAGAATCCCAGAATCCCAGAATCCCAGAATCCCAGAATCCCAAAATCCCAAAATCCCAGAATCCCAGAATTTCAAAACATGAAACTTTTACAATCCCAAACTCCCAAAGTCCCAATACCTGAAAATCTTAATACTCAAAAATCCCAAAGCTCCCAAATCGCAGAACCCCTTAATCCCAATATCCCAAAATTTCAAAATGTATAACTTTCACAAATCCAAATTTCCAAATATGAAAATATCACACTAACCGATATAAGTCATTTAAATCCAAACATTCAAAATTCACCCTAATAATGAAATCAGTCGGCGACCCATTTCCTGAATCCACATTTCGTTCACCCCTGTTCCGCAACATTATCGCAGCGTACATTAAATCATCGTTCCACAATTGTTGTTTGACTCATCAGGAGCGTAATCATTAAACCAGGAACACATTTCCCTGCAGATACGGAAAGACCATGTTCTAAACCGAACGCATTCCGTTTCAAAAGGGCCTTTGTGAATACGTCAGTTGCGGTTAAGTGACAGATTATGATGTGGTTTCGGCGTGCATTCAACCGCAGCCGCATTGACAGCGAATAACATGCGGATGGAACTATCGTGTCACGATGAATCCGACGAGTCTAGTAACCAAATACTCCGAGCATTGTTTTTGGGGATTTTTGAGGTCGTTGACGGAAAGTTAAGCTTGTCGAAATGTATTTATGTTATGCTACTTTTGGTCAGGAGAGACGTGGATATTTAGTTTCCAAAAATGTGACAAAATGCGATACAGTAATTTTAGAATTTTTAAGCTAAGAAGCAATATTTTGTCATACCTTTTTTCAGAGATGTTCTTCAAAGATTCTGAAGGTGTTTTATATTTTCTTTCTTTTTTGCGTGCATACAATGGCGAGATGTTCTTCAGAGGCTTTGGAGAGATATCGTCCAAGAAGTGATACGTCGGTGCATCAATATGTGAGAAAAATGGCAAGATAGTCAAAGAAGAGAAGATACTCAATTTTGAATATTTAGTCACGTACATATTAAATAATCACATCATATGTACATATTAAACACACACGCTCTCGAAGCATAAACTGTATACAGAATGATTGCTGTACAATGTTTTGTTACCTCACTTGAAATGTCAGCCATTTTTCGTTGAAAAAGTATTCCCCATTTTTCACGCTAGTATCTACTGTTCTTATCTTTCCGAATGCGCCATAAGATGAATAATCAGCCATTATCAATTCTCCGTCCGAGGCCCCAAAAATCCCCAAAACTATTCGACCACCCCTCAAAGTTAAAAGCAGAGACAACACCGTGAATAGCCCGCACTATTACGCTAATGAATTAATTAAAATTTTTCGAACCACCCTACGGTCCCATCTTGGCCGTAACTTTCTTCTTGACGAAACTTTTTTAATAGGGGCGCAATTCGTCTACGGAAGTTTAAATTGAATTTAGTCGCTTATTTGTTTCGGGAAGAAGAGCACGCCAGGAGTACCGAAGCGTGAGAGAACGACGAGACATTTTTCTCGGATTGTTTCGAAACGGCTTTCACAACGTCGACGCGTAGCCACGGAGACAGCGATATATCGTGCCGGAATTTGTTTCCACCGGCGAATTTGTCTCTGGTAGTTGTATGGGGAACCGTTTTCCAAGGTAAATGATTCCTTTGTTTCATTACGTTGCTTCTTCAAAATTAACTGGAACAATTGCTTCAGGTAATCAAGCTACGGAGTCGTTTGACAATTGTTTGGACATTGTCCGTGTTTGTTCTTGTTTAAGATTTTTGTTCGGTGGGGAATACGGTAGGAATGGGTATGAAACGTTTTGTTTGCAATAGGTGTAAATCACTTTTTAAATACTTGTTAAATATAATTTATTTTATTGTGATTGAGGATATTTTTAAGGTATATTTTTTTTAGCAGAAGCAATATTACGAGGAGGTTATTGACACCATTTTTTCTTATTGCAGATTGGTTTAACTGTTAATTGGATAGTCACTTTTTTAGTTTGAAAAGTAAGAAATTTAGAGTTTCTGCATTTACGTATTGTAAATTGTCAATTAGTAAATTAGCAAATTAATTTTAGAATTGCATAATTATCATGCTAACAAGTTAAATTAATAAATTAGCAAATTATCAAGTCATATTCAAAAAGTATTTACAGTATACTCATTATAAAAATTCCAATAAATAATAATCATATTTATGATTATTATTTAATCATGTTATTTATTCATAAATAATAATCATATTAAAAATAAAATCAATATAGTGTTTCAGATACTTCAGTTAATACTGCATCATTCATTAAGTGAAACATTAATCGAATCAACTTCTGAACGGAATACAAACTTTTTCCCCCTATATTTCCCAATCGAAATACAATTAAGCTTTAATTAATTAAAACGTATTTAAATTCAACGAAGCTTCATTTTATCCACATTTGTACCTACGCTACACTTGTCACTCAAATCGACGATGTTAACAGAATTCATTGCGACAAATGCCTTTTAACCCGCTTTCGCTTCACGTTAGTATGGGTTGGTAAAGTGCAGCAACGACATGCAGTTAAACGTCGATAATCCGTATGTCGATTAACGGGAATGCCAATTATCTGAATGCTAGTTACTTGAATGATCGATTATCGGAGAAAGGAACGAATCGAGCGTACTACAAAAGCTACTGCACTACAAGACGTACTTTAAATCGTTTATACTTTCAATATCATGTTACCACATTTCATGCAAATGATATTGCTGCCTCTTCAAATAACTTATACACTCAATTTTATTATTTCGTATCAAACGGTTTTCTCATATGAGATTTTTAACGAGATTTTATAACGAGGTTTTTGCTCCAGACATTTTAATTATCACGCGGTTCATTTTGGTTTCAATTTTAAAGATTTTTTAGGGTGGAAATTTATAAGTGCAGTTGTTTTAGAGAAATAGTAAATTTATTTTTCGCATTCTTTTGGAAGGTAAAGTAAAAAATTAGAAATAAGAAACTAACATTAATAAAATGGATGATGTTAGAACCAGAATATGATATAATCATTTTTATTTGAATAACGAATAGAATATGTTAGATGAAATGACCGGTTATTGTGTTATAATTTTATTTTATTTGCTATTGTATTATAACAATAATTTTTGTGGACGAAATATTGCAAAACAAGTAGTAAATTCATTAAAAAAAAAATGAAATATAATGATAAATATATTTACAAATTAATGAAATACACATTGTAATACACATATGTGTAATGCAATACATATATGCTAATGAAATACACATTAAAATATAATTAAAGAGTCTTCAACCTTATTTTTACATAACAAATTCCTAATTTTCATTTCTCTCATTTATTTATATAAAACACCTGGCAATTCTTCATTTTTTTACTAAATTAGATAACGATTGTATTGAAACGTTCTTCGAAAATAAATGGACGAATCCAGCATTCACAGAACTCAATCGTCTTGCAGGGAGGTAAGACTTCAATTAATCTTGCAGAAAATAATGAGAAAAAAATTTCGATTCAGTGTAGAGTCTGAAAACTGTCGAGTGCACTCCCGAGCTCTTTGAACGAGCATTCGAGTGCTTTCCGATGCGTCCTGCAGTGCATTCAATTGCAACAAATTCGCTCGTTCCAGGGAGCAAAATTCCAGCTGGAAACTGCCGGTCGAGCAGTCGGCATTGTTGACAGGGACGTTGTAACAATACAAAATTCTCTGTCAATTCCTTAGTCAGCACACGAGAATAACGTTACACTGGAATACACCGATCGATTTGATGCTGCACCAACTTTGGAAGCTGAATCCATACTCGAAACAAATTTACACTGTTTGTTGCTTTTGACCAATTCTTGGTTAAAGGTTAATTCAATATGGTCTCTAGTTTTACCAATTTTTAATAGTTTTTACAACTTTTTATATTTTTTAAACATTTTTAACATTTTTGACATTTTTGACATTTTTGACATTTTTGACATTTTTGACATTTTTGACATTTTTGACATTTTTGACATTTTTGACATTTTTGACATTTTTAACATTTTTTACATTTTTTACATTTTTAATATTTTCAATATTTTTTCAAGTTTTAACATTTTCAATATTTTATACATTTTAAACATTTGTAACAATTTTAACAATTTTTAATATTTTCAATATTTTTAAACATTCTTAACATTTCAAGCATTTCTAACAATTTTTAACATTTTAAATAGTTTCAACATTATCAGCATTTTATAAATTTGTAACAATTTTAACAATTATTAGTATCAGAACATTCAAGCTTAAAAAATCTTGTTTACAATACCTAGAATTTATATAAAAAAATGAAGAACAACACTAGTTTTATTTTATTTTTAGACTAACTCCAAGTACAATGTCTTAATTTTAAAAATAACATATAAACACCAAAATATTGTGCAAGTCAAAAACATTTTAATTTTTCAATTTTTTTATTCAAACAAGTAGACTTTTATCAAACATCTCTTTTAAATATTAATTTACTTCCCTCATAATTTTCATTATATTTACTACTATATTTGATTAATTTAATTATCGTAAATCTGATTCAGAAATTTTTTCATGAAACGAGATATGGTAAGGATTCCATATTCAGATTAAATTGGCTTTCGCTGGTACTAGTATACCAGATGAATTATAAAAAAGGTTATATGCACATACGTACACACGTAATGCAGGAAATTGATCAGACAAATTAATTGCTGTATATGAAATAGCCAGCTTTATTTTTAACTTCACATGTATGGAATATTTACCTGTACAATTAGTGTTAAGCTTCAGTTTCATAAAGTATTATTTTAAAATTCACTTATTTTAAAAAGCGATTTTGCAGTAAACATACAGGGCGTTCCATTTAAATAACTCGAATATCTTTGGAAAAAATTTCTCAAATATCTCGTGCGAAAATAATGATAAAAATGTTTTAAATAAAAATTACTCGATTTCATTTCTATATCCACGTAAAGCTATCTCACATAATTTTCTTTCTGAAATCATACAATTTTTGTACAGAATTTATCAGTATATTTTATAAAATATCTTTCATTAATATTTTTGAAAATATTCGAGAGTTGATTTAAATACGACACTCCATGCATTTTGCACGTTGCTCGAATACTTCTTCCGCAAGTTTTCAACACGAAGGCTATCGATTTATCCTCAAAAATTTATTCTCGCCCCTGTTCGTGATAAAATGGAAATTTATGCGCCGTTTCTGAAATCTTACAGTACTGCGAGTTGCGCCGCGTGTACGTGTCTTTGAAATTTTCTTAACCTTTATCCAGACTGTTGTATTGTATGCTCTCGATAAGAAAAACGTGGAAACAAGAGTCGTGCATCACCGAATGCGTTCAAACTACCGCCACGATGAAAATCTCTCGAGTGAAAAAGTGCGAGCTGTTAATGATTTTACGACGTCGTTACGCTCCATAAATTTCGCGATAACTGACGTTAAATGGCGAACCGTGTACGAAGTTTCGCGGCTGAAAAATCTGCAACGTGGACGAAAAATCAGGAACGTGAAGCACGTCCAATAAACTCGATTTTCCAGCGGGAGTTTAAACGAACCCCATATTGAGTACGATGCTACTTGATATCAAATATTCCTCAGAACGGTAAAAAGATCAAGGATGAATTTCTATGCAAAAAATAAAATCGTTTAAGCGATGTTTCATTTTTTTTTCAACGATAGGAGTTTCATCGAATTTATTCAAATATTATAGGTTTATAAATTCTTATTGGATTTTATACATATTTTTATTTGGATTGGATTTTAATTTGAATTTGGATTTGCAATGATTGTTTCGATTTAATCATGGGTTAACATTGTCTCACAAGTAATGAGACAAGTAATTAATAAAGTTCGAATAAAATATACTTCACAATATATTTTAATTTATAATACGTTATTTTTAAAACTAAAATATTGTACTTGCAGTTCGTCTAAAAATACAATAAAATTATTGTTGTTATTAATTTTTATATAAATTCTAAGTATTATAAACAAGATTTTTTAGGCTTGTATGTTCTGATACTAATAATTGTTAAAATTGTTACAAATTTATAAAATGCTGATAATGTTGAAACTATTTAAATGTTAAAAATTGTTAGAAATGCTTGAAATGTTAAAAATGTTTAAAAATATTGAAAATATTAAAAATTGTTAAAATTGTTACAAATGTTTAAAATGTATAAAATATTGAAAATGTTAAAACTTGAAAAAATATTGAAAATATTAAAAATGTGAAAAATGTGAAAAATGTTAAAAATGTCAAAAATGTCAAAAATTTTTAAATTGTCAAAAATATCAAAATTATCAAAAATATCAAAAATATCAAAAATATCAAAAATATCAAAAATATCAAAAATATCAAAAATATCAAAAATATCAAAAATATCAAAAATATCAAAAATATCAAAAATATCAAAAATATCAAAAATATCAAAAATATCAAAAATATCAAAAATATCAAAAATATCAAAAATATCAAAAATATCAAAAATATATTTTAAATATGTTTTTAAATATATTTATACTTCAAATTGGTAATTAGTAAATCCTTCAGTCACAGTCATATTTCGTCCAAATTATCAATATCTTTAAATAAAATAATTTGATCAGAATGTCTATAAAATAAAATTTTTAAGAATTTCTTTGAATTCAGCAGTTCTAATTATCATACGAAAATTTTCATCGCGTGTCTGCTTCAAACGTAAACGCTTTGACAACCGTAATAGCGTAAGGGTTAATCAAGCACGCGATGTACATTGCTAATTACAAATGCTAAAGTGGATTACCCAGAATGGTAAATAGGAACATGAAACAAAGGTATCTATCATTTTACATAATCCGCCATTTAGGGCCAACATATTTGAATACACATTGTTCGCCGCAAACCATTAAAGCCACATTCCTGTGCTGTATTTTACAGAATATTTGGTTCACAATTCGACTCACTTAAATAATTAACAGTCGCTCTACTTTGTTATCACAGTTATAAAAGCTCTTCTATGTCTCTCACAAGGAAATTACATTTAAACAGTGTATAATTCAAATTAAAATGAACTTTGAAACGAACTCTCCGTTTCCACGGTAATATTTAATGTGCGGCTAATAAATGAATAATTTTGTAATTAAGCCCCGACGTGTGGCTGTTTAAGAACAATATGTCAGCTGAAGTATTAATACAGATTAATTAATGGCAACTTCAATTTAATTACTGTCCTTGCTAATGGATATCCACGTGTCACAGAATACTTTTGAACAATGTTCTCGACACCTCAAATAATTACATTCTGATGCTCCTTGATTGATGGTATCGTTTCTTCCGAGTTTTCAGTTTAGAGAAATTGATTTAACGTTTCTTCACTTCTGTTATCTGAACTAGCATCATTAATTTGGTATCAAGGTGACGTGTACGCTTCGCGTACTTCATCAATCATCTTCGATCAAGATTAAGCTGTCGCTACTGCCCTAGCTGTGCATAATTATCGAACAGGGTGCTGATCAACTGAGCTTCGGGGCTTAGAGAGATTTCCAGATTCTGTGTCAAACTATACAGCTTGGAGATGTTATTTAATTATATGCTGTCTTGTCTTCATCTCAGATGTTCAAATTATTAGATTGACGCATCGAAAAGAATATTTGTGTATTTCAGAAAATATTTGACATTTTTTAATTTTTTGGATATATATGTCTTCTTTTGTGTTAGAAAAATTGTTTTGAATAAATAACTGGTTACAGTTTTATTTGTGAGTGTTCTGCGGATGTTTGTGCATTTATATATTTCTAGTAGAACGTGTAAGAAACTGGAATGTTATACGACGTACAGAAAGTGAAATAATTGGTCAAAAATGTGCAAAATATACGAATCGAGATAATACTTTAAACCATTTGCAAGGAGCAAATATTGAAGGAATATTTGCGTAAAAATTCATATTTTATTTATAACAGTGTAATAGTGCCATAAAACCAATAGTATCATCAAGTCTTTGATTAATGCTAACCTCGAGTTACATCTTAGTAAGAAACTTTATTACATTAAATATATGATTTTATTCTAACTTAAAAGAATTTATTGCATCTGTTTTCTTTTTTCACCATATTCTAGCTACTTTTCACCATTATAGCTTCTACTAATTACAGAGACTTGTTAATGTCCCAATTATCCCGATTGACTATCTTCTACATCCGTTGCCATAGTAAAACCGCTCGCGTTCGAAGATTCATTACCCAAATGCTATACCATCCGAACGTCCTATTATCCGCTAATTCAAATCATTACTATTGCTAATCGTCACTATCAATCATTAATTTTGATCATAACGATTCAGTGTGAGGCTAACGATCTACGCATATGCTTTGATAATGCCAGAAGGCATAAACCGATTGATGCAACTGAAACGGTACCGTATACTAATGACTTCGGTGACAAAGAATAAAAATATTCTGATTCATATGTTTTAAACATTAACCTTTCGCGGTCAATGTTTTCTTCCATATACATCTTTAATTTTTTATTCACCTTTGATACAAATATTTAGTCTTCTTATTTATCTTTAATGTAAATATATCATTTTTTACTTACCTTTGATGTAATTTTTCTTTAATGTAAATGTCATTCTTTACTTACTTTGATGTAAATATTTAATTTTTTATCTTTTATATAAACATTTAATATTTGATTTACCTTTAAACTCTGATATAAATATTTAATATTTCACCTTCGAAGTAAATATTAAAATATATAGGAGTTTTACTTACAATTAGAAACTTCCATATTCCGACCATCAGAGAGTTAACAAAAAATGAAACCCCACTATCCTGCAGACAAAACTAATTTATCTACAGAGGAGGACCTTGCGGAGCTTCAGGTCCTAAACTAATAACCCATTCAGATGTCACGAAATTCTACTTAAGACCAACTTAAGCAAACATACAATCTTGAAAGAAGCATATTTCTGTCAAATCATGTGTATTCACCAAAAACGTTGATATCTCGCGATTCACCGCGACGGAAGATGTATTCTCACATTTGTCAGACCACACCGTGTATTCGCAAATAAAGAACGATATATCTCGCGTTTCAGCATTTTGATACAACAAATAGTAGGCAGGGTATAGTTCGTCGAAACTCGTCGTTCGTTTATCATATTCGCATCGTTGAATCGACTGCCGTGAAAATATCGTCGATTTTCACCTTTTCAATAGCTATTAGAGGGGCGACGGGTCCCGGATAGGGTTTCTACGCGTGTCGAGCTGTGATTTATGCGACAGATACGTTGAAACCAGTTTATGCAAATATTATCGCAGTCAGATTGGTTTGGCAGCACGCCCGGTACCGCGTGCTACTGAATCTTGTAACGGTGACTAGGATTTCTGCCGCATTAGTCTTCATACAATAGTGGGTGTACAACGTATGGACAGTGCAGAAATATGGCAGAAAAATGGTGCTAGATTTAAGTGATATATATCTTTACGACTTATAGAAATACTGCGGTTCTTTACGTTAATTAATGTTTCTTGTTAATTTAATTTTGTATATGATGTTAG
Source organism: Megachile rotundata (assembly GCF_050947335.1). NCBI lineage: Eukaryota > Metazoa > Arthropoda > Insecta > Hymenoptera > Megachilidae > Megachile > Megachile rotundata. The sequence goes on along the minus strand of NC_134991.1, from coordinate 9,586,782 downwards.
AATATGATACCATAGCGATTAGGCCTGGATCCAAGTTTCTATCAATACAATAATATATTGTTTTTAGTTTTCTCAGACATTTTGTGCAGGTTCAAACTGATACGTTTCCGTAGCAGTAATAACATCCACGGAGTCATTACATCCCATAAAGTATTTTTAATTTATTATTATTCACATCTAGTTGACATAATCCTTAATCTTAGAAGGATACACTATATAATATACCGTCTTCAGCTTTTCCCGATAAATAGGTTCAAATCAGTAGGTTTCTGTAGCAGCAATGACGCCCAAGGAGGCGTTACATCCCATCAAGTATTTTTAGTTTATTATCATTCACATCTAGTTGACATAATCCTTAATCTTAGAAGGATACACTATATAATATACCGTCTTCAGCTTTTCCCGATAAATAGGTTCAAATCAGTAGGTTTCTGTAGCAGCAATGACACCCAAGGAGGCGTTACATCCCATCAAGTATTTTTAGTTTATTATTATTCACATCTAGTTGACATAATCCTTAATCTTAGAAGGATACACTATATAATATACCGTCTTCAGCTTTTCTCGATAAATAGGTTCAAATCAGTAGGTTTCTGTAGCAGCAGTGACACCCAAAGAGGCGTTACATCTCATCAAGTATTTTTAGTTTCTTATTATTCACATCTGGTTGCTAGAATTCTTAATCTTAGCAATAAAGTCGTTTTCCTGCTTCTTATGCATGTCGAGGTATTGCTTGGTTTTACTACTTGCTACGGTTACTTTTTGAAGATCCAACGCACATATCACTCGGATTTTCATTTCCACCCGAATTAATGTACCCAATAGAAATCACGAACTGTTCCTCGCAGCCATGTTCATAAAAATTGTACACCCATAGTTCATCTTGTGAAATAAGCAATAGAAAAGATAGACACCATATAGACCGAGGTTGTTCATTTCGAAACGTCGGATACATAGACACATTGTTCGCTTCGGATCAACTTCGTATACACATAGACAAGCAGTCGTTCAGTTTGGAATATCATTAAAAATAGGTAGGAAGCACATATCGGTTACGCAATTATTCAAGCTACCACTTATAAATATTAGGACTTGAAACGATATGAAGTTCCCCACATCGTTTAATCGTCACTTAATATTGCCAACGATGCAACGCAAATGCATAGTACAAAGTATATTCTGTAAATGTTATTTGAAAACGTTGTTGAATTAACGGCAATTATATAGAAATCTCATAGATTGTAATGAGCCTGATGTTGCCAGAGTTAAAATTATGAGCTAGTTTTACTTTTTGAGGCTGTTTCTTACTTTCACAAATTTAATTTTCTACCAAAAGTTCAGATCATTGAAAATATACGTTGATATATTTACTCGACATATTGTGTCATCAGTAGTTATAAAATCAGAACTTCAGAATAAACTTGATAGAGAACTTGAACATGAGATTTCAGGTCCTTCAGAATGAACAATTACCTTGAAAATGACCAATTATCATGAAATAGTTTTAAATAATGTTTGCGAGGAAACCGCGATTTTCACTGGATTCTCCAATGTCCGGTGCAGTTTCGAATTTTCATCCAGGAAGATTTAAATCCTGTACACGTCGTCGCAAATAATTAGGACGGACGTGTTTGGCACGTGTCGGTGGACGTCGTAACACGCCACCAGAGAATTACGATTGATCGCTTTAACCGTGGAGCATCGTTATTGGCGCCTTGTCGATTGGGTCGATTGTGTCCCCGAACGCGATACCTGATATTTCCAACACCTTCCGATCCATTGATTTTTCTCCGATTGAAAAATTGTCTTTCGACGAAATATTGTCTATGTACGATATTCATATTTTGATTCTTTAGTAGGAAATAATTGTACAATAGAATCTGAACAGTTTATGCGATTACAGGATTTCAAATATTCAATAACAGTAATATGTAATCAATTGCAACTATAGACCACATCAAACCACAGTTTGTTACTTCATTTGCTAATTCAGCTTTAAATGTAACAGCGTGTGTTTGAAATTCAAATAGCTCAATATAATTATTCCATAATGGTTAATAAATTAATGAGATTTAATTTAATTCGTAGTTCACTAAATATTCAAAGATGGCATGATGTCAAGAAAGTATTATGATTCGCTTTCGGTAGATAGAAAGCTTCAGTATACCGGTTAAGAGTTTGTAGATGAAAGCTCGTGGAGTATTAAGACTTCGAGAGTGGAGGTAGGTTTACGACGAAGATACGCTGAGAGGGTTGTTCCTGGGAATGTTAGTTTAAAAGATAGCAACTGGAAAGTTTCCCCTGCAATTAGCTCAGCAGTTAGAGACTGTTAGTGTAAATTTCCCGTTTCTGAAACACGTTTATGAAGTTTGGATCGTCGACTTTTAATGGCACATCGGTATACCGTGAAATCGAAGCGAGGTGCGTCGTTGAAAGGATTAAAGAGGTCTCGTTTCAACTTCATTTTTCTTAAACTTAATTAGCCTTTTATGTTACAATTTTTCGGGTTAATCCGACTTTGCCTGTAAGTTTTAGTACTTTGTACTGTTTTTAAATTTGGGTCAAATGGTAGATGGGTAAACTTTCTCGTGACATAATTCTGGTTTCTGTATCTTCAATACTAAACCTACCAAATTTTCTACCAATTATAATAAGCCAAAATGTTCTACCAATTATAATAAATATTATAAACTACATAATTTGTTCAGGTACTTCTCTTTAAATTTACATTGAAAAAAATTAACTTGTGTACTAATTTATGTTCCATCATTTATGTTACATTTTCAATTTTAAATTAAGTACACGCCAGGTAATTGCCAAGTACACCAAGTGTAAAAAATATTCCCACTCGTTACTTTGTATCAATGTTTACCTAGCAATTTTATTTTCCCTTTGAATAAAACGTTCATTCAATGTTTGTGCAACATGGTAAACAGAGCTTCGTGTAAAAAATGTTTTTATATTCACAATTTATCCGTAGCAAATACGGAGGAAGAAATCGCTGGAAGTTAAATGGCGAATCCTGGTAGCAGATTTGAAAAATTATTCACGTTTCGTTTTCTCGGGACGAGACCAAAAGACGAGAGTCAGCGAATCGACGTGTCTGCACTGAACTTTTCACCTGCAAGATCTAATGAGGCGGGTAAAAGACGAGCGCAATTAGCAGGCTGGCGGAGCCAGCGTTCTTTTCATCACTCGATGTCACAATCAGATTGAAATGCAAATTTTTAGAAGTAACATTGAGGAATACCGCGCTGTTACTTAGCAACAGATTTACGAAACCCATTTAAGATTTCTTATTTTAAATTACAGTTTATAAATTTAAGTTTAATCTTTGTGCTAATAAGTTTTTTACGTCTTTGGATGAGATTGTTTCAGAGACTGTGTTTCGGTGAATTGCATAAAATAATTGATATTTCGTCCTCTATGCAACTTCATTTTTAATATGAAAGTAATTGACCAATGTGAATTCAATATTAAACATAGATGACTACACTGTCAACGTACGTGTTCTCGTGATATATTTAGTTTATTATGAATGGGAACATTGTCCACATTCACATGCAATCGTTCAATGCAACCTGTATTGATATTTTTCTGTATCGACATTGGTAATGAAGTTATAACCTGATATAACTCTATAAACCATCCTGTATGCTGTACATATTTTGCGTTTAAATAATGATTTTACATTCATGAAAATAATGTGTACATTTTACAGTGTTTTACGTTTTATGAAAATTAATGATATTGTCGAGGTTACCCTTTTAATAATGTAATAATGATATATTATTTGGCAATCTTCCACGTTTGATAGGTTAACTCACGATGGTCATATGTGACCGCCGCTGCAAATTTAATAAGTTAATTTTTTATAGAAAAGGAGAAGAACGAAGATTCTTCATAATTATACTATACACTAATAGATTGAAAAATAAAATTGACAGATTACTCTCGTAATAATCTATAATATTAATGTGTTCGATCATATGTGCTGTGAACATGTTAACATATGTTAATGTATTAACATATGACAGATGAATAACTCCTTATACTTGTTTCCAACATTTTCAACAAGAATCTTCAAAATACTATAAAATATGTATTTGTCGAATAAAAAAGTGTGTAGACCCAAATGAAATGAAAGTCATCTGAGAATAACAGAACCCAATATCACAGAGAGGAATATTCGAACCATTCGTACTGCTTTAAACCACCATGAATCAGCAGCTACGCTCCTATTTCAAAGCCATAAAATAATTTTGACCGGGTAAATAGGCAATTTCACGTCGGTCGAATCGCGGTAACCCTCTGCTGTGTCATCAAGCAAAGGTAATCGCAACAGATGTTCAAAAATTTTCACCTTTTTTGCGTCGATACATATTAAAAGAGAAACGAACGAGATCAGCGATTAAACATTGCGGCTTCAATTTTCCCGAACCACGGAGTCAGAGAACGAGAATTAACGCTTTAATCCGCGCGAGCGTGAACGAGATGAAAACGCTCGGAGGACAATTTGCACGGGCGATCGAGCCGATATTCCGCGGCTTCGCCAGAACTGAAACGTCGACGCTTCTTCTCTTTCTTTTTTTATCACGCGTCGAGGAAGATCGATAATTCATGCACACGAGATCGACGGCGCGGATTGGTATCCCCTTAAAAAGCGGAACGTCAGTCGAAGCAACGCGACAGCAGAAAATCTAAAATCGATATTCGTCGGCCTGTGACTCTCGAAACTCGCATTTCTACTCGCCTTTCGGGAGGTACTTTATCCACGAGATCAAAGCAAGAAAGATTCCTGATATCTACCGGCTCGATAAAGATTCTTTTGAATCTTTCTGCTGATCGGAAAACGCCTACGTTTCATTATTGAAAACATCTTCCTCCGCAATTATCGTGACTGACGGAATTTCGATTGGAAGAGGACGTTGATTAAATGTAGCTTCTTTTAAGTTACGTTATTTATTTATTTTATGTTATTTATAGCCTACTGTTTATAGGTTTGTTGGAAATCTTGGTTTATTAAAAATGTGTGTTTAATGTACTTTTGAAACGAGATACGCTTTTGTGGTTTCATAATTTTCTGTAACATATTTGTTTGTAAATGATCAACTGCTCTAGCTGGTTTGAAACTATTGAAATTTTAAAAATTTTAAGGGTAAAATTGCAGTTATACTGTGATTATAAAATTGTATTACTTTAATAGTCAAAATTCACAAACTTTTTAGTTCAATTGCCTCAAAGGTCTCAAAAATCCAAGAAGGTCCAAAGTTTCAAGATTAAAAAATCTTAAAATCCCTATATTCCGTAATTTTAAATATTGCAAATCTCAGAAAGTCAAAAATTAAAAAATTGTATAGCTTCACAGAATACAAGATAAATAATTTTTATTGAAATAAATAATGAATCGTTCAAACTGCAATTATCATGGTATTAATATATCAAGGTAATTAATTTTTGAACACAAAATTGATTACGTTAAATACATAAAGTGGTCAAAAAATAATATATTAAAAATGATTTGTTATCGAAACAGTATGTAAAATTAAAAATTACATTTCTCATAAAAAATATTACAAAAAGTGTTCCTCGCAATTTTATAATTATGTAAATCATTTAACCCCTTGCACTATGACTTATTTGTCAAGTGCGTCAGACAGAACTGCGCAATTAAGCTATAATATTAAAATAGACAAAAAAATTGAAACGTTACTTCAATGTGTTATTATTCAATTGTTGACTATGCAAATTATAATTGGACTTGAACTCTAAATTGAAGCGTATTAAAAATTTGAGAAAAATTGATCACGGCCGAGGTACGAGTGCGTCACGAGTCAGACTCGTCAAAATAGTGCAAGAGGTTAATCTTATTATGTCCATAACAATTTGCCAAAAGTTCAGGAAATACAACAAAAGCTGCGCAGGTCGAATACTTATCATAGAGAGAGTCAGGGTTTTCACTTCTTATTTAAAATCTCTTTCGCTCCCATGATTCTCGAGATCAAAGCACGAGGATTCTTCGTATCAGCCGCATCTCTGTTATTCTTCTCGTTTCTGTTTCGAAGGAAATGCAAGCACAAAGATAAACCTGCAATTTTTCACGGTTCCTTTCACGATATAAGACACATCGCTCGAAAATGGGGCAGTTAGAGATATACTATCTACGAGTTTCTTTCGGTACAAAATATGACCACAGCTTTATATTGATAAAATATATGTTTCTTGGTGGGTTATTTCATTAGAGTTAAATTAGGAATAAATTGTATAATTAAAAATACATACAAATGATTTTCATTTAAATTTATTATTAAGGAGTTATATCATCTCTTTGACCTTTTTTTGGGGTCTTTTTGACCCAGTTTAATCATACTGGAAAGCAAGTGAAATTGTGGACGAAATTGTAATGAAATTTATATTAATATTTCATATTCTTAATATTTTTAATATATGTAATATTTGAAAGGGTTGTTTAAGTTTTAATATTTTTAACGTTTTTAACATTATTAATATTTCTAACATTTTGAGTAATTTTAACAATTTTAATATTTTTAATATCCTTGACTTTTTCAATATCTTTAATATTTTTTATATTTTTAATGTTCAACGTTTTTCATATTTTTAGTATTTTTTATATTTTTAATGTCCAACATTTTTAATATTTTTAGCAGCTCTTATATTTCCAATGTCTTCAATATCTTTAATAACTTTAATACCTCTGACATCTTTGATATCTTTAATATCATTCATATCTTCAATACGTTTAATATCTTCGTTACCTTTAATGCTCTTAATATCTTTCACATTATGACCGTTTTTAATATGCATAACATCTTGACTATCTTTAATATCTTCAACATTTTTATTCAATAAATGTATTGTATTTTGACAATTTACATGTATGCTCATTAAAAACTATTACACATGTACATAATAATGAAAAGCCCATAAGCACATAATAAAATAGACCCAAAGATTAAAATCTTAAATCATTCTTTACATCCAAAGTCAAATACAGAATTCTAAGCATGCAAAACTTCAATGAAATCGCATTATCGAATTAGTAATTGAAAGATGTAAGTAGATGTTATCAACTGCTGAATTGTATACTCTATTGAACTGCAACTAGAGTTGCAGATAGTTCGTGAACGAGTTATGCCATAATCATGCAACTACATCGTACACACTAGTTTCTGTACAAACTATGCTTTTAATCATATATTCAGTGCACATTATATTTGTGTCGTGTTCGTAGTAGTGTCACGTGTCGATACTCCATGTGTCTCCATGTAACCCGAATGCGAACTATGTACGACACGAATGCACAATTCTACTAGCAAAATAGAACGTGAATTCTTTAGAAGTTTTCGGGTAGAATATGTTAAATAGTTTGTTTAACGCTATTGTGTTAAACCTTCTTTTGTATTTGCTGAAAGAAACCATTATTGCCATTTGCTTGAGAAACGTTCTGCGTCAGTTATTAAACTATACATAAGTTCAATTTTTGTTTAATTTTCAACAATTTTAATAGTAACACTTTTTCTACAAATTTATTTTTAGTATCTACAATTTATACGAACGATAGCCTAAAAATTTAATTTTTCCAATTTCAACAATAATCGACAAATTTTCTTACTGTAAGAATATATAAAAATTGTTTAAAAAATTATGATCTTATAGTGAAATGTCTTATCGATTTTAATCTTGTATTTTTTATAAACGAAAATTGTATCAGAAACAACTCAATTTTTCGACGGTGAATACGCACAGTTTATTTCAATTATTATATAACACACGTATTATAATTTAGTCTGCGAGTGACATCAATATTACAATCAAAGCCGAAATACTTGATCCCGCAACGAAAGTCTTTGCAAAATATAAAGTAAAGTCCGTAATGACAACAAGTATGTCCCGTAGTGACAAGTTATAAGTGAAGCCTCGTAACAACAAATATAAAGAATGAAACGCGTAGCAACAAATATAAGAGAATGAATCGAAGTGAAGTGCGGGCCCGGTGCCCTCGCCTATTTTATACGTTTCACTCCCCTACGACGTCTCCTAGCAACCACCCGATTTCTTCGAAATCTGCCACGTGCCCTCCGTCGACCTTGGCTTCGCGGTCATCCCTCTACGACCGATCCTTGCGATGCCGCCCGCCCTTTGCGGCCGAGCCGCCGCGCCGCCACGCCGCGCGCCGATACCGATGTCGCGCCGGCACTTGCCGGTACCCGCCGTCAAACGGAGCGGTCCGCGCCTTTGTACTCGTTTCTCGAAAATTACGCATCAGGAGACGTCGCCGAGGAGTGCCTTTCTTTTCTGCCGAAGTGCGCACCTGGGTTCGCCGGCATTTCGCGGTGGATCAAATACTTATTAATTGGCATTTTTCTCGGAATTTCAGAGCATGTGCCACGTGCCACTTTTGCCACGTGCCATTGCCACGTGCCATTGCCACGTGCACCACGCACGTGTACATTTCTTAGAAAAATTAATTATCTATCGTCTTCGAGTGCGACCGATCCCGCAGACAGCTAGCCGGAGCGCAGGGCAAGCAAGCTCGCCCCCGCCCGGGTTCTCACCTCTCCCGAGCGGAGTGGCCCTCGGTGTTTTGGTGAGCACCACCACTCCCGGGCGGATTGGTTACCCCCGGTGCTACGATGGTGTTTTTCATGCCGAGACACTCATGGTGTTCGACGAATACGGCCACAGGTTTCCCCGTGCACGTAGGGCTTCGAGGCATGGAAACTCGCCATGCCTGCTGCTTTTGACCAGTCGTCCCCGAAAACCCCGCTAAATTCATTTAATCTTATGTTTATCTTTAAATTTTCATTCCATGCTCTGAAATGCCTCAATTGGCCAGTTCTATCCGTAACAAAAATATTTGACAAAAAGTTGTTTAACGAATAGTAATGTAATAATTTTAAGAATAACATTCAATTTAATTATTATAAATAGAATATAAAAATTTTTGCATAAAATGATGAGATATGGTAGCAAAGATTTCGTATTCAGATTAAATTGCCTTTCGCTGGTACCAGCATACAGGATGAATGATGAAAAAAGGTTGTATACACACATAGGTACATACATACGTAACACAGAAAATTGATCAGAGAAGTTAACTGCTGTATATGAAATAGCTAGCTTATAATCACAAAGTTTTATTATGTCAGAAGCACATATTACTACATGTTCTGCGTCTCTTCGTTATAACACGTTATATCTGCACGCTGAAAAAGTTCCCTGTAATTTTTCCTCTGTGATAGAAGTTAATTGTTGTGGCTAAGCTTGCAAACTTATAGCGTCGTTTGATTTTATGGCTGCAAGCGTACTTTACAATAAAAATTACATTTTTTAGATCTATGAAATTATCAGAAGCTCAGGAAGTATTTTATGTATTTCATTTTACTACTTCTACAAGAATGAATATAGGAAATGAGATTTGACGAGTTTTATCATTTTATATTTATATCATACAAATTATAGTTTACATATTAAATATTGTACACAAATTATAGTTTACATATTAAATATTATACACAAATTATAGATTACATATTAAATATTATACACAAATTATAGTTTACATATTAAATATTATACACAAATTATAGATTACATATTAAATATTATACACAAATTATAGATTACATATTAAATATTGTACAAAAATTATAGTTTACATATTAAATATTAAATGCAAATATTAGATTCAAATTAAAGTTTAAAAAGCATGATGAAGAGAAGGATACATTATAAGATAAATTATAATGAAGAAAGTGTGACATATGAACACGAAAAAAATGTTCCGAAGTGAACAACCTCGGTCTATGCGGTGTCTATCTTTTCGATTGCTTATTTCACAAGATGAACTATGGGTGTATAATTTTTATGAACATGGCTGCGAGGAACAGTTCGTGATTTCTATTGGGTACATTAATTGGGGTGGAAATGAAAATCCGAGTGATATGTGCGTTGGATCTTCAAAAAGTAACCGTAGCAAGTAGTAAAACCAAGCAATACCTCGACATGCATAAGAAGCAAGTAAACGACTCTATTACTAAGATTAAGGATTCTAGCAACCACATGTGAATAATAAGGAACTAAAAATACTTAAGAAAGTGTAACTCTTTAGCTTATTGATCTAGACTCCTTACTGCTGCTACAGGAATCTATTGATTTGAACCTATGCAAAGTGTCCAGCAAAACTGAAAACGATGCATTATTGTATCGATAGAAATGACTAATCGCCATTTTATTCTAATACCCAACAGTCAGACCAACACTTATACTCAACAGAAGAATACATGTTTCATATAGCAACAAAAGACCAAAAATATATTAATTTAATTACGAATGAAGCAGTACTTGAAAGAACACTATAATGTCCGAATCACTGAAATAACAAATAACCAAAATGACTTTAATTTCTGATTCGCTCTATACAAGTGAAATAAACGTTATGCGTCCAATGAAACGATCGGGGTCAAAGTTATTCTCATCACCGGTGGCCAACTACACGTATAATAGACCCGTCTGATACAACCCTACTTTCGTCACATTTTTTTTTACTATGTCACGAATGACCCGCTTTATGCATCCTACTATTATGAGAAAAAAAAATATCAGAACTCTTCGTCGTGTTGTGAGGCGTGGTATTTCTCGATTTGCATTCGTCGTCGCCGATGAAAAGAAACTCGGTTGTTAGTTTGATTGGTAAAGTAAAGGGAGCCGTGATTGCAGTTCACCTGGAAAATGTGGGACAGCAAGAAGTGTGCAGTAAAACAAGTTGTACAGCTGGAAAAGTTTCGAACTCGACGAGATGATATTGTATATTTTTTGTTACTGTTACTTTAGCACTTCGATGGCTTCAAGTTTTTACCGTGTTTCTTATTTCCCGTTCAAATTGATGTTGCTTTAGTTGCTGGAAGAAGGAGCTTTTAATCGATGCCGTAATTTATTAGAGTGATGGATGACAGATTCAAAGTTTCTTAAATTAAATTAGTATGTTGATAGCATGTGTTGATAATGTACTATTTTAATGCAGTTAATAAGTTCCACACATTTTCAAATTTGCAAAGATTCTAATACCAAAATTCTTGAATTTGCAAGACTCAGAATTTGAAATTCTAAGTTAAAAAATATTACTAATTTAAACCGCCAATACGTTCGGACAATCACTATAATACTCCCAATAAATATTAAACACCTGAAACATTGGCAACACATATTGATCGTTCGAGACCTCCGTTAAGTTATTAAAAACAAATACCGTGTTCAACCCCTGTATTTTCTATAAATTGCACAACGTTAATTTATTAATACACGCTTCATTTATGCATACATTTCATAACCTTCCAATACATTTCATTGAACCAAATTCACAAATTCTAAAAACAAATTTTTATATTTTTGTATCGAAATCAAATAAAAAAATATTTGCATTGAAGCCGTGCTCAAATTGATGGAACAAAATAAATTGATTACCATCAACTTGATTTAGCAATTTTTGCTGATCTTTGTATAAATTCAAATAAAGATATTTGTATTGGAGCTTCATTCAAATTGATACCACGAAACAAATTGATTGCTATTAATTTGTATGTATGTATCTCAACGCGAGTTGAACTCCCTCGTGAAAGGTAGATATGAAAATTTCATAGGTATCGTTCGGTGCGATATTCCGTTTCAATCGATTGCCAGAAATTTACAACGCCGGAGAGTTTTTAAATATTCACCGACGCACGTGATAAAATATTCGACAACATGGAAAATATCTTGATTTGTAAAATAACAATTGTAGAGTTTTTGCGGAATATGATAATAATGTCTGCTGTAGTAATGTTAACATTAGTAATAATATATACTTAGTTTAATAATAAATAATTGGGTTAATGATATCTACGATAATAATATAGTTCAGCTCAATGATGATTTCGCTCAATTTTTAGAAATATCAAAATTTGTCAAAAAGTTTTCTCAATTTTCCAATTTTCAAATTTCCTAATCTCACAATTTTCCAATTTCCCAATTTTCAAATTTCTCCTTTATGAATTTTCTAATTTTCCAATTTCCCAAGTTCTTAATTTTCTATTTCCCCAATTTCCTAATTTCTCAACTTTCTAATTTCCCAATTTTCCAATTTCCTAATTTCCCAAATTCTGAATTTTCAATTTTCCCAATTTCCTAATTTCCCCATTTCCCAATTTCCCAAGTTCTTAATTTTCCAAATTCTCAACTTTCTAATTTCCCAATTTCCCAAGTTCTTAATTTTCCAAATTCTCAATTTTCTAATTTCCAAATTTCCCAATTTCCCAATTTCCCAATTTCCCAAGTTCTTAATTTTCCAAATTCTCAACTTTCTAATTTCCCAATTTCCCAAGTTCTTAATTTTCCAAATTCTCAATTTTCTAATTTCCAAATTTCCCAATTTCCCAAGTTCTTAATTTTCCAAATTCTCAACTTTCTAATTTCCCAATTTCCCAAGTTCTTAATTTTCCAAATTCTCAACTTTCTAATTTCCAAATTTCCCAATTTCCCAAGTTTTTAATTTTCCAAATTCCCAAATTCCCAATTTTCCAATTTCCTAATTTCCCAAATTCTGAATATTCAATTTTCCCAATTTCTCAATTTCCCAATTTCCCAATTTCCCAATTTCCCAATTTCCCAATTTCCCAATTTCCTAATTTCCTAATTTCCTAAATTCCCAATTTCCCATTATACAGCTCCATCTGTAAAACTCCGACAATATAATGAGAGGTTATTGCATTTTGCACTTTTCAAAAATTTGTCAGTCCCCAATATTTCATCCATAAGTATTCGATGTCAATTATTTCAGTACTCTACGTTACAAGTAAATTTGAAACTAAAAAGTTTATATTATACATATTAATACAGATATATTTGCAGTATTACCAGGACTACATATTCTGAGGAATGAAGTTTCCACGAGTTTCCGGAGAATGAAGAGAAATAAAGAAAAATATCCTTGCATGGCCAGCCAAGACAAACGTGACTCGAATTTCCATTGAACCGTCAAAATTATTGGTCGATTTGTAGGATCTGGCTGTAATTTCGGACAGTAATATCGAGAGTACATTATATCTGATACTTGAAATAAAACCGGGCTCCGATAAACGTATCGTACATAATATACGTGAAGAACTTACGATATGAGTTACTTCGATCGCCCCATCATCGAAAACGATGATACCACTTGGCTACAGTATGTAGGTTTTATAGTTTTGGCGAAATGATTGATCAAATAACTTCAGTTTTGGGACACACGTTATGAGAGTACCATTGAGGGAATTTTTCAATTTTTGATGGAATAAAATGAAATATATGTTCATGTATTTTATTTATTTGATCGTATGTTCGATCGATGTTCGAATGTTATGTGTGCATGTAAGAAATTATATAACTTTTATTTCAACCTTCTTGATTAATTGAATTCCATTAATAGTTCACCGTATCATGTAATCTATATTAATATCAATTATTATAATTTTTTTATTCGATGAAGTAAAACTAATTTCGTTATGAGATCATTATTTAAATAATTTTATTAAGATTAATTAATTTTCTATATTTCACTGTGACAATGCCTTCTTTAAATACATATTTTATTTACGTTATTTATATATTTATTTCAAGCGTGTTATCAGTCATTTTCTATAAAATTATTGGTGTAAATACTATTGTATGTGATGGGTTCGATGACAAGAACACATAAGTAACAATCTGTGTCATGAGTAACAAAGACAAATATATTCTAGTAATATCAATAATTAAATTTACTAATTTACATTTGCTAATTATAAATTTATCAATCAGCTCATTGATTTCGTCATAACTTGAGAAATGTTCAAATTGAATTCTGTTAAAGCTGCATCAAAAAAAGTTACATTTATTGTTTCATGTAAATTTTTGTCGGTCCATCATTTTAGAAACATTCTGTACACACAAAGATCAAACTATTCACTGACACAATTCTCTTTAAAGAGTAAGCTTATATTCATGTTTATCGAATCGTGTCATCATCGAGAGGTTCACGCTACCTCATTTTTATCTTAACACTCATCCAGCCTATCCCTTCTCATTTCCGACCGAACATGTTTACAGTGCGTTGCATAAATATACCAACTCTTGTTTCTATAAATCTGAGTTTTCTGAAAATCATACCCAATTAACTACCTCGTGATAAACAAATTACATAAAAATAAATTAACCTATGTTGACAGATCAGCTATTTACAACAGTCAGCTGATTTGCATAAACTTCATATGTGGAATGTCTAAACATCAAATTTTATTTAAACTAGCTTACATTAATACGTCAATTCTATTCTTCACACACTTCAAATTAACCTAACCTACTCCTTTAAGTACACAAAATTCATTGACTTTTATAAAACATGAAATGTACACACGTGTTCCCAGTGTACTCATATGAGTACAGTACTAAAGTTTGTGGTATGAAGAGACGTATCATTATTTTTATTAGAAAAAAAAGTTTTATTTGCTCAATAAAGTTGTATTGAATATCTGAACAAGCATCATTGCCACTTTTCCAAAAAAAGTGCTCGTAGGTTAATAATTAAAGAAACTGAACATAATTCGCTAAAGGCTCAGATCATTAAAAATATGAGAGGTTTATTCGACGCGCAGTGTCTCACGCCCTTCATTATATCTGCGAGTCGCGAGATGAAAGCAGAAAATCCTTGAGAACCATCTTATAAATTCGCGGAACATACGGGCCAACAAACGGGGAAACTAAGTCTCAAAAGAAGCCGTTGAAAGGGGACAGGTAGTCTGGATCAGTCTTTTAGGTAGACTGAAGATTTCCTTCTCTGGCAGCCGCTTCTCTTTATTACGAGCAAGGAGAACGTGGCAATTTCGCACGACACGAACAAAGACGTACTGTTCGCGTGTTCCTTCTTCGTAAAGGAAAAGAGAATATAGCGGTCTCGTGTTCCAACGATAGTCGTTCGTCGCCCAGTTGTTGGAAAGCTTACTTGAAAAGTCCCGCTGGCCCTGCCTTGCAAGCCACTTTAACGGCGTTGCTCGATTTTTTTTCATGAAACGTTGACAACGACGGTTTCGAGATTCTGTGTTAGGGAGCGTATACATTATGCCAGTAACTGGTGCCGTCTTGTGAGTAAGTAGTACAATTTTTGCATTTTTTACTTTGCGTGTACCGAGTCTGGAAAAGGGATTTTTGAGAATTTCGGAATTCGGAGGTGTCGAAATGTGGGGATTTGGAGATTCGGGAATTTGACAATCCACCGATTTGGGAATTTAGAAATTTGGCAATACACGATTTGGGAATCTAAGGATTTAAGGGTTTGGAGGTTTGGGTAGTTTAAGGTTTAGCAATGTTGGGATTTGGGGATGTGGGGATTTGGGGATGTGGGGATTTGGGGATGTGGGGATTTGGGGATGTGGGGATTTGGGGATGTGGGGATTTGGGGATGTGGGGATTTGGGGATGTGGGGATTTGGGGATGTGGGGATTTGGGGATGTGGGGATTTGGGGATGTGGGGATGTGGGAATGTGGGGATTTGGGGATGTGGGGATTTGGGGATGTGGGGATTTGGGGATGTGGGGATTTGGGGATGTGGGGATTTGGGGATGTGGGGATTTGGGGATGTGGGGATTTGGGGATGTGGGGATTTGGGGATGTGGGGATTTGGGGATGTGGGGATTTGGGAATGTGGGGATTTGGGGATGTGGGGATTTGGGGATGTGGGGATTTGGGGATGTGGGGAATTGGGGATGTGGGGATTTGGAGATGTGGGGATTTGGGGATGTGGGGATTTGGGGATTTGGGGATTTAGGGATTAGGGGATTTGGGGATTTGGGGATTTGGGGATTTGGGGATTTGGGGATTTGGGGATTTGGGGATTTGGGGATTTGGGGATCTGGGGATTTTAGAATTTAGGGATTTGGAAATTTAGGGATTTGGGTATTTGGAAATTTGGGGATTTGGGAAATTGGGAAAATTGAAAATTAAGAACTTGGGAAATTGGAAAATCAGTAAGTTGAGAATTCGGAAAATTGTGGGATTAGAAAATTGGAAAATGGGGAAATTTGAAAATTGGAAAATTGGGAAATCAGGAATTTGAAAATTTGGAAAATTGAGATATTAGGCAATTGGGAAAAGAAGAATATAGGAAATTGGGAAAATTGGGAAATCAGGAATTTGAAAATTTGGAAAATTGAGAAATTAGGCAATTGGGAAAAGAAGAATATAGGAAATTGGGAAAATTGGGAAATTGAAAATTTGGGAAATTGGGAAAATGAGAAAATAGGAAAATTAAAAAATTGGAAAATTGTGAAATCAGGAAGTTAAGATTTGAAAAATTGTGAAATTAGAAAATTGTCAAAACTGCGAAACTGGGAAATTTGGAAATGGAAAGCTCAGAAATTTAATGATAAAAAACTGCAATAGGCTATATTACAAATACATTAAATTTGACAAAATGTGTCCACTCCTAATTACCAAGACATATTTTTAGTGTTTCAGTTCTAACAATTTGATCGGCACCTAAGTTGTTATAAAAGTGTTCAATAACACCGCACGCGCGAAAAGCGTTCATGCAAATGCCCCTTAAAATTGAAGAACAATTATGAAACTCGAACGTTTCTCATTTTACCGCGAGCAAAAAAATGGAGGGGCTCGTGAAACGTCGATCGGTTGCAGAAAGTTGAACGAGTCGTAAAAAAAAAATGGTACTCGAAAGTGCGACTACCTCTGAAACGCTTTCTCTGAGGCTCTCCTCGTCTGGCACGATTGCGTAAAAGCAAGCGAACGAAACAAAGAGTAAGAGAATGAAATATTGTTTCGAAGGAAAAAACCGGCGAGTAAGCACTCGCTTGCGAACTTTTAATAAGCCGGTATCGCTGTTTAAGCGTTTTCTTCTTACGTAACCGGAAAAAGCTCGTTCCGAACGACGAGCAAATGAATCTTGTTTTTGTTCGATGGTCAATTTACGAGCCTCTCTCTACAGTTTAAACAGGTTAGAAACGAATTAAACGGAATTGAAGTCGTTGACCTCGGAATGCTTCAAATACAATGAAACTTTCTGATAAATAATATGAAGTATGAGAAATATGTTAATATTTTTCAAAATTTTCTACAAATATTCGGATACAAAAAAATGATAGATGTAATACAAAATTTCCTTTAAATCTTTTGGAAATATTTACACGTATATGTATGTTCAATTCATTAGATTTGGGTATTTTAAAATTTAGTAATGTAGGGATTTGGGGATGTGAGAATTTGAGGATGTGGTGATTTCGGGATGTAGGAATTTGGAGATGTAGAGATTTGGATATGTACGGATTTGGGGTTTTGGTATGAAACTTACGGGTTTGACGAAAATAAAAATATAAACGATTTATGAATATTTTAAATTATTGTTCATTTTAAAAATTTGAGTCAACTTGTATTATTTAGGACTTGTCCATTACAGTTTATACAATTTTTAACTAATTTTTAATTAATTATTATTCATATTTCCATATTTAAAGGGACTCTTTGTGGCACAGTAGTGGCAATTTGCCATGTTAGGCTATAGGGATTCGCAGAAGCAATATCAAAATAGAAAATTGTTTAATTTCTCAATTTTCCAAATTCTCAATGTCCCAATTACCTAATTTCTTAATTCCCAATTTCCCAATTTCCCAATTTCCCAATTTCCCAATTTCCCAATTTCCCAATTTCCCAATTTTTCAATTTTCCAATTTTCCAATTTTCCAATTTCCTAATTTCTCAAATTCCCAATTTCCTAATTTCTCAAAGTCTTAATTTTCAATTTTCCCAATTTTCCAATTTTCCAATCTCCCAATTTCCCAATTTCTTAATTTTCAATTTTCCCAATTTCCTAATTTCTCAATTTTCCAAATTCTCAACTTTCTAATTTCCCAATCTCCCAAGTTCTTAATTTTCCAAATTCCCAAATTCCCAATTTTCCAATTTTCCAATTTCCTAATTTCCCAAATTCTGAATTTCTCAATTTTCTAAATTCTCAACTTTCTAATTTTCCAATTTCCTAATTTCACAAATTCTTAATTTCCCAATTTTCCAATTTCATAATTTTTCAAATTCTTATTTTCCCATTATGAAATTCCATCTGTAAAACTCCGGCAATATAATGAGAGGTTATTGCATTTTGCATTTTTATATTATTTCGAACTTGTCCATTATAATTTATACAATATTTTATTCATTTTTAATTAATTATTGTTTAGTAAATTTTTGTAATATTCCCATATTTAAAGGGTCTCTTTGTAGCACAGTAGTGGCAATTTGCCATGTTAGGCTATAGGAATTCACAGAAGCAATATCAAAATAGAAAATTGTTTAATTACTCCAATATAGCCAATTCGAAACATGCCAGTACTGGTACTAATAAATTTTAATTGAGTCACTTTTCCGAAGGACATTCGCTTTACATAAGAAGAAAATCAAAATGCCGAATTAATTAATTAAGAGGCTCGACGTTTTATATAATTATGCAGTATATTTCGATCGATCGTGGCCTCTCAATGATACGTCTGATTTAATTTTGGCAACGACTGTAGGAATACATTTGAAGTACCGTAGGTAGATTTAATTATGTAAATGGCCCGAGGGCATTACATTATTCGATACTATTACGAGCTGTTCGGGATTATTACTTTCAGTTGTTAATTGGCTCAATAACTTTCTAGCAAAGAATCGACTCTCATTATTCAATGCTCAACCCTTCATCTTCACATTTCATCAATAATATAATATGTTGTACATATAAAATTTTTGTACAAAATTTTCTAAAAGAAATAGAATGTAATTTTATAATTTATAATATAATATAATATTATTATTAATATTGACATAGGTACAATATGTAATATAACATACTATATTATTATTTAACATATCATTTAACCTAATATATTATATTATATATAATGTTAATATATTAGTATGAATAACGTACCAGATATACTGGGACGTTTAAGATCCCAGCCACTGAAAAACCAACTCTACCAAAAAATCTACTCATTATTTTAACTTGAACAAAATTATGGATAATATATGAAAGTTTGTTTTAACATATTTCACAGCTGATTTCAGGAAATTTAAACGTTGAATATGAAAAAATTCAGAAACGTGAACAAATTTAAAGAATGATAAAATTGAAGCTTGCACTGAAAAATTGTAAATTTTTTTTTTATTTCAATAGAAAGAGCTAAAATTTGAACTGAGCACTTTTGCGATGAAAGAGAAAAATACTGTGGCTTCAAAACAGGTATTTATTCAGATTTTCAAGATACGATGAGGCTAAAATTGAAACTAAATTTTCTGAAGTAGTTTCCCCAAAAATAACCGTAAAGGGTTAATAATGAACAGTTTCTTTTTAGCACGCGAGAAAGTAATTTGTTTAATGGGAAAATATTAGTGGCCTTATGCAACGATTATTCTTCTGAAATTATATGTGAATCTCGGAAAATGAGGGGTTCCTCGACACGAAAATAAGAGTATATTTTACTCGTGTTCGGATCGCGAAGTAAAATGCAGGAAAATAGCCAAGTTTCATTGTTATTCACGTAGTGGAAGCTGAGCTAAAAAGTATGCATGTTTTTATATGAATAATGCATTCCAGTGCAACATGTGCAATATTCGCGTATACGAAATTGAATTAAAATCTTAATTAAGACTTGAAAATTGTTCCTTTCTATTTGTTCTGGTATGAGATTTTTCTCAAGTCTCTATGTACAAAAATAATCCAGGATTCAGACATGCAAATCTTTTTATGCTCTCAAGTTGCAAAATTATTCACACAGCAAAATCTCTCAAATTACAAAATTTGTTATACAGCAAAGTTTTTGAAATTGCAAATTTTTTTACATAGAATAATTTCTCAAATAGTAAAATTTCTCAAAAAACAGAATTTCTTAAATTGCAAAATTTCCAAAATAGTAAAATCTCTCAATTTGCAAAATTTCCCAAATGGTAAAATTTCTCATATGGCAGAACCTTTCAAATTAAAAAATTTATCAAATAACAAAATCTCTCAAATTGAAAAATTTCCAGAATAGTAAAATCTCTCAAATTGCAAAATTTTGTAAATAATAAAATTTCTCGAATAGCAGAATTTCTCAAATAGTAGAACCTTGCAAACTGCAAAATTTCATAAATAGTAAAATCTCTCCGACATCAAACTCCCTAAAATAGCAAACTTTCCCTCACAGCAAAATCTATCAAAGTAAAAAATTTCCCAAATCGCAAATTTCCTCCAATTCTCAAATCTTCCAAATAAACAAAATTTGTCACCCAGCGAAATTTCACAAACACCAAAATTACCCAAATATACAAAATTCCCCAAACTGCAAAGTTGACCTGCATATTCAAATATCGACCATCAACCTTAACGAGGTTATTTCGTTTTTCTCGAATTGCCTCGAGTGACCCAAAAATCGCGCGTTAACGAAATTCAAAAAAGCCTTCAATCGGCAATAAAATGTTTGTCGTCGAAGCGAAACGAGCGCATCGGTTGGGACACAAAACCGCGTTTCATTAAAAAATCAAAGCGTTCTGAACACGGTTGTTTCAGCCAACTCAATAACGTATCGATCAATCGTCGAGCAAACTAAAGAGCCAATTACACTGCGAGGAATTCCATCGAGGGATCTCTGTCTCTATCTATCGGCGAGCATTCTGTTACCTTGCAACAACGTTACGTGAAACGAAGTGACATTTATCTCGGAGCAGCTTGATTTTGGCCGAGGCTGCTGTGGCAATTAGTTTAACGTAAATCAGGTAGAGGCGAGCATTCGAGATAGAACGAAAGCTTTTCCATTTGGAGTTTACCCAACGCTCAGGGCCGACCAGGGTGCTCGGTATGGTCCAACGGAAAGTCGACAAAGCAAAATAGGACAGATTCTACTGTATGTTCGAGTGCAACGTAACCTTTCTTTGAATCGGGACATATATGTAGTTGGTAGTTTTTAAATATTTTCAATTTTTTAATATTTTATGTTTTAGATTTTTAAATTTGAAGGTTCCTAAGTTTTGTGAGTTTCTTAAGTTGACTGAATTTCTAAATTTCTGAATGTCTGAATGTCTGACTGTCTGAATTTGTGAATTTTGTAAATTTTGCGAATTTTGTGAATTTTGTGAATTTTGTGAATTTTTTGAATTTCTGAATTTCTGAATTTCTGAATTTCTGAATTTCTGAATTTCTGAATTTCTGAATTTCTGAATTTCTGAATTTCTGAATGTCTGAATGTCTGAATTTTGTGAATTTCTGAATTACAGAATTACTGAATTTCTGTATGTTTGAATTATTAATTTTTTTAATTTTTGAGTGTCTAAATTTCTATGTTTTTAAATCTCTACATTTCTAACTTCTTAAATTTATAAAATTTTTAGATGCTTGATTTTATAAGTTACTAGATTATTAGATTACTCTGGCATTAGATTACTAGATTATTGGAATACTTAATTATTAGATTATGTGATAATTAGATTATTAGATTATTATATTGTTCAAATTACTAGATTACTAGATGTTAGGCTACGACGTTACTGGGCTACTAGATTACTTCATTACTGAATCATTAGATTACTAGATTTTTAAATTACTAAATTACTGATTTACTGACGTACTCAATTTTTTAATTTTCAAATATTCACTTTCCACACTTGCAAATCCATAAATTCGAAATTTTCAATTTCCTAGATTTCTAGATTTCTAAATACTGAAATTCCCAAATTTGTAGACCCCAAATTTCTAGACCATATCCCTAAATTCCCTAAATTACTCCAAATCCCAATATCCATAAATTTCAAGATTTCTAAATTCTAATGTCCTAAAGTACTAACATAATTTACAGATTTTCAAATACTTAAAAATCACCAAAATTGTACAAGTGAGATTCCCCTTTCTTTCTACATAATTTATGAAAAATACTTGACGTTGTGTTTTTTTCTAGAAAACCTTATGATACGATATCTTGTCCGATGATAATTCGGGTCCACAAATATTATCCCTTTAATCCCTTGCTGGACTTTAACGACTTACTGTGACACGCGACGCATTCACTGTTCAAATACGATGAATCTTACTCGAATTTTTAATACTTTTCAATTTGAAGTATGAGTCCAATAATAACTTGCAAATTCAAGAATCCCTGAAGACAAAAAAATTTGAAGACAAAAATTTAAACATTTAAACTTTCTTTACTTGTTTTAATATCATAGATATGAATAGATAGTTCTAAAGCATCTTAAAAAGTAAATAATAAAAAAAGGATTAATCTGTGCTGTTTGCTCTAAGTAATTGCAAACAATCAAACATGTTTTTCCTTTTATTTCCTTTATGTATATTCTTTTTTATGTTCCTATATTTCTTTCTGTATAAAGAAGTTTACTCCATAAACAAATAAGTAAAGTATTTTTTCCAGGAGACTCAAAGCTCACACCTATAATTGAAACGTTTTTCAAGACACAGACCGATCACCCGATCTAAAAAAGTCAGCTGAATGACAGAATCGATTACATCGACGTATCCAAAATTAGCAACTGACCCTCGGCAGTTCACGGTCAGCTAATAATTTATGAATTTACGTTTCTGACACGAACCGATGGACTTCATTGAAGCTTCCACCGCGCCCAGAAACTGAATGGTCAGAGAGAATATACAGGGTGAGTCCGCCACACCCTTGCAAATAAGTAAACGTTCGAGCAGTGACGCAAAGCCACGATTAGGTAGGATTCAGGCTGGAAAAGGATGATGGTTGTTGATCGAGACTGAAAGAAGGCTAGGAAAAAGCGAGGAGGATCGATGAAAGGAGAACGATGTGTTTTAATGATCGAAACAGCGATGTCTGCTTCGATTGAAATCGATATTTGAGAGAAATGAAGCGCAGGGTTTACACAGGTCCTTTTGAGATTTTATCGAAAGCTTGAAATTTAGGTTTTTTTTTACTGAAATCAGGACGGTACGCTGAAAAGACAGTCGAAGTTGAAAATGTTCGATTGCGTATAAATATGTGGGTTAATTGTGGATAAAAGGATTAATGAAATAGCAGAGTTTAAATAAAAAATATTTAGAGGTCAAAATAGCATTTGATGTTAGAATATTTGAAAAATTACTGTATTTCTCTAATTATGTTAGCTGAGTTAAAGTAGTGGTACATTTTTATATAAATTAAAATACTTGCAATAATCGATCCATGTTACAAAATAATTTCTTTCCTTTAGATATTTTATACATTTACTTTTAATATTTTTCTTTGTGTAAATATTTGTTTTTGTGCGAAAATTTTCTTTTACAAAATTTTTAATTATGACAAAACGTTGAATTATGATGAAGTCAAAAATTATGAAAATTTGATTATTCTTTAATATTGTACAGTATAAATATTATTATTAAAATATTTAATATTATTTTCACGGATCGCAGTTATGTTATTTATGTCTGTAATTTGCTAGAGAGGCAACCAGCAATTACTAGCAATTTGAATGTTACTTTTACAGTAATTCATTTTAATATATATTTTGTGTTCCGGCCAATAATTATATAGCAGTGAATATGGAGATTTATATCGCCAGATTAGGTTACTATATCATGGCCATTAAGATAGTGCTATTATATTGCGCAGCAACCTTGATCAAAGTTAGTGACGTTCTTAATGCAATTACAGGAAAACATTATTTGAAGCTATTATTGCATGCTAAAATTATTTCTAACACGTTTATCATAAAAATTAAATTGTACATTATCGGTGTAAGGTAAAATAAATTTAAAAATATTATTTAACAAAAATTATCTCAATAACTAATCTTGTTACTTGAGGTATATTTAACACTGATATGGAAGTAATTACTTAAATCAATAATATTTATAATTATTCGATTAATCTTGGTTTATTGTTTGATTAATCATGATTTACCAAATATAGTTATTTACATCCCTTATGTATTCATAGCAATCGAATTATAGTCTATATAGGCTATTTACCAGTTTAATAATAAAATATCAACATAAAAGCAACGATGAAAGTTTGAGTTATTCAAATAATTTCTCAATGTTTATCAGAATTGAATCACGTACTCGTACGTGCTTTAAACTTATTCATACGTTTTTTACGTCATACGAGATCGTTTAAAATTAACACGTCGTTAAGGGGTTAAGTATCTCTTGAGTTATGAAGACTTGTTAACTGTCTGATAACTGTCTCGAGTGTCTGCACGACAAAGAACCTAACTACTTTGTGTCTGACTTCGTACGTGCCTTGGTCACTCGGCAAAGACTACAAAGGAAAAAATACGTTGGTCAATGAAACAAAATGAAAAACTTCATAAAATAAAATTGAAAGCCTAATTTTACTGTTAAAAAATTTTTATAACCTCGAAACATAATTTTTATGTGTGTTCATGCGCATTTCTTAAAATTCTTCCTTTAAAACATATTCCTTAGAATTCATTCTTAAAATTCTTTCTCAAATTTCTTCTTCAGAATTATGTCTCTTAATATTATTTCACAAAATCATGTTTCTTAAAATAATTTCACAAAAACGTATTTCTTAAAATTCTTTCTCGAATTTCTTCTTTAGAATTATGTCTCTTAAAATTATTTCACAAAATCATGTTTCTTAAAATAATTTCACAAAAACGTATTTCTTAAAATTCTTTCTCGAATTTCTTCTTTAGAATTATGTCTCTTAAAATTATTTCACAAAATCATGTTTCTCAAAATTCTTCCTCAAAAACATATTTCTTAACATTTATTCTTAAAATTCCTTTTTGGAAATAATGTCTCTTGAAATTATTTCACAAAATCATGTTTCTTACTTATTTTTATTGATTTTTAATGAGATTCTACAATTTATGTCACATTTAGGTAAATTTACACCACTGTGCAATATTCACAGGTTCACAATTCTGTCAAGTTTTAGAAACACTCGCCAGGAAACTATTTCGAACTATCAAACATTAACTTGAGGGATTCTAAAGTATTGCAAGATTTATGGTTAGTCTAAGTTGTGGTTACTTTGTGTCCACATCAAAGACATTGACATTAAGATTCTATTTTCTATGCATATTTATCTGATGAAGTATTATAATATAAAACGTTTAATTACGTATCAACACTGTGACCAAAAACAGCTTATTACTAATATTAATGTTTTAGTATATAGTAGCTTATTATTAATATTTTAAAATTGTTTTAAAATTTTAATAAATTGAGTCATCAAGTTTCTACATATGTATATTTCTAGGTATTTATACTTAGTATTTAATATTCAATAATTTGTAATATTTTTAATATTTTTAATATTCAAAAATTTTCTCCTAATTCAAACACCTCTCAGGAAACTAAGCTTAAAATAATAATTTGGACGTTTTTATCGTCGGCATAAGTACATAATTTCATTCGTAGAATATGTAGTGTAATATTTTTTCAGAAATGTGAACTTAATACACTCTGGTTCTCGGATCCGGATTATGGTCTTAGTTGAGAAATTGGAAGCTTTTAGCTTGTGTTTAAAATATGGTACTTTCGTACGTGCATGAGACGTTAATCTCTTTCAAATGCTTCAATTTTTAAACAGACTTTCAAACTTTTCTCGACCATAAATAATGAAATCAACGCAAGAATAGTAAGGAAGAAATTGATTAACATTTGCTATGAATTGAAAATTTTAGATATAATAACTATATGATAAATTTATATTTCAGCCATAAATAAAGGAAGAAATATTTTAAAGACAATAATTGATGATATTAATATTTTTACTGCAACTTTTACAAAAAATAAAATAATTAGATTTTAACATATTTATTATGTTACTCATATTTGGATGAATTGTTCACAAGCTACTTATGTATTTATCTATAAAAACTGATTTTATTAAGTATTTTCTAAATGTTAATTTTCAACTGCTCATAAGAAATGATTTTATTACATACTTATTGTTAAGTCATTAGTAATACATAATTCTATTAAATATCTTGTGAATTTTAAATTGTCCAGAATAAAAATTTCATTAATGACCTTTATTAAATAATTTGATTATAAATTATTATCCGCACAGGAACGTGTCATGAGAATAATCAGAACGGTTCGAAAACTGAAATGTTATTCGTTAAATTTTTTTAATGGATTTTACGTGCTAGTCGAAGTGTTAATGAAGTTGTTCATAAATCTAAAGGAAATTTGCGGTAATTGTAAACGTTGTTCGAGCCACGATCATGAAACCCCTTATGGAATTGCATTGCGAATGGAACAACCACAGTTGGCATACATTTCATAGTACTCCTGGGATTCGTGAGGAGCATATAAGACTACAGATACATGCACGAAACGTGGAATCGTTTTGCGATAAATTCGCGATGTACGAGATTACACTTAATTGGTTTAATTAACAGCTAAACGATGAATGTTTATATATGTAAAGTATGCATGAAGGTAATACATGTATCAAAAGTGTATACAATTTATGAATAATGGGTTCTGTTTATACAATAACATTAACATGTACATATGTTATTCGAACTGGGAGAAAATAATTTTTAACAATTCTTTGATGAAAAAATTTATGAGGCAGCAGTAATTTTTCATTTACTTTTTAAGTTGGTCTACAATGAAAATTATAGTTGTTTCTTTTTATTTTAGGTTGTATGTGTAAGTTTGAATTTTGTACTTACCTTTTTTGGGGCTATTTCGTGAAGATAAATTATTTTGAAAATTTCAAAAGTAAATTATTTTGGAGGTTATTTAATTTATAGAAGAAGAGGAATACTATTATAGACATTGAAATAAGTTGCTGTAGAAATTAAATTATTAAATTATTTTAGATATTGGGCAATATTATTACTGAAATTGAAATAAATTATTAATATATTTTAGAAATTGAAAAATGTTCTTATAGGAACTGAAATGAATTACTAAATGATTTTAGAAATTTAAAAATATTATTGTTGAAAGTGAAATAAATTTTTAAATGATTTTAGAAACTGAACAATATCATTATAGATGTTGAAGTAAACTATTAAATCATTACAGAACTTAGAAATAGCTTGTTTCTAACTAATTAAAAGCAAATCATTTCAAAGTTAGTTAAAGATCAATCATTTTATTTTTGAACTTATTTCAAGTATCATGATCATAATAAAAATAAAAATTTCTATATAGATTATCAAATTCTATACAAAATAAATTTTTGAAACATAAATTAACAAATCAGTAATTTCTTATAATAATATAACAGCAAGTCCTTTTAATATTTTATAATAATTAAATGCTTTTTAAAAGGTATCCAAATGAAAAAGAAATATTGCCTGAATTTGTGAATAATGAAATTAGAATTCGTAAATGTAAATACTTGTATAGTACATCAATTTTCAATAGTAAATTTCAAAATCAATAATGAAAGAATTACCACGAGTTCAATAACTAATTAATTTCGTTCGTTTCATTTCGAAAATTCTCAGCCAAAGAACAGTGCAGAAAATCAGAATATTTTGAGCGAAAAGGAATTTCCATTATTCGGTTTGGAATTTGAATTTACATTACGCAAACATACGTAGAAGCGAGAATGAAAATTATGTTTAACCAACAAAACGTACGCACGACAAATATTTATTTTGATTTCGAAATGCCGTTCCCATTCGACGTTCATAATAATTGAATTGCAGTGAAATTAATGGGAAAAACGAAATTCATTGTTTCCTGTATTATTCAGTCAACTGTCAAATGGATCTCGTATCATAAAAAACCATGCTTTCACTCCTGAGATAATAATTCGACAGAATTTTTTAGCTGGAGTCAAAAACTGCGTTTACTAACGAGATCGTGATGCAGGAAAACGTTTTACAAAAAATACAAATTTGTACAAACTGAAAGAATTTATGAAATAGAAAACTGAAAAGAGTTTAAGCCAACAATTTATCTAAATGATTTCTTATTAATAATGGTTAAATCTGCTCGTAAAGCTAGCTCGATAATTTTTAACAAAATAAATAATAATTTCAAATTAAACTAAATAATGGTAATAACTGACTTAATAGTTTATGTATTTTATCGCCAACTAAAGTTGGAAGTTTTCGAAAAATTCTTCCAACTTTCTGCTCTGGAAAATGTTACGCAAGTGGAAAATTTTTCATGAAAGCGATGAAACTGCAGGTGAAAAGGCGAATACGGAATAAGGGAAGATAAACGAATGCAGAGTTCGAAGAATACTAAAACTTCAAGAAAATAGTTTCAATTGGTTATTCTAAAATATGAAATTTGGGTATTTTAACATACTCAAGCTTAAATACTTAAAACTTAAGAAATTAATAGGTAAAAAAAAATATGAATTTTTGAAATGTAGAAACATGTTAATTTCAGTGCTTAAAACTTCCAAATAAATTTTAATTCTGAGTAAATGTTATACTTGACTTTCACGTTCATTTTATTAGAAATTCGAGTTCCAAAATTATTTGAAATGATTCCCACGTCTGATTACCTAACTTACCTAACTTACCTTTCCATGATATCTGTATCCAAACACTTGAGCTACGTGTTTTTAAAATTCGAATAAAAATTTCATCCTGTAAGTGAGTATGATAGTACGTGCTGTGCGGACTTCCTGTTGAACAGGTGGGGAGGGAAAATGGGGCGGAAAAATCGAGGGAAAATGAAGATCACGTATCTGAGAGAACGAGTTCACTATTATAAAACATCATATATCACCTTTATTGTTGTTCTATGTAACACGTGTCGCGGGTTTTACAAAATCAGGAATCTCGTATGTCATACATATGTATAACTTTACATGTACAGTTTTATGTAACATTGCGGTTGCGTTCGGTAAGCAATTGGTCGTGCTGTCGCCAGGCAGAACGTTTCTCCGAATCATGATAAAATTTCGAGTTGTATTGTAATCGTGCGACACCCTTCGTCGAGAAAATGTATCGCAGAATAAAGAACACGATCATAATAAGAAAAATCGATAATACGAATAACCTGTTTTCCTGGAATATTCATATGCCAATTACGATGTTGATGTGGTTTCCAGGAAGTTGTTTAAAACAGTGCTGAGCGAATTACGTGCGTAAGTGAAGTACCTATGGGTAACAGAATGCAAATTGTGAATAGTAACGAGATGTATAAAGATTACTACTTTAAACATTTTTATAGGTTGCAGTTCGTACGTCAAATTTCAAAATTAAATTTTTAGATTGCCAAATTGCCAAATTTCAAATTTCAAACTATTAAGTTGCAAATTCTCAATTTTCATTTCTCAGTTTTCAATTCAAAATTTTCAATTCGAAATCCTAAATTTTCAATTCGAAATCCTAAATTTTCAATTCGAAATCCTAAATTTTCAATTCGAAATATTAAAATTTCAATTCTCAATTTTCATTTCTCAGTTTTCAATTGTCAGTTTTCAATTCAAAATTTTCAATTCTCAATTCTCAGTACTCCATTTTCAATTTTCAATTCTCAATTTTCAATTCTCAATTTTCAATTCTCAATTTTCAATTCTCAATTTTCAATTCTCAATTTTCAATTCTCAATTTTCAATTCTCAGTTCCAATTCTCAGTTTCAGTTCTCAATTTTCAATTCTCAGTTTTCAACTGTCAAATTTCAATTCTCAATTTTCAATTCTCAGTCTTCAATTCTGAATTGTCAATTCTTAGTTCAATTGTCAATTTCCAATTGTCAATTTTAAATTCTCAATTATCAATTCTCAATATTCAATACTTAATTTCCAATTCTGAATTTTTAATTCTGAATTTTTGGTTTTCCATTTTTAATTCTCCATTTCCAATTCTCCATTTTTAATTCTCAATTTTTAATTCTCAGTCTTCAATTCTGAATTGTCAATTCTTAGTTCAGTTGTCAATTTCCAATTGTCAATTTCCAATTATTAATTTTCAATTCTCAATTTTCAATTCTCAATTTTCAATTCTCAATTTTCAATTCTCAGTTTTCAATTCTGAATTTTTAGTTCTTACTTTTCAGTATTCAGTTTCCAAACCTTAATTTTCAATTCTCAATTTGTAACGTTCATTTCACAATTTTCAATTCCCAACTTTTAATTTATAGTTTTCAATTTTTTAATTTTTGTTTATTAAATTATTAATTTGTAAGTTTCAAATTATCAGATATCCTTTGTTTAACTTACAAATATACCAGTTCCACATTCCCAAAGTTTCAAGTTTTTTAATTTTTAAATATCAAATTCTATATTGCAAACTTCAAATTATGAAAGTTTTTGAATGCAAATATTCAAATATTCAAATGATCAAATTTCTTACTTTCGTGTTTCAAATTTTGTAGTTTTAAATTTTCGTATTGATAAATTTTCAAGTCAGGAAATTGTTTAAATATCTCATAAAAAATAGGTTATCGTCGCAAGTACGTACCATGTGCACTTCACCTCAGGTTCAAAAACATCGCTCTTCTGTGTTGTATATACTTTCATGAAAATTTCATATGTTTTATATATTTTGATGAAAGTTTTATCCGACGCTTATGGTATCGAGTACTTCAAAGCTAAACTTCTGACTTTCTTTGTATATGTTTCTGTTAAAAAATGAGTACAGCTATTTTTTATTGAGCGACATGGTACATTTTACAACACAATTCGTCTTCGTTGAAAGTGAAATAATAAATTTTATTCTGTTCGTAGATGTACAATGCACGTGGTGTTTCGTAGCAAACTCTACGTGGAATTGTAGATCGAGTAAGTGCAATACCCGTTTACAGTACTAAGCTTTCTTTTCCGAAAATCGATTGTAAAAGCTCGCCATAAACTTCACGTGTCTCAATGCGTATTTATTGCACAGCATATAAAATACACACTTGTTAATTGTTTCTATTTTGGCATTTTAAAAATTGTTAGAATTATCGTAAGAATTTTATAAATTTCTTTTTTTTGAATTCTTATAAATTTTATATGAATGGTTTTTTAATAAACAAAATGTGGATACAATTTTATTTTCGAAATGTTGTAAATTTGCAATGCTATGTCATTTTCCTTCATATAAATGGTAATAAATAATAATTAGTCAATATTCTCGTGCTAGTATCATTTATGTGAATTTAAAAAAGTTTTATTTTTTTCAAATTGAAAAACACGTAATGAAAAATTACACTTATTTTTTATTTATTAATATGAGAAATTTTACTATTTATTTTTCCTCTTACATTTTGTGTAAAAATTTATTGATTACTCAAAAGCGTTCTAAATCTCTCTGACTCAGAAAAAGCTCGGAATTTTCTATCTCCAAATACCTGTTCTTTGTTTTATTGGAAACGTGTGACCGTGTGGAATATTTTTGTTATTTAAAAAAAAAGAAAATTATTGTGTGGAAGTTGTATGCTGTGAAAGAACATATCGTACCAATTTCTAGTGTAAATGTTATGAAAACAAAATTGAACTAGAAAATTGAAGAAAATAGAAGATGAAATAAAAACAGTAGATTGGTGTACATGAAATATCATTTACCAAAACATATGAGATATACAGGGTGTTTCACAACTAGTGTACCTGAAATGGAGGGTAGCTGAGTTCCATTTTTGCAATTTCCATTCTGAATAAGATTTCCCTTTACAAAAATGGAAATCACGTCAGCTATCATTTCAGAGACTTACACTATTTGTGAAACGCCTTATATACCCTTTTATCGAAGCCTAATAAAATAAACGATCAAACTGTCAACTTCGATTCCCCAATAAAAAAGGTTTGAACAAAATTGCAGCTTCTAAAACAGCCGTTTTTTGAGCTGTCATTTAAGTGTCACGTAGTTAAACGACATTCCTCGTGTACACGAACAGAATAATTACAGCATCAAATTAAACTGCCCACATTAAAATTTAGCAAGCGTATTCTCCTCAGAGATTTGACAATTTTCCTCTGTTCTCGATACCACCTTCATAAAATGCAAATTCGCTTAATGTCCGTGATAAATCTCGCGTGGGAAGCTTCTCCTTTCGCGAATTCCCGGACAGCCGGATGAAATTAGCGATGGTAATCGGTGAAATTCACCGAACAGATTTTCAAGAATTTCCACTTTCCAGTCTGTTCGCGACGTTTTTGCTTCGCGTTGCACGGTTATCAGGAAACAGCGAATGATAGCGCTTGAGGAGTCAAGCTTTGTGATCGATGCGAACGCGGGTCACGAGAATCGTACAATGCTCGTTATTGAGCCATCTAACCAAGCTGCACGCATACGTTGCTTCGCATCGGCATTTACAAACACGCGTACAGTCAACGCAAATTTACCTCCTCTAGAGAAAACATCGAGAAACTTTCTTCGGGGAAATGATAGAAAAGCTTCTTCTCTGCTGAGAACAAAAGTACATTCTAAAAAACAATATGCACAAGGAATTCGAAATAAATGCTGACTATAGATGTTAGAATACCGAAAGACAAGTTTATAATATGCTGAAATATTTGTAGAGTTCATAAACCGATAGTGTTTTTGTTAGTTTAACAATTAACCCAGGATTAATTTAAAGAATTAAAAGATTTGGGGATCTAGGAAGTAGGCGGATCAGGGATTTGGGGGTCTACAGATTTGAGGATTTGATAATTTGGAGATGTGGAGATTTGGGGATGTAAGGATTTCGGGATGTAGGAATTTGGGGATGTAGGGATTTGGAAATGTAGGGATTTGGGGATGTAAGGATTTGGGGATTTGGGGATTTGGGGACTTGGAGATTTGGGGATATAAGGATTTGGAGATGTAGGGATTTGGGAATGAAAGGATTTGGGGATGTAGAGATTTGGGGATGTAGGGATTTGGGGATGTAGGGATTTGGGGATGTAAGGACTTGGAGATATAGAGATTTGGGGATATAGGGATTTGCGGATATAGGGATTTGGGGATGTAAGGATTTGGGGATGTAAGGACTTGGAGATGTAGAGATTTGAGGATATAGGGATTTAGAGATGTAGGGATTTGGGAATGAAAGGATTTGGGGATGTAGGGATTTGGAAATGTAAGGATTTGGGAATGCAGGGATTTGGGAATGTATAAATTTGTATATTTTTATTTCTATATCTCAAATTCCCAAATTCCCATCCCCCCAATTTCCCAAATTCCTCAAATTCCTCAAATTCGTCAAATTTCTCAAATTCACTAAATTCCCCAAATTTCCCAAATCCCCCAATTTCTCCAAATTTCCCAAATTCCCCAAATCCTCCAATTTCTCCAAATTTCCTAAATTCTTCAAATCCCTCAAAATCCACCAAATCCCCCAAGTTCCCCAAATTCCTCAAATCCCCAAAATCCCTTAAATTCCCAAATCCTCAAATCCCAAAATTTAAATACAACTCGTCATTGAACGTCCAAACCTAGAATTAAGACCTACCCTAATGTGCACCCTTTTCCTGAAACGCTATGTATGTTCAAGAGAATTCGTTTGATTGCTATTCCTTTTTGCGCGAATATTTTCCCCGAGTACGGCCCATGTCGCGTTGGCTTTTGATCTTTAATTGATTTTATTAGAAACAGGTCGCTCGACGATGAAACTAGATGAAAAATTGATTAAACTGGTTACCCGTATGACCCACGCCCTTTCATGTTTCTCTTTTACTCTTACACCTCGCTGGCTTTTTCAATTATCATTCTATGTAACTCACTGGTAGAAAGAACCTAATATTGTTAATTTACATTATGTTTCTGATCCTAGTATTTTATTGAATTCGATTGGAATCGAAGGGGATGTGATATTTAGTCTTGTCATGACTCTTTCGAATTTCTTTAACGATGAGTATTAATTTAATGTTGGATAGCTGGTTTTGGGAGAGGGAGAGCTTTGGCTTCAAACCTCAATATTTTTTATTCTACGAGGTTTTAGATTTTAGGACTTTAGAATTTTAGGATTTTTTAATGTTTGAAATTTGGAAGTTTTAAACTTTGGAATTTTACATCTGAAATTTTAGAATTTCAGAGATTTTCTGAGATTTTGCAACTCTTCGAATTTTAGATTTTTTGCGCTTTGCAGATTCAGACATTTCAAACTCAAGAATTTTAGGACTTTTGAACTTTGAGATTTCAGACTTCAGCATTTCAAAATTTTTACACTGTAGTACTTTCAAATTTTTGTGATTTTCAATTTCAAATAGCATCGATCTATCTACAACACTCGATCCTAAGAGAGTTAAAGAATAAAAGATGTCTGAAGTTCCCAGTTAAAAGAACAAATGTCAAGTGTCGAGTAATATGAAACTTTGTAGTAGGTCTAGGACAGCTAGAAGTAAAATTTAGTTGTTCAAAAGTGACACAGCATCCACCTTCAATACTGTAGTTCAATAGATCCTTACAGAATTAAAGACGAAAAGTTATATATCCTGGATTCCAATTGAAGGAACAAATATTGAGTTTCCAGTGACATGAAAGTTCATAATAAAAACCAGAGGTAAAATGATCAGAAAAATTTAGTTGTTCCTCTCAAGTAACTCAGTATGGTCCTATCTTCAAGATTGCAGTTATTAGTCTTTAAAAAATGAAAGAATAAAAATGCATGTTCTAGGTTCTAACTAAAGGACCAAATGTCGAGTCTCTATTGACAGAATGTTCATAATAAAAACCAGACGTAAATTAATTAGAAAAATTTAGTTGTCCCTCATAAGCGACTCAGTATCCTATCTATAACACAGTTATTAGTTTGTCCTTAAAGAAAAAAGGTTACATGTTCTAATTAAAGAACCAAATGTCGAGTTTCCAGTGACACAACGTTCATAATAAAAACCAGAAGTAAATTAATTAGAAAAATTTAGTTGTCCCTCATAAGCGACTCAGTATCCTATCTACAACACTGTAGTTATTAGTTTGTCCTTAAAGAAAAAAGGTTACATGTTCTAATTAAAGAACCAAATGTCGAGTTTGCAGTAACACAATGTTTATAATAAAAACCAGGAGTAAAAATTTAGCTGTCCCTCATAAGTGACCCAGTATCATCTTATCCGCAAGACGGTAGCAATTGGTTCTTGCGGAATTAAAGAAGAAAAGTTAGACGTCGGTCCCAACTGAAAGAACAAATGTCGAGTATCGAGTGACATGAAAGTTCTTGGTAAGACCGGGACAGCCAGGGGTAAAATAGCCAGGAAAATTAGAAAAGCCGCAACAAGGCTGGGTGATCCGGGTTCCCCTTAATGACAAAGCTGCCTGGCCGTATCGTTTCTGAGATTGTTCGTTCGTCTAGCTAGTCCCTCTTGCTCTTCCATGCCTCTATCTACGTTTCCCTCTCGGCATCTGTAATCTGGGTTACTCTACAATTAAGGTCAGGATGGTGGAGCAGCGCTCGAAATAAGACAGCGGAACAGAGATTGCACTCGAGGAAGCTGCACACACGTCTTCCGAGCAACTATAACTTTCGATGCATCTCGAACTCGATGATCGTGAAATGTTGGCTAATCAGTTCTTGTAATTGTTCTAACGTTGTTAACGCGGTTGCAATTTGGACCAAGACTTACACCTTGCTTGCGCGGTCAAATAATTGGTCCGAGGGACAGCTGCGATGGAGACTTGTTTGGATGAGGGTGACAAAGGGTAGTTGCTTCTGATTTCGGTTTCACTGACTTTAGTTACTAAAACCAATATTTTATTAAGTTCAATTAATGAAGAATACTACAAAGAATATTGAGTATTCTAATAAAATACTAATAAGAATACTGTAATTAAAATTTAATTTATAATCTTGAAAAATCATTCTTAATTTCTCACTGAAAAATATAAGCAAACGAAAAATATTCAATTTTACAAAATACTTTGTCTTATGAAAAATAATCGTAGATGCAAATAAATTAGAATGTTCAGAAACTATGTTTGCCTGTACTTATCCTACAGCGTTTCAATTCTTTTATTAACAGTCTCGAAGCCATTCAAAAAACTTTTCCCCTCCGTAACTTTTAACATTGTTTTATTACTAAAGTTTTGAAGAAAATTACCGAAGTTTTAATACTTTTTACTGCAAAATGCTTTTACATTGCTTCTAAGTACCTTCATAACTTTCTAAGGGAATGATACCTCTGTCGCTTATCTTGGGCCAGTGTTTATCTGATTTTTGTATTTGTATTTTTGTGTCAAGGAAGAGATAATTTATATTTATAAGTGGTAGCTAATTGCATAACCGATATGTGCTTTCCACTTATTTTGATGTTCCACTTATTATGATGTTCCAACTGCTATGTTGTTCTGAAATGAACAACGTGTCTACGTATCCGATGTTCCGAAGAGAACAACCCCTATTTTGTGTCTACATTTTCAATGGTTTATTTCACAAGTTTTATAACTATTGATCACACAGTATGTTGAGTAAATATATCAACGTATATTTTCAATGATCTGAACTTTTGGTAGAAAATTAAATATGTGAAAGTAAGGAACAGCTGCGAAAAGTAAAACTAGCTCATAATTTTAACCCTGGCAACATCAGGGTCATAACAATCTATGAGATTTCTATATAATTGCCGTTAATTCAACAACGTTTTCAAATAACATTTACAGAATATACTTTGTACTATGCATTTGCGTTGCATCGTTGGCAATATTAAGTGACGATTAAACGATGTGGGGGACTTCATATCGTTTCAATTCCTAATATTTATAAGTGGTAGCTTGAATAATTACATAACCGATATGTGCGTCCTACCTATTTTTAATGATATTCCAAACTGAACGACTGGTTGTCTATGTGTATACGAAGTTGATCCGAAGCGAACAATGTGTCTATGTATCCGACGTTTCGAAGTGAACAACCTTGGTCTATATGATGTCTATCTTTTCGATTGCTTATTTCACAAGATGAACTATGGGTGTACAATTTTTATGAACAAGGCTGCGAGGAATAGTTCCTGATTTCTATTGGGTACATGAATTGGGGTGGAAATGAAAATCCGAGTGATATGTGCGGTAGATCTTCCAAAAGTAACCGTAGCAAGTAGTGAAACCAAGCAATACCTCGACACGAATAGAAACTGCAAATAAAGGACTCTACAAAGATTAAGGATACTTGCAACGAGATGTGAATAATAATTAACTAAAAATACTCGGTGGGATGTAATAACTCTTGGGTATTATTGCTGCTGCAGAAACCTGATTTTACTTATTTGAACCTACGTGTCCGGAAAAACTGAATATGGTATATTATTGTATCAACAGACTCTTGGTCCGAGATCTAATCATCTCGCTATGGTATTCCATTCTAAAACCTAAGAGTTCCCCTTTAAGTTCATCAAAATTCATTAGAATTACCATATTAACTATCCCATTCAGTTATTACCCTATGAAATTGAAGCAAAACAAAGCACAGAGGCTTTGTTATTCCCGAAAACAAGGTCAGCATGCATCGAAATAAAATTCCGGATCAGAAATCGCTAAAAAAAACATAGATAACGAACGTTAATACCTTTTCTGTCACATATTTTATCAGATCAATGGACCAAGTAATGATTTATTTTCGTTTTTTATGTCATAAACTCACCAGTTCTCAAACGGTAACAGTAATTTTGTTGTAATATATAATTCAAAGAGATTTATAACATGTTTCGTTGAAGATATGTCATGTAATACGAGCACAGTAAGCGTATGACAATGTGTACGTCATGTAACTTTGTCACGTTGCAAAATACACAATAAAACGTTAATAATAATAATTCGATGAAACGTTTAAACGAGAAAATTGTATGAAGAAGATAAATTTTAACTGCATTTCGTGTGATTAAAAAATTAAGAAAAGTAGAATTTTTGTAAAAATCAAGAATTTTGTAAAGTTTGTCTCTGTTAAAGAATCTTTAACCTATTAACAAATATTTTTTATCTACCACTGAGTTATTTAAAAGAATATCAAAAAGTTTAACGTGTGCACGTAAAATTTGTAAAAGGTATATTGTTACAAAAAAAACGAGTTTCCTTTTTTACTTTCGTTTTATTGGACTTCGTGTACTGTTTACTTGATATTTAATATTGAGTATTCATTTATAGTGAATAAAGTGGTATTCATTTTATATAAGCTGTTAATTTCTTAAAATAACCAGAACGTTATTAAAGTGATTCTATAAAAAAATTCAGTAGTTAAATTTCTCTGTTTTATTTCTGTTTAAAATGAACTACTAACAACTGCAATTATTTTTCAACAAAATTTTGCTTTTACGATTTTAAATTAAAAACATTCCACTTTTTAAGTACACATTGCATATAAATATTGATTGAAAACATTTTGTTACAAATATTTATCGATGTACAGAATTTATCGTGAAAATAAATGGTTACCGTAATATATCTTTATCGTCTCCAAAGGGTTAAGAGGAATCTCCGAGATTGAACGATATGAAGACCTCACAAAATCAATATACTATATTGCCAATATTTCAGGGTTCTCAATATTTATCGACGATAGTAAAATATTTACTATGTTGTATGAACAATGTACATTAATTGCGAATGCGGAAATTCATGGATGTTTAGATTTCGAAAGTAAACATTTTTAGAATTACGAAATTTGAAAATTTAAGTGTTTCAGAATTCTGGAATTTGGGAGTTTTTAAATTTTGTTGGCAGAAAATTTGGAAATGGTGGCATTAGAAAATTTGGAAATGGTGGCATTAGAAAATTTGGGAAAACAATTTCTAAATTTTTACATTTTTAAATTTAACAGTTTGAACATTTATTAATGTTTGGAAAGGGCACTTGAAAGTTTATGAATTTTAATGTTAGGAAAATTGAGGATTTGATAATACAGGAGAGAGAACTTAGAAATTTGGGAATTTGAGAGTTTTAGAATTTGGGAATTTGAGAATTTGAGAGTTTGAGAGTTTTGGAATTTGAAAGTTTGGGAATTCGAGAGTTTTGGAATTTGAGAGTTTGGGAATTTGAGAGTTTGGGAATTTGAGAGTTTAGAAATTTGAGAGTTTGAGAATTCGAGAGTTTTGGAATTTAAGAGTTTGGGAATTCGAGAGTTTGAGAATTTGAGAGTTTGGGAATTCGAGAATTTGGGAATCTGAGAATTTGAGAATTTGAGAATTATTAAAATTAGAAAAACAATTACCAGCAATACAAAAATATTGAAATATTGATTGTAATAATCCTCAAATATTAACAGTATCATATTGATCACTTAAAGCCATCACTACTTATATATCTAAATGGTCATCACTTTAATTAGTCACTAGTCATTTCACTAGAAACTTTTAACTAATAATCACTAATTTCTAGTGAGATTACTACAATTATCAACTAATAATCATTAATTTCTAATGAAATTACTAGTGAATAATTATTGATGTACTATTGATTTACTAGTATCTGCCACCATAGATAGTTAAATAAAATTAGTAATCCAGCAAATATGACGATCACAACACAACGAAATCCTCCCTTACACACAAAAATAATGAAAAGATGAATTTAAAGACCAACTCACAATAAAATAATTACTTAAAAAGTGTAAATAAATATTTTCTTCAAAATATAACTTCCATACCTATATTTCACTACGTCTTCCGTTCGGTGCATAATGACGGCATCTCGAAGTCCATCTGTTCAAGTATAACTTCATCGTTTATTAATTAAAAAACTTTACATGATTTGCATCGTTTATAAACATTTCAAATATAATTTATTATTCAACCAACAACCATGTTTCTTCAATGAAATCCGTCGTATTTAAATAAAAACTTAAAGTAGTATCGCATTCATTCAACGCATTCGAGAATACCAGTCTCCCGTGCATCTTCCATCTCATAATTTCAATTCCAGCTTTGGAAGATTTGACTTTCGTAGATATTCAAATCGTTCTGCGCCAGCGAGAGCTCGATCGATTCCAGATTTCGCGTTCCACACTACTCTCCGTCCATTTTCTCGTCTCGGTAGAAATATCGATTCGTCGATCGATAAAACTCAACAGCTCTATGTATGTATATATATAATAATAATATATATATATACATATGTATATTCATTTATATACGTATATAATTAGTAGAAACAAACCCTCTGCGGTTTAGACCAGCTAAATGCCAACATCGGGCGGCTATTAGAATACTCTTAACACTCGACTGATAACATATCATCGTTTATCGTAAATCTCCATTCAGCGAGTTTCGGTTTCGTTTGCTCTGCTGCTAGGCTACAGCTTTGCCTAATTTACACTGGCGTGTTTCTCTCGCGAGAGAGAATGTGTTCGTGTGTGTACGTGTGTGTTTGTTATGCGCACGATCGCGTGTACGGTGTCTGTCGATAAACTTTTAAAACGTAGCTACGTAGTTACGGGTACAACTCCTTGGATTTTTCCATTTTCTTTTTTATTCCTTATTTAATAGCTCGCTATTCCTCTTGATGACGGAAGGCAATTTCTTACTAAGACTTGACGAAATGTTTTAATTTAGTTTAAGTACTTTCGCCGACTTTATTTGAAGGTGTTGGTCGTAACAAGAACGCGGCTTGGAGTTTGATGAAGGTTAGATACCGAAGTAAGTAGGTTCGCACTATTTTCAAAATAATTTTAAGTTCTACAATTTTAGGGGAAGTTTGGAAACTTTTAGGGTGACTGTTCTTTCATTTTTTCACTTTATAAAATTTGTTACATTCTTAAATTTATATATTCAAATTTTTGAATTTCTAAATTTTCAGATTTCCAAATTTCGAAGTCTTCAGATTTTCGAATTTCTAGATTCTCAAGTCTCTAAATTTAAAAGTATCGAATTCTTTAAATCCCCAAATTTCTCAATTTTGAAATTCTTATACATCACACTTACAAATCTTCAAATTCATTCTCAAATTTCCTAAATTTCAAATTTCTTAGGTTTAAATCTTCAAATCCCAAATTTTCTAACTTTTAAATTTCCAAATCCTTAATTTGCTCAATTTTAAATTTCCAAATCCCAATTTGCTAATTTTTAAATTTCCAAATCCCAATTTGCTAATTTTTAAATTTCCAAATCCCAATTTGCTCAATTTTAAATTTCCAAATCCCAATTTGCTAATATTAAAATTTCCAAATCCCCAATTTGCTAATTTTTAAATTTCCAAATCCCTAATTTGCTCAATTTTAAATTTCCAAATCCCAATTTGCTAATATTCAAATTTCCAAATCCCCAATTTACTAATTTTTAAATTTCCAAATCACCAATTTGCTAATATTAAAATTTCCAAATCCCCAACTTGCTAATTTTTAAATATCCAAATTCCTAAATTTGAAAATGTCTACACTCTGTAATTTCCAAGTTTCTAAAAGTCACTTGATCATACTAGTCACATAATGTCACATACTAATTAAAAAATATTAACATATTCCTCAAATTTTTCTCTTCTTTTATATACCAGTATTTCTTAATTTTACTTGCCTTTTTTTCTCAATAAACCTTTCTTCCAAAAGCACCTTATGAAAGAAAAAGGAAAACAATAAAGTATTAATATATCCACTTCACGACCTACATATTTAAAGAAAGTTATATTTTTCACCTTCAAATAAAATCTGCAATAGAATTGGGTACAGTCCGAATAACCTCTCCATAAAACTTGCTAATAAAACGAAATAATTTGCAAATATATAACTTTTAATCCGTACAATTTTCAAAGCTTTTAAAATAAAACTTAATTTATATCAGCGAACGAATAATATTTTACCAGAGAATAATAAAAAATTTCATTTCACTTTCAATTTTGGTTTGCAATTTATTAAAATAATATATTTATTAACATTTATAACGTATTACTAGCTAAACAAATTGTTAATCAATTTTCAAATATTTTATTTACATTCATAGATACATAATGATCATCACGTTATTCATGAATAATAAATAATTTCATTTTATTTGAAATTTTCATTCAAAAAGATTATTCGTTATATACAATTGACGTATTATTCGCTAAATAAATTTTTATTCAAAACATTTTGGCACAAAAATTGTTTTACATTCGTGGAAAATACATAATGAATACCTTTTTATAAATAATAAACAATTTCGATATATTTTCACTCAAAGATTATTTAACTGAAAAATTCCTGGTTATATACACTTAACGTATTGTTAAATAAATTTTTATTCAAACATCCTCCAAATAAAAATTTACTTATATTCTTGAATAAAAGCACCTAGTTCATAAATCACTTAACTTCGTTTCATTTTCAAATTTAATTTGTTTCATAAAAAAAAATGATTCGTTACATTGAATAAACGTGTTCCCTAAACAAATTATCGCTAACAAATATCCCTAAATTTGAACAATTAAGTTCGCAAACAACTTTAATTCGCAAGATTGAAACGAAAGTAATAATTTGTAATCTCTCCGCTGAACCAGGTTAATTGTCAAAGCTCGTTACCTCAATTATTGCCTTTTCAATCATCAAGAGGAATATCCACGTTGCTCTTCAATTAAAAAGAATCGTACCTCTAAGTCACCCTAACAGGGTATACAAAGTAGCCCAGGAATTAGCGTACAAAATCGTTAACGAAATTTCGGCTCGTTACTCGGTTAAATATCTCTAAAGTGTGAACGTCTTTGAATCTCTAAGAGTCTCTCTTCTGCTTCGATTTTTTTGGTACGTTAAGCTCGTGACCATTTTTCTGTTCTCTCGTTTATTTCCCTTGTGTTTGTGGTCTTCAACGAAGCTTGGTCAGAGCTCTCATCCGGCGTTTAGAGAGAGTATCGCGAGGAAATCGTCGACTTTCCCAAAATTCTAGTTCTTTTTTTTTTGATAGTTAAGTTTCGTCGACGATCAGGCAGCTCATCTTCTGATTAGCCGTGCCGGTTTGTCCTTTTGATCAGAGTTGCAAACCTGGCAGTGCCCATATGTGTATAATTAATTAACGCAACGTCGAAAGCAAACCTCGTCCCTGCAATTTTATCTGTTAATTCTGTGCATGGAACCGCGCTAATCCAGGTCCACCTTCATCGATTTTTGTACAGGAAGTAAGCGCTCTTTGTCTGCTTTCTTGGAAAGTGAAAGTGGATTAGCGTGAATCTCAGAATTGCTCGTGAAAGAACGATGTTTGTCTTCGACTTCTTAATCGCTAGTGTTGTCTCTATCTACGTTGGACTTAAGCTAGTTTGATTCTCTACTAGTTTGTTGGAGAGAAGGAAACAAAGTAAGACTGAAAGGTCCTCATTGCGAGAATAGAACGCTAAATCTCGAAGCACATTTTTCTCAGTGGCCTTGAAAGAGGGATTAGAGCTTTGATTAGGTTGTTTTAGACGAAGGTTCCTTTTGTTCTAAAGTGTTGTACACTTTGCGTGTAGTGTCAATTTCTGAGTGATGTATGAATTTTAGTGAAAACTTCGATATTTAATATGAACAGCACTGTAATTTGATTACGTTTACTTTGAATGTGTAATATCAGGTATCGATTTTAAATTACAAAAAATTTTGTGAAATATACGAAGAGATTTTTCATGATTTCAGAATGACACTCAAAGTGTCATGTTCAAGTTTTTGGGTTATTT
The DNA here is from genome assembly GCF_050947335.1 of Megachile rotundata. Classification (NCBI taxonomy): domain Eukaryota; kingdom Metazoa; phylum Arthropoda; class Insecta; order Hymenoptera; family Megachilidae; genus Megachile; species Megachile rotundata. Next base: position 9,543,338 of record NC_134991.1, on the reverse strand, counting down.
TAGTTTTATTTTATAAGTATCCTAATTCAACAGATGATTAAATAGATTTGTAATTAAAATTATATTTAATTTGCATAGCCAGATATGTTCAGCTGAAGAAGTACAGAAATTTTACAAGTGTAGTATGTTCTATTGTAATAGTAATAACATATGTAATAATATATGTAACATATGTAGTAACATATATAATAACATATGTAACATATGCAGTAACATATATAATAACATATGTAACATATGCAGTAACATATATAATAACATATGTAACATATGTAGTAACATACGTAATATAATAACATATGTAATATATGTAGCAACATATGTTATTAAAAACATACGAACTTTCATATAAAAATAAAATATATTAAAATTGTCAAATGTTATTTATTGAATTTTCATTGACACAAAATGGTATCGTGTTTCTTTGGTCTCCCAACAAAAATAATTTGAAAATAAAACAATAAAAATATTCCACGTGTTTTAAGTACATAATAAATTGTTTATAAGAATTTCAACTCCAGGAATGTATTAAAAAATGTATTCACTCACTAATGAATGTATACACATATTAAATTATTAAGTTACGAACAAAGCTTAAGTTTAAATTAACTTTATCTAATTTTTTAAACTTTGAATTCTAATGTAATGATATTCGAACCTAAATTCTTTCATTTTATTTTAAATAAAATTTTAACTTTCAAACCTGAATTCTGAATTTAACCTCCAAACCCAAGTCCTAAATTTTAGTTTTCAAACCTCATTTAAATTATCGAACGCAATAAATTGCAAACGTGAATTAGTGACAATATAATGAGAGCCTATTGTACACGAAAATTACGAGATCGAATTTGATTTATATTTCGCAGCGTAAGAAAATTGCCAATCAGGTCGTCGCAGGATATATTTCCTAGATCGAACGTTTCTTCGCTTGCACGATGCAAGAAGATTGATTTTTGGCATTAAGTTTCGACGGTAAAGAATGCGAGGGACACGAAATTAATTCCGCTTCACGCTCTTTTCCCTATTTCTCCTCGACGTTTACTAAGTTGCCGTTCAACTTTCCATTCCTCAATGTTTTTTCTAACTAATGAAACACTTTGTTGTTCAAATATCTTTGAACGTCTTGATAGACTTTCTTTACTGCACACTTTTCGCTTTTATTCACATTTTTAATTCTATGTTTTGAATCTTGTATTGACTCTTCTTCGACTACACATTCTGAAGCAACATCTTTGAACATCTTGATAGAGTTTTCTTTACTGCAAGCTTTTCGCTTTTATTCACATTTTTAATTCTGTATTTTGAGTGTTGTATTGACTCTTTTTCGACCACACATTCTGAAGCAATATTTTTAAACATCTTGATAGAGTTTTCTTTACTGTACACTTTTCGCTATTATTCACATTTTTAATTCTACATTTTGAATCTTGTATTGACTCTTCCTCGACCACGCATTCTGAAACACCCAGTACGCGACAAAAATCAATCACCAAAAGCGATTCTATCTTCATCAACAACCTAGCACGATGCACATGTTGCATAATTGCGGGCAATCTGCGTTAATAAATATTGAGAGAATAATTAACTGAAAAATCGCTCGTTACGTTATAATTGAATTAATAACAACATGCTTTCAAAATTGATAAACGATACTGCGTGCACAAATTTACGGCCATTATTCGCCAGCCGATAATCCACATAAAATTTCGGTTTCAATAATTGTTTAATCCTTCGTTGCATTCTATAATATGTTATAACTGTGCTACAGATATCCTATAACATTTAAATTTTATATTTTGTTCAACTCGAATGAATTTCAAATTTTATTATTGCTTTTGTAATGTTTTGTTTAATTTTGAGTATGTATTCATTTTTAAGGTACGGCAGCTACGAGTTTACTTGAATTGTATTATTGTAATTATTTCCTTTTATTATACCTGTATTATTACAATTATTATCTTTTTGGTATATCTGTAGAATTATTAGATTTCGTTATATTCTTGTAATTATTAGCTTTTATGATATTTTTGTAATTGTTAGCTTTTAAGATATTCTTTTGATTGTTAGTTTTTATATTTTTATAATTGTTAGTTTTTAAGATATTCTTGTAATTGTCAGCTTTTATGATATTCTTGTAATTGTTAGTCTTCATGACATTTTTATAATTGTTAGCTTTTAAAATATTCTTGTAATTGTTAGTCTTTATGACATTTTTATAATTGTTAGCTTTTAAGATATTCTTGTAATTGTTAGTTTGTATAACATTTTTATAATCGTTAGTTTTTAAGATATTCTTGTAATTGTGAGCTTTTATGATATTCTTGTAATTGTTAGTCTTCATGACGTTTTTATAATTGTTAGCTTTTAAGATATTCTTGTAATTGTTAGTCTTTATGACATTTTTATAATTGTTAGCTTTTAAGGTATTCTTGTAATTATTAGTTTGTATAACATTTTTATAATCGTTAGTTTTTAAGATATTCTTGTAATTGTCAGCTTTTGTGATATTCTTTTAATTGTTAGTTTTTATGCATTTTTTATAATTGTTAGCTTTTAAGATATTTTTGTAATTGTTAGTCTTTATGACATTTTTATAATTGTTAGCTTTTAAGATATTCTTGTAATTGTTAGTTTTTATGATATTTTTATAATTGTTAGTTTTTAAGATATTCTTGTAATTGTCAGCTTTTGTAATATTCTTTTACTTGTTAGTTTTTATGCATTTTTTATAATTGTTAGCTTTTAAGATATTCTTGTAATTGTCAGCTTTCAAAATATTGTTATATTATTCTTTTACCTTTGATTACATTATTGTTTTACTGCTTTTGATTATTGCCACATTCTTGTTATTGCCAATAAGAGTTTCAGATTCTGTTTCTGCCCAAAATTAAAAAGGTCATGCAACAAAGGGTTAAAGCGAGAATTGCATATTGTTTTATAATTGTACTCGATTCGAGCGGCAGCTATACAAATTATTTGCATGCCAGAATGAATTCCAGCGGCTCCAAAAACCTGGCTGTGTGCCTCGCGTTCAACAGAAAGAAGCACGCGATCTCGTGAACCTTCGAAGCATAAATGTCAGTATGAAAATGGAAAAAGAGACGGAAAAAGGAGGGAAACAACACGAAAGAGGACACAGTGAATCGTTTAACGGTGTTGCACTGTAAAATTAACCGATGACTATATAGCTCGGTATTGTTCGAACGAAATGATTTTTCAGCTTGGTTTCGGGCGAACAAATTATTATAGCCAAATAAATTATAACTTCGATGATAACAAAACGCTACCACGTTTTATCGTTTTTAACACGGATATTGAATGAGTTTGTCGTGAAATGTTTGACATCGCTTTATTTTGTTAGTGTACTGGAACACGTATTTATGACGGAGTATTTCATGCTCTCATAATTTTATGCAGTAGCATGACTCACATAGTAACTTGACTTATTCGTTTTACTTGTATCAATTTTTCGTGGTAAAATAGTAAATGGTTATGGGAAAATGTATTCAAAAACTGAAAATTTTATGGAGAACTGTAAAAGGGAAATAATCCGAATTTACCACTCGTAAAACTGACGTGTGCAAGGTAGATCAATAATTATTACGGTTTCAAATGAGCCGTTTGTTTTGAAAGGCAAGTTCATTCGCTGCTGTAAAATATTTAAGATTTCAATAAATTTAAAAATATTGCACTAGTAAACAAATTTTTTTGTATTTTGTCATGTTAAATAATGTTTATTACTCAATGACGTTTAAAGATAGGAAGATAAAGTCGAAATGGTCTTGCTCCACTTCCAAATAAATGGGTCAAATATCGCCGACATTATTGAGGTTAGGGGAAATTTCTGTAACTTCTACAAAATTTTACGAAAAGAAATTTTAAATTTAGTTGTGAATACATTTCTGTTTTTAGATCGATTAATATTTTCATACTTTAATTTGCCATATTCAAAGTTTTAATATATATATTTTTTCAGTTTTCATTTATTGTAATATTTGTGAAATGTTTCTTATTAACTGATTTACGCAAAGTATTAAAGTGAGAAAACTTCAAAAAGTAAACATCTTTTAAACTAATGTAAAAATTAAAAAAACAGTAGAAATATGTGGAAATAAATTCTAATTAGAAATACGTTTATGTGTATTCTCTATATGCATCCACTGTCTAATAATAATACAATACTAATAAATAGTATATCTACTTTCTCGTAAGTTTTTAAGAACAATATGAGTATTTTTGAACACACAAACATGAAATCGTGATACTGTTTGTTCGTTTCATTTTAAAAAACCACTCAGAACTCGCAATGTGAAGTTGGTAGCACTCTGAGCTAACCTTTTCAGTCATTCTTCGCGCAAAACACAACACAAACAAAACACAAAAGACTTTTGACGTATTGAAATGTTGTGCGGAATTTTGGTATAAGATTCCTGTGTCGGATAAATCTTTAATTTCAACAAGTTTGATTTTACACTTTTTGACCTTCAGTAGCATTTTTCTTTGTAACGTAATTATATGTTGTACTTTTTTTGTGTATTTTTTTCACTTTTTTCTGTTCTTTGATTTATTTGGTGTTTTGTGTTTTTGGATCACTTACGATCAATATTACGTATATTGTTAAATTCATGCACGTGTGAAGGCAATTAATTGAGATTTTTTGTAAAATATTTTTTAAAAGCAGTGCTTGTTATTAAATAATTCAACCCTTCTATGTAATATTTTTATGTAATTTATTCCTTACATTTAATATAATAAAAATCCATTTTTAAATGTCTCGACTTTTATATTTCTCAAAGTTTTCGATTTTTGAATTTCTGTCCCATTTTCACATTTTAAGAATACGATACTTCCAAGTCACTATGTTGTCAAATTTATGTATTCACAAATGTTTACATCCTCAAATTGTTATATTAGTTTGTTTATATATTATCCATATTTTTGTATTCCCAAAGATCCATATTTCTGAATTTATACATTTTTCATTTTGTATATTTCTATATTTTCATATGTGGAAATCTGTATCTTCGAATTCCTGTATTGCAAAATTTCTGTATTCTCTAAATTTCTGTGACGCAAGATTTCTGTATTGTGCAAATCTCTATATGCCTCAATTTCAATATTTACAAATTTCTATATTTCTATATTTTTATATATGATGACAATCTATATCCTCAAATTCCTGTGTTCCAAAATTTCTGTATTCTCTAAATTTCAATATTGCCAAATTTTTGCAGTTCGCAAATCTCTATACTCCCCAATTTCTATATTTAAGAATTTTCATATTTCCCAATTCCTATATATCTACATATTTACATTTAACGAAAATCTGTATCTCCAAATTGCTGTATTCCAAAATTTTTATATTCTCTAAATTTCTGTATCCCAAGCTTTCTACATTTTGCAAAACTCTATATTCCCCAGTTTTCTATTTCTGAACATCTATATTCCCAAATTTCTATATTTTACATCAAACACAAAGTATACCTGACTTTAACGATGCTTAATCTTAAAAAGCTACGTAAAAATACTTCACGAAATCTACGTTTACACGTTTTTAAGTGTAACGTCTTTTAACCGCTATCTCTGTTTCGTTTGCAACATTCCATAATAGTAAAATGGTTGAAAGTGCATGGGTACGAAACTGAAGTATAACGATCTTCACCTACTTAGTTCTAAGTGGCTTTATACAAAATGGAGAAACAGTTGTAGAACTCTACACCTGTTTACTTGAAAAGATTTATATTCCACTTAGAGACAACTAAGATGTTGCAAGAAAGTACATATGTAAATATTAATGCATTTCTACATTATTTTTTATTATTTATCATTTTAGAAGGATGGATTTTCTTTTTCTTTTATTACAATAATTAATCGTATGAAATAGCAGGAATACTTTAAATTTAAATGCATTTAAAATTGATGAAAATATGAAAATACAAATATGAAAATGAAAAATATTACGGGTTACATTTTATACTCTATTAGGGGTGAAAATGCATTTCGCACTTTTCTTTAAAACCTTACTATCAGTATTAATTACAGGATGTTACAACTGATAATAAATAACAAATTATAATACTACTTTTACATTTCATAATTTCATAAATCATTATATCCCTAAGTATCAGAACTTTTCAGCTCTAAATTTTTCAAATTCTCCAAGTTCTTAATCTTAGCATTTCCAAATTCCCAAATCTGTTAATTTGAAAATTTTTTAAATTTCAAAATCCCAAATTATCTGAAAATCTCTGAATTCGATAAGTCTTAAATATGCAGATACCAAGTATTTTCATTTTATTTATCTTTTTGATATAATTTCGGTTTAAACATAAGTTATCATTAAACGTCCATAAATTTGGCGATAAAACATATTCATTATTTATTCATTTTTATAATTCAGTTTAAATATAAGTAGTCATTAAACGTCCTTAAATAGCATTAAATAACATTAAAACATGTTTATCCATAATTTAATTTCAGTTTAAATATAAGTAATCATTAAACGTCCATAAATCTAGCGTTAAACCACATTCATCCATATTTATTTATTATTATAATTTAATTTGAGTTTAAACATATGTACGTAGTCATTAAACGTCCATAAACGTAGTATTAAAACATATTCATCCATTATTTATTCATTTTTATAATTTAGCTTCAGTTTAAACATAAGTGGCCATTAAACGTCCATCCAGCGTTAAATCATGTTTATCTATAATTTATTTATCTTCATAATTTAGCTTCTGTTTAAACATAAGTTGCCATTAAACGACCATAAATCCATCGTTAAACCATGTTCGTCCACTATTTATTTATCTTCACAATTTAGTTTCGTTTTCACTATGAATCGTCATTAAACGTTTAATGATAATGTTAATGTAACAATCAAACGTACATTCATTTCAGAATCTTCAAAATTTCTCTCCAGACAAGAATTTCAAGTACAAAGAGAATTTCGGGAAAAGAATTTAGTCGATCGTTAGAAACGCGTTAATCGACGTGTAGCGTTTGTTCGTGCATAGAAATTTCAGTTCCTTGACTGCGTACGAGTACCCCTTGAAAATCTGGGTCAAACTCCTCTAGTCGGTCCTGCATTGCAGAAAAGTGTATTCGTCTCAAAGTTCTTTCTTGCTCAGCAAAATTTACACTGCCATGGCTCGATACCACCTCGGTGACATTATGACGAATGAATTCAGTTTAATTGAAACAGAACGCAACAGTACCGCACTTACGCTGTTTCTTCTTGTTACACGATTAACGTGATTGATGTGCTATACACCTGTAACTGACACCGCAAATTTAATATGCGGATTCGATAAAATGCTTGGAATTCAACTTCTATAATATTGCTTGAGAGCAGTAGTATTTTTCTAGGCTGAGAAATCTTGGATCTGAAATTTTAATGAATCGAAATTTCGATTTTCTGAATATCCAATTTCCAAATTGTCATATTTGAGAAGCTTTAAAATATAAAATTTCTGAATTTCGACATTTTAATATTCTTAAATTTCTGAATTTCTACTATTTCTTAGTATAAGTACGATTTTTAGTTTATTTTTTTTGGTGAAAGTCGTGAAAGTCGATGGACTGCCATACAAAGAGATGGTATCCCCGAAAGCTACTATAATGGCGCGTTGTGTCACTTTTAAAAATAATATGATATGCGATAATTCAGTTAATAATGAAGTTACTGAACCTGATTGAATATCCACATGTGATATCACATTTAAATGGCTCTTTTCACATCCGGCTCATCACATGTGTGAAAACCATTCAACCTCCCACATCACATGTGCACATCGTAATGCTAATATCCACGGTGTGGAAAAATTTAATTAAAAGGTGAAATACTTTTATCAGAACACACATAAACAAAAAGCTTTCGAGTTATGTGTTCATTCGTGCACATCCATACTTCCATATATTTTTTACAAGAAATTGCATTCTACTCTTCTTTTCAATTTTTCCGGTATTTTCCTCGCTGTTTTCAGAAAAACGATTCTACGGTAAAATATTTATGAGGAACCACGTTCCACATAAGTCAAATTCGACCTAGATGTATTTCCAACATCCTTTGTTCAAAGGTCGTGAAATGAGTTTCACAATATTTTTCGAGTCACACCGTGGCTTGTACGAGGCACTCGTAGATCTCAGCGATTAATCGATATACTTCCTGCACGATATCGAGTCACACCGCTTTTGCCAGGATTTCGCGAAACGTTATCGTATCGTCGCGTGCTTCAGGTAATTTGTTAATGTTGTTTAATACCTGTAATAGTAACAATTACATCCTGCTAGCAACGCTATGAATCTTACACGCGACTACATACCCTCCTAATGGGCCATTTAAAGTAATGATCCTTTGCCTGAATTATCTTCTTGCCCTCATTTCTTTTTTTCGTTCATACATCTTTTCTTGACGTTGATGTTTTTATTCGGACTTTATCCAAAATTGTTTTCTTTCGATATACTAAATTGGAGACTTTTAAATTTGGAAATGTTGGAACTTGGTAATTTTGGAGTATGAGAATATTGTAATTTGGTAATTTTGTTATTTGGTAATTTGGTAAGTTGATAATATAGTAATTTGGTAATTTAGAAACTGATAATTTGGAAATGTGGTAACTCAGTAATTGGATAACTTCTTAATATGGTCATTTGGTGGTTTGATCATATGATACTTTAGTAGTTTAGTAGCTTGGTAATGTAGTAATTTGGTACTTTGTAACTTGGTAATATGGTAACTTGGTAATATAGTAACTTGGCAACTTGGTAGCTTGGTAACTTGGTAACTTGGTAACTTGGTAACTTGGTAACTTGGTAACTTGGTAACTTGGTAACTTAGTAACTGTGTAATTGATAATTGGTAATTGATAATTGGTAATTTGGTAATTTGGTAATTTGGTAATTTGGTAATTTGGTAATTTGGTAATTTGGTAATTTGGTAATTTGGTAATTTGGTAATTTGGTAATTTGGTAATTTGGTAATTTGGTAATTTGGTAGTTTGGATATTTGGATATTTGGAAATTTGGAAATTTGAAAATTTGGAAAATGGGTAATTTGGAAATTTGAAAATTTGGAAAATCGGTAATTTGGTAATTTGGTAATTTCGTATTTTGGTAATTGTGTAATTTGGTCATTTGGAAGTTTGGAAAATTGGCTATTTGGAAATTTGGAAAATTGGAGAATTGGAAAGTTGGAAAATTGGGAATTTGGGAAATTGGTAATTTGGTAATTTGGAAATTTGATAATTTAGTAATTTGGTAGTTGGATATTTGTAAATTTGGAAATTTGAAAATTTGGAAAATCGGTAATTTGGTAATTTGGTAATTTTGTAATTTTGTCATTTGGATATTTGAAAATTTGGGAAATTGGAAAATTGAGAAATTGGACATTGATGTTTTTATTCGGACTTTATCCAAAATTGTTTTCTTTCGATATAATTACGATAACTATTTGTATTAATTTAGAGAAGAATGTAGATTGTTGATTTTGATGGTACAGTATTTTGTTCAATGATGCATTGAGTATCATTGATATACTATTATGTATTGCAGTTGCATTTTTGTATTTTGTATTAAAATTTTCAAGTATTCGAATCGATTAGTGAATTTTTTATTAATTATTTATTATTCAATGATTCTTTGCCTGTATTATCTTCTTGCTCTTATCCTTTTTCTTCCATCTTTTCTTGGCGTTGATGTTTTTATTCAAACGTCACCAGAATCTCTAAGTTCAACTAAAATTAAGATTTAACAAAATATTCTAGTTAAATGCTAGAATAGAATGTGCATTATATGAAGCACAATATATGAATATACATCAAGTTATCTTAGTAGCATTAATAATACCTTATCAATAAATATTTAATACATAAATAAATATTTAGTAAATATTCGATAAATGTTTGACAAACAAAAAATTCCATAAATATTCAATAAATATTCCTCCTCTTCAATTAAACCTTACTGTCTTTTATCTTCGAATTTTTTGTTATATATAAAAATTGTTAAATATGACAAATGCTTCAATTTAATGTAATTTCACATTGTTGTCTTAATTTTTTCTCTACTCATAATCATGTGCACGCCACGGTACTAGTCGACAAATTTAATATAACTTCATAATTGAAATGGATTACAGAAATTTTTCAACTCATGGAGGTAGAAGTATGTATAATCTTCCTGACTATCTTGATGGATTGGCTAGTTACACTCTAGTTCGAACTAAAAGATTGCATTTTCCGCTAATATTAATATCGACAAATTATTTCTTCTCAGCGTAACATAATCTTATTACGTTTTCATACCTTCATTTTGTTTTTCACATTTTTTCTGAACATTTAAATAATTACTATTTCCAACAGGAAAGAAAATTTTGTTATTTGTTTTCAAATTATTGAAATACTGCATAAAGTAATATTTAAAATTTATAATGAATTTTATAATGAATGAAACTATTGTTAAAAATTTGCAATATTGCAATTTATTCTTCTTTTAAATTTTACTAAAAATTCTATTTACAAAAATCTTCTATTTTAGTAAATTTATTACAAATTTACTCTTTTTTACTAAATATTTGCAACAGAAAATATTCGTTTATTATTATTTTTTTATGAGTATTTAGAATTTAAAAAAAGGATGCACTTTTGAACAATAAATAGTATTCATAAGAAAATAATAATAAACAAATATTTTCTGTTAAAAATATTTAGTAAAAAAGAATAAATTTGTAATTATTAAAATAGAAGGAATTTCTAAGTAGAATTTTATTTATTGTTCGAAAGTGCATCCTTTTTCTAAATTCAACAAATAAAAATTTGATATAATTCATTAATATTTAAATCCTAAATACTCAATGTACACAAAATTTTAAATAAAACAGAAAAATATAAAGTCTGAAATATCACGTTGTTAAACAGCTAAAATTAGAATGTAATTTCGAACTCCTCTTCGCTTCACAAATTTTCACCAATTTTTCCGGAAACATATTTTCCAATCGACTTCAATTATTCATACCTGTCATTTCAAAATTTAAATACCACTGCGTACATACTGTATTTAAAGATTATGGAAGAAAAATATTGCTTCCTATAATTTACATTAAACTACCAAAACCTATTATTACCTGTCAGCTTACGTTTAAACGACTTTTAAATCTCGTCTATAAATTACACCTAAGCTGTGCATTTTTATTATGCTGCCAATAAATATCCAATGAAGTATCGAATAAACACTACTTAACCCTCAGTGTTCCTACATTTAACTAAAAACCATTCGTGAATGGGTAAATTTTCATCCACTCACATTTTTTTTATTTTTTTTTTTAGGGAATGTGCAAATTTTTAATTTAATAACTGATATTTTCAATTGTAGAAATTTCAAGAATAAAAATAATTCAAATGAATAAAATGTAAGCTAAATATTATATGATATAAAATTTTTCACAAGTTAAATATATGAAGTCACATAAAATATATGATAATACGCAATACACATAGTATGCAATATATTATAATTTTATAATAATTATTATACTTTATTATTAGTTATAGATCTGTATAAATCATTATTATAAGAAATAATAATGATTCCTTATTATTATAAAATGCATATGGTACATTTTTGATAATTGTTATAACAAATACCAATTCATATATATTATTATTACTGTTTTATTAACATATCGACATTTAATACAAACATAACCTATCTTTACGTTAAAATTACGTCACGAACGTCAGATATCAAAGTCATACTACTAATATTGAATTTATAAATATTTTTAACAACTACAGTTCTCAGCCAAAGGTTGAAGAAGTAGATCTAAATAGACCCAACGAGGGGTCACTGAGGGTCAAGCGCAAGATCAAACGCTGAGAGAAAAAAGCTTGCACGACTTTCGAATCTTTCTTTTCGATAAACGAATTTAAATGTCTTCAAGGAGTTTTCGAAGGAACTAATTTCGATTCCCTTTTCTTTTTTTTCGTTCATTGTTCCACTCCGATACCCAAAGATATCGAGACGCCTCTTCCTTTTACTGGCATCTGCGACTTACCACGACAAACCCCTTAACTTTCTCATTTTTGCGTTTCTCTGGAATAACGACCTCCTAGTGGCAGGAAAATAAATTGGCTGTCGGGAGGCCTACGCTCGTAACGATCGATTAACTTTTGTCCCATTTTTCCTCCTCGGTCTCATTTTATCCGCCGTCCTTAACTTTTCGATCGGCGAGTCTCGCCCTAAAATGAACTCATTCCATCCACTTTAGCTGGATGAAACTTTCTTTCGGCTATTTTATCGGGAATGGTAATAACAGTTAATAACGGCGTAACTTTTGCGTAACGTTCAATTTTATGTACCAAAGTGATTCCGAAGAGAAATTTCAAAGCGTATTTCAAAATTATGAACAAATTTTTACTGTTTTGTGTACGGTACACCTCTGATATTTACCTGCGCCAGGGGCTCTAGTCAGGGTTTACCATTCATTCAGGGTTACCTTTTATGATACTTTTGTTAGGTTTGTTGTTAAATGTGCATTTGATACTGGTACTGATTGATTGGTTATTTAAATTATTATTTAATCTACTGTTTTATAATACACTTATATTGTAATTTTAAATTACCTTGGATTAAAATTAGAATTGGAATTATAATTACTGAATAAGAAATACAACTAGAAGAGCATTTAAAGTTGCTGACTTAGAACTTGAATTAAAATTATTAAATTGTAAATAAAATTAAAATTACTGAAATACAATTAGGATTAAAATTAAAATCGTTCAATTAAAAGTGAAATTAAAATTTGAATTATAATTACAATAAAATTAGAATTCGAATTAGAATTGCAACAGAAATTAAACTACAGTTAAAGTGAGAATACATCCAGTTTCCATTTTGAATAACTTTATCCGAAATAAAAGAAGCTAAAATGGTAGCTCAAGAAGTTTGACCATTTCCGCTATTATGTACGCGGTAAAAAACGTTGAAACTTGCGTTTAATTGCATCAGTGTCCATATACGAATCTACCGTGGTGGATTAACTTGATTTTAGTTTTTGAAAGTGGAAACGAACGCGTATCGTACCGTCGCAGGCAACAGTCGAGTTTCGCTCGGCTCGTTTACGCTTTGAAACTTTGCGTTTCACGAAAGCAGAGCTTCGCTTGGTTTCACAAGATAGACGAGCATTTTGTTGAAGTTTCGACTTAGCCGATTTACACGCGTGCTAAAATCACCGGCGCATGGCTATTTTCTAAACGCGTTTGCGCATTAATTCTTGCGGACAAGAGATGAAACTTTTGTTAATAACGCTGTCCGTCAGATTTCAAACCCTGCGATATTTCATACGCGGTACTGTTAATATTCGGACTACGTTCATTTTCATTTTGTTATACTATTTTTCTCGTGGGGAAGAAGAAAATTATTATATTAAAAACTATGATTATTAAATAAATTGTTATGCAGGGTGGCGCACCACATTTTGCCATCTAGATTTGCGTCATTGTTATCACTCATAGTAAACAATGTTCCAGATGAATTTGAATGGTCGCCACATTGAACCTTTTCTGTAAATAGACATTAAAATTAAAATATCTCCTAAACTAATGATTTTTTCACATAAATAGATTAATACATTTTGTAAAGAATATGAAGGAGCATCAGTTGATGCAATAAAATATATATGATTCCATTTAAAAAAATAGTAATGACCTTCATATGTCCTTTATACGTCCATCTACAAAAAAAAGCACCACCAGCATATGTCCCTCTCAAAACTATTCAACTTCATCTGAAACATTGTTTGCTATAAGTAATAATACTGACGCAAATCTAAATGGCAAAATGTGGTGAGCCACCTGTATAGTGTTCAGGACAGTGTAAACGACATATTATACGTGTCACTGTTTATTTTTGTTTATAACTACTTTTTTAACACTAAACTACCAAAGCAGTCAAATGACAGTTTTACAAGTTCTTCTGTTTAAGTTAAAAAAGTTCAGGTAATTTTCTTTGAAACCTATACTGATTTGTATCAAGAAAATTAAGGTGTATTAATATTTCAATATTTGTGCAATTAATCTTCAACTCCATTTTTTATTTCAAACAAAATGTCCCTTATACACCAGTATAGTGTTAAAAGTATTCACGAAAATTTACAAAATCCATTCGCCAACAATTAAATATCCGTTACATTTGCACCAAAATTCGTTTAATGGAAATGTGAATCGCTTTATTAAAAATACAAATTTCAGAGTGATGGAAACAGATGGTTCAGGAATTTATAATTGGAACACGAAACAGCTTGAACATAAATTAACAGTCCCTCGTACTTTAGCGTGTTTCTACAAAAATTTTACCATAACGAATAACATTTAAAAAAAAATATACAATAACTGTTTTATATTTATAAATCGTTATTTGTTTGAGTGTTGCATGTGGAATATTTATTCGTGTAAAAGTAAATAAATTTCTATTGGAAATATATTTTAAATATCGCGCGAAATAAATTGTAAACTATAAAGGAGAAATTTTGAATGGAATTTTGTTGCTGGTGAAAAAAAAGTGACTTGTCAAGTATACATGGAGGGAGACCGTATCGATTCATTATCATTTAAATCGAATACGAGGCGTGATTGTAAAGTAAGGAAATATATTTCCAAGGATACATTATTTGGGGATGTTTGATTTCCGGAGATGTCTTGAAACAAAATTGTGTTTTCGTGTTCCGAAATCTCCAATATTTTTATTTTTCTTCGTCTTTGATTTCATTCATAATTTGGCTCAATTGAAATCGATTTAAAAATTGCATTTTGTCGACAGAAAAATCGAAATTATTTCAATGTTTTGAGGTTATAAAATGTAAAACCGAAGTCATTTTAATGTTTTTGAAATTATAAAATCTAAAACCAAAGTCATTTTAACACTTTTGAGGTTATAAAATGTGAAATCGAAATCGTTTTAATAATTTGAGGTTATGATACGTAAAATCGAAATCATTTCAATGTTTTGAAATTATAAAATATAAAACCAAAGTCACTTTAATGTTTTTAAGGTTATGAAATATAAAACCAAAGTCACTTTAATGTTTTTAAGGTTATGAAATGTGAAATCGAAATCATTTTAATATTTTGAGGTTATGAAATGTGAAATCGAAATCATTTCAACGTTTTCAGGTCACAAATTGTTAAATCGAAATCATTTTAATATTCTGAAGTTATGAAACGTAAACACAAAGTCATTTTAATGTTCGTGAGATTGTAAAGTGTAAAATCGAAACCATTTCAATGTTTCGAGGTTGTAAATGATATTCAAATTGATAATATAAATAATGCACGCGATCATAATACATTTATGACATGCAATGTGTGTATTATTTGTTTCATATAATAAATATGTAATGCGTGTATGATTTGTTTCATCACTTTCAATATCATTTTTTAAAAAGAATTTAATAATAATTTCCTGGTTATTTTTTATTAAGTAACAAGATTATTCTTTGCTTATTAATCAAAAATAAAGAATAACAAGATAATAGAAAAATAATAATAAAAACTGATTTCTCAAAAAATTGAAAATTATTATTATATTATTTTTCACAGAATTTGCCAATTATTTATTTATAGCACTCAAGTAGCATTAAGCTGTAAAACACAATGAGAAAATAAATTATGAAATATACAATTTTGTTGAAAACAATTTTTATTTGTTTAGTAAATCCAGATAACATATCCTTGGATGCATAAGTGATTTTTAATTACACATGGTAATCAATCACTGGTAAAAGTGCGGATCATTTTTCACGAAACCTTCTAATTTTTATTTTTAATTTTTCAGGTCAACATTTTACGCTTTCTGCATAAAAAACGGATGAAATAGTTTGAACTTAACACATCATCGCCAGAAATTTAATCTTCTGATGATATTATAATTTCCCGTACCATCATATCGAATTCACTTTGCAACTAAAAGCTGAAAACATTTTCTGAAATCTCTTTGCACTGATTAACGATTTCGTGATTGAATAACTAACTCCTTTGACGAATCCCTTGATCGCGGGGTCAAAGAGAAAAATTCGAAAGAAATTTCATTCCCTAACACACAGCTCGTGGAATTAACATACTTATGATCATCGAACAAATTCGATTCTAATTCAAATAGTTAATTACCTATTCTATTTTAGACTAGACATACAGGATTTCGGTTCGGCAATCCTTCGATTACAAATTGTATTCAAATTTCATTCCGATCGTTCATGTTACAAAATGTTATCAAGATGTTATCGATAGTTGATTACTGATCATGATCAATATGATAATTTATGATCAATTTTACGTTTGTAGTGAAGTTAGATTATAGTACATTCATACTGTGCTCTTTTGTTATGCATTTATGTATGAGGCCACTTCAGTATTGATTAAATATGTATTTCAGCGAAATCCATGATATTGAAATGCAGATAAAAGGGGTTACATTTTTCAACATACTAAATTGGAGATTTTTAAATTTGGAAATGTCGGAACTTGGTAATTTTGGAGTACGAGAATATTGTAATTTGGTAATTTCGTTAGTTGGTAATTTGGTAAGTTGATAATATAGTAATTTGGTAATTTTGTAACTTGGTAATATTGTACTTTGGTAATTTAGAAACTGATAATTTGGAAATGTGGTAACTCAGTAATTGGATAACTTCATAATATGGTCATTTGGTGGTTTGATCATGTGATACTTTAGTAGTTTAGTAGCTTGGTAATGTAGTAATTTGGTACTTTGTAACTTGGCAATATGGAAACTTGGTAATATAGTAACTTGGCAACTTGATAGCTTGGTAACTTGGTAACTTGGTAACTGGGAAATTGATAATTGGTAATTAGTAATTGGTGATTTGATAATTAGTAATTTGGTAATTTAATTGCTTGGTAATTTCGTAATTTGGTATTTGCATACTTGCAAATTTTAAATTTGGAAATTTGGTAATTTGGTAATTTGGTGATTTGATAATTTGATACTTTGATAATTTAGTAATTTGGTAATTTCGTATTTTGGTAATTTGGTAATTTGGTAAATTGGTAATTTGATAATTTAGTAATTTGATAATTTGGTAATTTGGTAGTTTGGATATTTGGAAATTTGGAAATTTGGAAACTTGGAAACTTGGAAACTTGGAAACTTGGAAACTAGGAAATTTGAAAATTTGGAAAATCTGTAATTTGGTAATTTGGAAGTTTGGAAAATTGGCTATTTGGAAATTTGGGAAATTGAAAAATGGGAAAGTTGGAAAATTGGAAATTTGGGAAATTGGTAATTTGGTAGTTTGAAAATTTGAAAAATTGGAAATTTGGTAATTTGGTAATTTGGTGATTTGATAATTTGATACTTTGATAATTTAGTAATTTGGTAATTTCGTATTTTGGTAATTTGGTAATTTGGTAAATTGGTAATTTGATAATTTAGTAATTTGGTAATTTGGTAGTTTGGATATTTGGAAATTTGGAAATTTGGAAATTTGGAAACTTGGAAACTTGGAAACTTGGAAACTTGGAAACTAGGAAATTTGAAAATTTGGAAAATCTGTAATTTGGTAATTTGGTCATTTGGAAGTTTGGAAAATTGGCTATTTGGAAATTTGGGAAATTGGGAAATTGGAAAATGGGAAAGTTGGAAAATTGGAAAATTGGAAAATTGGAAAGTTGGAAAATTGGAAAATTGGAAAATTGGAAATTTGGAAAATCGGAAAATTGGAAATTTGGGAAATTGGTAATTTGGTAGTTTGGTAGTTTGATAATTTGTTAATTTGTAATTTGGTAATTTGGTAATTTGGTAATTTGGTAATTTGGTAATTTGGTAATTTGGCAATTTGGTAATTTGGTAATTTGGTAAGTTGGTAATTTGGATATTGTAAGATTTGGAGATTTAGAGTTTTGGAAATTCGGTTATTTGGAAACTTGAAAACTAAAATTCGTGAATTTGGTGACGGGAAATCTAGAAATCGGAGAACCTAAAAATTTAATAAATTTCTAATTTGAATATTCGTATATCTTAAAATTTAAAAAACTAAAGTTTGTTAATACGAAAAACATTTCAAACCCCGAAAACTTCTCCCTACAAACCCTAGGAAATTTACAAATTACCATAATTCTACAATTAAAGCAATTTTATTTCTCCCACTTTCCTAAACGTACCTCCTTCACGCTCATAATCTCAGAAATACCTTCTCTAATCGTAATGTTCCCCTCTCCTAAAAACGACCAATTACCATCATATTTTAATAAAAACTCAATAATCTCGGTCACTCCTACAACTCAATCACGATGACATCAAAAACCGCTCTCAACTCGAACCGTGCTACATAAATTCGTCCATATTTTATCCAATCTTGATCGCAATTTTTTATCCCTTCACCCTGCGCTCATTTCGAATTACCATCGTTTCGGGTAGAATTGCATATTGCACACTACTCTCGGTAATTGGCATATCGTGACAGTGTATTTTCTCGCGATGTTGGGGTCTCGGTTGTCCGTTGGGGTGCATGCCAACCCTGTTGTATAGCGACAAGTAACGAAAGGACGAACTTTTTTTTCCACTATCGAGAATCGCGGTATCGACAATCTCGAGCAGAACCGCGGGCTTCCTCGATTCTCTTCGTTGTTGGCAAACTTCCACACGCACACAACCTCACGGGTTCGTAATATGCAAATGAACGCGATGTTTAAAAGGTCGAGACGGTGGATGGAAACGTTTTTTTCCCTCGCCTGTGTATTCGACCACGCGAATTTCCGTCATCTCCTTTTTTCCCCCTAAAAGTGTCGAGCAATATTCTTCCTTCCTTTTTTTAGGATTAATTTTTGAAATTGCATCAACCTTCCGTATGGGTAGCGTGTCTCGTTTTAGCACTCGCCTTTCTTTCGATATTAATCCTTTTCAGCTTGCAGGTTATATCGCACGGTTATTTTGGGTAAAAAAATATGTGTTAAGGTTAGAGTTATGGAGGAAGGGGCAGGTGTCCAGGTTTCAGTGCTGGAGGGTTGGAGAACGCTTGATTGGTTAGGTTAGGTTAATTTGACTGGTTGATGTAGATCAAATGGTTCGATGTAAATGCAGGGTGTTTTGAATTTGGAAATTGGGGTATGCATGGTTGTAGAGTTGGACGTTTTGGAAATAGGTGAATTGTGGTATTTGAAATTGGGGAACTGGGTAAGTAGGAGGTTTCAGACTTTAGAAATTTAGAAAGGAAATTTACACACTTTTAAATTTAGAAATTAGAAGATTTGGAAATTGAAAATTTAGAAATTTTGATACTCTGTAATTGGAAATTATAAAATTTGCAAATTAGGAAGTTGCAAATTGGAGGTTTGAAAATTTTTAAATTGTGAATTTGAAAGTTTGGATATTTGGAAATTTGGAAATTAGAGATTTGGAAATTGGAAAAGTTGTAATTTGGGAATTTTCAAATTGGAGATTGGAAATTTGGAAATTGGGAAAGTTGGAATTTTCGAATTTGCAAATTTGAGATTTGGAAATTTGGGAATTTGGAAATTGGGAAAATTGGAATTTGGGAATTTGCAATTTGGAGATTTGGAAATTTACAAATTGTGAATTTGGAAATTAGAAATTTGAAAATGTTAAAATTTAGAAATTTGAATATCAGATTTGGAAAGTTGCAAATTCAGAATTTTAGAAACCTTAAAAATAGAATTGAACTTCAGAAATAAAATTTTTTATAATTCCCATCCCAAAAGCAAATAATAATAAAATTCGTTGCCCCACTTTTCATCCAACAGAAATCTACATTTTACCTGCCAGCATTTACATATTTCAACAACTATGCTTTTAAGCAGCAGTGCAATTTTATTAGCCACTCTTGTACTTCTACGACATAGTATACATGTCAGTGCACTTTTAGTTTCAAGAAATAATAACACTGTAAACATTTCTTTATATATTAATGTGGGGAGTGAAGCGTGCGACACGTGTAATGGAAAAATTATGTTAAGACAAAATACGATCGACGGGAGAAAGAACGCCGAACAGGGCGCGTAGCACGGACAGTCTTTGTCCAGCATCGAAAGCATTCACAACGTTAATTGTTCTTTTAAATATATATATACATTTATTATTCATATTCAGTGTGTCGATTATTCACCTTCATCTTTAGTTTTATTTTATTTTCGAGGATCCTCAACCTGAAATATCCTTTAGGAAGATTCAGTCAAACAAATAGGATCCCACATTTGGGGGCTCGTCCGCGATCTAAGGTGAGAGTTGATACAGTTTAAAGACGATATAAAGACAAAGTTGATTGAAAGTGCCGCGCGAGGAAAGTTGACCACGCGTGTGAAATAAGAAGTGTAAAAGTAAGTGTGAGTGTCGATAAAGCTGTGACAAGGGCTCAAAGATGATGCACGAGGCAAATCAAGAAAGTCAAGGAAGTGGGTGCGATGAGCTCGACGAGACGATTGTCGAAAACGCACCTCAAGGAAGAAGATGTCTAGAACGGAAAGTGAAAGGAAAAAGTGTAGCGATTCCTGAAGTCGCAAGTTACACGCATGAACAGATAGACAGTATGAAACTCGCGGAATTAAGAGAAGCGACAACAAAATTAGGATTATCCAGCAGGGGTAATAAGCAAGCGCTAAGAAATCGCTTAAAAGACGCGATGGAAGACGAAGAAGAAGAAGATAGTGAAGAAGAAGAATCAGATCACGAGAACGACAGGCGAAGAAACGAAGGAAGAGGAACGATCAACACAATCACACGACAAGTTGCGTCGTTTACAATAAAGGATGTAGAAGACAGTCTGGCCCACTTCAGCGGAGACGATAAGCTGCCGATACAGCAGTGGATCAACGAGTTTGAAGATACAAGTGCATTATTAGGATGGAACGAATTACAGAAGTTTATTTACGGGAAGCGGATGCTGACGGGATCGGCAAGGCAGTTTATCACCTTCGAGAGAGCGGTTAAGACATGGGACGATCTAAAACGTAGGTTGATTGAAGAATTCAAAACTGAAATAAATCCGGCGACGATTCATTCACAATTATTGAGGCGCAAGCAACAGCCGAATGAAAGTAGTCGTAAGTATATTTATAGTATGCAAGAAATAGCGAATCAGGGTAGCATCGAGGAAATAGCGGTTATTCAGTATATCGCAGACGGTTTACAAGGGGAACGCCGCGATAAAATTATGTTGTATGGGTCGCGAACGTTAAAAGAATTGAAAAAGAATATCGAAATATTTGACAAAGTAAAAGAAGGTACGAGACAAAGTATGCGTGTTAGAGACGAACAAAAGAAAGTAGCATCGGCGCGTGTCGTTGCATCGACAGCGGCGAAGAAACATTGTTATGGTTGCGGTTCGAGTGAGCATGATTATCGAGTATGTCCAGATAAAGACAAAGGAATGAAATGTTTTAAATGTAATAGTTTCGGGCATATAGCATCTCATTGTAAGTTAGATCGGTCGGATAAAAAAGTATCGAGCGTTAATAGTATACATACTTCCACCGATAAAGTCGCGATTAAAATTAACGGTTTACACACATATGCGTTACTAGATACAGGCAGCGAAGTAAGCGTAGTAAACTACAATGTTTATAATCAAATAGGAAGACCGGTATTGTACGAAACATTTCGACGATTTACAGGGTTCGGTAACGCGTTAACGAAACCGTTAGGAAAGTTTACGGCAAAGATTAACATTGGAAACGATCTATTCCAAACGAACGTATTTGTAGTTAATGAAACGGATATGCGAGACGAAGTTTTGCTTGGAAAAGAACTACTCAACGATTTAGATATTCGTATAAACAAAGGATCGGTAGAAATACGGCGAGCGAATGAAAGATCGCGTGACGCGGCGGAGAAACAATCGATAGAGGCGGTCAACGACGAAAGTCGCGACAAAGGCAGCGTATTAATAAATAGAAGCGATCAAAACGAAAACAAGGAAATCTACGAAATTAATAGAATGATGAGAATAAACTATGTAGAAACAGGCGAAATTGATGTAAAGCATTCCTATAAAGTGCGCGTAGAGAATTTAATACAAAATTATGAACCACATGTCAAAACGGATACACGGACGGAAACTAGAATAACACTGTTGGACACTATCCCCGTTTGTTCTAAACCAAGGCGGTTAGCCCCTAAAGAGAAGAAAGTAGTAACTCAGCAGATAGATGAGTGGTTGAAAGAAGGAATTATTCGTCCGAGTATAAGCGATTATAGCAGTCCGGTAGTAGTAGTACCAAAGAAAGGCGGAACATATAGGGTGTGCATAGATTACCGTAGATTAAACGCGAAAATGGTAAGAGACAGATTTCCAATGCCGTTAATCGAAGATTGTATTGATGCGCTAACGCGAGCAAAAGTATTCTCAACAATTGACCTTAAGAACGGGTTTTTTCATGTTAACATCGCGGAAGATAGTCGAAAATTTACCTCATTTGTTACTCCAGACGGACAATTTGAATTTCTGAAAACGCCATTTGGATTGTGTAATAGTCCTACCAGTTTTTTAAGATTTATTGACGAGGTTTTTGGCGATTTAATAAGAAGAAAAGTAGTTTTAGCGTACGTAGATGACCTGATTATTCCTGGCATTGATGATGAAGATGCATATAGAAGATTAGAGGAAACGTTACAGGTAGCAGCTCAAAATGGGTTAATTATAAATTGGAATAAATCTAAATTTCTTCAAACGAATATAGAATTTTTGGGACATGTGATAGAGGATGGGAATATTCGCCCATCACCGGCGAAAATAAAAGCGGTACAGGGATTTCCGGAACCGACGAATAAGAAACATGTTCAGAGTTTTTTAGGATTGACCGGTTACTTCCGTAAATTTATTGAAAGTTATGCGAAATTAGCTAAACCGTTATCAGATCTGTTAAAATTAAATAAAGTTTTTGTTTTCGGTACGGCCGAGAGAAAGTCATTTGCGGATTTGAAGTATGTTTTATCTAAAGAACCGGTGTTGCGCATTTACGATCCTGAAGCAATAACAGAACTTCACACAGACGCAAGCATAGAAGGATTAGGCGCTGTATTATTGCAAAGGTACGGTAATGAAAAGTATTGTCACCCAGTATATTTCATGAGTCGCAAAACGTCAGAAGCCGAGCGAAAATATCATTCCTATGAATTAGAGATTTTAGCCATAATTAAAGCCGTTCAGAAGTTTAGAGTTTATTTATTAGGAGTTAAGTTTAGACTAGTTACGGATTGCCAAGCGTTTCAGAAAACGCTTAAAAAGAAAGATTTGTCACCGAAGGTTGCCAGATGGGCACTGTCGTTAGAGGAATTTGAGTTCGAAGTTGAGCACCGCGCGGGAGAAAAGTTAAAACACGCAGATGCGCTCAGTCGTTTCCCAGTTATGTGTATTGAGGATACGTTAGGACAAAACATTAGAAAGAAACAAGAAGAGGAAGAAAGATTGCGTGTTATACGTCAGATATTAGAAAAGGAACCTTACGAAGATTATTTTATAGAAAACAATATTTTAATGAAACGCGTACTTGATAAAAATGTAATTGTTTTACCTACAAGCATGCAGATTAACGTAATTAAGAAAATTCACGAGAATGGACATTTTTCGGTACGCAAGGTAGCGGAAAGGATTAAAGAGGAATTTTATGTACCTAATTTAAATGAAAAAATAGAGAAAGTCATTAGTTGTTGTATACCATGTATCTTAGCGGAGCGTAAACAGGGAAAAAGGGAAGGTCAGTTACAGCCGATACCGAAGGGGGACAGACCTCTTGAGACGTATCACATAGATCACATAGGACCGATGACGACAACATGTAAATTGTATAAACATATTTTAGTGATAGTAGATGGATTTTCCAAATTTGTTTGGTTGTACCCTACGAAATCGACGACGACGAAAGAAGTATTAGACAAACTGACGATACAACAAAAGACATTCGGTAACCCGACACGTATAATCACGGACAGAGGGACAGCATTTACATCGACAGATTTTAAAGAATATTGCGCGACGGAAAGAATTGAACACATTTTAACGACCACGGGTGTTCCGAGAGGAAATGGACAGGTCGAACGAATTAATCGCATTATTATTCCAGTATTAACGAAGTTATCAATAGATGCACCAGATAAATGGTATAAAGAAATAGATAGAGTTCAAAGAGGGATTAATAGCACTTATCAACGTAGTATAGATACATCACCTTTCGAAATTATGTTCGGTTTAAAGATGAAGCAACGCGACGATATTGTACTGTTAGAATTAATACAAAAAGAAGCGATAGCTCAATTCGCTGATGAGCGCGTAGAATTAAGAAAAAAAATTTGTTAAAGGTACAGGAAGAGAATCGGCGTAATTATAATCGTAGATGTAAGAAAGCGACTGTGTATCAGGAAGGCGATCTAGTTGCGATAAAGCGTACTCAATTTGGAACCGGATTAAAAATTCAGAAGAAATATTTAGGACCGTATAAAGTGTCTAGTTTTAAGGGAAATAATCGGTATGAAGTGATTCGTGTTGGCAAAGGTGAAGGACCGAGCATTACCACAACCGCGGCAGACTATATGAAACCGTTTAAAGAATTCTCTTCGGAGACCGAAGAATTTGCAGGTATGGCCGAGTGTGGGGAGTGAAGCGTGCGACACGTGTAATGGAAAAATTATGTTAAGACAAAATACGATCGACGGGAGAAAGAACGCCGAACAGGGCGCGTAGCACGGACAGTCTTTGTCCAGCATCGAAAGCATTCACAACGTTAATTGTTCTTTTAAATATATATATACATTTATTATTCATATTCAGTGTGTCGATTATTCACCTTCATCTTTAGTTTTATTTTATTTTCGAGGATCCTCAACCTGAAATATCCTTTAGGAAGATTCAGTCAAACAAATAGGATCCCACATTAATATGATTGTGCACCTTTCATTTTTGATACTGTATAATGAATGTAAATCCTGAGCATGACAATAAATCGATTATATACATCGATTAGACATTGATGCGGTTGTTTTTGAAGCCAGCGCGAATAGTGATCGTTTTGTATTAGTTGCGAAGACAATTGTAATAAATAATTAAGATTTCGTGAATTACGGTTGTATTCTGAACATTATTAAATCCTGATATTATATTTTTAGTTCCGTTCTTTCATTTTTCGTCATCCTCTTACAACACTATTAATTGCAACAACCTTTTTACTTCAAAAATCAATATTATTAATCTGTTTGTTATAAAAGTTGTTTGATATGTTTCTTTTATTAAAAAGGAAAATGGTTCCGAAAATATTAACGTAAAGTGGAGTGAAAATCAAATTCAAACTGGATGCACGAGTTTTCGTGAGCAAATAACGGTTTCTTTTATACATTCCATAAATTTTTTCGGTAAATTCTGAATTTAGTGAATAAATAGTGGATTCGTTCCGGAAAAATATTATTGGGAGAATTTTTCAAAGAATGATTTCAGTAACGCGATGTAGTATTTTTATTGTACAAAGTATGCAAAGTATTTTGTTAACATAATTTTGTATATCTTACCTACAGTGTGAAATTTCTGTTCTGTTTTGTATAAGATATACAAAGTGAGACATTCGAAACGTATCTTGTATTCATATATTAAATAAATATTCGACTATGTTGAAAATGTAAATAATTATCAAATATGCATAAAAAATTAATTATTCAAAAGTTGAATTTGTTTAAAAAGATTTTCTTTGATTTGATTTTTTGAATTTGTATAAAATCTTTTTAAAAAAATTTAGAAGATTAAATTCTTTTAAAAGATTTGTTTAAAAGTTGTCACTTATCAATTTTCTAAATTAATCTTCTTTTCTATTATTTCATTGAAGAATATTATAAAATTTGCGAATTTAATTGCTAATAAATTTAATTATTAGTTTTGTAATTGACTTTCAATAATTCTACATTAATTTAATTTATACTTACAGTTGAATAAATTTATAAGAGAAGAAGAAACAAAATTTGGGTTTTATTTTTATATTTCATAAAAGTTATTTTATATTTCGTTCAGTTATTTTATATTAAGAATAAAAAATATAAAATTATGTCTCTTATGAAATCAAACAATAAACACTGATATTTTCTTATTAAATGTGAATAAATTATTCAATCAATCCGTTTGAAATATCTCACCTTGTAAAATAGTAAAACATTGCACAGTTCAAAATAATGGTTACTTATGTTGTTAAATCTTCGTTGCATTCTTTTAATTCTAAAAAGTGATACACTTTTTATTCTCACAAGTAACACAAATAATAAAAAGAAAATGAATTAACAAATATTATATATCATGTTAGGTTAAGTACCTAGGTTAAAAATAATAGAATTGTTTCGTATATTGCACTAGAAAATAATATAATTATTTCATATATATTATAACAAAAAGTAATATAATTATTTCACATATATTATAACAAAAAATAATATAATTATCTCATACACTTATGTGTATACCATATTAAGAAATAATGTAAACATATATTACATGAAAATATGTAATATATGTAATCATATATGTTGAAAAATGATACGATATTTCAAATTTGTAAAATCTTGAAAAAACACTCTATTAATGTATCTAATTGTATCCAATCAAAAAGATAATTGTCTTCAATAGAAAATTTTAATTTTTCTAAAATGCAATGCAAAATTTTGACTACAAATTTAATTACAAAATTTTGATACAAATTTAGTTACAAGGTTTCGATTACAAATTTAATTACAAAATTTTTATTGCAAATTTAGTTACAAAATTTTGATTGCAATTACAATGTTCCAATTACAAATTTAACTTCAAAATTTGCTATTCGATTACATTTACCAAAACCTAATATTATAGTATATTCCACGTACCATTTATGCAACAGAATGCAACAAAGAGTCAACAAAAATTTCCACTATTATTGGATAGAGGAAAATATTTTTCAGAAGTATGGTACAGTATCAATTTTTATTTCCACTTGATACCTGGCTGGTATTCTGTATAATCTCGACGTTTATTTCAATTTCATATTCGGATAAAAGGAAGTTCGCAGAAGAAGGAAGGCTCCTCGAGAAAAATGGTGCTTCGAGTTAGATCAACCATAGCCCTGTAACAACCTCTTACGAGCTAATAAAAAATAAATCTTAAGATGATTCTCGATCGAGTTTTCGATCGCTCGTCTTTCGTCGGACTTAAACGGGCAGTTATGCAGTTCAACTATCGCCATTTTACAGTTACATAACCTAGTTTCTAACTTAGTAGTTTTAGGACATCGTGTCCTGTTGATTTTATATAATTTTTTTTGCAAGGAAACAATCCCTCGGTTTTTTTTATTTATTCGATTGTTGTATTTCGGGTTTTTATCTGCGTTGTGTGACATGGAACGTGACGAAAAATATAGATGGTGGATTTATTGGTAAATTGATAAATATTCATATGTTTTGCGTTCGAATTCTAGAAAACTTTAGGTTATTCGTTCAATTTTCTGGTTTTCTTGTATTTTGACAGGTTTAGGTTTTCAAATATTTTAATTTTTAGAATTCTAAATTTTTAGGTTGCGAAATTTCAAAATATCGATATTCTTAGATTTTTGAATTTTGAAGGAGTCAAATTAAAGAGTTTTCAAGTTCTCAAGTTTCCAAATTCTCGAATTCTCAAGTTCCTAAATTCTCAAATTTCCAAATTCCAAAATTTCCCAATTTCAAAATTTCCAAATTCTAAGGTTTCCCAATTCCAAAATTTTCAAATTTCAAAATATCCAAATTCCAAGATTTCCCAATTCCAAAATTTCCAAATTCCAAGATTTCCCAATTCCAAAATTTCCAATTTCCAATTTCCAAATTCCAAAATTCCAAAATTCCAAAATTCCAAAATTTCCAATTTCCAATTTCCAAATTCTAAAATTTCCAAATTCCAAAATTCCAAAATTTGCAAATTTGCAAATTTCCAAATTTCTAAAATTCCAAAATTTCAAAATCCCGAAATTTTCAAATCTTCAGAATTCCATAATTCTAAAATTCCAAATTCCCAAATTCTCAAATTTCATAAATTTCTACAATTTCCAACCACCAACTTTCCAAATTCCAAAAATCTCAATTTTTCAAACATTTATATTTCCCAATTTTTCAATTACTAACTACCTAAATCTCTAAACGTTTAAATTTGGAAATTTAAAAATAAAATTAATTGTAGCTACAACATTGCATTGGTCATTGTACATGAAACTTTCAGGAACTTAAAAATTCATCTAACGAGGGGCATTAAATGTTTCATGAATAAATTCAACAAAAGTTTCTCAAGCTTCATTATTGTCACGTTAGTTTTACTTTTGAAAAGTTTCAAAATGGATTCATTAATTTGAAAACTCATTAATTTGCACAATAATCACATGACAAATTAAAGAAGAGTATATTTGACAAATTCATATGAGTAAATTTTTAACGCAATTTTTATAAAATTGATTTTGATGATTTTCTATTATTTAAAACATTTTCTTTCACGTCCCATGCCAGTACTTGAAATTAATATTCAATTATTACTGTAATTATAAAAACTTAAAACACAAGAAAGTAAATACTTTTTCACTTTAATATTTACAAATCGATTGTTAAAATTAAATAAACGATATTTTTAATAATTTATTTTGATCTTCTTATGGAGATCATAGATAATTAATATTAGTACATTGTTAATATTTCATGGTTTTTAGTGTTTTATGACTAATAGTATCGTATTGACAATATTTCAGTATTGTCAACAAATGTTCACCCTGAAATATTAACAATATATTATATTGATTCTTTGAAATCTCCTTTTAGAAAAATTTTATTATTACTTTTACGAATACTTTTTGTAATTAGTAACTGCTTTTCAATGATGCAGTATACAAAATATGGTAATAACTTCGATCACTTTAGTTATGTGCAACAGTTTAAGAGTTTTATGAAAAAACTTTATTCATAGAAGTTTTAACTTTGCTGTATCGATAACAATAATAATTTTGATTCAAAGATTATAGTTCTAACTTTTACGATCATTTTTTTAAGTGCTATTTTATACCTTTGAAAATTTCAACGATTTATATTACAGCTTTTGCAAATAAAATTTATTTTTATTCTTAAAAATAACAAGGGATAATATTTAAAGAGATAACGTTTCAGTTTATATTTACAGGTTTATATATTTAATAAAAATAACATTAATAAATATTAATTAATGTTATAACACTAATTATAACATTAATTTTATAACAAAATAACATTAATTGATTTTATATTTCTTTTCGTATAAAAAAAAAATTATTAATATTTGACAAATTTTATAATGCCCTTAGTTCCATTACCTTACTAGTATTTCGAAGCAACAGAGATAATAAAATAATCAGAAAAACGATTGCAACAAGCTTATATTTTTTATCTCTTACAAATGATATTCAAGTTTTGGTGAAAAGTAAAAAAAATATCAAATTTTAGAAAATATTTCGAAATTTTTTGAAAAATGGAAATATAGAACATTTTAACTGACGAGGGTTACACTGCAAAATTAACAATCAAAATACTGTAATTAACCATAATAATTTTACCCTGTAATTGGAAACTTATAATTGTGACATAATAAAGAAAATTTCACATAAAATATTATATAATTGGAAGTGATCGAAGTTATTATGTGTACGCATCATCTCGACTGAAAAAGATTAGTACACACAGAATGAATATTTCTTCAATTTTGCAAGAATGAATATAGAAGAATGATCGCGTAGATATTCTTCAATATTAATCGTATTGTTAAAAATGAATATTGTTAAACACAAATTTAATTACTTAAAGTCACTTAACCTCGCATAACCTCATGTCATAGACTCTTCGACAAATTCATTCACTAACACCAGATTTACAGACCTTATTTATAAATTAAAAGAAAATCAAAAAAATAAATATACAAACTTGCCCACACAATGTATCTCTCATAAACATTCTTCACCGCAAATATTAAATTTTAACAAATGTCGCTTAACAATTTCCATAACTTGTCATAAGACATCCTTTTTGAGTTCCATAAATCCAGTGTTAATAACATCTTTTTACAATAGTACTCACGTACCAAATACTCGTATTACTTGCAACTGCGAACAATAAACATAAAATATTGCATAAACATTTGATAAGATTTGTCAGAAATAAAAATACGACACAGTCCCAAATCAAACGCGGTCACTAATAACGTAAGAAGGTGCACGTGACCTTAAGCATTCAATTAAAAAAAGAGTACCAGATATTTCTCACTGCTGCAACCTGTGAGTTCTTTTTTAGAAAACAACAATATTCATCTATATTCATTGTTACATTCGAATATCGTTAACTGGAACAGCTAGATATCACTGTTTCCCAAGGGATCGTTTCCTCGTTCTGTACCTGTTGACTTGTTCTGCTCCTTGCACGGTGCTGCACGTGTCAGTTTGTACATGTGTGTCCACGTGTTCGGGGTGCTAGTGGAAGAGTAGGGTCGGGTGTAACGTACAAGGTGCGATGATTCGATGGAAAAAAGGTTGGATTTAAAACGACCGAGGTTAGGGAGAGTGGAAGTGAAAGAATTAGGCCTAATAGTCGGATTGCGACGTAGCCAAAGCACTCTCGGCCGTTTCCTCTCGTCGTCATAAGGGCCTGGTTACTTCGCCGCACTCGCAGTATGGCGGATGACCCCGTCGATCCACGCGATTGCTTATCGAGTGATCGCTGAAACACATTTAAAAAACGGTATTATTTCATGTGAACGTCTAAATTATTTCATGGTTGAACGTCATTGAAAATTTCAGTAAAACTACAATGATCATCAAACTTCTTGTGAAATGAGTAAGATTGAAATTTTTAAAAACATGAGAGCTTTTACATAAAGGTACTTTTATTGGAAAATTAGATTCTAATTGACGCTCCCGTCATTACATGTGCATTATCTGAAACTCATATACTAAATCACTATGTTCTGTTCTATGGATTAGCATTTCGTTATTAATATTTCATCATGTGCAGTTGAATGGATTAACTTTTACTGAGAGGTAATTAATTTAACATTAATATAAAAACAAAATAATATATGTGAATGAGGTGCTCCGTTATTTTAAATCACTTAAATGTAGATAGAATTAGCAAAAATATATCCTTCATTTCACATACAGAAAGTAAAATTAGTTTCCAACTGTTTCACTATTTTATTTCTTTTTATTTATACATGTATATACGTTACATATACATATGTATGTTATTAACATATAACATGTATATGTCATTATATCTTATATTTTATTTCTTCTCATATTTTGTATTTTATTCTTTCTATATTTATATATAATCCCTTCCCAATGTATCTTACATCCTCTTTTTCCTAAAATTTATCTCGTTCCTCTCTTATTTGATGCTCCTTTCTTACCCTTCTTTTACCTTTTTCGTACATCGCAGACCAGTCGCGGACAAAGCACCGTTGAACGCTTTTATCGCGATCAGATGTTTACATATGAATATGTAATACACTTACAAGGAAGTATATTCGAAAGGTTTCGTATGCCATAACAGGGATCTACACTGTTCGTCCTCCTTTAACCCGACAATGGATCTTTTGTAACCGTGGTTCGACGGAATCCTATTCTCCTCCGGAGATATAATCAGGCGAATTCATGGAATTTAGGTTGAAGCATTTTTCAGGATTCCGGGAACAGAGTTCCCGTAGGTGGTGTCAGAAAAAAAAAGAAAGGGGACGAGAGTTAATTTCCAGCAAGATTCTCTCTCGTCGTGGCCATTGTGAACGTGGTGGATCATCGGCCGGATCGCGGCATAGAAAATTATTCGCGGAACCATTGTTCGCAGAAATTGATCCCTTTGAAGTATGAACACCGAGAACCTGACGTATTGTTCCCGTTAGTCTCTTATGAGACGTATCTGTTCGCTACGATGGGAATTATTTGCATTTTGTACGAGCGGAACGCATTGTTCTCGGAATTTAACATTTCTAAGATGGAACTAGATCTCCTACTGTGCATACTTGTTACGTGTATCGCTGCTTCGTATTCAGGGTGGCACAATTCGAGATGTGTCAATTTTTTAAGCGAGCTTTTTCATAATTTATGTTTCTGAAAATACCACGTACTTATTATTATTGTTATGATTAATGTATCTATAATTACTGATTAATGTACAGGTTATTATATGTGTACATATATGATTAATATAGAGGTTATTATATGTGTACATGTATGATTACTGATTAATATACAGGTTATTATATGTCTACATATATGATTACTGATTAATATACAGATTATTATATGTCTACATATATGATTACTGATTAATATACAGATTATTACATGTCTACATATATGATTACTGATTAATATACAGATTATTATATGTGCATATGATTACTGATTAATGTACAGACTATTATATGTATATGTGATTACTGATATTATATATCCTAACATATTCCTTGTTGCAACGTGAGTCATTTCAAGTATGTGAGGCATATGTGGCAATTTTGAATAAGTTGTACATCATTGTAAAAACAAATTTTCAAATATTGCATACTTCATAATATGAATGACTTAAAATATGCTTTCGAGTTGTAAGAAAATGTTTAAAACAACAATTGAATGTTTTCCGCAAGAAATACAATATAGTAGTTTTCTTTTTTCTTTTTTAAAATATTATTTATAATTTAAACGTAACTGGATTTAAGCTACTTTCAGAATAAACAGCTCAGTTATGTGCGTCACGAAACGTGTGGGATATTATATAAGTGAAGAGGTTAAGCAGTACACAAACTGTGGTTGATATTAATATACCTTCTATTAATATTGTATAATACCTTCTTAATTAGATTATAAGTAAACATAGACCAATTTAAAATGTTCCTGTAGTTACTATTTTACATACACGAATAATTCGGTTTCAGCTATCTTCAGCTGTAGTCAGTCACTCGAAATAAACTATGTTTTTCAGTGCAGTCAAGAGTAAATCTGGCTTCCCTAAGGAAGAGGAAATGGCAACCAAGTGAGAAAAGATGTCTCACTTGTTGATTTTTATGGACTTCTCGAGTTTGAAAATTTTTAGAGTTAGGTGTTTGGGGAACTGAGGTTCAAAGTGTTTTGGGATTTCGGAATACATAAATTTACACATAAGAAGATTTAAGAAACTGATTATTTAAAAATCTACTTGAGAATTTGTAAACCTGAGAAATTTAACAAGTATGAAGAGCTTAAGAATTTCGGAATTTATTTAACTTGAAAACTTAATAAATTTAAACTTTAAACTTCAAAATTTAAACTTAATCATAAGATACAAAACTTTAGTAATTTAAAAGTTTAAGAATTCAGGAAATTGTATGTTTTCGAATTTTGAAAACTTCAGGAGAAATTTACAAAGTTAAGAATCCCTGAAAATTGATATGGCATATAACACTAGATTTGTGGAATAAAATGACAGACCATAGATCTCGCATATTAAACGACAAAACTTATCTAGAAATTTTTGTAAAAATATCAACTTTCGTGAAGCTGAAGAATCAATGTCTTAGGCAGATCCATAGGTAGATCCGTAAACCTGTCATCCCCAATTTATTTATTTTTCTACTTCAGTTCAAATTTAAATATAAGTCCGTAAACCTACCGTTAAACTCTCGTTATTGGTCTTAATATCGTAAATACGAATAACACCTGACAAATAAATTGTATGGTAAAATCGGAAAAGGCCAAAACTAATAAGTAATCAGTAAAATAGAACAAAGAAGTAATAAGAGAAATAATGAACGAGGGAAAAAGAATGAAGAAATGAAAAAGAGAGCATAAAGCAGGTCCAATAAACGGGGGAGGATAAAAAATTAAAATGGCCGAAATGAGAAAAACTAAGGAGAAGGTGGGTGGAGAGAACGTATGAAAGAAGGTGAAGAATAAAGAAGAGAGAAAGGCGGGTGGGTGTAGAATGGTTCTATACAGTAATTCAGCGGTCGCATTGTAAAAAATCCTGAATATAATGTTACCATGACCTACATCGATGCGGCTGTGAAAAGAACAAGCGAATACAGGCCGGGCCATTGTCAGTGGTTGCGGACTGATCATATCAGACGTGGCAACGAAGCTCGTGCAGTAGTTATAGTCTGATAATGGTCAGACAACGTTCCAGTCGACTCGCGTGTTGGTCCTCGTTAAAGCACACGTAGGAATTTTTATGTTATTTACTTGGTCGTTGTTGTTTGTGCGACCGTTAATGCCTTTTGATCAATTTTCAAGAATTAATCATCCACGATGTCGGACCTAATTTCAGGGTATTCGCAGTGAAATTTTCGTGGATTTTTCATTTTGACGTTATCGCGGTAATGAAATGTTGGGAGCGGATGATTTTGTGCTTGAACTGATTAATGCTCTTAATTATTATTGCAGCAATTTGGACGAGAAAGGAATACAATTATAGTTACTATGTTGATGTACTTTGTGAAAATAAAGTTTGTGAAATAGTTTCTGTAAAGGTAACTGTAATAGTTGCCTAGTTCTTTAATTGAGTAGGTCCCTATATTCATACTTTTCAGTATAGTTTTCTATTTCTCGGAGTTCTAGTTTTCTGGTTTTCTAGTTTTCTAGTTTTCTAGTTTTCTGGTTTTCTGGTTTTCTGGTTTTCTAGTTTTCTAGTTTCCTAGTTTTCTAGTTTTCTAGTTTTATGGTTTTCTAGTTTTCTGGTTTTCTAATTTTCTAGTTTTCTGGTTTTCTGATTTTCTAGTTTTCCAGTTTTCTAGTTTTCTAGTTTTCTACTTTTTCAATTTTCTAGTTTTCTAGTTTTCTAGTTTTCTAGTTTTCTGATTTTCTAATTTTCTAGTTTTCCGGTTTTCTGGTTTTCTAGTTTTCTAGTTTTCTAGTTTTCTAGTTTTCTAGTTTTCTAGTTTTCTAGTTTCCTAGTTTTCTACTTTTCCAGTTTTCTAGTTTTCTACTTTTCCAGTTTTCTAGTATTCCAGTTTTCTACATTTGTAGTTTCCTACTTTTCCAGTTTCCTAGTTTTCTACTTTTCAAGTTTTCTACTTTTCTACTCTTCTAGCTAACAGCTATCCAGTTCCCTATTTCCCCAATTCCCCATATCCCTAGTTATGCAATTACCAGGTTACCTATATCTCTAGATCCCTATACTCCTAATTTTTAAATTATCTAATTACCCTTGTTCCTACATACCTATATCCCTAATTAATTAGATATGTAACCCAATTATCTATATTCCTAGTTTCATAATTTCCTATATCCTTAGTTAACTAGTCTCCTATATTTCTACTCAACAAGTTACCTTCCTGGCTAGTTACAAAGTTCCCATATTACTTACATCTCCAGTCATCAAATTACCTAGTTGTATCTCTACATACCTACACCTGTAAATTACGTCATATCAATTACAATATGCTATTATTGTCACAGACAATGCACATACAAAATTATAATTTGAAATATTTTGTATTAATGTGCTTAATTTTTAATTAATAATTTAAAACAAAATTTTACATTGAATACTGTAATTAAACCTCGTAATAATAATTTCTATCTATGACTTTTAATCTATGACTTCTATAACATGTCAATTATATTATTTTTTTTACATTTTTTTTTATTTTACTTAACACTTTGAAGTCACACTGGAGTATGGAACGACCGCAGCTAATTTAACTTCAGTTTTATCCACTTTATATCTTGATCATCTGAATAAATACCTTCCTTAAAAGCCCAGTATTTTTACATTCTTTCCTCAAACTTTTATACTTCAAGAATGTTGGACTAATTTTAACTCCTTCAATTAAAATGGAAAAAACTTTTAAATTTTCTGGTTTTCTCTGAAAACCATCACTTTTTCAACTTTTTCACGTTTTAGAATTGTTTTTCATATCCAATTTAAATTTACTGAAATCAACTGTGAATTATGTTAAAACAACAATTCTTTGCAAGTTAAAATTCTTAGCTTCTTTGTCAGAAATATTTTCAGTGACTACGGTCTTAAACGAACAATAAATTTTGATTTCAAAAAATGTTACTCGACTTATGCATCAAAGTATTAATACCACATTTCTATCTTGTGTATATTCTCTGTAAAATGTTATTCTAGGAATTTTCAAACAATTCTCACTAATTATAAGTATTTATGGAATAAGAAAGCAATGTGGAATATGAGAATTATAT
This sequence comes from Megachile rotundata, assembly GCF_050947335.1. Classification (NCBI taxonomy): domain Eukaryota; kingdom Metazoa; phylum Arthropoda; class Insecta; order Hymenoptera; family Megachilidae; genus Megachile; species Megachile rotundata. Next base: position 9,507,150 of record NC_134991.1, on the reverse strand, counting down.
TGAATCTTTCAAGTACTTCATAACTTTCAAAACGCAATCCAAAGGAAAGTAATTACAAAAGCTGCATCTGTACGAAGTTGAACATGTTATAATTAACTTGTTTGTTATGCAGTATAAGCACACGCATCATCGAAGCAATAATTTATCTTCTGCGAAAAATAATGTTTTTACGTATGCTGTAGTGTTTCCGACAATGTAGCAAAAAGCAGCAATTCAGTTATTCGAAAAATATGTCAAGTGAGCGTAACTGTTGCCCTACATACAGTCTCTTAATCAATTTGAATGGCACGCTGTCCGTTCGGCCTTTAAAAAACAACTCGTTTATTCGCAAAGCTGTGTATCTTGCGCTTATCAGTTCTTTCATCGAAAAATATTACATCGGACGTTCTCGTCAAATGTGTTACATGATTCGATCGACAGTTCGGAAGGAATTACATCGAATTGACAGACTTCAGGCATGTTGTGCGTTTCGGTGTAATGTTGATTTTCGTAGTGGCAGGACACGTGTGTAGATTGAATAATTATTAAATTACGAAATTGTGTTTCCAAGTGCATAGATATTTTATTTTTAAAACCTACAAATTTCCGAATTTTCAATCTTTTCAATTCAAAACTTTCGAATTTATTAATTTCCAAATTTCAAATCTTTAATTACTCAAATCATACAATTTGAAAATTTAGAAATTTGGAATTTGGAAATTTTCAAATTGTGAATTTAGAAGCTTGGAAAATCAAAATTGGAAATTAGGAAATTCGAAGATTTGAAACTTTGAGAATTTGGAAATTAGAAATTGGAAATTGGAAATTGGAAATTGAAATATTTTCAAATTTCCATTTGATTTTACCAGTCTCTAAATTTTCAAAGTTCCAATTTTCCAAATTTCCAAATTTCCAAATTTCCAAATTTGACTTACCAAACTTTCAAATTTTCAAATTTCCAAATTTCCAAATTCCCAAATTTCCAAATTTCCAATTTCCAAATTCCAAATTCGAAACTTCCTAATTTCCAAATTTGACTTTCCAAACTTTCAAATTTTCAAATTTGACTTTCCAAACTTTCAAATTTCCAAATTTCCAAATTTAAAATTTGAAAACTTCCAAATTTTTGCATTCAAAATTTCCTAATTTCCATGTTTGACTTTCCAAACTTTCAAATTTTCAAATTTCCAAATTTCCAAATTCCCAAATTTCCAATTTCCAATTTCCAAATTCCAAATTCGAAACTTCCTAATTTCCAAATTTGACTTTCCAAGCTTTCAAATTTCCAAATTTGACTTTCCAAACTTTCAAATTTCCAAATTTAAAATTTGAAAACTTCCAAATTTTTGCATTCAAAATTTCCTAATTTCCATGTTTGACTTTCCAAACTTTCAAATTTTCAAATTTCCAAATTTTCAAATTTTCAAATTTCCAAATTTCCAAATTCCCAAATTTCCAAATTTCCAAATATCCAATTTCCAATTTCCAAATTCCAAATTCGAAACTTCCTAATTTCCAAATTTGACTTTCCAAACTTTCAAATTTCCAAATTTGACTTTAAAATTTGAAAACTTCCAAATTTTTGGATTTAAAATTTCCTAATTTCCATGTTTGACTTTCCAAATTTTCAAATTTCTAAATTACGAAATATCCAAATTTCCAAATTTCAAATTGTCCTAATACCCAAAACTCTCAAAATCTCAAATGTCCAAGTTCTAAAATTTTTAAATTTGCAAATGCTCAAAGTTTCAACTTCCCAAAAATTACTGAACTCACAACGTTCATATTCCCACCTTTCTGAATTCCTTAGTTTTAAAATTTGAAAATTTTGAAATTCAATCATCCTCATATTGTCAATCATGATTCATACTAATCTCATTGAAATCATCCAATAATGTATTATTAATAATGTTAATAATAATGTGTTATTGGATGATTCCAATAAGATCAATATAAACATGTTCTCTTAATTAACCTTAATGAATACCAATATGAATTTACCACATATTATTTGATACTATTCCAATATTCCTACAATTCTATCAAATTACCATAAAAAATTCGAAATAGAAATTAGTATAACAATTCTAACTAACCAACTAACTAAATTAGTACAATAATCCGACAGCGTTGGCTCGATTGTAATACAATTTTAAACTCGAAACAATCGGCGAGTGTTTATTTTAATTAATTGTTTTCAATTGCTACGTCGTAACGGCACGTCCCCTTAGTTTTATTGGATTCTCCGATAATCTCTTGAAAATTTAAATTAACAAAATGATTGTTTCGGTATATTGTTAAAATTGCTCCCGCGTTTCCCTGCTAATGGAATTTCTGTTCGAGCAAATCGATTATTTACCATTAATAGGTCACGCTCAATTTCTAAGGGGCGCACCGAGTGCAGCAATTTTCATTCTACTGTGTTTTCAATTACCATTATATTTATTATTCGCCTCGGTTCCAATAGCATTCAATATATTTATGTACATAACAATATTTAACTGCGTTACATAAATCACTGAATTATTCATTTTTTAATACCAATACGTTGACTCTATTAATGGCTGCCGATGTGAATTTAATTTGAATAAACAATTGGTGGAGAAACACAAAAGAGTGTTGTTTGAATATCAGAAATATTGATTAGATTGAAAGATTGAATAATACCTTTACGTAATTGAATTTAAGCCTTGCACTACTTCTTTTCTTTTATCCAACTCCTTAATTTAGAAAATGAAAAACTTGCTTTTCATTAAAATGTATTGTATTAGTGCGGAGTAGATGACAAATCAATTTCTCGTTTATTATAAGTAGCGAATAAATGAGAATATATAAAATTAAGGTATTTATCTGAATTATTTATAAGATCCAAGGGAAATGTGATGTTAAGCCATACTTGACATAGGGAAGGTTAATTTTATATTTCATTCAATTTAATTACAAATTTCATAGTGTTAAGTAATAGCTTCACCTCATGTAATTTAATTTTATATTTAATTTATGTTAACTAAAAAGTTTATGTTTATTGTATTTTAATTTAAATTTCATGTTACAAAAAAATTGATCAAGGTTCATGTTATGAAAGTATTGATGAGAATACATAAATTGCAAAGGAATGTTAATATTACAAATTAATATTTAATTGTCAATATTCGTTACTTTAATATTAATAAGTCGTTTTTTATTCTTGGTTTACAATGAGCTGATAACGTACAATATTTATTGTGTTCAGTATTGCGATATAATTTATTTGTTAGAATCGTTGCATATATAAATGTTTTTGTAATTTAATATCACCCCTTGTAATTATGCTTTTCTATCAGCGCTTGTAATTCAGCATTGAAGAATTTGGAAGTTAGCAACTTATAAATCTACAGATTTGAAAAATTAGAAATTTGGAAATATGAAAATTTCAAAACTTGAAAATGAAGATTTAAAAATTTAGAGGTTTGAAAATAAAAAAAATGCAAGAATTTAGAAACTTAGAAAATTGGAAATTTGGAAAGTCAAACATGGAAATTAGGAAATTTTGAATGTAAAAATTTGGAAATTTGAAAGTTTGGAATGTCAAATTTGGAAATTAGGAATTTGAAAATTTGGAAATTTGAAAATGTGTATATTTGGATATTTCATTACTTGAAAATTTATGAATTTGAAAACTTTGAAAAATGTTACTAAAAATCCCCAAAACACTGCAATCGCAAACAGAGTACCATTAACAGAATTATTAATAACCCACCAACATATCAACGTACACATATTCACAAAAACGCATAATCGAGTAAATAACCCCGTCTAAATAATTCCCCTATCCGCCACCAATTAATCAATCGCGCGTTAATCATCAATTAACTCCGGCAAAACATAAAAGAAACTGATCAGTCTCGAATTAATTAAATCTCTTTATCGGCCATCAGCGATACCGTAAACGTATCATGAATATTATCTAACGAATAATGTCCCCGTAATACTCGTATTAACATGGAATCACGTTATAGATATTAGCTGCAATTAAATCGCGATTACAAGTGATTCGCTTCGATTCGTAGCAGCAGCCGTTAAATATCGATTTCCGCAGAGGAGCGTTTCCATTTGCCGCGAAATATGGGTGACGATGATGCTTTATCGTGGAACGACTATCGATTGCTCTTGCCACTTGCTATTTTTGCGATATATCTCGCGATGAATATGTTGCTGCACGTGCAACAAGGTATCCACAGCGATAATTAAACCAACGATTTCAATTCGTATATATATTTTTTCTCTGTTACGGCGAATCGTTCGTGACCGGAGCTTATCGATCATGGAACGGTCACATTTCTCCTGCAGTTATGTGTCAACGTTATTATATCGACATAGTGACGGTCGTACGTATATCGACATAGTGACGGTCGCGTTAGCGTGTTATTGATTCTGAGTAATACAGTCTGAGAACTGTTTACGATAGTTCTCAAAGAAACGTCAGGTGCACTCGATTCTCCGTATTCTGAATCGTCAGATCGTTAATGAGCATGTTTCTTATGCTTGATGACTTTTTCTTAACCCTTTGCACTCCTCAATTTCTTTTACAAACTCATTTATTAAATAAACCAAAAAAGAATAAGTAATAAAATAAAATTTCATTAACCCATTAACCGCCAAATTTTAATCAGCATAAGATACTTTTACCGCATAAGTAGTTTTATATGTCAAATACTTTTGTAAGTTGGGAAACATTGAAACAAAAAATAATTTTAAAAACTACAATGTAGCACACATTGTAAATATTTTATTTAATATAATCCTAGTGCAAGTGTTATAAAAAGTGTGTATATTCGGATCTTCATTTGGGGATCGCGATAGCAAATGTCTGTTAATGAAATAAATGTCTATCTATGAAATAAAATATATCACAATAGTGTATGTGACTTTTTCGTTTATTATAACCAGTAAATAAATGAAAATATATATTTTGCAATGTGTTAGGGCAATGTAAACATCAATTTATAAAATGATTGGTCATTATGTAGAATATCGAATTTTATGGGCAATGTATATAACGGGCAGGTATTTCACAAATGAGCCGACATTTTGTACAATACGGGTGAGCGGTGTGTTATATTAGGTTAGGATGGATTAGTCTAACCCTACATCTCTCGGGTTCTACTCGAAACGAGGTCTGTAATTGTTCTGTTCCACATGGACTTACGTAGCTCTCTTCCAACGTTACATAGGCCCTTAAAACCTAACCACCACCCTCTAGGTATTTTGTATAATGACTAGAAACTTGTTACAGGCATTCTGCACAATGAGGCATAACACAGTCCGGTCATTTTAAAAAATGTTCAGGTTGGACACATTGCCTGTAACTTATCAACCAATCTATTTAAGCTGAGTTATTTATAAGACCCGAGAGAAATGTGGTGTTGAACTGAACTTGACATAGAAGTACCAAGGGTTAAAATTACTGTTGCGTGGTGTGTTTAACGCTGGATTTATAGAATCTGATAGGATGATGGATTTCTTGTCTTCAATCACGAAAACTATTTAGAAGCTTTTTTTTAGACAATTGATGGTAGTTGTCATTATGTAGGGTTCGATGGCGAAAGATGATGCGCTGTATACCATTTTATTTTTCTGTTGACTGAGTCTAAATATGTCCCTGTTTTAGAGCGCGTTATTATGTATTCACATTAATACGAAAACTGTAAAAGACCCTTCCTATTGATTGACTGACTGATGTATTCAAATTCACAGGTCAAACGGTACGAGATATGACATTTTTCCATGGAATCGACGCCCCCTAAAATTATCTGAAAATTTCAGGAATTCTGTCAAATTAAAAAGCTGTAAAATCTCCTTCTCACAGATTAACTTATTTATGCAAATTCATAGGCCAAACGGTGCGAGATACGACATTATTCCATAGAATCGACGCCTTCTAAAATTCTAAAATACTATAAAACCGCATCCCGTGTACTCTCATATACAAATGTACAGATCAAACCGTGCCAGATACGACTTTTTGTCAGAGAATCAAACATTCTTGAAATGGACCAAAACCCCTAGAAAAATTGTCAAATGTGCCAAAGAGTGGCTAACAAGGGATTTGAAGGGTGAAGAACCCCCCAGCGAGTGAAAGCGAAAGTCATTCCATATGATTCTACATATATGTTTAATTTAAATATTCATATCAATAAACGTGTCCAGTTATTTAAATAACTGTATAAGTATGTATTATTTATTTATTTTTATAATTTAGCTTCTATTAGTGTGATCATCCAACATCCGTAAATCTGGGATTAAAATAGGTTTAGACTGCAGGTTACTTTAAAACACAGCTTCTGATATTGATAAATAGGGATAATATCGAAAGGTTATTGATGATTCGGTATATCGATAATGTTACATCGTTCAAGAGAATTAGGATGACGAATGAGAATTTTGTTGTTTACACTCATTTATCTTCGTTTAAACTTCGAAACTAACCTGATGTTATGAGGAAAATTTCTTATTTGGAAGTCATTACTCTTTTTTGAAGCTTAAATTTGTTGCTTAGTTCAGACATGTATTATATGTATTAGTTTTATCATTTATACTTGCATTTAGTCGGATACATAAATTTATTAGTTACATTTGATTATTATTCTTATTTTGAGTAATGTTAAATCAGTTTTCATTGTATAGACATATATAATATGTAATTTTATATAATTTTATTATTTATATCGAAATTTATCTATTATTGTTTAAACTCAAATCTAACCTGACCTAATACATAAATTTATTTAAACTTAATACTTACTTTTTAATTTTTGAGATCAAAAATTTGAAAATATGGAAATTTGGGAGTTTGAAGATTGTAGAAATTTAGCAATTTAAGAATTTCTACAATTTTTTTACTTAAATGTGTGAAAGTTTAGAAATTTAAAAATATAAGTGTTTAGAAATGTAAAAATTACAAAAGGTTGAAAGTGTAGTTATTTGAAAGTTCGAGAATTTAAGAATTTTAGAAATTTAATAATTTGGAAGTTCGAAAATTTTTTAAATTTAAATGACAGCTTAAAAATTTGAAAATTTAGGGATTTAAAAGTTCAGAAACTTTAAATTTGAAAAATTTGGAGATTTGTGAATTTGAAGAATCAAAAATTTGGGAATATTGGAATTTTGGCAATTTGAATATTTAAAAGTTTGAAAGTTTAATTTACAAATTTACAAGACCTAAAATACGAAAATTTAAAAATTCAAATATTTAGAAGTTCAAGATTTCGAAGTTCGAATTTTTCAAGATTCTGTAATTTATAAATTAATCGACTCTAAATTCCTAAATACACAAAATCGAAGATTAAAAAATCCCCAAAATTGAACGTTCAAAAATCCCTATAAATAAACACTTAAAAACTTCTAAGTTCCAAATATCTTTCAATATTCCCAATGAAATTTTTCCTTAAATCTCCATTTTCTACCGGGAATATTACCGTGCTCAATTCTTTCTCCTCCACCATTTTCCTTTGCGCCTATCATCGATAGTTTACCGAATACACCCCTGGAGATTTGAAGCGATCCAACCTTGACCCTAAAGAAATCAAATCCTGAAAATAGTTTCGCTGACAGTTGGCCGAGAGGCGTTGTTAAGTGCGTGTTATGAAAGTTTCCAATATTCCATCGAGCGATGAGAAGCGGCTTTAAAATTTATATCCTTTGGCAGCCAGGCGCTCGTAATCATAACTTGAATCCCGAAGGATGCAAGACCGTGGAAAAGGATCGTCGTGTATTTGTATTCCTTGTTAAGTGTCTATAACGTTTGCTGACATTTTGAAAAGGTCGCAGTCGTGTTTAACCGCCACACTTGTACACCAGGATCCATCTAGAGAATTAAAGCACAGTCGGATCGGACGAGCTTAGCTCCGGATCGAATGCTTTCGGTTCGACAAATAACCGTGATCGGATAATTGGAAATTGAGATACGTCAAACTGTTAGGAAGTGTTCTACGTCTGAATGGTGTTTACCGGTGTATGTGGAATTTCGATGGGTTTGGAGTAAAGGAAATTGCGAAGGACTCATTTCAGTCGATTTTCGAACCGATGTCTGAAGTGGTCGTAGTTATAGGAATCCGACGGAATTCACGGACCAGTACAGTTGGCAAATTATTACACTCCAACAAAGTTCTGCATTTGATGACCTTAACGGATGAAATGGAACTGATATTTTTACTATGTGACTGCATATTTTATTTATTTTCATATCTACAAATTTTGGAATTATGATCTTTTTAAATTTCCACATTACCAAATTTTCGAATTTCCAAATAGCTAAAATTCCTCACTTTTAAGTTAAAGAATTTAGAAAAATTATACTTACAAATTTCCAAACCTGCTAATTGATCACTCATATTTCTGAAACTATAAATTTTGAATATTTGTAAATTTAGCAACGCAGATGTATCAGATTTCCGAATCCTGTACTTAAGATTTGCAAGTGTATTGAATTAATAATATTAACGATATCGTCATATATTACTGCTTCCGTCACTCATAAAAATTTTCAAATATTCAAAAATCCATCATCCACCTCCATTAACACATTTTTCTTATTAATTATTCTAAATCTTCATGGAAATACAAACTCACCATGAAGACACAAACTGATCATTTTACTATCATATTTTCCATCTGTCGAGTACCAAATGTTGCCGCTTACTCAAACTCCCTACACTAATTCTAAACAAAACTAGTGTTGCGTTTACTTCTGCGAAACTAGTGTTGCATTGCAACAAAGTTGAAAATCGATTTTGAATTTCACACAAAAGAAATTCTCGTCTTTATCGCATAAAGAATCGGTAACAGCACGTGAATGCTTGCAAGGTTCAGCGAACATGTACAGAGAACGGAGTAATTCGATCTAAATACCGCAAGGTGATTGTCCTTGCCCTTGACTGCTTACACGCATGGCAATTGGAAGCATGAAAGCTTGCGTGACATCGCGAATCTAAGAAATTTGACGAGTTGATCTGTTCCTGAAGTGTATAGTAAACTCGATACTCCGCAAGAAGAGGATAATCCTAATAGAATTGTCAAATGAAACTATCAATACGTGATTCGACAGTGTATACAAAAAAATCACACATGCAGCTTTAACTTATGTTAAATAGGATAAAAATGGGAGAAATCTAAACTACAATTTTTGTGTTATTTTTTCTATGACATACTTATTCTTCTGACGAGGTATGAAAATATCTGAAAAATTCGGAAATATTGGGGAGGTAGTAGAATATATTATAGAACTTTGGAAGATTTTTTAATCGCAAACTGTAGTTGTACAAAGAGAACAGAAAAATAAGATTTTTTGTTGAAAATGTAGGAACATGACTTTAATGTTATTATGGAAGTAACATAATGGCAAAACTATTATTTTCTAATTTTTCAACAAGGTGCTCCATGTTGAGAATTTGAAAATTTGAAGATTAAATAATTATAATGTTTAAGAATTTATATAGTTGAACTCTTAGGGATTTAGAAACTTCAGAACGAAGGAATATGTTTGTTTAAAACTTACAAACTTTCGGATGTGGAAGTTTGGGAAGATTCAATTTGATACCTCAGAAACATGTATGTATAATGTAACCGTAGTGTAATCCTTGATCCTAATGTAATCCTGATGTAATCCTAATATAATTCTAAACAAATTCTGATATAATTTAAATTCTAACGTAATTCTAATGCAACACTAACGTAACTGTAATTGTAACTTTAACCTAACCTAACTTTAATCTTAACCTTAACCTCAACCTTAACCTCAACCTTGACCTTAACCTTAACATTAACCTTAACCGCAGATTTACAGACGTCTAGAAACCACTCATTATTGAAATTAAACTGTAAAAATAAATAATTAATGAATAACACATAAACTAGCTTAGACAATGATTCTTCATCTCAACGAAAATTAACATTTTCGCAAGAGCTTCTTAACAATTGTAATTAAAAGTAAAAAATCCATGATCCGTCACTTTGACAGTTTTCGTAAATTCTAACCTAAAGTAGAGCAATCCTAACCTGAACTTTGACCTACTCATAATTCGAACCTAACCTTAACCTACACTTAATCTATCCTTCACCTAACCTTGAACTATCTTTACTCTATCTTTAATCTTAATACCCTAACTATAATTTTCGAAAACAAAGAAAATGAGGTACTATTCTCTGCCCTTACTTTTCCATAAGGAAAGTGCTCCCTCGCGTTATTTCACCAGAACCTGAATCATGCAGTCACCGTGCATCAATAACTCATTGAAAATGTATGAATTTTGCGATTGACTGTATATTGAAGGTGATTATTAGACAGACCATCGCTAAATTTCAAGCATTTCTGGGTGGCCCCTGATGAACAGGCACGCGAACGCATACCGCGGTTAGCGTGATCCTAATAAATTTACCACCACGCTAAAAGCTTTACACTGGCCACCGAGCAAGCTCATGCTTCGTTTCGCGTTATTAATTTCAGCAGGACCCGTATTCCCAACGGATTTAACGCGATTTCGAATATTCGGTAAATTATCTGTTACGCCATGTGCAGATTATGGCATGTATATGTACGTATGTGATCGCCTTGGAACGATGCAGAAACGGTATAACGAAAACTGTACGTCAGTTAATCTGATAGAAACGGTTCCATCCTTGTAATAATCTCTGTAACCGGGTTATGATTCAACCATAAGTCAAAATCAAAAAAGAAACATTCATCCTCTGAAACGCGGTACAGGTACGCGGAAATTTGGATCATTAATCTTTCCGACGGTGAACTAGTTTTGAAAATGTACGATACACGTTTAGAGAACAAGCTTTTGCTTTGTGAGTTGAAAAGCTTTTTTATGCGGGAAATGTAGCTTATTTGAAACGTTATTGGCTGTTTGAAGTGGAGAAGTGGATCTTTGGTAGCAAGATATTTAACTTTGGTCGATTTGTAAGATCGAAATCGATAGAAACGATTGAGACTGTTAACCACTTATATTTATGAATTGAAAAAGTTTCACTTCAACTTCGACATCTTCAATTTATAAAGACATAAAATAACAGTTTGTAAAAAGTTCACTAAACTTAGAAGATGTATAAAGTATCTTTTAAATTGAAAATGAAATAGAAATACGAATCAACTACCAATAAAATATAAACCAATGTATACATTTATCTTCGTCAACATATATTTATGAAAACCATCATAGATTATACCTCAAAATTTGTAAATAATAATATGAACTTTCTAACTTATAAAGAAGAAACTTTTTGGACAATCATTTTGATTGCTTTAATAAGTTTAGTTAGAAATATTTTGAATTAGTTTTTCAGTTATATGATTTTGACAAAAGAGAATGTAATATAAAATTGTGTCACTCAACGATAAATTATTTATATATACTTTTATTTTAATTTTTGAAAATAATATCCAACATCCCCCAAGTACTTCAATGTTCCAATTCTACAAAACAGAATAAATTAAAAAATGATTAATAAAATTCTACATAAATAATCCTCGCTTCAGATTTCCAATTCGACATAAATAAGTAATTATCCTTGCATCATTGGCTAATATATTAACATGCAAATATAATAAGCGAGAGTACTTCTGAGCGACAGTTTATAAACTACTTCCGTCTATGAATAATTCTCTCCGTTTCGTCAAGGATCCTCGAAAACGAGATCTCCCTCGTCACCTCTCGAAGTTAAATTTAATATTTAATCGCGATCGGTGAAAGTGTAGATTGGCAATTTCGTCGAGTGCTCGTATCGGTCTGCTAAAAATAAACCGAACGCTTCCAGTTTTAATTCCATCGTATTTGATTCCGTATTCCTATGCAACCAGTGTCGAATCGAGTCATTTAGGGACCCTGTGCAGTTCGAGGATTTTCAAACTAAAATTAATATTATTATTCATAAATTATAAATTATGGTGCTTTTTTAAGTCTGTGTTCATCAAGATAAATGTTGGTTTATATTTTATCGTTAGTTTAATTATATTTCAATTTCAAAGTCTGAAAATTTGCTGCGAAAAGGATTTTTAACAAAATTAACTCGATCGACTATGATCAACCAAATTCTGGCACTTGAAATAAAAAGTATATAGAGTCACCTAATAATGTCTGTTTGTAAAAATTGTTGTATTGTGAATAGTAAAAAGTGCTGAATTTTTTTACAATTATATGATGTATTTTTAATTGTGTAACATTATAGCTGATAGTTAAGTAAAACAAACTATGATAAACTGTACGAAAAATACAAATCACAGATAATTATTTATATGTATGTACATATTATGAACTAGAGAAGCTAGTTTGTTATAATCATATGAAAAAATTGTTTTCGGCAACATATCTCAAGGTCATCAAAATTGTGAGTGGTTCCACTCCTCCGCAAACTTTGGAATAACATTCCTGAATGGTCTTAAATGGTTTCTCTGACGTGACACCCCAAAGAAAATGTATATTTTGCTCATTGGTTAATCCAGCACTGTAATCGTCTTTTATCACCGTCGAACGAGGAATTTGAAGGCGAGTCTCGATATCATATCGCGATATAAACCCACCTTGTTTTATTCAAGCTGCGTGGGCTGCTTCCGACAAGGATCTCCAAGGTACACTTTACGATAACCTTTTCTTTTTTCAACCCCCGAAGCGACTCATAAATATTCAGCAGGGTCAGAGTGGTCCATCGCCCCGAAGGTTTTCAACAGTTACTTTTAGTGTTCTTACGCTTTAACGGGATCTTAAGACGTCGAGAGGGATGGTTCGGTTTGAATTGAATTAGGGAAACATTGTATTATCAATTATGATGAGTTTGGAGAGGATAAAAGTAACGTGTAGTTTCAAGGTTTCTTGTATTGGGAGGTTCGTGAAATTTTTGGAGTTTGTTCACAATTAAAATTTTTTCATAGGTTAGGTTATGTGGATAATAATATTTACTGGAGATGAGGGCATCCTTATGGTCTTATTATTTATAAAAGTTAGGTGTATTTTCAAGGTTCCTTACATTAGGGAAGATCGTGAGTTATTTGAAGTTTATAGAAAATTAAATTTTTGTGCTAGGTTAGGTTACATGAGTAATAATATTCACTGAAGATGAGATCATATTTATGATCATATTACTTACAAAATTAAGATGTAATTTTAAGGTTTCTTACATTACGGAGGATCATAAGATATTTGAAGTTTATTCAGAATTAAATTTTTGTACTAAGTTAGATTATGTAGGAAACAATATTCGCAAGAGATAAAATCATACTTATAGTCTTATTACAAAAATAAGGCACAGTTTCAAGGTTCCTTACATTAGGAAGGATCGTCAAATATTCAGAGCTAAATTTTTGTGTTATTATGACATTTACTCGAGATAAGATCATACCTATGGTCTTATTGCTTGTAAAAGTAAGGTAGAATCTCAAGGTTTCTTGTATTAGGGAGGATCAAGGACCGTGAGATATTCAAAGTTTATTCAGAATTAAATTTTTCCGTTATTATGAGATTTACTTGGGATAAAATCATAATTATGGTTTTATTGCTTACGAACGTAAAATATTGTTTCAAGGTTTCTTATATTAGAGGGAATTGTGGATATTCAAAGTTTATTCGGAATTAAATTTTGTATTATCACATTTACTCCAGAGGAAATCATACTTGTGATCTTTATATTAGGTTAATGGGTGATTTATTTAAATATTGGGTAATGGGTTCGGATGGTTGAGAATTTAAGAACATGAAAAATTGCAGATTTATTTTAAGATTTCGGAGTTTCAAGATTTGACGATTTGAGAATTGAAAAAGTTACAATTCTGGGGATTTAAAATTTGAAATATAAAACTTCCAATAAATTAAGAATTTAAAGATTTGGAAATATGAGAAATAAAAAATTTAGAAATTTAGAAATTTAGAAATCTAGAAATCTAGAAATCTAGAAATCTAGAAATCTAGAAATCTAGAGATCTAGAAATCTAGAAACTTTAGAAACTTAGAAGTCTAGAAATTAAAAACTTGTGGAATTTAAAGATTTGTAAAATTGAAAAATTGAAAAATTGAAAAATTGAAAAATTGAAAAATTGAAAAATGGAAAAATTGAAAAATTGAAAAATTGAAAAATTGAAAAATTGAAAAATTGAAAAATGGAAAAATTGAAAATTCAGCAACCCGAGAATTAAAATTACGAAAAATTAGCATTCTATCAATCTTAAGCATAGAGTTCCAAAAAATCCTAAAGTTACAAAAATCCACGAATTTATTCTCCTCAATAACTGATTAACTTTCCCTTTTATACCGCAAAAGCAATTTAAAAGAAACGTTACATGACACCTTCACCCATAGCTTTCATTTTCCAGCTTCGCAGCCCAACTTAACCAATGACCTATCCGTTTATTAAAGCAATCCACACCTTCACACCCCGCGACTAGCGTTAAACGCGCTCTCAGAAAAGTAGCGGCATATATCAAGCATTTTCATCCTTTCAGCATTATTCGAGCGAATATTAAATTACTCCGTAGCGATTATTATGCATAAAACCAGCCGGCTGGTATTAAATCGACATCGATAAGGGCGTAAACGGTTTGCCCCGTTTCCTGGAAACAATAAGGGGGTAATTCGTGGCACAAAAGCGTCGCGAAATTTCGCGGACAAAAGGCAGGACAATGGACGTCTCTCTTTTCTGTCATATCAGCCTCGGCTCAGTCCGCAAGCGTACATGCTCCTATCAGCGTGGCCATGCAAGCGCAGAAACGACCCGATTTTTATTCCCTGCCAGAAGAATCGACGATAACGCCACCTCGAGGATGGGGTACAGTCAACAGGAAATCTGGCTATTCTGAGGAATAATGCGGCGACCAAACAGGCAGAGATTTGCTACTCGCTGATGTTTAGTTTGTTCAGAGTTTTTTCAGATTCAGAGATTTTAGTTAGTAATGGAGTTACCAAGGAGAGAAGCTACTAAAAAATTTCATATTGAGTTGGTAGATTTGCAGATTTAGAATTTGGAAATTTGAAAATTTGGGGACTTGGGGGAGGTTGGAGAAATTGGAGGATTTGGGGAATTTAGGGAGTTTAATGAATTCAGTCAATTTGGAGAATTTGGAGAATTTGAGGAATTTGGGGAAATTTGGGGATTTCGGGGATTTGAAAAATTAGGGGGATTTGGAGAATTTGGGAAATTTGGGAAATTTGGGGAATTAGGAGAAATTAGGGGATTGAGGGAATTTGGGGGATTTAGAGAATTTGGGGAATTTAGGGAATTTAGGAAATTTGGGGAGTTAGGAGAAATTAGGGATTTGGGAAATTTGGGGAATTTGGGGAATTAGGAGAAATTAGGAATTTGGGGAATTTGAGGAATTTAGGGAATTTGAGAAATTTGAGAAATTTGAGGAATTTGCAGGTTTAGGGAATTTTGGAGATTTGAGGGATTTGAGGGATTTGGAGGATTTGGGGAATTTGTGAAATACGAACATATCAATATTACGGTATTTGGAAATTTGGAAATAGAGACGTTAAAAAATATAGAAATTGGAAAATTTGAGGATTTGTAGATTTGGGAAATTTGAAAAAGTCAGAAAATATGGTGGATTTTGTTTAATATAAACATTTGGAAATAGCAGTATCTGCACACTTGGAAACAAGAGATCTTCAAAATATATCTATATATTTTTTCCCCAGATATCTATCTGGGGAATTTAGGAAACTTGGACGATTTGATAAGCATGAAACTTTCGAAACTACCTAAACACTTCAAAACAGTAACAATTAAAAAATACAAAAATTAAGGATTTGAAAGTGCATAAATTTGTAAGTTTGATACTATAAAAATGCACCAATTTCTCTAAAAATCAAACGAATCTAAAAATGTAAAAATTTAGAAATTTGAAAATATAAAACGCTGAAAGTTTCAACATTTGTAAATTTGATATCAAAATATGGATATTGAAAATCTCGAAACTCAAGGATTCGAAAATACAAAAATTTGAAAATTTCACTGTTTGCGAATTTACATACTGGTACCCATCGAAGGGAAGTCTACGTTGCATTCGAATGCACGCTTTCGATCGATATATCCCGGTTGTGCTTATCGGTTATTCCGCTTGTGAATCGGCTGCAACCAAACGAAATAGTCGGTTGTCCCTTGAATTCAGCAGGTCAGTTTTAGAAATTGAAAACGTGAAATGTGGTTGTGGCTGTGGTTGTCGAGTGACGAGAGAACTGGCCTGGTCAGGTTAAGAATCGAAGAAATGGAACGAAATAATTGCTACGATTCGATTGGGAATTCATCGAAAATTTTTTTTACTGAAATAGGAAACCATAAAATGATTTACAAAAATTCAGTTAATTTATAAATACTTTACTAATTTATTTTATAAAATATATGAATATTATATTTGGTAGAATATTGTGTACACAATGATGTTGTGTACCAAATACAATATTCATATATTTTATACATAACTTATCTATAAAATTCGATATTATGTACCAAATTCACGATCATATCATTGATAATCTTTAAGAATAAATATTATGCACGACTGTTAATTTGACAGTTGAAAACAATGCTGATATTGGTTCACCAAACACCATAATTCATATTATATCAGAGCAACAGTTGTATAATATTTCAGGAACGTATGTACAGTAATACAGTGCCCTATTGAACCATAAATTGCCCTGACAACGCAGTTATACAAATTGGATTAATGAAACTCAACAAATCGTCATCTCTGCACAATCCCTTTATTGCATTGAATGGTACACCACAGCTGCATACAATCGTTCTAGTAAACGCATACGTCGCTCGTCGATACGAATTTTCTCGTCGCCGAAGTTTCCGAAGAGTTTTCTCGACTCACTTTCCCGTCCACGGAAACTGGATGCACGGTTACCAGGGATTTGCATTTCCAAGTTTCGTGTGAACTTTCAGCGGAGTTTTCACGGTGTCCTGGCTTCCGGTTGCAGCCGTGCACCGCCACGCTTCCGGCAAATCGCGCGAAAATGATCCCAACTGATCCGTGTCTCAATTTCCGCGCCGGCGTAAGATAAATGTACCCATTAACAGCCATGTTCACATTAGTGACCAGTATAATAAGTATAATAATTTGCCCACCCTCTGTCGATTGCTTCGCATAAAGTACTGTAGACAACCCAGGAGTTGTCGCGTAGAAGGTGACACTGAGTAAAAGAAGCCACTCCCATCCCCATAAATTCTAGCGTGATATATCCAATAAGAATAATAATCACGCAATTCGCATTATCTCACTCTTGAGACGTTTGCTAACTATCACTGCTTTCGTCATAATTGTGCCACCAATCAAGCCGTTACCGCCGAAAGTGAGGCGTCCATCTTTCTATTTTGACCAATTGGCGCTTCCCTTCTAAACATCTGGCTCCGCCTCCTACGCGCCATCAACTGGGTTGCCTACGGTAGAATGAAAGGCGATCGAAGACCGCCGTCTTCGTTGAACATTCGCTTGCTTTTGTTTTACAAAAATGAAAACGCTGTTATGTATACGTTATCGAACGGTTATAATAACGTTTTATGCGTATGCGTATGTTTAATTGTGTAAACAGTCGAAAAGTGAAAAGTAGCATCGAAATAGGTCGAGTTTTTCCGAGTGTTTCTCTTTTAGCGTTAATATGTTGTTTTTTTGGCCCCGCGTTAATGAACGAACTCGACATTTCCTGGGAAATGTTGCGCACGTTAGAGAGAAAACTCGAAACTTATTTTACGTCCAACTACTGGGAACTTTTTTCACCTTTTTCTTTTCTCGTGCGATAAAGTTGTAGAATTTTTAGAGAATGGCTGGCTTTTAACGAACGACACAATATTTTTGTGTGACCAAGTTTAAAGACAATTTAAACTTATGTGACTGGATTTTATAAGAATTATTGTATTAGACAAAAATTCATGATATAAAATTAAAAAAATGATGTACGCTATATAAGTTCTTTTTAAATTTAATTTACAAGATCAATTTTGTTCTTGTAATTTTTATTCGAAAAATACTGAAATTATATCTTTATCTTTTTTGTTAAGGTAATGACAACTAACTTTTATGTAACCTTTGTACTTATACATAAATAATTATGTTATTCTAAAGTGCTTGGTATAAAACTTTACCACTAATATTAAAAATATAATAAATTGCAATTAAGAATATTTTTTTAATTACTTAAAAATATTTATGCACTGCAATTTCTCAAATTACTCAAAAATATTTTAATATTTAAATTTCTCTAATTACTTGAAAATATTTCAGTATTTATATTTCTCAAATTACTTAAAAATATTTGAACATTTACATTTTTTAAATTGCTTCAAAATATTTAAGTACTAAAGTTGCAAAAATTAAAAATATTTTATTAAACTCCATGTTATACAAAATAACCGAAAAATTTAATAACAACAAACGTCATAAATTCGTCAAATTTACTTGCAAAGTCAAAACCATAAAATACTTAATCTACAAATTTCCATATAAATAAAATAAAAAGTAAAATGTCCAGTATATCCCACAACCGTAATTCCGCGTAGTAACTTTTGCAGTATTTCCCTTAATAATTTCATCACTATAATCCCCAGCAATTTTTGTAAAAGCCAAATAAATTTCGAGTTTCCCTCGCACGAGCTGCCTATGAATAAAAATGTGTCCAGCTTTTTATCGTCGTGTACTCGTGCAGGTAGATTAACAAAAACGAGCGTGTACTGTAAAACTGATAAATGGACAACAATTTATGTGCGTACTCGCGTTTCAACAAGTATATTCGAACGGAACAACAGTTCCAAAACAAAAATACCAATCGCTTACCGACAACACGTGGTCGCAAGTCAAACGACTTTTTGGCAATATCGATGGAAGTAGCTGAAAAACAAATCCCATCTTTTTAACAGCTTTTGGCACGGTACACATGGATACACACACTTATTAGACAAACTGTTGGCCCATTTAGCGTGTTTTTAAAGAAAGATGCTAGAGCGAGGTGCACGATTTTATTGAATCGGACGCAGTCTATGTAGCTTGTTCTTTAATGGACGAAGCTTCGATGTGCATTGTATATCGTTTCTTCTTAATTCTAGAGTTTTATGTTTACTTTACAGGTAGATACTATTGGTGTATGTCGATTGTGAACGCAGTACAAGAAGCAAGTATAGGGTGTTGGAAAAGAGTGTTTCTGCAATTTGCAAATTTATTCAATTATTGTACAATAATACGCTGCTTCAAATTGCACTTTCGTCTCCTTGATATTCTTAGGTTAATTAGATATCTTTTCTTCAGAGAAAATATTTTTATCTTTTTATGGATATCTTCAAGAAATTATAGATTCAATCCTTAACAGAATCAGTATGTTAGAAATCGATAATGTAATGATTGCAAACATTTAATAGTAAATAAATTTTTCTGAACTGAACGAATTTAGAAGACTTTGATTTCAAGATAAAATGAAACATTTTTTAATTTATTTCTCTCTTCTGCTTAACTATTTATTCTTTTTAATTTACTTTAATTCATTAAATGTTACGAATACAAACTTCACTGTTTTCCAACATCCTATATAACATCCCGAGCGAAAAAGCTCATCACTTTACGTTTCTCGTTGCTAAAAATGTTCAATTAGCAAATTAAAGCGGATTCGGTATATTAATATCTATATAAAGATTAAATAGTATAAATGGCATTTGATTTTCAAATCTTACCAGAGTGTCTTCTACATAAATTCTCGTCGATTTTCGATTGAAAATTATATCTGTTCATCACACATTGAAACGATGTAATTAATAGACGAAATGATACAATTTTCTTAAGTAATCTAAACGAATAGCGGGAAGAAATTGGAAGTTTTATACGTCTTTTTTTTTAAAGATTCTTTTAACATAAACAGAACGAATTTTATACATTGAGAAATGTACAAGAATTTTTCCCTAGGAAAAATTGACAGAATGCAGTATAAATGAAAATTACAATGATTCGAAGTCACGATAGTTAATTTACGCTTTAATAAAAGTACGCTCTATATAATAAAATATTTAACACTTCAACAAATATTGAGTATATTTTTAACTAGTTCAGTGCAAGCGATTTTCTTTATTTTTACATTTTTTTTTAATTAAATATACGTTTGCGTACATGTACGAGTAACTATAATATTAGTAGCGTAATCATTGCGTTACAGTTCAAATAACATAATAGAAAATTCAAAATTATAATAATTTGGTACATGAGAAAATTGAATTTTGTTTACAAAAATATGAATTCTATTCACCTAATTAGTGGTACCAACCGTATAAATAATGTAAGACAAAAAGAAATCAAATTTGAAAATTGCAATATGCAAAATGACATTTAAATATTAATTTTAATAAACACTTATCGATGTTTTATTTGTTATGAGTAATTGTTAAACTGAGCTATAAAGCAATGATCAATACATATGCTGTGCAAATATTACAGTTACTTATTAATATATCACTTCAACTCAGAATTTCATTATTATCTAAAATTATATGATACTTAAAAAATAATGTAACTAAAAGAAACGAATATGTGCACTGAACGTGTTAAAAATACATGCAGAATGTTTTCGAAATGTAAGCAAAAATCCAGCAACGCGTTCTACACGTTTCAGAACAAAAGAAATTTTTGTAAAATTGTGAGCGTACGAAGTTGAAGAACGTTTCCCAGTAGAAAATTTGTGTAAAAATTACTCGATAACTGTATATTATTAGCTCAAAAATTCTTGAAATTCACAGTCATTTTTTAAAATAAAATAACTATGAACCATCATATACAATTGTATAAACATTCAGTTAAATTAATATCATCATTTAACACGTTGACAGCCACAGTAAAAACAGCCATATTTATTAGAGCACTATATAAATTGTTTGAGATGTTAACAATTAGTTTATAATATACTTCTATTTGTTGTTTAAAGCTATTAATATAATTTTTAGCAGCTTTTCAAATATTTTTACTGTTTTATTTTACACTTGCTTAGATCGGGGATGAAAGTAACACTTTTTATGTCACAAACATTTTTAAACATTTTGTTTTTCATAGTTGTTTTGTTCCATTTGATACTGAGCCATAATATAAATCACGTAAAACTGAATTAAACTGAATTTATAATTCAGATCACACAAATTTCTAGTATTTCGACTTTCTTGTTAGGATTCATAGTTGATGAATCCTAACCTATAAATTTTTCGACAGTGGCGCCACTGCTAACTGTTACTGCAATCTTAAATAAAGAGCGTTGAAATGTTAGGTATATTTCAGATTTAGCCATCTTCGATTATATAAATTACAATGGGTATCGAACCCAAAACTTGATCTTTATGCAAATATTTAGGTTTGTCACATTTGAACTGTAGTGTGTTACAAGTCTAACTTGATGTTACCGTCAAAGGGTTAAACCTTGTTAGAGCATTCTTAGATATCTTTGCAAGTTCCCACAGTTAACTTCAATAAATCGTATGTGCATTACAAGACTTCTTGGAAAACGATATTCGGGAAAACAACGCGATTTCAGTATGAAGTTATGCCACATCAAGTGCTTTTTATATCAAAGCATTTGATGTAACATAAAATAACACAAACGTATGACAGGATGAAGTTAATGAATTAAGCTCTCGAAAATGACTACATAATTTTACTAATATCCTATACAAACATTATTATCACAAATTGACCAGTTCTTTTATTATAAGAAGTAATGAAACATAGCTAACAATTAATTAATCTTTGTTACAATTGTAACAATTTTCCACAAACAAATACATATCAATTTTCTATCATTTGTAACGACATGCGTGTTTCAAAATGTGTTATCTTTCACAAAAAATAAAAATTGTTTAGATTGTCTACATTTTTTAGATCAGAAATCTCATCATCTCTATTTTGTAAGACTATATTACATGAAAGTATGAATTACACTTGATTCCTCATATTCTGTATTTATACAAAATATATAAAGTGAAAGCTACGATTTCTTTGTAACATAAAATTGAGGTTCATTACCATTTGAAATATGAACGATTGAAAATTGGATAAACGAATGAAACTGGAAATAACATAATTCTGACAAAGAACCAATACTCTGAGGTATTAAATATTATAAATGAAACATTTAAATATCCATTTTCATCGAATTTCAAACTTCAAATTGATATAACACTGCTTTCAACTTTATCAGATATTCTTTTTGAGGTTAAATTAAAAAGTAGGTGCTATTTTACGGTGCTTTCGTTCCATCAGAGCTTATCAAACTTTCCGTTTGATTAAAAATGTGTACATCATTATTTTGTGTGACCGTGTTTTGTCAATGTCTTCTATAAAAAATTTAATCTAAAATACTTGTTTAAGTTCCATGAACGTTTTATGACTTTAGCCATTTAAAACGATCTTCGAGACAGCATACAAAGACCTTTAAGAAAATAATTATAACGTTAAATCTCTTCCTAAAATATGCACATAGTTTCGCGATTACTGTAAATCGGTTTCGTTAAACTTAAATACATTTTTAAATAGTTTTTTAAGCAGTTTATGACGTTACAACCAATTTTGTAAATTTAAATTTTAATAATTGTAACATCGTATGAGAATTGAAACGTCATATAAGATGTTAGATAATTTATCAACAAACATAAACAAGCATATTTTCATGCAAACGAGTAAATGTACAATATTATTAAAATTAAAACGTGTTCTTCAGAATTATAGTCATGGCTCGTTTTCACTGTGACAATCATCATGGTAAAAATATTAATTAAGGAACGATATTTTGATCTATTTCTTCAATTTACTGTTTCAAAATGTTAGTAAATGTACTAAAATGTTACTTTCGTGTTCTTTTAACCCTTTTCAACCGGAGTCATTTCATAGCAAATACAGTCGAAAATACTCAGAAATTTGTCAAGTACTTCAATTCATAAGTACTCATTAAGAAATTGTATATCATCATTAAAATAAACAATGTCGAATTTGTATCTAATTTTGCAGCATTCGTCAACATTTGAAACAGCGTTTTATTCGTCGTTTTTAATTTCGTTTCAGTTCGAAAAACTAATTCAAAAATATAGATTTTGGTATCACGCGTTTATTTTATTCCTTGCTCAAATAAAACTACGGAGGACATAGGGCACTATCTATTAGGTTAGTGCAAAAATAAATTGTGGTTTTATGAAACTGTAATGATATATTTGAGAGAACGAAACTCCTTCTACTTTACTCTAATTTCCCTTTTTTCTATTTTGGGGTACTAAATCAAACAAGCATATTCAAAATAAAATTGCAGAATATTTATCTGGGAAATAGTTTTATAGATTGTTGGTACAGTATTTTTTATTTCTTATTGAAATAACACAATTCAGAAATTACCACATTTTATTATTGTTTCGATTTTTTATTTGTTTCTGGCAGTATAAGCAGATTCTAATAATTGTTATTGTAGTTAGTAAACTTTATAGTAATTATGGCATATTTTATCGTATATCATTAATTAAATTTGATACACAAAAGTAATCATTTTTGCACGAACCTAATTCCACCGAAAATTAATGAATGTTTATTTTACCACTAATAAAATAATAAGAATCACGTGTATGAACAAGATATAGCACAAAACGTATTAGATAATTTAACATTATTTTTAAAGGGATACAGGACAGAACTTTCCAATACGATGAATAATTAAATTATTAATGTATATTAAATAATTATTGAAACTTTTAACATAATTGCGTCTTCGACAACATCTGTGCGGTAACAAAAACCTGAAATCGTTTCAGCACATCTAGTCTAGCATTAAAAAAAAATAATTAAACTATAAAAATGTTTGAACTGTTGTCTCTCGACCGAAAAGGGTTAACTATTCAAACAAGACAGCCTCACGAGTAATTTTCTTGCAATTCAACGTGTTAAACAACTATCCCAAATCGTTAACAACAATCACAGCGCAGCCGCAACTCAGAATGAAAAGGGAAACGATTCGATACCTATTCCTCCAAAAAATTCGTTCGTCCGGGATTACAGAACGTTTCGAAAACACCCTGTGGGAAGTTGGGAAAATTCGAAAGCAGTCTCGATACCTTCCTCTCTCACGGATACACGATACACAGATATTCACTTGGACGAGTTCACAAAACGAAATCACAAAACGTGATACTCACACCATACCACCCAGCTGGTGTGTACTCACACCGAGTATCAACAGTGTCGTTCTAACGGCCGATATGTATGTTGCAGAATTTACATAACTCGATTCTGAAAAGAAACATTAGCAACATTGTAATTGAGGCTCGCTTATTCGCGGTTCGAGATTTAAAATACGAATGAGAAAAAAAGAGAGACAAGTAAGAGAGACAGAGGAGAGAAAGAGAGAGAGAGACAGAGAGAAAATGATCCTCGAGAGAAGAGAGAGCTTGAAACACGCTCGTTAGATAAGGGGATGAAAGTAGCTGCATTTACATAATTTCATATCGCTTTGTAAATTTATTCTCGGATGTCGAGGGACGGGGGTATCTGATTATGCAAAATACTTCACGTGGTCCACAACGATTTTTAATCGTGCGTTAAGCATTCGATACACGTGACAATCGAGTTTCATCGAATAACAAATTATTGTAATTTCAGTTGCATTTCGTTTCAACTTTATTTTATCTCGGTGTTAATTTTGTATGGACGAATTTTGTAGCTTGATAAAGTTGTGAGATTGGCAAACATTGACACGCTGTGGAGGTATGTAAATTGTATGCACTCAGTGATTCTGAAGGGATAAGTAAATCCGCCATTTTGATCTGAACGATACGCGACCGCGGATGGCGGTAAAATTCAAATCCTTATAAAGACGAATTTTTATAATAAAGTAACTACTTACATATATGTATATTTAGAGAAATAAATATTTTTGTCGACTTAATACCATAGTTTTCTGTATTGTACAATCAATTTTACAGTTAAAGGTAAATATTTTTAAATATATATCTGAACTCATAGATATAAATTACAACACTAATAATTTTTGTATTTATGAATTAAGAAAATTAATATCATAATAGAATCAATTGTATTATTTTATATTAAGTCGACAAGAATGTCTTATTTCAGTATAAAAATTCATCGTCGTACAAATACTAAGATTGAATTAAAATTAAAATTAGTTAAAAATATGTGAACCTATAATATAATAACTGAATTACTTACAATAAAACATTGTAACGGAAAATTAACAAATATTATTACAGAATATGGTAGAACTCAATTTTTTCTGATTCATTCATTTTATCGTATCGTATCTCTCATAAATTGTACTATACATTATATTTCATTTAGGAGGTGAAAAT
This sequence comes from Megachile rotundata, assembly GCF_050947335.1. Lineage (NCBI taxonomy): Eukaryota > Metazoa > Arthropoda > Insecta > Hymenoptera > Megachilidae > Megachile > Megachile rotundata. The sequence continues at coordinate 9,481,836 of NC_134991.1, read as the reverse complement.
GAGAAAGAAATTCATAGTAAGTACACAGTTCATAAAGCAAATTAAACTGAAGATGGTAATTCTACCGTTTAGGTTAACATCGTTAAGAGAATAAACGAAGAATAATAGGTTTTTTAGGAGAGAATCTTACGGGAAGTGAAATAATTGTGACACTGATATTATCTGCTAATTTAAACTCACTATGCGTGTAAAGAGATTTCACGCTAGTAATTAAGTTTATGAAAGCTGCTGATAAGATTATTATTATGATTTCATCTGGTTATAACACAATTTTATTTTATACTTTTTATTTAGAAAAACTGCTTATTATCTTTAAACGAAGGTTAAAAATAATTCTGAAATTCTGTGTACATTTAACCAAGATTTTTATCAATGTTTCATTAGAGAATTGTTATAATAAATTATTATGAATGTTATAAACACTGTATACATATAACATTACATTATAAACATTGTATATATATAACATTTTATTGTATATTGTATTATATAAAATATTTTTTATGTATATTGAAATTTAGATTAGATAAATTATTTATTGTTTTAATTTATAAAATTAATGTTTTATGCAAACTGTAAGGCTTATTAAAGTTTAAATTTGTCTATAAATAGGCATTATTTATTAATAACAAATGTTATCATTAATAAAATTTAAATTATAATGTAATTGTTATACGTATATGTACAACATTTTATAACATTTAGTTTATACAAACTTAAATATTAAATCTCATAAATAAGTAATTATTAAACATCACGAACGTTTCATATCATTCAAATAATATCGAAAAAATACCAAAAATCTCTGTACCAAAACTCAAATACAAAATTCTCTAACGTTACAAAGTAATCAAAATTTGAATCAACAATGAACGAAGTTTTATTACGAACAAAACCGTTCCGTAATAAAACTCCATTTTTAAACTAAATATTTGCGTAACGAAACGGCATATTGATACACGGAAAGTTGAATGGTAATCAAATGAACAAAGCATAAATTAAAAACAATGGAAATTCGTCGATCGAACACGGATCAAAAAAGACTGCGATGGTTTAATGAAAATGAGCCGACACAATTCTCGATTCATGAACGTCGAATAAACAAGCTTCCAAATTCTCAAGTCACAGCCACCAGATTCTTATCATACCTGGCATATTTCTGTAATAAACAAGTAGGAATTCACAGAACGAGCCCGCAAATTGCAGGACACGCGACGATTATGTCGGATTCTTTCACGCAGAAACAATTCTGTGTCTTGGAGAGCCGAAGGTCGACGTTATGTAAATTAATTCGCTTATCGATAAATATAACCTCTGCCGTTCTTCGCCGTTGGTAACAGAAAGGTTTTCCCAATCGATACAGCAAGAGGAGAAGGAGAAAACATATACAGTTACTCGCATTAATATTCGGACACTTCTGTATTTGTTTTTGCAGTAAGGGATGATTTATGCTGCTTATTTTACAAAAACATGAATCAGATTGTAAATTGGAAATGTATAATTTCTTTTCAACCGTAACATTTCGATCTGCAATTTTAAATAACAGATCATTTTCACGTCTCGTTAATTTTCTGATATTTTATGAAGATTCATGAAATGTAGGAAAAGATAGAATTTTAATATTTTGTCGCAAACTTTATTTCTGTTCAATCACCTGTTGGGCACATTATTTTTTTCAAATATTTTGGAGGATACCATTTTTTCTTTCAGTCTCATTTATAATTCAAAATTACAGATACCTTTTGTTTCTTAAATTCGATCTTACGTCTTATCTGCCCTCTGCATTAAAAACTGTGCTGCTTCTCCATAAGTTTTCTCTTTATGATGGATTGCAAGTCTCTTATCAAATCTGGTATTCTCCTATTATCGTTGCATTTTGAATTTAGTCGTCTACGCTTTGAAACACAATCTTGCTGAAGTAGAATTATACTCCAGATGTTCGCACACAAAAACCTATACCGCAGCCCAGCTAGCTTCTAAGTATTACTAACTTGTTGAAACTGTTCCAGTCGAAGATTAACGAGACATGGAAATACATTTTGTTTCAAATGATTTATTCAACTGAATATTATAACCAAACGACGTGGATGTATTTTTTATATACACGAATGAATCGTGAGAGATGAATAAACATTACATTGCAGAAATAGATTTCTAAATTCAAAACAAAATAAATGTCACGTATCTTTTAACATGCACAAAGTCCGAAAGGGTTCAATTTTAAGATATCGATCTCATTCATACATAAAGTTCCTTCGTGTTCAATCAGTCCTTCGTCCAACCATAATACCTTCTTTTGTGACTGATAACCTATGCCGTTCGGAAAAGTGGATTTAAGACGATCTGAGAATAAGCTGCTCATTTAGAGCAGGATTTCCACGGTCGACAAAAGGCGCAGGACTTCAGGAAATTTAGGTTAACTTCCGATATAGAACAACAGTCTCTCGAAGGCTTCGAGCCGACGAATCCCTGACCTATATCCCTTAAAACATCATATCGCCATTACGTGTACTTTGCACGCGAAACACCATATATGTCCCTCTGTACACACACATGTACACATGTGTCTCTGTACAAACATACATATGTATGTAGCTTAATACACTCACATATACATACATATGTCTGTACATACATTCATATGTGTTTCTATACATGCATACATACGTATGTTTAACATATTCATATATATATCTCTGTACACACACGTGTACACATATGTTTCTGTACACACACTTGTGCATATGTGACTTTACACTCACTCACGCAATGTGTCTTTGTACACACATATGTACATGTATGTTTCTCGTATATTCGTATGCATCTATAGACATACACATATGTATTTACACACATATGAACACGTGTGTCTTTGCACTCACACATACGTTAACATATGTGTCTCTGTACAATACACATGTGTATACATGTCTCTGCATACAAAAATGTATTATACGTCCTATTATACACATACTCGTATGTATGTTTTGTACGATTACATATACATAGGTATCTTTGTACTCACACATGTATATGTCCCTGTACACTCACATATACATTTGTGTCTTTCAACACACACATATACCTGTATGCTTTGTACAAGTGCATATACACATGTATCTGTATACTCACACATGTATATGTCTCTATACACACATATGTATGTCTCTATACACACACATGTATGTCTCTGTGCACACACATGTATATTTTGTGTCTTTCAAAACATACATGTATGTCTCCGTACAAATACATATACGCATGTGCCCTGTGCACACACATATACATACGTGTTTTTCCTCCGTGTAGAAATCCACACGTATACATACGTGTTCATACGTGTGAAGGATGTTCTGAAGGATGAATCTTCGAAATCACGGCACATGCCTCCGTAAAGAAGTCTCGTTTCCTTTGCGGATAAGGAGACTTCCGCCACGGAAGGCTGGCCACGGCATTGGTGAAATTCGATAAAAGTCCAGCTGGAAAATTTCGTGGCTGGCATACGACAAAAGGGAAGTTCCACTACTTTGATCTCGCGAATGTCAGGAAATGTGATTTTCAGCCTGACAACATTTCTGTGCGTTGCTTTGGACCACTGCACTGTTTTGTTCTCTAACGCGTTCGAAAGATTCTTTTGTGAAGTACGCAGATTAATGTAATTCGTTATTAGTTTGTTTGCACATTGTTTCACCAGAGAGTGCGGTGAAATGATTTTATAGAGAGTTACGTTTTCAGGAAATGGATTTTTATTTCGGTTTAAATTGCTGATGGTTGACACAAGTGACTGCTAAAGAACTCACAGGGATAAATGATCTTAATTTTTGGAAATTGAGAATTTGGTATATTGGGATTTGGAAATATACAATTTTAGAAATGTAGTAATACAAAAATTAAAGCAATGAATATCGAATTTAAAAATTTAGAAAGTTTCAAATATACAAATATAGAAGTTCCAAATTTTCGAATTACCAAATTAAAAATTTTCAAGTAAAACAATTTAACAATTTGGGAATTTAAATTTCTCCTAATTTGAAAATTAAACTTTTAAAATTTACAGTGTTTTTAGCTTTCCATGTTGGAATATAATTTTCAACATACTCAATTAAATTTCCAAAATAGAAGAAAATATGCGAATTAAATATTTCTCGAGTTCCATATTTCATCAAAATTAGAGAGGATACAGTAGAAAGAACACTTGTAAAACATCGCCTTTTAATGGTAGTCACTATTTTTCTAATTAGAAAAAATTGGAGAGTTTCCAGACGTAAGTGAGCACCTTAATTAAAAGGTACCTGTAGGTCCTTTGTGCGAGCTAAACCTTTTAGGTTACACACATAGGAATTTCGTGTATCCGACACCATATCATAAACTCTTGAATTAACTGCAGCAAAAATATTTGTGACATGAAGGCACTAATTGACCTGAACGTATATTACACCTAAAACTTTTATCAACGAGTACCAAAAGCTCGTTTATTATATGAATCCATTATTACATCCTAGAAAATGAATGAGCCATTTATTTTGAAAGCGGCCTAAATCCATTTATGTTTAAACTGAAATATTTACGAGTTTGCGTTCACTGATAATTTAAATCATTCATTCATTAATAATTTAAAAGTATACGATTTAAAAAGTAATAATTTAACAATACACGTTGAATGAACGTTCTAAATATAACTATGATAGCAAACTTCTGTCGCAAAGGACATAAAACTGTAAGAGTTATAGATTTCACGAGATATAGGGCTGTCAAAGTGTCAAGAATTAAAATGATCGCCATCGAGGTAGTCCTCGGGGAACTGATGTATCGATGGAACGTTTTTCACTCCTTCGAACAATGTTCGAAAGTTTTCATCTTTAAGAGGATTCTCTTAAACGGTTTTTAATACTTTCTGTTATATGATGATGAGTTTTAATTTGGAACTTGGGTATTGGGGATTTTTAAATTTTCGGATATTCAGACATGCAAACTTTCAATTTCCAAATTTAAATTTGATTGAAATTGAAATTTTCAAGTTGAAATTCCAAACTTCCTAATTTTCCAATTTTCCGCTTTTTCAATTCTCTAATTCTCGATTTCACCCTCTAAATTTCAAAATTTCTGAATCTTCAATTATCAAACTTCCAAATTTATTATTTAAACTTTTTCAATTTCTAAATTCCCGAATTTTCACATTTTTAATTTAAAAATTTCAGAACTTTCAATTTTCAAATTTCGAAAAATTCTAATTTTCCAATTTTTTAATTTTCAATTGTCACTTTCCAAATTTTTGAATCTTTACATAACAAGTTTCTAAATTTGCTATTTAAAATTTTTCAATTTCTATATTCTTGAATACTAAATTTTTCAAATTTCCAAGTTAAAAATTTTTAAACTTCAAAACTTCTAAATTTAATAGTTTCTCGAGATTCTCAAATATCAAATTATCCCATAATCGCAAAATTCCCAAATTTCACGAAAACAATTTTGTCTAGATTGCCATTGTAGAATTTTAAATCTCTAGATCTCCAATTGCTTATATCAATAAATCCTTACATTCCCGAATTCTTAAGCTCCCAAATCCGTATCTATAAATTCGTACATTATCAAATTTCTAAATCTCCAATTTCCTGTAGTAGCAAATCCTTACATTCCCATATTTCTTGATTCCCAACTCTCGATGTTTCCAAACACTTACGTTTCCTAATTTTCACGTTCCTTATTTTCAAAGTTGCAAAGTCTGTAGACAGTTAACAATATCACTACTAGTCTTACAATTACTAGTTATTCAGAAAACCTCATTACTTAATAACCATACCGTTTAACACTGAACATACTCATGTATAATCCACGCTTAATATGAAATTAGGAACAAGTAAATAAACGACATCCCTAGATTCACAAAGTCTTACGTTACAAAATTTCTAGGTCTTAAAATTTCTATATTACCAAATCGCTAGATTCCTATATTCGTAAACCCCTAATTTCCAAGATCCCCAAACTAAGTCCTCAAATTCCTATATTCTCGTAGACATAAGTTTCCAAATCTAAAAATCTCTAATTCTCAAGGTCCCCAAATTCCTACATCTCCAAATAGGTCCCTAAATGTCGAAGTCTTAAAATTCACCATTTTTAATTCACCACTAATAAATTAACACTAATCGTACCGTCACGTAATACACGCATACTTTGAAATTAAAAATAGATCAGAAAAATAAGCAAACACTCGATAACACATAAATTAATAAATGAATTCTTTATCTCCCCAAAGATCAGCGCAGACTTCAAGAAAAGTATCTTAATAAATTTTGTAATTTAGAAAAGAAACCTTGTGAACGGATGAAATACACCCGTTTATTAGTTTCAGTGTTAATACAATAGAATAATTGAAGCTAAAGCTTTCAGTCAGCATCTTCGTGAAAATATCAAGAACGCTTATAAGTGCGGCAAATTGCCGTGGTACGACGAAGATTAAGCTTCCAGTTGGCACGATTCAACTGCAGCTCCTTAAAAGCACCGTTTACCGGGATATTTCGTGTTCACGAACGGCAAGTTTATTCTAATTTCTGTCGTCAGACCATGGGGCGAAGCAGTTCCATGGAAACGCAATCCTCAAACTACGCGAACCGCTTTTTTGCATTACTTCTCGTATTTTCTGAGAAAACTTTTCTGTATAGGAGATAAAAAAAGCTATTTACACAGCAGTGAAACGTGAACACGACTAGGGCAATGTGCTTAAATGAATTTTGAAGCATTGCGATTATATATATAGCGTTAACGAGGAATATGATAAGATTTTTTTAGGGAGTGTATGATAAAAGATATGAAGGCAATATGTATCTTCTTTTCTTTGTAATTTTGTTCTTAGAAAGTTGTTGAATTTATGGATATACAAATTTTCTAATTTTGTAGTTTTCTAGTTTTCTGGTTTACTAGTTTTCTGGTTTTCTAGTTTTCTAACGTTCTAGTTTTCTAGTTTTCTAATTTTCTAATTTTCTAGTTTTCTAATTTTCTAATTTTCTAATTTTCTAATTTTCTAATTTTCTAATTTTCTAATTTTCTAATTTTCTAATTTTCTAATTTTCTAATTTTCCCATTTCCCAATTCTCCAATTTTCCCATTTCCAAATTTCCCCATTTTCTAATTTTCTAAGTTTCTAAGTTTCCAAGTTTTTAAATTTCTGAACTTCTATATAATTATATTATTCTACATAATTATTTCTATATAATAATTAATTCATAAATAATTCGTAATCCATACATCATTAGGACATAAATAATTCACAATACGAAAACAATTATGACAGAAATAATTACTTCATAAATAACTTGTAAAACATAAATAATTCATAATCCACAATCAACCCCTATAACCCATAACTTAATAACTCATTTAATTCAATGAACAAAGCAGCTACACGTAAGATGATTTCGTTGTACAGAAAACCAAATTTACAAAGCGCAACAAAAAAAATATTAAATAATCCTAACAACCATGTTGGATCCGCTCTCTCGATAATGAGCCACATTTTTCCAATGGTCGAGAAAGGAACAAGATGTTCAGGGAAACATATCGGTCTTGTTAAATTCTTCCACGCAATATCATTCGAGAAGCACACAGGTTCTCTCGGATTTTCCGTAATAATGCGATGCACGTAGAGGCCGCCGGTTCGAAGGGTGAATAAAGAAGAAAAAAGCAAGAAAAAGTTGAGATAATTACTTGCTCACAAGTGGTGCACGTCCGATATCAGGCCGCAAATGAAACAACAAGTCAAAGTTCGAGCAAGTCTGATCCCAGATTGGAACTTGTCCAGGAAGTTTCGGCTAATAACAAACGTCGACAAAGGCCTTCGCTTGCCAATCGTAGTTCATCTCGTCGGTGAAAGTAATCTTCTTTTGATCAGGGAAAATTCGTTCGTCGTTTAACCCCTTACCTTTCCTGACATTTTTACCGATCAGATACACTGAAATTAACTACCAACGAAACTCGCTCTGTCTCCATAATTAACACTTTGACTGCCGAGTCAGACATGTGAACTTATCACACGTGTCCCAGTTCATTTACTTTTAATGTAGAGTATAACCTAACATGGGTACAATTTTTCAGAATCGATTAAGATATTATAGATATACAGGGTGTCTCACAACTCGTGTAACTCCCGGAAAGGGGTGGTAGAGGACGTGATTCTAAGATTTCCCTTTGCAAAAATAGATCACGCGCCATAATTCCGCGCTCTGTAATTTCCACGCGCCGTAATTCCCAGTCGCCATAATTCCACGTGCTGTAATTTCCACGCACCATAATTCCACGTGCTGTATTTCCACGCGCCGAAATTTCTACGCGCCATAGTTCCATGCGCTGTACTTCCACGCGCCACAATTCCACACACCGTAATTTTCACGCGCCATAATCCCACGCTCCGTAATTTCCACACTCTATACTTCCACGCGCCATAATTCCACGCGCTGTACTTCCACGCGTCATAATACCACACACCGTAATTTTCACGCGCCATAATTCCACGCTCCGTAATTTCCACCCGCTGTATTTCCACGCGCCGAAATTTCTACGCGTCATAATTCTATGCGCCGTAATTCCCACGCGCCATAATTCCACGCGTCGAAATTTCTAAGCACCATAATTCCACACACCGTAATTTTCACGCGCCATAATTTCACGCTCCGTAATTTCCACGCGCTGTATTTCCACGCGCTGTACTTCCACGCGCCGATTTTTCTACGCGCCATAATACTACACACCGTAATTTTCACGCGCCATAATTCAATGCTTCGTAATTTCCACGCGCCATAATTCCACGTGCTGTATTTCCACGCGCCGAAATTTCTACGCGTCATAATTCCATGCGCCGTAATTTTCACGCGCCATAATTCCACGCTCCGTAACTTCCACGCGCTGTATTTCCACGCGCCATAATTCCACGTGCCAAAATTTCTATGCGCCATAAGTCCACGCTCCACGATTCCAAGTAATATATATTAAGTAATATAAATTTTTTATGTTCGCAGCTGTCGTATTTTTCTTAATAATTCAATGACGAAGCTTCAAACGTCATTTTTGCAAAAGGAAATCTTATTCAGAATCACGTCAACTAGCATTTCAGAGACCTACACTAGTTGTGATACACCCTGTACAATTTACATTCATATAAATTCCCCATTTTTGTTTATAAAGCATGATAGTAAAGGGCAAACTTGCAATATCCCATAGAACAAAACAAAACAGTCCTTGTAATTTCCTATCTTTGTCATAACTTTCAAAGTTTGAAACTATTAATATAACATTCGTTATTTTCACGAACGTTAATAAAATTTGTCGATACAAAACTGGGACGCCCTATACGTCCTCCATAAATGTAATCCGCAGACGCACAAATATCTGTGATCTGATAAATTGCTCTGCAGTTCCATAATCTGCGTTAGCAACGTGAAACGATGATCAAATAAGATTCTCGTTTATATAAACTTCTTGAAGGATCTCGATGTGCTGAATTCGCAAGCAACGTCCTGTCTGCTACTAACGAGGCAGTCTGTATAATTCAATGATTCAATAATCGAAGAGAAGGCGTGTACCTTGGCGAATCGATCTGTCGAGAGGGGGCCAAGAAATTTACAACCGTCGAAATACGTTCCTGATAGTGCGAACAACGGTATTCACGACAATATTTCCTGATCTTCGCCGTTTGTTTCGCATTACGACGCCGTTAATTTCCACTGGGCGACCAGTGCCGGGTCTCCAAACGATATTTATGTAACTCCAAAGTGCTTCGAAGTATTCGCCATTTCTCTACGACTGTTTTTCGTAATTCTACTGCGATTTGAAGATCCCTTGTGTTGATAGCGTCTCGTGCAATGTATTTCGTCCGCGAGACATTTTTATGAGAACGTCTCTTTATATAGCGGAGGATATTAAACCGATGCACTCTGAGGATATTGAATTTTTAACTGTTTGGAGAAATTGTAGAAGAAACTTAAACGTTTTAGAAATACTCTACTATGTTTTTCGACGAACATGGTTTGAAACGTTTTCTGAAATATTAATTTATTATCAGTTGTTTATTAGTAATGTGCAATTAAATTATGCGATCCCCTAACTCATTCATTGTGATAGGAACAAAAATAAGTCTACGATGATTCCTTAGCTCAAAATCATAAAAAATAGACAATTAAAACATGACGCTCGACTTCGAGATTATACAACGCATTTTACAGATAAGTTTTACATAGAATGATTTTGTGGAGTACTATTTTGCATCTCTCTGCGAGTAGTTCGTGTACTTGCGAAAGCAACGTAATCAAATGACGAAAATACAAGTAGTTGGTAGAGAAGATACACTGAATGACTACTAGTTGTATCGTTTCGACAGACGTTCAAGCCGAATCGAGACAGGCGGTACAATTAATCCAGCAACCAAACCGCAGAATTTCATTTGGGAATCGCAGACAGAGCTTCGTAAAGCTCATCCGTTCCAGTTCCAAGACCAAATCATAGATATTTCGCATTGTGTTTAATCGAATGAGTTTGATTGCGAGTGTCGGAATAAAATTATGATCGATGAGGTGCGGCATCTCTACAGTATGTTAAAATATTGTATGTGTCAACTTTATTGTACAACATATTAGATTTTACTGAAAGGGGCAAATAGTGATTAAGAGTTATGGAGATGATTCAACACGGGATTAAGAATGTAATCCACCATTGCATCATTCCGCAATTGCACAATTCCAAAACTTCAAAATTCCACCATTCCAAAGTCACAAAATCCAAATTCCACCATTCCAAAGATACAAAATCCAAATTCCACAATTCAGCAATACCCCAATTCCACAATTTCACAATGCCACAGTGCCACAATTCTGCAATTCTATCGTTCCGCAATTCCACATTTCCAAAATTGCAGGAGTCAAAAATTCCGCAATTCCAAAATTCGAAAATCCCAAATCTGCCATTTGGCAGTTCTGCAATTCCACAATTCCAAAACCAAGATTATACCATTCGGCAATTCTGCAATTCAACAATCCAAATTCTACCATTCCGTCATTCCGCAATTCCACAATTCCACAATTCCAAAATCCAAATTCCATCATTCCGCAATTCCATAGTTCCAAATTTCAAAATTCCACCATTCCAAAGGCCCAAGATCCAAATTCCACCATTCAGCAATTCTGCAATTCCACAATTCCAAAATCCCAAAATTCTAAAATTCCAAAATCCAAATTCCATCATTCCGCAATTCCATAGTTCCAAATTTCAAAATTCCACCATTCCAAAGGCCCAAAATCCAAATTCCACCATTCAGCAATTCTGCAATTCCACAATTCCAAAATACCAAAATGCCAAAATTCCAAAATTCCAAAATTCCAAAATTCTAAAATTCCAAAATCCAAATTCCACCATTCCATCATTCCGCAATTCCAAAGTTCCAAAATTTCAAAATTCCACCATTCCAAAGGCCCAAAATCCAAATTCCACCATTCGGCAATTCTGTAATTCCACAATTCCGCAATTCCGCAATTCCAAAATCCGAATTCCACATTTCCATTGTCCCGCAATTCCACAGTTCTAAAATTCCACAGGTCTAAAGCTCCACAATTCCAAAATCCAAATTCCACCATTCGGCAATTCCGCAATTCCATCATTTCGCAACTCCACAATTCCGAAATTCAAAAATTCAAAGTTTCAAACCCTCTCAAAGTCCCAAAAACTCAAATTTCCAAAATTCGACAATCCGCAAATTTTAAATGCAGTATAACGTATGTTACATTGTAACATGAATATAAATTGCTCTATAAATTACCTGCTTTATTTACAAAAACTATAACACAATAATTCCATGATTCAAATAAGCAATTTTCCATTAAATGCGTGTGCCATCGTGTCACGTATGTACTCACGTATACATATGTATTTCTCGTGGACACAAAAATACGTGAATAAACACACGTGTAGTGGCTGACGTAACATAAACTCATTTAGAATTGCATAGACTAACTGTCAGTGTAACCCTTTGCATAAAATATACGTAAGTGCAGGTATAAGAATGTGCGTATGAACGTGGTATAATGTACAAATATTATTTCCGGAAGACGACCTCAGCTATCAGTCATTCTTCGAAATTAAACGCATTAATTCCTTCATTTTTTTCATCATCAAACATATATTTATCATTCACAACTTTTATGAAAAAAATTGTATTTTATGTACAAATTTTAGTACTTTGAATTTTTGTAGAAATTAGTGTAAATATATATTTTATATCTTTAGAGAATATAATACATTGTTATACTTATTAAAAATTTTTGATAGTAAGAAATTTTATTTTAACGTAAATAATTATTTATTCATTAATTAACTTAAACTAGACCTAAATTGACTTGAAAAATGGAAGGTAAGTATAAACGGTATAACTACGTGATGGTTCAACTTCAAGATAACTATAGTGATTCTTAGCATTCAGCGATTAATGATAGCTAAATATAGTCACGAAAGGCGCTCTACATATTCGATTTCTTTGCCTCTATACTACATCCTATGATTTAAAAATACCTGGTTAGAGTCTCGGAGGAAATAACATTCTACCCCTTTGTATAACATGCTAAAATTGTAAGAAACCCTTTTAGATCGTAATTTTAATTTCTATAAATTCCATGTGCAGTTCTTTAACATTTACTATTTTTGTACTGAATAAGATTTGATGCACATAATAAAATTATTTGTTATAGAATAAATAAAATTATTCTCAACACAATTGATTTGTTCATACAAAAATTGCATGTGCTTGATTATGAATGAATGAGGGATTTTGATATTTTAAAAATTTTGGAATTTAGTATTTGGGGATTTGGGAAGTTCGGCATTTTGGAACTTTGAAATTTAGTACTTGGGAATTTAATGAGGATTGGTATTTTAGAATTCTGAAATGTAGTATTTGAGAATTTGAGAAATTTGGTATTTTGGAATTTAGAAATTTGGAAATTTGGAAATTTGTAAACTTGGAAATTTGGGAATTTGGGAATTTGCGAATTTGCGAATTTGGGAATTTGGGAATTTGGGAATTTGGAAGCTTGAAAACTTAAAAACTTGGAAATTAGGAATTTGCAAATTGGACATTGAAAATTTAGAAATTGGGAATTTCAAAATTTGTGAATTTGGGTATTTGGGAATTTAGAAATCTGGAAATTAGAAATTTAGGAATTTGGAAAGTGAAAATTTAGAAATTTGGAATTTTGGAAACTTGGAAACTTGGAAACTTGGAAACTTGGAAACTTGGAAACTTGAAAACTTGGAAATTGGAAATTTAGAAATTGGGAATTTTAAAATTTCGGAATTTTGGAATTTGGAAATTTGGCAATTTGGCAATTTGGCAATTTGGAAACTTGGAAACTTGAAAACTTGAAAACTTGGAAATTTGGAAATTGGGAATTTGCAAATTGAGAATTTGGAAATCTGGAAATTAGAAATTTGGAAATTTGAAAAGTGAAAATTTAGAAATTTGGAAGCTTGGAAATTTAGAATTCTAGAAACTTTGAAATTGGGAAAAATGAACATTTAGCATCTTAACACCTAAGACCTGCAAAAAATCTTGAATTTCGAAAATTTGAAGAATGAGAAAGTTGAAAACATCCCTTTAGCTATTTAGAAAGTTAAAAATTAATGGAATCAAGCATTAAAAATTTGGAAATTTAGTAACTCAAAAACTTATGTATTCAAAAATATTAAAATATTTACCCTTTCAAAAATGTTCAAATTGAACGAATATTTGACTGAATCAAAGCCGCATCAGTTGCGTCAATGGCACCGTAAGTATTAAACAGTTTCCAATAAAGCAAGTTTATATCTTGAAATAATTGAGCGAAATAAAGCATTCCGTTACCCAGTTTCATTCTTACAATGTCATTCGCTCAAGGTTGCAATAAAAGGGCCAAACGGTAATTAAAATTGCTTCGATCGATTCGTATCGTTGTGGACACTTGCGTGTTGCACGAAGATCATTAAAATTCGAGTCGATTCGCGTAACTTGATTCAGTTGTTCGACCGGTGAAATCAAGACCTCGACAACTAAAGATTCTTAACCCTTTCACCACTGAAGAACATTATTAAAGGATTGGTATTTTAGAATTCTAAAACTTGGAATTTGGAAATTTGAGAAGCTTGGTATATTGGAATTTAGAAATTTGGAAATTTGGAAATTTGGAAATTTGGAAACTTGGAAATTTGGGAATTTGGACGCTTGAAAACTTAAAAACTTGAAAATTGGGAATTTGCAAATTGGACATTGGAAATTTAGAAATTGGGAATTTCAAAATTTGTGAATTTGGGTATTTGGGAATTTAGAAATCTGGAAATTAGAAATTTAGGAATTTGGAAAGTGAAAATTTAGAAATTTGGAAATTTGGAATTTTGGAAACTTGGAAACTTGGAAACTTGGAAACTTGGAAACTTGGAAACTTGGAAACTTGAAAACTTGAAAATTTGGATATCGACATAAACAGTGACTGGGGTACAAGACGTCTCAGGTCAATTTAGCTACAATTTTAGTCATTTTACACCCTGAAAATCTGAATAGCTTTTTTGAAAATGTCGTATTTTTACTATTTTTTTTCCTGAAATCTCAAGAGTGTTCAGCTCTTGATATTAAAATCGAAAAGAGTTCTGAATTTTCCTGTGAAAACCATCATTTTTCCAATCTTTTTGTTTTTGAATTTTTATATTCAATTTTTAAAACTGAAATCAGCTATGAAATATGTTAAAACAACTTTCAAAGATTATTTACAACCTTTCGAGTTAAAGTAAAGTAGTTCCTTGGTAAGAAATATTTTTTTTTTGTACAAATTAAAAGTCAAATTATGTAAAAATAAAAGTGAAGAGGAAGAAATTCACTCGAGGTAATAAATGTGGAACAGAAACTGTATATTAAAAGAATATACGTTATTAATATACATTGATATATCAACAATGAAAACAATATTTTCATCAGAAATGTTTTAATAAAAACATAATTAGCGAATGTTTAAAACCACCCTGCACACAAAAATCCACGTATTACCATAAACACATAGGCTTTTTCTGAACGGAACGAAACCAAGGCATGGAAACGAATAACTCCGGAAAGCATAAAAAATCCCATGTTCATAAATAATTCCTACACTACCAACCCTGGTCTTTCGATTAATTTTTTATCCACCTCGAGTGTATTCACGTTGACTCTAATATTCAACATTTCTTCAAGTATCGTTCCTTCAGATAACTATCCGAACACGCACGCGAACAAAACACAGGTTTCAACAAGTTTTATGTCAACAGCGAACTAGGTCTCCAGATTCCGAAAGAATGTAACTTTCCTGTTAATTTTCTCGTTTACAAAACTGGGTTAAGGTAAAAACTTGTGGAATTAGTGCTAAGAAAAGAGCGATTGATTATGTTTGAAAAGACATATGAAATATGGAAGGATGATCTCTATTCGATTCTTGAATGAATCAAGATGAAAGAGAGTTACGAATCCATTGGGACCTCGTCTCTGGAAGCACGATGAAAAATTCACGTGGAACTCTGGACTTTGTCGAAATCATTGATGTTTCTCAGGAGACCAAGCTCCGAATTTCCTCAGGGTGATGTATAATATTATACCGTAATGGACAGGGGTGTATCTCTTCCTTCAGGCTTAAGAGGTTACGATTTAAATTAAACCTAACCTCAGAATTCGCATGAAACTGCTCTTCAGATTCAATTTACGTTTCAAAGATGTGTTAACGTAGTTCACAGACTTGAAAGGGTGCTGCATAAATCAGACTTGAGTATTTGAAATACAGTAAACAACGTGGACAACCTAATATAAATATGTGCAACTTTTCAAAATCAATCGATTTTCAGAAGTATTTACTAATCGTAGTTCAATAAGTTTACATTAAATAAGTTTGCATTATTAAAAATAGTATTTGAAAAAGGAAACGTAGAATCTATAAGTTAAGAGGACATATACAATTTTTCAGAATCAATTTATATTTTACAAACATATATTAGCTATGGTTAATATTTGTATAATATCATGGTTCGACAAGTTTAAAGAATATTATTTAAAATAGTAAACAAAATGAAGTCTATCTTCTAATATGAGCATGTACAATTTTTCAGAATTAATTTATATTTTATAGACGTGCTAAACAATCGTAGTTCAGTAAGTTTATTATTATTTAAAACATTCAATGGCATTTAATTCTCGTAATGTTTTATTTAAGTCGTTGATGTTGCATCATTTATTTGTTGATCATTCAAATAATGTATGTACAGAATTTTACAAGAATAATACCAGCAATAAAATCTACTGGCAATTATTATTGTAATTACAGTATAGTATAAGTAAGCAAATGAAGAATAAAATTTTGAATGAAAAGTTTGGTACTTTCTAGTTTATTGTAATAGTATGAAGGTTTATTGTACTAGGGCGAAGTGAATTACGTGGAATGTGTGAACTATTTCACACCTAGGGCTTGGCTATGCGTGGAATTTCACACTTGGCAATTCTAAGGGCATTATAATTCCCACGTTTCTCTGGAATGCTCTAATTTTCAAAATCAAGTGTCAAGTCTACTAATTTTCAAGTTCATAAATTTGTACTTAAATCTTGAATTTCCTAAGTTTCAAAATATTCAAATCTTCTAATTTTAAAGACTTCAAAATTTTTAAAAGAAATAAATGGAGAACATGGATTAACTCATACAATAATTCTCCGTCTTGTCAAAAATTTAGAAAATATAGTATAAAGTTTATAAAGTATAGTATACTATTATTATTAGTCAAGTAATATAATATAGCATACTGTTATAATATAATTACATTACAATATAAATTATAAATTATATACATTATAAATTATAATATAATTTATATTTATATTTGAAACATCAATGATTTATTTATATTATAAATTATAATATAATTTATAATGTATAGTGAAGTAGTATAGTATAGCGTAGTATCATAATATAATATACCATAGTGAAGTAATATAGTATAGCATAGTATTATAATATAATAGAGTATAGTGAAGTAATATAGTATAGCACAGTATTATAATATAATATAGTATAGTGAAGTAATATAGTATAGCATACTATTATAATATAATATAATATAGTGAAGTAATATAGAATAGTATTAGTATAATATAATATAGTATAGCATATAGTATAATATAATTAGCGTAATCTAAAACGAGGAATTAATCCGCCATATTGCCAGAAATCTAACCTAACCCATTATTACCCGAATTTCTCCATGCACCAAATTTTACCACACACCGTTCCATTAACGATATGTGTTCTATTCACGATCAATTTACGATCGATTTACCAATTTCGATAGGCAGATATTTAATAATTCGGCAGACACGTAGGCCAGCAGAATTCTCATACGCAAAATCACGAAGCAATCGACGGAAATGATTTTCGATTCGCCCCTGGGCACAGTTCTAAATGCGACAGCTTTGGACGTCGTTACGCGGCCTCTGTATGCAAGCTGCATGAGAACGAAATCGCAGTTTCATCGAGCAAGAACAATCTGGGCCGTTCTGTCGCGAAGATTTAATGAAGCCTAAGGCGATTCGTGGCTGCAACCGGGCCATGCTCACGGGTGTCGATAAACCGTGATCGAGCTTTCTTTCACCCAAGTCGTTTGGCGAAAATTTCGTTTTCTTCGACTTGTTTGCGTCTACCGAGATACATTATTCATCGGGACGAAAAAGTTGATCCTTCTCTATTCTTTGGTGAAGAATTGCTCGGCCGAAAATTACGGGAGATGATTCTTTAGAACTCGAGCTCTGAATATTCGAATCTTCTGAAATAATCTAACTTTGTGCATTATTTACAAGCACACAACTATTTTCAGTTACGAAAGTGAACGCATTTTTAATAACTGATAGATCTGTATAAAAATGTGTTATCCATATGAGGGCAAAGTGTTAATACTGTCTAGAAAATTTTGGAATTTAGAAGTTTGGAAATTGGGAAATTTAGAAATTTGGAAATATGGAGATTTGGGTATTTGGAATTAGGAAATTTACATTTTAAGAATTCGAAATTTAGGAATTTTTGAATTCTTGAAGTCTTGAATTTTTGAATTTCGGCATTTCGGAATTTCGGAATTTTGGACTTTTGGAATTTCGGAATTTCGGAATTTCGGAATTTCAGAATTTTGCAATTTTGCAATTTTGCAATATCGGAATTTTGAAATTTTGCAATTTCGGAGTTTTGGAATTTCGGAATTTTGAAATTTTGGAATTTCAGAATTTCAGAATTTTGGAATTTTGGAATTTTGGAATTTTGGAATTTCGGAATTTTGGAATTTTAGAATTCGGTAATTTGGTAATTTAGAAATCTGAAATTCCACAGTTTAAAATTCTGAAACTTGGCAATTAGAAAATTTGAGAATATTTGAACATCTTTAAACTTAATTTACAAAGAGAATTCACAAATTAATAATATATACATATATCTTCTACTAAAGCAGAAAACACAGGTAAATATTAATCTCGAAGATATTTCTTGGTTCTATATAAACCAGTATTTTCATTTATATGTAAATTACTTCGCAAAAGCACTGTTGGTTATTACACCTAACCTTTGATATGCCCTACAAGCAATTACAAGATCCTTCCAAAGCATATAATTAAAATAGAAAATATAAACACTTGTCTGTTTAAATTAATATAACATGTCAAAATGTAAATTATTACAAAATTACTATAGAAAGTGTACAAATACGAATATTGATCATTTTTGTATCCTTTTAACTTTTGGTTGCTGCAAAATTATTTCACAATTATATACTGAAGCTTTCCTTTTATATTTTCACAATACTAAAATAACAAAATATAAATACATAAATATATTTCTATAAAAATATATAAAAATACATAAATAAATATATAAAATGATACAAAATATATTTCATATAACCATTACATAACCTCAAAAAATTCTTGTACAACATTCTACAGAGAAAGAAAGTGTTAATAAAAGTCTCGTAACATTTTCAACCTATCTGCCGTTCAATAGTTTGCATCAGCCCTTATAACAAGAAACTCAGTATTAATTCACATAGGATTAATCAAATTTGTATTCTATATAGCAGGTCGCCTTATTTTCGTCTGAATTCCGCTGGCGTTCACGAATTTAGTTCTGCGGAAACTGCATTACGGACATCGAATATTTAGATTGACCGGCATTACATGCACATCGTTCTGTTCATTTGATTTGCAAGTGGCACAGAAACTCTGCAATGTATGAAAGGTATCGTTACAGAGGCTTCAATGTAGCTTAAGCGCCTCGTTTCGACTGATTACATAATGCTGTCCTACCAGAAGAGCTAATAGATTACGTATTTCCGAGAAGAAGGCGAGTTCCGTGAAGGCTTTTGAAAATGAACAATGCTGGAGAATTGAATACGGTAACCCATATAACCCATCTCGATTTTAGGTCGTAGCTTAGGAAATTTCGTCAGCAATTATTGACATTCTTTTCAATGTTACACGAAATTTCAGTGGAGTGAATAGCACCTCGTTTTATTGGGTTTGCGCATATGAAATATCGCTCTCGTAAAGGTTACCACTTTTTCAAACGTGCAGACGGACTTTTTCAAAAAGTATATTATTAAAGGTCCATTTGCGATTTTTTCACGTTTATACGAAATTTTACCTTGCAGATTAATTTACGATTTAGTAATT
Organism: Megachile rotundata; assembly: GCF_050947335.1. Lineage (NCBI taxonomy): Eukaryota > Metazoa > Arthropoda > Insecta > Hymenoptera > Megachilidae > Megachile > Megachile rotundata. The sequence goes on along the minus strand of NC_134991.1, from coordinate 9,462,116 downwards.
TTTCAGTACGGGTTAATTTATTTATTCAGTTTTTGATACATGTTAGTTCACGGTTTATTAGCTTTTTGGTACAGGTTCATTTACGATTTATTAATTTTTTAGTACAGATTAAATTGCGGTTTATTAATTTTTTGGTATAAGTTACTTTACGATTTATTAATTTTCGAATATAGGTTACTTTACGATTTATTAATTTTTCAATATTGGTTAACTTACGATTTATTCATTTTTTAGTACAGATTTTTTAGTACAAATTAACTTACAGTTTATTAATTTTTTGGTTTATGTTAATTTACAATTTATTCATTTTTCAATGTAGGTTGATTTTCGATTTATTCATTCTTCAGTATAGGTTAAGTTACGATTTATTCATTTTTTAGTGCAGATTAAATTACGGTTTAGTATAGGTCAACTTACGTTAAGAATATTTACTAGTATATATTTACTAGTATAATTAAAAATATTTACAGGTACAAAAAATTAAAGGTGTTAACTAACAATAAAACTACAAAATAACTAGTAAACAAAATTTATAAAATTTGTTTGCAAAATAAGAAAAGGTATAAATATTCTTAACCCTCTTTCCCCTTTAACACCTAATATTTTCAACTTCGCTTAAAAAATTCAACAAAATAGATATTTTTGAGCTACAAAATATTTCAGAAAATAATGTTCGTTTTGAATTTGTTTGAATTTATATTGTTTATAATGCAACAGTTATTGACATTATATCTCAGTTTCTTAAAAACGGCAGCCATAATATGCAAGCGATTCAATCTTACAAAACGACTTAAAGTTGGACCATGGATTTCCAGGGGATTGTAACTGTCGGAGCTTTAAATAAGACCCTCCCTACTGCAGGAGTTGTGACGGAATGAAATTCCTAGGCTTCTTTTTACGACTGACGTAACGCTGGTCCTTGCAAAAGACATCTATGAAGATAAGAGAAAGTTTATTGTACCTTGGCACTGTTCGGAGCCTATCGGAAAATAATTCAAACTAATTTTCTTGCTTTTAATGTTATTTAGTAGAATTACAGAGATACTCTTTGATTAAGAAATACAGGTTTGTAATCGAATATAGAACCTTGTGAGTGGCACATATATTATTTTGTAGGTATTAAATTTCACAGTGTGTACAATCTTGTAAAAATTTATGTAATTTATATTTTATAATCATTTTAAATTCATCTAATTCATATTTTATAATCTGTTTATCTTTTCAATCTTCTTAACATATTAGTTGTATCTTATAATCTTCTACAATTTAAAAAATTTGTACCTTGTAATCATTTTGAATTTATACAAATTAATATTTTATAATGCTTTTAATTTTATAAAACTTGTATCTTATAATTTTATGAAATTTATATAATATGTACCTTATAATCTGCATTGTTCATTATCAATATATTTATAATCCGACTTCTTGTATTTTACATCCTATATCATAAAAACAAATGAACCGAAAAAATCGTATAAATTGTAATGAATTTCTCTTTGTCGTTTGCTAAGATCACAGTAGCGTGCATCTAACTGTTAGCTGAGAAAGAAATTAAACGAAATGCGTTTCAGATCGCTCGAATGCCCTCGCGAAAACATTGTATGCGAAACAATGCTTAGAATGGCCGGAAACGGTCGGCGAGCAGAGGAAAAAAACGTAACCCGGTTTAAAGGCGGAAATGGAAGCTCGAAAATATGAATATTCGCACGAGAGACCCTTGAAGGTTCCAGAAATGTAGGTCTGCGACAGAAAGGAAGAAACAATGGAGAATAATTTCACAGAGGAACAAAGAGAAGGATGGAAATAAAAGTTGCGAATGGCGAGAGGAATGCGCGGAAAAATATGAAGAAAAGACGAAGGAGAAGGAACGAGAATAAAATGAATCGTTTATTATACAGTAGTAAATTTCTGCTTCGAGGTCTTTTCGAGAAAACGAAGTCTACGGCAAAAAACTCGACTGCGAATGAAATAGAGCGAAGGGTTAATAGATTCTAAAGGGTGCCATTGTGGGACACGCCAGTCACGATTGTTGCGACTTTATCTCCTAATAGAAATCTCCATTTGACCCCTTTCAAATCGACATATATCGAGATGTAGCTTTGAAAGAGAACATCGATAGGTTTTAATGCATCGATGCGTTTCTGAAGTGGAAGCGCAACATTTTTCGTGGACGATGACCTTTTTCGAAATTACCTTAGGATGGTCTTCAAATGACATTAGCATGTCAATGAACATATGTCCTGAAATCGTACAAACTTTTATCGGCTATTTCTTTCTATTTTTGACAGCAATGATAATTATTTGGTTGTTCCTTACAAATAAGATACTTTATTTATCAATCATGAGTCTTGAAGCAATTATGTGAAACATGGAAATGAAACATAGATTTTTGACACCAATATAAATCATTTAAACGTTTCATATAAATGAGGTACTTTATTTATCAATCATGAATCTTGAAGCAATTATGTGAAACATGGAAATGAAACATAGATTTTTGACACCAATAAAAATCATTTAAACGTTTCATATAAATAAGGTACTTTATTTATTAATCAGGAGTCTTGAAGCAATAATGTGAAACATGGAAATGAAACATAGATTTTTGACACCAATAAAAATTATTTAAATGTTTCATATAAATGAGATACTTTATTTATCAATCATGAGTCTTGAAACATTTATATGAAACATGGATTCTTGACATCAATGAAAATTGAGACATTCTATTTAAATGAAATATCTTATTTATCAGCGTCGATACATAAAACGTTTATATAAGATGTGAAACATGAAAGTTTTCAATTAAAGTTGTTATTTGGACTGTCTTCCTCTTGATTGGAGGAACGCTTCGAGCTTTAAGGTGATGTCCGGCTTCCGCAAACAACGTTTCCGTCAACAATCTCTCGTTGCTTCTATCAAACAGCTCCTGAACGTGTTCAAGGCCCTTATTACGATCGTGTCAAATCTCAAATGCTTTCGAAAGCTCCTGAGAACCTATGGCAACATTGGAAACGTTCTGTAATACTAGAAACGTTACTAACATTTCAAATACTTGAGCAGCCTGTTCGCGGTATAATATTATTTTATATCTACTATAGTAAACTATAATATTATTTTATTTATGTTGTATATCGTATTTTATTCAGTACAACTCTTATTTCAAACTGTAGGTACTTGAAATATTTTATCTTTGAATTTTTCTTATTACTGGTGTAACTTAACCACATATGGGTATCGGCTTTACCTTAAGCATACATGGTCATCGGCTCTAACTTAACACATGTTAAAAATCCATTATAAAAAAAGTAATTGGATTTACCCCAAAAATAAATATATTTATGTACTCTTATTTCTCTGCTAAATCATTTTAAGAAAATGTTATAAATTCCAGAAAAGTTGTGTAACATAACTGTTGAAAACGCAGGGAAAATAATAGACGGTTTGGGAATTAATGATTATTTATCAACAAAAATAAAACGCGCAACTTAAAATACAAAGACGACGACGATAACTAACAATAATAATAATCGATATGATATATATAAATATGATAAATACACGATATATAATAAACACAATAAATAACGATATATAATAAATATAACGAATGATTGCAACACGATTCCCAATAATATAAATATTAAATAATACGAAAATATTGTGAAATAATTAGTAATCGGCAAAATAAAGAACGCGATATTTCATAAATGATAAATCGCGAATTAACAAAAGAAAATTAAATTCGGATTGATTTTTATCAACAAATTCAATGAGACGCGTAAGGACGGAAGGATCGACCGAATCGCGAGGCGGCTATCGAGCGAATGATAACGCGTCTCGATCCGTAGCGGCACTACGGACGATATCGATCCGAAAACGATTCGAAATCCTGGTGGCTTTACTCTTGGGTTAGCCTTTACGTCTCGGAAAATTACCTAAGTAATTTTCGTCCCTCGGCCATCACAACAGGAGATGCCTTGCATCTCCCTCGCGGGGCTTCATGGAGGCCTCAGAGGGACGTTATAAACGCCCCCCCTAGCCACGGCTTGACAGCCCCAGGGTCGCATAAAGCGCCCCCGTGCACGCAAAGAGATCGTTTACCAGTCCATAAATTAACAATAAATTATAAACAATTAACAATTTTGATGCCTCTCGTTTCGATTCGTTATTCCTCCGGATCCTTCACAAGCGTCCTCATAACTCAAATTATTATATATAACACCAAAATTGCAACAAATTAAAAACACCGGTAATTATAAACTAAATGAAATATCTAAGCGTTCCTGCATTCAACAGTAACATATTTCGATAAACCTAAATATGTGTACACATTCATGAGAAAATGCGATACGAAATAATTCTCATCAAAATAAAAATTTGACGTGAAAAAACAAGGTTTCACTCGATCTCGTTATGTTGTTCTTTTAGCCGGAGCGAATACCAAAAAAAGATATATTAGGGGTTTAATTCCATCATAACTTAACCATAGCTTTCTCGAAGAAAGTTGAAACCCCCTCGGAAACCACTTGCCATAGCTATCCCTCGAGCCGTTCTTTTCATGTTCGAGAAAATCTGTTGCGTTTTCCACAACGAATGCGTCTTTTTGCCGTGGAAATTGCCTATGCTTCACACGAGCATGATCCCCGCACGTAGGTGGAACGTGGGCAGTGGAAAAGGGTCAGGAAAGATTGGTTAGTTCGAGTTTCGCAATGTCTGGTGAGAATTGGTGATTTCTGACCTTACTTTGTGTTTGTAAAAGGTGGTCCAAACAAGGAACGTTAGACATTTTTATTGGAGGACAAAATGAATTGCGTACAGTTGACTGGTTCACACGTTTCTTATTTTAAATCGCGAAATTTGTTCAGATGTTCTCGAAATCTGTGTTGATATTCTTGGAGATGAAGAATGCGGCAATTTGCCGCACTCATGAGCGTTCGTGATATTTTCACGAAGATGCTGACTGAAAGCTTTAGCTTCAATTATTCTATTGTATTAACACTGAAACTAATAAACGGGTGTATTTCATCCGTTTACAAGGTTTCTTTTCTAAATTACAAAATTTATTAAGATACTTTTCTTGAAGCCTGCGTTGATCTTTGGGGAGATAAAGAATTCATTTATTAATTTATGTGTTTTTGAGTATTTGCTTGTTCTTCTGATCTATTTTTAATTTCAAAGTATGCGTGTATTATGTGACGGTACGGTTAGTATTAATTTATTAGTGGTGAATTAAAAATGGTAAATTTTCAGACGTCGACATTTCAGGACCTATTTGGAGATGTAGGAATTTGGGGACCTTGAGAATTAGAAATTTTTAGATTTGGAAACTTATGGCTACGAGAATATAGGAATTTGAGGACTTAGTTTGGGGATCTTGGAATTTAGGGGTTTACGAATATAGGAATCTAGCGATTTGGTAATATAGAAATTTTAAGACCTAGAAATTTTGTAACGTAAGACTTTGTGAATCTAGGGATGTCGTTTATTTACTTGTTCCTAATTTCATATTAAGCGTGGATTATACGTGAGTATGTTCAGTGTTAGACGGTATAGTTATTGAGTAATGAGGTTTTCTGAATAACTAGTAATTGTAAGACTAGTAGTGATATTGTTAACTGTCTACAGATTTTGCAACTTTGAAAATAAGGAACGTGAAAATTAGGAAACGTAAGTGTTTGGAAACATCGAGAGTTGAGAATCTAGAAATATGGGAATGTAAGGATTTGCTACTACAGGAAATTGGAGATTTAGAAATTTGATAACGTACGAATTTATAGATACAGATTTGGGAGCTTAAGAATTCGGGAATGTAAGGATTTATTGATAAGCAATTGGAGATCTTGAGATTTAAAAATCTACTAAATCTTCTCTACGAGAAACTATCAAATTTAGAAAATTCGAAATTCAAAAATTTTTAACTTGGAAACTTGAAAAATGTAGTATTTAGGAATATAGAAATTTAAAATTTAGTAATTTGGGAAATTTAGTATTGAGGAATATAGAAATTAAAAATTTTGAAATTTGAAGGTTTAGAATTTAAAAAAGTTTAAATAGTAAATTTGGAAATTTGATAATTGAAGATTCAGAAATTTTGAAATTTAGAGAGTGAAAATCGAAAATTAGAAAATTGAAACAATGGAAAATTTAGAAATTTGGAAAATGGGAAAATGGGAAATTTGGAAAATTTGGAAATTGAAAGTTCAGAAATTTAAAAACTTAAAAATTTGGAAACGTAGATATTTGGATGTTCAGTTATTTGGAAAGTTTGAAATTGATACCTTGAAAATATAAAAACTTTGAATTTTCATTTTCCCCAACTTCGTCAAATAATTAAACGACCTCATCCCATTTATAAAAACTTTCAGTTTTACAAAGTTTGTTGATTCAATTGATGATGGAATCGAACGCGATTCCATACCGAATGGGCTCTTCCGTTTTTATTCTCCTATAATTGCATCCGCTTCCATTTTAATTTCACGGAAAGCAGCAGAGGAAATAGAACGCCGGGGGATTCGCTCTAATCCAACTAAGAGACTGCAAAATAAATAGCGTCCATATTTTTATTCCCTTCATAGCGAAGGTTTTTGCAATTTGCTATTTGTTTCATCTCCCATGCGTTAGTTTTTCTTCTTTAATACAAAAATTCTCCAACTCTTTTTTCCCCTTGATTCAACATCAGTTGCAAATGAACGAAGCATAAAATAAGCGTTTGAAAATTGCATGATTTTGAGGGATGCATTTTTTTGTGGAAAATTCTACTTTGCGATTTATCCTTTGAAAAAGTATTCTGTAAACAGGGAGGTTTAATTACAAAATTCTTTTGATCTCAGTTTTTCAAGTATGTCGAGAATTTTTAGTGCAATAATTCAAAAGGTATATATACAATATTTATGGTTAATACACGTACTAATAATAAAAATCAAAGTACGTTTTAATCGCTTTTGAATTTATTATTTAGAGTTAGATAAAAAATTATATTATGTATTTATTGAAAATAAATATTTTCCAGACAATTCTGATAAATCCAGTGAATTCATATTTCTACATAAGTCTTTTAATTAAGGTTATACACGTAACTAAATTATTTAAAATAAATATTCATGCTAATTTTTTGCAACAATCTAATAGTTTCATTTCGTTACATATCACTTAAAGATCATTTTCATAGAAAACAGTGAACAATGTGCATATTTTTAAATAAACGTATATTGCAAAAAATAAATTAAATATACAGTAAATGTATAATACGATCAATAAATACAAATTGTATTAACATGTAAATATACATAATATATTTATAATGATCAAATGTATAAATGTTCAAGATATTGCAAAAGCTTACTAATTTCATGAACGTATTCAAAGATATAAATTTTAATAAACACGTATCAGTCGTAAACTGTATAGATTCAGTATAAAACAATCTTCCAAGCAATTTAACAATTATTTCCTCGCAATAAGTCGCAGATCGAAGGAGAACCATTTAATCTTTAAAATAAACGAGTCGTAAAGCATTCGACAAACAATATACATGCAATATTTCGTATTCTTTCAGAATATTCATTGAATCGAATAAATCTCGTGGCATATCGAGATTAAATGTTAAGCTCGAAAGATTTCATTGTCTCCATTGTGCCGGAAGTTTCTATCTGGTGCCCTCAGACAGCCATTATAATCCACGGTCGTTTTCTGTTAGCGAAAGAAACTAAAGAGACAATTTCTCTAACGATCTTTTGATAGTCGACATTAACGAGAAATCCTCTTTCTATTCCACGAGCCCTCTTCTGCTGGTTGCCAAAGTAGCCGGGGAATAAAAACGAAACTGCACGTGCCGGTGAATGTCTGAAGTCATTGAACAAACCACGAACGGTTTATTCATAAGCTTCAAAATAATCATACAACAAAGTAATCGAGAGAGGAATACTGAGGTTTGAGGATTTCCACATTTGCATATTTATAGATTTAGAAGTTGATTTCAATTTTCAGGTTCGTTAATTTTTAGATTACTAAATTTTTTAATAATTTAGATTCTCAAATTTGCACATTTCTATATTTCCAAATTCAGAATTTTACAATTGCACATTTCTAAATTTCCAAATCCAGAATTCTACAATTTCCAAATGTACAAATTTCTAAATTTATAATCCAGAATTCTATTATTAAACAAATCCCAAAATTACTAATTCTAAAATCTTCAAAACTACAATTCTTCAATCACTACACTTCCAAATTTGCAAATTTCAAAATTTCCATATGCAGAATTCCATATTTGCACAATTCCCAACTTTAAAATTTCAAAAACTCCAAGTTTCCAACTTTCGAATTCCCAATTTCCAAATTTCCAGGTTTTAAAATTCCTAAATTTCCAAATTTCCCAATTCCTACAATACTGTTGTATGTCCCTAAATTATAAAATTTTCCAATTAGCATATTATCAAAGTATCAAATCCGTCAATTCCCAAATTCACAAATCCCTAAATTACCATAATAACAAATCCCAAAATAACTGCAGTGACAAAATTCTAAAATCCCCAAATTCCAGAATGTCTAAATCCCCAAATTCCCACATCCCCAAATCCCGAAATCCCCAAATTTCCAAATCTCCAAGCCCTTAAGTCACCAAATTCCCAAATTCCCAAACTCTCAAATTCCCCAATCTCTAAATCCCTAAATTTCCACATCTCCAAATCTCCAAATTCCAAAATCCCCAAATCCCCAAATCCCCAAATCCCTAAATTTCCAAATCTCCAAATCTCCAAATCTCCAAATCCCTAAATTTCCACATCTCCAAATCTCCAAATTCCGAAATCCCCAAATCCCCAAATCCCCAAATCCCTAAATTTCCAAATCTTCAAATACCGATTTTCCCAAATCCCCAAATCCCTAAACTTCCAATTTTTCAAATACCCAAATCCCTAAATTTCCAAACCTCCAAGTCTCCAAATCGCCAAATTCCCAAACCACCAAATCCCCAAAACCCCAAATTCCCAAATTTCCAAGTCCCCAAAGTCCCCATGTCTCCAAATGCTCATATCCCAAAATTTCCAATCCTCCAAACTTCCAATTTCCCAAATTCCCAAGTATCCACATTCCCAAAATAGATTCCTATTAAAATCTCAATCTACCCATTATTTCCAAAAAAAATCATATCCATCTATTACTTTTAACCTCAAGCAACAAAATCGTTCGAACAAGCAATCAAACTATACCAAGAAATTAATATAAAAGCTCCCCATATAACAGACACGCAATTTCCAAAAAGGCAAAAAGAAATCCAGGCCTTCGTTGCAACGAACCAATTGTCTATAAAGGTCGGCGATAAAACGGATCGATATCGCCAGTTTAAAGCAGGCTGCATCGAGGAAGCGAAAGAAAACTGGCATAGTTTGCCCGTTCAATGAACATAACACTTACCAGTGGTGCATTCTCATAATCAAATTAGAAAGGCTTTTCATTTTCGTGGCAAAGTAGCCGTGGAATAAGAACGTGGACGACGCTTACAGGCGTAGAATTTGCGAGCGACAAGCTGTCGAAATGTGGACGGAAAAAAAGCCACTCGAGCCGTCCACTTTTGCGAGAGGGAAAAATAGAAGCTTGCATAAAACAGTAGACTCGGTAACGTGGGAACAAGAATTTTTTCCGCACGCGAAATAATCTAATAAATATGTCGGTTCTGACGTTAATCTACCTACGTGTGTACACATGACGCAAATAAGTTGTTACAATAATTGATTACACGTTTCGTGTTAAACTGATATTTGTGTACCTTGCGTTGAAAGTTGATTAATTCGCGCTTTTCACCGGTGGAAATATTTTTTTTCTTGATTAATTTGCTTTTGTTTTGTTAATTTTGTGAGGAAAGGTTCACTGAAAAATAATTACCTTTTCTGTGTTTTTGTATGTTCTTATCGTAAGGAATTCTGATTGTTAATCATAGTCGAGAATGTATGATTCTTAATGGGTAATGGCTGAATGGCTGAATGCAATCAATTAAAACAATTTTAAAATGGGACTTATTTTAAATGAAATATATGAGATAATAGTATGGTTTGTTCAAAATGGTTGAATCGAAAGAAATTCTAAATGAGAAATTTATTCTTCCTAAAAGAGAGTCAAACGACCAATTTGCAAATTTTAAATAACAATGATAAACCAACAATTATGTCATTTTCTTATAAACCGTAATACTGAATAGTAGGTTATTAACTTCAGAATGGAAACAGGTTAGAAGAATTTATTTCTTCTAAACCAGATTTCCAAATTTTCAATTTCTTTATCGAAAAAGCATATAATGGCCTGAAAAAGAACCATACTGTTAACATAATAATTACTTAAGACACGCTTTTATTTACAATAATTCAATTATCCTCGCAATCGATTTCTCCTAAACCGAGGTACCTAATAAAACTTAGTTATTAACTTCAAAATCGGAAGAAATTCCGGGCGAGGAGCTTAAAAGGGAACCGAACGATCAATTCATTTGGTTAAAATTGAAAAGATCATGAACTCGAGTACGATTGTTAATCCGTTTGACAAAAGAGAAGAGGAAGTTACCATTCTCCGGAGGACTTTCTGATAGCCGAGTTAGAGCGGATGCTCTCGACCTCATCGCTTTTTTTTCTGCTTCGTGCCAAAGTACCCGAAGAATAAAAACGAAGTGCACACGGTCGTGAATGTTTAAGGGTGCTGAAACACTAAGTGGCGAGGGCAAAGCGCATTCCTAACGCCTACAACACGGTGTACAGAGCGTACAGATGTGCAATGAACATACAGGCGCGAATGAATCGTTTCGAGACGAACTTTTGTCAACGAGATAGAATTTTATAGTTCGCGTGGGTCTGAAACCATTTTGAAAGAACGTTAAGGGGACAAATTTTTATTATTGAAGATTAAAAATATGTTTCGTTTTGAAGCTCATGAGAGATGTATTGAAATCTCGGATATGTGGAACAAATGATTGAAATAGTTTGAATGTTAGGGAAAAGCCTTTTCTTGTGTTTAATAGGATTGACAGTTTATTTGGGCAATGTGTTAATATATACAAATATAATATGAGTATATATAATAGTAGATGATTATATGTATTTGTATGATTACATGTAATAGTAATGTTTATATGTAAATAATTACATATGTATATAATTATATGCATGTACATATATGATTAATATGATATGAGTATGTGTAATAGTAAATGATTATATGTATGTATATGATTGCATGTAATAATCATTCTTATATATAGATACTTATATGTATATAATAATAATTATATGCATGTACATATATGATTAATAATGTACACTAATAATATATACATACAAAAATTTATATATATACAAAATTTATTTTGCTTCAAATTCAAAAATATTTTTCACAGCTTATTTTTGTAACATGACATTCCAACTTAATTACAAAATAAACATAAAATTTCTGCAGCCTCTAATTGATTTTACTTCTTTAAACATACTTTACTTTTTCGTTAAGCATATTTCTTTGTTTTTCATAAAAAAGAAGGTTATGTTGGAATTCACATTAGCCATATCGTTTTGTTTATAAGTTCTATATTTTTCATAAAAAAGAAGCTTGTGTTAAAATTTAACGTAGACCACGATTAACCTATTTTTTAACATACTGTATATCAGTGTAACCTCACACTTCCCATGAAGGTGACCGCAATGCTAGCAACTATTTAAAATAGTTTGTAAACTGCAATTTGAAATAGTTTGTGACAGGGAAATTGTAGTAACGTAAAGTTACGATGTAATTTATGTCAACCTCATCAGATATTAATTAAAATTTTCCTAACGTGCTCGTTAAATTCCGTTGTTAGCAAGAATTCTTTGGTGCAAAATATAATCTTAAAATCCTTTTACTGTTGTAATTTTTAATCATATTTTTCATAATTATTATCTTAAACTATTTTTTTCATATAATTATAATTAATAATAATATTCATGCAATTATAATTGTGTATTATAATCTTTATGTAATTATAACTGTATGTTATGCACTTTTTATAATTATACAGGTTTGATTTTTTATTCATCAAAATATTTTTAATAATACGTATTTTGACTTTCTATTTATCCAAATATTTAGAAACCCCTCGTGTACCCTCCAGTTTCCAAGATATTTAAGAAAATGTATTTTCAGCCCTCAACTTTGAGGGTTATTTTCACCCCCTCAACATCAACGGATATAAAAGAAAACGTGTCACATAACTTTCGAAAATCGACCGCATATGTAAATTCCATTAAAATCCACGTGTAACGTGCAACTTTAAATCCATGTATCGTAGTATAAGAATAGTTACATGTTAAATTTTAATAAAAAATCATCAACAAAATTTAGACGTCATAAAACTTTGCAAAAAGCGCACTTAATTCCACCTAATAAATTACAACTTCAATTGACAAGTATGATTTTTAAACTACTGTACATTCTAATAATAATAAATGCAACAATAGACAATTCTAAAATGTAATTGCACAAAAATATTGCATTACATTTTGTATTATTGTATAATAAGTAATATAATATGAAATAAGTAATACTTCTAAAGAAGACTGTTCTTCGAAAAGTGAACAATTCGTACGATTTATAATACAATTTCTCCCACGTATATTCCCCTTACGTGTTATCGGAAAAAAAGAGAAAAAATCTTATAAACCATTGTCTCATATCAGATTTCCCTTCATTTTTCTCACCGCATTTTATTTCAACTCGATTTTCCCGTTTTCCTACAACCCTCCTCGCTTCCTTTTCTTCTCAGCTACCCTTCTTCGACATCTACCCCGATCGATACCATTTTCCTAAGTGATCTCGTGACACGTGAAGATTATTCAAAAGTGGATTACATTTTTGTCCTTCCTTGACTGCTCTTTCCGATTCAGGTTGTCGCTATTCTTATCTTCTTAAGTATTACCAAACAAAAGAACAAATTTCAGTTTGAAAAGGACTAGCAGTTGTATAATATGTCAAATATGTGACATAAGTACTAATATTAGAGACATTAATTATTTTTAATACATAATTACATATACTACTTTTGAGTTTGGAGATTTGCATGTTTGGTAATTTAGAAATGTTCAAGAATGTAGGCATGTGGAAATATAATATATTTAAAATATAGGACCTAGAAAATTTAGGCTTTTGGCTATTTGGGAAAGTAGAGATTTTGGAGATTTGATATTTGGGACTTTGAAAACTTAAAAATTTTTGGATTTTGAAATTTAGAAAGTTAGAAGTTCAGAAATTCTGAAGTTTAGAAATCTAGAAATCTAGAAATTTAAAGATCTAAAAATCTAAAAACCTTCAAATCTCCAAATCCCCAAATTCCCAAATTCCAAAATTCAAAAATTCCCAAATTCCCAAATTCCCACATTCTCAAATTCCCAAATTCCCAAATCCCCAAATTCCCAAATTCCCAAATTCCCGAATTCCCAAATTCCCGAATTCCCAAATTCCCGAATTCTCAAATTCCTAAATTCCCAAATTCCCAAATCCCCAAATTCCCAAATCCCCAAATCCCCAAATCCCCAAATCCCCAAATCCCCAAATCCCCAAATCCCCAAATCCCCAAATCCCCAAATCCCCAAATCCCCAAAACCCTAAATTTCCAAATCTTCAAATACCGATATCTCCAAATCCCCAAATTCCCAAATTCCCAAATTCCCAAATCCCCAAATTCCCAAATTCCCAAATCCCCAAATCCCCAAAACCCTAAATTTCCAAATCTTCAAATACCGAAATCTCCAAATCCCCAAATCCCCAAATTCCCAAATTCCCAAATTCCCAAATCCCCAAATCCCCAAATCCCCAAATCCCCAAATCTCCATATCCCCAAAACCCTAAATTTCCAAATCTTCAAATTCCCAAATCCCCAAATTCCAAATCCCAAATCCCTAAATTTCCAAACCTAAAAATCTAAAAATCTAAATCCCTATAGTGTTAGTATTATTACCTATAGAGTATTACTTTTCACCCCCAATAACAACCCCGTATCTCTACTTCCCAACCTAAATAAAATACAATCAGCTGTTACAAACATCGTTATTTTCTCTCCCTACGAAATGTGGGTCCCCCATATTATGAATCAGCCTGTACCCGCACCTCAGATTCGGCAAATACCAAACACAGACTCGTCTTTTCCACGATTTCCTTGAATACTTCAAAGAATTGACCTTATCGCTGCACAAACAGCTCGCGAGCCTTAACAGTCATCTTTGAAGAGGAAGCTCGTCAGTCTACTTCCCATCAAAGCCCTTTCGCGACAAAGTTCAGCGATACTTTTCTCTCTCGTCAATCGCTCGCTTGTTGGCCGCTCAGACGACAAGCGAGTCGATCGATGAGCCTCGTTTCGCCATCTGTTCTTCCGAACTACTTCCAAAGTCGATTCACTGTTCCACACTTGCCGCATAACTTACTTGAGCCAGTACTCGAACTGCATTAGGGGCATTTTTACAGACAGCCACCTTTACGGAAGATTTACAGCGACGAAATGCAGAACGAGGAAAGAGGTTAAACTTGTTAATTCGCTGAGCTCTAGACGGATTACTCAAGTTTTTTCTTTCAATCGCCTTGGGATTTTTAACTCTTCAAAGACGCTGACTACGTCGATTTTGATCTGCACGTGGTAATAATTCGTGGATTAAATTTGCTATTTTCTCGATTTTATCGGTTTTAGGAACCTAAATTTTGTAACTTTATGTGAGGTTTTGCGGTTTTATGCTTAGCTGTGTGAAGTAGTTTAAAATTTGCTGTATGAAGTAGTAATTTATGACCTGCTATATAAATAATTTATAATTTATTGTATAAAGAGGCAAATCACGAAGCTACATATAATTATGTAAGTATTTATATTATTAATGCACGTAATTTTATTTTAATATTCATATTAGATGTTATTATACTTATGTATATTTGAATTTAAGGAGATTTGAAGAAGCTTGATAATTCCCTTTAGAAAGTTAAAAAATGCAAATTCTAATATTTAGAAGTTTAAAAATTTCCAAATTCCAAATTTACTTCCAAATCTACATTTTTAACAATTTTTAACATCAAAAGTTGCAAAATTCTTAGAAATTTTCAAAATAAAAAATTCCCAAATTGGAAACTTCATGAACTTCGACTTTATTTTAGCTTCATATGTCAAAGTAAAAGTCAATCAATTTTATGTATTTATTTTTCAAGCTCCTATGTAATCATACGTAATATTTAAGAAATCTTGTTCGCAGTTTAGCAAACAGTCTCTGTTTTTCCATTCTAAAAGAGGTAGGAGATTTTCTGAAAACAAAGGAGCTCGTTCCGCAATCTCTCAGAAGGTATTGTTTTTCCTCGAATGTGAACCAGATGGTGTTCGCCAAGAGTCGTCTTAATAAAATCCGAAGGAACATGTTTTTCTGTTGGCATGATCCAAGAAAATCGGACGATAAGTCAAATCCCTGAAAAGAAATCTAATTTACCACGCTCGCTATCAACTGATCGATAACTGGTAATGTTTTATGCTAAAACGCGGAGATGAGTGGCACGAATGCATCAGTGTCGAATAATTAGCGAACTTGGCAAATTGCCTTCGTTCTTATGCAGAATTCAGAACGATTCCTTCCGTTTCGGATCCTTTTCTCGGTTGACCTTTAGATCGCTTCTTTCTATCGAATTATTAATCGGGGACTGAGTGAGCATTCATAAGTCATTATTATTAAGTATTCGTTTGATTTTAACTTGGAATCTGTAGTCCGAGTTCTGTGCCTTCATAAACGCTTTGGGTTTAAAGTGCCTTGCAATTAGACTGTTCTATATTTCAGTTGGAAAATGTAGCGTTAATTTGAAATTTTATGAAACTGTAGGGATTTGAGTAATTACTTTCTGTTGAGGAAGGTTGAAAATTTGGGTATTTGGGATTGCGTTGTTGGATTCGTACTTTTCAAATTTTCGAATTCACAACTTTGCAAATCTCCACACTCTCAAATTTCCAAATTCACAATTCTCAATTTTGCAAATTCCCACATTCTCAAATTTCCATAGCCACAATTCTCAATTTTGCAAATCCCCTCATTTTCAAATTCCCAAATTCTCAAATTTCTAAGTTACAATTTTCAACTTTGCAAATTCCCACATTCTCAAATTTCCAAATTCACAATTTTCAACTTTGCAAATCCCCACATTCTCAAATTCCCAAATTCTCAAATTTCCAAATTCACAATTCTCAACTTTGTAAATCCTCATATTCTCAAATTCCCAAATTCTCAAATTTCCAAATTCACAAATCTCAACTTTGCAAATCCCCATATTCTCAAATTCTGTAATTCTCAAATTTCCAAATTCACAATTCTCAACTTTGCAAATCCCCACGCCCTCAAATTCTCAAACTTTCGAACCCTCAAACTCTAAAACTCTCAAACTCTCAAAATCGCAAAATCTCAAACTCACAAACTCTCAAATTACTGAATATTACTGCAAATTACAGGATACTGAATTAAGTATCCAGACTTAAAAAGTACCAAATCACTTGCTCACTAAACTTGAAAACTTGTTACTCCTAATTTTCCAAATTCCCCAACACCTTTCCTAACCTACAAATCACAAAATTCTGAAATTTTCACACATCTATCCTCACAAACCACCAAATCACTAACTCTCCAAACTTAAGAATCTAATATTTCCAAATTTCCAAATCACGAAATTCCTATATGTTCAAACTATAATGCCCAAAATCTCTCATCTCATTTCCCTAAAAATCTCAAATTCTCTCATACTCTCCTACATTGAAAATGTAGAAAGTTTCTTAAGAAAGTTTTCTCAAAATCATCAAATGCCTAACATCAAAATCTTTCGAATTCGATTTCACTCCCAAAATCAAGCTTGCAACCATAACCAAAAACAAATTGACACTGTTAAAAGTGATATGTCTCCACCTGATACGCGATTTTATAATTGACAGTCTGATACGTCTGATACGCGGTTTCATAATTGACAGAAAAATTGCTATAAAATTGGTCGATAACGAGAAAACAGAAGTTCGAAGGCAACGATAAACTAATGGAGCGATGGTAACTAGTCCGTGCACCATTGTGGAAAATCGATATATTAGGCGGAGATTAATCACCTCGAGCTGATACGCTGTCCCGGAACCTGTTTGTCTGATATCTTTAGTGTGCTATACTAATGACGGCGTTTTCGTTTAGATTCCTTGGACAAGGTCCAAAACGCTTGAGCGGCGTGCTTCATTTTCGCAGCTGTTTGGTTCCATAATGAAGAATGATAGGAGTTTCAGTTTCTTTTCGGTAGATAACAAGGATTACATTTATGAGAGTGCTATTTGCGAATTAAATCGAAACACGTGTATCGGATATAATGTTAAGAGTATTCTCGTGTTCTGCATAGAAGGAATCAATCTTTTACCTTTTCGCTGTTGAACTCAGAAATTTCGGACCAGTCTATTTCATTTTACATATATTTCGTTATATGTGTCTTGTTAATATACAAGTTTAATATTTTATATAATGTATACATTTTATGGATGTATATCTTACATATATTTTATTAATACTTTCAGAACTATTTTATACTATAATAAGAATTTTTAAAGGTATGAACATTTATTTATTACGTAAAAAATTTTCTTTTTGTTTAGTATAAATGACAATTATGGGTGATTAATAAATACCTGATTAAAGTCAGATAGGAATTAAATATTATTGAATTATTTATGAATTTTATATGATCCCAAACTTGCCATTTTGTTATAAATTGCATAAATAATTATTCTCTTATTGTGTGGTTTGTAAACATTGTGTATTATTAAATAGTATCATTGTATCATTGTATCATTGTATCATTGTATCGTTGTATCACTGTATCGTTGTATCATTGTATCGTTGTATCATTGTACCATTGTGCCATTGTATCATTGTGCCATTGTACCATTGTATCATGGTACCATTGTATTACGATACCATTGTATCATGGTACCATTGTATCATTGTATCATTGTACCATTGTATCATGGTACCATTGTATCACGGTACCATTGTATCATGGTACCATTGTATCATTGTATCATTGTACCATTGTATCACGGTACCATTGTATCATGGTACCATTGTATCATTGTATCATTGTACCATTGTATCATGGTACCATTGTATCATGGTACCATTGTATCATTGTATCATTGTACCATTGTATCATGGTACCATTGTATCATGGTACCATTATATCATTGTATCATTGTATCATGGTACCATTGTATCATTGTATCATTGTATCATGGTACCCTTGTATCATTGCACCCTTGTATCATTGTACCACTGTATAAATTTATATTGTATCATAGTATACTACATATTGTATTTATTGTGGATGAGTTAAAACATTTCTTACGATTCAACCGTAATTATAAAACACAAGTAAAAATGGAATGAAACGAATGTTGTAATATGTTCAAGCAACATTTTACTCGAAATTAAAACTTCCTCAAATTTTTCATAATTCTGATGTTTAAAATTGTTTGAAAAATGTTTTTAATGAATCCGCAGAGATAAAATGCAATGAAATTACGCATGTACTTATGGTGAACAAATAATTTTCACGAAAACCAACTAACACGGGTTGCACAAGGTGTTTTCACTACAATTAAACACAATTTCGCAACATATGCTCGAAGAAATGATTAAAAGCGACCAATACGTCGGAGTTTGTAATTATTAAAAGCGCTCGACTGTTTCGTCAAAGCAAAGATAAATCCACTTTACATCACCACTTGAAGTTTGACCTTATTTCCGCGGGATTAAAGTTTCATTTATCGAATGAAGGCACTAGCTTCTTGCGACCTTGTATGCACTGGCTCAAGTGCAAAGGGAACTGTATTCTCATCTGTTTCGCATTCGTCAATGAATTATTAATTCTCCTGTTTCAAATTATACATTCTCAATTTTGCGATTTATTACAGTATTAATGCGATTGTAATTGAATTCGAAATTATTCAAAATCGTTCAGAGTTAATGGAGTGCATAAAGTAAGTGCACGTAATTGTGCAATATTATAACATACGATAATCACGTATGAATTAATAATAACAGGTATAGTTCCTTCCAAAAAATTGTCTGAATGAAAAATATTTAATTTATAAAATATTGCAAATATGTAACATAATATACCTTTGAAATTTGCGTTAATAAAAAAATTATTATTGTCTTGGCAGAATATGAAAATTCAATACTTCTTTGGAAAGGTTTTTGCTGATGAATTTTTATAATTCAAAATATTATGAATTGCAGTAAAATAATTTCTATAATTCAAAATATTATAAATTATAGTATGTTATAATTCAAAATAAAATAAATTATAATAATTAATAATTATTATAATTACATAATTTTTCCCCAAACAAGTATATTAAAAAGTATATGTTTATTAATATTTTCATATTAGTCTATTTATATTTTCATTAATATTTTCATATTAATCTATGAGAGTAGAAAACAAAATATTGTATCATGGTTGAAAAAATCCACGCAGCGAAGAAAGAAAAAACAAAAGCGTAGTCGAATTTGTACAAAGGTATTTCGCGTATATTTTTCGCCAAATTTTACAATTTTACGAACATACACGAAAAACCCGTAAACGAATTCAACTCTCCTTTGTCTTCCTTTTGAATTTTCCATCGCACGATTTTCTAGCCTCGAAGCAGAACTCCCTTTTAAACTCGTAAACAGTGGTGATATAGAAATAATAATAAATTGAAGAACGATACCGAACAATGATTCAACGCAAAACCAACAACTGATGTAACTCGAGCGGAACACATCTCTCCTGGATAATTTTAAAGCGCGAAGAAATGAACTCGACGAAGAAATGGCGCCTCTTGAGAAGGACGGAGCCGTGACCCGCATTTCGAGTTTCACATTGTTTCTAACACAGTAGCCCTACTTCGTTACAGACCGATCGACAACAAACTCACCAGGGTTGCGTTGCAATATCACGGAAATGTTTTCTTCGAGGCTGGGGAACGACAGCACGCGGCGAGAACAAAGCCACGGTGTCACGGAAATTTCAATGGGGACTCGTTAACCCATATATTCATCTTCTTGTTAGCTCCACTGCATTCATAATTCGCGCGGAAACGCGTAATTTTTATTAACTTTGTGAGTAATGAAAATTGTCCTGTACAAGGCCTATGAAAGTTCGAAAATTAATATGTCTTCCTGCTGGCTTGATTGCGTTCGTGATTCACGCGGGAACATGCCATTTTTAATAATTATGTCGAAGTTCGAAATTTGTGTTGTACAAGATTTATAAAATTTTACAAAGTCACATATCTTATTAGTTTGACTGTGTTCATAATTCATGCGAAAAATGGTGATTCGTATCAACTCCACGAATAGTGAAAATTGTCTTCTACAAAATTCATGAAAATTTGAAAACGAAAATGAAAAATTTGATCCATAAAAATTAGACTGTATTCATAATTCACAGTACAATCATAATTTTTTATTAATTATAACAAATAATAAAAATACAAGATTCAGAAAAAATGTGCAAATAGCAGTGAAGTTACATAATAATCAATATTTAAATTCAATCGCAAGCGTATTAAGTTTGAACTTTATAATACTTAATACATAATTTACGTTTAAATAACGTATATGAATATATTCTTTTATGAATATCACAAATATTGTTCCTGTCACATTCATTATTATAACAATACCGCGTATGACAAACCATATTCAATCCTCTTCTTTAAATTAAAGGATTAGCATATAATATCCTTAATAATCGATATTATACTGCATCCGACAACCCATCGCTGTTTCTATTATGTTAGTCAACGTATTAACGTTCTTAATACGGAATCCTTGATTGTCAGTTGGATCAAACAATAGAACAAAGTGAAATTCGGGTATTGTTCCTGCATGGATTTCAATCAGGATATTCCGCAGTGGATGCTGTCCGTAATTTATGGAATACAATGTTTAGAGAAAATAGAGATAATGGATACACAATACCCTGTTTATTTGACGAATTTCGATCACAGGAACCTGCAAAATTAATTATGTTCATAAACTGTATAATAATTATTAATTAAAATGCAGAAATAAATATTTACTAACTATTAAGTAGAACTTATCATTTTTAACGAATCACTTGAACGTTTTTATTAGCAGCTAGAGAATTTGAAGTTTTCATGTGTCTAAAAAATGACCTATTTTTCGTCTTCTATGAAAAAGGTAGAAGCAATGATTAGACCAATAGAACTTTTGGATCAACAGAAAACTGCTTGCTTCAAAAGTTACAAGCTTCACGGCAATATAACGAGAGACAACTTACAACAAAATGTGTCAAACAGAAGTCGTGCATTTTTGCACCTAGAACATGATCCAAATTGCCAAATTGCCAAATTCCCAAATTCCCAAATTTTCAAATTCTCAAATTCTCAAATTCTCAAATTTTCAAATTCTCAAATTTCCAAATTACTGAAATCCCAAAATCCCAAATTCTCAAATTCCCAAATTCCCAAATTCCCAAATTCTCAAATTCTCAAATTCTCAAATTTTCAAATTTTCAAATTCTCAAATTCTCAAATTTCCAAATTTCCAAATTACTGAAATCCCAAATTCCCAAATTCCCAAATTCCCAAATTCTCAAATTCTCAAATTCTCAAATTCCCAAATTCCCCAAATTCCCCAAATTCCCCAATTCCCAAATTCCCATATTCCCAAATTCTCAAATTCTCAAATTTCCAAATTTCCAAATTACTGAAATCCCAAATTCTCAAATTCCCAAATTCCCAAATTCCCAAATTCTCAAATTCTCAAATTCTCAAATTTTCAAATTCTCAAATTCCAAATTTCCAAATTACTGAAATCCCAAATTCCCAAATTCCCAAATTCCCAAATTCCCAAATTCCCAAATTCCCCAAATTCCCCAATTCCCAAATTCCCACATTCCCAAATTCCCCAAATTCCCCAATTCCCAAATTCCCACATTCCCAAATTCTCAAAAAATCTCAAATTTCCAAATTTCCAAATTACTGAAATCCCAAATTCTCAAATTTCCAAATTCCCAAATTATCAAATTCCCAAATTCTCAAATTCCCAAATTCCCAAATTCCCAAATTCCCAAATTCCCACATTCCCAAATTCTCAAATTCTCAAATTTCCAAATTTCCAAATTACTGAAATCCCAAATTCCCAAATTCCCAAATTCCCAAATTCCCAAATTCTCAAATTCCCAAATTCCCAAATTCCCAAATTTCCAAATTACTGAAATCCCAAATTCTCAAATTCCCAAATTCCCAAATTTCGGAATTTCCAAATTATTTAATTAAATTCCTAAAAATTTCCTAAACAATGATCCTGGAAAAATATGGATTTATAACAAGAAAGCCAAGATGACCTTGAAGTGACCTTGAAGACGCCCATTAAAAAATTAGTAACACTATTAGACTCACTCGAGATACGAAAAGACACTGTTTACAACATCATCTTAAATGGTACACCGCGTATATCAACTTCATGAAAATTCACTTATTTCAAAGGTACCCCGTATAACAGAAGTTCGCAGCGATTCATCAACCTACAAAGTCAGAATGAAGCAATTAGTGAAGCTCTGTTTGCGTTATCTCCGGATGTTAAATCGTCATCAAAATCCAGGAACTTGCCTACACGTCTTCCACGACCCATCCATTATCGGATGTTCGAAATTCCCGGTTGAAAAACAAAAAGCAGCGTTAATCCGAATTAACGTTGCGCCATCGGTCTCGAGCAAATCTCCGCCGAAAGTAATTAAACTACAATCGTGCCTAACAGCGGGGCCAGATAACTGGCTCCATGGTGTTCGTACCATCTGCAACTATGTCGAAACTCGATGTGGGCGGTAGGTTTCGTTGGCGAAACCGCATTTCCCTGTATGCAGGTGCAGCTGCACGTGCAAATGCGCGACCTCGAGGCCGCACCGTCGGACTGATTCAGTTTGATCGAAACCGTAATTTCGCGGGCTGGGCACACAAGCCCTCAACTGTATATAGGGAATATCGAGTGGCTCGTATTGTAAGGTGTAATATGGATATGGGCGAGAGGAAATGGAACGCTCGGATCTGGAACTCGCGCTTCTTCTAAGGGGTTTCCGTGGGGTCGTTACTGAACAGGTTCGGACGACTTTCGTGTACAGTCGGGAGAAAATCTGACTTCTTTAGGGAAAATGCCGACTAATGTGGAAGGGGTTTTTTACCAGTTCATTTTTGGGGAGTTTATATTTTTATGGAGAAACGAAAAGAGAATGTGATAAGTAGTTTGGATTACTATGTCGCATGTGTTGGTATATGGATCGTGTACCATATATTGTATATCGGGCATCGATATCACATACCCTTCATCATATGTCGTATATCATGTATTCTATATCACAGACCGTTCTATCATGTATCGTATAGTACACATATACCCCACAATTTTTCAATTTTCAAACTTCTATATTTCCAAATTATCAAATTATCAAATTATCAAATTATCAAATTATCAAATTCCCAAATACTCAAATATCCAAATTTACAAATCTTCCAATTCCCAACTTCCTAAATTCTCAAGTACTCAAATTCTCAAGTACTCAAATTCTCAAGTACTCAAATTCTCAAATTCTCAAATTCTCAAATTCTCAAATTGTCGAATTTCCAAATCTCCAAATCCCCAAATCCCCAAAATCCCCAAATTCCCAAATTCCCAAATTCTCAAATTCCCAAATTCTCAAATTCCCAAATTCCCAAATTCCCAAATTCTCAAATTCCCAAATTTCTAAATTTTCAAATTGTAGAATTTCCAAATCCCCAAATCCCCAAAGTTCCCAAATTTCCCAAATTCCCCAAATTCCCCAAATTCCCAAATTCTCAAATTTCTAAATTTTCATATTGTAGAATTTCCAAACGCCCAAATCCCCAAATTTCCCAAATTTCCCAAATTTCCTACATTTCCCAAATGCCCCAAATTCCCAAATTCTCAAATTCCCAAATTCCCAAATTCCCAAATTCCCAAATTCTCAAATTCCCAAATTCCCAAATTCCCAAATTTCTAAATTTTCAAATTGTAGAATTTCCAAATCCCCAAATCCCCAAATTTCCCAAATTTCCCAAATTCCCCAAATTCCCAAATTCTCAAATTTCTAAATTTTCATATTGTAGAATTTCCAAACGCCCAAATCCCCAAATTTCCCAAATTTTCCAAATTTCCTACATTTGCAAATTTCCCAAATTCCCCAAATTCCCAAATTCTCAAATTCCCAAACTCCCAAATTCTCAAATTCCCAAATTCCCAAATTCCCAAATTTCCAAATTTCTAAATTTTCAAATTATAGCGTTTCCGAATCCCCAAATCCCCAAATTTCCCAAATTTCCCAAATTTCCCAAATTTCTCAAATTTCCCAAATTTTCTACATTTCCAAATTTCTCAAATTCCCCAAATTTCCAAATTACTAAATTAATTTTCTAAATGTCTAAAGTTTCCTAATAATCCAGTTTTGCACGTGACTGTACAGTCGATTTCAAGCTTTCTTTTTTCGAGCTTTAAAGGAATTGGTTCGAGAGTCTAATTTATGGATGTTCTTCTTTAGTCTCGTAAAGTCACTTCTTATCTACTAATTTCTAATCTACTTAATAATTGAAATAGAAGTTACTTCCTCGTATTTTCATTCGTAGTATACGACGCGACGTAAATAATACATAAAAATACTTATAAAAATAGGAGTAATATGAATTGGTAATAAAAGAAGAATCTTGGAGTCAGGATTCAAGAAGATGAATTTCAGGATCTGTGAAGACTATCCGGATTAAAATGAATCTAGGAAATGTAGAAAAACAGTAATTAAACAACTGAACTTTTCATTTAATTAACGTTCAATTCGTTAATTTTGTAAGTCTGCCAATTTGGGTACAATATAACTTTTATTTCTTTGGCCAACACTTTAAACACTATCGGATAATAAACATATATTATCTCAAGAAAAAATTTGTCTATAAGTTTCATTAATCTATAAGTCCTATTATTATTAAATTTCTTAAAACATACTCTTAAATATCTCACAATAACAAAAAATAAACTTCCTCCACTGTCAAAATAAACTGTGTAATAATAAATAAATTTTATCTAAAATAAATAAAAAAATTTTAGTATCTCGCAAAAATATTATTATATCTTAATATTTTATTTATTAAAATATTAATAAGCTTTGAAAAGGTGCATCAACGTTAATACCCTGTTTGAGGTAAGAACTCTTCTCATTTTCACTCGTTAAACACCATGTTCTTCTGTGTTGTTTAGGTCGAGAACACACCGGGAACAGGCTGTTTATTGCCGGGATAATGTTAATCAAAACCGCAAAGCGCAACGGAAACCAGACAAGAGTGGATTCAGTTATAAAGTTAGACTTGCCACAACTTTTCATCCGTCTGTTTGATGCTATCCCTTTTGTATTCCAAAGTTATTACATCTTTATTGCGAGTGTTCTGGAGAGTTAGAAACAACGAAACCTCGCACTTGTAGTAGTAGACAAGTTTGTTTAAAACAGTTGCTAGCTGACTCGCTTCGTTTCTGCCTCTACTTTGATCCTCAGAGACGTTAGAACGTTATCACCTTGCGATGGTGATCATTTGAAACGTACTTTATTAATATCACACTTTGTAAATTCCGAAATTTTTAAATTCTTACATTTCTAATTTTAAATTTTCTAATTTAGAGTTTTCAAATCTTTAAATTCTGAAATGACCAAATCTTACATTTCCTAATTCTAAATTTTAATTTTAGACTAAAGTTTATAAAATTTAATAAAGTATATTTTGATAATAAATTTTAATTTAGATTAAAATTTTATTCTAAATTTTAAGGATTTCCTAAATCTTGAAATTCTGAAATGACCAAACCCAAAATTCCAAAATTGCTAAAACTAAAAATTCTTGAAGTTCCAGACTCCTTACAAAATTTCAAAGCTTCAAAATTTCCAAATCCCAAATATCAAAAATCTCTTATTTGGACCCCTACATTTCGGAATTTCCAAATCCCAAATATTAAGACTCCCCTATTTGAAAATCCCACGTTTCGAAATGACAAATCCTAAGTATGACAAATCCCTATATTTCACAATTTCCAAATCCTAAATATTAAATAATCCCTTATTTCAAAACCCTACCTAAAATCCTACCTAACCCTACCTAAAAATCCCACATTTCCTCCTTTTCTACTCCCAAACTTCCAAACGAAATAAATTTGTAAATTCTCCAATTTCCACATACAATATTTCCAACTTCCAAAAATCCACCTCCCAAAAAAGTTTCCAACTCTCATCGAATCTCGTTCATAAGAGAGAAACTAATTTCCAGCGGCCATAGACTTCTCGCAGCTAACGTTCATAAGCTAAGAGATTTTGCGTATACATCCAGACGGAATAACGATCTAGAAAAACACGTCTGATGGTCTCGTCGATTAATCCGAGTCTGATATATTTATGACGGACCAGGTTACTGGCGCTGGTTCACTCTCTTTCCTCGCAAATATCCAGCTAGTGTTCCTCTTCTAATACCATAGCGATACACTGCCAGCAACCGCTATAAAGATGACAAACGAGCTACCGTAGAAAAATAACAAGCCAGCTACCGTGATGAGACCGGAGGATGCTCGGCAAACGATTGCACGACGTTTAAAATGGGCATGGCTCGACTTTCAGCCTAGAAATCACGACCTCTTTCGGTTGCACGATGTGTTGGCATCACGAGCGAATCGTGTAATTCGTAGCTCTTTTACGAGCATGTCTGCTCTTCCGTGTTTGTCCCGTTATTTCTTTGTGTTGGCCAGGTTTAGCGTAAATTAAAAACTGTGCCAACTTCGTCTCCCTTTTTTCCTGTTGGTATTAGGATATTAAACGGAACTTACCGAGGGAAATATTTGTCATGTATTCATTGGAAGCATTTTTGACGACTCGTGATTAAAATGTCGATGAATAGTGAATTACTTTTTGGATGCAGATAAGTATATTATCTACAGTAGATAATAACTGATGATCATCCTGGTTCCCTCTTAAATAGCTGCATAATACTTGATGATTATGCTAGCTCATGGAAAATGGCTACATGATGCTTGTTTATAGAAAATTCCTACATAGCTTTCATTAGTATATCTGTTAGTATATGTCAGTATATGCAATACAAAATGGCTGATGTTTCAGTCAAAGCATAGATCAAAATGAAGTTCTCTATCTTTCTATTTAAAACTGAATCAAAGCGAAGAATTATTGGTACTTTAATACAATTGAAGAACAGCTGATGAACATACGAGACTATTAAAATAATTTTCAATGAGAATGAACTGCTACAATGAAGTCTACTTTACTTTCAATTTAACCTCAGCAACTTCTTCCTAGATACTTCATGTTTTAATAAAGCAATACATACTATGATTTGTTTAAAAGTATTTAATTTCTGATTTGTTTAAAGTCTATAAATGTCTAAAGATTTCTATAGATCTCCACAACAAGTGTCTGGACATATCGAAGTCTCCAGAACAAATGTACATAGTCTCCAGAATCTCTACTTCTGAATTTGTCATCTATAAATATTTCTATAAATCTACTTTCGACCTATAGCAGTTAGGATAAAATATGGAACCATGAATCAAAATTTACCACAAGAATCCCAACTTGAATATTTTGAACAGTTCACTATTCTAAAAGATATGTACAAGTTTAGAAGACGTTTTTAGGTCTAGTTGTTGAATGTTCTAGGAATAAATCGGTCGTTTCATCGATAACAACCTATTACATTCCACGAGCTTATATAGTTGGAGTTTCAAGGTTGAACGATTATATCAGCCTCTACTCTAGCTTTATGCATTGTATAAACGCTGAGTCTGGCGCAGCAGCGTTAATGTATTAGTTATTTTCGCTGAATAATTTCAGCTAGGATGGAGATCCACCAGCGAACAGTACGTCAAAAAGTCAAAAGATACTGAATGTGGCCTCGGTGACGCAGTGGCCCGTAATGGAGCAGGCTCGAGTTTTCAACCGGGACCGCGAGTGCTTGCTTTTTCGCGATACCGTATAACAACATGCACTCGCCGCTGATAAGATGAAAGTTAAATTAGCATCTTTGTTAAGTACGAAGTTATAAAACTCTTGAGATGGATATCAGGGTTCGTACGTAAATAAATTTGCCCTTGAACCAAATGAAACGTGCTATACATCATTCGATCCAAATACATCTCAGATTCAACCCCTTGAACACATACATTTTCTAACATTTGCACAGGCTGTTACATTCCAGATTAATTGAGAAATTAGTCATTTCATTTAATGTACCATTTGTGTCGATGTGAGAGTAAATTCGTTTAAGACTGCTCACCCCCTTGTCATACTTTGACAACAATCATACTTTGTGATTCACGACGATCTGATAGTGCAAACGTGATATATCTCGTGTTAATAATACGCTGCAATTCGGAGTTTAAGTGCAATTGTAATTTGTACAGTCAACACTCACTAAATACAAAATTGATGTGATATTTTAACTTTGCATTGGTTTTAATGTTGCAGTGGTAGACGGTTCTGACTGACGCACCTAACAAATAATTCGTATGACAAAGGATTAATAAATGTACTGGAAAAAGAGATGTGCAAATTTAAAATAAATGGAATAATGAATAATTGTGTATGTAGCATTTCAAACAAGAGATTATTGAAATACTGCACTCTTTATTATTAGAAATCAATACATGAAAAGCAAGGTTTACTGTCTTTTTAAAATGTGGATTAATTTTGAAATAATCCTTTTGATAAAGGAATTAAATTTTGTAATAATTCTGATAAAGGAATTCAATTTTGTAATAATCCCTTTGATGACAAGAATTAAACCCTGCTGGACAGTGTGACTGATTAAAATACAATTCGAAAAGGGAAATTATTGGAATAATCAATTTTCCATTATTAAAAATGATGAGACACCTGATATTAACTCTAGTATAATCAAAGTTGGATATGTATTTGTTTTGAAATATTGAAATATTCTAAGACTAATACAGTAAATTGCAGGGTCATTCTGACCAACCCCTAGAATTTGAATTATAGTTTAATTTAAATAACAATTCTTATTAAACCTTGCAAAACTAGTAAAAAACACTTGAACTTAAATTAATGAGTGGAATTAAAGGAAGAAAAGGCTGAATCTTCGTACGAACAAAAATAACATAACACGTTTATTAATTTGAAACAATATTTTATTTCTCCTTATTTTCAACGTCTTCGCTGTTCAAATAATTAATTAACAAAAATAACTTTCAATTACAAAGATTCGTAATATTTTACATTTATAACGTTCCTCGTGAAAATGGAACTATTCAGAACATTAGATGCTATCGATATACCGTACCACGCTATAGTAGGTATCGATTTAGTTCACTTGAAAAATTGATAGCATGCAGTCGTTAGTATGACAAAAATGAAACGTAACGGAACAGAAGTAACATACTATTGTAAAATACGAAACGAAATTTGTTGAATTAATATAAAATATGTATTATTTAAAAATTAGTTGCAAGGATGTTCAAGATCGTAGTCCGCCATTTTGACAGATTTTAGTGAATTTATGTACACTGTACAGGATAAATCACGCAATTAAGTTAGGTTATATTTGTAATTTAATTAAAAGTAAAAGGTATTGATGGATTTCTTTAAAATTTCGCTTTTCGTGAATACATTTTTTTTTATTAATGCAATGATGCGGTTAGAAAATACGAATGCGCGTTTTAAGAATAAGATGACATATTATGTGTTAGATTTTATTACTTTATATTTGTTTCTCTGCATTACCATGGCTTTAAATAGGAATTAAATTGTAATTAATTATAATTCAATTATAAAGTAAATAAGATAAGTTTGTTTAAATAAAAATTAGTATATCTAACAAATAGTATTGTTTATAATAAAATATAAAATATCATATTATAAAATTTACTATTAATTTGAAATATTTTATAAAGTGCTTTTTCAAATATTTTCTTTTTTGGACATAATTTTAAAATAATCAATTCTTATAACAAAAACACATTGTTCTAAAAAACGGTGCCTTAAGAACGTTATATTTATAAAAAGACTTGAAATGAATTTGTATGATTAAAAATTATAATTTACACATATAAAAAAAATGGTGCATTTTCTAAGTGCTAAATTTTGCTTATAAAAAATTGAAGGCAGAAAAGAATAAAATTGTACACCACTCAATTTTCTACTTCTAACTAAATTCAAAATATAATTCAACCCATTTGCGTGATTCATAATCAATATATACAAGAACTTTGAAATTACGCAATTCTGTTCCTTCAAATGTGAAGAAATATCTTAGAAAAGGTCGTTTTAATAATTTTTTAAATATAATACCTATAAAAAATCTAAAATCTATTATTTTGACGAATACGATTGTTTTTATAAATTTTTTTCATACCCGCTTTTTTAATTCATTTTCCTTAATTTTACAAAAACATTGTTGCGTTAGAGTGTTGTTATACAGCCATAAAACTTAATTTAACATATTCACTGCCATGAAATGGTTGCATACAATGCGGCAAATTTTAATAAAAACTGTTAGCAACATAATTATTTTGCTAATTTCTGTTATTAATAAAGTGATACTTTCGATAGTTCAATTATTATTGCAAAGAGAGAAGAGTATATTTAAAATAGTAGCAATATTTCCAATTCTCTTCTTGTTTTTATTTTATAATTAACATGTGAGCTGCCATAGCGTTAATAATCTAAAGTACAAATTTATTTTTGTAGATTACTTAATATTTTAAAAAATTGATTTTAACGTACTAATTAGTACAGTAAAAAAAAACGTTAAAATATTAATTATGAATATATTGAATGCCATGGGTGCCATTAGTGTCAAAAAATTAATTTTTTATTAATTCTAAAAATTGAAAAAATATGAATAGTAATATTAGTAAATAGTAGCGTTATCACATTAGATTATAATAGTATAACATAGAAATCTGAAAGCTTAGATTCGAATTTTTTAATTTAATGACTCTTATTTTTAATATCTATTTACAGTTTCGATATTAATCCATCTTTACTGCGGCAGTTAAGAAAATTTCTGCAGTTTTCAATTCCAAACCCTCAATCAACTATTCCGCCATTATTCTAATTCCAGAATTTGTTATTAACCATTACAGCTTTATTATTAATAATTACACAAATCTGGCCATCCCATTACAGTCAATTAATAATCAACTAATAATCCATATTATACTGAGCAATTCTATTGTGACAATCAACTTATTTTGTGATCAACGAGGCAGTCAACATGTCAAAAAATATAAGCGAAACAATATTTACAATAAATATTACAAGTTTCCTTGACTCGATTTCGATAATCGTAGGAAGACTTTTAATTTAAATATAGTTGTAATAAATATTCGCAGTCGATTTAGCTCCACTCTGAAGGCAGTTTTTCATAGCATCGAAATAATATATTACAATTCGATATTTCTTAACTATCAAGTACACCTTTGAACTTTTACTTAAACAAAGAAATAAATAATGAAGAAACGATCAACTATGTTGCTACATAGGAGCATTAAGCACGAATACGCCTGTAGTTATTAATACAGTCAGCAAAATTTCATAGGTCACAAGGTGAACGAAAATGCGAAACAATTTATTACAATTACAGAGTTTAAAAATAGTTTGAGGTTAGCGTGATGTCGATACTGGCATATCAGATGTACATATCTAATTGAAAATATGGGTAACAAAAGTTTTTTAATTTTGTAGAAAGTGTTAATAATATTCATTGCTGATCATATTAATATTTAATCAATTAAATGTTAGGTTAGGTTAGATTAGGTCAAATGTTAAGTAGATGTTTTTAAATTTTGTAAAAGTGTTAATAATACTCATTGCCGATCATATTAATATTTAATCAATTAAATGTTAGATTAGGTTAGGTTACGTCAAATGTTTAGTAGTACTTTTTAAATTTTGTAAAAAGTATTAATAATATTCTCTGCTGATCATATTAACATTTAACCAATTAAATATTAAGTTAGGTTAGGTTAACTGTTAAGTACCAGTTTTTAAATTTTTCAAGAAGTGTTAATAATATTCACTGATAATCGTATTAACATTTAATCAATTAAATGTTAGGTTAAGTTAGGTTAATTTAAATGTTGAGTAGTTATAGTTAATGTATTGAGTACAATTTTTCAGTTGTACTATTAACAATATATCAAGAAAAAGTAGAATTAATATTAAGCAGAAACTTTTGATGAACAAATTTTTGACATAGACATTTTTATTAATGTCACAAAATTTTGATTGCAATTGCTCGAACGAAAACATAGTTTTTTTTCAAACAACTTAATGTTATATGCATAAGATTTGTTCATTTTTTGAACTTGTGAAAATAAAGAAATTCCTCTGACTGTATGTAACAGCTTTTCTCAATGCAGACGTATTTAGAAACTTATGGGATTGAAATTTCATGGAGTCCATCAGTGGACTTAACGGTGAGGGAAAAAACCACCCTCAAAATGACGAGAGAATTTAAGAATTGTTTTCTCAAAGTATATAAAATACTACTTTTACAGATACTTATTAAATTAAAACATTGAATATTCATTGAATTGTTTATGATTTTAAATATTGATACGTACAAGAATTATACATTTTTCGTAAAAAATTTAAACTTGTTAATGAAATATCTGAATATTTCGAAAAATTTGTGAAACAATGAAAAATATAGTACTAGAATTGAAGATAAAAATACGAATTAATGAAAATTAGATCATTATACAATTTTGTTTT
The DNA here is from genome assembly GCF_050947335.1 of Megachile rotundata. Lineage (NCBI taxonomy): Eukaryota > Metazoa > Arthropoda > Insecta > Hymenoptera > Megachilidae > Megachile > Megachile rotundata. Next base: position 9,429,266 of record NC_134991.1, on the reverse strand, counting down.
TGATTTCAAGTCAGATCATCACAAACTAATAAACTTATTAATTATTTATTGTTTTTATTTATTGGTGCGTAGTTTAAAAATGTGATTTATTCAGAAAATATTTTGCTTACTTTATCAACGGATGAACTATGAAAATTATGATCATAAAAAAATTACAAACATTTGATAAAGTGAAAAACCATTTACTGTATACAGAAAATATTTAAATTCACGAGCTGTCTACTTTTTAATATCAAATTTCCTCGTATAAGCAGATTTATTCAAAAAATAACGTTAACGTATTAATATTCAAAATCATAAACGCGTACCGTTATGAATATCTGTAAAATTCTCATATTTTTTACACCTCAGAGAAAACTGTTCTTAAAATAATCCATCATTTGTGAACCATGACTTTCCTCCTCCTAAACACCCTGAACAATCTTATAAGCCACTAAAATCCAACTACTCCATAAAGTATGTTACTATAACTAAACACTAGAAAACAAGAACACGATTGTTATTAATATAGTTTCTTAAAAAACTAAAAGCTTCTCTTAAAAGTTTCTTACAGACTCACGAAGGCAAAAATTCTCTTGAGTCCATTTGAGAAATCAAACAAGTACATATGTAACAGAAATCAGAGTTAATACCCCCTAAACGTTTTCTTAGTCATAATAAACTATGACTATATTTTTAGAACAATGTAGACAAAGCATCATGTACTAAGACGTTTAACTCCTTACCTTGTACTTTCTTTCGCAACTATGTATACCGTAAATAACCACGGAAGTGACTGTATATAAAAGGTCTCCCAAAGCTTTTTTGTTCAAAAAGTCGTATATAAGTTTCAAACAAGGCAACATGTGAGTTAGAAATTTGCAAAAGATAGAGTCGTATTTATTTAAATACAAGGTATGTTGTTGAAAAATTTTGCTACTGTGACTTATGTTTTTGAGTTAGAATCGTAATTTTACTCAGTGAGTAAATATTTTGTTGTTAGTATATACTGGTTTATTTTAAAGCTCCAGTAGATCAATTGGCTATCGAAGCCTAGATCTTTATAATTAAGTTGGGGTATTTATTCTATTAAACACGGTTTAAATAAAAAAAAATTGGGGAAGCATTGGCGTAAATAGGTGTAAAGTAACCTATTATGGAATTTGTGTTAGAGATTTTTCAAGTTATATTATTTTTTTTATTACTAAATTTCTTGGTTCCAAAATTTGTATATTTCAAAATTTTCAGATTATAAAATATCTAAATTTCCAATATTCGATACTAGAATTTTTAAATTCTGGAATTTGTATATTTTCGAATTTCCAAATCATCAAATTCCCAATTTTTCGATTTTCTAATTATCTAACTTTAAAATTTTTCAGTTCTTCAATTTTTCAAATTTTCAATTCTTCAATTCTTCCATTCTTTAATTTTTCAATTTTTCAGTTTTTCAATTCTTATATTTCTTATTTTCCAATTTGCCAATTTCAAGGTTTTTAAGTTTGCAAAAGTTTACATTTCTAATGAAGTCTCAAATTAATTATTTACAGAAAAAGCAAATGAAGGAGCATTTGAAAATGTTGAGACAATTATGTACCTTAACAGACTAAAACATGAAATTGAAAGATTAAATATCCGTGTTCTTAACAATATACTATAGTTTATCTAATCACAAACTTTTTGTGGGAGTCAATGTGTTAACAAGTCAATTAGTCCTATTCCACCTTAATCACTTTCAAATCCTAGTTACGCCAATGCTTGATACTAACAATTTCAAACAAGAGCAGTAACAATCGTCCATAAAAATAAAAGAGCGAAATGCAGAAAAGACAGTCAATCTGTGACGATAGGTTCGTCGATAAAACCATAGACATGCAAGTATAACTATACCAAGCGAAACACTGTATTTCAAGTAGAAAAGAACGAAGGTTAGGTGTACATCGTCCTTTCTCTAAAGAGGAGAAACTGAGAAGAAGAGAAACAACATAGTAAATATAGCATAGTTTTTACCCTCATTTTCTCCACGTTAAACAGAGAAAAGATAATACTATTTTCCTGTACCTTTCTACTCAAGATTCAGGTCTGGTTTCTCACGTTCGGTGTGGTTAGAGACCCTCTAATCACGGACCCGAAATAGTCGATAAGGTTAGGTCCGTAACGCCAATTTTGGCGAAAGGTTGCCGCGAAATTACGAATAGTATATTTTTATTCGACAAGTTGTATTATATAAATTTATTATTTATGCCAGGTGTATTCATTTTCTTACTGTTAAAAAATAATACATTGTAACAAAACATACACTATATTATATTGTAAATATAATATATCGTATAGTATGTTATGTAATGCATTATAATGTAAAAATAATATACTGCAAATATATTGTAAATATTTTCTAAACGTGTTACTGTAAATATATTGTAATTATATTATTTTAAATATGTTGTAAATATGTTATTTTAAATATATTGCAAATATGTTGTAAATCTATTGCAAATATACTTACAGTACTATATTCACAATATATTTAAAATAACATATTTGCAATAAATTTACAGTAATATATTAACAATATATTTAAAATCTTTACAACACATTTACATCTTCACAACATAAATGTATTTAAAATACAGTATTGCGCAATATAGAATTGCACTATATCACTGTAAATATATTATTACAACTATATTTACAATATATCATCACACAACATATTTACAATAAATCTCTGCAAACGTATCGTAAAAATATAAGATTGCAAATTACTTGAAATTCAGTAAAATTAAAATAAAAATACACGTCCAATAGAATTTTTGTATTGCACAAATTATTTTTGTATAAATAATTTGCCAATCTCCGATTCCGTTATAAAGGGTCTCCAGTGGTTATATCATGTCTATGGATAAAATAAAGCCTGAGGAAGCTAGGGAGCACTATATACAGTTTGTTCGAGATATTTATAATGTTACCTGAGATCGTTGCCCCTGCCTCTTCTCATCCCTCGCGACGAATGTCGTGGCGGTGGACTGCATCTGCAGTCACAATGCATCACACACAGAGCAACGCTGGTCGCGAGAGTCACTACGAAAGGCGCCGCGAAGAAGTGTATGATGGTGGTGACCTGCGCCTCGCGATTATAGTTCGGCATCACTATGCTGCGATTCACTCGGCTGTAATGGCAGGGGAATTTCGCGCCCTTGTAGCCCAGTTCGCGGGTGAAGTTCTCGCAATCGACGATCGGAGGATAGCCGCACCCTTTGATGTTCACCAGGAGCACCGCCTCCACGTCGCCTGGCGTCGGCACTACCGAAACAATGTTTTGAATATAACACCTCACTTCGAAAAAACTTGAGAAAGTTTCACGATTGCGGTAATAATGCAACTCCATTTTTACGTACACTTGGACAATTATGTATACATTATTTTCGATTTGACGCTAAAAAGAAATGGATAAGAGCTTATTTTGATTTGGCGCCATTTATGTCGCTCCTTTAGTTTTGGAGAGAGACGGAGGTTTGAGGGGTTTTTTTAGAGCTTTTGAAGGTGCATATTAAGGTAGTTTACCCTAGTTTACAGATGTTCAAAACTTGTATTTAAATTTGGATATTCGGTAAATTAGGTATTTGAGAATGGAGGAAGTTGAGGATTTTGTAATTTGGGAATTTGGCTATTTTGAAATGAAAAAATTTGAGGATTTCAATATTTGATTATATGGGAATTTGATAAATCCACTTTTTCCATTCCTATGTGAGGATTTGGGAATTTGGAGAGTTGGACATTTGCGAGTTTAGGAAATTTGAGAACATAAAAGTGGGAAAATTACAAAATTTGAGAATGAGGAAATACAGGAATTTGAATAATTGAAAGTGTAGAAATTTGGGGTTTTAGAGTTTAGCAATTTGGAAATGAGCGAGGACAATTTGGAAATGAGCGAGGACAATTTGAAAAATTTGAGACTGAAAAATTTTCAGAAATTTTGTAGAAATTTAAAAAATTTGTGAAATTTTCGAAATTGATGAAATTAACGACATTTTAGCGATATGAGAACTATGAGAAAATTTTGGAAATTTGTAAAAGTTTAGAAATTTGGAAAATTGATAAAATTGCAAAAGTTTAGGAAATATTAGAAATTTGAAAAATTTGACAAAATGGACTTGGAAATTGGAAAACTAAAAAATGTAATAGACATTTAGTGATCAAGAAATATATGAAAATTCTCATCAGTTCTATTAATTATAGTAAATTTAATTTGACTTTGTAAAGTGCTTCCACTATTGTCTCCTTTTGTAAAAACAAAAATTATGCAACTCCTACATTCAAATTATATGTAATTAATGAAAAGTATACAAGTATATATTTGATGTACAATAAAAATCTGCTAATACCAATATTAATTGATTATAAATTTATAATATAACATTTAAATATTTATTTCTTTTTACTCCTATAGTCGAAAAGTGGAGTTACTTCATTATTTCTGCAATCTTTCAATTATTTAAATTAAAACAAAATTTGTTATACAAAAGTGTAATAACGATATTTATCTTATTGTATGCTAGTGTCTTCATCGAAAATTAGACCCAGTAATTAGGACATTTATAATAATTAGAAGCACGTGTAACCTCGTTACTGAAAAGCTAATCCTCGGATTCCTAATTCAAAACGTAATTAGACTGCGAGGAGTACTTCGTACTAACACATTAGTTTCTAAATACTCTAAACACGTACTAAACAAACTCAAGATACCACACACGCAATAAACACACATGTCAGGTTCAAGTCCAACCCTTGCAACCTCTTCATGGCATACCTTAAGCTGTACTAACAACGGCGACATTTTCATTTAAAGTGTAGTAAATTAACGAAAGAAATTGTATACGTATTGTTGACAATAATTTTGGATTTACAAACTCATTTTGGAAGGAATTTGAAGGAACAGTTTGTGAAACTTCTTAAAGTTTGAATACATCAAATTTTAAAAGAAAAATAATGAGTTTAGTTTTTCGCATTGGTTTATAATAAAAATAAGGTTTCACTTTTTTCAAGATACCTGTATAATTACTTTTCATTATAATTATAGTAATTCAATGTATGTACAAATATTTTGTACATTTCATAATATTTAATCAGAATAGAATTAAAAATTCCAGTTTATCTACACGTTTAGTATTAATCTCGGAGATTGGTAGTAATATAATACGTCAATTAAACTTTTACAAATAATAAATTACTAAACCTACTAATTAGTAAAACTACTACTCATTAATTAGTGAACGTACTAATTAATTATTGGTTGATTGATGATAATAATAATTAGTAAATGTACTAATAATTCATCAGTGAAATTACTAATTAAGTTACCTGACTTAAGTAATAATTACTTAGTTAACCTAACCTAACTTACTGAAAATTAATCAGTAGTTTTAATATTAATCTAATGCAAAATTTAATGTTAATAATTCATATATACATATCTATTAAAAAAATGTGCAAGTGTACGTTATTTTATAAACAACCTTTCCAAAATACGTTTACACGAGAAAAATCATTCAAAAGTTACATAAAATTTAACTAATATACAAAAAAATATGTAAACTTTTTTCTCTAACAAACAGAAATATTCAACAAAACATTATTTGCAACTTTGATGACTCCTTTCATCTCTAGATGATGACTGAAGATGACTGCCAATTTCAAAATGCATGCGTGTAAAATGTATTTTGAGAGTCCTATATCATACTAAAGCGTTATTGAAAATAGTATGCATCACTAGTATATCATTCTTTGTAAGCTATTTTCATCATCAATCCATCATTCAGCACCGGACAACCACTCGTCGCTTTCCCACGCATCTATAACTAGATCAAACAATTTTTCTCCCACTAGTAACATCGACTATTTTCGATGTAACAATATTGCTATAGCAGTAAAGCTTGAAGAGCAACACTTGAATCTAGCATTGCAAGATTTTATCCACAACAGCTGAGACGTAATTTATATTTGCAAACTCTTGAAGATTTAAGTTAGGTTAGGGAACGTGTGACTATGACATGTGTTCTTCACATACCTTTACCTTGAGACAAATTTAATAAGTATTTTCAATACGTCTTTACCTTCAAACAAATTTAATAAGCGTTTTGAGTATATCTTAAGATATATTTAATAAACATTTACTCCTTTAATTATGCGTAGAATGCAATTTTTAGTAAAATTTTCTTATTGTTGTTAAATGACCTCTTAGACAAATTAAAAATGTATATTGAATTTGTCCAAGAGTCTAGTTTTATAATAAAATTTCTCTTTCTTTGTGAATATAATAATTTGTAAATATTCTTTGAACTAACTTTAAGTATTAATATAAATTATTAAATTATAAGTATATAATATGAACTTTTATATTACCATTTCTATAGTGTTCGATATATGTACTCCGTTTAGGAAACACGATTTTTCATATCACGACATAAGTTTCAAGAGGGGAGAAAGCGATAAGGGCTATTAACTCGTTAGCTGCATATCATTTTGATCGATGAATAATCATTTCTCTGCTGTACATGTAATACAAAATGTATAGAGGCGAATTAATCCGTCTTTCTCGTGTCAAGTATAATTACGATTAATGTACTTTGTAATTAAGATACAACGGTAGAATTGAAATTAGAGAATTTTATTTTTACATTTGAGAGGATACAAGTTTTATTCGTGTGTGGGTTGTTATTTTGGACAGATTAAATGCAGAATTTATAATTAATAACTTTATTTCCTTATAATTTTGTTACCAATTGAGAATTAAAGAAGGAAATAATTTTATTATATAAAATTGTATGAATTATATAAAATTACGTTACAATAATTTTATAATTTTATATAACATTAATTTTCAATGTTATATAAAATTATTTTCTGCATTAATTCTTAGTAAGTGTTTGTTTTTATAAATAACGAATAAACTCAAAATAATTTTCTGTTCAAAATATACATAAATTTGAAGTGAAACAAAAATCCTACATTTTGCATCCATTAACAGTGTAACGATCAGTAGATTAATTATTGATCTCAAAATAATTAATTATTTACTTTAAATTTGTATATAAACCATGTATATTAGTACAAACTATAAATAAATAAATATAAGTTATAAATTATGTTTAAATATTTAATTATTAGTAGATTCACTAATTATTATTAAAAATTCGTATAAGCTAATTATGTTTGCAAAAATAACTTTTAATTGTATCATTATATTGTATTATATAATATCATACAATTTATATAAATTACAAGTTATTATATTTATAATAATATTTACATAATTATAAATTATATAAATGTAATTAAGTAATGTAATTCATAATTCGTATAAATTATAAATAACATGTCACATTACATTATAAAATTTATAATTTTGTAAATGTAGCTATTTAATGTAATTTATAATCATATTATTATATAGCATTATATAATTCACATAAACATTATATTGTGTTTATAAACATAATTTATGCATAGAATATAATATCTCTCGTTAAACCAGTGAATGCATCGATTTATTAAATCCACTTCATTAAATAATTTAACCGATACAAAACAACAAAATTCAGCCACGCAATTATTTCGTTAAACATTGAAACGAGGAATGAAAGAACGCAAAAAGGCTACAATTGCACGGCAAGATTTGAATTTCATACTCCAACACGTGCAAAATACACAATTAAAACTTTTAATGACGATATTATCTTACTGTTATCTCACTCGTATCGCGATTATGAACGCACATATTCAATCCCCCTATTTCAACAAATCCATCAACAGAACCGTTTAATTCATATAGTGTTACAAATGTAACAATTAATATTACTTTTCAACACAACATAACATGTTCACTTTCGATAACATCACTGTCACTTTTTTCACAAATAAACCTTCAAAGACTTATTAAAAAATTTATTCTCTCCTCTTCATTAATCATCAAATGTATTCAAACATCCATTCGAAACTATTTATATCTCAAATAACTTCTGGATAAACAAAAGAAATTCAGAGAAAACACGGAACCAGAAATAATACATTTCGTGGCTTTAAGACACGATCTTACACCCACATCATTTTCTATACATTCACCGCAACACTGAAAGTTCCAACGCGAACGAAATTGAAGCAAAGACAGATGGAGACTCGAGAAGAAGCTTTACTGGAGGTCTTAAAGGTGTGCTAGACTTCTGTAGAGTTCTCTTTCGTGCTCATATAAATCTACGGTGTATACGTGTATGTCACTGTGTAAACATCTGAAGATCCAACATTTTGCACGCGCATGAAATCCATCAACGAATTACAAAATTGAGATGAAGATGAATGGAGAAATAAAATGTTCTAACGGAAGTATTGGAGATGTACCAGATGTCGGAGCCATTTTTCATAGGCGCTTGATATTCCACGTGGCAATTGTGTTATTTAAGTAATCAAAAATATATTGTTTTGAATATTCATTTACTATGAATTCACACTGTGTGTAACTACGTATATGTATAATACGTGCACATACATACATATGTGTACATATGTTTAGTATTATAACATAATAGTGTGTGGAGTGATATATTATGGTGTATATTATATATTATTATAATATTACAAAATTACCTAATAATTTTAATAGTGATTATCCTGCAATTATATTTGTTGTTAATAGATAATGTTCAAGGTCGAATGATATTTCTAATAAATTCAATTAAATTTATAAAATTGATTGATGATGAAATTTGGTAATTTGCTACTTTCAAAGTTAGAAAATTTACAAATCTTAGAATATTGAAATTGTTGAAAGTTTGAAATTTTTAAGTTACGAAATTTCTAAAGTTACATTCTTTGTCTAGGGATATTAGGATTTAAGGATTTGGAAATGTTTAAATTTGGAACATGGTACTTTGACATCTCTGTAATTTGATAATTTGGCAATTTAAAGAAATGGAAATGGAAAAATTAGAATTTGGAACTTTGATTATTTAATCATAATAATTTGGTAATCTGATAACTTAATCGTATCATAATTTGATAATCTAATTCAGTAATTTAAAAAACATGGAAATTCAGAAATTTCTAAGTTTCTAACTTCAAATAGGAATCTTCTTTCTCCACATCACTGTTTTATCTTTTCAAACAGTAGTGTACAGTAATTCCATAAATCTCCTACGTCACCGTGTTCCCTAGAGTAGCTTACCACCGTGCACAAAAATCCTGGTTACGTCAACCTCATTACATGTACGCCATCATTCAACTATTCGCAGATCCCTTTTCTCACAAATGTAAATTCACACGAACACAATAATTAGAAAACAAATAGAAAGACACATAAAATCCTAACCAAAAATCTGACAGTTGGACCTTGAAGTTCTCTTTTACGTTCACATAATTCCCTATACGTTTACCACAATAATTTAAACACACCCATCGTTTGCCAACGTATAAGATGCACCAACAACAAGATTATGAAAACAAACAGAACTACTAAAAGAAACTCAGCTGTAAGTCTTAAAGATGCACTAAACCTTGGAGTTATCTTCCACACTCAGTCCCCCACGCATTCACCATAATGAAGCATGAACTATGTATAAGACATATACCTTTCCAACCACGTGAAATCCATTAGCGACTCATAACATTAAAATGACAGCAAATAGAAGCTGAAGGAGAAGTCTTGCAGGTCTTAAAGTTCTCCTTCACGCTCACATAACTTTTAATATATTCACCACACTGGAGTACAAACACCTAACTTAACTCATGGCTTTACAACCCATGAGAAACTCGTAAGACTAATGTAACAACTAACAGAAATCGAGTTTTGTAAGAAGTCTTAAAAATGTATCAAATCTCATAGCACACATTCACCGCACAAACACCTAACCTAACTCCTAGCTTCTGAACCCATGAGGAGCACCAAGAACTCCTAAGATTAAAGTGACAAGAAACCTAGGAACTCTTTCACTCCCACACCTTCACACAATCAGCACTAATGGTACACCTAAAGATCCAAGGTTTCAAAAGGTGCAAACTCCATGAACAACTCAGAAGATTAAAGTGAAGAAGAGTCCTTACCAGTAGTGGTCGAGGTTTGTTGAACACCGGTGGAGTTCCCCCTGCCCCCAGTATCGTTCATGCTAGCGTTACTCCATGGTGTGTATGTGACGTATATATGCGTGCATCTGTAAACGTCACTGGTGCATCCTTCGCGACAGGAGGTCCAAGTACAATTGAACAATCCGGCGACTTCCTCTCGCCTGGAGGTGGTGCAAATGACAGGGTCCGGCGAGAAGTCAGCTGCCAGGGTGCTAATCGCCTGATCGACGTACAACGGCACCAGGAAAAGTAGCGCCGCGCCGCCGGACGTCGCGACGAAGGCCAACGCCGAGGTGGCGTAAAAGTTGAACCGCTGACGGCAGGTACGCCGTGGCGGTCGGCGCCGCGAAGCGCCGAACCCGAGCTCCAACAGTTTGCGACGACGTAGCTCTCGCTCCTGGAAGTCGTGTTTCTCGTTCAGCTGATGCTGCTGTTGCTGATGTCTGCGCTGATCGGCCTGGTGATCGCTCTGACACTGGACGCAGCTCGCCTCCAGCAGGAGCTCAGAGCTGCTCCCGCGCATCACCCAACCGCTCTCAGATAGCTGCCAACCGGAGCTTCTTCTTCAGGCGTTCGAGGCAAACGATCGAGAGTACTCGAGGATCCTTATCTTCACTAGGACTCATCGAGTGCTGGCGAGGCCGCTTTTGTGTGTGCCGTGACACGGGGTCAGAAGTTGGCTCGATGGCGAGGTCGATCGTCGACGCTCCTCTCGCGTGGAACAAAAGTACCTTTCTGAACGGACTGACTGAACCTTTCCTTGAAAGATCTCATTTAGTAGGCCGCAACAACCGATGAACACATGCTAGTTTCTTCGACCGAAGTAAACGTTGATGAACATCTTACATGGATCTCTACGTTCGCACTGTTTAGGAGCCACGTGGATACAGTGCGTGTAGCCTGGGTTCCTTAGAAGTAAGTAACCTTGGATGGCCGTTGTATAGTTGATGGACTATATCGAACGCGGTGATCCAAAAGGAACTGAAACGAAATCCTCCGTTATCGTCGCTTCGACAGCCGTGACGACGTCTGCGAAGTCTCATAGAAACCCTGTAAGAATTCGAGGGAGATCCCGTGGTCAGCCTGGCACATTTCGTGAATGCCGATACGTTGCTGCTCCTTGGAATATCCTTGACACGACATCGTGCGGATCAGCGAGTTCCGCTATCGCGTCATCTGGCCTGTGGTAGGCCTCTCTTTTCGTTGAGACGTTACTGAATTCTTCTCGGGCAGATAGGGGTCGTGTTAGGCCACGGCGAGTTATTTCGTTCCGGCTAGTCGTTGCAAACCTCTAGGCTCGATTCCTCTGCACTTTACGACGTCCTCGTTTTATCGCTATGCATAACGACCTTGCACGTTTAAAGTTCTTTTAGGCCATCGAAGTGAGTCGATCGATTACGACCTTTTAGCTGTCGTCACTATGCTGTCGGGGCATAGAACATCTCGACGACGAACGAGTCGGTCTTCCGATCCGCGTGGAAAAGTTTCAAGGCCGTTATCTTTGCGCCAGGAACACCCACGAACGACCTTTCGATAGTTATCACTGAACTCTATCGCGAAATCGACGACACTCGAGATCCGACTTAGGCCCCGATGCGGTGAATACGTTTCACTGCGTGGAAAACATTTCGCACGGAACACTCGTTTAACGATTCCTAGAAAACACGATAATAAGCCATTATAACGAGCACCGGTTTTATTCCCTCCTCGTTTTCTCTATTCAACGAATCGACCGAACAAGCATAATCGTCTCCGAAGGATCTTCCCAGCTAACGAGGTCGATGATCGATCGGCCGCCGTTGCCATTAGCGCTCGTAATCAACAGGAGGCGCGTTCTGGTCGAGGACGAAGGATAACGCGACCCGTGTCACGCGTCAAGGATTGATCCCAGTTTTCCTGCTTTCCTTCTCCTAAAGGACACGCCACTTCCTCGCGTCGATACTCCCTGTAACCGTAACCGAGGAAATCCGATCGCGACCTTAAAACGCCTCCCCGCACCGTTGCTGGGCTACCTTATCCCCCTTCGACCCTCTTCAAATAAATCCTTCCCCTATTGATCAAGTTAGATTATCTAACGATCCCCGAGTCTCCTTCTCCCTTTTCACCCGACCAAGTGCGTCCCGTTCACCCGCAACTGGTTGCTCCCGTCCGCTCTGGAAATCCTCCTCGATCGCGTCCAGACGCTCCTGTTTACACCGAGCATTCGAACACCTGGCTACGCGTGTTCAAGGCAGATCGACGTATCCTCGATCCTTCGTCACAGATGTCTCGTGGTACCCTTTTACCAGCAATTTACTCGAACACGCCAAGACAGATGCTGACCGCGTGAAACACCTGACACCTACACCTGACACCTGACACCTGACACCTGTTCCGAGCCTGGAGCTTATCACCGATCGAACTCTCGTCCTTGAAGACGGATCTCCGGACACAGGCTGCAGGAGCTAAGATCGAACAACTTTGATTCCTGTTGCGTTACATCGGGCAGCTGCATCTGCGATTCCGTGTTCCGGGCTAGCATCCGCCTCGCGGATCGCGAGTTAAAGCGTGACTACTCGTCGAACCTCGACCGAGAGTCCTCGACGGGACAAGCTTTCGTCCGAAGCGACAGGGCGGGGTTCTAGGCGCGCATGAGCGTGTCTTTCCCCCTTGCACCCCCTCGGCCATACCACCCCCACGTTGCACACCCCTTGTTTACGCTCCTGCCTTGGTCCCCTTTTTGCTCGCGCGCCGCGACGCGCTCGTGGCCTCCTGACCATTATCATCCTTTAATTGCTACCCATAATTAAGCCAATTTTTTGGCGTCGACGCTTCTTCGATAGCCTCTTCGACGTGCGATAATGTTTTTGATGGATCTTTTGTGTTTTCGTGCACTGTTGAAAGACACGGTCATGTCGATACTGTTGAGGGTAGAAATCTGTTGCAATGAACCGTTTAGGTAAACAGCTTGTGGTTGAACCGTTTGGGAAACGTATTCATATTTTTTAGAAGACTTTTAAATTTAGTTATTTTACATGTGGAGTTTTATTTGAAGGTACAGGCACTGTAAGTTGGAATAACTTTGATTAAGTTAGTTACTGATCTGACGGTAGAACATGCTCGTTTTACATCTTACTGACCTATAAATTGATAAATTGCCTTATTTGTACTTTTTGACACTCTTATTATGTTTCTAAATGTATAATTTTTGAACGTTGATTTATTTCTTATAATTTGCATTCAAAGAAGAGATTTATTTTAGTAAATAAAGTTTCGTATAGTTCTCGTAAATATTTATTGTATTTTCAATTGATAATTGAAAATTAAATTAACACGATGAAAATTCTTAAACATTAACTGTTCTTTATTTCTATGAAAAAAATATTTAAAATTAAAAATTCTTTTTTTATATATTAAAGTATTTCTTCTTCTTCTTCTTCATAAGTGTTTAACTTGTTCTGTAGGAAAATTTTTTTTATAGTTATTAATATTGTAATATTTTTTCTTTTTGATATGTTTTTTTTGTTTGTTGATTTACGTCGAGAAAAGGTATTTGTTCCAAAGGGAAGATTTTCGTCTTTGTACTGTTAAATGGTAGTGGTGTGTTTTTTCTTCCTCAGTTTCGTTGAGTATTGAAGGAATCATTGTAGCTTAGAAATGCTTTGCCTTTCGCTGAAGTGGTTTTAGTATTTTAAGTCGGACAAACCTGACAAACAGTCGTGTAAATCGACTTAACGTGAGAATGGGATTTAACTTTTCCCTCCTTGCTGTTTTTCGGACATCGGGAACTCGAAAGTCGACAAGAAAATCGGATTAAGGGGTTCGAGCGTGACAATTGCGTTTCTTAATTCGATGAAACTTGTCTGTCCACTTTCTATTTCGTAAACAAAAATATTTACTGTTTTTCAAATGTAAAAAGCACCGTGACATGTTCTATTATATTGCAAAATTTATATAAAACAGCTTTGATATCTTCAAAACTTCATTTTATAATTTATTATTATTTTTTTATATTATTAAATATTTTTTCATAGATATTTTTTTATAGTATGTACAACGACTTTTGTTCTAAATGTTACAAGTTTTTAAGGAAACGTATTTAATCTTCCTCCCCTTTACACTTAAATTTAAACCTAATCCACTCTTATTATTATAGTCACCTAAGGAGACCTAAGCGATCTTTTCGAGCAGAAGGAGGAATCAGACCAAAACAATTACCGTTGTGTAACGTCACAACCCTAACTTCCGATCCTTTCCAAACTTTGCTAACCTTATTAGTTTGTTTTCAGACAATATTATCACACCCTAGCGACATCTTCATAAAAACTGCTTTATGATGTTCTAATAATTAGACATCAAACAGCTTTCGAGGTTCCTTTCGAAAATGTATAACCTAACACAGAACACTGAATAATTAGGAAAACCTTTTGTACAAATTATATAGAAACAAATCCTTTGACTACTTTTTTAAATATAATATTTAAATATTAATATTTTTAAACCTTATTTTATTTAAAAATATATTTTGGAACTTTATTATAGTGAGAACAATGTTTTAATAAAAAGAACAAACCGGTTGAATTATATTAGTACACTACTAACTTTGTATTCTTAATATTTAAAACTTTAAATCAAGTTTTAAATTAACTTATTTTACATTTTACTATCGGATAATTATTGTTACAATTTATTTAAAAATTTGGTGTTAAGCTACAAAGCACTAAGTTGCTTTAATTATTATAAAAAAAATACAAATTAGTTCACAGTTTTATGTTAGGTATATTTCCAACTTTCGTTGTGTAAAATATTATGATATTATGCAAATACGGCAGCGTGTATAACACTGAATATAATACTGTTAGAAGTTTTGGACATTTTGGCAGACTAATCAAAACTTTGAGTGCTCCTTCAACTTAACATTTTTAAGACGATAAATTTACTTTTATTCTATTTAGTATATTACGTGTAATTTGTACATAACAAATTTATGTAAAAAAATATTATATAGATTATTGTATAATATCACACATATGATATTGATATGTGTATAAATAATGCAATTAATCTTATAACGAAAATTCATTGCAATTTTCAAAGTGAACAAATGCAAAATAAGTATGATAAAAGATTTGTTAAGTTGAAATAATAAATATGCGATTATGTAGAAAAGTCTGATTACGTTCTTAAAAATGTAATTGTATTATATTAATATTATTTACACAACAATTTTTAACAAAATAAATCATCAATTTTTTCTTTATTATTTTTCATTATTTATTTAGATATAAGTCTTGTTTATTTCAACATAACTCATTTATTACTTCAATTTATTTACAAGCAGTATAATCAAATGAAACTAATATCACCCGAAGATCATTTATTCACAAAATTTTATTTACCTCAAAAGTACAATCTATCTACAAGAAATTATAATATCGATTATACTATTTTATTGTATAAAATCTGACTTCATCAGAAGGCGTTATACTCATACTTTTACGCTAATAATTATTCCACATCATTCCAATTTAATTTCGATTGAAACATTTCCATTCAAATTCGATTATTCCATTTAATTCATTTCATTTAACTTCGATTGGGCCATTGTTCCATTCAAGCTCAATAAATGCGCTTTTACTTTGCTCGCAAGCCTCAAACTGCCTTCGCAGAGAATATTTTTACATTATCCGCTCATCGCGCGTGCAGACATCCATCATTACCTTCTATGGCATTCATAACAACTCGGAATCTCCTAAAGCGTTTTATCTCGCATGAAGGAGCAATATTTCAGCAAGATCGTGGTCCACCCGTTTCGAGCATAAATCAATCCGCGAATCCCGTCAGCCGTTCACCGTCTTTTTTTCGCTTCGGTTCATTCGTTTCGACGGCGATTACAATTTGGATTTGGTTTGCGAAACCGCGACCACTACTGTGGCGCAACAAAAGCAACAGTTTGCTCGTAAATTCTGGTGTCGTTAGGTTCACGCAAAAAGGAAACTCTACTTGCATCGCTAACAAAATAATAATTGCTTACTCTCCGACTATCTTCATTTTTTTAAAATAATATGTTTAAGAAGTTTTAAAACAAATTTTTAGGAAAACGTTTAAAATTAGAAATTTTATCTTATTTATTAAATTAAAAACAGTGTTGTCATTATCTAATACAAATTCATCGAATAATATTTTTCGCAAAATGATCTCACTTTACGTGTACATATTACATTTTTAAAAACTTTCTATGCTTGTAGAACTCTGTTCAATAATTAAACGCTATGGCTGAAACTTACACGAATCAAAAATTTAGAGCCAGTTTTTACTTAAAAAATTATAACGTAAACAGTATTACAGACATCTACGTGAATTTACTGATATTTTATACATCAAACTTCAAACTTTTTCTTGAAAATTATTAAATTTTATTGCGACGAAGATTATCTGCTTTGACCACATATTAGTGAGGATATTTTAAGCCTGACTTTACTTGAATACTTAAAAAATTAAGTAGTAAGTTATCAACTATTAAAAGAGAAGTAACTACTCTAACTTTGTAGATAATATTATTAAATTAAACTTAAGCAGTTATAATGTTTATGAAAGTACATATATAAAACTTAAATGAATGTAATTTAACATACTTTTGATAGTAAATTTTCATAGAAATGAAAATGAGAGAATTGGAAAAGAGTAAGTGACTATAAAACGAAGCCTTAAATACTAACAAGGTCGAAGCCATAAATACAGCTTTAGTTCGAAAAACCAACTCCTAACCTCAAATACTAAGCTTCGATGAAGTAAATAATAGAATAAGTAACGCTGGGAGCAAAAATCCGTTCACTAAACTTAAGTAAACAATCATGCAAGAGGTTAGTGGAGCACTAAAGCTACCAAAAATGGGATAATAAGGTATGCAGTGAAATTGGTTGCGCCAGTATACTCTAACAATTTACTCTAGCAATGTAAACTGGACCGAAGAGTTATGGCTGCGTGAGAGAGACAGGGAAAATGAGAGGGTTTCATCTGTTACTCAATAAAATTCCCTAGCAAGCTCGTATTAACCTTAGATAAAATCAGGTCTGAGAATGCATGCATACAGCGTGTTCTTACTGCCAGTTCGAATTACGGTCTTATTTGTAAAAATACAGAAAAAGCATCGAGATGAAGATGTATACCTTTACATTAATCTGTGTTGAAGGTGTTCATTAATCTCATTGTAATTATCTTACTACTTTATAGTAAAGTAGACTATTTTATACTAAAATATTAAGTTTATTCGTATAATTTAACTGTACTCAAAATTCCAGGAGTCTTAACTTCTCTCCTTGCTGTGCGACCTCTTTTTGTTAAGCGTATGAGGGTTAAATACTTGTATGCCAGTATACCATGAAAACGGTAACTCCTATTGAAAAAGCTCATCTTTCTTGCAGAGAATTTCCTAAGCTATAAATTTTGTAATAACTATTTTTGTCATTGAAATGATAAATAACGAGATATTTACGAATAACTATATCCACCTCTGATTCTGTGCAAAATGTAAGTTTCGATAAAAGCTGTATAAATAGTTTGTCCACACAAAAGCTTGTTATTATTAGAATAATTCTAACGTTTCTGAATTATAATTCTTGATTACGTGCTTAGATTGTACGCTTCATAAAACTTTAAAGTTTCATCAACGATAAGCTTTGTTCAATTAATTAATTACGACTTTTACAACGTTCAACGAATTTGTATGGTAATAAAAGGCAGTTTTAGCCAGCAATACATCCCTCTTATGACTCGGGTTTCGAAAAATCTTCAACAGAATTGAAGAACTTACAACAATATACAAAGTTATTCGGTCTGAGAGGTGAGATTTCAGGCCGTGTATTCAATGGCCTCTGCTTTTCTATACGAACTTTACAAAGTGTCTTTCATGTTCGTTGGAAATGAGCTTTAACAAATTACCAATGCGAAGGACTGGTACAAAAGCTTTTCATGCGGCGGAAAAAACTCAATGGCGACCGAATCTCGGTGTCTCGAGATTTTAGAAAATATTAATCTACGAACTCTTTCATTGGCAACCTCCGCGTCTTTTGTACCGGATAAGCCGCTGGAAGCTGCCAAATAAAATATCTTTTGATTGATTAATTCAGCGGAGATATGTACGAGAAAATTAATAACATTTCAAAGAATTCTGTTTATTCAAAAATTGTAAATAAATGTTTAACTTGTATCGCAAAGATTTTTTTTATATGACTAACATTTTTTTAAAAATAATAACATTTATTTAGCATTAATTCATTAATTCATTTAGTTATTTATTATTCAATATTAATTCAATGTCTATTTTTAATTTTTTTAGTATTTATTTTTTAGGCTCTGTACGAAATTTAATTTAATATTAATTTAATAATATAACATTCTTAATGCTATATTTTACGCAGAGGTTTATTACTGATTAGTTCTTACCAGTTTACATTCTGCATTTTCATTCTAATTGTTAGAATGAAACCTAACCTCTATTAATCAGCAATAAAATTGATTTTGAATTAATTTATAATAAAACTAGGATCAAATATATGGAGCGAATAAACACTTCGAAATACAAGAAAAATAATACATTTTTATCCAATATAATAGAGTGAAAAGTTATTTCAGAAGTTTCGAGAGACTCAACCTTGTAGAAACACAACAATAGAGATTGAAACACGATGCATCGAAGAAAGACGGGACAATGTAGCACTTTATCAAGATTCAAGTATTCCATCCTCTTAAAACATCATTTAACCGATAGGAGGACTTTCTTTGGCCCGACAATGTTTCATTGGCTCTGAAAGGCTTTATCAAGCTTTAGATGGATGCAAACTGCGACGGCGTGTAATTTACTCGCGACACACCGTGACAATTTGCTTGCAGCGTGTGTTTAAGCCAACCGTTGCCGTAGCTGATTGTTAATTGCACCAAGAAAATTGTAAATGATCTTGATGCTGATAATTTCAGATTAATTTTATACTACTCGGAGATCAAACAATTTTCTTACGTAATACCTCTATAAATTCCTATTTTAGTTTTTTAGAATAATTGTAACAATTATTTCACTTCTTTCATGATATTTGTTAAAATTCATATTACACTTTCTTTTACAGTATCTGTAAAAATTCTTATTTAACTTCACTTATAATATCTGTCAAAATTCATATTTCATTTTTTTACAAAATTTGTAACAATACAAATTTCACTTCTTTTATAATATTTGTAGAAATTCATATTTCACTTTCGTTCATAATATTTGTAAACATTCATATTTCATTTGTTTTATAATATTTATAAAAATTCGTATTTCATTATTTGTATAATATTTGTCAAAAATCGTATTTCACTTTCTTTTATAATATTTGTGAAAATTCGTGTTTCACTTTTTTTATAATATTTGTCAAGATTCATATTTCACTTTTTTAAATATTTCTAAAAATTCTCGCTTCACGTTTGTTATAATATTTCAGGTTTTTTGTATTTTTAAAAAATTCTACTTTTTGGGAACATCAAGTACAACCAAATAGTGTTGTAAATATATTTGTGGACCTAACAGTTAATTTTACTCCCTAGTAGTCGTAATACTTCAGTAAAATTATAATTTATGTTGCGCAAGAGGAAGTGCTTCTGAACTGTCATTTTGGACATATACACACATGTGTACACATGTGTAGATCATGAACATGTAATATAATAAAGGTACTTTGACTTGCTTTATGAAGACTGAAATTTAATTTCTGCTTAGCTTTAGGAAAGATTGTATATATTTAACAATTTCGAAAACGAATATGTGTATGTGTACACATGTGTACATCATGAACATGTAATATACTAAAGGTACTTTGACTCGCTTTATGAAGACTGAAATTTAGTTTCTGGTTAGCTTTAATGAAAATTGCATATATATTTCAAGATTTCGAAAATAGATATAGCTTTGCATGGGACAAAGTGTCCACACATGTTGCCAAGAGCGTGAAAGGGTTAAAACCGAAACATTTTTACGTGACACGAGTATCAGCAGTCCGCATAATTCCTCGGAGATTTTATCCCGTTTTAACGAGCGAGACCAACAGAAAATCAACTGCGGCATTGGCGATCGTCCTAGATCACCGGTCACGACCTTAATTCGCCATTTAAGGCACGATGTGAACGCGCGATAAGAAGACGGCCACCCGAGAGTTTATTAACGCGACCCCTTGGCTTCCTTTCTAGATTACGATCGAAAACCTGTATCGTGCTTCCTGTGCGACTTTGATTTACCAAGAACGAAAGTTTTTGTTCACGTGGTCGTTCGTGGACACGTTATCCTCCACTTATCGTTACGATTGCGTGTACTGGGAATTAAACAGGAAACGAAACGGTGAAAAAGTTATGTTACTTGGATTCGTACAAGTAAAAATAATTTTGATTTTGTTACTCGAGATTTGGTGGAAAGGAGGAGGGAAGTTTAAGAAACCAGGAAAATTGTTTTGGTCTGTTGTATAGCTTGCACTGTTTTGACGAGACTAATTCGTGTCGTACTTATACTTCAGTTGTGGCCAATTTCACTCGAATTTTTACGACGCTTCAAATTGGAGTTCAATTATAATTTACATAGTGAATAATTAAATAATTCCAAATTTTCAAATTTCCAAATTCCCAAATTCCCAAATTCCCAAATTTCCAAAATCCCATATTCTCAAATTCCCAAATTTCCAAAATCCCAAATTCTCAAATTCCCAAATTCCCAAATTTCCAAATTCTCAAATTCCCAAATTTCCAAAATCCCAAATTCTCAAATTCCTAAATTCCCAAATTTCCCTAATTTTCATATTCTCAAAATTCCCTAATTTCCATATTTTCAAATTCTCAAATTCTCAAATTCTCATATTCCTAAATATCCAAAATTCCCAAAATCCCTAAATCCCAAATCCTCGAATCCTCAAATCCCAAAATTCCCAAATCCTCAAGTCCCTATATTTCTGAGCTCCTAAATCCTAAAATTCCCAAATAGTCAAACACCAAAATCTGCAATTTCCAAAAATCTAAAATCCCTAAATTTCCAAATACCCAAATCCGTAAATCCTCAAATCTCAAATACCCCAAATACCCAAAATCTTAAAAATCCCTAAATTTGCAATAAAAAATTTATATTACACAATATAATAAATTTACCGTATTTTCATTTCACTTCTTCATTTACTTCAAAATGGTATCAGAAAAGAATTGTGCTTGTTTAATTGAAACACTGCTCTCGACAATTACAATGGGTCTTCAGTGACCCGCGCAAAATTATGACATATTAAAACGTATACGTGTCAATAGCACAAAAGAATCTTCTTTCCCCATTCATCATGAAAATTAACCAACTTCCACGACTCTTCTTTCACAATAACGGTTATATAAACATTTAATTAATTTTCTGAATACAAAATGGTTGAGTATCCGTTGAAGCAAACAATAGAACAAAATGGAATTCGCGTATTGTTCCATTATGAATTTCAATCAGAATATTCCACAGCAGGAACTGCCTGTAATTTATTACAACGTTTAGAGAAACTACAATTAATTAAGACAGAAGATGGTATTATTTCAGCGAATTTCAATTAAAGCATTGATTCGCTAGTGTAAAAATATTGTACGTCCACTTTTTGTGGAGGTTCAGATTTTTATAGAAGTACAGTATAAATAATTCATAATTGTCGCTTTGTATTTGACAGAAATCATGTTTGATTGTGCTTTACAAAGTTGATAATGATAATATTTCCGTTTTTTGTAATGGTATTAATTTACTACTCTGATTTCGTAAATGTTTATAATTTTGTAAACTGTAATTTAAATTTTTCATTGAGTTGCATTTTCAAATAATTAAGTTTTAAGTTAAAGGAAATATTCAAGTCGTTAAATTTTTAAATACTGAAATTCTTAAGTACGCATATTTTTATATTTGTAAATTACAATTCTGCAAATTTCTAAGTCCTCAAATTTTCAAATACTCAAATTTCTAAATTCTCAAATTCCTATATTCCTAACATCCCAAATTCCTAACTTCTCAAATTCCTAACTTCTCAAATTCCTAACTTCTCAAATTCCTAACTTCTCAAATTCCTAACTTCTCAAATTCCTAACTTCTCAAATTCCTAACTTCTCAAATTCCTAACTTCTCAAATTCCTAACTTCTCAAATTCCTAACTTCTCAAATTCCTAACTTCTCAAATTCCTAACTTCTCAAATTCCTAACTTCTCAAATTCCTAACTTCTCAAATTCCTAACTTCTCAAATTCCTAACTTCTCAAATTCCTAACTTCTCAAATTCCTAACTTCTCAAATTCCTAACTTCTCAAATTCCTAACTTCTCAAATTCCTAACTTCTCAAATTCCTAACTTTTCAAATTCCTAACTTTTCAAATTCCTAACTTCTCAAATTCCTAACTTCTCAAATTCCTAAATTCCTAAATTCTCAAATTTCTGAATTCTCAAATTCTCAAATTCTCAAATTCTCAAATTCTCAAATTCTCAAATTCTCAAATTCTCAAATTCTCAAATTCTCAAATTCTCAAATTCTCAAATTCCCAAATTCCTACAGTCCCAAATTCTCAAATTCCTAAATTTCCAAATTTCCCAACTTCCAAATTGCCAAATTCCCAATTTTCCAATTTCCCAATTTCCCAATTTCCCAATTTCCCAAATTCCCAAATTCCCAAATCCCTAAATCCCTAATTTGTAAATTCCCAAATTCCCAAATTCACAAATCATTGAAAGCGCATATTTGCAAGCATCCAAAAATTGCATTTGTCACATCATAAAATCTAGAAACTTCAAAATCTGCAAATCCTTAAATTTACATTAATGAAAATCATGTAATCATTTACGAAAATTAATCGAAGTCAAAAATTAAGCCATGGATGACACCTGTTATCTATTATCAACCACAAACTATCTTCTTAATTCCACTATCAACATAAGATAATTAGTCAAATCTATCGTGCTTCAATTCTGCCCAAATTATGCAGATAAACTCCTTTCTGCAAAAGGAAATATTTGTGAGAATGATTTTTGGTGACTCAAACAAAAAATTTGTATCATTGCAATGTTATTTTCTATGTTACCAACGAAACACAGTATAGTATGCGAACTTTTCTGAACACATAATCTGCATCTTCGGACCCCCAGAATATACTGCAAACAGAATAAAATCAATATAAATAAATATATAATAAATATGTAGGATATTAATCAATAAAATTAGTATTAATTGAATTTTTACAAAAATGGAACGAGTGGCGCCATCTCCCAGGCAAACAGGTTGAACTACACACTTTTGAAACTGCAGTTCAATTAGTTCTGTTTTTCTATCACTAGATGGCGACTCCTAAAATAGGAAGTATTGTAGAAATTATCTTATTGATTACTAATTCAATTGATTAATTTCGCAAAAATAACTAATTTTATTGGAATTTTATATGAATTGTAATACATACTCTTGAATGAAGATTTGATTACAGAAGAAGTAGTAAACAACTTTGTTTTTAAAATAAAAATGAATACCATCAAACATTGATCATTGGTTCAGAATTGTAGGCAGAACTTTTCTTGACCGACGGGTTTGGTAACAGAACTCCTCTTGACCGACGACTCAGATGATCACTAGAAAACTAGACTAATTAGAATTACCTAAGAATGATTGAAAATTGATAATAATTTGGTGAAGTCAAAACAATTCGAAGTCAATTGGTCTTGCACTTCGATGTAATTCTCAAAATTACATTCTCATTTTCAAAAAAATTCAATTAACATTGATTTTATTGGCTTAATTTACTATAATATGTATCAAATTACATCGGAATGTAAGACTAATTAACTTCAGAGTGTTTTGACTTTACGAAACCATTATCAATTTAAAACATTTCTTATGCTAATTAACATCTCTATCTACTATCATCTAGTTTACCGAAATTTCGTATTGTATTAAAAGATTTGTAAATCTTTAAATTTGGATGAACGTAGAACTTGTAATATATAACACGAATATATTTTAGAACTTATAATATGCAATAGAATTTATGATAGAACTTATATATCGAAATTTATAATATATGACATTAATGCATTTAGCGAGCACATATTTTCAGTCCAAAAAATTTTCATCAAAGAAAATGTGAAATAAATGAAATTATAATCTAAACATTTTGTAGCTATTAGCTCGATATCGTTTTCTAAACTTCATTACAAAATATTTAGAAAACGATATCGATTACCAGGTCACACCACGAGGAGGTTGCTACGATTGTGACCCACCCTAACTCCAAATCCCTTCCACCCTCCAATTGCAACCTCATTTATCAGAAGGATAAATGAGTTCTAACTCTACTTCGCTCATAGGCTCGCATATACAAGTTCTTTACCACAATCCAGCAAAGAACTTGTATCACACACACATACATACATTAACTTAATACTAATCGCATAGGATCCCACGCATACGCTTAACTTATTCTAAACGCCGCACGGTACCTCTCATTCTAAGATTGCACTCAAATAATCTATGACGAAGTAAAAAAGCAAAGAGGCAAAAAAGAAAGTTAGAAGAACTTTCTACCAAAAGAAAAGAAAGTTAGAAGAACCTTCTACTAAAAGAAAAGAAAGTTAGAAGAACTTTCCGTGAAAAAAGGGGACCATTATTTTTCGCCAAGCGAACCTTGCTTTCCATGGGTCAAAGGGTAGTCCATAGTGGCTTACGTGAACCACGACGGCAAAGATGAACCGAAGATACCTTTGGCAAGAGCGAGTGATACACCCCAGTTGGCGGAGGGTTCCCATTTCCCCCAGCGCTCTCGCGTCTTACCACAGAGAGGATACCCAGACCGTGATGCCCCTTGGCAGAATGGCGGCGGGTCGGGGAGGCACATCAGAGTATGAGAGGTGCCAACCCCGATCCGCCCCGCCGGGCAAAGAATATCACTCGCGCTACACCGGCACTTGCAGCTCACCTCTACCGCGTGTTCACAGCGCTATGAACCCCCAATGATCCACTTGGGCGCAGAACGATTGACAAAAAATAAGTGGGTATACTACAAGCTAACGCGTACAAAGTTTGAGAATTGTGAAGATGAGTGCAAGTTGGAATGAGAGGTACTTACAAGGACCCACCCGCCCTGCCCACGAGCACACTTAACTTAGAATTAACGCACGCATACAATTAGCTTAAAACTAACGCACGCATACAATTAACTTATAACTAACGCACGCATCCCTCAATGGTGCCTTGATGATCCCTCGATGGATGTCTTCAATGATGACCTATTCATTACCTGCAGAATAATTAATCGTAACAATAAAAAGAGGAAACAAAGAGGCAAATGCAATATTAGTAACATCATAATGTTAGACATGCACAATTTATGCTAACATGTAAAATTCGCATTAACATTTTCGGAATAAAAAACTCGAGTCGACTCAGTGGAAATACACCTGTAAAATATACAATATACTTGAGAAATATTCAATTATTTAATTAAAATGAAAACCTGAAACATACAAATACAATTAGGACACATATGAATAAATAAATTCCTTACATAAAATTAAAACCTGAAACATACAAAAAGTAATTAGAACAAATATGAAACATATTACAATAGAAAAAGCCCTAAATGTGCCTTTTGTTCTAAAATTGCGCTCGTATAATGTAAAACCAAGTAAAGAAAAGGGTAAAAGAAGAAAGTTGGAAGAACTTTCTTTTAAGTTTCGAGCAATTGACAATAAAAATGATAGGTTACTACTACAAACTAATATCTAACAAATTAAAAAATTGTCGTTAAGATGAGTGCAAGTTAGAACAAAAGGCACTTACAATTTGCGCAAGCTTTTCGCCACGTGTGACGAAAAACCTGCGCCCGAGCCCACCCTTCCTCCCACAGCTCGGAATTAATGTAATTTAGATATGAAACTGAGAAGTTATAATCGTAGCTCTTAGCTCGATATCGTTTTCTAAAGTTAACTTCGTGAAAAATATTTAGAAAACGACATCGATTACCAGGTCACACCACGAGGAGGTGGCTACGATAAGATAGTGACCCACCCTAACTCCAAATCCCTACCACCCTCCAATTGCAACTACCTCATTTATCGGATGGATAAATGAGTTTTGACTCTACTTAGCCCGCTGGCTCGCAAAAATATTCAAGTTCTTTACTATAGTATAACAAAGAACTTGTATCGCACGCACGCACGCTTTACATTTTGAAATTTAATACGCTCATGGGAGCCTCCACTCACACTCATACTAAACGCACGCGTACCTCTCATTCAAAGATTGCACTCATATAATCTATTACGCCGTAAAAAAGCAAAGGGGAAGAAAAGAAAGTTAGAAGAACTTTCTACTAGAAACTAAGATAGTTAGAAGAACTTTCTATTAAAAATAAAAGAAAGTTAGAAGAACTTTCTGTGATAAAAGGGGATCAGTATTTTTCGCCAACTGAACCTCGCCTTCCATGGGTCAAAGGGTAGTCCATAGTGGCTTACGTGAACCACGAGACAGAGATGAACCGAAAGTACTGGCAAGAACGAGTGACACATCCGCGGAGGGTCTCCCATTTCCCCGCCGCTTGCGTTTGAAGCAAGTCTGACCGCAGAGAGGAGACCCCTGCCGTGAGGCGGCAGATCGAGATGGTTCATCAATCGATCGGCCCCGCAGAGATGTGTCCCTAGCGCTACACCAGCACTTGCAGCTCACCTCTGCCGCGTGTTCACAGCGCTATGAACCCCCAATGATCCACTTGGGTTCGGAACGATTGACAAAAAATAACTGAGAATACTACAAGCTAACGCGTACAAAGATTGAGAATTGTCAAGATGAGTGCAAGTTAGAATAAGAGGCACTTACAGGGACCCACCCGCCCTACCCACGAGCACACATAACTTAGAACTAATGCAACGCATAAAAGTAACTTAAAACTAGCGCACGCATCCCTCGATGATCCCACGATGATCCCACGATGAACAATGTCTTCAATCTTCGTGTATAATATTCATACATGATATGAAAGTACCCTTTAACCCTTATTAAAAACCAATCAAATAACAAAATAATATAGTGGAAGAAATAAAAGAAGGAATAGTCTTGAAAACTTTAGAGCAAGAAATAAAATAGCAAAGAGTCTTGAAAACTTTAGAGAAAGAAATAAAATAGCGAAGAGTCTTGAAAACTTTGGAGCAAGAATTAAAACAGAGCAAAGACTTGAAAACTTCGGAGCAAGAAATAAAATAGAGAAGAGACATAAAATACAAGGAATAAAATAGAGGAATAAAATAGAGAAGAGACTTGAAACCTTTGCACAAACAAATAAAATAAAGAAGACTTGAAAACTTCCAAGCAAGAAATAAAATAGAAAGAAGTCCTGAAATCTTTGAAATAAAAGATAAAATCATTTAAAATCTGAAAAACTCAAACTAAATAGGTCCTGCATCCTGTACTCACATTTTCACACACTCACGCATACTACAATACTTAAAACAAAAGTCCTAAATGTGCCTTTTGTTCTAAAATTACACTCCTATAATTTAAAACTTTGTAAAGAAATAGGTTGAAGAAGAAAGTTGGAAGAACTTTCTTTTATGTTTGCAATTGACAATAAAAATGATAGGTTATTACTACTAATCTACTAATCTGATATGTTATATCAGATGTAAAAAATTGTAAAGATGAGTGCAAGTTAGAACAGAAGGCACAATTTGCGCAAGCTTTTCGTCACGTATCATGACGAAAAACCTGCGCCCGAGCCCACCCTTCCTCCCACAAGCTCGGAATTAATGTAAAACTAATGCACTGAACATAACTTACCAAAAATAATACCTGAAACGTACAAGTACAATTAAGACACATATGAATAAATAAAATACATAAAATTAAAACCTCAACAACAAAAATGATTAAGACAAATATGCATCATTAAAAATTACTTACTTGAAATTAAAACCTGAAACAGACAAAAATAATTAAGACAAATATAAACCATTAAAAATTACTTACATAAAATAAAAACCTGAAACAGACAAAAATGATTAAGACAAATATAAACCATTAAAAATTACTTACTTAAAATTAAAACCTGAAACATACAAAAATAATTATGACAAATATAAACCATTAAAAATTACTTATTTGGAATTAAAACCTGAAACAGACAAAAACGATTAAGAAAAATATAAACCATTAAAAATTACTTACATAAAATAAAAACCTGAAACAGACAAAAATGATTAAGACAAATATAAACCATTAAAAATTACATACTTGAAACTAAAACCTGAAACAGACAAAAAGTAATTAAAACAAATATGAAACATTAAAAATTACTTACATAAAAATAAAACCTGAAATATACAAAAAGTCATTAAGACAAATATTAGAAACAGTAAAAATTACTTACATAAAATTAAAACCTGTAACAGACAAAAATGAGTAAGACAAATATAAAACATTAAAAATTAGTTACTTGAAATTAAAACCTGAAGCAGACAAAATAATTAAGACAAATATAAAATAAAAATTACTTACATAAAATAAAAACCTGAAACATACAAAATTGATTAAGACAAACATGAATCATTAAAAATTACTTACTTGAAATTAAAACCTGAAACATACAAAAATAATTAAGACAAATATAAAATATTAAAAATTACTTACATAAAATAAAAACCTGAAACATACAAAATTGATTAAGACAAACATGAATCATTACAAATTACTTACATAAAAATAAAACCTGAAATATACAAAAAGTCATTAAGACAAATATTAGAAACAGTAAAAATTACTTACATAAAATTAAAACCTGTAACAGACAAAAATGATTAAGACAAGTATAAAATATTAAAAATTACTTATATAAAATTAAACCTAAAACAGACGACCACAGTTAAAGACAGAAAATTCAAAGACAAGGAATGAAATCTATCTTTATTCGAAACACAACTTTGGAAAAATTGAAATCACCAAAAATACAGTAGAAGGAATAAAATAACGAAGAATCTTGAAAACTTCGAAGCAAAAAATTAAATATAAAAGACTTGAAAACTTCCAAGCAAAGAATAAAATAAAAAGAAGTCTTGAAACTTTTGAAATACAAAATAAAATCATTAAGAATCTGAAAAACTCTTAAACTAAATAGGTCCTGCATCCTGTACTCACATTTTCACACACTCACGCATACAACAACATTAAAAAATATTTAAGATAAATATGAAACAATAAAATATACTTAGACAAAATTAAAACCTGAAACATACAAAAATGATTAAGACAAATATAAAACAGTAATAATTACTTACATAAAATTGAAACCTGAAACATAGAAAAATAATTAAGACAAGAATGAAACATTAAAAATTACTTACATGAAATTAAAACCTGAAACATACAAAAATAATTAAGACAAACCAATCAAATAAAAACATTGAAAGTTACTTACTTGAAATAAAACCAGAAACATACAAAAATAATTAAGGCAAATATTAGAAACAGTAAAAATTACTTACATAAAATTAGAACCTGAAACATAGAAGAATAATTAAGACAAATATGAATTATTCAAAATTACATACTTGAGATTAAAATCTGAAACAGACAAAAAGTAATTAAGACAAATACGAAACATTAAAAATTACTTACATAAAAATAAAACCTGAAACATACAAAAAGTAATGAAGACAAATATTCGAAACAGTAAAAATTACTTACATAAAATTAAAACCTGAAACAGACAAAAATGATTAAGACCAATGTAAACCATTAAAAATTACTTACTTAAAATTAAGACCTACAATAGACAAAAATATTTAAGACAAATATGAAACAATAAAAATTACTTACACAAAATTAAAACCTGAAACATACAAAAAGGATTAATGCAAAAATTCACCACTAAAAATTACTTACATAAAATTAAATCCTGAAATATAGAAAAATAATTAAGACAAGAATGAAACATGAAAAATTACTTACAGGAAATAAAAACCTGAAACAGATAAAAGAAATTGTAATAAGAAATTGGAGGAGACAAAACGAAATCACTTTTGATTCGAAACACAACACTTAAAAAATCGAAATTGTTTGAGTTTGCAAGCTTCAGAATCCGAAATAAAATTAGGAGATTTAGAAACCACAAAACCCGAAATAAAGTTACGATAACATTCTGAAAACTGCAAAACATGAAATAAAATTAGGATGAGGTTTGAAACCTCAAAACCCGAATTAAAATCCTCAAGAAATCCAACAGTTCGAAACTCCGACTAAAATAATAAGAAAATGATACATTTAAAAACCTGAAGTAAAATCATTTTGAAATTTGAAAACTGCAGAAAGCGAAAAAATGACGAAATATTCAAGGGCCTTAAAATACAAAATAAAATTTCAATGAATCTGAAAACAAAAGCTGAAAATAAAAGCATTTACATATTTAAAAAATGCAATTGCAATTGCAATTCCATTTCAATCACACAAATTAATATTTCTGAAAACTCTACATGTGCCTCTTGTTCTAAACTTGCACTCGTATGAAGTAAAATTATACAAAAGAAAAATAAAGAAAATAAAAAGAAAGTTTGAAGAACTTTCTTTTATGTTTCAATCAATTCACAAGAATAAATTAAATGCTTTAAATGTAAAAGTTTACAATAAATAAAAATAATGAAAAATGTTTAATATGTAAAAAGTTGAAAAATTGTAGTGAGAATGAGTGCAAGGTAGAACAAGAGGCACTAAAAAACGCGTAAGCTTTTCGCCACAGATTGTGACGAAAAACTTACGCCCGAGCCCACCCTTCCTCCCACAAGCTCGGAATAAATGTAAAATTAAAGTACTCAACAGAACTTACCAAAAATCAAATGCTGAAACAGATAAAATTTTATTAGCATAGAAAAGTAGGCAAAGGAGTGAAATATTT
Organism: Megachile rotundata; assembly: GCF_050947335.1. NCBI lineage: Eukaryota > Metazoa > Arthropoda > Insecta > Hymenoptera > Megachilidae > Megachile > Megachile rotundata. Next base: position 9,398,256 of record NC_134991.1, on the reverse strand, counting down.
TAAATAAAATCGCGAAATAAAACCGTAGCCCTCAGCTCGGTATAGTTTTCTAAAAACTAAAAAATCTTTAGAGAACTATACCGATTACCGGGTCACACCACGTGGAGGTGGCTACGATAGTGACCCACCCTAACTCCAAATCCCTTCCACCCTCCAAATGCAACCTCATTTATCAGAAGGATAAATGAGTTCTAACTCTACTTAGCTCATAGGCTCGCATATACAAGTTCTTTACCACAATCCAGTAAAGAACTTGTATCACACACACACACACATACATTAACTTAATACTAATCGCATGGGATCCCATACACGCACGCTTAACTTATTCTAAACGCCGCACGGTACCTCTCATTCTAAGATTGCACTCGAATAATCTATGACGAAGTAAAAAAGCAAAGGGGTAGAAAAGAAAGTTAGAAGAACTTTCTACTAAAAGAAAAGAAAGTTAGAAGAACTTTCTACTAAAAGAAAAGAAAGTTAGAAGAACTTTCCGTGAAAAAAGGGGACCATTATTTTTCGCCAAGCGAGCCTTGCTTTCCATGGGTCAAAGGGTAGTCCATAGTGGCTTACGTGAACCACGACGGCAAAGATGAACCGAAGATACCTTTGGCAAGAGCGAGTGATACACCCCAGTTGGCGGAGGGTTCCCATTTCCCCCAGCGCTCTCGCGTCTTACCACAGAGAGGATACCCAGACCGTGATGCCCCTTGGCAGAATGGCGGCGGGTCGGGGAGGCACATCAGAGTATGAGAGGTGCCAACCCCGATCCGCCCCGCCGGGCAAAGAATATCACTCGCGCTACACCGGCACTTGCAGCTCACCTCTACCGCGTGTTCACAGCGCTATGAACCCCCAATGATCCACTTGGGCGCAGAACGATTGACAAAAAATAAGTGGGTATACTACAAGCTAACGCGTACAAAGTTTGAGAATTGTGAAGATGAGTGCAAGTTGGAATGAGAGGTACTTACAAGGACCCACCCGCCCTGCCCACGAGCACACTTAACTTAGAATTAACGCACGCATACAATTAGCTTAAAACTAACGCACGCATCCCTCGATGATCCCTCGATGGATGTCTTCAATGATGACCTATTTATTACCTACAGAATAATTAGTCGTAACAATAAAAAGAAGAAACGGAGAAACAAATGCAATATTAATAACATTATAATGTTTAGGCATGCACAATTCGTGTCGACTCAATAAAAATACACCTGTAAAATATACAATATACTTGAGAAATATTTAATTACTTCATTAAAATAAGACCCGGAACATCTGAACGAAATTAAGACAAACATGAATCATTAAAATAAAAACCTGAAACATAAAAATACAATGAAGACATATATGAATAAATAAACTGCTTACATAAAATTGAAACCTGAAACATACAAAAATGATTAAGACAAATATGAAACATTGAAAATTATTTACATAAAATTAAAGCCCTAAATGTACCTTTTGTTCTAAAATTGCACTCGTATAATGTAAAAGTAAGTAAAGAGAAGAGTACAAGAAGAAAGTTGGAAGAACTTTCTTTTAAGTTTAAAGCATCTGTTAATAAAAACGATAGGCTGTTGCTACAAACTAATATCTAACAAGTTAAAAAATTGTCGTCAAGATGAGTGCAAGTTAGAACAAAAGGCACTTACAATTTGCGCAAGCTTTTCGTCACATATCGTGACGAAAAACCTGCGCCCGAGCCCACCCTTCCTCCCACAGCTCGGAATTAAAAAACTAATGCATTGAATGGACTTACCAAAAATTAAATTCTGAAACAGATAAAATTTTATTGAGACAAATATAAATTATTTCATTACTTACGTAAAATAAAAATCTGAAACAGACAAAATTCTATTAACACAGAAAATTGTGGGAGGAGGAGGAAAATTTTTCTTTATTTCATACAAGAATTTCAAAAAATACGAAACGCAATGAAAATTGCGGATTTGAGGAAACGACAGAACTTAGCAAAGAAGAAATACTAAAACAGACAAAAATTTATTAGGACAGAAATTTGAGAAAAGAGAGCATTAACTTACCAAAAAATAAAATCTGAAACATACAAAATTTTATTATCCTATAAAATTGTACGAGAAGAAGTGAAACAACCCTAACGAGAAGAAGTGAAACAACCCTATCGAGAAACAGAAACCACAATGACAATTACGAAATTAAGATCAATCAACTGTAAAACAATTTATTCAAAATCAATTCCTGAAACAGAGAAAAATAATTAACACATAAAAATCGGGAAAATTAAAGTCGCGAAAGGGTATACAAATCTCGAGAAGCTCGAGAATAAATCGCGAAGGAATATAAAAATCTCGAAGCTCGAAATTTAATCGTGAAGGAATACAAAAATGTTTAATTTCGTAATTTAATCGCGAAGGGATACAAAAATTTTTAGTTTCGTAATTTAATCGTGAAAGAATGCAAAAATCTCTAATTTCGAAATGTAATCGCGAAGGGATGCAAAAATCTCTAATTTCGTAATGTAATCGCGAAGGGATGCAAAAATCTCTAATTCCGTAATGTAATCGCGAAGGGACACAAAAATCTCTAATCGTGAAATTTAATTGGGCGGGCTTAAAAATCTCGAATCGCGAAGGGATACAAAAATCTCTAATCGTGAAATTTAATTGGGCGGTCTTAAAAATCTCGAATCGCGAAGGGATACAAAAATCTCTAATCTCATAATTTAATCGCGAAGTTATAAAAAAATCTTTAATCTCGAAATTTAATTGGGAGAGCATAAAAATCGCGGGTGGCTTTGCTCGTAAAAATTCGAGCAAAACGATACATTTTGTATCGTTCAAAAAAACACATGTAAAATACAAAAAAATAATTAGCGAGCATAGTGACAAAATGACTCTCCATCCTAAGATGGACAGCCATTAATAGTTCCCCTCTTCTTTGGCAATTTTGCCGGGGCTCTTCGGCATATAGCCTCTTCTCTCTTCGGCACAGCCTCACAAAAATCACTCGCGAAATTTTACGGTAACTCGGACATTCTTAGTTTTCACACTTACATAAATTTTCAATTTTGCTATCAATCTCCATAAAAAGATAGCAAACAATTTTATAGAAATAAAATTGCAATACTATCCATTTATTTCGATCGATAACAAAATCGAAATTTGATATAAGTTAGTTTGGTAAGAAAGAAAAATGACTCAAAATAAAAAGATATACGACCAGCGATTCTCAGAATGCGCTGTCCGTAAAAGAATGTCCGAGCAGATTATTTTATTTCACTGCACTTCACTTCACTTCACTTTATACTTCATTTTTGCAGTCGGATCTAGAACCTGACTGCGACTTACAAACTAAAAGGCCTGGCCTGAACGAACAATCGAGTTCAAGAGAATATTAAATAAATTTATATTTAATATTTTTCTCTTCTCGATTTTTCGTGAACCCCCCAGATGCAAGCATCTCACGTGTGAGAGAGGAGGACAGAGAAACGTGAAAGCTTGCTCTGGCCCTACCTACTTAAAACTAACTCATTCACACCAGAAGTAAGCTACCTGCCTGCCTATCGCTATATTTAAAAAATTGCAAATTCCATTCACACAAAAACACACTCCACGGTTCTCACACATACCACCCGGGTGCAAAAAAGCCTAATCCTAGGGAGTACGTCCCGGGACGTCTCCGACACCCGAGTTCAATACTACATTCATACTCTAAGTTCATACCTTTTTGCTGAAATCGATCGACAATCGACAGTGAACATACATATTTCATTTTCGTACTCTTTCGAATATTCAATGTAATATGCACATGTAATAATTTAAACTACTCATACAATTTTCTAACTTAATTAATTTATAAAATTTTCAAATGACTCTACTTGCATTTTGTATGCATTTTCAAATGACTCTACTTGCATTTTGTATGCATTCTCAAATGACTCGACTTGCATTTTGTGTGCATTTTCAAATAGAATTTTGCAAAATTTAAAAAATAAATTTATAGTTTAATCGACACAAGGTCCACGACCTAACCACACACACACGTGTAACTTGTGTCGATAATTCACTGTCAATTTGTCGATCGCCAAAATATCTTAAAACTAAACCGTGTCCACCTGCCCTAACTCATGCGAGTAGCAACTAAGCACGCGCATGAATTTAGAGCATAAAAATGAACACGGCCACATGTATTTTGACCTACCAGTTTTCTTCATGTGTGCTGAAAATCCTGAGCTAAAAATCATGATTAGAAACATGCTAATAAAGTGTCTTCCAGCAAAATTTGACTTTAACTTTAAAAAACTTTCAAAATGGAAAATGGAAGATCACTTTGCAAAAATCTAAGTATCGGTTGTTTCATTTTTAACAGATTTGTGATATCAAAGTAAATTTCTAAATGACTCAAACATTCGTAAATAACTTTGATATCGAAATCTGTTTTCCGCGAAACTTTCTTGTACATATGTATTTGAAAATTGATAGAATTTATAAAAATGTAAAAAGAATTTAAAAGTGACTCTATAATACTACTATGACTCGACAACTACTATGAAATCGGAGGGTCATCCGACTTCTATGTAGTTTTAAAAATTGATAAGAAAAGAAAAAATGTACAAGAAAACCCTAACCTGAGCTAATAAATGAAATAAACAGTGTGTACGAATTTTGCACGATCGTACAGTCGTGGTCACTATGCTCGCTCAAAAATATAAAATACAACCAGTTCCCGTGTCGCTTCGGACCATTCGTCCTACGACATGATGGGAACCGGAGGAACCATAAAGCATGCGACTCACCGATCGCTGCCGTGCGCCACTGCGATCGCTTTACCGGTAGAGCATCAGAGATTTGAACTGCTTTGGACTGCTTTGGACTGCTTTAGCAACGTTTGGATTTGGCAGTTTGTCCATTGGATTGGCAGCGTGACCTGTAATCATAGCAGGACAACAATTTAGTAACTGTCAATCAATTTGCATTTCGAGTAACGTATACATTTTTGAAACGCAAACAGTTAATAAACAAGTTAAGCATGCATGTAGTACTACATTACAAAAACCAGTAATAAATTTGCAAATGTGTATCAATACGTATAGTCACTCAGTGAAATATTATAAAATATTCGAAAAAATATGTCAATGCACTTGAATAATTATTGTATGGCACAGGTTAAAACGTTTGCAAATTTATACCGAAACACATAGATAACTACATGGTAAAACACATTAAAACACCAGTGCAAGTATTCCAAAACATTTAAATAACCACTCCATAATACACACTAAAACACCAGTGTCAATATGTTAAAATATTTAAATAACCATTCCATAATACACACTAAAACACCAGTAGCAATTTGTTAAAACATTTAAATAACCACTCCATAAAATATATTAAAACACCAGTAACAATATGTCAAAACACTTAAATAATCGTTGCATAAAGTACACTAAACCACCAGTAACAATATGTCAAAACACTTAAATAATCATTCCACATAATACACTAAATCACCAGTAACACTATGCCAAAACACTTAAATAATCATTGCATAAAGTACAGCAACACCCAATAACAGTTTGTAAAAGCACTTAAATAATCACTCCACAAAATACATTAAAACCGTAAAAAATTAATAAAACATTCAAATAACCGCGCCATAAAACACAGTAATAAATCCGTATACACATGCACAATCACTTGAAGAAACACACTAGTAAAGTCACTGATACTTGTAGAACCACACCATAAATTTTATTAATACACCCCCATAATTAGTAAAAAATAATTATTAAAGCACATTAAACACTAGTAATAACACACTAGGTACACTAATATATCCGTATATGCATGCAGGTAACACACTGGTTAAGTCACTGACACTTGTAGAATCACACCATAAAATTTGTTAATACACCCGCATATTTGTTAAAAAATATTTATTAAAACACACTAAACACTTATTAAAGCACAGTAGGTAATACAGGGACAAGCACAATATCGGTAAAGTAAACCCTTGACTCGTACCGGTAAGTGTTGACAGGGCCGATCCGACCTCCTCGACTTCCAAAACAAAACTGAGCAGCGGCGACCTCTTCAAGTGTAAGTTCGATTGGTAGTTTACAGTAGCCAATTAGACATCACGTAATCGACCAATAGATCAAATCGAAGTGCAAGAATGATTGCTAGTGTACAGTAGCCAATCAGACATCATGTAATCCACCAATAGCGTGCAGCCACTCTCATTGGTTGCTGTATAATTATTCTAACGTTATATTTTTTAGAATTTTATATTTTTTTGTAGTTTATTAACAAATTTATTGTTGTAATTATTTAAATTTATTAATTTTTTTTAACTTAATCTTGCAGATATGTTGCAAAATGATTATTTATTAATATACATATATGCATATATCGTGAATTATATAATATAATATAATGGGAATAATATGATAGAATATAGGAGATTATTATATTTGAAATAACACAAAAGCACAATAACTTTTAAAACACTAAATGAATTTGGAAGGACCTCTTTTATACGTGTGAAAATTATAATATCAGAGAAACAATAACAAAGAAATACATGGATTTTATTTTGTTAACATGCATAGATCCGATAAAAATCGAGCGGTATCTTTTTCCTTTGCTCTTGCAACAAATATTGGTATTCATATAACAATTCGGCTGCAAACGTAAAAAATAATAATTTGCCGCATTTTCTTTATGTATACATAAACATGTTCTATGTAATTTATTCGTGTTTCCGGTTATTGTTTCAAATAATAAATATCTATCAATTATTAGTATTTTAAATTTTAATTTCAAAACTAACCTCAAATTCCGTGGTGCAAAATCAGTTCCAATCGATATAGTAGTTTTAGAATTCTTCTTTACCTAAAGATGTAATTTCAGTACAAAACCAATAACTCTTGTAACTTTGGCAAGGAAACTTCAGAATATTTCAATTCTGACTAAATTTTGCAAATAAACACCTTTTTTCGAAAGGAAACATCTGTGACAATGGTTTTTAGCGATTAGAATGAAAACTATATTATCGATGAGATACATATATCTAGCGGTGAAAGGTAGGAACTAATGGCGCCAAATTTGAAATAATGCTCCTGTGAAAATATTGATTTTCTAGGATTAATCAACAATAATATGCATCAAGTATCAATAATAGTTTACTCTAGAATATCTTAGGAAATATAATTGATCCAGAAAATCATAAAATATGACTTTTTGTAATTCCTTATATGCATGTTTGGATATGCATTTTTGTTATTTGTTCATCTGTTTCGCCATTAGATGGCGATGCACGTTTTGTCCATAGAATGACCGGCTTTTTATTTCTTTTTCCAGAGCTTTCAGCAAGCTTTCGTGATATTATTTCATTTCTAATTTGATCATATAACAATATTTATTTTAATAAATAACAATAATAATTATTTTAAACCTTTTACTTTATGTTTTATAGAAAAAGAATTTTTATTTTTCAATAGTTACGCATCTCGCCACCGGATGACGCCGGTAGTACTATTTTCCGAATAACGCGCGCGAAAATTCAAATTTGAAAACATACATTTGAAACATCGAAAATACTTTCGACTTTGTAAACAAATTACTTTACGATGAACATAAATTGACTAATAATATAAAAAGCTAACTAACAAATCTTTAATATCATTTCTAAATATTACATCCCCGAAATATTTTTGTTACGAACGTAAACTTGAGTATAAAACGCAATTATAAAAAGTTAACTTTCTTTCTGATGTAATACATAAAATCACCTTTCTCAAACATTTACGTGCACAATAAAAGAGCTTTCTTTTAAATGTTTGTACTTGTATTACGAACATACAATTATTTATCGGTTTCGAAAGTTCCATTTGTAAATTAAACATAAAGCGTGCCAGTGCGTGGATAATATTGCGGGTGGTAAGGACCTGTTTCCTTTTAGCTGCCATTGTCCTCAGGGAAGCCAGATTTGCACTTGAGAGTGCATGTATATCCAGCAGTAAACTCGTTTCTCGGTCATCGACTTGTTGCAAAACTATGCTGCACAATGTTCCTTTGGACTTCGGAACGCTAAATCCTTTTTTATCGATTTATTCGCCGCCATTGTTTTTTATTTGAACGAGTACTTAGCGTCTGTATTAAAGATGAAGAAATTATTTTTCGTTTTATCTTTACAGAGACTGTATTTCAAAAGACGCAAAGTTATATTTGATGTATATTTTTGACACAGTATTTATTTTATCATTTCTTTCATATATTGAGAGTTTGTAATAAATAACTACAAATTTTTATAGCTTGCTAGGTTGAGACTTTGTTCTCAATATTATTGAAAATTTGCTGTAATAAATGTTATAACAAACACAATAACAAATTTATAATGTTAATATCTGCGTGAGTCCACATCTCTTTCTTTATTATTCAAAGTAGATTGTTTCGAAATTATTATAAATAAATACACAAAATATTTGATATTTTCAGTATACTTTGTTAATACATATTATATTTTCCTGTCTTGTTATGTTAAATTACTGATAATCGTCAAATCTCTACAAGTATTTAAGTTATTTATATTTCGAAATAAATTAATTTTGAAATATTTTTAAACGTAGCCAGATTTTATAATTTTATGGTAGTATTAACATTACATATTTATTTATGGAAAAATAATAAAGTGTTCGTCATTTTAGAAAACCGTATAACAGCTTTATTTGTTTCATTTTATATTTATTATTTATTAAGGCAAATTCATTTATAAACATTCTAAGAATATTATTTAGAAAATAATATATTAAAAGTAGAAATCAATTTAATTTAGCAGTATACAACTGAATACAGGTAAATATATGAAGTTTAATCTTCAAAGTTAAAAGCATGAAGTCTGCCACTACGAAGGCTTAATTAAATGTATTTAAGCAAAGAATATTATAATTAAATTTTTAATTCCCTTCGTTACAAAACGACACCTAGAAAAACGGAGAATTTTAATTTAATTCTATAATTAAACAATTAATTTCAATTAAGTCGCGAGTTAAACACTGTTTCATCTTTCAGAAGATTCTATTAAAATCTGAACAACAGGCAACAGCGTTAATTCCTGTGATGCTCCGCAGTATGGCGCCGACATTCTACCAGTAATTAATTATGTTAGTTAATTAACAGTTAATTACGTGTTTCATAATGCATAAAGTAATTATAATTCATAAAATATGCATGGAATCCTACATTTTGTATACGTAGTCATTTAATCTCAATTTTACAACGACGTTCATGGTGATAATTGTCACGTTCGCAAAACGAACATGAAATACTGTATCACTAATTAGCGTCATTATGCCGTTCGTCTCATTTCGCTACAAAAAGATAGTAAAAAAGAAGCGGTAAACACTGATATGTACATTATGTTATGTCCTAAATAACTTGTTTTATCGACCGTCCAATTAAAGTGCTGATTCATGAATAATAAATATTATAGATTTTTAAAGAACAGCAATTCAGTAGCTAAGTCTTTAATAAAAGTACCAATTAAACGTTTTTAATTACATAAAGCAATATAAATCTTACTGAAAATGAAAGTTAAAAACCCGGTAATAAATTAATGTAATTTGTACAGTTCAAAAATAAAAATCAGTTTTCTCTTTCAAATTTCAGACGAGAAAAGGTAATAAATAATTCGATATTGAATCAATTACCATTACATTTAAGAACAACTAAGTACGTTATATTTTTGAATTGGATTGCTTGGAAACTAGAAATTTTAGAATTTAAAAATTGGGAAATTTGGTGATGTGAAAAATTGGGAATGTAGAAATTTGGGAAACGAGAAATTGGTGGATTAAAAAGTTTGTAAAGGAAGAGATTTAAAATTTTAGGATTTGATAATTTCTTTGAAGAAGTTTAAGGAGACAAAAATATGAAAATGTGGTGATTTGGTAATTTGATAACTTTAGAACGCGGGAATTTATTTTGATAACTTGATATTTGGAAATTTGGAATATAGGGAAATTGGGAAATTAGGAATTTGGGAAATTGGGAAATTGGGAAATAGGGAAATAGGGAAATAGGGAAATTGGGAAATAAGGAAATGAAGAAATTAGGAAATTAGGATATTAGCGAATTAGAGAATTGAAAAATCGGGAAATTGGGAAAATGGGAAATTGAAAAATTAGGAAATTGGGAAATTGGGAAATTAGGAGATTGAAAAATTGGGAAACTAGGAAATTGGGAAATTGAAAAATTGAGAGATTGGAAAATTGGGAAATTGAGAAATTGAAAAATTAGGAAATTGGGAAATTGGGAAATTAGGAGATTGAAAAATTGGGAAACTAGGAAATTGGGAAATTGAAAAATTGAGAGATTGGGAAATTGGGAAATTGGGAAATTGGGAAATTGGGAAATTGGGAAATTGGGAAATTGGGAAATTGGGAAATTGGGAAATTGGGAAATTGGGAAATTGGGAAATTGGGAAATTGGGAAATTGAGAAATTGGAAAATTTGGAAATTAGGAAATTGGGAATTTGGGAAATTGAGAGATTGGGAAATTGGGAAATTAAGAAATTGGGAATTTGAGAGATTGGGAAATTAGGAAATTGGGAAATTGGGAAAGTGGGAAATTCGAAAATTCGAAAAGTGGGAAGGTGACAAATCGGGAAATTGGGAGATTAGCAAATTGAGAAATTGAAGGTTCAGAAATTTGAAGAATTAAAAAATGAACAATATGAAAATTTGAAGAAATGAGAAGTTGAAAATTTAAGAAGGGCAAAAATTGGAAAATAATGACTTCAAAACTCAACTCCCTAAAAAATGTACAACCTCAAAATGTCAAAAGTTACAAATTCTCAGATAAAATAATAATTCACCCATTTTCAAACTTCGAAATTCCACACACCTCTGCACTTTCCATCTAAAACAATCTCGCTAAATAAATCATCCTCTCGAAAACGGAGCTTCACCTCAAAATATCCATTTACCCTACATACGAAAAGTAAAATTGACCCAGCCAGCGATACAAAAGAGCCTTATTTGCCAAAGTGCCGTTCGCGAACAATTAAAAACCTAAAAATCCCCTCTCCGGCTGTATTCACAAAAGAAGAAGCGGTGTTTCGATATCGAGCCACTCACAAAAACAAAACTCTTCGTTTCACCCTAAACGTGACGTCAGCAACCCCGACGCTCGTCAACGCGCATGCACCACCCTGTAGTCGAGGGTTTCGCGCAAGAGAGAGAGAGAGAGCCGGAGAAAAAGAGAGGGAAAGAGAGATCGAACACCGACATCGTTTCTCGCAGTCTCCTCCCGTTACTCGCGCGTGTATCGAAAGCATCTTTCTTGCTGTTGGCCTCGCTGAACCAAGAGGAAGAAAAATCCGCTACGATCTGCTCATCGGCGAAACGATCCAGTGTGTTTCCCGTCGTTTCGTTTCGTCTTTTGCATTGTTGCGTCTCGTGAAATGCGAGGACAACGCTTGTCGAAGGTCTCGTAAAACTTGAAGGCTTCGTCCGATCAAAACTGTCAGCAGCTGCTCACCGAACGACGTCGTAAGTAAATAGATGATAAGAGATAGCGATTGAGAGATTTCGTGGGTGTTCATGGAAAGGTTTGAGAGATTAAGGTTTGGGTGGTTAAGATTTGTGAGATTGCGGACGACATCATGGGGAGCAAAGATGTAATGTGACGCAAGGACGCCGAGCGTTTTTGGGATTCTTTTGGAGACGCGGGATTAATTGGATTGTGGGTTTTTGAGGATTTGGAGATTCGGGATTTGAGTTTTGGGGTTGAGGGATAATTGCGGATTTGGAGACTTGGAGGTTTGAGAGATTTAAGAGAGTTTTGAGATTTGGGAGTTTGGGGATTTAGTTATGTCGGAGTTTAGTGATTTGGGAGTTTGGTGGTTTAGGGGTTTGGGAATTTAAGCGTGTAGAAATTTATGGATTTAGAAGTTTAGAGGTTTGGAAATTCGGAAATATGGGAGTTTCAAAATTTAAAAATTTGTATATTTAAGAGTTCTATAAATTAAGAAATTGAGTACATAGGACATGGGCACATTGTGAAATTGAGAATTTAAGAATTTGAGGGTTTGAGAAATTTAGAATTGGAGAATTTGGAAATCTGGAAATTTAAGAATTTGAGAATTTAGGAATTTAAGGATTTAGGTACTTGAGAATTTTAAGAATTTGAGAATTTAGGAATTGGTGAATTTGTGAATCTGTGAATTTGAGAATTTGCAATATTGGAACTTTGTAAATTTGAGTATTTGAGAATTTGAGAATTTGACAAACTTAGAATTTGAGAGTTGTGAGTTTGAGAAGTTTAGATTTTGAGAAATTCAGAAATTGGGATATTGGGAAATTGGGAAATTGGGAAATTGGGAAATTGAGAAATTAGGAAATTGGAAAATTGGGAAATTGGGAAATTGGGAAATTGGGAAATTGGGAAATTGAGAAATTGAGAAATTAGGAAATTGGGAAATTGGGAAATTGGGAAATTAGAAAATTGGAAAATTGGAAAATTGGAAAATTGGAAAATTGGAACATTGGAAAATTGGAAAATTGGACAATTGTAAAATTAGAAAATTGTGAAATATAAAATTTGAGTATTTATAAGTTTGCCACTCACAGTATTTCAAACTCCGAAAATTTGAGAATCAGAAAATTCTAAGAATTCAGAATGTTTCAAAATATTTCCAAATAATTCTACTCCACCCTTTACGTTCCCAAAATGCACCTATAATTTATTCACTCCAGTTAATTAATTATAAAAGAACAAGTAAAATAATATTTCTCAACTCTCGTTCCATTACAAATGTTGCAATTAATCACGCAACAAAGCAACATAAAAGAATCGAATATAATAATTCAAATTAACCCTATTTCTGTACACCATTAATTTCCCAGTGAAATGAATCTATTTGCATTACTGAAAGATTTGAATAATATCGCTGAAACGTTCTTTTTCTGTACATGATTTATCGAATCAAATAACCAGCACCTAACTTTTTTAGCTCTATTCGATCTATCATAGATAAGGAATCGTGACTTGAAAAATTCTGTTGTTCGCTTTAATACTGTTATACGCATGATGAAGTGATGTATAAAATTTCATACATAATAGTGGAGAAAAAGCCTCCATAACGTGTATGCAGTACTCAATGCTATGAGAAATATTCTTGGAATCGCGAACATCACTTGGAAGTTGGCATAAATTCCTATGTACCGGTGAGATGAATGAATATTCGCTTTTGATGCAGATGAGTTAACAGTGTATAGAGTATTATTAACCCTACATAAGCAATCTGGGTCGTTGATGACAAAAAGGAAGTTTGATTTTGTTCTCAGTTTTTATTTCTATTGGGAAATTTTTTAAATATTCAATGTTTAACATGTTGAACAATTTTGATGTAGTAAATATTTTTGTATAATAATAGTAAATATTTTTCAATAATAATAAATATTATCGTATTATTATAGCAAATGTTTTTGAATCATAATGAATATTTTGTATAATAATAGTGAACACTATAAGTATAATAAACTAAATTTTACATCTCAAAAACTTGCAAAATGTGTCTTTTCTTTTAATGCTCAGAAAAATAAAATATTATTAAATGACTTAATTTGTTCATAAAATATGAAAAATAAACATATGTTTGCTTATGAAAGATATGTTTGTTTATTATATTAATTATAATAATAGGGTGATTTAAAATATGCAAACTTGAATACAAATATCATAAACAAAAAAGAACTCAAAAATTTATATAACATTGATATTGAAAAAGTGTCTTGTTTAACATTTATCATTTTAAGATAATTAATATAATAATTTAACCTTTTTTTAGTTATTTAGTTAAGTGAAATTGTACATATTACTTGGACAATCTATATAATTTAAATTTACTGTATGGCATTATTTATATTACTCTAAATCATTTTTATTTGGAAAATAATACAAATTGACTGTGGATGTTTATGACATCATTTTACAGCACTATTTATTTTTTCTTTAAAGTTTTATTTACTATAGGATGTTTCTGCTATTGTTTTATAAAATTATTTATTTTATACAGAGTATTATTTATTATAAGACGTTTACTAATAATTTATTTCAAAATAAATAAAAAGTGGAGAATAAAATTTGTTCACAAAAAACTTAATTTAAAAAATCATTGAAATCAAATCTAACTAATTGACTATTAACTATCACAATTATTTGTATGTTTTTGCATAATTAGTATCAGTATGCAGTGATTAGGAATAGTGCAGTTAATTTCAAGAACCAATTATCTTAATTGTTTACAAATTGATGGAAATATCGTCCTTGATCCTACAGACTTCTTGCATCGGTGAGTTTAAGAAGCGTGAACTGATGATAATGTATTTAACTACGTTACTTCTTCTAACGCTTGTGTGCTATTTTGCTCTTTATTCTGTTTTCTGTGGTCTATTTTATTTCATTTTTTATTTTGTTACGGTTTGTTCTATTTTATTGCGTGTTCCACATATTCTTACGTGTACTTTTACAGTGTATAAGTACATTTTTTATTTATGGTCTATATTTTATTTTGTTTTCTGTATTTTTCATAGAATGAATATTCATAGAATGTTAAGGAATATATTCTACATAGTCTATATTTTCAATATTCAATATACTCCATATATTCTATATTTTCAATATTCAATATACTCCATATATTCTATATTTTCAATATTCAATATACTCTATATATTCTATATTTTCAATATTCAATATACTCCATATATTCTATATTTTCAATATTCAATATACTCTATATATTCTATATTTTCAATATTCAATATACTAACTATATTCTATATTTTCAATATTCAATATACTCCATATATCCTATATTTTCAATATTAAATATATTCAATACATTCCATATTTTCAATATTCAATATTTTCTATATATTCCATATATTCTATATCTCCAATATTCAATATAATCTACATTTCTAATATTCTGTATGCTCCATATTCCCTACATTCTGAATACTCCGTATATTCTTGTACATTTACCAGTTAATACAAGAAATATAAATACAGCATATTTTCACACGAGAAATCTCCTTTCCAACTGAACCGTGATTTTAGAAATCGATTGCAATTTATGGCAGGGATTAATACACATCAGCGGTTCTTAGCCTTTTCAGAAATGCGTATCATTAAAACAAAAATTACGAAACTCTAATATTATCAGGTAACAAAACAGTAAAACAGAGAATAAAATAAATTTTGTACTTATAAATTCAAATTTCATGTTATTGCCAAATATTTGTATTTTATTTCTGAATGAATAATTATAACTGTTATAATAGAACAATTATAATTATTATAATAAAATAAAAATTATGACTTATAAGAATAAAAATGAGTTAACTATGAACAAATAATACAACTGTTAGGGAATAATAATTTTTCTTTCATTTTTGCTCCGTTAAATGCTTCGTTAAGAATTAAAACAAAAATATGAAATATGCAGTAAATACCTTTTTGTTCGTATTTCAAAGAATTATTCATCTATCCAATATGAATCCATTATTAACGTAATACTGGTTTTACAATCAAGCAAATTTTCCAGAAATTCTGTTTAATTCCATCAAATTCAATATTAACAGTGCTTTCAAACCAGTGACATTAATTTTTATACAAATCAATACACAATTTTATTACTCACATTAAAAAAATATCGTATTTTAATTTAGAGACCTAATTTTTTAATTGTGATTTTACAACCTTCAGTTTTACATTTAATCGCAAAACACATCAGCAAAAATTGTATGCAAATTTTGTGGAACACACTGTACAATTCAGATCATAATGAATATTCATGATGCTCAGCAATGATTTTCGTAGCCATTTATCTTGTATGGCACGATAAGCGTAATACTTAGATGAATTGTTACAAATATCGGTATGTATGCCACGACACTTAGCACCAGAATAAAATTTATTGCTTTCGACCTCGGATGCATTGAAAGATATATCGTGGGCTGTAAGATATGATGGCGCCACCAAGTCTAGTGTCACATAGTATGTAATCTCGAACGATTAATCAAAACATCGCCAGAGAGTACTTGATTCACCAGCTTTTCTGAAAAATAACAAGTAATTTTTTATATGTACTTTTTCACCTATCACTTTATTAAAAAAAATATTACTTAATATAATTTTTAAAAATATCAGTAGAAGGATTGAGTTAAATAATGTATCACAAAATGAATTATTAAGTGAATATCAATAACATGTTACATTGAACATGTTACATTAAATAATATTAATAAATGTGTTAAATTAAATAAAATCACTAAATTAACACAATTAAACAATCTTTAAATTAAATCATTATTATAGCAACACAAAATTGTTAAAAATTTTCTCTTCATAATAGACGAATATTTTAAAAAATTTCAAAATGAAATTTTCTCATAAGCTGCGTGTAAATAAATATTTTCACCTTAATGTTTTTATACAATAATTTCTGAAATATTCGTTTAATATCCTCAATAGCTTTCTTCAAAAAACCCAGTCTTTTAGTAATATAATTAATTATAAACACTCAGTATATTTTTTACAATCCATAACGCCTTAAATAATTTTTCGAAATTTTTCTATCACAGAATTACATTATAAAATAGTACAATAATTTCTATCGCTTGTTGCATTTAAATAATATTCGATAAAATCTACAGTTATTTCTGATATTATTTAATTTTGTATCATAACCTATGACGTCACCAGAATATTTATAATAATACTTTTCTCCTGCATAATAGAGACCTTATCTCCGCACTCATACTCCTCAGTTTGACACAAGTGCATTCATGTAACGACGTTGGTCTTTAATATTCTTCGAACAGCTTCGCGTAGCTTTAATCATGCAACTCGTATCGCGATATTTATGCAGACGCCCGACGTGAAGCACATGTTAATGAAGTAACATAACAGTTTCTCTAAAAGGAAACAGTACCTACACGTGTGCTCTATCAATCAGTCACTTGACAAGATTAGAAATTCCATTCGATAAAATTTTGTAAACGTCATTTAATCACGTTTGATTACCCACGATTATGTTTCCTTCGTACGGAAGTAATACTTAACACTCTGATGTGTGATGGTGGCAGAAAACAATTGGGTGATAGAAGACTCGTGGCGATTCTAACATGGATTAAAACTTCAATGATAATGTTGAAAAATTAGAAAAAAGTATGAAGGTGATAGAAGACTCGTGGCGATTCTAACATGGATTAAAACTTCAATGATAATGTTGAAAAATTAGAAAAAAGTATGAAGGTGATAGAAGACTCGCGGTGACTCTAACATGGATTAAAACTTCAATGATAATGTTGAAAAATTAGAAAAATATATGAAGGTGATAGAAGACTCGCGGTGACTCTAACATGGATTAAAACTTCAATGATAATGTTGAAAAATTAGAAAAAAATATGAGGAGTTAGGAAATTTTGAAATTCCGATGTTCGGAAAATTTGAGCTACAAAGTTTGGTAATTAGAAAATTAAAGCGTTAAAAATCTAAAAATATACAATTTCAAAACTCCCTAAATTCTTTGAAAGTCAGATATCTAGCGAAGTACGGCAAACTTCATCAACTCAGCAATTAACGAAACACGAAGCCATGAATAGCTTGAAAAACAAATTGACTCAGAAAGAATAAAGAAAGCTATATTAGCCCAACCAATTGAAGCGATAGCTTCGTTGAAACAAGCTAAAATAAATTATACAGGAATTCGTGTTCCATAACTATGCCATCGCAATCAACACGAACGATATCTTTCTTCATTATCATTTCAGCAAACTTGCGGTTCGCCCTTCGTCTTTCGCGTGTCTATCGATAATTTCATTCGCTGTATCGATACTTCTCTAAACTCGGTTCGCCAACATTAAGGGTAGAAAATACTCGTTGTCGATCGATGACTCTAACGCAGGGGAAAGAGAAAGAAAGAAGCTGAGGGTGTTTAAATAAGAGAATAGGAAGGAAACAGAGTGTCCGTCGCAAAAAAAGGAAAAAGAGAACACGGGACTTCCCTCGATGGTGAAAACAATCGGGTGTCACGGCTACTCTGTATATGCCACCCCTATTCTCATCGTTTTTCTCTCTTTCGCTTGTCGTACGTTTCCTTTTTTCTCATTTTCGCTTGTTCAAATGATAATGAAAGAATTTCACCAGCATGGACGCCTGCTTCAAAGAGAGCGCTTTGCGAGTCTCTGAATACGATCGCAATTTGTAATGACTTTCTTTTTCGTTTCAATGGGAATCGTGTCAAGCATTTTGAAATAAAAGTAGTACAGATATTCGTAAAAATAGTGCCGCTGTTTTTAATCAATGATGATCGCGGATGAACGTTTGCAAGATTCAGAGTTGTGGTTAATATTGTAACATTGTAACTGTGTTGGATTAAATTTACAAGATTTTTAAGGTACATTCAGTATTATATCGTTTGTCATGTTTGACTATTGTCATGGAATACATTCGATTTACAATATGTACTATGTGAATGAATTATGTTGAACAACATTTTATATAATGGTTAAGTTAAGTTTTTGCAAGATTTACAAGTTAAATCGTTTTCCACATTATGGTTAAGTCAGAGTAAATTTACAAGATTCACTAATTAAATTCAGAGATGGTCTTTAATATTTTATAGTCTTTTATACTGAATTTACATTCGATCTACAAATTTTACAAGTTAATTTCTAAATCACATCATTATTAACCTCCTACATCGTAGTCAGGTTATGTTAAATTTATAAGATTTACAAGTTAAACTCAATAATATGCTCTTCAAGTTAGATTTGCAATATTTACGAGTTAAATTCAACATTGTTTTTAAAGTTCCATATTCTGGTTAAGTTAGTTTAAATTTGTGAAATGAAAAAATTAAATTCAATGCTGTGGTGATTAACGTCATGTATTATGGAAAAGTTAGGTTATGTTTAGGAACTTTTCCAATTATATTCAACGTTATATTCTTTTACATTCGATATTGTTAGATTAAATTAAAAAAATTAACAACTTGAACTCGATGTTATTACTTAATAGTTTTTAATAATCCACGTTATGGTAGCGAAAAGATAAAAGATGTTAAAATATGGAACGAAAGCTTTGAACTAACATACCATTGAATTGAATTTTGTTTTCATATTGTACGAATTTATAAATATTTTATTTAATAAATAAATCTACAATTTTTTAAGGAAATTATTTTCATCCCTTAAGCTATTTTATTCTCGAAATTATAAAATTATAAACTTTTAACCATGCTGCATCACGTAGTATAACAATAGCGTGTAAAACAAGTTGAGGCATAACTTGTTCTCATAACTTGTAAGTTATACTTTCTGACATTAAAACAAAAAGTTTGTACATATTTTACTCGTAAAAACTTGTAACAATATCTTGAAACGTATCTCTTCAATATTGACGAATAAAACTTTAATTTGAAACTGTGACAATAATTTAAAATTTTAAAAAGCAGTTTTAATTACTGACAATTTGTTTTGAATGAAAATAAAAAATAGTAGGTAACAATAAATATAACGTGATTTTAATTTGATAATATTTTTTACTTTGAATATTTCAAATATGATACCCAAAATAATTGAGAAAAATTGTCAAAAGTTTCATTTATACCTAAAAATTCTTTAGTTTAACTATTTACGAAAATTAATAATTTTATGTTTCTGAAAGTTAGTTGTTTTAAAAATAATTTCCTAAAAATTACTACTTTCAAAAACCCTTTCAAAAACGTTAATAATCAGATACAGTTACCAAAAATTGGTATAAAATTCAAACTAATTTATAAAAATTAATATAAATAAGTGGTATAACCAATCAATATAAACAAGAAGTTACTATAAACGAAAAATTAGTATAATTATTTTAGCTAATTTTTGTATTATTTTCCAATAAAGTAATCCTTTTATTTCATCAAGAAAAGCAATAGAGATAACAGAATTGTTTCTAAATTGAGTATTGCAATTTCAAAGTAATCTTTCGCAAGCACAAATATTTTACTAGGAAATTTGTCAGAGTTAAGAGAAGCGATAGAATCATGAATTATTTGCTGACAAGTATTTACGAAAGGATGTCCTACAATGTGAATTGCTATTGGTTGCTCGGTGGTACAAAATCTTATTGGGTCAATCAATAACGATCAAGCAAATGGTCAATTGTGGAGGTAACGACGATCAGAATTATGTTGTCAGCGACCTTTGGCACTCAACACCAACCTTAACTTCGTTCGAGGTTCCAGTCTGATGCTGTCTACGATATTTCCTAGACAGACAAATAGGTCAGAATAATATATCAGATAAAATCATGCCAAATTATGCTAGCTGTACGTTTGGTATGAAAAGTAACAGGCACCAAACGAATGAATGATACTGTATAATAGCAATGTAAATGATAAAACAAAATTGATAAAATGCAACAAATTTAATATTCACAGAATATTGACATGACTAGAGAAATGTTAATTTTTATAATTTACGAAACAGTGATAATATTAATTTGAGAAATAGGAAACTGGGAATTTTGAAAATTGGAAAATTGGAAAATTGAAAAATTAGGAAATTGAGAAATTGGGAAATTGGGAAATTGAGAAATTGGGAAATTGAGAACTAGAAAACTGGGAATATTGGAAATTGGAAAATTAGAAAATTGGAAAATTGAAAAATTAGGAAATTGGGAAATTGGGAAATTGGGAAATTGGGAAATTAGGAAATTAGGAAATTGAGAAATTGAGAAATTGAGAAATTGGGAAATTGGGAAATTGAAAAATTGGAAAATTGATAAATTAGGAAATTGATAAATTGGGAAATTGGGAAATTAGAAAATTGAAAAATTAGGAAATTGATAAATTAGGAAATTGAGAAATTGGAAAATTGGGAAATTGGAAAATTGGGAAATTGGGAAATTGAGAAATAGGAAACTGGGAAATTAAGAAATTGGAAAATTGAGAAATTAAAAAATAACTGTTTGGTATAAAAAGTAACAGCCACAAAAGGAATGAATGATACTGTATAATAGCAATGTAAATGATAAAACAAAATTAATAAAATGCAACAGATTTAATATTTACAAAATATTGACATGACTAAAGAAATGTTAATTTTTATAATTTACGAAACAGTGATAATATTAACTAATTACATAGAGTAGCATTGTAGGTCAAATTTTGTGTTTAAATATTTGTAAAATTAAAGTTTAAAAAAAGAGAAATTTTTATTAATTAGGAGTCATTTTACTTGTTATAGTTTCCTAAATGAAATTAATATTAATATTATTTACATACTGTTAAACGGAAAATATTAATGTAAATATTACTTAAGGAATATAAATTAATTGTTCTATTTCAAGAAATATGAAAATTAATATTTATTGAGCAATTAATAAATTGCGCCAATTTAAATAACGTTAGTATTAATATTTATTGATGAATAAATCGATTGCTTCAATTCAAATCATATTAATAATAATGTTTATTGATCAATGACTCAATCTCTCTTTTATTGACATTAATATTTATTATTAATAAATTCTGTGATAATAAATCAATCAATAAAAGTTCTTTTTATCTTAAATTTTTAAATAAAGTGTAAATAAAGCATGTATGTCCTACATTAATCAATTATTTTAATTATTTAGTATTCCTATATTACTGAAGTGCTCTTTAGGTCCAATTATACTTTTTCATGACAAAATAATTATACTAATTACGACCTAATCAATCATTTTAATTATGATAAACTCATTCTCCGTTATCCATTAGGATAATTGAAATGTGTGGTTCAATAAATTTCAACTACATTTATAGGTTGAAATTAAACTTCAGCTCAAGCATAAATAAATACCTTTTCTCTAATAAATATTTTATATGAAAAGAAGTTGATAAAAATATTTTAAATACAAGATTATAACCATTCTTTCTACAATCGTTTGTTTATATATTTTTATACGAAACTGAAATACAAATACTTGTTTGTATATTGTTGAAATTGATGAACAAATACTAATATTTTTACAAGTAGCATATCCTTTTTTAAACTTCTTTGAAAGAAGTAGAAGAAACATTTCAGATCGAATTTCGCATGAAATATTCACGAACTCCATTTTGCAATTTCACGCTGACAATTTTCATCCCTATCCAGTAAATATTTGATGAAGAAGTTCCGAAAATTCAATTTCTGGTTGCAATGGGGAATATCCCCTTTTGTTCACGTCCAGACGTTAACTGTCACGATTAATAATAAATTTTACTCACTCACGGAAATTGAATCACGTCTACAAGAGTAATGTTAGTTCTCCGAAAACCTGTCTACGTTTTGAATAACACTATTATAACTATTTAAATTGATTGCAATTACTGTAGACATTCCTTTAACCAAATTAGGAAGAAGTCAAAAGTGCATGAGATGTCAAATGAGTTCAAGAAATTAAATACGTTTATTTTAGAATTTTAACGTCTGCAAATTTCCGTCAAATTCGTACATTTTGATATTCCAAAAATGTAAAATAAATAATAAAGTAAATATAAATAGTGCATAGAATACGAAATAATAATAAATTATATTAAATGCTAATAAATTAAGTTAAATAGTAGTAAATAAATAATATAACTTACCAAACGAAAAATGTAAAAAGTCAGGTCTTTAATTGCATCAAGAAATCAAATATTTTTATTTTCCAATTTCGACATGCATATACTTATTTCTCAATCAACTATTAATTCATACTATCACAGAAAATAAATTATAAAATGAAAAATTTTAAAAAGTAAGTCTTAAATTATTCAAAAAAACTAAACTCATTTCACAATTTTCCTATAAACTTAATAACGAAGAGTTTTTTAAAATTGATGAAGAGATTCACGTTGGCCCTCGAAACGTGACTATTTTACCTACTGATATATCTATACAGTAGAGCTAGCTAAAATACATTATACAGTTTCAGAAGAGTCCTCATGAAATTATCGTTCAGTCGTTAAATCCATTCTTTCCTGAAAAGTTCTGTTTCTTTTTAATTAAGTTTCTCAGCATCCCGGAGAAAGACTAAAGACCGGATTCCAACTTTAAAAGGACTCGTTTCAATTTAATTTTTACGGTAGCTTGTCGCGGGTCTCGTGTAAACGTTAAGGAACGTTCTCTGCGCTTTCTGTACTGTTTTAAGTAGCTCCTTAAAGCACTTCGAGGATCGAGGTAAATGGATGAGAAAACAGAAGCCGTAGGAATAAGTAGGCGTCGAGTAACAGGAGGTGAGCTACGAGACGAGTAAAACGGATACACAAAGTAATCCATGGATGGTTTCAATCTCGGGGGAGCAATCGGAAAAAAGAACATGATGTTTTGTGTGGCTTTTTCAATGGACTAACCTTCATTAATTTTGTGCACGTCCGAGGCAAGAGAAATAGACGATGATCGACGAGATAAGTGGTGCAAAAAGTAACATTGATGGAGACTATATGAATCGAAGGAGAAAATGATTGCACGTCGCGTGTCAGATTAAAGGGAAGATTTATTGACGACTGAATCGCGAAATTAATTATCAGAATTTTTATTCGTTAGGATCGCTGAGGTCTCGCGATTCAAGAACACCGACGGGGATAAATGTTTGCGATGTATCATTATTAATTTATCTTTTGAAAATTTTACAAGTATTAAGAGTTTTGGATGAGGTTGAGAGTTGAAGTCATTTTTGGTTTATCATTGGAGTATTTTCATCTTATGAAATTACAAAATACTAGTCGTAATAAATACTTACAGAGAAACCGCTTTGACTGATTTTGATAAAACTTTGATCAATTTCTCATTAAACCTATCTAGGCCGTTTACTCTGAAGGAAAAATCAACCCTTTTAACCAAGTCCATAGACAAAGCATGTTGAGGTATTATAGTAATAATTGAAAATAGTTAATTCAATATAAAATTCCTTCCTCATATAGAAAATACACAAAAAGTAGCAATTGTATACATAATAATTGTGTATACTGTATACTGTATACTCTGTATACTGTAATACAATGTTCAATTTTCATTCATAACGAAAACAAAAATTAAAATTCTCCAAAAAATAAGGGGAAAGGTAACTTAATTTTTACCAACAAAAATTTTTTCCAAAACCCCTTTACATGAGTCTAAGGAAATATCTTCAGTAACTGTAACAATAACAATAATTCTTGTTTCAAATATTGTTTAACATCTCCCTTTACGACTTACAATTTGCATAAAATAAAAGTTTCGATTTTCTCCAAGTAAAAAGACGGTCAGATTATTCTTAGATAGAACAGTTGTTTTCCAAAAAACGTGTATCAGTCACCGGGTTTCCCTCGTTAGTTAAAAAGAAACGAAGCGTTTAGGTTGAAGCACGTTGCGCATAGCGTTAGAGGGAGGATGAGAGGGTAGGGTAGGAGAAAAGGGGAAGAGAAACGAGGGAGGACGAGCAAAGGTAGGAGAACTAAACGAGGGTGTTGGTTGCGAATCGATAAACCACGGGAAACGCGAGGCACCCTTGCGCACGGCTTCAACATGGCGGTCGGTGAGTCCCATTCCCTTTTTCCTTGATGGTGTTCGTCCAGTTAGAGGAACTTGAGCTCGTACGATCGATTCGGAGCACGCTAGCGTTTTTCCCTTTGCTCCCTTTCGTTGTCGTTGCTCCGCGAAAATGATCCCGCGGGATCGATGAACACCACGCGGTTCGCGGTGTTGTAACGTGTGCGTGTACGTGTCACGAGCAACACTCCGAGGGAGTGACAAGCAAGCTTTATTCGAACTGTTTTCAGACGAGAATCCGATATGCGGATCAGGGAGGCCGTCGTCTCGTTGCCGCTGCATCCTGGAGGACTGAACAACAAGTAAGTGCTACCATTCTCTAACTCTATATATATATCTCTTGTACTCTTGTCCTGTAGCCAATTGATTCGTCTCGACGTCGCTTTCGTTCATCCTCGAGCTTTTTGTGACTTACTGCGATATTCGACAAATTGGACCTCGCGATTTCACCGATTTTCTGGATTCTTTAGCTACTACTTGTGGCATTTATGTTCCGCAGGTTATTAATTTGCGAGTTCTTGTTTTCGGAGAAACGAAGTTTCGTTGATTGTCGGTGTCTGTGTATGATAAGCAGCAAAACGGAACAGGTTTATGTGATATTAGGTTAGAAATACGTGGCTATATCGTGCTACTCATTCGTTTTCACAATTTTCAGTAAATTACTGCTAATTGATTTTCAGTTATATTTTTTGTAATTCTCGTAAGTTCTTAAATATTTGACATGTTTAATACATAGGTACTAAATATTAAATTGTATCATCGAGAATGCCCTTTAAATGACATTTACCGTTGCCAAAAACTCTTACACAGTATTATGTAAGGAACATTTGAATGACATGAAATTTGTTCAGTTTTGCTCGTTATTGTACAACGGCGTGGTTTAACGTGCTTTGTTTGATGTCGTTTGTATCGTTTAATCTTCCGTGGAAATAATCGATTCACCTCATCCATAATTAATGTACAAATACAGGTAAAACGTTGAGCGATTAATACTGTAGTATAAAAAGACCTTATTTAGTGCAACCATATTTTTATTCTCCGTTTATTTTAGCGTGATTCAAGTAGAATTTTCTCTGTCCAACTTGACAACGAAGAGATTCTTGGTAGAATTAGTACAATTAGATCACTTTCAGTCAAGTAGTTTCACCGACAATGAGATCTAGCAATGAGTAGCTTTAAATGTTACTTATCTAGTGTAAATTGTAGAATATTTATTCCGTACCTTATTATTAGCAATGCCATGGCATTTTCTGAAAAGGAAAAACCATAAGGTTAGTGTTGACTCTAAACGGTCCCCCTTTTTTGATACAGTTTACCGTTCGTACTTTCCTTTCTTTTCTGTTTCATTCACGCATTCAAGATATACAGGGTGTTTCATTCAAAGCAGTCCTCTCGAATATCTACGAAATTATTATTCCAGAAAATGCTTTGTGTAAAAGTGAAATGGTTTCGAAGGAGACGTAATCAACTGTCTTTTTGTAGTTGGAGAAGGTAACTCTAATTTTTTTTTAATTGATCCGCGTATTTTTCAATACATCATTACTTTCTATAAAAAAATACTGACCTACTTATATGAAGAAATTGATTCAAAATATATTTTAATTTTAACCTGCCATTGTTTACCAATGTTTATGTGTTTGATATTTTGAAAACGCTGTATCTACTGTAATGTTACTATAGTAATAAACTACTTGCAAAATAAAGATCAATTTAAAAACATCCAAAGCAGAGTTCTTCATAATATTATCAGTAATCATGCCACAACAATACTATCTTAATTTCAAAATATTTCCTAAACTTTTCAATATACCTTAATTTTCTGCAAAGAATAATTGTTCACATAGTTATAAAAAAATATATGGTTCCATTAAAAAAATAGAGGTGACCTTCAAATGCCCTTGGCGCCTCCTACAGAAGACTAATTAAGAATGTCACACTCCAAATTATTGAACTTTTATTAGAAACATTTTCTGATATCGGTTTCGGAGATACTCGAGAGGACCGCTTTAATTGATACGTCCTGTATATACGTGCTTCTTATGATGTTGACCAGAATATAATATCTCGTCTAGATTTTGTTTATCGATGTCTTCGTTTGTAAATATTTATCCATGTCCATTGATCGAACGCATCAAACAGCGCACATACAACGACACACATACACAGACACACAGACACACGTAACAGATCGCAACAAGTGATTGTCGCATGAATGATTTTACCACCCCCTATTCATCAAAGGTGCAAGCTCGTTGAACAAACAATCATTGTTACGCGTTCTTGTCTCGTTAACGATGTACGATACAAAGATTCATTTGTTTTCCTTGCGATTGTACCTGCATTTAACGATCAATTACACGGAATTTTTATGTACTTTTTGTGCGGTGTTTTACTTTCGTTCAACTGAGTTTACACGATTATGCAGTTTGGGTTTATTGGAGGAGTTGGATGCAAATTCTTGGAAATGAAGTAAATAGGTTTTGATAGGTTTTTTTTTATTTGGTTAACCATTTGCACTTTTAATTTAAGATTTGGATTTTTGAAAATTTGCAGATGTTGCGAATTTAGAAGTGAATTTGAGAATTTGGGAATTTAGGGATTTTAAAATTGAGAATTGAGATTTAGGAATGATGGAATTAAAAAGTTTGGGAACTTGGAAAACTTGGAAATTTGAAAATTATGGGATTTGAGAATGAAAGATTTTAAATTTTATAAATTTGGAAATTTGGAAATTTGAGTATTTCTCTATTTCGAATTTAGAGATTTTACAAGTTGGAAACTGAAGATTTAGAAATTTGGGAGTTAGAAATTTGGAAATTTGAAAATTCGAAATTTCAGATTGTAACTTTTGGAAGTTTATACGATTAAAAATTTGGAAATGTTAAATTTTAACAATTGGTGTTTGAAGATTTGGGAATTTAGAAATTTGAAAATTAGTGATTTAAAAATTTGAAAATTTGCAAATATGGAAGAATAAAAATTTGTAACTCCAAAAAGTATGAATTCCTAATTATAACGGATTATATTATAAATTTTTATTCAATTTTTTTAATTAATAATTACATCCATTTCAGTTAACTAGTACCATCAACAGTTATTAATTACAAATTACTAGTATCCAACAAAATAAATTCCTTTCGTAAATTAATAGCGTTCCCAAAAATGAAATCCAATAGAAATTATTATTTCATCCAATTAAAATTTATTTCTCCTTAGAAAGTTGATAGCTGTACACACATTGACACGGGTAGATGAACTTCAACATATATCTGTACACTCAATTAGCTTCGTTATCTCCGTGTAGATAATAATTATCCGACACTTGACATTTCTCTTCATACTTACCTAACAATCTGCTTGTACAAATTCTATGATATGTATAAGTCCGTTTATGCAAGTTGTATGAACGTGTAAACCCAGCTTAAGATCCAAATCGCTTGAGATAGATTCACATAACTCACTTCGAACGATGTTTAAAAAAGATTATGCTGTGTGCACGAGATCATTGCGAGTTTTATTTGTATAACACGCGACACTTAGAAATGGAATTCGATGGCTTAAAAACGATTGTTCGATTTACACGTCATGCAAAATATCAATAGTCCCATCGATGAAATTGCACATCCACGCACATTCACGCACTGTTGGTATTTTCTTAATCGATCCTCAAATTCGACTGCAACGAGCTTGGATATTTTTCATTTTTTAGGGGAACTTCACGTATTTTTCTTATTGTTCTTTCAGTATATTGTTCTTCGAAAAATTATAGCTAAAAAGATTTAAAACTTACTAGGATTAGTTAGACTGGAATTAACATGGATTTTGTTATCAAAATTAACAAAATTGAAAGTAAATAAAATAGTAATTCTCCTCCTTTTTCGAAGTCGGTTAAAAAGCGAACAAATTTTTAATAATATAGTTATTAGAATTGTATCGAAATTTAAGGTTCTCGCAAATTTTAATGATATGACAGTCAAAGTGTTAAATAAACAAACTTGATGAGTCGTGATTGATTCCTCGTGTTGGAGAATCTGAAGCGGTTGAACGAGAGAATACCCTGACGAAGTGCGTTCATGTGGGTGAGCAGAGTAGCTCGTGCCACCTCGCAGACGTTCTTACGTAGGTGTGCTGCCTATATTTGCATCGTCATAGATCGTATGGGCCGCGGCTAACGGAACGTATCGATCCACTTGGACTCATTCCTCTGTCTCGCTCGCAGTCAGCTTCGTAGGAGCGAGCAGAACCAGCCGATCAGCGAGGAAATCGAAAATCGCAACGACATCTCGTTGACGAACGCTGCCTCGGTCACCAGGAGTTCCTCGTCCACCGATTTCATCTTGGAGGACAACGACGATTTCCGTGTCGCCGAGGATACCACCACGTGGTCATCTCTCGCTATCACTCGCGAGAACGTGCAGATCGATACCTCGAACGAGAACGTGAACGACAACGACAACGACAACGAGAGTTTGAATAACAATCTGACGTCCCCTGGCATACACAGAAACAGTTCCGACGAGAGCCTCACCGATTACGAAGGTAATTTTAATTATATTTACTGTCATTTATATTTTCAATTATTTATTTGTAAACTTTCATTTATTTATTTGGCAATTTATTTTGTACATTTTGTAATTTTGTGACTTAATGAGTTTATTTGGCAAGTTTGTAACTTTGAGAATTTATGTGGTAATGTGACTGTAAGTTTAGTTTAGAATTTTGAGACCTTCAGAATTTATTTTACAGTTCTGTGACTATTTACTGCGAAATGAAGCTTTTGATCCTGAAGCGTAAATTTCAATTAAATTGTAGTATTAGTGTGACAATATTCCTATGCGACGATGTGACGATAATCCTCTGTGATAATATGATAATCATATCTATAATTTAATCCTAAATTAATAATTTAATCTAAAGATTAGTTATCTATAATTTAAGATAACTAATTATTTACTACCGAACTAATGTACGCAATAAGAGTACACAAATGTACTCGCTAAATAAATAATATGTATGTCACTAAAATACATTATTACAAAATATTATTAAATATTATTACACTAGAATTTACTACAAATATTTCTGCTGCAATATAGTATAATAGTATACGGTTCGAACTTCAAATATTTTGACTCAAGTTCGAATCTACTTGAAAGAAATTTCTTTTCAACATTGAATGCTACAATGATAAAACTGAAGAATTGTATGCAGATTTCGCTATAAATATACTACTTTCATTTGATTTAAACACTTTCACTGTTCGTATTTTCATCAAAATCGACGTGATTTCAACTTTGCGTTAAAGCACGAAAATCATTCATGCACGAAAATAAAATTAACAAGACATTATCATATTTTCACTTATAGAAGAATGTATTTTCTCTTCTAATTAAAAATGCATTTATAATAGTTAGAAAAGGAAATATAATTCAGTATATTCTGTTGTCATAAAAGTCACGAACTTCGATATTTAATAGTGGTCCCTAGGCCTTCTAAGAATGACGTCGCCCTTGACATTAACCATGAATTTCATGGTTTAATGATGCAGATACACTGTGCATACATTGTACATGCAATCGCGTATACAGGGTGAAATCTGAAACGAGGAAAAGTAGAAATATGTATGTACAAAATAGTGTATTACGTTTTTAAGAAAAGTGAGGTTAAAAATTCCGAAAGCACACATGCACTCGATTAAAGTCTCCAGCAGCGTATCTGTTTATAGCACGTTGCTTCTTCGTATGTTTATGTTCATAAAAATCGACGATTATGTGACCGGCAATAATAGATATTACAGGTTTTTATCAATTTTTTTCTGACATTTTTTTGTTTGCTTAAATCTTTCGATTATTTACTTATTTATTCAATCTATAACTTTGCAACTTTTAGTAGACTCCAAATGTTAAACTTTTTCGAACTTCAAAATACATTTTCGAATACGCTATTGTGTGAACTGGAATACTATTAGGAAATTATTTAAATTTTTTAATAAAGTAATTGTTATATGCGTTTTCATTTGACAAATCTTTTACAGTTACAAAATTAAATTTGAGATATGAAAATTTAAATGTTGTAGTCTTTAAGAGTTCAGGAGTTTAAGAATTCAATGATTTAGGAATTTTTTAATTTTTAACGATTTGATAACTTACAGATTAAATTCTTCACAAATCCAAACAGTTTCTAAGCTCAAGAAAAATTAGTAAAAAGTTAAAAAATATAGTAACTGAAAAATTTCATCCAAGAAGTTAATCGAGTTACCAGAGCTACCAATACATAGATGAATCAGCCTGTATACGTAGAAACGTTTAGCTGTCGCGTATGTTAATCAGACGATTGAATTAAAATCCCCTTGGTCGAGTGTCTGGTGTGTTGCAATGAGTCAGTAGCCTCGCCACGATTATTCAGTATTCCGGCAATGTGCAACGAGCATGAAATTCCGCAGGGCGTAACTCTTCTCGCGAAGACTCGTTTCATGAGTGGACACCGCCTGATTGGTCCGGCTGTTCCGAGGAAAGAAGTCCTCTTTCTGGTTGGCGTGGTATCGTCAACCCTAACTATTTAGGCTTTCAACACCTGAAACCGTCTCAATTGTGGCCAACGCATCTGAACGAAGACGAACTGGATTACCCGTGGCTCAACGACTTCGACACGCGACTTACCGAAGAGGACAACTACCTGTGCGTGCAGGAGAACGAGAAGAAGAACTTTTACAAGAAACCTTATATAATACCGGTAATTGGATTTTCACTGCTTCTCGCTGTAATGTGTGTCTGCCTTGGTGTTTGTTTTTGCGACGATCGGATTTCTAGTCGGGGAGAATAACCTGTTGGTTGAGGGAGATATGCTTGCTTTGAAAATGGCAGATGAGATTTTTGCTCGGAAGAATTGTGTTTAGTGACTGACAGAGATATATGGAGACTTCGGTGGGAAGGAATTTAGGAGAATTTTGGGGAAATTTAATAATTTTGAAAGTTAGACATTTAGTGGACATTGGTGATGGGGAATGGATTTGGAAATTTAAGAATTTAAAGATTTGACAATATGTGTAGTTGGATGTTCAGAAATTTAGGAAGTCAAAGATGTGACAATATGTGTAGTTGGATGTTCAGAAATTTAGGAAGTCAAAGATGTGACAATATGTGTAGTTGGATGTTCAGAAATTTAGGAAGTCAAAGATGTGACAATATGTGAATTTGGATGTTCAGAAATTTAGAGAATTAAGGATAGGAAACGTGAGAATTTGGCAATTTGACAATTTGAAAGGTTTCATATTTTTCAATTTAGTTATTTAATAATTTCGTAATTCCTAAGTTTTGCAAATGTCCAAATTTCCAAATTTCTTAGTTCTCAAGTTCCTAAATTTGCAAATCTCCAAATTTCTAAGCTACCAAATTCCTAAATTTGCAAATTTCCAAATTTTAAAATTCTCAAATTTAAAAATCTAAAAATTTAGAGATTTGAACATATACGAATTTTGAAACTTGTTAAATTAAAAAAATAATTTATAAATTCAGAAATTTTTCTTGTTATATAAATTACACTCTACTGACCACTTATTTAGCAGATCATTCACAGACAAAAAGCAGTTTTTAATACTAAAACAAAACTTCTCAAGATCTCCGACGACATAATCAAAATAAGCTACTCAAAATGAAATTTCAAAACTCGAATATATCAAAATACATAGAAACATAACCTATCAGTTACCCATAACTGTAAATCTCATTTGAAGACCAGACGCCACTGAATGGCAAAGATGTTCCGTAAGCAGACCTGTTAAACGATTAAACAGCATCTAAATTTAGCTCCAACTTTAATTACATTTATGAACGGCTATAACCTCGGATAGTCGAAGATACTTTTTACACCACTCAATTAGATTTCAATCTTTCTGCTTTCCAACTCGAGTTGTATTTATAGTTTCCTTTATATCCCGCATTCCCGCTTTTTTAGTCCCCTAAATTGATGCAATCAGTATCATTTAAAGCAGTGTTTCCCAACTTTTTTGTGTCGTGTCTTTCCAAAATTCATGTGTACCATATGTAACGTATACATAATTTATAATATTCAAAAATTGAATTGTTCACTGAAATCGCAGTGAAGAAAGTTAAACAATAGATTATAGAAAGAAATCACTAGGAAATTATTCAGGAAATAGTACATTTTTGAAGCAGATAATGGAGAACTGAAATTCAGTACGAAATAAATTTAATGGAAAACTTTTCTATATTATTTTAATTATTAGAAAATGATCGTTAAATTCCTATTTTTCTAAATCTCTAAATTCCTGAATATCAAAATTCCCAAATTCTCAAATATTCAAATCATTCGCCGTTGAGGGATTTCTAACCCCAATATAGTCATTTACCAAAATCCAAATACCGCGTGTTTAATATTCTTAGTAGTCCAATAACTGTTCCAAATAAAACCTTGCAACATAAATTACACACTTATCAGTCATGAAAAAGGTCGATATCGGCAATTAGTTAGTATTAGTATAGTTTTCCCCAGAATATTGAGCCGATATCCGATTCTGCTTCCAGACAGCTTCACAATTGTTCACATCGGTGTTGCTTCAAAGTATAAATCGCGCTAAAAGTGCTGACGACACAGAAACAGAAGAAAAGGGGCTTTCAGAAAAATCAGACGTGATAAACGAAGAGATTGAAGCGAAACCGTATCTTAAACCTATCTTAGTGGATGGTGTTGTACAGGGATGGGAGTTGCTCGATGATGAAGAAGCACTCCCTGACCCAACTGCGGAGAACAGCACCCAAGTGTCAACGGCGAAGTTGCAAGAGGAACAAGAACGAAAGCTTCCCGTTGAGACTGAGGTCGATGAACTGGCCAGTGTAAAAGAAACTCCACAATATTTTGATATTCTGGATTCGGGAAAGAGCAGTAAAGTCGAGGTCAGTTCCGAAATTTGTATCCTATTCCTCTCCTTTTTTGTTGTTTATAAACAATACTCGAATTGGTTTGGAGCAGTTGAGATTGGGGACGGTACAAATTTTGTCAAGTTTTGTTTTGAGGAGTTTTTGGATTTGAGGATTTGGACATTTGAGTATTTAGGAAATGGGAAGTTGGAAGTTTGGATTTTTGAAAAATGAGAATTTGGAAATTTTAATACTTAGGAAATGAGAATTTGGACCTTTGTATTTTTGGTGAATGGGAAGTTGGAAGTTTGGATTTTTGAAAAATGAGAATTTGGAAATTTTAATACTTAGGAAATGAGAATTTGGACCTTTGTATTTTTGGTGAATGAGGATTTGGAAATTTGGGATTTTGGGAAATGAGAATTTGGACATTTGAGTATTTAGGAAATGAGAAGTTGGACGTTCGGGTTTTTGGAAAATGAGAATTTGGAAATTTGGGTTTTCAGAGAATGTAAATTGGGACACTTAGGTTTTTGAAAAATGAACACTTGGAAATTTGATTCTTTAACAAATTTGAGAATTGAGGTTTTCGTACAACAAAAATTTGAAAATTGAGGTTTTTGAAAAATGAAAATTTGGATGTTTAAAAAATGAAAACTTGAAAATTTGTGTACTTCAAGATTTTATCAAACAAAGGCCATTTTCAAAGACATTTCTGCTGCAGCATCCGCACTAATTTCAGCTTCAAATCGCTACTAGCAATAATTCTACGACTCGATCATATGCTTCTGATAAAACATCTCTCAAAAAGCCTAATCATTAACTCCAAAGCTACTTTATCAAAATAAAAACCTTACACATTGAATAAACTTTATTTGCAGACCCCACCCTCGTGCGATTCGGAGTCCCTCAAAGAAGAAAGTATCGCTGACGAAGCCAAAACCGAGGAAAAAGTGTCTGAAAAATCGGATGTGATAAACGAGGGTGTCGAAGCGGAACCATATCTCAAAGCTTGGAAAAAGATCTTAGTTGATGGTGTTGTAAAGGGATGGGAATTGTCTCTTGGCGATGAAGAAACACTCCTTGACCCAGTGACGGAGAACAGCACCGAACTGTCAACGACAAAGTTGGAGGAAAAACAAGAGCGTGAAGTTCCCGTTGAGATCGAGATCGTCGAACTGACGACCAGTGTGAAGGAGACTCTTCAGTTTCCAGAGATCGAGGAGATACCGGACTCCGGGAAAACCAGTGAGGTTGGAGAGGTTAGTTTAAAAATGTTCTACATTAATTAAGTTCTAAAGAAACTAAACTTCTCAGTTGTTTGTACATCGATTAATTACCGTAGAATTTTTTCAAAGTAAATTGGCAACCTAGTTGATTTCGTGGTTGGACGAAATTCGGGTCACGTTTGTCTTGCTAATGATGCAATTAGTGGAAGATTTAATTATTGCAGAATTTTTACTTGGACCACATAATTAGCGATACGCATGTCCCTCTTTTTCGCTTCAAAGAGATTCATTTTGTATTCCCTTCGTAGCTCTTTCTATGTACATTTCATCCTCCATTTTTATATTCCGGAGGTTTCACTGAAGTTACTGAAATTAGTGCTATATACATCGAATTACATCAAATATTTATGAACACTATTAGCATAAAAATACTAGTTATCAAATTCGTAATTTGCGACGCATACCGAATTCATGAAACTCTGTCGCGCGTAGATTAAATTGCGTTCGCCTTGAAGTACTTGGTAATCGTCTATTTAAGAGGTGATACTTAGCGAAAGGCTTTTTTTTAAATTAAATACCAGTCACGATTGCAAATGATCTCTGAGGCACGCGCAATTGAGAGTAGCGAGAATTCATTTTATATCGCCGGTGTCACGCTTCCGAGTGTACGTGTGGAAGAATAATGGCCGTACACGCGTGCAGATCGCGTTCTTCATTCTAAAACGGCGATGTTACTTACAATTAGCTACCTTCGTGTCACGTATGTACACTCGAGTGCAATATATTATTCTTTGAATAAGGATGCGTATGCGTTTTATAATTTCTATACTCGTGTTTTTAAATTTTTTAATTATCATATTGTTCAATTTTCATATTCATTCAGAATTCATCAAATTCATTAATTTCTAGGTAACCGAATTGTCAAATCCCCAAATTTCTAGATTTATGAATATTCAAATTACCAAACTTCTAAATATCGAATTTTAAATATTGTCAAATCTCCAAATTTCTTACTTTTCAAGTATCCAAATCTTCAAATTCCTCCACTCAAGATTTGTATAATAAATTCCAAAATATGCAGATTTCAAAATTGTTAAATCTCTACATTTTAAAATCACTAGAAAATCCTTAAGGTTCAATAAGTGAAAAGCCTTCTCCTCGATTATCATATTTTTTCTAGAGAAATCAGATTTGCTCTTGACTGTACCTACGTGTGGAAGTTAATCGCAAATTTCCTGAATCTTTGTCACGATCTCAAGTCTACTTTGTGACATTAAATAGCAGTTACCGTAAATACAGGTTGTCCTCGATTCTCTAACAACGAACCAAAGTTGGAAAATCTTTTCATGTACATATACCAGAAATTTACCATACGAGTAATAATTAAATTAATATTAAAATTAATGGGAAATTAAGTCTATTGTAGAATTTTATTCCATGAAATTTTAAAATTAATTGAAATTTTAGCTGAAATCGAAATTCAAGAATTTTATTCAACTTTAATTGAAATCGATATCAGTTATTTTGTTCTTAGAAATATTTAACTTTTAATGCAAAAATTAAACCATTTGCAAGTTTGTTATGATTTTAGTGATGTCGGACTACTCGACCTTGCTTACTCATTAGAGTATTTTTAGATAACCTTCAAATGAAGTCACAAAATAACCGATATTATCTACATTTATTGGTGACGTCACCTATTAGCAACAACTGTACTTTATAAATTCGAGTACGGTTAAAAATTCGAACATTTCGAATATTCAAATACTCTGACAAAATTAAATATTTATAGTATTCAAACTATTCGATGTATTACAATTTCAAAATCAAGTTTCAACCAGATTCAAATAATCCAATCTGCTTACATATTATTTTTAGAGGTTCTTTAACTCTTTGAGGTTAGGTATGTTAGAACCTGTCCTACCTTTTGCTTATCCTTTTATGCTTGATTGTATTTTACAAAGTTGACGATATTTTTGTATTGAATAACTGAAATTAATGTCTTCTTCATTTGTTTATATTAAAAAGAAATTCGGTAAAACTTACACTTTTATTTTCGTTACAATCATGTACCTCAGAGTCAAAATCACAAAATGACCGGTATCCATTTCGATCGATGACGCCATTTTTTATCGAAAACCACACTACATAACCTCAAATACGGCTTTGTCGAAATATGTAAAATATCCAAATATTAAAATGAGATTTTAACATGTGAAGTATCCAAATATCAAAATGAAATTTTAATATGTGAAGTATCCAAATCTTAAAATGAAATTTTACCGACATTCAAATATTCGATGATATTATGCGACAAACCCAACACGATAAGATAATAAACCACGTATGGATATGATCTAACATGCATCCTGTTTTTTCAGACGGAGGATATCGTGGTGGAGCACATCGACCTGATCCGCGAGGCAAAGGAATTGCCTCACCAGGCCCGTTCCAAAATAGGCAACCGTCAGACGATCACGTCGAACGGCTCGGCCGACGACGACTCGGAAAGCAACACCGACACGGACAGTTACCCCGAAGAGCAACCCACCTACACGAAGCTCGAGGAGATCGATCTGTTATCGAGCATCGGCCGGGACATCGGGGTCGATCTCGAGAAATACGTGCAACCGGTACCCGACGTGGTCGCCATGGAGGCAATGGACCCTGTTCACGCGTCCTCGCGATCCTCCCTGAACATGATGAAAGACAACATCGAGGATACGAACAAATTGTTGGATCGTGATCTCCCGGAGGCATCTAGCGCCGATACCAGGAAGAAAGAGAAGATGGCGAGGAACCAAGCGAAAAGGAGACAGCAACAACAACAACAGCAGCTTAGATCCTCGAATGCCCACAGACGTCCTGATAAGAGGAGAGCTGATGTGGATAATGGACCAGGTATCTTTCCTGTTTTAGCTTTTTATTGATGGAAATTTTAATTAAATGTAGAAGCTACCACAGCATATACGTAATTTTAAGCAATGTTATTGCATTCGATGTTGTGAATAGTATATTAGGCAACGTAGAATTATTATGTATTAAATAATATATTATTATGTGTTGAATAATATATTATTATTGATGACATAACGAATGTAGGTAACGTCCGTTTGTCTCTGTCTGCCATGAAAGAACACATGTTTTATTTTTGGAAGAAAACACTTTATATCTTTGCAAAGTTAATACTATTTTGAAACTACCAATTTTTTATTTGTTCGAGTTTTTGAGTTTTGTCAAACATAAGTACACAATTTTGATTAATGAAGCTAGCAAAAATTTGTAATTACAGTTTTTTGAGCTCTGGAGTATTTTATCCTGAAATATTGCACATTTGCAATGTTCAAACGATAACATATAATTTTATATACAAAGTGTAATTTATACAATATAATGTGAATGACGTTCGTGTAAGAAAATGTAGAAAGTTAAATTTCCGTATAAAACAAGAGTTGTCCTTCTATTAAATACAAATGTTTCTAATAGTAATTAAGAACAGTCGCTTTAATGGAATTCTCAGTATTTGTTTACATTTGAAACTTATAATTACAACATCCGATTTTATACAAACTCGTTGAAAGAAACTTGGAAGTTTCTACATTTCTTATGTCTTAACCAACGGGAACGACTGTATTTAATTCACTATTGCATAACAGTAGTGAAATTTTACGATAGAACTCGAAAAACAATACAGCACGTGGGTATACATGTTTAAGTATGTACACAGTGACTGAGATACGCATAATCTCACAGTCAAACTTACTGCTGTTTTTATGTATGTTATATACATATGTGCACATTGGCGTATGTAGAGCGCAGGATGTGGGAAATTATTGAAATTAGTTGGACATTTTGAGAGTGAGAATTTAGGAAGTTGAAAATTCGCAGGGATCAAAGTTTGAAGATTTTAAGATTTGAGAATTTTTGCCAAGTTAGAAATTTGAATATTTGTAAATTGTAGAATTTGCAAATTTGGGAGATTAAATATTTGTAAATATGGAAATTTGGGGGTTTTGGAATGTGAGAATTTGGAAATTTTGGTTTGGGTAATTTTGGAAGCTAAGAGTATGGAAATTTGGAAATTCAGAGAATTCAAGATTTGAGAATTTTAGAAATTTAAAAATTTGATAATTATGGAATTTTGGAATTTGGGAATTTGGGAATTTGGGAATTTGGGAATTTGAGAATTTGAGAATTTGAGAATTGGAGAATTGGAGAATTGGAGAATTGGAGAATTGGAGAATTGGAGAATTGGAGATTTGGAGAATTGGAGAATTGGAGAATTGGAGAATTGCAGAATTGGAGAATTGGAGAATTGGAGAATTGGAGAATTGGAGAATTGGAGAATTGGAGAATTGGAGAATTGGAGAATTTGGAAATTTGGAAATTTGGAAATTTGGAAATTTGGAAATTTGGAAATTTGGAAATTTGAAAATTTGGAAATTTGGAAAATTATTAATTTCTTAATTTATTACTTAAAACATTTAAAAATTTGAAAGCTCAGGAATTTGGAAATTCATGAAACTTCAATATAAAAAAATCAAATAATTTTCAATATTAAATTTAAGAATTTGAAAATCTAGAAATTAATAGAACCAATAACCTAAAATTCAGATATCTTAAAATTTGAAAATTTAAAAGATTTTAATTTGAAAACTCGTAGATTTAAAAACTTAAAAGTGTAGGAACTACGCCAATGTGCACAGGAAACTCGAACGATTAGCGTAATCTCTATAACAATAAAACTACCATGTGTATCTATCACAAGTTCTTTCGCTATGGTTATGCATTTGCGCTTCTTCGTTCACTATGTTCTCTCATGGCATAGTCACGGCTCTAGATTTCACATTTCAAGAGAATCTTGACTGTAACCTGAATAGAAGACGATAATCAAACAATTTAACTGACAAAAGCATTCATGGAACTTGAGAAATCATCTTCCTCTTTTCGCAAGATTCATTCCAGTTTCTTCTATTTTTGTTGCAAGCATTACAGATTACGTGTGCAATCATGTTTCCTCTAGTTGTGAATCATCGGTTTCTTTCATTTATATCACAACTTTCTCTTGTATTAAATTAATACCAAGAATGTGAAAATAAATTAAAAAGTTTGTGTTGATTTTTGTCCAATTTTCCTTTTTTTATCAAATGATCATACAATTATATACATTAATTTTTGAAATTTTTGCAATATCAAAAGACAAATTTTCAACATCAAGAGACAAATGTTAATGTCAAATAAATTCAATTACAAAATTATGTTCTGTATAATTATATTGCACTATATATTTGTAATTTATAATTATATTGTATTATGTATAGTAAAATTATTTGATCTTAAATGAAAGTATATGAAGATCTTGAGAGCCACTTGACATTATAATAATTTATAAGCGAATCATTCAAATCTATTATTAAAAGGACGTCTATAAAAATGGAACTTTGATTGTTAAAAAGTTCTTTGACTGATGATTCAATGTTAAAATGCTAGATTGTTAAAATTAAAATTAAAAGTGATACTTAGAACGTTAAAAAGTTCTTTAACTGAAGATTGAACGTTAAAAAGCTAGATTGTTAAAATTGAAACTAAAAGTGATACTTAGAATGTTAAAAAGTCTTTAAAAAAAGACTTAAACTTATGTCAAGACTTTAACTTAATATTGAAAATTAGAGTGCTAGATAGTTAAAATTTAATTTAAAAGTAAAACTGAAGTGCTGTATAGGTTAATTCCTTCTTCTATAATACAAAAAATTGAACCT
Organism: Megachile rotundata; assembly: GCF_050947335.1. NCBI lineage: Eukaryota > Metazoa > Arthropoda > Insecta > Hymenoptera > Megachilidae > Megachile > Megachile rotundata. Next base: position 9,357,805 of record NC_134991.1, on the reverse strand, counting down.
TCGCATTTCTCAAATTTCTATCTGTTATCTGTTAAATACTCCCATTTACATAATTCCTTCTGTTCTCAATTAAAGGTGGTTTCGACGTATACAACATCGAAACAGCGATGCCGAAGATCGACCTGGACGCAATAGAATCTCATTTGAGAGCTGCTCGTGAAGAAGAGCGACGGGTAAGTGGATGTTGTTTACCGATAATTGCATAATATCGTGGCTGAGAATATTTTCGCAAGCTGTATCGGAGAAACCTGTACGAATAATTTCTTTTCGCCTTGTCGAACACGTTGCAAAAGAACATTTATTGAAAGGGGGACCCATTTTCTCATTTTGCTCGTTGGCAACCTTTCACTTCGACGCACACGCGATAATTGCGTGCTTTGTTTACCCAGCAGTGTACGATATTTGCATGGAAATGCAAATGGAGGCTTGAGGACGCTGCACTCGTGGGTGTACAACGTATAATTTGAATTACAATGTTTGTTGACGGTGCAATAACTTTTTATGCAACTGTCATATTAATTTTAATAAATAATTCAACTGAAATGTTTTTCATTTTTGAAATTTCAAAAATAATACACTGACTTGATTCTCTAATTAAAATTTGACAATTGATTCTATTTAAAAGAACACAAAATAATTGTATGTAAAACATTTAAAAAGGTTATAATTTTGTTTTTGACAATTATTAAGTTCAATTTTTATAAAGTAATTAAAAGTAGATAATGTTACACCATTGTCTATTTCAACAGATAACCACACAAATTTATATGTAATGAAGTTTTCATGAACTAAATAATTAAATAAAAATATGAACGAATATGAACATTTAGTTTACACTAAAAATGTTTCATTGGTACCAAAACCTAAATTTTTATGAAAACATGTATGTACTTAACTGAGTTCATCAGTGTGATATCAAAATGATGTCTACTTTACAGTAGTTCAATTTTTAATAAAAAAAACAAGTCTAAATCTACAAAATTGACCATGAAATTGTTTATTAGTGATCACATCAATTAGAAACAGAATTAACTACGTGTAAGGTTGCAATGCAACTAATTTATAAGTCGCCTAATCCTGCATGCGTACACATTGCAGACTGTTAATTAAGAAAATAAATATCAGTCGTAGAAATTTATTATCCTACAAAGTAGCATTATATTTTTCTGCCTAATTTGCATTGAGCTTGAATTTAAATATAAATTGCAGCAATAATTTTCAGGTTTAATACCCCTGCGTGTAAATACAAAAGTCTAAAAAGTTCAAACTTAAATGCTCGATATTATCATTCCGGTTTAATCTCGCAAAAAGAGGATGAATATTGCCCTGGATAAATATTATTATTACACGCACATCAGAAAATTGTAAAAACATGAATACGGAAAGGAAGAACTAGAAGCATAATTGTAATGTTCGAGGGGAATAATTATCGAATAGGAAATAAGGAAAAGTAATTTTACATTGACCTGGTCGAAGTTCTCAGGGATAAACGCGTAAGATAAAACTGAATGGACACTCACGCGACCAGGTTGAATCGTTTTCGTTGAAGGTCGAGATATAATAGTAATCATTAATGTTACATGCCTGATAAACCCTGACTCCATTGCTTTAAATAAAACTGTAAAGGATGCGGTGGGCGTTTACGAAGATAGCAACGTCCATCGATCCGAGGTGATAAACGAAGCTGGAGAATACTAACTCAAATTTAATCAAATTTAACTTTTTCATGAAACAAAAAAGAACTCTGAGACAATTTCATATGCATGAAATTGTGAAAATTTTATGAGACCTGTTAACTGAATCATTCTTCAATCGGAGAACAATCAGATCTCTACGAAGCAATAAAAAATAATAAAGTAATAGAAAGCTATTTAAAATTACTACAAAATTCAATATTTGTTATTTACAAATCTTATATAGTTTTGAACAAAACTTCTTTATAAATAAATATTATAATAATTGCTTGAATGTACAGGATATTTACAAGTAAATTGTAAATGCATGATATATTTACAGTAAAAGTAGAAATTTAAGTATAGCAAACTATTCCAATTAGTGTACGAAGTAAATTCTGATTTCCTGAGAGAAAGAAAATTCCGCGTTGAATGCAATCTCCTTAACGTCGAATAAAAAGTTGAAAATCTCACATAAGTAAACCGGCGCGACCTGAAAATGGCAGAATATTCCAGTTAAATCCATAGAAGAGAATTTTTGATTTGCACAGCGCGTAATTTCGACGAGATGTTTCGCGCCAAGTGTTTTCTGGATTATTGACGCAGAAAATAAGGTCGAGAAGGTTTACGACCCCCTTTTGGGGTGCCGATAGCGAGAGTCTCATTAAATGCACAGACGATCTATATTTGCCAACGTGCTGTGTCCATTGTATGGAAATAGGGAACAGGAAACGGATGTCGACAGGAGGACGATCAATACGACCATCAGATAGAGCGTGACACATTTTGGTACTGAAGATTGGGATAGGATTTAATGACGACTGATAACAATGGCGGTTAAATGATGATAACTATGCAGAATAGTAATATTTTATTCAATATTCAAAGTTTGAATATTTCAAATTTCGATATTTCAAGATCTTTCAGGTTTTAGTGTTTCAAATTTCAGTATTTCAAGCTTCGATATTTCGAGTGTTTCAATACTTTGTTTCGATATTTCGAACTTCAATGTTTCGAATTTTGGTAGTTTTAGCTTTGATATTTCGAGTTTTTTGATACTTCGAGTTTCGATATTTTAAGTTTCAATATTTCAAGTTTCGATATTTCGAGTATCAATGTTTCGAACTTTGATAGTTTTAGCTTTGATATTTCGAGTTTTTTGATGTTTCTAGTTTCGATACTTCGAGTTTCGATACATCGATATTTCGAGTTTCGATATTTCGAGTTTCAATATTTCGAGTTTCAATATTTCGAGTTTCGATGTTTCGAGTTTTTCGATATTTCGAGTTTCAATGTTTCGAGTTTTTCAATATTTCGAGTTTCGAGCTTTGATATTTCCAGTTTTTTGATGCTTCTAGTTTCGATACATCGAATTTCGATATTTCGAGTTTCAATATTACGAGTTTCAATGTTTCGAGTTTTTCAATATTTTGAGTTTCAATGTTTCGAGCTTTGATAGTCTTAGCTTTGATATTTCGAGTTTTTTGATACTTCGAGTTTCGATATTTCAAGTTTCAATGTTTCAAACTTTGATATTTCGAGATTTCCAATATTTTGAGCTTATAGATGAAATGTTAACCCTTTGCGCTCGAGAGGCACCTCTCAGGTGCCATTTGATTTAATACAATAATTTGAAATAAGCATTATTTATTTAATTCTATAATAGTACTCATATGATACATAAATATAGTGAAATAGACAGTAATGGAAATTATTAATAGAGAAATAATAACCTCAAAAGAACTCATTTAAAATTTTAATTAATATTTTAAAATTGCTGTTTGCAAACAATAAAATTATCTTCGAGTACAAGGGGTAATAAAAGTCGTAAATTCAAACAAAAAATATTTTTTTCAAATTGTTGATTTTAAATCTAATACTCTAATACTTCATTACATTTAATATATATATTTAATTTAAATTAAATTAAATATTTAATATATATATTTAATATATTATATTTATTATATTTTCCTTGAATTTAAGCCACCAGACCCATTAACCAAAAAATTCATTTATGTAGAACAAAGAAGCGTTTAAAGAAATGTCTTTTGCATTTGTTTCTAACAAGGAATTAAATTGTAGATAGGTGAATTCCAAATTAACCGTACCGAACGATATAGGTTATTCATGATCCAGTTTTAAAAAAGTGCAACCAGCTCTGTAACATCTTGAGATAACGTATCACTGCACCTTAAAGAGCTGCAACAGCCGTGGGTCAAAAGACTCGCATGAGCAACCAAGCGAAACGTTTTACGTACAACTTATGAGAGATTCACCGGCTTCGGGTACAGCAATTCGAAAACGATTTTTCAAAGAAGTGTTTTGCAGATCGTTTTAAAAGGGCTATAATTACAGAACCGGAAAATATAGGTGCGCGTTCCGAGAATCTTTTCAGAACGTTACATACATAATGTTTCAAATGAAGCATTCAACCTGGTCGAGTTAGGTCGCTATATTTCAGATACATTGAAAGAAAATTTTAGAAATGGGGTTAAAAATCTGATAACAGTGGCGGGTAGTTGCAATGTTGCTTGAGATTCGTTAAAATAGTGAACAGGGAGAAATTAGGAACAGTTAATGATAATGATAATTGTAACTTGATTACATTACCCTTTTTGTATTAATTTGTTGATTGAGTAATTTCTATGTTAATTAGTCAATAATGATTTGCTCATTATGTGTTGATTAGTCATCTACAAGTGGCTTTCAATATTTGGTGAAGTAAAATTCCAATATTTGCAATTTAAAACTTTTTAAGGTACAGTGTTAAAATTTGTAGTTCTGATATGAAAATCGAAAACTTAATAATTAGCTTGAAATGAAGTATAATTTTAATTAGTAACAGAGCTCAATTTTAGTAGATTTATCAATTAAAAAAATATAATGCCTTCTGTAATTAATTTTGTCACTAACTTTGTTGCACTCTGTTGCAAATATACAATATAAAATTCTTGTACTTTGTTCAACATAAACAAACAATAAGTTCCTTCATTAAACAAGTGAATACACTGTCTTTCAAAATTACAACTTTTTAGTGTGCCTATTTGAAATCTTGTTAAGTTTGCAATATTGCATTTTTCAGAAAATTAATTTTTGTAATGAATAATATTTCATTTTTGTTGTTTCTTAATAATGTTACTTGTAAGAGTTTAAATGTCCATTCTATTCAAAATTGAAAGAAACATGTAACATGTAACAGTAAGAAAAGAATACCGATAGCAGTTAAATATTAATAAAAGTCAGATATTAATTATAACCCTTTGATTTCTTGATACGTATCTCAACTTTATCAACCTCTCAATGAATTAATAACCCGGTCGATCGACTTCCTGACGTATTGTCAACCGTTAATTATCCATCCAAACAATAAACTCTTTAGCTTTCGCTTCCTGGTCGATTAATAAACCAATAAACTATCATCTTCCGAATAACATCGAAACCATTCATGTCATTTCATTGTTTCTATATTAATTCTTAAAGAGTTGCAAACTTTCATAAATTTAAAAATTCGCAATTAGCAAAATTTAGTAATTTCAACCCTTTATGAAGGGTTTAAAAATTTAGAAATTTATGAATATAGGGATTTGAAAATTTACAAGTTCATAAATTAAAAAATTGTTAGAATCACAACACTTCAAATTTTACTATAAAAATCGAAAAAGGGATGTATTATTTAAACTACAATCTAAAAAGAAATTTCACACATTTCAAAAATGCATAATATTGATTTTATTAAATCAACGTTAAAATTAGGTTAAATTATTTTATTAAACTAAACTTCATTTACATATTTTGCAATTGTTTAATTCTGTAGAAGTTACAATACATCTTTCTGTCAAAGTTCAGTAGTACATTTTTAAAGATTTCCATTTTCAAACTATTCGTAACGAAATTAACTTTATTGATCTTATGAAAAAGCTACCAGAACGAACCTTGAAAATTTCTTAAAATTTGATCCTTGAAAAAATTGAAACATTCAAACGTTTCCATAAAAATTTAACAAAATATTAACGGTATTAAAAATTTCTAAATTTTTAATGCTATTAAAAATACACAATAGCATGTCTATTTACTAGAACCTCTTAAATTATTGTAATATCCTGACAAACTTCTTGAACGATATGCAAATGCACTCGAATCGGGAAGTGTTAAAGACCTCGGTACTCGAAGATCAACAGGTAGATAATTGTCAAGATCGACAAATTTCCTCGGCGCTATCGATAATCATGGACGTTCGCTCGTTAAACGAGTCAACCACTTTCACCGAAGTCTGTGAAAAGCTGGGACTAGAACAACCTCTGTAGACGGTTAATAGTTCCACCACCTCCTTCGAACAAACCTAACCGGAAGATCGGTTCGCCGCTCACTTGACTCGCTTTAAGCCAGTCTCGTGTTGTTCTCGTCTCGTGCGAGTCTCTTGGTGAAAACGCGAATATTCCCACTGCATTTCTGTGTTATTTCGATCCAGCAGCGAATCCGGTTACCAGACAACTTTTGACAGTGTACCACTTCGGTGCTTGTAAAATGAAGTGAAACGGATGTGAAGTTCGATAAGGATCCCTAATAATCATCGTGATCTTCGATCCATGATATTTATCCGTACTAATTACTGATCTAATCTTTAATAATGATTCTGAACTAGGATCAGTAATTGTGATGTAGGATATATAATGATAATTCTAATTTAGAATCCTTGATAATAACTCTGATTTAGGATTCATAATAATCTTGATCTGAAATCTGTAATAATTAATTATAGATCTTAATGCAATTTGTGATAATGATTTTAAAATAAGATCCACAATTATAATTCTGATCTAAGATTTTAGCAACCATTGTGATTTAGAATCCATAATAATATGTCTGATTTAAAATCCATAATAGTAATTCTGATTTAGGGTTCATAATAATAGTTCTAATTTGGAGTCCATAATAATCCAAAATGTAATTCATGATAATGATGATAAGTACAGAGAGCTGGAATCATTAATACGTTAAGTTTCTAATGAATGAAAATACTAATTATATCATTTTACTGTTCTTGCAAAATATACATAGCATACACGAAAAGTATTGTAGCTAAGAAGCTCCGTTACAGTAGGTCATTAAATATGAAGTTTGTCAGGTAGAAAGTAGATCTTCATTTTTTGAGAACACGTTTATTTTTGGATTCAGAATGCGTTCATATAGCCTGCACACTTTTGTTATTTGACTTTTTGTTTGTATGTTAATATGAATATGAATTTTAGACTTTTTCGTGGATGACTACTTTAAAGTAATTTAACACGATATTTAAATTTGGCGCCAAATGAGAATGCACATCAAAGTTTGGGTTTTGATATTTGTTCGTACTTAATGATCTAATATTTATCTATTGAGAAAGAAATGAATTAAAAACATGAAGGTTTGCAATGATATAGTAAATTAAACGTACAATAATGAAGTTGGACATAGACTGTGGAGGTTATGTACATTTAGGTGCAATATAGGTGTCTTGGATTATGCTTAAATGAATTTCTAAACTTTTAAGTTTTAAACTGTTACATTTTGGATTTTCCATTTTTGAAATTTTCAAATATTTTAAATTTGCAAATTTCCCCAAATTATTAAAATTCTGTCTATTAAATTTTTTAATTTCGAAATTTTCATATACTTCAATTTCGATATTCTTCGCCTCTTAAATTCGAAAACTTTGAATTAACCAAATTCTGCTTATATTCTCCATATATTTATAGGTTCCTAAATCTCAATATCCCTAAATCCTAATATCTTCAAGTTTCTATTTCCTCAAATCTCAAAGTCCCTTTTCAAGATCTCCAAATTCACATATTTCTAAAATCCCAAAATTCTAAAATTCCAAATCTCAAAGTTTCCAAATTCCTATGTTGCCAAATTTTTATATTCCCAAATCCCTAGTACCTCAAATTTCTATACTCTCATATTCCTACATGTCCAAATTCCAAAATATCCAAATCCCTAGTACCCCAAATTTCTATACTCCCATATTCCTACATGTCCAAATTCCAAAATGTCTAAATCCCAAAACATCCAAATCTCAAAATCCCCAACTCTCAAAGTTTCCAAATCCCTAGTACCCCAAATTTCTATACTTCTATATTTCTAAATGTCCAAATTTCAAAATGTCCAAATCCCAAAACATCCAAATCTCCAAATCTCCAAATTTCAAAATGTCCAAATCCCAAAACATCCAAATCTCGAAATCTCCAACCCTCAAAGTTTCCAAATTCCTATGTTTCCAAATCCCTAATACCCCAAATTTCTATCCTTCCATATTTCTAAATCTCCAAATTTCAAAATGTCCAAATCCCAAAACATCCAAATCTCAAAATCTCCAACCCTCAAAGTTTCCAAATTCCCAAATCTCCATATTTCTAAATCTTCAAATCCAATTTTAATTTCCTTGTAAAGTTTAAACCTTGAGAGAATTTTTTGTACACCACATGCCAGCTTCCTAAAGAGTAAAAGCAAAAAATCTTTTTTAAGCCTCCCTAATGAACACATGAGAGGATGCTCCACGAAGAGGTACAAAACGAACTTTTTTCTGTTTGGTGAACAATTGACATTTGTGGATCCTAACCTCACCTGCGATCCACGGCGATTCTATCCTCTTCCGGTTGCAAACCGCATCCATTATTTGCGAACAGACGTTTCGTCAGAGATTGCGGTTCACTTTATCAGGGTCAAAGGAGATATTGATATTCGCAGCACGATATCGTGAAGCTCGAATAACAACTTGAATAACCATACTCTTTAGTAATTTACTGTCTTCATAAGTGAAACTACAGATCTGAGTTTTCATTCATTGTGGAAGAATCGATTTTCTTTTATTACAATTTTTTAAGGTAATTTTAGTGAAATTGCGAATGTCGCACATTGGCGTTGCTAAGAATTTTTATTTGGGATTTGGTTAAATTTTCTAGTATTGTTACTCCTTTGTACTGCGAGGTATTTTTGCTGTTGTCAGACATCTTTAGTCTTTCTAGTTGAAAAGTTTGCTGAATTGTTTTAAGATTCTACTTCTCTATTATTACTTGCAATTATTGTATGTTCTAGTATGTTTATACATCATGTATAATATTATGGATTTGGTTAAATATATTTATTGCAAATTGTATTAAATTGAATAGTGAATAGTCACTTGAGTACAAAGAAGCTTGTGTTAAAACATAATCAATTTTTGTTTAACGATGGGTGATTACTTGTTTCATTTCATTCACCTTTATTTAATATTATAAGGTAATCTCTATGGAAATATGCAAATTTGGAAATTTGTAAATATGAAACTTCCTATATCCGAAAAATTAAAAACGTAAGAATCTGAAAATTTCAGACTATCGAATTTTAGGAATTTGTCTAATCATATTTGGAAAACGTCCTTGATCACTAGTTGCACCAATAGTACCATATATAAAAGCTCTTCAATAATTCTAATTAAAACTACAGAGTTCACGATCAAAATTACAGGAATCTGTAATCAAAGTCATCTTCCACAAGTCAATCATCGACCTTCTACTACATAAGCTCATTTTAAAAATTTCTGTAATTAATCCACACTTGCGCTCTATTCACAAATCATCTTCCAAATCATCTGCTTCTTTAATTAAAATAATACACGTGCGAATTCCCCAGCACGGGTTGAACGAACGAATTACGGTCCCACTCATAAACACCGGAAACCAAGAAGACTTCACCACTTCCCCCGTTATAATCAGCAGCTTGATAAACAATGAATACACCGAGACACCTGTTCTCGACTTAATTTACAAGACACAATAAGAAGCGTACAGAAAGAAGCCTCGTGTTACATGTGGTATTATATGGTAAACAAGAAGAAAGTGTACGTTTAAAAGCATGTGAACTTTTATTTCGATGCGTTGTACCGTGACGAAAAGGCAATTTGATAAAAACGTTTATCTCTTGATCACTTTCTTTTCTGAAACTGTGAGAAAGAATTGAGTGATTTGAAGCTCGTTAAAAGACTTCGCCATGCGTGAAGAGACATCTCATGTTCCCCTAAACGTGTCAACTTTTTCTTGTAAACGCTTCTTGAAGAGGAATTCTTCTTGAAGAAAAAGTGACTCTTCCTGTGACGAGAAGAGGTTGTGCAAGTGCAACGAAGGGAAAGTGTACGATGTTCTGAAACTGTGGACAAGGAATACTTACTAGGACTAAGAAGCAGAGGAACTAGAGCGAATCTTGGAAACATGGGCAGCAGTAATAAGACCAGGAAACATTATAAAAAGGATTCACGATTCGTGAAGGATCTTTACACGTTTACGTATGACGACTTTGATCTTGTAAGATTCGAATTTGGAATGGGTTTTGGACTTTTGGCGAACGATTGGCGACAGAGATTTTTTATAGCAGTAGAATGACATTTTCTTTTGTTATTGGTGATCGGTTGAGGGACAGATTTTGTTTTTTGAAATTATGTAACGTTGTCATTGTTTATTGGGTCATAATTAATATTTTTTATTGTCTAATTACATCAATAACAGTATTAATAGTTTCTACAATATAGAGTTTGATATCCATTTTGAATAAAATTGTTTGAAATAATTAGTTAGTGTAATAATTAATATTACTGTAATTGATTGATTTTCTAAAATTTAGGAAAGTCTTAAACAAGTTAACTTTCACAAGTACTGTAAATTAAATATGTCAAAGCTGTAGAACTTTTTAAATTACAAACTCTGAAATATTTATATTTAAAAGTTTAAAGACATTAAAATTACAAATTCAAACATTTTCGAATTTAGAAATATATTAATTCACAAATTTTAAGGTTTAATTTTCAAATTTAGGAATTTTCAAAATCACAAATGTTCAAAAAGAATTTTCGCAAACGCAAGGACCCAAATTTAAACATTTAGACATTTAGATAGCTAGTGTTAGATAATTTTATTATCTAGTGAGGTACAAAAATACTTTATAGATCCGAAATCATGATCGTATTTGACAAAACTAGTTCTGAAACATCGTTCGAATTCTCAAAATTCTCGAGAGTCCTGACATTCCTGAGTCGCAGAATACTTCCTGGAATTCGATCTAATCCAACCTGACCATCGGTTTCCAACATTTTCGCAGCCTTGCATTCTTTCATACGTATAGTAACTCTTATGTGGAACTAAATATTCAGAGCTTATTAAAAGGTAATTTTATATTGCATCCAAGAAAGTTTAATTGCGGTTGTATATTTTGAAATTTTTAACGTGGAAGTTGTTGAATATTTATAACTAAATTAAAGTATTTATCCTCAAATCAGATATTTTTAAATTAAATTTCTCAAAAATTAACGATAATAATAACAGAAATTTATAGATTTGAAATTAGTAAATATACAAAACTAAACAATGAAATATACCTGCATAATAAACTGGAAATAAATGTACTGACAAATTTTTAATTTATTGAAAATTTGTCTTTGAACTAGTATAACATTTTATATAAAAATTTCAATATAATTTAATCATTTATATATTTTATAAAGTTTTCTTAATTTTAATGTATATAAAAATAATTATACATGCTGTCTTGTATAATATGCAAGGTACCTGTATAAAATTGGTATAAAAAATAGAATTAGTTCTTTCTGTCCTGTTATCAAATTTAATTGTAAAATATCTCATACTAAAGTAAAAGTGTCACAGTATATAAAAACTCAAATTTTATTCAAAATGAAATTGCTATTGATTTAATGTTCATAAAGTATTAACTAAATTATAATTAATTATATGACTTCTTTTCTAATAATCTTCCATATTGATATACTCTGTTTTTCACAAGGAAGGGACACATGATTTAACACAAAAAATCAATCAATCAAAAACATTGAAATTAATCATAAAATTGTATAAAATTTCATTTTCATGCAAATATTATAAGAATTCAAATATAAACATATCTACATAATTTTACAAGTTAGAATAATTCAATATAATATTGAGAGATTTTGCTAAAAAATGTTATTTCATTTTTATTTGATATAATAATTTTTTACTCTTGTTACTGTTTCAAAAAAGGTTAATGACTCGAACAATTTGATTCCGAAACGATAAGATTAGTCATGGAGAACAGGTGCTGAGAAACTGAATTTGACATTCACGTGCAAGTTAACTGCAAAAAAAATTGTTCTACAAGGTTTATGTAACTCGGTAGAAAGCAAGGTTGAATTAACGATTTCGAAACGTTCCTGCGATTAGTCATTGATTGAACATTCTTTTTCCGGATGTTAGACATGCAAAACTGAAACATGGTCTTTAATTTGATCGATCAAGCTCTATTAATTTGTTGTGTCTGTAAAAACAACCGTTTCACTTTAATATAAAAAGAGCAAATGCTTTAGTAACAAATGTGTTAAAGATATTAATCCAAGATTGTTGAAAAAAATGAATTCTTTTTGTTTCTTATTAAAAACTATGATCGAAACCTTTTTACTATAAATAATCTTTACAAAACCTTCAGTTAAATTTTTGTAAAAAAATCGGTATGCAAAATTTGAAATTTGAGATGCTTTCAGTTTTATAGTTCTTTTTTTATATTTTCCTTGAAAGGAATAATTTTGCTGTAAGAAGTAGAATAAAAAAATTAATTCCGTCAAATATTGAAATTTTAATTCTACATGGTTTTTTAGACTCTTGTTGATATTAGATACACATGTTTGTTTTTTATTACTTTAATGGTAGTACATGTTGAAAATTTTTATACTAATTAGTTAAATATTAACATAAATTCGAGAGTCATTTTTCATTTACTCTCCATACAATTTTTATTAAATAGATAAGTAAGAAATCGATAGAACTTGCTTTTCGCAATATTTCAAAGCATATGTAGATCATGTTTTTATTTATTATATAATACATTGGACCCATTATCTAATAAGGAAGGTGTGTTGAAGGACGACTACTGTAGATAGATTTTTGTTTCAAATTGTCTTGATGTCGGATATTATATAATAAACAAAAACTTGAGTAGAATACATTGTTACAATATTATGGAAATAAAACAAGTTTTATTAAATATTTGTTTATATAAAATGCAGTGAGAAGTTTACAGAGATTAACGAAAAGTGAAATTCTAAGATTACGTGATTATTTCAACCACGAAATTAGAAGAAATGGAAATTTTCATATGCGTATCATGTTGCTGAACTTTTATTAACATGTTGAGCTCTAATATATGCGGTACGGTACTTGTACTGATTAAGAATCTTATTGATTTTCTTGTTTCACACGAGCCTGTGAGAAAAAACCACTTCCGCAGGCAAGAAATTTCTTTTACGAATATGTCTGCTTCATCTCGAAATATGTCATTAAAAAATAATCAAAAGATTATTAAACAAAATTATTATTACCAAAATTTATTATCATTATTAAAAATTATTAAAGTTATTGAAATAATTAAAAATTATTATTACCAAAATTTATTATCATTATTAAAAATGATTAAAGTTATTGAAATAATTAAAAATTATTATTCAACAAGAATTGTTATTTATATACATATACATCATAAGTAGTTCATGAAAAAAATTTTACAAATATTATTTATTTTATTCACAAAAAGAATTGTTAACTTTTTTTATAAGATTATAGAAAATTTTCTTAAATAAAAGTAGAATAATATAGGTTTTTATTTTCACTACAAATTAATCTATTTGTGATATTAACATTTCAAGCATCCAATATTTACTTATGAAAAATATACAGAACCGATAAACAATATTTAAAAATTAAACAAAGGCTACATACAAGAAAAACCTTATAAGAAACCATAAACATAATTTTCGTAAAATGTCAGAATTAATAAAAATAATTCACAACTTTAAATAAAGAATTGAATTAAACTATTATGCCTATTTTTTTACACAAAGCACATTTCTGCGACAATCTTCTTTTTTAATTTACATAACGAAAAATTATTCATTTTGAATTTGTCAACGCAACTACATGCATTTTATTTATTTCTAAAATACGTATACAATTTATTTATAAGTTTGCCTTTATAAAACTTCTCACAATGGAATGTTTCGAGTACGAAGGCTTTTAATACGCTGAACTTAACCTTCTCGGTCCAGTGAATTCTTTCCACACGAGTGACTCAGGTAATCTGAATTTATTGGCAAAGACATTCAATATCGAATGTGCAGAATATTGGAAGTTAACAGATAAAGTTGCGCAATTCATTGTTTTCAGTTTACGTCACAAACACTATTATTTTATAAAGTTCATTCATCGTTCTAAAAAATTGATTTTGTATGACAACAATTATTTATTAAAATACCAAATGTACCGAACAAAATTGTTCACAAAATTTAATATTTGACAAAAAATAAATTAAGTGAGAGCAATTGAATTGCTGTCAAAAGACATTAGTGGAAAATTGTTAAATATAAATTTTGATGAATTTCAATATTAGTATGTACAAGATAAGTGGATCAATACCGAATCTAATTAAAATTATTGTTATTCGTTAAAATATCATTTTCATATTATATTTTGTTATTTAAAAACTATTGCAATATTTGAAATAAAACAAATATATGTAGATTATGCAAAACATTTTTTTCATAAATTACACATATTTACATTATTATATACAACAATTGTAAAATTATTTTTCTTTGAAACTCATGTAAGGTGAAATGTTGCAACACTTACTTGTTTTGTTTTTTTAAAAATCTTAAAATCGCTTTTAAATTGTTTCTTATTTATTAAGATATATAACTTAATACAATGATACATTTAAGAACAAAAATCTCTTTATTAGGCTATTAAACACTAAATATCGTCTGATCGAATGACAACCTAACCTCTTTACTGCCACTAGCCCCATCTTTATCGCCGTTTAATGTCACTTCTTTTGTTTTATTACCTTTTACACTGTTTAAGTGCATCTATAAACTTTACTGCTCCACGCGATAACAAAGTTTAGTACAATGAACTTACTAACTTGAAAACAATATTGTAAATATCTTTAAAATATACAATTCCTACTTTTTCTACTCTTTATTTTTTTCCAAATATTGTTTTATTGAACAAAAATTATAGAAAACGAAAATTTTATATAAAAATTTTGTAGTAGTTTTATACTTGCATTTTTACTTTAGAATATATTTTTGAACTGTAGTATTTAATTAAACTGTACTGTCAATATGGAAGACTACTATTTTTAATTCCTATTTGTGGATTGTGATAAATTACGATAGATCCATTTTTGTTGTAGTGAAATATAAATCTGTTAAAAGTCTGTAATAATACTTTTAATACTAGTAATACTTTTCACAAATATAAAAAATTTGAAATTAATCCTAACCAGATTTATGAAACATTTACTACCTCAATTATTAGATAATGAATTTTTTAAACGAAAGCTTTTTACGCTGCACTAAAAATTCCATCGGAAGAAAAATTCTGAAACGTACAAAAGAAAAAAGGAAGAATAGCGTAAAGTTCGTTCGAGAATTAAAAAGGGAAGCAAAGAAAGGTTGAATAGCCTGGAATATATAAAAAAATTGCTGTGTTCTCGCTTCAAATACGAATCTCTGTCGCCACTCGCTGAAAGTTACCTTTATCAATGCCCTGTAATCGAGCGTATCACATCGATTACCAAGTTGGCTTTCATTTCTGGGGCATCAGGACGACGATAAAGAGCCCGTCAAGGAACAACCACAAGAAACGATCGCGTCGTTCCAGAAATCCGACGACTCGAAGGAACCTGAAAGAGAAGATCTCGTCACGCGATTCGATAGAGTAGTACGCGGGGATCCAGATGAAACTCTTCAGGTGCGACTCGTGGAAATCCTGCAAAATTCTTCCCTGAAGAATATTCAGGGAAGCTTCTTACACCATACAGCTTCTTATAATAATGGGAGAAATGAAATTTTAGAAGCCGCCATTTTGAATTTAGCCCTTTGATGTTACTATTACTCCTCCTTTGTAGCTAGTGAAAATCGTTTGGATCTATTTCTAGTTTTCTATTCTTAGTTTTCTATTTTCTATTCTTAGTTTTCTTCTATGATATAGTCACTTAAGGGTGACATTTAAATGCGTCCCAAATTTATTTTTGAATTATTTTTAATTTATTTGTTATTATTTGAATGGTACAGCTAAATGAGTTACTCTATGTTCTCTATTGTACTCATTTAAGGGTGAGACATTTAACTGTATTAGCTAAATTTGTTTGTAAACTATTTGTTATATTAAAAAATATTCGAAACATTCTCTCATGAAAATAGGTGATTTACGAATGAATTGAAATGGCATAGCTAAATAAATCAGCCTGTATTTTGTATTCGTTGTCATTTAAGGGTCAGACATTTAACTGTACTCGTTAAATTTATTTGTGAACTATTTTATATCTTAAACGGATGTTTGAAATATTTTCTAATGCATTTAGGTAGTTTAAGAGTAAATTGAAATGGTACAATTAAATGAATCACCCTGTATATTTGTATTTATGGTCATTTAAGAGTCAGGCATTTATCTGTTTTAGTTAAATTTACTTGTAAACTATCTCTTACGTTAAAAAATGTTTGAAACATTGTCTCATATCAAATTTAAAAGTAAATTTAAACAATATAGTTCACTCAATCCCTCTGTATATCTGTTCAAAAATTTAATTGCAATTAAATAAGTAAAATATAATAATAATTGAACTGAACTTCCTAAAAATATTATTTTAAATTTTCTTTAAAAACTACAGAATTATACACGAATATAATACAATATAAACCGTTACGAGGTCTTTACGTGTTCCATATCTAGAAAGAAAGTTTATAGTTCAAAGTTTCAGAATCTCTTGGCATCAAACAAGAATCTAGTGATTAATTTCGAACGCTTGCCAGAATAAATGTATCTAGTTCGATTTCACGATTTCTTCTATGCAGTTTGATTTTTATCTCTTGGCAGGTTAGCGTATGAATTGATATTAACCACTGCCAAAATAAGTTTTGTTCGATCAATTTTTTACCCGATTTTTCGGTAAATTGAAAATTAAATCTGCTTCGACTGTTTACGTAGCAAAATCCTATTTACTCGAACGAAACAGTTTAACTTATGCTCCGCTAATAGCTTCTCACGCGGATGTTACAAGTTCACATTCGTGAAAGTGGATTGGAAAATATCCTCTTCATAATTTAAAACCATTAAATTTAGCAATAGAGAAGTCTGAGAACTGTCTGGTAATATTTCCTGAATGGATAGATTTTAATTTCGCTGATTCGTGATGATTTAATTAAAAAATAGGAATATTACATTAGTACAAAATTTTGGATAGGAACAATTCGGTAACAATTTATTCAACTTTTGCATAATTTTAATTTCCTGCTTCGTTATTGAATTAGCTCAATTACTCACACTTTAGTGCAATGCTTGTCAAACTTTCGTGGACCGCAACCCACTTTCGAAAACAGTGATTTTTAGAAGCTCACTCGTCTATGATGCACATTGACCCATAAAAGCAATTCAACAAAAAATATCGCTATCTTTTCTAAATTTCGTATATTTCGATATTACGCGGCTCACGTTGCATATTAAGTCATAAAAGCAATTAAATAAAAAATATCTGTGCTACCTGTTTCACAATTTTGCATGTTTCAATATTACACTGGACCCACCTAAAATCGCCGCTTTGATATAAACCTTCACAAATTATACTCTCGTTAGATTTTTAATCATAAATTTGCAAACTACATGAGAGAGTATTAATAACACGTTATTACTACATTGACATTAATTACATTTTTAACTAAATCAAATTGCAATCGTAGATTTTATAAATTATAATACAATTTTTTTTAAACCTTTCAGTGTCTAATACACAGTTATTTTGTAAATAAAAGTGAAGTTGAAAAATAAATAAATGGTGAAACAAATTAGTATATTAGTTCTTTGTCTATTATGGTGAATACTGATTTCAAAGAAATTTCCTTAACAAATTTTACAGATTAAAAAAGCTGTGAAACGACCGTTTGAACGTTTTGGTAGTTTTAGTGTTAGGTCGTTAATTCAGAATTAAATTTGAGAGGCATGTAGAAGCTTAGAAATGCAGAGATATGAAAATGTAAGAATGTTGTAATACAGGGATTTATAAACAGTGGTTTTGAAATATACAAGTTTAGGAATATAGGAATTTGGAAAGAAGAAGATATGGAATATTAAGAATTTAGGGACCTAGGAGTAAAATGATATATGGATCTAAAAGTCTATGAAGAACTAAGGTTCTTAGGATTTGAATATCTAGGTTATCTAAGTATTGGACAACCTATGGATTACACGGACTTAGGAGTGCAAATCTATGAATATAGAGATCGAAGACTATGTATAAATCTTAGAATATTGATATCCAAGTAAGGACCTAGAAATATCAGGTACCAGGAAATTAGAAATCCAGATATATACATAGCTCTCTTATACTGACCTATGTATACAGTAAAAGCATACAGATCTAATACACATATCTATATACACTAAAATCCAGAGACATAAATATCCAACAATACAAGGATCTAGCATCACAATAATTCAGGGGTAAACTCCTAAATTCGCATAAAACACAGTACCAGTTGCATCTCCCTCACAAATCACCCTAAAAGGTTAACGAGTAGCTTGCTCATTAAATTAATATCAATGATTCAGCAGGCAAACAATTCGCGACGCATTATGCACATCAGAGAAAGATGTTGTCAATCTCATTAATGGTTTTCACTCCCACGCGGCTGCGATTCCGATACAGCTTGAGAAGAAGCTTTCGGGGGGCGGATAGGGGATTAAATGCATCGAGGGGGTTTCTTCCGACCTCCCCCCGCACGAGTGTAACGAGTAATCACACTTCAGATTCCTCTGTCTTCCTGTTCACAGCGACGAAACGACCGTGAAGAGATACGACGGAGGTTGGCCATGGGTCCAGACGCTGAAGACTTGCGCGCTGAACGCGGAAGAAAACCGAGCCTCCAGTCGCGGCTTCAAAGCGGTCGGTATCACTTGAACCCTGAACACATCGCACGTCACGTTTGTTTTATCGAAAAGAAAATGTTTATCTCGCATTTTTGTGAGACTACTCGCTGACGATCGGAGTGATTGATCGATCAGAAAACAGACATGATCGTTAGAGAACTGAATATCGTCGGTTAGAAAATTAATGAAACCGGTGGGGATTTTAGTTTGGGACAAAGTGATGTTTTGGGTGTACTTGTGTGGAAATTAACGATTGCGAATTATGACGCAATTACGAGGAAACTTTTGCAGTTCCATGGGGTTTAATTTATGGATACAATTATTGGAGTGTTTAATTGGTTTAGTGATTTGTGAGAATTTTGTTGAATTGTATATTTTTCATTGAGCTCGGTTACAGGGGAACAGCTGTGAATTTGTTGATTAAGGACACTTTCGATGACCGGTAATTCTTTGTTGCATTGTTTTGTAATTTTGAAAATGCGGTTTTTGGAGCAGATGGTGTAACAACATTTTCAACCAAAAACATTATCAACTTCAATTTTCAACTAAAAATATTATCAACTTCAATTTTCAACTAAATAGAATTGCAGATAATATACGTACATTTATTATAATGTAAATAATATTGCAAGTTTGCAATATTTTAAGGCACGACGAAAAATTTTGATTAAAAAAGACAAGGAATGTTTGCAATTTTATTATTTTTTTATAATCATATGTTTGACAAAATATTAGAATCTGAATGAGAAAGTAAGACAAAAATATACAATAAAATTTTACAACGTGTTATTTTTGTCTACCTGCAAGAAAATTGAATTTAAAAATTTATTAAATATTTGTGAAAGAAACTTGTTTACAGTACAAACAATTTTCATGGTAGTTAATTTCTATTACTTACAATTTTGAGTATCTAAACGGAGTATTTGTAATTAAGAGAATTCTCGATAATATAATTAGGGAGTCCTGTGGTTCTCCGGAAACTCAAGCATTATTTACGTAGGACGTGGTAGTCGACGTGTTAAATTAGTTGTGTACATTAACTGTGTAATAAACGTTGAACACATGAAACATTGAAAACATGAAATATGATAAAACATGTTCATAAATATTTAATAACGAGAGCACGAATATTCTGAGAAATATTTTCTTTTATTTTGTGTTACTAATATTAGATCCATTTTATTCTATTTAGTAGTAATAACAATTTAATATTTTGTAAGAATATTTAGTATTTTGCAAAAATTGTATAAGAACATTTAGCACTGTACAAATATATCCAATCTACTGCATTTCGTTTATTAGCAACTTTTACAAAAATTGTTCTAAAATTGCTGTTGTATTTTTAATTTTTCATTTTTACAAAAATTACTATTGTAATTTTTGTTTTGTGAATGAAGATAATTTATAACAAGATTAATTAATATAAAACTTAAATACAACCATACTATTCGGTCATTAGGTAGACTTCATCGATTTTTACTTCATCGTAATATTATTTTGTTTGTAACAAACAAAATAAATATTCAGTTGTACATAATATTGCAACATTAACAAAAATATAAATTTTATTTACAGCATATATTATAATACTTAATATTTAATATGTTTTAAATGAAACATGATATTAATAATATTTGTAATAAATGAATGATGTTATCTTTAGTGAAGAAAATGAATTTAACATATTTAAAACAATATAAAACATTCTAATATTTTATTCGATATTCTATTTCTATTGGATTTAAAATAAAAAATACGAGCCGCAACAATAAAGTACGAAAATGGATGTATGCTGATACGAAAATGTATTTCGATATTTGGAACTGTTGAACTAGTTTTCACTGATAACTTGATGGATGAGAATGTTCAGCTTTCTATTCTGGAAAATAATTTACCGAAAAATGCAGGGGAAATGAGAATTTAAACGACATTTATGTATTATTAAGAAAGATTGCAATATCCAACGGAGAATTACAAAATTTTAGTGTCCTCTAAAGAAACCTTGAAACAATAGCTGACAGAAGAATAGAACATTATAAACATAGAATATTTGAAGAAAAGAATTGTAGTATGCCTCAACGCTTGAAAGAACAGCGTTTCTAGGAAGAAAGATGTCTTACAAAATACTAAATCAATCTTTATTTATCGTAATTATTACATGCAAATTAATAGTTTCTTAATTAGTGACTTTACAATACTTTCTTACAATACTTTACAAGAGTGTAATTTTACAAAAAGTATGTAATTAACGTAACGTTAAAATTAAACAATGTTTTGTTTAAAATGGATAATATAATAGCTGTTATAAATTATACAAATAATATTTTTATTTTTATTAACTAGTCTCTGTATGAATTATGATCTGTTATACAATATAACTAAATAGAAAATATTTTTCCTGTAATATTACATTTTTTTGTAACGATAAAAACATTACAGTGTAACAAAAAAATTCAATGTTTTCAAATTTTCGAATAATAAAGATAATAAATAATTTTCAGAAAATATTAAAAGTTTTTAAGTTTTCTTAAAGACAAGACAAGCAAAATTTTATTATTTTTTGTATTCGATCTTTCCAATTGTACTTTCGAACTCACCACTTGATTATATTGAACAAAACTTTTGACTAAATTTTTAAGTGGAACACGTTTCAACTGAATACGAATCATTCGGGTCATGTAGAAAGCTAATGAATTTTACAAATATGAAATTCTGTATGAAAAGATTCTTTATGAAATTCTTTATGAAAAATTGTATATGGAAGTTGATGATATGAAAAAAGTGTATGAAAGTTAATAATGAATGTTTTGATTGATGAATACTATTCCAACGATTTTTAACTTCAAACTTTTCACATTAATATTATCTTCTGGGTGATGTGATGAAAAGTGAAGGAAAAGAGGTTAATTAATCTTATGGACGATAATAAAAAGTTCTATACTATTCTTATAGTAATACTCTTGTATTATACTACTATACAATGGGCACCATTGTGTTATTATATGATTATACGATACATGTATATAATATTATTATATTATTATACTATTATACAATATACATATTACTGACATAGAATTACTTTCTTTTTGTAGAACATATTTTTGCTAACATTAAACTTCACAATAATAAATTAAATGTAGTTTCTGTAAATTCTAAATTTACAAAGGTTACCCAAAATAATTTATGAGCAAAATTTAATTTATCTTGTAGACAATCAATTTTTCTCCTATTTCAACATACACTATTACATGTGTGTTATATATGATGTATATTAAATATAATAGTATACAAGGATAAATTATAATATAATAGCATAAGAAGACAGTAATTCTGTTAGTAGTAATAGTATTATAATATACATTTTACTAACATAAGAAGAAACGTCAGATAATTATCACAAACAGTTGTCAAAAACATGAAAATTCAGAGAAAGCTTAAAATAAAATAACTTGTGAACAAATAATAACAAAAATATAATTTTCATTTTAGGTATGAATCTTCAAATCTGCTTCATGAACGAAACACCTTCAGACACGGAGTCTCCGTGTTCGGAGAACGACGTATCTCCAGAGTCCACACCGACTTCATTAGGTTCGAAGCAACAACACCATCAGCAACAACAAAAACAACAAATGCCAGTTAGACCTCAAGTGCTCAGTCTTCCTTCTTTAAGGCTGGAGACTGGTTCGAGTTCAGCCCCGATAGATGAAGCTGACTTTTTCGCCAAACAAGCTAGATTACAGACTGAAGCACGAATGGCTCTAGCACAGGCAAAGGAAATGGCGCACATGCAAATGGAAGTTGAGAGGCAAAGGCTGAAACAGAGTCCCATTACGGAGATGGTGCGATCCAGCTTGGAAAAAGTGCGTTTCACATTGAATTATTAGATGCTAAAAACTGTCGGAACATCATTCGTTTCTTCAATATTTATCGAAATTTTTAAGCTTAGAAATTAGTTTATTTAAGAATTAGCGGATGTCGGAGAATCTTCAGGTTTTCAAATTCTTACATTTCCAGAATTTCAAATTTTTAAGTTCACAAATTTTCTAATCGCCATTTTGTAAAATTCCAAACTTCCAAATGTCCAAATCATTCTTTCTTAAATTTTTTAATCGCCATTTTGCAAGGTTTCCAACTCTCAAATATCGAAATCATCAATTCTTAAATTTTCTAATCGCCATTTTGTAAGGTTCCCAACTCCCAAATATCCAAATCATCCTTTCTTAAATTTTTTAATCTCCAATTTGTAAGTTTTCAAATTCCCAAATGTCCAAATAATTGCACAAAGTATATGCTGTAAAATAAATATTTAGTTGTACATTAAAATAAGTAGTAAGCATTAAAAGAAAATAATTCAACGCGAACATTATCAGTACTTTCACAGATAATCGCGCGTAAGAACGAAGTTCGCGCGCGAAATTTGAAATGCATCATCCGACGCGAAACCAAGGAATTGATGGTTTCCATTATTCTCTTCAGGTTGGCGTTCAATTGGGAGAGGATAGACGCAGATTGTCCCGAGTACTTTTAACAGATCTAAACGTCGCACAGCTTCAAGTAGTAGCAAATGACTTGCACGCCAGAATCGCAGCCCTAAACGAGGCGCTGGTCGAAGGACTTTTAAGAAGGGATGATCTACACATGGAGCAAGACTCGATGCTCGTCGACGTGGAAGATCTCACTCGATATCTGTAAGTTATCCTCTGCGCTGAACCTCAATTGTCCCTCCTTTCATTTTCTTTTCTTTCGACCGACGCAACCTACTCGACGCAATTAAGATTACTTAAAGTATGAAAGAGTGCTCGCGAAAGGACGCATGGCCTATTTTTCCGACTGCAAAATGGAACGAGAACTCTTAAGAAAAATCGATCTCGCTTTCACGTACTCGAGCAACCACATTCTTTTTTTTCACCGCCTTTTAAGCTGCTTTGTTTGCGAAATTACGTTCGCCGCTGCTGGCAAAAACAGAAGTTGGTACAGCTCAAGCGATATACTTACATGTCTATTTAGCTTATTATTATATCGTAAATACGCTAAGTAAAGTAACATCATCTTCCGGTGATGAAATAGACTTCCTTTAATTATTTATACAAATTTTGCATTCTTACTAGTTTATAATCATGATTTTTAAATAGTAGGTGCATAAATAATTTAGGAGAACGATTTTTAAACAGTGAATGCATAAATGATTTATGAGAATGATTTTTAAACAGTGGATGCATAAATAATTTATGAGAATGATTTTTAAGCAGTAGAAATATAAATAATTTATGAGAGTGATTTTTAAACAGTAGATGCAAAAATATTCTAGTCCTTTAAATATGCAATTTTGTAATAACCATTAAATAAACTATTATTTCCATACTCAGTATTACACTATTTCTTTTATTATTATTATCATTGCCTGGTTTAATTACGTTTCTATTAAATTGCTACCTCTTAATCAAACTGATTACATATTAACACGTTCGCTGTTGTATCAATAACTATAGTTTAAAAATTAATACAGCAGTATTATGATAGTAATTTGAAATAATAAATTATAAGTGAAAATCTTCAATTTTGGAAAATGAAGTGTAATGTAGATATTTTTACCGTGACAGCCAATGTATTAAAGTGATGAGTTGAAATTAAAAATTATAGTAACGTCATTTAATTCTCATCCTGAGAAATAAAAGGTTTTCTTCAATTGAACATTTGCTCCATCCATATTATGTTCTGCTACATAGTACTGTTATTTCTTGAAGTAAAAGTAGATTTACAACTGGTACTACTTTTTCTTGAAATGAACAGTCATGTATAAATTATGTCTACGCACAGAAGACAATATTTTAAACAATCTGTCGTATCATTATGGCTTTCACCTTCTCGTGTACAAGTATGTTTACGACTTACTCGCTATGTTTTTTGATGAACAGACATTTGTTGATTGTACTCGCACACAAATCAATATTTTTAATAATATGATTTACTGCACTGTGGCTTTCACCTCATCATACATAGCATACATAAATTAGCTTCTTCTCCATTTGTTGTTTTAATATTGTACACTGCGGTTCAAAAGTTGGGAACATATGTTCTTTTTGAAAGAAATAGCTGCCTTAAAGTGAATAATCTTTCTATTCACAATATTATTTTTGAACAGTGATAGATGCTTAATGGATTTTTAGTTGTCTTAATAACATTTTTCAATGAACTCTTGTAAAAGAAATATAAAATAAAGATGCTATAATTAAAGACTATTATTTAATGTTGAACAATTATGCATACAATATTATGATGTCCAAAATGATTAAATAATTGACTATGAATTAGAGATTTAAATTGCAACACGATAATTATTTGTACTCTTTTTTAATCGCTTTTAGAAGAAAGTTTATTTTAACTATTAACTACTTTTTTTAAATAAATCTTATGTCTTTTTTAAATAATGATATAAATTTAATTTCAGTATTAAAACATTTTTATGTAATGTTATTTTAATACACAAACATAACATCACTAACAGAATTACAGTTTTATTATTACATATTAAATGCTATGTATTAAAAGACTATTTTAACTAAAACCGTGAAAAGTGCTCCAAACTTTTGAACAGCGTTGTACATCATAAGAAAAGAACGTTCTTTTCTATTTCGAATATAGCTCGATTAAAAATACATATTAAAAATATTAACATCTCTTAACAACAACTTTTAAGCTTATTCATGCCTAGCAACATTAACTTATAGGGTAACTGCACCTAATATGAAATAATTTTTCAACGAAATTAAGATTAGTATATTCGAATGAAAGTATAAAAGAAAAATCTGATAACAATTAATATTGAAAATAAAGGAGGTACAAAATTAAAAAAATGTAGGAAAAATAAGGAAGGTACAAAAATATATATACATTTTCTTTGTCAAATTGGTGATTTTAGAAATACATGTCTTTACTAACTTGTCTCATTAAAATCTGTAATTATACTTGCTAACAAACTAGTTAATAAATTCTTAAAATAATAAACAAAATACAACTGCAATGTTTTAACAGTTTGATCAATGTTATTTTAAATAAAATGAAATAAACAATGGTCACTAACGAAAACGTTAATGGTCACATTAACCTTAACATAATTTCTTGAAATCAGAGAATTAAACAGTCGTATGAATATTCACAAATGGAGCCACATTTTAATTCTCGATTTATCAAAATATCTAATCAAGATCTATTATTACTCAGCTACGATTTCCTCCAGAATTGCGCTGTTAGGTACAGTTACCCTCCACAGATTCACCATCATAGTTAATTCGCATAGTCCCTAGTTCCTTTTTTAACCAACACTAACGTCTACCGGGCAAACTATGACAAACGTTATATTTTCCGGCCTGTCGCGCTAATAAACAGCTTCTGCTGCGTTCACATGCACAGAGGTGCCAAGCAGGAGTCGTTGAAGAAGAAGCAGAACGCGAGGGAGCAGCAGGCAGCGAGCAGAAGTCATCAGCAAACAAGCACCGGTCCGAACAAATCGTCGTTGAAGCCGAAGCTGACGCACCGCGGTTTCGTCTCGTTGGTAAGAAAATAATGCCTCGCCACGAGACTACGTGGTCTCGTCGGAAATTAAACGAGTATCGAGCACAGAGCAACATTAGATCCCTTCAATGGCAAACGGTGGATCTGAGACAAACGAAATCCTGATGTCGATGCTCGCGATAATCCTACGGAAGGAAAATACTCGAATGAAAAAATATAAACGTAATTCTCGTGTTTGCCGCGTGAACAGACTTATTCGACAAGACACATTCTCATCCCTCGAGAACGAGGGTTCAATACGTACCATAGATCATGAGCCAACCTCCTATTCGACGGATTGCTCGAAACGGAGGAAGCGATCTTTTCCAGAATTTCCAAAAGTTTTACAGCTTCATCGTTATCAAATGGAAGTAGAGTAATACGTATACGTGCACATACGTAGCCGGACAAGTAGCAACGAGCAACAAGTTCCCTACCCTGTTGTCCTGAACGATCGAGCGATGGTTTTATCTGTACGGAGTGTCTCAAAAGGCGTGTATGTTGTGAATATGACGACAGTTGGAAAATATCTTGCAACATTTTGTAATTTGATTGTTTGCTTTTGGAGATGTCAATGATTACTGGTTGTTTCATTGGCATAGCTGAATAGGGTACTGGTTGATTTTTACTCTCCAATGTAATGTGAAGGATGTTGAATATATTCTGGACATTTAGAAATTTGCGAGGTTAGAAGATTAAAAGAAAAATGTGCAAGTCTCCAAACTCATGAACTCATAAATCCTCAAAAAAATTTAAATTGCGAAATTCATAAATGTAGAATTTTCCAAATTCTTAAATCTGCGTAATCTTTAAATTCCCGAATTTCCAAACCCTTATATTCCTAAATTCCTAAGTCCCTAAGTATCTGATTTCCTAAATTCCTGAGACCCTAAATCCCCAAATTCCTAAATATACAAATTCGTAAATATATAAGTCCCAAAATTTCCGAATCCCTAAATTCCTGAATTCTTAAATTCCCAGATCCTTAAATTCCCAAATCTCTAAATGTTCGATCCTCCAAATTCCCAAATCTCTAAATCCCCAAATCATACAAAACATCTCATACATTTATCCTTCAAATTTGATTTTTAATTCTTCAAAGAATAAAACAATCGACGTGTAATCATCAATATGCCCAAAAGCAAAGGCTCACGTTGCACAATGGAAAAGAATTTGTCAATTACTGTTAGATGATCTGTAACTTTTATGATGTACATCTCTTTTGAGATGCCCTGTAGAGTAAAATTTCCCTCGCTCTGGTAATATCTTGCGGCCATGCATGCATGCGTTTCCCAAGTGTATCGCCTTTATATGATAGCGTTACAAACAGTAGGCAGATCTCTTCTCTATGTTGTAAATAAGCGAACAGGCCAACAGAGCCTCCATCGCGATGGAACTGGTTCTTTGTTCTCTGCAGTCGAAGACGTTTCTCTTTATTTCAACGTCTTCCAAGGAAAAAATGAACTCGCCAGTAAAACGATTAATTCAATCAATCTATTGATTTCCCTTCATTTTCTAAAACAAAAATCGATTTAGAAAAGAATCAAAAATCGATACACGTTAAACGAACACAATTTTTGGAACAAACTGCAACGCTGTTTTAACCGATTCACCGAAAACTCTTTATTTGACGAAGAACACGAAAATTTTTATATTCTATGATAGTTTTTAATTTTTGCGAATTGTTTGTTGTCATTGGTTGTTTTCGGTGAATTTATCGTCCATGATAATTCTTTTTTTTATATTTGAGAGAAAATATTGAGAAGGGAAGATTGAAGAAGTGAAGAAATGTCAAATTATTAGTTATTTTGCTGTGTTCAGAAAAATTGTAATTAATATGTTGAATGCTGTAAATTGATAATCGATGCCACGAGTTTTTATATGAAAATTCACAACGAATTTTTAATAAATGTATATGTATTGTTTTATAATGTGAATATTATATTACTTAAAATGAAAGCTTAAATGGAAAGATGGAACAATATAAAATTATTCTAAAAGCAATGAAACTACATTATTTTGTATGTAGCTATACTGTAGTGTATTATACAGCAATTATTCTCAACTCTTTTTTGCATGACCCAACATATTTATTTATAACATTTTCTAAAACTTGATGAACTGGATTTATCTCTATTATATAGTATATAATATTATAATGCTCTATTATATAAATTATAATACTGTATATTATATAAATAAATGGAATTATGCATATTTGACAATCACATCTACCATATAGATAATTCCACAATGTCCATTTACTACATTGTAATACTGTTTATTATTTTTTAATTCGATTTAGAAAAGTTTTATATGAAAAATATGGAACTAACGGGTTGTTGTAAAATTATAAAAATTATTGAAAGTGTTTGATTTGTATTTATTGAAGACTGTTATATAAATGGTGGTTTTGTTACATAAATTATAAAAAGAATTATACAAATATACAAATAATAATTACTTTGCTTTTAACTTTAATTTTTGTACTTCGATAGAATTAATTAATGTTAATCTCATCGTCGAACTTATGCCTCGTTTTGACACAAAATGGCAGCTATCACATCCCCTTAAAAATATAACAAAATAAGGGCTGTAAAATCCTATTATACGCGACAATTTTTACTACAGCATTCAACGTGTTAATTATTAATTCTATACATGCAATAAAACAATGAAAGACATAGATAACTTAAAATAAAAAGGTAGAGAAATGCACCATAACCAACAAAAATTAAAGAGAAAAAATTATAAAGTTAATCTTGTAACGTATATGACATTCATCGTTACAACATTTAGAAATATAATTTTAATAGAAGAAATAGAAGAATAAAGGCTACAAAAATATTTATCGAACTTTGAATTTCTCACTTGGAATGTGTTAAGCGTAACTGAATGTAAAACTGAATAAACGTTTATTTATATGTGTTAAGCTACGATTCCTTCGATTTCACTCTACTCGTTTATTGTAACAATTTCTATTTTATATAGGAATGATCACGTACCTACTGATATTTAAAATAACGAATGATTTCGAAACAACATACAAATTATAAATTTTATACTTTGTAAAAATTAATAACGACTTTAATTAATATTCACGCATTGTCACAGATACAAATACGTCTGTTTATGTCAAACTACGATACAAACCACTGCGAATAAGTACAATTGTAATTATTTATATTTTTACTCGAATTATTTAAATCACACAACTGTAAATTATTTATTTGTCAACCCCTTGTTTTATAATTTTTTGTTAGACGAATATACTGAAATTAATTTAAACGTTTGAAGAAATGATCCGAACAATATTTCAATAAATGAACAGCGCTGTATTTCGATAAATGAACAAAGTAATATTTCAACTAATGAATCAAATAACATTTCAACGAATGAAAAAAATTATATTTTAAAAAATGAACTTTCAACAAATGAACAAAACAGTATTTCATAAAATGAACAGAAACTGCGATATTTTATGTAACCTTCATTTACCAAAAGTCAGTATTATAAATTGTAACTAATATAAATTAAAATTTAATTATTCAGAAAATACTTACCTAAGATTAATTTTGTCACATTCAAGTTACAATCTGGCAATTATTCTATAAATTATAAAGCAAGGGGTTAATATTAAATCGCACACGATGAACGAGAACGAAGAACGCGTTACATATCCAACAAAAATCGAGTATGAAGATGATCGATTAGACGAAGAAAAAATATAAATCCTCGAACTAATAAAAAACGTCCTCAAATAGGAACGAAGGACTAATTATTGTATACAGATCGAAGCGAAGCTTCTTTATCAACCGCCCGTTCAAACAATTTAGAGTTAGCGAAAAAGAAAAAAAAAACGTAATCAAAAGTATGTTAATCGTCTATTTGAAAAAAGCGGATTACCCGAGTTTTGCATAAAACTATTCACGTACTGATTTTCATGTATTCATACTTAAGGATTCAACACCAAATAACGGTGGATTTATTAAAGACGATGCGAAATGTGTATCTATCGAATTTCGAGGTACTTTGATTTCGTAATTGCGCTCCCATTTTGCGTGAAACCATTTAAGCAGCGATACGAACTTATTATAAGTGAACAAATAATGACAAATAAACAACAGAACATTTGATGTCCGACAATTACGAAAATTATTCATCCTTTCAACAAATATAATACTGACAAATATAATTAACCATCGAGTGTAAGTATTCTTAGTCTGTAAATTATGTACAAGAATATTTATGCACTTAATGATTTTTGAATTTATAAAATATCATGTTTCCGAATTTTTTAATTTTTAAGTTTTTGAATTTTTTCATTTTTATATTGTCAAATTTTGTTGAGTTCGCAAATTTTCAAAACTATGGATTCCTAAACTTTTAATTAAATCCTCAAGTTTCTAAATTACGAAATTTTATATCTTATATAAAATATAATATTACGAAATTCATATCTACGAAATTCTATATCTAAAAATTGCCAAATTCCTAAATCAAATACTTTTAATTTAAAAATTTTTTGGTATTGTTTTCAACAGTATATAATTTTAATATCTAATGCTCATACTGGGGTATTAAATGACTCCAGCCGATTTAGCTTCAATTTAAGCCACTTTTTTATTTTTTCTATTATATTATATATTTCTACTGTTTTTCCTCAAACTCTCAAGAGATATTTAAACTGATTTTTCCATGAAAATCGTCATTTTTTCAAACTTTTTCACGTTTTTGAACTTTTTTTCATATTTAACGTTTAAAACTGAAATATGGTAAAACAACTTTCAAAGATTATTTATTATTTTTTCAAGCTTTGTTTCGTAAAATCTATGACATTTTTACGTTCCTTTTTATACCTAACAGATGATTGATGACTTTTGCTTGAGGTTTCCGGATGTCAGCTGTGTCCTTGAGGTGGTATGTTCTGACTTCATATTCCAGCATTGCATTATGCACCAACATCATTAAGACGGATAAGAGTTTCTTTGTTTTACCTTTAAATAGCAAAACGTGGGTCAATTATGACTAATGATGTAACCAGGTAAAAATGAGCCTGATTTCTTAATTCTGAAGCTTTCTCAAATTTCCAAATCCCTAATTCCATTATACTAGTTTTTCCAAGTTTCTATATTATTTAATCACAGAAATTTTCACTTTACTTATCAACAAAATCTATCGTCATAATAATGACTAATAATAGCACCTGTCAATAAAAAAAATATTTTAAGTAGTGACATACATTTGTAGTAATAATAGTATCTGTCAATAAAAAAAATTTGCAAGCAACGACATACATTTGCATAATAAATCTGAAAACTCAAAACGAGGCAAAAACATAGCAAAAACGTAGCACGAAACACTCTTTCATGCACGTCACAATTCGTGTATAAAGAAGAGAGATGATTAGACTGTAAAATCTCGAGAAATAATTAAAAGGTCGTCGACCCACGGTAGCCATGCAAAGAGGACTCTCTTTCATTAATTCGAGACGTCACCTCGCCTCGCCGACGTATTGTAAACGAGCGAGAGCCGCTAATTAACTACCGATCGCATTCCAATTAGGAACTGGTATCTCCGCAAGCTCAAAAAGTACTAACGAGAGAGAACAAACACAAAAAATTACATATCTAGATGTTTGTAACGTTTTGACTTTTAGGTGTGAAAAGAAATGGTAGATATTAGGTTGTACCCGTCAAAACTAGGATTTTTGTTCGAGATAATCTACTTTCAGATTGCTATGCCTTATAAGATCGTACGTTATATGGTCTTACTTGTACAGCTTGTATTTGTATACCTGCATTGTTATATTGTGAAAGGTTAGATCAGTACGTGTTATATGTCTAGCTATGTGTTAGAACGCGCATTGTATAGTTATGCGATAGATCACGTTATATTGCCACGTATTGTATAGATACGCATTATACTAGTAGTGTGTGATACAGACAACGCGTTAAATTACCACACGTTACATCACTACGCATTGTATGAGCTATGCGTTAAATTTACCACGCGTCAGATCCTCACACGTTATATAGCCAATGCATTAGATGACCACGCGTTATATCATCAAAAGTTATATAGCTACGCGTTAGACCGCCACGCATTGTATTGTCGAGTGTTATATAACTAATGTGTTAGATCACCACGCGTTAAATTTACCACGCGTCAGATCCTCACACGTTATATAGCCAATGCATTAGATGACCACGCGTTATATCATCAAAAGTTATATAGCTACGCGTTACACCGCCATGCATTATATTGTCGAGTGTCATATAACTAATGTGTTAGATCACCACGCGTTAAATTTACCACGCGTCAGATCCTCACACGTTATATAGCCAATGCATTAGATGATCACGCGTTATATCATCAAAAGTTATATAGCTACGCGTTAGACCGCCACGCATTATATTGTCGAGTGTCATATAACTAATGTGTTAGATCACCACGCGTTAAATTTACCTCGCGTCAGATCCTCACACGTTATATAGCCAATGCATTAGATGACCACGCGTTATATCATCAAAAGTTATATAGCTACGCGTTAGACCGCCACGCATTGTATTGTCGAGTGTTATATAACTAATGTGTTAGATCACCACGCGTTAAATTTACCACGCGTTAAATTCACCACGCGTTAAATCGCCACGTGTTATATCGCCATGCGTAATATAATCAACGCGATAGATCCCCACGCGTAATATAGCTAACGCGTTAAATTACCACGCGTCAAATCACTACGCGTTAAATCGCCGCGCGTTATATCGCCACATATTAAATCACCACGCGTTATATAGCCGACGAGTCATTTTATCACGCGTTATATTGTCCACGTATGATATAGCTATGCGTTATACTACCTCGTGTTATATAGCCAACGCATTGACTACCACGTATTAAATCATCACGCGTTATATGAATTTAAAGTGATAATTATATACAGTTACTTCTGACCAAAATATTCATATTAACAATTTATTTTTACAAAACAGTAACTAAATATATTTAAAACTGCTAACGAAATAAGCCAGTAAATAGTTGCCTTTATTAATGGCAGTTCGTTATTCTTTTTTCAGATAACACTTATATTAATGAAACATTAATATAAGTACTTATACATTTTTCATGAATTTTTAAATTGCAGATTTATATGTTACAAGCGATATTTTATTACTAAGACTTTTGTAGAATCATGTTGTATCAAACTGCCTGTGTTTGAGAATTAACAATTAAATATGGTACAACCTAATGTTTAGATAATGGGAACATTTTTCTTCACATTTGTTAGAAAAATCAACGTCAATCGCTCGTTTTTATAATTAAGAAAGAAGAGAAGAACAGATTGGACTGCAAAACATTTTATCATTGCAAAAGACACTTTATCTTAGAAGTTTGATTACAGACAAGATTAAATCATATAGATTCAAATTGTAGAAAAATATAAATCATACAAAGGATATTCTTTTGTACTATATAAATCAGTTACTTAAAAAAGAATAAGAAAAGAAAACAAAAATAAAGAAAATAAAGAAATATTCACAGAATTCAGCATCCGCCAGATGCTTATCGATTTCAAACTATGTTATATGTATAACTTTAATAGTAAAAACATATCATCAGAATCATCGTTTAAAGGCGATTTGTACTTCTACAATAATCTGTAAAGGGTCATCGAGAATGGTTGCGCTTATGTACACTCAGGTGCAACGTAGGCCTCGTTTAGGCGAAGACAAATTTAGGGAAAGGAGTACGTCATCATTTGTATTCGATTTTAAGAAATTAAATATGTAAATTTTCAAATTTCCAAATATTCAAATTCCCAAATTTCTAAGCTTCTAATTTTGTAATTTTTAAATTTCCTAAAGCTCTAAATTTTTCAACTTTCCAAAATTCACAAATTATCAAATTCCTAAAATTTCGAAATCCACAAATCCCTAAATATTCAAATTACCAAATTTCAAAATTTTTGAATTTATGAATTCCAATATATTTAAGTCTCAAAAATTTCAGATTATTGAATTTCTAAATTCTCTACGTTAAAAATTTAAAAGTTTGCAAATCCCCAAATTCTCTAATTTCCTAATTTCCAGATCTCCATATTTCCGAAATTTCCAAATCCCCAATTTTCCAAACATTTAAACTTTCAGATTTTCAAATTACTTGATATTTTAACCCCAAAATTTGTATGTGTATTACTTTGAAAATTAATATAAATTTGTTAAATTTATACAAGTTTATGAAAATTTCTATAAAATTTGTTAACGCTAAAAATTAAAAAAGTTTTGAATACCTAATTTTGAAAGATTGTAAATTCCAAAATGTAAGAACCAAAAACAAACAAATGATGAGATCCTCTTCTCCTATATTGCCATTCCCTAATGCAGCCTACCGTGCTCGCCACTGTACAAACAAGATGAAAACAAGAATGGCAATCGAGTTCGCTCCGTGCAGTATATTTGTCCCTTACCGTCGTAATCGTAAATTACGAGACTCTATTCCAAAACAAAAGTAAATAGAAAGAAAACATCAGTCGGCGCTCCTTCGAGAAAAGAATTAAAAAAGATCGAGCGATAATAAAAAAATCTACTCTATCCGACGACGAGACCACATCAAAATTCACGATCGTTTTCATGGTGGAAACGTTCCATAGACTCGCGTGTTATCTACAAAATACTTTAATCGTATTATCATTAATTAATAATATACAGATTGTAAATAACTAAACAATAATAATAAAATATGCTGTAACAAGTATCTTCCACTTCTTCTAGCTTCCGTCTCTATTGTATCTCGCGTTGTCGAAATTCGCATAACTTTTAATCCGGTTCGCCGTAGAAAATAATCGTCCCACGGTGAAAACCAGAACGGGGAAGAAGGCACAAGGCAGTTAGTCAAAAATCTGGCGTTCCTATTATGATCATCTATTCCGTACAACTATCTCTTTCTCTCTCTCTCTCTCGCAGCTTATTTAAAAATTAAAAAACCAATGGGTGACCGTACACGTTTCCCTTTAGTCTCCGGAAGCTCCTCTTCGTCAGGAACCAAAGGAAAATATTGGTGGCAGGGGCGGAGTGGGAGCACCATTTAAAAGGACGTCTCACGCGGGTACAGGTAACAACTTACGAATAGGAGGATCGAATTAACTTATTATGGGCTGTCAGTAAACTATACGTCCTAAATTTTCAAATAAACTAAATACTATTCGTCACATTTGGTCAGAACGTTTTCATAATTATTTGATCACAAGTAATAACAAACTTACGTCAACTTCGTTTATATTCTAATCTAATGCCACGAAGCCGTATGATTTTAATCATACATATTCAATTTTATAAAACTAAATTCAGGTTAATATAGGAAAACATAATATACAGTATTAAAAAACTATCAAATAATTAAGATGTAAATGTATGTTGGTCAAACATGTAAATCCACCATGTTGGTCCAGTATATTGGTCCGCCATGTTGGTTCGTCATTTGAATTTTAAAATTAGTGACCAAAAATTCTATTCTGAATGTTTTAACTTAATGTTACGAATACAATTATATCTGAAAACTTGTAATACATATTTTACTAGCAGCTCATATCAAGTTAACAGGACCGCAAAAAGAATTGACGAGGAATTTCCGTTTTCCGCCCGTCCCAAAGCAACTGTGACGCGTCGCTAAGGTACCGTGGAAAGAACACAAACGGCGACGATGATTAATAATAATAATAATAATAATTATAATAAAAGGAGTTCTCTTGCGTTTTAATTCATTACACGTTTTCTATCGCGGATGCCGCTTCGATCTGCGAATAAACTTGCTCTAGGCACCGACTAATGAAATTCCTAAGCATTTCTCTGTGGATAAGCTCGCGCTATTTCTCGCTCACTTTTCACTGATCTAACGAATATTTTAGCCGTATATCGGGTTTGTTAGAAAATGTTCTTACGTTTACAACTGTAAATATTACTCTACTATACAATGAAGCTTGTTCGTGACGCTGTTCCTTAATATTTCACCGTTGTGCTCTCGTTTTTGAATGATTTGGAACAGTGATGGACATATACAGTGTCCGCTTAAGACCTCACGGGTACAGATGTGTACTGCAACTTGGCAATGAAATGTTGGAGATTTGAAGATTTCAGAAAATTTGAATGATTTGAAGATTTTGAAAGTTTAAGCATTTAAACATGTGAGAATTTGGAAATTTGAAAACTTTAAAATTTGGGAATTTGGAAAGATTAAAAATTCTGAAAGACAATAATATTAAATTTAGAAATTGATTGCTCATCATTAGCCACAAGTGCAAGTCACATTTACCCTACGGCCCTGCGTACACAGTTGTCCATCACTGATTTGGAATATGCTTTCCATTTCACGTTCGTACTCTACGAATACGATGACAATGGGAACGAGAATTATACGAGATTGTACGATCGCGTGCAACAGTGTTTCCCATTTTGATTCTTAAGTGCGAAGGCAGTGAGAATAACCCTTACAAGGGAAGTGTTCTACATTTCCCCTTGCAAGGAAAGTGGTGTTCTATTTTTCCCCTTACAAAGGAAGTGGTCTTCTACATTTCCCCTAACCAAGGGAAGCCCCATTGCACGCAATTGTACAAAGCGTTCTTCGAATCCTTGAGCACGCGTTGGAAGTCTGAATACGTTAGTTAATGGCTCTGAAAGAAAGAAGTTCATACTATTGAATAAATGTAAATCGTTAAAAAAGGAGGGGATAAAAACATCTAAGAGTGTGATGCAAAAAATGTGTGTACAAAGCGGTTCATAACATGTGAAGCTTACTTTAAAATCATTAAAAGTTCGTATAACATGTGCCCTATTTGATCTTGCCTGCAAGTATAATCATTTTTTTATTTTAGTACCTTCTTATGATAAACTGCGTTAGAACTCGTAAACTTACTTTATATAAGTTAGTTTAATTTCTTAAATTGTTTTTAAATATTTTATACAAAACAATTAGTGTTAGTATAAGCCTTTGACGATGCAATAATGTAATTAATTTGAATTAGAAATGATTATGAATAACTATTCAAATCAAAAAATAGCAAGAATTAACCTACAATGTATAAAGTTGCTATATATAATATTCAAGTAAAGTTTATAAACATATGAATAAAGAAAATATCTAAAAATTTAAGCAAATATGTACAAAATACATGTTTATTAAAAAAAAACAAGAAACAAAAAAATGACTGTAACTTGATAACAAGGTTAACTATAAGACAGTTTTATAAGAACTTTTAGCATCGTTTCGTGTCGCTAGTCTACTACTATAACAAGTTCCACATGTCATGAAACACTCTGTCTAATCGCAAGAATTTGTTCGTACGGACGAATTAAAGATTCAAGAAACGCCGCGACTTTTGAGAATTTCAAAGCTCGAACAATAATAATTATATATGTCTTCTATTAGTGATCGGTGATAAAATATTTTCAGTGTTATTTGTATTTATAATTTATCCCGATCGACGCATTTGCCAAGATCTAATAGAAGCGATAACATGTATCCCGTAGCTGAAAGAGAAACTTTGGCAGCCGCTCTAGCTAGCACGTTTTCTTCTACACGCGGCCTGATTCTCCTCTTAATGCAATACTCATTAAATACCGATACAATTTATTCTCGGAACATATAAAAATAATAATACTATCGATCTGGCGTGGTAAATACACGATGATATTAACGGGTCCTTCAAGTAAACAAATTTAACTCTTTTCGGTCAAATGCCAAACTATGCACTGAAGCATTTACACCTTTTTAGTCAATTGGTAAGTTGTAAATTTAATCGTTTTTCTAATATAAATATATTATGTTTTTAAAGTATTAAGTTGTTGCAGATCAAGTGTATAATTTTAAAACCCAATTTAAAAATATAAAAGTACTGCAAAGTATTTAGCATTTATGGTACTTTAATGTGAAGGTCAAATGAGTTTAATTAAATTGAATAGGTGATTGTCATTGGTACAACCTAGTAAACAATAGCAATATACTGACATATATAAAATATAATTTTAAACAATTAATCAGCAGACTTTTTCAAAAACATATTAATTAAGTATATAGATAACAAAATTACAATTGTAAATTTTATGAATAAATTAACAATTATATCTGCAATAACTTAATACACAAAAGTTTAAATTAAATCAACCTATCAAACTAAAGCATTTGATAATTTTACATCAAAATCTTACTTTTCCGATTAACTCAGAAAACAATGACCGAAGAGAGTTAATTATCAAGCAACAGAAGAAAGCGAACAACACTCACATTGTACGTTTTCCTTAACATGTCACGTAAGTCTACAAACGAACTTCCCGTTATATCAATTGAAAAAACAGTTCTCACGAATTGTAGCGTTTGTATGTACAAGAAGATCACCTTTCAGTGTAAACGTCTACGAAGGATTGGAAAAAAGAAAGAAAGGAAAAATCACCATAAAAACTGGATCCGTTCGTCCGTGCGTGATAAAGCATTTATAAAAACAACGCATGGTGGCTCTGGGAAATACTACCGCGATTCGTTGGATCGAACTCGTCTGCTCATCGAGCACGATCGAACACGATGCAGTCCGGCAAGGAACACGGTCCACGTACTTAATTTACTACGACTTGGTCTATGTCCTTTTTTTGTTTTAAACACCATCAACGATTTCCCTTGTAAATAACAGCTGCAGCACGCTTCTGTTCGTTTTAATCGCCCTTCTAGAACGTTTCCCCTGTTCCATGGCATTTGAGAAACACCGTTCAGCCTTGTTTCATTAACGTCTCTCCGTATCGTTCAACCCTCTTTTCTTCGTCGTCTGTACAAATATCGAAGACGCTGCTGAATTACGGTTAACGAGCAACTTGCGATCGACGGGCGACACGGGTTAAAATGTCCCCCGTTTACCAGAATTTTCTTCCATTTGTCCGGAAGTTGGTAACGATGCATTCGGGTACTCTAATTGGATACTTGTGAAACGCCTGAACTCCCCCGGGTTTACCGGTTTACTGGTAACGCCGGTGATACCGGGGAACGTCTGTCTGTCCGCGCGTTTGTATCCCCAACGAGGAAAGCAACTGATCGAATTTATTCGCTTAATCGATCGATTAGGAAGGACGTCGAAGCAACGAGTTCCAATCAAGTATTGTCGACGCTAGCTATGGTCACTTGCCCATGCTGGCGTTCGCTGGCAGGGTCGCGGATCGTTGTTGCACCGATAAATATGGCTTCAAGGTGGATCTCGTAGATTCCCTGAAACGTGGAAGTCGTTATCGATAAAATTCAAACGGCTGGATACTGTTTATCCAAACACATCACATATAACATGTCCCATTTGAAATTAACCAGAACAACTTTCCATTCAAGAGCTATACTAAACTACATCCATTTTGAATACTTTACAAAAATAATGGAAAAATAAAACTACTTGCTCATTTCTTATGTGAACACTAATTAAATGAAAAGAAAAATGTTTCCAGCTTAATTTGGCTCTCAGGTATATATTCATCCTTTGACTGTTATTGTAGAAAATATTTCAAATAAAACTTACTCTATTTTAAGGAAGAATAATTATGTACATAAATAATTGTTTAGGTGGAGGAGCTTCTGAGATTTCATAATGACTTTTGTCTTCCTTTTGAAATGGAACTAGATATTTTCTTTTAGTCTGAATATTCATTTTATAAGCCAGTAAATTTATCTCAAAGACACCTCCACCTAAACAAGAGTTGTAACCATAATACAATGTTCCTCTGTAACAGATAAATTTTATGTATTTAAAACATTTTTCCAATGACAAACAATTTAAGAAATAATTGGATGGATTATTTCAAGTGAGACACTTTATATATTTACTAATATACGACAAAAAAAGAGAAAAGAAAAAAGCTCCAAAAGCAGAGTAGCGATTTTCATCTATATAATATGGAAGAAATATTAGGCATATAAATAAGTTCCTGTGACAGTTTTCAACAATACATTTGCTGATATAAAAGAGACAACACAAAAGCTCTTTCACAGCAGGAGATAATGGTACAAAGTTGTCTATTATGATACACTTGTAGTTAAGTCATGTGACACCTAATTTTTTCTGCACTTTCCTCACCGTATACAACTAATGATCGTTTAAGTCACTTCAAGTTGTATAGCAAGCTGTCTAAAAATGCTTATACACCTTTACAAACACAATATAAATGTAACTGCGGGAACTTACTTATATATCTAATAGCTATAAAAGCCCCACGTTGATATAAAAAAAGCATCATAATCTGATGGTGACTATTGCTGATTTCTGTTTACAGTTACAGGGTTTACTCTTAACATTAATTAATGCATTAATTAATACCTAATACAATGAAATTAAAGCACCTAAAAAGGCACATTTATTCTATAATAACTTTTGATTTCACGCTAGTATAATGTAAAGAGGAAAAAAATATTTAGTTAACAATAATCCCTGTAAAGTATTTGGTTGCTATGACATCTGACATTTGCCGTGCACGATGTAAAGAAAAACTGATCGCTTAGCGTATTATGTTCCTTACTGATTAACATGCAATTTTTTGGAAAAAACAAAAACACATAATGAAAAGCTATGAA
Organism: Megachile rotundata; assembly: GCF_050947335.1. NCBI lineage: Eukaryota > Metazoa > Arthropoda > Insecta > Hymenoptera > Megachilidae > Megachile > Megachile rotundata. The sequence goes on along the minus strand of NC_134991.1, from coordinate 9,317,001 downwards.
AACTCTTTCCGACGCATGAAATTCATTTTTAATTGCGGAAGCAACATATATTAATTCGTCTATGATCATTTTTTAATGTTTTTAAATCAAATTTCAATGAATACATACATAAAATATATTTTAAGTAGCAAAATAAAATTCAATAAATATTGTCGCATTATTGATCTTGACAAGTTTACAGTATAATCTTTAATCACAACAGAGTATATGAAAAGTCAGATAATATAGCGTAATTAGAGAAAAAAGGAAATTATTCGCGTTTAATATAAAGATATGCTAATATTAAACGCATGCAAGTTCGCTAACCATTTAGGTAAAAAATGTTTCAATCTATCCAAATACATGTATGTACAATTTTAACAACATAAAATATAATAATAATCACCATAACGATTCTTAATAATCTTTGATATTTAAAGTAAAATAATTATGCATCACACCCGTGCAAACTTACCTAAACTGTTCTTATCGGTTTCCATATTTAAAAAAAAATATATATAAAAAAAGTAGCAGTAAATTAATGTAAGACAATGTAAACAATAGTCAATAATGATCCGTATTCATCTCGCATTGCTACGAATAAAATGCAACTTACTGAACGCTTATCGTTTAGTATCATGTTTTCTTGTGTTCTAATGTTCGACGGGGAGTATGTGGGAGTGCAAGAAAAATCAAACGACTCTAACCTCGCTACACCCAATCATGCGATGCCACAATACAAGAGAGCTACTTAGTCTCCAGTTACGTTGAGTCGCACGGCTACGCTACCTTGGCGAGACACGCTGCCCCGTGCCGTCGACATGCGAATTCGCCTTGTAGCCACATTTTTGTACACGCCTCGACAGTCTTGCGACCCAATATTTCTGTTCATCAGGACTACCAGCCAATATTAATAGTTCACGGGCACTGTTTGGATCGTAATGTAATTTGCACGGTGCTATGGCATCCTCTTTCTTATCCAAATGCTCCTTGTGTACCTTTATATGACACCCTGCAAAAATCATAACACTCGCGTGACAGTGATTGCATAAAATTTGCAATGAACATTCTTTATGTTGCTATTTCGTACTCACTTCGACACTCGAGAGCCGGTGGCGGTCGAAACATGTGCCACAATTGTTTGGAGCATACCTCGCAAGTAGTCGGCATATGATACGAGATTGACACAAACTCGTGGCCCTTTAATGATTGTGTGCCTGGTTTATCTGCAAGTTGTGGCAATTCCACTCCAGGCAGTGTATTTCCCTCATCGCCAGGACGTCTTGCTTCGCCTTCACCAGCGTACAATAACTGCAAATAACATAAAGATAATACCAATTATTCCGTAAATAAAGTTATTATTATTAAACGTATAATTCACCTGGAAAATTCTCGGAATATCTTTGGCATCAGCTCGGATAACGTCACCCTGAGTCACAGATCTAACGTGGAAGACTTTATTTAGATCTAGTATCAAGACTGGATCCGCATTTATTTTATCGTTTTCGCTATTATAAAATATTATCTTCTTCGAAGAAACGACGACGTATTGTTTCTTCCATCCGTGCCTTTTAATGTTCTGTTTGTTTGGCACATTTAACCAACCTTCCAATCTCATGGTACCATGCTCTGATAAAACGGAATCTTCTCCGTCATTTTCTACCGAAGAAACGCTAGCTGTTTCCGAGTTAAGTGAGGCGATTTTCATTTGTAATGTTTCTATCTCTGAATCCTTTGAATCAAGTTCCATTTGTAATCTTAATTTTGTTTGATTCTCCTCCACTAGTTGTGCCTATAAAAATAAAATAACGTTAAGACAAATATACAAGCCTGTAAAAAAAATATTATATATTTCTTTATTTACTTGTAAATCTTGCAAGTCCTTTTGCCACTTAGCTGCCAACTGTCCATACTTTTCTCTCTCTTGAGTAAGTTCTTGTTGCAAACGTCTACAATCTTTCTCCTTCTTTCTTAGATCTGCCGCAGATGCTTTGTTCTTGGTCTTGCCACTTGAAGATAAATCTTTCCTATTCATAATCTCTGCTAACTTATTAACCGCTTGTTGCTTCAGTAACTGTTCAGTTTTTAATTTACTACTAAGCTTTTCTATTTCCTCTGCATTAGATTGTGCTTTAGTAAGTTGATCTTGTAATTCTTTCAATCGTTTACTAAAATCATCTTTCTCTTTAAGATACTGGTCAACACTTTTCTTAAGTTCACTTTCGTTATCTTTAAGTCGGTTTATAATTTGTTCTTTTGAATTTAATTCTTGATGATGTTTAGCCACACCATCTTTGTACTCTAATTCTTTCATTGTTCGTTCCTTCTCAAGATCTGCCACTGTTTCTTCAGCTATTGATCTGGCTAAAGCTTCACTATCTCCTCTAGCTAAAGATAATTGTAACTGATGTACTAAGGAAGCGCGTTCTTCTTCCAATTCTTGTTGTAACCGTATTTTCTCGTCCAATTCTTCTCGAAGTTCTTGTGTCTGTGTTTTGTAAAGAGTCTGTAAACAATAAAGTAATCATTTATCATAAAAACATCGAGGTAAAATAATAGTTTACTTAATAGTATTTATTAAATTATAGATATACCGAAAAGTAAGCTTCTGCTTCTAACTGTTCTTGTAATTCCTTTGTCTGTAATTGATCCACGTTTCTCTGCGTTTTCAAATGATGTAATTCTTCTTCTATCTGTCGTTTTGCTTCTCGTAACTGGGCAACTTCACCAACTAACTGTTGTTCTCTAGCACGTAATCGCCCTGCTTCGGATGACTGCTGTGCTAAATCCGTCTGCAGAACGTTTCTTTTCTGCTGTTCCTGTTCAACCTGACCCTGTAGCACCTTTACCTTTTCAACTTCCTGCCTATGTTCACCCTCCAATTTCTGTAATCGTTGCTGTATTTGTCGGTAATCCACAGAAAGCATAGAAGTTTGCCTTTCCTTTTCTTGTGCAAGAAGTTCAGCGCGTTGCCTTCCACTTTTCTCTTCGTTTAGTTTTGCTTGTAATGCTATTAATATCACATTAACAGAATACAATTATTTTCTACTTAATAGGTAACGTTAAGTTAAGATACAATAATGTACATACGTATACAGAAATACCATTAATAATGAGCAGCCGGAAATTTGAAAAATTATAGTTAGTAATAAAATAGATTAAAATCAGAAAAACAGTTAAATATGTTCCCATTACATAGTACGCACGTACATGAATGCAACACAATGTTTAAAAACAAAAATCTTAATAATAAGCATGGGCGTAGCTAGATTACCAGTCAGGAAGAAGCAAAATATATCTTACGATAATTAATACAAAATTAATTAATACAATACTTATAATAAGATCTTTTTCATCTGGAGGGATGCAAGTACCCCTTCTTGCACCATTCTGGCTATGCCCATGATAACATGCACGGTGTACATTAGCTGATAACATTTAATTGCTACTTGATATGTAATATCATGATATAGTGTATTTTACTTGAAAAAATTTAATGATAACAGTACTGATAATAATTTAAAATAAATATGTTGAAAACATACTACAATGTATATTTATGAAAGCTAGTGTACATCACCTTCGAATAATTTGTTTTTTCACCCTGATATGCGTATCAGAATCAAAATATATAGCTTTTCAAGAAGTAATATTAGCATTACTAAATGTAAAATTGAATAAAATTACCTTTAACAACCTCTAGATTAGCTTCTTCTTTGGATAATATGCGTGAACGTTCCGTTTCTTGATGAGCGACTACTTCTTGATTGTACCTCGCTTGCGCGGCTTTCAATTCAAGAGTCAGACTAGCAGCTTCTTTTTCTAATGCCGAAATTCTTTCTGTTAATTGCCTGTTATCCAAAAGTGCTTTTTCCTCTTTTTCGCGGCTATGTTCGAGTTCGAGATGAAGAGCAGAAAGGCGAGTTTCTAATTCGGCAGTTAACGATGATGCTTGCGATCGAGAACTGCGTTCTTTCGATAGTTGTCCCTGCGAATAACAGGTACCAAAGCACAAAACTTAACATTCGCATTCTTTTTGTTTTGTGAAATATCCATACTTACTTGTAATGTAGCCACTTCTTGTTGTAAATTATCTCGTTGTGCCTGCAATTGAGCTCTTGCCACTTGTAACTCACTTGCCATTTGCTCTGCTGCCTGACGAACGACGGTAATCTCTGTAGCTTGTTTCCGCAACCTTGTTACAGTTTCAGTTTCCCTTTCCAATTTTGATTGCATCTCCTTAATCTGTTTTTCTAACGTTGTAACGCGTTCAGAAGTTTGCTGCGAATTACTCGCATCGCGCGCTCTTTTTGTCTGCTCTTCATCGAATTTCTTTTTCAATTCTACAAATAACGACTCCGCTTTTCTACGAGTTTCTGTTTCATGTTCTACCCTGCGTTGCGCTTCTTTATAATTGTGTCTTAACAAAGTCAATTCCTTATCTACTCTGCCTATTTCTTCACGTAATTCAGTTTCTCGACGCGTCATAGCTTCTAACTGCGTTGTCAAAGCTTTCTGTCGTGATTCCAAGGATTCTACTTGTCTTCTCTCTTTATCCAATAAATTTTCTAACTGTGAAATTTTAACATCATCGCTCGTACCATTATTGATATGATTTTCTAATCCATCTACCGATTCTTTACCGCTAGAAGCCATTAACTGATAATCTCCAGAATACGTGAAGCCAATGAAAGGCAAATGATTTCCAGAAAACGCTTTCGGAACCGGAAAACTTTCCTCTGGTCCATCTTCTTTATCAACGTCATCAAAGTTACTAGTGTCGTCATCCCCAGAAAGTTCTGGTACCACTGGTGGCACGCACTCCCGCAAATTATCAAATGTCCATTGATCATTTTTAAAGAACGGATGATTTTTTATTTCTTCTACGCCATTTCTTCCTAAACGTTTTGTTCTATCAGTAAGAAAACCACATATTAAGTTCTTAGCCGAATGAGATATATCAACTTCTGGAGGAAAGTGTAATGAATTTCTATGATCCATAATTTTTGAGTATGTCCCAACTAATGAATCTGCATAAAAAGGTGTGTCACCAACAAGCATTTCGTATAAGAACACTCCTACTGACCACCAATCACACTCTCTTCCATATACACCTTCACCACCCTGGGATTGGAGCACTTCAGGTGATATATAATCAGGTGTACCTACTGCAGTATCAGATCGAACAAGTCCATCCTGGAAGACATATATACAATACTTAAATATATTTATAAATTTAATAGAAGTCACTGTAAAAGTTATACATACAACATCCATTCTCATGCAAGTGCCGAAATCTGCAAGCTTTAAATGACCATGTTTATCTAGTAACATGTTATCTGGCTTTACATCTCGATGGACAAACCCCATAAGGTGTATTGCATCTAATGCGAGCACCACTTCTGCACAATAAAATTTTGCCCATTTCTCTGGCACATCATAGTTTGACATTAAGTTTACTAAATCACCACCCGGCATATAGTCCATCACCATATAAAGATATTTTTGATCTTGAAACGCAAAATGAAGTTGAACAATCCACTGGGAATTAGCATGTGCCATTATATCACGTTCTTCCCAAAAAAAGGCTGAATCTGATCGCTTAATCTGCAAAAAATATATAGAAATAATGAGAAAACTTTTTAATCAACATATCTCTAGCATTACTTACAAATTCCTTACCATTTCAAATTTACTCAGTAATTTCATAGCATATACTTTCTGTGTGGATTTATGTCGTACCAACTGTACTTCTCCAAATGCTCCCCGACCTATCACTTTTATTAAAGTGAAGTCATCTGTACGCATTCGCATTTTACAAATATCCTGAGCCACCGAATCATCTGAAAGTATAAACAGTATTTTTTAACTTTTATAGTTATAAACATCATGCATATATATTTATAATCTGATATACTACTTTTTAATAATCAAATATATAAGCATTAATTACTTACATCTGTTCATATATGCTTCTATATTTTTCATACGCTTTACACTGGGATGATCACAATCTGCCACCAGGGCTTGAACTGTATCCAAAAGGCAATCAATATTTGTAATGCTTCTTGGATCTCTTATACGTTCTTCCAATACCCTCAGGCGCCTGCGCCTGTCTTCATCACGTACTCCATCCATTTTTTCTATTAAACGCTAAGAATAGCTTTTCTCAAAAACGTAATATCCTTTTTGGTGCATCAAAAACAATGCAAAATGAAAGGCTACATGCAATATGGATACAATTTATGCACTGTTGCAATACTGGATGGGCAATCCATGTTTCCTAAAATAATAGAGAAGTTTTGATTGTATTAATTTTCCTTATAAACATTTATAGTAAATATATAAATACTAAGAAATGAAACAACTATTACTGTCAGAATATAATAAAAAATAATTATTTTGTAGTCATTAAAACCGGTTCAAAAAAATTAAGTATTTTTGTTACATATTTTATACAATATATTTATACTATTTTATATCTCTAAATAATGTAATAAAAGTTGAAATAAAAAATTTAAAGAAATTAATACTGCATCCATGCAAAATGAAGTGAAAAATCTAATAAAGCTATTAGCTTTATTGAGATTTTATTAAAAATTAAGTAAACCAAATAAACTATTGTTGCATTTTTAAATATTTTTTAAAAAACAATGAAGTATACAGTATATGATGACTCAACATGATTTAGGTATAGAAAAAAATCATTAATAGATCACGCTTGTTAAATTATTTTAAAAAATTAGTATTAAGTTATTACAAAAGACAGAAGTCTTTAAAAAAATAATTTAGTATTCTGTATCTCGAATAGAACCATCAAGACACAAACAAAATTTGACCAGTACATCTTGTCATTTTCGAAGAAACGAATTTTCGGAGAAAGAATACGAGTTGCAGAAGCTGCTAAGAAAATATAAATTTATTATCTGAATTTTGCTATCCGAACAAGAAGTAAAAGATTCATAAATTGACAAGTCGAGGAAGTCTGTCAGGAAACTTGTAAAACTAAGGTGGATCCCATGCAGGTGCTTCAGACCCGTCACAAAAGATTTTCTACCTATCCCATATTTTCCATGATCGGTTAATTAATGTCACAAGGGGAGTCACTTCAACGTACCTAATATCACGAACACCTTATCCAGTACTCCGTCTAATTGAATAAAAATACTATAAAATACATTATTTTTCTACGTACATTGGTCGCGATTGCACACAGCTGAGCCGTGCATGCGCCATTCGGAAAAATCACAACGGTCATCAAAACCAATGAACGACTCGCGGAAAACTTAAAATGGTTCAGTACATCTTTTGAATTACGCACGATAATCGAAAAAAATTCTTAATCTTTGTTTGAAAAAAATTGACATTTATTTCGAACGCGATCTCTCGCATTATGCAATTTGAAAATATAGCAGCATCTTCGAAAAAATGTTGGTTACTTGCACTGTACCCGACACCATTTGAATGTTCGTTGTTTGCAAATTGACAACATAAAGATCACCTTTCTATCGTACATATATATTTATTTAAATTGAATAAAATCAAAAATGTTACGCGTAATACGAAAAAATTACGTTGAAAGTCGTTGAGATGGAGTATCAACGACTTCGGAAAAACTATGGACCTAGGAATATAGGGATGAAGTGTAAGCTTGGATTATAGACAAGAAGAGCGATGCCAACATGAAAATGGGGACCTGATAGGCGATGCCTAAGTTTGATCGGTTCTTTTCTTGCGCATGTTCTGTACCGCCAATTATAAAAAATTAGAATGTTTTACATACGCGTGCTATTTTAGGAATATAGTAATTTACAAACCTTCAAATTTTCAAATTTAGAAATCTTTCACTTCCGAATTCCGCAATATAAAAATTCTAAATTTTTTAACTTTCAATCTGTCTAATTTTCCAATTCTTAAATTTAGAAGTTTAGCAGTTTAAGAATTTAAAATTTAAAAATTTTCAAATTTAGAATTTAAAATGTTTCAAATTTACACACTTTCAGATTTAAAAAATTTTATATTTTCAGAATTAGAAATTTATAAACTTCAAATTTATGAATTTAGAAATGTCAGATTTTTTTAATTTTAAATATTCCAACTTTAAAAATTTAAATATTTCAGAATTAGAAATTTTCAAAATACAAAAATTCCAAATTTTCAATTTGGTGTTATATCAAATGACAGCTAATCAAAACCAGGCATCAATTTACCTCGTCACCTCCTCTGGAAATGGCATCACTCCTTTAAAATATACTCTGTCCCTATCATATTCCTAGATTCATGGGAAAAACGATGTAATGAAGTAAAAGAATAACTAAGATGGCGTAGCGTTTTATGTGCTAAAGGAGATATAGGTTTTTGCTGATGTAAAGATCGTTTGTAATTCAAAATTGATTTGATTGAAGCTGAAATTGCTTCCAGGATTAAAATTGTGAATACATTATACGATTTAAATACGTATAGTGTGTTATACGATTCTGTAATATGGAAAAATCCTTCGTTTTCCCGCGCGTATTTTGATGTTTATTGAATTGTTCTACAGATTTTTTTTTGGCATCGTTTATGTCATATTTTGTATTTATAGCGATAACACGTATCGCAAAAAGATATGTAAGTATTGTGGTTAGGTTAAATGAGTCAGAGTATTTATGTTGCAATATTTAGATTTTTTACAATATGTTGTGTTACGTCTTTTCTCACAAAACTTATATCTTCTATCCTTTGATGTCATTATTACAGTGTTAGTCAGCTTATAATTGTATAAAGTTGAATAAATCTTATCCCATATTCTGCGGAAATGGGCCTGCCTTATGATTGGCAAATCAACAAACAAAAAATCTCGGAACGTGGTCAATATCTATTGGAAACAGGACAATGGTCCGATTGCAGATTTATAGTTGGACAAGAACCACATCAACAAACATTAAAGGGACATAAACTGTTTCTGGCTATGTCTAGTCCTGTCTTTGAAGCTATGTTTTTTGGGGGTTTGGCAGAAAAAAATGACCCAATACCTATTCGAGATGTTCAACCAGAAGCTTTTAAGGCTCTTTTAGAATATATATATACAGATCGAGTTGATTTAGGTTCTTTTGAATTAGCATGCGAATTATGTTATTGTGCCAAAAAGTACATGCTACCTTCATTGGTAGAGGAATGTACAAAATATTTGTGGTCTGATTTATCTCCAAAAAAAGCTTGCAGAGCATATGAATTTGCTAAATTGTTTGAAGAACCTGTGTTAATGGAGAAATGTCTCTTAATTATTTGCACAAAAACAAATGAAGTTTTAAAAGAATCTAGTTGGGAAGAAGTTGAATTAGGAACATTGTTAACGGTGTTGGAGCAAGAAGATTTACAAATAAATTCAGAGATTGAATTATTCACTGCTGTAGAGCGGTGGGCAAAAGCTGAATGTACACGAAAATCCCTTGATCCTACTGATGGGAAGTCTTTAAAATCTGTAATTGGAAATGCTTTGTCAAAAATTAGATTTCTGAGTTTAAGCCCTCAAGAGTTTGCAGAAGGCCCAGGAATGTCTCCGTTACTTACTCAGCATGAAGCTTTCGCTATTCTTATGAATATATTGTGTACCGGAAACAAAGCACCTATGCCAGAGGGATTTTGTACTAATTTGCATAGTAGAGCTAAACCATTAAAAGTTCAAAGTTCAAATATAGACTTATTTGTAAGTTACTGAAATATTATATAATAATTTTTGTGTTTTTGCTAATTATTTCATGAAATTTTATTTTCTAGAAGTATAGACGAATTTCTACTCCACACTCTAGCAGTTCATACATACCAGTCTATTGGTCTTCTTCTGAATCTAGTAGTAACTTACAAAGTACACCCCCAATAGTAATTGAAGATGGAGTAAGAAAAGATGCTCTAAATTTAGCTGTAAACAGTTCACCTCCGGTTGTAATTGAAGGTGGTGTACGGGAGGGACCTAAATATTATTGTTTAAGATCATTGCTTCAGCAAACTGATTGTCTTAATACAAATGTGTTGGACTGTTCTGTAACATTTACTGTAGATAAAAATATTTGTGTATTGGGTGTGCAAGTACCTACACAAATTGCTAGTGTAGTAAGTTGAACATATTGGATACAATCAATTATAATTAAATTTTAACTTCTTGTTAATTATTATATTATTATTTCTATTACAGACTAATAATATGAATCATATTCTTGATACAACGTACACTGAAATTTTATATGCCCATCTTCTTGATTCTGATGATACTCGATTAACTTTTACACACTTTACGACAAAAGTAAATATTAATACTCTGGTAGAAATCACATTTAATCGACCTGTTTATATTCAGAAAAATAAGGTACATATTTAGGTTTTTTTGATAATCTAAAAAATACAAATCATTGAAAAATTATTAAAATTTTTTTACTTTTCTATCAATGTAGGTTTATAGAGTTGGAGTAGTTTTTAATAAAGTTGGCTGGTACCCAATGGGAGTGTGTACCCAAAGTATGGCCTGTGATTCTGTATTTTTCACATTTGGCGTTGGAAATAGTTCAGAGAGTGTACGAGATGGTCTTATTCGATCTATAGTTTATACATACCACTGTTTGGGTACGTAATACTAACAATAAAATTGATTTACATAAAAGGAAAAAGAAACGTATTTAAAATGTGTAATAAAACAACGGTCTATGTATTCTGTTTGTTTCATTGTTAGTTCATTATTTTATTTTTTAAACTCTGTCGGTGCTATCATCCTCATAAAATTTCTAAACTAAAAATTGTAAATTGTAAAAAAGTATGCTCCTTCATTCATTTTGACCATAATAAAAAATTTATACAAAACAAGTTTTTGACCTGTATAAAAATATTAATATTTGTGATGTAAACAACTTTAATTTAATTATTTAAATGTATTCATTAAAACTTGTATACTAATATAATATATGATTTTGTTTCTTCTTCTATTGCTTTCATTGTATTCATATTTTCAGTGTAAATTATTATTCATTTTCGTTCTTCTAAAAAAGGTTTGAATACAAACTTATTTTTATTTTATAATATTTGATTTATTAAAAATTTGTTTAAACTATTTTAATATACAGATATATATTTTGTTTTAAATATATAAAATTTATATTATACAAAATTTATAAAATATATATTATATAAAATTTATATTGTAAATTAATACGTGACTATTATAAATGATAGGCTTTATGCTTACTTTTGTTCATTAGATATATAAATGCATATAATAAAAACATTCATAAAATGTAATCAGTCTATGTAGTTTCACACTTTTTACAGCATAAAAAGTAATAAATCTATATTAATTATACTTGAACAATATATATCAACAATAAGTTTATAATAATTATTAACATTTATGCATTATAATATCATTTCGAATGCGCACAATTAGCGCATTAAATAAATTCTGCTATAAGTACATGATTTTCTCAATATTTGATTATCTCTTACGTTTTATGTATAATAAAATCCCATGTATCTTTCCATCTTAATTTTAAAACTTCCTTGGCGCTTAAATGTGTTGTTCCATAACTGAACACGGTAAATTTTTTAAATACATAAATAATAAAAAGTAGCCATATAAGAATACTACATTTTAATATATGCATTAAAATATTATGTTGATATCGAGTTCTGAAAATTATAAAAAAATAATTAATTTTCATAAATTTACTTTTTTTTTTTAATTTAAAGATAAGCTTGTAACAATAAATCATATAACATACCCAACTAAATAGCATAAATGTTCGATTGTTGCTGCTGTAAGCAGTACTTTAAAAACAAATGCTGGCAAGTAATGATGAAGAAATAGAGTTCTTTCGACAAATAAAAAGGGTAAAAAATGTAATATGTATCCTGTTAAAAAGACACTTCCTATATTAGAAAATTTATTCCATTCTTCCTGTGCAATATCAAAACACATTCTTCTTCGTCTTAACATGTAAAAGATTAATAAAACTGAATATAAAATTACACAGCCGGTTCCAGAATACCAAATTGCTATGTTCCCTAAAAGATGCACTTGAGCCTGTTGAAAAAGGAATATTAGTACGAATGAATATCAAAAAGTTTAAACAATCTAAATGAATGTATATAATCTATATTTACATTACTGTCATTTGAAACCCAATATGCAATTCCTCTAGACATTAGAGGCCAGTCTAAAGGATCACTGGAATACATATGACTATTTTGTCCTTCTTGACCACTGAAAAGCATTTTTATTTGCAATTCCACAAATTTCTCCCAAAAACTTAAAGTGGTAGCTTGCAATGGAATCATTTCAGCATTGATTAATTCTCTTTCTCTTTGTTTTTGATCTTCATTTTTAGTATATCTGTGTTCTTCAACATTCCATATAGAATCTGTCTGACCCACTAATTTATCTGCTACCACTTCATGCTGATTAAAACCCCAATCAGGCAATTGCCTTCCACTAAATTTTAATGCATAATCTGTATTTACATGTATCAAGCGTATTTGACTTTGAATTGCATGCCAGACATCCCCACTACTATCTTTGTTAGTAATTTCTACCCTCCAAAGATTTTGAGCAGGCATAGATACATTATAATCAATGTAACAAGATACTTCCTGACTTTGAGGTGTCATTGGAGCAGCAACATCATGTGAATTCAATGCTCGACTTGTAATTCCATGTACTAATTGTATTATCTCTCCATGTTTTATTGGCTCACTAGGTTTTATAACAACTAAATCATTTCTTTCTGGTCTCTTTACAATCCACCAATTGTTTACATCTTTAAAAGAATAACAAGTGACTTGTTGTTGATGAGAACTACCTCTACCATCTGGATATCTTAGTGGATACATATGATTGTGACTGTGAAGCCAACAAGCTCTTCCATATGTATGTCTTAAAGTAATTTGAGATCCATGTGTGACTTCTAAAGGTTGACCTTTTGTAATACTAGCAAGACCACCATCCAAACTTGCTTGAAAGGCACTTGTCATTACTGAATCATGTGGCCCAGCTTTAGAGAGTATTGTTAAATGTATATGAAATACAGTTAAATAAACAGCACAAATAACACCAAATATTACAAAAATTCTTATTACTAGGTGTATACATAATACTGTAGTGGATAAAGTTTTTCTTGGTATTAGATTCCAATAATCATAAGCAATTAAAGACAGTGCAAGAATGAGTGAATATAATCCAACATACTTTACACTGAAAACAAAAATTGATTATATTTACAGTACAATATAAATGTACTCAACAATGTATATGTTTTAAAACATACCATAATGCACATGTTAAGTTAGCAATACCCAAAGTTAGCCATATCCACCACGACAAAGTTGTTGGTTGATCCATTACTTTTCTAAATTTCATTATACATATTAATCCAAATAATGAAAATTGCATTAGAATGCTTTCCATTAAAATAAATCTAGATTGAGTTAAGAGAGCATTATCTGAAAAATTAATAGAATATATTAACACAATATATGTACTGATCAAATTTGTTGCTCAAAATTATAATACAACAAATTACCAAATAATAATAAAACTCCCGCTAATGCAGCAGTCCATTGTTTTAGACCTAATTCTAAAAGTAAGTGATAGACTGTCGGAAGTAAAAGACTACCGCATAACGCTGGTACTAATCTCAATGCGAATAAAGGAATACTATCGGCATAAGGACTTCCTATCCTATCGAATTTAAATTGTCCGTCGAAACCAGCTAAATACGCTACTATGGAAATAAGTTGCTTTCCTAATGGAGGATGAGAATCGAAAAAAAATGTCCTCTTCATGTAAAGTCCAACATATTTTCCATAATGTAATTCATCAAATCTGTTCCAAATAATATTTACAATTAAACATTTATTTTAATTATGCGATATTATCCAAAATATTTCGACGAAGTACTTATGTTGTTCTCAAAATATGTAATATAATTTTTTCAATTTATTATTACAGAATTAAAAAAAAAAATAATTTTATTATTTATTTTTTATAAACGTAGAAAATAACTTACACTATACTTCGAGGTTCTTCTAGACGATAAAGTCGAGTAACAATACCGGCGATTAATAAAATAATTGAAATTAAATCAATCTCGAGACTTATTTTAATTCGAGCTCGTGGCACTGTGTCGTTTGGTTTTTTTACTGCATTACACTTTTCTATTAAACAAGAAGAAACTTCTCTATCGCCCTGTTAAAAAAAATAATTAATATCGTTATTATGCAAGATATCCGCGATATTACCGATCATCGCTTTTTTGCAGATGGTAAGTATTTGAAAAAAATAAAAGTTTCATTTGCGAAAATAAAATTTATTGCTTTGTATGGTCAATGTGATAGAGTATGTAGATTTGTTATATTTACAATGTTTTTTAATATTTTACAAAATTGCATTTTTTTCTTTATATAGACTGATTCTTTGAAATATTTTAAATAAAAAAAAACGTAATTTAATTTTTAATTTTTAAAATGATTTGCACGACAGAAGTGAAACTTTTGTATACATGTTATGGATAGAAATTTGAGAATATAGGGATGTAAAAATACGCAAATTTTTAAATTTGAAAATTGTGTAATTTGCATATTTGGAAAGTAGGGAGTTTAAGAATTTAGAGATTTAGAATTGCGAATTTGAAAAGTTAAAAGAATTTTAAAATTTTTAAAAGAAGAACGTACATATTAAATAAACAAACCGAGTGATGACTTTTAATTAAACATTTTGGAGAACTGAATCAAATGAAAAAATGTAATATCGAATAAATGTTAAATAAAATGAAAGAAAATGTGTAAATTAATTTTTCACCTCATCCCGTTGAATGTTTTTGATACAATTGGCAGGAATATGTTCATAATCAAACTTGGCGCTTTGTACTTGTGATTGCTTATCTTGAGTTCTTCGCCTGCGACGAACTTCCATCGTATGTATTCGGATGCAATTGTAATGTGTGCACTCTATTTTATTATCTAAATTAATATTTCTTCGATAAAGATAAGAAAAACGTTACCGGACCACTACTTGATGTTCTAGCGTCAACCCACACGTCATCAATCGAACAATAGTTTCGACACGACGTTCCTCTGTTTATAAAAATTATATCCTTTGAGAAAGTAATATTTCGACTTACTAATTATTATATACAAAAAATTATAGTTCGTTGAATATTACGATAAAATGACGAAAACATATGATATGTAGATTTGGTAAATACGAATGTTAAATTCAGGTTATATGGTATAGCATACATGATGTAACGGGATCGTCGCTGAAAATCCTTTTAACAATTCTTCCTGCGCATAGCGCGGTAATCTTATAGAACGAGTTATTTTGTTTACAAAGTAAGATTTAAAATTTGAAAGAATTACACATAATTTTTTAATTTGTTTGCAAATGATGTAATATACTTCATATTAAATATATTTAATGATATATGAAATTAAGTTTCATTTTTTAATTTAAAATAAATGAATGATGTTACTTATAAAAATTGTAAAATACAAAGAAATGTATAATATAATATCAATAATTTCTGTATGGGTGAATGCATGGAGATCTAGAAATCAATTTTGTTCTTTAAATGAAATATTCAATTCTTTATGCAATATTCAATAAATATTCAATTCGTAATCCTCATTAGGATTTTGGTAGAACAGCGAATTCTCAAAAATTTACTATTTCTGGGATACTTGATTTTGGTAAATGTATTTTTTTATGTTTATACTTTGAATTTATTGTTTTGTACAAAAAGTTAGAACTGAATGTAAAAAAATATAATAGATTTCTAAATTTCCTCTCTACATCCACCCAGAAAAGAGCTATTAATAATATATTATACTATTTTTATACTTATTATTTGAAATAGTAATGTTATTTCACATGTAAAAAGTTGGCAGAATACCCTGTACAAATATATGCATTTGTTGCAGGTCAAAATATGGACCAAAATATAATTTCTTGTCCTATCTGTTCAAAAGAATTTTCTGCTGCAGTAATAGAAAGTCATGTTAGTAAATGTCTATTCTTGAATGAATCAACAAGTAATGAATCTCCAGCCTCTTTTAAGGATGAAAGTCCCGTTAGAAAATGTATGAAGTTGAGTAGTAAAAAAACAAGGCAGGGTGATTCAGGATCAATAAAAAGAAAAAGTAATTTTATGGAACCATCTCTTCTGAACATAGATGTTCAAAGTTCAGTAACTCCATCTAATAGTAATGTAATTACTTTTTTTAATTTTTTGAAAGAAAGAATTATTATATTAAGATATGTCATAGTTCTTAATCAATTTTATAGCAAGAAAAACAAAGTAAAAAGTCACTTAGTAATGATCATGTACCTCTTGCTGAACGGATGAGACCTACTACACTTTCAGGATATGTTGGACAATCTCATATTATTGGGCCATCTACTGTTCTTTATCAATTATTAAATAAATCTGAAATACCAAATATAATTTTATGGGGTCCACCTGGTTGTGGAAAGGTATTAAACAAAAGTTATGCATATAATAACGTGTATATAATATTTTTATTGATTTTATTTTTTTATTATAACTCAGACATCTTTAGCAAATGTCATAGCTCACATATGTAAAAATAAATCAAATGGTAAAATGAGATATGTTAAATTATCTGCAGCAATGGCTGGTGTTAGCGATGTGAAAGAGGTAATCACTATAGCTTCTAATGAATTGAAGTTCAATAGACGTACAGTCGTTTTTATGGATGAAATACATCGTTTCAATAAAACACAGCAAGATGTATTTTTACCTCATGTTGAATCTGGTACTATTATATTAATTGGTGCTACAACAGAAAATCCTTCCTTCAGTTTAAATTCTGCACTTCTGAGTCGTTGCAGAGTTGTTGTTTTAGAAAAACTAACTACACGTAATTTGATGTCCATATTAAAGAAAGCTATTTACTCACTAGAAGGGTGTGTATATAATTCAAGTAAGAAGGCAGAAGATACTGAGCGAGTACCAAAATTTATAATAGATGAACCAACTATAGAATGGTTGGCAGAAACATGTGATGGTGATGCACGAATAGCTTTAGGTGGTCTTGAATTAGCAGTTCAGTGTAAAGTACCAAAAGAGGAGGAATTTTTAAAACATGGTCCTGTAACAATAACATTAATTGATATTGAAGAAAGTCTTAAAAAGACCCACATGTTGTATGATAAGAAAGGTGATCAACATTATGATATGATTTCTGCTCTACATAAATCTGTTAGAGCAAGTGATGAAAATGCTTCCTTATATTGGTTAACAAGAATGATTATGGGCGGTGAAGATCCAGTTTATATTGCAAGAAGATTAGTTAGAATGGCATGTGAGGATGTAGGTTTAGCAGATCCAAAAGCTTTAGGTAATACAAATTTGTACAATATTTTAAAATGTAAATCTGCTACATATTGAAGTAATTTTTTAATATTATTATTAGGAATTGCCATACATACAATGCATGGTTGTAAAATGATTGGAATGCCCGAATGTGATGTTTTGTTGGCACAATGTACAACATATTTGGCAAAAGCACCAAAATCTAGACTAATGGAAGATGCACTCAGAGCTGCTCAAAGAACAGTAGCTGAACATAAAGGACCTCAACCATCAGTGCCTTTACATTTAAGAAATGCTCCAACAAAACTCATGAAAAATATAGGTAGCCAATTCATACTATGAATTAAATTAAGACTACAGTTACAATGTGTACTATTCAAAATGGATTTTTATTTCAGGATGTGCCAAAGGTTATAATATGAGACATAAAGATGAATCAGGATTAAATTATTTACCTGAAGGACTTGAAAACATAAATTTTTTCTGAATATAACATTTAATTAATTAAGAATGTCGTTGTAGATTTATTACAATATAGTTACAATACTCAGGGTCAAATAATACTATATCGTACAAACAGTAATAGTTATTAAAATACAAATTAGGTTAATGCTGTATAAGGTATATATATTATACAAGCTAAATTAATTCAGTATAATAAAACATTATGATTCATAATTATATCAAAATACTTTTACCCTCTTAAATTAATTCCATTATTTATCATAGATCTTTTTCCATATGATTGTTTTGTTATTAGCAGGCATATCAATAATATTTATTAACTTAATATCATTTTTCTCTGCTAATTCTGTTAAATCTTTAACGTCTCTAAGACCCCACTCTGAATTTTGAGACTTTAAAGATTTATCGAAATTAACATTACTTTCTGGTGTTATTTTCCCATCTATAGCATATGGTCCATATGTAAATAAAATGCCATTATTTTTTAACAATTTACCCGCATTTTCAAATAATTTGATAGAACATTGATAGGGTGAAATATGCATCATATTTGCATTGTATATATAATCAATACTAGATTCTTTAAAAATTCCATTGCCCCACGTATGAAAATCTGTAGTTATATCGATTTTTAAAGGTGGTTTTATATTTTCAAATCCATTGGAATGTGCAGCAATACTTTCTAATAATTTGAGTTCACACTCTGAAGGATAAAATGTAATATGAGGAAAGTGGGGAGCAAAGTGAGATACATGTTGTCCGGAACCAGATGAAATTTCCAGCAAAATCTGATTTGGGCCGCGTTGAATATACTGCCGAAGAACCGATAATATGGGTTCCTTGTTGCGATCGGCTGCAGGATAAATAAGCTTTTTAGCAGCCATGACGCTACACCTTAAATTAAAAGCCAATATATTATTTACTATTTAAATTCTACATACATAAAAGATGTTTGATTTCTTGTATGTAATTATGTAACAATTATTTAGACAAAAGAAAATTAAAAAAGTATGTATTAATCTCACCTATGATTAGCAGCACAATGGATGATAGTATTCATATGTAGTTATTACATTAAATTGTTTTCTGTCCTGAAAATTAAAGTTTACGGTTTTCAGAATTCTACAGAAGATAATATATGTATAAAGTATTAGGGAATGAAGGAATAAAGTTTTAATAATTATCAATTGAAAAATTCATATTGTTAGAGTTATAAGCAATTTTTTATTTAAAAAATTTACAACATATATCTTGTGACAGAAATTATGATAATACTTTATTAGATAATTATTAATTACACATTTTGGTAGTCAACAATTACTCTAATCGGTTATTTCAATTGAAAATGATGATCCTACACGTTGCTTAAGAAATTTCATTGTTTTTATGAAACTGACTGGTTTATTTAACATGTATCAAGATCTGGAAAAGCCTAAATCTATTTTTATTTATAACAGGAAAGTCCGCATTTTGAAAATGATTGAAGAAAACTAAGAAATTAGTGATATGAAAATTTCGACAACAGGAGGAACTAAGCATCTGTGTATACAAAGAGTATTTTATTACAACAAAAGATTGTTTATAATATCAACAATATTAATTTTTCAATCTATGTTCATTGGGACCTTTCTTTGGTAATATCATGAGTATTATCTATACCTGAAGTTCTGACTTCTTTTGTTAAATCCTTTGTGTAATATGACAAATTATTAATTTTTTAATAATCAACAATAAATAATTAACACCTTATATTATACACAATATAAGAAAAAGTTAAATTTCATTGAAAGGAGTATGTATGTATTATTTTTAATAAATTATGAATAATACTCTAAAGTTTTATTTTTATTGAAACATAAAAGAAAGGTTTAAATGTTTAACTTTAATAAATATTTTAGTATTTTGTTAATTTAGTATACTTTAGTATAAAGTACAGAATTGAATGTATAATTCATATAGTATAGAATAATAATTGTTAGCTTTTCTTTGTAACAATTAGAAGTTATTAAGCAATTTGTATGTTTTAACATCTACTATTTCTAAGGTATTGATATATACAATTTTAAAAGATATAATACATAATATTTGATTATATGATATATTTATTAACTAAATATTTTTACATCTTTCGAATCAATTACAATAAATTGTAGCAAGCAATACATAAATTATTTAATGATGATTTCTTTTATCATTGTTTCCTTTGCCTTTGGACGATTTTTCTTGGTTTTTTCGTTTAGTTTTTATTGAGTCTGGTATATACACAGAATGACCTGTTTTTTTTAAATGTTCAAATAATTTGTTTTTACTAGGAAATTCAGCTTTACATGTAACACAGCATTGTTCTAGATTTGAAACTTCAATAATTTGAGATTTTTTTTTATTTTTTGTTTCACTCTCTTTTTCTAATACTTTACATGGCTTCTTCCCGTTTTTAAGTTTTTTACTTTTAAGTTTTTCATTAGTTGCATTATTTATATCTATACTATTAGAATCTAGTCCTGTTTCATTTATTTCTTTCTCTATCTCTTCCTCAGATTCATCTACTTTGTCATTGGATGTTTGCTGATTATTTTCTATAACTTTATTTAGTATTGTTTTTCTTTGTTGTTGTTTTTTACGTTGTTTTTTTGATAATAATACATCTTCATTAATACTTCTGTCCTCATCACTTGTCTGTTCTGCTACTGGATTCTGAACATTCTTCTTCCGTTTTTTCTTTTTCTTTTGTTTCTTAATTACAACTTCTTCGTCTTCTTGATCAGAAATGAGTTCATCTTCAGAAGTTATGTATTCATTATCATTTTCATTTATTTTAGGTGGTACATAAAGAGCATCATCCATCTGAGGTCCTGTTGCAAGTATAGTTCCTTCTGGATAACATTTCTTTCCTTTTACTTTTGTTGACTCATCAAAACTGTCATCATCTGATATTAATTCTTCATCTGAGGTTTTTTCTTCTGTATTCTTTGGATTATATGAGATATTTTGTACAGGATTTAGTAAAAAGTCAGGCATTTGTGAATCTGTAGCTAACTTTTTTCCACTTTCTGAACTAGATTGTGAGCTTACATCGCTATCGTCGGAATTTTCAAATTCTTTATCTTCCTTTATCATAGATGCTTTCATCAAAGCAATATTATCTTTATGTTTTTTAGAGTTTTCATGGTTTGTAAATGCTTTATGCGTTTTAAATATTTTATTGCAAGCTACACAGTATAAAGAATTATCATCTACTTCATTCTCATTATCTGAGTCTGACTCAGAAGAAAGATGTTCACCAAATTCTTGTGCAAGATTAGCTTCAATATTTTTAAGTTCTGCCTCTATATTTGAAAATTTAGACCATTCTGATACTTTATGTTCTTTCAGTTCCCTCTGTCTTTCTAATAATTGTTGCTTTTTACGTTCTTCTGCTTTCTTCAAATTTTCTTTTGCACGTTCAGCAAGCTTAGCTACATGAGCTTGTACTCGTTTATCGCGCTTACGTACAAAAGCAACTAAATTTCTTATTTGTTCATTCCGTTCTCTTTTAGCTTTATCTCGAATTTTTTTATTTTCTTTTTCTATAAGACGTGCAACTCGTCTATTACGAGCTTCTCTCACATCATAAGGATCTAACCAAGTAAATGATTTCTTTGTGCTATAGCTTTGCCAATAAGCATAAAAATTATGAACAACATCTTCATAAGAACTTTGTGAATCTCCAAATCCAGGAACTTCTTCGTCTGAATCTCCTTCTTTCATAAAGTCTGCATCTTCAGTTACTAACTTTTCAAAGACATTGCGATAAACAGTATAAAATCCCTTTTCATCATCTCCATATCCTTTGAAACATGAAGTTGAGAAATATTGAAAGAGGTCAATGGAATCATCCTTATAATTTTCACCAATGCCGCCTTTTAAAATAGCCTCGCGGTGATTATCATACCAAGCACGCTCATGAGGATCACTTAACACTTCCCATGCTTGTTGAACAAGTTGAAATTGTTCTTTCGCTTCTTCTGGAATATCTAAATTTTTATCCGGGTGCCATTTCAAAGCTAATTTTCTATAAGCTTTTTTTAAATCATCATCAGAAGCATTTCGTGGTACTCCTAATACTTCGTAGTGACATTTCATTGTATTAATAAGGTATATTATGTACTCACAATATCAAAAATTGAAGATTACCCTTGCATAATGTAAAATTATGTAAACGATACACTAAAAAAATAAGATTATTGAATCGATATTTTCAGCAATAAAAAATATTCATGTTTCAAACAAACAAAATATATATATCAAACATTTTCTTTGCAAACTGCAAATTGCGTACAAGTATATTTAAATCAATAGATTTAGATATCTTACCAGATGTCATTCAATTAGTAACCACGTTAAAACGACAAGCACATTTACTAGAAATTGTGTAGAATTTAAAAACTTAAACGTAAATACACTTTGTATAAGTTAGATTTAAATTTCAGGTTATGTACTTGTCGTGTAATAGAAAGTATTTCTATTCATGAAGTTAGCTTTACTTCCATACACTTGTCACGTTTATTTCAAGCCTTATGACCTATATTTTAAACATTATAAAGACATGTACAGTATATTTGGATGTTTTAAACAAAATTTAAGCTCAAATGAATTTCAAAACCATTTTTTCTTATTAATAATGAGTGTGATTTTCATATTATTAAATCGTGAAAAATAAATTGAATTTGAACGTTGACGTGCAACTTGCGTGTACTATTTTTCTTTAACGTTAAATTAACAAGGTAAGCATGTTATCCACGTGATTATTCCACTAGTAATAATCTTAACCTAATACATTGAGCGAGATCAATCATTCAAAATTTTCTGTTTTTCAATATAAATATTTGAATAAAATCAAGTGTTTTATAACTACGTCATTTTATATCGAATTAGACAGAATTTTACTAGGGACCTTTTGACGTGGAACAGCTGATTGTATGTGTTATTCGTCTAACTATTCTCAACATCAAGATGGCCGCGGTTGTGAGAGTGCAGTAAGGGTTGTATGATTTTTGGCATATATCGCCAGTTACGACGTTTGGAGCCGTTGTCATTAATATTCAATATTTTCGGTAAATATTTTTATGCCGTCTAATGTAGAACATACAATCATTTTTCATTGTATTTTTATATAAATGTTATAAAATCAAACCCATTCAAGTTGTCAGTGACATCTCTTGATGTAGCAGACGCCTTTAATTGCTTTTAATAGGTTTTCCTCGAGATCTTACTGCATCACATTGTTGCGGTGAGCTTTGAGGTAAATATTTATTAAACTGTACTTTTACAGAATGAATGATTCATTTTTAATCGACTAAAACATCTGCTATTAATATTGATGTCATACTGACAATAAGGTTTTGTTACTTATTTGTTAAGAAATTATTTTGTTGCTTTGTCAGCTATTAATTTTGTTTCTTGTTTCTTTAAATAATTATTATATTATGTGTCATTAAAGAACTGTATATTGTGAATACAGTAGATTTCATTTTTATATAATGTTTTTGATAAATTAATGCATGAGAGCATTATAGTAAATGATTATAAATTTAATTAACGAAGTAACTTTGTTATATATATTATATATAACATATACATCTTTGTTAGATGTAACATAAATGTAATAATTATTATGTTCTTTTTAAGTTTTACACTCTCATTTATTATATTCACATCTTATATCAAATGTAATGTTTAATTCAAATAGCATTACAGCTGTGCAATGTCGTTATAAAATAATTCTCATTAAAATATGATAATGCTATTAATATCATGTATGTTTTACAAGTAAATGTAGCACATGTATTAATAGCATTTAAATTACATGATTACATTAAATATAAATCTAAAAATATTAAATTTATATTATAGAATAAGTAAATAAACATGTTTAACTAAAACAGTTTATAAACACATTATAGGTTGAATCTTAAAAATGACAGCGGGTACAAGCTTAGTAGTACCCATAGTTTTATGGGGTCGCATAGCTCCAACTCATTGTATTTCCTGTATCTATTTGTCACGAGATCAAAAAACATTAGTAACAGGATGTTATGATGGCCAGATATGTTTATGGCAAGTTGAACCTGAAACACTAAAGGTAAAAAATAATATATTTATGTCAAGAAAAAATTACATAAAACTAAAAACCATTGTTATTTAATGTATTTTTCTCAATTATACATGAAGATGACTCCGAGATGTTTGCTTGTCGGCCATACTGCACCAATAATGTGCCTGAGTCGAGCAAGTGTTATTATGGAACAAAATTATATTGTTAGTAGCAGTGAAAGTGGAGAAATGTGCACTTGGGATTTAGTTGATGGAAAATGTAGAGAAGCCGTAAAACTTACCAGTGTTCATACACAGATGTTGCCTTATGTCTCTGCTGGTGGAGAAGATGTCAGACTTTTTTGTTCAGGGTATGTTTAAGATTATAAAATAAATATTTTCTTCTTACGTATCTGTTTTAAGATACTTGTAACTATAATCTGTTTCCTGATTTTAGGTATTATCCCGAAGTTTTAGTGATGGACCCTTTTAGTTTGGAGGTTTTGTTTACCTTAAGTTCACGTGTTAACCCTGACTGGATTAGTGCTTTGCACGTTTTGCGACCGGCCAAACGGAAAGGTCGGTTCTACGTGCATACAAGTTAGTTACACTCCATCACACCTACGCTTAATACCATATAATTTTACCTTAAGTTCTTCTGATTTCTTCACCAATTTATATTGTGCAAAGATTTAATGTTTCAAAAACTTCATAATTACTATAAAATTGAGTGTGTCCAATTGAAAGTTCAACTACAATGTCGATTTGTACAATATATATTTGGTATTTCCTATCCTATTAATTTTTTGGTATTCTGTCTTTCTGCTCAGCAGGTCTTTCTTTTAAATATTAAATCAACTGATAATAATAGGATATATTTTCTCTGCACTAAGATTTATTTAATCGAAATCTTTAAATATTTCCTGCAGTATTCTTTTCAGTAAAGTAATTAACAAACATTTAGATTTGCATATAAATATTTTATATTTTTAGGATATAAATTTTCTGCTAATTTTTTAAGCAATTAACTACAAAAAGCTTTACGCTTTGGGTATATTAGAAATTTTGCATCTATCTATTTTTCTTCATAAAAGGTACTTTTTGACAATTCAATTCAGTAATAACTCTTGATGTAAAATATATTTCATAATCTAGTGATAATGATTTATATATTACCAAAATCTTAATAAAAGTTACATTGTTGCAGCATGTTATTGAATCACATGTGGAGATACATCAGTGCTGTTGCACTGGTAGTCAAGGCTGTATCATTTGTTTCATGTTCTTTTCTTCTGACTTTCAATTTTAATTTCTTTTAAGCATTAAAATCAAATGAGCAGGCATTATTAACACTTTGGGAGCTTTTCCTCTTATGTTAGTATCCTTCACATGCTGTTCCTCCCACAGAACCTTATCATTACATACATTGCATTAATCACATTCAAATCATTTATAATAAATTACACCTATCGTAAGTATATATATTAGTTTAAATTATAAAAGATATTTAATATTTGAATGCAGTGAATGCATTTGTATGAACATTCAGTTTAACGTTTATTTTTTATTTTGGTAGCGCATTTGATGCATTAAGCTTCTTATTATTTCTTATATTGCATTTTAAGCGAAAACAAATTTATACATTGAAGATTTTGTAATTATTATTTTGTTATATTATGTTTCACACTTGTAATGATATTGATAGTTTTTAAGTAAGTTTTCATTGTTCAATAAAAATTATAAAAGAATAATGTAAATATTATAAAAAATGCTATTGCATGAATGATAATTGATCAAGAGTTTTTCATGATATTTGCACAGAAGATACAATTTTATAGCGTAGACACATACATGTATTATAGTGGGTTCTGAAATATCTTCTTTATTTAATGGTACTGTATGCGGAAGTAGTAATTATTTGCTCGATTGCATGATTTAAATAAGCACCAACTGAGATTTTTACAAAAGAATAATTGTTTATTTTAACACGAAAAATTTTATTTTGCATGAAATTATAGTACTGTTATATGGGCTTAGATATTAGACCTGTTTTGAATATTTTTTTTATTATTTTGTTGTATTTATTGTATGTGTTTGTTAGTACAAGGTTGATGTTTTATGAGTTTACAAAGAATAAGTTCTTTCTTATGCATTTATAACACCTGTAAGGTGTCACGTTATTCACTGTTACTAAATATTTTTTGCTTAAAATACTATGACACCTTCTTAGATGTAGTTAACGCGCAACAGGCGCTTCCATTCATTTAAAGACGACGTTGTGCTGGCCTTAACAACAACCGGAACAGTCAAGGTGTGGACTCTTCTTGGACATGAGAACCGCAATAGTGAACCCCTCTACGAACATGAAAGTAAACAAATAAGGTGTCTAAATGCGCTTGCAATGACTTGTTGTCCCTATAATCAAAGGACTGTATTAATTGTGTGTTCCAAACATTGGCAGGTATATTTTATTTATTATACAATTTTTATATTTTATTAACTCTGCTTTTACCAATATATTTTTTAAATTAGATATACGATGCTGGTGATTTTTCTCTTCTATGTTCAATTACTGCACCTTATGGTGAACGTTGGATGGCTGGAGATTTTCTAGCTGCGGATAGAGTCATTTTATGGAGTGATGAAGGTCATGGATATCTCTACAAATTACCAGCTAAGTATGTTTCTAAATAAAATAATATACCTTTTACCAACATTTTACTTTTCTTTTTATGCATTTTAAAATTTGTATTAAACATGCAAATTTATATACATTTAAAATAATGCACAGTATCATATATTTATAAAACAAAAGATTTATAACTATGTTACATGTATAATATATAATCAATCAGTTTAATATAGATCATTTATTTATTGCTTATAGGAGTGTGGTACATCTTGACAGGTAGTTTTTTCTTAAATTTGATATTTGTAAATTATTTCAAAAATAACAATTGATGAATTATTTCTTGAAGTTTTCACGTTTAAACAATGCTTATTATTATAGCATGATGATAGATATTAATTATGTATTTATATGCTCTAACAATTTTAATGATTAATAAATTTAATATTAATGCTACAATAATTGCAGCATAAATAACAATTTAGTAATTAAAAGTTTTAATAACTCAAATATATTTTAAATATTTTTTATTTTTTTGATACGTATTTATTATACAGGGTGAAGTTCAAATGTGATGACTTTAAATTTCTTTTTAATTAATTGTAATATGAAAATGTATTTCAAAGAAAAATTATTTAAGGGAAAGATTTCCAGGTATTTTGAGATCAATTTTAAATGTAGTTTAAATTTTTGTATGAAGTATTTCGCTTGAATTTTAAATATATCATATAATTGATGTTTTCAGTATTATATGTTGACATTATTTTAAATAAAATATTGCAAAGAATCAAGCTGTATAAAAAGTCATGCTAAAAAGTAAAGTTGGCTTTAAAATTTTCAAAGATTCTTCACTTAAAAAGAATTATTACATCTATTTTGTGATATTTTATCTTCTTCTTGAAATATTTTTTCATATAACAACTAATTTAATGATTATTTAAAGTTATCACTTTGGCATTTTACTCTGCATATCATGATGTTGGAGAAAATACATTGGAAATATACTCAAAAACAAAATATTTTATAATATTTCAGATAATGGAATATATTATTATCAGTATTTGCTCTAGAATTGCATTAAATAGTTAAAATATAATTACTTGTGTTGTTATCAACATGGTTGAAAATCTTTCGTTGCTTGTGTTTCAGAATATTTCATTTGGATATGTAGATAAATATTTTTCAGCCAGGCACACTATTTTTTCAAGTTAATTAAGCCCTTTAATTAAAATTTTGGAACTGCTATCGTGTAGAAGCACTTGCTGGCAATGCACATATTCAATATTTATTTCCCTTATATTTCTTTATTTCATTTATCATAAACATTCATATTCGATCATTAAATAGGAATTAAAAATTTTAATAATCTATAAGACAGATTATTGGTAGATCAAGTTTTGTTTAAAAGTTAATAGAGGCAAAATTTTAGAAAATAAATTTAATGTGTCGTATAAAAAACACTAATTAATTATTGTAAAAAAATTACTTAATTTCACTTAAACGTTAATACTAATATTTAGAAAGTTATTTTAACACATAAGAAGAGAACACCAAAAGTAAAATGCACATATAACCAAAATAAGATTATTATTAATAAATGTAGTAATTTTATTCAAATATGGTTTTGGTTTTTATGTATCTCAAATAAACAATTAACATGACTTGTTTTTACGGTGATGTGTCTTTTTCATATAATACACATCTACATACTACATTCTACGGTGGATCTGGTGTTCTTCTAGCAAGCTAAAGGGCAAGGCTCTCAGCAGGTAATCCTGCATTATCTCTTCTAGATACTCTTCTTGTGTTCTTCACTGTAATTTCTCTCTTTTTAATTGCTTCTTTTTATATTCCTTTCGTTAAGTGTATTGCTCTTCTGCTGGTTCACATATATGTGATTTAAAAGTGCATTAAACAAAAATATGTAAATATATTATATTTTTCTGCACTTCATATCTTTCGTTTTCACATTTCATTCCTTTGCAATTGCTTTAAATGTATCACTATTTCATAATCCATATATTACACTATAAATACATATATTACATTTAGTAAATAATAAAAATAAGTAAGTACAAAAAATGGTGCTATGCCAGCTTCTGTAGTTTAAGTAGTTCATGTTTTTAATTATATGTAGCTAATTATTCAAATAAATTTATACAGTGAGAGATTTTGCAATTTTTGCATTCATCTCAACAGAGAATTACAATACTAATTTAATTACAATTTAAATATTTATATAATATAATTATATGCATTATATTATATAAATATATTATATTTAAATAATTTGAATAAATTGTAAAACGCTTTATTGCTTATATCTGTTAAATTTATTAAATTAAATTAAACTGCTAAACTTCACAATTCTTTGAAAACACAGTATTTGGTATTTATAACTTAGACTTAAGTATTTTTAATTTTTCAATTTGCAATGTATTGTAACTATTGAGAATTAATGTTCACAAATCATATTGCTTGATAAAAAAAATGATAAGTGTTAAAGTAATGTGTTACCTTTATTTGTTTTGATCCTGTAGTAGCGTTGCAGACAATAAAAATTTTCACACCGCTGGTGCCGAATATGATCAACCTTATTTGTACTGCACTCTGACACAACCTGGTGATAGGGTAAATTAAAAATTTTCTTAATAAAATTAATTTTAAAAAATTTGTCATTATAATTCCTTTTTTCATTTTAGCCACTATCATGTCCTCCAGCAATGCGATTGGTTACAGTTCAAAGGCAGAATAAAACATTGAAGTATTTATTACGTGGTGATAGTGAAGGTGTCGTTGTTCTTTGGACAGTACCAGAAGTAACTACCCAACAACTAGCTCAAATCTGTCAAAATAGTTGCTCAACTCCACTCTCATTGCCGCCAGTAGTAAAGACAAGTTTAAGAGCTGCTTGGGAAGAAATGAAACCACCACCAGTTGGAATACTAGATCAATTAGATGCCGGAGATGGGCATGGTATAAAATTAACGGCTAGTATATATTTACCGCAACAGAGTCGTCTTGTTGTTGGTCGTGAAGATGGCAGTATTATTATTGTTCCTGCTACACAAACAGTTATGCTTCAATTACTTCATGGCAATCATCAACAGTATGATGGTACAATACATTTATTAATTGAAAATAAAATTTATTTTGCAACTTCTTACAAGATACAATACTATCGTAAAACTTATTAGTTAAAAAATTCATAACCATACTTCTTTTTCTTTATTTCATTATGTGGTTTATAGATTGGCCTCCTCATCAAGTACTTTTGGGTCATTCTGGTCGAGTGAATTGTCTACTATATCCAAACGGAGCAGCAGCGCGTTATGATCGTACACATCTTGTATCCGGTTCTGTCGACTTCGCTGTATGCTTATGGGATCTTTATGCTGGTACTCTAATTCATAGATTCTGTGTACATGCGGGTGAAATTACCCAATTAATGGTACCGCCTGATAATTGCAGTGTACGTTCAGATGTAGTTACAAAAGTCTTAACAGTTATACAGTTTAACAACTGTTATTTCATAAATTATATGATGTATTTAAATCTTATATAATTTCATCTTTCTAGCCTAGAATTCAAAAGTGTGTCTGCAGTGTTGCGTCAGATCATAGCGTTACTTTATTATCATTAGCAGAAAGGAAATGTGTTGTACTTGCTTCTCGACATCTATTTCCAGTTGTTACGATAAAGTGGAGGCCATTGGATGATTTCATGATAGTTGGATGTTCTGATGGAGCTGTATACGTATGGCAAATGGAAACTGGTCATCTTGATCGTGTACTACACGGTACATACAGATTTCTAATTTTTATGTTCTTTTATATTAAGAGACTTTGGTGATTAATGTATTTTTAAATATCTTATACACTGAAGTTTACTGTTGTAAAATTAAAATTATAGGTATTATTGCTGAAGAAGTACTCTATGCGTGTGATGAAAATACTATAGCTGCATCTGGCGGGTCAGCCGCGGGCGGTGAACTAGGCTTAGCTAATCCTGCTGTACATTTCTTTAGGTAAATGAAATTTTACTATGCGGATACTGAAAAACTTGTGTGAACTTTTGGGAAAATAATTTGTTTCATCGTTTACGTAAATTATATTTCTTCAGAGGCCTGAGGCACAGAAATCTTTCTGCTATAAGACACGCTACGCAAAGAGGATTACATCAATTACAACAACTTCATGGCGGTCAAGGTGTAGATCATGGAAGTCAAATAAAAGCAAAAGGCACACCTTTAATGATACAAGGATTCAGAAGTAATCCTAAAGATCCAGAAAGTCATATTTTATTTTTTGACATAGAAGCATTAATAGGTACTTTTTTTTATTTCGTTTATAATACCTGTGTAAATAAATTTATATTAATATAAACATATTAAAGTAGCATATATTGTTTGTTTATATATATAGTACAATTACTTAGTGATGAATACGGAGCAATGTCACCGGGTTCTTTAGAAGCACAGGGTCTAATTTCGGCGTCTGAGTATCAAAAAGTTGCAGCGCTTACACAGTCTGCTAGTCCAGATGCTCATAAAAAAATTGCAGGTAATAATTTTGTGTATTTCTTTCTTTCCTATACACATAAATATTAATTTAATAAATTTAACTTACACGTATATTAATGAAAAAAACTTGCACTAACATGCCACTTTATAGACTTTTTCGGTCGCGTCAAGGATAAGGCAGGAGACGTTGAACGAATTTTAAAGGAGAAGGATCGCCACGGTATTGTGCTCTGTTACTGTTTCATTTAATAGAAACTGTAGTTTGCGTGTGATTTTTTGCATATTTTAAAGTGCAACTTTGCGAAGAAACCCTCACAGGATCATTTGATTTTATTTAACACGTTACCTTTGATACACTTTGTTCGACATAGTGTTGTGTACATACAAATGTTCTTGTGATAGCATGCTCACCGATATAGACAGCTCTACATATAATTTTGCGATAAATGCAATATTGGATTTACACATATCTCAAATATATATAAAAAAAATTTGTTTTGATCGTAGCTAATTCAATGCACACAATACTTTCATGTAATGTTTCGTTCGAATTTATCATATTTATATTAAAACTCTTGATCAATTGAAACTATTCGTACTTAAGTTCATTTGTTGAGTCATCTGTAAGAACGAATTTACCACGAAGTAGTACTGCACTATCACTTTATTTAATGCTTGGTAGTATTTTTTTTATATTAGACACATTGATATACATACATTCAAGTGTTCTTTCTGAAATTTTTATATCATGAAATACTCATTGCAGAATTTAATAGTGCCTTTAATTTTCACTTTAGCTGTAGTCATTAGAAGATTCGTGTCAAAAAATATATTCGTTTATTATCCTATCTAAAGCCAATTTCTTTCTGTAGGTATATTGGCTAAAATGAAGGAGGGTGCAGAGAACGTACACACTAAGATTCAGGCCAAGGTGGAAAGCGTTGGCCTCAAGCCGTCGACTCTCGACGGCAAAGGTTAGCCATGAATTAAAAAAAATGGCAAAATCATTGTTTTTTATTATTGAAATTCTGTCGCATGGATTTTTGTCAATTTAGATTTGTTGTTTGCTTTTTAGTTCCTTTATTCTTTTTATGTAAAATGTACTCATTATTTATCTCAGTGTTTAAGAGTTTTGTGTACAATATTTATTTTTATACTCAGAATGTGTGATTCATTTTGACATAAAATTGCTGATTTGTAGGTTGCAGTGTAATAATATTACATCCAAACTTTATTCATTGTGTAATTTAACATTTTAAAGTTATTATTTTTTATATTTTTTCAGACATTCACATTTTATATATATTATATTTCATTTATATATTAATTTTTTATTTTTAGACTTCATGTTGGTGTATGTTGTAAAACTTCTCATATATTCTGCATGACAAAAAGTTTATATTATTATTATTTATTATTAAAAGTTTACATTTACGTTTCACGTTTAAACATTTGCAGTATTATTATTTCTATACAAGAATATCTGAGAAGTTTTTAAATTTAATTTATGTTACACTTTATTTTTCAATACACCTTCTCGTACATTTGAAATTCCTAAATATACGTATATTATACAAGTTTTTATCTTTTGCAGGTGATAATTGGAATAACAATGAAGCCGCTAAAAACAATCTGAAAAGAAATGGTGCATTTAGTGAACCAAATGCAACTATGGAAGTTGCTCAGCTTATACTAAGTTTATTGCATGCTTGGGGTATGGATCCAGACTTGGATCGTGTCTGTGAAGGAAAGTTGGGTTTATTGAGGCCTATGGTTCCTGTTTCGTTTGGAGTGTTGTCTAAAGGAGGTACATAAGCAAAATATTTGAATTTATAAAACATGTATAATTTTAAATCAATACTCTGTGCTACAGGTTACATGTCATTATTACTGCCAACTTGGCAAACGCAATTGGAACCAATTGGTGAACCTGCAACACAGCTGGAGCAGCGCTTACCAGCTGAATTAGTCAGGCAAGAAAGACTTACCAGAGCATTCACGGCAAGAGCACATTGGGAGCTCTCTACTACGTTAACTAGTAATCATTTATTAGCAGTAGTCGCTTTGGCAAATACTTTAATGTCAATGAACAATGCAACTTTTGTACCTGAACAAGAACGAAATCGAAAAATGCACAGGTTAGTATTATTTAAAAACCGATCATAATGTAGAAATAAATCTCATTATAAATTTTGTGCAGGCCTGGTAATAGAGCTACAGTTAATTGGAACAAAGCGGAAGAAGAAAATGAAGAAATTTATACTGCACAACAAGCACAGATTAAACAAGGTTGGTCATTATTGGCGACGTTACACTGTGTACTATTACCTGACAAGGTAACTTCACAAGGCGGTGCAAAAACGTTCAAACGTCCTCAAGTTGAAATGATGGCACGAAGGTGGCAACATCAGTGTCTTGAGGTTAGCTATTATAACTGTATGTTATACAATACAGTTATTATCAAAGTATATCGTATATAGTACATTTAATTATTTCTGAAATATGTTATATGTATAAATTATGCAGGGTTATAAGAAATAATGTTGCTTTTAGATTCGTGAAGCCGCTCAAGCTTTGCTGCTTGCTGAATTAGGTAGAATGGGTCCAAAAGGAAGAAAAGCTCTTGTAGATAGTTGGTCACAATATCTGCCAATGTACAGTACTCAAGAACCTATTGCACCACAAACACAAAATCAAAGTCCACCGGCTCCTGGTAGCCC
This sequence comes from Megachile rotundata, assembly GCF_050947335.1. Taxonomy (NCBI): domain Eukaryota; kingdom Metazoa; phylum Arthropoda; class Insecta; order Hymenoptera; family Megachilidae; genus Megachile; species Megachile rotundata. The sequence goes on along the minus strand of NC_134991.1, from coordinate 9,283,257 downwards.
AATTCCTTCATCAGAATCGCACCACGAAGACGAGGATGAAGAAGAAGAATTAGTAGAAGGTAATTTACATTACATTTGTATAATTTCGATCTTGAAAAGAATACATTAATTATGTTGAATATTTATGTTAGCAGAAATTAATGTAACTAGGAAGCCGTCGAGCGTGGCAGAACTGAAACGGAAACAAACAACTGCGGTTGTATTGTTGGGTGTAATAGGCGCTGAATTTGGCCAAGATGTTACCACAGCAAATCAAAAGAGGGACAATGAACAGAGACGAAAGAGTTCAATCGTTGAAGGCTTTGGAATAGGAAATAATAATCTTGCGCGACATACTAGCATGGCACTCACGCATCTATTACACGCGCCTCATTCTCCAAAATTACCGTTACATACACCATTACGAAGAGCAGCAATTGATCTCATCGGTAGAGGTTTCACAGTTTGGGAACCGTACCTTGACGTATCGAAAGTAAGAACAGTATCTATATATTTATGTAATTAATATTTAGTATACAAAGCAGGAGTCTTTTTGGGTTTTCCAACATTTGTTGTTTTAGTAAAAATAAATACTTAGAGGTTATGAAATTAAAAATAATGAGAATAATTTATAAGAAGTGAGAGATAGGTTTCTCAATTTTGTATTATAACAACACAGGTATTACTGGGTCTATTGGAAATGTGTTGTGACGCTGACAAATTAGTTCCCAGCATGACGTATGGTCTTCCGCTTACACCTCAAGCTGATACTTGTCGCACGGCACGGCATGCTTTAACTTTAATAGCTACTGCTCGACCTGCAGCGTTCATTACTACGATGGCTCGAGAAGTTGCTAGATACAATACTTTACAACAGAATGCGCAAACTTTAAATGTAAATATGGGTGCAAGCGTTCTAGCTAGAGCAAAACCGGAAATACTCAGAATTGTTGAGCAGTTAATTGATAAAATGCAAAGTGAAATGAGTGATCTTTTAGTTGAGGTAAGAATATTTATTGGAAAACAAAATGTAAATATCTTTATACATTTAATGTAATTACTATTATTTGTAGGTCATGGATATCATTCTACACTGTTTGGACCCTGGTCATCTTAAAACTAAACCATTAAGTGAAGTGTTTCAAGCAGTATGTAGATTTACGCAAGTAAGTTGAATCATATTGACTCGTGCACTACAGTTTGATGAAAATATTTATTGGTCTTATAACAAATTTTGAATGTCCTTTTTAGGTTAGCCACTGCCCAGCAACACGTAGGATAGCAGTGGGTAGTCGCAATGGTCAGCTTGCTTTGTATGAATTGAGAGGAAACGTAAAGTGTCAGACAGTCCCTGCACATTCAGCACCCGTAACTGCATTAGCATTTTCACCCGAAGGCAAGTTCCTGGTTAGCTACTCTTGTACGGAGAATAAATTATGTTTTTGGCAGGTAAGAGACATTTGTATTACTCACTGTTAATATGATCAAGTACTAATTATATACTTTGATGCAGCAAACAAGTAGCGGTATGTTCGGCCTAGGAAATTCGCAGACACGTTGTGTGAAATCATATAGCACTGCACCCATTAACGATGTAGCGCGATTGAATCCTATGCGACTAGCTAAACTAATATGGATAAATAATCGAACAGTCACGTTAATTCTTGCTGACGGATCTGAAACAAGATTCAATGTATAAACAGTAGACGACCCCTGTTATTCCAGTACCGAATCAACAAAAAAAGTAAAATGAATGATACAGCAAGTGAGATCAGTTTACACGCATATATGGAAGGATTGTTTTAGGTGAATGAAATAGCTGAAAGTGCTGTTGTCGTGAACGTTGGTACGTTTATTGGTACTTCATAGTGCTAAATATAATTGGATATCGTATCATGTGGAATATGCTTGAGTGAAATTCATCGTTGCACGACGCAGGATAATGGCATAGCAATTATCATCGAGCATTGGTACGAAAATTTGTTCCTTTTCAATTTATCTCGTCTCTTCCCTTTTCCATTTATCTAATTTAAACATTTCATTTTTTTTGGTTGCGCACGAATACGCTCCATCCTCCTTTACGTTATAGTAGCAACAGTGATAGTTTGAATGCCGTCACGCTTTAAAGAAAAAGTATTCTTTTTATTTAGTAATTTAATTGCACTGTCATTTGATTATTAGTTTATGTAGTTACAAGTCTGAGCAATTTCGCTATAGTTTCAAGAGTCTAGATCGGAAAAAAGAATATGAAACGCTTTCATTACTGACACACATACCGCAAAACTTGTTGAACATTTCTACATGAGGATTTGTGTGCCGTATTGTACATTATGCAATGTTATAATGTGTGAGCTTTCAAAAGCCACATTTACATATTCCTGAAATAACAATATAATAGTTAATATAGGTTACCGTATGGAACCTCGCGTGAAAGTACATACATGTGTATATATACATACCAAAAAATGAATTTTCGCCCGACGATTTGTATATACATAATGTTTACAGTGGCGAATCATTAGTCAATATATTAATTTGTATGAAATGGTTTTACGTTTAATCTGTTTACGTATAGTTGAAACGCTTCACATGAATTCCTGTTTTACAAATTTTACACATATTACACTGTTCGGTAGATTTTAACGTGTTTGCAATTTTGTAACTTTCAGCAGGGATTTATTATGAAACATCATTAGCTGAATACAGATTTGAAATCAAGAATACGTCAACTTTTAAAATGAATCAAAAAATATCAACAAAAATTAGTGCATTTTGGATATCATATTCACTTTGGCCATTATCTAAATATGTTATAACTGACTGTAATTGAATAATGTAATAGTAATTCATGTTATTTTATTCATGAATGTCTACGGAATTGTTTTGTATCAAAAGCATTTTCAAAGGAGAAAATTAACATTTTTTTTACATTGATTGCATGGTGAAAAACGGTTTACACATGAATGAATTTGTTGTGATTATAAGATTTGCTCGTTGAAAGTTACAAAGTTAGATACGCATTGAACAGTGTTATTTGCCAGCGTAATATGTATCGCTTAGCAAGTTAAATGTTTTCATTTGCTAGAATTGCATATCGAGATCTGACGTTAAAGATTAAACCATTGTCTATGTTTTGGTACTTTGAACTGAACATCAAATGGCATTAAGAAAGATTAATAGTAGATTTATATGGTACACGAAAGTTAACTTTTCAAATGCAGTTTATCCAAAATTTCAAACGTTCTATAGTTACCTTATAATTTTGTTTTATAAATATATTATGTATAAACGGTTAGTTAATATTTATTTCGTTGTTTAAAATTGAACGAATGAGGGATTGAATTTAATTTGTATAGTCACTCGTACTTGAAACGTTTTTTCCCTGTTATATTCTTTCCCAGATTAAAATAGCTTCTCCATTCGTAAGAGAACAAATACGACGGAAAATATAGACGATATTATATTATTTTAGCGTAATTTATTGTCTTCATTATTTAATGATACAACAGACATTTGTATGCGTACGTTTTAAAACAGTTACGATTCTGTTGTTAAATTCTTAGTTATTATGACAAGCATAACAAGATATGCAATTGTATTTAAAATTCCTATGTTGAAGTATAGTTATGTATATCGTAAATCGCACAAAATGGTGAATAATTTTCCCAAAGAAATTATTAACATTTTTGAATTCAAGATCAGAAATGATTTGCGTTATCGAAACGAAATATAATAAACATCTATATACGTATGTTAAAACAATTAATGTATTAATCGGCAATTCAACGTGAATGTTAAATCCATTCGCTTATACTTTGTCAAAGGTATATTTTTATATTTTTTTTCTTTTAGTAGAGAATATAGTAGAATTTTAAGGAGTATACGACAATGTATTATATCTTAACTACAGCATAGCATTTGGAACAAAAACAGAATTCAAATTTGATATCTTTCTTTCACCAATGGAGTATTTACATTTTGTATGATTTATGTTCTTTGTATTTTTAGTTTATATTGTACTACTATTTGAATTAATAATAGATACCAGAAACAGAAGAAAGTGAATGGATCAAAAAATGAAATTAAAATTTATTTGTCGATAAGGAAATTTAGATTATGCATACAGTCGAGTCTGGCTATATGGCACATAATAGCGCTGTAGTAGAAGGAACACTTTCTCAATTGCGCTCAATTGCCAAAGCCATGTAACCGTAAATTATAAATTTAAAATTTGAACTTGGAATTTGAAGATTTCTAACTTCTACATTTGAAGGTATTTCACATATAAATTTCCAAATTCTTGAATTTATAAATGTTTACATTTAAGAATTTGAAAATTGGTAAATTAAAAAAATTATAAATGTATAAATCTATGATTTGAAATTTTTGGACTTCTAAATTTGAAAATTTGTAAATCTACAGTTTCCGAATCTTTCTGTACACTATGATAATGCAGGAACAGCATTAGTGTATATGGAAGTGTATGTAAAGCGGAAGTGGCTTAATGGGCCATATACAAGAAAGCCATATAGCAAGACAGCCATGTATTAGTATTGCGATTACTGTAAGAAACGCAGTAAAAAGAAATGTGTTATTATTATACAGGCATTTGTCACGCAGGCGTGTCTACGATCGGTACCGAAACGAAATACTCGTAAATATCGAAAAAGAATACGAGACAGCAGATTCAATCTTTGATCGCAGCATGATTGCGATGAGAATTGAGTGAACAATTCCTCTGCATTACTTCTATCTTGTATATAAAACCGAACTATGCCTAATTGTATCTATGTAATTATTTATGTGTACATTATACTTTATCGTGCGCTGTGTATGGCTGAACTAAGTTTAAGACAATGATCAATAAAAGTTATTAATGTTTTATTGACCATTTTCTTACAGTCGGTAACAATGGTTGGTGATGGATATTCGACTTTTCTAGTCTACAAATTAAATCGGCTTATGAAAGATTTTGAGTAACTTATTGTCTTCTTAAATTACTAACTCTTTAAAATTTCAATAGATTCTACAACACACAAAGTACGACAGATGTGATCAAACGATATCGGATGTTATTCCTGTAAAAAAATTGAATTTTATATGATGCATTCATATGAGTAGACATACTACTTTTTAAGCATTTGAATACTTCAAATCTATTCTTCTCTTGAAGTGTTGCGACTTTTTAATATTCCAATGTTTTCCACTATTCAAATGTTGCGAGTAATTCTCTTGATTCCATCACTAATGGCAATGTTCAATACTAAGGGAAGTATACCGCACGTGTTGTTAATCGTTATGCAATAATTAAATGTATTTAAATGTATCCTATGTGAAACGCGTTGCGTTTAAAATTCGATAATATATATACCATGAACATGAACATTCTTTTCACTTTAATAATTCTTATGTTTTCACATTAATTATTAAAATATACGAACGAATTAATACAGCATATACTGTAGGAAGTACCCAAATTTTAATTCTAAATATTGTAAATTTCTATTAATACTACGCGGGAAGTAATTAGTAAGAACAAATTGAAAAAAGAATGATTATTAAAAATTGTACACTTAACTGAATACTTTAACGATAATAATTTCTATTACAAAAATTGTCTCAATATTTGAACAATAAACATTCCACGTTATGCTTGTATATAAAATGTTAATTGTTCATGAACTATAGAAGAAAATTGATTTGCATATAAAAATTCGCATGTACTGGATAGTTAGGTTCTTCAAATAATATTCTTATTTCCGTTACTTATGTAAATAAATAATATTTTTCTATGTTATTAGTTTTATGAAAGGAGAATTAGGAATATTTTGCGAATTTACAATATTCGATATTAATTATAAGAATTTATTTTTAGAAAATTATTGTGATTTATTTAAATAAAAAATTAGGAATAAATATTACCATAACATAAATAGATGATTTAATGTATTAAAAATGATGGTAAATTTACATTTGATAAATTATATACATATTCGTTATATATTTTCTTATACGTATAATACAAAATACAATAATGCTTTTTAAATATAATTAATATAACTAAATAAAATCGTTTACTACGTCACTTAATATTATAATTTATTAAGACGTGAATTATTCGGCAAATTGACGTCACAAAACTGCAACAGAAAAAACACTGTTTACAAAATATTATTTCCATAACTTTCATATTTTGTACATTTGAAGCGTCAGGGTATTCGAACAAAAATTTGTCATCTTTAGTCAGAACTCTAGCCAAAAATATCATCATACAAAATGAATAGTTAAATATGTTATTACATGTTATTAATGTGTTACATATTCTTCTTATTATTATTCACATTATTAGTAACGAAAATGTATTAATGCGCGAATCTAATGAACAATCACCTTCAAATCGGAAGTTGGAAGTGAAGTGTCCCCATTTTGTAATGTCCGAAGTTCCTACAAAAACAATACAAAATTCGATTACCAACTGCTTACATAATAAAATTATACTTATGTAAATATTTATTAATCTCAGTAAAAATGGTACACGTTGGAATTTTTAAAGCTTCGTCATAACAACTCAGCCCCGAAAGAGAATCATCATTAAAATTGGTTTGATCATTTTTATAAAGTATACAAAATTTTTAAATTAATATATTACCTTAAAATGGCAAATCCATTGAAATAGGTCCAATTAGGAATATGTGCAATTAGATATCTGATTTATGTTGTTTAATATTAAGATATGAAGTCATTTAAAATTCAAACGATGTTTTTAAAAGTTTTAAATCAGATATCTATAAACGCTCCACTTTTTCGGATGACATAATTAAGTGATCGCCTTTTCAGTCTATTAACTCCTACGAATTTCTCTCCTGAAAAGTAAATAATTTGTTAATACTTTATACGTTAGATAAGTAACCAAGGATATTTAAATGAATGAACTCAGTACACGTTGGGACAGTCATTGAAATTTCTCCTTATTTAGCTAATTGTCATCTTAGGATATTCTTAATAATTACTGATGGACAGTAATTCAAGTTATCCGTTGAGGATAAATTTACTCATTTTTGATTCTCAAATACTCGACTTACGAATTATCAAATTTAGAAATTTTAACAATGCCATATTTACAAACTTCCAGAACTATAAACTAGTGAATTTATAGATTTCTCAATTTTGAAATTGAGACATTTTCAAATTTATACTAACTCTTTATATTACCAATTGCAACAATTTTCTATTTCTACTCGCCTATTTGTGACAATAAAATCGTCGATATCCTTGCATAGCTGCCCATCAATGTTCTACATTACGTTTAGTAGTGAAAAAGAAGTGAAACACACCTTACTATTTTTCACATGGCCTTCCACGCATACCATTGCTCTTCATGTAGCCATATCCTGCAGACTGGCTGTGATTACAAAGCTGTAAATAAAAATTTGTATAAGAAAAATAATACATGAAATTTTCATCATATAACTAGTATAAAAATTATAGACTCAGTACGTTGGGACTATTGTTATTTATCACATAATTCAAAATGAGTAAGGTTGTCATCACAACACAGAGTTATAATATTTTTCAGATTTTATATTATAATTTTTTAAATAAGATGAATTCAGCTTACTTTTTCACCTCATGGCAAGTTCAAGATTCTTCTTCAACCAACAACAGGTATGAGCATCTGTAAACATAAAAATTGACATAAATATTGTGCACGAGAACCCAGTGTACTTGCATTTTTAATATTTAATTTAGAAATTGGCAATTTAATACGTTTAATATATAAGCTGAACTAGTATTATCTGTTAAATAAATTTGATAACAGGTATATTATTGTCAGAAACTTCTTCAGAATTTTAAGCTTCAAAAGTATATATAATGAAACATAAAAATATGGTGCAATTTACAATACAAAAAAAGTTCTTCTAATAACTAATACTTTTTGTTAAACATTCGTTCTACATATTTATTTGTACATAAGTGCTCAGGAAAAATGTCTCACAGTATTAAACTACATTTTTGTATGTAAAAAAATGTATTGTAAAAGCACATTTGTATAATCTCCTCTGAATACAAAATGTATTTTTCAAATTGCCCATTCATGGAGCATTATCAACCTATTCTTCAGTTGATTACTAAGAGTTGTTCAACATTATTTTGTAGGAATTAAATACGTATAGTATTTTCAATTACACATAAATCATACATGTTACCACCCAGAAATCAAGTAAAACATCAACAGTGTCTTAAGGTTTGGTTGTTGCAATAGTAATTAGTTACATCAGCCTAGATTTAAATAATGAACCTTGACAACCGTTTGCTAAAATTCGTACGTAAATATAAGTTTGGTTGTCATAGGTAAAAATACGGTCTAGGCTGGAAAAATTTCACTCAAGTATTAAACTCCTATGGATTCAAGTAATCAAAGGTTTGCATCATAGTACGGTATTATCCAAGTCCAAATGCAGAGTCGAACTAAACCAAATATAGTTAACAAAATAAATCATTTCAGATTGTAATTTCTAACATTTTCATGAATATTTCGAAGCTTCACAATGTTACAGATAAATTCAATTTCATTGGTAAAGATTATAAATGAAAATATTTATTTAACAATTTTGCAAATGTTATTTTCAGAAATAACCAAAAATATCTGTTATCAGATAATGAAACATAATCAAACATGGTACAGACTTGATATGAGTCACTCCTTTTTATATGGCCCGTGGTACAAGTTCTCATTTAGATTTATAAATTTACAAGTTACAGACTTTCAAATTTAGAAATTTGAATTTTTTCAGTTCTTCAAATTTGAGAATTAAGTATTTAAAATTTGTAATTGTAGTAATTTCAAATTCACAAATTTCCTAGTCAAGAGATTGTCAAATTAAAAAATTGAAATTTAGATACTTCACAGTTATAAATTTTGATATTCTGAAATTTAGGAATTTCAATTTTTTTTCACAAAAAATTTTTGAATTTGTAGACTTCCACATATTCGATAGCAGGACTTCAACGATTGAGTACGAAATAAGTTCCATTTATATCATTCTGTACATGTTTGCTGTCCTTATAGACTTGTTCACGGCCATATAGCGAGACTCCTCCGCTTTACCTGAGAAAATCAGAGTATTTCAGCGATCGTTATTAAAGAAATGTATGTTAATAGAAATCAAAGTAAAAATTCAGTTTTCTTTTGTAATCTTTACCATATGCTTGCATAAATGTCCCACCCGAAGATTAAAATAGAGTTACGCATAATAACAGTTTTACAAAATCTACTCACCTCGATACCAGTAGATTCATTGACTAGTAGTTTCAAGTAAGTAAGCCTATCTTGTGATTGCTGTGTCTCTCCTCCGTTAAAAGATTCTCTTGATTAATAACATTTGCTTTAGATTGTTCGTTAGTTCGCGATTGTAATCAACCGCGTACACTCGAACATGTAGTCGTTTTCTTCGAGAAACAAGATGGATACTTTTATCGTTAGAATTCGTGTCTATATATCCCACACAATTTGTCCATAGAAATGCTCAAAAGGCATTCAATCAAATTATGATTCCTCTTACAATCAATTTAACGATTGTTAAGAGTAATTAAAGATTCTTGATTCGTTGAGCATTTTTTCTTTTAAACGCACGTATGTGCGTTAATTAAAATAATGCAGCCATTTTGTTACATATATTTGGGAAGTATTCACTGAATGATATTTCATCTAATCCTATTTTAAGGATTGAATTTCATTCGGTGAATGGTAAATTGTGTCTCCTTGAAACCTAGTGTTAAATATAATTTATGATATATAAGTTTTGTTAGGAAATACTAATCATTACAAATATCTACATTACAGGCACACAGTAATTATAGGATGAGTCGTCTTTAATAATTGGGATTGGAATTTTCATGAGAATTCGTAAAAAAAAAAAGAGAAATTAGGATTGGTAGAGTAAGATTAGATAGAATATGTTGAAGAGTAATGCGAGAAGTTCAGTCTTATCAAAATATTCTTATATCTGCTTTAGATTCATAGTCAGATACAGTTTTTTCTGAGAAAATATATGTACACAAAATTAATGAAACAGAATGAAAAATATACTTTTAACAAAATTATGTTTATCAAATTGCATTCAAAAATAAATATAATCATAGACATAAAAAGAAGTGCACACTGTGTAAGGTCTACTGTGTTAAACAATTCCTGAAAAGAAACATGTGTACTTGAAACTAAAAAACTTGTATAAAATATAAAAATATTTTTTGATACTGTAGAGTTTCCATTTCAGACCGAATACATTTTAATACCTATTTCAATTGAAAACAGAATTTACTCCATTAATGAACTGTGCACACAATTCATTCATTTTTCCTAAGAAACTTATTTAAGGGTATTAAGAATGTCAGTTCATCAGGAACATATTTTTGAAATATTTGCACTTGCAATATACTATATACAATTTTTTAAATAATTCTCTTACTGCAAAAGTTTCACTATTTTAGAGAACTGATATTGACACATTTGCAGCAGTCAGAACTTTACATTGCTTTATAGTGTATCTCAGGTCACTTATGAGTTATATAAACCTATATGAACCTCGCTATTTACTTGCATTAGGGGCTCAAGAGGCTGGGGCAGAACATAGCAAACAGCCCAAATCTCCAAACAATTAGTTTACTCTTAGTAACTGTCCTATAACACCAACTCAGACTTATATAATAGAATCTTATTATATGGCTGTGGTTGGAGCTCTAGGGATAGCAGTCTGATATTTTAACATGAAGCATACCACTTTCTGTGTCCCAAAAAAGTCTGTGGCAATGAGAAGTTGTGAAAAAACTGCTAGCTGCAAGTATGTTAATAACAGAGAATTAAGTTAATATCGAAGCTAATTTCAAAGATTAGTTATTGCATTAACAAAAAATTAATACAAAAATTAATTTTCTGCTAATAATGTAGTAACTAATCTTTCCGTTTTTGTTTTATTTTAAAATATAAGGTCACACCGCTTGATACAAAATTTGAAAAAAAATTTTGTTATAAAAACACTTTCATTCAGTTTATACCCAGAACGTGTATCATCACCAGAGCCTTTGTATTTCAAAAGCATTTGAATGTCTAAGATTTCAATCCAGTATGTCATTACTTTACACGCATAAAGTTTAACCAATTTGTATTCAATTCTCCCCAATAAATCAGAGTATGTAGAATGACAATATATGTATGTTATATAAATGGGAATTAATTTGTCTAATACTTCAAGTATAGCTTTAAATCATTCCCACTAAGAAGCTATAAAAAAATTAAGTTTAGCATATTACAAATGATAAGAATATATCAAAACTTCTGTATCAAGTTTAGTAAGTGCAGTCATCCTACAGTAGTTAGTAACATTTTGGTCCGCGATATCGCAGAAAAGTCTGTTGTTTTAGCGTGAAATATTTAATCCCACACTGAATTTGAATAAATTCAGTTATATGTCTGTAGAAGTATAATGGGTACCTAAGGTCCAGTATTTTCATTAGTTTTCATTGGGTACACAATTTTTAAGGTAATAAAAAGCATAAGTTTTCGCATTATCCTTCAAGTATACATATTTGTGAGTGGCACAGAGCGTTTGAAGATTGATTATTAAATAAATAGTTCCTATATATGGATATATATAGACCTTTATTCATAAAATTACTTCTTGTCAGTTAAGTTCCTTCACAAAGTTTGAGTAGCACAATTGCAGATCATTCTGCTGATATACGTCTTATTCTAACACAATTACTTTTATAAAGCTTGAAGTAATGCAAAAATTGCATACTGTTCTCATGATGAATATTATACCATCGTTAACTTAAGATCATGTACGTAAGAGTACCAATAATACACTTTAGCTAAAACTGTCTGCACAGGCTTTAAATACACCTAATGCAATTTCTCGTCTTATAGAAAGATTATCGTGGAATGACTGACGTCAATTTCAGTCATCAATGCATCCTTACTTATAAACTAATTTAATATTTTCTCGTAAAATACAAAGCTAAAGGTGTGATCGGAATATAATATAGTTATTTTCAACTTGGAAAACTACTGAATCAACGAATGACAAAATTAATAATGGTAGCATGACGATACAATAGTGACGAAAACTAATATTATTTTGCTCTTAAATATTTACAATTTTTCCCCATGAAATAAAATTCTCATGTTATCTTTTCTTTTATTTAAAATATTAATTGACAATGAATATACCTCGTTTCTACATTATCGTACATTAACATAAAGTAACATCTTAAACTCAAACTTCAGTTCTTCTGTGTTAATAATGCATTTCTTTTTCTTAGAGAAGAACAGTCTCTAGGAAATAAAAAAGGCATACGATATTCAATATTGTTCCTTATAGTTAGAAGTCGATAAATGATATGAATGTGTTGTGAATTGTCAACATTAACGGTATCCTACTTTCGTACAAGCATATATTTCAAAAAAGAAAAGCAAAAAAAATATATATAAGAATTCGTCAATGTATCAAATTTATCAGTATCAGTAATAATTTCAAAACATGTCTCCCTTTCATTGTGCTTGTAAAGTTCGTTAATGCTCTGATAACTTAAAAACTGTATAGAATACAGTAATTTCTTATCAGTAAAGCGATTCATGATTACATGAAATCATGACCTAATATGAAATATATAAAATCGTTCACAAATACTACGCCCTTTTCGTTCTTGCTAGTATTTTCTTTTTCCCTATGATATAAAACGTGAAAGATGATCGATAGCAAATGTTGGAAAAATGATTGAAGAATATAATGCGAACTATCGGAAAACGTTCTTTTTCGACAGTTAAAAAAAAGTTTGTTATAATACTGCGACAATTTAGTAACGTCTTCTCTTATTAGGATAATCATCCTGACGATTTCGATCACCTCCACCTTGCCAACGACCACTACCGCCACTACCTCCACGACCGCCACCCATGTTACCCATATCAACCCTCATATCCATCAAATCCATTATTTGACCACGATCGTCATTGTAACCCCCTCGGCTACCGCGATCCATACTGTTATATGCATCCATGAAAGACTTTGGATCCTAACCAGTATCAGAATAGGTCGAGATCGTGATGTGCGTAAAATTTCAAAAGCGGTCGTTTAAAATCAGAGTAGTCGAAAGTATGTCCGATAATCATTGAAGTGAATGCCAACATGATTTCCCGTTTAAACGGTGAACAATGATGTTTTGTAGATTTTGGATGTACCATAAATACATTTCACAGTTCAGGGCGACCATCCACGTTTGACAGCAGCACAGGTCATCGTCAATTTTCGTCAAATCACATAGAAAAGAAAGGGGAAAACACAATGTTAGATGTTGTTTGCACGTACAACATTAGTAGAATTGAATGCGTGAATAATACACGCGCTAAAACAAATCACATACGAATATAATTGTTATATAGCTTTCAGAAATATGTGTCGTGTTCTCGACATCGATTAACCATATTAGACCAAGCAAATGCCCAACACAGATTAATGATGATAGTTTATGACTAAATTGTGACGTTTATTGATATAAGTTAGAGTAACAGGTGTTCTTAAAGTATGCTGAAAGTTTTATGGACCTGCCTTCTAAATCCGTCGTATCAGTTTTTTATGTTATATATTAAATTTCAAGAACCCTAAAAATTATATAATTAGTTACTACCTATGGAACGTAAGATACATACGTATAGATGTTAAATTGTTTACTAGTACAGGGCTTCTCAAACTCGTATGTACCTAGATCTACTTTGGAAAATAATTTTCCAGGACATACTCGTTTGTAGTAAATTATTTTCAAAGGTCACGGAATCCGATAATTTCGAAGTATGGTAGTTTTAAAATTTCCATATTCCAAAACTCCAAGCTTGAAAAATTCTAAAGTTTCGAAGTCCTGTGTTCTAAAATTCTAAAGCCCCAAGAGCACCTAAAGTTCAAAGTCGTAAACATTCTAAAATTCCAAAATCCAAGTCTTAGAGGTCCAAATTTCTAGTACCAAAATACTAAAATTTAAAAATTCCGACATTCTGAAGACTCAATACCCCACAGTCCCAACAGTCTAAAGTTCTAAATTCCCAAGTCCCAAAATTCTAAAGTTTGGGAATCTCCGTACTAGTACAATGCATTAAAGTATTAAATATTTTAAATTATGCAAAGTTATGATTTCAATTTGTAAAGGTTATATCAATTTTTCTATCAAAAAATGTAGAGTCTTGCTAAATAGTATTCAATATACATGCTATTTCAAATACTTATATACATATAAAATCTGTATATAAACATGTCTAAAGAACGAAATAATTTTTCAACCCTATATTTTCACATCCGAAAAGCCCGAAATGAAAACGCTTAAAAACACAATTTAAAACATGTAAGAGCTAGATTAATATGTACAATTCTTCAGTGGTGTTGATATAGAAAAATTGTTTCATTTTCTGAGAAATAGGGGAAGTATTACAACTTATCACAATTCTGCAGTTTAAATATTGATGCAAGCAGCAAAGAGGCGTGATCAAGGTCTCTAAGCAAACTTTTCTCAATAATTATACAACAGAAATGTGTATATATGTAATAAATGTATTTTTAATGGCTTTTCCCACTCAAATATTTTTTCAAGTTTGATTATATCTGAAAAATTAAAAATGATATTGCTATACTCGGAAACTACACTTAAAATATTCTATTCTTAAATATATTTAGAATAATATTGCACAGATTAATTCATAATAGTTTCTGAATATAGCTAATCATAGTTAATTATTTATACAGTTGGGCATTTGTTGGTTAATAAATATCAAATGATTACTATGGAACTATATACATTAATAAATGATATTCCAAAAACGAAACAGAAAATACTAATTTTAATTTGAATATTTAAAATTGTTCATTCATGGAAAGAAATTCTGGTAGTAGTTCCATAGTAAGCAATATACCTAATCATTAATGCAACTAGAGAAAATAGAGGGCAGAGCCTCCTGTCTGCAAGCATATGGAGAGACCAATGTGGCTAAGTTTAATACAATTTTGATAGTAAGTTTCCATCGGTACGTGCCCAAATAATACTCCGCGGAGTATTTGGAAAAATTGTGTAGGTTTCATATCATTTATAAGGCCTTTTTTATAATAATTAATATATAAGTACTTCATTATTTTGTCACGTACTTAATACATACAGAAAATTTATTTTAGAGGTAAGCATAAATGGCATATTATTAACAGAAGTAATTTCTTCCAAGTATTTGCGTAAATTCTGTATTACTGTTTATTGTAATATTATTTTATAGGATAAGTTTTGTATTTAAAAATTAGTATGTAGGGCAGTAGAAATAAACAATTCCTATTCATAAGAAATGCATGTACTGTTAATTCAGTACATTTGGAAGATGAAGAATTTATGTATGGCAAACGAGACACAACCTGCCTATCTAACTCCTTGCATATCTTATCTAATTTTGAAGTATAAGATATTGATAAGAAAATTCCAAATATGTGCCGTTGATATATCAACGTATAGCGCGCTTGAACAATTGGGTCAAATTTTATATATCTTTCTATTATGCAGAAATATAATTCTTCCATGAGTGAGATTAGACAACGATGAGAACAATTGTCCATCAAGTGTTTTGGATATTTTCCAATAAATATTGGAAAGATAGTCGAATGTGTAATACCCTTTTTAAGAGGAAATAATTATTTAGAGAAATTTTTATGAAGTCTCATTCGGTTTAAGAACAATGGAGATAGAAAAAACATTACGCAGGCGGAATAATGCAATAATACATCACCACCTGAACACATTATAACTGCATCTAGAATCGAATACAGTATGCTATTTCCGTTAAGACGGAAAATTGCGCATTGTAATATGTAACTTCTGCTTATGTTATAATATCAATGAAAAAATAACCCCCTACCAAATATAAAATTTAAAATATGTGCCCATTGACTCCTCCACATGTTATAGCCAATTAATTAAAATTGAATTAGTCATACAAAATACATTGCATTAAAATTATGTATACGTCAATAAAATTGGCATTGTTGCAGACATTAGAACTCTGCTATATTGGAAGGCATGCTTCGTGGGAATATTCATAAAGTTTTTCAGCACATTTTTCGCAAGATTTCACTAACAGTACTGGTTCTTTTGTCATGCAAGAACACAGTTCAATTTTTCTAAGAAAAAATTCCCGCATATGTAACAGTTTTTTTCATAATACCACTATAGATAAAAATACGCATGTAACTAAAAAAAATGGAACTTAAACATATTGAAATAAAATAAATGTTTTGGTAAAAAAAAGATAAGTGAAATAATAAATTAATGGGATACATTACCACTGGCATACTGCTTCCACCTGGAATAAAATACAGTTTAATGTTAAAAACTGTTTCATTCGTCTACTTTAATAAAGATATTTTCCGCAATTCAACGATCCATATGGTAATCAATAATATGTACTCAAAATCTTTAGAAATATACAATACATGCAAAATATAAACCTACAATTTTCAAAATTGAAAAGATATACAATTCAATTTACATTGTTTGTATTGTTATTAATGTTTAAAAACTTACCATCGGATTGACCATATCCATCACGATCACTATTACTAACGGAATCGTAATTTTTTCCTCCTAGTCCACCTCCACCACCTCCTCTCATTGCTTGCTCCTTAAATATAAAAGGAACATAGCCCTAAGCATTATTAAGAAACATGAATCTACTGATAATTAGAAATTATAAACGGTATGTCAACATAGTATGCTCTTCTTATTACTGTAATAATTAAATAAAAAAGAAAAAAACGGAGATTTATATGACAAAATTATTAACCAATCTTGTATAGAATATTAAATTTGGCTATAAGGCTTGTAACACTGTATCGATGACAGAAAACACAACGCATCCGCGTAGTATGAAAATATTGAAGTTGTAAATATTAATATTATAGAAATTCTATAATATTTTATTATAGAAATTAATGTATGAATCAATTACCTGCATGAATAAGTTATTTTCTTGTTGGCGCCTATGTAATTCCTCTTCTTGTCTCCTTATACGCATTGCCATTTCTTCTTGCTGTCTTCTGCGTAATTCCTCTTCGCGTGTTCTTTGTTCCTCTGCTTGTCTTTCTTTCATCTCCCATTCACGTTTCTGCCTCTCACGATCCGCTTCACGCATACGCAGTTCTATAACAGAACATATTGGTTTATAAAAATATATTCACATTTGAATTATTGTATAATCATTCGATAGTATTTATTACTTACGTTCTCTTAATAATTCAGTTTCATGTTCATAACGTGCAAATTCCATTTGAGCTTCCAATTTTTCTTCTTCCATTGCCATTTCCCTTTTTAATGCTTCTTCCTTTTGTTTATACAGTTCATGAAGTTGTTTCCATCTTGTTCCATATTCGTGTTCAAAACTGCCTATTTGTGCAAATCTTGGACCAATATCACGAGCTTTAAAGAACTCCGGATTTTTCCGAGGTAAATTTTTATCCGGATATCCATCTACATCATCTTGTTGCTCAAATGGCTCAACTACCACAGGGCGCAGGGAACTGTAAAAACCACATTTTACTTGAGTACTTAAAATAATGTTATTAATATTATTATAAAATAGGAAGTTTTGTATTCCAAGTGATTGGCACACAACACAGATAATTACTGCATCATGCTTCCTATAGGAACTTATTTCTCTCCCCCAATTATATTAATATAGGCACTTATTGATTACTTAAACATCAAATAAGCGTGGCGTTGGGGTAAACAAGATTTTCATTTACAATGGAAACTTACGCAGTCAAGAAATAACATCCTTCTGTACATTTTCTTAACGCGAGTTGGGCTGATGGTTTTCTGCAGAATTCTACAATTCCTTCTCCAGTAGATTTTCCTCTATCATCCACTATGACTATCGCACGTTCGATTTCTCCAAAAACACTGAACGCTCTTTCAAGTAATTCATTTGAAATCCAAGGTGTAAGATTCTTAATTTTAATTGTGGACGAATGAGGCGCAAAACGTACTTTCAATGCACGTCCTTTACGCATTGTACCATCTAATTCATGTTTTGCTTTTTCAGCATTTACCCTGTAATCCTACACATATTGATCGTATTTTAGAAATATATTTTAATATTACATAAATATTATGTATAAAGCAATAACTTATCATACTTATAAAAAAGCAGCCATTATAGATATTATCATCTTTTATCAATCGGTAACTATTTTAATCATTTGTTTAACACAGCGATATTTTGGTGGAGTGTAATATTATATTCAACGAAGTTAATTGTATACTGTTTGTCAATAATGTTATAGATATTTTTACACATACGTTTACATCGCATACACGTTTCAACTTATATTTTATTACATAATCAAATGTTATTTAAACTCAAACAGCACAAAATATAAAATGTGATTTAAAAAATGAAAGGATTACACTCCACTTGACCACATCGGAATATTTAAAAAATTATAGCATATGATTATTAATATTAAACTTACCATCCTGAGAAATGCAAAATTTTTCTCCTTATTAACAAACAGTTCCGATATTTCTCCATACTGTTGGAACATCTGTTGAATCTCTTCCTCTGTAACGTCATTTGTTAAGTTTCCAATGTACAAACGATTGCGACCACTGAATTTCTTTTCTGTAGTTTCTTGGGGTGGTAAATCGTGAGTTGGCCCACTAATAGCCATAATACGTTCCATTAAACGATCCTAATGCACATAAAAGGTATTTAAATAAATACATTTTAATCATAATTCAAAATACTAATGTAACAATGGGAAATATTACTTACATCTTGTGAACGATTTCCTATGTTTCGGTCACCACCTCCGCGGCCACCTCTACCGCCACGCATTCCGCCGCCGCGTCCCATTCCCATTCCACCACCCATTCCTTCATTCATAGTATTATCCATGCCTCCGTCCATGGAGTCGCTCATTTTCATCTGCAATGGTTTCTTCTATTCAGAAATTTCTAAGTTACTAATGTGATACAAATTCTTAATCTTTGATAATGAAATCTTTATAAAATGTAGAGCGTAATAATTAAAATTTATTATCAGCTTCAACTGAATTAAAAGTTATTTTATATCGAATGTTTAAAATTATTTAATATTAGTCTGCTTTAAATAGTTTTCATTAAAAGCATAATCAAAGATCTCAGAAAAATTTGTCCTTGGTTCGATGACATAAATAGAAATAAAGATAAAAATGTTTTTAGATAAAATGGTGGTACATATTCACAAATATAAATAAACATCAGTGCAGGCTTAAAAAAGAATTCAGAATCACAGACTTATTATAAACCTTTTAATTAAATTTAAAATTTAAACAAGATTAAATAAATCCAATGATAAAGTTATAGATAAAATTGGCTCAAATTAAGTTTGAAGTTTAAACACAAATAAATTTGAATAATAAAATAATATAATGAATAATATTATGAAAATCGTATGAGTAATAATTGCATTCAACCGTTATCACTTCCATTAGCCTTGATACTTTGTAGCAGGGTCATGAAAAAAAAAAACATGTTTTCGACTACATATGAAAAGATTTCATATCCTGCTTTTTATACTATTATCTCTATGAAATGTTCAGCTAGTTGGCTTCATGTTTCTCATGGAGATTAATCATATGAAATGATTAAATTATTAATCAAAATGATTTCAAGGTATTAAGAATTTGAAGAAAAATATATCATTACAATATAGGCAATTTATCGATAATCAATAACAGCACCTTTATTAATTAGTATTTCTATTTCTATGCAAGGTCGGCCTTCATGAAGGACTTTGCACGCAAAAAATATTTCGAAGCTCGTTATCGAAAATTGCTATCATGGGACATAAAAGTTTCAAAAAATATCGAATATTTTTTATTTTTTCCTAATGAATGTAAGTGAGAAATGTACAATTCACTTTAGTATATTTATTTTACCCACGATGTTCATTTATTTTAGGTACTTTACAAGATAAGCTCAGTTAGCGAAGCTTTAGAACTGGTAGTAAAGATAACCATTATCTAATTAAATGACTTAGTTAAAAAATAAACAGTTTATTACATAATGATAAAGGTATATATGAAAACATTCATCATATTTATAAGTAAAACTGTTTTAAGCACGTGTTCGGAAACCAAGAATACCTATCCACCATCTTAGTTTTAATGCGCGCCATTTTGTAATCAGTACACACGTAAAATCGATATATCTGACCTGGTACTATATATGAATTAATGTAGCATCAAATATAAAATTAAGTCCTTATGAAGAAATATTTTTTTTCTCTTCACATGAAACTTAATTTTGAATACTTTATTGCTTCAATTTTATACATATTTTCTAACTTATAGTAACAATATAACAACTACATAAATAATACGTATAGTTACGTATAGTTACATACTATACATTGCCGAACATTATATTCCTGTACCTACAATACGTTCTTTTCTTCTTTTTACCATCGTAATCATGAATTTATATGTAACATTGAAATAATCAAAATTTTCATACAAAATGAGGTATTTTGGAAGTTAGAAACACAGGAATTTATAATCGGCAAGTATTACGCATTATTTTGAAGCAAATATGGCGGTACAAAGGGGAATAAAGAACTTCCGAAATGTGGTAAACTACAAAAGTAAACTTGTAAAATTCTTACCGGTCCATCGTTATTTCTGTTTCCACCGCCCATTCCGCCTCCACGTCCTCCAGAAAATCGTGTACCGGCTTTTCGACCACGCGGTCCGCGGTTTCCACCGCCGCCACCGCCGCCGCCTCCACCGCCTCCGCCGCCGCCGCCGCCGCCACCACCGCCGGGTGGATTGCGTTCTCGTGGATTTTCATTACTATTTTCCGCAGCTGCATTTTGAGATTCTGTTTTTACGTTTGGC
Organism: Megachile rotundata; assembly: GCF_050947335.1. Taxonomy (NCBI): domain Eukaryota; kingdom Metazoa; phylum Arthropoda; class Insecta; order Hymenoptera; family Megachilidae; genus Megachile; species Megachile rotundata. Next base: position 9,262,324 of record NC_134991.1, on the reverse strand, counting down.
GACTCGGCTCCCGCCATCGTTCGCTCAAGATTATCTTCTGTGCGTCCAAGTTATCGAGGAATAAAAGCCGAGATCTTCAAAAACGAAGAGCTCAACTTGCTCTCGATCGTTCTTTCCGACGAAGTGTTCACTATGGCGTCCAACAGCAAAGAGGATGAAGTCGCCAAGTAGAAGACGTACTAGAGGAACTTCCCCCACCACGCATCGTCATATCCGGTATATTCAAAGTGCTATTTCCTGAAGTTGCGATTGGTTAGTTCGATTAGTAACAATTTACTTGATTGGTTAATGGATGTAAATGCAATATTGCCACATTTAAGAGGATATGGGAATTATTAATTATAAATGTTTTACATATGAATTAATAAATATTTTATATTTTATTTTTATTTATTCAGATTTAATTAAAACATATTTTATAAGTGTATGATTATAATGTTCTGTCGTAATTCATGTTGTTGTATTTTAGAATTTTGTATTCGGTCCTAGGAATATTCTGTTTAGTTCGATGAGAATAATACTTTTATAGAATATATTACATTGATTACAATAAATTAAACATTTAAATAAATAAAATAGTTGAAATAAAATAGAAAATAATAGTATGTATGTTATTCAAATTTATTTCTCTTTGTTATTCATAGTTTTGGTTTTCAGAATGAGATTGCTACTTTGGGGGGAAAGAAGACATTTTATTTACAAGTGTTTATTGAAACTGATGAATAAAAAGAACATAATTAACTACTGTAAAATAATACAATTTTTTAAATTTATTGTATATTTTCGGAATATATTATTCAGAGAAAAAGTTTTCATTCATTTTACACATGTTTAATTTGATTGGTTCGAGTATGGTTTATAACTAAAAACAGAGCGCAAGACGATCATAATATCTGTGTGCATACCCAGTGTTCTTTTATTTGTGCACTTGTTCAAGTCTTCATTTCTTTCTATATCCATATATTTTTGTCCCCTTTGTATATGATCAAGAAGTGAGATATAGGAACTAGGGGGAAATCTATTAGCGAAAAAGATTCAGTCAAGCCGCCGAGTGCCATCTTCCATGAAGGAAGAAAACACGAATATTGCATTTTAATATCTGCTTTCTACGGCAGATAGCACTTCGATCGCAAGCAGCTTCCAAGAATTTTTCCTAGTACGTATTATTTGTGCAATTGTCAAAACCTCAGTTCTGTCGATTGATCGAGAATAATTGCAGTCTTATTGCATCAGTGAGTAATCACGAAAATTTTTTGTCGAAACCTGGTATGACATTTTGAATTTGTAGAACCGTTGAATTGTAGAATCATTTAAATTTCTTAGAAATGGTTTGAATTATTCAAAACCACATGTAATTTAAAATTATTGGCTAAACTTTACTTTGAAGCATATAAAATTGTTAACTTTTGTTTTATCAAATATACAAGAATACAAATTGTATTCTAGATGTCAAAAACTATCAAATAATATAAAAAAGTTTACAATTTTATGTGTCCCAATGTAAAAAATTATTCTTTATACTTGATAAACGTATATGTATTATTTACGTTTTGTAATAATATATTTTAATTTTTAGATCATAGCGTGCAAACATGTTGCTCGCTAGAGTTTGTCGAAGTGGAGCTTCGTCAGCTCCTTTAATTAGTTTCCTAAAAGCACCAGTGAATTCAAAACCTCTGATTTCAAAAATTCAGGCTGTAAGGTTATTTGCCAACGATGGACGTACCTCATATGTACGATCGACTCGTACTCGATCATCCACTATTACGGAACGAGCTATGGCTCCTGCAGGAGATGCAGGTATAAATTTAGTCAAAAGTATTGACATAATATGATGCAATCATAATCATAACCTACTGTAAATTATTGTTACCATAAATATTAGAGAAAATCTTTATCCTTTATCCTGCACTAATAATTATACTATCCTTTTTTCAGCAATGAGCCTTGGTAAAGGAGCTCTTGCTGGTGGCGCAGTAATAGGCTTAGGTGCATTATGTTATTATGGATTAGGTTTATCATCATCTATGGGAGCCATGGATTATGCAAAGTATTTTCTTTTAAACAGTATTAGTATTATTATTCTTGTCAAATAAGATGAGTTGCAGAATAGCATTGGGACAATAGGAGGGCTAACGTTCATACTACCTGAGTCTTTTGAGATACATGAGTTTGTGATTAGGGCACAAAATGTAGCCAGCAAATATCAGTATAATAGATTATAATGTTACACAAGTTTTTTAGTAGATATAACTAAAATTGTGTTAAGGGCATGTGAAGTCTGTAGTTATACAATCAATGAAATCTGTATTTTTTCTGCATCTCATTTTGTGTGACAAGGATGGTATTTGTTAGATAATAGAAATTAAATCTAATCTATTACTTAATCTATTACTATTATTTTTTATAGAATATGGCCAGAGTATGTAAAAGATAGAATTAGAAGTACATATATGTACGTTGGGGGATCTATATTGTGCACTGCAGGAGCAGCAGCATTATGTTTGCGTTCACCAGCTGCTATGAATATGATGATGCGCCAAGGATGGATGTCATTCTTATTAACTCTTGCAGCTATGTGGGGTACTGGAATTCTGGTGCAAAGTATTCCTTATAAAGAAGGATTTGGTGCCAAACAAATGGCATGGATACTTCATACTGGTACTATTGGAGCAATCCTTGCACCTTTGTACTTATTGGGAGGACCTTTGGTACTTAGAGCAGCATGGTATACTGCTGGCGTAGTTGGTGGTTTATCAGCAGTAGCTGTTTGTGCACCAAGTGAAAAGTTCTTAAATATGGGAGGTCCACTAGCAATTGGCTTAGGAGTTGTGTTCGCAAGCAGTGTAGGATCAATGTTTCTTCCACCTACCACAGCTCTTGGATCCGGCTTATATTCAGTGTCCTTGTATGGTGGTTTGTTACTATTTTCTATGTTTCTTTTGTATGATACACAAAGAATCATAAAGCGGGCAGAAACACACCCAGTCTATGGAGCTCCAAGACCATATGATCCAGTTAATAAGTAAGAAATTTAATTTATTATGAAATTGTATCATGAATGGGTATATAATTATATTTTCGTATTCTTTTTGTTTCAGCGCCATGTCTGTGTATATGGATGTACTAAACATCTTTGTAAGGATTCTTACGATAGTGTCGGGTGGAGGTAGCCGTAAACAAAAATAAACAAGGAAAAAATTTTTAGAGTGAGACAGAAATTATTAAGTCATGTTTCTACATTGCGATTAATCAATGTTCCATCTTAGTATAGAATTTAAAATTAATTCGGGATGAAAAAGCTTTACATATATTATACATTTCCTGTTATAGTTGTTAGATAATGTAAATTCTTAATTTATTTAAAATAAAGTGTAAACTCCCAAAACGAAGTCTTTTTATGTATACAAAATAAAAGTTACAATTTACGTACTATTTTTTTTAAACGTATAAGGAGAATTCATTTAATCCAACTATAAGCAGTAAAATTAAATGCAGTTTATTGTCGTTTCTCAAGCACATCGTTTGAGAACAAATTAAGATACGGTTACTAAGTTAATTATATGTATTTTACAAATTTAAGCTAGGTACTTAATTTTAAATCGAGGTACAGTGAAAGGGTACGAGTTGGTGCAATTAGTATTGTGCAGAATGTCGAGAAATGACGTCGTAGACGAATAAAATTAACGACGTACTATTCGCGATTCAAATACGTTTTCATTTTTGAAATATATCAATAATTTCGCGCGTTAAGTATCAAAGAAATGTTCGATTTAATCGATTTTACGAACTTTTAACTACATAAAATATGAAGATCGTTTTGAACGGATAGTTACTAGTGCTACTATACTGCAGATAATTACATGGGCTTACATATTCGTATTTGCTTATAATATATGATCACAAGGAGGATTTATCCTTTCAAATTAAAAACAATCTTTTCTAAGAAAGTAAACCTTTATCGATATAAAACTCATTAGCAGGCAGTAGGTAAAGACAAATGCAAATAAACGTTATAAAACGTTATAAAAAGTTCGTTAAAAATATCCAGTTAATAAAAATACTGTGAACATTTTAACGATTACATAAGAAAAGATAAAGAATATGCAAAAAAATGAATGATTTTCCCTGAACATATATGTTTAACGGAGCACCTTAAGAAGGTATATTTTAATTTCTTATTGCCTAGTTTATCACTGATACGTATTTTACCTGATATTTATTTTTACAGGAGCCTTTTGATTTATCATTCTGATTTAAAAAACATATTTCGAATTTATTCTTTCGTGATTTGTCTTGAACGGTGCAAGATACTTTAATATCGTCCATTTTGTAATCCGTATGTTATCAATTAGTATGACATTCAAGCATTTTAAGGTTATACGTTTATAGAGTCTGATTTTGTAGCTAGCGACGATGAAGAATGTCTTCTGAGATAACCAGCGAATAACTGCCTTGCTTGATTGAGCACTCGAATAACATTATGCCGACGAACCATTTTATCAAAATGCATTGCCATTTCATTGTAATCCATCTGATTACGCATAACAAAGTCTCTGTGTTGAAGTAGCAAAGTGATGCACAAGAACATAAGAAACGGATTGCCACCACCGAATTCATGAGGCGGAGGTAAAGAACTTTCTCCTAACTGATCTTCGCTGGTTCCGGCTGGAATGAGATTCGTTAGTTCCGTAGCTTCTTCACAATGCTCTTGCATAGGTTGCTTTGTTGGACTTTCGGATACTGTTGCATTTTGATGCCAACCTTCAGTTTCCTCGCTGTCCGAAGCCGATTCTGACCTATATCATTTTTAAATTATTACTTTTAAATACCTTAATAAATATAGGGATGTAAAGGACTTTGAGGTGTAGAAATATAAGAATTACTCTCGATAGAGATCGAGAAATATGAAGATACAAAGAAATATGAAGGTATAAGAATGCAAGGATTTCTATTGGCTGAGAAGTATACGGATTTAACGTTACAGAGCTGACTACAAAGAAAAAGAGCTATAAAGATTTAGAAATACAGGAAACTGTAGATATAGAGATGTTGAAATTTACAAATGTACATCTTGATATAATATACACACATTTCGTATTCCTAGTATAAATTAATTACGTACCTAGTATTGCGTTTAAGTAATCTAATGGGAGTTACAGACTTAACGCCATTCTGGTCTTCCAATATTTCACCATCATATTCGAGTTCTGCTTGTTCATCAGGAGTAGCGGGATGATTCTTTTGTTGCAATGTATGAAGAGGATTTTCCCAAACGAATACATCTGCAGCTGGACTACACCTTGCTAATTCAGTGTCAGTTTCACTGTCAATTAACTCGCTTTCTTTCTTGGAAAGAACGCAATCGCATTGTTGATCGCTGGGTGGCGATGGCCCGAAGACTTGTCGATCGAGTGATTCTAGTTCCAGTCTTAATTCTCTTGTCATTGAAGTAGTCATTGGGAAGAAATCTGTTGGATCGTCTGGAGAACTTGGCTCATCTCTCAACACTCTAATAACTCCGCTTTCGCTCGAAACACGTCTAAATCATGACATAACATTTTGTTACACAACTATTTACTATTTTTGAAAGAAATAAACATAACTCTTTAAACTCAACAATATTTCATATCATGGTTAAGGAAATGTTTATAATGAATTAATTTCACCTTAATTCTGGTTCAGCATCACTCGGTGTTACTTTGCTACGATTTAGACTTGTGAAATTTAAAAATTCGTTTAAATTTTTTACTACTCGAGCACATTTTTTTTCACCATCATTTTGGTCATTACTTTTACTCTGATCTTTGTTAGGTAACGGTAGTTTCTCTTTTAATTCCAATAAATTTACACGTTTAGATTTACCAGCCAAAGAATCTGTACTTAGGCACTTTTCCGTGGATTCTGTATTTCTTCGATTCTTTGCGGTTGTCAAGTCGTTTTCTGGTTCGGAAAACGTCTCGTACGGAGAGCTCGATCTGTAGATAGTGATTTTCATTTTATATTACTATTTCTATTTCAGTGCTTTCATCGATGTTTGCAAAAGTACCTCTTTGAATCTCCGTTAGTTTCGGTTGAACTTTGTAACGAGGGTTCCTCTGTGTTCAGATTCTTTCTTTTTCCAGCGGCGGCGATACTTGCAGAAGAACTTTGTCGCCTGATAGCGCAAACTTTCGTGTATGCATTTTCACGAATATGTTTCACGTTTGGACTCGGAGGTGGTGACGGTGGTGGAAAAGGTACTTCGGCTAGATTAAGTTCTCCGTTTGGCGGTGATGCTGGTAAAGCGGCCCATAGAACTTCAAGCATTCTTAAAGCGTCATCCAAAGCAAACTCACGTTTCATTTCCAACAAAAGCCATCGGTAACAAAATAACAGATCATCTGCTTGATGAGATTTTAGGTAAGCATAGAAATCGGGATCATAGTGCTGCAAACCTTAAAACATATTGGAAATATTTTAATATAATTATAAATTAATATAAAATATTGAATTGATCTACTATTTTAAAAAAAATATAAAGTGTCAACTAAAATACAACTAGTTTCCTTCAGATACAAATCATAGTTATACCAATGGCTTAGTTTTTTATTTATTCCTTTAAACGGTCAAGAATCAAAGTGCATGTACCTTCAGCCAAATGTGCAAATTTTGTAGTCATTGCAATTCCATCGAGCATAAAGTTATCTTTCAATCTTCTCATAAGAGCGCACAAGCATATGTACGCTTGTGCTTCGTCTCGCATAGTAACCAACAAGGGCGAGGCCAGATCGCTCATACCTTGACAGTAGCTAACACTTGGATGATTCAAAGCGTAGGTAGTTAAAATATTGAAAAGGCTAGCTGTGTTCTGATTATCGTCGGAACCACCGTAAAACTTGTGATGTCTATCCGTTCTCAAAACATCTTTTCGCACCATACTTGTAACATACGCTAGATCCCCGACGTTCTGTCCTTTCTGTACCAAGGTTTTCCATCTTTCTCGTAGATTTTGATACTCTTGCGATTTTTTCTTCATGTAATCCATCCTCTCGCGACCAGACATACCCTCTGGATATACATTCAAAATGTGCTTCCAAACCACTTTTCGCAGACTGGGTTCTATTCCACCGAAATATATAACAGCTCTCAGCTCTTTGGGATGTATCACTTGCCCGATAGGATCCAAAAACCGTCGAAATTCTGCGTCCGTTAATGGTGGTCGTGGTGGTTGGGCACCCTGTTGATGTGATGATTCTTCGCCTAAGTTACCCAGAGCACGCTGAACCATGTTCAACGTCCTCTCCATCTGTAAGAAATATTCTAAATTATAGTCATTAAATTTTCCTTTAAGTTTAAGAAATGAAGGGAGATTAACACTGTGACAGTCTTAAAAGTACATTGTCTTTTTGTGAATTTATTATGATGTATGTGTTATATGAAAAATTACTTTTTAGAATATAAAAAACTAGACATACATACTTTTATAAACTTAAAATTGTAACTTTCTTATGTTATGTGTGAGCACATATTAAACAGTGAAACAAATATTTTTTATAAGATATTTGACATGTTTATACAAATGTCCAAACAGTGTATCGTTGAAGATATCACAGTTAAATCTCTTCGACGAACAAAACATAACGTATAATTTCTAGATATTTCTTAAACTTGTATATTTTAAGCCAGAATTTCACTTATTTTTTAATACAAAGAAAATGTATTATAATATTAACAACAATATATAACACAAAGCAATAATTACCTGAATATATAATATTTGTTCGATTCCCATTACAATTGCTTATAATAAAGAACTACTTTACTACTCTAAACTAAAGTAGAATTTACTATGATCTTTAATCTCTTATAGAGAACTAGTTTGATTAAAAGTTCAATGTAATGAAATTTCTAAAAGATATCTGTTCAATTTTTTTTTAATAATACTGTAGTTAAGGTGCTTGCAAATATTATGAATATTTCAAGTTACAGCTTAGTTGAACTGAATTTAACTGGTTGAGTACTTCTGATATTTTGATAGAAAACAAATTCTTCAGCAAAAGATAAATACGACTGTCCGACATGATATAGAACTGTTAGTCGAGTCAAGAAAGTAAATGATACTCGCCTTATTCATTATGAGACCGGGTAACTTAGGCGTCTTGTATGGAAACCCGGTTTCTTGCCGCGTCGACACTTCCTGTACATTCTGTTCCCAGTAACACTCACAGTCGCCTGTCTCTCCAAAGGGTTTCAGGTTCACTTGAAGATACAAATACGGCTCGGAGGCGCTAAAATAACGAGTTATCGGTTATCATTTATAATCTACACGCACCGTTATCTGAGATTTACCTGATGAACGCTGCATCCAGATCCCAGTCGGATAGCAGGAATAAGTATGTTTCTGATCCATAGTCGTCTATTGCTCGATATGACACCGTGAATTCTCTGTATAAATTTTGTAAAATTATAATAAGCAATATTAATAGTAAAGGGCTGTATGTAATTTTGCAACTATTTTAATTTAAAAAATAACTGATACTTTTATTATATTTAGTTTGTTGATATTTTATTCTTGATACAATTTTAAAACATATTTAATATTTAAACATAAAATATGTTTCAAATGACGATGAGTATAACGAGTATACATATATTTTTAAAATTATCTGGAGCTTTTAATGCTACAAATATATTATTATAAAATAGTAAAATAATAATATAGTAGTGAGACGAAAGAGTACAATAGTAGATTAATAAGATGCAATAGTAAATTAGCAAAATAATAAAATAAAATGATAAAAAATATTCTCAGGAATTTTTAATTAAAAGATATCTCGTGCAAAATCTAAACTCAGTCGAACATTTATAAGCGTTCTTAAGTTAAATAAACAGTATGACTCTCCATTATTCTCATTGACACAATTATGAAGATGGATGAAGGAACAATAGAAATCAATATTTCAAGGATATTACAAAAATTGAATAGCTGATAAGTACTTATGTCAAGACGTCGAATAATCGTCAGAAAATACAGGTATCCGGATAAAGTACTAAATGCATTGAAAAATATTCTTATGCTAATATTCCATGCTGGAACAAATCTGGTCTACAAATAAATCAAATAAAAATTAAATGCAATAAACTTAAAACATTATTTATTAGGTTAAAATAAATGGAACATCCTGTATTTTATATGATACAGTAGGAAAAGAAATAATTTTTTTGCAAAAAAAAAAATGCTAAAAATTTCCCAAAACCCCAAAGCTCATTGTTAATATTTTTCAAAGTTTTAAATAATAATTGAAATATTAAAATTCTTAAAATTTAATTAAGATTATTTTATAACTTGACCATTGATAAAATATTATTTATGTTCAGTTAACAAGTTTTAAAATAACTTTGATCAATTTTAAGTAAGTCACAATGTGACGTTCATGCGTCCTCAGGTTTCAAAACACATCCTCCGTTTTTTCCAACACAATAATAATTAAATCGAAATATTTTTCAACAAATTCTATTTCTTTTATATTCATATCAATGTTAATTTAAAATATTTATTTGTTAAAAAACATGTAACATTGCAAAATTACACGTTGAAGTAGCTTGTGGAGGCTTTCCTCTCTTTAGCATAAAAACGTGAGTTTCGTAGATAAACACTAATCATGACATGCTTAAAATAAGTGATGAATGATAGCTGGAGGTTTTCTGTGTTAGGTGTACTCAACATAATATGCTTGTCGATCGCTGGATTTTGACAATGATGATGTACATATATCCCTCACCCTTTGATGTCGAACGCTTTGATGAGTATACTTTGGAGCACTTCGATGGATGTTATCTGTGGATCCACGCTGAATTTCCGGTACTCGGGCTGATGTCTGGTCTCGCATTTCTGGACACAAAAATTTACGATATCCCATCAATTTTATTTCAGCTGAAACGAACATTTCCTTTGATTTCGATTATTTGTTCGATAACATCGAATTAAAGGACGGATTTCAACCTTCATTGGATTATCTTATCTATTGCTTATATCTTGCATATACCTTTTTATACTATTACTTATATTTTGTATTTTTCTGTATTACTATGTAATAGTTTTGTATCTTGTTATTTTGTAGTATTTTTTTGTATTATTGTTTATACTTTGTAGATACTTTTTAAATTATTGTCATACCTTGCAGATTTTATGTTATTATACATATACATCTTGTACTATTATACTATTTGTACTATTTGTATTATTTGAACTATTTGTACTATTTGTATTATTTGAACTATTTGTACTATTTGTATTATTTGAACTATTTGTACTATTTGTACTATTTGTACATCTTGTACATACATTTTTACACCTTACACATACATTTCCATGGCATTATGTACATCCTATATATTTTTAAATATTATTGTTTATATTTTGTACATACTTTTTACAACATTTATTCTGTTTTTTTTTTTCGAAAGTTTCACCCGTTCTTTGTTCTATTTGCTATTTGACTTTTGCTTAAATTATGAACACAACTTTCTACAGATGCATTGTTCAATTCTAAATTGGCAACCCAGCTTTCACAAAAATAATTTTATTTTTGTAAAGTAGAAGGGGATCAGAGTAGAAAACGTTTACAAAATGAATTATGATTACATTTTAACATCCCTACGTGTTTTAACAATTTTTCTATAACTTTTAGGATATATTATTAAGATTATATTGAAATTTTATTTTCATATCATGTATAAAAATTAACTAATATATCATACATTATAAACAGGTGAATTACAAAAATATTTTGCAACAAAATTTTCAAAAGATTTTTAGTTTATTCTATGAAGCTTTCAAGAGACATTATTTTATTCCGTGGAGTTATACTGAATGATTATGTAAATTTCCAATTACGAAAAAGAAAAATTTTTCGAGCATGATTGCAAAAATCTGATTAGGTCATCGCAAAGGTGGTTATAGATTTTCCGTAATTCATTGCGATTCTAGAAATCTTGTAAGCAATCGAGAAAGACTGAAAATGGACGTGACGTCAGTTCTATTGAAACACTGTTCCATTAATCCTGACCCTAAATTGATCGATTTTGATTACTTACACATGGGAGTTCTGTAAAGTGAAGTAATAATAAATCTATGAAACTAATATACATCTTAAGGCTAATCTAGAAATCCTTAAGCAAAACACAGGAAACTGAAACTTTCGTAATGAGTATTGTTACGAAAGACTAGAAATGAAGGTGATATCGCTGTGCAACTGCAGAAAACAAAATAGGTAGTCTAATTAAAAATTCGATAGCTTAAACAACGTTGAGTTCCGTGCAGTTAATACCTTATACGTAATAAGGATTATCAAGGATTCACCCTAGGAATCCGAAGTTGCTGGCGGGTTTAAAGTTTAAGGTCTTTTCAAGGACCATTTTATATCTGCATAAAAGATAGCATTAAAAATACTATCTTTTTTATGGAAGAGGATATTCTGTTGTAGGTTTGAGTACATTTTATTTAGAGTAGGAATTTTAAATAATTTATTTTAAGTAATTTATTAAATGATTAATTGCTGCAGCTAATTTACTAAATAAAAATTTATTAACTAGTTTGTATTAGAGAATTTTTTTAACTAATGGATTACATAATATATTATTTCAATTCATTTATTAAGGATGCTGCAAATAAATAAATAAAATAATATCCTTGTATAAAATAGGAATTAATATTAATATAAATTTGTTATTTATAAAGAATTTCATTTAAAGAATATATATAAGTGATGTTTCAACAAATCTCTATAATTTGTGTTAACAAATACCTATTTATCCAAATTTTGATTATTCCATTGCATAAATTTACATGACGTTATAAAAAGGTTCATAACAAATTAATCTAGTTTCAGAAAAAAATTAACAATCTAATAACAACTACTTTTGATATTATATTACAATATTCAATATTATTTAATAAATAAATTAGTATCATTTTACAAGTGTAACGTAAAATATTTTGAAAATAAATATAAAATTGTTAACAAAGTAAGATAAAATACATAATAATTATTATTGTTAAATACTTTTTTATGATTCAGCATTGTAAAAGTCTAACAAAACTGATAATATTTGGTTACATTTTTGTTTTGCGTTTTGGATACATTGAGTACATTTTGATATTTTAAAGTTCTATAAAATAATATTTTTTAATTAGTAATTCGATCAAGCAACTTCTAATAGAAAGTACATTATTGTAAATAAAATTTCACGTATAAAATTTTATTACCGACATCAGTATGTTAACTTAGATAATTTGATATAGTATGCAAACACAGTGAAACGTTTCCCGACAGAAACGATCGTTGCGAAAGGTTTAATCAGTTAAATTAAATTGAAATCCCCGATGTTCTAGGATTATCTTGGAAGCCTTCGCAAAAAAAACACCGTTACGAGGGACTGGAAATTGATGTACAGTTGTATCTGTTTTACGTAAGTTTGCTATTGTAATTCGTATAAAGCTACTGAATAGCAAAAATACTTTGTGCTAATATGAAAAGAAGTAATGAATATAATACATATACACCTTAGAACACAATTAGTCTGGTGCAAATTTGAATTTTATCACAAGAAATATGCGTCCATAATAAATATTTTTTTATAATAAAAGATATGATGTAATACGTTAAAAAGAATTTCAATGAATACATTTTCAAATTTTTCTTTGGATAAATTTTACATATTTCGAAGTTTGTAATCTTTTTATTATTAAGTTTCAAAAATTTTCAATTCAGAAATTATCAATTTCAAAAATTTGTAATTCAGAAATTTAGAAGTCCTCATCGTTGGGAAATTTAATAATTTGGGAATATGAATATTTGAAAAGATAAAAATTTGTCTTCTTGAAAATTTGAAAAGATGAAAATTTCTGAATTTTTAAACTTGGGAATTTATAAATTTTGAGATAAGGAATTTGGGAATTTTGGAATTTATAAATTTTGAGATAAGGAATTTGGGAATTTTGGAATTTATAAATTTTGAGATAAGGAATTTGGAAATTTTGGAATTTATAAATGTAGGAAATTTAAAAATTTAGAAATGTAGGAATTTGGAAATTTGAGACTTTAGAAATATAGGAATTTGAAAATTTTAGAATTTAGAAATGTAGGAATTTGGAAATTTTAGAATTTAGAAATGTAGGAATTTGCAAATTTTAGAATTTAGAAATGTAGGAATTTGGAAATTTTAGAATTTAGAAATGTAGTAATTTGGAAATTTGAGAATTTAGAAATGTAGAAAATTGGAAATTTGGAAATTTTAGAATTGTACAATTTAGAAATATGGAAATTTTAGAATTTCAAAATTTAGAAATTTAAGTTTTAGACAAGTTGGAAATTTCAAAATTTCCGAATTAGGAAAATGGGAAATATTAAAATCCATAAATTTGGAAATAAATATTAAATAAAGTTTTCTCGCATAAACGTTTACATTCGAATAATGAGAGCCTCTTTCTATATCGCCGTTCTCTAATGTCGGTGTCAAGAATTACTATAACTATAACTTTAAATGTACGTTTCTCGAAACGATGTTTCTTAAAATTGTCTTCCTAATATCATCCAACCTGCTTAATTAATTTGCTACTCTTGTACGCACCTTCATTAATTACTATTATTAATATAGCTCGTATCAGAATCAATTAAAGATCGTAATAAGTATAACCGACAAGAAAACAACGACAAATGGCCGTAGATATAATAACGTTTAATGAACTATGATAGTTCAGAGAAAAATGTAATTTTATTAGCCTACAACAAATCTAAAATAAGATTTACGTTCCACTTGTTAATTCAACTACCACATGTTACATAATTATAGTTCTAATCATAGTCATTTTGACTTTGATCAGAAGCATCGATCTAATTATAACGTTACCCTAATTCGTCGTGAAGTTGTGATGATTTAACGTCTTTCAGTAGGAGAGGGTTGATATAACCACTATCATAACTTACATGTATGTAAATAGAACATGGAACCACGTATCAAAATATACATCCTATATTTTGGCTGATACATTTGATTTCTTACTTTTGATATTAAACTATTTATTGATATTAAATTATTTTTTATATTTTGGATATTAAACGAACACGGTTGAATTAAAAATGTTTTACAATAACCTTCAGTTATATATTTAAAGATTATGTTAACAATCTCTCAAAAATTAGATAGTATTACTGACAAGAGTATTAAATATACAATTTTTGAAAATTATGTTAGAATGTGCATATTCCATATTTTAATTTTTTCTATTACTCCTGTAAAAGATTAAACCAAAATGTCAAATTTCATCTAAAAATATATTTCTAAGTTCTGATTCTTTTTTCAAATAATTGTCTTTTTAGTTACTTTCTAATTATCTCATTTTTTGTGTCTCTAATTACTTTCATCCTTTTAGCTTATAATTTTGGAAAAATACATTATAATATACTGAGCACGTAAACAGTGACACTTTCTCTTAATTGCATGTATTTAGGAAGTATTTCGTTATCAGCGTAAATTAAACAATCTTTGTACGATTAAATTTTGGCAATCCTTTCGTACTGCGGATTATGCGGTTTCCGGTCCTCTCTCAAAATTAGGTCATTAATCTCCTCAATGTTAACTGAACCGTAAACTGAAAATAACGGGAACAAAATCGATTATGCTTTCCGCAATGTAAATGTAAGAAAAGTGAATAAATTATACGGTAAAATGCTAACAATAATTATGTTTAATAAATATTTTGTTTTATTTAATATTGTGCTTTTATTCTTATAGAAATGAGTAGTAGATCAAACTAATGAGCTAACAATTTAAAAAACAAATGTAGGTAAAAGATTATTTTACCACTTGCATGTGGTTGTGAAAAATTAAATATGTAACCTAAAAAATGTCCAAATTCTATTTTTAATCTGTACTTTTAATTTTCTAAATTTTCAAATTTTAAATTTCTAAAATTTTCTAAATTTTCAAATTTTATATTTCTAAAATTTTCCAAATTTTCAAATTTAAACAGTGGAAGCTTTCTCCCTTACGTCGCCATTTTGCCTGAAAATAGCGCACAAAGTAGCAGTAAACATTCTACAGAGTGTGCAAGCGTGCATTATATTATTTTATACACAGGTATTCAAATTCGACCCGAAATTTGATCGTAAACAACTGCAGGAAATTTCCCACAAAAACGTGAACAAAATTTAAATCTTTTAACGATGTTGACAAATGATAACTCAGCATCTGTACGTAAAAACTGCCATGCTATGTCTTAAATATAGACATCGAAATATGTACGTACAAACTTGCAAAATGTACGTTACGGTCGTTTCTAATTGGACGTTTCTATGGCAGTGCTGCAGAAATGAATATTCGCAAAACATTCAGAGGAATAACGACGTTCTAATTATTTTTACAGAACGTTGGTTACTCCAATTACTGAAGGCAATGCGTTTTTGAAGGATGTTTGCTTTCTTGCGAAATCACGTAAAACTTTCTATTCTAATCATGAAATATGTGATACCGAAACGAAATTTACTTTATTTTTTGACAATAGATATATCAATTTTATGGATTGAATCTTTCTGTAGAATGCACCAAAAACAACGTTCTATAATTACTTTGAATTCGAAACTGATTATATTCTATTTAAAAAAAAAATGATTTAAAAAATGTTATGTCATGAGTAACAGAGTAATGGATTTTTAAACACATGTTTAGTTATAAACAACAGATATGATAATATTGATAACATATGCAAAGACTGTACAGTATTTAAGTAAACTTTTGAAAACTGTACACAGTTTTTGAAAAATACTAGCTTAAATGAATACAGGTTAAATATCACATATTAGGCAATATAACAGGTGGTAATGTGATGCGAGATTTTGTAAAGCCAATTAACAAGCGGTGATATAAAGCGAGTATGTCCAACGCGAAACTGTAATGGCAATATAGCGCGAGGCAATCACATAGCAGTATAACGCGTGGTAATATAATAAAACTAAACAACTATACAACACACGGTAATATAACGCGAGTTTGTATGGTGATTAAACGCGAGGCTATATAATACACGAAAATACAGCGCAAGACAACGTGAAATAGTATAACATATGATAATATAATATATTTATAAAATACGTGGCAATAAAACGTGAAACTGTTCAATATGGCTATATAAAACGAGGATATAAAATGCGAAGTTACATACTACGTGTAGTAATATAACGCGAAGTTACGTACGATAACTTAACACGAAGTTATACGTGGCAACATAAATACAAACTATACAGTGTATGGAAATATAACGCGAATTATTCAACGTGTGGCGATATAACGTGAGGCTACAACCCATTGTATGTATTAATGCTATTTATATTTATTTGATTCGCTCAATGAATACTATCACACTTAATTTGCAGTGACCGCGTTAAAAAAGATTGGAAAAAGTAGAATGTTCACAAAAGCTTCTTTTAAGGATCATCTAAATGTACATTATACAGATACTGTACATATAATATAGGGATTTCTTGAATGGTGTCATAAAAATAAATTTTATTATTCTCCACAACGTATCAAATAGTGCCTTTGTCCGGTGAACAACTTGCACACCTACACCCGGCGACCCTGAATATATGTGATAACAACAAAAAATAATTGTTTGCCTTGTTGATAAGACCAGTTTTAACGTCCACAGTTCGGTCTACGCAACATAACACTAAAGCATTATCAACCTAAAAAATAATCTACGATTTCATAAACAAATAGTCATCATCATTTATTATAATAAAGATAAAAGATCGCAGTTTAACATTGAATTATAAAAAACTGTACCTTTACTTTGACACGGACGGCCTCTCTAGGACAGCCGAACATGATTGACGTTGATATGCAGGCTCTTTCGTGTACTCGAAAAGGACGCTCGATAATTCAGGAATATTCCAAACTCATTAAAATCTGCACCTCTCCGGGGACATTCTCGCATCGAACGAAATTCGACATTTTCGTATTTGACAGGGAAATAATTTTGTGAGGTTAATTTGTTTCGTACGGCGCAAAGCGATCCTGCTCACAGCTTTCACTCCTCTGGAAGAGGAGCATCCTTTCACCAGAACACTACACCGTACCTCCCGAAGAAATCGAAGTTTTCCAGCATGCACAAGTTGACACTTCACAATAATCCTAACGATTGTTCACGGTAACGAAGCGATCTATATTTTATCGGCTGTTGATGATAGCACGTTTCAAGATGTTAAGAGATAATTGCTCGGACCGTTTCGCGCCTTCCTGGAGATTCGACTGTGAAGATTTGCCGTCACCGTGACATCATTGACACCACCATGCTCCTGCAGCTGGTGTTTGATATTTGAGACTGTGTGTCTCTTTTTCCTGTCAAAATCACTGACACTGAAAGAGATCAAGAAGCGCCGTTTCAAAACGCGATAGGCGAAACAAAGACGGACAGAATAGCTGAACGAAAATTGGCGTTAGATTCGTGCAATGAAAGATAGAAAGAGCAAGAATGAGTGAAACTAGCGACTTGAAGTAAGCAGCGATTGATACTAGATTTAACCATAGACTTCGCGTTCCGTGATAGGAGTTAATGCCGACATTAATAAGAGAGAGCAATAGATGGGGTAGTTGTGTCTTTTTCTGGAACGTGGCATCGTATTCGATTTGCGCATTTCGGCTAACTTCAGTAGAGTCACTGTAGGTCATATACACGGTGGACAAAAAGAATGTGTCAATCGGGACAAAATGATGAAAGGCCGATTAATAACTCATTAAACAAGTCACATTCGGTTACCATCAAATTCTCAAACAACAATAGAATTTTAAATTTAAAATATTTATAAAAAAGAAAATATATTTGTTCAAATCAAGCACTGTATTGATTTTTCAACAAGAGGATCAGTATTTATTCAGTATGTTCCTTTATTTCGTACTACTAGTATATACATTCAAGTGCAAATCTGACTTTTCAGGGGAAAATGGCAACTGAGGTATACAGGTTCACGTTTTGGCACGCTTTATGCCTAATTTACAACAGGTATTTTCGTAATCGATAAATAATAAAATTTTCGCAAGTATATGCTTTCAAAAGTAGTTTGTTTTATCGTGTATTTTATGTTTTAGAAAAGTGATTCCAGGAACTACATCAGAATGAAAGGTAATGTGTCCTTATGTTTGAGTTTGACATTTAAGTTTATATATATGACGAAATTACCATAGTGATTTTATACGTAAAAGCGATGTAAAAGGCAATAGTTTACTATAAAGTACTTAATTTGAAAAGGTTGAAGCATTTAGGACATTTTCTTCTTGCGCCTATTTTAAAATTTATATTTTCCCGCGTATTGTCTAGACGCGACTAGCGCTATCTAGTACATGAGCTTGAAATTATTTAGAAGAAAATTTGTTGCTTTTCTTATGTCATTCCCTATATTATCGACGTGATACAACACAAAATCCACATCATCGGACCCACGAAATATATTGCAAATAACATAAAATTAATATAAATAAACATATAGTGAATATATAGCATATTAAGCAATAAAATTAATATTAATTAAATTTTTACGGAAAAAAAAAATGGAACCAGTGGCGCCATCTCTTCGGCGAACAGGGTGAACTACGCATGTTTAAAACGGTAGTTTAGTTAGTTCCCACACGTTGCCGCTAGATGGCGCGACGTGTATCATTTTCATAGAGTTTGTCTCCCTATATTTTCATAATCAATAAATAATAATTTTGCAAAATAACTGATTTTATTGAAATTGATTCGGAATTTAATTCTAATACGTGTTCTTGAATTCAGGTTTGATTACAGAATGAATAGCGAACAATATTGCTTTTTTGAAATTGAATATGATCAACGGCGATAGATTTAAACATTAATCATTTGTCAACAAGTACAAATAGAATTCGTCATGATCGACGGCTTGATAACAGAACTTTTCTTGACCGACAACTCTGACGATCACCACATTCTCTGTTCAGTTCAATTAATATAGTCGATATTATTAGCTTAATTGACTATAACATGAATCGAATTACATTGAAGTTCAAGACCAATTAATTCCAAATTGTTTTAATTTTAACTATTATCAATTTTTAACCATTCGTAGGCTAATCTTAATTACCATTAGGGTTTCTGTGTTATGTGTCGCCATCTAGCGGCGGAAAATGAGAACTAATTAAACTACAGTTCCAAAAGTGTGTAGTTCACCCTGTTCGCCGGACAGATGGCGTCACTTGTTCCAATTTTTTTAAAATTCAATTAATATTGATTTTATTGATTAATATGGTATATATTTATCATATATTTACTTACATTGATTTTACTCTACTTGCAATGTATTCTGTGAGTTCGAAGATGCCGATTTTGTGCTCAGAACAATTTGCACCCTATATTGTATCTCGTCGATGATGTAGAAAATGACACAAGATAACAGACTTTAATTTAACTCGCTAAAAACTGTTATCACAAATATCTTCTTTTGTAAAAAAGGGTTTATTTGTAAAATTTGGTCGATTTTGGTGCATGATGGTTTTCCGATGGTTCGACGAAATCTTAAATTTCGGTAAATGCGCGCGCCACCGCCAAATGGCGCCAGTAGTGCAATTTTAGGCAGCGCGCTTATATTTATACATTTAAAAAATATCTCAAAACGAGACATTCAGGATATATTAAACTTTTTAGATTGATTCCTCTACAATAAACAGTTGGTTTTATATATATTTTACAAATTAAATCATTACGATACTTTAATTATCGATGTTCATTTAAATATAAAATTTAAATATAAAGGAGCGAATTATTATCATTTATTCAATCATATTAACGTTAATTAATGATTTTCTGAACATGTTACACTTCTGTATCTCATGTTTTGATCTCTTAAACATTTGGGAATTTGAAAATTTATGAATTGTGGAAATTGGAAATTTAAATAACTGTGATTTGAAAATTTAAGGATCTGCAAATTGAAACTTTGAAAGTTAGAAACTCTGTAAACTTGGAAGTTTAAAAGTTCAAGGAATCGACGACTTACAAGTTTGAAAACTTGAAATTGTAAAACTTCTGAATTTTCAGTCTTTAAATCCTCAGTTTGTATAGTCAAAAGCAAATCTGGGTTCCCTAGGGAAATTATAATGATCAAGGGTGCAGTTGCCTTTTATTTGTTGACTTATATGGATTTTTGGGCATGGGGATTTTTTATTTCCTTCCGACTCGATCAATTAGCAGTTTCAGAACTTTGAGATTTAGGAGCTTTGGAAATAGAGGAGCTTAGAACTTAGAGCTGGAAAATTGTAAAATTTGGATATTGCAAAATTAGGGAATTAAAAAGTGGTCGAGTTAATATATGTGCCCTAAAATAAAGTCTAGGTTGTATCCGAGTGCTGGGCGTTCCCCTTCTTATATCGCCGTTGCCCTCGGGGCACAACGGTATTCAATAATTCCCTGGGTGTACTACCCCTTTCGCCACTTTCTCTGCCCACTTTGCTCCCCCTGCACAAAAATCGAACTTACGCCAATGGGGGTTGATACTTACCGGCCATGAACCCCGCGTACAACACACGATCGATGTCGTCCCTTCCACGCTATACTTGGAACGCTGGATTTGCAGACTTTTCGGAGTCGGCGCGATGCTGGTTCCCCTTGAAGCGCCCTCGTTATACACGAATGTGCCCTCCACCGAAACAGAATCTATCAGAACACTACGAAGGCTTGGCGTGCCATCATTCGCGTAAAGTGTTCAAGTTCTCATTCGTTCGCACCGTGAACGCTGCCATCGTTCGTTTCATCTTCAACAGCCGCTATCGAAAAGGGGTTAACTCGTAAGGTGAGGAGTCCTTCATTCGTCCTTCGCCAGCAGAAAATACTCATATTAAATATGTCATAAATTCCTGCAATAACACAGTGCTCGTGCACTTGATCGACGGTGTTTAACTTATTTAGGACACGAGTGGGCAGACGTCGGAAACATTGAATTTTTATGGCAACGTTGAAAGATGGTACAATATAAAGTATGACTGTCTCATTGTCTCTGACGTATGGATCATTTTTGCACGATGATCACGTACTTTGAATTTCTTGCTGACGTATCGAATACTTTGCATATTGGTGGATGGTTTTGCAATCGACAGTGTGCTGTATGCAAGTGTGTTGAAAGTGGATTGTAAATGAGTTGTGATCGAGGAATTGATCGATTACCGATTTAGGTTGTTAAGTTTCTCAGTCTTGTTTGCCTTGTGTTTGGTTGGATGCTGTAGTGGATGGTTTTGTAGCCAATATAATGCGGTGTACTATATGCTGTTGTATTATGAATTTGATTTGTAAATGGATATATCGTGTTTAAGAAATTGATTATCTATTTAATTTAATTTTACGTGGTATTTCTCTTTATCTTACTTTATTTATTCGGTGCGAACAGTGGCAGGTGTGGGACCGGATAACATAAAGTAAAATAAACACGTGCTTCTGGCATCAAGGGGATGAACAGATTTTCTGAAGCGCAGTTCTTTAGTTTTTAAATTTTAGAACTGCAGTTTAAAAATTTCAAAATTACAGAGGTTCATTCCAACGTTTTAAAGTTGCAAAATCTAAAAATTGCCAAAATATAAAATGTCTGAGCAAATTTCAAATTGTCTGCTTTAAGTTAAAAAATTTCAATTTCTTAAAGTTTCAATTTCCTAAAAATCCAAATTCTCATAAAAGTTCCAGAATCCTAAATTTCCAACGTCTCAATTTCCCAAGAATCCAAAGTCCCAAAATCCTAGAATCTCAAAATTTTTATCCCTCATAATAAAAACTAAAATTTTGTTCAGTAAACATCAACAATGACGCGCTGCTTCCTGACGTTTGTATGCATGCATACCTATATCAAATTTCTTAGAAAATGTCAAACGTGTTTGGGTCCATGCAATATTTACTAACGGATGTTGGTCTTAAATATTTAATAAACGTATATTTGTGTTTCTCCTCCTCGTAAACAAAGTGTACTATGTATGTCGTAGAATGTAACTGGAAAGGTCTGACGCATTACGAACAGCTGATTCGAAACGCAGAATACGAGTTCTGTTATCGATCAATCTTAGATATTATTAAGACTAGAGAAAAACAGTCAGTGGTGATTGTTTAAGCTTTAATTACAATCAAATTATGAGACAGAATCATATATTCATCGCAAGTTCGCGTCTGCATGTTGAAACTATTTGTGAGACGCACACGGTGCGTCGTTGGTTACATTTACAATTTCCCTTTAAACTTAACATGATTTTATAATTTATGACAGTAAAGTTCCATCACTTTTTGAAACATATATCAATTTATAATTTGTATGTACATCTCATAGGACGCACAGGTTGTGTCATTGATCTCATATGCCATTCCTTTTTGAACTCAACCTGTTTATGAAACTTATGTTTTGACATCAGAGTTATATTGTAATTTACTAGTTTTTATAATATGTGTAATTGAATATCAATCTTTAACTTTTTTCTACTCTTTGCAGGACGCACCAGGTGCGTCATTTATCTCAAATGCAATTCCTCTTTGAACTCAGCTTGTCAGAGAAACCTATGTTTTGACAGCAGAATTATATTCTAATATACTAGTTTTTATGATATATGTAATTAAATTTCAATCTGTAATTTTTTTCTACTCTTTCCAGGACGCACCTGGTGCGTCATTTATCTCAAATGCAATTCCTCTTTGAACTCAGCTTGTTAAAGAAACCTATGCTTTGACAGCAGAATTATATTGTAATTCAGAAGTTTCTGTAATATGTGTGATTGAATATCAAACCTGTAATGTTTTTCTGATCTTTGCAGGACGCACCTGGTGCGTCATCGGTAACAAATTCTATTCCTTGAACTCCGTTGTTGAAACCTATGTTTTGACAGCATAGTTATATCGTAATTCCCCAATTCTTATAATATATGAAAACAAATATCAATCTATAATTTTATATACTTTACAGGACGCACACGATGCGTCGTCACTCTTAAATACAATAATTTCTCTGTGAACTTGATGTATTTTTAAAACTCACTTTACCACACCAGTAAGGATTTGGAATTAATAACAAAGAGCTGCAAATAGATACTTCAGTGTGTACATTATAGAATTGTCAGATATCGATGTTAGGATCCAGTTGAAACGGTTTAACAAATCTGTTGTTCCATAGAAACAATGAATGATATCGATTCGACGTGCGTCATCAGCTGCCGGACTCGTGGCATTGACATCGTTTGTCTTCCCAAATACATATTTCCATCTGAAATCTGTCGTCAAACACGGAACAACACACCAACAAAACAAGACGATCGTACAATAAAAAGAATTCGAATTTACGTAAATTATCACGGCTGTAAATCGTGAATATGCAATCGTGATTTGTTTAAGCCTTTCTCCATTTTCAAATCGATTCATTAACGACCTCGTTAATTACTTGTGACGGGCAGGAGGTTTTAAACCTGGCCGAAACTTTCTATCGTTGCGGTAGGTTGTCGACTCTTGAAGGTAGAGTGAACACAGAAAGTTGAGGTTTTCTTTCTTTTTTCTTTTGATAAAAGGGAAACTTTTAGGCCGGTGTTGATCACGGACAAGGTCTAATTTCGGTGGGCCAATAGATTAGAATTTTAATATTTATCTAGGAAATTAACTATGTGCTTTATCTTATTATGTAACTGGCTACATTAGATGTTTATGGACTGAAAGAGATTTTATTGCATTGACAAACATTTTTAATGTTTCAAAATTCTTAAATTTTGAAGTCTTAGAGTTCCAAAGTTGTAAAGTGATTACATAATCACGGAATTATAAAATTCAATAATTCACAAGTTTCAAAGATCTAGAGATACAAAGATAAAAAATTCTAAAGCTCCAAAATTACAATAACTTAAAATTACGAAATTTCAAAGTTCAAATATTTTAAAATCACAAAGCCCCAAAGTTTCAAAATTCCAAATTTACAATGTCCAGAAATTACAAAATCATAGAATTATAAAATTCCACAGTTCTACAGATCCACAGATCCAAAGATAAAAAATTCTAAAGCACCAAAATTACAATAACCTCAAATTCCAAAATTCCAAAGTTCAAATATTCCAAAGTCACAAAGTCCCAAAGTTTCAAAGTTCCAAAGCTGCAATGTCCAGAGCTAACAAAATCATAGAATTATAAAATTCCGTAGTTCCTAAGATCCACAGATCCAAAGATAAAAAATTCTAAAGCTCCAAAATTACAATAACCTCAAATTCCAAAATTCCAAAGTTCAAATATTCCAAAGTCACAAAGTCCCAAAGTTTCAAAGTTCCAAAGTTGCAATGTCAAGAGCTAACAAAATCATAGAATTATAAAATTTCGTAGTTCCTAAGATCCACAGATACAAAGATAAAAAATTCTAAAGCACCAAAATTACAATAACCTCAAATTCCAAAATTCCAAAGTTCAAACATTTCAAAGATCCAGAGTTCCAAAATCTCGATTGATATATTGTCACGTAATTTTATTCGAACGGAAACAATACTTGAAAAAAAATAAGTGAACTGATCTGCATCGCTGGGACTCTGATAACGGCCGAATACAATAAAAATGGCCTCGGCGAACTCGTTATTTTCGTATCTCGAACGTTCATGAATCATACCCGGGATGCAATGACACTGTATTTGCGAAAAACAAAGAAGGCACACACGACGTACGAGTTGATTTTTCTCATGTAGCAAGTCCGCAGAATGGTAAATAATGGCGCCATTGCGCAGCTGATGCGTCGTTCTGAACATCGTAGGCGGTAGTTGATTTTTTCGTTACATTGATTTACTGCAACGTTGACATTGTTCGACCTTTGCTTTTTATCGTATCAAACACATATTTACAATTTTAATTATTGTCGTTATTATCATAAATTCGAGTTATTCAAAAGTATTGAAAATGTCGAATTATTTATAATTACTAGTTCGTTAAACATGCAAATGATAACTTACGTATGAAATATTTGTTGAAATTGTTCAATTTGCGTGTTGATATTATTAAATTGTTCCTTCACGCTCTGGATCACTTGGGACGTGAGAAAAAGAGGACAGCAGAAAACACTCTAAAGAGGATATGGTTAGTTATCGTAAAGCGACATCTTTAAGCTAAATGATTATCGTTACCGGTTCCTGTTTGCGTGACTGTAATAACTTGTTGCTGCAGTAACTTGATTAAATGACCGAAATAATTGCTTCTAATTTTGGAATGTTTGGGAATTTGGGGGTTTGGGAACTTGACGTAGCGATTTTGAAGAGTTTCAAGAATTTGGGGAATTTGGAAATTTTAGTCGTTGAAAGAAATATGAAATTTGGCAATTTAAGAATTTGAAGAATTTAAAAAATTTAAAGAATTTAAAGAATTTGAAGAATTTGGACATTGAAGAATTTAAAATTTCGAAAATGTAAGAACTTGAAAATTTCGAAATTTCGAAACTTAAAAAGTTAAGAATGAAAAAATTCGAAAATATAGGAACTTGAAAATTTAGAAATTTCCCGACCTAGAAGTTTAAGAATGAAACAATTCGAAAATATAGGAACTTGAAAATTTAGAAATTTCCCGACCTAGAAGTTTAAGAATGAAAAAATTCGAAAACACAAGAACTTGAAAGTGTGGAAATTTCGCAAACTTCAACAATTAAAAAATTCGAAAATTGCTGTCTTTGGAAATCGAAAAAAAAGCCTCGGAAAGAATTTGGAAAATTGAAAAATCTCAGAATTTATCGACACGAACTCAAGCGTGAAACGATCGGAACTTACATAATGTTTTGAGCGTATAAACAACGTAACGAAGATAAATGTGCTGTATGAGTTATACAGATTTTCTGGAAAAAAAAATGTACAAGGACGGAGCTAGATTTTTCGATGAATAAAGCAACGTCGCTATACAACGATAAATCTACCAATTGCAAGCAAATAACCTTGGGTAATTGAAAGTAAAATCTGTCCGATTTATCTCCGAATGATACCAAGGATGTGTCTTTTTCGAAAACAACAAGAAAAGTATGTTTCTTATCAATGTTTAGATTTTCTTTACCTTCAGACATTTTTTCTTGACGTTATAAATATTTAGCATACATCTTCGCAGTTTCTGGGATACGTATGATAATAAACGTATTTTGTTCTGAATATATCGCCCACTCAATGTACAAATAATTCATCTTAACAGTTTCATTAATAATTATTACCTCAATGTCTTTCAGAAAAAGAATTATTATAATAAGGCACATACTGATATCTCTCAGAATAAAAGTTATTAAATATTCAATAAATAATTCAAACTCTAGTAGTTTTCCTTTGATATGGAAATATAGTAAATTACTCTTTGTATCTTTTGCATTTGTATTAAAAATTTAAAGAACTTATTAATATTTAAAAATATTCAAATTGAGAAGCCACGTGTAGAAATATTTTTAAAAAATTTGATATATAATTTAGTATTTAAACTCGTATGTCATGTTATGTATTAGAATGACCCCACGTCCGACGGTATCAGACCTTCATATCAGTCATTAGCATTGTTAAGCTAAATTAAAGCTGAGCATCACCCAGATGCATTCTGGTCTGGATCGAGTTGTACGATGTGGACTATTTTATCTCCGAGATTTTATTGAATTTTTAAAGCACTTTTAAGTTCTTATTTTAAAAATTCTTTGATTGAAATGTCGAAATTATAGATTTCCAAATTCAATATTTTTAAATCCTCTTGTCCTCAAATTTTCAAGGATTTAAACTTGAAATTTTAAAATTTCTAAATTATCAAATTTCGACAAGTTCAAATTACTAAATTTTCAAATTCTTGAATCTCCAGATTCTCAAATCCTCAAATTCCTGAATGTCTAGATTCTCAAATCCTCAAATTCCTGAATGTCCAGATTCTCAAATCCTCAAATTCCAATTCCCCAAATCTACTCGGCATTTTATAAAATTAATAAGGAACTAAATTCCTAAATTCCCAAAATTATAAAGAATCCCAAATTCCCAAACCTCTAAATCCCTAAAGCACCAAATTTTGAAATTTACAATCTCTATCATGATCACAATATTATATCGAAGAAGTAAGGTTATGGCCAATAAAAATGTCCCTACACAGCATAACCTAACCATAAAGCAATATATTACGTTCGAACAGCCAACATTAATAACAAAGGGGTTAAACAGTAATTCATGCTTAGTTTGCCTTCCTATTATGATACAACACAACCTGTTTAACTTGTTCACTAAACTGAATTTTTACAAATGCTTTTAAACAGCATAATACGTATTGCAATTCAAAATACTGCTATCATTAACATTTTTTTAAGAGCTGGTACGATAACAAATTATCGTCTGAACAATTCATTTCCGACAGATAAAATCATCTTATCGATCATTCTCCAATTACTCTCAATCAGTCGTGATAAAGTAATTAAATTCTGCCATCAGGTAATTAAGTACTTGTAATCATATTGTTTTTAGCTGAACATTTTTATCGGATTTAAAACTCAACAAAAATATTCGGAGTATCGAATAAAATCGATATGATGAGCTAAATATTTTATATGTACACATATCTATACAGTGAAATATGCACTTCTCATGAAATAACGGAAATGAACCATGGGGTGATTAAGCACGTTTGATTAGATTACTTTTAGAGGCTATCTTTATCGGGCTTGATATTTTTTTTCGAATTCACCGAAAGATCGTAATGGATCGATAGCTCTAGATTCTAGAAGGAACGAAAGTGTTTACGTCAGCGTTGCCTACATTTTTATGGGACGGTCTACTTATGAAGATGGCGACTTATCAATAATAATTTGCTTGTAATCCATTGTTTTTTAAAGTTTTAAAATTGCACGAATTTAGAAACATAAAATTTCAAGATTCATACAGAAATACAAAATACAAGATTCTAAAATAATAAGGAGAAGGTTAATAAAGTCTTCATTTCTGAAGTTCTAATATTAAAAATTTTTAAAGTTCCAAGGTTTTTGAAATTCTGAAATCGTTAGATTTCTAAAATCAAAGTCAGAGTTACAGTTCTATGTTTTATCTAGATTCTATTTTTAGTTCTAAAAAATCTGAATGTTCTATAGTTACAATATTTTAGTACAAATACAACGTTCTAACATTCTAAAGTCCCAAAGTTTGATCCTAAAATTATGTAGTTCCAAAGGCCTAAAAGTACAAAATCACGAAATCCTAAAATACCAAAATTTCAACCTTGTAAAGTTTCAGGGTTCTAAAATTCTAAAATTTCAAAATTCTAGGGACTCAAAGTTATGAAATTATAAGAACATCAACCCAACCAAATTTTAAGTGTCAAATTCCAAAGTCTCAAAATTATAATGCCTTGGGGTTATAAGGTTTTAAAGTTACAAATACCTAAAGTTTCAAAATGAAAAAATTCCAGTCCCAAAGTTTCAAATAACCTACGTCGAAAGATCCCAAAATCTCAAATCTCCAGTCCAAAATTGAGAATTACCAATGTTCTAAAAATTCAAATATTCAAAATTCTCAAACACCTCAAAGTCCCGTATGTTCCAAAAGTTCTAAATCTTCAAAGTCGAAGAGTATCAACGTCCCAAATCTCCAGAATAAAAAATTGTAAATTCCCAAATATCCCAAAGTTCTGTATATTCCAAAGTTCCAAATCTTCAAAGTCGAAGCGCGTAAAAATTCCAAATCTCCGGAATAAAAAATTCTAAATTCTCAAATATCCCAAAGTCCTATATATTCCAAAGTTCCAAATCTTCAAAGTCGAAGAACGTCAATATCCCAACTCTTCAGAATAAAAAATTCTTAATTCTCAAATATCCCAAAGTCCCGTATGTTCCAAAGTTCCAAATCTTCAAAGTCGAAGAATGTCAATATTCCAAATCTCCAGAATAAAAAATTCTAAATTCCCAAATATCCCAAAGTCCTGTATATTCCAAAGTTCCAAATCTTCAAAGTCGAAGAATGTCAATATCCCAACTCTCCAGAATAAAAAATTCTTAATTCTCAAATATCCCAAAGTCCCGTATGTTCCAAAGTTCCAAATCTTCAAAGTCGAAGAATGTCAATATCCCAACTCTCCAGAATAAAAAATTCTTAATTCTCAAATATCCCAAAGTCCCGTATGTTCCAAAGTTCCAAATCTTCAAAGTCGAAGAATGTCAATATCCCAAATCTGCAGAATAAAAAATTCTAAATTCCCGAAGTCCCCAAAGTCCCAAATATCCCAAAGTTCCAAATTCCCAAATTCGAATAATGTCAATATCCCAAATCAGAATCAAAAATTCTAAATTCCCAAAGACCCCAAAACTTCGTAATTCCCAAAATCCCAAAAATATCTCCGACATCTTCCCCACGCGTTTACTCTCTTTTTTCGGAAGTTGGTCAACCGGATAAGAGATTCCCCTAACGAGCACAATGAGTATGCGTTCGAAGCGTGATCGAGTTATCGCGTAAAAGAAGTCGACGTTGAAATTTTGTAGCAGTCCGTGTTTTGGAGAGTTAAAAATGGTCCGAAACATCACGGGCATTGTACTCTGCAAGGCGAGAGCGTGTTGGAGCAGATCGGAGCGCAGCTACCTGGTCGAGCACGCGGATGCCTGCTGATGTGCACGTGATTCCAGTGTGCCACGGTTCCACGGCATCGACCGACTTCCCCTTCTTCGTTCTTCACCGATGTCATACCAACTGCCTCGCACTACGCTATTTATGTTCATCCGTTTCATGTTAAAAGCCCTGTCTCCCTTCTTTCTACTCTCCTGTTTATTTCACGATTGCCCTTTCGCTGTTCGTTTTGTAATAAGTTTACATTATTACTTAACCCAACCTTCGCCCTTCATGTCGGCCATCTTTTCTATGTAACTGATACGTAGAAAGTTGAAGATTACTTTTAGTGTCTGGTATGATTCACTGAAATTTTTGATGAAGTATATCTGTACTTTCTGATTCATGAAATGTTTTGATGAAGTCTCTATTTTCTGATGGCTACTTTTGCATGCACTTTGCAGAGTGTTTTGAAGTATCCACCTACTGCTTTGATGTAAACTTATTTGATCTACCTCAATTTTTATGATACAGACACAATGTATGGAACATCTTGTGAAGTATTTTTATTCTTGCTTGAAGAAATAAAATTCAGTAAGGTACATATGCTTACAAATGATTATGTTTATTATTTACAATATCTATTACTGTTCATAATGTATGTAACAAATACTCTGAATGCTCAGTAATCAATAGAAATGATTAATACAAATTATGTAGTACAAACTCAATACAAATGATGATTATTCTACATATTTAATTTATTAAATTATAGAATGATAAAGTGTACATTTTATATACATTCTATGTACATTTTAAGTACTTAATAACCGTACATTTTATGTATACTCTGCACATATTTAAACAATACACAACACACGATATTTGCAGCGAATAAATAGTTTGAATTAATAAATTCGTGGCTTGCTTTCTTTTCGATGTCTCTGTCCTTCTCTCGCTCAGTGCTATAAAACTTGCCTCTCTCCAACGGAAAAATTTCACGCGGAAGTAGATTCAAGAACAGGAAACCTAAAACTGATCCTAGAAAACTGTAAAATTAGACTCGAGGAAAGTATAGCAAGTTTAATATAAATAAACTTGTAGATTCCGTGCAACGGCTTTAATAGTGACATTTATAAATATCGATAAAAGCATTTGATCCTTTGCAGTGGAAATTTTTCATATAAAAATAGAGGCCAGAAGATCTGACCGTTACTATGATTACGTCAATTCAAACTCACCTTCATCCTTACAGTCTGCTGCTTTATGTGTATAAACATTTGCTTTATGACAGAAGTTTTAAATTTTCTTTACGAGAAAAAACGATTTTCGTGTGAACACAGAATTCAAGGAAAATCGTGTCTTCTTTTTAGCGATAATTTTGCTTATTTACGCAGCTGTGCATAGACGGTTTTATAGCGTTTATTTTTGGGGAAATTTGAAATTTGTGGAAAGAAAAGGGGGTATAATATAAAGAGAGAAATTTTGGAAATTTGGGGATTGAGGAATTAAGGAGTTAGGGAATTAAGGGATTTGGGAATGTAAGAATGGGGGAAACTGGGAACTTGGGAATTTGGAGATTAGGGAGTTAGGGAGTTAGGGAATTAGAGAATTAGGAAATCAGGAAATCAGGAAATTAAGGAATTAGGGAATTAAGGGATCTGGAAATTTAAAAATTGCAGAAATTGGGGATTAGGGGCTTAGGGACTTAGGGAATTAGGGAATTAGGGAATTAGGGAATTAGGGAATTAGGGAATTATGGAATTATGGAATTATGGAATTATGGAATTAAGGAATTAGGGAATTAAGGGATTTGGGAATGTAAGAATGGGGGAAAATGGAAATTAGGGAATTAGGAAATTAGAGAATTGGGGAATTGGGGAATTAAGGAATTAGGGAATTAGGGAATTAGGGAATTAGGGAATTAAGGGAATTGAGAATTTGGGAATTTGGGAATTTGGAAATTTGGGAATTTGGAAATTTGGGAATTCGGGAATTTGGGAATTTGGGAATTTGGGAATTTGGGAATTTGGGAATTTGGGAATCTGGGAATTTGAGAATTTGTTAATTTCGTAATTTGGAAATTTGGGAACTTGGTAATTTGGGAATTAGAAAATGTAGGATTTTGGGAATTAGAATATTAAAAAATTTGAAATATGAAAATTGGGAAATTTAAAAATTAGAAAATTTGTGTATCAAAGAATTGTGTGATTAGGGAATTAATAAATTGAAAAATTTGAAAACAATCGAATCTGAAAATTGAGAAATGTGAGAATTAAATAATTCACTAATTATCGAATTTGAGAACGTGAACATTTGCAAATGTTGTACATAAAGCTTTTGAAATCTAAAATTTAAAAAACTTGTTTAATAAACTTCGACACATTCAAACAACAATATTACTAGAACTCTTTCCACTATTCTACAATAGAAATACTGACTCAATTACTCTAGCATCAATCTCGAGCATAAATAGTAAGCACTTACCGTTACAAATGTTATAAGAAATTCCAAGCACTTTTATAACGGTCGACTTACTATATTTCTACTTGATGACATAACAAAACATAAACTACAATCATTGTTTCCTAAAGAAAAAAAAGATCATTCAACAATTTCCTAAGCAAACAGAAAGAGTTAATTTATTTTAAAAGTTCCAGTTTTAGAAGGACATTTTTATTGATTTTTAAAAATAACATGACACCATCTTTTTCCTCCATTATGCATTTATATGGAGTTGTTCAATCTGGCTTTTGAGCTCGTTTACAAACGACCCATGTTGGAAAGCGAATAAACCGGTTATTATGCTGTTTCCTTATAAATCGAATACGCAATCGGTTCACGGTAAAAGCGCATCTTTCGATCAAAGCTCGGGGTAAATTTTTGCGATATATTTTGCTTATCATGCGACAGATTTACGAGCGTATCATGGGAACTTAAGAACATCTCGGTGTGCAAATTTAGAAAGGCTTCTGCTTCATGTCTATTTTAAAATATTCACGTCACAAGAAAAAAGGGTAGATTCTGTGTACCGAGAAAAAAATACACTTACCATAGTATTCAATAACAACGTTGTTCGAGAAAGAACAATCAACACCGTTAACGAACTAAATACAAAAATTTCCTTTTTCCTTATCTTCAGCTCTCAATTTGAAGTAATTGAATTTATCGTCATAATTATCCAGGAAATTACGATTCGTCATCTACTTCGTCATAGGTCTATTAAATCAATGACGTTTTAACTCATAAAGCTGAAACAAACCGCCATTCGTCCTTCGATTTGTCTTATACAGAAAAACCGTTTCGAGACTAATCTGTAAAAGTCCAACAAAATCACTACTCGATCTTCAAAGATAAATCATATTCCTGGCCACCGTAAACATGTTTACGATGATAAAATATAATAAATAGAAAAGTATGAAATACGAAAACAAATCGGTCAAAGATATAAATCGATGTAAACAGTGCGCATTAAGCTAGTGTACACTATTTTGATAAAAAAATGCATTTGATCGTTGATAACGATAAAGTGGATTGCGGATATTTTTAACGCGTTGATGTAATCGAAACTTTTGTGTATCGCAAAATGATAGGTTATGTACAGTTCCTTTGTTTGAACGCTTAACAGAGTCTCTTTGTTCTACGAGAACGCATTCAAGTTATTTCTACGTGAAAAATCTGAATAATTACAGTTGTCATAAATATTTAATAACTTATCGTATCATTAAAATTAAATGTTCCTTGTGTTTCACTTAAATGCGAATATTCTGCAATATAAGATATTTAACGAGTAGCCTTTTTAGAATGATTCTTGTGATAGTAGTAATCAACAATTTCCGTTAAACTGGTCACGTAATGAAAGCGTGATTGAAGGAAATAATAAACGATAAAAATGCCGGTAATTGTTTTAGAAAACTGCAGGTAGTCTTTCCTCGAACTGTTAATGATGCCGCTAATTCTAACGGTGAAAAATGAACGAACGTAACTTCCATTCAAATTGCTGCATTATAGACAACAGTAGTTTGTGCAGTTTCGATTATATTTCTGAAATACGGAGCAAAAAATGATAAGTGTATTTGTATCATTGAGGATTCACGATAAGTTGTCTATACAGAATCGTAAAAGAAATGAATCGTATCTATTTTGATGTTAATCTTCATTAATTGTTGACAAATTCTGATTGATCATTTGTTATTTATGACGCATTTACGACGTGTCTTGTGATGGCTCATCATTCGATACAAATTTAATTTTAATTTTCTCGTTACAATTACCTTTTTTTTATTACTGACCAATATTATTTTTAATATTTAAAACTGCACCATTTTTTACGTTACAAAAGTTCCTAAAGAATTGTAATGACATCTGTTAAAAAAATTTGAGGTAAACAAAAATGTTATAAGGAAACACAAGTTCAAGAGTGGTTAAATTATGTAACATAATTTTTGTAGGTAATACTATTTGAAATGTGTCCTTCACCGCAAGTATTTTAATCGTCTTTTTAATTGTCACTTTACATTACATGAAATGCAAATGTTGCAAACAATTATAATAATTTTAATAAGGAGTAATTGTTAAAATGATTTATGTTTTCGAACAAGTAAAAGGAAATATTATGAAGCAGTTCATTCCTGAGTATACAGCCATTTAGCGGTTGTTAAGTAAATATTTAATCGTTGAATAATCGTTGAGAGTGTTGATAGCTTATCAGTAAAATCATGTTTAAACACGCGTTAATACAACGTGCGCTAAATATTGGCTAAGGGTGTGACATCAACCCTTCTGCTACAAACAACGTGTACGTCCTCGAGAGATAAATGCTCATATCCGAAAAATATATCGTGTACAGATATAATATTTCAAAATTCCTAAAGTTTTAAACTTAAAGTTTTATTTGAAAAATATTGCGTAACAAGAAATAAATGCAGACAAATAGAATAGAACCGTGAGGTAATAAATGAACCGCATAAAAACGAGGTTACGTTAGAAAGAGAGCAACGAAGGGACTGTACTTTGAACGAGATCAACAAGCAATTGATGTATGATTGACATTTTGTTCGAGACGCGAATAACGGTGTGTTTTTCTATCATGTGAATGATAAACATCTCTTTACGAGACGCGAATCGCATGAGATACTCTGTTCTTCCTTGAAACCAAGGCCGGCATTGTAATGCGGCTAATTGGCTACTTCTGCAGCTATTCTTTTTTTAAACTAGAAGAACAATACGTTTCTCGTAATACCTAGTTTGTACCTAGGAATTGATAGGATAACTTGTAACTAGATTTTGAAATTTGCGATTACGAAATTTGGAAATTTGTGGTATGGAAATTCGAGCTGTTGGGATTTTGGATATTTAGAAATTTAGACGTTTGGAGATTTAGAAATTTGAGCTATTGGGAATTTGGAAGTTTAGAAGTTTGGGAATACAGAGATTTGGAAATTTGAGAATTTGACGACTTAGAAATTTGGAAAAGTGCTAACTTGGGAAACTTGATAATTTGGGAGCTTGGAAAGTGGGGAATTTATAGATTTATAAGCTTTAAAATTTGGGGATTTAGCAACATAATAATTTATGTATCCAGAAGTCTGGGATTTCAAAAATTTGAGAATTTGACGATCTAGAAATTTGGGTACTTGAGAATTATTAGAAATTTAGAAATCAGTAATTTAGAATTTAACAATTTAAAAATTCAAAAATTTGGAAGTCTAGAAATCCGTAACTGTCCTACACATAACACATTCCACTTTGTGGTATTTTTAAGGTTATGAAATCATGTCACACTTTGTACGTTTCGAAACTGATGGTGTGGTGTGAAATAACCTCACACTTCGTATTCTTTTTTCGTATACGTAAAAATAATCAGAGGAAGTTTTAACAAATATCGTTTCTAAACACTTCTGACATCTTTTCTATGCAATTTCGTAGCGAGCTATTTTAGTCCGGGCCAAAGCAAATGTTTTCGTGATGAAACCTGCATTTGAACGTGCTTTTCTATGATTTATAATGTATCACCCCTGTATCACTTACGATTTACGTAATATTACAATAAATGAATGTTTACACACGAAATTAATTAGGTAACGAGAGAAATGTAGGCGTTGTCGTTATCGTTTTATACTATCGTGAAATAACTGCATTGCGTAGTCACAATTTACTGAACTTCTTTTAATTAACCTTTCAATTAACCCTCTCGAGACCATAGGATTATTAGTAATTATTATAAGGTCGCAATGTTTCTCTTATTTAATTAATTTCGAAACTGATGTAATGAAAAGGAAATTTTCTGCTCTCTAATGAATGATTTTGCATAATAGTTGGATTTGACATAAACAGACAATTAAATCACTGAATCAATTCTTTGTTTAAATACTTAATATTTACTATGAATAAAACTTTTTCTGAAAGTTTAGTTATATGCGTCGAATATTTAATAAATATGCTTTATTCTAGGGTTATTTGACCTTCGGACACCGGATGTTGGGTCAATCAATTTTAAATCTGTCTGATACCGAGATGAGACTGTAACCCTGAAACGATATTGCAATACACGATTTAAAAGGCAATTTTATAAAGAAATTGTATCTTTAAAAAAAATATTTATTGTTCAGTTGTATACTTTAATTTAAAAATCTATATTCAACAAAATAAAAATTATAACGCTGTTTTTTGTTGTGGAATTTAACTATTAATTAACTTACTAAACGTATAATTCCGTATCGAGTGCAACGATAGCTCACAGAAGCAATCGATTGTCCCATTTACTCGATTGTCATAGTGCGCAGCTTCGTCGAATGAGTGTTCTATTTTTTTCAATAATTGTTGTTCCCTTGCGGTAAACAAGTCATTTTTTCACATTTCACGTGCACGACACATGTTTACCGTTCTATTTCTTATAGGTATTAGGAATCGATCAGTATCGCTTGTTATCGGTGTCATCACCGATACGTAACTCAAAATCTAGAGACATCGAACAATCAATATACATATTAACGAAAATTTACAGTTTTCAATATATTAATAATGTTAAAATATAGATAATATTGTACTGATAATACATATATAGCGAAGATCGTGAAATTTAAACAGTATTGATCATTTACGGTTTTCATAATAGCTGCCGATCTGACATATTGAAACACATAATCTCGACACTTATGTAACGAATCTAGAAAATGAATTTAACCGTAACAGGGCAAATCTTATCTGAATTATTCAAGAGCAATTTGTCTCACAATGAAAATATGGCGAGAATTTATCAAAGGGTCAACTTTGATAAAACCGATGTCGTCATTTGATGTGTAGTAAACATGGCTACGTGCCGGGGCGCTATTTGCATCAAAACAAAACACTATGAATCTCTGAGAGATACGCAATTTAACTGGACACGTATACGTGGCTTATGACATGTATGAAATTGATAATCGAGAGCAAGTACCGCTTCTGTGCTGTTTAACACGTTAGCAATACCGTGGGGGTGACACCACCAGTCTATCTTAATCAAGTAATTAGCAACAGAAATGGAACGAGTTCATAACATGATGCATGTTCTTTCATGATGTGATTTTTAAATTATCGGCCAGGTTATTGCTATCGAAATGTCGTCGCCTATAAGATGCTGCATATTTTTTATTTCTTTTATTTATTATTGAAAATCTTGGCTATGTTTTATACTTAAATCAAACTGAATTGCTTTCTCCTGTTTTATCATTATTTTCATTAATTTAAGTGAATCATCACATTGATTCATACATCTTTGTCACGAAATTAGAGATTTCAAAAATGTGAACGTAATTCATAACGCACCTTATTAAAACAGGTAATTATGCTTATCAACAAAAGCAATAGTAATTTACAAAGTAGATAAAGCATTTCCTGTATGATACATTTAATTGACTTCGATTACAATTTTGTAAGACACATTCAGTGAACTTTAGATAAAATTTTGTAAAGAACGTTTAGTCGACTTAATAATACAGCTTTGCGGTACACTTAGCTGACTTCATGTATAATTTTGTGGTGCATTTACTTATCTTGAACTCATAATATTACACCAAGGACATCGAAATTACGAAGATAGTTCCGACATTGCTACATCACACATAATAATTAAACATAACAGTAATAGGTTCCTAAGTCCGTATAACCTTGACCACATGCGGATGTGCATACACATGCATGATAACATCGTGCTAAAATAAGCGTACATTTTCGTTCCCGAAGCAAAAGAAGTAATAAAATGCGGAGATCACGGTCAGAAACTGCGCTCTTCCCGCGTTGTCCGCGTTATTTTAAGTATCCTCGGAATGGGGGACCGAAAAAGAATCTTTTGAGCTACATCATCTCAGAACTCGGCTTCCATGAGTTCAATCGTGGAAACAAAAACACGATTTATCGATGCCTCATTCATGTGGCTATCACGACGCACTGGGCGAACGTTCGAGCGTTGTTGGACGAGAAAAACAGAGGTTGCACGTGGTTCGCGAATGCTCGTACCTGTTCACGTTCCGTTTCTTCGGATCCCTACCATGGCTCCTTTCCTGCCAGCCATGACTAACGCAACCCGAACGAGAAAGCCCGTGACGGTATAAAAGTGAACGAGCGACGACGCGTTCGTTTAGTGCGTCTCGCGCAATCAACGGAAAGCGTTGTTTTTATCAGCTGTTCATTTCATTCTTTCTTCACCATTTTATTACTTTTTATATTGAATTGTTACAACGATTCGGTCGACTCCAGTGCACATCGCGTGTCTTTGAATCGTGCCGAGCGTGTCTCAATCGAGACGCTGATTCTGTGATTTTCGAGAGGAAATTGTCCATCAGAGGATAATTCTATTCTTTGAAATTGTGCTGGCGAAAATAATCGCAGTAACATAGAATGCCTGTTGAATTGGAATCAGTGGCACCGATCACTCATAAACCTTGTTCTCCTTGCAACAGGTACGCATTTGTCTTTTCATACTGTCTTTGTTTTGAGATGCATCACTGGCATTGGTGTAAGTAGATTGGGTCTAGGGTGAAACTGACTTCCCCAAAATAAGAACTGGCTCTTGAAATTTTATGGGAGATATAAGATACTTCATGTAGTATTATTATCGATAATAATTTTTAATTATAATCTAATTTGTGGAAATTATTTTATATTTAGAAATTCACAAATCCCAGAATTTTCAGTCTGACAAATCCTTAAATCTTAAATTTCAAATTTAAAAAGACTCAATCATATGTACTACATACTAAACCCAGTTACTATTAACAAAACTAGAATCTCCTAGGTAGAAACCTATTTGCACCAATGCCACAACTATAATATTAAACATGTATACATTAAAAAAAGGTTTTATAAAAAAATATATAACTCAAAATAATTTTTCAATATTTTACCAACAAATTATGAAGTAAAATATAGTGCATATATTTTTCTAACTGCGAAATTTGGTAACCATGTTTATGTACGACAGTGAAACCTCTATGAATCAACTCTGTATACACATAGAATGTTCGATGAACTCATGCACAAAAAGCAAACGACAACTGATCTGCACACCAAGCTCGATTAACGGCACGTTTCCGTTTGTTGTGTCTGCTCGAAACTTCGAACGCATAACATGTAATTTAGTAACCGCGAGAAAATGGCCACAAAATCTTCCACTACTCATCACAAGAATATTCTTGTAATGGGATGAGCTATTCAAACATTTCTTTGTTTCCTTTGTACTATTTAATTTCCTACTTTAACAGTTACTTATTGTTACTTATTGTTAGACAACGATTTCCTTACTTATTGTTACTTATTTTTAGACAACGATTTCCTTACTTCTTTGTGTACAGTTGAATGAGATATATAAAATTTTCTAATAAATAAATAAATAAATAAATATGACTATTTATAAATAACCATATTTTTAAATTTCATACTTTCACATTTCTAGATTCGCAAATTCACATTTTTCTAAATTATCCAGTCCAAATTTGTACATTCTTGGTTTTAAAAGTTTGAAAAATTGAACACTTGATGTTTCTACATTTTTACATTTATAAATTATCAAATTTCTAAGTTGCCAAATTCTGAAGTTCAAAATCTTCTTAAATTTCAAATTTAATCATATCAAGGTTATAAATCACTAATTTCAGTGACAATCACGAATTAAAAATACACAAAAGCTTGTCCAGTAAAGTGACTCACAGACTTATAAAAAATAACAATGAAATAATTCTTTGTCTTATCAAAAATAAAATCACTAACTCCAATGACTTTGTCCATCAAACAAAACCTAGTGTACAAAATTTCTGACCCAACTTGTCCTCTGTTACAGGGAGAAAATGAACAAGTTATGCAAGCAGGTGTCCATCGAGAGCCCGAACGTGGGGGGTCGTGAGTGGGTGTTCAGTTTCGACGTCCCTGTTCCGGAAGTGCCAGCGAAAGGTGCCCGTATCCGAGTAATGTGTGCAGGTGCATGTTACCACCCTCGTCGTTCACCCAGTCTGTCCAGCCTAACCTCCGTCTCCAGCGGGAGCAGTTTGGCTACAGAAGTTTCGTTAGAAGGAGATTTCCCGATGTCCTTGCCGCATCATGGAGTCCGGGACGCGGCTTTGTTCCCTGGATACGAGGTTGCGGGCGTAATCGAGTCCCTGGGGGCAAACGTGCCCGAGGACTGTGACTATTCCGTTGGAGATCGAGTGATTCTCTACCCTTATGAAGGAATACCTAATGGTTACGTCGAATACCTTGTCGTCCACGATCTCAAATACCTCATAAAGATACCAGACAATGTGAGCCTGAGTGTGGCGGCCATGTTGCCCGCCGGAGCTCTCTTGGCCATGAATACCGTTTTTGCTGCCCACGAACACGTACAGGCGTTGTTGAAGGAAAGGGACGAGAAGAGCGTCTGCAAGATTTTGATCGTGGGCACCGGTGGACTCGCACTTTGGGCACTCAGAATCGCGGCGTACCATTTCAGTAACATGAAGGACAGGGTCACTATTACTATCGCCTCCTTGAAGGACGATGGACTGACTATGGCTCAGGAATTCCAACGGTGAGTTGTTTACGGCGAATATTAAGATTGATGTTGCGTAGGTGTAGGTAGCTGGGAATATGTTTATTTCGAGTTCACATTTTTTGTACGATTTTTGAAACGTTCGAAGTCAGTGCTTCGGAAATTGGTTTGTTGCTTTGAGGTGTTTAAAAATATGGTTTCGGAGTTTGAGGAAATTCGAATTTAAAACTTACGATTTAGGGAATTTAGAGGAGAAGCTTCGTGTAGTATAGTTTTCAGAAAGTAATAAAATAGTAGAATTTTTGGGAAGTTTTAAAAGTTTTTGGATAGGAGTCCTCCAGACTTCTCCTAAACTGAGACTTCAGAAACTAATTAGCAATCTAATCAAACATAATGTTTTATTTTCTAATTCTCCAAAGTTCAAAGTTGCATTGATAACCATAAAGAAATCTAAGTTTTTCATCCGATAGTAAACAAAATTTTCAAACTCTGTTTTTAGACACATCATAGTGATAAATCCCCTCGAAACTATGTACATATATTGTTTTTCCTATGTTTGTATGCATGATGCGAGCTCAATCAATCTCGCGTTTGTCCCAATAATCTCTGACCCGAAAAGTCGACAACGCCGCTTTGGTCTCGTATCGAAATTACTTTGTTTACGATGCTTGAGTAAATTGACCTTATCGACGCAGTGATAATAAGACTGTTATGATAGCGTTCAATCTCTGACGCATCTTCACGTAAATCGTTGATCTTTGTCGTAATCAGTATTATGTAAAGTTATGTATAGTATCTTTTCCGTGTTCAAATTTCAATTCCATTTTATTCTGTTTTTATGTACCGTTAAGTTCACGTGTACAGTTTTTTATGGCACGCTTCAGTATATGCCAGTTGCACGTACAATTTTAAAGCACTTTATGAGCACGAATCGAAGTGGCAGACTATTTATGTACAATGTACAGCCGTTTTCCGATACTGCGCTCAGGGAGGAAGAATCTGTCCTAGATAATGGAACGACTGTTCGATAATTGAAAAACATCTGCTCAATGTCCGCTTCAGTTTCATCGTAATTTTAATACATATTTAACTTAACTGTGATAAGATGTTCGCTTAATTCGAATATGTTTATAGTGATTCATTTTTAGAGATTAATATTTTCGAATAGATATTAATTATATAAAATTTCAAATTTAACCAATAGAGGGTAGTTTTAGAGAGATAAAAATTCATTGGTCAAATAATAAGTTAAAAATTTCATGTAATTAATATATAACTGAATCACTAAAAATTTAATACAAGTCCTAGATACATTGTTAAATATTTATAATGCAATAATTCACAAGTAACTCAAAAATCAAATTTCTCAAAAACCGTATATTAACACAAGTCTACAACGAAAGAAAATTTCATCGAACAGCATAGTCGAGTAAATTTAACTAGTACTTTAATCGGGACAATCTTTCTCCCTGCATTTTCGCACGCTTACACAAAATATATAACCGCATCAACAATAGAGTAGAGAAATCAATGCCCATTGCAACCGCGTCCACCTATCAGTTCATTCGATTTATTCACCAACAGTTTGCTCTCTCAATACAGGGTGAATGTGGTGCAGTGGAGCGAGGACCTGTACGAGAAGCAGCTGATCGAGCGCACGATGGACGCGTGTCAGGGCCAGGTAGACGTGGTTATCGATTTCGGTACCACTTCTCGCAGTCTTCATCGCAGCATGCAATGTTTGAGCAAAGGAGGTGTCGTCTTCGTGATCAAGGAAGTAGCCGATCGATTGTTACCAAAGTTCAGCAGACGAGCGGAAGAGTGGGAGCAGAGCATCAAATCCGTGGAACCGGGCACCTTGGAGCAACTGCGAGAGTTGGTGGAACTCGTAGCTTCCGGTAAGATCGAACCACCGCCGCACACTGTATACCCGGCCGAGGATGCGATGGACGTGGTACGCAAACTGTGTCATTCGGAGATTCAGGGACGTGCGATTTTACGCTTTTATCCAGCGGATTAAGGAACCTTCTGGACCGGAAGATCGCGTGCCGTGTCGTAATCGGCACGACAAGAAGCTCGTAAACGAGACGAGAGGAAGTACGGGCCGGATTACCTTCGGCTAATTAGAACGTTGCGGCCCACGCGGCCAAATCGGGGACTAGAAGTTTGATATTCTCATGAGAACGAGACCAAGGGAGATCTCTTCTAGCACGACGTCGGTAGTTATCGCGTATCGTTCGGTGTGGGTGTTAATTGCGATCAATGCTAGATCGTACAATGATTAAATATCCAACGTGACATAGTTGTGTAAGTTTATCCTTGGATGAAGCTCGAGAAACGGCGTGTTAGGGGACACGCGTGTTGCGGCAATGAGTGTTCTTCGTGACCATGATTTTTTAGACTTGACACTTTTTTTATTAGCATTTTTTGTGAAAGTTCAAAGGTTCATTTTTTATAACATTGAAAAAAGTCATGCAACGAAAGGTTAATTAGAGTTACATGAACCTTGAACCAAAATATAGACAAAAAACACTACACTGTCTCTTTTATGTTCTTAATGACAATGTGCACGTCAATTCGTATTTACAAAATTCATTGGTAAATAATGTCTAAAAAATCATAATGGTTAATACAATGAACACTCTGTACATACACTACTGTCTGTAAATATTTGGACACCTCGTAACCTAAATATTTACTCTAATAAAAGTCATCACTTTGTAAATATTTTGTTAATAATAACTGTTTATGCGACTTTAAATTACAGCTTTTTTTAAATTACAATCGCATTTGTTGATATTTAGTGATAAAGATAAAAGCAATATATTAATTTGAAGTATATTGTATATTCGAAAGGTATCCAAATATTTATGAACAGTAGTATATACTAGTACTATACATGTCTAATAAGTTGGCAGTCAGCAATGCGAATCCTATTGGTTCGCATGCCAACTTATCAGACGCGCACAGTTCGTAAGATGATTACTTTGAATTGGTTCTATGTAGATGATCGTACCGTTCGGTAAGTTTACGATAACAGCACCCGCTGTATCTTTAGTTTTACGACTCTCGCGAGAAATAACCAGATAAAGAACGACATGCATCCGACACACGGGAATTTATACAACTTTATCGTTCATTGTAGAATAGTATGAGTTAGGCGAGAAATGATGTGACGTAAATCTCCGAGAGTATCATAGAGAAAGTCTTGCGTTGAACTCGATACAGCATCACGGAATTTTCCGTACTTGTATATTGCCGCGGATTACTTTCACTTAAAGTAATAATACCGCCGTTATTGTTACTAATAACATTGTCACGTGGTCTCAATTTCATGCGATGCTGAGATCGAGTTTCTTGATCGGGTTACGATCGATGGAAGATATTGGCGCAACTAGGTGCTGATCTAGGGTGGGTTTTTCATATCAGTTTAGAATCTAAATCCCGATCTCTAGATTCCCGAATTTCTAAATTTTAAATGTTCAAAGTTACAAATCTTTGGATCCTCAAATCTTCAGATCTCCAAATCCCCAAATCTTTAAATCTTCAAATCTTCAAATCTTCAAATCTTCAAATCATCAAATCTCTAAATCTTCAAATCTCCAAATCTCCAAATCTCCAAATCTCCAAATCTCCAAATCTCCAAATCTCCAAATCTCCAAATCTCCAAATCTCCAAATCTCCAAATCTCCAAATCTTCAAATCTCCAAATCTTCAAATCTCCAAATCTTTAAATTTCTAAATCCCCAAGTCTCCAAGTCCCCAAATTCCCAAATCCTCGAACCTTCAAACCCTTAAACCCTCGTCATCCCTCAAATTTCCAAATCTTTAAATTTCTAAATCCCCAAGTCTCCAAATCCCCAAATCCTCGAACCTTTAAACCCTTAAACCCTCGTCACCCCTCAAATTTCCAAATCCTTAAATTCCCAAACCAAGTTTCCGAAGATTAGACATAGTGTCTCGCGT
The DNA here is from genome assembly GCF_050947335.1 of Megachile rotundata. NCBI lineage: Eukaryota > Metazoa > Arthropoda > Insecta > Hymenoptera > Megachilidae > Megachile > Megachile rotundata. The sequence continues at coordinate 9,217,806 of NC_134991.1, read as the reverse complement.
CCATATAAATAATAAAACTAGAATACCTGCCTCACCCTAAACAAAAGTCCTAGTTACGCCGCTATCGAGAATTCGGTAAATTAAGTATCGGATAAATTTCAAGCTTACGTGAGTTTGACATACCAGGTGATTAATCAATCGTACTGTCAACTATTTAATGTCAATTGAATCGTAATTGTCGTTCTTAGTTTCTAAAATGAGATACTACCGGCCTGCAATCACTCGTTTGTCGGCAAATTTCAACGGAGACTGTAACTGATCATACTCAAACGCGAATCGAGGCATATTGGAATGATATTCGAAACGAGGAACGATTTCGACAAGTATATCCCAATTTCCTAGGGTATTAACACTATCTGCCGGTGAACTGTTTCACAAAAAAAACACTATAATCACAAGAACATTGCCGTATTATTAATTGACGTAGGTCTGGTTCACTTAATTTACTTCCGTACGTAATTTAATTCGTATCATACGTAGCCAGATCATTAATCAAAGAAGAGGGGATAAAGTATCTTGCAATTTATTATCATCTTTATCTTAAGATAAATTTGATCGTATTAAGAGAATTTTTATCGTAATATCGGTCAATTGTAATTTTACTTTCTTTGGGAAAAGGAAAATGTAATTTTTTTTCTTTAAGGGTACTTTCTTGTTAAGGGGAGTAACCTTTCTGTCCCCTCTATGGCTACGTCCCTGATTATAATACCATTTTCGCGCAATCGAGATGCGATACGATCTTTCGTTCAATTTGTATCGCGTTTGGGGCATTTCGTGATTTACTATTCTTAGATAATAATCAGTATTCCTCTTGCTTTCTTTTTCCACGTAGGGCAAATTAGAATAAGTTCGTGTACTATGCGTGCATTTACTGTATAATGATTAATCACGTATCATGTCGCAGTTATTAAGTCGCTGTACCTCGAAAGACTGTTTTCTTTATTTAAGCGTAAATATTCTCGTGTTAATTTGTATCGTAACAGTAGGCGGACAATTCAGCGGTGTAGATACAAACCGTTTACTGTATCGACTGTTGATCATGTCAAGTAACATTGTATTATATTACGGTGATAATACAGCAGATACGTTTTTTATTAAAAATCACAAGATTGAATTTTGTTCCATGAACCTATCACACTATCCCTGATGCTCACCAATGGCAATTGCATGGAAGAACGTTTCCATTCATATGTTTTAATTTGTCCAATCAATAAAAATTGTCGATCAATGAAAGGTGGGTTGATTGGTTAGGCGGACGTTCCAATTTAAGATCCAAACACGATCAAAGACTCGTTGACTTGTCGGTACTTTGCCGCTGCACTCTTGATTGAACTAGGTATATCTTGCCTTTGAACCATAATCGACTTCCTTTATTGCGGTTAACCCATTGTCCCGGATTATGATAAATTGTCTCGTGCATATCGTGCCATTCCTCGGAATATTTTACTGTTCTTCGACGAACCGTGTTCTATTTATAAGATATGAAACATTGAAGATTTCAGTAAACAAACACTTTCAATAATCATAAACAAAAGTTATAGATACACGACATACTTTAAAAGAAAATTTTGTAAAACTACTACAAGAAAAGTCTATTTTAAAGCGAGAAAAATAGTACATATAATTTTTACTTTAGTAAACCTTTCTTCTAAATTTCACTTAAAAAGAACTTAATATTTTTAATCATATAATGAGCGGTTAAAATAATAAAGATGATTTTAAAACGATGTGGTTCATATTATACGCGATTACTCACCATAATGTAAGTGAAACTTGAGATAATTATTCTCGTATACAGGAAGCAAAGTGCTATCAGTTTATAAATAGCTCCTGGCGTGTAATTTATTAATGAAGTCTGAACCCTGCTATTTTATTATATCGGTATTTAATTTCTTACGAAAAGTAATATCATTTTCCTGCATAAACGGTGAATATAGAAAGATTAATACATTTTGTATGCAAAATATGCATTTTAAGATCACATATCTTCTCTTCAGGTGATTAAAGTGTTATGATATAATTGAAAATACCAGTCGTCCTGAAAGTATGGCTATTAAACTTTGCGTGCTTTTCGCTTAAGTGACGAAGTCTTCTTTAGTTAACAGATTAATGTTTCCCAGCACGCAATTTATGGTTGAAAATGCGAACAAAAAGATGAGATTACATGATTTCCATTTTTTCATATAATAAATTTTCATGTATAATTATTTTACTTTCCATTTTCACGTATAATAAATATATGATTTTATTACTATCCTAAATAAAATTATCTGAGAATTTTGATATTTGAAGATTTTGGAACTTTAAAGTTTTAAAACTCCCACCATTTTAAATAAGTTTGTAAATCGCAGCAACGCTATCGACAGATCACAAATAATCGATAATCGATTGTACGCGTCAGTGCGTCCTCTTCAAAAAACGCGGTAAACCGATTTATTATTGCTCCGTAATTTTATCGTTTTTATTTCTTATTTTAAATTTACGTATTAATTTAATAGTGAAAATCGAGTGTTATATTGTATACCATTTCTATTTTATTAAATGTGAAAACTTAAATTATGTTATAAAGTAAAAAGTTAACTTCAATTGTTTCGGTAACCATAATTTTGAAAAAAGCTGTTGAACGGTTCACGTGACATTGCACTGAAAAAGTGGCTAACAACTGTCAACGGATTTCTTCGGAGAGGATGTGTGATTGTAAATAATGTGAATCTTTGAAGATCCATGTGCCAAGAAAGCAACACAATTTCGGGACCGATGTTTGGTTTAATAACGGCTAAATGTGTCATCTGAGTCTATCAATAGGTTTGAACAATAAGAATGAAGGCAACAACGATAAGTATTAAAAATATACATATTATAGATTTATATATTATGAATCGTGATATTTGGTATTTCGTTAATTAAATTGTTTTAACACGATACATTTTTGCAACATTTTTATTATTGTTCTTACAACATCCTCAATTTAAATTTTAAACGTATATTATATATGTATATACATTCATTTATATAAAATGCGTGAACATTGTCAAGATGGTACATAAATTTTACAAAATCAATTAAAAAATATATACAATATATTTCCGTGTATATTATTCTGTAGGCATATAATACATTTGTAAGCACAAATACATTTATATAATAAAATAAAATTTTTAGAATATTAAAATAATACGTATTTAAAGTATCACAGAATTGACATATTATCTTTGTAGATAAAATTATATATTTTTTAACTTTCTGATACATATATGGATATATACAAATTATAAATAATGGAAAAATATGTTTAAGCGTAAAGTATCTAAGCATAAGTACTATAAGCAAAGAGTTAAAATACCTTTGTGTGAAGTTAAAATATGAATGAAATATGTATATCAATGTTGAACTATAAATAGTCTCTATATGTTTAATATTTAATGTTAGTAATGATTTCAAATATTTACCATTTGAATAACAAATTGAGGTTTTTATGATAAAATGTAACATAAATTAAAAAACTATTAACAGTTAAATACATTAAGATATAAATGAAATATCATTTATAAGTTTGTTACTTTCCTGTGGGTGGTTCACGTAAATAGTTTTGAGGAACGTAACCCTTATTACCATAACGATCTTCCATAAGCCACCACTCATCATTTCCTTTCTCATCATGAGGTCTAACAAGCCTTAATGCTTGTCCCTTAACAATATTCAGTGTTCCAGGAATATTTATAGTAAAATCATATTCCGCGTAATAGAACTGAAAAATTTCAATTTACATATTTTTTAAATATTCATTTAAGATTAAACAATTAATTATTACAAACCTCATAATTTAGATTTTGATACTGTTGAACTCTAGGAATTTGTTCAATATTGCCATAACAATGGCTGTCTTTATTAACGTCAAGTTCAAGTAGTTCTTGCAAATGTGATTGAGTTGCAGTTTTTAGCTCCTTTTCAGGAGAATCCATGCAAATCAAGTCAGGCATATTTGTACTGTTAGGTTTGTTTGTAGTAGTAATCTCATTATATGGTTCAGTTCTTGGTAGTTGTTGGAGTTGTAAACATTTAGAGGGCAAAAATCCTTGTGCAACTCCATTATCTACAAACCATCTTGATGTATCTCCCATAGGATCTTGCTTCTTTATTACTGCAACTAAAGTTCCACATGCCGCACCCATATCCAAAGATGATGTGCTCACTACATTTTCAGTAACAACATACAACTTATCACTGGAATACTTGTTTCTTAATGCTGTTCTTTGTCTTTCACTTTGTGGGCACCACTTAGATTGTGTTTCTTCTATTCTGGGATTTGACCCAGCAAAACCAAAACGTGTTATCTGATTCCATAATAGATTATGATTAACCAGAAATGATTCCAAAATATCTTGAGATGTTAGTTGGGTTGAGTTCTAGAGATACAGAAATAACAATTTAATTTTTTTAATTCTCACATACTCCTAAACAGTAGTTGTAATATCATTTAGAATACCTCACAAAGAGTTAAGTATCGTTTAGTAATTTTTCCACATAAAAGTTTTCGAGCTTGTGCAAAAGCACCAATTGCAGCAACTAATATTTTGGTTGCTGCATCAATGAGAATAGGCAATTCTTCTAACAGTTGATGTGATAATGCTTCATAATTACTTCGTGCTGTTGCTAATTCATCCTGGACCTAAGTAAAATAAAGTAGTGTAGAATTTACATATTTTATAATTAGTTCCATGCAGAAAATATTTAAACATATAATAATTACAATTCTTGAATCTCTATATTTTTCACTTTTAGAAATAGCAGCATCATAGTCAAGCAGTTTGTCATGTCTTTTTGTTATTAATACAGCAGGTCCTTCTAATAATGTTGCCAGAAAATTTATTGGTATGCTAACTCTATCTTTTAAGCACATTTTTAATTCTTGTATGAACTGTGACCAAATTGTAGATCTTATATCTCTAAGTCTTCTTGCTTCATTATTTGGTGTTCCCTGATAATACTGAATCAAAAAGTCTGATATTACTTCTCCAGAGATAGCTTCATCACTTAAATATGTAAGGCACTGATCAACATCTTTAGCTAATTGGAAAGTACATTTTTCCACAGATCTAAATTGTTTTTCAAGTTCTTCAAATTCTGGATCAACAGCAACATTTGTTAATCCTAAACTTGCAGATAGCCGTGTACTTAATCTGGTAGACATTTTGGCAACAGAATGCATATTTAGTTTAGCCATTTTCCTCATTAATGTGTTATCGTTGTCCAAATACTTTGATACCAAATCTTTCCGACGTTTATATTCATTAATGTGACTGGCAACAGCTGTCATAGTCTTCCATGCTTCCTCTACAGTATGTTTATCGGGATGATCGTCATCGGTACACTAAAAAATGTCTGTCTGAATTTAAAGAGGTTTCTAAAGTATTGATGATAACTATGTAAATGTTCTTTTACCATTATAATGCTGCATTAAAAATACATGCATATTGAGTTTACTTACCTTCACTAATTCATATAAAATGAGGGGATATTTTAATATTCTTTGTACAGGTTTTATGAGAACAGAGCTCATATCAAAACAAGCTACTTGATAGCGTAATGTTTCAATACCTTTATTAAATACGGTCATTATTTCCTCATTAGTTTCATACTGAAATATATAAAACAGATAGGTCATAAAATTGATATAAGAAATGGTTGTGAAAGTATTACCTTCTTTAACAAAATTAATGCAGATTCATGATTTCCACAATATTTCACGTATACATTCTTTAATTTTTCCGCCATTTTGATAAAACATGGACCAACTGTTTGCAGCCCTTCATCACATCCCTTCATTGCTCTTAGTATCAAATCCAACAATTCTTCAGCCACTTGAATAACTTCAAAAATATTTCCAAATAATGTAGTTACGTCTATTCCTAAAGATTCAAGTTTACTGGGATTGTACAAATTAAATGTTTCGTATGTTAATTTTAAATCTCGTACATATTCTTTTTCTGTTAGGACTAATTCCGATATAACATTTTGTCTTTGATCTGCATTTTTCTGTTTAATGTCTAAATTACTAATACTAGCAACATCCAATTGCTCAGTAACATTTGCAGAATTATTTTCCACTGCATCTTTCTGTAATGGCGTCCTACCAGGTGCTGGTACTGGTGGTGCTGGTCTATGTGGTTCTGAAAGTCTTTTTGGTTTTTGTTCTTCATTTGCCCTTGAAGTTGTCTCATCATGTCGTATCATCACAAAATCTTCTAAAATATTTTCGGCAATATCTGATGATTCTGTTGTCAAGGCAGTTAAATACCCTCTGGGACATAAACCAATTTTACCAGACTGATCTTCGACATTAACCCAATCTGAATTTGCCATGTTAATTACTGTGACTATATCAGCTTCAGAAATACTCAAATCTCCATCCATTTGAGCTTTGAAAGTATACTCTACTTTGACTTTGGTTCCAGGCATTAATTCATCATATTCTAAATTATTTGTATCTTGAGTAAGTAGATTTTGTTCTGTGTTAATTTCATTACAGTCTACGATAATATTAACATATGATATAGGAAAGATTCCTTTTTGATTATCTATCATACCCTCCATCCACTCTGAATCTATATGTTTAATGAGATGTACTACTTCTCCTACTGCAAAACTAAGTTCATTTGGAAATTGAGCATTAAAAGGGTATAAAGTTATAGCATATGGTTTTAAATCCAAAGTATTTTGATTACTTTGATTGTTTTCAGAACTTATCATTTGATCTGAAGTATCTGTTTTAAATTCAGGGAACAAGTCATAATAATTTGGTGCAGGTTCTTCAGTGTATGAAGTTACAAGGTGTGCTTCTTCAATGTTTGTGTATACTGCATCATTATAAGATGTTGGTGCAACATAAGAATCCACTGCAGAAGCTGTATCCAATTGAGCAGCAGAATCATCTATATAACATATAAATGCTTCTGGAAATGTTCCCTGTTTACCATTTTCTGTTATACCAGAGCACCATCCATCTTCAAGAATTTCTGTAACAGTGACTATTTCACCTTCGATTAAATCAAGTTCTCCATCAAGTTGTGCTTTTAAATTAGTTTTTATCCTCGCCTTTTTGTTTATATTCTTTTTTCCTAAAGCTTTCTGGAATCAGTAATAGATGTGTTATCTCTATTTCTAAACAAATTTATTTGTTCGTAAAATGGTCATTGTGCTGCTTGACAATAAGTACCTTCAATAATTTAGTGTCAATTTGCCACGTATGAGTTACAGGAAAAATCCCCTTTTTAGTATCTATTTGTCCTAAGTACCATCCAGATCCAACATTTTGTACTCCAACAATAAGTTCACCTATTTGCATAATGCACGCATTAATCTCTATCAAAAATATAGATTTTATTACACATGTTAAATAAGTTACCTTCATCAAAAGATAGATCTCCATCCTGTTGCCCTGGAAAAGCAGCGATTGAAACGAACAAGATTTCTGAATCATGCAATTGCGGAATATCTATTTTGTGTAAACGATTTGAAGGAAATTTGCCAGTCCTGCCCCGAGATTCCCCATAACACCAGTGTCTATCTATGATACTGTATACCTATTTCAATTATTACATGGAAAATGACGTAATTTAGTATTTGTTTTGATAGGGTTATATGTAAATGTTTATATACATATATATTTATTGTAATTACCAAAAAGTATTCTCCTTTATTTAAACTTAATTCTCCGTCGACAGTCGTGAAAAAATCAGACAAAACTTTTGCCAATGTTCCTGGTTCCATTTTTGCTTAAAATAAAGTCAAATTTATCGTTTAATTTTGGTAAGGCACATTCGCACTACCAAAGATTGACACCTTGTCAGTTTCGTGATAAGGCTAGTCACGTGGCAAGAACATCTGTTCGTAGTTCACCGATTCTTGAATTTAACGCGCGCGAATAAGTGTACCATCAGAAAACACACTGTGTATGAATACTTATACCATAAATAATTAATAAAAACTATAATAGTAGCACTTGCGGAGAACACTGTAATATTTTGGTGAAAAGATGAATACAGTAATAGGGTTCATTGTTATAATTACATTAAGTATAGCAGTATAATTAAATTTTTAATTGTTTATAATTATACATTTTGAAAAAACTTATAACCATTAGAATAATATATATTATAAGATTAAAATTCTTTGAATACTATGATTCGTAATTAAATGATTTAATATGTGTTATGTCTTGAGTAAGGTTAAGCGTTGAATTTAAACAGTTGATATTTTCATTTGTATTGATACATCAAACATTTTATATTTATTACGTATTTAATTATGAATTAATGGAAATACTGTATAATTCTATCAATAATCAGTTCTTTAACATCAATCTTAAATTAAAAACATTAAGTTTGAGGTTATGTTTCCCTAACAGCAATTTTGTGGGTTACACTTATTTGGATGTAAATAATTATATAATGTACAGATACTTTAATTGACAAAAACATATTATTTTTCAAATTATTTTGTACTGTATACAATAAACAATGCAGTATCTAACAAAAATATTTCATGTTATAAATATATCTCAGCACGTATTAAAAGGAAAGAAAGAATTCAATATATTAAATATTATTCGGCGTTACAAATCTGATTCGGGCATAGAGTATGAAGAACTTCAAGAGAATGAAGAAGAACAGAAAACTTATAAAGAAGTATCTGAACACTGTTTAGGATCTCTTATTTTTGGAAATAGAGTATTTGTTATACAACCCTATATAAAATGGGGTCCTGATAAGAGAAGAAACACAACACCTGAATTACAGTTAGAAGAGGCAGTAACACTTATTAATACTTTACCAAATTGGAAAGTTATTGACAAGAAGCTTGTTCCATTACTTACTTTACAAAGGAAACAATTAGTCGGGTCAGGAACTCTTAAGACTTTGAAACAAGCTATTCAGAACGCAAATGTTACATCGATATTTATTAGTACAAATTTGTTAAAATTTGTACAAATCTTTGAGTTGCAGAAAGCTTTCCAATTGCCAGTTTATGATCGTTACTCTATAGTTATTCATATTTTTCGACAACACGCAAAGACTCCAGAAGCAAAATTGCAAGTAGCCTTAGCAGAAATACCATATATAAAGCAAAAAATGATTGATTTTAGTACTTATCGCATGGGAAGAGTAAATTTAGATGAAAAAAGAAAAAAAATTCTTCAAGATAGAGAGAAGAAATTGAAAAATGCATTGGAAAAATTAAAACAACACAGACATATGACAAAATCACAAAGAAATAGTTATGGTTTTCCAAGTATAGCTGTTGTTGGGTACACAAATGCAGGAAAAACATCATTAATAAAAGCATTAACAGGGGATGAACATTTGCAACCTGAAAATAAATTATTTGCCACTTTAGATACCACAGTTCATCAAGGATTTCTATCAAATAAGTTAAAAGTATTGTATATTGATACAATTGGATTTATTCAGGATGTACCAGAAACTTTAATAGAACCATTCAGAGTAACTTTACAAGATGCGATCGATGCAGTATGTTAAATACATGTTTAACTACCTTACAAGCTAGAATCTTATAAGTTAATTTTTCATTTTTTATAGGATATTTTAGTACATGTATTTGATATAAGTCATCCAGATGTAAAAGCACAAATTCAGGAAGTTCAGAAAACAATAGAACCAATGATAGAAGAAAATAAAGTGGTTATTAATGTTGCCAATAAATGTGACATTATTGAAGAAGGGACATTCGATAAAGATATTTTACCAGAAAATACGCTTACTGTTTCTGCAGTCAAATCCATAGGAATTGGTGTCTTACAATCTAAACTAGAAAAAGAAATTATGCGTGCTGCCAATTTGCTTAAGAAAAAATTCAGGGTAAAACTGGGTAGTCCAGCAGCATCATTGTTGTACAAAGAAACAGCAGTTATGAGCTCTGAACCCGATCCAGAAAATATGCAATATGTGATATTGGATGTAGTTGTAACAACAACTGTATTTTATAAGTTACAGAGAATGTTTAAGCGGTAGATGTTAAAAAAACTTTTACTAAAATAAATATTCTCTTAAGTAAATAAATTAAATGTTTATTTTTCAACGAGTCAAACGTCGCTTATCGCCTTAAAAATGTTCAAAATCTACTCGTCCTTTCCACAAGATATTCCTTTCCTTTTTTCTACGATACCGAGTACACGTGTATAGCACATGTCCTGCAGTCGGTGCTTGTGAACACCAGATGCAAGATTTGAAATTTCAAGCAAAGCATTTATTATGCTCGTTAACTAGATTAAAGTGTTAATTGTGTATACACTGGAAAATTATATACTCGTTTGAAAACGGGTCTAGTCTATCCACTCAATAGAAGAATTTACGATATAAACTGGTAACACTATTAGCTACCGTACATTGATAAATGCTATATTAGATAATCAGACTAAAATTATAGTTCCACTGCAGCGCAAGTATAAATAGGTTTGTCGTTTAGAGCCACATTCCTGTATGAAATTTTTACGAATCTTTCAAACGAAAGTGTCCTTCCTGTATTGCCATCATGCGGCGCATTCTCTAACATAAATCGGTCTCCGAAGCCGATGCGTGGGTTGGAGAGGATGCGATTTCACATTATCGGAGAGTAGATTTCAAGCGTGTTGGATGGTCCGTAGAAAAAGGGAGATATGGAAATCCGGCGAAGAGTAAACGAGATAAGGAAGTTCGTTACACTCGGCCTGTCCGAATGCATTTTGATACATGACTACTCACGATCAACAAAGACCCGGGTAATCAAACGGCTTCCCATATTAACCCTCTGAATTTGACCTCTTTTTAACGTAATATGATGTAGTTTAAATTTAAGTTTAAATTCATTTTTGAAATTGTATATTACTTTCTCTTTTTAATTTTTTTTATATACAGTGTCTCGTTATGTGGTAAGTTTTTATATGGCCACTTCTTACGGACTCTCATACATACTAATAGCGTTCAAGTTTAGGAAGTTGGAAGTCCTTTTCACATTCCCAACCTCGCAAACTTTGAAATTATAAAATTTTCAAACTTGTAAGTCCTCGAATTTAAAAATTTTCAAGATGGAATCATCATTTCAATTACGAACCAGAATTAAAAAATCAGAGTATGTAAAACTAGTTTAAGGCCACATAGCGAGATTCCAGTTGATCATATTTCGAAATTAAATTTCGCAACCAACCATGTTTCAGTTTTATCAGAAGCCTAAGATAAAAGAAAAAAGTTTCAATTTTTTTTGCTCGAAAAATGTCTTAACCCCTTCAATCAGCTTTCTAAGTTGAACAATCGATTTATCGGCTCCTGGATCGAGGCTTCCTCGGCTAAGTAATTTACGATGGTTTTTCGTGGCAGCGTTTATTAAAGAAGCGAGTTTACTTGTCTTATCTATCTCTTCGAGTGCAAAAACGATCATTCGCCGCAAGAAAGTTCGCGGCGAGGGTGCCGGCTTCGTGATGTATAATTCATAGAATCGGTGGTTCATGCATATATAGATATATAGAACGTCTTGAGGAATTAATCGCGGCGTCGAAGAGTGGAAGAGTTTCGACGTGGCATCGGTTCAGTGAGGAATTAATGAAGGATTGATATCGCGATTATGGTTCTCTGGCTATGGGAAGGGTCCGGTGCGCAAAGAGCCGATCGACAACGAGCAAACGGGCCACGATAATTAATTACGAGCGTGACGTCGCTTTAACGTCGTTAATTTTCATTATCTCGATTGCGACTCCGCTTGTAGCGTATCGTGTACCGTTTTCGGCCTCGCTAATTTCGCGCCTCGTCTGGACCTCGTCGCGGAAAAGGCATTAATAATTTCGGCTGTACTCTAACAAAATTTGTCAACCATCGGGGACGACGTTAACGGTGGTCACATGCACGAGACAACACCTACAACCATTGGCGTAACGAGCATTCTTATACGGGATAGGCTCCAGAACTTTATTAACTCCAAGCGACATTAGGTTTAACCCTTTGCGTTCGAGAGGTGACTCTCAGTCTCCATTTTATTTAATACAATAATTTGAAACAAGCATTTTAAATGTATAAACATAGTGAAACAGTCAATAGTGGAAATTATTAGTAGAGAAATGATAACCTCAAGAGAATTCATTTAACTTTTTAACTAAGTTTTAAAATTGCTGTTTGTAAACTGTGAAGTTACCTTCGAGTGCAAAGGGTTAATACTTTTTAATGAAATATATGTTGCTATATACATGATTTATAATGATAAAACGGATATAGTGGCAAGTAGTGGAATTTAGCAAACTCTTCATTTAAAAAGTTTTGCAGCTTCCATCTGTTAATAGCAAAAATACCTTTGAACGCAAAGGGTTAGAAGGAACAACGCTGTGCAGTATGTATGTGTAGAAGAGTATAGTCTGATAACTGTAACACTTCAAAATTTTAAAGTTTTGAACTTCCTTAAATTCCTTCAAAATTTAAGCTTTCAAAAATTAGAAAATTCAAAAAATGACTATATACTAGAACTAAACAATTTCTAAATTTGTAGAACCCGTAACTTTGTAGCATCGCAAACGTCTAAGTTTCTAGTATGCGATACACGAAGCACCCAACATTCTACATCCTCCATTCCTTATGCTTTACACGAAGGGCCACTTCATATATTTGGGGAGTGGGTGGGGTGCAAGTCCATCCTGGTTCCTATCTAGTTACGCCAATGCCTCCACCCCGGCTTTCACGGATGCAAGGATCCGAGCAATGCACTTTGCATGTTGTCTGGATTATTAAAGCGAACCAAGTGAAACCTAATTATCGCGGTGCCACTCTTGCCACTGGCCCTAGCCGAACGACTAATTTCCACCGCTTTCCTACTGTTTACCGTGGTAACAAAGCAACAACTTTACATTCCCGCCGCTCCCAACCTGTGGGACGACTTTAATCTCTGTAATCTTCGCTTGTGTCTACGTGTTAGGATGTATCATTATCTGTCGCCGTGTTTCTATGTCTCCTACATTCTCCAAGAAAATATGTGCTTCTTTCGTATCCATTCTTCATTCTTGTATATTTAGATATGTACTATAATTCTTGAATATAATTCCATACCTCCTACGTCTCGTAGTTGTTTTATTACTCATACTCATATGTTGACGCATATGATGTGTTTTGTTAATGACGCAATTTGTGCGTCTCTGTTTTTATCAAATATTTATCTCGTTTACTTTTTCAATTTTTTTATTTTGTTATACGTTTTTCTAATTGCCATAGTACTTGAGCGGTACAAATACTACTTTTGACGCATATGGTGCCTTAATGACGCAACAGGTACGTCGCAGTTTATATCAAATATTTATTGCTGTCACGTTTACTTTTTCAATTTTTTAATTTTGTTATACGTTCGTCTAATTGCCATGGTATTTAAGTGATACAAATACTACTTTTGACGCATGTGATGCGTTGTTGTTGTTTTTGTTAGGGCCACGATTGCTTTGATCATTGGCCTCCATGTGATGCGTTCTGTTAATGACGCAACGGGTGCGTTGCGGTTTATATCATCTACTTATTGCTATTATGTCCACCCTCTTAATTTCTGAGTTCTTTTACAGAGATCAAACAATGCTTATATTAGACGAACATACATGTATGTCATCAACATATGTATGTGTAATTCTACATAATTAAATTATGTCAGACTACGAATCCTCAACAGAATCATAACGGAGTAATAAAATTCTGAGTCCGATAAAATGAAGACGTAAATTTCCGATCCGTGTACGAGGTGTCTCATTTTAATTTCTAAATCGATGTATCGTGGAACTGAAAAGAAGATAACAGCCCTAACAAGTATAAGGGTCGAAGCGAAGTGATAAATGATGGCGCCGACTTTGATTTTTCATGCCAGATTACATTTCTAAGCTCGCAACGTTTCAAACTGACGAAGACATAATTTCTTTAAAAACATTTTATCAAAAGTTACAAGTTATGTTTTAACGATGTCTCTTATCATTACTGATTGAACTTCGATGTTTAGCGGTCTTATAATGCAGCGTTCTGTTCGAGACATGTTCATTTATAGATTAAAACGGAACCCTTCGTTTTGTCAGGGTTATCTGTCTAGCTTTCAGTTATCTAACGAACAATGGTCGCATTTCTTTCCGAATGTACGATTGCGCCCTCGCATTGTTAACGTAGCACGTTTATCTGGTACTTCAACTACAAACCAACAGCTTAAACGGGAAACTAGTAAGCCAACAATTACACGAACGACTGACTAACGAATGTCGATCGCCGGGAGTGACTCGTATAATGTAATGATTGGCCGTCGCGCTGATTCGGTTGCTGGTACAGATTCAATTACGGTTCGCACGGCTTGATATTTTGCGCTCCGATTGAACGGCAGGAAATCGACGGGACAGAACTTTGATCTCCGACAGCCGGTGGTCCCGAAATCGAATTAAACCAATGCTATGCGCATAAATAACGAAAACGACATCTATCGGTCGCGCGATTGTCGACGATTCTGTTCGGACGTAATTTTAATCGGATACCGTTTTGGCACTCGACTTTCGTTCATTTACAAATCTCCTACCTATCCAGTGTTTCACACAATCTGTCTCGTATTTTAATTAATCTCATATTGTCACGAAATCTTTAATCCCTTAAATGCAGGTGGGATTCAAATGTCATAGACTCTTATTATATTGCCACATTTGGAGTGGCGCTCCATCGTCGTTATACGACGCGCTGATTTATGGGGATCACTGCAGTATTTATAGCCAAACGGCTCTTTTCTGATTGATGGGATCACAAGTTGTTGAACGCTGGATGTTGGATTGCTACTAATTGTATAGGGCGTTGTATCGACACGCGTTGTATTGCCACGTGTGGTATTTTTAGGCATTTCCATTTTACATTTCCACGTGTTGTTTTAACACATTGAAATTTTCTAGTTTCTGGATTTCCAAAACGACACTGTCAAATTCTAAAATTTCAACATTTTCAAACTTCCAAAATTTCAATTCTCACAGTCCCAAATTTCTAAACTTCAAAAATATTATATTTCCAAATTTCCAAAATTCTAATTTTCACATCCCAAAATTTCTAAAATTCCAAAATCTCATATTTCCAAATTTCCAAAATTCCATCCTCAAATTCCCAAATTTCTAAAATTTCAAAATCTCATATTTCCAAATTTCCAAAGTTCCATCCTCAAATTCCCAAATTTCTAAATTTCAAAAATCTCATTTGCAAATTTCAAAAATTTTAATTTTCAAATTTCCAAATTTCCAAAATTTTAATCCTCAAATTCCCAAATTTCTAAAATTCCAAAATCTCATATTTCCAAATTTCCGAAATTCCATCCTTAAATTCCCAAATTTCTAAAATTCCAAAATCTCATATTTCCAAATTTCCAAAATTCCATCCTCAAATTTCCAAATTTCTAAATTTCAAAAATCTCATATTTCCAAATTTCAAAAATTCCATCCTCAAATTCCCAAATTTCTAAAATTCCAAAATCTCATATTTTCAAATTTCCAAAATTTCAATCCTCGAATCCCCAAATCTCCAAATTTCAAATTTCCCCAAATTCTTTCCTCAAACAAATTTTTAAAGTCTTCCACTCTTACAGCCTTACCAAAGGCCATATAACGAGAGTCCATTCCAATACGCCAATTCAAATGCGCTCAGATCGTGTGTGCATGCACTCAGATGCATGTACGTGTTTCTGAACATATATTATAGTTCTGTGTAGCTCTTAGAATGATGTTTTGCGTTCGAAGAAGGTTTGGATTCCTGTAGAGTTGACGCGTTGCGAAAGATCGTCGAACAGTCTCTTACAATGAGAAATCAACGTACAGGTATAGCTCTTTACGCGATGTGATCGATCTTCGTGGAACGGATTTTATGCGAGCGAACGGCAAAGCCGGTATCTTCAAAGAGAAGCAGAAAAATTTGAACAGTCAACCTCGTGTAGGAGAATCCCATACCCGCGGATGCCATCGTCGAACGATCATCATCATTTCCTTTTCGTACTTATTGGAGCCTTCGTTTCTCTTTCTATCATTTTCTTTCTTTTGCTAGTCATAGAAGCAAAAGAGCTTTTAGAATTATTATTATGAAGTTAGTTATTAGATAATAAAACAGCTCGATAAAATAACGAATTTTAAAATGACTATCTTCTGGTGATAGAGATTTGAAATTTATATCATGTTTCATGTTATTTTCTGATATTAGTGTGTGATTAAGTGTTGAGTTTAATTATGGTAAAAATGGGAAAGTATTTTTGCTTCTTTCTTGAGTGAATTTTAATCTTTTGTCGAATTTATTAAATGTCTTTGTGACGAGATTTGTGGTATTTTTATGGGGTTTAATGAGAATGTTTTGACAACCTTGAATTTCTACATTTCTAAGTCCTTAGATATCCTTGGATCCCGAAATTTTAAAAATCCACAGTCACATCTCTAAATTTTCACATCACTGAATCCTTAGCCCTCTAAATCTTTAGTGCCATCAATTTCTAGGTTTAGCCTCTGGATCACATCGGTAGGACTTCAAATTCTTAAATCCCCAAATTTTTACAGCCGTAAGTCCTTATATTCCCATATTCTAATATCTCTAAATACCAAAAACTCATCGATCTCCTAACCGCTGGGTTCTGAAACTCCTAGGTTTCCGAACTATGACCTCAAATTCTTAGGTCTAAGACCCAAATCGTCAAGACTCTAGATACTCATATACGGAGATTCCTAAATGTCCCCGTACATTCCTAATTCCTCAAATTGCTAGCCTTTGAAGTTCATAGGTCAAATTTCTAGGACCTCAAATTCCTACGTCTGGGATCTAAATTGTCAGATCTCTCGATTCTCACACATATATGTCTATAAATACCTATGTTCCTACATATTGTTAGGTTTTCAACCAATTCCTAGATATTCAACCAATTCCTAGGATTTGAAATGGCTACATCCCCAAATCTCTATATTCCCATATCAGTAGTTCTTCAAACCTTAAAGTCCCCATTCGAAGGTCCACAAATTCTCAGATCCTCGCAAATCCGTAAAAATCACCTCGTGGTAGACCTCTCCCCTTTCGCCACATTTTCTCTATAGAATTCACATTTGCCCTTGACTGCCCCGTCGAAACAGAATATGTATCAGGTATTTTGACAAATGGTAAAACATAAAATCGATCGTCCGTAGCCTGAAATCGAGCAACAAGGATAGATAGGTCGGTAGTTTTGCATCAGGGAAGTGTTAACGACGCGTTGAAGAAGAACGTTTGTTAGCAAAGGCGAAACGTATTCATTGACTTGGCGCCCTTGTAGAAGGTTAGACGTTCCTGGAGTAGAGGCTCCGGCATTGGCTGTTTCGCGGGCGTGGGAGCCTCCGCAGGGGTTCAGTTACTCTGCACGGTTAATAGAACTGCGCTGGGGGTGGGCGTAAGAACGAGAAACGGTTAGTACATCCTCGCGAAGGGTAGGAGCAATAGCCGGTTGGCGCAAGTGCGGCGGGGATATCGTGGCCTGGCGGAGCCCAGTCGAGTCCCGTGAGTCCGGGCAAGCACAGCTATTAACGGTGGTACGTGGTGGTGGTGTAGGCGTCGTCCGGGACTGAGATTTCGAGCCGCCATCGACAACCGATATTCCTCTCCACCGGTGTCCGTGACCAAATCTATCGTGCCGTTTGTCCTCGGTTATCGCGCCCGGTACGCATCTGCGTGTGTCCACTATCGTCGACGGTCGCTCGATTAATACGCGACTTCTTATATTCTGTTGTGCCGCGTGCCGTGAGAGTGTGTATGTGCATGCGTGTGCATGAAATAGGAGAGAAAGGTTAGGAAGAGCCGAAAGATACGGAGCGAGTCGGAAACTGAAAGGGAAACAGAGAGAGAGAAATATCGTACAGTCTGGTGCGTGTGTCGTAGAGAGCGGCTGCTCGACCAAACCCGAACCGAGGAGGAGGCGAGAGCTGTCACTTCGATCGCCATTTTAGCGCCGAGGCGGTGAAGAACCACCGGGTATGCATGCCGCCGATCGCGAACAACCCGGAACGCCCTGACACCGATGCACCCTGATACTCTTCCTGGGCTGTGCCTCTTTCGCTCGCTCTTTTTCTAGCGCCGGTCGCGTCCCGTGTTTTGGCTATCGAAGGAGACGGCACAGGGAACGGGAGAGGGGGGAACGGGAAGGGAAACAGCGGTAAGCGCGCGTCGATCAGAGACTGTGTCCATTGTATCTCTCGTGTTATGTGGACGTTGCTTATCTTCGCACTATCAACCGATCGTTCTGTGCTATTTCGCGATCATCTGATGATCGCCTCTTTTGGACTGTCTCGACTCTTTGGAAGTTGAAGGGTGTGTATTTTTTTATTTGGTGCATTCGCGACGTTCGTATGCAGCTGCGAAATCGTGTAGGAGCGTTCGCGACGTAAATTGACAGTGTTGTGCGCTGACAGTTTGACGGCAGTGTGCTCGAAGAGTACGCGCGTGGTTCGCTAGAAATGCGCGAGGACGTGCGAGTGAGATTCTAAACGCGTGTTAACGTAACAGAGAGGTGGATTCGGTGAAAGACGTACGGCGGGGGCAATGTAGGCCTTTGGATATGAATTAGTGTAGGAATGGAGTGGTTCAATGGGTTTAGGAGATTGAGTGTGTGAACTTGAAAATTTTTGAATTTTTAAATTCTCAAATTTTTTAATATTTGATTTTTTAATTCCATAATTTTGAAACTTTCGATTTTTCAAATGACAATTTAAAAATATTCGAATTTTTTAATTTTTCAATTTTCAAATTGTCACATTTTGAAGTTAACGAATTCCAAAATTCTCACTTATTTAAATTTGTCACATTATTACAAATTTCGTAGATTTGTAAATTATCACAGTGTCAAATTTTTGAATTTAAAAATAACAAAATTTTTAAATTTTTTTCCACATTTCCAATTTTCCCAAATTACATTTTTGAACTTTCTACATTATAAAATTACTACACTTGCAAATTTTTAATTGTAAATTAGAAAATTTGAAAATCTTCAAGTTATAATATCTGTAATGTTCAAATATTTAAGCTTCCTTTCTAAATTTTTAAGTTTCTAAATTCTGCAATTGTTCAATGTGCAAATTTCCAATGTTCATATCTTGTATCTTCAAAACTTAAGAACACTTCAATTCCCAAATTTAGCAGTTTCTTAAATTCTCAAATTTCTAACGCACTAAATGGTTCAATTTCCAAGTTCCAAATGGCACTTTGCAAACTATCAACGTTTCAAATTTGCTGTTTCTTAAATTTTCCAAATTTCAAATGTAGAAATTCACAGATTCTTGATTTCTGAAATCTCCAAATTCCTAAATTTACATATCAAGTTTCCAAATTCTCAATTTCTTAAATTTCTATATTTCTACATTTTTAAATTTCCAATGTCTTAAATGTTCAAATCACCAAATCCGTAAGTCTCTAAATCTTAAATTCTCATACTTGCAAATTAAAAAATTCCTAAATTCTCACATTTCTATATTTCCCAAATCTTCAAATGCACAAACTCTCCAACCACAAACTTCTCGGATTTGCCCACCGATAAATTTTGAAAAAGTTCAATAAAAAATTGCCGCGTGTCCTTTTTCCCTTATATCACAATTTTGTGTAGCCAAGCCCAGCATGCCCGTCGCAGTACGCGTGGAAAGAGTGAAAGGGTTTCTAGAAAGGGACGCACGACGCGCGGCGCCATACTGTCTCCCCCAGTTAGTTTTTTAAACGCGTTAGATCTCTCTCTTCCGATTCAGTTTACGACTCGCGTTGATCGTTGGTTGCGTATCGCCAGAAGTCTCTGATCGATCGTAAATGGTTTTTAGGTACATAGGTGCACGGATAGGTGGTCCCCGTGCCGGAACACGGCAGACACCTGGTCTCTTCCGGATCGACGGACCTGTTTCCACTTCGTAACGCCGAAAAGAAGAAGAGTCAGTGGTGGTTTGTGGTGATGGTGGTTGTTGTGTCACGACGTTCCCTCGCCGTTTATCGCTGGCCACCAACGTAAAACACGAAGGAATCGAACAAGCGATGATTCTGCGCGTCTGAAGAGATAGCTAGATGGATAGATAGGTTAGATAGGTAGATAGAGATAGATAGGACAGATAGAACGCGTGGTGAGGAATAACCACGACGTGTTTAACGGGGTTACCGTGTATTCCTGACCCGGTGTGCGAACGAAACAGTTGACAGTAGTAGTCTGGGGGTGTATAGCAAATTGTGAGAAGGTTAACCTTGAGGAACGATGTTATCGTTCGTCGCGCGTTTCTTCGACCCCTGATGACCAGTGTAACCGATTAACAGACTCCTTCGCGAGTGCCCGTCGATCGAACCGTTCGATAAAGCCCTGAACGCAGAGAGAACGGGAAGAGAGCGAAATAACGCGAGGGAGAAGAGGATCAAGAAAGAGGTGATCAAGGGAGAGAGATATCCGAGAGAATTAACAGCGACTTGTGAGTGGTCCGTGGTGCGAGAGAGTGTGGCTCGGTTGTAAACGGAGCTAAGGAGTAACATCGAGGACGGGGGGTCCATCGGCGACATTGGGGGGGCGTGTGAGACTAATTTTGCCCCCCCTACCCCACCCCCTGCCTCAATCGCCAGAAATTCGTCCTCGTTAAATTTATCGTCGGTGTTACCACGTGTTTAGGTAAGTCAACACTTTTATTCATTATTTTTATTTCTGGATATCTTTTGCTTCACTTATGGGTTGTTTGGACAATTTTTCGAGCATTTAGGTCTTTGATTGTTGTCATTTGAGATTAACAAATAGCTTGGTATTAAGGCTTTTATTATTTTCATTTGGGAGTTAATCACTAGAGTGATATTCAGCTTTCTGATGATTATCATTTGGGAGTTAATAACCAGGTTGACGTGCAGATTTTTGATTACCGTTCAGAGTTAATAACTGGGTTGATTATTGACATGCGAGGTTTCATGATTAGGTTGATATTGAGGGTTTTGATCATTGTCATTCAAGCTTCAGTACTATTACATAATGGCTCTGTTGGAGAAGCACTTGTAAATATTTGCAAATCTATAAGCAAAATTATCAAGTACTCTATCATAAAATAAGGTAACAAATTCAGTATTTAAATTGAAGTAACTATAAATATTTTTAATAGAACTTTAGTGTATCTTATTATAAATGTTTATTTTCACTACGATAACCATTAGTACAGCTATAAAAATACTACACAAATATAAATGAAGATTTACAGATTTCAATAACAATCAAAAACAATTTATATTATACAATTATCTTGTAAACATCACGTATCTCATTTTTATGATTTTATTAAATTATGCTACGAATTTTCCAAACAACTCAAATTGCACATTGTTTATGACTTTCATTTTACATTTAGTTTTTGTGTATTGCAACCACTTTTGTTAATTGCGAATCATTTTTGTACAATCAGATGCAACGTAGGTTTTCCTTAGATAAAAAAAATTCTAGTAAAAATAAGTTCATCTTAAGTTCCTTGTAGAAATCTGCCCAAGTTCAAACCTGAAAGTAAATATAATTGGTGATTTGGAAAGCAAAAGGGTTCGATGTTTTAAGGAAAATATGAACTTAAGAAAAATTTAGATCTAGGAAAAAAATTGTCTGTTTATTTAAAACTCCAAACTTAACGAAAAATCTAGATCTAAAATGAAAAACATTGAACCTTAGATCGAAACCCAGACTCAATGAAAAAACCTAGACCTAGGAAAACCTTCCACCGTTCTGAGAGTAGTAAAATCGAATGCAAATGGGTAGCTTCCCTCGTCTATCCTTATCCCTAGTAACCCTACGTTGCATTCGAGTGTACATTTGCAAAACGAAACGAAACGAAAGCTCGCATTGAGAGATCCATGAAAGAAACAAATGCAAAGATCGACGAAAGGGAGGGACAAGCTTTTTGTCCTCCGAGGTCGGCCGAACATTATGATAACGTACAATGTCGCGTCGGAGATTCATTGTACGGTTGGTAACAGGCAGCGTTCACTTCCTGGACTAAGAAACAAACAAGCTCGAGCATAGAATACCTCCTTCTTTAAGTGTTTTGTCTCTGCCACCGACCATCTTTGTTTCTGTTCATTCGAGCCGGCGTTAGGCCGGTGGACAAGTCCGGTAGATTTTGTTCTTGGACGAAAAATAAAAAACTTGGAGGCTGATTCGCTATGTAAATACCATAACTTAGCTCTGTTTTCATTGTCTACGTATTTGTATACTTGTTCCTGTGGATTTCCAACTCTGGTTCAAAGTCGTGAAAAAGAACCTCGCGGGGTCGTTGACCCTGCTAATTATATATCCGCAGCTTGCGATTAATGCTTTTGCTCCTTTTTCCTTCATTTTTTATCGACAGGAACTGAGTTGTTAGTGTATCAGTCGTTGATTGCAAATAACGTTGTAGGCAGGATCATGTGTGCCGTCGTTACGCTAGAATTCTATGTCACGGTTAGTCGCACTCGGTTTAACACGGCGTCATGATTTTATGGAGCTTAAACATGTGTCATTATTTAAAGATGATCATCTTCGGTGTTCCTACACTTGGCAAGAATTACGCGAGTAATTTAATAACGTGCTCACTGTGCGTTTAGGAGAACCTTGGATTAATTCGAATCCATGAGCTCGTTATTCGATTTTAACCATATGCTATTCAACATTCGGTCGAACTCTATGTGCTTTTCTTTTTTCGCGTTTGCTAGTTCATACACGGGAAATCGATGATATTAATTTAGTGTGACTGTTTTGCATTAGCGCAAATGCGGTCTGCGTTTGGTTTGTATCAAGGAAGCATCGATTGTCGATTTCGTGAAAATTTGAACGAAATTTCATGACTTAAAAGTATTACCAAATTACACTTGTGGCATATCAACGTGAAGCTTAAAGATTAAGGAAAATGACTGTGTAGGACCCCCGTCGATATTTTTAATGTAACATAACTGGTGGACAATTATACCAGACACTAACTATGCAAGAGTTTTATTAATATTTTCACTGCGAGCAACAAAAATTTTTTAATTCTTGCATATAAGTTGTCTAATATCGAAACATACAAGATTTAATTGTAACACGATTTCATGACATAAAAGTATCATCAAATTACAGACCTGATATATTACTTTGATGCTGAAAGTTAAACGATGATAGCTTATCGCTTCATTAATATTTTTGATAGAAACTGGATCTGCACTGCAACAATTAATGAGTCGAATAACCACTTTATAGCTTACTGTTACTGTTCATTAGTGAATGTTTCATTTTTAATCAATTACGTACACATCAAAATGGTGCAAGATATTTTAATCCTCACCGTGGTAGAATTTAGACAGCTTTAAAATGAAGCGTGAGCTATTCATTACGAAAGTGGTGCAAAACCCATCTTCTTTATGCAGGTACATTAATTGCAAACCCAAATTTCGTGTTCAACAAGAGGCAGAATATTATTGAATTAAATTTTTGTCGAAAAATGTTGCTCCACTTTCGAGGTAATGAACTCATAAAGTCTGCAAATTGAATTTTGAGTTTAATATTTATCTAAAGGATTCTGATAGTAAGAACAAAAATAAATAGGTTGAAAGTAATTTGATCGGTTTTTAAATTATTCTGATCAAGCTATTGACTTTGTGCGACAAAACGACTATGACGTTATAAAGAATTAAAATATTTATGCGTTGAAGTATTTACGATGCGTGATTATTTGTCCGATTCGATTCGATGATTCTTTCAAACGAGTGAATTCTTTATGCGATAGTATTTCGGAGTCAATTAAATTTTCATTCGATCATTTCCATCCCTTTATCTCGTCAATGGACAACCCCAGAGAAGGGGTATGATATTCAGGATCGTTCGAAACAAACATGGCGGCTGGAGAATTCATTTTTGTTAACGGTGCAATTACTTTCGAAATGATTGACGACGAATGGCATGCGCCGTTTCCACGACCGCGTTCGTCAGATTATATATTTAACGATTGCTCCGACGCGTTTTTGTATTTTTTCCAATTTTTTCCTTTTTTTACTTCGTTTTCGAGTATAATTGATTGACAGCGCGCAACGTTGAAATTCAATTAACGTTTGATACAACGCACGAGTACCGTTCACTTCCTGATCAATACTCGACCGCGATCGTATTTTTTTTCCTAAAGTAACGTACGTAATTTCGACGGACGTCGGCATACAATGAGGCTGGGGTTCACCTGTGCGCTTAAAATGACGTCCATTGATAGAGGTCTTCGGACGTTGTGTAATAGTAATGGACACTTTTAGGTTTGTCGCATTATAAAGGTCTCAAATTCTCATTATCAATATTTTTTCATTTTTAAATTCTCGAATGACTAAACTAAGTCTTTACATTTACGAATTTTCAAATTTTTAGATTTCCGAATTGCTATATTTTTTAGTTGCTGAATTTCTGCATTTCTGAACTTATGGATTGCTACATTGCTATGTTTCTGTATTGCTACATTGCTATATTTCTGTATTGCTACATTTCTACATTGCTCCATTTTCCTATTGCTACATTTCCACATTGCTATATTTCCAAATTGTTGTATTTCCACATTGCTACTTTTCCACATTGCTACCTTTCCACATTACTACTTTTCCACATTGCTAATTTTCCACTTTGCTACTTTTCTACGTTGCTACCTTTCCACATTACTACTTTTCCACATTACTATTTTTCCACGTTGCTACTTTTCCACGTTGCTACTTTCCCACGTTGCTACCTTTCCACGTTGCTACTTTTCCACGTTGCTACTGTTCCACGTTGCTACTCTTCCACGTTGCTACTTTTCCACATTGTTACATTTTCACATTGCTTCATTTTCACATTGCTTCATTTTCACATTGCTTCATTTTCATATTGCTCCATTTCCACATTGCTACATTTTGACATTGCTACTTTTCCACATTGTTATATTTTCACATTGTTACATTTTTACATTGCTCCATTTTTATATTGCTACATTTCCACATTGTTATATTGCCACATTGCCATATTATTTCTATATCAATAATCCTAATTCCCAAACTTCCAAATCCTCAATTTTCAATTCTATACGAACCATCAATACCCCTACATACTTCCATGCTCCCAGTACCCCAAATCCTTTAGCAGGCACCCGATCCGCCCTTCCTTGTAATATAGCTCCATATCACCCTGTACATATATCAAACGTCGATCGCAACATCCATTTATCACTGATTTGTTCCCGCTCCAAAAAAGCATCGTTCGAGATGTTTCGCTTACCTGTATCTGTCGTTGGTTGGTAATCGTTTCATGAAAGTCGTGTACCCAGCTGTTTTCGCGGACCGAAAGAAATTTATAATTACACCGCGGGTTCGTTAGCGGTTGGCCGGTATTCCGTTTTGAAGTTAATCGACGATGAAAGAATTTTCCTGGGTTCGCGATGAGCGGAGGCTTAAAATACGAGCAGCTTTCGTGGCTTTGACCATTAAAAGCCGTACTGCGATGCGGTTAACCTCAAAAAGTCTATAGTTCGGCCTTCCGACGGCTACCCTGGGCAATTTCATCGGGGAATATGAGGAAGGATAGCAACGAGGAACGAGGTCGGCGCGTAGGCCTCATCCTTTTCCTTTTTCTTTCACTCTCGTTCGTTCAGCAGTCGCATCGAAAAGGAACGGTGTTCAGCATCGTTAACGAAAGCAGGCCACGTTTTGCTGTGGATAATACCGTGGCTGCTTAACACTTACACCGACTCCTCGTTAAAGTATTACGTATCGTGTTGTTGAATATTAAAAAGCGAATTTCAAAAGTCTCGCGTTATTTGGTCACTTGAGTGTGACCCGAAATACCACTTGTTCGCATCGTTTGGAAGGGCAAAGTTCGACGAGGATGGCCGCTTAAACGTTTCGACCGTGTTCTTAATACAAAATGGCTGGCTTATCGACTGCGAAAATGATCAATTTTAGAACATGAGTGATAGTGATAAGTGAAGTCTAATATTTGATCATATAACAGTAGTATAATGTACGTTGTATCTATTTGAAAGTTGAGGTTTTATGAAAATGGCTGCATAAGTGTTTCATCAATATTCTTAATACAAGGCTGCTGGTTATATTACATGAAAGTATGACCGATTTTAAACGACTTAAATGACGGTAAAAGGGGTGATTCAATGACATAAAAGTAGTAGCAAATAGCACGTATATTATATCAATTTGAAGGTTGAGCTTTTACGAAAATGGCTGTATAAACGTCTCACCAATATTCTTAATACAAAATGACTGGTTATCAATTGCATTAAAATATGACCGATTTTAAATGGTTTAATTGACGATAAAATATAATGAAAGGGGTGATTCGATGACATAAAAGTAGTAGCAAATAGCACGTATATTATATCAATTTGGAGGTTGAGCTTTTACGAAAATAGCTGTATAAACGTCTCACCAATATTCTTAATACAAAATGGCTGGTTATCAATTGCACTAAAATATGACCGATTTTAATTGGTTTAAATGATGCTAAAATATGATGACAGGTCTGGAGTAATTTGATGACATAAAAGTAGTGCCGAATAGCACGTAAATTATATCAATTTAAAGGTTGAAGTTTCATGAAAATGATTAAATCCACGTCTCATCAATATTCATTATACAAAATGGCCGGTTGCCAGTTACAGTAAATAATGACCAGTTTCGTAACCTGTAAGGTGTAATATGATTTGATGATACAAAATTAGCGCGAAATAGCATTTGTGGTATATAAATTTAAAATTGAAAGTTTAGATAAATGTGTGTACATAAATGTTTCATCGGTATTCTTAGGTAATCTCTAATCAAACTTTTTGTAACGCCCTGTCTATGAAGGAAAAGTATGAGGTGTGTCTTGCATTTTTCTGTTGTATACAGTGTGTTCCAAAAGAAAATTGTTTGTAGCAAAATAGATTCAAAACTCTGTTCTTATTTTGTGACACCAGAGATAGGAAGATGAAAATCTAATAGACAAATTTAATACACAATTGTGTGATTGCTGAATTATTTATTAGTAGATACAAGTATCACAACTGTTATCACAAGTGTGATACCTGTTTTTGATACGAGATTGCGTTGATTTTTAACGCAAATTAATTAGGTATCTCTTTGAGCGAAGGGAAAATAGTGTTTACAAATATTTGAAGGGAATTTCAGTATTCCGATAGTTATTACGTAAGATCACATTGATGTTTCAGTGGATCTTCTTCTGATCAAACAAACCGCTATCCTTCGACCTGTGAGAATCGTAACAGTGTTCTGAAGCCCCGAGAAACAATTTACGAGTTGAACCCTCTGAACAAATACATGGAGTAATCCGACGAGCCCTCCGTTCTGTGTTATTTCAGGTACCCTCTGACCCCAAATGACGCTGTCCAGATCTTTCCTTTTTTTTCTTAGTTTGGTTCGATCGGATTAATATGGGCGGTATTTCAAAAGGATTTACGCGGGTAATAATAATGCTGCTTTTGTACCTTTCTTCTATTCAATAACATTTGATAGAATGTAGCTTATTCTGAACCAGATATTTAATTTTAAATTACAGTCTTTAATGATAGATTTATTTAATTTTAAGTAATGACTTTTATTATAGTCCTTATTTTGTCTTGAATATCGGATTTTATTTTATTTTAATTAAGCTTTTACAATTGGTGAATAATTAAGAAATTCTAAATTCCAAAATCCCAAAGCTTGAATTTTTTAAATCTTAAAGTTTCAAATCACAAAATTAAAAATTTTAGAATTCCAAATTTCAAAATTCTAATTCCAAGAATTGCAAATCTCAAATTTTAAAAATTCCAAACTTCCAAGTCCCAGAATACCACATTTGAAAATTTCAAGTCCCAAAATTCCAAGTTTCAAAGTTTGAAAATCTCAAACTTTCAAATGTAAAAATTTTAAATCCAAGAATTGCAAATCTCAAATTTTTAAAATTCCAAACTTCCAAGTCCCAGAATACCAAATTTGAAAATTTCAAGTCCCAAAATTCCAAATTTCAAAGTTTGAAAATCCCAAACTTTCAAATGTAAAAATTCCAAATCTTAAAATTCTAAATTCGAGAATTCCAAATATTAAAATTTCAAAATCCCAAACTTCTAATTCCCAGAATACCAAATTTGAAAATTTCAAGTCCCAAAATTCCAAATTTCAAAGTTTGAAAATCCCAAACTTTCAAATGTAAAAATTCCAAATCTTAAAATTCTAAATTCGAGAATTCCAAATATTAAAATTTCAAAATCCCAAACTTCCAATTCCCAGAATACCAAATTTGAAAATTTCAAGTTCCAAAATTCCAAATTTCAAAGTTTGAAAATCCCAAACTTTCAAATGTAAAAATTCCAAATCTTAAAATTCTAAATTCGAGAATTCCAAATATTAAAACTTCAAAATCCCAAACTTCCACTTCCCAAAATTCCAGATCCAAAAATTTCCGACCTCCAAATCCCAAAGTTCCGAATTCCAAAATTGCAAAATCTCAAAACAGAAAAAGTCAAAAATCCCAAGAGTTTAAGGACCAAAGTGGTATTTGCTCGGTACTCAGTTAATCTTTGATCCAGCGTGTACCTCTCGTTGTCATCGTGGCACGCAAACAATGAGCTATTATAGAGAGCGTGTAGAACACAAGCATAACGTGCAACGATGGAAGGTACACAAATCGTTAGGTAGAACAAGGCGTCTCGTTTAAAGTACAGATGAAACGACCTGTACCGGTCTGGCTTGCACCGCAATGATGCAACCGGGCACGGTACGGCGCCCTTATAGAAAACGTGCTGCACGAGGAAGAAACGATGAGAGGAGGCCATGCCTCGTGTAAGAACGTGCCTGTCGTACCGTACCCAACTGTCTATGTATACGTACGCCTACCTATATACATATACATCTATATACGTTCAATCTTACATTCTCCATTTCGATCCGTGAGAGAGAAGCGTTTTCATAGTGTCCTTAATACAAACTTTATATAGTTCCTTATTATCTGATATAACAATGACCGATTTTTCAATATTTACGTTCGAGTCTGCTATGATATGATGATCAAATCATATCAAAAAAGTAGCTCAAAATAATATCGTTCATTTGATGTTCAGTTCATTTGGTGTTCAACACAGTAGCTCATTTGATGTACAGTTGAAGGTTGAAGTTTTATTAAAATAGCTACAATGAATGGTTTATCAATATTCTTAATATGAAGTGGCTTATTAATACACAGTGGTTGAGTATTGGCAAAATATAATAATTTTGAAGATGTGTAAAAGTCTGACACTATGTGATGACATAAAAATATGGCTGATTGTAGGTGACAGTAGAACATTGATTTTGGAACATACAAGATGTGTTACTATTTGATGATATAAGAGTAGACGGCTATTCTATAATTCCTAGTTTCTAAAGTTCTTAGATTCCAAAAACCTCTAATTTCTACGTTCAAAAATCTTAAGATTTGAAATTCCAAGAACGTCTACTTCTAGATCCTAAAATCCCCACATCCCAAATTCCAAAAAACCCTAATCCTTAGATCTAACATCTCAAGAATACCAACTCCTAAGTAACAAAATCTGTAGATCCCAAATTCCAAGAACTCCTAACTCCTAGATAAGAAAATCCCTAAATTTCAAATTCCAAGAATCTCTAATTCCTAGGCCTCAAAATCCCTACATCCCAAGTTCCATGAACCCCAATTCCTACGTTCAAAAATTCCAAGATTTGAGATTCCAAGAACCTCTAATTCTAGATCCCAAAATCTCCACATCCCAAATTCCAAAAAACCTTAATCCTCAGATCCAACATCTCAAGAACCCCTAACTCCTAAGTAACAAAATCTGTAGATCCCAGATTCCAAGAACCCCTAACTCCCAGATGAGAAAATCCCTAAACACCAAATTCCAAGAAGCCTTAATTCCCAGACTCCAAAATCCCCACATCCCAAGATCCAACCCCCAATTCCTAAGGTCCCTCATGTCCCGAAATTTCGAAAGCTCCCATATCGCAAAATTGTTAACTGCAAATATTTATAAAATCATAGTAGATGCCCTTCGCTGCAATATAATCGTAGGGAAGGCAGATTTGTCGCTGACTGTACACGTAGGTACATGGCTTGTATACACGTCGAGTCCTAGATTCTCGGTTTCGTATCCGTGAGAGAGAAGAGAAGGAACAAACTCCGTAGCTCGCCAGTCCCACGGGGCCTCAATGTCCTCAGAGTTATCTCGGGCAACAGAGGGGGCCTCACCTTCTCGCGATCCTCTTCTCGGTCCCCCTTTCTCTCGGCCAGTCCCTTTCGAATGCATCCATCGCATCGTGCCTCTCTTCTTTTCCTCTCTTCCACAAACAAAATTTATCTCTCGCGTTTCTTTCGCGGTTTCACGGGATTCTCTTTCCTCTCGCGCTCTCTCTTCTTCGTGTTACACACCGAATCGTATCTCCGTCTCCCTTTCCCGTTTTTTTTCTCGTCTTCCTTAATTCCGCGTCTGTCAGCGTATCTCTTTCTCCTCGTCACGACTCCGTGGTTCAACCTCTGTACCCTCGTAAAATATGTATCCGTGTTGCGCTGATAATGAGAAGACGAACCGAAGGAGTTATACTACTTTTGCCAGGGGAAAGTGATGCGCACTTTTCGCACCTGGGAATGCTATGGAAACTGCTTTTTCACAGATTTTCGTGCGATAGGGATTACTTGGATGGCGCAGTTAAATGTATGGTGTTGATGGTAATTCGTTAAGAATTATCGATTGTGTGCGGGGATAATATATAGGGCTTTGTAGAGAAGGAAATGTGTGTGGAGGTGATTTCAACATTTTCAAATACATTGTCTAATTTATATGTTGTAACTAAAATTTCTAATTTTCCAACTACCTGCATTTGTATACCCCCATATCCAAAAATGCTCAAACTTCTTAAAAATGGCCAAATTCACACATATACAAATCTTCACATAACCAAATTACCAAACTTCCAAATCCTCATATTAATAAACCGAATCCTCATGTTGTCAAATTACCAAATTCTCACCTTAATAAACCTTCAAATCCGCAAACCCTCAGAATCTAAATCAGCAAAAGACCCAACACGGAGCCCCGAAAAACCAACAATATGATCGATGTTAATCGAGATGCTATCGATATTTCTTCGCCTCTGCTGTGTACACGTAATCGAACCACCTGGTCAACTTCACCGCTGTCGTTTGCTGACATTTTTCTTTCCTTATCGATCGAAACGGGAAAGTTTAATTAGACAGCCGACGAATTCCAGAGGAAATTACTCGACTCGTTTTAATATCCCTTACGTGCTCGGCGAATTCCAAAGGAGACCGGCCGAAAAGCTGGACCTAAGATATCTTCTGACGTGACCTCAACCTGTTCGACTGTTCCAGACTCTTGTTTTCTCTATTCTTTTTTTCTTCCTCTTCATCCTCTGTGTGTGGGACGCCATCGTTAGCCTCTTTTTCTCGATCATCCTCTATCGAGTTCTCTCTCTGTTTTCTTCCTCGCCTTAACAATCAACAGAATTCATCCTCCAAATACGTCTCTCTTTGACAGCGAGTTCGTTGTTCGTTTTTTTAAACCGTTTTCTTGCCTGATCGTCTCAAAACATCGTTGTGTAAACGTCTATTCATGCCACTCATTGACTGCCGTTTCGATCGTTTTATTTTCAACCTCGCGGTCACGTTGTGCACGCGAGGACCGAAAATATATAGTACAGTAAATCTGTGGTTCCCTTAGGGAAAATATGATGACTAAAGGGGAGCTCACGTTTAGAAGAGTCGTTTATTTTTATGGATATTTGAAGATACGAAAATTTGGGGATCTATCAATTTGAGAATATAGGTATTCGTAGAGATAGATGTTTGGAAACAGATTTGTGGATTTAGAGATGTGGGGAGAATTTCTGGATTTAGGGATTTGGCGATCTGAAAGTTTCGGATCAAGGAATCTTTTTAGGATCTAGGGATGCGGGGATGTGGAGAAATTGGGATCATAAAGATTTGTGAATTAAGGATATGGAGAGTTCGGAACGTGGGAATATAGGGATTTGATGGTCTAGAGATGGCGACTTAGGAATTCCATTATGAACTCCTCTTCTCAATTTGAAGTGATTGTTTTTTTCTGTAAAATATTGAGATTACTAAACATTCCCAAATTTCCAAACTCGTAATTTCAAATTTCCAAATACGTAAATTTTGAAATTTACAAATCCTACATCTGCATATACGTATGCAACATGTTAAGTTTGAAGTATATGTTTACACAAAATTCCAAATCGCTATATTTCTATCTTTATACCTTCTTTATTTCTATCTTTATCCTTGAATCGCTATAATCTACACTCGTTCGACAAAAATAAATACATCTTGACATAATAACGTTCCTAAATCTGCAATATCAATCAGATCCACGTATTCTTTGTCAAACTCCGCATCTCATCTCTACACGAGTACGCTATATGACATAGTCTTTGTTTCCTCGTTGCGTTTCCATGCACGTTTCCAGCTCCGAAATTTAAGCCAGCAGATTTCCAAGGAAGTCGAGGTATGAATTTCGTGTAACGAATATGCACAAGGACGAAAGAATTCGATGCGTGTCCCGGTTCTAATGTGACGGAAATCGTTCTTCAATACCTTTTCGGCGAAGTCACGGAGGGTTTGAATACGTAGCACAGCTTGACCGGACCTGGAATCGTCAACTATGACGAGGGTTCAAGCTTATCTAGACCCTGTTCCGTAGCTACGTAATGACGAAACAATGGCACGTCTTGATCGTGCATCGGATACACGTAATCGTGGCTGCTTCGGCCAGATTTCACTCAACGCCCGCTGCTTGAATATGCATCAGCAACTCGACAGTCGTTGGTTCTCTGCACGTTAAAGGTCTTGCGATACTCGGCCATGATTTATGCTCCTGCCACCACGAAACTTGGTACGCGCGTGTGAAGTATCCTTTCAGAATCGAGCTTTAATCTGTTCCTAGACTCGAAACTTTACGGATGGAAATCAATAATGTTTTTGTGCATCCGGTGATTTATGGTATGCGTTTTTAGGAAAATGAGAAACGCTTCTGTACGCGTTTCTTAGGGATGCTAATAAAGTATGGACTATAATCGTTTTGCTATTCTAGGCACGATGAGATGTTGAGTGGCGAATTATATTCGGTTGTTAGATACTTGCATCTACTTGATTTTCTTATTCTCGACTTTCAGCTTTTTTCAATTTTTAAATTTTGGAATTTGCAATTTTTGGATTTTGCAATTTTGGAATTGGGGATATAAGAATTTGTAAATGTGAGCATTTTTAGGAACGTTGAGATTTAGGATGTGCAAATCTGGAGATTTGTGGAGTTAAGAATTTCAGAATTTTAGAGGTTGGAAATTTGAGAACTTTTGCGAATTAAGATATGTAGGAATGTGCAGATGTAAGACTTCACATTTAAGAAAAATAAAATTGTTAATTTTATACAACTTATTCAGGAATCGAATACAACCAATACTAAATTCTCCTCCCTTAATCAAAACAAATCAAATATGTCTATTCCTCCACTCGAAATGTAAACAAAAATTACAGAAGTAAAATCACGATAATTTCATTTTACATATCGATACGATACAAATGGATTAACGAGTTACCTAATGGAGTACGACTCGTTTCTCAACCTTTTCGGTGCGGTATGAGACACGCCTTTCTCGTCTCTCCCGCTGGCTTTTGCATCGAGTTTCGTCGTCCAATGATTCTCTTTTACTGCATTCAATAATAATAACCGTAAACGGTAAGACTCGGTATTACATGCACCATACTTCGTGTCATCTGTAAAAAATTGCCATACCTCGGTTGAACTCTGACACTCGCATACTTTGCATGACTTTTATGACTGTCTTACAACTGTTACAATTATGCACAAAAAGCAGTAGAACTTATATGATGTCTTCCAGTGTACACGAAAAAAGTGTTTAATTTACATGTTATAAATTTACAATACATGTATTCTTTATACCAAAAAGAACAATCAATTAAAATGTAATTTAAGTATCTTCATAAAATGTAAAATACATTGCAGTTCAATTGGTATCATACAGACCTGTATACTCATACAGGTAACACCAGATGACATATTTATTTCATCTTGTAATAACAAGTTTCCGTAGTTGATGGTAATTTTTGCAAGTACTGCGTACAGGTGTACAGAATTTTGGATTGTATATGTATCGATGATTTGGATTGATGTACACGAATAAAAAAGGGCGAGGACCACGTCTATAAGATGGTTCAGCCTGTACATCGTAGACTGCCGTTTCACAATCGAACGAGCACAGGACTAAACAAGCCGGAGTCCGGTATCGGGATCTTTCGAACGGGAAAAGAATGCTCATTAAATCCAATTACCCGAAGTTTCGTCGTTAGGACGGTCGAAAGATGGTTGCCGATAGGGACGGCCAAGGTAGAAGAAGCCCGGTGGTTTCTACGGTTCGATGGATCCGTTGTATTTCGTCTTAATCGCGGTTGCACGGCGTTCCCCGTAGAAAATTAACAGAAGGAGAAGACGCGACGTACACGTCGGATAATGGACAAAGCGAGGAACACGGACCAAACAAGCAGACAGGTAGAGGAATCTGTTGGTGGTGCCGACGAAAATACAGACGATCCGAGGAGTCAAGAAATCAAGACGAGGAAGCGAGTACATAAAAAGCGCGGAAAGGGAAAAGACAGCCAGAGCTCCTTCTTCCTCGCGTGTTCCTCTTCCAGACGAGAGAAGATGGTGAAGTTCGGAAAGCCCGAGGCATCCTGGAACATCGTACGAAAGGAGAATTCAGGGGGAGGGGGCAACGAGAAGTTCCAGAAGAGCTACAGGCGGCCGAAGGACCCCGGGATACGAACGAAACGTCGAACGGGAGAGACAAAGAGACAGACACTGACAATGAGAAAACGAGCCACGACGATGAGAACAGAAGATGGAAAGAAAGATGGAGAACGGGGAACGAGACGACGGGGAGAGAGATGGGATTCGGTGCAGGGACGGTGATTTTCTTCTTGAGAGTTGCAGCTCTGGAATTTTTGGTACTTCGCGAAATTTGGAATTTGGATATTGTTGCTTTTCTAATTTTTGAGAATTTTATAAATTTGGAAAATTGGTCATTTGGGAATTTTGGGGTTTTCGGAATTTAGGAATTTGGAGGTTTTGGGGTTTTCGGAATTTAGGAATTTGGAGGTTTTGGGGTTTTGGGATTTTGGGATTTTGGGGATTTGGAAATTTGGAGTTTTGCGAGTTTGGGAGTTTGAGAATTTGAGAATTTGAGAGTTTGAGAATTTTGAGATTTGGAAATTTGGAAGATTGGTGATTTTGGAATTTTTGGATTTCGAGAATTTTCGGAATTTTGTAAATATAGAAATTTGTGAATTTTGGGGTTTTACGAATTTGGGAATTTGGGAATCTGGGAATCTGGGAATTTGGGAATTTTGAGATTTCGAGAATTTTTTGAATTTTGTGAATATAGGAATTTGGTTATCTGGGAATTTGAGGATTTAACTTGGAAATTGGAATAAGTGAAAACTTGATAATTCAGTAATTTGACTATTTGGCGATTTATTGATCAGAAAATGTGAGCTCCAGAATTTGGTAATCTAGAACCTTGAAAGCTCAAGATTTCAACACTAAAAAATTTAAAGACTTAATACTTTGAAAAACCCTAAAATTGACATTTATAAATTTTCCTCCCCAAAAATTAGTTATTTAAAATTCCCAAACTAATTATCAGAACCCCAGTATCGTAAAATGTTTGATATGTCCAATTCTCAAACAGTCCACTTCTAAAATTGTGTAATGAACATCCTTAAATTTTTATGTGACTTCAACGATTCGTGTTAATTTGTCGATCATCGATCGAACATTTAAAACGAAAATACCTGACACAAATTCCGACCTGGTAAACTTAGCAGCAAGTTAATGCGGTTTCCGTGTGTTTCGAACAGACTTCCTTCGAGCGTGCTTCCTATCCCGGCCACAAAATGGAAAAGCGTGTATCGAACTACGAGAGAAACTATGCCGAGGAACGTTGAAAAACTTTTCCGTTCTATCTTCACTAGTCCGAAGTGGATTATGTATCCCGCGGTTATCGTACATTTCCTACGGAACTTTCAACCTAATCGTGAGTAGATTGGACAAGAAGGCGAGAACTGCGGGTGAAGCGCTCTCGACACTCTCAAATCTTGCATTTGTTGCTTCTATTGATTTATTATCTCAAAGATATTGTTCGGTGTAATTTTCTGTTACTGCTAGTGAAACAATTTCTTGACGTTATTAAATTGATATATCCCAAAGAAATCATTGTTTCTTCTATGGACTTGTATTTAGGTGGCGGTGCTTGGGGTTGTTTGTAATTCTTACATAGTAAAATATTTGCTGTATTTTACTAATATTCTCATTTTATATGCTAGTTATTTAGAAATATTTATAGGATATTTAGGAATTTGGAGGTTTTGGGGTTTTGGGATTTTGGGGATTTGGGGATTTGGAAATTTGGAGTTTTGCGAGTTTGGGAGTTTGAGAATTTTGGGATTTGGAAATTTGGAAGATTGGTGATTTGGCAATTTTTGGATTTCGAGAATTTTTGGAGCTTTGTGAATATTTGGAAATTTGGAGTTTTGCGAGTTTGAGAATTTGAGAATTTTGAGATTTGGAAATTTGAAAGATTGGTGATTTGGGAATTTTTGGATTTCGAGAATTTTTGGAGTTTTGTGAATATAGAAATTTGAGAATTTTGGGATTTTTAGAATTTGGGAATTTGGGAATCTGGGAATTTTGAGATTTCGAGAATTTTTTGAATTTTGTGAATATAGAAATTTGGTTATCTAGGAATTTGAGGATTTAACTTGGAAATTGAAATAAGTGAAAACTGATAATTTATTAGGCTCTTAGAAATTATTTTTTTAAATATTTATAATATAAGCACTGGTGCTGCTTTCAGACATATGTCTTGTCAATACATTGACACCCACGTCACCTATATGTATATAGATGACACTTAAGTTTCTATGTACACTGATCTAACATATATATTATTAAACATTTGTTTAATTAAATAATTAGAACAGGGTGTTGTGAAAATAGTTGGAAAGATGTATTAAAAATGAAAGTACTACTGGATGCAATTTCCAATTGCTTCAATGTGGCAGTATTAAACTACACATTTTACTATTACAAAAATGATGAAAAATATTTCTCACAAATTTGACAAGCTGTTCAAATCTATTTAAGTTATACAGTTATTTTCCTGCCATTCTAATACTTCAGAAATACATCCTTTTGTACAAAACTAAAGCTTAATTCACTCGGCATAGAAGGGAAGCAATCAATTCGAAATAACTTCCACGCAATACGATACAAGTATAAGTAATAACTGCTATGAACAGTTGTTAGAGATCAATTATAGATCTATTGATTCTTCTCTAAATTAAACTTTCGAATGCGTACATCGCCCCACGATGTTTCCACTTTCTTCCTCGTTTCACCGGCAGGTTTTTGGGGGCAGAAAGTTGAAAGTTAATGGTGCACGAGATTACGAGCCACCTCGAACAAGGTATAATTCATCGTGGCATAGAAAACGACGTAATAGATCGTGTGTTTGTCTCCTTTCTTCTATTAACTCGAACCTATCGAAGTCCTCAATTACATTATAATTGAGAGGCTCGTTGTAAACCTCGGTCTTTCCCTTTCGTTCTTCTGCTTTTCGAGAAAACGAATGATCGCCTCGAAAAGTTCGTTGACTCGCTTTCGTCAGGTTCAGGAACCGATAGATAGGAATATAATCATCGTCATCGATGATCGCCGATGGCGGTAATGCGAATCTCCGGACGTGAGAGGAAATATAAGGGGAAAGGGAGAGATGATCTCGTGAAACGTCGCTTTGTCCATCGTATCTCGATTCCCAGGGGAAAAAGGGCGTAGGTTGGTTCTGCTATCTCTCGATCGAGAAGCCTGGTGTTGGACGAAAAGAAAATCATCGTGATTAATTTTATACCGGCCAATGATCGGATTCCTTCCATCAACCACGTTCTTGATAACAATCTACATACGTCCATGACTGTGTAGAAAAATTATTTTCATAATTCTTTTAATTGCCATTTCTTACAACGGTCTGGGTCTCCAATGTTTCTCAATTTCATTAGGTAGAAAAATGGGGCAAAAGCTGAAATTTCGATTTTTCCCTGTTATGACCCAGTCCGGTTAGAAGGTTGAAACTTGGTTCAGATTTTAACCGTCTCACTCGGATGTGCCCTTTAACAGAATAAAATAGTTCTAATAAAAATGATCTCGGACGCAGATTAAGTCTCGAAATGTTGAAATGGCCAGCCAGGTGGAACGTCCACTGGAGGCTAACTTGCGCCACATCCATCAGCAAGATGGCCACATATTATGAGGCAGCCAGTATAATGGTTGCGAGCGAAAGAAACAACCGAAGTTGCAATTACAAAGCTAGCAGCGTCGGTGATCGAAATCGGTCATTACAGATGGAAGGTTAGAACCGGGGGCGAAATTAGCCGCGGATAGGCGTTCCTCCGTAGCCAACTGGCCGCAAATAAATGCGTAGCGTTAATCTTTGGCTGAAAGAAAGGAAGAACGCAAGGAGGTCGAGTGCGGATTTCGAGCTCGGTCGGAAGCGGAGCCTCGTCAAGAGGTGGTTGCTCTTTAGCGAGAGGAGAGAGCCGAGGGATGCGAAGAATAAGAAGAAGGTCGAGGAAAACCCAGGGAAACGGAACGCACGATGTCATCAGGAAACAGCCTAAGGGGTAAGAAATTTTTCAGAGAGAGAAGCTCGTAGTTTCCACGAAGCCGAGTTCCATCCCGTGCTCCCTCGCGGCCACAAATGAAATCCAAACAGATCAAAAGGTCTCGGGACACGGGGAGCAATGATACGGGCACAACTTTCAAACTATGAGTAACTCCGCCGCTGCTTGGATGCAACTTTCAAGTAAAATCTATGATGAAATACAACGAGGCTTTTCCACGCCGCGTTTTCCACATTTCGGTCGGGCTGCCTTTCGACCTGCTACCTCGTATCTCATTCTCTGCACGGTAGATCACCGTTCCCGGAGATTTCCTATCTGTATTGCCGGGGCAAACACTAAACTTGAACAAATGTCTCGGTTCTACTTTCCGCCGCCTCTTCCTCTCGCGCTTCTCGCCTATCTTTTTCAGAATCTTCTCCGTTAATTTTCATTTTGATAAATCTTTCGCTAAAGCTTTTAATTTATCTGTTCAGTTTTTGAATTTTAATCGATCTTTTAACGAATCTGATGCATTTTTGAATTTTAATCACTAAGTTCGTGAGTGTGAATAAATCTTTTACCGAATACATTAAACTTTTGAATTCTAATAAATCTATTAAGTTTTTAAATTTTAACGAATCTTTTAACGTGTCTGTCAAGCTTTCGAATTTCAATAAATCTGCTGAGATTTGAATAAATCTTTTGAATTCATCAAATTCTGAAATTTTAGAGATTCGAAATTGTGTCAACTTAGACATTTGGCCAAGTACCTAAACCTTCAAACGTACCTTACTAATAAATGAATTAAATACAATTTTTAAGACGCAAATTTTTAAAATGCATTCAACAATATTAACTTCTAGATACTAAAATTATTTAAACAAAAATAAGAAGTGTTGTAAACTACAATTGTATTATCAAGGGTCAAACATTGAAACTAAACGAATCAATTAGATGAAAGTTACAAATTTAAATGAGCCCACAGTTAAGAATTCAAAGCTTCCAAAACACGAGCGAAAATCCATTAATCAAAAAGAAATACGGATCAGCTGCCTCAGCCTAATCAACGTCGGATTTGAAACCGTGTCTAACGCGATCAAAAGGTTAGCTATTGAATCTGTCACGATTAGTCGTGGAAAAAATTGCTTGCAATAAATGTCCGGAATCCGATCGTTAGAGACTGTTGTAAAAGCCCATGAAAGTTCTTTTACGACTCGTCTGCTTTTGTCCACGAGATTTCGAATACCGTATATCTCCATCTTTTTTTTATATCGCAGCATAGCGGACGGCTGTCTTGCCGCGTTCTTAATCCCGGTTCACGTTTGTCGACGCGTGTTGCTTCATCCTACCAAACGTATCCGATTGTTCCTTCTCTTTCTATTATTATCCGACAAGGTTTACAATCAAATGGACTCCGGTCAGCTTATAAATTTAATTAACTTCCGAGACTGGTCGAGCGGGATGCACCGAAAAACGAGCACGATGTCCGCTATTTATGCGAATTAAGCGATGATTAAATGATCATCGGTTAGTTTTAAATGCGCGGTAAATTGTTATTACGTCTGTGTTATGTCGATTAGAATTCAATTTCGTTTAATTACAATCGATTACGATTTTTACGGCCGATATAATCACGGCGGTGCACGATTTAAACGATATCGTTTAATCTACACGCAATGTTCGATACAGTGTAAATCTGATTTTACACGATTTTCGTTATGAAACTTTGTCACGCAGACTCTGCATCTACCTTTTCAAGGTACGCTTAACGCGTTGCAGAAACGAGCTCTTCAATTAACGCGTACGCAGTTGACACTATTTTTTCACTTACCTGAAGCTGAATACCTACCGCATTTAATATACTTAAATCCACATACCAGAGGTTTCGTCGTTAAAATAGGAACGAAAGTTGTTTCAAGAAAATTATAGTGGCTGTTTATTTAAACTCCAGTTCGAATGGAAATAATCTTAAATCTCGCACCATTGCAGTGTAGACACCTTTTAGATAACTTTCAAATAAATTAGTTTAATTCATTGAAGATAGTGTTTAATGTCTATTTTATTTTCTCGTTTGTAAGAGTTCTCATGCAAAATACACTGGTAATACAATAGAAGATAATGCAAATTTTTGAAATTATTTATACATACAGTTTGTACATACAATAAAATATACAGCAAAATAGTAATATACAATATCTTCAAAATTCCATTAAATTTCATTAACTCCTTGTACTATGACTTATGTGTTAGGTGCATCAGTCAGAACTGAATAACTGCAACCACAACATTAAAACAGACAAAAAAAATTGAAATGTTATGTCAATATGTTATTATTCAATCGTTGACTTTTATAATTGGACTTGAACTCCAAATTGAAGCGTATTAAAAATTTGAGTAAAATTGATAACGGCTGAGGTACGAGTGCGTCACGAGTCGGCCTCGTCAAAATAATGCAAGGGGTTAATATATATTTTGGCAAAATCAATATAAATTCTATGCTTTAGTACATAAAAATGTAACAATACGTTTCAGAATCAATTAATGGATAATTACTGTGCGCTTCATTGAGAAATATTTAATTATCAATTATCAGTCAATTAATAGCAATTAAATTCGTAGTCGAGAATCGTTTAATCATCGATTAAAATTTAATTCATTAACGCAGTACTCAGAAATAATTAGAAATTTCGAAAGCATCTCGCACTGCAGCTGCGATCGTCAATACGATTACAACCATTTCGTGTACATAAATTTCATCCAGTACAAGCTCATAAATTTTCCATCGCTATCGTCTTCACCCCACCGATTTCCATAAAATCACCCCCATTCTCCATTTCCTTTTTTCTAATTTATCGCGACGTAAGCTCGCTGGAAACCGCCTTAATCCCGGTTCACGCGTCTTCGTGTCGAGCTGGTTTTACACGTTGTCGCGAGCAAATCTCGTTTTCACGTGCGTGCACGTGGACAAGCGGCTGAAAGCAGCGGGTCGTACGCTGTAGCACACGGCTTTTTCTACGGGTGTAACACGAGCAATCCGAGCGATGTAAACGCGCGTCAATCCGTGACGCGGCGTACAGCGAAGCCGAACCGAGCGGAGTTGAGCCGAGCCGAGCCGGACGTCGTCTCGTTTTGTTTATTTTTCGAGGAAAGCGCCCTGCACAGCACGTGGCGGCAGCTTGCAAATGACACGTGTACACACGCCACTCCCTGCCCCCTCGTCTGCCCTTTACGTGCACCTCATTCATGCGGCTCGATCGTTCGGGACAACTGCTTCCGTCCCTGCAAAAAAGCTCTGCCACCGGGTACAATCGCTGCTCGTCAAAACTACCGACGAAAAATTAACGGACCTTGTCGACTTTACCCCTTGTGGAATTTAAAGTTAAGACGTTTACATCTTATGAGATATGTACAAGTGTACTGATGGGACATGTACAAGAGGAAATTTGATTGATAGGAATCTTGAGATTTTTGAAATTGAGGTACGTAAATTGGGTGAACGAGGATTTCAAGGTTTTAAGTTAGTGGATTTAGAAGTTTGATGAGGAGTTCGGAAATTAGGAAATCTTGTGATTTAGCCATTTGGGAATTTGGAAAACAGGAAAAATTTGAAGATTTGCGAAGTTGAAGATTCTACGTTCCCAAACTTCTCAATTGCCACGTACCCAAATATCCAGCACAATTTCCAGATAACCCAAATCTCCAAAGTTGCTGATCTCTAAAGTTGCGAATCTGCAAAGTTGTGGATCCAGAAATCTACATTTCTTCGAACCTCGAAGTGTTTACGTTCGCAGAAACTCGTAATCCGTCACTGATTCCTATGCATCGATGCTGGTGCATATCGAATAAAGGTAATGAAGTACATAACAAATAATTGAACGAGGAACGTTTCTCGATTACGAGGATACGTAGTTCGTTAAACGTGTGCATGCGTTCAATTCGAGGGTTAGTTCGATGGTCTTACGATTTTATCGTACAACCTGAACGTAGACACACACGGACAGTAGAGTCGTAAAGAGCCGACAATGA
This sequence comes from Megachile rotundata, assembly GCF_050947335.1. Lineage (NCBI taxonomy): Eukaryota > Metazoa > Arthropoda > Insecta > Hymenoptera > Megachilidae > Megachile > Megachile rotundata. The sequence continues at coordinate 9,175,044 of NC_134991.1, read as the reverse complement.
CACATAAATATCGCGATAGTTCGCACGCGAAAGTCGTAAGGCTGTTTTTAAGTTGCCTTCAACGTCCCTTATACGCTTCTCTGCCAGCCACTATATCCGCAGTGGCTCTTCATTATCTAAGCTGTGGCCATTAGCATAATGAATGGTGAATGTCATAAAATCGGGCTAAGAGTTTAACCAGACACCGCTGTCACGATATTTACCTCTTTATCCCTTGAGCGAGACACGACATGTCGTTAAATTATGGTGGTTGCGCGGGAAAAAGAAATAAACAGGAAAAGAGGATTGTATTATCTTGATCGCTCGGAAAATTTACTATTTTCGTACTGTTGAATCGGGTTAATTGTCGTTCATTTAACGTTTTTAATGGGTTTTTAGCTGTACTTATATTTGCCAGTTAATTATTATGGATCGCGGAAAGTACAGACTGGTCTCTTTGCTGGGAGATTTATTAGGAGTTGGTAGGATATAATTTGCAGACATTTTTTATGGTTTAGTAGACTTGATTACAATACAGGATTTCGTGGAAAAATATGTAAATTGAACAGTTTTCTCAAACCCACGTAAATTCTGAAATACGCAACTCCTCAAATTTCAAAATTCCTCATATTCTTGCATGTAATTACAATTTCATCCTCCATGACCCAGCAGGTTTTTGTCGCGAAAGTGTACACACTCGTGTTCGGATGTTAGCCCAGTTTTGTGTGCAGAAACGAGCAGATTGTCCGATCCCGTTGCGTCCCGGTCGTGCTCATTAACTAAACAGAATTATTAGGATCGCGAACGCGATGTATTACGTGTCAGCGACAGACGTAACGCGAGCCTTCTCGTTAAGCAAACCCGTCGCGACCAACGGTGGCCGGTGTTGATTGAATTCGTTAATTTTGCAAGGCGACACCGCCGGGCCTGTTGCGAATTTCGGCCGAGCGCCGCGTTTATTGTCAGCCACGGCACAGACTCGTTCCAGCCCTCTCGGTGTTACACTGAAAACGAGGCTTAACGTGCGCCGAGGGATCGAACCCTTGCCAACATGGCCTGAAGGGGTTTCCAACCCCTTTTCATACGCGCAGATAGCGGTGACCCCCCTTCGAGCGAGTATGTACTCCCGGCAAACTTCACCTGAATCATCCAATTCAGCAGGGCTCTTCAAGAAGAGATTAACGCGCCACCTCGCGGCATCCGAACAAAGAAAAAGGAGCGCATCGAAGCTGAAGAAGCCGGCAAATCCAGATCCCGCTTCGTAATTGCTCCATTCAAGGATAGGACCTTTCGAAACGTTGCGGTGTCTACCTTTAGGTCAGAGGTCACTAGACTTTCTCAAAAATGGTCCGGATCGAAATCAAAATTTACTGGAACATTTATTTACCTTTTATGTGCAATCCAATAAAAGGAAAATGGTGACTTAGGAAAATCAGGATGACCTAGGATATATTCTGACTTGATGAGGGATACTTGCTGTAACACTCGAGAGCTATTGTGTATTATTTAATTTACGTTAATAATCCTCTGCTCGTAATTAAGCAAACTGATAAATTAATAATTTGAGAACCCAAAAATTTTCTTGACAATTAAAATATCGAAAGATATCAACTTTCTAACAGTAATATCCATATCCCAGATTTCGATAGCTAAAAATTGATGAATATGTCAAGGACAACATGAAAATTAGAAATCATAGTATGTCATAGTATGTGAAATTTCAATCTTTAATAAACAGGATGTGCTTTCGAAATGATTTCACTGCATACTTATAATCCTCGACCTTGTACGAGAAATCGTTGAAGTAGTCAGGAGTGGTTATCTTATGATTAGTGGTAGATTATGAAAATGAAACTAACTTGAAATTGCTTTACTATTTACGTATGCTGATTTTCTCCGCGAGTTTCGAACAACTTTACGCTTTTGAGCTCCTTCAATCGACCTACTTTTTAAAAATTCTCTTGTGTAAATAATTAATAGCGCGTAACAAAAACTGCGAGCCGTGTTAGCATAAATGGTATAACTTAATAGGTACTCGACTTATAATTTGCCCTATAACGAAATACTTATCATTTAATTTAGTATGTATTTAATACTTGTTCAATTAGTACCTCATATAAGTTATGTCCTATAATTTTGTATTTAATTAATTGATGTTTCGATACATAATACGATCAGTGATAATTTCGCCGAGGCAAGTCCTGTTAATAACCGCAAATATAAGTAAATCATGTTTCAATCTAATCAAAGGTCTGCGTTCAGTAATTAGATTTAATTAAGCCTGTCTGAGCTAGATTGTACGTTCTCGATTGTATGTCCCCGGATAATGCGACTCGATTCTGAGGGATTATTTCGTGAATTGCATTTCTGACGATGCACTTAATTAATTTCTTGGAGGTAGGTCGAGTATCAGACAGGAACGAAAGCGGATGATAGGTTGAGCTTTCGCTCGATTGAAATCCATACCTCGTTTCCAGCCAAAAATTAACCAACCATCGACTCGTATTAATAAATCTGCGATCTGAGTATTTCCTGATTGCGAGCTAAATTTTCCGCGCTCGTTTTTCCTTCCCTCGCAACGAAGCTAAACAACGCGAAACGATCGCGTTATTCGCACTCTGATTCGTGCGATATTCATCGGCCATAATATACACAGATTCGACGACGATAAAATTATGAATCATGCCACCCTGACACGGATATTCATGCTGTTTTTCGCAGCTTTCACGGAAATATCAAATTTGATGATATAGGAAATTAGGAATACAATGTTGTCGAAATATACGAATACGGTTAGGTTAGGTAGATATTCGGATATGAAGATATATGGATAGAGGGAAGTATTGATCTAGGGATGTAGAGGAATGGCGATATTAATATCTAGAGATACATGATTCTAGGGATGTGGCAATCTAGGGATATAGGAATCTAGAGATGTGGCAATTTACGGATATAGAAATTTAGGGACATGGGAATCTAGGGACATAGGAATTTAGGGATATAGTAGTCTAGGGATGTGGCAATCTGGAGATGTACGAATCGAGGGCTATTTGAATCTAGGGATATTGAAATCTAGGGGTATGGGAATCTAGGGATTTTGGAATCTAGGGGTGTGGGAATCTATGGATATTGGAATCTAGGGACATAGGAATTTAGGGATATAGTAGTCTAGGGATGTGGCAATCTGGAGATGTACGAATCGAGGGCTATTTGAATCTAGGGATATTGAAATCTAGGGGTATGGGAATCTAGGGATTTTGGAATCTAGGGGTGTGGGAATCTATGGATATTGGAATCTAGGGATATACGAATCGAGGGGTGTTTGAATCTAGGAATATGGGAATCTAGGGATATTGGAATCTAGGGGTATTGGAATCTAGGGATGTAGGAATTTAGGGATATAGCAATCTAGGGATATACGAATCGAGGGATGTTTGAATCTAGGGATATGGGAATCTAGGGATATTGGAATCTAGGGGTATGGGAATCTAGGGATTTTGGAATCTAGGGGTGTGGGAATCTATAGATATTGGAATCTAGGGATATAGGAATTTAGGGATATAAAGATTTAAGAATCTCAAGATCTAGGAATATAGGGATTTTGAAATCCATGGATCTAGGGACTAGGGATTTTGAAATCTATGGATCTAGGGATTAGGGATTTTGAAATCGATGGATCTAGGGATTAGGGATTTTGAAATCTATGGATCTAGGGATATAAGGATTTTGAAATTTGTAGATCTGGTAATGTAGAGATTTAGGTTCATAACGACTACGGAATATAGGACTGTGGAAATTTAATAATCTGGAGATTTAAGAAATTAAAATACTATATATAAGGATAAAATCCCGATATAAAAGCGATCCATATTAGCTATTATAGATTAACGAGGACGTTTAATGTCCAATGAACTTCATTACCTTCGCATGTATTAAGTTGATGCGTATTGGCATTGCGTTATCTGGCTATTTCTTTTTCGAACGTAAGTATTTTCCCCGGTCGCCATTAACATACGCATGCAATTTCAATCGGCCATTCGACGAAACGGTCAACGATTTCGTTGAGAAAGCGAATTTTAATTAGACGGAAGAACATTTGCTTGTTTGGGCGTGCGCGATAAAATCAGACGGTAACGCAGCTTTTCCGAGTGAGATCTAACGCTCGAAAACTGGAACGCCGTTAATTAACGGCGGAACATTAGATATTCCAATCATAGAGATTGTTAAGCACACTCGACGATCCTACGTGTCGAGTAATTATCGTACGGGGGACTCGTACAGGAGCGAGCCAGATCCTCGTTCAGTTAGTTACATCGTTATATCAGTGGTTGATTAAAAAGGAGGTTAAATCGTACGACTTCATAGATTTTTTGATCGTTGATTTTAGAACGGCGTACTCATATTCGGTAGGTGACTAACGTGCACGTGAAATACTTGAGAAAATGTGCGAGCATACTTGCAGACAGGGGAGAAACCACACTATAAAAACATGCTAATAAACATGCTCGTGTGCACATGTGCGACCGCATAAAGGAACACGGTAGAGCACGTGCTAACGTATGACGAGGCATCTTATCACATGACGAGTCACTTCATAAAATAGCCATATTAATTCATTGTTTTGTTAGGCACGGTATGCTTATTCAATTATACTGAATAACGCGGAGAAACAACACATATCAATATGTGAAAAATCATATGATTAATGAGACAATACAATGTATTAAAATCCTACTCTATTGTTCTACAAACTAGCGTACGTATGTTTACATAAATTATATGGGTAAACTTGAACATATATTAACACGCATATCAAACCATATGGTAAATTACATCATAATACATGATGGATCGAAAGTCACAAAGGTATTAAAATAGTTTGTAATTTATTAGGTATTTTATTACCGTGATATCAACTTCATAGTTACTAATAAATCGAAACAGTAAAATTCGTTACTTTTATCCTGTATCGATAGGAATCCGTTTGCAATCAATAAAATATGTTATATCAGTGTGTTTGCATGAACATACACATTCAGTGACATAAAATCAAAATCATATGGGAAACCACACCATGGGATATACAAATACATTTGCGTACTCATGCGAAAGCACATGAGGGAATACACTAGGCACACACACACTGAGCACGTAACACACACACGGTTACACGTGAGAACACCTGAATTGTCAGCACGTACCAGTAAATAATCAACAGCTCGATATGTGCTCTATGGGGTTTGCGACAAGCTTGACTGATCTCGAATTATGTATCCAAGCTTATACAATAAAAATTGAAAATTTATACGTGCTGTTATTTATACGTTGTGTAGTTTATTCTATCACATTTCATGATTTTATAATCGCACCTTTTTTATATCGTGGAGCAATATTTCATTTTTAAAAGAAAAAACTTATTTTGATATATTTATTATTTAGTCAATGTGAAATACAACAATTTTTAAATAATTTTTATGTTAGAAATAATAGTTTCATTTGATAACTTTACTTTCAAAATGATTATACATTCGCATAATTTCAAAAATGTTATGTCTTAGTTTGTTTCAAGGACCTTCCTCTATTGACTAATTTTGCAAGAAGAAAGGCGTGAATTTAATAGCCACAATTCCTCAATCTTTTACGCTCACAATTAATTTTTCAAAGGCGAATTGTTTTTTGCTATCGTCCTTTGTCGACGTGCTACAAACGAAACACATTACCCCGATCTTTTTGCTTCTTACCCATGTTTTTTGTTTTGTCAATGACAACTTCATTCCTACGGCTGTTTGAGCCCCTTTACTGCCTTCCTTTTAGCCATTTTTCTCCTTCGTTTCTCGTTCTCTTTTCTGCAACTCTTCTCCCTTCCCTTCCTCGGCGACCTTTATTTGGAACATGATGCAGCTGTCTCAAATCAGGTCGAAATTACCCGAAGAATACTCCCCTATTCATTTCTTCCATCCACAGTTTCTTCGACTTTCAAGATACTCTTCTCTCAACATGTTTAGACTTTTGATCGGAAGTCAATCTTAGTTACAAGATTTGAGAGTATATAAATATTCAGAAACATGTAATATACAGAGAGTTAAGAGACACCTAGCTATTATAGAGATACAGTGCTGTTACAGAGATACAGTGCTATTATAAAGATATTAAAGACATATAATATGTAAGATACAAAAATAATTATAGATTTTCATAAGGAATAGTAATATATAATATTTTTTGTACTGTCATTATGGTAAATTTCGAACATATTTGCACAATCACTGATGTCAAACTTATCATGGCTGAAAGTGACGGTGTCAACTAACCAAGCATAAAGTGATAATTAATTGTAAAAAAACAAATTAACTAAAGACACTGTCTATCGAGACAAGTGTCCTGTATCACATATGTATCAAATGTATGTAAACAAAGAAGGATGTTACGAGCTCCAAAAAGAGTCCTCAGCTTCGAAGCGAGATGTCGCCCGTTTCTCAGAAAGCCAGCTGCTACAAAAGTTTGTGCGCGTAGGATTTCTAGATATCCAGAGAATAATAACACGACGTTAAAGCCGTCAACAATAGTCCGTTTATTCCGCGTTAATAGTAGATTTCGATTGAGGAGAGACGCGAAAAAACGAAGAAAGAGGCACAGGAAAGGAAGAATAGAAAGATTATCAAGGCTTGATTGACGCTTTCATTGCACCCGATTCTATGCAACATGCCGGCGACTGACGTGCACAAGAATGATGTATGAAATCGCGTCTTTTATGTACGCCATTAGTATGCGAAAATGTCGAAATCGATAAAAGGTTTTAACGCTCCATTTCGCTTTTAAGGGTGGCATTTTATAACATTCCCGCCGCTTCCTGAAAGCGGTTATTAAATCAAATTATCCCACCAATTATTGGTTAAAAGCGAGATAGGATTTTCGCTCTTGGACATGTTATACTTTATTTTAACCCTTTGTGGTGCAGCCTGTATTCCATATTTCGCTTCATTAGGTCAGATATCACGCGGTTTGTCTGTATTTCGATGTTTTGATAACAAAAGCCACGTTTATCGGTAATGCATATTTAATGTAAGTATTATTGTTTTGATCGCGTATAATATAATTAGCTGTTTAACCGCGACATTCCTTTATCCGATACACATTTATTTATCGTGTTATTATTTATCGCTTTTTGAGGGTATGGGACTTTGAGGTGATATGGGACTTTTTATGATAATAATTCTTTCACTTCATAATGGGAAAGATCAAATTTCAATTTTGGGAACATGGAATTATTAAAATATCTATCATCTGAAATAATATTTGAGAGTGTAAGAATACCTAGCAAAATTAATCCTTAATCAATCGTTTTCCTACACAAGTTTCTACGCTAAAGAAAAATAAAATTTTCCCAAAACAAATTGCAGAAAAGCATTGGCCCTTTGGTCTGATTTCATTGACAAAGGCAGTATGAATGAAAGTCAAAGTTCTCGTTGGCGTTTGCGTTGTGTACTCGATATCGATTATAGTCGGCGGCTGTTTCTGTGTCTTTAACCTTTGCCAACCACGACAGTTTTATTCGTGTGTTCAAACTTTCCGCTGCACAATCCAATCGGCTCTCTATTTCTGTAAATACATCGTGCGTTATGCGAAACTTACTTGGCTATAAGAGCCGCTACAATAAGATACCTTTGTCTTATCCGCGCGTGTGCGTACGTTACATGTGTGTCGGCAATCGACTGTTGATACGAACATACACGATAACGCGTCTGACAAAGGGGAAACATGCGGAGTGATTTGTTTTTCGACCGATTATCATATGAACGCGTGTAATTAGCAGAGACAGTTACGATTAATGAAACGCTGGTCAAGATAATTTGCTTCGTAAATAGGATTATCTGCGTTGGGGTTTCTACCGCTTTATATGTTTACATTTAATTAGCATCTCGTGCCCAGTAATACGAATTCCGGAAAAAAAATCGTGCTTGTCTCTTTTCCTAATTAAACATACCCTCGTGTGCTCTGTTAATCATTCATTAAATATCCGTCAATTAAGCTTTTGATACTGTGAAATTAAAATTATTTTCAGTATAGACGTTTTAGGGTACCTATAATATATTTAGATGTTATTTATCATAACACGGATATTTAGATCTGGTGATGTGTGGTGATAGGGATGTTCCAATCGGGAAATGTCTAGGAATATTAAGATCTAGAGGTATTGGGATTTAGGGATGTTTATATCTGGAGATATTTAGACTTACGGATATTCCCATAAAGTAACATTGGGGTCTAGAGATGTTTATATCTGGAGATATTTAGACCTAGGGATATTCCCGTGAAGTAACATTGGGGTCTAGAGATGTTTATATCTGGAGATATTTAGATCTAGGGATATTCCCGTGAAGTAACATTGGGGTCTAGAGATGTTTATAACTGGAGATATTTAGATCTAGGAATATTCCCATGAAGTAACATTGGGCTCTAGAGATGTTTATATCTGGAGATATTTAGACCTAGGGATATTCCCATGAAGTAACATTGGGGTCTAGGGATATTATGATCTAGATACTGATCGAAGAACGTAAGAATATAAAAGTATAAACTTCCGCGTTTTACTTTTATACTATAGAATATTAACCTTTTCCGTTCTATTTTCTATTCATCTTTCCTTTTTCTTCCATTAATATTGATTTCTTGTTCTCCTGTGATTTCATTAACTTTTTATTGCAATTGAAATGGTAGAGCTTGTGGTTAAACGACAAATAAATGAAAGTTCATAGAACCTGTGTTGATTAATTCGATTTGTACAGAGAAATGAAAAATTTGAAACCGTTACAACGTCAATCTTCCTTATATTCAATAGTACAATTAGAATGGTACCATTTACCAAGTTTCTACTGTACATTGTACCATAACGATCGTTTCCGCCTTCTTAGACAAACTTCACGATCATCGATTTGCTCCTTAGTATCGATGTCGATAACCGTTATCCAACAGTAGCCATCTATCAGACAGCTTTCTTTTCACCACCTTTTTCCACGCTTTTATTAAGACGTCGTTCGATCGCTAGAAGCGATCTTATCTCGTTCGTTTCTTCGGAGAATCGGTTATAGAGCCTTGTTAAAAATTGACCGGTACATACGTACATTTTCCATACGCGAAGTACGAGTACGTGCTATTTGAATTGAATCCGTTCCTTTTCTTTCTTCCTTTTCCATCCTTCGTCCTTGTCGAGAGTTTAGCCGGACACCAATAGACTCGCACGGCGCCGTTCTCCTTTATCGTCTCTTTCCTTTCTTCTCGTGTTCCTTCCCTTCTCCTTCTTTCGCTCTCTTTGCCCGTTGCGCGATTAAACGTCACGATAATTTAATATTCATAGGCACGAGAAAGGTTAACGTCCCGTTTCCAGAGACAATTAGCACGTGGACACATTGTGATAAACGTGAGACTGGGCTTTTAGGCCCCTTATTAATTGCCGAACGCATTCCGAAATCATGCTACTATAAAACTTCAGGATTTCGTTAAAATTGCTTGTTTCAATAACGACAGATTTTCATATAAAGTGAACTCTCGTTACATTGTAGTTTATGCATGATAATTTTATGTTATGCATGCAGTTCGTAAATGAACATGTTTGGAGTTTGCAACATGGTCGATGAAAACCCTTTTTCATGCACGAATATGGCAATATAATGCCTATCTTGACATGAGCGTAATTTGAAGATTTGAAGTTTCATACATTTGTAAATTTACAAATTTTTTTATTTTTGAACTTGCAAATCGAAAAATCTGAATTTTCTAATGTTTAAGTATTGGGACATTCTAACTTCCCAGATTTGGAGGATCGACCACTTCAAATTTGAATAATGGGAACTTGGAAACCTAAAAACTTGAGACCTTAAAAATTCCAAAGTTCAAATTCCAAAATTAAAAATTTCTCAGAGTTACCATTCAGTTTGTCAAATATTTCTGTCAAAATTGATTGACATATTCAAACCGGAAGGAAAATTTGTTCACCATTTTATTCTTTGGAATATGTATGGAAAGGAATCACGGCACGGAAAGCGAATCCTTCATCGAAAGTATTCGAGACACGGATAAGAAGGATTGAATGGATTTTAGTAGCAAGTAATCGTGCCGTGCATGGTGGTTCGTCGAATGATCCTCTTTTATGGGATGCGGAGATCTTTTCTCGTTATTCCTTCGATTTCGAATGCCTCACTCTATTTTATTCCTCTCTAAAAGATTCCACCGTTTCGGTCCGGACGAGTAAATTCTCAACTAGCGTAATCTTCATGCTTCTGTGTTATCGCATAATTAGAATATAATTGGTTTTCTGGCTATTGAGATAACGTTCATTTTTCATAACTAATTGCAATATTAATTTTTCTGCAAGACGCACCAGATGTGTCAATGGTTAGAATGATGACGCACATGGTGTGCCATAGGTTACATCGAATAGGCAATGTGAGACACACCTGGTGTATTGGTATGAGAGGTACATAGTATGTGTGCATAGTATGAGACGCATATAGTGTGTCATCGATTACACTAAATAAGTAGTGAAGACGCATCTGGTGTGTCAATAGTTACACCGTATAATACAATACGTACATGATGCGTCATTAACGAAGCACATTATATATAAGAAGCATGCGGTGTGTCATTCATTATATTGAAATAAGCTAGGACGCATCTGGTGCGTTATTGATTACATTAAATACCATAAGACGCACATGGTGCGTCGCCTATAGCATCAAGCAGTCTTTAGTTTTAAAAGAGTACGATGATATTTTTGTGTGAAACATACATTTTCATTTGTCATAGTTTTCGACCTATTTCCCTTTGCTTTATTTGGTTGAAGCTTCCTGCTCGATTTTCAAGAGGAACAGTCTTCGAAAAGTAATTCGGCAAGAACATGTTGCAACTTCATCTCGAAAATCCGTCAAAGCAACGTCGACGGGTAGACGCGAATTACGAGTAAACAGGGGAAACGAATGTACGGTACAGGGCGTTTCCGTCGCGACTATTGATTCCTCATTGTCGTACGCGCTGCGAGGGACACGCGAGGCAAACTGCCGCCGTGTGGACATAAAAGGTAAAACCACCTTCTCTCGACCGTCGTTTTCCAAACAGCTGGCTTTTCCGAACTTTTCCAATCTCTCCGCCTTCGTGAATTTACCTGGCTAACTAAATTTACCTGGCTGAACTAAATGTTGCGCTTCAATGGTACGTCGATTTAGTTAAACGTTCGCGAGTTTCGCTTCTTTCTCCTTTTTACTCTGCCTTTGTGTTTTCTGCAAACTTTTCTTCTAACGAAATTTTTTAGACTGCTTTTTGTTCCACGAATATTATTTCAAATAGCTACTTTCTGACTCGGAGGATGCGTGTGAACTCGACGAGATTTTTTGGATAATTTATTGCAGGTTACCCTGTTACGAGTTTTATTACCACTCCTTGTGTAACTGCGCGTTCTATAGTCACTCGTTATATTCCTACGCTTCGTATTTCTACTCATTGCATTTTTACGTGTTGTAATCCAACGCGTTGAATTTCTGCGCGTTATATAGCCATGCGTTATATAATCACTCGTTATATAGCCATATGTTATATTCATACAGGTCGTATTTCTATTCATTGTATTTTTACGCGTTGTAATCCGACGTGTCGTGTTCCTACATGTTGTATAGCCGTGCGTTATATAGCCACGTGTTATGTTCTTACGCATCGTACGTCTACTTATTGTATTGTTATGCGTTGTTGTAATTTCGTTGTGTTTCTACACATTTTATAGCCGTGCTTTATACAGCCTCGCGTTATATAGCCACTTGTTATATTTCTACGTTTTGCATTTTTGTTTGTTGCATTTTTATGTTGTAGTCGAATGCGTTATGCTCCTACGTGTTGTAACTGTATGTGTTATATAGTCACTTGTTATATAGCCACTCGTTATATGGCCACTCGTTATATAATCACTTGTTATGTAATCATTGCTATATTCTTATGCGTCACACTTCTATATGCTGTGTTTCAACACATGGTATAGCCACTTATTATATTGCCACTTGTTACATAGTCACGCGTTATATAGCCACTCGATATATTTTTACATGTCGTATTTCTATTTAAATGCATATCTACACATTGTATCTCTATACATACTATATACCTACACGGTATATCGTTATTCGTAGCACCGTCCACGCACTATATCGCCTCACATTGCATTACTCAATCGTTCTATCTCGAAACAAACAAGATAATTCAACCAACATCAGTTCGTAAATCAAACATTTCAAATTTAGAACGAGAAAATTACGTCCATGCAGTAAGGTCTCCATATATCGCAATTTATTGTTTCTCGAATCGAATGGTTTTCTATTTAACCGGCTGGTTCGAAATTTCCCCGTGGCTGGCATGGTGGGCGGAATAATTTATCGAATGAAACGAATGTCTCGACCGCGAGACCGTCGGCGAACTTTAAATCCCAGTTGGAGCTCGCTAAGGAAGATCGATATGAGTTTTTAAGGGACACGCGAACTTCTATTTCGGTGTCGAAACGTGACCGTGCCGGTGCCATTTCTTCGCCTTCTTCTTCTTCTTCTTCTTCTCTGTTCTAAGAACCGTATGTCCACGAAAGAACGAGGATTGCTGCTGGGACCATCACGGTTGTCGCACCATCTGGAAAACTTTTCTTACCGTACCGATCACTCGAAATAAACCGACTGCTCGACACCCTGAAGCACCACCGAAACTCGTCCACCATAATTATGTCTTTTTACGCGCGAGCGTAATTCATTCCTGGCTACACGAGCAGATAATTACAGGTCGCGGTTCCCTCGTCACTTCTCTTCACCGGTTCTCCTCGAAATAAATCATGTCGCGGCACTGCCACTCCACCTTCGTTCCTTTTTTTTTTCCTTTCTTTGTACTTTTTTTTGCAAACCGACAGCCAACTACGACCGATTTCTAGAATCGTTTTACGAGCTGTCTGTCGCGCTGCTCAACGGAACTGCGTGCTCTGAAAACGCGTACTCGTTCAATGGGATAAAAGAAGTTTGTCCGCGAATACTTCGCTAAAGAAACTCGCGTAAGTAATTATTCTGAATGGTCGAATGTTAACGAGATGGCGGAAATTCAGCCACTTCGCGGTTCTGTCGGGAGATACACAGCGCGGATGTGGCTTTTGCAAGTTTTTCCGCGGATAAGCTAGTGGTAAATAGGTGGGATTCAGTTGAATATGTAAGTACTCGCAAGTCCGAGCCAGCTCCAACGCGGAAGTTGCACTTTATGGGATTCGAATATGTTCTCAGAGATGATGTTTCGTTCTGTGTACTTGAAAAGTGCGGACTTGAATCGTACAAGGTGATTTCAGAATGTAGGCCATTCTGAATCTCGAAATTTTTTAATTCGAAGGCTTTCAACCTTTACGTTATGCTTACAGATTTTTAATGTACGGGTTTATTTTTGGGTTCTGAAATTTCTGTTTTCGAATTTATCAATTTTTATGTTTGAAAATTTTCATATTTTCTATTTTTTTAATTTCTGAGATTCTACATTGGAACATTTTTAATATCTCCGTTTGTAAAATCTCATATTTGAATATTTTTAATTTCTAAATTTTTAGGTTTGAAAATTTTTAAGTTTCAAATTTAATAAAACAGTATTTCCCGTTTCTGTACTCCACAATTATCGCAATTTCAACATGCAACTCCGTATGAATGAAGATCTTCTCAACTGGTGATATAACAAGAGTACTGTACTTGCATTACATTTCTCCTCACGAATCACATGATTCTTCTCGGGATTTTCTCACGATGATCAAAAGGGAAGAGGAAGTTCAAGATGGAACAACGTGAGCTCTTCTTAAAGAGCTTGTTTTCCTGTATCGAGCACACGAAGGTCGTGGAACTGTTCAGAGACAATAATATCTGTACTACTTGCACTACTAGCGTAAGATCGGCCAATGGTCTTGGCGACAGGCCAAAGGTTTCCGTTAAAACTCTGATTCAATGTAGTGAAAGTAAAAGTTTTTACTGATTTCTCAAAACAATGCCTTTCTCTGCTAAAACTCCATCGATAGCGTAAAACGTTTTTAGTTGGACGATATTAGTTTTTTATTGGAAAATTTCACTTGTTTATTTAGTGATCGTAGCACGATTCAGGACATCAATTTTTAGTACTTGTATTATCATATTTTTATAATAGTGTTATTCAATTCTAATTTGTTAGATTTTATGAAAGAAATTTTCAGTTTGCTACCTTCTACATTGTCGAGCTGATAAATACATTTTCATGTTTTATATATTTGTCAAAGTTTGTGTATGAATGTTTTATAAAATAATATCTTATACATAATCATATACAAGTATATTTCTTCATAAAAATATTCTTCTTGTAACAATACGGAAATCATTAAACCAATCGAAGGATTAAGGCGGCAAATTTAAACTGTCCAAATGTATCGCAGACTTCTGTACATAATTTCTTAATATTTTTTTTTAATTTCCTGGATGTTCAATTTTCTTAATCATTCTGTTATGTAATTTTCTTATTATACAGTTTGTTAAATAATTTTCTTAATATACAGTTTCTTAAATAATTTTCTTAATACACTTTTTGTTAAATAATTTTCTTAATACACAGTTTGTTAAATAATTTTCTTAATATACAGTTTGTTAAATAGTTTTCTTAACACACAGTTTCTTAAATAATTTTCTTAATACACAGTTTGTTAAATAATTTTCTTAATACACAGTTTGTTAAATAATTTTCTTAATACACAGTTTGTTAAATAATTTTCTTAATATACAGTCTGTTAAATAATTTTCTTAATATACAGTTTGTTGAATAATTTTCTTAATATACAGTTTCTTAAATAATTTTCTTAATACACTTTTTGTTAAATAATTTTCTTAATACACAGTTTGTTAAATAATTTTCTTGATATACAGTCTGTTAAATAGTTTTCTTAACACACAGTTTCTTAAATAATTTTCTTAATACACAGTTTGTTAAATAATTTTCTTATTATACAGTTTGTTAAATAATTTTCTTAATACACAGTTTGTTAAATAATTTTCTTAATATATAACGTTTTAAATAATTTAATATTCAACATTTTTTATTGATCTTCAATGAGAACGTTCCGATGATATAACCGTGATGGCGTGTACAGAAAGGAATGTTGAAATCGTTGTTACTAGTTGATTTGTATCGAGATTCACAGTACAAAGAAACGAGGAGAAATATCGTTCGACGTTCCAGGCGTGGTCTATTAACAATTTTCGCGATCCGTGTAACAGTGTCGCGTTTCTTTTCTCGCAGAAACAATTTCTCGCGAAGAACGTGCTATGAATATAGCGCGATCACTTTTGTAATCGTCACACGCATCGTGCCGTATAGACGGCGATCGTTCGTTTCGCATAACCCTTCGAGTATCGATGGATCGACGCGTTCCGGTCGTTCCATATGTCTCCACAACCATATAGAAAATATTCTTATAAATTGCTAGCATTTTCACATAACATTTGCGAACCAATCAAAGCGCACGTCGATCATCTATTGCAAAAATTTCCTACGTTCACTTTTTGCGAAATTACTTTTATTTGCAAGCTTTTATTCGCAGTAACAATTGTTTGCAAAAACAGATTTTTACATTTCATGTCGCATTAAAATCTGTTTCAGTGTTCAACAAAATATTTTTATGTTTACTAAATTTTTAAAAAATAATACTTTTGTTGTAAATTTTTTTATTATTGCACAGATGTTTACAATGTTGCAGATTCTAAATTGAATTTTTACTTAAATTTGTAGATTCATAATTTTTAATCTTAATGTTTAACCTTTTCGCTACGGCGGCCCTTGCCACGGAGTGCCTCGCGTGGAACGGAGCACCGCACCGTGCCGAAAGTGCGAACATTGGGCGCGCGCAGTCTTCAACGTTCGGAGCCAAGACTTTCGTTTCAAAAACTACTTTGTAACATTACTTTTAAGAAGTAATGTTACAAAATGATTTCTTTTCATAATTTTATCATTAACATATATATTTAATTCAACAATACAATTAATATTTTTACATTACACAACAAAACAATATCTATAATTATAATATAATATACAATAATATAATATACAATAATATAATATACAATAATATAATATACAATAACATAATATACAATAATATAATATACAATAATTTTTTAATAATTAGCTTCTGTATGGTATTTTTCAAAACACGGATACACACACAATCCAACATCACAGTCCTTACATTGATACCGTGTTTGACTGATTTTGTCATTCTTTTTGCACACCACACATTTTCGCAACGGATTTCTTCGTTTTGTGTTGTCGTTTTCATAAATGGATGGAAAATGCCTTGCAGTCAGTCGTATTGGATTAGTATGTCCAGATTTATTAACATTTTTCGTAGCTTTCGGTGAATGATATCGTCTTAAAATCTGTCGAATTAATTCGAGGTGGAATTTTGCTATTGATATTTGTTTCCCAGTTTTTAATTTATACAAACAATAGGCATTCCACATGCACACATCAAATAAATGGAAAAAATACTTTTTATACCACTTTAAACTTTTTCGTTGAGAATTAACGGTGCTTATGAGCATATCACTCTTATCCACGGCTCCCATTGAACGGTTGTAATCCACGACACATTTCGGTTTCATAATGACTTCCTTCGTGCGATAATGAATTTTTGTTCCCACAAGTTGTTCTGTGTGGAAAGTGGATAACATATACACCTCCCTTTTGTCGCACCATTTCATAGCGAGTAAACGTTCGGACGACCAGAAACTTACCTCGCCTTTTTTCATTTTTTTATCCATTCTTGGTAAACCTATACGTCTTTTCCTCACTGTGCCGCAGGCGTTAGTGCCATTTTCGTGTAAAAAAGTAAATAATGCTGGGCTTGTGTACCAATTATCGACATATAATGTGTGGCCCTTGTGTAAATATGGTCTGAGTAATTGCACAACAATATTTCCAGATTTTCCAATATTTACACTTGCGTTGGGAATATGGGGAAGAGATCCATCATAAATTATAAAGTCCTGAATAAATCCCGATTTGTTGTCGCACAACACAAAAGATTTAATACCGAATCTACTCCTTTTCGATGGAATATATTGTTTGAAGGACAATCTGCCCTTATATAACAACAAACTTTCATCGATACATAGATCTTGAAATGGATATAATGTATTTTTAAAACTTTCTCTAAGCATGTCACAAATTTCTCGAATTTTATATAATCTATCACTATTTCCTTGAACAGCATTAGTATTGAAATGCAATATTTTCAACAAATGAAAAAATCTGTCCCTAGACATTACCTCGCCAAAAATTTTACTTTTTAGAAGTTGATCATTTGACCAATATTCGGAATAAGATAATTTTTTGTTCCGCGACATCAACATCTTTATCGACAGGAAACGATAAATTTCAGCAATAGAAGTTCCTCGTGAAGGTTGCAGAGGATTATCTACGCGTTTTTCGTAATCATTTGTTGCGTTGACAATAAATTCAATAAAGCTTTCAGAAAAAAATAACTGGAAATAATCTAGAATTGACGCAGAATAACTTATTTCTATTTTTATTCCAGAATTTTGTGGCGAAAATTGATGAATATTGGGTCGGGCCGGTTCAGTAGTCCATCTAATTTCTAATGTGCGTTTTTCAGATGAATTTTCTTCCTCCGATTCTGAAGTGCTCAATATATTTCTTCGAATTTTATTGTTAAAAATAATTCTGTCATTTTCCGATTCTGAGTCAGTATGCTGACTTTGATTTTGATTATTTCTAATCATTTTCTGAAATGGGTCAAATCTTTAAAAATATATCACAACTGGAGAATAATATAAAAGTTAAAAAAATAATCAGTAATACCTTTATGCTGCTGTACAAAAATGCACGTGGTTTTCTATGTGTGTAATGTTCTAAGTTTTCCTATAAGACAATATTGTACTAAGCTACAACATGTGCTCTAACTATGTTCTCGTGTTACTATGACAGTTCCGTTTTTCGATTTGACTTTTTGCCCTTTTTTGCCGTACTTGAAACCTCCGGATTACCCTTCCATTGCGCCCTCCCAGGGGGGGGGGGGGGGGCGACGACGGTCTTTGGACATTTCTGGGTTTTTCCCCGTGCGTCATCAAAGGGTTTCCGGGTGTCCTAAAATTGCATTTTTTGGGTCCGAATTGCCCCCTGACCATCTAGGCCACGAGGTTAATGACATGGCCTGTGTTACTGATGCCAACCACTCTAAGGAATAGTGCAGCAATAAATAAATAAATAAATCAAATGGCACGGATACTAAATTATAGGATTCGAAAGTGATCATATAGGACACGAGGTTAATGACGTGGCCTGTGTCACTGAAGCCAAAAAATCCAAGGAATAGTGCAGTAATAAATAAATAAATAAATAAATAAATAAATCAAATGGCACGGATACTAAATTATAGGATTCAAAAATGACCGCTTTCCCTCGTCATGTTGTAAACCTCATCTATGCGAAACTCTAACAATTAATATAAATTTAAAATGATTATACCTTAATTCACAATATTTATGTAATTCTACTCCAGTTTTAGCACCTATAGGTTTCGTTTCTATCTTCTAACGCATCCAAATCACGACTAACTTTTATTATATTTGAGTGCCAGAGGCCAATGAAAAAACACTTTCGAAAAAAAAAAACATTGCAACAGCGCTTATAATTGTTTGCGAACAAAAAAAATCAGGTGTATTGCATCTGGCTTGATTTTTGGCCCCGTTTCTGTAAGAGATGCAACGGGTGCCTATGGTCGCCCGTCGTGTATAAGCGGTATTTTCTGGCGGGTGACTACGGTCACCCGTCGTATCCATGCGGCCGTTCGTGGCGGGTGACTATAGTCACCCGTAGTATTGAAAAGGTTAAGCAATATTGGTACTATGCTAGTACAACATAATTCTTATTAGATAACTATAAAATTTAATATTATATTTATCCTTGATGCTTCAATTATTTTAAGTAATTTAATACGTTTATACCATTTTCTTTTTACGTAGCTTATTAGATAGATACGGTGATAAAGAGTGCACGCGTGTTAATAGCCTCGTGCAATAACAACGCTAACAACATCCATAACTAGGCCATTTGTATCATTGTATTATATCATGAATGTATCAGACCACCTGCAAGCTAAATCAATTTTATTGCGGGCTTATATTAACATTATCGCGAACGAAATTACAACGTTTACGTGCCAGGAAAGGTTGATGCGGAATACCTGATAATTTCCCGAAGCGTTGAAGAGTTTGTTGAAATTTAATGTACTCGAAATATTCATTAACGAATTAATCTATCATGAAACACTTCAGTCGACATTAAATTCACCGGCATGTAATGCTC
This sequence comes from Megachile rotundata, assembly GCF_050947335.1. Classification (NCBI taxonomy): domain Eukaryota; kingdom Metazoa; phylum Arthropoda; class Insecta; order Hymenoptera; family Megachilidae; genus Megachile; species Megachile rotundata. The sequence continues at coordinate 9,155,673 of NC_134991.1, read as the reverse complement.
ACTCATTTTGAAATTAAAAATGAAAAAATAAATAAATCATAAAATATCAATTATTATACACATTAATTCTTTATAAAAATCAATATAGGTTTTAAATAAATTCTTTTTTCAAGAACCTCGACAAAGTTATGTTGAAATAAGACATACATTTAAAATGGTCACTTCGGTAGTTTTAGCGTTAAATGCTATGAAATTTGATGGACAGCTTGTTAGAAGTACAATTTTATTGCTGTTATGATATAATTTCAACGAGAGTGTCTACACAATTAGAAGAGAAATTGCAAAGTTGATCATCGTGACAGAAAATGAACCGTTAACCCTTTCACTGCGGGAGATTCTAATGCGAACGCGTACTATAGGTGGTAAAATAGCAACGACAGATGGTCGATCAATATAAAAGTCATTCATCGATCATTTCTATTGAAATTGCAATATTTGTATCGAGGGTGTTAGGGAGGAACAGTAGACCCTCGTTATATTGCCGTTTGCGGAGGCGTAGAGATATGTTTCGAAATTTGAGAATTCCAAAATTAATCTCACATAAATTGGAGATTTGATAATCCCTCACCTTGTAAATTTAATAAATGTGGAGACGAAATCAATATAAAAGTCATTCATCGATCATTTCTATTGAAATTGCAATATTTGTATCGAGGGTGTTAGGGAGGAACAGTAGTCCCTCGTTATATTGCCGTTTGCGGAGGCGTACAGATATGTTTCGAAATTTGAGAATTCCAAAATTAATCTCACATAAATTGGAGATTTGATAATCTCTCACCTTGTAAATTTAATAAATGTGGAGACGAAATCAATATAAAAGTCATTCATCGATCATTTCTATTCAAACTGCAGAATTTGTGTCGAGGACGTCAGGGAGGAACAGTAGACTCTCGTTATATTGCCGTTTGCGGAGGCGAAGGGGTGTGTTTGGAAATTTGAGAATTCCAAAATTTAATCTCACACAAATTGGAAATTTAATAATCTCTCAACTTGTAAATTTAATAAACTCATAATTTAGAAATGTGGAAAGTTGAAAATTTAAAAATGCCAATATTTGGAAATTTAATGATGCCAAAATTTAGAAATGTGAAACTTAAAAATGCCATTATTTAATGTAGAAACTTGAAAATTAAATAACCCTGAAATTTGAAAATAAGAAAACTTAACCCCAAAATTTGCTGATTTCAAAACTAGGAAATTTTGAAATTCTAAATTACGAAACTTGTACGCCATACATTTCTAAATTTTGAAATTTAACTGAAAATTACGAAATTTAAAATTTTGCAATTACAAGGTTTCAAAATGTGACCAACATGCCTCTCTAAAATCCCTCCCTCCGTAAAATAATAATGAAATAATTAAAATTTCTCGGAAATTTCGATCCGTTGAATGTTCATTAAGAGCGAAAGGTGTACGTAGATGCACTAAGGGAAGATAAAACTGATATCCCCGTCGAATTGTTACGATTTGAGCAGATGGTGATCCGCTTTCATTTCTGTGCGAGGGAAATTTTCGTTGGGCGTGTCGCATCGACATTTTTACCAGCTAGCTTTTATGGTATCGTTAATCGGAACGTAAAGCAACGTTCTCTTTTAGATCCGCTTTTGCTGATTTCACTCGTGGTCTCTCGATGTTTGCGTTCCCTACGATCCTTCCGAGCGTTTCGAACTATCCGGCCCACTCGAAATTTGAGACGAGTGAAATTCAATTTCAGCAACTGTACTCAGTTATTCGAGCGATATCTTCAACGATTCGATTGTTCGGCCATGTTCAACTAAGTGGAAGGATTTCTGCAATGTTTGACATCGTGATGTACTTCAACATTCTCGATTCCAACATTTCGACAATTAGTGAGATATGTGCAATTTAATTGCGGGACGCAAGACAAAGTTTGTACTGTCATGTATTATGTATTAGCGCATATGTATAATTTGTATTATCACATGCATACTCGTAAAATTAACATAGATTGTAATACTCGTAAAAGTAACAGATTCTGGATATTTATAATTTAAGTAAAAAATGCAAAAAAGGTACGTAATTGTTTTAGCAATAAAAGTAACACAATAAATCATTAGAACAATTTTTTTTAGTTACATTTTGTCTTATTTAGAATTAATAACACAATTCTTATTATTAGTCTTGTACTTTAATATTCATATATTGTACACACGTTTATGTACTTATATTTTGCATGGTTTATGTATTTCGTATATATGATTTTATAAACTTGACGAATTTCATGTATATAAATTATTTAATTATTTATTGTAACATTCGTGTAATTTTGCATGACTGTTTCTTTTAAAATCCATGTTTGAAAAAAAATTAAAACAGATATTAGTAACAGATATGTTAATTCATAAAAGGATAATTACGAGGATGTTAATAAAAATTCATGAGTTCGCGTTTACAGAAAGATTCTTTAACTTTCGCGCAAACGATATTAATCGGTTTTTACTAATCACGCGTTCCGGAGAACACGCACGTTATTTCCCGTCGTTGGAATCGAGGGGATTACACTTTTACTCTTTCGTTTCTTTAACATTGAAATTTTTATTTTTTCCCCCGTGCCGGGTCGGCTCGAGGCCGATCGAGTTTATAACAAGGCGGATTTATCGGGGGTTAAATCGCAGGAACGGAATGCTCGAAGGGTGTAAAGATGAAATCAACGTCGGTTGCTCGAGAGAGCTCGCGGATCTAGATGAAAGATTTTGATAATGGAAATTCGTGATGCAAAGGTCCGCTGTTCGGAACCCCAGCATCATTTCTCGGATCGTAATCGAATTGTTATCGCTTCGTTTCACCGCTTGCAGTAATTATTTTTAATTTAACCCCGTTGCGAATATCGAACAGATGCCCTCTTGACTTTCCGTACGATGTTTCCACCAGTTTCTTTTTTATCACGCATCGATGATTTCGTTCTCTCATCATCTGTTTTCAGGATCCAATCATACTCTCGTCGTTTGATTGTCGATATTACAGTTGCATTAATATTTGGACTATTCATGCGTTTGTTTTGTATTTAAAACTATTATTGATTGCTCAAGTAACTACACGAGGTTAATCCTTTCGGTATAATAAATTGTCAATACCGGATAATGATACTTTTTTTAGCATTATTGATGGAATGCATTTCCGTCTCTGTGGCGCCATATTGTACTCCTTAATCTCTTTTACCGACCAACTTTTTAATTTACAAAATAGATCAAGAAAGTTTCTCCATTAAATGTATTGCGATAGTGCGGAGTTTCTGACAAATACATTTTTCATTTGTTATAACACGTTGACTGCCACACTAAAGTAATTTTCAATTGCATTCAGTGGTGCTTTAATTCTTGACCAATTTTTATAAATATTTGCACAATATCTTGTTACATTTATTTTCCATAGATCCATGTAATTAATGCGAGAATTTGCTAGGAAGTTTGTTAGGAAAGTGAATAAATTTTTAACAATATACATGTTAAATCAGATACTTAAGATAGATACTTAAGTGTCACTCATATAAGGGTGACGTGACAGTCAACGTGATAAATAGTAATTAAATGTAAATATACATATTCAGTTAATTTATTTATTTGAACTATATATAAAATCCAAGAGAAATGAGCCACATTGCAGTGCAAAGGGTTAAGGTGTAAAAATAATTTTCAGTTCATAAGTACAAAGACAAATCGTTAAAACTATTGTGTATAATATTTCTTAGTAATGAAAGAGAATAAAGTGACTGACTTTACTATCTCTTATTTATTAACCTCTTCCCGTGCTTTGGCGAGTCTCATCGTTACGCACTTGCTGCTCAAATGCGACGAACTTTATTCAAATTTTGAAAACTCTTCAACTTGAAATTTAGGTCCATGAGTCGCATTATCAAGGATCCCTTAATATAGAACACACAGAACATTTTAATTTTCTTTGTCCGTTTTAATGTTACAGTACTGAACAGTTGGTCTTGACTGACGCGTCTGATAAATAAATGGCACGAGAAGAGGTTAACAGAACATATTAGATTCGAGTTTATCTGTTGCTTTTATGTGCTGTATTTATATCGCTGATATGGCAAGTAATGATTTTTCTGTAGAAAATGTTTCGAGTTGGTAATATGAATGATTAAAATCTTTGAGTGCAAAGGGTTGTAAACAGTCGCGACTGCAAATAAACTGTAGAAGGGGTTAATTATGCAAAGGTTTCTCCAACGGAAAGAAAACCCATAAAGAGTGCCGGACATGGCCGAATAGGGTAAGATAAATCGATAAACGTCCTGTGGAGCACGGCCCGTTCGCGGAGGCTCAATTAATGGAATCATAATGTAGAGTGGCGAAGGCAGCGTAGAAGTTCCGTTACAAAGATATCTGTTTGGAATTTAGCAAACAACAATTATCTCCGTTCGCTCGTCCGTAACTTTGTCGTTGTCACGGCGTTGTCCTCTGGCTCTGGTAACCAATTCTCATATCACAGATGGTACACACCGGTTAAAACTTGCTTGCCGCCTACCCTCGTGCGAGAGAAGTTCATTCGAGTTTGACTTTCAACGATATCGTAGGTAGCTAGCATTCGAAACTTAGACAAACGGTGGACCGACCCAGAACGCGAACTAGTTTTCGAGTCAACTGACCTAGAAACATCGAGAAACAGGAGCGTCGAAACACCGGTCAGGCTCGAATCGCTTCGCGATAGCTTTTGTCCGTCGAGAGATGGAATTCAGTTAGCAAGATTGCTCTCCACGCCTGACCGTTCGATTTCCTCTAGCCGGAAATTGAGAAGAATTTCGTACCGATCACGAGGACCAGACGGTCCTGTGCACGTTCGTGACGGAAAGTGCATCGTAAAAATTGGTATCTTTCACCCGAGGATTACCGGCGGGGACTCATCGACTCGCATTTATTAAAAAGAGCATCGTAGAAAATTATACGACCAGCTATGAAATACGAATTAGATGCGGACGGATCACGGGTAATGAAAGAAGTTCGCTGGACTCGGAAGGGAGAAAAAAAGAAAATGAAATAAGTCTAGAGAGGAATCACCGTTTCCTAAAGATACCTCGTCTGGGAAGTTCAATAACTCGCATCTCGTTTTGACTTAATCCAATAATTTCGATCGATGCCGGCGCGATTCGTACTGTACTACGGCGAAGTAAAAAAGAAGAATAGGAAAAAATACTTCGTAAAGAAATTAAGCATTTACGCGACATAACGTGGAAATTATAAAATGCGTCGGAAAACAAATTTTTTACATTTCATAACACTTTGTACGAGAATAACAATTTTTAATGAAAACACTACTCGAGTCGATATTTCGTTACAACTTTCGATCTCTCTAATCCGTTACGATACATTTATATCCAAAATATAATTTTCGAAAGGAAATGTATTTCTAAACTGCTATAAGTAATAAGAAAATAACAGGAAACAATTATCTGTTAAATTTATTTGAAGTTACATAACGTAAATTTATACATTGTGAAAGGGATAATTTGTGAAACAGGAATAATTGTGCAACACCAAAATATAGGAAACGTTACTAACAATTTTTTTATTTAATTAATCAAGAAAATACGAGAATTTCATCGAGAATTCTTGTCACTGTTCCACTAGTTCACCAACATAAATTAAATATAGAAAATGAATTATCCTTGTCAGAAACTTTCCTCGGTAAAGGAAACCACGTTTTACTTTCCGAGAAGTCAGGCAGGAATTTGAGTCGGGCAATTTCAGCTGGGATTTTAAGAAGTGAACTCCATATGGCTCGTGTCAAGAAACAGCGCGAACTATCCTTTTGTCCTTGGAGTTCCTTTGTACCGATACTTCGGTACCTGGATACTTGCGTAGCAAGGACCGAACCAGGAGAATTCCGCGTCTCGGAATTATATGGTGAAACGGCAACGGCGAGTTGTTCTCAGGGCTGTAATACCTTTTACCATACGTCTGTCAGCTTCGAGATTGCTCTTTACGTTAGAAAGATACTGCACGCACCGTTCCACGTAATCCGTGACGCCTGTTGCTGCTAAATGAAACGCGTTTAATCCAATGACATCCACGGGAACACTTTGTATACTGAAGATTACTGTTCGTTCCATTGTTTTTCTTCTTAATCCATCAAACGCGCGATGAATTATGTATTTTGTGCGAAAGTTTCATTTTTAATCACAAATTTTGGTTTGAGGGAGTGGCATACCTTGAGGGAATTTTGACGGGACGAGTAAGTAGGATTTTGGAATATTTAATATTTGGTATTTGGTGGATTTATGGAATAGGAGGATTTGAGGGATTTGGGGAATTGGGCGATTTCCGGGATTTGGGGAATTTGGGAAATTGGTGGATTTCAGGGATTTGGGGGATTTGAGGAATTTGGAGAATTTGGGGAATTTGGGGAATTGGGGGATTTTAGGGATTTGGGGAATTTGGAAAATTTGAGATTTGGAATTTGGGAAATTTGCGATTTGTGAGATTAGATAGATTTAGATTTTGGAAAATTAGTGGGATTTGGGAAATTTGAAATTTGGGAGATTTCAAAAATTTAGAATTTAGGGAATTTGAGGAATTTCAGATTCGGGAAATTTTAACGATCTGGAATTTGGGAAATTTGGGATTTGGAGAATTTAGGAAATTTTGAATATTAGGATTTGGGTCTTTGGGAATTTGGGATTTGGTAGATTCAGGGAATTTGGAATCTTCGAGAATGTAGGGAATCTGGAGAATTTGAGACTTGGGATTTGGAATTTAGGGAATTTGAGGAACTTAGGGAATTTGAGAAATTTAAGAAATTTGAGGAATTTGCGAAATTTGAAAAATTTGAAAGATGTGATTCTTGAGAAACTCCAAAATTAAAAATTTTCAAACTATTGAATTTTGGAATTTGTAGGTTCAAAATTCTGGATTGCTATATTTCCAGGCAACTTACACTTTTACAATAACAGAAAATTCCGAAAGTCCAGAACTAAAAATGTTTAAATTTCGATATTTCAGAACTTTTCATTTCTAACCCATCAAAATTCCACAATTGAATTTTTGTCTTTCCTAAATTGACGCCAAAGGCAAATACTTCAGATGTGCATAATACATAATATAGTTAGAGAAATAAGTCTTACAATTCCATTAAATCATCCACAACGAAACTTTGAATTCTAATTATCAAAGACTGTAGCACTATATAATTTGATCGTCTTCTCAAATACTCCTCAGTTTAAAATTCCAATAAATCATTAAATTCTTATTAAAATCATATTCAACCAAACGTATTATTATAATAGAATCTTTTGTTCCCATATTATACATCATAATTAAGAAACTACAAAGCACGCAGTCTGTTGCTACAAGGTTCTCAACTATCGTGAGGATCTTTTAATTTTTGTTACGAGAGAAGGACGATGCACGTCGATCGAAGCAGAATCGAAAGTTATAGACACGATTGAACTCCGATCACGTGCATATAGATCGCGGAGAGTATCTCCAGGCCTCGATAATAAATCGATTCGATCCACTTAAGAGTGATGGGCGTGATTAATACTGGCTAGCACTTATCGTGAAAGCGTAGAACAGTTTTCATCATCATTATACGCGTTATGCTTGTCCTTTTTTCCGTTCTTACGTCGTTGCCGTTCGAACGTGCTCTAATTTCTGTATCCCCTTTCGCTAGGCGCGAAACATTCAAATCCACGACTTAACGCGATTATCCGTCTGTTTTTAGTTCGGCGAGCAATTTCGATGGTATCGCGTTTCTTAATCGAGCCGGATGTTACGACATTTACATTTTTCCGTGTATCACCGCGCACGGTTTCCGCGTAAGAGGATTTTGAACGGTAATCGAACGGCCCTTTTTACGGGAAACCGGTTCAACAGCCTGTTCGGAAAACAACGAAGGTACTCGGCGTGTATTTTATCGAAACTGCTCCGTTATTACGGCGGTGTCGGCAGAGAGTACCCGACTGTTTTATTTGCAACTACAGCCCTGGTTCTCCTTGCCAGCAGCCTTGCCCGAACCGGCCAACGACCGTATCTCTCTTACCTATCCTGTGCTGCAGAGATTCTCAAACCGAGGATACTTTCATTCTCTTTAGTATATTTTACTAGTGCATACATTTCAATAACATACATATATTAACAATGTTCTCTTCTTATGCATTACTGACAGTAACGTGTACACGACACTGAGTTTCTCTGTCTAAAGATTATTAGTTTGTTTTATTTATATATAATTATTTTTTGAACTTCACTTGTTTAAAGGAGAAACAAATTTTTCCTTAATTACACTTTGAAATTAATTCGATAAATTTTAAACTAGTCTTGCCTTATTTATTTTACACGTTGCACTCCATCTTACCATGTGGTGATCGACCTCCGATGTGAACAGAGTGGGTCAGGTCGACATCCGAAGTACGACATACTTTCTTTGCATACAGAACAAATATTAAATAATATAGAGTATGAATAGTTTGTTTATTGAAGATGCATGTGACACTTAACACATTGACAGCCACGTGACCCATATATGACACTTAAGTTTCTGTACTGATCTAACATGTGTATTATTAAAAATTTATTCACTTTCATAATCTATATGAAAATTCATATCTATATAAATTCATAGTCTATGGAAAATAATTGTAACAAGATATTGTGAAAATATCTGGTAAAATTGATTAAAAATTCAAATATTTCAATTGCTTCAGTGTGGCAGTCAGTGTCTTAAACGTACTATTATTGGTCATGTGAAAACCGTTGAAAATTTCATGGAATAATTTGTAAAAAATTCTTGATCTACAATCAAAAAATTTAATATAATTTTGTCAAGATAAGTAGGAGTAAAAAAAGTTTGGTTTTCAATGTTTGAGGAACTTCCGGAATTTTAAAACTTCGAGATTTTAAGAACTTTATTTTGGGATATTGAAATGTTTGGAATTTTAGAACACTTGAGACTGAAAGTTTAGAAAATGTAAAACCTTGACAATTTATCTCCATTGTACACAAATAAAAATACTAATTATATGACTAACACAGATAATTCTGATTTATCCCCTTTGGATTTATCTTCGTAGAATTGTATGAAATCAAGGGTGTATTTAAACGGAAATCCCGATATGAACACAGTTGATAATAAACACCAATGAAATTGCTGTTAGCATTAGGAATAATTTTGCTGATATTCGATGGATGTGGTCAATGGAATCACGCATAGTATTGTATACCATGTGCATGTAGGCATGAGGTGGTCATTTTGAACAATACATGTAAATATTGGTACAATGTGTCAGCGTTAAATGCAATTTAACATTGTTTCAAATAAATAATTGAACCGAGGATAATGAACGCAACGCTACTGATTAAGGATTTGTGGTTCGTAGATTATATCGATATATTTTCGATAATGACGAGGAATATACGTATTTATTACATCATATTTTAATTCAAATAATTTCAAAGCGGAGATTTTAAATTTGTATTTCCCTCATTACAGAATTATTTCTTTAAAAAAGACACTATTATTTAGTGTCTCTAATATCATTTTTTCGAGGCAGTAATTATTAAAAATAATTATAAGTATCAAAGAAACAACTGTATTTTCATATTTCACAATTTTGCGTATACTCAACATTAAAACTACCAAACCGGTCAAATAACCGCTCCACAAGTTTTTTATTATAAGGTACACATTTTGTTAAAGTACATTCCTTAAAATCAGCATTGATTTTCATCAAGATAAAGAACAGATGTGTGTACAAATTTATGTTTCGTCGTTTGCTTATTTATTTTTTAACTTCATTTTTAATTTTAAATTAAGTACACATTATATGTCGGTAGGTTTAGTATTAACACAAAGCTTCATCGCTTTGTATTTTATGTAGACCTAAATTATTTTTCAAAAACAACCTAAGACTAATCCAAAGAATTTGTCAACTTGCCTAAAAACGTGACATACAAATAAGATTTATTTTTATGAAACACGTCGTACGAAAGCATTCATGGAATTACAAGCATTCGTCATTAAAACAAACAGTAATTCGGAGACTGTGTTGGGGGTGTAATTGTGCAGGGGAAAATGAGAAAAGCTACTTGAAACAGGAGTTGTCCGCAGTCGCGAGCAAAGGTGCAAAAATGTCCCCTAGTCAACAGTGGCGCGCCAAAAAGGCTCGTTTAAAGTGTCCAAGGAGCTTTATACGCGTTTCACGTGAGCCTACCTGTACAACGGATCAAAGAGACCTGGTTGGAAGAGCGGAGGTTGGCCGATGAAAGAGAAAGGATCGTAAAAGAGACAGAGAGAGAAACGGGCTGCTACACCAGAGGTCCTCAACCTATGGCCCGAAATTTTCGAAAACAGTCGTCGATACAGTTAAAATTCCGAAGTTCAAATTTTTCAAGTTTGTAATTTCGACATTCTACATTATCAAATTCACCTACATACTTTAATTTCTTGATTTTTCCAATTTTCTTAATTTTCATAAATTTTCTAGATTCCCTAACTTTCCTAATTTCTTCGATTGTTCTAAATTTTTTATATTCCATAACTTCCTTAATTCTTTTATAAATATCCGAAATTTTCTAATTTTCTAAACTTCTTGAATTTCTTTATTCTACGAATTTTCATAAATATCGTGAATTTCTTAAGTTTCCGAATTTCTCCAATTCTCTTAAATTTGCAAAACGCACTTGTTCGTACCAAACCTGCTGTTCATTCAACCCACCCTGTACGAAGATGCTAGTTACTCCAGCAGATAAGTATAGATATCGTCATTGATACATCGGAATATTGATAAATAGTAAATCAAAGAAGTATCAGATCCAGATCTCATTTGACCGTCGAATGCAAGGGACACACGCCTACCTATCTTATCAGACGCAACGACCGAAACGGATGTTACGATAATGGTTCTTCTGGAGCAGCAGCATGAAGATGCCCGTATTAAAAAAGAGAAAAAAAGTGACGTAGGAAGCGCGTGCCGATAACGAGCAACATGGGCAACTCGAAATTACACGATTCACCATCTATTATCGTTCTAATCGCAAACAACGACTATACTTTAACCACGCACCAGGTTATTTAAATATTATTTATGCGTACATACACACGTTCCGGTGTAGATAAATAAAATTGCTAGTCGAGTATTTTGTAATGCTCACAGGACTACCTTGTTCGCGTGGCCAATAAATGCAATTCATTTTGCTCGGTCAATTACCCAGATAATTCAACGGTATTCATTTCGAGGATGTAATTAATGGTTTCGATATGTAAAGCAGAGGGTTGCGAGACGAAGTCTGTGTCGATGGCTCTCCCGTGTTGTAAAATGAATTGACTGTGGCACGTAGCGTAAGTTGGAGCTGTTGGTTCGTAAATTTCAATATTTGCGTGTTCCAATTTGGTCATTTCGAATTGGCATGATCTGGATTCAAATATTTATAATCCAGATATTTCCTGTTTCAAGTTATACCAGCTTTATAGTCGAATAAATACTCCGATAAAATGTATCGATTCAGACTGGGTCAGATTAGCCAAGTTTAATTAGGCTTAATCACTTCAGATTTAGATACCTGAGAGATATTTGCATGAGGTTAGATTCAGTTATACAAGGTTAGGAAATATGGAGTTTGATTAAGTTTCGCCAAGTAAGGTTATGTTGGTTTCAAGATTTCAATCCTTCAGCGCGGATAAAATTTGTTCCAACAAAAATTTATTTAAACAGTGCAGTAATATTAAAAATCATTGACTAAGCTTCAAAATTTTTATTAACCTCTTCCCGTGCTTTGACGAGACTCACTCTTGACGCACTTACTGCTCAAATGTGACAAACCCTACTCAAATTTTGAACACTCTTCAACTTGAAATTTAGGTCCAACTATGAGTTGCATTATCAAGGATTCCTTAATATAAAATACACAGAACATTTTAATTTTCTTTGTCCGTTTTAATGTTACAGTTCTGAATAGTTGGTTTTGACTGACGCATCTGATAAATAAATGGCACGGGGAGGGGTTGAAAGAATCTTCGAATATGATGAGAAAGAACTCATTTTTTCTGTCAAGTACACAATTATTAAAACACCGGTTCGAAACGTAACAACCCTAATGAGTTCCGTGACCGAGGAACGAGAGAGCGAGACAAGTTAAGGAAGGAAAGCTCGACGAAAAGCGATATTCCTTCTCTTCACGCGCGAGCGACCCGACAAAGTTGCTCGATGTCCAAGGGAGGCCTGCTCCGTATACGCTTCTTCGTGTTGAAGGATGTATCGCGTTACACGTCCGTATCGCGTAACACCTCGATCTACAAAGGAGAACAACTCGCGGCCTGGAACGAGTTGTCCGCGTATGCTCGCTCTCCGTATATGTGCTCGATCGGCGATCGTCGTTGATCAGGATGTATCGGGTCCGCGCTTCTCCGGTGGCGCGCGTTTACGCGCGTATCCTCGCCGCCGATTGGAAACGGGAATGGAAGAGCGCGGGCGGATCACTGCCTACGATGGTATGCATACCATCGAAGCCTCCGAGAGCTTTCTCTCGCGGGCGACAGAAAAATACGTGAGAACGGGCATTGGGAGGAAATCGTGATTACGTGCTCTCGCTTTCGGTGAAACTCGTCACGCTGCATCGGTACGACGAGTACGGAGATATTTCTCTCCTCTTTCGAGCTCGTTGGAGAGAAAGAAAATTGAGTAAGGCGACTGTGTTGGTTGACACGGTGCACCGGTAATTGACACCTTCTTTACAGGTGAAAAAAATAAGCTTTCTACTAACAAAAATTTGTTAAATAGTACGTTGCTGGAAAGGTTTACCTTTGGAGCCGTGATTACTGGTTATCGAGATCTTATCGACGCGTTATTGATATTTTACGATGTATCGATAATATCGTTAGGTTATCGTTATCGCGAATCCTCAATAATTTTAACCTCGTCCAAAGTTCATATAATTCTAATCTTACCTGGTGTAATCTTAATCGCTTAACTAGCACAATCTTAATTTAATTTAATCTAATAATGGTATCTAATATAACAGTAACTTTATTCTCATGTAAACTTCAATGTAATCTGATAATCTCATCTAAACGACCGTAATCTACCCTAACATGACGTAACCCTAACTTAATTTAACCGTGAGTTAATGTAACGCAATCTAATATAACCTTAAATTTGATTTAATAACATAAGGTTAACCTAATATAACCTTAACCTAACCTAACCTAATCCTCGAATCTTATCTATCCTTTAACTTTATTGTAATATAATCTATAATCCAACATCTTGACCTAACCAAACTAGACGTAGCAACTCCATATAACGTTAAACTAATCTAACTTAACTTAAATTGACAGACTTGGGTGATAAAACCTTCTCCAATTTAAGTCGGTACACAATGTCGTTCAAATCGCATTTTGCTGTTTAAAAATGTGATAAAACTATGTATCAGCGTAGATTAAGGTAGAGGTTCCAGCCAAAATAAACAGATTTAAATGATGCGATTACGCATGACTCCCATTAGTCTTAATGATATTGATATATTGTTAAATGCCACCGGGATATTGATAGCGTATCGATAATCGATAGCAGCGGCTCCAGTTAAGCTCGGAGGAAGATCGAGAGCGAACGAAAGGAACGATCGCGTTCTAGTTTCTCCGTTGCATCGGGCCTATGGTAAATCTCACGATCAACAACGAAAGAAAAAAGATAACGGCAATAGCCTTCGTGCCAGACAGTATAGTGTTTCGCGACTTCGTGGTCACGCGACACCCCTCCGAACCACGAAGGCAGCGTGGTGTCGGATAAGCGTCCGACTGGCGCATGCTTGATCGGGCGCGTTCGTGCGCGTCCGTGCAGGGTCGGACTCGTTCGCGTACGTTCGGTCAGGTTCGCGCGTTCTCGCCGCCCGAGAACGACCGGACGACTCTCTCCAGCGCGCTGAATCACAGTCTGGGTCAGTTCGCCGAATGATCGTCGCTCCGTACGGAGGACGCGTGCGCGTGTCGTGTACTGTGATCACATGAGTGGAGAGCTGTTCGATACGATTTTGTGTAGACTAGGAAGATCAGTGTGTTGAAAATAGTGTTTAGTGAACCGTCGTGAAGAAAAAATACAATTCGAATTGTGGCCAGTGGGATAATGTTTAAGCGTGCCGCCGAGAGGGCTTTCGTGGTTGAACGGAGCGAGACGAAGCTCATCGAGGAGAACAAGAACGCGTGACAGGTAAAACATAACCTCAATTCCACGGGGTAAAAAGAGAACGGGGGTGAGTTTTTGATGCGCTGCTGGCTTTCCCGGTGATTGCCCTTTGTTCGGCTAGCATTTTTTTTCCTGGAAATTTCTCTTTCTCGTTTCGTTCGTACCAGTTACACCAGTCGCGTCTGATAAACTCGTTTTCTCGGGCGGCGTAAACGAGCCATGCAACGATACGTTACCGTGAACGATTTAAAAATGGTCCTGCACGAAATTACATACTTTCGATTACACGCGTGACTTATTTTACGACTGGCAAGGTGAAAGACGCGTTCGATTATCATCGATGTTCGTAAAACCGTTAAATAAGCATCGAAGTGTCAGTATATATGTATATGTATATATACATTTTTGTGAATGATCGAAGTTCACGTGACCTTCTCGGCCAGCCTGTTGTATCCTTGTCGCGAAGTGGCGCTTCCGTTTGCTCCGACAAGAATGTTCAAGCGTATATCATTGTGCGCGAGTGTATTTCTCGTTTGTCCACCACGCCTTGAAATCTCCTCAGCTTTTGATTTCAAACGGCGAATGGAAATTTATGATGATCCAACGAAATACTTTTTAGATTATTCAGCACGTTTCCAGACGGTGATGGATCGCGATGTTTTTTTCTTCGATTGTTAATTATCGAGATCGTTGTGGAATGAGTAATTACAAAAGCAGCTTCGCAATTATTATTCCTCATGATTCGATAACGTGTCCTCATTTTTAATTGTATTTTAATATACATCTTTGAAGAAGTGGATCCCTTTTTTGACTTGATTGAAAATTTGCCTTTTTGATAGGTTTAAGAAACGTGATTAAAATATACGACGAAATATAATTTCGTATATAACATATTTATTCGTGCTTAAAATAAAGGTGTTCGATATCGATGACGTTTCATATATTGATAATATTAAAATATCCTTAAAGCAAATCGGAACAACTAAAATAGAATATAACGCATAATCTGACCATTTAGATTTATTTATTCTGATTCGAACGTTTAACTTAACCTAACCTGACACATAAATTCCTCGTCTAAAATTAATTATTCCTGTTTGAAATCGAGTTAGATTACATGTGCAGTTTAAACACGAATAGTGCTGGCAGATTAGGTTATGTTCAAAGTTTAAACGAAAAGAAATAGGTTGGAATGATAAAGTTATCGGGTTAGGCTATATTTTTTAAGAATCGTGTAACGAATGGTTAACCGTCTATTTTATTTCGTGAACTAACCTGCTTAACCGGTGATTAAGCGAGAGGTAAATTCTGAGAAATGTTTACACGCACGTGTAGGTGTCTTGTCGGAGGAATTTCAAGCGACATTATCTCAGATCGCGGTAATTGACAACGATTAGTCACATCGACTACATTTTACGAAACTTTTCGAGCGTTCTTTCCACGTGAAAACGGAGTCGTCGTTTGTACCTCGTAGAATTACAAGGATAATCCACGGACAACGATCGATGTGTTGGCCGTTTCTCTTCTGTCGCGTTCTCAGACGTTTTAGTCGCGTACCACGCTGAACCCGTCTATCAGAGAGCTTAAGAAATTAGCATAAATATTCGCACGCATCTATCATACTTACGCTGGTGTGCGTTTCACACGCACGCAAATTGAAAAGCAACAGATCTCGCGATATTGAAAGAGGCGAAAGATTAAGCCGAGATAATAGGCTCGATACGATACCATAAATACATTCATCGGCAGCTATATCGCCGTTTAAATGCATAGTACAGTGTCGAGAACAACTCTCTAATGAACGTATGTTTTATGATTTTTAACTGAAAAACTAAACAGTATAATCTTCCGTAATTGTAGGAATCAAATCTGCAAATTATACACGATATCAATCCTATAATCTTTTATCGTGCTGGGTATCTCCCGTGGCGATATAATGTAAAATTTCACAACTCGCGGCGATATATTGAGAGGCTATATAATAGGTGGTGAAATAACGCGAAGCTATACAACTCACAAAAATATAATATGAAAGTATACAATCCGTGGCGATATAACATAAGATTTTATACTTCGCGGCGATATATCGAGAGTCTACATAACACGTAGTGAAAGAAAGAGAGATTACAACTTGCGAAGATATAATACAGAAGCGTACACCTCGTGGCGATATAACGCAAGGTTTTACAATTCGCGGCGATATATCGAGAGTCTGCATAATACGTGGTGAAATAATACGAGACTATACAACTCGTGGCGATGTAATACGGGGTTGTATAACCCGTGGTGGAATAATGCGTGATTTCACAATTTGCGGCGATATATCGAGAGTCTGCACAACACGTGGCGAAATAATGCGAGACTATACATCTCGTGGCGATATTATATGGGGATGTACAATCCGTGGCAATATATTGCATGATTTTAAAATTTGCGGCGATACATCGAGAGTCTACGCAACACGTGGTGAAATAATAAGAGAGTACACAACTCGAGAGAATTTAATATGGCAGTATACAACTCGTGGCGATATAATATAAGATTTCACAATTCGCGGCGATATATTAAGAAGCTATATAACGCATAGTGAAATAACGCAAAGCTGTACAACTTGCAAAAATATACGAGAGTATATATCCCGATGCGATGTAATGCAAGATTTTACAATTCGCTGCGATATATTGAGTGGCTATATAACTCGTGGTGAAATAATGCAAGATTGTACAATGTGACGTGATACGTGACCTGATAATAATAGATATCAGTTATCTACAGTAAGATATAAAAACAATACACGAAATTTGTTAAAAATCACAGTACCTGTGACTTGACTCATAACCTACTAATGGTTTGCTATCTCGAAACTTTTAAAAATTCTTACATGTTATTTGAAATTTATAATACCTTGCGGAATCTGTTGTATGGAGAACATTACAACTTTCCATTTTCAAAGCGAAGTTGTATAACGTAATGCATACATATTTTACTATCGAGAGATAATTGATAATTCGTCCGGTGCAAATCTTTATCCATTTTAAAACAAATATGTTCACGCGCTGGGTAAAATATTAATTATTTATAGCTGATTTCGAAGGTTGTAAATCTTCGTCGACCCATGGCGTTTCCACAACTTGTTACGGTAGTGGAATTATATGTAGAGTTAGTATTATAGAGTAGAATTGATAGAGTGGCTCAGAGTCCTCCACACTGGTGTGCCCAGGTCAATGAAGGATGTAGTTCATCATCCCACTGGTAGTAATGATTGTTGTATGTTGAAGTCGTTGGTAGTAACAAAGTTAATGTAAGACTGACTGAAGTAAGTATATTCTAAGGAAGTTAATCTAAGACTGACTTGTCGCTTCTAAACAGCCAGAAAAGAAAGCAATGCCGGAAGTTCAGGACGTGAAGGCGTTACCAAAAAAGGGCCAATCAGGACAGATTGTTATTTGTGAAAAATACTGATTGGTGAGATGGTTTAGCGAATGGGATTGTAAGATTTTTAGCCTTTATTCCAGGGTTGTGAATTACATTTTGTTAACAAAGTAACCCAAAGCAATTGAGTGATTTGGGTCCTTCAAAGGAAGTAATAAATGGGCACCATGTGTTTATCATCGGAGTTCGAGCGCGTAGGCCCACTTTATTGGGGTGCACAGTTTAGGACCATGGAATAAACTTCTTTAAGAAAAGGTATATTGGTGTTAAGAAAGCGTGCTTTTCTGGCCTATTAGAAGGTTATTGTCAATTGTTAAGAACGTCAAGTTGTGGAGACGTCCATATAGTCTTAAATATCAGTTTAAAATTCCAAAGGTGAAACGTTTTTGGGTTTGACAAAATACCCATAAATATTACCTTAATTATATTCCGAGCAACTCGGAACATACTCCCCCCGTTGAGAGGGTACCGATCAATAATATAAAGTCTGGGTACTTATCTTTGAGTTGTTGACTGTCACGTGGTATCACCTACGATTACCTTGATGTCTTTGGGTGTACCTGTTTTGCTTGATTGGGTAAAGTAGTACTCGTTTGATTTCTTGATAAGAATTATTGTGACACTTCGAATGTTGATCACCTGGATGGAGTTGTCTGATTCTGGATGCATAATTGAACCAAGAAGCCATTGCAGTGATGGCGCATTATTTTCTGAATAATGTTTTCATTCAAATGAACACTGAATCTCGATGATTTGTTTGATGATTTGATTTTCGCTTGCGTAGAACTCGTTAACGAATCGCCAATAACAAATTGTTCGGAATGCAAAATAGTAAACTATTGCGTCTGATGTGACAACATGAATGAACGTGATTTCACAATGATTTTGTTTGAATAATCAACATGTAATTGCAATGTAAATAATTTAGTTCTTGCGACACGTTTGAGGCTGAATTCTGATTGTGTTTGTCAGTTAGTTGTATTCGTGATGAAAGCAGTTTGATGAAGAATTGAAGATTGAATCAATTACCTGCATTCGATGTGGCTCATAGATTCTTAAAGAATATTAAGATTGTAAATTTATGTGAAAAGCAGTTTGAAATATTGTTATGTTGCAGCCTATATGATTTATACATTGTTTTGAGGTTGATTGGTTTTTACGGAAGTTGGTTTTCCGTTTTACTTGGCATTCTAGTATACCCTCGTGTCTTGGTTGCGTATGTTTTGTTGTGATGATTCGCAAAGGTGACTTAAATAGTTGGATGATTTGGGTCTTTAAAAGGAAATAAGGAATGGGTGTTAAGCGTGCCTGTTTGTCGTTTAAGTCTGAGTGCGTAGATCCACTTGTGTGGGGCGCACCAATAGATTGTATTTGAATGCGTAGACCCGTTTGATTGGGGCGCATTGATCAAGTCTGCAGTGAGACTGGCAAGAATGGTTGTGATTTGATTGTGTCCGAGTGTCATGCGTATCCTTGTGAGGATCGGACACTGCGCGACTGATAAAGCATTATGTTTGATTGTGCCCGAGTGTCATGCGTATCCTTGTGAGGATCGGACACTGCGCGGCTGATAAAGCATTATGTTTGTTTGTGCCCGAGTGTCATGCGTATCCTTGTGAGGATCGGACACTGCGCGGCTGATAAAGCATAATGTTTGTTTGTGCCCGAGTGTCATGCGTATCCTTGTGAGGATCGGACACTGCGCGGCTGATAAAGCATTATGTTTGTTTGTGCCCGAGTGTCATGCGTATCCTTGTGAGGATCGGACACTGCGCGGCTGATAAAGCATAATGTTTGATTGTGCCCGAGTGTCATGCGTATCCTTGTGAGGATCGGACACTGCGCGGCTGATATATGTTGATAAGTTTGAATGCATTGGCCCAAAAGGAAAAGCAAGGATTCGGTAAAACACTGTGCACCGTTGGTGTGCACAGTGCAGTTGGTGTGCAATGGGATCCATAATGAACAGGTCTGATTGCCATAGTAAACCAAGACTGTACGAGTTGCCTCAAAACTGCCATAAAGAAACAGAGAAAGGATGAGCCTCATGTTTGAAATGCTTAAATAATACGAATTATGTGATGTTTTGATATTTTTGAATTGAGTATCATGTATTTGTACATTGTTTTCACGTTACATAGAATTTCCAGCTCAAGAAGGTCGTAAATCTTCAGAACTGAAATATTCTATGACGCTTTGAACATAAATGATCTAAAGTTAATCTGTAATATAGATTCCAATAATAATATTTTAATTGTGGTTCTAATGTTTTGTTCCATGAAACTAAATAAAAGTAACTTTCTTGAGAAAAGAATGTAAGATAGATGAAGAATAGGACTCTGTGACCATGAGGATAGCCAGGGTCTCATCAGGTAATATTCTAAAATGAGGGTCGAAACCTGATGACAATAATGTGCCTTAGACGATTGTCCTTTGCACTTGATTTCAGCTGACAAAAGGTCGACACTGAATTTTTATTGAATAAGGATTTTTGTTGATGACCATACGCTGACCTAGAGTCGGTATTCTTTTTACAAGCACGGACAGTTGTTCCACGTGTTATGAAAAAGGTTATTGGATTTTCTTAAAAGAAAATTGTAAATGAATTTTACAATCGATCTCGTATTATTGAAAATCCCTAATAGTTTGAGAGACAGTTTAATGATTAAGGTTCATTTTGAATCGAATCCTGAACTTTAGATTAAGATCTAAATGATAAATTCATGGAGTGTGAGATGTAGAAGAAATACGTAAACATTTTTTCAAACGCTGAACTTGTAGTTCACTCTTTCACTTTCCAAATTAAAGTGTGTTTGCATTACGAAAGAAAGTAAATTGAATTACACATGGTATGACATAGTTTGCATGAATTGGGGAATTGACGAGCTCCCCCCGATGAACCAATTCAGATCAGATGTTTGGAAATATGAATCTAGATCAACGTAAGATGAAATTTTAGATTCTTAAGCAATAGTGAGAATTGAAGATTGATAGTACATAATAATTGAATATGTTGACATCATGCAAATTGAATTTCAAAATCCCAATAAAACTGACATGGTATTCGACTGAAATTCCATGAAATGCAATTGAGGTAAAACATTTATTCTACAAGATGATAATATCTTGATATGAGAATTTTATTGTAACGTCTCTCAAAATATAATTATCAGTTTACGTGTAACAATGAGAAAGTCGTCGATTGTACTGAATAAATATTTTAAACAATCATAACAGATTTATCTGTTATTACATAAATGATGAATATATTAATTTCCTATTCTCTTGAACTGTCAACATATCCTAATTATGTGACAATTGACAGAAATGCATTTATTAACATGCATTTGTGATAAAATAGAAAAAGTTAATAATGAAATTAGGTCTTGTGTGAATTTGATATGATAGCAATTCAATTATTAAATACTAGAATATAATTTTCCGAACAGTTTAGGTATAAGAAGTACGTTATAATGTTCGTTGTTTATTTAAGAAGTGACCTGAGAAGAATCCTTACAATTGCAAATACGGCAACCTCTTGTTAGGAATAAAATAATATCAATGAGATATATTTTGATATGAAGTTTTTCGTTTTAACATTCTGATGAAATTGATGGGAGGTCTTATTTTGTGACAGAAACCCGTAATTTTGACCAAGGATATTAAAATCCGCAGATTAATTGATGATCATCTGTTTGTTCGACCAAATGTAAAAAATGTTTTCGAAGATTTTTATTATATGCAATTTGTACGATTTTGAATAAATGTAAGAAGATGAATGGATAATAAGCCTGTTTTACTAAAGAATACGTGCAAACGCATTTGAAATGGTTTACGACCATTAGGGTAGGTATGCGCGAGTCAGGTAGTGTGTTAAAACAGTGGGTCGAAGGACCCGTTGGACACTATCTTAGAAGAATAATGTAACCTAGGCTACGATAGTATAATAATTATCTTGAATTCCGAAACTACGTGTTTGTTTAGATCCATGGAACAATTAAAATCGACTTTTGTTGAAAAGGATTGAATATTTAAATCAGTCAGTTGAATTTGCATAAAATACATGATACATCGTAATGATGTGAATTTTTATAATCGTGAACTGATCATGTGTAAAAAAATCTGCCTAATGTTATTATTTCATTAGTGTCGCAAGCTAGCAATGTTAAATTGTTGTACTAAGAATTGTTATGTTTGAGTTTTACGGATTTGACATGACTGTTTGACGTCATAAAATCGTGTAACAAGAATATCAAAGAAATTGGCGAAACGATTAAACGAGCCTACTTTTGAGAAGCGAAATTATATACTGATTGTTGACTTATCTTGTTGAAGCCTTTGGAAAATCCTCAGATTGTCCGTTGTTTGATATGTTTTCGAATTGATTTCACTTAATAGTCCGTTTGACGCTCATGGGAACACACCAGTGTGGTCATTCACTATGTCTTTTCAAAACACTTGTCATACACATTGTAACACTTAATCCTGATTATTGCACTGTAAACTGAGTTTATGCACTGAGCAAGTTCGTAGTATCCGGCTCGAAGGACCAAAAATGTTCACGCGCTGGGTAAAATATTAATTATTTATAGCTGATTTCGAAGGTTGTAAATCTTCGTCGACCCATGGCGTTTCCACAACTTGTTACGGTAGTGGAATTATATGTAGAGTTAGTATTATAGAGTAGAATTGATAGAGTGGCTCAGAGTCCTCCACACTGGTGTGCCCAGGTCAATGAAGGATGTAGTTCATCATCCCACTGGTAGTAATGATTGTTGTATGTTGAAGTCGTTGGTAGTAACAAAGTTAATGTAAGACTGACTGAAGTAAGTATATTCTAAGGAAGTTAATCTAAGACTGACTTGTCGCTTCTAAACAGCCAGAAAAGAAAGCAATGCCGGAAGTTCAGGACGTGAAGGCGTTACCAAAAAAGGGCCAATCAGGACAGATTGTTATTTGTGAAAAATACTGATTGGTGAGATGGTTTAGCGAATGGGATTGTAAGATTTTTAGCCTTTATTCCAGGGTTGTGAATTACATTTTGTTAACAAAGTAACCCAAAGCAATTGAGTGATTTGGGTCCTTCAAAGGAAGTAATAAATGGGCACCATGTGTTTATCATCGGAGTTCGAGCGCGTAGGCCCACTTTATTGGGGTGCACAGTTTAGGACCATGGAATAAACTTCTTTAAGAAAAGGTATATTGGTGTTAAGAAAGCGTGCTTTTCTGGCCTATTAGAAGGTTATTGTCAATTGTTAAGAACGTCAAGTTGTGGAGACGTCCATATAGTCTTAAATATCAGTTTAAAATTCCAAAGGTGAAACGTTTTTGGGTTTGACAAAATACCCATAAATATTACCTTAATTATATTCCGAGCAACTCGGAACAAAATATGCGATGCAAATTGAAAAAACGCGGTGGGATTTGTTCGTTATGCAACCGAACGTAGCTTAATATTTAATGTATTACATAAACGTATGGAAACATTTTCCCGTAGAGACGGCCATAACGAAATGGTTAAAATTACTCAATTAACAAACGGGCATACGATTACGTGATTCATTCCGGCTTCGTTGCACGACTGAAATAATACACGCGGCAGGAGGATTTATCTGTGTCATAAATTGGTATGAATATACACGAAAGTATTTGAGCAGTAGATATACGTTTCATTTTAAATGACGAACTGTTTCTGCGGTGTGCAGCTTGGATCGGCTTAGAACGAAGTATGTTTACACTTGAACATCCTTGAGGTACAATTATTGTTTCAACTGATTATTAGAAGTGTTTGAATTCTCTTTTGTCTTACATATACCCTTTGTGATCTTTTGTTATTGAAGCTATTGTCACTGGTTTTATGTTCGTTTAAAAAGGTAACACAATATTGATGGTTACATGTATTTTATTGTTCACTTTGCAAGTTATATTTAAGTTAGCATAATGTTCATGGTTATATGTATTTTATTGTACACTTTGAACATTATACTTAACGGTGAAATTAGTAAAATAGTTAATAGCAAGTTTTTTATTTTATATTGAAATATATTAACTCTTTGTACCTCTTCATTTCTTTTACTCCTTAATTTACAAAGTCGATGAAGAAAGAGGTTCTCGATAAATTGTACCTCAAGTGCAGAGTGTGTGACAAATGTATTTTAATTTATTACAAGTAATACATATACACCCAATCTTATTAAAAGATCCAACAGAAATTTGATGTCGAGAATCATTAAAACTTAGTATAAGAGGAATTTCCACTTAAACACAATACGCATAACACATTTTCCATTACGTTCGTAAATAACCTATTCCCATTCTTGAATAGACAATTAAAATGTCGTAAAGCAAAGCGTATACATTGTACATCGTTTTTACAACGCCCAGTAGAATTCGCGAGCGAAAGGGTTAAACGAGTAGGCACGTAGCGACGGCCATGAATGGCGAGGTAGGGTGAGCCGAAAGTATGAATGGGCTAATCAATTTCCAGGCACAATCGTGGCATAACGCGTATTCCTAGTAACATCGTGTACACCGATACGCGATGTGTTCGCGTATAAATTTTCAATCGCTAAGCGAACGATCGCGAGCAATACGTTCGACGATACGACGTGGCCGCAAAACGTTCGTAAATAGAGAAATATCGTTCTATTTGCCTCGATGATCGAACTTCTGTCGCGAATCCTATCGAAGACGGAATTGATAGAGACGACAAAAGCACGTTTCCTGCTACGTCGAGAAAGTCTCTTACAAATAACGAATATCGAGATGTTACGAATTAACCCTTCTTACGATGGAGCCGTTTTTATTCTATGGTGGCTTTTTACTTGCGATCATTTCACGTTTCAATGAGCTTTTCTTGTATTTGTTAACGGTACACTGTTTTTTATGTCTTGTGTACAGAGATGTTCAAATTAGGTGATATATTTGTAAAATTATTTCATTCTTCAATCATTTAACGTTTCAACGAATTTTCTTGTATTTTTATTAGGTTTTTTTTATGGCTTGTGTAGAGAGATATTTAAATTGTACAGGTGCATTGTTGATGGAATAATTTACGTCGACGTGGTATAATTAATAGAAATTGAGGATATTTCATTCTTCAATTATTTAATGTTTCAAAGAGTTTTCTCGTATTTGTTGATGGTGTATAGTTTTTTTATATTCCATGTAGAGAGATATTTAAATTATTGTACAGGTGCAGTGTTGAATAGATAATTTACGTCGGCGCAGTATAATTAATAGAAATTGAGGATATTTCATTCTTCAATCATTTAACGTTCAATGAATTTTCTTGTATTTGTTGATGGTGTACGATTTTTTTATATCCCGTGTAGAGAGATGTTGTACAGGTGCAGTGTCGAAGCGATAAGTGACACTAATAGTCGATGCGGTGTAATTAATAGCATTTGAGAAATTTTCATTCTCATCTTGTTGACGGTTTTTTCATATCCCGAGTACAGAGTTTAAATTACAGTTTAAATTATGTTTAAATTACAGTTAACTTAACCTGCAACTTTCTAGACAGTTACGTCATTTGCAGATAATTGCTGCAATTTTAATCGGTTGCCATATTTTGTATTTGTCATGTGCGTCATTCAGAACTAAACTCGAGTTACAATATTATAAAAAAGAAAGTTGAAATTCAATTTATGTTCATGTCATGTCATTATGTGCATGTCAATTTAGTGTTCTGCGATCACTGACTATGAAAACTTGGATTTGATCTCCAAATTGAAGCTCTGTTCAAAATTCGAGTAAAAAACTGACGTGCATTAAAAATCAGACTCGACAAAATGGCGCAGGGGGTAAAAAGGAATAAAGGTTGAATTATTAGTTCCACATTTAGAGATTTTTGTTTGAAATTGAAAATACGAGTCTACATCCTCAAATTCAAAGTGCAGTGCGTCACAAGTGACACCCTATAGCAAGAGTTTACAGAAATAATTGACGCTAATAGTCTTCCTAACATGATTAATAAACTATCAGTTTATTTCACTCTCCTCCACTCATTTCAAACGTGTCATAAATAACTTGATATTTCAATTTAATTATTAATTATCGATAACCGATGTTGAGAATGATTAACCGACGCTGTGTCAGCAGAGCTACCCGAAGCACTATTAATTTCTTCAAATTTTTTCTTTTAACCGAGTAGTAATGACGCAGTAACAGTCGTGATGTTTAGTGTATAATTAGACAGTAAAGACATACGTGTGTACAGCTGAATGAATCTTGTGCAAACAGTCACGTGGATGATCATTGTGCGAATGATTCAGTGACCAACCATTCGTGCAAGGTTTCAGTTCATTTCTTCCATGGTACGCGTTTGCGTGTTCAGCTCGAACATTGCTGACTTTTGATTTTTGTTGCTCCTTCTGATTCTTTGTATTGCGTTCTTATCGGAGACAGAGGAGTGTCGAGCTACTGTGCAAATTTTCTTATCGTATTCGCGGAAAGTTTGACGATAAAAGATTGTTCTTTGTGAAATTACGGCGAGGTTAATTATAACCTTGTTATATTTATGTTTGAACATTTAGAGATTAAAAAATTTTGGATTATTGATATTTCAAAGTTCTTTATTTTATTTAAAATTTTCAAACACAAAAGCTGTTAGATTTTCATTCATTTTTAATAAACGATTAAAAATTTTTATTTTAAGTTGGATATTTTAAAATAGAAAATTGTCAAGTTTTGAAACTTACAAAGTTAATATAGATCCATCATTATCAGTTGAGAAAACTCTTTAACCAATTCAATATATTACCAATTTTAAGAATTTGCAGTATTGGCAATATAGGGAGACTCTGATGAAGCAGAGCAGCAAATTGCAAACTTGAAATTCAAAATTTGCAAACTAATTATTCTAATAGTTAATTAAAATTTTATTATAGCTACGTTCTCATATATTAACCTGAGAATAAATATAATAATATTAATATAGGACAAGCTGGATATTTGCTGAAAAATTGAAACAATATTAGTATGATAATGTAATATAAATTTTATCAATTTCGCAGTAAATATTCATTGTGTCTGTATCAGACATTAAGGACCAATTTTCGTTTAGTATCACATTAACACTATTAACCCACTATCAGAATTATGAACACTATTAGTCCCCTATCAGAATATATAATAACCAAAAAAATATTCCCTCTGTTACATCTCGTTCCGCTTTAACACATAAACGATTATAGTCGGTTCTAATAGATTTAACGCGATTTTATGGGAATTTACGCAATTCTATGATTATTGTCGGAGGCGAGGCAACAAGGAAGACGGTAAGCGTCGAGTTATTTATTTCCCCGTTTCTCTTTGCAATTGGTTTTCCGATAAGCCAGCATTTATTCCGAATAATTTACCGTAATTTGAATACAAAACGTTAATCCATTTTTAATGGAGTGTGTCCTTAATAGCTGGCCGGGATTTTAATAGTTGCGTTAATTGTCCTACTATTTTAGTTGAACCAACGTCGAACGTTTACTCGAATAAACTGACCGTCATTATTTCAAGCATTGCCCAGCCTCCTCGATAAATTACCGTCAGTGTTTTATTTTTTTTTTTTATTTACTTTTTCAAGTCTCTCGTTTCGGTCCATCGAATTTCGATATTAACGAGCTACGAGCACGATTTAATCGCTCTCAAAAGGTAACGATAACGAGTGTCGTGCATTTCAAGGAAAAACGTTCAGGCTGTGGAGCAACGCTAATCGATTAGTGTGTACGGTTAAGAGCGAATTTAGGTTTCCTAGGGAAAGTATGATTAATAGGAAAGAAATGGTCGTCTGATGGTTGGTTTTTAGTGAATTTTATGGATTTGTATGTTCAGAAGTCTTGGGAATTTGGCGAAGTTTTAGGTATGAGGGTTTTGATACGTGGGAACTTTGGATGTTTAGAAATTGAAAACTTAGGAAATTTGGGAAATTAATAATTTCAGAATTTGGGACATTGCGGATTTGGGAAATTGAGGATTTGGGGAATTGGGAAATAGAAAAATGGGGAAATTGGGAAATTTGGAAATTTGGAAATTTGGAAATTTGGAAATTGGAAATTTGTGAAATGGGGAATTTGGGAAATTAGAAAATTTGGGAAATAGGGAATTTGGGAAATTGAGAAATTGGAAATTTGTGAAATGGGAAATTGAGAAATTAGAAAATTGGGAAATTGGGAAATGGGGAAATTAGAAATTTGGAAAATAGGGAATTTGGGAAATTAATAATTTCAGAATTTGGGATATTGCGGATTTGGGGAATTGGGAAATTAGGAAATTGGGAATTTGGGAATTTGGGAATTTGGGAATTTGGAAATTGGAAATTTGAAAACTGGGAAATTAGGAAATTGGGGAATTTGAAAACTGAAAAATTGAGAAATTGGGAAATGGGGAATTTGGAAAATAGGGAATTTGGGAAATTAGGAAATTGGGAAATTTGGAAACTAGAAAATTGAGAAATTGGGAATTTTGGAATTTGGGTGTTTAAGAATTTGAAAATTTAGAAAACTTAAGAAATTACTAATTTCGAAATTTGGTAATTTGTGGACCATTCAAAAATTTGAATATTTTAAAACTTCAAAACCTAAAAGTTTCCTAATTCAGCGATATTCAAAGTAGAAAACTCTATTATATAGAAATGGAAGAATTATGTATTCTATATACGTACAGTTATCGAAAGGGAGTGTTGCAGTTTGAAAGACGGCGTGCACGTTTGCCGAGAATGGCATTCCAAAACAACAAGAATGTTGTACCGAACAGCCGGTCGATGTTTTCCATGCAACGATCGACTGATAGATGCGACAACCATCTATTAATAGACGATCGATGATGATCGTGAAATTCCAACAAACTTTCAGTTACAAGCAATGCTCATAAGTATCCGAACACTCGGTAAATTGAAAGTAATAGTACATAAACGACATTGAACGGTGTATGTACGCTTCTCAATGAAATCTATTTTCTCCTCCTTTCTACGGAATTGGCAACTTACCAGACGTTTATTCAATTCTATGAAATTCTTGATTCGCCTGCGTATCCGCAAACTTTAGATATCACTGTTTAGACTAAATCGTTCGGCAGTTTTTTTCTTTTTCAAATCATTTCACTTCATTCTTATAAGATTCTTGCAAATATTTCCGCGCGTTTTCTGACATAAAGAATTTCAGATTTAGAATTATTCATTTAGAACAATTTGTAATATTCTTTCCGTCTTGTTCTATTTTAAGTGTCGTAATTTTGTGGAAGTTAACGGATAATTGATTTGGTGAATTATGAGTGGTGATATGACACGAGACTGTATAATCGGCGATGATACACTGCGAGATCGTACAATTGGTAGTGATGTAATTCGGGAATATATAAACGTGATGATACAATGCAAGATTATACAATTCATGGCAATATATTACGGCGCTGTACAATCCGTGGCGATATAATGCAAGATTTCGCAATTCGCGGTGATACATTGAGTCTACTTTAAATTTGGTAAAATAATGAAAGATTACAATGCTCGCGAAGGTACAATATGGGGGTATACTTTTTGTGGCGATATAATGCAAGATTTTACAATTCGCGGCGATATATGGAGTCTAATGATGATACAATGCAAGATTATACAATTCATGGCAATATATTACGGCACTGTACAATCCGTGGCGATATAATGCAAGATTTCGCAATTCGCGGTGATACATTGAGAGTCTACTTAAAATGTGGTAAAATAATGAAAGATTACAAAGCTCGCGAAGGTACAATACGGGGGTATACTTTTTGTGGCGATATAATGCAAGATTTTACAATTCGCGGCGATATATGGAGAGTCTACATAACACGCGATGAAATAATGCGAGACAACTGAGATCGTAGCGTTGTAATATGGGAATATACAACTCTTCATGGTGTAATGCAAAATTTTACAATTCTCGGCGATATATCGAGAGTTTACATAACACATGGTGAAATAATGCGAGACTGTGCAGCTCGTGGCGTTATAATATGGGAATATACAGCTCTTGATGGTATAATACAAAATTTTACAATTCGCGGCGATATATCAAGAGTCTACATAACACGCGGTGAAATAATGCGAAACTATGCAGTTTGTGGCGTTGAAATATGGGAATATACAACTCTTGATGGTACAATGCACAATTTCACAATTCGCGGCGATATATCGAGAGTCTACATAACACATGGCGAAATAATGCGAGACTACACAACTCATGGCGATGTAATATGGGAATATACAGCTCTTGATGCTATAATGCAAAATTTCACCATTTGCGGCGATATATCGAGAGTCTACATAACACGCGGTGAAATAATGCGAAACTATGCAGCTTATGGCTCTTGATGGTATAATGCAAAATTTCACAATTCGCGGCGATATATCGAGAGTCTACATAACACATGGTGAAATAATGCGAGACTACACAACTCGTGGCGACGTAATATATAAATATTTAACTCTTGATGATATAGTGCAAGATTATACAATTTTGGCGATATATTACGAGGCTATATAGCGTGTAATGAAATAATGCGAGATTATACAACGTGATGCAATACACGACCTGATAATCACAGATATTAGATATTTACACCAAGATATGAAAGCAATACACAAAATTTGTTAAAAATAGCAGTATTATCTGTAATTTACTGACTTATGTACAAATTGTTAATTTAATAGACAGTCAAATATCTGTAATTCAGTCATGACATATGTAAATATCCCAGTTACAATCGTTAACTGGTTAACTACGATAAATATTACCCGACACAGTTATATCAACATGTTCCACTGTATTCATAAAAGGTCTCGAGCACAAATCACCATTGTTTCATCCCGAGTACACATAAAACCATTCCAATAGGCTTTCCGCCAACGGTACATGGTTTCTTCTTCGAACCTGTCCCTTTTCGAGGACCATTTTCAAGGGAACAGAGCCGTTTCCTTCTTTGTCCCTTTAGCGATTGACGCGCAGGTTGCCAGAAACACGTCAAGTCGAATGGAAGTGCGAAGTCAAATTAGCTTTTGTCGAGGGCGAGCAATGTTCTTCTTTCATGGTGGCTCCCCCCACCGACCATGGATCTTTTTCCTGTCATTACGGGACTCTTTGTCTTTCTTCCTGGAACTCGTTTCGGACCTGCGATCCGCTTTCAACGCCACGGGATAGCTCTGTTTCGAAACGATCGCGTTTCCCGGTTTTGTTCTTCGACGGGAACCTTCGTTCCTTCGGTGGTGCGTTTTATAGGGACTACCTGCAACTTTTCTTGTCTCACCCTTGTTCGTTGCGCGGGATAGAAGATAATCGTTGTAGAGCTGTGATTATCGATATCCTTATTGATAGATATCGATAATATCGCGACATGGATATTACATGTGGACATAATATATAGAATTACGGATAATAATAGATATATCGGTAACTCGAGATGTTGATAATATACTGATAACATTAAGATATTGTCGAGGTGAATCATAGATGACTGAAGTAGTTGCAAGTTTCTAAAGATAGAATTTCTACATTTTGAAATTGAAAACTTGATAATCGAAAGTTTTATCATTGAAATCCTGAAAATTAAATAGTGGACAATAAAACATTTTGAAACTGAAAGTTTGTTAATTGAAAACTTGATAATTGATTATTTGATAATTGAAAATTTATAAATTCACAACTTGAAACGTGAGAACTTGATGATTGAAAACTTGATATTCGAAAACTTGATAAATAAAAACTTGATAATGGAAACTTAATAATAGTCTACTTGATAATTGACTATTTGATAATTGACTACTTGATAATGGAACACTTGATAATTGAAAACTTGATAATTGACTACTTGGAAATTGAAAATTTTTAAATGGGCAACTCGAAACGTAAGAACTTGATAATTGAAAACTTGATAATCGAAAACTTGATAAATAAAAACTTGATAATTGAAAATTTAATAATTGAAAACTTGATAATGGAAAACTTAATAATTGACTACCTGATAATGGAAAACTTGATAATTGAAAATTTAATAATTGAAAATTTGATAATGGAAAACTTGATAAATGAAAACTTAAAAATTGAAATCTGGAAAATTATAAACTAGAAAATTGAAAATTGGCAAATCGACATCTACCTAAATCCCTAAATTCTCAAATCCCCAATTCTTCAAATCCTTAAAATTCCCCAAATCCCTAAATCCTCAGATTTTCAAATAATAAACTTCTAAAATTGCAAGTTTTCAGTAAAATTCAGTGACTCTACCCTTTATCCATTATAACGTTATCCGAAGATATCGATAATCGATAGCCCCGTTTCTAAATCGACACGAAAGCAGTCGTTTTCGTATGCAACGCGCGAAGAGTGCAGTTTTCGTTGCGAAGCGTGCAACTTTCGTCGCGTGTTCCTCGCCGCTTGATCCCACGTGTATCTGTTGAAAAAGCGTTATCGCGCGAGATCTTCCAAGGAAAATTGCGTAATTTTCTCAATGGCGTAGCGTTACGTACAACGTAAGCGACGATATTCCTTCTCGATATTTGGATCATACATATTCATCGTCGACCAGCGACGCGACGCTCCGAAACGATGCATTTTTCTTGCAAGGAAAACCAGAGAAAGTCGAACCATCCATACTTTGAGAATTTCGTGTATTCAAGAGCTATTGTGCTAGTAGTAGTATTTGAATGTAGTAATGTAGTCAAAAACATAAATTTATTTTGGTGTTTCTCGAAGGTAGATATTTTTAAGAATGTACCTTTTTCAATTTTCGTATAAACATTCGAATCAGAATGATCTTCAATGATTTTTATAATGAGTATGTTACGATCATGTACATCTTTAACACTAAATCTACCGACATATAATGTGTACTTAATTTGAAATTAAAAATGTAGTTAAAAAATAAATAAGCAAACGACGAAACATAAATTAGTATACACATACTTTAACAAAATGTGTACCTAATAATAAGAAATTTGTGGAGCGGTCATTTGATCGGTTTTAGTGTTAAGTGATCATTTTAATAATTAGCCTTCAAAATTTCTTTCTAATAAATCGTTATCAAAGTACCAATCTTTATCAGTATATTGTACTGTTCAATTTATACGAGACAATTTAAAGCAACACGGTTTTAGAACTTTCTATAACAAACAGTATTACTTCAGCAAATAACTGATGTTTAGGAAAATTGTTTCGATAACTGGTCTTCAAAAAGCGAATTTGTCTTTGTCTTCAAAGCCCCTGAGGGAAGAAATACTCAAATGAAAATAATGTTTAAGACTTGCCAATAATTCCTTTTCACTGAACCACTGATCTCTGAAATATCTGAAAGAGGTACATCAAATTTTGATTGAAGAAAGTCCCACGATTCGAACTCTTTCTCGCACCGCAAGTGTTCGAAAAGAAGGACAGCAAGGGAAACAACAAATTGCAACCACGAACGAACCTCGACCACCGTTAACATCATAAAAGTTCAGAGGCCCTGTCCGCTATCCACCACTTTAATCTCGACCAACTCGGTGTTTCGCCTCTTTGAGGCAAGAAAAATCGATCGCGAGAAGCCCATTATTTCGTTCAAAGGTGAAATCATTTTTGCCCGTTTGATCTTTCGCAGCAATTATCCCCACGTCCCGTCTGGGCCGACGACGTTGGCCCGCATCGAAAGGCACCGAACGCGAAGGAAAAAGGAGAAAAGGGAGGGAAAATAGGTGAAAAGGGAAGGAAAACGAGGGGTGTCGCGGAGTGAGTTACAGAGTATAAGGTTCTTCCCCCTCGTAATAACGGTTCGCCGTTTTACAGCTGGTCGACTCCTTTATTCGTGGATCCACGTGGATCCACGAGAAAAGGATGCCAGCTCGTTCGACGACAAAATTTCCACCGCATTCCTTCTGCACTCTGCTCGATATAGCCGCGGCCACAGTTTTTATCGCCCAGGGTAAACTTGTCAGATGAAACGAGTGTCTCGATGGAAAAACACCTTCGTACGACTGTTACGACGCCCAAATGTACAGCAGGTGACACCGCGCTTAATTAACGCCACGGGTTAACACGCTGTTTCTTATGGTTTAACACTGAAACACGAATGACCGATTCACGTGTTTTATTTTCGATTGTAAAAGGGTTGATGGTCAAATATCCTTGCACATTTGGTAGAACATCCAAACAAAATTCCAGTTTATGCCCTACTATTTCTTAGGAATGTCCCCTACATTTAAGGATGTACGTTTCTGAAGAAATTCTGAGACATTGAGGATCCAGTGACATTACAAAATTTTGTTAGATTTGCAAATTGTAGTTATAAAAAGAAGCTCCATTGAAGTTCTAGAAATGCTCTACTTTGAAACCTAGACAAAAATCCAAATATTTTCCCTAGTAATAACAGTAATCTCAAAGAGGTCTATCCATTTTCTGACCCATAACAGCATCTGCATGGTTCTTTGTCTCATATCGAGCTTTACGA
This sequence comes from Megachile rotundata, assembly GCF_050947335.1. Classification (NCBI taxonomy): domain Eukaryota; kingdom Metazoa; phylum Arthropoda; class Insecta; order Hymenoptera; family Megachilidae; genus Megachile; species Megachile rotundata. The sequence goes on along the minus strand of NC_134991.1, from coordinate 9,121,652 downwards.
AAGAAACAAAGAAAAGAAAGACAGAGTTCTTTCATCGTGTCCGAACAAAACGAATTACAATTATTTTGGAGCGAGAACTAGGGGCACGCTCGTGTAGCGGTGTTATAAAAGCACGAAAAAATATGTTTTTCTTTTTGCCGTCGTTCCTCTTTTCGCTGCTACACGCGAAAGAAAGAACCGCGTTCTCTATATTTTTTGAGCCTGCGACTTCCATTTTATTTCGCCGTCTCTGTTCCGCGAACCTGGATGCCTTTGAGCATTCTACGTGTGCTTCTGCTTCGAAGAAAATAATCCGACGGACGTCTGCAAAAAATAATTTTCCGCGCCGACTACGGCGCAACTGCACGCACAACATTGTTCCCGGGATTTAATTTGTGCCCAAAGAAACGACGCGAAAATGATTTTTTATTTCGCTGCGAAACCTGGAACGTCCTTTTCGCGTGTGTCCGTTTCCCCTTGTTCTCTTCTTCGTTCGTTAGACAATTTTGGCCTCTGAGCAAGAATTCTTTTAATGTTTCGAAATTGAACGTGCCGGTGAAAGAGAACGAGCGTCTGTAGTAGTTATAGTAATTCGTGTATGCGATTTTAGATCACGTATTTCGTTAGCTACTGCGTTAACTATCTGGGAATCTACTTCGATGGTGAACAACGATTTTTTCTTGTTCAAAATATTTGCTTATTATATTTCTGACGGAAGTCAGAGAATATAGGGTTTTCTTAGATCAAGATTTCTATTAGGTTTAGAGTTCTTTCAGGTTTTGATTATCTGCTGTTAAGTCCTCATTTTCCTAGGTTCATATTTCTTCTAAGTTTAGATTTTCTGGAGGTCTAGGTGCCTTTTAGGTCAAGAATTTTTCTAGATCCAGCATTATGTTACGTTTTAATTATGTGTAGTTCTTAGATCCACATTTCCTCCGTATTTACATTTTTCACGAGTTTAAATTTTAATTTTAGATCTAGGTTTTTTAGGTCAACATTATTTCTGGGTTCAGACTTTTCTTAGGTTTTAATTATATGCATATCTAGACTTTTGTTAGATACTTTCTCCCTACATTTACATTTAGATTTGCACAATTTTTTTACAAGAACGAAACATTTCAAATAACATTTGATGTTATTTATCATTTTTTGAATACCTACTCGAATTCTTAATTAAAGAAAAAATCCCTTGTACGTTCTTCGAAATTTAGGTCATCAGATAATTGGAAGTTATGAATTTCAGGATGATCAATCGTGAAGCCTAATCACAATTGCAAACTAATATCCTCCAGCAACAAAAACGTAGTCGTTCAAAGCAACGATAAAACAGTTAAGCACAAAAACGTGCTTATATGGTAATTTCAGTGTGTAGCACCGAGTCTACTATTACAGAACCGTTTAGAATACCGAGAAAATAGCGTCTACTCAAAAAAACTGGTATATAGCACAGTTGTATCGATTATTTAACGATGTAACATCCTTGGTGATGACATCGTGAGAGCAACAATTACACGAACGTGTATGTAGCATTGTAGCCGAAGGATAAAGTGTAGTTCTAATTACGTGTTCGGTAACCAAACAGATTATAGCAAATAACTCGCTATCGAGTACTACGAAGAATATTTTATTACGAGGTAACTCGAGCAGCAAGGTAATCCGGATGATCCGTTGCTGCTTTTACCGCGAAAAACAAATCGTAACTAGTTTCGAGAACTGGGAAATTTAGCTCTTTGGAAATTATAGAAGAAACATTTTATTAGGGTAGTCAATTTTTGTTCATTAAAGATTTATTATTTATTTAAAATTTATTTATTAAAGATTTATTATTTATTTAAAATTTAGGAATTTTCAAATATACAAATTTTTTAGTTGTGAAATATACAAACTTTCAATTTTTTAATATACATATTTTTTAGTTGTGAAATATACGAACTTCCAATTTTTTAATATACAAATTTTTTAGTTGTGAAATATACAAACTTTCAATTTTTTTAATATATAAATTTTTAGCTTGAAAATTCAGAGATAAATTGACTTCCTCTTCACACCACTTTGGTCTCCCTAAATCCTCCAGAGTTTTCTTTGAATGCTTACTTAAATTTGCTTAGATTCTCTCTAGATTCGTCCTATGATCTTGCAATTCTATTACCATTATATTATACTAGGCATTTTACTAAACTTTCCAATTTATTAATCCGTATACATGAAATTTTCAAATTTACAATCTTCTCTTCTTTTACTTCATGACTCCGTTCTCCTGAGGTAGATAAGGACTACTTTCCAGATTCTACTAGGATATCCCTAGATTTCTTCAATTCCTACAATCACCTTATCCGTACATCATTCTTAACCGTACATATTACCAAAATTTTATACTCATTTTTTCTTGACTTTATCTTATAATCATACTTCCATTTACGTCTGTCCATCTTCAAATGAGTCCCAACAGTCTATTATTACCTTCCACAACACTCACGCTCTACAGCGAATTGCTCAGAAAATAAAAATGTTGGAATGTGACTAATTCAACGAAAAGCGTAAGATCGTATTCGCTCACGTACGCTCCTCATAAAGTAACACAATACACACGTCCACAATGCATTGTTTCGTACACGTATCGCAGAAGATTTGTCACGTAGAAAGCTCGCGAGATTCCATACGATCTTTGTGAAGCATTCTTCCGAGCTACCCCGTGAATCGTTTCGTTTATGGCCACTAGGTAAATGGGTTTTGTCCTCGCTTAAAAGCTTTCACGTCCATTCCGGCTGTGTTCTAACTGCGTCAATTGTTCAATGTTACGCGATGACTAATCAACAGATTAGTTTCCACAGTTGATCAATACCGTTGATGACAAGCATTTGATGACAAGTTGCAACCTGACACATCCACGCGAGGAAGAAACTAGTTGTCTCGTTAGAGGAATGACATTGAAAGATTTTGTTTAAAGCGTGCCGACGTTGTCGACTTAAATTTTACCGACTGAAAGGCGCTGCTTCGACAAGATTAAGTGCCGTGTAGATTATTGTAAGCTACGCAACAAGATTAATGCGTTTTAGAGAGGTTTTGTAACCAGTTAGCGGACGACCAGTTAGTATTATCCTGTTGTGTTGGGAGTTGGCCTCTTGTGCAGGGTGCGATAGGTTACGTTTGCTGATAATGTGGACATGCTTACGTGTTAATTTGGTACTTAGTAGTTTTGGGGGAATTTGGGAGTGTAGTTGGGTATTTTGGGATTTGGGAATTTGGAAATTTAGAGGTTAGGGGGTTGGGAAGTTGGGAATTACAGGATTAGGAAATGGGAATTTGGAAATTGGGAATTTGGGGGTTTGGGAAATTGGGGATTTGGAAAATTGGGGATTTGGAAAATAGGGGATTTGGGAAATTAGGGAAATCTGGAATTTGGGAAATTGGGGATTTGGGAAATTAGGGAAATCTGGAATTTGGGAAATTGGGGATTTGGGAAATTGGGGATTTGGAAAATTAGGGATTTGGAAAATTGGGGATTTGGGAAATTAGGGAAATATGGAATTTGGGAAATTGGGGATTTGGAAAATTGGGGATTTGGGAAATTGGGGATTTGGGAAATTGGGGATTTGGGAAATTGGGGATTTGGGAAATTGGGGATTTGGGAAATTGGGGATTTGGGAAATTGGGGATTTAGGAAATTGGGAATTTGAGAAATTGGGGAAATTAGGGAAATTGGGGATTTGGGAAATCGGGAATTTGAGAAATTTGTGAATTTGGAAATTGGAAAATTGGGAAATTGGGGATTTGGGGAATTGGGAATTTGGAAATTGGGAAAATTAGGGAAATTGGGATTTGGAAATTGGAAAAATGGGAAATTGGGAAATTCGGAAATGGGGAAATTGGGAATTTGGAAATTGGAAAAATGGGAAATTGGGGAAATTAAGGAAATTGGTGATTGGAGGATTTAGGAAATGGGAATTTGAAAATTTAGAAATTTGCGAATTTGAAAATTTAGAAATTTGTTATACGATAATTGAGGTATTAGAAATTTCAGAGGTCAGTAATTTGCAAATCCGATAGTTTCAGTTTCAAAAATTCATAAATTACAAACACAACAATTTCCCCCCTCTAAACAATTCCAAATGTTCAAAATTAATTTTTCCTATTAAAAAAAGTTTACCTTCCTCAAGCTGTTTACTACAAATTACCGAAACCACGTAAACTTTTTGCCTCGTACAGGAAATAAAATGTTCGATTTGTCTCGCGGAATAAAACTCGGTTGAATCAAAGAGACGAATTGAGAACGACAGATAAAAGGAAGAAACGATATCTATTTGGAAATGAGAACATGCGACGTCAGGTATTTTCGTTCGCTTCCTGTGTCCCACTAGCCTTATATCGAGTTTACAACGACTTCCGGTTGATCGTTCCCGCGTGACGAGAAACAACGACACGCGATTCTTTCCGTGAACGATCAGAATCACTTGGCAACGTGTTCTAAGCACGAGGAACAATGAACGGCTACAAGATCGTTACGTATCATGGCTTGATCGCAATTAAATCAGATCCAACGCGTTCCGCGTACCAGAATAATCGGCTGAGATTTAATTAACTGGGAATCGATTAACGAGCGTCTTCGTCCTCACAAGAGAAACCTACCTGAGGCGTTACATATTAGGTCACGAGGTATCTCGTGTTTGACGAACCTAATCTTTTCACCTCTGCTAATTGTTTCTATGGGATTACGTATTTCATACGTAATATTTCATCTTAACTTCTTATTATAATATTATTAATACTTATAACATTATACTCGTGATGCACATTATAGTTCACATATGACAAATAAATGCATACAGATCGAGTTTTGGATAACAATTATAATTTGTAGTGAAGTGAAGATCGCTAAACCTGAAATATACCTAACATTTCAACGTTCTTTATTTATATCATCATTGCAGTGATAATTAGATAGCTTTGGACTAGGCTTCAGCAAGTGCTGAAGAACTTGGTTAACACTTTGACTGCCATGTTACCCATATGTGGCTGGCACTTCAATTACTATACAGATCTACCATCTATATTATTAAAAATATGTTCTCTTAACTAATTGAAAATATTCGTATTAACTTTTTGTAACTATCAAAAATAAATATAACAGAATACTGTAAAAATATTTGGTAAGATATGTTAAAAATGAAAATGCTCTCCGATGCAATTTTTAGCTGTTTCATTGTGGCAGTTCATGTGTTAAGGAGTTAACTGTGATCCAAAACAATTTTGATATTGACATCCCTTAACTTTTCATTCTTATTAATTTATTTAATCAAAATCCTACATAGTCCTTTTGTCTTTGCTGTTACTTTTGTAGTTATTAACGTAACTAAATAATTGAGCCAGAAATTAAGTCTCAAGAATGTCAAATGTTTCCACAAAAAAATGTGGACTTAAGTTGAATTTTGTGGACCTAATGAAAATGTGGACCTAAATTGAATTTCACGCGGAATTTCAATTCAGTGACCTCGTATCAAGAATTTGTTCAAGATAACGATAAAATAACCTATTTGATAGTTGATCACATTCACCGTTCTCAAACTAACAATACTATCTAATACGTGGCTTTGTTCGTTCTTTCAAAGACAATATATTCTAACTAAAATAATTTGATTTCACGAAACGTGGGATTTAACTGATATGTTTCTGATATCTCGACGCTAAAAATTGTAAGGTACCATTGTTTCTAACAATACAGCAAAATAATCTGTTTGATATTTTACTACATCCTCTGTTCTCAAAGCGACAGTGTCATTCAATAAATGCTTTGTTCACTTCCTACAAAGACAGTGTTGTTATACGTTTTTTCTTTGCGAAACGAAATTGGAATTTATCTGATATATCTGTGATATTGTGTTCAAAATTGTAAGGGTGTTTCTAATAATACGATATGATATTTTATTTTTAATTTTATATGATCTTTTATTGCATTCACTGTTCTAGAAGCGATAATACTTGGTTCATTTTCTGCAAAGCAAAATCAAATAATTTCACTTTGTAATGTGGATAATTTTACTATGAAATATTGTAGAATGTTCAAATTTGAAACTTCAATTAAAGTCTCTAATTTATGAGTTGCGAAAGGTTGAAATTTTCAAGTCCAACTTTGCTTGTTTCGCTATGTTTGTACATCACATGTGTAACACTATAAAATTAGTGAAAAGATAATTATTTCAAATCGTTGCATCAATGAGTGCAAAGTTCAATGCAATGAGTGCACTCTGGAGTGCAAAGGCATAGATAATGTAAATTATAGATCATTACGGTTACTCAGTAATCTGCATAATTATTCATGAATAAATCCATCACAAATGGAGTTGCTATATATTTCTTCATTGTACTACAAATAGAAGCCTCAAGTAACTTTTTACTCTTCATTGATTAATAGTAATTATTTATTAAACATTCTTCAAACTTCCAAAAACCAGAGTAGCAGTCATTCTTGAGTACTAGTTTGATTCTTACTAGTCAATAAAATTACACAAATAAACCCATCACAAATGGAAATATATATTTCTTCATTGCACCACAAACAGAAGTTTCAAGTAACGTTTCACTCTTCATGGATCAATAATAATTATTTATTAAATATTCTTCAAACTTCCTAAAACCAGAGTAGCAGTCATTCTTGAGCACTAGTTTGATACTAGTCAACAAAATTACACAGATTAACCCATCATAAATGAAAATATATATTTCCTCATTGCACCACAAACAGAAGTTTCAAGTAACGTTTCACTCTTCATCGATCAATAATAATTATTTATTAAACATTCTTCAAACTTCCAAAAACCAGAGTAGCAGTCATTCTTGAGCACTAGTTTGATACTAGTCAACAAAATTACACAAATAAACCCATCACAAATGGAAATATATATTTCTTCATTGCACCGCAAACAGAAGTTTCAAGCATCTTTCCACTCTTCATTGATCAATAATTATTTATTAAACATGCATCACGCTTTCAAAAACCAGAGTATCATTCTTGAGTACCACTTCGATACTTACTAGTCAGCAAAATTATATACGAATCCATGAAAAATCTTCATATTTGTAACACTATCAGAAGAAGCTTCCGAAAATCACTTCCCTGTGCAGTTCAATAGCAGTATTTCCGCGAATGACATTAATCCGTCTACAAGAAGGTGTCCAATCCTAAGGTATACAATGTCCAATCCTACAAGAAGGTGTCCAATCCTAAGGTCTACAATGTGTTAATACATTTCGTTGCTTATTAGTACGATTTCGCAGGTCGGTGGCCGTTCCCGAAACCCCGTGCGATTCATGCTTATAAACGATGCCACCGTTCATTGTTGGCCAATTGTTTGGCCGGTGATTAATCGATTTCGTTGGGGCAAGTGCGGCCGGTGTCTCCGTTTTAAAAAGAGATTTATTAGCAGCGTGACATAAACGGCGATTATGACTTCCATACGTGTACGTCGATTAATCACCTGGCGTGCTTTTGCTCCGCGAAACCCAGCCTCAAGAACTTAGGGTTCTCGAATTAACGACGATTACGAAAGTCTCGCGTGTTGGCAATCGATGCTTACGATTAGCGCTCGCAATTGATACAACGGGTATTAATCAACGATAACCGGCCAATGAATTCGACTCTTTGATATTCGATCGAGGCTTATTGTTGACGGTGAGAAGCATTGAGAAACACTCGAGGCTGACTCTCGCTGGCGAGGCTGTTTGGTAAATGGAGATTCGAGGAATGCGGAATAGCTAGGTGGGTGGCTTTGCCTGCGTTTCTATGTGTATGTGCTCGTACAGTCGACAGCAAATCTGCCTTCCGTACCAGAACTATGACACGGGGAAATAGGTCTTTCTGCTAATCGATTTTTTACGGATTTTTAGAGATCGGACATTTTAGGGATGGGTTACTAATTTGGGGACGTAGGGATTTGGAAGGAAACAGGGTCTTCTGGTAGTCGACTTTTTACTGATTTTTGTAGATTTCGCAATTTGGTGATGGGTTACGAATTTGGGAACATATGGATTTGGAAGGAAACAAGGTCTTCTGCTAGTCAGTTCTTTACAAATTTTTGTAGATGTCATAATTCGGGGATGCGTTACGAATTTGAGGACATATGGATTGGGAGGAAAACAAGGTCTTCTGCTAGTCAATTCTTTACAAATTTTTATCGGTTTAACAATTCGGGGATGGGTTACGAATTTGGGGACATATGGATTTGGAGGGAAACAGGGTCTTCTGCTAGTTGACTTTTTACTCATTTTTTTTAGATTTCACAATTTGGGGTTGGGTTACGAATTTGGGGACATATGAATTTGAAGATCTAGAAATTTAAAGACATGTGGGTATAGGAAGCTAGACATTTGGAGAAGTGTAAAAGAATCTAAAAGATTGTGGACATTAAAGTTTGAGGATCTAGCAATTTAGATACGTAGTTGTATAGACATCTAGGATTGAGCGAATATAGCTATGTAGGTATATAGGGATTTGGGAATATAGCTATGTAGATATCTACGTATTTGGCGATCTAAAAATTGAGGAACTTGTAAATTTGATCTAATAGCTCAGGTTAATCTAGAAACTTGAAAACATAAGAACTTTGCGAACTCACGAACCTATTACTTCAAAAATTAAAATAAACCTAGAACTCACAAACCTTGCAGCATACACCTCACAAAAGATCTCAAAAATAAAAACTACATCAAATAAAAGCAACGTATTCATGGCCCTTTAAGTAGAACAAATTTCCCCGCAATTTCTTCATTCGTAATTTTCTATAAAAACATGCATTTGCCCGGCCATCCTCATTTCGCTAATTAGTACCATGGGTTACCTTGTACTTCCCCTTCGCTCACGCGGCTAAATTATCACCTCGAAACCGAACGAATTACCCTCGAAAATTAGCAACGATCCGCGTAGCCGATGTCTGAATTAAAAGCGAGCAAGTTGTTTCCTTTAATTTGCAGGAAACTCGCTGGGCTCGCGTGTCCTCGCTCGAATTTGCTGAAAATTGTCCGTGGAATAGCCAGTAACGTGGCGTATTATCATAACCGCTGTTTGCCGGTGTAATTTTCAATTTTAACCGGGGCTTCTTGTGCTACCCCTAACTGAGCGTATCCTCGAAGCACGAACCATCACGGTTCGGTTTTTACACGAGGTTTTCGAGGCTGTTTCTTGCTTGGGGATCTGGCGAATTAGGGAAAGCAATCTGTACGCTGGAACAGGTTAACGACTTACTTTCTCACGAAAGACGTAAACAGGATAAGTCAGGAACTTTTCTACTTTTTAAAAGACAAAGAGTTAGATATAGAAAGATGTAGACATGTTCTAATCTGGAATGAAAGAAAAAAATATTTATCGCAACCGTTTGCAGAATGGACAAACCCAGACATAATTAATGAATTAGAAAGCGTAAACCTTGTAATAGATTTCGAACATAATTTAGTATCGTTAAATGTAGTGTTTCAATAATATTGTTAAATAATCAGGAAGAAAATCAAAAACTAATAACACATTTCTAATTATAAATTAATTATTTAATGTTAAACATAAAGAATACATATATTAACTTTAAGATTAATTAATAACACCGGGATAACTTTCTCGTACACCAACTTATGTGCGTTTACATTTCACGAACAAGAAGAAGGAAGTGCATTTTTCAATTATTTTTTATTCTAACGTCGTGCATTGCAAGATGATGCCACATGCTAAATTTAGTTATAATTCAAGAAATATAAGTATTATTAAATCAAAGTGCAATGATCTAATCATAGTGGACGCATTTTCTTTGACCCCAGGGGGAATCCCACGGTTTGAAGCAAACAAGATAAATCGAATAAAGCAAAGTAGTTTAGAGATAAGCTGATGTATAAAACAGAAGTAACTAGGCGCGTGCGATCAGTCTAGAAGACTACAAGACTAGAAGAGTTCTCAGCAATTTAGTAATGTGACATAACAATAGCATGTATGAATAAAGTTTTTTTAAAACCTTCGTGTGGAGTTTTCGCACGTAACAACTTTCAAGGTTTAGGAATCAGTTTCGTCAAAAACGGGATACAAATGTGACTATCGATTGGAAACGTCTCATTGGTATTTTATTTATAGGTAAGGATATATCGGTAATGTTAGTATACAGCAGCAAGTGTTAAATTTATTATTTCATAGTGTTAATATATTGATAAATATATTCGACACAACACAAACAGTACCAATTATTGAGAAAAGTAGCGATGATTAAATAAAAACTTCTCCTTCATAACAGTATAATTTCTTTTCAATTCTCCCAATACCCTTGCACACTTTTTATATTGGTGCATGTACAGGATTTTTGAGGCGTAAATAATTAATACAAAAATTGTGATTATGTAACCAATTTTATTTTGAGGTATAAGGAAAACAAGCGTCTTATAAGTTACTCGCTCGGTCGCTGAGGAGAGAATGAATACCTTCTCCACTGTCGGTATTACAAAACAGTGCATTTTGTAAGAACAGGGCAATACCTGGATGTAAATGGTGCAAAATATATTTTTAAAAATGGGTATTCCCATTCCTTGCTTATGATTGCAAAATCAGAATATGTTAGAGGCAATCATTGCAACCTGTGTGCTACCGGTTATCGAAACAATCGCGCTATCATTATTTTCTTTAATTTATTTAACCATGTTCCACCTCTCCGACAATCTTGAGGATTTTATACATAATAATTCGATAGCAGTGCATCATTTCTAATTTTTTTGGTGATTGTCACTCAAGGGGTTGTTCTCAAAAACCACCTCCAAAAGTTAAAATAAATTTTTTCCACCTCCTTGTGATTAAATAAAATTCTGAAAAAAATATATGTAATAAAGTTAATAAATATCTGTCATTTCCTTTTGAATGTGTGCAGATATCACAACTCGTTTTCGAGAAAATAGGCGTTAACTCTGAGGGTTGTTATCCCTATATCTCCCTTATACGACGGGGTAGGCACTTGAAACTTTTTGTAATTGATTTCTGGATATAAAGAAATATTTAGAATGTATAAATATCAATATTGCGGGGGCCGTTTGCCCATGCTTATCGGGCTGGACCCTTTGAGAATCTTGAAGTTTGAAAAATTTGATAAGTTTGCAAAATGAAACATTTCGAAAAATATGAAAAGTCGAGTAAATTTACGAATGTGTATATCTGAAAATCGATGTAAATAACAATTGGATAGATCACGAAAGCATTGAAATATTTAGTAATTTGGTAAAGTACACAACCTGCCGATCGTTCCCGATATAATCGCGTTTTAATGGAACTCGTTAGGGGATCACGATATAACAACGATAAGGAATCATTACTAAGAATTAACGGGTAACTGGGAACCGATTAAGGAAATAATATTGGCCGATTACGTCCGCGAAGACCGGTTAACAGATTGCATCTCGGGTGTCTGGAACACGGAGTCGCGTTGTTGGAAATCGTTTTACATAAAACTGGGAGACGATGTCTCTCAACTCGGTTCACCTTGAAGAGTTGCATTATATCGCCCGGACTTCCACTCTGTGGTTAGTCAAACCTCCACTTACGCGGACTCGTTTTTAGCCTCTACGAGAAGAAACTCTCCGGAGTAAAAGATACAGAGTTGTTGTTACCGCGTAATTTCGTTAGCGACTTTTAGCGGAAACGGTGAGCACGATGCCGTGATTACTTACGCTCCAAAAAGTTCCAAGGAAAAACCTCACGCGACATTATTTGCATGATGTTTGCATACGATTTGCATGTTATCATTAAGAAAGGAATTCTGAAATCTTGCTCGTCTAATAACTCGTATTTGCATCGTGGTTGTTGCTCCTCTGTGCCGTCGTACGTAACATCCGAGCTTCTTTGCTACGTCCTTTTCAGAAAGGAACTTTAAAGAATAAAAAGTGGGTAAACACGATACCTTTCGTTCAATATGACGTATTATGCGCAGGAATGTTTTAAGTCACTGAAACGATACTTCGCGTTTTAGAAGTCCGTTGAAGGATGTCTGTCACTTGTAAATTTGGCGATGAAAAATTTAGTTGTGTAACACGCTGACACGTTGTCGAAAATACTCCTTGCTTCTTGTATATAATTAAAACTTTATAGCTTTCTAATGTACTGTAAACTCGCGATATTATATAGTTTCACTTGAAATTTTAAAAACCGAAATCAGTTAGAGAAAGTTTCAATCAGAAACTGTTTCGTATTGCAATTACTTGTAAGTCGAAAAAAATAGTTAACTTGAAAACAAACAATGATAAACAAAATCATGCACCAAAGAGTTAATCGCCTAACGTAATTCAATTAAACGTCCAACACAAGTTCTCTTATAAATGAAAATAAAGTCTTATCTTCAATAAATCAAAAAGTCTTGAATGAACATTTTCTCCTCATACATATCTGAAGTTCCGCAAAAAATAACCCTGTTCCACTCAATTTTAAAATCACGATAACCGAAAAGATCAAACAACGTCGCTTTCTCTCAAAGAATTCGCCGCGTCCGCGTAGGATGGTAAAATTTTCAAGCAAAAGATTCCATGAACCACGCTGTATCTAAACATTCCAGAAGCCGTGTGACTAACTCAAATGGACCGCCACAGTCGAGTATGATAATTAATATGGAAAGGTTGGGACCGGTTGATTGCGCGAAACCAAACAGACCACCTCTTTTGGTCTCTCTTGCTGCCATTTTGCCCCGGTTACGTACACCTTGAAGCTTCTTTTTCTTTCTCTTCTTTTTCGTGGCCGCTCTCGAACGACCTTGCGATCTGGATGGCTGGACTGAAATATCGCCCGTCCAGAACCCGGATCACATTCCTGCGAAACGATTTCGTAAGAATGCGTTTCTTCGAGGGCCCGGCTGATTGTTCAGCTATTCGTAGAATTAAATTGTTTCGAGGTATTCGTGTGACGTGCAAGGTTCATGATTATGCAGTTTTGTGAAAAATCGCTTTTCCGAAAGATGTATGATAGGTACCTTGTTAACTGTTTTGGGAATTTAGAATGATGGAATTTTGGGATATGGGGGATTTGGGATATGTGGGATTTGGGATATGTGGGATTTGGGATATGTGGGATTTGGGATATGTGGGATTTGGGATATGTGGGATTTGGGATATGTGGGATTTGGGATATGTGGGATTTGGGATATGTGGGATTTGGGATATGTGGGATTTGGGATATGTGGGATTTCGGATATGTGGGATTCGGGATATGTAGGATTTGGGCTATGTAGGATTCGGGATATGTGGGATTTGGGGTCTGTAGGATTTGGGATGTGTGGGATTCGGGATATGTGGGATTTGGGATGTGTGGGATTTGGGATATGTGGGATTTGGGATGTGTGGGATTTGGGATATGTAGGATTTGGGACATGTGGGATTTCGGATATGTGGGATTTCGGATATGTGGAATTTCGGATATGTGGGATTCGGGATATGTAGGATTCGGGCTATGTAGGATTCGGAATATGTGGGATTGGGATGTCTGGGATTTCGGATATGTGGGATTTCGGATATGTGGCATTTGGGATATGTGGGATTTGCGATATTGGAATTTTGGGATACATGGATTTTGTGATATTGGAATTTTTGAATATTAGAATTTTCAGATATTGGAATATAGAGACTTCGGAGTGTTTTGACATATTTGAATGTAGGGATTTTGGGATATTGGGGTTTTGAGATATTGGAAGTTATTGGAAAATAGAGACTTGGAAATATTGGGGCTTTGGGATATATGAACTCACAAGGGACATTACCCAATCGCCAATCGCCGATTTTGATGCGCTTTAAGTATGATATAGAACGCAAAAAAATATTTGACACGTATTTTTTTTTATCGGCCATCGTTCATGCTGAAGGGGTGAAAATGGCCCCCAAAGTTGGGGTTGCAAAACATATTTTCTCGAATATCTCTGGAACTATTAGGCCTAGACAAAAAATTAAAAGTGCAAATTTTTCTGTTTTAGGAGGCCAATAATATGGCCTAAGTGGATTTTTGAAAAATTTATTTGTTTAAAAAATATGTTAAAAATTAACATTATTTTGCAAATTTTTTAAATAAAACTTTGTACTATTTTGATCAAATTTTACACATGTAAACTATAGGTCAAAAGACAAAATACGGATAAATTGGAATTTTTAATTTCCCTTGTGGAAAAAATATTATTGTCGTTGAAGTTATACGTACATTTTATACCTTCCGTTCGGTGCACAATTGATTTTTATACGTAATATTCTGGAAATTGTATTATATTACATTTTTTACACTAACTTATTTAAAAAAAAGAATTTGAAGGTCCGAAGGTGCCTGTAAAAAAATATGCCGTTTGAGTCAGATATCGCATTTGATCCGCGTTATGGGCGCGTACTGGTGGCAGTATTCGACGCACGGAGGATCTTAACGCGTAAATTGTACTTGTGCGAAGTGTAATATCTTCATAATGATGTAGAATACGTGCAATTAAAGGAATTACATCTGTTGATCAAGAATTGCTTTATGATTGTAAGATATATAGTAACACTGAAATTATAGTCTTTTTATAATTTTCAAAATTATGTGTTTTATTTTGAAATGAATTTCTAATGTATTATAAACGATAGTAAACGTAACGGGATTATCAAAATGTTCCAATCTACTACTGATGCAACCATACTGTAACCATGCGTACTTAAACAGTTTTTTATACCTAGGTGCGGACAATTGATTATGAATTAAAGGACACATTTTGATAATTATGTCTCATGCCCGTACGTTAATTTGTAAATCTAGCGCAGGCAAAAGATTTAATATTTAATGCGCGAAATTTTTCCATGTTCTATAACCACATACATCAGAAGGTTGTATTAATCCAGTATCGATTTTTTAATACTTAAAACTGTCAAAGTTTTATTTGGATATGATATTTCTTATAAAAATTTAAAAAAATTAAAAAATTATTAAAAAAGTGGTATTTTCAAAGTTACCCAACCTAATAATATATATTTTACAATCGTGAAAAAATTCTTAATCAACAGGTGTAATTCCTTTAATTGCACGTATTCTACATCATTATGAAGATATTACACTTCGCACAAGTACAATTTACGCGTTAAGATCCTCCGTGCGTCGAATACTGCCACCAGTACGCGCCCATAACGCGGATCAAATGCAATATCTGACTCAAACGGCATATTTTTTTACAGGCACCTTCGGACCTTCAAATTCTTTTTTTTAAATAAGTTAGTGTAAAAAATGTAATATAATACAATTTCCAGAATATTACGTATAAAAATCAATTGTGCACCGAACGGAAGGTATAAAATGTACGTATAACTTCAACGACAATAATATTTTTTCCACAAGGGAAATTAAAAATTCCAATTTATCCGTATTTTGTCTTTTGACCTATAGTTTACATGTGTAAAATTTGATCAAAATAGTACAAAGTTTTATTTAAAAAATTTGCAAAATAATGTTAATTTTTAACATATTTTTTAAACAAATAAATTTTTCAAAAATCCACTTAGGCCATATTATTGGCCTCCTAAAACAGAAAAATTTGCACTTTTAATTTTTTGTCTAGGCCTAATAGTTCCAGAGATATTCGAGAAAATATGTTTTGCAACCCCAACTTTGGGGGCCATTTTCACCCCTTCAGCATGAACGATGGCCGATAAAAAAAAATACGTGTCAAATATTTTTTTGCGTTCTATATCATACTTAAAGCGCATCAAAATCGGCGATTGGCGATTGGGTAATGTCCCTTGTCAGCAATATTAATACTTTGTGACATTGGAAGATTTTGTAAGATAGAGACGTATCGGATGTAAAAATTTTGGGATACAATGATTCTGAGATGTAGGAATTTCGAAATATAATGATCCTAAGATATTTTAATTGTACAGTCTCTTCGATGTACTGGAAATTTGGAATAATAGAATTCTTGTATATCGTTGAATTAGATATCATTTTCAATTTAAAAGTGTCCATTTAACCCATAGTGCCATCAAGACTTCATCACACCCTATAGACCTAAAAATTCTTGATCCGACACGCAAACGATGAAGTACACAATCAAAACGTAGTGCACTGAACGTGCGGATGAACGTGGCGATATAATAAAACGATAGCGACCATAGCGTGCGATTCGCGTCGTTTAAAGAAAAGTGTTCAGTCGGAAGCCAGGGAATCGTGATAACGAGCAAGTAATAACAAAGTAAGCCGCGTTGCTGGTCCACAATAGAAACAAAGAGAAATTGAAGGGTTTGGGTGGAGAGAGTCAGACATGCTCGCCGGTGTTGTTCGATAATCGATCGGCAGTTGCACGCTGCCAACAAACTGCACGCTTACGTCGGTGGCTTGAAAAGTATTAAGAATGAAACTTCGTTCACACCGTCTGGCCGGCGTCGAAATCAATAATGCCCAGGTTGAACTGGGTTAATACCACGGTACACCGGTTGGCCAGGAATTTCGTTCCGTTCCACGCGTTCGTGCCCTTCGTTCAACCACCTTTCCTCTTCTCCTCGCCGACGGATCTGCCTTTCTCTCTCGCTCCGTGTCTTTTATCTTTCTCTTTCTTTTCTCAACCTTCTTCCGTGCCGTCTTCTTTCATACCTTCGCCTCCTTTTACCTTTCTTTCAAGTTCTTCGTCCGCCTTCGCTTTCGCGTCACCGTTCTTTTTATTCCCACCTCTGCCTCACCGGTTAAACGAGTATACCCAACGTTTCCTAGTGGATCTGGTGCAACAGAGTTCGGTCTTGCCGCTCGGAATTATTTGGAGGTTCGGTCAGAATCGACCATTTTATTTGCTTTTTGAGGACAGAGGTGGTATTTCTATCTGCCGGTGAACGACCAGTTTTCGGATTCGGAATGCGGGGAATTTGGTATTTTAGGACGTTTGAAATTTCTGGTTTTGAGAATTTGCGTCATATTGACGTTTTGGGATGTGGGAAGTGATGTTGGACTACGGGTGTTGAGAGTTTCAAATAGGATGTGGGGATGTGGGGACTTTGGAATATTAGAGCATTCGCATATAGGGAGTTTGGGATGCTAGAATTCTGACATATAAGGTCTTTGGGATATCATAATTTTGGAATACAGGGATCTTGCGATATTAGAATTTTGGAATGTTGGGATATCAAGAGATTTGTGTATTGGAGCTTTCAGATATTGGGACGTAGGCACTTTGGAATGTTGAGATTTTGGGATACAGAGTTTTCGGGATATTGGAATTTTTTGATATAGCGAATTTCGGGTATTGAAATCTTGGGATATAGGGATTTTGGGACATGGAGTTTTTTGTATATAAATTTTTGGACATAGAATTTGTTGATATGTAGATTTTGAGACATTGGATTTATTGATATATGGATTTCAATATATGAGATTGTATGGTATATAGATTTTGCAATATAGAATTTATTCTTACATGGATTTCATTGATATATGGAGTTCAATACATGAGATTGTTTGGTATATAGATTTTGTAATATAGAATTTATTCCTATATGGATTTTATTGATATATGGAGTTCAATATATGAGATTGTTTAGTATATAGATTTTGCAATATAGAATTTATTGTCACATGGATTTTATTGATATATGGAGTTCAATATATAAGATTGTTTGGTATATAGAGTTTGGAATATAGAATTTATTCTTACATGGATTTTATTGATATATGGCGTTCAATATATGAGTTTGTTTGGTATATAGAGTTTGGAATATAGAATTTATTCTTACATGGATTTTATTGATATATGGAGTTCAATACATGAGATTGTTTAGTATATAGATTTTGCAATATAGAATTTATTGTCACATGGATTTTATTGATATATGGAGTTCAATATATGAGATTGTTTGGTATATAGATTTTGTAATATAGAATTTATTCTTACATGGATTTTATTGATATATGGCGTTCAATATATGAGTTTGTTTGGTATATAGAGTTTGGAATATAGAATTTATTCTTACATGGATTTTATTGATATATGGAGTTCAATACATGAGATTGTTTAGTATATAGATTTTGCAATATAGAATTTATTGTCACATGGATTTTATTGATATATGGAGTTCAATATATGAGATTGTTTGGTATATAGATTTTGTAATATAGAATTTATTCTTACATGGATTTTATTGATATATGGAGTTCAATATATAAGATTGTTTGGTATATAGATTTTGCAATATAGAATTTATTGTCACATGGATTTTATTGATATATGGAGTTCAATATATGAGATTGTTTGGTATATAGATTTTGTAATATAGAATTTATTCTTACATGGATTTTATTGATATATGGAGTTCAATACATGAGATTGTTTAGTATATAGATTTTGTAATATAGAATTTATTCTTACATGCATTTTATTGATATATGTAGTTTAATATGTAGGATTGTTTGGTATATAGATTTTGTAATATAGAATTTATTCTTACATGGATTTTATTGATATATGTAGTTTAATATGTGGGATTGTTTGGTATATGGAGTTTGGAATATAGAATTTATTGTTACATGAATTTTATTGATACACGAGTTTTAAGATGAGGGTTTGTTTAGTGAATAGATTTTGAAATATAGAATTCATTGTTGCATAGATTTTATTGATATATGTATTTTCACATGTGGGATTGTTTGGTATATAGATTTTGGAATATAGACCTTATTGTTACATGGATTTTGGAATAACAAATTTTTCGAACCCTATAATCTATAGTTCTTGAACAGCTGCAAATTTTGAAACTATTTGGACATCGAAAACTGATATATCCTGTCAGTAATTTAACTTTTTACTAGCAGACATCAGTCATTTCTCAGATGTCCAAATAAAAAGAAGGTATCTCAGCCAACAGCAATAACCGCATCCTTCATAAATACAGCATTAAGTACAACTTAATAGCATTAATTACAACTCAAATAATTTTCTGTATCTTGTCCGAAACGAAGTACTTCCTGTCACACATACGCTCCGTATCTTTAACATTCCATAAGTTGAACATTCCATAATCGTGGTCGGTCGCCTACAGTTCTTCTCCATAACTAAAACAGTAAAAGACATTCATCCGTTCGTATCAAGCTCGCTTTTCTTCATTCCGGTTTACGTCAGAATTCCTCGGTCTCGTTTCGTTCGCCGTTCATTTTCTCTGTCTGTCTCAGCCGACTAGCCATAACGCCGAGCGTATAACGCGGTCGCGCTATTAAATCTAAGTGGCTTACTGCCTTAAAGTCCCAATAAAAAGCGGACGAAATTACATTGGTCGCCGACTTTGGCTGACCCTTAGCCTCCGGATGCTCGTGTACCATCGGCACCGAAGACGAGGAGGAGGAAAAATAAAAATACGCTCGACAGCGTTCGCGTATTATCGCGCGGATATCGCGATTCAGCTCGGCGAGTCGCGAGAACGACGACCGGCTCGCACGATGTTGTAGCGTGTATTTTCATGGATTTCGGCTTAAGCGACGCTGACACGCATCGAGATAATCATACACGTACAGTCAACAGCAAATATACCTTCCTACCTTGTGTATGTTCGCTGCTAGGGACTTTTGCGTGATTGCATTTTTCAGCTGAATTTCGAGTCATACGAAACTCAGGGATTTAAAGATATAAGAAATTATGGGATATTTTGATGACTTTAGGATTTGAAGATCTGGGAAGGTAAGGATTTAGAAATTCAGAGACTCTGCAATCTATAAATTAGATAACTTCGAGTATCTGGAGACTGAATGAACAAAGTATTTAGAAACTTTGAAAATTCGAATTTTAGAAACTTGAAGAATCAGAAATCTGAAAATATGAAATTTGAAATGTTTGAAGTCTACACCCGAGTGTACTTGTTGAAATTTATTTAAAGATCATGGAACGGTCGATGCCGCGAATCGAGACGAGTCGATTATCTGATACGTGTCCAGTAACGATACGTCAAACACAATTTCCGTCGTTTTTACAACAACGATCAGACACGAATAGTTAGTCCGTGGTAATGTCGGGGCCGTTAGGTTGCCGGTGGTTGAATCGAGCGTTGATTGTGGCGGCGTCGATCGTCGAAGCGTATTCGAGCGGTCGATAGAGACGGCAGTTCCGTAGCTGCGCGCCTCCGCTTTGTTTGCTCGTAACAACCGTAATTATCTTGCCACGACGTTATCTCCTATGAATCATGCTAACCTGACGTAATGTACTTGTTGTTATTTGACGTTGCCATGCATTCAGGAGGCCCTCTGCCCGATGATATCGTCGGAGACCCGCGAATTAGAGCGAATTCGCGGATTAGGTGGCAACATGTCGTTCCACTCTGCTAAACTTCGATCGCTCGATAGCTACAAGCTCTTTCGTCGCTTCCATTTGATCAATTTCTTGACTTTACCTAAGTTTTAATGTTTCATCTTCTACACTTGGATATTTAAAAGTTTTCGAATTTTCAAACCCGTCACTTTCAAAAATTCACAAATTCCTGAGTCCTCAAATTTCCACATTTCTTAAATCCTCAAATTCTAAATATCTAAAATGCCCAACCCTCAGCTTCGATTTAGAAGAAGATACGTAGGGGGTTGAAACGTAGTTCGAAAATCTCGAAGCTCGAAAACAGATAGAACTAACGCACCATCGGCAGGGGACCGTCCAACGAGACTTATAGTTTTAAGGGTAGAAACGGCAGTAAGTAAGGGTGTGTACGAACACGTACCGAGATGGAGAAGGAAAAGTGACACATCGAGAAGGAAAAGGAGACAAGAAGGAGAAGGAACGACAGGGAATCCAGGGGTAGATTGGGGACTCGTGGCGAGTAACAGGGTGGCAAGGGTGTGTGCGCTGCTGTACAAGGTTCCCGGTAAGCTCGATGCCTGTTAAGTTTCCCGTGTATTATATCGTGTGCCGAAGCCCCGAGGGACGTCGAAGCTTTGGGGTTCGCCAAGAGGATCGAGGCAGGCCCGTAGCTCGTCTAGGACCACGTTCTGCTTAAACTCTGCCAAGGAAAAGGGAGGAGGGGAACACCCTTCCCAGTTTCGCCGTGGGGGTTCGGATACGAGCGGGACCGGGACAGGCGACGAAACCCAATGGATCGCCGAAAATGCACGACCCACAAACATGTCCTTCGAACAAAGGACATTGTCGGCGCGAAATAATTGCGCTACTGTCGGTAATAATGCGGCCAGATGCCTGCGTGTACGAGTTGCAGACGAATTTTCTCCTTGATAGCGGTTTTGGTCATATAGCGAGGGGACTCGATACTTTAACCGGTTAACGATTCGAAACGTGTCAAAATTACGCAGCTTACATTTCGACGCAAATTGTTTTAATCACACTCGAATATTTTTGGATGTCTTCAAACTTGTCAGTCAAGTTTGCTGAGTTTATTTAAGATTACTTCTCTGTTTTTGTTATGTACACCATATGTATTATACTATATCGTTATGTACACCGTATGTGTAATAGACTCGGTTAAAAAATATTTATTTCAAATTGTTGTATTAAACGGAATGTGTCCTTTCGAGTGCAGAGGATAAACCCCTTAACCTACAATTTTCAGTTGTGTCAGTCACAGCTCACTTTATTGCTACAACGTGAAGGCAAATAAAGAAAATTGAAAAGTTAAGCACGTCTTGTATTCAATGATCCTTGATTTTGAAGACTGTAATTAGAATTGTACCCAAAATTCATTTGCAATGAAAATATGAATCTGGTTGGTCACATATGAACTGTAAGGCGCGTCACGAGTGTGACACGATATTGTAGCGCAAGGGGTTAAGCTTTTATAGTGCTAATTTTGATCTGAAAGTGATCGTCGAATAAACCTAGAGTATTATCGTATATTTACGAATCGAATATTGTATTAAGATAATATTGAAACGAGTTTGAACTTAGAGCGATAAAAACCGAACTTTCCAGGAGACTTAATAAATTTGCTTAGCACGTAGCCGATAAAGTCGGAGTCGCCTTTGAAACGTGTCCAGATGTCATCGTACGATTAACACAAATTGGATGATAATCGCACTCTCTCGACGCAAACAGATTGCGTGGCAGATTTATCGCAACAGCCGCGTAAATGCAACGGAACGCAGTGACACGCAACTTTTTTCTCTCGACCCTGCGCAACACGGAGAAAAATATCAAGCTAAAAATGGTGTACCGCCTGTCTAGCAGTATACAGCGTTATCCATTTTTTTTATTCTGTATAAATCCCTCAATTACGGGCTGGAGTCAGCAAATGCAGCCGTTCCAGTGTCGGAGCCTTCGAAAACTTCGTTTCACCGTCAGAACGACGGCTGTAAGTGATTTATAATCAAAACTGGATTAGGTGGATGGAAAGGCCTTAACTTGCTGCAACAGCACTCCGGGCAAAGCCTGCCGGTGATTTAAAAGTCTCGTAAAACGTGCTAAATAGTTGCACGAAAAATACGCGAACGTTACTTACCAAGGATAATTGATCGTGGTAGATTTTTCAAGTTATTTTTAAGCACGAAAATCATCGGTGAACACGAAACCTCGATGCTGAATGCGATATTTACTTGCAATCGTGCATTGTAATTTTCGCTAGTCAGTAGCCTTAACTGGCACTTTTTATTATCTTGAATAAAATATAGTCCACCTGGAATTTATTGTTTAATTGAAATGCGATTATTCAGCATATGAGTGCTCCATTTTTTATATTGAAGTTTTTTTAGGTCTCGAGGCTATTCTGGCTCCGAGTTTTTTTTAGGACATTTTTCAAATGTAGCATTTCACATCCGGAGTTATGCTAGGTCTGACGATTTCTTGAACCTAGTTTTTAGATCTGGAATTGGGCTAAGTTTGGATATGATATGAGTTGATTTTTACGATATGAGTTTGTACCAATTCTGAGTTTTACAGATCTGAGTAGGTTGGAATTTATTTTAAATCTAATTTTCTAGATCTGGAATTGCTAGATGTGTTTTTTGTGAGTTTGGGGTTTCTACATCTTAGTTTTTATAGGATGTTTATTTTAGCACTTGCTTGATGAAAGATGTAAAAATGAGCTATCTTAGAGCTATCTCAGATTTCTTATTTTAAACACCAGAAATTATTAAACTGCTCTTACCGAAATATTGACAAAGCGAACTTTTGTCAAAATGCAAAATAATTGCGTAACTTTGTGCTTCATGAATGTTGTTCCAATCGTTCCAAAATTTGTTTCGAACAAGAATAGCATCTTTTCTAGGGAAATGTGAAGCCGTCGAGTCGTGTGTCATCCTGACAGCTGACCGATAACGATATTCCGCTATTATGGATCCCCTGGTTACCTCCTTTTTCAGGGAAGTAACCCTCTGAACGTTTTGTAAATAACTCTATCAAAATGACCTATTTTCCTAGGTGCTTTACGGTCCTTGGTATCATTTTGAGGGAAGCACCGATTCATCATAGACTGTCAGTCCGTCGTTGAGCTAGTGCATCCTAAATGCAATCGGACAGTCTGTTGCTCCTTTTGCTGCTCCCGATGTCCTGTTAACGATGATTGATGCATTTTTAACGGGCCTCGGTCTCATCGAATATTATGAGCATTTTACAAGCGTTCCACTTTTCTTCCACTTTTGCCACCACGTATGTTACATTCATATGAGCCGAGAAGTCGCGTGTGTCGCGTATCGATTTGGAACTTCGGTTCACAGATTTTATGAGAAAGGATACTTGAAAGTTTTTGGACTTAACACTAGAAGATACTTTTGAAGGTAATGTGGGAGCATCAGTAAATATTGAAGCATCAAGAGACATATACATTCTTAACATGTTGACTGCCACGTTACTCACATATGACACTTAACACTAAAACTACCAAACTGGTCAAATGACCACTCCACAAGCTTCTTATTATAAGGAACATATTTTGTTAAAATACATTTCTTGAAATTAGAATTGATTTTCATCAAGACAAAGAATAAATGTGTGTATTAATTTATGTTTCATCGTTTGTTTCTTTATTTTTAATTTCAAATTAAGTACACATATGCCGGTAGGTTTAATGTTAAGACATGACACTTAAGTTGATAAACTGATCTAACATGACTATTATTAAAAATTTGTTCACGTTCCCCATAAAAAATTCTCGCATTAATTACATGGATCTGTGGAAAATAAATGTAACACATTGTGAAAATATTTGGTACAATTTATTAAAAATTAAAACGCTAATGGATGCAATTTTTAATTGATTCAGTGTGGCAGCCAATGTGGTAATGTCAAGAAAATTTGAAATTTGAAATCAGTCATTTTGACCAGTTGAAAGTGTTAAGAGAGTTAGGAATGTGGAGATTTGGAAATTTCGAAATAGTTTGAACATTCAAAATCTTTCATGTTTCGAATATTAGTAAATTAGCAAATTTAACGATATGATACGAGTATGACAAGTTTTGTTTCAATTTTGACAACATTCAAACCACAGTCATATTCAGTCGTATTTCAAGTGTGGCGGTTTCACTCCCACGCTCATCGCCGCTAGACGGCGCATATGATCGAGACTAGTTTCTCGCTAGTACTCAAGAAGCGTCCGATTCGTATATATAGTTCCTATCAATCCCTTCCACACATCAGCTCCCGAACGAAACGCTCTCTCCCTCTCTACTTTTCCTAGCTCCCCACCAAGCTGAACTGCCAAACAGTATTTCGCTCAGACCTTACACTTCGGATATGCGAACTTAAGTCGAATATTCTCGCAGGGGTGCAAAAGTAAGTAATAGTACGAAAAGCCCCTACCCTTGGTCATGCCTTCCAAACATCTGTTATAGCCGACGAAAGGGAGGCGCGTGAATTTCTGGGGAAATCGGTTTTTCGCCTTTGAGCCGTGGCCCTCTTAATCGCGATAAAACCCGCGGGGTTGTGTAAACGCGTGGGTCACCGAACCGGGGGGGTGGTTTTCTCGATAAGGGGGAGGCGGTTTAACGACAACGGTAATGGAGGATAGAAAATGAGACAGCGAAAACGAGCCACGCGGGATTTCGAGCGAATGGATATAACGGCGTTTTTATGTTTCATGAAACGTCGCTCCATGCCAGCTCGAACAGCAAACGTCCCTCTTTGCCCTGCGTTAGTCTGCTGTTCTATGTCTAAATGCAGTTTCCATACGGGTCGACACACAACACCCTTTTTTTTACGAAGTTCGACTTCCGTTTTTATTTGGCCGGCCGAGAATTTTTAATGACCGGCATCCTTTTCGCGCGTGTCTCTCACCTGCTGTTTAATTTAATCTCTTTTTACTCCTTTATTATTGCGAAACGGGAGCATTTTCTCTCTTGGGGAAATAGAGTTCGGGGAATTGGTATTTTGGGATATTGATTTTTTGACTGGGGGAGAGCGAATTTGTTCGGGAGAGGGTGTTGATAAGAATGCAGTTGTTTATTGTACTATATTTGATAATAAGCAGTTTATTTTGGAGCAAGAATTTGGGAGTTTGGAAAGCGTGGAATTTGGGGATTTGAGGATTTGGGGATTTCAAGATTTGGGGACTTGGGAACTTTAGGGTATAGAGATTTGGAAATTTGGGAATTTGGGGATTTTAAGATTTAGGAATTCGGAAGCCTCGAGATTTGGGGATTTGAAGATTTGGAGATTTAGGGATTTGGAAATCTTGAAATTTGGGGGTTTCAAGATTTGGAAATACGTAATTTGGAGATTTGAGAGTTTGGGAATTTGAGGTTTGAGAATTTAGGAATTTGGGAATTTGGAACTTTGGAAATTTGGGTTTGAAGATTTAGGAATTTAGGAATTTGGGAATTTGGGAATTTGGGAATTTGGGAATATGGAAATTTGGGTTTGGGAATTTGGGAATTTAGAAATTTGATAATTCGGGTTTGTAGATTTGAAGGTTTGGGGACTTCAAGATTTGGAGACTTGGGAATTTTCAGATTTGGAGATTTGACAATTTAGAAATTTACCTACATAGAAATTTTGATATTTTATAATTTAGGGTTTTGAAAATGAAACTTGAACATTTCCTGATTTTTAAATTTGAAAGTTTAGTATTGTAGAATTTTCGAAATGTAGGACCTTGAAGGCTTAGAAATGTGTAAGTTTCAGAATTGAAGAATTTAGAAATTTAGAATATTGGAAGAATGAGGAAGGGAAAGGGCATGTGAGAGACTAGTCACGGCACTGCCATAGGGGCCAAGCCGTGACGGAATTCATCGTCTTGCACAGTTCGTATCGAGTCACTCGCTTCTTCTTCTTTTGCTTCTTCCTGCTTTAGCCCTTTCCTTGAACTTCGTTCTACTGTGGTTACATTCTGTGACAAAATCATAAGGCATTTCTGCATGTTTGGAATTTTTTTTATGAGTAATACAAATACCTTATAATAATTGTTAGAGTTTTAGTTATAACAAAGTGGTGGAAGGAGTAATTATTATGGTATATAAATATAGAGATGGAAGGTAAAAAAGGTAATACTTTTTTAAGTTTTCGTTTGTTATTTTTTTCTAAGTTTATTGAAACAGTTCAGATTTTAACTGAATAATGTGAACTGCATTAAAATAATATTTTTACTTGACGTGTGTACGTTGAATGCATAGCAAATGCTACCAATTATAAATTTTCCATAAAGCATTAATCACAGTGAGGAAGGACTATGTATATTACCATTCAACAGAAACTGAACAATTCTTCAGTGTGAACTATACCAAAATAACATTTTTAATTGATGTAAATATACGTCGAATGCATAGTAAATGCTACAATTATAAATTTTCCAAAAAGCATCAATCGAAGTGAGGAAGGACTACAATATCATTCAACAAACTCTGAACAATCCCTCCACGTGAACCGTACCAAAATAACATTTTGAATTGATATACACATTGAATACATAACAAATGCTACAATTATAAATTACTCAAAAAGAATCTACCAAAGAGAAGCAGAACCACATTATCATTCAACCAAAACTAAACAATTCCTCCGCATGCACGCACCAAAATAAAGCTCCGTGTTAATATACACGTCCAACGTATTCTTTAAAATAACCTTTCCCTCATATCTTTGCATACGAAACACAAACTCCGTCAGTAAAAAACTAGAACACCACACCGCGTTTATGAGAGCGTAAAAATGCAGCTACGTATAATTTTGTCCGAGAGTGTAGGCTCATTCTTGTTCTCTCTGCTCCTGGTTAGTTATCCGGCGTCTTTCTTTGTCTGACGGACCCCCCCTAGACGGTACCCGGTTCTATTTGTCTCTGTCACCGGTAAATGGCCTTTGCCGAGCGTCCACGATTCCTCCTAGTACTCTAGTCACTCCTTAGCTTCGCTGCTCTCGGTTAGCCAACATTTTCTGTCTCTGCGCACGCCTTCGGACGTGGGGCCTCATCGTGAGCGGAAAAATCGGCGAACATCGCCACGACGCCACTAGGACGGCCCTGTACTCCGCTATTTCTCATTGCTATCGATGCTGTCTCGTTTGCCCTTCTTTCTTCCATCCCCGGCACACTGATCGACGTCCTCCCTCGTCTACCAACCCGGTAATGCGGTTTTGCGGTAGGTCGGATGGATCGACTGTTTTTCAGCGCCTGGATTACGGAAAGGGTTTCTCCGGGATATTCGGGGATTTTCGGACGGTGAGACTTGTCTTGTTGGAAAACCGTTCTGGGGATCAATCCTGTTGCCCTTTAAATTTACAGGCGTTTTGTTACCTTGGTATTTGATTTTTGTGTGGGAAAATTTTACTCTTTCCAATTCAAGGTTTCATCAAATTTCAAAATATTCGGGGATTTTTGGTGAGACTTGCATTGGAAAATCTTTCTGGCGATCAGGCTCTGTTATCGCGATAAGAATCGTATAAATTTATGGCGACATACATTTTGATATCGCACAATTTTTATTTAGTAAGTGAATGAATTGAGCAATGAATGATGTGAACGAATTCTGAATGACACAGATGGTTTTTATGAAAAGGCCGTCACATATGAGTGAGTCATAAAATGTGTTGATATGAGGATTTCTTAACAAATATATACAAACAAAAAATAAACGTAAGAAAAAGCTGTTAGGGATAAGACGTCATACCACTGTATATTTCATTCTAATTAAAATAACCATCTCTCACATCTTAACTGACTGCATATCAACACATATTTATTTTATTATAATGAGAATGGCTATGTTTTGAACCTTGATAACTGACTGCATACATTACTGTAATTAAAATGGGAATTTTCTAAAACTTCAGTGAGTGACTGCACATTAACATATACTCACATTACTATAATTAAAATGTTCATTTTGTACAACTTTAGTCAGTGACTACATACCATATGTTCACATTACTGTAATTAAAATGTTCATTTTATAAAACTTCACTGCGTGCATATTATTACATGTTAATGTTACTAGAATTCAAATAATTTTAATTTAAGTGAAATTGAATGACTGCATATTAATATACATTAAAGTACACATGGTTGGGCCAATGATCATAGCAATCGTATTATCATAGCAATCCCATATAAAATCAAATACACATAGGAAGTAAAAGTTTGAAGAAACAAAATAATTAAAAGAAAAGCTTCCCTAATTTGACAAAATCTCGTAGTTAGAAAATGAGGAACCAGAAAAAATCACCGAGACGAACGGGACTGTCAAGAAAGTTGGAATGAATCAATTTAGTCTCGATAAAGGAAGAAAAACGAAAGAAAGGACGGAGTCTAACTCCGAGCGCAACATTTTCCCGAGTCCAGCGGGCTGTTACCGGAGCCCTAATAGCTCTTTAACGAGTTAAACAATCGTTAAGAGTTTAAACAATCTCACCGGTTCGACGTGGAGTTTTTAAAACGACCGATTTCCACGGGGTCGTCTCGTAACTCGAAAAGTCTGGGAGCCAAACCCGGCTATGGAACTTTCCTCCGATCCTTCTTCATGGTTTGCTCACCGTTTCAACTAGGGAACTTTTGTTAAAAACAAAGCATTCGGTGGATTCAACTTAAATGTACGATATTCGCTAAGAATATTTCATTATTAACTTGTGTTATTGATGGATTTCTGGATTGGTAACGCAAATCGTTGTTAGTGAGGTGAATTGTGGTGGTTATTAGAGGAGGGACGTTATTGAATATAATTTGTAATGGTATAGCTTAATTGAGTGTGGGTGCACTCATAAATTTAAGGGTATTTGATATTTTGTAGGTTTGAGAATTTAGAGAGATGGAAAATGTGATTTAGGAATTCTGAGAGGCAGAAAATTTGGGAATTCAGGAATTTAAGAATTTGAAGGTTTGAAAATTTAAGAGTTTGAGAGTTTGAGAGTTTGAGAGTTTGAGAGTTTGAAAGTTTGAAAGTTTGAGAGTTTGAGAGTTTGAGAGTTTAAGAATTTTAAAGATTGGGAAGTTTGAGACTATTGAGGTTCGAGAATTTGGAATTTTGAGAATTTTGAGTTTGAGAATTTGGAAATTTAAGAAATGGAAGTTTGAGAATTTGGAAATTTAAGAATTTTGAGAATTTGAGAATTTGAAAGTTTCAGACTTTGGAAGTTTGAGAATTTTGAAAATTTAAAAATTTGCAAATTTGAGAAATTGGAAATTTGAGAATTTTGAGAGTTTGGGAATTTGAAAATTTGAGACTTTAGTGTATTGAGGCCTTGGTAATTTGCAAATTTCGAAAGTTCTAATATTTGGAAATTTGAGAGTTTGGAAGTTTGAGAATTTGAAAATTTAAGAATTTGCAAATTTTAGAAATTAGAAATTTGAGAATTTTGAGAGTTTGAGAATTTGAAAATTTGAGACTTTAGTGTATTGAGGCCTTGGTAATTTGCGAATTTCGAAAGTTCTAATATTTGGAAATTTGAGAGTTTGGAAGTTTGAGAATTTGAAAATTTAAGAATTTGCAAATTTTAGAAATTAGAAATTTGAGAATTTTGAGAGTTTGAGAATTTGAAAATTTGAGACTTTAGTGTATTGAGGCCTTGGTAATTTGCGAATTTCGAAAGTTCTAATATTTGGAAATTTGAGACTTTGGAAGTTTGAGAATTTGAAAATTTAAGAATTTGCAAATTTGAGAAATTGGAAATTTGAGAATTTTGAGAGTTTGGGAATTTGAAAATTTGAGACTTTGGTGTATTGAGGCCTTGGTAATTTGCGAATTTCGAAAGTTCTAGTATTTGGAAATTTGAGACTTTGGAAGTTTGAGAATTTGAAAATTTAAGAATTTGCAAATTTGAGAAGTTGGAAATTTGAGAATTTTGAGAGTTTGGGAATTTGAAAATTTGAGACTTTGGAAGTTTGAGAATTTGAAAATTTGAGAATTTCTAAACTTTGAAACTTTGGTATTGAGACCTTTGTAATTTGCGAATTTCGAAAGTTTGAGGATTTGGAAATTTGATGTTTTGAAAATTTGAGAATGTCGAAAGTTTGGGGATTTGGAAATTTGATGTTTTGAAAGTTTGATAATTTGGAAATTTAAAGATATAAAAATTTCAAGTCCTGAAAATTTGATCATCAGCAAAATTGAGAATTTAAAAATTTTAGAAACATGATTTTATTTTTCACTACTACTCCCTAACCAATCAAGTGTTTTTCTATTAAAATCCCCCAAAAAGTCTAGTTATACACCTATCAAGAACAATTGAAAAGAGATCACTTGTAGGATTTGCACGATCGCATCACAGCTAATCCAAAGACGTTTACTCGTTCAAACAACAAAGGATTCGCGTAAAGTCTCTCATGGCGCTAGAAGTTATACGTCTTCTAATCGTCTTATCGCGCAGCAGGGTCGAAAGGAAAGCAACCTGAAGACCCTGTGTACATCTCTTTAAATTACTTCGCAACTTCTTCCCGCCTACTTTTATTTTTTGTCTACGGCCATTTACTTAATGAGGAATCAGAGTTTCTCGCTGCAAGACCGAGCAGCAAGATTGAAAGGAACTGGTGCAGCGTTTCTTTCGGATGACCTCCGTTTTATATATCCTCTTCCTTTACGCTTCTTTTTTATCCTCGGTTTACAGCTAAGGTCGAACCAACTTAGTCGCAAACGATCGCATTCGTTAGAGGAACTTTTCTTAAGAAGGCAGTTTGTCTCAATGTGTTTCCCACGTTCGAGTCTGTTTCCTCGTTCCTTATGCCAGCTTTGAATTTCTTTTAACTGTCATGACGTTCTTCTTCACATCTGTTTCACCATTTTCTTAATCTCTCTCTTATTTCA
The DNA here is from genome assembly GCF_050947335.1 of Megachile rotundata. Classification (NCBI taxonomy): domain Eukaryota; kingdom Metazoa; phylum Arthropoda; class Insecta; order Hymenoptera; family Megachilidae; genus Megachile; species Megachile rotundata. Next base: position 9,090,553 of record NC_134991.1, on the reverse strand, counting down.
TTCTGTGTCGTTATACTGCAGTTTCTTTACGAGTATCGTTACAAAGAGTAAATTGAGTAAGAAACTTTAAGAATATGGGAAATTAAATTCTTTTAAAAAATGCATGCTTTTATTATAAACAACTCTTATTGTATATTCATTTTGATGTGAAATATTTTTACATATATGTTGATGTTTTGTATATTTTACAATGGTCTCCTTGTAATTGTACCTTTATAACACACGTGAAGTCAGAGTATTAAAACCTTTGTATTCACTGATCTTTAGGCAACTAATATTGCAACACAAATAAAATTTTTTAATAAACTACAAATCTTGAACTCCACACGCGGATCATATAAAATTTATATAAAATTCATGGTCGCCTAAATGTTTGGATAAATTCTATTGTCAATTAAAACAAAGATATGCTGCTATAAGCAAATGTTGCCACAACAAATAATTTCATAACAGAAGATTCTCCCTCGAACAGCAATTACGTTCTCGTTCGAGGGAAATAGAGTTCTGCGAGATTTCTTAATTTGCTGGAAGCGTAGGGTTTCGCATAATCGTCGAAAAAAAAGAGGCAGGAATCGCAGCTTTCTCGGTGTATCCTCTTTTGGTTTCTTCCCGTTATCCGCCCACGTCTCTTCCTCTCCGTTTTGCTCATTTCCCTGTTTGCGTTGGAAAGTACGTAGGCACGTCCCAGGTTTAACCAAACGATCGCATTCGTTACGGGAACTGCTGCTTAAAAAGGTAGTTACCTACCCCTTAAGGTACGATGGTGCGTTCGTAACGGGCCTCTTCCCTTACGTACACAAAGCCGGAATGTTTCGTAATTTAGCCGATCGTCGAAACTCTCCGTACGTATTTAAATTCCGACCCTTTCCAATCTTGCTGAACTTCCATTTTCTTTAAATCGACTGGCAGTTTTCGGATCTCGAAATTCCTACGACACCCTCCGTAATCGCTTTTCTTTGTTCCATTTCCGCAAAGAGATGCTGAAAGTTTCAAACGAACGAGTTTTAGGGATATGGTAATTTCAGGGGAACTTTCGGAATTCGAGGTTTGCGAGTTTGGAAATTAGGGATGTTGTTCGAGGATTTGGGGATTGGAAATTTGGGGATTCAGAGGTTTTAGGCAATTGGGAATTTGAGATTTTAGGAATTTGGGGATGCAGAGATGTTACGATTTGGGGATTTGGTTATTTAGGAGTTTCGGAATTTTGTAATTTGAGGTTTTAGGTATTTGGACATTTGGAAATTTGAGGGTTTGTGAACTTGGATGTTTGGGAATTTGGAAATTTCAGGATTTAGGGATTTAGGGACTTTCAAATTTTCAAATTTAGAATTTTGAAATTTTGAGAAGTTGGAAATTTGAGACTTTGGAAGTTTGAGAATTTGGAAATTTGAGAATTTTGAGAGTTTGAGAATGTGGAAATTTGAGAATTTTGAGAGTTTGAGAGTTTGAGAATTTGGGAATTTGAGACTTTGAACGTTAGAGACTTTGGAAGTTAGAGAATTTGAAAATTTGAGAATTTTGAGAGTTTGAGAATTTGGAAATTTGAGTCTTTGGAAGTTTGTGAATTTGAAAATTTGAGAATTTTGAGAGTTTAAGAATTTGGAAATTTGAGTCTTTGGAAGTTTGAGAAGTTGGAAATTTGAGAATTTTGAGAGTTTCAGAATTTGGAAATTTGAGACTTTGGAAGTTTGAGGCTTTGGAAATTTGAGAATTTTGAAAGTTTGAGAAGTTGGAAATTTGAGGCTTTGGAAGTTTGGGGCTTTGGAAATTTGAGAATTTTGAAAGCTTGAGAATTTGGAAATTTAAGACTTTCAAATTTTGAGAACTTGGAAATTTGAGACTTTGAGAACTCTGGTCTTGAGAATGTTCTAATTTATGGATCTATCAACTCCAAAGCTTAGAAATCTGGGTTTTCACAAATTTGGCAACTAATCCAACAATTTTTAAATCTGAAGGTTTAGAAATTTTACCCTCGTGAATTGTGTGATTTATAAATGTCTGCGTTCGAAATTTAAAAATTGAGAAATTTAAAAATATATAAATGTAGTCTTAAATTGAATTAAAAAGTGTGATATAAAATTTTCGAATCACGAACTTCGAGACAAACTTCACAATTATACTTTATATTTCAAATCCATCCAAGAGAAATAGAATTCGAATTAACCCCTATACGCGTCCAGTGAGTTGTCCGGTAAGCCCCTGCACTCCGCACAGCATGCATCTGCCAAGTTACCAGAAGCGAACGGCACTTATCTTGAAAAGAGGTCGATCCGTGCTAACCATAAATTTATTGGAATTTCCAAGTGCTTCCCGATACATCACGGACTTCACATTGTCCTCGACAATACGAAACTTCAACAATACACGAAGCATCTTGAAATGTTCGGAACACGTTCCGTTTGTAGGTGCAGTAGGTCACCGATATTTCCTAGCCGAGCGTTTTGTGCCGCAGACAAAAGGACGGCTAAAGCGAATGTAAAACAAGCGAAGTAAATAAAAGTAAAAGCCCCTGTGTTTCCCTGGAAATGATGAAATATGGGCAGGGGCGAAGTTAGTGTGTGCTATCGAGTGCATCGCACGGAAACCCCGCCGGTTTTCCATTAAAATAAATGTGCATATTAAAGCGCGCACTTTGTAATTAAAATTAACGCGCAGCCATTTCTGCCGCAGGCTTTCGGTGCACACGATGCAGAAATTACTTGCTGTACGGATCGACCGTATCGTTTGCGTGTCGATTCGACCTCTTCCCGATTCCCTTCTTCCTGGACAGCGCGTTGGATTAATTACCCAAACTTTTCTCGTTCGCGGAAGATCGATACACTGAAACGGAACAAAGATTTCTACTGTTTATCGGACACGGTAATTATAATCGGAAGATTTTATCGCTTTATTTCTGGAAGTACATTCACAGTAGGGAACATTTGGAAGATTCAGTTTTTATTTTATGAAGGTATTTTAGAAGTTTATTTGAGGGATTTTTGTGATTTAGGCAAAGCTGAATTAAGTGTGATATGAGAATCCTGGAAATATTATAGGAAAACTAGAGATTCATAGATATAATCCTAATTATCAGAGTCTAAGTCGGATTCATATGTTCTTGGTTATATTATAGGAGTCTGGGAATATGAAGAATTTAGGAATTAAGTCTAGGGATACTAAATGTTCCTAAATGTTCCAATCGCAAATCGTTGAACCTCCCAAACCTTAACCTTTGAACCACCCAAACCAAACCTATAACCTTAGAGTTACAGAACCTCAAACTCTAATTATTCAAATTATTTCCCAAATTTCCCTTCATTTCTAATTTGAATCTACAATTCCATCAGAATCCCAAATAATTTCATAAACTACCATTAAAACAATCTGAAGTCTGATCTCTAATAAAAAGTTTTCCCCTAATTCGAAACGCTATAAAATAGTACCCGCAATCCTTCATCTTTCCGCGTCTGTCCGCGGTCGGAGTTTCTAAGATTAATCCGAGAAACTTTTCTGTCCGGTGTTTGGTTGGTTTTGCGGTAAACACGCTAATTAAAGCGTCGTTTCACGGTTGTTTGATTTTCCCAGACTTAGGGGATCCGTAAGGTTGCGGTGGATATAGCGGCAGCGTCCTTCTGTCACGACGTCTCGGTTAGATCGGTAATACGCCGGTGTAAACTGTCGGCAATTAAGACGGTGGTTAATTACGGTTTTAACCTACATCGAGGTGCGTGAGTCGCCACGGTAGGACAATGGGAATTCACGGAGAAAGGCACGCGAACGGCCATCAGATACCGACGGCCATACTACACCGAGAACCATCTTTCCTTTTGATCTCTGCTACACAAGGCTGCAATGTACGCTTCCTTTCGGTGTCGTCTATGGAAATTTCACGGTTCTCGTATCTACAATCTTTTGTGTTCTTCGAAAACATGTTGATAGTAAAGTTTTTGAATTTTCCAAATTCTTATGTTATTGAATTTTATATTTTCAAGTTTTCAAATCTTGATATTATTACATTTTCCAACCTTGACATTTTCAAGCTTTCAATTTTCCTTGATTCCCTAAATTCTTATATCCTAGGAATAACCTTGATTTGTCCACAGATTTCCATAAACCTTAATTTTCATATCCTTTAATCCCCACATCCTTAGATCCCGAAATCTCTAAATTTCCGTGTCTCAATGTCTCGACATCTCTATGTCCTCAAATCTTAGAATACCTACGTCGTCAAATCCCGAGGATCCTCAAAATATGAAGACTCTGAAATTTCCAGACCTTCATATCTCTAGATCCCTAAATCCCTAAATCTCTTCCTTAGATTCCAAGATACCTAAATACCTAGGCCCATGAATCCCATTATCCCTGGATTTATTCTACAGATTCTTAAATTTCTAAATCGTCGAATCCCTGAATTTCTACATTCTCACATCTTGAAATTCTTATAATTGCTAAAATTATTAAATTCTACAAATTTAAACTTGACAAATTTACAAATTTGTTCCTAGGTTTTCAAGAATTCTTGAAAAAGCACTCTCAGAAGGCTTCCTCCACGTTTTGGTTCGTACATGTTCCGTAAGGAAGCCTGATTTGCTATCGACTGTACGCACGTGTACAGCTCTGTGTTCCCCTTTTGTGTATCGTGCTGACTGCACGCATACCTGCCACGCCGCCACCAGACGTGATTTTCCTTCTACGTGAAATCACGCGTTCCTCCGGATATCTTGATACTTATCTGCTTGTCTACTAGCAGCGATACTCTTTCCACGTTTCTTCCCGATCGTGTTGCGTGCTTCTTTGGAAGAACGAGAAGCGTTCGCATTGCTTTCGTTTTCGGTGAACCAGCTGGGAACATGGGATCTGTTGGCAAACCGATACCGCGAACTCGATAAATAGAGAACGTAAAACTATTCTGTTCATTATCGGTTTTTACCGTATTTGGCGTTAATCGTGAAATATTGACGTTGCTGTGTCGACAGGAAATTTATTGTTAGTGCATTTGAACATTTAACATGTTGATGGGGATTATGGAATTTTTGGGAGTTTGGGTAATTTGGGGGTGTAGGGATTTTGAGATGTGGACGTTTGGAAATTTGGGGATTTGGGGATTTGGGAATTTGGGAATTTGGGAATTTGAGAATTGGAGGATTTGAGAATTTTGGAATTTGAGGATTTTGGAATTTGAGAGTTTTGGAATTTGAGAATTTTGGAATTTGAGAATTTTGGAATTTGAGAGTTTTGGAATTTGAGAGTTTTGGAATTTGAGAATTTTGGAATTTGAGTTTTGGAATTTGAGAGTTTTGGCATTTGAGAATTTTGGAATTTGAGAGTTTTGGCATTTGAGAGTTTTGGCATTTGAGAATTTTGGAATTTGAGTTTTGGAATTTGAGAGTTTGGCATTTGAGAGTTTTGGCATTTGAGAATTTTGGAATTTGAGAGTTTTGGCATTTGAGAGTTTTGGAATTTGAGAGTTTTGGCATTTGAGAATTTTGGAATTTGAGGATTTTGGAATTTAAGAATTTGAGAATTTGGGAATTTGGGAATTTGGGAATTTGAAAATTTGGGAATTTGAGAATTTTGGAATTTGCGAATTTGAGAATTTGAGAATTTGAGAATTTGAGAATTTTGGAATTTGTGAATTTTAGAATTTGTGGAATCTTACTATTTGGATATGTGGACACCTATAAATTTGATAATTTGAGAAATGCAGATATGTGGACATCTGAAAGTTCAAACCTTCATCAGAAAATTTCCACATTTACAATTTAAAGATTGTCAGCTATCTGACGATTTCACAATTTAAAAAATTTCGATATTCTTCAGAATATCTGAAAACTTGTTTCTTACACTTATGAGTAATCCACATCGAAAGTATCGACATCCACACTCAATTACCCGATAGTGCCTCCTGCATTGCGATTTTTCCTGGAAAAGCAGAATATATGTGCCAGTGTACTTCGTGTGAACACTTTGATACGAAGTTCACGAATAAATGCGTCATTGATTGATGAGTGACGAATTACGATTAACCCAATTTCATAAACCGGATATCACTATCCTTACAAAGAACGATAAGTGGACTCGGTGCGTGTTCGACGAATATGATATCGATTAACATACATATAAGGCAACTATATTTAAACCAGGAACAGTCGAGTCACTCGGTGACGAATGATTATAGTCATCGCTAGTGGCAATGGACTGACTCTTTTAGGGAGTGTAATCTTTTAATCATTTCCAAATTAAATTATAAATAGAAGAAAATTGTATTTAAATTTGGGAATTCGAAATACATTCATGTAATTATTAATTTACATACAAATTAGTTTTCTTTAGATTATTAAATGTTGATGGTACAGAAAACTTTGCATTTTTATTTACGCTAATTTGGAGTTAATCACATATGTTACTTTTAAATTTCCCGCTATTTATGACAGCGTTTTAAACGCTAAGCATATTGCCTTTTTTATGAACATATCTTTAGAAATCTCGTTTTTCTCGTTTAAATTTTAATTGACTAATATTTCATAAAAAGAAATAGTTCTGAATCGGTTTACATATTTAGAAGTCTCATTTATATTTATATTTATATAAATATAATATTTACGTGGCGTGATTTTGCTGCATTAGTATCGAACAAGTTTGATTGAATGACATTACGCGATTTACTTTATTTCTCAAAAGAATCTATGATTATTTTTCATTATCTATTACAACTTCATATGCATTTCATTTTGCAAATACATATAAATTAAATTTGCGATACACCAGTTTTTATGGTGTCTCAAGCTCCCATATCGGTCCCATATTCTGAAATATTAATGTACTTTCCACGTTACACAAAAAGGACATATACCGGAATGAACTTGAAAAGACTCGCAGTTGTACTTTTCCTTTTTCCCATAATTGTATCCATAAATTGGAATCGACCAGTAACATAGGGTCGACGGGGTTTGCCAGACGGGTATCGAGGAAAATAGGGAAAGTTTTTGTTTCTATTGAACGTCACCCTCCAATTTGTGACAAGGAAGACGTCTGACCACCTTTCTTGTCCCTTTCGCATTTTTTCTCACGTCTTTCCGCGTAAAGTCAGGCGTTTCATTTCGTTAAGAGGAGCATGCGTTGGGGTTCCAGTCAAAGGCACCTGGTTTCCCTAGTCGATAAATTGTCAGAGAACCTCCCCTTCGGTTCTTCTCCTCGCCGTGTTGCCCTCGTGTTCTCACTTGCACGCTTTTCTTTCCCGTTCACTGACTTTTAGGAAGTCCCACGTGAACTTTCAAACCTTTTCGATCGCGTTCAATTATCACGGATAATGTCCCTTCAGACAACGGAGCTTGCTTTTTGTACGCGTTCCCGTTAAGTGTTCGCCAGTTATTCTTACGCTTTTTCTTACAAAACCAAGGTTTTTAAAAAATAAGAAACGGGTTATCATTTATAACTAATATTTTGTCAGTATTGGATCTTTTATTATATGTAGAATCAAGTGGAATTTGATGAAATTAGGCACTAAAAATTGTATACAAAATATCACTCTAATTGTCCTACTGTACATATATGATTTATATATGATTATACTCTACATATATGATTATATGATTATACCCTATACATGCGTATACGTAGTACATGATCACACAACATACATGTAAATATAGAATTACGCAAAATCCATACACGCAGTATACATCTACATCTAACACAATGAAATTACAATACATATTACACAATCGACCAAAACACTATAAAACATGAACCCACACATCATCAAAGAATTTGCTGACCTCAGATCCCATTCTGATAGGAGTAACTAGTAACATCGATTAAAAGCATTTCTTCTTTAAGGAGAATGCGGAGAAACAATTTGGTGGTTGGAGGATTCTGAAAGATAAGAATTATCTTGACATTGCTGATGTCTGAGGCACTCCGAATTCAACGACACAGTGTCTTCGCGTGCGATCGCCCGAATCCCCTCGAGTTTGAAGAGATAATCGTAGCAATTATTCCGCGGTAGAAGGTGGTTCGTGTCTCGAGTGTCGTTGGTTGAGTGCTAACTCGCAATTAATGTAAAACGGCCGTATAGTCACGCTAAACATCGACTACCTTCGCGAAAATACTAGACCGCTTGATTTAAGACCGGTCTTTGTGGTAGACGTCTTCATACTCTTCGAACAAGAGCATGCGTTTAACCGGTAATCAAATTTAAATTGACCACTTGAAAACAGAAGACGGAGAATTTAAATGATCTTTATAACAGATATGTACAATTTCTTTGAGATTTCGCTACTAATATTCCAGTCGTTCGATTCATTCGTCATGTTGTTCTTGCTTCTGATACCGACCTTCAGGAACGAAGGCTTTTAAGCTTTATTTCGCGTAAATTGCATTCTATGTCGGTGGTACAATATAAATGTACAATGTTTTAGAAATTGATGATAAAGAAAGAGTGCTTTCTTCATGTGATTTAACATGTGATTGTTACATTACTATGCACTGTCACGTCTTCATAAAGTGTTTGCAATACCAATCCTTGACTAGAATATAACTGTCCTATTAATGAACGTAACATACAATAATAACGTAACATATAATAATATTTATTTGGACTTTTCTGTTTAGGTCTGGACGAAGCTCGAGGAAGCCGCCTCTCCGAGGATCCCCGGGCGCAGCGTTATAGAAAGTGTCGGCAGGTTGTGTCCCTGTTAGCGTTAGGCAGTAGAATAGTAAGATGCTAGTCTTCCCGGTGACCGAGTCATCAACGAGGATGGGCTCGCTGTTGTCTCATCAGCAGCAACTCCGTCTGGTCCTGTTGATCCTGGTGCTGATGTCTCCGCGTTTGCCGGTTCGTTCAACCTCGGCGGACATAGTACAAAAGTTCCACGACCCCGAGGTGAAACGCATGAACCATTTGGTCGTGGACAAGAACACGGGCCGCGTGTACGTGGGCGCGGTGAACCGGCTGTACCAATTATCCCCAGACTTGCAACTGGTGGTGAAAGAAGTGACCGGTCCGAAGGGCGACTCGACAGCTTGCTCGATGATCGACTGTCCCCGAGAAATGTCGACGAAGCTGGTGGACAACGTGAACAAGGCCCTGGTGATCGATTACACGACCACCAGGTTGATCTCGTGCGGTAGCCTGTCGCAGGGCACGTGCAGGGTTCGAAATCTGCACAACATCTCGGAGGTGGTGCAAGAGGTGAAGGAGGCGGTTGTGGCGAACAACGCGACCGCTTCGACGGTAGCCTTCATAGCACCGGGACCACCGAATCCACCGGTGTCCCAGGTGATGTACGTGGGCGTGACTTTTACCGGGAACTCGCCGTACAGATCGGAGGTGCCCGCGGTGAGCTCCCGCTCCCTCGACAAGGACAGGATGCTGAACATCGCGGAAGCCGCTGTCACCACCGGCACCAGGATGTACATAAACTCGCTGGCTCGCGAGCGATACCCCATCAATTACGTGTACGGTTTTAGCAGCGGGGGTTTCAGCTACTTCATGACCACGCAGATGAAGAACACCGAGACGGCGATATACATATCGAAGCTGGTGCGGGTCTGCCACGACGACCAGCATTACTACTCGTACACCGAGATACCGATCAACTGCACCAACGACGGGATATATTACAACCTGGTGCAGGCCGCGTACGTGGGCAAAGCTGGCTCGGTGCTCGCCGGTGATTTGGGCATCACAGCGCAGGACGATGTGCTGTTCGCCGTATTTGCCGAGAGCAACGGCACCAACAGCGACGTACCCGTGGAACATTCCGCGCTATGTGTTTACTCGTTGAAGGCTATCAGAAGGAAGTTCATGACCAATATACAGAAGTGCTTCAGCGGTGAGGGACACAGGGGATTGGAGTACGTGTCTCCCAGTCATCCGTGCATCTCAACGGTGAGTCGTTACTTTCCTTTTTCTTCAGTTGCGGTCTCGATATCATCGCGTACCTTCTACGCGAGCAAGGTTTACTTACTGTCTGGAAAAAGGACTATTTCAGAATGATTAAGTATCATGTCAGGATCTTTTGATTATACTGGATGTTCCCATATAATATAGTAAAAACATTGCGTGTTCCTATTAGGTGTCCTCGATTTTGTCATTAAATCAAACTGTTTTCGAATTGTTTTTTTTCTATCTATTATACACTTCATACCATGAAAGTGTTGTTCCAAATATTTTTATCAAACACAGTGAATTCGAACTAACATCCTAAAATATTTGGATTTAGTATTTATTTCCAAGTAAATTTATTTAATATATCACAAATCAAGCGCGAAAGACTTATGGGTATGTGATACGGCGTTGTAGATAGAACGGGTTCAGAAATTTGAAAGGTCTGAAATATTTATGCGAGTATTTCGTGGTTTACGGCCGAACATTTCAGAAGGAATAAAAAGAAAAATTGCAGCATCATTTTGTAAAAGCACGCGTTAAACGGGTCCGAAAGTGCAACAAGAGGATTACGAATGGTGGATGGTAGAAGACAAGTTCCAGGTGTAGTAATGCCACGAAAGTTGGCTTTATATTCGCGTCTATGTAAATGAGAAACGATCATTCAGTCGTGTTGTAACGTCGTAGCACGAACCGATCGTGGGTGCACGTGTAAAATCGAGCAAGAAAGCACGCGCCCCGTTCTCGTGTTTCTTTCCAAGGGGGTTCTTTAAGCCCCCATGCGGTGCTGTCACGCGATAAGAAACTCGATGGCGGTTTACCGATTACCTGACGCTAGCAAAGCAAACGTACGGCTCCTCCTGACTGAATGCAAATCGACACCGATGGACGAAACACTGGCTCTCCCCGTTATCGTACACCCTCAACAACAATCCGTAAAGAGGAAAATCCATTTGCGACTCGTGCACTCGCGATTCATGCGCTACTCCAACCGCGACGACTTTGATCGACCTCCTCAACGACGCTCCACTATTCCGCCTTTTATTATCGAATTCAAACCACCTCCCTGTTTCCCCTTAAATCGTTCTTTTCTGCCCGACAAATCAGACTACTCGCGCGGTGAATCGCGATTCGACAGGGAAATTTCTGCTGGCAATTTGAACAGATTAGAAATTTTTTTTGTTTAATAAGTTTTCAATGAGTTATTCGAATTTTTAAATTTCCAAATCTTGAATCTTGAACTTTTGCTCCAGGTCTTGAAATTAAAAGTCGAAAAGTTGAAATTTTTCTGAGTCTTCAATGCCTCGTTAGCAATGTCCATAAACAACTCCCACTGGATCCATTGTTCATCCAAAGCATGATATCGATAAGTACGTTCGTACGAAACAAAGACATTCTATCTTGTACCCGGAATAATCACACCATTTCCTGGCACGTGTACATATCAATGAATCACCCTCGCACATTCATCAATGATGCATCCGTTATTAATCACGTCTCCGCAAAAGAGCAATATCGAAATCCTCGGAGGAAGATTTTTCTTGGCGAATCAAGGTAAGTTTTCAAGGAAGCAAAGTCCCGTTCGTGGAATAATTTGGAGGCAAGGTATCACGCGAACGAATCGAATTATGCGTTGGTAATTCAGCGCACGTGCTAGAACAACGTTGGAAGTCTTTGTCGTTGATTTGCTGAATGGTTGCCAGGTAAAAGGGAAGGCCACGATTCGTCCTCGTGGCCCATTGCGACGTAAATCAATTGGCTGCATCTTGAGGCTCCTCTTGAGAGTGCTTGTATTTACGTAACAGGTGGCCGGTATCGAAAATCTCGGCTGGTGATATAGCGAGAGAGATCGTGCGGAGCGTCATGTGTTCCTTTCACACGCGCGATCCTAATCTAGGCTAGATCTTCGACTACGTCTTCTGGAAAAAGCTCTGTTCGTTTCTCGGTCGTTTGAATCGCTATCGTCGACAAGAATTCACAGATTTTCCTCGAAACGCTGACTCGCGATTTCGATGTTACCGCTTGCTCGATCCACAGGTTTTTTATCAGCGCGAAATTGTCGGAGGGAACTGAAGGATATTTGAAAACGGTTTTCTCGTCATTCTATTTTTCTGTCGTTTTAAGTGATTGTTTTTTTTACGTACTTTTCTGAATTTATTGTCTCTTATATTATTTAATTTTACTGTTATTTACTTTCTTGAATTATTACTTTATTTTATTGTCATTTATTGTGACATTATTTCATTTTGTTTGACTTACTCTCAGATTATTATTTAAATTTACTCTTACTTTACTCTCAGATTATTATTTAAATTTATTGTTACTTACTCTCAGTTTTTATTTAAATTTACTCTTACTTTACTCTGAGATTATTATTTAAATTTATTCGTACTTTATTCTCAGATTATTATTTCAATTTTTTGTTACTTACTCTCAGGTTATTATTTAAATTTACTCTTACTTGCTCTCAGATTATTATTTCAGTTTATTGTCACTTACTCTCAGATTATTCAAATTTACTGTTATTGTATACGTTGTCATTTACAAAACGTAAATTACATTTTTGAAGAATGATCAGTTAGTTATGTCTATTCTGCGTCACGTGTTTCTTACATACGAACCAATACGGGTCACATGCGTGAGTTATTCACATTTGATCGGTAACAGATGAATCGTTAAATGAATATAGATATACCAAATTTGTATAACATCTGCTCACAGTAATATAAACTTGTCATTGTATACAAATACAATTATTATTCGAATATTCATTAGTCTGTCACCAGTTCTCACTAACATCTAAATTCAAAGATAAAATAACCATTTTAAAATGAAATGAAATCAATTAAGTTCTAAGAATATTCAGCGACGTATCAGCACGTATTTCAAACCTTTCCAAACACGGTTATAATTCATTGACCAAGATAGCGTAAATTTCTCAGCTGTTTTTCATCAGGCATCAATACTGCTCGACGTAGGTGGTCTCAAATAACTCAGAATAACACAAGCATGACCGAGTTTAACACGTTGTCTGCCACGTTGGTCACAGCTCACTGACGCTCTACGAATGTAATTCGGTCGAATAATAAATTTCAATAAAAAAATAATGTATTTTAAATACCACCGAAACTGTGTACTCTAGTATTTCTGTCGCTGATAAAAATCTTTTCAAATTACGGTAGCTGTTCTTTGAACAGAAATCTTGTAATTATTAAAATGAACGCGACACATCGAAGCGTGAAATGATGAATATAAATACATGAATGTAAATTTTATGCATGTACGATAGTTTTTTTAATGGAGATATTTATAAGAAATCGACATTTCTCGGTGACTGTCGCGTGGCTGTACAATTATTTCTTGAATATGGCATAGGTTTAATTCTCGATTACAAAGTGTGGGAAGTGAACACTCGGTATAATGCTGGTTGTAAAATATGTGGTATATTATTTTGTGTTTGTGGAGTTTTTTCATTGTGGAGGATTTGAGGATTTGGGGAGATTTTGTGTGAGACTTTTTTGTAGATGAGAGTTTTGGAGATGACTATTGTCGAATTTGAGGGTTTGGAAATATTGAAATTGAGGAGTTGGAAACTTTTCGATTTGGGAATTTGGGAGTTTGGACTCTTGAGAAGCTAGAAACTAGGGATTTGGGAATTGAGGTCTTTGGAATTTAGAAATCTAGGTATATAGGAATTTAGAAATTTAGAAACTTAAGAATTTAATAATTTAGAAGTTCGTAAGTCTAGAAATTTAGGCATTTGTGAATGTGGAAATTTAGAAATCTGGGAGCTGAGGAATTTGGAAATTTAGAGATTGAAGAATTTAGAAATTTGGACATTTGGAAATTTGGAAATTTGGAAGCTTGGAAGCTTGGAAGCTTGGAAATTTGGAAATTTGGAAATTTGGGAATTTGGAAACGTGGGAATTTGGAAGCTTGGAAATTTGGAAGTATGGGAATTTGGAAGCTTGGAAATTTGGAATTTTGGAAATTTGGAAACTTGGGAATTTGGAAATTTGGGAATTTGGAAACATAGGAATTTGGAAATTTGGAAATTTGGAAGCTTGGAAATTTGGAAATTTGGAAGTATGGGAATTTGGAAGCTTGGAAATTTGGAAGTATGGGAATTTGGAAGCTTGGAAATTTGGAATCTTGGAAATTTGGAAACTTGGGAATTTGGAAATTTGGGAATTTGGAAACATAGGAATTTGGAAATTTGGAAATTTGGAAGTATGGGAATTTGGAAGCTTGGAAATTTGGAAGTATGGGAATTTGGAAGCTTGGAAATTTGGAATCTTGGAAATTTGGAAACTTGGGAATTTGGAAATTTGAAAATTTGGAAACTTGAGAATTTGGAAGCTTGAGAATTTGGAAGTTTGAAAATTTGAAAGCTTAGAAATTTGGAAACTTGGGAATTTGGAAGCTTGGGAATTTGGAAATTTGGAAATTTGGAAATTAGGTAATTTAGAATTTTAAAAACCTAAGAACTTAATTTAAAAAATTCAGAAATCTAGAAAATTAAACATTCAAAAATATAAATATCTAAAAATTCGAAAATATACAAATTTAAAAACTTAACAAATCTACCAATTCAAGAATTTAAAAATCTACGAAATATGAAATTTTGAAATTTGAAATCTCATAAACATAAAAGTTCGAAAATTTATGAATTCATCAAATAAAAAATTTGTCATCGACGTATAAACAAATTTTCAATTGCCATATCCTCGATCAAAGAGAACCTATAAAACTCGATCGAACCGCAGGTCACATAGTTGAATGATTTTTTCCTAGCACAAGAAAGGTACCGGATATGATCGTGCAAAGAACGAACAGTAAATTCTGTTCTAATTTGTTTCGCGGTTAAAAACGTTTGAATGGAATGACTGTGAGTAATGGAGTGAGTGATGCAATAGTAGTACGATAGAAACTGGAATGAAACGCGACTGTGGAATAAAAAATTGTTCCAGGTTCAACAAAGTGTTGAGAGGTGTATGCAAGATGGTTGGTATTAGAAAGATGAAAGGGAGAGTTGAATGAAATAGTATTGATTGTTAAGTTTAATAACTATGTTGCTCATGCAGCATTGTGCTAGGTATTCTATAGCCGTAAAATGATTACATGGCTATATAACGCATGGCTTTGTTACTCGTAATTAGTGCTGATTTCAATATTGGAAAGAATTATTGTTTGATATTAAATTTCAGTAGGGTGAAATTGTTAAATTTATCAAATGTGAAATTTTTAGGTTTCTAAATGTCCAAATTTGCTAATATTGGAATTTTTCAAACTTTCTTAGAGTTGCAAATATCTAAATTTTGAAATTGTCAAATGACCAAATTCTTAGATTTTTGTATATGAAGGGGATGTTTCACTATTTCTAAACTTCAAAATTTTCAAATTCTGTAACTTTTACATATTCAATTTCCTAGATTTCTAAATGTTTAAGTCTTTAGATTTCTAAATCTCTAAATTCCTAAATACTCAAGTTTATAGATTTCTAAATCTCTAAATTCCTAAATAATTAAGTTTATAGATTTCTAAATCTCTAGACTCCTAAATACTCAAGTCTCTGGATTTCTAAATCCTCAAATTCTTAAATACTCAAGTTTTCAGATTTCTGAATCTCTAAATACCTAAATACTCAAGTTTATAGATTTCTAAATCTCTAAATTCCTAAATACTCAAGTCTCTGGATTTCTAAATCCTCAAATTCTTAAATACTCAAGTTTTCAGATTTCTGAATCTCTGAATTCATAAATACTCAAGTTTCCAAATTTCTAAATCTCTAAATTCCTAAATACTCAAGTTTCTACATTTCCAAATCTCCAAATTTTCTAAATTCCTAAATTCCTACATCCCGAAACATTAAAATTCTCAATCTTCCAAATCCTCCCAAATTCTCAAATCTCTAAATCTCTCTATGTCCAAACTACCCCAAACTTGACATCCCTATAACCTTTACACGATCCATAACTCTATTAAAAAAAAAATATATCAAAATTCTGAGAAGTCCCAAATTCCCTATTTTCAGACATTTGAGATTCCCAAAACTCCACATCTCCAAATATCTAATAACATCACTCACATTCCCAATACTCCACATCTCCAAATATCTAATAACTCCACTCAGATTCTCAAAACTCCACATCTCCAAATATCTAATAACTCCACTCAGATTCCCAAAACTCCACATCTCCAAATATCTAATAACTCCACTCAGATTCCCAAAACTCCACACCTCCAAATATCTAATAACTTCACTCAGATTCCCAAAACTCCACATCTCCAAATATCTAATAACTCCGCTCAAATTCCCAAAACTCCACATCTCCAAATATCTAATAACTCCACTCAGATTCCCAAAACTTCACATCTCTAAATATCTAATAATTCCACAGTGTCCACCCAACTGTATCCATCCTGTCCGTGTATTACACGAATCTGCAAAAATCCCTAAAAATCCACAATAAGCTATATTTTCCCTCAGTTACATTTGCCCTAGGGAAATGATACTTGTTATTGACCGTACACGCGACGGACGTCAGGAGGCGTAATGTCAAAGGTTCCCACGAATGACTCATAATAAAGCGTTTGCTCGGTTTATTACCGTGAACGACGCTCTACGTTTGGGGTTGGTGGAGTGTAACCAAGTCCTCCGGCATTTTCGTCTGGCGAAAAAGGCCGAGATAAAAGAGTGGATAGTTTGCGGAAAGCGTCGAAATGATATTCAGAACGGTAGCGTGCACTCCAGCTCAGATTTATTCAAATTTTCGAGGCTAGACGGCTCGGCTCGTTGGACGATCCTCTTTTCTACCTTTCCTTTTCGCGCCCTTTTCTTTCCTTCGCTTCTACATTTTACTTCTTCTTTTTCTAACGTCTTATTTCTTTAATCCACTGCCTCTTAACCGATGTTCCGACGAACGTGTTCTCTGAATTACAAATATCGTTTAACGCAATTTTAGTTTAATACGGTTAGATACAAAGATTAGTAAAATTCTCAACGTTCATAAAATTACCAAGCTTATTAAAATTCAAATAATTTGTAAAATTAACAAAATTCAATAGATTCATGAAATTTCTTAAATTTTAAAAACTTCGCAAATTTCAAAAACTTTCGAGGTATTCAATTTTACTAAAATCCCCACAATTTTATAAATTTAAAAAATGTTTAAGACATTCAAAATTATTAAAATTCATTTCATTTCAAATTTTCAAAAATTCTCGAGATATTCAAGGTTACTAAAATTCTAAAAATTTCTTAAATTTCAATAATTTCAAGAATGTCGACAATTTTCAGAATATTCAAGATTATTAAAATTCCCAAAATTCTTTAAATTTCAAAAATTCTCAAGATATTCAATTTTATTAAAATCCCCACAATTCCATAAATTTTAAAAATTCTCAAGACATTCAAAATTATTAAAATTCCTCAAAATTCATTTCATTTCAAATTTTCAAAAATTCTCGAGGTATTCAAGGTTACTAAAATTCCAAAAATTTTTTAAATTTCAATAATTTCAAAAATGTCAAAAATTCTCAGGATTTTCAAGATTATTAGAATTCCCAAAATTCTTTAAATTTCAAAAATTCTCAAGATTACTAAAATTGCAAAAATTCTGATCATTCTACAAACTCTTCAAATTTCTACAATTTCTAAAATTACAACAAATCCCATGATTCTCAATTTTCCAAAAATCCCTAAAATCTGAAAAATTCTCAAAATTCCCAAATAAAAAGTTTGGACAGTTTGAACCTGATTAACCTAATTAAATTTGTAAACCGCTAAACACATATATATTATATTAAATTCTTCCAAAGATCTCCATGAAACTGCAATTGAATACCGACACCTTGCAAATGCAATAGTTATAAAAAGGAGAGACAACTGTGAAAGGACGCAATGAACCCATTTGAAAGAAACAACGGTAAAAGAGAAAAAACTGATCGGAAGGAAGAAACACGTTCCGCAGGACACGTGTAACGAAGCGGCAGAAAATAAAGAAAAGGAATATTTAAGAGAAGAAAAAGTAGGAACAAATGCAGAGGCGCGATCCGGAACGAACGAAACTAAAGGGAGAAGAGAAATAAAAGGGTAACAGTGTCCCACGGCAGCTCGTCGGCTGGACCAAACAAACAATCTTTATCTCTTTTATGCCGCTCCTTATCTACACTCTTCTTCTCCACAGTTTTCCCGCAGCAGCTTCTATGCCTTTTTCTCGCCCCGCGTACGTGAACGAGTCCTTTGTGTTCTCCGCATACTTTCTCACCGTTTCGTCTTCGAAACAACAAAGAAAAACGAACAAGAAGGTTAACTTGCATCTCTTATAGATATCGCAAACAGAGTCAAGCATCTAATCACTGCAACTTCAAACAACTTCGTATCTTTTGTTTATTCGGACACTCTATTTATTTTAATTAAATATTACATAATAATATAATGAAATATTCTCTCATAAGCTACTGACTTGTTTACGTTATTCCTTAGTAATATATTTCTTAAATGTTATAATTCGAACCTGTAAAAATTTCCAAACATTTAATAGATAATAAAGTTCACTGCAATAAACTTTTATTAAACCAGAAATTAAAATATTCAATTACGAATATACATCCCCCGTTCCTCAATTAGGTGCGTAGGCATTAAAATTCCCAGTTATTTACATAAATACCGAAAGCGTGTAAAAAAAGCTCTCAAACCAGATTAAAACAACGTGCATGTATACCTAATCAACTTTACGATAAGGAAATAAGGAATAATCTTCCCTCTTTACGCAGTCAGCTTCTATCCAAGATAAAACAAATTAAGGCTAATTAAGATAGCGAGTCGTGGTCAGAGTCATCTGATCCAGAGTCATGAAATCGTAAGAGCTACGGTTTCCCGATCGCATTAGCCCCCGACGTACAAATTCTCTTGGAAACGTATTCTTGGTAGAACAGCAATCGAACGGTGATTAAACGATCAAGAAAGCTCTTACGTATCACGATCGTGAAAGGTATTTTCCACGAGTTCGGTGGATTAGGTGAGATCTAGTTGGGTAGGAACAGTTGTTTTTTCCTTCACCGCACCTCATTGATCTTCGGTCAGCCATAAAAAAGCCCATCAGCCGACCCTGAAAAAGGTGCTCCGTCAATTAGTTCCAATTAAGACCGCTCGTGTCGGCGGTTTCGTGATGCCATCTCCGCAAAAAATGGTCTTTCGTCGAAGTTATTGCGAAACGACAAGAGTTATCGTTGAATCAATTGATCTATTCAGACATGATGATTGCTACTCAATTTGCTGTTTTTAATATTTTTACCATTTTTCTGCGGGACTATCTTCATGTTTACTTTCATCCTGATTCGTGTTTTAAGAAACTTTAGATGAAAATTTTTGAATCTTTGTGACTTTTAACGCGCGACCTTGAAAACTTAAAATATAACACTTAAACTATTATTTGTGTACTTTTACAGCTTCCCATCAATGGACGTATATCCCTAGTCCCAAATGCCTTAATCCCTACATAAATCATGCGTCTTCTTGGAATTACAAAATCTTGAAGAAATTAAAAGAAAATAATTCCCATATATCTTGTTTGTTCCAAGTATCTTCCTTTTGTTCCACCGCATCAAAGACTTTTTGCTTCCAGTAATTTCAATATCACCGTTTCCCACCTTTTCAACAGGCTACCCACACTCGATTTCTCGGAAGCTGAACATATTCCCGGAACACATACAGCAACATGATTTACGAGCGGTAAATCGAAAGTAGCTCTTACGTTACGCGTGTAACTTAGCCGTAATCTACTGCTCCTATTCGGCATCGAATCAGTCACGCATATTAACGAACTCGTCGTCGTTATCTTGCAATATCGTGAAAGAAACGCATCGTAATGGTAATTAATGAAAGAAAAAAAGAAGCGTCTAAGGAGCGTTAACACGATTGTTTCTGGTGTGCGCTCTCAAGGTAGTTTCCAATGCGGAATACCGAGGATCCTTCCGAGTACAAACGTCACGCTCCGTGTACCAGACGAACGCGTCTCGTTCTATTTAACAAATCAACGAGTATAGGTAAAACACGAGCAAAGTCGATCTTCGTGAACCAACTTTCACCTGATCGGATTCGCTAGCTTGATTTAGATTGTTATTGAATGCGGAACGCTTCGAATCGAGAGATCGAGCTCGCTTTCGATGGTGCTTCCGGTGATTTTATTTTGAAATTTAGTTAGAAGGCGTGATATTGCTATCTCTTAAATATCGATTAGATCGCAACGCCTCGAACAGTATAATATATTGATAATTTAGTATATCGATAATATACCGACAATTCGACATATGGATAATTAAATATATCGATAATGTAACATATCGACAATTCGATGTATCAATAATTTAGTATATCGATAATGTAACATATCGACAATTCGATGTATCAATAATTTAGTATATCGATAATGTAACATATCGACAATTCGGTATATCGATAATTCGATGTATCAATAATTTAATATCTCGATAATGTAACATATCGACAATTCAATATATCGATAATTTAGTATATCGATAATGTCACATATCGACAATTCAATATATCGACAATTCAATATATCGATAATTTAGTATATCGATAATGTAACATATCGACAATTCGATATATCGATAATTCGATGTATCAATAATTTAATATCTCCATAATTAAATATATCAATAATGTAACATATCGACAATTCGATGTATCAATAATTTAGTATATCGATAATGTAACATATCGAGAATTCGGTATATCGATAATTCGATGTATCAATAATTTAGTATATCGATAATGTAACATATCGACAATTCGATATATCGATAATTCGATGTATCAATAATTTAATATCTCCATAATTAAATATATCAATAATGTAACATATCGACAATTTGATGTGTCGATAATTCAATACGCAATAATTTAATATATCAATGACTCGAGATATCAATAATGTAATATATCGACAGTTCGATATATCGATAATTCGATAAGTCAGTAATTTAATATATCAATAACTCGATATATCGATAATTCAATTCATTTATATAGAGAAGAAAATGAATATGAGAATGTCATATTAATTATATAGAATATGAGAATGTCAAGTACAAATGCTTTTCATACAAAATAATAAATCACGATACATTACTCATTCTACCAATTTAAATGAGACAAACTTATCACGTTTCTTGTCACTTTACCCTCTCGTATAAATATTCTTCTTCCAAAAGAAGATACACGAAGAATCAAAAGAAGATATCGCATGTAAATAGTCGATTCTTCTCCCAAAAGAAAGCATAAAGAACGAAAAAAGCAGATATCATCACGTATCTTTAAGTAGAATAAAAGTATTCTTGTATCAAAAAGAGTGTGCAACGAAGGATGCAACTAAGTATCAATTATTTCGCAGTCATCACGGTAATCGTATCTGAAGAGCACATTACGACGTCGGCGACTATTCTCGAGTGCAATAAAAATGGAGGTTATCGATTGGTCGATTCATCCACATCCGTAGCAATAATAAAACAAAGCTCTCAGCCTGGTCGACGAGCACTCGACCAGAACCAGTACGTATCTGTAACAAAAGCACAAACATTATTCCGCAAATAACTATCGTAAAGGAAGACGAGTGTACTCGTTGTGTCCGGTTAGAGGGTGGTTTTCAAGCACCGCGTTCGCATACTCGAAGGGTGGGGGGATGGAAACGATATTGCATTTTTATACGGTCCGTCGAATGCATCGAACCGTACACTGATTACGAGTCAGTCGGGTTCTCCATTCTTTCTATCGACATATTCGTAGTTTTCTGTTCTTTGAGCGGGTCTATCGGTGCCGACACCGTCGAAAGGGGGTAGAAAACCGTGCCGGGGTGGGAAAGATGGACCCCCGGTAACCTCTGCCGTTGGCATGTGGAAAAGCTGCCAGCCAGACAATGGAGCTGTAGCTAACCCGAAAAACTGAGCGTCCAGTAACGCGGAGAAAGAACGGAGATATAGGGGTTGGGGGTGGTTCAAAGAAAATGGCGGACACGCAGCCACACTAGGGTGAGCTCTACGCGCGAAGGGTAGCTAGAATTCAATTTTTTCGTGACAAAAGAATCACGGAAGCGGCCGGGGCTTGTACAGTCGACGGCAAATCTGACCTCCCTAGGGAAAGTGCTGGGGGGTGGAAAGTTGTGCTCGATTTTGAGCGAGGGCTTTGCGAATTTGGTGGCGAAGAGTTTTGGGAATTCGGGATATTGAGAAGTGTCGGACTATTTGGGTATTTGGGCTTTGAGGGTTTGGACATTCGTAAGTTTGAAGTTTGCAAATTAAGAATTTGGGGGATTTGAAAAGGAATTGTATAAATTTTTGGAACTGTTGGACTTTAAGAATTTGGAACTGTTGGACTTTAAGAATTTGGAATTCGGAGAATTCGGACAATTACTCGGAATTCGGACAATTGGAAATGTGGGAATTAAAAATTTGAATATTTAGAAAATTTAGATTGCTGATTTCTGTATTTGGGGATTTCCAAATGTGATGATTTCTGAGTTTGAAAAAACATTTGAAAATTTCGAAATAAATCTACGAATTCAAGAATTTGAAAATTAGTAGTGACAGATTCGAACACTAATAGAAACAGGTTTGAACACTAATAGTAACAGATTTAAACACTAATAGTAACAGATTTGAACACTAATAGAAAATCTGAAAATTTGCTAATTTAGTATTTAAAAGCTTGAAAATCCTAAAACTGAAGAATGTACAAATACATTTAATTTGACAATTAAGTGATTATAGCCTACACGTTTCCCTATAAAAACGTAACCTACTTACACCCGAGTGTACAAAAAAATAAAAACAGAAGAATGGAGTAGTAGAAGATCCCTGAATTGGAAAT
Source organism: Megachile rotundata (assembly GCF_050947335.1). NCBI lineage: Eukaryota > Metazoa > Arthropoda > Insecta > Hymenoptera > Megachilidae > Megachile > Megachile rotundata. Next base: position 9,067,793 of record NC_134991.1, on the reverse strand, counting down.
CGATATGGGGGGTGCGTCACATTCGAGAAAATCCCGTTTCTGCAAATTGGATCGACTTCCCAATTAAAATATTTCGAACTGCGAGAAAATGGTCGCGTTTTCCTATCGGCTCATGGAGATCGCGTTAAATATTTCGTTTTTTTTTTTCTTTTGTATATCGGATCGGGGTTGTAAAAGTGGAAGCGGTTTTTTGTGGTACCTAAATGGGAGAATTTGCGTATATTCGGGAGATTAACCTTTTTCGTTTCGATCGGATTCGAGGTAAAATACATTTTAAGTACGATAAATGGTATATTTCGTACGCTATCATTGGCTTATATTAAATTGAATATTTGAAGTCCTGAAATAAAAAAATGTTGATAAAAACGTACAGTTGCGTGAGTTAATTACAATCACATACTTAATGATTATATGTTTGAAAGTTTTAATTAGTTTATCAAATTAAAACGACAAGATCAATGTATTTTATATATAAAGTCATAAATCTAATAAAAAGTGCGATACGTAAAATTATCTTATAAACTTATTGATTTCGAGTATCAAATTTGATGGATTTTTAATAGTGAACACAGTTATTTTTATTAAAAAGACGCAAAATATATTATTACAAGAAGACGCCGAGCATCGTAAAACGTGAAGTCACCAACGGTTCTCAAAACACAAAACGCTGCACGGCAACCAAAAACAGAACAACAGTCTGCGAATTTCTTTATTTAAGAGTTTAAAAGCGCGTAAATTCGAAACTCCAACAAAATTAATTAAACTCATTGAATTTAATTAGTGAATTAGTTAATTAAATAAAAAGTATAATATATAAAATGCACATAGACTTATTGATTTCGGATATAAAATTAATTATTCGAATAAAATTATATAAAAAATTAACATATCAGACTTATCGATTTCGAATATAAAATTAATATGTACATTAAACCCGTTAATTTAAAAAAATTAATTAAATATGACAAGTATAATAGACTCATCGATTTCAGATGCGAAATACGTTAATCTGACTTCGATTATAAAATTTGTTTCAGACGAGGTTTTGAAAGATTGTAGTTGATCAGGAATCGTGGGATTAAAAGGAGTGTAATTTCTGTCGAACGATCGACCAGAAAATCGATAAAGAGAGAAGTAACCGGAAGCGAAACGAGAATTCCACCCTTCGTTCATCGATTTCGAAAAATGATTTTCCACACCGCGTGACTCGGCCGGTGTTCCTCGCGATGATTATACGAGGGGTGGCTCGGTATCGCCGGTTTAATCTCCATAAATTACAATGGAACAAGAAAAACTCGAATATCGAATTTCAATCGGGCCTTAATCACGTTTCAACGGTCGGCCTCGAAATGCGATTTTTCCACCTTGTAAATCCTGTCGCTGATTAAACTCGATCATCGATAGGCTCTCCCGGTTTAAGGAGCAAAAACGAGACGGCGAGAGGGGAGAACGATACTCGAAATTTACGACGCTCGCAATGACAGATTGTCTTCGATTTGATCCGTCAATTATATATATTCTTGTTTTCTCCACGAAACGTGTACAGTCTACGATAATGTGTGGAATATTTTCCGAAGCTAAATGATTGATAGATTACTTACCGAACTACGATTTATCGAGACAACGTGACTTGCAGCGGCTCCGAACGATGAGTTTAATTTTCAATGCGCACCGATATCGAACTGATTGAACATCGATATCTATCGCCGTCGTCGTTTATTTACTTCAACTTCGTTTATTCTCTTTCGGACGGTAAATTGCGATCGAATATTATTCGGTGAATAGTTAATCTTGTTTTCCTAGAAAATATGAGAGAAGAGATCTTCAAGAAACTTTCGGTGATTTCAGAATTTCGCATTGACAATTTTAGGATATTGGATTATTGGGATTTTGAGATCTAGGGACAATAGTATTTGGTGGTCTAGGGATATAGGAACATGGTGATTGGAAGTATAGAAACTTGAAGATCCACGATATGTATATCTAGGGATAATGTACCCTCAAAGAATATGTACTAATCAAGGAATATCGGAATCTAGGGATTTTGGAATCCTAGAATGTTGGAATCTAGGCATGTAGAACTGTAGAGGTACCGAAATCTAGGGATATTGACATATAAGAATATTTTAATTTAGGGATATTGAAATTTTAGGGCGTTGGAGACTATGAGTATCTTAGTCTAGGGATGTTGAAATTTCGAGACGTTGAACCTCAAGGATATTACAATCTAGTGATATTGCAATCTAGGGATATTGGACGGTATATGCATTTGAATCTAGGCAAAATTTAATCTAAGAATGCTTAAATCTAGGAATATTTAAATCTCGAGGCGTTGGACTCCAGAGATATTGCAATCTAGGGATATTGTACTGTAGATGCATTTGAACCTAGGGAGATTTATATCTAAGAATACTTAAATCTAGGGATATTTAAATTTCGATGCGTTGAATTTCAGGGATATTAGAATCTAGTAATATTGGAATCTAGGGATATTGTACTGTAGATGCATTCGAATCTAGGGAAATTTGAAACTAAGAATACTTAAATCTAGGTATATTTAAATTTCGAGACGTTGAATTTCAGGGATATTAGAATCTAGAGATATTGTACTGTAGTTGCATTTGAATCTAGAGTGATTTGAATCTAAGAATACTTAAATCTAGGGACATGGAGATTGCAATATCTCGTTGTCTAGTAATATTTAAATCTAAGGATATTTGAATCTGGAGGTGGTGAAATATTGGTCTGTGAAGGTTTTTCATCTAGTGAAATTTATATCTAAGAATATTTGAAATTAGGGACATTGGGATGCAATGATATGAAGATTTAAGGCCATGATTCCATCAGGAAATGCAAAATTTTCGAATTTAAATATTTATAAATCTCGGATGGAAACTTCAATATTTTGAGACCCATCAGATTTGAAAATTTGAGAAGTCTGAGAAATCAATAATTTCGAAATCCGAGACTAATCTATCTCCTTTTACTGTCACGTGTTTAACTATTTAATACAGCGAACGACGTAGATCCTAAAATGGAAATTGAATACGTAAACTCTTGGCGAACATAATTACTTAACTTACTAATTTCAAGGAAAGCGTCATTTCGGTATTTGAAGCGAGCCCGGTATCCGGGTTTTAAGCAACAAATCCAGAGTCGGATGTAATTAATTCCGCGCACGTCGGCGAAAAATATAATTAAGCGGCAAATTGGAGGAAAATCGTGGAGTTGCGTTGAAACGATACGTCGAACGTCTAGGTACTAATGATACGAAACGAGTTGAAACGTCGAACGAAATCGAAGTCTTAAACGATCCGTATCCTTAATAAATTTATAAATCCAATGAAAATCCATGCGTCGATTACGACTTTCTTCGCGTTTCCTGTTTTCGACCTGGATCTCGCCGGTTCGTTATAAATAACGATGATCTAGCCGATCGGTATATAGCTATAATTGGCGGTTAAACACGCTTGAAAAAGGAACGACAGACAGGCGACGTAATTGCAACGTTTTACGCGAGTTGTCCGCCGCGGGGCAACAGTGTTGCCCCGGAAAGAATCGAAAAATCGCGGCAAGAAACGCGAATAAGCAGGTTCGAGGGCTCGTTCCCGGGAAATATTATACACGGTGTGTCGTTTTTCCGTCGCTCGATTCACACGTTCGACACGGTCGTTAAAAATTGCCCGTAATCGAGCTTTTTAGGAGGAAGCCGAGGGCGAGGACGCGAGATTAATTGCACGTCAGAGAGATCGATCTATCGCCCGCCGAGAGAGAAACCTTCTACAGGGGAAGATTAAAATTCTTTACCCTGCGACGACAGCCACGCCAAAAAGATCAAAGAAAACCAAACTCGCGGGATTCATCAAAACTTTCGATACGCTCCGACAAACGCCGACCAACTTTTTGATTATTGTTTTACGAGACCTTAACTCCGGCTGATGAGGCGAATCAAAGTTGCAAATGCACGCGAAACACGCGGCTGAAAGATTTGAACGCTTGTGGAAGTTGCTCAAATTGGTAGTTCGATATATGTGTGTCTTATATGAAGTCCTTGGCCATCGAATTATAGTTATTAATTTCTCTAACATTTTTTACGTTTTTTGTTAAATTGTTTTACGAGTACAGCACTCATTGGTAGACTTCACAGGGTGAAGGTACTTTTAGACAGCAATAAACACAGCATGTTTAATAAAGTCGAATTTAAGAGGTGCAAGATTGAGACAGATGTACAAAAACAAGATGGCCGCAGAAACAAATACGACGCTGTTACGTTAAGGTGTAATAAGAATTGACAAGATGTTACGGCTAAGTAGAACTTTATTAGAATGACAAAAAGAAAAGAAAAACGTATGAAGAATGATAATTATTGTTTACGTTCTCATTATGATTATAATGACTTTTGTCGTCTCTGTCATCACTACTGTCACCATTATGGTGGCATTACTTATCACATTACATTATTTTGTGAATTACTGTTATCATGATTATTGTGACTATTATATTCACTTACTGTACAATTACTATTATTATTAATAAGTTTTTTATTTTTACTTAATTTAATTTTTTAGCTTTTGGGGAACTGAAGTTGTTACAAGCAGTTCGTATCATCAATTGGTCAATTGTATCATCAATCAATTTTGTAAAAATTAACACTTTGCACTCTGTAGGTGACTTGCATTCACCACTCGGTTTAACAAAAAATATGAAATAAAAATTTGTTAACTAAATGTCCTACGTTTGATGTTTATGTTATATTTAAGTGTCATCCGGCACTGCAAGACCTATTCAGTAAGAAAAGGTAATAGTATAATTCGTTCCCAATTGTGTGATCAATTGTGTGAAAATTGTGACAATTTTCTCGTCAGGGTTCGTTTGATCTGATGAGAAAATTGACCGACACAGTGACCGACACCGTGAACTCAATGCGGTCAAATAATTAACCTAATTTCACTATGAGTTCTATTTAGCTATTAACACTAGAACTACCAACCAGTAAACACTAGTTCTATATGTTACCTGATGATTCAGTATTTATTTATTTCCCTTTTCATTTTATTTTTCATTCTTCGACAAACGTGCATTTAGTGTCAGTAGTTCGTGTTAAAGTACTTAGTAAAGTAAAGTACAAAGGTTTAACTCTAAAGTAAATTAATTCTCTTAGTTCTCCAATTAACTTAATTCTCTCTTAATTCTCCAAACAACAGCGAATTTTTTTAAAAATAATATTTATATGGGAAAAGAATATTTTGCATAAATAATAATTATAGTTTGATTAACCAAATGTCGAGCTGGAATTGAATAAAAACAAAATGATCATTATGCTCACAGTACTGTGAAAATGTAAATTACTGTATTAATAAATTCATGTGTGACATGTTTTATATTTCATATTATAATGTGCTGTATTAATATGACTTCTCTGATCATTAATTTATAACATGTAAAAAATGGTAAAATACGAAGTGCATACATTTATCTGTATTATCAACATTATAACAAGTAATCAAGCCATGGATTTGTTTGCTTTTATTAAAGCATTTAGAGAGCATGGAAAAATAAATATCAAATATTTGTATATTTTTAATTTCCTTTCGACTGAAATCTGGAAATATAAAATATGCAATTTAGAAATTCGAGAGTTTGCGATAATCAAACATTGCAGTTTTTTGAACGTTTCGAACATTCTGTCTTTTGATAATTTGGCGATTTAGGGATTTCATTATGTAATGATGTAGGGGTTTAGTAATTCGGGAATTTTAGAATTCGGAGATTCGCAATTTTAAGGTCTGAAAATTTGGGTATTTGATAAATTGTGATTTCGAGAGTTAAAAAGAAAAACGGAGCTTTTCGGTAATTTATAGATTTTTGCATTTAGAAAATTTAGAAATGAAAATATTTCACTTTCGATAATTTATGCCTTTGAATACTTAAAAATTTTAGAATTCGTAAATGTGTAAATAAAGAATGTGAAATTTCCTATCTAAAAAGAACACAATCAGTAATCAATAAAAATTATTTAATCCATATCCACTTTCTAACAAGAGTCCATTTAACGTACGAATTTGCTAAGCGCATATATCCGTCCACAGCACCGAACGTATTAAACGACTCAAACTAGAGTTACTTTCGTAGAAAAAGCACGATTTCACTTTTTTTCTCTGGCAAAATCACCTTTGTTGGCGTTGCAAACGCCATTCTACGTCAAACGTTGAACGCGTCAGTCAAGCTTTTTTCCTCTTTTCGTGAATTTCTAAACGAGCCGCAGTTGAAACGACAGAATAGGGTCGTGGTAGATCAGCCGATAGTATGGAATTATGCAAGTGCATCGGCCCTCGACGAGCATTAACTCGTGGACTTTTGAAAACGACGTTTGTGATTCTCGTTATTTCACGTTGCTCACGTACCGATATGGGGATCTAGAAACTCGAGGACGTAGACGTTGCATTACGGCTACTTAGATCAGGATTTGGGAATGTGAGGACTACAGGAGTTTTGCGGAATTTGAGGATTTTTGGATGCTGGGATTTGGGGATTTGGGGATGTGGGGATTTGGGGATTTGGGGATTTGAGGATTTGAGGATTTGGGGATTTGAGTATTTGAGGATTTGGGGATTTGGGGATTTGGGGATTTGGGGATTTGGGGATTTGGGGATTTGGGGATTTGGGGATTTGGGGATTTGGGGATTTGAGGATTTGGGGATTGGGAAATTTTGGGATTTTAGAATCTTAGAATTTGGGAATCTTGGAATTTGGAAATTTTGGGATTTGGGAACTTTGGGATTTGGAAATTTTGGGATTTGGAAATTTTGGGATTTGGAAATCTTGGGATTTGGGAATTTTGGGATTTGAGAACTTGGGGTTTGGAAATTTTGGGATTTGGGAATCTTGGGATTTGGGAATTTTGGGATTTTGGAATCTTGGGATTTGGGAACTTTGGGATTTGGAAATTTTGGGATTTGGGAACTTTGGGATTTGGAAATTTTGGGATTTGGGAGTCTTGGGATTTGGGAATCTTGGGATTTGGGAATTTTGGGATTTGGGAATCTTGGGATTTGGTAATCTTGGGATTTGGGAATCTTGGGATTTGGGAACTTTGGGATTTGGAAATTGTGGGATTTGGGAATCTTGGGATTTAAGGATATGGAGATTTTGCAAATGTTGGGATGTAAGGTTTTAAGGATTCTGAGATTTGGGAATTTGGAGTTTAAGGATATGGGGATGTTGGGATGTAAGAATTTAGGGATTTTTGGATTTAAGGATATGGGGATTTTGCGAATATTGGGATTCGTGAGATTTCAAGGTTTTGGAATTTTAAGACTTAGGAATTTTGGAATACAGAAATTTTGGGATCTGAGGATTTAGAGATTTGTGCATTTGGAATCTTAGGGATTTGGGTATTTGGAAATTTGGAAATTTTGGAATTTGAGGACACAAGATTTGGAGATTTAGGGATGTAGAAATTTAGGGATTTTAGGTCGTAGAATTTTCGAATTTAGGGTTATGAGGATTAGGAACTTGAGGACGTAGAAATTCAGCGATATACACATATAGGAATTCGGTGATTCCAGCTTTTGAGGATGCTGGGACGTGGTAATCTAGGGATTCTGGAGTTTGGGTTTGGGAATCTAGGAATTTATTGATGTAGATATTATTTGTGAACGTTGAGATTTAGAGACCTTGATATTTAGGAATGTTATGATGTGGGAATCTAGGGATTTAAAAGTCCAGAAATTTGGACACATAATAATTTGTAATCTTGGAATTGAAAGATGAAGAAATTGGAAAATTGAAAGTTTTGAAAATTGAATATTTAAAAATTTAAGTATTTGAAAACTGAATATTTTGAAATTGAAAAATTCAAAATTGAATACCTGCAAATTATAAAACTCAAAGCTTAAATATTGCGAAGTTTGAAAACCTGCAAAAAGTTTAGTAACTCATGAATTTGCAGATAAATTCATCTCTACCGCTTTGCAAGCATATGACTTCAGTACTCCCAAAAATTTTCGCCTTGCAAACAAAAATTCTCTAACGCTAAAATTTGCTGATCTTCTGAATTGAAACTTTCTAAATTAGAGGTTTCATAAATTCAAAACTAAAAAATAAAATGTAAAAACGTCGTCTGAGTAAGATCGACGGCTGTGTTTCTCGTTATATCACGTTGCTCGCATTCCGTTCGTGTTCCGCAGCGGGTTATTGTCTCACGGTGTCAAGGGAGAATGCGCGACGAGGAATTGCATCGATGAAAAGGGCGCTGGTTCGTTGCTTCGGCATCTGCTTGCCTCTAGGAATCTTTCTCTCTTCCTTTTTTTTCCCGTTTCTTTCTTTTTTTTTTAATTTTTTTTTTTATTTCGGTACACAGTATGCCCCTCTGCTTTGTTCCGACACCGAGCAACGATGAAAAGAAGGTTTGAACGGTGAACCTGGTGTATCGGAAAGTGGCTTTTGCTTCTTGTCGTCGTGTTCTCGATTTAATGCGATCAACGTCGTGTGAAATTTTTGGCCGTTCAATGAAATTATGAAATATGAGACACGGGACGTTATGACACCGTTATTGTGCTCGGTTTGATCGAGGTTCCTTACGTGTCGTTACTGGAATTTTTAGTTTATAAATCATTTTTGACAAATTTATCCCGCTTAAACCATTTTTGTTATATTATTTCTGTTAAAAATATGTGAATAGCACGGATTGGTTTTGTAATTAATTTTGTAGTTAATTAGTAATTGTTCTCTTGTTTGTTATACTTATAAAGATTTGAATTAATTTCACTGAAGATTAATTGTGAGGTGTAATTTATTATACATATTAATTTTTATATTTTTATATTGTATTTATTATTTATTTAATATTGCGTTTATTATCAGTTTATTTTGTTTCATGTTTATTATTAATTTACTTATTGTGTTCATTTATATCTATATCGCATTATAAGAGCATTAATTATTATGTATTATTCCTCATGTGTATTAATTTACAAAAAAAATGTGAAGGAGACATAATTATAACACAATTATTTACTTTTTAACTGTTTTAATCTTGTCAGAATCTTTTAGTCTTCTCCCAGATTATACACAACATTTTAACATTTTTGTGAATAAAATTCATTGTTGTTCTAATATAAATTTATTCGATGAAAAATGACTAACAAATTATTTTTAAAAAATTTGAAAGGAATTTTAGATAAAATTGTTACAAATTTAAAATCAAATAAATTTCTTGTTAATATATTGGAGACAGAAAACAGGAAAATTAAGGAAATTTGAGAAAATGAGGAAATTAAGGAAATTTGAGAAAATGAGGAAATTAAGGAAATTTGAGAAAATGAGGAAATTAAGGAAATTTGAAAAAACGGGAAAATTATGGAAATTTGAAAAAATGAGAAAATTAAGTAAATTTGAAAAAACGGGAAAATTATGGAAATTTGAGAAAATGAGGAAATTAAGGAAATTTAAGAAAACGGGAAAATTAAGGAAATTTAAGAAAACGGGAAAATTATGAAAATTTGAGAAAATAAGAAAATTTAAAAAACTTGAGAAAATAGGGTAATTAAGGAAATTTGAGAAAACTGGAAAATTTTTAAAAACTTGAGAAAATAGGGGAATTAAGGAAATTTGAGAAAACGGGAAAATTATGGAAATTTGAGAAAATGAGAAAATTTAAAAAACTTGAGAAAATAGGAAAATTATAGATACTGCCTAAAATTTGTGAATTTAAAAGTCTTCTTGCAGATTACACGCGAAATTTGATTAATCAGCATATATAAAGTTTAAATAAAGTTAAAATTGAAGAATAAATTATTTTCTCTTCTCTGCTTTTAATAGTAATTCCGTGGTACGAGATTGAAAATGTCGGTCACCAGGAAAGGGTAGTTGAAAAAGCGAAAAAAAGCCGGTATTCGTAATTAACCCGCAAAGAGTAATTTTTAACTGACACGTTTATTACAATTACGAGTCCATTCTGTGCGTAATCTGTAAAAATGAAGCACGCAGAGGATGGCCGACAGATGACAAGAGCCTTTGGTGTCTTTGTCGACGAGCGTGATATCACATAAATAGATATGCAGGGATAAAATTACACGCGTATAATGATGCGCGAGAGAGGAACGTAACGAATAAAAAAAAAAAGAAGAAAAAAAAAGATGGCGAGAGAAGGAAACGTTGGAATTATATTCCGCGAAATACAGGCGTGTGCTAATGAGGTACACTAATTAAAAAGTTCTCGACTTTCTATGGGCTTCTCAAAGAAAAGAGAGCACGCTCTCTATGTGGAACGTTAGGTTGGAAAATTTTTTTTGTAAATCCGATATCATACCCTATGTGGATTCATCTGCTCTCGGGGCTTGTAGTTCAAATACGATAAACGTTTCTAAGGAAGCTGAAGGAATCCGTGAAATTATAACACGGGGAAAGTAGCACAAATGCTTGCTACGAGATGGATAAATATGTGACGATAATGATGCGAGATGATTTTTGTTGAATATGGTATAGTTTTTCGTTTGGGAATTTAATATTTTTTAGTACATCGGTGTTAGTTGGAAATTGGAAATTTGAAAATCTTGGGTATTTCCATAATTCGGTAGTGAATTTTCAAATTTTTAAGTTGTAAAGCTTGCAAATCTTCAAATTTCTCATATTCTTCAGATATCTCAGATTTCTCCAATTTTTTACACTTCTCAAATTTTTCTAATTTTTCAAAATTCTCAAGTTTCTTAAATTTCTCAAAATTCTCAAATTTCTCAAATTTCTTAAAAATTCTCAGATTTCTCAAGTTTCTCAAATTTTTCACACTTGTCAAATTTTTCAGATTTCTTAGATTTCTCAGATTTCTCAAATTCTCGCATTTCCAAATTTTCCTTAATTGCTGAAACTTCAAACTTTTACATTTTTCAAATTTTCAGACTTTCCCAAATTTACAAATTACGTAACCCACTATACTTCAAACTTTCAATTTTCCTATTTTTCTTATTTTCCTATTGTCCTAAATTTCCTTGATTTTCCTATTTTCTCAAATATCCTCAAATTTCTTGTTTCCTCAAATTTCCTTAATTTTCTCATTTGCTCAAATTTCCTTAATTTTCTCATTTTCTCAAATTTCCTCAATTTTCCTGTTTTCTCAAATTTTCCACATTTTCCTATTTTATCAAATTTCCCAAATTCTTTTACTTTCTCAAATTCCCCAAATGTTCTCATTTTCTCAAATTTCCTAAATATTCCCATTTTCTCAAATTTTTCAAATCTGCAAATTTTTTCAAATTTTCCAAATGTTCCATTTTTTTCAAATCACCAGAATTTTCCCATTTTCTCAAACTTCGAAATCTACCCATTTGTTTCAAATTTCTCAAATTCTTCTGTGTTGTCCAATTTTTCAAATGTTCCATATTTCCCAAGCATCTAAAATTTGCCAAATTTCGTACATAACAAGAACGGCTCCAAAAAGCACCAGCACGAGTAGATAAGTAGTAAATAAGATAGGTTAATATTATATAGGATATACGATAAGCAGGGCGACACTCGTACAATACAGGAAACCGATTTCGATATCTTTCGCGATTCACCTATCGATAATGGAATAAATCGCATGTAATCCCTATCGAACGGACACGTTTTGCCCCGACCTGGGTTGAAATTTCTTTTCGATAACAATTTCCTCCGTTTCCGTGTCCACCCTGTCCCCATCTCGTTCGAAACGATACAATTACGAGCGATCTTCGTTTCGCGTGACGATTCCACCGATATCGTTCATATCGATTCTTCGTCGACCCCCAACCTCGAGTTCTCTCGTTTTTACCCTTTGCACTTGTGTGTCAAGCTGCGCTCGACATTCTCATTCCATTCCAACAATTTTTATATTATACCTATACTCGATATGTGGATATTTTTAAATTTTCTTATCCAAAAGGAACTGGACGTACATCAATTTTTTTTATACGTTGATTGCATTTTATCTCGTTCCATTCTACATGATTGCGTTTCTATGATTTCGTATTGTAAAATGGCTGTAGTCAATTACTGTTTTAAATTGATATTCATTTGGTGAATTGATTAACTTAGAACTATGGACTGCTGTGGTTAAACCCATCACTCAATTGACATTGTTTTTTAGAGATGTATCAAATTTGAGGATTTTCATGAATAAAATCTACATGATTGCGTTCGTATGATTTCGTATTGTAAAATGGCTGTAGTCAATTACTGTTTTAAATTGATATTCACTTGGTGAATTGATTGACTTAGAACTATGGACTGCTGTGGTTAAACCCATCACTCAATTAACATTGTTTTTTAGAGATGTATCAAATTTGAGGATTTTCATGAATAAAATCTACATGATTGCGTTCGTATGATTTCGTATTGTAAAATGGCTGTAGTCAATTACTGTTTTAAATTGATATTCACTTGGTGAATTGATGGACTTGGAAGTATGGACTGCTGTGGTTAAACCCATCACTCAATTAACATTGTTTTTTAGGGAAGTATCAAATTTGAGCATTTTGTTGAATAAAATTCATTGCTGAACAGTTACATATTCGATGAACTATAGATAACAATTTATTTGAAAAATAATAAAAATTAAAATAAAAGTAATTGAAAAGGTAAAAAATTGGAAGAGAATTTTAAATGAAATTGTTACAAATTTAAAAAACTGTTTCAAATTCTAATATATAAAATTAATTTTAAAACTTAATATATACATAGTACAATAATTTAATATTGTAAATGGTTTTTTTAATTAAAAATATTTTACCAGTGATTCTATTCTGTCACCAAACGTTCCAGCAGAGACAAAACATTCCATTAAAAAAAAATGGCAAAAAATCGTACATTTTTAATTTAAATTCCAAAAACTATTCCAGAGGAGAAAAATAAATTGTCAATAAAATCCGCACACGAATTTATAAAAGCGAAAAATTCTATACAGAGCTTGCATGAAATTTTTTCTCGATTTAATTCGGAGCCACAGAAATCGAATATGCGAAATAAAAGAAATATATATGTATATGTATGATTGAACGTAAAGGGTTAAAAGGAAATTCGTTCGATCGGGGGTTGATTTTCGTGGGTCGTTGGAGCGTAAGGGAGACAAGCAACGCGTCGCTATTTTTCGTGGAAACGAGGAAAATTGAACTTCCATGTAACCGTTTTGTGCCCGCGCTCCGATACTCGAGTTAATGGTAACGAGGACAAGCTGCTCGCGAATACCGACGATCGTTATTTTATAATTCCCTCGTACCATTGCTTCCATATTTTACAATAATATTTTTCCACTTGGAACAGAACGAATCCGTGAGATACAAGCTTCCGATCTGTTACGAAAATTCGGGTATTTGCTGTACGCGAATACTCGGTTCGGAATTCTGTAATAATGCAACGGCGCGGGGAATTATCTGACGGTCACTGTTTTGAATTATTCCTTCGCTCTCGACGCGTTATTATTTCGATTTTGTAAAATATTCATGCTTTTAGTGTTCAGAAATAATATTGTTGCAAAATTCATTTTATCACAAGAAGAATAATATATTTTAAGCTTCCTGTATTTTTAGCAGGCGTTGTACAAATTTGTCATTACGAGAGTGCTGTTAAATTTAACTGGAGAAATTTGTGGAGAAGATGATATAATATTGTGAATTTCGGTGTTTTGAGAGGACATAAGAGAAATTTGTAATTGCAAGAATATTTGCTGTTTAAAAAAATAATTATGGGGCGAGTGATATAATGTAAATTTGCAGACTTTTAAGAAGACACATCAAAAGTTTGCAATTACATATATATTTTCTATTAACAAAATTTATTTAATGAAGAATGATATATAGCAAGTTACAGTGGTTTGAAAAAATTAGAAAATTTTAAAAATAGGAAAATTTGGAAATTGGGAAATTAGGAAATAGGGAAACAGAGAAATGGGGAAATAGGCAAATAGCGAAATTGGGAAATAAGGAAAAAGGAAAAAGGAAATAGGAAAATTAGAAAATTGGAATATTTAGAAATTGGAAAATTTGGAAGTTGAAAAATTTGGAAATTGGAAAATTTAGAAATTGGAAGATTTGGAAATTGGAAAATTTGGAAATAGGATAATTTGGGAATTGGAAAGTTTGGAAATTGAAAAATTTGGAGATTGAGAAGATTTGGAAATAGGATAATTTGGGAATTGGAAAATTTGAAAATAGGATAATTTGGGAATTGGAAAGTTTAGAAATTGGAAAACTTGAAAATTGAGAAATGTGGAAATTGGAAAATTTGGAAATTGAGAAATATGGAAATTGGAAAATTGGAAAATTGAGAAATGTGGAAATTGGAAAATTTGGAAATTGAGAAATGTGGAAATTGGAAAATTAGGAAGTTTATAAATTTGGAAATTGGAATAATTAGGAATTAGAAAATAAAAGAAATGGAAAATGCGAGACTTGGGAAATTTTACAATCGGTACCTTTTGAAATTGGAAACTAATGAAATTATAAGCTTGAGAAGTTATCTTCCGAAACTACACATATTGAATCATAAAATTACTATGCAAGTAAACATCGCTAATCCATTGACCCTCCCAAATTTTCCCGAGCCCACATATCCAATTTTCAAACTGTCTCTTACACGTCCCACATCGAAGTATAGTTCCGTACTTTACTCGCGTCGCAAGGCTTTTGAACGATGCTATACACCGTGGCCGACAAAAAGGTTAACAAACACGATTGTCCGGTTATCGAACGTCGAATCGATGTCGACGCGCGATGGCGGCGTTTAATTCGACCGTCAAACCTAAACGTCAAAAACTGTAATTACGTGGGCGACCGTTGAGCCGGGAAATTCGTTTTCGAAAGTTCATAGACGTGGACGCAACGTGTGCCTGCTTTGTGAGATTCTACGGCCGTTCAACATGGCCAGCAAACTGTAAAACAAGCGTTGAAAACCGCGATAACCGGGCCAAAGGGGTGAAAGGGAGGCCACCATTTCTCCTGGGTCTCGATGAATGCTTTGAGGCGTGATTACGTTCCCGGCCCGTGCTCGTGTTCCGTCGAATCACATTATTAAAAAACTTTATCTTGCCACGGCAACGAATTCCTCACCGACGATGAAACCAGACTGCCCAAAGTGGCACGGTTCTTTTTTTTTCTTTCGCTGATATCTACTCGTTTTATGAACGAATTTAGAGTTCGCGTTGTTCTTTTACCTCCTGGTAAACGATATTGCTTTCTTTACGCTTGCTGCGATCTTTACGGATGTACGGCACCCGTGTTTAGGTTTAGGCTGCACGTGCTTTATGGTTGTTGCGGTAGGTTCTATATCTGGGATTTTTTTAATTCGTGGGTTCGTATTGGTGCTTCTGGTACGATGGTTGAATTCATTTTTGTCGGCTACTGTAATCGGAAAGAAGATAATTATGCATGAAATAATAGGATGAGAATTTTTGTTTGTATAAAGCTTAGTTCTTTAGAAAAAATTTTTTAATGCATTTTTCAGATAATTTGTTTGAAGCAAGAAAAATGGCAATTATAACAAGTTTTTTTATTAATTTATGCATATGTACATGTACATGTGCATATACATGTGTATATACACGCATATATATGTGTACATATTGTATATATGTGCACATGTTCACATATATGTGTATGAACATGTATACATGTATACATATGTGTACATATATACATGTGCACATGTTCACATACATGTGTATGAATATGTACACATGTGTACATATGCACATGTCCACATACATGTGTATGAACACATATGCATACATACATGTGCACAAATACATATGTATGTGAATATACATGTGCTCATGTACATACATACACGTGCACGTATACATATGTATGTGTATACACATGTACTCATGTACATATAGATGTGCACATGTATAAACATGCGTACATATGTATGTGTGTGCGTATATGTATAATTTCATACTATTTGTGTATGTAGTATATATATAATAAAATTACGATATCAGATAAATGTTACAAAATTACGATAGCAACACGATCCAACATAAAATCGTAATATTAGTATATCAGCAGTAAAAGTTTGTGATACCGCTATAAAATTTACGGACAGTCATTCAGTAAATCATCCACGGTCAATTAATTATTCCCAAATCTTCGGTGCGTATCAAATACCAAATGCATTATCAAGCACAGTTATTCCGGTTACAATAGATAGGAGGAAACCGTAACCGGAGAAAAAGAAGATGATCAAGATAAGAGCAAAGACAAACGACCGGTGTCGTCCGATCGATGTGTGTTACACTCGAAACGAAACCGAACTCGAGCCGGTAAACGTTATGACGAATGATTTCGCCGGTATCAACCCACGAACAGCCAGTTTTCTTTCGCTATAGTAATAAATTATACCCCATCGTGTGTAATGCCTAACGTTTTTCCTTTATTTTTTTTTTACATTTTTCTGAAATACGTGACGTGGAGGAGAAGAGTGAAATCGGCCGAGGTATCGGATATTGGTTCCACTGTCTGCGGAGAAGCGACACTGAATAATTTCGCTGTTTATCCGCGGCATCGATATGACGATTTATCTCGATACACGGCTTATCGATTTCACGGCTACGAGTCGTTACGTGACGCTCTTCTGACTTTATTTCGCGGACGAATAACAAATAGCCGGCGAATAAAATACACCGAGCGAATAAACGATCCACGGCTATGAAATTGAATTGCTTAAACCGTGAAATCGGGAAGAGGAGAACCGCGATCGGCTCGCGTTCGATCGCTATCACTTATTTATTTTGTGCACCGAACCGTGACTTGTCCAACGGATTGCACCTGTATGTATACATATATACTTAGACTTGTTTGCATGTTGATAAAGATGCCTGAAAACGGCGATATCTATTGGATCAAATGAATATGCATCTTTGATCAAGAGGTTTATGTCATCGAGCCTATATCTAGAAACCTATATCTGTATTCTGTACACTTTAATTAAGGATACGTGGATTGCGTGGACCTGTATATTTATAATTTATCGAAAGTGGGCGAAATCTTGCTGTTTATATCTGGATTGATTTACATTTTCGTTGAAAGGAATATTCATCTGAATCGAGAGTTCGTTAGATGGCTAATCTGGGAATTACGTGTTCGGGCGCGTATTTGGAAACACTGAGATTTGGGAATATAGGGATATGTTAGCATAGCGATTTGGGATGTAGAAATGGGATATAGAATTTGGGAGTCTAGGGATATATGGAGCATTGGAATTTGGGGATTTAGAAATTTAGGGGTCTTATCACTTGGGCAGATAGGTATTTGGAGACTTTAGGATTTGGGGATTTAGGGATATGTGAGCTTCGGAATTTGGGGATGTAGTAATTTAGGGGTCTTGTTACTTGGGCAGATAGGTATTTGGAGACTTTAGGATTTGGGGATTCAGGGATATGTGAGCTTCGGAATTTGGGGATGTAGTAATTTAGGGGTCTTGTTACTTGGGCAGATAGGTATTTGGAGACTTTAGGATTTGGGATTCTAGAGATATGTGAGCTTAGGAATTTTGGGATATAGTAATTTGGGGATTTTGTCATTTGGACACATAGGTATTTGGAGACCTTAGAATTTGGGGTTCTAGGGATATGTGTGCTTAAAAATTTGGAGATTTAGAAATTTAGGGATCTTGCCACTTGGGAATATAGGTATTTGGAGACCCTAGGATTTGGGGATTTAGGAATGTATAGTCATAGGAATTTAGGGATTTAGAAATTTAGGGGACTTATTATTTGGCCACATAGGTATTTGGAGACATTAGGACTTGGGGATCTAGGGATATTTGAGTATAGCACTTTTTGATATAAAAATGTAGGGGTCTTATCATTTGGACACATAGGTATTTGGAGACCTTAGAATTTGGGGTTCTAGGGATATGTATGCTTAAGAATTTGGGGATTTAGAAATTTAGGAGTCTTGTCACTTGAGCACATAGGTATTTGGAGACCCTAGGATTTGGATATTTAGGGATATATAATCATAGGAATTTAGGGATTTAGAAATTTAGGAGATTTAGGAAATTTAGCAGTTTAGGATATAGTAATTTGAGGGTCTTGTCACTTGAGCACATAGGTACTTGAAGACCTCAGGATTTGGGGACTTAGAGATATGTCAGCATAGCTATTTGGTACATAGAAATCTTTGAGCCTAGAATCTTAGACACATATTTAGAGACTTTTGGACTTGGAGATCTACAGTTATGCATAAGAATTTCAGAAAACAGAAATTTATCCATCTGAATGTTAATCAACTTGAAAATTTGTTAATCTGAAAATTGGTCAACTTTAAAATTCGTCCACCTGTGAATTCGTTAGTTAGATATCTAGGTATTAGATTCGTTAGTTAGGTATTAGATCATTCTGCGGTTCTGAAAATCTTAAATCTGAAAATGTAAAAATTCAATAAAGACTAAAATTTGTAAATCTGAGAACTACGATCTTTTACAAAAGAAGCGTACCACCATATCCCCGCGTGTTTGATCCTCTATTTTTTCATTTCTTCCCCGGTCGGTCTGAAATAATAATCCGACGGCAATCGTTCCTTGCACCCCCGTCGCGGGATTATTGAACGGGGGTAGAATTCACGGTTCGTCTCCCCCGAATTCTCAACGTCCGGTTTTTCGTTCGACACCTCACGACTCGACGGCCAAACCGCCGCAGTTTCGAGGCTTATACAAATGCAAATCCATTAAGCTCGCGACTAAGCTTAGGCTTTTATCGAAAAAGTTACCACCCCTCGAAGAACGGCCACCATCGCGGTTCCTACTTTTCGTTTCGCGCTACCGAGGATGGTCGGCGTAGAATTAACAGCCCCTGTGTTCGAGTGTTTTTAATCCCACAGAAATTTCAACCCTCGGATCCTGGCCTCGAATAACATATGCAAATGGGAGAAACGTAGGGGATTGCTTGGATTGCCGATCGATGAAACCTTCGTCCACCGAGATTATTTAATTCCTCCAGCTTTTTCGAGCGGGTTCGAATTGATCGTTGAAATTGTATCAACGTGTTCTTTCTGATCGCTGTTCCAAGTATATTTTCGCTTGAAAGTAGGGGAAATACGATACCGTTGAATATGAGCTTACGAGTGCTCGAACCTTTCGAATATTCGATATACGGTATTTTGTAACCGATGGAAATGTAGAAAGATATTGTGTTATAGGGACATTAATGATTATTCTGTGTCGTTAATTGATATATATGTTGAAATTGTGGTTTAATAAGCGTTTGTAGGTGAATAATTTATAAATTAGTTACAAATAGCGTGAATAATTAAAGTTGTTTAATTACGGCTAATTGTCGGTGATGGAAATTTTGTTTTGGTTGTGAATAACCATTAATTATTATGCAAATTTAATTTTGGTGTTAACATATATACAGGAAACTGTATGTATTTTTTAAAATATGAATGCACTTCTTTCTTGAAACTGTATATTGGTATATTTGTATATTTGATACAAGCTTAATTTATATCTTAGGTGTATTTTCTACAATGTTAGGCTTTTATTATATACCACTTTACTTACAACTAATTTCCTTATATTTTTTTATAATTTTACTTTCTCACACTACAACATAAATATAAAAATATATTTTTACAACAAAATTGAGAGAAAAAAGCAGAAAAAAAGATTGTAAATACTGTCATGAGATTTGAACTTCAGATTGTTATATTTGCAGGCAGATACTCTTATCACCATGACTACTGCATTTTATATAACACATAACAAATTATGTTATACAACTGTATAACTAGATCAGCATCAAATTTCAAATCAAAATATCTCAAAAATCAAGGTCGAAATCAAACGATGAAACCATTTATTCTTTATCTTGATGAAAATCAATTCTGATTTCAAGAAATGTTTAACAAAATATGTACCTTATAAGAATCTTGCAGAGCAGTCATTTGACGGGTTTGGTAGTTTTAGTGTTAAAAAGATGACTTTCTATTTAAAAGTATGCATCGGTAGAACGCATCAAAGAATGCTGATATAACATGAACGTGACCTCGATTCATCCTGTTCGTATGTCGGTCAATTTACGGTTTGTCCTTCCCGATTTTCCGCGGTTCGCAAAATAACGAGGCCCTCACGCGATCTCGGAACCAATAATCGCGTCTCTCATCGTGCACTGGCACGATGCCCTCGCGATTCTCTCGAGCTCCGAGTGATCGCGCGGGCTTTCAGTTTCTTCGCAAAGGGGCCGACCGACAACGTGCCAGAGGTGGTAGCATCGACTTCCGGTCGAGTGCTCGCCTTGCCGACGAGATACACGCTCGAGATACGCACGGATAACCGCACGCTCTAACTGGGTTACCGTTGGCAAAAGAGAGCACAGCTTTAGCTTTCTCTTGCCCTTGGGAAAATGCCTCTGCCTCCGTGTCACGAGCGTCGTTCCCTTTTTCTGGCAGCTCTGTCTTTCTCTTACGACCAGAACCGATCTGATCGATCGCATTGTTCCAGCCGCTTCGAGACAACGCCGAGTCTGAGCACAAAGAACGATTGTCTTGCGAGATTCTCACGAATCGCCTAATTTCCTCGTTACGGCTTTCACTTTTATCCTACAGGAAATTCACCTGTCGATGGAGGGAGCTCGAGATCGAAGATTCTCGAGTTATTGCGCTCAGGAGATTGCGACTCTTCCAGGGAAGTTTTGGGTTCGCAATTTTGTGCTGACTCTTTAGGGTCCTGTGTTTGGATTGTGTCTAGCTTGTGGACATTTGGGGATTTGAGGATTTAAGATTTTAGGATATGTTCTTGCTATTATGATTGATGTGATCATACAATGTTTTGGCTTCGTACAATTACGTGCTGATTCTTTGGGGTCCTATGTTTAGACTCTGTTATTTGCATTGTCAACATTTAGGGAATTTGAAGATTTAAGGACTTTGGACATGTTCTTGCTATTATGATTTACATGTTCATACAGAATTTTAAGTTCGTGTGATTACGTGTTGATTCTTTGGAGCTTTGGATGCTTAAATGTCCCTTAAGTTATGGATACTCAGGGGATTTAAAATTTAGGATTTAGGATTTTAGGATATAATTCATACTGTTATAATTAATATGTTCATATAGAATTTTGGATTCGTAGAATTACTTGCAGACTCTTTAGGGTCCATTTCGATTGTGGTGCACATTTAGATTGTGTCATCTAGATTGTGAATATTCAGGAAATTTGAGGATTTAGGATTTTAGAATATGTTCATACTATTATAATTGATATGTTCATACACATTTGTTCATGACATATTCTGCGGATCTCGATATATAACAAGTGCATATATAGATTAGACGTTACTGTGAGAATCAGTGATTATTTAAAAGTGTGGTATGGAGTGACATAGGGCAGTTACTTGGAGGCTAATAGAAGGTAGAGGATGTGATCACTTAAATCTTCGATGATGCAATTAAAGTACGAACCAGAGTGGAAGAATGTATATTTTATTTCAGATCTCAAGTTCTATATTTAAGATACATTGAGCCATCATTGGGTTCTATCAGTTCGTATTCTGGACATCGAGTGGTGTGAATTTGGGAATTTTTAACATTTGGGGATTTGAGAATTTAGGGATTTGGAAGTTTGGAAATTTAAACGTAGAATATGAACGCAGAAGTTCAAAAATGTGAAACTTAAGAAATTAACAAAATACAATTTATTTAAATTATATTTAAATTACATACAAATTACACATAAATATAATTTATATTTATGTCAAATATGTAATTTTCATATAGAAATTTAGAAGTTTAAAATTCACCAACTAACAGCATGTTAACAATTAAAGCGTGGTATCTTAAAGCCCATAATTTCTATATCCATACTACCCATAAAATCAGTCATATAATCTTTCTCACGAACATAAAAACATCTTTACAAAACTTCTCCATGTTTCATCATAAATGAGCCGTATATCCGCAGAAAAATCTCCATACGGCTAATCAACATATGCATACCTATTTTTAGCAATTATCAGTAACATCAATTTCTGTCACACGAGAACAGAAATTCTACACGTTAGCCGAGTGCTTAGAATACCCTGTACAATTTAAATTCCTGGTTATCGCAAGTTTCCCCAGTTACCATCTCGTAGACTCTTAATTCCACGTTCCTGTTTGCCACTAAATATCCCGAGGGCACGTAATAACAGTTCGCGTGAAGTCCTGAGCCACGATTCACGATGGTGCATCGTTCATGGACGAGGAGAAGGCGAGAGGAACGAGGGTTAATCTCGATCGATTAGAGGCAGCTCGAGGATCCTTGAACGGATGTGAAAATTCCATACGATCCGATAGACGGTTCGTAAATCAATCGAACGTTTACTCTTGTCTCGCGAAACCTTAAGCCGGCTATCCGAATCGCGACCGACTTCTATAAATAAGGATTTAGCGAGAATTCGCCCTTTCTGCTTGCTTTCTCGCGTGGGAGCAATTAGAGTCGGGCTCGTAGGAAAATATGGCCTTATTATGGGCCGAGGGTTCAGATGTCTATCGAAAAGATCCCCTTTTCGTTGGGGCTTCTACGCTCCTGGATTACTTATCTAATTGCTATTTACGCGTTTATTAAACTGCTAAATAACGCTACATTTCTTCAGTATTTAATGATACATATTCTAGCAGATGCAATATGGTAGCCATTTAGTTAAATTGAAAGTATGGAAAGTTTTATAAATTACAAAAATTACATAAGAGGTAATAATAATAATAAGTAGGTAATAATAAGTACTTATTACATTATTTAAAGAGTATATGCATAAAAAAATAAATATTGCTTACATGTATTTTTACATATAATTTTCCAAGTATTATATTAGCAAGTTTTACTCGAGGTAATCGTTTTCTTAACAGAAGGTAAATATGATTAATCGCACAATGGGGGTTCAATATTAAAATTCGGATATAAATTCAAGTCCTTACATTGTACATTACCGAGCTATAGGATGAATATTGCAGATACCTTGTTTTAAAATAATGAAGGTTGATGTGCATTGCAAAGTTTCAAAGAAAGGAGGAAGAAGCAGTATCAAGAGAACACAATTTCAATTCCAGAAGGTTGATTTATTTCCACTTACGCTCCCTCGTCTGATCGTATTTCAGACAGCAACGAAAATCTCCCTCTTTTTCATCCCTTATCTCTTCATACGCCGCGACTCAAAGTTTTCTTGTGAGAAAGTTTAATCATTCTTTTCATTCGTTCGAAAAATATATACGCTCATCGAGCAATATTAGACTTTCATTACGTACCATTAAACAATGTCAAATATCAAATACTGCTAGACTCCGATCGGAATGTCAGATTAAAAAGTCGGATGTCAAATATCATCAAGGAGAGTTAGATATAAAGCGATGTCAGACTTTCATCACAATGTAAGATATCATCACTGTCAGATATTAAAAGGGGGTCAAACATTAATCATAATGCCGTAAAAAGAAATGAACAATGGCACTTATGTTACAATATCAAATATCAAGTTGGATATAAAATTGATATTATATTAGACTTTCCATGTGAAGAACAAATATCATCATTGGCTGATATTATCAAACATCAGACTTTAATTATAATGTTGAATAAAGTAACTCAATGGCAGACTTTCAATGTAATATCAAATATCATGAAATAATGTTAAATGTAAAATTGAACATCAAATTTTTATTACAATTTAAAATGTCATTGGATGATGTCAGATATCAAGCAGTCTCAAATGGTACCAAATGTATGTCACACTTTGTCAAATATTGTCAAACTTTGATCATCAGATAAAATAGCTGATCAACCTCAGAGTATTATTGGGAGTACAAATTAGTTCGGTCCGTCTTGAAATGGTGTCTCTGTCTGTTATGAATGTTCCATGGTAACAGCTAATTTCAATTGTTTCAAAGAGGTTAGACATTTGTTAATAATATTCAGTTTATATCGTTTTGAGTTTCATACAAAAACCTTATTTTTTACTGTGTTGAATATGTCAAACTTTGTTTTAACTAAACAGCATTTGCGGGAGGTGTTAGTGTTTTGCTTTAATTGGAAGAAAAGTGCAGCTGAAGCGCATCGAATGCTGGTGGAAGTTTATGGTGACAATGCTCCAACTGATAAATCATGTAGGGAATGGTTTCGACGTTTCAAGAATGGTGATTTCAGCGTTGAAGACAAGCCTCGCACTGGACAGCCAAAGAAATTCGAAGACAAAGACTTGGAGGCATTACTCGACGAAGATCCGTGTCAAACGCAAGAGGAGCTTGCAGAATCATTGTTAGTAACTCAACAAGCAGTTTCCGTAAGATTAAAATCCATGGGAATGATTCAAAAGCAAGGCAATTGGGTGCCTCATGAACTGAAGCCAAGAGACGTTGAAAGGCGATTTCTCACTTGTGAGCAGCTGATACAAAGGCAACGACGAAAGGGATTTTTACATCGAATTGTTACTGGCGATGAAAAATGGATATTTTATGACAACCCTAAGAGGAAGAAATATTACGCAATGCCTGGTCAATCGCTATTACCGACAGCAACATCAACACCGAAGCCAAATATTCATGGTTCGAAGGTCATGCTGTGTATCTGGTGGGACCAAAAGGGTATTGTATACTATGAGTTACTACAACCTGGCGATTCCATTACGGGCGATAGGTATAGGCTGCAATTAATGCGTTTGAGTCGTGCATTACGTGAAAAACGGCCGGAATATGAGCAAAGACACGATTCAGTCATTCTTCTGCATGACAACGCTCGGCCGCACGTCGCAAAAGTTGTGAAAACCTACTTGGAAACGCTCAAGTGGGATATTTTATCGCACCCGCCGTATTCGCCGGACATCGCTCCTTCCGATTACTGGTTGTTCCGACAGATGCAACACAATTTAGCAGGTCACAGATTCACTTCCTTCGCAGAAATCGAAAATTGGCTGCAAACATGGATCTCCTCAAAAGACGAGACATTTTTTCGAGATGGAATTCGAAAATTGCCTGAGAGATGGGAAAAAGTAGTAGCCAACGATGGACAATACTTTGATTAACCTGTTCATTCATTTTGTTTTGAAATAAATGCATATTTGATCTCAAAAAAACGGACCGAACTAATTTGTACTCCCAATAGTATAATGTAAAATATCATTAAATAATGTCAAATATTGTCAGACATTATCAGACTGAAATCACAATATCAAGTATCATCAGACATTGGCCTATATTGTCAAACATTACCAGACTTTAATTATAATGTTGAATAAAGCAACTCAATGTCAGACTGTTAAAATAATGACGAATATCATGAAACAACGTCAAATGTAAAATTGAACATTAGACTTGTATTGCATTGTAAAATATCATCAGATGAAGTCAGATATCAAACAGTCTCAAGTAGTACCAAAGTCAGACTTTATCAAGCGTTGTCAGTCTTTGAACATCAGATGAAACAGCTGATCAGTCTTAGAAGTAGAATGTAAAATATTATTAAATAATGTAAAATATTGTCAGACATCGTCAGATCTTCGTCAGAATATCACATATCATTAGACAATGTTAAATATTATAAACCAGTGTCAAATATTACAAAACATCATGAGACAGTAATCACACTATCAGATTAGAAAAATGAAGATTATCAGCCTATCATACGTCAAACCTTACCAAACTACTCCGCATCAAACAAGTTATTACCACAAAAAGTCACAAGATTTCCCCTTTATCTTCTGCAAATATCATCCGAATACCAGATAAAATTATAAAGTTTACGCTAGTCATTTGTCGTCCTTGAAATAAAGCGTATAAATGTAAAATTGCTGAAAATGTTTGTTCGAACAGAGAGAATTATTTGAAGCATGCTTTGAAGCATAGATACGAGGATCAAGGTTGAAAGTGTATTACCGAATCTAATTTCGTTCCGAATGAAATTAGCCCGTGCTCGAGAAGAATATCGACCGTGGAACGTCTTCTTGTTCCGTTCGTGCGGAACGCTTCTCGCGGTCTTTGTTTCTCTAAATAAATTTAATACGCATATTAAACGAGTTCGCTTCCCGAACCAATTGCTGTCCCTCTCGTCGGGAGTTGTTCCGTCGAGGGAAACAAGACGATGCGATTAGTTTCGAGTTCCCACAATAAAACGAGGTCCCTGGAACGATATCGTTTAAGTTTTATTCGCCCAACCGCCCCCGGACCTATGCAAACCAATGAAAACGGCTCTCACGACGCGCTGGCGGAATCCTATCTGTTCGTACCGCGATATTTCCGGCCTGTTGCATCCTGTCTGCTCGTTCTGTCGCATAAAACGCGACAACGAGTCTTTTCGATCGCCCTCGCGTTCCAAACGCTTCTCGAGGAGTTCGAGAAACGCGCGAGGACAAAAAGTGAATAACACCGGGCGTGGGTGTTGCGACAGAAATTAAGTCCGTGCGTCAACCTCTCGTGAATGAATCTCTCGGATGAACGTGCCGTTGAGCACATTTTTCCTAGAGAAAATGAGACATAGGTGGGGAAGAAAGTTCCTTAGACATTATAGAACGATACACATTCGGTGTTTCTTTCTGAAGATATTTATAGGTCTAAGTAGATTTTTGAATTCGTGGAGATTTGCAAGATTGGGAATTTGTATCTAAAAATTTGGGAAAGTCAGGAATTTAGAATGTGAGGACTTGGTAGCTTAGAAAATAGGGAAATGTAGGAATTTAAGAAAGTTGACTAGGTAACTAACAAGTTTGAAAGCGTGGAATAGAGAAATTTCGGGATTCAGAGATTTTAGAGAATTTTAGTAATTAAAAAATTTAGGAATTTGGGAATTTGCAGACAGAAATGTGGGGTTATTTAGAAATTTAGTATTTAAATGTTTAGTACCAATGCGCTTATTACCCGATCATTAAATGTATGCAGCAATTTAATTCATGCGATAGCTTTGTCATCGGTAACACTGCGTTATTGTTCGGGGATTAATATTCAGCGTTAATATGTTCTTTGTAGGTTATAAATAATCCAACACCATTTCATGCTATTAATTGTACCAAAGGATTCAAATCCCTTAGCACATTGTTCGATTTGTATTAATAATCATAATCGCGGATAATTATGACTAAATTTACAAAGAACTAATTTATTATGAATTTTATCGATACCTCATGAAGTACACTTATAGCAGTATCATTTATAGCAAAATGAGCAAAAGTTAGAAAAATTTTAAAAACTAAATACCGGAGCATGGAGTACGATATACAATTTCTCTCAATAAAATGTGACAGACGTTTCTCCAAAAGTATAGTAATAAATTTGTACATAATACATGAAATCTGAATATAGAACATGAGATCTGAGGTCGATCACGATAACTAATTTCTTAGTTCACTGAGAAACAAAATAAGACAGCAGATTACTAATTGAAACTAGATAATTTTGTCATTAAACTGTAAAGAACACAAATGATTCTTAGATTAGTTAAAGTATTAAAGAAATATCACCTATCATATAACACATGCCTCTTCACAGTCCATAAATTTCAACCTATATCTCCGAGATGAAAAATAAAATAAAACAGCAGATTAGCAATCGAAACAAGATTACCTTATCATTAAACTGTAAAGAACAGCAAAGATCCTTACATTCGCTAACAAAGTATTGAACAAATAATTAACATATCGTATAACACATGCCTCTTCGTCGTCAGTCCATAAATTTCAACCCATACTTTCCCTATTTCTTCGAGATAGCAGCAGAACATCAGGCACCTGGACAGTTTAAATTAACCGACATTATATGCCCCATAAAATGGCGAAAGAGTGTCGAGGACCAACTGGCAGTTCGTTATAACATCGGTCAGCGCAGTTCGGCTGTGGAGGTTGACGGGCGAATAAATATCCGAAGAAAGTACAAAGCGTATAAAACGTTAAAATACGGCTGCAAGAGTGCACTATCTCTCAAGACAGAAACGATACCTGTGCGCTCGTAATATTTCAATCCGACGCGTTAAGCGTCGCGAAGATACAGCTCGGTTCGCGCCATTTCCATCCGGCCGTGCGTTTTATGCGACCCGTGAAGCTCGATTAAAGTTTCCCCGATAGATTTCGTGCCACGACGATTGCGATTCGCGCCGATAAGAATCTCGCTGGAAAGTGGAAGAACCCAAACCCCTTCACAGTGCTTCTTCTTCCTTCCATATTACCTTTTCAGCCGGGCGAAAGCATTTTCTTCACCTACCATCTTCCTTTCTCTCTTTTTCTCTCTTACTCTCTCTTTCGCTCTAGTATTATCTTGCGCGATCCGAATTGATTGTCTCGTTCGCACAGTCAGCCACCTTGATAAAATTTCACCACCTGACACGCGCCCTGATTAAACGATCGCCAGATTATTCTGACCGGAGTTTTCGAGCGGAAGAAAGTGACTCGATTTAGAGAGCTTCCTTCGGAGATTCTACCGTATCCGAGTTTCAGGCTCCCTTTTTACCGGTATTCCCTGAGATGGGATACGAGGTAATGTTTTGAATAATCCGCTCGATAAGAGCGCGAGTTAAGGTGCTCTGTACGCTAAGTAGCTGGTGATTTTCGAGAAACTTTCGAACTGTGCACGAAATCATTTTTCTGAGATACATAATTTCCCTTATGGGATGCACAATTTTTGATATCGTCTCTTATGAAAGATGTCTGAGAACTTTTGGACACTTGGTGCTCGTTGAACTTAAAATTAAAAATAAATGAACACTGAAAAATTATATACATTGATTTTTGATCTTGATAAAACAAGTTTTTCTATTTACAAATTTTGTAATTTAAAATAATCTGAATACAAATTCAGAATGGATTTGATTGGTTTTACTGTTAATTTCCTGTCGATATTAGACTTTCCCGCAAACGAAAGACACGAGAAATCGATATGCAACTTTTATCCGCCGTCGACGAAAATTCTCTATCAAACGATCGAAACCTCAAATCGCTATCTCACGAATCCCAATTTATCGCTAATAGCCCTCTAAACATCACAAGTAAGATTAACAAGATTCCCAGAATGAACTTGCATATCGCGATCACAGCGAGATTAAGAACGCAGATTAATTTGAAACCGGAGAGAAAGTAATTTACTATCGCTATTAAGCATAGTTCGATCGATCGGCAGTCTATAACCGGTCGGTTTGCTTTAGGAGAAAATTCGGAGGCCAAATGAAATGGGCCGATAATCCAGCAGGATTCGAGACAATTCGAGAGCTCGAACGGTGCACGTTTACGATCGTCTCCGTTTAACTGTCGGTCAGTAGCGAGACAATCATTTCCCGGCGCACTTAACGTTGTCGTTGAACGATCCTCTGGTCCGCGTGAATATGCAAATGAGCGATAAGACAGTGGTACCGGTGTATCTGTACACGCTGGAAACTCGTCGCGATTCCAACAGTTACGTCATTGGACACAGACTCTTGGCAAATTAATGTCGAGCGTGTTCGAACGGTTAGCAAGCGAGAGACATGGCTAGTTAATGGAACCATCGGCGAGATCTAATTGCTCGGATAAAGGCTATCTGAGAGCGGGTCCGCTCGAGATGCCGAGCGTAAAATCAAAGCGGTAGCTAGGATACGCGCGAAATTGAAACACTGAAACCGCCAAACGACCCGATGAAAACCGAATCGATACTTTGGTCTCATTGATCGATGCCGTTTTATTTGCTGCTTTTGTCGAATGTCCGTTTTAATGACCTTTTTGGATATGAACTCATGTCTGATATGACCGCGACTGTTGATGACTTGAAATTTCTTTATGTCCCGCGAATTTGATCTTATGTGACTCGAATCTTACTTTTTGTGTGACGCAAATTTGGTACCTTATATGACTCGAAGTTTCACTCGTGTATTGTGTGAACTTCTTTAAATTAATATTCTTAGAATAACTTTATTTAACCTCTTAGCGTACAAGATCATGTCACACTTGTGACGCACACAACAGTTCATACTCGATAAACCAGATTCATATTATCATCGCAATTGAATTTTGCATTCACTTCTAATTATAATCTTCACAATCCAGAATAGAAAACTTGCCTAACTTTTTAATTTTCTTTATATGTTTTTACATTGCAGCAATAATTAGTCATTTATGCATGATGCGACTGCCTAGAAAATTGTAGGTTAAGGGGTTAAGCGAACACGTAAATATGAACGAACAAAAGAAATACTTAAATGGAATTATAGAAAATAGAACATAAAACTAGAAGAAGAAAATGTAAAACAAATTCAGATTGGATCGGATATGTTTCTCTTTATCGCGCGTGTAAAGGAACGCATCGCACCGGGAGGACAAACCGGAAGAAGGCAAGTGGCGCCACCGGTAGTTCTCTTTTACGCATTAGATATCAGACTCATATTCGCAGGTAGCCTTAAGTTTAATATAGTCTGACAAATATTGTGAAAGTATATTTTTTATGTCGTTAGAAGTTAATTGTTACAAGCATATATGAGTATGTATTCATTTAACGATAAATTCATACTCACATATGTATGTATGTATTCATTTAAATCCGCCATTTTGTATATTAATGTACCGACTCTCTGTCAAAGCCACCATTTTGATGACATAACCTAGTTTCATGAAAAATCTCTTCAACTTTCCTGTTACAATAATTTCAGAATTCATTTGATGTTATAGAATGAACAATTTCGAGAGTATAGAATGAAATTACAATTTACGAATAAAGAGTAGAACCTGTTCAGAACCGCGTAATTTAAAAACGAATCAGTTCGCGATCACTCGATATTAACAATCGGTGCAAGTACCAGTTTTCCCCATTTACCCTTTGTACCGATTTCAACGACATTTTTCCAGCGCCATTGAAACTACACGTAGCGCGAAAACGCAGACAGAGAGAAGACAATGCGAGATTCTCGCGTGGCGCAACCCTTTCTTGTCCTGTTGTTTGTTTTTTGTTTTCGTCGACGCATTTACGTTTAAACCCGTGGTAGAGAAAATTCGACTGTGGAGAAAAAAGATGGCTGTTGCGCGGCTGGGGGAGGGGTGCAGAGAGAGAGGGAGAGAAGAGGGTGCGATAGGTGGAAGAGAAATGCAGATTGAAAATCTGTGGCCACCCTCGGAGGGTGCATCGGCAAGAAAATTGGGGTTGCGCGAGAATAATACGAGCCGCGGGGATGTGCTTGCCTATAACGGTGTCCTGGTTCGCGACTGCGGGCGAATTATTTTTTTTTCTTCTCTTTCTCCTCTTCCTATTCCTTTTTCGCCCTACACCGCCGAAGTATGTTGATTACATTTTGCAGCGTGCCCGCAGCGATTTCGTTTCACCGTTCGTATGCGAATACACATTATTGCGAATGATACAGCCGTTTAACGCGTTCCGCGCACGTTTTCATGCTTTCCCGTGGTGCACGCGCATAAATTTTATGGGGTGACTGGTAATTATCCTGTTTTTGAGATCTCCGTGTTTTCCGACTGCGTGAAAATGAATCGGTACGCGACCGCGTTCTATATCGTCCTGTATTTTCATATTTGCGAGGTTGAATTTGGGAATTTTTAAGGTTGAAACTTGGGAATTTGGAGGTTTATTTGGAAAGGGAGTTTGATGATTTTGGGAATTTTGGGGGGTGGGGAATTGGGGTTCGAGGGAATTTGGGGTTTGGGAATTAGGGATTTGTAAATTCGGATATTTGAGAATTTGGGATTTGAGAAATTGGGAATCTGAGAATTTGGGAATTTGAAAATTTGGGATTTGAGAATTTGGGAATCTGAAAATTCGGGAATTTGAAAATTTGGGATTTGAGAATTTGGGAATCTGAGAATTCGGGAATTTGAGAATTCGGGAATTTGAAAATTTGGGAATCTGAGAATTTAAGGTTTCAGAATTCGGAGATCCAAGAATTTGGGGTTTTTGAATTCGGGAATTTGAAAATTTGGGATTTGAGAATTTGGGAATTTGAGAATTTGGGGTTTAAGAATTTAGAAATCTAAAGAGTTGAGGATTTGAACATTCAACAACTTAAGAACGTGACACATTAGAAATTAAAATTTTTAGAAATTTAAAAAATGTATAAATACCATTATTTGTACCTAATATCTAATGTATGAATAAACATATAACTGTCACTAACATTTTATTTCTTTTCTGTTTCAGGTAAGTGATTTACTTCACAATTCAAGTAAAATACAGTTCACCCCCTGGATCGCATTCACAAAATTACGTAAGAAAATTCTTAAATATTTTAATACTTTCCTAACAAGAATATTTTACCTTAATGAATGTATTAGGGGTACCGAAAAGTAATCAAAATTTTGTTTGCTGGCGAAAAATATTTATTTATTAAAGAAATCTTTAATCAACAAAATAATTTCCATCATTTTCTAATGCTTTTTGCCAGCGTAAAGGCAATTGTTCCCTTCTTAAAAAAAGTCCTTCGATTTTTCATAGAAAAACTTTGAAATCATCGAAGAAATTTTGATTACTTTTCGGTAGTACATATTTTGAGATAGTTAATTGTTCCTTCCTGCAATCTAGATTGTATTTACAGCACCCACCGTTGAATTGAAAGTTCAGCTTTAATTATAATTTGTATAATTAAATTCCTCACATTCGAGGGTGAAGGTTGTTTCTTGAACTTATACCTATATAGATTTATAGCTGAAATTTAATTTTAGTTCCCCTTATCTCTATTTCTGAAATAAAGTATATGGAAATTTTAAAAGTTCATATATTTTTAGATGCTTCCAGATATGCATATGTATGTTACATGTCCTACATGTACTTGCATATGTATGAATATAAGAACGTATACATATGCATGTAGCTACACAGGGTGACCAATTTTAATCTATAAATACAATTATATTCTCCAATATTTGTTACTAAAAATAGATTCTAATGAAAGTTCTCTTTCGAATGAAAAATTGATGTAACATAGAAGCAATTTATTCCTTTGCATTCCTTAATACCAACTCCATTTGCAAAATAGATCAAAAAGGGGTTCTGAATAAAATGTTTTGCAATAGTGTAGATTGTGTGACAAATACATTTTTCATTTATTGCAAATAGTAAATAAATGAAAAATATATATTCCACCAATCCATTTATCTGAATTATTTATAAGATCCAATAGAAATGTGATATCGAGCCACATAGGAGTGCAAAGAGTTAATATACAATTTGTAGATTAATAAGTTACCTCAGTTCATACGTAATAGAATTACCTAAACATTCTCCGAATACTAAATTAAATTTGTAAAAAATAAAACTAGTTGAACCTGAAGTGATAAAGATTCGTGTTAAATAGAACATGAAGGCTGCACGTAACTTTTAAATACCCTTCCATGCCACTGAATTATTTATCCGGTTTAAGTACCAAAGTGAAACTAGTTAAAACGAGGAGAAAATTCGCGATTTCGCTAGCGTTTAATGCACTCTGATCGGTCGCGATCATCGACAGTTTCTAGGTTGACGTAATACCGGGGATCACGTAGGATGATCGTGGCATCCGGCGAGCACGCTTGCACAATTGCAGCAAGTGGGTAACGATGCAGAAACCGTTGGGATTATTAACGTAAGGTCGGCCTCGAATTCGCGGGTTCAACGGTGCGCGAATCAACTCGGTGCGCCCGGTGGCTTTAAATTTGCCCGAATTACAGATTGCGAGTTCCCGCTTCATCGTTCCTCTTCCTCGCGAGCGACGCATTGATCCATTAATTTCGTTTCGGTTCGATTTACACTCAACGCTGCCTTTACACAAATTCACGTATGTAAACTTTCAAGAATACTCGATTGAATTCACGTACATCGATTAATTTCGATTTAATGAAAGCACGCGGTTGCTTTTCTTCAAATGAATCCGTGTATGTAAATTTCAAGAATATTTTATTCCCAAATATATGTGAATCAGTTGATTTCATTTAGTTATTTAGAGACTAGGAATTTAGAGACCTTGAAGTTTGAGAATCTCCACATATGAGAATGTGGAAGTTTGGGAATCTCCACATATGAGAATGTGGAAGTTTGGGAATCTCCACATATGAGAATGTGGAAGTTTTAGAATTTCCACATATGAGAATGTAGAAGTTTGAGAATCTCCACATATGAGAATGTGAAAGTTTGAGAATCTCCACATATGAGAATGTAGAAGTCTGAGAATCTCCACATATGAGAGTGTAGAAGTTGAGAATCTTCACATATGAAAATGTGGAAGTTTGAGAATCTCTACATATGAGAATGTAGAAGTTTGAGAATCTTCACATATGAGAATGTAGAAGTTTGAGAATCTCGACATATGAGAATGTGGAAGTTTGAAAATCTCCACATATGAGAATGTGGAAGTTTGGGAATCTCCACATATGAGAATGTGGAAGTTTTAGAATTTCCACATATGAGAGTGTAGAAGTCTGAGAATCTCCACATATGAGAATGTAGAAGTTTGAGAATCTCCACATATGAGAATGTAGAAGTTTGAGAATCTCCACATATGAGAATGTAGAAGTTTGAGAATCTCCACATATGACAATGTAGAAGTTTTAGAATTTCCACATATGAGAATGTGGAAGTTTGACTATCTCCACATATGAGAATGTAGAAGATTCCCCTTTAATGATAATGCAGAAGTCTGGATAAATTGAGAGCTACAAATCTACAAATATTTGTACCTAGAACGAGAGTCTACTCGAGGCTTCCTAATAGAAAAGTCTAGTGATTTGTAAATATGCGAAGCGGAAAAATACAAAAATTTCCACTCGCGAATTTCTCGATCGACTTCCGTTTCGAGACAGTCTCTCAATATCGTCCGAAGAAACGAGTCGCGGTGTTACGCGTGTTTCATGGTAACCGCGGCGAGCAAATAGGTTAATGCAACGACCTCGTGCAGGGTAATTTTTGCTCGTGCCGGGTCTACGATCTACCTCCTACGTGGGCCCGAGCGAGTCATTAACTCCGCGCTAATTAATTACCCGACCGAGTCTCCTTCTACCGCGAAACGTCGTCACTGTCTCCCGTGCCATCCTTTCGCCGGCCTACGGCTCCGTTTACATCTCCCTGTGTCTCACGGCCAAACGTATACACTATATCGCATTTTTTTTTCATTCGACACACTCTCTAAACCCTAAGTGCATTCAGGAAACTCCTACGGTAACAGTTTGTGGTCTATCTTCTCTTTCATCCATTATCGTTTAACGTACTTTCAAGTTGATATCCTCGTATTTATTTATTTATTGCTCACGGATAAAGTCCTGTACGTGGATATATACATATGCACATGTATGTACGCATGTGTGTATATTAGATGTATGTATAAATGTATGGATATATGTGTTTACACATATATGTATAGATGTATGGGTGAATGTATGCATGTATATACATATGCATATGTGAGTGTATGTAGATACATATGCATAGGTGCATATATGTATTTACATATGCATATGTGTGTGTATGTAGATACATATGCATAGGTGAATATATGTATTTACATATGTATATGTGTAGACATATATGTATATGTATATCCATGTATTACATATGTACATATGTATGATGTATGTACATATGTACATATATGTGCATACGTAAATTCTATCATTTAAACATTTACATTTTAATGTTAATATATATACATATAAACATGCATTAATATTATATCATCGACTCCATGTTAATCTAGCAGGAAAATGTTTTTAGAAATAACCAATCAGCTCCAAGTATAATCATGTAGGTCAGTTCGTATTTCACATTAAATGAACATGAAATTGATATACAGGTAGTAAAAAGAGGCAAAGTGGTTTTATTTTTTAAATGTTCCATTTAAAATGGAGTAACATGCTAGTCTAGTAGCTGGGCAAGATTTAATCACATCAGGAATGATCAATATTGGCATATAGGATGAAAAGCAGGAACACTCGTATAATCCGATCGCATAAGCCTTGATCGATACGAGAAAGTGGTCGTTCATCGTCGATTCTATTACAGGACTTTCGAGATGCCAGGAAGCATCTACAAAGGGAAAAACCACTCTTGTGCACCTTATAAACCATAGCTACGATACTTTTGCCAAAGAATGTACCGAACCCACCACCACCCCGACCAAACAAGGGAATGGTAGCCCAACAAAGGGACCTCTCCACTCCACCATGGCACAATGCTATCTGTTCGACGTACTTCCGCCCTGTTGCGTTTTTCCGATTCCACCCCGAGACTTTTTACCCTCCTACCAGAGATTCACTCTTCATCCCTCCGCCTCTTTCGATCATAGTCCTGGCAACAATCGTGCCAGAACTTTAGCCCCGTTGCCACTCGAATCTTCCGCGAGAACCCTGCGAGCCCTCTGGGCAACATATGTTCTTGAACGTACCTCATGATGCTTCTTCAGTTTAGGGAAAAGGAACAACAGGAACAAATAAACGTCGATTTATATAGCTGATAGATGTACTTGATAGATCGGTAAATGCAGAAATTTGATAGTGAACGTTTTTAGAATCTCTCTTCAAATCATAAATTAAATAATAAACATAACATTAAAGTCAAGAAATCTTAACCGATCAGTAAAAGCAGAATTCCCGTATAATAAACCAGGATCGTTTCCGATCGAACAGTCAATTTACCGTCCGGAGAGACGAGTACCAACGACAGGACACCTCCGCGTCGATAAATCGCGATGGAGGATCAGAGAGCATAATATCCCGGTAATTGGTGTCCAACGATTTTTCCTTGCCGATCGCTGTCTCCGCTGATTGTCTTTGAAATTGCCGTGACATTCTCACAGGATCTACCTTCGCAGTCAAATTGTTACGTCTCTCTAACGTCAGTTTCACTTTTACGCTGGAGAATACCGGCCGCATACCGCCCACACATCACCGCACGTACGAATGCACACTGTCTCGTACAGTTGTGTGCGTCTGGATGCGTCTCCGTACATGTGTGTGCATTTAAGTACATATGAAAGCAGCTAGGTACATGTGAGAGTAGCTAGGTATACGTGAATGCAGCTAGGCACATGTGAGGGCAGCTGGTACATGTGAGAGCAGTTAGGTATATGTGACTGCAGTTAGGTACATGTGTGTATATCTCGGTATATGAGTGTACTCGGCAGGTGAGTGTATTTAGATACATGTGAGAGCCACATATGAATACTTCTGTGTACATGTGAGTGCATCTGGCCGCATGTGTGCGTTCTCTCGTGTAGACGCACTGCAACCGAGAAGACATCGTATGTGTATATAGCGAGTGTATCGTAATACGTGTGTGGATTCTCGATTCTCTCGGTACAGGAGATCGCATAGATGCACGTGCTGCAGCTACACGCGTGTTCCCTGCGCCTCTTGTATGTACGAGATAGATTGATAGATAGTTTAATGCACCCTGGGAATCCGGTCCCCCAAGATCAACTGCACCGCGGCGTGCATAGTAGCGTACGGAAGTGCAACAAACGAGTATAATGCTCGGGAATATCGCCGTTTAGATAACGCCGCTGAATGATAACGTTCCTAATCAAAAGTGGAATGCTAGAAGGATGCCCGTCATCGAGAGACTGAATTTCTACAACTGTCATTCTGGATGGGACACCGATGCTTTGCGGTTCTGTTACAATTGCGAAATTCTGCAGTAGAAAGTTGTTCCCACGTCTGAGTGAACATTGCTATCGCACAATGCTAGGATTAACCCTTTGCGAAAGGTGACTCGTATCATTTAATTCAATTTGAATACAGTTCCACTTCAGTTGCGATTTGAATTCATTTTTCAACTCTATCTATACACTACTAGTTGTGAGACTCTCTCTCTATATATAGTATATCAATCTATACACATGTGGTGCGTGTGACGTAATAACATGATGACATATGTGTGTTATATGTATGTGTTACGTGTATGACATATGCAC
This sequence comes from Megachile rotundata, assembly GCF_050947335.1. Lineage (NCBI taxonomy): Eukaryota > Metazoa > Arthropoda > Insecta > Hymenoptera > Megachilidae > Megachile > Megachile rotundata. Next base: position 9,029,986 of record NC_134991.1, on the reverse strand, counting down.
CTAGTGAAACTGTTAATATTATAAACATGGTGAGACAACACTGACAACTAATAAATGGAGAAGTAATAAGTTCAGAAAACTTCACCAACCATTTCTAAAAAATTCATCAAATCCCCAAATTCCCTAATTTCTTGACTCCCCAATGGGATTAACGACCGCACCAGTTGATGACCCTCGATCCAAACAATTAATCAACATCCCAAACTACCGTACACTAAAGTTTCTCGATTTCCAAATCCCTTAATCCTGAAACTCCCAAATCCCCAAATTCGGTCCGTAATAAACACAGAATCGCGTGACAAGAGCGAACACAATTTCGTTCGACAAAATCTCATGAAAACGAGAGCGCTGCAGCGTTCGATATAACGACAGAGTCGAATGGACTTTGTTTTAATAATTTATTCTTTCAACATCCGACGCTAATAGCAGTCGGTGGCGTTTTCGAGCCGAGTATTAATGGTTGCCATGATTAGATAACGCCACGGGGAGATAACGATGCGATCGAACGTAGGATGACAGAAACACGTCCTCCGGAGAAAGTGTGTATAATTATTGGTGTCGTTAGAGCAGAAAGCGAGCGGGTCTCATGGATTCTACATACCTAGATAATCGCACTCTTATTTTCTATACGGTCTACGCGATTAATCTGTCAGGGACAAACGATCGTCACGAGGATGATCGCGAGTTGTCGAATACAGGTCGTTGGAGACGTAGGAACTTGGGAATTTAGGACTTTTTCAGGGTTTAGAAATTTGGGGAAGTAGGAATTTCAGAATATAGGGATTTGGGGCATAGGTCGTTGGAAGCGAAGAATTTTGGTAATTTCGGAATTTCAGGGTTCAGAAATTTGGGAAGGTAGAAATTTCAAGATATAGGGATTTGGGGATATAGGTAGTCAGAGATATAGAGACTTGGGAATTTAGGAATTTCAGTCTTCAGAAATTTGAGAAAGTCGTAATTTTAAGATACAGAAATTTGGGGACATAGATTGTAGGAAACATAGAGATTTGGTCAAATAGGGATTTCAAGGTTCAGATATCTTGCGATATAGGTTCCGAGACATAGAAATTAAGCGACATAGATTGTTTAAGATATAGAAACTAAGGATTTCAGCATTTACCAATTTGGAGAGAAAGGAATTTCAAGGTTTGGGGTTATAGATAGAAATAGAGAAATTTGATCATATAGGAATTTCGAGGTTCAGATATTTTGGGATATAGGTTTCAATACATAGAAATTAGGGGACATAGACTGTTTAAGACATAGAAACTAAGGATTTCAGCATATGCCAATTTGGAGAGACAGGAATTTCAAGGTTTGAGGCCATAAATAGAGACAGAGAGATTTGGGAACATAGAAATTTGACAGTTCACGAATTCGAAAGTACAGGAACTTGACCTAAGAATTTAAGAACAGTGACAATTTTATTTTATCTTAATTTGATTTCTTCCTCGACATAAACCCTTCACACGTCCCAATAAAATTAAAATCCCAATTGACAAAAGTTGCTCAAATTATAAAAATAAACTCCGTACTATTAACAATCTCTTGCAGATAGGCTGATTAGGAACAACGGATCGCGATACAGAAAGATACGACGAGGCTAACAGTAGCGTAGAGATAAGGTCTCGCTGCAGAATAGGATAGCACGACGGCAACGAGAAAGTGTAGTGCAATTATCGTAGTTTAACTTGCGAGAAACGTTTTAGGCCAGGTTTCGTGACGGTAGCGGCTGAGACCACCTTTGTGTGTATCTGCTCGACGATCATTCGGAAGCACGAATGAAAATAACATGAAACGATTGTATAATATTTGTACTCGCGTATCGTGTGATTTTGAATGGCTACCTTCTCATCTGGACGGTTATTTAGTCATTTATCGCGTTTGTCGCACTCGGCTTCTTAAGTGCACGAGCTTAGATCGAAGTTTGGATAAGCACGCGCTAGTGACTCGATTTTACTGAAGATTTTTAATCGAATTATTTTTCATTATTTTTAATTCGAATTAAAAATAATTCGATGTTAATTATTTTGAGGTTAGAAGCTAGAGTTCAGCTTTTTGGCTGATTGTTCTGTTATTCTGTTTTCCACTATTCTGTTATTTCATTGTTTCAGTATTTAGTATATTTGTTTGAAGTAAAGAGAAAATATAAAATATTGTGTTTATTAACCCCTTAACCTATAACTGTTCAGGCAGGTGCGTCATGCACAGCTAGTTAATTATTAGTATAATGTCAAGGATAATTAAGAAAAGTTAAAATATTTAGCATGTTTTGTCTTCAACAATCCTATACAGATTATAATTAAAATTAAACCCAAAAAATTACAGTGAAAATACGAGTCTGCTTTATTATATTCCAACTGCAGTGTGCGTCACGAGCGCGTCACGATATTGTAGGACAAGAGATCAAAGAAAAAATTATCTTACAATAAAACATAATTACTTATTAAACATGAATAATAGTAGAAATAAAAATATAATGTTATTTGTATTTCTTTTGAAATTATTTTTTAATTGTAGTTTATATATGTATTACTTATTTACTATCATCGAATATAATTCCTTTTATATAAATTTTTGTGCATTGCACTCTATGAAGAAAATCTGAAGTTTATCCATAAAAATATAATAATATTTGTACTTTTTTTGAAATTATTTTTTTTATTACAGTTTTTGTATATTATTTATTTAGTATCTTTGAACATAATTCTTTTTATATAAATTTTTGTGGATTGCACTCTATGAAGAAAATCTGAAGTTTATCCATAAAAATATAATAATATTTGTACTTTTTTTGAAATTATTTTTTTATTACAGTTTATATATATTTGTTTATTATTTCGAATATAATTCTTCCTATATAAATTTTTGTGGATTGCATTGCATGAAGAACATCTGAAGTTAATTTATAAAACTATAATAATTTTTGTATTTCTGTTGAAATTATTTGTTAAGTTATTATTTATTTGTTATCTTTGAATACAATTCGTCCTATATAAATTTCTATGAATTGCACTGTAGGAAGAAAATCTGAAGTTAATCCATCTAGTAGTCGCCGAGAAAAACTCGTCTTGGAGCTTTCAGTTAAGTTGCTTTCATTGCGGAGGGTCCTGATGGCAGGAAGGAAATGAGCAACACGTCCCGAGTGATAATGACGTGTCGTCCATTATATCGCGATTCAATATATCGTGTCGCGACAGGACAAGGGGAATAAAAGGCGTTCGTAGGAATAGACAGAAAAAGAATCATGAAAACTTTGTCGCCATGTTCTTTCAAATCCTTTTGTGCCAACACAAACTTTCAACTTCTATATTTTTGACCAATCTTCTCAACACATTCCCAGACAATTCTTTCGTTTTCTCCGTTCGGAAATCCGGTCAAAATAAATCAAGCAGCACTTTTATTGGTAAGATACGAGATAAAATTATGAAATTTCTTTTAGCAGAGCGAACTTTTGTAAATGAAGAATTTTTTATAAATGTTCAGATTTGTGCAAATTTTTATAAGATTTCAGAGAAAGTCTTTAGAAACTTTTATTGGTAAATAAGTCTTTAGGAATGTTTGAAATTAAAAGGTATTCTCGAAAATCTTGGGGTATAAACAATTCTTTAGACAGTTTTCTCGTTGCAACTGTAATAAGAGAAAAAAAAAATAAAATTTAACAAGGAAGATTTTTTCAATGTTGAGTAAAGAAATGCACTTTTGATTTCCACTTATGATACTAACAGCATAGAAATGCGTTTTATTAAGAACATTTATTAACACAAATATGAGTACATTACAAACTTGCAACTTTTTATAAAAGCACAGAAAACAAGAAGAAATTGGACATCAAAAATGTTTTTACTGGTCTTAATTGCATATGAAAAATATTTTGAATAGTTCTTCATTAAATATAAAAAATGTTTTCAATTGTAATGAAATTCTGAAAACTGCTTTCAATAATTCTGATCGAGTGCGACAAATTTTTTCAATCTGAATTAAATATGAGAAATACATCCAATAATATGCATTAAATGTCAGGAATTTAGTGAATAATTTTAAATAAACATGCAAAATGCTTTTATAAACTTAATTAATTATGAGAAATATTTCCAATAATTTTAATTAAACGTCAGAAATTTTCCGAATAATTTTATGTAAAAATGAAAAATGCTTTCCGTAGCCTTAATTAAATATTTTTAATAATTTTAAATACAAGACAAGTTTCCAATAATTTCAATTAAAATAATTATTATTTTCTTTCAAGAATTATTTTTTACAACATTAATTAAAAACACAAATTGCATAGTACAACTGCACCTGGCAACAAAATGCACCAACTAATTAAGATAAATGTTGAAATTGTACCGCATTTTCTAAATAAACTGTAATAACTGTATTTTGATATTGAGCTCGTGTATTTTAATAAACTGTCTCGTTGAAGGTATTAATTATAAGATGATCGAAAGACGAAGAAAAGAGTATAATTGGCACTCAACGGGGTATTCCAGAATCAGCCGACGGCACTCAAACGATTAACGTCGAATAACGAAATGGTTTCTCTCTTTTTTCGAGCTTCCGTGAAGCTTGCAGCGATTCAGGTAAAGATGGTTGGGATCAAGCTGGCAGGGGTTGAAGAAAAAATAAAAGGAGAAGGAGAGGAGCACGCGCAGATCAAAGGCGTTAACCATCCTGCGGAAGGGTGGCGTACCAGGGGTGGTACACTTGAGTGCAACGTGCACTTCGTTTTACTAACAGTGTATTTTGTAGTTTACAAATTTTCAAATATTCTCTGAGATCTCCAAATTTTGAAGATCTCTTCTGATCATCACATTTCAGAATTTCTCAATTTATTAGTACTTGTATTCTCAAATTCTTAAACTTGTAATTTCATAATTTGTGACTTTCTAAATCATAAAATTTTTGAATTCCTAAATTTCCAACTTATCAAGTTACCAAATTATTAAGTTACTAAATTAGCAAATTATCAAAATCCCTAAATTTCGAAAAGACCTCTTTTCTGATCCTCACATTTCAGAATTCTTCAATTTACCAGTACTTGTACCTCAAGTTCTCAAACTTGTAATTTCGTAATTTGTAACTTTCTAAATCATCAAATTTTTGAATTCCCAAATTTTCAAATTATCAAGTTACCAAATTACTAAGTTACTAAATTACCAAATTATCAAAATCCCTCAATTCCGAAGATATCTCGTTGCTTAATCCTCACTTTTCCGAATTTCTCAATTTATCAGTACTTTAACCCCCAAAATCTCAAACTTGTAATTTTGTAATTTCTAAACCTTTAAATTTCTCAATTTCTAATTTTCCAAATTCTCAAATTCCTAAATTATTAACTTACCAAATCACCAAATTACCAAATTATCAAAATTCCCAAATTGTGAAGATCTTACGTTGCCTGATCCACACATTCACAAATTCTTCAACTCATTAATTTCCAAACCTTCAAATTTTCAAATTTACAAATTCCCAAATTTCTTAATTTCTGAATCTCTACACCCCAGAATCTCCAAATCCCTAAATGCATAAATTTCCAATTTTGCAAACTTCCCAATTTGCAAATTTCCAAATTTCTTAATTTTTGAATCTCTAAACCCCAGAAGCTCCAAATCCCTAAATCCATAAATTCCCAATTTTGCAAACTTGCCAATTTACAAATTCCCCAATTTCTTAATTTTTAAATCTCTAAACCCCAGAATCTCCAAATCTCTAAATGCATAAATTTCCAATTTTGCAAACTTCCCTATTTGCAAATTCCCCAATTTCTTAATTTTTAAATCTCTAAACCCCAGAATCTCCAAATCCCTAAAACCACAAATTTCCAATTTTGCAAACTTCCCTATTTGCAAATTCCCAATTTCTTAATTTTTAAATCTCTAAACCCCAGAATCTCCAAATCCCTAAATTTTCCAAACTTCCAAATTTCCAAATTCCCAAATTTCTTCATTTTTAAATCCCTAAATTCCTCAATCTCCAAATCCCTAAATCCCTCAATCTTCAAATCCCTAAATCCACAAATTCCCAATATCCCAAACTCCCCAATTAGCAAATTCCTAAATTCCTTAATTCTCAAATCCCTAAATTCTTCGATCTCCAAATCCCTAAATCCCTCAATCTCCACCTCCCTAAACCCATAAATTTGCACTTTTCCAACCGTCAAAATTTGCAAACGTGACAAACTGTAAATTTCGACACATCGAGAGGTAGCCAGATATGCTCCCAAGTGTACCCACCAGGATATCGACGAAAGACCTCACCGAGAGGTCTCCTCGAAACGAGACGTAATAACGATCCCCCGCTACGTCTCTTCTTCTTCTTCTTCTTCTCTCGATGCACTCGCTTTCAGTCTTGAAGACTGGCTGCAATAACCGGGCACTCGACTGTCTCCATTAGCCACGTCGAACGACGAACCACCTTGCATTCGTACGTCGTTTCGAGGAACAGAGAAACACACCGAGTGCCGAGTATTGTGGAGTTTTATGGTGGGGTATCTTGGGAAATGACGCTAAAGCACTTCGGTATAGTGAGACAAAACAGGGGTTGGAAATACTTAACGGAGATACATGCTTGTATCGAGATTTCGTCCGATGGACATTATTGCGCTTAGAAGAATGTTATGGCGATCATTATAGCTATTTAGAATTGGTTTTCGCGGTGTACATTGATTTTGTCAAGAGTATTCGTTTTACAAGTCTTTCAATCGATTTAATCAAATTAATTCATTTAAATCGAATGCAATCAGTTCATTTAAATCAAATGCAATCAATTCATTTAAATCAAACGCAATCAGTTCGTTTAAATCAAATTCAGTCAATTTAGTCGGATCAAATTTTCAAATCGTGCGAAATTTTAGGTTCTGAATTTTTAACTTGTCAATGGTCTAAGTTGTTGAATTTTTGAATTTCGGGTCAGTCTCTTCACACGCCAATTCGTAGACCGAGACGAAAAGTGCAAAGTTTGTCACGTAGCACAATCGAGAACGGATTACATGACGGTCGATTCTGTTCAATTCGTAATTTCACACTCGGCAAGTTCGCCACGCTCTGGCTAGAACCCCATCGCGGTTACAATGGTTCCCCGACGACGGAGGATGACCGGTCCGCCACGGTATTGTCATTTAAATGGCGTTTATAAATTTTTCAATTAGTCATTGCTATGTAAATTGAAGGAGAGCGCGCGTGGAGCCGGCACGCCGAAAGACTCGCACGAATTCAGCCGTATAATAAGGAACCCGGTAATTCAATACATACCAATTTGCTTTGCTCATCGTCCCTTTTGTCCGCGATCGCATTTGCACGCTGACAATAAAGCGAATTAATCTTCCCTTCGATCTGCGTAGAGAACCGTGCGCCAATCGCAATCACGAACTTCGTTGACCATTCGCTAGCGGAATGACACTCGCCCGACCAAACAATTATATCTCCTAGGGTGTACGAGCGATGACGGATATGATATCTCTGGGGAAAATATGACAGCCGAGGGGTTGCAAGCCTCCCACTTTGTGGTGGTAAGGTTTCACATGTTTGAGAATTTTTTGGACCTTGCAGATTTTTTACTAGGTTAAGAATTTGGGGATATCGAGGCGTAAAAATTGGGAGTATAGATTTTTAGATACACAGAGATTTGGGAACTCAGAAATTTTGAGGTTCAGATATTATGGGTTGTAGAAATCTTTGGATATAGGGACTTGGGCACATAGGTTGTCAGGGACACAGAAATTTAGGAATTTAGGAATATCAGGGTTCAGAAAATTGGGGAGGTAGGAATTTCAAGATATAGGGATTTGGGGACATAGATTATCAGAGATATGGAGATTTGGGAATTTAGATATTTCAGGGTTCAGAAATTTGGGGAGGTAGGAATTTGAAGATATAGGGATTTGAGGATGTAGATAGTCAGAGATAAAGATAGTTGGGAATTTAGGAAATTGAGAGTTCAGAAAGAGGAGGTAGAAATGTCAAGATATGGGGATTTGGGGACGCACACTACCGTCCATAAGTATCCGGACACAAGCGAAATATGCATTCGCGTTGCATGAAAGTTATTCAAGTATCTGCAACAGTAACTAAAATCGATTTTTTTTCTGCGAAGGTCAGAATTCTGGAACGTTTTTCGATTAATAATTCTCGTTTGGAACTCATATCTCGATGGAAAAGAAGCTACAGACGAACTAAACCGAAACTGTCGAGTGCATTGCGTTACCTTCATTCTTATCTCCATTGAGGGAACCTAAACATCTACCAACAGTTTACAAACACTTAAAACATATCGAAGAACCCTCTGAATACGTTCTGCACCATAGAAATGAAACACTGTAGAAATTAAAATTTTTTTTAGAATCGAAAGCGTTTCATTAGATTCACAAATTTGGACTTTGTACTTTTGGACGTGAATTTTACTTTCACACTTTCATTGTATAATTTGTACTTAAAAATTAATTCTATTATGTTATGACACCTCAAAAAAGATAATAATAATTATTACAAATGATATGATAACCCTAAATACCTTTCGTACAAAGTTCAACTGTGTTTTATATAACGAAACCAAGTGTCCGGATACTTATGGACGGTAGTGTAGGTCGTCAGAGACACAGAAACTTAGGAATTAAAATCTTCAGAAATTTGGAGAGGTATGCATTAGAAGACATAGGGATTTGGGAACATAGATTGCCAAAGATATAGAAATCTGGAAATCTATAAAATCCTTAGAATTTCTAGAATCTACTAAATGTCAGGACTCAGAAATTTGTAAATATGGAAGCTTGAGTAGGAATTTAATTACTTAGGAATGTAGGGATGTACGAACATGATAATTTAGGTGTTTGACAGTTCAGAGACCTCAATACTAAAAAATTTATGGATATAGTAATTTGAGGATATAAACATTTGGAAATGTAGAGATTTGAGACTATAGGAACCTAGGTATTCTTGACTTTTGTCCACATATTTAATCTACACTATAAGAGGAGATCTAAATATATAGATTTTCAGAAATTCAAGAATCCATAACCATATATGCATAAATAATATTCCTTTCTATCCATTAGCTTCGATAAATTAGCATCTCGTAAGTAGTATATCCTGCCAGCAAGAGTAACCTCGACAATGCACCAGAAATTATCCCTCGTTTCCGGTTACCACGGCTTTGTTGCAACACTAACTCCTCTAAATAGCCCAACGACCTTCAATTAAATTCCTAGAAATGATTATGTATTTCACTGTCAGATTATACATTTTTCCTCTCTGCAGACATTTATCTTGATTTTTTACTTCGAATTATATTTTCATCAGACATACACTAAATTTTGCACATTAAAATTCTTTTAAGTTTCACGTTTAAACATTCTTTGAAAGTTCTTTAATTTTGTAAATTCTGTGCTTTGAGATTTTCTTTGAGAGCTCTTCATTTTGCAAAATTTTGTGCTTTGAAATTTTTTTCGAGGTTCTTCCATTTACAAAATGTTTTACTTTGAAATTTTCTTTGAGAGTTCTTTAATTTTCAGAATTTTGTGCTTTGAGATTTTCTTTGAGAATTTTGCAATTTTCAAAGTTTTGCACTTTAAAATTTTCCTTGAGATTTCTTCCATTTTCAAAGCTTTGTACTTCGATACTTTTCTTCACAACTTTTCAATTTTTTAAAAATTTTATACTTCGATATTTTTCGCTAAAACTTGTCAATTTTTTGATTTTGTAACCTCTCTTCATTTAAAAATTCCCAGTGCATCAAATTTGAACGTTATTGATAATATCGGTACGATTCCTTGCGGTAAATTTAATGGTAGATATGAGTGAAATACGTGGCGTACTCGAATTAAAATTAAATAAAAAGTAACTCCCAGAGGAGTGAATGTCCTGTCACTGGAATCAGCAAACTAATGCGATAGAAATTATTCCCCGTTTCGAGTTACACCGTAGCACAGGACTGTCGTGTTCGATAAACGAATGGTATTGCGTATATACTCGCCGATTCATCCTGCTTGTCAATTTTGCGACTGTATTAGCCATGATGCGCTCGAATGATCGATACCTGCATACCAACTGCGCGATTTATTCTGCGTACAGACTGTTTCGCAAAGGATTCATTAAATTCATCAAGGTCGAAGGAAATTTTCAGTACATCATATATTAATTTATGTGTGATCTAGGTACGTTGTTATATCGTTATTTATACACGAATTTTTTAGTGGAATTAACTTTAGAATTAATTTTTTTATAGAGTATTTAAGTTGTTAAGATTGCAATGGAGAGTTGATAGGGACTCTTGGTATATTGCCGGTTAAATATATTTTGAAATTTAACAAGATTGAGAGTGTGGATTTTTGGATTTGAAAATTTATTAAATATTTTTTAATTTTAATTTTAATTTGGATTTGAAAATTATGAGCAAAATTGAGATTGTTTGAAATTGTGAAATTTGGGGAATTTGGCGAATTTTGTGATTTTGGAAGTTTCGAGTTGAGATTTTTGAGAATTTAAAAATTTTTGAGATATCACGACTTGGAATATTGCAATTTAGGGATCTAGTATTTTGGAAAAGGAGAATTGTGGGAATTTAGAAAATTGAAAAAGTTTACATTTAGAAAACTGGAAATTTGGAAATTTAAGTATTTGGGATTTGGAAAAGTTAAGTATTTAGTAAATTTCAGAGTTCGAAAAATTTCAAATTTAAAGATTACGAAACTCAGAAATTTCTTAATTTGAAAATTTGAACACTGTACATATATAAAAGTTAGGATTTGAAAAATTGAAAAATTTGAAAATCTCTAAACTTGAAAGTGTGAGGAAATTCAAGTGTTCAAATATTTCGAAAGTTACAAAATTTACGAAATTAAAAAATCTATAAAAATTAAACTTATAATTTCAAAATATTCAAATTTTTAATTTCGAAAATACCTCAGTCCCTAATAACAACTATCCCTTTATAAAACACAGTAAATTAAAAAATTCGCAATAGAGAAAATTTCTTCAAAAACATCTAACTCTAATTTCACTATAGATATATTAGCAAAAAGCGACTGTAACGTGAAAGAACGTAGATAAATAAACTAGAGTGGAATTTGAATGTTTCGAACGAGCAGACACACCGTCAATAACATTTTCCATCAGCAGCTCGTGGTAATGTCCGACAAATCGATATTCGGAGCGGCTCCAGGGCTGGCTCGAAAGTACGACCAACAACTGCCCCGTGGGGTGGCACATCGTGGTCAGGGCAAAGAGGGTGCGCGAGTGCGGCTGTTCTCGACGTCGCGTCGCGTCATTGTTTCAGCACGACGATTACGCTCTGATTCGATTTCACTTTAATCCGACTGAAAAACAACCGGACTGGAACTTGATTGCACTTCTTACCTTTAAAACGTTCGCTGATATTAACTCCTGTTATATTTGCTTCGTACTCTTCGTAATGATTTATCTTCCTTTATTTTATTGCAACATTGTAATGCTTTACCGAATTCTTTCTTATTCTTTTTTATTATTCTTTCATTACTTGCTTATTTTTTTATTTATAGACATTACCTTTGCAAGGTCATGTTCTTTTATTTTTCATAGGAATTTGAATTTTTATTCAATTTAACCTGGATAGAATTTTATTTCAGTTTCTGTGGAATTTTAATTTTGATAGAATTTTATTTCAGTTTTTGTGGAATTTTAATTTTGATAGAATTTTATTTCAGTTTTTGTGGAATTTTAATTTTGATAGAATTTTATTTTATTTTTGTAGGATTTTAATTTTGATAGAATTTTGTTTTATTTTTGATGGAATTTCAATTTTCATAGAATACACGTAATTTTATTTAATTTTAAATTTGACAGACTTTTATTTTAATTTTGATGCAATTTTAATTTTCATAGAACATATTTCATTTTTGTTTTAATTCTAAATTTGATAGAATTTTAAGTTCGATGGAACTTTATTTCATTTATTGTAGAACATTCAGTTTAACAGAATTTTATTTGACTTCTTATAGCATTTTAAGTTTGATAGAATATTATTTGATTTTTTATAGCATTTTAAGTTTGATAAAATTTTATTTGACTTGTTATAGTATTTTAAGTTTGATGGAATTTTATTTGACTTGCTACAATATTTTAACTTTGCTAGAAATTTATTTGATTTGTTATAGAATTTTAAGTTTGATAGAATTTTATTTTATTTTTTATACTATTCTAACTTTGATAGAATTTTATTTTACTCGTAAAATGAATAATTATCCCATCTTGAATTTATAATTTATGTTCATCTAAGGATTTCAATCACGTTGCAAGACAGGGTCATTAAAGGTTAATTAATCATTACACAATTTCATCTATTATTACACAATTTGATTAATTGTTACATGATTGCTTCACTTGTTACATACTTCACTTTACAATACTACATAATACCCTTGATTCATAACACAATCTTGAACTAAATTTTTAATTACAACTAATCAAGTTTCTGAAACGAGTTAAAAACAGATCCAACTTTCATAACCTAAATTCCATCACATGCAAAATACTTGCAAAAAATTTCAGCCAGTTCCATAATCCAGTTTACCGATGTTCCACTTACGTAAAAAGTCGACAAACAATTGTTGCACCTAGAAAGAACTGTATGACCCGAACGGAAATGCGTGGTTATTGGATTCTCGAGTCTCTCCAGCCACGAAGCTGTTTATCCGTTTTCGATATTTTTCGCGTCGATCGACCCATTGGATCGCAGCGACATATCGCGAACACGTCACTCGATCGATAGAAAAAACGCGCAAGAAGGAGTCGAGCGTTTTAAGTATCCTCCTACGCGCGTTGCGATACAACGCTGCTTTCGAGAGAGCCATACACCTGGCGTTCTACCTGGCCCACGAAAGCACAGCTTTTAGATTGCACTTTCGATCTGTTATTTATGATTCATTCGGAGCAACGCTGACTAGGACAGACGAGAACTGGTTTTTCAAAGCAGAAAATCGGGTTTTCTCGAATACTTGTGACACAATTACTCCACTTCCATTTTATTTCTGGGCCAATCGATTCTGTTCGTAGGATGAGGTTTTTACGCGTGGTTCGAAAGAGAATTTTTTAAATGTGAACATTTTTGGGATGTTGATTTGGGCATTATGGAAATTTGTTTGCAAATGTCGAGATTCTTTGAGTATTGAATTTTTGAATTTTTGAGAATTAAATTTTCAAATTTTTAAATTTGGACTATTTCCAATTACACGAATTTCAAAGTCTCGCAATTTTAAAGTTCTCAAATTTCTAACTACTCAAATTTCAAACTTCTCAAATTACTCATTCCACAAATTTCAAACTTCTCAAATCACTAATTCCTCAAATTTCAAACGACTCATATTTCCAACTCCTCAAATTTCAAACTTCTCAAATTACTAATTTCTCAAATTTCAAACTTCTCAAATTTCCAACTCTTCAAATTTCAAACTTCTCAAATTACTAATTCCTCAAATTTCAAACGACTCATATTTCCAACTCCTCAAATTTTAAACTTCTCAAATTACTCATTCCTCAAATTTCATACTTCTCAAATTTCCAACTCTCCAAATTTCAAACTTCTCAAATTACTAATTCCTCAAATTTCAAACTTCTCAAATTACTCATTCCTCAAATTTCAAACGTCTCAAATTTCTAACTCCTCAAATTTCAAATTTCTCAAATGACTAATTCCTCAAATTTCATACTTCTCAAATTTCCAACTCTTCAAATTTCAAACTTCTCAAATTACTAATTCCTCAAATTTGAAATGTCTCAAATTCCTAATTCCTCAAATTTCAAACGTCTCAAATTTCTAACTCCTCAAACTTCAAATTTCTCAAATGATTCATTCCTCAAATTTCATACTTATCAAATTTCCAACTCTTCAAATTTCAAACTTCTCAAATTACTAATTCCTCAAATTTCAATTTCCCCAAATTCCCATCTCCCCAAATTTCCAATTTCCCAAATTTGCAACCCTTCAAATTTCCATCCCCCCAAATTTCCTCCCTAAATTATAAAACCCCAATATTCCCAGATTTCAAAATTCCCCATCCTCCCTTATTAAATGACCAAATACCCAACTTCCAAATTCCATCGAAATGTCCAAAAGCAATATCTCGCAAGAAACACGCGATGCCATTTTTGCATATCGTTCGACGCTGTTTGTCCCCGTTTTGCATATACATTTTTCAGCGTTGGAAAACTGTTTTTCTCATCGGACGAGAAAATATTTTTCCTCCCGGTTCGATTTGTATCCGCTTGACTACGCGTGGTAACTCGTATCGAGAATAAACATGAAACTTTGTTCCTTCAGGAGCGTCCGTTACATGAATTGCATAAATTATTCGCAAACATCACCGGTCGGTATCTGCAGGAAGAATGGAATTTTTTCGAAAAAACAACAAAGTCACCGGATATATGTCCGAATGATGATGCAAAGTGGCTATCGCTTGCTCGACGGCTGTTCATATTTCAACGCTTCTCAGGAAGTTATCTCGTTGAACAGGGATCGTTTCTCTTCATTTACTCCGGAATTCATATCCCGGGAGTCTATTCGCAGTTTTTCACCTTCGTTGCAAAACTTGCTGCGGTTGATCGGTATGGTCTTCGTGGCTTGTTGCGTTCGATAGATTAAATTTGTTAAATTTTTGAAGGTTCGCGATAGTTGTAATATTTTGAAATAATTGTGTTGTTAAAGGGATAGTAATATTGTTATTGTTATCGTGTAACGGATTTTCGTTACATTGAGATGATTCATGTGAATCGGGGAGAGAAATATGGATGTGAATTATGACTATGTATTGTACGGTCACGTATTTCGGGTGTAACATGTTGCAGGGTTGACCGCGATAGTATGACTATAATATATTGAAATGATAATTATTGTTGTGATAGTCAGTGATAGTATTAATTTTATTGTATAATGTACTTTTGTTATATTTGTGTTATCAATTATCAGTAACGTCAATGTTGTATCATCAGTGTCATCAGTATTATCAGTTTTATTAATGTTATTAATATCATCAATATTATCAATCACATCAATATAATCAATACTATCAATGTTATGAATTTCATCAATGTCAATAAAGTGATCAATATTATCAATATCATCATTAATGTCATTAATATGATCAATATTATCAATCATATCAATATAATCAATACTATCAATGTTATGAATTTCATCAATGTCAATAAAGTGATCAATATTATCAATATCATCATTGTTATCAATGTGATCAATATTATTAATGACATCAGTATAATCAATGCTATCAATATTATCAATTTTATCAATGTGATCAATATTATCAATATCATCAATGTTATCGATGTGATCAATATTATGTTTAATCAATCCTATTAAAGTTATCAATTTCATCAATGTTATCAATAATATCAATATCATCATTGTTATCAATATCATTAATCATCAGTGACATCAATATAATCAATGCTATCAATGCCATTGATATTATCAATATAATTAATATTACCAATATTATAAATTTTATCAAGGTTCTGAATATTATCAGTTCTATTAATACCATGAGTGTTATCAATGTTATCAATGTATTATAAATATAATATAAACATTATCAATCAAGCATTCATATATTACCAACATGATAATGCAGAACATGTTCATGTTTCGCACAAGTTTGTACGTTGCAATATATCTAGAGTCCTCTGTCTAATTATATAGCCGTGCCTCAAAACAAATCCTGTGCGACGTGTATTAAAAATGAAATTTCTTCATATACAAAGTATGAAATTTCTTGATTAACTAAAAATGAAATTTCATTCACAGAACTTTAAAAATTTGAGAAACTGAATACTCAAAATTTAAAAAAAATAGAAATTCGAAAGTTTGAAAGTGTGAATATTAAAAAATATGCGCATATTGAAATTATGCGCTTTCACGCGAAATTGCTGTAATAGAAATAACGTTTTAAATTGAAAAGAAAAATGCTGCTCATACAAGTTAATAAGGGGAAATGTTGAATTAGAAAATGAAACATATACCGAGTAATTGCGATCGTGGCATATCGTGTACTACATACGATCGCACTTTCACCGTGGCAGTTAACGCGTTAAACAGGGACCGTGACTTACGCTATCACGTCGTGATTTAACGTCGCCGGTTGTGGACTTCTTAAAGGCTATATTAGATCCAGTAAGATCCCCTCTCGTAATAAATGTCAACGCGAAAGATTGCCGCGACCAATCGCTGCGATATCGAGCTCGTTGCTAGAGCTTCACGTGACGATATTATACTGTATGTTGGACGAGTTTCTTTCGCTAAATATTACCGCTAAGATGTTTCTTATCCCTTTTAAATTCGAAAGATTACAAATTATATTCATTTTGGGAAATTTAAATTTTGTAGTTTTAGTTACTTTTTAGGTTCAAATCAACAAATACAATTTTTTAAATTCTTTAATTCTCAAGGACTTGGATTTACAAATTCTCGAATTCATAAGTTACCAAATTCTTAACCCCTTCAAATTTACTAGATTTTCTATATTCCTGAATTTTCAAATTGCCAAATTTCCAAATTTATATATTTTCAAATTTTCAAATTTCCAACTTCCCAAATTTCCATCTCCCCAAATTTCCAACTCCCAAGTTCCCATCTTTCCAAATTTCCATCTCCCCAAATTTCTATCTCACTAAGTTTCCAATTTCCCAAATTTGGAACCCCCCAAATTTCCAACTCCCCAAATTTCCAATCTTCAAATGTCCACCTCCCCAAATTTCCAACTTTCCAAATTTCCAACTTCCCAAACTTCCATCTCCCCAAATATCCAATTTCCTAAATTTGCAACCCTCCAAATTTCCAACTTCTCAAATTTCCAATCTCCAAATTCCCAAATTCCCAAATTTCCAAATTCCCAAATACCCAAATTTCCAAATCTTCAAATTGACAAATTTCCAAATCCTCAAATAGCCAAATTTGCAAATCTCAAAATTGCCAAATTTCCAAATCCCCAAATTGCCAAATTTGCAAATCCCTAAATTCCAAAATCTCCACCTTCTCAAATCCTTCAAATCTCATAAATCCCCAAGCCCCTCAGTTCCGAAATCTCTCAGTTCTAAAGTCCCCAAATGCCCCAAATTCTTGAGTTCCCCATATCTCCAAAAATTTCCCATTTCTCATATCCCAAAATTCCAAAATCTCTAAATCCTTGAATTCCCGAAAGTATCCGCTAAAAAATCGCCTTCTCGATCGCGATTTATCGAGTTTATGTTAACGATCCTATCGCCTCGACGACGTTCCCATCGCACGGCCAGGATCATCCTCTCCTTGGAAGTACGCGGACGCTTTTTGCGAGAGGATTTTTGGAAAGCCGCTTCTTTGTCGGGCCCTCATGAATTTCTAATCCCCGGACGCGTTCCTCTTTTCACGCGGACCGGGAAAGGGGCTTTGTCAGTCCTCGTGTCTCTCCTCTTCGTAGCAGCTTTTTAGGCGACGCTGAACTCGCCCCGGTGAATTGGGAATTTTCAAACGGTAATTGCATATTTAAAGGAACGGATAAATATTTTCGCGGGCTGCTGCACCGCTAGCCTTACTGCCTTACAGAGGAAAGGCACTGCATACCTTATCCTACATACCTTTGTTTTCCTGTTTTCTTATTTATTGGTCTGGTGCTGCGACTCTACAGAATTTGATAGTTTAGAAGCTACGTGTATGGTGTTAATTCAGAATTTTTAGGTTGATGGATAATCAGGATGGTAGGTTATTTTTAGTATGATAATTTTTAGAATGACAGTTTTTAGATTGATAGATAATTTTTGTTGTTAATAGCTTTAATTTTTAGATTAATACGTGACTATATAGGAAGATGGATAATTCTTAGCTTAATAAATAATTAGGTTGGTAGGACATTTTTTGAATGATACATAATTTCAATTTTTAGGTTGATAGATTATTTTTTATTATTAGCATCAATTTTTAGATTTATATATAACTATCTAGGAAGATAAAATTTTTAATTTAAAAAATTTTAAAACTTATTAAAATTTAGAACTTAAAATTTTTATGTTTATAGATAATTGAGTTGGTAGGTAATTGTTCAGGTGAGAAATAATTTCAATTTTTAAGTTGATAGATAATTTTGGGATTATCAGCTTCAATTTTCAGACTGATATATAACTATCTAGAAAGATGAATAATTTTTAGTTTGATAGATAATTGGGTTGGTAGGCAATTTTTAGAATGACTTTCAATTTTTAAGTTGATAGATAATTTTTGCGTTAACAGCTTCAATTTTCAGACTGACACATGACTATCTAGAAAGATGAATAATTTTTAGCTTGATAGATAATTAGGTTGGTAGGTAATTTTTAGTATGATAATTTTTAGAATGATTGTTTTTAGATTGATAGATAATTTTTTTTGTTAATAGCTTTAATTTTTAGATTAATACGTGACTATCTAGGAAGATGAATAATTTTTAGCTTCATAGATAATTAGGTTGGTAGGTAATTTTTAGAATGACTTTCAATTTTTAGGTTGATAGATAATTTTTGCGTTAACAGCTTCAATTTTTAGATTGATACATGACTATCTAGGAAGATGAATAATTTTTATCTAGATAGATAATTAGGTTAGTAGATAATTGTTAACATAATTATCACAGTATTATATCGTGCTACTTAAAATACAGTAAATGTTATAAAAAGAAATATCTCATTTCATAAATCGCAGAATTCTCATCTAGCATATCCGATAATTAATTAATTTGATTGATACAGGTTTCGTTCGATACCCTATCAGTTTCCATTCTACAAAAATAAACAAACATATAGAATCACTCGGATAAATCGAGAATGTTTTCGAAACAAAAATTGTTTTCGTTCGAGAGGGAAAATTGATTAAACGATCACAGTTGACATGAAAGATCGAAAGCACAAGAGACACCAACACATTTGCAAAGAGTTGCCTTCAATTTTGAACTGCACTGACTCTGGCATCGTTTCTGCATTGCATATTGGTACACGGTCCTTTTTAAAGCTTGAATACCGGCCAGAAAAAAGCACTCCATGCTCCGTCGATTGTGGACCTTGCAGATAAAAGGATACAACTTTGTTTTTACCAATTTTAAGTAAATTAGAAAATTTGCTTTATGAAATTATTTCACTTGATATAAGAGAGGGCTGTAATTGGAAAATATATGTACTCAGATATAAGTAGTATTTATACTTGAAAGCGCTAGCTATTGAATTAGGTAGGTTAGAGCTCAATTGAGTACTATTGAAAAGATAAATTATTATTTTTACTTTTGGAGAGGCAAATATACCAATCTGTGAAAAGCTACTGTTTTAACTAAATTTACAATGTTAATAGTTGAAGAAAGCCTGAAAATTTACAAAACATCTGAGTATCAAAGTCTAAAAATTTGAATACTTGAAAATTCTAAGAATAACACCAGTCTTAAAGAAATAATATTTCAGCTTGGTGATATTTTGTAGATTTTATATTTTCAAAAATAAATTTGGAAGTTCGAACTTGAACCTCAGTCGTTTGCAAAGCCATCCAAACATCGAGAACTCCATGTTGGAATTCCGTGTATGATCTTCCCGAGTCGCCCGAATTTCTAACTGGATTCGCGAAAAACGCGGAAAGCCTTCAACAACGAGCCGCCGCGAAGAATCCCGTCGAACTTCCACGGCTAATAAATTCCCTTGATTTCTCCGGCGAACTCGCAGATGTTCCTTCTGAACGGATGAAAATTTTAATTCGAGTCCCTCTGCGAGTCGCTGTACCGCGGCATACGTGAAACGCGTCCTCGCATTTGCATTCCGGTGAACTTTCGTCGGGAAGAACGGGAAGGGAGAACTCCTCGGGATAAAAAATTAATAAAACTGGTCCGCGACACAGGGGCCAGGCTACTCCACGTAAGCGGGTGGATTTCTTTTCTTCTTTCGCTCGCTATCGAACTTTTAAGCTTAGTTTACATTGTTAGAGTGAATAGCGAAGCGAGTGAAACTGCATAGGAGAAATCCATTTACCGAAGCTAGGGGATTTGAAAATTGAATGGTTCGGTGTGCACAGTTGGACGTTGTTTCAGCGAATCTTTTTTCGAATAACAAGATTCGGAGCTGCGATAACTTTTCAGCGAAGGTACTACCGTGAAAATTGCTGTTTTCTCAGGGTTGAAATTGAACGTTTTTTAAATTGGAGAAATTTAGGAAATTCGTACTGAATTATTTGTTATGGTTATTCATGTAACTGGTCATTTGTTATTTGTTTAATGTTTAAGTAATTTAGGTTGAGAGGTAGAGAAATATTTGGTTAATTTAATTAATTTAGGTTGCGAGGGGTAGACATGTAGGGGTACAATGTAGAAATCTGGATAAATATATCCACATCTAGATAGAAATGTAGCTATTTAGATGTTTGGATATGTAGAAATATTGGGTATCAGAAATATGGATATCTAGGAACATAAGAATTTATAAATGTGGACATCTAAAGCTACAACAAGTCACAAATGTCCATATGTAGAAATGTAGGGATTTAGAAATGTGGACATCTGAAGATGCAGGAGTATAGATATTCCTGATGTGGATGTCAGGGAATGTAGAGATTTAGAAATGTGAATATTCAGTAACATAAAAGTTTAGAAATGTGAACATCTCAGGCTGCAATGATTTGCAAATGTCCACATGTAGCAATGTAGGCATTTATAAATGAGGACATCTGAAGATACAGAGATTTAGAAATGTGGATATCTGGGAATGCCGAGATTCAAAAATATGAATAGTTAGGAACTGAAGAATTTAGAAATGTGGACATCTCAAGCTGCACTGATTTACAA
This sequence comes from Megachile rotundata, assembly GCF_050947335.1. Classification (NCBI taxonomy): domain Eukaryota; kingdom Metazoa; phylum Arthropoda; class Insecta; order Hymenoptera; family Megachilidae; genus Megachile; species Megachile rotundata. The sequence goes on along the minus strand of NC_134991.1, from coordinate 9,009,183 downwards.
ATGTCCACATGTAGCAATGTAGCTAATTAAAAATGAGGATATCTGAAGATACAGGGATTTAGAAATGTGGCTATCTAGGAATGTAGAGATTCAATAATATGAATAGTTAGCAATATTAGAATTTAGAAATGTGTACATCTAAAGTTGCAACTAGTTACAAATGTCCATAAATAGCAATGAAGGCATTTAGAAATGTGGACACCTAAAGTTGCAACGAGTCACAAATGCTCATATGTAAAAATGTAAGGATTCAGAAATGTGAACTTCTGAAGATGCTGGAATTTAGAAATGTGGATTACTGCGAATGTTAAGATTCAGAAATATGAATATTTAGGAATATCAGAATTTAGAAATGTGGACACCTAAAGCTGCAACGAGTTACAAACTTCCATATGTGGAATTGTGGACATCTGTACATGTAGGGATTTAGAAATGTAGATATCTAGAAATGTAGAGATTCAATAATATGAATATTCAGGAATATAATAATTTTGAAATATGGATACCTAAAGTTGCAACCAGTTACAAATATCCATACCTGAAAATGTGGTCATCCGAGGATGCAGGGATTTAATAATATGGATATCTAGGAATGTATGGATTCAGAAATATGGACATCCAGTAATATAAAAATGTAGAAATATGACCACCTAAAGATGTAGGAACCTAACAATGTGGTCACTTAAAGATGCAGAGGTTTAGAAATGTGAACACCTAAAGATGCAGCGATTCATAAATGTGACTACCTAAAGATGCAGCGATTCATAAATGTGAACATACAAGAAAGATATAGAAATATGGTCATGTAGAAATACAGGAATTTATAGAAATCGCTCCCACGCGTATCTTGTTTGGAAGAGTATGCGTCTCCTGAACCAGTTGCGAGAAGCGAGCGTTCTCGCGAGTCGTCGCGCGTTCCGTTTAAGGCAGCGAGCATCCTCGGGGCGTTGGAGCGTAGCCAGCCACAGAGTATAGCCCCGAGAGCGAAAGGAGCGAATGAATCCTGAGAGAATGATAGTCCGAGGAAGGAGGATGAGCTGCAGGTTTAGAACTTGTCGAGGATCATGACGGAGGTAGAGGAAATAAAGAAAGAAGAGCAGAGACGGGGGACGTCGTGCGAACGACAGAGTCGATGAAGGAAAGTCGAAGAGGAAGTCGTTTAGGGACCAGTTTTTCCATGATATCCAGCAATTTGTTAAAGGAATCGTACGTGGAGTTACTTTGTTCGACCGGTTTTTCATTTCGTTTTGCGTTGATGCGTTAGTGTCGCGACACGCGATATCGCGGGATGTAAATAGATTTGGTGTGGAAGTTTAGAGGATCAGAAATTTTGGAAGTTAGGGATTCAGGGATGTGGGAATTCGAGGATTTTGGGATGGAGAAATTTGGGGGTTGAGGGTTTGGAGAATTGGGAAATTGGGGAATTAGGGAATTAGGGAATTGGGGATCTACGAATTTGGGAATTTGGGGATTTGAGGATTTGAAGATTTGGACATTTGGAGAATTGGGGATTTGGAAAATTGAGGAATTGGGAAATTGGGGATTTGGGAAATTGGGGATTTGGGAAATTGGGGATTTGGGAAATTGGGGATTTGGGAAATTAGGGAAATTGGAGATTTGGGAAATTGGGAATTTGGAAATTTGGAAATTTGGAAATTTGGAAATTGGAAAAATGGGAAATTGGGAAAATTAGGGAAATTGGGGATTTGGGAAATCGGGGATTTGGGAAATTGGAAAAATGGGAAATTGGGAATTTGGAAATTGGAAAAATTGGATTTTGGGATGGAGGAATTTGGGGGTTGAGGGTTTGGAGAATTGGGGAATTGGGGAATTGGAGAATTAGGAAATTGGGGAATTAGGGAATTAGGGAATTAGGGAATTGGGGATCTACAAATTTGGGAATTTGGGGATTTGAGGATTTGAGGATTTGAAGATATGGACATTTGGGGAATTAGGGATTGGAAGCTTTGGAGAATTGGGGATTTGGAAAATTGGGGAATTTGGGATTGGAGGCTTGGGAGAATTGATGATTTGAAAGATTGAGGATCTAGGAATTTGGGGTTTTGAGGATTTGGGGAATTGGGAAATCGGGGATTTTGGGAATTTGGGGTCCAGGAGTTTGGGGTTTTGAGGTCTAGCTATTTGAGAATTTAGTAATCTGAAAATTTCTGAATTTAGGAATCTGGACATTTGTGGATTTGGGGATCTGGAAATGGGATTTGTAGATGTGGAATTTGGAGATTTGAGGATGTTGGAATTTAGGGATTGGGAGATTTGGAGAATCGGAATTTTGGAAAATCGGGAATTTGGAGAATTGGGTATTTGGAAGATTGAGGATCTAGGAATTTGGAGTTTGGAGGAATTTGAGGATTTGAGGCATTGGGAATTTGAAGATTTGGGAATCCAGAATGGAGTTTTTAAGATGTAGCTATTTGGGAATTTAGTGATTTGAAAGTTTGTGGATTTAGAAATTTAGGAATTTGTACATTTGCAGATTTGGAGATCTAGAAAATTGGGAATTTAGGGATTTGAGGATCTAATAATTTGGAGATTTGAGGATTTGAAGAATTGGAAATGTGGTGACTGGAGATGTATTGTGGGTACATAGAAATTTAGAGATGTGGAAAATCAAGTATAAATTTGTACCACCACTTATAAATTTTTTAATTCCAAAATCTAAAAATTTGCAAGTTTGAAATCTTGTAATTTCCTAAGATAAACGCTGAAAATGTACTAATTAAAAAATTTCAAATCCTCATGTAAAATCAGATTAATCATCAAACCTACTCAACCACTTTAAATTCCCTATTCAATAAACGAAAACAGTTTCACTTGCAGTTTCACTATACCTCCAATAAAGCGAAAAGTATAAATTAATAGAAAGTTGACTCTCAACATCGGTAGCAGTTCAGCAATTAGCAGAGAAACGTTATCAGCAACATCGATTAGACGTTAATGTTCGTAATAACAGTTGGCGAGTATTATAATCACGATTGCTCATCCCAAGAGTTTTGCGTTTCTGCAAAGCGGATTAATATTTCGCTTCGTCTGGAAACATTCGAGTTAATCGTCCGTGTGTAAGTCTAACGAGCTTTTCTAGGGTACGTACAGTCGTTAATTTCTCCGGGTAAGCTCTCGAGTCCAAGGTAAAAACTCGCTAAAGTAATTTTTTCCGTCGAAATTTCAACGTTCTTTCGGTCTCTGTGAGGAAGGGCTGTTTGACGAGACACACGGGTCTACCTGCAGTATCGGTTTTCGAAGTTTCTCCAGGAACGAGCTCCTTTGATCTCCAACGTGGACATTGTTGTCCATTGGATGTTTGGAAATTTTCACGATACGCTTTCGTTGCTCGAGTATGTGGATCGAATTTCTCGAAAACTAATCTTTGGGCCAAGTATATTGAATAATGGACGATAAAATGATGGACGCTTTAACATCCCTCTGGGATGTGCGGTCTAAATATGCTACTAATGGGTATTGGTAGACATATGCTTATGGTACGTGGTGTCCACATTATCACTTTTATTTTAAATATTTATTAGATATTTTTAAGGTATAATTTATTTAAATATTTTTAAGGTATAACTTATTTATATATTTACATTCATATTAAGAATTATATGTAACATAACCATGTGTTGTTTTATGATGTAGAATTTGAACAAGATTAGTATAACTTCTCATTGTGTAATATAATTAAATTGTACAATTATACATATTATTCCATAAAGGATTTTTAGAAGTAAATTCCACAGTCAGCTCGTCTATGTCAGCCACAGTAATTTTCCTCTTGGTTGAACAGGTCTTTAAAAGATCAAACTCGCAAGTAAAATGTTAAAACTTTTTACCTTCAAACAAGTTACATGCAAGATGACAAATACGAGCAATTATCTGCTCAACAGTTTCCATTAGAAAACCCCTAGCATCCCATATATCAGTTCATACGTACCCTACGTGGACCACATTCGATCATATGTGAACCTCGATAGCGGAAGATTTGTTTCCTAATTTTTCTGAATAACAGAAAGAGTTTTGATGGATCATTGTTGAGGTAAAAGGCATGGAAACACGATGAATCGATGGTAAGCATCGATCGAACAGCAACTCGACGTAGGTGTCAAGTAATTGACTTCACTGTCGGTGAACGCAATTTAACGCTTCGTTGGAGACAGAGTCGATACGAGACGTCGTAGGACTCGTAAGACAGTCGGGTGTAAGCAGTTCGCGTGGGAAATCGGTTTTCGAGACGCAACTCGCTACCGAACCACTGAAATTCGAACAACGCCGCTTCGAGTGATCCTATTTAGAGCTCGAAAGCTTGCTCGCCTATAACGCGGCGAGCTATTTCGTGTACGACAATGTAGCTGCGAGAGAATGATGGATTACTTTAACACGTTTCGGACGAAATGCGTTTCTTCCTTCACGGAATATTCGAATTCGAATGCGACGAGGAATCATTTCCTTCATGAAAAGCTTTCGAAATGCGATATTTTTCATTTTCAAACTTTGCAGATTTCTCTGTCTTGGTAATTTAATAATTTTAACAGTTGTTGGTAAATTTAAAAATCTGATAGTTGTGCACTTCTTAATTTGCAAATTTGATGTTTCTGTAATTTGTTGGATTTTTGTACCATGCTTTCAAATCTCTTCTCTTCAAAAGAATTCATAAAAATTGCGGGATTTATTAAAATTTCAGTATTGGTCTTAAATCTGATTTTACGTAGATATATCTACATATCTGTGTATCTATGTATCTGAACATGAAATTTGCAAATTTATGAATGTTTCTATATTTTCAAATTTCTGTGTCAAACGTATAATCTTTATAAACATTATAATCTTCTTAGTTATTGAAAATATGGAAATACGAAATTATGATACTTATTGAAAATATGAAACTCAGAAAATTTGTGACTGTAATTTGAAAAGTGTACTTGAAACGTACTTGAGGCTAGTGCTTGAAAATGTAATATCCAGGAATAATAACGAGTGTCAAAAATCAATAATCGAGTGTAGCAGTATTTGCCACAAAGTCCCGAAACTAATATTGGACAGTATCCATTCATGACAATCGATCGTTGTGAGAATCTCTAGAAGAGTCTCTCCGTTCTGTAACATCGGAGCGAGTTAACAATGGCAAGTTCCGGATAACAATAACGCGAGGATAATTCCCGAATTTAGATGGGGTAATTGACAAGGATTTAGAGGGGTCGACGTTATTGTCCGAGCAATCCCGCGTTCCTTCCATCACGCACGTGAGTACACGGGGCGGAAACTAAGACGGTTAATCAAACGATAAGCACGTCTGGAAGCGATCCAAGCGACATTCCTCGCTTTAACGTCATTGTACACGGTATTCAGGACAAACTGGGACCACCGGGTTTCGCTTTCTGATGCTCTGAACAGCGTTATTGCTTCTTTGTATTCAGTTGTTGCATCTCAAATGACAGCTTTTGAATGGCAACCACCGTGACGGCGTTTCGTCACTTAAAAGTATTTTAAAAACTTAGTTATGGTGCATGGATTTAAAGCTTAAGGTTCCGTGAAAACGACTGTTCGAATGCATCATCAAGGTTTTTATCATAAAGCGCAGAATCATTGGTTAGGGAGAATAGTGGCCAAGTTTGAAACATATGTTGTTATGTATGTGGTCTGAGAAAATTTCATGACATAAAAGTATTACAGAATGGCACTTATGATACGTCATTTTAAAGCTTAAGGTCTCACGAAAAAGACTGTGTGAGTGCACCATCAATGTTTTTATCATAAAATGCAAAATAATAGATTAGAAAGAATGGTGGCCAATTTTGAAACATATACAAAGACAGATAAAATTTCATGACATAAAAGTATGACAAAATGGCACTTATGATATATCAATTTAGAGCTTAAAGACCCACAAAAATGATTATCAAAGTGCACCTTCAATGTTTTTATTATAAAATGCAAAATCATTGGTTGGAAAGAATAATGATCAATTTTGAAGTAGTATTTACTCTGAGAAAATTTCATGACATAAAAGTATCACAGAATGGCACTTATGGTACATCAATTTAAAGCTTAAAGTATAACAAAGAGGACTACCTGAACGATTCATTAATACTTTTTAATGAAAACTATCTGACTTTACTTCGTACAAGGTAGTACTACACTGTAAGTTGCCTCTTGCTTTGTTTGCTTCAAGGTATAATTATTTATATATTATTAAGAATATTTATAAAACATTTATGTGGTCTCTTTGACTAAACTTTAAACTTTAAAATGATGCGCCATAAGTGCCATTTTGACATACTTTTTTGTCATCAAATTATAATAGTTTACATTTCAAAGTTGCTTATTGCTTAAGATAATTGACAGTCAGCCATTTTGTACTGAACCTATCAAAGAAACGTTCATACTGTTATTTTCAGTAAATTTCTGGCTTTCAAATAACATACTATAAGTACCACTCTGACATACTTTTCTGTCATCAAATTATGTCACACCTTCTATGCTTCAAAGGTGGTTATTGTTTGAAATAATTGGCATTCATCTTGTATTAAAAATTTGAATACATATTTATAGAAGTACTTGAAACGTAAAACTTGATATATCACAGCTCCTCTACAGCTTCCTAAATCACGTCACATTCTGTTTGTTTCGGAATCTGTCACTTAACACAATGCTTTTCAATCGAACGAAAGACATAAAACACACCCGAAATATCAATTTGACAGTATCGTATGGTTCTCCGTTTTATACGAACTCAAAATCACGAAGCATAGAGCGTTGTGCCATATATATGACGTTATTTTAAGAGTCTCGTTCGTTGTCCCCGCGTTTGCGAGATCAACCCGACGTGGAATTTCATTTCGTGAAAAATGTTCGGACGAATTTCGCGTTGCGCGGTTCACAGCGGAAAAAACGAAACAGAGAAACGGTTCAAGGAGATTTCTATTTTCTCGTTTCCTCGAATAAAATCGACCGGGAAAATTCCGTGGCAGATTTGATATTCGGATCGTCGGACGGCCATATATCGGGAGTTGCAAATTTTCAAAAATCTAATTATTTTAAACCTTGATTTTTTTCACAGTTCAATTTCTATTAATAAGTGATTCACAGGGCGTGATTGTAAAACACGTAAATCGGAAAATATATTTTATTTCATGAAAGAAATTTCCATTTCTGTAATTAAATGTTACTCGTTCAGTTTAAGATTGATGCAGTAATCATGTTTGGTATTAGTCGTACGAATTTTAATAATCGATTAAGGTAATTTTGTGAAGATGTAAAATCTAATAATATATTTTGTTTCGATTGTGGTAATAAAACAGATTCAGTCGTAGATTTCGACATAATTGTATTTTAACTGCTGGAACTTCAATTTTGTGTGTGGTTACGGCATCGCGTTTAATCGCCAGGTAAATGCAGATTCCGTTTTTCCCGAAAGGTTTTCAAAGTGTAATGGTCAGTGTAATTATGTGTCTCTTTGAACGGGATTATCGTTCGGTGTGTTGACGACGATTGAAAAAAATGAAGATGAAAAAAGTAAGGGAACTGTTAGCACCGCGACTCTATTCAACCGATCGGATAATGGGCTCAATAATATCGATAATACTGGTAGTAATTACAGTAATAGTAGGGATATAAAATTATGGAAGATAACTATAATTAGGGGAGGGAGAAACGCGGGATAAGCGCCAATGTGAGAAACATTTATTCCCTTTTGGGTGGAGGGTCGAGAGGAAACCAATTAAGGGGCTTGGAATAAAGTTTCAACAAGAGAAAAGGAAGGACCTTCGTTCGTAACAGGATCTTCGCTAAATAGGTGATAATGGTAACGTATTCGTGTAAATTAACCCTGCAAATTATAAAAGTACTGTCAGAAATTTACATGGAGTAGTTTGCTCGATTGCTTAAACGTAACGTAAAATTCAAGTGGTTGACGGTCGAGCAGGAAGTTCGTTGGAAACGTAATGAAGGCATTAAACGTACATGTAAACTCTACAACAGGTGTATATATTATTTGATTCATTCCTTACTAAATGTATAAACTGTGCAAAATGTACAGCATGAGTAAATTACGCAAAAGGTGTAAAATGTAAAAATGTGCAAAATATATGAAATATTCAAACTGTACCAAATTTACAAAATGTACCAAATATACGAACTGTGCAAAATTTATAAAATGTACAAAATATATAAAACGTACAAAAGGTATAAACTGTGTAAAATGTGCAAAATGTACAAATTATAAAAAATGAATAAAATCTGCAAATTGTACAAAATACACAAAATAACATAAAATAGTCAAAATATAAAAAATGTATAAAATACATAAAACAGTCAAAATATAAAAAATCCACAAAATACATAAAATAATGAAAATATAACAAAAATCCACAAAATATATAAAATAGTGAAAATATAAAAAATCCACAAAATACATAAAATAGTCAAAATATAAAAAATCCACAAAGTACATAAAACAGTCAAAATATAAAAAATCTGCAAAGTACATAAAAACAGTTAAAATATAAAAAATCCTTAAAATACATAAAATAGTCCAAATACAAAAAATCCACAAAACACATAAAATACTTAGAATACACAAGAAGATACATAAAATAAAATAACTAGTCATAATGAAATAACAAGAAATAAGCTCCTTCTGAAAATATTCACCATCCAAGATAAATTATAAGAGTAACTTAAAATATGTGTCGAGTATATTAAATAATTTTCTAAATTAAAAACATTGCCACAAAACGTGTCTAAATTTTCGAGTTATCAGTCTCCGTTAAAGTATAATAATCCTAAACGTACTTGAGTGTAAGTTCAAAGGTGTCTGAAGCAGCCATGGATTCTTGATTAAAATGTTAAATCGCAAGGTTTCCTAATTAGAAGTTCACGAGGAGCGAGCCACGTATGCGAAACGTGGCAACGCGAGAATAATTTTCAGTCGCGGCGTTAACGAAGATATCAGAAGCGGGATCGCGCCGGGACGCGACGCGGCGTCCAGAAATACGAGCGAGCCTTCAGGATGAAAGCTTGCGCGAGTGTAACAGGAGGGCAAATCGTTTACATGCGGGCGGAAGAGGACGGAGAAGAGGAATGTATACAGAGGAACAAAATTGAACCGATCAAACTTTTTTATGAAATTCACTCTTCTGTGCTTTCAAATTTACTTTGGTAAAATTACTTTTGGGTGAGGTTGGAAAATTGAAATTTTGAGATTCCAATCTAAATTTCCAAATTCCAATCCACCAATCTGAAAAATTCTACAAATTTTATATTCCGAAATTCTCAAATTTACAAATTTCCCGAATTTCCATGTCCCCGAATTCCCAACATGAAACTTCTCAAATTTCCATATTTGTATATTCCCAAATTCTTTATGTCCGCTTCTCAAATCTCTAAATTTCTGAATTCTGAAATTTCCTTATCCCATCTTCCTTAAATTCCCCAAATTTCTTACGTTTCAAAAACTTCTCAAATTCCCAAATCTTCAAATTCTCACATCTTCATATTCTCAAATCTTCATATTCTCAAATCTTCATATTCTCACATCTTCATATTCTCAAATCTTCAAATTCCCAAATCTTCAAATTCTCAAATCTTCAAATTCTCAAATCTCCAAATTCTCAAATCTTCAAATTCCCAAATCTTCAAATTCCCAAATCTTCAAATTCCCAAATCTTCAAATTCCCAAATCTTCAAATTCCCAAATCTTCAAATTCCCAAATCTTCAAATTCCCAAATCTTCAAATTCCCAAATCTTCAAATTCCCAAATCTTCAAATTCCCAAATCTTCAAATTCCCAAATCTTCAAATTCTCAAATCTTCAAAATCCCAAATCTTCAAAATCCCAAATCTTCAAACTCTCAAATCTTCAAATTCCCAAATCTTCAAATTCTCATATCTTCAAATTTCCAAATCTTCAAATTCCCAAATCTACAAATTTTCAAATCTTCAAATTCTCAAATCTTCAAATTCCCAAATCTTCAAATTCCCAAATCTTCAAATTCCCAAATCTTCAAATTCCCAAATCTTCAAATTCCCAAATCTTCAAATTCTCAAATCTTCAATTTCCCAAATCTTCAAATTCCCAAATCTTCAAATTCTCAAACCTTCAAATTCCCAAATCTTCAAACTCCCAAATCTTCAAATTTTCAAATCTTCAAATTCCCAAATCTTCAAATTCCCAAATCTTCAAATTCTCAAATTCTCAAACCTTCAAATTCCCAAATCTTCAAACTCCCAAATCTTCAAATTTTCAAATCTCCAAATTCCAGAATTCTCCCTTTTCCATACTCCAACTTCCCTAAATTCCCCAAACTCCTCACGTCCCTAAACTTCCCAAATTCTTAAATTTCTCAAATTTTCAATTCCTCAAATTCTAAAATTCAGAAATTCCTAAATTGCCCTACAATCCTCAAGGAGTGCCCAGATCCCCAGTTGCCTGCATCACCGTCCGATTATTCCGTAGGTTCGGTTCAGCTGGAACGATCGCGTGGAAAGTACTTTCCTCGGTCGGCGGTCGATAGCACGGCCGAGTGTGTTATATAATTTGAAGGCTGCCGTCGATGTAGGGTCGTCGGTATGCCTACGCAATCGGCAAACACACCGTGTGTTGTTTTATGCGGGACCGTTCGACATTATTCCTCGAGCGACGTGTTGCTTGCGTCTTGCTTCAACCGGCTTCTAGTTTATTCCGCGGACGATTGACGCAATCGTTCGCATTTTTACGAAGGTGATCCGCGTCCTCTAGAATGTTTTCTTGTATAGTGTTAGCGCCACTCGTTTTTCTTCCAACGATTTCCACAGTCTAACATACCTGAATTATTCGACTAACTGGTCGCAAACTTATTTTATACTCTGCTAATATAATAATTAGTATTACATGTACGTTTGGAGTCGAAGGCATTTATTATTTATCTAACTGCAATCTTTATACTGACAATTTCAATTGTTATAATTGTCTACGCATTATAACAGTTTTCAATTGCTATACTTTTCTAATTGTTACAATTTTCAAAGGAACATTTGCTTGTGTCTATGCATTGTAGGATGTCCGTCTTTGTTTAGATAGAAAATATTTATCTTCTTGTATTTGATGTGTATTAAATGTGGATAATTTATTTTGTCAATGTAGACTTAATCTTTTTATATAGGATCTTAAAGTTGAAAAAAGAAATGGTCTTCATTTTGAGTTGATAAAAATTTCTTAAAAAAACTTTCAAAAGAACACCATGCAGGAAAAAAGGAATGTCCATATGTGACCACTTCAGTCTAAAGGTTCATCCTTGAAGTTCAAAATAATCATATATCTAACGTTGATATTAAAGTGATCAAATAGACTATCTTAATCTGATACAGCCATCATAAATATACCCATCCTCCGCAGAGACACTATCTTAACCTTCATTTCAAAATCTAATGAACGTACGAATTAAAAAAGGTCCAGCTATCTAAATGTACCTTCGAATCAGCCCACATCCGAAGAGGTTCCCGAACTTCCTTATCTACCCATTCTAAAACTCCTACGATACCGACTCCTACAATAATCCAGGGACGTGTCTCAAAAATAACTTCTACAAAACGACCGAGTAAGATAGGGACATCAATTATCAGGAGATATCGAAACGTTCCGCTTGGTTTCCGTCGCGACAAATTCTACCGAGATCGATAAGGATCTTGTTCGCGATTGGACACCCGGTAGAAAGGTGGACGGGTCCTCACGGACGTCGAAGAGGGGGCCTCACGGATGCTGAAGAGGGGCCTCACGGATGCTGAAGAGGGACTTTGTCGTGGTCGGGCCTTTAGGATCGAGTCCCACGCGTTCCCAGACATTCCAGCTAGTAATTGCTGGCTGCCGCCTCCTATCTTGCCGACGTTCGCTCGCTTCTGAGACGATCTCTCCTTCTTCGACTCGTTTCGTCCTCGTCTTCTCTCTTCTTCTCTTGGTCCGCTTCGTAACACGGCTGCCCTCTGCTCCCCGGCGTTGCCCTTTCTCTCGCGAGCGATTCTTTGCATCGTGATGCTGCCTGCAGTTGCTTGCTCCTCCTCGACGGACGCTCGTTAGCGTCGGAAAACGCGGAGCTGACCGGCGCTAACTGCATCGACAGAAATCGCTCGAACGGGGCATGGGACTCGGGGCAACTTCGTGGTATCGGTTCACGGTTCGGACCTGGGTATAACTAGGTGCGCCGATGTACCGAGCTCTAGGAACTCTGGGCTTCTTTTCGGTATTTTTTGGTACTCTTGGTACAAGTGACCGGATTCGGTCTGAAAGAGGTGTACAGGAATTCGGCTTCTATGCTTTTGATTCTGTAGAATTTTTATTCTATGACTGGTTAGATGCGGGTTCTTCTAGTGTGCAAACAGGTTGTAAATAATGGGGCGAATTTCGAAATAAGAGGTTTAAAATATCAATCTTCTGATTTAGTGATTCACACAATTATTAACTTATAAATTGGTAAATTGCATGTGTTTGGAAAGAAGTATTTCCAGATGTAAATGTATATTTTCAAATAAAGCATCAGTTCTTCATCAACGCACTTTTAAATGCACTCTATGTGCACGTCCCTATCCCGTTGATGTTCACATTTGCCACATCTTCAACTCACGCAGATAATAATTTTACAAGTCTAAATTAAGCCCAATATTTTCAAGTAATTTTAATGTAGTATTTTTTGCTACATTTCAACCTATTCGCCCTAACTATTCTCGAAACCGTTTCGCCAGAATCGAAACTAGACCTTTGCCCATGGCAGTTAGCGGAAGCCCAAGACAGTTCCTCCGGTTCTTATCGGTGCAAAGACAATGAGCACCGAGTGGTAATTTCTCGTGAGATCGAATTTCGCTGTTTGTCAATGTCTCTGTTCGCGGATAGCCGAGATTCAAGCCTCTCAAGATGAGAAATTTGGAGAATCCCTTTGTCGCGGTGCCGTACGTTACCATAGAGTGGCTCGAGATTACCTAGCGGCTCTCGAGTGACCATGAGAAATTGCTTGCTAGGGATGTCGGATAATCACGAACACCCTGTACGTGAACCGGCAGGATTATGCGACGTTGTGCATATAGATACTGTAAACTCTCCTCTCTCTATCTAGCTGTCCTCGAGTTTCTCCCTCTCTCCGTGTGCGTCTCTCTGTCTCTTCGTCTCTCTAGCACGTCGACCACCCTCGTATCGTCGTCTCACAAATCTTCTCTTGTCTCATCTGTTACACCCTGAAATAGTCGGACGTAATCAATGAGGAGAAGGGAGACGAAGAGGTTAGGGCGAAGAGGAAGAGAGAAAGATGGAGAGAGGTCTAGGTTCGTGTCTCACCTGGCAGCACGTGTTTGTGTTGGTAGCCTGGGAGGTCTTGAACCGAATCGTGTGCGGACGCGTCGTTCGTCGTCTGAGGGTAAAGCGGACGCCGGATATTAGGTGTACGAGAGTCGAGAGGGCCCTTCGTGATATCGATTTTTTCCTGCTGAGTTCGCGAAGGATATTCGAGACTCTTCGTCAGATCGGTTCTTCTTTTTACTATAGAATTCTTACTTATTGACAAGCATCTTTATAATGTACTGAAGAATAATTATAACGGAAAGGAACGTGTGGTTACACGTATGAGCTAATAACCACAATGGAAACACAGGTGCCGCTAATGAGCGAGTTACAAACTATATAGACGTATCAGACCACATCAGATACAAATGTAGCCTCCGGACAGGTATTTCATTAACCCGTTGTCCTATAATATCATCAAATGATCTCCGGGTCAGACCCTCCAAAGATGTTCCTCTGATTTTCATATACGAATATTATTTCCTTACATTAACCCCTTGACCTACGATTTTTTCGACAGGTGCTAATTATTTCTGCAATGTTAGAATTAGAAATAAGGGAAGTTGAAACATTAAGTATATTTTGGATTTATGGATTCTTGATTATGTAGATTATAATTGGTGAATTCGAGACTAAATCGTGAAATATGGTTTTTGTGGGTGTGACACAATATTATAAGCGAAAGGATTATTATTCGAACATTACAATATTGTATGTAGGATGATTTGTATATTATATTAATTATTTTACAAAAACACGAGCCATTTATTATGCATTGGAAATAAATAAATAATTTCGTTTTTAATATTTCAGTGTGCAATTCATTTCAAATGACAGGCAGTCGCATTTTCATGTCATGTTTATGACATTTTATAAAAAACAAAGAATTTATGTATGAAATATACAAAAAATGACAATTTTATTATTTCATTGCAAAATCTTGTTTATTATTAATATTTATGATATCTTCAATTTTATAGTATGTAAGATGTAATTACATCTTTATAAAATTTAGGTCGCAACTGAGTAGTTTTCAGACATTTTAGAATTTCATGAAAATTTATGATTCTGTTTGTTTACTTTGGTTCACTGAAATTTCAGATTTGGTAGTTTAATTTTGATTAGCGAAACGGGCGACCTAATTATTTTTAATAAAATAGAGTGGCAATTTAATTTTCTTACATGCATAATGAAACGACCTGAATCTTTCTGCATTCGCAATAATATGAACCCAGTGCATTAGTCGGTTTCTAATAAATTTTGCAATGCTACCTCTACGTGGAATATAATGAAATGAATATAACATTGAGTTTTTCCGAAATTGTGTTCGCATTTGTTACTCGATTTGGGAATAAAATTTCTGTATTTATTATGGACTATCTAAGGATTCGGGTATTTGAGGATTGAAAGATTCAGAGATTCAAAAATTTGGGTACGTGTGGTAATTTTGGAGGTTGAGGAATTAGGGAATTTTGGAAATTGAGGATTGGGGTATGGGGACTTTGGAAATTCGAAATTTTGAGACTTTGGAGATTTTTGAGTTTGAGGATTTGTGGATTTGTGGATTTGGGGAGCTTGGAATTAGGCAATTTAGGGATTTGGAGAATTGGAAATTTCGGGATTTGGGAATCTAAAAAGCTGGGGTTTTTGGGATCTTGCTATTTCAGACTTCATGGATTTGGAGAATTGGAAATTTCGGGATTTGGGAATCTAAAAAGCTGGGGTTTTTGGGATCTTGCTATTTCAGGCTTCATGGATTTGGAGATTTGGGAATTTAGGAATTTAATTATTTGAGGATTTGGAGAATTCCGGGATTTGGGGATTGATGGGTTTGGGGATCTGGTAATTTGGGAATTTAGAAATTTGGAGATTTGTGGATTTGGTGATGTCGGAATTTGGGAATATAGAGATTTGGTCATTTGAGAACTCGGAGAAATCGGTATTTAGGAATTTAGATATTTGGTGATTTAGAAATTTGAGCATTTGAAGAATTGGGGATACGCGGATTTGTGAATATAGGAACTGAAATATTTAGAGATTTATGGGTTTGTAGATTTCCGGATCTAGAGATTAGGGGATTAACTTTTTAAAATCTTATTAGAAGTAGTGTTGTTTCACTAAAACTGCAACAAAAATTTAGAAATAAATAAAAAAATATTTATAAATAACCATAGATGTTAATTTTTCAAAAACTTATTATACGTTAATATAATTCCTTTAAAAAAAAAAACGGCATTTTCACATTTTTTAAATAAGTAGCTAAACGTCAATCGGTAAATGCAAACGATAAGAGAAGTAACATTTTCGAGTAGCATGGCGTAACCATTACGCGAAGTTAAATTCGATCGCAGAGAGCAGATATGAAAAACATGGCAGCACGGAGTAGTAGTAAAAAAATAAAGACATAACCAGGTAATTGCACGTGGGCAATGGTCGTACTTCACCGGGGCTGTCCTATCGGGCAACGCGACTTGATGGATTGCCTCGTAAACGGCGTCGAAGTTACGCTTTAATTTCGCTCGGTACTCGCGTGAAAATCGCGTATATCCGTTCAACGGATTCGACGCGACGCTAGGATCGTTCTGCGAATTTATTTTCACGATACGATGCCCGTCGGAATAAACAAGGCTTAGGCGGTTGCCGAAAAGTCGATAGCCCAGCGACAGATTTTATGTAGACGGGCTCGCTTCGAACGTTATTTCGAGCTTTATTTCGGGAACGGTGTCGTTGCTCGTGTCGGTGAAAATCGACCGCTGTTAACACGCTTGTTTTCCTCTTTCCTCTTGATTTTCCTTCAGGAAATTCGACACGAAACTATAGGCTACTTTAAGAGTCTACTATGCACCCCTCTGTGGTCTTCGATTGAACTTCATATGCTTCCATAACACATTTGCGAAAAATTCGTGTACTATTTTTTATATGCATACGACCGCTGTTAACACGCTTGTTTTCCTCTTTCCTCTTGATTTTCCTTCAGGAAATTCGACACGAAACTGTGGGCTACTTTAAGAGTCTACTATGCACCCCTCTGTGGTCTTCGATTGAACTTCATAGGTTTCCATAACACATTTGCGAAAAATTCGTGTACTATTTTTTATATGCATACGACCGCTGTTAACGTTGCTTGTTTTCTTCTCTTTCCTCTTGGTTTTCCTTCAAGAAATTTGACACGAAACTGTGGGCTACTTTAAGAGTCTACCATGCACCCCTCTGTGGTCTTCGATTGAACTTCATATGCTTCCATAACACATTTGCGAAAAATTCGTGTACTATTTTTTATATGCATACGACCGCTGTTAACACGCTTGTTTTCCTCTCTTTTCTCCTGATTTTCTTTCAGGAAATTCGACACGAAACTGTGGGCTACTTTAAGAGTCTACTATGCACCCCTCTGTGGTCTTCGATTGAACTTCATAGGTTTCCATAATACATTTGCGAAGATTTTGAATGTAAACATTTTTCATATACACACGATCTAGTTACAGATAACTGGATACCTTACAATGTCAAAGAAACAGAAATTCGAACCCTAGTTATACTTTGTCGAGTATGACTCGTGACACTTATAGTTTATACGTAATGAATTAAATTATAGATTGATGGATTAAATTTGAAGTTCAACTATAATGTACACACTCAAGAATTGCTAAATATAAAATACATACAACCTTGAGTTTTGAATACAACCTTGTATTAATATTGTAGTTAATAGACAGTATTTACTGACGTAGATAAATAGATTGTAAGGCAAAGGGTTAATCGTCACATAATTAACAAATCAATAATTCTATATTAGACTTTCTTCGTACATCTATTTCCTTCATTACATTTCCACGATAAAAGCAGTTGAAAATCATAATTTGTAGGAGTTAATTCATCTTGACAATTAAACCCAGGGAAATAGTACCGATAATTTTAAATGCGGTATGAATGTACAAATCGGTTCCGTACGAGAGAATTTCTGCAGCGGGTCTAATTGGAGTATGAAAATTAATCACATTTAGGATTACTCGAATTTGGCGAGAATCCTTTGATGGCAAAGGATTAACGTGACGTTAAAATACGTAGGTAGGTACACTGATTGCTAGGAGGACTATAAATGCAAGGTTGATTGACTGGGAAATGAAATGGATTGCTTTGAACCGTGGAACAGTGGACAACACTGATGCGGTTCTTTGGGTGTTGGTTGAATCGAGTGGATGAAGTGATTCTAGAGAGTGTGTCCTTGTATGAATAGAGTGGAGTGGTTTGAAGAATTGTACGTAGCATGAGAAATATTCAGAACGCTAATGGAATAGTCTGATTGATACAATCACATAGTTTCCTTCTCGCTGCGTTGTACGGTGATTTGTTAAAAATACCTTGTTCTCGTGTGTCCACGCTGCAGTATGTGCGCATACATCATTCTCTTTGTACTTGGGAAATTTTCAATTCGAAGAATTCTAGGAATTTTGGGAGCTTTTGCTAGTTTGGAACTGGAAGATTTTGGGAATTTTGAGGACTTTGGGATCTCTGGGGAACTTGGTATTTTGAGAATTTGTAAATTAGGGAGATTTTGGGGAATTTTAAGATATTGGGAATTAGAGAAATTTTGGGGAATTTTAAAAATTTGGAAATTAGGAAGATTTTGGGGAATTTAAACAAGTTGGGAACTAGGGAGATTTCAGGAAATTTAAACAAGTTGGGAATTAGGGAGATTTTGAGGAATTTTGAGAATTTGGAAATTAGGGAGATTTGGGGGAATTTAAACAAGTTGGGAACTAGGGAGATTTTAGGGAATTTTGAGAATTTGGAAATTATGAAGATTTTGGGGAATTTTAAGAAGTTGGAAACTAGGGAGATTTTAGGGAATTTTAAGATGTTGGAAATCAGGAAGATTTTGGAGAATTTTAAGAATTGGAGGAATCGAGGATTTTGGGAATTTTTGAGAGTTTGAGATTTTGAGGAATTTTTGAGATTTTGTGGAATTTTAGGATTTTAGGGAATTTTTGAGATTTTGAGGAATTTTGGAGATTTTGTGGAATTTTAGGATTTTAGGGAATTTTGGAGATTTTGAAAATGTCAGGTCTTGGCAAATTCAAGAATTAGGTAATTCAGTGAATTTAAAATTAGAAGAACTTGAAACTCAATGATTTGGACATATAAAAATTCAAAAATTTGAAAATTCAAGGATTTTAAGTTTGACAAATCAGAAAAAGTCAGATACTTAAAATCTCATCAAATGAAATATTTAAAAATGTTTGAATTTGAGAATATACAAATCAAAAACCCAGTAGAAAGTGAAAATCTCAAAACTGCCAAGTTTCAAACAAGCACTAAAATTTTCAAATGAAGATACTAACACCGAATTATATCGCCTCATGCTAATTCACCACGCATCAGCGATGATCGCATATCCACGCTATCAAATAGCTTTATAACCACTCATTACGCTATCATCCATTGCATCGTCCTACATCATTCAGCAATAGCTCTTCCTGTATTGCTAATTTCAAGAATTTCCCGGTTTATCATCTGCATCAATTGCAACGTAACAAGAATATGCTGCGGGTAGAATAGCAGAATCGATCAGGAAGTTAGAAGAAAATAGGAGTTCCTATTCAACGTTCGAAATAGCAAAGAGGGTGGGCAGATCGTTCCGTAAGTGCATCAGGGAGGGGTATAGAGTTTAATCTTTCGCAACGCAACCGATCAGGGTGCAACTTTTCCCCGTCTGGAAGGAGTTACATCCCGTTGGATCGGCTGGAAACGCGGAGTTTGGCCGCGCTGTCGGCATGAATTATTCAGAACAGCCAGCGAGCGGAATAAAACCGATTCTCGCGTTAAACGTTCGACGACGATACTCCCCATCTAGCCGCGTTATACGCACGCGCCATTTGTAACTCCACTGTTTTATTCGACTTTCTCGTTGCAGAAAGCGACAAATAAAACGCCTTGTACTGTCTTCCGTATTCGTGTTGCCTCGATTTCCGCGGTTCTATTGAAACGGCAGTTGAGGAGATTCGGAAATTTTATTGTTAAAGTGGCGATTTCAGGGTTTGCGAATTTTGGAATTCAGAGATATGCAAATTTGGGGTATTTGAAAATTTAGCCTCCAGAAATTTTCGTATGCAAATTTTGGAATTGTGCAATTGAAAAAATTTGTGATATTTGGAAACTGTGAAAGTTTAGGAATTTGCGAAAATTTCTGAATTCAGAAATTAGGAAATTTGAGAATTTGGGAAAATAAGGAAATTCGGGAAATTTGAAAAATTTAGAAAAATGAGGAAATTCGGGAAATTTAGGAATTTGGGAAAATAAGGAAATTCGGGAAATTTGAAAAATTTAGAAAAATGAGGAAATTCGGGAAATTTAGGAATTTGGGAAAATAAGGAAATTCGGGAAATTTGAAAAATTTAGAAAAATGAGGAAATTCGGGAAATTTGAAAAATTTAGAAAAATGAGGAAATTCGGGAAATTTAGGAATTTGGGAAAATAAGGAAATTCAGAAAATTTAGGAATTCGGGAAAATCAGGTGATTCGGAAAATTTAGAAATTGGAAAATTTAAAAATTTGGAAAATTTAGAAATTGAAATCCACAAATTAAAAAATTTAAAAACACCAATTCAACAATCCTCGAATATGAAAAACTTAAAAATTCGAAACATTTCACAATCTTGATATTTGAATATTTTCAAATCAGCACATTCTCCCTCAAGCGCAAATTCCCCGTAATTTCCATTTCTTTGATGTTGCATCACTTATTCAAACGGCAATTAATTCAAAGGAATGATTGTTGAAAATGCTAATGGTACTTGTAAAGATAAAGATTTCGCTAAATAATACATTGAAATCCATCGTGCAGAAATTGCAAGAAGCATAATCATAACTGGGAACATGAAAAGATTGCCTGGGGATTTTCAGACCAACACGAGAGTATAACTATATCCGATGCATTTTGAAAATGAGCAACTTTGAAAGAAACTCGGCTTCCTTGCCATTGTTTCTCGGATATGAGAGCTACAATTTTTTTTTCTCCTTTCGGCTTTTTGTTCGTCGAGTATTCAGAGAACATATTCCGCGCGTACGGTTGCTGCAATATGAATCCCTCGCAGTCCGTGTGCACCTTTGTTACGCGTTTAATATGTTCTTTACGGTATCTTTATTAAATTCTCGTGGCCATGTTTGCTGTCTCTAATTTCTTTTCCCCTCCTCGTTCTAAATTCAACGTTTTGTAGCATTCACTTACCTTCTTTCGTGTTTCCCGATCTTTCAGATTATACACAATTTACTGTAACTGTTGTTTTAAATCCTCTTCGGTGATAACCGCGATAATACCACGATATCGTACTGGAAATTAACACTAGCTTTTATATTGAAGACTTTTATATTGAACATTGTACACTTTTATATTGAACATTGTACACTTTTATATTGAACATTGTACACTTTTATATTGAACATGGAGTGGAACATTAAATAGATAAATACCCAAAGATTAAGTGAAATAAAGAACAGATATTTTGATTAAAACACGACAAGAAAATTTTCTGGTGTCAAATGTGAAATATAAAATCAATCCTGGTGGTAATAGTGTTAATACCTTTTGTTGATTGTTTCTTGTATTTCTTCATTATATTCCACAATTAATTTAATGATTGTCCGTTTCTGAATTATTAAGGAAAAACACGGACCAATCAGAGCACGAGGATTACGCGCAGACGCGATAGCGATAGCTTCGAGCCTAAAAAAATTTATATTCCCTAATATAAATTACTAGGAAATTACGGAGAGTGGAGTTACGGCGCGTTGAAATTTCGACGCGTGGAAATACGGCGCGTAGAATTAGGGAGCGTACGAATTACGGCGCGAGGAAATACAGCGCGTGGAATTATGGCGCGTGAAAATTACGGTGTGTGGCTATTATGGCGCGTAGAAATTTCGACGCTGAGAAATACAGAGCGTGGGATTATGACGCGTGGAACTTACAGAGCGTGGAATTATGACGCGTGGGAATTAGGGCACGTGGAAATATAGCGCGTGGAAATATAGCGTGTGGAAATACAGCGCGTGGAAGTACAGAGCGTGGAAATACAGAGCATGGAAATTACGGAGCGTGGAAATTACGGAGCGTGGAATTATGTCGCATGGGAATTACAGCGCGTGGAATTATGCCGCGTGAAAATTACGGTGTGTGGTATTATGGCGCGTGGAATTACGGCGCGTAGAAATTTTGATGCGTGGAAATTACAGAGCGTGGAATTATGGTGCGTAGAAATTTCAACGCGTGGAAATTACAGAGCGTGGAATTATGGCGCATGGAAATACGGCACGTGGAATTATGACGCGTGAAAATTACGGTGTGTGGTATTATGGCGCGTGGAATTACGGCGCGTAGAAATTTTGACGCGTGGAAATTACAGAGCGTGGAATTATGGTGCGTAGAAATTTCGACGCGTGGAAATTACAGAGCGTGGAATTATGGTGCATGGGAATTACAGCGCGTGGAATTATGGCGCATGGGAATTACGGCGCGTGGAAATACAGCGCGTGGAATTATGGCGCATGGGAATTACGGCGCGTGGAAATTACAGAATGAAAAATTACATTTCTTAATAATTCAGAAACGAAGCTTCAAATCCCCTCTTTGCAACGGGAAACCTTATTCAGAATCGCATCAGCTGCCCCCCATTCCAAGAACCTACACAAATTGTGAGATACCCTGTAGTTTAAATAGATCCATCGAACAGTTACGCAAAATTTCCTCCAGATTATCAGCGGTCGTAAACCGGTTGATTTTTCGTAATCCCGTAAATAAGGTGCGTTTTCCTTAAAGCGATCTTCGATACCTTCAGCTGTAGAGAATAAGTAATGCAAAATGCGCGAGCTCTTCCCACGATAATCGCATAAAAGTTGCATCGAAATGAGCCGCGATGTACAGATAGTTCTGCTGACGGTCTATCCCGAAAGCGTATCTATCGGTCGATCGTTCTGCAATATCGATAGTAAGCCGACGAAGAGAAAAAGGCGAGTCAGCTTGAAAGCCGGCAAGCACGACGTGGAAGGCGTTGCATTATTACGTCGGCCTCCGGTTCGGATGAATTTTTTAACAGGCCCTTTCCGAAGCAGGCAAGGAAAACGCGGCAGCCTGCCAACCCAGAAAGAGAATTCCCTGTTCGAGGAACCAGCAGTATGTATAATAATTAAAAGACTGCACAGCCGCGGGCTTTCGGAGCTTTTGAATTGCGTACCTACAAGTATAGACGTAGAATAATCAAATTAGCGGACATTTTGCCCGAGAAACGCTCGGCAACGGAAATCTCGTTGAAAGAAAGCCTGCATCCAGATTTATTGTTACCACGATTGTTTCAGGGACTACTCTTTGTTCTTTCGCCCTTTCAGACGCATCTTTTCACTGTGATACTCAATGAGACTACTCGGATAAAATTATTCGCAGGCTCGTTCGATTGATTGACTCGAAATTATTCATGCGTGCAAATGGGTGTAATCAGATACTTTTATAGAAATTCTTTTATTGCGATTCAAGGTTTATGCTTCTTAATTTTGATTGGGGGAGTTGGGGGAATTGTCGCTTTGGAGGGAACGTGTTGCAACGAGGGGAACTTAATTTAATGTTAATTTTTATAAGGTGATTTGATTAGTTGAGGAAGGGTCGTTGAGAGAGGGAGTTTGGAATAATAGAAATTTGGAAATGAATTTAGAAGTTTTGGAATTTGGAGGATTTGGGAGTTTAAACTTGAGGAGTTAGGAATTTGTGAGTTTGGAGCTTTCGAAATGTCAGAATTTTGCGATTTAATGTTGGAAATTTAGATGTTTGAGAATATTGGTTTGAGATTTGGAAATTTAAGAATTTCGAAAATTTTAGTGTCCCAAGAGTTTTCAGTTTTGAAATTTGAGACGTTAAACATTTGGGAAATTTAAGTATTTGACATTTGAGAATGTGGGAAATTTGAAAATTCTAAAGTAACAAGATTTGTAAGTTTGAAAATTTAGAAAAGTCGAGAATTTGAAAATCTACGAACTTGGGAAATTTGAATATTTGTAAATTTGAGAATTTGGACAATCTCTCATCTGACATCTTGACATTCTGAAATTCTGACAATTGCAAATCTAATAATTTAGAAACTTCAAGATTTCAAAATCTGACACTGAATAAATTCGAATATTTGTACTTCCAACAATTTTTGAGTCATACAAATCTAATTATCTGAGAATATACTTTCTCCAAAATTTGAGACAGTATAATCATTTAATTTGCAACTTGTAATTTGAATAATTAAATCCACTACCCTCCGCACATTAAAATAAAGTCACATTTCTTCAATTAGCATAGTTTCACTAAAAGTATGAATTAAGGTGAAAAATGTCTACTGAATATATTTGCTTTACTAACAATGTATACTCACACTACTAGAACTTTAAATTTCACTGGCTGTGAATACATTTACTTATCAAGTTAGCATGTGCATACATTGAACTGGTAAGTGTATACATTTACTAAATTACACAAACAGATCTAAGACCCCGGACGAAATGCTCTTTCCTCCTCCTTTCCTGTTTCCCATCTCTCTTCCGCAGTAAAACCACCCTAATTCTGATGCTTCAATTTCATCCCCAAAATAAGGAACTTGCAATTACTGTGTCAACAATCTATATCTTTCAAACTGTTTTCTATTTTACAAAGAAATTGAAGAGGTTCATTTATTTTTTCTTTTCTCTTCTTTAATGATTACGTAATTTTCACATTTTGTAAATTATATAATTTATATTCGAAATTGGACCTTATATTATTGTACAGTAATATAGTAATAATGTTAAGAAATTAGAAATTGTGCAATAATAATAATGTACTTTGTACGTTGTTGTATATTTCATATATAGCCATTTTTTTTAATTTGATTGGCGGCAACTTGGATATAGACTTTTTGAACGTGAATTTATCTGCGTTAGAAATTTACAGGTTTACAGATTTACAAATTTACAAATGTACAAATTTAAAAATTTAGCAACCTCAAGATTGTATTTCTTAACTTTTAGATTTTCATATCGCCAAATTACAAAATCATCTTCAAACTTCATTTAATAATACATTTTCTTAAGTTTAGAGAACTGTCTCATATAATATTGATCTAACAAGTTCAATGTTTCTAAAAATTACTATTATTTCAAAATAGTCACGTCACAAAAACTATCGCAACCCCATAATTCCCTGAATCACCCCTTACAACAAAAACCTGTATTGCTCATCGCAACACATTCTGTTTGTATCTCCCCAATAAATATTTCAAACTTCCATAAAACGCATATGTTCGAAGCAATACAAAAACCTAGTACCTACCCAATAAATATTTCAAACTTGTCCATAAAACGCAGAATCCCTTGAAAACAGTATCTTCCCGATAAATATTTGAAATTTGTCCATAGAACAGCAGCACAACAAAAAACGTATTATCTTCTCGATAAATATTTGAAACTTCTCGAAACATCCCCTGAATCGCCGAATCATCCGAACCCGCAAAAGACGCGGCGACGTATCGTTCTAAACAGCAAAACGTAAAACGCTCGATTTCACCCTCTTTTTTCAATGGAGGCCCTCGAGCTAAGTCTTTTCTCGTGGTGTACGCGAATCGGCCCCTTAACGTGAGCTCGAGGATGCTCTTTTATTTTCTCCCTCGAAATCTCTAGGCCACTTCCGGCGGACGCGGTATCCTCCAGTCGCGTTTCCGCGTATCCAATTACCATTTGCCAATTAAAAGTTAGAGACGTGTATCGGACGGATCCTCGAAAAGGACCGAACGCGCTGGACGGAACTCGATTATGGGAAAAGTGTGCTGCGGACCGTTTAGAGAGACTTTGAGGAGAAAAAAGGGGAATCGTGAAAGAGAGAGAGACCGACTTCGAGTGAAGTCGACGGGCAGGGGTGGAAAAGGGGAATATGAACGCGCAAGAACCGATAGTCCCCGAGGAAGCAGGATGTCGTGGGGAATATCTTTGAAGGAAGTAGACAGAGCCAATTACAATTTTCCAATTAAAACGTCCGTCGAGATGATGCTTCCGCGGCTAAATTTTGGGAGTTTCATTGTGATCGAACACGATTTTAATCCACGTGTACCGCTCTTTGTGATCGCATGAGTTTCAATAAGCGAATGTCTTTTATTCATGTTTCTGTGTTTTTTGCTAATAACTCGAAAATGGAGTCTCAACCAATATTTTGGCAGAGGAAAAAGTTGTTCAGAATCGTTTTCGGCTCTTACACTAGTTGTGCAACACTATATGCATACCAATTTTTTGGGAAAAAATATTAATCAGAAAAAAAATCTGGTTGGATAATTTTTCTAATGTGTATACCGAAGCATTGCAAATATTTGTTCATACCTATCTACCTTATCCTAAAATCTACCCTAAAACCGTCTAAAGTGTGTACCTACAGTATGTATCTCTATGCAAAACTTAAAGACAAAATATTCAGTAATTTTTATGTGATGACACAACATACATGTAATTAAATAGTAACATGTACTTGTTGGTTAATTTTCCTGTAAACATATAGACATACACTTGTACATATTTTCAACAAAATTTTGTAATTCCAACAAAATTGAGTAATCGTTAATGTTTAAGCTCCTAAACCTATAATCTATTAGAACGATATCGCGATTGATATCACGTCAGAGAAGCTCGTCAGTGAAATGTTCTTGCCGCAAGTTCAACCCACAAGAGTGTGATGGAAATCCAGCAAGAAAATGAGCAATTCGTCTGTGACGATTCAAGAAGCCTGTACAGACACTTAACGAAGAAGAGGAAAGAAAAAGAAGTCGGTTCTTGTCTCGTTTCGTGTGTGCCTTCTCGATAAATAGATCGCACGAAGGTTGCCCAAGACCCGAAGAAGATTCCGCTCCATTTCACCGGCGATCACTCGACGTCGATAAATTCTCCCCTCGAATATTTCCTTCGTGCCTGGTGTTCGAATCAATTTGATCGTGGTAAGTGCGCCAGGTTGAAGAAGGAATCGTTGAATCACTATCGAACGATCTGTTATTAATTGTCAATCGGTGAGATGGGATCTCTCGAGAAATACAGCGTTGTTTCATAACGTGAATTTGCGCTCGAAGTTTTCCAATCTTTTGCGCTGTGTAAAGTGGCGAATATGTTTTTATTGGCTGGCAACTTACCAAACACGCGGAATATCGATACTTGATACTAGTCCATATTTATGTACAGTATCTATTCTAGTTCATATTTATATACAGTATCTATACTAGTTCATATTTATACATATACAATATCTATACTAGTTCATATTTAGGTTATGGTAATCTGGCTCATGAGATTTCTCTGTTCCAAGTGAAAATGAACACTTTGATGAAACTACCAATTGGTGAAAATACCAATGAGTTCTCAAGGATTTTCTGTCACTTGAGTCAAAGAATTTCCGTGACTTCAAAGTCAGTAATACAACGAAACTCCTTTTTGAAGGAAAAGTGCGATCTAAAGAAATGGTGAGGAAGCGTCCGTACGTCGAACGATAATACGGGCGTGCCGGTTAATTGCAATTTCCCAATTAAAATGCCAAACAGTCCCATAACGCGTCGCAAATGGACGGCTTCAATCGGATTTCCATTATCGTCGCAGCGGCGCGATAATTTGCGGCTAAACTCGCGTCTCGTTCCGGGTGACCACTGCGCCAGGTTATTGTTGGTGCCGTTGCTTGTTGCTGGGAGAGGCCGAAAGGCTTCACGCACCCTCTCCTGCTCTTCGCACCGATTCTCCCTTTGTGTCGCACACGACGAGAGACCGTCATCGGCTCGTTAAGTTCAACGTCAGCGGCGATTAGTTAACGCGCTCGTGACCAGTCGACAGCCTCCGCTCGGGGTCACGCGTGTAATTTCGACCGAGCAACCCCTGCTCGCCGATTTTCTCGTTACCCGTCATCACCGACCTCTCGTTTTTCGATCCTGCGCAACCGTGGCCTCGTTGTCTATCTTAATCCGACCGTGAATTTAGTCGACGTTGTTTCGGTATTTGCGCCGTGACTAGATTGCAAATCTGATTTTGGAGGAGGTTTGGACATTTGAGGAGCTAGGAATTTGGGGTCTAAGAGATTTGTAGTACTGAGGATCTATAACTACTACAATCTATGAGTATATACTCAATCTATCATAAACACTAGTTCTACCCACGTTAAATGCAAATTTGTAAATAGAAAATAAAGTGGAGATATAAATAATATTGTAGCATCGAGTAACACATGTTCTCATATCTCAACAAAATATGAAATTTTATGAAGCTTGAAAGTCTAGCGTTAACAAACTTGTTAACATTTCATCATTCGAAGTGTCAACGAACCAGTGGAGGCATAAAATATCTCACTTAATTTCCGCGGAAGACCCTTATTCATTTGTCTCGTTGAAGCCCACCCAGGGGCCCCGCGAAATTCCAAATAGAAACACGGGTTTCTCGTAGGAGCACACGAGGCAAACGTCGTGTATCGCGTTTCCTGGAAATCCTCGGGGCGAAGGTAACCATTCTAGCAGACTCGCGAAAGTCGAGAATTACGGACGTAACAGGATTTCTCGATGTCGACGCGGAGGATAATTCGCAGGGAACGATTCTCTGTCTCCTGGAGGAGCGCGAGAAGGGATCCTCCCGTCGTCTTTGCCGCCTTAATTGGAAAATGCTAATTAGCATCCAACCCCGGCGCGATATTCGCTGTCGACCGAGCGAGAGCTTCGGCTTCCTCCGTCTGCTTTTCGCCCTCCCTTAAAACCCTCCCTCTCTTCCCTCCCGTTTTCCCGCCGAGCAACGCCCTTCGCCACCCTTCCGTCGATTCTTCGCGACGAAATTAAAGCTCGCGAAGGGAAATTCTGCTTCGATCCGACAGGAAGGCGACCGACGATGCTTGAACGTACGATTGATCAGGGAAGCTTGGACAAAAAATCACTTCGAACCATGGGGTCGAGAACCTCTACAAGGACAATGGGAGGAGGCTACGAGCATTCCTATTGAACCACTCCTGAAAGAGGAACAGCTGTTTGTACTGCGACTAGGGGTAGCCGAATTTTGTTAGATTAACCCTTTGACTGCCAGATAAAAATTCGAACAGTTCGGCAGGCAAAGGTACAACGATCGAATGGATCAACTTCTACGGGCTCTTTGATGTGTTTGAGAGCTGATTTGGTTTCGGTTAATGTTGAAAAGGTTCATTGTAGTTGTTCAATCATTAATTATCCTGAAGCGAAGTAGATACACTAGGGATTGGATTGTGAAGCATGGATCTTTATTCGTTTGTAGTTGTCACTTTATTTGTACAATAGAAGCTTGTGTATTGATAGTTGCAGGAATTGATTAAAATATAAAATATTGTTAATATATTATGCAGTGTAGGTTAAAGGGTTGTAAAAGCGTGAGTGAAAGAACATTTATAGTTGCATACTTTTTTATCCACTATCCATTTTGTGTTTCCCATACGTCCATTTTGAATTGTCTAACGTTGGGTCATATTTCCATTTGTGCCGCAATAGTCACGATCGTTCGACCATAAACTTCGCATAAGAAAATTCGTTTAGTCTTCTGTAGCCAGACGAAAAGTACAATTCACTTGTTATTAATACGCCGTAAACTTTAGATGCGTCGTAATAAAGCGTTGCTCAGAATCGTCATAAAATAAATTGTTCCTTATCTAAAACACCTCTCGAAAGATCTACGAGCGTAAAGTCACGCCCCGTTCCCGCGGCCACATTTCAAACCAAACAGATCACGAAGCTAAGAGCAAAAAGGGAAACATTTGTTCCCGCGAACGTCTCAAGAGTCTCAAACTGCTCTCCATAAAGCCACCATCTTACACGCTCGATCCCTGATTCAACTTCAGGATCCGGTGACTCGGTGTTCAGCCACGAGGACGTCGTTCTTCTGTCCTAAGACCCCGACAGAAATAACAGACGACCACGATGAAACGTAACGAACGATAATAAATCAAACGATCGTTCTCCTCCGCGAAATTCGCCACCCTCCATCCCCCGATTATCCGCTATAAAATCGAATCGATTCCGTCGACACGTTCGGCACTCGCGAGTTCGAAATGGAACACGCGTGGATTGCTCTTGAAAAATTCAAACGGCTATTTTTCAGCTGGAAATTTCAACGCGATTTCGAACCGTCTGCGATTCGTGATCAATTCGATCGATTCGTGCAATTTGATTTCGATGAACGTGAACGCTACTGAAAATCGTCTCGAAACTATGCACCGGAGTAATTGCTTCCAGTGACAAAGCTACTGATTAATCAATGACTGCCAATTGACAAAAAACACGATATTCGTTGATCGCTTTACGCGTGAATGTTTAGAGCGATGTGAACACTAACGGATAGACAGTTTATCAATTTGGAAATTGGAAGATTTGCAAAATTTTTAAGTAGAACTTTTAGCTGGGACGTTTTAACTGGAAATGCTTAACTAGAACTTTTAACTACATATTTTTTACTGGAAGTATTTAATTTAGGACTAAATACGATTAGGAATTTGAGTTAGTATTTGTAAAGTTATGAATTTATGTGGAAAAGATCTATGGGACAGGAGATGCAAAAATATTATTTTTAACAAATTTATCAAGCATTATAGGTAATACTCTTAATTGTAGATAACAAGAGAGCAGATTAGAATTATTTGTTGCAACACTCAAATTTTCTAGAATGACATAAAACATTTATACAGTAAAATAGAGTAATAAAAATTTTCCAGATTCCACGATACCACACAAAGTCTAGCAAACGCAATAAAGAGAATTTCGCAATGATCCTAAGATTCCAGCAACGCATACGAGCCATTACCCACAATCACCAAAGCGACCACAACAATTTCACGCCCCACGGTGACAATTGGCTCTGATCTTTCAATTGAACTGCATTATCCGAGTGCAGACTAATCTTCTGAAATCCCAGCACAAGCCGACTAGTACAATCACGTATGGTTCATTTATAGAACACACTGTCTGCCACCTGTCTGTGTTTCTATGACGGTTCAGCTTTCTTACCTTCGATGATTCATCAACGATTTTACTGAAACGAGAGTCCTGTTTTCGTAACATTTCGATGGCTATCTTGCCCTCTTCTGTGGGATCATCTTTCGTGATAGGCCAACGGCAAGAAAAATCCACGGGAAAAAGAGCCAACGTAATTGCGGCTTCGAGCTAGCTTGTCTACCTCGATTTCCCTTTTTCTAACGCGATAAAGTGCCTACGGGTCAGACGGACTTCGTTCGATCGCCATCGCGATCCATTTAACGCGTTAATCACCGTGCCACTATGCATTTATGCCTCGATCTTTGGCCATGCCGCCAGTCACACCTTTTGCGTTTCTGTTTTTTACCGGAGCTCGATGCAAAATCATGCACTTTCATTTTGTAACTGACGTCCGCCAGCTTCGGTATTTGCCGCTTGCTGCCATTTTCAACACCTCGAGTGCCGTATCCGTTATTTTGAATATTGATGACTTGAGGTACTAAGTAATTGCTGCTTAGGGATTTGGGTGCTAATTTTCGTTACTAGGGAAATTGTTATACTTGCAGAATTTGAGAGATTGTATCTGGGCCTTGGGGAGTTTGCAGTTTTAGGATTTCAATATTTGGAAATTTTTTGTTTGATGAGTTCTCGTATCTGGACGATAATTGACTGATTGATTGATTTTATAAGGGCCTCAACGTAAAAGACCTGGTCGTTAAGAGATTTGTAAAATTTTAGAATCTGGAAGTAAATTTGACCTATTCAAATGGATGTGATAGAAAATGACCTTCTTTCGACTCATTTTCTTTTGAAATAAATTGAAGGCACTCGAAGTTAGAATATGAAATTGCATGAAACTGCAGGAATGTTTAACTCGTAAACACGCCCATCAGATACCAAGTTATTTTCCTTGCAGAGAACAGAAACGCATCGAGCGAATGACATTTTTATAATTAAACGACGTCTCTTTGGAGCATCCGATTTTCCCCAATCAATAATTCCAGCTATAAATATCTTGGCATAAAAGTTTAACGCTTCTGTTAAAGTGTTACGAGGCACGTCCATTTGCAGGCTGGACAGAAATTAGCGTCGTAATTTATGCGAGCGACGCATCATCATCCAGTAACTAATTACACGAACGTAACATCGAGTAGCGACAATAGTGGGAACACGTTTCCGTGGCACGGTTTCATCGTGGAACTACACGAGGAGCATCTTTCGCGTTGTAACGCATAACTTGCCACACTTCTCTCGAACAACAGTTCCCAATTACCTAGGCTGGCCAGCGACCGGAAGACATCGGAGTTTCAACGTGTAACCGAGCACGCCTCGACGAAACAGTTATTCCAATCCCGTCCTCGGCAATATACGGGTTATCTCTCTGTCCTGTGAACGTCGATTTTCTCCAGTTTCCAATTGCAGAGACGAGACAGAGAGGGCTAACGACAATCGCGTTACACGTCCAGCCACCGTGATATCGTTTGCGCAATATTTTGATTGCTACCTTCGCTGGTCCTGATCTTCGCCTCTGCTACCAACGTGATAGGCTAACCAACGATCAACGTGCTTCCACGAACATCGCGACCACAGGATCTACCTTCGTACCATTTATTTTTCATATTCCAGTTCATCTTTCCCTCGTCAATTCGATATCGGGAGATTACCGCGAAATATAGACCTTACGGAGGATCGATTGAATTCCATTTTCGTTGCTCGGAAATTTACTCGAATTCTGATATTTTAGGAAGTCGGTTATTTCCGGATTTGCGGATGTAGAAATTTATAACGTCAGAAGGAAGTTTAATGATTATCGACGTTTCGAACTTCTGGATTCCTACACTTTTCAGACTCTTCATTATCGAGTAGTTAAAAATTTGTGATTTGAGAGTTGACGAATTTAGAAATTTAGCGATTTAGTTAGGTGATTTAGAAATTTATAACGTTAAGAGTCATTTGGAAGTTTAATGATTATGGATGTTTCAAATTTCTGGGTTCTTAAGTTTTTCAAAGTTTTAATTATTGAATGTATTTAAAAACTTGAGAGTTGAATTTAGAATGGACATTTGAAACTTATAAATTTCTAGATTCTCAAATTTTTAATTATCGAGTTCATGTATTAAAAAGTTGAATAACTCGAAAAATTACGATTTTAGAAGTTCAGTGATTTGTAAATTTGTAAATACAGAAATGCAGAAATCTTGAATTTTTCTACTCCCAAAAAACTACTAATTAATAATTTCCCCTTTTAACTTTTTCCAGTCCAATATTTAGCTTGAGTAAATTTCAAGAGTGAGAAATGTGAATATTCAAGAATTTATAAGAACGAGAATGGCATTATTTAATTCGATAACTAAAACGGTATACTGGAAGCAACGACCTCCGTTATCGAATCCCGTGTGCTAAAAAGAAATTCCTTAATCAATTAAACCGTCGATATGGCGGGTTGAAACCGCCACGCGAGGAATGGTGCCATTAATCTCGTCAGTCGTGCCTATCGTTTAAATTCTGGCATTTAAATGGACTTCCGTTTAGCCTAGCCGGAAATGCAAGAAGCCCGGCATCCATGGCGTCGTTTTCGATTAAATCTCACCCCGATGTCGAGGAGAGCCTCCGGTCAAGGGGAAAAAAAGTGGAGTTCGTGGAAAAGAAACTTAACCGCGCATTAATGCGCACGCGAGCGTTAAGAACGCTGCAAGCATCTTGCCGAGCCATTACGATCTAGCAACGCGTAATTTTGGCACCGGGGTTCTCGCGTAATTTCCCCTAGCATTTACGAGGGGTTGCCAGAGTCACGAGACCCCCAAAGGGCTCGTTGTTCTTCGATCACCTGGGGATACCTTTCCGAACGGCCATCTCCACCCTTCGCTAACCGATGACTCTTCTACTCGGTACATTTACCACCGATGGTCAATGTTATAGGGCCGACCCTTTTTAATTCAGATATACGTTCACTGCCCGAATTTTCGAATATTAGGAATGAAGAGAAATTGTTATTTTACGTGGTTGTATACGATGCTGAAATTCGGTTAAATTTACCCTTTCGAGGCCCTTTTTCATGGGGTGAATTCGGACTTTATCTCACAGCTAAGTTAGAATGATTTATATAATCGTACCTATACAATGTATATCTATGTCAATGTACCTATATGTATATCTACGTCAATGTAACTATATGTATATACATGTCAATGTACCTATATGTATATCTATGTCAATGTACCTATATGTATATCTACGTCAATGTAACTATATGTATATCTACGTCAATGTAATTATATGTATATACATGTCAATGTACCTATATGTATATCTATGTCAATGTACCTATATGTATATCTACGTCAATGTAACTATATGTATATCTATGTCAATGTACCTATATGTATACCTGTGTTAATGGTACCTACCTATATGCATATCTACATCAATGGTACCTACATGTGTATCTATGTATATCTACACTACCGTCCATAAGTATCCGGATACCAGCGAAATATGCATTCGCGTTGCATGAAAGTTATTCAAGTATCTGCAACAGTAACAAAAATCAATTTTTTTTTCTACGAAGGTCAGAATACTGGAACGTTTTTCCATTGGTAATTCTCGTTTGGAACTCATATCTCGATGGAAAAGAAGCTACAGACGAACTAAACCGAAACTGTGGAGTGCGTAGCGTTACCTCCATTCTTATCTCCATTGAGGGAACCTAAACATCTACCAACAGTTTACAAACACTTAAAACATATCGAAGAACCCTCTGAATACGTTCTGCACCATAGAAATGAAACACAGTAGAAATTAAAATTTTTTTTAGAATCGAAGGCGTTTCATTAGATTCTCAAATTTGGACTTTGTACTTCTGGACATGAATTTTACTTTCACACTTTCATTGTATAATTTGTACTTAAAAATTAATTCTATTACGTTATGACACCTCAAAAAAGATAATAATAATTATTACAAATGATATGATAACCCTAAATACTTTTCGTACAAAGTTCAACTGTGTTTTATGTAACGAAACCAAGTGTCCAGATACTTATGGACGGTAGTGTATGTCACCTACACGTATACCTACATCAACGTACCTACACTCATCCCTACATCAACATTCACATAACACTACACATCAATGTACACACGAAAGCATGTACGTATACACATGTACACGTTCTTCTTACTGAAACAATTAACCCTCAGTCACAGTGTACCCTCAAACACGAAAAGTATTTGTAAGAAACTTACAGCTCAAAGACGTCTACGTCATCAGAAACTCTTTAAAAACAGTTTAAAAGCTTGGACTACCATGCGGACTTTCTTTTCAGTCGACAGCAAAGATCTGTGAGCTTCCTTTTTCGCAAAAGCAAGTGAAGATCTCCGCCATTTGGCCGGCAAGCGAAGCGGAAGTGTCGTTACACTCGTACGTTTCGTATCCACATTTGTCGAGTCACTCGCGCGAATACTCTCTGATTCGTAAACTTGCCGTGCGATTTTCTCGGACGTACAGTCGAGAGGAAATCTGATGTTTGAGGACGTTTTCGCGGAGTTTTTTCTGGATTTGGTAATTTTATTTTGGGTATTTGGGGATTTGGAGATTTGAGATTGGGGATTTGGTTAATGAGGGATTGGGGGTTTGGGAAAATTAGAAATTTGGGGGATTTGGATAATTTAGAAGTTTAGGGGATTTGGAAGCATAGATATTGGGGTTTAGGGAAACTTTGAAATTTGGGAATGTGGAGATTTTGTAATTTGAGAATTTGAGGCCTTGAGGATTCGAAAATTGGAAAATTAGAGATTTAAAAACTTGAGAATTAAAAAATTTGAAAATATAAACATTAGGTGATTTGGGAATTTGTGAATTTGGAGATTTGAGAATTTGGGGACTTGGTGATTAAGGGTTGTGAGGCTTCAGGGATTTAGAAAGTGGAAAATTTGTGAACTTGCAA
Source organism: Megachile rotundata (assembly GCF_050947335.1). Classification (NCBI taxonomy): domain Eukaryota; kingdom Metazoa; phylum Arthropoda; class Insecta; order Hymenoptera; family Megachilidae; genus Megachile; species Megachile rotundata. Next base: position 8,973,925 of record NC_134991.1, on the reverse strand, counting down.
TTTTGGAAATTTAAAAATGTGAGATTTGGAAATTTGAAAATTGTTGAAATGCAGGAATTACAAGAATTCATCACAAGCTTAAAAAATTCGATAAATACCTAACCGTAAAGACTTAAAAATTGCTTAATCCAGAAATTCAATGACTTCAACTTAGAAACTAAAAAATAAATGTACAACCGCATAGATATGAAAATTGCTTAACTCAGAAATACCACTTTAAAATTCCAAAGTCATGCTGAAAAGACAAAAAATATGAAAGTTAAAACAAACTTGAAAGTCCATATGTGTGGAGTTATCAAAATGAAGCCTACATTGCAGCCGAATGTGGAAGACGTGAGTTTAGAAAGCGGGCACAGAGTTATATCTCTCGGTGGAGCCCGAACAACCGGGGAAATAAACAGTGGCGAGCACCGCGCCGGGGCGACCGGAAGATTTATCGTCAATTTCGAGGCATTCTCTCGTTTCCCGGGGTTTTACGGTCACGCCACGAGGTCGTGGAAGGTCGTTTGTATTACTTAATCGAACGGACACGCACGTAACACGGCCGTGGCCGACTAAGAGCAACTCTTCTTACGTCGTTGTCGTTGTGTTTGCCTCTCCATTGTTCCGGTTGTTGCTCGATCGTGCGAGACGATGGAACAATTCGACTCGTTACACTCCTAAATCGATTCTTCGTCAACGACCTAACAGCATACTCCGATGACCCTTCGATGTTACCCTAATGCGATCTTCGGGTTATTAAGTTGTTTTGATATGGTACTATTCATATGTTATACATTCATGCATTATTCGTATCCTACATGATCACTCTAAATTAAGCAAAATTGAAAAAGAACCAAAAAATACAAAAATACTTGAACTTTTTGAGTGAATGTATATAATAGTTTTAAATTTAATGAAATTACACGTGAATAAAAATGTACGTAGTCACGGTTGTTTCTCCTACATGTGCATATATGTATATGAACATGTACACATATGATCTAAATTAATACAAGGTTTATGGAGTGCGTCGAAATGCGTGTTACAGTCGTGATTCTAAATTACAGAAATTATGATGCTTTTGTTGAAATGTATATTAACCTTGAATAATAATTGTACAACTTATTTCATGTTTCATCCCTTATATATGTATCGTACTTTTAATCTGAACGCAACTACTCGGTAAGTCTATCATCAAACGAAATTAAAATCGAACAGACATATATATAAAATCTCAATTTTCCTGAAAACAGTTAAATTGTACAAAGTCACTAATAAATAGATAAAATGAGGTCTCAGTTATTTTCTAGAGACTATCATAATTATCCTAAACCCAGTAAAGTTACAAGTATATAAAATAGAAAGAGTACAGTCGCCTTTAATGAAGACAGTTACAATTATCTTAAATCATGAAAAGTTACAAATGAATAAATAAAAAAAAAAAGAGTTAGAGTCATCATTTCTGAAGACAATTACAATTACTCTTAACCGTAAAAAGTCAAAAATAAATAAATAAAATAAAAAGAGTTACAGTTGTCTCTCCTGAAGACAGTTACAATTACCCCTAACCGTGAAATGTCACAAATAAATAAATAAAATGAAAAGAATTACAGTCGTCTCTCCTGAAGACAGTTATAATTACCCTTAACCGTAAAAAATCACAAATAAATAAATAAAATAAAAAGAATTACAGTCGTCTCTCCTGAAGACAGTTACAATTACCCCTAACCGTGAAATGTCACAAATAAATAAATAAAAAAAAAAGAGTTAGAGTCGTCGTTTCTGAAAAGAGTTGCATTTACCCTAAACCCAACAAAGTCACAGATAAATGAATAAAACAGGGTCGCATCTCTTAAGACAGTAATTATTGTCTGGCGCGGTACATGCTGATGGCATAATCCAATTCCGAAGAACACGAAATTACGAAGCAGCAAGCACTCGTACGAGGCTCTCTTTTCCCGTTTTGCTTAAACGCGGCCACGATAATCCATAATCCCACGAAACGAGTTCGTCCGGTCCGTTTCTGTCCGCCTTTCCTTCTTGCTCCGACACCGCTTCTTTCAGCGAGCTCTCCTCTTTGGTTTGTGCCCGACCCGCTCTCGACCCGTTCCGACCCTGCTCTCTCCCTGGTCACCGGTTAATCCCTGGATTAACGTGCGACACTAGGGGAATTTATAGCGCGGAAAGACACGGAAGATGGTAATCGCGCACACTGAAACGCCGGTAAAGTGTGCGAAATTCTCCCTGGCCGGCTGAGCATCGCGTATATTTCTGCTCCACTGTCCGCCACCTGCGTTGCTTATTGCACCAACGACCTCTACGACTCGGCCATAGCGTATGTACAGTCCGGAGAAAATCCTTTTGGTGGAGAGGTGTGGAAATTGCAGGGAAACGTTGGGATTTTACATCTTTTTGGGAGTGGAGGAGGTTGGAATATTTAGATGTGTAGGAGATTTGGATATTTGGGGAATTTGGGAAATTTAGGGAGTTTGAGAGGGTGGAGAATTTGGGAAATTTAAGGAATTTGAGGGGATGGGAAATTTAGAAAATTTAGGGAGATGGAGGAGTTAGGGAATTTGGGAAATTTAGGGAGTTTGAGAGGTTGGAGAATTTGGGAAATTTAAGGAATTTGAGGGGATGGGAAATTTAGAAAATTTAGGGAGATGGAGGAGTTAGGGAATTTGGGAAATTTAGGGAGTTTGAGAGGGTGGAGAATTTGGGAAATTTAAGGAATTTGAGGGGATGGGAAATTTAGAAAATTTAGGGAGATGGAGGAGTTAGGGAATTTGGGAAATTTAGGGAGTTTGAGAGGGTGGAGAATTTGGGAAATTTAAGGAATTTGAGGGGATGGGAAATTTGGGAAATTTAGGGAGATGGAGGAGTTAGGGAATTTGGGAAATTTAGGGAGTTTGAGAGGGTGGAGAATTTGGGAAATTTAAGGAATTTGAGGGGATGAGAAATTTAGAAAATTTAGGGAGATGGAGGAGTTGGGGAATTTGGGAAATTTAGGGAGTTTGAGAGGGTGGAGAATTTGGGAAATTTAAGGAATTTGAGATGATGGGGAATTTGGGAAATTTGGGAAGGTGGAATTTAAGAAGGTGAGAAAATTTTGAGAAGGTGAACAATTTGGGAAATTTGGAGAGGTTGAGGAGATGGGGAATTTGAGAAATTTAGGGAATTTGAGAGGGTGGGGAATTTGGGAAATTTGGGAAGGTGGAATTCAAGAAGGTAGGAAATTTGGGGGATTTGAAAATTTTGAGAAGGTGGACAATTTCGGAAATTTGGGGAGATTGAGGAGATGGGGAATTTGGAAAATTTAGGGAATTTGGGAAATTTGGGAACGTAGAGGAAATACTTTGGAAATTTAAGGAATTGAAGATTTCGAAATCTAAGACTTCATGAAACTTGAGAAATGGAGAACTTTAAAATCTAGGAATTCAAACTTGGAAAATTAGAAAAATGTAGGAATTAGAGAAACTGACATTTTGAGATCTAATTTTGAGAATTTGGAAAACTGAATATTTCGAAATTTAAAAATGTAGAAAATTTGGTAAAACGTCAAGAATTAAATACTCTAACTTTGCATATTATTCTCCATTAACATACTACTGAACTTCCTCACTAACATATATTTATTTTATGTTTCAGGTAAGCGATTTTTACATACAGATCCAGAAAGTCCTTCCAGCATCACGTAAGAGAATTTCCAAATATTTTAATACATTTTCTCAATAAGTACACTAAAACTTAAAATAATCAGAACTTCTATAACCTTCCACACATTCATCAGACTCGTAAACCAGACTTACATAAAACTATTATAAACTTTTAATTTTCTTAATTGATCTGATTCTCCTAAAATTTAAACAATAGTGACTTTGATAATAGGTTACTATACGAGGATTGATATAACCTCGACAATCGTATCATTGTGTCCTGGTACTTTGATCAAAGACTCGTGTGGATTGTAGACTTACTTAGATCACCAGGGACAATATGATATATTTATAGCTCGTTTTTCATTTCTTTCTTCTTTATATTACATCATTTATTGTGTCCTCTTACGTCGGGAGATCTTTTGTTACATTGTTTGATCAGAAAATTGAAAAGTTTAATTTGTAAGAGACTTATATAGCTAATGACTACTTCTTCTGTACATTCCTCTCCTTCTAAGGATTAATACGTACATTCTTCCTTCTTTCGACATTATTTTATTTGAAATTTTAAGGACATTAAGATCACTTAATTTATCTTTTATATATAGATGTTTCATGTTTTACACATTTCATGTACAGATGTTCAGTAGATATACATAGATTATGAACATTGTTCTAAAATATTTTTCAGATTGCTTCTTACCAATTATACTTGAATTTTCTACGGTCCTCACGAGTCTTCAAGTTCACTATATTAGTAACTATAATTTTAAATACATTTTAAATCTGAAAATGAAACAAAATAAATTTCATGTTCATTATAATATACATAGAGTCAGAAAGGATGAACTGAAACATCTTTTAACCCTCTGTCACATGACTTGTCAGACATAGCAAATTATTCACTGCCACGATATTTCAACCAAATTCCTTGTTTTTATTTAACAAATCTTGACTATGAAAACCATACACTTGAATTGCAATCAGACCAAAATTCGTCACATTTGAACGTGGAGTTCACCTTGCCAAGGTTGAACAATAAATCAAATTCGAATCTCTTGCACTGTCCAAGAAAACTGCTGTCCCAGATATTCCGTGCACGAAATCTGCACAAAAAAGATGGTTGCGAAAATTCGGAGGCGATTCCGGAGCGTGAAACGGGGGCAAAAAGGGGCGAGTTCTGAGAGGTGAGCCGGGAGCGGTGCACGTTCGAGCCGGGAAACGGTAGCTGGTGGAACGAGTATAATTTCGGGTAAATGGTAGGATAAGTGACGAGTAGTCGAGTGGACGATCTCTGTCGGCCGAGGTCGACGTCCTGTCGGACCATTCGTAGCCGTTCAAGCAGCCTCGTTAATCCTTGCAGTTCTCGCTAGCAGCGCTAAGTCGTTGCGTTAGCGACTTTCGCGGGTAAAAAAATGAAAAACGCTCTCGGAAGTTGGCAAACGACGCCGCGTTCCGACGCAATTAGCGCTTCGCGATCGGTAAAACGAGTAGAGCCGCGTTCTCGCTCGATTATCTTCGCGCGATACGCTCCATCGGCTATGAATGAAGCTCGAATCTGCTTGTCCTCCCGTGGGAAAGCCTTCCGGTTACTCGACTGCGGTAGCCAAGTATATTTGTAGTAATCCGTTGCTCGCTGTTTCTTGTTCGATAAACTCGACTCGAGGAAATGGTTTCCCTGTCGGGCGAATAAATTCGTGTCGGTTAATGGTAATTGAGGACAGTGATGGGCAGATATAATGGAGGAGATTGCGGGATGCGTATCCCACACATTCACGGGAATGGTACCGGTAGAACGTCTCAGACAGTTTACGAATTCACTGATTTCGTAATAGCAAAATATTTGAAACATTGCATTGTTTTGAGTGTTACTCGTATTTTAGCTGTGATTCATTTTACTCGAATTTTTCATAATTGCTCTACAGGACACAATGCTCTAAATTTGACCGTGACAGTAAATGGACCGATGTACAATATATACAAATAATACATGTGTTGTATATTACATATGTGTAATACAACATATGTTATATATTACATATATTATAATATACGAGGTGTGACACAAAAGTAACGAGACTAGTCCACTAAATCATTGTACCTGCAGAATCAGTTCTCCGTGACATTATCACCTTCAAAGTAGTCCCCTTCAGCATTCACACACTTATGCATTCGGCGCTGCTATTGCTGGTAACAATTCTGGAACGAGGTTTTTGGAAGTCCTTTCGGACGATTCTCCGTTTTTGCCTGAACCTCTTCAACTGAGGTGAAATGGATTCCCTTTAAGCAAAATTAACTTTAGGAAATAAAAAAAAGTCGCATGAAGCCAAATCAGGCGAATAAGGAGGATTCCCTATCACAATAATAATTTTGCTGGTCAGAAACTGCTTGACAGAGAGTGCCGTGTGAGCGGGTGCTTTGTCCCGGAGCAACAGCCATCCATCGCTTCACAACTGTGGCCTTTTTTTCCTAATTTTTTCACGAAGTCTTTTTAGTATTTCAATGTAATAGTGTTAGTTAACAGTTTGACCACTGGGAAACCACTCAATCATTACAATTCCATTAATATCGAATTTTGATTTTGATATGCGTTCTTTTTTGGATTTTGGGGATCCTGAAGACTTCCATTGCATCGACTGGCGCTTACTTTGTGAGTCATAGGTAAAAATACATGTCTCATCACATGTTACAATAGATTTCAACAAATTTTACAAGAAACTTGATGTTTATTCGCTGTTCGGTTTTTACGTTAGACATTTTTCCGGCAGAATGCAGTTGCACGTGTTCACTAAATAACGCAATATTTCCAAATGGTATGACCGATTCAATCGAAATTGGCAACATGGATAGAGGAGGTATGTGGGATGATGCCACAAAAACAATTGCTGCTAATTCCATTGTTTTTTCAAGTTACAGACCTAGTCTCGTTACTTTTGTGTCACACCTCGTACATACACATGTATGTAAGACAATATATGTGTAATAAAACATATGTTACATATTACATATGTTATAATATACATACACATATGTGTAATATATACAAAATGTCCATCTACAAATTTTGACTTTCAAATTCGAAAATTGGCTAACAAAGCCCATCTCGAATTGAGGTTACAAATGGTAAATTGAGCGTGGGATTTTATGGCCGTTAATAATTGTGATTTGGGCGTATCTTGATTAATTGAAATTTCAGTTGCGATTATTGCGCTCGGTGTCCGTTAATCTTCTTCGACGAGCGTGGTCGACTTCTTACCGAGCGAACGCAATTAAAAAATACTTAGCCTTCTTCTGTGTTCGCGTTGGTTCCAAGTAAAAAGCGTTATGTGATATCAAGGTTGAACTTAATGGCCGTGAATACTTGAATCATTGAATTTCTTGCTCTTTACGCTGTTATTACGTTGGTTATCTTTTTTCGCTTCCTTCTGGGTAATTGGTGAGTAGCGGAGACACAGGTGGACAAATGAAATCGGTATTTACTTAACACGTTGGACACCGTAGAAATCACTATTTCTATTATAGTGCAGCATTACATGGGTCATTAAACGTTATTTTATGGACTAATTCCTTGATTTTACGCTCTGATTTGATACTTCCACATATTATTGTTTTTATCGGTTTCTAACAGCTTTCACTGTTTTCTTACTTGCTCATTATTAGAGGAAAATAAATTTTATTACTCTTATTAGGTTCCAGGAACCTTCATTCTTTTCTTATTCATTTATTGGTATATTAAAACAAATTTTATTACGGTAAATGATGGACATCTTATTGTTTTTATGTTTTCGTCAGATTTCAGTGTTTTCTTATTCATTCGTTATTATAATAAAATAAATTTTGTTACTCTAAATGCTGCATCTTCATTTTATTGTTTTTGTCAGTTTCTACCAGCTTTCGCTGTTTTCTTATTCATTCATTATTAATAAAATAAATGTTGTTACGATAAATGCTGCATCTTCATCTTATTGTTTTTATTAGTTTCCATCAGATATCAGTGTTTTCCTATTCATTCGTTATTATAAAAAAATAAATTTTGTTATGCTACATCTTCATTTTATTGTTTTTATTCATTTCTACCAGCTTTCACTATTTTCTTATTCATTCATTATTGCAACAAAATAAATTTCGTGACGACAAATATTGAATGTCAATTTATTAAACTGTAATGAAAGTCATATGTTGTTATACAATTTTGAAGTAAAATTATTCACAGTAAAAACACGAATGTTCAACATTGATATAAATCCTTCCAAACACTATTATAAACTAATCTTTCTATCAAAAATTTCTTAACGTTATTTCAAATGGTACAATTTTTACAATATTCCACTGCTTCAAGTATTACTATATTTAAACGTGTGTTTCTGCGCTAGAAAAATGTTATCAAATATTCAGTACAATGTTTCCAGCTGAAAGGATACCGAAAGAGTTCATAAAAGCCCATTTTTACAAAGTTTCTATCTGCAAATTTCATTTTTGCTCGTTGCACATCTCATTTCGTGCATTTCATATCCCCCTGCGTACCGACAACTTTGCGTTCAACAAACCGAGCATAGTTTAGCTGAAAAGCGGAAAAAAGCCAGTCGCTAAACGCGCGTTGTTCCAACGTCGGCGAAAAAAAGAGAGGGCCAGTTATTTATTTCTCGGTGTTGTTTTTGGTGGGTATCGATCGTTCGAAAGTGCTGTTCATATTGAAATCCATAGTTCATGAATTTTTATTTCGGGCCCTGGCTCAAAGTCACACGGGCTTTATTCGGTTCTCATTTGCTTTCGGTGCCCGAAGTTTCGCGCCGCTGTACCCCTATCAGTGGTCCAACTTTTTTTTTCCGAACAACATTTGCCTTTGCAAAGCCATCGTAGAAAATTGCTTTCGTCGCGGCTCGCGTATTACACGGTCCGCCATTTTTTGTTTGCTTCCTGTCTCGCATTGTGCACGCCCTTAAAACGCGTGTTTTTCCCCCGAAAGCTATCGCGGCTCACGCGAATGACATCTGTCGTGAAAACCGACCGAAAAAAATTGCGCTGAAAGCTCCGGCGGGTCTGCACCGCGGATAAAATTCGGGAAATCGATAGTTTTTCCGGGTCGAGCATCCGGAAACTTAATCACGTTTTATGGAGAACGCTGCGAGCGTGCCTCTGCGGGCGAGGTCTGGAAAATTTTGTTATTTCCGCCCATTGTTAGTATTCATGAAACTCGATTGTTTCTGAAAACGATCGTCGTCAAACTCGATGAAGAAAACTACGTAAAGTTGACAGAATTGTCGCCTTTCGGCATTTTATTAGCAAATTTGATTCTTGAAAAGCGTCGGGCTGAATGTCGATTTAAACACTTCTTGGGGGTGACTTTTTATGTTACATGGCGAGGTAAGGTTGAAAAATTTCTACTTTTTTACATTTTATTGTCAACTTCGATTAGTATGAAAAATTAGGGTAATGTCTTCTGGAAGACTTTATATGGGGTGGTTTTTTGTATTAAGAAACAGCAAGATAAGGTTGACAAAGTTGTCACCTTTTTCTTTTTATTGTTAACTTCAATTCTTATGAGGAATTTAAAAAATGTCTTTTTAAACACTTCTTAGGGGTGACTTTCTATGTTACGATACAGCGAGACAAAGTTGAAAAATTTCTATTCTTTGCAATTTATTGTCAACTTCGATTAGTATGAAAAATTAAGATAATGTCTTCTGGAAGACTTTATATGGGGTGGTCTTTTGTATCAAGAAACAGCAAGATAAGGTTGACAAAGTTGTCACCTTTTTCTTTTTATTGTTAACTTCAATTCTTATGAGTAATTTAAAAAATGTCTTTTTAAACACTTCTTAGGGGTGACTTTCTATGTTACGACACAGCGAGATAAAGTTGAAAAATTTCTATTCTTTGCAATTTATTGTCAACTTCGATTAATATGAAAAATTGGAATAATGTCTTCTTGAAGACTTTATATGGGATGGTTTCTATGTAAAGAAACAGTGAGATAAGATTAAAAAAAATGTTGCAATTTTCTTTTTATTCAATTTCAGTTCTTATAAGCAATTAAAAAAATGTATTTTTAAACACTTCTTGGGGGTGACTTTTGCATTAAGAAACAGTGGGATAAATCTGCAAAAATTATTACTTCATTTTATTCTCAACTGCGATGCTTATAAAGAATCAGAAAAAATGTTCATTTAAAGAGTTTTTATGGGGTGCCTTTTTGTATTAACTCAGAGAGATAAAGTTGAAAAAATTGTCGCCCTTTTCATTTCATTACCTTCAACTCTTGTAAAGAATTGAAAAGAATGTCTTTCTAAAGACTTTGTTTATGAGGGCGACTTTTTGTAACGAACAGCTAACAGGAATTTAAAAAATTATTTTCTTTTTCTTCATTTTATTAGAATTTCTGATTTTCACAAAGATTCTTCACAAAATTAAAGAAGACCTTCATTAAAAAATTCTAAGAAAATGTTGAATACTAACGCTCTTTCGTTTAATTAAAAAGCACGTTTATAAAATGAATTTTCCACAAAATTAAAAGGGGATGATTTTTTCAAATGTTGCTCCATAAATAAGGGGATTGCAATAATCCTTTTTTTCTTTTTCAACAAATTTTTATTCGAGACCATGGAAGCGATAATTGTAGCAGTAAGAGGGAATTTCAAGAAGCAGTGGTTTGAAGAAGAAAACGGATGGGTTAAACAAATGGTAAGCAGACGTCGAGGTTTGATTGGAAAATTATGAATGCTTCGGGCGTAATTGTGCAATTGTCGATTGCGACTTTTCCCCAACTAAAAGCATGATTGATCTACTTGAAAGGCAATTGAGTGTTCCTGCGATTGCCCTCGATCTCCACGAACGCAGCCCTCCGTTTCCGTCCAGAATCAAATACAATAATCGCTTTGTATTTCTGTACAAATGTGTATATCTTTGAAAAACTGTTTCTGTGAAAAATCTATGGTATTGTCAAACTCCTTTGGGAGATCTACGGTATCAAGTTTTTATCTGAATACGTAAAGTAAATAATTAACCCTCCGTGCTTTTTATATTCGCACAGAAATACATAGAAAGAAACTTTATGGATGCATAAAGCAAAATATTGGGAATGTTAATATTTCTCTATAAATTCCATGATAATTTTAATTTTTAACGCTGTTATCAGTGCCTATTAAGATTCTTTAAATTTACGAATAAAAGTGGGCATTACGGAAATTGTACTATTATTAAATTATGGTAATACCTGTATATAAATTTTATGATAATACTTAATCTAGACTGAACCACGGGGTGGCCATATTTACTGTAATTTTTGTATGAAATTTATCGCTTGGAAAAATTAACGCAAAATATTTGTTCAGTTACTGTACAATTTAATGCGGTATACAGTGTTTAAATAAAATGCACGTTTGAATATTAATACGAAGTATTAAAATGGTGGCTGAAATATTACTGATGTTCTTTGTAATTTTTAATGTTGGAATAGTCAATGTATTAACCGTTGTACACGTTATTCATTTAATTACATAATAAAGTGTGTAATCATTGTTTCATTTTGTCTGTATATTTAATAGCTTTAATATAAAAGAAAACAATTTCAATTCTAATCTCGGAATTATACTTCCAATCTTTTTCGATTTACAACCCCTTTTGTCATATTCAAATATCATGTAATATTTCACCCCCACATTTGCATAAAAAGGCAATTTTGTCCAAAATGTAGAATATACTTAACCTAGATTTTTCAAAATATTCTAACTAAATTATATGAGAATTCAACCCTCTGCGCCATTTTTAATAAAAATCAGTTTTGTTACTAAAAGCAATGGCCATATTGAAACAAAAAAGTATAGAAATTGTCTGGGAGAATAACTACAATTAAAAATAATTCCAATGACTCTCCAGAGAATAATTTGCGACCCCCTGGGGATCACACCCCATAGGTTGGGAACTCAGTGCATAAGGGGTTAAATGACGCGCTTTTGATTACGATGTAAATCAAATGCAATGCAAAAGCAAACAAACATCGGTCTGAATAGTCACTCAACTATAAATAACATGCAGCACATAAATTTTCCTAAGTTTCATATATTAAATTTGGATAAAACTACCCCTATGCTTGAATGAAACATAAATGTAAAACATAAATTTATATCAAGCATAAACCATATAGATACATCAAATTTAAACTTTAAACCTTTACATTAAAATGAAAAGCAAATTTATATTGAACATAAAAAGACATGCACTTATATCAATACAAACATAAACTTATAACGAAGAAATAAAACATAAATTTATATCAAGTATAAATATAAACCATACACTTACATCAAGTATGAATATGAAACCTTAACATTAAAGTAAAATATAAATTTATATTAAGTATAAAAATAACACATGCACTTATATCAAATGCAAACATAAATTTATATCAAGTATAAATATAAACCATACACTTACATCAAATACAAATATGAAACCTTAACATTAAAGTAAAATATAAATTTATATTAAGTATAAAAATAACACATGCACTTATATCAAATGCAAACATAAATTTATATCAAGTATAAATATAAACCATACACTTACATCAAATACAAATATGAAACCTTGACATGAAAGTAAAATATAAATTTATATTGAACATAAAAATAAGACATGCACTTATATCAAATACAAACATAAATTTATATCAGGTATAAATGTAAACCATACGCTTACATCAAATACAAATATAAAACCTTAACATTAAAGTAAAATATAAATTTATATTAAGCATAAAAATAAGACATGCACTTATATCAAATACAAACATAAACTTATAACATAAATTTATATCTAACATAAGTATAATAAATTAAATAATAATCAATATAATATAAATATAAATAATAATAAAATAATGTAACAAATTAAATAACAAACTGTGTTACTCTAAAACGAAAAAATCCTTAATTAATAGCATTGTAACAGTTTCAGTTACAGCAATTAATACATAACGAAACATTTGTCGAGGTGAAAGGTTAAACGGCGCGAGAAGTAATCAGTTTTGCAAAACCAAAAAAACTATCGTTGTAACATATACGACACGTTGCATTCTGTAAAATTTATAGCAGCACGTTTATTAGTTTTTATATGATCCGAATTTGAACGCGTCGTATCGTTTTCTATCGAGCCTCGTAAATCAACGCGATTCAAGCGAAACGTTTCTCGGACTGTAAAAGAGCGAAACGTTAACAATAAAAATCACTATAATTCGTTGAATCGCGGCTGGTGAACGGAAATTTCTACCGGATAAAAAATCGGCCTTTTTCGTTAATGAATCGCCGGTGCATCGAGTGCGTGAAACGCGTTTAAAAGCGAAATAACAGGTTTGTTATTGACGAAATGATGTTTGCGGAGAAGGGGAAAATGCAATATCGAGTCATGATTTTTAGTGGCTGTACAACGAAACGCTTTCGCCACGATCGTTTGCATAAATTTTGATTTCGATCATCGTTCACCGTCCTGTTATACAATCCATTACTGTTAATGTTGCTCATGTCTACTCGCACGTATTGTTTCATAATTCTCAAATTCGTTGTTTAAATGTATACAATTTTCTTATAACACTGTGTGGTCACACCATCAATTTTTTAAATTCACTACACTTTTTTATTACTGTGTGATTGCAGTCATTCGTTTATGTTGCATTGCAATTTTTAGAGTTTTCTTCAATTGACAATTCTTTTTTAAAATTCGTTTCCTGTGTATTGCATTCTTTTACATAATTTTTTAAAAATTGTTAATCATCTTTTTTTCATTTATTTACTGCATATAAAGTGCTGTATATATACTAAATTTTGAAAATTAAATTTATTAAACTTGGAGTGATTATCATTAAGGATATTATGGTTATTTGACTCTAACGTGTCATTGATTGATTTTTTTGATCCATGTAAATGATTTTTTTAAATTGATGTAAAATCATTGTTTTCTATTTTATTTATTTTAGTGTCTGTTGTATATTTTTGCAATTAAATATAGTGAATTTTTTTTTCTCTTCTCAGTTACATTTTACTATAATTTTCAAATTGATCATCGATATTTTCCCTCGTAAAATATTTATTTTACATGCAGTAGTATGTACTCAATTTTCAAAATCAAGTTTATTGAATACTTTTTCTGATGACCAATTGTCATTTTGTTTTTGGGATATTCATAACGCAAAAACAGGAAAAATGGCACATCTGTTATTTCCCGATCGTTGCACAGCAAACAATAGCCTAAATGGTTAGAAATTTAACACGATTAAGGGCAGCTGCAAAAGGCAAGTTTCCCATAACAACGAGAAGCTATCGAAACAATAGAGAGAAACAATGTGGAGAATTGTTAAAATTATTCAAGACCGACTGTTCGTTGAATGAAAGCTCGAACAGAGTCGAGTCAGTGGTACGCCACAAAAGCCTAAACTCGTATCGCAATCTCGGCTCTCTTCCCGAAGAACGGTTTCAAAAAAAGGAGAACCCTTTCACCGAAAAATCGTACGATTACCAGACCCACGGTGAATTATTCTCCAGCCGAGTGATTCTTATGTATAGTACCCGTTTGCAGAGGCAATCGCGAGTTTTGGATCGTTCTGGTCGACCATCGACCAGTAAAACGGTATTCAAAATCGCGAACGAGAAACGCTATGGGGCCAACCATTTCTATAGAGCACTCGTTTCAATCGAAATTCAAAATAAATCTTATTTTCGATAATTGCAAACTGCGAACTTAAAATTATACAAATGTTCAAAAATATTTATTAGATTTTGTTAGGTAATTAATTTTCAAATAGTATACACGAATAGGTTACATTCGTGACTGAGAAGTTTCAGGTGAACGATTATTAACTCTACTCGGAGAATATCGACATTTTCATAGGGAATACCGTTTAATCGAAGTCGCGGACCCGCCTAAAAATAACAGGTCGTCGGAATTAAAGAAATCGTTTCGGAATACGTTCGGAATCGTTCGTATCCAAAACTAATCAACCGGATTTCCTTTTAGCGGGTCACAAAGCGTCGTGCAACCGGTTTCCATCGATAGGCCATTCGCGGGACCTGGAAACCATTATCTCGACCGATGATAAACGAGCCATCGATGTGGGCGTTGGAAGGGATGGTAACCGTCGAACGAAAGAGAAGGGGGTGGTTGGGGTTACAGAGGGACCGGATGAAAGGAAAAATTCGATCATCCGTCCGATCGTAAGCGGATCGATTTTAGTCCAACTACGGAAGGTTGGCCGGTGTGACCACGGTTAGTTCGTCATCCTGTAATTAGCGTTGTCGAAGTTGTCGAAGGTGCTCGAAAGCGAACGGCCAGGTCCGGAAACACCCGGCCGTATCGCGCGTGGAATCGATATCTCGATTCCCTCTCTCGTTTTCGCTCCCTCCACGAGTAGTCCCTGTATCTCTGTCTTTCGAACGGGTGTTTCCCCTCTTCTCCGACAGAGAATCCAACTTCCACCCTTTCCGTCCCTCTGTCGGTCGTCAGGTGCACAAAAGGGGTGTGCGTGCCACCCTCGACGCTGGATGCACGACGGACAGATGTAGGCTGATCAGAAGTATCCCTCGAAGACGGGAACGTTTCCTTTTTTCGTCGGTTGTAGCGCGAACGAACTCTCGAGCCAAGGTATCGACTTTTGCCGAGCGAGGGTCGCTGGAGTCGCGGCCATATTTCCCCTCGAAAATGGGCCAACCCTCCGCCCTCGACAATTATACAAGCGTCGGAGCAGCCGCGAAACCTGCAATAAAACCAGCGATACCGTTTTCCCGCGATTTCCTACAAAGTTCTTTTGCCACAGAACGATTTTCTTCCCGGGGACGGATTTGTCCACGCCAGAGGATTATCGTGCTTCATCGCCAAGCTTTTTGCCCGGGTTACAAGCAAGCTTCCTGGTCGACGCTATCGATCGACGTGTCGCGTTTTCACGAGTTAATGAAACTTGAAGACCGGACCCACCGTGGCTAGCTTGGCTAGTTTCCACTGAGATTTCTGCAAAGACTACGTTCGGGGATCTTCCACCTCCTGCGACCCTTCTCGTCACTTCTATGGGGATTGATCGAACGATTTCGTGTAATTGCTCCAAGAAACTCACGAACTCGAGTTGCCTCCTATTGATCGAGAATTACCGGAAACAAGAGCGTAGATAAAATTGTTGCTCCATTTATTTTTCGAACTTCCAGCAAAGTTTAAAGCCGTCTAACATTTTTATTTACACCGGTCAGCTTGCAGATGCTATTTATCACATTGGTGACGTGCCTCGCAACTTTTATAGTAACAGGAAATTTATTGTACAATTTTGTTACACGGATTTAAATAGATACATTATATTATTCAATTTTTTGTTTCATTTTTACATGTAGGTTTTATTCTCATATCTTGATTTGAAAAAGAAATTCTCTTTTTAACATGTAATGTTTTGTTTAACTTTTACAAAAATAATATTTTGTTCTGCGAATATAATTTTTCCTTCCTACTTTTAGATAGCATTGTGCTATAATATTAAATTGTTACAGTATATTCAAAGTTTGTTTTTCGAAATAAAGTCATCCTGTCTCGTATGTCAGAGCGGGAAAATGTTTACAGTAACCAATCGATACATCTAGGCAGCGCGTGCATTATAATATTAAATTGTTACAGATGAAATTTCGTTTTACAAATATTATCCTTTCTTTTGTGCCATGTGACGTGCTTGTTATCTGATCGGAAAAACATCTTCAGTAACAAACCAGTGGATGTATATAGCTTGTGTATTATTAAAATTGATTGAAATATCAAGCTGATATAAAATCATCTGAAATTTTGTGTAGAATGACCAAATTTCGTTAATAGATGACTGATATTGATTTTAGAAGATGAACTTGTGACTGTATATTTTTAAGAGTAAGTTTTATTTATTTTTGTGAAGATATTGTGAGAAAAATATTATACAAAAATATTGTATGAAGATGTTATACGAAGATATATAAAAATATTATATAAAGATATTATACAAAAATATTATACGAAGATATTATATAAAAATATTAGACAAAAATATCATATAAAAATATTATACAAAGATATTATACAAAGGTAGTATACAAAGATAATATACAAAGGATTATACAAAGGTGTTATACAAAAATATAACACAAAAATACTATACAAAAATATCATATAAAAATATTATATAAAGATAGTTATACAAAAATATTATACAAAAAATACAAAAATAATATCTTAGAAAAATATCATAAAAAATTAATATCCAAGAAAAATATCATACAAAAATAACGTGTTACAAAAATTCTATGCATAAATAATATCCCACAAAAATATGAAAAAATGACATTATAAAATATCGTACAGAAATAGTATTTTAAATAAAATTCATTATTTTCGAAGGAATTTTGTTCTATGAACAAAACACAAGTTCAAATGATTGAAATCTTAGTATCAATGGCATCTGGATACAAAGCTATCGTTGCGAATCGGTTCTATCAGTTTGTCCCGGAGAAGTTCCGAAGTTGGAATGTATTTTCGAAGAAGCGCCAGAACAAGATTCACCGTGGCGTTTCGTTGGTTCTCAGAAGTGTTTCGTGTTTGTCCAAGAGGAGAGGTCCGTAATTTGAACTACCTTCGAGGCGAATTCGAGGACAATCAATGCGGTGATACTCAATGTTCACAGTGTGTCCTTAACAGCTGTGGGTTTGCGAGTTGGACACTTGGAAACCGCAGGACGTAGCCCACGGGTTCCTCGTGGAAATTTCGGGGCCACGTAATAATAATGTCACTAATCGAGATTCTATCTTACCGGGATTTCTATTAACGTTGCTATCGGGATGCTGAAATCTCTGAAACTGCTTCGCTGTCTGTTACTCTGGCAATTCGAGCATGCCTTCTCCGTTTGTCTGTTTCACTGATTATCGTAACTGAATGTAAATCAAATTTGAACTAAATAATTTGGATAATTATTTGGAGTCTTCTGATGTCAATCATGTGGATATATAGACTTGTGTAACTGAATAAAAATCAAATTTTAACTAAATAAAATGGATAATTATTTAGAACTTCCTGATGTCAACCATATGGACATATCAGCTTGTGTAACTGAATGAAGATCAAATTTTATCTAAATAAAGTGGTTAATTATTTAGAACCTTCTCATGCCAATCACACGGACAAATCCATTGTCCAATATGAACATTCTTTTATGCAATGTGAACATTCTTTCACGAATTAAATTTTTTCCTTGCAGTTATAATTAAAAGTTCAGTCAGGCAAATTAAGCAACAGTTCATTGGAATACATATACAATTATTATCACTGAAATGACTCTACTATACTCATGTTATATATAATATTTATGTCATATACATATTTATGTTATATATTTAACCTATACATATAACCTATTACACCCTACATATTTAACTTATTATACACCTACTCAAGTACGAAACCTACACGTTTTACCAGAAAATCTGGCCGTCGATGACTCACGAATGACTCCATAACCGAGAAACGCGAAGCAATTAGAAGGGTGCGTCTGTGTCAGCGATAATCCGTGTTTTCGTCGGTTGCAAACTAACGTCTACGTAAAGGCAACACTCCGGATATATCGAAGCCCTTCAACCGCTTTAACACACCGACATAACCTCGTAAAACGACCGCACACTCTGGTTATGCCGAAGGTTGCTCGAAAGTACGAACTATCGTTCGCCAGCACGAACTTGCGACACGATAGCTGAAAATTGACTTCGCTGAGTTAACCTTCAAAAATTACGACCACGTAGACGGAGATGTAGATGCTGGATATCTCAGGATGGATGTACAGTCGGGTGCAAATGTAGCTTTCCTGGGGAAAATATTAAGAGGGTTTTGTATGTTCATCTTTGGGAACTTTTGCAGATTCGGCGATTTGAGGTTGGGTTAAAAATTTGAAGACATGGGAATTTGGAGAGGTATGGAAATATAGGGATTTGGGAATGTGGAGATTTGGCGGTTTTTGAATTTGGGGATTGGGGATTTTAGGATTTGAAGATTTGGGATTTGGGGATTTGGGGATTTGGGGATTTGGGGATTTGGGGATTTGGGGATTTGGGAATTGTGGGATTTGGGAATCGAGGGATTTGGGAATTTTGGGATTTGAGGATTTTGGGATTTGAGGATTTTGGGATTTGAGGATTTTGGGATTTGAGGATTTTGGGATTTGAGGATTTTGGGATTTGAGGATTTTGGGATTTGAGGATTTTGGGATTTGAGGATTTTGGGATTTGAGGATTTTGGGATTTGAGGATTTTGGGATTTGAGGATTTTGGGATTTGAGGATTTTGGGATTTGAGGATTTTGGGATTTGAGGATTTTGGGATTTGAGGATTTTGGGATTTGAGGATTTTAGGATTTGAGGATTTTGGGATTTGAGGATTTTGGGATTTGAGGATTTTGGGATTTGAGGATTTTGGGATTTGAGGATTTGAGGATTTGAGGATTTGAGGATTTTGGGATTTGGGAATTTAATTATTCAGAAACGTAGGAATCTGAGCATATAGGGATTTGGAGACTTAGGGATTAGAGGATATTGGAAATTGGAGGTTTCCGAATTTGGGAATCTTGGTATTTAGGGACGTAAGGATTACTGAATATTGGAATTAGGGGTTTAAGGGATTTGTCGATCTAGGAATTTCGGGGTTGAGGAATTTGGTGATTTAGAGATATGGGAATGTAGGAATTAGAGAAGTTACAGATCTGAAGATAAAGGGATTTGAAGGTTTAGGAATTTGGAAACCGATTTGAGAATTCACAGATATTCTTATCTAAAAATTTGGGGGTCTTGGATTTAGAAATCTAAGGAATTTGGAGCTCCAGAAATTTGGGTATCTAAGGCTTAGGTGTCAAAAATTTAAAAATGTAAATGTTTGAAAAGTGGAAAACCTGAAAATTTTAGAATGTCAGTCACAAACTTGGAAACCCGAAAATGTCAAAATTAGAAAAGTTGTAACCTTGTAAGATTAAAAATGTAAAAATTAGAAAACTTGTAAACTTGCAAGATTAAAAATGTCAAAATCAAAAAAGTTGCAAACTTGCGGGGTTAAAAATGCCAAAACTCCAAAAATTAAAAACTTCACAATTTAACGACATTAACGATTTCAAATCTTCAGAAAATTTCAGAGATTCAGAAAGTAATTAATTGAAAATATTGACAGTAATAATTTTGAAGTTCACACGTGTTCTTAACCAACCGTACGTTGTGATCGAATGTACAGCGCAAGATTAAACCAAATAGAGTGCCGTTGGAGGGTGTACAGGGTAACACGGTTGGACAGTGTTGCTCGGAAAACTATAAAATAAAGCGGACATCAAATGCTGTATGGTGTGCGATGGTGTCGTTTATAAACGTATACACGTCGTAAATATAAAACGGAACGTTTTGGAATTATTAGCTGTGGGACAGTGCACCGGCCGTTTTGCGTTTTCTCCTTTGAAAATTCTGTTTTATGTAGTAAAGTTCGGTTTTATTTGGTTTTTCGGCTTTTACAGTGTTTTGTAGATTCGTAAACTCTTTTACATACTTTCTTTTACAAAATTTTTATATACTTAAATTACCGAATCTTTGAAATTTAAAATTGGATGATTAAAAACCTTAATTTTTTTGTTTTCAAACTTGAAGTGCCTTAAACCTCTACATTTTTAAATTTGTAAATGCTTCTATTAAAAACACAAATAAACAAGAAATAGAGAACGAAAAAGATAAACTAAATAATAAAAATATATGGCGGTAAAGTAAAACCATTATCCTTACTATAATTAATTGATTCACTATCTATAGCTGAAAGTTCGTAAGTAAAGAAAAGATCTGGAGAGTAAACAGTGATAAAAATATCCGCAACATTTATGGAACAATACGTCGCTATAAAAGTGAAACTTCCTTTCTTGTATCATAATTGAACATCGATCGTTATCTAAATATGTCACGTTAAAAATAAAAATGTAAACCTGCCTTTTATGAACGACTTGATCCTAAACTTATTCTTGTACGTACATCGCAGTATTAAGTAACAATTAAATGACACGAATCATTAGGATTCCAATAAGTGAATACAGGGTGTCTCACAATTAGTGTAGGTCCCGGAAAGGGAGGGTAGCTGACGCGATTCTGAATAAGATTTCCCTCTGCAGAAATAAGGTACGAAGCTTCGTTTTTGAATTATTAAGCAAATACATGGACCAATCAAAATAAACCTGCCATAAATAAACTATTATTTATTGGCCCCTAATAAGTTCTCAACAACGGTTCCTGATTTTCTATTGGTTTAGCTAAAATTCAGGTGGAGATGGAAATGCAAATATGATGTCTTTTACCCCAAAGTGAGGCAGCAAGTAATAAAACCTTGACATGAATAGTAAACTGCAAGTGGAAAACTCTACTGAGGTCGTGGGTTCTAACCAGATGTGACTAACAAATCAAAAAATCCTTGACAGATTGTAATAACTCTTTGAGTCTTGCTGTTATGGGTGAAGACTTCATTTGAACCTACAAATGCGAAAACCCGTATCGTTAAAGACTAAGGTTAGTCTGAGGTCTACCTAACCTTATATCTGTTAAACAGAAAAGCCAAAATAAGTAAAGAGACAAAACTCAGTAAGAAAAGTTCCCACAAACATCCGAGAGATTTATGTACGAAAACAAAGATGGCACTAAAACTGGAATTCCTTCCCAACGAATATCGCAATTTGAGAGCCACCCGAACGATCAAAATCTTTGATCTCGGCTATACGTCAGCCTTTAACATAGTATAAAAATGTGTATTCACACGGGCAAAAGGTGTCGTGCTGTTTTATCTTGCAGATTCATGCATAAATGAACTGCTAGCGGAAGTATAAAAGCGGCAAATAGCACGGCGTAGAAGCGAAGGGACCATTATTGCCATTTTTCTACGCTTGATACGCGAGTGGCGGTGACGTTTAAGGCAAGAAAGTTTTATTCAAAAAGTAATTTAACGTTCGTACGCGAGAAGGCTGCCTGTACGGCAGAATATCACTGGGGAACCTCGTGTTCCTTGCATGGAAACGGTATTACCCAGCTTCATGCTGCTTGGGAAATTAATTAACCCGTCCTCTGTGGGCGACACGCACACGCATTGCGTACTTTGATATTTTTTTACCGTACTCAACGAACCGCAACGAAACGCCGTGTACCATTCTGTAATAAAGGGTACACAACTGATTCGACCTGCGGGGTATACTCTTGTTGGGTAACCGTGTTATCCGTTGAAAATGAATTTTTTAGGCCGATCGTGATTTAGATTCACCGGACTGTCATACAAGGAAACTCGATGGGGTGTAGGGAGTACGTTCATCATCTTTCCAGATTTCTGAATCTTTGTAGATTCAGGTAGGAAACTTCTGAATTTTTGCATTCCTTGATTTCTATCTTTCTATTCTTCCATTTCTATACATTTTCTCAATATCTAATTACAAAGTACCCGAACTCGAATCTCTAAATTTTAAATTTCATAAAATTTCCATGTATCTGAATTCTAAAATTGCAAAATACCCTCTCTTTTCCAAATCTCTCTCTACCCCAAATTCCTACAAAAATCCTAAAATTGTAAACTCCCTTTAAATTCCAAAACTGCAAAACAAACTCCTGCATTCCCAAGTTCCCCAATTTAAAAGTCTACATCCACCCGTATGTAAATTCTAAAACAGTAAAATATCCAAAATGCATCGCCTAATCCCCAAGAAGCTAAAAATTTTTGAATTCCATTGTTCTCGAACATCGAAAATCTCATCTCGATCCGAGCATCGCGATATCCTCGGAACACGTAATCCGCGAGTGAAACAATAACAATTTTGCATGCAAATAGCCTTGGCCAAGCTTGTTTCGATAGCGTAGGCGAAGCAGAAGAGGTACTTTCGAAAGGAGGAACTCGATTTCCCGGGTGAAAACGAGTTCGATCCTCCGGCACGCGCGGAACGAAGCGTTTTCCAGCGTGAAGTTTCTGTCCGATGCGACTTCCTGGAGCGATTTCGAGCGGGCAGATGGTGGCACGGCATATTGTCTCGGCGGTTGGTTATCCGTGCCATCGCGAACACGCGTCTCACCCCTTTCCTTCACGCTCGCGTTTCAACCGCTTGACCCGATTCAAAGCGCAAAACGAACACCGATTTTCAACCCAACTGTCGCTTCCACTTTCCTACTCGATCGATATTGACTTTCGGCTGATAGTTCGCGATAAACGTCCTCATTAACATTTTTCTTATTAGAATCTGATTTTGGGCGAAACTTAAAATACGTGAATAAAACCACAAACGATTTTTTTATGAAAATTATATGAATATGATATCTTATTTTTAAACGTATCTTAACAAAATTCTGAATTATCAAATAATCAAATAATTTTTTGTTGAATCAAATGTAAATATTTTACATACGTACATATACATATGTTATGAGTTCACTTTTATAACATTTCATATTATGGAATTGTCAACCTGTTTCAATCTGCTTACAAACTGTGGTTAAAAGTCGAGAACAATTCTATAATTCTGCAATAATTAAATTTCTTTGAAGTTAGATATTTGACATGTATAAATATATAACATGTATGTCACGTTATGAATTCACCCTTAAATCCTACGTTGCTCTATTTTCAAATATGCTTCAACCAAATTCTATAATAATTAATTCTCTATTAATTCACTTATAAATATTTGATATACATAGACACATGTGTATATCAAGTTATGAGTTTACCTTCATGAAATTTGATATTATGCAATAATCAACCTATTTCAGTAAACTTCCGCAATAATTAATTTTCTGTCTATTCATTCGTAAATATCTGACATGTATGGATATACAATATCAAGTTGTGAATTTAGTTTCATGAAACAGTACTGTATTTTCAAAACTATCTTCAAGAATAATTTGCTATAAGTTCAGATATAAATATGTGACATGCATAGATTACAATATCAAGTTGTGGATTTAGTTTCATGAACTAGTACTGTATTTTCAAAACTGTCTTCAAGAATAATTCGCTGTAAGTTCAGATATAAATATGTGACATGCATAGATTACAATATCAAGTTGTGGATTTAGTTTCATGAAGTAGTACTGTATTTTCAAAACTGTCTTCAAGAATAATTTTCTATAAGTTCAGATATAAATATGTGACATGCATAGATTACAATATCAAGTTGTGATTTTAGTTTAATGAAATAGTACTGCATTTTATAAAATGTCTTAAAGAATTTGCTATAATAATATGTGACATGAATAGGTGATGGAGAGGTGTTTACGACGAGAATTCTTTAAAGAAGTCTACAAAAGAAATCATAAGCACGTGTAAGTCCCAAAAGGTAGAAAGTGTTCATAGGTTTTCAAGTACTACGTTCAATAATTCGCAAGCATCATGTCGGATCGAGTAATCTTATCGACAAATCCTCTAATCCTATTCCGCCGCGTTTCGACTTTAAAGCCATCTTCATCCGCGGCTATCGCAAAAATGTTAACCCGTGTGTGGTCTATCATCCATCGAACGTAGCCATGCAGCCACTTCCATACGTGTAGAACCATAATTTACAGACCCACACCGGGACAACCCTATCATCAGGCAGCCCATTGCATTTCGAGTCGAAGACCTTTCTCCCTTTCTAACCCGGGACAATAATAATAATATCCCTGTGACATACGACCCTGTCCGCTTGTATACTTTCGAGCTTTTCTATTTAGAAAATTATTTCCTGCCTATTAATCTTCGGACTTTGTGTTTGAATTACTTGCATCATGATCCCGCGGCAATGGACGCAGAGAATTGTACAAATATTTTCTTGTTAAAATGCAAGATTTGAACTCGTCATCCGATTTCGAGATTCTCTCGTTTTTTATCGGTCAGACTCGTAAAGCGTAACGAAACACAAGAAATCGTGCTGTTGCTCTTTTCTTTCGAATACTCTCTGCCAACGCCGGTACATATGTTTTTATGTACGTATGAAGGTACACGACGGAACTCAGACATCGTTCGATGATAAAGAGAGAGAGAGACATTCGTGTTTTAATATTCCCCCGTTCGCCGATAAACGCGCATCTCCATAAAAATAGGAAAGAATACGGCTGATGTATGCCATATTATTCGCATATGTTACGCGCGATGGGTAAAATATAAACTGTTTACAGTTATTTACGAAGGTTGTAAATCTTCGTCGACCCATGGCGTTTCCAAAACCTGTTACAGTCGTGGAATATTTCTAAAGTTAATATTATGAAGTAGAATTTTATTGTAAAGTAGAGTTTATATAGTGGCTCAGAGTCCTCCACACTGGTGTGTCCAGGTCAATGAAGGATGTAGATCATCATCCCACTAGTTATACTGGTTGTTGTGTGTTGATGTAGTTGATAGTTACAAAGTTAATCTAAGACTAACTAGTTGTCTCTAAACAGCCAGAAAAGAAAGCACAGGAGGAAATTCAGGACGTGAAGGCGTTGCCAAAAGGGACCAATCCGGACAGATTGTTATTTGTAAAAAACAGTGATTGGTGAGATGGTTCGACGAATGGGATTGTAAGATTTTAGCCTTCAGTCCAGGGTTGTAAATAACGTTTCGTTAATAAGGTGACCCAAACAGTTAAGTGATTTGGGTCCTTCAAAAGAACTAAATAGTGGGACACATTGCGAGACTGCTGAATGACCGAGTCAGGGTGCCTGGTCCGCAGAGTACGCAAGGATTTTCGTAAACACTGCACACAGCAAGGGTGCACAGTTTAGGACTATGGACATAAACTTCTTTAAGGAAAGATATATTGGCGTTATAAAGATGTGCTTTCCTGGCCTGTTAAAAGGTTATTGTCAATGGTTAAGAATGTCAAGCTGTAGAGACATCCATGTGGTCTTGAAGATCCGTTTGAAATTGCAAGAGTAAAGGTTTGACAAAACACCCATAAATATTACGCTAATTATATTCCGAGTGCTTCGGAACATCCTCCCCCCGTTGAGAGGGTACCGATCAATAAAATAAAGTCTGGGTACTTATCTTTGAACTGTAGAGTTTCGTGTGGTATCACCTACGATTATCTTGAAGTTACCGGGTGTACTTGTCCTATTTGATTGGTAGAAAGTGACACTCGCTGGATTTCGTAAAAAGAATTGTTGTGGCATCTTGAACGTTGAACTCCTGGATGGAGCTGTCTGATCTTGAGTGTATCATGGCACCAAGAGACCATTGCAGTGATGGTGTATTTAGTTTTCTTAATGATGCTTTCTTTCATTTGATCAATGAATCTTGATGATTTTATTTGATGATTTGACTTTTGCTTCTGTAGGACTCGTTAATGAATCGCCAATAATAAGTTGCTCGAAATATAGAATAGTAAATCATTGCGTCTGATGTGATAAGCATGAACAAGCGTGATTTCACAATGATTTTGTTCGAATGATTAACATGTTGTAATTTGCAGTGTAAATAATTTAGTTCTTGCGACACATTTGAAGTAGAATTTGGATTGTGTTTGTCGTTTAACTGTGAATTTGTGATGAAAGCAGTCTGAAGAAGAACTGGTAATTGAATCAGTTACATGCATTCGACGTGACTGATAGATCCTTAAAAAATACTAAAGTTGTAAACTTATATGAAAGACAGTTTGAGGCACTGTTGTACTGAGCTTGTGTGGTTTACAGATTGTTTCAAATTGATCCGATCAACGAAAGTTGGTTTTTCGCCTCACTTCGTGTTCTAGTGTATTCTCGTGTCTTGATTGCGTATGTTGTTATTGCGATGAGTTCGCAAAGGTGAGTGTGCGTCACCAAAAGATAGTTCAGTTATTGGCCATTATGATGGTTAGCAAGGTGATCAAGCAGTTGAATAATTTGGATTTTTAAAGGAAGTAAAGAACGGGCGCCATACATAGCTGTTTATTGTCTAGACCCAAGTGTCTATCTTAAAATTGTGATTAGCGGCAGGGAGTGTGTCTAACGTGGGCGTCACCGTGTGACTGAGAGCTAGCCTCGTCTAGCTCCTTTACCAACACGAAAGACGCTTCACCATGTATGCTGTTTGTTTTTGCAAGAATCTCCCTTCTTACATCTTATAACAAATCAATTCTCTGCTCGTGTCTATCTTATAATTGTGATTAGCGTCAGGGAGTTGGTCTAATCGTGGGCGTCACCTTGTGACTGAGAGCTAGCCTCGTCTAGCCCCTTTACCAACACGAAAGACGCTTCCCATGTATGCTATTTGTTTTTGCAAAAAACCTTTCTTCTAATATCTTGCACCAAATCAACTCTCTGCTCGTGTCTATCTTAGAATTGTGATTAGCGTCAGGGAGTTGGTCTAATCGTGGGCGTCACCTTGTGACTGAGAGCTAGCCTCGTCTAGCCCCTTTACCAACACGAGAGACGCTTCCCATGTATGCTACCTGGAAAAACCTGCGGCTGTGGTGCACGTGGGCAGCTGTTATTTTGCTAAGACCCGTTGACTTGGGACCCTGTCCTTGAAGTACGCATACTTCGCGGACCGTAACACCACAGGAGGTACGTTTATGTGACCCCGAAACAGAGAGTGATAACTTAAGAAAAGTCAGTTCTATGTTGTCCGTTTGGGTTTTCTCAAGAGTTGAATGAAAGGAGGAAAGTGTCCGAAATCATAAATTGGCTTTCTTACGATAGCTAAACAAGACGTGATAGAAAGCAAGGAATTGGAAGATAATGCGCACAACTGGGATGCACAAAGGGTGCCAAATGTACAGGTTTGATTGTTATAAAAAACCAAGAGTAAACGAGTTGCCTCAAAACTGTCAGAAAGAAATAGAGGATGAGCCTCAATGTTTGAACTGTTTTAATAACATGAATCCGTGGTGTTTTGGTGTCTCTAGATGGACATCATGTATTTGTAGATTGTTTTTGTGTTACACAGAATTCTCAATTCAAGAAGGTCGTAAATCTTCGGAATTGAAATATTTCATGAAACTTTGATCATAAACAATGATCCAAACTTAATCTGTAATATAGATTTCAATAATAACATTTTAGTGGTGTTTCTGATGTTTTGTTCCATGAAGTTAAAGAAAAGTAAATTTCATGATAGAATAATGTAAAATTGATAAAAAATAGGACTCTGTGACCATGAGGATAGCCAAGGTTTCATCAGGCAGTATTCTAAACGAGGGTCGAAACCTGATGACAATAGTATGTCATTGATGACCGTCTTCTACACTTGATTTCAGCTGACGAAAGGTCGGCATTGAATTTTTATTGAATAAAATTTGTTTATGACCGTATGTATGCATACCTAAAGTCAGCGTTCTTTTCGCGAACATGAACAATTGTTCCACGTTTTTGGAAAAACTTATTGGATTTTCTTAAAAGAAAATCATAAATGAGTTTACAATCGATCTCATATTACTGACAATCTCTAATAGTTTGAGAAATAATTCAATGAATAAGTTTCGTTTTGAATTGAATTACGAATTTTAAATTATAATTTAAATGAAGAATTCATGGAGTCTGAAATGTAGAGGAAAGACGTAAACATTTTTGCAGATGCTGAACTTGTAGTTCATTTTGTCACTTTTCAAATCGAAGTGTGATTACATTACAAATTAAAGTGAATTGAATTACACACGGGACGACATATTTTGTATGAGTTGGGGAACTGTCGAGCTCCCCCCGATGAACCGATTCAGATTAAATGTTTAGAAGTACGAATCTAGATCGATGTAGGAAGAGATTTCAGATACTTAACAATAGTGAGGATTGAATGGTTGATACACTAAATCTGAATGATTAGATAAAACCTTAAACTGGTTAAGGAAGTTAACGTGTGCTGATTTTGTTGAATAGATATTTTGAACAATCACAATAGATTTATCTGTTATTACATAGATGATGAATACATTAATTTCCTATCCTCTTGAATTGTTAACATATCCTAATCATGTGACAATTGACAGAACTGCATTTGTAATAAAATAGAAAAGTTAACAATGAAATTAAATCTTGTGTGAATTTGAATTTAATCTTCTTAGGATGACAACTGTAATGTCAGTGATAGTTGATATGACAGAAATTCAATTACACAAAATGTTAGAGAATAAATTTTCAAACAATTTAGATATAAGAAGTACCTTATAATATTCATTGTTTATTAAAGAAGTGGCCTGAGCAAAATCCTTTCAATTGTAAATAGGGCAACCTCTTGCAAGAAAAGAGATAATATCAATAAGGTAAATTTTGAGATAAAGTTTTTAGTTTTAACACTTTGACGAAATTGGTGATAGATCATATTTGTGATAGATACCTGTAATTTCAACCAATGATATTAAGGTCCGCAGGTTAATTGATGGTCATCTGTCTGTACAACCAGACGTAAGAATTGTTTTTGAAGATTTTATTATATGCATTTTGTACGATCTTGAATAAATGTAAGAAGATGAATGGATAATAAGCCTGTTTTATCAAAGAATATGTGCAAACGTGTTTGCAATGGTTTTATGACCATTAGGGTAGGTATGCGAGAGACAGGTAGTGCGCTAAAACAGTGGGTCGAAGGACCTGTCGGACACTCTTCCAGAGTAATAATGTAACCTTGGCTATGACGGTATAATAATTATTTTGAATTCTGAAACTACATGTTTGCTTAGACTCATGGAACAATTAAAATTGAGTTTTGTTGAAAAGATTGAATATTTAAATCAAGTAATTGTATTTACATGAGAAAACATGATACATCGTAATGATGTGACTTTTCGTAATCGTGAAAACTGGTCATGTGTCAAGAGACCTGGCTGATATTATTACTTCGTTTGTGTCGCAAGCTGTTAATGTTAAATCCTTATACTAAGAATTGTGTTTCGTTTATACTTGACGGATTTGACATGACTATCTGATGTCATGAAATCGTGTAACAACAATATCACAGAATTGGCGAAACGATTAAACGAGCCTACTTTAGAGAAGCGGAATTGTATATGGTTTGTCGACTTATCTTGTTGAAGCCTCTGGAATATCCTCAGATTGTCCGTTGTTTGACATGTTTTCGAGTTGATTAAACTTAATAATCCGTTTGATACGTATGGGAACACACCAGTGTGGTCACTCACTGTGATTTTTCAAACACTTATGATACACATTGTAACACATAATCCTGTTTATTGCACTTGTAACTGAGTTTATGCACTGAGCAAGTTCGTAGAATCCGGCTCGAAGGACCAAATGTTACGCGCGATGGGTAAAATATAAACTGTTTACAGTTATTTACGAAGGTTGTAAATCTTCGTCGACCCATGGCGTTTCCAAAACCTGTTACAGTCGTGGAATATTTCTAAAGTTAATATTATGAAGTAGAATTTTATTGTAAAGTAGAGTTTATATAGTGGCTCAGAGTCCTCCACACTGGTGTGTCCAGGTCAATGAAGGATGTAGATCATCATCCCACTAGTTATACTGGTTGTTGTGTGTTGATGTAGTTGATAGTTACAAAGTTAATCTAAGACTAACTAGTTGTCTCTAAACAGCCAGAAAAGAAAGCACAGGAGGAAATTCAGGACGTGAAGGCGTTGCCAAAAGGGACCAATCCGGACAGATTGTTATTTGTAAAAAACAGTGATTGGTGAGATGGTTCGACGAATGGGATTGTAAGATTTTAGCCTTCAGTCCAGGGTTGTAAATAACGTTTCGTTAATAAGGTGACCCAAACAGTTAAGTGATTTGGGTCCTTCAAAAGAACTAAATAGTGGGACACATTGCGAGACTGCTGAATGACCGAGTCAGGGTGCCTGGTCCGCAGAGTACGCAAGGATTTTCGTAAACACTGCACACAGCAAGGGTGCACAGTTTAGGACTATGGACATAAACTTCTTTAAGGAAAGATATATTGGCGTTATAAAGATGTGCTTTCCTGGCCTGTTAAAAGGTTATTGTCAATGGTTAAGAATGTCAAGCTGTAGAGACATCCATGTGGTCTTGAAGATCCGTTTGAAATTGCAAGAGTAAAGGTTTGACAAAACACCCATAAATATTACGCTAATTATATTCCGAGTGCTTCGGAACAGCATATATCAAGATAAACGCGACTCCCTCCAAGTATCTCGCCGGTTGGATGCAGTTTTCCGGCGTAACGGGAACTCGCCGTTTTCGGAATAAGATTTATACCGTGGCGGCTGGCGTGCTTTAACGAGCCTCCCAAGCTCCACCCAAATGCCATTAACCGGCGATTTAATGAGACGCGAATCGTTCCGTTTATAATTTTGTTTGCGAAACATCGGCCGCGGCTTTCGCTAGACACTGATTCACACGCAATGTCTGGATTATGCTCCTTCTTTATTGCATGGGGACCAATGACTTTACGGTGAATGGGTGTCAAATTTGGTGTGTTTGTAGTTTCAAATATGGAATTTTGGGAAATTGGGAATTTAGGGATTTGGGAATTTGGGGATTTGGGGATTTGGGGATTTGGGGATATACGGATTTGGGGATCTAAGGATTTGCGGATATAGGGATTTGGGGACATAGGGCTTTGGGGATATATGGATTTGGAGATCTAGGGATTTGGGAATCTAAGGATTTGGGGATATAGGGATTTGGGGATATAGGGATTTGGGGATATAGGGATTTGGGGATCTAGGGATTTGGGAATATAGGGATTTGAGGATATAGGGATTTAGGGATCTTGGGATGTGGAGGATTTGGGAATTTGGGAAATTGGGAAATTGGGAATTTGGGAATTTGAGAATTTGGAAATTTTGTAATTTCGGAATTTGGAAATTTGGGGATTTGGAAATTTGGTAATTTCGGAATTTCGGAATTTGGGAATTTGGAAATTTGGTAATTTGGGAATTTGGGAATTTGGGAATTTGGGAATTTGGAAATTTCGGAATTTGGGAATTTGGAAATTTGGTAATTTCGGAATTTGGGAATTTGGAAATTTGGTAATTTGGGAATTTGGGAATTTGGAAATTTGGTAATTTGGGAATTTGGGAATTTGGGAATTTGGGAATTTGGAAATTTGGTAATTTCGAAATTTGGGAATTTGGAAATTTGGTAATTAGTAATTTGGAAATTTAATAGTTTAGTAATTTGTGAATCTAAGAGTTTAAGAATTTGATAATTTAGTAGTTTGATAATTCAGAAATTTAGGGATCTAAAAATTTGATAACTTACTAATTTGTTAACTTAATAATTAGTGACTTGGTAATTTGGGAATTTAGGAATTATGAAATTTAAAAATTTGGAAATTTGTTAATTTAGTTCCTCGGTAATGTGATAATCTGCGAATTTGATAATTTGATAATATAGTAATCTGGTCATTTGGAAATCTAGGAATTTGGAAAACACAGAACACCAAAAGTATAAAAACTTGAAATGCCCAGAAATTCAGAAATATAGAAAAAATTTACAGTTGCACCCCAAATACCTCCAAAAATCCGCCTAACCCACTTCACAATCTCCAAAACAAAAAGATAGAACAATCACAATCTCCCCAAATATCGATACAGGTCCTCGACTAGAGTCCCGAACACGTCTATCTCGAGCATATCGTTCGTTATCGATCGCGAACGTAATCAAATTCCGTCGAGAGCAAGCGATGGCCGTTCATTCACAGTCGCAGTCGTGAATGGAGGGCCGTTGCCTACGGATTCTTGGAATCCGTGTCAAATTCCCGTGGAAATATCCGGTGGGGATCGTCATTGAAGATCATCGAGGACGATTCGGCCGGGGAATTCGTGTCGTCCGATCTCGGTATCGTCAAAATAATGCGACGCACGATCGGCAGGCCGAGATTCGCGACAGACATCCCCCAGGAGGGAGCTGGACACCGTACGAATTCCGTCCACTTTCCTGGCCGACTAATCCGAAGAGGACAGAAGGGATAAACCCGCTCGACCGGCTGGAAATTAGGTCAGGGGTCGGTGCACTATGCTACAGGGTGGATCCTCCAGGGGCGGAACGTCCAAGTGCTTCTTTCAATGCCTCGTTCCCGAGTTACTTTACCTTTTACAGCCACGTTTTTCATTGGCGTAACTGGCCGAGGAACACGGAGCACTGATCTCCTTCGGGTTATAGTACCTTCGCAAATTTTGGACAGTTGAGATATATTCTGCGTCGATAAAATCTGTAGACGGCGGCACGTACATCGTTTATTACGAAATTTCTTGAAAATTTTAGAACAGTTTCTTTAGGAAGAATGTGGTGAACAGAGATGTTGAACTCGTGCAGTTTTAGGGACTTTTGGATGGGAGACGATTTGGAAGTACAGAGAGTGATGATCTGGGTGGACTTAGATATTTTTAGAGTTTGGAATATCCCTAAATTCTATCTCAAAAATTTCAAATTATCCAAATTCTTATATCTCCAAAAATTCATCTTTCCACGTCTCCAAATCTCCAAATTCTTATATTCTCAAAATTGTACTTTTTTAAATTCCAAACTCTCCAAATTCCTATATCCCAAAATTCTACCTCAAAAATTTCAAATTCTCCAAATTCTTATATCTCCAAATTCTTATATTCTCAAAATTGTACTTTTTTAAATTCCAAACTCTCCAAATTCCTATATCCCAAAATTCTACCTCAAAAATTGCAAATTCTCCAAATTCTTATATCTCCAAAATTTGACCTTTCCACATCACCAAATCTGCAAATTCTCATACTCTCAAAATTCTGCCTTCCTAAATTTCAAACTCTCCAAATTCCCACATCCCAAAATTCCACCTAAAAAGCTTCAAACTTGTCAAATTCCTATATCTCCAAAATCTTAACACAACCAAACTCATCAAATCTCCAGAAATCTCCCAAAAGTCAGTTAACAAGTCTCCTCATCTTCCCTTAATTTCACATTTCCCCTAAAGAGAATTTTCTCTAAATACAGCACCTAAACGTTCCACCAAAAGTCCCCCAAAAAATCAGTTAACAAGTCTCCTCATCTCTCCTTAATTTCACATTTCCCCTAAAAAGAATTTTCTCTGAATACAGCACCTAAACGTTGCACCTATATCACCCGTATCTCGTGCCAGATCTAGGGAGATTCAACCTTTCCAGACAAAAGTTCTAGTTACGCCAATGACGCTTTTATGTCCGGATAAAGGCTGATTCTCAGCGACGTTTCTTCGTTGATCTCGTAGCCGAGTTTCTCGAAGCTGGTGCTCGTTAGACATCGAGGGTGAGGAGCACCCGTCACGAGCTATCGCGATATCTCGTAATAACTCGAACCGAGAGAATGCTCGTGATGTAATTGGTAGGGTAGGGTTTGAGCTTGATTGAAAAATAGGTGAAGCGTCCTCGTTACGTAACTGCAGGTATGCGAGCGTAAGTTAGGTTAATGTCGGGTTTAGCTGATACCTGGCTGTAAATAAGAGAACGTCGATGAGGTGATTCGATGGCTTCGCACTTGGATAACGGGTTAAAGATAGCGTTTCGATGGGGAGGCTTCTACCGGGAAACTTTAATCATTTGTACCTTATTATGTAATATTTGCTACTGGAATTGTGTGCTACGAGCGTCTGATTCGAAGTGTCTGCACGTTAATTAATGATCCCGTTATATGTGCGACGTTTCATTATTGTAGATAGGTTGGGGACAGTTTGCTGGACAATGGTCTATTGCGAGATACTATTCTGGAATTTTATCTCTCCCTCGTGTCATATTGAATTCGTGATTACAGTCTTTCAGTTTATCGTCGGAAGGAAGGTTAAGAAATATGTACAAACTTTATTAGTATTAAGTTCTAAACTTTATTAGTACACTTTAAATCTAACAAAATGTTATTGTACACTTCGTTAATTTATCTACTTTTTCAAACTCCAAGTTTCATGTTCATTTATAATATTTTTAGATTGTCACATCATGTCACGTTTAACGAATTTGTGAATTACATATTCTAAGATGTAAGTATTTAAAAATCATCGAGTGAACGGAATGCATAAATCAAGTTCGAATAGTCTTGGTGAACCATAATGGAGGAGCAGCATGACGCATCTGTCATGGCTCAAAATGGTTCAAACATCTCTGAAAGCGAAAATTGTCAGAATTTCCAATATCCCCGGCAATAATCAGCCTCCCCAAAGCACACAGTGAAAATGACGTGATTACTGGGCGAACGTACAAAATGAGAGTCTCATCGATCAACCAACTGTTAGCTCGCATCAGAACTATCAACGTCCTGGGTGAGACGGATAACGTGGGCGTGCCATGATATTCATTTGTCGATACTCGAACGAACGAACGAGCAACGGACAAGCACGACAGGGACGCTCGCATATTCAGATAACAGGATATCCGGATGCTCGCAGCCCTGCCCGGGTTCCTCTGTGTCTCTTGAACGCCATCGCGTCTAGAGAGGCCGTCGTTGTCCGAGTCTCTCGTTGAAACCATTCAACGGTCAGATAGGGGCTGGCCCATTGTACGACATAATTCCTTCGAGAACGAAAAACACCCCTTGTTCCTGAAACGAGCTCGCGTTCTACCCCCGTTTCAACCGTTTCAACCCTCTACCGCCCGGACCCGCCCGCTCTAGTCTACCCTCGGGCAATTGGACCAGATGATGCTAGGCAAATGAGCGAAACACCGAGGTGTTTCGTGAGATACCGTGCGAAATAAAGGCACTGCGAAATATTGTTCGCGAAGCAATTGAACACGATGCTTTCAGAAACTCTCGCATTCCGGAATCGGAGAAACGACCGACTACGAACAAGAATCCGCCGGGAGAATCGAATTATACTCGGTGTATTTTCAACTTACCGTGGAGTTCAAAGTTTTACCGTTTCCTCGGCTGGAACAGTTCTTCGTTTATTTTTTGGGATGTTTTAGCTTTACGGTTCGGGGGATACGACCAATGTTAACGTAAACTGTTCGTCACTGACCTTAATGTGAAATGGTTGGATGTGAAACAATGACTGGTTTAAAGATGTTGAAAATTGGATGCAATTTTGTGATATAAAAGTGTCGCAAGATGGTACTCATGGTATATTAGTTTTAAGCTTAAAATACAATAAAAATAACTGTTAAAACAATTTTTATCGGTTTTTATAATGTAAAATCATTTATTGCCAATTTCAGCATGCATAGTCTATTTGGACTAATATAAAGACTCATATAATTTGCTGGTGTAAAAATAAAGTATAATTGACATCTTGTTTCTTGTTCCCTCTTCATCTTCCTATTACTTCTGGATGACGCTAACGTTGCAACTGAAAAATGTTATGTGTCCATTTTTAATATGTATATCTTCTAAATCCATAGACACTGACAATTTGCTAAGATCTCCCACA
This sequence comes from Megachile rotundata, assembly GCF_050947335.1. Taxonomy (NCBI): domain Eukaryota; kingdom Metazoa; phylum Arthropoda; class Insecta; order Hymenoptera; family Megachilidae; genus Megachile; species Megachile rotundata. The sequence goes on along the minus strand of NC_134991.1, from coordinate 8,938,038 downwards.
AGTTCCACACATTCATTGATCCCTCGAACCTACTCTAATTGTAAGAAATATAATCTAAGAAGTCATTATAGCAATTTTCTCAGCTGGACGTGTACGATAAACACATCAAGTACTGAAACTCGATCTTCCCAATAAACACAGCACCCTCTAACTTCCCAACTTCCCCGTCATATCTCGTTGCATCCAAAGCCCATATACAACCAACACCATTCGTACTCTTATCCCCTAAAGAACCACATCTTGCGTTTCTTGCACCCCCTTACGTTTCTTGCACCCTCTTCTCGCAGCAGGTTTTCGGTAACGCTGATCCTGGCGGATTCGCCAGCTCCACATCCAATAAATCTCCGCTGTTACACGTAATCGTAGCAACTCTGGCAAGCCTACTGGCAGCCGGTCTCGCTTTCGCCAGGAAGGCAACATCCGGACATCCCTCCCATCTAGCACCCGGTTACTCTCCTCCTGAGCCAGCACGACCTGGACGCACACGCGTGCGTGTACTTCTCTCAGCGTTTCGCTCTCTTGGATCATGTTCGCGTGTCAAGCCTAACTGCTCTGACACGCTTTACGCTCGAGAGGATCCTTTGTCGGGGCACATCGGCGTATAACTCGACGTGCACCTCCATAACGCGGTTATCATCTGATATCGGGCCAGAATTGCACGCACGGCGAGCTCCTGACACCGTGTCACCGGGTCACTTTGCGTCGAGACGAACTTTCCAACCATCGACAACCGTGAAAACTCCTCAAACCAATAGTACGCTCGCCGAAGTTGACCATCTTGGCTAATGGATTTCGAATTGTTTCCTAGACACGCGGGGAAGAGAGCTTTCCTGCTAGACCGGTCTCCGGGGATTCGACTCGATAACTCCGAGCGGGAAGTTTGAATTTGACGCAAGATTATGCGACTGACTTGTCTATCGAACTTGCCCACTCGAGAGTTGTGGCTGGCTGATTTGTTTAAGATATTCACCGGGGAGTGCAGCTGTGGATGTTGTAGAGGGATGAGATCTAATGGCAGGATCTTAGAATTTTTGCGACTTTGGAATTTAAGAGCTTGGTGCTTGGTGATGAGGATAATCTGGGACTTTGAAATTTCGGATGTATGAAAATTTGATAACTTTTTGAAAGAACAATAGCAGTTCAAGACTTAATTTTACAATTTTATGATTTTAACAATTAAAAGTATTCAAGTTTGAGACTTTGTATTTGAAAGTATTGGAACTTCGAACTCCAAAACTGTAAGCTTCTGAGTACATAAATCTGCAAATGTGCGTCAGTATCTCGAAAAACAATAAATTACATGTAAACTCCTGTAATCCGAACCTGCCAATCGAAATCCAAAATAGCCAAAAGCATACAATCCATGAAGTCGTCATCCATACATTTTTTCGGAAAAATCCATCAGGAAATACATTCGCCGTTACATCGTTTATCCGACGCCGATAGCCCATGAATTATGAATTTTTCCGATGGACAAAATAATATCGCGGCGTTATTCATGTTCGCCGATATTAATTAACAAGAACGAGCGGTACCGCGGTACGGATTGGTCGAAAGAGTAATTTACTGGTCGCTTAATTTCGCAAAATTTATTTTCCGTATCTGCAATTAATTTAATCGCGAGCTCGAAGTAATTCCTGGGCCCCGTTCTCTGTCCACATGGTTGCTCGAGCGATCCCCGTGACCGTTGGAAATTGATAAATTCGGAGCTTCGCGGAGATAAATGGCAGCGGGTACCAATTAGTCCTATTAATCAGGCAACGTTTGCGAGAAACGCGAGGCTGACTGACGAGTTATAACGTCGTGGAATCAGCCCTCGTAGGCGTTAGTTAGCAAGATTCGCGCGCTTTCTGTCAGCTATCTATCACGACCCACGTGTGCAACGGTTTATCTCCGCGGTGCATCCAGCTAGATCCGCGCGTTTTTTCACCGAGCTGTATAAGTACGTTCGCGCGTAATTACCGCGAGCAGCGCCGTATCAAAGGTTAATGCGCGCGATGCGAGAAAAGCAGCAGCCAGCATGGCGGTGCGAGAGGTGCGGGTGGCGGCTGAAAATTATTCAGGGAAATCGTTTAGACCGCGTGTCTCGCCTTTCAGACGGTTTACCCGCGAAATTCGAGCGTTTCATGCGAACTCGCCGTCAACTGCGAACGTTTGAACGCGACTCGCGGCCGAAACTCGCGAGCGAAATTATTTCGTCGAGCGTGGTTATCCGCGCGACTGCGTGCCGAATGCTGCGCAAAAAAGCCTGTCGACAAAGCTCGCTACCGATGTCGATTCGGATGTCAAACTTTTCGTTTCGTTGAAATTTCTGTGATTGCACTTGTGTCGGTTGAGGACTTGTTTGGCAAATACGGCGATATAGGGAAAAGGGTAGTCAGGTTTTGGAAGGGAAGTTTTTTAGGTATACAAGTTTGAAAATTTGAAGTGTACGAAAGTTTACTTTTTTTAATCGACTCTCAAATTTAGAAAGTAGGGAATTTGATAATTTTAGTCGTTAAAGAGTTGGAGTTTTTTAATATATGCAAATTGTTATTTGAGAGTTTGAGGTATTGAAGCAATGCTGAAATTAACATGAAAAATTGGGTTTACAAGTTTAAAGATTAACATACACATATCCATGCATATCTCTTCTTATATTGCCACATCTGAAAATTGTTCACTCTTACACCTTCATCCGTGACAATATAAAAAGATTCTCATAATGCAACAATTGTCTCATTATTTTCTTACATTATATTTCATACATATATATAAGCATACTCATACCTCTTGCTATATGGCCATTTCTAAGATGTATCTACTTCTTTCCATCCGTGATAATATGACAAAATTCTGACAAGATCAGATAATCTATTATCTGACTCTATATTTCATAAATATGAATTTGTATATATCAGTCATATCTCTTGATATATCGCCATCTTGCAGGTTTATCTACTCCTTTCCATCCATGATAATATAACAAGATTCTGATAAGATCAGATAATCTATTATTTGACTTTATATTTTATAAATGTGAATTTACATACATCAGTCATGTCTCTTGTTATATCGCCATCTTCAAGGTTTATCTACTCCTTTCCATCCATGATAATATAACAAGATTCTGATAAGATCAGATAATCTATTATCTGACTCTATATTTCATAAATTTGAATTTACATACATCAGTCATGTCTCTTGTTATATCGCCATCTTCAAGGTTTATCTACTTCTTTCCACCCGTGATAATAAAACAAGACTCTCATAATAATGTAACAAGTGTCTATTATCTGACTTTATATTTGATAAATGTTCCGAGTTGCTCGGAATATAATCAACGTAATATTTATGGGTGTTTTGTCAAACCTTCACTCTTGCAATTTCAAACGGATCTTTAAGACCACATGGACGTCTCCACAGCTTGACGTTCTTGATTATTGTCAATAGCCTTCTAACAGGTCAGAAAAGCACATCTTTCTAACGCCAATATATCTTTCTTTAAAGAAGTTTATTTCCATGGTCCTAAACTGTGCACCCTTGCTGTGTGCAGTGTTTACGAAAATCCGTGCATACTCAGCGGACCAGGCACTTTGACTCGGTCATTCAGCAGTCTCGCAATGTGTCCCATTACTTAGTTCTTTTGAAGGACCCAAATCACTTAACTGTTTGGGTCACCTTATTAACGAAACGTTATTTACAACCCTGGAGTGAAGCCTAGAATCTTACAATCTCATTCGCTGAACCATCTCACCAATCACTGTTTTTTACAAATAACAATCTGTCCTGATTGGTCCTTTTGGTAACGCCTTCATGTCCTGAACTTCCTCCATCGCTTTCTTTTCTGGCTTTTTAGAGGCAACTAGTCAGTCTTAGAACTACCTTCGGTGAACATATTCACTTTGACAAACCATTGTCACTATCAACATACAACAATCATTACTACTAGTGGGATGATGATCTACATCCTTCATTGACCTGGGCACACCAGTGTGGAGGACTCTGAACCACTCTATAAATTCTACTCTATAATACTAACTCTACATATAATTCCACTACCGTAACAAGTTGTGGAAACGCCATGGGTCGACGAAGATTTACAACCTTCGAAAACAGCTATAAATAATTAATATTTTGCCCAACGCGTGAACATTTTTGGTCCTTCGAGCCGGATACGACAAGCTTGCTCAGTGCATAAACTCAGTTTACAAGTGCAATAATCAGGATTATGTGTTACAATGTGTATTACAAGTGTTTGAAAAATCACAGTGAGTGACCACACTGGTGTGTTCCCATACGCGTCAAATGGATTATGAAGTGTAATCAACTTGAAAACATATCAAACAACGGACAATCTGAGGATTTTCCGAAGGCTTCAACAAGATAAGTCAACAATCAGTATACAATTTCGCTTCTCTAAAGTAGGCTCGTTTAATCGTTTCGCCAATTTCTTTGATATTCTTGTTACACGATTTCATGACGTCAAACAGTCATGTCAAATCCGTCAAGCACAAACGAAACACAATTCTTAATACAAGAATTTAACATTAATAGCTTGCGACACAAACGAAGTAATAATATCAGCCACGTCTCTTGACACATGATCAGTTTTCACGATTACGAAAAGTCACATCATTACGATGTATCATGTTTTCTCATGCAAATACAATTATCTGATTTTAAATATTCAATTGTTCAACAAAAATCAATCTTAATTGTTCCATGAATCTAAGCGGACACATAGTTTCAGTATTCAAGATAATTATTACACCGTCGTAGCCAATGTTACATTACTACTCTGAAAAAGTGTCCGACGGGTCCTTCGACCCGTCGCTTTAGCGCACTACCTGTCTTGCGCGCACATGCCCTAATGGTCAGAAAACCATTTCAATGCGTTTACACGTGTTCCTTGGTAAAATGGGCTTACTATCCATTCATTTTTTCAACAATTGATCACAATAAGACGTATTTTCAGTTTAAAAAGTCACAATCTCTGTAATTAAATCTTTTTAATTCTATAACTGCCGTGCATACTCGAGCTTAATACTATTGACGCAAATCATGTCATAGTTTTCGTATTATTCTTATAGAATTTTGGTGGTATATGTCATATCATTTTTAAAAACATTTTGACACGTTAGCTAGGATTCCATGTTTCAAAAAAGAATCTATCTATAAATCAATCTTCTGGTACACTAATAAAATTACATTATCACTTCTTAATTAAACAATGAACATTATAACGTACATTTTATGTCTAGATTGTTTGGGAACTTATATTCTAGTATTTAATATAATTGAATTGCTATCATATCAATTATTCAATGAGGTCATAGCTATTACACGATAAAGGTCAGGTTTAAATTCACGCAAGATCTAATTTCGTTATTAACTTTTTCTATTTTATTACAAATGCATGTTAATAAATGCATTTTTGTCAATTGTCACATAATTAAGATATGTTGACAATTCAAGAGAATAGGAAATTAGTGTATTCATCATCTATGTGATAACAGATAAATCTGTTATGATTGTTCAAAATATATATTCAGCAAAATCAACAACTTATTTGTTTTTAAACATTGACTGATAATTGTACTTTGACAAATGTTGCAATAAAATTCTCAAATTATGGATCTCAGCGTCTTACAAACAAATGTTCTAGTTCAATTACATTTCATATAATTCCAATCTAATAATATTTCCATTCTACTGGAATTTTCAAGGTCATTGTACATCACGTTAACATATTTAATTATTATGCACTACCAAGCAAATTTCAGTGAACATCACACACATTCAGATCCATGACCATTCTAAAGCATTGTCTATTCATTAAAATCAACGTACAAGTATTCGGTTCTTGTTATTCTTAAATCACTAAGGTTAACGAAATCTAAAATGTCATCTCACGTTGATTGATATTCATATTTCCAAACGTCTAATCTGAGCTAGTTCATCGGGGGGAGCTTGTCAATTCCCCAATTTATTCAATTTACTTTATTTTGCAATGCAACCACATTTCAATTTGAAAAGTGAACGACTAACTACAAGGTCAGCATTTGCAAAAATGTTCATGTCTTTCCTCCATGTCAAAGACTTCATGAGTTCCCATTGAGATCATATTTCAAAAGATCATAATTCAATTCACAATGAAAAATAATCATTTAACCATTTCTCAGAATAGTACGGATTTTCAGTAATTTTAAATCGGTCGTAACTTCATTGATGCTTGTAAAAAGAAACACCGATTCCAGGTCAGCATATGCTTATAAATAAAATCGTTACTCAAGGAAATTCGGTGTCGACTTTCTGTCGGCAGAAATCAAGTGCAGAAGACGGTCATCAATGGCGCACTATTGTCATCAGGTTTCTACCCTCGTTTAGAATACTACCTGATGAGACCCTGGCTATCCTCATGGTCACGGAGTCCTATTTTTCATCGATTCTTTATTATTCTGTCACGAAATTTACTTTCCTTTAGTTTCATGGAACAAAACATCAGTAAAACCATTAGAATGTTATTATTGGAATCTACAATATATTATGGATTAACTCTAGATCATTGTTCATGATCAAAGCTTCATAGAATGTTTCAATTCTGAAGATTTACGACCTTCTTGAATTGGAGATTCTATGTAACACGAAAACAATCTACAGATACATGATATTCGACTTCAAGATTTTAAACCATCATAAATTCTTGTTAGTAAAATATTTCAAACATTGAGACTCATCCTCTATTTCTTGCTAGCAGTTTTGAGGCAACTCGTTTAGTCTTGGTTTACTATGGCAATCAGACCTGTTCATATGGCGCCCATTGGGCACCTCAGCTGTGCGCAATTTTTACCAAACCCTTACTTTCCCGTCGGGCCAAAAACATTCAAACGATCGACAGTCTAGCAGTGTGCCCCACTAAAGCGGGACTAGGCACTCGGACTCGATCAATCACACTATTAACAGTCTAGCAGTGTGCCCCACTAATGCGGGACTAGGCACTCGGACTCATAACACTAAAACGTCTAGCAGTGTGCCCCACTAATGCGGGACTAGGCACTCGGACTCATAACACTAAAACGTCTAGCAGTGTGCCCCACTAATGCGGGACTAGGCACTCGGACTCATAACACTAAAACGTCTAGCAGTGTGCCCCACTAATGCGGGACTAGGCACTCGGACTCATAACACTAAAACGTCTAGCAGTGTGCCCCACTAATGCGGGACTAGACACTCGGACTTTAACCTTCAACGGTTTGCCAGTGCGCCCCATTGAAGCGGGACTAGACACTCGGACTTTAACCTTCAACGGTTTGCCAGTGCGCCCCATCAAAGCGGGACTAGACACTTGGACTTAACCAATAAACAACTATACTTGGCGCCCGTTCCTTGCTTCCTTTGGAAACCCAAATCATTCAACTGTTTTGGTCACCTTGCTAACCATCATAATGATCAATAACTGAATTACTTTTAGTGACGCACACTCACCTTTGCGAATCATCGCAACGACAACATACGCAACCAAGACACGAGGGTACACTAGAATGCTAAGTGAGACGGAAAATCAACTTCCGTTGATCTGATCAACTTCAAAACAATCTATAAATCACACAAGCCGCACTACAACAGTGCTTCAAACTGCCTTTCACATAAACTTACAACCTTAATATTCTTTGAGGATCTATGAGCCACGTCGAATGCATCTAATTGATTCGACTACCAATTTTTTCATCAAACTGTTTCCATCACGAATTCACAATTAAACGACAAATACAGTCAAAATTCAGCTTCAAATGTGTCGCAGGAACTAAATTATTTACATAGCAAATTACAACATGTTAATCATTCGAACAAAATCATTGTGAAATCATGCTCATTCATGCTTGTCATATCAGACGCAACGATTCACTATTCTGTACTTTGAGCAATTTACTATTGGCGATTCGTTAACGAGTTCTACGGAAGCAAAAGTCAAATCATCAAATAAATCATCGACATCGTTGCGATGGCCTCATGGCGCAAATGAGTCACCCACAATCAGACAACTCCATCCAGGTGGCCAACATTCAAGATGCCACAACAATCCTTTTCAAGGAATCAAGCGAGTATCACTATCTATCAATCAAGCAAAACAGGTCCACCTGGATACATCAAGGTAATCGTAGGTGATACCACATGACACTCAACAGTTCAAAGATAAGTACCCAGACTTTATATTATTGATCGGTACCCTCTCAACGGGGGGAGCATGTTCCGAGTTGCTCGGAATATAATCAACGTAATATTTATGGGTGTTTTGTCAAACCTTCACTCTTGCAATTTCAAACGGATCTTTAAGACCACATGGACGTCTCCACAGCTTGACGTTCTTGATTATTGTCAATAGCCTTCTAACAGGTCAGAAAAGCACATCTTTCTAACGCCAATATATCTTTCTTTAAAGAAGTTTATTTCCATGGTCCTAAACTGTGCACCCTTGCTGTGTGCAGTGTTTACGAAAATCCGTGCATACTCAGCGGACCAGGCACTTTGACTCGGTCATTCAGCAGTCTCGCAATGTGTCCCATTACTTAGTTCTTTTGAAGGACCCAAATCACTTAACTGTTTGGGTCACCTTATTAACGAAACGTTATTTACAACCCTGGAGTGAAGCCTAGAATCTTACAATCTCATTCGCTGAACCATCTCACCAATCACTGTTTTTTACAAATAACAATCTGTCCTGATTGGTCCTTTTGGTAACGCCTTCATGTCCTGAACTTCCTCCATCGCTTTCTTTTCTGGCTTTTTAGAGGCAACTAGTCAGTCTTAGAACTACCTTCGGTGAACATATTCACTTTGACAAACCATTGTCACTATCAACATACAACAATCATTACTACTAGTGGGATGATGATCTACATCCTTCATTGACCTGGGCACACCAGTGTGGAGGACTCTGAACCACTCTATAAATTCTACTCTATAATACTAACTCTACATATAATTCCACTACCGTAACAAGTTGTGGAAACGCCATGGGTCGACGAAGATTTACAACCTTCGAAAACAGCTATAAATAATTAATATTTTGCCCAACGCGTGAACAATAAATATGAATTTACATACATCACTCATCTCTCTTGCTATATCGCCATATCTAAGGTTTCTCCTTTCCATCCAAAAAGTGGAAAAAGATGGAAAGATGGAATAGTAACAAGATCCTAACAATACGAGAGTCTCGCTATAACAAATATGTATGAGTATACACATCATTCTCTTGCTATATCGCCATATCTAAGGTTTCTCCTTTCCATCTAAAAAGTGGAAAAAGATGGAAAGATGGAAAAGTAACAAGATCCTAAGAATATGAGAGTCTCGCTATAACAAATATGTATAAGTATACACATCATTCTCTTGCTATATCGCCATATCTAAGGTTTCTCCTTTCCATCCAAAAAGTGGAAAAAGATGGAAAGATGGAAAAGTAACAAGATCCTAACAATATGAAAGTCTCGCTATAACAAATATGTATAAGTGATATGTATAAACATATGATACACATCGTTCTCTTGTATTCGTACTTTCAACCACGACAATGCTACAGTTTCGCTTACCTTCACTTTTATATCGTTATTGACAAAGATACAGTGAGCAGTAAAAACAATGCATCTAGTTTAAAAGAAATAAAGAAGCAGGAAGGTAAAACGATGAAACGATTGTACAATGGCTCGTTAAAATTTGAGATCGCGTATGCAGGAAGTTAATAGACTGCTGCGCTTTCGAGCGAAAGGCGAACTAATTGAATTCGCCGCGCTGTTGGATACCAGCTGCGCTGAAAAGATGTCCTGAATGCGGTGAAACGATTCTCGCGGTTGCGAAAGGGGCTGGAATAAATTCGCCTACGGAATGTGTACCGACTCGCGGATGGATAGCTTTCGTAGCCAACACTCGTTCTTTGAACACTGTTGACCCATGCCATTCATTGGAAACGGTATGTTATTTAATACTGCAAATCTACTCGTTAATTTCGTTTCGAGACAAAGGAACAAAAACGCGAATTTTTTCCGATACTTTTGTATCGCGACACAAGCATGTTGGTTTTGGAAGTTTAATACGTGAATTGATTGTTTTATAGTAATTGTTATGAATTGTGATAAGGTTTTTATAATTTTGTGCAAGTAGAACCTTGGTGGATTTTGACAAGAAATTAATTATATTTTTGGGTGAATTTGGAAATTTAAAAAAACTTGAAAATGTAACAATTTGAAGAGTAGTACAATTTAAAGAATCAAGAATGAAAGAATTTGTAAAAACTGAAAATTATAAAATTGTCAAATTACCTATGATACCTTAAAGTTACCATCGAAGTACTGATTCTGCAGTTATCCTGCGATCGAGAAGAATCCAGCATTGCACCCGAGTATTCACAGTAAGCTTCCTGTTTCTCGTTCGATTCACTGACCGCTTCGAGCAACTGTCTGTTCGAGTAAAAAGGCGAGTTACGATGAACACGCTCGACTTACGAGAAGATACGCCCGTTGCAGCGTTATTCGTTATTATTCGATCTCGATGGTTCTGCTTCCGCCCACGCTCTCAGCTGAACAACGCAGGCCCGTGCCCGTGGACGCTCGTAAACTTTGGCTTTTCTTACCGACTTGTTCCGTTAAAAATGCAAAACGTACACTACTTCTTTAAATGAAATCCACGAGTTTATTTAGCGAACAGTCTCTCTGCTCGCTCGAAAAGATGCTCGTAGATCGTTTCAGAGAGCGTGAGTGTTCGCAACTCCCGACTGGGGACCATCGGGTATCTCGAAATTATCGTTCGAGGGGAAATGGAAGACTGCTTAAAAATTACACTGAAAATACGTTGATGGCTACTGCATTATGTTCGGTCTTTGGTGAATTTATCTCGAAATCTAACTGGATAGGGACATACAACGTTTGTCATTGTTCGCAATATTTTTACCAACTGGAGTTACTTTTAAAATATAGAAAATAGTTAAATAAATAGAATAAGGAAGTCAATATAGTACCTATACTGTATAAAGGATTGTGTATATTGTACATAAAAATATTGCTATTTCATATCGTTTTATAATAATGAAAGCGTATATTAGTTTCTATATAGATTTATTAATGCGTGATGGTCTAATGCGTAGCTATTTATTGTGTTATTCTTTAAAATGCAGTGATGTAACGTGCGGTTATTTAACGACTACAGTTGTCCATCGCACAGCTATCTAATGCGTAGCTATCGAACATGTAGTTATGTAACGCGTTGCCATCTTGTTCTCAGTTATCCAACGTATAATCATTTAGCGCGTTGGTATCAAGCACATAGTTATCCGACGCGTATGTATCCAATGCGCAGTTATCCAACGCGAATATATCGAGTGCGCAGTTATCTGACGCGTAGGTATACAGTGCGCAGTTATCCGACCCGTATGTATCTAATGCGTAAGCATCCGTCGATATCCGACGCATGGATGTTCAACGCACAGTTATCCAACGCGTCGTTGTCCAACGCGTAGGTATACAATGCGTAGATATCCCATGCGTGGTTGTCCAACGCATAGGTATCTAACGCACAGTTATCTAACACGTAGGTATCCAACGCACAGTTATCCAACGCACAGTAATCCAATACGTAGGTATCCAACGCGTAGTTAAACAATGCGTAGATATCCCACGCGTGGTTGTCCAACGCGTAGATATCCAACGCGTAGTTAAACAATGCGTAGATATCCAACGCGTAGTTAAACAATGCGTAGATATCCCACGCGTGGTTGTCCAACGCGTAGGTATCCAACGCACAGTTATTCAACGCGTAGTTAAGCAATGCGTAGATATCTTACGCGTGGTTGCTCAACGCGAAGGTATCTAACGCGTAGGTATCCAACGCGTAATTAAGCATTGCGTAGATATCCCACGCGTGGTTGTTCAACGCGTAGTTAAGCAATGGGTAGATATCCCACGCGTAGATATCCAACGCGTAGTTAAGCAATGCGTAGATATCCCACTCGTGGTTGTCCAACGCGTAGATATCCAATGCACAGTTATCTAACGCTTAGGTATCCAACGCACAGTTATCCAACGCGCAGGTATCTAACGCACAGATATCAAACGCCCTATCTACTATCTAAATATCCAACACCCATGTATCTAACGCTCAGTTACCTAACGCGACACCTAATTCACTTGAACATTTAAAAACAATTTTCTAATCAGAAAATTAGAAAGTTTGAAAGTCCACCAAAAGAATCTCTCAAATTCATATCGTGTCAATCTGCGCTTCCTATAGGTTTACGTAAATGTAGCTTTCTGTTGACGCATTCGTGAACATCAGCGCGACTTAACCGACGCAACGAGCGTAATAGGAGCCCATCTAAATACACGGTCAGGCTGTGGCCAGAAGCGTAACAACGTACATATTCGCCGCGTGTCCTCCTCGAAACGACACTTCCGCCGCGACGGCAGGAGCCTCTCGTTAATTCCATGCCGCTAGCGTTTTATGTCCGTATTGTCTTCGACTGGAACTCTTCTTTATTCTGGGGCCACTTATGGCGGGGCAGTTTGTTCAAGCTTTCTTTTGTGACTGTCATACTTGAAGGACTTTTGGTATAATGTTCATGAGCGTGCTCATTTAGCTTCGGTTTGACATTTGAATATTAATAATTCGCGATTTTTCATTTTTGATAGTACTTGATGCATGAGATATTTTGTTTGGTCAAGGGCTATGTAATATTTAAATCAAAAAATTTCCCAATTTATAATTTTTCCGATATTAAACTAATTTTAGTTTTCGAATTTCGATGTTTCTGCATTTCAAAATTTTACATTCCCAAATTTACAATGTTTGTAAAGTAAAAGTTCGAAAATTTAAATATTGCAAGGCAATATCGCGTAGTTACCACGGATGTTCATGCATTTATGATACATCAAAATCTGCAAAGTTTAAATAACTAATCAAATTTACGAGATCTACGTGTTACATAATACATGTTTACTTTGCAGACATTAATGTATCATAAATGCATAAGCATCCGTGCTCTGGAAGTTGGTAAATTTGGAAGTTGAAGATCTCAACATTTCTACAAAATCTCACTTTTACAACCTTAAATATTTTAAGAAAACAACTCCGAAATTTGTAAATTGCAAAATTACAGAGGTCACAAGAAATTGGCAGTAATTCGTGACATCCTTAGAGCTACTTCCTCTGCGGCGTACTTCCGTTTTCTTTTCTCTGTACGGGAGTCCATTTATACCGGACTCGATCGATTCCTGGTCCTTTGGAGGAGGGTTTCCCATTCCAGGAAGAAAGACGTCACAAAAGGGACGATGCAGCGTCATCTCGCCCAGTCTAGACGGCGGATTCGGTAGGTCCAACAAGTGGACAAACAAGTGCCTGGTTCGCGTGTCCCCTCGTGAATTTGCATTTTCTGGCTCGTGCCCGGCCGGAACCGAGACACGCGGGCAATTTTTCCGCCGGATGATACCTAATTATATTTCACGTTGGAACGATTAAGGGACACGCCGTGCAACACGCCGCGTTTTAAAAGCGTTTAACGCATCGTTATCATGGCCGGTGTTCGGATGGAGAACCAATTAGCCCCGTTAATTCGGAGAATTTTCAGGGATAATGAATTTTCGCGTTGTAACAGGACTTAATCCGCATTTGTTCTCGTTGTTTGCGAAAATGTCTGAGCGCACGATACACGCCTTAATAATAAATTCTTCATACGCATAAACACGAATGAAAAATCGCTATGGCGGGCGGAAATGCAAAATGAAGTCGGACGACTCGTTTGTTTGTCGGAGACAAGCTACAATGGTTTATGAACTGATTTATTCTCCTTTTTACTCGTTTTGCTCGGTTAATGCTCGTTGAAGCGAGTTAAAGCTGGATCGTCCTCTTTGCTGACTTTTGCGATTTAATTATCTCTGTCTTCGATATTGTTTTATTTACTGACGTAGTTGACGACTCGGCTTTTATGCGGCGAATTTTTAATGTGACAGGTTTTTCTGGGTTGGTAGATTTTTTATGTCTTTGCTGAAGTTTGTTTAGACAAGTGTTAAAATTTTCAGAATATGAGACAAAAAAATTTAAGCTTCATTATTTAACTCTTAGTATATGATTTCTAAATCTAAGTATCTGAACATACAAATTGAAAAATCTTAACATTTCACTTATAAATGCACAATTTCTAAATTTTAAAATATAAATTTTCTTAAAAAGAGAATCAATATCAATCTACGAGTATAAAAGTCAAAAAATCCGTGATCTGATCGTACATAATTTCGAATAAAGCTGGAAAATCGTTAACTCTCGAAGGAAGGCCATGTCAAGCGCATTCAATATCATTGAACCTCCCGTTCCATCAGCTCTCACAAATATGTTCTATTTACAGGCCACGTAGTACCACCTCTTCCAATAATCTAATCTCCCTTAACATCGCATCGTGATTTAAACCTATCCCGGACCACCCCGCGACAAAAGCTTTTCCGGTTCAATTTCGCAGTTAAAGTCGCGTTTGATCGTCGAAATACACGCGGAAACGCGTCAGGGATTAACAACAATTGTTATATTTCGTGCCAGCAACGACCACTCCAATAAACGTTTCGAACAAGCCGTTCGATAAAAATTTCCAGCGGAAACGCGATTTCGGGGGGTTGGTTGGAGGGTGTAGTCGGGGCAGAAAGGGGGTTGATCAGGGCCGTTCGATGTTTTTCCTGGAGCCCTTGGCGGGTGAGCCAGGCTTTAAGCGTCGTCCCTGGACCGGTCCACCACCCTTTCAGTTCCAACCCCCTCTTTCAACCCCGTGCCACCCCCTCGACTCGACTCGACTCGACTCTGCTCGGCTCCTTCCTTCGTTCCCATGCGAATCAATAGTGCGTAGTCGCGGCTCGGCGCCGTGGCTCGGTTTAGCGGGTCGTCCACGAGGGGGTTGGACGAGAGGGGCGGATCAGAGGGGGTGCAAGAGAAACTCAGGAACGGGAACGGACCAGCCGAGAACGACCGAACGCCGACGGAACTCGCCGATCCGAGAACGACGTGGGGATTCGGCGATCGACGAACTTCCACGAGGGTGCACGCCTTCTCTCCCGCTGTTGTATATATACACGATCGTTTCTTTGTCTTTGTTGCGGATTCTACGCTTCGATACGACGCGAGCGACCTTTGAGGACACGTGTGTACGCTAGAGGAGTTTTTCATTTTCTAATTTTCTAATGTTCGTGCATTTTCAAACGGGACCTTCGGATTTTCAGATTTTTAACTTTCCAAGTCTCTATTATTTTCGAACTTTGATATTTTTATGCTTGTAAATTTCTTACATTTGTGTACTTTCCAAATCCCTGTATTTACAGATGTCTGGATCACAAAATTCCCTAGATTTTTGTATTCATATCCCTAGATTTCATGCACATAATGCACTAATTCTAATTACATAGATTGATAATTCCCTAGATCTTCAGATTTTTACATCTTTAAAGTCCTATGTCCTCAAACTTTTACATCACCAAATTTCTAAATCCTCAAATTTCCACGTCTGCAAATTGCTATATGCATAAATTTCTATGTCCTCAAATTTCCACGTCTCCAAACTGCTGCATCTATAAATTTCTAAATCCCTAATTTTCTGCATCCCCAAATTCCTAATCTCCAAATTCCTAAACTATTATATCCATACGTTCCTACGTCGTCAAGTTCTTAAATTTCCACATTTGTAGAATCCCTAATCTCAAAATCCCAAGGTCCATTCGTATCAGATCACATCACATTCATATAAGTTCTCAACCTATTCCCAAACCAATAAATTTGATCAAATGTTTCGTTTTAATTTTATGATATAATAATAAATAAAATTTACCAGTACATAACAGTCTATAATTTTCAAGCTTCATAACACCTTACAATAAACAGTACATAAATAACAATAACAGTAAATAATCGCAATAAGGGATGAAATATTGGTTGCATTCGTAGTAACAAAGTATCGTACATAAAATATACATACATGAATAAATCTCTCAGCAAAAGCATCTTATATTTGAATAATTTTTATTTATTACTATAAGAGCAATAGCAGGGTTACAATTACCTGTTTCATCTGTAACGCATGCGTAGTTTGTCCCAGAACGTGCTCTCGCAGCTAGAACGTTACAGCCCTGTACTTTTACTGTTTCCCGTTGGATCACACACGTTTTCCCACCCTTTCGTCCGATCGTTTTTCACCGATCGCCCGCTCGTGTTTTCCCTTCCCTTTAATTTATCGTCCACAGTTGGTTGCCCGCGCCTTTTTACACACTTGGACCTGGGTTAGGTCACCGGATCGTGGGTTAAGAGGTCTTCCCTAGGTCACGGGACGACAGTTTTCCCGATAGCCGAGGATCTGCAAGGGGTGGAGGGACAGTGCATTGTCCAGATCGTGGTCTTAGTGCTTCCACGTTGAATGGATGGTATAATGAAGCCCTTGAATACTCTATTTCGATGATATTCGGTTATGTGGACCGTTTATCGTTGTAATGGCCGCTCGAGATCTTGCGATGGTTAATCTGATATAGGGAATTCAGGAATTTCGACTCTCGAGAAGCTGGCGATTTTGAGACGCTGATGTAGTTGCATATTTTAGTAGAATGTTAAGAAATATATTGTCAAATAATATTATGCATTTGACATACTTCAGGGTTTATTTAATCTTGTCATCTAGTATTGCAATTATACTTTATTAAATGAAATGATGTGAAACTTGGGTTTTAGCAAATATACACAAGTTGCAAATTTTGTGATCAGTTATCAAAAGTACTTTCTTTTGTACTATAAATAATTGTATATATTACAATTTTTTGTTGTACCTTAATATTTTGTAATGTGATCTTGATGTTAGGTATGTAACATGATCTGCAATATGTAATATGATCTGTAATATGATCTTGATGGTAGATATGTAATATGATCTTAATGTTAGGTATGTAATATGATCTGTAATACAATCTTGTTGTTGATAAGATCTCGATAAGTTTGTCATTAAATACTTTTTCTTTAAAAAACAATATACATGAAAATGTTTGTAAATCTTTCAAGTTGAAAATATTTATTCGTAAATCTTCCAAAATAAAAATATTCATTTGCACATTTTCTAAATTGAAAATATTTATTTGAAAATCTTCCAAGTCGAAAATTTGTTAATTTTCCAAATTGAAAATATTTATACACAACTCGTGTTATTTTCTTTGATAAAAATTATCTCCTGCAATGGTAAGAATTGCGCAAATTTGGAAAAATATATTTCTCTGTCAAAATTGAAAACGTAAGACGAAAAGTGAATACCTTAATATTTTTTCAGATAGAAAAAATCGATTTACATAAAATATTTATAAGAACGAATGTGAATTTGTATTTATATCAATGTATTTATATAAAGTATGTACGCAATAAATGAAATTGTTGTACGTTCATTTGAAAGCAGTTTATAAATGTCTTTCGCATTCAACATTGTTATTTAATTATAACAAAGTTACAGCGGGTACTAGCTTCGGTTGTAGTAGGTGCATTTACATGAAACCACAAGCAACTTGTGACAGTATTATACTGCAAGTACATTCCGAACGGTTAAGTACTAATTCTTGTACCAAATCCAATAGCCCAGTTTCGAATTTGCAACTAGCCAAATTGGGTGTGAGGTTGAACACCGGTTACATTCGATCACTTTCAAGAACATAACATAAAATAAATTGTTACTTGGAAATTCTGTTATTCTAACTTCTAACTGTGTTTCTTGTAGTTCAGTATATTTTCGGTACTGTCGTTTGCATATTTGGGAATTTGAGGATTTAAGGGATTTCAAGTTTGGGAATTTAGGGATTTATGGGTATGGAAATTTGGGAATTTGGTAATTTGGGGATTTAGGGATTTAAGGTTTTGGAAATTTAGAAATTTGGGGATTTAAGGGATTTCAGTTTGGGAATTTGGGGACTTGAAGGTTTTGGAAATTTAGGAATTTGAGGATTTAAGAGATTTCAAGTTTGGGAATTTAGGGATTTAAGGGTATGGAAATTTGGGAATTTGGTAATTTGGGGATTTAGGGATTTAGAGTTTTGGAAATTTAGGAATTTGGGGATTTAAGGGATTTGAAATTTGGGAATTTGAGGATTTAAGGGATTTCAAGTTTGAGAATTTGGAAATTTCAAAATTTAAAAACTTGAAAATTTAGATTTTTAGAAAGTTAGGGATTTAAGGATTTGGAGATTCGAGAAATTAGGAACTTAGGGATTTGAAAATTTAATAATTTGAAAATATGGGAAATTTAAGGATTTGGGAATTCGAGAATTTGGGAAATTAAGTATTTGAAAATTTCGTAATCCGGAAATTTGAAAATTTTTGAATTTAGATATTTAAAATAATTCGATATTTAAATGTTTGGAATTTTGACAATTTATAAACTTAGTGAGAATTTGATAATCCATAAATTTATAAATTTGAGAATTTAAAGATTTGTAAATTTGTAAATTAAAGCATTCGAAACTGAAAGAATGTAATACTTTAAAAATCTGCAAATTCGCTAATTTCCAAATTAGTGCGAAAACGTAAGAATACGATAGCTCAGAAATCGAAACGTCTTCCGAATGGTCCCCTCAAATTATTCATCCGAATTCCCGAATGTTATGAATAAAATACACAACTATTCGTAACCTAACATCGATTATCCGCTATTGTTCCATTACCCATTGAAATCAATACCCTAATAATAGCCAGAACACTGCATCAGCGTAATTACCCCAGAAAATCGCGGTATTCTCGTTATCCGTCAGTAAAATAACCGTAGCTGGAACAATTACCCAAGAATAATCGACGCAACGTAACATTCGACCCACTTTCCCTGTGGTCTTTCTCATCGATTACGATCTCCTCTTCGAAAATAGAAACCGGCTATTCATCGTTTTATGTTCGTCGGTTTACCTCGGACCGTGAACTTTCTTCGATGTCCGAAACCAGCGATAACCTTCGTTTTCCGGTACAAAAGATATCAGGGTGTCTCGGGCAAAACGTAATCCACGAAATAAGGAAAATCCGCGTTAAGTCCTAATCCCTGTG
Source organism: Megachile rotundata (assembly GCF_050947335.1). NCBI lineage: Eukaryota > Metazoa > Arthropoda > Insecta > Hymenoptera > Megachilidae > Megachile > Megachile rotundata. The sequence continues at coordinate 8,918,982 of NC_134991.1, read as the reverse complement.
CTGTTACGGTGGTTCTACGTGTCCTGCCAGTGAGTTGCAACGCGTACGTTTCCACGGAGAGGTTATTCCCTGGCAAAGGGCTATAGAAACAGCTCGCGGTTGTTCTTAATGGGCTATTTCGCCGCTGCGCGAGTTTCATTATCGTTTCTTTTTTTTCGGAATTTCTTATGGGCAATCAAAGCGAGCGTACGCAACGTCGGCTTTTATCTGCGATAATAACTTAATCGAGCTTTTAATGTACGTTGTATGTTTTGCGCTAAGTAGAAGGTGGTTTTGGGGTTCTAGGGAATTTTGGAAAATAAGGATTTGGTGATTTGGGGAGTTTTTGGGAGGTGATGGTTTGGGGTTGAATGTTTAAAGATTTGGGGATTTTTGGGAATTTTGGGTTTGGCAATTTCGGGATTTTGGAAGTTTGCAAATTTCGAGATTTGGGGATTTTTGGAAATTTGGAAATTTTGGGTTTGACTATTTGGGGATTTTTGAAGTTTGCAAGTATTTTGGGATTTTTGGAAATTTGGGGAGTTTAAAAGTTTGCAAATTTCAAGATTTAGGGATTTTTGGAAATTTGGAAATTTTGGGTTTGACAATTTGGGGATTTTTGAAGTTTGCAAGTATTTGGGGATTTTTGGAAATTTGGGGAGTTTGAAGTTTACAAATTTCGAGATTTGGGGATTTTTGGAAATTTTGGGTTTTGCAATTTAGGGATTTTTGAAATCTGGAAGTATTGGAATTTGGGGATTTTTGGAAATTTGGGGAGTTTGAAAGTTTGTAAATTTCAAGATTTAGGGATTTTTGGAAATTTGGAAATTTTGGATTTGGCAATTTTGGGATTTAGGGATTTTTGAAGTTTACAAATTTCGAGCTTTGGGGATTTTTGGAAACATGGGGATTTTGCAATATTGCGATTTTAAGATTGTTAGAAATGTGCAAAGTAAGGAATTTGAGAACTTCTAGAAATTTACAAGTTTAAAGATTTAACAATTTGACAATTTGGGAATTTAGAGATTTTTCAAGTTTTGAAATGTGAGGACTTCTAGATTCGTAGAATTTTGTAAAACTATGAACATGATGATTTTTGGTAATTTGCAAACTTAGGTATATAGTGTTTAGAAATTTATTTGGAAATTTGAAGATTGGATGATTTCATTAAATAATGCAGTTTGAAAATGTAAACCTTTTTTTTGAGAATTTTTTGGACATCGTTCTTAAGAATTTGGTATTGACATTTTTTTCAAACAAAATCAGGAATGTGCGTATTTTCAAAATTAACAATTTAAGAAATCACCAATTTAGAGACTTGAGTAGAATTCAAGAATTTCAAAGTTTGTTCAATTATGCAAGATTAAAAACATAGAATTGAAGAATTTGTTCATTTAAAAATTTGCAATCTTGAAAATTCAGAATCCTAAATTTGGAATTTTACAAATTTAAAATGTAAGAGAAAAAGGAAGAATACCAAGATTAAATTACTTTTTACAAATTAATATCAGGATTTTAATTATTTTTAATACATGAGCGTGTTTATGTGGCGGAATCGCGTTGATGAATGACAATTAGTTTCAAACAAAACTTTCCGGTAACAACTCATTACTGTACAGCGCTTATTTAAACAACATTAATATCTAGTCGCTATGTAATCATACACATATAGTGTCCAAAATTAAAATGTTTACAAAAAATATTGAAATTCCAAATTTTTAAATCACATACAAATTTCGAAATACATTTAAACAAATTTTTCGGTCAAATTGCAAATAGTACCTTCGTACCCCGTGTCCATTACATTAAACCAACTGAAACCGCAGAAGTCCAAAAATCGATTTCCGACGTTCCTAAATGAAAACACCCCTTAAGCCCCAGAGTACGCGAGCCACAAGGGCCATTTCCGGTCGCAAAGGGAACAGGTGATCGACGAAAGTTGGCAACAGGGCCCGGCAAGTGGAAATGAGAGAAGAGGTGTGTAAAAGAAAGGGAGAGCAATAGGGTGGTCGTCCAATCCCTAAAGCGGCAGCCAAGCCCCGGGCTAAGCTTGGTGAAATTCGTTTGGTCCGCGCAAGGGCGGCTGCGCCTGCTCAAGTAAAACGTGTACACTTCGCTGCAATGTAGTCTTCCTTTCGATAAATGTCTCTTCTTTTAAATCCTTAAATTTCTACATCACTAAATTTCTACATTTCTAAATTTCCAATTGTCAATCTCTCAAGTTTCCCAAATTTTTAGATTTCTGTCAAACTGGCAGTTTTTCAAAATTAATTTTTGAATTTCTGAATCTTGAATTTGCAAGTTTTCAAATTGCCAAATTTCTGAATCACTCTACTTCTAGATTTCCAAATTTCCAAATTGTCAATTTCTCAAAATTAATTTTTGGATTTCTGAATCTTGAATTTGCAAGTTTTCGAATTGTCAAATTTCTAGATTACTGTACTTCTATATTTCCAAATCTGCAAACTGTCAATTTTTCAAAATTAATTTTTATGCATGTTGAATTGCAAGTTTTCAAATTACTAAATTTTGAAATCACTGAAAGTCTATATTTGCAAATTTCGAAATTGCAAATTTTGAAAATTTCAAATTTTTAGACTTTCAAATTATTATGGTCACCAATCAACTAAGTTTAGCTCTCAAATATCCCTAGATTCCTCTAGATTCTTATTACTACGACATGCTGATCCATAAAATCCCTAGATTCCCCTAGATCTTTATTACTACTAAATTGCTGGTCTACTGAATTCTTAGATTCCCCTAGATTCTTATTACTACTAAAAGGCTGATCATCTAATCTCTAGATTCCCCTTGGACCTTATTATTACTAAAAAGCTGATCATAAAATCCCTAGATTCCCCTAAGTCCTTATTACTACTAAATTGTTACTCCATCAAATCCCTAGATTACCCTAGATTCTTATTACCACTAAATTATTGGTTCATCAAGTCCCTAGATTCCCCTAGGTCCGTAGGACCATAAGGTCTCCAAATTCCTAGTTCACCAAATTCTAAATCTTCAAATTCAAAATTTCCCAAGCATCTAAATCATCAAATCTGAAGATCTGCAAATCCCTAAATTTCCCTAGATCTCTATGACTATTAAATTACCGGTCCACCAAATCCCTAGATTTTCAAGTTCCAAATTATACAAATGTCAAGACTCCAAAATTTCAAGATTTACAAATTCCTAGTCCAAATCTCTAAATATTCAAATTCTAAATTATTCAAATCTCAAGGTTCCTAAATTGATTACCAAATCCCTAGATCTACAAATCTACATCTAGATCTAAGGTTTTCAAATTCCTACACTACCAAATCTTAGGATCTTCAAATTTTTGCATCCCAGAATTTCTGCATCTCCATATTCCAATAGTTCAATATTATTAAAAATGTTACCAAATCCTTATATTCTAAAATCTCTAAATCCATGAATCCTAGATTTCCAAATACCCACATCTTAAAATTTCTAATCCACCAAACTCCTAAATTTTCAAATTCCAATTGTCCCAAATGCTTGTACTACAAAATTTCTATATTCCCAAATTGTCAACCCCTCTTTCTGCAAAAGAGAAGCAATATCCAACTTTGAGAAGCAGTATCCAAATTTGAGAAGCAGTATCTAAATTTGAGAAACAATATCCAAATTTAAGAAGCAGTATACAAATTTGAGAATCTAAGAATGCAGAAATTCATAAGAGTAACAGAAAAATTTGAAAACTTAAAAATTTCAAGTTTCATAAACAAAACAGTGTGAAAACCTAAAAATGTGAAATTCAGTGTACAATAAAAAAACGAGTAAATCTGAAAAATAGTCGAATTAGCATATGTATCTCTACCGAGAGAGAGTGCACGTTTCATGAAGGTGTACATGGGCGGCTCGAAGGGCGGCTAGAAAGAGACGAAGACGGAAGGACGTAGGGCAAGAACCCTTCAGGCGTCGACCCATTGATACCTGCTCTTCTTGAACCCCAGCTCGCGTGCTGTCCTTCGTCGTGGTTGCCTCGCGACCACCCTTTCTCTTTCGTTTCGTCTTCACGGGCTTGTTCTATTTTAATAACGTCTGGCACACTGCCCTGTTAAACACGACCGTCGGGGCCCTATCACCCTTCGTCGCCACGGGACGACGCCTTTTATCTTTTATTTTTTCGGATGGCCTGGTTCCTTCCCCTTTCAACGCCTCCATATGAATGGAACCTGGGATCGAGGGACGTTGGTCGGTGTCTTGCGGCTTGTTTGAGAAATGATAGCATTGTGGGATGGGGATGAAGTCTGCAGAGGGCGTGGATGGGGTTTGGGGCTCTTTCGGGCAATCGTTTTCGACGTTTGATGTCTTGATTGTTTGAGTAATTGTTTGCTTTAAGATTGGATCTTGGAGGTGATTGGTTTCGCTCGAAAATGGGCTGACTTATTTTTCTTCAATATTTTTTCAGTATAATTGTTCAATATTTTCTAGCTATTTTTGGACATATTGTATTTTAATTTTTATGGAATATTAATCTTATGGATATGGAATTTCATTGAGGTTAATGTTTTAACAATGTTAAGAAAATTGTTAGTTTCGTAATAAAATCTTCATAGGGGTAGTTAATTGTCTTTATTCACGATTTGATGTGTTTTATATTTTTGCACATGAGAAAGGATTGATTATTCAATATTTCCTAATTATTTTTGATCATGTAGTAATTTATTTTTGGCACTCAAATAATAATTTCAACAGGGTTAATGTTTTAACCATGCTAGGAAAATTGTTAGTTTCGTAATAAAATCTTCGTAGGGGTAGTTTAGTCTTTATTCAAAAATAACGATTTGATGTGTTTTGTATTTTTGGACATGAGAAAGGGTTGATTATTCAATATTTCCTAATTATTTTTTATTATGTAGTAATTTATTTTTGGCACTCAATTAATAATTTCAACAGGGTTAATGTTTTAACCATGCTAGAAAAATTGTTAGTTTCGTAATAAAATCTTCGTAGGGGTAGTTTAGTCTTTATTCAAAAATAACGATTTGATGTGTTTTGTATTTTTGGACATGAGAAAGGGTTGATTATTCAATATTTCCTAATTATTCTTGATCATGTAGTAACTTATTTTTGGTACTCAATTAATAATTTCAACAGGATTAATGTTTTAACAATTCTGAGAAAATTGTTAGTTTCGCAATAAAATCTTCATAGGGGTAGTTTAGTTGTCTTTATTCACAAATAAGAATTTTGTGTATTTTTTATTTTTCGACATGAACAGATGATTATTTAATATTTCTTAGTTATTTTTGGTTATATTACAGTACTTCATTTGTGGACCCTAATGGATTTTAACGGGGTTAATAATTTAATACTGTTACAGAAATGCACGAGTAATTATTAGCTGTTTAAACATATTTTATGTTTATGTGTACTGTGCTCGTTGTAGATAAACATAAATTAATTTGTTATAAATATCCATTTAAATTCCGAAACTTTAGCGGAATTTCAAATGAATTTTACCTAGTAATTAGTGTGCTAAAGTAACCTGTTAAGAAGTTAATAGAGAACTTGCATTACATTTCATGTATTATGTATGGAGATTAATAAACCCTTTATCCTCGTATTTTTTATATTTTTCAGAATAAAAAGAGAAGAGAGTATTTGTTAGTTTCGTTCTCTTTTACGAAAAATAGACGGACTAAATATAGCGAGAGATAATTAATCCATTAAAAGGGGCGATATCTAATGAACGTTAACCTGAAATTCATGGTTCATTAGAAAAGGGTTGTTGATGAGCCTGAAAGGTATAAACCGTACCGGAAAAGGGACCCCTCAAAAGGCAACCGACCGATAGGTATAGAAATAAAAATACATGACACAAGGGTAAATGGTGTAAGATAAATTAATATAAGGGTGAATGTTGTATCTTAAATTTTACAAAATATGTCTGGTCTATTAATTTCTTTGATGATTTTTGGTACTTGAGAAATCGGTTGTTTAGAATAGTTTATTATTTAGGATTTTCATATTTTTACAGTTTAACAGTTTAATAGTTTTACAACTTTACAATTTTATAATTTTTACAACTTTACAATTTTATAATTTTATAATTTTATAATTTTACAACTTTAAAATTTTATAATTTTTTAATTTTTCAATTTTATAACTTATAATTTTACAATTTTACAATTTCCCAATTTTTCAATTTTATAATTTATAATTTTACAATTTTATAATTTTATAATTTTACAATTTCCCAATTTGTCAATTTTATAATTTATAATTTTACAATTTTACAATTTTACAATTTTACAATTTTACACTTTTACAATTTTACACTTTTACAATTCTATAATTTTACAATTTTACAATTCCGTAATTTTACAATTTTACAATTTCGCAATTTTAGTATTCTACAATTTTACAATTTTATAATTTAACAACTTTAAAATTGTACAGTTTTATAATTCTGTAATTTTACAGTTTTATGATGTTTCAATTTTACAATGTTACAAGGTTACAATTTTACAATTTTACAATATAATATTTTTACAATATTACAATTTAAGAATTCAACAATTTAATGATTCAAAAATTTAACAATTTAATACTTTAACATTTTGCACAATACAACAATTTAACAATTTAATACTTTAACATTTTGCACAATACAACAATTTAACAATATTGCAATTTAACAACTTAACAATTTAAGAATTCAACAATTAAATGATTAAAAAAATTGTAACAATTTAACAATCTAGACCCCTAACGATATAACAATTTCTTTAAAGTTCCTTTCAATGGTTCTTTAAATATTTTTCTAACTTTAAAATTATTTGAAATTTTCAAGAAACGTTCCATATAAATACGAGTTTTCCAGAGAATAAAAATCGTATTCTTCCCAGAATTTTGTCGCAGACAACTTTTATTAAGAGGGTTGTTTTCACGGTCCAGTAACTGTGCAATAAGCCGATGTTGTTCTGAAATTCACGGTTCGCCTGGCGAGGGTTCTTTCACCCTATTGCCTACATAATTTATTAATTGACATTTTCCCAAAATAACTTTGCCCATGTCAATATTTGAGTCGTGGCTTAATTAACAGCGTCAGGCTACAAAAGATCGTTGAATGCGAGGACTCGTTTTAGTACCACCCTTGATGGATCTCACCCTTCTCTACTCACAGAATAAGCTTGCAACGAAATGGTGTGATAAAAATACAGTGCATCAGGTATTCTTCGCATTATAGTGTAAAATACTTCATTAATATTCATTGCTGTGCAGCGGCTTTCAAATTTATGGCTTTTCAAATTAAACCATTCTGAAATTTACACGTTTACAAAGTTAGGAATTGAGGTATTTTCAACGTTAAGTATTTAAACATTTTTAAATTAAATTTTATGGCACTTCAGTTTTAAAAAAATTAGAGATTTTGATGTTTTAGAAATAGGGGTATTTTTTCATTTTTTAATTTACTACTTTTCAACATTTTGAAACGTGGATAGTTTTAGATTATTGAATTTACAAATTTGCATATTATCAATGTTTTATTTTATTCATTTGTTGCTATAATTATTATATTCATTTTTATATCCAAGTGACGTTAACCAAGTTTGTTTTCATTTTGTCAAAATTAGATCAATCCAGATCGAAAATTTGTCCCTCGCTTTTCCCCCGAGTTTTACAAAGTCCAGCGTCCGATTTCAATAAACTAACATAATTTCGCGAAGCAAAGACTGCAAAGTTCGTAAAGATCTCCGGAGACACAGAAAACCTTAAGGCGGATGAGGTCCCGCATCTCTTGGCTACAGATGATTCCCTGAAACTTTTTCTCGTTCGTCGAATGCACGAGCTTTTCCGCATCCTCGGCACGTCGGGACGCGAGTCCCGGAATCAGGAACGTGGGAATCGCATCCCGAGATTTGCATCGGCGAGCCGATAATAGGATACGGTGTTTCTGCTTTTGTTTCCCTGTTTCGCCAAAAATTTTGATTGCTTATTAAACTCGGTAACTTCGTTGCATGCATATCAGCTCACGTATTCGGTATACTGCGGGTACAAACGAATTTGTTAAAAAAGCTCTTCGTGAAATTATTTGGTATGAATATGTGGAATTTAAAACATATTCGATTGCTTATATTAGGTTATTGTTGGTAAACATATTAGGTTGTTATAAAAATATTAGCTTGGGGCTTATACAAATATTAGTTTGTTCCTTATTAACATATTAGGTCGTTATTAAAATATTAAGTTGTTCCTTACAAACATATTAGGTCGTTATAAAAATGTTAGGTTGTTCCTTGCAAACATATTAAGTTGTTATAGAAATATTAAGCTGTTGCTTATAAAAATATTAGCTTGGTGCTTATGAAAATATTAGCTTGCTCATAGAAATATTAAGCTGTCCCTTACAAAAATATTAGTCTACTGCTTACAAATGTCTACTATTACCACTTACTATTAACATATGAAATGTATAACATATGTAACATACGAAATGTTTACTCCCCGATTGTTGCTCATATGTCTGCTATTGGGTTATCATATGTCCACTATTTGGATATTGCATATAAGTATAACATGAACAAGTATGAAATGTATAACATATGTAACATACGAAATGTTTACTCCCCGATTGTTGCTCATATGTCTGCTATTGGGTCATCATATGTCCACTATTTGGATATTGCATATAAGTACTCACTGTTAAGTTATGTCACATAAAATGTGCATTGTGTGGTTGCGCGTGATGTCTACTATTAGATTTTGTATATGATATGTTTCCTGCTAGATACTTGCATACGATATGTCTGCTATCAAGTTATGACGTATGAAGCGTTTAATGTTAGGTTGTGCATGTGATATGTCTGCTTATATCACCTGCTATAAGATTCTACATACGATATGTCTACTAATAAGTTGTGTTACGAAATGTTTACTACTTGGTTGTTATGTATGATACGTGTACTATTAAATTATTCCGTACATGTCTACTATTAAGGGATATGAGATGCTTTGTATGGTTACATGTCTGCTATTATTTCATATATCTGAGATTAATTTCGTATGTATATTATTTTGAATATAAATACTATTATATTATTCCCGATCTGTTATTATTATAATAAATTATTATTAGGTCTATTATTAAATTGTAGCTCGTTGTCGATATGGAGATAAAGTTGAAAGTGATCTTAACTTTGATCTTCAAACTAAGTCTAAATTCAAACTTGTACAATTTTCAAATATTTCCCCAACTTGTCAAAAATTCCTCTATCAAAGCCTTGATTAATAAAAATGCAAGTAAAATTACTAATTTTTCAGTTCACGTTCGATCACCGTTCAGAGTCATTTACCCAGAAATTTCCTCAAAGCACCGAGCACACAACAGCTGCTCAACGACACGTTATTTCGTTAATAGCCGCTACGCGTGTCAGGTCTGATCGATGTGTGCGGCGAAGATCGATTTCGATCTAGTTATGGAAGTTTCCCTTGTGAAGGGTGCACCGAACCGGGATGCAACTCAGACTCGCGGTAAATACGATTTTGAACGTTGATCACGGTTCGCAATACATCGAACTTCCGAATGTTACAATTCGTCTGAGAACGTGTCACCCAGGGACGTAACATCGAATTAAACTAATATACAACCGGCGTAATAGCAGGAATTTTACGCGGTTATAAACTGGAGGATCGTGTTCGAGCAACGGTGATCAAGCTCGAAGCACGTTTTACGCGACGAGCCTCGTAAAACTGACGCTGGTAGCCTGACGAGGAAAGAATCGCGTTGAACAGATGATCATAAATCCAGAAGGAACGTCCTGCGGCGTCTGGGGGGGTTTAAAAGTAAATCGACGATCGAAAAGCGAACGCCGACGAGGGTGCGATCGATTTTACGCTCGAGAATATGAATTGCGGTCGGACGAGAGCTTTAACACCCTTCACAGATGTTTAACGTCTTATTTTTCCGCGGTTTTTGAGGAGAGTTACTTTTGGGGTCATTGGGGCTATTTTTTATGGATATGTTGGATGTTTAAAAATTGAAAGTGAGATTTTGGTATCATTGTAGTTGCTTTAATAATTATCACACAAATATTAAACTTATTGTGTTTAATGTTGTGATTGTTGTTGTTTTCTTTTGCTTTATCTGTATGTACACATGTGAATTTACATTAAATTTTTTTAAATTAATACTTCAAAAATATTTCTGACCCCTTGCGACGTTTGACTGCGTAGGCCATTAAAGTGTGAAAAATACTTGCTGCGTGATTGAAACACATTTAATATTTTAGTGTTACAAACTTCCCATGTGTACAAATAGATGAGCAAATGCTTAAATTTTCCAATTCTGCAGGTTGGAATTTCCAAAACTCCCAATTACCAAATCCAAACATCCCTAAATTCCTAAAGACCTAAATACCTAAATGTGTAATTCCCTAAGCTCCTAAATTTTTAAATGTGTAATTCCCTGAAGTCCTAAATTTCTAAACGCATCGTTCCCTAAAGTCCTAAATTTCTAAACGTGTAAATCCCCAAATTCCTAAACTCTCAAACCTCCATCTCCTTAATTTTCTAAATGCCCAAATCCCCAAACTCCCAAATACTCCAATAACCAACTGCTTCCCCCAAATCCCAGATTTCTGAATTGCCAAAAATCCCCGAACGATCGCCATCGAAAAAAAGTGGAGCAGCAATATCTCACGCAAGGAGCATAAACTATGAATCGCGCGATAAACAAATCCTGCCGGGGTAATTGTAACAATCGAATGATCAGCGTTCCAATTCCCAATTCAGAGTCGAACGTTCCTGGTGAAACTGATCAATTCAGACATTTGATCGGTCACTGCAGTTCCATTTCGAACAATACCAGTATCTCTCTCTCGAAAGGGAGACGTAACAGAATTAACCCAGGTCGATTCTCTAGCAGGCTGACTCAAGAATGTCCTACTTTCATTATCCACGATCTTCGGGTGGCCCGGGGCTGTGTCTTGGTGGTCGTGGAATATCATATTCATAGGGGGAACGGAATTCGTATCTCGAAACGATTCTATCCAGTTCCTACCCGGAGAATGAAACGCTTCCATCTTTGCCCGTTGGCGCAGACGGAATTCCGGTGGCCCGGCATTCTGCTTCTTTAATAGTTTTATTATTTTAATGACTCGTCTGGCAGCCTGCCCTCTCGTCGAAATTTGATTTAGGGGATCTCGCACGTTTCTAACGTTGGCCTGCATCTCGTGGATCCCTTCCAATATCCTGGAGAAAGCATCGCGATCATCGTTTCGATTTTAATGCCTGGCAACCTGCCTCCTTGCACCGCTTACAATCGGCTCCAGATGCTGATTTACCACACTGGTGACACCGGTTGCCATCTCTTTTTCTTTCCTTCCAATTTTGTTAATTTTCTACAGTATGTATGTTGATTTTACACGTTGATCGCCATTGTCACAAATTCATAAATTTATCATTTTAAGTTTAAGTTAAATTAATTATTTATAAGAAACATGAAAGGAAGCTTTGAGGTCTGTCAGTTTTGAGATAATGTTATACACTAACACATCATGAGATGAAATTGAAAGATTTAGTATACTTGACAATTACAGTGAAAACTGATGTTTGTAGTCACACTATAACAGAGATTATTAAGCACAGCACTTCAATTTCACCTCTTAACATATAGTCAAAAGAAAACTAAATTACTATCAGTCAGTTACACCTCTAACTACCTATATCCACTTTCTTTCGCCAAACGTTGTTCTACATTTCGCAAAAACAATAATAAATTAAAGAAATTGATTACTATTGAACGAAACACCGCAGCCATTTTACAACAAATGATTTTCAGGTTCGATTATCAACGCCAATTTCAAATTCATTCGTTCCAGCGAACGAACGTCGAGGAATAATAAAAAAAGCAGAGCAGGCTTTCAGCGTAAACGCGTAAACTCGTTACAGGATGGAATGTAACCGGCCATAATCATTTAATTACCGGTGTAGCGGCATGTTCCACGGAAATCCTGGTGCTCCCGGTACAAAAAGCGGCATATTGCAGTGGGAGTTTCGTGGCAAGGGTATTGGACGAGCGTGTTGCAAAAACGCGCAAAACGATCGCGGCCTCGAGTGGTATCGGTCGATAATTGGCACGACGAAGCAAGAGGGCACCGGCCAAGAAAAACCATGTCGCGGATGAGAACTTCTTCTGCCGTTATCTCGACGCTGTACAACCGAGAACATCGCTCGATGTACCAATTAAACGTCCTCGCGAGAAGATCGCCTCCTTCCTAACAAAGAAATCGCAAAACAATCTTTCGCAAATTGCTTCTGCTCGCGCTACACGAAAAACGGCCATCTTGGATCTCCTTCGTACGCCCGCCACCTTTCGTTTTCACCGGATATCTTTTTACTCTCGAGACAATTGCGAACTTGCTACATCTCGATGGGTGTCCACAAAATTATCTTCCTGTGTTAAATTGGAAATTTTTTATTAAAGACGATTTCTGGTGTCATTGAGATGACTTGCTTTAAAGTAGTTCACCCTCATATCAGTTGAAGTGTTACAATGATCTAAATATTTGTTATTACACATATTTACAAATTCCTAAATGACAATTTTATCTAATTTCACATAAATGAAGGCGATTCAATATTTACAAATGGCTATTTGAAAGTAGGTTAACATCAAATGAAAGTAAAAAATAAGTATAAAAATTTAATAAGGAATAATGGAAAGGCGATTGCATTGCAATCGAGTGCAAAACTGTTTCAGTTATTTATGCTCACTACAGTCAACACTAAAGATATTTTTGCCTGATATAAAATAATAGAAGTTATCTGCAACGCTGTAACTATGACGGTACACGATGCTCCAGATATCTGAATACGTACATAGAAATACCGATCGCTGTCACTCTTTTCAATTCTGTTTTCCTCGAACGTTTTTTAAAATCGTCAACAGAGGCGAGAGAAACGAACCGATGCGATGTTCCGATTCGTGTGAAAATATCGCTACATCGTCTCGTTGAAACACATCCAACGATATACGTTTGCAAGAGTTAAGAGAACCGTAGCATCATTTTCTCTCGCGAATTTTTTTCCTTTTTTTTTTTCAATTTTTATTCGGCACACCGTTCCACCGGGATTCGAATTACACGATCGAGGTCGCGTAATCTGCCAGTATTGCGAGCTTATCGCGATGAAAATTAATTCACGGCAATTCACCGGAGATTCCTGCCTGATCCCCTGATCAAACAACAACGCGGAATATATTGCAAATTTCAAGCGATAATTTTTGAAAGAAAAGTGCTCGAACTCGATCGCATGTGAATTTTCTCATATAATCAATATCGGTTGGAACAATTTTTGCAACAAAATCAGGCACATGTGTATACTGAACCCTTACATACAAGTCTTCTATAGTATAATAAAATCTATTATCTAAAATCAAGTATAATATAGCCTATAATCGAAGTCGATAAAAAATGTTCTTTGCTGTAAAGAAATTTTACACATGTGTTACATACATGTATGCACGCGTATGTGTATGTACGTACATTTGTGTCATATTCGTACATATTTTACATACGTATTCTGTGTTATATACGTACATGTATGTGTATGTAACATCACATGTGACATATGTATCCTGTGTTATACACGTGTGTGTGTTACATACGTACATCATATGTTACATACGTGTCCTACGTTCTACACGTGCATGTGTTACATCCGTATCCTATATTATACACGTGTATGTGATACATTCATACCTTGTGTTATATATGTTCATATGTTACATACGTACATGTGTTACACACGCACCCTGTGTCATACGTTATATATGTTGCATACATACCATGTGTTATATATGTATATGTGTCACATACGTACCCTGTGTCATATACGTACATGTGTTATGTACATATCCTATGTCACATTCATACATATGTTACATACATACACTGTGTCATATACATATGTGTCACGCACCCTGTGATATTACCTCATAAAACACAAATAAGTATAAGAAGAAATATTTTTCTTTTCCAAATGTTTGTTGGATAGATTCGAAAAATTGGATGAAATCTGTATTTTTCCTTGCATCTTGTTTTCAGCCGGTTCCCTTTTCGACCTCTCGTCGCCGTCCGGATTACGTGCACTCGCGCGCACCTGTACCCGGAGAAATCAATAACCGCGAAAATTTCCATCGTTCCGGGCCATTTGAGCTGTAGATTGTGCGAGTCCGCGGGATTCCAGTTCGATTTTCCGCATGGTCGTGCTCACGACGAAATTTTTGGCCGATACCAGAAGCAAGAACCCCGAACGCGGAACGCATCGACAAGTAGCTTTCTAAAGGAAGCGACATCGTGATACATAGCGAACATTGAAAACAACCAGAAATAATAATCAATCACTTGTCGATACTTTCGATTTGATTTGATCGTAAAACACACTTTCTAGGTTGGTTCTGTAGCGTAAATCTGACTGCTATTTGATATGCAAATGCATATTCATTATGGATTTATCGTGAGAGATATGTTTTAGTGTGATATATCAGATGTTAATGAGATGAAAATTATACATGGGAAAATTGCAGATGTTGGAGACAGATACGTGGAGAGAAAATTCTAAAATTACATGGAGTTTCAAGATGGATTCTGAAGTTTCAAGATGAAAAAATTAAAAAATCGTAAACTTTCTAATTCTGAAATTTTCAAAATTGTAATATTCTAAAATACCCTGTCTCCAAAATCTAAAAATCGCACAAAACCTAATTTATAATCCAATCATAAAATTAGCAGCTTTTCTCGGATCTAACCTGGATTTCACAAGTTATCAACCTGTCCCAGTTACTTTATAATCAGCACATTCAGAATGCTAATTAGATATCCCCTAACGATCCACTCTATTTTTTTATCAAGAGTTTCCAAGGAGTGATTCCATTGATTCCCGATATCTCGCTATACTTCAGCCTCGTTCTTCGAAGCCAATCGTTCTCGTTCAGAGATCGGCGAGTATTAATCCACAGGGAAAACATTTTTCCCCACGTTATCGAGTTTTCCAAGCGAGCTGTTCAAACAGTGCTGCTACACGCCGAACAAAACGCTCGACGCCTGTTAGATTAGGTTACATTGCTTCGCTTTTTCCCAGAAACAAAGAAAAATTGTAACGTATGGACAGCGACTGCACAGTTGACGTTTGAATTCAATAGTTAGTTTGTCATGTGAATTTAATATTGATTTATCTGGCTGTGAAATGGGATAACATACTGAAAGATGGCGATATAATACGACAGAAATTTATAGCTTCACATGTGCGATTATGATTAATAAAATTGGGTGAAATCGACATTTTTGTCATTTTTATAGTTCCCAAGAGACGATAAAAAATTTGAATAATGTTATAGACTGTGTACATAATTATGGTAATCAATACGGAGGCACTAAAGGATTCTAATAATTTTTATATGTGTGTATGATTTTAATTAACTATTAATAAAATTATTTAATAACGCTACTGGTAATTCTTATGTCTCTTTCTAATAATTATTTGATTGCATATAAAATATCATATACACTAATATATTTTTACTTTATGTTGCAGGTAAGGGATTTTTCCTATACAATTAGAGGAACATTAGAACACGTAAGCTGCATTCACAAAATTTCGTAAGAAAATTCATAAGTATTTTTATATATTTCACCAGTAACTACAGGATGTCCCAAAAAATGTATTCGCTCGTCCTAGCTATTACACATAAATTTTGGTCAAGGCGTTTATTCATATATTTACGGGCGTAAATATAATTAAAAGACTTTTAATGTTTTATAGTTAAAATATTTTTTGGACATCCTATACCTCATAACCTAATTTAAACATTTTGATCGAGATAATATAACCTTGATATTAAATTAGCATTTCACTTCGCGCCCTTTCCTACGTGCACCGTGTTAAATACACTTGCACGTGTAAATGCAAATTTTAATTGCAGTTACCTCCGATACTCTTCGTTGATCTTCCTATCACTAGTTAGACATCATCAGAATTAAAAAAAAAAAATCGTATTAAAGGTATACATTATCTGTGTGCAATATGATGTATTTATCTGATATAACGTGATGTATTGTACATAATATAACTCGTGTACCACATAATTCACAGTGACCACTTATATTTTATTGTGCCGTTTAATTTCTACGGACTAATATCCTGAGACAGGGTCGCGTGCTGCGATTCGTTTTCCAGGGACGTACACGCGTAACCACGGGCGCCCCACCCTTCGTCGCTCTGCCATCTCGTTTCGCTTTCCTCGCTATTTCGCCGCTGAATGAACGCTAGCACAGCAGACGGGCAAAATGGAGGAATGCTCGGATAGAACGGGACAACCACTGCTCGGTGGAAAATAGTCACGTTGCGGTTAATTTCGAGCAACGTTCTCTTTTTCGCCGCTGAGACCAGTCGGTTCGGTGACTTTGTCGCGTCTCTGTCTCTTTCGTTCTATTCCCTCTTTCCTCCCGCGCGTTTTTCTTTCTCTGTATATTCTGCCGGGCTTTCTTTGCTCTCCGTTTCATCCCCTTGCATCCATTGGCGTAACTGGATGCATTGTACGGGATAAATACTATAGTTTCGCTGATAACATTAACGCTTTGTACGATAAGCAGGGTAACGTTCGAAAATTGGCAGTTTGTGGATTTGGAGATTTGGCAATATTGCAGGATTGGAAAGTGGGAGATATAGGAGTTTGCAGCTTTGGGAATTTGGGAATTAAATATTGGATATTTGGAGATTTGAAAACTGATGATTTGGAGATTTTAATTTTGAGAAATGTGGGAGAGTTGAGCTTGAAATTTTAGACTTTGAAAATTTGAAAATTATGTACACATAACAAATGAGGTCGATCTAACATATATTCAATAAATATAGTAAATGTAAATGTAACATATGATGTACGTATGCAACACATACACGTGTGTAATATAGGATACATGTGTAACATATGATGTACGTATGCAACACATACATGTGTGTAATATGGGGCACATATGTAACATATGATGTACGTATGCAACACGTGCACGTGTGTAACGTGGGACACGTATGTACCATATGATGTACGTATGTATCATGCACGTATATAACACAGGATACATATGTAACATGTGATGTTGCATACACATACATATGTATGTATATGTATTTATTAAAGTATTATATGAAGTATTTAAAGAAGTAACATATGAAGTATTTAAAAAAGTATATAATGGAGTAACATATGAAGTATCTAAAGAAGTATGTAATGGAGTAACATATGAAGTATCTGACGAAGTACTTAACAAAGTAATATATGACTACATAAGTAATAAAGTGTATAACAAAATAAGGTACACGTGTAACGAAGTCCCCTCATAGCTACGCCAATGCGTGCGGCACCTCATCCTCAAAATCCCGCTCTTACTCTCAACGATGCTCCTCTTTTTTCCTCTCTGTTCTCTTCTCTTTCGTTCGTTTTCATTTTCGTATCTGCACGCGTCTGTCTCTTCTGGTGATTTAATGGCCGGAAGCGTAATTACTTATGCCGAGGCGGCGGATACCAAGGCTGTAGGAAGCGCGTGCACGCGCGCGCGCTCTCTCCGCTCGGCTCGGAGCGAGCCCGTTGCTGGCCCATTGTCGGTCGGTGCTCCGGTCGATCGATTATCGTTGGAATCGAGTTGTGGCATGTGCATCGAGATAAAGGACCAACTCGGGACAATGGACAAACGGGAGGAAGCGTCGAAACGCTTCTCTTCGCTATCTTAAGGAAAATTAATACGTCGTCGAGCGACGACGAATCATGGGCGAGCAGAAGGATGAAATTATCGGCGACGAGTGCCGGAAATTGCGCGATTGTACCGGCGTCATTCGATTTGCGCGAATGCGTGCCTCTGCCGACGCTTTTCCGCAACGGCGTACAGTCACCTCCAAATCTCGCTTCCCTAGGGAATATATGTCACAACTGTCGAGGAAGATTCACGTGTCATCGTCTTATCACATTTTCGAGGATTTGATAATTTCCGGACTATTTGGATGATTCAAGAGTTTGAGGCTTTTGGGATTTCGAGATTTAGGGAATTTTAAAGTTGGAGACCTAGGGAGACACGAATACAAGAATTTGGGGACTTAGGAAAATGTTAGAGTTTAGGGAACTAATGAAATTTTAGGATGTTGGAATTTGGGGAACTAGGGATTGGGGGAACTAGGGAATTTGGGAACTAGAGATTTGGGGATCTAGGGATTTGGGGAATTAGGGATTGGGGGAACTAGGGATTTGGGGAACTAGTGATTGGGGGAACTAGGTATTTGGGGAACTAGAGATTTGGGGATCTAGGAATTTGGGGAACTAGGGATTGGGGGAACTAGGGATTGGGGGAACTAGGGATTTGGGGAACTAGGGATTTGGGGAACTAGGGATTGGGGGAGCTAGGGATTTGGAAATCTAGGGAATTTGGGGAACTAGAGATTTGGGGATCTAGGGATTTGGGGAACTAGGGATTGGGAGAACTAGGGATTTGGAGATCTAGAAATTTGAGGAACTAGAGATTTGGGGATCTAGAGTTAGGAAATTTAGGGATTTGAGGATTTGGGAATCTAGGGATTTGCAGATTTGTGTATCTAGGGATTTGGGAATTGGGGAATTTGAGAATTGTAAAATTTGAGAACTTCAGAATTTGAAAATTAGAAAAATCGTATACATAGAAACTTAAAAGTTTGAAAATTTGAGAATTTGAGAATTTGCGAATTTGAAAATTTTTAATATCAAAAATTTAGTAACTGCAGACATTGAAATTCGATCAGGTGCAAATACGGGAATATGTTAGTAAGGATTAACAGTGTAAGGATCAAAGATCGATGAAACGATCCTCGAACAATCGAGACTGTCGAGATACAACGGCAATCGAGCGGCCTCGATATTTTCATTTCACTAATGCTTTGACCTGAAACTCTACGTCCCAATGGTTGCCTCTGTTTTTAATCACCGGCTACGGAAACGGGTCGCTCGAGTGTATAATATTAAAACGGCTAACTGGAAGAACTCCATTTTGGTGTTTCAAAGTTTTATTATGATTATTCTGGTTTGCGAATAATCGAGCCACTTTTAATCCTAAAGGCGAATCGGCAAGCTCTTTTCAAAATTCGTGCTTTGATTTTCACACTTCGATGATTCTCAATTTATGTATTTCATTCTTAATCAAATTATTTTATTCCTTTCAGAAATTAACGTTGCATTATTTTATTTGTTCGTGTTGATACAAAGTTACAGTCCTTTGTCACATAAAAATCAATGAACTTGTGTACAAATATATTAAAAAAAATGAGGTGTGAGATGGGAAGAAGTTGTCGATAACAAGGGACATATTTACATGCGTAATTAATTCGTCTTTCGATGAAATTAATAACCAGTTTCTTTGATATTACTCGTACCGTGATTTCGAGCGACTCAATTTTATGTTCAGATTTATTGATGATTAATTGAGGTACGATTGAAATACACCGGCTGTCCGCTAGTCGACCGTAGAATATTAGGCGGCATTTAATCAGGTCGCGACCATACTGTGACCGAATCACCGGTCACGGACTAAATCAAATTTAACGCGAGTGAATTTTACATGGCCGTCCCACGAAATTCTGGCTTACATCTAGGGAAACCAGTCCGAAATCGCATCGAATTAGCATACATAATTCCAAACTTCTACTCGCTGTGCTCTTCCATGACGAAAGTGAACAAGCGTGAATGGTCTCGTGCGCGAAGCACCGTCAACGTTGTCCTTTGGGGATACGCGAAAGTCGTATCACCGTGAACCTTACCTCTCCACACTACCTCATCATAGGTACATACTTTTAGACAGCATAAAAATGTCGAATCACTATGATTATAAGTTTGTATTTTATGGAGGGTGAAAAATTGGGTACTAAGAATACATAATTCGATGAATTTTGTGAAAGTAATTTATCATATATTAATCTAATGCAATAATTATGTCGTCAGATATCATATATGTTTATCATATGTTTATCGTCGTGTATATTTATCATCTGTAATAATTATATCACATATTCATATCATATGTAATAATTATATCGTACATGTTTATCATATGTAATAATTATATCATACGTATTCATCATATGTGTTCATCACATGTGATAATTATATCGTATACATATACTCACCACAATAATTATATCACAGATGTTCATCATGTGTAATAATTATATTGTACATGTTTATCATATGTAATAATATCATATATGTCCATCACATGTGATAACTATGTCATATATACTCATCAGAATAATTATATCACAGATGTTCATCATGTGCAATAATTATATCATACGTGTTCACCATATGTAATAATTATATCATATGTGTTCATCACACGTGATAACTATGTCGTATACATATACTCACCACAATAATTATATCACAGAAGTTCATCATGTGTAATAATTATATTGTACATGTTTATCATATGTAATAATATCATATATGTCCATCACATGTGATAACTATGTCATATATACTTATCAGAATAATTATATCACACACGTTCATCATGTGTAATAACCATATCATATGTGTTCGTCACATGTAATATTTATATCGCGTATGTTCATCATGTATCTTACATATATCATGCGTGTTCATCACATATGATCATCATATCAGGTACGTTCATCATGCACATAAATTATATTATACGTCTATCACGTATGTACATCATGTGTGATAATTGTATCATATATGTTCATCGCGTACTATAATTATATCATGTGTGTTCATCATGTATGATAATTATAGCACACTCGTTCATCAAATATAATAATTATATAATACATATTCTTCACATACAACAAACTTAATATATGTTAAATCAGTAGGTCTCATTGGCACTTACATCCTAACTGCAGAGTCTAATCCAGTAAAATGAGATGTATAAAATTCATTAAGTAAATTAGTACAAATATTTTCTTCTGATTGAACATTGCAATGTAATCATCAGACTTGCTTTTAACCTTTTATGATAAATCTGGAACACTGTTTAATTATTTTAAGAGAAGTTTATACAGAGCGTCCCAATAGTATCTATAGACACTTTGTTGTTATATAATTTAATGACTGAAACGAGGTTAATAGAGATTAAATTGGTACGATGTTGATGTTACCATTATACGTGTTCGAAATGACCATCATCAATATTAATGACATCTACATTTTTATTGTTATATTTGCGTTTGACATTAACATTCAATTAGGGTTTACAGAGGGTGCGTATATTATTGAGACACTATTTATTTTTCATTTCTGCTGTTAATTGAATTAATTTCAAGACAGTTTTAATTGTACACGAACATATTTACGATCTAGTAATTAATAATATTCAGAGCGAAATACATTTATAATATGCTTTTTTATTGTCAATCTAAGTTATAATTAATTTTATTAATGATGAAGATTTTGCCCTATTTAAAACACCTTACACCACATAACAAATTAAAAAGTAATATTTCAATCTATGAAATCTTTTTGTACCAAAACATCTGAACATAAAAATACCAAAGTATCCAAAGTAAAATATTAATACCTTATAATTAAACTTTACCGATCAATCACAAAGACTTCCCAAGCAAAACCATCATAACAAACCTAACAAAATTGAAATTCGTACTAAAATTATGCGACAACGTAAATAAAGAATTTCACAATAAAAGTCCTCAGAATAAAAAATGGTAGAAAGAATGACTGCCCAGCAACAAGATACGTTCGAAACACGGTGTAATTCGATTTGGAGGTAAAGTTAGATCTGGTTGATTAATCACGTTAGTCACAGAAGCGTCCATCGCGTCCGCTGTCAAATTTCCAACATCAAACTCCGTCTTTATTACGGTTTTGCTCGGTGGACCTGCGAAAAGTTTTGCAATTTCGCCCGGCTATATTTACCCTCGTCGATAACACGACGATGTAATGGAAACAGGGAGGAAATCGTCGACGGAACGAATTTATTCAACAAACTGATGGAACCGAACTGACGGTTGCTCTAGCGTGTCCATTTCGCGTTTCGACGTTACACCGAGTTTCGGCTCTGACAAACGTTCACGTTCTGCTTGTAATTTCCCCTGAAAGCCAAAGGCTTCGATGCTTGATTCGGACGTGAACACGTTCATTTGCATCGTGGATGCAGCCAGCAAGTATCTACCGGAACCAGTTATCGATCCCACGAAAAATTTTCTGCGTACGTGATAAACACTGTTGATCATTTGTTGTTATTGCTTGCAACAGTGGTTTAGTGCTCTTTAAAATTGGTTGATAGGATAGTTTGAATTGGGTAGAGTTTTTGAGAATTTGGGGATTTGGGGACTTGGGGATTTAGGGAACTAGGGATTTGGGGTTTTGGGACTTGGAAGTTTGAGGATTTGGGATTTGGGATTTGGTGATTTGGAAATCTAGGGATTTGGGAATATAAGGATTTTGGGGATCTAGGGATTTGGGGACCTAGGGATTTGGGGATTTGGGGATTTGGGGATTTGGGAATTTAGGGATTTGGGGATTTGGGGATTTAGGGATTTGGGGATTTAGGGACTTAGGAATTCAGGAATTTGGGGATTTAGGGAATTGAGGGTCTAGGGATTTGGGGATCTAGGGATTTGGGAATTTTAGATTTGGGATTTGAGGATTTAGGGATTTGGGAATTTTAGATTTGGGATTTGAGGATTTAGGGATTTGGAGATTTAAGGATTTGGGGATCTAGGGATTTGGGGATCTAGGGATTTGGGGATCTAGGGATTTGGGAATCTAGGGATTTGGGGATCTAGGGATTTGGGGATCTAGGGATTTGGGGATCTAGGGATTTGGGGATCTAGGGAGTTGGAGATCTAGAAATTTGGGGATTTGGGGATCCAGGAATATGGGAAACTAGGGATTTGGGGATTTAGGGATCTAGGAATTTGGGAAATTAGGGATTTGTTGATTTGGGATTTGGAAGTTTCAGGATTTGGGAGTTTAACGATTTGGGGACTTGAGAATTTGAGGATTTGAGGAGTTGGAGACTTGGGAATTTGGGATTTGAGGATTTGAAGATTAGATAATTTGGTGATTTGTGGATTTGAAGATTTGGTAATTTGGGGATTAGGGATTTGACGATTGCAAATGTGGGGATTAAGGATTTGGTGATTGCAAATTTGGGGATTATAAATTTGATGATACCTAATTTGAACATTTGATAATTTGGAAATTCGAGATTTCATCATTGCAAATGTAGGTATTTGATCATTTGGGAATTAGAGATTTGATGATATCTAATTTAAGCATTTGATAATTTGGGAATTCTGGATTTGATGATTGCAAATTTATGTATTTAATGATTTGGAAAATCAACATTTATTGACAGCTAATTGGACCATTTTACAATTCGGAGATTAAAAATTTGACGATTGCAAATTAGTGAATTTACTCCTTTAAATTTTGACATATCATATAAATATGAATTAAAAAATTCACAAATATAGAAATTACAGCTTACAAATTCATCTTTCTAAAGTAATTGTAATAACAACTATACGGTAATACAGTCATCATTAATTCCCCGAAACTCCAATTAGAAAACTCCATATCAAATGTCCTTTTTAAAAAATCATCACGCGTCATACTATACATGTATCAACATGTGATCCGGTATTTTCCCTTATTCTCCCGTCACATTCTACGTTTATCTCTTTTCTGTAAAAATATTTTGCTTTCCATGAACATCGGGACCGCGCGAAAAATCCGAGCACGGAAAATTGCAGTCGGATCGTCCACTTTGACCGTGGCGTTTCATTATTTTAGCGAGAACTGAAATATTCCATAACCATGGCCGGTATAATAGCTCGATTCAGCCTTCGTATCGCTCTATACGATTGCTTTCCTTTTTCTTTTTTCATCTTTGACGATTCTCTTGCACGAGTAGCGAAGAGAGGTGGAATATCGGCAAATATTTGAGCGTGGGCGACGAACGTGTATTTACGAGCAGTCTGGATACGAGGCGGCGGAGGAAACGTAATTATAAAATGTTGCTCGATTCCCTTGATGTCCCTCGTTTCGCTGAAACGCGGACTCGCGAGTTTTCCTCTCGTTTGATTTTCTTTCTTTATTTGAGAGAAGATGCAACGGGTATGGCCGGGAAACGCGATATGAACCTCGCGAGACAAAAGAGAAATGTATCTGATAGTGTTAATACAGCTGGAAAATGTATGAAGTGATTTTGGAATTTTATGATTTTAGGACTTAGGGCATTTTTGGACTTTTTTAGGGATTTAGGATTTTGATGTTAGGACACTTATTTGGGATTAAAGATTTTTGGAGTTGGGGCATATTTTTGGGATTTGAGGATTTAGGGAACTAGGGTTTGGGGATCTGGGGATTTTGGGATCTAGGGATTTGGGGAACTAGAGATTTGGAGATCTAGGGATTTGTGGAACTAGGGATTTGAGGATTTCGGGAGTTGAGGAATTAGAGATTTGGAGATCTAGGAATTTGGGGAAGTAGGAATTTGGGGATTTCGGGAGTTGAGGAACTAGGGATTTGGGGATCTAGGAATTTGGGGAACTAGAGATTTGGGGAACTAGGGATTGAGGGAACTAGGGATTTGGAGATCTAGGGAATTTGGAGAATTAGAGATTTGGGGATCTAGGGATTGGGAGAACTAGGGATTTGGGGATCTAGAAATTTGGGGAACTAGAGATTTGGAGATCTAAGGATTTGGGGATTTCGGAAGTTGAGGATCTAGAGATTTGGGGATCCTAGAGATCTAGAGATCTAGGGATTTGGGGATCTAGGAATTTGGGGAACTAGAGATTTGGGGATTTCGAGAGTTGAGGAACTAGAGATTTGGAGATCTAGGAATTTGGGGAATTAGGGATTTGGGGATTTCGGGAGTTGAGGAACTAGGGATTTGGGGATCTAGGAATTTGCGGAACTAGGGATTTGGGTATCGAGAGATTTAGGGAACTAGGGATTTGAGGAACTAGAGATTTGGAGATCTAGGGATTTGCGGAACTAGGGATTTGGGAATCGAGAGATTTGGGGATAGAGGCATTTGGGGATCTAGGGACTTATGACATTTTTTGGGGATTTACGGATTTCTGAGTTATGACACATTTTTGGAATTTTAGGATTGCGGAGTTTTGGGGTTTGATTTAGCACTCTTTAGACTTTATTGGAATTTGAGAATTTTTTAGTTATGTCACTTTTTTCTGATTGAACACCAAACCTACCGGCATAAGTGTGTACTTAATTTGAAATTGAAAATGAAGTTAAAAAATATATATATAGAAAATCATTTACGATTTCAAAGAATGTACTTTAACGAAACGAGTACCTTATAATAACAAACTTGTGGAGTGATCATTTGACCGGTTTGGTAGTTGTAGTGTTATGGATTTCGGAATTGTGTCACTGTTTTCTGGTTTAGAGATTTTGGAGTCATGGCACACTTTTTGAATTTGAGGATTGCGAAGTTTTGGAGTTCGATTTTGCACTTTTTGAACTTTTTTAGAATTCGAGGATTTTTCAGTTATGCCACTTTTTTAAGTTTTGGGGATTTGCAGAATTTTGTAGCTTGAGGATTTTGAAATTTTTGAGATCTTAAGAATTTAGCAATTTTTAGATCTTGTTCCTCATATGTAATACAAATATTCGTACGTCACTGAGATATAAATGACACGAGTCCTAATACGATCAAAGCACATCAATTATTTGAATGCTTTCCTACGTTAACGATGATTTCACTAGTATTTAACGATAATACCGAATGAAGTTAACGTCAGTGCGGATGCGTTTAATCAAATTGATCGGGGAAGCGTTTGTTCGTAGGCTGAATGGAGATTTTGGAGCCGACTCTTCTGAACTCTTTAGCTCCTCTTTTCTTAATCTTTGCCGGAACTTCTGCCACGGGACGAATAATCGATAAAAGTTCTCGAGATTGTTCGGACGTGTCTTTCATCCAGCGAGAAGTTAAGCCCGATAGAGCGCCGGGAAAATAATTTCATTATCCTGATAACGGATCTTTGAATATTGGCAAACTCTTGATTACTTCCACCGTTCAATTCTCATTTCGCTGAGTTGATAAATTTAACGATGATCGAGAAACTGGGTCGTAACGATCATCCTTTTCTTTTTTTTCCTATTTTTTTTTTTTTACCTCTCTGTTCGCTTCTTCTATCTGCCTCTTCTGCCTCGTGTTCTATCAGCGATAAAACTATCGCTACAGCGACGAGTCGAGAGGAGGACGGACATAAAAGAAATCTGTTTCTACGTACATTGAAATTCTACGCCATTGTGTTCCGGTTTTTTCGCAGAAAATTGTTCGATTTAATTCCACAGTTTCATCGGAAACGCTGATCTACCTTTTCTCCCTTGTTTTTTTCTTCTTTTTTTCAAAATACCCCGATACAAAACAACGGGATTCATTTTATTCGATAGTATCCGTAAAAGTTTTTTCCGATTTAAATATCGTTACTGGAAATATGGGTCTTCTATTTTATTTCGATGCTCATTTTCTTTTTACTTCACGTTCGATGTTTTTTGGAAATTAGTGCTGGCTTTTTTGCCTTTTGTTGGTGTAGAGAATTATTCAAGTGATATTTTGGGAAAATAGATATTTCGATAGTATATTGGTAGGCTGCCACCATTTTGTTGCTTTATTATTTTACTGTTTTTTTGTTGAAGTATTTTGCTGTCGGTTTTACTTCTGTATCGTGCAATTCTACAATTTTACAATTTTTGCAATTCAACATTGTATTATTTTACTTTTTTACCATTGTACTGTTCTACTGTTCTGCGATGTATTGTACTGTGATGTTCAGCCCCTATTTCGACAAATCTGAATCGTGAATCAAATGTAATAAACTGTTGTTTGAACTTATAATATATTTTAGTTCGAAGTATGAACAATTATAGTTTGTTCAAAGATAGTCAAAGATCGTTGAACATAAAATTGACAACTTTTTAGATTTCTTCGTTTTAACCCTCTGCACTCGAAGGGGCTTTTGCTGTTGTCAGATGACAACTTCAGAACCTTCTGAAATTATTATTTCTCTATAATTAATTGCTACTGCTTACTATGTTTATCACACACACAACACTGCAGACTTAGTTAAAAATTTCAAATAATATTAAACCAAATTTATCATCAAACCGATTGTACATCTCTCAAGCGCAGAGGGTTAATATTGTAGTAATGTATAGTGGCATGTGACGCATCTGATAGGTGAATTATACTACAGGGGATTAAACATAACAGTCAATAGTAACAATTAACATTAGAAAGATAACTTCAAAAGAATTTATTAATCTCTCCAACTAAAAAGTTTCAAATTACTGCCTGTCGACAGCCAAACACATTGGAGTGCAGAGAGTTAATATTGTAGCAATGTATAGTGGTATGTGACCAAGCTCTCAAGTTTCCAAATTCTCAAATTTTCAAACTCTCAAATTTCCAAGCTCTCAAGTTTCCAAACTCTCAAATTTCCAAATTCTCAAATTTCCAAGTTCTCAAATTTCTAAGCTCTCAAATTTCCAAACTCTCAAATTTCCAAATTCTCAAGTTTCCAAACTCTCAAATTTCCAAATTCTCAAATTTCCAAGTTCTCAAATTTCCAAATTCTCAAATTTCCAAGTTCTCAAATTTCCAAGCTCTCAAATTTCCAAGCTCTCAAATTTCCAAGCACTCAAATTTCCAAACTCTGAAATTTCCAAATTCTCAAGTTTTCAAGCTCTCAAATTTCCAAACTCTCACATTTCCAAATTCTCAAATTTCCAAGCTCTCAAATTTCCAAACTCTCAAATTTCCAAATTCTCAAGTTTCCAAGCTCTCAAGTTTCCAAATTCTCAAATTTTCAAGCTCTCAAATTTCCAAACTCTCAAATTTCCAAATTCTCAAATTTCCAAACTCTCACATTTCCAAATTCTCGAATTTCCAAGCTTTCAAATTTCCAAATTCTCAAGTTTCCAAGCTCTCAAGTTTCCAAATTCTCAAGTTTCAAGCTCTCAAGTTTCCAAATTCTCAAATTTCCAAACTCTCAAACTTGATAGGTGAATCTGATGGGCATCTGATAGGCGAATCATACAGCAAGGGGCTAAGCATAACAGTCAATAGTAACAATAAATATTAGAAAAATAACCTTAAAGGAATTTATTAAACCTACCAACTAAAAACTTCCTCTCCCATCAACATCACAATACCTCGAAGCGCAGAAAGTTAATTTCTCCCGCTTCATTCTTCATCGCCTAAATCGAAACAATGATTCAACGATTTCTTGAGCTGCCATCAAAATTTCAGCGTTCGATTCGTCAGGGAAACGCGCGTTACCACTCACAGCCTCGTCAAAGATTGATGGGGGTGGGCCCCGAAGATGGACTCACGTCACTGCACCCTCGTGGCCATTTCTCGTTCTCTCTTATCGTTGTTCGGCATCTTATTCCCTAAACACACAGCCCCCGATATGTATTTTTAATCAGTGCTCGAATCGCGAGCACCCTTCCGCATTCAGCTACCCTCCCTAGCCGAGTTTTCCTTCTACTTTCTCCGGGATCCTATTCCCTTGGGAGGAATTCGCAGCCCAGGGACTTCCCAGCGAAATTCGATATTCGCAATTTCGTTCGACTGTCACCAAAATCGAGAGGGAACAGCTCGTTTGTTTTCCTCTAGTTTTCGCTCCCTTTCTAGCGTTGTTTCCACCCTCTCTAGTTTTAGCCGTCTTTTTGCTCCTTCGTTCTTCTTTGCGACTCGATTGAAAGAAACCCGCTTCCGTTTCCTGAACCACGCTTTTTCACCTGTGTCGCGATCAAAGTCCTGCGGAAAGGGGTGGATTCCTCTTTTTCCTGGAGGCACCCTCTAGTTTAGAATATTGTGACGATGCTGTCGGAATTATTTGCTGGTTTCTCTGTCGTTTTGTGTATTATTTGCGGGTTTTTTTAAATTATGACAATTCTATAACTTGCATTGTTTCGTTTTGTAAATCAATAACTTTGATTGTTGATCAAACACTCGATTACTTGTGGCAATAATTTTTGAAGAATCAGTTTTACAACATTTTTAACATTTTTAGAATTTCCCAAGGCTTTTTATAAATATTTTTATAAAGAAATTTACTAAGAATTTTTTTGATTGAAGACATATTTTTTTCAGAACTTATATGATTATTGAAATTAAGATTCTATTAAATTCTAATTTTGTAATAAAAAATTTAAAGTTTTGATATTTTCAATTTTATTCAGTAACAAATACAATTTTTTTAAATATTGAGATGGTAGAAAATACTTTATAATTATTTGAAGAAATTATAGCACTTGCAGATGTGATAAATAGTTAAATGTATAAAACAACATTATCGTGAAATATCAATTGCTTTTTCTTGAGTGCATTCCCTCTCACCGATAAAACGTTGCCCAGTAATCCTCTTTCATTTGAAAGCCAATAAAAAGAGAGCATTAGCAATCCCAGTTTCCATGTAGCTTTATAATTACTGCTAATTTACGTTTGTCGTATGTGTAAATGCTTTACGGAATGAAAAAATTCTCGCCACCGCATTACAAACCTTATTCGCAGCAACTGCCAGCTCAAAAAGCTCGGAAATTGCATTTAAAACGTTTTCCCTCGTTTCTTTCAACATCGTTGCATAAGTACAAACGCATTATACTTTATATATTTATGTATTTGTACATTGTAAATGTTATTTAATATTTTTATTTCGAAATGTTCTTCAGACTCTTCGGTTGTTATGATGTCATTTAGAGATATTGGAATTTTTGCTTTTTTAAATAGTCAAATTTTTAACCTTTGGAATATGCAAATTTAGAAATTTCTATATTTGTAGATTCTCAAATTTGCAAGCTCTCAAATTTCCAAATTCCCAATTTTTCAAATTCTCAAATTTTCAAATTCTCCAGTTTCCAAACTCCCAATTTTCCAAACTCAAATTTCCAAATTCTCAAATTTCCAAGTTCTCAAATTTCTAAACTCTCAAATTTTCAAATTCTCAAATTTCCAAGCTCTCAAATTTCTAAACTCTCAAATTTCCAAGCTCACAAATTTTCAAATTCTCAAATTTCCAAACTCTCAAATTTCCAAACTCTCAAATTTTCAAATTCTCAAATTTCCAAGCTCTCAAATTTCTAAACTCTCAAATTTCCAAGCTCTCAAATTTCCAAATTCTCAAATTTCCAAGCTCTCAAATTTCCAAATTCTCAAATTTCTAAACTCTCAAATTCCCAAATTCTCAAGTTCCCAAATTCTCAAATTTCCAAATCCACCTATTTCCAAATTCTCAAATTTCCAAATCCTCAAATTCCCAAATTCTCAATTTTCCAAATTCTCAAGTTTCCAAACTCTCAAATTCCCAAATTCTCAAATTTACAAATTTACAAATTTACAAATTCCCAAATTCTCAAATTCTCAAATTTCTAAATTTTCAAATTTCCAAAAATCCACCAAATTATAATTAAATTCTCAAATCCCCAAATTATCGAATTTCCAATTTTCTTCAGATTCCAAAGTTCCCAAATCTCCTAATGACCCAAATTCCTAAATACCCAAGTATCTACACCCTAAATCCCCAACGCTCAAAATTCACAAAAGCACCCAAATTCACAAGCACCCAAAACCTTCATTCGCAAAAATTCCCACTCACCCAAAAATTTTCACATCAAACGCCTCAGTTCAATCGCACATAAACTTCTTTGAATTTTCCCCTCCTTCGAAAGCTTTTAAATTATACCCGCCCCTTTTTCCCTGTCTCTGGCAATCATCGCAGCGGAAGCACAAACGTCCTTTCCGCTTGATCTCGATACAGGTGAAAAGTTTTTGACCAATCTTCCGGTGGGCCAGACAGCTTGCACAAACGAGCGAGAGCTTTAATTGAAGTTCGTTTGGAGCGACACGAATTAATTCAACGGGAAATTGAATCGAACCGACGACATTAAATAAATCGCTAGTCGCGTAGCTAAGTAATCTCGCTCGTTAATTAGAGGACCTCGTTTCGTCGAGTTTTTTAAGGCGTCCGCTTCCTCCGTTTTCTTTCTTTCCTTTCTTCTTCGGCCGGAATCTCGTTCGTGTTTGCGTTCAAGCACACCCACGCTGTCGCTGTTATTCGGCGAATGGAAACGGTGCATTGTGATGTCTTGTCACGCCGCTTCAAGGCTCCTCTTCGTAGTCGGAATATGTGCCTCGTCCAAGAACAAAGGGTGGTTTCACGGTCAAGGCCATCTCACCACGACATCAGCATGTACGCGGAGGAAGCACGCTCTTTATTCGTTTACCGACCACGTTCAGACATGCCTCCTAGTTAGTTCCACTTTTACAGCGCCGTATACAACACCATTCAAAAGTACGGGTTCGTACGATTAATCGTTTCGAATTTACACTACGGTACAAAAGTGTCCGGACACGAGCGAAATATGTATTCGCGTTGCATAAAAGTTATTTAACTGCAACAGTAACTAAAATCGATTTTTATTCTGCAAAACTCAGAATACTGGAACGTTTTTCGATTGATAATTCTCGTTTGGAACTCATGTCTCGATGGAAACGAAGCTACAGACGAACTAAACCGAAACTGTCGAGTGCATAGGGTTACCTCCATTCTTATCTCCATTGAGGGAATCTAAACATCTACCAACAGTTTACAAACACTTGAAACATATCGAAGAACCCTCTGAATACGTTCTGCACCATAGAAATGAAACACAGTAGAAATTAAAATTTTTTTTAGAATCGAAGGCGTTTCATTAAATTCACAAGTTTGGACTTTGTACTTCTGGACATGAATTTTACTTTCACACTTTCATTGTATAATTTGTACTTAAAAATTAATTCTATTACGTCATGATACCTCAAAAAAGATAATAATAATTACTACAAATGATATAATAGCCCTAAATACCTGTCGTACAAAGTTCAACTATGTTTTATGTAACAAAAGCAAGTGTGATACTTTTGAGCGGTAGTGTATATGCCGGTGTCAATGAGTTGAAGAAGAGACAAAAGATGTTTGAGAAAGCTGCGGTTGGTCAGAATAGAAAAATAGACCCCTAGCGTATTTTTGACGGGAACAATTTGGGCGGTCATGCCAATTAAACCAAAAACAATGAGAGAGAGACGTTGTCATTATTTTTATTTGTTGAAATGTAACAAAGTAAAAATTGTTACGTGAGTTGAAATGTAAAAATGCTGGAAGTGTTCATTGTGGAGATAGAGTTTCTTTTTGAGTCGGTCTTCGTGGGTCGATATCTGTACACATAGTGGTACTATTTTATTTTGAAATTAATTACAAAGAGTAATGTGGTACAATGCGCTGTAGGTATGTGACACTATTCTATTTTGGAATTTATTATAAAGGGAACAACATGCAATTCACTCGAGGTATGTGGCACTATTTTACTTTTGAATTAATTATAAAGGGAATAACGTACAACATACGTGACGTTTATTGTGTTTATTTTCTCTTAAATTACTAATTTAATGATTGAATAGTAGAATTGAATTTAATACAGAATTTACAGATCACTGATGTTTAACTTAAAAAGAAAGGTTAGTAAATAAGGGATGAAAAACTAGCTTATACCAGCCTTTATTTCAACAAAAATTAATATACATTTGATATTGAAGATAATAAGAATAATAAGACGCGTTTCATAAAAACAGTGTTAAAAATGTATAGTATAAAGTATTTCTGACATTATATGTATACCTTACAAGTCCGGACAGAATAAAAAAGCGACTGGGCGTTGGTTAAATTAGGAAGCATATTTTAAGCTTTGTATATTTTTGAATGTAGCGAATAATTAATTAAATTAATTATTTATGTCAGTCAAACCGAAAATAGAGAAGGTAGACTGTTCTTATTTAATTCACAGAGGTCAACTGATGAGGTGCGCAGAGTTCAAATAATCAAAAAGGTTAGCTTTATTTAAAAATTTAATTGCGTAAAATATTGAGTAAGAATGTGCACATTTAGAACTACAAAATGTAATAATAGAAAATATTTTAAATACAAACATTGGAAACGTTGAAAATCTGCATAATTAATTTTATTTTCTATGTTGTCAGTTACCGTATTTGCGGACGTGTGAACTTCCTGTATATTTTTAAACTTCAATGTGACCGATACGAAGAATTATCAGCTCTTTCCTGTTAATATCTTCTGCGGATGCACATACTTACTGCTAAAATGATAATGCAATCAAGTGAGACTAGTGAAACATTTAAGCTAAATTAAGATTCGGAAATGAGTGTTTCATTTAGATTAGTTTATCAATTAGCTTTCTTCCTTATAACCACAAACGCTTCTTCCAAATATATCCTTAATAGTAAGTGAATTTGATACAATAAATATTATTCATTAATTTCGATAATGAAATACATTATTCATTCATGCAAAAGTATTTTGCTGCAAATACCATATTGCATATTTATACAATACAATAAAAAAATAATTTAATAATCTACGTATCACTAAATTATTTTTTTGCATTTCATTTTCACCACTTAAACAAATGAATTCACCCACAATAATAAAATCCGAGAACAACTATCTAATAATTTTCTAACTTAAATTGCAACTTCACTTTCACTTTATATTTTCTTCATAACTTACAAAATTAGCTACCGATCGATAATCGAAACTCAATCTACACACAATGTTCAATCAAAGCTGTCGTTTATGTATATCTATTTCAGAAGCAGTTATCGAGCCAGCAATATTCGATATTCAATATTTTAAGAACCCCCGTTTCAAAATGATATTCCTCTTTATTGCACATCCAGGCTCATCGATCGTTCGAGCCATTATCGCTTCTCATAATTGTACCTTTCGAGTATACCGTGTTCTTACCGATTTTTCTTCGTTTTTCGAACACCTGACTTCAACTCAACCAGCTCGCATGCATCTCGAGGCAAGTTTCCAAGATCCATCTATTGGTTTCGTGTCGGCCAACTTTTCGACGGTATCCTTTCGCAATTATAAGGCTGGCCAAGTCGCGCCCTTAGAATCGATCCGAGCCTCGATTCTATCCTACTTCTCGATCCACCTAATTCGACCTGCTGTAATTGCACGATTTAAAACAGATTCTGAGAAATGGATATTGGAACGCGAGGTGATCGAATGCAGATGCGTTTTTGTTGCTTCAATATTCTTGGTATGGTTTGATTATATAGGCACTTTTATGGAGAAATTTTTTGGGTGGAGATTTGAGGTTTATGGGATTCAGGGATTTGGGGATTCAAGAATTTGGGGATTCAGGGATTTGGGGATTCAGGGATTTGGGGATTCAGGGATTTGGGGATTCAGGGATTTGGGGATTCAGGGATTTGGGGACTCAGAGATTTGGAGATTCAGGAATTCGGGGATTTGGGGATTTGGAGATTTGGAAATTTAGGGATTTGAAGATTTGGGCGTTTGAAGATTTGGAGATTTAGGAATTTTGAAATTTAAGGATTTGAGGATTTGGGGATTTGGTGATTTAGAGATTTGAGAATTTGAGAATTTGAAGATTTGGAAATTTGTGGACTTGAGGATTTGGAGATTTGGGGATTTCAGGATTTGGGGACTTGGAGGCTTGGAAATTTGGATGTTTGAGTATATGGAGATTTGGGAATTTGCATATTTGGAAATTTGGTAATTTGGGAATTTAAGAGTTTGAAGAGTTAGGAATTTGGGAATTTTGGAATTTCAAGATTTAAATATTTGAAGTTTTGAGGATTTGCAGATATGTTGATTTGAGAATGTGGGGATTTGGAAACTAGGATCTGTAGGAAATCAAACGATTTCGTAATTTATAAATTTGGAATTGTAGGAAACTTGAAAATGTGATAATTTCAGGACTTGCAAATTTAAAAGTTTAGAGTTTTAGGGAGCCAAGTTCAGGAATTTGATAATTTAGAAATTTACTAAACTTGACGTTCTACAAATTTAATAATTTTGAAAACCCTAAAACTACCTAAACTTCAGATTCAAAGTATCACCGTCGCAAGATCCACTTTCAACCTTAACTTAAACTCCCCTCAACCACCTCTAAACCATGCTCATCTTTCTACAGACAAAAATATTACCTCACCCAAACGACCATCCCACTCAAAATACCATAGTCCAGTTACAGCCCATAACACTCTCATACAAAACTAAATATATTCCCCTCATAACAAGGAACTATCGTAAGAAGAACAAAAATGAACGATCTTTCGGAAAAAATAGCCAGTGCGATGAAGACATTCACCTGTCGGCGAACAATTTCAAGAGGAATATTAATTATTAAGGGTGATACGTGTCCGTGGGCGTAAAGGGGTGGTTGAATAGCGGGTATTAAACGTTTCCGTGGGACACGCGTCAACTGTAAAGTGGCTTGTGTTTCGCGAACATGCAGAAAGTTGCTCAGCCACGCTGACTTGCAGGCGGTGTAACAACGTTGCTTATTACTTTCTTGCCGGTGTACACACGCTAGCACGTTCTTCGCGGGCGACTGTCACTTTGTTAGAGCGTGGGCGCGTGTTCAGCATTCCTGAAGGAATTGCCAAGGACGCGTGATCCTGGCGACGGAGGGATTAACAAGTATTCAACGGCGAGCACCGTGTTCCCGAGCTGATACCGAGATAAAAGCGGGCGCAGATTCTTCGCGATGCCTGTTTCCTTCCTCGACGCTTCTAAGATATTCTGATCTTTCGACCGGTCTGATTAAGTATTGATAGGCGATCAAATACCATATTGATCCTTTTTTGGCTGCGAATCAAGTCTTTCCGTGCACTTTATAAATTTCTAGCCAACTTCAAATACGGATTGACGTACAAAATATATTTGAATATTTTATTTTTTTGGAAGTATCCTTGAAGATGGATTTAGATAGTTTACATTTGGTGATATGTAATATGTATCTATTAATTTAGTAAAATTTTTTAATTGATACAGAATAGCTCAGTGGGTTAAGCAACTGACTTAGAACAATGCGGTTGCGAGTTCAAGTCCCACTATTTTTTAATAAATTTTTTTTTATTTATCAATGAACTTATAACTTGTAAACATGAACACACAATGCATATAATGATAGTTTTTAATTTAATCAAAGAATAAAAATTCTTCTAACATTTTAATTTTCTGTCTGCAAAAACTAAAACTGCACCTATATGTATAACCGTAAATATTTTCCTAAAAAAATGGTTTCAAGCCACTTTCAAATTATAGAGGCTTTGCGAACGTGTCGGATAAAAATGCAGTTTCCGAGGGTACCTTTCTCTCACTCGTTCTTTTTCTTTGCACTTATCTATGCAACTTCCGGTGCTTCATCGGTGGGATCCGCGTCACACACGCGAAATCCGGAAGCGGTTCACGCACGTACTCGGGTTCGGTATCCGTCGGCGAAGTCACCGAAAACGCGAATTCGCTTCGTCGAAGTTCCGGGAGGGTGGCTTTGTACAACGAGGAAAACGGAGAAGTACGGGGTGGAAAGTTTCCGATGAATCGGCACACGGTATTGTGTCCCAGATACAGAGAAAGAAGCGACGGAACGAACGAAACGGAGGCACGGCTAAAGAATGGCACAGAGAGGAACGATAGAAGAGACGAGACAATGAGTCGGTGCTTTATTATGTTCCGGCAGTCCTAGACGTCGATTCTGCTCTATCTGTCTCTTTCACTCCACACGTCCTTCTGTTCTCCTCGTCTCTTCAACTCTCGTCGCTTCTCTATCTGCTAGCATTTGCTTTCGACTAATTAAATCGCGTGTATAGTCTGTTGTACGGCGATCGATCGAATCCCTGTCGACGACAAAATGAACTCTCTCTGCGTTGTTCATTAAAAAGGTATTCTTCTTTATCGGTTTAGAATCACTGTTGGGCAGCCGGGGTGTATCGGAACTTCTCTGGGGCATTGGTACCAGCAAATTCTGGGATGGGATTGTACTTTTTAATTTTGGATAATGAACATTTCAATTTTTGCAGATTTTGCAAGATAGAAATATTTGGGTAATTTCACAAGCTTTGGAAGAATTTAAAAATTTGATAATTTAGACTTAGAAATGTTGAGAATGAGAAACGTGGAAATTTGAGACTTTAAAAATTTGCAAATTTGGAAAATTTATAGATTTGAGAAATTTAAGAAAATTGGGAAACTTGAGACGTCTGACAATTTGGCAATTTAATTTGAAAATTTAAGAACTTAAAAATCTGAAAAATTTCTGAAATTTCTATATCTGATAATTCATTCACTTGAAAATTTATCAATTTAAAAATCTAAAACCTTTTTCCCAATTACATTCCCTCACATTTTTAATAAAATCCTACAACATCCACATAATGCACAATTTTCCCTATAATCCCACATAATGCACAATATTCCCTTAAAAATGTACAGTTGTACAACGAAATCCGTCATTAAAAATCGGAACGAACGAATTAAGTAAAAGAGCAGTTAGATATAAAACACTTTTATTCATTTGTCGAGATCGAAGAATTTTTTTGTAGGCAAATAATCGTATAAAAGCCAGGCACGAAGGAAACCGAGACGTTCGACGTTCATCCATCGGCAAACGATGAAACGTTAATATTTAGTCCATCAATTACGAGGCATTCGTTCCCTTTTCCGCGACTGAATGTTCCGGAACAACGTCTCGACGGGGTATTTCCCTTTTTTTTCCTCTCCCCGCTTCCGTTTCCATCGTTTTTTACATTTCGCGTCCTCGACGTCGAGAAAGAAATCACTTTTAATGGAGTCAGGAGCGAGAGATGGATCCGTCTGGGTATAAAAGGAGGATCGTTTCTTCGCATTAATATCACTCCACGCGAGACTTCCACTTTTGTACCGACACTTCCACTATTTTTCGCATTATGGGGCTTTCCATTTACGGGAAATGGACAACCGGTAAACCGGCAGTGGTCTCCATTCAGATCGGTTACCTATCGAAAACCTCGTTTGTTTCTAAACCTTTTAAATTTAGTGCTTGTTCATCTTTGACGATTATCTGAATTAGAAATCAAATATTTACAAATCTTCTCAGTATATTAATAAGTTAAATGAGAACTGGTTTTATTGAAAACATTTAAGACTGAAACAAGATTTTACTCCAACAAGACTTTGTACATTTCAGACTTGACTTTACAGTTCAGACAATTAATACGTACCGACGTGTAATGTTTGAAATTATAAATAGAACCGAATATGCAGACTCCATGAAGAAAAGAATTTGAAAGACTCTGAACAGTTAATCATAACAAGTTTAAAAAATTAATTTCAGATACCGATGTTTCACAAGAAGATGAACTAAGTGTTCCTCTAATTCGATTGAAATGAAAGGAAATTTAAATAGTCGAGTAAATTAGTAAAAATTAAGCAGTTCTATCAATCCCGCAAATTGGGGTGAATATATCTGAATTTAATTGAATGAAATTCTACCCCGACGGGGAATCTTGAGCAAAGTTCGGAAAATAGGCGCGGTAACGAAGTAACATTTCAATCGTGGCACGATTAGCAGGAACGTGCTCGTCGTCAAAAGGAGCATCTTATTGGTGAGGGTAGGAATCCTCGGTTAACGAACCCCTCAAAAGTTGGAAAAGGAAAAAAAAAAGCGTCGACGGAAAACAGGGATACGAGTCTGTACAAAGAACGCCGCTTCTTCGAAAGCTACTGGGTTGTATACTTACAAACGATGGTCGAAGTGTGCTCTTTCGTTTCGAGATTTTTCAGTAGCGGTAAACTTTTTCCCGTTGGGCCAGCTTCGACCCTGATACGCGCAAATATCGACAGACCTCTTTCACCAACGGGCACACAGACACACACACTTTCTTCGTTTTCTGCTAAATCTCTCGAGAGTTCAAAGAAACGAGGGTACATTCGCGACAGATGAAACGTTGCCACATACGAGTATCGTTTATCTCGATTTATTCGAGGGAAGGCAAGAAAATGAGGCACAGAATGAAAGAGAAACAAGGATATTTTAACAAGAACATCCTCGTTTAGGACTAAGGGGATGTTCGCGTAAAACTCTTTTTGTATACTTTTTTTAGAAAGTTTTTTTGTATTTGCTTTAGTGTCTTTTTATGAACGTTGAATGTGTGTCGTATATGCAACTATGGGTTTGATAGTCTGTTACTTTATTGATTTGTATCAATTGTAATTATTATTTCATTAGTTTAGAAAATTGTTTAAATGTAATCCTGTGGAATAAATAAATGATGTGAAATTATGATGATGATGACGAAACCCTCCGATTTAGTCAGGTATTGGTTCAAATCAATCATGTACCAGGCTACCATTGAACATGTGTCTGCAACCCACACCTACATATACATATTTATTATGTATATCTGCTCTATTATATTTATTTGATGTCTTTAAAAATATAAATAATACTGATCCAACACTGAAGAACATTCTGTAACTTGTCAACTTAACAACAAAATTTCAATGGTTGACATTTTCAATAATAATAAAATCTTTGATATTAACTCAAAGTGATATTGTTAACTAAAAATGTTCATATACAATTTTCAAATACGTACAATATTTGAAATACATTCTTCTTCGTTGAACTTCATATAGGACCTCGAAATTAAAGATTACAGATGCAAACAGAACATCTATTTCGTCCAAACAGTTACCAAAAAATTTAAAACTTAAAAAATTTAATTTTTCGAGTCTCCACATAAAAATGTCAAATTTTCTAAAACGTATAACAGTATAATTTCCTCCGTAAATATACTAAATCAGGTACGTTATCCCAGAGTAATTCGAGTGTGCATCTTGTGCAGAAGCTCGCGAAGTTCACAAGTGGTCGTTGAAATATTGCGTACCGTGTCTCGATTCGAGTTACTTCACTGTTATTACAACGGTCGACATCGGTTAATCGACCATTAGCAACGCCATTAAACCGGACGACTGGTCTCGAAAGGGGTTCCTGTTCGAATGTGATTCGTTGCAGAAATTTGTTACGGTATCGTTCGATCGCGATCGAAATAGAGCAAAGTGGAGATCGTCGGGCGCTGCGCAAGGTCGGGCTACAAGAACGATAAATATATCTTCAATCGGGTTGCTTAGCTCGGCCACGGAGCTTGACAGATGGTCAGGGGTCGGTCGTAATTTATGTTACGAATTTGTCGCTCAAACGAGTCGAATGACTTATAAGTTAGTTAGCGGAGTTTATACAGACGACAGGGTTATTAATAGGACACGGGCCGAGGAGACGATGAATTATAGAGAGCCCGCTCTCGACGTATTATGATCGGCAATTTAGTTTGTCTCGTGACCCCGGACAGACGATAAATTCACTTCGCGTTCTTGTTACATGCCTCTTCGATAGATTCTTGAATGCGAACGAGACAATGATTTTTCATTGTACGATCCTGTAAACAAAAGTTGGTGAAGGGTACTTCGTGATGATAATTTGATGAAGCCACTTTTCTCCGACCAGAAGATTAATCGTTACGGGAGAACATTATAATAATCTTCGGATTTTGAACATGGTGTTCCCACGTATAACTAGAACTACCAGACTACTTTCAACCTCCTGTTACTTTTGTACCTTTGTTGAAATATCTGTTCACATGAACATCGAAATCTGTTCACAAATATTAAAATGTTCAAATTGCATGGTTTTGCATAAAATATAAAATGCACTTCCAGTAAAGTAAGACCTCCTGTTACAAAATTTTGTACCTTTGTTAAAATGACTCTTCATATGAACATCGAAATCTGTTCACAAATATTAAAATGTTCAAATTGCATGGTATTGCATAAAATATAAAATGCACTCCCAGTAAAGCAAGACCTGTTACAAAATTTTGTACCTTTGTTGAAATGACTCTTCACATGAACATCGAAATCTGTTCACAAATATTAAAATGTTCAAATTGCATGGTTTTGCATAAAATACAAACTGCACTCCCAGTAAAGCAAGAAGGTTAAAAATTGTACATAATCTACGTGCACATTGTTAGCAACAATGTATTTTCACATTGACACCTAACCATAAAAGCCAAAATGGAAAGGAATGCACATCGCGGCGTAAAACGCGAGAGGAATTTGAGAAATGTTGAGCCTCTAGCTGAGTGAAAGTTGCTTTGCAGTTGAAAAGCGTTCCAAGAAATTTGTACAGTCTATTTCCGCGACAAAGAGGACAAAGAGAAACCTGGATCTGTCATGGAGAACCCCGCAGTTTAATTCGATCTCCTTTGGCGACGCAGCGTGTCGATTTTAATTATTCAGATCGATAATTGATTGTTCCCAAGGCGGGCAATAATTGGTGATACGACGATGTCCTTATTAACGCGATGACTCTCGTCTTGGTCTTTTTTCCTTTTCCCACCGTGCGTTCCCGTGTTTGCACAACTTGTGTCGCTCATTAAAATCACTCGATACAAATATTGGAACGGGTATGGAGACAGAAAGTGAGAGAGAGAAGGAGAAGAAGGAGGAGAACAAGGAGAGCTTCATCAGAGGCAACATCAGCATCAGAGTCTGCGAAACTTTGCGGAACTCTACTCGTTACAGGCGAGCGAAACGAGAGCTTACGCGAACGAATCATTACGCTAATTAATTACTTTGCCCGGTGTAGCTCGAAAAGAGACACCCCCGTTGAATCGTTCTCTCTGTCGAATCGCTGCTCTCGTCTGAACCCCTCTGTTTCTCTATGAAATTTTCTCCTGTCTCCTCTCTCCTAGCTCTCCCTCTCTGTCTCTTTCCGATTTTCCCAGCCAGTCCATCTCGAACCAGCTAACGTCGATATTTTATACGCGAACGAGCACACACCGAGCAAACTCGTAGTCGGAACACGTTAAACACCAAAATTACCGGAATTGCATGGACCTTCGTAACCGTGTTCGAGGCACTACTTCGATATAATGGCCACTTGTGGCAGCCACCTCTCCTCCTTTTTCTGCGGTTGTTGCTCGTTTGCTGTTTGCAATTTTAATGATCGGAACGATGTCATGCTCCCGAAATGGTGAACGTGCCTTCTTTGCTGCGAGCGCAAGCCGGGAAATTTCGGGCAAATCGGTCGGAAGTGCCTTTTCAAATGGGTCAACGGTTGCACCTTTGTATTTCATTTATTTTAATCGCACCCATAACTTGCAATTTTCTAACTTTCGGAGTGTAGGTGTTTCATTTCGGAAACTCGGGATGTGGAAGGTTGGCACGTAGGAACGTGGAGATTTTTGGGGAATTTGGGGTTTGAGAGTTCTGTAATTTTACGAGTCTAATATTTGAAAATTTTGGGACTTTGGGGTTTTGGAATCTTGGGACTTTGGAATCTTTTAATTTTGGTACTTTCAAATTTTGGGATTTTGGAATTTCGGGATTTTGGGTTTTTTGGGATTTCAAGATTTCAACATTTTAAAATTTCGAAATTTTAGAGTTTGGGATTTTAGAACTTTGTA
This sequence comes from Megachile rotundata, assembly GCF_050947335.1. Classification (NCBI taxonomy): domain Eukaryota; kingdom Metazoa; phylum Arthropoda; class Insecta; order Hymenoptera; family Megachilidae; genus Megachile; species Megachile rotundata. The sequence goes on along the minus strand of NC_134991.1, from coordinate 8,876,614 downwards.
ACTTTTGAGAGCTAGGTACTTTGTAATTTTTTGGTACTGAACACTTAGCGGCTTTGGTATTGTTAAACCTTGAAACTTCAGAATATAAATTTATATATTTCTTAACTTTGTCAAATTTCTAAATTTCCAAATTATCAAATTCTACATAATTTATATAATTAATACTTGATATAAAACTGATATCATCAACAAAATTATTTAATCTAACGATTATATACTTCCAATTACCACCTTATATAACTAAAATCATTGTTACTCGACAAAAATGATTAATTTAAATTACTAAATGATCATTAACGTTACCAATAAAATTACCAAGTATGATGAGAGTATTAACACATAAAGCGGAAGAAGATGAACAATAAATTTGTAGAGAAGAAACATGGCCACGTTACATACACTTAAATCGCGAGGATGTTTAACTCCAGCAAGGTAAAGAGAACAAATTTGACGAAAGGCTCGTTAACCCAGATTGTTCCTTAACAAGAACAGACAGAAAAAAAGAGTAGGAAGGTAAATGTACTTTCAAGAAAGCAAACAGTGTATAAAAGTGGTACAACAGGGTACGCTTAACAGTACACTCGGGTGCAACGTACACTTTCTTTGGATAAGGACTTGCATATAATCTTCAAAGATTTTTAAATTCACTAATTTTCTTCCTTTCAACTTTGCATAATCGTGCTTTCAATTTTTTTTTATTTCTCTCTAATTCTTTTGGTTTTCAATTCGTCCATTCTACCACTCCTCAATTTTTCAAATTTCTAAATTTCGAAATATCTGAATTTTTAGATGCCTTCGTGTTTAAATTTCTTAAATATATGTAAAAATCTAGATTCTTAGATATCTAGATTTCTAGACTCATGAGTTTATAGATCCCTAGATTCCTATATCCCTATATCACTGTATCTCTAGATCGATATATCCCTAGCTCACTATATTCCTAGATCAACATTTCCCTAGCTCGATATATCCCTAGCTCACTATATTCCTAGATCAACATTTCCCTAGCTCGCTATATCCCTAGATCAACATTTCCCTAGCTCACTATATCCCTAAATCAACATTTCCTTAGATTATTATATCCCTAGTTCAATATATCCGTAGATCGCTATATCCCTAGATCGTTATATCCTTAGATCAATATATCCCTAGATCAACATTTCCCTAGCTTACTATATCCTTAGATCACTACATCCCTAGATCACTATATCCCTAGATCAACATTTTGCTAGCTCACTATATTCCTAGATCACTATATCCCTAGATCACTATATCCCTAGATCACTATATCCCTAGTTCACTATATTCCTAGATCACTATATCCCTAGATCAACATTTTCCTAGCTCACTATATTCCTAGATCACTATATCCCTAGATCACTATATCCCTAGTTCACTATATTCCTAGATCACTATATTCCTAGATCACTATATCCCTAGATCAATATATCCTTAGATCAACATTCCCCTAGCTCACTGTATCCCTATATCACCACATCCCTAGATCACTACATCCCTAGATGACTATATTCCTAGATCACTATATCCCTAGATCAATATGTCCTTAGATCAACATTTCCCCAGCTCACTATATCCCTAGATCACTACATCCCTAGATCACTATTTCTAGATGCTTAGATTTCTAGAACCCTAAATTGATAAATCCTCAGATTTCTGGATACCTAGATCTTCTAGATCTGTAAATCCTGAATTCCCCAAATTTTTCAAATTTCATATTCCCCTAAAACGTCTATTATCATATTTTACTATCCTCAAATTCCCAAATCTCTGAATTTCCTAACTTTTTAAAATTCTCGAACTCATACAATAAATCTCCAAATCCCTATATCTACAAATTCTTAATTCAACATTAAGTTTCCAAGTTCTCAAAAATCTGTAACATTGATGACATAAGAGATTGCTTTTCATTCGTCTGTCATATATTTTTCTACGAAAGGCAGATTTTCCCTCGACCGTACGTGTGTTACGAAATGCTTAATAGCATCGAAGATCAGGCCTGAAAGAAGACAGTCGAAGGAAAAAGTAATCGAGAAGAACCAAACCCACAACGTCGATTAACTTCCAACACCCAGGTTTCATTCTAAATCAACGCGGACACCCGTAATACGCCATGAAATATGTTTCTCACTTTGTTCACCAATTACCTCGATGACTAGTTACGTGTTAAAAGTGTTACGAAAACGTCGGAATCGCGTGCAACTCTTCCGAGGTGTCTTGCCAGCACGAAGTAGGACGATAAAATCCGTTTCACAACGGATTTCCACGAAACTACACGGTATCGTTAGCTATCGCCATTCTGCCGCCTCCGTACAAAAGAAAAGAGCAAGAAAAATAAGTAACAAGATGTTCATGCGCACCCGTCGCGATGGCAAATCTTCCTACGTCGAAGTTTCGACGGGACTTTTGCAGTACGAACTTTAGGGAAGTTGCGCGAGTGTTATTGCTTTAATTATTGTACTTCGTGTTGCAATTTTTGTTTCAACTTTGTAATCGAGTGTCGTTTGAAAGTTTTTTTTATTTGGGTTGTGTGGGTTGGTATCGTTGTACGGGTTCAATTATTTATATCTTATCGTTTTGTATTGAACGATTATTTGTGATTCAAGTATTGATAGATTTCTGAATGGTGAAAGTTAAATGTACATATGTGTACATATGCATAGGTGAATTTATGTTGCTATTGGTTTTCAGGGTGAAATGTGTTGAAATCAATATTTTCATATTTTTTAATCTTTAAATTTTCAAGTATTTAATTTTTGCATTTTTAAATTCTGAATTTTGTCGCTTTTCAGATTTTGTCATTTTTAAATTCTGAATGTTGTCGCTTTTCGTATTTTGTCATTTTTAAATTCTGAATTTTGTCCCTTTTCAGATTTTATCGTTTTTCACAAAAAAAAAATTTTTATTCTTAAATTGCCTCAATTTTTAAATTACAAAATTTCCATATTTTTGAGTTTTCAAATATCCGATTCTCAAGTTTACAAATTCACAAATTTCTCAATTTTAAGTTTGTAATATTATAACTCTCATAAACTTGAAAGTTTATAAATTAAAAATGTTATCGAGTAATTTCATAACAGAGATGACATAATCGCAAAGAAGAATCTTCTTAACCTGTTCTTATTTAAACTTCAAACCTAACTTAAGCAGACACTTCATTTTATTTAGCATCTGCTTTCGAAACGCCCGCATAACATCTTAATCCCTTATCGCGAACAGAAGCAATTTACTGCACGCGGGATACACACGATTCGAAAGCGTATCCACATAATTCGTAGCAGACGTTGAAGAGTTAAAAATTGCGATCTCAATTTCATCTCGTTCAACCCGAAATTACAGATTTCATCTCCTCGGAATATTAACTACACAAGAAATTCAAGAGAACTGCAACGTTTCATCAAACTTCAGTCAAAAATGTGCAATGGGGTGAATACGAAATAATTTACTTTGATAATATGACAAAAAAAGATGTCATGGTACTAAAAGACACTCTGATTTTATTAAAATTTTCTTAAATTTTAATCACACTTATAATAATAAAAAAATAACAACAATAAAAGACAGAAAAAAAAGAACTATAATTGCATACATAACAGGTCGTACAAAAAGATTAATTACGCCATCTAAGGTTTATTTGAACCTTTTCAATAAATTTCACAAAAATCGAATCAAAATATTTCGAAAAACTTTCAAACAGCTTTTTGTCTAAAACTTTTGCAATCTAAACATTCGACTTTAACGATCGTAAGGCTGTCATCAACCCCTTAACCTATGATTTCTTCAACAGTTGCGTCAGACTAATCACTACTGCAATATGAAAATAAACAAAAAAACTTGAAATGTCAGACACATATTGAAATATAACGATCTTTAATTGCAAAAACTCGTGTTCAGCTGAAAACTCAGTTGTAGGTCAAACACGATTTATTTTTGTTATACATCTAAATTGTAGTGTGCGTCAGTGTGACTCGTAACGCCAAGGATTTAGCGCAAACAGTAAATTTTTGGAGATAACATTGTCCGTAAATCGTCGAATTGTCCAAAACGTTATTGGACATTTCAAGAAGAAATAAACGGTCGCTAATGTTTACGTCGGCTCCTGGTACAATACGTCCATCTTTCACCCGCAACCGCCATTTTCGCGACATTCCGGCGAAGGCTCACGTAGAAAATGGCGATTCCTTCGGATTTTCTTACTCGTCCACGTCGTATTTCCCCCTGGACCCTCTCGTTCTTGGCAATAGCGACGTTCTCGAGGACAGCTGCCATCCTTCGCGCGAATCTCGATGGTAAGTTAGCGGAGTAGAAGGTAAACTCCGACCGATAGCTTCCAAGTGGACGAGCTGCTTGCCGCTCGTCACGATTCTGCTCACGGACCTGCCATTTGTCTGAAATCGCATAACGCTTATACACCGGCACGGCCAACGATGCGTCGCTCTCTTTCCCACTCTGTTTGCCACGACCCTCCTTCTTATTGTTCCAGCCACCCTCGCCAACCCCCTCCACTATCCCGTTCTTCTCGAGAATCGCTCGTTTTTGCATTTTCCAGGGCTCGCCACGGAGCTCGCTTTTCCTCTTCGATCCTCGGTCCACCGGCGGAAGAAAAACGGAACCCCTGTTTCTTTTAACCCTTTTGCTATTAAGCACGTATCTTCGTCGCTGGAGAAATGCAGGGGCTTTTCGTATTTGATCGATGCCTTTCAGAGTTCAGTCCAGGAATTTAGAGTTGCAAATTTTAGTTGTAATTTAGGGTTGCAAATTTTGGTTTTAAGATGGACATGCTTTTTATTTTGGGAGTTTAGAATTTTAGAAGGGAGGGTTTTGGAAATTTGGGATGTTGGGACTTTGAGAGTTTTAGGTACTTCATTCTTAATTGTGGAGTTTGGAGACTTTGACATTTGTAAATTTTGGAATTTTAGAATTTTAGAAGGGAGGGTTTTGGGAAACTCTGATTTTACAATTTTAAATCTTTATAATTTGTATATTTCCAACTTCTGAATTTTTGTCAAATTTCTCTATTTAGTAATTTAAGAATATTTAATTTGTACATTCAAGTTTCTGAACTCTAAAATTTCTTGCGTATCAATTTATCAAATTACTGGACTTAAATTTACTTGAATATCAATTTACCAAATTTCCAAATTTAAAAATGACAAAGTTTGACAAATTGAAATTTGTATATTCCTTCATCCCCAAATTTGAAATTTTTGTAGTTCTGAATAAAATGAATGTACCAATATTTCAAAATTTGAAAGTCGTTCTCATTGTTTTAATTGAAAGTTCTATCGCTTTAAGGGATACTTATAAAAGGATTAAGGGTGGAAGTTGAAGGATTTTATCGAAATTTTCATTCGATTGAACTCGCGGCAATGGGAACTGTTTCCATAAAGTTACTACAGGGTAATCATGAAGATTAGTTCTCCAATTAGTCATCACTCCGGTTTCAAGAGTTCGTGCGGTTAGAAGGGTTAACTGATCAATAATCCTGTCACCAGCACAGTGCTCGAGTTTCCATGAAACTTTCGATTTATCATGCTGACTACCTCGGGAATTACCTGTGACTATCGTAAAAGTGTTTGTTTGTGGATTTATATGACTCACGTTTTTTTATTTCGATTTGAAACATTTATTAATTTATCTGCAAGGTCAACACTGATTACGTGTTGAAATAATTACTTTTAAATTTGTTAGAAATTTAAATTTATTTTAAATTTGTTGTTGTTTAGAAACCTAATTTAGGAAATTAATGATCAATTTCAAATTTATGGACTTCAATTTAGAATTAAGAAATTGGAAATTTAGAAATTTTTTGACTTAGAAATATCGAGGAGTCATATTTGCAGATTTAGTGAACATATGAATTAACAAACTTCAAATTTCAAAATTATAAATTCATTACATTGTATCATCATTTAAGCGTACTCTGAAGCCTAGAGTTGAAGCCTAAAGCCTGCACTTAGAGTCTGTCATATTCCGCACCCTATCATAACTACATACACCATTTACTACCATTATAATCCGACTAGTGTCACAGGTACCTCATTTTTAACAGAATATTAACATCATATCAACAATCTCAAGTAGCATCCCAAAATAACGCCAAATCCAAGTGTTCGTAAATCTGGACCCCAAAACTGGTTGCCTATTATTGGTTACTTTTTTGAATGAAAATCCAAACATTTACTCTAAACCTTGAATGGCCGATCCCTTTAAATGGTTAAGCAATTAGGCATCGACGAACGCGAACGATCAGTTTGACATGGTGGACGGGGCTTTTGTAGGGGCCAAAGTCCGACACGCGGGGCAGGCGGAGGGCTCCAGAATTTAATTGCAGCCCGGAGCAAAAGCTGGCCGGTATCAGAATTTAGTCGGATAGATCGTTCCTCGTTATTGCAGCGAGAGACACTGGCTGTGCACGGCGTCGTTTGTAATTACTCCATCGCGGTAATTAAATTGCAGATAGTATGGAACAGTTTCCGCATTACGCAGGGCCGGCTCATTCAGGGGCGTATCTAGAGGGGGAGTACCCGGCTCGCATGTCGGTCGAGACACGTTTTACACGCATCGATGATACCCGCTAACGAATTCAGATACTGTCAAGCAACGTCCTCGAGGCCTTTATGTTCAACCTCCTTTGTGTTCTCTTTCTGCTCGTGTAGTTAGCTACTCTGGAACGTTGCTTGTTCGGATTCCCCATTTGCATGGAGCCTCGTTTTCTGACGTTCGGAAGCAATTACGCCCGCTTAATCGACCGGCTTCAACGTTGTCGATTTATTGAATCGTATCGACTTGTCCTTTGTTCGCTCCGACCATTTCTTCCCTACCTTTTTCCGTAATTACCTTCCATGTTTTTGTTGTTGCAACCGAGAAACTGTTAGAACCGTGTTTCTTTGGTTCGACGCCACGGATTGAGCAACCCTGTGTTTCGCGCTGTTGATCGTTAATTATAATACCTGTGTAGCATCAGCCGAACTATGATGTGCTCGTGTCAAGCGCAGACAGGATTATTAGTTATCTATCCCCACGATAATCTACTAGGTGCTATTCAACTTCGATAATTAAGCGAACACTGAACGCTCATCGCTTCGATTGTTTCTTTCCGGTTATTTTATTTACTTGGTACATCAATTTCAAATCTTCGATTTTCTTTCTACAAAATGTACTTCATTTTCGTGTACACGCTTGTCAGATAGTTTAACATCAAGTTTCATCCATCATCGACCATTAATTTTAGTCAAAGAATTAACTATGTTTCTTTTTATATACCTCATATGAACTTCCATACATATCTTAACTTCCATACATCACCTACCACATGTAGTTTGCTTCTGTAACTAAAATACTCCATAAATAATGTCACAAACTTTCAGATACATTAATCACTACTACAGCATCCCTTAAAGAGTACCTTCACAATTTAATCGGCCTGCTCAAAGGAGAAGAGTGCACAGAAGTGATTAAACAATGACACGCGTAGAATCGCAGAATAATTAAAAAAAAGTTCAGCAGGCCCCCAGTTACGTGTCTCCCATGCACAGTAACATGGTCGGAAGAAAGGGTGAAAAGGAGCGAAACAGGGTGGTGAGAGATCAGGGGTAGACGCAATAGTGACCGACACACGGGTCGCGGATACAGGAGGAGGGGAAATAGAAGAGAAACGAGAGGGTTCGCTTAAAGAGCCAAGCATACGAAAAACACATCCAGCAAAGGGACGTGTGTGTAGAAGGTGTATTGCCCGCAGAGTTTCACCAGGGGGATGACACTTTCTTTTTTTCTCCTTTTATCCTCATTATCGGCGGTGCTTTGAGGATCGCGACGACGTATCGTGTGAACCGGGCACAAGGACACCGGGAAACGTAGGAAAAAGCTACAGCTAGCTTGAAAAGCTTTAATCGTTAGCGTGGATGCATGGCTAAAAGCCTCGAAATGAGTGGACCCACACTGGTCGCAGTGTTCATCGATGATCACAAAACGCAGAAAGTTTTAAATAACGGGTGTCGTTTACGGAATATTGGCTACCTTGAATTTTTTGGGGGTTAGATTGTAATCTTTACGTCAGTTGTGATCTTTACATGAAAGTTTATGAGGGTGAACTTTTAGAAAGTTTGTCTTGAAGAAATTTTCTGTGAAATTTGTTCGTGTCATTACTTATTTTACAAGTAGACACTGTATAAATTACTACTTGTATAACAAAATATAATTATAATTATGTGTAGAAAGTTAAAAATTCAGCGACGTAAGTTGAGCAATTAATTACGTACACGAAGTAGGAATTTATTAAAATAAATATACGTTTGATAATAATTGCAGTATTTATTGAGCTGGGAAATGAGACGCGCCAGCATGGTTATGCGCATATTTCTTGATTCCCTGCGAACAAACTACTTAAGCATATATGTCTTCATTAGGGTGTAATTTTAGTTACTAGCGTTTATAGACCCAGGAGAAATAACGTACCGCTATGAGCCCCCATGGATGTTTAAATTCAATTTCGTAAACTACTTATTGTTATATTCTCCAATAAAATTCTTGAACGTGCTACTTCATCAGCGTAGTTTGTTCATTCATAATTCATATTGTTTAACTTACATTTAATAATTCGTACAATTTTAATAACTCAAGTTTAGCAAATTTCAACAACTTCTAATGACCCATCCAATTAAAAAAATTATTAATAAATTCTACCTAGTTAACTTCTGAGGACTCATAGAATTTTAATAACTCTCGACAAATCGTACAATTTTAATAACTCTTGATAACTCGTTTTAACTGTTGATAACCGAGACGAATTCAATAGCATTGAACAACTCACGCGCGATGGTGGTCTCCTGTGTCGATCGATGCACGAAATATCTAAAAAAAAATGGTAAAATTTGAAGAGTATCGATATTGCGGGGTTACGAGAATTCTTCGGAACGGAATGAACGAATATCGTGTAACCTAGATCGGCCAATTTATTGGATTTGGGAACATTGAACGACCAAGTCAAAACCGCACGATATCGAGGGCGTATCGAGAGGTATCGATTCACGGTTCGACGTCGTGATTCTATCCACGTTGCCTTCCGCGTGCTGCTGGAAGCCGTAGCGCACAGCTCCTTGTCGTAAATAACGATATAATCCAGTGTGAGGTGGTAGGGCGTTCGATTAAAATCCGGCCTGCAGTTCGGACACAACAAGAATTTTCTTCCGAAATTATTGTTATCGTCACGTATATTTCCGGGCGTTAAAGTCTCAGGTTAAATATCCGCTCGCGTTCGAGCTGGCCCCGGTGTCCGCGTATAAATTGAAAATTCCCCGGTGTATTTCAAGGTAATCTACGAGGTAAATTCTCGTCGGGCCAATAAAAATGAAACGACCGTACAAGGAAACGCTTCGTTGAAACATTTTTCCGTCTTCCTCGCTCCCATTTTCCGCCTAGACCTTCTATTTTTTATCTCCCTTGCCAGCTGCAACGTTCCTTTTGTTTCTGCAGTTTAATCGTCGATGCGTTTTGCCTCCGAGGTGCAAATAAGCGCGGAACTGTTTACCGCTCTCTTTCGATTCGCTCCTTGTAACGGTGGATTTATGGCCACGTATTATACAAGAATTATGTGGATCGATATTGCGTATTGTAGGACGTGTTAAATATAGACTTTGTATTAACTCGGTTGGCGATGATCGGAAGTTGTGCGGTGTAAGTGCCCGTTAGAGCGCCGCGCATTGTATTGCCATGTGTGTTATGTGTCGATGGAGACCTCGCGAGATCAATGTGGACACGGGTGTGGTGAATATTACGGGATTTTCGATATTTATTGCCAATACTGAGAAATTGAAGTGTATGCCGTGTATTGATCGCGAATTTGGGCACTTGCCAATTTCGACACGTTGGCTGATTTGCCATTTGAGGATTTAGGTATTCAGGAGATTAGAAATTTCAGAATATATATTTAATAATTTAGGAATTCAGGAATATAGTCAGTTAGAAACTTAGTAAATTTTATAGGGTAGTATATTTTATAAGGGCCTCGACTGCTATGACCATTGGCCAAGTAATATAGAAATTTAGCAAAATGTGCAGACCTAAGAATTTAAACATTTGAAATCCTTGAGTCTAGGGAATTTATGTACCTATGAAGTTTGATATTAGGGACTTTCAAGGTCTTAAAGACATATACGAAGAATTTTGGATTTTACAAACTTTTGAACTTGAATTTCATACATTCGAAATCTTGAAAACCTAAATACCAAAATTTTCCTTCCCAAATTTCCTACTAAAAAAAATCTCCATTAATCTGTTGCGTCTAACCCCTTACGTTAATGCCCGTAATTTGCTCCAGGGGCACGTAATTTGCCCAGCACCGGACACGAAATCTCAGAGGTCAACAACTTCTTCGTCACCGAGGCGCTCCATCCCCTCATTTAATCTCGTTTAATGTTAAAAACTCGAAACTTCAGTGGAAGCATCGGTAAATCTCATCCATATCGCAGAAGACGATTATCTGAATTTTCCTTTGAACCCGCAGCGAGCTCGACGAGGTATTAAGACCTCAAAAGAGTTTTATTACTGGCAGTGACATCAGATCCGAGGCAGCCACGAAGTGTGTTAAAACACCACCGCGAAACCGCCCCCATCGTTCTCTTTCATCATCGCGCTGGAAGCGAGGGTCATCGTGTACCCGATTCGCCGCAAATGACGCATGTTTCAGTGATCTTTGTCTCCCGTGAAATTGTGTCCGTTCGATTCGGAGGGTCCTCGCTAATCACAACGGTGTCTGCCGAGCAAGAGTTTCGGCTTTAATTAGGGAATCAACGCGGTGGATCAACGTTGGATAAAAAACTCTCGAGAGCCGTATCGACGATTAATGCGAGACCAGAGGGTTGCGGAGCACTCGCGAATTTCAACCCCTTGTCGAGGGTAGTTTCGAATTTTTCCAGCCGACGTCGACGACGACGAGTTCTTCGCGAGAAGAGCAGCAAAATTGAGCGCAAACAACGTGAATAGCGCTTGATCGATTGTTGCTTTTTTCTTTCTTCTTATTTTGTTGTTCTCTCTCCCTCTACTTTCTGCGTTCCTTTTTTTTGTACGGATGTAATAGCAGACAGAAACGGCGCAGATTGAAGTGGTTTCCGTCGACGCACGAACACGAGGGTGAGCGGTTTCGATGCCAGGTGATTCGGGCCAGAAACTTCGTAACCGGGCTACGAGTGGTCTGAATTTTTTAGGTCGCTCGATATTGCCAATTTTCTTGAGAGTTAACCACCGTGTAATCCGGATACTTGTTCCAACGCCCACAAGATGGAATTAGAGTATTGACTTGGAAAATATTGATGAACGTTTGCTTTCGTATGTGGTGATTTACATTCGGCGGGGTAACAGCTTTCAAAATCATTCGATTGCTACTTACGATGGATTATTATTAGAATGCTGATAGATTGTTATTACATTGCTACTTAGATAGAATCATTTATTTCTGGAAGAGGAAGTTAGAAAATATTTGATGACGTAGAAAAGCACCAAGGGGGTGGTTTAATATCTGTTTATAAAATAAAGATGAACAATATTCAAAATACATGAAGATGTATAATTTGGATACAGGACACTTATGGTCTATTTTTAGGATTTTACAGAAATTTTTAGTAGATATTGCAAAAATTAATTGTTGAATTATGTTGATAATACTCTGCTGTAAATATGATGCATATTTACTGTATTTGGTTAATTATAAAATTGTAATTTTCATGGTCGAAATCTTTCTTGTCTTTAAAATTAAAATTTTTTCTTTGATAAATATTAATGATGTATATTATACATTAATAAATACAATTTTTATGAAATCCTATAAAATGTATACACAAAATATACAAGAATACAAAAAGTAAAAAATATATAATTTCATTAGTTTCATGCTAAAAATCTACAAATCATAAACATGATTTATTACCACTATTCCCATAAACCGAAGAAAATATACGAATTAAACGCAACATCCAGTTTCGTATAAAAAGAAATTCTGTATCTACTTTAAAAACCTGTTAATAATTATGTAGCTGCCTTAAAACAGGAATTTTTTCTTGGTCTCCATTATCACTCGTCGGAAATATTAATTCTGTTAATTTAACCCGTGCTATTTCGCCGGGTCTCCGTTTGCCCGCGTTATTTTTTCAAAATGCAAGTTGAATATTTAGAAGAGTGAACTTTCGGGGCAGAGAAAAAAAGCGAAGCTCCGCGCGGCGGAGGGCCATTAAAATTTTGACCTGATTTAAAGCAAAAGTTTTTCCAACGTCCATTATCAAGTTTCTCCTGAAAATATTAATCCTGCTAATTTAATCCGTTCCATTTTTCAAGTTTCCATTTCCCGCGGCATTTCTTGCCCCGCGTAATGCTAATGGTTTTCAGTTTTTCTTCCGGCAGAAGAACAATTTCCTATTTTTAACTCCTCCGGCTCTCGACATTATGCGAAATTACCGCAACTTCGGCTAAACTTCGGCCCAAGCATTCTGCTTGCCATAACCGCCAAGTGTTTGGCATTTATGGTGTTCATAGTTCGCCTCGAAAGACGGAGTTCGATCGGGAAGCTACTTAGTTAGTTAAATGTTTGTTCGTGTTTATGTACATAATTTTTAGTTGTGGATGAATATTTGAAGCGAGTCTTTTAGGGAAATTACAGTAACATAAAAACACGTACTGAACGTATAGTATTATAGTCCTCGCATTTTATTTGAAAAAATACGTACTGCTGATTTACTAAAAATCTTATGCTGATTTAATAAAAATTATTTTAATTTAATCATATTTAATTAATTATATTTAGTGAGTTAATCAAATACTGTACCTTGATAAAATCTAGTAATTTAATCAGATATATGTACTATTGATTTAATCAAATATAGTGCATGTTATTGATCAAATCTAGAAATTTAATCAAATGTATCGGAATGTGTATCATATGTATCATATGTGTATCAGAAATTATTTTGATTACGCTGAACACGTGAATCAACAAAGTTACAGTTTAGAAACTGTAATATAATAAATCAAAGTTATCACTTCAATACATCAAGTTCCATAAAATAATAAATCAATAAGCTACCGTAATTAAGAACTAAATGAATTCAATAATATATATTACCGTATATCAGTTTTCAATCATTTCTTTATACCGCAGTACCACTCGTGGAAGTACAAAAAAATTATTTGCAATCTGGTATATCTCTGTACCGGTTGGCACTGATGGTTTAATTATACGTAGACATAATTAAAGTATCAAGATATCGGTTAATTGTCCATATTCCTCGGTGTAATCATCCTTCATTAAGTGCTCTTTCAACTAAAAACGACTATACCAAGTAGATATAATACAATTAATCGAAGGGATTAAAATTTATAACTCAACAAATTTCATAATTAAGGTTGACTAAGAGCTTTATAATTAAACGTACGTAAAATGCGGCGCTACCCGTAATTATCCTTGCGTCTTATTAAACCTAAATAACCTATCATTAAATTCTTGTGTGTGCACTAACAGATTCTACAAAATGAAAACGGAGAAACGTTGTATGTAATGCAATAAATTATACATTTATGATGGTGATAATAACAGAGTTCAGTGGAGACAAATAATTTCTTATTTGAATTTACTGCAAGTCTTTTAAATTTGAAAATTTTTGTAATGAACAATGTCAGAGGAAATCTGGGGATTCAGGGACGCAAAGATATAGAAATATGGGAATTTGGGGATGTAGAAATTTGAGACAGGAATTTTGGGAGGTAGCGATTTGGGGATGTAGGAATTTGGGGATGTGGGAATTTAGGGATGTGGGAATTTAGGAATGTGGGAATTTGGGAAATGTGGGAATTGGGAAATGTGGGAACTGGGAATGTTGGAATTGGGGACTGTGGAATTTAGGGATGTGGGGATTTGGGGATGTGGGGATGTGGGGATGTGCGGATTTGGGGATGTGGGGATTTGGGGATGTGGGGATTTGGGGATGTGAGGATTTAGGGATGTAGGGATTTGGGGATGTGGGAATTTGGGGAATGTTGGAATTGGGGAATGTGAGAATTGGAGAATGTGGTAATTGGGGAATGTGGGAATTGGGGAATGTGAGAATTTGGGAATTTTGGAATTGGAGAATGTGGAAATTGAGAAATATGGGAATTTGGGGAATGTGGGAATTGGGGAATGTGGGAATTGGGGATGTTGGAATTGGGGATGTTGGAATTGGGGACTGTGGAATTTAGGGATGTGGGGATTTGGGGATGTGGGGATGTGGGGATGTGCGGATTTGGGGATGTGCGGATTTGGGGATGTGGGGATTTGGGGATTTGGGGATGTGGGAATTTGGGGAATGTTGGAATTGGGGAATGTGAGAATTGGAGAATGTGGAAATTGAGAAATATGGGAATTTGGGGAATGTGAGAATTTGGAAATTTTGGAATTGGAGAATGTGGGAATTGGGGAATGTGGGAATTAAGAAATATGGGAATTGGAGAATGTGGGAATTGGGGAATGTGAGAATTGGGGAATGTAGGAATTGGGGTATGTGGAATTGGGGAATGTGGATTCCGGGATGTAGAGATTCAGAGATGTACGGATTTAAAAATATAACTATTGGGGAATACAGGGATTCCATGATATAGGGATTACGGAATACAAGATTGCAGAAATATGGATTTGGGAAAGTAGGTATTTGGAGATGAAGGGATTCGAAAATAATAGGTATTCGGAAATGTAGCTATTCCGGAATATAGGGATTCTACGGTATAGGCGATCTGACAATATAGAAATTAGGGGATGTGGGAATTTAGGGATACGAGAATTCAGGGATACAGAGATTCAAGGATGTAGAGATTCAGGGATATAGAGATTCGGAAATATAGCTATTCGGGAATATAGGGATTCTACGATATAGGGATTAGGTATATAGGGTTTCAGAGATATAGGGATTTGGGTATATAGGGTTTCAGGGATATAGGGATTTAAGAACATAGGTATTCGGGAATCTGAGGATTCGGAAATATAGGTACTTGAATATACGTGAAAAAGAACATATAAATATGTTCACATATGAAACATATCTACATAGAAATATATGGATATAAAAAATTGTAAAAATCATCTCTGATCTTAACTTGCCAAATTACTTGATCACTTCTAATTTCCCGTCGTTCAAAATATTAAAATTGTCCTAAACTTAAGAAACCACCAAAATGGCTTGCGTACATAATCCTCAGAAGTTACACGCACGATAAATCGTTTCTTTTTTTCTCCCTCGCAAGAATTCGCTTGCCGCAATTTATCGTAAAAGTTGCGTGGTATTTTACGATGGCCATTGGAGTTGGCCGATTTCACGTGTCGAGGCATTAGCGTAACGCGATTCAACATGGCCGGTGAAATCGCGCAGAAATTTAATCTGCCGGCTAGATCATCGGTAACGAACAGGCGATATTTCTTTCGCGTAGCCTCGAAATTGGAATCTTCGACTTCGCAACAGACACCGTCGGCTAAGAGTTGGTAAATATGCTTTACGATCCACGCCACTATTTCCTATTAACGTTTTCAGCGCTGAATTATGAAGCGCGCGTAAAGCAGCGCCGCCTAATTGGAAATATATTACGATAAACTGTTGCCGGGGCTGAAGCGACCCTGTGAAATCATATATCGCGTGTAAATACCCCTGTATCTACCTTGTATTCCGTCATCGTCACGCGGCTCGAGTTTCCATTTCGATGAGATTCTGATATGTTTGAAATTTGCCGAAGTTGATGATTATTTGAACGCATTCGATCATTTTAAATCTCGGACATTTTTTAAATCTCGACCTTTGGGGTATTGGGTTCTCACGGGTCGAATAAACGTCGAATCGTAGAAAGTCTGATACTATTTCATGATATTGCGAAATGACACTTGTAATGCATCAATTTAGAGCGTTTGACGAAAATGACTGGGTAAAATCTTCTTGATGCAACTACTTCTGGATTATAATGGACAATGAGAAATTTAGAAACAGGAAATCTGACTCAATGTGATGACAGTGTTTCAAAATAGCACTTGTGATACATCAATTTAAAGCTTGAGGTTTGGCGAAAATAACTGGGTCTTCGTTGATGTTCTTAATGCAAGATGACTGCTTCTGGAGTATAATGGACAATGATAAATTTGGAGACAGGAAATTTAACTCAATGTGATGACAAGTTCAAAATGATACATCAATTCAAAGCTTATTTAAGGAAAATATCTATGTACCTCATTAATGTATTTAATATAAAATGGCTGACTGTCGATTACAATAATGTCTCGTTTGAAAGCGTAGTAAGTCTAACTGAATATGATGACATAAAAGTATATCAAAATGGCAGTTATAGTACATCAATTTAAAGCTTGAAGCTTACTGAAAGTAACTACATAAATATTTCCTATTCTTCGCACAAAATAATTGAATCTTTATTGGAGCAAAGATGTATTATGCATCAGCGAATATTTCAGTGACTCGTGTTTCTGTTCTAACAAAGAATCAGTCAATTTCCATTAAGAATTTTGTTTAAATATTTATGCAGTCATTTTCAGTGAACCTCAAGCTTTAAATTGATATATCATAAATGCTCTTTTGTAGTACTTTTATGTCATGAATTTATTACAGACTGTTTCAAAATCAGGTACTGTAACTTGCAGCCAATATGTTACCTATATTACTGTTATATTGTTTAATTAATGTCACAATTAATGTTATATTGTTTATGTAGATTTCTATTATTTTTTGTAGATTTTTATCTTAAGTTTTAAATTAATGTAAAAGAACCTCTTTGTAATATTTTTGTGTTATTAAATTGTCAGACTTCTTTGTGCCAAAATTTCATGTAAAACGTCAATATCGAAATATTTAAAAATATTTTTCAAACTCTCCCATTGTTATCGCACGTTGGTATTTCCACTCTATAAAAATATCATATTTTAATCTCCAACGGTTTTTTCCTCATCTCCGCACACAGTGCTGCACAAATATTCCACCTGACGTCGTAATTTGCATGTTTTGGGTGCAATGAATATCATCTTCAATTAAACCGTTATTTTCTGATATTAAAATCCGCGCAAAATATTCACGTAACACGGCAAAATATTTGTACCTTTAAATGTTTGATATCAGGAAATATTACCGGCATCGAGCGATTTTATCGATCGAAAATATTTGACAGGAACGGTCGTATTTTCTGCGCTGTCTATCACAGTACTTCGATCTTGACTAATGTAAACGCTCCGAAAGTATTCGAAACGTTGAAATATTTTCCGGTCGTTCGATTGGTCCACATTTTTTTCTGTGCCCGTTCCAGGGCGCAAAAAAAAGCCCTGCAATTTTTCTTCGCCGGATGTTCGAACGCAGGCTTTTAGATTCCTTTTTCGATTCGGCTCCGGTCTAATAGCTCTCATATTTTGCGATGAAACACGGAAGTTTGTAACACGAACGAGTGAACAGGCGGCGGCGAAAAAAGAGAATCTGGAACGAGAAATCGGATTTATATTTCCGAAATGTTTGCTCGACGATCTGACAAGCGAAAACTAATACCCGCTCGATGCAACCCCTTAACAAAGATGATTCACCGTGTTGGCTGTTTATTTAACAGCGAATAAATGGTTCGATCCGGGGATATTTGCTTCGCCGTGGCAATCCTTCAAAAATTGTTTTTCACCGATAAACTCTTTTGAACGCGAGAAAATAAAACCAGGAAGATCGACGCGTGAATATGAAACGAAAAAAATGAAACGCAACTTGTATAACGAGTACACGTACATGGAAACACGTAGGATGTTGATTATTGTTTCGAAATCGAGACCGGCATTCACGGAAGCGTGGAGAATTCAACAATTTTGCGGAGACTTAACTATGTTGGTACGTGAAACGATTATAAACGTAGCATCGACCGATATGAAAATACACGATTTTCCTCCATTTACCTTCGTTTGTAACGTATCATTGTTGAATTTCAGATTTCTGCACAGAATAATTTCCGGCGAAACTCGGCTTTCCGATAATTAATTATTTATGTAAACGTAATAACTCTTTGTATATTTATGCATTATTTATTGATCATCTGTCGGCCGTTGATTAAGTAAAATTTTATTTAACGAATTACAGTTTACTTTTAGTTTGTGCAGTAGAAGTTGGGAATCTTGGAAGTTTAGGAAGTTTGGGACTACGTGTGACGACGCGACGAGTGGCAATATAACGCGTAGTAATTATAATACGTGGTGACATTACGTGTAAGAATGCAATTTGTAGTGATTCTACGCGTGATAATACTACGCGTAAAAATACAACGCGTGGCAATATAACACATGGTAATATAATGCGTGGTACCATGACACCTGAGAATACAATGCGTTGTGATTCTACGCGTGGTAATACTACGCGTGACAATATAATACGTGGCGGTATAATGCGTGGCGATATAACGCGTGGCAATATAAGGCGTGGCGATATAATGCGTGGTAATATGACACCTGAAAATACAATGCGTTGTGATTCTACGCGTGGTAATATTACGCGTGGTAACACTACGCGTGGTAATATAACACGTGGCAATATAATGCGTGGCGATATAACGCGTGGCGATATAATGCATGGTAATATGACACGTGAGAATACAATGCGTTGTGATTTTACGTGTGGTAATATAACACGTGGCGATATAATGCGTGGCGATATAACGCGTGGTAATATAAGCCGTGTTGATATAATGCGTGGTAATATGAGACGTGAGAATACAATGCATTGTGATTCTACGCGTGGTAATACTACGTGTGGTAATATAACACGTGGTGATATAACGCGTGGTGATATAACGCGTGGCGATATAATGCGTGGTGATATGACACCTGAGAACACAATGCGTATTAGTTCTACACGTGGTAATACTACGCGTAAAAATACAACGCGTGACAATATAACACGTGGCGATATAACGCGTGGCAATATAACGCGTGGTGATATAACACTTAAGAATACAATGTATAGTGGTTCCACACATGGTAATACTCCGCGTAAAAATACAATGCGTGGCAATATAAAGTATGGCAATATTTATAATTTGAAAAATTATAAATCTACAATTTTAAAATTTCGGAAATTTACTTACGCAAAAATCTAGTTCTCATATGTCATTTAAATTAAACCTATGTTCCAGATAGGGTCGTTAATTTTTAATACGTCGTTTCTCGTTTAATAAAGATGTGTAATTTCCTGGATATTATCCTGGATCAGGATATTAAAGAAAAAGTAATTACCAGACTATTTTCACGTCAATCAACAAAATATCGTTTAATAAATTGTACCTGTCGAATTTTATACTTTTTCCTCGAACTCGTCGAGTTCGATGGTTCGATCGAACCTTCGTCTGAGCAAGAAGTGAATTTTTAAATAAAAGTGTACTGAACGAGCAACGTGAATAGTATCCTTAAAACGTTCGCATGTCCGTTGAACGTCTCATTTTCGCATTGATCGAACCATCAACTGCATATTCGCGTCAACGCTTACAGTTCCAAAAGCGATCGACAAAGAGTTCGAGTTGCAAGAATTTCTACTTGCTCGGTTTCTTCTTTGAAAATGCGAGATATCCGCGTCTTGGCCTGTCGTTCGTGTATAAAGCTTCTCGTATTTTCCTCGATGCAAAAGCGGAAATAAGAGGACTCCGAACGTCAAGCGTTTTTCGCATTCACCTTTCGTCTTTCGGCGTATGATGTTTGCGATTGAAATTTTTGTTCAACTTGAAACGCTCGTGTTTCCGTTTAAATGATACCGACATTTTTACGTCGAAATAAGTTTCTTCTTTGTTACAAAAGCTGGTGGATGAAGAAATTACTTTGGGTCAGTCGAATCATTTGCTTTTGTGATGATAGTAGGTGTGGGAATACAATGATGATATTATGCGTGGATTTATAGTGCGTGATAATACATGTTTTAAGAGAGAATGCAATGTGTGGTGATTCTACATATGAGTATGCAATGTGTGGTGATTTCACATATGAGAATGCAACGTGTGGCGGTATAATACATAGGAAATATAGCGCGTGGTAATATGACGAGTGGCGATATAAAGGGGTGGTAATATTACGCGTGAGAATACAATGCATAGTAATTCCACGCGTGGTAATACAACGCGTGGCAATATAACGCGTGGCAATATAACGCGTAGCGATATTACGCGTGGCGATATTACGCGTGAGAATACAATGCATAGTAGTTCCACGCGTGGTAATATTACGCGTGAAAATACAACGCGTGGCAATATAACGCGTGGCAATATAACGCGTGCCGATATTACGCGTGGCGATATTACGCGTGAGAATACAATGCATAGTAGTTCCACGCGTGGTAATATTACGCGTGAAAATACAACGCGTGGCAATATAACGCGTGGCAATATAACGCATGCCGATATTACGCGTGGCGATATAACGCGTGGCGATATTACGCGTGAGAATACAATGCATAGTAGTTCCACGCGTGGTAATATTACGCGTGAAAATACAACGCGTGGCAATATAACGCGTGGCAATATAACGCATGCCGATATTACGCGTGGCGATATAACGCGTGGCGATATTACGCGTGAGAATACAATGCATAGTAGTTCCACGAGTGGTAATACTACGCATAAAAATACAACGCGTGGCAATATAACGCGTGGCGACATAACGCGTGGCGGTATAACGCGTGGTGATATTATGCGTGAGAATACAATGCGTAATAATTCTACGCGTGATAATACTACGCTTAAAAATTCAACGCGTTTCAATATAACGTCTGGCGATATAACGCGTGGCAATATAACGCAACAGTTACAACCTATAATAAATACAATGCATACAAAATACAGCGCATCGGAAGTACAAAACATGACAACTACAACGTATAAACACAACATATGGTAAATCTAAAATATGCCAAATATAGCGAGTAAAAATGCAGTACATAGGGAATACAAGAAAAGTGGCAATATAAAAAAGTCTATCGAAACATTCTCGTTCACTTATTCCTTTTGCCGTTTCCATCGAATTTACCTGATACGAGTATTTGTGTCGATGAAACGCGTTCACGTATGTATTCGATTGAAAATATCGATGTAGAGTACTCTATGTAGTATGCGGTTGATGCGAGACAAGAACAGCGATATGCAACGAGAGGATGAAAGATGGAAAAGAGGATTGTAGGAGGAAGTAGCGTAAGACGAGAAGAAGATTGCGGGGTTGGTGTATCGATCGTAAACTCGTGACAGCCGCTTTTCTCGAAACCGCATCCACGATTACAAACCGAGAATGTAGAAACAAATCTGAGCATTTTTCTGCGAACGCAGTTCCGTGTGCATTTGTAGAAACGCGACTATCGATTATCGATATCGTAGCGGTATCTTATGAATATTTTAGAGTGTATTAATATTGCAAAGATTTTTAGTTTGCAGATTGAGATTTTGGGAACTTGAGAATTTGGAAATTTGAGGACTGGGCAATTTGAGAATTTGGAAATTTGAGAAATAGGAATTTTGAGAATTTGGAAGTTTGAGAATTTGGAAATTTGAGAAATAGGAATTTTGAGAATTTGGAAGTTTGAGAATTTGGAAATTTGGGGATTTGGAAATTTGAGAAATTGGAAATTTGAGAAATAGGAATTCTGAGGATTTGGAAGTTTGAGAATTTGGAAATTTGAGAATTTGGAAATTTGAGAGTTTTGAAATTTGAGAGTTTTGAAATTGGAGAATTTGGAAATTTGAGAATTTGGAAACTTGAGAGCACGGAAACTTGAGAATTTGGAAATTTGAGAGTTTGGAAACTTGAAAATTTGGACATTTGAGAGTTTGGAAATTTGAGAAATAGGAATTTTGAGAATTTGAAAATTTGAGAAATTGAAAATTTAAGAATTTGGAAATTTGAGAGCTTGAAAATTGGAAAATTAAAAATTTCAATACTTAAGAATTTGCATGTTTCGAAAATTGCCAAATAAAAAAATCCGAAAATAAAAATATTGAATAATTTCGAAATAATTTTATTCCAATCTCGTCGTCATATATCGATAACTCGATCGACAATCGCTCCTCTGCAGCAGCAAATAAAATCGGTGTTAAATGAAGAGGAAAATGGCGCGATAAATTCGCGGCAATTCGACGCTTTTATTCGATTACTCTTTCTACGTGCTCGTATCAATTCTTCCTTCTTCTTTTTTCCTTTTTTAATTTCGTTCCAGTATTCCTTCGTCGGTTTACGGCGTCGCAAGAAATTCAATTAACGCAATTGCGGCGAATTAAAAGGTGGAACCTGTTTTTGAATTTCACCGCTCGTTCCCTTAATTACGATTCGTTGCGTTTTGTAACGTGTTTCTATCCATTTTCGCTTTTTTTTTTGTTATATAAATTTTTTTTTAATTTTCCACGATTGAACGTGCGTTTGACGCGAGCGAAATAACGATTACAGAGGCTGAAATTTTTAACAGAGTTTCCTGCGGAGTTCGCGGAAACAGAGGGAAAATTAATGAACACCACCTTTGTTTGTTCCGATTTAAATTCTTTCGAGTGTTTCGTACTGTTTTTTCTTCCCGTGGTACTTCGAACATTGCGCGTCTAAGTGTTACGATTGTTTTTGATGTAGTTATATTGTTGCTTTCTTTTATTGTAGAAAAATGAGGTTCTGTTTTTTTAATGCTGCAAAGAGAATTGTGGCTAAAATGTATTTTGTTACATTTAATTATATGTTGTAGATAATGATCGTACGAGTGAATTTAATTAATTCAATTTAATGGAACAAAGTCGTTTCTTTGTTTCGGAATGTATGAATTGTTAACACGGTTTTTGTGGGCTACTATTTTTAGTGGGATTTAAAAATTGGGGAAGCATTGTTTAAGGGAATATTTTTGGGAGTAGAGAATTTGGGGATTTTGGTGATTGGGAAATAGAATTTTAGAAATTTGGGGTTTCAGGATTTAGGGATTTGGAGAATTGGGTGCTTGGAAAGTTAAGGATTTAGGGAATTTTACGGGTTCAAGGATTTAGAGAATTAGGGATTTTGGAAATTAGGAAATTAGGGAATTAGGGATTAAGGGAATTAGGGATTTAGGGATTTAGGGAATTAGGGAATTAGGGATTTAGGGAATTAGGGATTTAGGGAATTAGGGATTTAGGGATTTAGGGAATTAGGGAATTAGGGAATTAGGGATTTAGGGATTTAGGGAATTAGGGATTTAGGGAATTAGGGATTTAGGGAATTAGGGAATTAGGGATTTAGGGAATTAGAGAATTAAGGATTTAGGGAATTATGGATTTAGGGATTTAGGGAATTAGGGATTTAGGAATTTGGAAAATGGAATATTAGAAATTTCGGGTTTAGGGATTTAGTGATTTAGAAAATGGAATATTAGAAGTTTGGGGTTTAGGGGTTCAGGGATTTGGGTATTTGAGTATTTGTAAATTTAGGAATTTAGGGATTCAGAAATTTAGAGAATGGAATATTGGAAATTTGGGGTTTAGGGATTTAGGGATTTGGGAAAGGAAATATTAGAAATGTGGGGTTTAGGGATTTAGGGATTTGAAAATTTAAGTAGTATAGAATTTTACTAGAAATCTATGAATTTTTAATTATATGTAGAAATTCAGAAACATGAATTTTAGAAAATCCATTAATTTGCAATTTAACAATTTAGAAATTTAATAGTTTAGAAACTCAGAAGCAAAGAAATTTGAAAATATAGAAAATATCAATTTAAAAATGTAGAAATCAGTTTCGAAAGTTTAGTAATTCACTCATTTAGAAACTTATAAATTAAAAAGCTTGAAAACTTAAAAAATAAAAAGCTTGAAAGAATATGTATAATAGTATAAGAACTCGAATACCTATAAACTAAATGAAAAGTCAAAAACTTTGAAATATGACATCATTTATCAACGTTGGCAAATAATAAATCGCCTCGTGTCATACATCTCGCTCGAATATCTTCACTTTAAAAATAAATATACATCCAGCAGTAAATGTGCATAGTTTACTATGAAATACAATTGCTGAAGATTATTAACATTTCTGTCCGTTCTGCACTGATTTTCATAAATGTAAAGACATAATAAATACGTAAGCTCGGCTGATGCTGTTACGTTAATGCAAACAGCGTGGGAATTATGAATGTTTATTTGCCGAGTGTAATTCCTTCTGGGAACGTGGTATTTCGGAGCAAGGTATATTATTTCACGATGAAGATATTAATATTAACGCGGAATATTAAGCTTCTACGCGTGAAACGCACACGGAACGTATAGAAATTATTTTATACACGAATCAACTGCGTTGATATTAATGCAAATCGGTTGAATTGATTTGTACTTCAAGTTAGATATAAATTTATAATCATCGTTAGCGGAAACGATCGTCAATGTGTTCAAATCTGTTATACAAAATGTTTGCCGAACACGCCTGTTTGAAATAATTACATGTTCTACGTTTATTCATAAATGTCTGCCTTTTAATGAGGTATTTAATACAAACCAGAAATTAAATTCACTTTATGGACTATATATTATACGTTTTATCGAAACGTTATGTAAATATCCTGTTAAATATACAATGTTTGTGTTAGAGTTGTAACTTTGAAGTGTCAGGTTAACAATCAATTTTATAACTTTATAACCGGAGGTAACTGTTAATTATCATGGAGACGTATGTGGAAAATATTAGAGAACGCAAGGAAAGTATGAAAGTATTTATTTTAAATAATAGGTCTAATGTGAAGGTGCATTTTTCTATCTGGCGTAACTCAGTATTCAAATTTGGCGCCAAAAAGAGAAAGATAAATGTCAAAGCTTATATTTGTATATTTAACAACTTGTATACTTAACTATGCAAGAGAATTATTCAAAATTTGTGTCAGAATAAAGGAACTGGAGAGTTACTTATCGAATCGTACTAACAAAACTTAATATTCAAATTTGGCGCCAAAAAGAGAAAAATAAATATCAAAGCTTATATTTGTATATTTAACAACTTGTATACTTAACTATGCAATAGAATTATTCAAAGTTTGTGTCAGAATAAAGGAAGTGGAGAGTTACTTATCGAATCGTACTAACAAAACTTAATATTCAAATTTGGCGCTAAAAAGAGAAAGATAAATATCAAAGCTTGTATTTCTACATTTAACAAGTTGTATAGTTAACTGTGCAATAGAATTATTCAAAGTTTGTGTCAGAATGAAGGAACTGGAGGGTTACTTATCGAATCATAATAACAAAACTTAATATTCAAATTTGGCGCCAAAAGGAAGGATTAAAAATACCAAAGCTTGTACTTCAACACTGATCAAGTTTCGTAATTAATAACATAATACAGTCGATCAAAGTTTATGTTAGAATAAAGGAACTCGAAAGTTACTTATTGAATCATAATAACATAACCTAAAATTCAAATTTGGCGCCACATGGAACAAAATAAATATCAGTATAAAAGCTGACATTTGTACATTTATCAACTTTCTTATCAATCTAATATAATCGAACATAATTTATACTGAAATAAAGAAACTCTTTTCTTAAATAAAACCACTTTTTATTTTAAAAAAAATTTAAACATCTCTCGAATGTACAAACATACCATTTTCTAATTATAGTGTTATGAAATATACAAATGCCTTAAAATTTTCTTCGACCCCAGAAAACAATACTCATTAACAAGATTTGCCAATTATTTTCGACAGTAACACTCTCTACAGCCATACTCGACAAAATCCGATTTACTTGTAACCAGCAAACAATTCAGCCCCGTCGTGCAGGGACTTCATTAAAATTTAACGAACGCCGCTCATTTGATGGTCTCTTGGCAAGCACGTGCCACAATCGTGTCGAAATAAAAATCCGGAAATGGTGGATCAGTTCCTGGTTTGGGAGAAAGAAACAATCGATTAGGAATCGGTACAAACAACAAAGGGACGTCGATTTGTAGGTGCGATTAATACCTGTGTCTCTCGATGTCCACCTTGTCAACGTTTACCTAGTGAACGATCGAACCAATGTAAACACGGTTAATCATCGAACGTTGAACTGATGGCTAATGTACAGTTTCAGTTTGTGGATCGGAAGTAGACAGCCAAGTGTCTTAACCTCTTGCACTACTACGTCGAGTGTGGTTCGACATCGCATTTGGATCTAGTGAATAATTCAGTGGTTTAGAGATTTAATTACAGGGTTGGTTAGAAATTTGGAAATTTTTAGTTGGATGAAGTTTTGGAATTTTGAAATATTTCTGAATTCTCAAATTTCCAAATTTCTAAATTGTCAAATTGTCAAATTTTCAAGTTTGCAAATTTTCAGATTCTCAAATTTCAAAATTGTCGTTTCCAAATTCTCAAATTCCCAAGCTCTCAAAATTACAAATTCTCAAATTTCAAAATTGTCAAGTTTCCAAATTCTCAAATTCCCAAGCTCTCAAATATCCAAACTCTCAAATTTCCAAATTCTCAAATTTCAAAATTGTCAAGTTTCCAAATTCTCAAATTCCCAAGCTCTCAAATTTCCAAACTCTCAAATTTCCAAACTCTCAAATTTCCAAATACTCAAATTCCCAAGCTCTCAAATTTCCAAACTCTCAAATTTCCAAATACTCAAATTCCCAAGCTCTCAAATTTCCAAACTCTCAAATTTCCAAATTCTCAAATTCCCAAGCTCTCAAATTTCCAAACTCTCCAATCTCCAAATTCTCAAAATTCCAAATTCTCAAATTTCAAAATTGTCATGTTTCCAAATTCTCAAAATTCCAAATTCTCAAATTTCAAAATTGTCATGTTTCCAAATTCTCAAAATTCCAAATTCTCAAATTTCAAAATTGTCATGTTTCCAAATTCTCAAATTCCCAAGCTCTCAAATTTCTAAACTCTCAAATTTCCAAATTCTCAAATTCCCAAGCTCTCAAATTTCCAAACTCTCAAATTTCCAAACTCTCAAATTTCCAAATACTCAAATTCCCAAGCTCTCAAATTTCCAAACTCTCAAATTTCCAAATTCTCAAATTCCCAAGCTCTCAAATTTCCAAACTCTCCAATCTCCAAATTCTCAAAATTCCAAATTCTCAAATTTCAAAATTGTCATGTTTCCAAATTCTCAAAATTCCAAATTCTCAAATTTCAAAATTGTCATGTTTCCAAATTCTCAAATTCCCAAGCTCTCAAATTTCTAAACTCTCAAATTTCCAAATTCTCAAATTCCCAAGCTCTCAAATTTCCAAACTCTCAAATCTCCAAATTCTTAAAATTCCAAATTCTCCAAATTCCAAATTCCAAATTCTCAAATTCTCAAATTCCCTAATTTCTAAATCCCTTAACTCCTAAACACCTAAAATTCCCTTATTCCCTAAATCCCTAAATCCCTCGATTCCCAAATCTCTAAAGTCTTATATCCCTAAGTTGCCAAACCCTAACATTTCTGAATATTCAAATTATCAAATTTCTAAATTTCTGAATTTCTAAATTTCTGAATTTCTAAATTTCTAAATTTCTAAATTTCTGAATTTCTAAATTTCTGAATTTCTAAATTTCTAAATTTCTAAATTTCTAAATTTCTGAATTTCTAAATTTATAAATTTCTAAATTTCTAAATTTCTAAATTTCTAAATTTCTAAATTTCTAAATTTCTGAATTTCTAAATTTCTAAATTTTTAAATTCCTAAATTCCTAAATTCCCAAATTTTTAAATTCTCAAATTCTCAAATTGTAAATCCCCAAATTCCTAAATTCTTACATTTATAATTCTCCAAATCCCCTCCACTCTCCACTGCCCACACATCAACCTATCATCCACAACATACGTCAATGTTTAGCATAGCCACACACGTTCAATTATTCCAACACTTCACAGAATTCCTCCCGATTATAGAGCAAACTTAAGACTACTGTGTCTGAACTAACCCAGTATTCCCGTATAAATATCCCTCATTCAAGAATGAATCCCTCGTAACATTTAGCGAAAATCAGGAAGCGTAACATCGTTCAAAAGAGACTTTATTTTTCAATCGCAGCTGGATCGTTAACGTTATACCAGTGTTATGCAAGCACGGGTCAAAGAGATCCATGCGAACCGAGTGTTCTAATGTTTGCGGTAATCAATCTCGAGCAAGCAAGTACTCGTTCCCTCGAAATTCTCGAATCGTGCTGTTTAATGAAAAACCACCGGCGAACGTGATTGAACAAACGCTTTGGGTAAACACTCGACCTAAAAGAGGAAACGTTTAAGAACGAAGGTAAAGATCGTGTTTACTCGTTTGTCTGAGAGCCGGTAATTTGTTGTCTTTTTATTGCGATACATCGGGAAATTGATGAATTGTTGCTTCATTGTTGGAATTAATAAATTCGTTTGTCGATTATGTTTGTTGTGGATGTACACATTGATTAAAACAAATTGGATAGATTGCAATTTAAATATCTCTGTTTGTAATTGTTCGAGGAAGGAAAATATTCTACGATTGAAGAGGAATTTTAACCGAAGATGTTTGTGTTTCATATCGTTGATTCACATTTATTTATTATTTTTCAAGTTTTAGTCTCTCTAGTGGAATGACTAATTTTTTTAGCACATCTTTTTTTATTTCTTGGTTTGAATATTTTTTAAAAATTAACAAAATTCAAAATTTATTCCTTTGAAAGAACTTTTAACGTGAAGAGAATATTTTGAGAAGAAGAATAAGAATATTTAGGTACCTCTGTAAAATATATTTAGTTTCAGGTTTATGAATATTTAGCAACCTGCTTTAAATCTGCATATATGAATCACGATATAAAACATCTTGAACTTCGTTGGAAATACGAAAACTGAAATAAGAATATAGGGTTATAGTATGTGATTTAGATTGAGTCTATTCTATAATTAAATGATTTTTACTGCTACTTTTAGATACCGTAACTCGTATTCAAAGCTTGCAATTTGTACGATAAAGACTTGATTAGTAATCTAATTCAGAATAAATGATTTAGAGAATCTGAAATTTTCAGTTCCTAAATTTCCAAATCCTCAAATTTCCAATTTCTCAAATTTCCAAATTCTCAAGTTTTCCAGTTCTCAAATTTCCAAATTCTCAAGTTTCCCAGTTCTCAAATTTCCAAATTCTCAAATTTCCAAATCCTCAAATTTCCAAATTCTCAAATTTCCAAATTCTCAAGTTCCCAAATTCTCAAGTTTCCAAATCCACAAATTTCCAAATTCTTAAATTTCCAAATCCTCAAATTTCCAAATTCTCAAGTTCCCAAATTCTCAAATTTCCAAATCCTCAAATTTCCAAATTCTCAAATTCCCAAATTCTCAAATTTCCAAATCCACAAATTTCCAAATTCTCAAATTTCCAAATCCTGAAATTTCCAAATTCTCAAATTTCCAAATCCTCAAATTTCCAAATTCTCAAATTTCCAAATTCTCAAATTTCCAATTTCTCAAATTTCCAAATTCTCAAATTTCCAAATTCTCAAATTACCAAATTCTCAAACTTCCAAATTCTCAAACTTTCAAATTCTCAAATTTCTAAATTCTCAAACTTCCAAATTCTCAAATTTCCAAATTCTCAAATTTCCAATTTCACAAATTTCCACATTACACAATTCTCAAATCTTCAAATGTAAAATAATTCGATTTTTCGAGCCGCAACATTCTAATTTCATCGTGTTAACAAGAAAAGCGAGAGTAATGAAGATCGAGGAGATTTAATGATCTCCACTAAAACAATTCACCATGGAAGTACGATCGCTTCTCACAAATTTCCAGGCGCAATTTTCAATCACTATCCCCTCATTAGCATAGCGTGAACGTAACACAAACACGGATCAAAGCGATTCAACGCAAATATCCTAACATCGAGCAGCATCGATCTACGGCGAAAACTCTGCTACCGCCAGCTCGAATCGTCGTAATTTGATGAAAACCCGTGGACAAACGCGATGGCGGTCGTAATCAAACGATTCCCGGTGAAACAGGAAACGCGTAAATTAATCAGTGTACACACATGGACTCTGCGGCGAAATTTAGACTTCCTTGCGATAAGAAATTCTTTCGGTTTTAGGAGATGACTGCAAGTTTCAAAACTTATGTCCTTTTTAATATGCAAGTTTCAAATGTTAAGAATGAAAGTGTTAGGCTTTAAAGTATTTAGTTTCCAAATTTTATTTATGTTTCGAAAGTTTTGCATTCTTAAATTTTTCAGCTTTTTAGTTCTGAAATTTCCAAATTCTCAAATTTTCAAATTTTCAAATTTTCAAATTCTCAAATTTCCAATTTCTGAAATTTCCGAGTTCTCAAATTTCCAAATTCTCAAGTTTCCCTATTCTTAAATTTCCACATTCTTAAATTTCCCAGTTTTCAAATTTCAAAATCCCTAAATTTCCAAATTCTTAAATTTCCCAGTTCTCAAATTTCCAAATTCTCGAGTTTCTAAATTCTCAAATTTCCCAGTTCTCAAATTTCCAAATTCTCAAGTTTCCAATTTCTCAAATTCTCAAATTCCCAAATTCTCAAATTTCCAAATTTTCACATTTCTAGATTACTCAATATTCAAAGCTTCAAATCTCTAAATGTGCAAACATTCAAATTCCCAAGCTCCTCTTGCAGCCTCCAAATTTCCACCTAACCCAATTCTCATCTCTTCAACTTCCCTGACTTTTCACTTTTCAAATTTCCTTCCCTCAAACATCCCCTCTACCCTTCCAATCTACTCTACTCATATATTTCACATATTTCATATATCTCATATTGTATATCTTAACCAACCCAAAACACTATTTTTCCCAATATACCCTTTCCATAAACCTTAACCTTCTCACCCCCTCCCTCAAAAAAAGGTGTAGATAATTACACTCATAGTGTACATAGTGTATACACTCATATACATCTTAACCAACCCAAGACACTATTTTTGCCAATACACCCTATCCATAAATCTTAACCTTCTCACCCCCTCCCTCAAAAAAAGGTGTAGATAATTACACTCATAGTGTACATAGTGTATACACTCATGTACATCTTAACCAACCCAAGACACTATTTTTGTCAATACACCCTATCCATAAATCTTAACCTTCTCACCCCTCCCTAAAAAAAAAAATGGTGTAAGTAATTATACTCACAGTGTCATTCCCAGTTACAATTTTCTATCAGCTAAAAAAAAAGTGTGCAATAAAAACAGTATGTCCACAAAGAACGTGTCAGTAACGAGGCACCGTTTCATTTTTTTGATGGCTGCATTAGGTTTTCAATAGAGCAGCTGTGTCCGGTCGTTTTACCATAAGCATTGTTTTTCTACGCACACGTACACACACCGTTTTATAGGGAAAGTGTGCTGCAACGCCAGTTCCGTAACGTCGACAGCGTATTAGCACCAGGAATGCAAATAATTGTTTGGTGCAGTGTATACAGGGTGGCGAAAGCAACCCTGGAATGTAAATAGAGTCGACTTCTGAGTGCCCCCACCAAGAATAGAGCTTTCTGGCATGCTCGTCGATGTATTGGCTCCTCTTACTCTTTGTGTACACACAGACACACACATGTACACATTGATGCGGTATAAGGGTGGTGGGTGCAACCGGGTTACGAGAAAAGCTGGCAATCCCTCGGTTTGCTCGGCATTCACGAAACGGATATGCGCCAAGAAGAGTTTCTCCTGAATCAACCGAATCCCGCCAACAGTTTGGTTTTCATTAACTCTGGCTAATTCGCGTCGTGATAGCACGATGTTCGGAAGTTGACCAGGTGACGTTAATGGAGGCACGTGCGTTCATGTGACTGAGCAGGCGGATTTGTGTCGAAAACGTGCATGTGAAGGGGCAGGGTAGTTTGCAGAGCTGATTTGGGTTGGGTTTAGGTTATACGGTTTCGAGATTCTCAAGTTGTCGGATTTAATTATTTTTTAAGTTGGAGATTTCGAATTTGTGAGATTATGAATATTTGAATTTTTAAGGTTCTAAAGTTCCAAATTTTATAGTGTTAGTATTGTAACTTGTTTATTGTAGTATACATATATGAAAGTACTGATATAATTATTACTAAGTACATGTCGCAAAGTTTTTGATGGGAGACGCTCTTACAATGCTACTGACCATCGTTTCGATTAATAAAAAATAGAACGTAGGGCGCTTGATTCCTATACATCGCACCATTTATGAATAGGGAGGCAAACTTTCATCATATATATAATTTACAAATATCTAAATATTCTAATTTAAAAATTTCCGACTCATTAGGATGTTGAATGACTATCACGATCATAATTGCATCGTGAACATTAAAGACTCATACCCGTACAAACACGCTAATCACGATTTCTAATCCTTACTCATACTGGACCTCGCACCCATCTTAAATAACACTGTCTCTTGACTAGAGTCCCTACCTCTATCTATCTCCAGCAATAGTATATAAAAACTTGCAATATTGAAAGAGTCTACTACTTAGTCGATCCAATATAAGATATATGAATTTTCTTAAAGTGTTGTCAATTCTACCAGAATCCAACAAGATTTGCAAATTCCAATTTTGCAGCTTAACAAATTTTCAAACAGCCAAATTACTAAATGCACGAATCTGCAAATTTTAGAATCCCTAAATCCTCATACTTAAACTTCAATATATGAAATCCTCAAATTGAAACTTTGTCAAATTGAATAGTTCCTAAATTGAAAAGTCCCCAAATTGAATAGTCCTCAAATTGTTTAGTTCCCAAATGGAGTAGTTCCCAAATTAAATAGATTCCAAGTTAGAAATTCCCAAAACTCCCCACACTCCCCAAATTGAAAGGTTTCCAAATTGAATAGTTCCCAAATTGAATAATACCCAAATTGAATAAATCCCAAAATTGAAACGTCCCGAAATTGTATAGGTCCCAGATGGAACAGTCCCCAAATTGAATAGATTTCAACTTGGAAATTCCTCAAATTAGATACTGCCCTAATTGAAAATTACCTAAATTAAATAGTTCTCAAATTGAATAGATCAAAAAATTAATAAGGTCTCAAATTAACCACTCCCTAATCTGAAAAGTCCCTAAGTTGAACACTCCCCAAATTGAAAAGATCCTAAAATTGAAAAGCTCCCGAATTGAATAGTCCCTAAATTGAATAGACCCCAAAATTGAAAAGCTCTCAAATTGAAAAATTCCAAATTGTATATGTCCCAAATGGGAGAGTCCCCAAATTGAAAAGTCCTCAAATGGAATAGTCCCCTAATTGTATAGGTCCCAAATTGGAAATTCCCTAAATTGGATACTCCTCAAATTGAAAAGTTCCTAAATTGAATAGTCCGTAAACTGAATGGAGCCCAAAATTCAAAAATTTCTAAATTGACATATACTTACATTAAAAAGTCCCCAAATCGTATGGGTCCTAAATGGAATAATTCCCAAATTGAATAGTCCCTTAATTGAATAGACCCGAAAATCGAAAAGCTCCCAAATTTAAAAATCCCTAAATTGTATAGGTCCCAAATAGAATACTCCCTAAATTCAATAGACCCCGAAATTGAAAAGTTCCCAAATTGACCACCCCTTCAACTGAAAAGTCCCTAAGTTCAACACTCCCTCAACTGAAAAGTCCCTAAGTTGAACAGTCCCTAAATCAAAAAGTTCAGAAACGAAAAGATCTCTAAATCAAAAATTCCCCAAACTGTAATTGTACCAACTCAGCTACTGGTACACCCCGCATTGCATCAAATGTTGCGCAAAGGGTTAATAAACCTCTCGTACCGTACGAACTTAGACAAAATGGAAGATGTTTCACTCTCGGAAGTATTAAGACGTAGCGTATTTTAGCTGCAACTTCACATGCTTCTCTTATCTGGCGAATCGAGTAGACGAGGAGAGAGAAAATCTCGCTGCGATAAGAATAGAATCCTTGTACCGAGAAACAACGAAGACACCGGAAAGGAATTCACCGAGATTTCCTTGGTTTTTGTCTCGCGAAACCGGGTCGTAGGTTATCGCGAGCGGAACCACGAAAAATATCCGCGTTAAAATATCGCCGCGGGTCAAGCAACGATAAATTATCACTGCGTCAGCAATTAATTCTTGTCGTAGCCGACGATTAATCGCGTCGCTCGAACAGATGCGATACTTTATTGCACTGTGCCGAACTGCACGCAAGAAATTTGCGAAACTAGCGTGGATTTCCGGTTCTTCCTCTTTGGTTGTTGGGGCACTTAGGGGATGGGGACTGTGTCATATGAACGCACACGAATCGTTTCGTGATATACATTCGTGTATTGTTGGAGCGAAATGGAGGGGTGGACTGTTTTTGAATACCTACATTTTTTAATTTGATTTTTTGCATATTTATTAGAGACGCATGTTTCTGGACTTGTGATTAGGGTTGTGAGTCAGCGAAATTGTGAACTTTTTAATTTTGTAGATTGGAAGTGTTATCAATGACACCAATGTTTAATTCTACAAGGTGTTTGATTTTTATAATAGCTGAATTTGAAAGTTATTACATTTTCAAGTTTTTAAATTCTTTAATCCCAAAACTCTAAGTGCTTAAATCTTCAAATTTTCTATTCTGCAAATTCCCAAATTCTCATGAACCCCAAACCCTCTGTTCCTCAGTTACTAAGTACCTTAATCTCCAAATTCTTGAATTTATAAATTTACAAATTTCTAAACTACTATATTCGTATAACCCCAACTTCTTTAATCCCTAAATCTCTAAATGTCCTACTCTCCAAGTCCCTAAGTCTCCGAATTCTCAGGTCTCCAAATTCCTAAATCTCCAAATTCCCATATCTCCAGATTCCCAACTCTCCAAATTGCCACACCTTCAAATTCCTAAATATCTAAATTCCCATATCTCCAAATTCCCAACTCTCCAAAATGCCAAACCTTCCAATTCCCAAATCTCCAAATTGCCAAGTCTCCAAATTCCCAAATCTCCAAATTTCCAAACCTTCAAATTCCCAAACCTCCAAATTCCCAAATCTCCCAATTCCCAGATCTCCAAATACCCAAATCTCCAAATTCTCAAATCTCCAAATTCCCAAATCTCCAAATTCCCAAATCTCCAAATTCCCAAATCTCCAAATTCCCAAACCTCCAAATTTCCTAAATCCCTAATTTCCTAAATCCCTAAATCCCTAATTCCCTAATTCCCTAAATCCCTAATTCCCTAAATCCCTAATTCCCTAAATCCCTAATTCCCTAAATCTCTAATTCCCTAATTCCCTAAATCCCTAATTCCCTAAATCCCTAATTCCCTAAATCCCTAAATCCCTAATTCCGTAAATCCCAAAATCCCTAAATCGTTGAACCTGTAAAATTCCCTAAATCCTCAACTTTTCAAGCATCTAACTCTCCAAATCCCTAAATCCTCAAACCCAAATTTCCCAAACCCCTCAATTTCCCTAAATCCCAAAATTTCCAGCACTGTTACACGTTAATCTCCTGGTACATTGGACAAGTTTTCAGGGACATTTGTTACTAATATTTGTTTTCGAATACAAAGAGGAAATAGCATTCGTTTTTACCCTCGGAAAGATATGCATGATGGAGAAAATGCTTGTTTCGGGCTGCAGTTTCTGTGACCTCGTTTTCTTGCGTCGAGGATAAAGATGTCTCATGGAAGGTTTCATCCGTTTCTTTTTTAATATTTAATCTCTAAGGAGATTGAAAATATGAACTTCCGAAAGTTTTTAAATTCGTTCTCTTCTATTATTTGTTACGTATATTCACGGCATACCTGAAACAATATATTTCAGAAGTGTTTTGTAGCGGACGTGAATTTTTGGGGTTATATAATGTTTGAAACACGGTTATAACGAAAGTATATGCTATTTAATGTATTATTGAATGAATATCATTTAATGAATTATTTCATATATTTAATTATTCAATATATGAATCGCTCCATACATTAACGATTGGATAATTAATATCTATACATGTATATTGAAAATTATTATTCTTGTTATCGCATAATTTACACAGTGGTGGATTTGCACAGTGTAAATTATTACACGTAAATTATCAATGTAATTTCAACATTCTCTATTTATTATAATCCTTTAATAGTTATTGGAATATTCACACTTGTGTTAATATTTACATTCAATATTTGTCCTCTTTATTTCAGTGTAATATTAATTATTCACCGTTTGAAAGTTTAGAGATTTGACTGTTTGAAAATTTATGGATTTAGGAATTTAGAATTATTAAACTTTTGCATTTATAAAGTTCCAAATTACATGTGTTATTATTTTGTATGTTTAGAAATGTTTCATTTAAATGGTTGGTTCTTTGAAAATTGGTTAGTTGAAAATTTGAATACCTGAATTTTCAATTTTTATCTTTTAGAATTACCAGATTTGTATGTCTTGAAATTCTTGGATTCTTAAATCCTTCAATCATCAAATTCCTAAACTTCCAAATCCCTAAATTTCCAGATTCTTACATACTTAAATCCCTATATTTCTAAATTTCTACATTTGCAAATGCCCCACATTCCCAAATCCCCAAATCCCTAAATTCCACATCCCCACATCCCCACATCCCCAAATCCCCACATCCTTAAATTTCACATTCCCCACATCCCCAAATCCCCACATCCCTAAATTCCACAGTCCCCAATACCAACATTCCCCAATTCCTACATTCCCCAATTCTCACATCCCCAAATCCCCACATCTCCAAATCCCCACATCCCCAAATCCCCACATCCCCAAATCCCCACATCCCCAAATCCCCACATCCCCAAATCCCCACATTCCCAAATCCCCACATCCCTAAATTCTACAGTCCCCAATTCCAACATTCCCCAATTCCTACATTCCTCAATTCTCACATTCCCCAATTCCCACATTCTCCAATTCCAAAATTCCCAAATTCTCACATTCCCCAATTCCCATATTTCTCAATTCCCACATTCCCCAATTCCAAAATTCCCCAATTCTCACATTCCCCAATTCCCACATTCCCTAAATTCCCACATCCCCAAATCCCCACATTCCCAAATCCCCACACCCCCAAATCCCCACATTCCCAAATTCCTATATTCCCAAATCCCTACATTCCCAAATCCTTACGTCCTCAAATCTCCATATCCCCAATTTCCCAGATTTCTACATTTCCAAACTCCTCAAATTTCCAAATTCCTACTTATGGAAATCCCAAACTTCCATCTCCCTCAATTCCTCACTTCTCAAATCTACCAAATTTCTAAATGTCTCTATTCCTAAACTTGCACCTCCAAAAATTTCCAAATCTTTCCAACTCCTCACTGCCGACATAAACATCAATATCTTGAAATTCTCCAGTAGACCCTTGACCTGTCTACCTATGACCTATCTACCTATCACATGATGCACCTACCTATCGCCATAACAAAATTATCCATAATCACCAAATTCTAAGTCTAATCTAACTGTTTCTTATGTTTGCAGAAATTACAAACGATCGGCGAGGATTTCTGCGGTTTGGACGTGAACACACCTCTGGGAGGAGAGGACCCGATGGAGGGGACGCCGGTGCTCACTTTCAAGACTCATCTGACGGCGGTCGCTGCCACATCGACCGGTGACTACACGGTCGTCTTCGTGGGCACGAACAAGGGTCATCTGAAGAAGGTTAGTGCACGATACTCTTTATCTGGTTGATCGAAGAAGAGCAAAAGGTGGTCGAACGGTACCCGCTTGTTTCATTAGGCCTACCTTGTACGTTCGTTATCTGTATTCGCGAGGATTTTCCAAGGAAGCGAGCCTGATTCCTTCACAATGACCTCCGACCACCTCTCTGTTTAACGTTCTTTCACCTCTGACACTGTATAACACGTTCCGATTACGCTACGAGGATGCTTGTCTCAGGTCTTATTTTTGCTCGCTCGATATTTCTGGCACTCTAGCTTTTGACAAACCTTGAATTATCTCGGAGTTAATGTAGATGTGATACGTTTCTTCAATTTCGGGAGAAAAGCTGGGAAGAAACGTATCTTGATGAGAAGTTTTTGAGGTAGTCTGTTTTGAGCAATGGGGTTGAAAAGTGAAATCGTGTTTTAGATGTTTCAGTATTGGATTTATAAGCAGTATGGTGGTTTGAGAGCTAAATTCATGTAGTGTTTATTAATTAATTATTACAATTGACTGACTAGTTATTAATTATTTACTGAAGATTTTTGTATGAAGTTGTGTTGAAATATATGAGACATAGAAAGATGTTTTTTTTCATTTTGATACCGGATTTGATATTTTATTTTATTTACAATACAGAATTTAATTCAGTTCAATTCAATTCAATTCAATTCAATTTAATTTAATCTAATTTAGTATAATTTAATTTTATTTAATTTAATTTAATTTAATCTAATTTAATCTAATTTATTCTAATTTATTCTAATTTAATCTAATTCAATCTAATTCAATCTAATTCAATTTAATATAATCTGCCTTAATTTAACAGAATTTAATTAATTTTAATTTAATTTAATTATAATAATGTCAGAATTCTCTTCACAACAAACACGTAACATTTCATTGTACTCGTCATTAAAATATCATTGAATGCATACTAAAATATCAATATTTCAATCTTCAACTGTATTCATCAGTCAAACTTGATATCTGCCATAATTTTTCTGATCCGCCGTACAATACATGAATTTAAAGCTTAATATTTGCTGCGATTGATTATATAAATCCTTTGTTAACGCTCTTAATATCAATCGCCTAATTACGCTAAAACAATGGCTAATTTCGGAACCTATCAAATCTGTCAGCATTTGATGACACGAAAGTGTCGCAAAATGGCACTTATGGTACAACAATTTGAAGCTTAAAGTCTCTTGAAAATGATTACGTAAACCCTTCATTAATATTCTGAATATAAAATGGCTGCTTACGCGTTACAACAGACAAAGACAGATTTGGCAACTCGGGTCTCCCTCCATTCGATGACACGAAAGTATCACAAAATGGCGCTTGCGTACTAACTCGAAGCTTAACTGCCAATCAAACTTAGAGCGTTTTGTTGCAAATTTTATTCGAAGAAAAATGCAAAGATTCTCGTGAGATATAACATTTGATTGCAGATATAATTTTAAAATTAATTTACAGTAATAAAAAAGAGAATACTACATATTTTATAGCTGGGGGTGAATAGCTTAAATCTTCATAAAAATGACATAAAGTTACTTATTTAACTATATATATAAATTAAAGGCCACGTTAACACATCGTTCTTCAAAACATTCTGCAAAGGAACATTTGTATAACAAAAGATGCTAAACAGTTCGATTAATGAGTTTTCAATTAATCAAGTTTCCCATTTTTTTCCCGAATTTAAATTTACTTGTACCACATTTTCTGTCAAGTTGGGGTAATGCGAGTCCAAAATAAAGCTCGAGTAACGAGAAAGAATCAACCGGAAGAAACTGGAGAGGATTTAGCAGGATAATCGTGATTAATCGCAACGGATTCGAGAGGGTCCAGTCGTGAGATATCGCGTTCCTGGAAACACATTCAGATAAAGATCCAACAACCGGAATTTTTCTTGCAACAACCAGTAGCTTTCTTACTATTTTACGATGTCTGTCTTACTAGACTGCGATATGGTGAAACCAATTACAGTAGAGCGATTTAGAACACTCATGGATTTGGAGATTTAAGAATTGAGGAATTTGAGGATTTGGAAATTTTTAAATTCGGAAACTTGAGAATTTGAATATTTCAGAATTGGGGAATTTAATGATTTGATAAGTTTGAAATGGAAATTCAGGGATTTGAAGATTTGGAAATTTGACTATGGAATTTAGGGATTTGGAAATTCAGGATCTAGGGAATTTAGGAATTTTGAAATTGGGGATCTAGGGAATTTAGGAATTTTGAAATTGGGGATCTAGGGAATTTAGGAATTTTGAAATTGGGGGTCTAGGGAATTTAGGAATTTTGAAATTGGGGATCTAGGGAATTTAGGAATTTTGAAATTGGGGATCTAAGGAAGCTGGGAATTTGGAAATTCGGAATCTATGGAATTTGGGGATTTGGAAATTCGAGATCTAGGAAATTTAGGGGTTTGAAATTTGAGATCTAGGGAATTTAGGGATTTGGAATTTGGGATCTAGGATTTTTGACGACTTGGAACTTTGGAATCTAGGGAATTTAGAGATTTGGAATTTATGGAATTTGACGACTTGAAATTTGGGATTTAGGGAATTTATGGATTTGGACATTCTGAAGTTAAAAAATTGGTAATTGTGGAATTTTGGAATCTGCCGATTTGAAACCAAAATTTGATCATTTGGAAATTTTCGAATTCCAAGAATTGAGAATTTGGAAATTTAGAATCAACGAGTTTAAAAACTCGGAAATGTGATTTGAATATTTGAAATTCCCTAAACAGATAAATCCCTAGATTTCAAAATTCTTATGTTCTCGATCCATCCCCGAACGTTCAAATCCCCAATCATCTCCAGAAATAATATCTTTCGCAGAAAAGACAGATTTGTTCTCAATCTTCCCATACTCATACAAGTTTCACTCTTGACGCACTCACAGTTAAAATATGACAAATGTTACTGAAATGTTGAATACTAAAATTTCGATTTCAATAGAATGTCTATTAGCTTGAAAACCCTATGGCTGATCATACGTTTGAATCAATTGATTAGTTTATATTCGGAAGATCACACCATCCCATGATCTGATGTTAACCATGAAGAACCGTGAAAGTATGGAGACCCATGAAAGTACGTAGAAACGTGAAACTATAAAGGAAGAGATGTCTCAGAAAGCAAGTGTGAAAGATACGTTATATTCCAGTCGCGTCTCGATTAATTCCGACGATCGCGAAATGATGGTGCGGTGGGCGTAAAAGAAAAACACACCTTGGCACCATTCGATGATCCCTGAAAGTTGCCGAGACAGTCCATGGGGCTCCATTAGCCTCGTTAAGCGTTAACGCTTCGCGAGCAACGATATTCCGTAATGGCTATCTGGACAGGGAAGGTTAATGGAACGCGCGGCTAGAAAGCGGATTTCACTGCAGCCACGATTCTGTCCTGTTCGCGTTAATATCTATTGTGATTACTTTCGCAGTCGCGCGAAAGCTATTCGGAATTAATTATCCCGTCGAAAGAGAGCAAGGGACGTTGCGATTCGAACCGTAATGGGTTCGAGCGTTTTGCAACGAGCTGCTGATTTTATTGCTTCTGTTGCGCTGCAACAGCTCTACGTTTAAACGCCGGATATCGCCGGACTGCTTCAGAGTTTTCCGCTGAGAACGCGAGTGAGGTATGCTGACTGTCATTTTTCTCGATTTCATTTAAAATATGGGTGGTGCTGCGAAACTGATGTAATACCTCATTTTTCTTCGTCTACACGGCGATTCAGAATTAAATCGCGACGTTTATAGGTAGCCTGTGCTTGAAATCATCACTTTCAGATTTAAAGCTTGAACTTTAGATTTTACCTTAGTAGCTTAGTTTTCAAAGACGGAATATGTGGATGTTTGAGAATGCGTTTCAGAATTAAATCGCGACGTTTATAGGTAGCCTGTGCTTGAAATCATCACTGTCAGATTTTAGCTTCAACTTTAGATTTTACCTCAGTAGCTTAGTTTTCAAAGACGGAATATGTGGATGTTTGAGAATGCGTTTCAGAATTAAATCGCGACGTTTATAGGTAGCCTGTGCTTGAAATCATCACTGTCAGATTTTAGCTTCAACTTTAGATTTTACTTCAGTAGCTTAGTTTTCAAAGACGGAATATGTGGATGTTTGAGAATGCGTTTCAGAATTAAATCGCGACGTTCATAGGTAGACTGTGTGCTTGAAATCATCACTGTCAGATTTTAGCTTCAACTTTAGATTTCATCTGAGTAGCTTAGTTTTCAAAGACGGAATATGTGGATGTTTGAGAATGCAATTCAAAATTAAATCGCGACGTTCATAGGTAGACAGTGCTTGAAATCAGCACTGTCAGATTTTAGCTTCAATTTTAGATTCCATCTGAGTAGCTTAGTTTTTAAAGACGTGGATGTTTGTGATCATATGTGAAAGACGTGGATGTTTGGATCATATGTGAAATGCAGGGTAATTTGATTGATACGGTGATGAAATGTGTATTACAATAAAATCTGCATTCACTTAATGGTCATGTAGGATGCTAATATGTTGCATATGATACAACTGCATATGTTCAAACCTGATCATCAACAATTACGTCATATAGCATTTACATTATTTATGCTTGATATCAATATTAGATGTATACATTAGATGTATTTGGATGGTTATATCCTATCATTATAGTCAACCTACTTGACATTGATCCACATGTTCCACATGCTCCACATGTGCTTTCAATTGGTAGAATTAGTCAATAGTTCAAATGTTGCTATTTCGTTAGAGAAGACATTACCTATCTTATGTTAAATAACAATGCTGTCTAGGTATCTTAAATATGTCATATTTTATTAAAGATAGATAATATTGCCAGCGTTAATGAGTCGCCACATCAGAATTAAAAATGGAGTTTATGTATAATCAACTTGATAATCACCTAAAATGAACAATGAATAAATGAATAGACATTCGCCATCTTAAAATGTTCAGAAAAACCGTCCATACCGCTATCTAATTTATATGATTTACATATTTGATGTCGATATTAAAATTATGTTTTAATAAAACAAATTTACAAATTATCACCGGCTATGAATGATGACAACGTTCGAATAGACATTTGTACAACGACACCTGAGTTTTTCTTTTATAGCAACATACGAAATAACATCCTAAGCGTAACCGTGTTCGATGTCGACAGCGTTAATCAGCCAGGACATCGCAATTAAAAACGGCGTGTATAATCAACCGATTAGAATCGCAGGTTAATAGCGTGTAATATTCCAGCAGGTATCTAGGAAGGATGATGTCGGTAGGGTCTATCCCGATTAATCACGATCTCCGGGGCTAAATTCCCGCCAATTTGTTCCGCAATCTAGCGTCAGAATGTAGCTGTCCCGGCGTAAGGTGATTCGAAACGGCGAATGGAAAAGGAACCTTGGAAATGATCGAAAGATTATGGATCTGCTTGTTGCCTTTCTTACGGATCCTTGTATCGTTATATACGGGCTGGATTTCCAGGAAAATCATCCTGCGGACTTCTTCCAATTAATCACAATTACCGACTGATACCTTCTGCAATTTGTTCTGCAATCTGCTCGTGCCGGGACACTCGATCGACCTGTCTACGTTTGCGCAACTTATTTAATCGTAACTGTGTTTCGTTTCAAACGAATCCGGTACTTTTAACGTTTGGTTGAGGACGACTGCAGGTGAATTTGGTGTAGGATACGGAGATTATGAGAATTTCGGATGTATTTGATTGGGGAAGGACCGTATATGGTTAGATGTTGACATACGTGCGTTAGAACTTTTGAAAGTTTAGAGCTTTGAGAATTTTTGGAAGTTTGAAATTTGTAGGTTTTATATATTTGAATATAGGAGGAATTTTAGAATTTTAGAGGTGCGGTACTATAATTCAAAATATCCGGAATTCAAATTACTGGAATAATTCAGCTATTAGCTCTTACAAGCCCGAATCGAATTTTGCCCATATCTGCATCACAGTGAAAATGAAAAT
Source organism: Megachile rotundata (assembly GCF_050947335.1). NCBI lineage: Eukaryota > Metazoa > Arthropoda > Insecta > Hymenoptera > Megachilidae > Megachile > Megachile rotundata. Next base: position 8,833,015 of record NC_134991.1, on the reverse strand, counting down.
GGAGTATTAACACAAAATATGATACAATGTAACATATCTAATAAATTTGAGGAAATCGAAAGATTGCTAAAAGGAAGAGCAGTTTGAAGAGGGGATGATTTTTCGTAAGGGCGTGGCCGACATTCGTTAGCGAAACGGCAAAGAAAAGTGGGAATTGCGGGCGGAAAATCAAAGAGGTGAGAAAGGGAAAAGGAAATTCATCGTCGGAGAAGAAGAAAGAGGGCCCCGTGAAATTTGCAAGCTAACGAAGTTTCGCGTGGCTCCGTCGTTATTCATCGTGATTAATTAAAGCCGCCGCCTCGTGGCCGCGAATCGTCGGGGCTTCGATTATAATTATCTGTGTGCAAACGCAAAAGCCAAATAGCTATGCGAATGAGCGCAAATACGCCGTGCAAATTCGTTGAAAGGAAGACCCCGACCCCACCGCCGGTTAGTGCAATATAGGACGAGGAAGTTGTACGTCTCTTTGACGAACGTTCAGCCCGTTAAAAATTGATGAACGGCCGTGGGGAAATTTCTGGTAAGCGGTTAAGGGTAACCAGTGTCTGAAACGAATATTAAATTTCCAGATAAAACGATATGGATAAGAAAACCGTACGATTTATCGAATTGAATATGGTACCGGTCTTTCTCCATATTTTATATGCACGTTGATGGCCGATAGATTTCATGGAGTTTCTTCTGGTGGAAGTTTTTGTTCTTCTTTTACGGTGGAGAAAATTGTGAAAGCTACCGATGTTATCAATCGGCATAATATGAGTTTCCTGATTCTTGTTCTTGGCTGTCGTGAATTCTTTCGAATTTTTTCTTTGCCGAGTTTCTTTGGATTCGTTTTAACATTCGATGTTATTCTACTGTTTTGCTTCTTTATTAAATATTATTCTATTTCACTTTTTGAGTAAATAATCTTTTATTGTTTTAGTTTCTTACTGTTCATTATTGCATTGTACATTACTGTGTTATTTTTCTAATATTATATTATGTTGCTAGTATATTCGTTGTCTTATTATAATGTTATGATATCTCTACTTAGACTACTATACAACAGTGGATACTATTATTAAATTATTTTATTATCTATTATTATTGGTGGTGTTATAATTATATTCAATTATTTTCTTAAATGAACTAATAATGAAAAATCTAAATATTTCAGTATTTTATTATAATACCATACTTCTGTATCACACATTTACTATTTCATTGAAAATATTTCCTCTCTTTAACAATTAACACAAATTTAATTTTCAATACCTCAATTTTTATAGTTTTCATCAAAAATGATTAGAAATGACATTGTCAAATATATAAAATCAATTTTTTTCTCACAAATTCATTTTATTTTTAATTTGAACAAAATTGTGAAATTTAGTTCACATGGTTGGAACTATCGGAAATTCATCAACTTTTGTGTACAGTATCTGATAAAAAAAGGCAAATGCTATCACTGGTATTTAAACGAAGTTCAAAAGAGAGATGATTCCATTTATTCGAATCTCAGAATGAAATTTTTCCGTTATTGATATGATTGGTTTGTTTTGCGTGCAGTTGATCGCTGATAAATTTGATTAAATTCATCCATGGCAGGATTTTTATATCTACAAAATTTGAAAGCAATATCATTGCTGATATAATCACTGAAAATAAAAATATTTTTCATATTTATTCGTTTAAACATACATCAACCTTCTATTGTATCATTTTTTATGGTATTCCAAATGTATTTTTCTTCTTTGTTATTTTCCATAAATTCTACGGATACAATCTGCAGATAAAATTCTACAAATAAAGTAACATATTCATATTATGTTATATGAAAGAGGGGAATTGAGTTTTTACAATATTTACATAGTTTATGTTTTTGAAATTTTTTATTATAATATTATAAATAATGTGATTTATATGGTATTAGAAAATTCAGCAAAAATATTTCTGATATTATGTTAATATAAAATTTAGCAACAATTGTTTTGGTATCATGATATTAGAAAATTCAGCAAAAGTATTTTTTTATATTATGATACTACAAAGTTCAATAAGAATATTCATAACATTATAATACTATGAATTTCTACAACTATATTCTTGATATTATAATATTACAAAATTTAGCAACAATATTCTTGATATGATAACACTACAAAATTTAGCAAAAGTATTTATGCTAAATATTGTATTATAAAATTCAGCAAAAATATTTCTTAATATTATGATATTACAAAGTTCAACAAAAATATTCATAAAATTACATAATATTACGAAATTCACCAACAATAATTTACATATTATGACATTATAAAATTTAATAATAACATCCTAAACGTTAAAATATGACGAAATTCGACGACAAACTTCTTAATATTATAATACAGTAAAATTCAACAATAATTTATAAAATTTAACAATAACATCCTTAACGTTACGATATTACGAAATTTCCCAACAATATACTTGCCATTACAAAAGGTTCCACATAGTGTCATAACGAAGTTCTGTACCGTAACTCGGTGTTAGTCGAGATGTTCGAATGTTCTCAGTACATTAACGCTAAACAGGCGTTTAGAAACAGTGAACGCGATTTGCATACCAGCCATTAAGTTCGCTGCACTTGCCGGCAAGAAATCATTTTCCAATGTAACACGTTTTAATGTCGCTTAAGCGAGTAATTATGTTGCAATTCGTTCGCCGGAGCGTGAAGACTCGTTCACCTTCGTAGATAAGCAAAATTGCAGTAAACATGTTAATTAGTGCACCTGCGTTATTAACGAAACAAATAAGTCTGACCCGTTTTAACGAATCCGAAATTATTTGTCGAAAAATATCCGGGTCAACGAGATTATTCCGTTCTGTTTAAAATTCACCTAGTCTCTCGGGTGAAGGATGCACGGATATTTAGTTTCGTTAAAAAATTTTGCTCCATCGTTCCGCTATTTCTGATCGAAACAATACCGCGGTTAATTAAATCATTTGAATAAGAGATCCTTTAATCGTCCGTGGCGTAAACGCGAAGAAAATGAAATACGGTAAAACAAATGTAGTAAAAAGTGTGGGAAAAGTGAGGGATATTTTAAGCGAACGGAAGAATAAAAGAATAATGGAACGTGATGAAATATAACGTACTAAAAGCGGAGAGCCCCCAGAAAACTGGGAATAAAGCAGTCGAAAAAGTAGCAGCGAGATAAGTTTCGAGGTAGGCAAAATAGAATGCCAGAAAAATAAAATGAAGCAAAATGACTGAAGGCGTAGAGAGAGAGAGGTAAAGAGAAAGAGTAAAAAAAAAAAACAAACGGAACCTCGGAAAAACAACGGAAACGAGCGCAACGAAGAATGCGACCGTAAAAGAATAAGATTTCCATAGAATTCTGGACGGTTGGTCCAACAAAGACTAATATAAAATGGATTTATGATGATGTAATGAACTCCAGCGAATCGCAAGCTTTTTAAGTCTCATATATAATCGGACTTATTCTATGGTTTATGGGAAAAATTGGGTTGGGTGAAGACTTGATGTGTTTTTAGGTACTTGTGCATTTGTTTGATGGGAGAAATGGTACTTTAGGATTTTGGGATGTTGGGATGTTGCAGTTTTGGAATTAAAAAATTTGGAGATATTTGAATTTTGTAATTTGGGAATTTGGGAATTTGGAAATTTTAAAAATTGAGAGTTTTGGAATTTTGGAATTTTGGAATTTCGGAATTTCGGAATTTCGGAATTTTGGAATTTCGGAATTTTAGAATTTTGGAATTTTTGAATTTTGGAGCTTTGGAGTTTTGGAATTTTGGAGCTTTGGAGTTTTGGAATTTTGGAATTTTGGAATTTTGGAATTTTGGAATTTTGGAGCTTTGGAGTTTTGGAATTTTGGAGTTTTGGAATTTTGGAGCTTTGGAGTTTTGGAATTTTGGAATTTGGGAATTTTGGAGCTTTGGAGTTTTGGAATTTTGGAATTTCGAAATTTTAGAATTTTGGAGTTTTGGAATTTTGGAATTTGGGAATTTGGGATTTTGGGATTTTTGGAATTTCGGAATTTTAGAATTTTGGAGTTTTGGAATTTGGGAATTTTGGAATTTTGGAATTCTGGAATTTTGGAGCTTTGGAGTTTTGGAATTTTGGAATTTTGGAATTTTGGAATTTGAGAATTTTGGAGCTTTGGAGTTTTGGAATTTTTGAATTTTGGAGCTTTGGAGTTTTGGAATTTTAGAATTTGGGAATTTTGGAGCTTTGGAGTTTTGGAGTTTTGGAGTTTTGGAATTTTGGAATTTTGGAGCTTTGGAGTTTTGGAGTTTTGGAATTTTGGAACTTTGAAGTTTTGGAGTTCTGGAGTTCTGGAGTTTTGGAATTTTGGAATTTGTAATTCTGGAATTCTGGAGTGACTGTTTACAAAATGTCTGAAATGAGTCTATAAATACCAAGTATATAAAAGCAAATCAATTACACGTGACTTATACCATAACATAACATAACATACATGCATTAATTATTATTAATATTTCTATATGTGAGACATATACGTATGATATACACATATGTCATACACATATGATATTATATACATATGAATATTACTATATGTATGTATTATTTATACATTACTAACATAAATATAACTTGCACATATACCGAAAGAAACCACCAACATTTTCACGATAAAAAATAAAATTTGAAATCAAAAGAAAAATGAAGAGCTTAATTCACAAAATGTAGGTTATACGTCCATACCTCATACGAATAGCCCATAAGGGTTAAGAGGTGAAACGTGACTCTGTACAGAAATTATGAAACGTTTTGCTCGCCGAATAAAACGCAATGGGAATAATTTATATCGGGTATAATGTAGTACATCGGTTTCTTGGATTTCAGCATCGAGCAACGTCCGTGTAATTCCTAGTAAATTTCGTATATTTACAACGATGCACGCGTGAAATCGTTGCTCGTCCGTCGCCTACGGACTTGGAGATTTATCGATCTCGTAAACGACGATACGCAATCCTCTGTTGGATGAACTGAAATCGCGACTGACTGCATTCGACGATATCTGTTCGAAGAAACACCGATTTCACGGCGTTGCATGCTTTTCGTTTTGCTTTTCTGTTACGTTTCTTGATCTACGATTGCATTGTTCGAAATAGAGAAGCGCAGGATGGGGAATGGAAGGTACAGGATGATACGAAAATTGTGATACTGAATTCTTATCGTTTTGGAGTTGTTGAAATTGGAAATTTCAAATTTTATTTGTTATATGATCTGATGGAAAAGGTTTGATGATAAATATAGTTATTTATTAATAATTTAGGGCAAGTTAGTAGAACATGGTTACTAGTTGGTCGTGTTAGGTAGGTTATTTTGCAGTGAGAGATTATTTTATAATGTAGAGATTATTTTTGCATTGAAGTTTGTAATTTTGTCGAAGATCAGTGCTCCACATTTAAAAGATACAATTTTTCCATATCTTCACATTTTAATATTCGTCTAATTTTTATATTTGATTCATGAAGTAAATGATATGATTGATAAATTTTACTTCATGAAGGTAAACTAACTTGAACACCATGTATTTTCTTGTCTGGCTTGTCTCAACTGAATTTCCATATCGCGATTTTAAAAAAGATGGCAATTAAAGATAAACGCAAATATTCAGATCGCATAAAACGTTTGGAAGATAAAAGCAGTAAAATTAAGGACTGCAACAGTAGATCATTGCTTTCAACAATAGTTAAATTCAAGCTATCATTAGCATCTCACTCGTGTCTCTCATCAAGTCCCGTAACGAAGAAATTCATCTTCATTATAACGTAAGTCACATGCTGAATGAGATTCTATCCTATGAATTCGAGGCAGAGATAATGCGATACTGTAGCCGTGTTGCGATGTATGAAGTATGCTCGTTCAATTCTAGTTCATCGCAATAGAGTTAAGCATCAACGTAGTTCGGTCTTTAGTTACTGAAATAATAGAGGAACATCGTATTCTGTCATTTCTGTATTACTTATTCGGGATAATTAACAATTTTGGAGGAATTTAAACATTTTTAATTGTGTATTGTATTGAGAGAAAGTTTATATGGTCATATAGATATATAGATCTGCAAAATTGAAAATCTAGGTTCTTTAGGTACTTATTTATTTACTGAAATTTGATTTGATAATAATTTTCATTGACAGAAAAATTTTGTCAAAAATGCAGAAATGAACAAATTTAAGGATTTAAGAAAATAGAGTTCTAAAATATCTCACTAAAAAAATGAACAAAATTAAAAACTTAAGAAGACAAAGTCCAAAAATGTCCATATCTAAAAATTGAAAGACCAGTCCACAGATACCCAACTCCAGAAAATTAATTTTCCTTCAACTCGAAAATTGAGAAACTTCAAAATTTAAAGAACTAGCACCTTATAAATTCAGTCTAAAAATGCCGACCCGTCACAAACAGCAAAATTATTCACAAGCAGAATTCCAAATAGCCGAGTTCATCATAACACAGTCATCAAAGTGACGAATTTCCTCCTCTGCGAAAATACGATTACAGACAGAATGTGGAACTACACAGACGTAGACACAATGAGACATCCAGAGTACCGATGTTAACCCACGAGTTGGCGCGTGAAGAGAAACGTATTTAGAAAATGGCTCCATTTGGTCCGAATAGAAAAATGGACGTCACATGTATTTTCTGCGGGAATTGCTTCGAGCGGTCACCAATTAAAGATTAAAGAAATAATAACTTCAAAAAAATTCATTAAGTGCTTCAACATAAAATTTTAGGGTTGCTATCAGTATTAACCTTTTGCGCTCGAGAGGCGCCTCTCAGGCGCCATTCGATTTAATACAATAATTTAAAAGAAGCATTATTTAATTAATTCTATAATAGTGCTTACGTGATGTATAAACATAGTGAAATAGACAATAGTGGAAATTATTAGTAGAGAAATAATAACTTCAAAAGAAGTCATTTAACATTTTAATTAATACTTTAAAGTTGCTGTTTGCAAACAGTAAAATTATCTTCGAGTGCAAAGGGTTAATATCTGTCTGTTAAAACTAAAACTACCAAAAAGATCAAATGACACGTTACAAGTTTTTCATTTGAACTTACAAAATTTATTAAGACAATTTCTTTAGAAATTGAAGGTTTCATGAAGGTAGAGAATTAATATTAATTTATGTTTAATAATTTGCTTATTTATTTTTCTTCATTTTTAAAATGAAGTTAAAAAATAAATAAACAAACGACGAAACATAAATTAGTACACACATTTATTCTTTATCTTGATGAAAATCAATGCTGATTTCAAGGAATGTTTAACAAAATGTGTGCTTTATAATAAGAAACTTGTGAAGCGACCATTTGACCTGTTTGGTAGTTGTAGTGTTAATATGACGGTGGACAGCTTCTTTTGAATCACGCGCCAACTCATGGGTTGACATCTGTAGCTCTCAATTACAGTCGGCTCGTAAAGTCGCTTTCCCGATGAGTTTTTCTGTTTAAGGAAAAGGCGGAACGTCGGCAGCCATCAGTATCGACGAGTAATTGAAACTCGAGCGTAAAACGGTAACCGTGGCCGTTTATGCCGTAAATAATCGCTGAAATATTCATCGAGGAGCAGTTTGCCACTTTCGTAGCTGCCGATAAGCGGCACCAGCTGCGCCGTAAAACTAACGGGCATCGGTTACAATAAACATCCGTTTTAAACGGCCGCTATCTCGTGAGCTCCGAACGGAATCAACGAGCTCCGCGAAAGTGCGTCCCCCGGGACCACCACCGGGAACAACGAGCTCGAAGATTACTTAAAAATCGAGCCCATAAATCCGACGCGATAAACTCGCAGCCGGCTCGAGAATTGCTCCGATGTGGAAATACCGTACTTGGTTGAACGTACGAGATGCTGCACACGAAGACACCGGAAGAAACGAATTCGATCAAGATACCTGGACAATAGGAAACGAGACTCGATTTCGTTAACGAGAATTTTCGATCGAATTGTCATCGTGGGAAATTAGGCGATGACAATGTTATACATGAGGGAACGAAGTACATTTACGGGCTGTTTGGGGTGCATTTTATGGTAGAGGTGATAATAGAAGATTAAAGAAATTTAGTTTCTGTGATAAGATGATTGTGAGATATTAAAATTTGGTATTCTTGAATTTTAGATTACTTTCTTTTGTATAATTTATAAATTTTTTATAATTTTGTATGATTTCTTTTACTAGATTAAGACAAATTCCCATTTTTCTAAATTACTACATTCTCAAATTTCCTAGGGATATTTCATAAATTAGCAGATTCCCTAGGGATAGCCCCTACATTTCCAAAACCTAATTTTCTAAATTTCTAAACTTCTAAATTCTCAAATACCTTTATTCCTTAGTCCCCAAATTCCTAAATCCCTAGATTCCCAAATCCCAAGATGTCCAAATTTCTAGATTCCAAAATTCCTAGATTCCCAAAGCCCTAGATTCCAAAATCCCTAAATTCCCAAAGCCCTAGATTCCAAATTCCCAAGATTCCCAAATCTTTAGATTCCCAAATTCCCCAATACCTAAATTTCCAAATTTCAAAATCCTTAGATTCCCAAATCTGTAGATTTTAAATTCCCTAGATTGGAAAATTCCTAGATTCCAAAATCCCTAGATTCCCAAATCTGTAGATTCCAAAATCTCTAGATTCCAAAATCCCTAGATTCTCAAATTCCCAAAATCCCTAAATTTCCAAATTTCACATCTCAAATGTCCCAAATCTCAAATTTCCCAAATCCAAAACTCCCCAAATCCCAAACTTCCCATATCCAAGAATCCCCAAATCTCAAACTTCCCAAATCCAAAAATCCCCAAATCTCAAATTTCCCATATCCAAAAATCCCCAAATCTCAAATTTCCCATATCCAAATATTCCTAAATCCCAAATTTCCCAAATTTCCAAATTCCATAATCCCCAAATCCAAACTAAAATTTCCTAATCCTTGAAAGCGTCAAAATATCAAAAGAAGCAAATCGAAAATTATTAAGCAGCCGAAGTTGCAATATAAATCGAGTAGATGAGTGCACTCGCGTTTGGACGATAATATGCGAGGCAGCTAGCCAACACGAGTTTCTAGTTTCGCCGCATCTTCGACACGAAATTACAATGTGTGCTGCATCATGAACATTCGAATGTTCATGAATAAATTACGTTTACCGTTTGTACACGTAAGTTCACTGTCTGCTCGATCAAGTTACGAGACAAACACGTAACAAAGTTACATTATCTCTCGATGCGGCGCCGACTATCTCGTTATAGTTTCCTAACCCGTTGAAGCCTCGCTACGAACTGCCGCATCGATATCGTAACCTATATCGATATTGTTCTTCCTGATTACATCGTCGCCTTCCTGCTGTCTAATAACTTCCCGTGGACACTCCTGTGAATCCAGATTTCCGAATCTCTGCTGAAACGGATACCAACTTCGATTCTATTGATTGTATTTCCTAGTAACGAACGTCTCAAACTTTCAACAATTTGATATTCGATTGTCGAAGAATATTGATATTACACGGCTACGGTTTTGATTTGAAATTTATAGTTAGATTGTGTATGGTTGTTAGACTGGTACATACTGTTATGATATTATCAGTTGACAATGAAAGACGCCATTTTTTATCATTTGACTTATTACGTTTTCTTAGTATATAAAAATTAGGAGAAATACTTTTAGATGCAAATATAAAATTATGAAACTTTGCAAATGAAAGTCAAAGTTTGACGATGACGTACATATGCAAAAAATATGAAATTTCAAAGTCAGATATGTAAAAAATGTGAAATTTATTCAATAAGTTTGAACCGAAAGAATCGATGGATCAATCAATCATTGTTGGAGGAACCTTGAAATTGTGTAACTTATAAGTTCGAAATTGGAAGTTGACCGTGTTATACAATCCAATATTGAAAATTGAAATCATGAAATATTCATTTTTCAGCATTAAAAGTTAAAATCGTTGAAGTTGCGGGATAAGAATATATGAGTTTTTAAGTTCGAGGACACGTAAGAAATATTGGATCTGCTTTATAAGTTTTGAACAGAATTGGTGAATCGATCAATCAATCGAGATTCAAAGGTGAAATTTTGGTAATAAATTAAATGGGAAATTTATTTTACCATATAAAAATTATAAAATGAGAACATGTGTGATACGTGTGACATATGTAAAGTGGCAATATGTGAAATACGTACAAAATATATTAAAGTCAAAGTATTTGTAACGCGCATAAAATATAATAAATAAAGCGAAAACATATGTAAGTCATATAAAGCGCAAGAAATGAATTAAAAACATATGTGACACATATGAAGTGTAATAAATAAAGTGAAATTGAATGTAATCCAATATTCAATCTCAAACTTCACGAAGTTACAAAAGAAGAATGTATTAGTGTTTTAAATTTGATGATATGCAAGAAATATTGCAGCCATTCAACAGTTCGAAAGCAAAGAATCGATCAATCAAGTTAATTAACTTTCAGCAAACACGCCACGCAGTTTTAATATTCATAACACCTAGTGTACACGTAGTTTGCGTTACATAGCATCCTTATGTCGTAACTGTTCAACTATACTTCATAATATTACTTCATGATCATATCATTCGGTGAAGTGTTCGAATATCTGTTCATTATACTCTGCATCTCATTAGAATAACAAGAAAAATCACTCTGTAAGCCATTTGTATTCCCTGAACGCATTTTATGAACGTGCGATATAAGAAGCTTGATGCGTGACATCTAAAAATTTGTAAGTGCTGAAATCATGATGTTGACAAATGGAGAAGTTTCAATGCTCTTATATTTAATAATTTGTAAGATTGCAAGATTGATGTTCGTCATTCTGAACGTGATTGAAGTAGCGAATTTGAAATGTTACTAGATTGAAAATTTAGTCGTTTGGAAATTTCTGGGAACATTTCTAGATTTTTAAATTTTTAGCCTATTTAATTATTATTTTTCTACATTTACGTATTTCTAGTTTTCAATTCCCAAATTCCCTAGCTCCCAAATTCCCTAGTTCCCAAATTCTCTAGGTCCAGAATTCCCTAGTCCCAAATTCCCTCGTTCCAAAATGTCATAGTCCCGAATTCCCTGGCTCCCAAATTCCCTAGTCCCAAAATTCCATAGTCCCAAATTCCTAAGTTCGCAAATTCCCTAGTTCCCAAATTCCCTAGTTCCCAAATTCCCTAGTTCCCAAATTCCCTAGTTTCAAAATTCTCTACTCCCAAAATTCCCTAGTTCCAGAATTCCCTAGTCCCAAAATTCCATAGTCCCAAATTCCCTAGTTCCAAAATGCCATAGTCCCGAATTCCCTAGCTCAAAAATTCCCTAGTTCCCAAACTCTATAGTCCTAAAATTCCCTAGTCCCAAAATTCCCTGGTTCAAAAATTTCCTAGCTCCAAAGTCCCTAATACCCAAATTCCCTATTTCTCAAATCCCTAGTTCCCAAATTCTCTAGTTCCAAATTTCTTAGTTCCTAAATTTCCTAGATCCCAAATTCCCTAGTTCCCAAATCTTCAAATCCTCACTTCCCCGAATTACCAAAACCTCATAAAAAAGATGAAAAATTAACCGCATCGAAATAATCAGTCAGATCGACGCCAAAACCGAATTGAATAAATTCGATTAAAAGATATCCGTCAAGATCCAAGGACAGGTTCTCAGAGTTACGTTAAATACTCCACGATTCAATATTTCCCAGCTACCTTTCAGCAGGCCTTAACTACCGGTTGATTTACTCGAGTGTGCGAGCCCGAAACGAAAAAGACCGCGACCGGTTCTCGCGGGCCGATCGCACGACAATCAAAGAAATAAACGGAAGGGAGCTCCTTCTTCGAGCAGAACGATCGAGCCGTTGGCCGGCGCGTGTTTAAATACCTTCAGGATAACCTTTCACCGCGACCCGAGAACCCTCTAGGGCCGTTTCTATATGTAGAGGAGGGTGATCATTAATTAATACCTTCCGGGACGGGGCGAGTCATGAATCAACGCCGCGTCTCGACGGCGTGGCAAAGCGCGGCGCTTCTCTCGAACATGCTTATCTCGTTGCAGCATCGACTCGATACTATACTGATAAACAATGCGTCACAGGATGCTTATCAATCATGCAACGTCTCGTCTCGGACAATTAACTAGATGATTATTAGCAGACGTTCGACTTGGGTGTAGGTTCTTTTTTCGTTTGCTGCTGTTGTGTATCAAATAGACAGGAATTATGCAGAGATTGTTGTGTTGATTTGGAAACTAGGGAATTTAGAAATTTCGGAATTTAACAATTCTTCTCCCAATAGAATATCAAAATATTGTCAAACTTATAACTTTGATTCCCTAAAACCCCACACTCTTATCCACAAAGCATCACATCCAAATCTACAAAATTTGTACTTAATCTTCATGTTCTTAATTAATTCCCCATATCCAAAATGTAAGTACAAGATAAAGGGAGACAGATGAATCAAAGGATCGGCATGAAACATAGAAGATTAAGAAATGAGACAGACAGGGGTAGAAAGAGCAGAGTTTAGTTACCCGTTGCTATAATCCTATTCAATTAAGGATCCACAAGGCAGTTTCCGTCGTGCATCTATCGCGATCGCCTAATTGCCGGCGCGTCTTCCGTCGATCTCTTAATTAATGCACGTCTTACAGCGATCCCGGTGCGGTCTCTGGCGTTCGACAAAGAGCAAATCGTCCTATCGATCTATCGATCGGCGGCTTGCACCGCACGGCAAACCGCGAGCCCTTCGTTAACGGGGATAATTAAGCGACGTGTGTGTACGCACGTGCGTTGCGATCGAACAATGCGAGATTCCGCGAGCGGATTGAACGCCGCTGAGACGAGATTCTCTATGTTGTATCACGCGAGAGGGAAAAGAGAGAGAAGACACAAAGGACCCGGGAATGGGTTCCATGTTTCCGGAAATGGAAACAGGGGCTTGCTTTCGCGAACCAACTGATAAATTTGTACGAAAAACTTCGATAAAAATTCATGCTGGATGGCGTTTCAATTATTTTGATATCGGTAGGAAAAGATTTCTTTGAAATATGACTTGATATATAATTTATTTTCAAATGAATATAAGACTGTATTGAAAATATGTAAGATTTATTATATGACACTAAAGTTGCATTCAAAGTCGCATATGTGATATTAATGTACATATAAAATACATATGTATATTAAATTCCATTTGAATTACATACATGATACAAAATAACATACTAAACTACGTGTATTATACTAAAATACATCCTAAATAACAATTTTTCCTAAATGTATTAAGTATGTATGTGTAAAACGCAGGGTTAACGCAGTAACCTTTAAAACGTTTTCAAATTTCGCGCCAAGAAGCGCATCATGGCGTCAACCAAAACATTCATTGATTTTTAAAATACACTTTAATATACTTCACCAAAGTTTAACGTGCAGCAACAAAGTTGAAAAAATGAATACGAATACGATGTTTCAGTGATTCGAGATGAAGTTGCGTTAGAAATATTTGGTTTTCGCGCCAATCAAGGCAGCCGACATATTTCCAGCGGTGTATAAGCAAAGATGGAAGTTTTCTCGCGTTTTCTGAAACGTATGTAGAATCAAAGCCGTAAGTAAGTTTAAAATTCGCTAGAGTTTTCAGGGTAAAAGAGAGGTGTTTGTTTTCGAGCGCGTTCGTGCCGGAACTTTTCTCCGCGTGGAGAGAAGAGCGCGTCGCGTCGTCGTAGAAGTTGAACGTCGACCCTTATGAATTTTATGGAAATAAAGATTCTATTCTTAACGAGGTCCGTTGGAAGCCGAGCGTGCGAGACTGAATATTTCATCGGGCGTCGTCGAGCGTTCCACCGCGTGACCGTAGAAAAGTTCGCAAGAAAAGCGGAATGTGCCACCGAGATTCAAGTGTGTACGGGGGCGGGCTTCAACGAAAGTCGAACAGATTGTGAGAATCTCTTTTTCCCGTGAACGTTCAAGATTCAACCGGGATCGTCGGTACTCGTCTACCTACTTCATTGTTCTACGAACTTGCTCTATTTTGAAGTTGCTCGTCCACGAAATTGATCGGTCTACAATCTGATTTGTTCTAAACTTGCTCCCTTACGAACTTGCCTTACGTAACTTGGCTATCTACGAAGCTGATTGTTTAAGAAACTGCTCGCATAGGGAGCACGTAGAATTTATTAGGTTTTACGGGCAATGTTTTAATTTATGAAGTTATTAAGTTTGAGTCGAGAGTACGCTTTAGTGCGGTTAAGGAGGTTAACACACTCTTAAGATTTAAAACTGTAAGTTATGGCGATGTAATTGTTTGAGAATTTATTTAGTTTGTTTTGTTAAGTTTTAAGTTTGTAGAGAAAAATTTGTTTTATCATTATTAATTGCGAATTGTATTTATGATGGAAGTACTTTTCCCAAATGTAGTAGATGAATGTTTTGTACTATGGTTTGGAGGGTGTTAATGTATTGTGTCATTTGTGCGTTGATGCGATGTTATTTCGATGCATTATTATTTCGACGTGTTATTATTTGGACGAGGTGTAATTTCGGCGAATTATAATTCTGATGTATTGTAATTTCGACGCGTTATAGTTCCACACGTCGTATTTCCACGCATTGTATCTCTACGCGTCGTATTTCTGTGCGTGTTATTTCTACGCGCTGTATTTTCACGCGTTGTATTTCCACGCATTGTTACTCCACGCGTCGTATTTCCACGCGTCCTATTTTCACGCGTTGCATTTCCATGCGTGTTATTTCCACGCATTGTTACTTCACGCGTCATATTTCTACGCGTTGTGTTTCCATGTGTGTTATTTCCACGCGTTGTATTTCCACGCGTCGTATTTCCACGCGTTGTATTTCCATGCGTGTTATTTCCACGCGTTGTATTTTCACGCATTGTTACTCCACGCATCATATTTCCACGCGTTGTGTTTCAATACCTCTTATTTCCACTCGTCGTATTTCCACGCATTATATCTCCACGCGTCGTATTTCTACACGTTGTACTTCCATGCGTGTTATTTCCACGCGTTGTATTTCCACGCATTGTTACTTCACGCGTCATATTTCTACGCGTTGTGTTTCCATGCGTGTTATTTCCACGCGTTGTATTTCCACGTGTCGTATTTCCATGCGTCGTATTTCCACGCGTTGTATTTCCACGCGTTGTATTTTCCACGCGTTGTATTTTCACGCATTGTTACTCCACGCATCATATTTCCACGCGTTGTGTTTCAATACCTCTTATTTTCACTCGTCGTATTTCCACGCATTATATCTCCACGCATCGTATTTCTACACGTTGTACTTCCACGCGTGTTATTCCCACGCGTTGTATTTGCACGCGTCGTATTTCCTCTCGTTGTGACTCCATACGTTGTATTTCCACGCATCCTATTTTCAGGCGTGTTATTTTCATATCCACGTGTTATTATTTCAATATATTATACTTCCCCGCGTTATTATTCCCGTGCATTGTTACTTCGACGCTTTGTATTTCCACACATTGTTATTTAATCCATTGTATTTCCACGCATTATTATTACGATGCATTGCTATGTCAACAAGTTATATCGCAACGTATTATATATGGATATGTGCTATAACTCTCTATATGCCACCGTGTTATATCAGTACGCATTGTTATATCAATATTATATCAACGCACTGTCTAACGGTACATTATTCTGTCAACGTATTCTACTCTGTATTCAGTACAAAGAATTCATTAATTTTTCATGTTTCAATACGAAAATCTAATGCATCTAAATACTGATAATTTAAACGTATCACGAACAAGTTTTAAATTAGAATGCTTCTAATCCTTAATTAATAACTCGAACGATTTATCAAAGCTTACTCACATAATTTGCAATGAGTATCCACCGTTAATATTGGAATTGGAGTTAATTCGTGGATCAATCATCAATTTTATATAGTGATTTTAATCAGAATCTAACTATAATATCCCCTTAATACATGGACCTCGGTTAGAGCGCGGTAGGCAGAGCATTAATAACAATAGCGGTCGACGGACATCGGTATTCAATAATCAATTTCATTGGATTATTGCTGTTACCATTGGAATTAGTCCTAGTATCGATGCGTTGCTAATAGCTTCGACGCGATCTTCCCTCATTTTTGCCAGACCGATAATACAACTGCCGTTGTATAATCGCTCGGTTATTATTACCATCGCTGTCAATGTATCGGTACGAAACGCTTATCAGTTTTCGATGGATCGTTCTATAATTGAAGAGCAATCCGATTGATCGGCTGGTTGCTTCTCGACGCGCCTCTTCTTTTCTCCCTCTGCATCGCACACCAATGATTATTAATCGTAATCCTCTGCATCGACGCTCGTTTGATGGACATCCGAATTAGTCTGCGATTCTTTCACCCTTTGCGGTTTTAACTCTTTCGTTATAATATTCTTTTGTTCTAACTTTCTCCTTATAATTGAAAAGGCTCACTTTTTAATTCCTTGTACACTCATCATACAAAATTGTCATATACATATTAATGTACCTCGTATTTTTTATACACAGTTAACATATCTTAGGTGTACATGTTACAATGTATGTGTTATATATTATATGTATTTATTAATATTAATTATATGTACTTACATGTACTGAACACCTCATGAAACAATTTTTTAAGGTGACACAAATCCAGATAATAAACTGCATCATTTTCTACCTCAATTTTATTTGAAAATTATAATTCAATATTTATTCTAAGCCAGATTAAAATTGTATACGTTTATAACACAGCAATTTTAATGATACATAAAATACCCTGTCCTTTTATTTTTATTAGATTTTTTTTTCATAACAAAAGAAGCTAAATGTGTCTGTTATTAACGAATTTAGTAAAATTGCTAATAATTTATGTCAGAACCCATTGCTTTCGTCTCCGACGAAATTAAAAGAACTGAAAAGAAGATACACAATCGCGACTGACCGGAGTCTCATCAGTTGGACGAAATCCGGGCGAAAGATTAAAAAAGATTACAGTTGGTCGTTTCATATTAAAAACGAAGCAAGAGCATAGGCTTAGAAGAACGAATTGAATGCACCGTCGCTGTCCAATCCGAGGATTTCACTGGCTCACAATGTCCTCTTCGCTTTCCATCGCGAATCGATTTTCCCGTTGGCCGTCGTTGCGATTTTCTGGGTCTTCCCCGTTTCCCTTTCAGCTGCCGACTTCATTGTTCCTTCGGGTAACCTCTTCCATTCATCCTTAGCCGGCCGGTCAACGTCTTCCGATCGATATCAATTCCATCAGCCTCGTGTAATCGAATGTCACGAACTTTTTGATCGACCGTAATTGATTACCGTAGCCATTCGATATCGCGGGGGGATGAATCATGCTCTCCACATTGTTTCGAGTTTCTTGCTACACCAATTTTGACAAGCAATTGATGATGTGGATATGGAGTAGGAAATAGAGGGAGTGTTGTTTAGAAGTGTGTTAAATCGCCACAAGTTGTATTGCTACAAGTTAGGTGCAGTACATACTAACTGTTTGTATATCATCGCATTAGATTGCTATGCGTTGTATATCGACACGTTGGATATCGACACGCTGAATTTCGAAGCGATGGATATTGACGTGTTAGGTTTCCACGTGGTGAATATCGACGCGTTAGATTTCAACGCTTTAGATGTCGATGCATTAGACATCGGCACGTTCAATTCCGGTGTGTTGAAATACGACGCACTAAGTATCGATGCGTTAAGCTTCGAGCAATTGGATATTTACGCGTTGGATATCGACCCGTCAACTAACGACCTGTTAGATATTGATGCGCTGAAGTTTGGTGACTTGAACTCCTGTCTATTGGTTATCGACACATTAGATTTTGATTGGTATAATTTCTGTGCATTAGTTACCAACCCATTATATATTAACCTGTTAGATATCAGCCTATTGGATATCGTCGCGTCAGCTGCGTCACCCATTATATATCGATGCGTTGAAGTTTGATAACTTGGACTTTCATGAATTGCTTATCGACACGTTAGATTTTGACTGGTAGAATTTCTGTGCATTAGTTATCAACCTATTAGATATCATCCTGTTAGATATCAGCCTATTGGATATCGGCGCGTCAGCTACCCAACCCATTACATATCGATGCGTTGAAGTTTGGTAACTTGGACTTCCAATAATTGCTTATCGACACATTAGATTTTGATCGTTTGAATTCCTGTGCATTAGTTATCAACCCGTTAGATATTGACCTATTTGATATTGACGCTTTAGTTACCCAACCCACTATACATCAATGCGTTGAAGTTTGATAACTTGGACTTCCATGAATTGCTTATCGATACATTAGATTTTGACAAGTTGAATTTCTGTGCATTAGTTATCGACCCATTAGATATCAACCCGTTAGATATCGGCCTATTGGATATCGACGCGTCAGCTGCCCAACCCATTATATATCGATGCGTTGAAGTTTAGTAACTTGGACTTTTATGAATTGCTTATCGACACGTTAGATTTTGACTGGTTGAATTTCTGTGCATTAGTTATCAACCCATTAGATATAAACCTGTTAGATATCGGCCTATTAGATATCAACGTTAGGTACTAACCTGTTAGATACCAGTGCGTCGAAGTTTGGTGACTTGGACTTCCATTTATTGATTATCGACACATTAATTTTCGACCGATTAGATGTCCACTGGTTATGTTTCTACGCATTAGTTATCAACGCGTTAGGTGTGAACCCGTTAGATATCAGCGCATAGGATTTCCATGCGTTAAATGTTGATGTGCAGAAAGTCGACACATTAAGTTTTCGTAAAGTAAAATTTCGTCAAGTTAAATTTCCGTGCGCTGAATATCAATGCGTTCTATGTGTACATATTAGATATCGGCACGTTGAATTTCCCCGGGTTGAATATTGTCGTAAATCTGATATCTACGCGTTGGCTATTGACCTATTAGATATCGACCCGTTAAATATCGACGCGTAGAATTTCGACGGGATGGGTTTCCACGCGGTGAATATCAACGTGTAGAATTTCAACGAGTTAGATTTCCACGTGTTGAATATCAATGCGTCTACATATTAGATATTGACACGTTGAATTTCCTTGAATTCAATATTGTCACGTTGGATATCGACGCGTTAAATTTCAATCCGTTAGATATCGACCGGTTAAATTTCAACCCATTAGTCGCGTTAAATTTCAATCCGTTAGATATCGACGCGTTAAATTTCTACGCGTTAGATATCGACACGTAAGATCTCTACGTGTCGTATCTCCTCGCACTGTATCAACGCATCGAACATCCACGAGCACGCATAGTATCTTATATCGTGTATCAACCCATGGTAAATCCATGAACAATTCCATATCTTGAAAATCGCATTACGATGAACACCATAGTTCTTCCAGCGATCGTTGCAGCACCCGAAGGCAACCTGTGTGCCTATCTCCAAAGACGTTTCCCACGGCTCGCGGTTTTACAGAGTACGCTCGATTACTATTCCGCGATTTCGCATTGACAGTGATGATACCGTGTCGACTATCTAACTGTAACCGTGAAATTTCGTTTCGCTCAGAATGAAATTAATCAAACGCCGCGGCTACAACGACAACTGCAATCCTCCGTGGCCATCCGTTTATATTAGTTTGTTTGCGCGGACGTGCACTTTTCGCGTGCGTCCAGAATCGGTATTTTGAAACGAGCCGACGATCGTGTCTCGAGGATAACGATACTGACACGTAATTGCGGCAATTATTTGCAGGCATTTGGTCGTGAGTTTGATCGTTGACGCTTCGAAGGTTTGTTTTAATAGGAACACGCGAAAAAAGTTCGCAGCTATGCGGATGCGGAATCAGTCCATGACGGGATGCGCGAGTGTGAATGGCAACTTGTAATTGATTTAAATTGTATTCCGATTTATTCCACGACAGAGTTCGTTCACTGATTGTTCCTTTTCTACGTAAATGTTGGATGAATTATCCGGACGACACTTAAGTGTAAGAAATTCTGAGGTAAATACCTTTTCATTTCGCCGAGAATTTGTTCCGCATTGTGTGAGAAAATTTATTCTTTCAGCGAAATAAATATTTATGAATGCCATCGAACTGTGGGAATTTATTTATTCGAGATTTCAGAGAGAACAATGAGATGCTTTGGAGTACCGAAACGGTTAACAGAATTATAACGTTACGGGATGGAAAAGAATTTCATACAATGTATAGGAATATAGATACGCCAATGGGAGCTGTGAGTTTCTGGAGAATTTGTGAAACATGCGATATATTGGGCGATACAGTGATGATATAGCGTGTGAAGATACAGTACGTTGACATATAGCGATATTCAACGTGTAGAAATCGAGCGCGTCGTAATCGAACATGTAGAAATCTAGCACGTCGATATTCAACATGACGAAATCTAGTGCGCCAACATTGTACGCGTAGATATCTAATGTGACATTGTGTAATGCATCGATATTTCATCTAAGAAAATTTAACGAGATTCCATGATGTTTTTATAATTCACTGTGATATTATCCAACGCGTAAAAATCTAGTCGATATTTAACGAGTCGGTATCTGAGCGTTGATACTCAACGAGTTGAAATCTAACACGATCTGTAATTTGTCGTACATGCATTGGTTAATATTCAACGGGACGAAATCTAACTCGTCAATGTCCAACGTGTTGGTATTAAACATGTGAGAAACCAACGCATCCAAATATCCTAAGCGTCGATATTCAGTGCGACAAAATCTAATGCGTCGAAATCTAACATGCTAATATCTAGCGTGCTGATAAGTGGCATATCGATACGGGTCGAAATCTAACTAGCAGATACTCAACTTGAAATTCGATACATAAATATCCATTGCGTCAATGTTCATCGCATCAAAGTCTAACGCGTTGATATCTAACGTGCCGATATCTAACACGTCGATATTGAATAAGTCGATCTCTAACGGATATCCAACGCGTGGAGATCTTATGCACTAACATCCAACGCGTCAACGGATTGAAATCCAACGCGTCGATATTCGACGGGTATAAATCTAGCGCATCAATACCTAACGTGTCGATATCTAACTTGTCGGTATGCAACGCGTCAATAGTCAACGTATCGATGCTTCACCTATCGACATCTCAGACGTCAATATCCATATATCTAACCCGTAACAATCTCTAAATTTCCATCAAGCTTTAACCACTCAGTGATCAAAACACACTTCATAACGTCTTCCAATCGATCGCCTTAAATTACCTATTCTTCACTGAATTTTCCTAATTTTAATTAACCCCATCCTCCGGTTAACATCTCCCTAAATTGTTCTCCCTCCTGAAAAAGTTCCCCAATAAAAATCGGGGACATCAATCTCAGCGTTCGACATCGTGTCGCGATTAAAGTATTCTGTTTCTGAGCGTTTTGTAGACGTTAATCGGATCGTGCGAGAGTTTCAATTTACCGTTGGCCCGATGAGGAACGACCCTTTAAGAGGGATCAGCGTACGTTGAAGGGCTGATTATTGCGCGCCGGTAGGACACGTGCGTGGAAGGACGAGCGGAGAGCACGCGAGCGTAAGAGGCCTCCTCGTAATAGCTTAAGCTACCGAGATTCCCGGTTAATTAATTGATATTAACGTGGTGACGCACGTGAGGGGGGCGGTTCGTTGGCCAGTTTATAGAGAATTTCAGGGAAACGCTCGATCGCCAGGGTGGAAAAAGTCCAGGCGAATTTGCATGTTAACGAGGTAACGGGAGGGGGTGAGTTCCGCGATCGAATCTCCATCGCAGATATAATCGTTGCGCGAAGAGCGAACGCAGCCAAGCAGGCTAAATATAAAATTATGGATACACCGGCGAACGTCGGGATTAATTGAATCGACGATTTCGGGATTCGAGAAAGAACTGCGATCCAATTTATTCGACCGATTGCGCGACGACGTGTATAACTGCTGCGCTTCGCTCGGAAATGCCGCGAAAATGAGGTGGTTGGTCTTGCCAGGATTCGTATCGATTTTGCGATTATGTTGCGTTAATAGATGGTTGCTGAGTTATTTGCGCAGTGGGAGGAAGCTTTCGACGGTTACGATTGAACGGTTGAGCTTTGCCGTTACTACGTTGTCTAGTGGCTCGTAAAATTGCAGGGATTTGTGGTTCCCGATTGGTAGGCACGGTTCTTTACAACTCCTAAACATTCTGCAATAGTTTGTGGAACATTCTTCTAATTTTATGGTCATAGCTTTGTTCTAATTGCTTTCAGGTTATTCTTAAAGTTTTAGTTATTCTAAAGTTGTCAGACTGCTTTTAGATTTGGTGTTCTAAAAGTTGTCAAATTGCTCTTAGACCTAGTTCTGGAAGTTGTCAAATTATTCTTGGATGTAGTACTCGAAGAAACCTAGTATTCTAAAGTTGTCAAATTGTGTTTAAGTATGGTATTCTAACTGTAATCATCTCATCTTTGTAATATTTGCTGTTTGATTCGTTGGCCGTTTTATACAGATATTTATACAAATTTCTGTAATTACCAGTCTCTTCGGAGACACTGACTCGAGTTCAATTTTGTTAAATTTAACAATGAGTTGATATGTGGATATTATGACTTGTATATTAATTTTTATTACTTGTGTATTTACTATAGGTCTGAAATAATTTAAATATAAATACATAAAAGACTGACTTCTTTTTCTAACCTTAACAGAGTCAATCTTACCAGGTTAAGTGTTTCTTATCAACTTCTGTGAACTGTGGTCAGTTTCGATAAGTCGACCATTATAAACTTGTGGTTAGTTGGACCGTGAAGATGATTATCCTGGTTTTCGCAATTTTGTACAATTATTAACTGTTATCCAGTCTCGTAAATACATTGTAGTTAGTTTAGGTAGACTTTGAACATTATATTAATCTGAAGTTTGTAAAGTTATTAACTGTTCATAAATTATTGGAATTAGTGTCTTGTATCCAATCTTACGAACGTGCTGCCATTTTGAATATATTCTTCCAAACATACTAATCTTTTTAATTGTCTTTGTCTAATATAATAAATATATTGTAATTTGAAAAGACAACGATCATTGTCATAAACCTTTCATGCTCATTAATTGTTTTTATGACATTTTGGTTAGTTTGGATATATTATTTCAATAACCATTTTGAAAATTTTTTATCCAATCTTACGGTTCATATTTTATTAAACCATTCTCTTCATTATCTATTATTTTATTCCATATATTTTCGTAGCGTAATTAAATTATAATTTAATGTACTGTTGCCTGAATAATGAGAATTCAAATTTCGGTATATATTAAAATAATCATACATAAACTAACAGGTCGTGTTTATTGAAAATGACTGCGTGCATAAATGCAAAATGACTATGATTTCAATGTATAATTATGTTACGATATTAATAATCACTTAGATACATTAATTACAATAGAAAGTCTCGTTAAAAATTAATTGGTTGATAAAACAGTTGAAAAGAATTTATTATCGATTTTTAACTGGTATTTTACACTCTTTAATTATAGTGAAATATGTGAAAGCATCTGAAACTGAAATACAACGCACGAACGAACGTTTTAAATGAAAAACCTGCATTGGCCATTTTTGTTTCATTTACCTAACGTTTGGATAGCTGCGCACATTTCACGAAGAAACTACGGTCTTCAGAATTCTTTAAGAAAAATAATTCCTTAAAGAACGTCCCTCGCTTAGAATAACGCAACATCGTTTTCGTTGTTTCCTTTAAAATCAAGGAAAAATTTCTTTGAAATTTCTGCAGAAAGGATAAGAAGTAAGACAATGAAATTATACGAGACGTTTTCAAAATTCCATTTCTCTTTAATCTTTGTATCAAACGACATTATATTTCCGTGCAAAGAAATTCAAAGACTTCTCAAAGAAAATTTCTGCATTCTCAGTCTGGAAAACCTTGCCGTGCAAGCTTGATTATTTTTTACTCCTCTGAGATTCTTTTATCACATTTTTTAATTCATTTAGGTTACTTCTTAGCATATTCCACGAACGAACTGTAATCCAAGTTTAAGAAAAAAGAATAACTTTCTCAGGAATATGTCTCGCTTGGAACAATATAAAAATTGCTTCACAATCCCTAGAAAATGAAAATGAAATGAGGCAATCAAGTCGCTTCGAAAATCTTCTTTAACGTTTGTTTTAAATTAAATTATGTTTCTAGACCAAAGAATTTCAAAAACTTTAGAAAGTTTCAGTATTTTTAGTTTCTTGAAAAATCTTGTTAAAAATGCAAACTTCATTATTTTGTTTTCAAAATATATTTCCACATATATTTTAAGAGAACTAAACTTTTCAAGGTTTTCAAAAATTTTACTGTAAAAAGGCAAACTATTTTTTCGAAATAAAATTACATAAAAATTTTTCGAAGCAAAATTACATCAAATATTTTCATCATTTCTTGAATATTCTCAGACAGAAAAATTGGCAAAAGAAAATTTCAAACACAATTTCGCTACAATTTCATATTGCTCAAAATTTCAAAAGTTGCGAGTAAACATTCTATTCTTCGACAGAACTGTTTTCTCAAAACCGTAGACGCTACAAAGGGAATCAGAGATAAGACAACAAAATTGGCGTCCCACAAAAATGCCGTTTCTGCCGCGATATTATTTTCGCGAGCAGAGAAGCCGAAAGACATTTTAGAGAAAGTTTCGGTAAGAATCTCGGCGGAATATCGTAGTCAAAGCCGGGTTTCGTCGCAGAAAAGTGCTGGTTCGACAAACGGCCGTTATCGACCCGGAAAATACATAATGCTTATTCGGTTTCCTCGCTACGAGATCCCCTTTTGATTGCTCGACCTATAATCTGTAATCCGGTGGGCGTTAGGAACTTCTTTGTTCCGTTGGCATCGTAACGCGAGTATTCTATCTGCTCGTATCTACCTACCGTGCACACTATCTTTTATGGTATACACCGTATCTTTTCATCTATCTATTTGTCTATTTATGTTTTCTCCCGCTCGGTGCACGGCCATTGTTAGCCGTTTTAACGCGATGACCGTAATGCGGCAGTCGATGCAGCGTTTAGCCTCGCGGACAACCCCCACCGGGAACTTAACCCCGGATAAATGAGTTTCACTTATCTGCAAACGCGATTTCTACGTCTACCTCTCTCTAATTGCATTTTTTCTCACCTTTGCTATCGCGATGATGCACGTTTCGCTGCGGCTGAACCGGCGGGTGCAGGGGGCGTTTCGAGCTGGTTCGAGAAACGGAAACGAGAATGCAGAGGCCATTCTGTGGAAAAATAATCGCCATTTTTTTCTTCTCGCTACAGTGACTTCGAGATACTCTTGCCCGGTTATTTACTTGCTGTACACTCGTATTGTACGATCGAGCTGGGGTAGATACTTTTATTCTTTGTGGACAACGCTGAAGTCGGGGGTGGTTTGAGAGTGTTAAGAATATTTGAGGTATTATACGGTGAAATTCTACGAATTTTAAAGTTGAGAATTTGATAAGAAATTCTAGTATTTGAAGAATATGGTAATTTGGGGATTCAAGATTTTTAGGATCTGGAAATTTAAGGACTTGAGATTTTTTGAATTTTGGAATCAGCTGAAAGTCTGAAGTTAGTGACTTAGAAATAATTTGTGAACATTAAAATTTGGAAATTTAAATATTCGATATCTGACAATTAGTAAATTTTAAGAATTCAAACAACTCAGAGAACCAAGAATTCTCAACAATTTCCAAGAATCGAATTTTAAAAAATTCGAAAGAACCTCGCATACAGATTGACGTCCACAACCGCAGGAAATATGAACCCAATCCCGTATTAATAAAAAAAAAAATCAAAATAGAGGCAGAGATATTAAAAAGGACGAAATAAAGAAGTCCGGGAGTAAAAAAGAGGACAGAAACGCGAGGCAAAAGGGGGAAGTGCATTCCGCAGGGTGGAATTCGAACGTCATAAACGGGATTCCGCGTTGTTATTTCGTTAATGCGCAATAACGGGGCGCAATAATTCGGCCGTGACGTCGGGGTATGCAGATCTCGCGGACAATTGGATTATCCTATGTTTCGATCATCTGAAAATTCCAATTAACAGTAATGATCTTATAGCATCGAGGATAGATAGACACGATCATGGATGGTAGGAACGAAAGGTCGAGCAACGCCGATAATCCTTGGCCGTTCGTTGCACTGTAACGCCATAATGCGGCTAAATTAATTAATCGACGAGAGAGAGAGAGATTGTCTGAACGATGTGAAAACCACGATGGGTTATATTGAATGGAATTCCTCGACTGCGAACCGTCTTTCCGCCGATCGAATTCGTTCAGCTCCAGTAATGTTCCTCGATCTCTAAGCCTTAGCTAAGTCGTTTATTAATTTACCTGTTTTACCTCCGTTCGACGTGCTCGTTTAATTTCGTCTCGATTTTTGTTGCTGCGTCTCTCTGTTCGCTCTTTTCCTCCTCTCGTAGTCGGTTTTTTTCACGAATGTACCACGGTGGAACGATTTTAATCCCTGGCCAAGGGTTCGATGATGAGCGCTTTCGCTATTGAACGATGAATCGCGAACGAGAAATCGTGAACGATGCACGCGCACAGAGTGGCTCGCAATTAAGTATAATAGAATCGAAAGCGGCCCGTTCAATCGTTGCTTCGGTTTGCTTCGATTCTGCCGGCTTTTGCTTTTTATCCACGCCACCGAGAGGATGTTTCTCTCTGATGCCTCGGATCGAAAAGCTTTTCAAATCATTCTTCTTGCTGCGAGCGGAATTATTTACTCCTTCGGTTGCGCGGTTTATTTCTTAAATTATTTACCCTTTCTTTACTGATTCATATGTTAAAAAATTTTTAACTCACTCCGAAATAAAGCCCACAAAAATCTTTAAGAATAATCTTTTCATGAAAAGAATAAACCTCTAGCCATACTTTGACGTGTTTAACTCGTGACGCACCCACTGACGCACTAGATCTTACCCGAATTTTTAACATGTTTTAATTTGAAGTTCGACTGCAACTATTGTATGAAACTTTTTGGACTATAAATTTGATAATTTCATAAATGAAGTCACATTTAAGTTCATATATTCATAAAATCGTTATTAAACTTACGGTAAGTATAAATTCTTAAATAAGGTTTGCGTACACAAATTCATAAATCGAGACTTGTTTAAGGTTGTATGTTTATTAATAAACCAGTATTCGATTAAATTAATAACTGCATGTTACAGCTGTTATAACACGAACCATAAAACGTGTATAGCACGTAAAGCGCAGATTGACTGTTATACAATATAATAATCGATATTTTTCACTTCTCTCAGTAAACGAGAAAGGACGACAAACGTTATAGAACGGAAACCGGAAAAAGAAACGGAAGCTCGAAAATAGGAAGAAGAAGACGGGTGTAGAAGAGAGTGAACGAAAGAGAAAGAGAGAGTGATCGGAGGAGAGAAATGGAGGCGTCTGGTTCGACACGCTGAGTGCACGGGTATTTCGAAAATCCGATAAATCTCGTCTTCTCTGTCATCCCTCTTCACCAAATCTTCTCTCTCTGTCTCTCTTCAAATCTCTCCTTGTCTTCGAAATCTCCCACTCTTCAGCTTTCCTCTGTCTCTCCCAAATCTTCCACTGTCTCTCTTCAGCCTTCAAACCTTCCGCTGTCTCTCTTCAGCTTCTAAATCTCTATCCGTCTCCCTTCAACTTTCAAATCTCTCTCCCCAGGTTCTAAATCTTCTCTCTCTCTTCGGCTTCCAAATCTTCTCTCTTCGGCTATACAACATCGACCGAGCGATGAAATTTCCTCGTCGTCCCAATCTCTCGTTATTCCCAGGGTATTCTGGGTACCCGATATCCTCGGGCTTTCCTCCTTGAACCTCCTCTTCCTAAACCTCCTCCAGTCAGAGTCCTCTTTTGGTTATTTTGCCGCGGTACACTTCTCTTATTCGAACGAATCGATCGAGAAGACAGCGTGATCCTGGAGAACCGGCTAATAAGCGACCAACAATCCAGCTACCGATGAAACGAGCATTCTAGAGATGACCGATGATTTATTGCGAAATTCGTGGAACGATCTTCAGGGCTGGTTGATCACCGATACGTAAGACGTGCTTGAGAACGCAGCGAACATCGTGGAACAAGAACGGGGAACAGGAAACGATTTCTGCTCGTGAATTTCATATTTCGATGACGTTGAGTAATGTCCTGAAATAATTTTTTCTCGTAGATGTTATGTAATATTTCCTGTAATATTTCAAATGCAATCAGTTGTATTTGGAGTGAGTTTTGAAGATATTTAATTTTGAGAATTATATGTTGGTAGTAGTGGAGATGACTATCTTCATACAAGGTGATAAAATGGAAGTTGAAAATTTGGATGTTAGAGTTGTAAATTTGTGGATTGACATATTTCTTTTTTAACAAATGCACAAATTTCTTATTTTCTGATGAAGTTCATAAATTTCTTCCAAATCCCAAAATATTTCAAATCCATAACATTTCACAAAAACCCCAAATCTTTAGGATCTGACATTCCCTGAGCTCCAAGCTCCTACGTCTCCAACTCTCAAAGGCTCCTTAATTTTAAAATTTCATATTTTTACATTCCCAAACTGCTATATATCTCCAAATCAGAAATTGTCATATTCAAATCCCAAAATTACGTAAATACCTAGGTCTCCAAATTCCCAATCCACCTTGTAGTTATAAAGTTCCCAAATGCTCCACCTTCAAATCCCAAAATTCCCCATATACCTAGCTCTCGAAATTCTCAATCCACCTCGTAATTATCAAGTTCCCAAATTGTTCCACCTTCAAATCCCAAAATTCTCCAAATACTTACGTCTCTAAATTTTCAATCCACCTTGTAATTATCCAGTTCCCAAATGCTCCACCTTCAAATCCCAAAATTCCCCAAATACCTACCTCTCGAAATTCTCAATTCACCTCATAATTATCAAATTCCCAAATTACTGCACCCCAAATTTCCAACCTTCCCAAAGTCTCCAAATTTTCCCTTCACCATCCTAGTTATCCTAACATCCGCAAAAATGAACTTACTATCTTTCACCCCATAATATAATCGCTATATTCCCTAGGGAAGGTAGATTTTGCCGTCGACTGTACGGGCTGCGAAAACGCGTTCTCTATCGACTTTCGAGAAGCTTGACTTTCTTCCTGGTGGCATGGCAAGTCGCTTCTCCTCCCGGTAGCCTGATTCTCAAGCGTCTATTAACCGGCTCTTCTTCCGCGTCGATGAAAGAGGATCGTGTCTTGGCTCGTTGTAAATCGGTGAATCGGTGTCGCGATTCTTATCGACGTCTTCGCTGTCGACCGAGATTCTATTATCGTTCACGCAGCGTACCGCCGATTGTTTGTTGCCCAGGGCACGTTGCAGATTCTCATATGTTACTATTAGAGGGTAACGAGGGCTGGTTTATCGCGAGAGGCTGGTATTTATCGAGAAATCGAGAAAGATGCCTAGGTAAAAGATGCTTGATACACGATGAATAGAGGAACGGTTCAATGGATACATTCTGAAGTATCTCGAGCATGATTTTTCTCGTTCTTACGGGGACTTCGCACGATCAATATGAGGTGCATTGTTGATGCTTCAGGATTCTCGATGTTTATTGATAATAGTAACGTATTGAGGGTATTGTATTGATGGGCTGTATAGTGTGCGAATATGAGATTGCTGGTGATCTCAGAATATTGAACGCGATGTTTCGAGATTCAGTAAGTTAGGAAGCTGGAACTTTGAGAAATTTCGAGTTTGAAGTTGGGGATTTCCAAATTTTGATCTTTGTAGGTTTGGATATTGGGGTTTAGGGATATTGGGATTTAGGGATATTGGGATTTGGGGATATTGGGATTTAGGGATATTGGGATTTAGGGATATTGGGATTTAGGGATATTCGGATTTAGGGATATTGGGATATAGGGATATTGGGATATAGGGATATTGGGATTTAGGGATATTGGGATTTAGGGATATTGGGATTTAGGGATATTGGGATTTAGGGATATTGGGTTCTAGAGATATTGGGATTTAGGAATTTCGGGATCTAGGGATTTCGGAATCTAAGGAATTTGGCAATTTAGGGATTTGACAGTCTAGGGATTTGGCAATGTAGGGATTTAGGATTCTAGGGATTTTGGGATCTAGGGATTTGGGAATCTACGAATTTGGGAATCTAGGAATTTGACAATCTAGGAATTTGAAAATCTAGAAATTTGACAATTTAGAGATTTGACAATCTAGGGATTTGGCAATGTAGGAACTTAGGACTCTAGGGATTTTGAGATCTAGAGATATTGGGATTTATGGATGTTGGGATCTAGAAATGTTAGGATCTATAAATTTGGAAATGGAGAAATGAAAATTTAGAATCTAGGAATTGCAGGGTGTAAAAATCTAAAAATTTGAACCCTTATAAACTCAAAACCCTGAAGATTTGATACCTTGATATTTTAATAACTTAACTTGACAAGTTACCAATTTGAAAACTTGAAAACATAAAAATCTGCAAAATTTGAAAAATCAATAACTCAGAAAAGGGATAATAAAATTTGATGAACTTGGAAGTGTGAAATGTTCAAAAGGAAAGAATTCCTGGAGTTAACACAGGTGTTATGCAATGAAAGTGTACCTTCCACCTGAGTGTACCGTGATCTCGAACACTGTGTATCCCCTTTGTTGATTCGATAGACAAGGGATCACAGGATTATGTTCGTCTTCCTTCGTACGCTTGTGCACTCGCTCGAGCAACCAGATAGCTCGAAAATTTGAAATTTAATACTTTGAATCTAGGATGAGTTTCTTCGACGCGCGAGGATAGCGAAAATTAGTGGAGTATATACTACAGCTGTTTATAACATCAGATTTGTGTTTTAATAACTTTTTAGGAGACATCTGTTTATTAACTTGTAATTGCAATTTTGGTTATAAATAATATAAAATTGAATATAAGTTCTTTGTTGTAGAATTTAGCAACACTTGAATTATGTTAGAGAGTTGAGAGTACTTGATTAGTGTGTATTACAATGTTCATAGAGTTGTGTAATGAAATATGACTTTTATCTAAAACAGATTTGATCAAATTTTCTTCATTTAATTTTCAGTTGCAGCCTAGTGTAAAGTTAAATCATTAATTCTAATAAAACAAAAATAACATGAACAGCACAGATTTATTTGCCAGTTGACAATTGTCCCTTATAAGAAACAAGATGTCTAACCTTCAATAATATTTAACAATTAAATAAAAGGAATTAAATATAACAAGTCCTGTCATAAATTAATAAATAATTATGGAATTTTTAAGCATGTTCTTAGCAAGGAAAGTAAGAAGGAATAAGAAAGTTGCAAAGAACATAGTCACCTTTCATCCAGATAGACTAACAGATTGTCCTAACTCGAGTGAAGCTATCCAGGGAATTTTTCTCCACGAAATCGTGGTCGATTTCCGATCCTCGTCTCGTTTCCTCGTTCAATCGAACAGCAGTCGAACCTACACAAAAGTATCTGGCGTGGAGACAATGCTACGGCGAGAAAAAGGGATCGTTGGAACGTTGCGGGGGTTGGGAAAGGGTTGCAACAAAAGACAGAAAAGAAGACAATACGGCACGGAATGGTTGGAAGAAAGCCTACAGAAGAGAACTTTCCGCAGAGAGCAAACAACTCTTGGTGAAGAGAGAGCTTCTCGCGTTTTCAATCATCCATCGAAATCCCGCCACTTCCGGCCACGGCTTCCGAAGTGCGCGAGAAACATTCCGCGGGTCAATTTTGTACCCTTTATCTTCGTTTCATTTTCGTTCGCCGGGATTGCTATGGCGGAGATTATTGGGATTCACTTGGGGGATTCTTCTTTCCGAATATTGGAACGTGTTGAAATTTAAAAATTTATCTGTCGGGGAATTTAAAAATATTTTTATTGTCAGTTTTTGTTATATATAGTTTTAAGAGGTGGATGTAGGGAATTTTTAAATAGAATTGTAAAATGAAGAGGATTTCGAATTTTTCAATTTTATAATTGAATACTTTGATACTTGTTTTAAAGTCTCCAAGTTCAGAAATTATTAAATTCTCAAGTTTTCAAATAACAAAATTTCCAAATTTTCAAGTTTTCAAATAACAAAATTTCTAAATTCTCAAATTTTTATATTTTCAAATTCCTAAATTCCCCAATTCTCAATTTCCCAAAATTTCAAACTTCTAAATTACAAAAATCCCCAAGTTTTAAAATTTCCAAATTCCTAATTTTCCAAATTTTCAGATTTCCAAATTCTCAAATTTCCAAATTTCCAAATTCTCAAGTTTCCAAATTCTCAAATTTCCAATTTCTCAATATTCCCATATCCTAAACTTCAAAATTCCCAAATTTTCAATTTGCCAAATTTCCAAATTTCTAAACTTCCAATATTTCAAATTTTCAAGTCTCCAAATTTTGAATTTCTAAATTTCTCATCTCCTAAATTTCCATATTGCCAAATTATCAAATTTCCACATTCCTTAACTTTTCAAATTTCCAAATAAATAAAATCATTAAAATCCTCTAATTCTTCAAATTCCTAAATTTCTGAAATTACCTAAATCTCAATTCTTCCAACCCCCAAACCTTCAACTTCTTTCTAAAAGATCTAAATAACCAAAATCTCAAATTTCTAAAATCTCAAAATTTCCAAAAAAATCCAATAACCAAAACTCTCAAATTCCCCCAACCCCCAAAATCTTAACATTTGCTAAAAACTTCAAATTCTCAAAATCCCAAATTCCTCCAACCCCCAAACCCTCAACTTTCCCTAAAAAATTCAAATAATCAAAATCTTAAATTTCTCAAATTCCAAAATTTCCCAAAAAATTCCAATAACCGAAAATTTCCCAAATTCCTCTACCCCCAAATCTCTAGATTCCACCTAATTCTATCAGTTCCAACAATAGTCACTCCAAAAGTCTAGTAACTTGTCCCAACCTTTTCCCCAGAATTTAAAATTTTTCCCCAGAGTTTTCCCTAGAATCGCATACATCACGCATACCATCATTGCGAAATTTAATGCGTTAATCCCCCAGAACAAACGCTTGAGAAATTCGTTAATATCCATAATAACGTTTTCGTTAGACGACAAAGATCTCGCGATTTATCCTTTGAAATCTCTTCGATCGGCGGAATGAGTAAAAAAAGAAACCGTGATCTTTTCCCTCCCTCGGACGATTCCAGTAAATGGTTTCCCCTGGTTTTCTTTTTCAACGAGCAACGACAGAAACGGCGGGGGGCAAGAGGTATAGAAATGGGAGGACCGCTTTTCCTTTCCGCGTCGGGAGATTCGTTTCTCTTTCCGTGGAAACTCTATCTCGGAAAGATTGTATTCGCTCTCGGAAAATTCTACGCGATGACAGAAAATTTAGCCGGGAGAAAGAGAGAGAGGGAAAACGAGACGAAGAGGGACGAGCTCTTCGCAAATTACGTTATTCGCTTTTGAGGCGAAGTGCTTCGCGTTGTAAGAGTTTCAACAAATATTCCGGTAGCAATATCAGTCTATTCTGTCTCTTTCTTTTTATTCATCGTTCCTCTCTCTCTGTCTCTCGTATTCATTCCCGTTAATCCTGCTTGGACTCGTGAATTCCTGCATGCCGAGGTCCCAGAGGGTCTCCCGTAGAAATTATGAATGAGACGAGAATGTTCGTCGAGATGCGAACGCGTATCTCTTCCTCTCCGTTCTCCCTTTTCTCTCTCCCGCCCGACGTTCAACGAGTTGCATTTATTTTGCAATATTGCCGATAGTAAGCTTTGCTTGATTTTATTCGGTCATTTTTGCCGTTTCAATCGTGACTCGCTGTAATATCGTTGGGGGAGATGCGCCTCGCTACGAACAGAAGGTTAATTCAACGCGGGATAACCATTTATTTACAGCTATTGGAAACGCGAATCGCTATTCGAAAGATTACGATGTTTCAATCTTCTTTCCTGATGGATATTCAGAATTTTACGCTCGTGCAGTTTCGCCGGGTCTATTCTTCTAATTTTACCGCGATTTTCATGTCGGGAATTCGTGTTCAGCGATGGCTGAATCGCTAAGCAATATTTAAATGTCGCCGTTAATTATTTCAACCGACTGTCTGCGGTTTGTCTGCCTGCAAATATCAGACACAGTTTACTATTTAATCACTCTATAATTGAGAGGATATTTTATAGCTGTTCCAACTTTTTTTTATACAGTATTCTATTTAAGCAGTGTCTGTCTTATTTATTGTATTATCTCTTCTGTTACTATTTTACTGATTTAATTTACTACTGTTTCATTATTTCATATTTGGGGTTTCAAAATCCCAAAAGCTTAATTCCTCAAAACTAAAACTTCCAGCCATCAAAACTCTGAAATTCTATCATCCTAAAATCCCATCTCCAACCATCATCCCTCCCCAATAAAAGACCCTGCTCTCCCAACCGCACAATTTCACTACAGATATCGTACCGGCACACTTAAATGAAGCATTCCCCAAATTCTTTTCCCTTAACCTCGAATCCGTTAAAACCGCGGTAGCCATTTTGTATCGCCCCGTAACGCGACATGGCCGCGATTGATTTCGGACAAGCGAATTTACCTCGAAACCGAATTTCGTTCTACTATTCGCTGTCTGCAGTTCGAGAGAGCCAGAAGAGGTCCGTGAAGGAGAGAAAATAAGGGGGATGGAAAGAAGGTAGGAGACGTGCAGCGGTAACATCGTTTCCTTGACGTCCCCTCGTGAAATTCAATTTTATTTCTTGCTCCCATATCGTGCGTCGCCGTCGTCTCGCAGTCGGCCGCATTGCGGTTCGGAATTTGCGGAACGCGAATAGATGGAAACGCGCAGTTTTTCCGCATTCTCCTTCGATTTTATCGCGACCACTACAATGCGCAATATTCATCGCCTTGGTGGTAGACTGGCAGCCCGTGGTTGCCATTAAATAATACGGCTGCTGGTTGTCGAGGGAGGAGGCAGACGACGTCGACAAGAAGCGTACATTTTCGAAGCGGCAGTTTCGAGAAACTCCCGGCTTGAAAGCGTTCCCTTCGACGACAAGAGATTCGATATTCCTGATACGGTGTCGAGAAACGTTAACGGTACCCTTTCGCAGTCCATACTGGGATTTCTCCCTTCTTCTCGATGGATTCGCAAATTCTGCAACTTCGCGATTTTTAGACGGTGCATTTTGCAATTTTGATATTTATGGATTCTTTATAGAATATTTCGTAGTTTAAATAAAACACATAATGTTAATTTTTTCTGTTTGATGTCTTGACAACATTTGAGGATTTGAGGATTGTACAACTTGACTTGAGGATTGTACAATTTGCGTTTGGTCGTTTTAGAAGACATCAATGAGTCATCTATACTGAAACTTTTTCTGATGAACCTAGAACAAAAATAAATCGAACCACAGTTTTGTTAATACTGCTAAACGTGTTTTTGTTAATATTAATTTTTTAGAAAAATATTTCACATATCTTCATATCAGTATATTCATAGCAGCCACTAAATGTAATTTTCAGTGGTGTTATTTCTACGTTTTGATGATATCATTTGCACATTTGTTAGCACTGCTCCTACATCTCATATCATTTGTACGTTTGGTAATATCATTTCTATGTTTGGTGGTATCATTCCTACGTATGGTAATATCCTTCCCACATATGGTAGCATTGTTTCTACATTTCATATTATCATTTCCACATTTCGTATTAACACTTCCATTTCGTCACATTACTCCCACGTTTGGTAATATCATAGTATCGTAGTATCGTTCCAACGTTCCACTGCATCGTTGGGTAGTATCATTTCCACGTTTGGTAGCATCGTTTCCACGTTTGGTAGTGCCGTTTCAGGGTCGGGATAAACAGGGACGAAGGAAAAGAGTGTTGGAGCGGCACTCGTAAATTCGGAAGTAGGTCCCCGAGGAAGGAGAGAGCGGTTTTCACGATGTTCCCGGGCGTCGAGCGCGAGGTTAAGCCAGGTCAGGCTGAGGCGTTCGCTCGCTGCCAGAGTCCAGTGCCCTGAGAACCGTTCCAGCCGATAAACCACCTCCTCCTCCACCTCCTCTATGGCCGCTTCGCGAGGATTCGACGCGGATACACGTCGCGGAGGTTACGTCGGGTCAACCGAAACGCCGGACACGAACGAACCGACGCACGCGAGAACCGCGATTGCTCGTTTGCCTACCGAGCCTGTCCACGGAATTCTCGATAACCCTGCTCGAAATTATTCCCTGATCGTTGTCACCAACCTTGCGCCTAGGGATTTATTTATTTTGACGTCGCTTCTTGATGATGAACCATCGCTTGTCGAATTACTGTACACGTCCGACAAGTTGACACGCGAACCGATAGCGTTCGCTACTTCCGACTGACAACTTGTCGGACGTGCTGCAAAATTTATAGTACTATATATTTTACTGACCTCTACACTTTATGGAATACTTTAAATGTTTTACTATTTTGGTAGCCATTTCATGGCTACTATTTTGGTTTTCTGTCAGCAAGTTCTAGTTTGATTCTGTAAGGGTTGTTCAACTGGTAGTTTTGAATTCAGAATATTAATGAAAGCTTTGTACAGTTACTTTTATGAATCTTCAAACTTTAAGTTGATATACCACAAGAGCCATTTTGTGACACTTTTCTGTCCGCAATTTGTATTTTATGATTTTAATAAAATTCATGAAGCAGCCATTGTTTATTATAACTAGTAACCAGCCATTTTATTTTAAAAATATTAATGAAGACTGCATAGTTATTCTCACGGAAGTTGAAATTTAATAATGCTTAATTACTTCAATCATATTCTATATTTCTGCTCCTCATATAATATAGTACATACATATATTTCGTATATATCCAAATTTTAATAAAAAAAAGTTCAATAAATTGTCTCATTTTCACGCAAATGCATATACAATTTAAAATTTGAATGCACCATGGAAATGCATGTGAACTGCCCAAAATAATGGGCAAATATAAAATCTGACAAAATAGTAGACATTTTCATCCCCTATCTCATCATCCTCTAACAACGGCGTCGCAATCTTGAAGCCCATACGAGGCTCTAACAAAGCAACGTATTTTCTTATTTCATCAATAAATTCAAGGTCAATGAAGAGACACAAGATGAAAAGATCCCCAGCGGGTATCGTCGCGTTAAATGACACTCGTGGGTCGGCCATCTCGTCTGAACAATGTGAAACAGCAACGCTCGCGATCGTCTCCATCAGCGTATAAATAATCCAGCGGGGCCCGGAATTCTCGAAGCTTGCGTCTCTGTTTTTCCTCATGCATTATTCAGGATCGGTATGAGTGACGCGGGATCTCCGGGGGAATCGCACGAAGCGAGCTCATTATTTTCCAGCGCGATCCGTCCGCTTCGACCCCGGTCGAGCGGTTAATTCGCGATCGCGAGCCGCAGGCCGCTTTTTCTTGGGACGATAATCGCGTAAACACGGCGGCAAACGGGCGTAAAACCGTCGAACAGAGAAAGGTACATCGAAGGGTGGATCGAGAGGGGGATGAAATCGCCGCGAGGTTGATCCACGTACAGCAATTACGCGAATAGTTCGATCCGCAATTATCCGTATTGCTTTCAACGTTTCGCAGGCGAATCGACTTTTCGTCGATGCAACGCGGCTTTTGTCTCGTTGTTTCGATTCCGCCGGTTCGAGAGGGTGAAAAAAAACGAGTCTCCCTGCGTTTTTTCCGATCTCTTTTCCTGTTGCGTCTCTTTCCGGTTTTCGTACGTGCCATTCAACCGCGGCAAACAGCAAATTGGACTTTCTGTCTGCTGGCGTTGCATTCGCACTCAGATCCCGGGAGAGCAGACGATGGTATCGGGGATCCACCTCTTTATTTCCATCGGAACTTCCTTAGTTCTCCCCCTTGGCTTCCGGGTCGCGTATTTTGTAACTCGTATTATTTAAATTTACCGAAGTCGAGTGTGTACGGGGAGACCGAGTTAAATCTCCTTCGAATTAGTCGAGTTATTTGAATTCGACTACGTGACTTCGAGTTCACGCTCGCACGAGTTAAGTTGGCTGAAGTTGTTTGAATTCGAGCAGCATGACTTCGACCCTTAACTACGCTCGCCTGGTTTTGTACGTCTCATCTTTCCGGTTTTTGAGTTGAATTCTGGAGATTCAATCCTTTTCTTCTTCCTCCTTTCTTCCTTCCACTATTAACATATGACATGGTTTTTCTATATCTAAAAGTCTGAATTTAAAAATCTGGGAGGAAACTGGAATTCTTGAAGACAAAAGCTTGAAAATAAAAAGTATGTTTAATATTCCTTACATGGACAAATTCTAGGTATTATCATTCCTTATGATCAGACTATCTTTTCATCTAAATTGCAAACTTTTGATCAACAATAGACTGCATGAATGAACACATATTACAGTTCTGTTTAATTTTAATACAAGAAACATTTCATGTTTCTCAGATTTATTAGCACAATCTTTATCGTACATATTCGTCATATTCGTAACACGGTTGTGATCAAGAGAGGATCATTATGGATAAGACAGAGAATGAGATTGCCTGTGCGAGTTATACAAGGTAACCTGATTCATTTTTATTTGAGGGGATGAAAATGAGAATTTGGTGAGCATTACGAAGGAAACTTGCTCGAAAGATATAAATGTTAAGAGAGATGGACGAAGTTTGATTATCTTCTTTCCACGAGAAAAATGAATTTTCTTGATGGGATTGTGTGATGTGAAATGTAATTTGATAGAATTCATAGGGTGACGAAGAAACTTTCAGAATTTTATATTTGTATCTATAACGTTATTATAACACAACTTGTAGTGTTCTTATATTTTGTGACGATTTTATATATTTATTAAATAGATCAGATTAATACTGTAATTATCTGATAGATAATTTATTAGTTTTATTATGTACTCTTATATTGCGTTTCAAAATTAATTTCGGAAGTTCTTGCTGGTGGTGCTTGTTCATAATAAGTCTTTGTTATGTTTTCTTTTAAATAGTTTATGTATATTATTCTAAATTATATTTCAAGAAAATGATACTCTTTCTCGAATAGTTTATCTGATCATCTTCAAACTTCCTCAAACATATTCAAACATTTTCAACATTCTTGACATTCTCAAACATTCTTAAATATTTTCAATGTGTTTAAACCTCCTTGATATTCTCAAACATTGTTAAACATTTTCAATGTCATTCAACATCCTCAATATCTGTAAACATTCTTAAACAATTTTAATATCTTCAAAGATCGTCGACATCTTCAAATATTTTCCAACATTTTCAATGTCTTCAAACATCCTCAACATCCTCAAACATTTTCAATGTCTTTAAACATCCTTGAGACCCTAAAAAATTCTTAAACATTTTCAATATCTTCAGACATCCTCAACATCCTCAAACATTTTTAATGTCTTTAAACATCCTTGAGACCCTGAAAAATTCTTAAACATTTTCAACAACCTTAAACATCCTCAAACATTGTCAAACATTTTCAACGTCTTGAAACATCCTCAACATCCTCAAACATTCTCACACATTTTCAACGTGTTCAAACATCCTCAAACATTCTTAAAGATCCTCCACATCCTTAAACATCCTCAAACACCCTTAATGATCCTCAACATCCTTAAAGATCCTCAACATCCTCAAAGCTCAACCAATAGTACAAACCTAATTCAACCCCTCATCAACAAAACCTCTAAAAATCCCCATATATAACAATTGTAAACAACAGATCTCCCACTAAGAATTTTCTTTGACACACGATGTTGACCGTTTTCAGTCAAAATCGATCGAGGATGAGCTTGCATGTACTCGCACGCAAGATCGACCGGAATAGCCCGCGTTTATCACACCAGCACATATTCAGCGGTTGTTCCACCGTTTCCGGCAGCGTTATTCGGCGCGATAGCAAATTGGAGTCGACTCGTATTCACGGACAAACGTGGTTGACGTACGATCTCTCTTGGGGAAATCGTGTGGGTGGAGCCAGTCGTTTTGTGTTCCTTATTTTTACCGGAGTCGTCGTGGCTCCGCATGCATCCGCCTCGACACGCTTTTCTCTTCGGACTAAACTCGCTGCGAATCATATTCAAAATATCGATTCGTTACAAATTTCATGTACTTTCAGGATCTCAGAATATCTTAAGATTTTTTGAGAAATTTGAGAAAGATCGAGACAAATTTTTTGAGAAATTAGAATTGAGAATCTCTTTTCTTCAGGTTGGTTCAAATTGTCTACCTGTATGTGGATATCTTATATACAAAATACCAACTCAGTAGCTAATCATTTTAGTAGCATCATTTCACACGTCGATACATACCGAATTTATAAATAAATTTTTTGTAGTAATCTTATATAGTGTAATGCTCTTTCTGTAGTTCACTATGTTGACATTCACCTATCAAAAAAAATAGTATTAACAAAATCTAACTAACTTTGCAGATATATTTATTTA
This sequence comes from Megachile rotundata, assembly GCF_050947335.1. Lineage (NCBI taxonomy): Eukaryota > Metazoa > Arthropoda > Insecta > Hymenoptera > Megachilidae > Megachile > Megachile rotundata. Next base: position 8,792,535 of record NC_134991.1, on the reverse strand, counting down.
TATTTAAAATGTATTGAATAAAAACTAGTGAGCGTTGGTTTATTTTCTACTAATAACCCAACTATTCGATGAGTTATTTTTCTGAGCAAAATGGTGCTTGATTGAGGTGCCATTTACGTTGGCAAGACAAATTTTCACGACGTGCCTTCGACACCATCGCCGTACTTAACGAATAACAAAAACGCAGTAAAAAATGGAGCAACAAACAAGACAGTCGGCGCCGGGAATATTGAGCAACAGTTTTCCCCTTTCCCCTGTCAGTTCCATTACAACCCCAGGCGATCCACGGTCTCTCCTTGAGACACTTTCCGACCGATTTTCCAACTCGGCGCCGACGATCGTTGCGATCCTTCTCTTTTCCAACCTACTTTCATTCACGCTGATCCTCAAGGCTTCTAAAACGTAACTTTTTCCACAACCACAGAGAAACCGACCGCTGACCGTGCATCGATCTATCGAGAAAATTTAAGTCGACCAATTAGAGATCGCTGGTTGAATTATTTGTTCTTCCGCGGTCGTGTTTATGCTGATGTTTGTGAAAGTAATCCAATTTGTATTCTTGCGTGATTTATGTGCTCTTGTATGATTTATGGTTCTTCTGATCGTGTATGATTTGCGTTACGTGAATTTATTGTAGATATATCATGGAATATTGTTCTATTTGCTTAAATAATTTTCTTTGCATTTTGTTGTTTGGGTAATTTGTAGATTCCTGCGATTTATATGCGGGATGTTGGGAAAGTCTATGTAAAGATATTAAAGTGAAGAAAATTGATTTTGATAATTAATTAATTTTAAAGTAGTTGATTTTGAAGAATACAGCTGTACTTTGCAGAGTTGTTATGATTAAAGATTAGTCATAGGAAAATCTTTTTATATTCCTCAAGATTTCTTATTATAATTGTTTTTCTGTGATGAAACTTGAGGTATTATAAAATTATATAGTGTATATTTTATTTAACACCGTTTATACAATTTATAACCTCTACTGAACTGTAAGGTATTCCAAGAAGATTTTCATACTTAATTAATTTAAATATAGGATGATATATTAATTTGTAGAATGAGCATCATACTAATAGTTGTGATTTATTTTTGTTTCAGGTGAGTGAATCTCGTTTTTCACATAAAATACTAAGCCGAGGGGACAAGTATTTGTAATAAACAGTAAGTGACAAAATAATTATGAATCATCTTTTTGAGGACGTGATTAACACTGTAGACACAAAATATAAGTAACTATTTATTAGTTAATTGAAACTCCAAATTTCTAAATTATTAAATTCCCAGATTTTCAAAATTTTACACTTCTAAATTTCTGAGTTCAAAAATTCGAAAATTTATAGATCTATAAGTTTGAGGAATTGAGGAATATTGGAATTGATGAATTGGTGAATTGATGAATCGGTGAATCGATGAATTGATGAATTGATGAATTGATGAATTGATGAATTGGCGAATTGGCGAATTGATGAATTGATGAATTGATGAATTGATAACTTGATAACTTGATAAATTCATAACTTGATGAATTGATGAATTGATAACCTGATAACTTGATAAATTGATAACTTGGTAAATTGATGAAGTGATGAATTGACGAATTGACGAATTGACGAACCGATGATCTGATAAATAGATGTCTTCCCGAATTGATTTTATGTATAGGTATATTGATGAATTGAGAATTGGGTAAATTTATGAATCGACTAGCTGACAAATTAACAAATTAATGAAATAACAAATTGATAAAATAACAATTTGACAAATTGACAAATGGACAGATCGATAAATTAATGAATTAGTAAATCAATAAATGGTTGACTTAATGAACGAACAGTGCCCACTATATCTTTCCTGGCCACTTGATCTACCCATCACATATAATCTCGAATATCTCGTCAATACCCTTGACACAAAAATGTCATATTCTCCTAACTTCTTCGGCAAAAGAATAAAAGCATCCCTTAACAGGCACTCGAATTTCGTTGCTTACGAGTCATCGGTCAAAAAGAATGAGCAGTTATAGCAAGAACGACAGAAATCCCCGATGGTGCGTCGAAACGGTGAAACGTTCTCCACCTTCCACGATCGAGCGTGTGTCACGCGTTCATGGACATATAAGTACCGATTCGTTGTGCACAGAAAGCGAAAGAGGGACGAGGAAAGCGAGAAAAGACACGGGAGAACAGAAACGTGGCCAGGCTGCTGCATTTTGCTCATACTTGGCGAGGACGAACTTTCACACGACCAGAATTCTCCACGGTGCGACAAACAATTACTGCTATTACGCCAGTGACATACAAATTGCTTTTTTAACGCCGCTACTTGCCGTATTTCATCGAGGACGTTTGTTTCTTCATTCTACATTTCCTTTTCGAATTACTTTCGTGTATCAATATTTCTCATCGAGGTCGATAAAACTTACATATTTAAATCACCGGTTTTAACACGAAATTTTAAATAATTTTAGATAGCTTGAATAATTTATATTAGATAACTTGAATTTTTAATTGGTCGAAGATTTTATGCAACTCGATATGTTGAATAGTTAAAGATTCAGCTAAAAATTTGCACACGTCCATCAAAGTTGGAAAAATTTCATAATGTGCTCGTAATACGACCTCAAGTGAAAGCAAGTCGATCCATATACGACTGAAATATCACGTGAAGGAGATTTACCGTGCTTGTTGCTTTCTTTTTCTTCAGACTTTTCATCGCTCTTTGCTTTGATAAATGCCCCGACTTCGGTGCAAATCTGTGGTTTATCTCGATACTCGATTTCGCGATCGGTAACCGTCTACTTTTAAAATTTATTTCATTTTTTGCGGGGTTCATGAGTCACCTGCGAAGAAAGTATTAACACCGTGCCACCTGTGGTTCCTGATCTTTATCGGAGGTGCGACTTTAATTAAGTGAAGAAATGTAAGGGAACTCTCTTATTAAATCGTTTAACACGAAAATCTTTCTTCGTGAACACAGTTGATCACATTATTCGAGTCATAACAAAATGTAGGATATTTTTTAGGATGTTAGTTTGCAACATAATTTTGTGGAATTTTTTCGGTTATTTTGTCACTCTACCACAAAGAGAAGAGCTCCTATTTTAATTAGACATTGTTATAGTTTCACATTTCAGGTTTTAGCTACTCATAGGTGACTCTAACAATTTGATCATATGTTGCACATCCACTGATCTATTATATATATTAATTTATTGTATTCATTCCTTCTATTCATTTAGAACACTAAAACTACCAATAGGTCCACAAGTTTCTTATAATAAATTATACCACTTAAGGTGGCTTTCTTGAAATCTTGAATTCAATCGAAATAAAGAATGTGTCAACTTGAAGTCAAGTTGCATATCCACTGATCTACTATATATATTAATTTATTGTATTCATTCCTTCTATTCATTTAGGACACTAAAACTACCAGTAGGTTCACAAGTTTCTTATAATAAATTATACCACTTAAGGTGGCTTTCTTGAAATCTTGAATTCCATCGAAATAAAGAATGTGTCAACTTGAAGTCAAGTTGCATATCCACTGATCTACTATATATATTAATTTATTGTATTCATTCCTTCTATTCATTTAGGACACTAAAATTACCAGTAGGTTCACAAGTTTCTTATAATAAATTATACCACTTAAGGTGGCTTTCATGAAATCTTGAATTCCATCGAAATAAAGAATGTGTCAACTTGAAGTCAAGTATAAATTCTTGTAGTTCCAATGTCAATGCAATATAATTAAAATTGTTGAACATACTCGTACTTGTAACCTAAAAACAGCTCGAAAACCGTAACCTAGTGTCAAAGGAGCACTTTCCATAGTCCGTTCGTTAAAATACTTGGGTCTCGTTAATTGCACCGAAAAGGTATTCCAAGAAACAGGGTAACAATTATTCAAGAATTCCGCGTTTGCACGTGGATCGATCTATGTTCGTCGCTTTAATTTATGCCATCTCGTTGATCATTAAGCGTGTTTGCGGTGGTTGCGCATTTACCTGGTATCCGCATGACAAACGTATATCGGGTTCTCGTTTATGAAGCGTGTCGATTCAAGCCTCATGAACGTGTGGATCCACTGATCCGTTGATCCATGGATCCCATTGAGTATCTATCGTCGTATTCAAAGGGCGAATCGAAAATCGTATAGCGATCGTTATTGATCCGGGGCGAGGTTTCAACGAACTGTGGCTACCGGAAAGAAGAAAAAATCGAGCGATCCCTGTTCACCCGTAAAGCTCGACGTCCCGTGACAAATCTCCTCGCTGAAGGGGTCAGATAAAATCTGAGAAACTCGGCTGGCGATCGTGCAACGAGTTTGCGCCATGGGGCACGCACACTCTCTAGCAATGGCCACTTACTTTTTTAGCTAACGGAAAAGATTTTTTAGCACTTCATTTCGATTTTTCATAAATTGTAACTCTATGCTTTATCTGTAATTTTGAAAAATTCTAACATAGATCTCGTGTTGTCATTCTTCTACGAATCCTATCATAATTTCACTTTCCCGAAAACCTAATGGAAATCCTAAGTGTCCCCAAAGTCCACAAATCCCAGATTTTCCCAAGAACCACACCACAAATCCCAGATTCCCAAAAACTATATAACGAACCTATCCCACCTTTGCATCTTACATTATCCTCAAAAGCACTTTCTCCTCAAACCACCTGTTTTCCAAAAATTCGAAAGTACAAATCTGCAACGTAATTGTAACTCGAATGTAGCTCACATTGCCCCGAACTGTACTTACATAAGTAACTATACGTAAAACACGTGTGCTCGTCAAAGCGTGACACGTGTCTCGTCACGGGACGCAGGAAATCGTTTTCTCGCGGTTTCCTCGAGAGTTTATCGATAAAAACGGCCATCTTGTTCGAATATCGGCGAGTGTACGGTTTCTCGAGCTCGTTCAATCGATTTGTATCGAGACGACAAAGGAAATACCGTGGATAATTTATCCGATCAGTGGAGCTCTTTGAAACCGCTAATCTCTGGTATTTGAATATTTAAATGATCCGGTGGGAGTGGATTATGCGAGCAAATCGATGGCAGTTTCTCACAGTGACTGTTTCCTACGATTCGCTGGAACGATTTATCGTAAGCGGCGCCTTGTTCGCGTTGAAAGGTTCAAATCGCTTCGAAACGTGTTACAAGCTATTTTTATTATCGCCGAGCGTGATTTGTTTGTGAAATGCAACTCTGTTTGTAGGAGCAGGAGTGTTGTTATTGGCCGCAACTTCTGAAGTTGGTTCATTCTTGTTCAATTTATCATCGATTAGCACATTGTCAATTGTCCTTGAGTTTGTACAATTATAATTTATTCGGTGAATCTATTTATACACAGTGGAACTTCTAATAATGTTTCAACAGGAGATTATGGACTTAACTCATTTTATTTTGAATTAATGATATTGTTTATTGGTTTCATTTGGAAGAAACAGTTTAAATTATTAAAATTTCTTGCAAGTTTTATATTATTGCACTTTTGTATACTGCACTTATAATGCATATTCTTCATGCATGTGAATTTTTAAAGAAAATATGCATCTGTGAATTAAAAGAAATATATAAAATATTAAAATCTTAATCCTCAATGATGTCTTATCAGATCAATCTTGCTTTCCATAAATTAAAATAATGAAATTTCATGTATTTTCTAACACATGAATTTTATAGAAATAAAATTCTAAATAAAACATATGAATTCCATATTCTCTTTCACTTCAATTCAATTGAATGAACCAAATTGAATTTCACTCCAAGCTCACTTCACTTAAAAATATTTTCGATGAAACTTTTCCGTATGAAACTTAAAATTTCAACTATCTGCGATTACATAAATGTTTGGATTAAAATAAGTGGCAGATACGATCCAAATATAAATGATATGACAGTTAAAATGTTACAACTTTCACGTGAGTATATTTTACAAGATATTCCTTGTTAAAGCACAGGATATTTGAAAGTTGAAGGCACGATCGAATAATCCGGTGAAAACGTTAACGGACGTTCGAATTAAACGCGCGAAATTTACAGGACAATTTGCAATTATTTCGCAGGTTGATCGCTCGTAAGGGAGAGACCGGTCGGGTTCACGAAACTTGGCCGGGTCATTTAATTTCTCGTGGGGGCTCGCGTGAAAAACACTTTGCGGCCGTAACGCAATTAAAATCGGCGCGCGAGCGCATAGCTATCGTAGCGTAGAAACGTGCACGGTATAACGAATTCCGGTGTGACGCGTGTTGTGTTTCGGTAATAGTGTGTGACCAGCGTGTGGAAATCGTGTCAGCCGGCGGGGTGTGTCGCGTATCCGCGGTACCGCGCGGATAATTCCAAAAATCTGAATGAAATTTAATTAACCCGGGATCCGTGGCGGCCTATTGATTCCTCCGATATTCTGTACCCGTGGGATTCGTTTCGTCCGGGTCACCGGTTCTCAATTAAAATCATTTTTTTCCTTCTTTTTCCCATCGAATTATCTGACAACCGGTTGAATTAAACAAAACCGTATACAATTGTTTTTTTTACCCCCTTTATTTCCATTGGAATTGATTCTGTTTTACCGGATTTTGTTCTTGAATGTCTTGTTATTTTAAAAATTGTATCGAATTGTATTTATGTACTTATTAGCTCTTGGAAGAAGTTATTGTTGTTGTTTTTATGGTAGTTTTATTGGTATCGAATATTGGCCGAATAAATGTGTCAATAGATTATTGGTATTATAATTATAAATTTAACTTTGATAGCCAACTTTAATTTTAATAATCGATAGCAGTCAATTAATTTTCAGTTCAAGTCAATTAATTGAGAGTAGAGTTTTTAATAGAAATTGATAGTCAATTTTAATTTAACGAGTTCATACCAATCAAATTGAACGATTTTATATTTCACGATTCTGCTTATCTAATCAGTTTGATATTAAATATCAAAATTATTGCGATTTGATTCATTGTTATCATTACTACGAATTCGATATTAATCAGTGTGATTTAATTAAACGATTTGGAACTTACATGGTCGAAACCGTTTAAAATTATTGTTAATCTGATTAATTTGCTCGTTGCTGGTTTGTTACAAATCAACCTGTTTTAATTGAATTGTTCGAAACTTTGTTATTCTGACTGTGCAATTAGTTTGATATTAATTGGTAAAGTTGTAGTCATTAATTTGATTCATTTTCGTTTGTATTGCTAATTCGATAATCAGTTTGTGTTTTGATTAAACAATTCGATATCATTCTTATCATCCGATTTGATAAATGCTAAGGTTATACCTGTTATTAATTTGATTAATTTTAATCATTGTTGATTTGATGTTAATAGGTGTATTTAATCTAATTGAAATTCTAGCTCCTCCGGTATTCAATCAATTTGATATTAATTGCTACATTATTATTTCTTTTATTTACTTAATCATTCAAATCATGCTGCAAAGGGTTAATTATTTTAAGCTTCTTAAAAAATGTCCTCACGATTGCTAAAATGTTATGTACACACAGTTACAACTCATTCATTTTATAAATAATCAATACATAATTATTGATTTTATAAGTAATTAGGAAAAAATTGATTTTATAAGCGATTAGTAAAAAATTGATTTTATAAGTAATTAGTAAAAATTGATTTTATAAGTGATCAGTAAAGAATTGATTTTATAAGTAATTAGTAAAAATTGATTTTATAAGTGATCAGTAAAGAATTGATTTTATAAGTAATTAGTAAAAATTGATTTTATAAGTGATCAGTAAAAAATTGATTTTATAAGTAATTAGTAAAAATTGATTTTACAAGCGATTAGTAAAAAATTGATATTATAAACAATCAATGCTCATCCACTTTATGATCAAAACATAATTGCTCACATTATAAGCAATCAATACATTATTCGATTTATAATAAAGACATGAGTTAATAATCAAAATTTCATAAGCAGTCAACAAGTTATTCATGACGATCAACATTTAATTGCATGAACTTCCTGCACCAGCCATTTAAGATACGCAATCATTTCCTGAATTCCTGTACAAAATGGACGATATCTTCGATACGTACTCGTCGGAGAAGGTGTCGAGTAGAAATAGGACGCGGATTCCGTGCTGAACGCAGCAAGGACGCGACTCCCTTTCCGACCCGAAGAAGAAGAAGAAGAAAGAAGAAAGAAGCAGAAGGAGGATTTGCTTTCGAAGGAAAGGCTGGAATTCCGTGGCCGAGGGAACCGGTTTCTCGCTGCCAGCAAGACGATCGAAATGAAAAAGGAAAGTCGATGGTGGAGGTGGATCGAGACGAGGCCGTCGCTCGTTTCTACGGCGATCGGGATTCCACCGATAAATCTGCATCTCCGGGCAACCGTAATCGCGATCGTGCCGACGAAAGGACAAATCGCTTCGATTAAAACCCTCTCTACGTGCGAGACTCTCGGGGTCCTCTGTCGGCTGCTTTCTGCTCGAGTTTACTCTTTTTATTATTTCTCACTATCCGATTCTTCTTATATCCCATTTTTCTTCTTCTTTTTACAACATTCTGCAAGATGCCGATGACTTAAGGGTTTCATCATTTCGATCTCTTCATACATACCGCAAAATACCTCTACAACTGCACCCATTACCGAGCTATTCCGTTAAAAATGCTGGACGTCGAATGTCAGAGAGGTTTGGTCAAAGAGGGATGAAACCTTAAAAATCAAGTTCAAGATATTTTATTGAAGATTGTTCTTTCAATACAATTTATTACTTCACCAAGATTCAATGATATTATCAAATAAGAACAAGGGTTGAAGAGTGAAAAAATTGAAATAACATTCATCCCTTATTTTCTGTAAGTACCATAAAAATAATTGAATGGAAGAATGCGATGTAAGGCAGCGATTTCTGCGAGCGTGACATGGCGTCATAAAGCAAAGTGGCTGAAGAAATCGTCGATCGAGAGGACGAAATTGCCAGCGAATCGCGGCGAGTCGATTCGAGCCACCCTCTCGAAGCATCGTATCGTCGCGACAGGCGATATAAATCGTCGGCTAGTAACTAGCGCGGCTATTTTTCCGCGCGAGGGCAAACGCTCGGCTGCGGGGAGAGCCACCGAAGAGTTCTCCTCGAAGTAAACACGCCACGGGCGTCGTTTCAGGGGATCGTTTCTTCTGCAAGCTGCGTCCCGCCGATAAATCTGGCCAGCTTCCCGTACACGCGTAATCGCGCTCGTTTTCTACGTGCGGTGTACGCGGCCGTGCGAACGACCGACAAATCGGTCGAGCACGCTGCCGCGATTAACGAGTCGTATTACAGAGTCTCGAAAACCACTTACAGCGACTGTTTAGCGCGTTGGCAGGACAATACCGAACTTGGATTAATCGTCATGGGGGTGGAAGTAGATTTAGATAGGTCAAAAAGCGTATTTCTAGTTTTTGGAACTTGAAATAAAAAATACTTATTGGTCATTGTATTCTAATTTGTAGTTTCTTCTGATTTCGTTGAAGGGAGAGATCTATGCTTCATAGTTTCACGTTTGGTACTTCCATGCGTGGTATTTCCACGTTGGATACTTTCACGTTTGATATTTCTGCGTTAGAAACTTACAACGTTTGATATTTGTACACTTAATACTTCCACGCTTTGTATTTCTATGCTTGATACTTTCAGTCCTGGTGTTTCTATGTTTGATAATTCCACGCTTGATATTTCAACTCGTTGTATTGACATGTTCGATATTTGAACGCTTCATACATGAATGCGTGATATTTTCACACTTGACGTCTCCTCGCGTTTTATCTTCGTGTTTGGTATATTCACACATGGTATTTCCACGTTTGGTATTTCCATGCGTCGTATCTTTCACGCTTGATATTTCCATGTTTGATATTTCTACGCTTGGGTATTTCCACGCGTTGTATCGTCATGCTTGGTATTTGAACATTTGATATGTTAACGCGTGGTAGCTTGATATTTCCATATTTAGTATCTCTACATGTTGCATCCCCATGCTCTGTATTTTACCCTTGGTATTTAAATGCTTGATATTTGCACGCTTAGGATGTCCACGCGTAACGTGACTTTTATACATACATGACAGTTGTATCAAGTTCATCATAAATGTATCATATTATACTAGTGTAAAATTATTCAGTATGGTAATATATATTGTGATATATGTACGTATAATAATACGTATGCGTACGTGTGTATGTGTAACATATTGTTACTTATGAAGGCATAATAGTACGTATGAGTACTACATATGTATGTATAACATATTGTTACATATGAAGGTATAATAGTACGTATGAGTACTACATATGTATGTGTAACATATTGTAACATATGAAGGTTTAATAGTACGTATGAGTACTACATGTGTATGTGTAACATATTGTAACATATGAAGGTTTAGTAGTACGTATGAGTACTACATGTGTATGTGTAACATATTGTTACATATGAAGGTATAATAGTACGTATGAGTACTATACGTGCATGTATAACATATTGTAACATATGAAGGTATAATAGTACGTATGAGTACTACATGTGTATGTGTAACATATTGTAACATATGAAGGTATAATAGTACGTATGAGTACTACATGTGTATGTGTAACATATTGTTACATATGAAGGCATAATAGTACGTATGAGTACTACATGTGTATGTGTAACATATTGTTACATATGAAGGCATAATAGTACGTATGAGTACTACATATGTATGTATAACATATTGTTACATATGAAGGTATAATAGTACGTATGAGTACTACATATGTATGTGTAACATATTGTAACATATGAAGGTTTAATAGTACGTATGAGTACTACATGTGTATGTATAATATATTGTAACATATGAAGATAAAATAGTACGTATGAGTACTATATGTGTACATATAACATATTGTAACATATAAAGGTATAATAGTATCATAATATACGTTTGTGTGATAGTGTTCATACATCTTATAAGATCTGTGCGTGATATAGTATGCACATATATTTTAATACATGGTATTAATGATCTTTAATGCCAATGGCATCAAAACCTTGACACTGATGACGTTCAAAATCCCTACGCACAAAAAATCATAATCGTTCAACTATTGAGTAACTCCTTCTTGAAGAGGCCTCTTCTTCAACAAGGTTATTATTGCGTCGTTTCTTTCAAGAACCCGGTTTTCTTTTCTCTCGATTGTATCTCTGCGGTCGCAAAAGGAAGCTCTGTTGGTCGATAGAGAACCTGTTACCATGCCGAAAGAAGCGGTTTGTCCGTAGCGAGAAAAACGAAACTTGCTTGCCGGGAAACGTTTTAACCGATGTTTACGCTACAATCGTGGAACGAACGACAGTCGAAGGGCTACAGAATGTTTAACGTTGGCTATCGTTTCAAATACTAACATTCCGGAAGTGATTTCCACGGAAGTACAGCTCGGTGTATTTTACTTTGAATCTCGAGTTTCAACCCCATTAACTCTTCCGAGTGCTGCGGTACAAAGACTGTGTCTCTTTGCAGAATTCCTTTCGGTTTCTTGTGATGGAATTATGTCATTTTAATAAGAACTGTGCTTGATATTTTTATAGTTCGTGTTTTTGTATCTCCATGTTTGGTATTTTCACGTTTTATATTTCTACACTTGGTATTTTTATGTTTATTCCCATTTTTGGTTTTATTACATTTAGTATTTCTGTATTTGACATTTCCGCGCTTGCTACTTCCACGTTTCGGATTTCTACAGTTGGTATTTCTGTATTTGACACTTCTGTAAGTGGCATTTTTTCATCTGGTACTTCTACACTTGGTATTTCCACGTTCAATGCTTTCTCGCTTGATTTTTGCACATTTGGTATTTCCATGTTTGATACTTCCACTTTTGGTATTTTCACGCTTCTGTATTTCCACTCGTGGTATTTCCATATGTGATATATCCACATTTGGTATTTTCACGCTTCTGAATTTTCACTCGTGATATTTCCATGTGTGATATATCCATATTTGGTATTTTCACGCTTCTTAATTTTCACTCGTGATATTTCCATGTTTGATACTTCCACATTTGGTATTTTCACGCTTCTTAATTTTCACTCGTGATATTTCTATGTGTGATACATCTACATTTGGTATTTTCACGCTTCTGTATTTCCACTTGTTGTATTTCCATGTGTGATAGATCCACATTTGATGTTTTCATGCTGAGTATTTCCACATTTCCACATTTCCTCCCTTGATATTTCCATGTTTGATACATCCACATTTCGTATTTTTTCGCATAGAATTTCTACATTTGATATTTCCACGCTTAATATTTCCACACTTGGTATTTCCACCTTTGGTTTTTACACGTCTGTTATGTCCACGTTCGCATTTTTCAACTTCATGTTTCACATAAACGTTGTTTAACGCTTTAAATGTAACATGACACATAGAAACTTAAACTAACAAATATTTAGTAAATCTTGTAAAACCTTCGTACTTGGAAATTATTCATTTTACCCAAAAAATGTATTCTAAACTTATTCAAATAATAATACAATAGTATAAATTTATACAATAACTATCCACAAATATTTTATTTCATTTTTTATCACGATCATCACTAAACTAGCCACCATTACGTTCTTTTTCTCTACCTGTGACGCTAAATCGATGTCCTTTGCGTTTCCCACAAATGTCACTTCAAAAAATTTTTTCTAACGCATCAATCTCGAACCAAAATATTAAAAAATTCGGCGAATCAATTTTCTTCCAATTTCTGCCGATAATTAAACATAAGTGACAGTTAGAATGGAAAATTAATTTCGCGCTTTCAACCAAACGTGAAAATCGTGGAACAAACAGTTTACATATGGAACGAGGATGTCCAGATTGATATCGTTGAAATACTTTGACGGTGATCCGACAAATAATCAAATGTCGCGAGTTTCGAGTTGCAATTCCATGTATTATTTGTATACTGATTTAATATCGTGGCCAACTTTGAGAACACTCGTTGCTTTTTCGAGGCACTATCTAGTAAACCCTTTGACGGGGATCGTTTATTGAAATTCTGTTTCGGATGAGTGTAACATGTATTTCTGCAACTCTTTATTGGTTTTTACGTTGATAAAATTTTTTACGGACTTCAATTTTCAATTTCAGTTGAAAGTTACTGGATATTGATAGTTTTAATATTTGATTAATGCATTTAATACTAAAGTATTCAAGGCAATGTTACGTTAAATATATTATATTAAAGGCGATATCAATTTAGAAGAATGTTCTGTGTCAGGAGCGATACTGTCATAAAATCTACAAAAAATAAAATGAAACAAATCAGACAAATCTACAGTACAACAAAAATGATCAAAGATGTGTCGAACAATTTTCAGAAAGCAAAATTAATTCCGAAGCAGGTGAAGCTTCCAGTTATCTTGAAGAAATCAGCAGCGTCCAAAGAGTCGAAAGAAAAATGAGAAAAATGGCCGCAAAGGGAGTTTTAAAATGTTGTTTACAGAGAAATCGAGCGACAGGGCGGATTTTCGAGGACCTCTTTGAAAGTCAGTCCCTACAGCGTCTATTACGTTAATTCGTGGCGGTCGCACGCTCCACTCCCGAATCAATTCGAGGGGCGGCCAGAGGAGTGAAGGGGTGGTTCTAATTTATCAGCGTGTAGTTTATTTGCGAGCGAGTCCCGGTCCAGCTTGTTCAGAGAAAATGGGAAGAGCGACCGAGCGCAAAATTTGCACAGATAGACAAACAGATGAATATCGAGACACGTTGCGTCGACTGATTCATAATACGGATACGTGTATATACGGGCCTTGGGGAGGGGGTGGGAAAAACGAGGATGTGTCCGCGGTCGAGTTTTGTGTTTTAATTTTGTCCCCGGTATTAAACAAGCTGAATAGCGCTTGCTGAGCGGAAAATTCGAATCTAGTGGCTGGTGAATTATAAAAACGTTGCTTTCTATGGTCTCTGAATTATGCATACGTTCCTTGCGGAGTAATTATGGTAAAAACAGGGGCTGCGATAGGATCGATGCTTGCAGCTATTCTGAAAATTGTTTAGGGAAATTATTTTATGAATTGTCTGTTAATGGATGAGATTGCGAAAAAGTATTTTAATTAATGTTTCGGTAAAATGTATCTGTACCTTCTTGTTAATGTATGATTCAATATATGTATACAATTTATGCAAACTTATAATGATATATATGTACCATTTATTAATAGTAATAGTACATATGTACACTTTATATGAAGTAATGATAGTACACATATAAAATTTATGTGAAATAATAATGGTACACATGCGCACTTTATATGAAGTACTAATGGTACACATATAACATTTATATGAAATAATAATAGTACACATGTACATTTTATATGAAGTACTAATAGCACACATAAAATTTATATGAAATAATAATAGTACACATGTGCAATTTTTATGAAGTACTAATAGTACACATATAAAATTTATGTGAAATAATAATGGTACACATGTACACTTTATATGAAGCACTAATAGTACACATATAAAATTTATATGAAATAATAATGGTACACATGCGCACTTTATATGAAGTACTAATAGTACACATATAAAATTTACATGAAATAATAATGTTACACATGTACACTTTATATGAAGCACTAATAGTACACATATAACATCTATATGAAATATTAATAGTACACATGTACACCTTATATGAAGTACTAATAGCATACATATAAAATTTATATGAAATAATAATAATACACATGTGCAATTTTTATGAAGCATATATAATTGCTACAAAATAATAATAATAGAAATACAGTTACATAAAATAGTTAACTATGTTAACAGTCAGTCCATATGAATGCAATGTAAACATAATCCAATATCACAGAAACCATTTGTGAAAAAAAGTCTATTCATAAAAAAAAGAGTAGGTAGAAACTATCGAGGTAGAACAGCGCATCAATAATCGATTCGATTAAAAGCACCGATCGGATTTGCCAGCAGCCGTATTCAGAATTCTATTCCAGGGCAGACAATACCAGGAATATTTTCACCGATTTTCGTGGCATTGTTCGAGGTACGCGAACAGTAATCGACCCCTGAAAATTCCCGAGGTTCTTCGACACGCAACATTAAACCTTATTTCCAACGCGGTCGCAACGACGTCAGCAGCGAAGGCGGGATCGTGAAAAAGCATGGGCCGCGAACTCGATTAAACCGGAGGCAAGATCGAACCGGCAAATCGACTCGCTTTGAAGCCGGTAAACGAACGATAAGACGTCATAGAGAACCGGAAAAACGAGACGTATGTCTACCGTAACCTGTCCTCGACGTTCCATTTGCGAGCCGGGGTCAGAATACGCTCGAATTCGGTTACGTTAAAAAAATCGTCGAGAGAAAAGAGTAACAACAAACTCGATGCTTTCAGGGTTGTTCCGAGTACCGGTGCTCAGAAGTATACTTTATGCTGAAAACGTTTCAACGAACGGGAATCAAATTCGCAGTAACATTTCTCGCTTCCTTTATCGGAGGAAAAATGAAAACGGAAAAGGGAAAAATACGAGGCTGTTGAAAACGATCGGCGAGCTTCGAGAACCGCGAGAAAGAATGGTCTCGAATATTTCGTAACTGTATCGCTGACAGGGGATGCTTTAGATGTGGTTTTCATTGGTTTTAATGAAATACGTGGCAATATAACGCGGGGAGATGTAATATAGAGATAATGTACGATGAATGGAGATACAAAGAACGATCTTGTAATATAGGACGGTGGTGTGGGATTTTTATACGTTGTAATGCTAAGAATTATTTGATGTGTAGGAATTCGGTTATTGATGCAATTAGGACTTTTATTTGGGATGAATCAGATCGATCGTGTTTATTAGGAGTGATAATATCTCGTGAGAGATGTAATGTTATGGCCTTCAGAGATTTCTGATAGGAAATTTAACAATTTGAGGAATTTAGTGAATTTTCCAAATTTAGTAAAATTGGTGAATTTAATAAATTTGACGAATTTAGTGAATTTTAGGAATTTTGTGAATTCGATGAATTCAGTGAGTTTGATGAATTTAGTAAGTTTGATAAATTTAGTGAATTTTCCGAATTTAGTGAAATTGGTGAATTTAATAAATTTGACGAATTTAGTGGATTTTAGGAATTTAGTGAGTTTGATGAATTTAGTAAATTTGATGAATTTAGTAAATTTAGTGAATTTTACGAATTTGATGAATTTATTGAATTTGATGAATATAGTAAATTTGACGAATTTAGTGAATTTTAGGAATTTTGTGAATTTTAGGAATTCAGTGAATTTCATGAATTTAGTAAATTTAGTGAATTTCATGAATTTAGTAAATTTAATGAATTTAACGAATTTAATGAATTTAGTGAATTTACTGAATTTAGTAAATTTGACGAATTTAATAAATTTTGTGAATTTAATAAATTTAGTAAATTTAATGAATTTGACGAATTTGATGGATATGATCAATTTAATAAAATTTAATGAATTGGTGAATTTATAAATTTGAAAATTTGGGAACTTATGAAGTGGTGAATTCGTGAACCTTACAAATTCATAAATTTCTCAATTCCAAGATTTATAAAGCTGAAAATTTGAAAAATGTATGACTGAGAATTTAGAACTTCAAAAATTTTCTAACTTACGAATTGTGAAATTTCCAAATTTCAAACTATTGAAATCTGATAATTTGAGAATTTTTAAATTTTGAAATTTCGGAGACTTAAAAAATTTGAAAACTGGGGAGTTAGAAAACTTAGTAACCTAGAAATCTAAAAACCAGCCAACTGTCAAGTTTCTAACACAAAGTCTATGCATCCCTTACGTTACAATAACAAATTACGAGATCTGCATTTCACACATAACATAAAATATAATACCATAAAAAAGCAGTACACTGGTTACCATACCAAAGTAATAAAATGAAACCCACTGTAATAACCTACCCCACCAATAATTCTAATTTAATTCATCGTAACTTCTCATACCCCATATCACAACGCCAAATAACAAAATCCCCCTATAAATTGCAACCGATCACTCTCCGCAAGTATAAACGATGCAGATACAAAAGCGAAACGATAGAGAGGGACTCGATAGCGAATGGAGACAAACAGAAAGCTGAAAAGAGAGAAATGATCGATGGTAAATAGCGAGAAAGAAAGAGAGGGTAGACTCTTTCATCTTCGGGGATGCTGGCAGTGTCCTCGCGACTGAATACGAAAACGTCATTTAATTCGTCGTTCGACGATAGTCTCTCTCCCTGTCCTCTGTGTCTACCTTTCCATCGTTCTCTGTCTTTCTCTTTTTCACCTGCGATTCTCTGCTTCTATCTTCCTCTGCACCACCCCCGTTCGTCCTTTGTTCTTGGTGGTTTTTTTTTTTTTTGACGACCAATCACAGCATCAGACACTTCCACGGAGGTATCGATCATACGGCACGCGGAGAGATCACTGTCGGTCGACGAAACGAAAAAAATTTTTCCCAATATTCCCTCTCGCGGGGCGAATTCGCTTCAATTAGAGCTCGCTCGATGAATGGTACTTACGAAAAAAAAAATTGGCAGACGTGGCGGCAGAGAAAGAGACGATAGGTGGAGAAGATGAAAAGGAAAGGATCCAAGGACTATCGTCGAACTAGAGGGGCATTTTTTCTATTGTTTTACACCGATCGCGGCCTTGTGCCCGACAAAATTAGCACAAACCTATCGAATCACCCGGTCACAAGGTTCTTATTATAAGCTACGCCACTTAACAATTTTATGAATTTTAAGAATTTTATGAATCTTATGAACTTTGTAAATTTTAGGAATTTAATGAATTTTGTGAATTTTACGAACTTGATGAATTTTAAGAACTTTGTGAATCTGATGAATTTTATGAACTTTGTGAATCTTACAAATTTGATGGATTTTGCGAATTTGGTGAATATGATAAATTTTACAAATTTTACGAATTTGATGGATTTTTTGAATTTTAAGAATTTTGTGAATTCGAAGAAATTTATGAATTTTACGAATTTGGTAAATTTGATGAATTTGAGAAATTTCGTGAATTTTACGAACTTTGCAAATTTTACGAATCCGATGAATTTTGTGAATTTTGCGAATTTAGTGAATTTTATGAACTTTGTGAATCTTACAAACTCGATAGATTTGATGAATTTTGCAAATTTTACAAATTTGGTGAATTTAATGAATTTGATGAATTTGATGAATTTAATAAATTTAATAAATTTGATGAATGGATGAATTGGTCTTTGTTTACTCTGAATCTCTATGAAGTTATATTATACTTCTATTTTTGTCTATTAAAGTGGCATATTTGTAGTAAATTAATAATAACAAACGATAATCCAATTTGCATTTAATATCACATGTCTCTACTCACTATTTTCAGAGATAAAAATTTAAAAATATCTCCAGTCTGCATTTTACATTTTTAACTCGTACTACTGTTAACACCGAACGAGTTCATCTCTGACTCTTAACCTATTAGATTTTCATTAATTGTTTGTGTTATCAAAAAATTTCGAAGATAATTTTATATTATGGAATTTAAAATTGTTAATTAATGCAGACTACTCTTTTAAGATCTTACAGTATGAATATTGAAGTTCTTGAAAACTTTTGCTTGTAACTTTTAACATAAGACATAATATATTTAATTCTACATAAATAGTTTTTAAAACCAATTTCATATTGAATGTTTGAAAATTGCTAATTTTAGAAACTATTTTTCTGAAAATCTTATCTATTAAAAATAGCAAGAACTTGAAGAGCTTTGAAGTACTTGAAGAAATTTTTTAGATTCTTTACACCACAAGAAATTTATTTGATTAATTTTATTTTGCGTTTGCAAATTTGTTGAGAAAAATTTAAAAATCTTTACTCTTATAAACATATAAATAGCTAAAGAGTATTTCTACCTTTTATGAACATAATTAGTCTAACTAATCTTAAAATTTCTTGTAATTAATATATATTAATTTTAATATATTTTAATTTCTTCCCAACTTTTTTTCCATATTTTTATTTGTGTATCTGAACACTCAAAACTATTTATTCATTGCAAAGTTTCCGTCAATCGTTTGTCTTTAATATTTGTATTTCTGCACGAATGTGGGCAGCAGCATTTTGATACGCAACAAACTGGACATCCAATATTTCTCCCGTTTTACGCAGTTACTATTTCCATATGATACGTCATGTCTACTAGCGTAACGACACTTTCTGTCGAATCGTATCTTGTAACTTTGCAGAGTCACTTGTCGCAATCCTTCACTGCAACCGTCGCTGTACTAACAAATCAAAGTCTTCTTCAAATTCATTCGACTGCATCGTGATATATTCCGTCGTCCGCGCACAAGTTGATAGCTTTATGACAGCGAAGTAAAACACCAAAATTTATCTGGATGTTTCGACGATAACTTATCTTCTCCTTGAACGTAGTGAAGTTACCAAAAATATAACATTGTTGAACAGTAAAACGAAACCCAAAAATAACCTCTATCTCACCTCCATGATAATCTACCATTAGTAAAAATATTAAAATATGTTGCTACATTAACAAAAATGCAAATTAGCTGTGTATTTTATTATCACGTAACCTCCATATCAATCGTGGACTTCAAAATGTGTGTAAAAAATTGCAAAATGTTCTGAGACATCAAACTAATAATAAATTTAAATTTGTTCCCCTCACTAGTTCCCCTTAATATTTTCTGATCGGTGCATTTTAGAACACGGAAACACGAAAGATTTCCGAAGACGTCGAGACAAATGCCTCTAAAATTTAGTCCCATAACCGTAACAAGAGAACAATTGCCTTGAAAATGGCAGCAACAGGCACATCCTCAATTTGTAAACCATCTGTATCGCCGACAAATACGCAAAATGATGGTCGCATTATGTTAACCAGCGATTTAGAAACACTTGTCTGGATAAGTTGTTACGAAGTCTACGCCAGACTTGTTTTCTACATCTGACGTTAAGCCGACCCGATGGAAAGCTAGAAAAATTTCCTTTGCAACAATGGAAAATCCTTTTCTCACCGTCAGCTCTTTTATTTAGCCTTAAATAAGATTACAGAACCATGACAAGCGTCGTGTTCCGTGTATTTTTCATACTTTGCAGTGTACTTTCTGGATGTTCCTCGTGGATGATGTATCTCGAGAGGAAAGTCGCGAAATTATCCTTGTAACATTTTTCAAACACGAACTAAATTCATTTGTATTTTATTTCTTTCGCGAGGAGACAACTGGAGTCTTTTAATTTTAAGGTTGCTTGAAATTTCAGGTGTTCGCTGTGGAACTGTAATTTTTGGATGTATTTTCATTCACTGACTTTATTTTTTTTTAATATTTATTTTCGTGGCACAAATTTTATTTAACACTCTTACAACATTCTCAGTTCCGTAATATAAATTTATTTATTATTTTCATCGTGTACGTTTTATTTATTATTTTTGTAACATAGATCATTTTCATCATTTCCATAGTATAGATTTTATTTCTGTAATATAGATTTTACTTATAATACCTATTTTGACTATCTTATTAGTAAACAAGGGATATAAATCATGGCTAACTAATGGTCACCACACGTTAGAATCATCACCATGTATATTAACAAAGTATCTAATCAATTATGAGTCCATTAGTTACCCAAAACTTGAAGTTTGATATTAGAGTATCCAGGGGTGACACAAGAAACTTCAGTGTTTCGAGTAAAAAGCAAACTGTGCTCTGATGGTGTAAATTAGTTATGGAAGCCGGTGCTTGCACCCTAATCGCTTAAATGTCTGAAATACACAGTCGACACCGTTCTAAAATCAAAACGTCTAGACTTCATGAACGGAGGGTAAAGTCCCCGGGGATATCGTGTTATAATTTAGTAGATCGAGTGTGTCTTTTAGCGATATCCCTTGAAAGTCAACTTTCTTGCTGCCTTAATTTGAAACGATCGAGGGTAATGTTTCAAGTGCTACTTGTGAAATATTGATCGTCTCGATTTGCCCAAATATAAAAATACAAGATTTCAGTGGGGTGAAAGATTATTTGCAAAAGAATTATGAATATAGAAATTTACCACATTTCTTATAATATTATTCAACATATGATTTTGTAACTGCAACAGTATTATTTGACACATAATCCTGGTACACATCATCCATTTCCCAGAAACGTCGTCAGAGGTTGTATTTTCCTCGCTGTAAAACAATTTCTAAACACGGTCGAGAGAGACCTGGTGCTTATTTTTTCTCTTTTTCTGCGTACTTTTTTACGACACTCCTCACGTTCGTCCGGAGTCATCGCGGTCCTCGCAATTTCTCACGGTGATTCCCGTTGAAGGGCAGACGAGCCGACAAGAATCACCCGGACAGCTTTCTCCAGAATTTCTAATCTAATTTCTGTCAAGCTCCCTCTGGCGGGGCTAGTCGGCGATTTTTCTCCTTGACTCGCGAACAAAGAAGCTCATTTTTATCTTCACATTTCGTGCAACTTGTTTTTGAAAGCCGACTCTGATTTAAATATTGTATAATCTCATTTTGGTAATACATTGACGATATCCTTTAAGTTATTTTTTTTAAATATAAGATTTCAATTTCTTATCAGATATTTATATTATTGTTCAAGTTTTAATTTTTTATCGTGTACTTAAGTTTTCAATTTGTTACCATATATTTTTGAAACTATTTTTTATTTACAAACTTACAATTTGTTATCACATATTTTTAAGATCTTCAGTGAACTTATACATATTAAGACTCCAACTTTTCTGTACGAATTATTTTGCACATGTAACGTTCTGATTAATAGAAATGCAAGGTTTATATCTAATAAACGAATATGAATCATGAAAGTTTACAAAAAAGTATCGTCTCAGAAGCAGAACAATCTTTCGTTCACAAAGTCTCTCAACCTTGCAAACAGGGACCTGACGAGGTTCCCCATGAACGTATGTAAACACTCCAGCTAAATCAACTTCCTAATAAACTCGTAAAACGAACCTTCAAAGAGGACACTCGTACAAAGGCTCGCCATCGGTAATACGCGTTTAATACCGGCTCCACAGGATTAGCTAAACAGTTCACACCATAGAAAAGCCGAGGGTCTCCCATAACTTGCCTCGTGAAGCTGCACGGAATTGCGAGTGAATCCTCTAGGACAAATGGATCGAGCCTAAGGATTGACGCTTGTCAGCCAGTTCATTACGCGCCACGTCGCTTTTGTATACTAATTACGATACCAACAGAGAGAATGTGTGCGTGTTTTGGTTCGCCTGTGTCGTTCTCTCTTTCTCTCTCGAGCACCATTACATTAGAGTCATCCTCGAAGGGCACACCATACGACACATCCGTTAATTGCGTTAATGCCCGGAGATAGAACAAGCTTTGTCAGCCGCGAACAATGAACCGAAGTCTTCTCTACTTCCTTATCTCCAGCAGATTTCTCACGATCGGTTCGAAAAATCTTTCGAATTTGTTCTGAGAGATGGACAATTCTGTGATCAGACGATGCACACGATTTTGATTGCAGTATTAGATAAACATGGTAACAGTATTAGAGCATTGTGTAGCTTTTGTGGATGGCTTTAATGAATTTTTGTGGATAGCTGAATGAATTGAATTCTTGTGTTAATATAATTGTTATAACATTCTCTTACATAATTATAATTACTCTTACAGTAACGTAGTTCTCTTATATGACACCTGGAATAAGTAGTGTACTATATTTGATTACTCTAGTTAAACTTGTCAACCCTACTCGTTTTGTCTAATGTATTAAATTACTTGAATCATCAACTAAGAATTTATAATAAACAAATTAAAATGAATGAAAAAAAAAAAAAAATAATTTAAAAAAGTAGACAGTGGTGAATTATTATTCCTTGAACCGTATTTTCGCGAAAGCCAAGAATTTGCGAACATTCCCTCCATATTTGGCCCATAAGCATTTACCGTCATAAGTACGTTCGCGAAAGAGATTACAGGAAGTGCAACGGTATTTCGTTTCCTGCCGCGTCCAAGTGGTATGATCACAGGACTTCTTTGCCGAAAGGTAAAAAATGCCGGATCGAAACGGGGGGACCACGAAGGATAAAAGAAGGAACGACCGCGAGAAACGCGACCCGATTCCCGGAAAACAACGGGTACCGTTACACCATGGGGTTCCCATGGTTCGACGACGGGATCGTTACGCGGAGCCAAAGCGAACAGCTTGTAATCGGAACATCGTGGCCGATCGGCGTATCCCGATAACATAAAGCGAGGATCATCTTGCGCAACGTTTCGCATTCCGTAGGCTAATGGCGAGTCCGTTTCTCCGGCTCTTTGCATGCCTCGAACATGAACAGAGAGATCGGAGATGGGGTTCGATGTTGTTCTCGCCGATAGATCGTTGGCATCTTGTAACGATTTAACCCTAACGCCCCATGAACCTCGATTAGGTCGTTGGCTGATCCTCCACATCAAAGGACCTAATTTTTACAACTGCATATTTAGAATACTATTTGGAACAGAATATATTTTTAGAAATAAAAATCCCCAAAATATGATGAATGTTTATAATCTCAACCTGAAGTAATTTTAGATTTGTATATCAGTTAGAGAGTTATAATGTTCAGCTTCGTTTTTCGGACAAATTTTATTTGGTTAACCCTTTGCACTCCTTAATTTCTTTTACCGATCGACTCCTTATTTTACAAAATATTTGAAGGAAGGGGTTCTCAATAAAATGTATTGTAACAGGGCGGAGTATGTGAGAAATACTTCTTTCTTTTATTACAGGTAATAAATAAATGATAATATACATATTCAACCAATCTATTTATCTGAATTATTTACAAAATCCAATGGAAATGTGAGTCACACTCGACATAGGAGTTCAAAAGGTTAAAGAAAGTGATGATAATAAAAAAAAATATTTTAGTATCTGGCGATAGTATTGTTTTCGTTAAAAAGAATTTTTTAGAACCTTTTCCGACACCACAATAATGCACCTCATACAAAATCATTTTTTCACGCGGATTTAATGGGTATACGAGAGCGTAAAATTTATTTTCTGCGCGGATTGATTAATGACTGTCGAAATTTACGGGGGAATAAAATCTCGAGTTAAAATAAATTTTTGAGTCGAATTGAACGGCTGATTTACACTCGCCTCGAGTGATTTAATTGGGAAATTTTATCGATTTTAATTAAGGTGGAGCTCAACTCGATAAATTTCGTCTTTATATTTGATGTCTGGCCCGGAGTGTGGTCTAAAATATGTATACACAATCGTAACGTTGAATCTTTTATCATCCGTTCGAATCACACGATCGTACATTAATATTGCACCACTAAAGCGTTTATTACTACCACGTTGCCGTTATTAATTAATACCGCGTTGGCAATAACGCCGCTATTACGTTTTCCTTATTTATAACTATTCTAAATGCAGATTCATTCTCGTTACGGTCGTTATATTTTTTGAAAAACTGCCATAATTGCTGTCTCGTTCCGCGATGTCGTAATTTGAGGGGTTGAAATTAACGCGAGAGAATTTTCCGTTGTTAAACGAATTTTTTTTTTCTGCGCGTTCATCGTTAAATCTTTGCTCGATTTATCATGGAGAACAGTAAATTGCTTTTTGGAAAAATAAAAGTAAAAAAAGAGCTGAATGATGAACGGTGCAGTCTTTCGCGTAACTAACAATGTTCCAGGTTCAAAGCAAAATTAAAACCAACAACGTAATTGTACCACTACCATTTGCAATTTAATTGCATTTAATTATACGATACAGAAGTTCGCGCATCAAGGATGCTGAACGTATGAAACCTTTTTGTATCGGTCGAATATTGAATCGGAAATTGAAATTCGTATAAATTAAATATTTCGGTCGAATACAAATCGAGATTCGCTGGAAAATTTTGCAGATTTATTGATGACTTCATTATTATTTTTAAAATAATTGGTTAGTGTTGAAAAAATAATAACTAATGTTTAAGGTCTGAATATGTGTATCATTAACGATATTTTATCGAATATGATGACTTAATTGTTATTTAGAAAATAATTGATTAGTACTGAAAAAATAATAGCTAATCTCTAGCATGATTCAATTATGTGTATCATAAAGGATATTTTATCGAATATGATGACTTAATTGTTATTTAGAAAATAATTGATTAGTACTGAAAAATTACAGCTAATCTCTAGCATGATCCGATTACGTGTATCATTAAGGATATCTTGAATTATAAACATAATTTCCGGTGATATTCTGAATTTACTTTTCCTCATCCGTTTTTAATTATTCATTTAAATTAAACTTGCAGCACCGTGTTGCTCGAAACCCCCATACTGCATAAAATAGCTCATCCATTTAATAATTCTTTGCTCCATATCAATCCTCATAAAATCCCCAAAAATGTTCAAAACGTAATTTATTTAAATTCGGTATGTAGTTTCCGGTGTTCATATCCTGAATAAAATAACTCTTCCATTTTGCGATTTACCCTGCCGTTTTATTTCCACAAGGACTCTGAAAAATATTCATAAAGCATTTTAGGACGTTAAAACGTTAAAATGCTATTTTAAATGTATTCCGTAAAGAAGGTACTTAAATTCACTAATTTAGTTGAATTTGTATCTAGTAAATTAAATCACTTTATGTTAAAAATGTACTTACATCGTGATATTAATGTACTAAACAAATTAAGTATTTTATTTAACAACTTCCACTATTTTATTTTTAAAAGATATTAAAAATATTTAGAGAGTATTAAAAGTTTGTGGAATATGGAAGGAAAAACTTACCTTAATTTATTTAAATTTATATCAAAATTAATTTAAACATTTATATTAACATTTAATTTAAATCATTTATATTAAGAATTTATTGAAACTTTTAATAAAGCGAATTTAATATACTGTTCTGCCATCTGACCTCCACAAGATCTGCAAAAATGTTTTGAATATATGTAAAAACCATTTAATAATAGACAAATATTTCAAAATTGCAAAGAAATATACAAATACATACAAAGATATGTAAAGAAGTGCTAATAGAAAAATATTTAAGAATAATTTCCGAAAATGTAAAAGAGTAGTAAAAATATTAAGAAGCTCAAAATGTTCATTTAAATCGAAGCGTATTTCGAAACCATCATACCAAACAAAATAACTTAGCAATACCCGCCATCTCATTTCCCGAAAATCAGCAAAATGCGCAGAGAAAAAAGGCAGTTGCTTACGGTCGCACCAGGTTATTCTTCAAACCCGAACAAAATAACTCGTCCGCGTAACAATGCTATCCGCCATCTCATTCCCACAAAATCTCCGAAAAAGTATAAAAAGAGAAGTTACTCCGCCATTTACCGAAAAGGTTCGAGCGGCACATTTCGCGAGACAGGTGCGACGCAGAGAACTCGGCTTACCCCATAGAGACCAACCCCCTCGAGCGATGGTAAATCACGCATCAGTAGAATGAGAAAAAACTCCTACGTCTGTCTGTTGTATGGGACAAGCGCGAGAAAAGCTTTTGCCCGTTAAGGAAAACTCTTCGTTAAAAGGGACGACGACATTTTCTCCGCGAGAAGGAAGACAGCCTATTTTGCCGCGACTTTTCTCGAGGGTTATTCGATAAGTGGCATTCTAGGAACAGAGGGGGACGGAACCGGGGGTGCACGTGTTGTGTATACGTGTATGTACCGCGCCCTTTTCGAGGACCTCGAAAGCGAGGGATTTTTAATGTCTCGACGAGACGAAAGGAAAAGCATGGCCGGATATATCTATATCGGTTCTCGAAACTCGAGAGTGGCGGGGGTGGAAAGAGGGTTGGAAAGGGAGGGGTCGGGTCGAAGTAGACGGAAAAGGGGGTATGGAGTGTGTAAGTACGCCCCTTTACGTCTGGTCTAGGGATAAAAAGCCAGGCCTGCCAAACTTTCCGCTACTCGAGAACCAGCCCGGAGGGGTCCTCCTTGTCCCCCGTCGTTGCCTGCCTGATGTGCATTTACGTACGACCTGTTTCTTTCGTGTCGCGTGCTTCGCACCCTGAGGAATCTTCTTAATCTTCACAATTAACATTTCCGCACAAAATTCACTTTAAATTAAAAACGTTTCTAACTGGTAATAACACTTTCAGATTTTTTTTGTAATTTTTCATATTATGTTAAAATTATTGTACGTGTTAGTTGATGGTTCAACTTCTTCAACAATATTTAGTTCAAAATAAATTCAACGATATTTACTTTCTTATTTTTTCATTTTATTTTTAATTTATATTAAGGGTGCATTTAACGTCTGCTCTAACGTTAAATATATGGGGTGCCTGAAAGATTATTCACGTTTCAACAAATTTTTTGGACAAACTATTCTTGTTACTTTTCTTCTCTCTTCTTTTTGTTACAAAAATGATGCAGTTTCACAAAAGAGATTATGTAAGTTGTAGAATGGGGGGGATTCAGGAAAATTTAGGGTGGTTCGAACTTGATGAATCGAAAGAAATTATGTGAAATGTAGAATGTTGATCATCAGCTGAGTTTTATCGCATGTCTCCAATTATTTTATTTTTTATTTTTTAATGCGTAAAAATTCAATGCGTGAGAAATACAATGCGTAGAAATTTAGTATGTGAGTAATACAACGCGTAGAAATACAACGCGAAGGAATTCAGTATGTGAGAAGTACAACGCGTAGAAATTCAGTGTGTGAGAAATAAATTGCGTAGAAATTTAATATTTAAAAAATACTACGCATAGAAATTTAGTATGTGTGAAATTTAACGCATAGAAGTTCAACGCGTAAAAATTTAACATGTAGGAAATGCAAACGCGTAGAAATTGAATGCGTGAAAAATACAATGCGTAAAAATTCAATGCGTGAAAAATACAATGCGTAGAAATTTAGTATGTGAGTAATACAACGCGTAGAAATACAACGCGAAGGAATTCAGTATGTGAGAAGTACAACGCGTAGAAATTCAGTGTGTGAGAAATACAATGCGTCGAAATTTAGTATTTAAAAAATACAACGCGTAGAAATTTAGTATGTGAGAAATTTAACGCATAGAAATTCAATGTGCAGAAATTCAACGCGTAAAAATTTAACATGTAGGAAATGCAAACGCATAGAAATTCAATGCGTGAAAAATACAACGCGTAAAAATTCAATGCATGAAAAATACAATGCGTAGAAACGCAACGCGTACAAATTTAACATACAGAAATTCGACATGTAAAAAATTCGGTGCATGAAAATAAAACGCGTGAAAATAAAGCGCATGGAAATACAACGCGTGAAGATACGATGCGGTGCTCCACTAGCGTACATTATTTATAATATTTTTTATGAATGTTCAGAGTCACGATAAGCATTCGTGGTCAGTCGCAGTAGCCCCGTTTCACTTAAGAATCAATTTGCTTATGAATCTTTTATGAAACGAAAACAATCAGGTCAAATCGATGGAATCGCCATTAAAATTTCGTGATCACGTGCATTTTTGGGTGAAACCTTTGCCATAAGCCCCGAAGGAGATCTTTAAAGTTAATTTGTGATTCTCCGTTTTTCTCACGGGAGTGCTGGACACGCGAACCACTTAATTATCGTTTGACACGCTTCTACGAAGGAACAAAAGGTGAAAAAAGTGATCGATAATTCTTCGTTTTTATGGAAACCTCTGTGTATTTTACGGCGATCGATCCTCGTTGCATGATAAAATCTAAAAATTGCGCTCTTTACTGTCTTTCGGCTGCGCTTTTTGCTTTGTTTCTCCCAAACGGACAGTTTATTTAGCGCAATGTTCGATCCGACGTGTAAATGTGTAATTAGTTATTCAATGTTTAACGAACGACCGCTGCAGGCTGACGCTTTCGTTTATTTTCGATGAAAAGTTAATTCAGCAGATACAATCGTGATGCGCGATGTACATATTTAAAGATGTGCAACTCGCGAATTATAATAGCATCCGGGTTAAATAAAAAAGACATTTAAATTGCACGAGACCACCCTCGAGATTTATTACCGGCGGCTTTATGCTTTTGGTACAACTGGTAGTATAAAATTATACTTGTTTCATTTCTCGTACGTTTGCACGCTTCGTAGTTTACAGTTATACGAAACGATAAAAAAGAAATATTCGAGCGTTGTAAAATATGCTCTTTCCTACAATTGACAGCTTGATTTCATAAATGAAAAATGCAAGATTTTAATTCATTATGCAACTTACGGAAATTTCGTAATTCTGCATAATTGTATGGTCACTGTGAAAATAGAGTTCATTATTTGTAATTATTAACTTTATATAACTCAGGATATTTTCTTTCATTCTTATTTATTAATCTGTTTTAAATTAACCCAGACAGTTTTTGTAAATTTTGTACGATAAAAACGTAATCCTCGAATAATATATCTTCTTTGAATTATTTCTGCTCTTAACAACGTTAAAATTCTATTTGGCATTAAAATTTATAAATTCCTTTTTCGACTCGATAATGAATGGAATTAACTACCCTTGTATACATTTAATCCTGGCAGAAAATTTACACATTCCATTTTCGAATAACATCATTAATGAAGGAAATAAACTGCATTTATCGCTTATATTTTAAGCGTTAGCAGATAATTTATTTCCGGCATCCATCGATGGTAATAAATTATTTTACAAACTATTTAATTACTGATTTAAATTGAATTAAAAAAAAATTGTATTAAAAAATTCTTGGATTATAAATATTTATACGTGTCTCATATTCTTTTATTTACTGCGCCAACGTTATAATACTTGATATGTTAAAAATAAAATAAATAAAATATATAGTTATATAACGCCAAATGCGAAATGTAACGTTTGACCATATAATCTGTAGACAGCGCCACATATGTGACGACACAGTGCATTGTGATTCAACACATGGTATAAAATGATTTAACACATGGTTTAACAATGCGTGGAAGTACAACGTATGAAAACGCAGCACGTGGAAATACAATGCATGATTAAACAACGCGTGGTTCTGCAATGCATCATTAAAAGACACGTGGTAATACAACGCTTGGAAATTCAACGCGTACAAGTTCAATGCATAAAAATTTTACGCGTTGAAATACAGCGCGTACAAATTCAACGGATAGACAATTAATGCATTAAAATACAACGCGTAGAAATTTGGTATGTGAGAAATACAACGCGTAGAAATTTAGTATGTGAGAAATACAACGCGTAGAAATGCAACGCGGAGGAATTCAGTATGTGAGAAATACAACGCGAAGAAATTCAGTATGTGAGAAATACAACGCGTAAAAATTCAGTATGTGGGAAATACAACGCGAAAAAATTCAGTATGTCAGAAATACAACGCGTAGAAATTTAATATTTGAGAAATACAACGCGTAGAAATTTCGTATATAAGAAATACAACGCGTAGAAATTTCGTATATAAGAAATTCAATGCGTAGAAATTCAACGTGTAGAAATTCAATGCGTAGAAATTCAACGCGTACAAATTTAACATGTAGGAAATACAACGCGTAGAAATTCAATGCGTGAGAAATACAACGCATAGAAATTTAATATTTGAGAAATACAACGCGTAGAAATTTCGTATGTGAGAAATACAACGCGTAGAAATTCAGTATGTGAGAAATACACGGCGTAGAAATTTAATATTTGAGAAATACAACGCGTAGAAATTTCGTATATAAGAAATTCAATGCGTAGAAATTCAACGTGTAGAAATTCAATGCGTAGAAATTCAACGCGTACAAATTTAACATGTAGGAAATACAACGCGTAGAAATTCAATGCGTGAGAAATACAACGCGTAGAAATTTAATATTTGAGAAATACAACGCGTAGAAATTTCGTATGTGAGAAATACCACGCGTAGAAATTCAGTATGTGAGAAATACACGGCGTAGAAATTTAATATTTGAGAAATACAACGCGTAGAAATTTCGTATATGAGAAATTCAATGCGTAGAAATTCAACGTGTAGAAATTCAGTGCGTAGAAATTCAACGCGTACAAATTTAACATGTAGGAAATACAACGCGTAGAAATTCAATGCGTGAGAAATACAACGCGTAGAAATTCAGTATGTGAGAAATACACGGCGTAGAAATTTAATATTTGAGAAATACAACGCGTAGAAATTTCGTATGTGAGAAATTCAATGCGTAGAAATTCAACGTGTAGAAATTCAATGCGTAGAAATTCATCGCGTAGAAATTTAACATGTAGGAAATACAACGCGTAGAAATTCAATGCGTGAGAAATACAATGCGTAAAAATTCAGTGCGTGAAAAATACAATGCATAGAAATTCAATGCGTAGCAAATACAATGCGTAGAAACGCAACGCGTACTAATTTAACACGCAAAAATTCGGTGCGTGAAAATAAAGCCCGTGGAATTACAAAGCGTGGAGATACGACGCGGTGCTCTACTAGCATCCATAAAAGTTCAACTATCTATCTATAATATAATATACAATATAACCAGAATCTACTGTATACATCACTTCGAAACTAACCCAAATAAAACTGACCAAAAAAGTTACTTAAAAAAATTTTGCACAGGCAATTATCCGATCAGCAAAAACACATGTTCTTGCCCGCCGTATTTAAAGAAGCAAAATCTCATATCATGTTTCTTTAATACACCTTGAACGATAACTCCTATTTTAAATTCCTTACTTCGCGTACAATAAATTCAATAAATAGGGTAGAGGCTAAGGTCCCGGGGTCGGTTAAACGGGGTTGCTCGAGCGAAGTCCTAAAATCACAGGGTAAAGGAGGAAATAAAAAGAGCCCTAAATAATACCTCGGAGGTCGGGGTAATTTATGGAGATCCGATAAAACAAGGGCAACGCTCGTTAAATAAATCACTGGAATCGATGCTCGTCGTGAGGGATTAAAGCGACAGGGTCGCGCAGACGCGTTTCACCGCTTCGGATCGGCTGCGATTTACGAGCCACGTAATTATTACTGTATATGCTTCTTTGTGCAACAATCGCCAAGGAAGAGATGTCGTATTCGCCGTAATTGACGCGTGAAACATGATTTTAATCGTAAATCTTTGTGTTCCCACCATTGCTTTGTTTGATCGCAACCCCTCTCGGGGTACATCAAATTTTTAGCCGATTTTCACTTTCACTCGTACGTTCTTGACCGATACAAGATAGAAACGATGCTAATTCAGCTGAGTAATCATTACGTGCATATTCCACTGTGATATTCAAAAATACTTGTGTAAGAAACTTTCTTTCGATAACTGTTTTAACATAAAAATTGAATGTCACGATCTGAGATTAATAACCTTCGGTAACCTTGAAATTACATGCGCAGTGGACAACGGAAAGTAATAAACATGCGCAGTAAAGGTCACGCAATAAATACCCTAAAATGGAGCGTAATAACTTTACTGCGCATAATTATTATGAATAGTCAACGACTGCGCATAATTATTGTGAAGGGTTAACGACTGCGTGTGTTTTACGGTCATCGGGTAGCCGTTTGCGTATATCGTCACCGTGACACTTTATGTTCCATGGTGTTGCATCAAAATTGCATACGTTCTTGTATATCAAATAAACAAGTTACTCTGTCCATTAGACTTCCTCTCTGTTCATTAGACGTTCATAAATAAAAAAACATACCTACGATTTAGCCGCAGCAGCGATTTTCAGCACCGATACCCAATAATGAAATCTAATTTACCGTTCTATTGAGATTTCATTTCAGATGCCGTTTAGAAAGAGTGTTCTGGACACTTGTATAATTGCCAGTAAAAATCGAAAACATTAGATCTGTACGTTCTGTCCAACGCCTGGACACAACGGTGCGCACAATGGGTCCGACATTTTAATGGAGGGAAATCGAGGATAGAGATCGAGCACGCGCAACGATTGTACGTTTTCTTTCTGGCTTTTTCGCTCGGCTCGAAGCCGAAATAGACAGCAGGAAATGAATGTTGTGATTTAGCATTGTCCGAGTCGATTAGCGGTTATTCATTCGTATGCGAGCTAGACGAACGCAATTGCTGTCCATTCATTCGCCCGGTGCAATTGGCATTTAATTATCGCTATCGCGTCAACGTTGTTATCCACTTACTGTTACATACATTACGCGAGAAACGCTGACTGTCGTTAGATGCGACATACGCTCTGAGGAACAAATCTATACTTATTAACAGTATTTTTTACAAATACGCAACAAAATACATTTACAAAATATGATATTGTACGAGAAATTATACCGAGTTATCGATTAACAATTTTGACGAAATTTAAGTTTTGCAGTTCTCCTTTTATTAGACATATTTTTTATGGTTGCTAATATTAAGGTTGTGAAGTTGGAGTCAGAGCTCAAACTTAAGGGTGCAAATATTTTATTGAATATGAAATTTAACAATTTTATAGTTCTCATTTTATTAGACATCTTTTGTGACTGCTAATATTAAGATTGTGAAGTTGGAGTCAGAGCTCAAACTTAAGGGTGCAAATATTTTGTTAAACATGAAATTTAACAGTTTCATAGTTCTCATTTTATTAGACATTTTATGTGGCTCCTAATATTAAGGTTGAGAAGTTGCAGTCAGACCTCAAACTTAAGGGTGCAAATATTTTGCTGAATACGAAATTTAACAGTTTCATAGTTCTCATTTTATTAGACATTTTATGTGGCTCCTAATATTAAGGTTGAGAAGTTGCAGTCAGACCTCAAACTTAAGGGTGCAAATATTTTGTTGAACATGAAATTTAACAGTTTCATAGTTCTCATTTTATTAGACATTTTATGTGGCTCCTAATATTAAGGTTGAGAAGTTGCAGTCAGACCTCAAACTTAAGGGTGCAAATATTTTTTTGAATATGAAATTTAACAGTTTTATAGTTCTCATTTTATTAGACATCTTTTGTGACTGCTAATATTAAGATTGTGAAATAGGAGTCAGACCTCAAACTTAAGGGTGCTATTTTGTTGAATATCAAAATCTATCAGAGACACAGATGTGCCATTAATCAAATTTTGTTTAAAAACTGTTGTTGTTCAAAATTGTTCTTTTTATTTGATAGAAAAATACGCAAAAATTCCATTTATATATAAAACATGTTAACTAGTAGAAATAATATTGAAGTTTACGACATTCAAAATTAAAAATTAGAATTTAAATGAAGAAACATAAGTTGCAGAAGAAAATGTTGTTTCACGAAATGAAAAGATATGGAAGTTCATTTCTACGCGTGTTTTCTTACCGTACATTTTCATTGAAGCAGCTTAAGGGTTGGCGATCATCCCGGTGCACGTTCGGGCAAATGTATAAAAACGTAGTAAAAGATCCGGGACCACCATAAAATTATTTCGCAGCCTCGTAAACAATGGATATTCGCGTCACTGGGCCATCAGCGTGTTTCACCCCCGTTTCGCATCGCGACGCTGCAACCCTGTGGATCTGGAAGGGTGAAATGGGCAATAAGGACGAGGAAGGGGTGAGAAGCTGCCTCACAAGGGTAAAAAACGAGCAAGAAACGGATGGCTGGGCGACAGATTCAAGAATAATCTGAGCGGAATGACACGGAAAGAATAAACCCGTAGATATTTGCGCAAGAAAATATTCGAAGAAGAAAATAAAATGCAATTCCTTTTTTTCGACAAAACATGATTTATTCGAGAAATTTTTTTAAATTAGGCTGGATTTATGGGTGACATTTTTTAGGAACAAAAGCAGGGTTATTCGTGTAATTTTTGAAAATGGGATTCGTGGAATTTTTGAAAATGGGGTTCGTTTAATTTTTTCAAAAATAAAATGAGGTTTAACAGTGCAATTTTTTGAAAGTAAA
This sequence comes from Megachile rotundata, assembly GCF_050947335.1. Classification (NCBI taxonomy): domain Eukaryota; kingdom Metazoa; phylum Arthropoda; class Insecta; order Hymenoptera; family Megachilidae; genus Megachile; species Megachile rotundata. The sequence goes on along the minus strand of NC_134991.1, from coordinate 8,757,706 downwards.
ATGAAGTTCATTTATGCAAATTTTTAAGAATAAAATAGAGTTTAGTTGTGCAGTTTTCGTAAAACCATCGGGATATTTTTTAAAAACGTCTGTGCAATTTTTACGGAACTGAAGTTTTTATTATAAGCAGCGTCAAATTGCAGCGATTCAATAACAAGGTTAATGAAGGACGCTCGAAATGGGAATGTTTTTTTCAAAAATGTAATTACCGAGGTTTTTGCGTGCAAAATTGTGCAGCAACTGTTACGTAAATTGCAATTCGATCACAGCTGCTCCTTCTTTTGCGCACATCTTTTTATATCGCTCTTGCAATTTCAGTTAAATACGGTGCACGTGTCGCGACCTACAATCGATATGGCGGTATATAATTAATTAATTTGACGTCAATGATGTAAAATTAAACGTGTCGATCTATAGAATCACGTGGTTAATTGAAACATGATCTTTCCCTCCAAATACGTGTATTTACTTAGACAAGTTAATTAATTTTTAGTATGATAATGTATGGAGATTAGGTGTAAAGTCGGTCAAATTTAAGTTTCTCACAGGAACCCGTAAAACTTTTGCAGTGAGCTTCTTTCGAGGTTCATTTGGTACGGGTTTCACTTTTATGGCTGTTATGGGAATTTGAAGGATTAAAAATTTGTGTAATTGAAAATTGGTGAACTTAGGGATTAGAAAATTCCAAAATGCAAAAATTCAAAACTTTCAAATTTTAGATTCAAGAATTCCAATTATCAAAATTCCAAATTCCAGAATTTCAAAATTACAGAATTGGGAGATTTGGAAGGTTGGAAATCTATTAACCGAGTTTTTAGAGAGTTCCGCTTTCTATAAAGTAATAAAAATTGTGAAATTTAGAAATTTAAAAATGAGGTGTAGAAAACAAGGATAAATATAGAAACTGAGATTTCGTAAGCTTGAAAATTCATAAAACTAGAACCCCAAAAATCCTACAATTAAAAAACACAAAAATTCGCTTTTATCTGTAACCCACATATCGTAGCCATAAACTCATACAATTCAACAAAATATGTTTCCCCAAGGCATTTCTGTCTCGACAAAATGGTACCATAAAATGACCCTACAAGATTAATACATCTTCTGATTTTTCTGCTCGAATTAACCGAGAGACCGCGTCCCCGAACGAGTAAAACCTGGCAGGAAGATCGAAGGAACCGAAAGGTTAATCGGATTTTTCCCGTAAAATCGTGCCTGCTCACCGGGGGGCTTCGATCTCCGTTCTTTTCTAACGATCCCACGATGGCTCCTATGGAAACCAACCGTTTGCCTCCGAGTGCTTCGAACACGACGCAAGTGGCGAATCCGATAGAAACTTTCGGAAGATAACGATTTTCCGGAAACTCTTTCGTAGGTAGCCGTGGAACGAGCTAACTCGTCGTTTATAATAAACACTGGCCAGAGGAAAGTTCGTAGCCGTGGTGCAATAACGTTTCGTCGAGGGGTTCGTTAACGACTTTCCCGTCGAGTTTTCTTGTTTTTCTAACCGCGCGACGCTCGTTGCACAACGCGAATTCCACGACTGTTTGTCCTCTTGTTTCTTATTGTCTTTGTGCATCCTGTAGTCTCGTACTTAGATATTATGTAAGAAAGAATTTCATTTTTTCAGCAATTTCTTCCTTGCTAATTGCTTTATTTCTTGGTTGTCCCTTGTTTTATGGAATATGATTGTGGTTTATTGTTTTGTGAAGTATTCGGCGAGGTTAATTGTTTTACGGAATATGATTATTGTTCATTGTTTTATGAGATGTGGTTATTGTTCATTGTTTTACAAAGCAAGGTTATTGTTAATTGTTTTATGATGTATTCCGGAATTTTAAAATTCCGAAATTCTGGAATTTGCAATTTAGATAATTGGAATTCTTGATTTCTGGAATTTGCAATCTTGATAATTGGAATTCTTGAATTTGGAATCTTGATAATTGCAATTCTTGAATTTGGAATTTTGATAATTGGAATTCTTGAATTCTGGAATTTCAAATTGTGGCATTTTGGAATTCAGAAGTTCTGGAATTTTAAATTTGGAATTCTAGAATTCTGGAATTTTTATAGTCGGAATTCTTGAATTCTGGAATTTGTAATTCTTGAATTTTGGAGTTTTGGAATTCTAGAATTTTAGAATTCTGGAATTTTGGACCTGGAAATTTGGAATTCTGGAATTTTTGAATTTTGGAGTTTTGGAATTCTGGAGTTCTGGAGTTCTGGAATTTTGGAATTTTGGAATTCTAGAATTTCGGAATTTTGATTATTGGATTTCTAGAATTCTGGAATTTGGAATTTGGAATTTGGAATTCTGGAATTAAGAATTCTGGAATTTAGAATTTTGCATTTTAGAATTTTGGAATTCTGAAATTTGGAATTTAAAATTTGGAATTCTTGAGTTCTGGAATTTAGAATTTTTATAATTGGAATTTTCAAATTCTGAAATTCTGGTATTCTTAAATTTTGACATTTAGAATTCTAAAATTTTAGAATTTTAGAATTCTAGAATTTTAGAATTCTAGAATTTTAGAATTTTAGAATTTTAGAATTTTAGAATCTCAGAATTTGGAATTTGTTATTTTGAAATTTGTAATAATATTCTGAAACTTAATAATGTACAAACTGTCGTAAGATAAAAGTACATTCCCCAGAAATTGCATAAATTTTGAACTGATTGTCGTGATAAAACTAGCCTCACCCAAAACATAAAACTAATTAATAAAACATTACGTAATACCTACTAAATTAAATCGAAAACAAGACAAATTGTCACCCGAATAGAAAATGAAGAAAAAAATGAAAAATCCACGCAACGCCCATACACTATTCTCTCACCCTGTACTCTATAATCCCCAAGTTCCAACTTCCCTCTCTAGTTCCCCGGTTTTCCTTCTCCTTACAACCCTCTCCATTTCTCGCGACCTGCAGACACCGTTATGCTTCGCTTCACATTTTTCCTCTTCAAAAACTAGAGAGAAAAAAAAGGGATACCATCTAGATTACGTGCAACGACACACTAATTCTCATCTATCTTTCGCTTCCTTTTACCACCTTCCATCCTCCTTTATCGTTATCTCCGCTCGAAACTCACACCGTGATTTTTCCTGTCCTGTTCATTTTCCTTTCCAGCCAGCTTATTCTCTTATAGCGAGCTCGGTTCCTCCTTTACAATCCGGCATATCTTTCTCCATCTTTGTGGCCGCTTTTCTCATTGAAAGCCCGGACGATGCACTGGTCCAAGGACTTTCTTCCTTCGTCGCGGAAAATTCCACTTCTTTTTCCTCTTTACGCCAGATACTCCCCTAACCTTTTATTTATATTACTCTCGTCTCCGGTTATCCGTCCTCGAACCTCGTTCCTCTCATCGTAATCATCGCGCCTTCGTATTTACGCGCTCAGAGTTTTAGCGAGTCACACATGAGCTTAACACGGGATTTAGCGACGAAATCTTCGAGATCGAGCCGCTTCAAGCTGCCAAAAGAGGGTAAGTTCGGCCATTGTTTTATCGTTTTAATCGCACCTCCCTTGGCCTTTTATATTCAAATCAACCCCTTTTTACAATGACGCTAGCTGACGAGACGTTTTCGATGCACCGGGATTTTATACGCTATTGAATTTTAGAATTTTAGAATTTGAAATTAGAAATTATCACCATAACTTTATGCTGGAATATGTTGTGCTTATGTTGAGTTTAAGTTTGAGAGATGGAGGTTGCGTTGAAAGTACAGGGATTTTAACTCTCCAAATTCTCAATTTTTCAAAATTTTCAGCTCTCCAAATTCTCAATTTTCTTAAATTTTCAACTCTCTAATTTCTCAACTCTCTCAAATTTTCAACTCTCCAAATTTTCACCTCTCCAAATTCTCAACTCTCCAAACTCTCAATTTTCTTAAATTTTCAACTCTCTCAAATTTTCAACTCTCCAAATTTTCACCTCTCCTAATTCTCAACTCTCCAGATTTCCAACTCTCCAAATTTTCAGCTCTCCAAGTTCTCAACACTCTCAAATTTTCAGCTCTCCAAATTTTCAATTCTCCCAAATTTTCAACTCTCCAAATTCTCAACTCTCCAAATTCTCAACTCTCCAAATTTCCAACTCTCCAAACTCTCAATTTTCTTAAATTTTCAACTCTCTCAAATTTTCAACTCTCCAAATTTTCACCTCTACAAGTTCTCAACTCTCCAAATTTCCAACTCTCCAAATTTTCAGCTCTCCAAATTCTCAACACCCTCAAATTTTCAGCTCTCCAAATGTTCAATTCTCCCAAATTTTCAACTCTCCAAATTTTCAATTCCCCCAAATCCTCAAATCCCTAAATTCCTAAGTCCTCAAATTTGTAATCCCCGAAATGTCTAACTCTTCCAAACTCTCAAGTCTCCAAATTTTCAAATCCCCAAATCCTCACCTCCCGAGTTTCCACCCCTCCAAATTTCTCCCTGTCCAAATTACCAACTTTCCAACTTCCAAACCTTCCAATTTCCTATTCCCCAAATTCCCAATTTCCCCAATCCATAAATTGCAACACTCTAAATTTGCAAAACCCAATGTATCACCCCAAGCAGAAACTACCCCAAGTGCCACTAATGTGAACATACTCCTTTCTCCTACACAAAAAAATACTGAACGAATAATAAAAATCTCTGTATTAAAAAATTTTTTAACTTTCCTGTCTCCAAAATATAACGAATATTTGAAACCACCTTATCTAATTATTCTAGCACAAATTAAATCGAAGAGTTAATTCCATCTGAACGATGCTTCCTCGCAACCAATCGTCTGCGCGTTTCGATAAGGAAATCGTATTTTTAATTAGTTCGGTTAAAGAGACTTTTTGCACGGTCCCATCGTCTTTCATGGTAGCCGTTTTTCAATGGTAATTCGACTTCAATTAATCTCGATCGGACGTGGCCGATAAAGGAAAATGGGAGGTAGCAGGGGCGTAGAACTTTTATTCCGGCGGAGGCCAGTTGGGAATTCGCGAGCATTATCTCGACGGTGGCAAAGCTCTCGCGAAACTGCTGAAGAAAAGCAAGAGTATTATCGTGACTTCTGTTCCTTAGCGTCGATAATGTTGGTTGAAGTTCGATTTTTGAGAAGTTTGCTAAGCCGAGGGAAGGCAAAGTATCGCTCGTGTCAGCTACCTCTTCTTTTTCTTCGGCTAAAAGATAGAGGGATTTCGGAGCTTTCATGAGTTTACTTGGGAACTAATTTTTTTATTGTTGCTTTGAAGGGAGGGTAATTTAGCATTGGGTGAAATTGGGGTCGTTAAAGAACGTTAAACGTTTGGATTGTTGGAGGAAGATGTAAGTAATGTTCAGAGCAATGCACGTATAAATAATGTCTGTAAAAATACGTGGACGTGTATATCAAGTACATACATCAACTACATATAGACCTGTTCTTAATGGACGTAATAATTTATATGTACAGAATAATGTACATTTGAATAAATGTATAAAAAAAATTGATATGTTAAAATATATTGAATAAATATATTTATTGATTATATTGAATCTAACATATTGAAGAAAATGGTATAATGAAATTGAAATTAATATATTAAAAATAAATATATTGAAAAATGTTCTCTTGCATATGCATCACTTTTTTGTATTTTTTTAATTTTTTAATAATATAGATGTCTTTAAGTATTCTTGTTAAATGAAGATAATTTTTGTTATGATTTTAATGAATTTATTTTTATAGAAGTTCAGATATAATATTCTATATTGTGTCCAAAAGGAGAACAAATTTAAAAAATGTTTTGTATTTTAATTAACAATTTAGTCATATTCTTAATTACATTGCTACAGTTACTAAATTAAATTCTGTGAAATTTAATTAAATTGTATTAAGTTGCATCAAATTGCATTTATTCAGATTCTCAAAAATTTAATAAACGCACAGAATTGCAGTATTAAAATCTTCGCTCAATTTCTCTAATAATTAAAAAATATCAGTTAAGCTACTAAAAGCAAATCAAGAAAATATTTTGTTCCCCTAAAACCAAAATAAAACATCAAATCTTTATCCCAGCTCCGAGCAAAAAGCGGAAGATAAAAGCTTCACAAAAACGTACTCTCCGAAATCCCCGATTTGTACCACTTTTTGTACAAAAATCGAGGGATCTGTGTTACAGAAATTCGGCAATAAAGGAGACACGTGTTCAGTGAATTAATTATCGAAATCGTTTCGAGACGATTAATCCGGTGCTCATTCATCTTCGTCGGCCGCGTCATTAACGCTCATTAGCTCGCGAATTAATCGGGAATCCTCCTGGAGGATTACTAGGGACATATATTAATACAGGAGAACGTGACGTTGGGTTTTTCGGTTTAGCCAGACGCATTCGAGCAGAAAAATCACGATGGACGCGAATTCCATGCGGACCATGTCCGAGAATGCGTTTGAAAATTCCACGGAAATACCACGAGCTCTCGTTCCGACTCGTGAAATGCGTGTACGTATACGTGCATAATATATGTACGCGTGCACGTGTGTAAAAGGATCGTTCGTATGCATGCGTAATGCGAGTAACGTGTTTGGATTGAACGAGGAAGGAAAAAAGGGGGATGCGATTTAACCCCTTGCTCCTTCACGTTTGATCGTGTACTTCTTTTCTGCGATATCGCGCGAGTATTGAAATCGCACAACGAATCTCTTGCGAACTGTTAATTAAATCTATTGGAAATCTCCGATGCATTGAATCGACGCTATATTATTTTTCGCTGAATATTTAGAAACATGAAACTAAAAGTAGTTGCGAGGATCGAACTTTGTAATACAGAGTCTTTAATCGTGGTTTAAATTTGATATATTGCATTAATGGGGATGTATTATTTATGAAAATTGTAATTTATACTGGGTTTAAATTCATTTATTGATAATATATTTAACGTAAAATCTAAATGTGCTTTAATCAATCATTTCTTTCTTTAAAATTCGATAGGAATAAAAACATCCCCATTCGAATTTATTTATCGAGAAAAATATATTTAACGTGAAATCAAATTCAATGCAAGATTTAGTTTGATTTAATCAAGAGTGTCTACATACTTTTGCTGTAAAATTTAGTAGAATACGAATTACTGTTGATTCACCCCTGTTCGAATTTATTTATTGACAAAATATATTTAACTTGCAATTTAAAATTAATACAAGGTCTAGTCTGATCCGATCAAAAGTATCTACATACCTCTGCTATAAAATTTAATAAAATTCAAATCACTCTTAAGTCACCCCCATTCGAATTCATTTATCGATAAAATTTATTTAACTTGCAATTTAAATTTAATATAATATCTAGTCTCATCTGATCAAGAATGTATACATATTTCTGTTATAAAATTTAATAAAATTCAAATCACTCTCAATTCACCCCTATTTGAATTCATTTATCGACAAAATATATTTAACTTGCAATTTAAATTTAATATAATATCTAGTCTCATCTGATCAAGAATGTATACATATTTCTGTTATAAAATTTAATAAAATCCAAATCACTCTTAGTTTACCCCCATTTGAATTCATTTATTCGACAATATATATTTAACTTGAAATTTAATATTAATATAATATCTAGTCTCGTGTGATCAGGACTTTATGCATACTTCTGCTATAAAATTTAATAAAAGCGAAATCATTCTTAATTCACCCCCGTTTGAATTCACTTAGTGACAAAGTATATTTAACTTGAAATTTAAATATATCTGATGTGATCAATAGTATCTACATACTTCTGTTATAAAATTAAATAAAATCACAGCTAATTTATCTCCAGCTCGAAGTGATTTATCAGAATCAACATCGTTTCGATAATATCTTGAATTTCCTGCCTCTGAATCAACGAAATCGCATAGAAACTCGACACGAAAGAATCGGAAAGAAAACGAGGAGAACGACGCTAAAAAGAAAGGAAGACAACGAACCGTGTTCGATATCAACTCCCGGTCTAACTTCCGTTTGTTCCCGGGACCAATCAGAGCAACAAAGATTCATCCACAAAGAGAATAACTAAATTCCCGTTCTAAAGCAAGTAGTCGCTGCCTGTCAGTGCTGTCGTTCAGCCGTTCTCACGGCAGACATACGAAAAACAAAGGCTTAAAAATACCCGAAGAAATTCTCTGACGCGTTTCTTCCTGATCCGTGTTCGCGCATATTGATACGCCCAGAGGAGGCGAACATTGCAACAACAACAACAACAACACCCATCCACGTTGCTTTTAATCTTGTCCTGCTCTCCTCGCGTCGCTTCCGTCAGGATGTTTGAGACGTCTTGACAGGATGCAAGAAGCAGCCTCCAGCTTCAGAGGCATCAGCTTTAAAGCTTTATTCTCGCACGATGCGATACGCATTCCTATTATGAGGATCGTGCTTTACTTTTCAAAGAATTTGCAAAATTCTCGACAAGTATTCTGTTGATATTCAGGGTTTTCCGTTGCGAATGTTTTACAAAGGTGGTATGCTTTTTCACTCGTGACGCGATGGGACTTTTTCGGTAAAATGGATGAATGTTACTGTTTACTTAGAAATTTTAGGGTTGGGAGAGGAACTGACGACTTCAATTCTAAGAGTTTTAAAATTTATTAAATTCTTAACTTTTTAAATATAAATTTTCAAATGGTAAATTCATATGTTCAAAGTTTGGTTAGGTTCCCAAACTATACCTTGACATTTTCGAATTTGTCTTATATTTTAAATTATACATTCATATGTGCAAGTTTTGGATAGGTCTCAAATTGTACGAATTATCTGTAACATATCCATAAAAATATTTTGTACTAAAGTCCAATTTATTTAGAAATTTCAGGGTTGGGAAAGGAACTGGAGACTTTAATTTTGAGAGTTTCTAACTTTTTTAAATTTTTAACTTTTTAAATATAAATTTTCAGATGATAAATTCATATGTTCAAAGTTTGGTTAGGTTCTCAAATTATACTTTCACATTTTCAAGTTTATCTAACATTTCAAATTATACATTCACATGTTCAAAGTTTGGTTAGGTTCTCAAATTATGTCTTCACATTTTCAAGTTTATTTAAAATTTCAAATTATACATTCACATGTTCAAAGTTTGGTTAAGTTCTCAAATTATACCTTCACATTTTCAAGTTTGACTAACATTTCAAATTATATATTCATATCTTCAGGTTTGGTTAGGTTCTCAAATTATACCTTCACATGTTCAAAGTTTGGTTAGGTTCTCAAATTATGTTTTCACAATTTCAAGTTTATCTAACATTTCAAATTACACATTCACATGTTCAAAGTTTGGTTAGGTTCTCAAATTATGTTTTCACATTTTCAAGTTTATCTAACATTTCAAATTACACATTCACATGTTCAAAGTTTGGTTAGGTTCTCAAATAATATTTTCTCACTTTCAAGTTTGCCTAACATCTTAAATTATACCTTCACATGTTCAAAGTTTGGTTAGGTTCTCAAATTATGTTTTCACATTTTCAAGTTTATCTAACATTTCAAATTACACATTCACATGTTCAGAGTTTGTTAGGTTCTCAAATAATATTTTCTCACTTTCAAGTTTGCCTAACATCTTAAATTATACCTTCACATGTTCAAAGTTTGGTTAGGTTCTCAAATTATGTTTTCACATTTTCAAGTTTATCTAACATTTCAAATTACACATTCACATGTTCAGAGTTTGTTAGGTTCTCAAATAATATCTTTTCACTTTCAAATTTGCCTAACTTCTTAAATTGTACATTCACATGTTGAAAGTTTGGTTAAGTTCTCAAATTATGCCTTCACATTTTCAAGTTTGACTAACATTTCAAATTATGCATTAATATATTCAAGTTTTGGTTAGGTTTTCAAATTGTACGAATTATCTGAACTTATTATATGAATTATCTGAAACAAATGAATTTCCAAAAAATGTCCAAATGTTCGCTAATCAAAACATTGTTGACAAAAGAAATACTCATAAATACTTTCCGAATATCCAACAATTTTAAAAGCCGGCAATTTTCCATCCACGTGGCATTTTATTCAAAATACTATCTACAGTTGGCCGTATACATCGTATGACAGGCAGTATCTATAAATTTTTCACGAATGTTGCATTTGAACGTGAAACGCTGGACGTAATTTTTGCATAAAAATTGACGCGGAACCGCGAGTGCCACGTCGAAAGATTGAAGTGCGAGCCCGTTAATATTCCGCGAAAAATACGGGCTTAAAAATGTATACACGCCCGGTGAAATGTTGAATTACATTCGAGATTGACCGGCCTCGCCTCCTCGAGTCTGTACACCGGGTTTGTTTCACGCTTCAAAATCGCTCGAGCCTTGAATTATAACATGCAAATCGAACTGGACGGATCGAACGACCGTACACATCGATTCATTGGCCGAGATTTCTTCAATTTACTCGCGAATTGCTATGTGGCAAAATAAATCGGCGATACTAACACGATTTGTTATTCTGCTCGACTGAATGTAACAATTTTTAAGAATTGACCCTTTCACTGCTAACCGAAAACTACGAATTTAGTAGAAAATAGAATTTAATAGAATTAAAGCAAAATTTAGTAAGGTTAGGAAAATGATGAAAAGTACTGATAAAAAAATTGTATTTACAACACTCAAAGAAGAACATATTACAAAGTAGAGAATAAACGAATTCCAGTTGTATTTCCTAAGTGTTGTATCCAGTTCTAAAAGGATTATAAAATGATACCAAGGGTTAATTTTAATAAAAAGAATTGCATTAAAAAAATTGTGTAAGTGTTCGAAGCGATTAAATTTGAACGCGCAAAATGAAACGAATGTTTCAATTATTTACGTCCGTAATAACACAATAATTTGGTAAATTGTAACTTGTATTTCTTTCTTCTGATGACGTAAATTATCGGATAATGTTGAGTTTTTGAAACGAAATTTCGTATGAAATTAATTATTGAATTGTTCATTTGGAAGTTGCAATTAATGGAGGTTCATAAATGTTTCTCTTTATGGAACGCAATAATTGCGATACAACGAAGTATTGTATTACTTCGGGAACGGTGTTAAAAATTCGATATATATCGATACAATAGAATTATGGTGGCTCATCAATGATACGTATAATTAACTAATTAACCCCTTTTGTTCGGTACGGAACTGCTTGATCCGAAAAGCGAATTTCATTTACCCTCGCGCCACGCCTCGTGAAGTTTACGAAGATGCGATATTGAATTCGTGGGAATTAAATTAACGAGCACGAAAATCGAATTTGTCGAAAGTGGTAATTGAATTGAACGAAAATTAAATTGCTGCATCTTGCCGCTCTCGGTTGTCGCTTTTCGTTCGTTATGTAAACGTGACTTATTATAAATATTGATATTAAATTAACAACTTCATATTTTTGCCCATGATGCTGTTTCTCGATGCAGGAAAGTAATTGAAAAGTCTTTACTCGATATTTGTTTTTTCGGGGAGGGAGATAAATTTCAGACGTCTCGTAAATAAGTTCTTCGATCGTTCGAGTTCCCCTAGCGTTGCTTCTTCGATCATTTTCACCACGTAGCAAGGGTGAACTAATTGCCGGAACATCGAGCGTACAACGCGCTTAAGCCGGATTTCAAACGATTATTAATGAGCGCGGACGCGCGCGGAAGTTATGGTGTATTTCGAATGGAATAACACTTTCATGTAGAACACGTTTGAATGATCAGAAATGATGTATTTTACACTTTGGAATTTTTTTAAATTTGCACTTTTAGCATATCAAATTATAGAATTTGGAATTCTGAATTTTTTAGTTTTAAATTTTGGAATTCTGGCATTCAGGTTTCTAGTTTACTGAAATTTCAGAATTCTAAAATATTTGAATTTTGAATTCTGGAATTTTTAAATTTTGAATTTTTGAATCTTTGAATTCTGGAATTCGGGGATTCTAGAATTTTGGAGCTGGAATTTTGGAATTCTGAAATTCTAGAAATCTAGAAATCTGGAATTCTGGAATTCTGGAGTTCTGGAATTCTGGAATTCTGGTATTCCAAAAATCTGGAATTCTGGAAGGTGGAATTTTGGAATTCTAGAAATCTGGAAATCTGGAATTCTGGAATTCTTGACGGTGGAATTCTGAAGTTCTGGAAGGTGGAATTCTGGAGTTCTGGAAGGTGGAATTCTGGAGTTCTGGAACTTTAGAAATCTGGAATTCTGGAATTCTTGAAGATGGAATTCTGAACTTTTGGAATTCTAGAATTCTGGAATTCTGGAATTCTTGAAGGTGCAATTCTGGAGTTCTGGAAGCTGGAATTCTGGAGTTCTGAAATTATAGAAATCTGGAATTCTGGAATTCTTGAAGGTGGAATTCTGGAATTTTGGAATAATCGAATTTGGAATTCTAAAATTCTGAAATTCTAGAATTTTGGAATTTTGGAGTTCCGAAATTTAGGATTTAGTAATTTATGCAATTTGAGAACTTCAGAATCTGAAAACTTGAATTTTCAACAGTTTAGAAATGTAAAACTTTGAGGAACTTTTTATTTGTTTATTTTCAGTCTGTAAGTGTTTGTAATTCTGAAATATTTATTCTTTGAAACCTCAAGACTGAGATTTCAGAATAAAACTTTTTAATTTTGCGACTCGTAAATCTGTAAATCTTTTAATTTAAAAATTTGAGAATTTGTACATGTAAATATTTAAAGATTTGAAATATTCATCTCCACAACTGTAGACCTCTTAAAACTTCATGCAATTTTTAAGCTTCACAACTTCACCTGAAATTTTAAATCCCTGCAACCACATCCAAATTTAATAATTTCAAAACTTCACATCTAGACTGTAAACTCCTATAATCCCCAAATTCTGTAACTTCGAAACTCCTCGAATTTGTACAATATTTACCGCAAATGTATCAATTAATAAGAATGTTATCTTTCAATCCGACTTCCTGTTTTCTTTTTTCCATCTTAATCCCGAACCGCGTGATTAAACGTCGTACAATCTCTCATCGGGCGTGCAGAACCGTGGCAAAGGTAACTCGACTTAATAATCACTCGGCTACAAAGAACAAACCCTCGGAATCAATAAAAGACAGCGGAAGAAGAAGAGGAACGTTGAAATAAAGGGAGGGCACCTTTCTTTTTATTCGCGCGAGCTCCGCCCGACGCCGATCGCCAGACACAAAGAAACTAATAACGCGTTCGATACAAACCTACCGAGAACTTGGTGGACGTCTTAATTACTCGCCTTCTTCCTCCTTCTCTCTCTCTACTTTCAGCTATGTTCTCCTCTTTGTTCACGGGCATTCGCTATCGTGTACCGTGCACGCGCGAGAAAGCGTGGGCACCGACAAGATATCGATGTTCGACACCGGCGAAAAAACGAGTCGAGCCTCGACATTCTTGAATCGATTTCGTGTCGGTTGTACGAGCGTAAAGCAGCGTTTCCATTGTTGTCAATAAATGTGCCCTCAAGCTGTGTTCTCGTTGAAACAACAACGAGAAACATTGCGTCGGTGAATTGTTGCCGCCATGTTCCAGATGTCTAACAAATAGCAACCCTGAAGTTGTCCGACAAATTTGCTGAATCGTAGATCCCTAGATCATCGAGGTCGAACAAAGAGGAAGATTTTTGTATAACTAATGAGCACTGTAATTGAGACTCGCCTCGTACCGGGTGATAATTATATTTATTACGTTTAACAAGCAACGCGATTAATCTTCCGCTCTGTAATCGTGAGAAAGTGGAATACCAATGGCCGTTTTCCATCTGTATCGTCGTTCTCGAGATTATCAACGAGAGCGAAGAGAAAACTGTGGATCGCGAGAGAACTCGGTAATTAAAACGTCCACCCGTGAGCCGCGGTAGCTCGGTAATTAGAATGATTGTCCGTGCATAAATCAATCAAACCATGAGGATCGAAAGCGTTTTCACGATGATTATATTCGTCTTTCTCGAGGCACGCCTCTCACTTGAACGTGGCTTGACCCCGGCTGACTTCTGCCTACCTCCATGGGACTACAGAAGTTCTTACCCGCCTCCATAGGCAATGTGTTTCACCTTTGCACTTCAATTTCCGGTCCCTGTATCTTGACGAGCTATTTTCGCCGACGTTTACCGTAGACACGCTTATAAAACGGAATATGCTTCGAAAAATCACTAGACAGTGTAATCGAACTTTGGAGAGTTAATAGCTTCTTGGAGAGGCTTGATTTCTTCATAAGTGTATACTGTTACATGTGTGTGTCTACCTATGGTTGCTATATATATCTAGGTCTTCTCTAGATTTTGTCTATGGCTGCAGGTACTTTGTATAGATTGTACTGTGTATGAAACCTTGTATGAAATTTAGACTTTTTTAAAGCTGTCTCTAAAGGTAGATTTTTCTGTACATAGATATTTCCTGAGATCTGGAGTATGCTTAGTTTATTTAGAGTCATACCTAAGTCATCCTAAGATTCCATAGAGTTAGGTCTATACTCTTCAATGTGTACAACTTTTAAAAAATCTATTCACGCCCGATGCGGTTTATTAACGCCATCAAGCTATCATATCCATCCACATCAAACATCCGAATCGAACTTTGGAGAGTTAATAGTTTCTTGGAGAGGCTTGATTTCTTCATAAGTGTATACTGTTACATGTGTGTGTCTACCTATGGTTGCAATATACATCTAGGTCTTCTCTAGATTTTGTCTATGGCTCCAGGTACTTTATATAGATTGTACTGTGTATAGAAACTCTTGTACGAAACCTTGTATGAAATTTAGACTTTTTTAAAGCTGTCTCTAAAGGTAGATTTTTTTGTACATATATATTTCCTGAGATCTGGAGTATGCTTAGTTTATTTAGAGTCATACCTAAGTCATCCTAAGATTCCATAGAGTTAGGTCTATACTCTTCAATGTGTACAACTTTTAAAAAATCTATTCACACCCGATGCGGTTTATTAACACCATCAAGCTATCATATCCACATCAAACATCCGAATCAGTTCTAGCAGTAATGCATTACAATGCAATATCACATATCGATGTAATCCTTTTCGATCCACCCTTCTCCGTCGCTTCTCCGACGAAGCACAACGGAATTCTTGAACAGGGTGGCCGTAAAGTAAAAAAAGAAGCAACAGTGTTTTTGCCCGACCGATCGCAATCACGCCGTACAATTAACATTTACCGGGACTCGCGTGGTAGTTGGATAATTATTGCTATTATTGCAAGGAGCCGGACACGGGCGCAAAGGAGGATTGCAACATAGTCGTTTGATCGGTTGTCCATGCCAAGTCGATTCGTTATTCGGGGCAAAGGTCACGTGCCGGCCATTCCCCGAGGACGAGGACTTCCTTCTACACACGGCTTACCCTCGAGCCAAGCTCTTGAACTTTGTCTCCTTTCTATCGCGCGTGGTTCATCGCGGCCGATGCATGTGTATCGTGCAATTAAACGGTTGGAAAATAAAGGGTTAAGGTGCCCGTTAGGCTTCCATGCTCGCGGCGATAACTAGGCGCGCCGTCTATCGTGGGTGGGAAAAGACGACGTGGTTGATTGAAGGATATGAAACGTGTAATGCACTTGCACAGGTAGTTTGACGGGGATCGAAGATCGCTAAGAGCCTCCATTTTTTTATTTGCTTCTTCCTCGAGATTCTTCGACGTCCGTTCAGTTAAACCTTTCACGCACACGATTTTACGTAAATTTTTTTTAATGTAAGAAGACTTTTGTTGCAATTATTTAACATGAAGACAAGTTCAATTTTGAAACGGTTCAAATGTGAGGTTCAAACAAGGTTCAAATATGTCACTTCATACATCAAGTGCTGAACACAAAGTGGAACAGTTTGCAATGTCAAAGAGATAGATCTGGACAAGTTTTCTTTGTTATAATTTTTGGTACAAGTACTCAGTTACTTTGATTGGACGCATGGAGCTTAATTGTCCACATCTAGCTTCTACGTCCACATGACACGTGGCAATCACTTTACAACTGTACAAGGTACTTTATGTTTTATTTTAAAAATAAACATTATACGTTATGTTTTATACTATTTAAAAATTTTCAAAATTAAAATGACATGTCTTATTTTTGTCTTATTTAATAATTAATAGAATGAGTCATTTTAGCTACATAAGTTCAATATATTAATATCTACTTATTTTATTTTTTCATTATCGTTATTTTTGTATGAAGAGATGTTTCTAAAGGAGAGATGTAAAATTTGAGGTCCCAAAATGATATTTTGCGTCCAGTTATCAAAAGGCCTCCTCTAAAGTTTAACCATAAGCTGTTATCGAGTGTATTTCGTGCACGCTAATTTATTACAGACACAAAATTGAAAATTTCATTTTATTGGTATTACGTGTGCATAAATTTTCATAGGAATCAATTAACATTTAGTAATGCAAATTAGCAAAAATATATTAATTTTGCGGAGTTTATTTACATAAATAAATTCATAACACAAACACATAATTCGCCAATTTATGAATGGTTCACGCGATATTTCGAATTGATTTTTCATCCCTAATTTAATTATTTCCACTCGCAAATGCGAACTTTATTAAAACCAGCTATGTGCGAACAATAATATTTATTATTAAAATCTGATATTAAATTGTACGAAGTAAAAACGTTTTAAACTTTGTAACATTTTTATGCAACATGGCAGATAAGATTTGAAGGGATAATTATAAAAAGCATGAAGAGTTCTGTAGCTACGGCAGATATTTTCTTTTAAACAAAGCGAACATGTAGCACAAATTAGTCGATCTTTAAACTGTTACAAAGAACTTGAAATTTCATGCAGCGCTAAATGCGGCGAACAAAAGATTTCGAATTAAAACGCGAGCATGCAAGGGGGCAAGAAGCAGGAAAAGCGAGATTGTCGCAGGAAAAAAGGAAAATTTCGACGTACCCAAAGGACTACGAACATGGTGCTCGTTAATTTCACGCTGTTGGTCTTTTTCAACGTGCTGGCGGCAATGTGTGTCAGATTTTTATAAAGCGACCGGACAAAAAGAATCCGACGAGACCCTCGTTGAGCATAAATTAAAAACTAAACAGTTTTATTAAATTTTTACGCTCGTTGAACATGACACAAAACCGTACAATGTCTATCAAAAAACTTATATTAAAATTAAATGAGGGACGGTTCTGGAACAGCGGCGAATTGCGAGGATACATCGTAAATTTATACGGTTTTATATTTGTAGAGTTGTGAATTACTGTATTTTTTAATTTTTGCGTTTCTAGATTTTGGGGTTTTTAGGTTATGAGATTTGTAGATTTTGGGATTTGTGGATTTTGGGATTTGTGGATTTTGGGATTTGTGGATTTTGGGATTTGTGGATTTTGGGATTTGTGGATTTTGGGATTTGTGGATTTTGGGATTTGTGGATTTTGGGATTTGTGGATTTTGGGATTTGTGGATTTTGGGATTTGTGGATTTTGGGATTTGTGGATTTTGGGATTTGTGGATTTTGGGATTTGTGGATTTTGGGATTTGTGGATTTTGGGATTTGTGGATTTTGGGATTTGTGGATTTTGGGATTTGTGGATTTTGGGATTTGTGGATTTTGGGATTTGTGGATTTTGGGATTTGTGGATTCTGGGATTTGTGGATTTTGGGATTTGAAAAATTGGAGATTTGTAAAATTTGGAATTTTTAGATTTAGGGATTTGTAGAATTTGGAATTTGTAGATTTAGGGATTTGTAGAATTTGAAATTTGTAGAGTTGGGGATTCGTAAAGTTAGGGATTTGTAGATTTGGGGATTTGTAGAATTCGGAATTTGTAGAATTGGGGATTTGTAGAATTTGGAATTTGTAGATTTAGGGATTTGTAAAATTTGGAATTTATAGCATTTGGAATTTGTAGAATTTGGAATTTATAGCATTTGGAATTTGTAGTTTTAGGAATTTGTAGAATTTGAAATTTGTAGATTTGGGAATTTGTAAAATTAGGAACTTGTAGATTTGGAGATCTGTAGATTTGGGGATCTGTAGATCTGGAGATTTATAAAATTGAAGATTTGTAGATTTGTAGATTTGTAGATTTGTAGATTTGTAGATTTGTAGATTTGTAGATTTGTAGATATATAGATTTAGGTGTTTGTAGATTTGAGGATTAGATTTTGATACTTGTAAAGTTGGGGTATGTAATTTTAGAAATTTATAAAGTTAGGTGTTTGTAAATTTGAAAATTTGTAGATTTGAGGATTTGTAAGTCTAGGGATTTGTAAATTTGGAGATTTGTAGATTAGGATATTTGTAAAGTTGAGGTCTGTAGATTTGGGGATTTATACATCATTTATAGAATTGATGTTTTGTTGAATTCGGAATTTGTAGATTTGGAGATTTATAGATTTGGAAATTTATAGTTAAGGAAATTTAATAGTTAAAATTTTATGCAAAATAAAAAAAAACGCAATTTTATTTATTTTAGAATGAAAAATTTTTGAGGTGCGTTTTTGACATGCAATTTTTTTTTTCGTACAAAATTCATCACAAAAATTTTTGGGAGATCATAAAAATTAAATTTTTGAAATTTTTACAAATTATTTGAATGAAATTTCTTTAAACAAATTTTTTTTATAGATTCGTAATTTGCAGATTTTGTGAGTTTTTGTTTTTTTTAAATTCGTACACTTCAAGATTTATAGATTTCATAATTTATAGATCACAAAAATTGCGCTATCTCAAAAAATCAATTCACGTTACCATATAAAATCGTTTACGTTATGATTTGATAAAGTTTCTCCGATCAGAAGTTCTGTTGGAAGCGATTCTGCTGAACTGTCGCTTTGAAGCAGCGTTAACCGATGATGCGTTTAAAATGGAACGTGACAGTGTGCACAGGAAGGAAGAGAAAAGATAATCGTATAGAAAATCGAGCGAGTACTCGAGGGAGAAAGCGTTCAAAGCGTAAAGACGTAACAAGTGAGAGATAACATATTTGAAGCTTCGTGTGAAAGAATCGGATGGGCACGAAAGAACGGTTATTTACAACGTTTGTAAAAAGAAACAGAACGTTTCTTGCGAATAACTCTTGCATTTAAAATTTCTCTTGATTCAACGTGAAGAGAAAGCATTTTTATCGCATATTTTCTTAAAATATTACTCTGTTATTCTGAAGGTAATTTCATGTAATATAAATTAGTATATTATTTAAATTTTTAGGTATTTTTTTTTATTTACTATTGGGTTTATTGATTTTAGATATCTTTTTAATCGAATATAAATAATAACTTGATTCATTATAAATTAATACATCATTTCAATTTTCAGTTATTATTTTTTTTATTTGTTCTTGAGTTTATTGATTTTAGATTTGTTTCTAATCAAATATAAATAATAACTTGATTCCTTATAAATTAATACATCATTTCAATTTTCAGTTATTATTTTTTTTATTTGTTCTTGAGTTTATTGATTTTAGATTTGTTTCTAATCAAATATAAATAATAACTTGATTCCTTATAAATTAATACATCATTTCAATTTTCAGTTATTATTTTTTTTATTTGTTCTTGAGTTTATTGATTTTAGATTTGTTTCTAATCAAATATAAATAATAACTTGATTCATTATAAATTAATACATCATTTCAATTTTCAGTTATTATTGTTTTGATTTATTTTTAATTTTATTAATTTTAGATATCTTTCTAATCAAATGTAAATAATGACTTGATTTATTATAAATTAATGTGCCATTTCAATTTTCAGTTATTATTGTTTTGATTTATTCTAAAGTTCATTAAAAAAATCAAATTGGTAAAATCATTTTACCAATCAAATATAAATAATTCATTTTTATACAAAATTCTACAGAGTCGTTCCTAAACTTCATTTGAACGTAACACTCAATTTTATTAAATATAATTGTATATTTTATTAACTCATTCATTTCTGTCTTTGATAAAAATTGATCACCTCTGTACAATCAAGATGCAGCCAACTAATAAATTGATTATTGTACAGAATTTAAATTACAATGAAAAAAATATATTCTTGATTAAACCGATCAATATAAAATTTCCCTAATTCTGCGATAAATCTGTGTCAGTAAAATGCGCCACGTTTTAGAGAAATGATATTAAATCTGATAGAACGAAATTCAATCATAAAATCGTGGAATTACCGTGAGGGAAAAAATCGATTATTCTTTATTGATCATCCGATCGTTAATTGATCGCTTAGGTTTGTTAGCCTTTATGAATTTACGACGTATAATTACGGACTGCAGTTATCCGCAAATGATTGTAGAGAAAGCTTTTACGCGAGGTGGACCACGTTCTATCGCGTGCGTTAATTAATTGGAAATTTTTTGATACGAATTGTGAATCAGAGAGACGATTTAAAAATTTAATAGAGAATATAGCACCGTTCGGGTTATAAAAAGTTCAATTAATTATTTTGCCAGTTGAATTACTGCATAACGAAACGATTGATTCTGATTGATTAAATATTGTACTTACAATTAGAGGATTAATAAGATTTCGCGTTTAAACAGCCTCATTGGTTATTCATTGATGTTGAAATTAAAATTTAAATTTATACGGTACCTGTGTTTAAATGTAATAAAGATAACTGATCGTGTATTAAATTACAGCTGATGTTTTAATTATTATTTAAGGGTAGTATTACTTTCATAATTGGATTGCTGGTTAATAATTACAGTTTTAATATAGATCTGCTACTTTTTTATTTTTAGTGCACCTTTTGCAATTTTCAGGATGATTCTATAGTTTCAAATTTCTACATTTTCTAATATCCATCTGAGAATTGAAGAATTTGGGAATTTGGGGATTTGGAGATTTGACAATTCTGGAATTTGGGGATTTAGGGATTTGGAGATTTAGGGATGTGGAGAATTAGGGATTTGGAGAATTAGGGATTTGGAAATTCGGGGATTTGGAGATTCGGGGATTTGGATATTTAGGGATTTGGATATTTAGGGATTTGGAAAATTAGGGTTTTGGAGAATTGGTGATTTGGAAATTCGGGGATTTGGAGATTTGGGAATTTGAAGATGTAGTGATCTGGAGATTTAGGGATATGGAGAATTAGGGGATTTGGAAATTTAGGGATTTGGAGAATTAGGGATTTGGAGAATCAGGGATTTGGAGAATTAGGGATTTGGAGAATGTGGGATTTGGAGAATGAGGGTTTTGGAGAATTAGGGTTTTGGAGAATTGGGGATTTGAAGATTTAGGGATTTGGAAATTTAGGAATTGAAGAATTTGGGGATTTGGAGATTTGCAGGTTTGAAGATATAGGCATTTGGAAATTTGAGAATTGGAGGATTTGGGGATTTGGAAGTCTGGGAATTGAAGAATTTAGAGATTTGAAGATTTGGAAATTTGACAGTTCAGGAACTTGGGGATTTATGGATTCGAAGATTTGGGGATTTAGTGATATAGGAATTTGGAAATTTGGGAATTGGAGAATTTGGGGATTTGGAGGTCTAGGAATTGAAGAATTTAGGTGTTTGGAGATTTTGAGATTTGACAATTCAGGAATTTGGATATTTAGAGATTTGAGGATTTCGGGTTTTGGAAGTTTGGGAATTTAAAAATTTAGGGATTTGATAATTCAGGAATTTAAGGATTTGATTTGTGAAATCCCTAAATCCCCACATTCCCAAATAATCAAAAGAAACTCGAAATCTCAGTACCGAAAAGTACAATTCACCGCGCACACCATTGGCCCTGATCCATCCGGGCACTAAATCTGCCCATCACATACTACCATCCACACGTTTCCTTCCGTATTTGAAAAGTGTTGCTCGCTAAAACGAATCACCGAGAGGTTCAGGCTAGCCAGTTTATCATCATCAAGCTGTTACTGTTATTCACTGTTCGGTCCCGGTATGGTCCTTCCTTTTTATTAGACAAGTGAGCGTAATTCTAGCGGGTAGACGGTACAGTCATCGTCGTCGTGGTCGTTTCAGCGGCGAGCGAAAGCTTGCTCGGCTCTGAGATTTAATTTGCGACCCCTTTAACCGCGGCCGTGAACGGTAAGCTCGATGGCCATGTCTGCGAGGAAATGAACGCAGCTGGTCGAAAGGAAACGACCTGGCGAACGCCATGAAATGACGGGCGTAAATTTTACTTTGTAACGTGCATCTAACTGGCTACCATCTGTCCGCGCTTCGAAATTAATCGTTACACCCTGCTCTCGAAATGGTAAACTCGAATATTCGCCGGGGAAATACAAGAAAAATGATGTGGAAGGCTGACTACAAAGGGGATGGTTGCGAAACTGCTGGAACATTCAAGGTCGCCAGAGAACGAAAAAATTATATATTCAAATTTACAAGCTGTTCACCGTCAAACTTTATCGATATATAAGTAAAAAGATTATTAACCACATAATCACATCGTAAGTTTTTACAGTTTTATATTTGTGGAATTGTGAATTACTGTATTTTTTAAATTTTGCGTTTCTAGATTTTGGGATTTTTAGGTTTTGGGATTTGTGGATTTTGGGATTTGAAGAATTGGAGATTTGTAGAATTTGGAATTTGTAGATTTAGGGATTTGTAGAATTTGGAATTTGTAGATTTAGCGATTTGTAGAATTTAGAATTTATAGAGTTGGGGATTTGCAAAGTTAGGGACTTGTAGATTTGGGGATTTGTAGAATTCGGAATTTGTAGAATTACGGACTTGTAGAATTTGGAATTTATAGCATTTGGAATTTGAAGAATTTGGAATTTGTAGATTTTGGGATTTGTAAAATTCAGAATTAGTAGATTTTAGGATTTGTAGATTTCGGGATTTGAAGAATTGTAGATTTACAGAATTTGAAATTTTGTGAATTTGGGGATTTGTAGTATTTGGAATTTGTAGTATTTGGAATTTGTAGAATTAGGGACTTGTAGATTTCAGGATTTGTAGAATTTAGAATTGGTAGAATTCGAAATTTGTAAAATTTGGAATTTGTAGATTTTGAGGTTTGTAGAATTCGAAATTTGTAAAATTTGGAATTTGTAGATTTTGAGGTTTGTAGAATTCGAAATTTGTAAAATTTGGAATTTGTAGATTTTGAGGTTTGTAGAATTCGAAATTTGTAAAATTTGGTATTTGTAGATTTTGAGGTTTGTAGAATTCGAAATTTGTAAAATTTGGAGTTTGTAGTTTTAGGGATTTATGAACCTGGAAATTTGTAGAATTTGAAATTTGTATATGTGGGGATTTGAAGATTTTGGGATTTGTAGAATTCGGAACTCACAGATTTGGGGGTTTATAAAATTAGTTATAAAACCACATAACCTACAATTTTCTAGGCAGTCACATTGCTGCAATTCGAAAACAAATGAAAATTGAAAAGTTAGGCAATTAAGTTATATTCAATTATCCTTGATTTTAAATACTATAATCAGAGTTGAACACAAAATTCAATTTTGATGAAAATAAGTCTCGTTTACCACATATGACCTGTATGTGCAACATAATCCATCACAAGTGCGTCACGATATCATAAGACAAAATTTCGTGTTTTTATATGCATATATGTTATATATCTTGATTTCCTCGTTATCGTTAATTTTATCATGAAAAGTTATACATTTTTATTATTGGGAAATTATTTGATGAAATATGTTTTGCGTACGGGGGTTTCATGGGGAAGTCCTGGTGGATTTGGAAAAAAGGTATGCAACGCTGTGATTGTGGATTAAAATTTGACGAGTCCCAAAGGGAATCGTTTGTCCGTGTAAAACTGATGTAAATATTTTATTTTGCGTGGTTTACATCGATTTACACCTGTGTTTAATTATTGACACTTCTTTTCTCTTTTCATAAACCGGCTTGAAATTCGTTTTAATAATGAATAACATTGATGTAGATATTAATTGTATTTGTGAAAATCGTTCACTTTACTGAAAAACATTTGAAATGAATTATGGGCAATCTATTTGTTGTTCAGACTATATATGAAGGTAAATTAATGTTCCTTTGTGCGACAAACGGATATTAAATTTTTAGAATTGATCGAATTTATTTTATGATCACTTTTGTTTTCTGAAAAATAGCTTACAATTGTATGCATATCTTCTTTTGTTGGATTTGATGTTATGAAAAACTGTTTGATTATATCACGAAATTTATTGCGTCGATTTGGAGTTTGAAATTTAATTAAATTAAATTTATTAAATTTATTAAATTAAATTTATTAAATTTATTAAATTAAATTTATTAAATTAAATTTATTAAATTAAATTTATTAAATATATTAAATTTAATTTAATTAAATTTGCTGTAATTCTGAAATGGTTAATTTTTTATTGACAAGCAATAGCAATTTGCAGTTCAATATTTAACGTATCATCCTGTTATATTGAAAATATTAATAAAATCTTTATATAAACATTTTGGTTAAACCTTCAACTTCAAGATCTGTATCATAATTACTATTTTATATCTTCACCTACGTCATTAAATTATATGAATCTTCATATCTTTTTAAATTAGACACTCCTTGCTGTATCCAATAGTCAGCCATTTTGTATTAAAAGCATCAGAGAACATAAACTGCTAATATTTCCAAATTTTCGTCAGACTTTAAGCTTCAATTTGATACAGAATAGGTATTGTATCGATAACTCCGTGACCAAATTACGTGAGACTTTCCATGTTCAGATCAATCGATAACCTAATATTAATAACAAAAACCATGGAAGCAAGTTTCACAACGGTTTTCCATGAAAAAAGTTCCCCTCCACAAAGTTTCGCGTGCAACAGTTGTGCAATCAAGTCGAACACAATTAATCACGGTGGCGTAACGCGTTTCTTTTCCAGGTGGTTGTGGAGAGTTCGACCCTGGCACTGGAGTACGGCGACCTGGAGATCGATCCAGATTCCCCGGTGAACCCGGACCTGTTGTTCGATTCCCAGCTGATGCACCTGTACGTGATGACAGAGAAAACGGTGTCCAAGGTCAAAGTGCAGGAATGTTCCGTGTACAAGACCTGTCTGGACTGTCTGGGAGCTAAGGATCCGTACTGTGGTTGGTGTTCGTTGGAGAACAAATGTAATCTGCGCAGCGATTGTCAGGATGCTGCGAAGGATCCTCTCTATTGGATCTCTTACAAAAGCGGCAGGTGCACGACCATCACGACCGTCACACCGGATCAACTGCAACGCACGACTGCTAGAACACTGGAGCTGGTGATCGAGAACCTGCCAACGCTCTCGGGACAATTTCTCTGCGCTTTCTCCACCCTGGACAAAACTCTGATCACGAATGCCTCGAGGAAATCCTTCGGAGTGAATTGCACCACGCCAAGAACCGACTTGTTACCGTCAATCCCGCCTGGACAACATCACTTCACCGCAAAATTGTCCGTCAGGATGACCAACGGACCCGATCTCGTTGACACCAATTTCACGTTCTTCGACTGCAACACGTACAGCTCCTGCACGCAGTGTGTCTCCTCGAGCTTCCCCTGTGATTGGTGCGTGGATGGACACAGATGCACTCATGACACGGCGGAGAACTGTCGGAATGATATATTAGTCACCGGAGTTAGCGTAAGTGGATATTTGCTTTAATCAAATTCTCGATCTCTTGACATGTACTTAGATACCCTCACCTTTTCTTTAACCTAGATCCTCCAAAAGTACACTGACCTCTTCAAAATAAATCAATAAAACAGTTCAATTTACATGTTACAGAGGATGGGTCCAAGTTACAGAAGCGGTCCAGCATTCTGTCCCACGTTGAACGCCACCGGATCCCCGGAAATCCTGGTTTCTGCCGGTGTGAGCACCGCGATTAAAGTCAAAGTGCACATCATAGGGGTAAGAAACAGCTATCATCCATTTCACGCTAATGGCGTCACATTAATTTCCAACGTTTTCACGTATCGTTAGCGGCTCTTTCACCGGGGGCTCATTGCCGGGAAGAATGATTGACGTCTAACCTCCGTATTTTCCAGCAATTCATCGTGCAGACCCGGTTCGTGTGTCAGTTTAACATCGAGGGTCGTGTGACCAGCGTGAATGCACGTTTATTGGCAGACACGATTTACTGCGACGAGACCGAGTTTTCGTACACGTCCCGTGCGGCGAACATCACCGTGCCCTTCGCCGTCATCTGGGGCGGCTCGAAGCCCCTGGACAACCCGCAGAACCTCCATCTTGTGATCTACCGGTGTCGCGACATGGCCGAAAATTGCGGAATGTGTCTAGCACTTGCGCCCAAGTACGATTGCGGATGGTGCCAGAGCACGGACAGGTGCGAGGTGAAGGACAACTGCGAACGCGACACAGGCATGTGGTTGAACAGCAATCAGACCTGTCCGAATCCTGAGATACACTCGTTCGAGCCGATGATGGGACCTTGGGAAGGTAACACGAACGTGACGATACGCGGCATCAACCTGGGCAAAACGTTCAAGGTAAGAAGAATTGTCTTGGATCGCCTTCTGCGATCTTCCTTCGGCTGCGATTAACTTGCGACCGATAGGGTGAGCTACTTATTGCGTAACTGAAATCTTTCTTAAACATCTTCACACAAATATGTTCGTTATTTATGATTTTGTCGAAAAGTTAGACTATTCTGAATTTTATACCTGAGAGTGAAGAGGGCGTTTCCTCAAAGTTATTTGTTGCCAGTGAGATTTCAAGGTTGTCTGTGACACTTTTTTCATGAAATCATAAATAATGGAGGTGTTCAGGTGAATCCTTAAATAGACCACTCTGTGGTGTCCACATGTGGTTTTTTAGTATAACTTCCTTAATTTCATTGCACGTGTAAAGAAAAATATTACCTACGTTGTTATCAAGTATTGACTAAGGTAGTCACACGAAAATATGCACTTCCTGTAATATCTAGCATGGTTACACCTAGAGCAATGCCAACGTTTAAACTCTGTCTACTGTTCAAATTAACAGTAGCAAATTAAGAACTTGATCGGAACACAAAACTGATTTCTTTCAGGACATCTATCGCAGCGTAATGGTTGGTGGAATGCAATGTCAGCCGTACGAAGAGCTGTACATGCGGACAAAGCAGATAGTCTGTCGAGTGGATGGTCCAGGTACAATGGAGGTGAAACGACGTGGACCGGTGATTGTGAAGATCGAGGACTTCCGGGGTCAGTCAGAGTACAACTTCGAGTTTGTGGATCCGCGGATTCTGAACATATCCCCGAAGTATGGGCCGATGAGCGGGGGCACTACTGTGAGAATCACCGGCAACTACATGAACGCTGGTAGCACCATTAAAGCGTTCATCGACGAGCTACCGTGTTCCATAATCAGTGCCGAGATGCACGAAGCGCTATGCATGACGAGCGCCAGTAATCGTACAAGAAACGGTGTGCTGAAGATGGTATTCGACGGTGCGTACCGAATCTACGACGGCTACTTCGAGTACGTGGATGACCCAAGGATCAAGAGCGTAGAGAGCGGAGTGGCTGGTCAGATGAAGATCGCGAAAGGTATCCCAGCCGGAGGCATCAAGATCTCCGTCACCGGGAAGAACCTCGGCTATATCCAGAGTCCGCAGATGTACGTGTACTACGACGAAAAGATGTTCGTGTCGCAGTGCGAGGTGCACAGCCAGGAGAGCATGATCTGCAAGTCGCCGACCATCGAGGTGCCCGAACATGAGGTGCTGGACGCGGAGAAACCGTTGATGTTGGAGTACGGTTTCCGCATGGACAACGTAACGGCTGTGCAGAATTTGTCGCGACACGGCTTCCAACACTTTCTGCTCTACCCGAATCCCATCTACGAAATGTTCGACGAAGAGATCAAGTACTATAAGAGCGACTATCTGACCATTAACGGGCAGCACCTTGATCGAGCCTGCCAGGAATCTGACGTGACCGTGCAGATAGGCAACGCGTTCTGTAACGTCACATCTTTGTCGAGGCAACAGCTCACATGTAGACCGCCCTTGACCCAGCCACCGGCCATAGACGCCTATGGCTCCCCGAACAAACAAGAACTGCCCGAGGTGATCGTGATCGTGGGCGGCACGCTTCATTACAAGATCGGGAAACTGAGCTACGCATTGCCAGCCGGTCTTAACGGGCCTCTATCGAAACCGGCTCTGATCGGCGTAATAGCCGCTATAGTAATTCTGGTATTCGTGTTCATCGCCTTCCTCATTGCTTATCGACGCAAGTCTACCGAGAGCAACCGGGTATTGAAAAACATGCAGGAGCAAATGGATATTTTAGAGCTTCGAGTCGCCGCGGAATGCAAGGAGGCTTTCGCTGAACTGCAGACAGAGATGACTGACCTAACGGGAGATTTGACGAGTGGAGGCATACCATTTTTGGATTATCGCACTTATGCTATGATGATTTTGTTCCCAAGCGACGATAACAGCCCGGTGCTACAGTGGGACCGACCGGAACTGGCTCGTAAAGAGAAAGGATTGCGTCTGTTCGGACAACTGATAATGAACAAAACCTTCTTGCTTCTGTTTGTACGCACTCTGGAGAGTAATAGATACTTTTCCATGAGGGACAGAGTTAATGTGGCCAGTCTTATCATGGTCACGTTACAGAGCAAGATGGAATATTGTACGGATATCTTGAAGACCCTTCTCGCGGAACTGATAGAGAAATGCACGGAGGGAAAGAGTCATCCGAAGCTATTCCTTAGACGGTAAATTCTTTGTCCACACTTTTGCTAAAGTTTGTTAAGTCCTTATAATAATAATTAATTTTGTGATCTGTTTCAGAACGGAGAGCGTGGCTGAAAAAATGCTGTCAGCCTGGTTCACTTTCCTTTTGTACAAATTCATGCGAGAATGTGCCGGAGAACCATTGTACGTGCTGTTTCGCGCTGTGAAACAACAAGTTGACAAAGGTCCCGTTGATGCCATCACGTCCGAGGCACGATATTCGTTGTCCGAAGAGAAGCTGATTAGGCAGTCCATCGACTTCAAACCAATGGTAAGATCTGTTTGAATGTTAACCATTAGACTTTCTTGAATTGCCTCCACTTCGGTAACCAATATACATCCACTTCTTCGTACAACGATCATTATTTGTTTGCCGACATGATGTGGCTCCTTCTAATGATGTGCTAATGAGAATACACACATCAACTCCCACTAGTGTACTCCAGCGAGTGGAGACGCAGTAAATTCAAATGTATTTGCCTGGCTGTACTATGGTATTCCTGCAAACAGCGAATATTTGCTAAAATCCTTCACGAGTCCCAAGTTCATACTGGTAGATCCTTGAGACCACATCATCCAAGTCTAAACTTGTACAATCACCACTCATAGTTACCACTTGTTATTTAACATTGATCTTGCAGACGGTCTACGTGTCAATATCCCAGCAAACGGTATTCGTCGGAGGTATGGATCCGAACACAGAAAACGTGCCCGTCAAAGTGCTAGACTGCGACACGATATCTCAAGTGAAAGAGAAGGCATTGGACACGATCTATAGAGCCACGCCTTACAGCCAAAGACCCAGGAAAGATGATCTCGATCTTGGTAAGCTTCCAAAATTTCCGAATAAATCACATTTATGGAATACGGTTCTATCGTAACGATTTGGTTCTAATAACAGAATGGCGGACCGGAGCATCCGGCAGACTGATCCTCTACGACGAGGATTCGACGACGAAGACGGAGGGCGAATGGAAGAAACGTAACACACTGAATCACTACAGGGTACCAGATGGAGCGTCGCTCAATTTAGTTTCCAAGCAGTCGTCGATCTACAATCTGTCGATCCTCTCGGAGAAGACCGACAAATCGCACAAATACGAGACACTGAATCTTAGTAAATTTAGTTCGGCTAGCCCCCCGTTGTCCCGCGCCACGTCACCATTGAATCAAAATCACGACGGTGGATTGAAGTGTTGGCATCTGGTTAAGCACCACGATTCCGACGTGCGAAAAGAAGGCGATCGCGGAAACAAGATGGTCTCCGAGATCTACCTGACGAGGTTACTAGCCACCAAAGGTACGCTCCAGAAATTCGTCGACGACTTGTTCGAAACGATCTTCAGCACTGCCCACCGAGGATCGGCTCTTCCCCTCGCTATCAAATATATGTTCGACTTCATGGACGACCAAGCTCTACAACATGGCATATCTGATCCTGAAGTTGTCCATACATGGAAGAGCAACTCACTCCCGCTTAGGTTTTGGGTAAATCTCATCAAGAACCCGAATTTCATCTTTGATATACACAAATCGAACATTGTCGACTCCTGTCTGTCCGTCGTCGCTCAAACATTCATGGACAGTTGTTCCACTTCGGATCATAGATTAGGTAAGTATTGTTTTATTGAATGTCTTGAATTTTTAATTTTTAACAATACTGACAATCTTCCTCGACATTTCAGGTAAGGACTCACCGAGTTCAAAGCTACTTTACGCAAAGGACATTCCAGTGTACAAAGAATGGGTAGAGCGTTATTATTCAGATATCAAAGTGATGCCAGCCATATCCGATCAAGACATGAACGCTATGCTTGCCGAAGAGTCTAGGGTACGTATTGTCATCCTAATCCTTCATCATAACTACATAGGGACTAAATGATAAGAATGAAAGTATAATGATAGATGCAAGTTCACCCAATCTTGATTGCCAGTATTGATTGACGAAGTGTTAATGATCGAATATTATTTTTTGTAGTTGCACACGACGGAATTCAACACGAATTGCGCCCTGTACGAACTATACACGTACGCGGGTAAATACAACGAACAGCTGATAGTCACCCTGGAGGAGGACGAATTCTCGCAGAAGCAAAGATTGGCATACAAGCTCGAACAGGTGCACAATATAATGGCGGCAGACAACCCCTGATGTACCATGAACTCTATGAAACATATGACAAAGCCCGCCCGCCAAGAGTTACCCTGCTGAATACTCTACCGCAGTTAGGTATTCTCGAGGAAGCACCAAGAGGACTGGCCTATCTTGTAATCGATCGTCTCAGGTTTCCGTGCAAGCCAGTTAACTCAGCTTAGTATGCGAATTATGCGAGAAGAAAGTTGCACAACGGACCGATAAAGCAAACAAGTTCCAACGGGAAGTTTATTAATTGTACACGAGGACTAAGTGTTTTTTTTTTTTCTTTGTGATGAAGTCTTCTGAATATTTGGTCGCCGGCCAGGCAGGTGTGGCGACGATCACAGCGCATGATCCCACGCATAATTGTACATAAGATACCAAAATCACGATTAATTGTAATAGAATTATTGATGTGCGTTCGCCACCTGGCGGCGGCCGTAGCCACACAAACTGTAACGAAAGATTTCGCGCGTCAATCGTGTCCACGATCTTCTCCATCACGTGCCGCGATCGTCGGACAAAATTACAAACAAAAAAAGAACAAAAACACAAAACGAACGAAGTAATAGGACATTAGTGATATAAGTGAGTGAACGAATCAGCCGATCGATCCGATAAATTTGTAAATGTGTTTCGAAACGGTCGACCCGACCGTCGCTATCGGGACATCGGCGATTTTTAACGAAGAAACATTTCCATCCACCGCTACTAGCTGAAATTTTTTGAATTACGAACTGACGAATTTTAATAAATAAGATAATTAACGATTAACAATGATTAATTAAACAATATGGGTATATTATATATACATGGATGGTATGTCGTATGTATATGTGTACATATATACACTTTATACCGGCGCAAAAGTATGTGTGTATGTATATGCAGTATCCGGAGGACGAGCGCGCGTACAGTAACAGCGAGAACGTCGAATTATTTCTCGTCGCGTACAATCGTGGCGTAGAAAGAAGAAAAATATGGCGTCGCAACAGCAATCCTCGTCCAATTTCTAAACGTGAGAGCTTCGCCAGTCGATTCGTCGATCGAGCAGACATATCGCCGTACTGTACGCACGCTACACATTACGCGTATTATTTATACTTACATGCATCCAAAAGGAAAAAAAAATGGAAGGAGTCATCCGCGAAATCGGGGACAGACTGTGTATTAGTTGATAGGTATTAATCTATGGACTATGGCCGCGCGCGAGGCCAGCTCGATGTGACGGTTGTGTTGAGTGTGCGTGCTTCCCCTCCTTGGTCTCCAGCTCATTGTCCCATTTTACCATTAATCGTTCGTTCTCATTGTCGTGCATTCATCGACCCGATGTTCACACCTTATCATTGTCGCTATTTCATATTCATCGGAAGAAAGGAGAAAAAAAAGATAATGATCCCTTGTCCTCGTGTCATCTTTATCACCCTCTCTATCTCTTTATATTACACGTAGTAAAGATGTTCCGCTATCGGGCGCCTCTTCTCTACTCTTTCTCATCATCCTAGGAATCCACATTTGTGCCACTCTCTATCTTCTCCCTTGTAATGCTTCAACGCCTCCGTCGTCATGTTGTTGTCACTCTTAATTATTGTAATATATAATGAATAACGATCACTGTTGAGTATTGTCTGATTGTAATACATTGATATTGAATTGATATGAATTGATAATCATTAATTAAAGCGTAACATTAAACTTTGTGGATGTAGCCATATTGGTATGGGTGGAAGTTCCACGAAAAATATTTAAAAAAAAAATAAGTAACACTGATACGAGTGAGAGTGGTGGGAAGCCGTTCGCGATGGACAGTGCTCGAAAACAAAAAAAAAGTAAAATAAATTCTTCATCGTAGAAAACGTATTACCCGCGCGTCGTTTTCAAGCGAATCGAATCGTGTGTTCGTTTTGTTCGCGTACATATTGTATAGAGGGATCAAAAAGAAAAAGAAGAAAAAAACGACGTCATCGATTTCGAGAACCCTTTGCCAACAATTTTTTACAAATTCCGTAATCGTATCTTCCAAGATCTCATTGTTATACGTAGTCGACCATTGTAAACGCACATTAAATAAAAACCTGACAAGGTTCGTTACAAGACTTTTCGGATTCGCGTAGGGTAATTTCGACGATCAAGATTATATATTGTAAAAGAATTCATATCGCCGAAGGAGCTCTAGCCACAAGAGAGTTGCCTTCGAGGGTGCTGTCGACGCGAGCGGCTGGCAGCAAATGAGAATCGTTCGTGTATATGCGTGAGTGTGTCCCGTGCGTCAATTCAATGTGCAGTTGTCAGTGGAGAAAGTATTTATTGCTCAAAAAACATCGGAAGACCGTGTGTGGAAAGGTAAGGCAGCAGGGAAAGGTGCGGAGTTGGTAGGCTACGGGAAAGGAACGGGGGAGGGGGGGTTAAATGGCGAATAGGTGCGTGAAGAAAAAGCGGTGAACGTACGTAAAAGAAGACGACGACGAAGAAGAAGAAGACGAAGAAATAAATCATAGACAGGGTAACTGCGTCAAGCTCGAGACAAAAACGGTAGAAGCTCACGTCGTTCAGTCGCTCTGTATCGTTTGAAAAATTAAAAATACCTAAGGAAATAAATGAATAAAAATACGATTTAAAATGTAATAAAACGGAAATAACAAAAGGACTCGCAACGCCCTCCCCCGCGCACGCCGACTTCAAATGGTACTAATAAACCCAAAGTGCCTCTGGTAGATTTTTGGGCATAAGCTTGAGTAATAAAGACTACATAGCGTTTACTATAAAAGCACGACTACGACGCGATCGCTGATTGTAATAAAAAAAAAATGATGATAATAATAATTAAAAAATGGAAAAGAGAGAAGGAAAGGAAAAGGGGAGGAGATGCAAGTAAGAGGGAAACAAAAAGGTAACAGTGGGAAGGAGAGAGAGCGAGAGGATTAAAAAAAAGACAAATTAGAATGAAAGCAAGGGACGGGTAGCGCGTGTGACGAACGTGTACACGTGGCCTGCTTATCGAAACAAAATAATAAATAAATAACGGAAGGAAAAAAAAGAAAATCAAGCCGAAAGGCGGGCGGAGTGCGAGCGTACCCAAGTGTACGCGGTGCGTACGCTAATTACACGTTTAGATAGGTATACATATAGTCGGTAGCCTAGTCTCTATGTCAGTGTCTGCCCTGAGTGTCTTTCCCATGGTGTATCCCTATAAAGTGCGTGTACCTTGAACCTCCTGGCAAGCAGACGTGCAATTTCTCCTTAAATCAACACTTTCCCTCCCCCCCTCAGATTTATCCAAGTCTAAACGAAATAAAGAAAAAAAAAGAAAAAGAACGGAGAAACCGCCTCTCCCTTCTTCTACCAACATCCTCCTGCGCCAACTTATCACCCCCTTCCACCACCTTTCATCATCGTTATTATCATCATCGAAACACCACTCCCCCTCCCTTCTTCGTAAACGCGTTTAACTGTGCTCACACATCACGCGTCATTCGCCACACTACCGATCGGCACGTTTTGCTAAGTGAATATTAATTATTGTATCGATGGTTCCTCATTAATTATGGAATGTACGGATCCCAATTTGTAAAATTCGACTAAGTAAGGAGATGTGTATCGCCGTATCGTTCGTGCGTGGCTTGCTGCCCCCGGCAGTCTACTACCGTGTGTGATGAATCGTGTTTTCGTTTCTGAGTTTTTTTTTCTCTTTTTTTTCTACTGTAATTGTTTGAAGAGGATACCGTGCGCCTCTGTCGAATGCCTCTGTCGACGGATGACCATGTACGTATGAGCCATTACTTGAGGTCTTCTTGTTTTGCCCGCTTGTTTCTGCTCTAAGCAAATGGAACTGGCACCCTTGTTCGGTTAAGACGATCTCTGGACGAAGGGAGGGGATTTCAGAGAGATCGGATTGAGCAGAAAAAGATGACAAATAGAGAAGACTGAGAATGATAGATCATTGGAATGAAAGGTTGCATGAGTGTCTGTTGTGGATTGTGCAAGACTGAGAGAGGCAGCGGAGGGAGCTTGCCAATCAATCCGGGGTCGCTCCCTCGCCGCTCATTTTTACGTCGTAACAATTAATTATGATTATACATTGAGAAAGAAAGATAACGCATCCAGCAACACGATTACGTTACGTTTATAATAGTCATGTTCCTTTTCGATCAATAATTATTATTATTAATAAATCTATATCAACCTTGCTACATTATTTTATACTTGTTTTTATTTTCTTTCTTTTTTTAATCTTAATATATTAGATAAATATAAATATATATATAAATATATAAATAACGCCGTTTTTAAGTTATCCGATCTTTATTATTATTATTTTTGTATAAATGTGTGATTAATAGTACGGATAGTGTAATAATTTTGTATGTTTATTGAACCAAAAATAAATATTATTGATAAAGAATCATTTTTCCGGGAGTTCTTTTAACTCTCTGTTTCTTTATTTAGTGGACTGATCACAGTGTCGCCCGTGTCTTCCACTTTTTCCGGAGACTGCGGTGTGCTGCGCGATCGCAAACTCCTCGGTCCGATTGTGCTCAATATTACGGGCAGAAGAAACAGCCCATGCCAAAGACCAAATAATATCACCAAAACGAAGATCTTTAAGAACGCGTGAAACACGTAACTTTCTGAGAATGCCATCATAGAAAGCGCGAGCAACGTTGAACCTGCACCGTATGCAACCGCTGCTCCAATGTATCTAACTGCTATGTGAGCTCTTTCTGTTCGATCTTCGCCTCCGGTTTCACTAGCAGCGTGCACAAAAGCATGTGCAACGTGAGCAGCATAGTCTACACATAATCCGATGCCCAATTCCAAACCTTGAAAAGAAATAATATCATTATTTGAATGTGGAGATAATTCCGTTAATGCACTGATTTTGAGCATTGAAATCTTTGAAACCGCCATGTTAAAAAATTTGAGAAATGTGAATGTTGCGAAAGAGAAAACAACTCACCTATGCAAGATGTAATGTCTATGGTTAGACCCCAGAAATACATGAAACCGCAGACGTTCAAAAGTGTGAGAAGAACACACAAGAAGATCCAGAAGCAGGTTTGCAACTCAGCAATCAATAAGGCTGTCATTCCCATGACACAAATCAGAGCTAATAGGACATTACGCTGCACTTCTTGAGCAATTAATTTGTCCGTGACCCATAGGCTAAACACTTCACTCCACACCGTGACAAAACCATCGATTCCTACAGCACGAGCCACCAGTTTGCTATTATCCATCGCTGGGATCCACTGGTGAGGACCATGAAATCGTCTGAAGATGAAATCTATCGTAGATACTGCGATCGGCGGCGTATTTTCTCCGCATACTAAATCTCCGGTGAAACGGAAGTTCCGCTGATATTTTCCACCGTCTTTACTGAACAAGAATTTGGATAAATAATGGCGGAATTCTATGTCTCCAACGATTGTGTATCTCAAATCTAGAAACAAAATGTATTCGTGTATTCCTTGCATACCTTGAACCATCATCATTATTTTTAGCTATGAATATTGACCTTTTCCAAAAAATTGTAAGACAAATTTCGTGAAATCATGGGGCCATGACTTTAGACTTTCTACGGTTGATAGATTGGCGAATGTTTCCGCCAAAGATATTACTTTTGGAAATTCAGAGGTGTAATTAAAGTCTCCCATAAGAATTATTGCTTCATATCCACGCTCGGGATATTCGAGACGCATCATGTTGATATACTTGCTTAGATAGGAATGATCCGGTATAAACCAACGTGGATCAAACCACTGCTGTAATTGTAGTATACCCTTAATTCCGACAGATGCGATAATTACTGTTATTAATACTATCAATATCTTTCCAGGTTTTGTTAAAATCACATTCGAGTACAAGTAGGTTATCAATCTCGACGGAAGTTCCTCTTGAGGACTGACGAACTTTGGTGTGAAATTTTCGTGAACGATACATGGCAGTAACGCATTTCTCTTGTTCTCGATTCGTCGTGCGTCAAGAGTGAAGAACGCAACGTAAAATGTAATTTGAAATAAAAACGTCAGTAATACACCAAACGCTGCGTAAATACAAAATGACTGAAGGGACGGCAATATCTGTGAAGACAAATGATATTGTTACGTATAACGTTTAACAATACCTTCATTCAATTTTATGTAAAATTAATCTTACTGTAGATGCACCAATAATAAATGCAACAACGTCAGTAAGAGACGTAATACTAATGGCTGAGCCAGCGTGTCCTAACATTAAAGCTACTCTCTCCTCCAAGGGTTTATTTCTATTTTCTTTGTGCGCATGAATTTCTTTCCAGGATGCCATTATTAAGAAATTATCGTCTACGCCAAGAGCCAGCAATAGAAAAGGCAAAGACGTGTGTACTGGTCCATATGGAACTCCGAGAGCAGAACATACACTTATCGCAACTATGAAAGCACCACCCACACAGAATAGACCAACTACTGTGAGATAGATCTATCGAAAATCACATTATTTATGAAGTTTGTTCTAAATCAAACTCTTAAATGACTTTGTATATTTAATAGAAACTCACTCGCCATCCCACCCAATTGTAATCGGAAAATATGACTAGAACGTACAGAAACATCAAAATAAATCCTAACGATAATATATCAATATTTCCAAACATCGTCACGAAAGTGACATCACCGAAGCTTCTACCAGCTTCGTACCATATGGCTAATGTGTGATTTGCATCTTTCTCGCTATTCAATTGTTTTGCATTTTTGTGCAGTACATCCAAATAAGATAGTTCCCATTTTAATATATCCTCTGTTGCCTACACAAAGGATATCAATTGTTCTTCTTTTTTCTTCAAAACACACATATGAAAATGAATAAAAATTAATTTAATGATAGTTCAAATATTGAATGGAATAGAAGAAATTGTGGTTCTGTTTGAGATTCATAATATTGAATATTGAAGTTTTATGTATGCAATACCTAAAGAAATGTTCTTGAGCTGATTATGATGAAATCATTTTGACCATAAACTAAGGCCTAAATCATATAAATAATATATTGTTTGTACAATATATTAATAAGTAGTATCGATACAAAAATATTTTACACATTATTTACATTCAATTTATGATTCAGGCCTTTATATAAACTTACCTTACCCAATCAGCTGTTCCAGCATCATTGCCATAGGTATCCATATCAACATTTGTAAAATTTACATGAACTGGCCATTGAGTTTTTACAGCTCTGGCTGAAATGATTCTACCCTCTTTGTCTTTCGTAACACCACCCAATAATTCTATAAAATTTAAGGGATGGCCCAAAGTAGGACTAGACCTCACATTGTTTACGTCATTGATAATTTCTTCCTTAGATTTACGAAGAATCGTGTCACTATTGTACTCCCATATATCCATAATACTATTTGTAAGGCAAGCTTTGGGCAAGTTGTTGACAATATTACAATACAGTTTGGGGTCAGCATGAACCGCGGGTTCAAATTTAGTGTTATTAATTTGCACGTCTGGTTCAATTTCAAAAAAATCATCAAGTTGATTGCTGCGTTTCTTTCTATGTACAATACCTGATATAACAGGTACTCTATGTATCAAATAAAGAGAAATTAATTTCACTTATTGATCATTTTTACTGTATCCATAAAGTAAAGCTTGTTCTGTAACATACAGTAAAATATGCTTACTTGAAACATACATCTGTCCATGCAATATGATCAGATGTTTGCGCAGACAGAACTTGTTGTGTTATTTCATTCAGCTGAAACAATATAGATAAACAAAAACGATTTTTACATGTATAAAGCCATAACATATGAATGTAATGATAAACACCTTAACAAGAACTTTCGGTTCTAACACATCGTCAGCTGTTAGAATCATACTTTCCATTCTTAATCCTTGTCCAAACCGTTGGATCATCCAGTCCGTATCGTGAACAAAATCGGAATCCTGTGGAACCCATAATTTGACAGGATTTTTCTCTTGATGAAAGAAATACAAACCGGAAAGGGAAATCAAGACTATCACAGCACTGCCAATAAGCCATCTGTATGGTCGTTTAGCAATTCTTAGCCCTAGTCTAAAGTAAGTATGAAGCATTAAAAATGAGCATAATACATGCTCATAAAAGAATTGTCAAACTTACGTGTAAAAAAAGTGTTCAACTACTTCTGATATACGTCGTGGTACCTGACGGAGAATATTTCGGAAAGACCGTTTGCGAACGATTCTCTCCTCTATCTCCATGCTTTACACGCTGAAACCAAATCACAGCACGGTCGTATTTCGTTTCATCGTTGAATTTCATGCGCGTCTGCGTAAATGGCAAAGCAACGACTGCCAAGTCGAAGACGTTCTCTATATTATAGCTCGTTGTGACGAAAACACTCGGCTATACCAGGCCTTCACGACGAAGGACAACTATCACCTAACCTTTAAATCTGACGGCCGATTAAATACACGAACAGATACAGGAATGTGAAAAAGAACATGCAGTCGAATACAAATAATTCCATTCGATGCAGCGTATGCACAGAGCTTTTGTCGAGCTCTGCAAATAATCGACTGTCACTTTCCATCCCGACTACTATTATCGTGTGCTCGACTGCATCGGATTGCGCGTGATACACACAGCAGCCTACGGCGTGCGTGTTATCATTTGCTATGCACAAACCAGGGATTCCCAAACTATGGGTACCTATTCTGGGACTTTGGAATTTTTTAATTTTGGGACTTGGAATGTTGCAATTTTTGAGTGTTTAGAATTTGGAATTTTGAAATTTGGGTATTGGGAACTTTGGGACTGTTGGACTTGGATGTTTGGAACTTTGGGACTGTTGGAGTTGGGTGTTTGGAACTTTGGGACTGTTGGAGTTGGGTGTTTGGAACTTTGGGACTGTTGGACTTGGATGTTTGGAACTTTGGGACTGTTGGAGTTGGGTGTTTGGAACTTTGGGACTGTTGGAGTTGGATGTTTG
The DNA here is from genome assembly GCF_050947335.1 of Megachile rotundata. Classification (NCBI taxonomy): domain Eukaryota; kingdom Metazoa; phylum Arthropoda; class Insecta; order Hymenoptera; family Megachilidae; genus Megachile; species Megachile rotundata. The sequence continues at coordinate 8,718,003 of NC_134991.1, read as the reverse complement.
GAACTTTGGAACTATAGAACTTTAGACCTGTAAAACTTTAGGACTTTGAATAATTGAAATATTGAAATTTTTACACACTGAGATTTTGGAACAGTGGAATTCTGCATTATCTAGGTATTTGAAAATATTGGAACTGTTAGGACTTTGAAAGAAAAATAATAAATTATAATCGAGTTGGTGAGAAATTATTTTCAAGTGTCTCATCCCCTAAAAGTATGGACTCTAAGATCTAGCAAAAACCAAGCACAAATGATTGCGCTATAGAAATTTTGCGAACTATCGCAAACTACTAATTAATGAAAATATGTGAAATATAAAACGATCTATAGCTAACATATCTTGCTGTTATTCTTATAGCCGAATGAATGTATGCCAAGGTCACTAAAATGATCGAATACGTTGCACGCTCGTTTATTTTTTTTTGTACAACTTTTTTCGAGATTACCGGTTTTGGAATGCATTTACATTTTAAGTATTAAGATACCTAAATGTTTACCTGGACTTTGCACCATTATAACATTCTACTTATTCACAAATACACATCATTTCTTTGTAACGTAATAAATCGTTATTAAGCTTCCTTTCGAAAGGTATGTAAATTGACCGTGTAAACTGCCGTACATTAAAAGTTCAGAGTTCAATATGATAAGACGAAGAAAAAAATGGTACTCACTCGAAGAACGAAGAGGACACGTTCCACGTTAGTCTCTCAACTAACGTGTACACTACGAATGTACACAAGTCGAACTTAAAATTAACTTAAATGACTGACTATGGACTTTAAAGACGTGTAACACGGTGGACACGTTGTAATCTATAGACATTAAACACTTATCAATTATATAGAGTGATAATGTAGATACGGCTATGACAACGTCTGCATTCGATACTTGGGCGAGGAATGATCATTGGACCCGGAATGCAGAACGTAGACGTATATGCATGCTGTCTGCGACAAATAATGAGTATAATTAATTCCTTTTGCGGTTTCTTTCATGTTTAATTGTGGTTTGGAAACAACCCGGGCTGCCTGCGGGTTGCAACCATGGGAAGAACAGGATGTTGCCTTTGCGAATGAATTAAAACTTTCGCAGTCACTAACTTGAACCGAAGTTGTCTGATGTTTAATAAATAATAGGACCTTTGACGTCCGCTTTGAGGAGGAGTATTTTCGGAAATTTATGAGGAGGTAAATTTACAAGTTTCATAAGTTTTACGAATTTCATAAAGTTTACAAGTTTTATGAGTTTTACAAATTTACCGAGTTTAATCATTTTTTAAAGTTTTCTAAGTTTCTCGAGTTTTTGAAGTTTAAGGAGTTTAAGATTCTACGTTTTCTGATTTTCTTAAGTTTTCAAGCTTTTCAGATTTTGAAAATTTTGCAAGGTTATTAAGTTTTAAAAATTTGTCAAGTTTTCAAGGTTTCTGTGGTTTTCGAGAATAAATTTCAATTTTTTTTGGATTTTGGAAAATTTGCAAGTTTATCAAGCTTTTAAAATTATTCAAGTTTTCAAGGTTTCTGTGATTTTCAAGGTCAAATGTTTAATTTTTTAAAATTTATTAAGTGTCCAAGGTCTTCAAGTTTACCAAGTTCTCAGGTTTTCGAAGCTGTTTAAATTTTTTGAAATTCTTCAATCTTTACTACTTGATCTAATCTCAGAATTTATAAGCTTGACAGTATCTACGTAACAAATATCCGTGATGTTTAAAAATAAACTTTACAGTCATTTTCATTTTCTGTTACAACTTCGTAATAACAGATGAGGACAGTGGAAATGTACGGATTACGAACGTGCTGAGAACTGAAAAATGTTTCGCGATCATTTAATGCAGATGTTATCTTCTTTTTTTGTCTCTTGTTTATCAAATTCTCTGTAACGTGTTGAATAATACTGCAACTGGTCAAGAATACAAACTCACGGTTACATCAATATCTAACAAGTAGTTACTAGCAAATTATCGGAAATGATAGAGATTCGTTTCTTGAATGAACATTGCACAATAAGTTCCTTCTTTATATTATCCTTGAATTATTATACTTCGGTTTCCGTTACTGTGTTTGTGTCGAATACGACAAACGAGAGGACTAAAAGCATTTGACGGTTTTTAAAATTCGTATCATCTTTGATGTCAATATTTTACTTTTTCAAAGTCAAAGTTTTGAAGAAAATTCTGTTTTAACGATAGTAGATAAATAGCAAGTACAACTTTTATTGTAAATGATCAATGATGAAGTACATTTCTATTAAGAATTATAAAAAGGAGATTAAGATTTAGATTAATAAAAGGGAGATGAAGTTAAAATTAATATAAGGAAGGTTAAAATTAAAATTAATCAAAGGAAGATTAAGGTTAAGATTAATAAAAAGGAAATAATATTAAGGGAAATATTAAGATCTAGATGAAGATTAATGTGAAGCTTAAAATCAATATATTAGGTTGTTCGGAAAGTAATTTCGTTTTTTCTCGACAGAGGATTTAATTGTATTTTTTTACAGCTACCTTCACATTCAAGCCGCAAATCATTATACATTTTAATAATTGATATAGCAAGGCTTTTTTGTGAAAAATTTCCATTGATTCTACGCAGTAGTTTTTGGTTGGTACCCTATTAAATATGGAAAGAGAAAAGCAGCATTTTCGGCATATTTTACTTTTTTACTATCGTAAAGGTAAAAATGCTGTTTAAGCAAGAAAAAAATTGTCAGATGTGTATAGAGAAGACGTATTAACAGAACGACAGTGCCAAAACTGGTTATTATTATTTATTCCGATCACTACAGAATTTTTTAAACGGTAAAACCTTCACTTCAAACGAGGAAGTGAAAATTTACTTACATTAATTTTTTGCCAGCAAGGAACAAAAATTTTATGAATGTGGAATTATTTTACTGTCAGAAAGATGGTAAAGTGTATTGGACCAGAATTGACAATATGTAATAAAGTAAAATATTTATTCACTATAAGAAAATCGTATTTCGCTTCATGGAAAAAAAACGAAATGACTTTCCGAACAACCCAATAGATTAAAATTAAAATTAAGGTTAATATTAAAATTTAGATTATGATTAAGGTTAAGATTAAAATTAAAATTAATATTAATAGTAAAATTTAAATTATGATTAAGGTTAAAATTAGAATTAAAATTAAGGTCAATATTTAGGCAAAAATGAAGATTAAAATTAAGATTAAAAATAGTGTTAATATTTAGATAAATATCAAGGTTAAGATTAAAATTAAATGATAATAAGCTTAATAAAAAGAAGATACAATTAACACAACTAAAACTTGTATCGACTATAAACAAGTATACAAAAGTTTATTATCAGTTTAGGATACACTTAAGTAATATCGCAGAGACATGGCGGACATGAAAATCAAGATAGAAACTTCGAAAGCGAATAGAATTGTTTTGCAATAACGAGGTATGTTCACGATGTCCATGTGCATCAGGGTGTATGATATGCTGAATATTGGGAAACAAGGCAGAATAGTCTTGGCTACAAGATACAACGGTGACGTGTTCAACCATATCGCTGTAATTAGCAGATAAGGGAGAACAGTTTCGAGATCATGACGATGAGCACTTCGAATACGATCCACGTCTTCATGACCGCCGGCGGTCGAGCACAAAATTATATTTGGACCTTTCATCCACATTCTATCTTCTTCACTGTGAATTACCTGCATAAATTACATATATTTTTATTATTAAATTTCAACTTTGAAGTTTGAGGAATTCAAAATTTCAAAATTTCAAAATTTTACAGAATTGTAGAACTTTTACATTTTGCAATTTTCAGACGTTTTTATTTTGGAGTTGTTGAAGTTTAGACTTTTGGAATTGCAGACAATATCGATGCTGAATTAAAAATTTTTAATTTTGCTGTATTTTTAAATTTTAGGTATAATAATCTATTAAACAATATTGTTTGGAATTCCCAAATTTTCAAACTTTCAAATTGCCAAATTTTTAAATTTCCAAATTCTCAAATTTCCATATTTCTAAATTTCCAAATTTCCAAATCCTCAAATTCTCAAATTTAGAAATTATCAAATTACCAAATTGCCAAGTTTCCAAACTCCTAAATTCCTCAAATTCTCGAATTCCCAAATTTCAAAAATTCTTCAAATTCCCAAAATTCTAAAAATTCCTAAATTTCCAAAATTTCTAAAATTCCCACAATTCGCAAAGTTCCCAAAATTCTTCAAATTCTCAAATTCCCAAAATTCTTTAAATTTCTGAAATTCCAAAACTCTCCAAATTCTCCACATTCTCCAAATTCCCAAAATTCCCAAAATTCTAAAAGTTCCCAAATTTCCAAATTCCCAAATTCCCAAAATTCCAAAATTCTCTAAATTTTCCAAATTCTCCAAATTCCCAAAATTCCCAAAATTCTAAAAGTTCCCAAATTTCCAAATTCCCAAATTCCGAAAATTCCAAAATTCTCCAAATTCTCCAAATTCCCAAAATTTCCAAAATTCTAAAAGTTCCCAAATTCTCCAAATTCTCAAAATTCCTAAGATTCCCAAAATTTAAAAAATTCCCAATATTCCCAAAATTCCTCAAATTCCCAAAATTCCTAATCTATTAAAATATCGACTATTTTACTGTAGAATTTACAGGTGAAAAGCTTTCATATAATAACTAAAAATAAAACTGAGATTTCGATGCTCTGACCATTTTAGAATCTTAGATATAACATATCGACTTGACACTGAAATTTGTAAATAAAAAGCTTGCATATATTATTCAAATTAATAATCGAATAAAAAATTAAAAGATAGTAAACAAGTTTACAAAGTTTACAAAGCGTGACCTAAGAATTTAAAATTAAATTTAAAATTGTATATCTGAGTTCTGTTACTCCAGTCAAAAATAAAAGAAAGAAACAGTTTGTTTTTACCTGTCTGTGTACTCGAATACGCCCAGTGAACCACGCGAGAGAGAACATTTTTAAAGCAAGGACACACGACCAGCAAGCATAAATACTCCACAACTCCTTCGCAAGATTATTTTCCATTGTTTCGATCCACCTTATCAAGCAGTTTTATATCGACAAGGAAAACAGTAAGAATGCGCTGCCTTTCCCGTTGTATTTCTTCAACATTTCTTACGTTGTTCCGTATATCGGAAGAAAGAGAATCATTTATTTAGCATCACGATAAAACGTGGCAACACGAAGAGGAAGAAAGAAAAAGACCTAATAGAGCGTCAACGTATCGAGACTCGTATCAGAAAGTTAGCGGGAGAATCGAACGGCGGAACGAATAAAAGTCGTTGACGGAAGAAACGGGTGGATGTGATCGCGTTAAAATTCCCTTCGTTTGCTAGTAGACGACTGACTACCATGAAAACCGGTGTCTCGAACGTGATCCTGCTTCGAGACCTATTTGGAAGTCAAATCGACACCTGACACACCGAGGGCGGGACACGTATCCGAAACGAAACATTTGTTTCGTACAGGAGAGTTTTATTCCTCGCGCGAAAATGCGAGTTGGTAAGTAGGGTAAATCGAATAAAATGGGGAAAAGTTCGGGAAAATTTGTATTTTTACTAGTGCAGTTCCTACATTTTCGCTTTGAATTGGTCTGACGCGAACGAAATAGGGACTGACGTTCTTCGAATGGGAGAGGATGAGCTGATATTGGATGTAGGATGTGTTCGACATTTTAAAATATTTTAATTATTACTATTTCTAAATTTTTGAATATTTAGATTTTAGTTTCTCAAAATTTTAAATAAAAAATATTGAATTTTTAAGTTTTTTAGTTTTTAAATACCCCAAATTTTCAAATTTTCAAACTTCCAAATTGCCAAGTTTCCAAATTTCCAAGTTTCCAAGTTTCCAGGTTTCCAAATTTCCAAATTTCCAAATTTCCAAATTTCCAAATTTCCAAATTTCCAAATTTCCAAATTTCCCAATTTTTAAATTTCCAAATTGTTAAACTTCCAAATTCTCAAATTTCCATATTCTCAAATTCTCAAATTCCTAAATTCCTAAATTCCCAAATTCCCAAATTTCCCAAATTCCCAAATTCCCAGGTTCCCAGATTTCCAAATTCCTAGATTCCCAAAATTTCTAAAATTTCTAAAATTCCCAAAATTCCCAAATTCCCAAAGTTCCCTTAATTCCCTAAATTTCTTAAAATTCCTAAATTCCTAAAATTGCTAAAATTCCTAAAATTCCAAAAATTCAAAAAATTCCAGAATTCCCAAATTTTCAGATTCCCGGATTCCCACATTCCCAGATTTCCAAATTCCCAAATTCCCAAATTTCTCAAATTTTCAAAATTCCCAGATTCCCAGATTCCCAGGTTCCCAGATTTCTAAATTCCCAAATTTCCCTTAATTCCCTGAATTTCCTAAAATTCCTAAAATTCCTAAATTCCTAAAATTCCTAAAATTCCTAAAATTCCCAAAATTCCCAAAATTCCAAAAATTTAGAACAGTATCAAACTGAAATAGATTAAAATATAAAACTACCCTACTTGCCACACCCCATCTTCACCTCTAAGCTTAACAATATTTCACGGCTATTTTATTGAGTAATTAAATAGCATACCAGCTTATTACGACAGAATGAAATTTATAAGCTGTAAATATTGTTATAGCATACAATACTTTTTATTTTTATAGCCCACGTTTAAAAATGATACTACTAGCGTCATCTAATAATACATACTCGTATCAATGCAGAATTGTTCTTTTTTTTAAAAAATAATTTAAATGTTTGACTTCTGCAATTTGCTACCATGTTAAATGCGATTACGAAATACTTCTTATGTACTAAAGTGCAAAACTTATTGTATATACATATATTTTGCAGACGAAATAATTTTTTGCCAGTTCTACCGTTTGCTACCAGATGTCGCCAGTGATACTATTTCAAAAGTTATCGAATTCAAACTTTTAGTAATTTTAAATATTTTAAATAATTTGTACTAATAATATATGTACTTTGTATTAATATTAACGTATTAAAAAAAAATAAATAGATAGTAATAATAGGTATTATTACAGTGTAAATAGACATTCAGTTTCAAATTCATAGACTTACCAATATATCTGAAGCAATAAAATCAAGGGAATAGGGAATAAAAATATATTTCTCACGGGTACATGTATTGATATCTTCACTCACAATCACTTTTAATTTACATAATCTCGCATCTGTAATTTCCTAAAAATCTTAACATTCCATATCAAGATTGTAATTTATAATTTTCTCTAAATAATTTTTCCTGCGTCTCTAAATTTCCCTTCAATAAATAATTCTCCACCTTTGCACTCGAATAAAAGCTTCCGCAAAATAAAGATCGAAACAGCTAAGCAGAGAGCTATTTCAAGAGTTAAATACAACAAATGAATTACACGTTCGTTAAAATCATCATTTTACTCGCAGTCAGAGTCGAACGATTTACAAGCATTCGATAGAGTTCAGTTCTTCTCGCGTCAACGAAGCATCTAATCAAAAATTAAAACCGATCACGGAGTATTGACGAATTTATACGTCGCGTTACGAGCGCCATTGAGCGATATTGCTCTTCTTGATGTTCGCGCGTAAGGACACGTCGATCAAATTATTCCCGAGGAAAAAATCCGTGGCGACGATATTCGTTCCTTTCCACCATTCCTCCTGGAACTTATACGTGAGGTTTCTGTTTACACAATCTGCCATTTGCCGCAGGCTACCGGATAAATTGAAGATTATGTCCAACGGGTAGGGTGTTAATTCCGCCATCACCGCCCATAATGGGTTCTGACTGTTCCGGGTCTTTTTTGGACCCATGATAACCTCGTCCAGATACTTGAAAAGACCCTCCACCGTTTGCTGATTACCCCACGCTTGAGACATCGTTGGCCACAGCCAATCGTACTCTGAAATGAAAACCATCCGCATTTTATAAAATTAAATTCGTGAAATACGTCGGTTTTTGTCAAAATTGTGTTTCTGCAAGTGTTCTGTACTTTTTACATCAGTTGTGTAATATATAATATATATTTGAAAGGACATATCTTTGAATATATTTGCACTTGCATATCTTTTGATGTTATCCGATTATATTCAATCACTTTTGCTTCATCTTTAAATAATTAATTGTTGTAGTAATTAGTTAAATTCACGTTACATACAGTTTTGTTAGTGTCGAACAAAAATGCATTCTTGAACTTATTAAATATCTTAGGAGACCTATTAAATATCTTCTAGTGAATTAGGTTAGGTTAGGTTTATTATAAAAGTCTCTTGTATTAAAAACATCTAACTGAAGAATGATTATACAATATAAACTGGTAGCATTTAAATAAAATTTAATTTAATGTTTTTAATTATATTTGGTTTATGCTATCAACTTTTATTTTAATGTCTTAAGAATTCCTCAGAGTGAGTTATGTTTATTAAACTGAGTCAATAATTGACATAGTTTGTAATTTAAATAGTTTGTAGTTGTTCAAAAATTTACCGTTTACGGTGTGCTTATCGCCATAGCATATTATCAAACGTTTTCCTCCGGTCCAAATATCATTCAAAGTTGGACCCAAACCTTCGACTCCTCTATCAGGTTTCAGTATCAGATCTTCGAATTCTCGTAAGAGGATCATGGCCAGTCGCCGATGACTGCTGGGTCTACTCTCGAATCCCACAGGGAATCTACAACCATAATCGTTCTATATTGAATATCATCTGGCTCTGACCGTAAGTCAGTCGTTACTACGCTTTGCGACAGTAACTACCATTTGCACGGATCAATATTAATAGAATAGAACTCTCGTTACCTTGCTCAGTATTACGGAAGCAATTAGGGAAATTGCAAATGTGTTAAAAATAGTATGGGAATAGCAAATATTACGGTGGCCAAATAATTTTTTTTGTTAAAAGAAGAAACTTTTCTAAAGACGAAATTTTTTCTAAATACTAAACTTTTTGTTTAAACAACTTTTTTCTGAACTAAAACATTTTTCTGTGAAACACCAAAACACTTCTTCTGTAAGTGTTATCAACGTACACGGAAGTTCGTGTGAAAATGGCAATATAACGAGAGTCCACTAGATAATAGAAAAATAGAAAAATTGCTGGAATAATTTAATCAAATATTTGCGAAGATGCTCAGAAGAAATTCGAATACAGAAAAAGTAATTTTCTATATTTGCAAACGAGATTATTATTTGATTGTAAATTGGATAGATATTTTATAGTTAAAAAGGTGATCGTGAAAAATGCATTAGTACAAATTATAAACTTCTATCAGTAAAAATTAAAAATTTCTATCAGTGAAAATGACAAACTTCTATCAGTAAAAGTTAAAAATTTCTATCAGTGAAAATTACAAACTTCTATCAGTAAAAGTTAAAAATTTCTATCAGTGAAAATTACAAACTTCTATCAGTAAAAATTACAAACTTCTATCAGTAAAAATTACAAATTTCTATCAGTGAAAATTACAAAACCAATACAAATTACAAACTGTCCATATTTATCAGCTATTATTGTCCGAAGTCAATCCGCTCTACAAAATCTATTTTCCCAGCATTATCGATCCTCAAATCGACTACATTATTCCATATCGTCAATTTACCTATGGAAGTCCATGATGACCACCTCTCCCCTAGCGACATTCAGAAAGTTTCTCACGTCTTTGATGATCGCTGACAGAGGGGTAATCCGAATGATATCATGATTGATCCAAAATCTGCTTATGTTCTCTCCAATGGCGGTGCCGTTCGGGATCGAAGGATAATAACCTACCCTAAGATCCAAATACCTAATTCCGTGAACTAATTGCGTCCATACATCGCGATCCTGGGTAAGCAAATACTTTTGAAATGCATCCCTTCTTGTTAGATCGCCGTGTTTGTAACATCCTGAGTTATGAGTTCCCGGAATCATTAAGCTTCCTATTGGAAGCGGTCCTAGCTGTCTCCTGAATTATATCAAAAATTAAATCAATTTCGAATACTAGTATGCACATGCGATTCGTTATAAGAAAATCTGAACTTCAATTTCTGTTTTCAATTCGTCAATTTTGTACGAAAATAATAGTACAATTTTGTACGAATAATAGTACAAATTTGAAGTTAATATTACCTCAAATCGTACATCCATGTTGGCCAAATCTGTAAGCACGAGCTGACGAGAAGAGCACCGTCCATGTAAAGAGCAGCGTGGTGTTTCAAGCAATGAGGACCAGGAAGTGTGGCGCCATCTTTGTTGTCCCATCCTCCTGGAAGCGTTGGTCGACCGACGGTGATGTTTGTTCGGTAATATCCACGTGGATATTGCAACGATGTTAGTGTCAACCTGGGTTTGATCGTTTTGTCTAGAAATAAAATAGATGGTTGCGTCGACCGACATCGATTTAGCTACTTTTGAATTTGAAACTTGAACGATATCGAAGGGATTTCTGAGGAGCAAAGTGTTTTCCGTATGTGAATATATGTTTTTTCCTTAGGTGTTTTATTCGATAGTTTAATAAATTAATTTGAAGAAATGTTTGGTTTAAATCGATGTGAATAGGATTCGTCCTAATTCGTGAATCAGAAGTTACGACGTTCAAGAGAAGCAAACAAAACTTATTACTATGTGCTGGGTCAGCAGTGAACACCTTGATGGTATCTGGGTATCCTGTACTCGACGGACAATCGAGATCCCAATTTACTTCGAGCTCAGCGTCGATCACCTTGTCGCTTGCAGCGATCGGTCTCCACAATGAGGAGACTGTCAGCCATACTTTCCCGCATTGAGCTGCCAATGCTGGAATCATCAGTTGACGAGTTGACAGTAATCATTGTCAAAATAATTCACAGAACGGGAAATTTATTCGTTGACAAATATTAACTTGATATTAAATATTTATGTGTCTAGAATTTCATAATGCAGTAGAATACCTTATATTACCACTTCTATATCTAAAGACAAATTTATATTATCTGATATTCTATGACTTAAAGGTACACTAAACTTTAGTATGATAAGGCGTACAAATTTTTGTATACTTGTAAGTGAAAAGTTATTAATTGGCACGTATTATGAAAGAAGGATGTATGGATCTAAAATTTGAAAATAAAGAAACTCATCAACTTCAAATCACGACTTTGTTCAGAACGTTACAAAATAATATTATAATACAAGTCTTAATAGTAATGTTATTAATTATTTTTATGCGATAATCAGAAATTTTAGAAGTTAGAAGTTGAAAGCTGTTTGGACTCACCGATATCGCAGAACAAGTGAAGGAACAGCAACAGTGTGGTCTTCAACATCATCGAAAGCTACCTTGAACTCCCTCGAACAAGTCGCGTTTCAAGCCAACAAAAATCGGTCTACCTATATTTTTAAGAAAAACATTCCACATAAAACAATATCGTGTAATATTTAAATAACCCACAATTCGTGACATATTTCATAATGAATGTTTCAAGTGTCACAGGAATTGCTGATCTTTTCAGTCCTGTCCGTGATAATAAACATGTTAACGTTGCAGGTTTGTACTTGGAATTAGAAGTAGGTGTATTTCGCGTATGTGAGATATATGATTTGTACGTTTGTTCACACGTGTGAAATATAGTCTATATGTTTGTTCATACGTATCAGATAATGTGGTCTACACGCTGGTTCATGTATGCGAAATATAGTCTACATGATGATTCACATATATGTTGAAATGTGATTTATATGTTGGTTCATATACGTGAGATATGATTTATATGTTGGTTCATATATGTGAGATATGATCTACACGGTGGTTCACATATGTGAAATATGATCTACATGATGATTCACATATGTGAAATATGATTTACACGTTGGTTCACATATGTGAGATACGATATACATGTTGGTTCATGTATGTGAGATATGATCTACTCGATGGTTCACATATATGAAATATGGTCTACATGATGATTCACATATGTGAATTATGATTTATATGTTGGTTCATATATGTAAAATATGATTAATTTGTTGGTTCACATATGTGAGATATGATCTACACATTGGTTCACGTATGTGAAATATGATCTACACGTTGTTTCACATATGTGAAATGTGGTCTACACGTTGATTCCAATATGTGAATAATGATCTACACATTGTTTCACATATGTGAAATATGATCTACACATTGATTCACATATGTGAGATATGATCTATAGGTCGTTTCACATATGTGAATCAACTTGTCCCTCATACCAAATTCCACTATATCACCAAATCAGAAATGCAAACATAAATGATCCAAAAGATGAGAGCTGAAGCATCGATCGCACTTACAACTCGCGCGCGCACTTGGTGAGCCACTTCCGATCCAGGTAGCCGATCGCGTGGAGTACGTCGAGTCCCGGTTCTCCTTGGTCGACGTCCGATGTAGCATTCAGTCCCGGTTGGTTGTTGGTCCGTCGATGGGAGGCTAGCGGGTTCCGGTCTCAAGGAGATGATGGTCGCGATCCGCTTGGTCGGCGCATCGTCCGTGATCGCGCGACAAGCAACCAATTGTTTAGCGATCGAGAAACGAGTAGACGATGATCGATCGCGTTATCCCGGAGCAATCGATCCGATCCAGCCGTCCGTGGACAATCCAGTGACTGAACGATAGGGAACCGAACGACCCGTAACCGGACCAGTTTAATATAGAACCCGCTCTCGCTTATGGGACATTCAAGCACATTGTGCCATCCTTCCATCACTTCCTCGGACACGTCAATTGCTCGGTGGGGACCATACGTCCCTCCTCGTCGTGCCGACGATCAAACACACCGGGTTTTTCTTCGTTCAACGTTACGGTCATCCTATCGACTGCCGTCCACCATCGGGGGTCAGACCCGACCTGACCCGTCGGCATTAAACACCATTTCCTGCGTATGCCGTGGAATATATAGTTTCGAGACGACGGACGGACGGACGGAGAGAGGAGTGCACCACAAGCAGACGGGGTTAAGGGGGAGCGGATTCTGATTCTACATTGAATTATCACCCTCGCTCGGTGGGTCAACCAACGGGGAACGGGGAGCAGCCGTGAGAGCCAACAGGATGATGATTAGGTACAGGTGCAGCCAACGGGGTGACTCGATTTATCGTTACTCCCCGATTACACGCTGTATGCTACGAACGACTCGCATGATTTCCAGAGAAATCACGGATAACAGACGATGAATCAGAGACGATGAACGACGGACAATCGAGAGGATCATTCTGTTGGCCAATCCTGGATGACTCCCAGTTCCGCCGTTTCAACACTACGGGATTCTGTGATACTGTATTCCGGATAATGATGGACCGTAGCGAGTTAACGCTTTCGAGATAGCTCTGCTTTTTAATCTCTTTCAAAGGGAGATTAAGGAACCATAGTTGGCCCTGCTGACCGATACTGGACTGATATGCAAAAGTTTAACACTGCTAAATTTAGTCGAAGTCCTCAGAATAAGTGAGGTTTACGAATACAAATAATTTTTAATTTGTTTCCTCCTTCTTTTGTTAATCATTCGATCATATTAGATTTGATGTGTTTCAGAATCACATTCAGCGTGTTAATCTACTAACTAAGCGAGATTAATTTATTCTTCAACACGTAATAAGACATTTATCAAAATATCTTGACCCTCAAATATATTATTATGGTGAGATAATAAACACCAACATATATTATATAAATTAACGAAAACATTATTTAATTTCTTACACAGTACTGATTTTATTAACTAAACTATATTGTACTCTTATTTTTATTAAATCATCTCCATTATTTCTACAATATTTATTTATATTATCAGTAATTTCAAATACTTCAAATAGATGAATACTATACAAAAATGAATAATAATAAATACAGAAATATTGAGGTAAACGATGGAATAAAGTTTGCAGACAATATTGTTTAGTACAACAGATATACAATTTATTTACAATAATTCACGCGAGTACAAAATAACAATATTTTACGCGGACGCAAGAGACGATCGATCGTGGCATGTAAAAATAAATTAAACGTTGTCACGATCGTTCTACTAGTTACAATAAAAAAAGGGTCGATTCTCTTGGCCATCGCGTGAATTCTCTCTCTTCCACGTTAAATAAATAATTATTAGTCCGACAATTATATTACATAGATCGCTAGACGCGCTGTTTACACGCTCGTACTAGCCTATATTAATTACTCTTGCGGCGTTAAACTCTTTAATCGACGTTTATAGTACACAGAAGGACGTTAATACGATTTGATTCGTTGAGGTAGATAATTTAATCAGTCTATGAAGCTGCTTTGTCGGTCGGTTTGCTCGTTATTGACATCAATTCGCGAAACTCGGCTCCGTCGCGTTCTATTCAATCGAGCTGAACGTTTTGACTCGATTTGCCTTGTTCAATCGTCACGCACGCGGAATGTGCCAACGATACGATTAATTAATACTGAAAATTTTTACGTTACTATCACCTGTAATCGGTGATTGAAGTTTATCGAAGTTTACATTGCTTGCCACTCATCTAACACCTTCGCCGCCGTGATCAAATTGAGGCAATAGTAATCAATAATGGAAAAATAATGGAAATAATGGAAAGGTACATCGATTTAATTAAAGTCACCAACATTATAAAATAGCATATTGAAATGAAGTACTAAAAAGTTAATAATACCTTCAATTATGCATTTTATCGAGTGTGGCTGTTTCCAATATGGCGGCGAACGCGTTAACCCTCAAATGGCAGTAAACGGGTCTAAAGAAACAGTGAAGTTTAAAAACTGTATATTATATCATATGTTATCTCAGAAAAGACCCGGTCTTGTTATCAGAAGCTTCAAAATATATTTATGTTTGATAAGGGTTAATACTTGTGTATCCACCCCATTTTTATATTTTATGTTCCTATGAAAATATCATTCTTAAAATATTTTGACATCAATTTACATAGTCAAAATGACAGTTTTAACGTTAAAGTTTTGATGGTCCTCCATAGAAGTATAAAGTAAAAAGCAAGCAATGCATCTCGTAAATAAATTAGAATCAAATTAACAATCGTAAAAGTCGCTGCATATCGTAAGTACATGTCCATTTCCAAATTCACACAAATTTTTCGATCTTTCTTCTTTTTAACCCTAGCAACGTCCTCAAAGGGTTAAAAACTCGAATCTATTGAAACTTCAGAAGCAGCATGTTTCAAGAATTAACCTTTAATTCGAAATTGCTGTCTAAAGTATTCTGCGAATACAGGTACAGTTGAAGAGGGAAGATGGTTTTGGTAAATCGGAAGTCGAGCCTCATGGCTGATCATGTCATTCGGCAGTGAACAAATCACTCTACAAAAATAAGTGAATTAATTTATAACGACACGATTACGTGTCCGTTTGCTTCACTTACGAACTAGCAAATAAATTAGAGATACTCGGTTGTTCGTAAGGGCAAGTACAAAATTTACATTGGAATCTGAACGAAGATTCGAAGGGTGCTTTCGCGCGGACATTCGACAAAGTTCGGTCTCGTTTTCGGGTTGCGATGATAGTTCACTGGGAAACGAGAATCGAAGGTGCGCGATGAGGATCAAATCGATTCGATTGAAGAAGCTTGTTATGTGAACTCTATCGAAGTACAGGACTAATATTAATATTCTTTTTTAATTTTTTATGCAATAAAGATGGGGTGAGAGTGATTTTTAGCTGGTCTTGCAGGAGGTATTGGTTTTGAGGAATTGAGGATTTGGAAATTTGAGAGTTTGAGAATTTGAGGATTTGGAGATTTACAGGAAATTTTCAAGTTCTTAGTTTTCTACATTTCCAAATACCATAGTACCAAATTTCTACATTTTCAAATCCCTATATCCCCAAATTTCCAAATCTACAAATTCCTAAATTCCCATACCCTGAAATGTCCAAGTCTTCAAATGACCAGATCCTTAAGTATCCAACTCCTCAAATCTCCAAATCCATTTCTAATTTCCCAAATCCTCAAATTCAAAAAATCTCCAAGTCCTCAAACATCCAAAAGCTCAAATTTCCAATTTCTCAAATCTCCAAATATCCACAGATTTCCCGTTACTCAAATCCCCAAATCTCTAAACCTTCAAACTCCTAAACTCCCAAGTTTCTAACTCAAATCCCCAAATCTTCAAATTTCGAAAGAGTTCACAAGCATCCATATATCCTCAATTTCCCTAAAACCTCGAAGGCTTCTCGATCCAGAAGCATGTCACCGAACAGAGGAGAAGAACGCACGCTTCGCGTCAAAGTTTCATTCTTTCCCCACGTGTCGCGCGACGCCAACAGCAACAACAACAACGATCATCCGGTCAGGAATGCTTGCTGTCGAATGTTACGAGTTAATTGGCACGCTGAGTAAGCAAATTCAGCAGTTCGTCGTGATCCATGCTGTTCAACGTTTGTATATCGATGCCAAGTGCGTTCGCCACGCTCTTCATGTCGAGGCCGAAGCTCTTCAACAGCTCGATGAAGTCCATCTCCTCGCCGGTGAACGGATTGTGCAGCTTCGGGCAGCTGTGATTACACTGCGGCCAAGTGCAACGTTCGATTAACCGGAAGTGGCAGCCCTGGACGCACTTCCGTTTGCCAGATGGTATCACAGAGCGCTGAGGTCTGGTCCCGTTGAACATGCCCGTGTGGTTGCTGTCGTTGTTCTGCTTGTTGCCCTTACGACGACCTGAAACACCGATGAATTCCAAATTGCTCGATTACCTCTGCCATTGTTGTCTTTGAATATCTTGTTAATATTATAATCAAATAACAATTGTGTCTATGTTTCTGAACCCATGTTTACACATATTTGCTAATGAGCAAAATTTTAGAGCGAGATTTTAGATAAAGTTTATGGAAGATTAAAGTTGTTCGATGAAAAGAGAATACATGTCTAATATTGTGGTAGGTTGAAGTACGAGATAAAATGTATTTAATGTATTAGTTTATAGTTTATTTAGTTTGACTCTTTGCATACGAAGGTATTCTTGCTGTCGACAGATTAGCAACCCTAAAAGTTTGATGAATTTTTTTGTACTTATTTTTCTACCAATTGACAGTATTGCCTATTTCCATCGCCATGTTTATGCATCACGTGTATAACGCTATAAGTTTAAAAACCTATTATAAATTATGGTATTAAACAGAATGATGAACATAAAGAGTTAATAATTATACGGTTAATATATCTGTACAAATTAGGCATTTTGTAGTGAAATTTTAATTTGAAAAACATACGAAGCAAATATCTTGAAATACCTTGACAACTAATACAATCGACAATTAAGTTTCCAGAAATTACAAACTTTAATAAAAACAATTACAAATAATTGTCCACTTTCTCTTTTCGTCTTACAGTCCTTTTCTTCCTGATTGCCTTTAATATCTCTTCTAATTAAAGTAACTCATTTTTTTCTAATTACAGAGCACAACAAATAAAGTTATTTGAGTAATTCAATTGTTTTCCGTATTTGAGAGAATTGAAAGTACCTGCAGTCTTTCTACGTTCGTGTTTCTCCTTCTTCATCCTCGCGTCTTTGTTTCTCTCCCTGCGTCTACCTTTGTGTTTTCGCCTCTTCCTTTTCCTGTTTTCGCCATCCTGCACGGGGAAAATGGACGATTTTCCGCTGTTCGGATTGCTAATCACCTTTGGCGCAATCTTCTGGGACTCCATCGCGAATTCACTTTTCCCGCTTCTTCCTGGCTCGAAGGAAGTTCCGTTTCCCTTCGTCAGCCCGGAACGTAGCAGCTTCCGGAGCGACTTGGTGCACGGCTGGTTCGTCTCAATTGACGAACGAGTGCTGAAATTAACGAGGCCGAATCTGTCAGGCTCGCAGTTTCGTGTTAAAGCTTCTATAGGGGCACGTGATAATGAAATCGATCTTCGTTCATCGTTTTAATGAAGATACACATTCGCTTTTTATTCACGGTTCGATTACGTGACAAATACCAGGGTACCGTGAATATTAATTTTTTTTAATTTAAAGATGTGTTGATACTGTATTGTATTGAGGGAAAGTTCATGTTAAAAAAATTCGCTATCAATTTTTAAGATAGTAAACATTCAATTTTTAATATATTACAAAATTTACTTCATGATTTTTTATCTCACTCTTCATTTTATCTTCTGTTTCCCGAATGGAAATTTTAGTCATTCAATCAATATTTTTAGAACTTGTGAATTAATCCTAATTATTATACTAACATTTAACGTTGTAGCTTCCACTGAAGAGTAAAAATAAATAAGCTGTAATTTATACAGTAACTTTCAACAAGTTGTTTACAAAATATATCAAAAGTTACTTAAAGAAGCTACGAATAATTATAATGCATATTTCCATGCATATTTACTGATATTCACATTCAGATAAACACTGTTAGTAATGTAATCTATAAATTCCTAATTAATGACATAATCTCTGTGATGTGATTTATGGTGGTGTGATAAACGATGCAATCTATAAATCTATAAATTATCTCGTACGTTATATAATTTATAAACCTATAACCCATAACTGATGTAATCTATGAATTTACAATTTAATCCGCAAATGTAATCTAAAATTGCAAGTTTCGTGCATCACATGATTTGTGTTTATTTAACTGACCTTATTATGTGACGGCCATAAAAATCTGCAGTCAAATTACACATATGACAATGTAACCGTGATGTATAACCTATCATGAGACTAATTACATCTATTATAATGTAACGGCGATATCTGACGTATTGGAGGAGTTTTCTCTAAATAAAAGTTGTACTTGAATAAATTTGGAGAAGTATGATATGTGTGTGGATGGAGGATCATATACCACATATGACAATGATGAAAATCTAAAGTTTAATGAAATCTATTATAATTCTAATTACACTTGTGGTAACAGTGATATTTGACGTTTCAGAGTTGTTGTCTCCAAATGAAAATCGTACCTGAACAAATTTGAAGAAGTATGACATGTGTGTGGATGAAGGGTCATATACCACATATGGCAACTATGAAAATCTAAAGTTTAATGAAATCTATTATAGTTCTAATTAAACCTATGTCAACAGTGATATCTAACGTTTTAGAAGTATTTTCCCCAAATGAAAGTTGAACCCGAATAAAATTGAAGAAATATGATACATGTGTGGATGGAGGATCATATGCCACATATGACAACCATGTAAATCTACAATTTAATGAAATCTATCCTAAGTCTAAACCTATGTCAGCAGTGATATCTAACGATTTAGAGGTATTTTTCCAAATTAAAGTTGTACCTGAATAAATTTGAAGAAATATGATACATGTGTGGATGGAGGATCATATACCACATATGACAACCATGTAAATCTACAATTTAATGAAATCTATCCTAAGTTTAAACCTATGCCAACAGTGATATCTCACGATTTAGAAGTATTTTCTCCAAATTAAAGTTGTACCTGAATAAATTTGAAAATGTATGATGTATGTGTGAATGGAGGATCATATACTACATATGACAACCATGAAAATCTACAACTTAATGAAATCTATCCTAAATCTAATTCAACCTACATCTACAGTAAAATCTAACGTTTCAGAGATATTTTCTCCAAACGAAAGTTGAACCCGAATAAATTTGAAGTATACATGTGTGGATGTAGGATCAGATACTCACTCGTTACGACGAATCCCGAGGGGCATTTGCTCCCAACAATGCAACGCCTGCGCCAGAGAAACCTCGTCTATTTTGACCAACTGCCAATCTCTCTTGGTGAGGACGCTGTGACTAATGCAACTCGGGGCAAAGACCGCGGAAACGTTTTCGAAGGTTTGCCGCAGGCTGTCACCCATCTTGTGTATGTAATCCCATTGCTGCTTCGTCACCGGTGCACCCACATTGTCGGCTGACATCTGAGCCTCGTCGAACAGCCATTGAAATACGAATAGGGGTGCTGCGATTTTTCCCAGAAGCAAACATTTCCGTTAGTTTACCGAACTGTTGCATTCTCGTTTTTTGATGTTATTCCTTACTTTTTAATTCAAAATTTTCAAGATTTCATAAACTTCGAATGATATAAGTATTATATAATATTCAATTGCATGTTGAATATTTAAGGGTGAATATTTTGTTTCAAAATGAAAAAATTTGTTTTGTTTGTTTCAATGAAAAAAATATTAATTTTCAGATACAGTAGACAAGTTATTAATTCTAAGACACAGTATCATTATACATAATAGAATTGTTAATAAATAAGATTTAAGTTGTATCAAAATTTTGTTTTGGATTTGCAAAGTGAAGGTGAACAAATTACCAGTTAAGGTTGGATACAGCCTGTATCCGAAGAAGCATCTCCAAGGTTCGTTCGGATGCTTGACTATACAATTATGAGGCATCCGAGCCTTCCAGAACTCCATCCCCTTGCGAACAGCGTTGACAGGCGATAAACCGTTAGGAGAGTAGGGTGCTCTGTCTAGAAACCACCCCGAGTCGCAGACACCTCTTATCGCAATGTGTCTTAAACCTGTACAAACGTCAAACAGAATACTTAAACTTGTACTTTTCTATTACCCAAAAATCTATAAGACTCAACATATTTTCAGCACAAAAAGTATCAAAGAAATATTGAGAAAAATTCCATGAACTTTTTTATTAAAATATTATTATTAATATTATTAAAATATATTGGTTCATTTTATGATAATATTACTGGTATTTAAAATATTAAGTAAAAAATTTTATGTTGTGAAATACCATATTTTTAAGGGATGATTGAGCGAGTACATGAATCAATTGGAAGTTGGCTCACCTAATTCATGGTGAACTAAATTGTGCACGTGATCCAAATTCAACATTACGCCGGTACCGCCCGCGCTGCTGCCAGCTAAAAGAAGAGAACTAGCATTTTCGAGTCCAAGAGGGATGAGATCCCGCACTACTTGCATCACGATCTCCGACCCCA
Organism: Megachile rotundata; assembly: GCF_050947335.1. NCBI lineage: Eukaryota > Metazoa > Arthropoda > Insecta > Hymenoptera > Megachilidae > Megachile > Megachile rotundata. The sequence goes on along the minus strand of NC_134991.1, from coordinate 8,697,113 downwards.
TGAACGAAAACATGTCACCCGGTGAAGTTCTGGTACCGCTCCAACTGTCGCTCGTGCAATAAGGAACGAACCTGCAGAAAAGAAAATCTGTTCGTTACGAAAATTTGATCGTTCACAGTCTTGAATTTTTAAAAACATTATGCAAATTTTTGTGAAATATAAAGATTTGAAATATAACACATATTAATATCGTTAAATTTATTGAAGAGGGTCAAGAATGTCTGCCAAGATGGACAATACCTACACGTGATTCGCGTTCCACCAGAATGGATTCTCTTCCGGATTTGCCGACAAAAGGCCGCCAACTGTAACCATTGATAATTTTTGGATTAATCTTTTGCTGTAACGTTATAGTAGATTCTCGTTATATTGCCGCTTTTGTGTGGATTTTGTATATGGAAATTTTGTATGGGCACAGGTTGAATTACTGTGCGTTAAGTTCCTATGCGTTAAATCCCGGCGCATTAGATTTCTACGCTTTAAATCTCTACGCGTTAGACTTCCATGCGTTGAATCCCTACGTGTTAGATTTCCATGCGTTAAATCCCTACGCGTTAGATTTCCACGCGTTAAATTCCTACGCGTTAGAATTTCCATGCGTTAGAATTTTCACGCGTTAAATTCCTACGCGTTAGATTTCCACGAGTTAAATTCCTCCGCGTTAAATTCCTACGCGTTAGAATTTCACGCGTTAAGTTCCTACGCGTTAAATTCCTACGCGTTAGATTTCCACGCGTTAAATTCCTACGCGTTAGATTTCCACGCGTTAAATTCCTACGCGTTAGATTTCCACGCATTAAATTCCTACGCGTTAGAATTTTCTCGCGTTAAATTCCTACGCGCTAGAATTTCCACGCGTTAAGTTCCTACGCGTTAAATTCCTACGCGTTCGATTTCCACGCATTAAATTCCTACGCGTTAGAATTTTCTTGCGTTAAATTCCTACGCGTTAGATTTCCACGCGTTAGAATTTCTACGCGTTAAATTCCTATGTGTTAGATTTCCACGCGTTAGATTTCAACGCGTTAGATTTCCACGCGTTAAATTCCTACGCGTTAGAATTTTCTCGCGTTAAATTCCTACGCGTTAGATTTCCACGCGTTAAATCCTTATGCATAAAATTTCCACTCATTAAATCCACACGTACCAAATTTCTACGAGTTAAACTTCCACGTGTATACCAATGCTTTAAATTTCTATACATTGTACCACTACACATTAGAATTCCACGCGTTGTATTGTCACGTGTTAGATTCTTATGCGATCGATTTCAACTCGTTAAATCCCTACGCGTTATATCACCATATGTTACATTTCCACGTGTTGCGTCGCTACATTTTCACACGTTAGATGCCGATTCATTCTATGGTCACGTGTTAGTTCTATCAATATTGGCAATTCTATTGTTGTCTACAAATATAGTTCTGTCGACAATATAACGAGAATCTATTGTATTTATACTATCATAAAGCATGGTATAGTATTGATTCAGATATAAGTATCAGTTTCATTAAAACTAGTTATGAGGTATAGACACAAATAATGTATAGATACGATATAGAGACGCATAAAGAAGAATGACGAAATAGAGAATGCACATACATATGTAGAGACAATATATGTATGTACACGGTATAGATACAATGTATAGAGGCAATGGAGATATACAGACAACCTATAGAAACAATGAACTTTCTTATAATTAAAGAACTAATTGAAAGATTGAAAGGAACCTTGAGAGACAGAATCACGTGCCGCGCCCCATGAAACACCAAAAAAGGAAATATTTAATTCTTATAACACCAACAATAGCCACGTAACCTTCATAGGTAAATTTCGAAAAAAATTTGCCGGTTTAAGTCCCAAGTCATTTCGCGTTCCCCGAAGTGTGTCGAACAGCAGGAACCAGAACAATGTGACGTGCCGTCACGTGTCGCGTAACACGTAGAAAAGATTGCGGAACCCCGTAGCACGGAAGCGTTCGAGAAAATGTCGTAGCAAATAGGCAAACGAGAAACTTCCTTTCGAACGTAATACGCATGTGCTGTTTACACGATCTCTAATACTTTAAAGAAGTCTTCTGCCTGCTGCGGTTAAATCGTGTCGAAAAATACGTAACTCGAGAAATACATTGAAAACGCAGTCGCATACTTTTCGTATCCTATCAGATAGCCAGTGTCGAATTATAGATACCTACCGTCGCGTGTCTCAGGCCACTGAGTCGATGTCATCAGATGCCTCAACCTGAGCCACCTGTTCCTGCAGCTCTTGTGGTCGTAGCAGTACCAGCCACCTTCCAGGAAAATGATCCATCTCTTCGATCCGTGCGACTTCCGTAGGTAAAACCCTGCCTGCGATCCGTCATTGCACGTGATCGACCTGTTGCTCAGGTAGACCCTCTTCAGGCCCCGTTGCTCCTCGAGACCGTACTTCTCCAGGATCTTGATCAGCTTCTGGATCGTGTTGCTCTGGATCGAGGAGCCGGAGGACACCGAGACGGTATTCGTAGGCTTCTCCTCCGCGGCTATCGTCAGCACCAGAGCCGTCAGGCACACCGAGATCTGAGAACAACCGGCAAACGTCATGACGAAAGATGATGAGACTGATGGCTGCGGTTTCACCATTTTTAACGGGTTTCAGGTTTACGCAAAACTGTAGGTTGATACGAGATATGTGTAGCGATTGTAGAGGTGGTCTGATTGGACTAATTATGGGATTTTAGGATTTTGGAACTTTGGGATTTCAGATATTGTCACACATAACATACTTAGATATTTTTACTGTAGGTACATGATACGAGATATGTGTAGCGATTGTAGAGGTGGTCTGATTGAACTACTTATAGGATTCTAGGATTTAGGAACCTTGAGATTTCAGATATTGTCACACATAACATATTTAGATATTTTTACTGTAAGTACATGATACGATTTATGCGTAGCGATTACAGAGCTGGTCTGAGTGGACTGATTATGGGATTTTGGAACTTTGGAATCTTAGATATTGAAACATATAAAATATATAGATATTTTTAAACGTATAATATCAGCTTAAAAATGAGGACATTCAAATTTTGAACCTTCTGAAAATTTCGTGAATAATTTCGAAATATCTACAATCTGATGAAATATAAATGAGTGACGTAAGTTTGTTCTCATCAACCTGACACCCATCGAGTCAAGTTAAAAGTGGAAGCTCGTTCACTTCGTGAAATGTATTTACTTAACAGGTTGAATAATAGTTCGGTCATTTTGAAGCTCACGATGAAGAGCTTATCTCCTTCGCTTGCAATTTCTGCTCGCTCGGCCGCGCTATCTCGCCGCCTCATTATCATAGGCTACACGGTGATTAACGTACTTAGCCGGTGTTTCCAGTTTATAACTCGGCCCCACAGCGTCCCGGACAGGATTCTCGACCTTCGTTAATTCGATTCCCGACCGCATGCTCGAAATTCGACTTTTTAAACGGTGTTATCTAGTTACCGTCAACGCGAACAAAAGTTCCTGACAAACTTTTACGGCTGTATAATTGTTCATGATTAAAAGTCAAAACATTCATAGTTAAATCAACAAACTTTGCTGTATTTTGTACTGTATCATTAGCACTTTGCACTCTGAAAGTTTATTTTGCTGTTTAAAATGTTTCGAAGGGGACAGTGGAGTGTAAAGTGTTAATTTAATTTGAAAAATGCAAAAATACTTTAAAAATATCTACTGCTTGGAAAATTTTTGCATTCAATTTTAATGTGCTTTTGTAGCAGGTTTATTTATATAGAGATTCTTCTGGATAGTCAACGACAGACGGGATTGAAATATACATCTTAGAGTTTTTTATTCTGGACTTGCTATAGTGATGTTCGATTTTATTAAATTTTTTACCGTCCAATTTTTAATTGTTCTACTCGATGTGATTCAATTTGGCGCAATTCAATCTCACGCGATTCAACTCCAGACAAATTCCATCCGAATTATTCAATTCGATGGAAATTAAATTCTACGTTATTCGATTCGATGGACATTAAATTCTACGTTATTCGATTCGATGGACATTGAATTCTACGTTATTCGATTCGATGGACATTGAATTCTACGTTATTCGATTCGACACAAATTAATTCAAGATGATTGAATCCCTCACAATTCAATTCCACGCGATTTAATTCCACGTGATTCGATCCCACATAATTCAACTTCACATAACTAAAATTCAACGCAGTTCTACATTATTTATTTCAACGCAATAAAATTCTACATTATTCAGTTCCATTCAATTTGTTTCTACACTATTTAACTTGCAACCCTTCTTTACTCTTGTTCTCGGTTCCAAAATATATTCACGTGCCACAAAATGTCTGCAAATTACATGTTTTCGTTTATCAGCCTAACCGTTATGACTGAATGAAAATATGATGCTTGAAATATGCTCCATAATTCGTCGAATGTGAAATAAAATACATAAATAATTACATTCAAAAAGCGATGAAAAACATAGGTGTATACAGTGATGTTCACAAAGCTGACAGATTAACTTAAATTAGTTAAACGATTAAAAATAACCTAAAAACAAGTCGATAGTATATTCATATCTCAAATATTCACAGATATCTCCTAATTACACCCTACCTATTAACCCATCATCCACATATGAAATGTACACATGTGATCCCAATATACTCGTATGAGTACAGTACTAAATTTTATGATATGAAGAGATGTACTATTATTTTTATTATAACAAAAGGTTTTATTTGCTCAATAAAGTTGTATTGAATATCAGTACAATCATCACTGCCCTTTTTTCCAAAAAACAAATGCTCGTGGAAACAAATGGGTTAACGCATCCATTTTCCATCTGTACTATTGTTTTCCCTAAAATACACCTATACTCTACTCAACATCCTATACTCTATTATATTCGTGACGGAACTGTAGACATCTCTAATTAATTTCGCACTTTTACAATTTTTCGATTGAATTCGAAACGTGACTCCATCGCGGCGCCACTTTCATCTGTTCGCGGCGGTGCGTATTTCGTTCCACAGGCTCTTACTCCGTGCAACTTCTCTCTTCTTGTTCCCTCCTCTTCTTCGCCACCTCTATCACGATGTCGGCTACTTAGGATCAAGTTCCAGCTTCCAGGACGGTAGCCGGCGGCGGAAACACCTCGGAAACAGAAGCTCGTTCTGCCGGCCAGAGAGATGAAAGGGAGCCGCCCAGCTGTGGACGCTGGAAAGGAGAAACGTTGTTGCGACGCAATTATGATCGGGCATAATGGCCCACGAACACACCGGATTGCCTTTGGAGCTCGTATCGAGCCACGCCGCCGGGGAGAAAGAACCTCTTTTTAACGGCCATATCCGTGAACACTACGATTCTGATGCTATATCCTGTTTATTTGTGCGGACCAAGTAACGGGTTCCGCCTTTTTTCTTTTTACTGGATTTCTGTTGGATACTTCAAATTGTACATTGTTCAGTCTAACGTATTCTTGCAAATACATTGTCAAGTCTAACGTATTCTTAGACAAATATATGGTATAGCTCGAAGAATAAAATGGAGTAAGTAGATTCTCCGTTTATGGTCAAGTCTGTCGATAATTTTAATCGGACTCTTCAATTAGTTGCATAAAGTGATTCTGGTTATATGACTAGCTCACTTATAAAACGATATGAAGGTAGATATAACTAAAACAAACAATATAACTATAACAGACAATTTATTGGTCATTGATTTGAACTCGCGGTAGAGTGAGGTTAGAATCTATCACTTTTCGTCACCTCAAGTCTCGAGAACGAAATAAATAACTTAATATTGCTGAAGATCATATGACTAAATATTGAATATTTATCTAAATAATGAACATTGACAAAATCGATCAAACATCATTTTTATTAAATATTTTTATCAAAATCGGTGACCAAATGACTGACGTCTCACAAGACGCCATTTCTGACAACAATGTTATTCTTATGCTACTGAAGATTCCTTGCATATTTATTAAAACCAGCTACAACTTACTGAGAATCACACATAAAAAGCTAGCTGATAAGAGTTAATACAATCAAATCTTCTCACATTTATTTTCAATTTCTGCATCTTCCCACATTTTTACATCCCAAAAATTTAGTCTTCATTGTACTACAAATTATATAGTCTTCATTTTACTAAAAATTATTTAGTCTTCATAGTACTAAAAATGATTTAGTCTTCATTGTACTAAAAATTATATAGTCTTCATTGTACTAAAAATTATTTAGTCTTCATAGTACTAAAAATTATTTAGTCTGCATTGTACTAAAAATTATATAGTCTTCATTGTACTAAAAATTATTTAGTCTTCATTGTAATAAAAATTATCTAGTCTTCATTGTACTAGAAATTATTTAGTCTTCATTGTACTAAAAATGATTTAGTCTTCATTGTACTAAAAATTATCTAGTCTTCATTGTACTAAAAATTATTTAGTCTTCATTGTACTAAAAATTATCTAGTCTTCATTGTACTAAAAATTATTTAGTCTTCATAGTACTAAAAATGATTTAGTCTTCATTGTACTAAAAATTATCTAATCTTCATTGTACTACAAATTATTTAGTCTTCATTGTAATAAAAATTATATAGTCTTCATTGTACTAAAAATTATTTAGTCTTCATTGTACTAAAAATTATCTAGTCTTCATTGTACTAAAAATTATTTAGTCTTCATAGTACTAAAAATGATTTAGTCTTCATTGTACTAAAAATTATCTAATCTTCATTGTACTACAAATTATTTAGTCTTCATTGTAATAAAAATTATATAGTCTTCATTGTACTAAAAATGATTTAGTCTTCATTGTAATAAAAATTATATAGTCTTCATTGTACTAGAAATTATTTAGTCTTCATTGTACTAAAAGTCATTTAGTCTACATACTACTCAAAACTACCCTAAAGGCAGCCTTATCTATCGTTCAGCTAATTATCCGTCCACAATGTCGCAGCAAGACATTCCTAATCCAATCTCCGTTAACTGCAACTAATTCGCACAGTATCTTCGTAGAAAACTAGCCAGTCGTAAATATCATTTACACGGGACTGCAAGTTAGATGGAAGGTTCAACACGATGCTCGGAAACGGACGTTTCACGGTCCGACGATTGTCGATCGCGGAAAAACTCGGGGCCGACGTTGGTGAAAATCTGTCCCAGCGGGTTCCTGGAACACGATTCCGCCCTGTCTCGTTGCCGATTTTACGATCAGCCTCGCCTCGAAGCGCCGTCACTGAGAAACCGCGACGAATTCGAACTTTCGGGCAGATCGTAAATAAAATTCACGACCCGGAGTCCTCCCTCCCACGCTTTGCGTAACCGCTTTATTATGCCGTAAATCAAAGTGCCCCGGGTGCACGGACGCCCGAGGGCACAGATTTCACGTCGATCCGTATGTTCGTGAAAATTCTTCGGAACAAAAAAGGGAAAATTGTAATCGGTGAAATACCCTTTGGACAACGATACTTGAAATTTGGTTGGTTTTTTACAGTGTCAGACGCATGCATTTTGTATTATGGTAGTAATACATTCATGAAGGTAAGGTAAATTATTAATCATTAATGACCAATATTTAAATTCGTTATGTATGTCAAATACAACGATTATATGTTAAATACGGTGGTTTCGCAATTATTAATTTATGATTCGATAGGTGTTAATTATAATTATATTAATTGGTATTAGAAGGTGGTAGTAGGTGTTGATAGGTATGTCATGTATTCAAAATTGATATCTGTTATCAAACAATTTCTGATCTAAAATATAGTAAAATATTTTATCGTATAAAAAAATCTTGTTACATAAAAATGCCTATTTTTAAAGGATCAGATTCTTAAATGAACTTAGACAACTTAGATGACTATGCAAAGTGGTTTCTATTTCTAAGTTTACGATTAGAATTGTTTCCTCTTATGCTGAACTTTTTAGAAGAAATGTAATGATTCATTTAAAAGTTAATAAAAATTTCCAATTAGAATATTTTCCAGGTTTTTAAATGCATCAATAATAATAATCTAAAATACATTGGAGATTATTGTCTTACCTTTCTCATTACGTTCCAACTGATCTAAAGTAAAACAAACAGTGAACAGTTGATAATTGAAAAGTAAATACTTGATCCAAAGAAGAATGTACAGAAGAAACTGAAGAACAGTGCACTACGTGTACCTATTAACACGAACCACTCAACTCTGTGCTGTTTACAGGTTACTATTGATTTGAAAAGACTTACAATAGCGAGCTGTCCGTACAAATTGTATCAGGGGATCAAAATATTATAAGAAAAATCTTTTTTATCTTTCAAAATGTAATATTGGTATGTTAGGCTTGGAAAGGTCTGTTTTAAAGCCAGACTTGTCAATGGTAGACATGTCACATTGTAAGTTAATTTAAACTTCGTACACTGGTAGTCGTATGTCAAGCTAGTTTATAATGCAATAAACAGGTACATCATTTATTTTATAAACAATTACAAGAGAAGTAATTTGGATATTGACACACTTGAATATTCAATCACACATTGGATATTAAATGACAGATTTAAAAATTGAGGGAGAATTATTTTTTCACAACTTTTTGTCAGATAAGTACTTGTAAAAATCAAATTATGATAGTTGGGTAATTAGAGGTATTTGAGGGACGTGGAAATATGACAATTCTCTCATTTAGAAGTTTTCGAAAAAATATGTTAAAAAAGAATATATAATATGAGTAACAAAGAAATGACATTTATTTAATCAAGATATTATTAAAAATAAAAACAGTAGTTATCAATATTCTCTTGGATTCTAAGGGTTAAAAATTGAGAAAACACATCACATCAAATCTACTGTAAATATCACAAATTTCTTACATCTACATATAGCGACACAATCACATCAGATCATATTCACATCAACAAATGAATGAAATGAAACAAATGATCTCATCTAAGAAAAAATGAAAACGAGCAAATGGTAAAAATTTCGCAAGGGTGTGAAATCAACGAGTCCAGAAACCATCGTCATAATCTACTTTCATCCCTTTGAATTTATAATTCCACACCCTCCGCTCCCTAAATCCACGTATAATTCGTACTCGGTTTTCAAAGAACGAGTCCCGGTGCTTACGAAAGCCTCTCCCGTCGCTCTTGCTTCGTCCGATCCCTCTGTTTCGCATTAGGGGGTGTTCTGGGCGTGAAGGTGTCCGTCATAATTTGCCACCCGGCGCATAATCCCCGTGACAAAGGCCGACAAAGTGACGGCTGTTACTAGCCGACCACCCTCTTTCAGTCTATTCGAGCTGCGGAGATTCCGGTAGCAGGTAAAGCGTTCAAAGATTTCGGGGTTCCGAATCGGATAGATGAATCACGACGCAAATAAATGACCACTTGGAAGGTGAAGCACTCTCTCGCTTCCTTTATGCGTCTCATCCTTTCTTCATCCTCTATTTGCGTTATTATTTTGATACGTCATTCACTGTTTTAACATCTTATCAGTCGAACTTAATATGTTAAAAGAGAACTTGAAGAGATCAAGTGCAATTAGCTTTACGCACATATACCTTTTTAATAATATCGAACTGGGTAAATTTGTCAAGGTTAATTTTTTATTACTGTAACAAACAAAAAGCAAATGAATCTCAAAAGCAAATTAATAAATATAATTGTAGGTTTCAATCTTTGAACATTTGCAGCATGCGCTCATTCTTGCCGAGATATAAAAGTTTAAAGATCAACTTCTGGATTCTTAATACTGCTAACCAGGATAGAGGAAACTGCAGGGTTAATCTTGCACGAATAATTAACTGTTTAATTGCAGTTTAATATATCGTACTGGTAATTCAGATATTCATGAAACGGAGACTACTTGGCGGTTTAACATTCAAGCGTTCCCTTCCCGATGGAAAGAATTTAATAATCGCCGTGTCAAAGATTCACCTCCGCCATTCGACAGCTGTCGATATTCCAGAAATCCCTCCCTTGCGCTACTTCGCCGAACGATTCCACTATACAGATATCGCCATCGAATTTCTCCGCGCAGAAAGTCGCTTGATCCGTTTATCGTCTTCCGTTTTGATCATGGCAATTTCGTTCCTCTTCCGCCCCCTTTCTACCTCGCCTTTCGATCACGCTACTTCAACCCTCGTAAACCCTTCTTCTCATTTGAAAGGAATTCTCGACTTCGTAACGAACTCATTTACGGATTGAATTTTTATTTACGACTTTTTAAGCACGTGTCGTAAAATCGGGGAATATTATTCCGCTGGACGATGATATTCATGGATATAAGTTTCAGAGATGGTTGAACTTATGTGGACTTGTAATAGACTTCAAATCTGTGGGTCTGGAATATAGAACTGAAGAAATGACCAATTTTTTTGGACTTGGGAATTATATAGCAATTTTACATTTTCACAATTAGAATTTTGAAATTTTGGAATATGGAAGTATATCTGGTAATAAAAATATATGGAAATATTTTCAATTTGGCTAATATTCTAAGTTTGATATGTATCAAACAAATTTGAATGTCCAAATTTCGAAATCACGAATTCGCACATTCGAAGATCAATTACCTTAAAAATAAAGAAATAACATCATATTTCCGAATATTCGGAGAATCACAGCAGACATGAAATTTCCTAAAAGTTCCCAAATTTTCCAATTTGAGAAGTTACTTTAAATTCAGCTATACAGATAGTAAACGCAAACATTGTGGAATAAAAGCTATTACTGTTTCCTTGAGCGGCACCCTAGAGTGCATTTCACCCTCCGAGCCAACAACCGCAGCCCAAGGGCACATGTGGGCACGCTTGATCTACGCGCGAAGGTTAAGTAAACAAACAGTAAGTCCGTGCGGAGGCATCATGATCGATATACGGAAGGAAGTAGCAGAAGAGGGCTGACAATTGCAGTGTATATTTGTGTGCAGTAGGTAACAGGTCCGCGGGCAGTAAAAGCGTTCTCCCCGAGACGCGGTGTAAGATCGTTAAAGCCGCGGTAAGCTCGAAAGCACGCTGGAGCCATCGGCTCTCCCTTTTCTCTCTCTGTCTCTGTCCCTCTCCCTTTCTTGGGCTGATGGAAGCCCCGAAGAAGCGGCGACGGTTCTGTGTGCACGCGGTTATGGTAATGCGAGGTTTGCGGTGCGTGTTAGCCGGCTGCGTGAGCGGCCCTCGTAATGGTAACGAGACGGTCTCTCACCATCATCATCAACATCCGGACGACGAAACACGATGCGAACGATCAACGACTGTTGCGGGTTTCGAGCCGCGGCCTCAAAGGTGCCGACCGCGATCCGCTGGCTGGCTATTTTTAACTTGTTTTCGCGTCCACGGCACAGAACCTAACCGCGTGTGGAGTACAGAGAGAAAGGGAAGAGAGAGCCCAACCCGGTGGCTCGTAAGCGTGCATTCGATGGAATGCCACGCACCACCGGCCACCGGAGCACCCGCGAAACGAATCGACCTTCTGGAAAAAAAGGAGCCTCCGAGGCGAAGAAAGACCGCGCCGGGCCCCGCGGCCGCGAGGAAACAAAGAGAGCCGGATAACGAGAGGACTTCGGCCGATTTCCACACGCTTTTTCACCGCTGGGACAAGGATTCAGTCCACATGACGTCACGGAGTGCCATCAGACGGTCAATGTCCATTGGCGCCGGTTGCTGCAACGTCATACGTCAACTGTTTTCGTTGGCAGGATAAGCTTAATTGATGATGTGCCAAGATTTTTAGGGATTTTGACGGTCTAGAAATTTAGAAACCTAGGAAATTGGGGATTTGTTGGAGATTTTAAGGATCTGACGATGTAGGTATTTGAGGATTTTGGAATCTACTGATATGGAAATCTAGAAGTTTAAGGATCGAGTTGTTGGGGATTTTAAGAATTTGATGATGCGGATATTTAAGCTACTGATAAGGGAATCTAGAAATTTGAGAATCCAGATGCTGAAGAATTCAAGAATTTGGGGATATAGGTATTTTGAGTATGCTGTATGGACACTTAGAGATTTGGGAGGATTTAGTTGGGGATCTAGGTGTTCCAGAACGTAGGACTTTGAAGATTCTAGGTCTTTGAAGATACTAGGAGCTTGTACATACTAGGGGCTCTAGGATTCTATGGGTCTAAGAATTTTTATGAATATGAGAATATAAGTTTTCGAAGATTTTGGTTCTCGGAAATCTAGGAATTTGTGAATCAAAAAATCTGGAGATCTAGAAATTCGACCTCAGAATGGTAACCCATGAATTTGAGGATTGATATGAAAAGAAGATTATGCATGAACCTTCAATTTCTCCCTAAATCTTTAAATTCCTCAAATCCCCATATTTCCAACTCCCCAATTTCACGTTCCCATCATTTCCTTCCCATATCATTTCTGATACCAGTATCAAATATCGAAACAATCACGATATATCAGACTAGAATCGTGTATACCGAGAAGTCCGAATAGCGAAGGGTTGAAGAGAAGGGATGATCGAGCGTCGTTCGAGGAAGCACCTGTCCGTATCTCCGAGGAGGATCTTGGAAGTCACAGCGGACGGCGGCCGGTCACGCAACGGGTCGGCGTTTGACGAGGAAAGCATCTCTCGTATCCGTTGATTCTAAGTTCGCGTTACGAAGCGAGGCCGCGGTTGGAAGGCTGTCGTAACCTCGGCTTAACGAGGCCATCGACATCGGGGCTCGAAACTCATCGGGCGAAGCGGTCGAAGCCGGAGCGCGCGATCGACGCTTGAAAACGTATCTTTGGCACGGATGACGGCGCGTTTGAGATGTTCCGCGCACGCTTCTTCTTCTTCTTCTTCTTCTCCTCGGGCTTGTCGGCCTCTTTAGCGGCGCGCCGCTCCGCTCGGATCCGCTCCGCCAGCGGATACGACGAGGCCTCGATCGCGGCCGGCTCTCCATCGATTGAGCTGTCGACGAGGATAGATGTCGGACGGACTAGAGCGAAGCAGTTCCCTTCCAGATTTAGTGACGCTTTGCTGCTGGCAGACACCTAGCAAACGTATTCATATTGACGCCCATCGGAATATTTATCGTCTGCTTTCCACAATCCGACATTTTGTCGAAAAGATGCGACTTCCGAGGGTTGGACGCAGGGAGATTGATCGCGCTCGGATGCAATGTACGATTCATTTGGATGAAGTCGTAGATTTCAGACTCCGAAGTTCTCGAAATTTTAGTAAGTTTACAAATCTTCGAATTTTGTATTTTGCGAGTCTTTAAATTTCAAGATGCCGAAATTTTTCACATCCCTTGATTTCAAATTTCTGGGTCCAGCCGTTCGCCAAATTTGTAGAGTTCAATATCTGTAAACTCCCAAATCTGATCTCCAAGTTCCTAAATTCTCATCCTATCAATTCAACCCATTCGAATATTCAAAGGTCCTGAAAGATCAACGAGTGGAAGGTTCCCTCGATCTGTTATCACGTTCTCCCCAGGGAAACCATTTATTCGTGATTCTACTTAAGGGAACGTGGGAGTTTTTCTAGCTAAAGAAAAAATGAAGTTAACGAAGAGACGAAGTTGAAAAATAAAGATGAGGATCCTGACACTGAGAATCAATTATACAAAGAGGCTAAACGTGATAAAAAATCTGAAAGCCTATCAAAGTAACTAATTTTGAAAGTTTACTACCATTTATCAATAAGCACATAAGTTAAGATACGCTTCTCGTCACTTTAGAATCTGTTTCTATCCCCAAATTTGGTACCTGCATCAAGACGTATCGTTCTCCTCCCAAAAAAAGAAATTATCGTCCACGACCAGGGTAAACGCGTCCTCGTACGTACCCCAGCTTACATCCGGAACAAGAAAGCGAGAGAGACGGCGAGCGTATGCGAGTAAGAAGGGGTAAAGGCAAGCCCCGTAATATCCCCTGTAATTTATGGTGAAGGACTCGTAGGACGAGAGGATGCAGAAGACGGCGCAAGCACGTGTATCCGACGAGGAAGGTGGACGATAGAGGCAGATAGGCCAAGAGAAGCGAGAAGGAAGGGCCCGAAGAAGACGAAGAAGCAGAACGAGAGGGGGCACAAGGGGGTAGAGAGGAAGGAAGAGGGAGCAGGTGGCAAGATAGGGTATACGCCAGTGGATTAAGGCGCGGAGCGGCGAGTCAAAGAGATTTTCTCCCCATCCCGTCGCGGCGGGGGCCCCTCAGCCTAACAAGGGCTGAAATATGACTGCCTTGCCCTACCTCTCCTCGCCTTAGCCTGCCACGGCTTTGGCCGCCGTGCGCCTTTCGAACGAACCAAGGAAAAGCGAAGGAGATATCCGCTGGCAACTAATTTATCGGTCGGTCTTCTCGTTGCCGACCCGGGATCAACGCACTTATGCTCGACGCGGATACACCGAACCCCCTTGACCGCGATTTACCGTGAAAACGGACCCACCAGCTTTTCCGCGGTAGCTGGTTAAGGGCTACCGTTCACCTTGCAACCTCTTTTGGACGCTGGAAGTGGCTACTGGTTGCTGCGAGCATTTCTTTGATGCGCGAACGAGACAGAGAATTCGAACAATTTTGCTGGCGTCTTGATCACGATGGATTGCTTGATAGAATGGATAGAACCTGATAGAATTTACTCTAATATGACCTAACCTTGCCTATTAAAATAACATAATTTAATCTAACCTGACTGAATATTACTTAATCTGACCTAACCTCATTGAATATCACTTAATCTGACCTAACCTCATTGAATATCACTTAATCTAACGTAACCTCATTGAATATCACTTAATCTAACCTAACCTCATTGAATATCACTTAATTTGACCTAACCTCATTGAATATCACTTAATCTAACCTAATTTTGTTAACCTAATAACCTAACCTAACCTAGCCTATTCAAATAACCTAATTTAATCTAACTTGACTGAACATCACTTAATCTGACCTAACCTAATTGAATATCACTTAATCTAACCTAACTTTTTAACCTAATAAACTGATTAATCCTAATCTAATCAAATGTAATCTAATCTAACTTAATGTAATCGAATTTCATTTAAATTAATGTAACTCATTCTGATCAAACAACCTAATCTAATTAAACCTAACCGAATTTGCTTAGTTCATAATTGAACATTAGATTGAAAAGAAATAAGTACAAAAATAAATAAGTAACGAAATAAAATTTCGTATTGTATTTTATCTAAAAATTTTTTATTAATTTTAACGATATTATAGCAGTACTGTAATTGTTAAATGTCAATAAAATATCGAAAGCTTATGAAAGTACAGTATATCCTGTCTGAACACTCGCACTTTCCTCGTACTATACAACGGTATCTCCGAGAAGATGAAGACATTGATGACTCTTAAAAAGTAGCAATGTTCACGGTCCGCAGCAGCCGAAAAATGTGGCAAAGAAATCGCGCGAAATTACGAGTCTCGATCGACGCAAGTATTTTTCTACAGAGGAACGAGATTTCTTTTCGCGCAATGGCCAGTGGCTCGGTGCGCTTTGAGACCGCAATTTGCACGAACCAGGCTCGAAGAAGCTTTAAACGTGGCCGCGAAACCGCGATTTCCGGTCGTCGAAAATTACCGAAATTACCGGAATATCGTAACAAGTTTGAAATTGCAACAAAATTACTAAATTACGACGAAAGAAAGTCGAGACTTCGGCGAAAACGGACGCTCGTTTGTCCATCTATCTCTCGAGACGCTTGAACGATGAACTCGTACGCTAAACAGATCCTCGAGAGGACATTTCTCCGCTTCGGGATTTCCCTGGTTCCATTATGGTATCGATCTAGGAACGTTGCATCAACTAAGTTAGGTCGTAACTTGATCGATTAACTCTCTGGTTAAAGCAATTTCGAACACAAACTCAGCGAGAAACTCTGAAAGGACATAGTCGATGACAAGATAATGATGGACTGCTAAATCGTTGTTGATACGCTGGAAAAATGATGAATTTCGTGACGGGAACTGTTGGATGTAATCGTTCGCGAAAGCTGCAATCTTTCCAGACTGTATATTCAGTTGATTTTACGTTCTACCGGGATGAATTTAGTAGTTTGAATACTTGATTCATGCAAAATTCTGTTGGGATTACAGCAGCGGGAGCAGTGATGTAGATGTTTGTTCCCCTGGGCCATCGCTATGCAAGCAATCTGTAAATTTATCGTTCGTAGTGTTAAATTAAGGCAACGTCGAATTCTAGGTATTTGATCTGGTATGATGAGTTAAAAGGAAATTATAGCTTCATTACAGCTAAATATCTGACAAAAATATTAAACATACTAGAAAATTCGTAATTTCTTTCAGCATATTTTATTTATGTATACATATGTTTAGGCTAATTAGGAGATGCACTGTGGTGAATTAATTAAGATTTTTATATGGAGTGGATAAACTCTAGCTCTACTATACATCATTGTTGGTGCCACATATGACCATATAGAGACATAGAAACGACGCCATGTATGCAAAATAGTCATAAAATTGTTCTACGTAAAAGACAGTGCCATATAAAAGGACTTTCATTTTTTACTTGCGCTTATAAAATTGGAATCGTAAAAATCTTACACCATTTAAATTTTTCATTTATAATTCTACCTATGTCCCTTACAAAGATATAGCTCGTTCCAGTTAGTAGAAATGTTCTACATCTACATCTTTCGCAGTGAAATGGTTAAACTTCATAGAACTGTTGTAACTCGTGAAGTAGTAGATTGACCCAGTTACGGTAACGTTGTACGACTATCAGATTACAGGGGTTACCCATCACACTGTAAAACATCCACTACCAGATTACATGGGATAAACCTATTATTACAGAACATTAATTGTCGGGTCACACGGGTTATTCGAAACTCAAATATTGATTATCAAGTTACAAAGATTACCCGTGAAGTCTCAAGTTACTGAATATCAAGTTACTCGGGCTATTTGCAATAAAATAGTGACTATAGAACTACTAATATTGGGTTACATGAGTTATCCACTATAGAACATTGTGTATCATGTTACAGAGTTACTTATAGCCAGTGACTATCGAATTACACTGGTAGAACGTACACTATTAAGTTACATGGGTTATTCATGTACATTAACTATCAAGTTACATAGGATACCCATTAGAGAACATTAACTATCATGTTACATGAGTTACTCATAACAAAACATTGACTATCAAGTTACACGGGTTCTCCTTAACAGAACACCGAGTATCAAGTTACTCCCTATAGAACACTGACTATCGAATTACACGGGTTACCAATAAAAGATCACTGACTATTAACCACAGATTACATGGGTTACTTAATCGATGACTATCGTGTTACACGAGCAATCCATACCAGAATGCCTATCAAATTACACGGATAACCCGTGACAAAAAATTGCCTATCGAGTTACTGTCGTAAACAGTGACTATAGAACATCAACTATTAGGTTACACGGGTTATCCATAACAGAAGATCGCCGGGTAACCCGTAAGACTACAGAACTATCAGATTACATGGGTTACTCGTCATACTGAGAGCCGTATCCTATTCAGGTTAGGTTAAGGTTACAATCCCCATTAAAAAAACATTGATGCAACGAGTGTGCGCAGTAATCCCGAAGTCGGTGGTTGTGCACGGTGGTCGTGGACATCGGTTACGGTGGTGGAGCCGGCACGGCCACTGCTAGTGGCGGTGATGGCAATGGTAGCGGTGGTCCATCGGAGTAAATATATTGGATGGTGGTAGGATTGGTGGCGGTGTCTTCCGCTCTCTACTTGAGCCGCGTGCCCGCTCGCTCGTTCACGCCCGAGGTGCGCCTTTGATGTGCCGCCTACACTGCGTTCTTGCTAACTCTTGCGCCGCCACGCCGGCTTGGATCGCGTTTTTCTTTCCCGGCAAAAATCTCCTCGTCTCTCTTTCTCCGACCTAAGGCTGTCCTTTCGCTTCCTCCTTCTTCGTACGCGGCAATAAACGAGAGAGTCGGAAAAATCCGAACCACCGTCAGAGACTTGAAACGCTCGCTCGCTCCTAGCTGGCCTTGATTCCAGAAGCGAAACGGAGCATCGATTATCGCCGGTCGTTTGGAGGAATCGACTTGCAGCGGAAATGATGTTTTTACGTGCTTTGGACACGTCAGCCTTTTTGCTCCGTGCTATCTAACCCTTTGATGTTTGTATTAAATGCTGTGGGAAATATTGAAATTTGGTTATCCGGCTAGTGGACGGATCTTTCATACAAACGTACACCTAATAGATTAGGTATATGACATACTACTGTACCTTATATACCTAATGTACGAGAGTTTAGACAAGGTTTATATTAGAGCTTTAGAATGTTTGACTCCACTATCTGCTGTTAGTGTAACAAATCTAATGCTGGCCTTGTAATTTCTTGTTTATATACATATTTTTATAAGATTTAATTTCGTTAGTGAATGAGTAAGTTGAATAATTGCTCGAGAGTAATTCGACAGAGTCGATCGCAATTAAAATACTCGAATGAACCATAGCTAATTAATTTCACTGTCCATCAAAGAGCAACAGCATGCCGGTTTCTCAACGGCGTTGTTACGAAATCGACGCCGAACAAAGACGCGTTCTACCTGGCCGTGAGATACGAGTCGAATCAAATCGAACCGAACGTGGTAGCAGTTGCGTAGGCCAATCATTTTGCGAGGGCTTATTTCGAGAATCTTTCTTCGTGGCTGTTTCTCCGCAACCCTCACGGACATTCTTCACGCGTGCTCGATCCGGCTCGCGGATCCTTTTGCCGTATCCGCACGCTTTCCGGAAGCCCTCACGAACCTTCGGCGCACTTCAAAGGATCTCTCGACGTTGATCAGCACGCCGGCGTACAAATCGATAATGCGATTCATAGATGCTCCGTGACGAGATTTCACCGTGGCCTTTTGTAACACGAACACCCTGGCCGACGCGTGATCGGAGAGAGCTATGCCCAACAATCGATATGGTACTCGAGTTCGCTAACTTCGCCTCGGACCAGGGAAAGTTGCTTTAATTCGTGCCTTGATCCTCTCGTCCGGGAAGAATTATTGGACGATTAAGGTTTGCGCTGGAACAGAGATTTTTAGCTACCGAGTTTTATCGTCGGGATCGAGAACTTTTGATAAGTTTCTTTAGACCTGGTATTGCCGGGTGAATTCTACTGCTATATGTAATTTCAAGTTTGAAACTTTAAATTATTATGTAGTTTCTGTTTTAATTAATAAATAAATATAGTATGAGAAGAGTAATGTACAGCTTTGGGGAACATGAGTACCTAATCTAACGATGCAATGGATTAGTTTAGTTTTTTCTTTAACAATGTCTTTGACATTGTTTTACGTTAATGTTATATTGTGTATTATGTTTTATTTTGAGGTACCAACTTCACATCTTCATCATCATCTTCCAAAAGCTCTATCATACATGAAATTCTTATAAAATCTTAAAAATTATTTCAAACTACTTAATTACAAAAATGAAATAGAATATAAATAAAAAGATATTCTAGCTTGACTTCAAGAACCGTAGTTCCACATCTCATTGAACGTTTCAACAAACATGACAAAAGATTATCACATAACTTAAATAAAAAATTACAGTCTATTAATTTAAAATTTGACGAAGTAAAAAGGAGGATAAAAATATGAAAGCAGCAATCTTGTTAACTTAATAGAGCTTCAGCAAAGGAACCATCAACCATTTGATGTAATAGGATGAATCGATTAATCACAGTTTCCAACGATCTACAAAGACAAACATCCGCCCATTGTTTTCCCATCTCATCAAAACAGCAATTAGTCGAAGTTCTAAGCGGGCCTTCATATCGTGAAGCGTTGTGAGGGAGACAAAAATGATTCTTCAAAGTTACTGAGAGTCAAAGGGCTTTTGAGAAGGCGCCTCAACAAATTTGCAAACGGTTAGCGAGGGCACGCGTATTTATTCAGCCGTTCGTCTCTCTTCACTTCCTCGAAGACCAACGTCACTACCTTCTCTGTTCGGTCGCTTCCTTTGATTCTTTTCTACCGATCTTTTTTTTTTCTTTGTCCCTTTACCCTCTTATTTTCTGTATACTTTCTTGTATTCGATCTATACATTTCCGTATCCTTTCTGTCACCACTGTTTTCTGCTCGTTTCAAGACGTTATTGCTTTTTCTTTGACTTGTTTCTAAAACATTTCTACCCTAAATAATTGGGTAATAAGTAATGATGCGGAATAGAGAGTAAACGAATTTTGTCGAGGAAGGGTCATATGGTATATGACTTTCAACATATGCATATGTTTATTATTTTATTATTTAAATATATGGTTCTTGTTTAAACTCCAATCTTAACCTAACCAGATACACAATTTTATCATTCAAATCTATTTATTTCTGTTTCAACTTCAATCTTAGTTTACCCTAACTCACAATTTCATCTGCTAAATCTATTTATGATTTCTAAACCTATTTATAAAGATAAAGTAATTGTTCATCTTCAAAAATAAATAGTTTATGCACCAGCTTATTTTGAAGATTAAGAAACAGATTTGTTAAACCGTGTTTAAACAAAAACCTACGCTGCCACAACTTTCAAATCTATTTACCGTTCACCCTTCAACCTAAGTTGACACACAATTTTACCAGGAAAATCTATTTCTGTTTAAATTACAACCCTCGGCAAACCTAACAGATTCAATGAATCGATCAAAGCGTTTTCAACAATTTCCCAACATCCCTAAAATCCCTCATTTGCACCCTTATCCCCGGCACTCGTTCACGTGTCTCAACCACCCAGGGATCTTCTCTATTTACCTGGTTCCCTTTCCTCTTTCTATCGGCGTTCCCGCTTTGTCCCGGAGCGGGTCCTCTCCTCTCCTACCCTCTTAGACCCTTTCTTTCGTCCCTTGGTCGCCCGTTCGTTGTTCGTACATCCGTGTATATCGGGCCGGGGCAGCGTCCCGGTTCACCGTACGAGAGGGAAGCGTTTGATCTCACCGCCAAGCCAGATCGGCAAAAGGCCTTTTTCTGCGGGCCCCGAGAGAGCTTGAAGCCGACCTCAAAGACTTGACTGATGACTTGCGGCCACGACGACTCCGCGAACCGGACAAGGAAAGAGTGGACCAACAATGTGTTCGAGAAAGAAGGAATGCACCGACGCAAACGAGTGGAAGAAGAAGAAGAAGGAGATGGTCCCAACGGCTCGATCCTGATGTTCTAACGGCGAACGCCGATTTCCTGGGAAGACGCGTGCCTACTCGCGTGTCCAGCGTTTTGGGATTCCCTCGCTGGACCTGCTCGTGCCCTGCCCTTCCTTGCTCTTTTGATACCAGTCGTAATCGTTTTATCGCAGTTTAGAATTTTAAATTTGCAAGTAAATTTTATATGGACAGCATTAATTTCTGTCAATTATATTATTAGAAACATAGTGAATGCAGAAGTTATGTATGTTGCATTGAGTTAATGTTTAGTTTTGTTAATTTGAATTAATTTATGGGTGTTAAGAGGCTTACACATGTATGTATGAATGCATGTACGTATGTATGTATGTATGTATGAATATATATGTGTATGAATGTACGTATGTATGTATGAATGCATGTGTGTATGAATGTATGAATACATGTGTGTATGAATGTATGTATGTATGTATGAATACATGTGTGTATGAATGTACGTATGTATGTATGAATGCATGTGTGTATGAATGTATGAATACATGTGTGTATGAATGTATGTATGTATGTATGAATACATGTGTGTATGAATGTATATATGTATGTATGTATGTATGAATACATGTGTGTATGAATATATGTATGTATGAATGCATGTGTGTATGAATAGATGTGTGTATGAATGTATGTATGTATGTATGAATGCATGTGTATATGAATGTATGTATGTATACACACAAAGAGAAATATGTTGAGGTGCATACAGAGATTATGTACATCACATTGAGTAAATGTTAATTTCTGTCAATTTAGATTACCATGCGAATATTAAGTAGCCTAAATATCCCGAAACATACTGCGCTGCATAAGGTTATGTTTATAACGCAAGTTGCAATATATGTAAAGTGGTATCAGCTTGGAATGATGCAGACCAAATTTTGATGCAGTTGCAAGAACTTTCCCAGTTTATGCATGCATGTAACATGCCCCAGCGTGTATAAATTACTGTATAAAACTATACATAATTTTTGAACGATGCAAATGTAATACGTATTTGTTAATTAGCGTAAAACGAACTTGCGAAGTATATTCGCAACTACGAGAATTAGAAAGCGTGAAAAATAAAAATTTATTTGATTATTCATAAATTCGTATACAATCAAAATTCCAGTTTTAATCGAACAATTAATGTTCATTCGCTCAATATTTACAAGCCGTACTATAAATATTTTCGAATGAAATTAAAAGAACCATAGCGTGTAATTTATTGCGAAGAATGGAAAGAAATGTACACAGGATAATTTGAAACGAGTATGAGGTATCTCGTTAGAATTTCCAGAACGAAATCAATTAAGTCCAGACGATGATTCATCTAACGAGGAATCCGAGTCCTAATCATAGCGTTTAATCTACAACTGTTTACCACCTTTACGATTCTAACCAGTCGAAGGCAATAAACGACTCTGTATAAAACTACATTTTTACCATCTTCTCCTTTCTTCAATTATTAATTTACTTAAATCATTCACTATCGTAAACCCTTCTATTATTGCAATTAAATTTTGATGTTACGCGAGGTCTTCTCTTGCCCTTTTATATTTTTCAATTAAAGCCTTCATATAGTGCATATACATTACTTTACATAGTACATGAACAAAAACAGACTCTTTCTAAACCTGAAAGACTTCTTTTCAGGTACTGAAATAAAACTAGATAAATTATACGAAACCTTCGTGTGACTTCAAATATGTACAAAAAATGTATCATTTATATACAATGATGGATGAAGAAAATAAAATGCCATTAAAAAAAAATATGTAAGAGAAATTTACATAATTTAATAGAATGAAATTTACGAAATTTATGAAACTTTTCTTAGAGAATTTTTTTTATTAATTCTATGTATCTGTACACATTTATTAATATTTAAATTAATTTTCATAAAAATTGGTAACATTGTACCCTTTCGTAAGTCTCTTTTATACAACATAAAAGAGATCTGAAATGCGTTACTTTAATAAATTCGCCCATTCGTATAATCATACATCAAAGTTACTTTAACACAATTTGCATTCTAGAAAGCGATCGTTTCCCGGCGAGTGTCTTCTATTTGTACCATTATTTCCCTTGTGTATGCACTCTTATATAACAAACTGCAAACCATCAATTACAGTAACCGTAAAGTGTGCCGGTGCTGTCCACGAAATGAGCACACCTGCCAGGTGGGCGACGCGTGACGCGTAAATTGTCGCGAGAAAAATCCTCGAAACGTGCTTCAAAAAGAGGGAGTCTGACAATCAATAGCACGCGTCCGAATCTTTTTCTGGCGCTGGTGTAGAAATAGAAGAATTCAGAGGATGAATCGCGTGTCACTGATAGCTTGGAGGTGGATGTCCAAAATTGTGGGAATTTGGAGATTTTGGAGTTTGGGAATTTGGGAATTCGGAGATTAGGGAGGTTGAGCATTTGGGGATGTAAGAATTTAGGGATTTGAGAATTTGGGGATTTGAGGAATTGGGGGTTAATGGAATTGGGGGTTAATGGAATTGGGGATTTGTGAAATTGGGGATTTATGGAATTGGGGATTTGTGGAATTTGGATTTGTGGAATTGAGGATTTATGGAATTTGTGGAATTGGGGATTTATGGAATTGGGGTTTTGTGGAATTGGTGATTTAGGGATTTGGGAATTTGAGGATGTTATAATTGAAAAATTAGGGGATGTAAGAATTGGAAAATTTTAGAAATCTGGGATTTAGGAATGGGAAAATTTGAGAATTTGGGAATGTGAGAAATTGGGGATTTAGAAATTGGAAAATTTGAGAATTTGAGGATGTAAGAAGTTGGGGATTTAGGAATTGGAAAATTTGAGAATTAGGGATTTAGAAATTGGAATATTTGAAAATTTGTAGATATGAGGATTTAGGAATTTTTTGAAGTGGGTTTTGAGAAATTAGGGATTTGTGGAATAGAAAATTTAAGGATTATAAAATTGAGGTAATAGAGTATCTAGGAATTTGAAAATTTGAGAATTTGAACATTTAGGAATTAAACAACTTGTTAATTTGTGTATGCAAGGAATTAGAGATCTTAAAAATTTCAGAATTTGGAAGTTTACTGATTTAAAAATTTGAAAATCTACACATCTAAGAATTCTACTATCAACAACTGTGGAAATTTATGGATTTGCACCTAAAAAATTCAGAAACTTGCCCATTTAAGAATAAAAAAATTCAAACATCAAATTTTGAAGTTCAAAAATTGAACAATACTTAAACCTAAACTATTAAAAAATTTCAAAGCAAAATTTCAAAATTAACTACGACTTAAAAATGTTAAAAACTGACCCTTAAAAGTCATCCAATTTGTGAATTCCTAAATCCACTACCCTCACTTCAACGATACCGACTTCCCTAAATACAAATAAAATGTATCTGTTGTCAACATTTATCGATAACATTATCAATAATTGCAGCTCTCTAAGAGAGGCCGATCTCGCGCGAAACCGGCAAAGAAGAGAGAAGGAAGACAAAAAGCTTGAGAAGGAGAGAGAAGTATCGAGAGAAAGGTGGAAAGGGAGTATCGAGGGCTAGTCAGGTCAGCGTCGCCAACGGCTGGCTGGGTTCTGGGGTATACGAGGAAGAGGAGCGTTGTTCTTGGGCCCGCCATTCGGAGGGGATGGCTCGGAGGAGAGGAACTGTCGGCTCCTTTGAAGTCGGTCGGTACCGTGTGTAATTAGGCCGCCGCCCCCCACCCCGCCCTCAGCCTCTGATCTCGCCGCGCTGTGTCGCTAATTGCTCACCGCCCCACGGCAGAAGCGTCGTCGTCGTCGTCGTCTCCGTCGTCATCCTCCTCGTCGTCGTCGTCCTTATCCTCGTTCGCGACTTCGTATCAGAGCTAGATGTGAATTGATTCGAGCCACTTAACGGATTTTGGAATTTTAAGGTTCAGATAGTTTACAGGTTTGGGCATTTGCGAAATAGGCAAAGAAATTAGCGAATTAGGCTAATTTGAATTTGCAAGGGTATTTGTGTTTAGAGATTTGGAAATTTGGGTACTTGGGAAGTTACTTAGGTATGTGTACTTAATTTGAGAGGAAAAATGAAGTCTAAAAATAAGCAAACGATAAAACATAAATTGGTACACACATTAATTCTTTATCTTGGTGAAGATCAATGCAAATATCAAGAGAGTCAATTCAACAAATTGTGTAATTTATAATAAGGATCTAATGGGATAGTCATTTGACGGGTTTGGTAGTTTTAGTGTAAATTTGTAAATTTGAGAATTTGTGAATTTGGAAGCATGAAATTTACAAATCTAAAAATTTACAAATGTTCACCTTCCCAAATCCCGAATTTTTAAATCCTGAAACCCTCAAATTTTCAGATTTATACAAAGGTGCCTTTGAAATTTCCAAAGTCCACAACCTACAAATCCTCAAACTCCAAATTTCCTAAATTGTAGTTTCCAAAATTCACAAACAAGCTATTAAAAATGTGAGAAAATGACCTGCTAAATATGTGGAAGCTTATGAAATATATTAGTTTTATCCACTGTAATGTGATCGGTGTATTAATTACCGCCATATTTAGGGGGACTTAATCTCTGCAATGTTCGAACGTTAACATTTGAATACAATCTGAACTGTCATAATACTTAATAATAATTAAGTGTAATAATAATAGTAATGTTGTAATAGTTTATAATAAAAATGATTGAAATAACACTTGGATACTAAAAATGTAATATTATTAATAATTTAAAAAATCTCAATTCACATGGCACATTGCAATCTTGTTTCGTAAACATTTACTTATCAATTACTGTTACTGCAGTCAAACACCTTTCTTTTTCATACGAGTCATACATACTTTCAATTTTAAATGTCATTCACAATTAAACAGAATCATCAATCATTACACCTTCGATACTTTCTTCTTGCGATTAGAGTCCATACGTGACTCTGAGTTATACCTTGAGTATACATCAGGAGTATGCATCAGACTTTGATGACATTGTTAACGAACAAATAATTGTTTCAAACATCTATTAATGAACACTTGAAATAATTATGTCAAATAACATTATTAAAGAACACTCAAAATAATTATTTCAAATAATATTATTATTAAAGAATAATTATCTCGAATAAAATTATTAAAGAAGACTTAAATTAATTAATTTAAATAACATTATTAAAGAACACTCAAAATAATTATTTCGAATGAAATTATTAAGGAACACTTAAATTAATTATTTCAAATAAAATTATTAGCAAACACTTGAAATAATAATTTCAAATACATCATTCCTATATTTCTCTATCGAAAATAATGAAAAATAAATTTTATTGTATGATTCTTTCAAATAAATTATTTCGAAAAAATTGTTTATCTCGGTTAGGTTACGATACCGTTATTTTCTGATAGAACAAAGTTGACCTTTTACCAATAGTTAGTTTTTAGGAGAGCACTTAATAGTTTATCTGTCTCGTACACAGTTTCGATTGTTTACGAGCCAATCTAACGCCGCTCCTGCAATTTTTGACGTTTACATTCCGGCTGCAACAATCTCCTGGCAAAGAAAAATGCATGGCCACTAATTCCCCGTCTTGCAACGAGACAATGACTCGTATTCAGGACATTCAGTTGGCTAGAAAGGCACGCGGAACGAGCGAGAGTTTGAGTTTATTATAAGAACCAGGGATGTTACAGCCAAGAAATGTTGCGTTCAACAAAAGGACAAACGGACAACGAATACCGCTTGGTGTAGCATATGTAAAAAGAACACTTGTGTGACTTCGATGGAAAGAGACAATTAATTTATGAAGCTTTGATGATTTGGGTACTTGACAATTTTTTAGCCACTGTTAAACATTTATAAAGTCTCATGTCTGCAATTTTATAAATTTAAACATTCGTAAATTTCTAAATCTTAGATTGGTCCAACTTCTAAATTCTCAAATTTGAAACTAAATCTCTGAATTACTATTTTTTCAGACAGTTAAATCCCCGAATTTCTAAATTTTCAAACTTTCAGCTTTCAAGTCCAAAAATTCCCAAATCTCTAAAATTTTCAAATTCCACACTTCTCAAATTCCCAGCTATCTAAATATCCGAATTCCCACCTTCACAAGCACTTAAATCCCCAAACTTCCAAATGTCTATCTTCCCAAATTACCAAATTCACAAACTTTCAACTTTCAAGTCCCAAAATTCCCAAATCTCTAAAATTTTCAAATTCCACACTTCTCAAATTTCCAGCTATCTAAATATCCGAATTCCCACCTTCACAAGCACTTAAATCCCCAAACTTCCAAATGTCTATCTTCCCAAATTACCAAATTCACAAACTTTCAACTTTCAAGTCCCAAAATTCCCAAATCTCTAAATTTTTCAAATTACACACTTCTCAAATTTCCAGCTACCTAAATACCCGAATTCCCACTTTCACAAGCACTTAAATCCCCAAACTTCCAAATGTCTATCTTCACAAATTACCAAATTCTCAAATTTTTAGCTTCCAAATCCCAAAATTCCCAAATTCCCAAATCTCTAAAATCTCCAAATCCTAAACTTCCCAAATTCTCAAATTCCCAGCTACCTAAATCTTCGAATTCCCACCTTCTCAAACACCTAAATCTCCAAACTTCCAAATGTCTATCTCCCCAAATTTCCAAATTCTCAAATTTTTAGCTCCCAAATCCCAAA
The DNA here is from genome assembly GCF_050947335.1 of Megachile rotundata. NCBI lineage: Eukaryota > Metazoa > Arthropoda > Insecta > Hymenoptera > Megachilidae > Megachile > Megachile rotundata. The sequence continues at coordinate 8,669,282 of NC_134991.1, read as the reverse complement.
ATTCCCAAATTCCCAAATCTCTAAAATCTCCAAATCCTAAACTTCCCATATTCTCAAATTCCCAACTACCCAAATCTCCGAATTCTCATCTTCCCAAACACCTAAATCCCCAAACTCCCAAATGTCTATCTCTCCAAATTGCCAAATTCTCAAACCTTCAGCTTTCAAATCCCGAATTCTCAAATCTCTAAAATCTCCAAATCCTAAACTTCCCAAATTCCCAAATTCTCAAACCGTCAAGTCCAAAAACTTCCAACTTCTAAAATCTGGTCTCGTGAACTTCCTAAATTCCCGGTTACCTAAATCTCCGAATTGCCACTTTCCAAACATTTCAATCCCGAACCTCCCAAGCTATCCTCTATCTCGGAAATCCCCATCGAAACTTCTGCCAATCAGAAGTTCGCAATTCCAGGGACGACGACAAGTAAATTGTAACTAAGATTATCAACCCGACAGTTAAACAGGAAGCCGTAAGCTTCGAAAGCTCAAAGGAACGTCGACCCGCGAGTCGCAAAGAGGAGCGGATCAATCGAAAATCCTCGCCGAGATACGGCTACAGGGCATCCGGAGAAACGCGTGGCGCGAATTGAAGGAAGAAAAGGCTAGATAAGAGATGGAAAGAGTCGACAAACAACGGATGGAAGGAAAGAAGAGCAACAGTAGCTGAAGAGAAGGAGAGAGTAAATCGATGCAGGGACTATGCGTGGCGCGCGAGATCACAGACGGAATCCCGACGTAAACAGGCTTAAACCGTAATCTCTGCCTTTCTGCTATCTATCTCTTTCACTCTCGGAACGGAATACTTGTTGCTCATCTGGCCTTTGATGTCGGTCATGCACTGCTCGAAATCAATTTGGACTCATTAACGGGCCTGGAACACGGTGCCAAAGGATATCCGAGCAAACATCGCGTGCCATTAACCTTGCCTCTTTTAGCAGGTACCGCAGAGAGGATGGGCTAACCCTCCTCCTTCTCTTCTTCTTCTTCCTTTTATCCATCATGCACGATCCCCTATTTCGGGAGATACCCGGATTTGTTGTGATACGATTTTGCGGGATGCGTTTTAATTTTTAATCATTCATTTAATATTCGAGAGATTATGTGACTGTGTTTTGAAGGGATGTGGATTTTGGTGCGGGTTGGAGTTGAGGTTATGGCAAGTTTGGAAAGGGTGGAAGTTACATTGGGTGGAAGAGTAAGGTGTTATTAAAGAGGATTTAAGGGTAGACAAAATGGTGACTTTGATTGTGTATCTAGGAGTTTTTAATTCTTTGCAATTTATTTTGAAAGTAGGAACTTGTGTGTTATGGAAGTTTAAATGTTTGGAACTTCGAAACTTTGAAATTTTGCATCTTTAGAATTTTGAAAGCTTTGGAATTTTTAAACTTTCAGGTCTTTGAAATTTTGGAACATAGATTCCTTCAGAATTTTCTTAAAATTAAAAGACTTTTCTTGTAACCTTCTCCTATAATCTTAAAACCTTTTATGATCTAAGGAAGCTGACATTAAACGTAAAACATAGTTTCTTTCAGAATTTTCTTAAAATCAAAAGATTTCTCTTGTAACCTTCTCCTATAATCTTAAAACCTATTATGATCTAAGGAAGCCAACATTAAACGTGAAACATAGACTCTTTTAGAATTTTCTGAAAATCAACAAATTTTTCTTATAACCTTCCATAATCGTTAAACCTACTATAATCTAAGGAAGCATATATTGCACGTGTCACATGTGAAACCTAACCTATATTATATTACTTCGAATATTAAATTAATTTATTCTCAATGTGTATAAAATAATAAAGACATTATAACACACATTGAATATTAGTAACAAATCCCCATTCAAAAATATAATACTCGTATTACAAACTAACTTTCATTTCGTATTATACTATCCTCCATTTTGTTACACTACAAATTTTGTATTTAGAAAACATTGCAACCCTCCAGATCTCTTAAAAGGTTTAAAATTATCTTTAAAAGATACCCCAAGCACTCTAAACCCACTATTTTAAGAAATATGCACATAAAAGAATTTCAATATCATCTTCTTTTAGCAATTTCACTTCGTTATCTCGTTGAAACACCAACTTCTGATTTTTCGCCTTTGATGAACGACTGTAGTTTAAATGCAGACAACTCGAAGATCTAAAGATTAGACTTCAAAGCGCGAAAAGAAATTCTTTAGCGTGTGAGAGGTACATTTCCTCGTACAAACGAACTGTAGACAGATTTTTCTGTTCATTGAACGAGCTCGAAGGCCGAGACTAAGCAGAAAACGTTTCGACTGTATTTTAGTACCATTGGATGATTGAGTTCAAGGAGGTTCATAAATCTGAGAACAATGATATTCACGTACTTCAACAAATCACTACAATTCAATTGTAACAGATTAATTCATAAATTCACACTTATAAAAATATAATAATTCACACTTAAAATAATTCTCATATAAAAATAAATATCTATACAAGTAAATACATCTCTTCTTGGTGGTACTATTAGCAGTCAATTAGTCAATGTAAGTCAATAACTGCATATATTTTTCTAAATATTTTTCATCAATTTTATTCATAATCAATTTTAAAAGGGATGAAAGAAAAATGACATAAAGATTGATTTTTTTGTAAATTTCTTAAGTAGGTAGGAGGTGCATCAGTGAATTATTGTGTCACTTTCATAAGGGGTTTACAGCAAAATAAAATTATATCTACTTTTATTTTGAACGTCAAAAATGAAGAATTTCGTGGTTTTTAGCAATTTTAACAATTTTAGTAATTCGACACTGTGTAACATGTCTTTCATAATCATTCACATATAATTTTTCATAAATAGTTCAAAAACAATCCTTCATATATGATTTACTACATATATGATTAATTAGTATTTATCATTTTAAACGAAAGAAAGTTCAAGCTTAAAAGAGAGGTTATATTTACTTTAAACTTTCATGGCTTCCCACAATAAGATCATCTTTTTTCCCAAAACAACAACGAAAACGCTAAAATTCTCGCGTCACTTTGTACACTCTAAACCGGTAATAAATTACAAAGTGATCCTTTCTGGTTTGAGCCACGTTGCAAGCTTTGAACGGGCCGAAGAATTCGAATTTAATTAATCGGGGGACAGAAAGGAGTGTCTGAAGGGTTTTGGCGCCACGCAATCGTGTGGCAGAAGCCACTGCCATTACCACCCTCTAGCTGTCGGCAAAGAATGACGATAAATTTAGGCGAGTTCGGTCTCGCGGTTTGTCGCAAGCTTCTAGATTCGCGACTGTGATTTATTACGTGTTCGAGAATCGCGTGCGTCTTCATGCGGTCTCCCACTTAAATTCACTCTTGGGACTTTGATACTCGACTTCAGGAATTCGACAATCACTTTAAGATTCTTCAAATTAACGGAGAAATTTTTGCTGCGATAATTAAGTGATTCTATTAGAGAATCAGGAATTAATTTTGAAGATCTCCGGGGGTTATGGCAGAGTTATCATATATTCACGATCACAAAATTTTAATGGCGATTCTATCGATTTGACCTGATTATTTCCGATTTATAAAGAATTCATAAGCAAATTGATTTTTGAATAGAAACGAGAATATTGCGTCGAGTGCTTATCATGGTTTTGAAGATTTAAAATATTATGAACAATATTAAGGCATACGTGTATATAAGTGACATATTGGAAATTATTTGAAGTTGTATTCAAAGTTGTTAAAATGTAAATAATCTTTGTTATCTAACAAACACCCTATCTATTTAAATCCACCTCAACTTTACTTAAATTTAATTTCTGTATCATCAGTCACTGTACCACAAACTATGTGTTGGACAAAATTTTTCATAATTATTTATGATTGCAGATATTTCTTTCATCATAAGTTAGAAAACTTGAAGATTCGTAAATTTGCAAATCTGAGAAAATGAAAGTAAATTTTTGTAAAAATTAACTTTTAACGTGTATACGTATAAATTGATAGCATTGTCATTTCCCAAATTTTATAGTATATTAACAAGTTAAATCGAAAATGGCGAAAGTATGTAAAACAAGATAATTTGATGCTTTCGTTACATGATATATTAAAGTAAATTGGCAGTGATACACGTAAATGGTAATACAGCGTATTCATTAAATATTCCTTTCAATAAACGACTGAAACTGTTCATTTTTGATGTAGGAATAATTGAATTATTTTGCATTATTAACATTTTGATTCGCTTCATTCATATGTGAGTGATACGTGAATTTTAACGGGAGCATTTTATAGGGGATGATATTCCATATTCAGTTATATTCTACTATACACTTGAAGAAGAATAGCTACGTTAATTTTATTGAATATTAAAATTATTTCTTGTTAAAACTTTCAGCAATGTTTCGTACAAATAGAGAGGGTAGTCGCGGTGACAAAAGTCAAACGATGTTCAGAACATATTGCTTAGAAAGTTTGTAGAGGCACAAAAGCTTTCGTTAAATCGTACTTAAAAGTTAAAACCCTAAAGTTCCTAAAGCGTAAGCGAAGTCTAACCAAAAGGGGTGGAGCAGGGAGGATAAGGGAAAAGCATAACAGAAGGTCGTGAAAGGTGAACCTCGGAATGATCAAAGAGCGGTAAAAGAGAACCAGGGTCGTCTAGTTGTATACCCACACAGGTCACTCTATTTGGAAATTTATCGAAGGTAATTTATAATTCACGAAAATCTCAGGTGTTTTTCAATTTACTGAAAATATCAGACGTTTCTGATTCACTGAAAATTTTACGCGTTATTTAATTAACTGAAAATATCATGTTTTTAATTTACGAAAACCCTCAGGTGTTTTTTAAATTATTGGAAATCTTGAGTGCTTTCAATTTATTGGAAATATGGAGTGTTTTCAATTTATTGGAAGTCTTAAATACTTTTTAATTTGCTGGAAATCTCAGGTATTTTTCAATTTTCTAAAAATTTTGAGTGATTCTCTGTTCTGCTTCGCTGAAAAATCGAGATATCTTCATCGAAAATTTCAAGTCTTTTTTTTAATTTGCTGAAAAATTCAGGTGCACGAAAACTCACGAATGTAGTTACGAAGCTCAACAATATTTATTAAAGCAGGATAGCTTTTATTGCAATTCGATTTACTACGCTTTTAGCAACATAAACTTCAAGAAAATAAAAGAAATCAAACGGTGTTCAAAAGTAAAGTTATTGAATTATTGATACACTACAAACTGTGCATATCAACACCACAACATTGTAACTACACTACCTTTGCGTAAAAGCTTCGACGTTCAGGTATCGACATAATGGTTTGACGAGCCGAAAAAATAGTAAAAAATAACTCACCTGAAGCTCCATTCTCATCTTCACCGTGAGGGCCGAAACAATCCCAGGCCAGCAGTAAAGTGCCAGCAGTAATAGTTCTTGTTCAGCTATCACCCGTCGATCATCTTCGTCACCCCCTAATTCACAGCGCGAAAAACACCACCGTCGTCCTTCATATCCTCGTTAGAATCTCGATATAGGTCTCATTCGATCGATATTTGGCGCGAAAGCGTTCATACAGGAAGTAAAACCGGGTGCAATGAGGGCCACGTGGTGGCAGAAGGCATGAAAACACGAGGTCCGAGGCTGGGTGTGCTCGATGCACGTCCCGGTTGACGGTTCGCGGCGCACTGCCGCCACTTTCCGCTTCGCACGCTTCCTCTTCTCTTCTCCTTCTTCGTTCGTTCCGGCGAGGAGACGAACCCTTCTTCTTCTTCTTCCGAGTCACGAGGAGCCGGTGCGCGCACGTGCCGGCCACGGCCGAGGAACAGCGACCGACACCTCCTCTTCTTCGCGCTTCACCCTTTCTCTCCTTCTCTTGTCTCTCTTCTTGTCCGTTCGTCGGCCGCTTTGTTGCTGCCGGCCTCTTCTTGCTCTTTTGCCGCTTGTTTGTTGTGGGTGTTTTCTTTGACGGCTGCCTCCGCGCCGCTCTTTTTCAGACCCGGAAGACCCCGGCCCGGGGAAGATTAATTGACGGCGGATTTTTAGGGGAGGCGGACGTACGTTTCTTCTCCCTGACCACCTTCTTCGACGTTCTGTACCTTCCACTTTCGCCTACCTAATATTAGCGCAGTCTTCATTCACTGCGGTACGCCTTTGTTGATAATTTTGTCGTAGTTCTGATCTAGGCGTGCTTTTTTCTTGCGAGATGTGGATCTCTCAGCGTTGTGTATTTTCCAATTTTTTGTATCACCACTAATATTAGGTTAATCTCTATTCACTAGGATCCTGGCCTTTGTTGATAATTTTGTCATAATTCTGATCTAGATTGTGTGCTTTTCTATTGCGAGATGGGGATCTTTCAGCGTTGTGTATTTTCCAATTTTCTGTATCACCACTAATATTAGGTTAATCTCTATTCACAAGGATGCTAACCTTTGTTGACAATTTTCTGATAACTGTAATCTGTATGTAGTTGTACTCTTGCGAAATGTGGAACTCTTTCACCATTTTGTTTGACTGTCCATACCTTCTACTTTTACCTACCACCACTAATATTAGTGCAACCTTCATTCACAGAGATCCTAGCCTTTTTTGATAATTGTGATCTAGATGTGGTTCTTGAACTCCTGCGAGATGTGGAACTCTGTATGCACCTTCTTCAGGGTTCTGTACTCTCCATTTTCGTCTATTACTATTAATATTAATGTAGCCTTCATTTATGGAGATCTTAGCCTTTTTTATAATTTTGTAATAATTGTGATCTAGATGTGGTTCTTGAACTCCTGCGAGATGTGGAACTCTGTATACACCTTCTTCAAGGTACCACTAATATTATCGTGATCTTGATTGAAGACAACGACTCAAGTCTTCATTAATTTTGTGATAATTCTAATTCTAATTTTTAATTTTGTGATAATTCTAGATAGTGCGGTTCTTAAACTCTTGTGCAGAGCTCTTTGAACATTTTCTTCGACTTTCTATACCTTCCACTTTCACCTACCACCACTAATATTACTGCAGAGACTCAAGTCTTTGTTAACTTTGTGATAATTCTGATCTAGAGGATGTGGTTCTTGAACACCTAATTTTCCTAACCTTCTTCAGAATTGCATACCTTCCACTACTCGCACTGACATTACGATCTTACTTGACAAAGATTCTTTTTTAATAATTATAACCTTGAACTTTGATTCTTAAATTTGTGAATGATTGTAAAATCTTTAGATACTTAAACATTTTCCTTACAGCGATATAAATAATTCTTGAACAGATATCTCTTCAATGTCTAAGCAATCTCCCTTCGAAGTTCATCTTTTATTAAATTATCCAGCTTCAAACTTCTTAATACCCCGACTCAAAAACAGTATTTCAATCTTGCACCTATTTTACCAAAATGACTAGTACCTCTCTTAAATTCACTGTTAATGGAAGCAATCCTTCGGGTATATCAAAAGGAAGTGTTTCAATAAGTGTGAACTTGGGAATTCCACGTGATTCTCAGGTATAAAATATCATTCCGTGTCCAGAAGATCTTTGCGCCATCGAAGCTTGGCACTGACTGACAATCGGGCCAGGTTAAAGTAACCAGACAAGAGACTGTCGAAACGAAGGGTGGAGGGAGGTATAGATGTTAGGGAGAAACAGAGGGGCAGAAAGGAAACAGGGAGGGGTAGAAATTCCCTTCCACGTTAAGGGTTGTTTTGATTACATTTCCTTGATTCTCTCGTGCGATCAAATAGAGAATCGCTTAGAACCTTCACATTCTATGGTGAAGCTTTCATTCCTTTGCGAATCATGATTAAACTAATTAATTCAATTTACTTATATTAGACTTCAATTTCGTTATTTTGTTGATGTCTTATATAATCTCGTGCAATTTTATTCATTACTATACATATATTTTATTATTGTTAAAGGTCTATCAGAAAAAAAATTCTTCCTCTTAGGAATTAGGAATTAGGGGAACAATCTATGAATCATTCTCTTGACTTTCTAACATTTTACCTTTTTTTTTATTATTTAGTAACTCTCTTGTATAATAATGTTTTATTAAAAGCACTATATGAACACTGCAATAAATATTTATTTTTTCTGTAACAATTAGCAACGACCGATAACGAAAAAATTAAAATGCAATACAAGACAGAATTTTGTTAATGTTCGCAACAAGCTAAAAGATCGAATCAGAGAGAGTTTTTTATCTGCAACGACGACTTTTGAAGGGTCTCGACGATTTAAACGCGCGCTTATTTTTAAAGTAGCCGATTCGGGCGACCGAAATGACGTTATTAACGAAGAACGTGTCGCCAGGATGTTATCGTGGCCGAGTTAACGATAAGCAAAAGATCGGGCCACCGTATCAGGAATCTTACTACAACCGTGAGTCATCGCTGAACCGGTCGATACCAATTGAGGCCGATCGAGAGTCGAAACGATCGTTCGCGACTCGACCGAGGACGCGTTGAGGCCGCTCCGTCTATGGCGGGCTTTTAAACGATAATAATCGACAAGAAAAACGACGCGACGATTACAATCTGTGCCCGGCGCGGTGAAAAAGATGCTCGGAACAAATATGGAAACGAGATCTTGAGATTTGGAATCGAATGGGATCTCGCCTCTTCGAGGAACATTTGAAAGTTTCTGGAGAAAACGTTTTCACGGAGAATTCGAAATTTGAACATTTAGGATCTGAAGAGCATTTTGAGCTTAAGAGGGTTGGAACTTAAATTAGAGGGTTTGAAATTAAATAATTTAGTACAATATTTTATCACAAATTGTTTTATAATTTTTCTAGCTGAATATACAAGTATTTTATTTATATTTTCAATTCTAGTAACTGTTTTAAATTCTAGTTTATCATTTTTAATATTATTTTTCACTTCATTTCATATTTATCTCGTAATTTGAATTTTACCTCGATGAATTGATATATTGCAGTGAATTAATATATTTATGTTGAAAATCTGCAATTGGATATTTTGACTGTAGCGTTAATTTAAATTTATTCTACTGAAATTTAATTTAACATCAGTTTATCGGATCAAATGCATTTTTGTTTTAATTAGACTTCATAAGAATGTATTTGCTATGAAAACTCAATTTTTTAAAAATTATTTATCATTGGAGTTTCTATGTTGCTCGGTTGGTAATTATGTGGGGAATTATATCATGGTTCCGGAAGAATGAGTGACTTAAAACATTTAACCCCTGAATTCGTGTCTGACGCACTCACAGTTTAAATTTAATAAATCTTGCTCAAACTTTTAATTTTGTTTCAGTCGAAAGTGTAAGACATTATTATTTTTATAGTCAAAGATCACTGAATACAAAATGGATGTAACATTTCAGATTTCTTCGTCTGTTTAAATATCGTAACGCATAGTTAATATCGACATATGTGATATGATAAGGGGTGTAGGGTTTTATACTAAACCTACATATAATGTTTACTTTGAAGTTAAAAGTGAAGTTTTAAATATACATATAACCTTGATGAGAATGAACACAAATTTCAAAAGGACCATCTTAAATTTTGTAACTTGAAATTTGTAAAATTGATCATTCAACCACTTGATAGCTTTCAGTGTTAAACTCACAATATTTGAATAAAATCTATTTGAATATTTAAAAACGTACAAGCACTTCTTTCCTATATCGGTAATCGTAGAAAGGGGAGTATTGCACCGTGTGCAAAAGTGTAAAAGCAGAATTTAAGCAAGTGGTCGATCGTTGTCGAAGGGAAGAGCGTTGACTTCGCAGTAGGACACGTAACACGGTGATTTGACACTAACAGGAGCTGGATACGGGAATGGCGTCGTGACCAGGTGTAATCGAGAGAAAAGGGAGCCGCAAGAGGGGATCATCCCGAGAGGGCAGTCGGCACCTTTCATCCCTTCCTCTGCCCACTTCATTCTCTCGTTTATCTCTCTTTTTTCTCGCTTATCCTCCCCCTTTGGTTGTTCGGTAATGCTCTCTTTCTCGATGCTGCTCACGGTGCAGCCCGAATCGTCGTTTCGAAGAAAACTGATATCGGACCTGCTCACGGAGTCCACTGAAAGAGATTCGGGGAAATAAGGGAAAAACTCATCGTTCGAAAAGGGAGGACACGTACCGGTTCAACGGTGGATGACTATGGTTACGGAGGGAACTCTATAACCTCTACTTTACGCTTTTGGCATTCGAGAATTTTGGAACTGGGCGACTTTCATTTTTCGAATTTAGACACTTTGGAAGTAGATTGCTTTAGGAATTTTGAAATTATGGTACTTTGGGATTTTTTATGAAATTTCTCTTTGGCAATTGTTTAAGTTACAGTTGTTATTTTGTGTCATTGAAGTTTTGGGTTGAATTATGGTATTGGAGCTAGTTTGGGACTTAGGAATTTTTGAAGTTTGGGATTGTGGATTATTATATATTGCGACCTTCATTTTTTTAATTTAGGCACTTCGGAAGTAGATTGCTTTAGGAATTTTGAAATTATGGTACTTTGGGATTTTTTATGAAATTTCTCTTTGGCAATTGTTTAAGTTACAGTTGTTATTTTGTGTCATTGAAGTTTTGGGTTGAATTATGGAGCTAGTTTGAGACTTAGGAATTTTTGAAGTTTAAGATTGTGGATTATTATAAATGTGGACTATTACTGCAAATTATAAATTACAAAAATAATAAAATCCAAACAAGTGTCCCAAAAAAGTTAACAAGGTCCAAACACTCATCTCCTATAAAAGAATCCTAACCTAACCTCTTCACCTACAATTTATAAAAAGTTTGGAAACATAAAAGATAATATTATAATCAACAGAATGCAAAAGGTGTTACGAATATGTGATAACTGGTAATGTTATCGTGAAGCGAAAAGCATAACGAGCTCCAGGTACCTTGTTAATTAACGGTCGCACCGGTTACAAGCGCGTGAACAAGGAGCAATCGTTAACAAACCGTTCTTTATTATTCCAGTTACCCGGTAGACGTTGAAGAAATCAAAAGATTCTCGCACGAAGACCACCAACAAAGCACATTTCCGCTATCACAATTTCTCTGGCAGTTAAGGTTCGCCAGCTACGTTTACAATGCGATTGTAAAAGCGTTATTATCATTAATTTCCACGATGGCGGAATAGCCATCATACCAGTGAGAATTAGAGATAATACTGGCCTCGGACTGTTGGTTTAAATTAAATATTGACTTTCTATAATGCGAATATTAATATCGGGGTAAAGTACAAGTAAATTACTATTATTATTTTTTTTAGATAAAAGGTATATGTACATGTATTGGTTTTCAAAATTTTGAGATTGTAGAATTATGAAGTTTCAAAAATTAGAAGTTTAGTAAGTTTCATTTCTGAAGGCTGCAAGGTCTCATAAGAAAATTCATAAAAATTCAAGAATTTTAAATTCAGAAATTTAACAATTTCAGAGCCTTGAAATTTTACAAGTTTACAATACCAGAGTCTTCAAGTTCTGAAGTGACAATTCTAGAGTCTCAAGTTTGAAAGTAATTAAAAAACTCTAAGGACCAAAATCTTAAGATAGCATAATATAGAAGTCCACGAAATTCTATTACTGACATCAAAAATTTGAATATTCCAAACCCCTAATATTAAAAATCTAAAAACTCCAAGCCCCAAATATTAAGAGTCTCAAAATCTCAAATATTTAAAATTTCAAACCCACAAATATTAAACCCAAAGACCCAAATATTACAAATTGCAAACCTCAAATACTAAAAATTCCAAAACCCCAAATATTAAAATTCCACATTCCCAAATATGAAAAATTGCAAAGTTCCAAATATTAAGGATCGCAAAACCTGAAATATTGAAAATTTCAAATCCCCAAAGTTTTAAAATCCTGAAGTTGCAAGTACTAAAAATTCCAAACTCCAAATACTAAAAATTGCAAACCTCAAATACTAAAAATTCCAAACCTCAAATACTAAAAATTCCAAAATCCCAAATATTAAAATTCCACATTCTCAAATATGAAAAATTGCAAAGTTCCAAATATTAAGGATCGCAAAACCTGAAATATTGAAAATTTCAAATCCCCAAATTTTTAAAATCCTGAAGTTGCAAGTACTAAAAATTCCAAACTCCAAATACTAAAAATTGCAAACCTCAAATACTAAAAATTCCAAACTCCAAATACTAAAAATTCCAAACACCAAATACTAAAACTCCCAAACCCCAAATACTAAAAATTCCAAACCCCAAGTACCAAAAATCCCAAACCCCAAATACCAAAACTTCCAAACCCCAAATACCAAAACTCCCAAACCCCAAATACTAAAGATCCCAAACTCCCAATACTACAAAACCCAAACTCCCAATATAAAAATTCCAAATTCGCAAGTATAAAAAATTGGAAACAGCATCATCAGAAGCTTGAAAAATGCAAAATTTCAAAACAGAAGCATACGGCCCTGGCTCGAACACGGCGCCGAAGAGTGGGAGTAATGAGAATGCTCGTAAAGGGCCAGAGTAGGACAGAACGAGCCGTTTACCTGAACGCGTGACGGAGGCAGGTGCACGTCCTGGTTGTCGGCACGTTTGATGTTCGCCAGCTCGCCAGCGGGAACGGTGCGTATGTCGCGTTCGAACGAAGGACCAAGGATAAACCAAGACGCCTCCTGCTGGAGAAAGGGTAGACGGAGCAAGAAGAAAACGGGGAAAAAGAACACCAGCCGGAAGTAACAATTATGGGGAAGAAAAGGGGAAACTGTGACCAAAGGGTGAACCGTCGAGTGAGGGTGGTAAAAACATTCAGGAGTTAAGAATTCAATCATTGTATTATTTCGATCTTTTCTATACTTTATTTATTGCAAAATGATAGTGAAGATAAGCACCAGATTACTATACCTGAAATTGCACTTAAACCTTGACTTATGCACTTATAGCACATTAAATGATATAAAAGTAACGTGTATACAAAACAGTATATTTATATAAAAAATTTTGCATAAAAATTTCACTTGTGTTAAATCGATAATGGTTAAATAGAAAAATGGTTGCAATGTTAATAATATACGAAAGTACGACGGTGTCCGCATATATGGCTGTTGGTAGTCAAATTCAAAGTAAATGTGTCCGTGTCCTTACGGTTGGCAAAGAGATTTAAGTAATTTGAAATATTTTTCCATATATTTATATTCGAAGCAATTTGAAGCAATTGAAAGCAATTTAAAGCAATTCGAAGTAATTTCAAGCGTTGCCATCGCTCCATAGTTGCAGCACTTAAAGCTGTTATTCATAAATCCAGTAAAAAGAAATAAATTGTAAAAGTGACGCGAAGAATGCAGCTGAAAAACGTTTAGCTCGAAGAACAAGAGGTAGGTAGTCTTAATGAGAAAAAGAGTGATAGGATCTAACCTGGCGCCGGAACACATCGATAAGGAAAAACCAGTAGCTGGACGATCATCAAGGGGTTGTTCCGAGAACTAAAACACGAAAAGATAATGAAATCGGACAGGTAGGAAGAAGGTCGAGAAAATCCGTAGAAATTGAAATCAGTAACAGGAGGAAAGTTGTTCAGAGTTGATGCTGGCCGGGAAATCGAAGGGATACGGACTGGATTACGCAGTCAAGAGAACTGGAATCATGGTGAACCACCATTATGTAAACATCAGGGTAGCTTTCATCTCGATGGAGCGGCCAAAGCTAACTGACTCTGTTCTTGAATCAAAAAGCCGTCGAAGCTGGCAATTTGTGGGATTTGCATAAAACAACGGGTCTGCGGTGTGATTTATTATTTATCGTCCCTTCTGTTACGAAATTATGGCGTTAGTGACCTTAATTAAGGAATTTTCACAAGTAACTTTATTACCATCATATGGTAATTTTGCTGCTTCTTGTTGTGTTTTTATCTTTACAAATTTTCGAAATTAACATTCTTCAAATTTTTAAATTTTTAATTTATAAATTTACAGATTTTTAGATCTGTAGAAATTCTAGAATTTACAAAGCCGATTTCTAAGTTGGGAAGTTCAGTTCCCAACATTTGTAATTTGCAAACATTGTACCCAACAGAAGACATCTTTCCATAACACTTTATACCTCTTCCTATAATATTCAACTGTTCAAAATAAAAGAACATTCAAATTGCAATAAAAGATGAATTCCTGTCCCAGGTTTGACTGTAGAGATATTGTCACTGGTTTATTTTCGTCCGATTTTTGTTTCTGTTCGAACAATTATAAAACAGCAATTTTTGTTCTAATCCTGAGTCCCCATGATCCCTAATTTACGAATAAAGCATTTTTAAGACGTCACGGGGGGACAGGGTGAATTATGGTAAAAGCGCGACCACCGGCGCCGATGGGTCCTGTAATTATTACTCGACTCGCTCGCGTCCGCGCATGCGTACTAATATCTCTTTCGCCAAGTGGGCGGAGCTCCACAGTGGCGTCGAACGTTTCCAAATGCCGGCAATCGTTCCGAATATTACAGGGAGCGTGGTTGAATAAATATCGGTAATGTCGTTTCGGTACCTTTTCGCGAAAACGATCCCTACTGGGATCCCATAAGCCTTTATTTTACTGTTATTACTATGTACTACGCGCCACTGCACCGACTTCATGCCGGTAAATGTAATGCGTGTTGATGTTTGCGAGCTATTCACGCAATCCTGTAATCCACTGGATGTTTCTTTTTAATCGTCTGTGTAATCGATCGGAAATTTAGCAAATATTAACAGCAACATTCGGGAAACGAAGCATGAAAATTAATGTCAAGTTATGCTTCGCTCTTTTGAAATTCTTGGTCGAATACGTGTTTACAGATGAACTTTTGCAAATTTATTTAGTGGAAGCTTAACGAGGATTTGTAGAAATGTACTTATTGGAAATTCATAGAATTACTGATGTTGTAAGAATTTTCAAAACACATTTATATCTGAATTACCTAAAATTAAAACAACAAAGTTTGTTACATCTTTTTACTTTCGATTTGTTCGAAATTTTTCTTCAACTTCGTTTTAGAAGTAAACAGTCTTTCTGAGGTGAAAGACAGTCATTTTCTGAATTTATACCTTTGCAATTGAAGCAAGCATTGCAAGTACACCAAACAGAGAAGATTCTTTAAAAATTTGCAATTACTAACTAAATTTTAAATAGAAGTAATTAACTTATACTTCAAATATACCTAAATATAAATAGAAAGACAAATATGTTAATAATTATTATTAAATAAATTAATATATGTAGCGTTGCAAAGGGGTTGCTTTGACTCAGATTTCATGCATTTGGGGAATGTTCCAGCAAGTAGAAATTAAATTCAACGAAACACGATATTGGATCTTTCGTTGGAGCGATTCTATCGGGTTTTCGAGAAGCGGCAAGTTCTCAAAGTTTCGGCGGGAACGCCTTGCTTTTTCAATTACCGGTTACGGAAGCTACTGACTGGTGGCGAGGGAAATAACTTACAGTTTGTAAGGGTTGCAGCGGTTTCCCCGGATTCACTAAATAACACGATAATCTTCCAAGTTCTGAACTTGCAATTCCGTGATTGCAAACCATACCGGTCTAACGGGGATGGTATTGGCAAAACTTTAAAGGGACTTTATGTCGAACGTTCGAATGTCGTCTTCTGGAAAATTTTTAAGTTCGAAAAATCAAACCGCTTCGAAACTTTCCGTTAGATTTAAAAGCTGTCTCTTCAGAAGATCTCTTTATTTATTCTCTACGATTTAACCTCTTCATCTCGTCATGATGTTCTTTGATTATTGTATTTCAAGTCGAGTGATATACACAAAAAATTAAACAACTTCAAAAATATTTCTGATTGAATTGTTTCTCTTCAGTAAACACGTGAAATCAAAAGAGTTAACGAGGGTTAATGAAGTTCAGAGTTAACGAAGAACGATTTTAACTCTTTGCAGTATTTTGACGTCTGATGACGCACTTCAGCTGTGATTTTACTCGAATCTTGAATACACTTCAATTTGTAGTTCAAGTCCAATTGCATAGTCAACGATTGCATGATACTACATTGAAATAACATTTCAACTTTCTTCGTCCTTAATCTTGCAGCTGTGATTGTTCAGTCCTGACTGACGCGCCTGACAAATAAATCATAGTATCAGACGTCTGATGACGTACTTCAGCTGTGATCAATTTTACTCGAATCTTGAATACACTTCTATTTATAGTTCAAGTCCAATTGCATAGTCAACGATTGCATGATACTATATTAAAATAACATTAGAACTTTCTTCGTCCTTAACCTTGCAGCTGTGATTGTTCAGTCCTGACTGACGCACCTGACAAATAAATCATAGTATGAGTGGTTTTCAGGAAAGTTTTCAATTTTCGCAAAAGTGAGATTTTCGGAAAATCCGAAAGTGAAGGTCGCTTCATTAAACTGCGTTTGAATTTATAGGAGCTTTGGTGGTGGCCGACAACGCATAGGAAGCTGGCCTCGTAGCTACAATGGACCAGGATACAATGCGGTTAGATAGGCCACTAGATAAGTGCAAGAGGAGGACACACGTGTCCGGAACACGTGTCCTTTTCGTGGTCCCACCGTAATATCGTTGCCTCGTCTTTAGATCGCCGCGATACGTGTCTTCTGTGTTCCACGAATTGGACCGCGCGGCCACGATCGAAGATCCTTTGCTGGGACGACCGGTTGTGGGGTTGTTCTAGCTACCCGCAATCGTAGCCGTTGTTTCGTTGATCTTTGCTCAAATTCTTATTACCCAACTTCGGGACATTTACTGTTAGAACTGGGACTTAGAACTTGGTTTTATAATGCACCTCTATTTGCAAAAACACGAGATTCACTTGTATAAGACTTCCATTACTTGGAACTTTATTTGGACTTGCCACAAGGTTTTCGTTTTTGACGGTAGATGTTTGTCAAACTCATGTGTCAATAGATTCTCTTTCTTGTACACATGATCTTGAAGTATACATTTCAACGATTATACACTATTATGAAGAACAATTGATAATAGGATCAAATGAGATAAAATCAAGTCTAGTGATGTTTTAAATTGAGGTATTCATATATCTTGGAAAAAGTTTTCTGACTAATATTTTGAAGGATCACTCAATTCAGCTCTTCTCGAGTACAAACACATGAACAAATTTTATTTCATATTTTTCATCAATATTTCTTTGTATAGAATTAGTTTGCTTGTCTTCTGGTTATTTGAACACCTTGTACATCCACAAAAAATATTTTAAAGGATGTTTCAATTCAGCTCTTCTCGAATATAAACACATGAACAAATTTTATTTCATATTTTTCATCAATATTTTTTTTTGTAAAAGCACTCCGCTTGTCTTTTGATTATTTGAACACCTTGTATACCCACAAAAAATATTTTGAAGGATGTTTCAATTCAGCTCTTCTCGAATATAAACACATGAACAAATTTTATTTCATATTTTTCATCAATATTTTTTTTTGTAAAAGCACTTTGCTTGTCTTCTGATTATTTGAACACTATGTACATCCCCAAAAAATACTACATTCAGCATATTAACCTTGACAACACATTTCAAAGTCGTTGAACCCAAGGTTATCTTGATAAATAATTAGCCACATCTCGAAACGTTCACTTTACCTAACCGTTATACCAACACTAACTTAAACTCAATGATAATGCATAATAAATTTCTACCAAACGCTTTCCCTATATCTCCTCAACTATAATACTCGACAATCTACATCAAATCAGAAAGTTAACAGAACTTGAAATCGAGGTTCGAAATGTTACATTCATGAATGAAATGAACCATTTAAAAGCAGTTATACATAATTTACAGGATTCGTACGGTGTGTCTCTGCTTATTTGAATTTTATGCGCCAGTATCTAATGTTAAACACATTTCTCCGCGCATTTAACTTGTTGATAGTTGGTTTCATTTTGCATAAACAGCTCGAGAGAGAAGCGTAAGATGGCCGACGAACGATGGCGGCGTTGCTGCACGGTTCTGTGGGATCGTGCGGTATCGGGATGGGTTTGCATTTCAAATTAACACGGTCCGTGGATCAAAACGAAGCATAATGACGCACTCTGTGCTTCGACGTGTAACGATGCAGCCAATTTTGTGCGTTGGTGTAAACCGCAGTGACCGGTGACAGATTAAGACAATTTAGGGATTCAAGCATTTGACATATTTTAGGGTATTCTTATAGAAATGATGGAAATTTTGAGATGTAGGGAATTAGGTGGAAATTTGGGTTATTGGAAATTTGGAAATTTAGGGATTCGGTAGGCTGAGAATTTGGGAGCTTGAAAATTTGGAAATTTGAGGATTTGGTGATTTGAGAATTTGGGAGCTTGAAAATTTGGGAATTTGAGAATTCGGTGATTTGAGAATTTGGGAGCTTGAAAATTTGGAAATTTGAGGATTTGGTGATTTGAAAATTTGGAAATTTGAGGATTTGATGATTTGAGAATTTGGGGGCTTGAAAATTTGGGAATTCGAGGTTTCAGTGATTTGAGAATTTGGGAGCTTGAAAATTTGGAAAATAGGGAACCTCCGAATTTAAATAATTGGTGATCTGTAAATTTGCAAAGTTGCGAACTTAAAAATCAGAAAATTTGAGAATTTGGAAATTTGTGTATTTGAAAATTTAGAGATTTGGAAACCTCAAAAATGGATAAAAATTTGAAAATTTAAAAACTTGAAACCCTCGAAAAGATATCAACTTATCCCAAATTGAAATATGATAAATTCTACACGTTCTAAAATTTCAGTGACATCTCGGTACCCTAAGCAAGCGATAATTTTGCTAATAGGCTAATTCAGCCTAGATTCGAGTTAATGCATTTGGACATCAAAGCGAGCCGCGATACCTTTGCTTCTTTCTGTTGTTCAAAAGGGATTTGCGTTTCATACCTATACATAATTAAATCGGCTTTTATTCATTTGCAGAAACAAAAGCGTGTGTCGTTTTAAGGCGTACTCTTTTGTGACTCGACGCGTGCGAATAATGCAATCTATACTCTCGGAAAATTGCACGACCTGCTGTGCCTTTGTCGAAATTATTCGAACTATTCGAATAATGATGAATTTTCTGGCTGGTAGTTCCATTTTCGTTTACACATATAGTACTGCATTGAACTGGAAAATCTGTTGTATTGTTTTTATTATTTTTAGCACCCTTTGTAAACAAATTTTGGAGTATTGTTTATTGAAGTGCAATTATTTGTAATTGACATATTTTTAGGATGTTACTTAGATGTATTGATGTGTGTATTGTATGTTAAATTCAATATCTAACTTCCTTTAATTCTATTGCCAATTAGTGAAACTATTCATAAATGTCTTAAAAATTCTGTAGAATTAAAAATTCGTTCTAATTTAAGGAAGCAACTCAGAATTTGTACCTGAAATTTGAAAATTCCAGTGTTTTCAAATTAAAAGTTTCCACTGTTCTCAAATTAAAAAATTCCAAAATACTAAGAGTTACAAGATTCTAGTCTCAATATCAAAAAGTTCCAAAAGATTCAAAGTTCAAGGATACAAAAATTCTCCAGTCAAAGTTTAAAAATTGTTGAACCTCAGAGTTAAAAATTTCTTAAATCCCAAACTTCAGAAATTGTCAAGTTAATCCTAATTGTCAAAATTAAAAAACACCTAGGATCTGGAAAAACTCTAGGGTTCTGAAAAAATTCTAGGATCCAAAACTCTAAAATTACGGAAACTCCAAAGTGCAAAATTGCCATTATCTCAAAAACTCCAAGATCCCACAACCTAGCCCCAAATTCCACAATCTAAAAAACCCAGTTCAAAAACCAATAATCACAGCCCCACACTTTGAAAATAGGATCTATCTAGTCCGTCAGTCCCGTGTTGCGTTAGGAAAGTACGCAGCCGACCCCGGATGGATTCTCCCGAACAAGAACCTGAATCTCTCTCTCTTACCTCAGCCATTGAGCGAGCATAACCGATTGGATCCGAAATCGAGCATACGAGGTGCTCATTGGCCGTGACAGGTCGCAGGGTGAACAGTGGGGGGATGTGTAGTGGCCGATGCTAGAAGAAAGAGGCCGTCGGCACGGTTCAAAGGGATGGTGACATGTGACCGGCATTGTGAACCGCGGAGCCTCTCTATGCGGTGTGGTTATGCGCTTTTCTATTGCGACGAAACGGTCTCTCGCTTTGATGGCCGACTCGCCGACGTCTCCTCCTCGGCAGCAACCCTGAAAACCGATTCGCATCCCTTAAAGCTACGTGCGCCATTCACCGTGCTACAAACCTGGTTACTTTCGCGATTGCTCAAAGTGCACTTTGATACAACGGCACTGTGTATTAGGAATCGCTTTGTGGATGAGGTTAACAATACTCAGATTTGTGACAATTGTCTTGAAAGGTTTTGGATTGCAGGTTTTCATATCGATTCTACTTCAGTTTGGATCTGTATGTTCTTTACGGTTTCTTCAATTAAAGGCATAATTTCTGCACTTGTTTGGGAACCAGACTTCCTTTTAGATTAATAGATATTTTCATCAATGGCTCATTGTATTTTCATCAATGGCTCGGTTCTACGTTTCTTTTATTTTGAATCTGTATGTTCTTTACACTTTCTTCAATTAAAGGCATAATTTCTGCACTTTTTTGGGAACCAGACTTCCTTTTAGACTAATAGATATTTTCATCAATGGCTCATTGTATTTTCATCAATGGCTCGATTCTACGTTCCCTTCATTTTGGATCTGTATGTTCTTTACGCTTTCTTCAATTAAAGGCATAATTTCTGCGCTTGTTTGGGAACCAGACTTCCTTTTAGACTAATAGACATTTTCATCAATGGCTCACGTACTTCTCCAGAAACATTTCGATGACTGGGTTCAAAATGTGCACAATTTTTCGGGGACTTACAATTTGAAGTACAGAAAATGCATAGCTAACCATACTTTAAATACAGTATTTTTTCCTTTGTCTTAAATTTAAATTTCCTTAAAAAAAAAAATGGAGAATGTACACCTGTATATGTCACTGAAATCTAACCATAACCTAAAAACTTCCCGTAGCTGCGTTGAGCAAAAATCTAATTAAAAATCATTGGCGCGAAGCTGTCGAGCAGGGGACAAGCGCTAAAAAGCGTCAGTCATATAAGGAGAAACATCTTCCGTGGCGAGTGGGAATATTCAAAAGATCGGAAGTTCTGTGATGTCCCGGCATGGCCATGGACGTGCTATGGAAACAGGCACCAGTACGGGCTTCCACGCTGCGTCGTTGTCTCTTTTTATTTTTTTATTACGAATAAAAACGACGTAATCGTATACGACGACCGATCATGTAATGTTTTCGCGAGTCCCAGCAGCCGCATCGAGAAATCCACCGGTGCTTAATTAGCCGTCGGCATCGTCGGCTGCTCGAATCCGTGCTTTGATCAGCCATTGGATTATTCCATCGGCGAATGTCTGCTTCTTTTTCCGTGTATTTCTTTTTTTTTTTTTAATGACTGTTTTGCCACGTGAAAATAAGCGCCTCTAATTCGTCGAAGCCTCGACGATTCCGCTCGTTTCGTTGATGTTCTTGGCCGACACGTGTTACGCGACTTCCTTTTACTCTTTCACTGTTAAAATGATGGATCGCTCGGAGGATCGAGAATTCACCGTGTCAAACGACAGCTCCGGGGATCGAGAATGGATTGAAAGAGCTTTAGCGGTCTTTAAAGTTTCTGGAATCTCGTGATGTATGAACGGATGCTTTGAACCGATGCTGGACACGTTTCTGAAGTGGAACATTTTCAGATAACGCTTGAAATTTATTTGGTACTCAGATTTTAAGCGGTATAATAAATTATATGTTGGTGTAAACGATAGTAAAACATATTGTCAATACCGTATGCAATAATAAAATTTCATTGCTACTTTTAAGATATATTGAGTATGTAATATCTATTATCAGACAATGAATTAATTTATAGGTTAGCATATATTGGCTCATACTTCTCTTTGATATACATAGAGTTTAAAAGAAGTTTCCATAACTAAAAGATTATATGTTGTTCCTGATATAATATACTGAAAATTCCTTTATTATTTTGAGATATAAATATTGCTACTTTTATGTCATCAAGTTAGATTACATATTAATGTTTCCAAATCAGTCACTTTGTATGACATAACCTAATATTTCACTAAAATGTAATTGTTATACCATGACAAACCAATGTTATGTCAAATTTGGTATGTTCCACAGAAAACTTAAATTGTAGTTCCAGTCAATAAAAACATATTACTGCATATTTTTCTATCAAATCTAATAACATTAAAACGTTCATCAGTCTAACATAACCTTCACAACTCAAATGTGCATGTTACTTAATTCTGACCAAGTTGTTATCAACGAATTAAATACTCTATTTTAAACAAATTATAAGTCTATAATTTGTATATAAATCAGCCCCTAATAATTCAAACTATAATTGATTTTATCTAACTATAATGTAAATTATAATTTTAAATTTGTACATGGCACTCAAAGTCGATTTTTATGTTAGCAAAATATTTTTTCAAAATTCTAGCGAAACCGGAGAACCAACGATACAGCTACACCAAACCATAATTAAAATTTTATAACTCGTATTTCCTTTTTATGTTCACCAGTACTGTACATTGCCGATCATTAGTCGACGATGTACAGTTTTAAGTTTGACTCTGAAACACCAGCGCTAACAGTACACAGAGTTCCTACATGGTCATTCGTCTAAGCACTAACGGTGTTCAACGCAATTTAGCTTCGGTGATTAGGCGAGAAACGGTGCTTTTTGCACGACCAGAGTAACCGCGAGAAAACATTTACGCGCGAATAAATCGTGGAACAAGGAACATTAGTACGAAATTCGAAGAAACAGCAATCCACCTCGAATGTACCAAATAAAAAGCACCTTCAAGCTTAACGCGTTACCAAACCCCCTAAGAAACATGCGACATTCGCGTATGGTTGCCAACATCTCCCCCGAAAATGTGGTATGATACTCCCTTTATAGGTTAGGTAGGTAGAATATTCCGTTGAGGTTATTAATTTTGATTTTGAATTAGTAGGTATATAAATTTGCAGGTTTGCACACTTCTGTATTGGCACAGTAAGTTTATAAATCCTCAAATTTCTCGCACCCCCAAATTCTCATATTCCAAAATTGTTATAGCCTCAAATTCCCACGTTTCAAATTCTCACATTTCAAAATTCTCACATTACCAAATTCTCATATCTCAAAATTCTCACATCCTCAAATTCTCATGTCCCCAAATTCTCACATCCCCAAGTTCCCACATGTTCAAATTCCCACATATCCAAATTCCCACACCCCCAAATTCCCACACCCCCAAATCCTCACATTCCTAAATTCTCACATCTCCAAATTCTCACGTCTCCAAATTCTCATATCCTCAAATTTTCACATTCCCAAATTTTCACATCTCAAAATTCTCACATTACCAAATTCTCACACCCCCAAATTCAAATGTCCCCAAATTCTCATATCCCCAAGTTCCCACATATTCAAATTCCCACATATCCAAATTCCCACACCCCCAAATTCCCACATCCCCAAATTTCCAAATCCCCAAATTCTCACAATCCCAAATTCTCATATTCCCAAATTTTCACATCCCAAAATTTCCACACCACCAAATTCCTACCTTCCCGAATTCTCATACCCCAACATTCAATACTCCCAAATTCTCAAATCTCCGAATTCCGAAAACCTAAAATTCTCAAATCCCAAATAAAAATTTTCAAACCCTCACTTCCCAAATTCCCACACATCCAAACCCCCAAATCTCAAATTTCCAAATCCCTAAATATAAAAATGTCCGAGTTACGCCAATGTTCGACATCATTCTGCAATTTGAGATAAAATATGAATTAGAAACGAGGTAATGACGATTCTGGTTTATCGCACCAAAATGGCTAGTTAAATCAATGAAATCTTTGTTAAAATGGACTTATACAAGCGCGGTAGCAGAGACATCGATGCAATAACTAAACGGAAAGGTAGAATGACTCGCGAGCAACATCCAATTAATAAAGATTACCGGACCGGTTTGTAAAATTGATAAGGGCTCGTTCTAAGAAGCCATTACGATAAGGAAACGTCCAGGTCGCCGTGATCGGTATTTGTCGGTTCGTCAGATCCAGCCGACAAATTCGTCTGAAGGCATTTGCATTCGAGTGCACTAAATCGGCGGATCCTGCGGAGAAGAGATCGTTAAGAGGCGCTTATAAATGAAGGAGATTTAAAGACCGAGAGATCAGACGATAGCGGGAGACCACGTTGGCTGCCCGTTCCAAAAACAAAAGCGAGACCGATTACAAAAGCTACCGAACGGTCTCCATTAAAAAGTTATGTGACCACAATTATGGATTTATTAGAGTTGCAAGGTTTAGTTCAAAGGATTCTGATTGGAATTTTTTATTAATACAATTGGGGAGACTTATCAAATTTTTATTGTCTTTTAATGGAATTTTAATGAAATTTTTTCGTGACTAATTTTTAGTAAAATTGTTTTTCTTTGAATTTTAATTATTTACTCGAATTGGAGAATTTTTGATTCACTGAATTCTCAGTATTTGTCAAAGGACCTGAAGGATTATTTTAAATCGGATGCTTATTATTTATTAATAGAATTAGGTGATTTTATGTAAATAACAGAATTTCAAATATTGTGTGATGAAATTATGTGTTAATGAAAAATGGGTTCAACTTTAGTAAGAAATATTTTTCAGAAATATAGCAAATTTCATACTTCATATTTTTGCATAAAGATTTGTACTTCAAACCTTACTTTTGCAAAGGAAAATCTTGTTCAGAATGACATCCTCTACCACCCCTTGTAGGGAATAACCCTAGTTACGAAACACCCTGTATATTATAAAGGAAATAACAATGTGCGAAGAATAATTTCTTCAGACATCAAATTTTAATATCAAAAGGTACTAACCAACGAGAATTCAAAAAAGACCTACAACAGATCATCACCCTCAGATCAGAGTTTCTCAGAATCTAAAAATGAAGCCATCTATAAAATAACAATTCCAATAAACAGCACAATATTATCAAAAACATCATAAAAGAAAATTAATCAATTTACACCCAACTATTCTCTAAAACCTTAAAGTACTTCACCCATCGTAAAAATATCTTCATCCTCCGTTCAAAAACGAAGATCCCATAAAGTGAATACAGGAGACAATAAAGATGAGAAAACAAGAAGTGTATCGAGCATAAGGTTTAAAAAAAAAGGAAAGGGAGCTTAAGGATCGGCTTAAATCTTGGTTAAAAATTCGTTGGCAACGAGTCCCTACCGGATTACGCCCGGTGGCGAAGTTCGGACAGGGGCGAAACAATTATGGCGCCTGTTGGGCCGGATTAGGGATACGTAATGCTCGCAAAAACGGGTCGGCGTGGCGGCAGTCACGTGGCAGTGATTATCTCTCGATGCTTTGCACACGTCTGCCGGTTTTTGTCCCTCGGGATGCATTGCACGTTCAACGGCATCCACCTTACGGCCAAATGCCTGCGCGACCTTGTAATTAAGGCCCCGGAGTTTCCTATCATTCTTCATCGTTCGTATTCTCCTTTGAATCATTTTTATTTTTACTTGTTTTTCATAGAAAAATGCATACTTTTATTCGTGCACTTTTCTTGGAAAGCTTGACATTTTTCATGTGACATTTGGATTTTGAAGTTTTGGGAATTGAAAAGGGGATGTAGGATTTTTTGGTATTTTAGGAATTTTGGATCTTTGGGGAAGATTTTGGGCTTTAATGTTCTGGGAGTTTAGGTCTTTCGGATTTTTGGGAATTTAAGATTTTTAGATCTCGAGGTTTTAGAATTTTGGGATATTGTAAGATATAGGGACTTAGGAAGTTTGGAACTCAGGGACTTAGGGATTTGAGAATTGTAGATTTTATGGAGAATTAGAGAATTTTGGAACCTCAAACTTTGAAACTTGAGAGTTTAGGGATTTATGAATTTTTGGAACTTGAGAATTTTGAGACATGAAAGTTTCGCTATTTGCAAGTTATGGGACTTGAGAATTTTGGGACTTGGGAATTTTGGGACTTGATAATTTTGGGACTTAGAAGTTTTGGAACTTGAGAATTTTGGGACATGAAAGTTTCGCTATTTGCAAATTATGGGACTTGAGAATTTTGGAACTTAGGAATTTTGGGACTTGGGAATTTTGGGACTTGTGAATTTTGGGACTTGGGAATTTTGGGACTTAGGAATTTTGGAACTTGATAATTTTGGGACTTAGAAGTTCTGGAACTTGAGAATTTTGGGACATGAAAGTTTCGCTATTTGCAAGTTATGGGACTTGAGAATTTTGGGACTTGGGAATTTTGGGACCTGGGAATTTTAGGACTTAGGAATTTTGGAACTTGATAATTTTGGGACTTAGGAATTTTGGGACTTGAAATTTTGGGACTTAGAAGTTTTGGGTTAAGAAATTTTGGAACTTGAGAATTTTAGACTTTTATGAATTTGCAAATTTCGGAAGATTTCGAATTTTAGTCAATTTTAGCATGTAGGGACATAGAAACTTCAGGAGCAAGAAGCTTAATGACTTCAAGAACTAAAATGTTATAAAAGTTTGATATTTTAAGACTCAAACTCCCTCAAAAGAATCTTTGAATTACACAATTTTCAGTTCCTATCCTGCAATCTTAAAACTTTGAAATATTGGAATTGTACTTTGGAATTTTGCACCGAAAGACCCTGACTCGAAATTCCTATTAAACTACGTAACACATAACATTTTTACATAACAATATAACAAAAAATGTACTTATTAAAAATACCAAAATGTACTTAAAAGTAATATCCTTAAATGCACTTATTTTAAACAAAATAACACGCATAAAACGATCGATAACAGAATAGCAATAAAATGGTGGAAGAAACGGTTGACGTGCTAATGGCATAACTTCATATTGTATCGAGTTAAATTCGCGTCGGTGGCACAGTTTTTGCAGCAGCGTGCAACAAGTACCAAATATAAGCGTATCAATAGCCGTCATCAAATAGAGTTTCGAATTCGCGTAAAGTTTATTGATCTGCGACATTCGTGACTGTTTGAAATTTCCAGAATAATATTTGTCATGAATGATGAATATCCTCGGTGAACTTTAAACTAAACAATTCGGTGCAACGTAATGCAACGAAATGGAACGTTTCGCATTGTTCAATGTTTATCGTGATCTCGTGCAAATCGTGAGCTAATGAGGTTACATCATCGTGGAAGCCAATTATATCGATTTTGTACGATTGCATGCGGTCACGCCTCGACTATAGGCTATTAAATTTAAATGCCAATAATATTTGATTGCACGAATGTCGATAAAATAAACCCACTTTCAGTTCTTTTGCTATTTTCGATTTGATGAAAAATATGAAGTTTTTAGAAGATTGATAATTGAAGCATTTTTTTTAGGTTATGTTGCTGAAAATTAGTATGTTGATATACTAATTCAAACAGTTACTTTAGATTATAAATATCAGTTGCTAAGTTGATTTATATTGTAAGAAATTGATATGTTGATGTATTAATTTAACAGATTCACTGGTACAATATAATATGCTTTTTATTATAAAATTCTTTGTTCTTCAAGTTAATAAAAGTAACCAGTTCAAGCTTAATATAGTTCTGATTATAAAAATCTTTATTCTAGTTCATATTAATATATTGAAAGAAATTAATGTATTCATGTACTAATTTAAAAAATTAATCAATACAATGATTAAAACTTAATTAACCAATACGTACATAATATATTTTTTATTATAATAATCTTTATCCTCCAAGTTGCTATCAATATATTGAAAGAAATTGATACATTGATACACTAATTAAAAAATTAATCAATACAAACCAGTATATTATTAATTACAAAAATCTTTATCCTTCAAGTTGCTATTAATATATTGAACAAAATTGATATGTTAATATACTAATAAAAAATTAATCAGTACAAACCAGTATACTATTAATCACAAAAATCTTTATCCTTCAAGTTGCTATTAATATATTGAACAAAATTGATATGTTAATATACTAATTAAAAAATTAATCAGTACAAACTAATATATTATTAATTACAAAAATCTTTATCCTTCAAGTAGCTATTAATATATGGAACAAAATTGATATGTTAATATACTAATCAAAAATTAATCAGTACAAACCAGTATATTATTAATTACAAAAATTGTTATCCTTCCAATCGATATTAATACACCGACGAAAATGTCTATGTCAGTCTACTAATTTAATAAATAAAGCTCGATTAAAAAATGACTACATCACCACATTAATTTATGAAAAAAAATTGCCAGTATTTTCGAAACAGTTAAAATGTACAAAACCGTCAATAAATCGAGCTTATCAATAATTTTAAGATTTTAATTTGATTACAAAGAAACCCAATGCGAGGGCGATTATCAGTGGGTCTTCTGAAACAAGGTACAGAGCAAGTGTCGAGCAAGTGTTAATCCCGAAACCTTTAACAGGCTGGATTACCAGCAAAGAACAGTCAAGCGTATTTTAATAACGATAAACAGGATGGTGGACGATAAGCGAGGTCTGTTGGCTCGTGTAAACTTGCGTAGTAGGTGACCGGGCCCCGTTCGTGCAAACAAGTAGCTGGTGTTGGTTCACCGTAAGCTGCTGCTCTCCAGCAAACTACCTTGTCTTGCTTTCCTTTGTAGTCACCGCCTTTATCCCGACCGCGTACAGTAGACACGTTTTCGCTCCCTAATAAACACAACTGATATATAATATATGCCTAGTGGGCCGGTGTATCCAAAAGCGGACGTCCGAAAAAAAGAAAGGAACACGCCGGCCTCTGATATACGGCGGATCGTGGATTACCATAAAACGATATTTCACTTCTTTTTTTCTTGTTCGGAGACTGAGACAGAGAAAGGTTACCAGACTGCTCTAAACGCACTTGGATTAAACAATAAGCGAAATAAGTACTTAGAGAGTTAGAGGGTTGTTAGGTTTTGGAAGTTTTATGTGGACTCAGTTCTTGCAATTTTCTGTTGCGGGTTTTTGGTTTTAGGGAATTTTCGAAATTATTGGTGGTGCTTTTAAATTCGAAAATTTCCAAATTCCCAAATTTCTACACTTTTAAATTCCTAAATCTCATAATTTCCAAATTTCCCAATTTCTACCTTCTCAAACTGCAAAATCCCCAAATTTCTACACTCTCAAACTTCTAAATCTCCAAATTTCCAAATCCCTAAATTCCTACGCTCTCAATCTTCTAAATTTCCAAATTTCTACGCTCTCAAACTTCTAAATCTTCAAATTTCCAAATCCCCAAATTTCTACGCTCTCAAACTTCTAAATCTCCAAATCCCTAAATTCCTACACTCTCAAACTCCCAAATTTCCAAATTTCCAAATCCCCAAATTCCTACACTCTCAAACTCCCAAATTTCCAAATCCCTAAATTCCTACACTCTCAAACTCCCAAATTTCTAAATTTCCAAATCCCCAAATTCCTACACTCTCAAACTCCTAAATCTCCAAATTTCCAAATCCCCAAATTCCTATACTCTCAAACTCCCAAATCTCCAAACTTCCAAATCCCCAAATTTCTACACTGTCAAACTCCTAACTCTCCAAATTTCCAAATTTTGTAATACCTCAATTCCCAAATTTCAAAGTCCATAAATTCCCACCCCTCCAAATTTCAACATTTCCAAATTTCCAAATTCTCCACTTTCCAAGTACTCAAATTCCCCAAAATCAAAATCGCTAAATTGTCAAATTTCCAAAAATCTAAACCCCAAACTCCCCAATCTCCCAGTTCCCTTTCCTTGCAAACACCTAGGCAAAATATAATACCGAAAGATTCCAAAGCACCGAAATTCAGCACCACCGAAACGGCTATATCGAAAGGACATTAAATGAACGAGAAAAACGTAACTAAAAAACGAGGCGGGAAAATAACAACGGAAACATTGAGGGGTTGCTAATTGGTGGTTGCTTATCGGTCGACTCTTAACGATTGCACGCGAGCTAGCCGAGTAAATTTTGTCCTCGATTCTCGGGTATAAATATTCGGGTCAATTTAGATTTTCAATTACGGTGAAAAGTTTCTCTACGTCCAGCTAATAGGAATTGGCGAAGTAGAGAAAGTTTTCAGGAATGAAGAATAGTCTCTGAGGTATTGAAAACTGATTGCGGGGCGCTGAGGATTATATTATACTAGTGAAATGGTCCGTTCTAACTCACAGGGGATTGTAATTAATTGAAACGAAGAAAGTTGTTCAATTTAGATATTATATCATATGTTACATATGATATAATATGTATATGATATATTATATCATATGTTACATATGATATAATACGTATATGACATAATACATATGTTATACAATATTATAGTAGATTGTAACTTTATTGAGTATAATTATTAATATATTTAAGTATGCATGTATGTATGTATGACATTCATATATTGTAATGTAAAATGTACACTTGTTTTTTCAATTTTACTTATTTGATGAGGTACAGTTAAAATTATTAAACTAATATGATTGTTGGTGATAGAACTGATAATGATGAATATATTGGATAATGTCAGATATAATTGATAATGATAGATATGATTGATAGTAGCAGACATAATTACTAATAACACATATTATTCATAATAGTAGATATATTTTAATAATAATATCAATGATTATTCACGAATATACAAACAATATTTGTTTATTTCTAAACATTATCAATAATCATACAATACAATAATTTGCATTGTCATACAATGATTCCTAGAATTGTTAAAAATAACAATCCTTACGTAACATTCATTTAAAACAAGTTCAATTATCAAGTTCATAACTGTTAGATGTTTCAAGAGAAGCACTCTTCCAGAAAGCTGCAAGAAACTTTTTTAGAGTAAATAGGTAGGTGGATCGCGCGACGTAGGCGAGAAAATTTGCAAGAGAGCGAAGTTCATTCATAGTTGATCGCGTGCCGTCGGAATTCAAGGATGACGTAGAAGGCGTCCCGACGCGGTCGCCGCGGTATGCAAAGCCGAAGCCAACTCTCGGGAAGCAGGATCACGATGGTATCGCCGCTTGTTAAGGGGACTCCAGACTATCGCAGCGGGGTGCTTCTCTCGTCGGCGAACCTCCAAGAGAACGCGAGCTCCTCCTCGGCCCTCGGAAACACCGCGCATCCAGACGGATCGTTAAAAAAGTAAGAGAAGTAATGGCCCTATGCCGAAAGTGGCGTCACGGGTTACCGATCGGCCCTCGTGTAACAATTTTCTGATGCCGGCCGAAACGAACCGCGGGGAAGCTCTTATTTATCTCGATCACCGGCGAAAATTATACGACAGATCATCTTTTCATCCTTGTTTTCGATAGCTCTCCAGTTTTTTCGATTCGTGAATCATCGTATGCGAATTACCACCGTTAACCTGTGGAAGAGGACCGAGTTAAGCCTTGTGGCGTAAGGCTAAAGTAATATGGCGTCAGTGGTGCGTACTGCGCATGTCACGTATATTGCCGCGCATTTCAAATCGCCAAAACGATTATTACGTTATTTATAAATACTTCTCTCATAAAAATACCTCAGAACAACAATTATATTCATAACTTACTTTTCCTCAATTTCTACATACAAAATTACTCAAAAGTTTACTGAAAGTAAAACAAAGAATATTTCGTATAATAAGTAATTTAAAGCGAATACTTGAAAATTAATTATAACGAAAATTATGCTCGTACATTTTATAAAATCATTTACGTGCAAGAAGTAAACGTTTCTCGCTGCATAGAAGCAGTTCCCACATCGATTTTAGTTGAACTCCTCCAGTTTCGCTCGTAATCTCGAGGCAACTCATTGTTCCTTTCGTCGAAAGGTTGTCGTACTAATATCCCGTTCGTGTACTAACGAATTCAAGCGAAAGTTTCTTGAATCCCTCGACGTTTCCCGCAGGTAAGGTTCCCCGAAGCAGAGTCCGGCTCCTTTACCGGGAAGATCAAGTATAGAAAGATTCCGGAAGTTCTGGAGTGCTACCTAGCAGGGTGGTCCCGCTTTTCTCGTGATTACCGTCAGTCATAAAGGGCACGACGGGTGACACAATGGAAAAATCTGACGAGTCCATCGGGAATTCCGGGACCGTCAAACGACACGCCGACGTCTTCAAAATGAGATGAGGCTGATCTTCAAGAGGTTTCGAGGAGTGGAAGTTTCTTGGGTTACGTCAGAACATGAAATGCAAGAAACGGTCGAATATTCTTTAATCGTGCCGACATGTTCGGCTGAATGTTCATTTGGACATTGTTAGAAATTTCATTCAGTTATTATAGCTGACTTTTTAAACGAATTATCACAATTGTTGTTATTAACTGAATTATTATAATTGATATTTTTTAATGAATTATTACAATTGTTTTTATTAATTGAATTTTTACAATCGATATTTTCTGACGAATTGTCAACATTAGTTTTATCAATTGAATTATCATAATTGTCTTTCTTAATTGAATTATCACAATTGATGTTATTAATTGAATTGTCACAATTGTTGTTATTAATTGAATTACTACAACTCATATTTTCAAATGAATTGTTAAAATTGATTTTATTTATTGAATTGTCACAATTGTTGTTATTAATTGAATTACTGCAATTCATATTTTCAAATAAATTGTCACAATTGATTTTATTTATTGAATTATCACAATTGATGTTATTAATTGAATGATCACAATTGTTGTTATTAATTCAATTATTACAATTGATATTTTCTGATGAATTATCAGAATTGATTTTATCCATTGAATTATCATAATTGATGTCATTAATTGAATGATCACAACTGTTGTTATTAATTGAATTATTACAAATGATATTTTGCTGATGAATTATCACAATTGGTTTTATCCATTCAATTATCATAATTGATGTTATCCACTGAATAATCATAAATGACTTTCTTAGCTGAATTATTGTAATTGCTGTTATCAGTTGAATGAGCACAATTAATATTATACATTGAATTATCATAACTGATATTATCAGTTGATATGTCATTAGTGATGTCATCAACTGAATTATCATAATTGATATCATTACATGAATAATCATGATTGATCTTATGAAGTGAACCATCACAATTGATATCATTAATTGAACCGTTACTGTTGATATCACCAGTTGAATTATCAACTAATTAATTTTTAATAAAAATGTGAATGATATAGCTGCAAAGAATTATCAAACTCTTTTACCAATAATCTAAACGACAAACCTTCAGTAAATTATTCAAATAAAGTGCATCACCTATGAAGTATAATTCTGAAAATCATGCAAACCGTCAATAAATTATCCAAATGAAATAAATCATCTGCTAAAATAGTTTGGACCAAAATAAACCATCGAGAAATAACCGAAATAAAATGCAGTATAATTTTTCTTTTATCCTAGAGACTAAACATTATATCCACATCGTAGCTGTCAATTCCATCGGCAAAACTTCTAAATCTGACGCAGCTGGAAATAAAGTCGAGTGAACCCACCCTCCAAACCACGTTTCCCATTAATTCCACTTAGTTCCCAAAACAAGCAAACAATCGACACCGCTATTCAAACATCGTGGCTGTTCATCGCCCTCCCCGCGCAAAAACTTGCAATCATCCCGTAGGAATCTTCCCCGCGATCCTCCCCATTCATCCCCGAGCAAGCAACAAGGCACGGCCGGCTAAAAATTGATTCCGCACCACCGTTCGGCATTGAACGGAAGGGGAGAGTCGAAGGAGAGAAAGACACAGAGAAAATCCTGTGGACTCTGTTCTCTCCCGCTGGTAAAACTCGCCAGGAATTCCTGGGCCATGGTCGGCTGGAACCTTTCCTTTGGTTCGACCGGGTCTTGGGCTACGGGGGCAAGCCTCTTATCCACGTAGGATCGGTCTGTGACTTTTGTCGGTGCGCGTTCTCTGGTCCTCTTTGAGTAATGGAAGTCGACCGAAATCAATTTCAATTCCTACGAGCCGGCGCTCGCTGGCCGGCCGCGGTTCCCTCTTTGAGAGGAAGGCTACGTTTCAGCTTCCACGCACGCCTCCCTTTGCTTAACACCTTCGGATTTTATATGGACGACCGTCCTCCTACCTTTGGCCGATGGTATGCCGGCCATTTCGCGAATGTCACTCGGAACGGAACCAACTGATACCGCGGCCCCACGATCTAGCCGGTGATATCTAGTTCTGGAATGGTGCAGACACCCGGCTCGGATTTCACCGAAATACGGCTGCGATTTGTTTTGGAACGTTGCAGAGGGTGGATCGAGGGGATGAGGTGACCTACAGATGTAGGACGAATAGTTTTCTTGCTATGGTGGTGCAATTTAATGGGTCACCTTGATCTTGTATGGGAACTTTGATGACTGCCTTTTTTGGGAAAAAATTGAAGATTTGGTAATTGCGGAACGTCTGATGTCTTGAGATTATTGTAGAGGAAAATTAGGTGACAAGTTCATTATTGTCGGGCAAATTAGTTGATAAGGAATCAGTATGTCTCGGCGATGTAGTAAATGGAATATTTTTTATTATGGGTGCATGTAGCTTGATTACTTCTACAGATATGCTGAGTGATAGCAATTATAAAAATTAAGAAGTTATAAACGAAATGGAGGAGTTTTATCGATGAATACGTATTACAGTTTTAATATGCTTTTATATTTGTTAATTTTTATGATCGATCATAATTTGTAATAAAGAACATGAGTAATAAAGAGTAATAAAAAATGGAGTGATGAATGATATCAGTCAATTGAGTTACAGTTAATGTCGCAGATCTGGAAACTGCATCCGGTTACTGTATTATTGTACTTCATGAAAAGAAAGTAACTGTTATATGGAAAATCGATATACAATGACATATTGCTTGCCAAATAGGAGATTGAATGCGTTCTGAATTGGTCATGAATATTTCATATCTTGATTTTTCTGAAACAGAACCTATCAATCATGTCTACAACGTTAAACTGTCGGGACGGGCGAGTGAAGAATTTGTTTTTTGTAACAAAAATATGCGTGACTTTTCTATCGGATATAATGGAAACATAAATACAATTATATTGGTCAATAAAGTGATTGATTTATACTGATTTATTGATTGATATTGTGAATATTATATTGAGGTATATACTAACACATTTCTACATCTCCGTATCTCTATATTTTTTAGTTCCTGGAGTTCTATATTCTTATATTCTTGTATCACTATACCCCTACATAGCTATGGGCCTATATCCCCCATTTACTTACATTCCTATATTTTTAGACCCCAGATCGTTACATCCATAATTCTTTACACAGCAATTTGTTAGATCTCTAGATCCTAGATTGGTAGATATCTGTATCTCTAGGTTTTTAGATTCCTAGATTCCAATATCCCTAGATCCCAATATTACCAAATCCCAACACCTCTAGATCCCAATACTCCTAGATCTTAATATCCCTAGATCCCAATACTCTTAGATCCTAATATCTCTAGATCCCAATATCCCTCAGATATAATATCCCTCGATCCCAAAATTCCTAGATCTCAATATCCCTAAATCCCAATATCCTTAGATCCCAGTATCCTTAGATCCCAATATCCCTAGATCCAAATATTCCTAGATCTTAATATCTTTAGATTCCAATATTCCTCGATCCCAAAATTCCTAGATCTTAATATCCTTAGATCCCAATATCCCTCGATCCTAATATCCCTCGATCCTAAAATTCCCAGATCTCAATATTTCTAGATCTCAATATCCCTAAATCTCAGTATCCTTAAATCCCAATATCCCTAGATCCCAGTATCTTTAGATCCCAATATCCTTAGATCCCAATATTCCTAGATCCCAATATTCCTAGATCTTAATATCCCACGATCCTAATATCCCTCGATCCCAAAATTCCTAGATCTCAATATCCCTAAATCTCAGTATCCTTAAATCCCAATATCTCTAGATCCCAGTATCCCTAGATCCCAATATCCCTAGATCTTAATATCCTTAGATCCCCATATCCCTCGATCCCAAAATCCCTAGATTCTAATATCCCTCGATCCCAAAATTCCTAGATTTCAATATTCCTAGATCCCAATATCCCTAATCTCTAGGTCAATATACTTCCCTTTCTATATCTCTATTTCCCCATACCCCTAAATCTAGTTCGATTTATCGCGAATTGTACACCGAAGCATATTAGACTTCATGATGCAAAAAGTATATTCCGAGTACAGAATTAATACACACCAAGTACGCTCTTCCCCGTACCACTTCCATAAATCATCAGTCGTGATATCTGCATCTAATCTAAAAACACCATCGGGAATATCATCGGAAATCTTTCGTGGTTCCGAAAACACGAAGAATACGTCCGACTTTCTAACCAGATCGATGTTACGTTTGCCTGTATCCCGCCCCGTCGAATCGGGATGGCCGACAAGGTCTACCGGAGGAAGACACACCGGCGAACGAACAAGGATACAATTTTACGACGCTATTTGAAATTCGGCGCGGTCGTAAAGGACATGAAAGCGAAGGCCGTGATTTCGTGCACCTGTTGTTTTCGCCAAGCCGCGATAAGATCGCGAACGCGCGCGCGAGCGAGCGAGCGAGTGTAACGTCGATAGAAGAAGAGGCTTCAATTGGCCAAGTCAGCCTTGCCAAGATGAAGATGTATCGTAGATAACCCAGCTGGTGTACACCTGCATAACACCGGCCCCGACTCACCGACCATAAAACTTAATTAACCCCTTGCACGACGATTTATTCCGGCGTCGATTAAGAGGATTCCTCGATAATCTGAATCCGCTAGCCGCTTAAATCCTCAACCCGTTTAAATCACCATCGACCACGGTTTTGCTAATCACGAACGGACTCGCCTCGGCTATACACTGCAGCTGGGAGAAAAAAAGCTATTCAATATTTATGCGGTATAGAGGAGGTACAATCGGGGGCAACGATGGTTACCCTAGGGAAAATATGGCGGTTGAGGAGAGAAGAGTCGTACTGGTTTGTTTTTAGGTGTTGTAATTATTTCAGGTTTCAGCTGAAATCAATTTATAATTGATGGGTTAAGACAGTGGCATAGGAATTTCGCGAGTTTTGGGGATTTTTGATATAGGTGTTTAGGGAGATAGGAAATTTGAGATCCGTGGATTTGGAGACTTTGGGATTTCGGGGCCTTGTAATTAGGGGACGTTGTTATTTGAGGTCTTTGGAATTTGGAGATCCAGGAATTTGGGGATTTAGAAATTTGAGGACGTAGAGATTTGCGCAGAAGGAATTTGGGGATGTACGAGTTTCGGGACATAGTAATGTGGGGATGTAAGAGTTTTGGGACATAGGAATTTGGGGATGTGGGTATTTGAAGTCTTCGGAATTTGGAGGCCTTGTAATTCGGGGACGTGGTGATTTGAAATCTTTGGAATTTGAAAATCTAGGGATTTGGGGATTTGAGGACGTATGAACTCAAAAACCTTGAGATTTGGGGATTAAAGAACTTGAGAACGTAGGTCTTAAGGAACATTGTAATTAAGCAATCTAGGGACTTGGAAATCTAGGAATTTAGAAACCCAGGAATTTAGTGAGTAGATACTTATGAAATTTGAGATTTTTGACTCTGTAAATAGAACATTGCAATTTAGAGATTTGGAGATTCAAAAATTGAATCACATACTTCGAGGTTTTTGAACTTGGGTATCTACAGACTCACGCATCTAAAAATTTAGTAACATGTCTAAATCTAGTGATACACAATCTAAGATATGTCCTGTATATTTGGGAATCTTGAGACAAACATCAAATCTTGAGATTAACATCAAAATTTGAAGAACTAATTATTTGAACAAAGTAAATACAGAAATTTACATATATGTAAAACTGCAGGAATTTTATTGTACACCCCGTATGTGTTTATTTCATGTTCCCTGCTTTATTGCACGAAAGTGTTGCACGTTACGTTTAAAAGAGTAATAATAAAACGAAGCGGAGCTCGATTTTAAAGGCGATTCGTATAGGATTGGCTGATATACGATGTAATACGCGGACAATAAGAGCAAACATCGAGATAGATTGGGAATGGGTAACAGGATTTGTTCATTTTACACGCGAAGAAAATTCTACAACAAAGTATACTTTTCTCGAGCGTAAAGCATCGTTTTTTAAGCCGCTCGAGATTGGGATTTCGCTGTCAGATAAATCCTGGAATTGCGATTTTTTGTGGCTGCTAGTACGTCTACCGTTATCGTAATTTCTTCAATTTCAAGCTTATCGTTGATATTTTTGTTTATTGCGATTTGCGATTATATATGGACAATATGCAATATTCTACTGATAATATGGACCATATTATCCATATTATACATATATACTAATAATATGGACAATATTTATAGTACTGGCAATATTGATAATCTATGAAATGAAACAAAAAAGTATGCATATAGATATGTACACGATTAATGAACATATTAATATGAAATACATTGATGATTTACAGAATGTCCCAAGAATGTGTACATATAAATACGTGCATGATCAATGAACATATTAATACCAAACGTATTGACAATCTACAGAATGTCCCAAAAATGTTTACATATAAATACGTGCATGATCAAATGGACATATTAATACCAAACGTATTGACAATCTACAGAATGTCCCAAAAATGTTTACATATAGATATGTGCATCATGAAATGGACATATTAATACCAAACACATTAATAAATTGCAGAATGTTTCAAAAATGTATACATATAGATATGTGCATGATCAATGATCATATTAATACTAAACACATTGATAATTTACAGAATGTTTCAAAAATGTATACATATAGATATGTCCATGATCAATGAACATATTAATACAAAACACATTGAAAATCTACAGAATGTTTCAAAAACGTAGATATATAGATATGTACATGGTTAATGAACATATTATTACCAAACACAGAAACAATTATAATACAGAATTGACGTTGATGATTGCCCTTTTGAACATTAGTAATTTTCAGACAAACAGTAGTTAACTTAACCATCATCATAAACCTAACCTAACCTAACCATCATCATTTTTATATAATGATTTAATAGTAATAAAATAAAATAATAATAAAGCGTGTATACATATTACTACGAGCATCTTGTATAATTACCCCAGACTCCCTTCATCCCTACACTCATACCAAGACTCCCAAAAAATTAACAAAATGCATATTGTCAATTTAAAATCCCTACAAAATTTTACATAATCTGTTCACCTGTTTTCCTACATTTATAAAGCTTACATTATCCCACATAGCTGTGCTCTGATTTAATAATTTTTTCAGCAACCGCGTTAAAACGTCTTTCCACCTCGCCACGCGGGGGTTAAAGATTACGAGCGCGACGGGACGGGAATAAAATCCCCAAACCGTTCACGACATCCAACGGAACGCAATATCCAAGATTTCAGTCAATAATACAGCCGGCTTACCATGTCAGCTTCTAAACGCGCGGCAGTAACGCCACCTCGTAAAAGACGCGTCAGCGTAGCCGTAAAGGGAACGAAAGCTCCGCTTCGTGAAACGTTCGTGATTATGAACGTCCTGTTGCAAAAAATACCGTACAGTTAACAGGTCGTTCGGTAGCCGTAAATGTTATCGCTAATCGCGTTACGCGGTCTTTACAACCGCTATGAAAACGGCTATTAATTGATGTCCTTACACCTTTATCACTGAACTGCTCGCAGGACAGGCGACTACTTCATACCACGAGGTCCTTTCTTTCGAGAAAAATTTTGTTGAAATTAACTCTTGTTTGCTACTCTGGTTACTCTTTTACATTATGTACATTTCTCGGTAGCTTAAGATATTATAGATTTTTTTGTTTTATTAACAAGCTCTTCATTTTTGTAAGGAAACTTCTATAGCAAGAATTGTGGAGGAATACAAACATGAATTTTTAAATAAAGATTAACAGGTAACAGGATTTTGAAGTTCACACTAATTATTCAATAAATAATTTTAAAGAAATCTTTCACATCATTTAACTCGAGATTACAAAGAAATAACAAGAAAAAGTTGACAATATTAATGATTACCCAACACAACAAAAGTACGAAACAAGAAGTATAACTCGAACCAGTAGAACGTAAAATGTAGAGTCTTAAAGATGTTTGTCATTAATTATGGTACCAGTTCATCGGCTTCTGACATAAGCCGTGTCTAGTCGGTAAAGTTGAAAGTGTCCTTTCTCCAGTGATCTGTGCTTACACATAGAAAAGTCTCCGGGTAATAATGACACAAAGATGCCGGCTCGCTCTTAGGGGGTACTGGTATCAGGGGACTTCTCGGGACGAAAATCTTCTAAACCAAGGGCACGGTTCGTTAGCGCCATTGTGGTCGAGTCCAAATATTGTTGGATTCCTTTACGGACCTACAGCGAAGATTTCTGCCTTCCATGACGTCGCTATTGTGCGACTATTTTCGAGAATGACGACTTTATGCGCGGAGGCACAAGCCGACCTGACACGTCTCTTTCATCTTCGACCTGCTTCCTCGAATTTTCTTCGTAAATCTGCTTTTCGTTCGTTTTCTTGTATAAGGAATATTTAACTTAATTTTGTTTGAAAATGTTTGAATGTTTAACTTAATTTTTTTATTTCATGATTTTTATACGAATATTTTGGTGATTTTTAGAAATTTAATTTGATGGCTAATGGTGAGAAAAAAAGTGTTTAAATTGTTTAGAAGGACATTTGATTTAACGTTTTTTGAAGGATCATTTAATTTGATTTTTTTTAAGAGAACATTTGGTTTAATGTTTTTTAAAAGAACGTTTACCTTGATATCAAAAGAAGAACGATTCATTTCTTCGTTTTGAATATGGTATTCTATTTTGTTCATGATCGATGTCAGATCTAAAACATAAAATCTGTATAATATAGGTTATGTAAGAGTATAAAGCGTAAGGGAGAGGATTTGTAGGTTATATTTTTGTATCGATATAAATTTTAATTTATTCAAATCTCAACGTCAATAGTGACACAAGTCCATGAGACATATACACAGAATTAATTAAAATTACACACTCGAATGGAGCACTTTTAAATATCGCAAAAATAATATCTAACGAGACAGTGTTATAGTCACCCTTAATAAGTGTTACTTTTCCTACAAGTTAAAAAAAACTCTTTTTTAAATTCAAGAAAAAGAATGACTACAAGTAGTAACTGTTATCAACACAAGATTAGTGCAATGTTGGAACAGTAAATTGTTTTTGTTATAATTCACACACATTTTGTAGCAATACAGGCTATTTCACGTTGACTGCCACATTGAAGCAATTAATTTCATCATTCTTTTATTTTTACCACGTCTCACAAAATATTTTCACAATATTACATTAATCAATTATAGCTTCAAGTACTACGAATATTTAGAATGGACAAATTGTTTGTATGTAATCTGTGTGAAAATTAAATCATGTGGCAGACAAAGTGTTTAATTTAGAGCCTCACTAATTGTCGTGTGCAGTAGAGTACGCGTGAGGGTTTCAATTAATCTTCCGATCGTTGCTGCGATCATTGCTGTTGTTATCTTTATCGAATTTGTCGAGGATGTCGAGTCGGAGGAAGGATCCAACGATGGAACGAGCCGTTGAAGCCGCCCTGCCGATACCGCCTTCCATCGAACTCGTGCCGCTGCTTTTCGAGATTTTAACGGGTTTCGTCTCCGCCCAAATGTTCACGGCGAATCTCAATTCTGCTACCAGTGCCTCCCATGGTGTAACCTGTAAGAATGCCAACGAAAAGTGGTCTGGTACTTTACCCATTAAGGACCAATGTCACGTTTGCAACATTTCGTTTGTATTCTTTATTTCTTTCCTCGATTTACGTTTATTGGATTTTGCTTCTTAACATTGTAGCTGTATAAAAGAATTTCAGCGATTTGCTTTACTGTTACTTCGCGGTTATTCATGCTGGACATTAACTGACCCACAATGTGCGATCCATGTTAAGTAAAGATTCTTTTAATGAGTGGATACCGTTTCTTCCGGGAATATTCAGGTGGAGTTAGTAATAATGGGAGGTTATAATGTACTTTTATATGTTATATTAGTGGGCTGTAGGGTTACGGTTTAACCTTGTTGCATAAGTTTTTGGGATCGAGGGAGGTATGTTGTTGAACTCTTATAAATTGTGGTATTAAGAGAGTAAAAGAAGAGGAAAATGTGGACTTTTTGGTGACTAGTTTTGGGAAGATCTGGGGAGATTTTAGGGTTAGGTCTACCAAGGGTTTAAAGTTCTAAAATTCAAAAAATTCCCAAATTCCTAAATCCCCAAATTCCCAAATTCTCAAATTCCCACATTCCCAATTTCCCAATTTTCCAATTTTCCAATTTTCCAATTTTCCAATTTTCCAATTTCCTAAATTTCCTAAATTTCCACAATCCCAATTTCCCAATTTCCCAATTTCCCAATTTCTCAAATTCCCAATTTCCCAATTTCTCAAATTCCCACATTCCCAATTTCCCAATTTTCCAATTTTCCAATTTTCCAATTT
This sequence comes from Megachile rotundata, assembly GCF_050947335.1. Classification (NCBI taxonomy): domain Eukaryota; kingdom Metazoa; phylum Arthropoda; class Insecta; order Hymenoptera; family Megachilidae; genus Megachile; species Megachile rotundata. Next base: position 8,626,764 of record NC_134991.1, on the reverse strand, counting down.
TCCAATTTTCCAATTTTCCAATTTTCCAATTTCCTAAATTTCCTAAATTTCCACAATCCCAATTTCCCAATTTCCCAATTTCTCAAATTCCCAATTTCCCAATTTCTCAAATTCCCAAATTCCCAAATCTCAAATTTCCAAAATCCTAAATTCCCAAATTTTCAAATTCCTAAATCCCCAAATTCCCAAATTCCCAAATTCCCAAATTCCCACATTCCCACATTCCCAATTTCCCAATTTTCCAATTTCCTAAATTTCCACATTCCCAATTTCCCAAATTCCCAAATCTCAAATTTCCAAAATCCTAAATTCCCGAATTCCCACATTCCCAATTTCCCAATTTTCCAATTTCCTAAATTTCCACATTCCCAATTTCCCAAATTTCCACATTCCCAATTTCCCAATTTCCCAATTTCCCAATTTCCCAATTTCCCAAATTCCCAAATTCCCAAATCTCAAATTTCCATAATCCTAAATTCCCAAATTCCAGAATTCCAAAGTTCAATAATACCAAAATCCCCAAATTTCCAAATTTCCAAATGGCAGAATTCGAAAACCCCCAAATTCTCAACGCCCCAAAATTCCCAAATTCTAAACTCTCAAATTCCCAAAATTCCAAAGCATCAAACTCCCAAAATTCTACAACCTTAATCCCCAAAATCCGAGTCCCAAAGTTCCTTTAAAAACCCGACTTACCTTTTCGTTAACAGCGACCTTTCTGACATTCCACAAGAATTCGCAGATGGCGATAAATATAGATCCGCAGCATCCAATTAAGAGTACCAGGAACACACCACCGACATTGGCAAGACCCAGTTCGCTCGAATTCGCGGGTTCAGCGTCACTACTTGAACACAATCCACCCCCGCGTTCCACCCACCACTTTTTCTTCAAATCTTGCAGCACCCCTTTCTCTTGCAGCATCAATATTGCGCCGCTTATAGGCGTCCTGTACGGCGAATCTATAAAAGAATTCACGTTCAAAGCCTTTATCCCCGCAATTTCATCGATAAAACTCTTTCTGAAAAAAATTCTGTCATACTCCGTGGCAAGGCAATTCCATATCCCTTGTTATCGATAAGACCACCGACTTTATCGAGGTCGCAGTTCCTTTCCATCCTGTACTCGATCGTGGTTGATTCCATGAGGAAGGCGTAATCGTATTTCTTCAACACTCGTTCGACGCCCTCGTCGTTGGATTTTGTGAACACGCTTGGTCTTGCCTCCATCATTGCGGCCCACATGCGTTGATAAGTCGAGTAATTCGAGTCCTGTAAGGAAGATTGTTAGCAAAGGAAGATTGTTAGCAGGCTTGTGGCTAAGTGAATCGTTTTTTGATGTCGGTCGATACCCTGAAGAAGGCGGACGTGGATCCGCCGTCTACGGCTCCGTACTTAATTTTTGTCTGCTTGGCGAGGTCCTCCACACCCTTGATTGGGGTATCCATCTTGTCCACCGTCAAAAACGCTGCCAAATTGGCAGTGTACGAAGAAACCATGATCAATGTGAAGAACCACCACATTCCGGCCACCATTCGAATCGATGGTGCTCTTTAAGGACACAAACACTTTGTTAACATTTTTTATTGTACAAATTTTTGTGAATCCAAATGTTCAATCTTCTGATTCTCAAATTCTTAAATATTAACAAATATCAAATTCTTAATAATTTATTAATTCTTAATAATATGGAATTTGGGAAATTGGGAAATTGAGAAATTGGGAATATGGGAAATTGGGAATGTGGGAAATTGGGAATGTAGGAATTTGGGAATGTGGGAAATTGGGAAATTGAGAAATTGGGAATATGGGAAATTGGGAATGTGGGAAATTGGGAATGTGGGAAATTGGGAATGTGAGAATTTAGGAATGTGGGAATTTGGGACTGTAGGAAATTGGGAATGTGGGAAATTGGGAAATTTGGGAATTTGGGAATTTGGAAATTTGGGATTTGGGTTTTAGGAAATTGGGAAATTGGGAAATTGGGAAATTGGGAAATTGGGAAATTAGGAATGCGGGAAATTGGGAATGTGGGAAATTGGGAAATTTGGAAATTTGGAAATTTGGGATTTGGGTTTTAGGAAATTGGGAAATTGGGAAATTGGGAAATTAGGAATGCGGGAAATTGGGAATGTGGGAAACTGGGAATTTGGGATTTTGGGAAATTGGAAAATTGAGAAATTGAGATTGTGGGAAATTGGGAATGTGAGAATATAGGAATGTGGGAATTGGGGACTGTAAGAAATTGGGAATGTGGGAAATTGAGAAATTGAGAAATTGGGAATATGGGAAATTGAAAATATGGAAAATTGGGAATGTGAGAATTTAGGAATGTGGGAATTTGGGACTGTGGGTAATTGGTAATATGAGAATTTGGGAATGTGGAGAATTGGGAATGTGAGAATTTGGGAATGTGGGAAATCGGGAATATTATCATTTCTAATTCTACCTTTATGTATCCAAATGGTCAATCTTCTAATTCTCAAATTCTCAAATACTTAACAAATCTCAAATTCTTAATAATTTTTTCTTACAATTTAACTTAACTATTTAATTTAATAATAACTTTTGCAATTTACAATTTACATTCAGTAATTTCCAAGATTCTCATTCTGAAATTTTCCTATTGTCCAAAATATTCAATCCCACCGCAGTTTAATCGTCTGGTGCCGCAGGCGAGCCGAAGTAGCATCTTAACGCGATACTCGGCCGGAAAAGCCGGCGGAGACAACGCGTCGCGAGAAGCACGCATCGCGTTTTCCTAATTAAGCACAAGCGAAAGGGCCGTGTATGCAAATGACGCCTGTTTGCCGAGTATAGTCTACGTACACGAGGACATTCTCTGTAGCGCGAGCGTGCGCATGAAGCCGAGCAAACAGAAACAAAGGACACATTGTTTCCTCGCGAGACCTCGCCTACGACAAATGGATCGCGATTAAATTGCCGCTGCAATATTCTGCCTGGGCCTCGATAAACTATATTCCTTCGACGATGCAAGTTCTACGAGGATCGCAAAATATTTTCATTTTTTCGTAAACCGAGTTTACAATTTTTTTGTATGTTCAAGTCTTTTATGTTAAAATATGTAAAAACTAAACTACAAGTAAAGTATAAGTTTATAGATCAGTTCGAGTTTTTATGAACCTCGATTTAATTTCTTAATGTGTTCACATTTTATGACGTATTTTTACCCTAACCACTACAATAGTGTAGCTATTACTACAGTTCTCTTTAGGTTTAGACTCTTCAACATTTCCGTACGTGTATTGTTTATCAAAGAAATGAGTTATAGGAAAATATTAAGTTAACAAAATATTTTTATATTTTTATTTTAAAATTGAAATCTGGGTTTGCGAAACAGTCTCGATGATAAAGAATGACAAAAATGAATAAATCACGAATGCAAAAAATAAAAGAAACGCTGTATTAACGATATTAACATCAAGCAACGTCGTAATCGATAAAATATCAATAACCGATACGTAATATGAAATTGATACTGAAATACCAAAACGGGGCGTTCGAGAGTTTCCGAATATTAAATGTAAATAACGCAGTTACGAGTCCGGGCATAAACAAGCGGCTAGAAAGCAGTTAGGAGGGTTAGGTGTTGTTCGTCGCCGTCTTTAGTCGGTTCTTCGTCAGTATGTAGCGAGCAAACACGCGCGACGACGTTACGAGCAAAGGAGGAGAGTTAGCGCCGCCACGGCGCTAATAAGTGGGAAGCCGCCTCAAATATGTCCGGCAAACACCGGCTCGTTAAGCTTAATTGTCGTGAAAAAAAGAGGATAGTCGAGGACAGAGCGGTACGCTGCTTTTGGCACCGTCTCTGTATGCTTTTCTATAGATTCCGCGACATTTCAGTTATTCCTTAAGCAGAATAACGGGATCGTGCTGGAACGGATTTTTCTTCCACTTATACCAGAATGGAAGATCGTGACTGTTAAACAAGGATTCTATTGTATCTCACTCGTTTGCTGACAAGGATTGTAAGGATTTTTCGAACTTTATGAAGAACATATTTTATTTCATTTCATTTTCAATGTGTTTTGTTTTTGTCTTGGTTACGTTTTAACATTTTTACGTTTCTCTAAGGAAATGTAGATTATTGTAAAATGTAGATTATTGTTTATTATTCATCAGTAGATTTAATGATATAAATTATAGTAATCCTTGAAAATATTGTTACTCGAGTAGATTGGTAGAATTGGCAGCCATTTTGTAAACAGACATCGACGGTTAAACTCAGAATAAGGTTATGTTTTAAAACAATTTTAAGCATCTTTCTCTAATGTTTTATAATGAAATTATTCTCTAATGACAATTCAAACTACTTCATAGTAATAAAGTGTTTCCATGTTACAATTTTCACAATAAATATACTTTAATCTTCCATCTATTTTGTTACACTCTTGAAATTGAAAGAAATTCACCTACTATAATAATGTTTGATATTCAATTTGTAATTATTATTCAAGGGTGTACTAATAGTTTTCAGTTTATGAGAACTATTTTAAACAAGTAATTAGGGAATCGCAACTGCACAAGCAAAGCAGGTGCAGTTGCATCTCTTTGCGGCAGTGCTGCGGTTTCTGTTTCACGATTATTACGGGTTTGCATGCATGTAAGGTGGGCTGCGGTGGCATAGGTGCTTTGTTAAGTTCACCGGTTTAGACTTACGCTGGAAGTATATCGGAACCCTGTTGCATGATAGAGCCGGAAGTGAGCCACATAGAGTTCTTCAAAGTGAAATTGTTCTCCAGTTCCTCGGGGTCTGGATTGCACGGGTGTGGATTGTTCCATTCGCCGGGTGCAATTCTAAAAATATCGAAAATTAGCAATAAATCATACAATATCAACTTGTATATCACCTTGTATGTATATCAACTTGTTGCAAGAAAAAATTTTTAAACGATCTTCACTTTGAACAAAGTTTCATTTACACGAATTTCAAGATACTAAGGAGGAACTAGATCAACTTGCATTCAGAATCTTTTGAAAAATGTCACTGTTCAATTAGGCGAAAATTTCATCGACTAAGTTGAAAAATAGCGTCACAAATATTTGTACAATTGTTTATTTTAAATAATTTCTCAATCACGAATTACTAATCATGAACTTTTCATTTAATGTAAATTGTGAAATTTAGTGAAGTAGAAGAAAAATTGTGAAGTTAGCAAACCAATTCTTGAATCAAGCTATCGGCTGAAGCTTCCCGTCAACAAATTCTACCGTTCCTATTATCTTCCCTGTCCTTACCGAGCCTGCAGAAACAGCATTACTGAAACTACTAAGAAAGCAGTCGCCATGTAAATCCAGACATGAGTTGACAATGGTGACAGGAAGGAGAATAGATCCGGCTCCTTCTCCTCCGGTTTTCTGTATAAAATGCTGATACCTGGCACACCGAATGAAATACCAGTTTAACGAAATATCTTGTGGTAACTGAAATATACCGTACCTAGATTCATAAATGGCATCGTGAAATCAACTGCGCTCTCTCGTTCGTAGGTGATCGTTAGATCACAAATTGCCAGATCTGCGTCCTGCAATTAATTCACCTTTCCTTTAATTTTAGGAATACGATGTAACTTTATACACAATTTACCGAAATAAAATAAATTTCAAGTTAATGATATCTGATATAAACCTAGTTAACAACTAGTTAGTACTCATAACTAGTTAGTGTTACGTTAAAGTTAAATTGCGAAGTATCGATATTTGACTCACCCTGTCAAGAAGACGTCTAATCAGTCCGTTCCACTGTTTCGTCTCTTTAACGTACGAGCCGTAATTACCGTCCGGAACTAATTCGAATTCATATTTAAATTTCAGCAGCTTGGAAATTTCCTCGATAAGATCGATGCAGAAGCCCTCGTATCGCTTTTGCTCGATCAGTATGCCTCGAGTTGCGCTGTCAGTCACCTCCATCACGTAAGGTGGGCCCTAATTGAACGGTTAAATTACCAAATAGCTAACTATTAACGAGCTCACTTAATTTTCCATCGTGTCCCAACATCTTCAAGTAAAGGAAGAAACTGTATCAAGCTATGTTTCCGTATGTGCAGAGTCGATGATTCGCAAACATTGTAACTAGGTTCATCAGGCTCCCCAGAGTATGTAGGTTGACTAATTAGCAACGCTGTTAGCGAAGCATCGGAATCAATTCTCAAACAGACATTGGTACTCGATCGACGGATTAATTATTTGCACTCGAAAGGTGACTTCGCTCGGTTTAATGCAACAATCCGAATGAAGTATTTTCGAATTATGTTTGCAGCATTATACATGTGACATAAACGTTCTGTAACTGTTACTGAACAGTGGAAATTAATAATAGAGAAAGAATAATTTAAAAAGAATTCACAAGAATTCATAAACTTTTCAACAGGAAAATTGTAGAGTTACGAGAGAACAGAAATATTTCCTAGTGCAAAAAGCTTTGAATATTTACAAAAAAAATTGCAATCGAGAACGTAGATGTACAGCGAAATACACACCAGTTTCGTGGTGATTTTGAATTTCTTCAATTCGATGGATTTGTACAAGTAGCTTTCCCGTTCCTGTTCGTTCTCGATCAAATGAAGTCCATCGGGATCCCAGTAGGATGTCTGCACGCTACCATCCGGCCTCAAGTCCATGATTCGTATATTGAAATACTGACGTCGACCATTTTCGTCGATTGCCATCGGCCCCGTGATTTTACCCTCTTTGGCTAGCTGGAAGAACAGACGTTTAACGACGTATGAGATATGTGAAATATGTCTGGACGTTGATATATACGGATTTGGTAGGTTGGGGTAATTGAGATACGGAAAATTGTGATAAAAGATGAGAGATAAAATAAAAGATAGTAAATTTTTATATAGAAAATTATCTTATATTTATTATTTACAAAATTAGCTCTTAGATATTATCTTATCTATTATTTTATGCATTTTTTTATGTATTATTTTATGTATTATTTTATCAATTATTTTATCCATTATTTTATCTATCATTTTATCTATTATCTTATCTATTATTTAGAAAATGATCTATCTCTAGATATTCTAGATATTCTGGATATTGCTGAATATCTTAAATTTTAGAGATATTGAAATTGAGGAACAGTGGGATTTGAAACTATGGATACATTGAATTTTTGAGATCTTAAAATTTTGTACCTTTGGAATTTTTAAATATTGAAATTTTGATACAGTAAAATATTAAATATTGAAATTTGGAAATTATTGAACATTGGATCTGTGAAATTTGAAGATTTGAAGATTTTAGAATAACATAATATGGAAATTGTATGATTTTAAAATATCAGGACGAGTTTTTGAAATTTTCAAACTTTGGATTTTTAGAATTGAATTACTAAAATAAAAGCAGTTCAGAATGTTGTTATTTTAGAATTCTGAACTGTTTTGATACATTGAGAGTCAGGAACACTTGGACTTCAAGATCTTAGAACTTCGAAGCTTTAAATCCCAGAATTTTAAAACTTCTGAAATCTTAAACCTTTGAGACGTCGATACGTCGATAGTTCGAAACTCTCGAACTTTGGGATTTTCAAACTTTGCGCATATATTGTACATAACGATAATCCTTTGATTCATGCAAAATATCAAAATCGATGCTTTACTATTTCAGTGTTAATTAACGCTTTGATATTTTACTCGAAAACAACTTTTGCAAAATGTAACACGTGGGAAATTTCATGTTTGAAACATAAATTAGAGATTCAAGCTTTTACCTCTCGTATAAGGCTGGTAATGTTGGGACCTGCGGCGTATTTCTCTGCTTCTTCACAAGAGAGCGGTACTGGGTCAATAGTTACAGAATCCTCGTTGTCCTTGTTCCTCGCATTCAATGCATTCATCGCGTTATATAGCAGAAACACAGAATCGTACAAAACAGCTGACTCCACCTGTATTCATAAAAAAAATAAAAGAATTTTAAAAAGTTCTATTCTTAAATTCTTTTAGGTTACTTCTATTCTTAGGTAAAATAAAATATTTATACTTGATAGACGTCTTTAATGCAATATATCAAGACAACCCATTTAAACCATTAAAAAAATTCCAAACATTCCAATAAACACTCTTAAAAAAAAATTCTTAAAATAATAATTATTGATTTTCATGTTATGAAGGTTAATTTTATAAAGATTTAGATAGTAAAGATTCTACTGAAAAAATAAACATCTTGTTACTCATATAATTTAACAGTGTTGCTTATAAATTGAACCTTGAAATAAATATTTAATTTCATATTTTATTGAAGCCGTTAGATATTCTTCTCGTGCATCCACTCATATGAAATCAAATGTATCTTTATAGTAATCCTTAATCATCATATTCTAATATACTTATACTTTATACTACTACATATATTTTATATAATTTGTATTAGTTAATGTATGATTAGTTTTATCATTTACATTTTCCGTATTTATTTGACGACCTGTATTAACCCTTTGTCCTATGATATATTTGTCCAATGCCAGTCATAACGACTACAATATTAAAACAGACAAAGAAAGTTGAAACGTTATGTCACTCTGATATCAGTCGTTGACTATGCAAATTGTCTTGATCGAAGTGATTAAAAATTCGAGTAAAATTGATGACAGTACAAGTCAGACTCGTAAAAGTGCGTCGAGGGATTAAAGAACTGGTTTTTTGAATAACCAGTACTTCAAATATAAAAAATATAGAACGGATGGTACTCGGAAGTAGAAAAGGGTCGTTAGTATCGCAATGTCGAATTTTGTCCAGAAATTAAGTACTACACGTCGCTAACCGAGTTAACAACCGTGGCCAGCAAAATTACTTCACATTTCCGAGAAGAGTTAGCACCAGAAATACCAGAAGCCCGTTTTCGACGAAACAAGCGTTACAGTCTCACTTCGCCATTCCAAAAAAGAAAAGAAAAAGAAAGAAACAGTCATAACCGGCAACTACACCGAGTTCTTTCGTGATAACGAGAACATTACAAGGGCGTCTCGCGAACAAAGAGTAGCCAGCCAATTCACTTTGTAAACCAGCCGTTTCTCAGCCTTCTTTGCAGAGCGTTGTAACGGGAGATGAAACATTAAGCCATCCAATCTCGCGAAATTATAAAAAAGAACAGCGGTGTAATCGTTGCAGGGTGTTCTGATTTGCATAGAGTAGAAAGGGAAATAAGTGTGGGTCGGCAGAAGGGGTGCTCTCTATCGTGGATACAAAAGCGAATCGACGGAGGCTAATGAAACGAGAATTAAGGCAAACCCGTCAGCTGTTCGTAAGTGCCTTGTCGCGGCTGGATTTTCAGGAAAACGTGTTTTACCCTCGTTGCATTCTAGAGACGGTGAACGTAGCTTCATTATGCCGCCTGGGTTAATGAAGAAATTACCACGAATGTATACGCCGGAAGATTTGCGACGGCCCTTTTTGGCGCTAAATACTGCTGCCCTTCTTGTACAAAGAATTAATTCTTTTCTGAGTGGAAATTGAAAAATTTCTGTCCAACAACCACGTTCCGGAATGTTACATTTAATATTTTGATTACGATATGTGCAATATTAAAAACACGTATATGGAAACACATTGTGAAGATACTTTTAAAAGACTTTATTTTAAATGCACTTCGTATTTATTTTTAACCACAAAATATTCGTAATGTAATCAGAATTTAGTTTTATTTCATGTCTATTTATTGTATCTACTTGTTTCATTAATTTCGATTTATTTTAATTTCGTTTTTTTAATTTCATTTTTCTTTATTTTATTTCGTCATTTATTTCATTTTTATTTATTTGATTTAGTTAGGTTAGATTGTTATTAGGTTAGGTTGTAATTTATTTCGTTTATTTCTCTATTCAATTTTTATTTATTTTATTCATTCATTTTTGCATTTAACTCTAATTCATTTTATTAATTTGTTTATTTATTTAATTTTAATTTATTTAATTTATATACATGTCCATTCAATTTTAATTTATTTCATTGATTTATTTATCTACTTAGCAGTAATTCATTTTATTTACTTGTTTATTTATTTAATTTTAATTTATTTAATTTATATACATGTCCATTCAATTTTAATTTATTTCATTGATTTATTTATCTGCTTAGCAATAATTCATTTTATTTACTTGTTTATTTATTTAATTTTAATTTATTTAATTTATATACATGTCCATTCAATTTTGACTTATTTAATTTATACACATATCCATTTAATTTTAATTTATTTCATTTATTTATTTAATTTCAATGTATTTTATTTACTCATTTAATGTTAATGTAGTGTTCAGTTAAATGCAATGTTTCAGATTAGGTACAAACGTTTATCTTTCTGTCCAATTACTATATATTACTAATTGCGTATATTTTCAGCGGATTTAGTATGGTGGTAGAATTGTTAATAGCAGTCCATTTGTAGTATGTCGAATCATTATCATTCAGAAGCTACAACGGTTATGGTAGCACGATTTTATAATTACAAAAGTTCAATTCGTGTTTATTCAATGTTCCATTCCGCGACAAGGAATATTCAAATTACGTGCAAACAAAATGGACGTTTAATTGGTTAGAGAGAAACGATTCGATTAAAATGCAGCTGCGCTTCATAATTACCCAATTAATGCCTTCCATATCGTTCTCGCGTAAACTCAGTCCGGTGATGTTGGCACCCGTTTCATTTCGTATATCCGAAACAGGTAGTTTCGTCGAATCCTGCAATTCCACGAAGATAATTGTTAGAAAAACAAATATTTATTACCTGACTGCAGCAGTAACCTCGTTAAGTCCGCCTTACTCAATCCATAACTGTGCAAATATGTGTGGGTTTCCAGAATATTGAAACACTGTACGTTGATTCTATACTTAGGTAAATTGCTTAAAATATAAAATGTACGGGTTTATTTATGTTACAAAAGATGTATATTTTTAAGTTTCTCTTTATAACGCTAGTCAAGACAATTTCTTTGGTATCCTTTAATATTTTAAAACGAGAGAAAATATTTTATGCAAATGCAGGTTTTAACAAAATTTATACACATGGATATTTATATCACTGATATAATAGTGACATACTTATATTACTGTCAACTTGAAGATGACAGCAAGATGACATTTTTAATATAGCTCATATAATGTTAACCCTTTGCACTCGAAGGTAATTTGACTGTTTGCAAACAGCAACTTTAAAACTTAGTTAAAAAGTTAAATGAATTCTTTTGAGGTTATTATTTCTCTACTAATAATTTCCACTATTTGTTCGTTTCACTGTGTTTATACATCACACGTCTCATATTAAAGACTCAGTTAAAAAATAGTTATTTCAAATTGTTGTATTAAATAAAATGGTGACTGAGAGTCACCTCTCGAGCGCAAAGGGTTAATTTAACTTTTCTCACTTTCATTTATTATATTATATGATAAGGGTGTGTAAATATTAAATACCCTGTACATACTTGTATTATCATATAATGTATGTATAACATACATACATATGTATAACATGTAACATATATTATATGTTACATATACAAATCATATGATACTGTACATCAACAGTAAAGTATGCTACATACATGACTATGTATATTACTGTATACATGTGTACACATACTAAAAAATATAAATATAAACTTGATGAATACATATTCTCCTAAAAACACAATAATTATTTGATCCCAATGTACACATTCCAATTTTTGAAAAAAAAAATAATCCACATCTTCAACTACCTGTTCTATCAAGAAACCCAAGCACACATATCATACCACATGTGAAATAATACGACAAATATTGCAATATCCGCTGAAACCACATCCACACGCGTCAAATAAAGTAGAAAATTGAGTTACAGCAACTTGGTTCTACGGAAAGTGGTACTTTTCGAACGTGGTTTAGGGAAAAATACTGGAATTTCTAACGAGACATAATTTTAAAGACTGTCGATTGCCAGGTGCACTTAGATTCCATCTGGCAGTAGAGCCAAGCCATGCGTCATCTATTTGGATGGTTTCTCGAATCCTACGTTGACCTCCCAAAAAACGATCCGTCATTTTGCAGACGGTCGACAGAATCGACTTTATTCGAGGGCTTAAACCACGTACAAACTGACACATCCTAGAAGGTGGGGTCTTATATGCATCTTAAGTATATGAAGGGTTGTAGCTTTCGAACCTTGTGGCGGTGGAAGAAATTTGGTAATTTTGGTCTGAGGATTTGGAAATTTGGGGATTTGGGGGATTTGGGGGATTTGGGGATTTGGAGATTTGGGGATTTGGAGATTTGGAGATTTGGAGATTTGGAGATTTGGAGATTCGGACATTTGGGGATTTGGAGATTTGGAGATTTGAAGATTTGGAGATTTGGAGATTTGGAGATTTGGAGATTTGGAGATTTGGAGATTTGGAGATTTGGAGATTTGGACATTTGGGGATTTGGATTTTTAGAGATCTTCAAGCTTGAAGATTTGGAAATTTGACAATTTTAAGATTTGAGGATAAGGTTATTTGAGGTTTTTGAAATTTGGAGATTCAGTGATTTGGAAACATGAAAGTTCAGATATTTGAAGATTTGTAGATTTGGAAACTTGCCAATTCAGAGATTTAAGGATAAAGAAACTTGAAGATTTGATAATTCAGTAACCTAAATTATATGTATAATATAGCAGATTGAACATCAACAAACTTAAAAATATTGGATTTTAAATACGCTCCTAAAATCTGAAAATAAAAATATTCTTAAAAAAGATTACAAAAAATACCCAGTTGCAAATGGTCGAAACCTATTCATCAAATCTACTAGTCCTAAAAATAACAAATAAAAAGTTCGGCGCAACCTTTGAAAGTTTCAGAAATATGTCTAATCATCCAATAACGTTATATAGTCTCTATCGACAACTTTTTTCTCGTGTGCTTTTTCCCAGGGTTATCGAAATCACGGCATCGCGGGTCTAGAAACGGTGACGTTGACGTAGGTTCAGCCTGTGTTTCGACTCTCCGGTGACAGCATTCAACATGGCGCCTTCCACGAATTTCACGGGACAGTCAGGACAAATATGAATTTCGTGAAATTTCTCACGAATTCATACGTGCCACGGTGCGCCTTTTTCTCGTCTCTCCCTGTGTGTACACAGACAAATTTCGTTATTTGCGAACGGGAGGAGCGTTCAAACATCATCCGGCAAGCTACCGTCGCCACGATCAAAGGGCTTCTTCAGCTCCGACGTTACAACGTGGCAATTCCAAAGAGAAGCGTAGAAAAAAACACTCTTCGAGAAACAACCGTGAGAGGGAGAAACGAATTTCTGCTTATTTCCCGGAAGAACCCACTTCGTTTCTTTCTTTTGCCCGACGAGATTTATCTCTTCGACTGAGGAGCGGATGAATTTGCTGTGCACTGATTTCAACATTCGTTCCTCGATTTGTCTTCTCCCTGCGAATGTTGTTACTTCCTGTAATTTATTTGAATTTATTCATTTCATGCCTCTTGATTAGTTCTCTTTTTTTAATGTAATCATATTTTGCACTTCATGTTCAAGCAAAGTTACATGGTGTACATTCAAGAGAAATTCATTATGATACATTTTACATGTAATATATTCAAATTAAAAATTATATTTATTATATTTTACAAACTTCTTGCTGCAAGAATATTATTTATAGAATGAATTTGCAGACGTGGAAGTTAGGTAACAAAATTTGTAGTTTCCTGAAATAACTGATACCTTGTGTCTTTCTATTTTATGTTTCTTTTGTAATGTACTTTGCATTTTCTTTTATATTTTAAAATTAAATTATGATGCAGTATAAGTTACTCTCACATTGCAATTGACTTCTCAGTGACATCTTAACTTCTTCAAAATCATAAACTACAAATTACCAATTTTTTAAATTACCGCCAATGCCTTACAATTGTATTCTCACACTTCAATCGTCTTCAATAAACCTTCACCTCCCCAACACAAGTAAAACTTATTCCTAAAATCAAATTACAACCCACCATAACCAAATCCAAATTAAATCGATATTCCAAAAACCAGAACCCACATATTCAGCCACGAAAGCGTTTTCAAACACATTTTCAAGATCCCGCATCGAATACCAGCACGAAGAACATTCTTCCTGTGGCAGATAGTTACCGGAGATGAGAGTCGCGGTTTTCCCAGCGGAATTTCATTAATAAATCCATGGAACGTGTCGTGGTCACGTTCAGCCAGGCGTAGTAACTGCATTAGCCGGTTACAATTGTCAGACATTTTTTTTTTCTATTAAACGGTCCCATAAATTGCCGCGAGTAATTGTTTTCAGCGAGACGCCGGTAATGGCGTGCGGACTGAGCATTCCTTCGTTCGCCACCGCCCCCGGAATCCACTTTTTATGACGCATTACCGGCTAGCACGTAACAATACCTCCATAAATAACGACGTTCGCGGTACGCAGAGGGTTTTCGCGCGCGTTCACCAGGCGTATCGCGTTTTTCCGAAGCGGAACAATGTGCTGAATGTACGCGTGACACGCCGGACCGTCTCCGCGAGAAGACAATGCGCTCCGAGTGGAAGACACTGGCACTGTGCTGTGGAGACTCTTAAACGTTTCAACTATTTCAGATATTTTTGGGGTATTTTGTGGGAATGTGGGGACTTGGAGAGTTGGGGGTTTCGATCTTTGGAAATGTGGAGAGTTAAGGAATTTTGTTTTTGGGGTTTGGGGATTTGGGTTATGTGGAATGTGGATTTTTGGGGTTTGAGGGATTTGAGGGGTTTGAGAATTTAGTTGGGGGTTTAGATATTTGGGAGATGGAAGAGTTAGAGAATTGTAGTGTTTGAAAGTTTGGGAATTTAGGGATTTTGGGATTTAGGAATTGGAGGATGTAGGAGTTGGTATTTAGGGGCTGAAGGCTTCAGAATATGGAGTTCGAATTTGAGACTTGGAATTTAGGGCTTGGGAATTTTTACATTTGAGAGTGTGGAAACTTAGTAATATGGAACCGTGGGATTTTAGAAATTTAGGAAATTTTGAAGTTTTGAAATTTGGGATTTAGGAAGTTGGGGCTTGGAAATTTTGGACTGGGAAATTTAGGACTTGAGAATTTTTACATTTGAGAGTATGGAAACTTAGTAATGTGGAACCTTGTAATTTTAAGAATTTAGGGATTTTAGCATTTGTAAATTTGGGAATGTGAGACATGTGGAATGTAGGTCTTGAGAATTTTTAAATTTGAGAGTATGGAAACTTGGTAATGTGGAACCTTGTAATTTTAAGAATTTAAGGCTTTTAGAAATTTGTAAATTTGGGAACGTGAGACATGTGGAATTTAGGACTTGAGGCTTTTCACATATGAGAATGTGGAAACTTGGTACTCTCATCTTACCAAGTATAAAAATAGATATTTATGATCTTAAAGACTTGGAAAATTTAGAAATTTAGGGATTTGATATTTATTAAATTTGACAGTGTAAGAATTTGTATCTTGGGAAATTTAATAATTTGAATTTGAGGAAACCTAGAATTTGAGAATGCAGTTAACTTCAGAAGTCCCAAACATCTCAAACCTCAAAAACCTCAAAGTCGCAAAATTCCACGTATTCCTGCTACTAAAACCTCCCTTCACCTCATAAAATGAGTATAGAATTAATCGTCCCTGAGAGTTCTGTTCCATTTTTCGTGTTCCTCATCTGCATGCGTACGTACTGCAGCCCTCATTTTCCACGCGAATACATATGTAAACGCTTACATCACCGCGAGTTCCCAAAGAAAATGATATTTAAATTATGGAATATTTTCAGTATATTTTAAACGTGAAATCTTTGTACCACACATTTCCTGCATACCACAGTTTTTGTTCAATATCCAGTTAATTGTCGCTGTTAAGCATTAATATTTACACGGTAGCGTATTTCCGTAGATAAGTCTTCTAAAATACTGAATTTCAAGCACGATTTTAAACGCCGCACTTTCGAGTATCGCGCTATATGACACTCGTTGTGCGTCGAATAGAATCGCAACGCGGCGTTATTAATAAACATGCTCGACGCTGTAACGGCTGCTGTAAAATTGCACGGAAAAGTTGTACCCACCGTGAAATTCACTTGAGCAAGGATACGAAGTTAGTCTCGTAAAATGCTCGAGTTTCAATCTCCTAAATAGCCCCGGAGAACTTTGTTGCTTTTAATGAGGAATCTATGCGGCGTTAAATGCGGATGACTGAATCGCTGGGAACCAAACCACCATCATGGAAAAACGGATTAATGGGCGCAGAAAGACGGAGGAAAACGAAGTGGAAAACATTGGGCCATTCACTCCCATTTGTCTGACATACCTTTGTAATTCGAATTTCACCAGACATATCGGTTACACAATCAAATAGAGAGTATTAGAAGATTTAGAAGTGTTCAGATTGAAAATTAAAGAGATTGAATAATTTCAAAATTGCATTGTAAACTGTTTGTGTAACTCTGTTAGCTGGGAACCTCACCAACTCCAGTTAACTTCCATAACCACGTGTAGACTACTTGAGGTTCGAGTTATAGACAACCTACAATCCACAAAAGTTCTGATCGAAAAAAATTTTTAGTACACTTAATATTTATAGAATAGTCTGTGATAATTTGTGGACTCCATTATCTTAGTGACTCAAATAGTGAAATTATTAGATAGAGCTTTAAAGTTCATACACAAACCAAGACTAAAAACACTGAGGCAGTAATCCCTGAACTAATCTAACCTAAATATCGAGACGCGGTAACAAACATCAGATCAAAGTTTGTCAAGTATCTGACCCGATAGCTTTGATTTTGACCCGACAGATCTGATAAAGGAAAATATCGTTGAAGGAGGTAACGGATCCAGATAAAATCTACGCAAACAAAGTATAATGTAGCGTAATACCAGATAAGTAATTAAGAAATTACAGTAGTCCGCCAACAGCTTGACCTCCTTGGCTTGATAGAGCACGTCGACGATGTTATTCGGCTCGACATCGATGATCACGTCGCAGATGGACAGAGCGCGAATCTCCTTCAGGATAGGTCGATAATCCCCTGCACCATTCAGCTTTCTTATCGTGATCACGCCATCCTTCTTTCGTCTCAACGACAAGGACTTTTGGATCCGCGACAGACCATCGTTCGTCTGGTAGATAGCCACGAAAGTGTTCCACTTCATAGACTCGACCACGTCAGCGATCGCCTGGAAAAAAGTTTTATACCTTTGGTCAACGTTCGACCTGTCGGAATGGTACCGTTTCTGGTTTTTATTGGCGGTTTAGTGTTGTTTCGGTGTGAGAATGTAGGGTTATTAGGTAGTTTGGGAAGCTGGGGTTTGGGATTTGGAATTTGAGGATTTGGGAAGGTGGAAGCTTGGGAAATTTGGAAGTTTCGGATTTTTATATTTGGAAGTGAGATCATTTGGTAATATAGGAAGTTGGAAATTTAGGATTTTGGAATTTTGGGATTTTGGGATTTTGGAAATTTAGGATTTTGGAATTTTGGAATTTTGGAATTTTGGGATTTTGGGATTTTGGGATTTTGGGATTTTGGGATTCCGGAATTTGGGGATTTAAAAATTTATGGATTTAGGGACTTTGGGGATTTGGGGATTTGAGGATTTGGGAATTTGGGGATTTGAGGATTTAGGGATTTGACGATTTAGGGACTTGAGAATTCAGGGATTTGAGGATTTAGGGTTTTAGGGATTTAGGGATTTAGAGATTTAGGGATTTGAGGATTTGGGAATTTGGGGATTTGAGGATTTAGGAATTTGACGATTTAGGGACTTGAGAATTCAGGGATTTGAGGATTTAGGGTTTTAGGGATTTAGGGATTTAGAGATTTAGGTATTTAGGGATTTAGGGATTTAGGGATTTAGGGATTTAGGGATTTAGGGATTTAGGGATTTAGGAATTTTTATATTTTGGTGTGAGGTAATTTGGTAATTTGGGAATATTGGAAGTTTGGGGATTTAGGGATTTAGGGATTTAGGAATTTTTATATTTGGGTGTGAGGTAATTTGGTAATTTGGGAATATTGGAAATTCAGGGAGTTAGGAACGTTGGAAGTTCGAAAATTTAGAAATTTGGGAATTTTTGTACTGGAGAATGCGGTAATTTAGTAATGTAGAAAATTGGAAATTTAGGGATTTAGAAAATATAGAAATGTGAGATTAGGGATTTGGTAAGATGGAGGTGGAAGCTTAGAAAATTTGAAAATTTTACAGTAGCGAGAATAGTAATTTGGTAATGTGAAAAATTGGGATTTTAGGAGTTTGGAAAGTTTTTAAATTTAGAAATATTTTGGAAAATTGGAAATGAATTTTGGGGTTTTACAACTTACAATTTGTTGAACTTAAAAATGAGGGAATTTGCAAGTTCGAAAACTTAAAAATACTTAAAAGGAGAAAATTTGCAAATTTCGATCTTGACATTATGAAAATTTGGAAAATTCCAAAATTTGGCAAATTCCAAATCTACGAGTGCAACTTCTATTAATTTTCAAATTAGCAAATTTCCACCTTGCGACCTTCAAAATTTTCCACTTTTCAAATTTGACAATTAACAAATCTGTGAGTATGGAAATTAAGTAACTTCCAAAAAGAAATGATGAAAAACTGAAATTTATGAAGTTGAAAATCTCCAAGTACGTATTTAAATCAAAATCTGTACTTAGCCAAGGTTATTTTCGCGATCGCATAATCCCGACGCCATTATTACCATTAATTTCGCGCAACGTAAAAATACGAGGCGTTTAATCACAGGATAAAATCGAAACGGTCGATAACTCTTTGCGCGCGGCAGCGTCGCGAGTCGAGGATTTTAATTAGACCCAATCGGCGCTCGTTTAAGTCGTATCAACGTATTTCGTTTGTTTTTTCAGCTGGCCCGTAAAGGGCGCAAGAATAAAAGCCGATCCAGCGTCGTTAGCCGAAGTTTGGTCTTTGATCGGGCTCATTAGCCTCGGCTTGCTGGTTTAATGCGCCAGCTACTTCAAACTCGTTCGATTTGCCTCGTTAAATGCGTAATTTAAAATGCATCGCGAAATTCCGACCTAGTTGTGTTTTTTTCCTGCTAAATCTGTCTCGTCTTCGTCTGAGATATCAAAGTATTCTGTTTCCATTTCAATTTCATTTAACTAAATCTTCTGACACTCTGTTCTCAAAAATGATATTCCTTATTAAAATTTGTTTCAATATTATTTTGTAATAATTTTCAGACGGTGGATTATTCAGTTAGTTAGAATTTAAATTTAATTTTTATTTCCGACAAAACAATTTGTATTTTATAAATTTTACATTCATTGCAAGGTTCAAGATTTGCAACCTTTTACTTACTTTGCCAACCATATCACTGTCTGGATATATATTGATGGTCATCGGCATAGGGTTCTTCGGTTCTTTATCAGCCTCCACCTCCTCGTTTAGCCTCCAAACATAATCTATATGAGGAATATCGAATTTTGCTGCGATACTCGCGACAACTGCATAAGTGTGGGGACTCGAGGGACCAAAGATGGCTACCACGCCTTCCTGGATCAGCTCGCAAGCTGCAAAGTTCAAGTATATTGTCTTACCTTTTTATCTTCCTATAATACAAGTATAATCAATACTACAGGACCTGTACTACTAAATGTCTATATCAGGTTCTCATATTCATACATCTCTACATTTTCAAGTTTCTATATTTATACAGATTACCACATCTTCCTCGATCAGCTCGCAAGCTGCAACGATCAAGCATACTGTCTTATATTTTTATCTTCCTATAATACAAGTATAATCAATACTACAGGACTGTATTGCTAAATGTCTATATTAGGTTCTCATATTCATACATCTCTACATCTCCAAGTTTCTATATTTATACAGGCTTATGCGGATCTTATATGTTTAAACTTATGTATACCTAGATCTCTATGTCCATACGTGTCTTAATCCTCATGTGTCTATATTTGCATGTTTCTTAATCCTTACACTCTACATTCATAGACAGCTATATTCATATGTTTGTACATAGATGAACAATTATAAGTCTGTATCTGTGCCTAGACTTCTATATGTCCACACCTAGACCTCTATATTTCCACATTCATAAACAGCTAGATTCATACACGTATATCTTTGCATATATAAACACTTACATTTCTGTATCTCCGTCTAGACATTTATATTTTCACACTTGGACCTATATAATTCCACATACATAAACAGCTGGATTCATATATCTTTGCATACATAATACTTATATTTCTGTATCACTGCCTAGATCTCTATACATATGTCCACCCCTAGACCTCTCTATCTTCACATTCATAAACAGCTAGATTCATATATCTTTACATGTATGAACACTTATATTCCTGTATCTCTATCTGGACATCTATACTTCCACACCTAGACCTACATAATTCCACATACATAAACAGCTGGATTCATATATCTTTACATACATAAACACTTATATATCTGTATCTCTATCTAGACATCTAGCTTCCACACCTAAACCTGTATATTTCCACATTCATAAGCAGCTAGATTTCTATGTCTCCACATAGAATTCATAAACAGCTAGATCTACATCTCTACATCGTCAATTTCCATATCCCTCGATCCCCTAAATAATTTCCAAATCACATATCAAGAGAATGTAAAATTAAACCGAATCTCTAAAACGTCTAACATAAACCTTCGCCATCCCAGGATTAATCGAGACAAGTTGTCAAAGTCTCACCAGAATGTCAACGGTCCATTCACTCGTTAATTGGTTCATTAGTTCGTTTTAATATCACGATCTGGTTCATTTCAGCGAACGTTGTCATCGACTAAAACTACCGGTGTGGGGTATTCATACAAACCAGCGGCTGCGGTCTTGAAGCTGTCGGTATTACTATCCACCAGCTTTGTGACGGCCTCCAGCTCGAATGTGGGCGCGACGTCCTGGAATCTCGTATCGTATGCCGCCTTTAGAAATGCAGCCTTATGCTCTTCGTCGCCGGCATGGAAGATTGCGCCTGACAACAAGGAGATACGTGATGTATTGTACTCGGCCATCTTATCGACGCCGTGCCGCGAGATTCGAACGTGCGAATCGAGTATTTCGAACGTTCCGAGGAAATCGGTTCACGTTCGTATTTTCATACGCCAATTTAATTAAACGAGCTCCGGAGCGTAAAAACACGGGATATTTTTTACTTGATACGCGCACGTACATTTTTATGTCGTCGATTTAATATTTTAATTTTGCACGCTGGATGTTTTATGCATTCTTTTATTCGGTCATTCGAAAAGTTTATCGTATTTCATTAATTAACGTTGTGCATGAGGCAATATTTATATTTCACAAATTTTTATGTTAACTTTGGATTGAGATTGTTTTAGTAAACGAAGTTTTTGAGTGCTAGTTTGATTATTGGTATGAACTTGGTTAGTAGTAGGAATTCATTTTGACATGACCTAACCTCACTTTTTTGTTTATACATAAGTTAAGTGTGTTATATATTTCTGGTAGTTTGTTAATTAATTGGTATTTCTTCCTTGTGTTTGTTAATATTAATTTATTATAATTATAATTTACTCTAATTTATATTAATTTTAAATGTGTAATTTTATACACATAGCTTTACCGTATTGTACGTTCTTTATTTGTAGATATTTATTAACAAGAATTTATATCAGCTAACTGATTTATCCTAACTCGACAATTTTTACTAATTACATAATTTTGTCATATCGTACAATATTTATTTATATCTGTGTATTACCATAAACTTACTGCATGAGTGTGCAACTTATTGCACTTAAATGTTCGTTACTATTCAAAGCTTAATATTGCTGTTAAAATTTTATAAAATGTCTACAACATTGTGTTATGAACCATTAATTAATTTTTTCGTTAAAAACAATTCTATAACGAAACCAATGTTGTTAAATTAATTTTCTCATTTTTTTGCATTTGAGAAACCAATGCTGTGTAGAAAAAGCAGCGCTTGTTTAAAATTGGGCAGCCGAAAATTTTATTAAACCCCGCCACATAGCATAATTGTTTTTTTTTTTTTTGTATAAAGAACCGTCCGTTAGCGGTAAATGATTTTAAATATCGAATATTTTTCAAACCCTGCTTCGATATTAATATTGATATAACAATATTGCTTGAAAATTGCGTAAATGGAAAATCCGGCGGCTATAGAATTCCATTGGCCCGAAACCTAGTACGTGGTTTCAATTGCGTTTGCGAATGAATTGCATTAAAAATTTTACATGGGGAAGGTGAAACCTGTATCGTTGCGAATTTTCCCGGCTAAAATAGCACTGTTTTTATGGAATAATTGAAATGGTGTTCAATTACATGCATTCCGTTTTAAAACGAGATTTTAATTATATTAAACTTCCAATTACGGAATTTCGAGGCAATCCGTTTATCGACCAGAACGGAATCATTGTGAACAAACGAAATCCTGATACAAAAGAGACGAGAATCAGATTAGTTTGTATTTTTCGATAGTGGATAAAACTCGTCTTTTGCGATGGAATTTAAGCTGCGCAAATCTGTTTGGGCAACTAACGTTTTTGAAATAATATAAGCCACCCAACAGTTCACTCTGTAGATATTTTCCTTTACTGCGATTTTCGTTTATTGGGTAATTTATTTACTTATAATTCGTTATTTGTTTTATCGAGGTGGTAAGAGTAATTTTGAATGAGTAGTATTTAGCTGTTGATTAATCACAATTAGTATTAATTCAGATTTTATTGTCAATTCTATAGTTAAATCCTATTAGAAATTCGAAATTGTAGTAATAGAATTTAACTCGATACAAAGAATCATCTACTGCCATAAAATTGTGAAAAAGCTTGTAAATATTCTTATATCCCTATAATGATATTTATGCAATGTTCGTACTGCAATTTAAAATTAATTCAATTTAAATTTATGCAGTGTTCTTATTGCATAAATATTGCATAAATCACATATATTACTCTACAACTTTATTAACCCTTATTAATCGTAAGTCACCTCTCATGTTACACTACTTTGGCGCTGCGGTCGCACGTCACGTGAGATGGAACCTGTCGAAATCCTAATTTTCGAGAAACTGTGCGATATGGAACGCCATTAACAGATAATAAGGATAGATTAGATGGAAAAATACATATCTTGCAACTTGATATTAAAGGAAAACATAAG
Organism: Megachile rotundata; assembly: GCF_050947335.1. NCBI lineage: Eukaryota > Metazoa > Arthropoda > Insecta > Hymenoptera > Megachilidae > Megachile > Megachile rotundata. Next base: position 8,603,603 of record NC_134991.1, on the reverse strand, counting down.
GATTGCTTAGTATGTTCTAATTATAAGTTGCCTGGAGGAAGAAGAACAATACTTCTGTGAAACGTGCCACCTTCATGTTGGAGATTGCTTCAAAAAATATACATTAAAAACTTATTTAATATAATTATATGAAACTCATATATTTGTAACATACCTTTGAAATAAAAATATTATTCTTATAATACTGAAGATTTTTTGCGTATTTACCGAAATCAGTTACAACCTACTGAAAATCGTATAAGAACCTAACCGATGTTAGTTTGATGAGATCGAAAAGTCTCACTTTAGTATAATTTTTACTTTGATACTGTTTCTATTTTTTGTATTATTTTTATTCTAATATAATGTACTAATTAATCAAATCTGATTAAACCCTCAAATAAAATTATATCATTGCATATGTTATATTATATTACATATAAAAACAATGCAAAAGATATTCATTTAATATAACACAAAGTACAATTAAATTATCCAATTACTTTTTCGTTGACAGTACCAAAAGTGTGTGTACAATAATTAGACGGTCTTATATTTATGACGACAATTTAAATGAAAAATAAAATAAAAACAGCACGAGAGTTACAAGAGAAAACGGGTGTACAAAGGATACGCAGATTTACAAGGAATACAAGGATTACCATTGTAACATCGCTTTGAATAAATTTGTGCATCGTACTCGACAAATTCCGTTTCATTAAACAGTTCCATTTGAAACGAGTTTATTAAAGCTCGTCCTTTGTTTCAGTGTTTGTTTGCTTCGTATGCTTGTCACGGAACTGATTGAAATTGTCGCAGCCTGCAGATAACAGTATTAACCGAACCCATCGCGCGTAGCGATTAAAAAATTCTTCAAAAACTCGACGCGATTGTGTTAATATCGTGTTGCAAAACGTGTTTGTATTCCTGGCACGCTCGTATTAAAATACCGTTATTGGGAAAAATTCGACCTCCAAAATATTTGACAAACGAAACGATTCTGAAATTGAACCTCTCGAAAAATAGTCAGTCGTACATTCTCGTTTTTGTAAATTTTCTTACAAAAAGTACATTCTCTTTCGTTTTTGTAGATTTTACAAGTTTTCAAGAATTCACAAATCCTGGAATTTGTAAATTATTAAATTTTCGATATCTCAAATCTTCAAATATCTAAATTTCCAAATTACCGAGTTGCTAAGTCTCCAAATCTTCAAATTCCCAAATTTTGCAATTGCTAAAGTGCCAAGTCCCGATATCCCTAAATTCCCAAATTTCCAAATTACCAAGTTGTCAAGTTTCCTAATCTTCAAATCTCCAAATTCCCAAATTTCCCAATTTATAAGTTGCCAAGTTCTCAAATCTCCAAATTTTCAAATTTCCCAATTGTTAAATTGCCAAGTCACCAAATCCCGAAATTTCCAAATTTCCAAATTACCAAGTTGCCAAGTCTCCAAATCTTCAAATTCCCAAATTTTGCAATTGCTAAAGTGCCAAGTCCCGATATCCCTAAATTCCCAAATTTCCAAATTACCAAGTTGTCAAGTTTCCTAATCTTCAAATTTTCAAATTCCCAAATTTCCAAATTATCGAATTGCTAAGTCCCCAAATCATCAAATTCCCAAATTTCCCAATTGCTAAGTTATCAAGTTCCCAAATCTCCAAATTCCCAAATTTCTCAATTGTTAAATTGCCAAGTCCCCAAATCCCGAAATTCCCAAATTTCCAAATTACCGAGTTGCCAAGTCTTCAAATTTCCAAATCTTCAAATTCCCAAATTTTCCAATTGCTAAATTGCCAAGTTCCCAAATTTTCCAATTGCTAAATTGCCAAGTTCCCAAATTTCCCAATTGTTAATTTGTCAAGTCTCCAAACCTCCAAATTCTCAAATTTTCAAATTTCCCAATTGTTAAATTGCCAAGTCTCCAAATCCCGAAATTTCCAAATTTCCAAATTACCAAGTTGCCAAGTCTCCAAATCTCCAAATTTTCAAATTCCCAAATTTCCAAATTATCGAATTGCTAAGTCCCCAAATCATCAAATTCCCAAATTTCCCAATTGCTAAGTTATCAAGTTCCCAAATCTCCAAATTCCCAAATTTCTCAATTGTTAAATTGCCAAGTCCCCAAATCCCGAAATTCCCAAATTTCCAAATTACCGAGTTGCCAAGTCTTCAAATTTCCAAATCTTCAAATTCCCAAATTTTCCAATTGCTAAATTGCCAAGTTCCCAAATTTTCCAATTGCTAAATTGCCAAGTTCCCAAATTTCCCAATTGTTAATTTGTCAAGTCTCCAAACCTCCAAATTCTCAAATTTCCCAATTGCTAAGTTGTCAAGTCCCTAAATCTCCAAATTCCCAAATTTCTCAATTGCCAAGTCATCAAGTCCCTAAATCTCCAACTTTCAAACTTGCCAAGTCCACTTAAAATGCGTCATCCTGACGTATTTCTCCAACTGTCCAGCACAAAAATAGAATCCAAAATAGCAAAACCTAAAATTGATCATCAAAACAAAATCGATCATCAAAGTGTTCTTTTACAGAGAAGCACAAATAAAATCACTCGATACACGAATCATTAAATTGAAATTGACAGCGTGTCCCGTGTCAGCCGAAAACTCGCGAACGTTAATAATCGAGCGAATGTTTAATGCATATTTTCAGATGTTAATTATGCATTCGACACGCGAGCAACCGGGCAATACGCGTTTCCGTGGGTTGGCAGAATACAGATTTGATAAACGGGATCACCGGCCTCGGTCATGAAGATAATTTCAATCATTCGGGACAGCAGTCATGGGATTAGACGATGCAACCATTGACCAGTGGTCAAATCTGACTGACTGGTAGGCCAGCGTACGTCGTGTTTCATATCGATACTTAGACGTCGAGACATAATCCGATGTCAACCGTGGTGATCCGACGCCTACGCCGGGATTACGATGACAATAATGGCTCCTGGCTGTCGTGAAATCAATAAGAGACTGAGGATCGGGGCTATGGTTTTATCAAGAGCTATTAAGAAGTCGAGAAAGTCGGTTAACGCTTCGATTTCCCTGTCCTCCATTTATGTCTAATGATGCTCTTTGCTGACTCTGGATTGATTTTAGCCAATACTTCTGATGGAATCTTCGCTAGTTTCTACAAATGCTATTCACGAATTTATCGATTCTTCTATTATTAGTACGCTTATTATGTTACATTGATATTATATCATAAATAACAATATCTCCATACAAAATGTAATTAATACTCAACGTGTAACATCATCTTAAGTGTCATAGTAATCTTATAACTGAATGGAAGTACACATATAACTTCACGGTAAGTGAGTTTAATAAGAATATTTCGAAGCAATTTCCCAGTTTTCCACCAGCTTCAACCATATGCTTCGTAGATACACTTAACATGCATAGAAATTTTCCCCGATGAATACTGATATTCAAAACAGGCAACTTTCTAGTTCTAGAGAAATCTGCCGTAGATTGTTCCCTAGCGCGTGACAAATTAATATCGTAGTCTTCAATTTTTAAGATAATGTATGGTGTCGTACGAGAGATGAACGCACTTGAATGTGCTCGTGTGAGGCTAATGGAACATGGTGTTCGTTTATTTAATAAATTGAGTACCGACTGGATTTAATTAACTTGACAATAACGTATCATGCCTAGCTTGCCGACTACTACATCACCCTCATCAATTAGCTTCATATTAACGTATCATACTAAACTCGCTACGTTGGAATATCTCCTTCAATTGGAGTTCAAGTATCATCTCAAATTCAACTGCCAATTGCACTAATCTCTCGTTCGTAATTAACACATCAACAACGCGCTCGTGAAACGATTCATATGTGTTGTTACACGTACATGTGTTATACATACAAATCAGATTACATCGACGCTGATTTATCTTCTGAATTCCTGTACCAAATTTTCGTATATTTTAGAATTTAAATTTTCATATTTACAACTGTTATAGTTTTTGTTTCGTATATTTTAGAATTTAAATTTTCATATTTACAACTGCTATAGTTCTTGTTTCGTATATTTTAGAATTTAAATTTTCATATTTATAACTGCTGTAGTTCTTGATACGTACAGTTATCTAGTACGTAGAATTATCAAAACATATGACAAGGTATAATTATATGCAATAGCAAAGTACGCAAATTTGAATTGTCATTTATCACTCCAGAAGGCTGCCTACAATCTTGTTGATGCTTCTCCAGAGAAAACAGAACTTTTGCCTGTGGATATCCGAAACACCGATAACCATAGGGACAATACCGACGAAAAATAACAGAACGTCGTTAAAACGGTCCATTTTGATCCGCCATACTCTGCCACGCAAAAGGTGGCAAATCGGATGTGCGTCCATAAAGCGAGCCTGCAAACCATTCGTACTTTTGCCATATTTCTGCCACAATCGAAGTTGATATAAATTCTGGCAATTTTTTACGATATATATATTTTTTTCTTTATACGAAATTTATTTCTTTTATAATATCCATGTTTGCAATAGTCATCATTTTTGGTTATTGAAAAGTATTTTTGAGGTACTATTTTTATTTTATTTAGGATAGAGATATAGGAATTTGTGGGAGCAAGGATTTCAAAATATGGAAATCAAGATTTGGGGATATATAGTATATCAAGATTTGGAGATCTAGGACGTAGAAACTCGGTTCTAGGAAATTGAGGATTCACTTTGGGTAAATAGTATTTTTGGGTTTTGGCGAAATGAAGATGGGTTGTAGGATATGAAGAGTTATATGAATTTTTCTGTCTAGGGAATTTGGAATCTAGGGACGTGCGATCCAAGGAATGAGAGATGTATTTTGGGATTTTGTGTATGAATTTTTAGATTTGTGGAGTTAGGGATCTAGAGTCGATGTATCCTATGAACTTTTAGCTTTAGAGAGTTAGGAACTTGGGGAAATGGGACTTAAGAGTGTAAAAATCTAGGGAGTTGGGTACGTAGCAATTTTATAATCTAAGGAATTAAATTTGGTATCTAGGGAAGTATCTTATAATACTTATCTTACAAAATTAGGTACCTAAGGAGTTGGAAATCTATGTAAATGGGTTCTAGGGATTTGGGGATGTAGAACATAGGAATCTTTTATAACTGAAAATTTTCAATCTAAGGAATTTCGTATCAAAGAAATTGAAGATCTACAAAATCGCGAACATAGCTTAAAAATCCAGAAAACCGTAAATACAGAAAATTGAAAAAAAGTATCTCGGGATCCAATAGGATTTACGAATATACGTGACATCCATTTTACTTTAGCAGTACCTCTCGTATATTACATCTCCGTAGTTTTAAATAAAAATTGTTTTGAAAATAGCAGTTCTAAAACGTTCTCGCAGGAGAGCTAAAGTCCGACCTCAAGGATAAATCCAGATTGCCGTAAATTCGGAACTGTCCACGAGCGAATCGCATCTAGGAAGCCGCTTAACCGCGAAACGACAAACGTGAAGTTACCGTCACGTCTCGCTGTCCTTGTAAGGAATTATTCTTTGCCTCGTCGACGACGAAACGTACGACGTTGAAGGCGAATCGTAATTGTACTCGTGGCGTGTACGTAAGGGAAGGTAAACGGAGCCAACGAAATACTTGAATCTTCTACGGGGAACTGCACCGGAAACTGTTTTATTAATAGAAAACTTTCTGTTGGATCTTGCAGTTGGTTTTACATGCAATTTTAAGTCTAAATTCACGATATGAACATGTTGAAGATTTCTGAAGAAGTTATTATGCTCATGAAGTCGATTATCGATGAACTTTTTGAGAAATATCAAATATTTGATCGACACGTATTTAGAATTAATATACTAACAATGGAATGTGTGAAAATTGCGGGTCTTAGACGTTTTGTTTTTAGGAATGAGAATTATTAAGTTTTGTTGAAGTGTTAACCTTCATCGAGATTTACCTAATACATTACCTAATATATTACCTACATTGTTAAATTACCCTAAATGTAGGGTTACATAGATATTGATAGAATGAGGAAGGTTCAGATAAAACTTATATTAAGGAAAAATGAAAATGAAAAAGTAATGCAACTTATCAAAAATTAAAGTGAAATATCTATTGATGTCAACCCACCAGTTGGCGCATGAGAGTCGATCTCCATGTACCAACTCGTGGGTTGACATCTTTATACATAATGTAATGCGTCTGACTACAAACCTCAGCTTTCACTGATGGCGATCAATGTGTACGCATTAAACGTTCGCTATCATGGAAGTATCACTGGAAATTTGACAGTCATTGAAAATTTGTCGAGCATTTCCATTCTTAAAAAGTCGTATCTGTTGTTATTGCAATTTTCATTGACAATTATGCATATCTTCCAAATTCGAATTCCTTCCTCAACATCTTGATATAAAAGAAAGACTTGAGTCGACCTCGTGCGCCAATTCCTTGGAACCTGAACCAAGGTTCTTAGGTTTCTTAGGAATTCAGAACAGTAAACGTGAATTTACACGGCCCTTTCGTGAATTGTTAACACGAATTATATAAAAATTTTGTTCAATTCAAACAATCGAATAATTGCATTTGATAATTGGAAGTCGAGCCATATATCAAAGCTGTCCGCACTACGGCCAATTGTAGGAAGCAGTCTCGAAGCAAAAACGATATTTTCCATTAACCAACGATTCTCTGGATCGTAATCACGTTGCCGGAGTGCTAGAATCTCTTTTATCATTTATTTCGCGTTTCTTCCGATAAGATCCTTCGCGTCCTTCGAAGATCGATTCGACTGATTTACGACGGCTGCCGTTTGATAGTAAATTGAATTTCCACCAAGTCTATCTTTCTAGGAAAATTGTACCACTTCCTCCCACCTTTCTCCCACGGACAAACCATTTTTTACGGATTCGCATTAAATTCTACGCGTGCTCGACGCTCCGGATACCGCTCGAACGTATCGGTCCGTGATCGATCATTCACGCTTTTTGCTCGGTTTCTCCGCCGGCTCGCTTTAATTCCATTACGATCGATTAGAATTTCGAATAGCATTGGCGTCGATTAATTTCGACGCTGGATCAATCGAGCGGCCGCAGCTCGATAAGGCGTTCGGATATTCGCGTAATGAGTCGGCCGATAAAGCTTTCGATAAATCTTCCGAACGTTATACCTCAATGGACGAGAAAGAATGTCAAAATATCTGCGATGTCATATGGAACCTTCATAAGCAGATAGGAAATTCAAGATCGTATTTAAATCGATTCGAACATGTACATCAGGGAAATTATAAAATATTTTGACAACTAAACCTTAATATAAATCATCATACTGCAATCAAGTAGCAAATAATGAAATGGAACAATCGTATGTTACGCTGTATTAAAATATTAAAACGGCATCGGATAACAATAAATCCGATCGTACATCGCTCGGTGAAATACGAATAAAACTTCAGCATATTTAATCCGGTATGAAATATTCGTTACAAATATATCATGATAACAAAATACAAATTATGTGGAATAATTTGCGATGATACGGTGGAACAACAGAGCTATGCGCTGTTCATCTCCTTCGTAAATAATATTCAATGCTACTTCAAAATAAATAATAAGAGTAACAAGTAAAATTTTATATAATAATACGAACTTCCTACATATTTTCAGTCGTATTTGTTTTTAATTATTCTGTCCTAAATATCCTAAATATTCGAAGGTTTTTAGGTGACGTTGTCCGTAGAGAAAGAACGAGCAACAATCATTCGAAACTTTTTCATTCGAGGGTCGCGAGTTTACAGGTGGTAGCGTAATCGAAAAACGAAGGGATGCCTGATCGATTTGCCTCCTTTGTCTTCGCTTCACTTTTGCCGGCGAAACTTTCATCCCCCATCGCGTGATAAAAGTTGAGGGCAACGGCGAGCGATATGGAAAATCGATGCTGCGAACGTGACGCGTATTCGGCTGGGAAATCGACGAGGAACTCCGGACGATGCACCTGTCGGGGCAACTGCAATGTGTTCAACAGGTCTTGCGAGAGTTTCGTCTATAGAGAACTTCCGTTCAGCCTCGTTTCTTCGCAATTATAGGCGTTGTTCTGGATAGGTTCACTCTAAGAACAGCGATAGTCCTTCTATTCAAACGAAACGAGTTTTACGTTTAATTGAAAACTACTGTTAAGGGGTTACGTCCGTGCAATGGGGTGTAAGTCGCAAATAACAGTTTTAGTAATCATTTTTTGGGAGATTTAAATTTTATTGAAATATGGGAGAATTTTTAAGGGTGTTATGTATGGTACAGATGTGGATGGTCAGATTTTCAAGTTTCTAAATTTCCAAAATTCTAAGTTTTTTAATTTTTGTGTACAAAAATTTGAAATATTAATTTCTGAATATTCAAATTTTTAAATTCGCGAATTCCCGATTTCCCAAATTACAAATTCTCAAATATTCAATTGTTAAATTCTCAATTTCTAATTTCTGTATTCCCAAATTTGCAAATTCCTAAGTTCCTAAATTTGCAAATTCCTAAGTTCCTAAATTCCTAAATTCCTAAATTCCTAAATTCCTAAATTCCTAAATTCCAAAATTCCTAAATTCCCAAATCCCAATTTTCGAATTCTGATATTCTTAAATTCTGTATCTGCCTAATACTCTAATTCCATAATTCCCTAATTCCCTTATTCCTCAATTCCACAATTCGCTAATACTCTACTCCCCTAATTCCCTAACTCCCCATTCCCTTAATACTCTAATTTCTTAATTCCCTAATTCTCTTATTCTGTAATCCCCTAATTTCCTAATTTCGTAATTCCTGATTCCCTAATTCCCTAATTCCTTCATTCCCTTATTCTCCAGTTCCCCAATACTCTATTTCCTTAATTCCCTAATCCTCAAAGTCCCAAGTTCCCATATTCCCAATTTGTCCAATTCTTAAATTCCCAAATATCTTAATTTCCTAATTCCTTAATTTTCTAGTTCCTTAATTTCCTAATTCCTTTATTTCCTAATTCCTTAATTCGCTAATTCCTTATTCTCCTAATTCCCTAATCCCCTAATTTCCTAAGTCCCTAATTCCCTACTCTCCTAATCCCCTAATTACCAAATTTCATAACTTCTAATCCCCACTCTCTAAGTTCCCAAATTTCCAAAATAAAAACTTTTCTACCACCAAAAAATTCCCCGATCCATGTATTCACAGTCTCAAATTCCCAAATAAAACGTCCAAAATAAAAGCTTAATACCTCAAGCGTAAACTTCATTTCGCCATCCACCATTTTGTCCTCTCTCTCCAATTTCCAAATCTGAATTCAACAACAATCGTCTGAAACAACAGCGAAACAAAACAATGTGTCCTCCGCAGAATTTTAGATCGACAAAACTTTCTGATTCTCTTTCATCGGGAGGCAGAGTCGCGAGCAACTTATTGTACCAAGTTTGCTAAGCTGGTAGCTCAGCGGCCCTTCATTAAAATGTTATTCAGTAATTAAACATTCCAAACGTATTTTTCATCTTTCTACTTCCCACCGCCCTCGCAGTTCCTTCGACCCTCACCGAGTCACGTCCGTCGCGTTAATTAAAGCGGAATATTCCTCCTAAATAATGATAAAAACGCGTTGGTGTATAATAAATACCAATGAGCCGTGAAATGAAATCCCGCGCTCGCTCGCTTTCTCACCCTTATCCTCGATACGATCTTTAAACGCGGTTTCGAAGTTGATTCTCGGTGTCGTCGTTGACACAGCTCTCGGTTCTGCTGTTGTTTTTTCATCCGTGGAACAATATTATTCCATCCGGAACGGAGCGACTCGAAAAATCGAATAATCAATATCTATAACGCTGTACGATGTCTTTGTTACGGAAATTGAACACATCTGTCGTGTTCCCATTCGCGAAACTAAAAAAGGGGATTACAGATTACTGTAATATTATAGACTACTTCCATACATGTGGAATTAGGCACTTTTATTCTTAAATTTTCTCATTTTTAAATTTTTTAATTCCCAATTTTTTAATTCTCAAATATCCGAATCTCTAAATTTTGCAGTTTGTAATTTTAAAACAACAAATTTCTCGAATTCTCAAATTTCCAAGTTTCATAAAAATCTAAGGTGAAAGATTCTTGATAAATTATTGTACTTGAATTTAATTTACAAAATCCTAATTCACAGATATTTAACCTAAAAATTACCAAATAGTCAAACGTTCAGTTCCTCGTGTTAGATTACAAAAATTTAAAAGATTTTCATCATCAGATGAGTATATTAATTTCATATGTCAATTTAATTTTTACTTTCGAATCAAGTATGCGTCATACGCAGTTAAGTAAAAGAACAACAGAGTCATAGCGACAAAGAGGATATTAAAAAGCTGTTCAAGCAAGGGGAAAATAAGCAGTTTCGTGTTCCGGATTTTAACTTAGCGAACAATTACATTTAACGGTGTTTGAAAACGTCGCAAAGGTTACAGGAAAACGACGCAGTTCATGATTAAGCTTCTCGGGATTCTGACGTTTACATGAAGCTTTAATTATCGTCGCTGGCAAACAGAGACGAGGTAGCAACAGAGTTTCATCAACGATGTTAAAGAAGTCGAGATCAAACCCAACGTAGCAAGGTATCTCACTTATTTTCAATTTCTCTGTCCAGCATCGACTAGTTTCGTATATACGAAGAACGTGAGACAATTTTCTGAGAAAGTTTCGTTTAATTCATGCTGTCACCAGGGGGCAGTAAGTGCAGTTCAAAAGAAAGAGCTGCCCTCGCAGTTGTCGTAAAAGCGGCCCTTAACTCTTTCCGTTCACGGTCGACGATACACTTCTGCAATTTAATGGCCCTGCGAGTCTCTCGGACCTGCGAATTATTAAACACCGTTGTAAATTGTTTATCGAAGGCACAAAGGCCTGGCAGCTTTCCGTGTCTCGGCAGCTTTTCATGGCCTGAAAAGGGATCATTTCGCGACACTTTGATACCTCGTTGAATAATCTGCTCTGAGAGAATAATAAAGATCGATCGAAAAATTCGAATTCAATTTTCTGGACCTTCTACATATTTTATTCGATCTTGCTTTATTTTTCTATTCATTGTCGACGAATCTTTTATGCTTGGGCTTTAAAGAAAGAAAAGGAGATGTTCTCTAGGTTAATATATTTTATTTCTGGAAAGTTGGAATACTTAATTATTAATGATATTTTAATTAAATATATGAGTTACGATTTTTCTTTATTAATGAAAGTCTTTATAGTAGCTACATATGGGGAGAAGGTTATTTCTAGGTTAATACATATGTGTACATATATCTTCTTTTTATAGAACCATTTTTGTATTTTTAACTATTAAATTATTAATGATAATTCAACTAAACTATTATACTACTTATATATATTATACTACTTGTTTTTATTCTTTGACAAAAGGAGATTGACCAATAGTTACGTATGGGAAGATTATTTCTAGGTTATGTCTTCTTTATAAAATTTTTCCAGTGAACATTTTATGAACATTAGAATTTGAAATCATAGGTGTTAATCCAACAAAATATTACCTATCAAAGGTTGCATACTTTATGACATTTGAAAAGAAAATTGACCAATAGTTACGTATGGGAAGATTATTTCTAGGTTATGTTTTTTTTATAAAAGTGTTCCTATGAACATTTTACGAACATTGGAATTTGAAATCATAGGTGTTAATCCAACGAAATATTACCTATCAAAGGTCGCATATTTTATGACGTTTGATATTCAAGGAATTTATGAATATTGAGCTCAAGTGCAACAGTCATCACGTAATTATACTTGTTCATGGTTATGACGTTTCTCCGATTCAACTCGTCCAAATCGTAGTAAAGTTAGTTTCTACGGGACACCGGTTTAAACTCCATGCTCGTTCGCGTGTTGGTGAATAGCACTTTCTGTTAGATGGAAAACTGTGCAAACAACAAAGCCTCGAATGCTAACGATATTATTCCGCATAGCTCTGCGCTTCCGACTTCGTGCACTTTTCATAATTGCCGCGTAATTGTTCGGGAAATTACGAGCATTTACGTTGTTATGCGACATCGTTATGAAATTAAAATACAAGTTCTTATGGATGAAGTTGTAGGTAAAATATTACTTGAGTGACTCGTTAATGATTATGGTCATTGCGTAGTGTGAAGAAATTGGGGTTGCAAGTTTCATGTTTCATTGAGAAACGCATCGTTCTAAATTTTAATTAATTTTCAGTCAGTTTTATATTACTATTTCATTGAAAAGAACGTGCGCAATTTTCTTTGTAATTTCATTAAATGTTATTTAATTGTTCCGTTATCAAATGTCTTATTAATTAAAAATTTCCATGAAGTGAATTTTTATTTACGTGAATTTGTTCCTGCGCAAATTCATATGAAATTAACAAAACGTATGCCGTTTTTATGCTAAATTATGCCGTTAGTATGGTAAATTAAAGCATTCCCTATTTTTAAACAAAGCATACTTCTGTTTTTGTTTTCAAAGCAAAGAAAATAGAGAAAATGTTCTCCTGTTAAGTTATGCGATGTTAAAGACGTTGCAGTTTGAAATTTTCGTGCACGAAATCTCCCTCATATTTCACTTTCAAATTTAAAATACAAATCCTTCATGTGAAATTATATAAATATATCATAGACATTTGTAACAATACAGAGTGTCGTTTTAATCCGACCTCCTAACGATAAGGGACGACGAAAAAGCTCTTCGTCAAATCACACAACCGTAAAGGCACAATATATTCTTCCTTTCGCGTAATAAAAACTGCAATTAATCAGGATTAAACAACTCAGCCAAACGTGAAACCATTCTCTTTTAATTCGATCAATTCCCCTAGTGAATTTCCCTGGGCAAAAAAGACTGTCACAAACCGAAAATTAATGACAGAAAGTGAGACGTTGAATAATCCTTCAGGCACAATAGGGATCTTCTTTTGCGTCATCACACTGTGTAACAAATAAATTATTCTTCGCGTTTTGACGATCGATATTTGTAATTACTTTATAACAGGCGTTTCTGCAGGCCGCGTTAATTACTGCAACAAAATTCATCATTATTTTCGTCCATTTCGGATGTACCATTATTAAAATTTATGATTAACAGCGTGTTTCTTATTTAATTACCGCACATAATGAAACAAACGCAATAATTTCACAAATTTAAAAGAGCGGAGGATTACTGGAATATTTTCATTAAATCCGAATTTAATAGCACTGCAATTTTTATTTGAAAATTCACGAATTAGTTGGAAACACATATCACAGTTTTATTTCAATAGTACATGAAAGAATGTAATGAAAATTTGTTTGCATTATTAAAATTAACTGCTGTATTAGTAACACTCAGCAAACAGTTCAACCTTTATCGTAGAATTACAGAACTGACAAATTTAAGTGTACTTATTAAATGCAACCTACATTAATAAAATTAATGATTAATAAAATTAGTACATTGTGTACTACTTTTACAAAATTACGTACGGTGAAATTTACAAAACCAGAAATATTGCAAAGAATTTTTATCATAAGAATACATTACATAAATAACCCATAAGGGTTGAACCCATTGCGTAAAACAGTCCATCAAACTTGAACGAGAATATAATTGTTATTTCCATAATATTACTGCCATAATTGATAACAAGACTAATCACAGTAGCTTCATTACTCGTCAGAGGAAGTCGCCATCTTCTTCCGTCTACCCCTTTGAACTTCAGTCCTCTGTTTCGCGAAGTCCGTATCCGAGCATAGATTAGCAAGTTTCCAAGTCGAGGTTCTCCTTCTGTCACGAAGGAAGCTAATCGAAACTAAAGCAAGCTAACACGAGACGAGAGGATCAATCGCGATGGTTTGACGAACACCGAGCTGACTCTCGTTTAGCTGCGGGATGAGGCACTGACAAAGGGTGAAACAGATAGGGGCAAATAGACCGAAGAATGGCTACCGTTTACTGGAACCTGATTTCTATTCATCAGACACTGCCTGCGTGAAATGAGAAGATGTTATCTAATTATTTCATTAAGATGATTGCCTTGTGATTTGTGTCTATAGGAATATGGCACCCTCATTCTGTACCTCAGTGATTCTCAAACATTTTCGTAATATTAAACCTTTAATGATTGCAATATTTTAAGGTCACGAAATTAAGAAATTTTAGGTTTTTTAAGTTTTGCTCTTGGAGTTCTGAAACTTCATTTTTGTTGATGTCTCAAGATCTTAAAATTCTAAAATCACAAAATGACTGGATTATTGATTTTTCTCAAAATGTGAGTTCTTTGGGAAGCGTTCAATAATTTGAAGGGTAGATGGAAAATAGCTAGCTTCAACGAAACATTCTTTACTTTCTTGCAAATTTAAATTGCTTTCTTAAAAGAAAAATTAAAAATGAACTGATAGTGCTATACATACAGGTATATCTAATTTACACTGCATTTAATTAACCTAATCTAGACATACCACCCAGAGTACAAGTATAAAAGAGTGTATATTTCTTTCTTCTCAATTTAAGCAGTGAATTACGTAGAAAGTCTTAGAGCGTAAACTTCTACCTAATTTCCTCCAAAAACTTTGGAGAATTAGCTCAGCAGAGTGGAAGCTTTACGTACTGGGACAGAAAATTTTGCAGAAAGCAAGACAGTAGAGGATGTAACACGATAAAATCATCTGTATTGGATCACACACAGATATCGTATCCGATCCGAGTTCTACAGATCTGTCTGCGTTAAATCCCCGCAGAGCATCTCGTTTGTAGCCGGGTTTCGCGATTTCGGTACATTGTGTCCCAGAAATTTTGAATCGTTTCCGCCATGCCTCGCAAGCTGTAAATCGTCTACATCGAATCCTGCGAATCGCGGATCATTTGTATCAGGTCCCGTGAGTCTGTGGATTGCCCGTATCGGATTTTACGAGTTCAGAGCTGTTGATATCGTTCCCCCATGGATTTCAGCTCGTCTCTGCTCGGATCTGCAGCTTCAGTTTGTGCAAAACATTCTCTGGCATGTTTCTACAATTGCGTGACAATAGCGCGCGTTGTCAGCGATCTATGAGAGCGATGAGAAATTATTGGGATGTTAGAAAACGAGTTTATAATTAATTGCTTTCGATTGCTTCTTTCTTTGCGAAGAAAATGTGTTGAAATATTTTGGTTTATTTTTATCTATTTTTTAGTTCAAGTTTTTTTTAGCTCAAGTATTCTTTTTGTAAATAAGTAAAAGTATATTAATTAATTTCAAGTTTGAAATTTACAAATTTGTATATACATATACAAGTTTATCTGTTTAAGTTTAAAATTTTACAAGTTTGACAGAAAAATATTTGAACGACTAAAATTCTTAATATTATTTCAAATATTTTTAAAGCATCTCCACAGTTTCTTTCCTCTGCAAAACCATAAAAGGTAATTTTTAAATATCCCTGTTTCCAGCCGAATGAACTAAATAAATAACGAGGAAAAAGATGGTAGCTGTTTCCGTGCTGTGTTTCAATCGAAGTTTTTTAACAATTACCTGGACAGGTCAATAAATATTGGTAGAAGCGGTATAAATTTTATTGGAATCCATTCAGACAAAAAGTGAATTGTTTCGTGTGCATCGGAAAACAAATAAATCGCCGGTAATAGACAACAGAACGCTTGTTGCATACAAAAAGCATTTGATAAAAGTTTATCGAACACCGTGTTCCCTTCTGAAGATGAATTCCCTTTCGCCGGATGTTTAAATTCATTCAGAGCGGATTTCATCTTTATTAGGAACATTTATTTTCATCTTGTTTCTCTTATTGGTTTTTTATCGATATTAAATTTATGGCGCTTGTTATCGGTAATTGATGTTGGTATCGATTTGTTAAATGCAAAATTGTCAGTTATAAATAAGGTTATGTATTTTAGTACACGATTCAAGATTAATGTTAGCGATTTTGGTGGTTTGAACGAGAGTACGTTGCAAAATTATGGAATAAAAAAGTTCATACATTTTGTAATAGGAAAGTGCGAAAATTCAGAGAGGAAATAATTGTTAAATTGAACAAATTTTAATCTTTGAAAGCTTTGATATTGCAGAAAGTCCTAGAGCATATAAGTTGAAGGTTTTGTTTAAAAATTCTGAAATTCAAATTGAAGATACTAATATTAGAAAATTTCAAAATCTTGAATTCTTCAAATTCAAACAATTCAAAATTCTAAAATTTCAAGTTCCAATGTTGGAAAATTCTAAAATTCCAAAATTAAAAGGTTTCAATCTTTCGTCCTAAAGTTCAAAAGTTCCAAATTCACCAAATTCAAAAATTCTAAAATTCCAAGGTGTCATTCAAAAACTACAAACCTTCAAAATTCCAAAGTGTCAGATTCTGATTTTCTTCCGAAAAAGAAATAACTGCTCTCCCAATCAGATTTGACTCAACCCCTTGTAAAATCTGTTTCGAATAATCCTCAAAGAAATAATTCTTCGACAGATTCTGGAGACCCGAAAGTCGGTCGAAGTAACGAGCGAATCGTTCGTGCCGTAAGAAAAACACGAAGTCCTCGAGTTCCCTGAAAATGTCGTTGGTTGAATGGCACTCGTAGTGTCGCGAGTGCTCGTGCGGCACCGACAAGTTCGCCACTCGAGCGCATTGTCGGTCGGTGGCAAACAAAATTTACATAAGACTGTTAATAGTACCGGGATAATGGGTTAGAATGGTCCGCAAAGGGTTGAACGGGCCAGTCAAGTGGTACCTGGTTAGCCGGTATCGTCGGGGTGCATTAAGAGTTGCGTCGAGAAAGCGCCACTTTAAGGTCTTACCGAGTTTTTCAAGTTGCCTTTCAACCCCGGATAAAAAACAAAAATATCGAGGCATCAGATCGTCGAATCGATAACACGCAATCGACCGGAACCTTTCGTACTGTTCGTGAATGAAAAGAGGCTAGCCGAGAGCACTGGCTTGTATAATTCGATGGAACCTGTACAGCCATTTCGTAGATTGAATTCGGTTCGCTGCGCGGGACGGATTAACCGTGGTAACGTCTTTATTTAACATTGAAATATCTCCAATCTCTCTTTCAAACTTTTGATTGAAAGCAATATACGAAAACCGAACAAAAGTTTATACGAGCTGCATGAAGTTTTGCTGAGTCGCGTCATTTTGAGAGATATTTTTGCGAAACGTATTTGTAATTTAATTATGGTTTGCAATTAACTATAGTTGTGATTAGAAACTCGTTTACTGAGGTTTCGATTAAATTTGATTGAGCGAATACTTTATTTTTTGTTATACAAAATGGCTGTCGGGTATACAAAATGGCTGCCAAGTATACAAAATGGCTACCGAGTGTACAAAATGGCTGCTAAGTATACAAAATGGCTACCGAGTATACAAAATGGTTGCTGAGTATACAAAATGGCTACCGAGTATGCAAAATGGCTACCGAGTATGCAAAATGGCTACCGAGTATACAAAATGGCTACCGAGCATACAAAATAGGTGCCAAGTATACAAAATGGCTGCCAAGTATACAAAATGGCTACCGAGTATACAAAATCGCTGCAGAGTATACAAAAACTTCTTCAGAAGAGTTAACTCAAATTAAGCATGACATAACTTAATAGTATGAAATCAGCTTACAATAGTATTTATGGTTCATCGATTTCAAAGTTAACATTTAATATCTAAATATTTTATTGCTGTTCTTGTAGTTCATTACATTTCAACACTAAAATTAAAATAATTAAAACTATAATAATAGCGCATACTGTAAAAGTTTTCAAGAACCCTTATTTATCTACATTCAATCCCAAAACAAATTTTTAAGCTAATGTTGCTATTATCAAATTACTGTACCAAGGAAATATTGCATGTAGAATTGAAACTGGAATCAAAATTTCTCACTGACCAATCTGACTGAAACATCATTGTACATTTCAATAATACAGAGCGTTCAACATGGTTTCTTTATGAAACGACACGATTGGGATATACAAAGAAAAAAGACATGGAACATTATCTCTACGCTGGAAACCGTATTCACATAATACTGTTTGGCCCTTGTGCACTGGGTCATTTAATATTTCATCAATTAAAAGCGACATTACAATAGCACAAATTGTAAAACATGACTGGTTATTATCTGAAATTGTCGCTTGGTGGTTGCGGTTACCTACAGTAATTATCTCGTTTTATTCATAACTTCATTAAAATTCAACGATAATCGACCGATCCAATGCGTGGCCGCATAATCCAATAGAAACTTCAGATCAATATATTCCCAAATTTTCTGAATTTCACGATCGGTATACATATATTTATATAATATTGTCAATGTCTGAGTGTTGTTGACAGACGATGGACACAAAAAATATTCAGTGGCTGAATTTCCAGATTTTCTAATTCTTAATCTTCAATTTTCTGAATTTTAAATTTCTAAATTTTGAAATGTTAAATTTCTAAATTCCTAAATATTCATATTTTTAAATTTTCATATTCGCAAATTCCTAAATTTCCAAATTTGCAACTCTTTAGATTTCCAAGTTTCCAAAGTACCCAATTACCAAATTTTCACGATTAAATTATCAAAATTCTTAAACCTCAAAATTTTCAAACTACCCGTTTTAAATTTTCAATTTCTTAAATTTTCTGCAGTTCTTCAAAGCTCCACATTGTCAAATCCCAACATCCTTCAAATTCTTATGTTTAGAGTCCCTAAATTTCCAAATTCTAAGATTTCCTTTTCCACGTCTCCAAATCCTCGAATTTAGGTTCCTAAATTTCTGAGTCACTAAATTACTAAATTTCCATATTCTCGAATCAGGAAATTCCTACAAAGTGCCATAAACGCGAAGAACCCTAAGAAATGGCAATATTTGTCGATCGACCGACATCTCCATAATAGCACCGATCGCGTCCATCTCGAACGTCCAATAAAAACCGGAACAAAGGGATAGTCCGTGCGTTAGTAAAAATTTCTCGTGAATTTTTACGACGACCCTTTAAAAGAATTTCCTTTCTCGAAGGAAACCGGAACGTTCGGGTTACGATGAAACTTTCAAATTTACACAATGAAATGGTCGCGTTTAAGTATTTTCACGACTAAACGAAGAAAAATTAAGCTAATCTAGTAATCCCCTGTGGTGTCTCATTAGCGAATACGTCGCGAACGGGGAGGCGTTAAAATGGCGGCGTCACGATATCCACGAAGCGAAGAGGGGAACCGAACAACGTTCTCTAAACATAAACTTTTAAAGCGGTCGTAGTCTCGATTATTATTGCATTTGCGAAGTAGCCAACGTCGTCGAAATGGCGTCACCGTGCCCTGAATAAAACCAACGAATATGTTTCTGCACCTTTTTTCCACGAACATTGCACAACTTCGCTGTTACCTCCAATGAAACTTTTCTTTTATGCTTTCAACGTCACTTTTAATTTTACTTTACGATATAATGTTTTGATTTTTATTTAATTTTGTAATTTTGGGAAACCTTTTTTAATGGAGAATTTTACTTCATACTGCAGGATTTTCATTTTTATTTAATTTTATAATTTTGGGGGACGTTGTTAATGGAGGACATTTTTCATTCTGTTCCATATTGCAATAGTTCTATTTTCATTTAATATCATAAGTTTGGAAGACCTTTTTAATGGAGGATTTTACTTTTACTTCATACTGTAGTATTTTCATTTTTATTTAATTTTATAATTTTGGAGGACGTTGTTAATGGAAGACATTTTTCATTCTGTTCCATATTGCAATAGTTCTATTTTCATTTAATATCATAATTTTGGAAGATCTTTTTAATGGAGGATTTTACTTCTACTTCATATTGTAGTATTTTCATTTTTACTTAATTTTATAATTTTAGGGGACGCTGTTAATGAAGGACATTTTTAATTCTGCTCTATAGTGCAATAGTTCTATTTTTATTTAATATCATAATTTTGGAAGACCTTCTTTTTAATGGAGGATTTTACTTCTGTTTCATATTGTAGTATTTTCATTTTTACTTAATTTTATAATTTTGGGGGACGTTGTTAATGAAGGTCATTTTTAATTCTGCTCTGCAGTGCAATAGTTCTATTTTTATTTACTATTATAATGTTGGACATTATTAATGAAGAACATAACAATTTTCCATTTTAAGCAATTTAAAAAAGTCTTGACCACAATGTATCATAACAAAGTGACTAAAATTAACAACAGGTATAAACAATAAAAATTAACACAAAATGAAACATCGAAGAGAGTACATGAAGAGTTCATCAAAGAAAGTACATAAAGAATGCATAAGAAAATGTACTGGACAAATATACATGAAAGAAAAGGGGGAATATCAACATCGGAGACAGAAATAACAAATCAACTGCAATAAAAGAAAAATTCCAAGATGGCATATGATTTATGAAGCCGTAGAAGATTTACGAGGCAACAAGAATTTACAGTTCAGCATAAAGTCAAAGAACGAAGGAACGTTAAAGTAAAGTCAAAGGACGAAACTGAGTATTACACTCGCAGCACCGAATTAAACGGTAATCTTTTCAATAATGTCATAATTCCGGAGCAAAACGTCGAGATTTATACAAGTTCCTGGCACGTTCCCTTTGTTTCAAGGGGCAATTAAAATTCGCTTGCAGATGCAGTCGTATTGCCTCTCTCAATTTTCAGACGAACTTCTCCGGCAACGGGAAGAGAGGATGCTCGGCGTCTCGTAATTTTTCTTCTTTGATACGAGAATCATCCGCGCTTCTCACGGCACGATATCCCAAAGGAAGAATGGAGGGTTGCGCTACGAAGAACTGGTTTAATTAAACTTATAACTATTATCCACAAAGTCGAGCTTAGCCGTGCTATTATCGAGGCTGCAATAGAGTGACGCAAAGGGAGCAAAGCGCGGCGAGGAATATAAGACGAAACAGGAAACTTCGGTATCTTCTTCGACGATAATATCGGCGAAAGAATTATAATGAAAAAGAATAAAGACCGGTAACGATATTACCTTTCAACGTGGTTCAAATTTTTTTACTACACTGACTGAACATCAAAAGAAATTGCTACGAACACTTTGCTTCCTTGGCAAAGTTTTGTTAAACATGTAAACATTTGCGGGGGTCCAATGATTTACATTCAATGAAGGCATCTATGTCTGTGTTTAAGTATGTACTTTATGGTGCAAATTATTTTAGGAGGATTTAGGTAAAGTAGGACTGTTGTAATATTTTGCTATTCTGTTCTCCTATCTCATAGTTTTATAGCATTGTCCTGTTATCATTTTGCTGTTTTACTGTTTTATTATTTTATTTTGTACTATTCTATTATTTTACTATTTTACTATTTTACTAATTCACTATTTTACTATTTCAGTATTTCACTATTTTGCTATTTCACTGTTTTGCTATTTCACTGTTTTGTTATTACACTGTTTTGCAATTTGACTGTTTTGCTATTTCACTGTTTTGTTATTACACTGTTTTGCTATTTCACTATTTTGCTATTTCACTGTTTTGCTATTTCACTGTTTTGTTATTACACTGTTTTGCTATTTCACTATTTTGCTATTTCACTGTTTTGCTATTTCACTGTTTTGTTATTACACTGTTTTGCTATTTCACTATTTTGCTATTTCACTGTTTTGCTATTTCACTGTTTTGTTATTACACTGTTTTGCTATTTCACTATTTTGCTATTTCACTGTTTTGCTATTTCACTGTTTTGTTATTACACTGTTTTGCTATTTCACTATTTTGCTATTTCACTGTTTTGCTATTTCACTGTTTTGCTATTTCACTGTTTTGCTATTTCACTGTTTTGCGATTTCACTATATTGCTATTTCACTATTTTGCTATTTTACTATTTTACTATTTTACTATTTTGCTATTTCACCATTTTACCATTTCACCATTTCACCATTTCACCATTTCACCATTTCACCATTTCACCATTTCACCATTTCACCATTTCACTATTTCACTGTATTACTATTTTATTTTCTTCTGACACAATCGTTCACTAATTCATTATTTTGTGTCTCTGCTACTTGAATATTTCACTATTCGTCATTTTTAAATTTTAACAATTTGTATTGCATTCCTAGATTCCTAAATCCAAACATACTACCTGATTTATCTAAAAATTATATCTAATTTATCTAGGAACTATATTACATATTTATATTTAATTATTTATACTCTTATCTTACACTCATCCTTATATTTTCAAATCCCTAAACATCTACCTAATCTATAATGTCACATGAATGACAACAAATTTCTATCACCCCCATTAAAATGTAAATACATACAATTTAAATTTAATTTTTACACAGTACATTCAACGTTGACATAATAATTTTAATCGATAGCCCACTCGTTGCCCTTTTCTCGCATATCGGTATGAATAGACGGTGATTGGGCTAATTATTATCTTTCATTAAGAGAACTGCGATCAACTGGCGTGTACCCGGAATACCTGTAAATTAATCTACAAAGTACATAATTACAATTCCCAAGACAGGCAGAAGCGAACCAAACTGTTATTAGGGAACTTTGGTCCCCGAAGGTAAGCTGCTTGTACAATTTGATACAGTCACAGGTATTCCGAGTGTTTTGTTCTTAAACAATTTCTATTGTCTCTAGTGGGTTGTCAAATTCGAGAAAGGTGAAATTTTGGTTTCTTGAGAAAGACCGGTTGCGTATCTTCAGACACTTGTTCTATAACTGAAAACTTGTTTTACAATTTGTAAATGAAATCGTACTAAAATTTTATTCATTAAATCACTCAATTTTTTAATTTTCTTAAATTTGTACATTTTTATCACATACATCCTGAGTCCACAATTTGTTACTTTATTATCAATTACAAAATTTTACAACCTACAAATCATTTACAGTTTTATTTTAGACTTGAAAATTTCATACTTCTGTTTGATCTTCAAGAATCTATTTGGAGACTTCACATTTGAATTTAAATTTTGAAACATTTCAGAGTTGTCTAATAATACAAACAATTAAAGATACAATTCAATGAATTCAATGATACAAAAATTCAAAAATATTTAATTATACAGGAATGAAAAATTGTTCAAAGCTAAAATTTAAATCACTTGAAACTCCTTAATAAGTCCCTTAATCTCGAGAAACCTTAAGTCTTATTACTGCTTGACTCTACGAATTGTCGTTAGATCCTGAAAGTCTCGAAGACCCCCAAAACTTTAACATTCCTAAAACTTGCAGAGTACAAGTTCAAAGTCCAGGAATGTTCGAATTGTTCGAAAAGTTGCAGGCGATAGTTTCGAATATCCATCGCCACGTATAGCGAAAGAAGAAAATCCGCAGCAATATGCAGAACGACGGCGACGACGACGATCCAGACGTTCTCGCCAGGATATCTATTTCCAGAGCCAGTATTTTCTTCAGCGTGGACCACAGATCAGTTCCAGCAACGTCGGCATCCGTCAACGATGCCAGCAACATCCTTGCCACTCCCACATTTCCCGCAACGGTACATCAGACCTTTATCCACATACACTGAATATTGATCGAGACTTCTTACCCTGTCTTTCCCTTCTGATACGTTATGTTACTAAATTATGTGCACATGTCTGCATTTTGTGTCACTAGAGGATCTTTAAATTTTTTCAGTTTAGTCATTTTTTGGAATTCTTGTAATTTTCACGATTTTAGGAATTTTCTGAGCTTCTTTAATTTATTTGGTAATTTTATAAATTTGGGGGTGGGTGAGTTTTCAAATTTTTATATTATTTGTTATATTTGCTAAATTGTTAAATTTTAAAAACATCGTTAAATTGTTAAATTGTCAAATTTAATTTAATTTCGTGAATTTGTTAAATTGTCAAATTTAATTTAATTTGTTAATTTTTTAAATTGTTAAATTCTCAAATTTTCAAATTTCTCAAACTTCTAAATTATCTAAATTTATAAATATTCTGATATTTTTAAATTTTCAGACTTTTAAGGATTCAATCAGCAAATTCTCAGACTTCTAACTTCTTGAACTTCCAAGTTGTCAAATTCCAAGTCCACGAACTTTCAATATCTTCAAATTTTGTTTCCTTTAGACTTCCACATTGTCAAATGTCCAATTTCAAAAATTTCTCGACTTTCGCTATCCTGATACATTTAAATTCTAAAACGTGGAAATTCGGAAATTTCGATATACATATATATCTAAATTCTGAACCTCGCAAGTTCTGAAACTCCCGCATCAAGTATTACGCTGTTGTCCTGAATAAAGTCTTTCAGTCAGAAATCAAGCTGGGCGCTTTGAATCGTCGGTACTTTCATTCATCCCCGTGGAAGCTGGAACGTGGTCCATATTTATCGATGCGAATGCGAATAGCGCGATGAAAACAGAAGAAAAGAGAAGAATCGATTGAAAAGAAAATACGCGAGGCATCGTTTGAAGGATCGTCGATTTCCTGCGCTCGAACAGCTTCGCGGGCGCCCTCGTACCGGAAGAGTGTACCAAGTAGCTACTTCCTTTGCCCTCCCTCGACGGTAGCCACTCTTTTCAATCGCGACGTGCCATCGTGAAAATACCTCTCCTATCTAGTAGTAAGTGATTACTTCCTTTTCAAACGTGTAACCGGATCGGGTATGCGTGCACCTTCATTCAATGCCACCAAAGAGACGACGCTCCTTTTCATTGGCGTTTCCCCTACAAAACTCCACTACTCTTGCCAACATTTGATAACGTTATTAGAACTTGTCCACCAACCTATGTCTACTGTGCAGTATGATCACCTGGGGTAAATCATGTTACAAGCAGACTCTTCGTATTGAAGTTTCAGATTTCGAAAATTTAATAATCTTCAAATTTATGGATTTCACGAGTCTTGAGCTGAGGATGTTTGGGGGTTGGTACCGTTGTTGATACGTTTGTAGGCAAATTTGCAAATTTGAGAATTTAGTTTGAGATGTTCGAGGAGTTGGTTGAACATTGAGGGAATAATAAGTTAGAAATATGGATATTTGGGTGTTTTAGAATTGGACAAGCAAGAGATTTAAGAATTTGGAAAATTGAAAAATTGAAAAATTGAAAAATTGAAAAATTAAAAAATTGAAAATTTGAAAATTTGAAAAATTGGTAAATTGAGAAATTGAGAAATTGAGAAATTGAGAAATTGAAAAATTGAGAAATTGAAAAATGGAAAAATGGAAAAATGGAAAAATGGAAAAATTGAAAAATTGAAAAATTGAAAAATTGAGAAATTGAAAAATTGAGAAATTGAAAAATTGAGAAATTGACAAATTGAAAAATTGAAAAATTGAAAAATTGAAAAATTGAAAGATCTAAGATGAATTCAATGACTTCTATTTTGAAGCATGTTGCTTGTTTGTTGCGTTCTATGGAAATTATGGGTGGAGTCATAAAGCATTCCGATCGAACGGCACTCACAGCGTATAATTTTACACGCGCGACACGTACGCGAATATAATCCTTATTTACAGTCGCATCGTGCCAGCATGTTGGAAATTTTAGCGAATCGACCGACGACGCGACAGTTCCTTGTACCCTTCGAATGACCAGTAATTCTTCGGGACAATGGCAGCGAACAACTCGGGACTGGTGTTATCTGTTAAAGCTCGTAAAACAGCGGAAACAAATCTTATAGGAGCTTGTTTACTTCCGCTTCCTCTTTAATCTGCTTTATACACCATCTTCGGATAAATTTCAAAATTGTCATCGCGTCTGTTATCGATTTTGCCTGGTTGCAAATGAACGCCAATTAATTACGAGTACATTTCACATTTACTAATTAATTATATAATTACTTTTGCATGAAACGATTAGGATTAACCCTTCGTCATTGCACTATAAATGTACATGAAATAAAATATGAAATTTTTATGTCTTGCCAAATGAAACACAAAATTGTGAGAACGAAGAAAAATATTTTTTTTTTATTCTGTCGTACTGTTTCATGAAAGGTAGGGAATTTATCGTTTCGTGAAACAGATTTTTTAAATAGAAAACATTTATTTATTGATATTTTTTGCGCATCATTATTTAAAAGAGCTCGGAGCTGTATTTTTTTGGTCAAGGTAACAGTATGTTTTCTGCTGCCGCAGTTCGGCTACAACAATGTGACTTGTTAAAGATTTATTCGTGCGTTTTTGAAAATTTATTTGTTCCATCACGGCACACGCTAGAAATATATCTCGAAAATGTGTGGAGACGTATTCCAACGATTGCAAATATAAAGGATATGATGAAATAGTGATAAATATATGTGTAAGAATTTTATAATAAATAATTTAGAGGAGTTTGAAATCTGCATTTATCATCAGAAACAGAGTGATATTTTTTGTAACATAAAAATGTTTAATTGCAGTGTGCTCTTAATCCCGTTCGACAATTTTCATTTGTGTAATGTCTGGTATTATTTGACGAATTAAAATGTATCTCTGGTAGATTATTTTAAAGCCCAAAGTGTTATAAAATTAATTTCATATTTTTAAAATTTGTATTATTATTTGTGTTTGCAATTTGCGTTTAGAGTGTGCATACATACAGTAAGTATCTTTGAACTTTGACACATTGACCGTTGCAGTAGAAACTGATGTTAAAGGTCAGACATGCTATAACACAGGTTATGGGAATAAGGGTAGTTTATCTTTTAATCTGTGAGTGTACATTATCTTATTATTAGCATCCTTCAAAAGTGTCTCTTGTATAGTTTACATATAAATTAATTCAATTTTTGCAACATCACATGTGACCACAGTGAAAACTGATGTGTGTAGTCAGACACACAATTCAGATAACTGCGAACAATTTTTTAATTTCATCTCTAAATCTGTCAGTGTATATCATTAATTGAATATTGATAACTCTGAAAAATGTTCTCATTTTCTTATAAATAATAAATTTTACTAAATCTTACGTCGGTCGTTAACGCATTCGAAGTTCACTTCGAATGCCTGTAATTTTAATCCAAAGCTTCAACTCCAATATAAACTGTTATCACAGAGCATCCGAGATGGCGATAGATTATCGAGGAATATCTCGTTATTTGCAGCGAAGTTGTTTGATCGCGGCTGATGAATGGGATCCGACTTGAGCCAGTAGAATAGTCGATTCATAGTCAGCCACACGGAATGCAGTCTCGTTCGCGGCAAGTAGAGCGAAACGGTTCATACCGACAACTCGGTCAGGACCTATTTGTCTTATCGTCGCGTCACAATAAAATATTCGCAACAAAACATTCGAATTAATTATCGAACGAGGTATGATAATATAAAACGTTCGTGACGTCGAGCAGACTCCTGTGCAATTTTAGCGGGACAGTGATTAACGAGCGTACAACTTTTCATTATCTCGTATCACGAAACATTCTTCAAACTGTAATTACGTTTGACGCGCTTATTACATCACGAGAACGATGTTCCCGCGAACTGAAGATTACGAGCACAGCGAAGTGAAACGTGTGAAAGAATCCACGGCACACTTTCGCGGTATCCGTCCGATTACGAAGGATACAAGATCGATTCGAAACTTATTCCCTGGCATACAAATGCTCGATATTTGTGCTTTGAATGTAAAACGGCAGCAAAGTTTCAAATATTTGAAGTTTACGTTTGATCGTACGTGTTTCGTGGCCTCGAAAAAAACTAGGAAATTTCTACACGTTCTTTCTTCGTATATTGCAGCATCGCATCGATGGATTAAATGTATGGTTGAAGATGTTCAGAGCGACTGTAAAATGCGATGGAAGCGGAGATGGTGAGCTATGAACGTGGAGTATTTGCTGGTAAACGATAAGAACCGTGTTGACAAGAGCGATGATCGTGATGTGAACGTGACCGAGTAAATCTAGGGATAGATGCAAGGGATAGGGTGAGAGCAAGACAGAGTGATCGAGGATGGAAATACACGGGGTGAGTTGGTTAAGGGAAACTGCACCAATAACTCTTACAATTTTTCAGGTACGACAAATTTCCTGTAGATCAGTCGAATATGTAGAAACATTTCTTGGGATTTGGAAACTTGTGGATTTAATCAAACATAATCAAAATCGCTTTGTACCTTTACATGCATACGTTATATACAAATTAACATAAATATATTATATAAATGTTCTCACGATTTTTTCCGATATTAACACAATATTTTCTAATAGTATCAATAATAAAATGAACGTCAAACGTATTTCTCCAAGTTCCTCAAACACTGTCCGTGCAAAGCTTAACGAACTCGCTGCAGTTCGTTACAGAGGTCTAGGTTCACCTTCCGTTAAGCTTTAATTAAACACATATTTTCTCCGAGTGGAGTTAAGGTCGTCGAAAACGTAGGCGCGTGCGAATTCTTTCCTTCGTTCGAATTAAGCTCGAAATAATTTCTCGCTGTGAAACAAAATTTTCTCGTGTGCGTATGTAGACGAATTCCGTAGGATTTTCGGGCTACTCAACGAAATATTCAGCCTGGGTATTCACGAGCCTTGCGTACGAATGTGTGTAACCGTGTATGCATATCATGGTAAATGCAGCTACTGCATACGCCAGAACAGAGCCCTTATGAAAACCATCCGTTCTTCTCTAAATATTTGGGCATTTTCATAAGGGAAATTTCTACTAAGCCGCCGCTATGACAAACGCTTTCTTTAGTAACCCACCGCTGCGTAGCTTTGTGCACTGGGTGTCTTAAATGTCTGACAATGATGGGACATCTTGTAAGTTATTTTGCGAGAGATTAGGGAAGTAACTGGGCTTCTATATTTTTAATGTAGACAATGAGATAAGGTAGATGTAACATAGTGAAAAGAGTAATAGTACGATGATAAAATAGAACATATAAGGTAAGAGATAATACCAATGAGTATGATGACAAAATAATAAGATGACAAGGTAACAATGAAATGATCAAGTAATAAAATATGAAGATAACAAGTTAGTGAGACATTGAGCTATTGAGAAAATAAAATAAATTACGAAGATAGTAGATAGTAAGATAATAAGATATCAAGATATTAAGCTAGTAAGACAATAATATAACAATAAAACAAAGAGAATAAAATAGTAAAATAACAAGACAGTAATATAACAATATAACGAAGTAATAAGATTATCTTATCTAACAGAGGTTTTCCTATCAAAAATCCTTTACGTATTATTAAGTAAAAATAGTTAAAGTCCATGATATATTATAAACCGACTAGTTACAGAATACTGGATTATTACCCCACTTTTTGGACACCCCGTAGACGTACGTGACTTGGTGAGAAGAGCAGTCGTGTAATACGCCTATAAAGTGCAAACACCATCACCCTGTTTCCGGCCAACGAGTGCACTGCGTCGAGATACGAGCAATTTACGGGACACGGTTATCGGACGCAGTTCGACTGACGAATTACGCGAATTCGACGAAAAAACGAACAAAAAAACGTTTCAACCCAGCGACGGGTAACGAACGGTAGCTTCCTTTTGCTCGGTACACACGTACAACTTGATGCAATGCAGTTATTGTAAAAACATTTTCGCGTCTGGTCGAGTCAGCGTGAAAGGTAAGTCGCATTTTTTCGTTGTTGGTAAAAAAAAAAGGAGAAAACGAAAGGTCGACTCGTTTCTTTTTTTCCGCGATTGTACCG
The DNA here is from genome assembly GCF_050947335.1 of Megachile rotundata. NCBI lineage: Eukaryota > Metazoa > Arthropoda > Insecta > Hymenoptera > Megachilidae > Megachile > Megachile rotundata. The sequence goes on along the minus strand of NC_134991.1, from coordinate 8,574,077 downwards.
GGTTCTGTGCCGAAACTGCTGGAAATTTAATTTGCACAAACTCGACAGGCTCTTTTTTCTTCAGGCACCTCGGGAGAAATTTCAAACGCTGTTCGCTTGAAACCGAAATTCGTGAAAAGCGAGCTGCTTCGACGGCTGCAAACGTTCTGGTAATGATCGTTATGGAAATTTACTTACAACGACATTAGAGTACGAGCATTTTTGTTGTCACGAACTTAGGTTATGTTGTGCAGTTATTGGTATTTACTTTTTTATTATATTTGATGGATATTGGAGTTCAAGCATTTTTACTGTCGTGAATTTAGGTTATGTTGAACGATTATTGGTATTTCATTTTTTATTGTGTTTGATGATTATTTATAATTATTAAGAATTGCTGTGGTTATAAGTTCTTTATTTTGTTGAACTAAATTCATTGAAATGGAATCGCTGTTAATAGTTTTAGTTTTGTTACTTACCAATTTTTATAACTCGTGGGGCGCCATGATTCTCGGGCACAGTCGCCAATAGTCCGATTATGGTGATCAAGATCATCCATCGTTGGTCCATGATGAACAAAGATAATCCTGAAGCAGATAATAAAAGAACTCGTATTACAATGATAGAAATATATAAAACTCGATTTCAGATACATAATAAACCATTCTAACCCTCCAATTTTAAAAACTTACAAACCTTCAAATTTTTTAACTTATTAGTATTCAGAAGATCAAATTAAAAAATTTTTAAGTGTACACATTCTTGAATTTACATACTTCCATATTTTCAAGCCCACGAACGTTCAAATTCATAAATTTGCAAATTTTGTGATATTTATTCATAAATTTACAAATTTTGAATACATCAACCCCTCAGGTTTCTAAATCTTTCTACAAGAAAATTCATCTCCAAAGAATGACTACTACAATTTGAAACTAAAGAATTTAAAATTAATTTGTGAGAATCAATGCTTTTATCGCCATTCGAGTCGTAACGTTCAGGTAAAATGATTCAGAACTCTCGAGGAAAAGAACGTACGATTTTATGCGACGGGGATTTTTCTGACGTTCAAATTTAAGAGACAGGGGACAAGTACTTGTCACGTTCGCTTTACGATCGCACTTGTGCGTCTGTGAGATTTTACTGGTATCAATCGGAGTGTAAAAGAACTCTTTGATCGTTGAAAATGGTCGAAAAGTATCTCGGGTAAATACGTGACCACACGTTGCCCTCGTTTGTCAGCTGTTTGCCTTCGACTTTGATATGTTTCTTACGAGAAATCATACGTTTTGATTTTCTTTGCTAACTTTTCTTTTATCGTTCAATATTTTCCTTCTTTTAAGGTAATGGGTCTGTTCGTATCGCAACAATGGTTATTCTTTTACTTTATTTTCTATGTTTTTTATTATTGTTTGGTGACATTGTAACGATGTTTAATATGGTTATAAAGAAAACATTTTACTATTATATTTTCAGCTATTTCGCTGTATTTTACAGCATACTTTTAATAATTATTCGAAAAGCTAGACAAAAATTATAATGTAAACCACTAACTTCCAAATGTAATCAAAGGGTATTACTTAGTGCAATAAAAGCTATTGATAACATTTATACAATATGAAGTTGAGGATTAATGTTTGATGCAGCTACGTAAACATGTCATCACAGCAAAATGATTATAATTACATTAATTGCAGTAAACAAGTTGTTTGTGAATTTCGGTTAGAATATTATACACCGAAGGTTAATGCTGCTTCAAAGTAATATTTACAGAATAATAATTGCAAAATATCTATATATAGAATGTTCAATGTTCATTTGCAAAAATAAGCGAAAAAAATTGGTAACTTAGCAACTTATGAATGTAAAAGGAATTGTTATATCAATGAATTAGAATTTTTTTCTGTTGAAAAGAGTGTAATACTCACGGAAGGTCTGATAGCTTTGTGATGATGATATGAAAAAGTTAGAGATGTTCCACGTGACTTTAAATGAAACTAGCCATTCATATTTGTACTTGAACAAAGAACAGAAACACAGCGAGCACTCAACGTGGTTTTTAATTAACTAATGAAATTTACGGATAAAAGCTTCCGGGAAAAAGAGATCGTATTAGTCCCTGGAGAACACGCGTGGCGTTTGTGAAACGAGATACAGAGATTAATGACTCCATTTCAAAAAATAGTTTGATAAATCTTGGGACCATGATATAACGTCCTTAATAATTATAGTACTTGCTATTTCAAATATTTGCAGTTAATAATGATAATTTTAACGAATTTGCTACTTCAAATATTTTTAGCAGTATTAGCAACTTTAGAACTAAAAAATCTATCGAGATATTTAGCTCATAAATTAGGTAAAAATTGCAGCTTTCGAATAAGTTAAGTATCGAGAATTTCCGTCCGAAATCTAAAACAATTTCGGAAAATGTTCCTTCCGCTAAACTTCAAACTAAACAAATTGCACGAATTTTAGACTACACCGCATTCAAAGCGCGTTGGAAACAAACTTTCCTGCGAATGAAACGAGCGAGAAATGAAGGGCTGTTCGAAACTTCGATCGTTCCGAGTCTCAAACGTTAATGATGATCATATAACACGCAGATAATGTTAGGGCTTGCATTGTTAATTATCGGGAGTTCCTTAGAAACAGAAGTTAAATAAACCATACTTCTGAACCATGCTTCTCTTGTTTTTTCCTCGGTAAATTAGCTGTTTTATGCTTTGTTGTTACGAGATGTTCAAGAATTAATTTACTCGACTAATGGAAACATGATTATTTTATATTTCTCTTATTCAACTTCCTATAATGCTGGCGACTTCAATATACGTTTTATTGTGTCGTGGTAAAAAATTTATTTCGAACTAATAATTAAACTGCACTGATGACCAATTTCGAAATCTTTGTTTTTTTTAACAGGGACCTTATTAAAATTTAATAAATAAAAGTATGAATTAATAATTTGTTTGATTGCTTTTGGAGTAATTTATATTTATAGACAAATTTGTTTAAAAATAATTATTTTGTTTCTCTATAGAGTCGTTTATTAAAACTTATCAAATAAAAATTTGAATTAGTAATTCATTTGATTACTTTTGAACTAATATATTGATGATCAATTTTATGATCCTCAAAATATTTCCAAAGAATTATTTTGTTTCTATACAGTGTCACTTGTTAAAAGATAATATATAAAAATTTGAATCAATCATTTTGATTGCCTCCTAATTAGTTTATATTGACGACGAGTTTTATGATGTACAATTTAATTTTCTTTTACCGAAATATCTATGAAAAATTTCGAATTGAACTTCAGCCAAGTTTCGATGAACGAAGTGTGCGGCAAAAAGTTGGCCATTCGGGAATTACCTAGATCCTAAAAACACTAGAAAATTGATTTGAACCGAAGAAAGAAGGTCAAGATGTCGGAAGGCCGACAGCCATTTGAATGGGGTGCAATTTTTATCGGATACAGAAACAGCCCCCACCACGCAATGCTCTTTGGCTTCTTCAAAATCTGTGTCAACCTTCATTAAAGGCGTCGTTCTCACGAGGGGAAAGGGTGAAGAAGGGACCGGAAACCGTAATGATCCGAGCGACCGGTGAAAATTCATTCAATTGACTCTTTCATCCCCGAGTTTCTTCCTTCCTCGGGTCATTGCAACGCCAGCGGCCATATTAAGTGTGTCGATGGACTTTCGTATCTTATCGTAATTATCCTCATCGATATTCGATGAAGACAGCCAATCGCGTTCATCTGGAACGGATATGATCAGTGCTCGAAGACTAATGCGTGTTTTCGTTCGAAAATTCAAAGCTGCTGAAAAATTTGGAAAAGATATTCGAGTGGATATTCAAATTATAGGGGAAACTGGAAGCTTATTCAAATTTTAGGGGGAAAACTGCAAGCGTTTATACTCCATTTTTTTTTCTTGATACAGTGCAGTGAAAATCATTTTATTCTCCCTTTGAGGGTTGAAAGGATTCAGTAAACCTCTTCAATCCTAATGTACCCTTAAATCTTAAAAGAATTTTTGCTTCAGATCTTATAACAACCTATATGCGAATCAGAGTATTAAACAAATTAAAGTATCACAAATTCACATGATAATTGTTTTTATCCCTCTTTCATAATACCCCAGCTAATTAATTACAATTATTACAATAATGAAAGAATATGAGGATAAGTGTCCATTTCGTGCATAATTCTTTTAGTTCGTATTTTTCATTCTTCGAATTTAAATTATGCTAAACGTTATTAATTTAGTTACGATTTTCCAGGAACGAGGCAATAACGTTGTCAGATTATACTGCAAGTCAAATTTGTCGGATTTGGGGCAAATAAACGGTATTCATTTCGATATATTTGTTGAAATATGCGGTAATTTCATTGGCAATAATTAATTCTGGAAACTGTTCACAATGACTCAGTAATACGTTTGAAAAATACTTTTTGTGTTATATAATCATAAATTTGCATGAAATCAATCGTAATCACGAATTCAATGGATTAGAGCTTAGCGAATTATAAATGCTTAATCTGATGCTGAGAATCTGAACCGCGCGTGTGTATTTATGTGACGCTGATGGCGTAATCAATATTTGCACAAAATGGGATATATTGTATTTGCATAATATTTTTAAATAGATTTTGACACATGTTGTATTCTTATTTTGAATGTGTATTTTGTTGACTATGTGTGTATTCTTGTATGTTGTTCAATAATAAATTAATGTCTCTGTGTTATATTCAATGTTTGATTAAGATTTTTTATGAGACGAAGAAATAATGATTTTGGTATTATTTTTGCATCTACAAACACTTGATACAAAATACTTAATATACAACCTATTATGTATGTCATATGTATAACATACTACATATGTGTACATATGTGTACATACATATTATACTATACATTATACATATAACTCAATATATGTATATCACTATAATAAAATTAACTACAGTCGACACAATGTAACCTTTAATTTATGTTTGACTCACTAGCATAAATAATAAAATTTAAAAAATTCAAGATACTTCACTGAAATTTAGAGAACATATACAAAAAAAAAAATAAATCTAAGTATGTATTTTATGTGAAAACAATCTAAGGATCCTAAAATTCACCAAACATATAATAATTTCTTTGCAAATTTTCAAAGTCAAAATGTTTTTTTTTTCGATTTCGTAAGAGCTTGTTCTAAAGAATCCATGAAAGTTTAAATTGGTAGTCAATGATTGCTTTCGCGTTGTGCTCATAACTTGTTCTTTATACTTCGCCGACATGTTCGAGAGGTTGAACTTAATTGAGACGTTATTGCCGGAAATGTCTATACGCTTCTTCCCCCTTGTTAAAGTTTGAACGTTCGCGGAACGATTTCCAGATTCAATCTCGTTTACTTGAACCTCCGCCACCGTTTAATTTTTTCTTCGACTACTACTATTTCTAAGTTTACCAGACTCAATTAATTAAAACTTTCGATCGCCGAGGCGAAAATGACTCTGTCGAGTACATTGTGATAACTGATAAGGATATTATCGTATCATTTTGCAAGTTTCACACGAAATTCGGACTTTTAATCATTGTGTGATTACTTAGGATCATTGTTGACAGAAATGCATTTGTGTAATTCGAATACATCATTAATATAAAATCATTTAATACGTACTTGTACATCAAAATCACAATTGTTATGTGCTTCAAATCAACAGGTAAATTGTTTCCACATTTTTCTTCATTTTTTATATTTAATTAATATATATTTTTAGTATCGTTACTATACAAGAATGAATATCTGAAATAACCTTAAATATCATTACTATAAAAAAATATTCATATTTAAAATAATTTAAAATATTCATAGTGTCATAACTATAAAAAAATATATATATTTAAAATAATTTAAAATATTCATAGTGTCATAACTATAAAAAAATATATATATTTAAAATAATTTAAAATATTCATAATGTCATAACTATGAAAAAATGTGTATACAAAATAATTTAAAATATTCATAGCATTACTACTACAAAAAAAAATCAATAATTCAGTCGTTATTAAATACACTTATAAAATCCACGTAATTACACACATTTACCAAAGCTAACTGCTAACCTAACCTAACCTACCACACATAGTTCTTTCCTAAAAACACCAGCTTTGAATCAAGAACGTTCTAGCGCATCCACCATGTTTATTGCCACATGAACCTCTCAGCAAAAATTATAGCCTTATAAGAAAGAGTAAAAGCACTTTCCGTTATTTAAACGACAATTTTGATCGTACATCACACAAAACAAACTACAAACAGTGCGAATGCCAAGAGAAGAAACTTTTCGACGGGACATTCGTTACCAGACATGATTTTCGAATTCCCAACGTAGAACACCCGGTTTGATATTAGTTTAATGGCGCGAGTAGCAGGGTCAACAAAACCCAGGGAAATTTTAGTCAACGATCTATCCTGGCTGTTTATCCAGGGAAAAAGCACTTCTGATAAAGGGTAAGGCCAAGAAATCCACGCTTTTATCGCCTGAACACGTACTATCCTTCGTGGTTGCTTTAACGCTCCATATTGGATGTACACAGATTTAATAAGCTGTCGACCGAGTTTTCAAATCCGCAAAATGCATGAATCTTTTATTTTCTTCGTCACTTTCGTATACCTTGGTGTCGGTAGGGAAAGTATTAATTTGGGGTGTTGTTAGGATGAAATAGGTATGGGAAGAATATAGGAAGAATATAGGTAATATAGGAAGAGTAATGTTGATGGTAATATTGAGAAATATTGGTTGAGAAAATGGTGGTAGGAGAAATTGGAAGATTTTAAGATCAGTTTAGTTAGTTTAATTTTCAAATTTATTGAGTTTTACGATTTTAAATTTGCGAGTTTGGGAAGTTGGGAGTTTATAGGTTAGGAAGTTTAGAAAATTGAGAATTGAGAAATTTAGGGCATGAGAAATTGGAAAATTATGAAATTTAGGATACGAGGAATTTGAAAATTTAGGAATTCGGAAGGTGAGAAATTTGGAAATTTAGGAATTTGGAACGTGAGAAATTTAGGACGTAAGAAATTTGAAAATTTAGGAATTTGGGAGATGAGAAATTTGAAAATTTAGAAATTTGGAACGTGAGAAATTTGGAAATTTAGAAATTTGGGAGATGAGAAATTTGAAACATGAGAAATTTGGAACGTGAGAAATTTGAAAATTTAGGAATTTGGGAGATGAGAAATTTGAAAATTTAGAAATTTGGAACGTGAGAAATTTGGAAATTTAGAAATTTGGGAGATGAGAAATTTGAAACATGAGAAATTTGGAACGTGAGAAATTTGAAAATTTAGGAATTTGGGAGATGAGAAATTTGAAAATTTAGAAATTTGGAACGTGAGAAATTTGGAAATTTAGAAATTTGGGAGATGAGAAATTTGAAACATGAGAAATTTGAAAATTTAGGAATTTGGAACGTGAGAAATTTGGAAATTTAGAAATTTGGAACGTGAGAAATTTGGAAATTTAGAAATTTGGGAGATGAGAAATTTGAAACATGAGAAATTTGGAACGTGAGAAATTTGAAAATTTAGGAATTTGGAACGTGAGAAATTTGGAAATTTATGAATTTGAAACGTGAGAAATTTGGAAATTTAGAAATTTGGAACATGTAAAATTTGAAACATGAGAAATTTGGAACATGAAAAATTTGAAACATGAGAAATTTGGAATGTGAGAAATTTGAAAATTTAGGAATTTGGAACGTGAGAAATTTGGAAATTTAGAAATTTAGAAATTTAGAAATTTGGAAATTTGGAAATTTGGAACTTTAAAACTTCAAAAATTCAGAAATTTCAAACTTCCAAACCTAACAATTTAGAAATATAATATTCTATAAATTTCCTAATAAAACTCTTCAAATTCAAACATCCCCTAAATCAAAAGAAAAAATTTCTACCATTTATCAACATACATAAATCTACCAATAAAAAGCTTGCGTTATAATGAAATCACACCAATATATCATAATGCACTTTGTAGACAGGCAAACACTGTCATCATTGTCCAGAAGGGCGTCTAGCAGTCTCAGATTAGAGAATCAACAATAATAACTGTCATCATAATGGTAGCTACGATTATAATACCCAAGATCAGGGTAATAAATACAGTACATGTGAATCGAAGCGTAACAGAGTGGCTATTTGTGTAACAGCATCGTAGAAATCGCAGTTTGCAGTTGGATGCATTTGTTGCAGCGTATTTTCGTTCTGGGAACGTTATCGAAATCAAACATTAATTAAATATATTACCCACTGTTCTTCTACCTGATTGTAGTAACTTATTGAACAAACTCGATTGCAAATTTATTTCGTTAAAAATAGACGTTACGGAAATTATCGGTTGATTGCGTATTACAAAATTTTGATATGAATTTCAGAGTGAAGATAAGGGACATTAATCGAACTAAATATGTATTTTATAAGATAAAAAGTTATAAATAAAGAAATGTAACAAATTTCAAAGTAAACATAATAGACAATAATCAAACTCAATCTGAACCTTATAAGATATAAAGTTATAAACAAAAATATGACAAATTTCAGAGTAAACGTAATAGACATTAATCGAACTCCATCTGTACTTTATAAGATTAAAGTTATAAACACAAATATGCCATAGACATCACGAAATATTGTAATATGAAAACAAATATGAAAGTAATAAAAATTTATCCGTGACACGTAAGGTGCAGTAAAATGCGTTTGCACGATTTTGCGTATTAACGAGTTAAATAACTCGGGCATGGGTTTTATTGCAACCAAAACGTGGAATAACCAGAAATAATGCTCGCCATTTTATTTCCTCGTTATGGTTTAACGAGGTACGTGTTTGTACACGTTTATTTGCGCGAAAGAAAATCGTTCGATGTGAGTCGAAGAATGCGCGGTAAATTTTGATTGTAAACAAATCTGAAAGGTCCATTTTAGAAGCCTGTCTGTAATTGGCATCAAAGAACTATTTTTACGTTCTTTTGCTTTGTATTTTGTGGCAAAAGGGTTGTCGAGAAATGGAGGATGACTGAAAACTTTTGAAAATTGACGCCCTTTATAAACTGTGCTTCCATCCGGATGCTTTGTGTCCATTTTCCGTTGTTTGCTGTTCATTTCTGAGAAACTGACGCCAATTTTATTCCACTTTGATCCTACTTTTGTTAAATTAATTTGATCGTCAGCTATTTAATTTTAAAATTCATATACAGAAATAGTAAGGTTTCTTGCGATATTAAATAACAGAAGAGAATTACAATTTAATTAACCTGTTATTCAATCATATTTTACCACGATATAATTTCAATAATCGAAATAAATTACCTCCTAAAATAATTTTGTTTCGAATAAAAACAAGAACTATAAGACTTGAAACAAATAATTTATAGGTTATGTTGGTAATAAACTATTATTTGTAGGTTATGTTGGACTAAACTATTTACAGAGTTTCAAAATATTCATAAAGTTGCACATATCAATTCTAAATAAAAGAAAATGTGTTTGAAGTGAAACTGCGATATGAAACCTATGTCATCAACAATGCACGAGGATAAAAACATTCTGCATTTCATATGAATTTTCTAGGAAGTTCAGTCAGCCATTTTTTGTCGACGTTACGAAAGCTCCTCTCGAACCTTTGACACTGCAGTTTTTTCAATAACATATTGACAACGTGCGCGGAATCAGATTTCAAGAACACTATGTGCCTTGTGCATGGAATTTTGTAATCGATATCCGCTGTTACGCACTGTTCCTGGAACAAACGACTCTTTTGAACAATGCAGAATGATCGTAGAAGTTGCAATTTGCGATGTTAAAACCTGTGAAACAATTTTATGGCGGTGATCATCGATATATCGTGAAAGTTACTCTCTATCGCGAGTTTGTGTAGCACATTGTTGAGCCACGCATTTTGCAACGTTATCCTCGCAATGTTCAATAAAAGCGTTTGCGTCGAATGTTCTTTCACGGAGATAAAATATCGATGTGGACAGATACTTCGAGTTTCATTTCTTTGAATTATTAATTTTTATATTGCTTTTTTAATTTTCGTTTTATGAATTATTGTATTTGTTCTCAATTTTCGTTTCATTAATTATTCTACTTTCTTTTAATTTTTGTACTATGAATTATTTTATTTTTTCTTCATTTTCGTGTTAGGAATTATTTTATTTCTTCTTCATTTTCGTATTATGAATTATTCTATTTCTTCTTCATTTTCGTATTATGAATTATTTTATTTTTTCTTCATTTTTGTGTTACGAATTATTTTAGTTTTTCTTCACTTTCGTATTATGAACTATTTTATTTTTCCTTCATTTTTGTATTATGAATTATTTTATTTCTTCTTCATTTTCGTATTATGAATTATTTTATTTTTTCTTCATTTTTGTGTTACGAATTATTTTAGTTTTTCTTCATCTTCGTATTATGAATTATTTTATTTTTCTTCATTTTCGTATTCTGAATTATTTTACCTTCTCTTCATTTTCGTATTCTGAATTATTTTATTTCTTCTTCATTTTCGTATTATGAATTATTTTACTTTTTCTTCATTTTCGTGTTACCAAATATTTTATTTTTTCTTTAATTTCGTATTATGAATTATTTTATTTTTCCTTCATTTTACGAATTAATCTGTATTTCATTCATTTTCATATTACGAATTATTCATTTTTAACATTATTCACGTTATGAAGTATTTCCTTTCGATGTTTGCTGAAGATTTTAAGAGCATTAAATTTTAATCTTGCCGCATCACCCTAATTAAATTTTGCATTCGTCCTTTAGTTTTTTCTTCTTTGTTCTAGCATGCTAATTACGCAGTTTATGAATACGGGTCCAAGCATATTTAATTACGGGTCTAGGTGCATTAAATATATTTAATATCAAAAGCATATGTACCTTGGTAAAATTAAAGATGAAAACTAGAAAAAGATAGCAATAGAAATGATTAATAATATTAATGATTAATAAAACAGTTTTAACTGCTAATAAAATAGTTTCCTCGCATATAAAAATACTGCAAGAATTTGGTACATTAAATAGAAAATAATTAAGTGATATAAGAATTTGAACATCAAAATCATGAGCACACAGCCAAAGTATTTTGTATATTTAGATCATTGTGCCTAATTTTCTTTTTAATTTAGCAAAATACTTGCATAAACTAATTCAAACAAAATACTCTGTTCTACAATTTCTATATAAAATAACAAACCATCCGAAACAAATGAAATCATTTAACGAAGAATGGATCACCTCTAACCTCCTCAACTTCAAAGGATCTAACCTCCTTAACTTTAAAGGATCCTAAAATTACCTGTTGCAACGAATTGTACTAATTAATAAAGCAATATTATTTCCCGTCGATATTTCATTGAAAACATTGCACACCGAAAATTCATTACCCTTCTCGACTATTTCCATCATTCTCGAACAGAAACCATTGGTGCGTTGGTAACGGAATAATTGCAGGTTATGTGGTTCACCCGGTACACAAACTGAAAGAGCCTGGAAAAATCAAGATCCCGAGTAGATTGCGAAGAAAAAAGAAGGCGAAAGCGGTTCGAGTCATGGGAACAAGCCCGATGGAGAACAGGTGGCCGATCCAAGCACCATTCTAAAATCGACTCTCCTTTTTGCGCGCACCCTCGGTTCACCCACCGCGAAATGCTTGCGAGCTGGATTGGACTCGATTTAAACACGGTGGAAACGAATTCGGCCATTGGTCTCGATTCGAGAAACGCCACTCTAACCACTCTCGTGAGGCTACCCTATAGAAATTGAATATCGGTCCGTCGAGCAACTTCCTACAATTTTCAATTCGTGCTTCGGATTATGAATATCGTAATATTTCCTGTATCGTAAATATAGAAAAACGAAATGGATGGTATAAAAAGGAGCAATGTATGGCCACTGCAGGAGAGCCTGCACTCTTCAACTTGAAAAGGCTGTGCTACCTTCATTTTTTGGGGTCATGTTTGAAAATGATCATTTTTTACGACGAGAGTTATTTTTAGAGCGTTGGCAGATTTGGCTATTTTACCAATTTTAACGATTTTTGGGAATTTTTTTAAAAATTCATTTGCGGTGAAGTTCTGAATATTTGTTCAAATTTTATAGGCACATTGGATTAGGATATTTTTTGGATTTGATACAAATTGAGTGGAAGTTTCAAAATGGGTTCAAAAAGTTTGAGGTTTTTAGAGTTTGAATACAAATACAAAAATGTTAGTTTGGAAGAATTAAAGTCAAATTAAAATATTCCAAAATGAAGAATGAAATTTCTAAAAGTGTCAACAGTACAGAACTTTGAGATCACTAAGTTCTAACGTCCTTAAATCCTTAAGTTCCAAAGTTCTGAAGCCCTGTAATCCTATACTTTTATAATTCTACAGTTTCAATATTCCAAACATCCTAAGTTGTATATACCCTCAAAATTCCAAGCTGCGAAAATCTCAATCCTAAAATCCTAAAATCCTAAAATCCTAAAATCCTAAAATCCTAAAATCCTAAAATCCTAAAATCCTAAAATCCTAAAATCCTAAAATCCTAAAATCCTAAAATCCTAAAATCCTAAAATCCTAAAATCCTAAAATCCTAAAATCCTAAAATCCTAAAATCCCAAAATCCCAAAATCCTAAAATCCCAAAATCCTAAAATCCCAAAATCCTAAAATCCTAAAATCCTAAAATCCTAAAATCCTAAAATCCTAAAATCCTAAAATCCTAAAATCCTAAAATCCTAAAATCCTAAAATCCTAAAATCCTAAAATCCTAAAATCCTAAAATCCTAAAATCCTAAAATCCTAAAATCCTAAAGTCCCAAAATCTTGGACTTTTAAATGTCTAAACTTCCAAAGTTAAATTAAAAAATTCTGTAAACTCAATTGACTGTTTCCTGCAATTTCATTCCGATTTTCCATACAAAAGCGAGCCGCTACAGTGCACGCCAAGGACGATTAAATCTGGAAATAGCTGGAAGACCTGCATCGAGCTTTCCTTATTATCGAGTCGACGGGTCGCGTCGGTTCTTTGATCAATATATACGTTATTAGGAGATCGAAGTCCCTTCGTCGCCAATTTACATTTATCTGATCCTTAACTGGCTCCCTTCGAAGCTATCGATAGGCCATAAATTTATCGGTAATAGTATCTTTCTGGATGCGCTACTCACGGGTCTGAACCGGAGCTTAATTGCATCTGAACCCGACATAATTGCCGAGTCGAATGAACGGAGAAGCTCCGTTGAACGAATACGATGAACGGGCTCGGTTATTCCCAGAGAATTGCGTGGATCACGTTCGTTAAAAAGCAGAACTCGAGCGTTGGCGTTGTTAAAAACATACCGGTGTTCTCGTTTTCGTCGACAGACATACAAGTAAAAATTCGAAGCTATCGACAGTTTGGTGTCCTGATGCTCTTCGAATGCAGACAAGTTTCCAGCACAATTTCCCTGCTAAATTTTCACCCTCTTTTTTCTCTCCCTCTCTCTTTATGTCCCTCTTCCGTTCACCTTTTTTTTTTGATTTCTTTTCTAATTTTCACGCCAGCGTCGAGAGCTTTCAGAAACCACCGAATATTCGCCGCTTTTATCGCGGAAGAAAGAACGTGACAATTTTTCTGCTTGATTGACGGCGAGCGTGGTTTTCGTAAATTGTCGTCGATTTAAATTTGTACGGTGCTTTTGTCGTACGTATGAAATTTTACACCTACCCACGATCAGACAATCGATGCAGTCTGCTTTTTTTCGGGTTTCAACTTTTCAACGGATGCGCTATTTTTGTTTAACCAAATTCCGATCGTTTTCGCAGATAGAGATTTGTTTTCGTGAGATCTGTATCCGTCTGAGGGCTGATACGTCCGATAAATGATTAACATTAAAAAAGCATGATTTCGAAGTTTTGTTTGCTTTCTGCATTTCAATGTGTGCAACGTGACATGTCACAATATGCAGGCACAATTCTCGTTTCTGTTCCAAATCTATTTTATTTAAATTGAAATTTTATCTCTGCCTTCAAATTTTAATATTTCAGCTCACTTTTCACTCTTTCGATATGCTAGTTAATTCTTCGTACTGCAACATTCTAATTAATTTTTCATATTTGAATATTTTAGTGTATTTTTCATATATTAATTTTAAACTTAATTTTTCATATTTTAATATTCTAATGAATTTTTCGTATTTTACTGTTCTACTTCTTCGCATTTTAACATTGTAGTTAATCTTTCATATTTTATCATTTTAGATAAATTTTCATATTTTAACACTGTAGTTTTTCATTTTCATTATTTTTCATGTTTCAGTATCTTAGACAATTGTTCATGTTTCAATAATTTTTTTGATATTTCAACAAACATGTCATTTTAATTTAATATAATTTAATAACAATTAAATAATGGTGAATACAGAATTTCATCTTTCAGAAAACTGACTTGAATGTATAGAAATATTTTTAACGCGAGCTTAATAAAATGTATTCAAGCAAGAAAGTGCAGTTTTCCTCCAATTTTTTAATTTTGTGAAACTATTTAACGAGTAATTAATTCATAACACCAAATTGACAAATACTAAAGAAATAACAGAAAAGATACAACAAATGAAAAAACGAATTTTAATTCTGAAATGGTTTTTGAGGCGTATAGAAAGCAGTAAACACTTTTAAAACGAGTTGTGTAATATTACACATTGCAGAGAGGTGGCGACCTCTGCACACGTTGCCTCGGGATTGAACGTGATAAACTTTGACAGTTCACATTTATTATTTACATTATTGTCTAACGGAAATTCCGTCTAAATAGCTTCAACTGTTAAACAATTTCACAAAAATTATTATAACGTAAATTTAAATGAAAATTGCTTTTTTTTAAATTAACCCTCTGCATTCGAAATGTAACTCACACTCACCATTTCGTTTAAACAACAATTTAAAATCGGTATTTTCTAACTAAGTAGCGTCATACATATGTGTAAAGAATTTATCAATTTTTCAACTAAAATATTTCAAATATGTCCAATAGCAAAAATGCCTCCGGCATAAAGAATTAATTTCGATTGCATTTTCAGTCCCACTTCAGACTTCATAATTTCCATCAAATACATTAAAAGGTACGACAAAAATTTACATCGAGTGCATTAAAATTTACATCGACTGCATTAAAATATACAGCAAAAATTTACATCAAATACATCAAAATATAGGACAAAAATTTCCGTCGAATACACTAAAATGTACTTCGCTGATCCCACATGCATTACACGTTTCAAGAATTCAAATCGACGTCATTTTTCGGATTTGTGTGCATCTTCCAAGCAAAAATAAATTGAGTGAAATATTCAGAAGTACCTTTGCGAAAGAAAATATTTGAAGAGAATCTCGTACTTTCGTTACAGCGACGTTTCTTCGCGACAAAACATTCTAAACATTCCAGAATTTGGCGTCACGTTCCGCGTTGCCGAAATCCGAAGGTTTCACAGCAACCGGAAGGTGCAGTATTGAAACGGCGATCGCGCGTACCGATTCACGTCGCTATTTACCGAGCCACACCGCGTTTAATTCGAACGGAATGGAAAACTCTGACCCTGAGAATTTTCTCGAACACCGAGACGATTAAAAGAACGTCAGAGTCGATGGGAGCGTCGTGGCAGACGTCGTTCGGTCGCTCCGACACCAACTGATTTAAATTTAGCAACGGATCAGCCTAAATACGCGCCGCTATGAGTTCAATCCTCCTCGAGGAAAACTCGCAAGTCACACATTTTAGATCGCCATGTGTTGTATAGTTGTATGTTAAATTGGTACGAGTTGTATAGTTGTGCGTTAAATCGGTACTAGCTGTACAGTTATGAATTAAAGTGATTTGTATAGTTTAAATTGTGTTGTGCAGTTACGCGATGAGTTGCCACGAGCTTATACATGCTTATTATATGTTGGTACATGCTTGACTATATAGTAAATTGAAATATGAGTAATTTGAACACTTGAGTACTTTATTAATTCAGGACTTGAATAATTGAATACTTGAATACTTGACTAATTTAATATTTGAATACTTGAATACTTGACCAATTTAATATTTGAATACTTGGATTATTGAATTATTGAATTATTGAATTGTTGAATAATTGAATAATTGAATTATTGAATACTCGAATGTTTGAATACTCGAATGCTTGAATACTCACGTGTTTGAATACTCGAATGCTTGAATACTCTAATGCTTGAGTGCTTGAATACTTGAATACTCGAATGCTTTAATACTCTAATGCTTGAGTGTTTGAATGCTTAAACACTCGAATGCTTGAATACTCGACTGCTTGAATACTCGAATACATGAATACTCGAATGCTTGAATACTCACGTGTTTGAATATTCGAATGCTCGAATACTCTAATGCTTGAGTGCTTGAATACTTGAATACTCGAATGCTTAAACACTCGAATGCTTGAATACTCGACTGCTTGAATACTCGAATACTTGAATACTCCAATGCTTCAATACTTGAATACTTGAATACTTGAATACTTGAATACTTGAATACTTGAATACTTGAATACTTGACTACTTGACTACTTGAATACTTGAATAATTGATTAACTGAGTAATTGAATAATTAAAAACTTGAAAATTTGAATACTTAAAAACTTGAAATCTTAAAAGCTTGGAGCCTTGAAAACTTGAAAATTCAAAAATTTGAAGACTTGATAACTTGAAAATTTGAAGATTTCAAACGTCGATAACTCAACGCTCCCTAAACTTGAGAATTTCATAACTTGATCCTTTTCAAAATTTTAGAATTTGAGAAATTGATCTACTGCAAAATTTGAAACAAGAACATTCGGGAGTCCACAAATATATAAATCCGTAAATTGCGAACAAATGGCGTCGACAGAAGTTAACCTCGGAAAAAAAGAGGAAAGAAATACAAGTTGAATTGAACGCACGTCGAGCACGAACAGGCAATTAAGCAGGGCAAAAGTCGTACAGCGTAAAAAATAATTGTTTAATAACCGCCACGTGGAAAACGAGCGAATTTGGGCACGCGTATGAATATTGAATTCTACGCCACGTTAATCCAATTGCCAATTAACTGTCTCGCATTTAGCGGCATCAAAAAGTTGTTGCCGCTCGATGATTAAATTTCGTCAGGATTTTTGACGCCGTGTATCTCGCGGAAATAAATTGTGTAATGTAATATCGGCGAACAAGACAGACAGGAGTTCGATACGGACAACTTTTGCGACGACGTGATGTCGTTATAATAATATCCTTAACGATCCGAGGAAATTTCTGCGTAATACGTCATTTTCGCGACATGTTTTCGCTTTGATATGATTAGGGATATTTATAGAAAACAGCAAATTGGTTTATTAATACCGTGAGTGGAGTGTTTTTGTTCAAATTTTCGAACTTCGGTAGCCAACGAATTTATGAATCTGGTATTATAGAAATCAAGAAATCTAGAAATTGGGAAACATACAAATTTAAAAATGTAGGAATATGGAAATCTAGGGACATTGTATTATAAGAATTTGAAAATGTGGAAAGAAAGTAATTTAGACATACAGGAATGTAGGAGTTTAGAAATCTGGAATATTGGGGACGTGGGAGTTTGGAAATTTAGAAACTTGAAAATGTAGAAATTTGTGAATCTGAAAATTTGCGAATTTAAGGATCTAGAAATCTATGAATGTAGGAATCTAGAAATCTACGATTTAGAAATCTAAGAATCTGGTAATCTAGAAATCTAAGGATATGCAAATCTAGGGGTTTTTAAATCTGGGAATCTAGAAATCTAGAGACTTTTAAATTTAGGAATCTGGAAACCTAGAGATGTTTAAATCTAGGGATCTGGAAATCTAGGGTTCTGGAAATCTAGAGATCTAAAAATCTAGGGATTTGGAAATCTAGGGATTTGGAAAACTAGGGATTTGGAAAACTAGGGATTTGGAAAACTAGGGATTTGGAAATCTAGGGGTTTGGAAATCTAGCAATCTAGGAATCTAGTAATTCAATAGTTCAGTAATATAATAATCTATTAATCTCTCAATCCAGTAATCTAAGAACCTAGTAACTTAGTAATATCCTAACGTACTAATCCAGTAATCCATCGATCCAGTTATCTACGAATCTAACAATCCAACTTAAAAATCCAAGAATCTAAAAATTTAGTGACTCAGATTTTACAGAAGTTTCTACTTCCACGC
Organism: Megachile rotundata; assembly: GCF_050947335.1. Lineage (NCBI taxonomy): Eukaryota > Metazoa > Arthropoda > Insecta > Hymenoptera > Megachilidae > Megachile > Megachile rotundata. The sequence continues at coordinate 8,555,837 of NC_134991.1, read as the reverse complement.
TGTAAACTTAATTCTACGCTGCTAGAGTTTCTTAAAATTTTGCAACGGATTGTATCATAAAAGACAGAGATACTTAACAAAATAAGTTCTCCAAGAACATAAAATAATTCACGTTGTTGTAACGGTTGAACGTCTTTGAGAATATTCCGTCCCCTTTACAGCTATTATAAAAGTTTCTGCTTAAAACCAACAGGCAGCCGGGCAAACCTTTGTCGCGTGCAATTCAGCGGTCTTCTGTCCTCCGCAGCTGGGTGGATTTGAATTTCCCAGAGTCGCTTTTAAAAAAACGTAATCCTCATTAAATTACATCCTGCACAGGTTCGCACCGCCCTATTAAAGGGCCAGAGTTGCTTTAACTTTGACATGGACGCGGTAACAGAGCCAGTTGGCTTGCTCGATTACAGAAAAGTCGGGCCTGCAATTAGGCGATGACGCGTTTTGCTTTAGCAATTGCCCAATTAACACGTTCCGCTGCCGATTAACCAATTAACGCCGAAACCATTGGACGTCGCATTTTTTAGTCATTCTCGGAACCATATTATTTTTGTGGTATTTTACTACTTTTATTGGATAGGAGTGTTCAGGTGTGTATACTCATGTGGATGATGTATGAGAATTTTAGACACATATGTAATTTTGTACAATTTGTCTGATGATCATGCTGAAGATACTGAGAGATTCATTAGTTAGTATCCTTTATTTCGAACAATGTTATGTGCAAGGTAATTTGTTATATTTGTCGTCCACAAGATCAAGTATATACTCATGTGGATGATGTATGAGAATTTTAGACACATATGTAATTTTGTAGAGTTTGTTTGATGAACATGTTGAAGTTGCTGAAGGATTCATTAGTTAGTATCCTCTATTTCGAACAATATTATTTTCATGGTACTTCGTTATATTTGTCATCTACAAGTTCAAGTGTGTATACTCATATGGATGATGTATGAAAATTTTAGCCACATATGTAATTTGATACACTTTGCCTGATGAACATGTTGAAGTTGCTGAAGGATTCATTAGTTAGTATTCTCTATTTCGAACAATATTATTTTCATGGTACTTCGTTATATTTGTCATCTACAAGTTCAAGTGTGTACACTCATATGGATAATGTATGAGAATTTTAGCCACACATGTAACTTGATACACTTTGACTGATGAACATGCTGAAGTTACTGAATGGTTCATTAGTTAATATCCTCTATTTCGAACAATATTATTTTCAAGGTAGTTTGTTATATTTGTCATCCACAAGTTCAAGTATGTATACTCGTGTGGATGATGTATGAGAATGTTAGACACATATGTAACTTTCTCCATTTTGCCTGATGCACATGCTGAAGTTACTGAAAGTTTATTATTAATAATATGCACTAAATAAACGGCTGAACCTAGTTATACGAACGATGCATTCATATGGAAGTTCAACTTTCACCCACATATGAAAATGTCAATGATTACAAATAAATAAAAAAAATAAAATTGTGATAAATCAACCACCTACATAAATATTACTCAAGTTTCAAAATACACAATCTTCATCGTAAATTATTAAAATTTTTAAATATACATTAACTCTGTGTCTTTTTTCAATTTTACTTAAAAATTTATTTACAAAAAATAATAGTAACTTCAGTTAATAAAACAATCGACGCTACAACTGATAATTTTGTACCATTCATCATTTTCAATCCATACAAAAAATATTAAAATAAAAAAAAAATAATTAAAATTGCACAGCTAAATCAAGGCACTAAATAAATTCGTACATCAAATATAATCCATTCATCCACGATTCATGAGAATATGTTTGTTAATCTCCATTCATTCATAGCACGACGATTTCATAACCGATTTTATTTTTACATTTTTCACCGACCACGAGAGGCACTGACAAAAATAAACAGCCTCTCGTTTAAGACGTCCACGTGAAACGAGCGCTTCTGTCGGTTATCTTCGTTTTCTACAGTAAATTTATAATTCAATGACTTCATAGTTTCTCACTCAACAGCTTAAAGCACTTTCGACCGCATAATAGTTTCATAATTGGAAACAAAACTGTCAACAATTTATAATCATGCTTTACGATTCGACCGATAAACAGTGACGTAAGTTGAGGATTAGAATGGTGATATACGACGCGGCGATTTAATATGGTTTATGAGGAGAGACAATGGGAAATATTTTGGAAGTACATATTAGTGGTCATTTTTTAGGATTTTTACAATTTATAAATTATGAAATTTTAAACTCCCTGAATTACCATATTTTCAAATTCTTAAATTCTCAAATTTTCAAATTTTCAATTTTCCACATTCTCAAATTCCTAAATTTTCAAATTCTCACATTTCCAACTTCCAATATTCCCAAACTCTCACATTCCCAACTTCCCACATTCCTAAATTCCCACATTCCTAAATTCCCACATTCCTAAATTCCCACATTCCTAAATTCCTACATTCCCCAATTCCCACATTCCTAAATTCCCACATTCCTAAATTCCCACATTCCCCAATTCCCACATTCCTAAATTTTCACATTCTCAAATTCCCACATTCCCAAATTCTCAAATCCTCAAATTCCCACATATCCAAATTCCCACACATTCAAATTTCCATATCCCCAAATTCCCACATACTCAAATTCCTACACATCCAAATTCCCACACATCCGAATTCCTACATACCCAAATTCCCACATTCCCAAATCCACAAATTCACATTCCCTAAGTTTCCAAATTCTCAAATTCTCAAATACACGAGTTTCCAAGTCACCAAACTTTCAAATTCTCAAATACACAAATTCCCAAGTCCCCAAACTTTCAACTCCCCAAATTCCCAAGTCGCGAAACTCTCAAATTCCTAAATTCCCTCATCCCCGAATTTCTATATTCCTTAATTCCCGAAATCCCGAATTCCCTTATTCTCATATCTTCAGATCCCTAAATGTCCAAATGCCCAAATCCCCAAATCCTCAAATCCCTAAATTCCCAAACATTGAAATCCCTATATCCCTAAATCCCCAAATCAGTACCTCCAAAAGACCTAATTACCTACCCTTAACAAACACAAATTCTTCCCCCCCTTATTTCACGACGCAACGGAAACTTCTCACGCAATCTTCTCCAAACTCGCATAGCCTCTCAAACTTGGACGCAGAAATTGCAAGTCGTCCGATGACACAGTAGAGCGACTATGGCCCTTAATTTTTCTACGGCCACCCTCCAAATTGCCATCCAAGTTTTACAATTCAACGAAGCTGTTCGACCGATGCGAATCATGGTGAAACAATTGAGAAGTTAGCGACTATCCATCAGAACCGAGGAAATTACGTTGGTAAAGAAAGTTTCGAAGGCGACGGTGAAAAAGGACGAGGGAAGAGGATGTTCCCGTTGTAAATTGTACGATATGGCCACGCGACAACGCGGTACGGATCACGCGTGATTACGTTTAAGAGATTCATGACCGAGCGTTCCAGTTGAGCGGCAATATTGCCCGAGGAAGTTGGGAGAATTAGTTTGTAGATGGCGAACATTAAATTGTAAAGTTTCCTTTAATTTCTGCTGGTCGTCGGAATTACCTGACGAGTCAACAATCTACTTATTAATTCTTCCCTGTAGCTTTTAACTCGATTTGAACTACATTTTGAGTTGTTTCTTCAACTTTAACTGAATTCGAAATTAAAGTTGTATTCTTTGATGGGGTTAAAGGAAAGCTGGGAAATATAAATTGATTCTACAATTGTATAGGGCAAGTAAGATAACTTTGCTTGGGAATTATGGACTTTTAATAATGGTGTAGTATTAATTTCTGTTTGTATAAAAAATAGAATGACACGTGATGAGATATTATGTATTGGTTCAGTAGCAGAGCATTTTTTCGGAACAAAGAGAAATGTTTAGATAGTGGGAAAAATAGGAACTATTCATTCATGACAATTTGTTAAGAAAACGTCGTTATTTAATGTTAATATAAAATTCTTACTGGTCATGTTTTGGGATTCTTATAATTTCTAGGTTCTGAAATTTCAAAGTTCCTAAATTGCCATATTTCTATATTCTCACATTTGCAAATTCCTATACTTCTAAATTCTCACATTTAAAAATTTCCATATTCCCTGATTCCCAAATCTCCAAATTCTCAATTACCCGAATTTCCAAATTGCAAACTCTATAATCCACAAATTCCAATATTCTCCAATTTCTGCATACCCAATTTCTCACATTCCCAATTTCCCACATTTCCAAATTCCACATTCCCAATTTCCCACAATCAAAATTTCCCACATTCCCAATTTCCCGCATTTCCAAATTCTCACATTACCAAATTTCCACATTTTCAAATTCCACATTTCCAATTTCCCACATTCCCAATTTTTCACATTCTTAACTTCCCACATTCTCAATTTTGCACATTCCCAATTTCCCACATTCCCAATTTCCCACATTCTTAATTTCCCACATTCTCAATTTCCAACATTATCAATTTCCAACATTCCCAATTTCCCACATTCCCAATTTCCCGCATTCCCAAATTCTCACATTCCCAAATTTCCACATTTTCAATTTCCCACATTCCCAAATGTGCACATTAATAAATCTCCACACTCCCACATTCTCCAATTCTCAAATTCCCAAATCTCCAAATTATGAAATTCTGAAACTCTGAAATTCTGAAATTCTGAAATTCTGAAATTCTGAAATATTCAAATTCTCAAGTCTCCAGCCGCTCTAATCCCCAAATTCCAACATTCTTAAATTGCTATGTACTCAAATTTCCAAATCCTTAAATTCCCAAGTTCCTGAAGTCACTAGTTCTCAAATCCCCAAGTTCCCAATTCCTGAAAATTCCAAATTTTCAAATCCCCAAATTCTCAAATTCAAAATTCTTAAATTCTCATATTCTCCAATTCTCAAATTGTCAAATTATCAAATTGTCCAATTGTCCAATTGTCCAATTGTCAAATTGTCCAATTGTCAAATTGTCAAATTGTCAAATTTTCAAATTGTCAAATTCTCAAGTTCTCAAATTCTCAAATTGACAAACTCTTAAATTCTCAAATACTTAAATTTTCAAGCCCCAAACTCTCTAACCCCCAAAATCCAACATTCTCAATTCCCACTTACTCAAACTACCACATTTCCTGATGTCCATATTCCCAAATTCCAACTTAACTTAACTTGTAATATAATTCCATTCTCGTAGTCGTTGCTATCCCAGTCTACGTTAAGAGTAGCATCGTGTTGCGTGGATGTTTCTGATATCTAGGATTTAAATGTACCTATAAATATTACAGGTGGTTCGTGTTGGAAACGTAATCTGGTGAAAGAAAGTTCCTTCCCGGGCGATAAAATGAAAGCAAGGAAACGGTCATTTCTCAAAAGAATCCCACCATATAGAAAACAACTGAAACGATGGTTGTAGCTCGAAAAATAAAATTTAAAAGAAGGTACGCTGTTTTCAACGGTTTCGTGTCTCGAATCCACACGTTACGGTGTGCACCCACCATAATGCCAGTAAATTATAATGCAGAAGGAATTTCGCGACCAAGATAGATGATAAATTTTCGTAAATAAAGGTAGAAATAGCACCGGAGCAATGATGGACGATGTAGCATGGAGTAGCATGTGAACGAAGTTCTTCGAATGAACTCGTATCTTTTCTTTGACATCGTTAGACATCTCTCATTATTTATCGCCAAGTTTTTCGCGACTGATACGCGTGTCAAGATAACACACATTGTTTCGGAAAATGTCCTATCTCGTTGGTTGTGCTAGCCGTTTACTCGAAACTTCCTGCGCTTCATCCCTTATCTATCGCTGAAGTTTCGCCGAAGTAAAACAGAATTTATTATAATAACACGTACTTAAGTATTCAAGACAACCGGCGTGCTGTTTAAATTCAAAGACTGAAGCAACTAATGTTTCATTTGCATCGCGTTTAATCCATTAAGCGGAATTTTGTCGAAGTTCGCGAGGGAAATTGAATAATTGATGCGCAGTCAGATTTTTACTTTTGATGATATTTATCGTTTTCGATGCGCAAATTTATTTATCGTAGATTTTTGTTACTTTACACTTTCTTTTTCGTTTGCTATTGAAGTCTTATAGTTTCTAAATTTTCTACATTCCTAGTTTTAAATTCTTTAATTTGTAAATTCTTTTGCTTTCGAGTTCCTTGGGACTCAAATTCTCTTTTCAAATTTTGTAGTTCGCAACTTTTCTACTTTTCAAATTTTCTAGCTCCCGAATTTTTGAGTTTCCAAATTTGATATTTTGTAGTTTTCTAGTTTGCAAAATTTCTGCTTTTCAAATTTCTTAGTTTGCAAGTTTGCAAATTTTGTATTTTCCAAATTCTATAATTCCCAAATTCTTCATCTTCGTAAAATTAGTTTACAAATTCCCTACATTTTTAATTTCCTATTTCCTCAAATCCCCTAATCTTCAAATTCCTAAATTTCCCAATGCCCCCAAATCTAAATTTCCTAAATTTCCCAAATATTTCTAAATTTCCTAAATTTTCAAAAAATCTCAAATATTCCAAATATATAAATACCTAAATTTCCTAAATATTCAAAAATTTTTAATTCCAAAATTTTCTAAATTTCCTAAATTTTCTCAAACATCCCAAATATCTCAAATACCTAAATTTCCAAATTCCCCCACACCCAAAAATCCCAAATTCCCAAATTTCCCAAATATTCAAAATTCCGTTTACCCCAAACCTCCAAACCAGCAAATTTCGAAAAGCCATTCCGTGACGATCTGTGTAGACCATCGACTCTATCGGACCTGATCGATCCCAAAGATCCTATTACGTCAATGTTGAACGGAAAAATAAACTCGATCGTTTTCTGATGAGGCACGTTCGCCGCGATCGACGCCTATAAATCCAGCGTATTCGTTTGAGCGAGAAGTCGAAAATGGAACGATTTTCCGTTCCTGCAGTCGAATCCACGGTAAATTCGTTTCATCCGGAACAGATATAACGACGGGAACGAATGGTGGCGCACACGGGTGCAAGATTGCGTGTATTTTTTAAACGAGAGACGGCGAGATAGAAAAAAAATGTCACAAGAAACAATGACAATGTATGTATAAAGTTACGGAAAATAAAGGAAATATTTGCATTGTCCCGCGCGGTATGAAACGAGAAAAATATTTTCACTTTCGATTTTTCCTCTGTATATTTTTTTTTTCTATTTCATCTGTCTTCCCTCTGGCCAACCTGTCCCCGACATTTAATTGACATGTACAAACTGTAACACCGTACGGGCTATTAAAATTTCCACGTTACCAGAAAGCACCGACTGTTAGGGGTTTTCATAGATTCAAACAGAAAACTTTATGGCATCGATATCGTTTTTCATACTCCTCTTTTTTCCCATTTAGTTATCACGAAAAAAAACACTCCACGCAGTTGAATTGCAAAGCACAATGGAGCACCGCCAGTTGCTTTGTGTTTTTATCCGCGGAGTTGCCGCGATTGAATTTTGATAGAAAAATATGATTGCAAATTAAGGGGATATGGACCGAAAATCATCGCATCACGACCTATCCAATTTATTGAAATTTCGCTTCGGAAGATTAACATGAACGTGGGAGAATGATTGTATCGAATTTTATAAAGCTGAACTGTTTATATGAATATATTGCTTTGTGTTGTGCAACTTAAGCGTGATTCGTCAAGAGATTAGTATTAATGTATTAATGTAATGAAAAGTTTGTATTTATTTACGGAGAAGTAGTGTACTGTGATGAACAAACATACGTGAATATTAACAAGCTAAAATACCAGTGTAATCTGGAATTACTGTGTGTTTCTAGGTAAAATAACTTTATCGATAATCAATACTCAAGTGATGTAAGATACTCTGTTATTGCCAAATTTCCAAATCCCCAAATTTCCAGATATTCAAATTCCTACATATCCAAATTCCCACACATTCAAATTCCCACATATTCAAATTCCCACATATCCAAATTCCCACACATTCAAATTCCCACATATCCAAATTCCCACATATCCAAATTCCCACATAACAAAATCCCCACATATCCAAATTCCCACATATCCAAATTCCCACACATCAAAATTCCTACATACCCAAATTCCCACATATGCAAATTCCCACATATCGAAATTCCCACATCCCCACATTCCCAAACCCCCAAATTCCCAAATCCCCAAATCCCCACACATCCAAATTCCCACACATTCAAATTCCCACATATCCAAATTCCCACATATCAAAATTCGCACATATCCAAATTCCCACACATTCAAATTCCCACATATCCAAATTCCCACATATCCAAATTCCCACATATCCAAATTCCCACACATTCAAATTCCCACATATCCAAATTCCCACATATCCAAATTCCCACATAACCAAATCCCCACATATCCAAATTCCCACATATCCAAATTCCCACACATCAAAATTCCCACATATCCAAATTCCCACATATCCAAATTCTCACATATTCAAATTCCCACATTCTCAAATTCTCAAATTTCCAAATTTCCACATTCCCAAATTCTCACACATCCAAGTTCCCCCATATCCCAATTCCCACATTCCCAAGTCCACAAATCCATAAATTCTCAATTTCTCAAGGACACAAATTCCCAAGTCACCAAACTGTAAAATCCCTAAATTCCCAAGTCATGAAACTCTCAAATCCTCAAATTCCCAAGTCCTCAAACTCTCAAATCCTTAAATTCCCACATCCCCAAATTTCCAGATTTCTTAATTCCCAAAATCCCGAGTTCCCACATCCTCAAATCCTCAAACGCCCAAATCCTCAAATCCCTAAGTCCCTAAAATAAATATACGTGAATATTAATAAGCTAAAATACGAATATAATCTGGAATTACTGTGTGTTTCTATGTAAAATATATCGACAATCAATACTCAACTGAAGTATGATACTCTGTTATTCATATGCTTTGCATGTTTTAATTAATGAAGTTCGGATTACAAAAGGATAAAGTTACAAATGCCTAATACTAATTACAACTGTTCTATTCTTATCTAGTTCAATTTACTCAATTTGCGATTTGCAATTTGTAAAAGTTCACGGTCAGAAAGGAGTGTCGCTTAAAAGTTGGCTAAAATGAATATAAAAGTTAATTGGTGCGGGCTTTTAATTAAACGGCAGTGAATTACGTAAATAGGCAATGAAATGGAATTCGATAAACACCGTTCCCCCTGTAATTATCTAATAAATTTACGTCCCGGTAAACATAGAACGGTAGTGTAGGAGACGTTCAGTTGCAACTGCAAACGCGTACATTAATTGCTTCATGGTTTAATTCGCTTTACATAATTATTCCAGCAATAAAATATCGACGCAATTGTTGCCGGTGCAATAATACGGTTTCCATTGAGCGATCGTTAACGAACGAACTGCAAACCGTTCATGCCTGCAACTTCTGTCTTCCATAAATTTTGAATGGTAAAAGTACCATTGCGTTCCGTTTGAATTTATCGCCTTTATAATTTGTACAATCGTTCCGTATGCCGTTGGCCTTATCGTTTCGTTATTCTTCTTTTTATTAATACCGCAACAATTCATTATGTGGGATAGTAAACGGATAAATGCGAGATATTATTTTCGCTGATGTACGGATTGAATAGGAAAATGTTCATTGAGAATGTGTAATTGAATTTAAATAAACTTCCTCTCTGTATGGAAGTTCGTTGACCTTTCTTTTTATTTTAATTTGATTTTACCATGCACGGAGTTTTAACATACGACATTGAAAATAACAGCAAAGTATTGGACTGTATTCTTCGATGTTGATTTTGTAGAATTTTTAGCAAGCTATATTAATTTATAAACTTTTATATTATAAATTTAAGCAATATATCAAAGATTCTTATCTATAAATCTTGTTAAGTGTACTTGTGTTACAGAAAGTCACAACACTTCGTAGATTTCCGTGTATATCTCATTACCTACTAGTTCCACCACAAAAGTCGATATCACCAAATTAATAGCTTGCAAAATTCTCTACAAAAAAGGTTCTTACAGTTTTCCGCGTAAGAGACCCGCTTTTCGAATCAGCTTCAAAATATCATTCCTCCTTACCCAACCCCGTTCTAATAAGCATAAGTATCACCATTTGTAACTTTACACAATATTATCTCAAAAATGATTAACCATACGAGAAAAACTGACATAACCTTTTTTATAGAGAATTTTACAGGCTACAAATTCTTTTCTTATAACTTTTGTTGTAAAATTAATAAATAACGAGATATACGTGAAAAACTGTCTTATTAACGTGAACATTTCATATGCTGTTCAAAACAACAAAATAACTTCTGTGAAAATTTATCCGCCTGGAAATACAGACCTATTTGGCCACTATCACTAAAATACGATAACCGAAAATGTAACTGATCAATCGAGCGATGAATTCACAAACGAAATGTCTGATCAGTTTATAAACGCGCAAATGGCATCCATTATCCGTGCTAATTTTACAACGAAAAATCCTTTTCCATAAAATTCTCGTGTCGAGAAGAGATCTTTGATAAAATTTGTCGAGACTCGTTTCAAGTCCAATTTCTGGCTGATTCACCGGATCGTTCGTTTCTTTTTCCGTTGCAATTGAGATCCGTGCATCAAGCACGCGCTTTTGCCCAACCCCCGTCATCCGTGACGAAAAATTACGCCATTAACGTGCAATTTTTCCCACAAGACAACTCGCGAGACGCTTAAGACGCGACGCGATCCGTTTCGCGTGGAATTTGTTGGTCGGAGACGAGGGAAAATAGTTTTTAAGCGCGTGCGACGCGATTAAACAAGGGGGTACGCGGGGAGGGGGACGGGAAAAGAAACGATCGCTATTAAAAGTCGCAAAAGCGCGAAGCGTGAGTCAATCTTTTCCTGCCAGACTTTTGCCCGACGACACGGAAAAATTTCGCTGCTCTTTCGCTTAAGTCGCGTCAGGCACGTACATCCGAAGCTACGACTATTAAGGAACAAAGAAGAAAGGGGTTGGACGAAGAAGGGAGGGCGAAGTACACTCAGAAATATGGAGAGGAGGAATAGGGCGCAGGAGTTGGGGTGACGCTGGAAAATGAAGAAACGGGGAAAGAAAGTCATTGTTAGAGAGAAGAAAATGAGAGAAACACGCGGGTAGAGAAGGATAAGAAATAAATATTAAATGGAACTGCGAAGAGCGTGCCACGTTGAAAAGTTGATAGAGACGCGAGAGGATCGTGGAGCCGGGGTGATAATGTAAAATACACCAAAAGACAGAGATCGTTGGGAGAATAACGAAAAAAGAACGGGAGGAAAGTGGATAAAAACGTCGGGGTGGTTAGAGCACAGAATACGGGGAAACTGGAGAATAAGGTTTCCAAATTTCTAAATTTTTACATTACTAAATTCTCAAATTCAATTTTTAAATTTCCAAATCTCCAAATTGGCAGATTTGCAAATTCTCAAATTTCTAAATTTCCAAATATTCGGAAATCCCAAGTTACAAATATCCAAAAGGTCCAATAAAAAAGTCCTATACCCATCCACGCATCGTAGTTCCAAGCGTGGTAATTCCACACAGCGTAGTGCCACGCTTCGTAATTCCACGTGTGGTAATTCTATGCATCGTAGTTCCATGCGTGGTAATTCCACGCAGCGTAGTGCCACGCTTCGTAATTCCACGCGTGGCAATTCTATGCGCCGTAGTTCCACGCGTGGTAATTCCACGCATCGTAGATCCAAACGTGGTAATTCCACGCACGGTAATTCTACGCATCGTAATTCCACGCGTGGTAATTTTACGCGCCGTAGTTTCACGCGTACTAATTCCACGCACCGTAGTTACAAGCGTGGTAATTCCACGCACGGTAATTCTACGCGTCGTAATTCCACGCGTGGTAATTCTATGCACCGTAGTTCCATACGTAGTAATTCCACGCATCGTAGTTCCAAGCGTGGTAATTCGACCCACGGTAATTCTATGGATTGTAATTCCACGCGTGGCAATTCTATGCGCCGTAGTTCCACGCGTGGTAATTCCACGCATCGTAGATCCAAACGTGGTAATTCCACGCACGGTAATTCTACGCGTGGTAATTCTATGCGCCGTAGTTCCACGCGTGGTAATTCCACGCATCGTAGATCCAAACGTGATAAAATTCCACGCAGCGTAGTGCCACGCTCCATAATTCCACGCGTCGTAATTTCATGTATCATAATTCTACGCACTGCACTCTCTATCACTAAAATTCTTATATTCTCAAATCTTGAAACTTTCATATTCCCGAAATTCCCGAATTTTCAGTCCACTAAATTTCTATATACACGAATTTGAAACTTTCAGATCGCCAACCCCCATTACTCTCCAAACCACTGCGCACATTTAATCCGATTATTATTGTCAAACATTGAATTTAATCTAGCAAACGCAAAACATGTCGGCAATAAAGCAACGAAACCTTTTGCAACGACCACATCACGTTAACAAACACTCGAAAAACAATTATCACCAAACTTCCGGCGGAATTTGTCGAATTAGTTGCAGAAGTGAATATGGTATACGATTTTGTGCGGGTTTACTCCGCATATAGTGAGGGCAAGTGGGAGGTAAAACATTGGTTGCGGTGGGAAACAGTGGGACGGTGATAAAATAGAAGCGCGAGAGAGTCACGGATAGAGAAAGAGAAGCTATAAAGTCTGGCCACGGGAATTTCATATTCCCCTTCTTTAACTCGTTTCTACGGGATAGAGGGAAGGCCAGGGGCGAAAGTAAGGATCTTAAACTTGAAAGTTTACCCGTTGAAGTGGTTAGCCCTTACCTAGAATTTACAAGTCCTTAAATCGTGCTTCGTTGGAAAGTGTTGTTTTAGGGAATTTGACGGTGGTAATTCCTGTTGGCATTCTAACTTTCCTTTTTTGATCTAATCACTCTGGTTTTTTCTGTGTTTAGAATCACATTTCAAGGTTTATATTTTACTTTTTATTTTGGGGAATAGAAAGCTTGAATTGGTATTTTTAGAGGGGATTTTAAGAGAATTTTCAGAATTTTAGAGATGCATTTTTGGTTTTGAAAAATATTAGGGAGTAACAAATTATACAGAGTATTTAATATCGGAGATGGATGTTTTTAATTACTATATGTTATTAGATTTTATATTGCAATGTTTGTATTATCACGTGTTGTTTTTTCATATGTTGTAATTCCACGCGCGGTAATTCTAAGCGTCGTAATTCCACGCGTGGTAATTCTGTGCACCGTAGTTCTACGCGTGGTAATCCCACGCAACGTAGTGCCACGCTCTGTTATTCCACGCGTGGTAATTCTAAGCGTCGTAATTCGACGCGTGGTAATTCTACGCGTCGTAATTCCACGCGTTGTAACTCTACGCGTCGTAGTTCCACGGGAGGAAATTCTATACGTCGTAATTCCACGCGTGGTAATTCTGTGCGCCGTAGTTCTACGCGTAGTAATTCCACGCAACATAGTGCCACGATCCGTTATTCCACGCATGGTAATTCTAAGCGTCGTAATTCTACGCGTGGTAATTCTACGCGTCGTAATTCCACGCATTGTAACTCTACGCGTCGTAGTTCCACGCGAGGAAATTCTATGCGTCATAATTCCACGCGTGGTAATTCTGTGCGCCGGAGTTCTACGCGTGGTAATTCCACGCATCGTAGTTCCAAGCATGGTAATTCCACGCACGGTAATTCCACGCGTTGTAATTTTAGGCGTCGTAATTCCACGCGTGGTGATTCCACGCATCGTAGTTCCAAGCGTGGTCATTCCACGCACCATAGTGCCTCGCGCCGTAATTCCATGCGTGGTAATTTCATGCGTCGTACTACTCGCTGCAACTCCATGACCCGTAATTCTACGCGTCCTAATTCAACGCACTATGGTTCTACGCTCAGCAATTCCATCCGTCATAATTTCACGCGCCGTTATTCTACGCGTCATAGTTTCACGCCCCGTAATTCCACGCATCGCAGTTTCACGCGCCATGATTCCACGCCCCGTAATTTCACAAGCTGCATAAAGCTTCGCATTGCTGCATCTCACAGTGCATCTAATTTCAATGTCTTTCCACACTCTGTGTCAATTTCAGTATTACAACAAATATGTAAATATAAAAAAAGTACAAGATTCATAAGATTAATAAGAGTATCGTAGATAATTCATCCCTTATGTTAAAAAATAAAAGTGGATGTCGGTTTCAAGTTCGGTGAGATATTTATATTTATCAAGCGTACATATCCGTCTTTTGTACATATTAATGGACATGTCAGGACGTACACACACGTCTTTTGCATTGAAAAGGTTCAGGAGTAGAATCATTGATCGATCGCAACGCACGGTAGAAAAGAACAAGCGTGGGACGATGATTGATAGTCAAAAATGCGGACGTGCTCGCACGTGGTAAAGCCATTAGGGCAAGCACTTTAACGGGCATGCCTGTTCTACGACAAAATAAAAAGGACAGGTTCGGCCATCAATAAGACGTTAGGTTCAATATGCGAGCATTTTTCGCCAGACGTTCGAAATTATTTCGCGAGAAAGAGCGGTGTAACGATGAAAACAACTAGCGAATGAAAATCTGAAGAAAAATTTCTGGTTTGATGTTTTGAAGAGTTTCGATCGAACCGCGAATACCGACGCGATAAAAAGTGTCGAACGATCGTGTTCATCCGAAAACGTTCTCCACTTTTTTCTACGAACTCGATATGAATTCATTAGCCAGGAATTATTCATCATCAATACAAGTAAATTTCAGAGGTGCAGTAGGAACGACCAATGAATTAGTACTTCCGCGAACATGGCCGGATCATCGATTAAATTTGTAACCGGGCGTTTGAAAGCTTCGCGATTAATCTTGTTTACGAGACTACTGGTATGGTAATCGAATACGCCATTTCTGTTTCCTTTTACCGTACCGGTTCACTTTTCCATGAATAATCCTGGAGAATACTTGATTGATCACGTTCGCGTTATCAAAACACTAATTTCAATATCCACCGATGCGTGGAATAAAAGGACGTTCATATTTTGATAGTGAAAATTGTTTATGGATTAAACCTAGAACGCAGAGATTTGGATCGGTTTTCAATCACTAGCAATTTCGAATAATTTAAAAGTTTAGAGATATAGAAAATATAATTTCAAGCGGTTTATGCACAACGTAGAATTACAATTTAAAAAAAAATTTAATACTGCAAAATTTCATTGTGTAAATCTTCACACCATTGTATCCAACGTTTATAATCTCAAATAATTAATAATAAAATATATAATTCGCTATAAAAATAATTTATATCAAATTTTTTAACTTACATCAAATTCTTTAACTTATATTAAATTCTTTAACTTACATCAAATTCTTTAACTTATATCAAATTCTGCAAAGACTATAAGTAGTACAGGAATATTAAAATTTTCTTGAGGACGAATTTTATTTGATTTTTCATATAACATCTGAAGTTCTCCAGTTGTACCAACAGTCAAACGACACCTCGTATATTAAGTTAGACAATTTACTACAGAAACGTAGGGAAGCATTTGCTGGCGGAGACGGCCGTAGTGAAAGGGTTAAATTACGAAAACTGAGACTGAAGGATGACACGTAGCATGGCACGAGCTCGTAACACTTGATACGATTATACGTTATCACGAACTGTGTAAGTTTGCCGTGCAAGAGAAAGGATGGCAACAGATAAAACCGAGCCAACCTCCATTTTCGAATTAAACTCCCGTTACTCTCGTTCGTTACGAGTTCGTCGACGCGCATAAAATTCGAGCCACCGATAATTTCGCGAACAATTAAAATTTTCGCAGGTGGCATTTTAAACTCACCAGACGTTCCTCTTGTTTGCGTGAATATAGATCGTTCGATAACGAGACGACACGTTATCGGTTAAACGTAACGTGAAACCACCCAAATGTATCGTTTCTGTCAACCAGCAGTAGAAACACAGTCCAAATATACTGCAACGTTTTTATGGAATAATTTCCAGCAAACTGTACGTTTTAACTTTTTCAGCAGTGTATATTTTAAAGTACTTAATGTGAACTTTGTTGAATGTTTTATGAAGGGTTGGAGGTGGAAAGAGTCAGTTTTTTGCATGTATCTCATTATCTGTCAGTTTTACGATAATAATGGTTCACATAAGATTTATAGAGAAGGAAATTCTCTACAAAAATGACTCTATTGATCTTTTTCATAGGAGCAACCATTTTTGAGTTAACATCATATTTGTACTCATCATTTATATTATACATGAATATGTGGATAAGAATGACATTTTGGAGTCAATTCGAAAAACGCTTACTCCTACAAAAATAATCAATATAACCTTTTTTATAGAGAATTTCCTAAGCTACAAATTTCCTAATAACCATTTCCGTCATAGAAATAACAGATAACGAGATATGTACAAAAGGCTATTCGCTTTTACCTGTGATTCCCTATGAACCTTGCAACAGCGATTTATACAAAAGCTTTCTAAAAATTTGTCCGTGAACGAGATATATTTTCGCACAATTTTGCCGAACCATTAATCGACTTTTGTACGAATCTGTTCTAATGTTACGAACAGAAAAAACCGTTGAGCGACGAGGAACGAATTTTAAAGGATCCTCAATCATGCAACTTTGCGTTTCTTTTTGAAACTCTACAATAGAACAATGTTCTGGCTGGCTGTTTTATTTGCTCGAAATAAATTACGACGTTTCTGCTTCGTTCCTGCTACCCGAATAAAGTGTTACGAACTGAAAGATTACAGCTGGAAGTAAATTGCACCTTTTGAAATATGTGTTCTGTTCACGCGCTGGGTAAAATATTAATTATTTATAGTTAATTTCGAAGGTTGTAAATCTTCGTCGACCCATGGCGTTTCCACAACTTGTTACGGTAGTGGAATTATATGTAAAATTAGTGTTATAGAGTAGAATTGATAGAGTGGCTCAGAGTCCTCCACACTGGTGTGCCCAGGTCAATGAAGGATGTAGTTCATCATCCCACTAGTTGTAATGATTGTTGTGTGTTAAAGTCGTTGATAGTGACAAAGTTAATGTAAGACTGACCGAAGTAAGTATATTCTAAGGAAGCTGAATTAAGACTCCCTAGTCGACTCTAAACAGCCAGAAAAGAAAGCAACGAAGGAAGTTCAGGACGTGAAGGCGTTACCAAAAAAGGGCCAATCAGGACAGATAGTTATTTGTGAAAAGTACTGATTGGTGAGATGGTTCAGTGAATGGGATTGCAAGACTTTTAGCCTTCACTCCAGGGTTGCAAATAAGGTGTCGTTAATAAGGCGACCCAAACAGTTAAGTGATTTGGGTCCTTCAAAGGAAGCAATAAATGGGCACCATGTGTTTATCATCGGAGTTTGAGCGCGTAGGCCCACTTTAGTGGGGTGCACAGTTTAGGACCATGGAAATAAACTTCTTTAAGAAAAGGTATATTGGCGCTAGGAAAACGTGCTTTTCTGGCCTGTTAGAAGGCTATTGTCAATTGTTAAGAACGTCAAGTTGTGGAGACGTTCATATGGTCTTAAATATCAGTTTAAAATTGCAAAGGTGAAACGTTTTTGGGCTTGACAAAATACCCATAAATATTACGTTAATTATATTCCGAGCAACTCGGAACATACTCCCCCCGTTGAGAGGGTACCGATCAATAAAGAAAGTCTGGGTACTTATCTTTGAACTGTAGAATGTCATGTGGTATCACCTACGATTACCTTGATGTCACCAGGTGTACCTGTTCTGCTTGATTGGTAGAAAGTGGTACTTGCTTGATTTCATGAAAGAATTGTTGCGGCATCTTGAATGTTGGCCATCTGGATGGGGTTGTCTGATTCTGGATGCATGATTGCACCAAGAAGCCATTGCAGTGATAGCGCATTATTTTCTGAATGATGTTTTTTTTTTTTTTTTCATTTGAACACTGAATCTTGATGATTTGTTTGATGATTTGACTTCCGCTTGCGTAGAATTCGTTAACGAATCGCCAATGATAAATTGTTCGAAATGCAAAATAGTGATAAATCAGTGCGTCTGATGTGATAAACATGAATGAACGTGATTTCAAAATGATTTTGTTCGAATAATTAAAATGTTGTAATTTGTAAAGTAAATAATTTAGTTCTTGCGACACATTTGAGGCTGAATTTCGGTTGTGTTTGTCAGTTAGTTGTGAATTCGTGATAAAACAGGTTGATGAAGAATTGGTAGTTGAATCAGTTACATGCATTCGACGTGGCTGATAGATCCTCAACGGATATTAAAGTTGTTAGTTTATATGAAAGGCAGTTTGAAACATTGTTATGTTGTGGCTTGTATGATTTATACATTGTTTTGAGGTTGATTAGATCAACGGAAGTTGGTTTTCCGTCTCACTTCGTATTTTAGTGTACCCTCGTGTCTTGGTTAAGTATGTTATTGTTGCGATGATTCGCAAAGGTGAGTGTGCGTCACCAAAAGGAATTCAGTTATTGCCCATGGTGATGGTTATAAAGGTGATCCAAATAGTTGAATGATTTGGATTTCCATAGGAAGTAAGGAATTAGAGAATAGGCACACTGCGCGACCGGTAATTGATTGAGTCCGAGTGCCATGGCATTTCCTTGTAAGGAAAGCACACTTCGCGACTGTTGAATGACTGAGTCCGAGTGCCATGGCATTCCTTACAGGAAGCACACTTCGCGACTGCAGTATGACTGAGTCCGAGTGCCTTGGCATTCCTTGTAGGAAGCACACTTCGCGACTGCAGTTTGAATAAGTCTGAGTGCATTGGCCCGTTGGGAAAGACAAGGATTTTGGTAAAAAACGGTGCATAAATGGTGTGCATAATGAGTGCACTATGAATCGGTCTGATTGTCATAGTAAACCAAGACTGAACGAGTTACCTCAAAACTGCCATAAAGAAATAGAGGAAGGATAATCCTCATGTTCGAAATGCTTAAATAACACGAATTTGTGGTGTTTTGATATCTTTGAATTGAGTCTCATGTATTTGTACATTGTTTTCACGTTACATAGAATTTCCAGCTCAAGAAGGTCGTAAATCTTCAGAACTGAAATATTCTATGACGCTTTGAACATAAACAATGATCTAAAGTTAATCTGTAGTATAGATTCCAATAATAATATTTTAATGGTGGTTCTGATATGTTGTTCCATGAAACTAAACGAAAGTAACTTTCTTGACAAAAGAATGTAAGATATATGAAGAATAGGACTCTGCGACCATGAGGATAGCCAGGGTCTCATCAGGTAGTATTCTAAAACGAGGGTCGAAACCTGATGACAATAATATGCCATAGACGACTGTCCTTTGCACTTGATTTCAGCTGACAAAAGGTCGACACTGTATTTTTATTGAGTAAGGATTTTGTTTATGACCATACGCTGACCTAGAGTCGGTATTCTTTTTTACAAGCACGGACGGTTGTTCCACGTGTTGTGAAGAAAGTTATTGGATTTTTTTTTTTTTTTAAAGAAAATTGTAAATGAATTTTACAATCGATCTCGTATTATTGAGAATCCCTAATAGTCTGAGAAACAGTTTAATGACTAAGATTCATTTTGAATTGAATTACGATCTTTTGAAATATGATCTCAATGGGAATTCGTGGCGTCTTTGACGTGGTGGACAGACCAAAACCGTTTAGAAAATGCTAAACTTGTAGTTCGACTTTCACTTTTCGAAGTGAAGTGTGATTGCTTGCAGAATAAAGTAAATTGAATTACACATGGTATGACATATTTTGAATGAATTGGGAAATTGACTTGCTCCCCCCGATGAACCAATCCAGGTTACATGTTTGAAAGTATGAATCTAGATCAACGTAAGATAAAATTTAGATTTTGTTAACCTTAGATATTTAAGAATAACAAGAATTGAATGCATATACGTTGATTTTAATGATTATAACGCTTTAGAATGGTCATGAAGTTCAATGTTTGCTGATGTTCCCTAAAGTTTGCTTGATAGTACATAACAATTGAATATGTTGACGTCATGTAAATTGAATTTGAAGATTCTAATAAAATTGAAATATTGTTAGGCTGAAATTTTATTAAATGCAATTGAAATAGAACACTTGTCTGGCCAGATGCTAAGATCTTTTGACATGAGACTTTTATTGTAATATCTATTGAAGTACAATTATCATTCAACGTCTAAAAAAGAGAAGAGCTGTTGATTTTGCTAGTAATATATATTTCGAATAATCATAACAGATTTATCTGTTATTACATAAATGATGAATACACTAATTTCCTATTCTCTTGAATTGTCAACATATCCTAATTATGTGACAATTGACAGAAATGCATTTATTAACATGCATTTGTGATAAAATAGAAAAAGTTAATAATGAAATTAGATCTTATGTGGATTTGAACCTGACCTTTATCGAGTAACAGCTATGACCTCACTGAATAATTGATATGATAGCAATTCAATTATATTAAATTTTTAGGTATAAGAAGTACGTTATAATGTTCGTTGTTTATTTAAGAAGTGACCTGAGAAGAATTCTTACAATTGCGAATACGGCAACCTCTTATTAGGAATAAAATAACATCAATGAGATATATTTTGAGATGAAGTTTTTCGTTTTAACATTCTGATGAAATTGATGGGAGTCATATTTTGCAACAGAAACCCGTAATTTTGACCAAGGAGGTTAAAATCCGCAGATTAATTGATGATCATCTATTTGTACGACCAGATGTAAGAAATGTTTTTGAAGATTCTTATTATATGCAATTTGTACGATTTTGAATAAATGTAAAAAGATGAATGGATAATAAGCCTGTTTTACTAAAGAATACGTGCAAACGCATTTGAAATGGTTTACGACCATTAGGGTAGGTATGCGCGAGTCAGGTAGTGTGTTAAAACAGTGGGTCGATGGACCCGTCGGACACTGTCTTAGAGTAATAATATAATCTTGGCTACGACGGGGTAATAATTATCTTGAATTCTGAAACTATGTGTCCGTTTAGATCCATGGAACAATTAACATTAACTTTTGTTGAAAAGATTGAGTACTTAAATCAGGTAGTTGTATTTGCATGAGAAATATGATACATTGTGATGATATGAATTTCTGTAATTGAAAACTGGTCATGTGTCAAGAAATCTGCCTGATGTTATTACTTCATTTGTGTCGCAAGTTATTAATGTTAAATTCTTGTATTAAGAATTGTGTTATGTTAGAGTTTGACGGATTTGACATGACTGTCTGATGTCATGAAATCGTGTAACAAGAATATCAAAGAAATTGGCGAAACGATTAAACGAGCCTACTTTAGAGAAGCGAAATTGTATACTGATTGTTGACTTATCTTGATGAAGCCTTTGGAAAATCCTCAGATTGTCCGTTGTTTGATATGTTTTCGAGTTAATTTCACTTAATAGTCCGTTTGACGTGCATGGAAACACACCAGTGTGGTCATTCACTACGATTTTCAAACACTTTGCGATACACATTGTAACACTTAATCCTGATTATTGCACTGTAAACTGAGTTTATGCACTGAGCAAGTTCGTTGTATCCGGCTCGAAGGACCAATGTTCACGCGCTGGGTAAAATATTAATTATTTATAGTTAATTTCGAAGGTTGTAAATCTTCGTCGACCCATGGCGTTTCCACAACTTGTTACGGTAGTGGAATTATATGTAAAATTAGTGTTATAGAGTAGAATTGATAGAGTGGCTCAGAGTCCTCCACACTGGTGTGCCCAGGTCAATGAAGGATGTAGTTCATCATCCCACTAGTTGTAATGATTGTTGTGTGTTAAAGTCGTTGATAGTGACAAAGTTAATGTAAGACTGACCGAAGTAAGTATATTCTAAGGAAGCTGAATTAAGACTCCCTAGTCGACTCTAAACAGCCAGAAAAGAAAGCAACGAAGGAAGTTCAGGACGTGAAGGCGTTACCAAAAAAGGGCCAATCAGGACAGATAGTTATTTGTGAAAAGTACTGATTGGTGAGATGGTTCAGTGAATGGGATTGCAAGACTTTTAGCCTTCACTCCAGGGTTGCAAATAAGGTGTCGTTAATAAGGCGACCCAAACAGTTAAGTGATTTGGGTCCTTCAAAGGAAGCAATAAATGGGCACCATGTGTTTATCATCGGAGTTTGAGCGCGTAGGCCCACTTTAGTGGGGTGCACAGTTTAGGACCATGGAAATAAACTTCTTTAAGAAAAGGTATATTGGCGCTAGGAAAACGTGCTTTTCTGGCCTGTTAGAAGGCTATTGTCAATTGTTAAGAACGTCAAGTTGTGGAGACGTTCATATGGTCTTAAATATCAGTTTAAAATTGCAAAGGTGAAACGTTTTTGGGCTTGACAAAATACCCATAAATATTACGTTAATTATATTCCGAGCAACTCGGAACATGTTCCTCGCGGACAAGCTCTAGCGATTTATCTTTGCACCCTACACCCTTCTACAGTTTGTCTTTATATAAGTGTCGAATTTAAGATGGATGACTGTACAACATTTCTCCCCTCTAGTCACCTTCTTTTTTAACAAGCTTGATACGATGTTTACTTCTTATTACTCTTTGAAACTGCGAGATGAACTATGTAGTCACATGGAGACGTTTTACGCTCGGTGGTAATTTTTTATCGTTGCTAGTTCTAAATTGATGTGTTATATTTATTATTTAATTATTATATATGTTCACTATTCTGGAATGTTTCTGAATTACATGGTCTTAATTTTTTTAGAATTTAAATGTGATATACAGATCAAAATATGGAACTTAACTTCGAAATTAAAAGATGTTAAAGTACAAAAATGTTGAAGGTATCTTTTCAAAAGGTACAACATTCAAAAGTTTTAAAATCAAAGAGTTACAAAGTTCTAGAATTCTAAAATTCCTGGAATATCAAAAATTTAAAATCGTAATATTCCAACCTGGAAAACTTGTAAAACAGAGGATCATTCGACGAGCGAAGATTGAACAAGTTATCCGAACTAGAAAATTCCAGCGTTATCAGACACAGATTTCGAACGTTAAACAACGATAGCTGCTATCTCTTTTCCAGTTAACAGTTCGCTACCGAGTTAATTGCAACAGTATCCTGGGACATTAACGAGAAAATGTAGAGCGAGTGTCTCGCCGCAAACGTTACAAACTTTCGGACGAGCCATACGCGGCTTCTTTATCGCGCGGTGCACAAAAGTCCCCGAAGACAACGGACAAGGTAAAAGTAAGTTGGTTCCGCAAGTTCGCTGGAAGTTTGATATGCAGATTAAATTCTACGCCGTGGTTAATCCCGGTTTTACCGGGCCAGTAAAAATTCCCCCGTTCCGCCATCTTATCCGATAATGTCGCAACATCGCGTATTCGGCTTCGGCAGAAATTTCAGCGAGAAAAGGAAATTTGCGCAACATGCACCGCATCGAATGCCGAAATTGAATAGAACGCGTGAGTAACGACAGCTTTCGACATCCTAGCCGCGCTCGTATGTAACATACGTTGTTCCTTTTCGTTCTGTTCGACGGTTTTCTGGGTTACGTTCCGTGTCTGAAGCACGCTAGACGAGACTGCCATTATTTTTCAACGTTTTTAACCTTCGAGTGGCCGTGCAACGAGTTATTGCAGAACGGCTGCTGCAACGCCGAATAAAAGCCTGCGTGCCATCCAGCTTCCGGCGAAATCGCTGAAATACTTCAACAAAGTTTCGTTTGCCGGCAAATATTAATGCTGCACTCAGTTGGACTACAGTTGCCCGGAAAGCATTGTCAACGAACGTTGATGCGGTTCCAAGACTCAACATCAACAGTCTTGGACGTTAATAAATTCGGATAATATCGTTCTCTCAACCATTTTGTTGACTGTTCGTACCGAGAGCTTTAGTTCAAATTTATGATCATAATTTGACAAATATTTGGGGACTGCAGATTTCTTGAAATTTATGAATTAATCATTTTGTTTTGCCATCGGTATTTGAGACGAGGTGGAAGTTTGATAGCTGTCGATTTTGTAGGATTATCTAGTAGTTGTATCTTTCTACTTGAGCTGAGTAAATTGCGGTTTTTTATTTCACAATCCATGTATTGTATGTACTGTGGAATATATGTTACATATGATCGGGTGGTAGTAAGTAGTATTTATGCACAGACGCGTATTACGACTGGAATTATGGCACGTTAAATTACAGCGGAAGGAATTACAGCGCGTAAAATTACTATACGAAGAATTACGGCGCGTAGAACTACGGTGAGTGAAGTTACAGCGTGTGGAGTTACCACACGTGGAATTACGGCGCATAGCAGCACCACACGTGGAATTATGGCGCGTAGAATTACCACGCGTGGAATTACGCCGCGTAGAATTACCACGCGTGAAAATACGGCGCGTAGAATTATCAAGCTTGGAAATACGGTGCGTGGAATTACCATGCATGGAACTATCGCGCGTAGAATTACCACGCGTGGAATTACGGCGCGTAGAATTACCACGCGTGGAATTACGGCGTGCGGAAATACCACGCGTGGAAATACGGTGCGTGGAAATACGGCGTGCGGAAATACCACGCGTGGAATTACCATGCATGGAACTACCGCGTGTAGAATTACCACGCGTTGAATTACGGCGTGTGGAACTACCACGCGTGGAAATACGGTGCGTGGAGCTACCACGCGTGTAGATACAGTGCGTGGAACTACCGCGCGTAAAATGACCACGCGTGGAAATACGGAGCGTAGAATTGCCACGCGTGGAATTACGGCGTGCGGAAATACCACGCGTGGAAATACGGTGCGTGGAAATACGGCGTGCGGAAATACCACGCGTGGAAATACCGTGCGTGGAAATACAGTGCGTGGAATTACCATGCATGGAACTACCGCGTGTAGAATTACCACGCGTTGAATTACGGCGTGTGGAACTACCACCCGTGGAAATACGGTGCGTGGAGCTACCACGCGTGGAAATACGGTGCGTGGAATTACTATGCATGGAACTACCGCGCGTAGAATTACCACGCGTAGAATTACAGCGCGTAGAATTACCACGCGTGGAATTACGGCGTGTGGAATTACCACGCGTGGAGATACAGTGCGTGGAACTACCACGCGAGGAAATACGGTACGTGGAATAACCATGCATGGAACTACCGCGCGTAGAATTACCACGCGTGGAATTACGGCGTGTGGAACTACCACGCGTGGAGATACAGTGCGTGGAACTACCACGCGTGAACTTACGACGCATGAAATTGCCACGTACAGAATGACGGTGTGTCGAATCCCGTCGCGTAAAATTGGCGAGCTTATGAACTTTATGGATTTAAAAATTTAGAGATGTAAATTCAGAAAGTTGCTAATATACATCATACCGATTTACATAGAGAGGATTCCCAGAATCGAGTGCTTGAAAAGCAAGAACATAATGGCCGCACCCAACCTGCTATGGAACTGAAGATACTTGCTAAGAGGAACAAGTTTCGCATGTTTCGATTAATCTCAGCAACCGAAGTATCCATCGAAGGTCTGTTGATGTTCGAAGGAGCCGCGTGTCTATCTTTAAAATATCCGCCCACATTCCATCTCGGATTCCAGTCTATTTCGCTCTCCAGGAAGTCGAGGAATGCGGTTCCGCGCAAGGATTACCGCGGTCGCGAAAACGAACAACCCTGGCCGGTAAATTGAAAGCCAATATCTTCGAGTGCTTGCCGGAGATATGAAACGTAATAATCGACGATCATAGTCGAGTCGGAAGAACTCTCCAAATCCATCATCAACAGTATCCAGCTCCGGGTAGTTTCTCGACGTACGAACGATAAATTCCTACCTTCGGTAACCAAACTATCCGAATTTACTGTAACTAACCGGAGGTGGGCTCCGATATTAAAGGCTCCGTTTCTCTGGACTTCGTTAGCAGTCAACGAATCCTTTGTTCAATCGCCATTTACACGTGTCATGTACATGTGCATATTCCGACTTCAGCAAATACTGCGAACTAGTGTTTGATGTAGCTGAGAGGGTAATTTATATTGCAGCTTATGAGAGTTTCTTCTTTTGCAGGGGATGTTTGAGTTTGCATGAATGGAGTAATTAATGGAGTGGAGGGTGTGAGAAGTTGAAGTTTAAATCAAGGTTCACATGGTTGGGTTAAGTTGAAGTTAGATTATGGGCGTGAAAGATATTTAATTGTTGTTAAGTTAAATTTAAAATTCGTATTAAAAACAGTTATTGCTTATTGAATGTTTTGATTGAATATTTTACTCTACTGTTTGAAGTTAGAGAATATTTTGCTTTTGAACTAATAACTAATTTAAATGTTAGGAGGCTGAAGTTTAGAAGGTTATAAAAATTCCAGTTTGTTACAATACGTTTTTTTAATATTTGCAAAAGTATATTTATATGAATTTCTATTTAATTGAGTTCAGAGATATTTTTATTTCTGAGAATTAGAAGATATTTCTGTCAACGAGAGTTACGAGATAATCTCAGCTATTGGTTTAGGTTATTTAACGCTGAAATAGGATGTGGATGATACGGGACGGTGTTGATGATACGCCTGTGCATCGTCGAGCAGTTAAACTAGATAGCTTGGTACAATCTTGACAAAGTTACGCGGCTACGATAGTGACGGAAGGTGCAATAAATTCGCCGAAAGTGGAGCACGAAAGCGATCAAAAATACGACTTCCGTTCCGGTACGTTCTGTTCGCCATGAAACACGTCCTCGGAAGTGCCACGAATCAGCCATAGAGATAGCAAGAGTGATTTCATTATGTCACGAGAGGAAATGTTTCCAGGATTAAAAAGCGTATGATTCGAACATGAAAATATTTAGTGTTAAGAACTGGAATAAACGATAGGTTTTATTAGCTCGTTTGAAAACTTTATCGAAGACACAAATAGCTGCAATTTTCGTTAATATAATACGGTAGAAAATGGCGGATATGTCGTCGAAATATATAATCTTTGATTTGTATAACTTTTTGGGACAGTCTGAGTATGATACAAAATGGTTGATAATTCGTTCCAATGGAAATCAACAATTTCGTATTGAAAATGCTATTGGTTAGGTTAATGGTTAATGTGATTAATTTCTATAAATATTAACCTTGAAAGTGATATATTGTAATTGTCATTTTTCGATCCTACATGTCATCAAATCCTATCGAACACGTATACATATGTGTTTTTGATGCAATCCACAAATAGCCATTTTTATAATACTGACATCAACGAAATTTTTATATTGACAATTTCGTTATATATCAAGCTTCAATTCACATGCAATATGTGCCAATTTGTAATGCTTCCATGTCATCGAGTTTCATTCGACTTTCTATGTTTTCAAATCAGTTATTGCTTATTGCAATCAATCAGCATCCATTTCATGTTGAAATCACTAATCAAATTGTGATGTATTAACTTTCATTAAATTATTGAAATATCAAATCATTGTCAATCTACAATAATTTAATACAATTACGTATCAAAGATGAATTATTTCGTTTTTCGCATGAATTTGCAAGATGACTCGCAGACAATCCAGAAATAGATAATTGTCTGGCAGATTCTTTCTGCTACAGAGGAATGCAATAAAGCAGGACGTCGGGGTAATAAACTGTAGCTGTGTTGCTTAGCGATTCCAATCCTGCGATTTCAGAAGGCTACTAAATCGAGGAATTTGAATAATTCGTATCGAAATTAATAAGCCTTTGGAGCCCAACATCGAAGGGTTAATTAAATTTACCCATCCATGTGTCGATAACGAACAAATTACGTGATTTCACTAGTCGGGGTAATTAACCTGCTGCAAATCTAATTACCGATCAATTCCGACAGGTTAATTCGATGTTGCAAGGAAACCTTAAATCAAACTGCGATTAATGTTAACGCGTAATCACCGATTAAATTTTCAGCCTGAAATTTGTATACTAATAAATACTTAATACCCTAGATTCGTTTGAAATAACGTTCATTTCGCAAAAGTGATTCAAACACCGCAAATTTGATTCTCATGCTTTAATGACTAATTTTCATCCTGTTTTTCATTGCATACATATTTCATTAAATTACACAATTTGATATTCAAGTCATTTTCAATCTGTTCTACAACTACATTAATAATAATTCATAACAATTTTTCATTGCTACTTAAAATTATCAACTTGTATTTTCCGGTATATTTCTTGAATTATTCTCAGTTACATCAGAGAGCTCTGAGGTTAACAACCATGAGACAATGTAAGCAAACAGGATGCTTGCAATCAGAGAAAGAACGACCTGTCTTTAACTCCAAAGCAATTTCTCCTCTTTTCCACAAACAAAACGTCACATTTCTTTTCCTTGCATGCTAATGAATCGAGCACATTACTCAGACAATTTTTCAGCTTGTTTTGACAATGTCGAAGAATATACAAACGTTTGTGTGTATAATATCGAGATATTCTTAAACCTTGCAGATTAATTCCCAGATCCCTATCGCAGGGATTAAAAATCAATCAACCGATATAATCGTTGGTCAGGCAAACTGTTCGGCATTGTAAGGATCAAGATTATAAGAAAACAAAAATGAACGATCAGGTTCTTCATCATGTAGGATTATGCAACTAAAGCTATCTTGAGCAAGATACCTTGAGGAAATTTTGCTCGAAATAAAAATTAGAAATAATTCAGCACGTAGGAGCACGATTACAATCAGGTATGCTTATCTAAAGACCGAACGCGATGAAAATACGAGAAAATGATGGAAATGTTTGTTTTCATTATCCTAAAGCGTCCACGTATGTCCAGTCTCGAGTTTTCGAGGTGCAAACGATACGGTTGTGGCGCACTCATTGTCAGTCAGGTTGCAGAGTGGCACGTGCAGTGTGGAAATCGTTTTAACGCGGTTAATCTTCCTGGCCAGGACGTATATTTACGTTCAGCGTGGCTGTGATCCGCGAACAATGGCGGATCTTGCGCACCGTACTTCCATAGCGAATCGTGGAAGCATCGTTGCGTTAAC
Organism: Megachile rotundata; assembly: GCF_050947335.1. NCBI lineage: Eukaryota > Metazoa > Arthropoda > Insecta > Hymenoptera > Megachilidae > Megachile > Megachile rotundata. The sequence continues at coordinate 8,526,832 of NC_134991.1, read as the reverse complement.
AGTTTTATACGCGACTGCGTTTCATCAACGTTTCGACGGAGAAATATCGTAACAAAACACCCCGAGTGGTCCGTAAGCGATTTAATATCTTTGAAACGTCGTTTTTTTATTTAATAAAGGTTACAGGACACTAAGGAGCCTACCGTGCGGCCGCACGGATCCTTTTGTGGACGTAGCTCCTTTGAAGAAGCTCATCTCTTCACAGCAATAATATATTTTTCTTTTGGGTCCTTTAAGGCACGGTTAAGAATCTTTGCACAGCAAGACTCGGCTACTACGATTTTCTATTACGGTACAAAGAGTGTACAAGCTTCGCTTTCTTCTGTATTGTTAATTTCTTGTCAAATATTTGAGGATAAAAATAGTGGATACTTGTATGGAGGATCTGGTTTAATTGGTAATAGTGTCAAATCTTTTTTTCATTTAATAACTTACCATCCTTAACTCTATATTATATCAATAAATACAACTTAATATAAGAATAATTGAGATAGTAAATGAAATACTTTTAATGTTCAAGTTAATTTCAATCTTTAAGGTTATGGCTAACAGCTGTGGATGTATACATTTTTTTTTATTTAACAACTTACCATCTTCAACTCTATATTATATTAATAAATGGATAGCTTAATATATGAATAATCATTGAGATAGTAAATGAAATACTTTCAATGTTCAAGATAATTTCTATCTTTAAGGTTATGACCAACAGCTGTGAATGTATACATTTTTTTTTTATTTAACAACTTACCATCTTCAACTCTATATTATATTAATAAATGGATAGCTTAATATATGAATAATCATGGAGATAGTAAATGAAATCAATTCAATGTTCAAGATAATTTCAATCTTTAAGGTTATGGCCAACAGTTGTCATTTTTAATAAACTGAAACAGTTGGTCACTAATTGGAACATGCTGGGTATATTTATCAGACTATATATATTAGTATCAAAACAAAACAAGTCTTTATTAAAATCCAACGTAAATATCAATCAACATTTTGCAAATATTAGAGACAATTGTACCAATATATCAGAAGCACATAACCTTAAATTGAAGAGTTACGTGAGGACACGGGACAAGGGAGATCCCGCATTTTTTCTAATTTCGCGAATCTGCTGACTCGAAATCCAAACAGAGAGAATGAAAACAAGCTGACCGTGCAACAACAGTAACAAACAACATTTTGTACGGTTGGAAAAGGGAAATGTATATAAACGACGCGCGGGATCACAGTTGGGAGGGCAGATAAAAGAAGTGTACGCGATATCGTGTCGGTGATACTTTACGAGTCACAGTATAGCGTTTTGTTAAAACGTAAGTCCTCACTTAGAAGCATATAGGCTTTCCGTGTTTTCGTGGCAGCGCAACATTTATAACTTCCATAAATCGCGTCACGAGCAATCGTGCGAGGTGCAAAGGTTGACCAGCTGTTTCACATGGCGATAAAAATTTTACCTGCCCGTTAAGATTGCCTGCCGTTCTCCGCGAGAACGCTGTTCTGCGATAAAAACCCTGCGGGCAAACGTTAATTCCGTTTCGCGGAAAATCGCGCGGCGTTGCCTTTAGACCGTGATAAATTTTCAAGCAACGAAGCTGACTCGAAATTATGGATCAATTGCTACATTTTCGTCACTTATTAGCGCCTTTACGTTTTCACGAAGTATTACGAGTTGGGGTCCTTTTACGACCCAACTGTGCCCGAAGAAAGATTACAAGCTTTCTAAAAAGTGTTTATTTGCATTACGGTTTCATGCAACATTGTCAGTGATTCTTTGTAATTTTTGTTTACTAAAGTCAGGTGTTACGATGTTTGAAATTGAAATTAAAAATTTTATTTCCAAGCGGTACTAAGCTTTTTATTATACATTTTAATTTCGGACAAGTGGGACGAAATTGTAGTGAAGCAAGTTTAATGGATATTTCTCCTTTTTTCTGTTATAACTACACTTTTAATTTACTTTCTATGGTCAACTTTGTTCAGAATTGTATGTTATTTTTCTAATTTGTTTGTAATAAATACATTGTTATACTTCTGTACATTGTGTGCATTGTTATACTTATGTATTTTAATAACTGATGAATATAACGCACCTACTGTCGGTTTTGCCAATTAAGCATTTTGTTTTCTCTTTCCATAAGCTTATTTTGAGAAATAAACTAGTACTAAAATTTTACTACAGAAGGTTACGTCAAATTTTGTATTGATATCCTTCCAGTCATATTAATCATTGAAATTAATTTTTAAAATTTTGTATTAAAAAATAAATTTATATTTGAAGAAATAGTATTCAATATAATTGTGAAAAATTTATTATTTTATTAATACCTGCAGAATTTATAAATTTTCACTAAAATTGACTGCGTCAAAGTTTTTCTTGACACCTCTTTCATTTGAAATTAATTGACATTTTAGTCTTTATTTAAGAATGATATTCTAATAAACAACATTAATCTGGTAGACAACATTAATGCACTATTGAGTGCATTTACCATATCCAATTTCAAAATGAGACATGCTATGCACATCATCAAAGAATTCTATGGCAGATCGTGGTAATATCTGCAGGGCAATAAGCGTACGTCTAAATTGTATAGCGGATCTCGTTATCCGCGACACTCGATATTCGCCAGCCACGTATCTAAAGCGTACGCGGATCTCTCGTGTCCCGCTTCAAATATCTACCTTCGTTTCTTCCACCGAATGCGTTGCTGTCGCCATATCCCTCTCTACGTTTCCCCTTCAGAATGACGATGAAAATTTAACAGAGAAATTTTCGATACGACGCGGTAATCGAACCGCGTAATGCGTCCTACACATCGTGCGATTCGATCTTGTTATCGATGATGCTCCTCGAAGATGCACAACGTACCTCACAACGGAAGCTACTCGTAACAAAAACATTTCCTGTAATACAGTTGCAGTTTACTCGTGTCACTTACAAAAAATGTAGTTACTGTATTTGTAATTACTTATGATTATTTAAACTGTTACTTCACTATTTATTGCGTTATACACTTTAGGCAGCTAACCTCTTTCTGAAATAATAAATTATGAAAATGTGAAGTGGTTTATTTGAATCAACTTTTTTGGTAATGTTTTTATATAACTTGATAGGCGTTGTTTATTTCTAAAAAAAGCGTGCATTCAGTTGCAACTTAATGGTACGAATCTGTGTGTACCAAATCTACTTCATTACTTCACTACTTTACTACTTCACTACTTCACTACTTCACTACTTCACTACTTCACTACTTCACTACTTCACTACTTCACTACTTCACTACTTCACTACTTCACTACTTCACTACTTCACTACTTCACTACTTCACTACTTCACTACTTCACTACTTCACTTCTTCACAATCAAATCATCAAATATTCAACATTTAAAAATTCCGTTCTTAATGTATTAAACCAGTATTAACTTGTACTAAAAATTAAATGATATTTTTACCCGAATAATAAAAAAAAGAAATTGAAGGTATCCATAAGAGAATAGAAGGGTAGTTTACTATAATTAACCTCAAAAGTGATCTCTAACAAAACCTGTCACACAATTTCTCTATGTAAATAAAATTATACATTCTTTACTAACTTATCAGAGTACCTAGGCCTAGTAAATTAGGTGTAACACATAGCTGACAGCCGACATCTTTCTCGTTCTTTCATTTTCATGTTCATAGCGTCGCCATTTGGATATCGGTCGCGTAACGAGTCGGATTTACAGCCACAAAGATAAGTCGAGGCAGAAGAATGACTCAAGCTCGCATTTCGAAAGTTATTCGCGTCAGCAATGTGCTCGTTGAGAATCGGCCGAAGTTCGAGGCCTTTAGCCAACGATGGAGTCTCTCGGAATGCGGTGCTCGACACCGGAGCCTTCGCCATCGGTTCCACGCTTCGGCAAGATTTATGAAGCGTGATAACCCGAACGACATCCCAGCCGAGAGAAGAGATCCTGGAACACTGGATTCCCGCGATAGAATCCTTTACCGTTTCTTCTCCCTCTCGGATACGATCCTCTTCGTCAATCGACCAACTTTTGCAACCTCGTCTTCTCGCCTCAGCGTTTTCTTACGTTCCGAAAGTGCAACCGGTTCGGGGCAACGATACAACGTTTCAAGCGACTTCTTTGGGAATACTTGTCACGGTACTTCTTGCTTGTACACTCGGCTTCGATGTTTTGGCTTCTTTTAGATAGATATTTGCGCACACGTAAACTCATACATTTTCAATTTCCAAATTCAAAAATGGAGAGGTTTCAAAAGTTGTGTATTTTCGAACCCTTCAGATTTCTACGTTCTTAGCTTCGTTTGTCCTTCAATCTCCAGTCTCCCAAATCCCTATCCCTTCAAATTTCTACCCCCCCCCCCCCCCCCCCCAAAATCCTAGACCTAAATTCCTAAGTTCCTAAATCCATCACAGATCTTCAAATCTGAAGTCTCTAATCCCCTATAACTTCAATTTATTCCCAAATTTTCAAATTCTCCAAAATTTGTACAAATGGATTTTCAAATTAATGATACCCCTCGATGGTGAAATTTTCCATAGGATTTGCTGGTGACTGTACCATGAAAACTTCTTCGAATATCGCCGCACCGTTTGTTTTTCCCTCGGGAAATGTCCTTCGATACGAGTCTCTGTAAACGTTGCACCGATCTCTCGATTTTATTACGAAGTGTATTCCTGGTGCATCGTATATATGGTTTCTCTACTTTTCTCCGTAAATTTACTAGTCTTTCGATAGGTGCAAATAAGGCAATAAACGAGAAGTTTAATATACTTATCGAGCGGTTTCTTGCTAGGAGGACGCGAGAGACCGCGTATGGGTCGTAAATCCTTCGAACGGAAAGTGGTAGGAATATTTTTCACGGGAACACACTGAAAATGCTTCTCGATCAATGCCCGCGATTGTATTCGCTGAATTCATCCGCGGAACAATATCGCGAAATATATCGTACATTACTGTACCTTATTCACGTGTCTCGTGAGATAGACAGAAGTATTCGTCAAACGAGTTTACAACTAATGATGCTGACACCTTTCATTTCCTCTTCTACGATTTAATGTAACTCCTTCGTTTTTTAGTGTGATCGTAATTTTTGTAAAATACTTTGGTGGAGAAACAATTATCTTGCCAATAATTAGGGTTTTAAATTTAGAACCCTGTAGCACTACTACTACTTGTGGAAATATAACGCGTGGAAGTACTACACGTGAAATTACGGCGCGTAGAATTACCATGCGTGAAAATACGGCGCGTAGAATTATCACGCTTGGAACTACGGTGCGTGGAACTATCACACGTAGAATTACGGCGCGTAGAATTACCACGCGTGGAATAACGACGCGTAAAACTACCACGCGTGGAAATACGGCGCGTAGAGTTACCACGCGTGGAATTACAGTGCGTGGAATTACCATGCATGGAACTACCGCGCGTAGAATCACCACGCGTGGAATTACGGCGCGTAGAACTACCACGTGTAGGATTACAGCGTGTAGAATTAGCATGCGTGAAAATACGGAGAGCAGAATTATTACGCTTGGAACTACGGTGCGTGGAACTATTACACGTAGAATTACGGCGCGTAGAATTACCACGCGTGGAATAACGGCGCGTAAAACTACCACGCGTGGAAATACGGCGCGTAGAATTACCACGCGTGGAATTACAGTGCGTGGAATTACCATGCATGGAACTACCGCGCGTAGAATCACCACGCGTGGAATTACGGCGCGTAGAACTACCACGTGTAGGATTACAGCGTGTAGAATTAGCATGCGTGAAAATACGGAGAGCAGAATTATTACGCTTGGAACTACGGTGCGTGGAACTATCACACGTAGAATTACGGCGCGTAGAATTACCACGCGTGGAATAACGGCGCGTAAAACTACCACGCGTGGAAATACGGCGCGTAGAGTTACCACGCGTGGAATTACAGTGCGTGGAATTACCATGCATGGAACTACCGCGCGTAGAATCACCACGCGTGGAATTACGGCGCGTAGAACTACCACGTGTAGGATTACAGCGTGTAGAATTAGCATGCGTGAAAATACGGAGAGCAGAATTATTACGCTTGGAACTACGGTGCGTGGAACTATTACACGTAGAATTACGGCGCGTAGAATTACCACGCGTGGAATAACGGCGCGTAAAACTACCACGCGTGGAAATACGGCGCGTAGAATTACCACGCGTGGAATTACAGTGCGTGGAATTACCATGCATGGAACTACCGCGCGTAGAATCACCACGCGTGGAATTACGGCGCGTAGAACTACCACGTGTAGGATTACAGCGTGTAGAATTAGCATGCGTGAAAATACGGAGAGCAGAATTATTACGCTTGGAACTACGGTGCGTGGAACTATCACACGTAGAATTACGGCGCGTAGAATTACCACGCGTGGAATAACGGCGCGTAAAACTACCACGCGTGGAAATACGGCGCGTAGAATTACCACGCGTGGAATTACAGTGCGTGGAATTACCATGCATGGAACTACCGCGCGTAGAATTACCACGCGTGGAATTACGGCGCGTAGAACTACCACGCGTAGAATTACGACGTGTAGAACTACCACGCGTGGAAATAGGGTGCGTGGAATTATCACGCTTGAAACTATGACGCATAGTATTACCACGCGTGGAACTACGATGTGTGGAATTACCACGCGTGGAACTACAGCGTGTAGATTTGTAAACTAGTCACAAAGTTTCTAAATTAGCAAACTTTTAAATTTTTAGAATATTAAACACCCAGTATTTAACTTTTCAATCTTCTACGAAGAAGTCGATATGAAACGCAGTACAAAATATTAAGTTTCATATCGTTAATTTCGTTAGCGGAGAAAAGTTGTACTCTTAGTATCGTACATCCCTAGAGGGCTTATCGTGTCATAAAACACATACTCATCCGCTAAGCGAATCCCGTAGGCGTACGAACACTTCGTCTCTCGCTTAAACGGCTCGTATCGACAGAAAGTCGAGTGTCTTCAAACTGTTAAAACGTTTTGCTCCCTCTTGTGGTCGGTCAAGTGAAAGCGGAGATAAAGCAAGCGAGAGTCTAAACGTCACCGCTTGAAAGCGATGTGCAACTTTGTAATAAAATGAGATAGAATGAAAGAACTTTCAGAAAGCGGCGAAACTTGCCTTTATATTCTAATAACAGTGTAATTATTGACAAAGCGATACGAGTGGTAATTTACGTGTGATGCTGTAGCACTTGATGCTCTCACTTATGAAGATCTAACAGGTTGGTTTGACGAATAATGTTCTACTGGGGCGTAAGTTTTAATGTGTAAGGTGAGGATTTAATGTGTAACAGTGAACGAATGGCGATTCAAAGCTTGGTCATTCGACTCGTGGCAATATAACGCGAGGTAATTTGGTGCATGGTAATATAACGCGAAGCAATTCAAAACGCGTAGCGATACAACGCAAAGCAATTCGGGACGTGTGGCGATATAATAAATAGTAATTCTGGACATGGCAATATAACGCGAGGCAACTCATAACGCGTGGCAATGCACCGCGTAGTAATTTGGGACGCATGGCGATACAACGCGTAGTAATTTGGAACGCGTGATGATATAACAAGTGGTAATTCAGGATATGGCGATATAACGCGAGGCAACTCTGAATGCGTGTGCGTTGCACCGGGTAGTAATTTGGGATGCGTGGCGATACAACGCGTAGAAATAAGGAACGCGTGACGGTTTAATAAGTAGTAATTCTGAATATGGCGATATAACGCGAAGCAACTCAGAATGCGTGGCGATGCACCGCGTAGTAATTTGGGACGCATGGCGATACAACGCGTAGTAATTTGGGGCCCGTGGCGGTGTAATAAATAGTAATTCCGAATATGGCAATATGACGTGAGGCAACTCAGAACAATGGCAATATAACGCGTGATATCCTCGCATATAACAGAACATCAAATGCCATTATTATACTAGAATCACAGAATTGCGTGTTATATAGCACGACTTGTTACAGAGACCTCCATTCTACCATATTTATTGCACTTTTAGCAGGTATTGGATATTAATTGTGTTAATTGAATTTTAATTAGCGTTAATTAAATGAGTTCCACTGCAGGAAGAAACGAAATGGAAGCTGTAAAACGGCTTTTTAGGAAAGCTTTAACGCTAAATGTAGCCACTGTTGCATCACGCTTGAAAGCTAGAACAAGAAACGTAATTACAGGATCGTTTGTTTCAGATCGGGGAAATCAGTGAAGAAGATTTAAGGGTTGTTGAGAGAAACGATCTCTTTTCTCCATCTCAAACCTCGTACCTTAGTTACTGAGAACTCGATTCAACATTAGCGTTAGAACGCGTGATTTTCTGTTACAAAGGCGATGTATTCTTACTTTTACATGTCTTACTTTTTCATTGTATAACGAGTTGAAAGAGAAATCAATAATAGCGGTGGAAAATTAATGAAATATTTTTAGAGAAATTTTATTCCACACAGTATGTATTACAGCAAACTGTAATTTATTATTAAACATAATACAATAACGATATAATAATACAGTAACAAAATAATTATGTAATGATATTATAATATTGTATAATAACGCAATTAGTCAATTAAATTCGGTAACGTAATTAATGAACGAACGTAAGGAAAAACAGGAAAAATCGTTGGTATATTTTGCAAATATTTCATACTTACAAGAAATTTCAGGCAAGCCGCGTACCATTCGAAACCTTGAAAGTCCTGGAGTTCTTTCAGTCTCGAAACTTTCGATGGTTCCGGAACTGCTCGAAGTTCTGAAACCTGTAAGAATGGTAGAGATAAGTTTAGACTTTAACGTGAACGAAATAGCTATGGAAAAAGTATGAATATTAGAGAACACGGGAAAAATAAGAAAAGTAGGATACCAGCTCTTGTTTGTGATATTCAGTTGCCGTATTGTGCTCGAGACGAATGAACAATATTTTTAATACCGAGTCGTGAACATTGGTTAGGTTAGATTTCAATGTTAAAATATTTGAGTAATACAAAATTTATTATTAAAAAATTGTAAAAATTGTGGGAAAGAATGTGCTAAGAATTGAATTTTAAATACTTGAGTTTTGTAATACTTAAATATTTCCTATCTGAACGTTCACGTGCTAGAATATTTATCGCATATGAAATTAAGAACAGAAAATTGTCAGAAGAGAAATCACTTTATTCGTTCAATTATCGCTCGTTATGTTTCCTGAGACCAGTTTCCCTACGGTATCGGAGACTTAATCGACGCTCACTAACAAAGTTTTAATTTTCACTTAGGCAGACACGCCGACAGCGTCGTGTCGCGTCTTTAGTAATCAGCCTTGACAATTTGACGCGTGAAAAGCAGAGCAAAGCGGTGGATTGTCGGCCGATTTTGCTTCGGAGGATACTCGAAGAAGTCCTCAATTAGCGTGATTGAGCTTCATCGGGGCGTATTTAGCGCAAACGTCGTTGAAAAGTTTTCAGCGAAATTGCGAGAGGTCGTTGCTGATGCACGTCAAGGCGTTTCGTTTCCTCGATAACGAACCGACGATCGATTCCTTGAATCGCGAACGAGATTCTTGTCTAACGACGTATTCTTCTGAACGTCGTGAGTTCGTCAAAAAGGAAACGTTGCTCGTCCGATTGTTCCTTTTCATTCTCTATTTTTATACACCTTCTAAGGACACCGTTTCCCTCCGGGTATTTCTCAAGTTACATTTCCTACGATATTCAACTTCATGCTCGTTAACGCGTGTCATTACATCGTACAATGTATCGTTAAAAGTTCGACGTAAATACAGGAAACGAGGCGCCCTGAGCAACGATTAAACGCGAAAGAGGACAAGTGTAATGGAAATTCAGATTTTAATAGCCGTACCGATAGTATATTATTGTTTATCGTTTCAAGGGGCAATTCGCTGCGAGATCATGGTTGATCTACTCACGGAAAGTATCGACGAATTCACAAAATGGATCGTTTATTTTGAAAGTGGTGTAAGTCCATTTTCATTTATTTTGAGAAAATCAAATGTTAGTATATATGTCAATGAAAAAATATGGGTTAATTATATCAAGACTGGCAATTCAGCAATTTTTTTACTGATAGATCAATATGTAATCAGATTATATAAATTTGTTTTAAGTGCTTTAACTAAAATAATGTATATTCATGCAAATGGATTTACACCATTTTCAAAATAAACGGTTCCTATAATTCTACAAATTTTTAAGTTTTTAACATTTGGCACGATCCACAGTCTATGTTTCTAGAAGTTTATATTTTCAAACTTACAAACTTCAAAATTCTCAATTTTTTAGTTTCAAATTTTCAAATTTTGAAAATTTACAAATTTGCGAATTCCAATATTTTAAATATGTAAATCTATAAATATTCAGATTCCTAGATCCACATATCTTTAGACCAATATATAGATTAGAAAATCCCTAGATCCCTAGATCCCCAGTTTCCTACATCCCCAAAATCCTCAGATCCCTAGATCTCCAAAAGCCCTAGATTCATAGAATCCCAGATCCCTAAAATCCCTAGATGCCTAGATCCCCAAAAATACGGGATCTCCAAATATCAAAATCCCTAGATCCCTGGAACCCCCAGATCCCCAACCCATAAATCCATAGATCCCGAAATCCCGAAATCCCTAGATAGCTGGAATCCCTAGATCCCCAAATCCCTAAATCCATAGATCCCTAAATCCAAAAATTCCGAGATCCCTGGAATCTCTAGATCCCCAAGTTCCTAAATTCATAGATCCCCAAATCCCTAAATCCATAGATCCCCAAATCCCAAAATTAATAGATCCCTAAATCCCCAAATCCCCAAATCCCTAAATTCATGGATCCCCAAATCCCCAAATCCCCAAATCTCTAAATCCCCAAATCCCTAAATCCATAGATCCCCAAATCCCCAAATTCCCAAATCCCTAAATCTATAGATTCCCAAATCCAAAAATCCCTAAATCGCTAAATCCCTAAATCCCTAAATTCCTAAATCCCTAAATCCATAGATCCCCAAATCCCTAAATCCCCAAATCCCTAAATCCCCAAATCCCCAAATCCCTAAATCCATAGATCCCTAAATTCCTAAATCCCTAAATCCCTAAATCCCTAGATTCCCAGAATCCCTAGATCCCTAGATCCCCAAAATCCTTAGATCCCCAGATATCTAAATCCCGTGATTCCCCAGTTCCTGAATTGCACGTCCCAAACTTCTTCAATCCGAAATTTCAAAATTTCCAAATCGCCATAGTGAATATAAAATTTGCATTTATAATGCAGACGGTGGCCAAGCGCACAATACTTTTACTACTTCATCAAAACAGTGAAATAGTTCTGCATCATCTACGCTTTTAACGATGCAAGTACATTCACTAAATCTTGCATTTACCTTTTCGACATCAAAGATACCGTCTGCAGCCGACAGCTCGAGTGGTTACTCTAATATATACATATGCATATAGATGCTATATGTACGTACGTACCACGAAATCAAGGATTTCCGGCGAAGTTCATCAACAAATACGTTAACTGTTCAACGAATCCGTTACAAGGGGGTAGAATTCAAACTACGTTTGATGTCTGCGCCTCAGGTCCAATCGCCTCGCTTTAACTATTAATGAGGCTGCAACAGACGAGCTAGTTAATCGACTGCAGGAATTTTCTAATCAAACACAACACCGTGAAATAGCCGGAGGAAATTGCTCATTAACGTAATGTAACACCTCTATTTCTCTGCTTCTTCCTCTTCTCAACCGGTGAAGAATGCTCCTCACGTAATTAGACTCTAAACGTCTCTCTAGCAAGCTACAGCAGATTCCCGTTATATTGCCGTTGGAGAGAATGTTGCAAGTGGTAATGTAAGTATATCGCACTACCTTAAATCGAGCATGTTAGCAAGAACTATTGTGTAACTATTATATACTATCATATAACTATCAAATATACACTAAAATATTATGTATATTACATCTCCAATAATAAAAGAAAATATGTACCCATTTGTAAAACGCAAGATCTATCGCCATGAAAACTAATTGTGTTTGAAACTCCGTTTAGCGATATATATTTATTGTACACCGAACTTTCATCACAGACTTGTTTTTGTCAGATGCAAGTGAAAAGTCGTGAAAAATCGTGTCACGTCGCGCTAGAGGTGCACATGTATCGACAAAGGTCTTGTAATATTGCAAGGATTTATCGAAGGTATACAGAAAAATAAATTATATCATTTATTTTGAAAAGCGAGGTAGGACATATGGTTGTATATAATCTAGATGTTAAGTGTACTATACAGAAAAATAAATTATGTCATTTATTTTGAAAAGCGAGGTAGGACATATGGTTATGTATAATCGGGATGTTAAGTGTATTATACAGAAGAATAATTTAAGTCATTTATTTTGAAAAGGTAGTACATATGGTTGTGTATAATCTAGATGTTAAATGTAGTATACAGAAAAATAATTTAAGTCATTTATTTCGAAAAGGTAGTACATATGGTTGTGTATAATCTAGATGTTAAGTGTATTAGCAGTCTGTATATTAAAGTTACTCGAAACCCGAGAGTAACTTTGTATCCCCGTTAGCCGCGTAATTAAGATTAGGTTCGAGGGAGTTAGCACGGTGAGAAAAGTAGAGATAAATGAAGGACAGTGAACGGAAGATAAGACGACACCGCTGGCAGAAAAGCAAAAGTTCTCGGGCAGGGAAGCCACAGTGGAGCAGCAAGTGGTCGTATTCTCAGGGCTAGGGCAACTTCTAAAGGACCACCGAAGTTCTTCGATCTGAACGAAACTCCGCAGGAGTTGGTAGACGAGTGTCCTTAGGGTCAGCCTGTTACCAGCTCGTGGACTTTGTCGCAACACAATTTTCCTCGGGAATCTTCGCCCGCGTACGATAACATCGGTGTTTATCGTGGCTTCGGAAAGAGCCAACGTCCTTTCGATTCTCCGTTAAATAACAAGATCTTGATCTTCTCGGACATGCTTCCATCCGTGTGTGTCCGCTGCAAGACAGCTGTCTTTTGATTCAAGATAAGAGTTGGAAATTTAAAAGATTTGCATATTTTTCAATAAAAATGACAATAACCGATTTTTTTTTTAATGGAAATACTGCTCGATACATTTTCGACTATCAAGTTTTTAGTGGCACTTCAAGGTCTACGAACAATTGACTGTCACAGTGAAGACTGATGTTCAGATAGACTGTAAAGTACAAGATGTAATATAAATTACGAGAGCGTTCTTTTAATTTCATTTTTTAATCTCTTAATGTATCAAAGTCTCAATATTACGCTCTGAAAAGTTTTATTTTTCTTAAATAATGAATTTAACTGAATTTGTAGCATCGTATGACTGATACGATCAACGTATGTATAAAATAACACATGTTTTGTTAAATTTGACAAATTACAGAATTTTTCCACGGAATACATTTGAGATATAATCCATAAGTGAAAAGTAAGAAGAAAGAGGACAAGATTGAATGGCTGTCAAATTTTTCAAGGGAAGAGAAATCATTACGTGGATAACGAATTTCCATAAAAAGATCGCGGAAAAAATGGTGGAAATTGCAACAGAATTATTTGAAGCTTCCGGTTGATCGCACATCGTAAAGTGGAGATGGTAGAAAGGGACTCATTGGAGGAAAAGGATCCACGTAAAGAGGATCTGTTTCTCCTAAAAGTGGAATCGGATTTTTCGGTAAACAACGATCAACGAAATTCGACTATTTCGTAAAATTTCAGGAGAAGGTTAAATCCAAAGAAAGCAACTTCAAGAATGTTCTTATTTTTCCATTGAAATGATTTCATGTAAAAGTAAAGAATAAAAGTAAAATGTATAACAGTGAAAGCAAAAAATATTTGTATGTTTAATGGTCTGCACACGAAACGATGATAAAAAGTACTTTTGATGAATCGTTTGCTTCTGCATGCGCAAAACGTCTTGAATTACTTATATCGTTCGATCATTAATCAAACTGGATGCACGCTCTAATTATTACCCTTATATTAACTGACCCCTGCTATCAATCGGTTTTTTTGAAGCTCGGTGACGCGCGGGAAAAAGAACTGGAAAGAGGCGAATAATCCTTGAAAGGGAAAAGGGATATGGAGTCAAGGGCTCTCATTTTTAAAACAAGTAAAAATCACGTTATAAAGGCGTTATAAGTTTGAAATTATTCGAATATAATACATTTTTAGAATTTTTAACACGATTCAAAGTTTTTGAATTTCTATGATAATAAGTTTGTAAATTTTCGCAGTTAGTAAATTTGTAAACTACTAAATTCTTAATTAGCAAGTTTCGAAGTTTCTATATTTCAATATTACTAAATTTCTAAAATATTAAGTGAAATTTTTGAATTATCAGATCTCTAAATTTTTATATTTATTATTAGCTTCCAGTTTCAGAAATTGTCAAATTTATAAGTATACAGATTTGTAAAGGTGTATAATTAAAAACTTACATAGTTTTCAATTTCTAAATCACTTTAATCAACATCAAATCTTTTAAATCTATATCAAAACCGTATCACAGGTCCTCACTATCGCACCGTCTTTCAACTGGCTCCAAGAACTTCAACAGCCCATCCTACGTTCAAAAACCGCGCGTTTTTCTTAGAAATTCGATTCCGTCGCGACAACGGAAGTTCGCCGAAAGAATCCGAAAATTTCTGATACTTTCGAGGAGAAACCGATTTGGTGGCGATTCAATTTTCCCAAAAGAAAGTTCGAAATGTACGACGCACCGTTGGTAGAACGATCGTAGATAGGGCGATGTGTACGGAAGAGAGAGAGTACGAGAGGGGACGGAGAAGAGGGTTAACGAAAGGAGGACTTGATGGGGGTTGGAGAAGGGTGGAAGTTTCGCGAGAGTGGAAAGTTCGATGATCGTGGCTCGAGAACTACCGTAAGATCGTCAAGAGCTTCGGCCTATTCTCGACAATTTGATTCCGGAAGAGACACTTCTAGGTGGAGTACTCTGGTGTCGGGGTGATTGCACCGCGACGCCCTGGGAATCTGACGTCGATGCCTGGCGACTATTTAACGTCGAAAATTGATCGGATATGCGAACAGCTCCGCGAGAACTTCTCCACCTCTTACGGTAATGTTCGAATTTTTATCGGCTGATCGTATAAAAAATTTAGATCGATTCGAACCACGCGATTCCTATCGCGTGGCTTTAATTCGAGGAATCGTTGAAACTCTAACGAGTCGTATTCTCCACGAGTATCCTTCACGATCGCTCGATTTTAATTAGAATTGAAATAGGTCCTCGTCGTTTTTACACGGACGCGTAGATTTTGTTGCAGTTCCGCGAGAATTCTACCGTTTGTTCGAGTGCCACTCTGGGAATTAATGAATCTGTCCTAGTAACTTTCTGAATTTACTCGGAAGTTGGCTTATGCTCTGAGAGGATAACTTCGCACGTCCTCTATGATCACTTTCGCAGGATTTTTTTACTCGGATTACTACTGCCGTTCTCGCATCCGATAAATATATTTCATGATTCAAATTCATCAACTAAGATGATCCACTGCTATTTTACTTCCAAAATATTCATTCACGTTTTTAAGTATTTGGGGTAATAATTTTTGAAAAATTTTATGAAGGCAATAATATGTAAATTTGTACTCGTACTTGAAAATTTGAATGTCGGAAACCTATACATATTCTCAAATCATTATTTCTAGCTCATTTGTATCTTCAGTTAAAATATCTCTTCTTGTATTTTTCGGATTTAATGTCCATAGATCTCAAATACCCTTAGACACCTGATATCCCTCGATCCTCAAAATCTCTAGATCCCAAATATCTCTATATACCCAATATCCCTATATCCCAAATATCTCTATATAGCCAATATCCCTATATCCCCAATACATCCCTATATTCTCAATATCCCCACATCTCCATACCTTTTAAGAATTTGAAGATTTCTGCCCCTTGAGAATCAAGAATTAGCGAAGTATCAGAAATTGAAAAATTTGAGGATTTATACTGAAACGATAGAAAAGTGTACATTGGAGGCGGGTGTACAAGAGTCGAACAAAATTCTCTCGAGAAGTGTTCAGAACGATGATAAATGCGACAGCTATTAATTTCGAATAGCCCGAAAGGAGTAACTCGTCGAGTGCATCGCGGCTGATACAAGAGGGTAGACTTAACTTTCCCTCGGAAATAACTTTTCCTCTTTTTACTGTGCGAGCGATGATGCGTTGCACTCGAGAGGATAGAGGCGTGCACAAACTGCATCGAGTTTCGGCCTCGACTACTCGCTCGCTTCGGTTTTGTGCAACGGCGCCAGACCGATTCGTAGTCTGCGTTCATCCGGCCAGATTATTTTTCTCATTTCCACGCGGCAACCGGAATGCTGCGAATCCTTCGTCCATTTCCAAGCGCACGCCGCCACTCCACACAGAACAGATTCATTCGCTGCACTCAAATTTCTGCTCGAAACCCTTTCATCCGGACCAAGAGCCATCCCGAGCGCGCGCACTTTGCCTCTCCTCAAAAGATATTATTCTCTGATCAACTTACGACCTACTGATCCTTTTTTATCACGGTAATTTGCACCATTTTTTCTAATAGCATTTGCAACTTTCTAACACGAGTCCGGGTCAAAATATATAATTCTTCTGTTTGTGTTTGGTTTAATCTCATGCCTGATGAAGATAAGAGTTGCGATAAAGACATATGATAAATAATCTATAATGACAGAGAGTTTTGGAAGTTTCGCATGTGACGTAGTGTAGATATTTGAACGTTTGTGTCAATATTGAGCGCAACACTAGAATATTTGCAAAACGTTGATAGAAATAGATACTGGAGAGGCGAAATACCTAATATTGATCTTTGCTCAAAGTTCTCAAATTACCAATTCCTAAACTTGTACTTCCAACTCAATTTCCAAATAATCTGCATTTTATTAAAATCCCTACATCAAAATAAACAATCAGCGTTCTCTAATCAGAAACGAGAAACAAATTATTTCAATCTTCATGTAACTAAGCACAAAGTATACCCGAAAGGGAGAGAATAATTTAAGAGCCGTAAAAAAATATTTCCCGCAGAGAATCTGAAATTGTGTCTACGCCAAAATGTTCGTGCATTTACGGTACACAAAGTCACACGGTACACACGTGGCCCACTTAACGTTACCTTTTTGATAAAGGTAACAGATACGGGAACCGTATAAACAAAAAGTTGTCCCGTATATAGCATTCACTAAAGACGTGACAACAAACGGGTCAACTACAAATTGCTAAAAAAAAAAGAGAAAAATAGCTGAATTCGGCCACGAAAGAGATAAAACGAAAAGCGCGTACCATTCGCGTTCGTACGCCGCGTGAAAGCAAATACGTGTACCGAGTACGTTTGGACTTCACTTCCGGTACTCGTTTACATCGTTTTCTTCGGGGAAGTTTCGTGCCAGAGTCTCGTCGGGAGACAGTATTTCCAGCCGGCGAACGATCGCGAGAAAACGAGTCCACCGGTTGTCACGAGGACACGTCTCGAAGCGAACTTCGATTAAGATTCAGATGTCGATTCGACGGAGTAGTTTCGTGGCCAACCGGGAGCTGAGAACTACTGAAACTAGATCGTACTCGGAATTAATGTCATCCTATCCTGCAATCCTCCCTCTCCCGGCACCAATTCTCCCTGAGATACTTCCACTTTTGCTCCCACGCGGTCTCAATTTCTTTTTTTCCCGCAGACTCATTGATCCGTGCCGGTAACCCTTTGATCTTCCACCTATTAACCACTTCTCTTAGAATGTATCATTTAGATGATATTTTAGATGCAAATTAGATGATTAAGGTATTATTTTTTAGGTATTTTGTATCCATTGTCAAATTTGTATTTTCTTTATTCGAAGATTATTAGTACTTATTTTTCAATACGAGGATCATATTTGTAAGATAAAATGTATAGAAAGGAGTAGAAGGACATAAGAAGATATAATTATATCTGATTAATCATTTTGAAACACTTCAAACATGTGTCAGAAGTTGAGAAACTGCCTTTGATGCAAAATAATGTCCATCATCAAGACCTCGAACTTAGCTACAGCAAAACAGCATGGTAGCAATAACGACACTTGAAACATGCATCATCACAACTACGAAACTGTCATAGGTTAACGCAAAATAATCCCAATTATCACCCTCAAAGAAATTATACTAAGCAGCTACATATGATTGGAACACTTCAACATGTGTCATCAGAAGTTGAATAACTTAATATTTACTGCAAAATAGTTTTTATCATGAAGATCTCGAACTTGGGTAAACAGAACAGTGTAACAATTTGAACACTCGAAACATGTGTCATCAGAAGTTAAATAATTTAGTTGTCTCAATATTTACTGCAAAATAGTTTTTATCATGAAGACCTCGAACTTGGGTAAACAGAACAGTATAACAATTTCAACACTCGGAACATGTGTCATCACAACTACGAATCTCGCCGGCCCAATAGATAGATTTAACGCAGAATAATCCGTCACGAGGACATCGTGCTCCTCCGGATATCCCTTGAATAATGAAAATTCCGTGTCCGAAACACGGGAAATGGGTGGTGGGTCACTGGGGAACGAGTGCGGTAGCCATTGAAATAGAAAGAAACCCGTTGGATGCCGACAGGTCGACTCTTTTCACCGATAGACAGTAGAGCGATACGAGAGAGCGATTCGTAGCCTGCGCTCGGTCGAGGCAAATGGAACGCGGCGTACAGAGGCTTTCCCGTAGGATCGATATGGTAGTGGGGAGCAGCGAAGGTGGGAGAAAGAGGACGATACAGGGGAGCGAGAGCGATTACTGGAAGAGGGCTGAAAGAGGGAAAGAACGATCAAGAGAGACAGGGAGAAACAGCTGGATAAACCGAGAGGAAGAGAGGAAACCCGGTCGGGAGGGAATCCGGAGCGGGTTGCAGAATCGGGCTAGATGAGGGCGCTTCAACCGACGGTTCCTACGTCGCGCCATCGTTGCTACCAACGGCGTCGGCGTTGGCGTCGGCGTCGGCGTCGTGGACGTCCTCGTTGCCGGCGAAAACGGCACTAAAGCGAACACGCAGCTGCCAAAGCCAGACTCCGCCGCTCGGTCCAGTTTGCCTTCCGCTCCCGTTTGGCATAGTGTCGCGGCGACCAGGCGTCATCGCGCTCCTCTCGACGCCGAGCACCGTCACGCGTGTACCGTTCCCTCGCTATCCGCGCACTGTCAAATGGATAATCCGCGTACGGTTCGAACGCGATCTCGCGTTGGTGATTAATTCGTGTGAAAAAAGTCTGGGTGATTGTTGTTGAACTGTTCTCGAAGAAATTCCCAACAACAGGAATAATCCTTGAGGAACACCGCGGAGTATCGCGATCTTCGCGATCCAAAAAGGTACAGGATTTAATCGCTTCATAGATATGCAAACGTGGTTCTTTTTTCTCTGTTTCTCTCACGTATTGTTTGCGCGTCGTCGATTGGAAACACCACGCGAGGTTTCAAGAGCAGTCGTGCAAACGTATTGACGATGTTTCTGTG
This sequence comes from Megachile rotundata, assembly GCF_050947335.1. Lineage (NCBI taxonomy): Eukaryota > Metazoa > Arthropoda > Insecta > Hymenoptera > Megachilidae > Megachile > Megachile rotundata. The sequence goes on along the minus strand of NC_134991.1, from coordinate 8,507,277 downwards.
TGGATATGAATTCGCGGAGTTCTGTTTTGTTTCACGGTAGCTCGCGTTGCATTTCCCGTGATTTTTCCGAAACTCCCGGAAGTGTGCTTGCATGGAACGTTCGAAGTTTCCGCGTTGTCATCGTATTCTGTCGCAGCGTATTTATGCGCCGGGTTCGACTGTTCCGATGAAACGTCAGGGTCCGCGACAGAAAGCCGCGGTATTAAACCGCGGTCGAGGTAAATGTCAAACTTTTTGTCGCCGCTTTTGTATTCTTTTGCAAACTTCTTACGTATTCGATCGGCAACTGGCCTTTATTACCGTTCGTCGATGAAAGCTGTCAAGGACAAACATTTATACCACGGACAAAAGGCAGCGGCGAACGTGGGATGATAAATGGTAGAGTTTTATTAATCGAACGTTTATGAAGGAAGTTGACATTGTTGAAGGGACGAATTGATGGAAGGATAAAGTTTCGTTAATCGTCGATTGAGAATGAAAGAAACGGTGGCCGGGAATCGACGTCTTCCTGTTGGTTTCACGATTCGCCCGTATGAATAAATCACGTGGAGTATCCCGATGCTCGAAACCCATTAGTCTTCGCGTAAAAAGTAAGCGGAAACGGGAAGAATCAGGATATATTATCCATTCTGGGGCAGAGATTCCTCTACCGACGATAAAAAACTGCGTTTCGGTTGGTACGGAATCGACAAAAAAATCTCCATTTTCTTCCTCGAAGTGGATGCGGAAGCATACACGTACGCGTGGACCACCGCGGTGATGTTGGATTTACCGTTTTACAGCGGCGTTTTGCATTCCAATGAATATTAATCGAATGCAATTATTAAACGCAAATTGGAACTCAAACAACTGCCGTTTCAGCGTCCCATCGTTTCTCTGCTCGTAGCTTTCACGGAATTGCCTCGTCGAGCCTCTGTCTGCTCATTCGTATACCTTCATTTCCGGGCGCAAAATCGCTTTGGAAATCCGCTAGCACGCTTCACTGAACGCTCCGCGAGCACCATCGTCTTCTAGATCGAATACCGAGATACCGCCTATGAAAACACCTTTATGCTATTCTTCACACCTCAGTTTTATCTGTCTCTCGAATGTCAAAATGGAGATTTCAAATTCTCTTTGATTCTCTTGATTGTTTGCAACCCTTTGAAGCATGGTAGTAATAAAAACACATCACTGTACTGTTACCGCGTTTGACTTCATGTAGAAACGTACGACCGATTTTTTAATTAAACACCGTTTAAACTCACTTTTTATATTTTAGATTGAAGCTTAAATTTACCTTTTATGTTTGAGATTGAAGTTTGAACTTACATTTTTATATTGTACGTTGAAGTTTACACTTTGTTCGTTATTTACTTTACTGTTTTTGATGAATAAGGTTTAATTTAAAAGTTGGTTTATTTACACGGTATTCAATGTGTTAATCATATTTTTTAATTACTATATAGTAACTCAAATATATCAAACAAAAATATTGAGACTATATTTAAAAAGTTACTGATTAACCTTTGATTATCACTAAATCTATAAATCATTTAAAACAGTAGAACCATAGCTCAACAAAAATTAAAAATAATTGTTTTAATCTTTACTTATCATTAAGTTGTTAAGCACTGCTTATCCACTTCATTTATGAGAGATTAATATATAATATTCAAAATGCGTGAGTTGAAATATTTTGGTTGGCAGTCTGTTTTCTCATCAACAAGTGTCGATCGATAATTCGTGACTTTCGTTTTAATGCATTTCAGTTCAAAATGAAAGTGCTTATTAACCCTCGCTCGTGTACGTGGTTATTTTAACCCTGCGTTGGAGATAAAGTATACAAAATACGGAAAATTTATTAGTAAATCATTATCTAATAAAATACGTATACATTTTGAATATTCTTTAAGAACTTTAAGATATTTAACACGACAGTGAATTTATCCATTTCGTGTATTTTTTTTTGTTGAAAATATAGTTAGCGCACTTTTATTATAAATGGCTCGTTTGAAAATATAATATAAGCATATGCGTATATCATATGTATGTACATATGTACGTATATCATATGTAATATATGTACAAAGAATGTACGTGTAAGTACGTATATAAAATATGTAAATATACACATCACCACGTATAAGACATTTAATGAAAATATAATATAAGCATATGTGTATATCATATGTATGTACATATGTACGTATATCATATGTAATATATGTACAAAGAATGTACGTGTAAGTACGTATATAAAATATGTGAATAATACACATCACCACGTATAAGACACTTAAAATTACCGACATTGTTCAGAATATTTTTATTACCAATATCGATATCGATTGGCCGGATAAGCTATTGAAATATGGAAATTATTAGCCATTGACTTTCGAGTGCGGCTGCGGTAGAAATAAACAGGTGCGAAGAATCGAGCGGTATTTTCAAAGTATTAAGTCCAGAGTGGAAACTGATGTTCAATAAATTGAAAATAAACCTTGATACTTTTAAGTAATTTCCTTTAGCCGTACCCAGTATTATCGACAGGTGCATTGAAGTAAGTAATTACGACCAACTAATCCGGCAAAGTTTTGAAATTTCATAATACCCCGCTTTCCATTACCTGATAGTATAATACTCTTACTTAAGTAGACTTACTCTTAATTAATATTCCGTTCGTTATTAACACGTTGAACGACGGGGGGCCAGTGACCAGTTCGAGCTTAAAGTAATCGAATAACTAAAATAAGTACCGGGATATTAACACTGTATAAATTTCGTGCGAGTGTGAATGAATTCAGTTGAAACGATCGTTAATTATAAGGATGGTTAGGTACAACCGTACCGATGGCAACCCATGAGTTGGCGCGTGATCACTCGAAGTAAAAGAAGCTTCACTGTGAACACTTTCGTTACATTTAGGTAAATGAGAATAATAGTGACAATAACAACTGCTGAACGCAATTCACACTATTTCGAGACTGTTATTATTTTTTCTCTAATTGGCGTGCGTGACTGCTCAACAATCGTTCCCGCCAAAAATACGTGACTAGCGTCCATTTTTCCACTCTGACCAATTGCAGCTATAGCTCTTCTAAACATGTCAGCCTCTTCACCAACTCGTAGATTAAAATCGAATTCTTAACGAATGTAGATTATTTTATTGTATAAGGTTATTTTAACCGATGAAATGTTAGTAGTATATTTAAAAGTGTTTAACTGGATAAAGATTAAATAGTGCTTAAAATGTAAAATACAGTTTGAAAAAGGTGCAAATATTATAGGACTTGATCCAAAGATTCAATTAACCCTTTGCACTGGAGAACAAGATAACTTGCCAACTGATTTTCACCCATCCGATTCTTTTCACGAGATACCTACCTCCTGGTCGTTTATTTTACTCTTTGGATCAGATATCTTGCGTGTTTTTTCATTTCAAAGACACAGAACCGTGGGATATCTTGTTTAAAGAATCAGATAGGTAAAAATTGCGAGATATCTTGCTCGTGAATTCAAAAAGGTTAATACAACCCTTTACTCGGTATACTTATTAATTAGTAATAGTAACTCAAAAATCAAAAATTAGTAATAACTTGTGTATAAAATTATAATCGTTGAAAATAATAAAATAAACTGAAAAGTAATGAAATGTTTATGTAAAAATATACATGCGAAAATACGTAAAGATATAAACTTCAAGCTTTAAATTGATATAAGTACTATTTATAGTACTGCAATGTCCAAATGTTATTAGACTTGATGTTTCAAAATCTGTCATTATTTGCTGTAAGTCATGTTTTGCCAAGAACAGTAATGAAATGATAATTCAGTCACTTTCGACTTTTAAGATTTCAATTGGTATAACAGCTTTTTGATAATTCTTTCATGTCATAAATTTCTCTCGTACTTTGTAGGTTTTGGAATTCGTCGATATTTACTGCAACTGGCTACCAGCCATTTCATATTAAGAATATCAATAAAAGGTTTATGTTAGCATTTTTCAAGCTCTGTACCTTAAATTCGAGCTTCCAGCTTTAAATTGATATATCAGTACTTTCTGCATATCATCAAATCCTGTTTGCCTTGCCATTACATTTTGAAACTCGATTTAATATATTTCAAGGTTAATTTATTTAAAAAATGACACTGATATGCTACAATAATCTCGCTCTAAAATTCAGTGTTATTATTAGCACACAATTAGTCACACGATTAGTTTAACATCTTCCGTTAATTACCGAACAGAATGGAATCTGAAGAGATTGACACGTTTATTGAACGAGCATCATCGATGTACCACATATGTTCCACATACAACGGATTCAATGTTACAAACCCGAAAGAGTCAAATTCCATTGAATGGAAATTGAATAGAAACCTGCCATATATCGAATTAAACGGCGTTAAACTTTCAATCTCGCTGACCAGCCTCGAATAGAACCGCAGCCGATTCGAGAACACAGAAACACGCGAATCAAACGTGATTCGCGCTGTCCCTTTAATGAATTTCGCGCGGTATTGTGCCGACGATAGTTTTCCTCGGTAGCAGACCGCTATCGGTTCTGACCGAAGTAATTTCGAGTCGAATTGGAAATTGCCGGGTTTGGTACGTATTGCAAAAGTGTCGATGGCTACAGGCGCGAGTAGCGTGCGGGGAGACAATAAGAGACCATTATTGCGCGAGAAGAGGTATAGATCAAATATCGGAAATTATAGGTATAATAGTAGATAACAGTAGACTGTTACAGGAGAAAATGTACGCTCCAGTGGTTTCTGATTTGTATGGTTCGAGATTTATACAGGTTTGAGTTTGGAATTTTAGAAATTTGAGACATTGAAGATGGGTGATTTAAGAATTTGAGAATTGGCGCAGTTGAAATTTTGAGAATTGGAGACTTGGGAATTTAGGGGCTTGAGAATTTCGGAATTTTGAGATTTGGGGTTTGAGGACTTGGGATTTGGAAAATTTGAGGACTTGGGATTTGGGAAATTTGGAGAGTTGGGGATTTGGGGATTTGGGAATTTGGAGACTTGGGAATTTGGGAATTTGGGAATTTGGGAATTTGGGAATTTGAGGATTTGGACACTTGCGAATTTGGGAATTTGTGGATTTGGACACTTAGGAATTTGGGGAATTGGGATTTTGGGAATTTGGAGACTTGGGAATTTGGAGACTTGGGAATTTATGGATTTCGGGACGTAGGGATTTAGGGATTTTTGGAATTCAGGAATCTGGAAAGTTGGGAATGTGAGAATTTGAGACTTGGGAATTTGGGAATTTGAGAATTTGGACACTTGGGAATTTAGGAATTTGAGAATTTGGAGACTTGGGAATTTAGGAATATGAAAATTTGGAAATTTGAGAATTTGGAGACTTGAGAATTTGAGGAGTTGAAAATTGAGGGGTTTGACAATTTGGAGATTTGAAGATTCGAAGAGTTGAGAATTTGTATTTGTAGAATTTAAAAATTCAGGATTTCGTGATTTAAGAATTTGAAAATTTGTAAATTTAAAAGTGTGAAAGTCTTCAAGTAGTCTTCTATTTGATCACCACAAGTCAACATACTTAATTACTTCAAACTTTCAAGTTAATATACTTGATTACTTAAAATCTTTAAATTAACATACTTAGTCGCTTCACATCTTTAAATTAATATATTTGATCATTTGAAATCCACCAGTCAACACATTTAATTGTCCAAAATCATCAACTTAACATACCTACCTTCCCAAAATCAAATTCACACACTTATCCTCTTAAAATCTTCAAGTTTCGTTACTAATTCTTCAAAAATCTTGAAGTAACACACTTGGTTATCTCAAATGTCCAAACTAACACGCATGATCATTTCAAATCCTCCATTCAACATATTTAATTGTCTAAAATCATCAAATTAACACAGTTGGGCGCCACAAATCTTCAAGTTCACATACAAATTCTTCTAAGATCTATAGATTCTTCCAAGTTCATGAGAGAACATCGCACTTGACTGTGCACGTGAACATAATTACTATTCTATTGTGGTGTTTAATTCAGTGATCCCCCATAGACAAGGCCATCCCAATTCCCCAAATTCCCAAGTGTCCAAATCCTCAAATTCCCAAATTCCCAAGTCTCCAAATTTCTAAAATCCCAAATCTATAGATCCATAGATTCTTCCAAGTTCATAAAAGAACATTGCACTTGACTGTGCACGCGAACATAATTAGTATTCTATTGTGGTGTTTAATTCAGTGGTCCCCTATAGGCAAGGCCACCCCAATTCCCCAAATTCCCAAGTCTCCAAATTTCTAAAATCCCAAATCTATAGATCTATATATTCTTCCTAGTTCGTAAGGGAACATTGCACTTGACTATACACGTGAACATAATTAGTATTCTATTGTGGTGTTTAATTCGGTGGTCCCCCATAGGCAAGGCCACCCACATCGAACGTAGTGATTGTAGAGAACCGACACCCATCTCCGAGCGTTCTATTTATTCGGTGTCAGCCGCGATATTAACAAGCCATTTGTGGCTCCCCTCGATTTCATCGCCTCTGACCGGCAATTTCAGGTTCGACCTGACGTTTCTACCGTTGTTCCATCGATATACTGGACGGATATTGTTTTTTCTTCTTCTATGAGATCGTGGGACTTTGAGAGGATATTTTTCGATAGATTGCAATCACTCCTTCTTGTTTTCGATGTCCTCTGCGTTTTTATAATTGGAAGCAGAGCGTAGAGTGAATTCGTCAACAGTTTTCTAGTTTCAAGGTTTTTTCGTGATATTCGATAAAGAGTTAAAATTAAAAATTCTTTTTATACAAATATGTTTCATTTTTTTATTGTGATCAATAAATTGGGTTAGATATTTACTTCTCTTTTTAGATAAAATTTTTACACTTTTTTAACAGGCAAGTCAATATTTGCTCTCAAATAAAAAATTGATAATTTAATATTTTGTAGAGGGAAAGTTAGTCAAGAATGGTACACGAATAAAATTAATTCTGTTATTTAAGAATACAATAGTTTAATTCTTTTTTGTATAAATAAGTTTAAAGAAACTCACTGTGTGAAGACCAATAAGTGTAGCAATTAATTGTTCACAAATTGTTGTGTAATTATGAAATAACACCAGAAACTTGTTAATCTCCTCTTCAGAGTATCGCAAATCGTGTTTCAAATATCGCTTACAAAATCTCTTCAATATGAATTACAATATAGTGCTATTATAGTTGAGAATAATTAGTATGCTTGCAGTATTATAATTTCATCCAAAAAGTTCAGCAACGTTGATACCAGAAACTTGTTACAGTATCCTCAGCTACAAGCTTGCAAACTTTGTTGCAAATTTCTGGTGCAAAGTTTCTATTCAATATGAACAACTGTTACAGTTGTTTAGCGATTCTTGAAGTATCACAATAATGTGAAATATCATTGAAAATTGGTTGGAAGAAAAAACCTCAGCAACGCAGATACAAGACCAGACTTCCCGCAATCGCGTCGAAATTTGTATCGATCTGCGAAACAAGCGTCTCGGCGCCAAATCCCTCGATAATTAACCGCTCCGTAGAGTAGTTTAACCGGCATCCGATCCCATAATTCGGTGCAATATATTGATTTTTCGTCCAGAGTTCCAACGATCCATGATCCCCTCTCTCGTTCCCAGGAAATTATCTCACGACGCGTTGTTACGTGGTCCGCGAGCAGACAGTTTCAATTACGTAAAGCTTTGGAGGATCCCCGGATCTGCTCGAAAGTGTTTCGAGGCACCCGAGTGCATTTGTAGATATTGTGCACCGAGATTTATAACGATTATACGTCCCGACGTTTCTTATTCGGAGGAACGTTAGAAGGAAAATGTCGCGAAAGTGAATTTCCTCGATTAGGAAAATCGGCCTTGTGCGTGCAATCCGACTGTGGACGTCCTTTACGCTCGTAGACCGTGCTACCCGCTGAAAGAGCTTAATTGAATTTCTCTTAATTAACTGCCTTCGCGGCGCTACGATAATTGCAACGCACGAACTCTCCCATTACCGTAATTGTGGGTCTAATTAATGTAGTCCTGCTGTTGTACGCTGACTTAGCCGCTAGACGACCAAGCTGATTAAATTTTTCACGAAACTTACTGACAAAGCTTTTGGTGCAACCTTGGGTGCGTTAAGGCTTTTCAATTTCAAGGTCAAGGATTTTGTAGAATATGGAAATTTATGGGATGAGGAAATATGGGCTGTTTAAAGCGTTTACAGGAATCTCATGTATAAGTACTTATTTTTGTAATAGGGGTTCTTAAATAATTTATGTAGTTTCTTTTAAATTGATATATTTTATCGATTGAATGTACCAAGTTGAAGTAAACCGTTCCCTGTTTCAATTATAGCTCAATAATTTGCGGACAGTATTATTACTATGTCTGAATTGTTTAGAAACCATCTCTCAATTCTAACTCAATTGCAGTTAATTATACGCGGTGCGATCATTAAGTTCCGGAACTGGTCCCGTATATGAAGATAAAGTCACCTGTTTCAAATTTGGCTACTATCCCCTTCAAAATACACCCCTTGGGCAGCTATGCACCGACCCCAGTGCTTCTGCCATTTTTGGAAAGCTTCCTAGAAGTCTTTTTGTCGAAGCGTATCAAGCACCTGCTGCGATTCGCGTTGAATCTCGTCCATCGTGTCAAACCGACGACTCTTGAGCTTTAATTTGACTTTGGGAAACAAAAAGAAATCACAGGGTTCCAAATATGGTGAATACGGAGGGTGAGAAAGGACGATTATGTTCCATTTTTTTTTTTATGTCCATTTGTTCAAATTTAGAGTTCATCGTGATTTCGCAAAGGAATGCGCGCGTATGCTACCATAAACTTGTATAACACAGGATTCAATGAAGATATCGCTTCCAAACTTCGTGTCATACGTCTCGAGGATAGTTATTCATATGTCCTGCGAGCGTGTGATCCGTTTGGTCACAGCAGACACAATCCCGGAACTTAATGATCGCACCTCGTATTAAAACTGTATTATAACTATACCCCAACTGTTTGGAAACTATATCTCAACTTTGTCTCAACTGTAGCTCAACTATTTGGGGAATGTGTCCTGACTATATTTAAACAGTTTACAAACTATATCTCAATTCTACCTCAACTGTAACTTAACTATTTGGGGGCTGTATCATGACTATTCTTTAACAGTTTAGAAATTATATCTCAACTCTAACTCAAGTGCAGCTCAAATACTGTAAGACTGTATCATGACTATACCTCAATAGTTTAGAAACTATGTCTCAATTGTATCTCAAGTTCAGCTCAACTATTTGGGAACTGTGTTATGACTATTCCTCAACAGTCTAGAAACCATATCTCAATTCAACCTCAACTGTAGCTCAACTGTTTGAGGACTGTATCATGACTATACCTCAACAGTTTAGAAACTATGTCTCAATTGTATCTCAAGTGCAGCTCAACTATTTGGGAACTGTATCATGACTATTCCTCAACAGTCTAGAAACCATATCTCAATTCAACCTCAATTGTAGCTCAACTATTTGAGGACTGTATCATGACTATACCTCAACAGTTTAGAAACTATGTCTCAATTGTATCTCAAGTGCAGCTCAACTATTTGGGAACTGTATCATGACTATACCTCAACAAAATATATCTCAATTGTGTCTCAAGTGTAGCTCAATTATTTTGGGACTATATCATGACTATACCTCAACTGTTTAAAAACTACATCTCAATTCTACCTCAACTGTAACTCGACTATTTGGGGACTGAATCATGACTATTCCTCAACAGTTTAGAAACTATATCTCAATTCTATTTCCAGTACAGCTCAACTATTTTGTGACTGTATCATGACTATACCTCAAATGTTTGAAAACTATATCTCAACGCATATTACACTTATCATAAATTTAAATACTGGCAAATGTTGAAATTTTAGAAACCCAAAAATTGATAATTAAGAAATGTAAAAAATGTCATAATTAAAAACTGTATAAACTTGAATAACCAATAACTAAAATATCAGTGGATTTGAATAAAAAATAATTAAAAATCATAAGAATTGTCCAGACCTGTCCATCAGCGAGTAATATAACACCACTTACGTAAGTTCAGTCGACAGTTATCAGATAACAGGCATGCGCAACCACTTTGTCAGAGTTCCGAGGAATAAGCAAAGCCACACCACGGTGTGAGAATAGTTTGATATTTTTTTTTCGTTCCAGTTACGTGGCGCACAATTCCTGCGGTACCATAAATCTTACGTTCCATGCCGACTATACAGCATTTGGTGTAATCGTCCATTTCGTACTAGACTCTCGTCGAACGACGGTTCCTCTATTCGTTCTCCCGTGAAAGTATATCGTGCAGCTTTGCGTTTCTTCCTTTCGAGTTTCAGCCCAACCTTCGAAATATATGATCGAACTTTTTTCGTCGGTGTAAAGGAAGCAGTCACTGTGCACTGGTGATAAAGCTGTTTACGTGTCACGATATATTTCATCTTTTTACTGTTCCCTTCGTCCGAATAACAGATACGATCATTAATTAACAGACCTATCTGTCTGTCGCATCTTTCGCGCTTCTTCGTTATTACAAAGGTTGTTCAAAAGGGTCACTAAGATATATGGCGTGGTATATTAAATGACTTGTAAAATTTAAGTATATTGGGTGTGGCGCAACAATGTTTTTATACTGTTTTGTGTGGAGACACTTTTGTCATATAGTGATACAGTTACAATATGATATAATATGGAAAACTTAATAGTTTCAAATTTTACAAATTTTTACGTTTCAAATCCCTAAATTTCCAAATTCTTATGTTCTTCAAATTTCTACATTTTCAAATTCCTAAATTATAGAAATTTTTAGATTTCCATATTTTCGAGTTTCCCAAATCTCAAATTTCCAAATTCTTAAATTCTCCAAACTTCTATCTATACAAGTCCTTAAATCAGCAAAATTATTGGTTATCCAAATTCTCGAATTTCCCAAATTCCAAACTTTCAGTTTCAAATCACCCATATCCCGCACTTCCAATTCCAAATCATCCAGATCCCAAATTTCCAATTCCAAATCACCAAAATCCCAAACTTCCAATTCCAACACACCCAAATCCTAAACTTGCAATTCCAAAAAACCCAAATCACAAACTTGCAATTCCAAAAAACCCAAATCTCAAACTTGCAATTCCAAAGAACCCAAATCCTAAACTTCCAATTGCAAAACACCCAAATTCCAAGCTTCCAATTCCAAACCACCCAAATCCCAAACTTCCAATTCCAAAACATCCAAATTCCAAGCTCCCAATTCCAAAACACCCAAATCCTAAATTTCCAATTCTAACACACCAAATCCCAAAATTGCAATTCCAAAACACCCAAATCTCAAACTTCCAATTCCAAAACACCCAAATCTCAAACTTGTAATTCCAAAGAACCCAAATCCCAAACTTCCAATTCCAAAACATCCAAATTCCAAGCTTCCAATTCCAAAACATTCAAATTCTAAATTTCCAATTCCAACACGCCCAAATCCCAAACTTCCAATTTCAAAATACCCAAATCCCAAACTTGCAATTCCATATCACCTAATTCCCAAGCTTGCAATTCCAAGGAACCCAAATCCCAAACTCCGATTCCTACATTTCCAAATCCCTAAATCACCCTAGATCCCAATCCCAGATCTCCATTTTTCCAAATTCCCCAAATTTCAAATTTCCAAATCCTCAATCTCTCCAAACTCTTACTTTCCCATATCACCAAAATTCTTATACATCCAAATTCTCCAATTTCCAAATCCCAAATCCCAAATCTCAAACTCCCAAATTTCCATTGAAAAGTTCTACATCCACACACCTCCCAAAATAGTTAATCTCGATAATAAAAGCATCACGACCAAAAAACGATAATACAGTTTTTCTCTTAATGATCATTTTTCATTTCCCTTTTACCATTCATCGCAGATCAGTGTCTGAAGAAACGTAACCAGGAAAAAAGCATTGTCAACATTAAGCTAATCAATATCAGAGTCATCGCGATTGTAGTGGAACGCGAATTCGACGGCGGTCGCAAAAAAATCGACGAGATAATGGTCCCTCATTGGCTGGAATCCCCTTTTCATTTACGTCAATCAAGCTCGTCGATCGGTCGAAACAATCGTTAAAACGTGTCGTTAATGACTTGAACGATGTACGGGAACACATGATTGCGGATCCGAAACGATTTCACATCGGGGTTAATCTTTATCGGGGTTATTCGTAATCACGTCGCTGTGACAGCTGGTTTGGCTTTCATTCTCATCGACAGTTATGAATTGTTAGGTTTTAAGAGCTTCATTCTCTCGTATATATTTTAATTGTACTAGGGAGTTCTCACATTTTAATTACTCGGGAAAATTATGTTTGATGTACTTTACTTAACATCATCATTTTTTTCTATTATGTAAACGAAAATTTATCTTTTGCTCTTATTTGCTGTTAGATTGATAATTTTGGGTTAAAAAATTATAAAGAGCGCATAGCAGATTTGAATATGTTTATTAATGAAATTAAATATAAACACGTATGTATTTAAATTGTTAGGCTAAAATCTGTAGTTATAGTTCTTAATGAGATCCTTACTTAAATAACAATTTATGAAATAATAAATAAAATTCTTACAACTGTAATATTTTTAACTTCTGGTGACGAGGTCATTTGTGTTTGTCATTTTTAACGAACTAAAATGAATGGTCACTAGTTTAGGACATGGATATTTACTTGACATTTTCAACCCTTGGATTTTAATTTACATGATATTTTACTTTGTTTTAAATTTGAAAACGAATAATAAATATTATTACTGCGTTACGTTAGACATATCAGTGAACTTCTGGAATAAAGAGTATATTATAAGAATGTAGATTATTGTTGATTTATTAATACTAATAGAATAATTCATTAATTGTGTCTAGACATTCGTACACTTTTCCAGACCTCCAGATCGATTATTTTATTATTATTAATTTTATTATTAACCTTATATTGATATAATTAATTTAAGACGTCATTTGATATAAATAATTCTGTTAACTAACTAACCATTTCAGTTGTCATTTCCTCACAACGAGTGTACTCGTCAAAAATAACATATGCTAATTTCCCAAATAAAACGAAATAAAAATGAAATGGTGGTGAAAATCGTTTTTCAAAGCGTCTATTCACAAATTATTTGCCCGTATGGAAATTGCGAGGCAAGTGCGAACGACATTGTTATATACAGAGAGGCAATCAACGCGTCGCTGGACCGTACAAGCGTTGTTAAACTCGTTTCGTATCGCTGCCTCGAAAATAATCAGCATCAAACAAATGGAATTCGTTTGACTGTTTAAATCGGACTAAGACCGCTCTGTCTGCTTCATCGAGTACCTCGACTAATTAAGAGCAACGTCTCTTCCTGCAAATTTCAACCCCGGTCAAACCGTTTCCATCCTTTGAATTTTTGCAAAATCAAAGTACGTACTAAGCAGACGTGTGAAATAAATCTGGCAATCATTTTAATTGCTCAAACGCGAAACGATCAAACGATTAATCGAATCCCTGAAATATTTCCACCCTCATCCTCTTTTTCGTTTCCCCATTCGAATAGATTTATTTTCATTGTCGCAAATGTTTCGAACGGTCCGATAGGCGAATTAATTTTTTTCGTCAAAGCATCAGGGTGATCGTGCTGAAAGGTAACTTTTCGGGTGACTGTTTTGTTTCGCGATTGTATAGTGCAGTGAAGCGTGATCTATCCGAACGTACAACGATCGTGTTGTTCAGTATTTTTGTACGATTAAACCTTTGAAAAAATCGGAGCGATCGAAAGGAAAATAAAGTCGTGAACGGGTTGATGGATTAATTACGATCGTTTTGATTTGCTGCTGTCGATTGCGGATGCATTGCGTTTATTGTTGGTGAGTGCAATGGGAACTTGGAGGGGGTGTGGAGAGATTTGGGGATGTGGAAGGTTGGGAATTTGGCTTTGTGAGGATTTGAAAATTTTGGCATTTCGGGATTTAGGAGTTTTGGGATTTGGAACTTGAGAGAATTGATATAGCAAGTTGGGTATTTGGGAATTTAGAAACTTGGGGATTCGGAGTTTTTAGTGATGCGATTTGGGGATTTGGGGATTTGGAGATTTGGAGATGTGGAGATTGGAAATGTGGAGATGTGGAGATGTGGAGATGTGGAGATGTGGAGATGTGGAGATGTGGAGATTTGGAGATTTAGAGATTTGGAGATTTGGAAATTTGGAGATTTGGAGATTTGGAGATTTGGAGATTTGGAGATTTGAAGATGTGGAGATGTGGAGATTTGGAAATTTGGAGATTTGGAGTTTTGGAAATATGGAGATTTGGAAATTTGGAGATGTGGGGATTTGGAGAATTTGGAGATTTAGAAATTTGGGGATTTCGAAACTTGACAATTTGGATCTTTACAGATTTGGGAATCTGAGGATTGGGGATCTGAAGATTTGAAGGTCCTGAGAATTCGGGGATCTGAGACTTCGGGTATACTTAGAATTTTATTTGAAAATTGAGGTTTGGAAATCTAGGGATTTGAAGATTTGAGGACTGGGAAATTTGAGGAGTTGATGATTTAGAGATTATTCATAATATTGATAATATTGGTTATATTGATAATACTGATAATACTGATAATACTGATAATACTGATAATATTGATAAAATTGATAGAATTGATAGAATTGATAGAATTGATAGAATTGATAAAATTGATAAAATTGATAGAATTGATAGAATTGATAAAATTGATAAAATTGATAGAATTGATAAAATTGATAAAATTGATAAAATTGATAAAATTAATAAAATTAATAAAATTAATAAAATTAATAAAATTAATAAAATTAATAAAATTAATAAAATTAATAAAATTAATAAAATTAATAAAATTAATAAAATTAATAAAATTAATAAAATTAATAAAATTAATAAAATTAATAAAATTAATAAAATTAATAAAATTAATAAAATTAATAAAATTGATAAAATTAATTGCGAACTTGAGGATTTGAAGATTTGGGGGTTTAAAAATCTACAATATTTGGGAATCCAAAGATCACAATACCTGGAAAGTCAGCAATCTGAAAATTTAAGTACTTAAGAAATTACAGGTCTAAGAAAAATTTCTGAAATAATTTGAAAACTTCAGAACATAATTTGTCAATTTGAATACACTCAAATTTGAATTCATATAAAGCTGTTCTGAAAAATATTTAAAAAAAGCTTCCTATTAACTATACCTAATGACATTATGAATTAAAACTTCTCCGCACGGACCCGCGACACGTTCACATTTCTTACGTAAACAAAAAGGTATGTATGGTAACACAATGTTTAATATGTAGACGGAAAACGATCACGTACAAGTTGGCACACGAGATACGTTAAAAAGCGTATGAATTCAAAGTAACGGATGGATATGGAATTCGTAAGCAAGCTACCAGTGGGTATAAACGTTCTCGCGTGAAAACGCGTTCTTTCGAGCTGCAATTTCAATTTGTCATTCACTGTCATCGACGCTTTTCCTACTTCGCGACCGACCGAATTTTTCCTAAGCTAATCTTTCGAATACACGACGTTCATCATCATAAATATTTCCGTCGACGAAACGGACTATTCTCTTGCTGCATATTTATTACAATGCCGAATCCAACGGGAATTTTACGAAAACGTGAAAATGCGTTGTGCTGCTGGGGTGCATATTTTGAGCTGCATACGTGCAGTCGCGTGACGACGATAAAATGGAATGCATGTATATTATTATGCGATATATGAAACGGAAAGGTATGTGGTAATAATAAATAGAACTAAAATTGAGCTTTGAGAATTTAGATAGTTGGGGATTTGGAGATTTAAGTAGTTGAGAATTTGAAAAGTATTTAAAGATTTGGAGACTTTGATGGTATTTGAATTTGGAGGTTCAAATTTTTGGGATTTGAGGATTTGAAGTGTAAGAATTTGGGATTTGGAGATTTGTGGATTTGGAGATTTGTGGATTTGGAGATTTATGGATTTGGAGATTTATGGATTTGGAGATTTATATATTTGGAGATTTGAGGATTTGGAGATTTGTGGATTTGGAGATTTGTGGATTTGGAGATTTGTGGATTTGGAGATTTGTGGATTTGGAGATTTGTGGATTTGTAGATTTGTGGATTTGGAGATTCGTGGATTTGGAGATTTGTGGATTTGGAGATTTATGGATTTAGAGATTTGTGGATTTGGAGATTTGAGGATTTGAGGATTTGAGGATTTGAGGATTTGGGGATTTGGGGATTTGGGGATTTGGGGATTTGGGGATTTGGGGATTTGGAGATTTGAGGATTTGGAGATTTGTGGATTTGAAAATTTGTGGATTTGGAGATTTGAGGATTCGGGGATTTTGAGATTTGGGGATTTGGAGATTTGTGGATTTGAAGATTTGGAATTTAGAAATTTGAAATGTAAGAATATGGAGTTTGAGAATTTGGAGATTTGAGAGTTTAGGCATTTGAGAATTTTAAAATTTGAGGATTTAGGAATTTCGAAATTTGAAATGTAAGATTTTGGGGGTCAAAAATGTGAAAATATGAGAATTTGGGACTGTAAAAGTTTGAGGTTTAAGATTTGGGGGTTATGAACTTTGAAGTTGGAACTTTTGATACTCTACAATTGTAAGGTTTTCAGAATTAACAAATTAACAAATTAACAAATTAAAGAATTTAAGATGCAGCGAATTAGAGAATTTCAGAATTAAAATTCTGAAAAGAATTCTTAGAAGAATTTCAGAATTAAAAATTTAAGTAAGATAATAATAAAATAAGAATTTAGGAATTTGAGAGTTTGAGATATTCAGACCAGAAACAAACAAATCGAAATAAGCAACGATACTTAATTTGCATTTCCGAGGAAATTGTATTTTTATAATTGAATAATAATCATGCGGTGGCTTCCCTGATCAAATTGCCTCTGCAGCATTATAATTACGACTGTGACGTTCCAAAGACCAGTTAATGAAAGGCTGATAGAGGTAATTATTTAATCTCCGTCGAACGTAATTCGCGTGTCAGGCATGGGATAATTAAACGAATAACACATTCGTACCGGTGTTGGATTATTGGCTGATTATTGAAATTTGAAGAATTTTCATATTACTGATATGTAATGATTGACATTTTGCGTTTCGTATATAATGGAATGTTAGTGAATGTCATGTTCAATTGTTGCTGGCGATGATTGTATGACTAATTAATCTCTCATAGGGGAGGAAATCTTACATCTCTATCAAATCCCTTATTGTTTCAGAATATCATTGAAATTATATTAGGTTTTCAAATTCTCAAAGCTTCGAGTGTTCAAATCCTCAAATTTTTGAAATCTCAACTTCAGTTCTAGAATTTCAAATACTCATTTTTTCAAATTCTCAAATTCGTAAATCTTCAATTTTCTAAGTTTAGAAATACCCAAATTCATATATTCCCCAATTCATATATGTCCATATTCACATATTCCCAATTTACATATGTCCAAACTCACATATCCACAATTTCACATATTCTCCAATTTACATATGTCCAAATTCATATATGTCCAAATTCACATTTGCCCAAATTTACATATGGCCAAATTCACATATGCCCAAATTTATGTATACCCAAATTCACATATTCCCAGTTCACATATGTCCACATTCACACATGTCCAAATTCACATATGTCCAAATTCACATATTCCTAATTTCACATATGTCCAAATTCACATATCCCTAATTTCACATATTCTCCAATTCGCATATGTCCAAATTCACATATACCCAATTTCACATATGTCCAAATTCACATATATCCAAATTCACATACTCCTAAATTCACATATCCCTAATTTCACATATTCTCTAACTCACATATACCCAATTTCACATATCTCCAAATTAACATATTCCTAAATTCACATATGTCCAAATTCACATATCCCTAATTTCGCATTATCCCAATTTACATATGCCTAAATCCTCAAATTATCAAATCTCAAAATCCTCAAATCCCTAAAATTTCTACCTCCAAAGAATTTCAACTACACAAAGTTCACCATTCTTCTGCAAACAACAAATTCATTTCCTTTCAAGCATTTACAGATACAACAAGCCGATAGTTTTTGTAACGGAATCTTTAGCAGGCGTGAAATTAATTAAATGCCATTGCCATAGTTTCTCTTTGGTGACCGGAATGATATACCGTCTCGTCCATTTCCACAGTCTCGTATAAAAAATGCAATTGGAATTCCATTTTCATTAAAACGAACCCCGATAAAGCGTCGCAACGCTCGTCTGAAGCGACATCCACGCTCCAAACTGCATATTTCACGAATTAATTAAAGCGTTTTGCCAGTAAAATGAACCGAATCCAGCAACCAAGGTTGCACATTTCAGTCGGGTGGTTGGACAAAGACAACCAGTATCTCTGAAAGTATGCTCTTTTTATTTCACATCTATTTTTTTCTCCTACTAACGCGATCCAACATTATTTCCACCATATTTTCTTTAATCTTGAAAACATTGCTGTCCTTGGTTACCGCGCGTTTCATATTTTTTGCTACTGAATTTTTTCATTTTTCATTCTATTCTCTTTTTCGTTTCTCTTGACCATTTAACTTTGCATTTGCGGATGATCATTTTACTCGTTCAAATTTCAATTTAATTCTATTTTTTTTTACTGTGTCACATTTTAATTTATTGGACAGGTACTCATTTTGTTGTTAATTTATGAATACGTGCAGTGGAAACACGTTGCTGGATATTTTAATATTATTGTATTTTTAAATAACATCAATATTTGAATGATACATAATAATAAATTATGTACGTTTCACATACATATAGTAATGTGTATAAATATACATGTATAGTAATGCATACTAGAGTTCATATTAGAGTTAGCGTACCGATGTGTAATAGACTAAGGAAAATGGCGGACGGTAAGCTAACCTGAATGACGAAACAGAGACCCAAATAAGTAAAATGCCTCAAAACAGTTAAATGTCTCAGTAAAAAGATCGAGCATTAAAAGGTTGAAATTTCTCGTTCTACGTTCCCAAGATCCTCAAAACTATTCTGCATTTCGACAGGTTTCTATCCGAAATTTCTTTCCGTTCTCGAACAAATTCTTCCGCATAAAACACGTCCCGATATAACGAAACACACCTGTTTCAATCAACGTACACGCCTCCACGTCCATTTATTTACCCTTTCACGTGTACCTCAAAAGGTTCTCGTTCGAATGCTGGAGCCGGGCAACCGTTCACAAAGAATTCACCTGCAATTTCCGTTGTGGCACGACCCATTTGCGAGAGAGAAGGAGGCTTTTCAATAAAGCGAAGTGTGACTTTTGCACAATACCGATGCGTAGATACCGTACACACAACGTACATAGGGCACTCATCCCGATAGAAGTGGACCTGGAAAAAGGGGTAAAAAGGGTCGAGGCGGGGGATGAGGAGGGTACGGATTGAACAGAAGCGAAACGTTCGATATATTGAATTTTCACTTGGACCACGAATCTACTGGTCTTTCGTTTCTGCTCACTCGCTTATTTCGATCGTATCGAACGTGATCGATGGAAAAAACCAACGCTACCTATCGATGTTAATTGCCGTTGCGGTTCACGATTAATAACCAACGGTATCTCTACTCGAAGGGATTTATAGGCAGACGAATGATAAAATGACCCTTTGAAGATCTACATCTTGTATCTCCAAATGCCTGTACAAATACTCCTGTATCAAACAAATTTAGACATCATACATATACTCATACATATACTCTGATTTCTACAACATTATATCAGGACATTTAAGAACGTAATTTTTTGTTAAGTAATTTTAGCTATACTTTTAAATTAACAATATTGAGAATTAATTTCTTACATGAAGAAATGCTGAATCATATTACAAGTTCATACGAAATTTCTTCTAAATACAGTCGTAGCACATTATGTAGTTTTCTAACAGTTTAAGAAAATATACCACAATCAGTGGCTTAAAATAAATATCCTAATGAGCACGAATTTATCTTGAGCTTGTTTAATTTAACGTAGAAGTTGAAACGCTGCTATTAGCCTTGATTAATCAGGTAGCAAGGCAGTAAAGGAGGAACGCTGTTTTATCTTTGAAAGTTCCCTCGTGTGGAGGACACAATCAGACCCTGAAGTTAAATGCAACGGAACTACAGAGAAAGGGTAGCGAATGTGGAACAAATTGAAGTCTGGAGCAACTGCAATAGGTTTCTCCGTCTCTAGCGGTACCTGCCAAATTTTGTCGAACATTGCTTTCGGAGCTGGCTTCGTGTTTCACTGAACCGTGTGGAAGCTATTTGTCAGTCGACCCGTGCACCCATCCAATTCGCCGTCTAGTCACTTTGTCCCCCATCTTTTTTCCGGCACTGTGTCGTCTACGTGCTCTCATTAACGTTACCTATCGGGAGAGAGCCTCGCTAATTCGCGCCGAGTCACGTTGAATATTCATTGTTTGCGACCGGGACGAGTGTAAATAATTGTAGGAGACACCGTGCCCGCGTTATTTACCGCTTTCGCGTCCGACTAACCTCCGGGGTAATCTGAAAATCTCTTTAGCGAGTATTTAACCGTGACCCAAGCATCGACGTTGCCGGGAAATAACAATGATGCAGTCCACCAGACTGTTATCTCAAGGTAATAATAAGATAATGCGTCCCGCGGTGCGTGGCTGAACTTGAAAGCCCGTCATTCTTTCGTGGAGCTTTCGTTTTTTTTTCTTGCCAGTTCATTATTTTATTTCAGGTGACCGAGTCGAAACGTTCTCTCTTGGCGGATATTCTTCGCCTCCCTTCTTTATTCGATCGTCTTTATTACCGCTCCGCTACATTTTTGGCCCGAGAGACAACACGGACTGCTCATATTAATGCTGCGACGGTGAATCTCCCTTCTTCTTGTTCTTTAAAATCATTTCGTCTTTCTAACCTCCGGAATAGCTTTTCATTAAATTTCGTCGGTTCTTTTCACGGCGGCTCTTATTTCTCGTTATTGGGGTGCGTTATTGTACGCCAGAAAGCGCTTTAGTACCTGCCATGCTTTTAAGGATTCATAACGGTTATGACTCAAATTTTTAAAATTGTATTAACAGTCTCGTTAAAATGACTTTAAATAATTATTGCAAACAATACTTTTCAAATAAATTTTTTTATGTGTCAGATTTTTTTAAAGTATTCATATGTTCTCGAATAAATGGTCATATACTTCATTTTTGTATTATATTGTATATTACATCATATTTATAATACAAAGATTGTGGAAGTAAATAAATTTAAAGAATATAAAATTGAAGCTATATTTTCACAAAGACAGTAAAGTAAATAATGGGGCAGTATATAGTATCATATATGGTATCACATATGGTATCATATTTATAATAAATAGATTGTGGAAGTAAATAAATTTAAAGAATATAAAATTGAAGCTATATTTTCACAAAGACACTAAAGTAGGTAATGGGGCAGTATATGGTATCACATATGGTATCATATTTATAATAAATAGATTGTGGAAGTAAATAAATTTAAAGAATATAAAATTGAAGCTATATTTTCACAAAGGCAGTAGAGTAGGTAATGGTGCAGTATTAATGACTTATTGTACTGTCGTTTAATAGATATTCTTTCGATCCGAGACAATTTCCGGGCGAAACAGGGCATCGCAATAAACGGGTGGCGCAGGAAATCGTGTGCCCTTTTCCTACGGAGCACTCTAGCTCCATTAGCCAATAGTTGACTTAATGTTCGATCATTCGATTACAGAGCGTCGAGACTTTTCCATCGTTTTCCACCGTGAAAGTTTCAAGTTCCGCCTCGCGATTAAGTTAAAATGCAATTTTCCTTTCCGAGCTCCGTGACCTCTGGCTCTCTCCTTGCCCCTCTATCCGCGCCACCTCTGCACAGGTGTTTCCACCTCTTATTTCGCCCGGCAATTCTTCGTCTTCCGTCGATTCCGAAGCTCGAACGAAGAAAAGCAACGGGGGAAAAAGAAGGACCGGAGGCCAGAAACTTTCGTTGCAACCGACCGGTAATCCGCGTCGATGCGACGACGCTTATTATTCTTTTATTCGACGGAACGAGGGCACGAGGGACCTCCATAGTTGCAAGTAGATGAGGACAATCAGGCCTTGTGGCTGGCTCGAATGAAAAAGTTGCGTCAATAGAGGAAGGGGACACCGAGGCGTAAATTGCGTGGCTGGCCATGAATATATAAATTACATTTTCTTCTCTCCTACTCGTTCGCCATTTCTTATGGTATCATAATGACTTCCAGTCTAAAAGTTTGCTTTTACGTAACCTAACTTCTGATTGACTCTATTCATTTTAAATGTTGGTTACAAATATTTAGTATTTAAATACCTGGACATCTAGATACCTAAACACCTAGATTCCTAGATAGCTGGATACCTAGATAGGTAGATATAGAGATCCCCAGATACCCCAGATAAGCAGATGCCTAGACACCCAGATTCCTAGGCACCTAGATTCCTAGATAGGTAGATATAGAGATCCTCAGATACCCAGGTAAGCAGATAACTAGATAGTTAGATAGCTAAATAGCTAGATAGCCACATAGCTAAGTAGCTATGTAGCTGGATAGCTAGATAGTTAGATATCCAGATACCCAAGTACCCAGACACCTAATTAGCTAGATAGCTAAATAGCTAAATAGCCACATAGCTAAGTAGCTAGGTAGCTAGATAGTTAGATAGCTAGATATCCAGATACCCAAGTACCCAGGCACCCAGTTAGCTAGATAGCTAAATAGCTAAATAGCTAGATAGCCACATAGCTAAGGAGCTAGGTAGCTAGATAACTAGATAGTTAGATATCCACATACTCAAGTACCCAGATACCTAGATAGCTAGACAGCTAGATAGCTAGAGAGCTAGATAGGTAGACAGATAGCTAGAGAGCTAGATACCTAGATACCTATGAACCTATGTACATCCTTAAGTGTCTAAATATTTAGATACATACATATACACATACCCAGATACGTAAACACCTATTCTACCTATCTACACCCCCATTTCCCTATTTCAAATTGTTGAATCCACCTTTCCAAAACCCTGCCCAGATATATCCTGATATCCCCAATATGGGTTATCCTTTATCAAAATTTTCCATATCTTCCACAAGTTTCATTGGATCATTTGATAACGCAAACTCTGGCAAAGAGATTTATAGAAGACCGATAGAACATTCATTGGAAATATCGGTGGTATACGAATTAGGCAATCGAGATAAGTGTCGACGGTGTGCGATAGCATTGTCGTTGCCGGCATAGACAAATATTTATAGAGGCTATCCAGCAATCGTCGGTACGTGAGATTTTGATTCGATTTAGGGATTCAAGCTGACATTATACGGGGCCGGTATAATTTACAACGTGACCGGGGCGGGGAGTGCGCGCGTGACGAATAATGGATACAGATAGGAACGTGTCCAATAACACGGTACGTTGTGCCTGTTTGTAAATCGAATGCATCGGTTGTTAACCGTAACCGCCTAAAGGGATGTTCGATCGTTGCACGGAAGCGTTGACGGGCTTGCTAAGTTAAGCGAACAAGACCGTAAAACGGAGCACCGTAAACTTCTGTTTGCGTGAGATAGCTGTACTCGCTCGCGTGTCTTCTCGTAGGAAATGCTGCCTGTAACACTCGACAACAGATTTGACTTCTCTGGCAACATATGACACTGATGGGGGAAACGTGTCTCGGACATAGCGACTTTTGAAGACCTTTGAGCATTTGTAAATTTTGGGACGGGTGATAGAAACTTGTGGAACTTGGGATTTGGAAATGTGAACAGTGATTTGAACATTTGAAAATACGCAGAATAAAGATTTAGGAAATTGATGAAATTCAGAAGTATCAAACTTGAAAAATGTGAAAGTACAAAGACTTAAAATCTTAAAAATTCCAAAATTTACAAATCTTTACATATGTGTCATCTCACATGTGACACATATGTGTCAAAATGAAGGTTATATTACACCCGTGCACTATCAAATTTAAGCCGTATTCACTCGAATTTCAACGGTAAATAATATGCTGGTCAAGCCGAAAGCTTAACTGAACCAACGCGAGTCGGTTAACTGCGACTAATTAAAAACCAATTAACCCGGTGTTTGCTAGGAAAATGCTGAAACGTTGTCGTCGGACGCTCGCGATATTACACTCTACGAAACTTATACTTTGTTTGAACCTCGGAATTTCACTCACGCCTAGCTACGTGCGTGCTTTAACAGTTTCATCTGAGGCGCTTTTTCCCGTAACTTTGTTAACAAAACGTTGTATTATAGCCCGCGGTACTAACGAAGCAAGAACTACTAATCACTTGACCTGTGAGCAACTTTCAATTACACTGGAAACTTTTTGCCGAAACGGGTGTTATATCCTAACAATCGAATCTCAACTTGCCTGGTCCAGAGATTTTGGGGGATTTTGGGGAATTTAGAAATTTGAGAATCATCTGTAAAATATATAACATATATGGTATAAGTCATACATGTATATTCATATATGTAAACATGTATGGTCATACATGTAAATTCCAAATTTGCGAGGTTCCATAGTTATATCATAAATCTATGGTTATAAATCATAGTTATATTTATGAATCACCTTTATTGTAAATATAGTTACATTTCGCTTATGTTACACAACGAGACCTTACAAATTTTGGATTTGTCAATTTGCAACAATAATATTCAAACATTTGAAGCGAAAGATAAACGATAAAACGATACTCAAATCGCTTCCAAAGCGGAGGACAACCCAAGTTCGACTGGAAACGCAAGTTCGAAATTCGTCAGAGAACTTCGTAGCTCCGTTGTGATATTGGGGCGAGCACGAAATGTAGCTGTTCGAGTTGCAATTTCACTCGGACGAACTTTCCCCTTGGAATAACGTTCCGTTGACCTGTGTTGTTCGACGAGCACGGTTCATTGTATAATTTTCCTCTGACTTACGATTCGAATCGGAACGACCGTTCGCGGTCGCGAGGCCAATAAATTGCTGCAGCGTGCGACCGGTTGACAACGCTTTCCTTCTCGGTAATAGAACGATATCGTTACTTTTGCGACGACAGTCACCCACTTTCTGCACAGGTTACATATTTCGCGACAGGACGTACAAATATCTGGCTGGTCGCAGTTTGCTTCCCTTTCGAGGAAAGTATCGTTTCTCAAAGTTGTAAATGATCGCAGTTTCGACCTTCTTGCTGAAAGTAGTCGCGCCACGACACCTTCATATTTCGCGTAGAGAGCTTCTTCGACGAAACACAGTTTCGTATTTTTCTACGAATCTTTTTGTGCGAACAGATTTATCGACTGCTGTACAAACAGTTCAAGATGCAAATGTAATTCTGAAAGTTGTAATTACATAGAAATTTCATTTCGGAAATGGTATGTACATGCAAATGTAATCTTGAAAATGGTAATATGATAATGCAAACTTTTTGATCCCGGAAAGGATAAAATTGTTAACGAGATCAATTTCTAGGACGCTAAAATTTTCTCAAATGATTGAACTTGCGTTTTAATAAGATTGTGACCGATATTTGATGGTCGAACAGGGTTTGTCAAATCGACAGCTTTTGAATAAAAGCGAGGGTTTTAGAGAGAGTTTCCTTTTGAACCAGTTGAAATTATGAAAGGGAAAAGCTGGATATTCTGCAGGAATTTGAACTTTGACTTCTTTACGCTCTTTTGCTTCAAAGCAGCTCTTACAGCTACCTCTATCGGAATTAGAACGCTAATTATTTCTTCGGCTATTGATCTAAAAGCACCGATAGAAAACTAATTAAACGATGGTCATCATGTGATTATGATCTATATATTCAAGAGGTTACTCTAATCTCCTGATATTGCTATAATCAACGTGAAATTCATTGCATGACGCATCCATCAGCCTGACAATACGTTGAAAGAGAAATGGCTCGAAAGTTGAAACCCATCAATTTGACAAGTTTGATTCAAGTATTATGAATTTCAAAGAAAGCTAAATAAATCATGGCGCAGATTTTATTTTTTTTATTGGGTAATCATTAAGCTCTTATGGTTGAAGGGCGATTGTATTAGTCGTTAACGCAATGTGTTTGATGTCCTGACGAGTAGGCGATAAAGTGCTTTAGGAACAATGCTGCGAGACACGTTTATCGGGCTCAAGCGTTCATATTATTCGATATATACGCGAAAGTGACGGAAAAGCAGCGATCGATAATTGAACTGAGCAAGCTGCTCTATATAATGACCCTTCTTTGATCGGACGCCCGTAAAATAACGTATCATCGCGCGCTATCAAAAGTTAACCTAATCATGGGTTCCATCTACACGTAAACTATCTATTACACATATAATTCTAAAACGTATCTTTTAATCAAAGATTATATTAAGATTTATGATTGAAATACTGATTGGCTTTTATACAATTTTATGAAGAATTAATGAAAATTTTAGGTACAAATTGAGTTACTCTAAACTAAATATAACCTATTACTACCCAAATTCTAACCTCCAAATGAACTTCAGTCAATCTAAAAAACAATTGTCTTTTCCCTGTTGTACCCATCAGTAATCAATAAAAAAACATGTCGATTTTATGTCAATTGCATTTTACTGTAGAAAATTCGATAAAAGAATCCGAACGAGTACGTTAAAATATTCTGAGTAAATATCACACACGCTCGGAAGTCCGTTGCTCGAACATTCTGCAGTAAAAATAAGAAAATTCGAAAGGACAAGTTTTGCAAAAATAAACGTTCGTTCTTAAGTAAATCGTATATTCGGCTCCGAAATGGCTCGAGCCAATCGAAATATATCTATATACAGTGAATAGCTCTGCTAGTCTCGATTTATCGATTTCTCGGTCGGTCGAAAGCGCTTTCCTCTTTCGCAGCACAGAGGAAAGCTCCGAACATAAAGACGAAGATAGGGTGAATCGAGTTCCTTCCTCGGATCGTCTCGTTCTTAACCCACCTTGGACCTTTCTGTCCGACCACTTTCATCGCTATAAACAATGTAACCTCGCCCCGGAGAAAAGCCTTCTGCAATTAATTGTTCTGCAATATATTCCTTCTCTAACCGAATCCAGTCGAGCGAAACGTCCGAGTGGCTTAAATTTAATTCCCTGGCTGTCGTGCGGGGTTAAACACTGTTTTGCAACCCTCTTTTTCAAACCGCCATCTTATTTTATAATAGCAGCTTAACACGTTGCATGTCCACATCTTTCTAAAAAAAATTGGAGCTTCATTTTTGATGAATCTGAGGATTGGGCTGAAGGTATGATACTTTTACTATATACATTAAAGTACAATAATAAGATTGTTTATCATTGGATACAATGTTCTTTGTGAAATGAGTGATTAGAGTTTATACACCTCTTGTGGCCACTTTTAAATCTCAAATTCATATAATATTTATAAAATCAAATTTGTAACCAGTCATGGCCTCAAAGGTCCTTCAAAAGATACTTCACTATTTGTACATAGTAAATTCAAGAATGCACATCAACATATATGTGTATAAAAATAATCTCAAAGACGCTTCAGAAAATACCTGACAATCAGAAACAGTGAGTGCAAGATACATATCAGCACATGAGTTCATCAGAGAACAAGATAAACAGGGTAGAAATAAAGAGGTGATTTAGGGTGCATTAGAGGAGGAGGTATCTGGCAGAGTAATTTCATGGCAACGGCAGCCGTGAATCACTGGTCGCTGGGGACACTTAAACGGCTATATCGAGGCGCACAAAGGTATGTAGGCCGCGTTCAAGTGCGGGCACCGTATGCAGGCCACCCAGACGATTGTATGTACAATCCAGGAACCCGGGCAATCCTCTGAATAATTGCTCAATTCAATACGTAATCATGCTACTTCCTGCTCGGTGCCCTCCGTCCATGGCTGTCTTAGCTCGCATGACCGCCCTGCTTGGCCCTCAATAGAGTCGTAATCCTGTTTAAGCCGGCTATAAGCATATCCTGGCACGAGGCGAAGTACATTACGTTCATGGACCTGCTCCTCCGAAGACTGCAACCCTTCAGACACCGTAACGCGCCTTCCGGAATTTCTGACTAGCCGGAAGGTTCATTAATCAAGCTCCCCGGTATCGGTGCGCGGTCTTGCAAATTAATTTCCACCCGAATATTCTATAACTTCGAGCGTTTAGCCGCGGCAGATATTTTCCGCGGAATAAATTATACCTTGCCACATCGAGGAATCTTCCGTAATACGAACCTTTCCAAAATCTAACTCGATACCCTTTTTAAGTATTTTTCTTTGCACAAAGTGTCGAGTAACGGGTGGCAGAAAATTCTGAGATTTACTAACGATCTTGGAATGTGTTGTCTACATTAGTTGCAAAGTTATACCTTGAAGCATAAATTTTCACCTTGTACACCTATTTCATTTGCTTCATTTATCAATTTTACCATGAACCTCTGTGTATTCTTTTAATATACAGGTCTTCGTTCTTTTAGGTATACAAAACGGTGCTGTTTTACACGCATCAATTAGTTCAGACTTCAACCATTTTCTAACGTGCTCATTATTTAGAAACTGTCAAATGTCCGTATTTACCACCCTGTCCGTTTCAGCCACGTAAATCACAGTTTAACACCGAAGCGTCATCGCCACGTCGATCTAACACTCTCGTCGATTAGAAATGATGTATCTGCGTCGCAAAAACGCGTCGTTGTCCATCAAACCGAGGATTTCGCTCAAAATCGAGCAGAATGTTCCACAGCCGTCGAACGTGTCCTATGACACGAGTTTAACGTCGAGAAAGAGGTCAGCGAGGACTTAGATTTACGCCGGCAAATAATTTATTCAAATCCTTTCTCCATCCAGCTCGACCTGGCTCTGTCCTCGAACGGGAAGTCAGGAAAACTCGAAACCGTATCGCATCGGCCGCTGTTCGTTTCGAGAGAGCGATAAAGCTGCAAACAAGTGGACGAACGTGCCAGGCATAGAAAGAGGATTTTCGCAGGGTTGTTCATCGTTTTGCCGCACCTATCTATATTCGCGGGTCTGAGCTATCTTTGCCGATGGCATGGCTTAACCGCTGATGCTTTAAATATTCATCGATACCAGCCTCTTTTGACGAACGCGTTCAACTTTCCTCCAGGATTAAACTGCGCTTCAGCCTCTTTGCATCTTCTTAACCTCCGTCCTCATTGACTTTCGATAACTAGATTATTTCTTCGAAGTTTTGCCTTTGTCTTGGATGTTGGAAATGTTCATTTTATGTGGGGACATTAATTGGTCATTTGATGGTCTTGAAAGTTTGCTTTGGTTTTTGGGAAATAGTTGGAAGTGTGTGTTTTGTTATTGGTTTTGGTATCTTTGTATAACTGTGCGTTTGATATTTTTATAAGGAAGGATGCTAATCGTTATATTCAATGATATGTAGTTTCGTATGTGGTACTTCGACATGTTGTATTTGTATATGTGATGATGCTACGCTCTCTATTTCAATATGTGATGGCTCAACGCTCTGTGTTTCCACATGTGACGCTGCGTATTTCCACATGTGATTATAGAATGCTCTGTACTTCCATGTATGATGGCTCAATGCTCTGTATTTCCATACATGATTGTACAACATTCTGTAATTTCATATGTGATGGTTCAACACTTTCTATTCCCATATGTGATGGTTCAACGCTCTGTGTTTCCATATGTGACGGTTCAACGCTGTGTATTAGCATACGTGATTGTACAACGCACTGTAATTTCATATGTGATGGTTGAAAGCTTAGTATTTCCATATGAGACGCATCAATGTTCTGTACTTCCATATGTGATCGTTCAACGCTCTGTACTTCCATATGTGATGGTTCAACGCTCCGTATTTTCACACGTGATGATTCAACGCTCTGTACTTCCATATGTGATGGTTCAACGCTCCGTATTTTCACACGTGATGATTCAACGCTCTGTACCTCCATATGTCATGGTTCAACGCTCCGTATTTTCACACGTGATGATTCAACGCTCTGTACATCCATATGCGACGATTAAATATTATGAACATTCATATGTGATATTTTCACATGTTGTATTTCCACATACGATACATATTTCCACGCACTGTGATTTCATATGTGGTATTCCGGTGCATTCTACATATACTGTATCGTGTTACGGTTCTACACGTGGTATCTGCGCACGTTATATTTCCATACGTGATACTTCAACAAGTTAGTACTTCATGTGAAGTTCTTTCACACGTCATATCTCCACATGTATTTCCATATGTAGTATTTCCACGCATGCTATATTTGCACACTCCGACGCGTTGTCAATCTACATGTGATATTTCGACACTCCACATTCCTATTCATTTCATCACACCGAATTTGATTACAATGCATCACATTATCATTATTATATTTTCATGCAAATTACATTACACAGAAAGGTGATAACGATCTGACGATCATACACAAAACTACCATATGTTACAACAATTCAGCTTTACGCTGCAACAAGTTCATCCTCATGCTATGCCTTCTAACTTCGATTAGCCTATCGATGCCTTAATCTCTTGTTATCTCCAGTTACATACGATTGACTCTTGGACCGATATGAATAAGTCAGATCTACGATAATCGACTCGGATGAGTGAACAACAAACGCCAGGGTTTTCCAACCATAGTTGGTGAGATCCTCTCTGATCTCGTAGGAGGCAGTCAGACAAGCAATGTAATCGTTAAGCGCATTTAAGCGTTCCCACGAGGATTCTCATCGACGTAGTCTCACACCGGTGTTCTGCACGTAGCCGAAACGGATCGGTAGATCGGGCTTCCATGTTTATAGGCGTGCAACGTAGCGCGTGCACTTACTGTTCACCACCTGTGCAGTGCATTCACTCGGTTTACCCTGTATCCACATATGTATCCGCAGCCGAATCCCTGTGTACGTTTCATCGAGTACCTCCAAGTAGTTCTATAGACGGTAGCTATCGTCGTTGTTGTTGATCAGGGAAGGAGAGCTTGACACACAGCAAAATGCATCTCGAGTGCAACATTCAGGTCAGTTTGATTCTCTTCGGTACCCTAAGGATCGTATCAATGAGAAAACGGAGAACGATAGTATGTAGTATTTTCTTGAAAGTGTTCCCTTGTTCGAAACTACTCCTGCGATGTTTGATACCTTCTGATGTTCGTTTTCTGGATACCGTCTACTCAGTAGACTCTACTGCTTGGGAATTGTTCTCTGGTTTGAATTACGAGGTGAGCAGAAATTAAGGTTTGAGACAAGGTTGTTGTTTGAAGATGTGTTTCAATATTTTTGTGTAACAAAATTATGGCACTTTAAAGCTTGTAAGTTATGATAAATGTTATTTTCAATTAGTATATGAGGTACTGTACTATTTAGTTTTTCCTATCAGTTTATATCATTTAACATGTTTATTACCAGCGTGAAATCAGACGTATGTGATCGTATGTAATCGTGATATATGATAGTAAAAGTGGTGGCTCATTTTTCTATTTCTTCCTTAAATTCATTACTGCTTATCTTGTTATGTCCTTAAATAATTTAATTGAATTTATGATGTTAGTCAACAAAAGTTAGTCAAAAAAAGTAATGAGGAACTTCAAATTCAATTTAACTTTTTAATCGAAAAATAAGATATGGAAACTTATGCTACCAGCCCAAAGAATCAAAAAAAAGTATTCCATCAAAGTTCATCTCTCGTGTTTGCTAAAATTTACGAACCAACTATGTTATTATAGCATGTATAATCAATTGTAGCTGGAAGTGTAATTGAATTTGATTAAAATGAAATTATATATTAATGACTATAATAAATAAGTGATTAGTATAATTCATATTCCAATTAACCTAACACGTGGCTGACTGCGTATAGCTGTTTCTACTGCGGCAGACAACACGGTAATTCGCTTACAAGTCACTTAGCAACTACAATTTTGTTCTTATTCGATTGTCACTCTGCTTCCCGGCATATTTACATACGTTTTACTTCGGGCTTCTTGGATGTCAATGAACTGTAACTGCGTGGTTATCGATTCATGATGTTACGATATATTGTTGTGTGTCAGTGTTAGAATACTTTGGAATCTTTGTTAATTATGAGGGAATTTATTTGGATTGAGCATTTGGGAATTTGGTGATTTGGGGATTTGGGGAGTTTGGTTTGGAGGGGTTGGGATTTGGAAAAATTGGGATTACGAAGATTAGGGATTTGAAAATTTAGGAATTTGGTAATTTTGAAATTTGGTTGTATGGGAATTTGGAGATTAGGAAATTTAGGGATTTGGAAAATTTGAGATTACAAAGTTTAGAAGTTTGGAAATTTAGGAATTTAGTGATTTGGAAATTCAGTGATTTGGGAATTTAGGAGTTGGAAAGTTAAGGAGTTGGGAATTTGAGGAGTTGGGAATTTAGGGAGTTGGGAATTTGGGGAGTTGGAAATTTGGGGAGTTGGGAATTTGAGGAGTTGGGAAATTGGGGAGTTGGAAATTTGGGGAGTTGGGAATTTGGGGAGTTGGGAATTTGGGGAGTTGGGAATTTGGGAAGTTGGGAATTTGGGGAGTTGGGAATTTGGGGAGTTGGGAATTTGGGGAGTTGGGGAGTTGGGAATTTGGGGATTTGAGAATTTAGTGATTTGAAGATTTGGAAATTTAGGAATTTAGTGGTTTGGAAATTTGGACACATGGGAATTTGGAAATTTGATGATTTGAACATTTGGAAATTTAGGACTTTGGGGGTTTAAGGATTTTGAAAAGTAGGGATTTTTAAATTGAGGAATTTAGAAATTTAGTTCTTCAGGTCTAGAAATTTGGAAATTTGATAATTTGGAAATTCACAAATTTGTGGAATTATAAGAAAAACTTAGAAATATAGAAATTTTGAAATTCCAGAACTTCGAGTGTCAAGAATTAAAAAATGTAGAAGCTTATGTGTTTATAAATTTGGAAAGAAATTTGTGAACATAGCAAGATCAAAATTTAAGAACTTGCAAATTTGCAAATTTTATAAACGACGAATAATAATAATAATAATAATTGTACAACAGCAACACGTAATTTTCACATTAAACAGCATCAATAAAAATAAACTTGATTTACTACAATAATGAGCCAATTCTTATCCTACATATCAAAAATTTTATAAGTGGTCTAATAATAATGCACGTGTCTATACACACAGCGTCTCTGTTTCTCATCTACCTTATTACATCCAGCATGTACGCGAGTCGTGTGTACATTTATCGGGAATGTATATTAACCAGCATGGATGGAGACATTGATTCCTCCGGGGATCAAAGCTCCGACCGTAGAATTCCTTCGACATTTCGAATTATAATCAATGAAACATTTATTAGATACAAGTGCACTTTCGATAGGTCTTATTCCCTGTTGCATACACGCTATAATTTAGATCGTTCATTCAAATAATGTTGTTAGCAGTGACGTGAGTAAATTAGGTAAATGCCATGCAAGGGAATACCTATGTATGGTTGTATACGTATTCATCATTGTACCCGCGATGGCTACAGGTACAGCAAAGTCATACATACACGTATGAATATTTATGCACGGACAAGTATTCAACGCGTTCCTCCAATTCAATTCCTCGTGGCAACATTTTCTTAATAATTATGTAACATTATGAACCATATTTTATTTGCGAAAATTGTAACAGAAATTTAATTTAGCCGCGCGATCGTTTAACGCGAAAGCAAACAGTATCGATGTCAATTAATTTGGAATTTAATATCGAATCGATGTTCGTTGCTTCGTCAATGAAAAGCGAGTATTTAACGTCGTGAAATTTCTGTGATCCGTGTTACAAAGGCGTATCCGTGTCAATGTATTTCATTTTCGCGAACATCGTAATTTCACTTTATGCGATTATTAACCGAAACGAATCAGAGCTACCGAGGTAACGTACAATGCTGAAATTAACAGAATATTTAAAAAAATAATTAATGTGACCACTGATCGTTTCAGTTTTCAATTCGATCTTTTCATTTGTTCCGCGTAATTTTAACACAGGATTATAATAGCGACGACTTATTTAAAATTTTATTTGCAGTTATCCTCTGAGAGTTAACTATAAACGTTTCCTGTTGAAATAAATTTTATATTAATATCTCAAATTTTCTATTCTTTTCATATCTTCAGAAGGTCAATTTTACGTGTTTCCAATTTAAGTTATGTTGAGATAGAAACTATATTATTAAGATACTTCATCACTAAATGTTCGTTCTAAATACTTGTTCATTAATTTTACTTGTAATACAAAATAATCTGTCATTAAAAGTCTTACAACTCCCTGATGTAAAATCCTCGAAATTTAAGTGCTTCGTCGATTGTATCGTACTGCAGAAGTGCAGAATCAATTGCATCGTGTTTCGTGAGTCCTTGATATCTGCTTCTGTTGTACCGAGACTAGAGCTTACTGTATCGTGTCCTGTTTGTTTCGGAGAGTCTGTTCCGTGTCGCATAGATTTCGGACCGCGTGTGTTAGGTTCGAGGAATATAGGATCGTTGCGATCAGATCTCGTGTAACCCAGGCTATCGATACAAAGTCCCTCGAGATTTAAACAACTCTAGTGTTTCTGTCTATTTTTTACTCAGTTGGGACAGAAATGTTCACTTATTCTCGTTATGTATTTTTTAAATTCTGACTTTACTTTTGATCTTCTCAAACCTTTCTACTTTATGTAGTATAATGGAATATAATTTTAAGCATCAAATAGTGTTTATAATAATAGGATAAGAATACGAATCTTGCAATAAATGTGTGTTAGTTCAATATAGTAATATATGCCACTGAATAAACTTTATTAAATCAAAATATTATAAAACCACTCACTCACATATATAAATGTATAGACAAAACCGTGTCACATACGACTTTTTACCAGCGAATCAAATGTTCATAAAATGGGTAAAAACTCCGAGAAATATTATCAAAAGTGCCGAAATATGGCTAATGAGTTTGGAGAACCACTGAGCGAGCGAAGTACATATGCACATACGTAATACGTATGGATATATGTGTATTTTACAAAATTAGGAAGAAACACATGTGTCAAAAATAATCACAATGTATAAACACAATGAAACAACAGGTTGTATATTAATATTCTAGTCTGTACAAAAGATTGTTAAAAATTGTTAAATATTGTTAAATATTTTTCTGTAATGAAAACTGTTAGGAATCGACAATACCTCGATTGCTACTAACAAAACAACTAACAAAATTACAAATCTATTATACTACACTTACCTTTGTTAAAATAGCCGGAAAATTGGACATCAATGTGTGAATCTCTCAGCCACCTTCAACCTCCATTTTCATGAGACACTCCAAAAATGAAGTATTCACTTAAATGTTACAATAAATAAAATTGTAAACGCGTTAAATAAATAAAATTGTAAAAGCGTTAAATAAATAAAAAAACTTGTAAAAACATTCGTGTTTACGTATAAAAGAAAACCGAAATAGGAATGATTTCAAATAATTCGTTCGCAACTTCCGCTGTTTAATGGCAGCTCTGTTACCGGTAGCGGCCACCAGATGTCGCGTCAGTAAATAATACCGTCAAGTTTGAAGCAGTCACGCACAATTCGCGACGCGAATTCGTCGACGATAACCTAATAGAAGACTTGTGTAACGCGAATTTTTCTAGTCTTAAAGTTACACGATGAAACAATCGTCGAGTTTCGTAACAAATCGGGTCGTATCGGTAGAGCGTCGTCGCGAATCGGAGGTTATCGGTAGTATCTCGTTTCACAACGGTCAGTATGTCGTCTCGCGGTCTATCGTGCCGTTGTTCGACTTCTGTCGTGCGAATTTTACCGTGTGATGTCAATGCTCTTCGTTTGTTCACGTTACTTTGTTCGTGTTACTTTGTCTGATTTAATTGAACGGGTTAAATGATTTTGTGCGGTGAAGTTGCTGATTTTAAAAACGTGATTTTAAAAAGTGACAACGGAGAGGGCGTTGCTGTAGCGTGTTTACCGCGAATTTTCGGCTGAAAGGTAAGCTTGTTCTAGTTACTTTGAAAATGTCCTTTAGGGTTGCTTTATGGTCGTTATTAAATTGACTTTGTCGCCGGGAAAATGTAACGTGATTTGCTGCGAAATTCTTTGTTTCGAATAAAAACTGGATATGCTGTGTATTTAATATGATATCAAATCTTTTTGTTTATAATTTTTTTATAGACAATATACAATAAATGAACAAACATAAATTCACTGAAATAATTGCAAATGTATTAGCAAATATCGACGGTATTTATTTTCTTTTACAAAGTTATATTAATAAATGTAATAAATAAATATTCTGTGCATATGTAATACATCTATAACTTATACCTAGTCATACATTTAAAAAACATACAATATTCCAATAAAATATAAATGTACTTTTACTCTCATTATTTAAATATAAAACAATAGAATAAAATAAACGATGAAATCATTTGAAGTATCTGTAATTTTAAAACATACACGGTTTAATCTCAGTGAATTTATATTAATAATAATCGCAGGGGTGAAAGTGTATTATAGAAAAATCGTTTAGTAAGAAAATAAGGTTATTTTTAAAAGTGACGGGTTATATGATAAGTCGGAGAGTTAATCTATTTATGCCTGTCTGGGAGGTATTATGATCAACGTCCAGTTGAACCACCCTTAACCTTTTATAATGCTGTCAGTTATGTAATAATTATAAATCGATTGCTGAAGCTTAATAAAATACCGCCTTTAACTTTCGCAGGTAATATTAATCTGGCATCTGTTAAAATTTTATAAATTTTCCTAAAAACTAAATGTTTACTATTTAAATTAAAGATGTTCATTTCGTATTTCACATAATAAATATTTATAATAATTTATCTAAGGTTTTAACATCATTCAATGCCACTGTAAAGTTAATAATTTCAGTTAGTAACTTTATTTTGTGTGAGTTCAATCAATTTTTATGATATTCGACCCTCTTTTCATTCGACCAACTTTCATGTATATTTATACAGATGTGCATGTTTCTTTTTCTATAATCTGATTTTATTTTACTCATTTGCATAATGAGATTAAACCTTGTTTTTCTAACTTCACAAAAATCATCTGAGTATCCCACAATTTTTTATCACAAGTTGTTTCTATTCTAACGACGTATACTATGAATTTAAATCACATAATCTCTGCAAATAAAGCTCAGAAGTTAAAATTGAACCCTTGCATCTTTACAACCCCAATCAAAACCTCAAATTTTCTACTATCCCACATCTTGTGTTTCTAATACACAGTCTCCTTTCAAAATTAAAACACACAATTTTACTCAAAACAGCGTAGTATATACAGTAGTCGTATGTCAATATTTACACAGTCGCCACAGTGAAGGGTATACACGAGTCCACAAGATGAAACGCAAATTAGAGTACTTGTTTTGCATATAAATCGTAGCTCGAATGTTTTCGTGATTCGTATTGCAACGAGAATAGGCATCGCAAACGTAAGAAACGTTCGTGAGCTTCGTGATCGCAAACGTAAGTTTTTTTGGCTTCTCTCTGGTCATAATGTTACGCCATGCCCTAGTAACCCGGACTCGTATCCAACGATAGCTGATTGGCGAGTCTTCATCGATTACTTCTCGTCGACGGAGACCCGTGTTTACGCGAACTTAGCTATTTCAAATCTCATTTCGCTTTTCTGTTTCCTCGTGGAAACTTTTCGTTCGGATGAGAAGGTGGAAAAATAGCCTAAGAGTAAAAGTTTCTTGCCAACGTTGCCCAATGGCGCGTTTCTTCAACGATGTATTCATCTTGCAAATTTTTTTAGCTGACGACCTTTTCGTTATTTATAACAGCTTTTTTTATTTGATACAATTTTTTTTTACTTGATACAATTTGTGTAGATGATAAAAGATTTTCGTGTAATTTAGTTGATACAATTTACGTACTTGATAGAATTTGTATAGTTGATGAAATTTAGATACTTTGATACATATTGTATGGTTGATGTAATTTATATACTTGATACAATTTATCAGTCATGTTTTATAACTAGCGATAGCATATTAAGTATGTTTTATAATTAGTCATAATGTATAATTTGTACTTATAATTATAAATCATTTGAAGTTATAATTTGTACATAATAATGTACAATTTATGATTCATGTATTTGGTAGAATTTATATAAATATTTCATAATACTAAATTTATTAAAGTCATCCACTATATTAGAATATGTTACACATATTTATAATTGTACATAATAGAGCACAATTTATGTTTCATGTAGTTGGTACAATTCATATGCCCCATAATAACGTACAACTTTATAAAACCAATAAATTATAGTTTTTATTTATAATTGTCTATAATAATGTACAAAGTAAATTTCATATAGCTCATACAATTAATATAAATCGTAAAAATAATGTAAATTTATAAATTCATTCAAGAGAAATTCATCAACTATTTCATTCGAAATTTTCAGTAAAGAAAAATATAGAAAATCAGTTTAAAAGAATTTGAACAGAAATTAAAAAACATTCTCATACAGCTAAAAATAATTTAAGTAGGAAGTTTAAAAGATACATTAGTTTTGTACATCTGGTATCGAAGTTTGATCACTAACCAACATGTCGATTGGTATCATTAAACATTTCTTGCTCAACGTTGTCTGTGATAAGATAACCAGCCATAAACTTTCACGATTCATTTGTATTTTTTGCTCGTCAACGGTTTCACCCCGACTGAAACAACTCTGTTTTCCCTTTTTAGCCCCTTTTTTCTTCCCCTACCGACAAGTACAAAGCGGCCCTATTAAGCCATAACCCGTCGGCGACGGTTTTACGTCTGCTTTGCAATTCCTGTAGAAAGAGTACGGACACTCTCGAAAATACAGCCGGCAGTTTCGGGAAATTGCGAACGGCTCCGGGACAATTGCGGTCGATAGTTTGTCGTGAATTTATCGAAATTGTCCTATTCTATGCTTGAAACACCTCTGAGTCTCGGGTTTTAAACGATTTCGTTTTTCATCTTTTTTTATATATTGCTTTGGTGTTATATTCGATTATTATTGGGATGGATGGTGTGTGATGTATTTAGATCTTCAAGTTTAGTAATTTGGAAATTCTTGAACGAGTTGGGAAATTTGAAAGTGAAATGAATGGCGAATTTTGGGGATTTGGGTATTTATGGGTGATTTTGCAATTTGGAAATTTGGTAATTTTGGAATTTTGGAATTTTGGAATTTGGAAATTTGGTAACTTTGGATTTTGGAGACTTGGGAACTTGAGGGCTTGAGCATTTAGGGACTTGAGAATTTGGAAATTTGGAGACTTAGGAATTTGGAGACTTGGGAACTTGGTGGCTTGAGAATTTAGGGACTTGAGAATTTGGGAATTTGGGAATTTGGGGACATGGGAACTTGGGAGCTAGAGAATTTAGGGACTTGAAAAGTTGGGAATTTGGTAATTTGGGAGTTTGGGAATTTGGGAATTTGGGGATTGGGAAATTTGGGAATTTGGTAATTTGGAAATTTGGAGATTTGGGAACTTGGGGGCTTGAGAATTTAGGGATTCGAGAATTTGGGAATTTGGAGACTTGGGAACTTGGGGGCTTGAGAATTTAGGGACTTGAGAATTTGGGAATTTGGGAATTTGGGAATTTGGGAATTTGGGAATTTGGGAATTTGGGAATTTGGGAATTTGGGAATTTGGGAATTTGGGAATTTAGGTATTTGGAAACTTGGAAATTTAGGAATTTTGAAACTTGGAAATTTCGGAATTTGGTAATTTAAGAATTTGTGAGTTTGGGAATTTGGGAATTTGAGAATTTAGGAATTTGGAAATTTGGGAAATTGGGAATTTAGGAATTTGAGAATTTGGGAATTTGGGAATGTGAGAATTTGGGAATTTGGGAATTTGGGAATTTGGGAATTTGGGAATTTGGGAATTTGGGAATTTGGAAAGTTGGGGATTTAGGAATTTGGAGATTTTGAAATTTGGGGACTTGTGGATTTAATGACTTGAGAATTAGCGAACTTCAGAATTTGCGAGTTCAGATATTTGCAAAATTTGCTCTTAAATACTTAAGATCTTGAGGAATCTGAAAGTTGAGAATTTAAGAATTTAAGAATTTAATTTCGGGGATTCAAAGATTTGGAAACTTTAGTTATTTTGGTCAATTGAAGCGTTACTAAAATTTCAAAGCTTAGAAATTTTTAAATCTGCAAACATAAAAATTGCAATTTTATAAATTCAGCGGAAAATCTATGAACCTACAAGTTCTGTGAACCAGAAAATTCAAATATTTCTAAATTCCTGCATTCACGAATGAATTACCGCAAACATTGAAAATTAAAGAAAAATGTTTTGATCAACGATTCTCGTAACTACAAAATCCTTTTTTCCCGTTCGTTCTATTCCCAGAAAGTAGAATTTTTATACGAACATTGTACGATTCCCAGAAACTCTGCTCCATGTAAATACGCAGAAAATCACGGTAAAAATTGCACGCAATCCGTTAAGCAGCACGCACCAGGGAAATAGTAACGTTTTGAAGGGGCTCGTTTGTTATGCTCTTTTGAATCGCATATTTCAATGAAGACGGAAAAGAAATATTCGTTGAAATTCTCTGAGAAGAGAACCACCGTGATTTTCGAGCGGCCTCGTTAAAATTGCTTTCGTTACACTCGCGAACGAAATATAAGCGATTGCAATTTTCCTCGGTTAATGCGTGTTTCATTCCCTGAAAAGCGTTTACCTAAAAGAATTAAGAGGACGTTTATTCAAAACGGGGCTATTTATACAAAATGCGTGTGGAATTTTATATTCAACGTTTAGTAGATACAAATTTTATTGTGACTTGGAGAGAAGATGCTGTGGAGCGTTAATCTCTTCAGGTTCTTGGTCCGCCATTTTAATGTGGGTTAGTTTACGTGGTATATGACGCTATCTTCGTTTTTGAGATTGTTACAGAAGTAAATGTGCAATCTTTTCTAAATTTGATAACAATAAGTTGATAAGTTCCAATTAGAAGTAAAACGTGTTTGTATACATATGTGTACACATATGTGCTTACATGTGGTGTACGTATGGACACATGTATGGACAATATTCAAAAGTTCGTGGCGCTGTTTTCTCCTCTGGCGAAGTAAGTTGTAATTTTATGGAAGTGTGATTGCTAGGATCTACAAATAATTATAAGGTTTAAAATTAAATTTACAATTTTACATAAATAGCATCTACATTTTGTTTTCATTTATTTGTTAAAGTTCTAAATTGTGAACATTCTTCCATGAAACAGAAATAAACGAAAATAAAATACTTTGGTATAACTGAAATTAAACATTCGTCCCAGAGGAGGTTAAAAATCAATTCTGATGCAGCCTTTTGTCCGAATAGATTAAATATTTTATCCGAGAAGTATTCACGAAGCTCGCATATTTTCCACGTTTTTTACACTTTAACGATTTCATCCAAATTCCAGTGTTCCAATCCACATTATGTTTATGACGTCGCGGGAGGTTTATGCTGCATTTCCCTTCTGGTTAAGGGCGAAGGTTAAATCAATGCATTATATCACGCCCTCCTGTATTCAATAGGGACGAAGGGTCTCGTTCGATCCGGAGTGAGAAATTTATACGGGTCGTAAAGGGGCAATAAAAGGATCTCGTTCTATCGTTCCCTTTGCTTTACGAATGAAAAAGTGTCAGGAATTCGCTCCTGTGGATCCGTGACACCCAGTCAACTTCTCTTTCGCTGTTCGCAAATGGATTTTGCTTACTCGCACTGACACAGGGACTAGATTTGCTAACTTCACTTAGCTTCAGAAGACATTTGTCATTCCGTGAACTTCTACAGAAATATACTCGCAGTTTTGTATTGAATGAGAAATTGATTTTTACTGTTGACAGTAAATCGATTCGACAAGATTAACTTGTTCTAGCTGGGTAAACGGAGTGATGAAAAACTGTAGACACGATTTAATTGATTTGTAGTCGGTTGTGATGTTGTAGGTGTTTATGAAATTGTACGTTTTTGTAAAATATCGTAGATGTTTATAAAAACCTACTTTTATAAAACATTATAAAAATTTATTAAATATTTTTACTCTTCCTTTGTTACATGTTTATAGATATTATTTTACTCTATGCATTATTCTACAAATACCTTGCATTTTTCATTCGGTGAAATATTTATTATAAATTTACAGATTAAGTTTGTTATAATGAAAGACTTATTTGAAGATGTCTATAGATAATTACATAAATTGCTTCATAAAATAAAGTCCAATAAAATAAATATAATAAAATAATAATGATCATACGTATGTTCAAGTTTAATATTTTAATCGAATAAAATAAATGCAAGCTAAAAATAATACGTAAAATATAACATTCTTAAAATAAAACAAAAAATATTAAATTATTGTACATATACTGCTTTTTTGATTTGCACAAATAATTTTACAGGAATAAATTGTATTGAATAAAATCGCTAGATAATAAGAAAATGAAATTATTCATTCAGTTACCAGAATTTTTAATTTGATATGGAAATAAGTACACTCCATACATTTATCAAAGGTATTTTCGACAAGAAATATGCTTCACATGCATATAATATGTACATGTTCGATGTGTTATAAATCCATAAATCCGTTCGGAATCTAAAATACATAATAATAAATAATTGGCAACAAGGAAACAGAGTATTACGAAAATGTATGCCGGCACAGTAAACATATTGAAAATCGTAATACGTACTTTTGTTTCGATATATACGATATTTATTGTGTTCGATAGGATACGCAAATGTACCGAAAAGTTATAATGAACGAGTCTCTCGCATAGCAGCAGGTTATTACCAAAGAGCACAAATCGAACTCGTTGCCTAATTTATGGACTCTGCAAACTGTACAGATATCGGCTTACCGAAGGCGCTATGAAATTGCACGGGAAATTATTCAAGTATGAAGGATCAAATTGCATTGTGCAAACGGGAAATCGTTATCATAGCCGTTTCAATATTCGCTGATTCCTTTGGAATATTTCTCATTATCGCTGGCTACCGTTGCCGTTGATCTTTGGCTCTTGTGTTTCCATTATGGTGCCATGGTGTTTCGAACATTCGGACAACGATACAAAATTTCGTTCACACTCGAGCTCAATGCACGTAATTTACTACAGCTTCTATATTAAATAACTCGAATTGCATAGTTTGCATCAAATCGATTAATATTATTAAATTACAATTATTATTTGTTTCATCGTATATTGCAAATTTAGTCTACATCGTATACTGTTAATTTAGTCTACATATTCATTTATAAGGGGATATAACTTCACTTTTACAAATCAGAGTCCTTTAATATAAAACAAATTGAAAGGTAACAAGGTATTGATAATGACGAAAATATATTGTGTAAAAATTTTGTAAATGTACAAACAAATTTATGTATCGATGTATCAAACTTATTTGTTTGAGATTGTACTCTGAACTTTAATAAAATACACATTTACTTAAGGAAATAATTAGTGTTTATAATCTTTTATAATGATTTAGTATAACCATCGTATCATAATAGAAAAGGAATAAAAATCTTTTACTAATCTTTCGCGAATAAACTTAATTTTTGTTTCATAACAAGATAGGACATACTTTTTTTATATAACGTCATAACCTACAAATGTATCGTAGCGACCTCTGTATCTGTACAGATAACCTAAATGTTTGTTACAAGATAAAATATGCACATACAAAACATTTGAAATAATCTAAACTTTCATAACTCGATAAAGCATATAAAAAAATACATTTCAGATAAGCTAATTTTTTAAATAAACGTATATATGTTACCGTGAAAGATCGAAATTGGAGAATGTCGACTTTCACCGGTGAATGTCAACACATACCAAATACGTCGGTGAAAGATCGAATATTTCATTACATTCTTGTATATTCGGACCTTCACCGGTATATGTCGACAATCACAGATATGCTCTGGTGAAGATCCAAAAGAGAGGAGCCGACAAAGAAGCGACTGGCTCTCTCCCGCCAAATCCTGTGTTCTGCTGGGAGTCAGTCAGCTTTGTCAATCTTATGCAAGCTTTGATGATGTGAGCAACGTTTTCTTAATTTTTTTTCCAATACCGTAATTTGTACTGAATGGATACTGCAGTAAATCGTGATCTTTTTCTTGAAAAGTTAAATGCATTAATTGCGG
Source organism: Megachile rotundata (assembly GCF_050947335.1). Taxonomy (NCBI): domain Eukaryota; kingdom Metazoa; phylum Arthropoda; class Insecta; order Hymenoptera; family Megachilidae; genus Megachile; species Megachile rotundata. The sequence goes on along the minus strand of NC_134991.1, from coordinate 8,462,981 downwards.
ATAAACGAGAAGACAATTGTTTTTATTTTTCTCAAGAAAAGCATTCTAAAGTACTTCCTGAAGTGGTCCCTGCTAAAACTAAGTGCAACACACCTTTGGATTACAGACGATTAAAACGTTTTGACGTTTTAAAAATTAATGATGAAAGGAAATTAATTGTACCATTAAAATCAAGGGAAACGAATATACAGTATTATGTTACCAATGAAGAATTGTTCAGTATACTATATGAAACTCGCGCCAGAATAGGCCACGGAAGAAGGACACGTATGCTTAGAATGTACTATGTGTTTTAAATTCTTGGTTACTCCTCTCAGAAAAAGAGGTGAAAAAGTTACGTCACCCTTGTGACGTTTTATAGCGACTGAATTACGGAGAAGAAAATATAAATCTCCACCATGTTCAACATTCACCATTAGTGCATGATGAATGTCGACATTTGCCGGTGAAAGTCAGAAATAAGGGTATTTAGCAAATATTTCGGACATACACCAAGTAACTACGTGAATGTTGACATTCACCAGTGAAAGTCGACATTCTTCAGATTTCGGTCTTTCACGGTAACATATACAAGAAAATCTGATAAAATTGTCACATCTAATAAAATTTGTATTTTTCTTCACGAAAAGAACAATTTTTTATCTATTATTTAATTCCCATAGTATCTACAATTTAATTCCTTAAGTTAGATAATAAATTCATCGTAAAGAATAAATATTTGACTGCGTTTTACACAGAAATGTCGACCTTTGGAGAGGAAACAAAAATTTGCTGCACAAGGAAGAATCTGTGTAATCGTCGATATAAATCGGAAATATGAACGACCAAAAAAAGGAGAAAAATTGGTGGTACGAAAGTTCGTTGCTGGATTAATCCCGAGATTAACTTCAGCCAGGAATACTGGCGCCGTTACGTGCCAAAGAGAAGGCGATATAGGGGATTGAACGTCCAAACTAATCTCGTTCGAAATTAAGCGGCTTATCTTTCCTTGATGTAGTGGCCGTTTCCAACCACTTAGTAAATTCTTCGTGAGAAAGTTTCCGTGTCGCCAGCAGTGTCGAAAAATTTGCACGCTTGTTTATACACTCCATAAATGTGTTATTTAACGAAACAATGCTTCATCGCGATATTTTAATATGTATCGAGAACATTTATTTTTTAACTTTGGATTAAAAACTGTTCCACCTTTTGATTAACTTTTTCTCATAAAATATTTTAATCTCCAAATATTTTATGTTACTTTAAATATTTTATGTTACTACAAACATTCTATGTTACTTGAGTTTCTATTTTCTTAAAAATCTCGTACTTTAAAAAGTTACTAAAAGACTTTTCTAAATGTTTATATGCTTCGAATGTTCGTAGAAATCCTATCAATTGTTTTGAAGGAAAATCTATTAATTTTAATATTGTACACAAAATATGCGACGAAATTATCGGGTATTAAATTGAGAACAACGGAATATCGATTATCGATACGGCACGATTAGCATCGCGATGAAATATTACATCCAATAAAAATTGTACAATGAACATATCTGCAGTCTAGAGCGCATTCAATCCATCTTGTTCGTGGAATATTTTGTTTCCCATATCGACTTTTTCACTCCGATATAAATTACTTCTGCGTCGTTTAATATTTATTGCAGTGTGACAGTTTGAAAATGACGTTCATATCTTCCAAGAATTTTGCACCGTTGATTTGCTCTTTTCTAAAATTTCATATCTGTGACATAACGCTTTATTCCGACTTTCAAATAAATGAGCAAAACTGGATTTGTCAGAATAGTTTACTGCAACATTGCTAATTCTTGCAAAATTTAAATGTATCGTAAATGTTCCTTATAATTACAATTTTCTATTTATAATTATAGAAATATAATAATAAAATATAAATACACCTCAAACTCTAAAAAAATCCAATTAAATGCGAAAACATTTTCCCTAAACTCTACTAATTAATTTGCTTTCGACTTGTAGTAATTATCCTCAATAAAAGTTGTGTTTCGATACTGCGATTGTATCGACACGAATGATTCTGGTTATTTGAAGCACTCTATTGTGTTAGAGCTGCATATAATTTTATTGGTAACAGCCCAACAATGAGAGTTTAGTTCTTGAATGTGCGCACAGCGAGTGGATCTATTATTGATCCCACAATCGATGTCCACTTGTTAGCTGAACAGAGTATTTCTGAGGCTGTTTGGTATCGGTTATGGAGAGCCATTGACATATTGCATTAATACGAAATTCATTGAGGATGCACGCGTTGATAGGTTCGATACCAGGTTACAGGAAAACAGATAGTCAAACAAGGCTAAATATTAATGACCCGGAAAGGAGAATTATCGTTTCGACTATGAAGGATCTCCTGTTCTGGTTCCTGTGATAGAATTACTGGTCGTTTCAATGAACAGGATACTGCATTATTCAACAGTCATTTCATTTAACTAGGACCTTTGGTGTAGATTAATTTCATTATATTTGCGAGGACTAATGTGTGAATGATTGAAACAGGTGATTTGCGGTTATTAGGTGAACTGAAGGAGAATCTGGGGAAAGTCTGGGTGAGGGAAAGTCTAAGGGAAGTTTGATGTTTCTGGTGTAATTAAAAGAAGTTTGAGGAATAAGAGAAATGTTTGTCCTCATGTAGAATTTAAGGATTTCGTAATTTTGGAAATTATGGGATTTGGAGTAATTTAGAACTTTGAAAATTTAGGGATTAAAGTTTGGAAGTCTGGAAATTGAGAAATATGGGAATATGATTGCAGGATTTGAGAAACTGTAGATTTTGAGGACTTTAGAATTCAGAGATTAAATTTCGAAATTTAATATTTGGCGATACACGTATTCGAAGAATTAAAAATTTGGAATTTAGGAAACTGAGCATGTGGATTTAATTCCCCGAATTTTATAACGAAAATGCATTGAAATTTCAAACAATACAATATTTATTGTATTGTTTAACAATACAATACAATATTTATTGTATTGTTTAACAATACAAACAATACAATATTTGGCGATACACGTTTTCGAAATTAGAAATTTGGAATTTAGGAAACTGAGCATGTGGATTTAATTCCCCGAATTTTATAACGAAAATGAAGTTCATACACACACATCCACGTGCACTTTAAATAATTAAATCAGCTCCATTACATGTTAATTTAATCGCAACAATAAATTTCGATATCTGTTGGCCCAGTAAAACGTAACTATCAAAGAGGTATTATTGAACGAACTAGTCTCTGTCAATCTATCGGTGAACGAATGATAAATGGATTTTCTCGACGAAGGGTATAAAAAGTAAGGACGGTAACGCGCGACAGGTTCATCAACAAACTATTTCCCACAAGTTGGCACCTTCTCGCTGACAACTATCGGGAATAACGAATGCTAATAACCATCATCTGTCACTGTCATTCTCACGGTTCAGCACAACGAATGGAGATGTCTGATAGTATCGTTTCGTAGCTTGAATGGATGTGAGAATAATACTAGTCGGTTTTGACGCGACCCATATCGCTCACAGGTCCATTCTGCATACGCTGGTCTTCTCCTCGAACTTTTGCGGTTGATAGGCGCTGATCGATGACTCGATCAATAGTCATTATCTGCTTTAAACTTTAATAACCGAAACTTTTTATTCGAATTGCTATCGTCTCTAACGGATGCACATCTTCCGTTCAATATTTACATATCGATTTCCATAACCGCGTGCTGTGATCAATTTGAAATCAAGCATTCATTATAGTTATCCTCTTAGAGCATCCATTAGGTCTCAGAACATCTATTACGCTTTTTAATTCCAAAACGTTTATTACATTTAGTTTCGACATATTTATTATACTTATAAGCCTCGAAACATTTATTATGGTTAGGTTAGGTTTATATTTAAAACTAATAAGGTTTTTATTAGTTCCAAACATTTATTATTAGAGACTTGTTATACTTGTACTTAAGAATTATAAATTATTTATTACACTTGTAAATCTCAGAACTACGCTTATAAATCTTTAAACATCTACTGTCGTCAATCCTTGAGTTGGCGCGTGAAGACGCTGACCCATGTGTTTTGAAGAACTTACTTGTACTCACAGCTCGGATACTAATCAAGTTTAAAAAGAATATCATATTCAATTTCCTAAATAAAGTAATATATTTTTTGTTTAATAAAACGAACGGATATCAAATTTTTCTTGAAACTGGAGTTACAAATTTATAATTATTGAAAGTGATTGCTAGCAACAAGCAAATCGATTGTTAGATTAATTTTCAGTTGTTGTGTCTTCTCTGGTTTCCATCGTGTTGATGTTATGGTTATTTCGATGTTTATTCAATTTCGATGTTTATTTCGATATATTCAATTCACGTTATCATAACAGAAGCGTAATCGGTAGTTCTATTTGTTGGAACGATGTTTGTCGATACTGTTGTATTTATTGAGAGGTTAATGAAATTTTGTCATTCAATTTCATTAACCTCATTCATTTTTAACCTCATTGAAGTTCATTCAATTTTTGTAATTTTAAAATTTTTGACTTGTGGAATTTGAAACTCTTGAAACTTTAAAATTTTGGAAAATAATGTTTAGATTCTTTAAGAGACTACTAATGAAAAATTTTGTGACTTCGAAATCTTCGAATGTTCAGAACTTCGAGATATTGAAAATCCTTTCTTGAACTTCCTTCTCTCGCACTTGTTATCTCGAAAGTTGCGAAATAACCTTCGACTTGACTCTTTACTTGAACGTGATGATATTAAAAAGCTGAAGTCTATTCTAGACGCTACTGAAATGTCTCCGGGCCTTTTTATCTCTTCCATTTCTTATCCTTTCATCTTCCTTAAATCAACTGTTTCTCTGCTCATGTTGTTCCGTCTATCCTGGAAAATTCCTGCGAAATGTCATTGTCATGCTTCACGAACTTCCCTTTTTCCACCTGTTCTTTGCACCGTGCGTTTATGTACAAATGGAAGGAACGTGAGAACGAGTACAGTGTGCTCCAAAGCTTTTTTATCCATACTTTACCGTTGTTTCATCGCGAAATACACTCTCAAATATATTCTTTACCTTTACATTCCATGTTGAAAGTATAATAACATTATTCGTTTAATTGTCATGTCGAATAATAAGCTGAATTTTATAAGAGAGGTTATGTGAGGTTATGTTGCAAAGGAAATGAAGTTATATTTCCATTTTGAATTTCCAAGCGAAACGTACAATTAACTTCTAGCCAAAGGACATAAAGTTTTAAATTTTTGCTACTTGAATGACATTAATATGATTTTCATATGTATATTATTAAAACTATTAAAATCAGTGAAAAACGTTAGATGGTATTGTTACAAATGAAACAAAAAATAGCTTGTTTTATTATTATAATATTTCGTTATTTATTTCATCTATAGAGTAATATGAGTATCTCAAAACTTCACAAGTAAAAAATTATGAAATTAATTGCAAACAATTTTATTTTAATTGTACGTATGAAATGTCACATACTGAATAAAAACATACAAGAAGCTTCAAAAGTGCAGTAATAAAACTCACGAAAACACAGACACTTGTAATTTAAACGTGTATGAAGCGTTACATAATATGCACTGCGTCATAGTTACAGCGAAGTAATAATTTGCATGTTTTGTCGTTATAATCGAAACGAAGTACCAGTTTGCGAACACGTTTTGGAACAGACGGTCTAACTTGCAGTATAGCGTCGGTTGTATTTTCCGGATGGGTTGGTGTTGTACGAGCATACAAGAGCTCTAACGCCAGCTAACATTGAACCATATTCGCATCCTGTAACGTCGACGACGGCGACAAATATTTCGAGACGTTTTTGCGAAGTACATCATCATTTCGCCGGCCATCCATGATTCTATTCCTCCATGCATTTCTCAAAAACCTTACACAGCTTTATTTGTTTATACTCTCGAGATTGGCTACATTCTTTCTTGGCAACCGTCGCGCGGTCCTACTTTCTGGACAAATTGCTTGATTGAGCAAAACGACTTCCTGTCGACCTATTTTTATTTCATTATTCTTCTGTTGGTTAGATAAGGAGGACACAGTTTGATTTAGGGAACTTGAAACCTAAAAATTTGTAGGCTTTTGACATTTTGTCTTGTCTTTGAGATTTTTAATTTTCTGTGATCTTAGGTTTAAGTGATTTTGGAAATTTACGAAACTTCAAGCTTTTAAACTTCCAACTCTAAATCGTAAAATTTACTGTGTCAATATGAATTTCCACCTCACAATGTCAGAATGCACGAATCACCAAATAAACTCAGCGATCATTGTTCCAAAGGGCAATATAGCGAGACTCCGCCAGATCTGTCGTTATAATTAATTTCTCGTATCTCAAAGTAGGCATTGCATTGAAAACTGGTAATAATTGCGGTAGGTACTGATCACGTCGCATCCGAGGTTCGTAAATCACTGTCATCGATGCATCGATCTTTGTCATCGATTCTGGTAGCGAGTACAATGGTGACCCCGTCACGTGGACAGGAAATTTGGACGGAAATGTCCGTTTCTGAGGCGAGAGGCTGTTTATCGATAGGACAAAGCGAGTGAATCTATTCGAGTAGCTATGCACGCTTTCGCTATTAACCTAACCTCGTCGATCAGTCGGCTGTCAACTTGAAATTTCATCCGTACCTCCAACTGCTTGTTTGGCAAATTCCTGCGCCGTCTGTACGAACAATACCCCCAAGCTTTCTCACTGGCTGTTTACAAGGGAAGTTTACCGAGGAGGAGTTAGAAAGCATCGAGTTCAACGGTTACCGTGTACTTATCAATGATTAAAGCACCCGACGTTGCCCCCGAGTGTGATTTATCTCCGATTCAGGTCTCAGCTGATTTCTCATTGTTCGACCTTCTTTGACGTTCCAAAACGTTTATCTTAACTCACACTGCTGGGGTATTGTTCAATTGTGTGCTAGATATTCTGGATGACTTGTTGGGTATTGTACTTGATCGAAGGAATAGGTAACGTTTGATAGGAAGGTTAATTAGGGTGATTAGGTTTCATAGGAAAAATCTTAGGATCCATAAGAGAATAAGGTTTTTAATGAATTGTTTTATGATGGAACAAAGAATTTGATGGAGTCAAATTATTATCGTTTCGAGCTCTTAATTTTATATGCCTAAATTTTAAGACTTTATTCTAAACTCATAATACTTCAAGACAAGTTAATTTTTAAATTTGTAAGTTTACGTATTTAGAAATTGAACTTACATGCTTTCAAATTTACAAATTCAGTAATTTAGAGATTTTCAAATTTACAAATTTTGTACACTCGTTTTGTATACTTGTAAGTTTAATAGTTTGACAACCACAGATTTGAATAGAATTTTCAAATGAAAAATTTCCAAATTTCCAAATTATGTACATTCTTTAATTCTTCATAAATGACAAATTTCTAACTCCTCAACGTACCACATTTTTAACTCAATTATAAATATCGTAGTTTGTAATGTACAAGGTTAAAGCAATAAATGTTACGATCCGTAAAATGCCTGTAATGAGATAAATCAGACTAAGCATCAAGAGACCTAATCTAAGAAATCCTCCATCGCGAGCGATAACACCTGCAATACCGGTACGTCTTCCTGTTAGGTAGCTGCTCAAAGTGCGCATTATCCAAGCCGGAAGTACCGACGAGTTTCGATCCAGCTTATGGAGATTTCCTCAATTACGGATAACATCGACGGAGATTGCACCGGGAACGAAAAGCGAAACCGTAATATACAATTTTACCTCCACGGTTGGCCGATTTATTTTAGGGTCGTGGGGAGCCGAAAATGGTTTATTTGCGTTACAGGCGAGATCCTGGCCACCGTTGAAAGCTTAACTCGTAGCGATCATATATCATCTCCGTGATAGGAAAGCTTCCCTCCTTTTTCAACCCCTCGCAATTCTCTTTCTTTTTGTTTTCCGGGCGAAAAAAAAAGAAAACGAAAGAAGTAAAGAAAAAGAAGTTTATGAGCCTGGATATTAGATACGGTCGACCCTTCTCTCGTTTTCGCGCTTCGTGCCAGCTTTTCCTTTCACGGGATATCAGCGATTAGGGGTTTCCGTTATAACCCGTGGCATTGCCTGAGATACCGGTTAGAATTTTGCGGGCGTCAAACGCTGCAAACTGTTGTCGTATTCCCATGTAACGCGAGGAGCGTCCAACACCGGTTTCTGCGTAACGGGCTTCTGTTACGGAAACCTAATGTTTCGACGTTAATGCTTCCAGCGATGAATTTCGAGATTCACTGTATCGACGTTACCTTAAACCTAGTTCACGCTTGTGCATACGTGCGTCCATGCTGCATTACACGCTGAAATTTCATCGGCTTAATATCCAATCGAATCTTAGGGATACTTCTGTTAGGAGGATGAGGTTGGTCCGCGGTAATTCCGTGATACAACATGTGAGTGACGCACGGATTTATCACCTGAGCTAATCATTCGTTCTTTTGACGAATGATGATGAATTATCTGAGTAAATAATAGTTGTATATACAGATAACGTTATTGAATAGTAGACATGTATACATTGATACATAATTTTATTGGATAATATACGATGATAAATTTTATTGAATAATGTTCATACATGTGAGGACAAATAAGTCTGTTAAATACTATGAGGTACATAGTAAGGTTTCCTATGAGTTTAACATAAATGACTAACATGTTAGATGGGAACTTGGTGATATAATGCTATGACATATACAACACGTCTTGCCCTATACGATATACGTGTGTATATGACATATGCATGTATATATGATATGATTACATATCACATATCATGTATCATATATGTATACATATACATATGCATATGAGGTTGGACTATACTATACATCATACATATGCATATGTATACATATGTATGCACATATATGTTCATATGTATATGATGCATAGTATAATACAACCTCATATACATGTATATACACGTGTACATATATGTTCATGTACAGTATAGTACACATATAATATATAACATATGTATACATATAATATGATCATATCATATCATACACATGTGTGTGCATATGTATATGGTGTATAGTATAATACAACCTCACATAGCCATCCTCTTTGAGCTAGAATAAAAAGCAACCTGAACTCAATTTTCACTAATTTCTCTCAAAACAAACAAATTTTTTACTCCAAAATTGAATTAAATCTGCCAACAATTTTTCATCAAAGTTCCTCAAGTCATTCAAACAATCTAATATAATTGAATTGAACTTACAAAGAGTGTCCTACAAAAAGAAATTGTCAGATTGCGGGAACTTAGGGACAGTTAGTTCGAGAAGAGCAGAAATTATGGTACGATCCGAATTACATTTTCGAGAGAGTATAACGTTCGAGGAGCAACGCGTTTATTTTGCAATAGTCGTAGATAAATATTCACGGCACGGTTTATCCTCACGTCCGTGTCGGTTATAACGGAAGCTACGTATGGGCGTTACAAGGGAGATAATGGACCGGGCCCGAGTATAACCACCTACGCTACGTGCGATACGATTTATATGAATCATAAATAGGCACGTCATGCCCGTTCACTATAATTTCCCCATTTCCGCGAGCTACCTCCCTTTTTCCCAGTTCCACGGAAAAAGGCAGACAACGAAAAATTCGTATTTTACGCTGCTTTCAGCTTTAGCTGCGGCGATCATTAAGCGGTAAGTGGAAAAAATGGCCGGGAACAGATAGAAGCGTTCGTAAATCCTTTAGTTAGCTTCATCGCGTGCTACGATTTCGAAATATTATTTGCAATTTTGTGTGCAAACTTCGTACCTCGAGTACAGCTATGCATTAATTAGAAAGAGCAAAAAGCGGGTGAAAATTATTTTTGCCGTTCTGCAGCTGTTGAAGTTATATTGTGACGTGGGAGGTGAGTTCTGGGAAATATGGACTGGAATGTTGCGATGAAAAGAAGGATATAATAGACATATGCATATGGAACTTTAGAATCTTAGAATTTGAGGATTTGAGTAGTTAGGCATTTCGGGATTTGGAGATTTAGGAATTTTGGAGTTTAAGAAGTTGGAGATGTAGGAATTTGGAGATTTAAGCAGTTGGATTTAAGAATTGGGGATTTAAGAAGGTGGAAATTTAGGAATTTGGGGATTTAAGAAGTTGGGATCAAAGTACGTGGAAATTTAGAAATTTGGAAATTTAAAAAGGTGGAAATTTAGGAATTTGGGGGTTTAAGAAGGTGGAAACTTAGGAATTTGAGGATTTAAGAAGTTGGGATCAAAGCAGGTGGAAATTTAGGAAATTGGAGATTTAAGAAGGTGGAAATTTAGGAAATTGGAGATTTAAGAAGGTGGAAATTTAGAAATTTGGGGATTTAAGAAGTTGGGATTTAAAAAGGTGAAAATTTAGAAATTTGGGGATTTACGAAGTTTGAGTCTAAGAAGGTGGAAATTTAGGAAATTGGGAATTTAAGAAGGTGGAAATTTAGAAATTTGGGGATTTAAGAAGGTGGAAATTTAGGAATTTGGGGATTTAAGAAGTTGGGATTTAAGAAGATGAAAACTTAGGAATTTGGGGATTTAAGATGTTAGGATCACAGAAGGTGGAAATTTAGGAAATTGGGGATTTAAGAAGGTGAAAATTGAGAAATTTGGGGATTTAAGAAGTTTGAGTCTAAGAAGGTGGAAATTTAGGAAATTGGGGATTTAAGAAGGTGGAAATTTAGAAATTTGGGGATTTAAGAAGGTGGAAATTTAGGAAATTGGGGATTTAAGAAGGTGAAAATTGAGAAATTTGGCGATTTAAGAAGTTGGAGTCTAAGAAGGTGAAAATTTAGGAATTTGGGGATTTAAGAAGTTGGAATACAAGAAAGTAGAAATTTAGGACTTTTGAAAATTACATACAAAGTGACTATAATTACACTTCTTCACTTTAACATCTCTACTAATAACTTTACTAATAAATCATCCTCTCACACAGGATTAAATATCATGAAGTATTAAAACTAATAACTACAAGTTATTAAGATGCATAATAATCTTACACTAGTACCCTACCACCTTCACTTACTCCACGGATGTAAACTAGGCTCAGCCAAAGAATAGCTTTTCTCGAATAAGTGACTAGAAGGATTTCATTAATCCGTCGGTGAATTATTCAGCAAAAGAATTCGTAAGAGGATTTCGACTTGCATAGTCAGCCACGATATTGGTATCCTTCCGTCGGAGGATCATTCTTCCTGGAACATTACGAAAATTCTTTTCCCAGTTTCTTCTCGCAACCGGAACGAAAAGTTTCGTACTTCGATCCCTCATTTACGCTTCACTCTTGTGAAACGGATAAATGGCCGTGCGAATAAATAAACGAATCCGGATAGAAATTTCACGCGACGATATTGAGGATCGAATAAATTGGAAAAGTTCTTGTAACCTGAAAATTGAATGAAATTGAATCGGGCTTAATATCTGATCGATTCGTTTGAATATTCATAAGAGTAAAAATGTAGTACGAAGTGTAATTATATTCATAGAGGTTTTTGCTGTAGTCCTGTACTTTGTGGTAGTAAGTGACCATTTTTCAATCCATTTCTGCTTTTAAATCTTCAATGCCGCAATTAAGCTTTTTATGGCACGTTTGTGTTTCGAGAGGAATTTTGGGTTTATGGATGAACACACATTTTTGGAATGGTCATTTATTATTATTCGTCTGTTTCTGATGTACTTTATTGTAAAATTGTAAAATTGTAAAATTGTAAAATTGTAAAATTGTAAAATTGTAAAATTGTAAAATTGTAAAATTGTAAAATTGTAAAATTGTAAAATTGCAAAATTGCAAAATTGTAAAATTGCAAAATTGTAAAATTGTAAAATTGTAAAATTGTAAAATTGTAAAATTGTAAAATTGTAAAATTGTAAAATTGTAAAATTGTAAAATTGCAAAATTTTTCCTTGGGGATTTAAGAAGGTGGAAATTCGGGAATTTGGGAAATAGGAATTCTAAAATTCTAAAATTACAAACAATCCTAAAATCCCAAAATTATAAAACTATAAAAAATCCTAAAATTCTAAAATTACAAAAATCCTAAAATTCTAAAATTCTAAAATGACAAAAAATCCTAAAATTCTAAAACTACAAAAAATCCTAAAATTCTAAAATTACAAAAAATCCTAAAATTCTAAAATTAAAAAAAATCCTAAAATTCTAAAATTCTACAAAGTCCTTAAATTTTAAAATTACAAAAAATCCTAAAATCCCCAAATCCCCATAACATCACTCGATAACTAACAAATTCAATCAACCCTTCCATTTCCTTGAAAGCAAAATTCCGGTTGAACAGCGAAAACACATTAAAACGTTTGAAGAAAAATATTTTTCGCCAATTAAATGTCCCCAGATCGAAAACATCACACAGACAAAAATTCTTGTTATTACAAAGTTGCTAGTCTCTCACCGTTCTTTAGAATGGTCGAAAACTTTTTAATAAAGGGCCAAATTGACGACAACACTCTTCAGAAAGAAATATCTGAAGAACCATTCTTTTTCTTCACAACCTATATTCCGTTCGTTCTCTCAATTTATTTCCCTGCGAAGTTACTTGACATTGCTGGAACTTTTTTTCTGCCTCATTTGTGTGAAATCTCTAATAGGGCCACGTAGGTTCTCTAATTTATTTTTGATTGTTCGAAATTCTGAATTTATACTGCTTACGTTTTATTGCTTCATTTAGTAACAAATCTGTGGGAACATTGGTGGTTTTTGTACAATTAAATTTCTGTTACTGATGGCAACTCGTAATCACACACTTTCGATTCAAAACATTAAAACATTTTAGATGTTAAAGTTGCAAGTTGTTGTTAATAATGACAGGACTTTTGTTTTTCATACCCATTATTAAAATTGTACATTTATAAATTAATTTACGAATAAATGAATATCAATCCGGTTGAACAGTTCACAATATTCATATTTTAAATTATAAAATTTGCAAAGATGTTTCTGGAGATTTCTACCGATTTTTATTAGGATACAGAATTAATGTGTAAAAACATAAAACATAATTTATATTTTATTTTCAATTTCAAGTGAAGTGTGTATCATACGTTGGTGGTTATTCCTAGATAGAACTATAATTTATACTTTACATTGAGATCTCTATCAATTTTTGTTAGGATACGGAATTAATATTGCACATAATTTATATTTTATTTTCAATTTCAAGTTAAATGTGTATTATACGCTGCTAGTTATTGCTATATATAACTATAATTTATACTTTATCATTTATTTTTCAATTTCAAGTTAAGTGTGCATTCTACGGTTTAGTATTATAACCACATCTTTAAAAACATGTTTCAAGATTATAAAAACTTGTCTCAAGAACTTGGAAACTTCACGAACTTGTCTCGCGAACTGATAACTTTAAAAGCTTGTCTTAAACAATAACGACGGCCGCGAACAAGTAAATTATGCGGTAGAGAATCGTCAGAAGATTATGCTGGTAGCTCGAAGAGATCAAAGCCTGGAAAATATATAACGCGTCGAATGGGAAATTGCGCACGTGGAGAACGAAACAATGGTCGAAAAAGAAAAGAGGATATACCGGTGGCGTGCTGGTACACAACGGTTGTAAATATGTATCTGTTTCGCGCGAGTCTGGCTTCGTAAACCATGACGCTGACAAATACAACGGTATGGGCTAGCTTGTACATTGATGTTACAACGAAAGCAGCTTATGGGGTTGCTGCGCCCGTAAAATCCGACGCCTTTACCTCCGGCGAAATCCGGAAATAGAAGCTCAGGTGATCTTCAATTTACAGTGGGAAAGTTGGACACCCGTTTCCGATTTAACAGCCAATGTTCTCTCATGTTGGTCGTAACGACTGCTTTATCAAAACGACGGGAATACTAATGCGGCGGGTGTATACACGATTACGTTCCGATCTACCGGTCTTGAATGTTCATTGTGATGTCGTACTTAAAATGCGATGAAAGATTACGAGGAACTATAATCTTGTTTGCTGTTATCGTTGTAATTCTGTGATAATGCTGCCTTTTGTGAATGGATCTGATAAATGGCCGAGTGTGGTTTCATTGAAATAGTAGTTGGATAATTAAACTCGTAAAATTGTAGAAATTTGGTCTCGGATTTTCGTTGAAATTAGAGAAGATTCTGTTGTGGGCGAATTAAGTGGATAATTAAATGTATTGTGTTGGTTAATGTGGAAGTAAAAGATATGGGATTTTGGGGGTAGGGATTTAGGGATACGGGATTTAGGGATACGGGATTTAGGGATACGGGATTTAGGGATACGGGATTTAGGGATACGGGATTTAGGGATACGGGATTTAGGGATACAGGATTTAGGGATATGGGATTTAGGGATACGGGATTTAGGGATACGGGATTTAGGGATACGGGATTTAGGGATATGGGATTTAGGGATACGGGATTTAGGGTTACGAGATTTAGGGATACGGGATTTAGGGATACGGGATTTAGGGATATGGAGATTTAGGGATACGGAATTTAGGGATACGGGATTTCGGGATACGGGGATTTAGGAATACGGAATTTAGGGATACGGGATTTAGGGTTACGGGATTGAGGGATACGGGATTTAGGAATGCGGGGATTTAGGGATACGGGGATTTAGAGATACGGGAATTTAGGGATACGGGGATTTAGGGATACGGGGATTTAGGGGTATGAGGATGTAGTAATAGGGGATTTAGGGATACGGGGATTTAGGGGTATGAGGATTTAGGAATAGGGGATTTAGGGATACGGGATTTAGAGATACGGGACTTAGGGATGCGGGGTTTTAGGGATACGGGGATTCAGGGATATGGAAATTTTCAGATATAGAAAATTGGGAATATGAGAATTAGGGATATGGGAATTTAGGAGTGCGGTAATATAAGAATTCGAGAAGTTACTGACACGGGGATTTGCAAATACGGTGATATAGAGATTCGGCAATCTAGGGGCATGAAAATCTAAAAATGTAGATATCTACTTACATATGAATATTGATGTGAGGTTTAAAGAAATGGAAGATTTCTAAATTAAGATTCTAAAAACCTATAGGAATATTATTGTGGACCTCTGATTTAAACATGACAAGTATAAACTATTAATTTATTAATATTCCAATATCACCTAAGTCTATTACATCGATTAAAATTGCTAAAGCAATCATGATCGTACAACTTTCATTTGAACAATATGCTCCCCAAAATCTGATGCGCATCACTCAAATATCCGAATCAATATTCAACCGATAAACGCTGAAAGGTTTACACGCTAATTCTCCTCGATTATGTTCAACCCCAAGGGAAGATTGAGATATATGGGGGTGCAGAGTGTCAGGAATTCCCCGTGGGGAAATAACCAGAGGTCAGTTGGACTGTCATTCAACGAATAATCGATGTTCGGTCACCGTCATACCGTGATCCCCTAAGATGCTTCTCACCGAAACATCATCGAACAAAAAGTTTCTCTTTACCGCAGTCTTTTTCATTTTCTTTATTCCTTTTCCGGGGAGATCGAATTTCGCTGTTCATCGCAATAAGGATTTATAATAGAGAGCTTGACTCGCTGTTTCCTTTATCCCTGCTCGACATTTGATTATCTGTTCTTTGATCCAATGGCGGTCCGTTTCATTTCATCCCCGAGTTCTAAACGTTGCGGGGATCTCGTTCTCCTTTTGTATGATTGTTCGTATGAAACCATTGATTCGAAGTTCAAGAATTTAATTGGCAATCATTTGACGATGAAAATTTTGCGATGAAAACTGTGTTCTGATACGTGTTATATCTTAGAATAGTACAGTGAGAGGATTAGGTTTCAGTACGGGGATTTAGGGATACGGGATTTAGGGAACGAGGATTTAGAGATACGAAGATTTAGGGATATGGAAATTTGGAAATATAAAAAATTGGGAATATGGAAATTTAGGAGTTCGCTAATATAGAAATTCGGGGATTTAGGGATACGGTAATATAGGAATTCGGGGATTTAGCAATACAGAGATTTAGAGATACAGGGATTTAGGGATACGGGGTTTCCAGCGGTTGTTTGCCGATTATCCTTCATTTGTAATTTGAAATCAATAATTTACACGTAACAGCAAAATTCAAGAAGTCATTCTAGCGAGTATTTTTTGATTTGTCAGTCACATCTCGTTAGAACCTTTAACCTCAGCAGAGTATTTTTGCAGTTTTCTATTCGTGTCAAGGTTTTATTACTTGCAGGGTCGCTTTGGGGAAAAGACGTCATACTTGCATTTCCATCTCTACCCGAATTTTAGCTAAACCAATAGAAAATCGGAAACCGTTTTCCCTCAGCAATGTCACAAAAATTGTACCAACTCCCAGCTTTCGTAAAACGTAAAAATTCTTCGAAGAGACTCTCTTATTACATAGAAAAAACTCTAGCCGTTCGAAGTGAAACTTACATTAGATACGGTCCACTTATATTCACTTGTTGGAATCCCGATTCCGTCGTTAAATCGTCACTTATGCTGACGCTGTACATACAAATGTTTAGCAAGGTTGTCTCCATACAGAAGACCGATTTTATTGCACACAAGAAAAACCTCTTCAAAAAGATTACAGAAGTGTCGAGTGTCACGATCTATCATTCTATTACGAGTGTTTCGAACATTTCTTTAGATACAGTTCACTTAAATTCTCTTATTGAAATGATTCGCGTCGTTTTATCGTAAAGCTGTGACGCACATGTATCGCTTTCGAGTATATGAAAACGTGCAAGTTCACGTGCTGCGTCGCGACACAGGACAAATATTCATGGCATTTCCTCTTTGTGACAGCTCTCTTTGCTACCCGGAGCGCGCAGAAAACGGTTTAACAATGCCGTGAATCCTTTAAGCTTTAGTCAAATGCCTTTCCGATACGAGCTTGGCAGCGGATGCAAGTCCATTTCTATGACCAGAGGCTGTTACAGGGCAGCAAAAACGTTTCACGCCTTTTTCATACGTTTCCGGGATAGGCTTGCCACTGGCTCACTTGACAGAGATATATTACTGTCCTGCTATTAAATGTCTTTTCATTATTATTATGGAAATAAATTGTGCTGAGGAAAAAGTTGAAGTTGCTCCACGTCAACTTCTTGCGATACTTGTGGGAAATATTGACTACGATTAAACTTTCAGCTACCGCAAATCTTATTTTGGTGAATTAATACTGTTTCGTGTTTAACTTTTATGCTTCATGTATATGTAGTTTAATTTAATTAAATGGTAAAATTAAATGCTAAATGTTGATACCGTTCTTGCAGAATAATTGCATAAGGATGACTTTTATCAGAAAAAATAAAATATTAATTTCACTTAGACTTTTATTATTAGTAACTGATAAAAACAGAGGTGTCCATTTTGTTCAAAAACTGCTAAACCAATATTTCAAAATTTAGTTGAATTTCAAAAATTGAAATAAAAAATTGAAAGGGTCATCATGAAGATATGAGAATTTGAAAATTAAAAAGTTTGTAGAATATAATATCAGAGGAATCAATGTCAATATCACATGTATAAATATTTCCCTTGAATAAAAATTGAAAATTGAGGTCCTTAACATTTCCAAATGAAAAATTGTTTCTACAGAAAGTATGAAAAGGTTTATTTCGAAACATGTATATCAAATGTTGCATATATTTAGTTTCTACTTCGCCATGTCTGACTATACGTTTATCGACTCCACTCATGGCTTTATTTCAAGACGCTGCGAATATCAGCGACGCTATAATACTCCCCATACATACACAACACACTATTTCACCGAACAACACAGTCTCGGATAATAATTTATGTCTAGATGCACAATCGTTGTTGGAGTTTCGAAAGATTTACTTTCACGAAATTCGCTTCCATATTTATAATACCTTAACATAAAACCGGTATTTCGGTCCCGCATAATGGTAAATATTTTTTATCCGGATAATAAATATTTCGTGTTCTCCGTACCATTACATGGATTTATCTGAAAAATATTTTATTCCGATATCGTCGAACTCTTCGACAATGACATTTCCGTAATAAAAATGGCATTTCGGTATCGCGTAATGGTAAATATTTTTTAATCTTATTATGCATAGATTTTTAATCTCCGTACGCATCAAACCTTCATACATTTTATCGCTAAAATGTTTTATCCAACTGGCACGTTATTGTCAAGATTTTTGTGACATAAACGACAGGTATAAAACACGAATGTGAACATCGAACATAAAAACTGTGGCATAACTTTGACATCGTTGATGGTCATTTCAAAGATTTATAGCTTCAAAATAGCCAGCATAAAACCGAAGCTATGTTCGTTTTATCGAGCGAATTATATAACAATAAAGTATACATTTCATTGCCACATCTTGAATTTTATATTTGAAAACCTCCATATTCCTCACGGGAATTCATTTCAGAAGCATTTTGTCCTATTAACGTATAACGTACAAATTTCCAATTAAATCAAGAATAATTTATTTAAACGGTGTTTTCCTGCATTTCTGTACGATTAACATAAACAATTCACTCGTCTGGTAATTTATGTTCCACCAGCAATTCCTGAACGAAATATTTGAAGCATTTCAACCGGTCCGCGTGCCATACCCTTTTGCTCTCCTGTTTACCAATTATTTCTCTCGAATATGTACATCGGTGTAAAAACTTCTGTCAATATTAATTTTCGGCCATGTAATAATGAATTCCGGTTAAACTCCGGGTGGTAAATCGCTTGTGTTATCCGTTCGTTGAAAATTCCGTCGCGTCGGCTTCTTCTTATCAAAGTACGCCTCGTTCGTTGGCATATTTGCACGGGTATGACGTCGTTGCTTCATGTTAATGTCATCAATTTCGGTAATTAACATTCGCAAACAGTGTACCGTTCGCTTGGTCGTTTGTTAGAACAAGGTAGCCGGGTTTAACTAACCGTGTCAGTGTCGCGGACCAAGGATAAAGATACGAGAAGTGGTAGTCAGGCTCCGATAACGATGCGGACATAAATTACGCGAGGAGCGTTTTTCTACCTAACGTACGCGGTGCAAATTTATTTTCCCTGGAGAAAATATGCAGGAAGGTGATGGAGGTGTTGTGGGTGTGGTTTACGTAGTTAGATTAGGACTTACAAGGACTTTTGTGGTTTTGAAAGTTCGAGGATGTGAGACTATACGGTTAGGATAATAGGAATTAGGAATGTTAGGATCGGAGGATCTAGGATTTGATAATTTAAGAATTTTTTAGCTTGGGATTTGGATTATAGCGATTTGAGGATGTGAGAAGTCTGAGGATGTGGAAAGAGTCTGAGTGACAGGAATTTTAAGGATTCAGAAATTGAAAAATGCAGACCTAGGCTGTAGTGATCTGAAGATCTCAGAATTGCGGGATGTAGAGATCTAAACAAGAGTGATTTGAGGTATAGAGATTTGGGGCTATTGGAATTTGGACAATAGTCATTTGGAGAATAGGAATTTGGTGGCATAGGAATCTAGAGAGTAGTTATTTAGAGTATTGAAAATTGGAAATATAAGGATCTAAACCATAATCATTTAGAACTGAAGGATTCTAGGATTATGGGGATCAATTACAACAGTAATTAGGTAATTCAGAAATTGGGAGATATAGCGATTTCATGATCAAAGAGTTTCAAAATCTAGGAATCTAGATATCTAGATATTCGACGATTTATGGTCCTAGAGGGTCAATGATCTAAGTATTTCTGGTCCTAGATATCTGAAAAGGTGTTCGACAACTTCAAGAACAGCATACTTAAAGAATTTGAACAATCAGAAATTCAAAAATTTGTGATCTAGAAAATTTGCAATTTTGAACCTTTGCAAACGTAGAAATCTCTGAAAATTTCTCTAAAATGAAAAAATGTGAATATTAGTAAATTTAAAAACATAGTTTACATATTTCTCCGCGTGAATGAAAGCGTACATTGCAGTGGAGTGTACACGCAACCGAATATGTCCCGCGTGAACTCACTCTATCCCGTGGAAATAAAGCACCAGCAAGATTCAATGAGGGACCACATGGGGTTGGGGTGAATGGGGATAAAGGGTGGACCAGGTCAGGGCAGACACACACGCGCGGGGGCTACGAATTAACCGGTGAAAAGCGGGTATAAATAAAATGCCGCGGTTCCCGCGCAAACCGTGCCTCTGGCTCGTGGTAATTTCTGTCGTCCAATGTGGAAAATCGTCCATGAATATTTTATGGCATTACTTCCGGTAGGAGGAGCCGTTGTTGTGCCATGTCCTCCTTCCCCCATTTTCATCCACGATTCCACACGTTCGTCGAGATATTCCACGCGCGTTTCTCGTGTCATGCTCTTCGCCGACGATGCGGCGATTTTCTATGTTCGAACGAATCTGAATCTTTTATCGAATTTTCGGAAAAAGTTGCGTTTAAATTGCAAATTTTATTTTTTATTATGTTTTAGAATTTTGTAATGTGTATGACGTTTGCTATCAGGTCTTAAATTAGTTAATCAAGTTTTAAATTTAATTAACCAAATTTTCAATTGAATTTGACATTAAATGTTTGTCTCATAACTTCTTTATTTAAGAATTCTATATATTGCAACAGTTAATTGAATGACTTCCTAACTGAAAATAAATGTTTAATTTTTAATTCTGACTTTAATTTCCAACACAAATTAACTTTAATCGTGAACTTCATCGATTAGCGATTGACATTGAATAACGAACATAATATCAAGACAACTCCCGCTTAATTTAGACATTAAATCATTTTTATTATGAAATAACAATGACATTAAAATATTGACAGTGACCTTAGAGTAAACCTTTCCAGCTTCATTAAATGTTATGAAAACACGCAATTTCCCATTAGCAATCTTCATTTTCAACGTCACTAAAATTAAAACGCTCCACTTAAGTACACTCCACGTAATAACCAAAAAAGATACACAAAAAATGCAGCAAAAAATCGCAAAATCAAAATGAATAAACTGCACGTTTCAAATAAATCTGAAAATTCCTTGTTGTACAATTGTTCTCCATGTCTGAGCACGGAAGTTCATTGACTGTGCTGATAATTAGGACGTCTTTTGTTAGCGAACTACGGTTACATTTAATTCCCAGTGGCCTCCGCCATTCATCTTCGTGCTCCTTTTCCAAATATTGTGCCGCGCCATTTTCTCAAGGGTCGTAGCGTATTTGAGCCAGCGTTTCCGGCTACGTAAACCGGGACAAAGGTGAAAGCAAGAGGTTCACGCAACATAGAAAGAAGCCACTCAAATTGCCCTGAAGGACAAACGGCGAAAATTGCGAGCTTTGTTCCGTCAGTGATTTTCTCGACGACTGTCGCCTAGTTGCTTCCTTCCTTTCAACAGTGTTGATTACGTGCCTACCAAGAATACCAACGAGCCACCGTGTCCGGCAGTATTAATCTTCCGGGCTCGTTACACTCGAGAGCTTCATCAGGTGCATTTACTTCACGACGGTGCATTTTACAGAGTATTTGCTGTCGAAAAAAATTGTTTTTGTTAAGGCAGGGAGGGAAGGTTATTAACTTGAGAGAAGGTCGAGTTAATTTGATGACGTAATTAGTTAAGGAGTTTAAGAGTAGGGAAGAAATTTGGGATTTTTAGAATTTGGGAACTTAGCATTTTGGGGACTAGGGAAATTGGAAATTTGGAAGTGTGGGAACTTGAGAATTTGGAAATTTGGAGAGTTGGGAATTTTGGGAATTTGGGAATTTGGGGAGTTGGGAAATTGGAGAGTTGGAAATTTTAGGAGTTGGGAATTTAGGGAGCTGGGAATTTGGAGAGTTGAGAACTTGGGGAGTTGGGAATTTGGGGAGTTGGGAATTTGGGGAGTTGGGAATTTAGGGAGTTGGGAATTTGGGGAGTTGGGAATTTGGGGAGTTGGGAATTTAGGGAGTTGGGAATTTGGGGAGCTGGGAATTTGAGGAGTTGGAAATTTGAGGAGTTGGGAATTTGGGGAGTTGGGAATTTAAGAGTTGGGAACTTAGGGAGTTGGGAATTTGAGGAGTTGGGAATTTGGGAAGCTGGAAATTTGAGGAGTTGGGAATTTGGGGAGTTGGGAATTTGGGGAGTTGGGAATTTGGAGAGTTGGGAATTTGGGGAGATGGAAATTTGGGGAGTTGGAAATTTGAGGATTTGGGAATTTAGGGAGTTGGGAATTTGGGAAGCTGGAAATAGAGTAGTTGGGAATTTGGGGAGTTGGAAATTTGGGGAGTTGGGAATTTGAGGAGTTGGGAAATTGGGGAGTTGGAAATTTGGGGAGTTGGGAATTTGGGAAGCTGGAAATCTGAGGAGTTGGGAATTTGGGGAGTTGGAAATTTGAGGAGTTGGGAAATTGGGGAGTTGGAAATTTGGGGAGTTGGGAATTTGGGAAGCTGGAAATCTGAGGAGTTGGGAATTTGGGGAGTTGGAAATTTGAGGAGTTGGAAATTTGAGGAGTTGGGAATTTGGGGAGTTGGAAATTTGGGGAGTTGGGAATTTGAGGAGTTGGGAATTGGGGGAGTTGGGAATTTAGGGAGTTGGGAATTTGGGGAGCTGGGAATTTGGGGAGATGGAAATTTGGGGAGTTGGAAATTTGAGGAGTTGGGAATTTAGGGAGTTGGGAATTTGGGAAGCTGGAAATAGAGGAGTTGGGAATTTGGGGAGTTGGAAATTTGGGGAGTTGGGAATTTGAGGAGTTGGGAAATTGGGGAGTTGGAAATTTGGGGAGTTGGGAATTTGGGGAGCTGGGAATTTGTGGAGTTGGAAATTTGAGGAGTTGGGAATTTGGAAATGTGGAAATGTGGAAATGTGGAAATTTGGAAAAAATCTAAAATGTAATATTTTATAGATTTCAAAATCTGAAAAATTTTTGAAATTTAGAAATTTTGTTATAAATGTGTCATTTGATAAAATCGTAATCCCTCAATCTGTTAAACTTCTAAAATAACAAAATAATGTATATTCATCAATCCGTAAATTTATAAGTAAAATTTGAGAACCTCTCACTCTTCAAAAATTAACAGAATACCGCATTTAACCAGTTAATTTTTTATCAACCGACTTATTACAACAATATGACCGTTTCGTTGAAACAAAGTTGCAATAGTGTGTTCATTTATGTGTGCAAGTATATATATGTACCTATATATGTATATGTATGTATTTGAGGACGTAGCGAAACGGTTTTCCAGTGGCACAAGGGAAATGTAGGTTTCGCGAGAAAAGGGGTGTGAGTCGAAACGGTCGGGTGATACAGTTGAGGTTTACACGCTCGCACTTTATTCGCTTGATGAAGCGACACGCTCGCGAGCAGCGTGCCAAATTCGCGACCTAAATCGATCTTGGCAATTTAAGGATATTGCCAGTTAATGAACGATCATCCATGAATATAGCATACCATGTAGAGTAGATGGTTGCTACTGGAATATCGATTCTGCCCTCGTGAAGCAATTTACATCTATTTTGACAGTTACTAACGTTTGCACGTATGTACATATGCACATGATATGCATATAATATTTACTGGGAAATGGTTGGATATATCGATTTCGATTTTGGAATAACAAACATGTGAACTTTGCGAGTTCTATTCTTAGAGATGAAAATTTTCAGCTTTCAAACTTTTTGATAGTTTGTCGCGTTTTTTCGTTTTTGAGTTTCTAAATTCTTAGACTCCGAATTTGCTATATTTCAAAATTTCAAAAATGTAAAGATTTTAAGTTACCTGAATATAATCTTTGAATTCTTGAATTGTTTAATTCTATAATTACTAATGTTTCAAATATCTGAATTCCTAAATTCTCAAAATCTCAAATTTTCCAACTTATCAAGCTTTCACATCCCTAAATTCTAAAATACAGAAATTCTCAAATTCCTCAAATGTCCACATGAGCAAAATCCCATATGTGAATGTAAAATACCTGAATCCCTAAATTCTCAAAATCTTAAATTTTGCAACTTATCAAGCTTTCACATCCCTAAATTCTAAAATACAGAAATTCTCAAATTCCTCAAATGTCCACATGAGCAAAATCCCATATGTGAATGTAAAATACCTGAATCCCTAAATTCTCAAAATCTTAAATTTTGCAACTTATTAAGTTTCCAAATCCCTAAATTCTAAAATACAGAAATCCTCAAATTCCTCAAATGTCCACATGAGCAAAATCCCATATGTGAATGTAAAATACCTAAATCCCTAAATTCTCAAAATCTTAAATTTTGCAACTTATCAAGCTTCCATATCCCTAAATTCTAAAATACAGAAATCCTCAAATTCCTCAAATGTCCACATGAGCAAAATCCCATATGTAAATGTAAAATACCTAAATCCCTAAATTCTCAAAATCTTAAATTTTGCAACTTATTAAGTTTCCAAATCCCTAAATTCTAAAATACAGAAATCCTCAAATTCCTCAAATGCCCACATGAGCAAAATCCTATATGTGACCACAAAATATTACAAAAAATTTCTTAAACGTTTCCTCCATTTTCCTAAAGTATCAGGGATTACCAGGGCGCAATAAAAATGTCGGATATAGTTAAAACGATAGCAGCCGGAAATCGTTGTAACGTTTGAAACGGCTACTTCACGATGGCAATAATACGAATAAAACGTGAAGGAATGAGGTAGAATATTGTTACGAGAGGACGGCTAAATTGGATATACACATCGTTACCAGAGAACTTTCAACTCGTTTCTTAAATTCTTCGTGTTTTTCTTCTGTTTCTTTGAACGCGTTATTCTGGATTACCTCGCTATACCATTTGATACTTTCCTGATTTAATCTGCTAAGTCAATATTACGATAAAGTAAATTAATTGCGCTGCATCTCCTGCGAACTATTTGTATTTCGTTCTTTAATTAAAAAAGTAGTTCAATATGAAGTCTAAGAATTACAAGAAAATGGTGGTGTTATATAATTGAAGATTTCTATCTGTGTTATCTAATAAATTGTACCATTATTTTTCCTGATATATATATATATATATTTATTTTAATGAAGATGCTTGCTAAAATAAATGTGTATTTATTTAATCTATTGTATCGTATTGTGTTGTATTTACTTTAATCACATTGTTGCAATATTTGTTATTTATTATAGAAGTGGTTTGTTTGAAATGAAAGGTCGATTTATGGTATTAAGAAGAATGTTTATTCTTTAACTGATTTTATTCACTACAATCTTGATTCTATTTACAAAAGTCAATTTTAAACACATGTATTGCTAAAATCAAGCTCACATTTCAAATTCCATTTTCTTCAGAAATTCGGTCAAATTAACCTTAAAAGAGTACATAAATTTTTCAGTTCAGAATTTAAAATAATTTCACTCAAAAATAAATACTTGACTCACTATTATTATTATCTAAATATTATGTTATATTGTTATTTAAAGATAACCTACATTGTCTTCGAATATACAAGCATCTCCATTAGTACACTTCAATCATATTATTCAATGTACACACCTAACGTGCATATCTAATACACGTATCCAATGTACATATTGATTAGAACATACCTCTCTACAAGTTCTCCCAAATTAGACATCGCAAAAGTCATATAAAGTTCAATACATAAATGAAGAATCATGTCCTCAAAAAGAAGTGGAGGTAGTGCGTTCGATAAATAAAGAAATTCATTTCGATCGTGATTCATCTGCCTTTGGATTTCAATTTCCCCATGGCAACGTTACGATGGCAGAATAAATAAAAAGCCACGTAGTAAGATGTTTTCCGGCTGCTTGTAAAACAGGGCACACATCGGAGATTTTACGCGCGGTTATCCGACGCGATTGGATAGGCGACGAAGCGGGGCAGTTACGACGGAGGAAATGGCGGCCGGTTGGAAAAGTAAACGAAAACATCGGAGAAACCGGGAGAGAGTAAACCGTGAAACTGCAGGAAGGATGTACGGATTGAAAACAGGCTGTAGCCAACGGCAACCTTCATATCCTTACCGCTTATCACGATTTATCCACTCGTATATCTTGAATATTAAAACTGAGCCTTCATAACAGTGTAACTGGAGCGTGAATGTAAGCCTCGCTTCTGACTTTATGTTTCTGGCTTTGTTTGCAACATATTTCGAGAACACGTGACAAATGAATATGGGAGCCAGTGAAAAGTGTTTAGGATTACAGGAAGGTTATGTGACTGTCGGTCGTGTACTTTCGGTACTGTGAACTCAAATGGTCTGGTTGGAAAGATAAAATTAAATATAAGGTACATTTAAAATAAGTAAGAATAAATTTTTATAAAGTTATTTTTACATGGAGGTTCCAGAAAATCTGGAATTTTAAAAACGGAGGTTCCGGAGAAAGTCTCAGTAATTTTAAAGATGGAGGTTTGGACTATATTTTTATTTCACAAATGTAGGAAATTAACTTAAATTTTTCTTTGAAACTATATATTGTACTGTACTGTAACTTTGAAACTATAATATTGTACTGTAGTTTCATTAATTGAGAGGTCTTTAAACAGAGGGTGTAATTATCAGCATCGATCGCCATCACTGTGGAGTGTCCTAATTAAATTTCTCTCTAACATACTGTTTATCTCAATCGACAAGTATTTTTCTGTTAATTAAAAGGTTTGTATATGTAGTTACTTTTCAAGCTTCAAATTTCACATTGCTGCCTAAAAAATATTCTGCTGCTTTATTTTACCAATTTGTATTAAACTTCCACCTATAACACTTTGAGTATGTTAAATGTGTTATCTAATTATATCTTCAACGAATTTGACCAATTATTCTGACATTCAGATATTTTTATTATATCAAGTATTTATCAGAATGAGGTACGTGAAAACATGTCATAAAATGGATGATTAACTCAAATACAATGTATTAAATTTGATATATGACGCGTTAAACTTGAACATGTTTTTGATGTATAAATCATTTAATATGTAAATCAAATTTGCTGACATATGTATTAACTTCTATAATTCTATCTACAATTTCAATATTGCAGTACCTATTTTGAAGAAACCTAGAATTCTGTCTGAACTCAGCTATTTTTATTACTATATCTTCAAGTATCCACCACAATAATCAATTACGAGATATGTGACAACGTGTCTCATAAAATGGATGATTGACTAAAACTTCCTGAACCATCCAAAAGTGGTTAGGCTAGCAGCCAAAGTGATTAACATGAACGTATTAAAATTGTGACATAAAGCAAAGATAACAGTCGTAATAATTAGTATTACCTTCTATAATCTTCGATAGCAATATTTCAAATTTTCCACCTGAATATTCCGCGAAAAATATAAACAAGCCAACTAGTCGTACCGCAGAAATTAATCGAGTCCCAGTAAATATTCCAGAACGAAGCAGACAGGGTAAATTATCGCGGGTTACTTAATTCCGGTTGCACGGTCGCGCAACGTGCCATCAGCGATAAATCAAATGTAACGGTGGTAAGCAGCTTCCTGGAAAAATCTCGCTGCACCCGGTCGCAGCCGGCTATATATCGAGTTGGCCCTTTTTTACCCGCCAAGATAAATTTTCCAATTTCCGAATGACGTCGCCTTCGCGGCTTGAGATCTCGTCGCGACCGGATAATAGAAACCGCGTTTCTATATCCGCGGTCCGCTAAGAGCCACCCCATTTAAGTCGCGAGCTCAAGCACCACCGATTCATCTTGGTTTTACCGGGGTTACCGATGCAGCCATCTTGAGAAAAAACTGCGAATAAAATACGATTCCGAATAAACTAACCGTATGAGCCAACGTGATTCCTTCTTTTCCATAAAACTTCGTCCCCTTTTTTCGCCACTAGAATTATTGAGACATTTTCGAAATTTCAAGCTTTTTAGATTCTTAGTAAGTTTTTCGATTTACGGATTGAATTCACAAATTTTTACATTTTTGAATTCTCAAATTTTTTAAAGTATTTCAACTTTTTACATGTAAAAACTTTGTAATTTTTTAATATTTAAGTTTCCAGATCTTTTAATTTCCAAATTTCTGGATCTCTAAGATTAAACGGTTTTAAATATATGTGCAATTATTTCATTGTTATAAAATTTGGATCCACTTGATGTTTATGAATAATCTTGAATATATATTAGTTTATTTCTAACACCAAACTTATCCACATATATTCATGATATTGTTAAAAAATTTGGATCACGTGATGTTGATGAATAACCATAAATACCCACATATATTTGTGATATTATTAACAAATTTGGATTACGTGATGTTTATGAATAATCATAAATATACGTTGGTTTATTTTTAGCATCAAACCTACCCACATATAAAAGTATTTGAATCCACATGATGTTTATAAATGACCATAAATAAACGTTGGCTAATTTTCAACATCAAACCTACTAAAATATAATGCACGTAATTTGAAATTAAAAATAAAATAGATACAAAAATTAATACTTTCTCTATCAAAAGCAATATAGGTTTTAAGAAAAGTATCTTACTAAAATTTGTAGTTTAAAAGAACTTATGAATTCATCAAACATTTGGTAATTTTAGCATTAAATCTGCGTGCCCGATAAACCAAAATGCTCGATATTCAAAATTAATTCAACAAATGCGAAAGTTTCGCAAGCTCGTTACATTTTTTTTCTGTTACAGGTAAAATTTTATTGGAGCAACTCAATATCCGTGAAATGCGAAATCTCGAATTCGCGAAATCCACAGTGAGGCATGTAACGATCGATCGAAGCGGCAATTACCGAAATGAAAATTTTGATCGTTGGTCGTCGGCAAAGGTCGGTGGAAAAGTTTAATTACCAACTCATCCGCGACGCGATGTTATTTTAATTAATTTCGAATTCAGGCGTGAATTGTTGCGCGATACTCGTGCACCGATACAATTATCGCGGACGTGGAAGTTTTTAACCTGTCCGCCAAAATTCGCGAAATTTTGACCGCGCTGTTCAGTCTGTTTCGGAATCCGCTCTTCAATTAGAACGTTTCGTGCCACTTGGTTATCGCGAAGTTTTAATTAATGCCGACGCGGCAACGCATCGATTTTTATTTCGCTTCTGTGTTTTTTGCGAATTCTGAATTCCGCGAAACGCGCCGTATTCGACTGCCGTCACGGAACAATTATTTACGTTTGAAAAGAATTCGGCGAAATTTCGATTCGAGAATTTCCCGCGACTGTTCCGATCGATGTATTAATAATGAATCCCGGGGCGCAACAGTCTTTTTTCCCGGTAATTCGATGGAATAATTTATTCCAGCGCGAGCGAGCGTCCACGCGTTCTCCTCAATTTAGAGCCGGCAAATTTATACACAACGATTCTCGGTGTTCTGCAATTGAAATTAGTAAATCGCTGGGATGCCATGCGGTGGACAGTTAATTCCGAACGTGTCAGGTAATTCAGTAAGCTGACAAAAACCGGCCGGGCTAAATAACAAAAGGAAAATTGGTCGTCTATCCAAAACGATGTGCTCGGCGTGTTTCGCGTAAAATTCCGGCCCTCCGATACGCGGCCGTTCTATAGACAGCTTTCATTTTGGCAGCGTTCTGGTTTTCCGCAATTAGATCCCGAGCACCGCGGCAACGCGCAATCTGATAGAAATTCAAATAGATCTTTCGCGACAGCGCAAAATAATATTGCTCGCTGACTCGCAGCGAACCGCCGGTTTGCCGCTTAACGAAACGAACGACCAACTTGAATTAATTGGTTGCTTCGTTGACTTTGAATTGCTTCGACCACGATCGGAAAATCGGACACGAATTAAATTGATTAAATGCCGTCGCAGAGAGGCGAATTCGTGGCTGCTGGAATTACTTGGGACGGTAATGGGATCTGATGACTAAACAATTCTTGAGTATGGAGAGTTGAACATTGGGAATTTTGGTTTTTATATTTTTTAACTTCGAGATTTTTGGATTTTTGGGATTCGAAATTTGCATACTATTTAATTTGTGGTTTTAGGTTTTTGGATTTCCAGCTTCCTAAATTACTAGATTTCTCAAATCCTAGATTCTCAAATTCCAGAATTCCAGAATTTCAGAATTTCAGAATTTCAGAATTTCAGAATTTCAGAATTTCAGAATTTCAGAATTTCAGAATTTCAGAATTTCAGAATTTCAGAATTTCAGAATTCCAGAATTCCAGAATTTCAGAATTTCAGAATTTCAGAATTTCAGAATTTCAGAATTTTAGAATTTCAGAATTTCAAAATTCCAGAATTCCAGAACTCCAGAATTCCAGAACTTCAGAATTCCAGAATTCAAAAATTTCATAATTTTATAATTCCAAAATTCCAGAATTCCAGAACTTCAGAATTTCAGAATTCCAAAATACCAAAATTTCAGAGTTCTAGAATTCCAGAATTCCAGAATTGCAGAATACCAAAATTGCAAAGTTCTAGAATTCTAGAATTCCATAATTCAAAAACTCCTGAATTCTAGAATTCCATAATTCAAAAACTCCTGGATTCTAGAATTCCAGAATTCCAAAATTCCAGAATTCCAAAATTCCAAAATTCCAAAATTCCAAAATTCCTAAATTCCAAAATACCAAAATTCCAAAATTCCAAAATTCCAAAATTCCAAAATTCTAAAATTCCAAAATTCCAAAATTTCAAAATTCTAAAATCCCAGAATTCCAGAATTCCAAAATTCCAAAATTCCAAAATTCCAAAATTCCTAAATTCCAAAATACCAAAATTCCAAAATTCCAAAATTCCAAAATTCCAAAATTCCAAAATTCCAAATTCTAAAATTTAATTACTTTGTTGACACTTATGAATCACATACTAACACGTTGACAGCAATGTCATCTACATATGAAGCACTTACGATTCTCTGCTAATTTAACATGTGTCTTACTAAAAATTTGTTGACTTTCTTAATCAAAAGTTCTCGCATTAATTACATGAATCTGTAGAAAATAAATGCAACAATATAGTCTGACAATATCTGGTCAAATTTATTAAAATTGAAACATCACAGGATTTTCAATTGCTTCATTATGGCAGTCAATGTAATTAATTCGAAATGTACTGATCTCAATGTATGTACAATAAAGCGTGGCTTTGTAACGTACAGCAATATACATACGGTACGATACATCACTCATTTCCGTAACACAGTTTGTGCGCATGTAGATCGGAAGATCGTAGACGTGTTAAATAAATACGCTCCTGTAATAGGTGCAAGAAGCAAGATTGTTATGCAACACACGAGAGTACGTATTTGTTAGTTCTCTAGTAGATACCGTAACAGTAGATGTTGTTCGTGCTGACATAGGCGTGTCTGAGAATTACCAGACGAATCTACTTGAACAGCATGGTAGGACGAAGGAAGGAAGCAAAGTTGCAGAGGGAGGGAGAATGATAGAGTACACGAGTTCTCGGGTTGCTGTAATCATCGATTTACGTGTTCAGCGAAATTCGGTCTCGTCGCGTTAATAAATTAATGGAACAGTGAAGTGGATACCAACTTAGGTATTTACCTTAAAGTAAATTTTCAATGAATGCCTGTTATCAGAATTCATCGATTATACCGGACGATGTGTTTGAACGTCCGATAAATGAACGCCTGTCGTAAACACGGTGGTTTAAAAGTCATTTTCCGACTTTCATTTTTTGTAAACTTCTTGAAAATAAAGCTTGATGATGGTAGTTTAGAATAGTCGTTCTTGAATCCATGGATTATGCCGAACGATATATTTGAACGTCCGATAAATGATCACTCCAGAATCAATTTCTGAAACTTTTCGTAAACACGGCGGATCAAAAGTCAGTTTCTGAATTTCTTTTACTGTAAACTTCTTGGACTTAAAACTTAATGACGACAATTTCGAGGAAAACAATGAATAGTTGCAATCTAATCTATCGATTATACCAAACGGTGTGTTTGAACGTTCGATAAATGACCGTTCAATAAGTGATCACCAAATGAAGAATCATTTTTCTATTTTTGTTTTACAGTAAACTTCTCTAAAATAATTCTAAATTATAATTTTAATAGAAAATACAAAATGAGTGAATTCTAAATGCAAAATCTTTGAACAA
Organism: Megachile rotundata; assembly: GCF_050947335.1. Taxonomy (NCBI): domain Eukaryota; kingdom Metazoa; phylum Arthropoda; class Insecta; order Hymenoptera; family Megachilidae; genus Megachile; species Megachile rotundata. The sequence continues at coordinate 8,430,969 of NC_134991.1, read as the reverse complement.
ATAAGTCATTGTTAATACATTATTATACTAATAAATTTTACTGTTTCAATTAATGAATTATTTTCTGACTCGGTTTAATATTTTTCTATGTAGAAGGTAATCAGTTAAAATCAGTAACTTCGTATTGTGTAAACCACAAGAATTTATAACTGGGACGTAGAAAATTGAGCGGCGCATATGGATCGATAATCCTCGTGGTTACTTAACTCGAAATTAATATAAATATTACGGGAATGTTGGGAGCTTTGGAAAACCGCGAACTTTCACGTTCGCTTCTAATAACTGCTCAGCTAACAATTACTGGGTCAAATGTAATTTGATTCAATAGAAAATTGCTAATGAGCAAATTATTACTGCTTCGCGTTAAATGTAGCACGTTCTTCTAGATGCGGTTTATTATTCATACCTGGATTAACTCAACGTTTTAATGGACACATTAAAAGCTTAGTTATACTGAGCGAAGTTTGTGGAGATTTTCATTTATTATAAACGTTTAGTAAACTACTTGCTTAACTCTGATCTATCTAATATTTATAATTAGATAATGAGGATGAAAAATCTGCGGTCGTTACGAAATTTAGAGTTTGAATATTTAAATTTAGGATTTGAATATTTAGGGATTTTTTAATTTAGACCTTTGCTGATTTGGAAATTTTCAAGTTTAGAAGTTTGGGGATTCTCATATGTGGAAGTCTGAAATTTTGAATTACGGAGAGTTGGGAGTTTGGAATTTATGATTTTGGAAGTTTGGAATTTGGAGATTTGGAGATTTGGAGATTTGGAGATTTGGTAATTTGGAGATTTGAGGATATGGAAATATGGGAATATGGGAATATGGGGATTTGTAGATTTGGAGATTTGGAGATTTGGAGATTTGGTAACTTGGAGATATAGGGATATGGAAATATGGGAATATGGAAATTTGTAGATTTGGAGATTTGGAGATTTGGAGATTTGGAGATTTGGAGATTTGGTAACTTGGAGATATAGGAATATGGGAATATGGGAATATGGGAATATGGAGATTTGTAGATTTGTAGATTTGTAGATTTGGAGATTTGGAGATTTGGAGATTTGGAGATTTGGAGATTTGGAGATTTGAAGATTTGGAGATTTGGAGATTTGGAAATTTATATATTTGGACATTTGTGTATGTGTAGATTTTTGGATTTCGAGTTTTTAAAATTTGTAGATTAGAAGATTTTGGAAATCACAAATTTGTGAATTTAAACATTTGAAAAATGTAAAAACTTAAAAATCTGTTGCCACATTTGAAAATCTAAAAATTTCCAAATGTTTAAAGAACCTTCGAAATTTCAGAAATTCAATGGTTCAATAATTTGATAATTTAGAAAATTGCTAACACACGAATTCGTAATCATATAAATTCAAAAATGTGTTAATACATAAAACTGTTAACATTAATAAAAATACAAGTTCAGCCGCCCAGTTAAGAAGAGCGTTTAGGCCAGATCGAGAATCTGGAACGAAGACGTTGACAATGGTAGATAACGAACAGTCGTGCGCATAAAATAGGTCGAGTCTACCCATTGTCCTTCCAAGCAATATGTGTGTAGTGGGCTGGTGTGTACGATAACAACGAGACTCAAAATATATTGGTCCTCGTAGACGCGATTCAGTCGGGGCTCGTGAAAAGTACACGGAGGAAATAGGACTGAAGGGAATTTAAAGCATAGTGTTGGACCGAGTCAAAAATACGAAGAAGAAAAAAACACGAAAAATCCATAGAGACAAAGGGAAAACATCTGCAGTGTACAACTAAAAAAAAATAAAAACGTGAAAGTAAAAAATTGTGCTATAGAGAAATAGTGGGAGAAGACGTATTGCCGAAAATCCCGACGAAAAAGAATGAAATTTAGTTGGAGGCGACGAATTAATGGGCTGAATCGAGTGGCGGGATTGAACCAGCAATGAAAAGCACGTACGCAGCACTTTGAAAAGGCATCTTTGAAATTAACGCGACGAGTGTTCCTTCCTCGATATCGATCTGATTTTCAATATGCCGCTTCAACAAATTTACTCATGGCGTTCCATCATCTTGTCGGGGCGCGTTCACTCCGGCTTTCATCAACTTTGAAATCGTGTCACCGGCATCGGGATCCTCTTTTCATTCTGCCGTCTAACCGCGTTCCCTGTCATTTATGTCGGCGCTTCTAATTAATCAGCTGACACTTTACCTACTTCTTTCCCCGTATCACTATCGCTGCTTTGATTGCGTTATGCTTCCGCCCGCTCTCCTATAATCCGGCCCTCGAATTACGCCGACCGTCGTATGCGAGAGCCAATGTAATTACCGTCACGCGTTCGCGATGAGTCTTATGTGCTTCCTAATTGAATTCTGTAATTTTCATTTCTCTTGGTGCATCTGGGCTTTAGTGACTGGATAGTTGAGTCTTGGGGATGGTATTTGAAGGTTTTTGGATTTGGGGATGCAGGGATTTGGGGATGTAGAGATTTGGGGATGTAGAGATTTGGGGATGTAGGAATTTGGGGATGTAGGGATTTGGGGTTGTAGGGATTTAGAGATGTAGAGATTTGGGGGTGTGGAGATTTGGGGATGTAGAGATTTGGGGGTGCGGAGATTTGGGGATGTACAGATTTGGGGATGTGGAGATTTGGGAATGTAGGGATTTGGAGATGTAGAGATTTGGGGGTGTGGATATTTGGGAATGTAGGGATTTGGGGGTGTGGAGATTTGGGGGCGCGGAGATTTGAGAATGTAGGGATATGAGGATGTAGAAATTTGGGGGTATGGAGATTAAGGGATGTAGAGATTTGTGAGTGCGGAGATTTGGGGATGTGGAGATTTGGGAATGTAGGGATTTCGGGATATAGAGATTTGGATATGTGGATATTTGGACACTTGGAGATTTTGATATGTAGATATTTAGATATGTGGATATTTGGGCATGTGGAGATTTTGGTATGTAGATATTTAGATATGTGGGGACTTGGACATGTGAATATTTGGATATGTGGATATTTGGACACTTCGAAATTTTTATATGTGAATATTTAGATATGTGGGGATTTGCATATGTAGATATCCAAATATGAGTGTAGAAATTTGAGGGTGTAGGCATTTGAGAACATATGTACCTGAAAGTATAGGTACCTGGAAACATAGAAATACAAGAATACACCAATTGAGTGACCTAAAAATTTGAGAATACAATTTGAAGACCTACAAATTTAAAAATACAGAAATTCAGAGATTTGAATCTACAGCTTTGGAAACGTAATTTTGCCGATATAGAAATTAAACATACATTTGAGTTAATGTAACAAATCAAACAGAATCTGTTTTATATCATAATTTTCTACCAAGTCATATACAGATAATAAATAATTTGTCCATTTCTACCCGCATTAACAATTGTGATCGGCACAATAGCGCAGTCTAGCATTCAGAAAAGTCATCATAAACTGCGGACATTTTTCTCCCATTCTTTTTACCGCTTCCCTTATCATGCATTATTCTTCGCTTATCTGTTTCTTTCATATACCCTCCGTCTCGTCAACGTGTCCTCTTTTTTCCCGTCATTTTCCGCTTCCGTCATAAGAAACGCTCGACAAACACCGAGGAGAAAATTCTCTGGGACTTCTGGCAGCCATTCGAGGCGTTACACAAAAACAACTTTATTATATTCTCGTAGTCTGCTTACAGCAGGCTTGAGTAGAAGTGTGATTATTGGTATTGTTGTTAAGACGATTATTATTGAAATTGTGTCGATAATTCGATACACCGATGATATTGGTAAAGTGTCGTTAAGGTAAACTCTAAAGTATTATAAGAGTGATTGATCAATTAGGTGGAGTGTGTATTTGTGGCAATTATTCAATAATTGTTAAATTCACAAATTTCTTAATGTCAAGATTTTCATATACCCAAATTCCAACATTCTTAAATTTCTATAAGCTGAAATTCCTATATTCTCAAATTTCTGTGAGCTGAAATTCCTATATTTCCGAATTTCCATGCGCTGAAATTCCTATATTTTCAAATTTCCATGCGCTGAAATTCCTATATTTCCAAATTTCCATGCGCTGAAATTCCTATATTCCCAAATTTCTATGAGCTGAAATTCCTATATTTCCGAATTTCCATTCGTTGAAATTCCTATACTCCCAAATTTCTATGAGCTGAAATTCCTATATTTCCGAATTTCCATTCGCTGAAATTCCTATACTCCCAAATTTCCATTCGCTGAAATTCCTATACTCCCAAATTTCTATGAGCTGAAATTCCTATATTTCCGAATTTCCATGCGCTGAAATTCCTATATTCCCAAATTTCTATGAGTTGAAATTCCTATATTTCCGAATTTCCATTCGCTGAAATTCCTATACTCCCAAATTTCTATGAGCTGAAATTCCTATGTTTCCGAATTTCCATTCGCTGAAATTCCTATACTCCCAAATTTCTAAATCCCCGATTCCTATGGCTTAGATCTCTATATCCCTAAATTCCAACAACCCAAATTCCCACGCCGCTAACTCCCTTTATCCCTTAATTCCCTACTTCCCAAACCCCATATTCCCAAATTAAAAATTTCCCAAATTCCACACGCATCGTTAACAACATCTCAACAGTCCACTCTTAGCATCCTCAAATATCAACAAAACCTCAATAAAGAATCGATAATGTCAAAATAATTCCAGGATCAAGAGGTCGAAGTAAACATCGTCCTCTTGGGAAAAAATCGCTACGATCCAACAAAGTCGATCGTACAATCGGTTCGGTTCGTTGGAAAATCTTTTGTCACGGTGGATTGCACAGGTAGCGGCGTTATATCGAATGCAAGCCCGTTTCTCGGGTACGGTTTACTTGATAGTAAGTCGCAGCGGAGGAAACGGGCCATGGAGGTTCACTAGAATGGCGGGTCGTAGCAACGGAAGGTGAAGCAATAAATTTCTTCGAATTGTGACGCTTGCCTCTTACTTTCGCGGGACTATTGTTGAAAAGAACACTGTAGGCCGGGTTCTTTTCTTTATGTGTAACTTTAGGACGCGATAAAACAGCTCTCCGCGAAAGTAAACTTCATCGACTGCATTGTTGTTGCATGCTGCTTGCTCGAAGATTTACTTCTCGACGGTTTAATCGTTGTTTCATTTTTTAACGCTCCTCGTTTTATCCTATCGTCAAGACGATTGAGATTGAATTATTTAAAAGTTAAATATTATTGATTTTTTTACTTGATATAAGTGCACATTAGATTAGTACTTGATTAATATTAAATTAATTCTAGATTTCAGTTGATAAATTGCTTAACTGCTTTAATGAAATTAATTAAGTAAGCTTATTGACATTACGGTTTGATCTTAATTTAGAAATTTAGGAATTTAGAAAATAAATATAATTGTCCTTTTTCCTGCTATGAGTGCATATTTAATTCGCATTAAATTAGTACTTGATTGACATTAAATTAATTGTACACTTCAGTCTATAAATTGTTTAGTTGTTTTGGACGAAATTAATTAAATAAGTTTGTTGAAATTACGAAATTTGGAAATTTAGAAAATAAATACAATTGCCTTTCTTCTTGCTATGAGTGCATATTTAATTCGTATTAAATTAGTACTTGATTGACATTAAATTAATTGTACACTTCAGTCTATAAAATGTTTAATTGTTTTTGACGAAATTAATTAAATAAGTTTGTTGAAATTACGAAATTTAGAAATTCAGAAAATAAATACAGTTGTTGTTTTTCTTGCTATGAGTGCATGTTCAATTCATATTAAATTTATACTTGATTGACATTAAATTAATTGTACACTTCAGTCTATAAAATGTTTAATTGTTTTTGACGAAATTAATTAAATAAGTTTGTTGAAATTACGAAATTTAGAAATTCAGAAAATAAATACTGTTGTTGTTTTTCTTGCTATGAGTGCATGTTCAATTCATATTAAATTTATACTTGATTGACATTAAATTAATTGTACATTTCAGTCTATAAACTGTTTAATTGATTCTGATGAAATTAATCAAATCATTTTTGTTCAAATTATGGTTTCATCTTAATTTAGAAATTTAGAAATTAAGAAACGATTGAAAAGTTTGAAGATTTGGAAACTTGAAAATTTGAAAATGATAAAATTTCACAATTTGATAATTTGAAGGTCGATGTCAAAATTTCTAAATATCTATTACGATACTTCCCTTGAAATATGATATGTCCCGTGTCTTTACGTCCCTACTTCCTACCAATTTATCCCAATCTTCAAATCACCATTTTCCCACAAAAAAATCTACCTAAGCCATACATCAAATGTATTCGGTTTGCCCTCCATCATTTCGATTCACATGCATACGTTCTCGATGAGGTGACGTCAACAACCTCCATGTTTGTCAATAGAGTAAGAATCAACAATCATGGGATTCGGACGTGATCATAGGATATATAGGAATAATACGATAGAATGGTGGCCGCAGAGGTCCAACGATTCCATTACCTGCCGGTAAAGCCGAGTTATACCGCCAGGTAAACGGTGCGAGTAATTATTGCCGGAGACGCAAATGCAATTTCGAAGCGGGTCACGAGATAGTAAAGCCCACGAGGCAACTTGCTTTGCACTTTGACCCTTTCCCTTTCCTCCACCGTCACATTCCTCCAGCTCATTCGTTCTTTTAATAAACTGACCCTTTTCTCCTTCTTCCTATCTCTTTTCCTTTCGTGCTTCGACTCTGCCTTGTTTCGTTGCCTCAAAGCCGCTGCAATTTTACCTCAACATCACTTTATTTTCAACTCTATCCTAGGAGCTCGCGGCACCGACAAAAAAGTACAAAACCTTTCCTACGTTGACTCGCCCTAAATTACGTGGTTAAGTTTTCTCGTAGTTCTCGCATTGCTTGTCTAACTGATTACTTTTTCTGGACAGGGAGCACCTCTATGTGCGACGTCTGGTCGCCGATAAATTTCTGATTGGTGGAGAGAATTTGGAGATTTGGGGTTTGGAGTTTGGGGATTTTTGTGGTTGGGAGTTTGGGAATTTAGGGGACTGGGATTTTTATATTTGGGGTCTTGGGATTTGGAATTTTGAATTTTTGGAGTTTTGGAATTTTGGAATTTTGGAATTTTGGAATTTTGGAGTTTTGGAATTTTGGAATTTTGGAATTTTGGACTTTTGGAATTTTGGAATTTTGGAATTTTGGAATTTTGGAATTTTGAAATTTTGGAATTTGAGGATGCAGGGATTTAGGAATTAAGGGACTTCGGATTTTGGAAATTCGGGGAGTTGGGAATTTGGGAATTTGAGAATTTGGGGAGTTGGGAATTTGGGGAGTTCGGAATTTGCGAAGTTGGGAATTTGGCGAGTTGGGAATTTAGGGAGTTGGGAATTTTGGAATTTTAGGATTTGGAGTTGGGAATTTGGGGAGTTGGGAATTTGGGGAGTTGGGAATTTGGGGAGTTGGGAATTTGCGAAGTTGGGAATTTGGAGAGTTGAGAATTTGGGGAGTTGGGAATTTGGCGAATTGGGAATTTGGGGAGTTGGGAATTTGGCGAGTTGGGAATTTTGGAATTTTAGGATTTGGAGTTGGGAATTTGGGGAGTTGGGAATTTGCGAAGTTGGGAATTTGGAGAGTTAAGAATTTGGGGAGTTGGGAATTTGGGGAGTTGTGAATTTGGGGAGTTGTGAATTTGGGGAGTTGGGAATTTGGGGAGTTGGGAATTTGGGGAGTTGGGAATTTGAGAAGTTGGGAATTTGGGGTGTTGGGAATTTGGGTAATTGGGAATTTAGGGAGTTGGGAATTTGAGGAGTTGGAAATTTTGGAATTTTAGAATTTGAAGTATTTCTGTATTCAGGAATTTGGAGTTTTGGAATTTGGGGATTTTTACAGTTGAGAGTTGGGGAATTTGGAAACTTAGGATTTTTATACTTGGAAGTTTGGGAATTTGGAAATTTTGGCTTTCTATATTGCAAACTATAGGAACTTAAATTCGAGTATATTTATATTTACGAATTTGAGAATTTACAAAACTGACATTTGACAATTTAAGTTATATTATCATGAAAGTAGGACAAAATCAATACATCAAAATTTCTATATATTCCAATACCGAAATTGTTTGATCTATCACCATTATGTTTTCAAACATGCATATATTCCTATAAACACCTAAGATTTGTTTGAAAAATCAGCGACGTACGGTGATTAACTGTTGCCTTACTTCTTAACTTTTAACTTTCACTTAGACTCTTCATTTAGACTTTCTTCTCTTTGTTTGTTCTGGAGACTAAAAAATTCACTTTATAAGACCCTTCCAAAATTGAATCTACATATACAAAAAATTCGACGGAATGTCGGCGACGTACGGTACTTATGTTAGACATCATAGTTTCTTCAGAACGAACGTAGGTTTTCAGTTGTAGTAAACGCCCGTGTAAGAAGTTCCTACAAAATTTCAACGCTAGACATTTCTTATCTTACTATTTTATTCTTCTTCTCTTCGAGTATATTTCACCTTTTTGCTTATGTCATTACACAGATAATAAGTTTTCAGAAATGTCATGCTTTGTAAGCAGCAAATTGTCCTCGTTTCGTGGGTTTTATCTACCTTAAAAGCAACGAGCAATGTTTTCTACAGTTTTCAAGTAGGTTAATTACTAGATCTTTTACGATTCTTAAAAAATTGAATAACCTCTTGTCATTTAAAGTTATTAGGTTTTGATAGAATAATCTGGTCATATTTGCTTTTATTAAATTTAATATATCATTTTCATTTGGTTGAGAATGATAAACGAGAAATGGAGAATAAGTTGGTATGTTCATTGATTATTTATACAATTTAAACTATATCAATAATGTGTTATTGTATCAAAAATGTATTAATAAATGTATTTGATAAAAAGGAATATGTAGTAGGTGACCAAATTATTATTTTAATAAATTGATTATTTTATGTGGGAATAAATAATAATCTTTAAATGGAAACATGCAAATAATGTACATTGTGAACAATTCGTATCGACTGCAGCATCATCAAACATATGTGCAATTTACATACACATTAATACTTGATTGGAAGATAATATGTACATAATATTCCTGCAATCATTTTGCATAAATATCTAAATTTTAGCTTACAAAAATTTCTTCAGTTTCAAACTTCTGAAATATAAATTTTAATTTATGTGTATTTTATGCAGGGATTTAGGAATTAAGGGACTTCGGATTTTGGAAATTTGGGGAGTTGGGAATTTTGAAATTTGAGAATTTGGAGACTTGGGAATTTGGGGAGTTGGGGAGTTGGGAATTTGGGGAGTTAGGAATTTGGGAAGTTAGGAATTCGGGGAGTTGGGTATTTTATTTGATTTTCCAAATTGTCAAATTACTAACAGAAGATCAAATAACTTCGCTCATATTTCAATAAAAATCCGTCAATAATTTTCCTAGAACCATTATCCGCCATTTTGACAAGTTCGATCCCTTTATGCGCGTGCAAATTCACATGTATTGTTCCTTTATACAAAGCCACACTGTTCTTTTATGCACGTACAAAACTTGTGACAAATAAACGTTTCAAATGACAAAAAAAGCAGCATATAAACATCCTGTGTATTAGACGAGGGTATGACGATCTTGATTGTAGTTTCAATTTTCTCGGCGGAAGGCTGAACATGACCCGTTTCACTGGATCTTCTACTCGATAGCGTTTCTCAAAGTTTTTCATTCGAGGGGGATTTTCAGTTCAAACGACCAGGGCTACGATTCAATCTGTATTGGAAGGAAATTCCACGAATCCGAACAAAGGCAAGGATTGTTGCAATACGCCGGCAATTCGACCGCCATCGTCGAAAGACAATAAGTGGGACGATGCCGAATTCCTTCGATCGTTTCCTTTTAACCTCGTGTCATAGTCTTCCTATTGTTTTTTTACGGACAATGCCACCAATATCTCTCGCTCAAAAATTTGCGACCGTAATTTAACACTTTCTTAAAATGTCTTTTTAACACGAGTTTCTTAGATGTCTTAACCTATCTTTTTTACACGTCTTCCTTAACCTATCTTTTTAGACGTCTTCCTTAACCTACCTTTTTTAGATGCCTTTAATGTATCTTTTTTAGACTTAACCTTTTTTACCTACCTTTACGTGTCCTTTTCATAATGTCTTTTTTAACGTGTTCTAAGTTCTTTCTCAGGGTATTACACAAGAGCGAGTTTTAATCAAAATGCGTTAAAAATTCATCTATGCAAAAGGAACATGCAGTTGCATGTAAAAGAAAGTACATTTGCATTTATTCTTCTGCATGAAACTACACTCTTGTTTCCAGAGGTCAATTTTGTTGAATATTTTACATTAGAGTACAAAGGTGCAATATAAAAAAATCGATACTATTCATGAGGTAGAACTGCAAATTCTTTTATCAAATTTATTTGAATTTGAAGTATCTTAGAAGTTATTCATTTATTTGATTTTATATCCTGACACTTTCTATGAATATTGAAAAAATATATTTAGCTCTTTTCGCAAGAAAGGTGATCTCTAAAAAATATTAAAACACTAATAATTCTAAATAATTAAATTTTAGATCACTTTATAAAATTTATATATGTTGCCAATGCGTTGATGTCATCGCTGTTATCGAACGTATGAAATTGTTAGCTTCTCATGTATTTCAAGACGAACTTAGTAATCTAACCATTATATTTCTGACTCCGAAAATATCAAACATTCAGAGCATCCTCCTTGCAAGGAAAAGATATATCATCTGACAGGAAGAAAAATTAACCTTTTATCCCTGTGATCACCGTCCGAAAGTTTCACGAACTTGCTCTTCGAGTTTGATGGACTTTACACGATACAGACGCTAGCTAATGCTACATTAATTGTCTGGTGATAAATAGAGTGGCATCGCTTACCAGCATTTTTTCCCGAAGTGGAGGAACTTGGTCCGCGTCACAGGGTCTGACAAACACCGCAGAAATTCCGATCCTCGTAAAAGTTTCGAAGTTTGACAGAACTTTAGAACATTAAACCAATGATCGCCTGTTTTGAACATATACCACCATTTTCGTAACGAACATGAAACAGTGTATGCTGCAGTTGGACGGAACTTCGGAGTTTTCTGACAGGTACACAAAATGTACGCAATCAGTTATTCTTATTTTCGTATTTGCAATCTTTATTTGTACGAAGGCGTGTTTTGAATACGATTGAGGTCGACAAAGTTATTCGTGCAAAATGCAAACGAGGAATTTTGTCAAGGATTTTCGTACACGTATACCTACGGCGCAAAACGTGCACGATGATGTAAAGTTTGCCGGAACTTCAGGGCATCTTGTCAGGAACATAACGAGTGTAACATTCGCAATCACGAGTTCTTATTTGTACAGTCACGAACAAGGATTCTCTAGGGAAAATGGTAGCTTCACGTGAAAGAGTGGCTCGTTACTTGCCGGTTTGTGTTTGGCAAATTTGCAAATTTATTCACTTCCGAAGTTACACATTCTCGGGGTAACAAAGTAGCTAAATTTGTAAGGTGGAGATGAAGATGGAAACATAGAGATTTGGATATTTGCGAACCTGGGGATTTAGGAATTTAGGGAAATGAGAGTTGGGGAAGTTGGAAATTGGAGGATGTAATAATTTTGGAACTTGGGGATTTGGAGATTTGAGGTGGTGAGAGTTTGAGAATTTGGAGATTTGGGGATTGAGGATTTGGGGATTTGGGGATTTGGTGATTTGGGGATTTGGGGATTTGGGGATTTGGAGAGTTGAGGGTTTGGAGACTTGGGAGATTTGGAGATTTGGGAGATTTGGGATTTGAGAGATTTGGGATTTGAGAGATTTGGGATTTAGGAGATTTGGGATTTGGGATTTGGGGATTTGGGGATTTGGGGATTTGGGGATTTGGGGATTTGGGGATTTAGAGATTTGGTGATTTGAGGATTTGGGGATTTGAAGATTTGGGGAATCGAGGATTTGAGGAATCGGGATTTGAGGATTTGGAAATTTGGAGATTTGGGGATTTGATAATGTGGGGATTTGAGGATTTGGGGATTTGACGATATAGAGATTTTGAGTCCTGGGTGTTTGGGAATGTGGGAATTTGGGAGTTTAAGAATTTGACGAGTGGGGAATTTGAGAATTTGGGGAATTGGAGACTTAGGGTTTGGAGATTTGGGGATTTAATGTGACTTGGGGACTTGGCAATATAGGAATTTAGGGTTTTGAGTATATGGGGATGTGGGGATTTAGCGATTTGATAATTTTGGGACTTGAGAATATAGGAATTTGGAGTTTTGTCTAATTAGGAATGTAAGGATTTGGAGATTTAAGAGTTTCAGATTTTGGTGATTTGTGGATTTGGCAATTTGAGGACTGGCGACTTAGCAGTATTGCGATTTGTAGTTTCGAGGATTTGGGAATGTGGAAATTTACAGATTTGAGAATTTCAGGATTGAAAACCTTCTGGACTTGAAAATTTGGTTATTTGATAGTTTCAGTCTCTTCAAATTTGTCAAATTTTGAAATCGTGGTACTTAACCCATTCGGGACCGGTTGCACACCAGGTGTGCAACAGTAGTAATGAGTAATTATCAATTATTCTGAATAAAATTGTCATCGAGGTAAAACCTTATATCACCTTATATTACACACATGGTATTTAATCTGCTCCACGCAATAAAAACATTCTAAGTAAACTAGTTTTTTTAATTAAATATGAATAATATAAAATGAAAAAAAAAGCTTCGCTCCTGGAGACCTTGTTCGAAATATATCGCTGTCTTTAATGGCTTAACTATTATGGGCCAAGAAATTTCATGTATTTGAACATTCAATTCAAGAACATTCAGTTCTTGACCTAAAAATGTGGAGCATCACAAGTTGAAAAGTACAGTACTGTACAGTACGTACCGATTCACAAACCTGAAAATTAAAGAATTTGTCAATTATCAACTTTTCACAATCCTCCTCGAAAGATTGAAGTAAAGATACACTCACGACGTACATGTATGTATCTTTATTTGAATTAAGCTGGTTTGCATCCGAACGTATGCAACTCTATAATTCCTAGCATATTGGTGAAATCGAGGACACTTGTAATTCACATAGGTAAAATGGAAATGTGGAAACGCGTATGTCGGTAAATGTACTCGGCGATGTAACCAGAGATTTGGTATCCATGATCGTCCGTTGCTGTGGAAATGCGAAATCGTGGACGCCAGTCAAAGAGAATTGCTGCGGCTGGGCGATGGTAAATGATGCATTACCCAACATCTGATCTGATTTAGTACCCTCAATCTCCACTGTTTACGCTAATTGCTTGCGCTTTGATTAAGGAACCATCGATCGAGCTGACTCTCGGCTGCCTAAAATTAATGCCAGGCGATTCGCGTTTACGCACGATAATGTCGGGAAATGATGGCGCACCTTGACCGGATCCGCGAAATTAAAGCAGCTCGGTGATTTCGAAACCGGCAGCGATTCAGCAAGGAAATTCTCTGGGTAACCGGAGTGAAATATCTGCTCCTTAATTGAACCTTTAGCCGGGAACGTATCCCGAATTAACGAGGGAACCGGATTAAAAATAGATAAGTCAGGGTTCCTTGGAGGAGTAATTGGTGAACGGTAATACATCGATTGATTATCTATGCAGACGTTAATTCGATTCTGATTGGAACTATTTAACTTTTAATTGGAACATCCCGGTCGCCGTATTCTCGATCGTGAGTCGATGCGATCCTGCCTGGAAATAGCTTGGATTATGAGATTAACTTTCTCGAAAGTTCATCAATTAAGTAAAGTCACGTGAAATCAACATGGGATAAATGGTTGTAACGCAAACGGCATTGTATCGTTTTCCGGGACGATAATTGGCAGCCGGCTGTCAGCCGTTATGTCCATCAGCAACGGCTATTAATCCTTGTACCAGCAGGAACTGGGTGTTATTAATTACGGCAGCTCTGTTCGCCACTATATTTTGCGCTGTCCTGTCAGCAAATATTTCTTCCATTTCGCTAACAAGGGCACCTTGGGAACGTGTGCCTCAGCGATTTGCATGAAACGCCACCTGAATAATCCTGCATTTTATTTGTGGTCAACCGCATTTCAAATTACTCAAGTCTATGCATTTCCTCATTCCATGTGTTTCATATTTTTCATTTGGGCTCGTCTATCTTCTTTGACTATTTGCTATGTTCACAGGAAATAATATTCGTGAAATGAAGTATATTTATAGATTTTATCATTCAACATTCTTTGACTATCTTCTGTATTCATGGAAAATAATATTCATGAAGTGAAGTATATTCATAGATTATACTACTCAACATTCATTCTTTGACTGCTTTCTATGTTCATGAAAAATAATATTCATGAAGTGAAGTATATTCATAGATTATACTATTCAATATTCATTCTTTGACTGTATTCTATGTTCATGAAAAATAATATTCATGAAGTGAAGTATATTCATAGATTATACTATTCAACATTCATTCTTTGACTGTATTCTATGTTCATGAAAAATAATATTCATGAAGTGAAGTATATTCATAGATTATACTATTCAACATTTATTCTTTGACTGTATTCTATGTTCATGAAAAATAATATTCATGAAGTGAAGTATATTTATAGATTATACTATTCAACATTCATTCTTTGACTGTATTCTATGTTCATGGAAAATAATATTCATGAAGTGAAGTATATTCATAGATTATACTATTCAACATTCATTCTTTGACTGTATTCTATGTTCATGAAAAATAATATTCATGAAGTGAAGTATATTCATAGATTATACTACTCAACATTCATTCTTTGACTGCTTTCTATGTTCATGAAAAATAATATTCATGAAGTGAAGTATATTCATAGATTATACTATTCAACTTTCATTCTTTGACTGCTTTCTATGTTCAAGAAAAATAATATTCATGAAGTGAAGTATATTTATAGATTATACTATTCAACATTTATTCTTTGATTGTATTCTCTGTTCATAGAAAATAATAATATTTGTGAAGAGAAGTACATTCATACACTACGCCATTTAATAATATATAAATTGAAAATTCAGTAAATAATTTTCATTCATAAAAACCAACAGTTCCATTCAATTTCAATTTACTCCTTCTGCATCCCTCATAATTGTCGCTTTAGTTAAATATAATTAAAAATATAATAAAAATATAGAGCTTGAGAAATTGGAGCGTAAACTTCATTCTTAAAAAATATAATAAATGTAATAAATATATAAACATATGCACATATTTCGTTTCTATAGTACAATTTGAACTTTATTTCGGTAAATTGCATCGAAAATAATCCTACTAAACTGACAACGTTAAACAGCAAATACAATAGTGTTTATATGTATCGTGTAGCCGCAACGCAAAGTGAATTTGAATTTGTGAGTTCTGCTACGTAAATATCAATATTTGTTCAGAAAATACGAACGGTATTCATAGAAATACGCGTTTACTAATTGCGTATTTATGAAATGTACAAAAGAGAGAAAGCATGTAGTCAAAAATGTATAAGTAACAGAAGGTGAAAGTATTATCCATCTACGTCGAAAGGAAACGAAAAGAGTGGAGTTTTGTACCGAGATAGAGTTCGGATGCTTGTATACGGCTCACTGCACATCTTGATTCGATTCCACTTCAATATTTATGGGTGGTTTGCGATAAATTTACGATTTACGGGGATTCTATTGAATTGGCTTTTCCAGCATTCCAGAAATACCCAATTCCTAATTCTATATAAATGGTCTTTTCAGACGGAACGAAAATTTTAGTGGTCGATATCGGCCTATTATCAGGCTACAATCAAATTTTTCTAATTATTTCATTTCAATCTCCCTTAAAATGAAACTTTAATTGTTGAACTTTCTGCGAAAGTTTAATAATTAATCTTTAAACCATATAAAGTATTCACATTTCTTCTATTAAATATTTAACTCATAATCAAGTGTTATGAGGCTACTATTAAAAATTGGAGTGACACACGTCACCTCTTGATAGCTGATATACGTTCAAAAGTAACACTAGAGCTGAAGATACATAAGCAAAAATAAAACGACTCATAACAATCTTCATTCAAGATTAATTACCATCTCATTTAAGATGATTAATCAACATGTCTGTACGATATTCGATTACATGTCCCAAGTGTATTAAACTCAATTATCTCGCACTATCTTCCCAGTACATAAATCACACATGTCCAGAAAGAGCTTCGCCACGTAAGCTGTTATGATACTGATCGATTATTTTTCATGTCATAAACTACGAGTGGAGAATGACTCCGTACATCGGCGCAATATCTCGAGGGTGTCTCATAAGACCCGTAACAATACTAACACCATGGTATCCGCGTTTCTGCGAGACCGAGTTAAAGGATCTTCACGTATGACGCGCGATCCTTCTTCGTTCACGTGCCGGTAATTTTTCCAGGGTGGAGGAGGACGATGTTCCGGAGATATCCCGTAGGAATGGAAAAGAATCAGGTCGGTGGAGAAAGCCGAAAAGGAAAGAATGGACCACCGGTATTTCCGAGCCTCTGCAAGATAGAGCGCGGTGTAATTTGAGTCCATTCTTTCGAGCTGTCCAATTCCTCCTGTTCCGCGTACATTTTCGCTACGTTCCGTGTTTAATTTTGCCGGTTGCCTGGCCGTTGCGTGTTGACCGTAAAAACTGAGTGCTCAGCCATTCTCTTCTGGAACGGTTCCATTAACTCGGTTAAAATACACTTCGAATTACCCCCGTTCGTTCACAGAAAACCCCTGCAGTGATAGACTTAAGATAAAGATAGAGGCTCATACTATGTAGGCCTAGGAATAATATAGGAAGAAACTAGGGAAATTCTAGAAAGCCAAGGTGGATGGATCAAATTTTTTTTAACGTGGATTTGGAATTTTTGGAATTTTGGAATTAGGGATTTGGATATTTGGGAACTTAGGGAATTTGGGTATTAAGGGGCTCAGAAATGTCGGGACGTGTGAATTTGGTCATATGTGAATTTGAACATATGTGAATTTGAGGACATGTAAAATTGAGAATATGTAAATTTGAGGATATGTGAATTTGGAGATATGTGAATTTAAGCATGTGTAAATTTGGGGATATGTGAATTTGAGCATGTGTGAATTTGGGCATATGTGAATTTAGGAATATGTAAATTTGAGAATATGTGAATTTGGAGATATGTGAATTTAAGCATGTGTAAATTTGGGGATATGTGAATTTGAGCATGTGTGAATTTGGGAATATGTAAATTTGAGCATATGTGAATTTGGACATACGTGAATTTGGGCACATGTGAATTTGGGAATATGTGAATTTGGGCATATGTGAATTTAGGCATATATGAATTTGGGCATATGTGAGTTTGGGAACATGTAAACTTCAGAATATGTGAATTTGGGAATATGTAAATTTGAGCATATGTGAATTTGGACATACGTGGATTTGGGCACATGTAAATTTGGGAATATGTGAATTTGGGCATATGTGAATTTAGGCATATATGAATTTGGGCATATGTGAGTTTGGGGACATGTGAATTTCAGAATATGTGAATTTGGACATATGTGAATTTAAACATATGTGGCTTTGGGGATGTGTAAGTGCAAGATATGTGAATTTGAACATATGTCAATCATAATGAAATATTTAATATTTTGTAAAGTTAAACATATATGAATTTGCAGATATGTAACAATTGACATCTAAAAATTGACAAGATTCTCTTTCTTCACATCACAATCTTTCTCTTCGGCATCCAAATCTGTTCCCCACTGAACATTACTCCTCTTTCGATCTCCAGACATGGATTTTCATTTTCCTTGACATTGATGAAGCTCCCAAAATGCGCGGTAAGCCTATAAATAAACTGGTTATATTCAATTCCTGAAGGGGATACAAAGAAAATTGGAAATTAAGTAGCTAGGGAGAAGTGAAATATCCTTTTTCTACAAAGTGGCAGACTATGGAGGGTGTAACGAAAAGGATATAAAGTTTGTAACAGAAAGGCTCTGTTCCAAGATTGGCCACACCTCTTTTTTTCTTTCTCCTTTGCGATCGAACCATTGGGCTGTTTGCCATGATTTTGGGCTCGAAACGAACCTTTTGTGAAGTAGGTCGTACGGGTCGTTACTTGGTTCGTGACTTCGACGCGTGAGGTGGTGTGAAAGCGTCCCGTAATATTAATGGCACCAAGAAACAGTACGGGGTTAGACTTTTATACGAGTGTTGCACAATACAAGGGAAAATGTGGCTAAAGGAAAATTGTGATCTTAAAATTTTCAAATTCTCAAAGTTATACATTTCTAAATTCTTGAATTTACAAATTCCCAAATTTTCATACTTGTAAGTTTCAAAATTTGCAGATTTTTAATTTTGTAAGTGTGTAACTAGCAGAATAGAATTATAATAGTAATACCCCTAGGTTGAATATTTCTTGTATTATATTATAATTTATGTTAAAATTCTCAACGAATGATTAAGACAAGACAGTACTATAATGTAACTCGTAGTAATCTAATATGTCATATACCGAGCTGGATTATTCTAGGCGTAGTAATATATAACGGGTAGTAATGTAACAGTCAGTAATATAACGGGTAGTAGTAGAACGTGTAGTAATATAACGCGTAGTAGTAGAACGTGTAGTAATATAATGGGTAGTAATGGAACATGTAGTAATACAACGCGTAGTAATATAACGTGTGGAGCATGTAACATTCTTTTACAATTATATATGAGACATTCACAATATCCCACATTATAATAGAATTATAACTATCATCCGACAGAACAGATACCCCAAATACTCAAACATTCCACAAAAATCAAACACCGCATTCGGACATCTTTCAAAGTCTACCAAGAAACTTTCATCCTTCGTTAGAGGTTCAAATTTCCTAAAAATTTGTCACGTCATAAACCAACATCCCCGATAACGAACAGTTAGCACAAGCTACGAATAATTCTCCTCTTCACTGAATTCAACAGAAACGTGTAAGAGTGGCACCCGAAGGGGAAAGCGGAAAGTTTCGTGTTCAACTTTAAATTTCATTGAATCCCGCCGAAGCAAAAGCTTAATAAAAAACGTTAATACAGAATCAGAAGGCCAATACAAAGTATAAGCGTAGATTTTGTACACGGTGTCCGTAAAGTGAAAAGATCGCGCAAGCGGCAAATGACTTTCTTAGCCGAGAAAATTCATTAAAAGTTTGATTCTGTTGGATGTATCCAGTGTTGCCCCTTACTTTTATTCCGTCCATACGGCTAACGACGTTGAACCCATTCTGATCCCGCTATCAGTATTCGATAAACTTTTAATTGGCCATACCGGCGAACAGATTTTACGGAGCAAATACAATGAACGCAGAGATACCGCCGCAATTATAGCAGACATTCGTCAATTTCACTGGTTGATCCACTTTCGATGCTGTGCCGTTGAATTTCGTATTCGGTTTGTGGCTCGACGTTATTTTATCGTATGGATGAAATTGAATTGTTTTCTAGAGAATTATTGGGGAAAAATCACTCGCTGATTTGGAGGTTCAAGATTCAAAACTTTTAAAGTGTAAAAATCCAAAAAGGAAGGTTTTGCAAGTTTTCAAACTTTCTAGGCATTTCTTCAATTTTTAAGCAGGGATATTTTTGAAATGGATCATAAACGTTATTATGAAGGTACCGAATATATTATTATATAAATATCTACCGAAAAGTCCAATAATGTCACGAGTTTTGATCTTCTCTAAAGATTCTTCAGAAATGACATCCACAAATTTCCGCGTAGTTAGTAACATTCATACTGTATATATCGACAACTTCATTGAGAATATATGACTTTCTTTTAATTCCAAAACCTCAATTCACAGAGTTAATACAAGTGTTACCTTATAGAATTATAATCCAGCTAATTCATAAAATTTTCTAGACTTAATAATACAAATATTGTTACCTAAGATCAAACCGAAAGGTAAATTAGGTATCATACGTATAAAATAAAGGGATAATTCGTAGATAAAGTATTAGCGATTTCATTACAAATAACATTTTGTCACGGGCCATGAAGGTGGCGGTAATAAAAGCAGCTGGATATGGGCGAGCAGCACGTTCTTTCCCGCTGCTTCAACGTCCCAGACACGTGCGACATGGAACGCTGGAAACGAACCAGCTCGACTTTTAGTGTTCCTATAGCCTCCATCGTGCTTCACGACATCGATATTCGATACTTTCGTGCGTACAAATTGCGCCACGATCCGGTAAATACATAATTCGCAGGGATATTTATTTCTCTGGTGAAAGATCGTTCGCGATTATCGACGTTCCTTCACGCACGGTTTCACGCATCATTCCTATTATATTTTATTTCGTGCTGTAACATGCTATCATTAATGCAAAACAGATATGACGATCGAAAGGTAGACTGCGAACATTTCGAAGATTAATGGATCGGTTGATATACTTCAAAATGGCGTTTCACGTTTGGTTAATCTGCTCGTTGCGGACAGCTCTGTTGACAACTGTCGTGCATCGAATTATTTAACTCGATATCGGTAGAATCAAATAATTGTCATTTATATTTTATTTGCAATGAATTTTTAGGTTAAGGACTTTTGGACTTTTAGGTTAGGGACTTGCATGGATGGCTATCATTAGTTTTACACTAAATCATAGATTTAGAGATCATAGATTTTATCATAAACCTAGATTTTATTTTGTAATAAAATTTAATTCCTGAATTAGTAAATTTCATTATAGTGAATGATTAAAAATAAATAGTTAAAATTTGTAAAATAAGCAGTTAAAATTTTTTAGATTATCTAATATCAAAATATTGAATTTCTATATTTCTAAACCTTCATTTCCAAATTTCCAAATTATAAAATGATCAAAGTATCAGATTGTCAAAGTATCAAACTATCAAATTGCTTAATTACCAAATGATGAAATGAACAAAGTATTAGATTACCAGAGTATCAAATTATCAAATTGTTAAATGATCAAATAATAAAATGATGAACATATCAAATGATCAGAGTATCAAGTTATCGAAGTATCGAATAATCAAACAATAAACTCATCCGACCATCATTATTTCAATGTTCCCAAACTTTCAAGTTAAAAAACAAATATCCAAATTTCTAAATTTGAAATGGATCTTCAACATTGTGTACCTCAAATTCATACTAACATTGAAACCTGCAGATCCCTAGAGATATTAATTAGTTCCCTGCACAGTTCCAAATCAAAGCAATATCAACTTCATAAAAACGAAGCAGCAGATGCCCAATTAAACTTTGAAATTCCCATCGTTCCCAAATTCCTGAAACTTACCGAAAATCACCTACACAGCTATTATTCCTGTCTTCTCTGATGTCCTCCTTCGGTAATCTTTCAAGCAATCGCTTGGCTGCCAGTAGAAAGCAACCGTGCATCAACTTGAAGCTGCATCTTACGTGTTTTTGCGGTTGGCACGTAAGTCGCACGTTCCATTACTTACTTTCACGGAAGATATACGGCTGTCCACCTTTTTCCGTCGTCTTCAGCATCCCGTATCCGGTTTTATTTATAAACTACGACTCGGAATCCCGGTCTCGCGCGTCTCGCTCGATGCCATCCTCGATTGACGCTGTTACAGCTTTTCGTACGATGTTTCCTACCATATAGGTATTGTCTATCTGGCAGTGCCAATGTGTTTCCCCCGGGAATGACCCCGCGGTTATGGGCGACGGTTCGTCAGCGTTTTTCTGCTACCAACGTCTCGTTCGATCGCTTATGCGTCCGCTTCAATCGTTCGCTACGGACAAACAGAAACGGGACATCCAGTTTTTATCGAACACCAAGATACGCTGTTTGTCTTTGCCAGTCACTGAATTGCTTTTGTTTAGCTTGCATTGAATTTAATCGATTTCATGGTAATTCGTCCGGAGACGCTTCTGTGGCCAAGGGGTTGTTCTTCCAGCAAAACAACTCGCTCTTATTGAAATATACTGCAACCCTGTTTTCTTGCCTCCCTGTCGCCTAGGTATTTTATTTCCCTCGGTTCAATATTTAAATTTGTTCTTGATTGAAACGGACTCATTGCGAAAATAAACGCAGTAAATGTTTTACATCGCTGTCTTCTATCGTGCTGTTTAAAAAGTAAACGGGGATATTTTTCATTCCGCGTTCGAATATGTACTTTGCCGTATTTGCATTTTGGTAATTTTTCTTTTGTTTATTGTAAGCGGTTTCATTATAGCGAGATAATGGATTAAGGATAAAATACGTTACCGAATTAATAGCAGTTTACTCCCAAGAATAAAATACACAAAGCATTAACAAATTGAATAATATATCAAACTTTAAATCAAATAGTTAAATAAATAAATAATGAAATTACCAGTCTGTTCAAGAAAAATATAAAATATTCCTCAATGTATTTCAATTTTAACATTGTTCAGTTTTAAAATGATAGATACAGAATATAATAGTGATACAAGTATCACTATTGCATTGTAAAGTGAATAATTTAGTACAGTTAATATCAGCGTTATTAGCACGCAATTTCATCTCTAACTCCACCTCGTATATACACGTAAAAGATTTTTTCTTTTTAATAAAAAGAGTTTCAACGACGTCGAGCTCGAAAATTTTAATTTCGAGCATACGACTCTCGTCCTTCTTGGTTGAAATGCGAATTTCCATGCAGGCACGCAGCCCATTTTTTGTACGACACCTCGTCAACAATTTTTCCCCTCGCGTTTCATCGCCGTTGCACGGCTGTCCGCGCCTGACCGTCAATCAATTTATTTGACATCCACCTTCCATAGAACAAACAAGGGTCATCGATTTGACGCTCGAGTTTACCGTCTCTTCGAAAATTACGCGCGTCCCTGTAGGTGATTCTGAAATATTGATCGATTGCCGTGATAATTAGTGACTTCAGCCGTATGATTTTTTCCTTCTTTTCTCTCTTGTTCATTAACGGCGCAGAGTATATTGGCGATTTATGTACGTCGAGAGTGCATGTTTATCGGCTGGACTTCCTACGTGTCTTTGCTAAATATTTGACGTTCATTTACCGATAAATTTTAATTACCATTTCGGCTATGAAAGACAAACGTTTGCATTACTTTTACGGGTTTTAATCGTCAGATTTACGGATTTAATCATAAAATGTACGTATTGATATCCAGTGAAGTTTTCTTTTGAGTTTGAAAATTTCACGTTTTGAAACTACACTGTCAAATGTAAAACTTGATTATCAAACGCCGATCAGAAAATTAGAAGGTTTGTCTAAATTACTGTACCACTAACTCCACCATGAAGAACGTGAGGTGATCAAAAATAATCATACTGCTGAAGTAATCTACTTGGGCTAATATACGCTCGTTCATAATGTGAAGCAAACTCGAATGCATCGGCATTAATTTTAATATTTCAGCACAATTAGTTGAAGCAACGTTATTCAATCGCGGTCGCAGTAATTTCGAAGTTCATACCGCATGATCGCAATAACGATAGCGTATATCAAGAATGCACATGACGTGACTGATTCGGTGGCGAGTTCGAGCAACAGCAAACAATACCGTGTCTACGCAAACCAAGCCCGATTTGTTTATAATTGAAGCCATCGTCTAGTTTTCGTCGATAAAACTAGATCACCGGATATTTGCCGATTCACGGGTACGTGATTTTCGTGCGAACATGGCGTTCGATCCGTCAGCAGAGCAGACTTGTTTGGCCAGACTTGTGGCCAATAGGTATCTGCTGTATAACGGATGGCCGGTCAAACGTGGGAAAACGTATCGGTGAACAAACAACGAAAGACAATGATCCACTGCTGTTGTGCTTTCCCTCGGTGTATCGCGAACGAAGGAAAAATTATGTTTTTCCGAAGACAAACTTTGCCCAGCCAACTGCTGTTCTGGATCGAACGCGAAATTTATACGATTACCGTAACAGGAACGAGTCGCGAAGAAGATTGAATAAAATCTCGCGTCGGGAAAGTTTCTGGAGTGGCTGAAAGTTCCAATTAACGCGGACGGTTCGGTGCTACGAATTATGGAAAAGTTGCTTTCGTCGAGGGGCTGATTCGACCAGACAAATCCGTCTAGTGTGAACGGGGCTTGAATTTCAAACGAATCAATTTTATATTCATTGTCGCTGTAAATTGGCGACCAGAAATTGTGGACTGATGCTGGACTAATCAATGAAGTTATCTGTGTAGACATAAAATAAGTAAGAATCTTGGAATTCGTGAACAATGCTAGATTTTAATAATCGTTACGAGTTTGTTTTTTATATAATTTATTGTACAATCTTCATGCAAGTGTTAACTCCATCAAAGACATCCTAGCATTTTACAGTCCGTCGCTATGAAGAGTTCGAATATGAACAGATTCAATAAACGATTGTTGAACATCATATCACAGGAAGAACGTAAATTGAAACCTTTCTGTTAGCACGGTCGAACGCTCAATTATAACGGTCAATTGTTGCACACGGATGAACTGGCAAATGAGCTTTCGTATTATCCGATGCTTCGGCCGTTCGCGATATTTCGACGGGTTTCGACGTTCAAATTGAAAACGTACTTTTAATCGTCCATGATGGATGCGAAACGGAACAACAAGATTACAGAGGGATCCAGGGCCTGTACCCGGTCCAATTACATCGCTCCATCACTGCGAAACTCGCGCCTGGAAAAGCTGATGGAACAATCTCGCGGAGTTACGTAGACGGATCTGTTATTAATGTTCGTAGAAAAGGCGCGAAACGCAGCTAATACAAGATGCTGTTGGAAACAACGAGCCCCGCCGTCGGGGAGGGCAATAACGTGTACACGGATTGCAACATAGGCTCCAGAAGGTTGTTTCAACGAGGTTTGCAACGTAGCTTCGCCAGAGGCACAATTATCGTAACGCTGAATTTCGTGCGGCGGCTGTACGTTTCACGAATGCCGGAAATAAAGCCAGTCTGCTAGCGTTAGTTGACAAAGGTTACCTGTGTTACGTGTTTGTCGCTACATTATGCACCAGTTGTTTTCCTTTCAATTAGCACGCTGATAATGATGAACTATTTAGGGAACCTATGTTTGGAACATACAAACATGAGGAATTTTCATATTTGTGCTCGCAACCATCGAACATAGACAATTTTTACGAAATTCGATTCAAATGTAACTTTCCAACTAATGCATTTCAAGTTTAGAAATTAAGAAAATAAGAAATTTCAGATCTCTATTTCAACACCGAAATGTACTTTTACGATACTTAATAAATTTGCAAATCTTAAAATGTTGAAAGTTAAAAGTTTGCTGCTTTTGGAAATATTGAAATTTCCAGGTAGATGGATTTGGTAATTTAGAAATTTACAAATGTAGCATAAAAATATTGAAATATTGATATGTCAAGATATCGAAACTCAAGGTATTGAAACATTGAGATAACGATGTATTGAAATATTGAAACATCGGGACTTCGAAATGTCGATATACATAGATGTATCGATGTATCAAAATATCGAAAAATCGAAGTAAGAATATATCGAAATATCTAAATATCGATATATCAAAATATCGAAATATCAAAATGTTGAAATATCAAAATGTTGAAATATCAAAATATCAAAATATCAAAATGTTGAAATATCAAAATGTTGAAATATCAAAATATCAAAATATCAAAATATCAAAATATCAAAATATCAAAATATCAAAATATCAAAATATCAAAATATCAAAATATCAAAATATCAAAATATCAAAATATCAAAATATCAAAATATCAAAATATCAAAATATCAAAATATCAAAATATCAAAATATCAAAATATCAAAATATCGAAATATCGAAATATTGAAATATCAAAATATCAATATAACGAAATATCAAAATATCACAATATCACAATATCGATAAATCGAAATATGGAAGTATCGATCTATCGACGTATCGAAATATAAAAATATTAACAAACAAAAAGTCAGATATTTTAAGAAAATTACCCGACTGACCATTGAAATTGGAAATTCAGAATTAACAAATAAATTCAAAATTTATTTTTCCTCAAAATCTACGTCTCTGTTAAATATCAAAGATTAATATTTAATTTTCATACGAAAACAAGGTGCACAAACTCTATTGAACGTTTATCAAATAGCTAGTATGGGACGTGCGTATTAACACACACAATATGACGGTTTCTCCGAGGACAGTTTAATTAGTTTGATTTTAAGATAGCGAACAACACTGCGAACGTAAAATTTTTGTCTCGCTAAAGCTAACAGTAATTGGTTTGTTTGAAAGGTAGAAATACAATTTTTCCATTGAACGATTGTGATAAGCGAAATGTACCAGTTAGCTTGAAATCCAAAAGAAATTCTGTTATAGCATTGAGTGCACTCGGTTTGATTTTTATTCTTTGCCGTTTGTTTCACTTTGGTTAAAGCATTTCCAATTATATTTCAATCCCACTAGTATCCTTCATCCTTTAAATACCGTTTCCGTTTGACACAGCCATTCAATTACAAAGAATAACTTTATTTTTTTGTGTAATACCGTTGTACTTGTCATCTTCATTCTCGCGTAACGTTCGGTGTATTTCCGCAAATAACAAACGTTCGGTTTCCTGCACGCATCGATGGCTACGAAATATTTAATTAATTCATGGCCTGAGATTAAACTGAAATTTTAAGCGTGGAATTTTTTTTCATGCAAAATACGAAAAGTGTCGACGGAACTCTTGGGCAAATGTGTACGAAGTTGCAAAGGTCTTGTGTTTTCTATGCGAGAACCTCTTTCGCATTTTTACCATTTAGTTGTGATCGTTTCTAGGAAAATTTTACACTTTTTCCTTTTTTCCTAATTTTCATTTCAATAAGTTAATGTACAACCATCTCTGAATATTCTTTAACAGCTTTTAATTTGTATTTTCCACGCCTTTGTCAAGTTCAACTTATTCGTGCTGCAACGTGTACTCGAACTAATATATCATTTTGAAAAGAAATGAAACTCCCTTTTAGTTATTAAATTTTAAAATTGATCATTAACTTTCTTAATTGGATATCAAGTTTCGTTTGGAATGAATTTCACCTATGTAATATTGCTCAATTTTGCAAGGTGCTTCATAATTAAATTCTCGTCGATAAATTTTTCTCTTCAAATAAAAATGGACTTTTATATCACACAAAGAGTTTTATATCATCTTAAATTATGTGGCGATTTTCTGCAGTCATCATGTGGCCATATAACGCGTGACAATGTGGATTTTTTTACACAAAAATATCAGTTTATGGCTGTACATTAGCTTTCGGTAACAAATGGAAACGTCTGCGCGAATATATTAAATACACGTATCTCAGCGATCTCCAAAGTTTCTCTGTACAAACGAAAGGAACACGCGAAACTAACGTTCGCAATTAACGAGCAATTAAGGAAGTAACGAAAACGGAAGGTGAGACGGCCAAACGTGGTAGGAATTTAATTTCGAAGGCATCAAAGTTTTCTAATAAAATGCTCCGCGGAGAAGCCGTTTAAAACTCCGACTTACACCTGTTCGACCGAAACAGGAAATAAGTTATTGCTTCGATTCGTTAACAGTAATTTTTACCTGGAGTGCTTTTAATTGATCGATAATTTAACAAAGTGAAACAATTTTAAATATCAGAGGTAGGAAATTTAATATCTATGAAACAATAATTTGGATATGTGTACTGTACTTGAATTACGCAGAAATATAATACTTATACTTGTTGCAATGTTATTTGATTTCAGTTCGAATTTACAGGTAACGTTATTGGTATCATATTTACTATCATAATATCGGTAGTTTATGTAATGAAATTTGAGATTATCGTTCGATTACGTTGATACACACAGTTCCAGTGAGGTCAGTTTATATATTTTTAATAATAATTCACGTTCGTGGTTTATTTTCACGATAAATATTTGTTTTATTTAACCGCAAGGAAAGTATTTATTTAAATTAAAAAATAATATAATTTTAAGTGGTCTTTTCAAAGACGCCATTTTATGGATGTGACGGTTCACATCTATGCCTACAATCCACATACATTTTTTGTCGAGTTATCCAGTGGAACACGTGAGCAAACTCTGTTGAATATCTCACATATCCTCTATTTCAGGAATATATCGGTAAATTTCTGTTTCAAACAGAACGTTTGTTGATATTAGGTCAATTGTTTACCTGTAGTGCTATGGATTATTTCTGGTATCGTGAAATACTATATGTCCTATGGGAATGGCGATTATTTACCAGGAATCGAGCTAATAAATTTCTGTGCGACGAGAAATCTGTATGAATACCACGAGAAATTAATTTCATGGCAAGTCAATGAAAATGTTGGCACGATTACAAATTTGGCAGTCATTATCGGACGCTTTATTTTATATGACAAGAGGAAATATTATGAAAATTATTTACGCAAGCTCAAAAATTATTTCATGAATTTTTAGTTTTATCGAGTTGGAAGATTATTTTATTTAATTTTATAACTTGGATTTAACACAGCATATGTGATTTTTTATTTAATACAGCAATCATATGTGGCAATGAAATGTGTATGTTACTATGCATTGCATTACTGCGCGTTGGATTACTACGCGTTAGATTATCACACGTTGCATTACTATGCGTAGAATTACTACGCGTTGCATTACTGCGCGTTGGATTACTATGCGTTGAATATCTGTGCGCTGGATTACTACGTGCTGGATTACTACGCGTTGAATATTCACGCGCTGGATTACTACGCGTTGAATATCCACGTGCTGGATTACCACGCGTTGAATATCCACGCGCTGGATTACTACTCGTTGAATATCCACGCGCTGGATTACCACGCGTTGAATATCTACGCGCTGGATTACTACGCGTTGAATATCCACGCGCTGGATTACTACGCGTTGGATTGCTACGCGTTGAATATCCACGTGCTGGATTACTACGCGTTAGATATCAACACGCTGGATTCCTACGCGTTAAAAATCCACGCGCTGGATTACCACGCGTTGAATATCTACGCGCTGGATTACTACGCGTTGAATGTTTACGCGCTGGATTACTACGCGTTGAATATCCACGCGCTGGATTACTACGCGCTGGATTTCTACGCGTTGAATATTCACGCGCTGGATTACTACGCGCTGGATTACTACGCGTTGAATATCCACGTGCTGGATTACTACGCGTTAGATTTCAACGCGCTGGATTACTACGCGTTAAAAATCCACGCGCTGGATTACCACGCGTTGAATATCCACGCGCTGGATTATTACGTGTTGAATATCCACACGCTGGATTACTACGCGCTGGATTACTACGCGTTGAATATCCACACGCTGGATTACTACGCGTTAAAAATCCACGCGCTGGATTACCACGTGTTGAATATCCACGCGCTGGATTATTACGCGCTGAATATCCACGTGCTGGATTACTACGCGTTGGATATCCACACGCTGGGTTACTACTCGTTGGGTTACTACACGTTGGATTACTACGCGTTGGTGTAGTAATATGTTTGTATATGTTATATCAAGTTATACATTCGTTCAATATTATAAACAAGTTGAAAGAAGTAGAATATGAAGATCCAAAAAAATGTCAACACCCACTTCCACATACATGAATTATTATCATTTACGACGACGTATTCACTTCGTCAGAATACTCAAAGCTCGCAAACGCTGGATTATCTCCAAGACATAATGAACAAGGAACTATGAACCACTAGGAATTTGATGCTCGTAAATAACCCTGTACAGTGACGCCACCGGGTGTTGTTATACGTCAAATCACTAACCTTGTAAAGTTTAAGGAACGTCGCACGTCGACGTCGGCTCATAAAAGCTCGAGGACGTGCACTTTATGTGAGAATACAAGGCACTTGTTGTTGCGGTATCTGAGTGCTTCTATTCACCAGTGAAAACATGGAATACTTGCGGCACATGTTTTCTCGAAGTTTACCCCGAAAAAGCGAAAAGATGCTGCTGCGAGATTGCTTTTAATGCGACGTCAAAACGAACAAAGTAATTCCTTTATTCGGTTATTTTCCGAGCAATTGCATTAGAAGTTATCCTTCTATGTGCACGCGTTGCACGTTTTCGTTTGGAATCGGTGAAACATTTCGGGGAGAATTTATGGAAGAAATGTGGAGGTGGTCGAGAGTTTAGTGGACCTTTGTAGAATGAAGTTTGAAATGATTTAATGAAGAATCAAAAATGAGATTGTTATGATGGTAATTACCGCTCTTTGGGGGTTTATTCTGGATGGGAACAATTCAAATGATTTTGGATTTCAAGTGGCACAATTTTCAAATTTTTCAAGTTTTCATATTTTTAAATAGTGCATTTTCTCATTCTTCTCAGAATTTCGAAAAGTTTCAAATTTTTTAATTCTTATCATTTTTAAGAACTTCAAATCCTTAAATTCTCATGACTCCTAAAAATTTCAAATCCCAATTTTCGCAAATTTTACAAATTTCCAACCTCTATTCCCACAGTGTCCAAACACCTCAAACCTCTAAATTCCTCATTGTTTCAGAAAATTTCAATACCTCAAATATTCAAAGCCCATTCCGAATTTTCCAAAGTTCCAAGAAGTTCCAAGAAGTTTTATGAATCGAACAATCCGTAAACTCTGAAATGTCTATATTCCATACTGTTAGAATAAGGACGGTAGACAGTAGAGTATATTTAACAGCAAGATAACCGGCCATAGCTCGACGAGAGGTAGAGAGTACCCTTCGAGGCAGGTAGTGGTGAAGAGGCATTCTGTGTTGAGCGATTGAAACGAAAACACAGTTGTTCATATACGATTGTACTGAATAAACGAAAGTCAAACTGAAACGTCGAAGATATTTAATAAGCCTAAAATTTTATTTCAAACTTTCTTTTCTAACAATATTATATTTGTAAATTTACCAACTGAAGAGAACGGTATCCTGTTTCTCCATTTTTCGCAAAAAAACATAGCTCGGCGATGAACATGATCGTATCAGCATGTATCACAAGTGGCCTTTCCACGCGTGGTTGTTTGCACGAGCACACGAATCGTCGAGTGCCGTGTCGTGGTCGAAGCGCGACTGCGAATTGATCACGAAGCACTCGAATCCGACGTCGGGAGAGTTCTCCTCGTCGGTCGACGGTGAAAAGGAAGAAAAACGAAGCGGTGACGGTTCGAAGTTAAACAAATTCACGACGAGTTAATTAACGGTAATGCCGGCGGCTGCCAATTGATAGGGTTCGTCGACCTTGCTGCTTTAATCTTGCTCGGAGATTTGCCAGGGATTATAAAATATTTCGTTTGGCTGGCGATACGCGTCGCGTTCGATTGTTTAGCCACGGGCTATTGTACTACGGTTTTTCCAACCAAACGACGAATTCCCTGTTAATTATCGACGAGTTTGCATGCAAATCGAAAAATCCTTTGATTCGAACGTTGCTTCAGGGAGATTGAGGAAAAATGTTACGAGGTATGTTCTGGTGTTTCTTGAACAGGGCGATTGTGTTCGGGAGGTGAGTTGAGGTAAACGCGGATATTGAAGAGTAAATTTTGCAAGAGCAAAATTTCGAGTTTTTTTATTTGAGAATCATCAGATTTCTAATCTTTGAAATTTTCAACTCAAGTTTATTTTCAAGTGTTTAAAGTTTGGAAATTTCTAAATTCTCTTTGTAGTTTCTATAGATTTATTAAATTTTCGAATTCTCGCATTTTCCATTTCTAAGACACTCAAGTTCCAAATTTTTTAATTTCTAAATTTCTAACTTTGCAACTTCCGAAGTTCTCGAATCCTGAAATTCTTTATACAGGGTGTCTCACAATTAGTGTAAGTTCTTGAAATGGGGGATAGTTGACATGATTCTGAATAAGATTTCCCTTTGCAAAATTGGGGTTTAAAGCTCCATTTTTGAATTATTAAGGAAAAACGCGGACCAATCAGAGCGCGTGAGTTACTACGCGTCAAGTTATTACGCGCCGAATCACTGCACGTTGAGTTGTTACGCATCGAATTACTACGCGTCGAATTATTACGCGCTGAGTTATTACGCGCCGAGTTATTAAGCGCCGAATCACTGCACGTCGAGTTGTTACGCATCGAATTACTACGCGTCGAGTTATTACGCGACGAATTACTACGCGTCGAGTTATTACGCGCTGAATCACTGCACGTCAAGTTGTTACGCATCGAATTACTACGCGTCGAATTATTACGCGTCGAGTTATTACGCGTCGAATTACTACGCGTCGAATTATTACGCGTCGAGTTATTACGCATCGAATTACTATGCGTCGAGTTATTACGCGTAAAATTACTACACATCAAGTTACTACGCGTCAAGTTATTACGCGCGAAATTACTATGCGTCGAATTATTACGCATTGAATTACTATGCGTTGAATTACTGCGTGACGAGTTATTACGGGACGAATTCTAATTTCACAAATTATCTGATAATTCTGGAGCATCTGAACAAATTATAGACATGTGATTTGTCCATCTATCTATTAATCTGCATATTAATATTATAATCGCAACATTATAATTGAAAAAGAAGTATCATTCGAGGACAGACATTTGTTTTGTTGGTTAAACAACGTTGCGATCGAAAATAAGTTAAGGGGGAAGAAATATGTCATGGTTGACGCCGCGTAAGTACGTGCTTTTCCTTTATTGGCCGAAGAAATGGATTGCACCGATAACGGTGCAGCGATTTTGTGCAAGCTTGTCGATAAAACGATTCGTCGTCCGTGTAAGATAAAATATCGCGGCAGACACGTGAGAACGAAGTATTGTATATATTTTTTAGGGGAGAGAAGGAGTTACACTGTAAGCAGTCTAGTATTTAATAGAAGCCATATTGTAGATACACGTCCTGACTTTGTGAAATACTTTCCAAAAACTTTATAGCGATTTTCTTTAATGAAATTTTGTTTCTTTTATATTCTTTTTTTTTTTAATATTTTATGTGAAAAGTATTGAGGTATATTGTAAAAAATAAGGGGTGAGGTACTTCATATAGAAAGTTGATTTATTTTGTAAGACATTTATTGATATTCTACTTTTCATTTTTAGCTACTTAAAATATTGTGAACAATCAATTGCTATAAAATAAAACTGAAAATAATTGCATAATTTAAAACCAGAATACTGGAAAATGTTCACTGAAAAATAACAAAATATAGTCATTAACTGAACAAGAATTTTGTTATTAATTAACTAATCCTTTAGTTCCATATTTCAAAAGTATCAAGTACTTTTTTGAATAAATATTACCTTTCCAACAATGAATACACTATAAAAGAAAATAAAAATATACCAAAGCACATAAAAGTAAACGAAGGCGTATAACTCTGTAATCCGGGTTGAAGAGACTGCAGTCAATCGAGTCGTCACAAAGGCTGATAACGTAATTGCTTTTGCTAGAAAATCAGTTAAAATGAAAACAAAATGTGAATAGCCAGTCTTTCGCTTGAAATCGAAATAACGGCACGATTGAACATAAAAGCAGACTTCACTGTGGCCTAATAAAATAGCAGTTATTTGCACCGAGTGCGCCGGCATTGCAAGGCATTATACAACGAACTACAATGCCGAACAATTGGTATAATTCAATGGAACTGTAACAGAAATGGATGAAAGTTGGACCATGCGAGTTTCAGCGATACATTTTCCAGGTAAATAGCGATTTCGGTTCGCACCGCCTCGGAACGGCAATTTTATTGAATCATAGATGCTGTTCGATATTACGGGCTAACTTCTTGTTGCATAACACCATCCAATTGTCCTCTCTACCTCTCGTAAGCCCGCACTAAAGTGTAACACGTGCATTAAACGAAAATTTTACTACCATTCTCTGCATATTATGTTATCTTTGTCGTTCCTACGGCATGAATTTTACAAAATTGCTGCGACGCGTTCGATAACTGTAATAAAGTATATGGGAAATTTCGAACATGCTTATGAAGTATTTTCATTGCTATGTTCATTATTAAAATAAAGTGGTATCTGGTGATGCGACGCAAGACGTATGGTGCAATATGAGATTGAAAGTGACTATAGATACAAGGTGTGTCACAATTAGTGTAGATCCCTGAAATTGGGGATAGTTGGCGTGATTATGAATAAGATTTCCCTTTGCAAAGGGAATACGTAGTAACGTCACGCGTAATAACTCGACGCGTAGTAATTCGACGCATAGTAATTCGGAGCGTAATAACTCGACGTGTAATAACTCGACGCATAGTAATTCGGCGCGTAATAACTCGATGCGTAGTAATTTCACGCGTAGTAATTCGACGCGTGATAATTCGACGCGCGATAATTCGACGCGTAGTAATTCGTCGCGCAATAGTTCGACGCGTTGTAATTCGTCGCGTAATAGTTCGACGCCTAGTAACTTCACGTGTAATAACTCGACGCGTAAATAACTTCACTCGTAATAACTCGACGCGTAGTAATTCGACGCGTAGAAACTTGGCGCGTAATAATTCGACGCGTAGAAACTTGGCGCGTAGTAATTCGACGCGTGATAATTCGACGCGTAGTAATTCGTCGCGTAATAGTTCGACGCGTAGTAATTCGTCGCGTAATAGTTCACCGCGTAGTAACTTCACGCGTAATAACTAGACGTGTAGTAACTTCACGCGTAATAACTCGACGCGTAATAACTTCACGCGTAATAACTCGATGCGTAGTAATTCGACGCGTAGAAACTCGGTGCGTAGTAATTCGACGCGTAATATCTCGAAACGTAATAACTCGATACGTAATAACTCGTCGTGTAGTAATTCAACGCGTAATAATTCGATGCGCAGTAACTCGACGCGTAATAATTCAAAGCGTGATAATACGACACTTAATAACAAAGCATGCAATAATTTAAACCGCTATAATACAACACTTAAAAATTCAGCGCGAGACTATTAACCGTGTGGTTATACAGCGTGCAGTAATCTAACTTGTCACCATATAATACCTGGCCATTATCCAAAATAATAAATTACTATTAATGCAAACATTACTTTCTACAAGCTTTCAAATACACATATAAAAATCGTAAATTTTGCATTCATTTGCACAAATATCGTATTAATATTTTGAAAATTTGCAAATATTCGGTTTAAAAACATATCCGATACCTCTAAAATACATCAATTTATTCCCATCGGAAAAACTCGTTTGCATTTGATCAAAATTCTCTCCCGTGTATGCATTTGAATACGGTTTCATCGTTGTATCTATTTTAATGCGAAGCATTAATGTACTATTGAATATTAATCGAGCCTAACTTTTTATACGCACAGCAGTCTAATGAAGTGTACATAATAACACATCGATGTCCATTTCTGGTTTGAATATCGCAACGGGAATTTTTGTGACGAAACAGCACTCGCATAATACTGGTATACGCCAGCAGAATTTTTATCAGAGTTATGTGAGTGCACTTTATCGGTCGAGTGCTCGTGTAACCGTGCATTGTGTTCTGTATCTTGGTATTTCGCGGTCGAATTTTCTACCGGACGTATTTCGACCGAGTTCAACCGTGAACTCCAATTAATTACATTTCTCGTTTCTATTCATTCATCTTTTGTACAGTTTTACCCCTTTGCCGTGATTTACTTTTTATCTGTCGAATAATTACTTGCGTTGATTTACTGACATTTTTGTCTTTAAAAAGTTCTGGATTTGCATTAAAGTCAGAGAAATTTGCGAATTTGTTTCATGAATTTTGTGAGTGGAGAATTTTAAAATATTGATTTCTGAAGGTATAAAATTATTTCCAAAGATGTCTACATCAGTGAACCACATTCCCATGTCATATCCTTAAATCCATGTCGAAATTCTTAACCCGTTCCCAGATATTTGAATCTTGAAGAAATCTCTAAAATACGAGTGCCAATCGTCACATTTTTCCTAGAGAATTTAGATTTGCATTCTACTGTGCACTCTCGATCCCCGCATCCTGCACAATAATATAAATTTCCTGGTAACAAGCACCGGACCGAATAGAGATATTTTCACAAAAAAATCGCTCGAAATGTATATCACGAACGCGATCAACTGAAAGTCAACATGCAGTTTGATCGCGATCATGATCGCGACAGCGGCGGATAAACATCGCGGG
Source organism: Megachile rotundata (assembly GCF_050947335.1). Classification (NCBI taxonomy): domain Eukaryota; kingdom Metazoa; phylum Arthropoda; class Insecta; order Hymenoptera; family Megachilidae; genus Megachile; species Megachile rotundata. Next base: position 8,394,833 of record NC_134991.1, on the reverse strand, counting down.
TGAATAAAATTTTGTCCACGAATCGACGGGGTTCAGCCAGTCGCTTGACAAGTTCGACCGGTGCCAAAAAATTCGACCGAACGATAAAATGTTTTTTTATGGCCGCGTTCTCGTTCGGTCGACGATGGTGCGTACACCTCGGATGACCCACATCGCGAAATGTAGCTACACCCGTAACCAACCGGCGTACACCGTGTGGCCCCTTAGCGATTTCCCTGAAATTGCATTTCCCTCTCGGTCCGTTGTGTACCGGCACACGTACACATTCGCCTGTCCGTAAAATAGTAAAATTGGGCTACTACAGTAAAATGGAATACAATAAGAGACAGGGACGCGGTCGTTTAATGCCAGTCTCGCTGCGAACTCTGTGTCCTAATTGCATCCCTTTTCGAGACCAGCGCACACGCGTTGTTTCTACCCTTTTACGTCTCTTTCAACGATTTTGGATAAATATTACTACTTTGCGATGCTTGGCAGTGGTTTCACGCTACCAAATCGTGATAAAAATATAGATTGAAGGAAAAAGAGAGATGTAAACGTCGACGCACAGTAATTCAATGCGTAATAACTCGACGCGTAGTAATTCGATGCGTAATAACTCGACGCATAGTAATCCGTTGCGTAATAACTCGACGCGTAGTAATTCGTCGCGTAGTAATTCGACGCGTAGTAAGTCGGGCGTAGTAACTTCACGCGTAACAACTCGACGCGTAGTAATCCGATGCGTAATAACTCGACGCGTAGTAATTCGGCGCGTAGTAAGTCGGGCGTAGTAACTTCACGCGTAACAACTCGACGCATAATAACTTCACGCGTAATAACTCGACGCATATTAATCCGATGCGTAATAACTCCACGCGTAATAATTCGACGCGTAGTAAGTCGGGCGTAGTAACTTCACGCGTAACAACTCGACGCGTAGTAATCCGATGCGTAATAACTCGACGCGTAGTAATTCGACGCGTAGTAATTCGACGCGTTGTAAGTCGGGCGTAGTAACTTCACGCATAACAACTCGACGCATAATAACTTCACGCGTAATAACTCAACGCATATTAATCCGATGCGTAATAACTCCACGCGTAGTAATTCGACGCGTAGTAATTCGACGCGTAGTAATTCGACGCGTAGTAAGTCGGGCATAGTAACTTCACGCATAACTCGACGCGTAGTAACTTCACGCGTAATAACTCGACGCATAATAATCCGATGCGTAATAACTCGACGCGTAGTAATTCGATGCGTAGTAATTCGATGCGTAGTAATTCGACGCGTAGTAAAGTCGGCGCGTAGTAATTCGACTCGTAGTAATTCAACGCGTAATAACTCGGCGCGTAGTAACTCGACGCATAGTAACTGCATGCGTAATAACTCGACGCGTAGTATTGCTACGACCTAACAAAGTATTAGACTTTTAAATTGATACGATAGGTAATTATTAGTTGTACTTGCATGATACTTTCTGTACCAAAACTTTGAAGAAAAATTCCAGAGATCCAAAGTTCCTCAAAATTCCAAAAGTCTAAAGATAATTTAAAGGTGAATAAGTCAACGGAAAAATTTTAATGAAAGTGGAGAAATTAGAAAGATACTAAGCTGCGACGGATACAGAGCTAGGGGTACTTCAACTGATTAACGACAGCGTATATTTGTCCTCCGGGACCTATTGGTGGTATGTGTAGATTCCCATAACGACGCTGAACTTAATTCGAAGCTTTTCTTCATTTTGATACCAGCATAAACCTATTTCCATTCAATCTTTTAATTGCATCTCCTCCATTGCTAATGTAGATCAACTTCATTTTAAAATTATAAATCTTCAAAGGTACACGAATGCTAAAATCTAAGCTTCTGTTCTTTTCGATCGAATAGGTATGCTATTTAAATTGACAGCTTTGTCCATCACAACAACTGGACACCGAAGCAGATGATCGAAACGATTGAATTGAAATAAATTTCGCATCACTTGCTACCCGTTATCGACTTTAAACCGGACGCTTTGTTGGCAAAGGTCCATGCGAAATCCCCGCAGGATGCATCGAAGGAAAATCGATACAACGACGCGGATCACGAATCCGTTTTAGTCGGAGGGCTCCGTCAGGAGCCCTCAGCTGCCCGGGCAGCTTTGCGGTTTATTCGACTCGTAAATTCCGTTCTGTGCGACTGATTTTTGACTTCATACATATTCAGGTGGCCAGCGCGATTCGACGTTTTCCACTTCGCTCTGTTGCTACGGACTTGCGTAACTGTTACGTAAATTAGAGCGAACGCGAGCGTGCTCGATGAATCCCTATATCGTGCCCTGTATCGGTGGAAATAATTTCCGAAGTTTCCAGTAAACGATCGTTGCGAATAATCGAAGGTCCGCATGAAAATTCAGCAAATACCCGGTTTCTAACCTCAATTTACACTCGATGCTATTTCGTTTTTGGGGCAGAAGCTTCACTATTATTGATGCGCATCGCCCAGAGTACTGAATGTTTATAGTTGTTTTTTGGAAAACCTCGGTAAAATCCATTTACTAACCTTTGTTTACAATAGATAGTGTTTTGTTTTTGAGATGGAAAGGCTTTGTTTTTATGGATGTGCATCTTCGGCGAATTTGTTTAGTTTTTAGAAAAAAGCATTTACTCCTTTTATACTGCACAGTTTTGATATAAATTTTCAATGAAATTCCAAACGGCATATTTTTGTATCGTAGAACATATTTATAAATATCAACGAATGCACCAATAAATATTAACAAATATAGCAATAAATATACAAAATAATATCAGCATAACAATGAATATACCAAATAATATTAATAAATATACCAATATCAAGAAATATGTCTCCGTGTACCAACAATAGTAATTAAGCAGATGCACCTTGCAAAATTCAGTTCAAACTCAATTATTTACAACAGTAGTACAGTTAATGGTCACTGTCGAAAAAAAGTGTAACTTCAACATCATTACTTAAACACGATAAAAACTGCACGATAGTTGGCTAGTTTTTTTTTGGTTTTTTCATCAGCAAAGCGACAGGGCAGGCAGCGTTCGAGGATTACGCAAATGCAAGATTACGAATCCTGCAAATCCTCGCGCCATTTGCCGTTGACGCACGAACTGTAAATCTCCGAGCAGCCCGAATGGTAATTGTTTCCCACGAACCCGTTAAACGAATGAAAGCATAAAATTTGAAGGATCGTGAAAAAGAAGTGGTTAGTTGGATGATGGGATCATCCCGGTTAAGAGCGTTCTCTAGATATTTTTTTGTCCCCTTACGACATTATTTCATTTTAGAAGATTAAACTTTGGGATTCCTTTGGAAATAGTTAACACGATATAAGAAAGGTGTAATAAGAAGGTTTATGGAGAAATTTTGGTGTATATAAAGGTGGGAGCTGTAAAGATAAATATAAGGATTTAAAGATAGAGGTATAGAAATGGGGGTAGGTAGGTTTTTAGAGATTTATATAGGTAATGTGGAGGTATGTTTTTATGGATAAGTAGGTTAGGCATTTATAAGTATGAGTATCTAGAAATTTGGGTTTATAGAAATTTTGATGTCTGGAGATTCAGACCTAATCTACCCATATATCTGAATATCTATGTATCTTGGCATCTATGTATCGATGTATCTATATATCTATGTATCTGAGTATCTACTGTATGTGTCTGAGTATCTATGTATCTGTATTTGAATCTCTAGGTGTTTCGATGTCTACAAGATTAAATAATTGTCCAGGTATTTAGGTAATCTAAGTACCAAGCTATTTAGGTATCTGAGTATTAAAGTATGTGAATGTTCAGGTATCTAAGTAAGTATCTAGGTGTCTAGGTGGCCGGGTGTCTAGGTCACTGGGTATCTATGTATCCAGGTGTCTAGACGTTTATATGACTAGATGTCTAAGTATGTAGATACTTAAATATCTACAAGATAAAATATCTAGAGATCTATAGAATTTTGAGTATGTAACAACTTGAAAATCTGAATGATTTGGAAGTTTTGAACGGAAGATTTGAATGATTTTGGAGGTTCAAAATTTGAGATATGAATATCTGAGAAAAATGATATCCAAAATTATTGAGATCTGATATTAAGGAAGTTTTGATCACGTTTCACCCGTACTATTCCCATTTCCAATATAACAGTTGTCTTCATTGTCCAAAGTTTTAACACTATAACAATTCACTCTATGTAACTTCAGTATACTTCCAGAAACATTTTATTTCCATATTTGTTAATCAATAGTTTTAACTCTTTGGGGCACGGTGGGATTAAAAGTGTCCCGCCTTTTTTATGTATTTCGCGGCATGGTGGGACATTTTTATTCCCACCATTTTTACTCCCTACTGCAATAAATCTTGCAGTAACTGCATGTGTATAGGTTTATATTTCGCCTTATTTACGTAAAGCAGTTGGTAATGTTTTCAAATAATGTTACAGATGTATTCATTGTGTTGGCAACATTTAACATGCAATTGTTATAAACGGAAAGTTTATTGCGCTCACATTTTTTTCTTAGTTTCATGTTAAAAATCACAGAGGTAAGTTAATTTCTATAAAAATTAGTTCTTCATAAGCGAGTAACAATTTTAATAATATAAATCAATGGTTAAATTTGTTTGCAAATGATGAAAGTATAGGGGGGGTTTCATTTGCCCCAACATACAACTTGTGGAGTAATACAAAAAACAATTTTTCTTTATTGTTTATGTTGTATATTCTTAAAAATTTAATTAATTGTTACTATTTTGTACTATTTTTACATAATGTTATACCTTTATTTATAAAAATATACCAATTTTGTTTCATTTAAAACCCGATAAAATTCCTGTGCAACATGGGTCTATTTTTGATCTGAAATCCTGTGCCTCAAAGAGTTAAACGTGCAGATGAAGTAGATCCCGAAAAGTTCATGTTTGAGAATATTTGAAAATATCGGGTCCAACGATTCGTTGAATTATTAATATTTGTCGTAAAACGACGATTGTTTTGAATCCTTGGAAACTTGAAGTTACGAGATATTTGGTGACGTCACAGTGAAAAGGTTCGGAGCGTTGCTTTTATTCTCTGTTCGTCGCCGAGTAACTCATTGTGAGAAGCAAGTCGCCGGAAGGAAAAGCGATTTCAGCGTCATCGTCAGGGAGTTGAGATGCAAACGGGAATGGAAGGATAGTGGAAACGCAGGGAAATTCGTGCGAAGGGCGATACGTTTTTCGAGGAAAGGGAAGTCTACGGGAACGTCTATTCTTAGAAGGGAAGTACTTACGCGCGCGAGAAACCTCTGTCCCCAAGTAAAATCGATTTTATTCGAACGGGGAAGAAAACTGCTCGTCCAAAGCGAAAGAAAAGAAAACGTGGTACGTAAACAGGAACGTTGAAACAGAAATAATAACGAAACCACATGTTACGTTAACTTTTGCTTGCGTAACTATTTATGAAACATTTTATAAATTATGAAGTTAATGTCTTGAACGGTGCTTCAAACTGAAAATCAAATACTACTACAAACACAGAATATTTTTATATTTTGATTATTACTCGAATGAACAAAACATATTCAATTTTATGAATGAAATTTGATTAATATAATATATTGAAAAATTCTTTTATTTTAAAGTGTAAATTTATTAAATAAAATTTGATTTTAAATTTTATAAACGAAATCGAATATTCATTGAACGTGATATGTTAAAATACTTCAAAAATTAACTTCTCTTCTAAAGGGTTTAAATTCCACGAACGAAATATGCTAATGCAAATTTTTCAGCTGACTGTTTCCCATAAAATTCAACTTCGTTAAATTAAACATACAATTTAATTTTATAAATCAATTGAAATATTCAGTGAATATGATACGGTGACAAATTTTTAAAATTACCTTTATTTTCTATGAAGTTTAAATTCACCGAACAAAATATATCATTAAATTTTATGAATACAGTAAAATATTCATTGAATGTGACATACATATTTAGAAACCCTGAAAATTATACTTTCCCCTAAAGCGTTTGGTTCAATGAATAAGTATGATATATAATTTCACGAATGAAATGAAATGAAATTTTTGATGAATATACTGAAAATTTTTTAAATCGAGTATTTCCTATCAAATTTAAATCTGATACATTCAAATTGAATATTGTAAACGATATGATGTATTTAATAATTTTATAAAGTATGAAGAATAATGAAGAATAAAATATAACAGAAATAATTATGCTACACAACTATTCTTCATACCTCTACATCATAAAGTACCAATCTTAATTATCGCATACTATGTAAATACGTTCAAAGTCAAATCTATTTTCTTTCGTGAAGAAAAAAAGGTCATGAACCAGTAATGAAAAAGAAATGAAAACGCAGAAAGGAAAACATTGTAAAGCAGGATCGCAGTAAGGTGAAGGGTAGTCAAGCCGAATAGTCGCAGTGTCTTTCGCCAGGAGAGAAGAGAAGAGGGTAGGAAAAAAGTAGGGTGGAGGCGAACGATCCGTGTTTTCATAAAAATTTCATGCACCCACGCCCCACGGGATAGGATTCGCGAGGAGCTTAGCGTACAAAGGCAAAGGAGATTCATTAAAATTCAGTCCACACCTTCGAACGACTCCAGTGTCGGAACTGCCCTCTTTACTTCATCCAGTTCCTTTCTTTCGCCTCGCAACGAGCTCTGTTAAGTTGTTCCAAGCGTAACTAGCTCCCAGGGTGCATCCGCGTAAGTGCAACCGGCTATCCACCTGCAAATATTAGCGCGTGCATGTTGCTAATCTCCGTTTTAACGACCGAAATCAATGGGGAATGCGTGTTAACTGTTAACGTGCTTTCCAAACTTTCGGATGCGATATAGGGAGAAGGTTATACTGTTGTGAGTGCAGGTTGCAAGTTTTCTTATTTTTAAGTTTTCAAGGATATTGGGTTTTGGATTTTTATGTTTTGGAAAGTCTGAATTTGTTGATTTTTGAATTTTGTAAGACATAGATCCCTAAATTTTCAAAGTTCACAGCTCTCAAATTTTAAATTGAACTCTTAAATTACCAAGTTCTTAAACTTTTAAATAATCAAATTTCCAAATGCTTAGAAACTAATACCTCAAACCGCAAATTCTCTAATCCTAAACTGTTGAATTTTTCAATCATAAAATCCTCAAATTTTCAAGTCTCCAAATTCCCAAGTACCTAAATCCACAAATCTTAAAATTCCAATTTTCTTAACTCTTAAATCTCCAATTTTTTTCGTCCCTCATATAATTGAATTCCCAAATTTCTCAAACCCCAAATACTCAAGTCTCAAATTTCTGAAATCTCTAAATTCTCAAACCCCAAATTCTCAAACTCCAAATTTTCAAATCCGAAATTTCTCCAGCCCCAAATTCTCAAGTCTGAAATTTCTCAAACCCCAAATTCTCAAGTATGAAATTTTTCAAACCTTAAATTCTCAAGTATGAAATTTCTCAAACCCCAAATTTTCAAGTATGAAATTTCTCAAACACCAAATTTTCAAGTCTGAAATTTTTTAAACCCCAAATTCTAAAGTCTGAAATTTCTCAAACCCCAAATTCTCAAGTCCCAAATTTCTCGAACCCCAAATTCTAAAGTCTGAAATTTCTCAAACCCCAAATTCTCAAGTCCTAAATTTCTCGAACCCCAAACTCTAAAGTCTGAAATTTCTCAAACCCCAAATTCTCAAGTCCCAAATTTCTCGAACCCCAAATTCTAAAGTCTGAAATTTCTCAAACCCCAAATTCTCAAGTCCCAAATTTTTCAAACCCCAAATTCTAAAGTCTGAAATTTCTCAAACCCCAAATTCTCAAGTCCCAAATTTCTCGAACCCCAAATCCTCAAGTCCCAAATTTCTCGAACCCCAAATTTTCAAATCCCAATCTCCTCAAACCCTAAACTTTTAAGTCCCAAATTTCTCAACGCCTAAACTTTCAAATCCCAAATTCTAAAATTTCCAAATTATCGCATTCGTAAATTCTCAAATCTCCAAATCCTGAAATCCACAAATCTCCAAATCCCCCAAATCCCAAATTTTTGATCGAATTTCCCCAATTCCAGACCTACTTCATCCCTAATTTCCCACCCATAAGTAATACAGAATCATAGCATTGAACGTGCTTGGCAATCGAACATTTCCACTCAAAAATCTGGTATTCGCATGGAATCATCAAATTTCTGTGCATCATAAATGCAGCTCCAGATTGACTATACAGTCAGAAAGGATAGTATCGGAAATTTGAAATTCTTTCAGCGTTCAGTAGAAATTTCACAAATGCGCAACAACGTGGCCTATGAACAGATCGCGTTGATTCTGAGCGAAGAACACGTGAAATGCCTATAGAAAATCGATAAATTATGCGGAAAGAGAATGGGTCACGATGAGCGTGGGAAATTGGCTGATAATTGGCTCGTTTGTTACGCGTGGATTAAAGTCATGGCTCGTTCGAAACTAGCTCGCGATCCGGATTCTGATGACAGCTGTGATTTTGTTGCGGAAATAATGCTGAACCACGTAATCATTTGTGATCAAAACAGACATACAACAATGCCTGATTAATTCATAAGTACCCTGATTTCGCTAAATATGTGAAATTTCCTGAGCACTGTTCAATGAAATCACGTTCGTGCAAAATTTTCTGCTTTCTTTTATTTTCGTTTTATTGTTATACCTGTTCATCAAGTGTCCATAGCGTGGCGTTTTGAAAGGGTGTTCGAAACACTTGCGATAGAATGATCGATCGTGACACCCGACACTTCTGTAATCTTTTTGAAGAGGTTTTGCTTGTGTGCAATAAAATCAGTGTTCTGTATGGAGACAATCTTGGTAAACATTTATATGTGCAGCGTTAGCATAAGTGACGATTTGACGACGTAATCGGGATTCCAACAAGTGAATATAAGTGGACTGTATCTAAGTTTCACTTCGAACGACTAGAGTTTACTTTCTTATGTGATGAAAGTCTCTTCGAAGAATTATTACGTTTTACGAAAGCTGGGAGTGGATACAATTTTTGTGACATTGCTGAGAGAAAACGGTTTCCCATTTTCTACTGGTTTAGCTAAAATTCGGGGGGAGATGGAAATGCAAGTGTGACGTCTTTTCCCCAAAGTGACCCAGCAAATAATAAAACCTTGACATGAATAGAAAACTGCAAAAATACTCTGCTGGGGTTCTAACCAGATGTGACTAACAAATCAAAAAATACTCGCTGGAATGCAATGATACTTTGGGTCTTACTGCTATGAATTAAAACAAATGTGAAGGAACGAACAATATTGTGCTGAGGTTTAATCCTCTCGTAACATGCATTCCAAGACCTAATAACCTAAAAATAAAGTAGCACGTTCATTAATAATTAAGATCGATGCATTACCATTTTCATGTACATTCTGATTTATTTATTAATTAAAAGTGGTGAGTCCTGTACGAGTTCGGATAGAAAAAGAACGTAAAAATCGTGGAGGAGTCCGTTAAAGTAATTGGATTTTTCAATCGGCGTATCCGCGCCAGATCCCTGACGTCAGATACAGTAATTTTCAAATTTACGATAACGATGCGTCGGCTTCGAGCACGATTGCCGGACGAACGTATATCATTGATCGTTCGATGCTTGTCTATGCATTGAAAATTTACGAGTGTGTTTCGGTGAACGAGCCACGCCATTCACTGCAACGGTACTCGAAAAGGGAAAGAATCAGGAGAGTGCATGATAAATTATGCAGAAAGAGAATTGGCTGTCGAGACGAGAAAATTGCTGGAAGATGAGTGTCTTGGGGTATTTACAGTTGAATAGTTGATTTCGCGCCGATTAGTTTGTCTCGACGTGTATCAATTGTCCATGTCCGATATTCGATACTCCATATCGAATTGAACACCATTTGTGACGAACGTAACAAAATCTCGTAAGCCCGCTTTTAAAAACGAAATGATTTAGCCAACCCGTACCGTGTCACTCATTTTTTCGAATCAAATCCGACAGATTCTTTCTATTTATTGTATCGCAAACTAAAATCCTGCAGGATTATATGCGCTCGTCGTTCCTGTTATTTTATTCATACGTCAAAGTTTGTCAAACGATATCAGTTGCAAAATACAGCAAAGTAATCAAAAGATTATACGCTATAAATTTTGTTTTTGCGAGATTCTCGGAATCTATTACGACTGGCGATACATAATCAAAAAAAAACGGAACAAAGGCAATAATACCACATTTCGCTGCTCTGTTTTGAATTCTGAACGAATAAAAAATGGGATATTAATTCACGATACGGACCAGGCAAATAGAGCTGTATTTAGTCGCGCGTGTACGCGAATGCGACGTCCGTAAAAATTTATGAAATTTTTCTTGTTTGTTCTGTGCACGAATATCGCGAAATAGGAACTGTGCGAAATGTGTTAGAAGCGGTAGAAAGAACATGATTTTAGACTTGGTGATATTGAAATTATGGGAATATTGTGATTTGACGATTTGGGGTTGATGAAATTTTGTAGGTTAGAAATTTGGGGGTGGAAAACTTGGAGACTCGGAAATTTAAAGAAAATTCATAGAGTGGGAAATTTAAGAATTTAAAAATTTTGAGATTTTATATCAATATTATCAATATTATCAGTATTATCAGTATTATCGATATTATCAAAATTATCAATATTATTAATATTATAAATATTATTAGTATTATCGATATTATCGATATTATCAATATTGTCAATATTATCAATACTATTAATATACACAATATTCAGCAGTAATTTGAGGAATTAGAAATTTAAGAATTTGAGGACTTAGAAATATTAAAATTTGAAAAGTTGAAAACTGGAAAATTTGCAAATCCAGGAATTAGTAATTCAGAAATTTACCAATTTGATAATTTAGGGATTTAGAAATTCGGGAATTTAAAAAGTTGAAATATTTCAGATTCTAAAAATCTACAAAACTGAAATTTGTCGACTTAGAAATAGTAAAACCTTGAAAGTACTTAATTTAAAAATTTAGAGGTGCAAAAAGGTAATTAAAAAATTTTAAGACCCTAACACATCTTAATAATTAAAACCTTTGAACATTCTAAAAAAATCAGAAGCTACGATAATTTCGAAATTTTCAGATCTCAATATTCTAAAATCTGAAAGAGTTGTCAGAAATCCCGCATTAAAACCCGACTACGAGTAGAACGAACAAGAAATAGTTTTTTTCCTGAAATTCCCAGACTGCGTAGCCATTTTCATGGCATTCAGCAGTTTCATTCCGTTCGGTTCGTAGTACGTAACCGACCCTGGCTACGAGCGAGCATTGTACGAGCAACGAGGTTGTAAGCGTGCGTTCACGAGCGTGTACGCGTAAAAACACCCTCGAGCTGGCAGCTTAGAAAAAAACGGTTGTCGTTGCTTTTATTTCCGTCGGCTTTATTTCTCGCTATCTTACTTATTCTTCGGTATCGTCGGGTCTGTTGCTACGTGACACCTTTTTTCGTTCTTTCTTTTTTTCACGGGTTACGTCGCACGAAACGACGAAAGCAAGCCTTTCCGCGGTAAAGCTCCTGGAAAGAATTTCATTCTTCCGACGTTGCGCAATTTAATGGACGAGTTTTCTGCGTGTCAACGAACGCTTCGTTATTCACGATGCTTCTAAACGGGATTAACTTGGACAGATGCTTGATTATTTAGCGATATGGTTTTATGTGGGATTCAAGGCGGTTTTAAATGGGAGATTGAGATTGCGAGGTTTGAGTAATAATGTATTTGTTAGAAATGTGGATGAGGCTAAGTAGAATTTTTCTGGTGAAAGTTAATTGAAAAATCTAGGGAGAATTTTGAGAGAATATAGGGAACGTAGAGTGAATCTAGGGGAAGATGTAGGCAGATAATATGAAAGATTTGGAGGACACACAAACATTGAATATTTGGGATTTCATAATTTTTGAAATTTTGGAAATATTGGAAATTTGGAATTTTTGAAATTTTGGAATTTTGGAATTTTGGAATTTTGGAATTTTGGAATTTTGGAAATTTGAAATTTGGAAGCTTTGGAATTTGGAAGCTTTGGAATTTGGAAGCTTTGGAATTTGGAAATTTTGGAATTTGGAAGTTTTGGAATTTGGGAAGTTTGGAATTTGGGAAGTTTGGAATTTGGAAAGTTTGAAATTTGGAAATTTTGGAATTTGGAAATTTTGGAATTTGGAAATTTTGGAATTTGGAAATTTTGGAATTTGGAAATTTTGGAATTTGGAATATTGGAATTTTCAAATTTTCAAATTTTCGAAATTTGGAATTTTGGAATTTTGGAATTTTGGAAATTTGGAAATTTGGAAATTCGGAAATTCGGAAATTTGGAATTTTGGAATTTTGGAATTTTGGAATTTTGGAATTTTGGAACTTTGGAGTCTCCCAGTATCTAGCTTTTGTATTCTAGAACTTTGGAATTACAGTGCTTAAAAATTTGTTGAACTTCTGTACTACGAAACTGAATTTGAATCATCGCCAAATTAGTACCTCCAAATATGAACTCTCGCATTTTGTAATTTTTTAATCATACAACTACAGTTTGAAATCTTGAGATATAATTTCAGAATGTAATAAACTTCGAACTTCAATCTATGAAATAAAAACTATAACCCAAGGTCCACAAAACTCTGAAATATTCAACTTCACATCCTAAAAATTAGAACATCCTTAAAAGTACCCTTTATCGAAAGTCCTCGAATTCAATCAATAGAAATCAATTACTTACAAACCCTTGTTCTAACAAATCCCAAGATAGTTTAAATCCCTCGGGTAAGTTCGAATCGCAGTATTAGATCACTATCTCGTCGCCCTTTGACAAGGAGTTAAACGACGCTGTCGTCGAGGTGTAGGTCGACTTCTAATCCGTAGTACGCGGGTCATTACGCTGTCGGTAACGGAACCCCATGGTTTAGCCAGGGGATATATTCAGGCCGGACGCGAAGGTTTGCGCGGTGCATTTTAATGAACTCACCTTCTCATCTTGTTTTTCAGCGGTGCGAGTCCCTACGGGAGGCGTGAGGCGCAGGCTCCCGCGGGGGGCGCTCGGGGAGCCGGTGTGGCGGACCGGAACCGGAAATGGCTGCGAGGTGGCTCCTGCTGGCGCTCCTCGCCGCCCACGCCGCGGCTCTTCCTGATCTCATTAGGATAGGTGAGTATCTTTACAGTCTACCTTCTCCAGTTAAAAGACCTCTCTGCTTTCTTTTCAAGCGAAATTTCTATGGCTGCGACTCGGCGGACTGTCGACCTTCGAATTCTAATGTTAAAATATATGCAAATTTGATGGTTTTTGGATTTTGCAGGGTTTTGAGGTTTTTCGTGGTCGGTTTTGGAGTTTTGAACATTTTGGAAGGTTAAATTTCCAGATAGTTTAAAATGAATTAAAGAATCTTCAGATGCACCTTTGTAAATTCTGAAATTTCCAATTTTCCCATTTCCAAATTTCCAAATTCCAAATTCCAAATTCCAAATTCCAAATTCCAAATTTCAAAATTCCAAAATTCCAAAATATCCAAATTCAAAAATTTCCAAATTCCAAATTTCAAAATTCCAAAATTCCAAAATTCCAAAATTCCAAAATTCCAAAATTTCCAAATTCCAAAATTTCCAAATTCCAAAATTTCCAAATTCCAAAATTTCCAAATTCCAAAACTTCCAAATTCCAAAATTTCCAAATTCCAAAATTTCCAAATTCCAAAATTTCCAAATTCCAAAATTTCCAAATTCCCAAATTTCCAAATTCCAAAACTTCCAAATTCCAAAACTTCCAAATTCCAAAATTTCCAAATTCCAAAGCTTCAAAATTCCAAAGCTTTCAGATTCCAAGGCTTCCAAATTCCAAAGCTTCCAAATTCCAAAGCTTCCAAATTCCAAAGCTTCCAAATTTCAAAATTCCGAAATTTCCAAATTTAGAAATTTCCCAGTTCCTAAATTTCCAAATTCGCAAATTCCTAAATTTCCATACTTCTAAATTTCTAAATTCCCAAATTTCCAAATTTCTCGCTTATCAAATCAGACCACATACACGTAATATTTCCTCCCCGACGATCGTCACTCTTTATATCACTTTTTATACCGTTGCAACCTTTAACCTTTAGCGGGAAATGACGTCGTGAAAAAGGAAATTGTAATCGATACATCCTTCGACGCTATTGGAACACGTCACTAGAGGACGATTTAAGATAACGATTATTAGACGGAGAACGATTAAAACGGCGATCGTGTAGTCCACTAAGGATACGTTTTGATTAACTTCGATAATAGCTGAAGGCAATTTAGTGAAATCAAGCAAATAGAGCTCGCTGAGTATCACTTTAATTGAAACCTGAGAATTTAAAGCAATTGCAGGATCAATTTTCTAAAATGTATTTCATTTATTACACTGGTACTTCTATCCTTTTATTTTCAATGCAATTAATGTACGTTTATTGTCAATATTGAATGTATTATATAACTAATCTTCTTGTTCGTCAATTTGAAGAATATTTGGAAAGGCAAATAGTGTTAATCTTATGTTTATACACTTCCAAATTGAATCACACTTGTCTCAAATTTTTCCAAGTCAGTTCAAATTCGAATTCATTTCAAATTAGTCCAAATCAAATCGTATCAGTTCAAATGAAATTGCACTGATTTAAAATCGATCCAAATCGGTTCAAATTGAATAAGAGGTTTCCGGGAAGTCCAATTCGATTCAAATCCATGCAAAGCTACAGTCAATATCGTGTTATCTGGTATCAATATTATATCCTCTATCTATATATATGTATATGCTGGTTATACCATGATCGAAGTATGATACACTGAAATCGAAGTAAGATCATGTAGGGTTCTCGTAATTTCATCGTACTCCTCGAAATGCAGCGTCTAATATCCCTGACGCTACGCAAGTAGTATCAGCCGCATATAGTCAGACAGGTAGGATCACAAAGCCAGGAACGTCTATTCTTGGAATCTCGAGAACGTAGGTAACGCTATACGCGTAAACTTCGCGTTAAAGCGATGCATCACGACCGTGTCAAGGACCAAGCAAACAATAGTAACTATTTGTAGCTTGATACCGCTGTCTCGTAACGTTACTACCTCGCAACTGGTGCTGTTTGATTGAAGGTTTTCTTTACATCTGACCGGAGAACATTTAGTTTCGCGCGACAATGATATTAAAAGTTGAACGAGTGTGCACGCGTATCGATTATCAGTAATTCCTGAATGGTTTAGCGATACAATATTGAAACTGAAGTTCTACGTCGTTTGGCAGTCTTGTTTCACGCTATTCAGCACACGATTGGCTGGAAATTTCTGACGCTGATAATTAAACGTGACGTTTTGCGTGCAACGTTAACCGAATACACATCCGACGTATCGAGGCGGTATTAATTTACGGATTTTGTGCCGCTGTCGAGAGTCGTCGAACGAGACAAGCTAGCATGAAATAATTCGTTAACGATCGATGAATATTCAGGCTGTATTAATTCGACCAAATAACAAGGAGTTATTAAAAAAAGAAAGATTGGAGGAAGAGGGAGGATACACGCTCGATCTTCATACTCGATCAACCGACGAAATAGAGTTACAAGCACCACTCGTTCGCGTACTTGACTTTTTCATGTGTAGATCGATATTATCGTTCTTTTTATGCCAATCAATGAACTCATCGCAACTTCTATTTCATTTGTCTAACTATTCATACTACAGTGCATGATTTTGATAGATGTGTATTTCACGGGTATGATTCGCAGTGCTACGAGTTCTACTTGTCTGACAACTTAGAATATCTATTTCACTTATTCGATTCTGAGGAGCAATTTATATTTAATTTTTGTGACCATCCATACTGTAATTCTACTTGTCTGGAAGATAGGTCTATTCCACTTGTCTGACTAGTAGTATTCCCTATTCTACTTGTCTGATTAGTCGTACTTCCTGTCCTACTTGTCTGACTAGCAACGCTCCCTATTCTATTTGTCTGACCACCAGCTACGCCTATTCTTATCGTCAGACTAGTTACACATCCCTCCTCTACTTGTCTGACTAGTAGCGTTCCCTATTCTGCTAGTCTAACTAGTAACGTTCCCAAATCTACTTGTCGGACAAGTAGCATTACCTACTCTACTTGTCTGACTCGCAACTGCATCTATTCTTGTCGTCCGACTAGTAGCATTCCTTATTCTACTTGTCGGACTAGTAGCATGCCCTATTCTACTTGTCTAACTAGTAGCGTTACCTACTCTACTTGTCTGACTAGCAACTGCGTCTATTCTTGTCGTCTGACTAGTAGCATTCCTTATTCTACTTGTCTGACTAGTAGCGTGCCCTATTCTACTTGTCTGACTAATTTCGTTGCCTATTCTACTTGTCTGACCAACAGGTCTACCTATTCCGTCTGACTATTCGCGCACTCCTATTCTACTTGTCTGACCTACAACGTTTCCTACTCTTCTAGTCTGACTTGTAACACTACATATTCCACTTGTCTGATTAGTCACACTGCCCAGTCCACTTGTCTGATCTATAATGTGCTTCTTCCACTTGTCTGCTCTTGGTCAGTACCTATCCCCTTTTCTAACTAAATAATACCGGTCATACTTAATTTGTCCGATCATTATTCTTTCACACTTGATCTCCTCCGAGCTGTAACCTTCCTTACTTGTCTGGCCAATAACGTACCTTTTCCACTCGCCAGCTCTTTTACCGCGGCATTTCCATTTTCCGGTCAAATAATAACGATCATGGTTGATTTGTCTGGCCGTTTTACCTCACCCTTAGCGAGATACATAAATCTATCGGGTGTAAGGTCAATAAATTGTTAAGCCAAGCTGGCGCAGCTGTTCGTTCGGTTACTTTATGACGCGTGCGAGATTAAAATCAATTTATGACGCCAATTCCTAGCGGCACAGAATTCGAAAAGCAGAGGGATACGCTCGATACCCTCTCGAACCATCCAACTTCTTCGACGTTTACGTGGCCGAGCTTGAACGCGGTCTTAGCTCGTCGGACGTTTGCCGTCGCGTGAATTATTCATCGGAAATTTTCTTTTTCCGCGGGAACCTAAGCACCGTGTGTTATTAAATAATCCACGTTGCAACTTTTCTCCAACCCTCCGTGCCTCTCAAACGAATCATAATTTCAAAGCGGCGTATCAGCGTGTTCTTAAATTCTTAACTTTTCCTCGCCCTGTTTCATTGCGGCTACGTAATGGTAGCCCCAAAAGTTTTAACTTCTCCTTTATTTCTTTTTTCGGGAACAATTTTTTGCCTCTGTATTACATCTCGTTCGTTGCATATTAACGGACTTGCCATTTCTGTTTTTTTACGTGCTTCTAATTAACCTCTTCGTAAAACATTCCTTCAATGAAATTTTAAATATTTATTAACTGTCTGTAAATGTTAACACTGTTAAGGGTTGAGCATGGCTCTTTTGTAAATTATTACAGATATGGATTTTATTTTAACACTGTCCTTTTGAAGGGGGTAAAATTACTTTCAATTACACTGTATCTTTTACTGAATTTATATATTATATATATTCTTGGTGTGGTAATAATATATCTATGTTAAAATTTTCTCTGTAGAGAGATAAAGCGTTTAATATTTAACGTATCATGTCTATCAAAAGTGAAGTTTCCGAGCCAGTAACTTTGCGTAGCAGGGGGAAATAAAAAATATAAGGATGCGTGGTTTGACGACAAAATGTAAGAAATACTCGTAGTCTCGTCAAAGCGGTCCTTTAATATGGATGTGTGATTTCCCAGGTGGGCTGTTTCATCCGTCAGACGACAAGCAGGAAGTGGCCTTTCGTTATGCCGTGGAAAAGATCAACGCTAACCGAGACATCCTCCCCAAGTCTCGTCTCAGCGCCCAGATTGAGCAAATAAAGCCGCAGGATAGTTTTCACGCTTCCAAGCGGGGTGAGTGTTCTTTTTACGTTTGTTAATTTCGCAATTAAACTCGAACGTTTCCTCCGGGAAGCACTCGCTTCAAACGCGAACATTCACTATTTAAGCGCTATTTTGCCGGCTGTCTGATCATTCCTGTTTCGTTCTACTGAATACATTTTGCGCCGCAATTATTTACTCTACCTACTTGAACCGGTTGCTTCAAACCGTGATTCGAGAGAATTTATTTAACTCGGTATTTTTATGATTATGACATGGTTCTTTTAGATTAAATTTTTGATAATTTATGAACGGTTTAAATATACCAGTTTGCAAGTACAGAATTTATGAAGTTAGTGTAATTATTGAATTACTACGATTACTAGGTTGTATTACGATTATTGTTTATTACGATTATTCCGATTCGTATATATTTTAATTTATATGAAAGTATTTCCAAATCGAAGACACCTTGCGTAAAATATTTGATTAAAGGATAAAAAAGTAATTTTCTGGAACGAGTATAGAGCAGTAGCAAGTTTCTTCGCGTTTCGAGGTAACAGTAAACACCATGAACGTAATATAACTTCCATAGAATTTTCTGCTGTGTGCACCGGATTCTCCGAGATTTCGAGTCTGCGCCTCGTGGAAACTATTTTCTAAGTTCGTGTCTCCGCGACACAGAAAATAGACTTAGAGTTTCTCGTCTAAAGATTTCCCATGTCAGTTTTGCCAGTGTTTTACTTTCATCAATGCTTCGAGAGAACTTTTTTAATACTGTTATTGCGAGCTGCTTTTAACATTTAAATTCGCACAATTTTCATACCATTCTTTCGCGTATAAATATTTTCTACAGATTCTAACTAAATTTGTCAATTCGCTAAATAAATTTTCGTCATAAAGGCCAGCAATTAAAATTACCATGGACCAAATAAAATGAAGCAATTACTTCTAATCGAGCGACGATCAAAAGACACAATAATTAACGAAAGCAGGATATCGTTAATTGTCTCCTGCGGTATTAATTACTGTGATCGGTTTGTTACGAGTGCAGCAAATGAAACGAATACAATTACACGATCAAGTGGTTTAGGAGTAATAGTTATTGCAATGACAGGAGGGAACCAGCCGGGACATGATGGGCCGAAATTATTAATCGGTTACAGAAACGTTGCGGAGTACGATAATTATTTTCGCCCGGCATCATCAGCGGCGGACTAATTATTGCATCAAGCTCCCAATTCATTAAGCCGAATTATTAGCGGCAAACATATACCCTGTGTAACCGTAGCCGTTGGCAATCCGTAAAATGACCGAGTCACGTTTATAGTTTGTAATTCGATGGATCGAACGTTGGCTGAGTTCCACGAGTTCACCGCTAAAGGCAACCTCATTGACGAATCTCGATTTAAAAATGGAACGAACATCTAACGCGGCTTGGTAAACTTCCCTAATTTATGAACGGGATTTTCTTCGAGTTTATATGGCCCGCGGATAATACATTCTTCTGTCATCCGCGAAAAAACGACGCTGCATTTCCTTGTGTAATAGAACGGAGAAAGCGGAGCTCTTTGAGTTATCTACAGACGTTCAAGTTCATTTTCATGTATAGTATACTGTAAGTTTTGTAGTAATATATTCTTTTAACTATTTCATTGAGTATTTAGGTTTTCAAATTTTTAGATTACAATATCTGGAAATTTCAAAATTTGATTTTCAAATATTTAAGACCCTAAAGAATAAGATCAACAAATTCCTAGGTTTTTAAATTTCTAATCTTGTTTTCTAGATTTTCCAGACTTCTAGATTCGCAAATCCTTAGACTGTCAAATCACTAGTTTCTGAAATCACTAGATCTCAAAATCGCTAGATCCTCAAATGCCTAGATCCCGAAATCCCTAGATTCGCAAATCCCTAGATATCTAGTTCCCAAAATTACTAGATTACCAAATCCTTAGATTCCAAAACCCCAAATCTCAAAATCTCAAGATTCCAAGATTCTAAAATACCAAAATCCGTAGATCACAAAATCTCTAGATACCAAAATCCCTATAGCGCCAAATACCTAGATCCCAAACTCCCTAGATCACAAAATCTCTAGATACCAAAATTTCTAGATCCCAAAATCCCTGGATCCAAAAATCCCTAGATCCCCAAATCCCCAAATTCCTAGATCCCAAAATCCATAGATCCGAAAATCCCTAGATCCCCAAATCCCCAAATTCCCAAATCCCTAGATCCGCAAATCTTTAAACCCCAAAATTCCTAGACCCCCAAGACATCTGGATTCCCACATTTCTAGATCCCTATATCTCTAGACCTCCGAGTTTCTAGATCTCCAAATCTATACATCCTTAAATCCCTAAATCCCTCAATTTCTACGTCCCCAAATTTTGAAATATCAAATCCGTAAATATTGAGATTCCTATGCCCCAAATTTCTATGTCCCTAAATTCCTAAACTTCCATTATCTCAAATTTCCAGATCCTCAAACTACTACATCTCCAAATTTCAACTTCTCAAAAAGCCACATTTCTTCTAGAATTGTTCTTCACTCTGAGTGTTTCATAACCGGCAAATAAGTCCATAACCCATTAAATTCTTGGAATTATCTTAAGTCAGGCCAACAATCGTGTTTTATCGGCGAGCAAATCGAAAGGTTGTCGAAAACGAATCACCCGAATCGAATCGTAATCGGCGCCGATGTTCGTGCTGTTTGCACGTTTGCTAATGAGTACGGCGTGTGCCACCTGGCCGGTGTGTAATTACTCACGGGATTGGTCGTGGCCGCGTTTAATCGTCGCCCACAAATCGACGACCTGTTAATGGAGAATAGTATAAACGACGGAGTAAATGTTGGAATCGGGGTATTTCGTACGCGACGGAATTACACGCGGACCCGGCTGTGTACACGCTCGAAACATTCGGATTATCGTTTGTCGACGAACGATAATTCTTTCGCGGCGACCGATTTCGTCGGCGACGATTTATCGTTTTCGAACGATTACGAAGATCGCGTTTCGCGATTAACGGCGAATCACCGTTCCTCGGTTATTTCGAATCGGACTCGTCGCGTTCCCATTTCCCGCGTTTCTTTTTTTGCTGTTAATCACCGCAGTTAATTTCCTTCTCGGGCCATCGATGGACCCGCGAACACCGTGCGCCTTGATTCGCAACGAGAAAATCGTTCGGGGCTTGTTATGTTTTAATTAAACTCGCCTGGGAACCGAGATAATTCCGAACGTTTCGATAAAGCTGATCATCGAAGTTATAGTCCGCTGATTCACCCTGTAAATCGAATAATTTTCCTTTTCTTTCGAGCGTTTATTAATTTCGCGGGAACGATGCGTGCTGCACGATTCGATATCCATATCGATCGAACACGTAACCGCGGAGAACAAAATGGCGACCCTTTGTGCAAAGTTAACGAAGGAAACAGTCTCGCGGAGAAGATAGCATTCTCCGGGACACAAAATGGCGTAAAAGTTGGAAGATTCGCGTTATCGTCCTCGCGGCTTCTTGCGTTACGGCACGACCTCGCTTGAAAACGGTGTTTTCATTCCATTATGCTTAATTGGACGGTACACAATTTCAACGGATAGGACCGAACTATGCTAACCGAAATCGCCTTGAGCGCCGGCAACTTTTCAACGGGCCAATACATTGCCCGAACTTCGACAACTATGCGAATGGCTTGAAAAGAAACCGGAAAAAGTTACGGAATTAGATTCTCTGCTTTCGCGTGTGCTATCATGCTTCGTGATTTTCGATAATTTTTTGCGAAACACGAGATAAACTTTCGATTGTTATTCTATTTGTAGATCAACTGAAATAATATATTTTTCGTGTCCATATTGATATATATTTTGATACGAATTGGGTAAACTCAGGGAAAATAATTTTGTTAAATCAACCATTTTGATGTGTAGATATTTGAATATGAGAATTGGAAAATATGGTTGTGCAAATATAATGATTTGAAAAAATAATAATTAAAAAACATAGAACAGAGACATAAAATATTATACAAAACACTTACCAATTCATTTATTTACAATTATAATTCAATACTTACTATTCTATATACATATGTGGACCATATGTGAATCTAAAAGGCGCGCCATCGAATGACACATGTCAAAAATTAAAATTATACAGCATTCCATGGAACGAACTTTGTCAAATGATCAATAAATAATTACATATAATGTTAATAATATCTAACAGTATATTATCATCTGATAATACTAACTGATAGTATAATACACTATCATACATGTCAGTCACTATCATACGCCAGTTACATGTTTTCATTCGAAAATTAATATGAGAATGTATAAACCAGTTTGTTTTCGAGTATCAGAGCCAAACAGTTCAGATTCAGCAGACTTCTCTCCTTCATATTTCATCCAACAATTTTTACGATATTGCATAATGCACCATGATCAGCCATATGCGAGTCAGGTGTTGAATAATCGAATCGTGTGTTCTGGTAACGCGTGTCACCCCGGGTATCCCTGCATTTCGATAGAAGAAGCAACGAGAAGATATTCCGGGGGCGAAGGTAACCAGCCTCGTAAAACCGAATTACACAGAACCGCGAGAGAAAACTGCGGGTCGAACAAAGGCGCCGACATTCGGTCATGTTTCTCCGTCATATCGTAAAAACGCAGTAAAGAGAGAACATTGGAACGACCATACCGGCTGAAACGAAAGAGGGTTCGTTGCCCGAATGAAAACGTCGAAGAGAGGATCCGGAGACGAATTCTATGAGGAGTTTACTCGCATCGAGACTCTTGACTTTTCGCCTTGAACATTGGGTTAGCAGCACGCGAGCTGCGATTAATACGTCGCTTGGTATGAAAAATAGATTAGGTAGATTGAAAAAAAGGTTAGGTTGATGCCAATGTTCACTTGGAAGATTCGATTATCTGCAAACATCAGCATGTGTTGATAACACTAGTAGATTCCAGCCCCCGGTATAGTACAATAATTTAGTTAGGATCATCACCATTCGTTCAGGATAATTTAAGAATGAAACAAGTATAAATATATTCGTAAGAAAATAAAAAGAGGAAAAGTTTATCTGGAAAGTTGAACTCCAGCAAGAGTGGTTCCCTATCTAAATTTTCTATCACTGAAAAATTGAGTATTTCTTGAACTCAAAAATATTTCCTTCAAAGAATTATATACTATAAATATCTCCCCAGGAAATGGGTCCACATATCGATCAGTCTATTTCTTCTTGATGTATCAAAAAATATTTCAGCAAAATCAGTGATCTATTTGCAACAATTCTTTGCAAACCATATCTCAGGTATTAAGTTCCCCAAAGATTCCTCCAACATAAAAATTGCCATCTATTCAAAATCCGCCATAACGCAAAGTACCCGTGTTTCATTCGTTCGAAACCGAATGACGATCGAGATTTCCTCAGTGTTCGATAAGAGATAGGGAACAGAGGGCAGAAAAGGCGGACATGAATAATGTAAACGGTTTTCACAATGGCGAAACGCTTTTTATTCCCTCGGACACCGGCCGGATATCTCGATGTGTTCGAGGGCTAGGAAAAAGCGAAAGGAAAAGTTGCGAAAAAGGTGGAGAAGTCTCTCTATCGGGTACAAGGTGCGCGTAACAGGAAGTCTGCTGTTGTCGGAAATTGTTTGAAGCGCTTACAGCCGCAGCCACACGGGATAACCTGGCATCCGGCGGAGATTCGATTTTCTCGCAGAACAACGTCGGCTACCAGCTACTTCTGAATACGCCACTATTATGTTAGATGACTGCGAACACGGTTAATAAGCTAACTTTGAAGAGACTGCTTAGCCTGAACTCGAAAAGAACTTCCTGGACATGGTCTTATAAAGTTATCCGAGCGAAATACGCGAATTTTTGGTACAAAAATCTGCTGGGTTAGCTGTTAAGATCACCGGGAAGAGGGAACATTTTTGGCTAATTTTTAAAGTTAGATGGCAATGAATTTCGAGGTTACTGCCGGTATCTTACTTCGAGGAGGATATTAAGGATAATGTATTTTGTTTTGTAAAAATTTATGATAATGGTATATTCTTTTTTTTGGGATAATACTGTTAAGTTGTGGGGAAGTATGTTGTGGAGTTAGGTTATGTTAGATGTAAGTTGTATTACATTTCTGTGCTTTTGTATTTTTATACTTCTCTATTTTTATATTTTTATATCTACATTGCTATATTTTTACATTTCTATATTCCTTTATTTTTAAATTTTTATATGTCTATACTTCTATATTTCTATATTTCTTATTTCTACAATTCTACATTTCTACATTTCTACATCTCTACATCCCTGCATTTCTACATTTCTATAGTCCTACTGTTCTACATTTCTTCATTTCTGCAGTTCTACATCTCTACATCTCTACATCTCTACACTTCTGCACTTCTGCATTTCCATAGCTCTACATTTCCACAGTTCTGCATGTCAACGTTTCCACAATTTTGCAGTTCTACAGTTCCAGCTGTATATTTCCACGTTCCTACATTTCAGCATTTCCACATTTTTACATTTTCAAATTTGTCAAATCCTCGAGTACATAATTTTCAAAATCTCCAAATGCCTAAATTTTCAAAATTCAAATTTTGACGAACGTCAATCGGAAACTTCGAAAGTAACGACAATTGGAAGAAAGCATTACTAAATGTTAAGTGTGGCAGTGAAGAGAAATAACGCAGGGAGTGGCAGAAAGTGTAAGTTATTCGATTTAATCGTCACACACGCGGCTCCTATTAAAATGTCACCGTGAACGCGACAGGGGTGACTTTCAGTTTAGGTGCATCGTGGAAGCTAGGTTCTTAGCCTCCGTAATTCGCTTTTCATGCGATTACGTGACGTGTGAAAGCGGGTTACAGTTACGTGCCACAGTAATTACAGTTTTGAGCTTTTCAATTACACCGTCGACGCGACCAACGCGAAAACATCACAGCGCCGCGCAATTCAAGAAATAATTAAACGGCTGCTTTTCTTGTAATCCTGAAATCGTCCTTACGCCCGCACGCATACATATTCAATTACTCGAAATCCCGAATCGAGTTCTTGTCCGTTGGTTCATTTACCATTTCGGGTCGATTCGTTTCAAAATAATTCTCCATTATTTTTTAATTTATATTTAAAAATTAGTGATGTTTACAAATTTCTGTTTGAAATCATGTGAAGTTGTGTAAAATTTATTTAGAAATTTTGAAATGACTCTGTGGGGCATTAATGTGGATTAGATAATAGTTCTATATATTTAGAGATTTTGGAATTCATATTATTTAGAATTCATTGACAAATATAAATATATATATTTAGAATGTATAGATACTCTACACATTTATTTATAAATAATCTATACACATACACATACATGTACGAAGTAGAATTTATGTATAAATTTCTTGTCTGACAAAATCCACTCTCAGTAATTTTTATTATAATTTTGTTTTGGTATAATATTTGCAGTCCTTACACATTATCTTTGATCACCTCTCAAATATAATAAGATTAATCGATTATTTAAATTTTATTAAAACCATTTGTATTTTTATCCGCAAGTAGATAGAAGCTTTTTCGTATTCTAGATTTTAAAGTTGCCATGAATGTGCAATTTCACAAAGAAACCGTCATTTTTCTGTCAAGCGACAATGCAACGTGATGCAGGATATACCTCCATTTTCTGACAATTTCAAATTGAATTCTTGACGTTTAAATATTTGTGCGATCCTCGCAGCGGTGATTCGATAGATTATACTATTCGCCGTTGTATGATTCGCGGAACCGACGGTACATGAATGCTTAGTTTGCTCCGGGAAAAACGATTTAGCTGCGAATAATATCGATTCCTGCAACGAAAAGCAAGACATTTCTTGGAAATCAAAGAATCTTTCACATTGAATAAAAATGCATCAATATTTTATAAATGCATCTTTGACATTTGTGTAAAATAATTGCATTTTCAACTTTGATATTTGTGTAAATTAATTACATTTTCAACTTTGATATTTGTGTAAATTAATTACATTTTCTACTTTGGTATTTGTGTAAATTAATTATATTTTCGACTTTGATATTTGTGTAAAATAATTACATTTTCAACTTTGGTATTTGTGTAAATTAATTGCATTTTCAATTTTGATACTTGTCTAAAATAATTACATTTTTAACTTTGATATTTGTGTAAAATAATTGCATTTTCAACTTTGATATTTGTACAAATTAATAAATTCAGTTTTGACTTGAAACTTACACTAAAATAATTACATATTCAACCTTCAATTTTTTTTAGAATAACAGTTGCACTTCCAACCCTGAAATTTAAGTAGAACGTTATATCCATTTTTCAACGATTACATTTGCACTGATTAATAAATTCAATTCTAGCTTAGGAATTTCTGGTAAATATACATATAGAATAAATACATGAGAAGTATACTTTCACAATAAAAATGAATTAAAGAAAAAAATAAACCAGAGAAAGAATCATCAAATTTCAGTGGATTTGATCTCACGACCATCAGATCTAGAAGCGAGTACCTTCTATTTCCACAACTATTTTACATTTTCAACAAAGTATTTATGTGCCCAAATAACAACGATCCACGAAGTTGAAAATTAAAATATTTCAAGAACCCGGTTCCATTCTGAAATATCCTATGAAGGTTTCGCAACACAATATACGTACCATAATTGTCATATACTATCCTTCCAAAATTCATTTTCACAATGATTCGTTTTCTTTATCTGGATCTGTGGTTTAGTAGGATGAATTCGGATTGAATTCACCTAAAGGACTCGTCTGTACGGCACCGCGTACCCAAGAAGTATAGAAGAAGACGAGAGAAGAAGAGGAATGCTTCTTGAAATCCGAAAAGAAACAATCGCCGCGAACGTGGTTACCAAAACGAATAGAGGTTAAAGCTTAACGGTGTATCTTCTTCTCGTGAAATTCGGTTCGGTTAAACCGATGCAACGAGCTGGAAAGGCGTCTTTCAGTTAAATCGGCTAACAACGAAACGTTTATCCTCTTAATTGACAGCAACCGCTTCGATTTGCTTCCGGATTGTCGAAACCATTCGTTGATCAGTAACGAGTTGACCGCGAAATCGATGCTGCTCGCTACTTGAAATTTTTCGAACTTTAGGAGCTAGATATTTTTGGGATTATAGAATTTGGGTGTTTTTAGGATTTGGCATTTCTGTATTTTATTATTGTAGAAATTTGAATTTTGAATTTTGGAACTTTGGAATATTGGAAATTTTTAGTTTGTAACTTTGCGGTTTTGGAAATTAGGAACGACGGAATTTTTGAACTCTGAGATTTTAGAATTCTAGAATTTTGGGATTTTGGAATTTATGAACTTTAATGCTTTGAAATTTTGAAATTCTGAAACACTGAACATTGGGACTTGGGGACATTGAAAATTTGAAATTTTTATACTCTGAAGCGTTGGAACTTTTTAAGTTTCTAACTTTGGCACTTTGGAAATTTGAAACGATGGAATTTTTGAATTTTTGAACTCTGAGACTTTGGAATTTTAGAATTTTGGTATTTTGGAATTTTTGAACTTTAATGATTTGAAATTTTGAAATTCTGAAACACTGAAAATTTGGAACTTTGGGACATTGAAAATTTGAAATTTTTAAACTCTGAAGCGTTGGAACTTTTTAAGTTTCTAACTTTGGCACTTTGGTAATTTGAAACGATGGAATTTCAGAAGTTTGGGATTTTCGAATTTTTGCATTCTAATTCCTTGAAATTTTTGAAATTCTGAAACACTAGTAATTTGAAATTTAAAAGCGTTGAATATTCAAAACATTGCAACTTTGAAACATTGGAATTGTGATATTTTGATCTATTGAATTTTTCTAACCTTGAAACTAAACTATAGCTTACATTTAATCATCTTTAACTATGCACTCTAAATTACCATTCTACAACTTCATTTAATATTAATACATTATACATAAACAAACAAAAATTTTAGTGAGGAAAGAGTAGTTCCACACCTGAGTAAAATAATGAGCCAGAACGATAAAGCAATTGAAATAATTTTATGCGAGTTAATTTAGACAAGGACATTGAGTTGAAAATGTCGAAATTATAGCGTTGAGTGTAGCGTGGCCCCGGAAATCGAATAATTTACAGAGACGGCCAAGCAAGTTCGTTCAAGAAACACAGCAGCGAAACCGCTCCCCCTGGGGTATTAATCAAGAAAATTGCACAAGTTTCCCAGTGGCACGGGGAAAAATGTAAACGAAGCGTTTATATCTCGCTTGTCTCGCGAATCTAACGAACAGCATCCACGTGGGTTTACGTATTCCACCATGAGCGTATAAATAACGAAGTTCGCGTAGGTGGATACGCCAGGTATTTTGTACGACCGTTAAGCTTGTTAATTACCGAACTACAACTGCGTTTACGTTGTTATTTCCATTACAAAGCGATACGACTTCATAATGCAGCATCAGCCGGGGTCATTTTAGCTCCGCAAATGGCTCCACTCCCGACCCGTTTGCTATACGGTCTGCCAGGTCAAAGCCGCATCCAAGAATTTCAAGTAGATTTATTAAATAACGAGGACCCTGTTGGCCAACCGAACTTCCCGGAATCGTAAATTTACTTTAATTTCTTAGGGAGCTCTGGGACTTTCTGCGGAGTAAAAATAAAAGACTGAGGTCAGCTCCCTTTGTGAAGGATATTAAACTTTCAAATATTTTAATTTTAATATTCTCGAATTTTCAAACAGTATATTCCTTTATTTTTCTGATCGAAACATGCCATAATTAAAACTCGTTAAACTATTTATTGTATGCTACCTTATTGCTATCTGTCGAATGTAGAATCTTATTCTATGTGGAAAATCAAAATTCTAATTTGGCCATATTTTTGAACGTACACTCCTCTATTTTTCTGATCGAAGCATACTGTAATTAAAACACGTTAAACCATAGTATTTATTGTATGCTACCTTATTGCTATCTGTCGAATGTAGAATCTTGTTCTATGTGAAAAATCAAAATTTTTATTTGGTCATATTTTTGAACGTGCAGTTTCTTCGTACAAATGGTGAACATTCAACTAGGAAAATTTAATATGTCTTATAAATAAAGGGAACTATAAATCTCTTTGTACGATCAATTCCGCCGTTCAGAAACATAAATCCTCAGCTCAGGACGCACCTTGACAGTTTCCGAGACATCCAATAAAATACATTCACCCTTAATTTTGAGATCTAATTTCCACTCCTCATTGATAGCTCTAAAGTATCTAATGAATTTACAAGAACTGCAAAACAGCTATTATCAAATTTGATGATCGACACGTCAAGTCCACGTCAGAAAAAAGTTAGTCCGTATATTTCCGTCCGAAATCCGGTCGCATAGAGGAAAGTAAACCGGATGGCAGAAGAAAGAACGATGCTTCGCGAGCATGGTTCGCTATCCAGCTGAATTAATACAAAAGAGTGCGAGAAAGTAGGTCCGTTGCCGGTGAAGTCTTGAAACTCGCCGAAAAGCTGCAACAAAGCATCCCTGCATACTTCAACGGCCTGTTAATTAACAGACAAGCTTTTCTGGGACACGGAATTTACAACGAGAATTTCCGTGGACTGCACGTTTAAGCGGAATATTATGAAATCCCTTATTCGCCGGAAAATTTCCAGGCTGTTCGCGATGCCGGAAGCGCCCGTACGGACCGCTAAGCCGGTCGAGGATCGGTTTATCTTGTTAAAATTTACCTAAACGCCCGCCCGCTCTGCCCGTCGCATTCGCTGTGAACTAACGCGATCTCGACGACGGAGAGCTTTAAACTACCGGCCGAACACGATCTAATGCTGTACGATCGAGTTCAGTATCGTACTTAAGTGGTCCATCGAGTAACGTTGCAACCCTTACGTCGTAATGGAAGTGTTTCGTCTCGGTTACTTGGTAAGCGGCTTTGTAACCGTCGCTCGAAACTTTGGGAACCTTGGTCTTTCGTTCGATAATTTTTAGTTCATATTTCTTTTTACTGGTTTGATCACTTTTTGGTTGATATTATAAAGACGCTTATACTTCACACAGAATTTAGGAATATTATCGTTCGACTTCTGTCTTCGTTATTCTATTTTGTTAATATAATGCACCGTCCCTGTGCTTTACTCAAGGTTTTACGGGGAACGCATCTCCACTTTTTGGGAAGAACAACATCTCTGTGTGAGAGCGATCGGGTCTTACATCAACTCGGTCCCAAACTAAGGGAAGATCAAGGGTCTCAAACGCTAAGGGTCTTAGACTGGTTTCCTATTTCACGTTGGCCCTAGGAAAATGGTTTCTTTCCTTTCTTCTCTTCCTTCCACCAGGCCCTGCGTCATGACTTAACCACCCCCTTTTAACACAAATATGGAGATTCAGGGAAAGTAGGAAATGCCTGGTACAGGCAAAGTAAGAAACGCAAAAATTCGTCTACCTACTTACTCTTACCACTGGCTAGGTTTACTGGCATAGTGTAAGCGGTCCCTAAACTGATTCTGGCCGTCGTCATAGACCTATTGTCCGCTCTTACAATATACGGTTTGATGCTTGTAGAATGAAATTTGATTTATTAGGGATTTTCATAGGCAATGTCGATTTTTTTGCAATTTGAACAGTTTGCAGTTTGAGTGACTATTTTGCTATTGACGCTGCTATTAGAAATATTTGAGTTGCATCGAGTTTCGATTAGAAATTAGTAAAATATGGGTTGTGGTTCACTGTTGAATCGTCAGTTAGTTTTCGGTGATTTATGATGTATGACTTTTCCATTTGGGTGTATTAGATGATCTATGATGAATGACTCTTCCATTAAGGTATATTAGATGATTTATGACTCTGTCATTGGGTAACTGGAATTTTTATTTGAAGTGGAGTAGGTTCTTCACATTTAGATAGTTTGGAAGATGATATTTGGGAATTTGGGACTTGGTATTTCACAATTTGGAAAATTAGAAATTTGAAACTTAGTATTACAGAGTTTATAAAGTTAGAAATTGGGGACTTGGTGTTTCACAGTTTGGGACTTGGTAAATTTGCAAATTTTAGATTGAACACTATAGACTTTGGAAAGTTAGAAACTTGAAATATGTAATGTAAAGTAATATAATTTCAGAATTCAGAAATGTGAAAATGTCACATCTGATAATTAGATAAATCTAAACAGGGAATAGGAGAATTTAGGCCTTTGAATTTGGATATTTAAGTGTCCTTTGAGAACAGATCCATCTTAGTCTTCATCTTCTCTACTCCCTCAGAACGAGTTCTATAAATCCAAAAAAGCAAAACAACCTTTCTTATATTTCTAACTGTAATCCTAAATCTTGCAATACCAACTGTACCTAATTATCCAAAAATTAAGAAAATCCAACGAGGATTTTCGTTCGCCTTAACCCTTAAAAATTTCGCTTTAATCGCAACTTTAAGCACCCTACCGTCCATCTTGCGGACTATACCTAGTTACGCCAATGCCACAAGTGGAATAACTTACGCAATAGTCGCCCGTTGCTTTACTTACGTAACTCGTTTCAGCATCCTAGAAGTTTGAAATTGTATGATTATTCGATCTTTCGAATGTGTAAATCGGAAACTCGCTGAACAACCCGCAAACATTTCACGCGTTGAACTGTACGGTTTCGCCATGTGACCCGAGATTGCCTCAACGGTTGATTTCTCCGCGAAGAATTCTCGCTATTCCGAAACGAATGATCGATCGACGAATCGAAATCGAGTGGTCGAATCAGAACGCTAGCCGCAATTGACCCACGCGATGGTTAATATCGCGATTCATTGTTTCCAGTGGTATTGTCGCGCACTCTGTGATCTGTAACTATTTATTTGCAATTCAACGAGAAAATTATAGAAGTTATAGGACGGTTGTTGCGTATGTATGAGTTTGTTAACTCGCTTGTGCGTGTAAATGAAGTCGATGAAGCGTGCGACAATTGTTCATTCGAACCGCTGTTGCTGTCTTTTATTATTCAACGCTTTATCGCTAATAAGGTAAATGAACCTATTAATGACTGCAACCTCGATGATGACCAATTACCATTTATTTAGTAGAAAAATTTACTAAAATCTGCTAAATGTATTTTATTTACTATTTTTAAGGTTCTTCTGTTTCGAGGATTTCTATTTTATTTCTTTATTAGGGCTGTTTTATAGGGTTGAGCTTTTTATTCTTTTATGAAAGTTTACAGGTATAATTAAATTGTTCAAGATAGGTTAACTAATGGAGAATATCAGTGAGCTACGAAGATATCAGTGAGGTGTAGTGTAAAAAATTTATTCCTTAGGGAAAGTTAATTTTTTTGAAGAAATTCTTATTTGGGCTAATGACCACAGAAGTCAAGGTGGTTTTAAATCAGTCGCTCATCGATACTTTTTGTATGTATTCAATGTTGCAGCTGAAAACTTAGAAACTTAGGGATCGACATTTGGTTAACATCTTTGTAGGTTGCAAGAATCTTGTTCTATTTTATTTCTTCATTAGGGCTGTTTTATAGGGTTGAGCTTTCTATTCTTTTATGAAGGTTTACAGGTATAATTAAATTGTTCAAGATAGGTTAACTAATGCAGAATATCAGTGAGCTACATATGAAAATACCATTGAGGTGTTATGCAAAAAATTTATTTCTTGGAGAAAATTTATTTTTTGAAGACATTCTTATTTGGGCTAATGACCACAGAAGTCAAAGCAGTTTTAAATCAGTCACTCACTGATACTTTCTTTAAATATTCAATGTTGTACCTGAAAACTTAGAAACTTAGTGATCAACATTTGATGAACATCTTTGTAGATTAGTAAAAATCTTTGTAAGTTAGATTTATATGTTCATTTCAATAATTTTTTTTTAAGGAAGTTTGTTACAAGTAAAATTAACTAAACTGTTCTATAAACGTAGCTACAAAAAATTGTTTATACAATTACTAATAAAATGGAGAAATAAATGAACACATAATCCTTCGAACATCCAGCTAAACAAATCTTGAATATTACTTTAAAGAACACTGCAGTTGAAGAGGTTTATCAAGGCTGTAAAAGGCTGCAGGTAAATGCGGCCTCCATCTTGATCATTTATTCCCCGTCACGAACGCGGACGGATCGAAAGGGAACAGAGAAATAGGGGGTTCGAATATTTGAATGGTGTCTTAATAAATCGTGACCGGCCATCCAACGAACCCAATGAATGCACTCGTCTCGGAAAGAAGTACCAAGTAGATTTACCGCAAGTTCGATCAAGGTATAATCGGTAGAGGATGTATTTGAATCTATTTATATTTTTCCAACGGGACAAAGGTTGCGTTTCAATTAAAAACGCGTTACACGACTCATTCAACTTGCTTCGAATTATAGACAAACTATTAAAAACTCGAACGCCGATTGTTTCGATAGGTCGCGTTTCTCCCTTTTATTGTCCTCGATGCGAAATATTCCGTCAGATACCTCGATCGATCGTGCATGTTTAATTACGTGGTTATTCAAATAGCTTGCGTCATTGAAACGGCAGTTTTTTTCCTCGTCGAAGTTGTTTGCATCGAGCAAGTTCGTAAATTCATTGTGGATCAATACACACGTACGTACTCTTTCGTGTTTACCGAACATGGAATAATCTCCGAGCTATTACGGCATATTTTTTCATTCAACGTTGGTTGGCCGTGTGCGTGGCTGACCCATTTCGCGCGCGCATACACCCGATGCGAAGGAACGTGGAAATTTTTCGAATTAACGCATCGCAAATAATCCCGCGGAACGGGCGAAATGTTCATCTACCGGTCTTTATGAATATTCTACGAGCCATTTGTCTATGACTCCGAGAATTATGCGGAAACTCTTTTCTATGCTGTACCGGTTTAATTACGATGTTTAAATTACCTACCTTAAAATTATTATTCACGAGACGCGCATATTTTCTTTCTCTTTTGCTTTAATGAAACATTAAAATATTAAAGTTAGTGCGTTTAATTTAGTCGGGTTTATTTTTAATAGGAGAGAGCAACAATTTAATAAAAATTCAAACGTACAAATATTCTACGTTTTCTTTTCCTTGGGGAACTCGTGAATGACGCACTGTTGCTGATGTACTTTGTAGACGTACACAAGGTATCCTTGTGAAAATGGCGAGGGGAAAGAGTTCACTTGATGGTTATCCATTTGTAAATTTTCCAAGTTCAAATTTTTTTATTTCAAACTTTATTGGAATTTGTGACATTATTTGAATTTGAAGATTTAGTGGTTTAGATAAGAGATTTAGAAATTTGATAATTTAGGGATTTGGAAGATTAGGAAATCAGAAATTTAAGGATTTGAGAATATAAGGATTTAGGAATTTAAGGGTTTGGAAATTTAGAAAGTTAATAATTTAGGAATTTGATTGCATAGAAATTTGGGAGTTTAGGAATTTGACTGCGTAGGAATTTGGGAATTTAAGAATTTTATAATTTAGGGATTTGGCAGCGTAGAAATTTTACAATTTAGAAATTTGGCAGTGTAGAAATTTGACTGCGTAGAAACTTGGGAATGTAGGAATTTGACTGCATAGAAATTTGGAAATTTAGGAATTTGACTGCATAGAAATTTGGAAATTTAGGAATTTGACTGCATAGAAATTTGGGGATGTAGGAATTTGACTACATAGAAATTTGGAAATTTAGGAATTCAACTACATAGAAATTTGAGAATTTAAGAATTTAAGAATTTTACAATTTAAATATTTGGCAGCACAGAAATTTGAGAATTTAAGAATTTTACAATTTTAGAATTCAAGGCAATGTAGAAATTTGGGAGTTTACCAAAAATAATCAAGTTATTAATAATTACTAAAACAAGTTCTAACAAAATAAATCAGCATTAAACAAAATTAACCAAACATAACTAAAATATAACAACTAGATACAACCCATTATTTACTTAAAAAAATCTTCAAGTATTATCCTATACAAAAAGTACCTTCTCACTTATCTATAATTAACTTTAAATATAATTAAAGTTAATTACCGACAGAATAATACAAAGTTTCTGAAGCGGAATAAAAACACGAAGAACAAAAACCACGTACGATGACCTGTCATCGATATTATGACGATAGTATTGATGTTCTTTTTTATTGCTTATAGTGCGTGAAGCTAATCGACGTTTCCTCCCTTTTTCCTCGTTTTCTTCCCCGCTTCGTAATACTCTTTCTCGACTATCTCCAATAAAACGCGGGCTGATTGAAAAATACTCGGGGGAAACTACCACCGATCGTCTATGACGTAACCCGCAATTATTGGTTCACCGAAAGAAAAAGAAAATAATACTCTCGATCAAATATCAACGTATATCCCTTTGCGATTCTTGTAGATCGTTGTGAGACACTCATAATAAATTTACTTTCGACAAACTGTACAATTTCAATGTTCAGTAAACTTTTCCATAAATTATCTTTTATTCAATCTTTTATTCAATCGATTAAGTTTCTCAGTTTTAGTTTCTTGGGTTCAGTAAATTTTCTTGATAAAACGCGGAAGATTATTTTGTACCGGAAAATAAAGAATTATTGTAATTCTAATTTCTTTTTCTATTTTCAGTAACCTTTTCCCTAAATTATCTTTTATTCAGTACTGAATCGATTAAGTTTTTCAGTTTTAGTTTCTTGGGTTCACTGGATTTTCTTGAAAAAACCTAGAATATTATTTTGCACCCGAAAATAAAAGATTATTGTAATTCCAATTTCTTTTTCTGTTCTTCATATTTTATACATGTCGCTAGCTATAAATTAACAGAACTATTCTTCAACCACCGTCGTTGGGTCCCAGGAATATTTTACTCCCAGGAACCGGAAGAATCAGCCTCAATATTTTCTGGTCGGGAAAAAATGATCATGGTATCTGGAACCTTTCAAGATTTACAGCTACCGACAACATACTATACCCGTGCATGAAGTTAACAACGTTATGGAGCAAAGTATCACATAATTCTTGTTCGTACATGTGTACGGAGGTTGTTTCCTCGGAAAACATTTTCCAAAAATCGTGTACGACAGAAGGATCCTACAATAAGAAGTTGCAAGCTTTATAGAAAAAGTGGGTCATTCTTTTAATTTTCTATATTGCTTTTAGTCATGCAACAACCTTTTCATCACCAAATTTCATATTGAAGAAACACAAAAATTTGAATATTGAAGAATTTAAAAATGGAAGATGTGGAAATTACAAAATTTAAAGGTCTTGAAAATTGAAAAGTTTGAAAAAATATGTAAATGTAAAACTTAAAAAATTTTCGAAAAATTACAGAAGAGCTGAAAAATATAAAATGTGAAAATTAAAAAATTTACACATTTCGAAGTTAAAAAATATAAAAGCTCGAAGACCCGAATGTTTAACATCTGAAAATTGTACACAGTTTGAAAAATTGGAAAACTTGAAAACCCAAAGACTCTAAAACCTAAAAACTAAAAAGTTTGCAAAATTAAAAAGCGTGAAGATCCGAAGACTCGACAATTAATTTAGTTATAAATTAAAAAATTTAGTTACGTAACTAAAGCGAAATAAAAAGTTCCGATTGAATCAGCATCCCCAAAGTCACGCACTCATAACTTCCATAGCGTGCAGGGACGAAAGGGTTAATAAAATAAACGCGTACAACGGCAGAAGGAAGCGTGGTCCGTTGTTTTAAATGCAGTTCGAGTCAGCCATGATCCTCCCCGATCGTGTCCTCAAATTTGCATCAGAAAAAAGGGACGTTATTCCGGTACATTTGAAACGACTGACCAGCTGAAAGTGGAACGGTCTGAAAACGTAACGATTCACGAGCCGTTGTTGGAATTGCAAATAGGAAACGCCGATAGTGCGACCGGGTCACCGGTGAACTTTCGAATTAATATAGAAGCACTATCGGCTCGTTATTTTCAACGGATATTCTTATCAAGATCTTCGTGATCCGTCTAATTATCTTCCCTGAAGGGAAATGTTTATGTGAAACGGTAGCTCCTCGTCGAAAAGAAGCTGATTAATTGCTCGCAGTACAATGGTTATAACCACCCCCTCGTTGAAGCCCCTTGGTTTTCCAGTCACGAGGATCTTTGTTCTTGAAACGGCTGAAAGAAAGTTTCGCCGTGATAGAGCTCCGGCTGTTTCCTTAAGAAGAATAATAAATTACAATTGCAACGTTGACGAGGAAAGAAGTAGAGGGTGGCGAAGACAAAGAGAAAGGGAAGGCAAAAGCACAAAGGGGAAGACGTTAATCGGATTATTAGTGTCAAGCAAGGGAAGTTTGACAACGGGTCTTGTCGACTGAATACACGGGGAATTCGCTGAAAGGACAGTGACTTTTTGTCAGGAAGTTTCCTCGTCGACTGAACTGTATTGAACTGTTCGCCGGTATCGATCGGGTATATCGTTGATTCGACTCTGCTGGTATTCTGTGAGTTTCTCGGACAGACAGAATCGTGGATACAGCTGTAGAATTGAATAAAAGTAAGCAATCGCACCTCTGGAAATTTCGAAATTGTTTCAGCGTCGTTTCTTGGGACATGCTTTAAACTTTATGGACCATAAGGTCGGTTACGTGTTTCAGTAGTTTCTGCACGCTTCGTACGGTTTTACGTTTCGCGGATGTTTCCGTGTCTTCGGCATTAGCGTTTCGGCTCCTTTAATGTTAAAATCATGTACCGGAATTTGAGAAAATACCATCCGACTTTATGTACCGCCAAGCTTTCGAAATACCACATAAGTCTTCTTTATTGGAGTCGCTAACATTATTTGGTTGAGAGTACTTCAGGGTACTTGCACATACAATTCTTTGCTTAAATGTGAATACAATCTGTATTTGATTCTTTGAGTAAGGCTTACAAATATTTGTAAAATACTTCAGAACAAATTGTATCACCTATCAGAATTACATACGAATATTGCAATGAAATCTAATTGTCCAGCCACACTATTTAAATTCATTGATTAGGTTAGGTTCATATAACTCTTCGAGTAGTCTTTACAAATATTATCTCAAATTCGTTCTGAAAACGAATTATGTCATATGTCAGAATTACACGTGAATATTACAATGAAGTCTAATTGTCCAGCCACACTACTTAAAAGCATTGATTAGGTTAGGTTCATATAACTCTTCGAGTAGTCTTTACAAATATTATCGCAAATTCGTTCTGAAAACGAATTATGTCATCTGTCCAAATTACACATTAGGATTGCAATGAAATCTAATTGCCCAGCCACACTATTTAAATCCATTGGTTAGGTTAGGTTCATATAACTGTTCGAGTAGTCTTTACAAGTATTATTGCAAATTCGTTCTGAAAACGAATTATGTCATCTGTCCGAATTACACATGAACATTGCACATGAACAATGAAATCTAATTGTCCAGCCAACTATTCAAATCCATTACATATTTATTTGATAAACCTATTTAATCCAACTAGTCAAAACAAAAATTAATTTAGAAAAACAATCCTCACCGAATGAAAAGCAAATATCTAAATGAATAGAAATCTTTCGCTAATGCTTGGCTGTCGTAATTGGTGAGCAATTGTTGTTCGTTCACAGTGAATAGGGTTTTCAGGTTTGTATGGGGTAACCACAAAAACGAACGAGTTTACCGTTTACTCCACACGGTCATCGAATCGATGGTTAGCTCGAATTCGACACTAATTCTGAGACCACTTGAGGTCTGCACAGAACTAACGGGTTTGGGCTTTGACCCAGATCCCAGAGCGTGTGTTGGACAATGGTCTGGAATACTTTACCCAATGCAAAGGCTATCGTGTCTAACGAGAGCAGATTCCAATCGTGGAATCTTCTTTTTCAACTCCTTTTACGTGAAACTGAGTTTTAGGAACACATGTTTGCAAGATATTTCTCTGCAACAATTACATTTTATGTAATAGATGTAGAAATTGAATAATTTTAATTACTAGAATTTTTCGTTGATTTTTATCAATTTAAATATGAAACCATTGTTTTATTTTCTATTTATATTGCAGTGATTATTGGTAATTTAGATTCTTTAGTAATTCAATGACTGGACTTTATATAATACATTTTAGGTTAGGACTTCCACATTAAGAGTTCCATAGCAATTTTAGGTTAGACCTTCATCGAGTTTAGGTTAGGTCTACAAGTTACAGATTATTATAACAAAGATTACGAAGTATATTAACTCCTGTTAAACTAAGTAATTTTGTATGTATTTATTAATTGATAATTCTTTATTAGTATTCCACTGACTCGATTCTGTATAATCCAATCATTTGACTTAACCTAACAAATTATAAGTTAGACCTACATGGAATTTAGGTTAGGTGCACAGGTTACTATAACAAAGATTACAAAGTATAAAAACATCAACTAAACTAAACAATTTTGTACGTATTTATTAATTGACAATGTTAAGGTTAGTTTTACATTTCATCAGTGCATCGATCAGTACCATAATTTTACAAAAATCGTCCATTTAGAGAACGCAAGTAACATGAACGCGATTGCGTGTGAAATACGTGACAAGTATAATAAAAAATCGTCGAGCATGAGGTAGACAAAAATTCGTTAAACTGTTTCGACGCAGGATAGGAACAAAAGGAAGCCGCCTCGTCATCTCGTTCGTTCGGCGACACGTTGTTGCAAACCCCGGGAATGGGTCGCTTGCAATGCACGCAGCGTTAATCCGCAATTTTCCGATGCAAATGCTAGCCAACCCTGCGGCATTTTCCCCTGGGATATGTAGTCAGAATAAAGACAAACTTTTCCCGCCTTTTTGTGGATATCAATGGCGTCGGTTGTGGTGTCAGCGTTGCGAAGTAGATGCAGAAAGAAATTAAATAAGATATTACACACTTGATCTTTTAGGGATTTGAATCATTTTATTCGAATGTGTCTGGTCTTTTCAAGGTTTACTGAAACATGTATTATATTTGTAGAAAATTTTTTGTTAATAATAACAATTTTTTCTTATTGATACTTCATGTTATTTTGAAAATTCTTTTGAAGAGTTTAACTGTTTATATTTTATTTTTATATTGTTGTATGCTGCACTATTTGTTCTAGTACAAATCTTTATATGTTTTTAATTTATAATGTTAAAGATGCGATAATAAAATGAGTCACACGTTTCTATAAAGATTCATTTATCCAAAAATATGGCACTCAAAGTGAAATTTAAAGGTAACTGCACAAAAAGACATGTAATGCTTATCTCATACTGAATCTACCTAGCAGAGATACGATATCGTCAAAAAGCGAATTTTTGAAAAGACTACATATAAAATGAACGAATACCACAACCAAAATGTCCACGACCAGTAAATATAAATGGTTCTAAAATAACCTCTCGTAAACGTTGCTTTGAATTTCTCGAAAATTCAATGAATCCTCAAAAGGGAAATTGTAATTAGCGCTAAAGTCTCGGATTAATTAAGTCCGCGAAGTCTGTGTAGCAAGGTAGAATTACACGGAAAATCGAAATTAATTCGTAATTCTAGAGAGTTGGTTTTCGGATCGAAATAATATTCCAATATGCCTCAAGAGTAAATCGCATCGTATCGTTTGCCCGCAGTTTCATTATACACAATGGTAATTTTTATATCTAACGATTCCGAGTAACGTTGTTTACAGAACACTCGCGTTGCGATATTTCGATGTCAGATTATTCGGTAACGATGCACACATCGATTCGTTATGCGTACATTCCGATACAAAATAAAATATCGTCATTAATTTGTGGGCCACTGCAAGAATTTCCCGTATCTCATCGAGCCACGTGAAAGCCGAGTATCGTTATTCCGACCGTACAAACATTCATTTTTTTTTTTCTAATTGATATTAATACCAATCGCGTGCGTCGATTGGATCAATACTTAACGAAGAGAATTTCTGTCTTCAGTTTGCGTTGTTTGCGTTGCTGTATGAAAAATTTACTGATTTGCACACTCTTTTATCTTTTGCAAAATTCTTTTATTTATACAAATTTCGAATTTTCTGAGATCACAGGAAGATTTGACAGTTTAACCCTTTGCACTCTGGAAGTTTATTGTGCCATTTAAAATGTCCCCTCAGAGGAGACAACGGAATGCAAAGAGTTAAACCAAAGTAATTTACAAAATTCGAGGACTCATTAGAGATATAAAAATTTGTGAATCTGAGAATCCTGAAATTTAATAATTTCTTTAAACAATCAAAAAATTTGAAATATTCGCTCTATAGTTCAGAATAATTTTCTGAACCCGTGCACGTGTTGCACCTAGTATAACCAATGACTCGTGCCATGAGGAATTTCCGGGCTGTCAGAATCGAAGTCAAACGAAACAACAAGCCCCAAAAAGGAGCAGCGTATAATAGAGCAGGAACGTACGAAATATTGGAAAAAAACCGCAAGAGATAGTCGAGGAACGCCGGGCAAAGCGGAATCCGTGATGCGACTGCGGCGAGGACACCGCGAATAACCGCGTATGCAAAGCAGGCGACGGTCCATGGGGATGAAGCTTAATGAAAAATCGATGCACCCTGGCTGCGACTGCATGGAACTCGAGCAAGGGCGCGGTGAATGCGTTCTTCGCGAGTGCCGTTCACTATGGACGCTTTGGCGAGGGGGTTGTAGGCCAGGGTTGTAGAAACGACACTAAAACGGAGGGTAGATGGCCTTCAGCGCGATAAAAATCCCGCGGCTATGCAAATTCCATGCCGTTGAAATCCCGTGGAAGATTAACAGAACACCAACTGTTCCTCTATTCGTGTTTCGTTCGCCTCTCTCTGTATGGCCGACTGTGCGTCTTCGTTTGTGCGTGTCTCGCGTTTGTGCCGCGCGGAAACGGAGCGGAAAGGATGTTGAACAAAAACGACGGAACGCGGCCAACGATGTAAGAGATTCGCTGCTCCAGAAAATACGTTTCCATGAAACGGTCCTAAGAACTCGAGTTTCAAGGGATGAATCTTGAAATAAGCAAATATTTAATTCACACGTTTTGGATGATTCTATGGACAATGTAAAAACCACGAGCTTGCACGTAAGCTTTCCGAGTACTTGGTGTTTTATGCTTGACGGTTTATGCTTGGAGGACTGCGAAAGGGGTTGCGAATTTTTTGGGTGGTTTAAACTGTTTATCTTCCTTGACGTTTGCTGGTGTGAAAATCAGTAGAATGAAAACTCGGTGCGACACTTGATATGAATTTGTAATTTAAATTTAATGAATTCTATTGACAACGATATTTTCTGCGAACATTCGTAAATAGTGTGTGAATAGTGTAATGCATGAAAATAAAAATTAATATTAACAAAGAAGATACACATAAAATATATAATAATATACTGTATATCAATAACATGAAAAACAAATAATATAATGCAGATCAAGAATATAAAATATAAATAATATAATGCATATAAAAAACATTGAATAACATAAATAGTATAATGTAATAATGATATAATGTATATTAAAAGCAAAAAAAAATATAAAACATGCACAGTAATATTTATGACAAACATAAAATATAAAATTCCAATTAATACCAGATGAACGTAAAAAAAAATTCCAGAACATGAATTTTTTTGTAAAATGAACTCGCATTTTTCCAGGAAAATTGTTTGCAAAGAATCAATTTGTGAGGGACCTCAATTTCTTGTACAAACTACAGTGATTTTCAATTTTAAATATCTCGCGAACCATTGACCGCATCCTAAAAAAATATGCAATTGCGTATTAAAAAGCCGAGCTCGTGAAATTTGCAAGAGCGCACAATTCCGAAATAAATTTCAGTTTGAAACGCGTTTTTAAAAACTAATAAAATGCATGGTTTGATTGTGCGACGAATTAAAATATGAATCCAAAACCGTTCGAAACATGAATTCGATGCAGAATTAGATTTCGAGTGCGGTATTTATTTCGACCGCATTTAAGCTCCATGTTTTTTATCGTTGCACCACACACGTTTCGGTCCAATCATCCCCATCC
The DNA here is from genome assembly GCF_050947335.1 of Megachile rotundata. Taxonomy (NCBI): domain Eukaryota; kingdom Metazoa; phylum Arthropoda; class Insecta; order Hymenoptera; family Megachilidae; genus Megachile; species Megachile rotundata. The sequence continues at coordinate 8,352,006 of NC_134991.1, read as the reverse complement.
GCGGGCAAAAGTTCTGCAACTCTATGAATATTATAAACAAGCCTGAACGTTATAACACGAAAGGTGGTCTTGTAAACTATAATACGGCGAGGATCGTATAGTTCGCCGTTGCAGCTCTTCTCGAACCGGAGCAACGTTTTAATGTCTCCTTTATCTAGTCCGTTGCCAGGGAAACTTTGAAATTTGTCGGAAATTTACGACGGGGTAGGAGTATCGAAAGGTTGCTATCAGCCTCGACGTATCCTCGAAGGATTCGCGAAGAAAGAGGAAATTGAGGCAGGAATCGCGAATTTTTCGAAGGGAAGAAATTCCATTACATCGTAGTTCACTTTCTCCCTCTCTTTCTCTCTCATTCTCGTAGTTTCGAGTTCTCGGTTTGATCTGCGGTCGACGCGTCGCGTCGAAAAGTCGCTCGTGAATCTGGCGGCACGGCGAACGGATCATAACGAGCACCGGCGGCAAGTTGTAAAAACTTTTCCCTTTTCGTGAGTTTAATACCGCCGTCCGTTGCTGGTACAACTGGTCCGGAGCTTTCGAACTTCTCTACGACTGTATGATAAAAAACTGTTCCGGCGAAACGTGTTCCCGCGAAACTGGAAATATATATAAACAAGCGAGCCGTTGATTCGTAGATTGAACACATAGACGGTTGAGCGATGCCCTTCTCGTCCCTGGATCAAGGCTCTTGACTGTTCGAAGTTTACGAGGACTCAGAACTTTGAACAATTTTTGGTACGTTGGAGTGTGTTGGAGTATTTGGAAGTAAGAATTATTAGGAAAATTGGGGTTGGATATTATTCTCTGTATAGGATTAAACTTTTCAAATTTCTAGATTTCATACCTCTGAAGTTATGAGACATAAATTAAGCGTAAGAGGGATGAATTAGCATAAGAGGTGAGACGTAACAATTCGCATATTATGTCTGAATTGCATTGGCGCTTTTAAAACTTCTCGGTGAAGAGTCAAAACTAATTGACTCTTCATTTAATTGCAACATAGCAAGTGTAAGCAAAACGCTTCTTTCCCGAATTTCAAGGTTCTCATTAATTTTCCACCGAGTAAATTTAAATAAACAGGATTATTATTCTACCAATCCGTTTAATGAAATCACGCAGCGTAACTTTACATCGAATTAGTTGAAACGAATTAAAGTTACAATTAGTTCACGGTTCAGTTAACTACGATTTCGTTTTAACTGGTCGGAACAGAACATTGCCTGAGGAGGAAGTATTATCGTCACGATTGCACGGCGCGACGTAAGTTCCGTTTCCGGCGATTTTCCTCTCACCAATGATCCAGACAAAGACGTTATTGGCATTAATAATTTCGATTCGATTCGATTCTAGCCATTGAAATTCCCCGGGAAAGTTTCGACACGATTTCTCGCCGTTCAGACTGCACGAAGTCGTTCTCAATCGCGAGGCTTGTCCCAGTTACTATACGGGTCCTTCAGACACGCCCGGTAATAGCGGGGTTGTCGCAAACTTGTGGATGGCTTTGCGAAGCTTCATGGAAATTGCTGCTACGATTTGCAACGTACGAAGCGTGAAATAGACAGCGGAGTGAGACTCCATTTTGAAGTGCGTAGACGTCATGAAGATGTCACTTCGCAATTCTAAACATTAGACACGTGATTTTATAGAAAATTGCATTGTATTTCTTTTAATATAATGAACGAAATTAGGCCTCTGCACTCGAATGTGGTGGTGGCAGAAAAAGTTTAAATTTTTCTCATGTTTTCTATTATTAATTGATTTAGTTAAAAAATATTTACTCCCATTTGTGTTAATGACTCTTGCAAATATTTAACGTAAAAATAACTTCAATCTTAAGGTGGGTTAAAATGCAAGCCACTCATAAGCAAACTCACCTAACCTTAAAAGTTCAACAAGATTTTAAAGCAGTAAGATGTTAAAAAATTCACTGTTTGCATTAATTAAGATTGTATGCATTCATGAATCTCACTACTGATATTTTAGTTCATAAATTAATATTTTGTTCATACATTAATATTTACTTTACAGATTGAAGTTTTGTTCATTTTTATTAGTCACAAGAATTATATCTTATTTTTTAAATACAATCGTCTATCAGTTTGGATATTATAGACATCACAAATTATTATATTATAAATTATTACTTATCAAGATAATGATTTTAATAAAAATTTCCTTATAAATATTCAAGCAAAATTCCAGCGAGGAAATAACTTCATAACATCATAATTTTGTAAAGAAATAACGAGCTAAGAAATGTGTTTGCAATTTTTCCTCCACACTCGAGGAAATAAAAACAAAATTATAAAGTACGTTCCATTACAATTTGCATACACCGGTGATTCCGCGTAGTTATTCCATTAAGGTTGCAATAAAATTATAATGACCTTCTTTGCTATCCTTGTAGCTTCATAAATTGCGAAACTTTCAGGAATGCAATCGATAACACTAGGTGGAGCGACGTAAGCAGGATTTCTTACAAAAGAACGAAGAACATTATGGGACAATATTTAATAATTTCCCTGTAATTATTATAACTGTACAACAATTGACATCGTAACTTCGCAACAACTGACATTAATGCTTTAGCGTTACAACTTTTCCTATTAAACTCCTGAACCTCGACAGAATGAAACTGATAATTATTTGAAGTACTTAAAATTTTCTATAAAACCCGAAGTAAGATTATAAAAGAAATTCCATCGTCTTCTCTTCTATCGATAACAATCTCCTTCAAGTTACATTGAATTTATCTTCGCCATTCTTTGTTCCGTAGCTCAAGCTTCATAAATTTTCGAATCTCAACAAAGTGCACTCAACTTTTCAATCACGAATTTTCTACAAAGTTGAAAATAAAATTATGAACTGTTTATGGGCACGCGATACTATCGATATTTATAATACTTCAATATCTTAGAAGCTGAATTTGAAAAATCTTAGAAGACTCGATATCCGATTATTTTATGGAAAAATGTGGTTGCATTTTTCATTCGACGGCTTTCTAATCTGCATCATAGTCTATATTCTCATTTTCGAGTCAGGGCATTCCATCGCCCGGGAAAATGGAGCATCGCCCTCAAAATGGCGGACGCTGCAGTGCGCACCGTATATAACACACATTTACACGTCTTACTTTCTGCAATGTTCAGCCGAACATCAGACGACAATCTACGATGTCTCGTGTACTTGAAGTGCTGCTGCAATTGTGACAACGTAGCAGGAAGCAGACACAATTTTGCCGCTTCAAGATCTATTATATCTTAAATGTATCTTTAAAACTCCGGTTCTTCGACGCGTCATAAGCTCCAGACATTTTACCGACTTTAACATTCATTTTGACATTTTAGGTGTTTTGGTGACTTCAAACTACAGAAACATAGTAATAAAAAAATTTGAAAATTTCAATCAATCCAAAGTATAAAAAGATTGAAAATCAGTCGCATTATAATTGCCTATATGTATCAATAATATAGAAAAGCCAAAAGGTTGAATGAAATAATTTTACTGTTTTAAAATAGCATCAGCAAGTAATTCTATGGACATAAATTTCCTAGTGCAAAATTTGAGTGGTCTTTAATCTCGACAAGATTTTAGTCCTCATCGACAGTGTATACGCGGAAGCATCTCGTATACTAATTAATTTGCATAGGGAATAGCGTTACAGCGTTTGATAAACGCGTAGTTGGAGGATCGCGTGTACGCAGCTAAGTTTCGAGACAGGGTCAGGGTTAATGTGTCCTGTGCATGTCAGCAACGCCGGCATATCCTCCAAACACTAGCCTAGTTGTAGCAAAAGCAACAGTTGCCTGGTACAAGTTCCAAGAGATTTCGCCGCCGACGATCAGGGTTAATTAACTCCGAAATGAAACATTCCAGACGCTCGATAATTGGCAGCGATCAGCTCGCTAATTGCAAATAGCATGGAAATAATATAACGAACGACAATTAACCGTAGATCGATAGGAGCGTTTGTGTCCGAAACGACTGATTGTCAACTTTTGTGTGCGTTGTTGCGAGCGTCGTTGCTCTCGAATTAATTTGATGGAAAGTTCCCGGGGAAAGTTTGGCGGTCGAGTCCCTCGGGAAACGGCGGAAACTTTCGCGAAGATCGAAGACGAAGCACGGAACCGTGAGCCAAGCGGAAAGAAGCGAGCCGATAATTAAAATGTTACCTTCCTAACGAAATGGCGTGTTGCTCGGCTGCCACTCCGAAACTTCGATAATTAATACAATTTACGTTCGCGTCGACGTTCGACAAACGTAATCCTTTTACCGCGGAGTCTCGCGAGATGCCGTCTTTTTCAACGAACTATCCCTCGGATCTAATTTGTTCGTGTCGCAGCGTCCTGCTTTTCCTGTCTCGATCTTCGACGACAACCTTTCGTACTCGCCACGGAATTTACTCGAGTTCTTCTCTTCGAAGTTACGCTGAAACAACGAATCAGCATTATCCGCGCCATTCTCAACTTTGCCGCTTCCATGTTTCGCCTCGTAATTCTACGCTGCGCCCACGGATAAGGCACTCCTCTCGAGCATTATTCCCTATTCGTGTTCGACAGACTATAAGGATGCTCTCGTCTGTTTTGCATTCTCTACGCTCTGTACTGTGTGTGTTACAATTATAGGTGTAAGTTGATATGCGTTGCTTGTTTTTTTCTTGGGAGTCCACCCACGCGTGCGGTGAGAGGATTATGTTAAATACAAGGTTTCCTGCTCTCTGAGAATTGCTTTCTGGATGCTTGAAGTGGTAATAAGGAGGACTTTACAGAGTTGTAATTTTGATTCTAATACAAGTGATAATGTAGGTATTGTCTTTTTGATTATTTAATGGATACGAAAGTGTGAGACAGGTGCTTTTCGGTTATAAGGAGAGATGTAGGGTGGAGGAGAATTATTTGAGTTAGGTAAGCGAGTTATGTGAAATTTTGTAATGAAGCTCTTAAATATATATTTTGATAGTTGGGAGATTCAGAGGTATCAATATTAGACAATTAGTAAATTGAATAATTGAGAAAGGAAATGAAATTTGAGAAAGTGGGAAACGAGAAATTGTAAAGTCAGTGAATTAGAGACATAGAATATTAGTGAAGTGAAAAATTTGGAAATTAGTAGAAGTCGTGCAAAATTGGGGAATTGATTAGGTAATTGGGTAAATGGGGAAAATGGAAAATGGGGAAGTGTGAAATAGGGAAAATGAGAAATGGGAAAATTGGGAAATTGAGAACCTGGGAAATTGGGAAATTGGGAAATTTGGAAACTAGGAAATTGGGAAACTGCGAAATGGGAAAATTGGGAAACTGGGAAATTGGGAAATTGGCAATTTGAGAAACTGTGAAATTGGGGAACTGGAGAAGTGGCAAATTGGGGAATTGGTAAGTTGTAAAATTGGAAAATTGAAACATTGATAAATGGTAAAGTTAGAAATTTACAAAATTGAGAAATACACACGCTGGTCAAGTGGACAATAGGTCAAATGAAAAAATAAAAAAGTGAGAAAATTTTAAATCCGACATTCAAAAAATATAAAAATTCGCAAATTCCCCATTTTAAAAATCTATCAATCCGATAATTTATAAACTCCATAATTCCAAACTCAAAATTTTCATGAAATGCTAAATTCCGAAATTTTTTACTTCACATATGTGCTCTATACTTTCGAAATACCGCGTCAATTCGACCGTACAAGCTTAAATATCGTAAATACCCGAAGTACAATCGAGTAAAACAAGGATTCTATCCACGCGTTTCGAAAAATTGCACGGTCGGCTACTTCGAAGCATCGATTCCCATCGCGAATACCGAAGATCTGTGTTTCCACGTGGCAGCGTTTTATACGTATCACGGGATGCGGTGACTGCCAGTAATGCGATTCTACATCAAGACGAGACCAACATCTCTCGCTCGCCCCATACTCGGATATACGCATTCCTTCTGGCTTCCACCCCATACGTGGCAAGCTGGGGACACGTGCAAGCTCCTGATACCCGGATAATGTCGCACAAGAACCATCTCCTTCTCGGAGAGAACGTAATATAACTGAGACATCGGCTCACAGGAAGAAGAAGACTGCGGATTTAATATGAATACTTGAGCTACACCGAGAACGAATAGCTATGAAAGTATCCAGGACCCCTATCGTATTTTTCAACTAGCTCCCAATGCTTTGGGATATACGTATTCCACGAATTCACCAGACACTCGAGAGGACGATCGTCTATAATTTACACGTCGTTTTTTAGAACGAGTCAGATCGCTCTCGCATGCTTTATTAAAAATTCGTGACGTTTCATCGGATTTCTTTCGTTTCATCTGAACTTTCATGCGGAAAATACGCTGTTTGAGATCGGGATTTTGAAAGAATTTTAGAGGGATTTCTCAATATGACTCTCGTTTTTAGACGCGATTTGGAGAAAGAGTTTTAGATGAATCCTGTGAAAGGTTCGAACGTGTATATTTTTGATAATATTTCTAAAATATGTAGTTTTTGGGTATTCATACTTTTGAAGTGAGAAAGTGAAATGAATTTTACTGGTTTTAGATAGTTTAATTTTCTGAAGTTTTGAATCTTTGAATCTGTAAATCGCTAAATTTTGAAAAGTTAGAATATCCTAATTTTCTAGTTTTCAAATTTTCCTAATATCCTAATGAAAGTTTTCGAAATACTCTAGTTTCCAAATTCCTCAAACCCCAAATTCCTTAGCTTCCCAATTCATCAAATCCCAAATTTCCTAGTGTCTATATTTCCAAATCCCCAAATTCCTTAGTTCCCAATTTTCCAGATCCCCAAGTTCCCTAGTTCCCAATTCTTCAAATCCCCAAATTCCCTCGTTCCCAATTTTTCAAATCCCCAAATTCCCTAGTCTCCAAATTTCCAAATTCCCTAGTTTCCAAATTTCCATATCCCCGAATTCCCTAGTTTCTAATTTATCAAATACTCAAATTCCCTAGTTCCCAATTTTCATAATCCCCAAATTCCCTAGTTTCCAATTTTCCTAATCCCCAAATTCCCTAGTTTCCAAATTTCCAAATCCCCCAATTCCCTAGTCTTCGATTTCTCAAATTACTAAATTCCCTAGTCCCCAATTTCCTAAATCCCTAAATTCCCTAGTTTCCAAATTTCCAAATCCCCCAATTCCCTAGTCCCCAATTTCTCAAATCCTCGAATTCCCTAGCTTCCCTACTCCTCAAATCCCCAATTCCCTAGTTTCTCAACTCCCAACACCGCAAGCACCCAAACTCCCCTTCCTAAATCCGTAAAATTCACAAATTCCAAATCCCGTATCCATATTTCACCTTAATTCGGCCCATAAACGATACCATAAGCAACCGAAACTTCTGTAACCGTGAAAAATAGTGGTATTTCGTAGTATCATGAATTTTGATGGTTCATTATTCGAAATTTCCTGTTGGTCCACGATACCCGACGAAATTTCCCTCTTTCGAGGCCGGAAGTGTTCCCGCAAATTGTGGCGCGAATATTATCTCACGCATCTCGGGGCATCGTTTTCGATAACCACAGCAGAAGTGTGCTTAACCGAGACTGTGTACTAGATGGTGTGGACGTTGTCTTACAATATGCCTAGAATGGTCCCGGAACCACTACGTGGGCTGCACATAATAATCCATGGTGTCTGCAGTGGACCGCGTTCATCGGCCGACCCACTTCACTTACTCGCCACCTACCATGCTCGGCTTATATAGACTGCAGTTTAATTACAACGCGTGTTAACAGCGTATATAGGCTGACGGTGCTCGAAAATTGTCGATTACCGGTGACCTCTTCATTCGCTTGTCGGCCCAACCTGCTCGAAACCAGCCGAAACCTGAAAGTTCCCTGACAATGGAACATGTTGTTGCTGTTTAACAATGTTTCACTATCTTTGCTATTAGGTGGAAAAGCTCTTTTTTGACTGTTCTTTTGAATACTTTGGAACTTTATCAGAAATTTGTCTTCACAAGGGTACCAGGTTTGATTCGCGTTTTGTGGAGGTTTGGAGATGATCGTATTGTCATTTTGGATATCTCTGATATGAACATGTTTGGACATATTATGATATAACATAAGTGTTGTATGAACATTTTTGATATGTACCTATGTTGCTTGAAAATTAGTAGGTACATCTTTATATAGTGTGAAATTAACAGGTATGTCTTTATGTAGTATGAAATTAATAGGTATATCTTTATGTAGCATAGAAATTAAAAGGTATATCTGGATGTAGTATGAAAGCTAATAGATACGTCGTTCATGTACATATGGTTATCGAATAGTATCACATATGTGACAAATGAAATTTTCATTTATTTTGTTGTCATATGTGTCACTTCATATTGCGTCTTTATGTAGTATGCAAATTAATATGTATGGCTTAATGCAATATGAAAACTAATAGATACATATGTAATTAATGTATGATACGTTATCGAATAATATCACACATGTTATAAATGAAATTTTCATTTATTTTTTTGTCATATGTGTCACGTTCATATTACATGCTACAACAAGTTGCAGTTCGTTATTAAATAACAATTATAATATTACTGCAAGTTTAATATAAATAAACTTTGATATATTATAAAATTTTTGGTTTAAGTCCTCCATTTGCTTTAGCTCTCTCCATCTACGTTTAAATTATTCTTACAAAGTGAAACAAAAAGATTAAACGAATAAAAAAATATATGTATCTGAAAGAATTTTAAGAGAACACTAAGTTTCTAACAAAATTTCAACGAACTCTGACAGTTTGAAAAGAGAAATTTGTAAAATGAAAATTGAACACAGTTTTAACAATATCTGGGAAAGTAATTAAAAGTGACATGACAGGCTGCAATTTACGTAGAGATCAATTAGAAAATCTGAGCGTTGATAAAATTACACGCAGTTGATCAGTTCAGAATCAGTTAACGGTTTCCAGCGTCCGTATTAATTCAAAACTTGCTCGTGGTCTCAGCACGAGATTCGCCAGGAATTTCAGCGCCCAGGTGGTTTAACGTCAGATTAACGCTAGCTCACATTAAACTGCAATTTATAATACACAATTGGCGTTGCATTCTCTTTAATATATCATATCATTTTGTTACAATGATTTACGTACCGTGTTGGGGGGTAATTTCATTGGAGTTTTTATTAAAACCGTAATTAATCAGTTTGGGTCTTGGGGAAATAGGTAATTGATGATCTTGAGGTTCGGTGTAGAAAGATAAGAGTGGACATTTGATAGTTCAGAGATTTGGAGATATAGACATTTGGGGATTATGTGGTTTAGAAATCTACAAATATGAGAATCTAAGGATACTGGAACTTGGAACTGAAATCCATGAATTTCAGGATTTGGGTATTTGGAGATTATATGATTTAGAATTCTACGAACGTGAGAATCTATGAATTTAAGGATTGCAAAATTTGGGATATAGGAATCTGGTAATCTGGCTAGTTAGGGATTACGTGATTTAGAAATCTACGAACATCCAGAGATATTGTAACTTGCGAATCTATGAATTCGAGGATTCATAAATATGAAGATTTGAAAATTGAAGAATCTAAAATTTTAGAAATTAAAAAATTAAAAAATCTAAAATTCCAGAAATTTGAAAATCTAAAAATTTAACATTTTAGAAATTTGAAAATCCAAATCTTCCAGACCTAAAAATTTACAAACTTAAAAATTCGAAAACTTGAAAATTTATAAACTTAAAAATTTGCAAACTTGAAAATGAAAAAATTACAAAATCTGAAAGCTATGAAAAAAATTGTCTCATCCAAGATAGCCTGCATATCGAAGCACACCTCAGAACACTAGAAAAGGTTCAATTCCATTTTCCTAAAGGGACGTCTAATTGTTGCTGGAGTGTCGTCGGCAAAGTGAGTGGTTACTTTTCGACGAAGTGACAGCGCAGGAAGCTAATAAACGAGGAACGAGAGGGCTCGCATTAAGGCAGATACGCGTGCGCCTATAAAAGGGGTTGTAATTAAAACGGCGAAACTGCTCTTGATCAATTTAGCTGAGCATTCTTTGACGTTCGTCCGACCGGAACGCAATTTGTTCGCATTAAAAGAACGATACCGGCCATTAGAACTGTCTTATGACTCCTGATTGCGCGGGAATGTTTTAATGCACATTTACGCAATTCCGAGTTTCTTTGTCGTTCGAATGACTTTTCTCACGCTATTTCGTCGTTTTACGACGGTCACGTTCGATTCGTTGACCGAAGGTTTACATTGTTCACGGCCGTTTGCGCGAAACAATGGCTGCGTAGGAACATTCATACTGCAGTTCATCGACAAGTGGTAGTGGCCGTTTATGGTCGGAAGTACGCGCAAACGACGCTTGAATACTCCGGCAAACGATGCTTTACGGCTTTTATGCTTACGATTGAATCCTTCGAATGGACACACTTCTTCGAGGGTTCTGTTGAAGGGTGACGATGTTTCAGACGGGGGAGAAAACGCTCCGAGTGGAAACTTCAGGTGTTTCTATTATATGTGTCGACAGAGAGATGTTAGGATTCTCGAAAGTGAGAATTTTAGATAATTTAGGGACTTCGAACTTTCAAACTTTGAAGATTTTGGGGACTGAAATTGTTTGAACTTTGAGAGAATTGAAATTTTTAGTTTGCTTGAACACTAAACTTTGAGAATGTACCTTTTCGGATGTCGAAACTTTAAATTCAGAAATTTATCAACTTACAAAATTTTCAAATAAAGAAACTCGAAATATAAGAATTTGCGAATTCTCCCCCTTGAGAAATGTCGAAATTTAAAAGTCTATAAATTCGAAAATTTCGTAGCTCCAAATTAAAATACACCCATGAAAGTTTAAGGGTTAAGTTTGCTTTACGAGCCTACTTTACAACCGAGTGTCCTCATGTCGTCAAATGGTGTCCACCTCTATTTACGAAATTGCCTGTTTGGAGATAAAAAGCGGTCCAACAGCACGAATGAAATTAACTTTTTGATTGACCCTCGTAATTTGCGTGAGTCACGAAAACGTGAAATTGTCTGCGAACGCGAAACGTTGTGATCGTTCGAATCGAGTGGCAAAAAATCGTTTCATCCGGCGGCGCGTAATACCGTGAAATTTCTGCTGGTCAACGATGCATGTTTAGCAGAGTGATGGTGAAATCTGATGAGAAAATACGTACATATATTCATCTGGGAAAGGCCGTGTGCCGGTACGTGGGCTCGAGCCGGGTCATACCTTTCAGCGTATGCAAATATAACCGAGCGTTGCTCTATTTGCATACCGCGGCCTCCGCTGGAAAACCGTTCCTCGATCGGTCATGGCGATCAAAAATCGTCCAACCGTTTTGAATATGTAATATCCGGTAAATCTTTTACACTGCGGTCCGATGACACACGAATTCTATTTTTTTCTTTGCCGAAAATGCGGACGACAAATATCCGATCGGACTGCATCGGTTTAATGGCGCACGACGGATCTTGCTTAACAATTCGGTATATGAACAGGATCGAGATTACTGTTTGCATGGAAAATTCTACACACCGTGTTGAAACGGATGTGTAAGTTTTCAATAGACGGGTCAAGTTAATTCTTGCGAAATCCATGCCGTACGTTTTGATGCGAAAACTTCGGGAAATGAAAAGAAAAGCAATTTTTGCCCCCTTTTTACAAGTTCAGCAAAAGTTCTAATGTAACATGGGATACGGTTTCGAGTAAGTTTACCCCGGACAAACTGAAATCTTTTAGAAACTTAAATTGCATGATTTCGCCCGAGGCGATGCCTTCAATAATCCAGTATATCGCGAAAACCCTTGTGCGATTCGATCTTGCGATTCTCGATAATTGCGTACGTGAATTATCCTTTCATGTGTCAATTTTCATAGGTGATTATCCTTGTAAGTTAGGGACATTGACACGCATACCTTTGTATAAGTTTCGTATCGAATAGTTTTAATTAATATTATTCGTCGTTCTTTTTACTATTTATTTTTTGTATTAGTTATATGTTTGTGACATATGTACATATGTACATAATTACATATGTGACATATGTACATATGTATACAATTACATATGCGGCATATGTACATTTGTACATAACTACATATGTGTCATATATGGCATATGTACATATGCACATAATTACATGTGTCATATGTGGCATATGTACATATGCACATAATTACATATGTGTTATATGTACATATGCATATAATTATATATGTGTCATATGTGCATAATTACATATGTACATAATTACATATACGGCCTATATACATATGTGACATACGTACATAATTTTAATTTTTTAACTAATGTTTTTTTTCTAAATTTTATTTATAAATCTCTGAAAAAGACTTCAAGTGAAATATTTGTGGTAATAAAAAGACGTAATTCAATTTCATCCCAAATTTACATAAAAATATTAACTTTAGAATAAGCGAACTTTAACTTTGAACTAGAACTGAGCGAATGTTAAATTTAGTGTAAAACTAAACTAACGTTAAGTTGAAAATAAAGATAAGTCAATGAATATTCAACACGAGATGAATATTAAATTCAGACTAAAAATAAACTCGAAATTTGAAAATTAGAATTCTGACATCGTGAAAAGATAAGATATTTTTAAGAAGATTAACCGCGGTAATTTCTGTGAATAATACGTCATCGGGATACTAATTTATCGCGAGAACAACGGAAACATCGAGGTGGGATAGGTTCGAATCTGGATTCAAGCCGTATCAACAAATGGTACTGGGAACGGCGGTCACGATAGAATTGAAATCCGACCAGGTAAATTGGTTTCGCGCGATCCGTTTTAATTCCGGTTTATACGGGCGAGGCGATGTCGCTTGAGGTCTGGTATCAATAATCGAGAAGCGAGGTTAATGCGGGTAAAGCGCTTTCGCGGCTGACGGAATCGGATCCCGCGGGAAAACGGACTCGGTTTGTAACGAAAACTCCAAGCAAACGCGATAAATCCTGGCTCGGTTCGGTGCTTCCCTATCGTTCTGCTTCTCGCGAACGCGTCACAGTTTCTATGACGAATAAATTTCAATGCTGACAAAAGTACTTCTCGTTTTGAGATCAATTCCATGGTGCAGTATCGCTGAGAATGAACAATTGATTCCGACAGAATGACGTGATCCTTTCTCTTCACGATCTATTAAGGTGAAATATAACATTATTCTGAATAGGAGATTATGAAATATTAAATTGTTTGACACGTGAGGTAATGTATAAGGTTATTCAAGATATAAAATTATAAAACATTTCAATTATTACAAAGTATAAGACTCTGAAATATAAGGTTCTACGTGAAGTTATAAAGTATAGGTTGATTCAAAATAGAAGATTGTGAAACAAAATTGTTCAACACTTGAGATAATGTATAAGGTTATTCAAGATATAAAATTATAAAACATTTCAATTATTACTAAGTATAAGACTCTGAAATATAAGGTTCTACATGAAGTTATAAAGTATAGGTTGTTTCAAAATAGAAGATTGTGAAACAAAAATGTTCAACACTTGAGATAATGTATAAGGTTATTCAAGATATAAAATTATAGAACATTTCAATTATTACAAAATATAAGGTTGTGAAATATAAGGTTCTTCGTGAAGTTATAAAGTATAGGATGATTCAAAATAAAGGATTGTCAAATATAAATTTCTTCATTAACTTATGAAATATAAGGTTACTCAAAACTTGTTTGTAAAATATAAAATTATCCAAACCATAACATTGTACAGTATCAGATTATTCCAAAAATAAGAATGTAATATATAAGATTAACTAAAAAATGACAAAATATAAAATTATTTAAAATTAATCTACAAGATTATTTAAACTCAATGTTCTTGATTATTCCAATTTTTATTCCATATTTGGACTATAATTATTTTAACCCGAAAATTCATTCTACAATAAATACCAGAACGTGAATATTACATCATATACATTTCACCAAAATAAAAGAAAGTTTATACAAAAAACTTGTAAATATGAATATTTATAAAACCTATACTGCATATTTAATACAATATGAATAACGCTGCTTAAAGGCAACAAAACATTGAAATATTCTTTTATCCCTCCATTATATTTGCATGATATACAATTAATCAATTTCATGCAACAGGTACAAACGAAGTAAAATCGTTATTAATTCACAATACCATCAGATTGATAAAACAAAAGTTAAATCGCAGTGCTTTTTTCAAGATGAGTTCTCTCTTTGTAGGTTATGTTTTCAGATTACGATCGTTTTTATTCTATGAGAATCGACACAGGGATTTTTACGGTACACTGAGTTGATACGTAAGCGACAAATTTCTGAGTCGTGTAAATATTCCAAGGCACCAATTTCGAAGATCAACTTCGTTATATCGAATATTATATTAAGCCGATTACATTAAGCTGATTGACGATCGTTTCATGATCGTCTCTAATTGCTGTTCAAACTGTACTTCGTACTGATAAGAGTATTTTACTCGGTTCATTGAGAAGCTATAATGGAATTAATTATAAATGTTCGAGATCGCAAAATAGCATAAAAATATTGTGCAGGCTTTATTGAAAATGTTATGTAGCTTATTGCTAAAAACTCTTATATTCGTATACCTACTTTTTGTTAAAAATAAAGTAAGATTAATAAAGGAGTGATGAAATGGTATATACAACTGTTATATTTATAAAACATATTCTTGGTCACTTTTGGAGTTCACCATCTGCAATTTTGCTCTAATCAAAATATGTTATAGTCCATGTTAAATTAAGGAGGGTTTAAGTCATCATTTTGTCTGTTTCGAATTTTTTCAGGAATACCAACCCTTCAAATTTTCCAACTTTTTTCCATTTTTGCGAAAATAAGTTTCACTTACGAATTTTTTTCTCAGAAACTACTCAATCGATTAAGCTAATTTTTTTTTTGTTTTATTTATAAAGAATTGGAATATTTTAAAATATTTTTTTTAATTCCATCAATTTGTTATAAAATGTTGGAAAATTTTAACAAAGTCTCGTTTTGCGTTTTTTTCAACAAGTGTCATAAAGGGTTTAAATGAAAAAGAAGATATGATCGTATAGAACTATTATATTTATAAGAAGGCATTGTCAAAAGAATATTAATTTACAGAAAAAAATCTGAGGCAATTTTTTATTTCAGCAGTACTGTTATAATCAACTGTTGCGAACATAGAAAATTTTATTTATCATGATTATCATTAGAACGTAACTACAATGATTTAAGTATTAAATTATTTTAAAATATACATGAATTACCTTCTGTTATAAAATTCATGTCTACATCAATTTTTAATACATCAATTTTATTTGTTTTATTTTTACAAATTGTATTTATGAAGGTGCATTTTATAAGATTCCTATATTAGACGACTTTGAATAACAAACAAAATCCATCATGATGCAGTAATCATCATATAATTTGCAGTAAAAAATATCCTTCGACATTAATAAGGTATCGACCTCATAGACGCTTAATCGTTATAAAACAATTGACAGTACAAATCGTATAAATCGGGGATTAAAGGGGTGCCAAAAATGGACGATTCAGTGGTTGGAATTAATTCGGTCGGTAATGGGAAACCGTAAAGCGTCGACTGGTCTTGATTAACGGCGCCGTTACGTTGCAATTTATTTTATCGCCTCGTCTTAAACCGCAAATAAATTCGAATCGTTTGGTGGGAGGAAGATCGTTGTTGTGTATCAGAAACCGCGGCAATGATATCTACGTAATGCCGCATAAAATTATCGGATACGTGCATAAACGCTCATAATTCTCGACCACCACGGAGTCCCGTAGATAGCCGAGTATGGGAGTACGGCAGCATGGTGGCCGCTTATATTTTACTCGAACGGGAATTAACGAGCTGTGGAATAAATAAGCACTTTGCTTATGACGTACGGGGCCAGTGTTATACGAGATTCTGCTCGTAAAATCCATGAACCACAACCGTGAAAATTCTATGAGCTTGAATTTTCTCTTATAGCATGAACTTAGTCGCTCGATAATGCACCACCTGCGATTCTTTTATTTTTTTTTTAAATAAAACCTCGGTACATCACAGTCCTTGTATTTCATCATACACGAGTGCAAGCTTTCTTCACAATTACCGAAAATATTTCTTATACTTTTTATGCAATTATAAACTTCCATTATTGCCAAAATATTGCAGATTTACGGTATTATGTTACTTTTAATATATTTTTTAAATAGGAAGTTTATTTATCTTGACTATTATAATTTGTACCAATTTTTTTCAAGATTGAAAAGATCATGCAACAGATGGTTGAAATAAATAATAGAATCCGAAATACTTTGTGCAACCTTGATTTGAAATGTGCAATCTTGTAAATTTTATTTTAAATTCATCTTAAAATTTATTTACATATTAAATTCATCTTAAATTCATCTTTACAAATTAAATTCATCTCAAATATTATTCACCTTGAAATGCCTACTAAAAACCCAGACAAATAAAAATTAGCAAACAATACCACATTTAAGAACATTCGAATTCAACAATACCATCCATAAACAAATTTGATTATTTCACCCAATAATCTATACGTATTCCCATTTCCATCATCAGCAACAAGGATGTAAGGAACAACAGCAAACACAGATAACATCCTCGATCTCCTAAATACAAAGTAATTCAGTTAATTCGCGAAACAGGTACCAAAACGAAATTGCCGGTATTATTTGAAATTCGAACACCGTAACATTCAGCAACAAGTCGTAATTTGCTGGTAAACCGATGGCGTTGTTTCAATGTTACTAACTTTTGTACCCTGCCCATTATCCCAAACCACCAGTCACTGTTATTCAAATGTAAAACCATGTACAACACAGACATCAAACATGTAACATTTAGTTTTCACCACGGGGTGAATCAATTCCGGTTTCAAGCTGCACTTGATCCACCATTTCACTTCCATATATGTAAGCACGTTTGTAACAATTGGAAAAAATAAAATATTATGGGAGAGATATTTAAATACATTCTTGAAAATGTTGAATTTTTATTAGTTGTTGTGTGTGATTGGGAATTTGTAGATGTGCTGATTTATGTGATGCGGAATTAGTTTTGGAACTTTGCAATTTTTGACGTTTGGAATTTTAGACTTTACGATTTTGGAATTTTTGCAGTTTGGGACATAGCGATAC
This sequence comes from Megachile rotundata, assembly GCF_050947335.1. NCBI lineage: Eukaryota > Metazoa > Arthropoda > Insecta > Hymenoptera > Megachilidae > Megachile > Megachile rotundata. The sequence goes on along the minus strand of NC_134991.1, from coordinate 8,334,848 downwards.
AAGATTATAAGGTGTGGAATGCAAGGTGGAATGTAAGGTGTTAGGGATATAGTAAAATGACAACGTGGAGATTTAAAGACGTAGGGACGTAAGGATATTGAGATTTCGAGACATGGGATCTTAGGGGCATAGGGAGTTCGGGATGTAAAAACTTTGGGACGTAGGTAACTTCGAGACATAGATAGTTTGGGACATAGGTAGTTTGGGACAAGGTTTGGGATATAGGTAGTTTGGGACATAGGTAGTTTGGGACATAGGTAGTTTAGGACAAGGTTTGGGACAAGGTTTGGGACATAGATCATTTGGAACATAGACCGTTTGGGACATAGGTAATTTGGGACATAGGTAGTTTGGGACGTAGGTAGTTTGGGACATAGGTAGTTTGGACATAGGTGGTTTGGGACATAGGTAATTTGGACATAGGTGGTTTGGGACATAGGTAATTTGGACATAGGTGGTTTGGACATAGATGGTTTGGGACAGAGGTAGTTTGGGACAGAGGTAGTTTGGGATATAGGTAATTTGGGACATAGGTAGTTTGGGACACGGTTTGGGACAAGGTTTGGGACATAGATCATTTGGAACATAGACCGTTTGGGACATAGATCATTTAGAACATAGACCGTTTGGGACATAAGTAGTTTGGGACATAGATCATTTAGAACATAGACCGTTTAGGACATAGGTAATTTGGGACATAGGTAGTTTGGACATAGGTGGTTTGGGACATAGGTAGTTTGGACATAGATGGTTTGGGACAGAGGTAGTTTGGGACAGAGGTAGTTTGGGATATACGTAATTTGGGACATAGGTAGTTTTGGACATAGTTCATTTTGAGCATAGACCCTTTGGGACATAGGTAGTTTGGGACAAAAGCTAATTTGGGACATAAGTAGTTTGGGACATAGATAGTTTGGACATAGGGATTTGAAGACATATCTACATCACATGAACATGGAGCCTTCAGGCGTATATTGGTACATAAGGACTTGAAGATATGTGTATATATGTAGTTACTTCGAGATATAGAAATTTCGCTACATAAAGACCTAGAAACATAAGTACTTCAAAACATATGTTAGAAACTTCAGGACATAAATATTTCTGTACCCAAAATTCCCAATGCATCCAAACCATAAAACTTCAAAATATACTATAAACTAGTAATGTCAAAAAAAAGATACCTCAGAACCTTTTACCTCATAAAAGCAAATGCAATTCATTTTCGAGTTCCTATCCCCAACAAAGAGTAATATGATTACAATGGAAACACCATTTAATAACTTAACGACAATATTGCTGGTAGTTGATAGAATTGAAGTCAAGAAAAATAGGTCGTTCGATACCTAAAACGACAGAAATTCCAGGCAGCGTCGTCTGAGGCGGGCATAAAACGACCGTTCTATCGGCACATAATAATAAATCACGATCACGTTAACGTTTGTATACCGTTCGCAGCCCCGGCCGGGTAAAATAAGTTCGCCGAAAATAAGGTTCGACCGTCGCAATTTCCTTCGACGTTATGCGAAGGGCTCTTTGCACGTCGAGAGCTCTATTTCGGTGGTCGGAGCTCCTTGATTTATCGAACGGTGTACACCGCGATGAACGATACGTTATTAACCGATGACGAGCCTCCGAAATGTGAGCTGAAAACGTTTCGGGTACATTACTACGCTGAAATTTGTGAAAAACGATCGATGCGATCGTTCTATTTAGAATCGTTGTCAGCTGCATTGATGGCATGGTTTGGTTTGATAATTTGGCCATTTTACAAGGTTTTAGTAATTTGAGATTTGTGGAAGATTTGGGAGATTTGGGAATTTGTGGAAGGAGGATTTGAGAATTTGTGGATTTAGGGATTTTGGGATTTGCGAACGTTGTGAAGTTTTTTAGACAGCTTATGTTCTGATGTACGTATACCCTGAGGTCTCTATGGCTCTAATGACATGTGTTCCAAAGCCTTTATGTCACATATTACATGTGCCTCGAAGTCCTTATGAATAATCTGTGATCCAAAGTACTCATTTCCCAATGTACTCATTTCCTGAATTGCATATACCCCGAAGTTTCTATGTTCCAAAATAATTATTTCCCGAATCACCTATGATCCGAAATCATATGTGCCGAATTACATATGCTTCGATGTCCTCATGTCCCGAGTTGTCTATGTCTCGAAGTACTTATTTTCCGAAGTTTCTATGTCCAGGGTTACATATGTCCCGACGTCTCTATGTCCCAAAGTATTTATTTCCCGAATCACATATGAATTGATGTCATATGTGCCCAATTTCATATGTCGTCAGTTGCATATGTCCCAAAATCTAAACGTCCCAAACTATTTCTTTCCCGAATCACCTATGATCTGAAGTCATATGTGTCGAATCACATATGTACTGAATTACCTATATCTTGAAGTACACATGTCCCAAATTACCTATACCATCAATTACATATGTCCCAAAGTATTTATATCCCGAATCACATACATATGTTCTGAAGTCCCTATGTCCCAATTACATATGTCCCGAATCACCTATGTCATCAATTACATATGTCCCAAAATATTTACATCCCAAAGTATTAATTTCCTGAATTACCTACGCCTCCCTATCCCTCTGTCCTGAAGTCTCTATACATCAAAATCTTCATGTCCCAAAATCCCCATCGTCCCACTTCGAATGCTCTTCATTTATTTATGGCACAGTTTGATTGCATCGTGTTGCTTCGCTTTAAATCAATAATGCTCTTTTTACGATACTATCCCGAATTCATCGTTGCAATCCAAACTGAGAACCTGCAATAAAAATTCAGAACTTACGAAAAAAAGAAATCGATATACAAGATCCGCCTCTTTTATTTATCGTCAAACGTGATTCGATCATGACGTCACGGGTTAGCATCGATGATTACTCCTTTTTATTATTTCCTGCGAATCGTGTATATTGCACGTCGGTAAAAGCTGAATAGGACAGAGAATTTCCGAGAGAATACGCGACGAACGGATTAAACCGCAATATAGCTCGTGCGAAAATTGAAATTCAGCGATGTAACCGGAGCACGAGAACGCATTTCACGGATAGAATTTCCTGGCGTTGCTTGGAACTTAATTTCGAGTATTCGTTCGCGTAAACTCCTTATTTCTCTAAAAGCCGATCTTCGAGTTATTATCATTTCGATTTTAACATTTCGTGCGCACTTTCCACGCTGTTATGCTTTTAAACTTCCAATAATACGAAACGTTATACCTTGGATAGTCCTGTATCAAGTTTCTTCGATGGTTCATCTCATTTTCTGGCTATTACCGGCTGAAATAACAGCTTTGAGGGAAACATGGCGATGCCAGAATTAGGTTATGCTAAAAGTTATTATTTACCGCACATTCGTGTAGATTCGTCGGACACGTGCTCATTTGTGTAGATTTGTGAGAGACGTGCTTATTTTAATGATGGTATGTGTTGAAGTAAATGGAGGCTTCGTAAAATTTTGTCGTAAATTTGGAGGTTAGGCGATTTGGGGAATATAAGGAATTAGGGAATTTGAAGGTATGGAAAGTTTGGAATTTGGGAAATTGGGAATTATGGAATTTATGAATTTGAAGGTTTGGAAGGCAATTTGAGAATTTGGAAGCTGGAAGTTAGGGATTTGAGGATTTGGAGATTTGCACGTTGGGGAATTTGAAAATTTGGAGATGTAGAGATTAGGGGATTGAGAAGGCGGAGATTTGCAAGTTAGGGAATTTGAAGATTGGGGTATGTAGAAATTAGGGATTTGAAGATTCGGAGATTTAGAGGTTAGGAAATTTGAGGATTCGGTAGAGTAGGAATTAGACAAGTTGAAAATTCGGAGATACAAATTAAAGAATTTGAGGATTCGACGATTTAGAGGTTAGGGAATTTGAAGTTTCAGGGGTGTCGAAATTAGAGAATTCGAGAGTTCGGAGATTTGGAGGTTAAGAAATTGGAGAATTCGGTAATGTAGAAATTAGAGAACTTGAAGATTCGGAGATACAAATTAAAGAATTTGAGGATTCGACGATTTAGAGGTTAGGGAATTTGAAGATTCAGGGGTGTCGTAATTAGAAAATTCGAGAGTTCGGAGATTTGGAGGTTAAGAAATTGGAGAATTCGGTAATGTAAGAATTAGGGAACTTGAAGATACAAATCAGAGAATTTGAGGATTGGAAATTTACAAATTAGGAAATTTGAAGATTTGGTAGTATAGAAGTTTCAGAGTTTGGGGATCAGATTTTTAAGTTAGGAAATTGGAAGATTTGGTGATATAGAAATCAGAAATTTGACGATTGATCATGTAGAAATTAGGGATTCGAAGATTCGGAGATGTAGACGGTGAAGATCATGAGGCTTCAGATGTTTCGAAGTTGGTGAATTTAAGAATGCAATCTAGTATCAAAAAATCCCAAATGCGACTTTAATGACCTCATGCGGGTGACTTGTAGAAGCTCGACAACCTTTATCTATTTTATGTGTTTTTTGTTAAAAGAGACAAGGATAGTAAACATCTATTTTTCAAAAATGTGGAAAACACGAATTCTTGTAACGCCAGCGGCATTTTACGAAAAGGTAATATTTTGCCACGACTTCTTTTGCATATTATTCTGGGAACTCTGGACTAGGTCGCAACTAACATCGATTTTGCAGTTTTGTTCTTACAATTTTATGAAAAATTGTCTTCTATAGGAAACCTTAGTTTCCAACTCATAAAATTTTAAAAACAAAATTGCAAAATCGATCTTCGTGTCGATCTTCACTAGAATTCTGAGAATTCACCGCATAAGATCATTTAACTAACACCTGGGATTTTTGTCATTAGATTTCACCGTTAAGGATTCGTAGACTTGTACATACAAGAACATAAAGATTTCTACATATGAAAATTTAATAAACTCGCAAATATATTAAGACAAACTAAGCTAATGAAAATCCAAAAGTCGGAGAAACTAAAAATGAAAAAACTAAAAATTTCCAAATGCGATCTAAAATATCAAAAATCGGAAAGTTCGCACCTCAGAAACTTGAGAATCACTGTCCCAGTGTAGAGGACCAATGCAGCGACGCAACGTCGAAAGCAATATCTCGTCGTTACGACGAAACGCTTCTCGCACTCGTCTGTAATCGCAGCTGGCTAGCTCGCGAAAGCTAAGCTCCTCGAGGACGAGAAACTGGAGACTGCATGATGCTGAACGGTACACCGTGAAACGTAGTCCAAAGGCTATAGCAACGGAGCAAAGAAACGGAGAAAGAGAGCAAGAGAGAAAGACAGGAAACGAGAGAGAGAGAGAGGGAGAGAGAGAGACAAAGGTAAAGCTCGTAGGAAGTAGAAGTAACGAGCACTTGTACCGCGCCGCTATTCTTAGGATAAAGTTCGCCTCCGACCGCCTCTTTATTTCCGCTCGGCTGCTGCCTGTCTCGGATAGGGTTTATCGTCGCTTCGCTGCGCCTTGCTCTTTGCAAATAAGACGCCTAAACGCGCGTACCGCTGTCGTAAACAGTTTCTGCGAGCAGAACTCTTCAACGTGCTGGCTTCGCGTTGAAAAGGTGCCACAATTGCGAGCTTCGCTTCTGACTGTCGCGTGCCCTCCTGATCGGCTGAAGAGGAAACGATGTTTGGAGAAGAAATTCGTTTATAACGCTAGGCTGGAGAAAATTTGTCGTTTTGACAGGAAAAATGACGATAATCGAGAGGAACAACGTTCGTTTATTATTTAGAGCTTTTGAAAGTTTGGAGTAGGACGAGTGTGAGGATGTACTGATTTAAGAACCTTACAATTTGGAGGTCTGTGGGTATAGAAATCTAGGTATTGGTTGTCTAGATAATTGGGGACATAGAAATTTATGGATCTTGGCATTTGGGGATTGATGGATATGGGAATTTAGCGATTTGGGGGGCTAGATATTTGTGAACATAGCAATTTGGAAACATGCAATTTGGGAACCATAGAGTTTGGTGGACTAGGGATATGAGAATCTTGAGATTTGGGGGTCTAGATAAATGGGGAGATCGACATTGAATGTAGAGATTTGGGGGTCTGCACATTTAGGGACATAGCAGCTTGGAACTGATAGAGTTTGGCGAACTATGAATATGAGAATTTTGAGATTTGAGGGTCTAGATAAGTGGGGACGTCGACATTTATGGACCTTGGTATTTGGTAATCTATGAGTATTTGGATTTTAGGAATTGGTAGTCTAGATAATTAGTGGCATAGAAATCTGTGGTTCTTGATATCTGGAGATCCATGAGCGTAAAAATCTAAGGATTGGTAGTCTAGATATTTGAAGACATAGAAATCTATGGACCTTGATATTTAGAGATCCATGACTCTAGGAATCTAGGGACTTGGTGATCTATTTGGAGATATAGGAATTTGGGAACCTTGCGAATTGAGGCTGTACGAATGTAGAAATTACAGATTTCAGGATCCAGGGATTTGTGGGTCTAGAAATTTGTGGATGCAGCAAGTTGAAAGATTCAAATATCTTTCTTCTTAAATATTTTCCTTACTATAACTTGTCTTGCTCATCTCAAAGTTAACCTCAAAATCCGAAAATACTTTGAAACCCCTTAAAAAATATTTCGGATCTCCTCGAAAAGTCCCTTCATAAAATACTTTGAAACCCTTTATAAAACATTTCGGTGCCCTTGCAGAAAATGCACTCAAAATTCTCTCATAAAATACTTCGGTCACCTCCTCAAAATTCTTTGAAATCCTTCGAAAACTGTATGGAAACACTTCAGAAAGTACTTCGAGTCTCAGAAAATATTGGATGACCTCGAGTAGCGTGACAGTTTGGTCACCACTGTATCCACATTTCCACACATACCGAAACTCAGCGAGTCAATCGAATCCGTCGTACCGAAACGAGAATTTTATTCCGCTTATATCGAATATCGTGTCCAGCGATTCCCAAGACGGCTACGAATACACTATAACGCGTTACGATCCGGGGATGTCGTTAGACGAGACGATTCGTTGCTCTTTCAAGCAATAAAATCGTATCATTCTCCATTACTGTGACCGCGAATCGAAGCTACGAGGCATGTGCGGTCATAGCGAATTCGGTGACCCCGTCTTTATCCCAGGAATTCCCTCAGAACCCGTCCATAGTCGTACCGTTTGCTTGTTTACCAACGACGGATGCTTGCGGAGTAAACTTCGTGGCAAACAACGACTAAATTGTTGCATCGATGTTCCGTTGCTTCGACGATGTCCAGTCGTTTATCGGGTTTCGTTTCGCTTTTACGAGTGAAGCACCAGATTTGTGTTTGCTTGCCAACACGTTGATCGATGCATTATTCAATAATCGAAAAAGTGAGCTCAAAATTTGTACAACATCGTTACAAAATTAACGAGATCGAGTAACGTTTTATTTACGAATTACGTTTTTAATTTTGTATTATTCGTTACTTTGTTGCGCAAACATTTCTGAACGTTTTTCAGCATTTTAACATACAGCTCGAGGCAAACAATGCGTTGGAACTATTTTCTTTGAAACCGCAACGGATATCGTCTCCATTTTTCTTTTTCATTAAATGGAACTGGAGGTGCATTTTGGAGCACACGACATTTCCGGGACGTCTGTTAAAAGGCAGAAAAGAAAGTCTATCGTTTTGTTTCTTTTGAAACGTTTTTTCTTCGAGGTGCATGGTTACAAAATAATGAAGCATGTTTACAAATAATGGAGCGTGCTTATAATGGCGAAAAATTCTATTAAGCGAATGTGTTCTTGGCAGTAAAATATTTCTTCAAGTATTTTGTTAACGGTTATTGAAGATATTCTTTAACTACTCCGTTAATGAACATTGAAAATAATTTATGAAAGCAGAATTCTTTAAAAATTAAATTGTTTAATTATGAAATGAACTCTTGAAAAATTAAATTAAATTTATTGTTTATAATTGAGTAATTGATTGTTGTATTTTGTTAACGATTCTTGAAGATATGCTTTAACTACTCCATTAATGTGGGACGTTGTAAATGATATATGAAAGCAGAATTATTTAAAAATTAAATTATTTAGGCATGAAATGAATTCTTGAAAAATTTAAATCAAATTTATTGTTTATAATTGAGTAATTGATTGTTGTATTTTGTTAACGATTTTTGAAGATATGCTTTAACTACTCCATTAATGTGGGACGTTGTAAATGATATATGAAAGCAGAATTATTTAAAAATTAAATTATTTAGGCATGAAATGAATTCTTGAAAAATTTAAATCAAATTTATTTTTTATAATTGAGTAATTGATTGTTGTATTTTGTTAACGATTCTTGAAGATATGCTTTAACTACTCCATTAATGTGGGACGTTGTAAATGATATATGAAAGCAGAATTATTTAAAAATTAAATTATTTAGGCATGAAATGAATTCTGGAAAAATTAAATTAAATTTATTGTTTATAATTGAGTAATTAATTGTTAAATTTTAAAATAATGTCCAATGTACATCTACGTATACGAAATGTGTACAATTAGAAAATAGAGGGTCGCGGTATCTGAAAGAAGATTCTATTTCCTGCAATGATTATTTACACCAGCAGTATTGCATGTTTTGTTAAAACAGGATTATGAAACTTTACAAGAGAGGATTACGAGACTTTGTTCAATAGAAATGACCGCAGTCTGGCAAGTTCCAACGAAAGACATTTGTAACTTCACTGAACTTCTCGCGGGATCTACATAGTTTCAAAAGAACGCGAACTTGTAAAATATTCTTCCTCGAAACGATTAAAATCCATAACAAGTTCGTTACACGATACAGATCTGAGTTGAGCGTTAAAAATCCTCGATTAAACGCGAGAAATTCGTTAACTCAAAGTTAAAATGTATCCTTACATTTTAAATTAATAAACTGACGGAGGCGGAAAAACAGTACCGCTATTCCAGGGAAGAAAATTTAATTTAATAAAAAAAAACGAGAAAGAGAAGATGGTCGTTTAGAGGGAGCCAATTTCTAAACCTCACTCCAACGTAAAAGGAAAACATGACATCTAACACAAATGGATTAAAAGGAAAGATTCCGCAGCCTGTGGCTCTCGTAATCCTCCACGAAGTTGTTCCTTCGGAAAAAATAAACGCACTATCCGGCCAGCGACGAGTTTCGTTCGTGTAGACCGTGAAAACCTAGCTTTCGGTTTAACGACGATGATATTAAAAGTTGCCGCCTGCCTAATTGTCGCTCTCGTGGCGGCAACTTCGAAATTTCCCGTAGCAAAATTCACCGAGCGATATTTATTTTCTTGCTGACGTGAAGCTTAAATTGACTACTTGTGAAATAAGTGGATGTTGCACGAGAACACTTCGAGTTTTTAATTTGAATATTTGTTTTGGGACTATTACGATAGAAGTATGTTGGAGATATGAGAATGTGGAGATTTATGAATTTGGGAATGTGGGTGTGGATATGGGGGTTTGGAGATATTGGATTTGGGGATGGAAGAATTTAGAGGTGTAGACATTTGGAAATGCAGTGGTTTGAGGATGTAGAGTTGAGGAATATAGAGATTTTGAGGATGTGAAGACTTGTAAATATAAGAATTTGGGAATATGGTGATTTTGAACTGATAGATCTGGAGATGTAGGGATGTAGAGATGTGAAGATTTGGGGATCCTATATCCAGAATATAGGAATTTGGGGGTGTAGGAATTTAGGAATATAAAAATTTGGAAATATAGGAATTTGGGAATTTAGAAATTTGGAAATATAGAAATTTAGGAATATAGAAATTTGGATCATGGGAATTTGGAGATGTCGAAATTTGGGGACATGGAAATTCGGGGATGCAGAAATTCGGGGACATAAGAATTTGGAGATGTAGAAATCTGGGGACATGGGAATTCGGGGATGCAGAAATTTGGGGACATAGAAATTTGGAAATATAGAAATTAGGGAATATAGAAATTTGGAAATATAGAAATTTAGGAATATAGAAATTTGGAACATGGGAATTCGGCGATGTCGAAATTTGGGGACATGGAAATTCGGGGTCATAAGAATTTGGAGATGTAAAAATTTGGGGACATGGGAATTCGGGGATGCAGAAATTTGGGGACATAGAAATTTGGAAATATAGGAATTAGGGAATATAGAAATTTGTGGATATAGAAATTTCTAAATATAGAATTTCTAAAGATACTAATTTGAAAATACAGGAATTTGAAAATTTAACAATTTAATAAGACAAAAAGTATCCAAAAATATAAGAACATAAAAATATTTAAATTTGCAAATATAATCTAGAAATATACAAATTTCATACTTTATTCTCCAACAATTTAATAAAACAGTAAAGTAATATACTCCACATTACTTCACCATGTTATACGTTTCAACATGAAATAAATATGTTTGTCAATTATAGAATTATATTAATTAACTCGCTGAAATATGATTATTTAAAAATCTGCCAAGCGAAAAAAGAGCAATTAATCTCAGAAGGTATTTATTTTTTCATCCCACTCGAGTAAAACGCAAAACCAGGATTATAGAAGGGTGGGTATAAATTCTAGTTTGACCCTCTAAAGACTTAATTCCTCTGATCCCCATATTTTTCCACCGCAAAAATAATGCTGTTCGAGTTCTTCATCTATATAAGAGAACATATCTGTGAAGTTTCAGCTGGAATTAGTACTCGTTACCGCAATTCTTTTTTGGTACCTCGATTAAGTCGTGAATGTTTAAAAAGGCGTTCCAATAATTAATCTTCATATGTACTAATTGTGAAATATCGTTGAATATACTCAACCTTCTTACAGAAACACTCTATAAGACAACAAAATTTGTTAACGATTTCGACTATAATAACTATTGTTAATAATTATGTAGAACAATAGCCTTAAAACAAAATACGTTCTGTATATTTAACACTAAACCTACCGGCTTATAATATGTACTTAATTTAAGATGAAAAATGAAGTCAAAAAATAAATGAACAAACGACAAAATATAAATTAGTACACACATTAATTCTTCATCTTGATAAAGATCAATGCAGATATCAGAAGAATCAATTCAACAAATTGTGTCATTTATGATAAGGATCTTGTGGAACGGTCATTTGACCGATTTGTTAATTTTAGTATTAAATAAAACTTGTCGATTTTAAGAAAAGTATTCTGACACCCAAGCCGTCAAATCCCCATTTTTCTTCACCCCTTCAATCACACAGTCTATAGAGTTATATAACACTCTAGTAACATTCTAACTCGCAGACAGAAATGTTCCAACACGAGGATTCGCAGTATATCATTCGCGGTGCGCTTTAGAATCACTCGGCCAGTAAGGGTGTGCCACTTTCTCGGCGAGCTGCAATGAAAAGAGAATAGCGTTTCTGAAGAGCGTACGTATATCAGCTCGACCCACATATGAGAGTACATAATTCAGCGAGAGGGTGAACCGTTCGCAGCCAACCACTTCTGCTCGATCGAACCCGTATCGAATTTCCACGTTCTATCGTTTCAAACTTCTCGCACCTGCTCCGCTTCTTTTCCCGGCGAATGCCAACTTTTCGTACGATGCCCACAACTTTTTCACCCTGCCCCTAGAACTTCGCGAATTAGCTTTTACGCGTTAACGCGAGACCTTTCGGGTTCGATGCTCCGGGGTTATTCTGACATCGTATTACCAGATTTTCTTTTGAGTTATGCAACTTTTCTTTCGGTTGTCGAACTGGGAGCGACCCTCTTTTACCCTCGGGGGTTTATTCTGCTCGAAATTTAAATTCTAGCTCGGGCACGAGGTTGAAAGTGAAATTTTTTGACCGGGATTTGCGTAGAAATTGAAATACACCCATGGATTTTATGGGGATTATACTTTATGCTGTATTTCAGTATGTATCGCTCCACATCCGATATTGTAGTAGATCTCATTTTGATATGTTATATTATAAGGATTAAATCTGAGTTTATGAAATCTTAACTTTAATGGCATCGAAATTGTTATGTAGTTAAATTATTAACTTTTAGGACTCGGGAGTTTAATCTTTAAGTATTGATGTTATGACATATATTTAAGGTTATGTACCGTAATTGAATAAACTTACTAAATTACTAGATTACTAGGTCCCTATATCTATAAACTTTCAAATCTGTATATTTTTAGACAGCAGAGATGTAAATGACAAATATCATAAAAACCTGATAATCTTTGTACATATTTTCTAAATTTGAAAATGTCTAAATTAAAAACTTGCCAAACTGAATTCGTAAACTATTAGCTTTGAAAACACTTAATTCTAAAACTTCCTAAATACCTAAATTCGTAAGTTCCAAGTTTATAAATTTTTAGGTTAAAAAATTCTGAAAGCTTCGAAGGTAACCGAAACCAAAAGTAAATGCAAATTTGCAAGTTCAGAAGTAAGAAAATTTATTCCCTTCGACAAACGCTCGCACTTCCCTTTCCTCATCGAACGGCGTTGAAATGAATATTGTATACACCTTTCCACGGCTCCGCAATTTTCCTTAGGGAAACCATCCGTGTCAGCAGCGTTCGCTAAAGTTTTCAGTTTGCAACAGTAACAGAAAGATTTCTGAATTTACAAGGAAAGGTGACGGCGGTTTGCGATTCTAGTTATCAGAATCTCGAGCAAATTCCATTGCCCGTGCAATTCGAGCATCGTAGCTACGTGAAAACGTTCAGCGATTTTCTCAAAAGCGATCCGAGGTAGCAGAGAAAGAGCAGAGGAGGAAGAAGAGAGGGAAGTACATCGACATTCCCCGTTTCCCGTTTAAATTCACCAACGACAACAACGACGACGACGTATGTAAAAGGAAGGAAACGTCGTGTGCAAGAAGCGTTTACCTCTCGCACAAAGAAAACACGGCCCTGGGCTAAATAATATTACGATGACTAAACTTCATTCCGTTTCCATATCGCTGGCTCCGTCAGAATTGCCTTACGGACAACTTCCAAACCGTTTCCACGCTACCTTATCGCGGAAACAATTTAATTCTTATCTGGCCGTTCTATTACAAAGCTTCAGAGTTATTCTGGGAACGTAGACGATGTCTCTTCTTCGGGGCCTTTTGCAGGATGCCTCCGGAATCAGTTTGCTCGACTTTAGATAACCCGATATTAACCCTGCGACCAGCCACGTCGTCGCTGTCGGAGTTTCCCTTAATTTTCCCCTCGCTCTTTAACTTGATTTTCTTAGCCACTTTTCCCCGCTTACTCGAAATCCACCAGACACGCGCGCGTACGGTACGCGTCGTGTCGGATTACGAGAACATGTTCAGACGATGAGACACCGGCTGAATCGAGAATCGTGCTGCAGCTTCCTCTGAAACGACGAATTCCGCGTTTCGATGTTACTGCTAAGCTGCTTTGGTTAATGATACACGGAGACATGGTATTTAAAGTAGAGCGAAAATTACACTGGGGTATGTGAACTGCACTGTTTTCCTACTAATGCGATTTTCAAACTACTTTGGTCAGTTGTACGAGGAAACAGATACACGAGGAATGGATAGACTGGGGTGGTTTTTCTGTTTTAAGGTTTATGGAAAATTTTGGTAATGCAACTGATACGTAGAGGAAGGTTCACGATTGATATCGTACTGATTTTGATATGGATAAATTACGATAACGATAACAAGATGATGTGATGCATACATACATGTGTAGATGTATACATCTACATATGATGCAGCATAAATGTATGAAAATTATTTCTTAAAATTATGTCAAGTTTAGAAAATTAAATCTTCATCATAATAATTACTAACAATGTAATTTTGTATTGAAATTTGGAGCTTGATTTTAATTAGAGTGAAATCATTATAAGGCAGTTTCAATTACTGTAAGATCGTTTTGTATTCTTATAAAATCACTATAAAATTATTTTGTATTACTATAAAGTCATGATAAAATTATTTTGTATTACTATAAAATCATCATAAAATTACTTTGTATTACTATAAAGTCGCTATGAAATTATTTTGTGTTACCATAAAATCATTTTAAAATTATTTTGTACTACTATAAAGTCTAGTATTTTGTTTTACTATAAAGTCATCATAAAATTATTTTGTATTACTATAAAATCATCATAAAATTATTTTGTATTACTATAAAGTCACTATGAAATTATTATGCATTACTATAAAATCGCCATAAAATTATTTTGTATTTATGTCACTATGAAATCCTTATGTCTGACTATAGTCACTATAAAATCTTTTTATATTGCTATAAAATCAATGCAAAATTACTATGAAATCTTCTCACATTATTCAAGTGTAACATTTTAATAAAATTTAACAACACTATTCAATAATTAAAGTATAATAATGCAGCGCACCAGGAAAGAAAACAATTGAGTTAATTTCTTATCACAAATTCGAAAGAAGAGTTCACAAGTTTGAACGAAGAAGAAGAACGTTCTAAAACGAAAAAAGTGGGAGTGTATTTGAAACTTAAAGTAATGCACGGCAAACTTCCCATGCATTTTACTTTCCGCAAGTCTGAAGTTGATGCATATCAGAAACAATGTGATTCCGACAGTAAAATTTCAACACGTAATTAGAATCTCATCGAAGAAGTTAATTATGTAAAATATATATGAATAGAAAGTAATGATACTCCCCAAAAAATTCAGATTTTAAAGAAAAAATGATGTCAAAGAGATTTATTATTTCAGTAAAATTTAACAAGGATTAAAATAATGCACTTTTATACGAGGCAGCAAATTTATAAACGGTAGAATGTCCAAAAGTTAACACAAACGTGATTTTATCTTTTTCTTTCAAAGCGGTAGCTTTGAATTTTAATTAGAATCTGATGAAGCTTCCGGCAAACATGACTGTGCCATATTTCGCGGCAACTTTTATTCTTCGCTGTCCGCATAATGTTGGGAAAAATTGCGGCCAGTACGAATAAAAAGTTTGATAATCGTTATAAAAGATAATCTCGGTCTTTCGAGCTACAACGCTCGGCACTGTACGTGTAAGATATAACGAACGAATGGACGCGAAAGTAGAATGAATTTATGTACATATTTGCATTTGTACACGTTAGGTTTTTAAATTAAAGTCTATTTTCCGTTCGCGGAGCGCGCTTTCTTGCTACCGAAACTCATGTGAATTAGTAAATCCTCGTTGAATGTGTTTTCCACTCTGATTCAGCAAAACACGCGAATGAAAATTGTTCGTCAACAGTGATAAATTCAGATTCTTCGAAGCACTACTCTTTTCGAGCTTAAACCAACGAGAGCTTTTGAAAATACTCGGAATTATGGTTCAATATGCATAAAAGGCTCTCGGTACGTTGCTTCGTTCTTAAAACGACGTTACTGCTTTTTACGCTGACGAATATTTACAGTCATATTATGCATTTTTTTTAGAAAGCTCGGTTGCACGCGTTATATTGCATTGAAAGATTTGTATGTGATTTTTGTGAATTGAGATGTTCGAATAGGATCTACGAGTATTATTGAAAAAATGTGTAATAATCCAGAAAAGAAATTATCAATGGAAGTTTAAAAAACTAATTTCATAAGTAGAATAACTGGTATTTTGTTATATGAAGGTTCTTTGACGGATTTTGGACTTGAAAATTTTAGAAATGAAATTTTGGAATTTGACAGTTTGGGAGTTTAAGATTTTTGAAACTATAGGGTTTGAAGAGTTTTGAATTTTACAATTTTAGATTTTTCGAAATTTGGGATATTGACATAAGATTTTAGAATCTTAAAATTTTCGAAACTTGAGGATTTTGAAACCTTGAAAATTTGGGAACTTGAGGACTTTGAAACCTTGAAAATTTGGAAACTTGAGG
Organism: Megachile rotundata; assembly: GCF_050947335.1. Lineage (NCBI taxonomy): Eukaryota > Metazoa > Arthropoda > Insecta > Hymenoptera > Megachilidae > Megachile > Megachile rotundata. The sequence goes on along the minus strand of NC_134991.1, from coordinate 8,319,053 downwards.
ACTTTGAAACCTTGAAAATTTGGGAACTTGAGGACTTTGAAACCTTGAAAATTTGGAAACTTGAGGACTTTGAAACCTTGAAAATTTGGGAACTTGAGGACTTTGAAACCTTGAGAATTTGGAAACTTGAGGACTTTGAAACCTTGAAACTTTCGAATCTTGAGGACTTTGAAACCTTGAAAATTTGGAAATTTAGGACTCTGAGATATTGAAACTATGGGACCTTCAAATTTTTTAAATTTTGGATTTCTGAGTGTTGGAATTTTTAAACTTAATAGAACTCTCCTTTCATTGTAAATTCACCATTGACCTTTTTTATTTCAATCCTCGAACAATCACAAAATTTATATTTAACAGTAAACATAAAAGTACCAAACCAAAAATTATTAAAATAAAAATAGTCAAATAACATAAAATCTACCGCTGCGACTACAATTGAAATCTACGACTTCCTGAAAAATCCCGTTCTGCAAATTGTCATCCATTTTTCCTTACGAACACAGTGCAAATGTTTACAAGAACCATCTCAGCATCCAGAAGAAAATTAGTTTCATCTTGAAGATGCCCTTCGTTCTCGTCTCGGAGTTTTCATCGACTTCTTATCGTAAAGAATCGCGCGCTAGTAGATAAAGCACGTCTTCTCGCGACAATGGCCGCTTCATTTAAAAAAGGATACGTCATTCGAGTATCGATCTCTCGGTCTTGGGGAGGCACGTCGGAATATTCGACGAATCGACGTTTAAACGTAAATCCCGCTTAACGAAGCCATTCGTTTGCTAAACGCGCTTGAAACTTCGTACAAGCTGCCTGTCATTATCTTTCAAGACGTCCTTCCTTTTGCGACGGAGTAAAATGTGCTTACAGAAAAATTGCTCGCAATCGAAGTCGATTTCACGTTTGATTAACTGTTCTCGCTTTCGAAAAGTCGAAAATTGGCTTCAAGTGCGTGGAATAATTATTATATTTTTGAATAGAATTTTTTATTTGGATACTGTAACATGTGTGGACAATTAACATATGTGTATAAAATAATTGTCACATATGTGCACTTCATCATTCTTTTTCGTATGTGATTAATTAATAATTTTATTTTGTTTTATTTTCAACCTATATTTATTTTGTTCCAATATTTTATTATTTTATTTCTATTTTTGGATAGATTTTTTTAACTTCTGGGATACTGTAACATGTGTGGACATATGTATGTTAACATGTGTGGACGTATAATTTTTTTTAATGTACAAAATAATAGTCACATATGCACATTTTATCATTCTTTTTCATATATGATTAATTCTTTACTATGGAATTTTATCTCAAAGTAAAGTAAATACAATTTGAGGTTATGTCCAAATTTTTCAATTTAAATCCTTATTTTTATCTTCACCGAAGTTGTCCAGATGTAAAAATTGCAACACGTTCCAGAAAAATGTTTGTTACGAGCATAAATTAATTTCGGTATACATATGTATATTAAATGTATATTAAAGTGAACTTATTAACACATTGTTTCAAGACAATTAAAATACCTATTAATATTTATCAACGATTTATTTTCTGCTATCATCACGAAGCATGAACACGTAGTCGAACAAATTAAGCTTGATAATCCATGGCTCCAGGGCTTCATCCGTCCAAAATGTTGGCAACAATTATCCTTAGCAGAGTCGAAACACGGAATTCGACTTAAAACGCGTAATGAATGATCCGTGTACGATAACTCAGCAGTTCCGAGTAATTTCAACTAATTTGCGAGCTCGAAATTCACCGGTCGAGAAAGTTAAGTCGAGGTTGACGCGTTCCATGAACGTGAAAATAACTGGTCTCGTTGAAGGATATTTCAGTAGTTGGAGGAACACGGTACGAGGAAGATTAAAGGATAATTTGTTCCTCATTGCGAAGGGATTAAGCACTCTTCATCCTGTTCGGTATCCGGCGTTATCTGTACGGAATGCGTGGGATATCATGGACGTCGGTCGTTGCGTAGCCGGTATCGCGAAAATTAGCATAATCCGACGTTTCGCGTGATAAACAAACGCGACACGCTGATTGGATTCGTCGACATTAGCTTCGGTGATCGATTTCAGCTGGATTCAGGTCAGGGAACAGTAGGTTTCCCCTAGTAAATGGGTCTTAGATACGGAGATGCGGGAATTGGATGGACCCAGTTACAGCCGAGGAAACAGAATTGAATTTATTCTGGTTAGTGTGTTTATTCGAGCGTGCGGAAAGATATCGTTTCTGCCTCGAAACGGAGGAGGTTCAAACGTTCAGGGATCTACGTGTAATTTTTCCAGCGCGAAGCTCCCGCTCGATAAGGTATTGATGCTGGCTGTATCTTGCGACGATTCCGCGTTTCACAGAACCGGGACCACGTTCCTGACAGCAATGACGTATATAATCGCTTAATCCTTGAAAAATTCCGATACTCGTTCGACTTGTTACAAATATTTCATACTTTCATCGAAACTTATCGGAAACTTAAGTTTATGTTGCAATTGAAGGCTTGGTTGTTTAATTAATACACCCTAAACGCTGAATCATTTATCCAGCATTTTTAATTTGTTCAGAAATTCCATATGGTTACAATGTGTGAACATTTCATTGGTACATTGTTAACACATTATAGTCAATTCAGTATTATTAATAAATGTTGATAGCTGTGGAATAATTCGATATTCCAATACTTTCAAATACTTAGCTCACATAGCCTCTAAATTTAAAAATCCCTCGATTCCCAAACGTGAAGAATGCTACACGTATCCAAATATTTAATCAGTGAAAATCTGAAAGTGAACAAATGGAGCATTTTTTTTTTGATTTACATTTTTTCCCCAGGGAAATCAGATTTTCTACTGCGAAAGCACGCTAGGATCATCACGCGAAATGATATGATTTTTACACTTTCACTTCATGACATTCATAAAACGTAAACAGTGCTGTATATCAAAGTACTCATACATTTATTCATATTGCTCACGATATCACACAATTGTATCCAACGTAACACGTTCTAAAATCCACATTTTGTCATTCAACTCGCATCACACAAAATACAATATGAAATGTAAATTTATATATAAGTGACAAGAATTTTGTAATTCCACAAACGAAGTAGTTCCACTGTATCAGAACAACTCAATTTTTCCGACGGTGAATACGCACAGTTTATTTCAATTATTATATAACACACGTATTATAATTTAGTCTGCGAGTGACATCAATATTACAATCAAAGCCGAAATACTTGATCCCGCAACGAAAGTCTTTGCAAAATATAAGTAAAGTCCGTAATGACAACAAGTATGTCCCGTAGTGACAAGTTATAAGTGAAGCCTCGTAAATATAAAGAATGAAACGCGTAGCAACAAATATAAGAGAATGAATCGAAGTGAAGCGCGGGCCCGGTGCCCTCGCTTATTTTATACGTTTCACTCCCCTACGACGTCTCCTAGCAACCACCCGATTTCTTCGAAATCTGCCACGTGCCCTCCGTCGACCTTGGCTTCGCGGTCATCCCTCTACGACCGATCCTTGCGATGCCGCCCGCCCTTTGCGGCCGAGCCGCCGCGCCGCCACGCCGCGCGCCGATACCGATGTCGCGCCGGCACTTGCCGGTACCCGCCGTCAAACGGAGCGGTCCGCGCCTTTGTACTCGTTTCTCGAAAATTACGCATCAGGAGACGTCGCCGAGGAGTGCCTTTCTTTTCTGCCGAAGTGCGCACCTGGGTTCGCCGGCATTTCGCGGTGGATCAAATACTTATTAATTGGCATTTTTCTCGGAACTTCAGAGCATGTGCCACGTGCCACTTTTGCCACGTGCCATTGCCACGTGCACCACGCACGTGTACATTTCTTAGAAAAATTAATTATCTATCGTCTTCGAGTGCGACCGATCCCGCAGACAGCTAGCCGGAGCGCAGGGCAAGCAAGCTCGCCCTCGCCCGGGTTCTCACCTCTCCCGAGCGGAGTGGCCCTCGGTGTTTTGGTGAGCACCACCACTCCCGGGCGGATTGGTTACCCCCGGTGCTACGATGGTGTTTTTCATGCCGAGACACTCATGGTGTTCGACGAATACGGCCACAGGTTTCCCCGTGCACGTAGGGCTTCGAGGCATGGAAACTCGCCATGCCTGCTGCTTTTGACCAGTCGTCCCCGAAAACCCCGCTAAATTCATTAAATCTTATGTTTATCTTTAAATTTTCATTCCATGCTCTGAAATGCCTCAATTGGCCAGTTCTATCCGTAACAATCCTCCCCCTCGTACAAAATTCATTTAATTTTGTACCTCATTTATGCCTAGTAGTTTTATTAGTTTTCGTGCCGGACGTATAAAATCACCCGTTCGTGTGCGCACCTCGGCCACTCTGACTTCTTTATCTACACCGGGAAATACTCGTGTAACGGTCCCTTTTCGCCAACTATTTCGCGGTGCTTGTAAATCTACGATCAACACTATATCGCCTACTTCTAAGGGATTTTCCTTTTCGGTCCATTTCTTTCGCGGTACGAGCGTAGGTAAATATTCGCGCAACCATCGTTTCCAAAACACCTCCGCGAAACTCTGCGCTGTTCGCCACTGTTTTCGCAAACATACATTTTGAAAATCATATCTACCTAGCTGGACCTCACCCGAGGACGATCCTATCAGGAAATGATTTGGCGTCAGTGCCTCTTTATCGCGAGGGTCCAACGACACGTGCGTGAGCGGCCGCGAGTTTACCGAATGTTCGGCTTCTGCAAAGAGCGTAGAAAGAACTTCTTCGGAGGGTGCTTGTTCCCTTAAGATCACGTTTAACGCGGTTTTTACCGACCTAATCAATCGTTCCCACGCCCCACCCATATGCGGTGCGTCAGGGGGGTTGAAAACCCATTTCACGCGTTTCGACCATGCGTATTCCTCGATCTTAGCTCGGTCCATACTCGCGGTCGCGTCTTTCAGCTCCTTATCCGCGCCCCGAAAGTTCGTCCCATTGTCGCTGTAGACTACCTGCGGTGTGCCTCTCCGCGCCGCTAGTCTTTGTAATGCCATTATGGCCGAACTGGCACTTAACGAATGCGCGATTTCTAAGTGAATGGCCCTTGTCGTGAGACACGTAAACAACACTCCCCAACGTTTCTCTCTTCGCCGCCCGATCTTTACCATCAATGGTCCGAAATAGTCGACCCCACAGTGTGTAAAGGGTCTTTGCCGAAAAGCTACACGCCCGACCGGTAGCGCGGACATCAGCGGGTTCTGTGGCCTGCCTCGCCGTATACGACATACAATACACCTACTTATGAGCGAACGTAAAACGCGTCGAAGACCGATTATATGGTATTTTTGCCTTAATTCGTTGACTACCGCGTCGCTACTCGCATGATAGAACTTCCGATGGTATTCTGCAATTAGTAATTTGGTCGCGGGGTGTCGACCCTCGAGTATGATTGGTCGGTTGTCAAAGCCCTCAAGTCCCGTTGCCGTTACGCGCCCGTTTGCCCTCAAAATTCCCTGTTCGTCTACGTATGGACTTAAACCGGCGATTTTACTTCCCTTGTTGATATTACGGCCGTTTCTCAACGCAACTATCTCAGCTCCGAAATATTCTTCCTGGATAACGCGGTACCAATATTGTTCCCCTATCTGAACTATTTCCAACGGTTCTTTCACGGTGTTCTTCCCCTTCCAACGACCGACGATCGCGTGTACTCGTCGCGCGATGACGAGAAGACCGCGCCAACCCATCAATCTTATCGGTAGCGAAAATTCTGCTTTTACCGTCGCCGCCACGTAGACGCACGCTTTCCGCTGCTCCAATCCGTCGATTGTCGCCTTCTCTTTTGCGGTCAACGTTTTTTCTATCGGCCATTCGGATTCCGGACGTCGCAAAAATTCCGGGCCTTCAAACCATCGCGGGCTTATAAATTCGGAGCTATTTTCGAAGCGCGTCGCGTCGTCCGCGGGATTCTGACCGGTCGGAACCCATCGCCACTCCGTCGTCCGCGTGTTTTCCCCGATCTCTCCTAAACGGTTCGCTACGAATACTTGACGCGTCCGCGGCTCCGATCTGATCCACGAAATCACGGTAGTCGAATCTGACCAAAAAACTCGTCTACTAATTTTAATGTCTAGCTCCTTTTCTACGAACGTCGCGAGTCTTGTCCCCATCAGGGCCGCCTGTAACTCTAATCGCGGTATCGTCAACGGTTTTAACGGCGCGACTCTACTTTTGGCCATGATCAAGGAAACGTGCGCGGATTCAGTCTCATTTTCGTTTTCGAACCGTAGATAGGCTACCGCCGCGTAAGCCGTTAAGCTCGCGTCGCAAAACACATGGAGTTGCGCTTCTGACTCCCGCGATTCCGTTACCCCGTAACACCTCGGCATCCGGCATTCTTTTACCCTGTCTATCATGGACACCCACTTGCGCCAACGGACAAAATCTTCCTCCCGTAGTGGGTCGTCCCAATTTATACCGCTTCGCCATATTTCCTGCATGATGATTTTTGACTTTAACGTGAACGGCGCGAGGATACCGAGCGGATCGAAAACCGACATGATAACGCGTAAGAACTCTCGTTTGGTGGGCTTCTTTTCGCCTAGCAGGATTTCTTTTGGTATGTTCTTTAACTCGACATTGAATTTGAGTTCGTCAGTCTGTGTGTCCCAGAAAAGGCCGAGGACCCTCTCTCCCCCTCGGTCGCCTAACCGCATGTCGCCCTGCTCTAACCGTTGCCCGTGATCGACGGAATTTCGCAAGGCCTCCGCCTTGTTGCTCGCCCAACCATGCATGGCGAAATTCGCTCGCGCGTTTATCGCGATTACATCCCGAACGAGCTCTGCCGCTTCGCGCACGGTTCTTCGACTCGATAAGAAATCGTCCATATAGCTATCATTAATAATACTTCTAACTGCCTCCGGGTGAGCTTCATTACAGTCTTTCGCATTTTTATCTTTGACGTAGATCGCGCTACACGGGGATGATTTGGCGCCGAAGATTAACGTCGACATCTCGTAAATGTCCGGTTCTCTATTCCTATCTTTTCCTCGCCATAGGAATCTTTGCGCACCACGATCGCTTTCCCGAATTTGCACGCGTAGGAACATATCTGAAATGTCCGCCTTCACCGCGACCGCGTATTGTCTAAACCGAATTAATATTCCCGGCAATGATTTTAATAGGTCCGGACCTGACATCAGCTGGTCGTTCAAACTTATTCCTCCGGTTTTTGCCGCGGCATCGAAAACTAATCGAACTTTATTTGGCTTGTTTACGTTTCGCACTCCGAAGTGCGGTAGATACCACGTCCTAGCCCTCTCTAACGTGTTCTCAACCCTTTGAGCGTAACCCTGGTCTAGAAAGCGCTGCATTTCCTGGTAATATAAACGTGCATATTCGGGATCGCGGTCTAACCTTCGTTCTAATAATTCTAACCTTTTCCGCGCAGTAGACAAACCGTTCGTGCTCGGCGCGTGATCGTCCTTCCATAAGAGGCCCGTTTCCCAGATTTTTCCCTTACGCGAACTAGTTTCCTCTAGTATCCGCAACGCGCGATCCTGCTCGCCTTTACACGCGACGCTATCCTTTATTCCGGTATATTCTAGCGCGAAATAACCCTTTACTAAGTCGTCTAAAGAAGTCAGAGCCTCCCCTGTACATTGGTATTCGCTTACCTCTATTTTGTATACCGCTCGTGAGGAGCATTCCGCGGACCCATGTACGGTCCAGCCAAGACGGGAGCGCGAAACCGCCAAATCTGTACCTATTATCTCGCGCAGTTCCCGTGTTACGATTAGGTCCCAATTGTCCTGACCGATTAATAATTCTACTCGTGCTCCGTGGTACGGTCGGATCTCCACGTCTTTGGCGGCACCGTGTACCCGCGCAATAATGTCCCGGCTGATCGACTGTGTGGGAAACTTCAGATTTTTGACGGTTATCGCTCCGCGGATCCGGTGCGTGCCGAAGATCCCCTCTACGTCAAAATCTACTTTTTTGCTGTTCTCTAATCGAATTTCTCCTTCGCCTATTCCTTTTATAGACATGTCTATTCGCGAACCCTTTACCCCTAGGTCTCGCGCCAGCCTATCGTCTATCAGGGTGACCGTGGAACCCTCGTCTAGTAACGCGAATGTATCTATTGTTCGCTTCGGCCCACCCGCGCGTACCGCTATAATTTTCAGCAATACGCTTTGCTCGTCTAGTCAACTATCTAGGGAACCGCGATTTTCCCCCGACCTGTTGTCGCTCGCGACGTATGCCCTGCCCGACGCACTCTCTCCCCCGGATATCGCCCCGCGCTGAGCCTCATTTTCCGCACTATTTGCGTCGACATATTTATGCAACAGGATGTGATGCTGCCTCTTGCAGACCTTACACATCTCACTCTTGCAATCGTTTCTTGAATGACCGGGCCTCAAGCACCCGAAGCATAGGTTGTACTTTTTCACGAGGTCCCAGCGCTTACTCACGGGCTCACGGGCAAAGAAGAGGCATTTCGGCGACGGGTGATTATCCTTTTTGCAAAACGCGCATTTACGAGTTTCCGTCGCGTTTGTTTCTACACGCCTATCTCGCCGTTCTGCTACGCATACCACGGCCGTTTTCGTCGACGGCCGCCGCGATCCACCGAACGCGCCGCGATCTACCCTTTGTGTCGGTCGTTCCGTCGTGAAATCGATATCAAAAATCCCAGCTTCCGTAGCTAATTCGGCTTCCGCGTATATGAAATCCGCGAGTTTCTCGAGTTCCGATTTCTCTTCTCTAACGCTTACGGCGTACCGGTTATATGCATATCGCAATGCTATCGGTATCTTATGTCCCACGGATTTTACTAGTTCGGGGCTGTGCAGGTACCCTAATAACCTAAACGTTTTAAACGCTACCACTGCACTGCGTAACTTCGTCGCGAATTGTACGAGCGAAATTCTCCCCGAATCTATCTCCGGTAATGTCTTTAATTCCGCGACGATTTTCTCGGCAGCGGCCCGTTTATTCCCGAAATGTAATTCTAAGGTCTTTATTATTGTGTCCGCGTCGCGGCTACTCGCGAGCAAAGTTTTAACCACGTCGCGCGCCTCGCCCTTTAGGGCATCGAACAATCGTGCAATGTTTTCGCGGTCCGAGTATCCGCCCGATTCGGATGACGATATATATGCCTCCTTAAAGTGTAGCCACTCTAAGGGATCACCGGAGAAGCTAGGTAATGCTTTCGCGGTTGTGAGACGATTTACTAATCGCGAACTTCCTTCCCCTGCGAGCGACGCTTCACGTACCGCCGCTAACGTACGTTCGATAGCCGCGGATAGTCGATCAGCCGGGTCAATAAAGGATTGCTCACTCACGTTTCGCTGACGCCTTACTGGTAACGCGGTGCTGTTGCTCCATGGCTGATGCGTTGCCCTGTCGTCCTCGCTGCCCTGGATTTCCTCCGCCTCGTCGGAGAAGTCCGTGTCCTCGTCGGCTGCGGATGGGATGCTCGCCTCCGTGGGTCGCTGCTGCCATCCTGCTCCGTGACCGCTGCCTCCTGGCAGCTCCTGCTGCCGCTGGTTCCCAGTGGTCCTTGTTGCCCGACGCCCCTGTCGGATGACAGGTAGGATGGGAGACGGTGCCCTGGAAGGCCCCGCAGAATCGTTGTCCTCCATGGTTGCCGGTCCTGGTCCTGGATCTGCCAATGCTCTCGCCTTCGCTGGTCTGCCCCGCTTGGCCGCTGGCTGCTTTCCTGACTGTTGGGCTGCTGCTCGTTTTCCTCGTACCATTGTCTCGAGTAAAGTTCACTTTGTGTGTCACTCGCACTTCCACACAAATCACGATTTCGCGTCAAACACCGTCTGTCCGGTCAAAGTGTCCCGGGTTTTGGCACCAAAAATTGTATCAGAACAACTCAATTTTTCCGACGGTGAATACGCACAGTTTATTTCAATTATTATATAACACACGTATTATAATTTAGTCTGCGAGTGACATCAATATTACAATCAAAGCCGAAATACTTGATCCCGCAACGAAAGTCTTTGCAAAATATAAGTAAAGTCCGTAATGACAACAAGTATGTCCCGTAGTGACAAGTTATAAGTGAAGCCTCGTAAATATAAAGAATGAAACGCGTAGCAACAAATATAAGAGAATGAATCGAAGTGAAGCGCGGGCCCGGTGCCCTCGCTTATTTTATACGTTTCACTCCCCTACGACGTCTCCTAGCAACCACCCGATTTCTTCGAAATCTGCCACGTGCCCTCCGTCGACCTTGGCTTCGCGGTCATCCCTCTACGACCGATCCTTGCGATGCCGCCCGCCCTTTGCGGCCGAGCCGCCGCGCCGCCACGCCGCGCGCCGATACCGATGTCGCGCCGGCACTTGCCGGTACCCGCCGTCAAACGGAGCGGTCCGCGCCTTTGTACTCGTTTCTCGAAAATTACGCATCAGGAGACGTCGCCGAGGAGTGCCTTTCTTTTCTGCCGAAGTGCGCACCTGGGTTCGCCGGCATTTCGCGGTGGATCAAATACTTATTAATTGGCATTTTTCTCGGAACTTCAGAGCATGTGCCACGTGCCACTTTTGCCACGTGCCATTGCCACGTGCACCACGCACGTGTACATTTCTTAGAAAAATTAATTATCTATCGTCTTCGAGTGCGACCGATCCCGCAGACAGCTAGCCGGAGCGCAGGGCAAGCAAGCTCGCCCTCGCCCGGGTTCTCACCTCTCCCGAGCGGAGTGGCCCTCGGTGTTTTGGTGAGCACCACCACTCCCGGGCGGATTGGTTACCCCCGGTGCTACGATGGTGTTTTTCATGCCGAGACACTCATGGTGTTCGACGAATACGGCCACAGGTTTCCCCGTGCACGTAGGGCTTCGAGGCATGGAAACTCGCCATGCCTGCTGCTTTTGACCAGTCGTCCCCGAAAACCCCGCTAAATTCATTAAATCTTATGTTTATCTTTAAATTTTCATTCCATGCTCTGAAATGCCTCAATTGGCCAGTTCTATCCGTAACATCCACGTTGCAATTGAACAGAAAATTTTGAACGAGATATTTACGAGCAGGTTAATAAAATTAGAGAAATTAACCTTGACGCTGGGCGGCGGATGAAACCGGGTTACACGCGTCGTAACGGGGTGAATCGGTCGTAATTTAATTTCGCGCCGTCCGATTAATTATGCGCGGTATTAAATCTGAAGCGATCTAATCGCTGGCCCGCCACTGTTAATTGCTGTTATTTAATCAGAATTTACTCGTCGGCCGGCAAATGGCCGGCGGGAAACAGCGGCAACGGGGTGGCCGAAACTTTACGGCGATAAACGGAAGTCCTCGTCTAGCGACACCCCGGCGTGCTACAAAATTATCGCGGTTTTACGTGTAAATTTCCATAAACCACACCGTGTGCATACCTTTCTGGCCACGGATGTTGCGGCGTACACGAAGAACCACACCTGCGTCGCGACGCTGCGTTTGCATTTTCGTCGACGACGCTATTGTCGCAGCCAGGAAGTAGCCGCCATGATCTTTCTCGCGACAACATCGTGCTTTTCTCGATCGTTTAATATTAACGCAGTTGTTCTACGTCGAGGTTTGCTTGATGTTGGAATTTATAAACAGATGCTGTGGCAGAGTGACACGCTGAGACAACAACCGGTTACCTTTGGCCCACGAGGGAATTTACATTAGATACGTGTATTTTAGGTGCTTCTAGCTTTGTAAGATATGTGTATGCGCTTTACGTTCAATTTTGCAAGATGTTATTTTATTAAGATGTACTTTGTGCTTAGTTTTATAATATGAGATATTATTTTATCCTGTGATGCATGCTTTCCTCGTTTAATTTTATGGTACGAGATATTTTATTAAGATACGTGCTTTGTACGTAGTTTTATAATATCATATATCATTCGTACTACGTGCATATCATTGTATATGTGCTTCACGTTTAATTTCGTGATACGGGATGTTATTTTATTAAGATATGTGGCCTTTGTACTTACTTTTGCAATATGAGATATTGTTTTATTCACAGACGTATACTTACATACTTTTTGAATATGAGATTATTTGATTCAGAGACATGCTTTATACGAAGCTTTATTATATAAAACATTTTATTGAAATAAGTGTGTTTTACGTCTGCCTTCGTAATATATTTTATTGACATGTGTCTACATACAACTTGATGATTTTTTCATTAAAACATATGTGAATATTTTAGCGAATATATTGAAAAATTTGAAAATCATTCGATTTCCCGTAAGATCTATCATGTACCATCGATTTGCAGCAGTCGTTAATTCGCCCGTCCAATCAGTGCAGCGCTCAACAAAGAGCCATATAGAGAATTTCTGGTAACCGATCTCTTTGTACGCAGAGCGGATAGAGAGCGCGTGAAAAAAAGGAAAAAAGTATCCGGAAAGCAAACAACGCATGCGATACCGGTATTTTTGCTAGCCTGGCGAGTCGTCCTTTTTCACAGCGATTTACATTGTTCCGAGTCAACACCGAGTCGAGTTTTACAACGCGATACGGTCCGCGTGTTTTCCATCGCGCGATACACGATTTTTTCAGCCGCATCGCTGATCGGGGTTCAATAGAGCAGAAGCTATAAACGTCTCGAGCCGTGATTTTCTCGCCCTTTCTCGACCCACGGTTTCTCTCCCTCGTAAAATAGAGTACCCTATTAACCGCGTCGATATCCAGTGGCCGGAAGGGATGGTTTTTCCGCGGTCGTATCGTTGATTATTATGTTAAGGATATTTGACCGGTTTTACGAAGACGCTGTGTAATATCGATCGATCGAAATCTGGGAAACGAGCTAAGGAAGCGTCGTGTCGTATCTCGGTCGGGCTGTCGAGCCAAAAACGACGCGAAAATTCTGCCGCGAAGGGGAGCGGAGATTTACAAAGTTTCGTTCGACACCGCAGGAATACGAATTAGGAAGATGTACATATAACTTTTAGAAGATTGTGTACATTGGCAGAGGTGTGAATCTTGAATAATCGATAGCTTAAGAAATTTAAGAACATTCTTCGACGATTTGAATAACGATCTGTTATCAACAGAATATTTTACTCTGCATTATATTTACCTGCGTATCTCGAGTAACGACATAACTATGTATCGTTCATTTGAGATTAATGCAATCAAATTATGTTACGTTTCATTCGCTGAAATAGGTTATGGTTTCTTGGCAAAGAATTTGTAATTATAGAGATGAAAGTCGCGCAGATTTAAAGAATAGATTATTCTGAGAACTGTAATTTGGGATCCAGGGAATTATACATCCAGTCAATTTTTCAAAATATATACTCTGAATGTAGTCTATAAAATAATAGCAACATTTCGTACGGTCGAACAAATTTTATGAGAACGGTGAAATAGAACGTTGCGAACATATGCTGTCACCGTCAGGAAAAGCTCGACCGTTCCGATGTCTTTTGATCATTTATTCCATGGAAACCCACCTAATGTCCCCTGCAGGCAGAACGTACGATCCTGTATAAAAGGATCTAGGGTGAGTTTCACGGTGATACCACGGTTGGTACTTACCTGCATCCTCTCAATCGGAGTCTCTATAATCGGTCCGCAAAGTCAGCTTTGCCGGGCCAAGCTGAAACCGCAAAGTAATTGCGGACAACGCTGGCGGCGTTTTAAGGTTGAAGCGCGATATGCGCCATATTGAAATTCCAGATGCAATTTTATTGAACCGCCCGCGGGGCCTAGCGAGAACGTATCGAAATACCAGTGTTCGCGTGTCAACAAAAAGGAAAAAGGAAAAGCTCTCGATGTCGGTACACCGTGGGTCGCTGTTTATTTAGCTACCGGCAAAAGTGAGACGAGCGCGGTGAAACTAATGGAAAAAGCACCGACGATTTTTGCTCGGCGAATCACCGGAAAGTTATCTCGTTCATTGGAAATCCAACGTGAACCTACAAACTCTTACTTTCCGGGACAAACATACGAACGGTTTCTCTCCCTCTCTCCGCTTGAAAACCTGTCTATGCGAGAAGGCAGCCGGATGTCTTACGGTAAAAGTAATCCGAAAAGAAGGTTCTCCAAGAACTTACTTTTACCCCCGGAACATTCTTTCTTCTTCAAAATATTTGAAGGATAACAGAGAGAGTAATGCGTTCGTGAATTTTTCCAGATCATCGGTTATCTCGCGGATAAGCAAACGAGATACCTCGAGATGCATTTTTACAATATGTCGAGAGAGGAAATGCGAGATAGCGTAGCTTTGTATTCTTGCATTTGTTTGTTATACTATCACCATTAAGAGGGAATGGGATTATGGACTTGTAATGTATCAACGGTGGTTGCCTGGTTAAATAATTTACTCCTGTTTTCTCTTCTCAAAGGGAATCTGCGTTGATTCTCACTCTTTGGGTCTCCTTTTAAAGCGTTCAATCCGGTTCTCTCGTACTCTGCACGATAAATCAACTACCGATTAAACAGCTTTGTTTACGATAGCAGTTTACTGTTCCGCTTTTCATTGATTTTTTCTTCGTTTTTTAACATCTTACTTTTCTAACTTTCAACTCTCTCGTTTGTTCGTTCTGCTATTTCTCAATTTTATGGACTTCTGAATTTATTTACTATCGGATTTTTTAAATCCCAGTAGCCTGATTTTTCAATTCTTCAATTTTTCGATTCTTTGATTTTTCAGTTTCTCAATTTTTCGGTTTTTCGATTTTTCAATTTTTCAGTTCTTCAATGTTTTAGTTCTTAAATTTTTCAGTTCATCTATTTTCCAGTTCTTAAATTTTTTAGTTCTCCAATTTTTCAGTTCTTCAATTTTTCAGTTCTTCAATTTTTCAGTTCTTCAATTTTTCAATTCTTCAATTCTTCAATTCTTCAATTCTTCAATTGCTTAATATTTTAATTTGTAATCTTTCTTTAAAAATAATCTTGTTTTAAAAGTTTTGTAATCTTTCAATATTACACGATTTCTTTCTCTTTTCTCCATGTAGTCGATTTTAAATGGAAAAACGCTCTTAATTTGCAAGCCAATTTTCCTTCGTTTTGTGCACTCAATGCCGTATAGTAATAAAAAATACAAATACTTTCGTAATTCATTATATCATACAATTAACATAATAACGTTAATCGTGAAAGCAGTTAATTTGTGTTTACATTCATTAGCAAAAAATTTTCGCTTACAAAAAACGATAAAGATTTTGCATCTCCAAGTACGCTCCAGTAAATCTGCAAATATCGTGTATGTTAATTAAATTCAAATGCGTTTTCATTAAAATAAGAAAAACATATCTAAGTGCCGGAACAATTTCAGCAAATGAAAAATTCTGCTTCGCATGTTTACAACGCTCCCTTTTTAAATAAAATCCTTCATTCGCGAAACACCGTGTCGGTTCCCGTGTTCTTTGTACTATTCAGTTTTGCTTTTTTCGTAATTAAAACGAGATCCAAATCGCATTCGCGAACGTCATCGAAAGAACGAGTGCAAAGGATGTTTTCATCCTTAATCACAGATTACGCCATTTTCTCTGTGCTGCTCCTTAAATCCTTCAAAGGACCCGAGTGCTATCGCGAAGCGTGAGACGCAGCGGCAAAACGGATTCAGCTCACCTTACTACGAAATAATTAATCAGAAGACGAATAAATCCGCTAACTTGCTGTTGAGATTGTAAAACGAGGAGGAAGCTCTCGGGGAAAATGGCGGACTCGTTACGGGCTTCAATTATATAAGTAAAAGAGAGAAAACTGACGCCAACCATGGATGGACACCTTTAACAAGAGACACGTCCAATTACAAAATATTATCTGTCCTGACTAATTACGAGTGACTGGCATTCAATAATCTACTTTCACGTTGCCCTGGCGTTGTTATGAAATGTATTAAACACGAGACGCATTAACACGATTACCTTAATACCCTGTTAATTAACGATCCCTGTTTCCCTCAGGGAGTAGCATGCTCTTTCAGGCTGTTTCGAATAAAACTTGGAGAATGGCAATTACAATCGGAGTAACAGTTTTTCCATAATATCTGAAAGTGACCGAGAATTCTTTTAGGTGTTAATACCTTAACGCGTTAATTAACATACAATCATGTAATTTTATACAATTTTATATTATGTTTAAATTGATATTTTCAATTTTGAGATGGTAATTTGATACGTTATATTACTACGGAAAGTGTCATATTGATATGCGCGGAAGTACACGCGTTATATCGCCACAGTATTGACAGCCCTGTTGAACTGTGCGTATGTGATGTTATGCGTTGAATTACATATGCAACGTATCACCACACATTGAATTACTTATGTGTTAAGTTGCAACTCGTTAAATAACCTATGCGTTGTATCGCCACGTGGTGCGTCAGCTATGCGTTGATAAATTATCTACGCATTCTATGGCTGCAGGAGGGATTATATACGCGTTGAATAGACTTTGCGTTGAATTAAATATACGTTTTACCAATACGCGTTGAATTATCTATGCGATGTATCACTATATGTTGAATTATCTATGCGTTATATAGCCACACGTTGAATTGTCTATATGCTGAACAATCTTTGCGTTCAGTTAACTACGCATTGTACCACCACATGTGGAATTAACTACGCGTTGTATCACCACATGTGGAATTAAATACGCGTTGTATCATCACCGACTGAATTACCTACGCGTTGTATCATCACCGACTGAATTACCTACGCGTTGTATCACCACATGTGGAATTAAATACGAGTTGTATCATCATCGATTGAATTACCTATGCGTTGTATCACCACGTGTTGAATTATCCATGCGTTATATTGCCAGACGTTGAATTATCTATGCGCTAAATAATCTTTGCGTTGAATTAATTATGCATGGTATTATTACGCATTGAATTTTCTAAGCGTTGTATCACCATCGATTGAATTACCTATGCGTTATATCACCACGTGTTGAATTATCCATGCGTTATATTGCCAGACGTTGAATTATCTACGCGCTAAATAATCTTTGCGTTGAATTAATTATGCATGGTATTATTACGCATTGAATTTTCTAAGCGTTGTATCACCATCGATTGAATTACCTATGCGTTGTATCACCACATGTTGAATTATCCATGCGTTATATTGCCAGACGTTGAATTATCTACGCGCTAAATAATCTTTGCGTTGAATTAATTATGCATGGTATTATTACGCATTGAATTTTCTAAGCGTTGTATCACCATCGATTGAATTACCTATGCGTTATATCACCACGTGTTGAATTATCCATGCGTTATATTGCCAGACGTTGAATTATCTACGCGCTAAATAATCTTTGCGTTGAATTAATTATGCATGGTATTATTACGCATTGAATTTTCTAAGCGTTGTATCACCATCGATTGAATTACCTATGCGTTGTATCACCACATGTTGAATTATCCATGCGTTATATTGCCAGACGTTGAATTATCTACGCGCTAAATAATCTTTGCGTTGAATTAATTATGCATGGTATTATTACGCATTGAATTTTTAAGCGTTGTATCACCATCGATTGAATTACCTATGCGTTGTATCACCACGTGTTGAATTATCCATGCGTTATATTGCCAGACGTTGAATTATCTACGCGCTGAATAATCTTTGCGTTGAATTAATCACGTATGGTATTACTAAGCGTTGAATTACCTACGCGTTATATTACCTATGTGTTGTATCACCATGTGTTGAATTATCCATGCGTTATATTGCCACCCATTGAAATAACTGCGCGCTGAATAGTCTTTGCGTTGAATTAATTACGCATTGTATCACTAAACGTTGAATTATCTACGTATTGTATTATCTACGCGTTATATTCCCACACATTGCATTATTTACGCGTTATATTGCCACACGTTGCATTATCTACGCGTTATATCGCCACGCATCTTCTCACATTAAACCATTCACGTTATCACCACTTATTAAACTACACGATACGTCCTATATAATCAATTGCAAGAACTTTCCGCACTAATCAATATCGAGGCAATATAACGAGAGTGGTAATATTAATATCAATAATAATACTTCAATCTCCATGCAAACTATAATCTTCATTCGTTTGAAGACTAAATTTTGTGCAGGAAGTAATTATTCTACCGCAGTTAAATAGAAAATGATGGTAGAGGAGAGGTTTGTTTGACGAAGTAGCAAAGATGGGTTGACCTAATAGCAAACAGGAGTGCAGTAGATAGATACTTCGTCTACCATGCAGCCATAAGTTTACTGCAGATAGGAAACAGGATATAGTGGAAAGTTTACATGGCGAAAGTTTTGGGAGTTTAGGTGATTGATATCATATTAGGTGATCAATAACGGCGTTCCAGCGACAGTTGCGTTACGTGTTCCAGAATTCTGAACTGTTTGGTAGACGAATTCGTGCTACGGTTTTCTTCGTTAATTACGTGCGTTGATACATGATACTAAAAAGGGAAAACGATCTTTGAACTTCATGAAAAACACAACACGAGCTTAAATCCTTTATTTCTTTCATAAATATGCAAATATTGGTTTTTCGTGGCTGCTACATAAAGCAGATATGCAAA
This sequence comes from Megachile rotundata, assembly GCF_050947335.1. NCBI lineage: Eukaryota > Metazoa > Arthropoda > Insecta > Hymenoptera > Megachilidae > Megachile > Megachile rotundata. The sequence continues at coordinate 8,300,540 of NC_134991.1, read as the reverse complement.
TGAAATAAATATCTGTCGGATCTGTTAAGTATTAAAAGAGATCGTACACGGAGTAATTTAAATGTTAGTAATACATAGATATGTAAACTATTATACAAATTAGTTAAATAAATACATAATAAATACATAAAAACCTGAGGAGAATATTTTGCAGCTTTAATCTCACAGCACCAAAAAGCATTTTCAAATCGTTTAATTTAATCGCTATTTGCTTTAGCGCAAAGTTGCGGAAATCAGAGGTACAAACGGTTAAATTGCAACTCTCGATCCCACAATATCTCGCCGAACAGATTGCCATGCAACGCTTCAAAAAATTACAGAATTCAATTTTTGAGCTACAAGCGAAAATTTCGTTCAAAGTGCTCGTGCCAGTTCGCCGAATCGAATTAAGAAACGTCGCCATTCGACTGTAAGTCTTTTGGCAGAGTAAATGCTGATTCGACTGATTTAACTCGCGAAACGTCTGCTGACAAATTGAAAATATAAATATCGTGTTTGCATGAAGCTACGTGTTTGATTTCAGTGTGTCATTTGCTGAAGAGCGGAGTGGCGGCGATTTTTGGGCCTCAAAGCGCGCACACCGCCTCCCATGTGCAGAGCATATGTGACACCATGGAAATTCCACATTTAGAGACACGATGGGACTACAGACTCAGACGACAGAGCTGTCTCGTCAATCTTTATCCTCATCCCACCACACTCTCCAAGGTACGTATAAATTTTCTGAATCGAAAGGTGATTGAGGTTATGTCAAAAATATCTTCGCGTATGTCGAGCTATCTTCTGGAATTCACTTGGATAAATATTTCATTGTTTTCTGTTTTATTCGATAACCATATACGTGATATTGATTGATAACGTTAGTTATCCAAAAGTAATTTAAGCTGAAGCAAATAAGATCACATGGACGGTGGATCAAGTTACTTTGAACATTGATGAAGGCTTTTCTCTTTTAAACTTGATATTGCAGCTTCGTGGCGTATTACGTGTAAGTTTTTGTATCGGCGTGCCGTTAGAAAAATTCAGGGTTTGACCGGATTTTTATATCGTGGATCAGATTATCGCAATTTTAAACCATTCAGTTTATCATTATTTTAAAGAAATCAGTTTAACGTAATTTTTAATTTTAACGTAGTAATCACTCATATTTCTAGATTGCTGTACACATATGTAGTTATACTTTAAATTTCAGTTAATAAACTTATTATAAATTCTCTCACTGAGATACTTTTTTGTTCATATTATTATAAAATATTCAAGATCAATATCATAAAAACATGTTACAATATAACATATCGAAACATATTATTATTTATTGTTATATGTTGTAACAACATGTTACAATATATCGAACAGTCTTGTAACAACCTCCACAAAAGTTTGCATGCTTAGACCCTCACATTTTGCAACATACAGAAACTGTTCTGTTAGGAAAATCGTAAGAAACGAATAAAAAAAAGAAAACAGTGTAAAAGGCTTTCTCCTTTATCTCAACAGAAAACGTAGTTATATTTTTCTGCAGCCATGCGTTCCAGCGTAAGTCAGAAAACTTATAACAAAAGAAGGGGAAGTTTCCGAATTTCTCTTAATAAACGGAAAGTTTAAGCCGGAAAGTGGTTGAAAGCGATGCCGGTGGCCGCTCGCTTGGCTTAAACGAGACGAAAGTCTCGTCTCGAGTTGTGCGAAATCTTGCAACCCCTTCTCGCCTAATATTTGCCGTTCACGAAATATTCCTGTAGCGACGTGTTTTCCTCCTCGACTTCTGCTCTATTAATATTTGTTAGTCGAGGACGCAACGAAGCGCCGGAAAATCTCTTTACCCTGCCTTCATGAAGTTCACGAGTCTGAAGGCCTCGCTGAATCGTCTCGGAAAGTTGCAACAGTCTGTTAGAGATATTAGGGGAACATCTTCAGCTACGGGAAATATTGAACGACGTTCGAGCTTTACTAGCTACGAGTCTTTTACGCGTATTCCGAGGAAGAGCTCGGTTTATGACACGAACGTGACTTTCCTCCGGGTTTCTTTGTCGCAGAATGTCTGTGGTTACATAAATCAAAAGCTCTAAATTGTAATTGCTTTTGGGGCTGATTACTGAAATGTTTGTTTGACCTTTTAACCCTTGTCGTAAGTCACTTCTTACGTGACTACTTTGGCGCTGCGGTCGCACGTCACGTGGGAGGTGACAGTGATGGAACCTGTCGAAGTTCTCATTTTCTAGGCGCAAGGAAACCATTAACAACAGACAGTGAGGATATATTATACGAAAAACTACGTATTTTACAATTTGATGCTAAAGGAGAACATAATGATTTTTTAGCATGTATATTGAATTTAATTTTAAGGATCTAAAAACTTTCGGTAACTGTTATACTGTGATTGAGACAAAAGTCACTATCAGAATTCTTGTGAAATCCGTAACAAATTTGTGCAATTGTTTTCTCTATTATTGTAAGGTTACGCATTGTTCCTACATTTGCTAACTGTATTATTGGATGCGAGCAAGCAAGCGAAAGATAAACGGATTTATCGTGATAGTTGAAGTACGCTGTTTGAAAGCACACGAATACGATAGGTGCAACGTTCCTTTGTTTTTGACTGCGCGTTTTTTCCCCACCGAACGGAAGCAAGAAATGCTTCCGGCCGTTGAAATAAATCTCTCGGCGAAACACGGATCGCCAACAGGACAAACTGGACACTGACACCGGTGGACAGCGTAACCGAAACGGGATGTTTTAAATTTGAAACTCGAGTGAAAACAACATTGGCCGAACCTAGTGGGAATAATATCGGTAGCTTGGTGTGTTAACTGTTCGGTAGCCTTCTGGTACAATAACGGTGAAAATTAATTGACTCTTTTCGATAAAACAGTGCACCTAACAAAAAATGTTCATTCCCGTTTACAATGTTTGTCGAACAGTATGTTTATTTCAATAAAACGTTGTGCAGAATCGATCACTTTTATATTAAAATAAATGTTTGTTAATATAAATGTTTGCTCTTTAATTGAATGGGAGATTGTTTTGGAAAATTGTTGATTTTAATTAATTGGACACGCAATCGAGGAAAATATATCGTGTGGGATGTTAAAGAGAGAAATAGGGACATTATTTGTGTTAAATAGGTGACTGGTCAGTATTGACGTGATTGGTCAGTATCATTCATGTACGTAGATCAGTAAATTTTAATAAAATAAAAAGTTTTAATAAAACACATTTACAGAAAAGTAAATCATGTATGAATAAAAGGTCTACAATAACTGCAGAACTCTTACCGAGCGCCATTTCAGTTCTTGCACCACCATTTTGTTTCAAATTCAAAGTTAATGAAATTTCATTTTACACGTGTATTTTATTTAACAGCTGTTGATTTTAAATAAATGAAATGTAATTACATGAAAGAAGTATGTAAAGCTTTTTGTAACTTTATAAAAATTATTTCTGAGGAGGTTAAGTTAGAGGTTAGAAGAGTTCATCTACATAGGTCTAGATAGTTTCATAAAAATGTCAGTTTTAAAGTTCAACGTTATGTTTTTCAATGTAATATTTTATGATTTAGCTATGATGTATAAAACCCAATTGAGCGAAGTAAATTGTTAATCGTAAAATATAATGAAAAGAAGTCACCAGAGAGTGTTCTGTCGAATAAGTTTCCTAAAGATTTCACGAACCGACTGATAAATTTTCTCGCCAACGACGCGTACCGAATACAAAAGAAAGACGAGAAGGGATAAGAGACACTCTGCCCTCCGTTAAATATTATTCCGCTCGATTGCGGCCGACGATCTCGCGCGTCTTTGTGCTGACTTGATTAAAAGTTCAAAAGCCAAAAGCTTTTCTCGCGCAAACAGGCGGACTCGATCGCGCGATAAAAAGTTTGACGAACGAGCAACGCGCCGGCTCGCAGTCATAGATGGCGAAATTATCGAAAGCGCGGGGACAAAGGATACGAAATCACGTCGTTAATCGGTCGTTGTGCCTTTATCCCCTATCTTCGAAATGTACTCGTTTCGATCGAACTCCACGATCGACCCTTCTCGAAACAGGACTCTTTGCACAAAAGAGCAAAGGACGGAAGCTCCGATCGGTGCCATTGTTCCACGGTTAACCGGACCCTGTCACAAAGCGTTCGTCGATTCGAGTCAGACAGGAGGAAAAAATTTCTAATCTCTTCTCGATGGACCGTCGCGAAGCAATAAATGATGATTTCCGGTCGCGTTGTTCGACTTTGAGGGACACCGATGAAAGAGCGATGGCACAAAGAGAGCTCACGAATTACTGTGTCACAGTAAGAATTTCAATTATAACCTATATACGCACACGCGCGACGAAATTGAACTTCATCCATGCGTTAGACGTCACAAGCTCCCATTTCTCGGCAACGACACTGCGAATTCCTAGAATGCCACATGTTGAAATGCTTTCGCCTGCAGCCGATAGAGAGAGCAATCCTGTTTGCCGAAACAGAACTTTAATAACTGTTTAACGAACATTCTACAATATTCTGGTCCTTCTTAGATGACACAGGAAATGGAGGTGCCATCGCTGCATATTCGAGCGTTATTATTATTTCAAAGCATGTACGAGTTCATTTATACTGTTTTAGACTATAAGGTTTACGGTGTTAGGAATATTACGAATGTAGGGATGAATAGAGGTGAGAGTATAAGTACTTCAAGATTTACAGATATAGTAGGTTTCTATAGACATACGTAGGTTTCTATGCACATCACATCTAGGGATGTGAGTACCTGAAAATGTGCAGATATAGGAATATGAAATAGCAAGTGCCCAGAAGTCTTAAGATGTACCAATCTAGGGGTATACAATATGGATGTTCATAAATTTTGAGATCTAGATATCCTCTAATGTATACCTCATATTTCTAAGTGTATATGTATACAACATGGAGATCGTGTTTTATGAAAATCTAGTAATATGAGGATCCACATACACGAGCATGTATAATATAAAAATTGATCAACACCTCTTTGATACCACATATTTTCTGAACTTCTATTATTATAAAAAGTTGAATTTTTAAAGTATAACTAAAGTATATAGTAATCTCGTATATGGAAATTTAAGTGTTCTTTTTAATCAATGCACCGTTTACGTATACGGTATATTTAATAGGTGTGGGTCACGATTGACCGGTCATTACTCCTTTTCCAGTTTACTGAACTCGGGTCATATTCGCTATATCCACTACACCGTAACGAGTTCCTTTGTGAACGTATTTGTTTCCGTACGAATACACATAGGTACTTGTATTTGGTATTGTCAGTTAGCCATCACGAAACATGAACATTCCTGAAATTCCTGCTTTTGTGCGTTACGGTAACATACAGCGTGTGGGGAATTTTCTCTACGGGCATAAAAGAATCTCTGTAATTAGAAGTATATGTACAGTAGCCAGCGACTGAATTTCATTTTAATTAAATACTGAAAATTCGTGCATCGCATTTTCCGGTTATTGATCTTTTACGGAAAATTGAAGCGGAAAAGAGGAACTTAGAGAATGCAGGAACTGTACTCAAGATAGGAGAGCAGGTTCGCTAACCGGAAGCGTAATAATTGATCAGATCCATGCGAGCTTGTGAAAAGTTTATTGCGAACGGATTGAACTACTGACGAATTTATACCCTGGACTTGCTTCATTTTTAGCCTTTTCAATTTTTAATCTGTTGTGACGTTTTGGAAAACTTTGTTAAAGTTACTACTGCAGTTTCCTAGTGTACATTAATTTTCCAAACTTTCATTTCCTAATTTCCAAATTTTAAAATATTCAGAACTTTCAAAGTTTCAAGTTTCAATATTCCGAGATTTCATACATATCAAATTTTCAAACCCTGGAACTCTCAACTCCCAACTTCTCGAACCTTACAATTTTCAATTTTTTAAACTTTTAAGCTCCTTAAGATCAAATTTTTCGAATTCGTAAATATCGAAACTCACAAGTCTTCAAATTTAAAAATTCCTAAATCCAAGCCTTCATATATCTAATTCTTCAAACATCCTAACCTAACTTGTAAAATTCTCAAATTTGCTAAACTTCTCCCAAATTTCAAAATCCTCGAATATAATCTTAACATACCAGACTTTCTCCCAAATACAAATCTGTAAGTTGCTTCAAGCGTAAATAAAGAATGAAGAACCGTCTGTCCTACTTATAGCAAACATTTTTCCACAATAAGGTCACATTTCCATGCAATTAGTGGAGGGTTACGTCTTAAAATCTCGAGTAAATGCTCGCTGGCGAGTTTGAATAGACGTTTCTCGAAAATTGTATCGCTGTAAACGGGCAATTCTGCGAGTTTCGCGAAACACAGTTCCTCAAGTCCGGAATGTCTCCCGGAAAAAAAAGAAAAGCGAATTGAAGAGTTTATTTGTAGCGGAGTCTTGGCCAGATTTTTCGCGTGCTGGTCGACGAAAAAGAGAAGTGGCTGGCAAGATTGCCGGTTCTTTCAAGTCGCCTTCAGGGAAGGTGATTCCTTTGACTGAATTTTCTCAGCCGATGCTTTCTTCCGCGCTTCCGTTGCCGTGCCATTTGTGTTCACAACGGAAATGCAAGATTCAACGGAGAAAAAGCGATTACAGCGGAGAACGAAGCGTCGATGCTAGCGCGGGAAAATGGCGGCCGTCCTGACTCGTTTCGTGCGATAGAAATTGTATGTTCATTGAATCGTGGGTCGTCAGAGTTAAAATGATCGAGGAGGACGCTCGTGAGAACGTGTAACATTGAATGCAGCCACGGACGCTTGCTTTAATTAGAAGGAACCCGGTCTTCGAGGGGTAATTTCAATCACGTTTCTTACGCTGCGCGAAGAAACGGGTTGCTTGGAGACCGTTACGTAAAATTGCTTGTACGGGGCGGACGGAGAATTGCGAGCGAATGAAAATGGAGTCGTAGGAAGACCCTCCAAGAAAGCCTTTTTGTTCCCCCATCGCCGTGTTTTTGCGAGAAATTGATTATTCCGAGTGTGACGATTCGAGGCGATGTTTCTGTTAACTGGGACGGGTTATTGAAATACGTATTAATGTTAAGTTTCTTGAATTTTACATTGAAATTAAAATATGTTTGGGTATTTCTGAAAATATTATACATGATATTCTGTTTATTAAATTTCTTCTTTCACTAAGTGAATACGATGAGCAAGTTGTTATGAACATCTTAAAATTGTCATTCTTAAATTATTATTTGAAATTCAGTTAAGATGTGATGAAAACAATACAAACTTATGCAAACTTATTGCAATATATTGGCAAATTTATTGCAATATCGATGGTAAATTTATAATGAGGTATGATATACACGATTCACCCTGAAACGAGTTAATATCATTAAAGCCCATCGAAAGAGGAATTTTGTTCTGACTTTCTACCAGAGTATTTATGGTGTTACACTTATAAAACAGCTTTTAGTTGTTTTTACTTGTAGGTATTGGTACTGTTTTTACTGGGATTCTACGGGTGCAGTGTGTACCGAGAAGTTTCACAGTGAGAAGTAGCGTTGTTTGGAAACATTCGAACAATCCTTGATACGATTTCAGCAAAATACAGAAAACGTTTACAGAAACGGTGAACCGGGTTATTCGCCGACTGTCAACACTTTTGGTATTACAGAATATTCGAAACAATATACTGTGTACTTTTTATTAAAACATACTGTCAGGTAGTAATTAATTCTTAGTAAACTATTATAGTTTTATGATACATAATGGTTTACTGTAATATTTAATAATATAATACTTTATTCTGAGTATACTTTTAGTGATTATTTATAGTTGAACTAATTTCAGTTTTTGAAGTATTTCATTAGTTAATATACTTCAGTTTTTGAAGTATTAATTATTAGCCAATTAATTGAATTATGTTGCTTTCTGTAAAATTATCTGAAAAGGTTCATTGACGAATTCAGCAAGGTAGAACGTAGCCTCACTTTACGGGGATGAAAGTCATAATTTCTGACAAGGATAAAAACTAAATAGTTTATAATAATATAGGAAGAAATGATAAAATACGTAAGGTAGAAGACAATTCACCTAGTACTACTCTTTGATATTTTGTGTAATAATTTCCATAACTCAAGAAATTATTTAAAAATTATTTACATACATACAAGAAAAGCTTAAAATTTTGTACAGCGTATACAAAATAAAATTATTGAATTAGTTAAAACAATTTCTTACTTATCCCAGTCTAAATAACTCATAATTCTTAAAAAATCTTAAGCGTATGCATAGTAAAAAATATAAAATCATTTGTCACAAACTTCTACATAAACATATAGGTGACAAGGTTACATTTTATGTTACTTTCAAAATAAGAATAATAAAGTTAATCAATTATTCAAACCTGCCTGAATAATTCATAATTCCCTAATAGTCTTAAACATGTACATAGTAAACGCCATAAGGTTGTCACTCGCAAAATGGTGAACAAGGATCCGCGTAAACATAGGCATCAATCACATAAGAGTGACAGGACAATCACTGCGTTAAACTGTCACCGTAATCGTCGACGAAGCTATACATAATCTCCGAGAAACTGGTCTTAAAATCTTGGTCAAACTTGTGTGCCTTGGACAAAGCTGTTTGCGTTTCGGACATACGGGGTTATTAGAGTCGGTTCTACACGTAATACTCGCCGATAGTCTTCCACGAGACTCGTGTACGGTTCGCAAGCAGGTTCTCGAAAGCTTATGAGCGAAGGGCGGACTCGATCTTCTTACAAAGAACGTTCGATCAGAAAAATTCCTTTGATACGAGTGGCTGTCTATCCGGCCATGATATCGAATATTACACGGCTGCATGAGCCGTGTTTATAGACGATGACCACACGGCTACCTACACTCACGTCGTTGAGACGGCCATCACGAGATTCGCGGTTCACATGCAGATCCGCCGGAAGCCAGATGGTATACTAACGAACCATTTTAAATTCTGCGGCGAAATTTCATCTGTGCGGGAATTTCTGGATGTCGTCGGGACCCGCTTTGACCTCTCCCGGATGGAATTCTGTACGGTCCCTTGGCCACGGTTCGGGATTATGGAAAACGTGGCCGTGGACGGTCGAGTTCGTCCCGATTCCCGAGCGATCTAGGATAATTGGAAATAGTTCTGCAGCATCTGACATGTTGGAAACGGGAAATGTAATCATCGGTTTGATAACGTTGCAATTTCGTTACGTACTCATGCCTCGTTAACGACACTCTTTCATCTGCTTCGTAGAGATAACGACCAACCATTGCTCACTGATAATAACGTTTATGTTCTCGCTTGGCAATAACATCGCAGACTGATTACGGATAATCATTCTAACGATACTGATTAATTGGACGATATTTGTTATCCAGTCTCGATGGACTAATATCGTTGAAGACACTCATTACTAATAATTCGAACGACGTTAATTAATTAGATATTTTCTGGCGGAAATGGGATTCACATTCTCACTGGACAGTATCGTGGAGGACAGCGATAACAATTCGGGTGATATTCGTGATATTAGTTACTGAAAATTAGATGACATGACTGGACAGCGATATAGAACACTGACTAATAATAATCGATGATATTAATTAATTAGATTAATTACATAAACTCTAGCTGTACGCCATGGACGTAGAAACCAAGATGGCGGCAACTAGCAATCGCGTGTATTTCACATTTGCTTCCATAAAAATGATAAGGAAAAGTCTACGTTACGATGCATACTCTTATCATAATACTAAATAACTACATAATAAATGATTACACATATCGTAAATAAATATGTTAAATATGATAAATAATTATGCATGCTTTTATCGTAAAGAGTGTACCTACATCGTACATACAGAAGTAAAAGCTTACGATTCGCAAGGTAAAAGAATCGACCAAGAATTAAAGCAACCAGGTGGAAGCAGAAAATCTTCTCGCAGTCTGACATTACGATAATCTGATTGTCGCACGACGTGGCTGCTAACAACGAACCGTTCGATTTGGTTCATTTCGAACGATGTATCCCGTGCAGCTCTAATGAACCGCGAGAACCGGAATTGCCACCACCGCCGTGCCAATGATTTAACGATCCTCCTTCTGACCGATAATGGACCGACCTCTTCCTCTTCTCTTCTTCCCTCTTTCCAGATACGCGATCGTTCGAATCATGCCGCTAAAATTCAATTTGTACCGTTTCGTAGTCGAGCCTTTGCTCGTTACGGTCTTCCATGTACATATATCTACTAGATATGCCACACACGAAGATAGTGTGTAGTCAGCTGCAATGAAGACTTCTTATTGCTTTAGAGGAAATAGGTATTGGGTTGTGCTATACATTTTCTGGAGAAAATTCGGTCTATCTTGAATTTGAAATTTTTGAATTTTTAGATTTTAGAGTCTTTATTTTTGAGTATTTTAATTTAGGAGGATGTCAATTTGTAAAGTTTGAAAATTCGAAATTTATATGTGTTCCTAAGTTTTTCAATTCTCGAGTTTCTGAATTCTCAAGTTACACATTCCCGAAATTTACAAATTACAAATTGTCGAATTCTCGAATTTCCAAACTCCCCAAATTCCTAGATTTCCTAATCCCCAAATTCTCAAGTTTGAAATCTCCCAAATTCTTAAATTTCCTAACCCCCAATTCTCAAGTTTGAAATTTCCCATATTCCCAAATTTTTAAGCACCAAATGTACAATCTTCCAAATTCCAAAATTCCTAAATCTCCAAATTCCGCAAATTTGAAAAACTCCTTCCTTCCCCAAATCTTCCAAATTCCCAATTATCTGAGTCCCCAAATCCCTAAAACCATAATTCTTCAAATTTCAAATCCTGCAAATCCCCACATCTCCATCTCACCAAACTCCACAAATCCCCAAATCCGTAAATTGCTAAATATCTAAATTTGAACCCTCTTTTCTTCAAATTTTTGCTCATCCGAAAACTTACACCTCCCCGAGGTTCTCTCGAAACGTTGCAGCTGCAATGATAAGAAGTTTCAGTTCGATCCAGTTACTTCTAGACGATAGGAAATGTGCCGACCACCATGTCGACGAGTATCTTCCACTTTCTTTTCATCGGTTTTCCTCGACCACGTCTTTCCTCGTTGTTAGTTTCTCTGTGTGTTTTTTTTTATTTTGTTGCTCAGGAACGCGTGCACGAGAACACGGCTACTGTCGGTCCACTTCCGAAAGTAGTTACTAATCAACGCCATTGAAGGAACCGCCAGCCAAACAGGAACCACACGTAGTAGCGGGTCGATTGAAAGCCGATTGCACCAGCTATCCTTTGGGAATGTTTGCGAGCCAGTTATTTGCCGAAGCTTATTCGACTGCCGACCATTTTGTCGGTTTCTTTCTCTCATTGGCTGGTTCGATTCGTACGGGCCAGGTATAAGGTAATTGACGTACGTACGTCGTACGGAAGAATGAACCCCCTTTATTGGATCCGGTTATGAGCTTTTCCTCGTGTTATCGACGTGTTTTCTTTGATTTGAATTCAAGATTTTAATTTGAACATTTTGTGTGTATTCGCTGGGGGAATGTGGAGGTAGACAAACTTTGTGGATTATTTCTGGGTGGTGGATTTTTTGGGGACAATTTATGTGGATATTTATGTGGATTATATGGACTGTATTTTAGGGTAGTTTGTTACAATTTTAGAGTTATAATTAAGATTAAATATAGCAATTTATAGCAATATTATTAAGGCTGCAATTAGTGTATACTGTTACCACATTAATGTAAGCATTTTAGTATAAATAAAATTATAAACAGTTTCCAAGTTTTTGTCGTTTTTATCATTTTATTCTCAAATTTTAAGAATTTTTGATTTGCAAACTATTCAATTTTTAGAGGTTAAAATTTCTCTAAATTTTCAATTTCCCTAGTACATCATGCGTCAAGTTACAGATGCCCTAAATTCTCAGTTTCTCAACTTCCCAAACCTCTAAATTCCTAAATTTCCAAATCCTCAAATTCCAAAATATTTAAGTCCGAATTTTCAAATTATACAAACCCTCCACGCTAAAAATTCCTAAGTTCTCAAATCACAGATTCTAAAATTTGCGACGAATATTATCACGAAATATTGTATGCTTCGGATCGATCGTTGCCGGCAATCATCGCTCAGTGTCAGTCGACAAGTAGTATGAGTATGTTATATGGTCAGACATAAGTGGAGCATATTCGAACAGCTTCATTCAAGATGTTTAACACGTTCACATGTACAGTACTCTAGTACTCTATCAGATGATGTGTGATCAAAGATATTAAGTTATTGTTGATTTTACTGTTTTAGGATCAAGCTTTCTAGTTACTCATTCTGACTAGTTTTTGCAACTTCATTTTATAAGATTGGCTGAAATTAAAATATATTATTACGAAGATAGTTAGTTCATGTTTCAACCTTTAATCATGTATTTTGTTATTTATGTAAACTAAATACACAGTAACTCTGTGTTAAATGTCGGTGGATCTCAATGTGGCGTTAACACTTTAATGGTCGCTCACACATGTGTGTGACGATTGATGAACATAGGTGGTTGCTTTAATAATTATCACACAAAGAAAAATATAAAATGTGTCATAATTATTGTTGTTTTCGTCTGTTTTATGTGTATATTCACACACGTTAAATTATTTGGTGAATATACATAAAGTTTTTTTAAATTAATTCTTCAAAAATATTGCCGACCACTGGCGACATTTGACTGCGGCTATTAAAGTTTTAATATGACACTGCAAATAAAATTACTTTTAATACAAAGTTACTGTTGACATAATAATTTAAATTATTACAATATAACAATTTTAATACCATTCAGACCTACTCCATTAATGACGCATTTTACACAGCTCTCGAATGAACTGTGCTTCAGCAGATAATTGTACGATAAATTCTAACGCGCTCTCGAATTTAATGGCAGAAAACAAAATAACAGAGTATAAACCATATAGCGATTGTTTCACTGATTTCCTCGTACATTTTAACATACTTTATCGTCCTTTTCTGTTCACGATTCCCACGGTCGCGCCTCGATGCATGCCAGATTTACAGGAACGACGTTCCACCAGGTAGCTAGGCGAATGCATTATTTACGGATTGCATTGGCTGGAAGAATCGCAATTGTGTTACGAACGGAATTAAACGCTGCCATTCTTCCGTCGATTTTATTCGGGGTCGTGCGAAAGAAGTGTCGGAAAGAGGATCGCGGAGGAAAAGAAACGCGGTCGAAATTCTGAATCGATCAATGGAAGGAAAATGCAGAGTGCATTTTTTCCCGTGGCGGTATTAGAGACTGGATGAAAGGACTTTACTTGGAAGGCATTGTTTCAGAATACGACCTTTGCATCTGACGCCTCTGTAAAGGATTTGATTTACGCCGAATAACTTCTGAACCACGTACAATTTCGTCGATAAATTCCAATTAATGCGATAAACTCCGAGAACCGAATCGATTCTACTTTATCTTGGAAAATAAATTAACCGCCTAATGCGATATAAATCTACACCATGCAATACGTTAGACACTTTTACCAGCTATCGAATAATTTCTAATATTTTTGTACAAATGGGTTATACCTAATTTATCGTTTAACGACTGTAGATTTTTATCTTTTATTTGTGGCATAGGAAACAATTTTTGAGGTGATGTTTAGAATACGATTTTTGTAATTCTAGTTTCTATCATTTTACAATGATCACACATTTGACGGTGGTCCGTCATATTTAGCGATGGTTCCCAGTTTAACGGTGATCCGCCATTTTACGACGATCCCACAATTGACGGCGGTCTGTCATATTTAGTGATGGTCCTCAATTTAATGGTGATCCGCCATTTTACCATGATCCCACATTTGACGGTGGTCCACCATATTTAGCGATGGCCTTCAGTTTAACCGTAGTCCGCCATTTTACGACGATCCCACAATTGCCGGCGGTCCGACATATTTAGCGATGGTCCTCCATTTAATGTTGATCCGCCATATTACAATGATCCCACATTTGACGGTAGTTCGCCATATTTATCAATGATTTCCAGAGTAACCGTAGTCCGCCATTTTATGACGATCACACATTTGACGGCGATCCGCCATATTTAGTGATGGTCCTCCATTTAATGTTGATCCGCCATTTTATAATGATCCCACATTTGACGGTGGTTCGCCATATTTAGCAATGTTTCCCAGTGTAACGATGGTACTCCTTTTTCCGGTACTCCTCCCTTTAACAGTGATTCCCCATATCTAGCGATAGTCCCCTATTTTCTAGTGATACTTTATTTAACAATAATACCCAAGTTTCATCACAACGAAAGAAAGTTTCATCGCAACGTCCTACAAAGAAATATCAGTGAAAGTAATATTAGTAAATAAAAAAAGTAATGTCAGTGAAGTAGCGATTAGGACATAGCTTACAGTGTCCCAGTTGACGTGGACACAATTCTAATCGACAACCACTAGCGTCAGTAACTTGCCATTTCCGGAAACATTCGAGAAACTCAGGCACGTGAGCCCGCACAGGAAGAGACGATAAGGGCCTTGAACTTTCGTCGGCGTTCTGTCTAACAACTTCAACGTGCTATGCTGACGAACTTTGTTTGTTCGGGGAACTTCGATTTAAGCATACAGACGCTAACGAATTTGCCTTTGACCCGGCCGAAACATATTAGCGAACCTTGATTTTGTAATTAACTGGTAGAGAGGATTTCGCTACGACTTCGGCAATATTATTTCTACTAGAATGTAAAATACACTTCCTTATTGGGAAAACTTTGACAGACTGCGAGATTTCTAAGATATTGCTACACGATAATATATTTTATCGTTGTTTTCATTTTCTTTAAATAGATGATGCATTCAAGTTTCTAGTTTTGCGTCGCTGATAAATTTATTGTAGGTATGAAGTCTTTAAATACGAACAAATTTAGGAAGATGTCAAATTTGTTTTGTGTCAGAAAAACATTGTTCAGAAAGATATTTGAAATATTAATGAAATTGGTATTAAAATAAAATGAAAATTTAGCACTAAAACTACCGACATGAAATGCTCACTTATCGAAGAATGAAAAATTAAATGGAAAGGGAAATAAATAAATACTAAAATATCAAGTAACATGGAGAACTAGTTTTTACCTCAACAAACTATGACAGACATTTCCATAAAATTACGACAACAAAATTTTGTAATATAAAATGAGAAATCTGGAATCAGCCATTTTGACTGGTTGGTAGTTCAAGTTTTAAAGTGGACATACGAAATTATTTCGACGAAAACTTACCACGTTTCAAATATTGAATAAGAAACTTTCATGTTTTGTATAATACGTAATTACAAATATTAGGACATAACTACATTATAGATTAACAAAAAAATATAATGAAATCACTAAAATTGATGAAAATAGAACGAAATGTTACCGAGTCTAAATATACGAAGTATGGAGATGAAGAGTGAACTGTACGCGGTTCGCACAGACGTCAAGGAAAAATTACATCGCGTTAATCTCGATATTACAAAACAGTGTTCCCAGACAGTACATCAAAATTCAAGTTTCACATGGTTCCATACGTGTACAGAAAAGAACGGAGCATGTTCTCGTTGAAATTCAAAGATCGCGGAACGAAAGTTCAAATGCAGTCAGTAGAACGTGCTTCGAGGACCCCATAGTACTCCGTATTTCTCAGGACAATTTTCCCCTCCTCCGTTCGTAAACGACAACCTCCCTTAATAACGTTTAAAGTAACTTGAATTTCTATCTGGAATGAATACAGATCGTATGGTTTTAATAATACATTCAATGCTTCATGCTTCATGTTCGAGAAAATGGTTACTGAAAATTAGGATTTCGTTGGACATTAGGTAATTTGAGAATTTGTAAGTTTGGAGAGTTTTGGAAATTTTGGGAATTGGGAGATTTGAAAAATTGTATGGGGAATAATGGAAATGGCAAATTTGGGATGTGGGGAATTTGGGTAATAGGGAATTGGTGTGTAGGAAATTTTGGGAGTAGGGAATTTGGGAAATTGGAAATTTGAGAAATTGAAAATTTAGGAAATTGGAAATTTGGGGAATTGGAAATTTGGGGAATTGGAAATTTGGGAAATTGGAAATTTGGGAAATAGGAAATTTGAGAAATGAGAAATTTAGGAAATTGGAAATTTGGGAAATCAGAAATTTGGGAAATTGGAAATTTGAGTAATAAGGGATTTGGGGAATAGGGAGTTTGGGGAATTGGAAATTTGGGGTATAAGGAATTTGGAATATAGGGAATTCGGGGTATAGGAAATTTGTGATATAGGGAATTTTGTGAATATTTCCAATTTCCCAATTTCTGAAAACCCCATTTTCTATTTGCCCCATTTCCCAATTTCCTAAATTTCCAATGCCCAATTTCCCACTTCGGTAATTCGGAATTATCCAATTTCCCCACTCCTCATTTCCTCATTTGAAATTACAAATGTGAAGAAATAAAAATATTACTATCTAATCCTCTCGCTGTGACATGTATTCCAAAACAAGCACCCTCTGTTCCTCCAATATTTGACTAAACTACAAAACAGTAGAAGCGAACGCTTCGAACTCAGTCGCTATAAAATCCATTAGCATTGTAGCATCATCACTTTCCCCAATATGATTTCGAAACATCATGAACATATTAAGTTCCGTCATCGGGGACATATTCGCGAGTAAGAAGCCAAGGTAAATCGCGTTGAAGACGCTCGAACTCGCTCGACAATTGCATCACGAGGCAAACGACGCGGCACTAAAGCAATAAACGTACGCCCCGGCCATGTACCGGAAACGAACAATGCAAGAAATAATATTGCATGCGGCTGAAGCGACAACGGAGCTGGTTTACGAGGCGAAATTGCAGACGACAGGATAATGAACCGAACACCGTGTGTTCGGGAACGTCGCGTTAACTTTGCATCGAGATACATCCACTTTCTACGACAGCAGCCACCGCCATCCTTCGCTCACCCTCCGTCACCCTTCGCGTGTTACATTATTCGAGGATGCGCGTTTCCATCTACCCGGCTTTCATTCGACACGTACCGTGGGCCTCGAATTCGTTTTCAACTTTCGTGCTGGAATTTCAATTGCACCGACTACGCGTAGCACGCTAATAACCCATTTAGTCGCTCGCGAAATTAGTTATTTCAATTAGCTGATTTTATTGCACGGGGGTGAACGTGCTTTCTAAGATACAGGATTATGATACGTTTGCATTCCTGTTGTTAGACAAAGGTACAACCAGCTGTAGGTTGATTTGATTATATTGTTAGGGCTGGTGATCTCGGTGAGCATTTAATGCAAGGATTATGATCGTTTTCACGTTATGTATTTTTCTAAATTTACGTAGTTTTCGATTTTCGTATTTTCTTATTGGGTGAGTTTGAAATTTACGAACTAACGAATCTATAAATTGCCAACTTTTTCTACGAACGTATCTTCTTCCTATGTCGTAAATTCTCTATACTTCAAATTCCCTGTTTCCTATGTCACAAAAATTGCACCCTTTCCAAATTTTTGTGAAACGTAAAAACTCGTCGAAGGGACTCGAACAGTCAAATAAAGAGTTCTCTGAATGAATCATTTCAACATGTATAATCTATCAACATAAGCTATCATATCATATCATAATAATCATGTATCAAAGCACTTTTTCGATCAAGCATAATAAAGATACGTATAGAACGTAGATAATAAAGTGTATATAATAAATTTCATGTATCAAATTTCAGGTATTAAGTTGCATGTATCAAGTTTCTTATATCAAGTTTCATGTATTAAGTTTCATGTATCAAGATTCATGTATCAAGTTTCATGTATCAAGCTCCATGTATCAATATTCATGTATCAATATTCATGTATCAAGTTTCATGTAACAAGTTTCATGTAACAAGTTTCATGTATCAAGTTTCATGTATCAAGTTTCATGTATCAAGATTCATGTATCAAGTTTCATGTATCAAGTTTCATATATCAAGCTCCATGTATCAAGATTCATGTATCAAGTTTCATGTATCAAGTTTCATGTATCAAGCTCCATGTATCAAGATTCATGTATCAAGATTCATGTATCAAGTTTCATGTATCAAATTTCATGTATCAAGTTTCATGTATCAAGTTTCATGTATCAAGTTTCATGTATCAAGTTCCATGTATCAAGTTTCATGTATCTAATTTCATATATTAAATTTTATTTACGAGTGTAAATCGATGTTACTTTGTTAAACGTTCATCTGTGGCAAACAATAGTAATCATCGGGGTCAATGATATGTGCATCGAGAAATCGTGAGACGAATAAAGGGCCCGCGAATACAGGCTAGTGCCCACGAACAGGGGAATCATACGAGCTGCAAACAAACGAGCGCTTTCTTTTTGTGAGCCCTCGTTGCGAGCACGATGCCAAGGGTTCGTTAGCAGAGAAACACGACGATGCTGTTACATACGGTTTATGCATGAGTGTAAGAGCAGAATGCATGTTAAGTTAGTGGCTCGTTTTGAAAACAACGCGTTGCTGACGAGCGTCCGAGAAATCAGACCTTTAATACAATGGAGACTTCAGACGATTCACTTGTGTTTTTAATATTTTGGAATTTATACGATTATTTTGTGTTATGTTGTTAATATTTTGTTGTCGTTGATGGTTCTGTACTTTCTTCAATTTCTGAAATTCAAGATTTATGTATTTAGAGGTTAGGTGAGTTCGAAATTTATGTAGTAAGGTTTCGAAGTTACAAAGTTACAGAGATGTAAATTTACGAATTTACGAATTTACGATTTTACAAATTTCTTTTCTATGATTTTTAAGTTTCGAAGGTACTCAATTCTAAGATAATCAAATTTCCAAGGCCCAAGTTTGCAAATCTGAAACTTTCAAATTTTCAAATCTCCTAATTGCCAGGACATCAAATTCTGAAATCCTGAAATTTTCAAATCACCAAATTTTCAGTTCCCTAATTTCCAATACCCTTAATTACTAAAACCTTATGGAGAGATTGGAAATTGGAGAAATAGGGAATAGGGAGATTGTGAATTTGGGAAATTAAGAAATTGGACAATGGACAATTTTGGAAATTGGAAAATTGGGCAAGTGGGAAATTGGAAAATTGGAAAATTTCCCAAGCAAATTGCGAAAATTCCTAAACCCTGAAGTTTCCAAATCGTCAAATTTAAAATTGGCAAAATTCCAAGTCCCAAACACCCAAAATTTCAATTCCCAAATTTGCAAATCCCAAATTTTCCAACCTCCATCTACCAAAAATCTCAAATTACCAAACACCGCCATCCAAAGCCTGAAATTTTCAATTCCCCAAATTTTCAACTCGCAAACGCCCACATCCATAAATTTCCAACATCCGTCAATTTCTCCCTCCATCTCTTATTCACGTAACCCTGTTTTCATACCGAGACGTATATCCACATTAACGAGAAGAAGCAACCTTTCTTAAAAGAAACTCTTTTACGTAAATGCGTTGTTAATTAAAGTAGCCCGCTTTCTTTTCCGTAAGATTTTTAACTAGCATGTTTACCGAGACAAGTAGTTCAACCTAGAACGAGGATAAAACTGCTTCGTTCCGTTGAAAGGTAAAAACATTGTATTGCAAAGTACTTGGAAAGTTTAAGCTGTTTTAGTTCTGTTTTTATCATAAGTTTGTCATTTACCGCATCAGCGATACAGCAGAATACGTATTATGATAATTATCTTTCAGTATTAAAAGCCAGAAACTCTCTTCCTTAGATTGTCAGCTAATTATATTTCCAAGATTATTTTTTTACTTTCCACTTAGCTCCACTTTGACTTCCAATTTTATGGTGTGTTTACTTGCAAAGAAAATGTACAGGCTATTTCATACAACTGTTATCGTTCTATTATATTATTATTTAAAGTAGGAAAGAAATGTTACAAGTTTTTTTATTTTCATAATTTAGTCTTCCCTCTAACATCTTACGAAAATATCTTCATATAAAGTAAATTCTATAGTAAAAAATTGTCGAAAAATTATAAACCGTTTGTCAACGATGACGTTCGTGAAAAAAGTGAAAGATCTACCGTACTCAACCCATGAGTTGGCGCATGAATACAGATGTTTGGAGTTACTGCTCGAATTGGTCAGACTAGATAAATAAATGCCAGATACACGTCTAACTCCAAAATATAATTCTACAATAATTTAAAAATTCCATAATAAGTTAAAAGAGTTCTATAATAAATTACACAATAAAGCATCACTATTCTTCAAGCAAACGGTTCATACAATTTCCCATTTCTCCCACGTAGCAAAACAAAAATTCGTACGAGATTTCACCATCCTTACACGTTCATAACGTAGCAACAAGAAATTGCATTCAACCGGTTAACTTATACTGGTGCGGCAGCATGCATTTCAGCGGTTGTAGTAGAATTTACATTCTTCTTTCTTCTTTTTTTATATCAGTGCTCACAATTCGTCCAGTTATTGCGGGTCACCGGCACCGTTTCTTCGACGATGACGCGCGTTTCCTGAAAATACAGGGTACACTTTCATCATGTTGCGTCACAAATACGCGGCAGAAATTACAGGAAGCTGGAAGAAAAAAAGAAATCGCGTCGAATAACCGAGAGGAGAAAGATTGACGGGAGTTTCATTATGAAAAGTCGCGTCGGGTCGGCGCTGGTTTCGAAAGATAAAAGCATATGCATTTTCACGAGATACTTGGAAGTATATGTACTTATGTACATAGGTACATTGGAGAACATCGTAGGCTTCTCTAGGGAAAATGGGACTGTGGGGAAATGAGAATTTTCTGTTGGTTCAGGTTTCAGTGGTGCGGCTTCGAATTTACTCACCTTGGAAATTTGGGAATTTAGGAAATTGGCGATTTGGGAATTTGGGAAATGGTAAAGTGGGAAATAGGAAATTGACGATTTGGGAATTTAGGAAATTGGGAAATTAAGAAGTGAGTAATGGGGAAATGGACAATAGGAAATAGGAATTTGGGAAATTGGAAAATTGAAAAATTGAAAAATTGAAGGATTGAAGAGTTGAAGGATTGAGGAATTGAAGAAATGAATAATTGAATAATTGAAAAATTGAAAAATGGAAGAATTAAAGAATTGAAGAATTGAAGAATTGAAGAAGGGAAGAATTGAAGAATTGAACAACTGAACAACTGAACAATTGAAAAATTGGAAAATTGAAAAGTTAAAAAGTTGAAAAGTTGAAAAGTTGCAAAATTGAAAAATTGAAAGATTGAAAAATTGAAAAGTTGAAAAATTGAAAAATTGAAAAATTGAAAAGTTGAAAAGTTGAAAAGTTGAAAAGTTGAAAAATTGAAAACTTAAAGATGGAAAAATTGAACAATTGAACAATTGAACAATTGAAAAATTGAAAAATTGAAAAATTGAAAAATTGAAAAATTGAAATATTGAAAAATTGAAAAGTTGAAAAATTGAAAAATTGAACAATTGGAGAATTGGGAATGAAGCAATTTTTTTACCTGAAATTTGAAAGTTACTAAATTTCAAAATTTCTTAAATTAACATCTGAAAACTAACAACTACAGAAATACGCAAATTTGAAAGTTTAATAACTAACAAACTCACAAATTCCAGTATTATTTATCTCTCAATCTTCGCAAAGCTTATCGAAACACATGAATGACACAAATTCCTCAAAATACAGTGACCCCAATTCTTTTTGTCAGAAATGCCTATGAGTACTAGTAATAGCAGTGGAAAAGACGCTGATTCAATGTCTGTTGCTGGACTACCACGTGTCTACCGTAGTTAGGTTAGGTCAGTGAATGGAGTGCGAGCGAAAGATGAGAATGCACGAGTAGGATAAACACAGTGACGCATGCAAAATTATGGCTCACTTTAAACCGCGATATCTCGAGAACCACTGGCCGTCGCTAAGTGAAAATGAAATGTGTTTTAAAGGGGAAGATTTCTTGCCTCTAATGCTAATAACAGTATACGAGATAATTACCCTCTACATAAATGAACAAACGCTATTTTCATTTTTCATCTCACGTTATTTTTCTTTGCACTGTTTCTTTCAGAAAATTTGAAGTTATTGTTGTTTGAATTTTCCTGGCTTAAGAATTTGAAAATTTAACGTTTGGAAATTTGGGAAATAGAGAGTTTAATGATTTAGAATTTTGTGGCTTAAAAAGTTAAGAATTTGAGAATTTAAAAATTTCCAGCTTCTTAATTTTCCAATTTCTATATTTTCAATTTCTCAATTTCTCAATTTGCCAATTCTCCACTTTTTCAATTTCCCAATTTCTCAATTTCCTAATTTCCCAAATTCCCAAATTCCCAAATTCCCAATTTCCCAATTTTCTAATTTCGCAGTTTTGGAGTTTCCAACTTTTTAATTTTGTAATTTCCTAATTTCCCAAATTCCCAAATTCCCAAATTCCCAGATTCCCAAATTCCCAAATTCCCAATTTCCCAATTTCCCAATTTCCAAGTTTCCCAATTTTCTAATTTCCCACTTTTGGAGTTTCCAATTTCCCACTTTCCTAATTTCCCAATTTTCTAAATTCCCAATTTCGCTGTTGCCTAATTTCCCAATTCCTTAATTTCCCAGTTTCCCAATTTCCCAATTTCCCAATTTCCCAATTTCCCAACTTCCCAATTTTCTAAATTTGTAATTTCCAAGTTTCCAATTTCCTTATTCCCCATTTCCCAATTTCCCAATTTCTCAAAACCTCAAATTCCCAAATCTATAAATTCCCAATTTCCTCAAATTCCAAAATTTCCAATTTCCCAATATGACGTTTGTCAATCTGTAAATTTGAGAATTAAGAAACCTCTGAACTTGACATCTAAAAATCGATTTTCTGCGTTTCCACATAAATCATACCTCGACTTAAACTATTTTCAAGTACACATTCCCAGCCCATCGGCAAAAAATCTATGTGCAGTTACCTCCAAATAAAAAAGTCGTCACGAATCAAAGCATGCACCGGTGATATTGTCAGAGTCCCGTGCGTTGACTCTCAATGTAAAAGTCCCCCTGTTCATGAGTACCGCGATACGATCAGTCGGGTAATTTGTAAAATAGAAGGTCGAAGCGTGCTGCTACCAGCTCGGACATTACGTATTCTCCGTGTTGCCCGTGGGCGTGCAAGGGAAGCCCGCGGACTTCGCAGACGATGTAAATTGCGTGGAAATATTTCACTGGCACTCCGGCGACGAAGCCGCAGGGCTGCCTTTATCACGGTATCGGTGAAATTCAAGTCCAGGGCCGTCGCAACGCAGAAACGAAATTTATCATCGCTATTACGTTACCATTTCAGGCACGTTTGTGACCGGCTACCTTATACTTTGATATATGTACTCACCTCGCTGATACATTTCTCCCTATTCTTCCCATATTTCTCTTTGATCAAAGTTTTCTCAGTTTTTTTTTCGATTGTAAATCGGACGTTTGTAAGTGATACTTTGTGTCAACTCTTCCGCTTGCGATAAATTATTGCTACTTGTGGAAAATTATATTTTTGGATTTAGAAAATTATTTTTGTTTTGGGAGAATTATTTCTTTTGTATTCAGAGAGTTACTTTTTGTATTCGAATTTACTTTTTGTAAATTATTGTTTTTTTTTTTAGAATTATTGCTGTATTTGGATCATTATTGTAGTCATGTATGGTTGTCATAATTTTTGTAGCAATTTTTAGAATGCTCAAAAATGTTCGTATATTATTACATTTTATATGATCAGTCTGTTAACGTTTTTTTTTAATACGAAACAATTTCTTAGTAGAAAACATTACCTCAATAAAAAAAACATTTTCTTAATGCGAAAGGTAGAGTGCACTTTTATTTCTTTATAAAACGTAATTCAACGATGAATCTTCTACCGCAATCATGGTAACTTCTGTAAGATTACTAGTCAAATCAAAGACGCTCATCCAAATGACCCCGTTTGCGAACTCATTAATCTTTTAACGAATACGCTAATTTCTGGTGGAAATTAATCGAAACTGCAGTCGTTGAATTATTTTCGAAAGAACGAGTGGGAAAATATAGAAACGGAATGAGTGTTACAGGGATTACCGAGATTGCGGGTCGGAAGGATTATTCAGATTACCCTGGTGAAATATTCGAAAGACTCACATCCCGACCGCGACTTAAATTTATGCACCTAACAATTAACCTAAGCTTCGCGTGCAGCGATGAGACTGACACGTCAAATGGATTACTTTGCGATAAGTCTTCAAGACGTACGACCCTCTTATCGTATCCACGGATAATCGGATTTTCGAAAAATTTCATCCGCTTTAAATTTGTACCGGTTAGACGTTTCTAAAATCGTGCGGAATAAATTACGAACGTCGACTTACGTTCAGATGAGAATCTCGTGAAATTATAATTTGATGAAACATCCGCGAGATAAACGTTACGTCTCGGAATATATTATACTCATTAAAATTTTAATCGAAATCATTTTATGTACGATAAATTATGATAAAGCGGACTCAAACATTTATTCAAACATGTTTATTTGAAGCTTAATATTTTTCAAGAATAATCAAATAATGCTTATGCATATATGATCGAAGACTAGAAATCAAACATATGTGACTATGTCTATATGTGACATATTAGACTATATGACATATGTGACTACATGACATATATGACATATATGGCATATGTGACATATGTGACATATGTGACATATGTGACATATGTGACTACATGACATATGTGACTACATGACATATTAGACTATATGACATATGTGACTATATGACATATATGACATATGTGACATATGTGACTTATGTGACATATATAAGATATATGACATACGACATATGTGACTATATAACATATGTGCCTCTATGACATATGTGACTATATAACATATGTGCCTCTATGACATATGTGACTATATAACATCTGTGCCTATATGACATATGTGACTATATGAGATATGTCTATGTTTACGTGTAACATAATCATATATGTCTGACTTGATATAAATGGAATAAATCATTACATTGAGTCGCGTGAGTCACCTTCCAAGTGCCAGTAAAAAAAGAACGAAAGGTTTAAAAATCCATCGTAATTTTGATCGAAGTTCAAATCGAAAGCGCTATTTTTAGCTGCTTATGTGTCGTCAAGCAGCATCCGATTTCCGACTGCAATTCCGCCATTAGACTTGCATGAGGCCGCCACCATCGATAATGGTTGTACCGGTAGCGTTTAAGGCGGGAAGAGGTAAATTAGCCAGATCGGTCTCGACGTCGGTCTACTAAGTAACTAGCGGAAATATAATGTTGCGAGCATAATAAGTGCGCCACGATTTGCACATACCCAGCGATTTACGCGCCAACACGAAACGTAAGAGCGAAACTGCATCGTGCACAAAATACCCGTCACGGCGCAGTTGTGGTTAGACTCACTGTGTATTTTCTGCGATTATGGAAGACGCACGATATGCACGTCCTTGAACAATCCCTGTGTTCACCGATTTATCCTTCGTCCTCTTTACGTTTCTAGTCTGTTTTTTTCTCGTTCGAACCGGATGAGATTCGCTATACGCCACCGTGAACCTGCCACGAAGCCAGTCCTATTTGCATACGTTTACAAAGGACGCGATGGTCTCGTTTGTCATTCGGTATCGCGAATTCTGTGCACCACCAACGATTTCCCTTTTCTACTCGATACTAACCACGTTCTACGAAATTTAGCAGAGCTCTGGTTTCGGCGAAACACGTGCTTTTACAGAAGTACGTTTGATTTACGTTGGGCAACTCGTATCGTTGGTTGGGGACGTGTTTATTTTTTGTGTAGGTGGTTTATGTTGAGAGGTTCTTTGGATTTGGGGATGTAGTTAGGGGAATATTTAATTTTGGGATTTGGGGACATGGATATTTAGAGATGTGGAGATTGTTGAGTTTAGGAATTTGGGGAGCTAAATACTTAGATATGTTAATTTTAGAATTTGCCATAGGCGCTTAGGAATATGGGAATTCTTCAGTTCGGGGATTTGGGGATATGGATATTTAAGTTTTTGGAAATTTTACCATTTGAACTTTTAGGAAGGAATTAGAAGAGTTGGATCTAGGATTACGAGAATTTGGGGATATGGGGGAGTTTGTGAACTTGGGAATTCAAAAAATTTTTCATTTGGAGGTTGAGAAATTTCAAAATTTGCAGATTTGAGTATTTCAGAATTTTGAGATTTGGAAATTTAGGAGATGGAGAATCAGTGAATTTGGGAGTTTAGGGATTCAAAAATTTGGAAACTTGGAAATTAAAGAATTTAAGAAGTTGATGATTTGGGGGATTTGTTAAACTCAGAAATTAAGAATTTGGTGACATACAATTTTGAAAACTTGATAATTTGATAATTTCAAAATTTAGGACATGACAACTTCTAAACCTAGGTAATTGGAAAGTAACAAACTTGAAACAAAAAGAAAAGTCGTGACAAGAATTATAATAATCGAAAACATATCTTATCAAAAATAAAACTCAACGGAGATTAAATTTCCCCTAGATTATTCATCAAAGTTCTTCGTAAAGCCTCATGAAATCCTCTTATTGACGAAACATCAGTAATACCAATTTATTGAATACGAATATTCCACGATAAATGACAACATCGACTTTAATATTTAATTCATTTCATAAACCTCTGCGAGTATATTGATATCACTCGAATGCAAATGGTATTGAATTAATTTATTTGCCGGTTATTACTTCCGAAATAGTAATAATTAAAATAAACGAACGAAATGGAGACCAGGGAATTCAATATTCGTTGCATTCAGTAGCCCGTTCAATCAACGGTGGGATTTATAATTTATCCCCTTCGCTTCTCTCGGTTTTCTGACAATACGCAGCATGATCAAAATTCTGATAACTATGAAACATTATACTAATCTCCCGTTGTAACATTATTACGTCACTTTGTTCTCCCGCTATCGATTTTTGTATTCGATGTACCGCTCGATTTTTACATTGTTCAAATGTTCATTTACTTTCATTACAGGTTTAATCTGATTTCGTATAAATAATTTATACTTTTATATAATACAGATAATTTTCAAGACCCTTTATGCAGTTTTAATAATTTTATTTATTGAATGAAAGTGGATAAATATGAGTATGATAAATATTATAATAACTGTTCTATTATAATATCAATTTCTATTTATTTATCTATAAAATCTGGAAAACTTGTGTTAACACTTTAATGGCCGCCAAGCGTCGCCAGGGGCGAGCAATATTTTTGAAGAATTAGTTTTAGAAAACTGTGTGAACATAAAACAAATGAAAACAACAACAATTATATACAACAACATAAAACATATGAAAATAACAAATTTAATATTTTCCTCTATGTGATAATTATTAAAGCAACCAGTTAATCAACCACACACATGAGCGGCCATTAAAGTGTTAATACATGAATCAGTTTCATGACCCAAAATATTCGACAACAAAGAGGAGCTTGAAAGCTTTCTAATAAAAAAGAAGAAACGAGACCACAGATTATACACTCGATCTTAGAAAATCAGGCGAGCATGGTTCGAGAGTCTTTACACATTTTTCCTGGAAAACGGGGTCACTCGTTTCATTGTCAAACAAGCCAGAAACCATGAAGAGATTGATGCAGCACGATGCATGGTATTAGCGATCAATGGGATAGTAAACAAGGCAACGTCGATTTATCGACGATACTAACCTTCTAGTGCTTCGTCCGTGCAACACGCTAAAGGAAAATCTGGAAATGAGCTTGCGCCCGGTTTTCGCATAAAAGGAAGAGAAATATCGCGGGGAGAGAAAGAGGTTACGAAGAAAGTTACTCGCTGGAAAATATACAGCGGCGCTTTTAGGAAGTTGGGATTATCGGGCAAGCGGCTTCGAAATGCGAGTTACTTCCAAGGCTGATCCTCGTGAAAACTCAGCCGCGAAGTTGCCCCTTGAATCAGCCAATGGGAGAGGCTATAGTTACTCGGTAAAAGGTTAGGGTATAGAAAAGGTATGTCGGGGGTTGAACATATCCTGCTCTCGGTTATGCGATCACAACTTTTGTGATATTAACGTGGAGGACTAATTTAGGTTCTTGAATGCATCGCGAGATATTTATTTCTATACAATTTCTCAATTTCTCATTTTTTAAATTTCTCAATATCTCAGTTACCCAATTTCCCACTTTCCCACTTCCTCAATTTCCCAATTTCCAAGTTTTCCAGTTTCCCAGTTTCCCACTTTCGCAGTTTTCCAATTTCCAAATTTTCCAATTTCCCAGTTTCCCAATTTCTAAATTTCCAAATTTTCCAATTTTCCAATTTCTAAGTTTCCAATTCCCCAGTTCCCCAATTCCCCAATTCCTCAATTTCCCAATGTCCCAATTTCCAAGTTTTCAAGTTTCCCAATTTTCCAATATCCCCATTTCCAAGTTTCCAATTTCCCAATTTCCAAGTTTCCAATTTCCCAATTTCCCAATTTCCTAATTTTCTAACTTCCAATCTTCCTATTCGTCCTTTGCCAATTTTCTAATTTTGTAATTCCACAATTTCCAATCTCCTCATTTCTCCTTTCCTCATTCCCCAGTTTCTCAAAACCTCAAATTCTCAAATTCATGAATTCTCAATTTCCCAATTTCCCAATTTCCAATTCTCCAATTTCTCCATTCCTCATTTCCCAATTTTCTAATTTTCCAATTTCCCAGTTCCCCAATTTCCCAAGTTCCTAATTCTCCAATTTCCCTGTTCCCTACTTCCCAATTTTCTAATTTTCCAATTTCCCAAGTTCCTAATTCTCCAATTTCCCTGTTCCCTGTTCCCTATTTCCCAATTTCCCTATTCCCCATTTCCCAATTTTTTAATTTTCTCATTTCCCAATTTCCCATTTGTCGATTTTCTAATTTTGTAATTCCTAAATTCCCAATCTTTCTATTCCTCACTTCCCAATACAAATAAGAATGGGCCAAATAAGAATAATAATGACAATAACAATTGTTGAACCCATTGGGTCAACCTCTAGACGCACCCACTCGTGAATTGACTACTACATCTTCTTTTATTTTTTTTACAAATGTGATCATTGTCAAATGGACATTTTTGCTATGTATATAGAAGTTACTATACAAGATGTTACTATGCATCTATATAAGATGTTCGGCAGAAAATTTCTTTCCTGCAACTACATCTGGAATTCTTGTTTCAGGATATGACCATTTATTTAACATTCTAGCTTGTGTTGTTAGTAATCTAGTTAATTATAGATTCAGTTTCATAATCAGTTGAATTACTGGTAGTTAGGTGTCTTTAAAATCGCAGAGTACCATCATTTAATTTAAATACTGTTCTTAATTGCGTTTCATGTTGAATTATGTTTGTTGATTTCACGTTCTAACGTGTCTGCTCAGTAATTTAGTTAATTATAAATTGATTTTGGTCATCAGAATATGATTGTTCGGGTATCTTTGAAATCAGATAGAAGTGCAGTTCTGGTTTGAGTTTCATGATGAATTATGGTTCTTTATTTCACTTTCTGACATGCCTCGGTAATTTAGTTAATTGTAGATCGATTTTGATAATGAGTTAAATTCGTGCTTAGGTATTTTTCAAAACGGATAGTTTTATCGTTTAATCTAAGTATTCTGGATTGTTCCATATTGAATTATTGTTTATTTTGTTTTCTATAGAGTCTACGTAATTTAGTCCATAGTAAATTGATTAAAATAACCAAATAAACAATTGCCTGATACGTGTTTTCAGATCAGATAATTTATTGATGTGGAAGATGTAAGAAGAGTGTTCATCTTAAATTATGATTTATTTATAACTCATTTAACTATCCGATTTATGTTACTTGACTGACTAGATAACTATTTATTATAAGTCTATTAAAGAAATTAAGACCGGTTCACGTTTCAAACAGCAATGCAAATTTTCAGCAAAACTGAATTATTTTTGTTTCAATTAAACGATAAAATAAATTTAATTTGAGCGATTTAAATAAAATATCGTTACTGTATCACCTAATATTTCTTCAACGGTTAACATATTTTATAATGACACGTATTTGCATAAACGTCTGCACAGTCGTCTCACAAATAGATATTATTAATTTTAATTGAACTACAACTCTCCTGTGTCGTTTCCCCATAAACTTAAATCGTCCACGGAAATTAATTTCGGAATCGTGGAACGGGAGAACATTCCCGTTTACAATTTTCACTTCGGATTCCATTAGAATGTTAAATTGCAATCTGCTACTTTGAAATATCTGCCACGTTACCTATAAATTGAAAGCCATCACGAATGTTCTATAGACACCATTATTGCGTCCATGAAATCTTATAAAATATCACGGTCATACGTTCTATCTTCGCGTTACTATTACTTTTAGTCATATTTTCACGCGGGCTTCGTTTTCTCCATTACCGAACTGCTGATAACGCCGATAACGACCGACGATTTTTCTTGATTCCTCCTCTTCTCACCAGCGAGCTCCACATATTCTCAAAAATCTCACATATCAACATTACACACAAGATATTTACATTCATAATTGTTATATCTCGTTTTTCTTATGTCTCGAATATTTCAATTTTTCTTCACAAACTATTCGTAACCAAATATTTTTATGCATATACAAATATACATATATGTATGTGTATATGTATATACAAATATACATATGTGTACATGTGTATGTATGTGTATATGCATATGTATATGTATATGTATATGTATATGTATATATATGTGTATACGTATATGTATATGTACAATGTGTATATGTCTATGTATGTGTATACGTATATGTATATGTATGTATGTGCATATGCATATGCATATGTGTATGTATACATGTATATGTATATGTATTAAACACGTATTTGCATTCTCTACTTATAACCACAATTAATATAATTAAAAACTACACTTTCAAAAATTAGTTAGAAGTTGATAAAATCATCGAGTTTCAACACAAAGTGAAACAAGTAACAATTTTCGTTTTCATACAAAAATCGAAAATTTGATTTTTAATAGCAATAGTATTAAAGTACTTATTCAGAAGAAGATTCTTTGCCTATTATCTCTTTGTGTATTTTGAAAATTGCACCCCTTTGAAAATTGTCCCCAATAAATTTGTAATACTTTCGGGTTTAATTTCAAGTACTAGGAACGTTGTATGACGAGTTGGGTGGCAATCGTGGTTAATAAAATGTCTCTGTTCCAGGCGTACGTTGATTTGGTGAAAGCCTGGGGGTGGAAGAGTTTCACCATCATCTACGAGAACAACGAAGGTTTAGTACGATTGCAAGAGCTCCTAAAGGCACACGGACCCAGCGAATTTCCTATTACGGTTAGGCAACTCAACGAGGGCTCCGAATATCGGTGAGTTTTCTCGGCTTTTGCAACTCAAAGGTAACGAATTGCCGGCAGAAACGAGCTCATTAAACACGATAAATATTTATTTAGCTTTGATTTGAAATATTATAATATTTTTCGTTTCATCGTACACGATACTGCACGAAGTCACCGTGGCTGCGTACTAAATTTGCATTCAAATTACTGTTTTTAGTTTATTGCTTTTTCCTTTTGAATGCGGTGGACAGTTTTAGTTTTAACGACAAATCCTGGAACCAATCGGATCTGAGTCTTTTTATATGCAGTTGGTAAATTACAGAAAATTTTTAGCCCTTTGCGCTCGAGAGGTGCCTTTCAGGCGCCATTCGATTTAATACAATAATTTAAAAGAAGCATTATTTAATGAATTCTATAATAGTGCTCATGTGATGTGTAGACATAGCGAAATAGACAATAGTGGAAATTATTAGTAGAGAAGTAATAACCTCAAAAAAATTCATTTAACATTTTAATTAATATTTTAAAGTTGCTGTTTGTAAATAATAAAATTATCTTCGAGTGCAAAGGGTTAAATATGATATTTTAGAACTCTGTGATTAATTTGTGATTACTAATATTTTAGTAATTAATTGTAAGCAGCAAAAGGATAGTTTGTTCAAATTTTAAAAGCAGTAACATTGAAAATAAATTCCTAACCTCTAATTCACGTTTGAACGTAAATTTCTAACCTAAAAATTTGGAACTTCCAAACTCTTGGATTGTAAAATTTGAATGTTCAGAAAATTAAAAATTGCTACATTTCTTAATTCTAAAACTTGTAAATTTAAATTTGAAATTTCGATATACCTTAACTTTTAAACTTGAAGATTTGAAAATTTAAAATTGATCCATTTCCCAACGCTAAAACATAAGACTGCACATATTGTGATCATTAAAATTGAATAATAAATACTTAATAATATTTTTACTTTTTAAAGTGTACTTCTCATAAAAATGAATATTTATACAGTATCGCAATAAAAATCCTTATCCTAAGTAAATGTTTGAAAAGTTCATTTTCAGTTCATCGATAGAAGTTTCTTTCATAAATGATGCTTCAACGATTCAGCTTTTTTATTCGAGCGGAAACGCAAGATACAACCGCGTTTCACTACGAAATAAAGGTTAAGTTGATGGGATGATTCAGCGTCGCGATTAGACAACCGCGAATTCTAAGGCTATTTAAACGTAAAGGGATTTCGCGGGTAAACGATAAGCTTTCGTTTAATCTCATTACGAATCGCGTTAATAAAGTTTGCCGTCGCTCGCAACGACGACGCCTGTTTGTTTTCCGCGAGGCGTATCAGCATCCCGGTTCTTTATGTCGCGAGTCCATTATCGCCGATTACTTCGCCCATTTTAAACCGAGCCAACCGTGATAAACGAGAGCGATTTGAACGGTGTTCCCGGGGTTAATCGAATTACCGGTCCATTTCGATTGCTCGATATTTCGTGCTGTCGACGCATGCGCGTCCACCGGTAATTCCGCCTCGTCGTTTCAACGAAATGTCGGTGCTTAAGAAATCCGTGATTCTCTTCGAGATTTACCGATCGCTTTTGTCTTCATTTCTTTCCTCTTAGTTAAATCGCTCGAGACTCTTACTTCAAGATCGTTAGATTTTACGCGCCAATTTCAAATATTCGATCATCGTATTTGCAACTTTTTTTAGTAAACTGCATTGTTTAGCTTATTCTTCTTTACAATATCAAGGGTATATTTGTGTCAATTTTGTCTCAACATTTTGTCCCAATTGATTTGGGTACAGTGCATTCGTTGACTTTCATAAAATATAAAATGTACAAATATGTTCTCAATGTACAGGATTAAAATTTGTAATATGAAGAGATATTATTTTTATTATAACAAAAGGTTTTATTTGCTGAATAAAGTAATTGAATATCCGTACAAGCGTCACTGCTTTTAAAAAAAAAATTCTCGCGGAAACAAATGGGTTAATCATTTAGTAATACGTATCAATTATCGATTTAATTATTTAGTACAGGTAATTAGCGTTAAATGAAAGATTGAAATATAATTATGTCCTGGGTGGATTATTTAACCGTGTCATTTACCTGTTTGTCGTATACGATAATAATTACAATATTGTATATTAATACTTTGATACATTTATTTGTGCTATAAACTTCGAAGAAACTATTAAGTTCTACACCTAAAAATGTTGTTACGCGCTGCCGAAAGATAAATGTCAGACGGGTGCTTCAATAGAGAAAACCTGACGATAAAACCTAGCATGGCTGACGATCCATCAAAATCGCACATAAAATACAGTCAATCTATCATACGTCATGCAACATAACTGCCGCTGTAAATGCAGACTTCAACAAGCTCGTACAGTATTTTGCTCTTGTGTGATCAATTTCGATAGAAATGCTCGTACGCCATCTTCTCTAATGCTTCTTAATTATTCAACACTAACTCTTCGATAATAATATTCCTTAGTAATTTTTAACTAATATATTTAATAATAATATTCACACGATTTAATCGCTTGGCTTATGACATCGAGTCACATTCTTGACGCAGTCCACAATTTATATGTGACAAAAATAAATTGTATTTTCCTTAGAACTTTTGAATTCAATACCAGTTTGTACAATTAAAGATTACTAAATTCAAACTATGTCTGACATTTCAAGTTTTTTTATTTATTTATTGCAATAATGATTACTTAGCTCTGTGTGCAAATGTCGAATAATTTTTAGGTTAACCCTACGAGCATCTTTTTCGAAAAGGGGGAAATGATGCTTGTAAAAGTATTCAATACACTTTATGTAGCAAATAAAACATTCATATAATAAACCTTGTTATAATAAAACTAATAATACATCTCTTCATATTACAAACTTTAGTGCTATACTCATATGAGTACACTGTAACATATATGTACATTTCATCTTTTATGAAAGTCAATGAACGTACTCAAATTAACCCGCGTTAAATAGGTTAGTGGTTAAATTGTGATATAAAATGTGTCACAAAGTGTCGAAACACGGTTAAACTCTTAGCATGAAATTTCGAAATGCGTTTGATGAATAGATCCTATCTATCGCGTACATGCATGTTCCATTTAGGAATATATTATTCAGACTGTTATCATATGCAGTATCTAAATCTGGCTCGAAGGGAGGATTAGAAGCGCCGATCTATTATGCTACACTCATAAAGTAACCATGCTATGATGGTATCACGGAGCTTGTAAACCTGATCGTAGAACCTTGGCTTTCTGTTTCCCCAAAGATTCTACAATCTCTGCTTCCTACCGAAAATGAAAGTCTCGTACCTATATTTCTAGTCTATGAATTTTTATGAAAGCATATCCACCTTTTCACGGTATACTTTCCCGCAAAGATGCTGAAAAGTATTATTTTATCATGCAAATATTATACAATACATTTTGCATCTACCAAACATTTTATTCTACCTTGATATGTCTAACATAGGTTTAGCATATATTTTGCATTGTTTATGATACCTCTGAATTTTAAATCAAAGTTTTGCAATTTCGATCGATTTAGTTCGCGCTGTGGACACGTATGTTCCGATGCAATGATACATTTTACATAGAAATATCGTATTTTTGCAATGTCGGACACAGAATTGCCTGTTGCGCATTTTCGCGCCGCAAAAACACCTGGGTAAAGTAGCTTCATCAAAAGTTCAATAGCAGCGTGACGAAATCGTTTAACTCTTTGAAGCCGGCTGTTATTTATGGATAAACCATAGGAAACTCTGTTGTTTTCAATAGCGGTGATTTATTTCCACAAAGCATAATTAGTCACTTCATTTACAAAAGATGAACTTTACGGTATGTGCTTTTGTGTGTAAAGCTGTTAGAAAAATTGTAATTTCACGAGGAAGTTAGTGATTTATTGTACAATGAAGTTTACCTAATTACTTTGCTTTTTATTTCTTGAAGGTTTGATGTTCTTTCATTGTTCATTTTTTTAAATTGTAATTTTTGTAATTTAGGAAGATGGTAGTTCGGAAATGAGATGTGGGGACTTAGGGATTTGAGAATTTAGGAATTTGGGAATTTAGGGATTTGGGAATTTAGGGATTTGGGAATTTAGGGATTTGGAAATTTAGGGATTTGGGAATTTAGGGATTTGGGAATTTAGGGATTTGGGAATTTAAGGATTTGGGAATTAAGGAATTAAGGAATTAAGGAATTAAGGAATTAAGGAATTAAGGAATTTGGAAATTTAGGGATGTGGAGATTTAGAAATTTGGAAATTTAAGGATTTGAGAATTTGAGGATTTGGAAATTTGAGAAATTGGAAGTTTCGAGATTTAAAAATTGTCTAATCTAAAATTGGGAATATAGGGATTTGGGAATTTTGGAATTTGGGAATTTAGGGTTTTGAAAATTCAGAAACTTGAGAATTTAGGAATTTGAAAATCTCGAAACTTGAAAATTTTGAAATTTAAGATTAAAAATATGAAAACTGATGTGTCTAAAAATTTAAAGATCCGAAGTATCCACAACATCCTTATGACTATACATCCCTAAAAGCGAATCGAATCGTAACAAGCGTACCCGCAGTGGAAATTCAGTAACCCCGGTGATCGACACAGGCGTTGCATCAACGCTGGTCGATATCACGCTGTTAGAATACACCATTACGAATTAAACCGTACGCTGATGCAGACCACAATGATCTTCTTATGAGAGCATGGTGTGGGTGACATATCGATCGTGCTGAAAGTGTGTCAACTGTGCTTCACGCGGTCGAATGGAGTGAATCTTCGTCTCTCTTTTCGTTCGTGCCACCGATACGAGCTTGCTCGCCTCTTAAGAGTACACAGAACTTGTCTGGTCTTCTTCTTCTGTGTCGGCGTTTCTCGTTTCTCTTGTCCGTATCCACGCGAAAAAGAAGTCCCCGTCGTCCGTTGCATTATTCATAAACTGCTGCTGGTAACCGCGATGCTGACTTATTGCTGCTATCCCGAGCCACGAAACCCGGAACGATAGGGATTTGAATAAATTCAGTTAGATTTTCGGCCTGCAACGATGTACCACTCGTTCTTCCTTCAAATTCATCGTTCCTTCTATGTACGATTCTTTCTGTCCTCGCTAATATACCATGCATTGCCAGGAAATTGTTTATGCCCGCCTATGCTCCTTTCGTATTCTGACAGCGGATGTCTCTTCTGTTGACCATCTGAATTGGATGCTGCAGGCTGTCTGCTCCTACGAGGATCTCTTTTCTTCTGAATACTGCATTTCATACTCCTCTTAGCTTATGATTGCTTATTTCATATTTCGTCTTGATTGACTTGGTTAGTTTACTACAGATTTAAGTTAGTTTGGTATTCATTTAAATAGTTAATTTGGCGTTCTTGTTTGGGGAGGTTCCTTGGGACAGACAATTTTACCGTTTAAGATAAATAGTAGCCTTAGATGCTTCCTTAGGTTATGATACTTTATTTTATATTTTATTTTGATGGACTGGATTAGTTCGCTACAAATTTAACTTAGTTTATTATTTATTTAAATAGTTAATTCTGGCATTCTTGTTTAGGGAGGTTCCTTGAGACAAACAATTTTATCGTTTAAGATAAATAGTGGCCTTAGATGTTTCTTTAGGTTATGATTGTTTTATTTTGATGGACTCATTTGATACTTGTGCACTATTTATTTATTCAAGTTGCTTTATCATGGATCCATTTAAATAATTATTTGTGACCTACATGTTTGGATATATTCTTTAAAATATGCACTTTTAATATACCTTAAATATCAGTCGTGTAATTGATACTCCTCTTAGGTTATGATTCTTTATTTTATGTCTTATCTCGACTGACTTGATGATTAAGTTTACTGCAAATCCATTAAAATGGTTAATTAAGTAATTTATGTTCAGGCATGTTGTTTAAAATATACAGTTTTACTTGTTCAATATAAATGTTTGTCATTTGATGTTCCTTTTAGGTTATGTTTGTTTTATATTTTACATAGAATAAATTAGTGAGTTGGTTTAACATAGATTGATATAAATAGTTAATCAAGATATTCGTGTTCATGTACATTCTTTGTGACATACAATTTTTTTTATTGTACATACTATAAACAATTATGATAAATTATAATGCATCACGATAGAATATGTTTGAACAATGATCAAATATACATGTATGTATACTGGTAGACAATTTTTTGACATGTAACCAGGTACATTAATGTGAGAGTACCAAATCGAACATTTAAAAGCAACATTCTTGAAAATGACAAAAATATTCCGTTCGTACACCCTCGCATTTCTTTTTCCGCAAAAAATTCTTATTTAGAAATTAGCTGCATGTTGCAGCAGCAGAAAGAAACGTAACCGCGAGGTATACAAACGTGGAGCTCATTCTTTTCAGCAAAAAGAAGCACGTAAAGACATAGGTGAGGGTAAATTGGATGAAACTCGGTTCCCTAGGGGAACACACGGTCACGTTAGTTTACAGTGACGGCGAAGCTTGAATTCGTGGTCGTCGTTCGCGCGAGAAAATACTGTAGCTCACGTGGAAACGGTAGTTCTGGGAACGTTTGTGGTTTCAAGGCGAATAGACTATCGAAAGTGGTGGAGCGACGTGGATGGTATTCGGGGAGCAATTGGTATCGTTGAATCGACACTGTCGTCCATCAAATCAAAGCACCCTAACCGAATGGAAACTGGGCATGGATATTCTTGATGGGTGACCATACGGGCTCTGTGTTCTACAGGAGCGACAGAGCGAAGCTGTGTGAAGCGTAGGCGACAACGAGCTTGATCCTTCAAAATGGTTCCTGAGAGAGTTCCCCAAAACAGTTGCTCTCGGGTGTCGATCTTCTTCCTTGCAATGAGTCATTCATCGCTGAGGACTCGGCTAAGTGTTGCGAAATCGAGGGTACTTTGCCCTAACTTTGAGATACTAGTGCTATTACGAGCTGTAAACACTTGCGTTAGTTTCTGTGGAGTGCTGGAGGGGTTCCTTAAGTA
The DNA here is from genome assembly GCF_050947335.1 of Megachile rotundata. Lineage (NCBI taxonomy): Eukaryota > Metazoa > Arthropoda > Insecta > Hymenoptera > Megachilidae > Megachile > Megachile rotundata. The sequence continues at coordinate 8,262,184 of NC_134991.1, read as the reverse complement.
TGATAGAACGGATTTCGAATTTTCTTCAGTCAGTTTAGCTTAATTGCTCAGAAACACGATTTATCAATCGAGGATTAGTTTAGAGTACTCGTAAGTTTTTACATTTGTAATTTTCCTTTCAGAATTATATTAGAGAAAGATTACTCTTTCACCTCACCCAAACATTACCTGAACTGTTTTCCCAATTACGCAATAAACCTTGAACAAAACAAGCTAGCAATTTGTCGAAACCTGTGAGAAAAAACTCGAACGAGTGGTAGCGATGAGCGTAATCGACGTCAGGAACCGCTTGAAAACCCGTAGGAAAACAGAACGAAGGTATCCTAACCTGGATACTAGTCCAGAGTATTTCCTTTGATCAATCAGAGCACCGTTTCGTGAACGTGACGCATCTGCGGTGGATGAAGACCCGCCATTTTGTTCGTTTCGGAGTTCAGCTAAAGTTGCTCGGTGCACGTTTCATGTCTTTGCTTCCTTGCTTCTTCTTATCGTGCTAACCGCATACCCAGAATCGAACGCTACCTCTTCGGTTTCGAAACATTTCAATTACTTATGCCGTTCCTGGCGTCTTCTTCTCCCTTTTCGTTTCTCTCCATTAACGGCCAAGATCTTTCTCCACCCCTTTCACGGACCGCCGTACCGTGAAATCCCACGTTGATTTTGTTTTCGTTTTACTCGGTCTGGTGAATTATTGAAAAATCGCTAGGAAAGCTACCTTGGCAAGCCTTTTTTTGCTGCCGGATGATGTTGAATATTAAACGAGCGTGCGGTCATTCAAGAGAAGGGCATGATTACGGGAGCGAATGAACTGCGCGGGTTTTCCTTCCCGTTTCTTGTAACTTTCATTTGCCGTGTAATTCTGCCATGGGAAAATGAACGCGGTTGTAATAAATGTCTCTTACAGGCGGTAGTTTGTTAATGATAGCGGTTGTTCGTATTGTGCAGATTAAAATAAGGAAGCTTCAAGTATTATGTAGAGAATCAAGTACAGATTTCTGCTAGAAAAAGTACTGGGATGGAGGTTGAAATTTTTAAGGGTTTTTGGAAACATGAAGATTTGGGAATGTAAAGATTGAAGGTTTACGAATATTTACGGATTTGGAGATTTAAATAATTACTCAAATTCTCATCATCCATTCTCAAAATTATTATGGACTCAACTGCTCAAACTCTTCGATCCCCAAATTTTAATACTCACTTCCAAACCTCGAAATTTCTCAAATTACCACTCTGTATGTCTCTATAACCAAAACTTCATGATTCTATTCCCCAGTTAGCCACTATAAATTTGCAAGTGAGATTCGCTCTATAAAACAAAGATACTATTTTCCGAGCAAAATGTTCGCAAATACAGCGCAATATTTACGAGTGCTAAAACCTCGTAAAGATCGAGAGTGATCGTAGACGTCGACACTTCGAGGGAGATTTCGATTGCAGCGACCACGCGATATCTCGAAGTCGCAAATGACGGTTGTTGGAGATACCACACTATCTCGGTGGGTTTGCCAGTAATTTCTCCCAGTGGTACTAAAAGCGGTATCGGAGAAAGTAAAAGTATTTACGCTGTTGTGTGTATCCGTGAATCTCGGAAACGCGTTGAAATTCTCCAGGCACCAGGGACGCTCGAAACTTGAACGTTTCTTGCGAACTTCGGCAATATGTCTTTTTATCATGCTCGGAGAAAGTATCGAGAAAGGCTTACTAATATCGCGGCTTATCGGTGTCGAAGTTGCGGAACGACGAAATAAAACTCCGATTGGAGGATGAAGATTAACCTTTCAACTACTTTCGAGACTGACACACTTTTCGAGATAATTTGAATTATTTTGTCGGACTGTTCTTCTTTTTTGTCGGTTCTTCTGGGATTTGAAGATGAGTGAAATTACGACATTCACATTTTTATATTACAGTCGTTTTATCTTACGGATGTCGTTACGTTCATTATAAATTATATGGGATGCTGTGGATGTAGAATTATGTAGAATTATGTAAATGTGTATAATATAGAATTATGTAGATGCTTGTAAATAAAATTATGTAGATGCTTGTAAATAAAATTATGCAGATGTTTTGAAGTAATATTTAAATTCTAATACTCGCGTAAATAATTCGTCAAATAATTGAAATCATTTCAATTTTGCGAAATGTTTAAAAAAGAAATCGAACAGCTCATAAAAGTACCAAATTATATAGGGAATAAAAATGTATGATATACGGATTTAAAATGCGAATAAACACGAAAAATCAAAGAATAACAATCGGATTGATTAATGTTTCGCCTTTTAGCTGTTAGTATCGGGATTTCAGCGGTGCCCTTTTTCTCGCACGAATATTCTCCGGATCTAAGTCACAATTTCCATGAAAAAGATTTAGAGTCAGCTTCCACGGTGCTCGAGTGCTTCATACCTATTCATAGCATGCAAATTCTTGAAACGTTCCCCTTTTTTCAGGCGAACAAGGAAAAGCAAGAAATGGTAGGCTCTCGTCAAAGTATAAAATGTTCGTTCGTTTTCTAAGCGAAAATTTCGCGTGAAAAGAATCCATTGAGGCATCGATTGATTCTTTTCACGAGTGAATATTTTTTGTTAGGCGGTATTAAAGTTTTAGAGGTGAAATTGTGCTCGTAATAGAATAGCTGAAAAATGCAAATAACTTTCAATGATTTAAGATATTATGACTCGTGTAATGAAATACTCAGTAAATTTTTGTGTAATTAAATTTCGAAAATTATCCTTTGTTTGTGATGAGTATATTATACTTTATTTGTTAAATATATTGGTATTGTTTTTTTTAATTTATTTTTCAAAATCATAATAAAATTCGATTTTTAAAATAGTTATTATTTTTATGAATACTGATATTTCTGTATTGTTCATTACTCATCAAAGAAGTGATAAATATCTAAATTTAGAGAAATAGTCAGGGAGACGTTAAGGGTGCCCAATTTGTATGTACTTTAAATTTGTACTTCATTTTTTAAAACAGTTATTATTTTTATTAATACTGATATTTTTGTATTGTTCATTATTTATCAATCAAGTAATAAATATCTACATTTAAAGAAATAGTCAGAAGACGTTAAGGGTGCCCAATTTGCAAGTACCTTGAAACTGTGGTTTAAAATTTGTGCTTTAAAATTGTGCATAATAATTGCACATATTAACCGTGCAATTTATTCTACAGTTTAATTGTGCTTCAAGAAAATAAAGGAAAAAGCTTGAAAAAGAATTAAATATCCGCATTGTCCCAGTTCGATCGACGTCGCACCCCAATATAACTGTCTCCCTGGCCAACAAAAAGCGCGTCAACGCTGTAGAAAACAAGGCTAGAAAAGAGGACGATTAAACGTAACAGTCAGTCTTTTAAAGCAGGTTTCGTTAGCTGTTTTATTCGAATTAGTCTGTCGAGCAGCGTCGCAGTCGCGAAACAACCCTTTCGTCGGAATAATTCCGTTGTCAGCTGGCGTTTCACTAAACCCAAAAGCCCAAAGTGCTAGCACGAGATTTACTTACAATCTCGGGACAATAAGTAGCGAGTATCCCGGTTTTCTTTGAAGGTGTAACGGGACGACACACGAACACACGTGTTTATGTTTCCTCGTGAAAATTCGTGGCTGAAAGCCACCGGTTTCGGTGAGCGTAATTGTGCCGGCAGGATTTTAGGCTGCATTCAACAGAAATCGAGTTAAGACGACTGCGAATGAACGTCGCTAACATTGTTTCGTGACTGGAAAGTCGGGATTGTGTCCTGTAATGCTGAGAGCTTTATCGTTTTCACGAATATCGTTATATTCTTTGTCGGAGATGAATTAGCGAACGGAAATGTTTTCTCGAATTGTCACCGTGTGATAAAACTGTTCGTTTCATCTGCTGCGTGAGAATTAATTAACGCTTCGAGATGAACGTTCAAAGGGAAGCAATTTATTTAATGGGAAATTAACATGTTTCTCGTATTGGAATTGATTGAGCAAAAAATATACGAGAAATGAGTTAATCTGAAACTTAGATATGAAACAGTTTGTTTATAGCTTATTTTTATGAAAAAATGCAGGTTTAAATTAATGGTTTTCACTGCGCTAAAAAGCACACCGGCTAAAAGCTTTTTATAACCGATCTATTTTTGTATTAAATTCGCTTTAATACTAAAATGAATGATCACTCGTAGCAACGAAATAAATTCTATATGGAATTACGAACGGATTTCAAATGGCAGATTTCAGAATGTAAAGAAATATCTTACATTTTTCGTACACAATATTGCAAAAAGGTTTGCTTAACCTAAAAACTGTGGATCTCCATGATATAGAAATTCTTTTACCGGCTGATATATAAGCGGAAAATGGGATATTCGTTAATGGACGAGCTAAGCTGCAAATGGATTCATTATTCTTCTATTAGTTTTTACCATGAAGAACAATCTTATATTCAAAACATTTATACACTTATTTAACCTTAAACTTCAAACTTCTATAAGTTATTTTGCGGTACTTAAATTATTAATTGTCAATTTATATATTGTACTTTAAATGATAGAAAATGTACATTATAGATCTGAAGTTTAAATTTCGCGCGCTATAACCTCACGCGATGTGCTGTATGATTAATGATGGCCGACTCATAAGTACGTCAAGTCTTTATTAATTTATTCTTACAAGGACAATTATAAAGTACAAAAAACTTTTATTAAACATTTCTTACTCTACGTTTCTACCAAAAACTTATCTTTAAATAGAATTATACAAAAGGAAGTGTAGTTTCTCATAAGATATCAAATATCATGCTTCTCAGAAACTCTCTCACGAAAATTTAAGCAAGTAATTCAAGAAACTTTACTGGTACAAATTAAACTCTCACCGTAAATTTCCTTACCGATAATAAGACTTGTAACGTGTAATGCTCGCAGATAGTACTGTCAATCGCTTTATTCGTAAAATTGATTCTCCGTCAATAAACGAGTATTCTGTTCCGAGAACCATTATATTCTCCTCTCGACACATCCACCGTTCGATCGTGGAACAATGTGGGTGACTTTAATCAAGTCGAGAGTGAAATTGGTGTAAGAACATCTCGGCGAAACTGCAATTTGGATAATTAAATTTGATCGCGACAAATTAGTCGTCCGGAATGGGAACGTTATCGCAGAAAACAGTGGCAACGCGCCTAGAAGGATTTTCAATCTCGCGATGTCGAAGTTCCGAACTAATTATCCCTGGGCAAATAAGTCGTTGAATGTGCTTTCCTTCTTCTCGACGCTCGAATAACAGGGACGAACTTCTGCAGACCGCAATCGAGGAGATGGACGATAAAGAATAATATTGAACGTGCCAAACACTCGCCCGTAGCGAAATGTAGTTAATTTTAATTCATTAGGAGACCGGTTCGCGTGCATAGTCGAACCTCATTTTCGAATGTCAACGGGTTTGACACGCCTCGTGCCACGTCAAACTTCAGACACAGGGTGTTTCATTTTGGGAAAGTTGTGATTGCATTTCAATTTTCAGTTATTTCACCTAATTCAAGCTTTTAATTAACTAGTATATTAGCATGGTAATATGGTGTTAGCTTGGTATGAACGTGTGTGCTAGAATTTGGTAACCCTGTTTCTATATCTTTTCAATGAAGCACGCTGAACATGTGGTCTCAGTATTTTTATAATATCAGTAGTTTCAATTAATTTTTCAAAATAAATTATATTTATTATTTGATAACTGAGCTTCTTTGTCATGAAAGTTAATATATTCCTCTTTTTCTAATTTTATAATTTGAATCCATTTAAGGGTGTAATTATCCGACTCTTTCATTTATGGTTGCACTACTATAAGTTATGTTATTGAATATATTGAATATATCAACTCTTGAAAAGTTTCTACCCTGTTCTTTTTTATTATACAATTATATCAAACACAATAGTATAACTTTAAGTACGATTCACAATAAGGTTAATATAATAGCTATGACGTATACACAGTTACACTATGTAAATCATATTTATTCACCTGTAAGTTTCTGTTTATTAAATTTGCTAACTCTTACTGTAATCAAACAGTACAACTAATGTTTCGTGTAAATTAATTACTGAACATCGCTCAACAAGTTCAACTTGTACACCACAAAGACCAAATACCAAAGGACCCATGAATCTATTACGACCCTGTCTTCACACCAGGGTAAAATAAGGAACGCTATTCGTAATTGAGTCTAAGGTCGCTATGCGATGCTAAACGAACCACTGATAGGTCTCGACGGACAACTACATCCCATCGTATATTCCGTTCAACCTCCTCAAATGTTAGACTTTGGAACTGAAATTTTGGAACTTTAGAACTCCGACACTTTGACTTGGACTTCAATATGTAATTTTGTAATAAATCTATGTATTTTGAAGTGTTACAATAAATAATTTAAATATGAAGCGTATAAAGTGTGTGTGCTAAAGATTAAAACTTACGCGATTAAAATTAATGTCATGATACATTGCATTAGGTGTATGTGACATTACCTAGTTTCTCGACTGCATGCAAGCCTAAAATATTAGCGTGATGTTTGATAAAAGCTTCCAGCACTAATAAGACTAAAACTATACAATTACCATCTAACCATCAAAAGCAGACTCCACTTAACCGTGCAAACTAAACAAAGGCAGTACGTGGCTCGAAACGGTGTCAAGTGAAAATTTATGAAACGTTGTCCCAAGCAAATTCACCGGTGAATTGCTCATAAATATTTGATATTAAAAATCCACCTTTTCGGGACACGGTCCCCGGGGTTTAAACGTTAAAAAATACAGATCCTGGACGTCGTAACGTTTCACCCGGAAGGTTTCTCAATTTCCAACAGCGTCAGCGATAACGTCATCGAGCCTCGAGTTCCCGCAAACGATCTATGCAAGAATAATGACATTCCGTCCCGGTAGTATCGCATTTCGAGCGGAAAGAACGTCGTTGTTCCCTTCCCTTCAAAACGGCATAAATAACAATCACGTGCTCGTCGTTTCGCTGGAAAACGGAGCCGGCGTGCCGCGTCGCGACGTCATTTATTTCCTGCTTATTTTCGTATCCTCATCCCCCTTTTCGACACCCCTTACACGGGCTTTATCCGTAATGCAGCGCGTCCTCCGAAAGCAGCTAGCTTCCCCTTTCAACGGGGTCGCGCGTTAAAATTCAATCCTGCAGGATTCGACGAGGCGTAGAACGTAGAACGATCGAGTTCGCCGTAACGGAGACTAGGTAAATAAGGTGTGAACGATGAGTTATTGCCGAGCAAACTTTCTCGCCCCCATCCGTTACCTACGTCGAACAAATTCTTCTCCGTTCCCACGGCATTGCGGGTCATGGCCCACCCCTTTACAATTCTACACCGACTTACCCTCGCGTCGTTAGCTGGTCGAAGTGAGAAATGGCGGACTCAGGAATGACGATTGCGGTCTGGGATGAGGCTGGAATTTCGATAAATTTTGACACGTTGGTGGCTTGACGTTTGTGATGAGATGAAGTGGGTTTGTGGTATGGCAGTGCGTTGATGAGTCTTTTTATGGTTGTCGTGTTCATTGCGTTTTTTAGGGAGGGAGTCGCATTACTGTTAAACGAGTTAGAAGGTGTTTAAGCATCGGTTATCGTATTTTATTTCTTTTTGCAAATAAATTCTTTCTTCTTTTGTAAGTAGTTGTTTTCAAAACCTCATGTTTGTAATTTCGCTCTCAATCCTATATGTACAAATTATTAAGAACAAGGGTATCATATCGATCGCCATAAAACAGTGATATCCGTAGTTAGACTACAATACAGATTATTAGAAAGAGGGGTATATCTTCCAATTTTGTCTTGTAATCTATATATAATACATAATTGTCTCAACATTAAGATTCATTACAAGTTCTTTCATTTATTTTCATTATATATAATTAACCCAAGTTTGCAGCACCAATTATATGATATGATCATAGCATAGCATATTTGCTATACAAAAAAATCATCGTCCAACCATTTTTTTCTAAGAGTACACTTTTCTATATTTTCAATACTTTCGTAAGGTATGTTTCTAAAAAAAAATCTATTTTGAAAAATTTCATGTAATATTATGTTGTGCAGAATTATATCCTTGATATAACCAGAAAGAGATAAATATATGAAATATAAAATTTGTTCATATAAAACTTGGTTTTCAATAAAATTCAATGGGATAAGTTCCGCAAAATATTTATAAAAATCTGAAAAATGTGTAGAAAACAGCAAGAAAAATGATTTCAAGTTAATTTAACGACAAATTTTGCAGACGAATGAATGTAATTATTAATTTAATACTTACAAATTCGAAAAGCGGTTTATTCAGACTCGTCGGATTCATGGAAACTAAGCGAAATGTTTACGGAAAATGGAATCGCGCGGAATCACAACATGGAGATTAATAATTCCAGAAACCGCTGTTTCACGCGCTAGAATTTCCGCCGCGATTGCTTACATAGATCACATCGCATGATGAAGAACATCTTCCTCGATAAAGCAGCTGTCGTCGACAGATAGACTCCTTCTCCTTTTCAGCTAATTCACCCTGCTTCTCATCTAATTCCCATTTCGTTCCTGTTCAGACAAGAGTTGCAACGATTCTGGTATCATACTCTTTCATGTGTAGACTCGTATGCAACGTTGACTTCTCATGGAGACATGTATGGGAACTTTACAAGTTTTCGATTTTGTAGTTCCTATATGTTTCAATTTTGATGTTTTGAAGATTTGAATTTTGAAATCTTCAAGTTTTCTCATTAGAAAACCTCTAATTCTGGGAATTTTCAAATTTTTAGATTTGACAAATTGCTGTGACTTCAGAGTCCTAGGTTCTTGTATTTCTAGATTCCTGTGTAGTAAGATCCTCAAATACTAGCATTCCCGACTTCCAATGTCATTAAATTCTCTATATTTTCGTATTCTAAAGTCTCTGAGTTCCAATGTACTCAAGTCCCAATGTTCACAATTCTCAACGCCTTCAAGTCTCAATGTCCCCAAGTCCCAATGCCCACAATTCTCAATGTCTCCAAGTTTCAATGCCCTCAAATTCCAATATTTCCAAATCTTAATGTATTCAAATTCCAATATCCCTAAGTTCCAATGTCCCCAATTCCCAACGTCTCCAAGACCTAATGTCCCCAAATTTCAATGTCCCCAATTCCCAACGTCCCCAAATCCCAATGTCCCTAAATTGTTACGTCTCCAAATTGCTAGATCTTTAGATTCTTTAGCTTCCCACACCCCAACATTTCCAACAAATAAATCCAAATTTCTAAATTTCCACACTCCTAGTTCCCCAAATCCCAAAATTACTACATAGTAATTTTCTAAAATTTTCTAAAAATAACTACATCTGCAAATTCCTATTCTCTCATATCCTCAGCCTATCTCCACCCCTTCGAAATCCATAAATTCCCTAAAAACTGACGAACAACATTTCCCCGTATCTTCTCCAGTAAGTTCTTTGTTCTCAACTGCACTCAACACTGTGATCGTCTTAATTTATATGTGTCTTCCGTAGCCTTCCACGGGTAGCAGCTTTTCTCTCTCCTTCCGTCGAACAGTTGATTCAAGGTTCGGAGAGTATCGATTATAGGGCAATTCCTTTTTAACGAGCTTTCGATAGCGTCTCGGAAGGACGCTACCTAGGTGCAAGAAGAGGGCTGGTCTGATTTAACGCGAGAAACTGTACGATTTAGAAGGAAACGACCCCCCTTTTGCCCTCACGGCCATATAGCCTGTAATCTCCTATCGAACGGTTATCTCGATCAACATCGGATTTTCCAACGGTACGAAAGGTGTAACGATAGAATTTTTCATCGAAGCTCTCCCGTTTCTTGACGGTTCGTTCGATTAATTAGAAAAGTTTCAAATTGATTCGCTTGACTCTTTCTACACGAACTTTAAATTGCGCTCGATGAATGCTTCGATACGAGCAGGCTTACTAATTTTTTACTTGCTTACTGGATGTTCTCGTGTCGCTGTTTTGTTGTGTGTACGCTCTTCTCGCAAATGTCTAGGTTATTCGATAGAAGACAATTTTCATCAAAATGTAAAATTATTTGAAAATTGTTGAAAATTTAGAACACCATTTTTCTTGGGCGCAATCGGCTTTTCATGGTTGTGGATAGAAGTTTCTAAACGATATCGATTTATCTGTATCCAGTATTTCATTCCTTGCACTATTTTGATGCACTATTTTGTCTCGTGACGCACTTACACTTCTTGGTCGATTTTACTGGAATTAATTGACTTTAATTTGCAGTTCAAGTTCAATTATTTCAATGATAATGAACGATTGATACCAAACTGACAGAATGTTTCAACTTTCTTTACTGTTTTAATATTGCAGCTATGATTAGTTAGTTGTGATTATTATTCTGACAAATAGATCATGGTGTAAGGGGTTAATTACCTACAGAAGCATCTTTATAAGAGATCACTTTCACCTGACCAAAAATTTTTGCCTGTAACATTCTGTGCTATACTTCAAACACTGTATTCATATTGTTACAAAATTAATAAACTGAATAAAACAACAATACACTCCACAAAATAACAATGACACACATTTTCATATTTTAAAAACTCCAACTAAAAGGTTAATTCGACACAGTCAATTGTTGCGTAGCAGAAAGTTCGAAAAACAAGTAAAATCAATTTAATTTCGTTGCTGTAGAACAATGATATTCTGAACAAAAAGTTGTATTAAACATGAAGGTAGACTTTGCTTTAGAATATTGTGAGAGACATTTTATTTTGTAAATATTCTTGGTTTATTATTAGTTTCTTTTTTGTTGAATGAACTTATCGCTACTTTCAGACGGAACCCGGATCATAACGACCCCCCGCATGGTTTATGCATGATGGTAACTTCTTTTTCATCTAGGTCGTTAGGTACGTTACAACGCTTTTCGTGAGAAAATGAACAAAGGAGACTTGCTTAATTTTGCGACGCTGAAATTTCTTGTAGAGGGCTGATTTCTACGAGTTTGCAAATCGCGTGATTTTCTACCAAAATAAGTTACATCTTAGTTGTTTTATTCTTGCGTACTATGAATCTTTGTGAAGGTTATCCTTAACTCTGTTAATACTGTTTCGATATGGTAGGTTCATTTTAATAAAATATTTATATGAAGCCCACAAAACACCTCTACATCAAGGAACAAAGAAATGAGAACTGAAATTGATACTCTTGATCACTGATATTTTTATGGAATTACTATTTAATTCAATAGTAGAAATCTTTTATAATGATTAACATAAGGGTTGTGAGAAACCATCCCAAAAAATAATTAATTTCAAATAATCCTTCAAAAATTTCGGTTTCGTTGATCAACGTCGTTTAAGTATTTGAATAGCCACATTTTGAAAGTGATTGCTTTGTTTATCGAATTAAAATTATTTCTTTATTTTAAGAGGCATAAAATATGAGGTATAAAAATTTGCTAGACAGACCTTAATTATTATTATAAGAAAATTATTTAGACAGACCTTAAAATTATCCATTCAAATTTCACGACCAAAAACTTGCATAAAATTCATTAATCACCGAATGTGACTACTCAAAATTATTTTTAACACACAAGAAATGTATAAAAGAAAAGTATAGCAAGAACCCTTTGGTCTCGCGTTTAAGCAAGTGCACGAACCAATAACATCGTAAACCCCTTTAAGCACCGAGTGTTCGCATTGCTGTTCTAGAAACCCCAAGAAAGCGTCAGTTGTGATAATAAATCGTTGTTGTGTGGTAAGCAACGGGAACATTGGCCAGAATATCGGCGCTCAGGTCGTCGAGAAAGGGGATGCAATGCAGTGGAAGCGTCACACGGCAATGCATCATCGGTATGGTGCTCGTGTGTGCTGTATGTCAGTTGGTAAATACCCAAGAACCTAAGTCGAAGCGACCGTTTGTCTTCTGATCGCTAGTATTTTCGATTACATCGGTACAAATGGAACAACAACCCCTTTGGCGGTGCTCAATCTTCTCGAAAACGGGATCTGTCGGGGAAATTTTCGATGTCTGCGATTTTGTAGTTCGCAAGGATTTTGGAGCTTTTGGGCTTTGGGGTTTTAGAATTTTGGAATTTGGGAATTTGGGAATTTTGGAATTTAGGAATTTGGGATTTTGGGAAATTTGAAATTTTGGAAAATTTGGAATTTGGGGGAATTTGGGATCTCGGGGAATTTGGGATTTTGGGGAATATGTAATTTTGGGAATTTTGGGATTTTGCGGAATTTGGAATTTTGGGAAATTTGGGATTTTGGGGAATTTGGAATTTTGGGGAATTTGGGATCACGGGGAATTTGGGATTTTGGGGAATATGTAATTTTGGGAATTTTGGGATTTTGCAGAATTTGGAATTTTGGGAAATTTGGGATTTTGGGGAATTTGGAATTTTGGGAAATATGGGATTTCGGGGAATTCGGAAATTTGGAAACTTGGGAATTTAAAATTATAGAAATTGAAAATTTGGGAATTTAAAATGATAGAAATTGGAAATTTGGGAATTTGGAATTATAGAAATTGGAAATTTGGAAATTTGGAAATTTAGAAATTTAGAAATTTGGAAATTTAGGAACTTGGGAATTTAAAATTATAAAAATTGGAAATCTGAGAATTTGGAATTATAGAAATAGGAAATTTGTGATTTTCCTATCGCACAATTAAAAATTTTTTGAATTTGTTATAGAAATTAAAAAATTTATAAAAATAGGAACAAAAATTGCTCTCCTATAATTCCCTCGAAGAATAATTTTCAAAGTCTAAAACTGCGAAGCTTTTGTAAAATAAATTTCTATGACATACGCAAAACTAACGGACAGAACGTGTCACCATTGACAAGAAAAATATTGATTTTTCCTATGTATATTTGAAATCTAACTCTAGTGAAGAGACGCCGAAATATTGGTTTTCAGGATGTGCCAACAAAAATATCTTGAAAGCTGAGTAAAAATAACGTCGACAGTTGGTAACATTCGCGTAACTAGAATTTTTATTTAGAATGACCCAAGTATCCTTGTTTCGTCAAAAATATCTACCATTTAATATTCTGATGAATTTTAACAAAATTTCTTTCGATCACTACATTTAATTCACGAATTTCATAAAAATAAAAATGCAAGTACTTATTTCTTGTATTTCTTATTGAAATACATATTTTTATGAAATTATAATGAAAGCAAAACTAACTTTTTCTTATGGTACAGTTTTCAGTTTCACCTCTAGAGCCCCTAGCGCAGGCAAATATCAGGGTTCAAACGTAAAAATTTATGGTAAAGAATTTTGACTTCCTAAAATAAAAATAATAATAATGAAACCAAAACCAAACCTAACTTCTTATGGTACAGTTTTCAGCTTCACCTCTAGAGCCCCTAGCGCAGGCAAATATCAGGGTTCAAACGTAACTCACTTTAGCAAGTAAAAATTTATAGTCAACAATTCATAATTGAAGTTAGTTACGGTTGATCCCATATTTAGAGTAAAAATTGTTTGCTATAAATTTTTACTTGCTAAAGTTAGTTACGTTTGAATCTTGATATTTGCCCGCGCCAGGGGCTCTAGGGGCGGAGCTGAAATCTGTGGCATAATAAAAAGTTAGGTTAAGTTTCATTATAAGTAACGGTTTAGTTTATTTATTTTTTTGGAAGTCTTTTGATATTTTTGGAACCAAACTGACATTTGTAGAGAACAGTTAACAATTTTAGATGCCAATTAACATTCCTAGAAGTCAGTCAATGTTTTTGAAGGCTTAGTTAATATTTATGCAGACGAATTGATGTTTGTGAAGGTCAAATGATATTTCTGAAGGTGCAGTCAATATTTTTGAAGACAAAAATCGTCGAATGTGAAATCATCACATGTGGAGGTAAGTTAACATTTCTAAACGTTTAATCAACGTTTCTGCAAGTTCATTTAATATTTTTGTAGTCCAGTCAAGATTTTTAGACACCATCTTACATTCCAAGATTTTACTTTTCAATTTTAAATACTGATCGTCATTTTCACAGACGAATTCACACTTTTAGGAACTTCTTCACTCTTTCAAAGATCAATATGCACTTTTGGAGGTCAATTTTTATATTTATATTGATAATGTCAATTTATATTTCGGTCCTTATTACATGACATAATATATATTATAAATTTCGGTAATAAAATTCGTAACCAAAAACACGAACGTAATTTTTCAAAACGCTATCCCATACGACAATTAAATTACCAAACGAATTATGAATATAAATATATTTACAACAGCTACAAATTCACTCTTAATCCCCGTTAAACCCCTGGTTTGTTCGCGCGTTAACGGTCATCGAAATACACGGCGGCTGCATGACTTATTGGAAAAAGCTTTCTACGTGGCTTTTACATCGAACACCGCTCGTTGAATGAAATATTGTGAACACGATATTCTCACGTTCGCTCAAACCCCGAAATTCCACGGTCACGTACCATTAACCGGCTGTATATTGCTTGCATTCATCACCTGTACCCAGAATTTTCATCGATTAATCTACATCTACCCAAATAGTACGTCGTTCTTCATTTCTTTTTTCTGCGACTACTTTGTCCCTTTTCCTGGGAATTTAGGGTACAAGTTTATCGGATAAAAGTGTCTGCTAGACAAATTTGGCCACTTTGACTTGCAGATCTTGTCATATTTGATGGGACACTTTTCGTTGTCAAGGTTTACGGTTCTGTAAGACAAGAGTCATGAAATGTAATACGTTTCTTATCTTGTACAGATTTGTAAATGTGGCCATACATGTTTATTTTAAAATTTGTGGATTTCATATTTCTTTCGAAAATTTTATTCTTTTATATTTTAGAAGGAGAAACTTCTAAATTCTCAAGTTTGAAGAAGTTCGAACTTTGAAAATTTCACATTTTTATAATTCTAAATATTTAAAATTGCAGATTTAAAAATTTGAAATTAAAAATTTTTAAGTTTTAAAGTTTCTACTTTACAAATTCCCAAATTGTCTAATTTCCCAATTTCCCAAAATCTCAAAATCTCAAAATCTCTAATTTCCCAATTTCCCAATTTCCCAAATTCTCAATTTCCACATTTTCCAATTTTCCAATTTCTCAAATTTAAATTTGCCAAATTCTCAATTGCCCAATTTCCCAAATCCACAGTTTCCCAATTTCTAAATTTCCCAATTGCTCAATTTCCTAATTTTCCAAATTC
This sequence comes from Megachile rotundata, assembly GCF_050947335.1. NCBI lineage: Eukaryota > Metazoa > Arthropoda > Insecta > Hymenoptera > Megachilidae > Megachile > Megachile rotundata. Next base: position 8,246,989 of record NC_134991.1, on the reverse strand, counting down.
TCAATTTTAAATTTTCCAATTTCCCAAATTTCTAATCTCCTAACTTCCAATCTCACAATTTCCCAATTTACTAAATTCTCAGTTTCCTAATTTCCCTAATTCTCAATTTTCTTATTTCCCAATTTTCCAATTTCCCACATTTGTAATCTCCTAATTTCCAATTTCCAAATTTCTTAAATTCTCAGTTTCCTTATTTCCCAATTTTCCAAGTTCCCAATTACTCAATTTCTTAATTTTCCAAATTCTCAATTTCCCAAATTTCCAGTCTATCTATTCCCATTTTCTCAATTTCCTTATCTCCCTATTCCCCATTTCCCATTTCCTATTTCTCAATTACCCCATACCCCATCTCTCAACTTCCCCATTTTCTAATTTCTCAATTTCCCAAATATCCCAAATATCCCAAATGTCCCAAATTTTCCAAATTTCCCAAAATTCTGAAATTTCCAAATCCCCAATCGCCAGTTCCTAATTTCTCAACTCCCTAAATCACCCATTCCACAATTTTCCCCATCCAAAACCTTAAAAACCCCAAACTCCTCTTCCCAAACTTCAAAACAATCAAATACCAAAATTGCCCTTAAAAGTATAAATCTCCGAATAAATACAAAACCGTAACGATAGTTCCCAACGCACAGCTCGTCGCCATGTTTCCGTGCCAGTTCGCGAAACAATCGCATTTTGGAGTTATCAAAGGGAAGGCGAAACAATGTCTGAAAAAAGTCGACGGCGTCAATGGGAAAATAGACGAGGTCGCTTTTCTCTCGGCTTTACAGTAACTACAATTCCGTCGTATTGAGAATAAAAAACTTCAAAGCAACACCCTTTCAATTATCTCGGCCCTGAATAACCGTGTTCGAGTCTATTCGGATCTCTGAAAATGGTGCCACGCTACGCACGCGTACGTAATCTTATTTCGCGATCGTGAAAGCTAACAAAGTGAAGGCAACCGGCGCAGTTAAGAACATTACGTTTAATCCTGTGTGAACAAATCAAAGGAAAGCGACGCCAGACAGAAAATACAGTCGACCGCTAAGTACTTAAACGACTATTGTTCCAGCGATGCCTTTAATTATTCTAACGGTGTTCGTATGTGTAACATGTGTGCCTTCAACGCCTCGAATAGGTGGATGGATTTTGCTCTCATGTCTAATTATACCACATACCTCTTGGTTCAACATTGAACACTTATAATTATTCGACAGTTTCAATTTTTCATTATATATCTTATATTCAATATTACTTTAGGATATATTCAAAAATTTTGTAAATCATAATTTCTTATTAGAACACACGAGACTTCTGATCTCGCCATATGTAGTATGTATTCAGGTATACTATTTTGTATTTACAATTAAGTTTTCTATATTTGTTATACTGGTGTTATTTCAGAGGTACGAACAACAAATAATAAAATATTGATTATAAAATCCACTCTTGATTTATTTAAGTAGAATTCGAACTTGCGGTATCTGAACCTTGCATCCACTCGCAAAGGGATGAAACGTCATCGCAATCAATGGCGTCACCGAGTGACTATGCGAATGCGATTGCAAGTTCCAATTCAAAGGAAACCCTCTCGGGAGTGCTAAACGACGAGTGCAGATCAGAACACATAAAGGTAAAGGATGTGTGTATCCAAGGAACGTTGTCACGGAACGATAAGAGAAGACAGAGCCAAGTGTAGTACATACATATGTAGGTAGTTTCCGTAGTGGCAGCAATGGCGGCACACGTGCTCCTTTCACGAGGTAACCAAGGGAAGAATGCCTTTTAGTCTTACTCTCGGAGGAATGTCTTTGTCGTGCCACTTGGAAGATGAGGAACGAGTCCGCGTGGAAAAGTTTACCCCTCTGCACAACCCCCGATCGCGTTAATGGGAGTTTGAGCCCTGCCATCCGGCCGGGACGAAACTCGGCCGGAAGTAACTTTTGGAAATTTGCAAACTAACTGATGGAAACCTCATTTCGTGAGCCATCTTGAACGCGCCGTTTCCGACGGCAAATGTTGTCCGCGCAGATGCTACAACACCAAATGTCAAACGGGAATGAGGGCGAATCGCTCATCCTGTAGAGAAATGTTTCTTTTAATTTATGGAGGTAGTAAGGTGGAAAGATGCTTTCATTTTAGGTTAGATATTTAGCGTACTATGGTTTGGAAATGATCGATGTTTGCTGATTGATAGGCTTTTGAAGATGTACATGTTTCAGAGATATTTCATAAATTTCATAAATACTATAAATTTGATAAATTTCGTAAATTCTATAGATTCTGTGAATTTTATAAATTCCATACATTTTGTACATTTTTCAAATTTCACAAATTTGGTAAATTTCAAAAAAATTTTAAGTCTCGTAAATTCCATAAAGCTCATTTTTAGAAAATTCACAAAATTCACAAAATTCACAAAATTCACAAAATTCACAAAATTCACAAAATTCACAAAATTCACAAAATTCACAAAATTCACAAAATTCACAAAAATCACAAAATTCACAAAACTCACAGAATTCGCAAAATTTGCAAATTTCATGAATTTCAAAAATTCCATAAATTTCACAAAATTCACAAATATCCCCGAGAAATATTAAATCTTCCCATTCCCGGCTATCTTTCACTAAATTCCCTTAACAGATTCCTTTGCCTAATACCTCGTCCTTACTCTCACAGTTGAAACATGACTTCTTGATCACATACTTGTGCTCGATGTAGAACTGGAATGAGCTCTGTGCACCACGTTGACGAACTCTGGGATTTCCTCTGCTAAGATTGCACGAGAACGAAACTTGATGGAAAAAAGCATTACGGTGTATACACACCTATGTGGCTATACAATTTCATATATACAGAACGAATGTTGTGACAATTTTTAATATTAACCCTTTATTTATCTAATATAATACCATTGTGACTATGTTTCATTATTCGAATATTTATTTCATGATTAATTTTATTAGAACATTTTCTGTGACAATATTAATTCATTTTATATTTCATTCATTTTCAATTTTTAACAAAATAAATGAACAAGTAGAATAATACTTGTACTTCATTTGTATTCTACGAAGCTATCGTATATCGAAGCAGAAATTGAAATTGCGCTTGAACTCATGTCGGTCAAGTTTAGTTATAGTTCACGTCAACGAGTGTAGGGGAGTATGCTAAAACAAACTTGATTGGTTCTAAAACCATGTTCATTATAGCGTGAGCTTACTGTGGCATGCTTTGAACTATATGTGCACGTAATTCGTTGCAAATTCGCTATATACAGCAAAGTTATTATGCAGCATTACAGTAATTTAGATATGAAATGTTTAACATAGTACGAACAACTGAATAGTTAATACAAGAATTAATTCATTATTTATACAGAATGCGGTTGTATTAATATTATTGCACGCGAGGTAGTTCTATGTGAAATGAAGTCACATTGAAATTTTGAATTTAATAATTTTTTGAAAAAATTCAATTTGATCTTCAAATCCCAATTCTTCAAATTCAATTCTCTATTATTCTTTATTATTCAAATTCTCAAAATTCTCAAAATTCTCAAAATTCTCCAAATTCTCCAAATTCTCCAAATTCTCCAAATTCTCCAAATTCTCCAAATTCTCCAAATTCTCCAAATTCTTCAAATTATTTTAGAGTCGCTGAAATAATTTAGTACTGAATGTTATAAATAAATGTAATAATCCCTAAAATGTACTCAGGTATTTAGTGATCCACACTTTTGATATAATGCAGCATGAAATGTGATAAATGCATAGATAAGTGACGTTATCACAGAAAGACCTAATAATTTTAGCAATGTATACGATGTTAATTCACTCGTACTAATATATAATATCTATTAATCGTTGAATTAATTTTAGGAAGCAGTGAATTATACCGATAATGGTAACGATATAAAATAGCATGATGCTTTGCTACACGCCGCGCTGGCTTCGTTAAATCATCAAGCAGCTCTCGCTTCATTAAACTTGCCGGTATATACGAACGGAACACACGTTATCGGAAAGTCGTTAAAATCAGAGACCGCGTCGATGCGGAAGTCGCATCAATTTTTTGCCGTTTTCATCGAAAGGGCCGATATTTATTGTGCAATAGCCGGCTCGATGGCATGTGCGATATATTCGACGAAACGCTCGGCATACTGCAACCAGTTATCCTTTCCTGTAGCCTCGGCACTCATGCTCCATTGGGAACTGTTCGCTTATTCCGATCCAAACCTTGCTTCCCTATGCATGTGTGACACGAGAATGATATCGGTTGGTCAACGGAAAGGCAGGACGAAAAGGGAGGATGTTTGAAGACGGTGTTTATTCGGTATTTTGTTGCTCGATCGCACGATTCTGTATAGTTTAAATCAAACATTTTACGGTGAAGCGTTAATGCCCCGAGTTATTGTAAATTGAACTTTCTTTTTTTGAACGTTTTTAAATGGAATAGAAAATTTTAGTTACGTCTGACATTGGCCATTTTTAAACGAAGAAGTTATTTATGTTACTTTGAAATCAATATATGAAATTGTACATTTTCTTGTGGAATGAAAAATGAATGAATTAGGTTAGATTAGTTATAATTGAACATGTCAAAATGAAGTAGAAGTTGGATGATTTATATAAGGTTAGTTTAAATTGCACATATTAAAATGGAGCAGAAAGTAGACAGCTCAGGTTCATCTGACTTAAATATATAAATAGAACGTTTCATAAGGCAATATAAAATGGACGAATTATGTTAGGTTAGTTACAATTGAACATATCAAAATGAAGTGGAAGTTGGATGATTCATATAAGGTTAGTTTAAATTTAACATATTAAAATGGAGCAGAAAGTAGACAGCTCAGGTTCATCTGACTTAAATATATAAATAGAACATTTCATGAGGCAATATAAAATGGACGAATTATGTTAGGTTAGTTACAATTGAACATATCAAAATGAAGTAGAAGTTGGATGATTTATATAAGGTTAGTTTAAATTTAACATATTAAAATCGAGCAGAAAGTATGCTGCTCATGTTCATGTGATTTGAACATTTCATAACGCAACATAAAATGCACAAATTATGTTAGGTTAATTTCAACCGAATCCGTTAAAACAGAGTAAAAACTGAAACTTATTTCAGGCTATAAATTGACCGTAAAATCCGTTCATTCTTTTTAAACTGTATTTTATTCTGATAATTAGGTCGGTTTAATTACATAATTTCTACCGTTTATGGAGCAAGAAATTCTGGAGAGGACGAGCCAGTAGATCCGGAAATATGTGGACAGACACACAGTGAACCCGTTAACAGTAAAAATGGTCGTAATATAATCACCTTATAATAACAGTTAATAAAAGTGTAGCTTCAATAATTCATTCTCAATTAATCAAAAGCAGATCCCAACGACCACTCTGTTAATTACCCGTTTTGATAACATACGTTGATTGCCGCGGTAATAAATGATTATCACGCTAATAACACAGCCACACCCCAATAACATATCAGTAATTAAGCAAAAACAAATACAGTTATACGTATATTTCATTAATTAGTTGATTTATTAACGCATATCCATTTCAATTTATTTTAAATTGATGTAGTGTATTTTATAACAATTAAATATAAGAAATTTATTTTTATTGACCTGATCGTTATGTTATGTAAAAACCTTTATGAGTTTCTACAAAATTATGATATGAAAATAGAAGTTGACAACAAAATGTAAATAATAGACACGAAAGAGACACTTTAGCTCGACATAAAATCATAAACGATGGCAAACGAGGAATATCGAGACATAACAACGAGCAAACCCACCACACAGAAGTTTGTCGAATATCTTATTTTCTTTTCGCCAGTTAACTATTGTTGAAACTTTCACAAAGATAACCCGCTAACGTGAACGAATAAAACGTGCCCGAGCAAAGTAGACAACCAGAATAAATTGCTTTCCTCGTTCTGAAACGTGGTTTCCGTCGCAATTTCGCCAACTTTTCCCTTCGTTTACCTGTTACGTGTTCCGTGTGTCCCGCATTATTTCGTGACAGGAAATATTTTAACAACATGCAGAGAACAGTGTCGGCTCCAAAAACGACGTAATAGGATCTTCGATCAGTTTGCCGACATTACTTTCTGTGGACACTGATCTCTTCTTAGGCACGTCGTTCATAAATTTCTTCGAAAACTGTTATTAACGAAACCCGCGGCAATTTAACAACTTTTTTACTTTCTGACGGGAGAGCTTAATACGTGACGTGTGAATCTATAAATTGTGATTTATGGACGCGGGAAATTCAGGTTAACTTGGAAAGTTTTGATCATAATTCTGATAACAGTTCTCTGCCTTCCTTGCTTTCGGAACATAACATTTAATCGCATTATTATTTGTACGATAGTTCGAATATTTGCTAATTAGGAAATTGTGTATCTGAAAAATATTAGTGGTTGAGCATTTGAGTATTTATAAGTTTGAGTGTTTAAGAAATGGACTATTTGAAAAATTCAGTAAACGAGTGTTAAAATATTTGAGACTGAAAGTTTGAGTTTTACGTTTTGTGACTTTTTGACATTTTGAGAATTTAAAACACTGAGACTTTGAGACATTGAGACATTGAGACATTGAGGCGTTGAGGCATTGAGACATTTAGACATTTAGACATTTAGACATTTAGACATTTAGAGATTTAGACATTTAGACATTTAGACATTTAGACATTTAGACATTGGGACATTTAGACATTTAGACATTTAGATACTGAGACTTTGAGACATTTAGACATTTAGATACTGAGACTTTGAGACATTTAGACATTTGGATACTGAGACTTTGAGACATTTAGACATTTGGATACTGAGACTTTGAGACATTTAGACATTTGGATACTGAGACTTTGAGACATTTAAACATTTAAACATTTAAACATTTAAACATTTAGACATTTAGACATTCAGAGATAAAGACATTGCAACTTTGAGACCTTGAGACATTAGACATTGTAACTTCGAGACATTGAGACATTGTAACTTTGAGACATGGAAACATTCAAATTTTGAGCCATTGAGACACTGAGACCTTGAGACATTAAGACATTGCAACTTTGAGACATTGAGACATTGTAACTTTGAGACATGGAGATATCCAAATTTTGAGCCATTGAGACATTGAGACCTTGAGACATTAAGACATTGCAACTTTGAGACATTAAGACATTGAGACATTGAGACATTTAGGCACTGAAACATTGAAACATTGAGACTTTGACATTTTTAGACATTTGAAACTTTTTGAGACTATTTGAAATTTCTGAAACTTTTTGAGACTTTTTGAGACTGACTATTTGAGATCAGATAGAAGATGGATACCGTTACATGATGAATTTATAAACCAAATTTTATCAGCAACTCCTCAAGGCAACAGTAGTTATACCTTAGTTAAGTAGAAGCACGTGCACGCGCATAAAGACGACGCGAGGACACCGGTTCCTATCGTTTATCACGAGATGCAGGGACACAAGGAACTCTGACAAATATCGGACGGTGCATTGCCGCGGGGCCACTGATACACCAGCGAAATCAATTTCGTTGAAATTGCAACCGACGCTCGCAACTTAAACTTCCCAATAATTTATGGTCTCTGTTTGGTACACGCTCGTGCAGCAAACTTCTGAATACGTCGGTTGATACGTTTAGAAACGAGCTACAGAGCAAATGCACACAAAGCTTTCGTGCTATTAGTCGAAGCTATTTATCTCGTAAACGGTTTGTATTATGAGAGAGACAATAAATCAAATTTTATATGCTATACATCCTTAGTTTATTCTTCGATATACTATTAAACGTTGTCTCGTGTAAGGAGACTACATCGTTTATGAACTTGCGCTTCATTAAATAATGACAGAAGTGTCTTTCGATAATATATTTATAAATTTTCATTTTTCATTTATTAAATTATCATTCATTTATTATCGGTCAATTCGTGTATTGTTCAATTGTATATAGTAGAAAAATTTAAAAGATTTATAATTTGCCTAATAGGTATCACAAAATGGTGGACACGTCTTAAAGAAATAAAATGGTATATCATATGAATAATCGAAAAGTTTGAAATGTTATAAATGTTACTGTGAAAATACCTATAAATCAGTTTAAAGAGAAAATATTTAAGCAACCATCATTCTATAAAATTTTAAGTTATTATAATAGAAGTATAACCAAAGTCAGTTAACACTTCAACGAAATGACCCACAATTAAACTCCAAACAATTTCACGCGTCTCTCTGAAAATTCTCTTAAAATTTCTGTACAATCAAAGCTCGTCGACGTTATGGTCAGCCGCAAAAACGTTTTCCGCGTAACAGGACGGAGAACCCGTTTCCGTCGTTTCACTTTTTTCCCCATGTTGCGTCGGTCGAGTTGTTTTGATTAGATTAAAACGGTGCATGCCACACGTAACGGGAAAAATTATTCACCCCGTTTTAGACGGTGCATTCCAACAGTTGCTCTGCAACTTGTACCACAAACAGGATGGGATGCGGACGAAGGATCCGGTTCAATTGGACCACAAATCACATCTCGTCGAGAACGACGCGGACACTTTTAACTCAAAAAACCTGAAATTGATCTAATAATACGTTGCCGTGCTGCTGTGCCTATTAACAAATTATACATTGGAGCTTTTCTGACGGAGCGCTAAATTAAATTATAATAACTGATTTAGAATTAAATATTAAATGTTACTTATATATTAAATATTTTTCAATTGTTGATATTAATCATTAATGGTGAAATTGACCATTGGAATTTTATTTTGTTCTATTTTGTAGATAAATTAAACGCCTATTAATTAAACACCTATTCGGCTATTATTATTGTATACAATAAATATAGCTGCCCTATCTGATCAATTTTCAATACTTAGTATTTTTTTTTAAGTAAAATTTGCAAATGAAAAATTGTCTTTTAATGTACGTACTTTCGAACCACCCCGTGTATCGCGATGGAAGCAGGAATTTCGACGATTGCAGAATAATAACAGAAGTTTCGTGCAAATGACTGTCATGGCCCAACATTCACGACGGTTCATATTTTTCTTACACGATTACGAATGGTAATCCGCTTTCGTTGGTCTGCACACCTCTCGAGGGATTGTAATTTCTAACTCGCCAACGTTCTTAGAAAAACAGTTTCACCACGTTCTGCCGGGCTTTAATTCGAGCAAGATCCCTTTTGAATGCCATTACTCGGATTTAACTCACAAATCGTTCCATTCTCTGCATTTTTCGTTACTGTTTCTTGTTACCTTTGGAAAACTCTTCTATGTTTCATTCAAGCATACTGATTTTGTATTGAAAATTTTCATATTTCCTCGTTTTTTATTTTAAAACGCTTTTCATATTTATGAAGTTCTCGATTTATTTATGATTTATTTTTTCTTATTTTTAAGTTCTCTGATGTATTGATTTAAGCTCATTTCAGGTGCTTTGAAGTATTAATGAAGATTCCATCGTTTTAACTTAATTGGTGCACGATAACGTATCGCAATGGAAAACGAACTTGTCATTTTGATAGAAGATATCGAACTCTGCTAATCGACAAATGAAAATTCAATATATTCTGTTCGGAAGTTCTCTAATTACTTTACAAATTACGTTTTCAAATGTATCGAATGGCTGCGAAACTATCTGGACTATCCCGTTTGAACGAGTCAAACGTTCTTTGCAAATTAATCGTACAAGGCAATTGATATCGTCATGTACACATTTCTATGGTAAAGTTATGGTATCGGAACTGACGCTAATTAGTCACAGTGTTCAGTTGATTTGCAATATAATACAGATTTTCAGAATCGTTTTGCGGGTGTACATGTTTCATTCGATCGAATATCAATCATTTCATGTTTACTCAATTTAGGTATACAGGGTGTCTTACAACTCGTGTAACTCCCGGAAAAGGGTGGTAGAGGACGTAATTCTGAATAAGATTTTCCTTTGCAAAAATGGGGTTTGAAGCTTCGTTTTTGAATTATTAAGCAAAATCACGGACCAATCAGAGCGTGAGGATTACGCCCAGTCGGCCATTGTGCTCGAAGGCGTCGCTTTCGCGTCTGCGCACCGAAATTCTCGCGCTCTGATTGGTCCGTGTTTTTGCTTAATAATTCAAAAACGAAACTTCAAACCCCATTTTTGCAAAGGGAAATCTTGCTTAGAATCACATCCTCTACCACCCCTTTCCAGGAGCTACACGAGTTGTGAGACACCCTGTAATTGAGGAGGTAGATCAATAAAAGTTTTATAATTCTCAATACAGATTTTATAAAAATTTTGATTATTAAATTTTTATTTTGATCATTAAAATTTTATTTGCTTCGTTTATTTTTATTTATTATTTTTCTTCAAGCTTGATAACGAATGTAATTGAAAGCAGAAATAAATGAAGACGTCAAGTAACTTTTCCACAAATGTATTGTTCTGTACAATAACACCATATAACACAATATATGTTGTCATAATAACACAAAATGTTCTGACATTTTTATTTTCTTAAATTATTAGAATTTTAAGTTATCAAAAGGTAACGATGTCTGTATATCTCAAAAGTTCGCAATAATACTTAATATTTACCCAGAATCCACATTTCAAGTTTCGCACATTATCCGCCTAATTTAAACACACGAAACTACAGCTCTAACATGAGCCAGCTGAGCCAAGTATTTAGCATCGAAAAGGCTAAAACCTTGAACCCCTCAAAGTTTCCATCCGCCCTCGCCAAATTTCCCAGCTCTGTTCTCAAATTTCTCAGTTATCCTCTAGTAAAACATTGAAAGTCTGCAGAATTTTCCGAGAGATTGTTGAGTCGGATAATCGTCAAAAAGTGACTTTATCCCGTGTCCTGTGTTCCATCTACAGACTCGAAGAGGTTCGTACAATTCTTAGGGTGCTTAGAAAAATTCCAGCGATTTACCGTCGCGGATCTCTGAGGGGATTTGCGGAAAGAAAGCCACGACTTCCCTGTAACTGACATACCAATTCTCCCTGGGGGTAAGAGGCAAGTGTGACTAACGCGAGAACGAAGCGTTAGCTACCCTACGTGTCTCTTTGTTCCACTGTTTCCGTGCATCCCCCATCTGGTTTGATCGCGATTTCCCCACGTAGGGTCGTTGTTCACCGAGCGGACACACCGATGAAAGGTGAAACAAGGCGAAACCGATGGAACGAGCTAACGGACAATTAATGCCCGACGGATAAACGCGTACGATCCCTACTAACAACAGGGATACCGTTTCCTTGTCCGTGACGGATCCAAACGACTTCTCTCGTCGCTTGTTCGACGGTTTGTTCCTCGAACGATGAATCGGATTACCACCGCATTGTCACCATCTTGCTATTTATGGCGACGTCCCTACTCCACGCGAGCAGAATTCTCGCATTGCGGCATTGTAACTCCTTTCGGTACAAATTTTTATAGAAAATTTTTTTATAATAAAATGTGAATAATATCAGTGAGAATATGTACTTTATGTAACATCTTAATTTCTTTATAAACTTTTTTAATCAATGTGCTGATGAACATAACCTAGCATCCGTCATGTTTGTTTTAGAGAACTAACAACACTTTCGATGATAATTTTCTTCTGCAATAGTGTAATTAAATCTACTAACTATTATAGTATGAATTTTATCTTTATAATTGTATTTCATGTTACTGTCTGTAACAGACGAAGAATTTAGCGTTTAGTATTTTGAACCTTTGCATAAGTATCACATATCTTCACGTAAAATTCATACGTGCTTCTGCGTAACCATTGTACGTATTTTTCCGAGAACTAATTAACGAATTTTCAACCGATCTCATTGACTAAGTTTCACATTCGCTAAACAAACGGAATTAATATGTGACTAATTAGCTTACTGGTGTTGCTGGAAATATTAGACACATCCAGCTACTTGAAACTTGAACCAACAGTACAAATTATGCGAATACTTCACTCTCTAATTATCTGTACGATATTACGCCGTACGTTCACGTAACAATATAGCGCGTTTACAAATTAAATTTTAACCTACTGTTACGTTTAACTTCCTACTATTCTCACGTTGTGCTTCATTATAGCACGATTACGAAATCAACAGAGTTTCAGTTCATCCATTTAAAATGAATTTACGTCAAGCAAGATGGAACTGTCGTGCTTTCGTGGATGCAAGCGACGCTTCGGTTGTGATAATTAATTAAAAGGCGTACCCGAGGGTCGCTGAATGCGGAAGCAATTTAATGGAGGTCGCGATCGATGCAACCTTCTTTCGACCGATTCATTTCCGTGACGATTTTCATCCGAGAACGCTTCCGCCCGAGAAGAATCGATATCCAATCGACGATCTTGACAACGCAGCACCGAGTTTATTTTATTGTTTAACTTTTAATGATCGTCAAATGACAGAATAATGGATTTCTTGGAAATGTTGCTATGTAGTAGTCGTTTGTTATATTTCAATTTTAATTGGATATCAAGTTTAAGTTTCATGTAATTCTCCTTGGGCGTTTCAAATTTCATAGGGTCGTGGCTGACTATACACTGTTATTTCTACTGCGGAAGTAAGTGGGGTAATACGTTGATTGTGTTGAATTTTGGAGTGGTTGAAATAAAATTAAATTTTAGCATTTGGAAAATTAAAAGTTGGGGCTTTGGGAGTTTGGGAATTTGGGAATTTGACATTTTGGAAATTTGAAGTTTTGGAGATTCGAGGATTTTAGTGATTTGAGAATTTGGGAGTGTGGAAATTTTGAAAATTAGAAATGTGGAGGTGTGGGGATTTGGAGACTTCAGGATTTCAGGATTTTGGGGATTTGGGGATTTGGGGATTTGGGGATTGGGAATTGGGGGATTTGGGGATTTGGGGATTTGGGGATTTGGGGATTTGGGGATTTGGGGATTTGGGGATTTGGGGATTTGGGAATTGGGGGATTTGGGGATTTGGGGATTTGGAGAATTGGAAAATTGGGGATTTGGAAATTTGAGAATATGGAAATTTGGGAGTTGAGAATTTAACAATTTAGAAACTTCGGAATTTGAAAATTTGGAGTTCTCACCATTTCAGAATTTTATGGATTTGGAAATTTGAGAATTTGGAGATTTGACGTGTTAGTGATTTGAGCATTTGAGGATTTAAGGATTTAGGGATTTGACATATTAGGTATTTGAGAATTTGAAGAATTTGAAATTTGGAAATTTAAGAAATTTAAGAAATTGGAGAAATTTGAAAAATTTGAGAACTGAGAAATTTGAAAAAATTGAGAAGTTTGGGAAATTTGAGAAGTTTAAGAAATTTGGGAAAGTAGAAAAATTGGAGTAATTTGAGAAATTTGAGGAATTAGGAAAATTCGAGTAATTAGAAAAATTTAAGTAATTTGAGAAATTTGAGAAGTTTGAGAAATTTGAGAAAATTGAGAAATTTGGGAAAGTAGAAAAATTTGCGTACTTAGAGCAATTTGAGTAATTTGAGAAATTTGAGTAATTAGAAAAATTTGAGTAATTTGAGAAAGTAGACAAATTTGAGAATAATTAAAATTACCTATTTTGAAAATTTCGTTTCTATAAATTTCAAAGCTCCAACTTTCAAAAATCTATAAGATACTTTGCATGGAACATTAACAAAACCTCTCAAGCATCGTACCACTATCGTATACTAAGATTCAATATCAGAGTTCTCCATAAAATATCTAGTTCCATCAACATCACCATAACTCTTTCTCTTCAACACGCTCCGAACATATCATTGTCACTCCCTCCATCGATCAGTAACACCATAAATTGGTTCATCCGTGGTAAATAACTAAATCAAGCATATTAAAAGGTAAATTGTGTCATTTACCTTACGTATTCAGTAGCCGTAGCAGTACTGATCGATAGCATCAATTTCTTTACAAGAAACTGATGCATCGCGATGTAGATAGCCGAGAACACATAGTGTCGTCAGTCTCGATCATGTTTAATACGGTTTCCATGTAAATCGACGCCTACGTCCGTTTCAAGCCCGCAACAAACCGGAGATTAAATTTCTAGCGACATGCATCGAAGAATCCAGACGAGATTAGCGACACTTTTCTTTGGTCAGTGCTCTTTCGTGCCAGTCGATGATCTTTTATATCGTGTATGGCTCATTTAACAGGCAGCGGGTTTCGCATAAATTTAACTGAAAGCAGAGGAAAAAGGGAACGCAGCTCGTATCGTTAATGATACGTGGCGGTAATACCTGCCGGACAGGTTAATTGAAAATAAACGAACGGCGCGCGTGCATTTTTGATGATAAATAAATTTCATTTCGCGCCGGCTGCTGCTGCTGCTTTGATCATGGAAACCGACGGAAAAAGTAAAAGCTTGTTTTCGCACTTTTCGCTGATTCCTGAACTTTCGTGCCTTAATTGACTATTTATTGCCAAAGCTCTCTGATCGACTACCAAACTGCAAATGCAATCAAAATTTCCTTCGAACAATTATCGGTATCAGTCATTTGTATTAATTGGTTCAATCATTTTAGTCAGACTTTGTACTTAATTCTACCTTGAACGACTTTAAATCATTTTTTAATCTTAAAAAGCCATTTTTAAAATTCTTTAATTTTATGACACTGATACGAAAATAATGTGCATGTTACTGAAAGATTTATTCGAAGATATATTTATTACAATAATTTCCTTTATTAATTTTCCAAACCTTGCAAATCATACATCCTCTAATTCTTTCAATAGAAAATATTTTTGTATTGTTTTCTTATTGACATTACAAAAGTACAAAACCTCAACATATCATGTGACAAATGAATAGAGAATACACATAAATCACAGACATCATAGCTCCAACATGATTATACTAAAAAACATACTAAAAATACTAAAAATTCCATATAATTCAGTTATCATCGCAAAGATTGAATTTGAGCCATCAAGTATGTTCCAAAGCATCTCAAACATATCTCTTTCCTGGATTTTAATTTTTCTCAGTCCCGAAACTAATTTCATCCATGAAAGCTAGCGAAGTGTCCTCTTGCAAGTCGACCTTAAAGAACTGCGGGGTTAAATGGGGATATGAAGTGGCCAGGACATTTCCTTTCTCGTGATCCTAATTTCTTCTAGCTCTGAAACTAATTTCACCCGCGAAGCACGGTGAAATGTCTTCCTCGGGCTTAGTCCTGGAGAACTGTGAATGTGGACGTGGATGTAAAGTGGCCAGTAGGGATTTTTAGACGGTTCCCTAGAATTTGCATACGTTTCCATGCAAACTGCCCGCATAATATGTACATACGAGTATTAATTTTGATGAAATTCATCCACAATTTTATAATTGCTACGCTTCAAATTTTCCTAACGAATGCAGGATTATTCTAAGGTACAACTGGGATATTGTTACATGCAAGCTTTAATTTCACAGGTTTTTGTTAACTATTTTCTGTGCGATTATTTTATATAAGGCTGTTCATGTGAGAGGATGTGAGAGGATCTGAGTGTCTCAGTGGATAGTGATCTGGATGTGAGGTTTGAATGAAATGTATGTGAGGTTTGGATGAAATGGATGTGATTTTGAATTTAGTAAGTGATAAGGGTTTGGTAGATTTAGGGATTTGGATATATTGACAGTTTAGATAATTAGGTATTGAAAAGTCTATGTGTAGTATAGAAATTTGAAGATCTAGGTATATGGAGATTTAAGTATCTCAGAATCTAGAAATCTGAGATTTGGGAATTCGACAATATAAGAATCTGGGTATGCCTATCTGGGCATCTAGGTGTCTGAGAATTTGGATATATAATTACGTAGGTGTTTGGGGATTTAGATATCTGATGACATAGGTATCTGGGGATTTGGATAGTAGATGACATAGGTATCTGGGCATTTAGATAACTAGATGACTTAGGTATATGGGAATTTAGATATCTGCTAACATAGGTACCTTGGAATTAGGATATTTGATATCTTACCTATCTGGGGTTTTAGATATTTAGGAATTTAGAATTTTGATGACATAGGTATCTGGAAATTTAGATATCTAACTACTTAGGCATCTGGGAATTTAGATATCTACTAACCTGGGTACCTTGGAATTAGGATATTTGATATCTTACCTATCTGGGGTTTTAGATATTTGGGAATTTAGAATTTTGATGACATAGGTATCTGGAAATTTAGATATCTAACTACTTAGGTATCTGGGAATTTAGATATCTACTATTATAGGTACCTGGGAATTAAAATATCTGATGTCTTACCTATCTGGCGATACACATCTGATGACTTAGGTATCTAACAATATCTGAACATCTAGATACCTACCCTAATCCATATATCTAAACATGTAGAGACCTACATTTCTAAGTTTAAGATTCCAAATTTTTCTCACCTAGATATCTAAGTATCTCTAAATTAAAAAATTTAGGAACTTGAGAATGTAGATATCTAAAAATCTAAAGATGTAAATAGAAATATGTTCCTCTCTTGTAAAACAGATTTAACAGAGCGACTCATTTTATTTCTCCATCTAGGTCAAAATAACCCCATATTCGCTCCCAGAACCAGAATCTGCATAGAAAATCACGAACTACCAAATAAACATAAACTCTAAATTGAATTTAAAATAAACGAATCGATCGGTCGAGTAAAACCAAGAGCGTACCGAGATACTTAACGCGGAATGCAACTTCGACGGAATCTATGATGAAAAGAAAGTTTCTTAAAACGATCCTATCGCGTTTCGTCGATAGATATCCTCAAGAGAGAACCGTACGAATCGGTTTCTAAAGAGTTCGGTTCAGTTTGTCTCACGTAGCGGCACATTTCGAAGTGTTCCACTTTTTTTCTCCGGCGTCTTTTTTGATGGAACACTCGAGGAAAAGTTCGCTAAATATCGAAGCTCTTCTCCGCGAGTTTTCATCGGCCGATAATTAAGTTCGGTTATTTTACGGGGATCTTTCTCCTTCGATCGAACACCCGGTTCCGTCGATCTCGATGCTCGTCTCGAGAGGACATCGAAGTGCTCGAACTCGTCAGATCGATGCCAAACCGCGGAACTGTTTGACGCTCGATCGGTCGGAATTAAACGATTCGAGTGGAAAGAAAAGTCGACCCCATGCTGCGCCATTACTCGTTATCGTTTCATTCGATATCCGTGCTCGTTTCGCGTTAATTCGAAAAATTCCTGATCACCGAGATGGCTTTATTTATTAACCAGTCAATGACGCAAGCGTCGCTGCGTTTTCACGTGAATATCTCAAAGAAAAGTTTTATCGGATCGACTTCATTTACCAGGGAAATATTTCCTGAAAGAATGCACGATCAAAGTTTCCTTTCGCCACGATGAAACTTTGTTCAGTTATTTATTCCGATCTTTTTTCATTCGTTTAATTCTGATTTCCTGCGTTGTGTTAATTATATAGGTTTATATTTTTATATAAATGATGTTCATATTTCATTGTTATAAAAAGATTATCAAACAGATTGATTTATTTAGATTCATTTAGACTGTTGCAAGTTTATACAATTTTCCTACAACTAAATTCTTATTGTATAAATTAAAATTGTATTATTTATTTATATTATAATTTAAAATGATTGCAAATAAAACTCGTACATACAAGTTTTATTAGTTTCGTTACTATTATTAATTTTATTATTGCATTATTAGTTTCTTATTATTTCTGTGTGTTGTACATATTTGCAAAACTGAAAACATAGAACAAAGAGTTAAATCAAAATCAAGTATAAACCTCATTAATGAAATTTATTTTAATTTACTAAAATCGAAATTAATCAAACTGCACTTTATTATAAGCCAAATGAAAATTACCTCAATAAGCATTAAGAAAGCCGAGGCTGTCAATATTTGTCCTAAACGATTCTTTTAGTTTTCATTGTTCCATAAATTGTGCGATACGTACATGCTTATGGCGGAGCTCCAACGGCGTCGAGGGTCCAGAAAAAAGCAGAAAGAAGTGAAAAAATAGAGGAAGAGAAATCTAAACGTGGCCGCAATGAGTCGTATATCACGAACGGTCGACAATCGAAAACGATTAAATGTTGTTCCGACTCCAAGCGTCTTCCATTACGTAAAATTGCTCTATCCATTTTCTGGGGCAAACAAAATGTTTTCGCGAACATTTTGCATTCCGTTAACGAACATCGATTTGACGCATTTGACCGTTGACGAAGCGTTCGCTATGGGAATCATCTTTCTCGCGCGGAAACACGAGAAAAGGAACAGGAAGTCGCGCTATTCACGACGGCCGATTGTTTTTCAACGGCTGAAATTTCTAGGACAATTGTGCTTGGAATTTAACTTCCTTCCGTAACGACGGAAGTTTACCGGCGCTACAAAATGAATTCCAAACTATCGGAGATACGCGACCGAGTTTCAGCCGTTGTACGCTATCTGGATTTTGCTCGATACCGGCCATATTAACCTCATTCGGTATCAAATAACCATGAATTTTTGGAAATGACCCGTGATAGGCGAATAATTTTTACAGTTTTATCGACTGCTTGTTGGCAAAGCAGTTCAAGTGCTCGGTAAAATGGAGAATGAACAAGTCAGATTCCAGATTAATATTTTCCTTGAAATTCTACTTTTAAAACTGTTGAAACAGTCAGACACATTAAACCAAGCACTTAATGTGTATGTACTTTAAATTAAAAATGAACTAATTAAATTACTCTAAATTAAAAATTGTTAAAACAGTCAGATTAAACCAACTGCTGAATGCATGTGTTCTTTAAATTAAAAGTGAACTTATTATATTCCCTTGAATTAAAAATAAACTGTTAAAAAAGTCAGACATATTAAACCAAACACTGAATGCATATGTTTAAATTAAAAATAAATTTCAACACAAATATAAATTGCAACAAAGAAGTGAACATATGATTTACATCGAATAAAAGTTGTCGAAATGCTGACACTAAAGAACCCTCTAACAAATCGAAAACCTGGGACCAATTCGTCGAAACAGGAGAATTTTCATGGGTAGGCTATCCGTTTGGTCAGCTGAATGATGCGGTGGACAAATTGGATCATTCTCCCCTCGTTGACAAGCAGATACACGCATCGTGTTGAAACGTATACGAAAACGTATCCAGCAGGCGTGGCTATTATTTTCCCGTGGACGATCATCAATCTTAATACAGGACCCCGAGGATCTCATTACTCACATTGTAACAGACGCGTTGATTACCCATGTAACCATTGCTCCGACACTCATCCATCTTTTATCTGGTTCGTATCTCGACCAGAGTTACCCAGTAACTCGTTTGGACTTCGCGCTCGCGTCGATCACCAGTCAGGATTCAAAAATTCCGTCGGATTAAACATGTCCGTCGTTGACAGTGTCTTCCGGTCGTAGCCCATGCTCTCTGCGGAGCGACTATCGCGCAGGGTATATCTTGAAGAGCCATCTAGAACGGTGACGAGGCAAGTGAAGTGGCGCGAGAAGGAACTGGGGAGATAAAGGCAACTGAAAAGAAATAAGAGACGTTGCTCGGCTCACCGTTGGCTGCATCGAGCCTGTTGAGAATAGAGAACCGATGATGGTATTAAGTTGAAGCTGAAGACGAAATCTAGATCGGAGGAAAATGAAAACGACGAGACGGGGCAGGTGCTGAAACAGTGGCGTAATTCGGCGGGGGCCAAGGTGGGCTTAGTTACACCATGAATTTGGGGATTTAACTCGTAGCGATATATGGCGTGACAAGATATTGATATATTGCGTGAAGGGTGCCTGACGTGTACTACGCATGTATAATACATTGCGCAATCATATGATACGTTGATTCAATTTAGGGGTAACAATTCTCGTATTTTTCAATTTTCATGCTTGGGAATTTTGGAATTTCAGATTTTAAAGTATTTCAATTTTTAAGGTTGATGAACTTCAAATTTTTAAGTGGTATATGGAGATGGGTATACAAGAGGTATACAGGCATTGGAGAATTTGGGAATCTGGAAATTTGAGTGTGTAGGGATCCGAGAGTCAATTGATGTTGCTGTTTGGGTATATTGAAATTTAGGTAGTCTTGAGATTTAGAGGTCTAAGTGCTTAGGTATCTAGGTATGTAGGTATCCAACTGCCTAGGTATCTAATTGTCTAGGTATCTAGGTATTTATATGTATATTTAGATACGTAGGTATCAATGTATCAAGGTATTGTCAAACATCAAAACTGTAAAATCTCCACATTTCCAAATTTGATATAATGTAACCTAAGATACATTCAATGCTCCGAGTGTACAATTTAACTACTGTCAATATAATACCCACTAATCTTACAGCAACCGTTCGAACAAAAATCTTGGTTACGCCAATGTGCATAGCAACTATGGAACAGGTTCGTTTAACAAAGTCGAATCGAATCCTTATCATTCGCAATACAAACTTTATACTCCTCGTTTCTGAGGTATCGCGCGAAATAAGCTCGCAGCTTACAATGTTGGATTACCCATTCCGTATCCGGCGAGTACGTAAAAGTTCACAGGCGCGAGGAAAGCTTCGATTGCCCTCGGGAATCCTCGAGTCACGTTCCCAGGTGTACGCAGGTTTACGAGAACGCCGTAAAGCGGATGATTCGTTGCGTGCTGCTTAGTCTGTCTAGCTTCCTGTTTGTCGGCTCGAGACCTCAGATTAATCGTGCATAAAAGCGCCGGAAAAGTGGCGAATCTCATCTTCCACTTCCAACTTCCGAAACGCGAAAACCGCTGTTGAATAAAGAAATGCTGCTTTTAAATTTGCATTATATATAGCGTTATTGTGCATTTATAAATCAATGAAAATGAAGGCTATTGCAGAATTACGTTTGACTTTGGAGTTCAAGGTCAATAATTTTTATTGTCTGCTCAGAGTATGTATAAAACATTAGTGTATGTATTTTATAAATCTTCAAAAGCAACTGTTTTAAGTATGAAGCTTTGATCCAGAAAATTTACTGATATGTTCACATAGAGTCCCCATCACACCTCGATTACTAATTCATTCTATCAACAATAAAACTACCCTCTTTTTTCAAGGAATCATGACCAAGAATTCTAGTCAATATTTCTCCCAGAAACTTTCATCCTCTCAATAAGTACTACAAGACACAACCGCAAAAAGATCTGACCTTGAACTTCGAACTCAAGGTCACGATCAATTTTGCGGTATCTTTCACTCCAACCGATTCCGACATGTGCAGAAACACCGCGGCGGTTGTCATATACAATTTTCAAGCAGTCTGCACGAGCACACGTCGTGAATGGTGCTTAGGAGAACCGTGTCGCAAAGTGGACGTACATTTTTAAAGAAGCGCGACGCCACGGCGTTGTAACGCGGACCGGTGTTACCCGTACAAAGGGAATAGCTTGAAGCGGGTAGCAAGCGTGTCATCGCTTCGGGGCTGGTGAAATAAGAGGCTAGACCAAACGTGCCGAACCACGAAATTCCTGTAACCGTCGAGCGAGGCTCGCCAGACGAGAGTCCGGGATTGTTCAACGGTTCGTTATCGCCGCAAGAAACAAGTCGCCAGACAGAGAAGATTGCTATTGTGTGTTAAACGCGCTTTGGCTAGTCCACTGTGTGGTTTCGACGGGTGTGATCGTAGAAACACAATGGTTCGTGGGTCTGCAAAGGCTGGATTTACGGGGTAACGAGGCGTGTTTGGGTGACAAGATGCTGTGGCTGCGCGATGTGGTCTTTTGAGGGATGCAAAGTATTCCTTACGGTTTTGTGGCGTATTCGAGAGGCGTTTTAGGGATTCAGTTTCTTATCCGTCGCTGCACATTCTGGGTATTACTTGGACTTATGATTTGACGAGAGATGCAAAGACTAGGGTTATTATTAACCCACAATTCTATTAACAACTTGTGTTTCGAATTTAGTAGACAAATGTGGGGTTGCTGTTTCTATGCCGAAGACATTATCACATATGAGTGTGAACTTCTCAGATTTATATACCTCCATTATTTAAAGAAAAATGGAGATTGATGTCTTTATGTATTAGGGGATGTGGACACACAACAAAAAGACGTATTTTGCTACCTCACAGTAATCAGACCAATCTCTAACCTAATCTAACCCATTCATGTTCCAACGTGGAGATAACGGACCAATCAAAAAATAATCTCTCCCAAAGATTTCCCAAACAACGTTACTTTCATACAAGTAATGTGGGACAACGTATTTCGTTGTTACCGGTGTACTACTTCGTTTCATTGTTCCATATGGCGAACGCGATCGTCGTGAGTCTCTGAAGATGGCAGCTAGGCAGTCGGAACGACCAGCATAAAAGAGACTTTCCGTTAAATTATGCAAGCCGACATGAAAAATTCCCGCAATGAGCGGCAGTCCGGCTTCCAGGGGGCGCATAAGGTGATTCGCATTATCGTGCATGTTGGATGAGAGGAAGCGAGCAAGAAGCTGCTTGTGATATGAAATTTTGATCAGAAATACACGGCAGCTGAGTGTAGGTCCGGAATCGGAAGCTATTCCTCGTCTCCCGTGGGAGAGTCGTGAATAAACGCGCGCGAACAGCCTCGCGGAAACGTCAGATCCCTGCTTCATAATCAACCCTCTGATCTGATTTTTCCATTCTACTTTTTGTTTCTCTATTCTTCTATATTACCAAATTTTCCACTTTGTGATTAGCGGCGGAATTTATTTTTTGGCATACTATGATGCTTGTGACGTTTGAATTTTTGTGTAAATTTATCATGTCATGAGCAATTTTACCAAGTGTATGATGATAATACGAAAGGTTCTATCGTTCATACGTTGTAATACATATATGTTATATTACTCATATGTTATATTATTCATATGTTATGTTACCACATCTTATATTATTCATATGTTATATTACCACATGTTATATCATTCATATGTTATATTACCACAGGTTATGTCATTCATATGTTATATTACCACATGTTATATCATTCATATGTTATATTACCACAGATTATATCATTCATATGTTATATTACCACATGTTATATCATTCATATGTTATATTACCACATGTTATATTATTCATATGTTATATTACCACATGTTATATCATTCATATGTTATATTACCACAGGTTATATCATTCATATGTTATATTACCACATGTTATATTGTTCACATGTCATATTTTATCTTCACGTTATAGTGTCACGGGCTATGTTACTAGAATAGTATATCGATCTCATATCGATTCTATGTCAATTGTATATCGACTATACATCAATTCCATATTGATTGTATATGGATTGTACATCGATTTCATATGAACTGTATACTGATTTTATACCCATCATACATTTATTACAATTTCATTACACATCCAAACTCCATACCATATGTTATATCACATTTTGTCTCAAATTGTACAAAACAATGACACGTTCACTTCTACCTAACGGAAAAGTAGTTCTTGACTCGGGGAAACGCTTTTGTCGAGATTTCGCGCAGCTTTTAACATCAGAAATCAGATAGGATGGCTGGTACGCGCGAAATACTCGCGGGAGAAAAGTGTATCGCGTTCATGAATATACGCTTTGCTTCCACTGTTTCAGGCCGTTGCTGAAGCAGATAAAGAACTCGGCCGAGTCGCACATTGTACTGGATTGCTCCACCGAGAGGATTTTCGACGTGTTGAAGCAGGCACAGCAAATAGGGATGATGAGCGACTATCACAGTTACCTCATCACCTCTCTGGTGAGTCCTTTAATTAAACTCGAACGCAATTAATGCTCGTACGTCGATCACGTCTTTTATCATTGGATCGTCGTTCACCGGTTATCGGGTTTCTTTTTATAAACACCATGAATGCTCTTTTTGATCCGTCATAATTAACTACCAACATTTTCAACAAATTTATTAGCAATTTTGCTATATACATATTCACACATATTGCTGTATTCATATGTGATCGCGTTAGCGAACGGTTTCGAAGAAAAGTGCTCGCAGCCATTATAATGATTACCATCACCGTAACGGTATTGATATCTTTTTATCGATGATACTATTTCGCATAGGGTCTGCGTTTTAATTTTACTAAAAACTAACCAATACCTGGGAGTCATTAACGTAATCACAGACCTCTTACTTAACGGTACCTCATCCCGTTTTATCTGCATTATACACGGAAATGTAAAAACTCTTCTTTTTGTGATAAATTGATAGTCGAACAGTTCATGGGAAGAAAGACTTGTATTATTTACATTAAAATTATAGTGTCAGAGCAATGATAAAACATTTCTTTCCGTAATTTAGTAGTCTCCACCCTTTAAAACCGGAGGCTATGATCATAAACTTTGGCTTCAGGGTATAGGATGTGTTCCGTTTATCTTGCTTTAATATTTACACATTATTTTTGTTATTCGTTGATGTAGTCAAATTAAGAAGTAATAAATTCTTGAATAATGAATAATGTTTTAAGTCAGAAATAAAAAACGTGAATTATTTTTTCTCGTATCATCGCTGCGATATGATACGTTCGATGCATCTTTCGAGAACTTTATACGCCGACTCTTTTACGCGCCGCGAGGAGAAAAGTTGAAAAAGAAAGAATACCGGGAGACGATCGACGATATTACAACGATCGCGCCTTCGGCCATTCTGGAACAACACGTACGACGATTTCACCCCGTTCCTCTACCACCTAACCGTCCTTTTCTCTAGATTCGAATCACAGAAATCCGTGCAGACTGCTCGAAGCTCCAGGATATTCTCTTTGCGCGAACAACTACAAAGGGAACGGGTCTCTTACGTACATTAATGCAGGAACGTGATCGAGGAAATCGATGAGGAAACGAGGAACTCCGCTTCGAGTAAATACAATCGCGTATCTTCGATGTCTCTACGTTTTCAGTTTTCGAATCTGTATCGTTACGAAGTTCACTTAACCTTTTTTCTCTGCAGTTCTGAATTAATCCTTTTCCGATCGGTCTTTGCTGACCCGTCGTGTGACTCGGAATTTAAATCGAGGTTCAACCTTTTGTACTTGATGGTATTTTTATGGTTTGCAAACAGCAATTTTTTAATTTACTTGTTAAACACTTAAATGAGGTTGTTCATTTTTTTTACTAATAATTTTCACTATTATAAGTTTAACTATGTTTATCACATACGTAACTTTTTTAACGAATTAGTTAAAAAATCTTTGCTTTTTTTAATTTCGCAAAGGGTTCGTTTTTTCTCTATTATTTTCTATTCTTACGAAATTTTGCAAATATTATTTTCTAAATATTTTAAGTCATGTTATTTCCTCAAATATTTTTCTAGAACATGAAAGTCTTCTGCTTAGAAAATTACGTAAACACTTTTAGGTTATGTAGCACATTAATATGTGGACGTTTGGTTTCACGTTTATTAATCTCAGGTTACATGTGTCATTGTTTTCCTTTTCTTCATTTTCATTTTTGAATTATAAATGTTTTTTTAAGACTTATTTATATAAATTTAACGCGAGTGAAATTATAATTGTATCAAAAGATTAAATCATTCCTTCTTTCACTCTAAAGTAAAATCGTTTCTAAGGAGGTTAAGATGGGTCAGATTTGATCCTCTTAAATCTCTATTCTTGCGTGGGAATTAATCATGTTGAATGAAGTCGCATTGAATTGAATCACGTCGAATTCGATTGCGTTGATTCGAAGCGCGTTAACTTGAAACGAGCCGAATTAAAACTTGTTGATTGAAATCGTATCAATAAATTTGTGTCAAATTGAATTGCGATGAGTTGAACCGTATTCAAGCGAATTGTACCGACCTGAAAAATGAATCAGTTTATGAAGAATTGAATGAGAAACTGAATCGCATAAAATTAAAATGCGTTGAGATGAGGTTGAATTGAAATGCGTTAAGTATAATGTCGAACTACCATGTCAAATGAAAATGTATAAAATTTAATCGCAAATCAAATCGTACCGAATTAATTCGCATTGAATCAAATCGTGCTAAATAAAATCAACTCGATTCAAATCGCCCCAAATCAAATCGTACCAAATTAAATCGTGTCGAATCAAATGACACTAAATTAAATCATGTCAAATGAAATAGTACAATCAACCAGTTCCAAATGAAATTCTCCCATACTAAATCATACCTAATCGATTCGTATCGAATAGATTCGATAGATTCAGCTTAATCGTCCAACCGATCTAAACTCATCATTTCGCAAAAACTTGAAGACCGACCAGATAAAGATCAACGAACCGCCTTACCATAATGAAGTCATTAATCTCGTGAAACATAACCGTGTCCGAAGTTCTCCGGTTTTAATCGCTCTGGCAGTTGCACCAAAATCGTAAAAACATCGACGATATCGGTGTCGTGAGCAGAGCTATTACGGTGATTAATCGACAGCAACGAGCTGGCTCGCTTATCTAATTGTATCCCATCTTCCCTTAACCGTCCAGTTATCGAGCAGCATTAACCTCCATTAAACCGAATAAACTCGGCTGAAACGGTCCGATGATCGAAATCGAGTATTCGCATGGCTTGCTAAGGGCAAGAAGAAGAGAGGAACCTTTCAGGCAACGATTTCCTGTTCCGCGGCATCGTCGTCGTGGCCGCACTTAGTCGAGCGGGAAATCACAGGTTACACGAAGGGAAAAACGGTGGCGCAGATTGTTCTCTGGCTTGTAATTATAAATTATTCGTAATACGCCAGCAATTTGTAGTTCCCTCGTTCAGCGGGCTGCCTTGCAATTATTCGGTGAACGGTGCCTGTTGGAAAATAATTCGCGCCACGATCAAAAATGACGGGTGAAAGGGTGCCGTGGCGACTCGACGAAAATTGTTCCCGGTTTAGCGCTGCGAGCTTGCTCATTCGATTATTATTCAATCATCTTAATTGGGATATTAATTTTTCACTTTCAGCATCGACGTTTATTGGACTTCACTTTCATTCTTGTATTTGGGTGGATTCAGAGATGTGTTTGGATTGTTTGGATTGCGGTTATTGGGTTATTGGAATAGTTGGAAGTACGGGGATTTGGGAGGCTTAGAAGGTTGGGCATTTGGGGTTTAGGATCGTGGAAATTTGGGGATTTAGGAAGTTGGAAATTTGGAAGTTTAGGAGGGTAGGAATTTGGGGATTTAGGAAGATGGGAAGTAGAGGATTTAAGAAGTTGAGAATTTGGAGATTTAGGAAAAAGGGGAAATAAGAAATTTAGAAAATTAGGAATTGGGGATTTGTGAAATTTGGGGATTTAGGAAGTTTGGAATTGGGAAATTAGGGAAGTTAGGGATTTAGGAAGGTGTGCATTTGGGAATTTACAAAGGCGGGAATTCGGGGATTTAGGAAGATGGGTATTAGGGGATTTAGAAAGTCGAGAATTTAGGGATTCAGGAAGGTGCGAATTTAGGGATTTAAGAAGATGGAAATTAGGGGACTGAGGGAGTTAAGAATTTGGGGATTTAGGAAAATGGGAATTTAGGAAGTTGGAAATTGGGGATTTGTGGAATTTGAGGATTTGAGAAGTTTGGAATTGGAAAATTGGGGAATTTGGGAATTGGATAATTTGGGAATTTAGGAAGTTGGTAATTAGCGAATGTGGGGATTTAAGAAGTTTGGAATTGGAAAATTGGGGAATTTAGGAATATAGGAAGTTGGGAATTGGGGAATTGGATAATTTGGGAATTTAGGAAGTTGGTAATTAGAGAATATGGGGATTTAGCTAGTTTGGTATTTACAAAGTTATGGATTTAGTGATTCACAGGTTTACAAATAAGGAAATTGGATAATTGAAATATTCAGAAATATAAAAATTTCGAAATTCAGATAATAAAAATGTATAAACTCACAGAATAAAAAGTCAAAAATATAAAAGTTCAAAAATACAAAATACTCCTATGTCCAAAATCTAAAGAATGTCTCAAACTTAAAATCTAAATCTAAAGTAAAAATCTAAAATTGAAGAAAGAAACAGACAAGAAAGTTAATATTAATTGTGACATGATCTGCAAGTATCATTTAAAATATCAAATATTTTCCAAGCGAGAGAAAATCGTCTCGCTTACTTCTACTTTATCCCCGTGAAAAGCAGGAGAGAAGAGATTCTCTATACTTTCACGGTAGTTCACCGGGAAAGGTGTCTCGGGATAATTAGCAATTTATCGTTGTCCACGGTTTAGCCTTCTTCGAAGCATCGTTGACCCGGCTGGGTAATCGTGATGTACATAGGTTGCTAGCGAATCGCGGAGCCAAAGGAATCGGAAAGTTGTGTTTACTCGAGTTGTCGCCGGTTTTATGGCTTTAATTGCAATTAACGTCGCGCAAATATCTCGCCTCGTTTAATTCCACTTCGTCACTGTTAATTTTAAGAAATAGGATGCTTGTGCCACTAAAGAGAAACGCACGGAAATAGGGGGAGTTTCGTTTTGGACTTATTAGATTCTTCCGTAAAATGTCTGCTTTAAAGTATCACCAGAAATTGTTTCTAGTAGGAATTCTTCAATTTTTTTATGTGCCGTAATTCCATGCGCTATAATTTCACACATTGGAATTCCACGCGTCGTAATTCCATGCGCTATAGCTTCACACATTAGAATTCCACGCGCCATAATTCCATGCGCTATAGTTTCATATATTAAAATTCTACACATCATAATTCCACGCATTGTAATTCCACGCGTCGTAATTCCATGCGCTATAGTTTCACACATTACAATTCCATGCGTTGTAATTCCATGCCCTGCAATTCCACGCATTGTAATTCCACGTGTCGTACTTCCATGCGCTATAGTTTCATACATTAGAATTCCACGCGTCGTAATTCCATGCGTTATAGTTTCACATATTAGAATTCCACGCGTTGTAATTCCATGCGCTGCAATTCCTCGCATTGTAATTCCACGTGTCGTACTTCCATGCGCTATAGTTTCACACATTAGAATTCCACGCGTCGTAATTCCATGCGTTATAGTTTCACATATTAGAATTCCTCGTGTCGTAATTCCATGCGCTGCAATTCCACGCATTGTAATTCCACGTGTCATACTTCCATGCGCTACAGTTCCACACATTAGAATTCCACACGTTGGAATTCTACGCGTCATAATGTCACGTGCCGTAATTCCACGCCCTATAATTTCTCGCATTGTAATTCCATGCGTCGAAATCTCGCACGTTATAATTCTACGCGCTGTAATTCTTCACGTTGAAATTCCATGCGACGAAATTGAACACGTTATAATTCTTTGCACTATAGTTGCACACATTAGAATTCCACACGTTGGAATTCTACGCGTCATAATGTCACGTGCCGTAATTCCACGCGCTATAGTTTCACGCATTGTAATTTTACGCGTCGAAAACCCACACGTTATAATTTTACGCGTTGTAATTCTTCACGTTGGAATTCCATCCGATGAAATTGAACACGTTATAATTCTTTGCGCTATAGTTGCACACACGCTATAATTCCTCGTGTCGTAATTCCACGCGCTATAGTTCCGTGTGTAACATGTGGATATTTGTATTTTTTGTGCACTTTTATTGATAATTAATGGATATAGTTACCGAAAACGTTAAATACAGTTTTTTATAAAAATCAGTACTTTCGATTATTTTTAATTTTTCCCATTATTCATACAAAGCTACAACCATTTTTACAATTAAAGTAATTAAAACCTTATTGTACTCTATAATAATTCTGTATGTAGATTAAACGTATTTAGAATTCAGACATATTACAGAATTGAAAAATAGAATACATTAAAAATTTTTTAGAACGTTATCAGAATTGACAACCACCTATAATGGTTCTTAAGGAATGTTATAAATTATGCTTGATATCTAATATTTTGATATTATCGATTCGCAGTTTGTTACGATGACAATAACACCGTTTCGATTTATCTGTCAAGAGCATGCCGTAGAAACACGGACAATTACACGCTAAATCATGTTCAAACGCTTCTCCATCAGCTTATCTTTTCAAGGTAAATCCTCAAAGCAATCTCAAAGGAAATTAGCAATTTACAATTTACACAGCAGTACATGCCTCGCCAGTCGGCAATAAGTGATAAAAGGTAAATAGCCTATGTAACCCTGACGCGATTTATCTCGGTTGCGTTTACCAGATTTCAATTTAGATCCATTAAAATGTAAATTACCGACGGTATTTGTCCAGCCATTCAAAGCTGTGCGTTCTTTCTAGTCATTTGTATCCTACGGGCTAGTTTGCTATTGGACAGGGATGAAGATTTGTTGTTTCAGCGATGACCCTTTAATCATGCATTTTTAGTTTTTATATCTTTTGCTGTTCGCTGGTGGATTATAATTTGCATGTGATATTCACTCTTAGACTTTGTATGATATAAGTCGATTTTGTGTGGTGAAAGTGTATAGGAAATCGTAAGTGATACGTTTGATAAATTATAGCAATTTGTGTAATCTGTTATATTATACTGGTGTATTTGCACGTGTAAATCGTAATTTTATACGGTGTAATTCTACGCGTCAGAATTTCATGTGGTGGAATTTTACATATTGAAATTCAACGTGCTGGAATTCCACATGTCGCAATTATATGGACTGTAATTTTACGCATTCGAATTCCATATGTCGAAGTTCCACATGTTATAATTCCATATATCGTAATTCCATGCGCTATAGTTTCAGACATTAGAATTCCATGCGCCGCAATTCCACGCGCTATAATTTCACGCGTTGTAATTCCATGCGTCGAAATCCTACACGTTATAATTCCACGCGTCGAAGATCCATACACTATAATTCCATGTGTCATAATTCAATACGCTATAGTTTTACACGTTAGAATTCCACACGCCGCAATTCCACGCGCTATAATTTCACGCATTGTAATTCCATACGTCGAAATCCCACACGTTATAACTCCACGCGTCGAAAATCCACACGCTATAATTCTACGTGTCATGATACCAAACGCTATAGTTCCACCCATTAGAATTCCATGCGCCGCAATTCTACGCGTCCTAATGTCACGTGCCGTAATTCTACGCGCTATAATTTCACGCGTTGTAATTCCATGCGTCGAAATCCCACACGTTATAACTCCACGCGTCGAAGATCCACACACTATAATTCCATGTGTCATGTTTCCAAACGCTATAGTTCCACCCATTAGAATTCCACGCGCCGCAATTCCACGCGTCGTAATCTCACGTGCCGTAATTTCACGGTTTATAATTTCACGCATCGTAATTCCACGCATCGAAATCCTACACATTATAATTCTACGCGCTTTAATTCTTCGCGTTGGAATTTCACGCGACGAAATTGCACACGTTATAATTCCATGCGTTGAAAATCCACACGCTCTAACTCCTTCTGTCGTAATTCTATGCGCTATAGTTCCACAAATTAGAATTCCACGCGTTGGAATTCCGCGTGCCGTAATTCCATACGTTATAATTTCGCACATTAGAATTACATACGTTGTAATCCCACGCATCGTAGATATTGTCATGTGTTATAATCCCAGGCGACGTAAGTCTACGAATCATAATTTCACGCGTTGTAGTTTGACACGTAGTAAGTCCAGGCATCATATTTTCATGGGTTGCAGTTTGACGCGTAGGAAGTCCGCGCATCATAATTTCATGCGTTGTAGTTTGACGCGTAACAAATCCACCCGTTATAATTTCACTCGTGGTAACTACAAGACTTATTATTCCCCGCGTTACAGTTCCATTCGCTATAATTTTTTATATACTCATTTCATGTGATTTCATTTCTTTCGTGTCTGTTATTAAAAAATATATTGATGCGTCTTATACTGAACAATGTAACAAAGAACAGAGGTTTCCATTAAATTAAAGTGTTCAAAATTCTTGAAGTATTAAAAAATAATCTATTAAATTAATATACTTGAATCCAACTTAAAATAATAGTTAGATAATACCTATTATATTAAATACTGTAATAGGTCAAAAACAAAATTCATAACACTTCTTCCTTTTTATATACAATTATTTTACGAATAAAACGAAATACAATAAATGTACATATAATTCGCAGATACAATTGTACATCATTTTACATATTTCTAAGTATTTATTAGCCTTACATATGTACTCTAGATCGAACGAGTTCTATAAAAATCAGAATTTTAAAACGAATTAATGTATAACATGCTTGACTGATTATAATTGTCCAGACATTGTCAATAATCCAAACCTAATCCAACTCGGTCTGCTTGATCCAACATAAATCGAAACTCAAACCCCGTCGTTTACAGAGTTCTAATCGTTCGATAGTGTAACGGACTGTAACGAGTTAAATCGTTTGAATAAAATGCGCCGAATCTGGAAGATAATTGCCAAGGCGATATATTATGTTCTTCCAAAGAACGAACGTGGCGGATGATTTAATGCCTCGCGAAGAATCTCGGCGATATTAAGAGCAGGATATTCCGTGACATCAAAGAAGAATGAACGGCGAAAGGAATTAATTATGACGAATATCGCGTGATTTCTGCGGCACTTAAACACAGTCCGAATGGAATATTGTCTACACCGTGTGGACGACGTGTTTGAAAGCTATTTATTTTCATTTATATCGTTTATCCAGCCAGCTGGCTAGGGAATCTCCCTTCATCCATCAAGCTGATCTCATTAAGAAGGCGATCAGAAAAGTTCGCTGACGTTCGCTTAACGACAAACGAAATTAATGGGATTCTAATTGTTAAGAATTTAATTGCCGGCTCAGAGACCGATCGATCAAGAGAAATGATGCGATCGGATCTCGTTAATTTTCCCTGTCAATTCAGCCGGAAAAATGTTAATTAATCGAGCAGTGTAGCTTATGTTTAATGAGTACATTTGAATGGTTTTTTTTGGGCGATTTAGGGATTTGCGGAATTGGAGATTTAGGAAGTTAGGAATTTAGAGATTTAGGGATTTAGGGATTTAGGGATTTGGGGATTCGGGGATACGAGAATTTAGGAATTTGAAAATTTGGAAAATTTGAAATTTGGAAATTAGAGAAATTTGGGGAATGAGGATTTGGGAATTTAGGAATTTAGCGATTTAGAGATTCGGGGATTTGAAAATTTAGAAATTAGAAAATTTGGAAAAGTTGAAATTTGGAAATTTGAGAAATTAGATGAATGAAGATTTGGATATTTGAGAATTTGGGGATTTAGGGATTTGGGGATTTGAGAGTTTGGGCATTTAGAAATTTAAAAATTTGAGAATCTGCAAAATTTGAGATTTAGAAATTTGAAAAATTGGGGAATTGAGAATTTGAGGACGAGGAGATTTGGAGATACAGAGATTCGGGGATTTAGAGCTTTGGGAATTTGAGGGTTTGGGCATTTAGAAATTTATTGAATTTGAGATTTTGAAGAATTTGAAATTAGGAAATTTGAGAGGTTTGAGAAATATGAGAAATTTGTGAAATTTGAGAAATTTGAGAAATTTGGAAAACTTGAGAAATTTGAGAAATTATGGATTTGGGTATTCGGACATTGAAAATTAGAAAATTTGCAAATTGTATCTTTTAAATTTCGAAAATTTCAAGACTAGACTATATAATTTGACATTCTAAATATTCAGAGAAACAAGAATTTCAAAACTGGAAAACTGCAAAACTTGCACATCTAATTTAACAATTTACAAATTGACTCCACTTACAATTCATGAATTTCTAAATTACTCATCCATTTACTTTCACTCTCCTCAAGCACGCAACTCTCAAATAAATCATACTGAATCTGCATAAACGACCACATAGTTATAATTCTTCACACCACTGAATACTTTGAATTCTCATCATCAGATAATCCACTTATCGCCACTTACCATATTTCTATGTAGAATACAGAGCATCACAACTGATCGATAGCGAACTTATTACGATATCATCTCTGCAACCACAGAATTTTACCGCTTCCGTTCCCATCGATCAAATAAAATTCGCACAAAGATTTACGCGGCCGTTAATTCGTACAGAGGATTCTCGACCATGAAAAAACAACGTCCGATTCCACCATTTTCTGAATTTATTAACGCAATTTTTCTCCCGGTGCCAACACAATATTTTCGTGAACACGTTTCGATGGATATGAAACTTGAACGTCGGTTGGAACGAATTACGTCGAATGTTTTGTTGGCAGCCATTCAACATGATTCGAAAGTCGCTCGATAGATATTTTCTGTTAAAGATGACGACTGAGATGGGTTTAATACATGTTTGAGATTGAAAATATAAGGATTTTGTAAAATATAAGGAAGGATTTCAGCAGATATAAGGAGGTGTTATTTTTCCCCAAAGGAAGTTTCCCCAAATTCCCACATCTCCAAATTCCCACATCTCCAAATTCCCACATCCCCAAATTCCTACGTCCCAAAATTCCCACATCCCCAAATTCCCACATCTCCAAATTCCCACATCTTCAAATTCCCACATCCCCAAATTCCCACGTCTCAAAATTCCCACATCGCCAAGTTCCCACATTTCCAAATTCCCACATCTCCAAATTTCCATATCCCGAAGTTTCTACGTCTCCAAATTCCCACATCCCCAAATTCTCACGTTCCAAAATTCGCACATCTCCAAATTCCCACATCCCAAAGTTTCCACGTTTCCAAATTTCCACATCCCAAAATTCTCACATTCTTAAATTCCCACATCCCCAAATTCCCACATCTCCAAATTCCCACATCTTCAAATTCCCACATCCCCAAATTCCCACGTCCCAAAATTCCCACATACTCAAATTCCCACATCGCCAAATTCCCACATTTCCAAATTCCCACATCTCCAAATTTCCATATCCCGAAGTTTCTACGTCTCCAAATTCCCACATCCCCAAATTCCCACGTTCCAAAATTCGTACATCTCCAAATTCCCACATCCCAAAGTTTCCACGTTTCCAAATTTCCACATCCCCAAATTATCACATCCTTATATTTCCACATTCCCAAATTCCCATGTGCCAAATTTCTTAAAACCCCACCTTCCTAAATTACTCAATTCCCAAATTTAAAAATTCCCAGGTTCCATCGCATTTACAATTGTCATAAACACCTTCTCTTTCGTGATCAAATATCAAAACATCAACAAGAACACATTTACAAGAAATTGACCATTTTGTCCATGAAAAATCGTGCTTTTTCTCAAGCCATGTTTTCACAATCATTTCATTAATCTCGAATGTCAAACAGGGGACAGAAAATGCTTTAAAAGTTTGATACATGAAAGGGAGCGTCCCTTTTGGGAGAACTTTCGTAGGAATAGTACTTGGACAGCGAGTCAACCACCGATCGATAGCTATCATTTTTCGTGATTTACGTGCTTCTACACGTTCCACATACGTAATTCCCACTTGTCTTACCGCGACAGGACATCTTCTTGGATAAAAATATCGCGAACGCGTTTTGAATACGGAACACACCCATCAGCGGGGGAGTTTGTGACGTCTGAAGGAAAGTGGTGGATTTAGAATGTGTCGTTTTGTCACTTGCAACCTAGATATTAGCCTCGTTCAATGTTACAGAGATGGTTCGATAAGTAATGCATTTTAGTATAAGAATGTAGTAGACAAATTAGTACAATTTTTTGTAGATTATTCTGTATCGTGATGTTGATATCCACAAGTTCTGTTTTCAAGGTTTAGGAACTTGCGTAATTTAGAATTTTAGAGTTTGAAGATTTGGAAAGTTGGGAATTGGGGGATTTGAGGGTTTCAGAAGTTGAGAATTTGGGGATTCGAGAATTTGAAAATTGGAGTGTTTGAGAATTTGGGGATTTTAGGGTTTGAGAATGTGAGAATTTGGAGATTTGAGGAGTTAAGGATTTGGGGTTTGAAAATTTGGGTATTTAAGAATTTGGGGATTTGAAGGTTTGAGAGTGTGAGAATTTGGGGATTCGAGAATTTGAAGATTGGAGTGTTTGAGAATTTGGGGATTTTAGGGTTTGAGAATGTGAGAATTTGGAGATTTGAGGAGTTAAGGATTTGGGGTTTGAAAATTTGGGTATTTAAGAATTTGGGGATTTGAAGGTTTGAGAGTGTGAGAATTTGGGGATTTGAGAGTTTGAGAGTGTGAGAATTTGGAGATTTGAAGATTTGAGAGTTTGAGAATTTGGGGTTTGACAATTTGGGTATTTAAGAATTTGGGGATTTGAAGCTTTGAAAGTGTGAGAATTTAGAGATTTGAGGATTTGCGAGTTTGACAATTTGGGTATTTGAGAATTTGGGGATTTGTGAATTTGGGGATTTGTGAATTTGGGGATTTGTGAATTTGGGGATTTGTGAATTTGGGGATTTGTGAATTTGGGGATTTGTGAATTTGGGGATTTGTGAATTTGGGGATTTGTGAATTTGGGGATTTGTGAATTTGGGGATTTGTGAATTTGGGGATTTGTGAATTTGGGGATTTGTGAATTTGGGGATTTGTGAATTTGTGAATTTGGGGATTTGTGAATTTGTGAATTTTTAAATTTGTGAATTAAGTAATTTAGGAAAATGGGATTTTGAGGAATTAGGCACTTGGAAATTTGGAAATTTCAGGTATATGTTTTGGTGTTACTGGTTGAATCAGTCACGTCTGAATTTCAACAAAATTTGATTCTATTTTGATTTTTAAATTTGCGTCTATCTTTTCGCATGATCAATATTATCTTTTCAAGTAGAACCTTGTCGTATTCTCTTACAAGAACATGTCAGAACGCTATATCGAGTGACTTCAATTTATTTAAAAGTATCTGAACTTATAATTACAATGATAAAACTAAATACTATTATAATCACATAATAATTTATCACTGAATAAAATAATTTGTTGATAAAAAAATAATTTCTATAAGGATCTCACTCAACCATGTGCCAATTACGTTTACCCTAATAAAATAAGTGAATTACAAAACTGTTTGAAAATTTTGTTTCTTCAAACATTTCAACATTATTTTTGTTCGAAATTACAAACGCTTGCACTTTCAATGTTCCACAAGTATTCGTCCCTGTGGCAGAGGACTATGAATTTATTCATTTTATTTGCATTTCAATTTAATTCCCTCATTTCTTCTCGTGTCTGCAGCTACTTTCTCAGCCGCTCGACAATTACGATGGCGGAAGAAGGGCGTTTACATTAGGCAATTTTTGATTGGCCAATAAAATCGATCAACCGAAATCATTTGTGTAAACCTTCACTTAATCTTGAATTAGACTTTTGATAATTTCATTCGAAGCTGCTACTTTGTACGTTTTTTGTTTCTTTTGAATTATTAATTCTACTCGATCATGTGTCTTAATGCAGTACTGATCATGTATATTATAGGAACACTGATTTATAACAATTAATATTCATAATTTTTTACATTTTGTTACATAATTTTGTATCTTTCGTTCTTATAATATTAATTCATCTTAATTTTCGTTTAATCAAAATCCTAATATTTTTGTACGTATCAGCAACGTTTTTATTTACATTTGTTTTATGAAAAATTATTTAGTCTAGAAAATTATCAGTCTAACAAACTGATTGTAATTTATATAGGAAACATTTTTAACCAGACATTAATAAAGATAACCAAGAACAGTAAAAATGTGAAAAGACAAATCCATAAGCTTCGTTTACACAATACATGTCTATATCAATGTTAGATTATGCCTACCAAAAAACGACAATAAGATTATAGGATATTAAATATAATATTCAAACTTTTACATTGAATAAAATCTTTCGTGATGCATACATTAACAGTTACATTATCCATCAAGTTATACGATTATCATATGTAGAAGAAAACTATAAATTATTATCAGCTCTAAAGCGTGACGTTATAAAAGATGCCTCACTTCCAGCACGACTATTAATAACACGATACAGAATATTATACAAATTTATTGCAAACGTATTGCTAACGATAAAACATAACGTCCTAACAAATAATAAAGCAAGGTTATGAAAATAAACTAAAATTTAACACCACACTTTTATTACACGGTAAACCTTTCATTCGTCAACTACTAATCAAATGAAACCGATCTAACGGAAAGTAGCCAATTTATCCTGATGAACTGTGTTGATTCGAGTAAAAGACAGAAACAGAAAGAAACACCGCAAACAACCACATAAACTCGAGTGGCTGCAAGAAGCCTGAGCTCGTAGCATAACGTTACGCCTACTAAACGCTGGTAATAAGAAGCTTAATGGCAACGTTGGGTATGACGATAACAATCATCATAACCGTAGCGAGCATAATAACCGTAATGACCAGCAGGATGCGATAATACGTCGGTGTCGCAGAATCCGGGGACGCGTCGAAATTTGTGGAGTCGAAATACGAGTGTGTCCGCGTGCGGCCATAATTCCGCGTCTCTGAATCAGTGTTTCATGGAGCGAAGCTAATTCAACGAGAAGGTAATTCGTCGATGCTACAGTCGGGTCAACAATCATCCTTTAATATATTATGCGCACGTTCGAGTAACTAGGAGTTTTGGCTATCGGAACACGGGACGTTTGTGTTATTTGATGATATCGGGGTGATATAATGCGTATGATTAGGGCGGAGTTTCGACGTTCGCGTATTAGGGATTTAGGGTGATGGGAATATTAGAGAATTTGAAATTTGGAAATTTGGAAATTTAGGAATGAAGGAGCTGGAAGGTTAAAGGGTTGGGTAATTTGGGATTTGGAAATTTGGAAATTGAAGAATTCGGGGATTTAAGAAATTAGGGAATTAGGGAATTGAGGATTAGAAAATGGGTGGATTGAGGGATTGTGGAATTAGGGAATTAGGGAATTGGGAAATTAGAAAATTAGAAAATTACGTAATTAGAAAATTAGGAAATTGAGGATTAGGGACTGGATGAATTGGGAGATTGTGAAATTAGGGGATTGTGGAATTGGAGGATTGTGGAATTAAGGGATTGTGGAATTGGGGGATTATGGAATTGGGGAGTTGTGAAATTGGGGGATTGTGGAATTGGGGAATTGTGGAATTGGGGAATTGTGGAATTGGAGGATTGTGGAATTGGGGGATTTTGAAATTGGGAAGTTGTGAAATTGGGGGATGTGGAATTGGGGAGTTGTGGAATTGGGGGATTGTGGAATTGGAAGATTATGGAATTGGGGGATTATGGAATTAGGGAGTTGTGGAATTCGGGAGTTATGGAATTGGGGAGTTGTGGAATTGGGGGATTGTGGAATTAGAAGATTACAGAATTGGGGGATTATGGAATTGGGGAGTTGTGGAATTGGGGGATTGTGGAATTGGGGGACTGTGGAATTGGGGGATTGTGGAATTGGGGGACTGTGGAATTGGGGCATTATGGAATTGGGGAATTAGGGAATTAGGGAATTAGGGAATTAGGGAATTGGGGAATTAGGAAATTAGAAAGTTAGAAAATTAGAAAATTTCGACATTAGAAAATTAGGGAATTGGGTATTAGGGAATGGGTGAATGAGGGGATTGTGGAATCGGAGAATTAGCTAATTGAGAATAATACCTAAAATAAAACCTACTCAATCCCACAAACACCCAAAAATGACCGCCACCCTAAAAATCCACATAACAAATCAATCTGCGCATCAGAAACTTTTACCGCGAGAAGCTTTCCCATGTTCCATCGGAGAAATTATTCAGATTCGTGGAATTTTATCGACTAAAGTTGGCGAACGTCACTAGAAAGGAATATCGTGTAAGGGGTAGAGGATGAACGAACGTCCTGAGGCGATGCGATGATCGATCACCATCGAGTCGATCGATCTGGCCCCGTGTTGTATCGCGGTGCCCGTGGATCGGACAACTCGCGGGGACGGTAGATCGAGAATGGCTAACTTATCTATCCTGGCCAGAACACAGGACAAAGGATAATAAATGGCCACGACGAGCTGCTTGAGCATTCGAAAAGGTGGACGGAGTTGCGCTTTGAAGCTAGCTGACTTTAAATCACGCCGGCTGCCACCATGATGTAGATAGCCTGCTAGAGAAGCTGCTCCATTCTATTCCAGAGATATCTCTATTTCTGCTGATAGCCACCGCGTGACTAGACGGCTAATATCTGTCCATGAAGCGTGGAAACGACACGCCGTTCGCTTTTATGGATTAACGTTTTAAATACGTCGAGTTTCAGCTTTCAACTGTTAGACGATGTTTCAGGAAGTTAACCGGTTTCTTGTTTTTGTCGTACGGTTCTTCGGGGTCAACTCACTACCTCTCTTTTTATTTGCATTTTTGTTAGTTTATTTATTGCGTTTTATGATGCTTCAAATTATTTTCTGATGTTATATTTATGATATAGTCTTATGACATTTGATGTCATATTTATATCGGGTCATATGATCACATTTGCTGATGTCATATTTATATCGGTTTATGTGATCACATTTGCTGATGTCATATTCACGTCAGATTTTTAAATGGTCACATTTGCTGACGTCATATTTACAATATCAGATTTTTAAATGGTCACATTTGCTGATGTCATATTTACAATATCAGATTTTTAAATGGTCACATTTGCTGATGTCATATTTACAATATCAGATCTTTAAATGATCACATTTGTTGATGCCATTTTTACAACATCACAGTTTCAAAGTATCACATTGTCTGAAGTCATATGTGCAACGTCACACATTCTGATTATCACTCCTTCACATCATAGCTTCCCCCTTACTTTCACACTGTTCATATCATAGAATAGTCATTGGTCAGCTTCTTAAAGTTGAACATTTTGAAACCTGAATATTTAAATTTTTAAACTGGAAATTTCTGCGTGCTAGACGATCTCACAAATCGATCGCAAAAATGAATTTTTTATGCTTTACTAACGCCTAATCTCACAAACCAGTAATGTAAACCAGTACGTGACGTAACATAACATACATACATAACATAACATATATTATAATACAACGGTATATAATACGTCATCGGTATTCGTATTGCTGAGTAACAATATGCTATTGAAGGACAATCATGTTATATTCAAGTCTGTCCGATTGTCGTCGATAATTCGCGATATTGGAAATGTGACAATTTTTTCCGGCCACAAGCGGAACGGTTCTATAAATCTCACGATCCACGGTAAATGTTACCGAACCGATATTAAACGTTTCTGGCGTGCACGCAATAAAATTCTCTCGTGGCTTGGCAGCATACAAAAAGGCAAGCTATCGGGGTTCAAGGAATTCATAAAGCGAACCAAATTCCTTGCAGGACCTGCACAGCGTCGATTTGGAGGAATTCAAGCACGGAGGGACCAATATCACTGCCTTTCGATTAGTGGACCCGGAGAAGCCGGAAATTCAAAAGGTCGTGCAAGATTGGATCTACGGCGAGAAACGTTATAACCGTGAGCTCGATATGGGACAAAGCTCCAACAAGGTATGAGAAAATATATAACCTTTAATATCACGCGCTAATTGGATTCGATATCTGTTATTATTTTATCGGAATGCTTAGATAAACTTTACACCGAAAGCTGAAATTGATATTACCTTTTCCATTTCTTTCTTTTCTGTTCACTTGTGTTTAGAAATTTTTTGTGGAATAAATATTTTTTTCTTTTATTAGGAGACTAGAGTAGATTTGTTTAGGACGAAATTGAAATTAATTCAGTTAGGGAGAAAATTCATTAGCATCATAAAAAGTATTTAATATTAGTATTATACCTAAATGAATGTAAACTATATTAAATATACTTATGGATCGTCAAAGAAGAATTTTCTTCTCTCAGTTTTCTATATTTAGAAATTTACAAAATCTCTATTTCCTATATTTAGAAATTTACAAAATCTCAATTTCCTATATTTAAAAATTACCAAATCTCAACTTCCCATATATAGAAACTTCCCATATATAGAAACATATTCCAATATTCTATATTTAGAAATTTTCAAACTCCAATTTCTCAATTTTTGTACCTAACAACCCTTAATCCCTTACGCTTCTCAACAACCCTTAAGCTTCACAAATCCTAAAATTTTAAATCCCCTTTGCCATACCTTTCAATATAACCTATATGCACAAGTAACCTACATCCACGCATCCAACCTATACCCACACATCCAACATGTACATCCAACATATACAACCAATATCTCCCATTACGAATAATTCTCAAAAGCTCCAAAATATCGTCAGATATTTTCCCGCTATACATCGCCCCTACAAGACGATATTAATTAACAGTCCTAAAGGAACAACCGCAGTACAATGCCCGCGTTCGTTGCCCACGAGCAATTAAATTTCGCTCGGTGAACAGCTGGGAAGCGATTGTTTGTTTTCGCGGGCGTGTTCGCAGAACGAAACCGCGGTTGAAACTCGCTCGTTTCATCGTGCACGCGTGCGAACTTAATTAGCACGGCGAAGGATTTTAACAGTTACAGTCTTGCGGTGTCGATGTAATTTTCTCGTTGGACGAGCATGCTCGAACACATCGGGTTAGCCAGCGTGCATGCAAATGCGAAGTTTGTTGAAACAGAACAGTCAGACCGTTTAAAGGCACCGTTCTGTAATATCGTTCTAATTTTACATTCTTCGTGTGAAACCTGTCCGACAGCTACGTCGATCTTCGAGTTAC
Organism: Megachile rotundata; assembly: GCF_050947335.1. Taxonomy (NCBI): domain Eukaryota; kingdom Metazoa; phylum Arthropoda; class Insecta; order Hymenoptera; family Megachilidae; genus Megachile; species Megachile rotundata. The sequence goes on along the minus strand of NC_134991.1, from coordinate 8,204,481 downwards.
GGTCGACCTGTCTAATCGTTTCTCAAGATCGAGAAATAATTAGGTATTATCTATTCAAAAGTCGAATAACGAAAACTGAATTTTCTATGACAGCGGAGGGACGAAAAATGAGCTATTGCAGCTGCAATTTTTGATAATGGGTAGTTGGGGAAACTGGGTTGTTGACTTTGGTATTTGGAGGCGATGAAGCTGTGTGTATTGCGAGGTGAACAAAATTGGGGACGATTTGGTTCGTAACAGAATGGGAATGTTACGTGGAGATTTAGAATTGTGAGTTTTAGATGTTTGTATTCAGATGTAGTCAGATGATTGTAATCAGATTGTAATCAGATGTTTGCTTCGTCACATAACAGGAATCGCTGTAATTTTAATACTTAAAGTCATTAAACTACTGATGTATGAAATTCACAGGTTTGGGAATCTTCATTTTATTAGATTTCTAAAAGTTAAAGTAGATTCTGAAATATGTACTCTAGGACTGCAATCTCTGGGTCTGTGAATAGCTATGTCTGCATATGTCTAGATTTGAGGATATCTATGTCTACAAATGTCTAGGTATGAAGACACCTAGATCATCAAATAACTATAGGTATCGGCAGATTTCCAAATCCTCAGGTTCTCGAATTACTGTATCTCAGAATGTCACATGTCTGAATCTCTATATCTGCGAATCTTAATACTTCTCAAGTTCTATATCACCAAATCTCTATATTCTCGAATTTCTGCATTCATGAATCTCTGTATTCCCGAATATCTATATCTTCATCATATATGCTTGATAATATATGCTTGATATCCCCATCATTCGTTATTCTGTATCATATATCCTCGGATCCACATATCCAAATCCCTAAATATTCAAATCTCCAAATTCACGAAATTCCTAATCTCAAAATCCTATATCTCCATACCTATCTCTCCAAAACCTTTAATTCCCAAATTCCTAGAATTCCAAGACTCTGTAATTCCAAATCCCTAAATCCCTAAATCCCCAAATCCTAGAGCATCAAAATACCTACTGCCCCCAATGTTTACTCTTCCAAATCTCCAAGTTTCCAAAGTGCAAAGTCTTCAAATACTCAAATCCTCAACTTCCCATCTATAAAATTTTCCAAATTCTCAAGATATGAAAATTTCAATATCTCCAAAATTTCTGTCCCAAAACATTACCAAAGTAGTGTCCAAATCATAAATATCCAAAGTTCGACAATTCTCAGATTCGAATTAAACAAAATTCCAAATGTTCTAATTTTGATATTAACGTTAATGAAAATCAGTCGTAGATGAGGATATCCAATGGAAATACAAGTGCGTACACAGAGATAGCACGTATCACGTAATACGGTGTCGTTTCATTGGTGAGTTTATACGTGCTGGAATGAGAAACACGATGTGGAAGTAGGTCGAATTGCGTGGGTAGTTACCCTGATGAAATTCTCGCGATCAATCGAACTCTACACCGGCTGTTAGAAATTCGATTCAATTTAATCTCTCAATTTTACCGTATTTACTACTCTATCGAGAATCTGTCATCGAAACATAGCCTGTTGATAGAGGATTAAAAGGTTGACCAGCTTGATCAGTTTAAAAAAAATGTATCACATATTGAGGACTTTATCTACGCAATACAAACGACATTTTTTTCGATCCTTCAATAAGGACACGCAAGAATATTTATTGAACTATTTTTCTCATTTTTCTTTCTTTGTGTTTGAATAAATACGATAATGATTTGTGGACGTTTCTGATCGACGGCTACGAAACAGAAATTGAACAAATTAATATTTTATTATTGACAGAAAAATAACATACCGACTATACATATATTGTGGAATATTGTTTTTTCTTTTTAATGAAATTATTCTGTGCTCATGGGTAAAATGAAAATTATCCACGTTTCTTCTTAAACAATAGGTAACTTAGATATCTTTAATATCGTATTGTTGAAACCTTGTTGCATTTATTCAAAGATCACATTCACCACTGAATAATATGTTTCCGAGAAGAAAATGTATATAATTACATCATATAAAATCCTTGAAACAGCATCCGATGAACCATCACATCTTTATTGTCAGAAATTGCTGTTCCACCTAGATCATTACATGTCTCAGATATCAAATTTTTGTCCAACTTGATTCAAGTATCAACAATTTCGCCGCAATTCAAACAAGTTCACAGCTGGGGTTAACTGATTGGTAGTTCTTGGAGCGGCATAGCGTGAACAAATTATATCGTTGCGAACATCTGGCTGGGTATACACCGCGGAAAAGTTGAGTAGCGAATCTGGACGTTCGGCCATCCCGTGGGAAGAAACATCTGCCGCATCCGACGCCAGCTTTCGGCTCTTAAAAAGCTCAAATTGCATCGGCCATCTCGCACGTACGCGTAAACTTCTTGGATACTTTTTACCGGAAAGTGCTCTACACTCCACGTGATGTCTGACGATATAGACAAACCTAAGTGCTTCATCCACGCTCGAGATGTACGAAACCTTCGGCCATTTTACTAATTTGTTCGGGGAAACGCTTTAGGTTACTGTAACTTTCATTTTTTCCAATATTGGAAATATCTTGTTTCCATTGGTGAAATATACTTCCGGTGGTAACTCGGTCAGTTAGGTATATTCAATTTTAATAATAGATACATTCAATTTTAATATTAGGTGTATACAATTATTGTAATAGGTATATTTAATTTTGATAGGTATATTCAATTGTTACAATAGGTATATTAGTTCAAAAATGATAGATGTACTCAACTTGACGTTCAACATTTTCCTAGCTAAATGTATGTACATGTATGTACATCGATGGCTTCTCTGTTGAAGGTACACTGATTTGTTATAAATAATTATTTGTAAATTTGCAAGGTTTGATTGAACAAATTTTATAGTTTGAAATAAATCATTTTAACATTCTCGGTAATTCTCGAATTAATACAACGCCAAATACCTTCCATGTTACGTTATGCGCCATCTTATGTTACAGTTCATATGCAGTACACACATGAGTGTTACGAGTGATATGTTTATTATGTACTGTGAGTTATATGTATCGAATAACTTTATATGAAAGTTCATATCCTATCAACCGCATACATTAATTGTAACCCAAAATATTTTATTAACTAAATCGAAAGAACAAAATAAAACTATAAAAGTAAAACTATAAAAATTTGCGATAAATTTTCGAAAGGTGCGAAATAGACGAGCAGAGGTCGATAGAGAATGGCAGAAAATAAGATCATAGGCTCACCTATGAAAACGCAAACAATTGAACCAGATCAACCGAGAGAGGTTAAATAATGGAGGCTCAGCGTGGTGGAAGGCACCCCAAGGCATTCTAAGGTTGCCGAGCTTTATATCTCTTTACCTTCGGCCTCTCTACCTTTCCTATACCTCCATTCATTTCTTTTCCCGAAGAAGGCACGCTTGTTTGATCCCTGACCCGTTCATAACGCGAAGGAAACGACTCTGCGGAAGCCGGTCGACGCTCGATGCGCTTGGAGATGCGCTTTTCCTTCGGGACTTCGTTAAATTCGGTCTTCGCCCTCTGGTCATTTAGATTTTTTGGCGGCGAAATTCCAGCGACGTTCATTTAAAATCTCAACGAGATGTTCATTATTTTATAATTAATTCATGTTTCGTTTGTTCGTACAAACAATTTTTGTCTCGCCATTTCCTCAGACATGTTCCTCCATTTTGTAATCCCCTTCGGTCTTTATAATTACGGTTTTAATCGCTAAAATTACGGACACATGGGTAAGTGGCATATTTTGTTCCTTTATCCTGCTATTAATAATTTAATTATATTTTGATACATCTGCAATTGCGTTTCGTTTAATCTGTAATAAAACACAGAATTTACGATTGGATTATTATTGAACATTTACAGACATAATTCGATTTTGTTAATTCATGTATCATTTATCATTAATTTATCTGAATATTATTAAATAGTAGTGGATATGCATTATAATATATTTTTAACGTGTTAAGGTAATAAATATGCCGGTTTCAATTTCATGCTATTTAAACAATTACGAGCATAAAGAAATATTGATACGCGTGTATACGTTTTAAATAGTCAGCTTAGAGCAGTTCAAGTAATTACAAGTATGAAGAAATATTGGTATATGTACACAAGTTTCAAATTGTTAAAGCTATGTAATTATTTATGATTAATTACTTAGCTTTAGTATCGTGTTGCGCAAAGTTAACGACCAAATAGTCACGTGTCTTGTTACATAACCTATAATCAGCAGTGAAATCATAGCTCTCGAGAGTTCCATGAATAAATTAATACAGCAATCTGTATCGTTTTCCCGACATTTGCAAACAAAACACACGGAATTCGTCGGAGTACGTAAAACACAAAACTAAAAGGAAAAATTGAACGCAGCAGCAATGACCCCTCGCTGATTTATTCATTGAACTCGCGAAGTTAAAAAGGACGGTACACTTCTCGTTAACAAAGAAACAGACAGGGCGAAATTACCCCGGTAAATTTGTATTCTCTCCGTCGTGCAATTAATCCGATTTGTTTTAAAGCACCCCGGGCGAAGGAATTTGTGCGTTCCGTTCCAAAAAGTGTTCCAATTCGTAACGAACGCGACAGAAAGATAGTTCGACGAATACGAAATCACATTTGTTGTCAGTGCCGCGTAACTCTACTCAATTACACGGCAACAGAAAGTCGTTAGTCGTGGAAGGAAAAAAGAGGAAAAAGAGGTAAAGAGGTATTCACGATGCAGGCAACGATGGCTACCGTACAGTCAAGAGCAAATCTGGTATCCCTAGGGGAAATGTGCCAACCAGAACGAAAGAGACTTTTCGCTCGTTGATTTTTCGCTACTTTTGGGTATTCGAGGACTTGAGAATGAGTTGGATCAGGCATTTGTGGTATTCGGAATTTAGGCATGCACGGATGGGTGAATTTAAGGATTTTTGTGCGGAATTTCAGAAATTTGGGATTTGAAGAATTTTGGGTTCTAGGGAATTTGGGAATTTGGGGAATTTGGAATCTAGGAAATTTGGTATTGGGGGAATTTGGGATTTGGGGAATTCGGGATTTGAGAAATTCGGAATTTGGAGAATTTGGGTTTTGGGGAATTCGGGATGTGGTGAATACAGGATCTAGCAATTTTGGGATTTGGGAAATTTGGGATGTGGTGAATATGGGATCTAGGAAATTTTGAGATCTAGGGAATTTGGGATTTGGGGAGTTTGAGATCTAGGGAATATGGGATTTGGAGAATATGCAATCTAGGAAATTTGGTATTTGTAGAATTTGGGATTTTGGGATCTTGGGATTTGGGGAATTGGGGATCTAGGGAATTTGGTATTTAGCAAATTTGGGATTTGGGAAATTTGGAATTTGGAGAATGTGAAATTTGGGGAATTTGGGATCTGGTGAATCTGGGATCTAGGAAATTTCGGGATTTAGAAAATTTGGAATCTAGGGAATTTGGGATTTGGAAAATATGGAATCTAGGGAATTTGCTATTTGGGGAATTTGGGATCTAGGGATTTTGGGATTTGGGGAATTTGAGATCTGGGGAATTTGGAATTTGGGAAATGTGGAATCTAGGGAATTTGGGGTCCGTGGAATTTGGGATCTAGGGAATTTAGATTTAGGGAATTTATAGTTTGTGGAATTTGGAATTTGGTGAAGTTGAGATTTGTAGAATTTGGAATTTCGAAAATCTAGGGAGTTTGAGATTCAAGGAATTCGAGAAATTTGGAAAATCTAAGAAATTTGCAGAATTTGGGAAACTTGGGGAATTGGAGATTTAGGAATCTATAGAATGCAAGTATCTAGAAAATTTGAAAATCTGAAAGTTCGAAAATTTCAAAACTCCAAAATTGCAAAATTTGTAAATTAAAAATTTGTAAAAATTCAAAAGCCCGAATATTAAAAAATTGTCGAGTGTACGTGTCACGATCGAAAGGAAATCCACGTTGCACCCGAGTGTACGAGCATTAGCGATTCCATACGAGTCGCCAGCTAGGCGAGCAGCAACGAGTATGTAAATACGCGTGCACATGGATGCTGGAAAATTGAGCGGATGTGAGTAAATGATGGTACGTGACCGATCTTAGGGATGTCCAAAGAGGAGAGATCCTGTAAAACGGCTAGAAACGAGGCGGACCTTGCTTGGCAACCGGCGAAGAAAGCTGAACGAAGAAACGACGATTTTCTGAACGTGGTACTGATCACTTTCCGACAACAGGAACATCGTCCTTCGATCAACTTGATCCTTTTAACGGCGTGCGATCGATGGAAAGCTATACCTCGAGATAGACACCGTATTCGCTGGAAAATTATCCGGGAACATCGCTCGGACGGGGACCTCGGGGACGCGCAACGTATTCCGTGAATTTTCTCGATGAAATCGAAATGAAAGTTGACTTTCCGGCTATCGTTGCTCGTCGACGAAACTCAGATTGATGGCTTTGTATAGCAACTGATAGAATGGAGATTTCTGAAGTTTAGAGTGAGGGATAACATACGAGTATTTTTGTTAGGAGTGAGGGATGACATTTTTAATTCTAGAATGTGGTTATTAGTTTATGTGTTAGTTTGTGAGGATTTTGTTCAGTAGTTGATGTTTTTTGTTGGGAATGAAGTGTTATGCAGATATTTGGAAGGTTTGGGTTATGATTGAGATATGTCGTTTTAGGTATGTGTTCAAGTTTTCTGGTTTTCAGATTTCCACACTGACAAATTTCTATATTTCTAAGTTCCTAGGTTCTCAAGTTCATAAGCTTCCAAATTTCTAAATCCTCCAATTTCTAGGTTACCTAACTCTTAAGTTCAAAAATTTCTAGGTCCTTAAATTTCTAAGTCTTCAAATTTCTAGGTTGACAAATTGGTAGATCTACAAATTCCCAAGCCTCAAAATTCCTAGGTCCCCGAATTGCTAAGTCCCCAAATTTCTAGGTACCCAAAATCTCAAGCTCCAGAATTCCTAAGACCCCAAACTTGCAAGTCTTCAAATTCCTAAATCCTCAAATTCTCAAGCCCCAAAATTTCTACGACCCCAAACTTCTAAGTCTCCAAATTCCTAAATTTCCAAATTCCAAGGATCCTAATTTTCTAGCTCCCCAAATTCTCAAGCCCCAAAATTCCTATGTCCTCAAATTTCCAAGTCTCCAAATTTCTAGATCCTCAAATTCTCAAGCCCCAAAATTCCTAGGACCCCAAACTTCTAAGTCTCCAAATTCCTAAATTTCCAAATTGTCAAGTTCCAAAATTCCAAGGATCCTAATTTTCTAGCTCCCCAAATTCTCAAGCCCCAAAATTCCTATGTCCTCAAATTTCCAAGTCTCCAAATTTCTAGATCCTCAAATTCTCAAGCCCCAAAATTCCTAGGACCCCAAACTTCTAAGTCTCCAAATTCCTAAATTCCCAAATTCTCAAGTTCCAAAATTCCAAGGATCCTAATTTTCTAGCTCCCCAAATTCTTAAGCCCCAAAATTCCTATGTCCCCAAATTTCCAAGTCTCCAAATTTCTAGATCCTCAAATTCTCAAGCCCCAAAATTCCTAGGACCCCAAACTTCTAAGTCTCCAAATTCCTAAATCCCCAAATTCTCAAGCCCCAAAATTCCAAGGACCCCAAATTTCTAGCTCTTCAAATTTCTAGATTCCTATACCTGTAGATCCCCAAATTCCTACATCCCCAAATCCCTAGATGTCCAAATCTCTACATCTCCAAATTGCCATATTCTCATATTTATAGATCCTCGAATTCCAAAACTCCCAAGTATTCACATTATCAAATTCCTAGATTTGGACCTACAACCCCAAATTCTTTGGTCCATAATTTGTATACCTCCATATCCCTAGATCTTCACATCTCTATTTCTCCAAAACTCAACACTTCTCAAATTTTGACCTCATCCTCCAATTATCAAATTCCTAAAAATCCATAAAAATCAATGAATAATTTTCTTATTCGCCATATTTTCACCAGGAAATCCTTGATCGACTAAAGGTTCTACTGAAGATACTTGAAGTTCTACTGAAATCAGACATAGTTTATCTTATCGAAAGTTTATCTGAAAGCCTGCATAAACAAGAAATCTTATAATCTCAATTAAGCTGATAGAATATTCGAAATGCTTATGCAGCATCTTCGTTTATGAGTTCAATGAATTAATTAATTTCTTGCACGGTTTTCGGATCAAATTTATTCCCTAATGATTTTCTCAAAGTGTCAAAGCCTTGAAATCTTAACCATTTCAGCTTAAGGTGAATTACTGTGTTTAATAATTTAACGTTTGCGAAATTTGAACGTCATAAACATTCCCGGTGGAATCAAGATTACCTTTATTAAATAATAACTGTTGTTTGTTTCATGCACGCGCTGAGTAGAACAACCTCACCTGCATAAAGGTAAGGCTTTATGTAACATTATTGAACATCGCACGTAATACCGAGAGTTTGTTCCTAGAAACCTTATTACAACTCAATCTAGTTTACCCTGTGGAAAATTTTACAATTTTCCGAGTAATTAACAGGAATCCTCAAAATTGCATTCAATTTTGGAAATCCACAGAACGCTTGTGCGGTGTTATCTTTCTGTTTAACGAAATTAATGATTTGTTCGTTAAACATCGGGTTAAATATATTCGTCAATCTTACACAGAAAGATCACCACTTTTTACCATTTAATTTTTTATTCGACATAAAATATTTTTAGTTATGATGGAACATTAATAATTAATTACTTTTATATATTAATTATATATTCATGAATCTTACTCAGACCGATCATCGCTTTTTATCATTTAATTTTTTATTTGACATGCAATTTTTTTAATAACGATTGATCATCAATAATTAATTAGTTTTATGTATTAATTATATATTCATCAATTTTATTCAGACAGATCATCACTTTTTGCCATTTAATGTTTTAGTTGACATCCAAATTTTTTAGTAATGATTCAACATAAATAATTAATTAGTTTTATATGTTAATTAAGTCTTTTGTCACAATTGTTTTGTAACAACTGTTTTATTGAAATTCCTCGACATGGAATTAAACAAAAAAGCGAACCTACAATGCAAAAATTTTGTAATTAATAATTAATCACAGTTAATTTTTCTGTAATACTGGTACATTTTGTATGAAACTTCTTAACACGAAACAAACGGGGCAACGCAAAAATGAATAACAACTTGAAAATCAGATTGTACCGAAGCTCGTTAAATGAAATAAATTCAAACGAATCTGCAGGAGTCTCAGCAGAAGATTTGCACTTTAACTAGCTCTTTTAATCCCGCCGGAAGATTTAGTCGAGCAATCTCGCAACGTTTACGGGGGGCTACATAATTAATCAGAAGGCTTTGAAATTCGTCGTTTATAAACTATTAATAAGGAGGAAATAACGAGGGTACTGAAAAAGAGAGATGTATAATTTCATGGCGATGCGTTATAATTAAATACTTTTGGATGAATTCCTGCAAAATTTCAATGTATGAGTAATTTGCCGGTTTGAGAATTTTGGAGGTTTAAGGTTTGCAAATTTTGGGATTTGGTATTTTTGGAAATTTAGAGGTTTTGGCATTGGAGGATGTAGGGAATTGGTTATTTAGGGATTTGGGAATTTAGAAATTTGGGGTTTGGGGATTTGTGGATTTGATAATTTTGGCATTTAGAATTTTTTAAAATTAGGGATTTAGGAATTAGGGGATTTCAAAATAAAAAATTTTAGATATTTGGAATTTTTGAGATTTGGAGATTTAGTGATTTGGAAATTTGGAGATTTGGAGATTTAGGGATTTAGGGATTTAGGGATTTAGGAATTTGGGGATTTGCGGATTTAGGGATTTAGGGATTTGGGGATTTGGAGATTTGAAGATTTGATGATTTTGGCATTTGAAATTTTGTAAAATTAAGGATCTTGGAATTAGGACATCTGGAGTTTTGGAGGTTTAGTGATTTGGGAATTTAGAGACTTGGAGATTTAGAGATTTGGGAATTTGACGATTTTGGCATTTGGAATTTTTAAAATGAGGGATTTAGAATTTAGGGAATTCGAAAGTTTAAGGATTTGGAAATTTAGAGATTTGAAAATTTGGGGGTCTAAAAATGTAGGATTTTGGGTATATAGAATAGTAAACATTCAGTAATTTAATAATTTGAACAAAATTTTAAGGTTTCAGAATTTAGGGATTATGGGACTTAATAACTTAGCATTTCAAAGTAAGCAAGTTTGTGAATTTAGCAGTTTGGTAACTTAGAAATTTATCAAACTTAGTTTGGAAATTAGGTAATTTAATAATTTAGATATTTATAAATTTGTAACCCCTTGCACTATGACTTATTTATCAGGTGCGTCAGTCAGAACTGACTAATTACAGCTACAATATTAAAATAGACAAAAAAATTGAAATGTTATGTCAATATGTTATTATTCAATAGTGGACTATGCAAATTGTAATTGGACTTGAACTCCAAATTGAAGCGCATTAAAAGTTTGAGTAAAATTGATGACGGCCGAAGTACGAGTGCGTCACGACTCGTCAAAATAGTGCAAGGGGTTAAATTTGTAAAATTCTCAATTCTTAAACTCAAACCTTAAAAATCTAAAAATTCTCAAACTCGCTAAACACCTTCCAGCCCCAAAACATCGCGTGCTAATTACCAAATAAAAATCGCCCGAGCAATTTCCCCTCGTTCAGAATCGTTTCAAAAGCCCATACATTTCAGTATAAATATGCTAAAGTCCCGTAAAATCCTGTAAGGATATTGGGTATCCCAACTACGGTACATCGTAGGATATCGTAGTGAATGGCGTCGACAGAAGGCGATCGTTGCAGGCGACTCGCGAAATACAAATTCCTCTCCAACAGGAGGCGTCAATTTGCCATGAAACGGTGTAAGTGTGGGGGGTCTTTCCTTTGGACGATCGGAACAAGCTCGACCGTAGCAAAAATCGTTCGATCAAATCGCCCGATACGATTCCCTTTTACGGCCGAGAATTTCAGCCATTCTCTCCCTTTCTAAACGGGTGATTTCGCTGAAATCGATTCGTCTGAACTCGTTCGTGACCGCCGCTCGCGAATTTCTTGCGAATTCGTTTCACACAAATTTCACCGTGGGTGCCACGTGTTTCTGTATTTTAACGCGAAACTAAAACGTTATGGCTCCGTCCTTTGATCGTTTCAGACTGAAACGTCGTTGATGTACGACGCCGTGCACCTGTTCGCCAAAGCACTTCACGATTTGGACACGTCCCAGCAGATCGACATCAAACCGTTGTCCTGCGAGTCCACCGACACCTGGCCTCATGGATATTCACTCATAAACTACATGAAAATCGTGAGTATACATACTTCTCTGAGTTACGACCTCGTGAAATGTGCGGAAAGACAGGTTTACAGCGCCGGGGCGAGGAAATGGGAATGCGTTTAAGGTTAGGTTAACTTTGCATGGAAGGAAAATTCAATTTCGAGGTCGAAACTTATGTCTTTAAAATGTCTCTTGTTTTAATAGCGATATTAGCTTGCATCGTTAGTATTTTTGATATTGTAGTATAAGGGACGCGATGAATTTCACATTATGTTTTCGAATTTTCGAATTTTCAAATTTGCGAAGTTTTTGTTTCTTAAGTTGATAAAAATCAAGTTTCTGAAGTTTTCAGCCCGTAAGTTCCTAAATGTTTAAATTTCCTAATTCCCCGATACCGTCATTTTTTAATTTTCAAAATTCAAAAATTTTCAAATTTTAGTTTCTCAATTCCCAATTCCCCAATTCCCTAGATTCTACATTTTCCAAATCCCAAATTCCCAAATTCTCCAAATACCAAATTCCCTAGATTCTAAATTCCCAACCCCCAAATTCCCCAAATACCAAATTTCCTAGATTCTAAATTCCCAACTCCCAAATTTCCCAAATATCAAACTCCCTGGATTATAAATTTCCCAAATCCCAAATTCCCCAACTCTCAAATTCCTCAACTCCCAAATTCCCCAACTCCCAAATTCCCTAAATTCTAAATTCCCCAACTCCCAAATTTCCCAAGTACCAAATTTCCCAAATCCCAAATCCCGAATTCTTCAAATTCCAAATTCCCCAAATCCCAAATTCTCAAATCCTAAATGCCTCGAATCCCCAATTCCCTAAATCCCAAATTCTCCAAATCCCAAATTCTCCAAATGTCATATTCCCCAAATCCCAAATTCATCGAATCTCGTATTCCCCAATTTCCCGATTCCCCTATTCCACAATTCCCCAATTCCCCTATTCTCCAATTCCCCATTTCCCCAATTCCCTATTTCCCCAATTTCCCTGTTTCCCAATTCTCCAATTCCCTATTTTCCCAACTTTGCCACTTACCCAATGCCCCCATTCCCTATTTCCCCAACTTTGCCACTTACCCAATGCCCCCATTCCCTAATTCCCCAATTCCCAACTCCCTAATTCCCAAATTCCCAAATTTCCCGAATCCTCAATCCTGCATTAAATGTCCCATCCTCATAATATCTCTGTACCTATAATCTCCATATCAAAACTTCCTAAAAAATTATATAACTGCTCGTATAAAAATATAGTCACCCAACCATAATTAATTAAATAACTCTTCATCATTCCGTACACCCATTCTCTACTCTTTTAGACGTCCTTGCCCTTTCCACATTAATTTCCCAACTACCCTATACTTCACATCGAATCGCCATGTTCCCAATGCTTGTAATTCACTCCTCTAAAACGGTTTACCAAAACGTAAAAAGCGCGGCATATAAAGCAGGGTAGTAGTGCCGCGTGCAAGTAGCCTAATTGCAGGTCTGCGTAATTGGATGTCTGGCGGGCGTAAATGGCCGTAAAGGGAGCATCGTGAGAGGGCAAAAACGTCGGGCAACCGACGCGACAATGATCCCCTGGCCCGTTATCGATAGCCATCTTCCATCCGGTTGCGGTTCTCGTATCTCTGCGGCCAGAGGAGCAACGATGGCTGATGGTTTATCGGGAATGTATCACGCAAAGGTCGCCAGGGAGGGGAATTAATTTTGCGGAATTACGGGCATCGATCGAGCCGTCAGTGCAACGTAATAAGCCATTATAACGATATGCTTAATCTGACTGTCCCTACCACGGGGTTCGTGCTTATTAACGAGCGCCACGAGTGCAGCCATGTGCGACCGTTGCTATCGCTGAAACATTACTGATTTAGGTTCATGATATGTGTAAATCCACCATTGCTACACGTCTGTGAATCGATGATCCGTTACAGAAAGATTGGTGTTTTGAGCAAAAAATTAACCTTGGGACGGTGGTTCAAGGTCAAATCGGTTTATGGTGGTATCGCGTAGTACTCGTTTAGAGGATGAAAAAGTGTCATAGGAACTATAGGTGGAAACTTGACGGTTGTCTAAAAAATTAACGTTGAAGCTTTGTTACTGAAGGACTCTAGTCAAAAGCTATAAATTTGATCATTCTGTGACGGATTACATAATTTATCGTCATAATCCTCAGTGAATCATGTAATCTATAATAAATCGGGTAATTTTGCTATTATTAATCTTCCATTTAATAAATCATGCATCGTGTGATCTATGGTTCTACAATCTATCACCGTACAATATACATATAATAAGTGTTGTAATCTATAGAGGATGGCCTTCGTGGATTGCATGATTTATTTATAACGCACAGACCTTGATATACAGGACCCCGTAAACTGTGCCGTCGTTGGCTGAAAGCAGCAGACGTACAGGATGGCTTCATCCTGTGCTCTCCGATTGTTCTGACGAACAATAGAAAGTTACCTGGCGGGTTAAACGAACCCGTCGGCCCCGTTGACAAATTATAGCTCGCGGTTTTGCGACCGTGAATTCCGAGCTCGCCACGACGCTACGTGGCTGCATAGAACCGAAATCGATCTTAGGAGTCGAGATTTCGGTGCATCCTTATCGGGGAAATGAATCGGAGCTGTTAACAGCCTGACAGAGCTGAAACAGCTGCATTTAGCACGATGCTAACGTGGATTATGTGGATTATTAACATCCTAACGTGGATCATTAAGTTTGAGTGCCACGTCGAAATCGCAGAAAATCTTACTGGCTGATCATTTTACAACGTAGCTAACTTTAAGTTTGATTCAACCTTTCAATGTTTTGTATTTATCAAAATTATTTACTCTTTGATTATTTCTAAACTATAATTTCATTTGTTTAACTCGTTTTATTAATTTTAAAGCGTAGCTAATTTTTAGTACAATTCAACCTTGCAAGGTTTTGTATTTATCAAAATTATTTACTGTTTGATTATTTCTCAACTATTATTTCATTTGTTTAACTCGTTTTATTAATTTTAAAACGTAGCTAATTTTTAGTATGATTCAACCTTGCAAGGTTTTGTATTTACCAAAGTTATTTACTGTTTGATTATTTCTAAACTATAATTTCATTTGTTTAACTCGTTTTAATAATTTTAAAACGTAGCTAATTTTTAGTACAATTCAACCTTTCAAGGTTTTGTATTCATCAAAATTATTTATTGCTTGATTATTTCTAAACTATTATTTCATTTGTTTAACTCGTTTTATTAATTTAATATCTGCTAACATTTTTGTTAGTATCATTTGATTTAAATTAATTATTCGTATAGGAAAATTTGTGTGTCGGTACAAAATTAGTTTTCATTCACTAGAATTTTAATCCTCAAAATCCGAAAATACTTTTCCACAAACAAATACGAGATTGCAGTTCGACAGTAAACAAAATTAGCAACAGCCAACAGAGTTTACACGAAACGAAACAAAACGCGGACACAGCAGGCGACTATAAATGAAGCATACAGGAAATCGAAGCAAACAGCAACGTAAACAGCTGTAGTTTGACGGATGGAAATTCAGTTACGTAAAAAATCAGGTTGTCCGATAACAAGCCGCTGCTCTGACAGCTATTTTCCTTCCAGGCTGTTCCGTTTTGTTCTCCGTGTTTTTTTCCCTGTTTAATATTTGCCTCCGCTAACGATGTACCGTTACTGTTATTACTGATCAAACACGTATGTCGCGCGTAAAGCGTTAATAATGTTTGCCGTAATATAAAAATACGCGTTGCGAGCCTGTCGAACAGCAATGTTACCTTCAATTTTACTAATTGCCACTGGTAACCGAGAACCAACCGGCATATACGAACACGGTGTACGCTTCGTAATTTGCCGGCGAAAATTCGTGTCAAAGCTCGACCGGTAATTATGCCGGTAATGGTCGCATTCGCCAATTTTCCTACTGCTTGCCGCATCGCCATTTCATGTCAAAATATCCTCAATTTTGTGGAAGATGTTGTTTCAGCTATGGAAAAAGAGTTTCGGGAAAATCCATAATCTTTGGGAAAATATATTGCAGTTTTAATTCACTTTTTTTGAAGATTTTGTGGTATTATTTTTATTTGCTTGCTGAAGTATTTGTCGATAACGGGATTTTTACTAATTGTGATAATGTGGCTAAGAGTGAAGAGTTGAATATAGGTAGTTTTAGGAAATTGTTGTATACATTTTATTGTAAAATTGTTTTCAGTTGTATCACTTGGTCCGCCCCGCTCATTAACGGCTCGCCAATTAAGAACACGTTCTCTAACAGCCCGCCAATTAAGAACACGTTCTCTAACGGCCCGCTTCCTGACGGTTTCTCTTAGACTCGACGATCTTACAGTATCGAATTTTCCAAGATCTTAAAGTACCAAAGTCCTAAAATTTCCAAATTCTAAAATTTCAAAATCCTAAACTTCCAAGGTCCTACACCAAGATCTAATTTTCCAAAATTAAAGTTCTAAAGTTCCAAACTCCCAATTTCCCAAACTTCTAAATTTCTAGGATCTAAAGTCCTAAACTCCTAGTCCTAAGATCTCAAACTTACAAAGTGGCAAATTTCTAAATTTTCGATATTCTCAAGCACCAAATTTCTAAGATTCCAAAGCACAAGAAAAATGTAAAAATTCCCAGGATCCAAAAGGTAGAACTTTCAAAATACCAAAATTCCAAAATTCCAAAATTCCAAAGCTCCAAAATTCCCAAATTCCAAAATTCAAAAATTCAAAAATTCCAAAGCTCCAAAATTCCCAAATTCCCAAATTCCAAAATTCCAAAATTTCAAAATTCCAAAATTCCAAAGCTCCAAAATTCCCAAATTCCCAAATTCCCAAATTCCCAAATTCCCAAATTCCCAAATTCCCAAATTCCAAAATTCCAAAATTCCAAAATTTCAAAATTCCAAAATTCCAAAATTCCAAAATTCCAAAATTCCAAAGCTCCAAAATTCCAAAATTCCAAAATTCCAAAATTCCAAAGCTCCAAAACTCCAAAATTCCAAAATTCCAAAATTCCAAAGCTCCAAAATTCCAAAATTCCAAAATTTCAAAATTCCAAAATTCCAAAGCTCCAAAATTCCCAAATTCCCAAATTCCAAAATTCCAAAATTTCAAAATTCCAAAATTCCAAAGCTCCAAAATTCCCAAATTCCCAAATTCCCAAATTCCCAAATTCCCAAGTTCCAAAATTCCAAAATTCCAAAATTCCAAAATTTCAAAATTCCAAAATTCCAAAATTCCAAAATTCCAAAATTCCAAAGCTCCAAAATTCCAAAATTCCAAAATTCCAAAATTCTAAAATTCCAAAATTCCTAAATTCTAAAATTCCTAAATTCCAAAACTCTAAAAATAAAATTCCAAATTTTCAAATTTCCAAAACTCCAAACTTTAACCATTCAAAAACTCCAACTTCCAAGTCAAAAGTTCAAGAACCCGAAAGTGCTAAAGTGCTGAAATACTTGAACTACCCACGCCATTTAACCGTGATTAAGTGGAAGCCAACGGAACAGCAAGGTCTTCCGCTCAGTGGTCACGAAATTTCCGGGCGGCTCATTCAGTAATCACGAAAAATGGCAGCCAACAATCGATTCGCTCGTTCTGCACGCTGATTCCCAGTCATGTTTCATCACGCGAACTATCCGTTACAGGCAGCCACCATTTTCGAGTGTATCCGCTTCCTCTCGCGTCCAATTCGCTCTGCTTTCTTCGGAATCGGTCAATGATTCGCTTTAACGTTTCGAGTTTTATCGCTTGTAAATATTGAGTGGATTCAGTGTGCAATGCCTGTGGGTTCGTACAGATGGACCGATCAAAGAGTTCAGAAAAGATGTAGTTTTCGATAAGCTTCCGGTAAATGTACTTATAACGAACGGTTGAACGAGCTACAAAATATGAGATCTCGAATGGTGAATCCAATCGAAATATATGAGAATATGAAAGTTATTTTAACTTGCGCACTGTTCATACTTTTTCATTACATTTGTATCGCTCGCTTCGTACGTGCATAGCTAAACAAACACAATCAAGTCGTATTTACTCCATGAATATGTTTTTTCTGGATTTTTATTAAAAGACGGTATATCCCATATGAATGAAATGTTTTAATAAAAAATTATTGAATATTGGATTCTCTCTGGAAGTCTATTAAATTCTCCGATTTTAACGGGTCTTTAATCCTTTGATGTGTAAATCAATTCGAAATTTTATTTTTGTTTAATTTTATTTTCCTAAAATAACAAATTGAATGTTTTAGAGAAGATAAATTCTTTATATTCTAACATTCTAAAAAATAAAATGTTTTGTGGAATATAAAATTTGACGAATCATAGATGTTTAACGTGGATTCATTTAGTTGCGAGGTTGATAATTGTTTGGTGTGCCCAGGTGGAAATGACGGGGCTGACAGGGATCATAAAGTTCGATCATCAAGGATTTCGCTCAGACTTCATTCTGGATATTATCGAACTCAACAACAAGGAGGGCTTGAAGAAGATTGGAACGTGGAACAGCACTAAGGGTATAAATTTTACGAGAAGCTACAAAGAGGAGTACACTCAGATCGTCGAGAATCTTCAAAATAAAACCTTCATCGTTACGACAATATTGGTGAGTGTCCATTTTATTATCACCTTAAATTAAATTTTGCAAATGTAGTACGAAAAAGATAGTCGATTATACACGAGTGTAACAACATTATTATTAATATACTGAGAGTTTGTTTTAATCCTTTGTTACATCGTGTTACATAAAGTAAAAGTATTCTTTGTTACATTGCTAACACATCGCACAAAGCGATGGATAAAATTAAATTATATTTATTATTATTATTATAGTTATTGACAATATTACTCCACTCCTGTAATTATTACAATTTTCACAATAAAAAATGCTATATATTCAGATTCATGTAAAATTATTTGCAGTATTCAAAGCATCATTCACATACTCTGTACTGCATACAATGTATAATTTATTATATACAAAATTTTCTAAAAATCATTTACAATTTTCCTTGAGCAATTTCTATAAATATACCTTAAAAAAAACTGCATATAATTCTTTCATAAATCTATTGGAAAATTTAATTTGTTATTCAAAATCAGCTAATGTACATGTTTCGAAAAAATACGATTTGCAACCCTTGTGTGTATCTTAAGATTCCATGGAAAAGTAAACGTATGAAATATTTTTTCAGCACCAAACAGATATAAAAATCCGCAGCCACTAGTTGTGTCTATAACGTCCCCTTCGTACTCCGTAGCGAATCAACCCCTGGAAATCTCATTCCGCGTCTCGAGTATCCGCAGAGTCTTAAAAATTTTCTTCCCTTCCACGTGAATCGTTCGCGTATCGTTAAAGCCCCGACTGTTTGTTTTTCCGAAATGAAAAGGAAACAGAAGCGGAGCCGAACGAGGTTCGTGCGGAAGCGAGAAATTTCCTTTTCCTTCTTCGTCCGTCACCTCCATCTCGTTAAGTATTCTTTTTTCCTTCTCTCCGCGGTCGTCGTCGGGGGAATAAAGAAAACCGAGGCCGGGGATACGGTATTTAATTGAAGCTTTCGCCGTCGCGTTACTTATTCTCGCGCTAATTGCGGCCACAAGTAATGCAATGCACTCGCGTGCATATTAACTGGCTCGAAAGTTCAGCTGGAGAAGCGTCAGAGAGCGTCGAGTTTCGTGGTCGCGAGATAAGGGTGCTCGAGGAGATGAGTCTGAGAACTTGAACAATCTAACGCCGCTTCTTTGAAGGTTTAAGCGTTCGCTGTATTTACGACGATATTAATCGGATTTTCGTTGGACGTGCCTGAATAAGGGCCTCGGTTAGTTCACTGAGTTTGTACAGCTTCTTGGGTTATTAGCTCGTCTCGAAATTTTAGGGCTTGATAAGATTATTAACCTTTGTACTACGGAGGAGGGTCAATTATCATCGAAGCCTCTGAAAAATAGCGACAAATTTTGTATTCGTGCTTCTACACCGAACATCTTCGTAGGTTTCAACTTTTAGAGATTTTTAAAGATTTTTATAGGTATTGAAATTTTAGGATTTTATAAGATTAACCTTTGAGCAATGAAACCGGGTCAACTATCGAAGCCTCTTGAAAAATATCGACCTTACAAATTTGGTATTCATGATTCTACATCGAAGATTTTCATAGGTAGACTTTTATGGACTTTCGTAGATTTTTATCTTTTTCTTGAAATTTTAGGATTTGATAAGATTATTAGTTATTTCTAAAAAGCTTTTTAACCTTTTCTCCTATTTTTTATGTTTATTATATTATTCTGCATATAGCTAGTACACTTTTGAAACACGTATGTACTTACATTGTTACATAGTAATAATATTGTTATTAATAAAATGTCCATGTTATTTTTCTGACAAGTTGTGATAAACCTCAGATTAGTACAAGTAGTATAGGTAGTTTAGGTTAGTATATATAGTTTATGTTTGTATGAATAGTTTAAGTTAGTACATGTAATTTAGGTTAGTATAGATATTTCAAAAATGGCGCAAAACTCAAAATATAACAATTATAATTAATTTTAAACAAGTTATTCAAAAATCATTCGTTGATCATAAAAAACAGCTCAACAGAATTATTAGTGACGATCAAAATTTAGTACATAATTATAAGTAAGAAGATAAAATAATTTCAACAAGTAGCTAAGAAGCAAATATATTCTTGAACAGAGCAATTCTTAAGTGTATCTTAACTTCCATCACAGCTTACACAAAACTTAAAGCGTATTTCTCAAGTACTCGAAGACCTTTGCTATGATCAAATTTTAGCTAAACTTTCCACGATACAAACTTCCACTCACGTTTTTTTCGAAAACTCGATTGCACACCTCGTAACTTCCCCTAACCTCTAACGAAATTCCTTGCCGATCATTTAGCATAATAAATGTCGTGCCAGTGTTTCACTTCGTGACACGTGGAATTCTAAACTCGAGAAACTCTCCACTATTACAAGTACCGTCATGTATTACATGACGTATTAAATGGTGTACCATTGCACGGACAAAATGAACTGAAATTATAACTTTGACACGTGGGGTTATTTCGAGGATGCCGTAATACAGGGTTAGGATAAATGATTCATTCATCTTCACAAGTATTATACTACATACGTACACATATGAAAAATATATGAAAAGAATTACAAACTCATCAAGTTTGTACACCATGTATAAATGTTCAATATGTGGTGACACAACACATAAACCATGAACTTCTTTCTGTGAGGGTATGTTAAAGATCTTGTTTATGTATCTCCACAACCACAATCCTTATTCGAGCCCAGTATGGAATGAGCTTGATTATCGTTTGGACATAAAACGGTATCATGTTTTACGTCCAATCAGAGTCATATCATCAGAGACACGTATTAAACATTTGTAGAGGGTGTACAAACTTGGTGAGTTTGTGGTTCTTTTCATGTATTTTTCATATATGTACATATGTAGTATAATACTTGTGAAGATATAGCCTTTCCAAAACGAATGAATCATTAATACTACTAAATGATTTTTATGCAAGTAAAGTATTTCATGTGTGATTCGTCACATACTCAAATTAGGTCAAAAACAATAACAGCTGGCAAACATCTCGAGATTGAGTGGAATAGTGCGAATTGTGTTTAGCAGTTATTGTCATTATTTACCTGTATGTCTGGAAGTGTTCACGAAGGTGCTTCTTTTACTTTGTGTCGATCACCAACTCGTGAGTTAGCAAGTCTATGTATATAACACCAAAGTATACACATCTGATATTCGGTACATTATATCCTCTCTCCTCCCTCGAGCAGACCGAAAATCTCGTCGTTCGTTTTTAATCGTGCGCATAGAGATGCATATTTCAGTCTACTCCAGCGCCCAGTACAAATCACGGCTGCGTTAATTAAGCAGCGTTGGAGCGCGAAAGGAGCCACGGCACCTGAATTTTCATATTCGTAGAAACGTGGCCAGGTAACGCAGTCCGTGGTTTCGCACACGTACACATACGTTCACGCACATATCGCGCGTGTTCCATTGGTTAACCCGTCGACCCGGGTGTTCGCATGCTCGTATTCAAATCTGCTCGCACTATGCCCTACGTATCCTGTACGTGGCACGCGTGCACACATACGTGCAATTGAGCCGTGACGTCATCTCATTAACCCACAGAGCGCACCGTATTGCATGAGGAAGGACTCGAGCGAGAAGCTCACCGGAAACGCGCAATTCGAGGGCTACAGCATCGATTTGATTTACGAGATATCGAGAATACTGGGCTTCAATTATACGTTCCATCTGGTGCCAGATGGACGATATGGTTCCTACAACAAGCAGACCAAAGAGTGGGACGGTATGATGAAAGAACTGCTCGATCAGAAGGCCGATCTAGCGATCGCTGATTTGACCATCACATACGATCGGGAGCAAGCGGTCGACTTCACTATGCCGTTCATGAACCTAGGTGAGCGATCTGTTTAATCAAGAGGGCCGTTCCGAATGCGCTAATTGGACACGGAAATCGATTTAACGACCGGCAAACTGCTAACCGTGCACCAATTCGGGGCTAGCCACCAACCTTTTCAATCTTTATTAACGTAAAGTCAGAATGTTAATAAGGATTGAAAAGACTTCTTTTTTTGTAATGTTACTCATATTTCTCCTTTCTTAATTTGGACATTTTTATTTTGGATATTTAAGAAGATTTAATTGTCCACATTTCAAGGCTATCTAAATTCAAGGCTGTCTAAATTCGAGGCTTGAGAATTTGAGAAGTTAATTTGGGTAAATTAAGGAAGTTTTTTATCTGAAAATTTGAATGTTTTGAATCTTAGGGACTTAGAAATTTGTTGATTTCGAAACACAAAATTTTTGAAATTTATAAAATAGAAAATTTGGAAATTAGGAATTGAAAAATTTCAGAATTTGGAAATATTAGAGTTCAGAAATAATTTAGAAATTTGAAAGTAATTCAATAATATACATTCGAAATCCTGAATAGTTTCAAATATTTCAATATCCAAAATAAAAACATAGGCACACTTTCTGCTATAAATATTTGCACACTCTACAGGGAAATTTAATATCCGAAGTTTTATCCAGTTATAAAAACAACTCCAAATAGTGTGTAATAGACGTATCCTTATAAAAAAAAATCAATAAAATAAACGATGAGTCTTTTATCGAAATGGGAATTTACACCCCAGAAATTGTTTACACGACAGTTTACAAACAATATTTTGTAGATTTTAAACGGATAAACTGCGAGATATAAATTTTACGTTTTCAGGTATCAGCATACTGTACCGTAAGCCTATAAAGCAACCACCAAATCTGTTCTCGTTCCTCAGCCCCCTGAGTCTGGACGTTTGGATTTATATGGTGACAGCTTATCTGGGTGTCTCGTTGCTGCTCTTCATACTCGCCAGGCAAGTGAATCCATTCTGCCAACACCTGATAAAAATATTGTACGGCAACGACGAAATTTCGTATCCGAACGGATCCCTTCATCTAATATGCTTTACCGCTCGAATAAACTTTCAACGTGTCAAAAACTCGAGATATTTTTAGCGTACCTCTTCTGTGACAGTGAAACAAAAAGTTACAGGAATAAAATGAAAGATGTAATATATGACTTTGAAAATAATCTTCCTGCACTTTGTTTGTTAATTTTATCGTACTTTGCAGATGTGGAATAGGAACTGTATCCTGTAATGACCTTAACTTCAATTTTACCTCTATAGTGATTTTTCAGTTGTAAGATATTTCTTTAACGTCGACACGAAATTTGTCGATCACATCAATACTAATCTTCAATTTAACTACATACATTCATAGTAAATACTCAGAAAACAGTAACAACACAATACTGTATAAGAGATTTATAAATATAGCATCAACTAACATATACTAATATTACTTCAACGAGATATGAAATATTTTTATAAAAGCACGACATCAAAGTTTTGTAATATAGAATATGCAACTCAAAACCAGTCATTTTGACTGATATAATCTTACTGAAATTTTCAGTAATTTGAGGCAGTCAGTGTGTCGAACTTAAATATATTTTTAATCAATGCATCAGATATTCAAATAATGATCGAAAGACCGATCTGAAAATATCTTAGCAACCGTGTGTCTAGCACAAAGTATCTATCGGAACGCAACAAACTAGTAACATTCCGTTGGACTTCTTTTTCCGACCGTCGACGCGGTTAATCTTCATACGTAAATGGCAATCGACGAACGCGGAAGACGTCCATCTTGAAAAGATCAGACGTTGTCTAGAGTTGATCAGTTTAGATTCACCCCGTACGAGTGGTACAATCCTCATCCGTGCAACAAAAACCCGGACCATCTGGAGAATCGCTTCAAGCTGCTCAACTGCATGTGGTTCACCATTGGATCGTTAATGCGGCAGGGCTGTAACATTCTGCCCAAGTAAGCCGTTAGATTGGCATCTCACGGTCATTGGCTCGAGCGTTTCTTTTGCTCGTTTCTTTTCTCCTCTTTTTTCATCCCCCTTCTATGTCTTTGTTTCCCTCCAAGCTCGTGTTTCTCTTAGCTGATAAATGAAAAAAAAAAATTACACCGCGATCGGGCACCGTTGACGACGATCGAGAACGCATGTAAATCGACGTCGACGATCGGTAACTAACAACGGATCCACTTTCGCCGCGATTTGCTCGAACGCACAGCCACTTTACGGGCCAAGTTCACTCGAACGTCGGAATAGATGAATAATTCAGCGAAACGAATTCGTGAAACCGCTTTCAACAGTCCCGACGGGATATCGGATACTTTGAATGTGTTGCAGCTGCGTCTACTGAATCATGCCCGAATAGTGCGATTGGGAGATTGGAAATTGCCATAACTGGGGCTCCAAGGCGTCTAGGCATGTACTATGGGCGGGTTGATTTTCTAGTTATCCAAACTTCCACATCTCGAAATTTTTAAGTGTTTAATGGAATTCCATTAAATTAAGTTTTTACAGAATAAAGTTTTTAATTCCATAAATTCTTCAGATTCTAGATTTAGTAATGAAACCCCGAATCCTCAAATTGTTGGAATTTTTAAATTTTCAAATTTACAATTCTCTAAATCCTTAAATCTCAGAATCTGCCAATTCCTAAATCTCAGACATCCCAAACTTCTAAAATACTAGCTCTCCCAATTCCTAATTCCTCAAATCCCTATATCCCCAAAAGCTCTATGTCCTCAAATCCCTATATCCCCAAACCCCTAAGATCTCAAATCCTTAAATAGCCAAATCTCCAAATCCGTAAATTAAAAAATCTCTAAAACCCATGACCTCAAATCCCGAAATCTTCCAACCCCTAATTCCCTAAGTCTCTGAATTCTCAAATCTTAACTCACAGAATTCCGTCTTCCCAAGTTCTGGAATTTCCAAGCTTAATTTTTCTTTCAAAAGCATTCCTGTATTTCTTTGGTTCCTGGAACATTTTATAGCAAAAAAGGGGTATATAGATCACGAACTATAAAAACGTTCCACGATATTCGCACAATTTATTACGTGGAAAAAAGCATACGGCGAGGGATAATATCCTCTGGTGAGAGCATGTGGGTTACCTGGCAGTCTCTCCTTACATCTGGTGTTTGTAGAACTAGAATATCGATTAACTACTGTGCGACAATTCTCAGAGTCGTAGCTGTGTTTCGAGACTTTAAACAAGTCATATGATATATATTTTGTCAAAGATATTTCATAAAATTGAGATATACTTCGTGTGTCCGCAAAGCGATATGAATTATGATATGAATGAATTCCTCCACAAATGTTCAGATGATAAATCAAAATGATAAACCAAATATTACAATATGATATTACTATCGATTAATGAGGTAAATGGTAAGAATTGTTTTGTATCTATATTTAATTTCACTACACAGAATATTCTTCTAATTTTAGAACTAACTAACTTAGAACTAACATAAATGCTTGTAAAAATCATAACAACTAACATATCTAATATATGGTCACATGTAATTGAATTTTGATTGCAATGGTAATTACGTTAATTTTAAAAATGGTATAAAAGATTTGGTATAATGCGGTATCGAAGCACTAACACTCAGAAGTTACAAGCACACATAGAAGACAACAACTCGAGTGTACCTTAATGTCTCCTTAACACCCGCACCTAAATCACCCAGAATCCCGCCGCAAAGCCGTACAACGTCCACGGGAAACGTTTCCCTGTAATTCCTGAAACAGAGGAAACATTTCAAACGTTTCACAGTTCGTCGTCGACACGTTGGGACACCGCTTGTGAACAAACACTACCAGTTCTAGCGTCGCTGTATCGATATTTCAGCAGCCTCGAAACGAGTACCTGCACTGACGTCCATAAGTATTAGGACGTTTGGAGGATTATTTGTGATACTGAAAATATTGCAAATTTTTATTTATTTTTGTCTACATAGGCATATTGTTTTAGGTTTCTAATTATCATTGTTTGTCGATTTTAATTGACAATTTTTCTATTTGGCAATTTTATAGTTTGGAAATTTTTCAATTTGGCAATTTTACAGTTTGGGAATTTTTTAATTTGGCAATTTGGCAATTTGGCAATTTTACAATTTTACAATTTTACAATTTTTCAATTTTTCAATTTTTCAATTTTTCAATTTTTCACTTTGCCAATTTTACAATTTTACAATTTTACAATTTTACAATTTTACAATTTTTCAATTTTTCAATTTTTCAATTTTTCAATTTGCCAATTTTACAATTTGGAAATATTTCAATTTGGCAATTTTACAATTTGGAATTATTTCGATTTGGCAATTTTACAATTTTTCAATTTTTCAATTTGCCAATTTTACAATTTTTCAATTTTTTGATTTTTTAATTCTTCAATTCAATCCAATTTTTCAATTTGGCAATTCTTCAATGTTTCAGTTTTGCAATTTTGCAACTTTCTAATTTCTCAATTTTTCAATTCCTTTGATTTCCAAATTTTCAACTTCAAGCTCGAATATTTAAATCATTATATTCCTATAGTTCTACATTCTTAAAATTCTTAAAATTCCGGAAGATCTATATTTACAACAGAAAATATTATAAGATTATTAACCATTCGGATTCCTGAGTTTCTCAATTTAAAAGTCTACAAATTTGACAATTTACAACCCTCAAAAGTGACAGAATCTTCTCCTATATCGTCACTTTCCCTAAGAAGCTTAACACACTCGTCTTCGTTCTCTGAATCCGATCACAAATAAAAGCAGGTCAATCCCTTAAACTGTTAATCTAACCACTCACAATACAAGTGATCGCCTAAATACAAAAGCATACTTAATCCAATATAAAATAACAGAAATGAAACAATTCGATAGCTCATGGTTTCTTTGGTACTCTCCACGAGTACTACACTAAATGACAATACTATTATTTGACTTTTAAGATCAAGGTCAAAATTAAGATTAATTCTTGCGATCTTCTTTAATAATTCTTTACTGACTATTGATATAGAAAATGATAATCGTGACATATAACAAACATCCTATACTTATGGACAACAGTGTTCTTATCATTAGTACATTCTGTACTTCTGGATAACAGTGTTCTTATCATTAGTACATCCTGTACTTATGGATAACAGTCAGGTTGCGACTCTGAGGTCTAATCCTTCCCCTTCTCCTTTCACGTGTCTGCAGGTTCAGCCCCTACGAGTGGGAGAATCCCCATCCGTGCAACGGACAGTCCGAGGTCCTCAAGAACGAGTTCACCCTGATGAACTCGCTCTGGTTCACCATAGGCTCGCTCATGCAGCAAGGCTCTGATATAGCGCCGAAGTAAGTGTGAAAAGCGACGAGACACAACAGCGACGTGTGGGTGTGAATCTTGTTACCCCTCTAGTTCGAGAGAGAGTATTCGAAAGCGAGAATAACTTTTGGCTAGCCACAATTAGTCACGGTCGGGTAACCTGGGTGTACGCGATAGAGTTCGTAGAAAGTGGAAAGGAATGGGCGAGATTCGGGGCCGTAGGTGGTGCCACGTTTTTTAACGATAGCCTGGATATGCTATATCGTAGGCTTGCTGCAATCGAATGTTCACGTATCGAAACTCGTCGACGTGCTTTGCCATCGCTGTAGCCACCGTTGCCAGTCACGGCGACGATGTTTCGCTCGATGGAAGTTAGTTGTTGCTGCTCCCACGGGATTCCCCTAAGTGGCCGAAACGCCAACGTGAACCTCGATTCAATTTCACCGGCACGATTCTCGGTGAAGCGAACTTGAAAATCTGCTATCGAGTACGTCGTTCGAAAACGTTTCGTCAGACGTTCAAAAGTTGTGGATACAGCAACAACTTCTTCGTAGATGGAGACAATTAAAGCGCTTTCACCTGTTCGGAAGTTGAGCTTTCGTTCTCCAGTACTTCCTGCGATACGGCCCCCATCCTCGTCCGGTTTTTCGTCATTTATTATTTTTTCTAGTACTGTTTCGTTGTCGTTGTGCGTAGAAAGCGAATGAGTGCATGGAAACGTAGATACTAGAGTAGCATTTAGTAGTACCTTGTAGAGTTACAGAAGTCTTGATATTTTCCTACTAGATAAACCCTTAGGAGATTCTTTTACTCGTACTAATACATACGCGTATTGTAAGTTAGTGTCATAAAACCCTCAACATCGACCTTTCGTAACTACCTGCCCCTAGAGCCCCTGGCGCAGGAAAATATCGAGCCTCCAAGTTACTCGAAACATAGAAAGCTTGACATGATTTGGTGACATAAATATTTTGTAACATTAATTTTTATCAATTTGATACTTGAATTATCCACTTATATGTTCATCAAACTGCACCGTTCAAACTCTACCATATTTTAAGTACCGTTTCATTTGAAATAACCGTAACCTTATTTTGAAGTACCAATTGTGTTATCGAGTTTTCTATGTTTCATTCGATATACAATCTAAAGTTTCTCTTGCACGAATTGTGAGAGAATAAAATATTAAAATATCATAGTATATTATTTTTCCCTCGAGACACCTCTTCACGGTATTTTCATTGAAAATAAGTGTACCCGCGCAATTTTCGCGTTTAGATGATATAGCAGCATACTTTTATTTCTCGATCAATCTTCTTAAACTAGCAACTCAGATATAGCCGCGTCAGTTCTAAAACACAGTAAGGTTGATCTTTCTTGAAATTCATACAGGAGAAACAGCTTTTTCGTGGACGCGTTACAAGGGTTTCTCTGCACCGGTTCAAATTTTTCTTCCAGGGCCGTGTCAACACGCATAGTGGCGGGTATGTGGTGGTTCTTCACTTTGATCATGATTTCTTCATACACTGCCAACTTGGCTGCGTTCCTCACCGTCGAGAGGATGGATTCACCGATCGAGAGCGCTGAGGATCTCGCAAAGCAGACGAAAATCAAATATGGGGCTCTCAAAGGTGGAAGTACCGCGGCCTTTTTCCGAGTAAGATCGCATGAATATCTTATACCCACTGTACAAACATTCGCGTAATCGTTTCACCTTGCTGTATACCATGTTTTCCTTTATTGACGAATTTCTCTTCAATCTACATACAATATCTTGCCGAAATGGAAATTGCACTACAAGTGCTTTGCAAGAATCCTCAAATGTGATACAGAGTCAATACTTATTTTAAAGATATATCATTATAATTTTATTTAAGGACAATTTTCATTTATTCTTGAGGATTGCTTGAGGTTTGAGTATACAACTAATTTTGATCAAATTTGCTAATTCCTCATTTTCACTAAATTTTTAACAAGTTCAAAAATTAAATAAATGTGCAGAGACCAAATATTTAAAGTTGCAGTACAAATTTAAACATATGTCTATCTGATCATATTACTGTGTCCTGTGCCTACATTACTGTGTCCGCACATGGTCAGCAGCATCCACATATCTCCGCCATTAAATATCTCCATAAACGCACGAGTCGATAAACGATTAATCTCCGAGCAGCAACGATTCTACCAAGAATCGAACAGGCAAAGGGACGTGTTTATCGATTTCTGTCGGAACGAGTAATTTTCACGTAGCCGCAGACACGTAATAGGCCTAAGCTTGAAGATTAACCAATTTCGATCGGCGTTCCATCGTTTAACTGCGCCGTGTGCTCGACCATGAAATTCCTGGCGTGATCTAGGATTCCAATTTCTCGACGTACCAGCGCATGTGGTCCTTCATGGATTCAGCAAAGCCGTCGGTATTTACAACGAGCAACGTCGAGGGTGTAGATCGGGTGATCAAGGGTAAAGGCAGTTACGCGTTCCTAATGGAATCCACTTCTATCGAATACGTAATCGAGAGAAACTGCGATCTGACTCAAGTTGGCGGTCTGTTGGACTCGAAGGGTTATGGCATAGCCATGCCACCAAGTAAGTACACTAATCGGGACACGTACTGTCACCTATATGGTTACCTGACGTATAAACTCGTCACCCAAATACACCGTTAGCCTATTACACTCAGCCCAATGGCTCTTCATCCGAGATAGACACGGACTGTTTCGACAGATCGACGCATCTTTGATTTATGGTCGAATCGGATAAATTTTTCATCCTCGTAAATTTATAGGAAAAATTCAGAACAAAATAACACGAATTATTTACGGACCAAATATTTTGCAATTAAATAATTTATTTAGAAAGAGAAATTATTAATAGCATTATTACATTTATAGTATAAAATTGAGTGTTAAAATTTGAACTTCAATTTTTCATATTTTATAATCATATAGTCTCTATAATCATTTGCTACAATTTTAAAAAATTCGATGTTAACTTTTGTTGCTAATTATTTAAAATTATTAATTGATTTACGGTATCCAGAATTATAAAATTTATTAAAAAATAATTTTCTTCAAAAATAAGCTCTTTGAATGAACATATTAAAACATGAATTCTTTACATCAACTTTATTAAAAAATAAATTCTTTTCATGAACGTATTAAGAAATTAATTTTTCCATGAATGTGTAACAAGATAAATTCTTCGAATGAATATATTAAAAAGTATTTCCAGGAACGTACGAAAGAATGCTGTTTATATAAACGCATTAAACTGTTATTACGGACATATTAAAAAATAAATTCGTCGGATGAAAGTATCGAAAAGTAAACCGTTTCCATAAACATTGACAAATGAATTCTTTGAACGTTCTACCAATTAAATTGTTCCAATGAACGTGTCAAAAAATAAATTCCTCGAAACGTATAACAAAGCAAATTACTTCCATGAACACATGAAAAAGTACACATGAACGGGTTAAAAAATAAATTCCTCGAAAAAACATATTAGAATGTTTCTATGAACGTTAATTGAATCCTTCGAACGAACACATTGAAAAATAAATTCTTCCACGTATTAAAAAAAATTCCAGCGTGTAAGAAAATAAATTAAATTGTTCGGATGACCGTAAAAAAAACAAACTACGCTGATCAAATATAGCGGAAGCTCACGAGCCGATATTAAGCCGGAGTCACGTTTCGTGCCGAACGGAAAGCGATCGCGCGAAATGGTAGTCCCGGCGGTGCTTTTCGAAAAGTTCTATGCCCGATAAAAGCTAAGCCGGGAAATGAGAGGGAGTCGTTGAAAACGATCTTGGAACTTCAGATTCGCCGTACAGAACCGCCATAAGCGGAGCCATCCTGAAGCTGCAGGAAGAGGGGAAGCTACACTTGCTGAAGACGCGCTGGTGGAAGGAGAAACGAGGCGGAGGATCTTGCAGGGTGAGCATGCAAACACGCGGCCTAGCTTTCCTTATTTTCCCTCGAATACGTTCCAACAACGACGCCTGCAGTCTATAAATGCGCTCCAGAAATTCTTATCCCCCACCGAGGACTCCCGTTGGTTCCAGACTCTCCCATCCACCCTGGGTAGACAGTGTAAAGATAAGAATGATCGGGAGGGATGAGGATGGTAGGAGACAGTTTCATAAATTCGTGAAATCATGGCCACCGCTATTATGCTGCTTTCGCTCGCCTATATTATTCTGCCAGAACGAATTCGCGCGATTGTTCGTCCTCGAAATTTGTGGGCTGTAGCTTCATAGTATACCTGTTGGCAGAACAGTAGATGAGGCATTTGTTACTTCTTGGGTGGTTGCGAGATTCTTTATGGTTGGATGAAATATAGGATATAGCTCAAATAGAACGCTATTAATATATTTAGTAATTTGGGAATTTAGGAAATTAGGGATCGTGCTGTATCTAAGTGCCTAGACCTAGAGATGAGGTCTCCTTGTATCCAGCTATTAGCAATCGTTTGAATCCTCCTCAACAGCTATGAGGACCGCAACTACCCATGAAAGACCACCCCAAAGTATTCCTCCAATTATCGCCTCAAATCCCCAACCAACTAGCCCCAACCGTTCCATTTAAATTTCCCCACGATAACAGTGTTTTAATCAAAGACTATTGTGCCTCGACAGGACGACACATCGAAGAGCAGTTCAACAGCAAACGAGCTAGGTCTGGCGAACGTCGGCGGTGTGTTCGTGGTTCTGATGGGCGGGATGGGCATCGCTTGCGTGATAGCGGTATGCGAGTTCGTGTGGAAGAGCCGGAAGGTCGCCATCGAAGAACGGGTGAGTGAGGTCAGATAGCACGTCGAAGAAGGCGTGATCGCGCCTGAAGTAACGTCGTCCAATACGCATCTCGATCCTGACGCGATCTATCCCGATATACCGCGCGAATACATCAGTTGATGTTCGCACGACGGTGGAGTTCCTCTTTAATGGTCGCGGTGCAAGTACAAAACCACTCGGGTCTGATCGTCCTCCCGTTCTCTCTGATCGATGAACCACGAGAGACACTCGGGGATAAACAATGTTTTCGCGCTGTTATGCCGTTCACTTCGACACACGAGGCTGAATTTTCATAGTGAAATTTTGAGAAGATGCGGTTCTTCAAAGGGTAAGACGTTTAGAAATTAAAACTGAGTCTGTTAAAAATAAAAAAAAAAGCTACGTTAAAAAATAATTAGAAATGAAGATGATACTTTTAGAAATGAAAACTAAGAGTCTGTTAAAAATAAAAATGAAAACCAACTTCATTAAAAAATTGTCAAAAAGAGTCTAAAAATAAAAATAAAAAACAGTTTCATTAAAAAATTGGCAAAAAAAGTCTGTTAAAAATAAAAATAAAAAACAGTTTCATTAAAAAATTGTCAAAAATGAAGATGACACTTTTAGAAATAAAAACTGAGAGTCTGTTAAAAATAAAAATGAAAACCAGCTTCGTTAAAAAATTGTCAAAAAGAGTCTGTTAAAAATAAAAATAAAAGGAGCTTCATTAAAAAATTGTCAAAAATGGAAATGACATTTTTGGAAATAAAAACTAAGAGTCTGTTAAAAATAAAAATAAAAAGCAGCTTCGCTAAAAAAATTGTCAAAAATAAAGATGACACTTTTAGAAATAAAAACTAAGATTCTGTTAAAAATAAAAATAAAAAGCAGCTTCGTTAAGAAATTTTAAAAATGAAGATGACACTCAGAAATAAAAGCTAAGACTCTATTAAAAATAAAAATAAAAAGCAGCTTTGCTAAAAAATTGTCAAAAATAAAGGTGACACTTTTAGAAATAAAAACTACGATTCTGTAAAAAAATAAAAATAAAAAGCAGCTTCATTAAGAAATTTTAAAAATGAGGATGACACTCAGAAATAAAAGCTAAGACTCTATTAAAAATAAAAATGAAAATCAGCTTCGTTAAAAAATTTTCGAAGGTGAAGACACTTTTTAATACCAAATTTCCATCCAATTGAAACACATCAAACCTAATCACACCAAATAAAGTTCGAACAGAAGCACGTCGAATTGAACTGTATCTAATACTGAATTAAGCACCATCGAAAACACAGAGTCCCATCTAATCAAACTAATTCAAATCTCATCCAATTAACATATCGTTCAAGTATTAATTATGCAGAAAATAAGTAAAACTGAGTATCAATTATGAAAAGAATAAGTAAAAGGTCTGAACATTAATTATACAAAGAATAGCAGGCATAACAGCGTTGCTTTATTCTCAGCAGGATTTCGTTCGATTGAATCTCTGCGTTAATTCGTATTCACCTTGTTCCTCTTCCCTATTTGATTCAAGTCGAAAGAATTTAGAACGCGGGATAAGCGAGAAGATATTGGAGCGTAAAGTGTCTTTGTCCGTGGGAGAGTAATTACTCGTGGCCTTAAGTGGATACGACGCTAATTCGGTATTCATGGTTTTTACTTGTCTGTCGACCTCTTTCATTCGTTTTCGTTGAAAAGAAACGTTGCTCATCGCGGTACACTTTACGATTTCGAACGGTAAATCGAAATTCGAGTGTTCGATGGTGGATCGTAGGGGGAGTTCGACCTCGAAACGGATCGATCATCGGAACAAATGGAAACTGAAAAATGGAGCAACGTCGGAGTGTATTTTGTTCTCTGGAAATGGAAATACAATTTCGCTTGATAAATAGACGCGAAGAATTCAATTACAACGACGGGTCGCCGCAATATTGTACAACCAATCCGCGCGCTCAACGCGGTTAAATGAATTACATCGGAACGGAAATATATGGGCTTGAAAAGGCGTGGATAAACTATGGCTCGAAACTGTTCGCAAAAAAGAGTGCATTTGTTAACACGAGAAAAATTGGAGCTAATATGCTTGATAATGAAATGTGCTTCATGGGGCTTTTTGTTTCGATTATACAGATATCAGTAGGTAGTAAAATTATTACCTGCAAGAGAACACAGAAAAGTGAATCATATGCGACAGTACAATAATTTCATATGGCATCGTAATTAAAAGATGAAAATGTACGGATCTGTTGTATAAACGTGTATTTGTATTTTATCGTTGGTTGTGTAAATGAAGGAAAGTCTTCTTTAGAATTTTAGATTTATCAATTTTAACGTTGTTAAGTCACAAAGTTAAGAAGTTTCAAAATTAACAAATTTCTATGCTGTTAAGTTTCACAGTTAAAGACTTACAGAGTTGTTAAGTTTTAAACAGTTTCAAAGTTGTTGAATTTCAAAACTAAAATTAATCTTGTTAAGTTTCAATGTTGTAAAGTTTCAAAGCTGTTGAATTTCTAAATTAAAAGGTTTCAATGTTGTTAAGTTCAAACATGAAAAGTTTCAAAGTTGTTAAGTTCAAGAATTAAAAAGTTTCAAAGTTGTTAAGTTCAAGAATTAAAAAATTCCAGAGCTGTTAAGTTCAATAATTACAAAGTCTCAAGGTTGTTAAGTTTAAAATTTAAAAAGTTTCAAAGCTGTTAAGTTTAAAAATTGAGAAGTTTCGAGGTTGTAATTTTCCAAAATTAAAAAATTGCATAATTCCAACGTGGTAAGTCTCAGAGTCCCATAATCCTAAAATTTATAAATTCGAAGGTACCAAATTTTCAAAGTTCCAAAGTCACAAATTTTTCAAAATTGGAAAGTATCAAAATAGAGACTTTCGAAAAGTCCCAGTATTTTAAAGTTCCAACGTCCTCAAATTAAAGTGTTCGAAAATTAAAATTTGTACAAACTATTCAAATTACTCATAATGTGAAGCTCCCAAAACTTTAAGATCCTTAGTTGTAAAATTTAATACCTCCAAAATTCCTAGCTCGAAATTCCCTAGTTTCAAAATCCAAAACCTCAAAAGTCCCTAGTCTAAAAGTTCAAAACCTCCAAAGTCCCTAGTCTCAAAATCCCGCACCTCCAAAGTCCCTAATCTTAAAATTCCACAACTTCAAATTCTCTACTCTTAAAATCCGACTTCTGTAAAGTCCCTAATCTCAAAATCCAAAACCTCAAAAGTCCCTAATCACAAAATGCCACACCTCCAAAGTCCCTAGTCCCAAAATCTCAAACCTCCAAAACCCCTAATCTAAAAATTTCTACGTCTCCAAACTCCCTACTCCCAAAATTCCACAAGTCCAAAATCTATTCCCAAAATCCAACACCTCCAAAATCCCCATCCCCAAATTCCCAAAATCCCTAAACATATAAACCCGACAGTCCCTCCCTATGAAACTCTAAAAACGTCAAATTCCAAAAGTCCCACCTCCGAAGAATAATTTCTTTTCACCCTCACGCTGTGAGCCGCAATATAAGGAACACCGGAAACAACGAGCCTATATTAAGTTGTTTCTCGCGCAGAAACGCGAGCGGGAAGCTCGAAACAGCCCCGCGTGCCTACAATATGTATTCGAGCTGCCGTTTGCGTACATTGAAGCGGAAAGCAAACAGGCAAGTATTTGAGAAGGGCTCGTCCACAAATACGGATATGCAGCTTTGCAACGGTGACCCCGCCTTCCTGAGGGCAAACAATTCCACGAGCTAACAAACGTCAGGGTATTGCTGTTCCTCTTTAGACCGCACTACTTGAAACCGCAACGAAGTAGCCGCGATACACCCTTGAATCTGAAACTGTTAATCGTTTCAGCTTTCTACGGGATCGGAGATCGTTATACAAAATCGAGACCCTACTTTCGACGCATTCCTTGTAAATCGTGTTTTCTTCGGCGAGGTGCTTCGATCAAGCTGGAAATTAGTTTCAAACTTCGGATCTTCGTTAATTCGTACTTGACAGGCGGGATCAAAGGATTATGGTGGACAGAATGCGCCGAAACTATGAATACAGATTCTCGGCGGTATTTGAAGTTGGAGTGTGGCAATTAACGGGTTAATTTGGGGGTAACTTTGGAACTTTGATAAAGATCAAGTGTTTTGTTTTGAAGAAGAAATTAGAAACAATTATATTTAGAGTAATTATTGGGTAATTATGTAGGTTTTGCGAAATAATTCCTTTAGAGTTAAGTATAAGGTTACTGTGAACGCAGTGTATTGATTGGTAATTACTGTCCATTAAAATTGTTATTAACAATTTTTAAGTTAAACGGTTTTAGATGGATTTACGTTACTTATACGTTAAACTCTAGATTTAATAAAAATATTTAAACCCCTCATCTCCACTTTCTTTTATTTATATCTTCATCTCTTGTCCTTGATTCTTTGCCTCAAATTTCCATGATCTTTCTACCCCTAAGTGAATACGAAACGAACGTTCGAAATGTCGATCGAGCGATTTGATTTTTCGCGGTTCAAGAACAAAAATGCTTCTCGTGTCCCCCGAATCCGATTCATCGATCTCTTTCCATTAAACGCAATCTTACCCGAGCATTTTCGTGTTCTGTTTTAGAAGCAGAAATCCTCGGGGAAACCGATCTGCGAAGCTTTTACCGATCTACACTAACGGACGATATACCGATCCTCTTGCGAAACGAAAACTATCGATTCCTAAGCCCGAGAAAAGCGTATCTGACCCGATGGACGTAAGGAGGAACTCCACCATTGATCAAGAACCGTGTGCCATCTTGACAGACACACTAACTGTAGAAAGTTCAAACGAAACGTATAATCAAAAGAAGGAGCAACGATCCTCGACCTTTCCAGTTTTTTCTTTTTCGTTGTATCGTGGATGTAAAGATCATAGCTGGGTGTCGTTCAAATTTCATTGAAGAGTCGAGGTTAGATAAGTGCTTCATTTTTGAAAATTCATTTTCAAATAATTCGATCGAAACAACGTGTATATGTAGGATTGCTATTTATTTCTGAAGATAAATAAACGAAGAAATTTATAAATATCAGTCATTTCTGAAAATATACACAAAATTGTATGACAGAGATGAATGTGATACATAATTTAAAAAGAGGAATATTGAATAAATTGTCCATTGTTCGACACGTTTCTACATTTCAATTTTTATATAGTTTATGCACAAATACTGTCGGAATGAACTCTTCGTTGTCAATTTATTTCTCGAAAGAAAATAATGAAAGAAACGAAGCTAACGAAAATTTAAATTTATTTAATATTCCAAATATTGTTTAAAAAAAGTGGTATCAAAAATGCTATATTAAATCATAATGTTTTTAACCATCATACCAGTAAAAAATTAAAAATATGTGTTCGTTTATAAATTGTAATCGTATGTCACAAATAAATTTTCAGAAATGTCAAAGTGATCTAACCTCAGTCCCGGAAATTCGATGAAATTGGAAAGGTCAATGGCGTTCGCCAATTTGCTCATATCAAATCTTAGATTAATCGACGACGACTTGAAGCCTCGCAACGAGAAGGGACAGTGTCTCGGTCGATTGTTGATAAAAGACACGGCGTGACATTCACGACGGACACGCCGTGATCGTGACTGACTACCGTGCTGCAGATAAACGGGAACTGTTAACGAACAATCACGATTTTATACCGATTAGATAATTATTAATGTATAGCGTCGGATTGCGAACGTTTTACTTGTATGTACATATTGCACCGCGTCGCTCGAGGCCCGAAGTTGGCGAGTTTCTCGATAAAGCGAGCGAAAAAGGCAAGAGGGAATAATTGAATTCGAGAAAGATATTGCCCGGGAAAGTTTCAGGTCCACGAAACTTGCGAACTTCGGCCTGGGACTTCGAGCAAACGAAAGAACTTCGTTCATAGACCATTCTGTGTGTCTCGTATAAACCTTGTATTATACGGAATTAATGGGGAAAAAAATGAAACGAACAAAAAAAAAAAACAAAGAAAACGAGAGTAAAGGGCGAATCTTTTACGTGAAGGTTCGAAAGGACACGCGCACGATGTGTGACAGTTTAGTATGACATTGTTAGTTGTGTCGCAATGTTTCTTGCCTCTCTTTCTCTCCCGCCATGGATACGCAGGAGGTGAGCAAGTTTTCCATTTTGTCTATGTTGTTCGCTGGTTGATTGACATGGTCGTAAAGCATGGATTTTTTCGAACGAGCTATTCCGTCGCGGTGTGTTTCTTTCGTTTCGTTTTGCGTTCGAAACCCGCGCAATGCTGGAAAAATGGAATTGTGAAAGAATTCGTATCTGGTAGATCTGTGCGGAAATTGGAGAATTGTTAATGCAGAATGTTAATTTCGTTTCGGGTGAAAATGGAAAGACTGGTTTTATTGTCCATTTTAATACATTTCCATTGTTCTTCGACGTGATTTGGAAATATAGAATAGTACGATTGCAAGTGTTTTGTTTTTATTTTGAAGCCCTTAACACGATCGTTGATTGTGGAGCATGTTGCTTGTATTATGGAGATCTTGGATGATGAATGGGTGTACAGATTTTTAGTATTTGTTGATAGTATGGTATCGACTATGATAGCTGATTTGAGGTTTGAAGAATTTGAGAATTTCAGGATTTATAAGTTTGGGAATTTGAAAATTTGGGGATTTGAGTATTTGAGACTTTGGGAATTTGGGTATTAAGAAAATTAGGGAATTGGGGAATCAGGGAATTAGAGAACAGGGGAATTAGGGAACAAGGGAATTAGGGAAGCAGAGAATTAGGGAAGCAGAGAATTAGGGAAGCAGGGAATTAGGGAAGCAGGGAATTAGGGTAGCAGGGAATTAGGGAATTAGGGAATTAAGCAACCAGGGAATTAGGGAATTAGGAAATTAGGGAATTAGGGAATTAGGGAATTAGGGAATTAGGGATTCAGGGAATTTGGGAATCAGAGAATTCGGGAATCGGGGAATTAGGGAATTAGGGAATCAGGGAATCTGGGAATTTGGGAATTTGAGAATTTAAGAATTTAGAAATTTGGAAATTTGAGAATTAGGAAATTAGGGAATTTGGGAATTGGGAAAGCTAAAAATCAGGGAACTAAACAACTAGGAAACTACTGTAATTAGGGAAGCAGAAAATTTCAGAAATAGGAAATCAGGAAATTTGAAAATTTAAGAATTTGAGAATATAAAAATTTGCAAACTTAAAATTATTCGTCTCGTCCAAGATCTCCATGCACTTGGCAATTCAATTTACAATCTTCCCACCTATTTTCCTTCGAAACCAATCAAGTTTTATCACGAAAAAAAGTGATAACAATTATGTATAATAATAATTCATGTGTATCAAAATTCATTCTTATTAAATTGAAATAAATAAATAGGTCATCAAATTTGAGATTCGTGAATTTAATTGTCAATTCAATATATTATATACTACTTTCTTAGAAAATATAAAAGAAATATTTATTTTTATATTAGTTAATGTATGTGAAGCAGTTTATAATTTTATACAATAGTGAATGATAGATAATTAAAAATGAAGTTTTTATTAAAGTTTCATTGTGCCTGGCTTTAATATCATTTTTGCAATAGAACTTAAGAATATGTTATAACAGAATGCTCATTAAAAGTCACATCGACAATTGTTACAGTGAATGCTTATTCTGGCTGATTTTTCATCGATATTTTCACTTGTTCACAGTTTATGTAAAATATTGTTAATTTCAAATGCATGCATATGTTCGATTAATTGTTCAAATGTCAGCTAAGTCAGCTCAAAGTTATGACGTGTCGTAATAAAACTCTGTTAAAAAATGTTTACATTTACTAATCTACGTATTGACAATATTTAAAATTCTAAAATTAAACGATTTAGAAATATTCAAATTTACAAAATTTCAAATTACAAAAATTCCAAGATTTAGAATTCAAAAATTTCCAAGCTACAAATTTTCAAATTTCTCTACAAAATTAATTCCTTAGAAGCATTCCTTAATCTTCCTAGATTCACCCTCAATTTTCTCCAGAATTCTCAGAGTTCTAACCAGATCTCTCTACATCCTTTAACTTTCATTTACACTCTCTTTAAGTTTTCCCAGAATATTTTTAACCCTTTGCACTCGAATAATATTGGTAGATACCCTAAAATTTTTGGTTAACACACTTAACAAACTCTTTTGAAGTTATTCCTTTGCTACTAGTTTCCACTGGTGTCCCTTTATACATCAGCAAATGGTTAAACCAAATTTACTAGTGAAGAGTAAACTATTTACGAGTTAAACCAAATGGTGAGTGTACAAATACTGTGCGTCAGCGTTCGAGTGCAAAGGGATGCTCCCACCTTCGCCTAGATGTCACTACAAATTGACTCTCGTCGATCGAACATAGTTCACGCAACTAAATCACATGAGTATGTCAACCCACAAGCTGCCGCATGAGGATCCGAAGCAAAATAAGCTTTCCACTGTGAACACTTTCGTTACAAAAAAGAATAATAATGACAATAATTGCTTTTGCACTATCTCACTTTATAAACATTTGTCGACTGTTATTGTTTTTTGCCCAACTGCGACTGCTTGAGTTAATATCACCGAAAATACAAGTGAGGCATTTTTCTGACCTGATCAACAAGAACCGTAGCTCTTCTAGCTACCTGGATCTCTTAACGCCAACTTGTGAATTGCCATAACATTCATTGTGAATTGTCATAGTACGCGTCATAGCATTCGACTGACTAAGCCGCGGGCCATATAAATGCCACCGAATTAAGACCGTGCAGCAGCTTGGTCGTTTCGTCGAACTTGCAGAAGTCCGTGTGTTCGGAGATGGCAAGCGAGCTGCGTTACGCGTTGGACTGCGGGAACGGGACGAAAAAGCCGGTGAAGAAGACATTGTGTCGTCGGGAGAGGCAGCAATCGAATCTGTCGATCGTGTCCGAGGAGGGCAGGTACCCGGAGTGCAACAAGTACAGACACTTCGTCGGCAAAGCTCCCTTGACATGAAGCTCGCAAGTGGATCGTTGTACGCCATGGACCTATGGTGAACACGTTTAAGCCCGTACAAGGTCGGTTCATCGATCGATAAAAGCAACGAGGCGCGAATCAGACTTCCTGGACCGAACGAAACTCGGGAGCCCTCCTCCACATACATGTCGCTGCCATCTCACATATGTTTCTCGGTGTGCGTGTACACGTCTGTTCTTATGATTTTTTTCGTCTCATTTTTCACGAGCGACACGAGCAAGGTAGTTCTTCGACTAGCACTTTGTAGGGTCTACAGTCGTTTAACCGTTAATTGGAGCTCGTTGGAATTTATTGTACCGTGCGGGAGACAACGGCGCGCGCTGTTTGAGCGGAAAGATTAACGAGCGACCTCGAGATCCTTTGTCTTTCGTTCAGCCACTCGTGCCGGAAGAGCGTCTTTTATGGAAAGAGAAGATCGTGAACTGTCCCCGGATCGTTCTAGACCGCGGCTCAGAAAAATCTCGAAAGCCGGCTCAAACTAAGAGGATCAAAAACTGTTAACCCTTGCGAGTTTCATTTTCCACGAGACTCTGCTCTACACAGCCTGTTGCGACAACCATAATCTTCGGTTTAAGATGATATTTTTTATATTTATACTCTTTCTGCTTATTTGAGTGTAATTCGTCTTTGGGATATCTGGTGTACGGTCTGGTGATAGGTGACCACCCAGGTACCTGATTTATTTATGAAAACGAGACATTGTAAGTAGTTTGAATGCGGTTAAGTCATTATCTAGATTACTTGATATCACTGAAATTATATTTGGAGTTTCTGCGTTTTAAATAGTGAAAGTCTTGATATTGGGAATCTCGTTAAATACTTAATTTCTCATTTTCTGCATTCAATTATTGCTCAATACATCTGCAATTTAAAAAATTAGGTTAAAGAATTAATTAATCTTATACATATGTTTCGTTCATTCAATATTCTGATTTTCTTGCAAAGTCTGCTCTCTGTCTAAAACAATACTGATAATTATTAATTAATGAAATGTTTAAACCTTTAAAAAAAGATGCTTAGTCACTTTTGCAACACACAATATTAATACCAAGAAATCTACATCCGAAAGAAATTTTATAAAAATTTGTGTATGACATAAATTCAATGATTGTACAATTTGAATAGCTTTCAAATTTGAGTTAATTTGAAACTGATTGAGATTCATGGGTTGAAATAGTGTCACATGGATGTTGCAAATTATTCAGAACGTCATACGCAGGTGCTCCAATAATTATTTTATTCAATCTAATATTAACGATAAATTAATAGTTATAAATTATCATTTATTCTAACATTAATTTAAAACGCACGAGCTTGACGTTCCATGTCCTTTGTTCCTGTTCGATCAATTAATTTAATTGCGAATTATTTTGAGTTATGGACGTCATTTACTAGGTTGCCTATTGCGTGTCTATTTTATGAAACGCTACTGAATTTCATTTTAGCATGTGTTTAGTTGTTAATTCGATATTAGGGCAGATTACTTATTAAATTGATTTTAATACATGTTTAGTTACTAATTTATTTTATATATGTTTTTGGATTATTAATTTGTTTTAATACGATTTATTTACTAGTTTGTTTTCAACACGTGTACTTTTATTTTATTTATCAACCATTAAGTAATAAAATCGGTGTCAGTTGTGATGCAAGCTAATAAAACTTACTAAAGTCATTTTCCAAAAAAAAATAATTTCACACATTTGTCAAAATTCTAAAAAAAATTAAAGAAATAAATAGGAATAAAATTACATTCAAATTCTCGTAAGAATGGAAAACACAGCAACGTCGATATCTCCCGTACGATATATCGCAAACAATTATGTCGATGAACGGAAACAATCACAAGGAATGTAAAACGCTACTCGAACAGTGAATAAAATTTCATTCACGATTTCACGCCATTCATTTCGAAAGAAAGTAACATTCGAGGAATGAGATGGAAAATAATCAACGCTGTACAAACGTCTCCGTCTCTGTTCGATGGCGTTCAGGTACACCCACTTAGTGTAAATAATCAGCATAATCGTTAAGAATACGAATTAAACGATCGCGTCTGTGCATTGTAATATAGTACGTTTACAGAAGGGCCATTTAATCGCGAGAGTTCATTCATTCGATTTACAGAAACATGTTTTAATTTAAGATATGTCCAAAGCGTGCGAATATTGCAGAAACGTTCTCGTTCAAACGTTTTGTCAGGTACATTGAAACTGCTCATAAAACAATTTTTTAATTTCGCTATCATTAAATTATTATTTAAACTTTCATTTTGTTCTCATTCAATTTTAATTTGAACTTTCATTTTGTTCTCATTCAATTTTAATTTGGATTTTCATTTTGTTCTCATTTAACTTTGATTTCAACTTTCATTTCATTTTTATTCTATTCCGAATGAAATATTTAAAATATTTTTACTTTGTTATAATCTGGAATTATATTGCTGTAAACAGTAAAGTTTCGTTGTTGTATGTATTTGTTGTAAGTACAGATATTTTCTGCTATTAAATTCATTTCATTTTCGGTTAATAATATTTTTGAGTTAGAGAAATGATAGTAATATGAAGGACTTTCAATTCTGAAATATTTCAAGTGTTCAAAGAAGAAATGAAAATTATAGAAAATTTCGTATAACGCGTATTACATGAACTACAATTTTCTAGGTTATGAACTTCGAAACTTACGAATTTCATTTTGTTTTGGTCCTCATGAATTTTATCTTTTCTAAGAGAGGTTAGGAATTGTTAATATTGAAATTTATTTAGTTACTTTTATAATAATCGTGTATTTTATTCAACAATCAGTGCAATGAATTTCATTTATTGCTTATTAAATATTTTAATTTAAATATGTACAACCACATCTTTCAACTCGATCTGATATCTTAATCGCAAAATTATAAAACAATTTACTCTTTTCATTTCTTCAAAAATCGCAGAATAAATTATTATATAGAAACTACCATTGAATTCATAAACCATTTTAGACTATTTTAAAACATTTTGCAGAATTTTCCACAGCTATCAGCGTAACAATAACAAAAATTGTAACACTCCATATTACTATCATTTTAATAAGAGAACAACTTAGAATCTCAAAATTAATT
This sequence comes from Megachile rotundata, assembly GCF_050947335.1. Taxonomy (NCBI): domain Eukaryota; kingdom Metazoa; phylum Arthropoda; class Insecta; order Hymenoptera; family Megachilidae; genus Megachile; species Megachile rotundata. Next base: position 8,160,468 of record NC_134991.1, on the reverse strand, counting down.
TTGAATCAAATTTCATTATCTCTACGCAATATATCGAGTCTCCCAGTTTCCGAGCGTTCGAAGGAATGAACTGATTAATAGAATCAATAAGGAGACTGTTTGCAGGTGTTGCGTTACCGTTCGCGAATACCATGATTAATTTTCGTCTTCCTAAGGTGCAAACACGATCGAGTATCGCAGATGCTCGTCCAGAACGATCGATTTCCGGATGCAGATTGATCGTCGCAATGAAATTATCCTCGAGACGAGATTCAAAGTGTTCCATATTCCGAATTGATCGTGACTGCCGTACACGATTCTCAGGACACCGTGTATACAAGACGTTTAAATCGTTGTTCGTTTGCCAATATTACGAACGATTTTTTTACTCTCGAATCACCTGCCAATTGTGTATGTGTGCGTGTATGTATGCGTGCGTGTTCGTGTACAGTAAATCAAATCGTAAACGTACAAACGCGAATGACCCGTATAAATGACACCACCCGCGTATCGGACGCACCTGTAAATATACTGTCTGTAACGCGTACTGCGTTCACGTCGTAACGAGTTTGTTAAGAGCCTATTGATTATACTTCTTACGTAAAGTGTACTACTGCCGAGCATCATATTATACGTGAAATAAACTCATCGTCTGTAAATTCTCAATTTACCCGTTTTACTACTCCCTGCCTGCAGAGATACAAATTTACCAATTTTCAGATCTTGTATGTTACGTAGATTTGTGCACTTGTAAATTCATGAACCTAAAACGCTCGAGTCTAATTATAAATAGACACATTTATTTTATGATTATTTAAAACTTTCAACATCCTTCAAATACCACGAAAATTCATCTTCATTCTAAAAGTAGCCAAGTTCCATAAAAAAATTCAGCTTTTTGAAACGTATTACAACTCCATTTCAATGGTCGGAAGTTAAATATTATTTTAAAAAAATTTTAATATCTTTTTCAATTCAATTTGAACTGTGATAATATTTAATTCGTAGAATCTCGGTAGTTCAAAGGTTCCGATGTGCAACGGTTTGTTTTGCTCTTTGATCGATCATCACGTGTCAGCGTTTTTTCGTTACCACAGAAAATTATTCCACGCGTAATACACTTAACCCATGCCGTAATTCCCTCGTTGATTACTATAGACAGAGAAAGAGCGAGAGAAGTTTCTGCCTTAACTACGGCCACGTAATTGGTCCCCAGGAAATTCTACTTTTACATCAATTGCCGCAGCCTTCACTCTTCGTTCTCTTGATTAGAGAACCAAATCCCAAACCGCTAACATAACTAATTCACTAATGTATCCAACTTCCACGGTTGTTACCTCCCTTTGCCATGACGTGGATACTTCATTTACTTTGCTACCGGGTCTCAAACTGCTTCCTCCATTTTACTTCTTCATCGTTCGTGTCTTACTCTGTCGATCTGTCTTGATCTCTTACGAGTTTACCGACTGCCGATTTACTCGTTTCGTTTAATTGTCACGGGAGAAAATATGAATAAGGGATGAAGAAGGGAATGTGGTAAAATCTTATGAGTATTGGCAATGATTTTCAAAGTTTATCTAGAATTTTTTCAATTTATTTACAATCTAGCACATGGATTTATAGCATTGACAGAAATATTAGCAATACCCCATTGAAAGTCTTGTGGATGTAAATTTAGAATACTGTCAATGTACACTTTTAATACAATAATTAATATAATGTATAATATATAATAAATATATATAATATATGTATATAGTAAATAATAAATAAATAATATATATAATAAATAACAACTATGTGCTAATATAATAGACAATTAATATATAACACACATATTTTGATAAGATAAAAAACATTTAATGTATAATAATTATATGTTGATGATATAACAGACAATATAACATAAAATGTACATTGATTGTGTAAATCTGAAAATGTTGATGTTAATCTGACATCTCCATCATAAGCAGTGAAATATAAAAATAAATGATACATTCCATTAAATGAAAGTCATTTCAAGTAGAAGACCGACAAAAATAGAGGTCAATGTTACAAATGTGCCAAAGATGTTTCAGACATAAAATAACACTAATACTCGACATTGAAAATGATTATTTTAGACTACAAACATTTCCAGGAAATCAGCATTCTACAAATTAACAAGAAGACATGTTATAAATAGAGTCTACTTATCGTTACGCTCAAAATTTCATTCATGTTCGCCCTACACATTGCGCACTTTCCTAGGTACTTTTTAAAAAGCAACAAGTTCTAAAGAAGAGTTTATGTGTTTCACTTTATAGACGTCAAGGCAACTCAATGTCAACAGTTTATTTTTTCGCAAAGAATTCTCGTTCACCAAACGTCCCCGACTTAGTACCATCTAACAAGAAAAGAAAGAGTCGCCGACAGAGTCTAATAATAAGTTAAGTTCGAGTTAGATGCTTCGCCATGTTACGGTGTGGAAATGAGAAGAGGTTTGGAAGGGAGTCCGCGTGTGCGCAGTGAAAAAGCACTCGAGGGCAACGGTGTTCGGAATTCGAGTGCTAGCCGCGAGGTTCTGAAAAGCACATTTGGCAAACTTCCGTTCCAGGTAACCAACCGCACGTAATCGTAATTTTAGGTAAGTTCTTTTTCCTTCAATGTACGTTGGATGGTCGTTTCGACCCTTCGTACCTTTCTCCTTACGACCCTCCGTGTTACAGTTTACTCTCGGACTTCCGACTCGATCTTCCCTTAATTCGCAATCATTGATATTTCTCGTTATTTGTTTGTAGGAAAAATTTTTGTTCAAATTTTTATTCTTGCGCTTAGTTTTCTGCACTTTTCAGTGCGTTGACTGTGTCAAGTTTTACTGTAAGACACATTGGGGATGCGAATAATGAATTTTTAATTTTAGCTTTCAGTTTTTTATTTTATTATTGAAATATAATAGTGATAGGTACAATGGTATATTAGTAATAATTATGACATTTGGAAAATAACTTTAAGTTCAGTACTTTAGATTCTTAGTGTAGTAACATGATTATTGATTCCAAAATTCGAGCATTAAAATTGCACTTCACAACATGAATAATGTAATTGTGATAGGTAAAATAATTAAGTCCCAAATTCAGTCTAACTTTACAATTTTAACACAGTACATATTACAGTAAATAATATGTATTTTAATATCGTACATACAGAATTTTAATATAGTAAGGCATCACAGTTTTTCAAATTCATGCATTTATTTTTCTCCCCCACGTTATAGATATAATAAATAATTTGCAAATTTATTCTTACAATGTAATACCATATCATTAGTGTATTAAATAATTCTCATATTCAATCATACATTTTTCTACTTCACGCTATAAATATAATAATTTTATTTTTAAAAATCAAACTCAAATTACTACTTTGTATTATAAGCACAATAATACACTAACTAACTGCAGGTATTTTTATCTTGTATTATTAATATAATAAATTTACTAAATTTTCTATTTTATATCATTTGATACAATAACAGATATGGTCCTCAAACGTTCAATTTCCAACAATACATAGACAGCACAATAACACTCTATTTCCCCGTTTACTATTAAATAGTATCAACTATTGTTAAATAGCAACAGTATAAAATCACCAACAGTGTTCGTTCACCGAATACTCGAAATGGACTTCAGAATAATGGCCGCTGTAAGACTGATTAAACCAACCATAAAGCTTTTACCAGAACAGCGTATTTCGAAAACACACTGCACGACAATTCGTGGAAACACTTGGATTATATTAGAACACGCGTTCGATTCTCGGTACGAAACCACGATTAATTGTATGCAATTCGATGAAAACTGTGTCACAGAGTTTATCGCCAACGACGGCGTCGCGACGCTTACGTTCTGCGTCTAAATATATATCGGACGTCGTAACGCGTGCTTTCAAAAATTTTTCTCAATTTTTTCCAAGCTAATTATGGCACGTTGACACGGAGCAGGATTTTAGTCGACGTTACTAGAACAACGGATCGCGGTCGAATGAATGAAAAAGAACGCGACAGACCGCGTGTGGTTTCGCGATGCGACTGGTCACTCTTTGCCATTCGTCTCGTGTTTCTTCATCACGACATCGGTAAAAATCACTACGTCTAAAATTAATCTGTGCTAACAGTATTGTCTTCATTTTTATCGACGATCAATGTTTATCGATGCTCAAAACGTTCAACGTTTGGAGTGGCGAAATCTTGAGTCAATAAACTTTCGTCTAGTAGTTAAATGAACGATGTTGATTCTAACAGTATGCCTGCTGATATTCAGGAGAGATTTCGAGTAAAAAATACACAATAAAAAATCTTTGTATTAGCATTGAATTGATACTCCTATTTGATAAAATTTATTGAGTACTGTGTCATAAAAGTGTACACATAAAAGTCATAAAAGTGTACACATTTGTAGTTATACATAATGTAAAATTAACATATATTACACATATATTTTAGGTACAGAATATGTACGAAGTCGTGTACCTACGTTGAAAGACACTTAACCTAAAAAGCATCGATGCCTGACAAAATATTAAATTATAAAAGTAAAATTTATTTACAAAATGTAATCCAATAAAACAGTACAAAAATTGAAAAAGTTCAGAATTTCGAAAACACAAAAAGTCCAGAATGTTAAAATCAAGTTTAGTGTCTTGATCGAATAAAATTGAACCCAGATTAAAAAACAGTGAGTAAAATAAAATGCACTGTAAGTATAATTTCAAAGTAAAATTTATTTTCGTAAACTTTGTAAAAAAATTCAGTTCCGAAGTAAAATACGTTCCTGAAGTAAAACTTGAAGTAAAATTTTAAACGAGGTAAAAAGCAGCAAAGTAAAATAGAAAGTAAAGATTCGTCACCGAAGGGTAGAAAAACAGAAATCCTAGGGGAGGATAAACCGACGTCGACTAGAATTTGACGTTGCTGAAAGGAACCGCCTACAAATAAATAACCGAACTCAATATTGGAGGATTGATTTTGGACGGCTAAATATTTACGCGGGCCAAGAATTCGAACGCGTAATGCTTTCCGTTTCGTTTATACAACGTCTAGCGCGGTTAAGTGCTCGTTCAAATCCCAGCAATCGATTTTAGCAACGTGTGATCATATTGCAAATAAATTCGCGTCAATCCTCCGAGTCTGGCTGTCTTTGATGCTAATCGAGTCTCTCTGGGAGGCTTTATGCGGACGTCCGCCATGCTGTGAGCATCAACGAATGCAGTTGTTTTCAACTCCAGCTGTTTCGTTTTAATGCGTGTTTATCTTCGCTCTCTGTGCACAGAATGACTGTAAGATGCTGGTCAAGTGTCTTCCGGTGATCTTCTTTTCCTGCGTTCTGGCGTTTCCCAAAAGGGTTCATATAGGTAAGGGTTATATAGATTCTTTTTTGGGCACTGCTATTTTTGGAATAGAAAAGTTCAATTAGGTTTGTGATAATTCTATCGATTATTTATTTGGTGGGTTACTATTTGATTTTGTAAAAAGTTAGTTTGAAATTATATTTCATTACTTATACATATATTTCGTAAGTTATTTGGTTTTGTATAAAATTTTATCCTTTCTGAATAGAGGATTGAGCTTGCTGCTAAGAGTTATAAGTCTACTACAATTTTGTAAAGAAGCAAAATACTCAAAGTTTCAAATATATTCAAAATTTTATTTCGAATATTGAAGTATAATATTAATTTCTAATATTCAAAAATTTCATTCTAAAAATCCAAAAAATTTCCAAAATTCCTAATATCACTCAAGTTCTAAATATTTAAAAAATCCTAAAAATTCCAGAAATCCTCAAAATTCAAAAAAATTTTCCAAATTCCAAATATTCCAAGAATTTGCAAAACCTAAAAATTCCCAAAATTCCAGAATCCTCAGGATTGCAAAAATTTCCGAAAGTCCCAATCTTCCAAGAATTTTCAAAACCCCTATAATCTCCAAAATCCCAGAAATTCTCGAAATTCCAAAAATTTCGCAAATTCCAAATTTTCCAAGAATCCCCAAAATCCCAGAAACTTCCCAAATTTCCCAAGAATACCTTGAATCCCCAAAATTCCAGAAGCCCTACCTTAAAAAATAAAAAATACTAAAAAACATGTGGGTAACGAGTCCTATCGGCAGTGCATTGACGCACAAAGTTGCAACCATGTCTTTTAGGAGGATTATTCGACGATGACGAAGGAATTCAGCGCACCTTCGAAATGTCTGCGAGAACGGTGAACCGAGAACGACACAAGAACGAGGAGTTCTCGAACGTGTTTCTCGTGGCTGAATCGAAAGAAGTTGGAACAGACCCCTTTGAGGTGTCGCAAACAGGTACAGTTTAATCGACGATCCGCGTTCAAAGCCGCTCTATTTCGAACACAGTTCTGCGTACGTCATTCGTTCTATGTTTTCGATTCGATCGACCACGTGGTACACGTTCAGTATGCGAATTGTTGGACATGAAAATCGCGGCGATTTTCGGGCCCCAGAATAAGATGACCTCGGAACACGTGCAAAGCATGTGCGACACCAAGGAAATGCCACATATTTATGGCAGATGGGAGGCCTCGCAACCTCGGGGCAAAGGGATTAATTTATTTCCCCATGCAGAAACCCTGTCGTTGGTATGTAAAATGTAACGTTTTATTGAAGTTTTAGGATTTATTTCTTTTGCAAAAATAAAGACTTTCGGAGCTGATCAAGGTGTTGGTCAGTTTACCCCTTAAACCCTTAAGCAGAACTAGGAAATATGTGTGATGATAATTAATAGAATAATTATTATGATTAGTAGTAGTAAAAGTTCATTTATTGAAACAACGTTAGTATACTTTTGTGTATGAAAATTTCAAAAATTAATTCAAAACCTTCTGACATATAATACAGTATGATATAGTAGATGCACTTAAAAGCGAAAGCTGGAGCTTTTGCTAAATCTAAACATCGCTTAAATTCTAAAATCGAAATAATTTCCATAAAGTTCATAAAATATTCATACTAGTTCATACTAGTTTTGATCAAAAATACGTATTAATGAAATAGTTAGTAAAATTACTAATCGATAAAATAGTTGTCAGAATATTTGTCAACGAAATATTTGAAATGTCATCAGGTGTTCGATCATATGATAACCGATTACGAATGGAAAACATTTGCAATATTATATGAAAGTACGGACAGTTTAATTCGAACTCATCGTTTGCTGGAACGTTGGGATGCAAAAAGTCACGCCATCTTCTTGTACCATTTAGGACCAGGTCCCAGTTACAGGTACGAAGATAAAATATCTAATTAAGACTATCTCGATTTACTTGGATTAAGATTTAACACTGAGACAAAATAAATTAATTGGGAAATAAATCACGAGAGATAATCAATGTTTATATTACACGTTAATTATAACGTCGCGGTGTTCAATTTTTCCAGAAAAGTAATACGAGAGATTAAGGACGCAGAAATTGAGAACATCATTATCGATTGTTCCATTAATCGTCTCGAAGAGGTGCTAAAGCAAGCGCAGCAAGTTGGAGTCTTGTCGGAAAAAAATAAAATCATAGTTACTTCTTTGGTAAATTTACTTGAATATACTATAGAAAATATTTTTATTATTATTGCGGACCAAAAATTATTTTTTATAAAGTACTTGCAAGTCGATTTATATTTGCAATCAGCAAAAAGTAAGATATTGAAAATTCTAAATAATTAATATATTTTGAACATACACTTTTATATTCGCAAATAGTTAAGTCTGTAAAGTGTGGTTTCAAGAAGTTTGAATTGTGTAGATTTTCAAATTCATATATTCATAGATTACTATATTTATAAATCCTGAAATTTTCAAATTTATTAAATGACAAATTCCTAAAGTTCAAAGTCCCTGAAGTTTTAAAGTACTAAATTCTCAAATCTATGATGTGTCAAGTCTCTGAAGTTCTGAATTCCAAAAGTTCCAAATTTCAAAATACCTAAAATTCTTGAAGCCTTCAGAGTCCTCTAAAGTCTCACATCTCTATAGTTCCACATCTCTAAACTCCCAAACCACCATACTTCTAAATTCGTATACTTCCAAATCCCCAAAGTTCCAAATCTCTAAACTCCCAAATCCCTAAAGTTCAAAATCTCTAAACTCCCAAATCTCTAAAGTTCCAAATCTCTAAACTCCCAAATCCCTAAAGTTTCAAATCTCTAAAGTTCCAAATCTCTAAACTCCCAAATCCCTAAAGTTTCAAATCCTAAAAGTTCCAAATCTCTAAACTCCCAAATCCCTAAAGTTCCAAATCTCTAAACTCCCAAATCCCTAAAATTCCAAATCTCTAAACTTCCCAATCCTTAAACTCCCAAATCTCTAAAGTTCTGAATCTCTAAACTCCCAAATCCCTAAACTCCCAAATCCCCAAAGTTCCGAATCTCTAAACTCCCAAATCCCTAAAATTCCAAATCTCTAAACTCCGCAATCCTTAAACTCCCGAATCCCTAAACTCCCGAATCCCTAAACTCCCAAATCCCTAAACTCCCAAATCCCTAAAGTTCTAAATCTCTAAAATTCCCATCCCTAAACTCCCTAATCCCACAATTTCCAAACCTTTAAATTTTCAAATATTTAAACTCCCAATTCTCCATACTCTCTAGTCCCTAAATTTCCAAATCCCTAAATTAATAAATCTCTAAAATTCCAAATCCCTAAAATCCCTAAATCTTTAAAGTTTCCAATCTCTAAACTCCCAAATCCCCAGTCTCCCAAATTCCTAAGCTCTCAAACCCCCAAATCCCACCTTCACAACAAAATTTAACTACTCATTCCCTTTTACAGGACCTGCAGACCATAGACCTCGAACCATACCAATTTTCAGGAGTGAATTTCACAGGAGTTCGTCTGATCGACCCAGAGAATCCCGTAGTAACAAACGTAGTAGAAATGCACAAAAATGAATGGGGCTTCGATGACGCCTCTCAGCTCAGAGTTGAATCCGCCCTCATGTACGATGCTGTACAACTTTTCGCCAGAGGCTTCAAACAACTGAAAGACGCCGTCAAAGGCGACGTTAAACAGTTAACATGCAACGATACCTCGAACTGGGAACACGGTTCTAGTTTAAGCAATTTCATTCGTCTAGTAAGTCTCTCTGGAGTAAAACATCGGTCTCTATCGTTGTGTTTCTGTGCAATTAAAAATTGATTGCTTTTTCAGACCGAAATGGAGGGATTGACTGGATTAATCAAATTCGACACAGCTGGGTTTCGAAGCGATTTCCAGTTGGATATCGTACATGTGACGGAAACAGGTTTGGAGAAAATTGGAATATGGAACAGCACAAATTCCATCCAATGGCTACCGAAAGCTCATACCCCTAGCTCGGACATTGAATTCAGTCTGCAGAATAAAACGTTCATTGTGCTCATTGCTATTGTACGTGAGGAGCTTCATGCTTTATACGTATTGCATTTTGATGTCGAAGATTGTCTGATTTATATAGGGTGAATTTTGAAATTCAGATTTTGAAATTTTGAAATTTTTAGATTTTAAGATTTATTCATTTTTTTAGGTTATAACACTCTTTTCTATTTCTGAGTTAATGGAAGTTCAAATTTTCAGTTTCAGGGATTATTAAATTTTTAGATTTTTATAATTAGGGATTTATGTATTAGGCAAATTTTTAGGTTTTCAAATCTCTACATACTCACATTATCAAATTTCTACATGTCCAAATTCCCACGTCTTTGAATTCCCACAATCTCAAATTTCCACGTTCCCACATTCTCACGTTTCCAAATTCCCACGTCCCCCAATTCTCACATTCTCAAATTCTCACACCCCCAAATTTCCACATTCCCGAATTCTCACATCCCGACATTCCCACATCCCAAAATTTCCACGTCCCCAAATTCTCACGCATCCAAATTCTCACGCATGCAAACTCTCACGCATTCAAATTCTCACGCACCCAAACTCTCACGCATCCAAATTCTCATGCATCCAAATTCTCACGTCCCCAAATTCTCATATTCCCAAATTTCCACGTCCTCGAATTCTCACATTCCCAAATTCTCACACCCCCAAATTCCCACATCCCCAAATTTACACATTCCTGAATTCTCACATCCCCACATTCCCACATCCCAAAATTCCCACGTCCCCAAATACTCACGCATCCAAATTCTTATGCATCCAAATTCTCACGCATGCAAATTCTCACGCACCCAAACTCTCACGCATCCAAATTCTCATGCATCCAAATTCTCACGCATCCAAATTCTCACGTCCCAAAATTCTCATATTCCCAAATTTCCATGTCCCCGAATTCTCACATTCCAAAATTCTCACACCCCCAAATTCCCACATCCCCAAACTTCCACATCCCCAAATTCTCACATACCGACATTCCCACATCCCAAAATTTCCACGTCCCCAAATTCTCACGCATCCAAATTCTCACGCATCCAAACTCTCACGCATGCAAATTCTCACGCATCCAAATTCTCACGTCCCCAAATTCTCATATCCCCAAATTTCCACGTCCCCGAATTCTCACATTCCAAAATTCTCACATAAATTCGCTGCTTTAAAAATTCCCAAACCACCAAATCCGTACCTCCCCAAGCCAAATCCCAACTACTCAAATCCCAAATTCCTCAAATCACCACATTCTCCATTTACACACTTTCCACATCCACATCTAATCACGACACCACAACTATCAAACATCTGCGTCTGATGAATGTGTCTGATCAGCACTTTTCTACAGTACTCATCCACTCGTTCTTTTCGCATATTTCCAGAGTCATCCGTACGGTATGTTAAAGCAGTCAGCGGAAACGATGGTGGGAAACGATCGATACGAAGGATTCGGTATCGATATTATTCAAGAACTGAGTAAAATGCTCGGTTTCAATTATACTTTTGAAGTGCAGGCTGACAATGTCTACGGCTCGCGTTCTCCTAAGACCAAGAAATGGTCTGGAATGCTCGGAAAAATAATCGCTGGTGTTAGTAGTTACTACATCATACCGGCTGCTCAAATAAAGCGACACATTTTGAGATACAACTTCAGATTAAACTTTATTGCAGGAGGCACATCTGGCGATCACGGACTTAACTATCACGTCCGAACGGGAAGCTGCTGTGGATTTTACGATGCCGTTTATGAATTTAGGTATGGCTCTTTCGTATCAAGCTATGTTGATGTTTTATTTCTTGTAACGAGTGTATAGGGTGTTCAGAATTGTTTTGGGAGCATGTAGGATAAAATAGAACATATGTTACTTGATATTTGAATCTTTTTGTGGAAACTAATTCTTTTTGAGTCATTGAATGTAGGAATGCAAGCTTAAATTATTATGGATGTAATGTACTCTTACTTTTTAATTGAAAATGTGGTTCATAAGATGTAGACTAGTATGAGTACATTTAAATAAAACTAGAGGATAGAACATTTTTGGCACACATTTATTTTGGAGCAAAAGAAGAGAGCATATGTTGGTATATATATGAAGAAAATATAAGGATAAAGATACACTGGGACACACATAAATAGAATTGACGAATGAAATACACACTACAGTCTACACAGGGATATAAAGTAGGAGCATAAAACAATACATACATCAATGTAATGAAAGGATGAAATCATTAATTAATCAAATATGTATTAGTGTATGCACTAATACATATGTACATCAATAAGATAAAAGAATAAGATGTGCACTAGTAAATACATGAATAACATACGTTTAAAAAAAGTCACCAAAACAAATTTTGTAATTTAATAAAAATAAGAAACCTCAGAATTCATCATTTGACCAACTTGATCATTTTTTAAAGTATTAAAGTGTTGAATTATATATTTGGATTTATGTTTGTAGGAATAAGTATCCTGTACCGAAAACCGAAGAAAACGCCACCCAGTCTGTTTTCGTTCTTATCACCATTCTCAGCTGGTGTTTGGTGGTATCTAATTGGAGCTTACATACTCGTATCTGTGGCATTATTCGTGATTGGTAGAATGTGCCCTGCAGAGTGGAACAATCCGTATCCTTGCATCGAGGAGCCCGAGGAGCTGGAGAACCAGTTTACCTTTAAGAATGCTTTATGGTTCACCATCGGTAGTATTATGCAGCAAGGTTCCGAAATTGCGCCGATGTAAGTTGAATCTTCTGTTTCGTTCGATTATACAAGTATTCGAAATTGAAAATTAGAAAATTAGAAAATCAAAGAGAAACTTTTAAGTTTCAAGGTTATTCTTTAATCTTTCAAGTTTTAAAAATTCTAAACTCTCAAGATTTCGAAATTTTAAACTTTGTTAATCTTTGCATTCTTTCTCATAATTGAATTATAATAAATTGTATAATTTATTTTATGCACTAATTTGATTTTCTGTGACCAGAGGATTATCAACGCGAATGATGGCGTCGTCATGGTGGTTCTTCTGTCTCATAATGGTGTCCTCCTACACCGCGAATTTGGCGGCGTTTTTGACCGTCGAAACTTTAGTATCGCCTTTCTCGAACGTTGAAGAACTAGCAAAGAAGAAGACTATCAAATACGGAGCAAAAACTGGAGGCTCCACGTTCATGTTCTTCAAAGTAAGTACACTACTCCACGAATAATAAATGAAAACAATTCCTTAAAATATATGCCGTATTTTAAATATGAATCTGCCGTGAATCGTTAGTGTATTAGACAGTAACGAATTTTGCAGGATCCTTACAGCATCTGATGTACTTTGTTTTACGTGTAAGAAATATTTACTTTTCAATCTCGTAGCAATGCTTTCCATTCTAATTTTCCAAATCGAACGAACTATAATACGAACAGCTTTCGTTTAACTTCGGACCATTAACCTCTCTGAATCTACGCTTCAATTACCCTAACTTCTGAGGTACAATACCGAACTGTGGTTTTCCTGATCGTAGTTGGAACAGTTATCAATATTTGAGTTTCGTAGGATCCAGACAGTTTTATGAGACAAAGTTCATATGAAATACGGAAGGTGTCGGTAAAATTTGTCGTTGTCGGAAGAGGAAAATTGCTTTGTTCATTGTTATTAACTAGTAGTGAATTTAGAATTGGTGTACTTATTCTTGGACATTTTATTATAACTATAATTATTAAAATTTTCATATACAAATGAGTGAATGTATATTTTATAAAATTTAAATTTATATTTTGTGACATTCAGATTTTATTAGAAGGATCGTATTTTATAAAACTTTAATTTTATATAACTAAATTGTAATTATTAAGCTGAAATGTTGAATATGTTGAAAAATATTAAGGTCAAATTTTGGACTCTAAATTATTAATATTTAGATTTTATTAAAAGGGTCGTATTTTATAAAATTTTATTTTCTTTCGACTAAATTGTAATTATGAAGCTGAAATGTTGAATATGTTGAAAAATATTAAGGTCAAATTTTGGACTCTAAATTATTAATATTTAGATTTTATTAAAAGGGTCGTATTTTATAAAATTTTATTTTCTTTCGACTAAATTGTAATTATGAAGCTGAAATGTTAAATATGTTGAATAATATTAAGGTCATACTTTGGACTCTAAATTATTAACATACAATCTTTATTAGAAGGGTTGTGCTTTAGAAAATTTTATTTTAATTGAAGTAAATTGTAATTATAAATCTGAAATGTTGAATATGTTGAAAAATATTAAGATCAAACTTTGAACTAAATTATTAAATTTCAGATCAGGATGTATTTTGCACTTCAAATCATTTTACTTTTCATTCTAACAATAATTTCTATAATCATTATTTGAATTCAATCCACCACATTCAATTATTCGAGTTGAATATTCATTTGATAGCGATTTAAATCTATCAAACGATGCATAATTAATTTGCATTATATTAAACTCAGTACCCGATCCATTATATCTGATGAACAATATTTGTTAACATAATAATCAATACATACCAAAAATTGAAAATTGAGCACAACTCATCAGTTGTGAAATTGAGATTAATAATCTACATCGCTAGTAAGTAATGTTTGCATAATCTCCTTTGTTTTATATTGAACACCATTTTCAAAAACAGTTCTTCCATTTGCTTAGAAAATATTTCACAACCTCCGTCAAAATAGTGTACCTTGTAGTTAACAGTGTTAAAATAATTAAACTTTGTTTACGAAAAATTAATTATGTAAATATTTTAATAAGCTTGTTGATAATAGTTTATATGCGAAGCTTCATCATCCCTAGAATTAGTTTATAATAGTTAATATTTAATTTGATTATTTAATTAAATAATATTTAATTTCTGACCCATCATTGATATAACAGCCATAGTAATTAAATTTGTACAATATTTAGTATCTGCAAGAATTTACTAATCCTCATTGCATCTTGTTTACTTGTGGACCCATTATTCATATATCATAATAAATAAATTTGCACAATATCTCTTTATAAAAATTTACTTGTCCCCATTGAATTTTACTCACTTGTGAACCCATTATTAATATATAATAGCCATTACAATTAAATTTGCAGAATTTCCACAGAAATTCACTAGTTCCCATTGAATCTTGCTTACTAACATTAGGCAAAGAAAACTTGTAGTCACTCGTTTTAATACAGTTTTTTCAAAGACTTATGCACATTCCAAGGATTCCAACTACTCGACGTACAAGGAGATGTTCGAATACATGACGGCGAACGCTGCAGACGTCCTAACTCCGGATAACGATTCGGGATTGAAGAAGGTTCTGAGGGAGGACTATGCGTTCCTGATGGAGTCCAGTTCGATTGAGTACATCACCGAAAGATATTGCAACGTAACACAAATTGGTGGTCTTCTTGATGCGAAGGGTTATGGCATCGCTATGAAGAAAGGTACGAACTGTTCTCTAATCCCTGTGGAAAGTTTTCTTTTTATAAATGAACAAGTTATTTCATGTAGTAAATAAATTATAATTTCATGTATTATTTAGATAAATTATAATTTCATGTATTACTTAAATGTATTTTAATTTCTTGTATTATTTAGATGAATTATAATTTCATGTATTATTTAGATGAATTATAATTCCATATATTATTTAAATGAATTATAATTTCTTGTATTATCTAGATGCATTATAATTTCATTTATTATTTAAATGAATTATAATTTCATGTATTATTTAGATGAATTATAATTCCATGTATTATTTAAATGAATTATAATTTCTTGTATTATCTAGATGCATTATAATTTCATATATTATTTAAATGAATTATAATTTCTTGTATTATTTAGATGAATTATAATTTCATGTATTATTTAAATGAATTATAATTTCTTGTATTATTTAGATGAATTATAATTTCATATATTATTTAGATGAATTATAATTTCATGTATTATTTAAATGAATTATAATTTCTTGTATTATTCAAGCAAATAATATTTGCTTTCAATATTTGGATAAATCATGATTGCTTGTAACATATGAACAGATTGAATTCTTGAAATTTTGAACAGCAGAGAATTTCAATTTGCAATGGAGTAAATCACTTTGTTGTTTATTAATGTTGCACTGCTTTTACCAGGTTTACTTCTTTGATAGAATTATAAAATTATTAAATTAAACAGCAATCAATTTTTCGTTACGTATGTTAATATAAGACGAATATAAATACATAATGTACGAATGTAATTAACAATTTCAGATGCGCCGTATCGTCACGCTTTGAACACTGCCGTACTGAAGCTGCAACAAAGTGGCTTGATCACAGAGTTGAAAACAAAATGGTGGACGCAGAAACGTGGAGGAGGGAAATGTCGAGTACGTACTAATATAAATAATAAAAAAAAAACCTGATAATTTTAGTTCACTGTAATTTAATTGTAATTTTAACAGTCTGATAATTGTATATTTCACAATATAAGCATTTCTTCTCCCATCTAAAACAATCGATTTATGTAACACAGTCGACAAATCACCTATAAATTATAATATTAACACAGTAAAATTTGTAACGAACAGTACACATAAATGAAGAAAACAGTCCAAAATACAAATGCAAATATGCATATATATTTTCTTAACCTTGTTTAATTTCAATTTTAATGAAATTAACATTCTGAATTGTTATCAATAAAGAGAATGTACGACTCGTATAATAAATTTGTTGTTTTTAAATGATTTGTAGGAAGATGGTGGTCAAAGCGCAGCGGAAGAACTGGGTATCGACAATGTGGGTGGAGTGTTTCTAGTATTAACTGTAGGTGTTGCCTTGTCATTCTTCTACACCATATACGAATTTCTATGGGAGATTGGTTGCACGTCTGCGCGTGAAAACGTAAGAATTACTGGACAACTTCAACTTCAATCAATTATAGTGTGGAGAAGTAGTGGGTTTAATTATAACAGTCCATTTAAGATGGATCAATTTCGGAATTTTTACATTTAGGAAATCAGGGACTTAGAAACTAGAAATTTGGGGATGTGGAAATTTGGGAACGCAGGAATTTGGGGACTTGGAAATTTTGGGATGTCGGAATTTGGGGAGATGGAAATTTTAAGATGTGGGAATTTGGAGAAGTGAGAATTTGGGACTATGAGAATTTGGGGATGTGGGAATTTGGGGAAGTGAGAATTTGGGGCTATGAGAATTTGGGGATGTGAGAATTTGGGGATATGGAAATTTTGGGAGTGTTAGAATTTGAGGATGTGGAAATTTGAGAACGTGGAAATTTAGGGATGTAGGAATTTGGGGATGTGAGAACTCAAGAATGCAGAAATTTGGGAATGTAGCAATTTGGAAATGTAAGAATTAGGAAACATAGAAATTTGGGGACGTGTGGATTTGGGAACGTGGAAATTGGAGATATGTGAGTTTGGGAACGTGGAAATTTTGGAATGTGAAAATTGGGAAATGTCGGAATTTACAGACGTAGTAATTTGGGGAACGTCAGAATTTGAAGATGTAGGAATTTGCAGGTTCAGAAATTTGGGAATCTAGGAATTTAAAAATTTTGAAATTTTGAGAGGTAGGAGCTTGAAAATTCAGGAATTCAGGAATTTAGGGATTCGAACACTTAAAGATTCGAAAATATCAAAATTAAAAAGTTTAGAAATAAAAAAATTTTAATACTATCCTCCACGCTTCAACATTACTTAAGCACACATACTAACATAATTCATTTTTATTTTAGGTTTCCTTCACAGAAGAATTAATAGCCGAATTAAAGTTCATCGTAAAATGCAGTAGCTCATCGAAACCAGTACGAAGAAGAAAAGGTTCGTCGAACCGAAGCCGAGAAGATAGTACCCGAGATTGTACACCTCCCTACGGTTTCATCCCACAAATCAGAATACCCAACTCCGAAGAGAAATAGACAATTGCATTTAAACACATCCTCTAAACTATAGCCAAATAAATGAATAAAAAAAGTTTGTTTAAATTCATAAATGCTGTTTCAAATATTGCTTTTCCGTTCGTTTCATGGCCACGAAATAACATATCAGCAGCGTGGATTAAGTGTGACGACTGAAATGTGAAATATGAAGGGCGTGAAGTGTAAGATGAAGTGTGAGATGCGAATTATGAAATATAAAAGCGTGAAGCATAAAGTTGGATGCAGCCTATTATGAGGTCACGCTATGCATTAAATTCACAAGTCACACACGACATTCTACATTAATGTTCCATTAGTCGAAATTGCTTATGTATTAGTGGTCACTTTTTATGCTGGAAAGTGAAACTATGTTCTTGGGACATTATTCTTGATATGTCGATCAATATTTGTTCGATACGTTCGCTGGTGATGAATTATGAAATTCTTGCATTCTTAAATTTTTATATTTCTGGGTTTTCATGTTAGTAGGTTTCTTAATTTGGAAATTTGGAAATTTCTGTGTTGTCAAATTTCTATATTTTCAAATTTCTGTATTTCCAAATTTCTACATTCCCCAATTCCCACATTCCCAAATTCCCATGTCCCCAAATTTCTACATTTCCAAATTCCCATGTTCACAAATTTCTACATTTCCAAATTCCCATGTCCCTAAATTTCTACTTCCCCCAATTCCCACGTCCCCAAATTTCCACATCCCCAAATTCCCCTGTCCCCAAATTTCTACATCCCCTAATTCCCAAGACCCCAAATTTCTACATCCCCAAATTCCCCTGTCCCCAAATTTCTACATCTCCTAATTCCCAAGTCCCCAAATTTCCACATCCCCAAATTCCCATGTCTCCAAATTTCTACGTCCCCCAATTCCCACGTGTCCCAATTCCCATGTCCCCAAATTTCTACGTTCTCCAATTCCCACGTGCCCAAATTTCCACATCCCCAAATTTTTACATCCCCTAATTCTCAAGTTCCCAAATTTCCACATCCCCAAATTCTTATGACCTCAAATTTCTACATCCCTAAATTCCTATATCCCCTTTCTACATTCCCAAATTCTTGTGTCCCAATATTTCCACATCCCCAAACTCCTACATGTCTAAATCCCCAAATCCCCAACTCCCAAAATATCTATCCAATATACCTAATTTCCACCACATTTTACACAAAAATATTTCCCCTAAAAATAGCAAAAAAACCTAATCATTCACCTACATAAAACCAAATAATTTCGCATAAAATGTCTTCACACATAAACACCGAAAGGATACATCAATATCAGCATACTAAAAAGTACAATTTACGACGTTACAGATAAACACAGAAGTATCTGTTACAAATATAGCTCATTCGATCGGAAAGGTAGAATAATTAGCTGTTTGATTCGAGTATCATTGCAGAGATATAAAATGCACGGAGTCCCTTGGCAAACGAGGATTAAATTAAATACATTAAACCAGCGACAGAAACTTCAGCCTCGGATATCGTATAATAAACGCAAGCATGATCTAGCAAACGGTCATAAATATCGAATAACAGGATGCACGTATCGATCGTTAAATCGGTTAAATACGTTAGTCGCGTTAAATAGCAATACTTTATTAGATCAGCGGTTGAAACCGATGCTAAAAAACGGGGAACAAATGAGTCGCATAAAATTCGATATTTGAAATTAAATGACAAAAAACTTCGCCTTTATTCTCGCGTGATACACGCTCGTAAAAGGAATGTCACGATCGTATTCTGGTTTTTCCGGTTTACGTTATCTCCACCGTCTATCGTCAGTTTTCTCCAATCATCGACGTGAAAAAAGGATAATAGAATATGTGAACGGGGAGGTAAAATTATTATTACACGTGGACGTCGGTGTAGCAACACCCCGCCATTTTTGTCTCGTCGTCACGCGATCGGTACACTTGGAGCATCTTCCTTTTTCGGTGTCGATGATCAACGTGAAAATATGTTCGATAATTACTGGTAGAGATATAAGCAGGGTGCTGCTATCTCCTAAGATGAGCTGAAGCGTCTGCGAGTTTGATCGGTAAGGTAGCGGCCCAATCTTGTTCTCAATCGACGATACGAATCATCTCGATGATACTCTTACGATAAACACCGCCAATTAGGCATCATCGATCAGTCCGTGTGTAATTTATTATTTTAACTGAAGCCTGATCTCGACGTTTACGCGTTTTACAACTTTATCGCATTAATTTATGCGAGTAACGGAGCTTGCTATCGATTTTTATTTAGATTTGCTTGGATATTTTTGTAATTTGCTTGGTACTGGTTTATCTTCTTGTATTGATTTGTATTTATATTTGACTTTATATTGATTTATTCATATTTGAGTTGATATTGATTTATATTTATATTTGACTTGATATTGATTTATATTCATATTTGACTTAATATTCATTTGCATTTATTTTTAAGTAATATTTAAACGATAAATGATTAAAATAATTAGTGGACGGGTTGTCTAGATGATTCTATTTTCACTTAAGTAATCTTGTTTGTACTATTGTAAATTATTATGACAAATTATGACTAATAATATCAGGTTACAACTCCTACTATTTGAACTATTACCAAATATATCTATTAGTATCATAAACAGCAAATAATGAAGATCGTACAATTATTATCAACTCACACAACATCACAGTACTTATTCAATTTTGTATTTTATACTTAAAAAATATTTTATACTTGAATGCTTTAAATAACGAGAAGTGAAAATATAATTTAATCATCATTTCCCCCAAAATCTGGTGTGTCTATAGCACTGAAATTATCGATTAAACTGCAGTCGAACTCAAACGAAATCCACGTCATACCAAAACTAATTAACAGAATAAACTTCAGCAGTGATAAGCAGTTTGTTACAAAACTCCGCGCAATACTAGAATTATAAAAAAAAAAGTAGAACATCCCTAAAAGAGTACTCAAGAATTCGGCCAAACCAGAAAAGTTTGAAGAAGTTCTCCACGTCTCTAACAATTGCCTTCTCCACAATATCAACCTTAACTTCGCGAGTCTCTTCAAAATTTCTAAATGAAACTTGCAAGTTCTCCTTGTATCTTAAACTGTTTCTCAAAAGTTTGCTTTTTAAGAGGACACTTAGGCGTGTTTAATCAACGTACACATCCTCGAGTCTGGGGATCTTTTTCTTAATTGGAAGAACATGTATCCTGTAACGTTCAAAGCCTAACCTTCGCATTAAGGAGCTCACGATGGAGTCCTCGAGGCACGGTTTACAATGAAACATACTCCCTTCATTGATGTCGGAAGTGTTCTGAAGTGGCTAACCGAGATTGTTGATGAGCAAGCATACCAACCATTTCCTGCCTAACATTTCGCTTTCATTGGAATTTCAATGAAGAAGGAGATTAATGCTTGATGTTCCTCTTAATCGATCAACGTTGCCGCGTGACGTCGGCGGTTTCTGGGGCTTAGTGGAGATTTGGCGAGTTGAGAATATGGGGTTTTGAACAGTTTGGAGATTTGGGATACTGGAGAGATTTAGGAGTAAGAGAATTTAGGTAGTTGAGAGTCTAGGAATTTGGAGATTTAGGAATTTGGAGGTTTAAGAATATGGAAATTTTAGGATTTGAAAATTTAGAAATTTGGGAATTTAGGAATTTGGAGATTTAGAAATATGGAAATATAGGAATTTGAGAATTTGGGAATTTGGAAATTTAGCAATTTGAGGATTTAAGAATTTAGAAATTTAGAAATTTAGAAATTTGGAGATTTAGGAATTCGAGAATTAAAAATATAAAAATTCAGTTCAACAAAAATTCGAAGTACTATGCATTACTGTCCTATCGACCTCGAATCTCAAGCAGCGCACCTTCAAGTACCACCGTTCCCAAACTGTCCAGCCAAGACAAAATCGTCCGTCCAACCTCAGGAGTTCAATCTTTCAATCCGTACGTTTGTCCCCCGGCACTGAATAATTCAAGCCTGCCTAGAAGAAAAAGACACCCTTCCACGACAAGAAGGGACGTTTGAACAGCGGCAAGTACCCCCACGAGAAGTTATCAAGGCCAGAATACCTTGATACACATGCAGAGAGTATTCAAGAAGCGGCGAAAGGTCAGCCGCGACGACATCGGTCCGTAAAAATCGGTGCATCGTTCACGATTCCTTACCGAACGTATTCCCGATCGGTCTACATTCCTTGGTCGGTGCTCTGGGTGCATTTAATGCCCTCAGTTTACGAGGTTGCAGCCGAACCGATGACACAGACGCTCAGGAATCCTGAGTCGGCGAGGGACGGCGACTCTTGGTACCACTCGGTCGTGTCGGCCCACCTTTATAGACGCACCTTCGAGGCGCCTATTCAAAGCCACCATTCGAGATCCACCTTGCGGGTGGGGATACTGCGTGCTGGTCCCGAGGTAGTATTAAAAGGCCATTAAACGGCACGACATGACATATGGCTTTGTGCGTATACCCGCGACCCTTGGTTCGCCGGCAAACCAAACTACTTGCCTACCATGCTCCTTGCTTGTCTCCTCCCGATATAACCTGGTTATATTCTATAACGGTTATTATTTACTCTACATACGTTTGGTCACGTTGCTATCTCTTGCCAAGGTCAGCTCGAACAACTTTCAGCGGTATTGTCACTTAGTTCCGGAGATATGTGCGAAGAGTTTGATGTATTTTGTACTGGATGTGGCAGATGTGAGATTGAGTTTTTTTATAAAAATGGATATTAATCAGCAGTACCCATCATCCATAAGTTATTAAATTCGAGGTTTAGAGAATAGAACAGTGACTTTAACTTTGATTTTGCACTTCATCACCTAGACCTTGACCTTAGTTTCGACCTCAATTTCCAATCTCTTGATCCGATCTTAATTATGACATTAGTTTCAATCTAATTCTTTTGGATCTTAATGATGACTTGCAGCTGAATTTCATTCTTTTGAATCTTAATCTGGGTCTGAATGTGGACCTTGACTTTGATTTTGATCCAGACCATGATCTTGTCTTCACCTCTTAACCTTAACCTTGATCTTGCCTTTAACATTGATCCTAATCTTAACCCAACCTGGACATTGATCTTAATTGAGCCTAGACCTTGATTGTAGCTTGGATCTTAATTATGATCTTAGCTTTTATCTAATCCTTTTGAATCATAATTTGGGTTTGAATCTTAGCCTAGACCTTGACTTTGATTTTGATGCAGACCTCGATCTTGTCTTCACCTCTTAACCTTAACCTTGATCTTGCCTTTAACATTGATCCTAATCTTAACTTAACCCAACCTGGACATGTATCTTAATTGAACCTAGATCTTTATCTTAGCCTGGATCTAAATTATGATCTTAGCTTTAACCTAATCCTTTTGAATCTTAATCTTGAAATAAATCTTAACCTGGACCTTGATCTTTTGCCTTTGGCGAACATCTTGATCTTAATCTCGATCTTCACCTTAATCTTGATCTTAAACTTAACCTTGACCCTAATGTCAACTATGATCTTCACCTTAACTTCGATCTCATCTTTGACCTCAGCTTTGACCTTGATCGTGCTCTTGATCTTAACCTCGGTTAAGTTAAAAATCTTGAAGACTCTTTCCACATCAGAAACATGACACTATGACTTATATGACTATAACTCTATCGTATAACGGTAGAAAGTACTTGCATCATAGTTACCGGATCTTTCTCAACATCCGTAGCATACGATTACGCGGATTCGTCTGCGAAGCGTTAAACAGAAGGCAAAAGAAGAAACACAAGTTCGATGAGTCATCGAACGTTCGATCAGGTTAATGGCTCGAAGACCTGAATTCTCATCTCCGTATACCGGTGAATCGATATCAGATAACTGGACTCGCGGTTCGCAGGTTCACTTTTTTGCTGCTCTAATTATTCCAGGCATTAATGTTTTCTCGCGATTGATCAAATTCTTTGCTGCTCTTTTTTCTCTTCTTCCATACATGAAGCCTTCAGTTCTATAGGTGTTTTGATAGATTGTCTTTCTTTTATAACTTCCTCCTAGGAACTTGTTACGTATCGAGGTGAAATCTTGAGAACGAAACAGCTGATTCCGTTCGTTTCAACGCATCTTGACCACGGATCTATTATACTATGTTCTGTTAAAACGAGAGAAAAGGGAGATTGGAGTACCGGGTAATGCAGAATTAGCGATAAGAGTATACGATAGCTTTAGGAGGTGCGAGAGATACAATGGCGGATAAAAGAAAGTGTAAAGCGATGTGAGAAATCGCCATTGGCTTAGGCCAGTTTTTACCACTCGAACCTGTCAAAACAACTGGTTTCAAGTTTCATATTTTACATTACATTTGCATATGTCAGTTGATCGTTCAGTATTTTTTTAATATATCATGAAAGTGTGTAAACCCGGTAGGTCTAGTGTTACATAGTCAGAGAATTCTATAACTTGAACATAAAATGATTCAAAATGAATATTGAATGAATCAGAGATTTGCGATGAACAGTATTATAAAAAATGGCAGTGTATGAGAACAGTATATGTAACAGTATAAAGCAGTACACATATGTATATGATTGTGTACATAAATGGTTGTCTATATAAATGTACATAAATGACTGTGTATAGAAATGTGAAAATAAATAACAATGTACATAAACAATTGTGTATATGATTATATAAATAAAATATCCTTGCGACTTCATAGTCACGCACGTAACCTTAAACGTACTACAAAATGGCCGCTCGCTAAATGTCCGCCACTTGAACCGCGCGTCCGAACGAGTCAAAACGATTGACTCGTAAACGAGCGGATTCATCCCTCATTTATGTCGAGCACCGTAAGTGAAATTAGCGAAATCGTGGGTTCGTCGAGGGACAAAATTAAGGAAGATTTACGCGTTGCAGTCGGCAGCACGTTTGCTACGTCGCAGGCACGCGAAGTTGGAATGTCACAAGCCGAGATGCAGATATCCGCTTCGTCTCCTTTTAGCAAGCGCGTATCTCGTTCGCATCGAGGACGCCGCGGGTATATTCAGATTATCCGATTCTTTATTGTCCGCTTATTTTAGATCGTCTCGGCGTGTTACCGCGCGTGGAATGCCGGCCATTCGGGACGAACATCATCGTTTCTCGAAAACTCATCGCGTTAAGCGTCCCGATTTACGGGGTCTTGTCCTGTTTCGTGGAAAGTTCGACGACGGCAATCGGGAAGAAAGGAGGACGTAATAAAAGGAGAATTAACGTGGTTGTAAAGCTACCCGATAGAATTGAATATTAGAGCTTTATTAGCCTAATGGCAGCCGACGACGCCGCGAAAGACGATCTTTAGCCGTCGCGTTTTACTGCGTTCGATATTTTTCTGACGGCAAGGTTGTTACAAGCGAGGACGATTGTGTCATAAAATCATAATATCGTCTATGATACAGGAGAACCTTACCAGGGAGCATACTGCGAGAACATGAAACCTCGCGAATGCTAGAAATCGTATATCTCGATGATGCCCTTAGGGTTTACTGCTTACGACGATTTTACAGCGGACGATGACTATGATCAGCCTTACCGATGGATTTTTTATTTCAGATGTTAAAGTTTAGGCATTATAGCTTGCTAATATTCGTTTTGCCCTTATTTGTGGCTACTGTATGTTCACCTTTTATGAAATGTGAGCTTTTATAGTACGCAAGAAATAGTTCTTAATTTTTACTATGTACAAGGAATTAATGAACATCTCTCTTGTAAATTTATAAATTCACATTCGTTTATACGTTCGTATCCATATTTGTATACATCATATTTTATTTATAGTTATTTGTAATTATTTATAATGTATTTTCATTCGTTGAGTCTGCTTGTATTTGTAATTCTGATCTCGTAACCATTTATTGCAATTAAACTTCATTGCTACAATTAAATGAATAATTCGTAACTAATCAAGGAGTCATTCATTGGTTTTTAATCAGTAAGCATCAAAAAAAGAGTTCCATTCGGAAAAGCTTTAATTAGTTAAAAATCTTCTTTTTATTTTTAATTGCTGATCGATCTGGACCTTAAAACGCTGTAGCCATCTATGTATGAACCGGTGAACTGTTTAAGACACTTTCACAAAGGCTGTAGTAGTTTTGCAATTTTCTTAGCTAATTAGTAGCACAATTTATTAAAGTTCAGAAAATATGTTCATTACATGTTTTAATGTCTTCACATGTCTTTTCCATGTCTTCATATTTCAAGCAATCTTCACATTTGTCTTCATGTCTACATATGCAATTCTGAAACAAATATGGAAACAGTTATTGTAATAATAATGCAAAAATTATTTCGTTCTGATTATAAAACATGAACTGAAAAAAGAATCAAATAAAAATGATATAATTGGTGAAAACTGTTTCTATAAACTGACTACAGTGATTATTACAGATGTACTCTTCACTTCGGTGTACTGTAAAGAATAAATTATTCAATAAATTATCTCTGTAAGAAATAACCAATATTTCAGAAAACGTGTAATAAAAAATATTGTACAAGCATATACTTTTATTTAAAATAGGAAACAAGTTATTGCACGCTAAATTAAGCTATCTCGCACAAAAGCATATACACACGTAAAATATTCAAATAATTCTGTTCTGTGCAAGTAAGCGTCTGTTCCAACAAATTAGGTGAATTTTATCAAAAAATTCTGCCTCAACAACAACTTGTAAATCTCATCTCAAGTTATGAAATCATATCAAGCTTCCCATCTTTCAAAATTGGTCATTAGCCACAATACAACCTATAAAACCACGCAATATAACATACACTGCCTACATTTTCAATGTAAATACGATAAATAACCATAAACTAAAATATGAATCTGAATACACGAGTAATTTAATATCAAGACTATCCACCAGCGTAATTCTTCGTGTAGAAATCTTACTGAAATTGTAATCTCGGCCAATTACAACGAGCGGCAAACATAGGAAAGGATAATCCAAGGTTGAGATGAGCGCAATAACAAGCGACTGAAAAATCTGACTGTCCTGGACACCGCGATTCACAGTTGATTTATATGCGCACAAAGCGTCCGTAATGAATTTAAATCTTATCTCTCGCAAGCCGTGACTTCAATTTATTCACGCACGCAGAATCGCGCGAGCGGAACCAGTCTTTTTTCTTTACTGTCCCCGTTAAAGCACGATACAAAAATTAATACACATTATATTTCATCCAGTTAACAACGTTACGTGCTCGCTCCGTAACCACATTCTTAAGTTTCTTTTATTAATACGCTTTTTTTCTTGTATTCAAGGTTCTTTAACGGGTTAACGCGTTCGTTACGGACCCTCCTTGAGTGTGATCTTCACTAGTCATGCGCGGATCACGTGCAAACAGATTACAGAAATATACAAATTTTTGGGTACTGTTTATTTTATACTTTTTGACAAAATTTTTTTGAAATTTTTGAGGTATTTTTAGGAGTACAGATTTTGGAATATTTAGTCATTTTTTAGTGGACACGTTTAATGTTTAAATTTTCTTTATATTCAATGTTTAAATCTTCTTGAGTGGACAAATTTAGTAAGACAGTCATTTAAATATTTTGTAATGGACGTGTTTAATAAATTGGAAACTTAAGAAGTTTTTAAGTGAGCAAATTTGACAATTTAATTATCTAACCATTTTTTAACGTCATACTTGTTAATGTATATATTCAAAATTTTTTAAGTGAAGAAATTTGATAATTTAGATATTTAATCATTTTGTAATGGACATATTTAATAAATCGGAAATTTAAGAGGCTTTTAAGTGGACAAATTTGATAATTTCTATATCTAACCATTTTTTAACGTCATGCGTGTTAATTTGTATGTACAAAATTTTTTAAACGAAGAAATTCGGTAATTTAGATATTTCAACATTTTGTAATGGACATGTTTGATAAATTGGAAATTTAAGAGGTTTTTAAGGGAGCAAATTAAAGAATTTTTATATCTAACCATTTTTTAACATTATACTTGTTAATTTGTGTATTCAACATTTTTTAAAGTGGAGAAATTTGTAAACATTTTTAAATGGACATATTTTATAAACTGTATGTTTAAGAATTTTTGCCTGGTCAAATTGAACAATTCAGATGTTGAAAATCTTCTTCAGAAACATGTCTAATATTCTGAATATTTAAAAACATAAATGTCTTTGTTCATTGAGATCTACTGATTTGGATACCCAAAATAGCCAAAAACTGCTAATTTAAAAATTTGAAGACACAAATTCAACAATGTACAATCCAATAATATACAAACTGTAGAACTGAAAAATTTGAAAGCGTGTCATTTCGAAATTTAATAAGAAAACGTGAAGTATACAGAAAATGAGAGAGCAACAACGACTAACGGTAACAGGAAAACAATTTAACATAAGCTTCCTGACAAGCCCTGTTCTCGTGGTTAGAAGAGTTAAACGATATGACGAGCATCACATTTGACCGAGCAGAGAAGCAGGATAAATCTGGAAACCTGAAAGAAGATTAAGTGGCGTGCAATATGAACAATACGATGTTCATTCGTCGCATGGCCACAAGCGTATCCTGTCACGTTGCGTTGTCGCGAATGTTGCGCTGCGCCGCTCAACTGTATAAATTGATCGCGTGAAAAATAAGTCCGACGAGATTTCCTCTTGCACCATCACCGTACCGGAATTCATCTATAACTCGTGCGTGACAGTCCACGCTGTACTCCACATTCCGAACATGATGCATCGACGGTATAGAAAAACGATTATTCATTTTCTCGTGTATCCATCAACGCAGCTCGACCAAACGGAGCCAGTTATCCTCTTTTTAAATTATTCCAACGAAATTGCATACTCTTCTATTTACTTACTCATGAGGTACTTTGCATATTCTACACAGTCTATTTGCTTACTTGTAACTTTGCGTATTCTTAAAATGCCATTTGTCACTTGTTTTGTGTATTCAAATGCTTACTTTGTCACTTACTTTACATATTCTTTAAGTACTTAGACTGCTCAATTAACTGACTGTTTAGTTCATTATGACTTGTCTATGACTTATTTAATATTAAGCTTGTGTGCAAAATTTTGTGCAGACATCAATACAATGTAATTTTTATCAGTGGTTTGAATTTAGTGATGTATGATATTTAGGTTGAGAAATGAAACATACATTTCACATAGGGAAGTTTATACATATGTATTGTATATACATATGTATGTGCATATGTATGTATATATGTATGTGTATATGTATGTGCATATGTATGTATATATGTATGTGTATATGTATGTGCATATGTATGTATATGTATATGTATGTGTATATGTATGTGCATATGTATGTATATATGTATATGTATATGTATGTGCATATGCATGTATATATGTATGTATATATGTATGTATATATGTAGGTATATATGTATGTATCTATGTATGTATATATGTATGTATGTATGTATGTATTATGTATGTAACTGATTATAAGTATACATCAAACTTTTTGAGTTCTTCTAAAAATAAGTATTTGAATATCACATAAAAGTGTCTTTCAAGAGTAACATCAGTAATGTAAATATTTCTGAATTTTTATCAAAAGGCTATCATCGAAGCCCAACATAGCACTGCTTTGGGCAGTGTCCGTAAAAACGAAGAAATACTCGTCGACATAATCATCGTCCTCGGTACATTACAGGTTTCGTGTCGGTCGCCTCAGGTGTTGTATACCTAATCCCAGAAGATGCGGACGTGGGTTCGCACTTTTTCAACGCTTGCAACAACCGTTGGGAATCGAGCGAAATACTACAATATATTTATCTCTTTGCCAGCACGTCCAGCGGGATATAAACGAACGAAACGAAACAGTGCCCGCAGTAACGCTAGTTTTCGCAACTTGTTACCAGGCCTAGCATCGGATCGGCCACGATCGACCCGATACCCGACGGGCAGAATTTGCATACGTTCTGTTTTGCAAACGTTTCTTACACGACTTACGTGATCCGTCATGCTCCAATGTTCCTCGGATCGCCGCCAGTTCTCGCGTTTAATCTTCGCGTGGGTGGTTACCGTTAAGTAACTGAGATTTAAAGCGTGAAATGTGGCTGTCATCTTCGCGTTATATCGTTACGCGCTGGATTGCCACGCGTGAGATCGATCTGCGTTGCATTGCCACACGTTTGTACCAGGTGTTGGGTCGGCAGGTTTCGGAAAGGAATTTTATGTATTTGAGAATTAGGGAATTTGGGGATTTGAAGAGTTGGACAATTCTAGATTTTTAGATAATTTGGACTATTTGAGAAATTGGGAATTTCGGAATTTGGAAAAGTTGCAATTTGGAAATTTGGGAATTTGAGAAATTGGGAATTTGGAAAACTGGGAACTTGAGAATTTGGGAATTTAGAAAATTGGGAGCTTAAGAATTTGGGAATTTGGAAAACTGGGAACTTGAGAATTTGGGAATTTGGAAAATTGGGAACTTGAGAATTTGGGAATTTGGCAATTTGGAAAATTTGGGAAATTTAGGGAATTTGAAGAATTTGGGAAAATTAGGGAATTTGGGGGATTTAGAGAATTTTCAAATTAGAAATCTGAGAACATCTGAGAACTCCTGGATGTAGAAGTTTAACTTTGTCAACTGAGAAACATTGAAATCTAAAAATTTAATAATTCGTAAATCGGAGAACTTAAGAATTTGCACCCAGAGTATGCATCGCAGACGAATGAAAAATGATGATAGGAAAGTTAACAGTGAACGAACACAGAACGGCGAAAGTTGGACACAGGAGATAGTGGAAAAGGGACCGCGATCGAATCGAATGTTTTCTCGGAAGGTACAAGCCAGTAGATTATCCCTGTCCGTGGCAGCCGAGGGACGGTAGTCATGGACCCAGACCGGCAAGATAAGGCACCCGTAATTGACCATAACTCAAGGAAATGAAGCGGCGAACGGTACCCAGCATCTATATTCCGTCGTTGCTCGAACGTTAAGCGAGTTAACCTTCGGCCTGAATGCACCGACCTCGATGCAAAATCCGCTCGGACTCGCGATATCTCCACGGATGCTCGGGCTTTTCAAGAACCCCGCTCCGTACACGGACTACGATCACGATTTCTTCCTTCGAATTCACTAACGTGTAGCCAACACGGTGGCTAGAACGAGATCGTAACATAAACCATACTCAAACGGCACATGGTGATGTTGTGCCACTATGTGGATGCGTAGGACATCACATATGTGTAGAATATACATGTACATGTACATGTACCTACATATGTGGAACATCACATACGTATAGCATATACATGTACATGTACATGTACCTACACATGTAGGATATCACATATGTATAGCATATGCATGTACATGTACATGTACCTACACATTACAGGACATCACACATGAATAGCATATACATGTACATATGCATGTACCTACACATGTACATGTGCATGTACCTACACATTATAGGACATCCCATATGGATAGCATATACATGTACATATACATGTACCTACACATGTACATGTGCATGTACCTACACATTATAGGACATCACATATGAATAACATATACATGTACATATGCATGTACCTACACATGTACATGTGCATGTACCTACACATATATGTATATATATGCGATGTTCTATGCATCCACATAGTATATGTACATGTGTATGCTATACTTACATATGTGATATATGTATTTTCAAATCGTGATGTCTTAAATCCTCTGAAATCCGCAGATTAGTAAATCCTCAAAATCTGAAATTCTAGTCCCCACATTTCCATACCATCGATTGAAAAGATAACTCGTACCTTTCGCAAGCATTCGATTCAATCGCGGTCCCTTTTCTACCGCAAGAACTTTCGCCTGGTATTGCCTTGAAGTTTCATGCCTGGGATAGAAATATCCGCGAGCACCGTCGGATTTAACCCTTTAATCCTGCTACCGGTTTAATCACGATTCCTTCGGGGCAATTCTGGAGCAGTCTCGATATTACGGTTTTCAGCTTCCAGATGCCATTAACATATTCGCTACTTAGAGTTTTTACGAGTGACGTAAAATTATGCAGGGTTTAACATCGCACATCTGCAGCAGTGGACAGTATATTTCGTAGTGCTTAAAAACGTACCATTACATCAAATTATGCAAATTTGATGCTTGAACTATGGAAAGCGATCTTGGGCGGTTAAAGTACGGGGCGATACGCAGTTTTCGAGGATTTATCGATTCCTTTCTTTAAAATTTTGCTTCACGAAGAGCTTGTATAATTTCCGACACAGTGTTCTAACTGTTCAACTGTTTTAACTCCACATTCCCAGCAAAATAATTGAATTTGCACATTGCAAAGAGAGATAGATTGTAAATACATAAAATCTCAAATAGAGATTTGTGAGTAGAGATTGTGAGCAAAGTGAGTAAAGGAATAAACAGTAATATGGAGGACTAGATCTAGTTTCGTGGATCAAATATCCGTGACGCTTGCTCTTCGCAAATCGGTGCCACGCGTAATCCTGCTTTGACAAAGTTTCGAGCGACTCAGCAAGATCTAAGCCGAACGTTCGTCGATCAAACTCCGGTGCGACGTTGGATCTGTCGGCATCATTTCCTTAATGTAATTCCCAATAAACAAAGTTTCTCGAGGGAAAACTTGGTGAACGGCCGTTCATTATGTCGGGGCGACACGAAAGCGCGTCTTCGAACGGCTGGCAGACACGAAAGCTCGATTTCTCGAATACCTTGAACGAAATTGAAGCCATCGGATCACGTTGCAATCTTGTTCAAATCCAGTCGGAAGAATGATTGTGTTGTGTACAAGTTAAGCGATAGAAATCGTATTGGAGATTAATAGACATTTATTCTTAATAGACACTCGTTATGTCGCCATATACATATATGCATGTATACATACGTACAGATGTCAATCTACAAGATGGCGCGTGAGGTGGACTCAAAGTAAAAGGAGCTACACTTATCCCCCATTGTCAAAGGGATAGTCATTCAGCGTCTTCTAGCGATACATTTCGGCAAATAAGAATAATGACAATAAATATAAACACCTGGATGAAGCTCTTCAAGCGTCAATTCGTGGGTTGGCATCAATACATACATGTACCAAGATGTATACAGTACTTCAATGAAATAAGAATACTCATACGTTAATAAATTTCAGTTACAATTAATAAAAAATTATTTTACAAATAATTGGCGGAATAGAAACGCAAATAACTGACAAAAAATAAAATTAACCGACTTTATAATTGATGTGTACATGTGCACCACGGCAGTCGGCCATTTTCACAGCACTACTCACCGCGAATACTTCTATAATATCACGATATCTAGATACTTACTCATCACCTCGAATGCACAGCTTTTACATACAAAAGTTAATGCAGCTCCGCATGATTCGTCTAGGAAACCGGTTTACTTCATCCGGGATGGTTGCTGTATTCGATAAATCAATCTCGTCTGGTTCGAGAACGCGGCCTGGCAGGACCTACTTCGCTCTACCTGTCGCCGGATGTTTCAATTTGTAATAGGAAATATCTACATTTATTATGCGATTCCAGGTTATGCACTGCATCCGGTCGGTACGAGCCGCTAACGACGCCGATCGATATTATTAGACCTCGATTTAATTGTAGACGACTAATCAACCAGTTTCGTGAGTACGAGCACCTGCGCGATTAGATTATAGAACTTTGATCAACGGTTTGGTAGAAAGAGGGAAACGTTGTAGATTCAAATAATATTTATGTGAATATAGGTACAATAGGATTGATTTTAATTGTAGTGATGTTAGTAAAAATATTTTGACACCTAGAAATTTGGAGAATGGACAGCTTGGGAATATTTGTATTTTCATGTGGGACGATGTGAAAAGGAACTGTATGTAAATTTATGGATATAGGAATTTAGGGTTATGAGGAACCAGGTGTATAGGCATCTAGGGATATACAGATTTGGAGTTATAAGTCTATGGATAGAGATGTAATGATGTAGAGATGCAAGGGTATACGAATCTAACGATACAGGCATGTGGAGATTTAGAGATCGAGAAATGTAGAGATGTAGGTATCTAGGTATATAAAAATTTGGGAATATTGTGATTTAGGAGTGTGGAGACCTAGATGCGTGGAAATCTGAGAGTACATGGACCTCAAGGTGAATTTATCTGGGGGTATAGAGATTTAGGCATATGGGGATCGAGGGATGTAGGAATTTAGAGATGAACCTATTGCATGCTGAAATTTTTAGAGATATAGGGATATAGATATCTAGGTATCTAGCTATCTAGAAGGAATTTACAGATGTATGAACCTATTGAATGCTGCAATTTTTAGAGGTATAAGAATATAGGTACCTAGGTATCTAGGCGCCCAGAAAGAATTTAGAGATAAATCTATTGAATGCTAAAATTTTTAGAAACCTAGGAATATAGGTATCTATGTATCTAGCAATAAACTATGAAAATCTGCAGACATCAAAATCTAAGAATCCAGAAATACACATATGTCTCAATATACCATACACGTACACACATCCTCTTTTATACCACAAACTAAATATTTAAAAATGTGTTACTTAATACAATTACACTAATACTAAAAAAAGAAATGAATACTAGTTCCCAATAATTCATACACTCGTTTGTCGTACCTGTCCATGACAGTTAACGCGTTAATTGAGTTGGTATTTCGCGAAGTCACACTGTGCACAAATAAACATGTACAGATAAAAATGCCGTGGCGCGAAATGAAGCTCAAAGAACCGTGTAATTTATCACGGCATTAATTTGGCCCAGTTTCACGGTCGAACGTGTGATTTTATTGCTTACAGGTCTGGGTCATTATGCAGCCAACTTGTTCCAGGTTTTTTATCGCGAACAGTTTATGGTTCGAAGCCAGAACAGGGTTATTTTGGACCGATATTAATGAAAATTGAACCACTTCCTTTTATTTTGATTTCTCATCCATTTGTCGATTCCGTTGGATTTAACAAGTGGAGAATAATTTAATTGACTGTAACTCAGGAATGTTTGACGTAGCTTTAATATGGTTATTGTTAGATTTCAGAAAAGTGGGTGTTGAATGATTAGTAGTTAAGGAAATATTTAATTCATTACTTAATTATTGTTATTTAGGTTATTATTGTAAATTATGCTAAATACCACAGATATAAGCATATACATAAATATACATACACATAACGTGTATGTAACACATTTTTCTTGAAGGGACATATTTTTTGGACATCAAGTTGAAAACATAACCTAGATTTATTTTAGGCAGTTATACTTTTTGGTGACGTTACTTTTTCGAGTGTTTTTCTGTAATTTCTTAAATGGAATTACTACGAAAATTGTCAAATATCACAAATACAAAATTGTATGTCATGAAAGAATATTTCACGTACAAAGTTCGATACATAACCTACATTTATTTCGGGAACTACATCTCTTAAAGAGGACACTTTCATAAATATATTACATAATAAAAATGATAACTTATGAAATGCAAATGACAACAGTATAAACATTATTAACTATTATAAATGTATAATTACAATTCTAGAAAATTATGTTTACCAAGTTTGAAACATAATCTACACACATGTTGAGCAGTTGTATCTTAAGAATGATGCTTTAACAATTGTTACTCAATTATCCGAATGAAAGTGACAGGTGTGACCCAGATATTGTTAAACATCATGTAGGATGATACTCAATTTATCGAATGAATCACAACTGTGACCCAAACACGATAAACATAAAATGATAATTTATGAAAGTGACCCAAATATTGTTAAACGTAAACATAAGATAACTTATTGAATAAAAGTAACAGTGACTCAAATATCATTAAATACCATAAATACAAGATGATAGAATCAATCCAGTCAAAATATAAATCATCTCATATTTAAATATCAATCTACATAAATTCAAAACATCAACAAGTATTTCCTAAGAACATGAATGATTAACCAGCATGACTTCGACTTTTTCAAGCCTCGTTTCGAAAGGTCAGCTACTGTACTGTGCATATTAATTTTCATGCAGATGCAAAATAATGGCGGATCCGATAGAGATCACGATTAACGGGAAACCGAGAATCCAAATTGGGAATCATCAGCGCGTAGGAGATTCGAAGAAGCGTCTGTTCCTCAGCTCGTCTCGCGGTTTTACGACTTCGATCGTTTCTACCCCCTCTTCGGCAGAGAAGTGCATCCACGCATTCCACGCTAATTGCAAAACGCGACTGCGTTTCCAATGCAGCAAAGCGAATTGGAGCCCGGAGGTTTGGTCAGTTTCTATGGTATACCAGCTATATAGTACGTTCGGCTTTCATAGCGGAACGGACTTAAAAATCCGACTAGGATCGTTGGATTCGCAGGTCGTGGGAAACGTTCACCTCTGCTCGCGTACGATTCGCTTGCTTCGTAATCACCGCGAGTACACTCGGGTACAACGTTGCCTCCCTTTGGATCACCTTACGAAGACTTGACAACTTTTTATTCTCAAGATTTTCAAATTTCATTGAGTTTTGCAGTTTAGGATTTTTTTATTTAGTTAAGTTTTATAGATTAGGATTTTTTATTTAGTTAGATTTTGTATTTTAGAATTTTTTATTTGACTAGGTTTTGTATTCTAGAATCTTTCATTTAGGTAGATTTTGTATTTTAGAACTTTTTATCTTGTTAGATTTGAATTCCCAAAGTCCTGAAACCTCAATGATTCCAAGTTCTCAAATCCTTCCGACAGAACAACCAAAAAATCGGTAAAAATCACGGAGTGAACAGTCTATGCGCCCTCGATTGCCATATTTCCCCAGGGGCGGCAGATTTGTTGTTGACTGTACCATCTTGCGAGTACCGTCGATGTTATCTCGGTCAGATTATCAAGTCGTCTTGCGCGGCTGTCGGCCGGCAACCAGGATCGAGCCATCTCTGCAAGATTAACGGGGAAAAATGTTAAATTGATTCCTAGGACGGTGGCCTGCACGGTGATGTGGCTCCGATACGTTTCCCTGAACCGATCGCGCTTGTAATTACACTTTTTGCGACCCGATCGGCTGGACGAAAGAGGAGAGTATGCCACGACGAGACGTGATCGAACAGAGCGTGATCGCCAAGAATCGATCGATAGTGATTTTATAATCAGCCGACCGTTTATTAAGCCGGACCGATGTACACACAAATGAATTAACATGATCGGCTTCAATTATTCTGTTATTAGTGACTCGAGCGAAATTTTTGTACCTCTGCACTTCTTGCATGATGCGAGAGTATGGCAGTAGGCGACGCGTGGTCTGCGCCGTATTTATATTTAGCGGTCTGCGGGTACAATTAGACTCTATTCAGGTAAAAGCTCTTTGTCCTTATTTGTTACTTGCTTTTCTCAATGACGAGCGAATTTATATTATTTATTTATGTTATTTGTGTTGATATTTATTGTACAGCTGTATTTTATCGATTGTAACAGTTTGTCTTACCATTTTCATTTTTATGAATTTGTTAATTATTTTTATAAAATATTCATTATTTTTATATTATAACATGTCTGCTCTTAGCATGGTTCTTTTTATTGTTTTTATAAATAGAAATCTGAGTATCTAAACACTCAAGGATTGATGTCCAAGTGGTTCATACGTGTATGAGTGTGTATACATTCATATGTGTGAAAACTCATATATGTATGAATGTGTAAATATTTATATATATGTATATTTAACACTAATGTATCGTTTATATGAATAAATAAAACTGATTGAAAAGAAGTTTGTTCCTCATTTTTGTAGTCATATATGTATGGGTGTGTAAACTCATATATGTATGATTATGTAAACATTTATATATATATGCATATTTAATACTATCATTTATATAAATAAATGAAACTGATTGAAAAGAAGTTTGTTTCTCATTTTTGTACGAGAAGCTGTTTCATGGATGTCACGAATATCATGCAAACGAATGAACATCTGGAGTCGTGAAATGAATATCTTTATAAAGTTAATTTAATCATTATATCTCAATCTCAAACTTGAATTTATAAATACAATTATTGTAATAAAATCGATCTCATTGCAGTCTGTGGGTCACCCAGTACATGAATGCACCAGAGGTAACATAATATATGTATATGAAATCTCGAGTGCTAGGATAATACACGGGATACGCTTAAAAACAATAAGAAATAAAATGCCCCGACCAACACATGTACGATCCAACTCTGTTTCCAAGTTATAGCGAGTTTAATGTTTCATTAATTCAGCATGGAATCGAAGAAGGCTTCCGATCCGCAAATCCGATTAACACCTGCGTGTATCGAAACGACAAGATCGACGATAAGACGCTTACACCCATGTATCGAGATGCGAGGTGGTCAGTATATAAGCATCTGCTATGAAAATAAATGATCGCGAGCCTTTATCAAACAAAACTGGCTTTGTATAATCCTAAAAACAGGGACTAATATTACACCTGTTACCGATAATCGCGTTTTCATTGCTTTTAAAATTCCAGCTATTATGGTTTATGTAATTACGGTCTATACAGGGTGTGTTGGATTGGAAGGTGGGAGTTTTGGGATTTGGAAATTGTGACGTTTGGGGTGGCAAGGATTTGGAAATTTGTACATAGTAATATTTGGGGATTTGGAAATTTGGAGATTTGGAGATTTGGAGATTTGGAGATTTGGAAATTTGAAGATTTAGAGATTTAGAGATTTGGAGATTTGGAGATTTATAGATTTGGAGATTTGGAGATTTAGAGATTTGGAGACTTAGGGATTTGGAGATTTGGAGATTTAGAGATTTGGAGATTTGGAGATTTGGAGATTTGGAGATTTGGAGATTTGGAGATTTGGAGATTTGGAGATTTGGAGATTTGGAGATTTGGAGATTTGGAGATTTGGAAATTTGAAGATTTAGAGATTTAGAGATTTGGAGATTTGGAGATTTGGAGATTTGGAGATTTGGAGATTTGGAGATTTGGAGATTTGGAAATTTGGAGATTTGGAGATTTGGAGATTTGGAGATTTGGAGATTTGGAGATTTGGAGATTTGGAGATTTGGAGATTTGGAGATTTGGAGATTTGGAGATTTAGAGATTTATAGATTTGGAGATTTGGAGATTTGGAGATTTGGAGATTTGGAGATTTGGAGATTTGGAGATTGGGAGATTTGGAGATTTGGAGATTTGGAGATTTGGAGATTTGGAGATTTGGAGATAAGGGAAATGGAAATTTGGAGATTTGGAGATTTGGAGATTTGGAGATTTGGAGATAAGGGAAATGGAAATTTGGAGATTGTGACGTTTGGGAAGTTAAGGGTTTGGAAGTCTGTTGATAGTGATATTTGAGAATTTGTGGATATGAGAAATTGGGGATTTACAGATTTAGAAACTTGAGATTTTAGGAATTTAGGAATTTGGAAGTGCTGAGATTGGTCAAATGTGGAGTTTGGGAATTTTGAGATTTAGAAATTGTGACATTTGGGGAGTCAAGGTTTTGGAAATTTGCAAATAGTAATATTTGAGGATTTATGGATTTGAGAAATTTGAGATTTGAAGATTTGGGGTTTTGGATATTTGGAGATTTGGAAAGTGAACTAACTTTTAATAATACACATATATAGAAACATGTATACACCACATCAATATAGAAACTTAATAAAAACTTACCCCATTACTTAACCCATATAAACTTAACCCATATATGTGTTACGTGGTTGTTAACGTATTAAAAAGAAACCACTGCAAATATATGTTGTACTTGTAAAACAAGAATTTGGGATCTTTCTGGTAGAAAGAATTTCTCCGCAACGAGCGAATTCGTGTTTCAACGAAACCGTCTAAAAGTGCGGCCACTTTGATTCTTTTCTAGCGGCGCGGTAGCGGCACTCGTAAATGAAAAGGCAAGCTTATTGTAACGCGGTACCTAATTTCGGTTAATTGTATATTATTACGACGGGCTTGGTATCCAGGGAAATTTGCGGCGAAAGCCGTAGCGGGATGGGCATTGTAGCCCTGGACGAGGGCGAAGATACGTAATGGCGAGCTCGTGCGTTCTCGCGATCGCGTCCTTTCGAGCGTACGCTCCGGATAATTGAAAAATTAAATCTGCGCGATTAATGGCACGATATTTATCGCGGGAATTATCGTAAATCAGAGACCATCCGATAAATCGACCGTTACAATATAATATTTCCCATGTTTTCGCTGTGCGAGGAACGTTCGGTGAACCAACGGTTAACTTGAGCATCATGATCATTTCTCATTGATCCTCTGCTTCCATGCGTACACTGTGTGTTGTTTGCGTTATCGGGAAACCGTGAGCTCATTACGAATTTTATAGGGAATTATGTCAAAGTTTTACTTTAAGATATACTAAGATGCTTTACAAAAATACTTTAGGATATACTAAGTTTTCAGATTCTCATATTCATATGTTCTAAAATTTTCAAACCCCAAATTTATAAATTCTCAAGCTTCATTCATATGTTAAAAAAATCTTAAACCTAATACCTAATTTTCTAAATTTGTAGGCTTTTGAATTTTCAATCAGATCTTATTACGTACACGAATTTTAAAATAGGAAAATTCAAACATTGAAAAATTTCTATTATCTACCCCCAAATTTTCATATTGCAACAACACCAAATTCTCAATTTTCTATGTTCTCAATTCCAGATCCCCAAATTCTCGAATTCGTAAATTATTGTACATAAATTTTGAAATTTAAAAATTTCTAAACTTCCAAATTCCTATTATACACTCCCAAATTTTCAAATCCTCAAATCATCAAATCTCTAAATCTTCAAATTCAAAAGTCCCTATATCCCCACATCTCCAAATCTCCAAATCTTCAAATCTCCAAGTCCCCAAATCTCAAAATTGCCAAATCTCCATTACTTCAAAACCTCAAATCCTTCAATTCTTAAATCCCCAAATCCTCAAATCCCAAAATCCCCAAATCCCGAAATCACCAAATCTCCAAATCCCCAAATCTCCAAATCTCCAAATCTCCAAATCTCCAAATCTCCAAATCTCCAAATCCCCAAATTCCCAAATCCCCAAATCCCCAAATCCCCAAATCTTCAAATCCCAAAATCCCCAAATCCCGAAATCACCAAATCTCCAAATCCCCAAATCTCCAAATCTCCAAATCCCCAAATCCCCAAATCCCCAAATCCCCAAATCCCCAAATCCCCAAATCCCCAAATCCCCAAATCCGCAAATCCCCAACTCACCAAATCTCCAAATCTCCAAATCCCCAAATCTCCAAATCTTCAAATCTCCAAATCCCCAAATCCCCAAATCCCCAAATCCCCAAATCCCCAACTTACCAAATCCCAGAAACTGCAAATTCCAAAACTTATATCCCTTCAACTACACCCGCAAAGATATAACACTTAAGAACTGCAATATAAGTTAGTTAAACGAGAAACAAACATGTATAATATTTTCGTGGCAAAAGGACAGACTCATTCGTTACCAAGATAATAAATGAATCGGTGGATGCAATTATTAGCGACATGGAAGATTTGAATGGAGTGTTTTTATTAAACGGACTCGCTGGCGCTCTATTTTGCATGGAATTTCAGGCGACGGAAATGTTGCTAAATTTACGAGCCAAGTGTCGGGGGATAAATCATCGATGCAGTGGAAAGAGCTCCGTAATTGCTTTTACGTACGTATTAACAATTGCATTCGAGTATGATCAAGTTAAAATACACGTTTTATGAAATAAATACCAAATTTTTACGACACCATCGATTTTAATGTGTTTTTGGGAGAATTGCGGAACTGGAAGAAATATTTAATGCTTGTTTTATTTTACTGATGTTCGCGTTGAAAACGCCTCTTAAGGGTTGATAAAGATACTTTACAAAATTATAAAATACAATTGGAATTACATAATATTGTTTCTGATAACGTATTTTAAGTTAAAGATATTTCAACACTTTTATTATTCAATTATTTTTGGCAGAACATTAAGTATACTAGTGTAATCAAATAAACTAATGAAATAGACAATGCGACAGTAGTATAAGTTGTAAAATAATAAACTGATGAAATAGTAAAATGAGACAGTAGTATAAGTTGTAAAATAGTAAACTAATAAAACGGTGAAGGAATAATAAAACAGTGATATATGCTAGAATAGTAAAACAGCAAATTAATAAACTAACAAAATAATAAAATAGCAAATCAATAAAACAGTAATACAGTAAAGTAATAAAATGCCCCTCAGAAAATATAAAAAAATAACAAAATTTGATGATAGAGTCCAAAATAAACATTTGAGTTCAAATACTTCAAATGTCTTTTTAATTGTCTCTAATTATTTCTGCAGCACTCACCGGAAACCAACGTTGTACCCAATAAGGAGGATCGAGATGTGAGCGTCCCATAAGAAGGCAGCACACGGGACGCAGCAGCAATTTTCAGCTCATCGGCCAGCCGTCTCGTCGACGACAATCTGAGGGACCCGCGAAGGTAACCCAGAAGATAGAAGGATTAAAAGTGTCCTTGCCCCTCGAACCTCGTTGGTCTTGGTGGCGATGCGAGAAAGAATCTTCTCGAGGACGACGATGGGAAGAAGAGCGGCAAGAAGGCCGAAGGAGCGTGTCGTCGAGCGATTCCACGCGATAACGTCGTTCCGGTTCTCGAAACCGGCGCGCCGGTTCGCGCGTGAAAGAACACGTTTGCGGGACGGCAATAAAATATTAGGCTGTGAGGTCCCCTCGTATATATGGCGACCGGCAATCTTTCCTAGAAAATTAAATGCGATGTTTTGCTCAATCGGACATCCCGTCGAGTATTCTCACGGGTGCGGCACGAGCTTACAACAAATCGTTTTCCACCGACGCTGCACTTTTCGGTCCTCGTTACTTTTTCTTGATAATCGTGCATTTTCATTTGTTTCACGATAATATGTTATATATTTTATTAAATTAATTCGTACAGGATTGGAGAGACTCATTTTTGTCGAGCAATTTTGTCGCTGAACTTTAAATCTTAAAGTTAAATCTTATGTGATGAAATTTATTGATCATATGAGTGTCATTATGAAGATTAATAAAGACAATATGATTCATAAAGTGATTACAATATTTAGGTACTTGTATAAATATAATCACATAAATATGCTTTCATATAATTTTAAATTTGTAAAATTGCAAAATGGCAAAATTATAAATAAATTAACCTACATGAAAAAATAAGATGTACCTACGAAAATAGTAATACAAATAGTGAATTATATAAAAATTTAAAAATAATTAATATTTATATCAGCCATCAGCTGACATAACAAAATTATACGTATTTATTTTTTAAAATAAGATCTTGTCAGACGGACAACGTTAAGAACGAGAATGTTAAAATAAAAATTTTTCACTGTTTATAATTATTAACGTCGATCGTTTAAAACGAGACTAAAGACCTCAGTCGAAGGTGGAACATTTCCTGGCGCACCTTTTTCTTCAGCAAAGCCACATTCGTTGTTTAAAGAGAACAGTATTTGCGTTACGTAGCGCTCATTACCGCGGCTCGAGGTTGGCAAATGTAAATTAACGAAGAAACCGAGGCTCTGAGCTCCAGTTGAATACTGGACGAGAAGTAACTTCTAGTTTCTTTTTAGCTGATACGTGGAAAACGTGGAATTTGAAATTTGATAAGAAATTATGTGCAGATAAATAAAGTGTATGATAATAAACTTTCATACGTAAGGAGCTTTAATGAAATAATTAAGATATTTAAGGGTTTAATCCGAAATATTTGCGACTCTACTTTATTCAGAGTTGAGTTCTAAGCTTGTGCATTTTATTTTATGTTCATGGTATATTTGAATATCTTAAGTAGAGCGCTTTAAATTCGAAAAATATGTGGGACTCTCGCTATATGGCCCTAAACCGGATAGGAGTGGAAAGAGTTAAAGGGAAGTGGATGGAGTTAGTTGTCAAAATAGTGCAACAAATAAATTCTACATTCCTAAATACTTTAACTTGAAAACTACTGAAATTCTAAATATTCTAATTTGAAAACTTTCGAACTTCTAAATATTCTAATTTGAAAACTTTCGAACTTCTAAATATTCTAATTTGAAAACTAAATTCTTCAATTTGATATTTGTAAATTTTGTGATTTGAACATTTCAAAGTTTACAAATTTCGTAATCTCTCAACTTAAAAGTTCCTATATTTTTAAGTTATCCACTTTGAAATATTTGTTCTTAGAATCTCAAAGTGCATTTGAAAATTTCCCAATGAATGTCCTAATTTGAAAATTTCTGAAATTTCTAAAATTTCTAAAATCTCCAAAACTTCTAAATTTCTAAAATTTCTAAAATTCCTAAAATTCCTAAAATTCCTAAAATTCCTAAAATTTCTAAATTTCTA
This sequence comes from Megachile rotundata, assembly GCF_050947335.1. Taxonomy (NCBI): domain Eukaryota; kingdom Metazoa; phylum Arthropoda; class Insecta; order Hymenoptera; family Megachilidae; genus Megachile; species Megachile rotundata. Next base: position 8,116,748 of record NC_134991.1, on the reverse strand, counting down.
AATTTCTAAAATTCCTATAATTCCTATAATTCCTAAAATTTCCAAAGTTCCTAATATTCCTAAAATTCCTAAAATTCCTAAAATTTCTAAAATTTCTAAAGTTCCTAATATTCCTAAAATTCCTAAAATTCCTCAAATTTCTAAAGTATCGAAAGTCTCAATTCTCCCAACCCGAAAATTTCCAAATCACTCTCCCTAAATTTGAACATTAAACACCTAAATTTTCAATGTGACAATGTATAAATCCTCACCCTTGAACACCCGTAAAAGCTGAGAAACGTTTCAAACATGAAAACCTGTAATTTCTAAATCTTCGATAAAGGTGCAGTACAATGGCCCCCGAGTCATCTAGCGACGTCCGAGAGTAACAAACCAATATACGTTTTAAGAGCCCCAACACAATATAAGCCCAAGGTCCCCGTACCACGAAGAGCCTCATTGAACCGCACGTTTCTTCGCAATCAATAAACATCATCACCCATTAAATCCATTCATAAACCCATCAGGACATGATCCACGATGTAGCCGTGTAAGCTTCTTGGTACGTTCAAAGGTATCTTTATCAAGCAATTCCGAAAGGGGAAACCTTCGACGTGACGCAAATAAAAGTATCCCAACGATGTTGGTCGCTGGCGATTAACGTTACATTGAAGGCACAAGTAATAGATACTTGGAAGCTTCACGGGCATCATCGTACGCGCAATTCACTCATGATAATGGCCTGGAATGGCTGATTCGATGCGTGGTATTCAGATCGCGACGTTGTTTCTCCGTAGAAACTGGTACGCTTTGTCGACCTACGTTTTAGCCTCGTTAAGAGTGCACGATGTAAATCAATCGGTAAGTGAGGCAATCCATGACGAAGCAAAGGATTAATAACCAATTAGAACGGCGGTTACGATCGCCGGGAGATACCTAAACGATTCTAGCCAGGTTGGTCGACATATTAAATTACGCTTTTTTCCCGCTTGTTCTACCATCACCGCTGGCTACTAATTACGCGGGTTCTATTCGATAGCTGTATCAATCGGCTTGTTTCGAAACGGGAAAATCGATTCATGCGAGCTGCACTCGGCCGACGACGATGTTGCGTTTAATTGGACAGTAAGCGTGTTCGAAGCGTACGCGTACTGATTGTGTGTTAATTTCGCCGTTTGTAGGTTGGACGTAAACGTTGTCAGCAACGACGGCACACGGTGGTTCGGTGAACGGTTTATCGCTTCGAGCGGTCGAATCGAAAGAGGTAATCGTCGATGGTTGATCACCGTTTGAATTTCTCTAATTGCTCGGGAATCGGCCAACCTTTATTACCTGGCCTTTTATTATCCAATTAGTCTATTATTTAAGTGTTCTGTTGTCTTTTCGTTCCCCTATGTTAATTGGACATTCATTACCGATCGTTAGTGGTCGTTCAACTCTGCAGAAATTTACTTGACGTAAACTGAGTTTTGTTAATACTCGATCTTCCAATTTATATTCCTTCCAAAAATGAAACAAGATACTTTATTAAAAATGCTTTTATACTTTATTTTAAAAAATCTGTATCAACTCAAAGATTGTAACAAGTATGTAGAAATGTTAGAGAATCAAAAGAGAAGATCCAAGTATATCTCAAGAATTAGCGCTCGGATAGCGCACGTTCAGCGAGCTCGGTAGTTGATTTTTCTCTGCAATCAACATGTTCGAAATAGCAACCCTAGCATTATCGTAGACCAGCATTTATCCGCCTCTTTCCTCGAATACAATTTACGATTACAAACGGAATTCTCGGTGAGATGCCTATCTCTCCGGTTTGAAGCGTGCGAGCAACGCGCGAGTCGGTAAATCGCGTGGCGAGACGTTTCGCGCCTTGGCGAGCAGCAGAAACAGCCGTTTATGTGCCGTTAAACGTCACCTGGACGAGCAAAATCTTGGTCGATGGATACACGAGTAAAACTACGCCGGAAGTGACCGGGACACCGTCGCTTCTTATCCGTGGATCTCGAACGATGGTAACTGTTCATTTGTCGACTAGCCACGTGATAAGGAACGCGAAGATCCATCGACCTAGTCGCAAGAACGATAGCTATGACTTCCGGTAACGAGAACCTAACTCCTGCGGCTGTCTACGATATCTTTTGAAGCTGTTGTTATCTCGTTGTTTCTGTCACACGACCCGTGCATCGAGATCCCTCGTAAATGGACGAACATCGGCGCTGATGGAGGTACAAGACGAGACCTTTTTTTGGGGTGAAAAGGGTAATTGAGCAGCTTGTTCGACCAGTACCTGCTTATTCCGAACGATGTTTAAGCGGAATTTTGTAATTGTATGGAATATTAAGGAACATCTTGGTTAACTTCGTGAACGGCCAGAAGGAAACTTCAGCTAAATTTTATGGTTTTATGGAATATCCGAGATGGTATTTTTTGATTACTCTTGTGAACGATCTTTGAGTGAATTTTATGACTGTATGAAATATTCAGGATGGAATTTCTTGATCAAGTTCATTTGAGAACACTGAACTAGTTTTATATTTTTATGAGATAATGCGGATGGAACTTTTTAATTAAATACTTGTGAAATGTTAGATATGGAATTTTTTGTTAATTATATGTGGTCGGTTCATAACAATGATTGTTAGGTTAGGTTATTAGTATATTAGTATGTTAGTATATTATAGTACTTCTTCATCAAGTACCATCAATAATTTTTAAATGCATTTGATAATTATATAAAATAAATGAAATTGTTTGATCAAATATACACAGTGCATTTAAACTTCAATTGCAAAATTTTATTACTTTTATTAAAAATCCCAACGTGATTGTATAATCACTCTAAACGATGAGTTCCATTGCAAGCAACGACTGTTTAATCTTAACCAGTCGTAAACAACACTTCAGTTTTATTTTAAAAAGGTAAAATAGTCTATTTATCTCATGATGATGTCTCGAAGAACATCATATTCCTTTTCTGTTTCACTATCAACATTAACATCATCTTAATTAGTGTAAAAGTTAAAAATGATGAATACAGTCTCATATTTCATGAGTTTATAATATACAACTCATACAGGTTCATTAGTCATATTTGTAGCTTATTAAGCATATCTCCTTCACTCGCAGGTGTACTCTTATTTATCACTCGATTCAGCCAATTAATTATAATTATAGGTGCAGACCATAATATTATATTTGATAACCTGTTAACAGCACGCGGCAAAAAAAGTATCAACTTTGGCCGATTATTTAATCTGTCCAATTTCACTTAATCAAGGTATCAGTAATTAAAATGAAAATTACCAGAGTAATTTAATTCCAACGACAAGAAAACACGCGCGCTCGCAAATAGAAAAGGTCTATGAACGACTTTTCGAACCATCGGTAAGAACTTGCTTCGAAGAACCAGTATACTAGTACTCATTAGCAGGGAAGATACATCAAGGGACAAAACACATGCAAAACGTGTACAAGCTAGACTAAACAACGTCGTAAATTTGCTACCGTTCTTATCGCCACTAGATCCAACCGATTCTTCGACGATGAACCGCTTTCTCGAAACTGAACGGGATCGAGCGGAAATTCTGCAACGGAAGATCAATTAAGCACAATGAAGTGGCAGAAATGTTACATACACGATAAAAGTGTTAAACCACCGTTGATCGACTGCAGGGTTTAACCCATCAAGTTTACATCAGGAAGAGTGATCGTTCTCAGGCATCATAACAATTTAACGATGTTGAACGTGACGTGGAAGACGGAAGTCGCGATCCTGAAACGTTCCCGAGTGATACTGTTAAGTTAGAAAATCAACAGGGAGAAATAGTCTAATCGTCTAACGGTGACACATAACGGTGGACATAAACTTCCAACATCCTACGCTACATCTTGTCTGGCCATCCGACCGTTACGTTTAGGTGTTGTACCTAACTTTTACGGTTCACGTTCTCTACGGGAAAACAACGTTTTTAAAGAGAAAGTATACTACGGATAATATTTAAATTATAGTTATCAATTTTTTAGGTTATCCTCCTTCATGAATTTTACGTATCACATATTTAAGTGTACATATGTGGAGTATATGTATATTAAATGCACTGGAGTATATTCTTAAATACATATTATGCATTGAAACATATGTGAAGTATATGTACATTAAATATACTGGAGTATATGCTTAAATTCATATTATACATTGAAACATATGTGGAGCATATGTACATTCAATCTATTAGAGTATATGATTAAATACATATTATGCATTGGAACATATGTGGAGCATATGTACATTCAATGTACTAGAGTATATGATTAAATACATATTATGCATTGGAACATATGTGAAGTATATGTACATTCAATGTACTAGAGTATATGCTTAAATACATATTACACATTCGAACACTATACTTAAATTTGAATTTTTTACTAAAAAGACTTATAGTATAGTGAACAGTAGTTGGATACATCATGTTGAGGTCATTATATCTTCACATACTAGACATGTAACTCTAATTGTTTTATAAAATACTTCACTAACAATCAAAAAATGTCCCAAAAGAAAGTTACCATTACATTTCATCGTGAATTTCTCAAACAATTTAATACAATGCTTATAATTAATTTTTTATTCTAAATGACCGTAAATGATAATGACCATAAACGGGGTCAAAAAGCAGGGTCCGATGAAGAAAGCCATGCATCAAACATGGCGGCAAGTATGTCAGTGGTAGCCAGCGAGCCGCAACGAAAGAGATTACCGAAAGCGATATAGTAACGACAATGCTCGCTATCTTTTCGTGATCGATACCAAGGAAACCATGGGAGAACCGTAGGCGTTGATTGAGTGCACTCGCGAGTGCACGGACGCTCGTCGTTTTTCTGTCGCAGCTTCGAATACCAGGAGCTCGCCACGCGGACAAGAAAATCCGTCGGGTATAATAGTGTTGGCCTATCGGTTGACACCGTGACTTCCACGGGTGGTTCTATGGTGTTCGCCTACTAACGATACAATCAACCTATCCGAGAGTCGAGAGTTATTATCATAATGAACGGCCGCCCGGTTAATTGACTTTTGCTGGACGATTAACGACTTTCTCGAGTTTTATTAGCCAATAATCTCCTGACGACGAACATCGCGTTCGCCGATTCAAGATTTACCGCTACATCTAATCGCTGTCCACGGAATTCGCCGACCGATGTTACACACTCGGTGTCTGTGTAAATGCATGATACATGACGTTACATGGGCTTTTATCTGTTGTAAACGGGAGAACATGGGAGCGTGGAAAGCTTCTTAGAGAAAACGGCAATATAGCGGGAGGATAGGTTAGGTCAATCGTGAGAGATTTTTTACACATTTTTAAATTTGTGGATTTTGAAAGTTGGAAGTTTAGGAATGCGAAAAGTTGAAAATTTAGGAATCTAGAAATTTGGTCATTTTCACCTAAAAAATTAGAAATGTAGAAAAATTTTAATTCTCGAATTTAAGAACTTGGAAACTTTTAAACCTAAGAATTTTCAAAAATAACCTTAATAACTTTAATAATTTCAAAATAAAAAATCCACAAACCGATATTTAAAATTTATCATATCGATATGCTCCATCAAAAAATAAAATGTAGCAAGCTCCTCCCCTTACAGGTACCCATAAAAAGCCTATCTGTGAAAACATCTATATCGCAATCTATAAAAAGCTAAAAATTCAACTAAAAATTAAACCGACTTATAATTAAATAATAATAACGCATGCCAGCGGTTAATTACAGCCTTCGTCAAGTAAATCGCCGTTGAAAAAATAATAAATTATGATGAAGATTCGACTCGTATACGGTGTCGAATAAATTATCGATCAGGTAGCCGAGTGCGTTTCTTGTAACGGTTGTGTCTGGTTTTTTATTGATCAAGGATGTTCGCTGCCGGTCTTACGACTTTGTAGATAGATTACAGTTTTTAATACGATGGCAGTAATTAAGCTTAAGCATTAAATTGTACGGGAAATAGCCTTCGGATAGTTATTATGACTCTGTTCGACGAATCTCTAAGTTAGGATATTCATAAGGAAACCTTGATTAACACATTAACTGTTGCAATGGCAACAGATGTACGTAGTAAACTCTTGGTAAGCCATATTTTAATAAGATGTATTAACACGATGAGTGCTGTAGTCGAAACAGTCGTATCTAGTATGATATAGTGTTATACAAGGTGCCTCAAAAGATACTTACTACAAATTTATTTATTCTACGAACATAATAATAAATCATAATAAACAATTCATCAATTATAATAATAGGGGTATTATAGAAGTACATGTAAATTTCACTAACCTAACCTAACTTTATCCTAAAAAATCTTCCATCTAATTAAAACTGAATCGAATAAATTAACACGTCTAATTTTTATCCTACATTTGTAATTCAATTAGCTCTAATTTATAGCCTAGCAAAGTTAATCCAATTAGATCCAATTTTCAATCTAATTAAATTTAAACCTCTAATTTATATCAATCAATTTTTAATTCAATTAGATGGTGTTTTGAATATAATCGAAGTTTTTAATTTGTTATTACAGATAGCGGATAATTTTGAGCGTTGAGAAGAGTTCTCGTTTAATAATGAGAAGCAGTCTTACGTGTGGATATTTATGACCGCGTGGTAGACGTTGAAGTCGAGTATCGGTATCGCGGTACAAAGATCAGGTCTGGGGAAAAAATGTCCTGGTACCGTTCTAACGATCACACCATGAGGACGTGTATGCACGAAGACATATCAGAGTGTGTGACACCGCACGCGGATGAGTGTCATTATCTGCGGTAGGTGTCCGGCGTGACGCGAGGTAACCAGGTGTCAATGATCGTGCTAGAATGAAATTACGAGCCACGGTTCCAGCGGCTGCGTTCGATGCACACCGTTGGAAATTAAACGGTAAATGGAAGGTTACCGACGACGAATCGAGGCGTTTATTGGTTTCTCGATTTTATAATGGCTGCGATTCGTTCACCGAAATCGCCGGACGAATTGAATACCGTGCGTTACCGACACCGTGAAAATTAAAATTGCATTCCTGCACGAGAAATATTGTGCTGGATACAAATGGAAATGCGTGTTTTTGCTCCTTTTATTAATTCCACCTTTTATTTGTGGGGTTTCTCAGAGAAACAATGGATGTGCTCTTCGTTTCGATTCTTTAATGCCAGGTGTATTCCATTTTGTACGCGGTATGCATTACTAACTTGTGGTTCTTACCATTGTAATTCTTTTCGATAAATTTTAGTTTTATTTCCAAAATTTTTATTTTAGTTTCACTTGGAGATCTAAGGTTTTAGTTGCACGTTCAGAATTTTAATTTTCGTTTTACGAGGAAATCTGCAATCTTGGTTACTTTTAAAATTAATTTTTGTTTTGTGATAAAATACAAGTTGTTATACGTTTATGTTATTTTTAAAGATACTCTCATTATATAATGTAGATGAGACACTTCCACTATATTTTTAAACTAAAATGCAAGTAGTAATCTTTATACTGTATTTTTAAAATAAAATACAGGTACTGATGCTTTCACCAGATTTTTTAAAGATAAAATACAAGTAGTGATACTTTCACCACATTTTTTAAATAAAATCCAAGTAATGATGTACTCATTGTATTTTTTAAATAAAATACAAGTAATAATACTTTCACAATATTCTTAGAACAAAACACAGATACAAATGCTCTCACTACAACTTTTAAATAAAGTACAAGTACTAACACTCTCACTATATATTTTAAATAAAATATAAACAGTAATGCTTTTGAACTTAATTGGTATTCCTGCCAGGTGTTTCTTGTACACCTGCCAGCGTTAGTAAAACACTAAACTAATTAACATAAAAGCGATTGAAAATACTTATGGTAAGTAATTATTTGCTCACTGTCCGTTAGCACTTCAGGGATTATCTGAGTTGTACCTCTCGTCTAAACTCTACTGATGATGTAATACAGAGAAATTAATAATTCATTCCTCCCTATTCTTGTACCACTTTAATCATCTTGTGAATATCCAGTTAGTCTGTCCGAAGACTGTTATTCAATTTTTATGTATATATTTACATATCTATATATGCTCTTTAACTTGACGTTATTTTTACTTAATTATTTTGGATTCGACTGACTTTGAATTTACTGTAAATTACATTATGATGTTACTGTTATATTATTAATACTGTATGACATTATTTTTATGATATGTATAACTCTATACTACATATGCTTCCCTTACATATTTATCGCTGTACCTAATTTTAATGTAAAAGTTCATAGATTTAGTGTTAAGAAGATCCATACATCTAGTATGAGTAGCTGTTTGAAAATCAACCCTTAGAATATAAAATTAATCCCTTGTACTATGATTTATTTGTCAGTTGTCAGTCAGAACTAACTCATAGCTACAATATTAAAACAGACAAAGAATCATTGGTATCAATCGTTAACTATAAAGAAAAATAATTGAACTTCAAATTAAAGACTACTAAACATACGAGTAAAATTGATCATGAAGTACGAGTGCCTCACGAGATTCAAAATAGCAAGGTGTTCACAGCAGAGTGAACCTTCAAGCTTGGGAAGTGAATCTCCAGTCAACCAAGTTAACTTCTAAGAATTTGAACATAACCTAGTACAATTATTTCAAGCAAGAGAAAGAACCCTAGCGAAACGAAGAAGTTCATGCAAGTCTGTCGCGTGTCTCCCTCAGCAATGATTTAACGATCTCGCTAATGATTGTCCACGCCACGTGCGTGTGTACGGGACTCCTCCTTTGTCCCGGTGCACAATACCAACTAATCACGTCTCCGGCACCGACGTACGATGCATACGAACGTTTTTTCACCAGCGAAAAGCAGATCCCGATATCCTGTTGTTCACCACGCGAACACGCGTTGCTCTTTCGCATTGATTCCACAATGCCGAGCAATTATGTTTAAACCCGCTTTGTCATCGGCTCTGGCCTGTCCTCCGAGAAGAAGGCACAGACAGATTCCTCGCGTGCTTTCGACGCTTGATGGTTCTATAAGGAGTCGCCGCGATGAAAACCGGCCACGCTGCTGTACTAACGATAGTTTCATTAACAATCTGACTACAAGGGTGTGCTAATCAGCGGGCAGGGGGAAGGGACCGAGGAAGTGACGCGATGATTGCGTTGACATTTGAATCGCAGCTATTTTGCGGCCACGTTTAGGTTGCCAACGGGGCAACATTGTCGTGCCTGAAGAGGCGATTTCTCATTTGTGCTGGCTCATTCGAAGATAGAATATCCAAGCGTAAATTATGTTTAACGATGGGCTTGTGTGGGTGGAAAAAGTTTCTCGTTTATCCTTTCGTGCCAGCTTGGGCGAGCCAGGTTTTGCGTTTTTCTTCCTAAGACCGCGTTGTTTTGTTTCAATTTTTATTTTTATCATTTATTTCTTCTTCTTGTACTGTCTCCTATTGCATAATTTTTCTTTTGGCTAGTATAAATGTATATAAGTATAAATAAATGAGATCAGGTTCACAAATGAATGTTTCACAAGATATTAGTTTGAAAGTTTAGGTCGCCATTTTATGACAACAGTAGTCGACAACTGAAATTAACGAAGCTACAAACGAGGGTTCCATCGCAAGAAGCAGTTAATCAAACAATAAATTCCGAAGCGGAAGAAATAACGTTCGAGCAAAGAAACAAGTGGTTCGCACCTCCGTAATCGAGAAAGTTGGAACTCGTGGTTTTCCAGGTCGCCCAGAAGAGCACTCAGCACGATGAGAAACGTAAGAGCAAGTATTGCGATATTAGAAAACGATACAACGGAAAGAGACGTCAGAAAAAGGAAACGGTGTATGGTCGAATCGTGCAAGAAATCGACGTCAACTGGACGCCGATTTCGTTCCTCGGACTTGGTTCTGACAGCCATGAAGGATCGTCGTCATCCTCGTGAGTCAGCCCGGCATTATAATGAAAATTTATAGCATGGTAGACCGCGGTGCTATTGTAACTAATACTGTGCCGGCTCGTCCACTTGCCGGGAAAAAGCGTTGGATAAGGATCTACGGAATAAGCGAGCGAATATCATGGACCCCCCCTAGCGTTCTGCCACCATAGAGAAACGAGAATTATAGGTACATGGAAGCTGCCACCTGTTTGTGGCCGTCTCACCAAGTGACAGATAACTTAACAAGGTTAATTCGTGCTAAGCTTTTTTGTTGGGTAATCGCGTTAATTGTGTAACGACTCGGGGAGGATTATCATGTAGTGGAGGGATATCAAGGGTATAAGGAAGAGAGAATTATAAAGAAAATATTGTGTGAGGGCCTCTCACATTTATTAGAACTATAAAAAATAATTAACAAAAATTTAGGGAAATCCGCACAAAATAGAAATCTTAAAGTTTACAAACCAGCACATTAAACAATGTAGAAGAGCAATTTAAAAGCAAGAAGGCTGCTCTTTCGTAACGCTTGAATCTGCCATCGATCATAATGCTCCCCCATCAAATCATACCCACTGGTACAAGTTTCGTTCGAACAAAACGCACCGCCAAATGAAAGATCATTCTCGTAGGTTGGTTACGTGTTTGTGTGTTTTTTAAGCGTTTAACGGATCGCAGAAATTTATGGGAGGATTATAATATCGCCGAGCCGGGTGATAAATGTCCGCATGGTATCGCAGCGTGGCGAACGATGGGAAAAATGGCCGTGACAGGAATAATAAAAGCTCGAAGCACGTTCCGAGTCCTTTCGCTCTCGTTGGACTGGCGATGGTGTATCTTGAAGAGCCTGTATCGGAAATTATCTGCAAAGATAATGTCGAGTTACAGCTACATTGTACAGTACTTGATATTGTCCTTTTTTTCGAAGGATTATCGAGAAGTACCGCTCACAGCTATAACGTGTTTTACAGTTGGCCACTGATTTACAACGAGTAAAAATATAGAATAAGAAGTTGCTTTGTGCGTTTAGTCGTTTGGTCGAGCAATAATTTAGACCGGACGCAAGATATTCATGATTTCATTTTTATCGCCGGACGAAAAAATATGAAATCTGAATAAAGTAAGAAATATGAGATGCACAGAGTGGAAATAAACGTGGCCCGTTACTGAATACTACAGAGGGATGCTGTATCCTCATAAATAACTTCGAAGAGCACCACTGGCGCTAATATTTTCATACAAAAATCTATTTCCGACCGTCGAGCTTCTGGATGTAGGTGAGCGGATTTTTGTTTTGGGAAATTAAACGGGCAGATGTTGTGATATGTAAATCGACGATAAAGAGTGGATTAAGTAGGAAGACGGAAAATAAGTTTTTTATGAAGGGTATAATGTATGATGATGGAGATGCAGGCGCTTGATGTGTGACGTGATGGGTGGTAATTTGGGATTAACTGTAATTTGGAAGTTTTTTAGTTTTCTAGATTTTTTATTAGTTTTCTAGAATTTTAGTTTTATAGTCGTCTAGCGCTCTAGTTTTCTATTTTCCTGGTTTTCTTGTTTATTAGCTTTCCAAATTCCCAAATTTCCAAATTTCCAATTTCCCAATTTCTCAATTTTTCAATTCTCCAATTTCTCAATTTTTCAATTCCTCAACTTTTCAATTTCTCAACATTCCTATTTCTTAACTTTTCAATTTCTCAATTTTTCAATTCCTCAACTTTTCAATTTCTCAACATTCCTATTTCTTAACTTTTCAATTTCTCAATTTTTCAATTCTTGCATTCTTTAATTCCTCAATTCTTCAATTCGTCAATTCTTCAATACCTCAATTCTTTAATTCTTTAATTCTTCAATTCTTCAATTCTTCAATTCTTCAATTCCTCAATTCCTCAATTCTTCAATTCTTCAATTCCTCAATTCCTCAATTCCTCAATTCTCCAATTCTTCAATTCTTCCATTCTTCAATTCTTCAATTCTTCAATTCTTCAATTCTTCAATTCTTCAATTCCTCAATTCTTCAATTCTTCAATTCTACAATACTCTAATTTTTCAATTTTCCAATTTTCAGGTCCCCCTCCTCCATTTATCATTTTCTAATTTATCACGTTTCCTACTGTTTAAATTTCTAATTTTCCTATTTCAATATTTATTTACTCTCCTATTCCTACTTTCTTATTTCCCAAGTTTAAAATTTATTCACTCTCGTAGATAGAAATTTAAGAATTTAGAAGTATGGATGTTTGAAATTTCCAAATTTTCAAGTTTCAAAATATCAATCAAAAAATGAAAGTATCACGAAATTCAGAAACTTGAAGGCACAGAAATTCAAATTTTTCTTCTTCCACATACGAACCTAATACAAAAAAATCACATAATAACAAAAATATCAGAAATTTTCAATTTTCCAAGACCCCACTTATATGTGAACCTTAATTTCCACCTAAAATATACTTACTAAACGTACCACCAGGTATGAAACATTAACACCTCGTGCAAAACTGTTTGAAAAACTCTCGATAAAGAAGATTACCTACACGCAAACAACCCTGATAATCGATTTTCATGCTCGATCGAGCATCCCTGATTACATCGACAAAGTGACCCCATCGAAACGGAGTACGACAAACCCCGATTGCGTATAATATATCCAGCGAACAGATACGTATAATTCGATAACATTGATGTTGGACGCGTTTCGTAATAGTCGCCAAAGGGTGAACAAAACGCTTCGAGGAGGTAGACGTAGATCTTGTGCACGCGTTGGATGGTGCCGATCGGTGTCTAGGATCGGCATAGCGAATTTATGAGTCCGCCGATGTGCCACGATCGAGATTCCGCAGATTTGTTCCGCGATACCGCTCCTAGCTATCAATTTTCGCACCTCTATCGATTATTCTTCTGGATATCTCTAGGGAGGAGAGTCTAGTTTACAGTGTGTCGCACTGAAATCTTATTCGCGACTGAATTACGAGTTCGTGAAACGTACAATTTCTTGCTGGCACCCCTGGAGAGTCCAATTCCATTTACTTACGAGTGAACAGGCTAGGCTGTCGTGTTCCACTTGTAATGTTACGGGAGATTGTTATTGAGTGGATGTGGATTTGGTAATGCATGAAGTGATGACGTTTGAAGATGCGTCTCGCTGGTTTCTGCAGGATGTGGTTGGAGGACACGAGTTTTTGTTGGGAAGTATTTGATTAGTGTTGTGGAGATTGATTTTGTAGGGAATTGTGGGGTTCGAGGAACTTTGGGAATTTGGGAAATGTGAGGAATTTTGAGGGTTTTTAGATTTTGGAGAATGTGAAGAGTCTGAGGGATGCATTTGGCAAACTTTTGGAACTTGGGGAATGTAGGATGTTTAAGGAAAATGAAGAATTTGGGGATTTGGGATTTGGAAATGAGAGATTTGGGGATGTGAGATTTGGGGTTGTGAGATTTGGGGTTGTGAGATTTGGGGTTGTGGGATTTGGGGATGCGGAGATTTGGGGATGCGCGAATTTGGAAATGTGAGAATTTGGGGATATGTGGATTTCAGCATGTGGGAATTTAGGGATGTGGTGATTTCAGGATGTGGAGATTTGGGGATGTGAGAATTTGGGAATGTGAGATTTGGGGTTGTGGGATTCAGGGATGTGGAGATTTGGGGATGTGAGAATTTGGGAATGTGAGATTTGGGAATGTGGGATTTGGGAATGTGGGATTGGGGGATGTAAGATTTGGAGTTGTGGGATTTGGGGATGTGGAGATTTGAGGATGTGGAGATTTGAGGATGTGGAGATTTGAAGATGTGGAGATTTGGGGATGTGAGAATTTGGGAATGTGGGATTTGGGAATGTGGGATTTGGGAATGTGGGATTTGAGAATGTGGGATTTGGGAATGTGGGACTTGGCGACGTGGGATTTGGAAAACTAGAATTTGGGGATCTGAGAATTGGGGACCTGGGATTCGGGGCTCTGTAATTTTGGGTCCTAGGGTTCAAGAATCTGGGATTTGGGGATCTGAGAATTGGAGACCTTGGATTTAGGGATCTGGGATTTTGGGGATCTGGAACTTTGGGACCTAGGATTCGCGGACCTGGGATTTAGAAAACTTGAGAATTTGCAATTCCATAATTTGGATAATGCAGAACGTGCATAATTGCAATTTGCAAATTTGAAAATTGGCGAATCTCAAACATGAATATAAAGAATTTAAAAACTTGAAAATTAGAGGAATTAAAAGTTTGAAAACTTAGAAATTTAGAAAATAAAAAATTTGCAAATTTAAAAGTTTGGACACTTGAAGATTTGTACAATTTAAAATTAAGAAACTTATTGTCAGATTAACAGCAGTGAAATTCGTGCTGTCCACATTATAATATACTAATGCCAGTTCTTAATTGAAGATATTGTCCAATATAATTATACATTTTCTAAAAAATGTAACTGAAACTTAAAACAGAAGTGTCATATAGCTTATCATATTCAAAATGCTAAAGACAATTCATTCAATAGTTTATATATTTACTTTCCACACATATCTTGTTACTTTTTAACAGCATCGCATTACAACGAAGTTCTTACAAAAACTTAAATTTTGTTCGATTAAATGATGTTTAATTCAGTATTCTGAAGTGATGATATTGAATTTCCTGGGTAGAATGAGGCCATCTAAAAATTTCCCTTAATCGATGCACCTCTAGGGTCATTTATCTTTGGAGGAAAGTAGGTGTCACCAATTTCTTTGCCGATATGACGTTCAACGTGTTAAATGGGAGGGTGGTCTTAAAGGCTCGTGTCTTTTTCAGATACAGACAATTTATCAGCTACCTACTTACTTTCTTCATACAAAATCAATGAATTATACTTTAAAGTATGAAGTTAGAATTAAACGCGTTGCGAGTTTATTCTGTATTTATTATCAGTGCAAAGGGGTGCGAAAATTTTAGGTAAAATTTGTGTGGAAATTTTGAAATTTGAAAATTTAGGGACTTAGGAATTTGGAAATTTTGGGGTTTGGAAATTAGGGAATTTTGGGATTTTGAGATTTGAAAACTATGGAATATGGAAATTAGGAAAATTCGGAATTTTGCGATTTGGAAATTGTACATTTTTGGAGTTTGAAAATTACGAAATTTTGGGATTGTAATTTTAGTATTTAGAAATTAAGTAATTTAGGTATTTGGAAATTTTTGAATTATGGAATTTAAAATTTTGAAACCTATGAAATTGTAGAATTCTGGAATTTGGTATTTATGGTATTTCAATATCTACAAATTAAATTTAGGTACCTGGAAATTTGAAAATTATGAAATTTTGCGATTTGAAGATAAAAGTATAAGTTTAAAATTCGCATTCCACTTACAAATTCGATATCTTAAAAAATAATCAACCTAACTTCAAATACTCACATTTAAAAACATAGAAATCTATGACTTCCCTTATATATTCCCTATCTATAAAAAAATCCGTTGTAATCCCATAAAATCATCCATCATCAACTCTAGTAAAAACTCAAGATCAGTCATATCGAAAGATTTAATTATCCCTCTAGTGAAAAAACTGTACAATAGGCTTGAAATTAATGCAAACAATCGAGACACCGGCTGGAGCTTATCTGACCATGGATCTGCAACACCATGGAACAAGCAGGCAGCAGTCCCATAAAGCAGCGGGATACAATGCGGTATCGTAGCTAGTGCATCCGCGCCAGGAGAACACGTATGTAGTCAGAGTAGGCGACGGCATCGTTGTAGTTTGTTTTTTTTCTCCGTTCAAACGAAGAATCGACGTACTCGTTTGTACGTCCACATGTTGATACACCGGTCTCTCGTAGCACGTTTACAGGAAAACAATAACGCAAATCCGTACATGGTATATGCGTATCGTGAAGCGTTCTCCCTCGAACATCCGAAGACATTCGGTGCTCGATACTCGTATCCGTTGAATACCAATTCCATTTGTATTCCAACGGCGTTCTGCCGTCTTTCCATTCGAGAACCAACTATCGGGATGATAGTTTTCGAAGCATTCGCTTGTGGACGCGTACACGGCTACGTGCAATCGCAATCTGTACGGCTGGAAGTGTTCCGAGCATTTCTTCCCGATCGAGATTATGAAAACTGATGGAGAGAAGACGGGGTACTTGGGGAAGACATGGGAATCTTCGTTCAAAATTATTTTGAAATTTTATTTCTCTGTTTTGTTAGATGGTGCCTGACTATTAATGATGATGATGGTGCCTAATTACTAAATCTCCAAATTTCAAAACTTAGCAGAGTGAAATTGTCAAACTTCCAATTTTCTAAATCCTAAAATTCTCAAAATTTTGAATCTGCAAACTTCCAGTTTTCTGAATCCTCAAATCCACAAATTTTCAAGTTTACAACCTTCCAGAAATCGAAAATCCCAAATTTTTAAATCCCTGAATACACAAATCCTCATATCTCAAATTCCAGCTCCCCAAATCCCAGATCCCCAAATCCCCAGATCCCCAGATCCTCAGATCCCCAGATCCCTAGATCCCCAGATCCTCAGATCCTCAGATCCTCAGATCCCCAAATCCCTAAATCTCAGATCCCCAGATCCCCAGATCCCCAAATCCCAAATCCCAAATCCCAAATCCCAAATCCCAAATCCCTAAATCCCAGATCCCAGATCCCAGATCCCCAAATCCCAAATCCCTAAATCTCAGATTCCCAAATCCCAGATTCTCAAATCCCAGATCCACAAATCCCAGATCCCCAAATCCCAAATCCCTAAATCTCAGATCCCCAAATCCCAGATCCCCAAATCCCAGGTCCCCAAATCCCAGATCCCCAAATCCCAGATCCCCAAATCCCAGATCCTCAAATCCCAGATCCACAAATCCCAAATCCACAAATTCCAGCTCTCCAAATCCCAGCTCCTCAAATCCCAGATCCACAAATTCCAGCTCCCCAAATCCCAGATCCCCAAATTCCAGATCCCCAAATCCCCAGATCCCCAAATCCCCAGATCCCCAGATCTCCAGATCCCCAGATCCCCAAATCCCAGATCCCCAGATCCCCAAATCCCAGATCCCTACATCCTAAATTCCCACGAACTGAAATTGTCGGATTCTCAGCTTTCTAGCTCCCCAAATCCTCGAATCCTCAGTTTTGCCACTTCTAAACTTCCCACAAACCGAAATCCCCAACTTCCCAAGTTTCCAAATCCCTAAATCCACAAAGTCCACAAAATCCTCAAACTCGAAATTTGTAAACTCCTGAATTTCCAAGTCTCCACCAACAAATCCACATCCACAAGTCATCCTCAAATCATGAAATTTCCAAAAATGCAAATCACAAAACTCTAGTATTATAAATCTTTCAACTTGCAAGTACCATAACGATGGTAAATTGATACTAAAGCCAATTAAGCTTCGCACCGTCCAGGATGTTTGATATTAACAGTAATTTCGTGCTCTCAGTCTCGCGTTTCAAGGACTAACGTCCTTTACGACTGCTGTTCAAAGGAACGAAACAAAAAGGAGACACTTCTTTATTTCTCTTACAAAAGGAGGAATTCTATTCACAGCCATCATAAACGGTGCTTTTACAAAGCCATACAAAATCCATTTATGAAAACGGACCAACACAATTGCACTAACTATAGTTAAACATCCTCTTTGATTTGCTCGAAAAATAACACAAAATTATCCCAATTATACTTGTACAGAAAACCTTAATAATTATAACAACTTTAAAACAATTATTATTACTTTACTTCTTACATTAATAAAACATTGAAATATTCGATGTATCAAAAATTTCGAAAGCTAATTCTTAAGATTTAATTTTTGTAGACCTTTCTTTCTTTCATATTAAATATACCATTCTTCCATATTGAATATACTTAAAATTATGATATACATGTCGAATATTTTATTAAAGTTTATTACAAAAATTTTGCTAATGTCTCAGTTGAATACAGACACCTGTCAGCCATTAATAATTCCCGATTTTTCCAAATAAATTCGCGTACTTAGCACTGTATTATTAGCTTGTCAGTGTTGCAAAAGGATCAGCACGATCGTCGGGGACAGCCGCAAAAAAGCATGTTAATGACTGCCGTGAGTCACCGGTTGCGGCCTCACACACCTGTGCACCTAGTGATTTTGCTTTAATAACGTGTCCAGTTTCGACATGGAGACCGCGACAACTCGGAGGCTGGCATCAACAAAATTTTTGTTGTTCCCTTAATGTAAGACAAATAGATGGTGTCTTGTAGGTGGTCAACCGACTACCTGTTCCAGTGATTTAGCGTGCTGTCGGTGACACCTTCGACCATTTTGCTCACGTTTCAATTTTGTTAAATGGCGTCTCGAGCGACGGCGACTCGTCTCAAGGACACCCTGTGCTCCGAGCGCACACCATACGATTGCCAGGGTGGAACACCGTAAGAATGTTACGTTGAATTAAGAGTTGAGAACTTGATGCCAATTTACGGGGACCTTGCCAGTCGTTCCGCCATTGTTGCCGTAAATTTATGGCGTGTGTTCGGTTGCTCACGATGGAAGGGACACCGGCGACTTATTTATGAGGATGTCGCAAACTTTTTGTACCGGTGTTTTGGATTAGTACGATTACTAGGGGATGGAGAAGAAACATCTGCTTTTGTCTTTCTTTGAGAAGCGTTTTGACATTGAAAGTTGTGAGAGGGACTTTATAGGGTTGAAATGTTAACAGATTTTTAGTAGAAATGTTAGTTAATGTAGGTTGTTTAGCTGTTATGGTGAGAAAGATTGATATGCTTGCGAAATTTCTGAGTATTCAAATGAACATATTATCAACTCTCGGAGATCCTAAGGCACTGGGTACCAAATTTCGAAAATTTCAAGTTTGCAAATTTTTACGCTTTTATATTTTTGATTTCTTAAATTCTCAAGTTTCAACATTTTCAATTCCATAAATTAAAAATTTTTTTAATTTCTAATTATCAAATATCTTACTTTTTAACTTCCCAAACTCGAGTCACCAAAATTTCTTACTCTTCAATTTCCCGAATCCTCATAATTCTTTCGAGTTTTAATCCAACCTTCGAGTTACGGATGCAAGACGTCTGCTTGCTAATCGGAGCCATCACTGACACGGATTCCCGGCGAGCGGATTAGCGATGCAAATTTTCCACACGGCCGAACAAAATTATCGAGCGGCGATATCGACTCAATGAAAACTAGACTAACGACGACGTGATTATCGCCACGTCTGGTCATTACCAGATAACGAAACTGTCGACGATACGGGTGTAACAAAAATTCGTCTTTTTATCATGATAACATTGCGTTTATTGAACAAGTATATCCCCATTACTAACAAGGAACCATATCGAACCGCGACACACCGATTTTAATGAAACTTATGTGAAAGATAGTTCTCAAGAAAATATTTGACACGTATTTTTTTCTATCGGCCACCGTTCACTTTGAAGGGGTGAAAATAGCCCTGGAAGTTGGGGGTTGAAATCATATTTTTGGGAATATCTTCGGAATTAAAGAAGATAATTGAATTCTTTTTTTTGTAAATTGTTGGTCTTTAAATACGGAATTTTTGTGCGTAAAAAATTTCAATAAACTTTATTCACATAAGTTTCATTAAAATCGGTGTGTCGCGGTTCGATATGTTTCCTTGTAAGTGTTGAACAACAGTTTGATCTAACTTTCGATTTTATGATCAACCTATTTGTCTAAAATTGTAACCATTCGAGGGTGTGTCGATTAAGTGTCGACGTACTTAGATTTCAAACTTGCACAAATTATATTAATGTGTAATAAATAAATTTATAATTTTCGAACCTTGAATTGAAAATCTTAATTTTTCAAGATTATAGTCTTTATAATAGAAACAAATTCACAATAGTGATTAGTAGTTGTAAGATAAGAATTTTGACAATTAAAAAATAAATTAAAGTAACATTTAAGTAACAATTGAAGTAACATGTTCAATCCCAAAATAACACTTGCATAAATTTTCTATCTGAGACGTTTAATAATACGCATCTGCGTTTGAAGACAAGAAAACGGCTAAAATGTTAGAAAATGTAGATTTGATTTCGACGACCGGAAGATGTATGACGATAATATGAAAAGTTTTCGAGTGACGATAAGTCTATCGAGCATGAAAGTGTGGGTCGACTTTAAGAAGAGGATAAAGTTTGCAGGAATCAAGCCTCTGAGCTTCCACGAACGTGTAACCCGTGTGTAATCTGTGTAAGCTGGCTGTTGTAACTCATGAACGTCGGCAATAAGTTTTCCTGCTCTCTGTAAATCCGATCGCTTCGAAGATTTCTTATCGAGCGTGGTTATTTTGTCAGCTACCGGGATTGTTTCGAGAATTAAAGGAGCATTGAAATGCTTCTTGCGAATGCGAGAACTGTGTATGGATGCATGCATGTGACAATACTTTGGTTGATGCAGAATTTATTTTAAATTTATTTGCTTGTGGTTTTAGGTGGAATTTTAGGGATTTGGGAATTTGGAGAGGTAGAGATTTTGGGATTTTGGCATTTGAGGATTTGGAGATTTGGAGATTTTGGGATTTTGAGATTTGGGAAATTATGGATTTGGGAATTTTCAGGTTTAGAGATTTGGAGATTTGGAGAATTAGGGAATTAGGGAATTAGGGAATTAGGGAATTAGGGATTGAGGAATTTAGGGATTTGGAGATTTGGAGATTTTGGGATTTTGAGATTTGGGAAATTATGGATTTGGGAATTTTCAGGTTTAGAGATTTGGAGATTTGGAGAATTAGGGAAATAGGGAATTAGGGAATTAGGGAATTAGGGATTGAGGAATTTAGGGATTTGGAGATTTGGAGATTTTGGGATTTTGAGATTTGGGGAATTAGGGATTTGGGAATTTAGGGATTTAGGAACTTGGAGATTTGCAAATTTAGAGATTTGGAGATTTTGGAATTTTAAGATTTTGAGATTTGGGGAATTAGGGATTTAGGAATTTGGAGATTTTGGGATTTTTTTATTTTGGTATTTTGGTGTTTAAGTATTTGTGGATTTTAAGATTTGGGGAATTAGGGATTTGGGAATTTGGGGATTTAGGAATTTGGAGATTTTCAAATTTGGAGATCTGGAGATTTAGAGATTTTGTTGTTTTGGTATTTTGGCATTTAAGGATTTAGAGATTTGGAAAAGGGATTTTGTTGTTTTAGTATTTTGGGCATTTAAGGATTTAGGGATTTGGAGATTCTGGGGTTTTGAAATTTGGGGTATTAGAGATTTAGGAATTTAAGAATTTAGAAATTTGAAGGTTTAGAGATTTTGGGACTTTGTTATTTTGGTATTTTGGTATTTTGGTATTTAAGGATATAGGGATTTGGATATTTGAGGTTTTGCGATTTAGCTATTTCCAAATTTAGGACTCTGGGAATTTGAGGTTCAAGAATTTGAGGATTTACAGATTCGTAATTTAGGAATTTGAAGATTTCAAACTCTAAGCATGTGAGCATTTGTATATCTGTAGATTTGAAAACTTAAACACTGAAGAATCTTAAAATTTGCAAATTTGATTAATTTCAAAAAACTCATAATACTTCGTAAATTTGAAACTTAAAATTGTCCCCTTCAAAAAAAGTTTATTTCTCACATTTCACATCACTCCATATCCCCCAATTCCAGTCATACAAACTATTCATCCAAAACTTCTCCAATCGATCATAAAACTTCCCCGCGTCTCAAAAACCACGTCACACGAAAAAAGAAAACTAAGAAAGAACATCGTCCCCTCGGCTGAGTAAACTCGCCGAATTTCCGTTCGCTATTCGAAGCCTTCCTGGATGGAAAATTTATTCAAGCACATCATTTACGATTCAGTCGCATCTCCCTCGAAGGAACACGTGCCTTAAGACGTGTTAAGATAGATTCACAAGGCAAAAGTTGTCCTAGCGTTGAAAAGAGTCCAGGAAGCACTAGCGCGATTGCTGGATGGCGAAGGTCATACACGAAGCTACATGGTGTTCCATTTCAACAACGAGATTTCAGCTCGCTGAACACGTACGAAATCCTACTGTAAAGTTCAGAGGAGTTAGACTGTCAGTATTGCCTGAACTGTTCGCCTAACTCGTAAATTATTTTGTCCACACGCATTCTAAGTCGCCATGTTTCAACGGAACGTGATTGCCATGAAAGTTAATGCCGAATTTGTGTGGGAGGAATATTGGTGAACTTTTAGCTGATGATTTTTATTTATTTTGGTGTGTATTCTTTCTTTAGTTTCGTTAGACATTTTTCACTTATTTACTTTACTTACTTTGTTAGACATTTTTCACTCATTTACTTTACTTACTTTGTTAGACATTTTTCACTTATTTACTTTACCAGTTTTATTAGATATCCTTCGTTTATTTTACTTGTTTTATTAAATCTTTACTCATTTACTTTGTTCAGTTAAATATTCTTCACTTATTTACTTTGCCTATTTCATTAATTACTTATTTTCTTTATTCTACCTTCAGTACGAAAGCTAAGTGTATTCAACACTAGTAGAGTTACTACAAAATGGCCGAAAGTTACAAGCAACTGTTGATCGATTTCGAAACATATCAAATTAATTTCTATACTTGATGATTGCAAATCTTAATAATATAATATAAGAAAATAAAATAATATAATAATAACATTTTGACTGTCACATTAGTAACAATTATATCTAGCAATTAATAAAATAAATATCTATACCTAATGATCTAACATCTCACTACTTTGACCGTCACAATAAAAACAGTCATACCCAATCATTTAACATGAATGAACATATTAAAAATTAATTTTCTACTACAATGAATGATCTTGTTACGTCAACTCGAACGGTATTCCGAATAATTTCGGTGGTTTCTTTAGTTACGCAATCGAACGGCCACGGGACGTAAAGGTGGCATTCCGCTAACAAAAGAGGTTTCATAAGGCTGATTATCGAAGAGCAACGCCTGCCCCGACTTATTTTGCGGTCGCAACGATTCAGATCCGATCACCAATCCACAAATTGATCGTCACCTTCGTGGAAAGACGGTGAGCAGTGTTATGCGGTCGAATGGAATTTCACGATTTTACGCTCCGTTGCGGAATCGTGGTCGTTACGCGTCCAAGTCTGAATAATATCCACGGGCTGGTATCGTTCTCGGTACGGTTACCGGCCATGCCGAATAAAGGAGCATAGTTACGTGCAATGAATGTCGAGAACAGAGATGAAATATATCCAGTTATCGTACTTACACTCGTCTTTCTACCGATCGCTGCAGATGCGCCCGTTGTGTGTACACTCGGCTGCAACATGGCCACAGCACACGTACATTTCAAAACTTTTTGATCTTCAAATTTTTTGGGTTCGAGATATTGTAATATTTTGTGTTTTTTGATTTTGAAGAGTAACAAGCTTTTTAGATTAGACTTTCGATGCTTCTGAATATTATAGGCTGTATATTTGTGAATATCAAATTGCTGGATTCCTATGTTGTTAATTTATCAAGTACTAAGATGTCTAAATACCAAGATTTGCAAATACTGAGATCTTGAAATCTTAAGGATCATAGATTCTAAGATTATCAAGTCCTAACATTTTTAAATTTTGAGACTGCAAAATTCCATGATTATCAAACCTCAAAATCTTCAAATCCTTAGATTGCTGAAATCATAAAATCCCCAAATACCAAGGTTCCTTAATACCAAGACCACCTAATTCCAAGATTCCCAAGTCCCAAGATCCTCAATTCTCAAGAACCCCAAATTCTAAGATTCTTAAATTCCAATATTTCTAAATATTGAGACCCCAAGTACTAAAATTCCCAAATTTCAAGATGTCCAAAGTCTAGAGCCTCCAATTCCAAGATCTCCAAATCCAAAGATCTCCCAATTCTAAAATTTCCAAATCCCAAGATCCTCAAATACCTATGTCCCCAAATTCTCAATACCCACATTTCTAGACTCTTAATTTCCTACATTCCCAAATCTCAAGATCTCCAAATACCTACGCCTGTAAATTCTGTAGTCCCTAAATCTCTGAACCCCCAAATCTCTATAAATTTCTAAACCTCCAGATCTCTATTCCTCTCAGATCCAAAGATGTCTATGTTTATCTTCCAATCTTCTAAATTCTTAACCTCTTACAACTACTAATTTCTATATCCCCAAAATTCTAGATCCTCAAAATCCCTAAATCTCTAGATCCTCAAGCTTGTAAGTCCTCAAAGTATAACCCCTAATGCAAACACCCAAATGCACAGACCCTAAATCCTTAGACTTCAATATAACTTACTACCAAAATTAAAAAATTCCGAAATCGTCAAGCAATTCGTAGATTTTGTAGTTCTGAAAAATCCCAAGAAACGAAAGAATCGATGTCCAGATTTGCTGTTGACTGTACGCTCTCCTTGACACGGAAACGAAGTTTCTTCCATTGCCTCTAACGAGCTCCGATCGATTTTTCAGTTTCATCGAACGGCTGCTTTGTTTGCAATATCGTGAGTGGAAACGCTCGTGAAATTTCGATTCGCTCGACTATCGTCCAGTTTTATTGAAACTAACCTGTTTCTGGAATGGATGTTTTTGGAACTGGCATTCATCTGAGATACTTTCTTAACGACGTGCTGTCGTAAAGTGACGGGTGCGTTAAATCAGTGAGAAGCTTAAGGTTCGATAAGAATGCCTGCTTTCACGTTTTATTAAATGTTTGAATACAAAATGGCTGATTAGCGGTTATGGGTGACTATGATCCATTTCGGTATCTTTAAAATGTGACATAGTTTGATGATGATTTAAGATTACGAAGTACTTGTATTACGTCAATTTTAAGCTACATTTCGATATAAATGACTGCATAAATATTTTATTAGTTGTTCGAATTAAAAATGGCTGATTGACAGTTATGGCTGACTATGACCCATTTCAGTATCTCTAAAATGTGACACAATTTGATGATGTCTTAAGATTATTATGAAATACTTGTATTACGTCAATTAGAAGCTACATTTCGATACAAGTGGCTGTATAAATATTTTATTAGCTGTTCGAATATAAAATGGCTGTTTGACAGTTATAGCAGATATGATCCATTTCAGAGCTTCTATAGACTGACACAGTTTGATGACATGACACTATCAAAAATTACTGTATACATATTTTATAATTCTGAATATAAAATTGCTGAGAAGTTATATTAAAGATATGTTTGCATTAAAAATTAGTATGAAACAATTGACGACACAAAATATTCATATCAAGTTCAGACTTTAAGTTTGATTAAAATATTTAAGTATAAATATAGAAGTTGTCAATGGTTTCAAAATGGCTACCTTCTAGGTAATTCAAAAAAATGATTATAACTTATTCTATTTGGATAAATTATTTTACTAATGGTTACTTAATGCATGTTGTACTAAATAATAAGTTACCCAAGTTATCAAATACAAATTGTTAATGGTCTCAATAGAAAATGGCTACCTTCCAGTTATATTAACTAATCATTATTACTTATTCCATCTTTATAAATTATTTTACCAACTGTACTAAATGATTTTCTATCAGACATATGCTTTATATTTAAATCAATAATAAAGTGTTTGTACAGTATGCTCCCTACCAGTGCAACAACCATTTAACAATTTAACCCAAAGAAGAAAAAATGATTATTTCATACCACTTGTTTAAAAAGCAGTTACTATGTTTTACCACTATTGTTTCATAAAAACAAATAAGTACCTTATTCTGTACATCTGTTTACATAATTACCTTTTTGTATCAATCAATGGATATCAACGACGACTGAAATTGAATGTAAAGATCAGAAATGATTCAATTTACCGACTGAACAACATATCCTTAAGACACACATCATGAATTGATAGCAATTTCAATACAAGAATAAGAAATCAGAAGGCGTTTCGTGTTGGAATGCAACGGCGTGGTCGAATCGTGAAATTGAATGAAAATGGTACGATTGAGAGTTAAAATCCAACGTTAGTCTGCTGAAACTGTAGTAATTCTATATATCTTCTTTCCATCTGATGATTTCTTCGTAATGCAATCTTCAATCAGATCACTGTTACATATCACTGAATGCTGCATTTCAATTTCAACCTGTGATTTTCTATTCTTAACTTCGATATGGGTCATCTAGTATCGCCTTTTATAGCCAATTCAGATATGGTCGTAAATTCTTCAAGAACGCGGAGAATGCAGTTTGAAAGAGAAGACGAGAAGAATAACTTTTTATGTAGATTTAGGAGTTGTGAATTGGAGAATAAATTTTAATAAATTTCATTTAAGTTGTTTAAATTGTTTAAATTTGAAGGTTATTCACTTTTTCTTAATCCCTAAATTCTTAACTTTCTAAATCCCCACATTTCCTAATTCCCCAATTTTCCAATTCTCCAATTCTCCCATTTCCACCTTCCTTAACCCCAAAATTCCAAATTCCCAAATTCCCAAATTCCCCAATTCCCCAATTCCCCAATTCCCCAATTCCCCAATTCCCCGATTCCCCAATTCCCTGATTTCTAAATTCCCCAATTCTCCAATTCCCAGCTTCCTAAATCCCCAAATGCCTAATTTCCTAAATCCCAAATTCTCCATTTCTTAATTCCCCAAAATTTGCCAAATCCCTAATCCTCAAATTCCTAAATTCGCTAATTCCCCAATTCTCTAATTTCCAGCTTCCTAAATCCCCAAATCCTTAATTTCCTAATCCCCCTTCTCAACTTCTTAAATCCCCAAATTCCCCAATTCCCAACTTCCTAAATCCCCAAATCCCCTAATAGGAAATTTCCTAAACCCCCAAATTCTCAACTTCCAAAATCCCCAAACTCTAACATCCTAAAATCCAAAAATTCCCCAAGTGCCAAACTTCTATAAATCCACAGAATACCCAAAAAAATTAAAAAATCCAAATTACCAAAATCCAAAGACCCTACCATCTTTCAACTATTTTCGAACCCAACCTAATCTCCTCTACAGCGGCTACCAATCAAACCTTCGCGACGATAAACACGATTTCACAGAAACTCGCACTTCCGCTAAGCAACGACTCGTAGTAATACGAAAATTCTAGTATAGACTTACAAAATTCCGCGAAATTCTCTTAAACATGTGCCACGAACGCGGAGAACCGTTAGACATAGAGTACAGAAAATCGTGCGTATGTGCAAAAGAAGGTGTGGAACAAAACACTGAGACGTGGAAAAGGAGTCAATTGCTGGACGTTGATAGTAACTTTGTTGCCGACCTTCGACCTTCTCGCACCATGTAACACGTATCGAATGTTGGCGATTTAAGTTAGGCGGAGGATAATGAGTTCCTGAACCGCAGGATGTTGTACGCGACTTATAAGGATTCACCGATCAGTCAGGGACTTGCATATATGTATATGTATATATGTATGTATACAGGACATATCATAGTGTATGGCCAAAACTTTCATAATTGTTTCATTTTTAATACATAAATAAACACGCGATCACGTGTTCATACAAGACCATGTAACGAATGTGGAAGGTCACGTGACAAATATGGAAGATCAGATAAAATGCTTTATCTGAGTTTGTTTCTGAGTTCTGTTTATTTTTGTGTCTCTGTTGATTTCTGTTTTGATATTCTTTTCTTCGTTTGATCCCGAAATTTGCTGCATCCTCAAAATGTAATTATCACCTCAAAATATAATGGAAGTAGAAGATATGTAAACTGATATTAACTGTCTCTGTGAGTCACATTTTATCGTACAGTCTGAATAAACTGATTGAAGAAGGTTACCTCGATCATTTAGTTACTGTAGTTACCTGTGATCATGTAACTTGATTCATAAGTTGCACTTTCATTTTTGAGGTTATGTCTTGTTTACAAGATGTAACATGGTATACTTGACATAATAATAAACGTTGATAACATGATATAATAATAAACATGATATACTTTGACAACAAATCGAATATTAAAGGTTACCAATAAATTATATTGAAGAACTTGTAAAGCATTAAGTTACTTTGAATATCGAAGTTAATTTAATTGTCAGGTGATATCAGACACATCTGATTTTCGTTTCAACAGAAAGTTACTGTAAAGTTCCTATAAAAAGTAGAAAGAAATATAAAAATTGATTAACCCTGTATAAGTTCAAAAGTTTCTCAACAATTTTTTGCATCGTTCACGGCCAAACGTTATGATGCAACCTGTATACATACAGGATCGATACATCTCCACGGATAGATGAGCAGTGCTCAGCTATTATTCGTAAGTCGTGATCCTGAGTGAGTCTATAGAAGGCTCTCTATTACTCGGATTCAATACGATACGATAGAGAGATGGCAATAATGCATGAATGCCGGTTCGCAGGAATTCCTCACGGCCCATTGCTTTACCCAATAATCTACCGTGTCATTTACTCTAATCGCGTAACGATATCAATTACCACACAGATCGTGAGATCAATATTTGTTACTTTCGTTTCGACAGATGAAATAACTGTACAACGGAGTTTGAAATATTGATTGTATCACTGGAATATTAAATGTTCCATTCGTACCGTAGAAGTATCGAATTGTACTTGTAATGTAAGGCTCGTAAAGCGTGAATACGTTTCTATTCAACTTAATTCAGAAATAATTCAATAATAAGATATTTATACTTTTTAGACATATTTGTACTTCTTACAGAAATATTTATATTAATACATATTTCTCATTTTTCAGAATGACAAAACAAACATTCACAAAATTAATTCCTTCTGTAAATAAATAATTCTAAAATAACTTTAGATTCAAAACATTTCCATACTAGAAAAACATTTGAAATATTCAAAAACTTAAATAATATTTCAATGACTTTTTTCGTGTTTGAAATCTTGAAGTCTTGAATAGTATTTCAATAAATTTTCCTCGTACATGAAATGTTGAAATCTTAAATACTACCTCAAGGAATTTTTCTCGTACTCGACATCTTGAGATCTTGAATATTACTTCAAGCACTTTTCTCCCATTTAAAATTTTCAAACCTTGAACAATTTTTCTCATACTTTACTCACAAGATTTAATGATTGCAGAGTGATAGAATAAACGAAAATGAAATTACAGAAAAGACTAACCTGTCAGGTCGGGCAACACGAACGTCGTCGCGTGTAAATGGAACACCGCGACGTGGAAGGCGCGTCCTGCAGGGAAAGCCACAAGTTCACATAAAAGAAACGGCACAAAAAATTGTAGGACAGGTCGACAACCTCTGGTGGACTGGTGGTTGGCTCGTCTACGATGAAGAATGGTCACGATTCGAATTCCAGCAATGGTGAACCTTCTTGCAACAGGAACAGATCGTTGCAATAACGTGGCAACATGGAACAAGTAAGATTAGATATCATCTTACATGCCTCCAATTAGAAATTTATTTACGACCAACTGTTTACCGGCCAACGCAAAACGCTTGTACATTGTGGCTGCTGACAAAAATTCGTTATTTATGTGAGGGAAGTTTACGCCATTTTCTCTTCATACCTCATTTTTGAAATACTCTTTCTCTGCGATTAGAGAAATACTTTAAGCTTGCATGATACGTAGATTAATCATATCAAATTTTGGAGAGGTTAGGTTAGGTTGGAGAGGCATCAGGAGGTTTCTGGAAAGGTTAAATTTTAGAGAGGATCAGGAGGATTTTAGAGAGATTAAATTTTGGAGAGGTTTATACTGTCGTATAATAAATAGTAAATTATAATGCATACTTTATAATATATTATAGTATATTATACTTTAGTATCATATTTTAATTCATGGTGTTTATCTAGTAAGTAGACTTATAGTACCAAGTTTTTGAGAAGTTACATTGCAACAGGTATAGCATCATTATTACAGTGTAAATCAATATAATTTATTATAAGTTTAGCATACACTCTAACACTATATTTCAGTCATTTTAAAGTGTCTGCATAATAAAATGAAACACTAAATTTCGCATTAGACATTACTATTAATCCAACGATGTTATTGAATATATAATTTCAAGAATAACACTGAAGAATTACAGTATACATACCGTATGATGTATATCGACATCAATAAGTTATGATACACCATAATGGTTCTGAAAGACCACTGGCACGTTCACATACGTGACGGTTAAAGCTGAAGGTTCAATTAAAGCGTATTTCTCCGTAATGGTTTATAATAATATATAAGAGGCGTATTATGTAGTGGACAAAGACTAGATAAGCTATTGAGACATAAACAAGTAAACATACAAGAGAAGCGAAAGTGCATTCTTGCTCAGTAGCTTGCAACCAATGATCACGGTGCAGAACGTATTAAGACATAAAGAAGCAAATGTACACGGAAGAGAGTCGAGCACGGAACATGTAATTCGAAAGGCAACTATCCTCTGTACGTTAAACGTTGACGACCTTTCGACTCGATCTGACTCACAAGAATGCAGCATGCAACGAATCATCGTCCGCACGAACTTACAATCATACACGCCAATACGGAAATCTGCATTCGACGATCGATCGACAGCTACTACTTTATCACTGTCTATATTATCCTTCGCGAAACTTTGGTTTTACTAGCAATCTTTGCTATGGATACATAAACTTAACGACTGTGACACGGTTGTTTACGTTGGGATTGACTTTGTAACTGTTCTTGCGTTTGGTTCAGGTTTTTTGTTTTGGCGTTTGATAAGAAAGCAAGATATCTTAGGGTAATTTTAGAGTAGGTTTGTTATGAAGAAATGGGTCAATTTGGATTTTGTTGCTAATTTTGAAAAAGTGAATACGTAGATGGGTTGACATGATCAGGTGAAGAACAGGAGGAAATGATCTTTAGAGTAGCAAGATGATTAATTCATGAGTTTGGAACAGATTATGCTAATTGACAATAAGTGTTACTCTAACTTACTGTTGAACTTGCTTGTTCAATTTCGTTGAATTAACCTCTTGTCATATTATATCATGTTCCATGTGTGATGCACATATGTAATTCTTGAAATATGACAAATCTTCATATTTTCACCACGTCCAAAGTTCGAGTTTAACTTTAATGCCAATCGATCCATCAATGGCTGCCACATCCAAAATATTCCTAACATTTGCACATTTCTCCATATGCACACTGTATATTCTAAAATGTACCCCTCTAAAATATAACTTTCTAGGGTTAGAGATAAAGGCACTAATTTTAGGATCTCGACCCAGCTCTGCACATTGAGAAGCATACATCGTTACATAATTATAACCTGAACATCTCACTACGCACCATATGAACGCAAGCTAAGATATTCCCAGTGTATGCAGCTGTAATATACGTTCGAAGCTTCTTTCGCGCCGGTACACTATATCTTCAGTTATCTTAGCCAGAGTAGAATCGTAAATTTGAGCGTGCGGCTTAGGTTCTGCGTAAAATACTCAACGCAGTTTCCTAGAATGATTTACGCGATCCCGTCTGTCCTGCCTCGCGGACGACGTAAATTCTGCTCGCGTAAACTGGCCAGATTTTCCCCCAGGGAATCGCCAATGGGTGTCCGACCACGGGAAATAGCGGGGACATTTGAACGAGTTGTGGCTGTGTCCTGAATTGAGTCGTCTGCGCTATAACTTATGCGAGTGGACGCACGTGTTCGTTGCGTCGTAAGTTTGAGACATTCTGCGGGTAAATCAAACGTGTCTTGGCTTTCGGAATATTGAAACCGTGTATGTGATCTTAATTTGTTAATTTGGTACGTTTAATTGAAATATTTTCAATGATATGTTAAACTTAGATCTGTATGTTAAAATTGAAATAATGTAATGAAGATATTTCACTATTCTGTAGAACTTCAGAACACTGGAACTTTGTGTTTCAAAACTTCTGAATTTGTAGACTTTCGAACGGAACCTTGAAATTGTGGACCCTGAAGATATTTGAAGTTCACCTTGAAATTCTTCGAAACTAAAACTTGTATTAAATATAAAGGGTTTGTACAGTATAGATTCGTAACAAGCAATTGACCAGACCCGAACGAGTTGCTTATTACTGTAATAGGCAACCATCGAATCTGTTTCACAAAAGGAACGAGACATATGAATGTTAAAGAAGAGCTAATGAATTACGATGTCCATGTGCCCCATCATTTTCAGACGAACCACGCACAACACCCACGGTTTGCAGCAATTGCATCGGATACGAAAGCAATAAAATCTGATAGTTTCGCAATATTGTCTGGCCGCAGGCTCGAAATCCCGCGCACCGATCTGCGGATGTAAGTCACGTTCGAGAACATCATCCTGGCAGCGCTTGAAGTTAGTTTCATTAGGGTCAGAAAAGGCAGTTGGCGTCGGGCAATAAAGCGTTTCCGATGCACGTGCATTCGTGCCGATAAGAATATTTCAGCTTGAATATCTAAAGATTATAACGGCCGATAGACCACCCGCTGCTCCGTGATTCCACCCGTCACTCATCACATTTTTTTGCTTGGAAGATTGCGGTGTGCCGATCTTATCGGGTGTGAGCCGATCACGAACAGGAAGGTGTGTTTAATTCGTACCTCGATCGACGGAATCCGTGTAAAAAGTTGCGAGGGGAGGAGTGATTAAGTAACTGATCATTTAATTCGCGAAATTTCCACGGCGATCGAAAAGGAAACGATCGACAGGTACACGACGAAAAAGAGAACGGTTTTAAAGTGGCTTCGTGCGAGACGATAATCACGCACGGTATAATTAACGAACACAATGTTTGATGTTCGAGATTATCCTCGCGTTTCTGAAACGAAGAAGCATCGACGAGGTTGTGACTCATAGCGGGGTATAGAACCGCAATTTCCTGCAAACTTGGAATAACTGTTCAGAGATACGCTGATTAAAAACTATCACGGACACGAAACCATCGCATATTTCGACGTACGCGATATAACGTGCACGCTTCCTGAAACGTAATCAAGGGTATCGTGTGAACGCTGATTAATGATTTTATTGCGTTCCCGCGGCTTTTTTAGCGGGCATCTGAGATTAAATTACTGGGGGATCTTGAAGTACAGATTGATTTTCTGCGATTTTTATCTCAATCTGAATGGATTAACATTTAACACAGATACGTAATTGAAATAATTGTAATATGTATTTTTGATGTAGGATAAATATAATTTATTTTTTGAAACAAATTTATGTAGGGCACTCTATTTATTTGTAGTATTATTTGACAAATTATCTATTATGTTATATGTATAAATAAACATTATATCATTATTATAACTAAACATTAATAAAAATTATCTATGGCAAGGAACTCACCTTAACCAAATAAGGGTTGAAACTAATAAAACAGGCAAGATAGTCTAATAACTTTGCCCTGTCCATAATATTTGTTATTATTCGTCATCCTAAAATATTTTACTTATTTTTGTATATACATATATGTCAAGAGTAACACACATAAAATTACATGAGTGCTTATTTCCCCAAAATGTACGACCTGATGAATTCGCACAAAAAGAATCTGACGATTAATAAAGAATTTGCTAACAAAATATTTAACATGTTAACAACACTCAAAATTTTATTTTTTGCCCTCTATATGAATTCCACAAAAATATAAACCCTACAGAATACTACTATTGATTAAATTAAAAATACAGAAAAAGTAACCGAAAAATTGCAGATTGAAGCGATGATCAACTATACGATTTAAGCGATGATCCACTTTCACGATTGAAATCCTCCATCGAAGACCATCAATCACCAATTACGATGGAAAGAAGAAAATCCGTGCAAGAACGTTTGGATTCGTACGAGTAGTGGAACGTGACCAGCACAATTGCGAACGAAAAAGAGAATCACACAGGGTGCACGGATTTGTGCGTAAACGAATTAGGTTTGCAGATATCTCAGAGTTCATGGATTCGCGTAAAATGCGACTCGCATAGATGTTTCTTCGCTCGTGTGTGCCGCTCCTTTTCTTCGAAGAAATCCAAGAATGCGATCGCGGTGAATGCCAGTTTCGCCTTAACGCTGTTTCAGATGGCAAAAAAGAGGAGGTTCGCTCGTTGGAAAACGATTCGGATTCTCGCTGGTTCACGCTTCGCTGTTAAACCGATTATTGGCGTGAGAACTCTTTCAGTTCGTTGCTGATGAAATGGAAAATGCGCGACAAAGCTACTTTCGAAATCGTTTTCGATTTTTAGAAATTTGATGCGTCGATTTAGGAATTATTGGACGAAGGATTCTGAGGATGAAAATTTGAAAATTTCCACACTTTTCGATTTATAAATTTTTTTGCAGAATTTACGAATTTTTAGGTTTGAAAATTTGTATGTTCCTCGATTGCTAAATTTCTGGGTGGAAAATTTGGAAATTTATGCTTGAGAATTTCTGAAGTTTCAGACTGAAAATTCAAGGTTTACAAACTTCCAGATTAGAAATGTGGAAAATTTGATATTTTTAGGCCTCCAAATTTCCAATTGAAAATTTTGAAATTAATAAGTTTGTAATATTCAACAAAGGTGACAATAAAAATATTAAACATCACTGATATGAACAGCCAATCATTTCACACACATGTGTCTAAACCAGCCAGAATATGAACCTCTAAATGACCCTCGCACCACTTCATAAAATAATATTAATCACAAAAGTATACTCTTAAGTTATATAAAATAAAGTACGTATCAACTGAACCACCCTGTACAATGATACCATAAAGTAAATATAGATTATTCAAATTTGCAATTCTTTTTAGAATGATCAGTATTACCACACATCGCCTGTTGCGTTTCTGTTGCTAATGAATATAAATCGTTATTTTTCGCAGCTGTTTCTTCAACGATGATTAATTGCCGCGTAATCCGCGGCGGAAACCGAGGACAGCATGTAATCGGTTTCAGGCTCGTTAATACGACGTTGCACGCGATTAGGAGAATAAGTTGTTCGAGATAGTCCCCCGGGTAAAGACGGAACAAGTTTGTTTGGAAAGCGGTCGCATTTCCTCCGCTTTTGATATCCGGTCGCGATAACATCGTCTCGTAAGCTGCTTACATTTACGAGTCTCTCTCTTGGCTAGCTTTTAAGATTCTTATCAGTGATGGAACACGTATTATCTACTAATGCCTCGGTGATCGGTACGCGCGTGAAACCGGCGATCGCGATTGGTGACGTTGCGGTGTAAATAGTAACGCGATATTGCAACCAAACTTGGAAAATTTGAACAAAGTCCTTATTCCACAAGCGAATAAAACCTGTAAGGAAATTTGATGCACATGTGGTTTAATATGATAAAAAGTTTCTAGAGTATATTCCAATGATGTACTTTTTATAAACAAGCTAAGATACCTTTCTATAAACAGGTAGAACAGTTTAAAAACATTTGTTGAAATAAATGAGACATTTTGTGAAATAATAGAAAATTACAGATACTGTTTAATTAAGACACTTTTGTATAAACAAGTATAGAAAAGTTTACAAATATTAGTTGAAATAAATGAGACATTTTGTGAAATGACAGAAAATTACAGGTACTGGTTAATTAAAACGAGCAGTAACCATTTTCCTATTTAATCTAAATAAACTCTTCTTAAATAATTCGAGCAAAAATGCAGAAGTAATTGAAAACGAGATTAATCATATCGTACAGAATACGATTATCGTTTCCTAAATATAAAATCGAGGCAATTTGCAAAAAGGGAAATCAACAAGTTTAAACCGTCGATCTCGTTATAATACACGACGAAACGTTTTTCTCTAGCGAACCAATCTCCATAAAACAAGATCTCCCGATCGATTCAATGCATTGCGAATTAATCAAGACAACCAATAGGTCGATTCCCGTAATAAACTCCAGACACGCGAACAATTTACCCAGTTCCGTATTACCGCACTCCCACATGCGATATTCAAATCCGCTCGCAGAACTTCGACTGTCAGATCAGCTTCGTTAACGAACGACACGCGCCTACAATACTTTAATGAACGTTCAAATACCGATCACTGTAACATTCTTCATGAAATCGACTGCTGCAGGAATTTCAGGTATTTCAACTTGTGCACTCGGAGTTCGCTTTAATTAACTGAGTGGAATTGATGTATGCAACAGACGTTATATTGCCTAGAAAGAATTTTTTGTATCTTTTTGGCTGATCAGTTAGGGGTACAATTTGTAATAATTATGACAAACCTAATTAGGTCACTGAATGTTGATTTAGTTGCTAATTATTAGATCATTGTATGATAATTTAGTCGCAGTGTAGGTATGCAGCACTTTCTATACGTCACACACGTGTGCATGTATAGTCACATGTGCTACACGCGGTATATTGCCATGAGTGGGTGTAGCGACGACCGTGCATTAAATCACGACGCGTTGATTTAACTATCCGATAAATCACCACGCATTAAATTATTACGCGTTGATATTGCTACGCGTTAAATCATCACGCATTAGATTACCACGCGTTACATTATCACGCATTAGATTACCACGCGTTGAGTTAGCTGCGCGTTAAATTACCACACGTTACATCGCCATGCATTGATATAACTACTAGTTGAATCACCACGCATTAGATTACCATACGTTGACATAACTACGCATTAAATCACTGAGCATTAAAATACCATACGTTGATGCAGCTACGCGTTAAATCGCCACGTATGCAATTACTATGCGGTCATATTGCTACGCGTTAAACCATCACATATCACTACGCATTGTTATCCTCTTGAACACTCGAAAAATCACCCCGAAAATTAAATACATGAAAATTCCAATATATGAATGATTCCAACAAATTGAATGTATGAAGCGGACATTATAAAATACAAAAATTCATGAATTTAGAGATTTTAAAGTCAGCGTCTCTCCATAGTTATAGGAGGCCTACATTGCATCCTAGAGGGATGTTGGTCGAACGAAGTACTATCAATCCGCCATTCTCACCAGTCGAAAACGGTCACTGATGATCCGTGACCCGGCGTTATCCTGCTCATAAATAACCAGTCGGTCTTGACTGAACATGAGCAGTCGTTCCCAAAGAATTTACCGTTGCGCCGGCAACATCGTGTAGCTACACCCGCCACGACCCCTCGCCGGTTTCTCGTATGTTTGCACACGAACGAAGGAGATCCAGCGCGTCCGCGATTTAATCGGTAATCGCAGCCAGGCTAGGAAAGCCAGCCTTAGGTCACGATTCTCCGGTCAGCCTTTAACCGAGCTCCTCCTTCTTCTGGCAGCTTCCCAGCTGCGAGCAACGCGTCCGCCCCGGTGCACCGCGGGAAAATAGTTTAATCGCTGTGATTAATAGTAATCGCCTCGACTTAGCGAGTTTTTGCCCCGCGAGAAAGACACGCTAGCTTTAAAAACGAGCGCACCATGAGGCACGGTTTTCAGTCACGATTGACCTAACCAAATCTAACTCGAGAGGAATTCAACCGTCACCTTGGGCGACCGAGAAAATGACGGAATTGTTGGTATGAAATGTCTTTGGATACTGGATGTTTATGTGTTTACGATATATCTGGGTAGAAATAAAACGTGTAATCTGCGAGATCCACGGATCACATGATTTATGTTCATTTTGTTGGTCGCACGTGCGCAAACATCTATGGCATAGTCATCTTATGCTGATCGAAGACGCAGAAATTCAGCGCCCAATAACGTGTTTTAACGGATATCCTGAAGGGAGAATATACTGGGCTGATAACTGGTAAGTTTGATATTTGATGGAGTCTCGTTATATGGCCGTAGGCGAGCATTGTACATTCCTGTTGGTCCTGTTGGTGAAATTAGGAATATACCAAGTTTTGCTTGACTTATTCGTTGTTAAGTGAAAATTTTCACCTTCACTAAAATAAAAAGATAGATCAGGAAGACAGATCATGTAGAATTGCTTATTTTTCTATCAGACATGCACTGGCAATTTGACATTATGGTGTGACAAATTGTTAAATGAACCTCCTATACGATTCAGAATTAATGCTATATTTTTCGCTGTAATTACCGCCTGAACATATTTGGAGACTTGAAGACAAATTTGAAAACATGTTAATTCAAAGCTTGAACGTTCTGCAAAAATTTCTGTAATACAAGACTCACAAGTCTTAAAACGCAAATATCAGTTATAAAAATGAAAAGATCCTTTACTTTCACATCACGTACATTTAATAAATTCCACAATAAAGTCGACAAGAACGAACGACTTATACGAAAACCATTTATTAACATCCGTTTACAACGTTAATCCTCGACGATGCATATAAGATAGCCGTAAACGCTGAAACCGCTTTGAAGCTAAAAATGCGGTTTCATGTTCCAAGTCCATAATCAGCAAATCAATCGAAGACGAGCATCCACTTATCTGAAAAGAGATTATCGTGATTCATACAGCAGCCAAGTACCCTTTGCTAATCTCGCAATGGTGTCCTTTTTAAAGCAGTCTATCAAAAGTCCTGATGTCTAGATGACCTGCACCGGCCTCGACCAGAGGAGAAAGACGAAAATAGCATCAAGGGAGGATGGTTCGTGGACAACAAAAGGCGACTGTTCCTTCGTGAAGGGATCAGAAGAAGGATACGAGATTCCAGCAGAGACTCCGTTGAAAATGCAAGTAGGCAGATACACAGTGGGCAAATACGAGTTCAAGGCGGTTATCAGTTACTCGTCTCGTCTCGGAGAGTTACTAGCAAAAACCATAGGGTAGAGAAAATGGTGTACAATTCAACTTTCTAATGTATACAATTTATAATGCAAATTTACGAATTGACGGAACAATTTAGAAATTTTAGTTTGGGTATTTGATCAAACCTCTCAAAATTCCCAAAGTTCCAAATCTGAAAAATTCTAAAGATCAAAACTCCCAAAATTCATAACCTTAAAAATCCCTAAATTACAAATATTATGAATGGTGAAATTTATAAATGTACTTTGGGAGTTAAAAAATGTTTAAATGATAAAATTGGAGTATAAATATGTAGTCCCCAAAATGGTTAATAAATGATGACTGTCCCGTTCTCACGCAAAGGCAATCGAATCCCACATTCCACTCCACTGTACACAGCGACTACAACGTGGCTCGTTGTATCCGATTTCTATCTCCGTAATTATTCCGTCCACGCGAAACTTTCAGTTTACCTTGAGGATCCAGGAAGGTTGCATTAATCTCAATTAGCGGCAAATCGGTCTGCAACCGCGGCACCGATCAGCCCCCGAGATCCACTAAATCGATTCCAATTTCTTAACTCGCCGCGCCACGAATCTCGCTGCCAAGTGGAATATCGTGTTCCTTATTTTTCTTCCCTTCTGCTTCGCTAACCACCACCATAACCACGGGACCATCGTGTCATGGGTGCATCGAGGTACGTGCATCTCTTCCTCCTATCTTCCTTCCCTTAACCCTCCCTTTTTCCCCAGGAATCTTCGTGTTTACCGAATGTGACAAAAAATTCGCGGGTTGGTTTCTCTTATCTTTATTATTTCTCGGAGGAAAGTGCGGCCGATAACACCTCGAATAAGTGGAATACCGTGTTTTCTATTCTTCTTGCCAGCTCGTTTCGCGATACACCTGGGTAACGTGCTAGTTCCGCCTTCGTTTGATCTTTCCTCCCCGCCTTCATTTTGTTATCGTTGAACTTATGCGGCGACGTCACCCTTGATTAGTTGTGCAGTTTTGTGTTATCGGTAATTGAATGAGAGTTTGATAAAATTAAGGATAATCATATGTAAGGTGATTTTTAAGTATAGTGGTGTGCATGGGAAATGTTATAGGGGGGTATTTATGGGGGACGTTATTTGTTGATTATGGAAACAGATGTGTTGTTGGTTCTTGATGGGGATTTCAAGTTTATAGGTTTTTCTGTAAAGAGTGTGAGGTTTTGGAATGTTTGATAGTGGTATTTTAGAAAGTTAAACATATTCAAGAATAATTTGGGAAAATTGGAAAGAGGATGAAGAAATTGGGAACATTTGGGCATGGAAATTTGAGAATTCAAAAGTTTAGAATGTAAGAATTTGAGAATTTGTGAAGTAGGGGATGGTATGTGGAAATTTGAACATTTATGAATTGGGAGTGTGAAAATTTGGAAACTTGTGAATTAGGGGTGTGAACATTAGGAAATTTAAGTATTTATGATATAAAAATTTGGAATTTTGAGAATTTGTGGCGTGGAAGTTTAATATGTGAATTTGGGGCGTGAAAATTTGAGAACTGGAGAATTTGATGATTTAGAAATTTGAAAACTTGAGATATAAAAAATTTAAGAACTGAATTGCGAAATTTTAAAAATTGGAGACTTTGACGATATACTAGTTTGGAAATTTAATAATTTACACATTTAGAAATTTTATTACCTTACTAATTCAAAAATTTGTAAACTTGGTTTGTGAAAATTTGGAAATTTAAGAATTCGTGTATACAAAAATTTGAAAATTTAAAAATCTAGAAAATTAGGAACATAAAAAAAAAATTTTTACTAATTTCAACTTCGAAATTTGGCAATCAATAAACAATTTTTTTA
The DNA here is from genome assembly GCF_050947335.1 of Megachile rotundata. Classification (NCBI taxonomy): domain Eukaryota; kingdom Metazoa; phylum Arthropoda; class Insecta; order Hymenoptera; family Megachilidae; genus Megachile; species Megachile rotundata. The sequence continues at coordinate 8,076,372 of NC_134991.1, read as the reverse complement.
ACACTAAAATTAAAAAATTTACAAGTTAGCTAATTTGAAAATCTCCAAATCAGAAGTTCAAAAAATTAGAAATGTATCAATGTATTTTTCAAATTCCAATTCATTTAAAGTTGCACGTAAGTCTGCCCTCAAAATCGATACCGTTACCGTAAGTTACACGGCTCCAGGGAGAGTAGCTCTTTGGCGAGAAGATTTTGCTGGTAGGAACACAGTGATCAGTTTCACCAGAATCTCGGCCAAATGGAAGTTCCGCGTGTCGATTAGAAAACGGATGTACATCGGAAACGCATTAACTTTGGTCGAGTATTGGTCAGAAGCTTTTCGGTATTCCAACATGTATCTTGTTTCTTTGAATTCATGGCATTGTAAATTTTGGTATTCTTGTCTGTACGTGGAGGAGTCGTGAAAATATATGGGATGGTCAGTTGCACTTTCACGTCTTGGTTTTTTGTCTTCATCGTTACGTCAAACTTTAGTTCAGAAGATTTATATAACCCATTTAGTACATTTATACATTTTTACTATATTTTGTTTAAAACTGACTTGAAGGAATTTTGTATAATGAAGCTTGTCAGTTTTGTGAATTAATTTGTATTCTAACTCTGCAAGGACAAATGGAAATTTTCATAAATATTGAGGACGATTTCTTACAAATTTTCTATACATATAATTTTTAAATTTAAACATGGATATTTTTAACGTAGATATTTTAATACATATTTTAACACAGTTTTGACCAGAAAGTTGAGTCATAAATTCACCGCCATTTTATTGGCATTCAATAGTCTTCAATCACAAAGTGCTCTTCAATATTGTATTTTATTGCTAAAGATCAAAATTAATATATTAATTTTCTATACATGATGTTTAAATTTGAAGTACTATCATATTTTTAACATAGATATTGCAGCATATTTTTGAAAAGTTGAGTCACATTTTATCACAGTTTTGATCCAAAAGTTGAGTCACAAATTCACCGCCATTTTACTGTCATCCAATAGTCTTCAATCATAAAGTGTACTTCAATATTGTATCTTAAAAAGTCAAAATTAATATATTAGAAGAGTTCAAAATCTTTAAAGCTTGATTTCAATATCCTCAATAACCTCGCCACAAAAACTTCTCGAAAGCAACGTGCAAAAACCTAAGATCCCTTAAGTGACACCTATTTACCACAAAACGTTCAAGCATCCCGCAGATTCAACACGGTCATATTTCCGTAACCATCAGAGAAACAAAAGTTGAAAAATGTTGGACAGAAATGTAACTTCGCGTGATGACGAAAGCTGTTAGGTGTTCAAGATAGACGCACAACCGCAAGCTAACCTCTTTCCGAGCATTATGTCTGATGAACATGGACAACGACATTAGGCATGTCACTGTCTTCTTGCCGCTATTCTGCTCTGGGTACACAGCTATTACCTATTTACGATCTTCCTTTTGTTGTCGAGCCGACATAATCGTCGACGGTTACTCAACGTGTGGCTAGCGAACCATGCATGTTCCTTTGTCCTTCGTGTCGTTTTGTTTTTATTTTGATTATTTTATGGCCCTGGTTTTTGCTGATTTATTAGTCTGTTTGGGTTTACGGTAGCTGCGGTTATAATTAGCTTGGGGATATGAGTTTCAATATTTTTTGTTTGTTTTTAACGTATATGAGTTTCAAGATGTTTTGGATATGTTTTTTAGAAAGTTATTCATTCCTTTGATTTACTTTGTGGAGTATTAAAGTTTCTTTCTAAAATTGTAGAATGAAAGATTTTAGAGTCATAAAGTATGAAAAGAGCAATTTCAGAAAGTTTCATAATTCTTCCAATTTCTCAAAATTCCAAAATTGCAAAACTCCAAGATTCAAAAATCCTACGATCCGAAAATTCCAAAACTCCAAAACCCCAAAGTTCCAAAATTCTATATCCCACGATCCGAAAATTCCAAAATTCCAGTATTCCAAAACTCCAAAACTCTACAACCCCAAAGTTCCAAAATTTCAAATCCCACGATCCTAAAATTCCAGAATTCCAAAACTCCAAAATTCCAAAACTCCAAAACTCCAAAACTCCAAAACCCCAAAGTTCCAAAATTCTATATCCCACGATCCGAAAATTCCAAAATTCCAGTATTCCAAAACTCCAAAACTCTACAACTCCAAAGTTCCAAAATTTCAAATTCCCACGATCCTAAAATTCCAAAATTCCAGAATTCCAAAACTCCAAAACACCAAAACTCCAAAACTCCAAAACCCCAAAACCCCAAAATTCCAAATCCCACGATCCTAAAATTCCAAAATTCCAAATCCCACGATCCTAAAATTCCAAAATTCCAAATCCCACGATCCGAAAATTCCAAAATTCTAGAATTCCAAAACTCCAAAACTCCACAACCCCAAAGTTCCAAAATTTCAAATCCCACGATCCCAAAATTCCAAAACTCCAAAGTTCGAAAATTCCAAGTCCCACGATGCTAAAATCGCAAAATCCAAAATTTCCAAAATTCCAAAATCCCATCATCCGAAAATCCCAAAATTCCAGAATTTCAAAATTTGTACATTTTATCGAGCAAAAATCCCAAAGTCCTTCGTCTCCTCTGTCAGAACCTGTTCGATGAAACGAGATACGAACTGAATAAAACCTCCAGCTCCATCGGCCATATTGGATTTAGATATTAAGGTGTAGTTACTAGAGCTAGAGAAATGAAGGAAAGAAAGGATGAGAAATGGTAGCAGGGCGTTTCGTTTACCAGTGTGCTCGTTAGCAAGGGTACCATGGAGATTCTTGGCTTAGAGGCAAGCACGATGGGAGAACAAACGATCTATTTGTTTGAATGGATGATCGTGTTTGCGAGAATGGAATGAAGCTTCTTCATTACAAAACAGTGAAATACAGTCACATCTTTGAGTACATCTCCTAAAACGTTCGTTAAATATATACGAAACAATTCTTCAGTTATAACTGAATTTCACATATTGATTGACTATATTATTTTATGATTTATTTGTCCATTTAAACATTGAGTATGTGATAATGAAAAGTTTAGATTAAACTGAAATTCATTTTTATATCATATTGATTTTTATGTAGTGTATTGAGTATAGAATATTTTCAGTAAGTATGTTTATGTATATGTATAGTATGAAACGAAGACTTCAACTGTGGATAAATAAGACAAACTTATATCTATAATTATGTTAGAATATCAGCTGATAAATAAATCAAATCATTGTCCTGTATTTTTCACAAAGAAAATAGCAAAGCTTGTAAAGAACAGTTAAAAATTTTGTATCATTCATATTGCTGTTCTATAATGTTCTGCTTCTTTCATTATTGCAAACGAGTAGGGTAGTTTGCAATACTAAAAACACTCGTGCATCAGACATTTTTATTATTTCATCGTCGCCTATCAAATTAATATCCCAGGTACAAATTCTCTTTTTCTTCACCATTTAATTTCATAGCTGGAAGTGAAACTACAGACCATTTGTTCTCTCCACTTAATCGGTTTCCACACAAGAAACGCGCAAGTGTTCAAACTATTCCGTCTTCTTCGAAAAATAGTGAAAATGAACGTTGATTGGTCTACTTCTCGAGTACAGAATTATCTCCTTACGTTCATTACCTTACTTCAGCGACCGCATAATAATTAGCGGATTAATTCCACTAACGTATTAATTCTGATCCCCTGCATTAACCGCGACCGCCATTTTATCCACTCCTTCGCGCGCGTTAAACTCTCGACCTAACTGTGTTTAAAAACACAGCCACGCAAGAAGCCGAAGAACCAATCGCAAATTACGTCACACGCGGATGCACGAATGAACGGAAACAGCCCGCGGCTGAGATTTTTTGTCGAAAAACACCAGGGCTTCCTAGAGGAGCGTACCACGGCTAAGATCGCCCGTAATCAAGACGTTTCGCTTCGTTTCCCTTAGGTCAGCCAGTCTAATTTACCTTTCACGCGACTCGTGGTAATCGTTTCTAGCCGTAAATTACTGTCCATCCTTGATGGGACAGCGAGTTATCCCGCGTCAGCCACCGAGCGACAATTAACCGTTCAGATAGGTGGAAGTGGTCACATACGGAAATTGCAAATCATTTGGTTTTCTTAGCGCAATGGGAAAATGGATGGTGGCTGCTTTACTGGGAATTGAAACAATTTCAGGGTTTGGGTGTGGAACTTTTTTATTTGCGGAGGGAAATAATTATTTGCGGAAAATTGGAAAATTTGAGAATTTGCAAGGTGGATATTTGGAAACTTGAGGATTTTTAGGGTAGATATGTGGAAGTTTGATGTTATGGAAACTGTTGCCTTGTAAATTTGAGAATTTAGGAATTTTTGTATTTGAAAATATTTTAATTTAGATATTTGGGTATTTGGGATAAGGCTATTTATAAATTAAAAAATTTCAAATGTGAAAATTAAGAAATTTTAGAATTTTGAAGGTAGATATTTGGAAACTTGAGGATTTGTAGGGTGGATATGTGAAAGTTTGAGGTTATGGAAACTGTTGTCTTGTAAATTTGAGAATTTAGGAATTTTTGTATTTGGAAATATTTTAATTTAGATATTTGGGTATTTGGGATAAGACTATTTATAAATTAAAAAATTTCAAATGTGAAAATTAAGAAATTTTAGAATTTGGAAGGTGGATATTTGGAAACCTGAGGATTTGTAGGGTCGACATGTGGAAGTTTGATGTTATGGAAACTGTTGCCTTGTAAATTTGAGAATTTGGAAAGTGGAAGTTGGGTAAGTTTACAATTTGGGGGGTGGATATTAGAAAATTTGAGAATTTGAAGTGTTGCTTTGTAAATTTGAGAATTTGGCTATTTTTCAATTTGCAAATTTGTCAATGTACAACCTTGAGAATTCCAGATGTGGAATTTTATGAATTTTAGAAGTCAGGGCGTGGCAATTTGAGAATTCAGAGTGTAAAAATATAAAAATTGACAAATTTCTCCCTATAAAAATGTGTAAATTAAAAAATTCAAACTCTGCAAACTAATAAAGCCTAGAATTCAATGTCTCTAAATTTATAAACACAACAATCTGTTATACAACCTATAACTTTCAAAACTTCAAGATTCAGAAATCCTGCATTTTCACAAATGTAAAAATTTCCGCCATATTTTGCAAATTTGCCAATCTGCCATTTCGTAAATTTAATAACAATACTAAATAATTTAATACATAAGTTTGCAAATGAAAACTAATTTATCACGCAAGGCGCAGTAATCATTTCTCCCCGTAAACTCCACGGGTGATGGGACAGCGAGTTATCCCCGTGTATCCGCGGTAGCCACCAAACGACAATTAACGGTTCGAACCGGCGGAAGTGGTCACGTCGAGAGATTGCAGACCATTCTCGTTTATCGTCACGAACGGAAGAGATCCGACGAGCAAATTCACGGAATGACTTTCACGCTGGAGGAGAGTCATGACCGCGTTAAGTTGCAGAGGACGGGCGACACAACTTCAGGGTTAACGGTCTTCTCGGTGGCTCGATTATCATGGAAAATTATCGGGTATATTCTTGGATCATGCAGGTCAATTATGACGTCACGTAATTTCACACGAAGTAATCATATATTCACTTATGGAAATTTCCTCGTCACGATCGATCATAAGGATAGAAATTCTTTAGATAAAGACGATTCTTTTCATTATGAAATCATATTCAAAATTATGATGTTAAAAATTGTGATGTTAAAAGACGTTTCTAAAATCTCAAACTTTCTACGACAAATTTGCAAGTTTCATTTTAAATTTTCCTTTTTGTATACAATTTTTGTAAGCAACATAAAGTTCTTAATATTCAAATTCATCTAAAATCCTATTGATCTCTGTATATCATTTTGTACATCAGTACGTTAATAAAATTTTTATTTGAGACCATCAAAAAATCAGTTAAGAAGATTCTACACCTCAATGGTATAAGATATTGATTTAAATACTTGAGACGTTTTCTGAAAAGCATAAAACAGTTGTCTGTACCATAACAGAAAGCAGGAAAGCACTGATCGGACATTTCGAAAAGCCAATAAATTTTCAACGAAGCCATCAAAAGGTGTTACGAGAATTTCACATCAAGCCGAGAAATCCGAACGCGACTGTAAAATATTTTACGTGGGACTGTATTTTCATGGCCAGCTCGCGTAGACGATATCTAGAATGCTCTTAAACGCTCCTCCAATTCTGCCGCCAGTTCGAAACCAGTTTGCAACACGTTCGATAGCAATTCAAAGCCGGATCGCGTTTAATATCACCAGCCTTCATTACATTTAATCACCGGTGTCACGTTGAAATCGAGGCATTCCGCGAGACAGACATGCAAGGATGCGTTTCGTTTAATGATACACCTGTCCGAAATAAAATCGGTCGCGGCGGATAGACGTCCACCTGTAAATAATAATCGTGATTTACATGAGGCGAGTTAACGAGTCGGGTAACGAGGTCGGTGTCTATTTTGCAGAGTAATCGTCTCGAATGAAGTCGCAGCGCGGCTCGTGACAGGGAACTGGTTTCACTTGGGGAAATTAAACAGACGCTTACGGGAAAAAGTGTTCCCTCGAACGCGTTAATTAACTAGAAATCGCAAAATCGTGGATAGAGAGCTGAACGTTTAACACATGTAAGAAATGATTCAAATCAAACGATGATCGATGAGATCGTTCGAGATCGATTAAGGAAGTTCATTCTTGACACAGCAAATTTTTAACTATAAGTTATATTTATAAGAAGTAAAACTATTAACTCCTTGTCTCTGTAGCACATAGATTAATAAAGAATAAAGTTGATTTCCCAGAAAAAAAAATAAAAAATTGCATGACAATTAATTTGTAACATCTCGTTCAATCAATCCGAAGTCCATTGTTCAACATAGCAGTTTCTCGCAGATCAGTTTCAAAATGAGCCACACGAACTCGTTCAGAAAGTAATTTTGTTTCCCACATGAAACAGTCTTTAACCCCATTTCAAGCGAACTTTCACAGAGATTAGCTCGACCACCATAGATTATCAACGTACAACAAAGTGTGCACGCAAACGGAATAGAAGTTCTTAAACAAGAACATATATAAAGTCCGTATCATCGAGGCAACATCAGGCAACGCAAACTCGTCGAATTTTTCCTGTATGAACGTTGCAAGATATCGGTGTAGCCATAATCAGACGCCCACGGCTACGTTTGAACCACGATAATGTCTCTCTTGTCAAAAATCTGTTGTATCGGAATGCAGATCGCTGTCGATGAAAGAACCTCGTAGAATCTAGATCATCGCCGAGATCGATGTGCTCGTAATGGCAGCGAACAATAAGAGCTGCAGCAACAAGAAATCGTCCCCTTTACGATCGGGAGGAGCCTCGGGTCTTTTACCAACTCGTCATCCGAGCATCGACGCGTACACTCGGGTGCAGCGGATTCCTTCGCATGACTCGTATGGAAAGTTGAGAATTTTCTAAATATTTTATTTTAGGGTTTTTCAAGTTTTTGAGTTTCAAGTTCTAAATTTCAAGTTTCAAGTTTCAAGTTTCAAGTTTCAAGTATCAAGTATCAAGTTTCAAGTGTCAACTATCAGTGTCAAGTGTCAAATTTCAAGTATCAAGTGTCAGGTTTCAAGTTTCAAGTCTCAGGTTTCAAGGTTCAAGGGTCAAGGGTCAAGTGTCAGGTTTCAAGTTTCAAGTATCAAGTATCAAGTTTCAAGTGTCAACTATCAGTGTCAAGTGTCAAATTTCAAGTATCAAGTGTCAGGTTTCAAGTTTCAAGTTCAAGTGTCAGGTTTCAAGTTTCAAGTTTCAAGTACCGAGTTATCATAGTTTCAAAGTTTTCAAGTTTTTAGTTCTCTAATTTTCTACATTTCAGATTTCTAAGTTCCTAAATTTCTAAATCGCCAAATCCCCTTAGTCTAGTATTTTAATGTCTCCAAATCCTACGACACCAAATCTTTATATTCCTGTATTTCTAAATTCCCAAATTCTAGAATGACCAAATTCTTATAATCCCATATATGTCAATCCCCAAATCCCATGTTTCCTCACATTCCTATGTTCCTTAATTCTTATATTCCCAAATTCCTATGTTCCTAAATTCCTATATTCCTAAATTCCTATGTTCCTAAATTGCTATTCCTCCAAATTTCTACGTTTCTAAATTGCTACTCTCCCAAATTCCCAAACCTCCATATCCCTGAACCCCCAATTTTCTCTTCATTCCGTATCCATAAGTCTGTAAACCTCTAGGTCCGCAAATTCCAAGGTCTCCAAATTTCTATATCCCCAAATCATTACGCCCACAAATAAATTATGTCCCCAAATAGCAAGATTTCCCAATACCTAAATTCCAAAACTGCTAAATTCTCAAACATCCACGTATCCAAATACGCAAGTTCCAATCTTTGCCAAAACACCGAATTCTCCAAATTATTAAATCAACCAAATTTCACGTCCCTAAATCCCAAAATTCTCCAATTTCGACATCTCCGAATCTTCAAATCCCTAAATTCTGAACCAACTTGACACATGTTCTTTACCTATATTTGTCGTTGACTGTACACAATCTGATGCACGTGTAGCTCGTCGATTGCCGGCCGTGCACACCCGATCTCTGGACAGGATCGTCCATATTTACGAAGTACCATGTTCGACACTCGTGTTCGATTTGCCTGATCAGTACGAACGACGACATCACGGTGTGCTATACGATTCGCTATAGCGTACGCGTGGGCCGTTAATTGAGTAATGAAACGCCTACGTGTATGATGTAACCGTTTACGGAATGTGGGCTAGATCGTCCAGTTTCAACTATCATGCGTTTATTTGGAAATAGAGAAAGGCACATGAGGAAGGTAGATAAAATTCATGGTCATATATTGCGGGAGATAGAAATTTAGATTATTATAGAAGGTGTAACTTCCTATATTTCTATATTTATTTCTAGACTTATACCTATATTTGTGCACCTATTCCTGTGTGATTTCTATGTTGCTAAGGTTGTATTATTAAATTGTCAAATTCAACATCTTTCTAAACTGTCAAGTTATGAAATAATCAAATCTTAAAATTTCTAGTTTATGAAATAACCAAGTACTTAAACTACCAAGTTACGAAATAATCGTGTTTATTAAGTGAAATTAAGTACCTCAATTCCCAAGTAATCAAATATCCAAATCTTACAATTCTGAACGTATCAACTAACTAAATCCTTAAATTCTCAACTTGTCAAATAACCGAACCCCCAAATTCTTACCTTGCTAAATAACTAAATCTTCAAACTTCCAAATCCCAAAATTCTCAAGTTCCCAATTTCTAACCTTCTCAGAGGTCAAAATTAAAAAATTTCCAAATTCTAAAATATCAAAATTTCCAAACCCTGAAATACCTAGAATTTGCAATCCTTTAACATCAGAATTTCCAACCACCAACATTATATACTACCAACCCAACATCATCTGCCAAACCACCACCAACATCCACCAACCTTGCATCTCAGACAATCAACATAGAGTATGGAAAAGAAGCTATAAACCCATCGAGTGAGATCCACGTACTTTGCGAAACACGCAAATAATCACAGGAGATAGCGCAAAAACGGATCATTCATAACTAGCATTACCCGAAGAAAGGGAAAAAAAGAGACGAAGTAGCAAAATGAAAAGGAGCAAATCGAGCGGAAACGAGCAGAGAACAGGAAAGAAGGCAGACAGTGTAGGTAAAGGAGAATGTAGAGAAAAAAATGACTCAGGATCGATTTAAACGCAACCGGACGGATTCAATAACTCTCCGATCGAGTTTGCGCTCGAACCAGGGAGAGTTCCAAGGTATTCCGGTTAAACGTGCGTGGCAACCGATATTTACCCATCTCATTATTGTCGGGATTTATGTTACGATACAGCCGAGTTTTCTAGGCTGGTCTCGCTATTAGGCCGCGTTCGTCAATTATGCGGATCATTCTTGTCGTTCCGTCGAGTACAGATTCGTATCTTCGCGGTGGGATAAATAAATGCTCGGTTTCGACCTAAGATATGGAGTGGAGCCGGTGTGCATCGCGAGTTTACACGGTTACGCCGCGTTCCTCGCGCGGACGCATTAATCAGCCCGCGATTTATACCTATTAGCCGTTTTGATAAATCAATTTGCCGTACCGGCCGAGTAATTTCAAGGTGGTGTGGCTCGCGTACAGAATTTCTACGGGCACCGGCGCCGCCGTGGAAATTCTTGCGCCGCCTTTGTGTCTGGCCAGCCGAGTTATTTTCAGTACCGAACAGGGGGTCGGCCAACACGCGTGTATCGATATTTCAACGTCTAACCGTGTTATGGGATCGAACATGTACAAGAACAACCTGGTGGATGTCTTTCGACCAGCGGCTACTGTGTCCGCGACAATTTTTCTACCTGCCACGATGTTCGCTTCTTTTTTCGCACTGAATATACCAAATATTATGCATACTCATTCTTAAACTTCAAATTAAGGGGAGGTTAAATAGTCGACGAAGAATGAATCTTGCTCGTTGATCAAATGACTTGATCAAGATTGATACAAACTTTTCTATTTCATATAGATGTTACTGAACACTTATATTCAGTATACCAACTATCAGTACATACATGTCACTGAATACATACATTCAATTCGATACATACTATCAATACCTATTGTTGATACATACATTCAGACCAATACTAATATATGCATACATATTATTAAATAGATAGTTTTGTTTGAATAAAGGCATCTTGACAATGACAGATGAGAAACTTGTGAACTTGCGAACACACTTTGTATATTTGGTTTTGAAATTTTATTTGACACGAGGACCGCCATTTTCATGCAGTGATTAGGACCATCGTTGTGTACATGACTATGAAGATACAATCTACTTAAGGTGCTATTTTATAATATGTACCACGTGACTTACAAACTTATGACTCTATTTTTTTCGAAAATATTTCTTCAATTTTATAATTACAATTTATTGCTGTATCTTCTCAGTAATTGTATGAAATACAAACCTGTTCGAATTGTGTCAAATTGTATGAATTAGTAAAATTGTGTGAGTTAGGTCAAACTGTCTGAAGTAGTCAAGTACGAGTCAGGTCAAATTGTAATAGTTAGATCAAGTTGTATAAGTTATATCAAATTGTATAAATTAGTAAAATTATGTGTGTTAGATCAAGCTATCTGACGTAGTCAAGTTATATAAGATCAAACTGTAATAATTAGATTAAGTTGCATGAGTGAGATCAAATTGTATGAATTATTAAAATTGTGTGAATTAGATCAAACTGTCTGAAGTAGTCAAATACAAGTCAGATCAAATTGTAATAATTAGATCATTAGAATTATTAAAATTGTGTGAGTTGGACTGAACTGTCTGAGGTAGCCAAGTTGTACAAACCAGATGAAATTGTAACAATTAGATCAAGTTGTACGAGTCAAATTGTATGGATTACATCAAGTAGTACAAATTAGATCGAATTGTACGAATTAGTGAAATTCTACAATTTAGATAAAATTCTATGAATTAGATGAAATAGTCTAAATTAGTCAACTTGCACATATCATATAAAATTGTACGAATATGCCGAAATTATACAAATTAACCAAACTGTACAAATCAGCATATAATCATCTGAAATCTCAAACTACAAAAATTAGTATCAGATAATCTGACCACTCACATACCGACAGTAACATATTCACATCATAAAAAAATTGCAGAATAAATTCCTGTGAATTGCAGTCGAAATCATGTCAGTCCCGTTCATGCAACTTTTACGTTTGCAGCCCGTTAAAGGCAGCACTCTCGATCATGCTATCTGCGCGCATGTATCCTTTCGATATTCCCTTAACGAGTTTAATTAATCTTGTCGTTATTACGCCGCTCCCTGTATGCAAACAGGCCAGCCGACCGATCGAGCGATCGCAAAATGTCACTCAAAGTCAGTCGAGTCGAGGAACGGAACGGTTTTCAAGACGTCGCGTCGCGTCGCGTCGCGTCGCGTCGCGTCGCGTCGTGGTCCGTCGCGTCGACGTGCATTCGGGCCCGTTATGCTCGAATGAAAGAGTCGATCAATGGAATCGATCGATCGTGGCGCGATGCGTCTGGTTGCGCGTCGATTCCGCGTATTTTCTGCTGCGGACGCGATTCCTTCGTTTCTTGTCGAACGATCTTCAGGACTTTCTTACGAAGCGTCCTTCGACAGGAAATAAAAATCGCCAGTCGTCTCGGGGCCGACGAGCTTCGTTTCGTGGCGTTCCCGCGCGAGAAATGCCGAACAAAGTGGCGTGAATGTCCATCTTAAATGAGATCTTAAGACATCGGGATATCTGTTCGTTATGTTTCTCGGCTTTGGTCATGTGTATTCATGTGTAGTACAGGTACATGTGAATCATTTATATGTATCGAACTTATATGTATGTATCGAATTGGTGCAACAATCAAATTTTTCATGAACAAGGTTCAAAGTTTAGTATTAGGTTTGGATTTGTCAAAATTTCATATTGGTCCTCAAATTCAGTAATCTACAAATCTCTAAACTCTCAAATTTACTAATAGTCTGACATTAAAATTTTTACATTTTCGAATTTTATAATTGTGCAATTTTTAAATTCCCAAGTTTTCAGATTTCTAAATTCTTAAATAATCAACTTTCTAAATTACCAAATTATCAAATTTTTAAGTTCTCTAGAATCTCTAGAGAATCTCTAGAGTTGAATCTCTAGATCCCTAAATCTCAAAATTTTTAAGTCTCCAAATTCATAATTTCCTAAATTCCTAAGTTTCAAATCTTCAACTCCCCAAATACTCAAATACTCGAATACTCAAATCCACAAGTCCACAAATTCACAAATTCACAAATCTCCAAATTTTCCAAATTCCCCCAATTCCCCAAATTCCCCAAATTCCCCAAATCCCAAATTCCCAGATTCCAAGTTCCCCAAATCCAAAATTCCCCAGATCCCAAATTCTCCATATCCTCAGATTCCACTAATTCCAGAATTCCCCAATTTCTACGAATTTTCCACATTTTCCAAATTTCCAAAATTTCCCAAATTCCCCCAATTCCAAGTTCCTCAAATTCCCCAAATTCAACCAAATTCCCCAAATTCCAAGTTCCCCAAATCCAAAATTCCCCATATCCCAAATTCCCCAAATCCCCAAATTCTCTAAATGTCCGTCCCCTAAAATCCCCAGCCCCCCAATTTCCCACCAACCCTCACTATCACTGAATGCCTAAAACCTTGAAATTTCCCCAATCTATACATCTGATCTGATATTTCCATTGCAATCGACAGCGCACTTGCATACAGGACGGTTCACAATGTAGTTCTCCGGGTTACAATGGCGGTATAAAAAGATGCGGTGCAGAACAAGGTCGGCGAACATTGTTCTACGAACAATTGCAAGGCAAGGTCGTCTTTGCATAGGCGTTCCAGGGTCGTTAAATGCAAAACTGAAGAATGACCAGGTTTTTTGAACGGGACTTGTTTTATTGCCGATTTGCATAGACAGAATGCTTCGAGTTCGAGCGGAATGCAAAGCGACAGTTGTCAGAACGAGCGTTCTTATACAAATCGTACGATCTACATTCCATGTAGAAATTGTTCTTCGTGGAAGAAGAATGTGTCTGAAAAACAAGTATGGAATGCGATTGAAACTTATATTATGGGGTGTAACGCGAGCATAGGAAGCAGAAATGACTGCTTCATTACTGGTACAAGAATAATATTTTCTCGAAACAATCTGACGTATAAAACGATGATGAGACAGTTCGGAAGGGTGTTGTTAAAAAGAAATCTACGATAACTTTAATCGACGTACGAATATTTCATGAAATAACAAGGTCCAACCAAGCAATTATGTACCGATAGAAATGCGTTAAAACTTTTATAAGGCAAGGCTTTTTATGAGTTAATAAATGTAACCCCTTAGAACAGTGCCATTAAACAAGAATAGTAATCATCATTAACCAGTGACTCGGTAGTACGAAACTGGCCAGGTTAAATTCAATTAAGTTTCTGACTTTATCGGATCAATTTATACCGATGTACACCATTATAATTCGCCAGCAATGAATTACTGCTGCGTCGGAGAAAGCGAGAAACGGAGAAGGTTATGGGATTTCTTTGTGCGATATTCTTTGTTTTTCATTACTTTTTGGTTTCATCGAATTCCTTTACATAATTAAGACGTCGCGCGTCGCACCAGACACAGTTGTATGTAATGAAATTATAGCTACTAAATATTTAACGAACAATTATCCCATATATTGATTCCATTAATTTTATTTGAATTATTAGGTTGTGACGAAAACTTTTACTATCATCGACTTTTCCATTTTTTAAATTTGAAATATTAAAATTTTTCTATTTGTTAATTTTTGAGTTGTGGTGTTTTTGAAAATTTCAAGATTTGGGAACTTGGGGAATAGAGGGTTAGGCATTTGAGGAATGAGGAATGGGTGTTTGAGGATTTAGAGATTTGATAGTTTGGAAATTTAGTGATTTTAGGGGTAGAGGGTTTAAAAACATGGGGACTTGTAGGTTTAGATTTGGAGATTTAGAATTGCAAAATTTGTGGATTTAAAAATTTATGAGTTTAGGAATTTGAGATCTTAGGGAATTTGGAAATTTGAGGGTTAGGAAATTTTGGGATTTGGAAATTTGAGGATTAGGGAATTTGGGGATTTAGAGATTTGGAGGTTAGGGAATTTGGGGATTTGGAAATTTGAGGGTTACAGAATTTGGGGATTTGGGGATTTGAAGGTTAAGGAATTTGGGGATTTAGAGATTTGGAGGTTAGGGAATTTGGGGATTTGGAAATTTGAGGGTTACAGAATTTGAGGATTTGGAGATTTGATGGTTAAGGAATTTGGGGATTTAGAGATTTGAGGGTTAGGGAATTTGGGAATTTGGAAATTTGAGGGCTAGAAATTTTTGGGATTTGGAGATTTGGGGATTTAGAGATTTGGAGGTTGGGGAATTTGGGGATTTAGAGATTTGGGGGTTAGGGAATTTGGGAATTTGGAAATTTGAGGGCTAGAAAATTTTGGGGTTTGGAGATTTGGGAATTTAGAGATTTGGAGGTTAGGGAATTTGGGGATTTGGAAATTTGAGGGTTAGGAAATTTGACGATTTGGAGATTTGGAGATTAGTGAATTTGGAAATGTGGAAATTTCAGAATTGAGAAACATGTGAATTTGAGAATTTGGTAATTTAAGAACTTGAGCTTAGGGTAGTTTTCAATTTGAACATATGCTAGTTTAGAATTTAAAGGCAGAATTTGCCAATTTCATATGAAGTATTACACATATTAAAATTTGCAAATACATGAAAAATGAAAAACTTGAAAATTACCAACCATCATGGTAAAAACTATCAAATATCACTTTAAAAATTCCAATTCCAATTCCTTTGCAAATTTGAACTTTCTCCCCCGAAAAATTACAAAAATCCAAATTTCTATTCATTTCATCTACGCAAAATCCCGCATTGCATCGAAGTGTACCTAATTGCGAAACGCACACCCCAATTATGTTTCTTTGCATCTCGAGGCGATATTCAAGCAACGTCAGAAACAGAATTTACTCGCTGAAAGGTTTCAAGAGTTCTATCCCACGGGCAGAGGCGAGAAATAAATGGATTTGCAAAGAGAAAGACAAACCGTCTCGCATCGTCCGCTACGATTTCTTTTGACCGCTTGAGCGATCGTTCGATCTCAAGGTTCCTCGAAATGAATATAATTAGAGCAAGAAGGTCGTGCCTTGAGTGTACACGCATACGAGTTTCACGTTAATAACCGACGAACGAGGATGCTCTCGGAATATCTCGCGCCTGTACGTGCGACGAAGGGCACGGGCTGACGGGCAACACGGCGGCACTCGATTAATTGGAGGATAACCTCCTTCATGGCGGTCAATGTCATTTGCATCGTTGCACAATTAGATTCTTTAGCTCCTGCTTACGGTGTCAATTTACACCTTGACGATTTATATAACGGTACGGATTCTTTCATTCTCAATACCTGAGATTTTGAGATATTTTGAATGTTAGACAACTCTGCTGATCACATATTAATTGTCCCAAATATTACAACATACTTTCAAAATTACCTCCATTGTTACCTTCAAAGGTAATAAGTACACTACAAAATTCGTGAAAGTTAATTCTATCGTTCCTAAAAGATATTGCTCTCTATTTTCAAATGTACCTACAGGTTTATGAAATAGCTCCTTTGGTCATGAATGATGTAAGAGGGTGCATGTGATCTTAAGCATTCAATCAAAATCAAAAATAATTTTAGAGTTCCCTGGCCCTTAGTTTGTTGATTTTCAAATTCCTATGACAACCAACCCTTGAATCTGTAAACTTAATCACTAATTTCAAGGTCTAATTCATATAACTTCTAATGTCTAGGTCTACATGTTCACATGTCTCCTAATTTCAAGGTCTGCATGTTCATATGACTCCTAATATCAAGGTCTACATATTTATATTATTCTTCATTTCTAGATCTACATATTCATATGACACATAATTGTGGGTCTACATATTCACCTGGCTCTTAATTTTTAGGTCTACATTCGTAATTATTAGGTCTACATATTCATTTCTAGTTTCAAGGTCTACATGTTCATTTGACAACTAATTGTAGGTGTATACATTCATATGACTCTTTATGCTTAGGTCTAGATTCGTAATTACTAGGTGTACATTCATATGACTCTTTATGCTTAGGTCTAGATTCGTAATTACTAGGTGTACATTCATACTCCTATTTTCCAGGTCCTCCTAGGCCATCAAATTCCTACATTATCATATCTGTGCATCTTTTGTGCACAGTTTGTAACAAACTTCTTGTACTCCAAATCTTCAAAAGTCTCAAAAACTTTACCAAAATAAATCTGACACAGCATGTGCCCATGAACTGATCCTAAATAATCACATCTTTAGAAACAGAGACAAAAAAGGAGTGATAGATTATCTCTCTAGCTATGACGTCAACCGTTCTGACATCACCAACGGCCACTCCCAGCTGATGATCTCAATATTAGATTATTATGCCATTATGACATTGCAATTATACAAAATACCTATCATTGAAACACAAATTACCGAAACCTCCCTCAGAGTCCTCTTAACCTCCATAAGCACCATCTCTCTTAACCTCCATAACCGCAATCTGCACAATTATGGCCGTACGTCTAAGGAGCCATAAAACAGTCTGTCAAAGGCATGCAATGCGGAAACAGCGTTGTTTTCGATCGGATGCGATGTCTCCAGCGTCACCTCGGTCAGAAGTCACGTCCCTAAGGAATCAAAGATTACGTCGTGACTCGGTTGAAGCTCACGCGACGAGCATCACGATTCTTCGCGAACCCCGTCATGGATGCGCCTACTTAAGCACTCCCTTGAGAATTACTGGGACTGCAGGGTCGCACGTTCCGACTTACGATGAAACGCAATAGGGAGCCACGGTTGAAAATTGTCGGACACGTTTGACGATACGCTGTAGCTCGGATATACCGGCAAGAAGCATCGGCATCGTAGCTCGCAGTTACACGCTTCTATAAATGACCGTGCTTTCGTAGATGGCCGATATCACGGTGGATGTTCAGCCAGTTGGAGTAAAACGATCTGTCGTAATCGCGCGCAGCGTGAGACGAGTCCTATTTCACTCGTCAAACGACGAATTTTACTGATTAAAGGCAGCTGCGTTAGATACTATGTGCTAAAATTACTCGAAGACATTTATGGGACGTATATAGGTATTAAAAGGTTGATTAACACTGTAATAAATTTGGGAGGGGATTTTTTTATCAATTATGGGGATATTGCATGCACAGTTTGAAACTTTAATGGTCATTGCAACTGGTTTGTAAGGTGTATGTATTCTTAGATTCTCATGTTCGTAATTGTGAATATCGCTATATCACTTCTGGGTTCCTATGTTTATAGATTTCTGTAGCTTCTGAATTTCAAAATTTCAAGTTCAATACAATTGTAAATTTCTAGAGATCTATGTCTCTATATCTTCAATTCTTGATATCATCAAATTTCCACAAATCCCCACGTCCTGCAATACCACATATCCCTAAATCCTCACATCTCCAAATCTTCACATACCCAAAACTCCACATCTCCAAATCCTCACATCCTGAAATCCACATATCCCCAAATTCCCACATCCCCAAATCCTCACATCCCCAAATCTCCACACCTCCAAATCTCCACATCCCCAAATTCCCACATCCCCAAATCCTCACATCCCGAAATCTCTACATATCCAAATCACCACATCCCCAAATCCTCACATCCCCAAATCTCCACACTTCCAAATCTTCACATCTCCAAATCTCCACACTTCCAAATCTTCACATCCCCAAATCCTCATATCCCGAAATCTCTACATATCCAAATCTCCACATCCCCAAATTCCCACATCCCCAAATCCTCACATCCCCAAATCTCCACATCTCCAAATCTCCACATCCCCACATCATCATCCTGCAATTTACAAACCCAGAATCTACACCAGACCTGGACATACACACTATTTAATCGCATCACGTATTTAACTATCAAATACGTTAAACAAGAATTCTTCGGGCAATAATCGGAATTGAACATAACATGTACCATGTTGGAGGAGGAATAAAAAGAACCGCAAGCAGCGAAGCAATCATCCAACGAACAAGAAACAGCGAGGCGGCAGAGCAGGGCGATTGTAATTACAACAATACGAAGGATAACACCAGGCTCGATCTTCAGCAAACAAATCAATCTACAAAACACGATCAACCGTTCGCAATCTCTCTGCGTCACGTCCACTATCACGAAACGTGTAATTTCGGTTTAAAGAAACGTTGCTCGAAGCAACGACAGGTAATAGAGAAACTTGTTGAAAGCAATTGAACATATCTCTCGTTTGCCACCCTATGAAACCTTCTTCGTTCCCCTGCCATGTTCAGTAATTACAGGATATCTGGAAACTCCGACATTGTTAAGGCAACTTTGTCTTATCCATATTCCGTTCTCGAAGCGGCCGGATAGCCCTTGGCACCGTTGCTTATGGAGGAAACAGGACAAACCGATAATTTTGCTGCTTTGTTACCTGCTTGTTGCTGTATCACACTTGACGTAAAGTGCTTTGCGTTTTAACGCGTTCAATGTATGGGGACCGTAAACACTAGATGGACTTCGTATTGTAAGAAAAATACTTTTGACAGTGTACGGAATTATGGTAATTGCAGGGGTGTCTCGTTATGTTGACGTGGATAGGGACTAGAGGGTGCAAATTCTTGGAACTAATATCGCAAGTTTATATAATGGCGGATATTCTATAGACGGCAATATGAGACGAGGAAATTCGATGCGTAGGGATATTGTATCTGAAAATTTGTTGTGTGATGCTATAATGCGAGGAAATTCGATACAAGAGGATACACCGCATGAGTATTCCGCAAGTGGCGATATAACGTGAGGTAACTCAATGTATGCAAATTTGACAAGTAATAGACGTGTCAAAAATTGGCGCATGTAGATACAACGCAAAGGAATTCGATGCATGGTGATATAACGCGTGGTAACTTGGTACGTTAAAATTCGACGCGTAGTAACGCAACGCGTGGTGATACAATGCGTGGCAATTCGATTCGTGGCAATATAACGCGTGGGGAATTCGACGCGTGGCGATACAACGCGTAGAAATTCGATATGTGGCGATATAACGCGTGGGAAGTCGACGCGTGGCGATACAACGCGTGGAAATTTGGTACGTGGGGATATAACGCGTGGGAAATCGACGCGTGGCGATACAATGCATGGAAATTCCGTATGTGGCGATATAACGCGTGGGAAATCGACGCGTGGCGATGCAATGCGTGGAAATTCCGTATGTGGCGATATAACGCTTAGGAAATCGGCGCGTGGGAAATCGACGCGTGGCGATACAACGCGTGGAAATTCGATATGTGGCGATATAACGCGTGGGAAGTCGACGCGTGGTGATACAACGCGTGGAAATTCGGTATGCGGCGATATAACGCGTGGGAAATCGACACGTGGCGACACAACGCGTGGAAATTTGACACGTGGTGATATAACGCATGGAAATTCGGCGCATGGCGATAAAACGCGACGAAAATTCGATATGTGGCAATATAACGCGTGGCAACTCAATGCATAGTAGTACAACGCGTGAAAATTCCACCCGTAGTATAACAACACATAGCAATCGAGTACTTGACCATATACCGCAACTCTCGCTATCCTCACTACCATCAACTCCATACAAATAATCCAAATTTCACTGAGAACAAACTTTTAACCCAAAACAACCTAGAAATCTTAAAT
The DNA here is from genome assembly GCF_050947335.1 of Megachile rotundata. Classification (NCBI taxonomy): domain Eukaryota; kingdom Metazoa; phylum Arthropoda; class Insecta; order Hymenoptera; family Megachilidae; genus Megachile; species Megachile rotundata. Next base: position 8,056,025 of record NC_134991.1, on the reverse strand, counting down.
ATCAAATAACAATTTACTCGTACAAATTCGAATGTGCAAGTCAGTTTCCGCAAATTGTACCAGCGTGTAAAATCAAAGCCACTGTGCGCAACGATCCACCAGTTTTATCGGCCCGTCCTTTTTCAACGTTCGCCATCTTTGTATCTCGGTTTCTCGTGGTGTAACGCTTCGATCGTGGGCACCGCAATCTTCGTGGCCGTAGAGCGGATTCAGCTAGAACGTAGTTTCGATTTCTACGCTTCTTTGAACCGTCTCTCGAGTATTATTCAACCGTGCTGCCCTCGCGAGCGGTATTCAACGAACCGCGATTTACGAGTTCGACCGAAAGCACGACGATTACCCGAGCCGAAGGCGTGTTTCTTTGTATAATGTACAGTCTAGTGCAAATCTGGACTACCTAGGGAAACGACACTACTCGATACAAGATTTTTAGGGATTTTTAAAAATTGGACTTTACAGAGATGGAAATCGAGGAAGGATGCGATTTGAAAGGCTATGGACTTGCAAATTTAAGGATTTGACGGCTTAAGTAGAATTTTGATATTTAGGAACATTATTGTTTAGGGACATAGGGATTTAAGGAACTAGTAATTTAAGGACGTGGGTATTTGGAAATTTTTAATTTGGACAATTTGGGAGTTGGACACTTTGGGACTTGAATATTCATGAATCTGAAAATTAAGGAATTTGGCGACTTAGGACTTAGGGATTTGGGATTTAAGGACTTGAGTGTTTGAAGGCTTTATGGATTTAGGATTTGGCGATTTGAGGAATTTAAAATTGGGGATTTGCGTACTTTTGATATTATGGATTTTTGAGATTTGTGAATTTTAAGACCTGAAGGTTTTGGGATTTGGGGACTTTCAGATTTGTGAACTTTGAGATTTGAGGACTTTGTGATTTGGGGACTTGCAAATTTGTAAGCTTTGAGATTTCTGGACCTTGCGATTTGAGGACTTGCATATTTGTAGTCTTTGAGATTTGGGAATCGAATATTTTAAAAATCTAGAGATGACTACATTTCCAGAAGTTTGGAGACATAGGTGTCTGATAAGCGTCAGGTTTGAGAATTTGAAGATTATGTGATCCACAGATATAGGAATTTAGGGTTTTAAAAATATGGAAGATTTAGAGTTCGATAATCTAAAAATTCGGGAACACAGAAATTCAAGGGAGAAGAAGTTTTCAGATATATCCAGTTCTCGATAGAAAGTCTACATTGCACTCGAGTGTACAAGAGCGAGGCCAATGGCGGTGTTGGTCTCCGCTCGATCGCCTATGCAACCGTCCAAAGAGAGATCGTCGAGGATCGGTAGCCTGGCCTTTCGAGCCACGGACGAAGAACTGGAACGAAGAACAGGCGCAAGAAGCATACTACCGCGCCACGGCACGATCGGGTTAATTATTAGTTAGCCCTTTCTCTACGGCACCCGTATATCTTCGAGATTCTCTTGCCCCGGGGCGGAAAAAGAGTTGCTTGGGTACGGAACGCGTACCTACCGCGTGGGAGGTCTCGTTGAACGAAAATAGGCTCGTGAGAGTTTCCTGTGCTGAGATGTCCATGACGTTTCTTTTTTAACCCTTTCCTCACGTCATTTCATTCAAATGATGCGCACTGACGTGGACATTTTTGTACATTATGTTGCGTATATGTATGCAAAATTATTTGAGAAGAAGCGTGTTCATTTTGCTTTATTTTTATTATTTACTTGGTTTTAGTATATTAGTGTTTGTGAGGGTAAGTCTTGTTAGTGCAATATGCACGAGTTCTTTAACGAAAATTTAATTGTGAAGCAACATTTTTCAAAATCATATAGATGACATTTGATCTATCAATTGACACTATGGTTGCTGATAACAGTGGAAAATTTTTCTTGAATTTTAGAGGATATATTTATAGGCTGGCTTCAAAGTTTTGCTAACTTGGACCTTAATTACTTGGTACCGAGTAGGAAACTTTAACAACAGTTAACTTTTGCAATTGCATCTGCATATTTATATTTGGTTGATCGTATAAACTTAGAGAGGGCTCCCCAATTGCATGTGTTAAAAATTCTTAGGTAACATCATCTTCAGCCTCAACGAAATTGGGAAATAATATAATAATAAAATGATTAAAATTAACTTAAAATTAAAATTAAGGATATATAATTACTTTAAAATGTAGAATAAAATTTTAACAAATTTATTTTTATAAAATTAACATAACAAAATTCTAGCAAATACAGACAATATGTACTTGTAAAATTACTAAAATAGCAGTATATTGGCACAGTGACAAAATGCCAGAATACATATGTTCTATTAAATCAACTGTGGCGCCCTTGGCACCACATACGCCATTGCCTTTTCTGTTTTCTATATTCTTTCTGTTTTCTAAAATTCTGTTTCCTGTTTTCTATCTTCTTTAGCTTTACGTTCTCTAATTGTTTTCACTTTCTATAGGGTCTCGCCGGGGCCTGGTCAGTGTCAACGCTCAGGCCCTTGCGAACCTCTTCGCTTTCTGTTTTATGATTCTCTTCCGCTGTACCTCTCCTTTTCCGAACTTGCAACGGTTTTTCTGGATTTTCCCACTTTCTATATTTTCTCTCTTTCTAAACTGTTTCTTTCTTCTTTTACTGGTGAGTTTTCGAGGAGAGGTTTTAACCAGCGACGGGACAGTCCGTCAGAGTCATTCTTATAGTTATCATCGTTTTCACTGCTCGTATGCATTTTAATAAATCTGTGTGGAACGCAACATAGACTTAATTATTGTGTTTACCCTTATGCGATTCCCACAATTGGTGACCCCGACGTGATCGGTTCGGTGTGTGTACTTATTAATAAGCAAACTTTTGACATTGTTGGTGTGCAGGTAGTGTAAGTTATTGTGATAGAAATAGGTGTAGTATTTAGGACATTATCGCGAGTTAGCAAACTTTAGTTTCATTTTTATAAACGAATAATCGGCTAAAATATGACGGACAGCAACGTAAATGCAAGTGCCTCAATTAGTGCATCGGCGGCTGTTGATCGCGTCGCGGTTCGTATACCTGAGTTTTGTCCGAGCGACCCAGAGATGTGGTTCTCGATGGTCGAAAGAAGTTTTGACGCGGCCGGAGTGACAGTTGAAACCACAAAGTTCGGATATGTACTCGGTGCGTTGAGTGCCCGATACGCCGCGGAAGTGCGCGATATAATTATGAATCCGCCAGCAACCGAACCATATAAGGTGTTAAAGACAGAGTTTATTCGTCGTCTCAGTGCCTCGCAGGAGCAAAAGACCCGTCGATTGCTGGAGCAGGAAGAGATTGGGGACAGAAAGCCGTCCCAGTTTTTGAGACACCTGCGTATGTTGGCAGGTACGTCTATGTCCGACGGGGTATTGCGGACCCTGTGGATGGGTCGATTGCCGGCAAATATGCAGGTGATTTTAGCCACGCAAAGAGATACGGACTTGGAAAAAGTGGCAGAACTAGCCGATGCCATAGCGGAGACAATGACGCCGTGTGTGCAGGTAGCGGAAGCCGCAGCCGTAATCCATTCGCCCCGACCAGCGCCCACCGTCGATCAAAGTTTGGAGTCGTTGCTGAATGTAAAGATGGCACAATTAGCCCTGTCTTTAAGACAGGAGATCTCCGCGGTGCGCGATTCCTTGTATAATGAGGGGGCATCTTTCCGACGTGGTAGATGGTTGCAACGTCGTCGGTCGAATTCGCGGTATCGTGGACGATCTGCATCGCGCTCGCGGGATCGCGGAGAACAGCCAGATTACCAAGGGAAATGCTGGTATCATTGGCGATATGGGTCGAATGCACATAGGTGTGTATCGCCCTGCAATTGGACTCCGGCTCAGGGAAACGAGCAAGGGAGTCGTTGATGACGGCCAACGACCATAATCTTGCATCCCGCCGTCTATTCATTACAGATAAAGTGTCTAAGATGCAGTTTCTTGTGGACACTGGTGCTGACTTGTGTGTTTTTCCACGTCAATTGCTGCGTGGACCACGAGATAAGTCAGATTATCAATTGACGGCGGCAAATGGGAGCGTTATCAACACGTATGGCTCGGTGACACTAAATTTAAACATTGGTCTCCGACGGGATTTTGTCTGGCGGTTTGTGGTTGCGGATGTATCGAAGCCCATAATCGGGGTGGATTTTTTGGAACACTTCGATCTTATGGTAGACATCCGTAACCGTCGCCTTGTCGATCGGACGACCACGTTAACTGTCCGCGGGAGCCAGGCCGACGATGATATGCCGTCGGTGAAGACTGTGGTAGGAGAATCCACCTATCATCAGCTCCTGTCCCAGATGCCGGAATTAACGCGACCCAGCGGAACACCGACTACGACGAAGCACCAAACGGTGCATTACATCAAAACGACCCCTGGACCACCCGTTTCAAGTAAGCCACGGAGGCTTGCACCGGATCGGCTCAAGGCGGCTAAGGACGAGTTCGACACCCTCTTGAAGATGGGAATTGCGCGTCCCTCGAAGAGCTCGTGGTCATCGCCCCTTCATATGGTCCAGAAGAAGGACAACGAAGCTTGGAGACCCTGTGGCGATTATAGGGCGTTGAACGCACGAACGATCCCCGACCGATATCCAGTACGTCACATCGAAGATTTTGCGCAACAGTTAAGTGGAAAAAAGGTATTCTCGACAATAGACTTAGTTCGCGCGTATAATCAGATTCCGGTAGCGCCAGAAGACATAGACAAAACTGCTATTACAACCCCTTTCGGTCTGTTTGAATTTAATTTTATGTCGTTTGGATTGAGGAATGCTGCGCAAACATTCCAACGCTTTATCGACGAGGTTTTGCGCGGCCTCGATTTTTGTTATGCATATATCGACGATATTCTAGTCGCCTCAGAGTCTCAGGAAGAACATCGTCGCCATTTAGAAATTTTGTTTAATCGGTTAAGAGACTACGGTATAGTAATTAATCCGCGTAAGTGCAATTTCGGGAAAGAATCGGTAAAATTTCTGGGTTACCGTGTGGACAGGAATGGTACTCAGCCACTACCTGAGAAGGTAGAGGTTATTAAATCGTACCCCCTTCCCAAAACAGCAAAAGATTTGAGACAATTTTTGGGGATGTTAAATTTTTATCGCCGTTTTATTCCCAATGCCGCGGATTTTCAAGCCCCTTTAAACGAGCTATTAGCAGGTAATTTAAAAGGCAAAGCACCGATAACTTGGACGTCGGAAGCGGGTCAGGCATTTGAAAATTGTAAGAATAGCTTAGCCAAATCAACCTTGCTCGCCCATCCTGAGGTCAATGCTCCGTTAGCGGTTACCTGCGATGCCTCCGATTTTACTGTGGGGGCTGTTTTGCAGCAGCGCATCGGTAATGATTGGCAACCCCTTGCATTCTTCTCGAAAAAGTTAGGGTCTGCCGAGAGAAAGTACTCCGCTTATGACCGGGAATTACTTTCCATTTATTTGTCCATCAAACATTTTAAGCACATGATAGAAGGCAGGCACTTTACTATTTTTACCGACCACAAACCAATAACTTTTGCATTCAAACAGAAATTAGATAAATGTTCACCACGTCAATTCAGATATCTCGATTTTATTTCACAATTTTCTACCGATATTAAGCATGTTTCGGGCAAGGATAATGTTGTTGCCGATGCGCTGTCTCGGGTGGAGTCGATCGACCACCCGATTAATTTCGAAGAATTAGCGGAATCGCAGGCTCAGGATGAGGAACTTCAACAGTCGTTGAAGGGCGAATCTAATTTACGACTTCGTAAGATCATATTGCCTGGCACGTCTTCCGATGTGTTTTGTGACGTCTCTACTAACACGGTGAGACCATTCCTGACCGTTTCTTTCCGGCGACCTATTTTTAATTTGTTACACGGATTATCGCATCCAGGTATTAACGCGACGGTCAAGCTCATATCGCAGCGATATGTATGGCCGTCGATTAAAAAGGATGTCCGTGAATGGACACGTAGTTGTATACCGTGTCAAAAGGCGAAAATTTCTCGGCATGTAACCGCGCCTTTAACTACTTTTGTTAAACCTTCCGCTCGTTTTGAGCATGTTCATTTAGATATAGTGATTATGCCGGTGTCGGAAGGTTATAGATATTGTTTAACTTGCGTAGACAGGTACACTCGGTGGCCGGAAGCTTTCCCTATGGTCGATCAAGAGGCCCAAACCGTGGCTCGAACCTTTTATGACGGTTGGGTAGCGCGGTTTGGGACCCCTTTGCGCATTACTACCGATCAGGGAAGGCAGTTTGAATCCAAATTGTTTTACGCACTTAATTGTTTAATTGGTTGTAAACACCTGCGCACTACGGCATATCACCCTGCAGCTAACGGTATGGTGGAGCGTTTTCACCGTCAGCTTAAGGCTGCTATAAGATGTTACGAATCAGCTAGATGGACCGAAATTTTACCATCGGTTTTGCTCGGCATACGCTCTGCTTGGAAAGAGGATCTCGGCGCAACATCAGCCGAATTAGTTTACGGGGAATCATTAAGATTACCCGGTGAATTTTTAATATCACACGGTGCTGAAGCCAGAGAAGATGTTTCCGATTTTGTTAATAATTTACGCAGTCATTTTTCCAAATTAAATCCAATTAACGCAGCGCATCATTCCGTTAACCGTCCTTTCATTTTTAAAGATCTAAATACCACAACACATGTTTTTGTTCGAACCGACGCTGCAAAGACCATTTTACAACCAGCCTATGAAGGACCGTTTGCCGTAGTGCGCCGGGGTGATAAAACTTTTACTCTAAATATTAAGGGTAAAGAAGTAGTGGTGTCCATTGAGAGGTTAAAACCTGCGTATTTGTTGGCAGAGGAAAGACCTCATTCGTTAGTAACACCGCACGATGAACCGGCCATTCAGAAAAATAATTGTAATAATGCACCAAATGTGCAAACGCGCGTCACACGTTCGGGTCGTCGAGTTCGATTTCCCGATCGTTTACAAATAATGCATTAGTATGTATGTGTTTTCTTCTATTATATAGCGTTTTATTATTATATATTGTATATTATTATGGTGTGTTTTTCTTATTATATATTGTGTGTTGTATTGCATTTTATACGTTTTTTTTTTCTGCGTTCCATTAGACTGACTTTGTGTCTTGTAAGCTCATGTATATTTTAGCGTGAGCACTTTGATATTCTTATTGTAATTTGTTAATATCTTTATGGTGTATTTTTAATCAGGTACGGACATACGTTATTGTATTGCGAGTTTCTTATTGTGTTTTGATGTAACATTTGTATTTCGTAATTGTTCCAATTACTGGTAGGGGGGTACTGTGGCGCCCTTGGCACCACATACGCCATTGCCTTTTCTGTTTTCTATATTCTTTCTGTTTTCTAAAATTCTGTTTCCTGTTTTCTATCTTCTTTAGCTTTACGTTCTCTAATTGTTTTCACTTTCTATAGGGTCTCGCCGGGGCCTGGTCAGTGTCAACGCTCAGGCCCTTGCGAACCTCTTCGCTTTCTGTTTTATGATTCTCTTCCGCTGTACCTCTCCTTTTCCGAACTTGCAACGGTTTTTCTGGATTTTCCCACTTTCTATATTTTCTCTCTTTCTAAACTGTTTCTTTCTTCTTTTACTGGTGAGTTTTCGAGGAGAGGTTTTAACCAGCGACGGGACAGTCCGTCAGAGTCATTCTTATAGTTATCATCGTTTTCACTGCTCGTATGCATTTTAATAAATCTGTGTGGAACGCAACATAGACTTAATTATTGTGTTTACCCTTATGCGATTCCCACACAACCATTCACTATTATTTTACTAAATAACTGTATAAGTCTACATAATTTAATGAAGTCATCGTAGAAGCCATGGTATATGACTTAGTAGAAGCCGTAGATAATTTAGTATATGCAAATTGTTAGCTATCTAACTAAAACTAAAAAAGTAAACCTAGTAGAACTACCTGTTTTCATCGTGCATAATTAAAAAAAGTCCTGCATTAATTCAACGTTATAACATCTAACCTTCGTAATCGTGCTTTTTGCTCGAAACACGCTTCGAGACCATTAACATCAACAGATCTCGTACAAAATCTCCCGATCACATGCGATAAATAACCGTCGATATAACTAGCGGAGATCGATTGAAATCGTGCAACGTACCGATTTTCGCCAAGATCAAACGAAAGACGAAAGAGATTCCGTGGATGCGGTACAGCGGAAAAAGCGGAACGGAAACTCAGTATCGTTTGATCGTTTGCAGCGCGAATGGGGCGCCATAGGCGAATACCGTTGCATCGGTAGATCGCTCAAAGAAAGGAGGACGACGATGAATCGCGGATCGTGAACCGCGAACGGCCTGCCCTGCTGAATCGTTATCGTGATTTTAGATCGTAGAGAATGCCGGTCGAAACGTGCACTGAAACATGCGGTAGATACACTTTGCTTAGGTAACCTGGGAAATTGCTCTCTAACAACTGGGACCTAGCGAATTCCTATCACACGATCGACAACCTACTGTTCTCATTTCTTTCCATAATAACATTAGCATAGTAATGTTTTTTCATATGTTCGTCATGTTGAGATAATTGAAAAACGGTGGAAGAAATATGAAACATTTAAGCAATGATCAGATTAGTCTAAATGACTCCTCAGATTTCTTTAAATACAATATGTATAAGTATAATGTTCGTGTTAAAATATTTGAACATCGAAGACTTTTGACTAATCAAAATATGTGGTAAGATGAAACTATGTAACTAATTTCTGTATTTACTTGAAGGGTGTGTTTTTCATACAACTGTGTTTCAATGAATGAATCATTTTATTCAAAGAGTTTGACATGGGAATGATCAGGAAGAAATATGAATTTTTTATAAATTTTACTTAAATTTGTATGAGAAGTCTCATACTGTGACATGTATTTTTATAGTATCAGCACTGAGTACTTAGAGCCATAGTTAACAGCTGTAACAAGCTACTTACGAAAGTAACTAAATATTTATTATTAATATGTTTTTTCCACCTCCATAATTAAATTCGCCTTAGCTAAACTACCTTAGTTAGCTGTGGTAGATGTGTACCTTAGCATCACAAAAAAAGGACATGGCACAAAAAACGTACTGACCTCATACATCAATTAACCTATTGAAATCCAAATGAGCGTGCTTCAGTCTAAAGCCACTGTGTCATCGTACAAATAGTTTGATAGTTAGTGATCAGACCGCGATGTCTGACGTCGACCATGACACATCCCCGGTATAATTAACGACCGATTGTGGGAATCAATTAGCAAGGACGAGACAGCAGTCTACTCAAACTTTGCAAACAGAACAGGATCGAGTTACGAGAGGCCGAGGTTGAAGGTTTACGATCAACAGAGCCAAACGATGTACGCCATTGCGCTCGTTAGCGTTGCTCCCGGTCCCGTTTTATGTGCGTTGCGTTCAGTCTGTCGAGTAAAAGAAGGAAAAAAGGGGGGCAGAAACGAGGGAAATGAGAAACGGGAGCAAGAGAGAGGGCTGGTTCGTTCCACGGAACAAAGGGTGAGCGAAATTGATTCGAAGGATGCCGCGATCGCCGGCCGTGTGGTGAGTTTCTGCTCGTTCCTCGAGGAACCGTCGAACGTTACGAGCGAGCCTCGCTGTTCAGGATGATTACCAGCTGACAAGGCCATTCCTGGCCATAAATTTTCAACCACAAAGGTTACGACCGACGCGACCTTGGCCAATTCGAGTCACGGGATAAAAAGGTGCACGGTGCCACGCGATGCAGATGCGCCTCGACGTGCTCCGCCTCGTCGACGACGCGGCAATAAATCAAGCGCGTCGCTTTTTGCACCGGAAGCGCGACACGACGCTTAAACGACGCCACTTTTCAAAGCAGTATACGAACTGCTTCGTGATTTCAACTGGACCGTTCGAATCAGGTACTTCTGACGCGGTGGGAACATTTTTAACCGCGTCCTGAGCTTTTATTCCGGAACAATGGAGATGCACTGCGGTGACATTTATGGATGGAGTAATTAAGCACACGATGCTAGTTATTTATGCCGGTACCGACGATTGTGACTGCTCAATTGTCTGCAGAAATCTCAGGACATGGTTCGTGCAATTTTGTAATGGCTGTTAATAATTTTATTGTGGAAGCTCTTATTATATATTGTTATAATGATCTTTTTACATCTGTTTATGGAAGAAGAAGTATTTATAAGTTTTAGTAAATTAAACATTCAGAATCAATGATAATTTTGCACTTTGACGAATGTGAAGTCGAAGAATATAAATTTTTATGTTTATAATCTATGAATTGGACCTTCACGTAAATAAGCAACTTCTACCAAAAATCTTATCAAGTAGTACCACATTTTAAAATATGTATAAGGCCTTGTCTGCAATCAGCATTCTGTAATAAAGTCTTGACTAAAATCAGTATTCTAATATAATAAAGTCTTGTCTAAAATCCATGTTCATGTAAAGTGTTATCTAAAATCAGAGTGGTTGTAAAATAAAGTCTTGTTTAAAATCAGAGTGCATATATAATAAATTCAAAAACAGTACAGCATAATCTTGTCTAAAATTATCTTTGTATAATAAAGTCTTGTCCAGCCTTGAAACTAATGACCACATATGAACGAAGAGCGTTCAAGCAACGATTCAGCATCGTAATAAACATTTCATACGGTGATTATTAATTAAAAACTGGAAACTATCGTCGATAGGTTGAAGCATTCTAACGACCATACGCAGATTTGTACTTGCCTGATGATCGTGTTACCGCGAATTAATGCTAGTCGTGTAGCAGTCGTTTATTTCATGCGAACGTACCGACAGCTAACGACGATGAACGTGTAAGCAATATGTTTTTAATTTCAATAGACCATTATCATCCTCCATTTTTTGCTGAGTTTGTTGAATGGAACGACGAGTTACCGCGAACGACGACGTGTATTTTATTCGATGTTAAATCAACGAATATTAAGTAACGGCTAAGCAACGCTGGTATTATTGCAGCTCGATTAGAATTGCAACTTTGACGCTTGTACGTGACGTGTGAAATTGATGCTGAAACGAGAAAGAAAGCGTGTTTCCTTCGCGAGTCGTGCATTAACGTAAACCTTAATGGATACCGGGAGAAAATAAACGATACGAGAAATCAGGGAACATGATATTCCGCTTCGTTCTGCTTTTCGGGCGATTTGTCTCGGTTGTCGAACGATCCGGATATTGAACGTGCAGTGTTGCTTTAAACACACAATGCCCAATGATCTCGCGTCATCGTGGAAGAGTACAGAATACAAGTAACGGAGCTACGTTGAGATTTTACTGTTGCAAGGATAGAGATTGTTTCACACACTTGCGTTCTTTTAGAAACAAAATGGGAGTTTCGGGTGTGATTCGACACGGAAATGTCCTAATTTCATAATTGTAATATACGGTTTTTTAAATTTGCTTGTGAAATTCTGAAATTCACAATTACAAAAGTACTGAAGTACTGAAGTTTCAAATATGTAATTCTGAAAGTTTATAGATTGCTAAATTACGATATTATCAGATTACATTGTCCCAAAAACCTCTCAATTTCACAACTTGTATACATTTTTGATTTTCAAGTTCTGAAATTATCATGTCCATAATTTTTCAATTCTACAGATTTCTACATCCCTAAATCTCCGAATTCCCGAATCCTTTAATTTCCAATTTTCTAAACTCCCAGTTTCTCATAATTTTCCAAATTCTAAACTGTACAAATTCCAAAATCCCCAAATTCCTGTATGCTCAAATTTCTAAGTGTCCCAATCCCCAAATGGCACAATCCATATATTCCCAAATCCCTAAGTCTCTAAATCCATAGATCGCCAAATCTCTACTTTCCCAAATTCTGATGCTTCTAAATCAATAAATCCTCTAATTCCTAAATCTCCAAATTCTGGAATCTCCAAATTCCTAAGTCTCCAAATCCCTAAATTGCCAAATCCATATATTCCCAAATTCCTAAGTCTCCAAATCCATAGATCGCCAAATCCTTACTTTCCCAAATTCTGATGCTTCCAAATCAATAAGTCCTCCAATTCCTAAATCTCCAAATTTTGGAATCTCCAAATTCCTAAGTCTCCAAATCCCTAGATCGCCAAATCCCTAAACCCCAAATCCCTAAACCCCAAGTCCCTAAACCCCAAATCCCTAAACCCCAAATCCCTAAACCCCAACTCCCTAAACCTCAAATCCTTAAACCTCAAATCTCCAAACCCCAAATCACTAAACCCTAAATCTCTCAATCCCTAAATCCCCAAATCCCCAAATCCCCAAATCCCCAATTCCCCAAATCCCCAAATCTCCAAATTCCTATATTACCAAATCCCAAAATGCTCCAATCCCTAAAACCCAAAATCCTCCAATCCCCAAATCCCAAAATCTCCAAATCCATAAATTTCTACCATCTCCACATCTTCAAGTCTCTACTAATTCCTCTCCAAACAACAATTACCACTTTCCCCGTCAACAAAGTTGAATCACATACACGTCCAAGAATGATGAAATAAATGCAGATATTATTGAAGCTAATGGTACATTTACACGGGTTGATAAGTAGCAAGACTGGTTCCCTTAGATACTTGCACCTGACGTTAGAATAATTATCAGCATCATCCGGGCTGCAGATAGCGCGTACATTAGCTCTAGACAGTTACTTCGCCAAGAGCTGAATTTGCTGAAAAAAATTGTAAACGGCACCGTTAGTCGTCCTCACGGTTCGATCTTGTCTCTCGTAAGTGTTACGCGTATTGTTCCTTCCGTGTTTGCGTCCTGTCCCACGCGTCTCCCACGCGATATCCATATTTCATCCGACTTAACGCGATGGAACGAGTACCGTTTATGGCTTAGAATAATAACGTGTTCAACCTTTACACTTTTCAAACTCTATCAATTTAATTTTGCCGTTGGCCATCTCATAAACGAGGTAACTTTTCTTTTATGTTTTATTGCACGTCGTCTCGCATGTTCGTTTTTCACGTAATTAAACCGTATATTATTCCAGATCGTTATCTACGCGTTAATAAGGATTGAGAATATTTTAATGAGTATGGCTCATTATCGGATTCAAAAATTATCGTTTCTTGATTCATTTGGTGGCAAAGAAAATAGTGAAATAAAAAGACAGAAAAAGGAAGAGAGTGATATAATGAAATGTTTGCGTAAATCTTCACGCGGTGTATACAGAGCATATACGAGTATTGCAGATATCTTTTTAATCACATATGTTAAGTTACAAAATAAAGAGCGTGTATGTACAAAGAGGTAAATCTCTGGAATATATGTTGCTTGAAAGAAAATGGCTACTAACCGCCCAATAATGTGACGTATTAAGTACACATGTTGTGTGTTGAAAAATATAATGGTAAATGTAGATATATATAATTTTGTAATACTTCACTTTAACATGTTTAGATACGAAATAAAAGGGCGTCCATATAAAAAGAGGTAAATGGAACACGAGTTGCTTGAAAGGAAATGACTACTAATAGTTCAATAATGTGACGTATTAAGTATACATGCTGTGTGTTGAAAAATATAATGGTAAATGTAGATACATATAATTTTTTAATACTTCACTTTAACATGTTCAGATACGAAATAAAAGGACGTCTATATAAAAAGAGGTAAATGGAACACGAGTTGCTTGAAAGGAAATGGCTACTAACCTAATAATCTGATGTATTAAGCATACATGCGTTCAAGAATATACTGGTAAATATAGATACAGATGATTTTTTAATACTTCACATTATCATGTTAGAATACGAAATGAAGAGGTAAACAAAATATAAAAGGGTGTCTATATAAAAAGAGGTAAATGGAACACGAGTTGCTTGAAAGGAAATGGCTACTAACCTAATAATCTGATGTATTAAACATACATGCGTTCAAGAATATACTGGTAAATATAGATACAGATGATTTTTTAATACTTCACTTTATCATGTTAGAATACGAAATAAAGAGGTAAACAAAATATAAAAAGAAGTAAATCTCTGGAACGCCTACACAAATTGCTTGAAAGGATAAACCGCGCAATAACCTGACTTCGTAACATTTAAGTTAGGTTTCTGCACTTGAAATTTATATCGACCAGAGAACTCCATTCAGTTTTTCACGCGAAATCACCGGTTAGCTTTAACCTTCATCGAGCGACACGCTTTTTATTCAATTTCATCGCGTATGCACATCGTTTTTTGCAAGGGCCCGCTGATAACGAACGAGTCCTCGCGAAGGTTCAGTTAATTGAAAACAGGTGTGCATAAACAGACCGGGGAGAGCTGTTTCTGAACCTGCTACCTTTTTCCCCGTGTTTTAATGTGTCGGGGACAGCACGGTAAAAATCTCGCCACGGCATTAAAGCGAAATAGCTTTTTGTTAGCCGGCTACGTTATTCGCGCGCGTCGTTTTTCTTCTCCGCCTCTTCTTTGTTCGCCGGGAGAAAGTTATTAAGCAATCGAGTCCTTTAAAATCAATTTGCTCGCCGCAACAAGCTTTCGATCGAGATAAAAGTAACATCGAATCGGGTGAAATCATGATCGGTTAGAATACAGAGGTATACGATCGTTTAACTAAAATTAATACGCTATAAGAAGTTATCTTATGATCGATATTTACAACTTTTAACTTGTTAAGTAAATCATTTTTCTGGTAGAATAATCTTTTAGTTACATGTATGCACACATTAGTCCATGTGTGATACATGATTAATCTCCAGGTATGATTCATGCTTAACATATGACACGTTAATGAGGTGAACCTTAAAGCTTGATGGTGCAATTAAATACATATTAGGTAAATTCACTTCTGTGTATCTCAATATAGTTAATTTCTCACGATGGATTTTTAAGTGTTCTTTTATTTATTCATATGAATTTAATGGCTTGTAGAAAGAACTTCGTGTATTTGGATTAGAAATTGTCTACAAGTTTTGAAATCTATTATAGGTAGTCTATTATAGTGAAAAATTGTACTGTATCCGTTGTATAATAATATTATACTTGATGCTATTGCACAGATAAACAGGTACCTGTTCTATCCAGACTTCTACCCCTATCTCCACCATCTACCCTTCCTCTCCACAGTTGTCTGGAATTCTAAAAAAGACGACTCGCAGAAATGCCATAAATCTCGCATCTACCTTTTACAACAGCGAACGATGACACGTTAAAAAAGAATAATCCGTTCGATTAATGACGATGAACAGAGGCATCTGTCTTATTAATGTTGCTATCATCGTAGCAAGGGCGGTGAGAGGGGGTTGCAGGGGGTCCGTGTATCGAGGACACGATCGGACTGATTACATCCGCGGCATCCCTCGAGTATCGAAATAGTTGTTCGATACCGAGAAGCTGCAGATATCTTGGTCGATTAATCGTGGCCATGATTATCAGGTGCGCCGATCATTTTATCATTCAATACACGGATAGATTCACGCCACGGGCGGTCTCTGGCCGGTTGATCGACATTGAACAGCTGCCATCCAAAACGAGTTCGATACGGGACGATCGTTCGTTCTTCATCCGTGCGCTCGTCTATTAGCCGGGCTGTGATAGGAAAGTAATTACCGATGCATAAATCCACCGAGTGGAGAGCATTTTGCCGCGCCACGGAGTGGCTGACATCAAGAATTCCGCTCGTAACTCGCGAAGCGTAAGTCGATGTCACGTATCTGGCTCGAGTGTTTCGTAACAGCGATGCCTGTTACGATCGTGCCCTCTCTTCGTGTACAGTCGGACGCAAAATTGCGTTCCCTAGGGAATGCGCGATGACCGGACGAAGAGGCTGCTAATTGACTTGTAAGGTTTCTCGAGGATTCGTTTTGAGATATGTAGATGGAGTCTAGGGAAATTGGTGCTAATTGACTTGTAAGATTTTTGGAGGATTCATTTCGAGATATGTAGATGAAGGAGTCTAGGGAAATTGGGAAGTAGGAATATGTGAATACAGATATTCGGAAACACTTGAATTTTTTATTATTCAAATTTTGGGATAGATGTGGAAATTAAGGGAAATTGTCGAAATTTAGAGATTTCAGAGAGTGGATATTGGAATCTAGGAATTTTTATACATAGCGATATGGGAATATAGGGATTTCGATACTTGGTAATATAGGAATCTAGAGATTTGGGTATTTAACGATATAGGAATCTAGAGATTTTGGTATTTAATCATGTAGAAATCTAGAGACGGGTATCTAGCGATATGGGAGTCTAGGGATTTCGGTATTTAATTATATAGGAATCTAGAGAGTTGGGTATCTAGCGATATGGGAGTCTAGGAATTTTGGCAATTAGTAATGTAGAAATCTAGAAACGGGTATCTAATGAAATGGGAGTCTAGGGATTTCGGTATTTAGTAATATAGAAATCCAGAGATTTCGATATCTAGTGATATGGAAATCTAGGGATTTAGGGAATAGAAATCTTAGATCATAGGAATTTTGCAATCTAGGAAATTGAATGACTAGAAATTTAAAAATGCAGGTGTTTCAGAATCTTGATATTCGAACACTTTGGAGTTTGAGAATCTAGGGAATTTCGGACCTCATGATTAGAAATTTAAAAATCTAGAAATTTAGAAATTTAGAAATTTGGGAATTTAAGATATTCGAATATGTCGAAGTTGAAAATTTTAATAATTTGAAACTTTAAAAATTAAATAACTTGAAAATTCGATGACTTGAAAATTCGATAACTTGAAAATTCAATTACTTGAGAATTAGATAACTTGAAAATTCAATTACTTGAAAATTCTAAAATTGAATAATTAGAAAACTTGAAAATTCAATAACTAAGAAAAATTCTATAACTTCAAAATTTCGAACATCGAAATAACAAAAATTCGGTAAAAGTGTTCACTTAACAAAATTACCGAAAATATTAAAATCATCAAATATTCCACACGCAAACGGAAGCCAATATTGCACCCGAGTGTACCAGACATTTCGCGCATCTGACATTGATCGCGGAACCAGGAAACGTTCGAGGGATTATCGCGATGTTACTCGACAAGCGGTTATCCTCGGACGTCTCCTCCCCGCTTAAACTTCAATTACTTAATTAGCAATATAAACCGTGATATCGAACGGTTCGAGAACGAGCACACGCTTTATAAGGCACTTACATCGTGCTTGATCCAGGTGGGGAGGATTAACGGTTGTGCACACGTGGACGACGGATATGGTGTTCTCGTCGAGCTGGGTCGACTCGTGTCTTCTGTCGGTGTTAAATCTTCGTCGACAGGGGAACTGAATTTTTTTTTTAACCGTCCACCTTTCGACCATGCACTTTCTGCTGTGTTATTGTACTCGGTTTAAAAATGGACTTGTCTTTTATTTTTGAATGTCACTGTAAATCTTGGGATTTTATTGAGCTTCAAGTCGAGTTAAGAGTCTTGAAGCTTTGAAGTCTTTAAATCGCTTGTCTTCTCTTATTTAGTATTTTTTTTATTTAATGTGGTATTGTGAAGTATATATTTTATATTATACGTAGGTATGAAATAGTTATGTGTCTACATATGTTATACACATAACATATACGCATAACGTATACACATATGTTATACACGTAACATATTCACATATGTTATACACGTAACATATTCACATAACATATAAACATAACATATACACATAACATATACACATAACGTATACACATATGTTATACACGTAACATATTCACATAACATATACACATATGTTACACATATAATATATTCACATAACATATTCACATAACATATACACATATGCTATACACATAACATATACACATATGCTATACACATATGCTATACACATATGCTATACACATAACATATACACATAACATATATACATATGTTATACACATGACATATACACATAACATATACACATATGTATACGAATGTCTTAGATCGTAAAATAAATTTGACAAGCCAATTTGAACAATTTAAAAGATAATAGTACACAGTGTGCTAATGAAGTGACAGCATAATAGCTTTAGTATAATTTACATTACAGTAAAGAATGAGTTGAAACAAAGAACTGTTATAAGTGTGATAAAAAGTAATAAGATATGAACTTATATTTTTCTTTCAATAGAAAATATTAATCATGGATGAGTATAATATACGTGAAAAGTACAAACAAACACATCAATAATTAAAAATCACAAGAAACGAGTTAGTGCAGTAACGTCGAGAAAAATTGAAAATAAACATGAAAGACAATATCCTCTCAGTCTATTATTGTCAGTTGATTTTCTATAGGCAATAACTCATACAAGGAATCTTGAATAACCATAAATTCTACAAACACGATCTGTTTTATGGGCAAAGTGAAAGGGTACACTTGAATTACGATCATCTCACATTCGGCAATAAAGCACGTCAAGAACATAAAATATCTAAATACAGAGGTGCAATTAAATGGCTTTAAATCTCTAGCATCATTTAATGGCACTCCCTATCGTATAATCAGGATTTAACATAAATCAACAATAACTATCCGCCAATATTCGATCAATCAAGAATGATTTATATTCGGCTTCCTCTTCACGGTCCATAAACTTTCACGACGATCAATCTCAGCCTAATCAAAATCTTAAAAGGATGCAAGGAGATCTAAATATATCCTATCGATAAGATGATCGTTATGTTCCGTCATTTTTCTTTTTTAGAATTTGATAAAAATCGAGGCGGATTAGGGAGAACTTGAAGTGGTTTTGTAAAAGTTATTTATAATTAACGATTTATGAAAGCTCAGTATAATTATTGGTTATTGGATGTGATTGATTATTTTTTAAATTGTAGAGTTACAAATTTTGAGATATTTAGAAATTTAATAGTATTAAATATGGATTTCTGTAATTTGGTTATTGGGAATTTTTTTTTGAATGAGTTGAGCTCTCGTGTTTTGAACTTTTTTAATTCATTTATTTACAAATTCAATGCTCTCAAATTTTTATGCACACAAAGTCTGAAGTTCTCAAATTTCCATGTTCAAAAATTCTAAGATCTGCAAATTGTGAAGTTTCAAATTTTTATATTGGCAAATTCAATGTCTTCAAATGTCTAATTTCCCAAATTCAAAAATTTCCAAATTTTTTAATTTCCAAATTATCACATTTGCAAATTCAAACTTTTCAAATTTCTAAATCCCCAAATTTTCAAATTGCCAAATTCTCACTTGCATATTCAAATTTTTCAAATTTCTAATTCTCCAAATTCTCAAATTTCCAAATTATCACATTTGCAAATTCAAACTTTTCAAATTTCTAAATTCCCAAATTTTCAAATTGCCAAATTCTCATTTGCATATTCAAAATTTTCAAATTTCTAATTCTCCAAATTCTCAAATTTCCAAATTATCACATTTGCAAATTCAAACTTTTCAAATTTCTAAATCCTCAAATTCTCATTTGCGTATTCAAATTTTTCAAATTTCTAATTCTCCAAATTCTCATGTTCCCAACTTCTACACTCTCAAGTACATAAATGTGGAGTATGAAGTGAGCGATATATGTGACACAGATCAAAATTACAACAATGTACGATCAACAGCAAGAAGGCTGAACAAAAAAAACGTAGGAAAGTCAGTTCATGTATAACTTCGAACAAAAACACGGTATACAATTGTTTTTTAAAATGTATATTGTTAATACTAATTCCGTAACCAATTTCTTACATTTTCATCTATTTACGAGGGTACCATAAGACCCATTAGAAATATTCGACAGAATATACATAAATTTTCAAATTTTTACACAATCAGTACAAATTAATTCCCAAATGTCCACATTCTAAAATTTCCACACAAATCAACAACCAGTTTCTACAACCTCAAAACAAACTCCAATTTCAACAGAAGACAGCAAACAGCAATAATTAGAATCAGAATTGGTCATACTAAACTGACACATTCGTATATCCTAAACAACAGTCCCCCCATTCTATACGAATCATGTAATGAACTCATAAGTATCAACCATATTATACTAGATTGCAGGAAATATAACGAAGAACATAGAAAATTTAACATCAAGGACGACCTCTCAGAAGCAATCACCTCTACATCATATCAAGATTCCCTAATTACATTCTGCAAGACGATCGGAGTTCTTAACATGATATAAAACCCTATAGAACATGCAACCTTCTCCTAAATTAATCAATTAAAGACAATAAGTATCTAAAATAGTCGATAGTCGCTAATGATCTTGATGTTGATGCGACTTTAAACTGTAAACAAAAGAAAAAAGAAAAAAAAATTTCCAAACTCCTGAGATCTTCCAAGCCTCGTTCTGAACCTACCCCAATGCTCCCAGACCCTGAACCTGGCCACCGCAATACCGCCCGGCCATTACAAGGACCCGCGAGAATAAAGAACGGCACGCGATCGATCTTCTCGTTCGTCGGCGCAATTTCACGGGCCGCGTTGATCGAGCGTCTACTCGCGAGCGTTCTCGCGATGGATCGATACGTAGGCGTTCGCTAGCGTCTGTAAAGAAAATCGCAACGACCTTCGCTCCTTCCTCTTTTCTTCGTTTCTCCCGGTGCTCGTCCTCGGCTAGATGGAACGCATTACTCACAGTCGCGAGCACGTAACCAGCCACGATTCTAACAGCGGTAATATGCTCCGGCGGCTGGATACATCGCGCCGATGGCATAGATCTTGTCCGATCTATCGACGAGTCGACGAAATAGTAAATCAACGGGTGGTCGCGAGGGGTGGGTCTCCACAGGACAACCGCTGATGAATGGACGATCGCATGGTCGCATTTAAATCGCTCTTCCGGTCTAATTTACGGCTTGTCGCCAGCGCCGCATTTGCTAAAACGTCCGAGTCATCGTAACTTATTAGCCGTCGCTGGGGTTCCTCGGTTTTTCGCCGCCACGCGATGAGGGATGATGGCCGGTTACAGAATTCAATTGCCAGGATGCTTTACAGCTGCGAGTCTTAATGCTTTTAGCAGTTAGCGTTTAGTAATGTTCGAAGATCGTGAAATAGGATGGGAAGGTATGCGCCTCGCTGCGGACGGAATTCTTATCGGATTTCTCTACACTTTCGTGGAGTAAAATCGTTGAACTAATGGCTGGCCTTTTGGGCGTAAACGTCCGACGCACCGGTCTGAACACAAATATCAAACCGGTCGAAATGTCCGCGAGTTTCTTATCTTAAATTACAAAGGACGCTATTCTTGAAGTCGACTTTTATGGAGAGAGAGATTAACACGAAAATTACCTTGTATTTTACTTGAAATTATTGGTTGCTTATTTAGCTTTCACTTTTGCTTTTAATTTTCTGTTAAACGTACTATACGTTTTTCATAATGTACGTTTAGTGTTAGAACGTAAACGACAACTGGGTGATAAGCTTGTTACTAGACAGTAACTAGTAATGTCATTACCTGCTAATAATTAAGGACTTGTATATTTTCTTATAAAAATCTGTTGGAACTCTAAAGGATGATATTAAATAAAACACTTGAAACTTCGTAAGGTAAGTGCAAATTTGTAGCAGAGCTGAAGTGTAAATCTTAACACTATACTTACTTGTTTAGAATTAAAAAGTGAACATTCAGAGTAACGACAGAATTAAAAACAAGTCACAGTAGCTGAAGCAAACAGACACTAATAATGTCAGTTATCACTATATGTCTAAGGACTTGTACATTTTTTGATAAAAATGAAAGTGAAGAACAATATTAAATAAATAGAAAACACTTGTAACTTCGTAACATATGTGCAATTTTACAGTAAAGCTGAAGTGTAAATCTTAACACCAGAATTGCTTGTTTAGCATTAAAATGTGGACATTGACAATGACGTCAGAATTAAAAGCAAGTCACAGTAGCTGAGCAGACAGACACTAATAATGTGAGTTACTACTGGATGCCTGAGGCCTTGTACGTTTTTTGGTGAAAATCGAAAGTGAAGAACAATACTAAATAAATGAAAAAGACTTGTAACTTTGTCAAGTAAATAGAACTCTATAGCAGAGCTGAAGTGTAAATCTTAATACCAGATTTGCTTGTTTAGCTTTAAAAAGTGGACTTTGACAGTAACAACAGAATTAAAAGTCACAGTAGAAGCAGACAGCCACTGTCAGTTACTACTGGATGACAAAGGATGTTTTTTCCTGAAAATCGAAGGTAAAGAACAATATTAGATAAATAGAAAAAACTCGAAACTTCGTAACGCACGTACAATTTTCTACTATTCAGTGTAAACTAAACTTTAACACCAGAGAAAAATATATCCCATGGATTCGTTCCACATTTGGTACGGGGGGTGTTTTTTACGGGACGTCGCCGATTGGGAACGCACCGATGATGCCTTCTCTTTGAAGCCCGTATAATTTCACGCTGTGACACGGTAAAACATACCGGGCAAAGTCTCCCTCTCCGAGCACCCGTATCTTTCGATACTACCTGTGTGGGCAACCTCTTTTCTTTTCTTTGACACGCGGACTCTTGTAGAAATAAATCCTTGCGTTTTAAAGCGCGGAGGCCCGATTACACGTGAGTAATGTCCCTCTATCCACGATCTCGTCCTTTTTCTACTCGCCGAGTAGTTTGCCTGAGATTTACGCGACACAGATCTCCCGCCGTGTCGCGCGAATTGAAATTCTTAATCGGTACTCGCCACGTGATTCATGGGGCACCTTGAACGCCATTGTAACGTTGGGTTTCGGTGCTTGAAATCGCCATGACTTTACACGCTCGTATGCACCTTCTTCTTTCTCTGTTTTCCCGACGGGTAATCCTGATGCATCGATAAGCGGTGAACGTTGTTTACACTGATTAATGCGGGGCTTACTTACTGTTATTAATGGGGTATTTTGTGGTATGCGTGTTAACATTAGTCTAATTAATATTTTGGGAAATAGTTTGTAAATATTAAGGGTAATATTAATTGAATCCTTGCAAGGTTTATATACAAGCAAAATTCACAGTGAGATATACAAAAATGTTGTACATAATGTATACACTATATGAAACATGAAGTATGTAATACATACATCATGCAGAATATAAAATTCAAGATAAAAAATATTTTAAAAAATACAGGATACAAAAATTAATTGAATTGGTAAATATTAATTGAATACTTGCAATGTTTATATACAAGCAAAATTCACAGTGAGATATACAAAAATGTTGTACATAATGTATACACTATATAAAATACAAATTATGTAATACATACATCATGCAGAATATAAAATTCAAGATAAAAAATATTTTAAAAAATACAGGATACAAAAATTAATTGAATTGGTAAATATTAATTGAATACTTGCAATGTTTATATACAAGCAAAATTCACAGTGAGATATACAAAAATGTTGTACACAATATATGCATTATATAAAATATGAAGTATGTAATACATACATTATATAAAATATAAAATTCAAGATACAAAATATTAAAAAAAAATACAAAACACAAAAATTAATTTAATTGGCAAATGTTAATTGAATACTTGCAATGTTTATATACATACAAAATTCACAGTGAGAAATACAAAAATGTTGTACACAATATATGCACTATATAAAATATGAAGTATGTAATACATACATCATATAAAATATAAAATTCAAGATACAAAATATTTAAAAAAATACAAAACACAAAAATTAATTTAATTGGCAAATATTAATTGAATCCTTGCAATGTTTATATACATGCAAAATTCACAGTGAGAAATACAAAAATATTGTACATTATGTGTACACTATACAATATACAAAGTATGTAATACATACATCATATCAAATATAAAATTCAAGATACAGAATATTAAAAAGGCACAAAATATAAAAATTAATTATATATGATACAGTAACATAGAACACATAACTACACAAGAGTTCCATTAATATTTTTAACATAATACATCTAGTCTTTCAAGTGATCAAACTTTTTCTATTACTCACATCATAAATTAGTATCGCACATATCAACTATTGCAACTGCATTTACTAGAAAATATTTAATCCTCAATTTACCCTAAATATTTAATCCTCAATTTACAGAAAAGAATTAATTATCCAATACCTAATTAACTAAAACCAACATACAAAAGGCATTAACTCAAAATTGTCCCCTAAAAAAATTGAAAAAAACTTCCCATTTGACCAAATCACAAAATAATGATATAAGCCGAACGAAGGCGGCATAATTGAGCAATTGTTAAAATCAGCGAAATTATCAGTGAAGAGTCCATGCTGCCAAATTACCATACTCAGAGGTAATTTCAGAGGAGAAGAAAAGAGGCGAACAAAAAAGTTCGGACGGCAAGCAAACACGGTTGTCTGTGGTTGCTGCGAGATGACATTCCGTTCGTCGCGTTAAAAAACCATCGAGTGCTCGAACAAATGATATTACAGCGAGATTGTCCCTCGACCACGATTTCCCCACGGTAATAACTAGCATTCACCGGATAGAAAAATCACTTGGACGGGGTCGCAAAAGTGGTTCAATTTCTGCGATCGAGCAAATCACCATTACGTGCCGGAAAGTATTTCGCGAGAGTGGATTCTTAATAATAATCGAGCCAGTTCGAACGAGCTTGTAGGGTCGACTGTTGCGAACTTCTATGAAACGACGGTGAATCTTGGCAATAGCAAGATTTTTATACGCGCGACCATCGTTACGCCATTTGCTGTTACGAATGACGAGACCACGTGTGCTACTGTTTCTTTTGTCTCTTCGTTTATCGCCATTTTGGAGTGCATCGTTGGGGCTTTGGTTTTTAAGGATGATGGGATTTTGGATAATTCAGAGATTAGAACTTTGGAAATTTGAGATTTTGATATTTTGGAAAAATGGATTTGGTGACTTTGGAAATTTGAAACGGTACGACTTTTGGAATTTTGGAGATATGTGTCTTTGGAAATTTGAGGTAATGGGACCCCGGAAATTTGGGATTTTGATATTTTGAAAAATTGGATTTGATGACTTTGAAAATTGGAACAGTGAGACTTTGGGGATTTTCGAGATTTGTGACTTTGAAAATTTGTGGTAATGAGACCTTGCAAATTTGGGATTTTGCGACTTTGGAAATTTGAGATAATGGGACCTTGGAAATTTGGGATTTTGTGACTTTGGAAATTTGAGGTAATGGGACCTTAGAAATTTGGAATTTTGCGACTTTGGAAATTTGAGGTAATGGGACCTTGGAAATATGGAATTTTGTGACTTTGGAAATTTGAGGTAATGGGATCTTGGAAATATGGGATTTTGTGACTTTGGAAATTTGAGGTAATGGGACCTTAGAAATTTGGGATTTTGTGACTTTGGAAATTTGAGATAATGGGACCTTGGAAATTTGGGATTTTGTGACTTTGGAAATTTGAGGTAATGGGACCTTAGAAATTTGGAATTTTGCGACTTTGGAAATTTGAGGTAATGGGACCTTGGAAATATGGGATTTTGTGACTTTGGAAATTTGAGGTAATGGGATCTTGGAAATATGGGATTTTGTGACTTTGGAGATTTGAGGTGGTGGGACCCTGGAAATTTCGGATTATGTGATTTTGGAAATTTGAGATAGTAGGACCTTGGAAATTTGGAATCTTGATGCCCTATAAAATAAGAATTTTGATACTTTGAAGAATTGGTGACAGAAATTTAATATTGTAGGACCTTGGAAACAGAGAATTATGGGACCTCGAACTTTGAATCTTTGTAATTTCTGTGACTCTACTACATTGCACTTATTAAACAAAAAATATAAAACAACATCCTTGAAGTAAACTTCCCCAATTATATCCAGAACAAAAGTTCCGCTATCAATAATACCACAATCCCTTTTTCCCCCCATAAATCACATTAATAGTCCAACAAAACTGACCACCAAATTAAAAAACCGTGTTCAATTATTTCAACTTGTATAAATCGCAGGAGCATGTAAACCCACTATCTTTCTGCTTCACCTGCCATCTTCGTACGTTTTCTACCTCGTTTCGAATGTTCCTCTTTCTTCGTCCGATTCATCCGTTCCTTTTTGCGTATTTTTCTACGCTTTCCCTCGTACTTCCATCTCCCTTCGACTTCGTACGTGATCACATCTCTCTTCTTATTCTTGACTCAGCTGCTCCAGCTGTGGTCAGTTCGAGAGAACGGTCCTTTAACTGGATCGCTCGAAGGTTACGATAAAAAGTAGCAGCCGAGTCATAAGCATTTATGAGTTTCTTACACGCGATAATAAGTTTCGAGTGATTGCCGTTTGTATTCTGCCAATGCTCGCGGACAATTTCTTACGCGACGCGGACCAAGCGGTTTCTTTTCTCGATGCATCGCTGATGGACAAAAAGAAGTGTCCCGCCACCGATTCTTCTTCGCACGTCTTCGCAGGACGTGCTAGTCATCGCTTCCACTTTTAATTTTCACTATATTATATACTCTTCAACTTCATCACATTTTGATACATTTCTTTTCAGAAGTTGTAACTTTATTACAAAAGGGAGGATGACTGGATTATTCACTTTTTCTATTAATTCGTTACGGTGTATAGTCATCGATTTGCAACAAAATTATTTCAAGATTATTTGCAACAAAGTTTCAACCGTTCACGAAAGACCATCGTTTCAGGAAGATGCTTTAAGTTCAAAAGTTTCATGGTACTTCAAAACTAAAAGAGGAATCAAAAAATATTTTTAGCCAAATATTTCTAATTAGATTTCGACATGAAGTTATGTTAACATAAAATTGTTCTATATATTGTACTTTATTATATATTTTGCTGAGAGGTTAAACCGTACGAAATGTCGGACATGCAAAATAGGTTATGTTCGACTTGAGTACCACAAAGTAGCAGTATATCAATTTGAAGCTTAATGACAGAATAGTCTGTGTAAATATTCTATTTAATATTGTTATTAATATCACATGTAATTATGACATTATATCTTACATAATAATATAATGTACCCAGAATTGAAACAACTATAACATATGTGAAATTGGGACAATTATATTATTTTTGATTTGGACGTCAATGAAAGACATTTCTTCTGCACAATTTTTACTGTAATAATATTTAAGTTAATATAATATAATGATGGTATAAATCTTTTGTAAATAATTTTGTGGAATTAAAAATTCCCAGTAGACAGTCAATTACTCAGACAGGTATTTCACGTCTGGAACACATTTTTCCAAAGTACTTATACCTAGACAATCATAAACTGTCACACAGATAATTCATCAATAAATTTTACGAGGCAGTTATTAATTTTCTTCAGACTCCACTTGATATGCATGAAGGTACCTGTAAAGTTTACACCTCATTTACCACGCACATGAATTAGTATCTATTTACGAACGAAAACCTCACCTATTCACCTTTCATCGATACCATCCTCGCCATTACGTAAGCTTCAGACCATAAGCATACGTCCGCGGAATGAAAAAAATCAAGAAATGTTGCTAATCGACAGCACTATCCATTGAAGGGTTAAAAGCAGCACGGAGTTTTCTTCCGAGACCAGTTCCCTGACTACATTACCGCTAATTTCTATGATTCCTGGGAATCACTGAATTTATAGCAGTTTATTTCGTGCTACCGAGTAGGACAGTAACGAAGTGTTATATTTCGTAAAAGCAACAGTGACTAAGCACGTACTAATAGCGGGGAATAAATTCGACGACGGAAAAATACAGTGTCGTGAACCTTTACAGGTAAAGTAATCGAAGGTATAAGCTTTCATCTAACTTAGGTCGCGATTCGATCGTGCCTGACACCGTCTGACCTTTGCAGGCGTTATCTACTGGCAAACGTGTAATTGCGGACAGGGAAATCGATTCTGTGCTACTGATTGATTTTACTCGTTCGCATTTTCACTGAGTTATGCATCGTGCACGCTCATTTTCCGATACGAGTTTCCGGAATGTAATTCCTGGTCTGTTTCCTGCAACGCCAGCCCTATAATCTCCAGCCGTGCGAATCATGATTATGGACGAGCTCAGGTATGTACTGCAAAAGGAGAAATTACCCATTTTTTTCCTTTGTAAGCGGGAAATTAATCTTAATTTTGTTGGCACTGAGTTAACTTGAATTGTGGTGAATACGATTACCAAGTGTGGTGAGGTTAGGTTATATTCACTGAGACAATGAGAATTTATATTTTCTTCTATAAAATTTACACTGTCATATTGAAGTTTATTTTCCACTAAAAAATTCTCCTTTTCATCTAATCTTTCACTTAAAAATTTTTCGTTTAAAAATTGTAACTTAATACTACTATGTTTAATAATACTAATAATTAAATATTAAAGCTGATATTAAAAGTGTAATGTAAGTTCAATATTAATTAAATATAATGCTAGTGGTATTTAAAATCTGCTTTAATTATTTTATTTTGGTGATGCAATTATACTAAATTGAGTAGCTGCAAATAATTATAGTTCGATCTAACATAACCTATAATTCGACATTACCTATAATTGGCACAATTTTATCAGAATTATATTAAATTATCGTTCTGTCAATTTGAAATCGAATAACAAAATTACATTTTCCACATACGAGCATAATTTTGCTATCAAAAATATCTGAAAAATTCCACAAGGAAATAACGAAGTTACAAGAAAAAATGACTGCAGGTGTCAGCGAAAAATAAAGAATGCACATAATGACACATGAAACTATAAAATTAATCGCCCTACTGATAATTCTCGCGATCATTCAACCATTTAATTATGATAGATCCTTTCTTCCGCCTGCAATAACCAATGATAATACTACGAACTAGATGCTTTTAATGATACCACATCAAGCTAGATCCTCTAAGTAATGTACATAAAGTCCTACAACTCGACAAAAACTTAATGTCCATGCTACATATGAAAAACTATAAAATACCAACGTATTTTTTGCACCAATTCAGCCGTAGAATAATCTCGTACTAAATGTACGTCAAATCATTTCTATAACACTTCACTTATCTATAATTTCCATTGACCTTTAAATTTTATTAAGGGTTCTAATAAACCTCGTAAAACTTTACAACCCTTAAAGTCCTGACGAATATAAAAAAAATGAATATTTGTATGAAAATAAATATTGGATTTTTCAAGAAGTCTTCAATAATGAAGTTGTATTTGCAGTAAAGATATTTAAAAGAAAAAAAATGAACAATTTATACGAAAATAAATATTGGATTTTTCAAGAAGTCTTCAATAATGAAGTTGTATTTGGAGTAAAGATATTTAAAAGAAAAAAAATGAACAATTTATACGAAAATAAATATTGGATTTTTCAAGAAGTCTTCAATAATGAAGTTGTATTTGGAGTAAAGATATTTAAAAGAAAAAAAATGAACAATTTATACGAAAATAAATATTGGATTTTTCAAGAATTTTACAATAATGGAGTTGTATTTGGAGCAAAGTAAATATATTTCTAAAGAAAATGAATATTTATACAAAATTTTTAAAGAACTCTCCAATAATGGATTTGTATTTTGAGTGAGTAAAGTAAATATATTTCACTCAAGTGGTGGAAGTGACTATGGGTTGATATCTGTTATCCATCCCGTTATTGGACTAAAGTAAACCGTTCTACCCTCCATCTTTGTGAGATACAGTTGAAAGCAATTTGCAGAGGAAGTTGCGTGCCGCTATCACCCGAACGAGTCGCGTCAGGATGCTTTAAATGAACTCGCCGCATTTCTCGTCGCCATCGGTCAACGCGCAATACGCTTTGACAAGTACAACAAGTGGTAGATGCTTCACGGTGGTCGACGAGCCAGGGGAAAAAAGAGACGTTAAGCCATCGAGTCGAGGAGGGGAAAGAACGTGCCGCAATCTGAAAGGTATCGTCGATCACGGGGAACGCCTCGGGAAAAAGCTGCAAGTTCCCTACGTCCATGGGAAAAAGTTGAAACGATTAGACGTACACGGCGAGTTCAGAAGGGTGTCGTGAAATTTCCAACCACATTCTGAATTAGAAAACACGTGAAAAAGGGAAACATTGAATCGATGTGATCGGTACACTGTCGACTCGGATGCATTTCTTAAGGTTATGTGACCTTCGGCCGCGGTGTAGATAAGAATTATTTTTAGATAGATTCTAATTAATGAAGCAATTTTCAAATGGTTGATTTAGGGTTTATTGTTGAGTTACGAAAGCAAATTTTCAAGTTTCTATAATTCTAAGTTTGAAAGTTGCTAGATTTTAGAAGTTACAGATTTTGAAATTCTTTGATTTTTTGGTTTATGGCATTTCTTGGTATCCAGAGTTAAAAATTCAAAAATATCCGAATTTCTAAAGATAACTCTGAATTCCCCAGATTTTACATTTCCTAATTTCTAAATGTCCGATTCCTATATTTCACAAATTTCAAATTTCCAAGTACTTATATTTTTGAACCCTAAATTTTCCAATTTCTAAATTTCCCAATTTCCAAATTCCCTAAATTCTAAATTTCCTAAATTCTAAATTTCACAAATCCTAAATTTCCCAATTTCTAACTTTCCCAAATTCTAAATTTCCCAAATCCTAAATTTTCCAAATTCTAACTTTCCCAAATTCTAAATTCCCCGAATTCTAAATTTCCCAAATTTTAAATTTCCCAACTTCTAAATTTCCCAAATTCTAAATTCCCCAAATTCTAAATTTCCCAACTTCCAAATTTCCCCACTCCCACATTTCTCATCTTCCAAATTCCCCAAATTGCAAATTTCCTACAACCTGTACTTCCAATCCCTAAAATCCCCAATTTCTAAATTCCCCAATTCCACATGTCCACCTACTAAATTCCTATATCCAAAATTCTCCAAATCGTAAATTCACAAAATTTATCTACAAATTTTTAAATTTCCGTATGTCTGATATCCGGAAATTCTAAATTTCTAAATATGGTACATAATCACATTCTCCGGGCGTATCGCAGCCATAACTCTCCGTGATAACCAATTCTTCCCCCAAGACCATTAAACTTATGCAAATGCAACATATATCGCCTCCAGTATCCTGATTAATTAGTTCCACAATTTTATTAATATACTCTGCCTTCATTAGCATTTCCACCTTGCGTAGCCAATACTCGTTTTTATGTGACGCTATAATAATTATAATCATAATTATAGGAAATATCGAGCACTTTAATCCGTTCATTACAACGGCAATGTTCAATCAAAAGGTGTACACGTGTACGTATGTACAAGGGGTAATAAAATCCGCGGAACATATCGCGTACGGTCATGCAACTTATGCCATCACGCTCATGTATTACGTTTGTTCCGTAACGTTTATTCTATGTTCTTAATCGTTGTATTTCTTTTTTTAATATGGACAATAGAAATTATGGGTCAATTATAATAATTTAAAATAATTTGGTAATTCAATGTTAATCAATTCGTAAAAACGAATAAAATTTCAGATTCTTTTTCAAATTATCGTACTAAAATAACACTGTAATTATAATAAGTTATTAATAATGTTAATGTAGTGTTTGGACGCTTCAAATAATAAAGTTATACGAGGAGAACCTTAAGGGTGTCTATTAAAGCGGCATACAGACGCCACCAGGCATTTTGAGCGTTGAGAATCGTAGTTATTCATCATAGTAATTTATTTTGAACCTCTCTAGGCCTTGGGTAATGAATAACTTCATTTTAGAGCTCTTTCACAGACTGTTTGTTCATCCGGCGTGCTAATGATCGTCACTCCAGATTTGGAGTTTTAGAAATCCGGCAATTAGGGTATTTGAGGGTTTAAGGACTTTGCGGTATGGGAATTTAAGGATTCTAATATTTAGGAATTTAAGGATTTAGAACTTTAGGGTTTGGGGAGTTAAAAATTTGACTTAGGACTTTGGAGGTTTAAGAATTTAGGGATTTAAGAGTTTGGGGATTTAGGAGTTTGGAAGTTTGCAACTTTAGGGGTTCAGAAGCTTAGGAAGCTAAAAGCTTAAGGATTTAGCAGTTTAGCGATTTAAGGACATAGGGAGTTAGAAATTCTGACATTTAAGAATTTAGGAATTTAAGAGGTAGGGGACATAAAAGTTTAAGGATTCAGAATTTTAGTGATCTAGAAGTTTAGGGATTTAGGAATTTAGAAATTCAGAAATTTAAGAATTTAGAAGTTTAGCCATTAAGATTTCAAGGTTTGAGAAATTTTATGTTCAGACACCTTAAAATTCAAATATTCAGATTTACTGATTCAAAAATTCAGGAATCCTCAAATCCCAGGTGACTCAACTTCTTAGCTATCCCAAAATCAAATGTTGCAAAACTCGAGCCGCAGATGCCATCCACCCGTCCAGAAAAGGTCTCCGCAACATGTATCCTCCGACATCTCCAAAACAAACAGTTTGACCACCCTGAAGTCTCCTGAAAACACCTCGAGTAGCAGATAGAAAGGGGGTAGCAGTGCATCGTGAGGATAAGAGAAGAAAACAGAAGCGAGGTAAACGCGGTGTGGTTCGCAAGGTTGCGACAAGGTAAACTAACTATCCGGAGGAGCAGAACAGAGTAGCTAAGCAAGGCAAGTCGCGGAGGAAGGAGTCGCTAGTTGGCCGGCGAGAGGAGGCGAGACGAGGCGAGTAAAAGCGAGCAGAGCAGGGATGAGGCAAGGCAAAGCGCATTGGCGAGCCACGCTGAAGCAACGGGTCCAAAGTTGTCGAGACTCAGCGAGGCTCTGCTGGCGCGTTCACCTCCCGCCGAACGCAGTACGCTTCGGACTCTCGCGCAGGCGAGATTGCACCAATCCGCTCGGTCGATCCGGCGACCACGTGCGCAACGTTCTTCGGGATCCGGCTGTTTCGGCCACGGGATCCGACCACGTGTTTTCGGTGACTTACGAACCGGACGGAAGCGTCCTGCTGTGAACACGCTGTTCCGGTGTCCGACCAGGTACCTCTTTCCTTCACACCTTCACAGCAATGTGATCGACACACAGATTACTGGATGTGCTGCTAGCTTGTGGTAGCATGTGATACAGTCAGATGTGGTATGGAAGGATGTGTATCGATGTGCTATTGTTAGCTGGATGTGGTAGACCATGTGCTATACTTAGGTGGATGTGGTAGGACCATGTGCTATACTTAGGTGGATGCGGTATGGAGGAATGTGTATCGATAGAGACGTGCTATTGTTAGGTGGATGTGGTAGGACCATGTGCTATACTTAGGTGGATGCGCAGGAATGTGAATCGATGTAATCGAACTGAGACTTTACCGGTGATTTCCCTTTGATTGTTGAATACTCAGACTTTAGATGTCAAGGTCTATGACGTTAAATTGATACGTTGATGCTATCGATGTAGGGATGTGGCATTGCTAGAAGACGAGATTTCAGGCTGTGGTATTACTGGGAGCATGTGGTATTACCAGGAAAATGTTCTAGGAAAATGTGATAGAATCACGTATTATTACTAGAGGAATGTGTATCGCTCGGTAATCGAATTCAGACTTCAAGGAGATGAATTCGCGATTTGACCATTAAGTGTTCAAACTTGTATCCAAATTCAAGTGTGTACAATTTTGCACAAGTTTGTACAACAAATCTTTGTACAATTTACACAAGTAGGTCTGAAACTAGGTGATAAATTTGGAGACTGGAATGCTAATGGTACCAATGTGATTGCTAAGGACTAGATCTAAAATCGTTGACAGACATACTTGATGAAATGAATAGCACTCATGAGTTTATAACGAGCGAACGAGTAAAGCATCAATAATATGAACGAAAAAGAGTTCCATAGAGCACCAAGAGAAATTTCCATAATGTCCGAGCAGTTCCATCGCGGGAACGTGTCGCGCATCCATCTGGCTAGGTCGTTAAGCAACGAGGAGCAAAGGAGACACTGGTTACGCACCCGTAGCCAGTAGCAATCCAGAAAGGAGAAGATTAACAAAAACAAGAAGAGAGACCATTCTCGTTCAGCGAGCAAAAAGAAACGCGAATATTACGAGCCTCTTAAGAGCCTAATGCTCGGCTAACTAGCGAGAGCCGCTCCAGATACGAGCACGGCCGTGCATCGCGTTGTGAATGCAAACGTTCGATTCGTTGTTCGTAAATAGAGTCGATCGTTCGGTTCTCACGGCTCGAATTGAACGGACAGCGTGACAAAGAAACGCGATCTGGCCGTGAACAGGCTCTCATGTTCGTTCGATAGCGAGGCGAGACCAAAAACGGGTGACGAATGAATTAGAAACGGCACCAAATCGATACCGTTGCTGAACTTTTCGTCGGGGGTCAATCACCAATCCGTGGAACAATCGGCGGAACGAAAGGGGGGAAAAACAGAGTTGGTTAACAGGATTGACGGGACGTAGAGAAAAAACTTTGAAAGGGACAGAGATACCGGGTTAATTAGATTATCGACGGTCTCGAGAGTTGTCGAAGGCTCGCAGGACGACCATACATGGTCCAGCTGCCTACGGAGCCGGAGGAAGCGGATCGTCGCGTGGGAGGTCGCGCAGCTTCCACGCTGCTTTTTACGCGGCAGAAGACAGATTCGGTGGCGACTTCGTTATAGGCTCTCAATTTTCGCGAAAAAGAAGAAGCTTGAATGATCGCAGGCGCTCGGCCCGATATCGAACGATTTCGAAACAAACTCGATTTCGATACGAGAACGTCTATCAACGGGCCCAGGCATCATTAACGCGGAATCGCGTGCCAACTTTCAGTCTCGTGGCTGAATGCACAGCGAGCACGCCAGGATCGCGTTTATAGCCGCACCGGCATCCTATAAATCCAGATTTCCGCGATTTCACTGAACCAGTCCGCGGCTGACCGCGTATATATGTCGAACGAGGCATATAACAGATCGCTGGTACAACTCCGCGGGCCGAAGCGTTAAGAACGATGAAAGTGTAGCGGAGCGTGTTATGCAAAGCAGCGTGACGGGAGAACCAGAAAAGCCTGATCGTCTGATCGATCCACATTGCACCGTCGCCAATTCGAGCTTGATCGTTCACAGTGCGTCATTCACGGGTCGATTCGATACGCGCGACCAGTCGATCGCTTTCGATTGACCGGATCTTCCTGCTTCGGCGCCAAACGTTGATCGAACTTGAGTAATTGAAGGTACATTCCAATGGGGGGTTATGTGCTGCTCGAAAGTATCTGATCATACGTCGTGTGGAATAAATATGTTAGACTTCCTTGGATCAATTAAACCGTCGACAACGTATGTTAGTCATTTCTGATCTGGTTTTTGTGCAGAGTATAATATTTCTTAATGGTGGAATTCTGCTGTGGAAATGTTCTAAAAAGGCACACACTTCTGGGTCGTAGA
The DNA here is from genome assembly GCF_050947335.1 of Megachile rotundata. Classification (NCBI taxonomy): domain Eukaryota; kingdom Metazoa; phylum Arthropoda; class Insecta; order Hymenoptera; family Megachilidae; genus Megachile; species Megachile rotundata. The sequence continues at coordinate 8,020,789 of NC_134991.1, read as the reverse complement.
ATTATTCTAGTACTAATTTTCAGTTGTTTCGTTCCTTTAATATAATTATAACTGCTACACATTTTTTAGCTGTTTCAGAAGTAAAGTACATTTCATTAGTCAACTATAGTTTGATACAAAATAAGGTCCTTGCTGCATTTTTTGAACTGAAGATTTTAGCTTCCTATGTAGTTGTAAAATTTTAACTGCTGATAATTTCACATTACATATGTGTAAATTAAAAATTTATAATGAAATATTGAAATAATGACACAACTTGCAATAACTGATCAGATACATTCGAGCAGTAGTGTTACACTTTTAAAAACTTGATAAGTATACAGAATAAAGGAGCCACATGACATATGTACACTACCGTCCATAAATATCCGAACATCAGCGAAATATGTATTCGCGTTGCATGAAAGTTATTCAAGTATCTACAGCAGTAACTAAAATCGATTTTTTTTCTGCGAAGGTCAGAATACTGGAACGTTTTTCCATTGATAATTCTCGTTTGGAACTCATGTCTCGATGGAAAAGAAGCTACAGACGAACTAAACCGAAACTGTCGAATGCGTAGCGTTACCTCCATTTTTATCTCCATTGAGGGAACCTAAACATCTACCAACAGTTTACAAACACTTGAAACATATCGAAGAACCCTCTGAATACATTCTGCACCATAGAAATGAGACACAGTAGAAATTAAAATTCTTTTTAGAATCGAAAGCGTTTCATTAGATTCACAAATTTGGACTTTGTACTTCTGGACATGAATTTTACTTTCACACTTTCATTGTATAATTTGTACTTAAAAATTAATTCTATTACGTTATGACACCTCAAAAAAAATAATAATAATTATTACAAATAGTATGATAATCCTAATTTTCGTACAAAGTTCAACTATGTTTTATGTAACGAAACCAAGTGTCCGGATACTTATGGACGGTAGTGTATGTAGTCCATCCCCAATACATCTAAAGGTTACAGTAATGGAAATTTAGGAATTACATAATTTAAAAAATTTAAAGATATATTTATTGCGAACATCTAAGGAACTAAGAGTCTCATCACTGCATACAAAAGTGTATGATAACCTTGAAAAAATACGATGACCTTGAATATCAACCTTGAAAAAATATTTCAAAGTCCCAAAATGTGGTTCCTGTATTCTGCAAAACTCAAAGACTTGATACGATTCTCCTCGTTTCGAGAAAACAGAAATTGTATCTGAATCGCATCGGGTCTCCATTAAAAGCAGACAATGATTTTCGCCGATTGTTAGTGTTGGTGTGCGAATCAAGTTTGGTAGAAATCATCCGATTTGGAGTCGGTAAAAATTGAATTGCAAATCGCGTGGGAACATGGATACAGCCGAAAGGATATCGAGGATCGCACGGTGATCGGGGACGAAGGCACGAGGACAAATATGTCGGTCGCCGGCACCAGGAGGCTATGCAGAGTGGGTCTGGTCGCCGTGTTGGTCACCGCGTTGTGCGTGTTGACCCTGCTGGATTCGCCGCCACAACTCCCGGATCCTCCAGCGGATCCTCCTCCCACGCCGGGTAAGCAATTTTCTTCGTAGACACGCTCCTTTGCCTCCAGCAGCGCGTAACCTTTGCCCTTTCGTTATCGCCGAACAGTACGACGCCACTAGCCGACGCGCCTATGCCACCTAACAATGCCCTCTTCGTTTTCGACCAACCGATTCTGTATCTAAGAACTCCCCCCTTCGTTCGGAGCTCTGCTATTAACCCTTTGCACCCGACAGCTGATTCACGATCATCGTTTAATATATTTTTTAAAGTGGTGTATTTTTGGTGCGGATTTTGTGAATTTAGAGTTGGAGATGTTTTTTAAAGTAGTTGACACCTGATCTAACTTGACCAAACTGATCTAATGTTAGATGACTTGATGTCAATTAAAAAACAATGATGATACGTAACCTTTAACATGAGTATTTGTAGCATATATTTAGAAAGAAGTATAACGTTGGAACCATCAGACAGGTCAATTTGAAGTGAAATTTTTGTTGATCTATTTAGTCAACGAGACTGAGTTAGTCTGACCTAAAACTATCCATAAGTTTATTTCTAATTATATCTTCAAGGTTGAAAATCAGTACCTTCAAATACCATCATCATCATATAATAAGTAACATAAATAACATCATCGTATAATGAATAATGTATCATCGTATCTCAAATAACATCTGCAAGCATCTGGCTGACCTTCATTTTTATGACAAAAATCGTTAAACAAAACCTACAAAAATTTTCCAGAAACTCTCTTCACCTTCAATATTAACTCCACTGGAATAAAAATAATTAATATCATAATTTACCTATAACTGCAAAATTATTCACCGTCTGTTCGATATAATATTCATAATTAATGATAAACGTTCAGATAATGGAATTGTGACTCGATGATCAACGACCACGAACAAGTACAATTTAAAAAAGATTTGATCGAAGAATCAGAACATAAATTACTCGAAATAAGTTTTCTTAATCTCCGATGGACAAATGTTAGAAATAAAATAAGCAATAATTCACTTCCGCGAAGCGTGTATAATAAATCTCTATCGTGTGTATATGCATGGTTTTTGTTCCTGTGAAAGAATAATTCTGCAAGAATCCATATATGGGTTAATCGTTCGCAAAGGGTTAACGCGTGAATAATGTTTTCCTACCACCTGTTAGATTTCCCCGGCTGAGTCTTAACTTCACTATTCCTATATAAAAGCCTGAAGCATCATGGGTCATCGATAGTCACAGCTTTAAACATGCAAATTTATATTTGCATATAAAATCAGCTCAGAGCGATCCCGATATCACGATTTGGCATCGTGAATGTGGAATTTATGGACAAGTTTCGAATTACGTAAATCATTCAGGATTTTCAGGGAATATTACGAATTTTATAACGTGAATGAAATAATTCAATTTCAAAATTTCATTTAGAGGCACTAAATCTTTTATAGCATAATTCGTTTGAATTCAATTTACGTTATAAAACAAAATGGTGTTCGAGAGGTATGGCAAGGTGTATTTATATACCTGGATGTTTTGAACCGCAAATTCCTGCATAGTAAAATTTCAAGACTTTCGATGAAGTTTTAAATATCTGTGGTATCGAATCTCTGGATTGCGAAATATCTGAAATTCGAAATTTTTGAAGTTCACAATTTTTAGATCACTGAATCCGTAGATTTTCAAATATAGTTTAAAATTCTCTAGATTCTGAAATATCTAGAATTCTATATACATAAAGTATGAAATCTTTACATCTCTAAACCATTTCTCAATATCTGTAGTTCCATATTAAATATATCTATAAAATGCCAAGATTTCGAAATTCACAAATTACTAAATATTTAAAGTTATGAATCACTATGTCCCAAAATTCGTAAAGTAAAAAATCCCCAGATTTCTTCAAGATCTCTAAAATATAAAATCCCTAAGGTTCCAAAGTCCTAGACCTTCAAATGTCTAGATTTCAAAATACCTAAAATTCTAAATCCCAGGATCCTTAAATTCATAGATTTTTAAATATCTAAAGTTAAAAATCACTATATCTCAAAATTCGTTAAATTAAAAATCCCTAGATTCCCGTATTTATAAAGTATAAAATCCCTAGGGTTCCAAAATCGTAGACCTTCAAATCTCTAAATTTCAAAATACCTAAAACTCCAAATCCCATTCACAGATTTCTAAATATCTAAAGTTAAAAATCGCTATATCCCAAAACTCGTAAAATTAAAAATCCCTAGATTCCCATATCTCTAAATCATAAAATCCCTAGGGTTCCAAACTTCTAGACCCCAAATCCCTAGATTTCAAAATACCTGAAATTCCAAGATCCTTGAATTCACAAATTTTTAACACTAGATTGCCTAAGGCAGTCATTTTGACTGCTTTTCAATTTCAATTAGAAAAACAATTGTGTATAGAATGACACAGCTTCTTAGAATTTTGTGACTTTTTGTATAACATATAAATGCGTTTATTAATAATTGTAGTTACCTCCCCCCTCCTTCATTTCCGGTATATATATATGTGTTTTACCTATATTGCCCCAAAGCAGTCAAAATGAATCAAAGTTTCAGTCTTTCTAGTGTTAAATATCTAAAGTTGTGAATCACTATATCCCAAAATTAGTAAAGTTAAAAATCCCTATATTCCCAGCTCCCTAACGTTGCAAATTCCTATAATTCCAAATTTACACATCCCTAAATTCCCAGACCCCCAAATCTCTACAACCAAAAATATCTAAAACTTAAAATCTCTAAACTTCCAACCATCTAAATTCCCAAATCCCTAAATCTCCTATATCTCCTAAATCCCTAAATCAAATATCGAAACAACGCTGTTATCAGCTTCTATTTCAGGTGTCTCTATTTTCATATACTAAATACTTATAAGAATATAAAATCTTCGTCGAAATCGCAAGTTCGACGGAAAACGAAACCGGCAGAGGGTCCCCCAGAAAAAGAGTCTGCAAGGAGAGTAAAAGTGATGAGATAGTTAAAACATTTTCGCTGACAAAGCGATTGATATACGACACGCAGGTCTGTAGTTACACGACCGGTAATTCCCACGTAGAACCATAGCTCTGTTCCGAGGCTACTAGAGATTTGTGCCGTACTACTCGTACTATTTCCTACCAACGAATACTTTCCCAGCATTAAGCCTGGCCGCCAAAGAAAAGGAAAATTCCCCGCAACTTTTTAACCCGCCATTAATTCACAGTTCGAGCGATTACGCTTAATACCGCTTTTGATTCTAATTGGCAAATGAGCTTCTCTTTAAACAAGTACTTAAACAAATAATTACCTAAACGATGTATACTCGAACTTCCTCTACTTTAAAACCGACTATCAATGCAGATCATTATGCACTACGAAAGTGTTATTAAATTTCTGGTTGTTCATTTTCATTATTTTTCACTTGCAACTTCTTGCAGTTACATTCTAGTGGTTATTAGGGACTTATGGTACATTCAGCTTCCATGGAAATACCTGCAAAAAGGGAGGAATTCCTGGGATATGTTTAAAGCTTTTTGTTGTAGAAAATTATGTACTGCTGCTGTGAACTTACTAGCAGACATTTTTGTATGTAGAATGCATGTAGCAAATTATTTATTTAAATAACTTGTGAAGGTATTTTCATTTTTGAAATACATTTGAAGCTTTTTGTAATAAAAATTAATATTTATTATTCATTTAATTTAATATCTATTTAATACTACATGTAAGTATTGTTACATATAAGATACATTGAAAACTTCTTGTAATAGATTATTATTTATTTATATAATTCTTTAAGTTTACAAGTAGGTACTCTTATTTATAAGATATATTTTTTATTAGTAGAAAATTAAACTACTAATTGCAAACAGTTACAAACTTCTTGTACAACAAGATTCATTTAATTATTTAACTACTTGCAAAATTTGTTCTGTATTACCTTAAACTGCATGTTCATAAAATAAAAGTAAAGGGAAATTAAAATGATCTGCCTTGAAATCTCATAAAACATGATGAACATAAACTTAAAATTAATGAACATCTTACATTTTAACTTAATATCCAAGAGGAAAACAACCGCCTTTCAGTGAAATTCTTCGCAAACTTTTTAAACGTGTTACTTCATTATCGAGGAGATGATTTATTCCCGATTAGATTCAGCATGGATAATTATTCATTCTCTTACTCCTTGCAAGTCACTCAATCTTATCAACTTCTATAGGAGAGTAATTAGAATGTACCTCATATTGTAATTGAAAATGAAGTTAAACGATGATGCACACTATATCGGTCCGATCGATTAAATCCGACTGCAGCGGGTTAAAATGCCAATCAACCGTTGAACAACTTAGAACACCGTTGTTTCTTGGCCGGCACGAAGCCCGCGCGAGGACTTGCAAGTCATAAACTCGGCGAACAACGATGATCGTGTAGATCCGAGGCTCTTCCGACGATTTTCTTTCCCCTCGATAACCGTGTACCTAGTTAATCGATAACAATCCACCATTAGCATAAACACATTTCGCCCACGAATCGTCCTGCGATTTAAACCGCAATAAATCCCGTTATCGAGGTGGGGGGATAATCGGGATCGAAAGAGTTCGGCCAGAAAATCGTGCAAATCGAATCGCGTGCAAAAAGCGCGCCTCGTACACCGTAAATCAACCGCGACGCAGTGACACCGGCTTATCGTGGATACAAATCTTTACACGGTTCCTTGGCGGTAGCAACTTCATTAGGTGACGTAATTTACAGCCCGATTGAACCGACGATCGACCGCGGCCACTCGATTTCCACGTAAGGACACGAGTACGTACGTTCAGCGATGATAAAAACCCAGCGAACAAATACGTTTGCGTTTGCCCCGCTCGCATTAACGTGACCGATGAACGCGATTATTGTACGCGTCATTTCGTCTCGCTTCAAAGGAGTTAAGTTGTAAATCGACGACTGTGGTCGATTATCTTTCGCTTTTGCTGGAACTTCATTGTCTCCATTCTCTGCGTCACGGGCTCGGTAATCATTGTACAACTTTTTGATGCTGCCTCAATGTTCGACCGGTCGTTGCTTAATGATTACTGTTTGTGCTGCACGTGTGATGTATGGTCATAGGTATTTATAAGTTCTTATGGGCAGAATCGAGGGATTAGGGATTAGAGCAGGTGGAGAAGGAAGTTGTCAGAGATCGAGTTAAGACTGGGATTCAACCCTGCAGTGCATGATTGCTTCGGGCACGAAAAAACTGCGTTTATGAACTTTTATGGGATGTAACGGTGAATAGATGTTTTATGGTGTAAAAAATTTATTTGTGGATATATATCTTAAGTCTGTAATACTGGAAAGTACGACGTTGGAATAAAAAACAGGAAATGTTTTCTTGGAAGATATTAGAATATAACACGAAGTATATCAAATGTACAAAATATACAAAGTATATCAAATCTATCAAATCTATTAAATCTATCAAATATATCAAATATGTTAAATATATCAAATATATCAAATATGTTAAATATATATCAAATATGTCAAATATATCAAGTATATCAAGTATATCATGTATATCAAGTATATCATGTATATCAAGTATATCATGTATATCATGCATATTAAATATATCAAATATATCAAATATATCAAATATATCAAATATATCAAATATATCAAATATATCAAATATATCAAATACATCAAATATATCAACTATATCAAGTATATCAAGTACATCAAGTATATCAAGTATATCAAGTATATCAAGTATATCAAGTATATCAAATATATCAAGTATATCAAATACATCAAGTATATCAAGTATATCAAATACATCAAGTATATCAAGTATATCAAGTATATCAAGTATATCAAGTATATCAAGTATATCAAATATATCAAATACACAAGTATCAAGTATAAAAATACAAGATACAAAAATATAAAATATTAGAATATAAAGATATCAGAACACAAAAATATAAAAATATAAAAATTAAAATACATGAAATACATAAAATATATAAAATATGTAAAAATACAATACGTGGAAATATAAAATATTAGAACATAAAAATATAAAAACACAAAAACATAAAAATATAAAAATTAAAAATACACGAAATACATATAATATATAAAATATATAAAAATATAATACGTGAAAATATAAAGTATCAGAAAATAAAAATATAAATTATAAGAACATGCCCCACAAATTTCAACTTGCTCCGTGTATTTCCTTATATTCGACGAGGAGTATATTCTATATAATAATCTTCACAAAAGAGCTATTTGAAGAGTTAAAACTCCAGATCTACAGATTGCAATAATGGGTGGCTGGCCCAGAAACGTTGAACGTTCTATAAATTTTTCTGCCTGCATGCGTTTATCCGCGTATTTCTATCGGGCCCCCACTCGAACGTGGATCTCGTAAGAGCATTTACTTTCTCGTAAAGCTGGCGAACCGTGCAGCCTAAGAGGGAAAGGAGGAAGCGGCGCCGGTAAAGGGCACCGAGAGAGGCTTACAGATAGTACGCATCAGCGTAATACGCGGTTGTTGGGTCAAACGTAGACACAACTTTTAACGACGCTACAACCGTATCTACAACGAACGAATCGTTCGGGATCGACGTTCCGTTCGTTCGGAACAAATTGTTTAACACGCCGGAGCGCGGGATCGATGCGATCAAAGCTTGTATACGCAACTCAACCGTGAGATTTAATTGGGTTGCGCGGAGCTGCCTTATATCGAGTTATGTTAAGGAAACCACACACGATCGTTTCACGGTTCTCTACGTTTCAGCGCTCAGAATGTTTTCAATATTATTAACAAATGTGAACAAATTTGAAATAGTTTTATGTTCATTTTTCAGATAATGTACACTCGTCACTTAAAGCCTCACTAAAGTTCCAAACTTGAATTAAATTATTTTGGTAAATCTTTTATTTCCAAGTCCATGAATTCTCAAATTGCCATAACACGAGAAAGTATCCAAAAATCCGCAAGTCCCAAAATTCAAAATTAAAAGATTTCTAATTTCTGAAACAGTGCAGCTGAAACCTAGCGCCATATAGCGCGGTTGATTGTCAGCTCCCGCGATTCCGTCTGCGTATTATCGTGCGTGCATAAATCGCGTATTTCACCGTTGAATTCATTAAACGAATCGATGGCCGGTAAAAGAAATTAAAATATGGCCAGGCTACGGCAAGTGGTCGTGACTCGCGGCCGTTCGTGACTCCGCGCGAAACAAGTTTTCCCTCGGCTACGCAGACCAAGCGTATTCGCTATTAGAGGCCAATTAACGAACGGTGCAATTGAAATTCTGTGTATATAACCGATCGGCGCTCGTCCGAGGTCAGTGACGCGGATCGACGTGGCTCGAGACAGGAATTAGAGGATATCGCCGATAGAATTATGGCGGAGGACAATTTCGATACGACATTGATCGTCCGCTGGCACGCAAACGTATTCACGATACGCTACGTCCGGTTTCGAGACGGTGACGCAACGTTTCCGCTCACTTCGACATCCTGGACGTCTCTTCTAGATGGATGTCTAGCTTTTCTAGTCGTGGGATGCGTCGCCAGTCGTAGCGACATCGGGAGCGAGAAACGAATTTGTATGAGACTATAAACTGGCGACGTTAATGTTGCATGCTAGTTCCTTGAAACTGGCTGTGTGGGAGGTATTGGTCAAATTGATGATTCCGCTTGTGAATCCTCCGCGGAGATTGCCAGATAGTTAGTGCCTCGTTACGAATTACAAGTTGAATTGCAGTAGTTGGCTACGATGTACATGCATTGTGTGATGTAATGTACAAATGTAAATTTCGATTTACTCCAGTTTTTAGTACTCATCCACTGCGGGAAATTTTATGTGTTTACCATCAAAAATTAATTATTCAGTTAAATTTATTTGGAAATACAGACAAGTAGGAAAGTAGATATGCAAAGATCTAGAAATCTAGGTTTACACATAGAGATACAGGTATTCAATAGAACATGTAACTGCACGTGATCTATTAACCCCACAGAATTTACTGTATTAATACATTGTCCATCATCCACATATCTCCTCGTACATCACTTATATCATTATAAACACTCGTCACAACAAAAATTCTCACATTAAATTCCAAACAACTAGAACAGAAAAAGTGACACAAAGCTTATTAAAAAACAGGCAGATCTTGAACAACATATCAGGCAACTTCCTTGAAATAAACGTCATGAAACAAGCATGATTCCCTTAGTCATCCCAAGTTCCCATAATAGTTACAAAAAACGAAGAATTAAAGTTCACCTTTCACGCGACTGAGCTTTTCATTTAATAACACCGCATCGCGTGATGATCGTTTCGAATTAATTACCCCGAAAGCACACGCGGCCACTTCCGCGTTAATGAGCGAGGCATATACCGTGCGTCACGCAACTATCACGGTCTCAATCTCCTTGACACATTTTCCAGGTGGTGAACCTCCAGGCACAAGAAGCATCGTGGCTTACTCGTGGGCGAGGAGATTGGCACTCGATTACAGACCCTCCAAGGAGTGCGACGGTAATGGAACGTACGGAACGACGTTAAATACGTTCAAGTTAGCCGACGCGAAGTGGCTCGAGACAATCCCTGGACAGCTCTTCCTGTACAGCGCCCACTTGGACCTGAGAGTGGCCGGGTATCCGAGCCTCAGGGTGATTGGCGTTAAACGTGGACCTCTGCCGACCTCCAACCTTTTCTGCACCGTTTGGTGAGACACTTTCTTCGATTCCTCGTCTTCTTTCCGTCTCAATTTTCGATACATAACTGTTCAAATTTCCATGTCCTCAAACTATAAAACCACTCTCAAGTTTTCATGAAAATTTTCTAAGATTTACAGTTAGGAAATATATAGTCATAGCTACAATTGCACTACATCTATATGATAATAAATAATAATTAATATGGTTGATGTTCTGATGCTTAAGATTATATGAGAAATTGATACGTGCATCATAAAAAAATTGTCCAATACCGAGCTAACACATCGCCCTTGGTTAACAGGTTAATCACACCGTTTCTAAAGAACATCCTAAAATCGTTCACGAACAGCCATTCTAATCTAACTTCGAAGGCAAACTTTCCCCATACAGCAGGAGCGTCTGTTTCATAATTCGAGCGATTATGCAAATCAAGTCCAAGATCCCGTTACAAAATCCCACTTGACCCGGTTGAACGCGGATTCAGATGTTTGCTTTGTTCGTCAGGTACGAAGAAGAGGATCGAGGTAGAGCCATAAGCGTGGAGGCGTTGGTCTCCACAATTTGGTTGGACGAGTGGGGCGAGACGTTGGACAGCTACGCGGGTATTCTGGTCGGTTGTCAATTGCCCGTAGACGGGGCTCTGGAGCCGTCCAAGGTGTACGTGGGCCCTGAACCCTGCCAGCAGAATGCTAGTCATAGTTTAGCGATAAACGGGAGGGAGAGGAACGAGGTGGACGAACGTCGACGGCAGTTCACCGTGTGCATCAAAGGGTTGGACTTCGACGAGGACATCTCGTCGAAGCTGGTCGCGTTCGTGGAGCTCCATCGTATCCTGGGTGCTCAGCTCTTCTACTTCTACGTGTTCAGCGTGCACGAGAACGTGCTGGAGGTGTTGAGGCTGTACGAGCAGTCGAACGTGATCAGATGGTTCAATCTGACGCTACCTGGTGACCTGCCGAACGAGAAGCACGCCAGGAGGCGGTTCCTGGCCGAGAACATTTGGATCAAGAGGCGAATGGAGCTGATACCGTACAACCATTGCTTTTACGACAACCTCCATCGATCCGAGTTCGTGCTGCCCATCGACATCGACGAGACGATTGTCCCTGCCAGGAGGAGGAACTGGTACGAGCTTCTGCTGGACGAGAGGATCAAACTCGGCCGAAGCTTCAAGGACTTCGCCTCGTACGCAGTCAGGAACGCTTATTTCTTTCCGGAACTGCAGGCTAAGAATCAGAGCGACCACCCGACGCCTGACACGGATTCACCGAATTCCCTAGACGATCTAGATTATCTGGACACGCTGAGGACCGCGTGTATCTCGCCGGAAGGTGATTCCGTGAAAAGCTTCGTATCGACGAGACGAGCTTTAACGGTGCATAATCATTACGCGCTAGCCACGTTGAATCCGTCCACCAGGAGAGCCCATCACTTCGACCCGGAAGACGTCCTTAAGCATCACCATAGGGCATGCGATGATAGACACTTGGACTGCGAACTACTCATGGAGGACGTCACTGTCGACGAGTCCGCGCTTAGGTACGCGGATGAACTCAAGGAGAGAATGAGGCTGTTCTTCGGAGACCTCAAGGCATTCTCCTAGCGCAACAGTCGATTTTGTAAATAATAAACGTTCAGATAATTGATTATGCTTTGGTTCATTCTTATTCCTATCTGACCAAGTATCCTGGGCTGGATTACGGGCATTAAGATCCACACTGATACCATTTTTTAGATTCAATGATTTGAACTGAGTATGCAAGTTTGCATGTGGTTCTCCTGCCAACGCATACTACTGGAAAATTAGAGGTTAGACTGGGTAAGATTTAGGTAGATTAGGCAAACTAATGTTAAATTGGGGTAGATCAGGTTGGATTAAGATTAAGCAAAGTTATGTAAGGGCGGGTTAAGATTAGGTTAGATTAGGTCTGCTCGTTACCATACATTTATGAAAGTAGATTCGTATCATGTTATATAATTATCTACTGTTGTGCCATAAAGAATTTGTAAGTCTAAAATTAGGTAATCTTCTTCAAAAATCCTTCTAGTTCTCCACGAAAGAACATGATGTATTCTAAGAACATTAACACAGTGAGCGATCAAAATTGAAAGTTATGGCATATTTAGCGATCGAGGAAGGGAACAAATACCTTTGTTTATGTAAAAATCCCTAGATAAATTCCGATTTTACCTGTGGGAAATAAGATAACATTCGAGACAATGTAGCGTGTTGAGTCGAGGAGTGCCGACATTCGTGCTTCATAAAATATTCAAAGATCTTTGAAGTTTCTTGTGATGACTAAGGCAGCGGGCACGACCGCCCTTTGATATGCACCTGGATCTCAATTAGAATAAAAACGTGCGTCGAGTTGTCTGCAGCGACTTTTACGTCTGAAACGATATGATAATGCGAGTCGTACTGGTGGGAATATTCTCTGCTCGTTACATTGTTTCTCCTACGGGCACGATGCTCTTCAATTACAACGACTCTCTCGCTACCAAAACGAGCAAATTTATTCTCACTTCGTTTGCACGTATAAAGAACCATTTGAAACTCGGAGAGACACTTCGGTAAACCGTTCACCTTGCTAATCTCACTTTATTGCCTCGTATTCTCGTTTACGATACGCCGGTCCCTCTACAAAGTGTACATCTTACTAATTCCCGATGCGTTTTATCGCCGTATGTCCGAGAGTAGCTGACAATATTGTATATCTGCGTTCGGGCTAAAGTCCTTATCGAGACTAGACGGAAGTCCCTCTCTGATCGTCCTCCTTTTATGATTCCATTTTCCTAAGACACCGATGGAGCACCGAACGAGTTGCAACAAAGAAAATAACGGAAACTGGACCCGTGGAAACGGAACGAGGTGCTTCTCACGACGCTCAGATAGCGTTTGCAGCGGTAAACAAGGGTCGAATCGGCCGCAATTCGAAATCCACATAAGCTACGGTCCTAGATAAATTTTACGACCACCATAAAACGACGTGGAACTACCGCCAAGGTCATAACAGGGTTTAATAGCTCGTAAGTAAAGCATGTCCCGAGGTTGTCGTACGACGACAGGATAAGGAGAAATGTTATTTTGACAAGAGATAAGTAACTTCCTGCAGATTATTTCACTCCTCAGACACACATTCGAGGATGATGATCCTTTGACGTTTTCAGGGTCAGTAAGTAACTGTGCAGAAGTTTCGTTGGCTGTCAACACGTCAGAAGAAATGATACTATAAGAGCAGTGATTATAGCCGCTTTTAAAGCTTTTCGGGTGAAATTAAGCTTTGTGACGGGTAAATGGATTGGCTCTCAACACAAGCGGAATCGCTGTTGATTCAGCGGATTCGAAGCAATTGGAAATCGAAACGACTCGGGGGGAAGATTAATTTCCAACGTGACTCTGTTTCGGTTAGATTGGGTATATTTTTGCTCTCTTGAATTTCGCTTCTGTCCAAGAGCGAGATAGATAATCGCTACTGCGAAAATCTTTTCTTCAAAATACACTTCACTTGTTAATTAAAATATGTTGATTAATAATATTAATTCGTTAATCGAAAAAGTTCTCTTATAATATTAAACCTTCGATTCAGCAAACATATGTATAAAAAATTACATAAAAATTTCCAAAATAAATTTTGTAAAATAATTCGATTAATGATTGCATTCTGACTCTCAAACATTGTTCAGTTATCATTTAATTGTAATTGCAGTTTTAATTATAATTGATCTATAATTTTAATTAAAATTTGCTTGTAATTTTAATTACAATTTAATCGCAATTTTAATTGCAGTTTAATTATGAAGTGGTTGATGTCGTAATCAGAAATATCGAGCAAAGTGCAAGAAAAGGTAGGAAGAAAATCTCCCAGATGGGATATTAAGACATTCCTTGCCTGATTTATTACAAGAAACAGCCACCACGCATAAGCGACGACCATGAGCTTATAATAACGATAGTTTCGAGCTCGTTACATATCTCAAAATATAGTGTCATAAATAAACGACAGTGTAATGTATAAACATGGTCACAGGTTAGATTGCTTTATATCATTATATCGCAAGGAAAGGGGTGATGGACGTAACTACTCTCTAACCAGATACGAAAATTATTAACATAATAATACACTCATTAATCAACTGCTTAAAGTATCAGAAAACAAGATCACTAGAACAGATTATACACTAATTACCTCGAACAGTGTGTGCGCAGGGTGAACATCCAGTTTATTTGTCTCGATCATAAATAACACCGGTTTCATAAATAATCCGTAACACGGAACGTAACAAGTATCATGACACAATTTAAGGTCTAGATGTCTCTTGGAAAATAGGAGGAACTTCATACATATTCTAACGAGAAATTTATCGTGACCACACGTTACGAGTGTTACAGAAACTTGCTATGAAAAATGTATCGGCCGATACTGAATATATGATCTCTGCAACGTCCATAACTGATCGTCGAAGCAAATAGCATCTCACGCATTGCATTACAGTTTAACTATACGTTATATCGGTGCTTCAATTTTATGTACAGTGTGTTAGTATGAGCTACGAGGAAGATGCATACGATCCGTCATGCTACTTGACTAAACTTTGATGCTTTAATCCAGCCTACGTCTACCACATGTTCACATATACATACTTTCGGGAAATAGTGAATCTATTTAGGCGTGTTTACTGAAAGAAAAAATTAGGCCAGGGGCAGATTCTAAATCGATGTTCAAATTTATATTTTTACCATGTTATTTGTGCGGTGATACATGGCTCTAATTATGTTAATCTGTTGAGCGATTTTGTAAATTCAGGAGTTGTTCGACGGAAATGTTTCGACATTCGGTCCAATTTATTTCTATCGCATGGGTATAAAAAAAGAACGCAATGTGGGCAAACCACTTTCTACTAATTCGAGTAAAATAAATTTGGACAAGCGGACAGCCTACAATTCGAACCTACTTAGCGTCTGGTTGATTTCACGCTCGTCAAACAACATACACGCGCGCGTGCTTTTTCTCGACTAGCCGTAGAGAAACCAGTGAGCCTGAAAAGGTTAACGAAGTAATCGTGTCTAAGCGAACGGTACGCATCAAGATCGACCCAGATGCGGATAATAATAAGTCGCGGCAAGTGGAACGGATCGGTTGGATAACGTATCGGTGAAACGAGGTCCTCGTAAAAACAACGACCGATACCTACGTTGCGCGTATAACACGCGGCCAAATACTACGTCGTTGCACGCGATTTGGTGCCCTCTTAAATCTCCTTCTTAATTTTTGCTCGCCGCCAGATAAGCGCGAACTCTCTGTTTCGTGCGTCCCGCTTCAAACGGAGCCATTTAACCGGCGAAAGAACGAGAGGGCAACGCGCGCGATGAATCACTTTCAATTTAACCGGAATTCCTTTGAGATACGCGTTTTCGTCGCGGACCGTCTTAAATTAATAACGCGGATAAATCATCGGCTCGCGGAAAAAGGAAAGCGGGAAACGCGTTAGTTACGAGCATTTAGAGGACGTCTCGTGATAGAATTTACGACGAGCAACATCGACGACAGATGCGTCTCTGTTCTACTTCCTCCTGCGAAGCGTCGCAACGATTCCAGGCCTCTTCATTTCCTCGCTCGTAACCGTCCGCAAGGAATTCGCATGCATCATGCCATTTTTTTCTTTTACGAATTAACCCCTTGACTTTTAATATCGTAACGCATCCCCTAACTCGGTGATGCGTTCGGGTACATTTTTGATGCATCTATAAGGCATGACACACGAAATGTAGCTGTGAGAACAACTGGTGCATCTATGACGCACTTCAGAATATTTGTGACGTATGCACAGCAGCAGTAATGCACCACCGATGCATTCATGAGGTAGTCATGACACATACAGAGACACTTGTGACGCATATGTGACACACCTATGACGCAGTAGTGTCGTATTAGAAATACATTTGTGACGTATCACTGTTGCATCCGTGACGTATTACAACGTGTGTGACAATCCTGACGTTATGCACCACCGGTACACTCATTACGCAGTCATGACACATTCAGAAACACTTGTGACGCATATGTGACACACCTATGACGCACCACTGACGAATTAGAAATATAGTTATGACGTATTACTGATGCATCTATGACGTATTAAAACGTGTGTGATCATTTTGACGCACGTATGACATATTTGTGATATGTCCTGTGTTGTGATGCACGTATGAACGTTATGCATCGCTCATGCATCCATGACGCACTACCAAACACTTGTAATACATCCATGACGCATCAGTGACACACTTGAAACATAATTGTGATGCAACAATGATGCATGACACAGTCATGACGCACCCCAAAACCCTTATAACATACTCATGATGCATAAACGACATGTTTGAAACATAATTGTGACGCATTAATAATGCATTCATGACGCAACCATGACGCACCCCATGCAGTTATGACGCATCCATGATGCAGCCATGATGCACTTGTGACGCATCTCTAAGGCATATAATTATAACAAAGTAATATAATTGGTATTAAGAGCATCAAAAAAGAATTCTTAAGTGACACATTTTGATTTGATGCTTTACTCCTGTTCACTTATACGAAAGTCTTAATCAAAAATCTATAAAAGAAGCGGAAAATTTCTTTATTTTTCCATGTACAATGGATGAAATCCCTTTTTGAAGAAATAATCCTGCCAGAAGAAGTTACACTCATGGCGTACGAACTATAAGTAAGAGGATGAGAATTGTTTTGACAGTCTTCCACTCTCTGTCTTGTTCTATCTTTTCTACTGATATCTTGTAGTACTATTTCATAGCAATAACAATAACTTTTAAATGTAACTATCACATGAAACCTTCTGCAATAATCTATAATTGATACGTTAAACATTCTGCTAGATATTAAAAAATATTTAAAAATTTAAAAATAAGAATCAAGTAGATGGTATCGCGCTTTCAAGAAACTAAAAATTGCTGGAGTCTATCAGATGTCACCCTGTCACATGGCAAAGTCAAAACTGTCGAAAGTTTTAATCACTTCAAGTACCTCAACATGCTTAAACTTCCAGTAGCTATAGAACCATAACACGAACTGAAATCAGAACGTTCCTGTCGTAAAACTTTAATAGAAGAGCACTCTTGACGACTGAAAGCAACAAAGCAAAGGCAACATAGATCGCGAACAATGAAACGTACAACGATGAATAATGATCGTTCATGACCTGAGTAAGAAAAGGAGCACTCAAACCGGACTCTCGTAACCCACGCACCTTGATGTCGCTGGATTTTACGATAACCGCCTTGGATCAGTCGTTTCGTCGGAATCGAAAACACAAGGGACACATATCGGTACGCGAAGCGTTGAATAACTGTACAGCTGACTCCGTCGCCGATAACATCATCGCGGCCAATCTTCTCGGGCGAGCGCATTTTTACGACCCTCTTTTCCCTTTCCTAAAATCCAGGTCGCTCGATGTCGACGGAGGTGGAGCAGTGTGTCTTCCCGACGCCTTCACCCTCTTTCGCCTCATTTACCCAACGTACGCCCTTTCCTCATAATTCATTGTCCTCGTTGCGCTACGTCCACCACCAATTGATGCGAAACGGCCACCTTGAACGGACTACGTTCTTTGGGATGGGTCAGTGATGTACAGTCACGAACAAATCTCGCACGAAAAGTATAGACAAGGAGCTAAAGCCACTTCTTGAGTTTTAAGGATTTTTATGGATTTGAACATTTTGAGGGTTGTGAATTTGGAGATAAAGGAATTTGAGACATAGAGATTTGGAGACATAGAGACTTGGAGACCTATAGATTTGGAAACATAGAGATTTGGCGACCTGGAGATTTGAAGACATAGAGATTTTAGGACATAGTTACTCAGGAATGTTGAGACTTGAGGGTTTAGAAATTTGGAGACCTACGAATTTGGGTATTCAGGAATTTGACTACTTAGAAATTAATAGATGCACTTAGGGGGATGTAGAGATGTGGACACTTGAGAATTTGGGGCCTAAGAGGTTGAGGAGTTAAGAATTTAAGAACTTTCGAATTTGGGGATCCAGGAACTTAGAATTTTACGAAATTGCTATTTGGTGACCATCAAATTTGACGATCTACATGACTATCTAGGTGCAAAAATGTGTAAAACCTGCAAATGTTGATACAAGATGATTTGGGGACCGAGTTTTGACATTTCAATATTTGGGAATTTGGAAGAACAAAAATTTGTACAGATATTAAGAAATAAACAAATGTAAAAATATGGGAATTTAGAAATTTTCTAGTTCATATATGTATCCTTATTCAAAGGACCGTATGTTGCATCCGAGTGTACCGCTTGGACCGCAAGATTGATTGTTCGTCCCAGCCTTTAGATTGATTTTAGAACATTCCCTGCTCGTTTCGCTGTATAGCTCGCATGACACAAGATTTACAAGATGAAAAGTTATTTAAAATGAAAAATAATCCTTAATCTAAACATAGCATCCTAAAAAAGGCTATAAATTAATTCTTACACCGTTCTTCAGAAACTTCCAAACTTTCCCCTCTGTAAATCCCACCCGATCAATCCTCTTCAAACAAGTTTCTTCAAGTACCTTTCGAATCGTAAAAATCAGGCAATCACCGAACACGTTCGATATTCGCAAAGACTTCTACCGAAGTTTATCAAAGACGGAAGGTAGCAACGGTTTCCATAGTGGGATATAAAGATTCGGGATAACGATCACCGAAAGTCTGACAAACGTCGTCGCGTGCAACAAGGCCCCATTGGAGGAAACAAATTTTATGGACACGGTCATTTTACGATCGCGATTTCGCTCGTTTGAATATCCGAAGAATATATTCGCTGGCGAGAAAAGATCGTTTTCCGACTCGGTTCACCGCGTTCTCCACGGTGACACATTTCACCCTGGAAGAACTTTCTGTTATCAGAGCCCGCGGATGTGAACTTTTTCGTCGATTTTCATTAGCACGCGATCGCTGGAAATTCGTCGAATGCACGGGAAAGAACCCTCGGGACGGTGGCTTCGCGATTCGTCGAGTATCACAGGCATGCGCCCGCCATTGGGAAGAGGGAGACAGCGAGCAAAAGGAGAGGGAGAGAGAGGAGAGGGTTGCTCGCGAGTGAGCAGCACGTGCGTAGCAGTCATCCTGGCGCACTCGCCAGGACCGCTTCCTCTTTTTCAAACAATCGTTCTTCTGTAATCCTCCGTTTCGATTAAAGCATCTTCGAAATGCGAGCTTGACGACCCCGACTCGAACGTCATCGCGCGAGTTTCCAGTGAGCCATAAAGTCGCGGCGAGTCGCTGAAAAATGCAGTCGTCCCGCGAGAGCCAGCAGTGTTCATTCGGCCGGGAAGATAATAGCGGCTCGCGGGCAAAATTTATACTCATCGAGCAAATCCTCTCATCCGGCCAGTGGATCAAAGTCGTTCGAAGGATAGTTCGATATTTCGCGGTCGCAGGGTTTCGCACGCGCGTTCAACGACTGATCTCGAGCACTGGATCCCGATGAAGCGATCGAGAGATGACAGTGCGACAGGAAGACCGGAAGAGCATGAGACACAGCAGCTCCTGGCCGGACCGGGCGCCCCAGACGGTGAAAGTGCGCGTGGACCCGTTGTCGCGCGCCTTCACTATCATCCCGACCATTCGGGAAACCCTCCATCCGCTACTCGCTTCAAACACCGATTGGATCAACGAGATCGTCCTCCTAGATCATGGCGATCCAACGTCGCTCGGAACCAAGCGACGATTTGCCGACGAGACCAGGTTTACACAACAAACCGCCGAGCTAGGGGAAACTTTTGAACTGCGACCTTTAGTACCCGACGTTATGAACCAGCATTTTAGCAGGAACGATAATCACGAGAACAGGAAGGACGAGAAAGATCAGATCGATTTGTCGGAGTCGAACTTCAGGGTCGATGAACACCAAATCACGGATTCGAAATCGGTGGAAAAGAACTTACCCGAAGAAGCTGCACCGGAGATAAACATTGAACAAGATCATCCGAAGACTAATGTCGAGGTACAAGATCCTCCGAAGACTAATGTCGAGGTACAAGAAGATCCTCTTCCCTTAGAAACCATCGTGAAGATCGAATGTCGGAATGCGGGCGAAGAGACAGAAAAGGACGCGGCAGGAACGTTGACCCCGAAGAGAGGCACCCCGTACATCCAAATAGTGGATTACGATTACATAACAGCGGCGGAGAACATGCAACACGCGTGTCCTAAGTGCACGTCCGAGGGTCTTCTTCGGCAACGGGTGGACCCTTTTCGATCACCGGTGTCTAGCAAGAAGAGCAACGTGGTTAGGGGAGGCCGGTGTCAGGGTAAGCCGGAAACGTTCCGTAAATATTCCGCGACGGAGGCTAAAATGAGGAGCAGCTGGCGCAGAATAGGAGCGAGCAGTCTAATTGGAGGTGCCAGAAGCAAGGAGAGGGAAAAATATGGTCGGAAGAGGAACGGTAGCCCGCTGTGCCGGCCGATGAACGATGCGAGGAAAGAGGCCACCCTGAGGAGGCACTACTATCCGGAAGGAGGATGGGGATACGTGATTGTCACCTGTTCGGCGCTCGTTCATCTCCTCGGGATCGGTTTGCAGTTAGCGGCGCCAGGCAGCTGGCATCTGACCGCCGAATTGAAGTTCCATCAGCCTGCTCTTCACAGTGCAGGTAAGAACGTCCTTGACGCCTAATTGGCCCGGCCAGACGTCGTCGTTTATCTTAATCGGAAGTACAGTTACTCGGTGTGGTGTCGAATCGATCGGGGACTATCTTTAGTCCCCCCGTCCACGCGATTTCTGGACCGAAGAGAATTTCGGAACCGTGCAATCGACTGATTGGCGCTAAGTGAAAACCTTGTCCGCAGATAGGATCGAACGGCGTTCATAAATCAGACGGTTTTTACGCGTATGCTTTTTTTCCTTGCCTCTCTTTCCGCTTGATCGTTACGCGGGTAGGATGGAGTATGAATACGAAATTACCCGGGTAAGCTTAACGATAAGAAGTCGACGTTGACCACGCTTCATCGGATATGCTGGTTATCAATGAGGGTTGTAAGTTTGAGGAAGGTAATCGATTTTCGGAGCTGACGGATTTGTTTCTGGCGATGGAGATGATTACCGGGGATTATGGGGAACTCTGCCACAATTTTTTTTGTATGTCTAACTAAGAAGCTACTGAACCGGTTAAACAACCGGTTCACAAGTTTCTTCTGGAAAATGAAGATAATTTATTATGCCGCTTTTCTTGAAATCTGTGGTGATTTTTCTTGGGAAATAAAGAATTGATGTGGATATTAATTTAGGTTTTATCGCTTATTTGTTCATTTTTATACATTTTGTATAGTTTTGTGTTATTCTGTTGCCATTTTATTTTCTACTGTTCTACTATTTTATTTCATTATTTAACCTTACTACGTTACTACATGATGGTACCTTTTATCCATTATAATAATTCATTTTTTGAATCATAGGTAGAAACAAATATTCATACAGTATATACATTGCCCGTTTAATTCATTTCAGATAAAATAAATTATAATACATTCAAGGTATTGGAAAGTGTTGTAAAATTTTAGCTTAATTAGAATGTTTCAAGATTTAGTTCCATTCAAAATATAATGGGGCATATAACAGGTTTGTAGTTTTTATAAAAAAAAGATTATATAAAAATAAAACAAGGAAAAAGGAAATATAACTATTTCTTCATAATTTGCATATTTAATACCAATGAGAATTTTTTATTTTTAAATGACTTCATTCGTAATACGCAGCGAAGAAACCTGTATATCAACATTTAAGAATGCAAATGTACCGTTTAAAACATATAACACTCCATATTTCTCGAAGAAAAAATATTTCGGCAATTTCAGCTGTCACCATTTGTTGTCAATCGAGCACGGATAAATTTAAGATAATAACATTTTCTGTCAGATCTTCAGAAGTACGTAAAAAACCGTTTGATATCGCGATAATAACTGCACCGAGATGAAGGTGTTTACACAAACAAGAACGTAATATCCAGTGGTGGACACTTATCGTTGCAAAATCCATTAGTTCGCCCCAACAGACGCTCGTTTTCGTGCATTCTCGCTTCGTTTAAATATCTCGCTGACTCAGCGTTGCTCGTCCCGTTAATACGAATTGCCGCAAATGGTCAATATTTCGAAAGGTAATCAACTTATCTGCGAGCGAAACCGAAGATACGAGACACGGTATCAAGGTGATCCTCGTATCGCGTGAAAAAATATGGTAAGCCCGAGTTCAGGTTTCTTCCAAAGAGAATCCTCGTGGCATGCAAATGAAACGTTTCGCTTCGTTAACGACGGTAACGGGAATATTTTAGACGGAGAAATTATGCGTCTCCGAGCTGTTGAAACGGCTCGAAGAAAAGCGAGCAAAAAATG
The DNA here is from genome assembly GCF_050947335.1 of Megachile rotundata. Taxonomy (NCBI): domain Eukaryota; kingdom Metazoa; phylum Arthropoda; class Insecta; order Hymenoptera; family Megachilidae; genus Megachile; species Megachile rotundata. The sequence goes on along the minus strand of NC_134991.1, from coordinate 7,998,121 downwards.
TGAACTGTTGCGTTTTCTGGGGAATAAAAACAACGCGTGGTCGTTATCGAACACTTGTAAAAGAGCAGCGGGAACCAAGTGGGTGTCTCGATTACCACGTTTCGCAAGCACGAATTATTTCATTGAAACTCGCATGAAAGTGCGTGGCGAGAAAAATCGGGACATTGTGTTCGACAGTCCGTACGCGTCGTCCGCTGAAGATCACGTACGATTACACGCGTGCAAGGCATCGTGATGCATCTACGAAGGACCGGTAAACCTTCTTACGAGGGTCGACCATTAATTTGTTTGTCCACAGTTAGACCGCGACTTTTGATGCACGTGGGTCAGTTCGGAATAGTACGCGGTCGAGTCACTCTCGCTTTCTTTCCTACGAGCCCAAATCTAATTCTTTCATTCAAGCTTTTCAGTGACAGTGCGCTCTGTGTTCGTTATTTGTTAATTTTCGTGCAATTTGTTTGGGATGTAACTGACAGTGATGGTGACTTTTGATCACAAAAAGTCGATCAAAATTTAAAAACTTACATACTTAAAATTTCAAAATGCCAAGCCTTTAAGACAAATTTCAAAGTGTTCAAGCAATCAAAAAAGTCTACTATTATTACAGAAAAAAAATTTGACCAGCTATTTTGTAATAAAAAATTCGCCCTCAAAATGGACTCCGCACGCGACTCATCAAACGCAGGAAACGGAGACGCATACCGAAAACGTCGCAATTCATACAGCGCGGCGATGATTAACGAGCCTGTGATAACGGACGGGTCAGAATACGTTCATCAGGAAGTTCCAATAAAATCCCAGCAGCTGGTGGTCCAGAAGAAGTCCAAGCTGCCGGACAATTCGAGCCTGGAATCGGAAAGTTGGTCCACGGAGAGTTCGGCGAAACGTGACCTGACCAGAACTCCGTCCACGGATACCAGTCGGTCCTGGACCGAAAGCGAAATACCGGAGATGTTCCTGTCACATCCGGAACTGTTGACCAGATTGGCCAAGTGTCGTTGCTTTTTAGCCGCAAAATGGTCGGCCTCGAGCGAGTGTCAGTGTCTGTGTCAGTGTCGTTGCAGTCAGTGTCAGTATTATCGTCGCAAGATCTCGACCTGCTCGAGCAGAGATCACGCGTTCCTATTCGGTTTCAAGAGGAAGGACTCGAGCTACTCGGTGTCAACCTGCCAGAGTATCCTGCCACCGTCTTCCGGCAGGAACTCGGTCGCCAGCCTGTTCCACGAGATCAAGGAGGATCGCGTGGACGGTCCGGAGTCGATCGTCCAGGTGATCCAACGTCGGCACTCGGATCAAACGCAGTCGCCACGCGGTTGCAAGATCGGCCAGCAAGATAACCGGCGATTCTCCGAACAAACGCTCGTTGGGGAAGCAAACGATCCTAGAAGAAGCAGCAACGATGCGAAAACAGTGGTCGCGAGAAGTCCCCGTGTGTCGCCCGAGAAGATGATCAGACCGAAGGAACAGTGGGCTTCGCATAACGAAAGTCACGAGACGGACCCGTCGAAGGAACCCCTGATGGACAAACGTCTCACTCAGAGGCAGAAAAAGGCGAGGAAAGAGGAGGATTGTTTGAGCGAACGACGAAGGAGCAGTACGACCATCACGCCCAAGATGATGAGGAGACGATTCTCGGAGCAGCTGATCCTCGAAGGTGGCTTAGGCAGCGTTAACGATTGCGAGGACCTCGTAGAGGAACCTGAAGAAGGCGCGGAAGAAGAGTCTCTCACCGCGATAAATGCCCGTAAGAGGATTACCCTCAAAAAGCATTATTATCCCGAGGGCGGATGGGGACATGTGATCGTATTGGTCGCGGTTCTCGTGCAAGTAATCTGTCATGGACTACAACTTGGCGCGGGAGTCCTCCTCGTTCCGGCGGTGCAGACGTTTCATTGGAGGATCGAACATGCAGGTATGCACATTTGGGCGTATTGTAAAGAAATGGAACTTCTGACGATGATAGAAGATTTTGGTTGTTGTAGTCTATGTCAGTTATGTCATATTAAATCAGGTCATAATTGATGACTTGTGGTATTAGTTATGTCATATTATATCTGGATGAATTTTGAATTGATGAAGAAGTCATAACCGGGTCATTTAAGTAATAACTGTACGTAATATTTCAAAACTTAATATGTGATGTGTCACATAAAAATGTCAATGTGTGCATAGAGTAGGAAAATATAAAATTGCATTTGAGCTATAAAATTGCATTTGATGATCTAAACAGAAAGACTTTTGATTTTTGAAGAGTTGGAATTTTAAATAATTTTAGCAACAAAATATACTAAAGTAAAAGTACCTTAATAAAATCCTTAAAGTAGATTAAAAAATGAATGAATTAAATAATAGCATCCGCATACATTAATATAATTAATACATTAACTGCAACAATTATACGAATTAAAAGTAAAAATATTTTGAACAGGTTCCTGACGGGTTCCCTCGCGCAAAGACAACATTCTCTTTCACGATTTAATTAATTGATTTACTGTCAACCGGGTTTTAAGAAACGCGAACGAAGAACGATGATGACACGAGCGTTTGCAAATCAGACATCGTTATCTGAATACTTTCATTATGGATTGAAACACGTACAGTATTAACATTTATAAAAGACATGTACTTCTGTTGATGCATCCGTTACCTCGATCTATCGGATTATGTCTTTTTAGTTTGCAATCATGGTCATCAGTGTCTAATAAGCTTACAAGGAGCAGGTTCTTACAGGTAGCAAGACGCGTGTGATGTTTCCCGCTATAGTTAGCAATTTCTTCTTTATTGCAGGGAACTTGGGATCGTGTTGTATATCACGTACACCACGATGAGATGCTTGAAAACGAGTTGAAACATTCCAGACCGAAATCTGTTTACGTGTTCCTACAATACCGGTTTTCGTAAATTGATTCATATGTTACCTTCACGTGTTGCAGTTGTATGTATTACATTCTTATGTATCTTTCAAGTTTGCAACATAACTTTATTGCTACACACATTTTTATAATTCTATAATTGAAGATATAAATCATTTGATTAAATGGTTTAGGAGGTTAATAGAAATTTTGTTGGATATGAATTGATTCAATTTGTTGAGATATGCATCTTGTTATATTGCTGTTGGTTATGTTGGTCGTTGAGATTTTAATATATAAATAGAGTTCTAGTAGTATCTTCGTGAATGTCGGATGTTATAATGTCGTGTGTTGCTGGAAGTGTTGCTATGTAGATGCGATAGATTATTACGCGATATATCGCCATGCGTAGTATTCTCATGTTTTGGGTCATCATATTTGGTTATTAAGTTACCATACGCAATCATCATGTATTAGATTACCATGCGTTGGATCGCCACATATTAGATTACCATGCGTTGGACTACCACGTATTAGATTACCACGCGTTGGATCACCATGTATTAGATTACCACGCGTTGGATTACCACGTATTAGATTACCACGCGTTGGATTACCACGTATTAGATTATCACGCGTTGGATTACCACGTATTAGATTATCACGCGCTGGATCGTCACGGATTAGGTTACCACGCGTTGGATTACCACGTATTAGATTACCACGCGTTGGATTACCACGTATTAGATTATCACACGCTGGATCGTCACGTATTAGGTTACCACGCGTTGGATCGCCACGTATTATATTACCACGCGTTGGACTACAACGCATTAGATTACCACGCGTTGGATTACCACGTATTAGATTATCACGCGTTGGATGACCATATATCAAATTACCACGCGTTGGATCGCCACGTATTAGATTACCACGCGTTGGATCACCACGTATTAGATTACTGCACATTAAATTATCACATGTTTGGATCACCACACATATTAACCGCCATGTGTTAATTTCGTTATACGTTGTATTTCCACGCGTTATATTATCACACATTGAATCGTCACTATATCTTGCTTCACCACACATATTCCCCAGCGTATTACATACCTACACGTTCCTTATATCAGCAATCTATTGTACTTACATGTTACATCGCTACTGTAACTCGTTACAAACGTATTATACATCCATGTACACATGTTGCATCTCACACATATTGTCTACCCATACGTATCCCCTATTCTGTACTCACATATTATATCGTCAACATACCTACCCCTTGTACCTTCAACATATTACACTGCCCGTATCTTCACATTACATACCCACGCATCAACGCATAATCATACTCGCACATCGCTACACGCTACATCGCCCACGCGTTATATTGCCAAACAGTGTTTTCCATGAGAAGAATTCGAAGAAGAATTACTTAAAACCTGAAAATCGCCGGGGGTTTCACATTGTGCCAATGTTCGAGCCGTACCCCGATAAGAAAGGAAACTTTTCACGGGAGCAAAGATGTTCAGAGGCGAGATACGCGCAACGTGTAAGCGATTCCATACACCTGCACGGCAACTGTCGTCCCGGCAAACGGTACTTACCTACCGTAACTTGCACCCGCGACTTGTACGAGTTCTGTTCTATATTGCACACGACTGTGCACTCTTAACCTACATGGGTCTGCGGCAGACGAGATACACGTGCAATCACGAACGAGAGAACTACGGTCTCGCTTGGATCGTTCTATCGATTACCGCGAGCTGCAGAAAAGCTTGTTGTGGATCAACGAGAGCGAACTTACCTAACTGGATAATTATTGAGCTTCTTTCTTTTTGGATTGGAAGAAACTTTTCTTCGGGCGGAGAACATTAGCGGGTATTTACGATCGTTCTATATATATTCAGTTATTTTACTCGTTAATGATCTCTGTTGAGTTATCTAACGATTTTTGCATTCCGACCGCAGTTTGATAGATAAAATTAATTGAAATGTGCTGTGGGATGACTTAGTTGATTAGTAAATTGTTTTGAAGGATATGTTATACTGGTTTTGATTTAGATAGTTCGTATGAGAATTTCGTATGCAATCTTTCCATGTAATCTTTTTAGATAATAATTAGTTTGATAGATGACTTGAATTGAAGAGTGTTTTGTGACATAGTAAATGTTGGAAAATTCATCTAACTTATATCAACTGTAAAATATAAATTTGCTTCATTTATTAAAAATCAAGAAAAATATCTATAAAATTCCAATTCTTTTTTTTTTCAAATTTCATAAAATCTTCTTACCTGAAATAACTGAATCAAAAAAACTAAATTGACATAAAGAAACTTAATATTCTCCAGAACCTAGAATGATACGTTCCAGATTTTCTGAAAACAACACATCGGTTTTTGCTGAATTTAAGAAAGGAATTAAAGAAACCGCAATCTAAATTTAAATTAGGTAAAAATGAAGGCATATCTTGTGTATATAAAATCTTCTCTAATTTCTTTCTGTTAATTCAAAAGGAATTTTGCGGAGGACTTTCCGATACGTTCCAGGGAAAATTCGCAGGGTAATGCGTTCTAAATGTTTTGCATAAAACCGAACTCAATTAACCGCGTTCAGACTGAAATACCGACACGAACAATATTGTGTTTGTAACATAGCGCACTCTACCTTGCAAATGAGGACATTCCCCGAAAGGAATTAACGAGTTTCTTTTATTACTGCGAGAAAGTATGAAATTTAGAACAGCGAACATCGATTAACTAGTAATAAAGATATTACGGTCGAGAAAGAAAGGAGAACGCAAGTAAGAAGAGCCTTGTTAAAAGATTCGTTTGTGTATATTTAACAGAAAAACTTTTAAAAAATTCATTTATATTGTATGTTTAAGATGGTATTTGCTTCACAAGCTTTTTTGTAGTTAATAATAAATTCAGTTGCACGTTCTTTTAAGGACTCGTAACTTTTCTACTTTACCCACCATCGGTGTGTTATCGATTCTGTCAAGCAACTGCAATACTTGAAATTCCTAGAGGTCTACGAATTCCTTGTTTTAAATAACGCATCATTGCAAGTGTTATGCATATATTTTTTTTTTAAATTATTCTTGAACGAAGTAGCTAATAATTAGAAAGAACTTTCTTAAAAATGTGAGAGTATTTTTAGTAGAAGTTATTATACATGTCCTCTTGCAAGTATCATTGTAAGTGTTATGCTTATAATTTTGTAACATTATTCTTACACGAAATAACTAATAATTAGGTATAATTTTCGTGAAGAATGTAAGAGTAAGTTTATCCTTTTGATTTTTAGTTTTTTGGTAAATTGGAATGACACAATTCATTTATCATCCCTTATTTTTCATTTCGTACAATACGTAGTCAAATTACTGTAACAAGGTTACAATAATATATAGTGTAATAATGTTACAATAATATATAGTGTAACAATGTTACAATAATATATACTGTAAAAATGTTACAATAATGTTAAAATACAAGAAAATAAATACCTGAAAAATATTTTTATATAACAAGATTTATGAGTCGAATAATCAAGCATTATTTCACGATTTCATTTCTACGTTGAGATTATCAGAAACTAACCCCTAAGAAAAGATTTCTGCATTCATTAAATTTTCATTGCTTACAATATCAGAATATTTTCGGACAATATAATCTTAATATAAAACACTCCTTTCTCAAAGATTTAATGAAATCCTCCGCACAATAATATGGCTAATGAGGTGAATACTGGGAGAAGATCTTCCCTTCTTTCTACATTCCTTCCATTTAATTATACAGGATCTTTGACAATAGCTTGAAAGGATTGCCAAAATGTATTCGATTAAATAAGATTGTAGAGAGGAAGAACTCTTATAGCATTGTTGTATGGTTATCACCTACTGAAAGGGATGATAGTAGTAATGGAATGTAATAATAATTGAACGTTCATTTGAGTGTTTGTGTAAAGATGGTATCTTGTATTAATTCACTTCATGTTTTATGGTCAAATTAAAGTCTAAAATCTAGAAATCTAAGAATCTAAAAATCTAAAAATCTAAAAATCTAAAAATCTAAAAATCTAAAAATCTAAAAATCTAAAAATCTAAAAATCTAAAAATCTAAAAATCTAAAAATCTAAAAATCTAAAAATCTAAAAATCTAAAAATCTAAAAATCTAAAAATCTCAAAATCTAAAAATCCAAAAATCTAAAAATTCAGAAATTCAGAAACTCAAAAACTCAGAAACTCAGAAACTCAGAAACTCAGAAACTCAGAAACTCAGAAACTCAGAAACTCAGAAACTCAGAAATTCAGAAATTTAGAAATTTAGAAATTCAGAAATTCAGAAATTCAGAAATTCAGAAACTCAGAAACACAGAAACTCAGAAACTCAGCAATTCAGCCATTCAGAAATTCAGAAATCCAGTCATCCAGAATTTTAGAAACCTAGAACCTATAAATCTAATAAGTTACTAACTTACAAATCCAGTAATCCAGAAACAAATCGTTTTAAAAATTCCAAAATTTAATAAAATAATCCCAAAAAAATGTCAAAATTCTCCAAAAACTACCACCAAGGAAATATCAAACAAACTTCAGACTTTCGCGTTCACACATTACCTGAATCAACGCACAAACACAAAAATTATTTAGAACTATCGTACCGATCTCTCCAAACAATATCGATGGTACAAAAACAAAGTTCTCCATCAAAAGTCCAAGGGAGAAATTATTGAAATGGGGATTTTTATCTCAGCGACATCACAGCCGCAACTCCCATCAGACAGAAAAATACGAATTATTTCGGTGCAATGCTGCCTGCGACGAAATTCGTAAGAAGTGATTTCGAGCAGGGACAAGAGACCGCTGTTATATCAGAGAAAAGGTTAATTCCAGGCAGAAATAAAATCCTCAGGCCACCGAAATGTTTTTCTTCTATCTTTTTCGGGCCGTTACATTGTGCTGGTACTTGAAGCTACCCAACTGAGCTGCAGTTCTCTGACTGTTATAATATTTCATGAAATTTTGTCAAAAATCGAATCAGAGATTAGTCTGCATGAAATTATATCAAATTTTGTCAACAATATTGTCTCAAAAGTTATCAACATGTAATTTTGTGAAACTTTGTTAAGAATTTTGATTCAAAGGTCAATCAACATGAAATTTTGTCAGAAATTTTTTTTCAAATTTTGGCAGAAATTTTTATTTAACAATGAGTAATCAAATTTCAAGTTTTGGGAGGAACTTTGATTCAAAGATCAATCAACATGAAATTTCATCAAATTTTATCAAGAATCTTGATTCAAAGGTTAGTCAACATGAAATTTTGTTAAAAATCTGCATCAAATTTTTGTTAGAAATTTTTACTCAACAGTGAGTAATAAAATATCAATTTTGTGGGGAAACCTTGATTTAAAGATCAATCAACATGAAATTTCATCAAATTTTATCAAGAATCTTAATTCAGAGTCAATCAATATGAAATTTCATCAAATTTTATCAAGAATCTTAATTCAGAAATCAATCAACATGAAACTTCATAAAAAATCTTCATCAAATTTTGCCAAAAATTTTTACTCAACAATCAAGTTTCAAATTTCCTAAAAAACTTTTCTTCAACTAAAACAAATTTCGTAAAGTTCCATTAAAAATCTCAAAGTGTTCTATCAAAAGTCTCCTTAAAAACTCTTTTATCAAAAAGTTAAAATGACTTTGTCAAATACTAACATGAAAGATTTTTTATCGGAAGTCTCGAAACTAAATTTTATCTCCAGCTGTACAATTTTCATTTTCGAGCTAGAACTCCATCTCAGCCCCGCACATTTTGCTGGTGCAAAACACCAATGAGATCTCGTTTACCGTTTTCATCGACTTTTCATGCTAGTTCTGTAGTCGCCATGATTGCGAGGAGGCGTTTCACCGACTATAGTAAACTAGGTTTATTTCTTCAGCGTCGCTGCTTTGCATTCAAGGCGGCCAGAAGACATTTCTCAGACCCGTGATTCGGTGAAGTCGAACGACCTATCGATCTGTTCAACAAATGTTTTACACGCGGGGACATTAGTCACGTGTGCAATAAGATCCCTGTAAATTCTGCTGCAAGCTGAACTTTTCCGAGTAGCTATTGTTATCTTGTTTGTCTTCGTACAACTGCATTGCAGTTCGTAGACATTACTCGGTATAAATAAAATATTTATTTTACGAGAAGGTTGTAACTCGATCCTAAAAGATATAACAATGACTAAATCTTAAAAATTGAAAGTTTCAAGATTCCGAAATTGAAAGTCTAGTTCTCCACACACGTGTGCTGTATATTACTCCTCTATAGACCCTATAAAAAATAGAACTACCCTCTCGAGGGTTATAGCTGCACCTCGGTTATGGTCCTCACCTCCAGCTACCATCAAATTATTTTCCAACCTTCTGACTACCGCTGCAAAATAACTACACGATTCAAGTTGCAGCTTCTAACTCGCACGAGGACATGTGCTGATGTCTCAGATGTCCCATGATGCACGGTCGCGCGAGGACCGTAAAATCTTTTTTTATGGTTTACACCTTGGATGCACAGCGTAAAAGAGTTCTGTTCACGTGGCATCGAGCCTCTCCTTGAACTAGTTTCAAACCTTTCGGTAAAAAAATTTGTTCCATGTTAAATTTAGATTAACCCTCGCCTTGTCAGCACTTGGTCAGTTTTCTTCAAGGTTACGTTATGAATTGTTTCCACATTTTTTCTAGGATTTTAAAATACTTCTTTACGGACTGTTATCGTTTCTTAGGATATTTATATAGTGATACATTAATGGGGTATTTTAGTGCTTACAATTAAATTGAGTGTATTCTTACTTCCTTAAGTAAATTCTGTCTTCATTAATGTGAAATTCTTTTGGAATTTACTGTTGGAGTTTACTGTAAAAATCAAGGATTTTTTAAAAATATCTTCCCTGAGGATATCAATTTTTATGTCATTAAATGTTTATTATAATTCAAACTCCAGTGCTTCACAATTGTACGGTTATTTCAATATGACATCATTGATCATAAATTTTGCAGATGAACACTCAAGATGCATGATCAATGTTCAAGTTTTAAATTAACTTTAATTTGAAGGTTGTGAATTAAATTGTTGACGACAAGTGACAATGATTCCTCAGAACAACAAAAGACCTTAACATGACAATTTCAAACTGCACCTAAAATTCAAACGTACCGCCTCTCAGTCAATTTACGCTATTATGCAAAATATTTCTAAGGAAATCGATACAGGATAAGGCTGTAAGGCGATCGACCTACGCGAAATGGGCAACTTCCGTGGTTAGGAGATCTCATGGCAAGACTTCTCGTAAATTTCCCAAACCCTCGGAAACGATACGACTGGAAATAACATGCATCCGCCGATTGTTAGTATACAGTGTGCTTGTGTGGTCCAAACGTTCCTTTCCTTTGCACTGTCGAATATCTACCTCGTTTGTTTATTCATCTGACTGAGATTTGAGAGCAGATATAGTTTCTCTAATAAGAATTTCTTCTAATCTGAAATAAGAATGTTTGACCTTCAAACGAAGGTCATTCTCATTAATGAACCACCATCTTTACGTGTCATATCTTTCAAATAAATATACAAGAGTACACAAGATACATAACTAAAAAGAGCAAACACATAATATTGCATTAACCATATAAATTAAGTTAAAAGTACACAAGATTATACATAACTAAAGAAAAGCAATAATCACAAACACATTCACAATCCAAGGTACCAATGATTAATTAGAATGATTCTCCTCAAGAAAATTTCCGACATCTTCAAACTCATAAAACCTGACAAATGAGTGAAAAGTCCTAGCTGCATCCCCAATAAATTAATTATCCCGGTAATTTCCCGCCGCATCAATCGTCCAACGCAGTGGAAACAGTCCTGAATTCGCGACGCATCGAGTTCGTCGAATCCGCGAATCGTAAAACTTTATTAGGAGAGAGGAGCAAGCTGGGCAAAGAGTATGGGGAGGAGCATGGTGGGTCGTACGTTAGGCAAAGCGAAAAAGGTTTATTGCGAGCGGGCTCGGAAGATGAAATGGAAGCGGAGGAGGCGAGGTCGGTTAATGACATTCCTGGGGCACGCGCCGCGCTCGCGAGAGAGTTTACGTTGCACGCCGGCGGACTTGCACTCCGAATCGAGTTTTACTTTCATTCGGTGAAAGTGGTGGCCCCGGTTCTCTCCCTGGACGCCGCCCGACGACGCCGCCGTACCAAGCTTATCAGACGTACGCCGTTTTTCTTATTCTTATTCGACCCCCTTTCCACGACGACGTCGTTTCCACTGAACAGTTTCGTTCTGTTGGGAAGAACTCTTGTCTTGAAAACATTGGCGTAACTTCCTGGAGCCTGGGGTACTGCACCCATCGAAATGTGGACTGGTCCTTTTCACATTTACATTAACGTCTTCAAAATGTGAATTGATATCTGTAAAATATGAGCTGACGCCATTAAAATGTGGACTAGGTTATCCAAGATGTGAACTGACCCCCTAATAGGTAGATTGATTGTTCCAGAATGGGAACTAGTCCCTTTGAAATGTGGATTAACGTCTTCAAAATGCGAATTTATATCTGTAACATGTGAGCTGGCACCATTAAAATGTGGACTGGTCCCTGCGAAATGTGGACTAATCTCTGTAAGATGTGAGCTGATATCACCAGAATGTGGACTAGGTTCTTCAAGATTAAGTCTAATTGCTCCAAGATCTGGACTAGTACCTCTGAAATGTGGATTGACGTCTTCAAAATATGGATTAATATCTGTAAGACGTAAGCTGATACCATCAAAATATGGACTAGGTCCTTCCAGATGTAGACTAGACTCTTTAAGATGTGAATTGATCATTTCAAAATGTGGATTAGCTCCTCCAAGATGTGGATTGATCTCTGCAAAATGTGAACTGATATATTGAAGTTATAAATTAACTTGAAAATGTTGATGACATCTCTAAAATGTAGGCTGACTCTCTAATATGTGGATTCATGGCTTGAAAATGTGGACTAATTCCTTCGACATGTAGATTGATCACTTCACAATATGGGCTAGTCCCTCCAACATATGAATTGATCATTTGAAAATATGGACTAGGCCCTCCAAAATGTAGACTGACGTGGATTGGTCACTTCAGAATGTGGAGTAGTTCCTTCAACATGTGTACTGATCACTTCCAAATGTGTGTATCTATGCAAGATATGAACTGACGTCTCCAAAGTACAAATTAACCTCTGCAAAATGTGTATGGCACCTCCAAAATGTAAACTAACCCCAGCAAGTGGATTAATCCCTTCAAAATGTGAACTGATCCTTGCAATATGTGGAGAGATCTCTTCAAAATGAATGATCCTTCCAAAATGAATGATCTCTGCAAAATGAATGATCCCTTGGAAATGAATGATCCCTCGAAAATGAATGATCCTTCCAAAATAAATGATGCCTCCAACATGAATGATCCCTCCAAAATGTAAGCTAGTCTTTTCAACATGAGTTTTAATCTCTATATAGCGTTCTAATTTGCCCTAGGAATAACCCCTTTTGTTACATTATGTTTCGAAACAACAACCACAATATTTCATAGTTTCCATGACTTCCTCCCCCCAAATCCCCTTCTACCCCCTACAACCCTACCTGTCCCTGCACAAAATTCCTAGTTACGCCAATGCTCGAGATTCGTCTCTTCCTCCCCCTCCCGCGTTTCCTTATTGGTTCACCGACCAAGCAGACTGCACGCAGTAGAATTCCCGTTTTCTTTTTCTTCTTCCCGGTTCTTCGTTTTCCCCAACCCCGGTTTACGAGTGAACCGGCCTGTTTATCAACTGGCCAGAGGATGCGCGCGTAATAAAACTTGACTTTTTATCGCGTTCGTTATCAAGCAACGCGTGTATAAATTCATGCGTGTACCACGAGCGTCGTAAACGCTGCGAGCTTCGAGTTCGAACGTTAACGGGGGATTAGGTCGCGATTGGGGGTTAAATTGGTCCCATCGAACCAACCACCGTGGCTCCAAGAAAATTGGTATGGCCGGAAAGAGGAAAACGAGGAACGAATTAACGGAACTGCAAACTGGTTTACTCGTTTCAATACGGGAACGGACAATCCTTAGGGGATTGTTAATATGGAATGGTATTGGCGAAAATCGACGTTGGGCAAATGTTGAGAAACCGTGATGCGAGATTGCTATGCGGAAACGGTTTTTGGAGTGGGTCTGGAAAAATATTGGAAGAATTGTTTGGTCCATCATTTTCGACACTGGAGAGTTTGATTGTAGTAATTGAAAAATGACATTAACTGTGCAGCTGACATAAACTGACAATTAAATTGAACATTTTAAATGTATACACTTCTGAGTAATGTTGAGTAAGAAATTAAAAAATGGAATTCAAAAATTAAATGTCAACATTCTTAATATCCTCAATATTTTTACAAATAGTGCTACTTGTATATGTAATTTTTTGTCAACTTTTATACATTCAGCCATTTTGTCAAGCAACGTTAAGTTAACCAAATATTTCTTGTACTTTAATAGCCTGTGGATGTCACCTAGACAGAGTGTCGACTTAACATAACCTAACCTAATACAACCATGTCTATTAATATAACTACAAATCATTTGATGAAGTACATGAAAGTTTATGTAAAAAGTGGCACTTAAGTATAATTGTTTACAATAAATATTGAAAATAAAATGACTAAAAATTGCGATAATTTCACAGCACCCAGAATTTAAAACATCGAATATCTGAACGAACTTCGCAATACAAGTATATCATAATACCCTAAAATCCGAAACCTACGATCAAATGCCTAAATTTCGCACACAGCAAGGACCACTTAATCTTAATCGTGCACTCAATAAACGAAAGCTTTCCACTCGCCTAATCAGGACCAATTCTGCTAAGAAGAAGCCTCTGGAACCGCTACGAGCGAGTAAGGAACGTAAACCGACGCGTACAACGCAACACCGGGCTTAATCCGAGGCTCATTTGATTTTAGATGGAGCTAGCTCGACGAATTCCCTCGAGAAGAGAACTTCGTACCGTCTAACTGCCTTCCACTTCGCCCACACACGTCACTTACTATCGCTAACTTGGAAAAAAGTTTCACGGTGGGTTCACAGTTTATGTTCGCTCGTTGTGCGAGAAACTTGATTGAATAAAATCTTTTCCTCTGATTCTGCGTGGGTGATGTTTATGAGGTCTGATTAGAAGGCGGACATTTTCTATGGTGAACGTATAATTATTGATCGATTTGATTCCGAAAGGATTGAATTACAAAGCTCTCGAGGACAATATTAACCCCCGATGGATAGACTGACTCACACTGTTTTTACAGTTCCGTGGGTGGCCATCGCGCCTTTGAAGTTGTATGGCGCTTTTGTGTCGTTAAAGAGAATCGTATGAATTTGAAGTAGAAATATGAACCGGAAACGGAAGTGCAGAAGAGTCGGACTGTTGAGAATATGAAGGTCTATTTTGAGGGAAACAGGTGTTCTAACGACGTCTAGAATGACTAAGAAAAACACGGGTTACAGTTTGTAACATTTGTGAAGTGTATTCGAAAGTGTATCTAGTCTTTAATTATAGTTCGGACTAATCACAAAATTCTAAAAATAAACAAGAGCTTCGTAAATGTAGACTTTCGACGAGTGGAGAAATATTAACTTATTTTTTTTTTGGCTTTCATAGACTATTGTCGATTGGTATATTGTAAATCTAAATTTAATAAAAAAAGTACTAAGATGGTTATTGTTGATGTTATTTATAATTTAGTGCTAAGACGTACAAGGGTGTTTCAGAACCTCATCATAAAAATGAAAAAATAACATGATTTATGACATTTTAGATATCTTGATACTCTACACACTTTACTCGTTATAATATTCAACTTAATAAACATTTAAAAATAGGGAATATTCAGTACAGATAAAATTAATAAAAAATTCCCTGTTTCACAAACGACTTCATCAAACCCCAGTTTCACGAAAGTGGATCTGTTTAAAACACGAACCCGCGTCAATAAATCAGCGAAGTCACTATTTGTTGTTCATAACATCAAACACCTTCAAAGTTGTAAATCATGTTTGACACTTATATTAACCAAAGAAACAGATGTAACATTCACAGAATATTATTCGAGCAAACAAAGTAGAAATACTTCGAAGAATGCAAGAGTTAAAGAAATGTTTAAATTAGATATTCCCAAAATATAACGTAAGAAACGAACCATCGGGAAAATTTAATCAACGCGATTGCGAGCGAACGTTGCGTTTAATCACGCCTCTCAGCGTGACGCTTCGTTTACGTCGAGCTGAAGACAAGTTCGGGCATCTTTTCTCACCTAGAGAACACTGTTGTCTACCTAATCCAGAGAAAACGCGATTGCACGTACGATTTCGTCAGCGCATGATTCAGAGCAACGAAGTTAGCCAAGCGCCCCGATGGCATTTTAAAACAGCCGCGTTTACTTTTACTGCGGGCGATAAATGACGTAAATTCCGTCGTTTAATTTATAAAGGACACCTTAAAAACGGTAGCGGAATATTTATGGACATATTTTCGGGAAACGAAACGAACGCGATGATCTTTGATAAATAAAGACGTCGCCGGATGTAAAAGTGATTTACTAGGGACACTTAAAATTGCGCTTCGTATTTCACTAGGTGATTAAATAATGACGCTATCAAATTTACAAATGCGATTATCTCGGATCGTAGCCATCGTAAATAAATCAAAGTGTGCAATAAATTTTCTACCTTCGAGGATTCTATTTTTTAGGAGATCTAGGGATAAGGGGACTTCGGGATATGATCTGGAATATAATATAGGGACTTGAGGAATCACTTGGCGAGTTTGGACTTGTAGGGATATGGACATTCATATGTGCGGAGATATGGACATATGTGGACCTAGCAATATGTGCTCTTAAAGATCAAAAGATACAGAAAATTAGAAATCTAAAAATTAATAAATCTAAAAATCCGAAAATATAGGATTTTTAAGATAAAAAATGATAGATCTCTAAAAATCTAAAAATGTAAAACTATAGACACATAAACATATAAGTTCCTAAAGGCAAAACACATATCAACGAATTTCCCAAAAATTTCTTAACAGTATATTTTCTTTGTGTTTAAAAAACATAATTCCTAAAATGTATCGCTATAAAATATATACCTCAAAAAAACTACATTCTAAAAATCCCAACTTTAAAAATCTACCGTATAAATTTACAAATTAAAAATGATTGATATGTACATTTTCACTTCAGAAGCAAACAGATACACAATTTCCGGACTATTTCAGCATCGAGCAACCTGTTTCTCGGCGTGGACCATTTTAGGAGCAGTTAACGGGCCTCACGCTCGCCGATCGTGTTTGAAGCGACGAAAAGGAAACACCCGTCGAAAGGAGAGCACGCGACACGCGTTAAATCATGAAACCTGTCTGACTATCTGGAATCGACGCGTTTCATCGATGCCGGTTCCATAAAGATCGAGATCTAAGTCCATGCTGATATCAGTGCATCGGACAATCTTAAAGTCACTGACCAGTACACTCGTTTCTTCGTAAATCTTCGAATTTCAGGATTTATAAATTTTTAGAATTTACAAATTTATATATTTTTAAGTTCTGAAACTTTCATGTAGGCATATTTCGATCATAATGTTAAAAGTTTTTATAGTTAGAAATTTTTTATTTTTGAAATTAGACAAATTTCAATAAATTCTACAAAATCTAGAATTTGCATCAATTCCATTAATTCCATCAATTCTATAAATTTTATTAATTTTATCAATTTTATCAATTTTATCAATTTTATAAATTTTATTAATTTTATCAATTTTTTTCAATTTTTTCAATTCTATCAATTCTATGAATTCTGTCAAGTCTGCGAATTCTATGAATTCTATAAATTCTAACAATTCTATCAATTCAATCAATTCTATCAATTCTGCCAATTCTATCAATTCCGCCAATTCTATCAATTCCGCCAATTCTATCAATTCTATCAATTCTACAAATTCCATAAATTACAGAAATTCTATAAGTTCTATTAATTCCTCAAATTTTCTATTCATTTTCTTATCAATTGTCAAAATCTTCCAAATTCCACAAATACCTTAAATCCCTAAATTTCTCAAATCCCTTACAATCTCCACATCTCCCAAATTCCCCAAATGCCCTAAATTCTCTAAACTCTTCAAATCTTCCAAATTCCCTAAATTCCTCAACTCTCCAAAAATTTTCCAATCTCCCAAATTCTCCACATCTCCCAAATTCCCTAGATTCCATGAATTCTACAAATTTCCCAACATTCCAAACTCCCAACCTTTAAAATTTCTCCATTTCCAAATTAGCAAATATCCCTAAAGAAACCAGATTTGTTTCTGACTGTGCAAAGCGACTCGCATGTATTCCGCTCGTTTTCCCCGTTTTTTCCCGTCGCGATTCCTCGCGATGAAAGGCGCCAAAGATATAATATACGGCCGCGTTGCTCACGGCTCTTTCGACGACACGCGTTTTCTGTCCTCCAATAGGATTACACCAGGATATTTTTCGAATTCACGCAACGCCCGTGAACAAAACGAAGAAAGAAGAGAAAAGAAAGAAAATGGAATCAGGCCGCTTGTACGTTCACCTCAACCGCGGAGATCAATTAATCGTGCCGCTGGAATTCACTTTGTTGATGATGGATTCGTGTTTTTTGAAACGGCGCAGAACCGCGTTGCACCGACGCGACCGAAACTGGGACGCCGGAAAGTGATTTTGGATTCAACAGGAAATTTTATTGAGAATCCGAAATATGTGTACGGTATCGGTTGCGAAACGCACGGGTGGGAATGCGAGGTATTTTCAGATTGAAGGGCGATATAAGCTTTCGTGTTACTGTCACGGAATTTTCTATTACTTGTTACTTGTGAATTATTCCAAATTCCGCCGGAAATTCTTCTGTAAATTATTGTAGAAGATGATTCTTGGAAACTCGGATCGTGGTTATGGATCACGGTGTCAGTATTTCAAGATTAAAATTTACTGATTTCGGTGATTAATATTTTTTGGCGAAATAGTGTTATCGATAAAAATATTTCAGAGTAGGAGACATTGTTGTGCTTTTCAAAGAGTCCTCTGTGTCCAGAAGTTCTCACAAGTCTCCACAATGTGCTTGTCAAGATTAATTAATATATGTTGCCAATATTTACTGATAAGCTGCATTTTTCAGATATGTTCAATATTTAATGACGATACCATATGTGACAGTGTACATGTATCAATCTTTTGAGTTTCTGAACAGGTACATTAATCTTGAGAACTTTAAAATATGGACAATATGTACACACACTTACCTAATAAAAACAACGTTTAATACACTACACTATACACATATGCGCATATACATATGTATATATGTATGTGTATGTGTACACATGTATATATTTTCGTCGTACACATATGTTACGATGAGATAACATATCATGAGATTATCTAGAACCTAGCACCACATTTTATGGAACTAAGTAATATACCTTAGTATTACACATATGTATGTCTATATATGTGACATCACGTGAAGTCATGAAAATTTCATACATATCCTATGATCTTTCACGTTTTTTAAATGGCCAAAGTGACCCATCGTTAATAGAAATAAAACTCAGTTCAGAGATACATCAAATCAAAATAACCATCATACGTGTATTCCCTAACTTGCAGTTCCTATTAAGACATAAAACCATAACACATATCCGTCTCGATAAGTGAACGTTAACTGGCGTAAAAGTAGCGTGTAAACGCAGCTCAGTGGGACACCTGCGTACCCGCGAACCATTAATCGCCCACAAAAAGCACCGAGCAGTGGGTTGATAGTTGGCCATACGTCTTGGAGACACGAGCACAGGTGCAAACCCGGCAAACCCGTACAGTCAACAGCAAATCTGCCTTCTCTAAACCATGACAGTCAATCATAAAGATGATTCATACTCACTCATACTCGCTTCATACTCACTTTTGGAGATCTTTGACAATTTCAACGTTTGAAGAACGAACATTAAGAACAAAGAACTTTGAGACTAACGCATTTAGGAGTCAAAAAATTTGTGGACTTTAGGATTTAGATGGAAAACTTTAAGATGAGATATGTGAATATGAATGATGATACGAGCACATATGAAGATGAAATGAAGACGTATAAATGTAGTTTAGTAGTTCAAGAATTTGAGAACCTAAAAATTCCAGAATCAATAGAGACTTAAACATTTAGAAATTTAAGAATGTAAAATTAGGGGATGTAGAAATTTAAGAATATAAGAGATCAACAACCCCAAAATTTGAACCCTGAAAGAATGAAAAAATTCGAATTTGCGAATTTAAGCAGAAAAACAAAAATGAAGAAAACTTGAAAACATGGAGTTTCAGAAAATGTGTTCAAGTAACATCCTTATCGAAATGTAGCATACATTGCAACCGAGTGTACCTATGAGCAAGCAAGGATACACTCTTGTCGGAGACAACGAGCGGGTGGAGGTGGCGATGCCCGAGCAACGCCGAGACAAGAAGGGGGCAAAGCGGAAACAGAGAGGGAGGAGAGGACGGCTTTCGTCGCTGCAGCATCAGTCGTCGGTTCCGCGCCATACCCTACGCTTTCGAGATCTACCAGTCTTTTGCTTTGTTCTCATCGAACGATCGTTTTGCGACCACAAACACCGAACACATGCGACTTTGACCCGCGGTTCTCGGCCGACTTTGCGCTCTGCGACGCTTGCGGTTTGTCTCGCGGAATCGAAGGAGCGCGAATCGTAGTCGAGGTATTGTAGCAACAAGTTGCAGACAGTAACCGTTCAGCTAATCGTTAGACACTTTCGGTTGATAGGGTCGACATTTGTGAGGGTTTCAGATAGGGTTTGGGTTCTTTTTTGGGGAAGTTAGATGTTTGTTATGCTTTAGGGTTGATAGTATTTAGTAACATTGGAGCTTTGATTAACCACTTGTACTATGAGGTGTGTCGGGTGCGTCAGTCAGAACTAATTTACAATATTCATTCGGTATTATCTTTGGCATAAATTATAATTGCATTTGAACTCCAAATTGAAGCATATTAAGAATTTAGGTAAAATCACATCTATGAGTGCGTTACGAGTCAGACTCGTCAAAATAGTGCAAGGGGTTAAAAGAATGAATTATTTGGAAAGCACTTCAGTTAGAACTTAAACGTATTATTTTTAAACTGAGATTAAATGAATTTATTTACATAATTACGACGATCCTCGTGATCTTGAATACCTTTCACGTAAATACTATGAACTTCAAGTACAATATAAATACAATACAAATTCAAATACAGGTGTTTCCCAAAATCTAAGCACTCATCCTTCAGAATTGAATCAAGGTTATACAAATTTGAATTGATCATAGATAGACAAAATCATCCATCATATTTAGACAAAGTACGATTTGTGATCAATGATCAAATTAGATAGCTGCAATTTCAAAAGGAAAATGGCAATCATGAGTGCTTTAATATAGGTTTAACAGCAACTATGTTCTGAAATCTCAATTTCAAGACCTCCAATATAATTAATACAAAAGGAACTTGAAACCGAGAAACTCGGACTTTAATCAGAGCCCGAAACCAATCTTCAAATTCAATTACCGCCTTTCCACATAAACAACGAGTGACTAAAGAAGGACTCGTTACAGACTTAACCCAATTACCTCGCCTACACTCACGAAAATATCGAAAGAAAATTATTCGAATTTGAAGCGGTTCCATCTGTTAGCGCGTGTAACTAAACACCACCTGCGTTTCGTTGAAACCGACGTTTCGTTGTCAATGTTTGCGACGGTGATAAATCGTGGGGCGGTACAATGAGACGAAAATTTATTAAAATTGAACATTAGGCCGGTATGTTCCAGTGCATTACACGGCTTGCATAGCAACGACGACGGTGAATCGATGTCGCAACACAAAAGGTTTGCCGCACCGTGGTGTAATTTATAACGGTTCATTTCGCGAGGACGCCCACCACACGCTTAATTCATCTTTGCGACTTTCCCAAAAAATTTCCTCGGAAACGTTACGTAAATCTTGCCAAAATTCTTCGACCGATATAAACATATTTTAAGAAACAATTTCGTAATTTCATTTTATGGTAGGATCTATTGATAAAAATATTTGAACATATGTACAAATTACAATGATGTCTTAATTTGTAATAAAATTCTGAGGAAGACAAAGTCGAACTGACATTGGATACATTAATGATTTAATTTATACCTTATATACTTGAAACATCATTAAATAAATATACCTTAATTATCAACTGATATACACATATTAAATATGAAGATTAGAATCATTATTGGAAATCAATTTTGTACAAAGAGTGCATATATATAACAAAGTCATACATACACATTGTAAAGAATAAAATAAAATATCAATTATTTAAATCAATTAATAATCATTTATTTATTATTAATTATTTGTGTATTTAGTACATAATGTTTTCTGAGTATAAGGTAATTTATAAATTGCTTTATTAACATTTTTAAATTCAGCGCCATTTTGATATACCATGGAGTGTTCTTCTGCCTCTCGTTATAAATTAAAATTTTATTGATTATGCATTTGTGAAAATTGATACACTAAAGAATAATAAATAAATATTCTGATATCTAGCTTTGAAATAAAGAAGTTAGCTTTTAAATTAATATTGTTCATGAAAGCTGAAAGATGTAATTTATTTTACAGTAACATCTATTTCCAAAAATACAGTAACAGAATATAATATTATTACACATTAAAATTTATACACTGCAATTATACAGTGTACTTATTATAAACTACTATACATTAAAGTATTTGACGTATGTAAAATGTGACTGAACTCACCAAATTTCAAACTTGATACTATTGATACTATTAATGTACTATTTCAAACTTGAGACTATTCGATCTCGTCTCCCAAATATCCAAATTTACCTAAATCAATTAATAACATTTAAATTGTACACCTCAAAAATGTCCCAAAAAAAATCCCTCAAAAATCATGAAAATAAATAGAACCGAATTGTCCATAAAGTAAGTAGAATCGAATAAAAAGTCAGTACACGTTGAAAGGTGATTCATTAAATCAGCGCGAGGATCATCTCGCGGGCACGCGTCGCAGAGCCGCGAGGAGGATTTTTAAGAGGCGTTAAATCCCCCTGCAGATAAATCGGCCGAGTTCCCGGGATTTTTCTCGTTTTTGTGGGGTGGGGATATCTCGACGAAGTACTGCATAGAATTCCCGGCGTGGGGCAAAGGGGTGTTCGAGGAGGAGTGAAGCTGTTGCGGTTGTCGGCAGGAAGAAACGCTCGACAACAACGTACGCTGCCTTCAAAACGATCGACAGCATGCTTCTGACGAAGCGAGACGAGTGTCGAAAGACAGCTCGAATGCACGCTCCAAGGGTTGCGCGAGCGAGCGTGCACGACACGGGCACGTAGTTTGCCCGAAGGTGAACGGAAGTGTGATGTCGATATCGCGAGCGCGGTCCTGGCCGCTTTTGGATTCGCGAGCGAGTCCCGCTTGCGAGAACGAGAAGAAAGAGGAGAAAGGAGAGAAGAAAGTGGAAGAGAAAAATTGCCGTGCCAATAATGGCAGTTCTAGGATACAAGCCAGACGATTTCTGTCCAGACATTATTACCCCGAAGGAGGTTGGGGATGGGTCGTCACCGTAGTCAGCACCTTGGTTAACCTTCTGGGACCTGGTTTGCAATTGTCTGCGCCGGCCACACTCACTCTTCCAGCCACCGTCAAGTTTTATCATCATCCCCTGCACACGGCTGGTGAGTTTCTCAGTGTGTGAGTTTAGTAGATCTTTTTAAGAGATAGGGTGACTCTTCGGAGAGGGTGATTTATAAGCAGGGGACCTTTGGTTAGACGATTTTAAATTTAAGACACTTTGGAGATTTGATGATTTGCAGATTTACTTGAGATTTTGGAAATTTGAGAGTTTCATTGGGGATGAGGAAGTTCCAAAATTAACAGATTGCGGATTTGGTCATTGGGAAATTTTGAAGGGTGAGCATTTAGAAATTTGAGAATTAGGACATCAGTTGGGATTGTAACTATAGAGATTTGGAAGTTTGAAGATGAAATTTGGATTTTGAAGATTTAGAGACTTCAAACTTCAAAAATTTGGAATTAAATTCCTTTGTAAAAAAGATGGAATTTAGAGATTTTAAAATTCCACATTTGAGACTTTCGAAAGTTAGAAACTTGAAAACATGGACATCGAGAAATTAAAAAATTTAGAAATTAATAACCCAGAAATTTGCAATGTAAAAATTTGAAATTTGAAATTTGAAATTGCAAATTTGGAACCTTCGAAAGTTAGAAGTTTGAAAACACGAACATCAAGAAATTAAAAAATGTAAAAATTAATAACTCAAAAATTTGCAATGTAAAAATTATAAACTTGTCAAGTAAAAAAATTAATACCAAAATTTGAACACAACACATTTAATTAAAAATATACCTTGATCCGATACGAGCATAAGAAGTGTTTCATGAGAAAAGATAAAAGGAAGCGATAACTTTTTGAAGGCGTTCGGTTTCGTGTTAATAGTGTACCCTAAAATTTACGAGAAGCAGATGGTTTGGTTATGCAACAGAATGGAAGTTGGAGCAAGTTTCGAGTACTGTTTCCTATCGAATCGGCCTTTTAATTGGCAAACTCGAAGCACACGTTTCAGTTTCGTTAGAATTTAATAGACAACCGGAAAATGTAGTAAATTCAAGTGTTGTATTAAAACCGCGTTGGATAACATTGAGAAATTGAGTATCGAAATTGTGAAACGGAGAATTAGCGGTTGCAACACTGATCATTGCGAGCAATTTAAATCTGGAGATTCGATATAATTTCATAATTTGTATCGATCAGAAGTTACGTAATAATTGAACCATGTATTGCAGAAATAAACATTAAAAAACATTAAACATTGAAACTTGACTACAATTCTTAAACTTTTGATATTTTATGCGATTGATATACAAATTATTTTATTTCGAAAATTGTAATGTGTTCAGTAATTTATTTCGTATGTGCAGTCACATTCAGTAATCTGCTTCCAAGTATAGAAATTTCAAATGTATCACATATGATGACCGTGTTCAACCCCCTATTTCTAATTTAATTTATCTTTTATCTTCGTGTTTCACCATACCAAAAACAACATCTGAAACAAGAGTCTTTATGGGAAAAGTTGAGATGGCTGTTGCGAACAGCATTTATCATGGCTTTCGAATTCGATCGCTCTTATTAGCACGATATCAATCGGTATACTCGTCGAAACACACCCTCGTTTGAAATAACAAAACTACAATTCTATCAATTGTATAATACAAACATAGATCATGTTTGTCAAAAGCTAATTATTACATGGTGTAACAACTTTGAACTTTCAGAATTTAAACTTACTCCTAATTTAAGTTTTGAAAATTTCCTTTTCAAATTGAACCCTAAAAATTAAAGCCAGAAAAACTTATTAAAACATAAACTGTTGAACAGCAAATTATTGCTTGATTCATTCATATTTTAATGGACTAAACTTAATCTGAAAATTCAGTTCAGCAACTTCCAATTTGTTTTTTAAAATAAAATTACACACAAACAACTAAAGAAATGAATATAAATTGTGAAACGACTACAAAATTGATTGTGAAACGTAAGAATAAAGATTCAATTACGATGAGTACTTGATTAAAACAGCATCAGTTAATCTTGCCAGTAGTAAAACAAATCAAAACACGTGTAACGTTAAAGCATCATAAAAGTAAAGACTAGTTTGTTGTCTCTAAAAATAAACGCTGAGTATTCATACAAAGTTTCGTAGCCTGGGGTGATGATCGTATCCTGTTACATTTACTCCGATCTCTTTCCGAGCATATCATAGTGACATCTTTCAAACCAAAGGTTCTAATTCTAGGGAATTTTTTCAGGTTTCGATCTGAATTACCGACTAACGGAGCTAACATCATAGCGCGCTCTACCTTTGAATCGAGTAGAACTTTGTTCCGAAACAGTCGATACTTTCTTTTTCTTTTTTATCGAATAACTTTTAGGTAAGGGGTACTCAAAGACCCCATAGAGAACGGTGACATTTATTAGAAATATGTAACAAGTGGTGTAGTTTTTAATTTCAGGTGTACAAATATTTCAGGTGCACAACAGTGTAGCTCCACTGATTTATTGTTATAATATTTTATTTATTATTATCGTATATTATTATATACATAGAAGACATTACTGAAATCACTGTTGTTGTGTACTAGAAAAATTTATAAAATAGCAGTATTCAGTAAAAATGACTTTGATAGGATTAAAAAAGAATTTAATGTTAGGTTACGTTTACGTCCTTGCACCACCTGTTTAAGGGTTGATCAAACTCATTTTGAAAATTACACTGCAATTCTCAGCATAATTTAATCAGTGTTTTCTACTTTTAATAACTTTTTGTTTTAAATGAATTTCTTGGGTTTTTGAGTTTGAGGGTTTGAAATTTAGGTACTTTGACGGTTTGAAGTTTTAGGACTTTGGGACTTTGGGATTTAGAGTATTTGGGTATTTGGGACTTCGAGAACTTGGGAAATTTGAAACTTTGAGAATTTGAACTTTGCAAACTTGGGAATTTGAGACTTTGAGAATTTGGGAAATTTGGGAATTTGGGGCTTTGAGAATTTGGAAAATTTGAAGCTTGGAAATTTTCGAATTTGGGAAGTTTGAAGCTTGGAAATTTAGGAATTTGGGACTTTGAAAATTTGGAAAATTTAAAGCTTGGAAATTTGGGATATTGAGAATTTGGAAAATTTGAACTTTGGGAATTTAGGAATTTGGGACTTTGAGAATTTGGAAAACTTGAAGCTTGGAAACCTGGAATTTTGAGACTTTGAGAATTTGGGAAAATTTGAAGCTTGGAAATTTGGGATTTTGGGACTTTGAGAATTTGGGAAATTTGGGATTTTGGGACTTTGAGAATTTGGGAAATTTGAAGCTTGGAAATTTGGGATTTTGGGACTTTGAGAATTTGGGAAATTTGAAGCTTGGAAAGTTGGGAATTTGGGGCTTTGAGAATTTGGAAAATTTGAAGCGTGGAAATTTGGGAATGTAGGACTTTGAGAATTTGGAAAATTTAAACTTTGCAAACTTCGGAATCTGAGAGTTTGAGAATTTAGAAAATTTAAGCTTGGAAATTTGGGAACTTGATACTGAAAATAAGGGCTTTGAAATTTCAGAACTTTGAAATTTTTCATCTTTGAAACTTTGAAAATTCCAAAATTCGAAAATTGTTTCTTCAACAGCAGTTATCTTTGCTCCAAAGAAAAATTGTTATTGCAGCGTTTGCAAGAAGCAGAAAGAACGTAAAAACTTTTTCTAGTCAGAGATTAAGAAAATGATTTATATTCGATAAGTAAATTATACCGTTCCTAAGGCACCTAACTTTCTTCCTCCTGTCACAACGTTTCATTATTGGTCGATGAATCGAAGAAGAAATGATTTCTCGCAGAAATCTCCATAAGTTTAACAGGTTGACCGACACTTTTTAAATTGAAGAAATTCGATAAAGTGAGTTCTTTCGATTCTGGTTCTATCTTTTGATATCTAGAGCATCTAGATAACATCTGACAGGGAACATGTCCTAAATAATTCAAATGAACTCTCATCGTCTAGGTCGACAGGAGAGCGGTTGCAATAAAGAAAAGAATTTCAAGCCTCTCGACGAATGCTCGATTCAATTATCTCGAAGTGTTACATAACGATAGCTCTGGGAATCACCGAGGGAAAATGCTGGAAAAACGCTTCAATAGAAAACGTTTTCATGAATTGTAACCTGGCTGCAGTGACGCACGTGTCTCATCAACGTAGCTAATTCAAACGCCAATTGTAACGAAACGAATGAAGTTAATATACAACGCTTTATAAATTTGATATTACTTTATAAATTAAGAGGAGAAGTTTATTCCTTTACAAAATAAATTATAAATTTTATATTACTTTATAAACGAATTTATAAGTTTGATATTTCTTAGCAAATTAATTCTTTTTGTGGTCTTTATATATTAATCCATGCATTTGATATTACTTCATAAAGACGCTTATAAATTTGATATTACTCTCTAAATGAATTTACAAATTGCAAATTATAAAATTGTCACGAATTTACAAATTATAAAAATTTACAAAACTATAAACGAATTTGTATATTAACTCATAAATTTCATTTTCCTTTGTAAAATTATTTACAAATTTTTTGTCCTTCCATGAATGAATGTATAAATTTTTACTTCATAAATCCCAAAGTTTAGTATTCCTTTGCAAGTTAATTTGTAAATTTGATATTCCTCTATGAATTAATTTATAAATCTGATATTAATACGTTTTAAGGAATTTATCATTTTATGACGACCATTAAACGAAGGTATGTACAAGAAACAGAGCAAAATTACATTCTATGGCAAATGTAATATAACCCTAAGTAGAAATCCAGGTGACTTCTTGCAGACATTATTAGATTCTTGAACCATGGCACGTCATGTTGGTGTGTAATAGCTGTCAGCCAGTTCTTTTCTCCTCCAAGAGGGTATCGGTCATCATTGATCGAAAGATTCGGTCCTACCTGACCTTGATATTACGTTAATATTTGATCGACGATAAGCATTACTGTATTTTCATTCGGAATAACTGTACATTGCACATATTTCTATAGAAACAATGTGTGCTGCGTTGAGAAATCAATTTTCAGATTTAAGTATTAAATAATTGAAAAATTAAAACATTGAGAAATTGAGTAATTAGGTTTCTTGAAAATTATGTGTCTGAAAATTTGGGAAATTGAGGAATTGAAGAAAAATTGGATAATTTGTCGAATTGGAAAGTTGAAAAGTGAGACAGTGGAAAACTGAAGAATTATAAAATCGAAGAATTGAGAAACTGGAAAATTGAAAAATTGGAAACTTGAAAAATTGAAAAATTGAAAAATTGAAAAATTGAGAAATTAAGAAATTGAGAAATTGAGAAATTGAGAAATTGAAAAACCGAGAAATTGAGAAATTGAGAAATTGAGAAATTGAGAAATTGAGAAATTGAGAAATTGAGAAATTGAGAAATTGAGAAATTGAGAAATTGAGAAATTGAAAAATTGAGAAA
This sequence comes from Megachile rotundata, assembly GCF_050947335.1. Classification (NCBI taxonomy): domain Eukaryota; kingdom Metazoa; phylum Arthropoda; class Insecta; order Hymenoptera; family Megachilidae; genus Megachile; species Megachile rotundata. The sequence continues at coordinate 7,970,037 of NC_134991.1, read as the reverse complement.
TTGAAAAATTGAGAAATCGAAAAATTGAGAAATCGAAAAATTGAGAAATTGAAAAATTGAGAAATTGAGAAATTGAGAAATTGAGAAATTGAGAAATTGAGAAATTGAGAAATTGAGAAATTGAGAAATTGAAAAATTGAGAAATTGAGAAATTGAAAAATTGAAAAATTGAGAAATCGAAAAATTGAGAAATTGAAAAAATTGAGAAATTGAGAAATTGAGAAATTGAGAAATTGAGAAATTGAAAAATTGAAAACTCGAACAATTGAGAACTTGAAAAATTTGAAAAAAGAAAATGAATATTTTTATATACTGCAAACGGTGACTACACAAATACTTTGAGTCGAATTTCACTGTATCAAATTCCAGAATATAAAGCACTAGTGAAGAAAAGTATGATCGTATTATCATAAGCAGCTTACTAACTTTTATACGGTATACAGTATTCGCGAATTCCATAAGAACGAAAGGAGGAAAAAAAAATAAGGCAAAAAGAAGACGAAGGGCCACAATAGGCCGGGATTTAGGGTGTAAGGGTCGCGTGAAAACGTTCCGTGAACCGTGAAGGCTTTTCGACACAAATGAAAAAGTTAGTATCATCACCGCGATTTAGCCTTTTATTTTCAGCCTGATAAAATTACTCGGCATGCCCGTGAAATACAAGCATAATACCATATGACACTGCGGAAAGCTGCACAGGGATGAAACACGGCGAGGGTAGATTAAACTTGAAACATTTTGCGAGACTTCGAAACAGTTTCTGTTTAGAATTTCGTTTGTTTCTAGATTTCGTTACATGCTCGAAGAAACTGTATAAATTAATGGTAAATTAACTTTATTCTAATAATTAGTATACCAATGTTGAATACAAGCTTTCGAAGTATTTGTACATCAAAGAGAATTCAGGTTACTGGGTAAGAACAACGGACTGAAACGAAACATGTTTGCAAACTTCTTTATCTTTTAAGAACTGTTGGAAATTGCACGAATCACGACTAAAACGTAACTCGTTTCATCGGATAAAAAGGATTACGTCAAATGAATGTACCAAGTTGGCCAACTAATTTACTTCCATACCTTAATCAAGCTTTATGCATATTTTTATATGCTGTTTCCTAAGAAAACGTATTCCATGCTAAAAGTTGAGTCATCAAGGTTTTTGTTCATTGAAACCAGATTTTATTAAATATAAAAATGATGATGTTTATAATTGGAGATAAATGAATATTCTCAAAAACTTTTACAGTAAATCAATAATAATATGATTGCAATAAACTCATCAAATACCTTTCAATTTTGAATTCAATGTAATAAATAATTTTTCAAACAACTCTAAGTATTTTTAAATATTTACCCAAAACATAAATCATATAATATGATGTATTTTAATCAAACACTTTGTCAAAAAATTTTCTCTAAAAATATCCAAAAATTTAAAACAAACACCTTCGTCTAAATAAACCATCCTTAAATTAGCTTGATAATGTTCACGTTCAAACAACCGTATATCAGGCCATCAACGAGACTATAAATAACCTCTCCAAATTATCCAAATTAAGAACGGAGCAATCTGGCAATTACGTAGCCGACAAAAACAATAATCCGTTAGGATTTTTGCATTCTCCTCACAGCCCAGTACAGTTAAGTCTTCCGAGAAACAATTAGATTACGGAGTCCTCGAGAGCAACAACCGTCGGAGCCGCGGTACTTGCGCAACAATCGTAAAGTACAGACTCGAACGCGATCGCATTCGTTGTTACGTCGGAACACAACAGCTACCTGAACATTCCGTGAACACACAAAGTGGTTGGAACAACACTTATAGCGGGAGGGGGTTTAGAAAAAGAGAGAGGGATTTCTTCGACCACGGTTGATCCGACTCCAGAAGCGCAGCTGTCGACCGTAGCCGCAGACAGCCGCACGATTCTTGCTCGACGCGGCTTCTCTCGGCCAGTTTGCGTGCTGAGCGTGCCGCGATCGGTCGCATCCTTCTGCGACTAGTGTCCTTTCACACAAACACCTGCAGGATACACTCGGTTGCAACGTTTTCCTTTGGATAAGCGGCTTAGAGAGGGGCCTCCCTTTTTCGTTTGGGGAGAGCTGTAAGCTTCTGTTTTTAATATCATTACGGAACTTTTTGATGGTTTTATATATTCCTCATCCTCGTATTTCGGAACCTTCACATTTTAATATGGATGTAAATTGGAAAAGTTTTGGAGTGTTTCCAACCACATGATCGAATATCTTCGAATGTACTCACGTGTTTGGATTCCTATATTCACAAAGTTCCATCTTCAAATCCTTACATGCCTAAATTCCTGCATTTCAAAATTATTTGTCTAAATCTCACTTACACAAATTTCTAAATATGCAAATCCACATATTCTCAAATCGGTTTGTAAAATCTCCACATGTCCAAAATCTAACACTCTCAAATTCCCATATGCCTTGATGCTCATATGCCCAAATCTCGAACTCATCAATTTCCAAACTTCCAAATCTTCACGTCCTCAAATTGTAAAATTGTCAAACTTTTAATATTCCAAATTGCACACATGTCCAAATACACACATGTTCAAATTCACACATGTCCAAATTTACACATGTCCAAATTCACACATGTCCAAATTCACACATGTCCAAATCCTCACGTCCTCAAATTGTAAAATTGTTAAACTTTTAATATTCCAAAATTCACACATGTCTAAATACACACATGTCCAAATTCACACATGTCCAAATTCTCACCAATCTAAATTTCTACATCCCCGAATCCCACATATATAAATTTCTAAATTTCCAAAACCCCACATTCGCAGACCCTTAAACCTTTACCATCTCCACATTACCAAACTCTAAATTCCCAAAACCCAAAATATTCAAATTCCCAAATTTCCACACTCCCAAATTCCCAAATCCCTAAATCTCCAAACTGCAAAATCCCCTACTAAATTCCTACTAAAGTTTCAACCTTGCGAAACCCCTTTCTAAACCTTCTCCAAAGGTAGTCTTGCCCCCAAAAACACAGTGGTCCAGTGTTTACTACATTTCAAAAAAATTGACTTGATCAATCGAAACTAACTCTGTTCACTTTCAAACACACCAAAAATACGCACGTTTGATGTTCAAATGCCTAAAAACATAGTGTTGCATAAAATTGTATTATTTGAAGTCCAATCAAGGTGTTAAAACATCCAATGAAGGTGTTAAAGATGACACGCCATGGAAGATGAAAAGTTTTTAAGATTACAAAGTCTGAGGACTTATGAGACACTCGACTTGTAACACGATCGACCTGACTTAATCCCTCGTTTCCGTTTGGAGAGCAGCAAGAAAGCAGGAATCTTCCGGTGGAAAGGAAATGGAAGAGGCAGAGGAGGCAGACAACCGAGGTCGAAGACGGCGAAGACGACGCAGACGAGGACGCGACGTTGAGGATCACTTCGAGGCCTGAGAGATTCGGAGAATGGCTGCCTCTCGCGTCGATTCGCGAATCGGCGATACCAGATTATCGATCCCGGGTAATCATAGATCCAGGGAGCTAGAGTTTCGAGGATCATCTGATGAGGAAGCAACGATTAGCAAAGAGAACGAAGCAAATTATCTGACCGATGAAGATAACGAAGGACGTTACAAATGTATGGTTCACGATTGTTCCGACCAAAAGAAGTCGCTATTTGATCCAGATAAAGAGGAATTCGCTGACCGACGAGAAACTTCTCCAAGGGAGATCAAAGATCCCAAAAGTTCCCAAAACGAAGCACGCAACTTTCAATCGATCGATCGCGTGCAGCCTGGGGTCAAAGCGATACAGATTAAGAATACGGAATCGAAGAGAGGGAGCAACGAAACAGCAATTTCCACCAGGGTTATCTATAAATTAGTCGAAGCCGGCAAGCACCCTGAAGACACGGTGAGAGGGGATCAATGCGAAGCCTCGCCACAGATTCACGCGAATTTGATCGTCGATAGGGACGATTCGCCTGAGGGTGCAACGTCCGGAACGGAAGTGCCTCGTAAACCGGCCGATTCTCCGACGGCCATAAAGGACGAGACCGCCAGCCAGGGCGGCCCGAGATCCTCAACGCCGGTTCGTAAACAGACAAAATGCGAGAATTGTGGAGAACCGCATCCTATTTACACCGAACGTCCTTATCTGCATAAATACCCCAGCTATTTGGACGGCGATGCGCTAGAATATGGCGTTAAGGATGGCGAGAAGGGGATAGAATTCAGACAGGAGACTCCGGTTGCGTCCTTGCTGTATCGCAGCAAGTCTCTGCCGCGATTGTCGATGCACGACAGCGGTGTCGCGTGCAGTGGAAACGAACAGGTTCACGCGGCCGCTGCACCGCACGCCAAACAACTGGTAGCCGATCTGAAGCAGTTACATACATTGAAACAACATTACTACCCTGAAGGAGGCTGGGGATGGATCGTGGTGTTCACGGGGGTTCTGGTCCAGGTGCTGTCCCATGGGATACATGGATCTAACGGGATCATCCTGCAGCAGGTGGCTTACAAATTTGGCAACCATGTGTACTTAGAATCAGGTTAGTCGGATTGTTATTGAATGATTGTTAGATGCTGAATGATCAGGTTAATCAAGTGATGAGGTCATATGATATTCATTTCATCAAGTCAGATAATATTCGAACCTTAATTAGAGGTTAAGATGATTAGGTCAGTCAGATGTTGAATCAGGTCAGACACATAATGTGAAATTGATCAGATCAGACAGGTGATGTTAAGCTGATCAAGATGTGATGTTATATGATCAGGTTTCTCAGACGATATCAGGTGATCGGATTAATCGAATGCTGCTAACATGATCAATTTAGCCAAACAACGTTAAAATGATCAAGTCAACATGATGCTAGATGAGATTAGTAAAATGATGTCAGATAATCGAGTTAACCAACTGATGTCAGGATGATCAGGTTAATCAAGCGATATTAAGATGGTCAGGTTAGTCAGATGATATAAGATGAACAAGTCAGGCAAATGGTATGAGATGAGCGAATTAGTCAAATGATGACATGATCAGTATACTTTGATAATGTTAATCAGGTCAATCAAATGATGTTCGATGATTAGATTGCATATGGTGTTTACTGTCATATGCTATTATCAAAATAGTTAGACAACTATTGAGACATGTGTTCAAGAAAGATGCATCTTCATAAGTGGTCTATAATAATAGTGGTATTATTATTACTGCACACCATCATACTGTTATGCAATATTACTAACATCACTATTTCTATTATAAACAATTACCAATATCAAAAGATAAATGACGTTAAAAGGCATCAGTGACTCAGAAAAAGTTCGAACGAGGTTACAAGAACCCAACAAACTAGCAACACCACTAGATCCATTAAGCCTACCGCTACTCTCCTAACTTCTAACCAAGTGATCACACGTCCCCCGCTAAAACAAGAATCAGTTGACAGGCCAACGTCAGTGAAACGCTCGTATTCACAAATTACATGAATGTAACACGCACCTCTTGCATTCCGGACATAGTTCTAAAAGCGGAACGTCCCTTCGCGACACAAACACGACACGCATTAGCGTTTCGCGTCGACTCCCGAATGGATACCCCTCGAATAAATCCATTCGTGTGCACGTCGCATCCGTGTCCTCTTCAAGTTTGATCAGCAACGCGTTTGCGTAACGAATCGATTGATGAAGCGACAACAACAACGTCGATTTTTCACGGCTCTCAATTTACCTTGGGCGTGCTAAGCGTGCATAATCACCCATGCGGGAAACAATTTCCAGACGGTTCTACAGAAAATTGAGCCACGTGCACGTTTGACCTTCCTCGAGACGATATCGACCTGTGATATTACTTGTTTGAGGAGCGTTGAGGAGAATTTATATTCGTTTCCATGTTTAATATTGTTGGATGTGGGATTCAAGATTTGGGATATTGGAATTTTGGGAAGGTTGGGATAGGAAGGTTGAGACCTTAGAATTTTGGGATTTTAAGGTTTTGATAGTTTGATATTTTGGGATTATGCGAACTTGGAAGTTTGGAAGGATGAGAATTTGGAAATTTTAGGGTTTGAAATATAGGAATTTTGAGGCTTTGCTATTTGGAGGTTTGAAGTTTTGGGCTTTTGGGATTTTGGGACTTTGGGACTTTGGGACTTAGAGAACTTGAGAATTTGGGGTTTTGAGAAGTGGGGAATTTCGAAATTTTGGACTTTGAAAATTTGGGAAATTTGGAATTTGGGAATTTGGGACTTTGAGAATTTGGAAAATTTGAAATTTGAGACTTTGAAAATTTGGGAAATTTGTAAGATGGAAACTTGAGAATTTGGGATTTTGAGAATTTGGAAAATTTGAACTTTGGAAACTTGAGAATTTGCGACTTTCAGAATTTGGAAAATTTAGAATTTGGGAACTTGGGAATTTGGGAATGTGGGAATTTGGGAACTTAGGAATTTGGGAATGTGAGAATTTGGAAATTTTTGACCTACGATACTTTGAATTTTGAAAATTTGAAATTTCCCAAAAATTTCCAAAATTCCCAAAATTCCAAAAATTCCAAAAATTCCAAAAATTCCAAAAATTCCAAAAATTCCAAAAATTCCAAAAATTCTAAAAATTCCGAAAATTCCAAAAATTCCAAAAATTCCAAAAGTTCCAAAAATTCCAAAAATTGTTAAATTTCTAAATTCGGAATTTTTAGAATTTAAAGTTGTGAAAAAAATTTGAAAACAATGTTGAAATCTTGTAGGATGCACCTTCCATTTCGTTTTCCATCACTTTCCCCGATTTCTACGGGTTTGCCCTCATGTACATCGCGATTTGGGCGCGGGCCAAGCAGCCGAGTGTCGCCAAGTATTCCTGCATCTGCCGACCAATAAACGGGATATGAATCGCGCTAATTATACGCGACACTTTCTCACCGCCCATCCATTTCGCTTCGCGAGAACGCGTGAAGAAAAGGACTCGCTCGATTACACCCTTTGGCAAGTGTTCCCGCTCTTGTCGTAAAGTTTGTACTTTTTAGACCTCCATATGGCTTACTGAATCGATATGACGGTTTTTCGTGGTATTTCGTGACTTTACACTGAAAGTCAACAAATAAGGTTGGGAACATATGTTACATATAGAAGTATTTATTCTTTGTACCATGTACAGTACGACATCTAACAACTATAGTAATCTAATAACAAAAAAAACTTCCATGAAACCTTATGATGTTATAAAACATAGCTTATAAATATTATAATAAATAATACATATTATAATGCTTATAAATATATAAATATTTGAATATAATACTGTATGTGTCACCTTTAAAATAACTCACTTAATTTATTAAAATTTCGATCAGATTTTCGACAACCGAAAAAAATAACAAGAGAAAAATAAGTTAAGAATCCCATGGAAATTAGGTGAAATATATTATATTATTACATAATTGCTTTATAATTGCTTCTTACTAAAATAAAATTGAACAATTTAAAATTTGAAAAAGAAATTAATTTTGAATTACCTCTTCGTTGATATAATTTGACATCCCACAATTTATTTTCTGTGTAATAAGTGGATATTTTTAAAAGTTTCATGCAGAAAACTGAACTAGCTAACTGACCGTCATTTTTAGACCTTGATTTGGAGCAATCTAATCAACCGAAATCAGAAGTCGGATTAACTGAAGAGAGAATCGATTTACGTCCTTTAAATGACCACCTGATCTCATGTGTGTACGCACTGGTTCAGATTAAACGACGCTTTCTCGAATGGGAACAGGATCGGCGCTCTATCGTGACGTCAGTCATAGCCACTAAATCCTCGAATCGTTTCACCGACATATCGAGAATCGAACGAGCAGACCCTCTTGGAGTGTGACGTAAAAGTGAGAGAACAGTTCCTCTTTGTGGGAGAACATTCTGCACGATTAGTTTGACCAACGAGCTCGGTTCTTCTAAAATTATTACATATCAAGGTTTTATAATTTAGTCATTCTCTGATACGGAAAGTACAATTTATATATTAATTTGATTTTTTCAAATTTAATTTTGCAATTTTTTAGATTTTTAAATTTTTATGTTTAAGAATCTTCAAATTTATGTTTTGGATATGTAAATTTCAAATGAGTAAAATTCCTAATTTGTAAATTATCAAATTGAAACATTCTGAAATTATTGAAGTACCAAATTTTCAAATTATGAAATTTCCCAAACACTAAATCTGAATCTCCTAAATCCTCAAATCGTAAATCCCCATCTCTTAAGTCCCCATCTCCTAAATCTCCAACTCCTAAATTTCCAAATTCTAAATCACTAAATCCTAAATTCCCAATACCTAAATCCCTAAATTCTAAATCACCAAATCCGAAATTACTAACACCTAAATCCCCAACTCCTAAATCCTCCAAACTTCTGAATCCCCAACACCTAAATCCCCAACTCCTAAATCCCCGACACCTAAATCCCTAACTCCTAAATCCCCGACACCTAAATCCCCAACTCTTAAATTCCCAACTCCTAAATCCTCCAAACTTCTAAATCCCCAACACCTAAATCCCCAACTCCTAAATCCTCCAAACTTCTAAATCTCCAACACCTAAATCCTCCAAACTCCTAAATCCTCCAAACTTTTAAATGCCCAACACCTAAGCCCCCAACTCCTAAATCCCTAAACCACCAAATCTCAAACCCCAAATTCCTAAAACCACAAATCCCCAAATCCCTAATTCCCAAAATTTCATTTGAAATCGTGAAAATATACAAATTGAAAGCAATTGTAGACCGTCTTTAAGAAATTTCCGAGCACACTTTCATGGACATAAGAGGCATTTGAATGAAATCGTTGGGAAAATCTATTCAGGTTTACGATGGTGTTTTGCCCGGTCTAATATTCCCAAGGAAATATTCGCAATTCTAAGGAGATGGTGTGTTGTCCCCTGATGTTTCTCACACGTGGCCCAGTTATCTCTCGAAACGGAAACACGCGTTTCCTTATCGGAACACGGACAGCTAAATCGAATTGGAAAGCGGACGACTATTCAATTATCATAAAGCGGACTTTTAAATCTTACGACGATACCAAACACACTTGGATCACTTTTACATTGATAGGAGAATCATATTTTATTATTGAATATTTGCTTTGGTGTCTTGGCACGCGTGTTGCATCTTCAACGTTGCATCACGTATAGATTGTATCTCTTATGTGTTGCATTTCTTATGCGTTGTATCATTACATGTTGACACCTTTTATGTGTTGCATCTGATACGGGTGGTAACAGTGACGTATTGCATCTTTTATACATTGTATATTTCATACATTGCATATTCCATACGTTAGGTTAGGTTAACGTGTAATCTCCCCTAGGACTAATTCCTAAAAAATTCTTGTCACAATTAATTTTTAAATACTACATCTTACAAATAATCATTATATCTTAAAATAATTTATAAACTCGTATCGTCTAAATACAAAGAAAATATTAAGCACTGCCATAAATTATTTAATACCCAAGTTTTTAATTATCCGATCTCGAATCGACGATTAACATTTTCGCGTATCACTAATTAATCGAATTCTCGATTAAAGTTCTTGTGCCGATCGTCTGGCCCACCTGAAGCGAATCAAACTTGCTTACTCCGTCTGTGTACCGCTAACAACATGATTAGGAATGCGACAACCTCGTTAAAGTCTGACTACTGCTTTAAATCTGCACACATTTGTTCCATGTTCTTTTTCTATGGAAGTTCTTGTTAACTGGAATCCATAGGAGCACCGATTATAGAATCAGAGCGTCGACTTTCAGCTTCGCCGTAATTTGATAGATGGTTTTGCACCGTGGACGAAGCGTGGGTGGCGATCTGTCTTCTCACGTGAAAGTTCTCGACAGCATCAGTATGGGAGAATTATTCTGCCGAATTAATTTGGTTATGAATAGGAATGTGTGAACACCCGCGTCATTTCTGCTTTATGCCACGAAAATTGGGGAATGTTGAAAAATGGTGTGAAAATTAAAATCTTGATTTAATTTTGTTAAAAACAAAAATTTTTACAATTTTCTCAGAAGAAGAGTTTTTGTAATTTTATTAAAAACAAAAGTTTTTACAATTTTGTCAGAAGAAGAGTTTCTGTAATTTCATTAAAAACAAAAATTTGTATAATTTTGTCAGAAGAAGAGTTTCTGTAATTTTATTAAAAACAAAAGTTTTTACAATTTTGTCAGAAGAAGAGTTTCTGCAATTTCATTAAAAACAAAAATTTGTATAATTTTGTCAGAAGAAAAGTTTCTGTAATTTTATTAGAAAGAAAGAGTTTTTATAATTCTGTCAAAGAAGAAAGAAACAAGAATAATTTTGTCAAAAAGTATTAAAGAAACACAGAAGGGGTTTACCTAAAAACAATATGGCGATTTTGTATTTAAATTAACAAACAGAACAGGATTGTTCTCGAGAGAGTTATTTTTTCAAGAAATAAATGCGATTACGTTATTTAGAAAGTTAGTATTCGAGGAAAACGTGCGTCAGAGGAGTTCATTCGCAACTAGAAGTATATGTGGGTTTGTATTTGTACGCGTGGGGGTTGAGTGTTCTTAACCAAGAATAGAGGGAAGTTTTCGAGAAAATGGTCAATTAAACGAAACTTCTAAAGAAACGATCGACGACGTATCTCGAAGAGTTTACAGCTGGAATTTAGAAACAAGTCAGGTTGTTGCATTGAAATTTATTTGAAGTCATTCGTTTAGAAAAAGAAAAATAATTGTGCACAATATTGTAAACGATACTAATGTAGTTTTTATCATTAACCTTGTACTTGTACAAAATGTTGTACATTTAAAATGCAATAAATTGTTAAAATAAAATGTAAAATAATAGTTTGAAATACATAAAAATGTTCAAAGAATGCACTAACATCAGGTGTTAAACTTTTAGCTTTTATTTTTATTTTTATTTTTAATGATTTCTAACATTAGTTCTGTCTATTTAAATTGACTTGATTTTTCCTTATTTTCATCAATAATTATTTTCAGTAAGATATAAATATTGTAAACTTGATATAGCATAGCTTTTCAATTAAAGACCTAGTTATGCAAATATTAATTAAATGTTTCTTACAATAAATGTATACTTCTATTATAAATTCACTAAATGACCAACCTAATCTACTAGTCAACCTATTATAATAAAAAGAAACTTATCTTAAATAAATATCGAAAATATTCCAAAGTTACGTGAAACAACAACTAATAATAATTAAACAATTATATAATTTAGTAATCATACCATTTAAACTCAAGATAGTATAATAAAGTCCAACAGTAAACCGTAACAAAAGTCCAATTCATTCGAAACAAAGGAAAACATAATTATCAGCGAGCAAGATGGCGCAGTAACAAGGTGCAGTATCGGAACCGTATCGTGGAGCGAATTCCCTTTGAAAAAAGGGAAAAAATTGGCAAATAACGGAGGGGGATGGATTCCGTGGGATCCAACGTATTCCCGTCTGATTGTTAACGTTCGTGGAACGAGCTTGCTTCCATCGTTGCTGATACCAGAATCCTGTTACCCAGGATTCTCTTTTCTCCTGCGAAGGCCCACCTTTCTTTATCTACATTGTTACAATAATCCTCGCTCCGAACAGAAACTTCCCCAAGAGGCGTCTGGACGACGAAACGACTCGCCTCCTTAACAAGCGCAGATTTTGACGCCGAAAAAGAACAGGGTAGGAAAAAATATAGTTCTCACGACTGGGGGGACAAAATGTTTATCGCGATTCGTCTTCTAACGCGTACCGCCATTTTGTTCGCCGCGGACGCCGCTATATTTCCGTTCGATCAGTGAATTTTTCGAAGACTCTTCTATTTTGTTAAATTGGAGTGAATATAAATTTTAGCAAAATTGAACAAGTTAGTTAAAGTAAATGAAAGAAACTGTAGAAGAATAAATACTTGTCTTTTGTCTCAAAGTCCCTAAATTTAAAAAATCCCAACAAATCCTAAGCAAATAAAAAATTTCAACTCCACAATACAGCGAATCTAAAAGAAAGCATCAAAGACTTAAAAGAACAACGAAACACGACGACCAACTCCCACAAACGTTGAACAACAGCATAGTAAACGTCAAACGAGTCTCCTCGACCGGTTGAACTTATTTTCATTCCGAGCTACTTTCACGGTCGAAATGATTGCCCCATTTTATCCCCATTTGCCCGACAACGGCGGGCTGCCATGTACGGTGTACAATAGCCACGTTACTGTCAACCGTAAATATCGACGGTGACGAAAATGGTCGCTCGAATTCGCTTTTGTTAGACTCGCGGTTCGCAAGTCAGTCGTTACACGCGTCGCTAAACAGCCAGGCGGTTTAAAAGGCGGCGATGCACCGCCATTTTTTTTCTTCGCGCCGCAAATTGCCCGCAATAAAGTAACGAGAGATACGACTGGTGCAAAAATACTCGAGGGTGAGGAAGCGTGCAACAGAGCCGCGAGAGGAGAGGAGGAAAAGAAACGGAAGGCAGATTTATCGGGTAACGGGCGTGAAGATTGCGAGAAAGTTGCTAGGACGAGGAAACCGCATGAAACAAGAGACGACCGCGCGATTATTTGAATTTGTCTGGAAAATGGGAATTTGGCATTTGTGAGGATAGTTGAGATGGCAGGAGGCGGGAGAAATTTCTGTTTAAATTGATACTGTGTACTGATTTTCAAGTTCTTGTGCAGTTAATGCAAATTGGTCTGGAAATTGGATACTTTCTTTTGCATTCGTTTTTTAAAATATGCACATTATCAAGTTTTCAAAATATTAAATTGATGAAAACTATCTTCAACTTACAAAGTTGTATGTTTTTGAGTTTCCACATTTCACAAATACTTGAATTTGTGAATTTATGAATTTATAAGTTTTACATTCTTCATTCTCAAATCTAATTTGTAGTTCTTCAAAGTTTCAAATTCTCAGGTTAAACTACCCTACTTGCACAAATCCCCAAATTATCGAGTTCCCAAATCCTCAAATGCGCTGATCCCATAATCTGCAAATCTTCAAATTCCTAAGTCCTTAAATCCCCAAATCCTCGAATTCCCAAATTTTCAAATCTCCAAATTATCAACTCCCCAAATTCCTAAGATCCCAAATTCTCTAACGGACCAATCTCACAATATCCAAACCCTGGAATCCTGAAATCTTCAAATCCCCAAATCCCCAAATCCCCAAATCCCCAAATCCCCAAATCCCCAAATCCCCAAATCCCCAAATCCCCAAATCCCCAAATCCCCAAATCCCCAAATCCCCAAATCCCCAAATCCCCAAATCCCAAAATTCCCAATTCCTCAAATTGCCCAACTCTACAATCTCCATTTCCTCAAACTCTAAAATTCCCAAATCTCCAAATTCTTAAATTCCTAAATCCTCAAACGCACTGATCCCACAACCCCAAACTCAGAATCCCCCAAAAGTCAATAAATCAACAAATAAATTTTCACGTACAGAATATCACCGTAGAATTACTTCACACATATTACCTTAAGTTTCAACGTATCCAAACGAGCATTCTCAACACAGAAGTAAATAGAGTAAGGTAACCGGAAATAATAGATGAAGGTGGCGTAATCTTCGTAATGCATTTCAATTTATTTAAAGATACGAGCACCTGGGCGCATCGAGAGGGAAATTTCAGTATTTCACCGGAATGAACTTAACTGCGCCCAAGAGGACAGATATAATATACATACCGAGGGAAACTATATTAAAAATTATTTACGACCCACGTAAACCGGTATAATCAACGAAAGTAAATTGGCCAGGACTACGGCTAAAAAATATAACTGTCACGAGAACGGATCGTTTTATCACGAGTGTTGACGATCATTTTTATGACGTTTAAAAACGAGTAGCAGTCGCGATGTTATGTGTAGTGCTGGTGTAGACACGTACCGGTGTCAACCCACGAGTTGGCGCGTGAAGAAGCTAAGAGGTGTTTATAAGAGATACGGCTTTAATTGATCAGAGTAGACAAATGTATTTTCACATTAACATTTTGACTGCCATGTCACCCACATATGGATCACGCTTAACCTTCCATACGAATGTATCATCTATATTATTAAAAATGTGTCAACTAACTTAATTGGAAATGTTCGTATTAACTATTTGAAACTATGAATAATAAATATAATTAAATATTGTGAGAATATTTGGTAAGATTTGTTAGAAACAAAAATACTATCTGATATAATTTTCAACTGCTTCTGTGTGGCAATCAACGTATTAAGAAGTTGACAGGTATTCAGAAAAGCTACGGCTTAAATTGGTTAGAGTAAACAAATGTATTTTCGCATTAATACAAATGTAGTTATATGTACCTAGCATTTTTAATATTTTTGGCGGGAACAATTGACTCGAGCAGTCACGCACATCAATTAAGTTAAAAACAATGACAGTCGTCAAACATCCCCAAAGTGAGATAATACGAATTACGTAATGTAGTTGTTATTATTATTATTATTATTATTATTATTATTTGCCGAAATATCACGCTGGAAGTGCTCATGGTGGGGATAGAGCTTCTTCTACTTCCAGTGGAAGTGGAAGCTACAGCTCGTGGGTTGACATCAGTACCACTGCAACGTCACGTCCGTTTTTCGTTTTGTATTTCTGCCAGATTTTTGGTCCAGTTTTATTCTTGTTCGATGTAAATCAACGACCGTAAGCGTGTCGTTCGGCGGGAAATAAAGAACGGCGATGTTCCGCTTTTTAAGCCGGCAGAACATCACCAAGTGCTCGAACGTGCCATTGCTTCGATTTCGGGAATCAGGGAGGAACCATCTTTTCAAAGATTTTACGCTTGTATGTTAGCGAAGATTTAAATGCGGAAATTTACAATGGTGTAATTTTAAAAAATTTTAGTCTTGTACCTCTCACAAGCTATACATTTTAATATCCTCAAATAGTAATTCTACATATAGTAGCGCCATGTTCTAGTTATTAATTCTAGTAATTAAATAGTAACACAATATTCTAGTCATTTACTCAGAAGTACCACGAAAAGTGGAAGCACAATCGCAATTAGCAGGTGCATTTCTATTATCAAATTAGAACGCGGTTAAACGTGGTTGTTACTAAACACACGTTCCTGGTTTTACGTAATTTTTTAAATAATGAAGGAGAAAGTGAAAAAGGAAGCGACGTTTTGACGAACGAACCGCTAAGAAATTTCGCGAATGAATATGGTGCCCGAGGAAAAAAGAAATAAATTTCTTTAGCAACCTGCAAGCAGTTCCATTCGTCGAAATCCGAAGGATTTACGAATGCGCCTTAAAACTGAACGCATCTGGACAGGATGTGCCGTGATATTCTCAAACTTTATGCTCTCATACGAGTCTCCCGTAACATTTTATTATTTTAAGAGAAGTATGATTTTTTGATCATGGACTCTTTCAATATTATTTGAATGTTACAAAATGTTGTAGTAAATTTAGGAATTCAATTTTCATTTGTTAAGTTTGTGAAGAAAATGTAAATTGTTGTTTTGAGCGGTACTTTCACTTATATCGTGTAGTTTGCTGATGTTGATTGTAGTTTATGGAATACCTATAGGAAAAGAAATTACAGAATTTCAGAAATCTACAAATTCACAAATTCACAAATTTATAAATTTACAAATTTGATAATATAAATTGAAAATTTCTGTGTAATTGACATGCTCTTTAAATATTATTAGAATGTTATAAAATATCATAGTAAATTTACGAATTGAATTTTAATTTGTTAAGTTCGTGAAAACACAACAAAATTTTGATGTAAGCGGTGCTTCCACTTATATCGTGTAGTTTGCCGACACTGCTTGCAATTTGTAGAATACAGAAAAAGAAATTCAGAAATTCAGAAATTCAGAAATTCAGAAATTCAGAAATTTACAAATTTAATAATATAAATAAAAAATCCCAAAATTCTGAAAACCTCGCTTCAAAAATAAAACCGACACTGAAATTCCAATCATGAAATTGCCTCTACTGACATTTCGATCCACCGAACAATCTCAGACTAGTAGTTCGTGCAACGGGATTAATTCCACCGAGAGTATCCAGTGCTCTCTTAAAAAAAGATTTAGTGTCAGCGTTAAGAAGCAATCCTGTGTCGGACGATACTCTTACAAGTTAATAGCTACTCGTACAGCTGATCCAAATCTGAACGGTACGACTGTCTCCGTGTTTCGTTGTATCGTATCCTCGAATCAACGAAAGTGAACGCGAGTTTCGTTTCGAACAATGGCGTATAAAGGAAGAAATAGTTGATGGCGAACTATTTTGTGCTCGGACTCACGGCGTCCATCCATCAACGTCAAACTCTTTGTATTAAATTCAATTGATCTGAAAGTTTTAACGATGATACTTGTGTTACTATAACACTTTCTGTTTTATATTTTTAGAAAACCTTTACTTCATTTGTTGTAGCATTTGTAAACATACATGTATGTAGTAAGTCACAGAAATAATATTTTGAGATTCAAGGTTTAATTTAATTTACACGTCCTTTGAAAGTAAAGTATTGGAAAGAGGTTAAGGTTAAATAAAATTTTAGTTTAATTTCAAAGATACTTTATTAATTATTTTTAGATATTTATTAAGTTAGTCAACTTAGAAGGATGACTTTTTCAAAAGAGTACATCTATTGTCTTTACTGTCACCATACACATTTAAAAAAATATACAGAGTCTCACAACTCAGTTCACTTTTGTTATAAGAGCTATTAGTTTGAAATAAACACATGTTCAAACCAAATACTAAATAGAATATATCTAAATAATAGTTTGTAAATTAATATTATTATTATTATTACCAGTCGAACAAAATTTCGTATGCAATAAAAAAGTAGAAGCTACATATGAAAGTAGCAAACACATGGTGTCATCTGTGACAAATGTAACAATTCTAGAGAAACTTTTTCCGTTAACATCGAGATATCGAATACCATCCTTCGAGAACAGATCGAAGGGGATGCTGGTATCTCGCAAAAGCTCCCTTCGTCCACTTCGTCATCGAATGTACATAACCGACGCCTTCTGTCAAAAGCAACGCATCCCTTCGCGAAGGGTCAGAGTAACCCCGGGCAAAAAAAGGACTAACCTGCTGGCCGGAAAGATATTCGACGTAAAAACGGGCAAAGATCCTTTCCATGGCTGTCACTGACAGGGATCGTAACTGTTCTTATCTACAAGAAACGCTCAATCAGGCTGACCACCTTGTGTGTACACACGAAAGAGAACTGTTTTCGAGCCGTTTCGCTTTCGAGAAAGATTCGAACGCGATCTTCCAGGCATGGAATGGACGGGTTTCATCTTTGGAACTTCCCTTCTGGGAAAATCGATTGCTTCATGGAAATAGCGGTTCGAATCAGTCGAGTTTCCATCGAGGTGCATTGGATTTTACGAGCTGCAGGGAATCTACCGAACACATTTTTTTGGGGTGCAAAGGTGAGGATTGTTGAATTTTGGAATTTGGGAATTTGGTGGTTTGGAAATTTGATGATTTGTAGTATGAGACTTTGGAAGTGTGAAATTTGAAAATACAAAAATTTGAGGATTTCGATCACCAAAATTTAGAAAGTAATTAAACGTAGAAGTTTAAGAATTGGAAATTCTTACAACTTCCAAAATTAATTTGGAGGGTTGCAATTCGAGAATGTAAGAATGTGCAAATTTAAAAATCTGGAAGTTTGACAATTTGGTTATATCGAAATTTTGGAATGTTAAAATTTGGCAATTCGAAGATATGAAAATTGAGAAATGTGGAAATATTATAATTTGGAAATTTGAGAATTTGTATTTAGAAATATTGTAATTTGGGAATATTTAAAATTGCAAACGTAGAAATATTTCGAAGAGAACAAAGTGCCAGCTTGTGGCAAAGTACTAGTACTCTAACAGTAAGCTTATCTGGTTGAGATAATTTGATCAGGAGTGAAATGCAAGGAACCTTCCTTACCGGCTCTGAAAACTTGCAAGCTCACTGTTTGATGATGTAGAAGACCATTCAAATATCTACGCATGGTACATCTACTTCAAGTATTTACATGTCAAAATTATATTATTTAACAAATTTTTTAAACTCAATACCGTTAATTTCCTTTGATACAATTTTCCTATGTTTTTTCTTTCCTATTTTCCTTTCCTATTGATACAATTTATATTGCTATAATTTTCTCACACATTACAACAAAATTATTTATTCAATTTTTCACTGTTATGTTCATGTTACTTGCTATTGCAACTATTTTTTCTGTTCTACAACTTTGTTAATAATTGTAACAATTTCCTCATATAACATAATTGAAATAAACCTTATCTCACTAATTATTACAATAAACATTACAATTTTCAATATTAATAAATAATAATGAATATCACAGCCATAATATAATTAAAATAAATACTTAATTCTGAAACTTAACCTCACAAATCGTCGTCAAAGATCAATTTTCAAAGATTTGAACAAAACATCAAAGATCGAAAGTTGTTCAAACCCCTTCCTAGTTCACCTTGTGAACGTAGAAACTAGATTGTCCCGTAGTTTCCGTTCATCATAGTCTGAGAACAGGGCAGACTGATGAATCTATCGTCTACCACGATGTAGGACCTTGACATTGCGACTTTTCCGATTTACCGTTACACCAATTGTCGACTGGTGTTCTTCGTCGTAGATCACCGTTAGTACCGGCTACTTCAAGAATTCGACGAGATTGGTTAGACGAAATAGAAGAACGGCCAATAACTAAGGTCGTTTGCCGGAAGGGCCAGCGTCTTCGGGCAATTTCACTGACAACCCATCCGCCATTTATATATCTCATTCCTGGCGTCGTCTACGACCTACTACAGCATTTCATTCAGATTCATTATTTTCTGTCGATTAAATGCGATTCAAATGTCGGGAGAGAAATGGGGTTAAATACGTATATTCAATTTACTGTTAAATATTTGAGTTATTTTTATTGCAACACTTTGATGAAATCTGTTGTTTTGGACTATTTAAATGTGGTCTATAAAATTTAAGTACAATATTTTTTGTGAAATTTGCAATATGTTCTATAAAATATTTCTGTAAAATTTGAATACTGTATGTGCTATTGCAAGATTGAAAATATAATGTGTTTTATAAAATATAATATGTGTTACATTTTAATGTAAAATTTTAACACAATACGTTCTATTTAAAAATTTTAATATAGTATGTCATATTTTAAAATTTAAATACAACTTATATTACTATAAAATTTAAATAGTTTTTACACGATTTAAATACAATCCATTGCAAATTGAAAATATAACATATTTTGCTGTAAAATTTAATCGCAATAGATTCTGCAAAAATCCTAACCTAACCTAAAAGCCTTGACCTTTCTGTAAAACCTAACCTCAATACGTTCTATCGCAAAAATATAGTTTTATTACAAAATGTCTTGTGTTCTAAATAAAATTTATCGACGAAACTCTATTTTCTTAATAATCTCTAAGTTTTGTAACCATGTTCTCCGTGTTCACAAAGTAGTAAACACAAAACAACGGTGTAGCAATTGATCACGGACCAATCCGATCAAAGAGAATTTAAAGAAGCGTCCCCATAAAGATGGTGGATGTGGCGTAGAAGATTTATATCATCTGAAGATTCGACAGCTGCAACGTGGGGTCCATGATAAAAATAGACGCCAACAGGAGTGTTAAATTAACGATACGTCGTGTGTTCTGCGAAATTCACGGGGATATTTGCGCACACGGATGTGATTAATCCCATAAGTGTTTTAAAAATACTTTCAACCCATTTTGCTCGACATTGTATTCTGTTATTTTCAAACTTTGACGTCAAACTTACGAATGATTTCAATCATTGTTCCACATTTTAACAGCATTTAGAAATCTAGAAATCTAGAATTAGCTATGTAGAAATTATTACAATTTAGTAGTTAATGTAAGTATAATTATTATGAAATTGGAAAATTTAATTCTGTTTAAAATATTTTATCAGACGATGGTTAGATGTGGTTTGTGTAATTTCTGTAACAGTAAGAATTTTGTTAAGTTAACCCCTTAAATTATGATTTATTTGACAGATGTCAGAGCTGACGAATCACTGTTTTAATATTAAAAAGAAATAACACAAAGTGAAATGTTGAATATGTTTTGAATTTAACAATCTTTAATTGTACAAATTGTAATCGGTATTGAACTCTGAATAAAATTTATTTTTATTATGTACTTGAACTGTGCGCCACGAGTTCGATAAGTCAAGTTAAGAATTTATATTTGGACGAGAAAATTGCTAAAACATCAACTTTGCAAAGTCTCAAATTGAAAAACACCTAAAATCTTCTCATTTTAAAATAGTTTTTCATTTTCAATTAAATTTGATTTCAAAGATATCTATTCTTCTTATACGAATTGAGAATTTCGTGCAAGATCAAGAGGGAAGAATATTTGCTGGCAACACTTTGTTCATGGAGTCTACTTTGTTTGTGGAATTTATTTCGAATGTCTACTTATGCATTCAGTCGACGATTTGAAAGCAGTTCGCACGCCGTTCCCTCGCGAAGCTTTAGGTCGCCTTAAACTCCCTGTTTCCATAATTCACGAAAGAATTTCGGTATTCTTAAACCTTTCTCGTATTTTGGGTGAATTCATGACTGCATCATAAAATGTTTATGACTCGAACAACGTCTTACCTTCTATTTCCAGTTTGGTATAAAACCTGAAACTTCGTTCAATTATGTTCTTAGATTTCATCAAATGATACTCTTAAATAGTACACTTTTTAATTTTTCACTTACATTAAATTTTACATTAGATACGTAGTACATTATTTCTTGACTTTGACTTTTAAATATTATAGGTTTTAATATCACTCATAATATTATCATCATTATTTCTAATTTTAGCAAGTTTAATTAAAATATTGTATAGCCTCATCATGGTGTTCTGTATTGACAATCATCAATTTTATACCATAAATATTAATGTATCTGTATAATCTTTTTCATAAAACTTTAAATTGATGTAGCATAAATACTACGTTACTTTTATACCACATCAACTTATTTTCTTTCTCTGAATTATTCTCGACATTTTCTCTTTCCATTTCGCATGTAAACTAACCTAACAATTTGTACCCATTGCTCAATAAGAAAAATGGCGCAAAAAACGCTTCATTTAAAAATATCATATTAAAAGTTAAGTTAATTGAGACTTAGCAAAGTACCAAGTTATTTGTAAAGCTATCATTGAAGAATGTATGGCTCAATTAATAGCAAACCAAGGGAAAGTATTTTTTCAGCGATCAACTCGAATTAATTGCCTAGAGCAAAATCGAAGCTCAGTAACCGATTAATTGCGCTATCGATCGTTCGTCTGTAAAACTGTGTTATTTTTATTCGTTCTCATGAAACAGGTTCTAATTATTGATCGTAAACTCATCCTCTTCCTCCTCCCATCTTTTTGTTAATCTTCTATCGTAAACCAGCTGTCGCGTCAAAAATGTAATTATGACTTCTGTTGCATCGTTTCGATTTTTTAATACCGATTCTTTTCGCCGAGATTAATTTACCGTGAATATTAATCACGCGGGAGATAACGTATCGTTCGTAACACGCAATCGAATATGCAAATTATTAGAAAGCAATTAAATGAAGAGCGAAATTACCGAGCCGTCTTTAACGATAATGATTTATTTGGACAGAAACGTGGAATGCACTCGAGTTCATAATGGAGTAATTATTAATACCCTTTCGAGATTTTAAGCTTCATACCGGAGGTTTGTTTGATTTTGTTTCGATCGATTGAGTGTTACAATGGTGAATGGTCTGGGCTCGACGCTGATTGATTGTCGGGCGAGAAATCAATCGGAACGCGTTATCGATCGGTTCGGTGGAGCGAAACGACGGAGTGCAAAAAGTGTGTACAATTAATCGAGGGGCAATTAGCAATCAACACTTTGACTGATACAATATATTTCGTTAATAATTATTGTGAAAATTTCGAAATTGGTACTTCATACAAGATAATTAATTTCTAAATTTCTATCATTGTATTCCCATTAATTTTTAATTTTACAAAGTTTATAAATTGGTATTTTTTATTTCAAAATTGCAGAACTACTAAATTAAATTAAAAAATTTTTAATGCTGTAATTTTTGAAATTTTCAAATTTATATATTCTTAATTTTTGTCGAAATTTCTAGATCAGGAGATGTTATAATTTATGAATTCTACAATTCATAATTTTCTACGTTTGTAGGTATCAAAATTACTTAATTTCAGAATTTGTAAATTTGCAAATTCGCAAATATTGAAATATTTAATTTTATATATTCACGAATTTACAAATCTGAATTCTACAAATCCTCAAATTCCCAAATTCTTCAATTCCTAAATATTCAAATTAAAATTTGTACATTTTTCAAACTCTCAAATTTGCAAATTCTTTATTTTCAAATTAATAAAAAAGTTCAAGTTTTCATTTTCTCAAGTTTTCAAATTTGTAAATTCCTAAATTCTTAATTTCCTGATTTCCTAACTTCCAAATTTCCAAACTTCCTAATTTCCTAATTTCCCAATTCCCTAATTTCCTAACTTCCTAATTTCCTAATTCCTTAATTCCCCAATACCCTAATTCCCTAATTCCCTAATTCCCTAATTTTCTAACTACCTAATTCCCAAATTTCCTAAATTTCTAATTTTCTAATTTCCCAATTCCCTAATTTCCTAACTTCCTAATTTCCTAATTCTTTAATTCCCCAATACCCTAATTCCCTAATTCCCTAATTCCCTAATTTTCTAACTACCTAATTCCCAAATTTCCTAAATTTCTAATTTTCTAATTTCCTAATTTCCTATTTTCCTAATTTCTTAATTTCCTAATTTCCTAATTCCCTAATTTCCTAATTTCCTAATTCCCTAATTTCCTAATTCCCTAATTTCCTAATTTCCTAATTTCCTAATTTCCTAATTTCTTAGATTTCTAAATTCCTAAATTCCAAAATCCTTAAATTAGTAAATCCCTAGATCCTTAAATCCCTGAATCCCTAAATCCCTAAATCCATAAATCCCTAAATCCCTAAATCCCTAAATCTCTAAATCCCTAAATCTCTAAATCCCAAAATCTCTAAATCCCAAAATTCCTAAATCCCTAAATCCCCAAATCCCTAAATCCCTAAAATTCTAATTCTCTAAATTCCAAATTCCCCAAATTCCAAAAATCCCGAAATTTCCAATTTTCTCAAACTTCCATCCTCCTAAAAGTCTAACTTTCCACTTCCCTTGACTTCTCACCCACCCAAATATTTAATTCCCCAAATTCCCCATCTTGAATTCCCAAATTTCCACACTCTCAATTTTTCAATTCAACTCTCACAACACAAACCCTTACAATTTCTCCGCGTTAACAATTGACGCTTCCCATAAAAAATGTATGATCACGAAAGCACGTGGCGAGATCGGAGAACGAGGGGGATTGGCCCAGTGGATTCCCCTACGCAAGCTCAGCTTGCGACAGTCTTCTTCTGTGAACCTAACCGGGTCCAGTTCGCGTTCGACATCGCGCCCCTCGTCCACCGTGTCGCGACCCTTTCAACCCGAATTCACTGATTCTTCTCACGGAACGTCAAAGATCCTCCTCTAAAAATCTCCAACAAGCTTTGGAGTTGAACGACGATCGATATCGTGGAATTAAAACAAATTACTCCAGCTGAACTGTGCACGTGGTAACTGTGGTGGCGCAACGCTATAGGGGTTGAAAAACTGTTGCTGTCGTTATTTCTCTAAGTTATTACACAAAATTTGATACACTGTGAGTTGATTCTTCGTTCTTTTGCAAATGTACTAATTTTTGCATTTTGATGAACATAAGTATATTTTGTTTTTGAAAAAATTATTGGAAGTGTTTGTACTCTTATATGATTTGGATTTTATTGTTTGTTGAAGTAGTTGGCAAAATGGTATATTGTTGGAGGTAGAAAAGTTGTAGTGTTACATGGTATTGATTAGGATAAATTTGGAATATACAGAACATATGAGTTATGAGTTATTGCATACTATGATTTGTGGAATCATCGTGATTTGAAATGTATTTTCTTTCGCTGAATTATGCAACGAGGGGTTAATCTCTTTGGCTCAACACTAGTTGCTAAAACGGTTTCGAGGCTTATGGAACCCCGTCGCCTAAAATATCTGTGAACCTTGAAAGTTCTAACGAAAACAGAAATTCTGAAATAGGTTTTCATTGTTTAATTCATTAGATAATCCTATAGTGACACATAAAATAAATGCACCCCCTAATGCATAACTTGTGACAATTTTAATTATTATATAATCGTGAAAATCAGAAGTTGCATACGTTCATTAACAATAATTATGAATTGTAATTTCTGTAAAATATTTTTGAAATTTCTGTCCTGTAAAATATCTATAAAATGTGATAAAATGTGAGCGAGAAATTTTTATTAATGAAAGGTAGAATTATGAATAATGGAATGGAAATCGTGAACATTCGAAGCGCGGTAAAATGCCGGAAGCATATGGAACAACAAAATGAAAGAAGAAAAAGAGAGCATGATGTGACAGTTCAGTACAGAATATCGTTTCGGGTATTCTTATTTCGGTTGAATAACACGTAGCTGACCTCTTTCGTTTCGAAATTGACTACTTCGTAGCGTTTTTGTCCTGCAATCGAGATACATCTCTACGAAAACTTTTATTGAACTTCTAGAACAAAAATATGTTCGCATAGATCTTCTTCGTCGAATTTAGAAAACTTTTGAGTTAAAAGTTGTAGTGAATTGAAATACAGTAGTTCTTGACTCTTTGTATTCTGATTTCATTTCCAACCCTAATATACACTAAAAAAAAACTATATATAAAGAAAATATACAATATATGGTATAAAAATTATTTTGTTTAATCGTCTCATATACAGTTTTACATTTTAGAAACATATTTAAATGAAATATAACTTGATTAATTATTATTCAATATAACTTCATTGTTTCATAAGTAAAGTTGCAGTTGTGGCAAAGAATATCTTGGTGAATGAGATTTTTCTTTAACAATTAATGAAGAGAGTTAACTGACTAGCTTTTATACAAATAAAGTGGAGATTCGAGAGATAAAATAAAAATTTTGTACTTTTACTTTTGACTTTGATATATTTTCAAATGTGTAAATTTCCGTCTACTTAGTTGTCTGATACTCAAAATTTCTAAATACAAAAATTAGCAAATACAAAAATTCCCAAATTTCTAAACTCCCTAATTTTTAATGTACCGAATCACCAATTTTCCAAATCCCAAAATTCTCAAAGGCCACAATTTCCAAATCTAATCTAAAATTCCCAAATTCCAAAATTCTCAAAATTTCCAAATCTCCCAAATCCCAAATCTCCAGAATTCCAAATCTCCCAAATCTCCCAAATCCCAAATCTCCCAAATCCCAAATCTCCCAAATCCCAAATCTCCCAAATCCCAAATCTCCCAAATCCCAAATCTCCCAAATCCCAAATCTCCCAAATCCCAAATCTCCCAAATCCCAAATCTCCCAAATCCCAAATCTCCCAAATCCCAAATCTCCCAAATCCCAAATCTCCCAAATCCCAAATCTCCCAAATCCCAAATCTCCCAAATATCAAATCTTCCAGATCCCAAATCTCCCAAATCCCAAATCTCCCAAATCCCAAATCTCCCAAATCCCAAATCTCCCAAATCCCAAATCTCCCAAATCCCAAATCTCCCAAATATCAAATCTTCCAGATCCCAAATCTCCCAGATCCCAAATCTCCCAGATCCCAAATCTCCCAGATCCCAAATCTCCCAGATCCCAAATCTCCCAGATCCCAAATCTCCCAGATCCCAAATCTCCCAAATCCCAAATCTCCCAAATCCCAAATCTCCCAAATCCCAAATCTCCCAAATCCCAAATCTCCCAAATCCCAAATCTCCCAAATCCCAAATCTCCCAAATCCCAAATCTCCCAAATATCAAATCTTCCAGATCCCAAATCTCCCAGATCCCAAATCTCCCAGATCCCAAATCTCCCAGATCCCAAATCTCCCAGATCCCAAATCTCCCAGATCCCAAATCTCCCAGATCCCAAATCTCCCAAATCCCAAATCTCCCAAATCCCAAATCTCCCAAATCCCAAATCTCCCAAATCCCAAATCTCCCAAATCCCAAATCTCCCAAATCCCAAATCTCCCAAATCCCAAATCTCCCAAATCCCAAATCTCCCAAATCCCAAATCTCCCAAATCCCAAATCTCCCAAATCCCAAATCTCCCAAATCCCAAATCTCCCAAATCCCAAATCTCCCAAATCCCAAATCTCCCAAATCCCAAATCTCCCAAATCCCAAATCTCCCAAATCCCAAATCTCCCAAATCCCAAATCTCCCAAATCCCAAATCTCCCAAATCCCAAATCTCCCAAATCCCAAATCTCCCAAATCCCAAATCTCCCAAATCCCAAATCTCCCAAATCCCAAATCTCCCAAATCCCAAATCTCCCAAATCCCAAATCTCCCAAATCCCAAATCTCCCAAATCCCAAATCTCCCAAATCCCAAATCTCCCAAATCCCAAATCTCCCAAATCCCAAATCTCCCAAATCCCAAATCTCCCAAATCCCAAATCTCCCAAATCCCAAATCTCCCAAATCCCAAATCTCCCAAATCCCAAATCTCCCAAATCCCAAATCTCCCAAATCCCAAATCTCCCAAATCCCAAATCTCCCAAATCCCAAATCTCCCAAATCCCAAATCTCCCAAATCCCAAATCTCCCAAATCCCAAATCTCCCAAATCCCAAATCTCCCAAATCCCAAATCTCCCAAATCCCAAATCTCCCAAATCCCAAATCTCCCAAATCCCAAATCTCCCAAATCCCAAATCTCCCAAATCCCAAATCTCCCAAATCCCAAATCTCCCAAATCCCAAATCTCCCAAATCCCAAATCTCCCAAATCCCAAATCTCCCAAATCCCAAATCTCCCAAATCCCAAATCTCCCAAATCCCAAATCTCCCAAATCCCAAATCTCCCAAATCCCAAATCTCCCAAAATTCCCAAATTCTAAAATTCTTCCATTCAGTACAATTGCAATACTTATTTAAATTGAAAACAAAACGCAAACAAAGTCACCGATAGTTTCAAACTATTCGAGTAATTTGATTATCACAGATCATTTCCTCTGGAAAATTGCTGAGAAACCTTTTTCTCTGATAAATTCTCAAACTTTTACTTTCGTCCAATAGCACATTCCTTTCGAGTCAATTTCAGCGGACGAATATGTTTACACATTGTGCTTTACTTAACGCAGCCCCTGTTCTTTGCTCTTTGTTTGCCGAGCTTTTACTTTAATACAACCCGGAACAGTGCTTTAGTTGACCTCGATACGCACGGTTCTTGCTCTAACGAGCAAGATACAGCATTGCTATATATTAGCACCTATTTCTTTGACCTTTTATCTTATTTTCTCAAAATTATGTTGCTTCGTCTGATGAACTAGAAGAAGTCAGGAAGAAACGAGGTACGAAGCGAGCTAGGCATTAGTCTGAAATTCTGTCTTGTTTGAAACTGCAACTTGGTTTAAAGAAACTCCTTCCAAGAAACTTCGGATAAGAGAATAGAAAAGAGAGTTGGTTTGCCAACTTTATTCGTGTGGCTTCCATCTGCCAGAAAGTATGAAATGTAATTTTCAACGTGACTGGAATAAAATTTTCGACGTAGTTTCTTGCTAATATGAGTACACTCGCGATGCTGCACGAATTTACCCTAAAGTCAGACATATACGAATTTTTTAGTAAATTATAATGGCAATGCTTATGGCAATGTTATTTTTATTCTTTTTATTATATTTTTCTATTTTTTTTTGTAAGACTACAGAATTTTTATTTCGGGTTTAATTATAATATTATAATTGTTAAAAAGCAAAATTTGTTAGAAATAGATCTATTTGCAAATCTGAAATTTTATCAAATTTTATACCTTGATGTTTCATAAATATTCAAACCCTGGCATCACGTTTTCTCTCTTATTAATTAAGTACTATTAAGCAACATTTATTATTATTTACACGTTACTTATATGTTATAGTCAATATATATTATTTGAGAGAGGTACATCCCATCATTAATTATTATCAGTAAATGACTTATTATTTTATAAAATTACTTTTAAAATTTTCTATAATTGTCCCAACTTTTAAATCTCCCATTAATTCTCCAAACTTTTAAAAAATTTTCTATAATTGTCCCAACTTAATATTTAAAATTAGACATCTTGAAAAATATCGATCATCAAAATGCAAAACATAGAAACATTAAAATAGAAATAAATGACAGCGACAGTGCCACTAAAGACACTCGAAAGATGTTCGTAATAAGAAATAAACGATAAGTATGAACGGTGCATGATCGAGGGATGAAGACTCGAGACTGCAGCGAAAGGGATGCCATTCACAGTCCCGCTTACGACAGTGGGGTTGCAACTTCCGGCGAATTAGGCGAACACTCGTTTTCTGGCGAGTGTGAAGGAATTGTTTGTCTTGGGAAACCAAGACCGAAGGAAATCGAAGAGGAAGAAAAGGATGCTAGGTCAGATCTGACGGCTCGTTTAAAACAGCTCCCAATCGAAAACTGGCGATCTATATTTTCTTTCTTATTATACCTCTGCAAATTTCACACCCTTTTTGTAATTTATTTTAATAGGCAATAGCTACTTGTAATTTGGTATAATATAAATTTGAGAGCAGGTTGTAATTTGATGTATTTTTATACAAGTTTAAATTTGAGGCAAGTTTAATTTGCTGTAATATAAATTTGAAGCAAGTTTAATTTACTGTAATATAAATTTGAGGCAAGTTTAATTTGCTGTAAAATAAATTTGAGGCAAGTTTAATTTGCTGTAAAATAAATTTGAGGCAAGTTTAATTTACTGTAATATAAATTTGAGGCAAGTTTAATTTGCTGTAAAATAAATTTGAGGGAAGTTTAATTTGCTGTAATATAAATTTGAGGCAAGTTTAATTTGCTGTAATATAAATTTTGTGCAAGTTTAATTTGTTGCAATATAAATTTGAGACAAGTTTAATTTACTGTAATATAAATTTGAGGCAAGCTTAATTTGCTGTGACCACTATATTGTACTTTAAAATTTTCGTTTTGCCTGACTTACCAAAAATTAAATTAACATCTACATTTTTTAATCTCAAGGAGTTAAATTTTTTATCTTCATTTTATAACGTGATTTTAAGTTCTCTTCATTCTTATTAGCATTAGTTTAAAGAATTTCAATTTTCTTACTACAAATTATAGAACACATAAAAATATTTCTGCTACAAATTCAATTATTATTTGAATATTTAATTTGAAAATACATATCCAATCCGAACATCTCATATTATTATACATATTATATGTTATTGTGTTTTCAATAATCGCCAAAATATTAAATTTGCCAAGAAATATAATTTTAAACCTCCATTTACCTCTATTTTAATTCTAACCTTACTTTTGTGAGTCACGACCCGTATTCACAACGCGACACTCAAATAAACGTAAAGTTTAACGAAACGCAGGAAACGTTACGGCACAGTGAACAACGATCATAAAATGAAGTCTGTCGTCGGTTTTTGTATTGTAGCTGTTTTTTACGTGCTGTAGATACGTCGCACGATGCACCATAAGACAACATTATTACCCGGAAAGTGGTTGGGGGTGGGTGGTCGTAGTAACAGGCGTTATGGTGCAAATTCTTTCCACTGGAATTCACGGGGCTGCGGGAGCATGGCTGCTGTTGGAAGGAACTAAACGATATCGACAATCTATTTGCAACGTAGGTACGACAGATGAACTACTCTATTTAATAATTAATAATTAGTAACTTCATTTACATTTATTAATAAATTCTTGAAATTTTATGTTGCGTCTGTAGGTAACGTTTGTAGGCAAATAGTAATTTCTGATTGGAATTTGTAATTTCTTATTGGAAACTTGTAATTTTATGTTGTGGAGATTATTTGAAGGGAAATTGTTATGTTATTACATTTTTATATTTTTGTTCCTGAATTTTTATTGTGAAAATAGGTTCTTCATTTGTAAATTTTTTTAAAGTTTGCAGAGTTCTTCTAACTTACTGGATTTTCAAGTTTGTACATGTTCAGCTTCATAAATTTATTGATTTATGAATTTTATAAATTTGGAACTGGAAATTTTTTAAACTTCAAGTGACTATATTTGTAAATTTTTTAGTTTGAAATTTTTGTGTCATTGTGTCAACTTATTCATCAATGTGAACATATGAAAAAGAATATTTTAATGCAGAACTTTTTATAAAAAAAATATTGGAAGACATACATAGCTTCTTATAAAAGAGAATATTTTAATACAAAACTTTTTATAAAAAAAATAATGTAAAACATACACAGCTTTCTATAAAAAAGAATATTTTAATACAAAATTTCCTATAAAAAACAATATTGTAAGACCTACAAACCTTCATCAAAAGAAAGACAATTCCACTGTCACAAACGAAGTTTTCCTACAACCCACGTACCGGAGACTCCTGAATAATTCCCTCACGGTATAAACAAGAAATGACAAGAAATTCTCGAAATCCAGACCTAAGGAACAGAAAGAAGCTCCCGAGTAATATAACGTTTGAATATTTCATGCCGCAAAAAGGAAAGAAACAATCGGCCACGGTCTGAGCGCTCAAGACGATAACTATAACCGTTTCTGAAACGTTTCGCGGAATCAGAAGCTATTAGGTTAAGTGCTCGGCCGACTCATTATTATTATTCACGAAGAGCGATCGCTAAAACTGGTAGCGCAACAGCGTTATTGTCGTCGAAATGGATGAAAACGATTTTGTCCAGTTTCACTCGTTTCCGTTTTCTCTTCATTTCCCACCTCGAAGAATTCTTTATCCTCGGAGATCCTGTGCTCATTTCTTAACGAGCTCCACTTGTTTGTGGTCGTTTGAAAACAGTGCGGTGAATTTACTTGTGAAGAATTGAGAGGTTCCTTAAAATGGTATAAGAGGATGAAAAGTAGCTTCTGAACACTCGTTTCGTTTAATGCTTCATAATAAAATAAAGGGAACAGGCTAAATGGTGGTAATAAAGATAAAATGGACGTAAAAATGGAAAGCTTGTTGACGTTTCGATGGGGTAAAAACAGGCATGTAATAAAACATTATATGGCTGATTGCAGATGTTGAACCTTTTAAAAATTGAGACCTTAGTTATTTACGATTATATTTAACATCGTATGGTATATAGTATTTTTAACATCAAATTTCGTTTCATATAAATTATTTGAAGTATTTTATTTAAATAATTTTGTTGGTGTTATGAATTTTCACAATTTGCATACTTCTTAATTATTCAGCAGTAACTTTGTCACACCCAATTTGTGAGAAACGCCATAACAGTTGAGTGACTTCATAAAAACATTATCGAAACCTGTCCCTCAAGAAAAGTGCAAAGTTTCGCAGAATAAATAGCTCCTTGGTGGGCGTTCGATTATACTTGGACTTCGGAGATTCTGAAAGGCAGGATAAAATTACCATGAAAATGAGATTACGATCCTGAGGGTCATTGAACTTGTCCCTCATCAATTCACTTTCCCTCTCGTTCGCTTTTCAGCTTCGGAGATCAAGATTTAAGGATGGTAACGCTATCAACCCCCGAGATTTTTGATCACGAAGTCTCATCTTGACCGATGACAAGCCATGGAGCCTTAGGATCGATACAAAATGGCCGCTGTGTTTTCCTTAAAGTTACATCACTTAGATGAATCTTATCTTGGATGAATCTATATTTGATACGTAGATTGTCAAAGTCTATTTTTATGAAAAATCCTACCTTATTTTGTTTAAAGATTTATTAATAATAGTACTGAATGTTATTTTGTGCGAAGATTTAGTGGTGACAGGATTGTAGCTTATTTTCAGGGAACATTTATCAGTGATATAGTGGAGGCTTATTTTGTGTGAAGATTATTATTAGATACAAGATTGTAGCTCATTTTGTGTGAAAATTTATCAATAACAATATTGTATTTTACCTCACCTGAAGATTTATCAGTAATAAAATTGTAACTTGTGTCATATGAACATTTATCAGTAACAAAAATGTATTTTATTGTATCTAAAGATTTATCAATGACAAAATTGTAGTTTATTTCATCTGAGGGTTTATCAATAACAAAATTCTATTTAACCTCACCTGAAGGTTTATTAGAAACAAAATTATATCTCGTTTCACCTGAAAATTTATGAAGAACAAAATTGTAGCTCATTTCATCTAAAGATTTATCAGCAATAAAATTATAACTTGTGTCATATGAATATTTATCAGTAACAAAAATGTATTTTATTGTATCTGAAGATTTATCAATGACAAAATTGTATTTTATTTCATCTGAGGGTTTATCAATAACAAAATTCTATTTAACCTCACCTGAAGGTTTATTAGAAACAAAATTATATCTCGTTTCACCTGAAAATTTATGAAGAACAAAATTGTAGCTCATTTCATCTAAAGATTTATCAGCAATAAAATTATAACTTGTGTCATATGAACATTTATCAGTAACAAAAATGTATTTTATTGTATCTGAATATTTATCAGTAACAAAAATGTTTTTTATTGTATCTGAAGATTTATCAATGACAAAATTGTATTTTACCACACCTGAAGATTTATCAGTAACAAAATTATATCTCGTTTCACCTGAAAATTTATGAAGAACAAAATTATGTCTCATTTCACCTGAAAATTTATCAGTACCAAAATTGTAACCTGTTTCACATGAATATTTATCAGTAACAAAAATTCTATTTTATCTGAAGATTTATCGATAACAAAATTGTATTTTCTTTCATCTGAAGGTTTATCAATAACTAAATTGTATTTTACCTAACCTGAAGGTTTATCAATAACAAAATTGTATCTCATTTCACCTGAAAATTTATAAAAAACAAAATTATATCTCATTTCACCTGAAGATTTATTAGTAACAAAATTGTATCTTATTTCACCCAAAAATTAGTCAATAACAAAGTTGTATTTCATTTCACCTGAAGATTAATCAACAACAAGGTTGTATCTCATTTCACCTGAAGATTAATCAACAACAAGGTTGTATCCCATTTCACCTGAAGATTAATCAGTAACAAGGTTCTTTCTCGCTTCGTCCGAAAATTTATCAGTAACAAAATGGTAGCTTATTCCATCCAAAGATTTATCAGCAACAAAATTGTGCTCGCAAGAGCAAAAAAAGAGTATGAGGTTAAATGAGAGCGAGCATGCCTGAAGAATAAGTTATTTCCGACGAACGTGGAACATTTAGCACGTGGCTCTATCATGTTTCAACTGTTCCTGTGAGATTAATAACCGTCCCTTTTTGTCACCCGGATAATATAGTGTATGTGTGACTAACAGTCGCATGGAAAATCACATGGACAGGTGATCGATAAATTCTTATCCAACGGTTGTTTCTTGTGAAACGTTGATTAGTTTCTGTCGCACGTATCTATCAATCGAAAAACCGATTCTTCCTGTGACAGATTCTATTTTCCCTGAGGCGTGATAAATCTTGGTGGTGAACAGTGATTTGTAATTCGGGGATTAAGGGAAATTCGAGGAGGCATCTGTGAGTAGGTGAAAATTGTTTTAAGATATTTATTTTTGTGATAGTTTGAGAATTTGGGAATTTGGGAATTTGGGAATTTTGGGAACTTAGGGAATTTCGGGAATTTTGGAATGTAGGAGTCTAGGGATTTTGAGATTTGGAAATTTGAGAATTTGGGGATTGGAGGATTTGCGAATTTTGGAATCGTCAAATATAGGAATCTGGGAATTTTGAGATTTGGAGGTTTGAGAATTTGGGGTTTTAGAAATTTTGGAATGTAGGAATCGACGGATTTTGGATTTGAGAATTTGGGAATTTGGGGATTGGAGAATTTGGGAATTTTGGGATTTGGGAAGTTTGCGAATTTAGAGAATTTTAGGATTTAGAAGATTTAGAATTTGGGAGTTTTAGGATTTGGAAGTTTTGGGATTTGGAAAATAAGGGATTCGGTAAACTAAGGATTTCGAAGTTTAGGAATTTGGGAATGTTGAGATTTGGAGGTTTGAGAATTTAGGGATTTGGAAATTTAGAAATTTGGAAATTTGGAAATTTGGAAATTCGGTAATTTGGTAATTTAGTAATTTGGTAATTTGGTAATTTGGTAATTTGGTAATTTGGTAATTTGGTAATTTGGTAATTTGGTAATTTGGTAATTTGGTAATTTGGTAATTTGGTAATTTGGTAATTTGGTAATTTGGTAATTTGGTAATTTGATAATTTAATAATTTAGTAATTTAGAAACTTAGAAATTTAAAAATTTAGAGATTTAGAAATTTAGAAATTTAGAAATTTAGAAATTTAGAAGTTTAGAAATTTAGAAATTTAGAAATTTAGAAATTTAGAAATTTAGAAATGCAGAAATTCAGAAATTTAGAAATTTGGAACTTTAGTTACTTGAAAATTTATAACCTTACTCATCTGAAACTCACAAAATTTCACTATTCCAATATTTTGTAATTTGCAATTACAAAACGCAAATAAAAAATTTAAAAACTTGAAAACACACAAAAGTCCCTAAATATTCCAAAAGCCTCCCAATCACCTAAAATTCTTTTCAAAATAAATAATCTTCCCTTTTATTGTACAAATGCTGTCTAACGACAAAACTCAATCGTAATTGGTAAATTAGAAAAGGAAAGAATTACTCGCTGATCGATAATCCACTCGACATCCACGATTCAGATTGCAAAGAAACGATGAAAATTAATTGAATGACTGGAACAAGTCGAGAGTCGTTAATCGCTTAGCCTACACGTCGCGGTTGTAATTAAAACGGTTTTAACCTGGATCGAGAGTCAACTTCTATTTAGTTAGTCTGCCTATATTAATAGGCGTCTTAGGAAGACTGATCATTCGTGGTTGTCGTAGAAAACTCCGGATTAGGTACGGAATGATTGCAAAAGTCTTGATGGTTTCGTCTTCAACCGATGTCGTTACTCTTACAACGGTAAAACAACTTTGTTACAAGTTGCTACTTTTCTGGTTTCCAAATTTTTTATTTTAAAATTAAAATTACATTTACTTTCAATATTCAAGTTTTCATATCTTGACATTTCAAAGTTGAGATTAAACAATTTTTAAATTTTATAAAGGTTTAAATTTTGGAATTTTTGAATTTTCAAATTTTCAAGTGTTTGAAGGTTTAAATATTCAAATTTTCATATTTACTTCTGAATTTTTTCATTTATAAATTTTCAAATGTTCAGGTGTTCAGATGTTTATATTTTGAAATTGAAAAATTTATGAAAAAGCATATTTTCAAATTCTTTAATTCATTATATTGCAACCTCACTAAAAGTTCTTGTAACTTGACTATATTAACATTAGAACTACTAGTGTTAAGTGTACACTTCTAAATTAAAAATGAAGTGAAAAATTAAATAAGTATTGAGACATCAAACAACATGTACAAATTTTTGTCAACATATGACAGACATTTCAACAAAAACACGCCAACAAAATTTTGCAGTATAAAATATGAAACTTGAAATCAGTCATTTTGACTGGTTACTAGCTGCAGTGTTAAGTCCTACACATAGTTGTTGCATTAAAAATAGATCTAATATAGTTGCTAATATTAAATGTGTAATTAATATAACTGATTGCATCAAATCATACACATAGTCGATTGAAAGTACAATCAACATAGATTGCAGTCAATTTGTATCACACAAAGTCACAATCAGCCTCCGCAACATTGAACGTGTCAATCGTCATGTTCCCCATTAAAAGATTAATTAAACCTCCAGCGAAAAACGCATCGATTTTTACGGTGACCTAATAGATCGTTCGCAAACAGCTTCGAAAGTAAAAGCAACACGGTTGCTATCTCGAAATGGAATCGATTTATCATTCGGATTTCTTAACAGTGATTCGCTTGAACGACGTTGAAACGAATCGAGAAGATCGTCATGGAAACGGCGACTAGCATGAATTAGCTTTGATATATCGCTCATGCCGCGATTCGGTCCTAATTGAAGAGTACCTCGGGAACGTGTAGCGTTTATTATGATTGCAAACCGCTAGTCTGAAATATGACTGCTTTGGAATGAACGGCGCATGAAACGCATTAATCGTATATCGAACCGATGAGAACGAACCTCGAGAGTCCTCGAATGTGGTCATGAAATCCCAGAATGCTTTGACCAATATTTTGGAACCGAAATCGGGTAGAATTTATTTCACGAATATGCTGATTCTTTCAACTTCCTATTTCTACTTTATTTCATTTTTATTTCTGATTCTTATATCTGGAGGTTCATCTGCCATTTCTAGGAAAGCAATCTGTGTGAAAGCACCAGTTAAATAAATCATCTTGTGCTTTCCTTGGAAAGATCTTTTTTTATCGAAATTTATTC
This sequence comes from Megachile rotundata, assembly GCF_050947335.1. Taxonomy (NCBI): domain Eukaryota; kingdom Metazoa; phylum Arthropoda; class Insecta; order Hymenoptera; family Megachilidae; genus Megachile; species Megachile rotundata. The sequence goes on along the minus strand of NC_134991.1, from coordinate 7,933,533 downwards.
TATTTTTTGTTGAGAGGAAATTGTGGGCGTATGAAGTATATTGTACCATTAATTATTTGGAAGTTTGAGAATACGGGGATTTGAGAATTTGGGGATTTGAAGATTTGGGGATTGGAGGATTTGGGAATTTTGGAATTACGACATATAGAAATTTGGGGATTTTTGAATTTGGAAGTTTGAGAATTCGGGGATTTGAGAATTTGGGGATTTGAAGATTTGGGGATTGGAGGATTTGGGAATTTTGGAATTATGACATATAGAAATTTGGGGATTTTGGGATTTGGAAGTTTGAGAATTCGGGGATTTGAGAATTTGGGGATTTGAAGATTTGGGGATTGGAGGATTTGGGAATTTTGGAATTATGACATATAGAAATTTGGGGATTTTGGGATTTGGAAGTTTGAGAATTCGGGGATTTGAGAATTTGGGGATTTGAAGATTTGGGGATTGGAGGATTTGAGAATTTTGGAATTATGACATATAGAAATTTGGGGATTTTGGGATTTGGAAGTTTGAGAATTCGGGGATTTGAGAATTTGGGGATTTGAAGATTTGGGGATTGGAGGATTTGGGAATTTTGGAATTATGACATATAGAAATTTGGGGATTTTTGAATTTGGAAGTTTGAGAATTCGGGGATTTGAGAATTTGGGGATTTGAAAATTTGGGGATTGGAGGATTTGGGAATTTTGGAATTATGACATATAGAAATTTGGGGATTTTGGGATTTGAAAGTTTGAGAATTTGGAGATTTGAAAATTTGGGGATTTGAAGATTTGGAGATTGGAGGATTTGGGAATTTTGGAATTATGACATATAGAAATTTGGGGATTTTGGGATTTGGAAGTTTGAGAACTTGGAGATTTGAAAATTTGGGAATTTGGTAATTTGTGAATTTGGAAGTTTGAGAATTTGGAGATTTGAAAATTTAGGAATTTGGTAATTTGTGAATTTGGAAGTTTGAGAATTTTGGGATTTACTAACTTAAGTATTTAAGAGAGTCGTTATTCAAACAAGAACACTCATTAAAATAACCTATAAGAATTCTAACCTAACTTTCATAACCTAAATATAAAACACCCGTGAATCTCGAAGTATCTGTAATAAAAACCACTTGCTTCCATCAATTAATTTCCAAGATGAAGTCGACCGATAAAGAAGACAGATTTTTGCCGTGCAAAGGTTTCGCAGACGCAGCAGGAATATCTTCTCAGATTACGAATGCATCGAGATAGCAGTGAAACTTTAAAATGGAGACGTGATAAATCAGATAAGGCATCTATACATAAGAAAACGAATAGACAATAAAATTGAAGAAAATATGGCGAATGAGAGGCGCCAGTTGAATCGGGGGTCGTAGTTCGCAAACTTTTATACGCTGTTCTTCATGCGCAATTTATTCGAATCAATTTTGAAACCTTTATTAACTTTGTTGCAGGATGGCTAGGAGCAATGTCGACGGGAGTGGCTTTGCTAGTTTCGCCCGTGACAATAGCATTTTGTCGACGAAAAAGCACAAGGCTTACCGCGGTGTTGGGTGGCCTCGTTACAGCACTCGGTTGCCTCTTCACTTCTTTCGCCTCGCAATTCCACCAGTTGTTCTTCAGCTATGGCACCGTTGTGGGTGAGTCATTGAAAAAATAACATAAAATTTCGTGTACTTTCACTTTGCAAAATAGTTAATCTAGTAAGTGAAAGTTACCCCTAACTCTTTCTAGCCCTTTTGGATTTAAATTATTTTGTGAATTTTGGGGATTTTGGAATGTAGGAATCTAGGGATTTTGAGATTTGTAAATTTGAGAATTTAGGGATTAGAGGATTTGCGAATTTTGGAATCGCGAAATATAGGAATCTGGGAATTTTGAGATTTGAAGGTTTGAGAATTTGGGGTTTTAGAAATTTTAGAATGTAGGAATCGAGGGATGTTGGATTTGAGAATTTGGGAATTTGGGGATTGGAGGATTTGGGAATTTTGGGATTTGGGAAGTTTGCGAAATTAGGGAATTTTGGGATTTAGAAGATTTAGAATTTGGGAGTTTTAGGATTTGGAAAATTTGGGATTTTGAAAATTAGAGATTTGGTAAACTAAGTATTTCGAAGTTTAGGAATTTGGGAATTTTGAGATTTGGAGGTTTGAGAATTTAGGTATTTGGAAATTTAGGAATTTGGAAATTTGGAAATTTGGTAGTTCAAATTATTTTGGGCTATCGATTCTTTTTTTACTGGTTTGTGAGGGAAACCTAAATGAAGTTTATGTATTTTATTTGTCAAATATTTATTTTTGGCTTTATGTATTGTTTACACAATGTATTTTATGTACTTTATTTGGAATATATTTGTTTTTGATTTTACGTATTTTTTACATGATGTGATTATTTTATGTACTTTATTTGGTATATATATATATTTATTTCTGATTTTATGTGTTTTTTATACAATGTGTTTTATGTAGTTTATTTACAATATTTTTATCTGATTTTGTTTGGGGGACATTTATCTGACTTAATATATTTTGTGTGAGATACAATTATCTGATTTAGTGTATTTTGTTTGGGGTACATTTATCTGATTTTATGTATCTTATTTATTATACATGCTGATTTTATCTATTTTATTTATAATGCATTTGTCTGACTTTGTATATTTTATTTATAATATATCTATCTGACTTCATCTACTTTATTTATGATACACTTGTCTGACTTTGTGTATTTAATTTATAATATAATACATTTGTCTGACTTCGTGTATTTTATTTATGATACACTTGTCTGACTTTGTGTATTTAATTTATAATACAATACATTTGTCTGACTTCGTGTATTTTATTCACAATATACTTATCTGATTTGATGTATTTTATTTACAATACACCTGTCTAATTTCATATATTTTATTCACAATGCACTTGTCTAATTTTATGTATTATATCTGTAGAATTATTTACATGTATTAATGAATACATTTATTGTTCAGATTTTCGGAATTAAAATATTAACAATAAAATTGTAATATGTGTCTTTCTGAATAATTACAGTAGAACTTTTGCAAATTCCTTCCCCATTATTTTCACCCCTAAGAGCTTTAAAAGATCCTTCCGGGCGATTTCTATAGTAAACAATTACTTTAGGAGGATAACAAAGATTAGGGTAACGAGAAGTTTATCTTGTGACATTAATTATTTTACGTAGGCATAGGGGTTGGCATGACGAGGGACTGCAGCACTCTTATGGTGGCGCAATATTTTAAGAGAAGAAGAGAACTTGTCGAGATTTTCATCGTATCCGGAAGTGGCCTTGGTATTGCTGTTATGTCTGCTTTTATAAAAGGAATGATCAGGTAATTTTATATAATAATTGTTCGCAACAATTAAATTATAACACCCAAGATTAAATATTAGATTTAACATTTAAATTCAATTTAAATTTAAACATTTAGAAATAAATCATTAACGTTAATTAAATTGTATAATATCCAAAATTAATGAAATATTGTCATAATCAAATATAACATGAATAAAATATCTAGCACAGAAATGCAATTTTAAATTTAATTAACTTTGCAATCAACAAAATTAATTAAATTGTAAGATAAATTCAATTATGAAGTAAAATACATTATCGATAAAAAATCACATAAAAATGAAAAAATTATTGCTTTAATTTCAGCAAAATTGGATGGCGTTTGGGTCTTCAAGCAGTGACCGGTGTAGTTTTTCTAACTTTCATCTTAGGTACCTTTTATCGAAGCGCGTCTCTCTATCATCCACAACGTCGAGCGATTTTGCATCTGAAGAACCATAAACGCAAGATTAAAGACAAGAACAAGACGGACGACAGACCTCCCTTCTTCGATTTTAGTACCTTGAAGAGCAAAACCGTAAGGATACTTCTAGTATCGACTGGGATATCTGCCTTTGGGATCAATACACCAATATTTTACTTGGTAAACAGTTTCATGTAAATTATAAGTTCTCGAACTCGTAGATTCACAGATATGATAATTGTGTCAAGTTAATCTCTCAAACTTCTGATTCATTAAATTCCTAAAGTTACAAATCAACTTCTACGTTCCAAAATCTTCAGACACTAAGTCACAAATATTTGCAAAAATCCAAATTCCAGAATGCTTAAGTTTGCAAGTGGTTGAACTTTCAAACCCCTAAATTTCTAAATTCTCAAACTTCAAATCTAAACTCCACAAGAATCTTAAAATCTATACACATCTTTTAACTTCTAAAATCCTCAAATTTGAGAATTTGTCAAATCCTCAAGTTCACGAACCCCAAATTCTCAGAACCCCAAATCTCAAATTCCCACACCAACAAAAATCCAAATTTTCGAAACCCCAATCTCCCAAACCTTCAAATATAAAAATCCTTAAATTCATAAGCCAAATCCCCAAACTCACCAGTTTCCAAATCCCCAAATTCACCAATTTCCAAATCCCCAAATTCACCAGTTTCCAAATATCCAAATTCCCAAATCCCCAAATCCCCAAATCCCCAAATTCACCAGTTTCCAAACCCCCAAATCTCCAAATTCACCAATTTTCAAATCTCCAAATTCAGCAGTTTCCAAATCCCCAAATTAACTAGTTTCCAAATCCCCAAATTCACAAGCTCCCAAATCTCCAAATTCACCAATCTCCAAATCTCGAAATTCACCAGTTTCCAAACCCCAAATCCCCAAATCCCCAAATTAACTAGTTTCCAAATCCCCAAATTCACAAGCTCCCAAATCTCCAAATTCACCAATTTCCAAATCCCCAAATCCCCAAATACCCAAATGCACCAGTTTCCAAATCCCTAAATTCGCAAGCTACCAAATCCCCAAATTCCCAAATTCACCAATTTCCAAATCCCCAAATCCCCAAATACCCAAATGCACCAGTTTCCAAATCCCCAAATTCACAAGCTCCCAAATTCCCAAAATCACCAGTTTCCAAACCCCCAAATCTCCAAATTCACTAGTTTCCAAATCCCTAAATTCGCAAGCTTCCAAATCCCCAAATTCGCCAATTTCCAAATTCACCAATTTCCAAATCCCCAAATTCCCAAATTCACCAATTTCTAAATCCCCAAATTCACAAGCTTGCAAATCCCCAAATTCGCCAGTTTCCAAACCCCGAAATCTCCAAATTCACTAGTTTCCAAATCCCTAAATTCGCAAGCTTCCAAATCCCCAAATTCGCCAATTTCCAAATTCCCAAATTTCCAAATCCCCAAATTCACAAGCTACCAAATCCCCAAATTCCCAAATTCACCAATTTCTAAATCCCCAAATTCACAAGCTTGCAAATCCCCAAATTCGCCAGTTTCCAAATCCCCAAATTCACCAATTTCCAAATCCACAAATTTCCAAATCCCCAAATCCCCGAATTCCCAAATTCACCAATTTCCAAATCCCCAAATTCCCAAATTCACCAATTTCTAAATCCCCAAATTCACAAGCTTGCAAATCCCCAAATTCGCCAGTTTCCAAACCCCGAAATCTCCAAATTCACTAGTTTCCAAATCCCTAAATTCGCAAGCTTCCAAATCCCCAAATTCGCCAATTTCCAAATTCCCAAATTTCCAAATCCCCAAATTCACAAGCTACCAAATCCCCAAATTCCCAAATTCACCAATTTCTAAATCCCCAAATTCACAAGCTTGCAAATCCCCAAATTCGCCAGTTTCCAAATCCCCAAATTCACCAATTTCCAAATCCACAAATTTCCAAATCCCCAAATCCCCGAATTCCCAAATTCACCAATTTCCAAATCCCCAAATTCACAAGCTTGCAAATCCCCAAATTCACCAGTTTCCAAATCCCCAAATTCACCAATTTCCAAATCCCCAAATTCACAAGCTTGCAAATCCCCAAATTCACCAGTTTCCAAATCCCCAAATTCACCAATTTCCAAATCCACAAATTTCCAAATCCCCAAATCCCCAAATTCCCAAATGCACCACTCTCCAAATTCACAAATATGTCCACACAAACCCATGTTCCCAACTATCCAATTGGACCTCCAATACTAAATCTCCGTTTGTCACCTTCTATCAATGTCTATCCACATCTATCAATGAAACCGAAAAATGTGAAGAGTTCAATTTATGACGTAGGTACATTGTCCTGACTCTTTTATTTGGTGTTAGGCACATCAGGCCGAGGAAGAAGGACTCGGTGACACCGTAGTTCTACTTCAAGCTTATCTCGGCTTGGCCTGGACCCTCGGTTGCGTGGCCTTTGGTTTGTTAGTCGTGCATCGCAGCGTCGAATGCAGGATCGCACGTCAGTATCTTACGCAAGCTGCGATATTTGTATGCGGACTGTGTATTCTGGCCCTCACTGCCGTGCAAGGAAATTATCATGGATACGTCATGTTCGCCTGGATTTACGGTACGACATTTTTTCTCGTAAAAAACGCCTCTTCTCTTGCACTAGCGGTCCTTATTTGCACTTTATACTTCGTTCAATGTGAACATTATTGTAACATAAGTTGTTAACCTGGAAATTGTTGTGATACATATGTGTAAATTGTGTTAACAATTTATTGTTTTGGCACATTCATTTGTCGAAGTTGAGCAAAAATTAAGGAAGTGCTAACAATTTGCAGAAGATACATTTTTGATGTATTTAATATATTTTTTAAACAAATGATGGTATGCAATTTTCAATCACTACAATTTTCGAACATATCAAAAATGACTGATATTCAGGTCTACTTATGTAAATGATTTACTTGCAACAGGTATTTAACATCGAAAGAGTTAATAAGAGATTAAAATTCTTGCTGATAAAGTTGAGTCACTAGAAATGCAAAGATAGACCAAGTGAAGTAACATTTCTTGATCACAATGGTTCATTACATATTCAAACATTAAGTTATTTATAAACTGTAAGTTTCTTGTGGTTTATTTGGTCGGTTCTATAGGTATCTTTTGCGGTGGTTACCACTACAGTCTCAAAATGTACACCTACGAAAGAGTCAGAGCTAGGAACTTTGCCAGAACGTGGGGCTTCGTGCAATGTTCTCAAGCCATACCCATAGCTATTGGAGTCCCAATTTCAGGTAATTAAGAATTTCCTTACAATTACATCATGTCTGATGTTCATAATGCTACATCATAGTTGATATAGAATTTTCATAAAGTTACATTATATTTAATGTAGAATTATAAACTTATGATTTGTATAGAAAATTCATAAAATATCATATTGGGTGAAGAATGGTCACAAAGCTACATCATATTTGATATCGAATCTTTATAAAGTTATATCGTATCTGATATAGAATTTTTGCAAAGTTGTATTATGATTTGTCTAAGATGTTGACATTGATGATGAATGTTCATAAAGTGACATTAATGAAGAGTGTTCATAAAGTGACATCATATTTGATGAAGAATGTTCATAAAGTATCATACTTGATGGAATAAATCACGATACGAGTACGATAAAAATGTATGCAAATTATTGAACAACTCAACCACGATTGTTTTAGGTTACATGAACGTAAGTTGCGGAGGAAAGGCTGGTTATTATTTCAGCTCAACCTGCGTTCTAGTGGGTGGCTTCACACTCTTCTTCATAGACCTCCACAGAAGAAATTTGTCTAGACACAAACACACCAGGTCTAACGGGACCAAGCACCTCTGCGTCTCGGACAATTGTCCACAACGCCGGAAACTATCGTTCAGTCAGGAACCGGAAAACGATGGTCCACATGTGGCTACTGCTGGGGCTGCTGCAGCTGCACTTGTTCTGGGCACTGAAATATCTCCAACTCCAGGTACAAAATATAAACGCACACTAAAGATGCTACAAAGGTAACTAAAACAAACGTCATGGAATGGACATATGAACAGGGTAAACAAATAACAGGGTGGACAAATAAAAAATATCTGATTTGCAAATTATAGTAACTGAACTAAAATTATTCCAAATAGAACAGTATGATGGACAATGATCTTTTTCTGACTTACAGACAATGTTACGCTAACTGAATTAAAATTAGTTTAAGTAGTACTGGATGAATAATGATCATCTTTTGAACAACATTAAACTATGTTAACCCTACTTTTGCATTGACTCAATCAAAATTGTTCTGAACAGATCAGCCAGATGGACAATGGTGATCTTTTAGTTTTGAAACAAAGTTACACTAACTGAAGCAAAGTTATCTTAAATAAAACAGTATGATGGACAATGATGATCTTTTGATGGTCTTGAAATAGAGTTATATTAACTGAAGCAAAGTTATTTCCAATCGAACAGTAAAATAGCCAATGATGATCTTTTGGTCCTAAAACAGTATTATACTAACTGAACCAAAGTTATTTCAAATAGACCAGCAAGATCGACAATAATGATCTTCTGGTCTTGAAAGAGAGTTAAACTAACTAAACCAAAGTCATCTCGAATGGAATAGTAAGATGTATAAATAGAACAGTAAGATATCTTCACACCTTAAAACAAAGTTACCCTAACTGAAAGTTACGTAGAATAGCAAGATCAAAAGTTATCTTTCTGTGTCCTTGAAACAAAGTTACACAAACTGTATAAGTAAAGCTACGAACGCACAAGATACGTAACAGTAATGTTAAGACATACCTAAATACTCATCTGATTTAATTTCAGGTGAGATGATCGACGCTCTAGCGCCAGAGAAGCCCGAGCTAACATGCATCTCCGAAGAGGGTATCGCAGATATGGATCTGCCTGACAACATGCTCGAGGATCTCGATTATATCGGCGACTGCATAACCTCGTGCAACAAAGTCGAGAACTATTTGATGCTGTCGGAGTTCGAGAATAACTTGATCGCCGAGATGCCGATCATCATGGATCGCCGAGGTCGAAGGTGGTCCATCGCGCGATCGAAAGGTGGTCAACCAGCTATCGAACGACCTGCTACTCTTCAATCGGCAAACGAGGAAACCGATTCGAAGACGAAGTGGCATGTGACTAATGTGCCTCCTAATAATAGGGTGATCACAGTAATCGACGAAGCTAGCGCGTAGCTCGATGGACCCTTTTGCATAACGATTCGTTATGGTGCAATTTGGTGCGAACTCAGAAGGAAAGACACTCTGAGATTGTGCTATCAGCGCGCCTTTCTTTCTGCACCGACTGTGTATATACGAGATGTGATCTTTCTTATATTTTAATTTCGCAAAATTTACAGTCGAAGTTTGGTAATTATCTTGTAATTGTATTGTGTACATTTGGAGTGTTCGGAATTTTGGAATGATTGCAATAGTACAAAACTGAATGGTGTAAAACTTGATCTACACATTTTCTAATTCTTGAATTCTCTTTCATATACATAAATTTTAAATCCCCAAATTCTTAAAGTTCCAGATTCTTAAATACCCAAGTCTGCTTAAGTTTTCAAGTCGTCGAATCTTCAAATCTATCGATCTTTGAATTCTCAAATCCTTGAAACATTAAACTTCTAACTCTTAAAATCCTCAAATCTTCAAATCTATTAATCTCCGAAGTCTCAGATTCTTAAAAATCTAAATTGCCAACAGTCTATGAATCTCTAGATCCCTAAATTTCCAAATTAACAAATCATTCAACTCGTAAATTATCAAATATTCAAATCCCCAAATCCCCAAATCCCCAAATCCCCAAATCCCCAAATCCCCAAATCCCCAAATTCTCAAATCCTCAAATCCTAAAATTTCCAAATGATCAAATCCTCAAATTTCCAAATTCTCAAATCCCCAAATTCCCCAAACTCCCAACTAATTATACCACATATAACAATAGTAACTAAAACTTGAATCCCAAATTTAAATTAAAGAGAATGAAAGAATCTAAGGGACTAATTAAGTTCCAACTATCGCGCTGCCTTCGATCGTTTGTCTGGTTTGTTCCTCTGTTTTGATTAAAAATAAGTACGTAAAATTAAGAATCGTATTAACTATAGTTTTAGCGAACAGTGACACGCTGCTGGTTTGAAGCAGCGGTGCAATTGCTCGCGGTGCAATTAAGGACAATAACGTCGGCTTTCGACGAGAGGAACCACGGAAACGTTCCGTCCACAATGGAGATAACCTCGACTCGCGTCGACGTATTTGTTTAAGCTTCGTGCTAGTTCACTGCCACGCGTAGATGCACGAATTAAACGATCCTAGATTTGTATTCATTTTATTAGGAAATTGAACACAATTTATAATTGACAATTTTATAAAATGAAATTGACAATTCTATATGACTGTAGGATGATGATTGCATTCTGAATAATGGTTACTCGTGCTATGGCTCTGATTAATTATTGAAAAAATTGGGAAGAGAGAAAGTTAGTAGGATTATGTGCAAATTTTGTTTTTAATCTTGGAATTGGTTGGTATATTTCCAAATTTGAAGTTTTGGAATGTGGAGTTCGTAATTTTTCAAATTTTCATATTTTAAGAGTGAAACATGAAAGTTTCAATATTGTTTTTTGATATTTTTTAATGTTAAAAAATATTTAATTTTCAGAATTCCAAAATTCACAAACTAGCAAATTCCTATATTTCATAATTCCTAAATTCATAAATTGTGAAACTGCCAAATCCCAAAATCTCCAGATTTCTATATTTCATAATTCCTAAATTCCAAATCCCTAAATCCCAAAAATCTCACATTTTCAAATTCAAAATCCCTAGATTCCTACATTCCAAAATACCTAAATCCCCCAAATCTGAAATCTCCAAATCTTCAAATTCCCGAATTCCCAAACTTCCAAATCTAAAAATTCCTCGATTCTTATTTTCCAAAATTCCTAAATCCCCAAATTCTCAAATTTCCAAATCTCAAAATCCCTAAATTCCTGCATTCCAAAATTCCTAAACCCCCAAATTCTCAAACTTCCAAATTTCAAAGTCCCTAGGTCCTTATTTCCCAAAATTCTTAAATCCCCAAATTCTCAAACTTCCAAATCTCAAAGTCCCTAGATTCCTATTTTCCAAAATTCCTAAACCCCCAAATTCTCAAACTTCCAAATCTCAAAGTCCCTAGATTCCTATTTTCCAAAATTCTTAAATCCCCAAATTCTCAAACTTCCAAATCCCAAAATCCCTAGATTCCTATATTCCAAAATTTCAAAATTCCAAAATCCCTAAATTCTCAAACTTCCAAATTCCAAAATCCCTAGTTTCCTATATTCCAAAATTCCATAATTCCAAAATCCCCAAATTTTCAAACATCCAAATCTCAAAATCCCTAGATTCCTATTTTCCAAAATTCTTAAATCCCCAAATTCCCAAACATCCAAATCTCAAAATCTTTAGATGCCTATTTTCCAAAATTTCCAAATTCTCAAATCTCCAATCCTCAAATCCCCAAATAACTAAATTCCCAAATACCCTAATCCCCCATTCAAAAATTTTCCTTCCTAAAAACATACACTAGTGATTACAGTAACCAAAAAATCTCCAAATTTGTCTAGTAATAATTTAAAAAACAGGATCGTTTAATTCATGTCGATAGCTAGTCTTCTCCGAACGGGATTTGTTTATGGGCCGATGCTTCCACGTAGGCAATGCTAGCTAAAGGTATTGAAACTAGTCCAAAAACTCGTACGCAGCGATTAAGCAAACGATACTGTAACGATAGAAACTGTGCGTAGTCAAAAACGAGAGTATATCTTTGTACCGTCGTTCGAGACATTTTGAGAATTTTTCGTCGAGCAATCGTTTCTCTTTTTGTGATCGAGCGAGTCGCGAACGGTACAAAACGCAAAGAGATTACGATACTATTTATTTATCAAACTATTTATATTAGGATTATACCATACGCATGTCATGTACATACACGCACGGACACGTATATATACACACATACTCATGTACGCGATAATAAGCGTGTACTCCGAGATAGATTATTTAAGATGCTATCAACTGATCATAACTTCGGTTTTATACTCGAAAATATTCGATGCGATTGGATAAAAAATCTTTCTTCGATTAAATATAAAAATAGGACAAGAAAAATTCAGCGACAGTGATTTTGTTGAGCATTTTTATATCATGGTATTCGTATTATCGTTACTGTTAGCGATAACGTAAAGCTGCTAGTCGATCGTGTTGCATATACAACGCAAAGAACAATAAGTTGCGAACTACCGTTTATTATTGTACAACACAGCAACACCGAACAAAACTGCCTATATTGTAATATTGTAACGTTGTTAATACAAAAATGTGATTTTACCAACCAGCTCGTTGTTTCTACCTCTTTTTCACTTCTCCAGTAACGAACAACGTTGTGTTAGAACTGTTACTAGAATAACGTTGTGTTAAAACTGTTACTAGAACAAAACATAGATTTACCGAATGTTCCATTACGCCATCGATACATGTACGTACCGATAATTCGACGTTAATTACGAATTCTTGGTAACTGGTGGTCGAACGTTTGTTACGCGCGTTGGTATGCGAGAATTATCGAACGCGGTTCGTTGTACACCAGTAACACTTTATCGATAAATTCTAATTTGCTTTGGTCGCGATCTATTTGTACCGCAGGCGTAAACCACACGTTCTCCAATTCTGCGATTTGCATTTGAGCGGATACTGTTCTCTGGCCGACCATAAGTTCTCATGTTCAACAAACATATTCGTAATTGAAATCCCAAAATACGATCGACGATAAAATGAATAATTTACGTTCCGAATGCTGTAACGTTCGAGTGGATCATTTTGATATCGTGTAGTATTGCGAAACGTCAGATACGTATTGACAAGTTTACTCAAATGTAGAGAATTGCAATTTTTAAGGACTTTTTTATATGTATAGGGATGTGGAAGTTTTGAGATAATTTTATTTGGAATTTTTGGAATTCGGGAATTTTAGAATTTTGGGGGTTTGGAAGTTTGGAATTTTTTGAATTTCTGGAATTTTTTTGAATTTTTGAATTTCGCAATTTTGGAATTCTGGAATTCTGAAATTCTGGAATTCTGGAATTCAGGCATTTTGGCATTTTGGCATTTTGGAATTTGGGATTTTGGAATTACAGAATTTTTTAAGTTTTGGAATTTTTTAAATTTCTGGAATTTGGGAATTTTGGAACCTAGGAATTTAAGTGTCTAGAAATTCGGAAATCTAGTAATGCAGTAATCTAGTAATCTAGTAATCAAGTAATCAAGTAATCAAGTAATCAAGTAATCAAGTAATCAAGTAATCTAGTAATCTAGTAATCTAGTAATTTAGTAATCTAGTAATCTACTAATCTAGTAATCTATTACTCTAGTAATCTAGTAATCTATTACTCTAGTAATCTAGTAATCTAGTAATCTAGTAATCTAGTAATCTAGTAATCTAGTAATCTAGTAATCTAATAATCTAATAATCTAGTAATCTAGTAATCTACTAATCTAGTAATCTAGTAATCTACTAATCTAGTAATCTATTACTCTAGTAATCTAGTAATCTATTACTCTAGTAATCTAGTAATCTAGTAATCTAGTAATCTAGTAATCTAGTAATCTAGTAATCTAGTAATCTAGTAACCTACTAATCTAGTAATCTAGTAATCTAGTAATCTAGTAATCTAGTAATCTAGTAATTCAGTAATCTAAGAATTCGGGAATTTTGCAATTTTAGAATCTTTAAATTTAGAACTCGAAAAATCCAGAAATCTACAAATCCCAAAATACAGCAGTCCACAAATCTCGAAATTCCAAAATCCACTAATTCACATACGTTCCCCATTTACAGTAACATATTCGTAACATATCACCAATGCCACCAATCATTATCACCAAATTAAAACAAAAAATCTCCCTTCATACCCTAAAGAAATAAACCCCTTTCAGAACGCAATCAGATAGTTCGTTAATTACCAGGCGGCACGATTGTGCGCGTTAATCAGTGATCGACATATTACGTAGGACAACAAGTATGTTAAGAGCTCTGACCGACAGTTGCTTGAAGACGCCCCATGAAGAAGTGCCCCCCTGGTGTAGCCTCTATCACGTTATTTGATAAAAAAACGATTGCAGTCATCCGATCGAATCCTCCAGGTAAGATGTCAGGTTTCTTTGAAAAGGCTAACAACCAAGATGATTTACGTTCGTGGAACACCGGGCTTTTGATCGTTCGTTGCTTCTTGGAATAACCTTGGACTGTTCCAGAACAGAGACTCATAAATTAATTTCTTCTGTTTGTTCGACAAGGTTGAGGATATTTGTCTGCTTTATTATTTACTGTCTGCAATCTTCTTTTTATTTTTGTTGCAATTTTATTTGATTTTCTGTGGATTTTTTTGGGCACATTAGGTTAACGATTTACTACTTTATTAAATTGGTAGGTTTAATTTAAAGTAGTGGTTTTGAAAGCTTGATGACATAGGACTGCATACTTTTTACATTTAAGAATACTTTTATGTATGTTACATACTCTGAATAAATAAATATTTAGACTGTATTGTCATGTACTAAAATTTGCTTCATTCAAATTATTATTGCTGTAATAGAAAGTTCCATTATTTAACATATCTGAAATTCATTGTAGAATCAGTCACAAATCAGTAAAATAGTCCAAATAATTATTAAAGCCCCGAATAATTAAAAATTCGATTAATATCCGAAACTTATTACGGTGTGACTGATTACATATTCTTAAAGTAATATCAAAAGTCGCAGTAAGCAAATTGAGATGTCTATCAATGTGCAACGCGACATTCCTTCGGTATAAAGCTTCTCCAGTTATCTAACTTTGAATATAATTTAATCCTTCTTCCATTTCGCTTTGTCCGTAAAATACTGCGAACTGTAACCAACAATGGAAGCTTAGTCGACAACGCGATAATAACTTGTGATAAGGGAAACGCTTGTTTCAGCACTCCGAAATATACGAGTGGAGGATGCCCTATGGAAAGTTGCATGTCCTACCACTGAGCCTATTTATTCTGATCCCGGTGACATTTTTGATTACGTAAGTCCGTTCATACGTAGATGGATTTCAAATAAAACTTGGACTCGTAACATCATTCGTGGTTAACTTCGTGTGCGATACATCTCATACTGCAGATTTTCAACGTTTACCTTCATAATTTATTATTATTTCACACTATGGTTCAGCTGTTTCAGTATGTGCATACATACATATTGTATATCACAATTTTGACTAAATACTTTACTCAAATTAACTTGATTATTCAGCAATAATTAGAGATTGATTAAATGTTACAGCTCGAATATAAATGACACACGTCACCTTTTAGTTGATTAAATTTTCATCAAAATTCGAACGATGTCGATTAATTGGTTTGATAAATAACTGGAAGCATTTACCGAAACAATGACCACTGTTTCACGATGCGATGAAAATGAAACCGTAATCGGAACATCGACATCGATGTTCACCAGCTGGTTTATAGTCGATCAAGGTCGCAGTATTGGAAACAACAGTCATGCGTTTTATTTCCGACACTGCAATGTACATCGTGATCAGTTCGATTCATTACACTTTGTTGTATACACTTCGCGAGGAATATTGTTCTGTAAATATGGCTGCCTCCATAGTGGATGCAGCATTGAATTCACTGCATTTTTTATAACTTTTCTTTCAGAAATTCTGTTGTTAATTGAGATTGTATGTCTTTAAAAGATTCTTTGTAGAATTTGTTATTAATTATTTGTACTTAGACGAAACATTGTTCATCGTTTAAAAAATTAATCAATGTCACTAATCATTAAATAGTGAAACGTGATAAAATATGAAAACACGTAATGTCATTATTTGTTATTTATCTAAAAGTATTACTATATATGATATATATCGATAATCAGAAATTTTAATTTAAAAAAGGTGAATATTAAAAAATAATATTAAAATATCAGAATAAACGATACAGTTTGAAAACGAATATTTCAGGTACACCATATCGGTGCATTGGGACCATGTGCTACCAGGATTCCCCTACATATCGGAAACAGGCACCCTGTCACCGGAATCATGTATATTCGCTCAATTTCTGAATATAGCAGCGTTGCTCCGTAAATTTCACTAAGTTTTCGCTACAGTTAACTCATCGACTATGGCCATTTCTATCGTAACGACGGAGAACGCTATAATTTGTGCATTTCAGTCGCCTGTTGCGTGTATATCAGACACCGACAAGTTTCTCAATGGCGATTGGAAAGGGGCAAAAATCTCGTTAGCAAGAAAATCGTTGTTGTGGCGGCCTGGTGTGGTGCCCTAGCTTGTTTCGGACTCGATATTCTGGCCAATTTTCAAGAAGCTCGGGTTGTCGCGGCTCACATGATCGGAGCTATGACCTGCTTTACTGCTGGAACTTTTTACTTCTGTCTTCAAGTAACGTCAAATTAATCTTTGAACATGACACCGTAAATTTTAGGTTGGACATTTGGAAAACAATTAGTACATTGAGACACAGAGATTTCAATTTTGGACACATCTACATTTCTTTCTTTCATGATTAGATCATTGCATCAAATGTTATTTTTCTTTTCTTCAATCTGTCTCAAAAAATTAATATAACAGATATTAAAAATCAATACCTGAAAGAACAGTTCAACCTCCAAATAAAAGTGCAAGAAGTCTGCAATTAAATTTAGATTAAAATAGCTTAAATTAGCTACAAACTTCCCAACTAAGAATTAAGAAATTCTAAGATATTATACGTCCTATGCGTCCTGTGTACGTCCTCTCAAATTATAATTATTTCATTTCTCCAGACATACATAAGTCACAAAATGGTGCCGGCAGTGAACGGCAGAATTGTCGTGTACGTTCGTGTAAGCCTATCAATTTTAACCTTAATTTTAACAATTATCACGATCGTGCCTGGCTACATTTCAATGCTGCAATTTCAAGGTAACAGTTTCTCATTTTCTTGTTTGAAGTCCAGATGCACGGACACCGGTTATTTGATGACGACGATTTGCAGGCAACGACTACAAAAAATGGCTGCCAACGGACGGTGGCTGGGGTTGGCACGTTACTAGCGCAGTTTCCGAATGGGTTTTAGCGATTGTATACTGTGCTTTTCTTCTCACGTTTGTTCCTGAGTTTCGATTAATTAATTTCGAGGATCCTGTGGTCACGGTATACATTTTTTTTGTAACTCTGGTTATTTACAATATTTATGTTTAAGAAAATTTTTAATTAAGAGTACAAATTGAAATGCAATTTGAAGCTGCATTTTTCTTTGTGCTTATAACTTTATTTATAAAATTAATTGGACGGAGTTCAAGCTTTCTGTATTTCTTAAATTAACAGCAGTTTTTATTTTGTTTCATAAACTAGAAGTACAAGTTGAATTTGACCGGAGAAATTATTGGTTGAAATTTCAGACATATCTGTATTTTCTGATTTCAGCTCATATACTTGGATAAGGAACCAGGAATCAAAATAACCCACAAATTAGATTTACAGGCCCAGGAATGATGAATCTATTAAGCTACATCAAAACTAAGATTTATGATAAATTATATTTCTTTAAGAGATTATTGGAATCGATTGTACATATTGTTTATTTCATTTTTCCAACACATTCGATTTGGGGATTTTTGAACACAGAACATGGGTATTGCAGATTATAAAAATTTGAGGGTTTAGGGATTTGATTGTTTGACAATTTAAAAAATTCAAAATTTGGAAATTTGAAGGTTAAGGGATTTTGTAATTTGATAATTTGATGAACTGAGAATTTAGAAATTTGAGAATTTGGAGATTTTGACCCGCAAAAGTTTGACAATTTTGAAATATAGAAAATTTGAAAATGTGAGAACCAATCCTCGATTAAAATCAATCCACATTTTTCGAGTCTCCCAACTCCTAATTACTGGAACTCCTTAATTCTAAATACTCCACATAATTCAATCAAACAAAAGTTATCAAATAATTTATGAACAGGAATGTACCTGAATAACTTCTACAAACGTGTCCTATCACTCCCTGATCTCAAAACTCTCATCTAAAGAATACCCTGAAGCCATTCCCCGTTCAGAACGATTAAAACGATACCAACGTTGGCAAATGTCAATTAACAACGCCGTCTTTAACCAAATTCGAATGGTCCTTGAAGAAGTCCGCAGCCAACAAAATAAAACGAAACGTGCTTCAAGTTTATCGAGAAACGAAGCCCGTTGTTCAGTCACGCTTGGCAAACGTGTCCAAGAACTGGCGCTGCAATTCATTTTACATTGCATAAAATTATTGCAGCTAAAAAATAAGAATAATCCGCAGATGAACACCTTCGTGGAAGTCCATTGCAGATGTTGCAGCGTGTTATTATCTTGCAACCAGTTCAGATGCGGTATTTTTGATAAGGTACAGTCAACTGCAAATCTTCCCTAGGGAACCAAAAAAGGGAATGACTCGCTACTCTAACTCTTAGGGATATTTGGTTGGATTTTGAACTTGGAAACTTTAGGATTTGGGATGTAGGAATTTAGGAATTTTAAGATGTAGTAATTTGGAGATATGGAAGTTTAGAAGTTACAAAATTTACTGAGATTTGGAGATTTAGAGAAAATATGGATTTGAAGGAAAATTTAGAAATTTGAGGGCTAAGGAATTTAGGGACGTAAGTGTTTGGAAATCTTGAGATTTGGATACAAATGAATATGGAAATCTAGCAATTTGGGAAGTTAAGAATTTCGAAAAATAAGAATTTGGAAAAGAACCTAGAAATTTAAAGACATATTTGGATATCTTGAAATTTGAAAATGTACAAATATGAAAATCTAGGAATTGGTGACGGACATTGTCTCTATCTGCGTAACACCCTAATATACTTTTACCAAACATCCACTCTCCTGCTGCACATTCAGCTCAGAAAACCCTGATTTACCGAATTGAATATAGGTCGCAGTACCTGTGCGAGCGCTACTTTCGTTTGCCAGCGAATTTTTCAAACCCCTGCATCGAAGCTGTCAGGTGCGGCAGCGTCGATAAGCGTATCGTACGCACGTATCGTGACACGAGCAGCGTCGCGACGTACGTTCCTTGGTGAACGTCGGTTAGCGACGACGTCGGCGTCAGTCTCGTGGCGCAGCTGCCGAGAGCGCCGTTCTCGTTGGCCCATCGATCGCGCACTGTCGGCCATAACCTCTGCAATTTCCACTGTCTTCACCCTGGCCTCTTCGATAAAAACCCCGAAGCTTGCGATAAAAAGCAACGAATCACCGGAAACAACGTCGACAATTAATTACATTCTGGGTGCTGTCATTCTAAAACAAACAGGGTGTTGTTCGCTCCGGAAGACCTTCAACTGTGTGCAACCCCTTTCGGAGAGAGTTTGCAGTTTCGGTGTAACGTGACCGTACGTGTACGTCAGTGTGGAAATTACGAAGGTACAGGCAGATCTTGTTCCGAATTTTAGTGCTTTCGACAACCGGGTTTGTCGAAGCTCGCGTGCCAAGGGACCCATCCCTCTAGACAACGCCCGCGTGAGAACTCGCACGCGTCGATCGTCGACGAATTCAGTGAATCATCGTGGATTACAGTATTGCATACATTTCTGGCGCGAGTTCGTGGACCTGGCTCGATTACGGCATTACAAGGTATTCGAGAAACATTCTTGCGAGCTTTCGCAAGGGAGATAAGATTAAGTGGTCACGAGATAAAAGGCGTACTTTCTCTCGGTGGGAGTGCAATAGTAATTACAGTTAGCCCGTGACAATAGAGGTACGTCCTCGCCACGTGACAATGTGTTTTCTGTTCGAAGGTGTGTAGAAGAGAGGTCGGATGAGAGTAGAGCCGCAGTGCGCTCGTACGCGTTGCAGCGATTGATTCCCAGGGGAATAAAAGGTTTGGGAAACGAGAGAAAGAGACGAGCATGAGTGTTCGTGGCTCGTCGACGCGTGCATCGACGCGGACGTCTCCTCGATAGCGACGTCGTTCCCGGACGTCGTCGTGTGACGTCATCGGTTCCGGCGGGAAAGCTAAACGTAACCAAATACGCACAGCCGAAACATGGACAAAGGGGATTACCTAGTCAACCTACACTATCTTCCGATTATATTGTTTGTTTCGTTGCCTTCCGTTTTTATTCTGACGTGAGTAGCATTCTGATATCGAATTTACTTCTTTATGCACCTTCATCAGTTATTCCGTATTTTTTGTGTCGACCATTTAACTGCGCAGGGCAGAGGTATTTTTTATTTTCCTGCTTCGTATTTGATTTATAATTTAAAAGGTAGATTCAGGCAGGTTGAAGATGAAGTAAAGAAATGGAACGTAAACAAAGCCATTCTTTATTCTGAAACTATTCTTTATTTTTTAATTCTTTATTTTCAGAAAAACTTGAATTAATGTGCTATCAAAAAATTGTATAATTAATTGAAGATTTTATCAAGTTTTGTATGATCAAATTAAACTAACAAAAATCTGTATTACTAAGAAATTGTATAATTGAAGATTTTATCAACTTTATGTATTAAGTAAAGCAAATTTGATTAATTAAGTGCTTTATAAAGTTTGCTTTAGAATTTTTTCCAACTGTTCAGTATTTTGTTCACGTCATTAATCATCGATAACCCACATGATAATCAACATGTATATTTAGTAATTTTTCTTTAAATCGCTTAAGTCTTTGAGTATGGACACCTATGATTAGATATGCTACCGGCTAAGCTCGCAAAAATGCACAATGCATAATTATATGCAGAACGCTGCTTAAAACATTCTTCATTGAAAATTTGAAATGCAAATTTTCAGTAATTTTGCATAATGAACGTCAAAGCTAGATTTAAACGTGCGATGTTGTCAGTAATCCACGTCAAAAGCTGTTACAAGTTTGATTTCGCTAAAATATAGCTGCTTTATTTTTCATTAATTAATATTCAACGTTATTAAAATCCCCTTTGCAAATAAGACGATGAATTGAAATTTGCTCGTGCATAATCTGTATCCGCTTAATTTGCATTCTTTTAGATATACGCTTTAGTGCCTCATTTTTCATTTCTTATTTGTTTACATTTAAGATGCTTTTTTTCTAATATGAGATCATTGTTGATATTATTTTTGGAGGTTTCAATGTAGCTCGCAAAACTATTAATTTTCAAGTAGTAAAATATAAATTACGTAAAGTTTAGTAATAGATAATATTTCATTATTGTTAGGTATTAATACTTCATCACACTATATTTACACTAAATTAATATTACAATACATATATTTGTGAGTATCTAAAAATATTGTCAAACTGAAAAAAATCATGTGACAAAGAATTTCACTTTATCACGAATATTTCAATCCGTACATTTACTGCGAAAAGGTTACATACATCAGAGTTAAGTTATTCCTTTGCGAACTCTATCGCGAGCTTTCGAATACATATGTATCTGTTTGTGTTTTCCAGTTACATAATAGCGGTCGTATTGGGTCACGTGGAAGCTGGATTCCCTTACATCTCGGATGCAGCTTCGTATGCACCCGAAAGCTGCATATTCGCACAGTTTATCAACATGTTAGCGATGCTCAGTGAGTATAGCGTGTCGACATTTAAATTTTCGACGCTGACGAGGCGAGAAAATCGATTGACCCTTTGCACGCGGTACAGTAACCTCGATTCTCGTTCGCAAAGGACAATCCGATATAAAACTTCAGATCCCAGAAAATACGAAACAACCCCGCTATCGTTGATTTATTCTTTGTCTGTTTCAGTGTCGTTCCTCGTCTATATTAGGTATTCGCAGGTGAAAGAATGCTCGAGTACGTTCAGCCTGCAAGAATCTCTGTCGAAATGGAATTACTGGTCTTTAATTTTTGGCCTGGTGGGCACACTTGGCCTCTCCATTGTAGCTAATTTTCAAGAATCGTCCGTCAAGATCGTGCACTTCATCGGTGCTTTTCTTTGTTTCGGTTTCAGCACTGCGTATTTTTGGACACAGGTAGGATTTTCAGATGTAGCTTTTGTAAATATTTTAGAAATGTTGTAGTCTATGCTGTAGCTTCCTACGCATAAATTTGCCACGCATATATTTTTACGCGATAGATTGCTATGTGTTTGACTATCACGAGTTACATCGCCACGCGCTATATTGCCATGCGTTGTATTTCAACGCAATTAATCACCACGCGTTATGTTACCACGTATTAAATCACTATACGCTGAATTTCTACGCATTATATTACCACGTGTTATATTGTCTCGCGTTATATTGCCACGTATTATATTTCTACGCGTTGGATTATCACACGTTATTTTACAACGAATTGAATCACTGCGGGCAGTATTTCCACGCGTTATATTCCCTCGCACTATATTGCCATGCATTATATTGCCTCGCGTTATATTGCCATATATTATATTTCTACGCGTTAGATTACCACACGTTATATTACAACGTATTGAATCACTATACGTTATAATTCTACGCATTATATTGCCACGCGTTATATTGCCTTGCGCTATATTGCCACATATTATATTTCTACGCGTTAGATTGCCACACGTTATGTCACAATGAATTGAATCACTGCGGGTTGTATTTCTACGCGTTACATTGCCTCATGCTATATTGCCACACGTTATATTGTCACATATTATATTTCTATGCGTTAGACTGCCACACATTATGTCACAACGAATTGCATCACTGCGGGTTCTATTTCTACGCATTACATTGCCTCGTGCTATATTGCCACGCGTTATATTGTCACATATTATATTTCTACGCGTTAGATTGCCACACGTTATGTCACAACGAATTGAATCACTGCGGGTTGTATTTTTACGCGTTACATTGCCTCGTGCTATATTGCCACGCGTTATATTGCCACATATTATATTTCTATGCGTTAGATTGCCACACATTACATTAAAACGAATTGAATCACGGCGAGCTGTATTTCAACGGGTTAGATTGCCACGCGTTATGTTGCCTCGCATTATATTGCAACGCGTTGTATTACTATTCGTCAGATCAGCATGCGCCATATTATTACGAATTATATCACCACGAATCGCTACGTATTATATTATTATGTGTTAAATTGCCTCGCGTTATATCACAATTCACCAATTCTCTATACGTTGGATCACCACGCGTTGCATCGCCATGTGTCGTATCATCAGTCAATTTTATATCGTACCTCTCCGCCAAATTCAGTAATCTGGGTCATTAATTTGCACCTAAATTCCGAGTTCCCAAAACTCGATCATAAAAACGCCCACTTAACTCGTAAAAAAGTTCCCGATGAAACTTTCATTCGTCCGAACAAAGGAACGGGAATTAAAATTGAATGAAAAGCCGTGGATGAAACATCAATGCCGTCTAATTGGATCAAGCCAAACGAAGTCTGATTTGTTTCTGTAGGTTTGCGTAATTTCCTGGAAAGCTGATTCACCCACGGCACTAGATTGCATACATGTTATAAAACAAGAGACTGTCGTTTTGATGGACGTATTCTGTTTTCAGGCTGTGTGTACGTTCTACCTGCATCCAATAGGAAGTTCCTTGAGATTAGCGCATCTTCGTACAGCACTGTCTACTTTTTGCACTGTGTGTTTCATCATCACCATCATTACAGGTCCGCTGGCGTATGCGGCTTATAAGGGTTGGTTCGTTGTGTTTCCTTTCATTATCGTTATATGTCTCTTGCTGGTGATTTAATCAAGTGTTTTGGTACTTTTTTGTAGGTACGAATCCGAAGAAGTGGTACAAGGAGGACGGTGGTTGGGAATTGCATGTCGCTAGCACGATAACGGAATGGCTGTGCGCTATCGCGTTCTGCATCTATATTCTGACGTTCAGTGATGAATTTAAGAATGTCAAGGTCACGCATCCGAAGGTAGATGGAAGCTTTTTATGAGAATTCTTTTGGGATATGGATTTGGAAAATTATGAGGCGTTTATGGGTTAATTGGATATAGGTCACTTTAGAGGGGTTTCAAATTTAGTAATCCAAATTGCGACATTCTAAAATTATCAAATTTGCAAATTGCTAAATTACTAACTCTCAAATGCCTAAGTACCAAATCCATAAATCTCAAACCACCAAATCCACATCAGTGAGTCTCAAAATTTCAGAGCTTCTAGTCCCATATCTGCAAGTTCCAAATACACAGATCTACAGATGCACATATCCCGAAACCTCCACAAATCCTAAATCCTCAGATCCTAAACCCTAAGTCATCTTAGACCCCAAATTCAGAATCTTCAAATCTCCAAATTTCTACTATTATCGCCAAGTCTCTATTCTCTCCCAACTACAAGCTATTTCTCCGTCTTCAGGTCGTGTGCACCCGTAATCGTACAAGGCTCAGCAACGAGGCGTTGAACGAGAGCCAAAACTCCGTGATGGCTCACGATCACACGGCCAGGATCACCTGATCGCTCATAGGCAGAGGCGCCGGTGGTTACGTGAACCTCCTCTCACACTCTCCAGTGAACACCCCGTGTCCCGGTTACAGGTACCGTGAGTCCCGCGAAGCTTTATTGGACGAAATCGAACCTTTGGTGGCATCGACACCGCCAGCCATCTGCGACCTTGAGGGGAGAACCGACGTCCTCTGCCCGGTGCAAATACACGTGCAAGACCCGGCGATACGCGAACGACGACGACTGACCGGCGAACAGGAAGACGTTGAGTACGATCGTAAATGGTGCGAGGATCATTCGAAAAGGTGGATAGATCTGGACGAGAACGTTCTGGATGGTTATATCCTCATAGACGACACGTGTCTGGAACGTGGTGTGGTACCCGATGAAACGCAGGAGATTCCCTACCCTGAGGGACCTATGGACGATGACGAAGACGACGCTGACAGTCACGGTA
This sequence comes from Megachile rotundata, assembly GCF_050947335.1. NCBI lineage: Eukaryota > Metazoa > Arthropoda > Insecta > Hymenoptera > Megachilidae > Megachile > Megachile rotundata. The sequence goes on along the minus strand of NC_134991.1, from coordinate 7,908,799 downwards.
AAGAGTGTTCCATCTACAGTAGAACGAAGAGGGCAGCTTCGAGAAGAACCAGAGAAGACTTCGATCTGTCTACCACCTATCCACTAGCTAATAGTCACGGCAACGCTTATCTTGAGTCGAGTAGTCACGCTAGGTACAGCGAATTGTACTCGGAGCTAGCTGTCAGGAACTACCTGGAGACCAATCGAGACGATGTGGCGAATTACTCCGTGGCGAACAGCCACGGCGATCATAGTATATCGTCGGAAAACAGGGAACGGAGCTTCAGAGAGAACGCGGAGACTGATCAGCTGACTTGGGACACCAGACAGCACACCAATTACGAAGTAGCCAACAGCCATAGCAACTACAGGGTTTTCTACGACAGCCAGACGCAGCAGAGGGACTTGCTGCAAACGACTGTCTGGCCGATAGAGTCGTGGCGGGAGCAGCTCTTCGGGAATACTTGCGTAACGGAAGAGAAGCTGCAGAAGTCGGAAAACGTTGAAAGCGTGGGTGACGAAACGAGAACCAAATCGGAGGCGAAAAGCGATCCTATCGAGCCGACCTGCGACATCGAGCAGTGTCTGGTGCAGATCGAGGAGAGCCTCTTGAACATCGAACAAAACCTACTTCACGTACAAGACCTTGACATTCCGGAGTTGAGGAATCTTTTGTACAAAAGTCCGAGCATCGAGAAGAGCTTGTACGAGGTGCAGGACCTTCTCTACGCCGACGGTATTGTTCCTGTAATAACTAAGAGGAAGTCGTCGACCCTCGAGTCCGAAGACGAAGACGATGAGGACGAGGACGAAGAGGAGGAAGAAGAAGAAGAAGAAGTTTGGACGGATCGTAATATCACCGTGAAGGACAACGACAACGAGGATGACGATGCTGGCGCTGGTGCTTTCGACGCGTCCAACGAGGAGTCCTCCGACACTGCTAACGCTGAAGAGAACAACCAATCGGGATCGATGGATGATCGATCAAACACGGACTGTGTGAACGGGTCGACGGTTTTCCGGGAAACAACCACCGACTCGAATTACACGGAGAAACCCATGAACTTCATACCGAACAGTCTAAACAAAACGCTGCCTAGGAGGATCGTTCTGGACGGAGCCAAGGAGAACATCAGACTCTGTTCTTCGGAACCCGAGGAGCCGATGATCATCGATTACAACTTGAACACCAGCTGCGCAGACAAGAAACCGTTCTGGCGCGACAAATGTCACAGTAGAACAAACTCCCTGGACGAGAACTCCAAGTTTTCCAATCTGGACTCTTCGGATAAACGGGAGACTGGCAAGAGCTCCTTGCAGAACTTGCTGTTCGAATCCACGAACAACAACTTTCTAGACTTTACCGGGAAAGCTAGGTCCGAGGAGATGTTGCAGAACAGGTCGAAAACGAACAAGAAAGGTACGAGACAGAAACAATGGACCATCATGGAGGCAAAAACGGAGGACTTTCGAAGGAAACTCGAGTCCATTTCTTCGAATCGATGTTTCGCCGTGTCAGCAGCCAACGAACAAAAGAGGACGAAACTTTCGAAAGAGGTGACGACGAATGTGACGCGTCCTCGTGAGAAATCACGCGGTACAGGTTCGACGGACAAGCTACAGGATAAGGACAAGGAGTCCGGAGGCAAGAGTTTCGACAAAAGGAAGAGGAAGAAGATATCGAGTCGAAGTCAAAGCTCTTCTGAGAACGCGTTAGTGCCTAGCAAACTGATCTCCCTGTCGCTGTCCCTTCTCCTCGCGGCTTTATTGCAAGCTGTCAGGTGTCTGACAGACCTGGTGGAAGACGCATTCAGGTCTGTCAGCTACGACAGGAGCGGCCTATTGCAATAAAACACCATGGGGGCGTCCCATGGAAATTCAGTAGCGTCCACGACAAAATATCGCGTATGAATGACTAAGTTAGATGGCACTAAATATAATTATTTTTCGTCCTATTCCTGTTTGTATGACTTCGTTGATACTTCCTGTTAGGGCCAGGATTTTTGGACACGTTTGATATGATTGAGGACTTCTTTAAGAATGTTGGATATTTGTATCCACTTTTGATACGGTGACTTGGGATTTCGTGGATCCTCAAATTTTCAAATTGTTCTGAGGATTCGAAATTGTGGAATATTGATACCTGTATTTCCAAATTTTCAAATTTCAAACTCACAAGTTCCTACTTATGATCCCTGAATTCTTACGTTTTCCATAAGCACAAGTATTCGCTAATTCCCACATTTTCAAATCTTCATACTTCCATCTCATTTCCAACAAACTTCTAAATTTGAAGATTTGGAAGTTCATGAATTAGAACATCAGATCAAAATTTTATAAAATTCATTAATGTCCGAAGTTGCAAGCTCGGTTTGAAAATATGAGGACAACCGTTAGCTTCTGAAAATGAACAGCTTAAACAAGTCTTCGTCGATTACATAAAACGGGTCTAAATTGTCCATCAAGGTGACCACGTTCGATTCGACGATAAGCCAACGAACCTTGTCGATGTTAGAAACTTAGACCCACAGTCTTGAATGTGATTAACGTTGCAGTAAATCTGAGTTGACTGAGATCATAGTAGATGCTAGTATATCTAGGACATCGTACAAAGAGTTAGAGAACGTTGTTCAACTTTATCATCAATCGTTCAAATTACTCGTAATGCGTGTTAAACGTAATCCATGTCACCTATGATGTTCACCCGAAACTTCTAAACTTCTACCATAGGTGTTTCGTGTACAGTTTTCTTCTAATTAACGATTAAGTACTGAGATGCGTCGTTGGATTCGCGTTTGACGAGGTCGCCTTTATGGAACATCTGTTAACCTGATAACGGGAATCGCGTGTGTAAAAGACCATCCTAATTCAGACTAATTCCGACTATGATGAAACTTATCATTTGCAAACATAAACGTCCAGAAGCTGCAGCTGATGTCTGTGATAAATGCTATGCTTACGATCCATAATTATTGGCGTAATTAGACGGAAAGTAGGGTGAGACTGGTCCCACGCTGTAATATGGATTGATATTCTTTTTCCGCGTTGTACGAAAGACGTTTAAGATCCGTTACGTAATTATGAGGATTATTTCTGTAGATTCTACACTGTAGAATGTCTGACGTTAACTGTTTTGAAATTATTGAGGTTAGAAATTTGGAATTTAGAAGTTTTTGTATTTTCTTGGTGGACAAATATTTGGCATGATTTCTACGCGAGGGAAATTAAGATGTACTTTAGTATTTTTTTCAAATAGAAAATTTCGAAGTTTTCTATTTTCCCGATTTCACTGTTCTTAAATTTCTCAATTTTCCAATTGATCACATTCCAAATGCCAAAATTCCCTAAACTTATGTTTTCTGGTTCTGAAATTTCCCAAATTTTTATTTTTCTATTTTCAAGTTTCCTAGTTCCAAGTTCTTAAATTTCCTATGTTCTTAGTTCCAAGTTCCCAATTTCCTATTTCCCTAGTTTCAAGTTCCGAAATTCCATATTTCTTTAATTCCAAAGGTTTCAATTCTCAATTTCCCAAATTTCCCATTTGCCTAGCTCCAAGTTCCCAATTTCCCTATTTTTCTAATCTCAAGTTCCCAAATCCTTTATTTGTCTGGTACCACCTTCTAATTTCCCCTAGTTTTAAAACTCCTCAATCTCCTATTCCCAAACTCCCCAATTTCAAAAGTCCCTAGATCCCAAACTTGACTAATTCCCAAATTCTCTAGCCCCCAAATTCCTCAATTTCCTATTCACCAAATTCCCTAGTTTCAAAAGTCCCTAGACCCCGAATTTGGCCAATTCCCAAATTCCTTAATTCTCTATTCACCAAATTCCGTAGTTTCAAAAGTCCCTAGACCCTGAATTTAGAAAATTCCCTAGACTCCAAATTCCTCAATTCTGTATTCTCCGACCTCCCCAATTCCAAAAGTCCCTAGACCCCGAATTTGGCCAATTCCCAAATTCCCTGGACCCCAAATTCCGTAATTCTTTATTCACCCAATTCCCTAATGTCCAATATCCCAATTTCGAAAGTTCCTACTGCCCAAACTCTCTAATCCCCAAATTCCCTAGTCGCCCACCCCCTTAATTTCCCATTCTGCGAACTCCTCAATTTCAAACGTCCCAAGCTCTAAATTTTCAAATCCTCAGCCTCCCAAATTTGAAAACCCAAAAATTTACAAGCATCCACCTTCAAAATTCCCAAATTGTAATACTCGCCGATTCTTCAATATCTAAAGTCCCGAAATCTTCAAAACACCTCTTCTAAAAAGTCCGTTAAAAACTAACAGGAATAAAGCAGGCGCCAAGCTCAACCCAGATAAAAAGTCCAGTTACGCCAATGTCCACAATTACGTTTCTACAGTGTACGCTTCCAATACGAAATGGTTAAAGAGGATTAACGTTTAAAGGAGAGCATTCGGTTACAACGGTCGTTACGCTCGAGTGATTAATATAGTAAGAGACTCTTGTCGAAGGGATTCTATTAAAAGGTGCTACATTACAATTCGCGTTATAGGGGAGGAAAGTTCGCGCTGCGGAGGAAATCGAACAGAAGTTTGAAACCTGAGCTTCCAAAAGGTGTTTACGGATCGCTAGACGGATACATATTGCCAGAAACGATGACACACGGTGTGTGAAACTGATAGTGCACGATAAATAGGAAGAAGAATGTGTGAGATATATTATCGATGGAACAAAGTACGGGCTAATCATGCACGGTGGTACAGCATCGCGTGCGTACGTTCAAAAGTGCCTAAACTCGTCGCGTGTCGATAGTACGCGGGATGCAGAACATATTTGTCTAATTGATTAAACTTTAAACTAACGATTTAACGCTACTCATGTCTTATCTATCGTAAGCCTCTTTTTTCAAAGTGTAACAGTTGCTGGGTGACGAGAACATGAAGAAATGACAAAAAAAAAAGAAATAGATAATAAAGAAAAACGAAGTGGTGGGAAACGCTTAGAAACACGTTGGAATTGATTATGCTTATCACTTCATCCCTTCCTGTATCCTCTGTCAGCACAAATTCGGTCAATTAATTTCACTCGCGTACAAATTATCAGAGACAACTTCTTGGCGCAGCTCTTGAATTCGTTTCGATAAACTTCGTTACCGAACGCGCCAACTTTTCGAATTCTGTTCGAAAACCTCGTTTGTTACGGCTCGCATTATGTAAATTCTCAAGTTTTTTCAGGGTACTTTTTAATTGAGATTAAGAAGTTTTGGCGGACTCGTGCTTCTGAATTGAGGAATTTTTTTACAAACATGCTTTTGACATTTAGAAGTTTTTGGAGTTTTGTTAGGTTTGACACAGTTTGTATTTATAGATAGATGAATTTCAAGTACTTATTATACATGAATTTTAAGTACTATTTTCAAGGTATTTTCCTGAATTCATTTCTTCAAAATTCCAATCTTTACATTCAAAAGTCATCAAATATAATTTTAAATTTACAAATTCATACCTGAATTGCAAAATTTCTATGTTCGCCAATTCTATCATCGTCCTGAAACGCTCTGAGAGACTCCTTAATGGTGACCCTAAACCAATTTCGACTATAGTCCATTCGCTCCTACAAAACTCTATACCTAACTATTTCGAACCAAAGTGTCATAATTTGAAGAAAAGAAAAATCGAAAAATAACCTAAAACCAGTAGAATTATCTGAGGAAGTAAAAGTACAATACGCAATTGGCATATGGCAATCCGGACGCATAGAGGGTGAGAGAGAGCAGTATCGATCGATGGTTTACGCTTATCGCACGAGATAATGGAGCACGGCTCTAGGTTCCGAACGTTTTCGCGTATATACACATTCCTCGGATTCCTAGAGCACCATCGATCCGTGTCTTCGTATAACATCACGCCGCTTCGTAACTCGCATCCGTTATCCTCGAGATCATTAATTTTCGCCAACACCTGACAGATAATCCACCTCGAATAATCAACGATGCTCCCGAGTTAACGAGAACAAGGCTAACGTTGTAAATAAAGTAAGTGTCCGTAATATCGCCGGCATGTAATATCGCCTGCAAGAAACATTTGATGAAAATGTTGGCAAAAATCGACGGACTATGGTTTGGGCTTAAAGTGTATGCAGAGGGGCGGATTTTATTGATAGCGGTGCTTTAGCGGGATTTAACCTAGGAGACATATTGCAATAAATTTGGAGCAGGGAAATAGAGTAGGTGATTCTGTAGAGTGAGACAAATTTTAGATTAGAGAAGGTAAGTAATTCAGGGATATTTACTGAATGTAATTCGTAACGTTGTTAACACTTTTTCACGTCACATACGCAGAGGTAAGAAAATTCCACTCAAATTTATTACCTGTATTATTAAAATGTTGTTCGGTAACCTAATCAGAAATATTAGTATTGACTATTTGAAACTTTAAGAGCAATAGAGTATTGTGAAAATATTTTGGAAGATTTTCTTTTAATGAAAATATCACCTTGGGTATTGTTGAATTAGATGTTCTATTGAATGAACTGTTTCAGTCAATATGTAACATTCAACGTATTATATTATAAGTAACATATACGAATAATTTAATTTTACAGTCTTCATTAATGGTCTCATCATCAGAAATCATGATATATGACAGATACGAAGTAAACGTCATTTATCAATCATTTAGTGAACAAAATGTCACCTAGACTTGCTCCTTGTTATTTAATCAGAATTCAAGGATATGATGCTCTGGTTTTAGTATTGATACAATCAATCAATCTATGAAATTCATAGATGGAAATAAATGAAAATAAAAAAAATGGTACAGAAAAATGGTGTAGGCGGTAAAAGCTGTCAAAAAGAGAGGAATTGAAGAGTGGTAGTTTCAAGTTTCAATGCAGCATCTGATACCGGGTGCAGATATAAAATTCATGCAGATATGGAGATGAATTTTATTTGACCAAAATTCAAGCAAAATCGATTGGAAAAATAAAATTGTTACATTTCGCTGAGTTTCTAGATGAAAGTATTTTTGAAATATAGTACTAGTGATTGTTTAATGAAAATATGGATATTTATGTATTAATCATGATAATCAAGTTAATTAGATTAATCGAGATCGTCAAATTAATTAAATTGATCAAGTTGATACTGTTGATCTATTTAATCCAATTAATCTAGTTAATAAAATTAACAAAATTAACAAAATTCACAAAAATTCATAAAATTCATAAAATTCATAAAATTCATAAAATTCATAAAATTCATAAAATTCATAAAATTCATAAAATTCATAAAATTCATAAAATTCATAAAATTCATAAAATTCATAAAATTCTTCAAATTCTTCAAATTCATCAAATTCATCAAATTCATCAAATTCATCAAATTCATCAAATTCATCAAATTCATCAAATTCATCAAATTCATCAAATTCATCAAATTCATCAAATTCATCAAATTCATCAAATTCATCAAATTCATCAAATTCATCAAATTCATCAAATTCATCAAATTCATCAAATTCATCAAATTCATCAAATTCATCAAATTCATCAAATTCATCAAATTCATCAAATTCATCAAATTCATCAAATTCATCAAATTCATCAAATTCATCAAATTCATCAAATTCATCAAATTCATCAAATTCATCAAATTCATCAAATTCATCAAATTCATCAAATTCATCAAATTCATCAAATTCATCAAATTCATCAAATTCATCAAATTAACCAAATTAATCAAATCAATAGAATCAAACCCAATTATGTAAAAAGAAGTCGATGTTTGTTCAAACCTTATTTTCTTAACCAACACTACAAATTTTTACACTTTAATCGTTTCAACACACTATGCAGAAATAAATAGGATAATGTTTCTATCGACCAAGGTAAATTCGACATAAAAATGTTTTTTCCTTTTAACTACCGAATGAGAGTTATCTGAAATGTGGTAGACATTGTTAGGTGCATTTAGCTTGTATCAGGACCAATCGATTTTCTCGACGAGTGGATTTAACTGATACGAGAGTTTAATCAAAACCCCATGACCAACCAACGGAAGATCAAAGTTTCGAGCGCAACTGAAAAGTTTTATTCGATCACGTTCGACTTGTTCGCAGATGAAAACGTTTCATATTCATGACGGGTCAGTCCACGTTGGAATTTTCAATGATCCGCAGATGGAACACACTTTCAATATGCAAAAAGCGAAATGAAAACGTATCCCTAATTTTCAACTTATCAAATACCCATTTTGCTCGAGTTCCAAATATTCGGATTTTCGTGTCACTCAATTGTACAAGTTTAAAATTTTTGTTTAATTTTAAAGTTTTTCAAATTTTCAAACTTACAGATTTTTCAAATTTCAGATTTTTAAACTTCCTGATTTCCAAATTTCCAAATTTTTAGATTTTTCAAATTTCCATATTTTTCAAATTTCCAGATTTCCAAGTTTTCAGATTTCCAAATTTTCAGATTTTTCAAATTTTTTAATTTCCAGATTTTCAAATTTTCAGATTTCCAAATTTACAGATTTCCAAGTACACCAAATTCCCAAATTTCACAAATTTCCAACTCTCCAAATTACAATATTTCTAAATTATCAAATTCCCAAATCTGCAACCAATAAATTCCTAAATACCCAAATCTGCACTTCACAAATTCCCAAATTTCAATATCCCTTCAAAACCCCTAATTCCTAAATTCCTAGATTCGCACATCTCCAAATTTCTAAACTTCCTAAACATCCCAAATATCCAGCCCTTTATAAATCCCCGAAGTTCTAGACTTGAAAAATTCAGATGCCCGAAATTATGAAAATTTGAAACATCATTTCGAAGGTTTGCGATATTCGTCGCAGCCACGTTGAAATTTTCAACGCTTCTCCCAGTAACACACTCTGAATATATTCAAGAGAATCGGCACCGCGAACGAAGCTTTCCGTTTCGAAGCTTTACGACGCTTTCGAGCGGTTTACGAAGTTCACGTCGCGAGTCGCTTCATTTCGCGGTGGATATTGGTCCTAGCAACGGCTGGGGTCATCCATAACCCGACGATATTGCCATCTAGTCGGCTATTTATTGCGCGCCGCTATATCAGAACAGATAATACTCTTTCGGCTGGTGTCCCCGTGGAATATCAATCGTTTAAATCGAACCGTTCGCTTCATTTTTACGTAGCCGTCGCCTAAGAACCCGTCTTTACGACGGAGACCGGTCACCAACCATTATCCGTGTAATTCTGAAATATACCCACGGCGAGAGTAAAACCGAATCGGTGCCTTTTTGATAAATCACGACGGCGAAATCGCCAGAAGGCATTTCTCGAACTCGAGGATCCGCGATTTAGAGTGCTCGAGTGTTTCTGCTGCAACCCCATTTTCGACGCTCGTCGGTTAACTTCCAACCTTCGAGGTAATAAAAGAACAAAATTTCCAGAGGGATCGAATAATTTGGTCATTTTTTGCAGGACTTGTGTGAAGGTCATATTTTGTAGTCTTTCAATTTTTTGCATTTTTACAATTTTTATTTAAATTATAGGAAGCATTGCAAATGTGATTTTCATCTCTTGTAGAGTGTTTCGTTGGTTGTAGAAGAAAATGGGAAAATTTATTTTGCATTGATTGGGTTAGACGAAATTTCAGAGGTAAGGAAGAAATAAGAATGTGATTGAGGCAGTTATTGTATGAGGTTTAGTACACAGGGTGTTTCACAATTAATGTAGGTCCCCGAAATGGGAGGTAGCTGACGTGATTCAGAATAAGATTTCCTTTTGCAAAAATGGGGTTTGAAGCTTCGTTTTTGAATTATTAATAAATATAATTTTATGCTCCGTAATTTCCACGCGCTGTATTTCCACGCTCCGTAATTTCCACACGCCGTATTTCCAAGCATTGTATTTCTACGCGTCGAAATTTCTATGCGCCATAATACCACATACCGTAATTTTCACGCGTCATAATTCCACGTTCCGTAATTTCCATGCGCTGTATTTCCACGCGTCGTAATTCCCACGCGCCGAAATTCCCACGCGCCGAAATTTCACGCGTGAAAATTACGATGTGTGATATTATGGCGCGTAGAAATTTCGGCGCGTGGGAATTACGGGGCGTGGGAATTACGGGGCGTGGGAATTACGGGGCGTAGAAATACAGCGCGTGGAAATTACAGAGCGTGGAATTATGACGCTTGAAAATTACGATGTGTGGTATTATGGCGCGTAGAAATTTTGGCGCTTGGAAATTACGACGCATGGAAATACAGCGCGTGGAAATTACGAAGCGTGGAATTATGGCGCGTGAAAATTACAGTATGTGGTATTATGGCGCGTGGAATTATGGTGCGTAGACATTTCAACGCGTGGAATTATGGCGCGTTGAAATTTCGGCGCGTGAGAATAACGACGCGTGGAAATACAGTGCGTGGAAATTACGGAGCGTGAAAATTACAGTGTGTGGTATTATGGCGCGTAGAAATTTCGATGCGTAGAAATACAATGCTTGGAAATACGGTGCGTGAAAATTACGGAGCAAAAATATATATTTCTTAATAATTCAAAAACGAAGCTTCAAACCCCATTTTTGCAAAGGGAAATCTTATTCAGAATCACGTCAGCTACCTCCCATTTCGGGGACCTACACCAGTTGTGAGACACTCTGTAATGAGGTAGTTATGGTAACCCACGCATCAGTATCAAATATTTTATACGCAATATGTAAATAACTTGTGGAAAGGTCTAATATACTCGGTAGCTACCTTTTGCCAATTTATCCTATTGACTATGTCAATGAGCACCTTAACCTCTTGCACTACCTTGACTTCTAGTGACTCCTTCAGCTGTGATCAATTTTAATACGCTTCAACCTTGGAATCCAAGTTCAATTATAATTTGCATAGTGAACGAATAATACCGAATTAATATGACATTTCAACCTTCTTTTTTTAATATTCTGTTATTAGTTCTGGCAAAACATAATGCAAGGGGTTGAAGTTAAAATAATATCAAAAAAGTGAAATCTGATAACAAACTCGGGAGAAAAATTACTTACGTTATTTTGTAACCAGCTGCAATTCTCACAATTCTAAAGAATAAAAGTATAAATAAATAAAAGAAAAAAAGTATGACAAAATAAAGCTTTGACTTCAAATTAGAATTGCGAAATCGAATTTTGAACATAATTGGAACGCAAACATGACCTAAGCAATAAAAAGTCCCGAGTTTGTCATCAAACCCTTACTAACAAAAAACCGTATTTTCATCCTCGTCATATCAAAGTTGAAATATCTCGGTGGTACATGGTTACCTCGTCACAGTTTCCAGATAACGTTTGAATAAATATTCCACGGGGACGTTTCTTTGCCTAATTAAAAACATGAACGTTCCCTTTGTGAACGATACAGTCTTTCATAAACGACCTGTTCTAAACACCTTTGTGAATTTATGATTATTTCCCGCAACAATGCTTCGTGGCCTACTAAACTTCACCTCGTTGCCGTTTGAATCGTGTCAAGAGCCACGGTTTTATTTCTTTGTGCTGACCAAGGAAGCCTTTGGCAAATAATATCTTTCGCTACGTGGTATCTGGTTTTAGGATTACACGGTACGAGTCTCACTTTTGCCGAGATCGACGTCAAGATCCTTTCCGCCTCAAAGACGTGACGATTCGCGAAAAGCTTTCAACGACTCTTTTGTTTATTTGTAAACGGGACCAAACGACAGAGAATGAAAGACAGGCAACTTTGCTCGCGAAAGCGGCTCTTCGTGTTTTCTCTGCCTTTGATGATAGACATCGGGACTGCAAATTGTCTCGTTTCAAGACCCTTACTTTTACATCACTTTTTCCTGCCGGCGAAATGAAACTCTTTAATTCTGATCTTCTTATTGGTTTCGTTTAATTTTAGTTTATTATTCATTATGCTGTTTATTCTTCCAATAAATTATTTTCTGATCTTCATGTTAGCTTTACTAAATTTTATTAGTTTGTTATTCTTTGGCTTTATTGGGTTATCTGTTTATTCCTCCAGCAAATTATTTTCTGATCTTCGTGTTAGTTTCACAGATTTATTAGTTTGTTATTCTTTGGCTTTGTTGGGTTATCTGTTTATTTCTCCAGCAAATTATTTCCTGATCTTCATGTTAGCTTTACTAAATTTTATTAGTTTGTTATTCTTTGGCTTTGTTGGGTTATCTGTTTATTTCTCCAGTAAATTATTTCCTGATCTTCATGTTAGCTTTACTAAATTTTATTAGTTTGTTATTCTTTGGCTTTGTTGGGTTATCTGTTTATTTCTCCAGCAAATTATTTTCTGATCTTCGTGTTAGTTTCACAGATTTATTAGTTTGTTATTCTTTGACTTTGTTGGTTTATCTGTTTATTCCTGCAGCAAATTATTTTCTGATCTTCATATTCATTTTATTAAATTTTATTAGTTTATTTATTAGCTTTGTTGGTGTTCTATTTATTCCTCCAATAAAACATTTTCTGAACATCATGTCAATTTCACTAAATTTCATTAGCTTATTATTTGTTCATTTCATTAAGAAATTTGTTTATTTTTCTATTAGATATATCTTCGTCTATCAAATTATTATTAGACACATAATAAAATGGTATAGATTTCTATTCTTTTCATATCAAGTTTAACAATTTTGTATCGTACATTTTTTTTAGTCATTTTTCATCCTAGGTGTAATGTTTACTAGAGAAAGAATCATGGAGTACGCAAAATATTATGAATGGAGTATGCTTTTATGGAAGGCAATTAATATGCAGAGTAACTTATTTTTCTATCGAATGTGATCATAGTTTATCGGACTTTTCTGCACACGTCACGAAAAGTTTTTAAATCCGCAGCTTCGGGAATATCGATTTTTTGGAGTATACCAGAACACGTGATGTTCCCAGAGTACATCACACTTTTCTCTGGAAAATTCCTGTCATTTCTGGAAATGTTTTCTTATTTTTATATGAAACAGTACTTTGACGAAATATTATTTAGGTTGATATTGCTATTAGACTTTAAATTAGGAAATTAGAGATTCAAATGTACAAAAATTCAGTGATGTAAAATATCAAATTTTTACATTTTTAAACCTATATATTCACACTTGGAAATTTAGGAATCTAGAAACTGAGGAATTTAAGAATTTAGAAATTTTTAAATTTTCTAATTTGGATATTCGGGAGTTGCAAATTTATAGCACGTAGAAAAGTAAAAATTTGAGCCACAAATTATCTAATTTTCAATATTTTCAAATTTTAAATTTAGAAATATGGAAATTTGATAATTAGAAAATTAGTAAATTTAGAAGCATGAAATTTAAAAATTAAAAAATTGTGACATTTAGATTATCCCAAAATTCCTAAATATAGAAATCCCCAAATAAAAAAATCTCTAGGTCTTCTCACTTCTAAATCTCAAATCCCTAGATCCCCAAATCCCAAAGTCCCTAAATTCCATTTTCCCAAAGTTCGTGTCTCCAAATTCCTATATTTGTATCCTAAAATTCTCAATTCCTCAAGTCCCTAAATTTCCAAATCCATAAACCATTAAATCCCTGAATCCCTAAATTCCAATATCCATACATCCCTAAATCCAAAGTCCCCAAATCACAAAATCCTGACCTATCCCCAAATTCTCAACCCACCCTAAATATTAAAAGAATCCTAAAAAATCAACAAGTGAGAAATCTCTGTCTCTAAACGACCATACTTTCCTGTTTAAAATTCACCTACGCGATGGCGACAGACTAGTAATTTTCCCATTTGCACGATGTTTGCAACGGGAACACGTCTGTCCGTTTGCTCGTTGCATTATTCGAAATCGAAGAGCGAAGTGCGAGCAGTTATTTCCCCCAGGAATCACGTTTGAAGAGGAAAACGAGCACGCCCGGCTTTTCGACTTGATCAACAAGGGAAATTGACGGTGGGGAAATATTTGAAGCGAACACTTTGATGTTTGATGCGGTTGCCGTTTAATCGAGCAACCATGTTTTGTTTCTCGTTTACAGGGAAGTTGCGCGTAAAACGTGCTGGAGCTTACTCTTTAGCTTTGCAGCAATAATAGCTCATTTTGCCCGCGGACGGGCATGTGACGGGCACTCGTTGATATGGGGAGAAGCAATTTGAAAATTGGATAATGATAATGTTATGGTTTGACGAAAATTTCATGATTTGACGAGTTGATGTCACAATTTTATAATTTGATGGTTTGAGGATTTCACGATGGAACAATTTGATAATTTTATGGTTTGACGATTTGAAAATGTCACAATTTAATAATTTGATGGGTCGATGATTTGACGATGTCACAATTGGCGCGTGGAAATACAGCGCGTGGTAATTACGGAGCGTGGAATTATGGCGCGTGAAAATTACGGTGTGAGGTATTATGGCGTGTGAAATTATAGCGCGTAGAAATTTCGGCGCGTGGGAATTACGGCGCGTGGAAATACAGCGCGTGGAAATTACAGAGCGTGGAATTATGGCGCGTGAAAATTACGGTGTGTGGTATTATGGCGTGTAGAAATTTCGGCGCGTGGAAGTTGCAGAGCGTGAAATTATGGCGCGTGAAAATTACGGTGTGTGGTGTTATGGCGTGTGGAGTTATGGCGCGTAGAAATTTCGGCGCGTAGGAATTACGGCGCGTGGAAATACAGCGCGTGGAAATTACAGAACGTGGAATTATGACGCGTGAAAATTACAGAGCGTGGAATTATGGCGCGTGAAAATTACGGTGTGTGGTATTATGGCGTGTGAAATTATGGCGTGTAGAAATTTCGGCGCGTGAAAGTTGCAGAGCGTGGAATTATGGCGCGTGAAAATTACGGTGTGTGGTGTTATGGCGTGTGGAGTTATGGCGCGTAGAAATTTCGGCGCGTAGGAATTACGGCGCGTGGAAATACAGCGCGTGGAAATTACAGAACGTGGAATTATGACGCGTGAAAATTACAGAGCGTGGAATTATGGCGCGTGAAAATTACGGTGTGTGGTATTATGGCGTGTGAAATTATGGCGTGTAGAAATTTCGGCGCGTGGAAGTTGCAGAGCGTGGAATTATGGCGCGTGAAAATTACGGTGTGTGGTATTATGGCGTGTGGAATTATGGCGCGTAGAAATTTCGGCGCGTAGGAATTACGGCGCGTGGAAATACAGCGCGTGGAAATTACAGAACGTGGAATTATGACGCGTGAAAATTACAGAGCGTGGAATTATGGCGCGTGAAAATTACGGTGTGTGGTATTATGGCGTGTGGAATTATGGCGTGTAGAAATTTCGGCGCGTGGAAGTTGCAGAGCGTGGAATTATGGCGCGTGAAAATTACGGTGTGTGGTATTATGGCGTGTGGAATTATGGCGCGTAGAAATTTCGGCGCGTAGGAATTACGGCGCGTGGAAATACAGCGCGTGGAAATTACAGAGCGTGGAATTATGACGCGTGAAAATTACGGAGCGTGGAATTATAGCGCGTAAAAATTATGGTGTGTGGTATTATGGCGCGTATAAATTTCGGCGCGTGGAAATATTTGATGAGTCAACGATTTGACAACTGAATATTTGACAATTGTAAATGACAAGTAATATAAAAAATACAAATATAAATAATTTCAATGACACACTCAGAAACGTAATAAACAATTAAGCTCGAACAGAATTCAAGTGAACTCATTCAACGCATTCATAAAAGTTGTTAATCCCAAAACAAACGTTGAACGAGCGTTGAAAGAAGGATAAAAAGTTTCTGAAGGAAAAACACGTCGATTGAATGTTCTTGGATAGATGGACCCGCTTCATTTTATCACAGTTGCAACTGGTGAATTCGTGAGAGTAATTCGACGCTTTCATTGAAGTTCTTTACTCCGGGTGCTTAGGAAATTTCAACGACACTCAAGTAACTCGTAACGCGAGCAATATGTGCGAGAACTCGACAGTAAACTCTGCCGCATGCACACAGGAACGAACGGAGGCTGGTTCCGAGTTGTGTTCCGCGAGAGTAATAGTTTCTGCCAGCAGCCGAAAGTCCGCCGGAACATATGTCCGTGGGAAACAAGAAAATAGAGTTCTTTAGGAAACCTTAATGGAAGAATTTTACAAGTACATTTCGAAGTAACGTAAGCTTCTTTTGGGGATGACTTAACGATCTTTTAAGAGAGCTTCGAGAATTTCAGAGTTTAATAATTTGAGAAATTCAGAATTTAGGGAGTTTGAGAATTTGAAAATTTAAGAACATTTTGATTGTTTATGTATCTAAAAATTTAAGTAAGTATGATTACCATAGAAAATACATGAAATGTAATTTTACTTCATTTCCAAAGTTTACCCTAAGAGATGCATCAAGGAATGTCTTACTATATACGACCATTTCCACTGTGGCAATCATGTGCTCTGATACTAATTGCTAGTTCGATAACCTACATATGTACGTAACATATACCTTGGTTTACTAATTAAATTTATACATTGCAATGTCTACAACTCTACAAAATCGTGTAAGCTAAGGAACCTAAAATCGAATATTGAACTTTCGATATTATAAATATGCTGACCGACATGATTCAATATAACAATAATTTAAAAAATGACATATTTTAAAATGACATAATTTTCTATAAAAAAATGTGAAAAATGAACATAAGTGAAATTTCTTTAGAAAATGACGTGAAACTTGAAAATTTCAATTTTGCCCAAAGCACTGTTTCATAGTCCACGTGACAAGTAGCGCAAGAAGAGGCCATAAAATCAGATTACATTTAATAAAACTATGGTAGGAATGAACGTAGCCAGACTCTGTGAAGTTTAAGTAGTTTTTAATTGAGCGAATATGCTTCCGTTGGACGGTAATTGAAACAAAGTTGACGGAGTATGTAGAATTTTATCGTTTTTCGTTGGAAAGTTCAGCAGCTTGGATATTTTGATGCATATTAAATTTAGCAGTTTCATGGCGCCGTACGTTTTAAGCAGGAAATTACCAAGTCTAAGTATCCTCAACTATTTCCTTCCGTTTCCGAAAGCAACGGCTCGTACTTCTGCACGAGAGAAGTTTCGACTTGTAAATAAAATATACGAGCGGATAGAGGCTCGTTGGCATTTCTAAGGGCAGCAAAATTTTTCCCGGCTGTTGTTTGATTAAACTTCCGTCAGACGTTGAAATAAACATCTTCTTCAATTCGTTTCGTAATGGCCTCTTTTGCAATGCTAATTTCCACCCGTGGCGGAGGAAAAACTAACTTTCTAACCGCAACAACAACATTTGCATTTTAATTATATAGCGAAAATCGCTTTTGTACTCGGACCCCAAAAGTAATTATCTATCCACGGCGTTGTTACTCGAATTTCTGTATCAACGAGTGTACATTCCAAGACTCCTGCTCAATTATGCCGGCAAAATTTATGGACTGCGAACTATAGGGTGTTGTTAATGTGCCTGAAACCACCAGGAAATGAAAGGGGAATCTCGTGCATTACGTGGCATTAACTAATCTACCAAAGTTCGCTATAACGCGGCATTGCAGGGAATTTAATAAGTTGCTTTCGTTGTCGGACTTTTGGCGGCAGATTCGTTTCATGGTGCTTTTAACTTATCGAGACATAAAAATTATTTACATATCAAGTATAGTAAAAAAAGTATTATATAATGGAAAAATAAAGAAAATGAAAAAAATGTGCATATAATACAACATCAAAATAGTAAAATAGTAAAAAAATATATTAATATAATTGTACAGTAAAGTGGCAGTAAAATGATGACAGAAAAAAGGTACAGTAAAATAGCAAAGAATATATGTATTAATATAATTGTACAGTAAAGTGACTATAATAAAAAATACTAGTGTTCTTACATAATTCCATCTAACCTCATGGTCACCAAGATAAAAAATAAAAAGATTATAACAAAAATATAATAACAATTTCAAGTAATCAGTTGAAGTAACCAGTTGAAAGTAACCTAACCTAGTTTTAACCTAGAAACTGACCTAACCTAAATAAAAAATTATAATAATAATATAATAACAATTTCAAGTAACCAGTTGAAAATAACCCAACCTAGTTTTAACCTAGAAAATAACCTAACCTAAATAAAAAATTATAATAATAGTATAATAACAATTTCAAGTGATCAGTTGAAGTAACCAGTTGAAAATAACCTAACCTAGTTTTAACCTAGAAAATAACAAAACTTAAATAAAAAATTATAATAATAATAGAATAACAATTTCAATTGAAGTAACCAATTGAAAATGACCAAATCTAGTTTTAACCTAGAAAATAACCTAACCTAAATCAAATAATAATTATAATAATATACTAACAATTTTAGTTGAAATAACCAGTTGAAAATAACCAAACCTAGTTCTAACCTAGAAAATAACCTAACCTACTTCCAACCTAAAAAATAACTTGACCTACATCAAAACATTATAATAATAATATAACAATAATTTCAGTTGAAGTAACCAGTTGAAAATAACCTAAAAAATAACCAAACCTAAATTAAAAAATTATAATAATATAATAACACTTTCAGTCGAAGTAACCAGATGAAAATAACCTAACCTAGTTCTCAGAGGATTTCTACCAGTATATGATATTTCCTTTTTAAAATCCAGAATTGTGTCTCGTCCCAATTTCGAGTCGCTTGCCGGCTAAACCGTGATTTTCACCTCGTTGTCCAGTTGTTTCCCGTGTCACGAGAAAACGAACAAAATAACGAGCATACTCCAGCATCCGTCAGAAATATTTTGCAAAGAGGAATGTAACTATTCCTGCATGCAGCCAACGTCGCTTTGTGCCGCGACGTACACGTCCAACGTGCACTCAGCTAGCTGAAAATCTTGCGGAATTAAAGCCACGCCGACGAGCTTGCATTATCGTTGCAAGCCACTGTTTTCTTCGATGAATGAACAGTCACTGTACGACCACAGTTAGAGCGTTCACGCTTACATCGTTTAATAGTGTTTGATACTCTATCGATGTACACTTCGTTCTTTCAATATTTGCAGTTAGAAATCTGTGTTCTATTCTTGGATATTGTTATCGTTGTGACGGTACCTTTGAGTTCAAAAATTTACAAATCTTTGAAGTTATCTAATCTGCAAGTTTGCGGATCCCCAATTTTTAAATCAATGATTTTCTAAATCAACGGGTTCCTCAAATTCATGAATTTCTATGATCTGCGACGGTTTTATTTCTACGTTCATTGCCACTAGACGGCGCATAAGAGACTTGACTTTCTCGCTAGTACTCAACGAGCCTTTCTATTCATACAAATACTTCCTATCCATCCCTTCCATACATTCCCGCGTCTAAAGCAAGAACCTGCTAAGATGCCTTACTTGACGAGTCTAGTAGGTCCCGGACGAAGTGCACTCTCTCTCCCTTTCATTTTTCATAGCCCTTCCATTAGATAGTCAAACCTCTAAAGATCCAAAATTCCCTTAAATCATCAAGTTCACAATAAATTCATGATTTGCAAATTCATGAAGTGTGTGACGCCTTCAAATTTTTAAAATCCACTAATTCTCACATACCTGAATTCTCAAATCCCTAAATTGTCAAGTCCCAAAATTCTCAAATCCCCAAATTCTCATGTACCTAAATTCTCAAGCCTCAAAATTCTCAAATTTCAAAATTCCCATGTCTTAAAATTTTCAAATATCCAAATTCTCACGTACCTGAATTCTCAAATTTCTAAATTTCAATGTCTTAAAATTCTCAAATCCACAAATTCTCATGTACCTAAATTCTCAAGCCTCAAAATTCTCAAATTTCAAAATTCCCATGTCTTAAAATTTTCAAATATCCAAATTCTCACGTACCTGAATTCTCAAATTTCTAAATTTCAATGTCTTAAAATTTTCAAATCCACAAATTCTCATGTGCCTAAATTCTCGACCCCCAAAATTCTCAAGTTTCTAAATTTCAATGTTCCAAAATTTTCAAATATCCAAATTCTCATGTACCTGAATTCTCAAACCCCTAAATTGTTAAAACATAAAATTCTCAAATTCCTAAATTTCCATGTCCCAAAATTCTCAAATCTCCAAATTCTCACGTAGCTGAATTCTCAAATTTCTAAATTCCCATGTCCCGAAGTCCTCAAATCCCTAATTTTGCACACTCCCAAATTTTCAAATCTCCTAATTATCACATACCTAAATTCTCACGCCCCAAAATTCCCAAATTTTCAAATTCGTAAATCCTAATATTCTCAAATCTTCAAATCCTCAAGTCTTCAAACCCCAAAATCTCCAAATCCCACAATTACAACTTTTTAACTTTCCAAAGCCCCAAATTCTTGCTCCTCAAATCCCCCAATCCCCAAATCCTTGAATCAGCAAATTCCCAAATTCCCCAATTGCCAAACCCTTAAAACCTCAACCCCACAAATCCCCGAACTCTCCAATTTGCAGACCCTTGAAACCTCAAGCCCCTAAATCCTCAAATCTTCAAACCACCAAATAGCCAATTTCTAACTTCTCCAAATAAAAAAATAAATACAAAAATACCCATCATATTATTCAAAAGTTCATGCTTATAAAAGATTTTCATATTACTACAATTACTGTTTGAACGATCACTAACCTCCTTCTGTACTTTCGCAGTTGAATTTACAGTTTTGATGCTGAAATGTAGCTCATCGTTGTTCTAATACGTTGAAGTGAAATAAAATATAGCCAGATATTTGTTCATGCATTGTTTGTGGAAGTACGCGTGCTGATTATACGTGAATAGTGCTTCTGAAAGCATATATTGTAACGCCAGATGTGGCTGCTATAGTTGAAAATTGGATTCTGCCAGAGCCACTTGTATGACACTACTTCTTGGTAGAAATGTTGTGTTATGAATAGCATATTATTTCTCATCGTTCCGAACTGTAATTTTGTACTGGCAAACGCAGAAAATTAATGTTAAGCAACAGATTAACGTGTTAAACACTAACTGCATCGAAATATCTGGTATTTGTTCCTTCGTTTATTTATCAAATTTTTCATATTTAGTTAAATTCACATAGTACTAAAAAATTGACTATGCTGCAATAATTATTTTAAAATTTAAAGCGAGTGACATATTAAAAATGCAAGTAATTGATATAGTATTTGAAGAATGAA
This sequence comes from Megachile rotundata, assembly GCF_050947335.1. Classification (NCBI taxonomy): domain Eukaryota; kingdom Metazoa; phylum Arthropoda; class Insecta; order Hymenoptera; family Megachilidae; genus Megachile; species Megachile rotundata. The sequence goes on along the minus strand of NC_134991.1, from coordinate 7,887,753 downwards.
AGTGATATTTTAAGTTTCAAGAAATAAAAGTGACTATGATATTTTAATGTAGAAATAATATTGTCCGTTCCTCAGAATAGCAATTTGTTGAAGAAGCGTTAATCGCTACAAAGAACATCTTGTGTACGGAATTACAAGACAAGGATCTTAAAATAATTAAAACCTTTCATCTTGCATCCCAGTTTCCAGCTTTTCATCATCTTCCTTCGAGCTGGCTCTTTTTTGCCCAAGCTTTTCGTTCATATTTCTCCCCGTAGCACGTGAAAACCGTCGCTTTAATAGCACGGCTAATGACAAAAAACCGACCAAAAGTTTTCGTTACCGCCTAGAATGAAATCGATACAAACTATCGTCGACATTTTGCATAGAAATGTTCCCGGAACGATGCCGCGCGAGCGAAAAAAACGCGCACAGACGATATCAGGAAATTTCATTAAATAAAACCGGGGAACAGGTTATCTCTTTTGTATAACGCTTTCTATACATTTATCGACTATTTTTCGTTTTATCTCCTCTCGACAGAGACGCATTTCTGCGTCGAAATCTGCGACGCCATTGACGGAAAACTAATTTAAAAATGGCCCATAGGGAAAGAGCTTCGAAATCTTTTGAATAATGTTCCGAGCTCTTTTCACGTGACGCTGTCGTGTCGATATGGGTATAATGCGATACAGCTATCGAAGCGTACTGAATTATCTATATGCGGTACGATGACGAGATCAAATTTTATTCCTTTAAAGGCAATTTATAACGTTTTACATATTATCAATTATTCAGGGTACATACTCGTACGACACTAAATTTTCGATTATATCTCTGTTATTTTGTATTGGTTTTTGTCGTGACAAATAGCTTCGTGGTCATATTTTAAATTGACATGCGTTATATTGTTTCAATCATGCGTTATATTGCATCCTGGGTTATATTGCCACGCGTTATGTCACCACGCATTCGATAGTCACGCGGTGGATTGTTGCACGTTATAGTGCTACGTGTTATATTGCCACGCGTTATATCGCCACACGTTATATCGCCATGTGTTACATTGTCACGCGTTACATTATCACGCGTTATATTGCCACGCGTTATATCGTCACGCATTATATCGCCACGCGTTATATGACCACTCGTTGTTATATCGCCACGCAATCGATAGCCACGCATTATATCACCACGCGTTATATCGCCATGTGTTACATTGTCACGCGTTACATTATCACGCGTTATATTGCCACGCGTTATATCGTCACGCATTATATCGCCACGCGTTATATGACCACTCGTTGTTATATCGCCACGCAATCGATAGCCACGCATTATATCACCACGCGTTATATCGCCACGCGTTAAATCACCACGTATTCGACCGTCACGTTTTGAATCGCCACGTGTTATATTGCCACGCGTTATATCGCCACGCGTTAAATCACCACGTATTCGACCGTCACGTTTTGAATCGCCACGTGTTATATTGCCACGCGTTATATCGCCACGCGTTATATCGCCATGTGTTACATTGCCACGCGTTATATCGCCACGCGTTACATTGCCACGCGTTATATCGTCACGCATTATACAGCCACGCGTTATATCACCACTCGTTGTTATATCGCCACACAATCGATAGCCACGCATTATATCGCCACGCGTTATATCGCCACGCGTTAAATCACCACGTATTCGACCGTCACGTTTTGAATCGCCACGCGTTATATCACCACACGTTATATCGCCACGCAATCGATAGCCACGCGGTGGATTGCCACACATTATATCGCCAGGCGTTAAATCACCATTCGACCGTCATGTTTTGCATCGCCACGCGTTATATCGCCACGTGTTATATCGTCATGAGTTATATCGCCACACGTTATAACGTCACGCGTTAAATCACCACGCATTCAACCGTCACGTTTTGTATTGCCACGCGTTATATGGCCTCACATTAAATCACAACGCATTATATTGCTGCACATAGGATCCCCACGCGTTACGTCGCCAAAGGGCTCAAAATTTGCAACTCAAAGCAACGACAAATTAATATATAAAGAATGCAAATTACTGCAACGTACTGATTGCACAATTAGTAACAAAGAAATTCTAACCATATCTCAGCACATTTGCAATTCAATGAAACGAAGAATCAACGTAAAAAGAAACAAATTGTGCCACTTACATAAGTAAGGAAAAAGTTGCTGGAACGAGAAGCAAGTAGATTGCGTGTTAGTGGAAGTACAGGAAACATTTTCTAGTAAAAGTTAGCAGACGCGTGTAATACTTGAAACAAGATGCTCGTTAAGATGTCGTACCTTTCGTTACCAGCTCCGATAAAAGCTTTCGTGTTTTGAAACGGCGAATAAATGTGCAATGGTCTTTTATCGGGCGCCTTTGCACGATGCCTTCGAGATTGTCGTTTCACATGATGGTATCTGTATGAAATTACTCGGGGGACAAGCTTCATATTCTCTACCTCGTTGTCATTTCGCAAACATGTCGATACAACACGTGCGCAGTGTTCTATGCGAACGTATGGTGCATCGACAAGTGATACGTCTACGTGATAATTGATGATTTTTACGTCACACATCGACACGATAATGTTCTTCGATTTAGGTCATCGCTGTTTCATGGTTCACGCTGATTCGATATTTCTGATTCATTTATATCTCATTCGATTCGCGGCCAATCAAGCTCTACATGCATTAATTGAATCTTTATGGAGGTTATTAAATAGTTCATTCAGCTTCGGTTGAAATGTGGATTTCTATTGGAGCTCGTTTCATTCTTGTCGTAATCGATGTCATAGTTTTTATATGTTCAATTTGAGATAACATTTATTGCTTGAAGGAATTGAGATTTATTGATTGTTTTAACTTTATATATACTTAATTTTTTTCTGAAATATGAGTGTTCAAGATACAAAGATTAGTCGATGGTATTTTACATAAAAAAAATGTTTATAAATTATTAGAATGTGCGAGTAAATTACAAGATACTACAAATTCTCGAATTATTATTAATACATCATATTAATAGGCAAAATTCATTCCCTTCACATATTCAACTACAAAATCCACCCCTTATTGCATTGCAGATTACACAATTATCCATAGGGACATTGAATTATATATTTTAACTCTTCACTAATTAAAAACTCCTATTAATAGAAGACAGATTAACTACAGATTTAATCAAAATTACAAGTTGTCAAATAAATGTTATTCATTTTTGTGTAATGTTCTGTAAACAACTATGCAATTTCTTGCCTGAAAAATTGAAAGTAGCTAAGACGAAGTACCTCTGCATTCATCCACGAAGAAGCTTAAGTGTTTACGACGTATATTTTCGAGCCTACTTTATGCTCGTGCACGAAACGCAGCTAAAATCGTTCGCTAGTTTGATCGCTGACGTTCGCTGAACAATGTTCACAAGTTGCTGGCCCACCGCTCTCATGAAACTTTGACAAAGCTGCTAGAAAACTATCCAACAAAGTTTTACCCATCAAAAAAAAAATATTAACATCGAACGCGAATGAATAGGAATACTTCAAACTTATCCTTCGATCCTTTAATGATACTTAATTATGTAATTGTTAAAGAGGGGATCAATTTGTTCGGATCCATTATAGTATTAGTCCGGCTCCAATCGACCATCTAATTACGATAATAGAACAGGTAAGAAAATCGAGTCTAATTACGTTTAACATTGCTTTTATCGATCGGGTTGATTAGCCAAGGATTTTGTTCAAGATGAACTTCGCATTGGCGTAATGCGCGGGGAGTGAGTCTGAAAAATTATTTTGTAGGTTTGATATTTATGGTATGGTGGATTTAGAATATTTCTTGGGACAAGCTTTGAAATTTTGTAGTTTTAGGAGCACCGAAGTTTTGAGTTATAGATCGTTGAGATTTGAAGTTTTGACAAAATGTTAAAAAGTTCTTAAATAGTTAAGTTCTTTAGTTAGTGAAGTATGGTTCCAAGTTTTCAGGTTAAAAGTTCTCAAGTTCTTGAATATGAAATTTCTGAATTCATAAATTCCCAAAATTATACTTTCTCAAATTGTTACATCAATAAATTCCTACATTCCCAAGTCTACATATTTTCAAATTTACACATTCCCAAATCCCTACACTCCTAAATCCACATATGCCCAAATTCACATATTTCCAAATCCACATATGCCCAAATCCACATATGCCCAAATCCACATATGCCCAAATCCACATATGCCCAAATCCACATATGCCCAAATCCACATATGCCCAAATCCACATATGCCCAAATCCACATATGCCCGAATCCACATATGCCCAAATCCACATATTTCCAAATCCACATATGCCCAAATCCACATATGCCCAAATCCACATATGCCCAAATCCACATATGCCCAAATCCACATATGCCCGAATCCACATATGCCCAAATCCACATATTTCCAAATCCACATATGCCCAAATCCACATATTCCCAAATCCCCAATTTCCAAAACCCCTACAGTCCCAAATCACTATAGTTCCAAACCTCTACTTACCCCAATCCCTACACTCCCAAATCCTTATATGTATTCCAAATTCTCCACACTTGCAAATTCCCAAATTTCCAAATTTCCAAATTGGTATATGCCCAACTCCCTAAATAACCAAATCCTCAAATCCCAAATCACAAAACTTCAAAATCCCTAACTCATCAACTCTCTACAGTTCCAAATCTCCATATCCCAACTCCCTTCTCCTAAATTCCAAAATACCTAAATCCCTAAATCCAAAATCCCCAAATACGTACTCGTTCCATCTCCGAAACAGAGCACTATTATCAGAAGAAACATCAAGCTACGCCAATGGATCTTCGATTAAAAGCAAACACCGTAACGGCGACGAATCACGGAAGTCTAATAGCATCGGTAGAAAGAGAACTAGAAGGGTCGTAAGAAATAGAAGGGAAACGCTAAAGGATATTCTAAAGGGGGTCAGCTAAAATTTCACGTCCGTCTCATCTTGCCAATAATTCCGTGACAAGTTCGAAAACGAAGCTCCTTCTCGCCGGCGTGTAGACGGCTGACGATAATGGAACTGGAAAGAAAGGAGATACCCCGGGTGCGAGGACGGTGAGAAAAGGAGGACAAGGGATGCCGGAAGCGACTGCTCCAGGGACATGAAAGCAGGGTGTGGAGCGGAGGGTCGAAGGAAAAGCGAGGAACGCGTGGAACGCGAGGAACTCGTCCTCGTAACGGGGCCCTCGAGTCCTCGAGACTGTATGGCCGGGTTTCCAGCTACCCTGTACGTTTACGTTCCTTAAAATACGTCACCTTGCTCCGGCAATTAGCGCGAGGCACGCAAATGGCCCTTGCTGAAGCTCACCTGAAACACTCGGAACAAGCAAAGTTCAAGGATACGAGACCGCGTGATACGAGGCTGGCTATACTCTCGTTGCTTAAAGCGGAAACGTGGCAGATAATCAACGGAAAGGGTGTTCTGGTACGCGTTAACGTTTTAACGCTGATGTTCACGCGATTATCATCCTTGAGTTTATTTCGGCATAGGTCAAAGGAGAAAATATATAGTGATTCAGATTTGTATGGATGCAATCTTATCTGAGAGGAGTTTGTGCAGAGATAATAGTCGAACTATATTTGGCTATATTATGAGTAAATCTGAGTTTGGTTAGGGTAGATTAGGACTAATGACTTTGGAGCTAAGCTTGAATTATGACTAGAGTAGGATTTGTAGTAATACAATTTACATTGAACACAACTGGAGTAAATTGTGAATAATTAGACTAGGTTAGTTTCAGTTGGGATATGATTAAGGCTTATAACATTAGATGAATTATGATTAGAGAGGTTAGGTTAAATTACGATTAAAACTGGTTAGGTTAAATTATGATTAAATTAAATTACCTTAGAGTAAATTATATTAAGCTAATTCAGGTAAATAATAATTAGACTTATAACATTAGATGGTTTGAATTATGATCAAGAGAAGTTAGGTTAAATTACGAATAAAAGTGGTTAGGTTAAATTATGATTGAATTAAATTACCTTAGAGTAAATTAGCTTAGGTTAATTTAGGTAAATAATAATAGTCTAGGTTAGTTTCAGTTGGGATATGAATAGGACTTGTAACATCAGGTGGGTTGAATTATGATCAAGAGAGGGTAGGTTAAATTACGATTAAGAGAGGTTAGATTAAATTATGATTAAATAAAATTACTTCAGAGTAAATTAGATTAGGTTAATTTAGGTAAATAATAATAGTCTAGGTTAGTTTCAGTTGGAATATGAATAGGACTTGTAACATTAGGTGGGTTGAATTATGATCAAGAGAGGGTAGGTTAAATTACGATTAAGAGAGGTTAGATTAAATTATGATTAAATAAAATTACTTCAGAGTAAATTAGATTAGGCTAATTCATGTAGATAATAATAGTCTAGGTTAGTTTCAGTTGAGATATGATTAAGATTTATAACATTAGATGGATTATGATTAAAGAGGTTAGGTTACATTATGATTAAATCAGGTTACCTTAGAGTAAACTAGGTTAGGCTAATTTAGGTAGGTAATCTAGGTATATGTTAACAACTAATCAGATTATGATTAGTTTGAATTGTACATAGAGTAAAATATTAAATTCATTAATTAAATTAAATGTTCAAACAAATCTACTCCTATTAGATTAATAATTTTCTCGAACTCAACTCAAAGTATCATAGCAATTAATTATTTACATATAACTCTTTTATACACCATCTTCTCCTCTCTTACATACTCGAACAAAAGAAGTTCGAATAAAAAGTTCCACCGAAAGAATACACACCATTATTATCCCCGAGGTTAATCCAGCAATAAGTATCTCAAAAACGTTAGGGTGCAGCATAAAAACAAACACGATACATTCTTAACAGGGTACACGACGAAACAGTATAATTACTCAAACTCTCCAGCCTGCCTTAACCGCAAAATCCCGAAAGGAAAAATACGCTTTGCGTCTGATAAATTATGTGGTCAACTCCCCAATAGGGTTCTTTGTTACACAGTAAATGTATTCGCGATTCGTAGCTATCGTCCCGCCTTTCCTTTATCGTACCTCTCGTTAACTCGTCCGAATTCTATCGATCCACGGTTAGAAAAATGTGCTACCACGCTTTGTGACCTCTGTCACGCCGCCATTCATTTTGTGGCCTCTTGGGTGCAAGTGCACACGATGCACGAGCATGCAGGTGGTTCTGTTCGCCTATGTAAAATGTAAAGAAAGTCGTGTTTTGCATTATTTCGCGTAACTCTTGGTCCCTCGAGTCTCTGCACCAAAACCACGTTTCTGTGTTCTGGTACACTCGGAGGCATAGGCCGATTAGGACACGTACGAAAACTTTGAGATTTTTTAATTGAGAAATTTTTTCATTTGTTAATTTTTCGATTTTCATGTCTGGGAATTTGTAAGTACTCAGGTTTCCAGGTATTTTCGTACATTTGCAAGTTTTCTAATTTTGACAGGAAATTGTTATATTTTCAAGTTCTTGAACTTCTCTCTGTATCTCCAAATTTTGAAAATACCTCGAGATTCCTAAATTTTTGAAAATTCTTAAATTTTGAAATCCACAAACTTTTTAACTCATAAATCAATAGATCCCTAAACACCAATGTCTCTAACTCTCCAGATTCTTCTCTACATCCCAAACTCTCCAAATCCTAAAAATCCTAAAATCCCAAAATTTATCATCCTAAAATACCCACCTCCCCAAATTTCTCAGTTCATAAATCCGTAAATCCCCAAATCCCCAGAATCCTAAATTCTTAAAATCTCGAGATCCATCATCCTAAAATACCCATGTTCCCAAATTCCACAGCCCATAAATCCGTAAATCCCCGAATCCCACGACTCCCAAACACCTATGTTACCAAATTTCTATAATACTATTTCAGTGAATTCCCGAATTCCCAGATCTTAAAATTCATATGACATCGCGTCACATACGAAAATTTAGAATATTGTATTTTCCCTGGGGAAGACAGATTTTATCTTGACTGTACCATACCGTGTTTGCCCTCTATATTGCACTGTATTCAGCAGTGTAACACACGGTATACACGATGAAATACTTATTCCATCGTGGTTCTGTGGCTAAACGGACTGACCACGAGTTAAATTGCATCAATAACCCTGGGACGTATGGAGAGTCTTCGTGACCAATTGGTAAGGTGGTTCGTGGATGAATAAAACAGAAAGTCCGAATTGAACGTCTCTGTCCACGAGATTATATCAGTTGGTAACGCAAAAAGAAGTTCATGAAAGTTTACGAATTTTTGAATTGCGTCCGAAATTTTTAAATTACTGAATTAAGGAATTTGTGATCCAATTTTATGAATTTGAAGATTTGTAAATTTGCAAATGAAGAAATGTGTAAATGAGTAAATGAGTAAATGAGTAACTCAGTAAATGAGTGAATCAGTAAATGAGTAACTCAGTAAATGAGTGAATCAGTAAATGAGTAAATCAGTAAATGAGTAAATCAATGAATCAATGAATTAATGAATCAATGAATCAATGAATCAATGAATCAATGAATCAATGAATCAATGAATCAATGAATCAATGAATCAGTGAATCAGTGAATCAGTGAATCAGTGAATCAGTGAATCAGTGAATCAGTGAATCAGTGAATCAGTGAATCAGTGAATCAGTGAATCAGTGAATCAGTGAATCAGTGAATCAGTGAATCAGTGAATCAGTGAATCAGTGAATCAGTGAATCAGTGAATCAGTGAATCAGTGAATCAGTGAATCAATGAATCAATGAATCAATGAATCAATGAATCAATGAATCAGTGAATCAGTGAATCAGTGAATCAGTGAATCAGTGAATCAGTGAATCAGTGAATCAATGAATCAGTGAATCAGTGAATCAGTGAATCAGTGAATCAGTGAATCAGTGAATCAGTGAATCAGTGAATCAGTAAATCAGTAAATCAGTAAATCAGTAAATCAGTAAATCAGTAAATCAGTAAATCAGTAAATCAATAAATGTACAAATCAGTAAACTCGAAAGCTCTAATTTAAAGAACCAGTGTCTGATTCAACTAAAAAGATCAGAAGCACAGTCCAGCACGATAAAAAGTCCCTGTAAGGCTAAGCATGTCCGAAATCCTTGACCGAATGATCGTTAAAAGGACACAAATGGTATCCAATCCAACAGTGACCTAACCTCATCTCAGGGCTTCAAATTCGAACGATCAATCAAGCCCTAACCACGCCCACTCTTTTCTTTCAAGGCTTTTGTTGTCCAGATAATACTAGTGAAAAATACCTTCGGACATTATATCAAACGTACTGTATTATGTTTACTTGAAGACTCGCGAATTCTTCATCGTAATGTAACAGTTACTCATACTCAATGTTGTAAGCATAGTTTCTCGAAAATGATTGATGAAAGGTAGTCTATTCGCGTTGCGAATTTCTCATATTCTTTAATATAGTGATTGGCAGAAGTGAAAACGGTCATATGTGGTAAGACACGTGATTGCATTATTACGCTTAAATTAATATTTTAGATAATATATATACATTTCGTATTGCAACTTTCTATTTAGTGTTATATCTGATTAACACTTTATTTGTTATAGTAAAGTTTTATAGGGACGAATAATAAGTAAAGGATGGAGAAATTGTTTGAGTATAGCAAGGTTTTATGTCGTTGAACAATAAGGAAGAGAAAGATGTAGAAGTAGTTTGAATATAGCAAGGTTTTATGTCGTCTTACAATAAGCAAAAGGAAAATGGAGAAATTGTTTGAGTATAGCAAGGTTTTATGTCGTCGAACAATAAGGAAGATGAAGAAGTAGTTTGAGTTTACTACTACACGAACTTGGGATTTGAGTTTAGAGGATGAGAGGATCTAGAAACATATCTGCAGTCGATATCTACATGTGTGGATGTGGATGTAGAGACTTAGGTTTATGAATGTAGGTATTTATAAATTGGGTATTCAGCTATTAATCGATTGGATTTTAGAATCCATGTACCTAGTTATCAATGGACCTGAGTATCTATGGTTCTAGGTGTCTATTAGGTATCATATGCACATGAATATCTACGGTTCTAGGTATCATATGGATTTAAATATCTATGAACCTAGGTATATATGGATTCATATATCATATGAATCTAGGGCACTATGCATCTAGTTATCTATGGACCTGAGTATCTATGGTTGTAGGTGTCTATGAGGTATTATACGCACATGAGTATCTACGGTTCTAGGTAGCATATGGATCCAAATATCTGTGAACCTAGGTATCATATGGATCCAAATATCTGTGAACCTAGGTATCAATGGATCCATGTATCATATGAATCTACGACTCTATGAATCTAATTATCTATGGACCTGAGTATCTATGTTTCTGGGTACCTATAGATCTAGCTGTCATGTGATCATGTGGTGTCCGAGCTCCACATATCTTACGCATCCAGATATCTATAGATCTAGGTACCTATGAATCTGCATATCCTACTGATCCAAGTATCTATGGATCTAATTACTAATACACCAGAGTATCTCGATATCTATGATTCCAGCTATTTGCTAATGCAAATATCTACAACTTTACGTTTCCAAGTATACAGTCACCTAGTTATATGCATATGAATCTATTCGATCTACCTATATGTTTGGTGTCATACAACTCCAGATAGCTCAACTTATCAACAACCTGCAAATTTACAGAATTCATCGAACCAAATAGCAAACGGTTCAGTTAGTACACAACCGAAAGCTAACTGCATCATGGTAGTCGACAACATTTGTACGACCGATGAAACTATTCAGATATTCAGATACACGGCGCGAAACGGTGAATCTTCTATCTTAGGTCTCCCGGAATTTCCGTAAACGTTGGAATGTTTAGTCGAGTACGGTCAGCTTCCATAAATTCGGAGGAATTTATGTAGTCGTATAACTGGCCGATACGTTTAACGGAAACGTCATGGGAAGCTGCGTGTCCGGCAGAAATTCGGATGCTGCATTATTCAATTTGAAATTCCGAACAAGTTCGAACTTTTTCATCGCGATAACAAACGAATCCCGGTGGCCCGTGCAACGATCGACAAACATTAATCGTGAAAGATTCTATAAATGGCTCATGGCGAATCGAGCCGTGGCTCAAAAGCACAAATCTTTCTTCGGTTCACGGATGAAAAAGAGCGAAATGGAAAAAACTGCAACAAAAGGAATAAGCAATAAATACGCAATCGAGCGTAAGACTCAGCCGGGAATGAAACGAATCGCTTTGAGAGCAGACCACCTTTAATATTTAACGAACTCGTGCAAAAATAGAGGGTAAAATCTCTCGTTATGTACAGGATTTTGCTATAATAATGAAGCTGAAAATTCATGAAAGGGATCCGACAATCCAATTGTTCGTTCCCGCGCTTTTCAAGCTTTATCTTGGTCCCGTCTGTCTCTTTTATTAGAAATCCTCGCTACGCAGAATCTATACGATTGAAATCTGCCGTGTTAATGAAGGAAACGCGAGAAAAAGAGAAATATCGATCACGGTGCTCGGAAACCAATTAGCCACGTGAAATTTCATCGAGTTACGCCGTGATCCAAATTACTGAAAATTTCATACATTTCTCAGCACGTGCTTCCAATAAACTTCAGCAGCCGGATGCGAGCGAAGCACCGTACGTTTCGATTCAATTAATAATTCGCTGCCGGAAAATTACGATAGACCGGTAAAATCAAATATGTTCCGGATAAATGTTTAATGATACTTGGCGAAATCGGTAAAATGTATTAAAACGAAAGTAAATGGTTCTTTTCCAACCACGTATGAGTATTACACTCTTTTGATTGAGAGCCTGATGCAGATTAAGATTGAAACGTTCTATCATTTTCGTGTGATAAGACATTATCAATTTTAGCTTATGAATATTCGGATTTGTTGTTTCAAGTGATAACACTCTTTGAAGTTTGGGATATTCAGAAGTATCTGTTGGTAAGGAAATGGGCTCAAATAGCTTTCGTTAATTTCTAAATTTTCAAGCTTAGAATTCCCATAGTGTCGAAACACTCAAATCTAAATACTGAAACATCCCCAAATTAAATTTGTAGATATCCAAATTTCACTTCCAAGTGGCAGAAAACTCCTGGAATTCACAAACCCCTGAATCTTCAAATCCACAAATCTGAATCCACAAATTCCTCCAAAAATCCTAAATAAAAAATTCCCAAAATATCTAAAATTACCCCAACTGATATAACTCGGACATCTCAAATTCTCAACGCATTATTCCTCTCAAATCTCCCGTAATTAACTAACAATCAGTTAACACGCCATTACCGTTTTAAAATCCTGAAATCGATGGCCGCTTCTACGTCGTAAATCGGGCTCTTTCGAATGTAAAATCGAACGCTCAGCAATGATTCGTTGGCTATCAACGAGCCTATGCTATTTCGGATACGTAATACGATGATGGATTACTCTCCATCCATTATTTCCAATAACGCGTCATAATTCCTTCGACGAGGCTGCGGTAGTCTCTGACGTGAGCCAATTTCCCGTGAAACGCATCGATGAAAGTATCCGAATGCGTGCATACCTTGAAGTTGAAGTAGATGGAACGAGTAAACGAGCTCTCATCGATTTCCGATCCTCGAAGATCGATTGGGTCCATGGATATGGGAAATTATTGGCCGCCTTTGACGATCGTAAAAGGTAAGGGCAATCGGATAACTGGGCCGCAAGTTTCATCCCTGTCTTTTTCCGATTCGATCTAACTTCTTCTGTCTTTTTCGTATTGGATATGCAAAAGTCTTTTACTGCCTTTCCGAGGAGCTTTTGACTTGATATCGAAATAGGATTCTACCGTTCGTTTGAAAAGTTTTTTCAGAAATTTGAAAAAGGACAATTTCAAGATCAGAGAATTTAAAAATTTGGAAATTTAATGTACAGGGGTAAAAATTTGAAAAACTGAAGAATCTTAAAATCTGAAGAACTTAATTTTGAACTTATGAAATGTGAAAAATTATGGGTTGAAAGATGTCGAAAAATTTCAGAATTTAACTCCTGAAAATTTGAAAGTTTGTTGCGCAACGTCGGATGTTCCCACTGATCCAAATTCCGCACAGCACTCAGTGCATGCAAAATAACAACGAGGGCCAAAATCAACAAAACCCTTCGAAAAGCAAATAGAAGTCAAAGACTTCATCTCGTCGAGCAGCGAATAAGAGAATGAACTAGACCGTTTCAATTTTAATCTTGAACGAGTACTCATTCCGACGGAGTTTGTTTGAAAATTATTTAAATTGTTTGAGCGTTTAGCATGCGACGGGATCTTGATTAATGAAAGACAAATGTTTTCAGAACGTTGAGGCCAGACGCGCTGGAAGTTCAAGCGTTTTTAGGCACGCGAAACTTTTAACGGTGCACTTCTTGCAAGTATGGCCGCTTAATGGTCTTTCTCAATTACAGTTAACAATGAAACTCAGAAGTATCATTTTTCATTTGACCACATTTCAACGGATATCTTTCTTTTCTTTTTAAAAGGCAAAATTTTGCGATTCACTTCGATCATTCTTTCTTATCTCGGTATAATATTCATCGCCTAATTAAAACGTCGTTTAGATATATTAATTTATATGGACATGATTTATAAAAGAATTGCATGTAGATTGTAAATGGATTTTATAAACTAGATAAATGGATTTGTATACATAGGTCATAACATACATACATAAATAAGTTACATACGTACACATAAATTTTGAATTATAACAAACATTATAAGCAACATATATACCGATTATAAAATATACATTGTAAGATTATAATATTATTAACAATGTAAGATTATATTATTATATCTTATAAGATACTTACAGGGTGTCTCACAACACACACACTTGTAGGTTAAAAATTACATAGAAAGAAGTCTGCAAAAAATTATATAAAATTTCTCTATCCAAAAGATTAAAACATACGCGTTAAAATTCGCAGTATAAATAGCGTTCGTTAAATAAACAAAAAAATATATGGTAAACGTATGTCGTCGGATTAGTCGTTTCATACGTGGACATAAATATGGCTGTTTGTACGAAGAAGCAAATTTATAGTATCGTGTTCTTACCTACATGTTTACAAAAGATCTCCCACGTGTTCTCCACCCCCTTTTTATCCGCACGTGACAGCTTCGTATCAAGATTAATGAACTCTGTATATCTGTCGGCCACTGGTCACAATATTAACTGATACTGTTAATCGAACACTCTTTAAATCGTGTTCATCATCGAACCGACGCGTGGTCGCTGAACTCAAAGGAGAATGCGACTAATATTCGTTGGGTTTATAATGCTGCGATCATCCATTTTGTGACGCGTGAAATGTCTCTTCGCTGAGTGCAACTTGTCAATACGAGTCAGCCATTTTGAAATTGAAATATAACTTTATATGTTTTAAAGTAAAACTTCATAATTTTTAAAATGAAACTTTATCATTTTTAAAGTGGAACTTTATAATTTTTTAAATGAAACTTTATCATTTTTAAAGTGAAACTTTATCATTTTTGAAATAAAAGTTTATTATATTTAAAATGAAACTTTATCATTTTTAAAGTGAAACTCTATCATTTTTAAACGACCCGAAACAATTTTTGCTTGAACGACAATTTACCCTGTAAATATTGAATTTTTATTTAACCTTGAAAAAACTTTTAACCCTTTCATAAATGACCGTATATCGACATGTAACACGAATAACACTGTAAATATATAATGTCAACGATAAGGTTACAATGTTCGGCGACATTTACGTAAAACGACATTTATCAATCGTTATTTATTAAATGTAACTCTCATTCGTGACATCCGAGTATAAAAGCATGAAATTAAAATTTAACAGTCAGAGAGCAGCGATGTCCGAGAGATCTACTGAAAAATGATTTTAAACGACGGATGTAAAGCGACCAAAAAATTAATGCACGAGTGAGTACACAGTGAAAAAATTCATGCACGAATAAGAATAAAGAGAAAAAATTCATGCATGGTTTAATATGTAGAAAGTTTTTCCATGTATTTTATTGCAAGCTTAAATGTGAAATGTAGGGAGGAATCTGTTCGGTGATATTTTAATAAAAATAAAAAGGAATATACAAGGAGTCTTACTTGATTCATTCTTCATGTGTTATTAAAGGATAAAAGAGATTACAATTAAATATTGGATTTCTGTTGCAGTTAAATTTAAGATAAACGACGGGGGTTGAATTCAATAGGGTTAAACCCTTTCCTAATGTCACCCTTACTTTTAATGGTGAGTCTAAAATGTTCTCAACAGCGAGCATTTCAACAACGAGTAGTTCAGCCATTTATAATTTTATGTTGGTTGGAGCACTTTATGGTAATTACCGAAGGTGTTATATTGTAGCAACACGTAAACAGAAGGTCCTTGCAGGTATTTAAAAAATTCAGGTCAAGTGTCGCATTAATTAAGATTATAGCTTATACAAAACTTAATGGATGCTAGAGGAGCAAGGAAAATATACCATTTCTAAATTCTTAAGTTATCAAATTTTTTAATTTTTAAATTTGCTAGATCTTCAAATTTTCAGATTGAAAATTTTGTAATTTTCTAATCTCTGAATTCTAAACTTATTTAGAGAGATCAACAATTCTAATTCAAATTTTGACATGAGCAAATTGTCAGATCCCCAAATTTTCATGGACTCGAATTCCAACATTCTCAAATTCCAACGTTCCCAATATCCTACGTTTTTCAATTTCCAGATTCTCAAATTTCAAAATCCCGAAATTTTCAAGATTCCAAAGTCTCAAACTCTTACATATCCAAACTCTCAAATCCCCAGATTCCTCAAACTCTCACATTTTCTAGTTTCTAGATTATCAAATTTTGAAATCCTCAAATTTTCAAAGATCCAAAATTCTAAAGTCCCAAATCTTCAAATACTCCCATCTCCCCAATTTCCCAGCTTTCAAAATTCTGAAACTTTGAATCTACCACACCCCATAAATCTCAAACCCTAAATACAATTTCCCCATAAAAAATAATTCAAAAGTCCACTTGAAACACGACACCCTATATATAATATCTTCATTTTTTTCCCGATCCATCAACCATGACTTAATATTTTTTAATCAACCGAATCGCAAGCATCGCTCTACACAGTCAAAGAACTTTCCAGACGCGCCAGAAACTTATCAAGCTATCTTAAATCAGTCGATTCAGGAATGTCAGATAAAATCTACGAAATCGAACGAAACATTTTTAACGGCGATTCGTTTCCGATAATATTCATTAGAAATGGCCATTTAGCCACTCGAAGAATACGTCCCAAATGACCATCGAAAATTGCGTCACATTTACGATCCCCCTCGAATCGTACAATATGGGTCACCTTAATGTGTACGACACTCCGATAGCCGTAAAATTGTATGCTGTTTCGATTTTATTCGTCGAACGCGTAAAAACTGTAAATCTTTGCTACCGGTGTATAAAAGCACCCTCCCCCGCCATTATCTTGTTTCTCTCTTTCTCCATTTTCTCGGGGACACATGACAACAACGAATAATACAAGGTTATGACCCGTTATTCGTCGATTTCGTGCAACAATTTTGCAACCCCTATTTAACGAGACGAACGTCATTGTCGAGAAAGTTGCAACTTTTACTTTGTCAACGATGCTTTACTCGGCGTCGTTAAAGAAGACTTATTTTTTTATGACTTTACTGCAGAATTTCATTAACCCTCGCAAGGGGAAGTTACTCGACAGTTTCATTCCGCGCCGGCATTTGGTCGCATGATGGAGATGAATTTTTTGAAGTCGGGATTTTTAGGGATGCTTGTTTAGAATTTTCAGATTTAAGATTTTTTGGGAATATTGGAACTTAAGAACTTAAGTCCCTAAATAATTTTAAAAATAATTTTCAAGGAGAGTTTGAGGGATTTTCAGGAACTTAGTTAAATTAAATTTCAGAATCGGATATTTGAAAAATTTGAAACTTTCCACCTATGCAGCATCTGAAGAATATCAAAGAATTAAAAGTTCTCGAAATGATGCACTTCAAAATATATAAAAATGAACCCTTTCCAAGTTAGATCTTTACTCCACAAAAATTTGCTATACCCTCAAGTATTACTTCCATCTTTTAAATACATTTCTAATTAAATTCCAGTGCGATTTTAATCACGACGGATTAAGAGTGTCTCTCCCAGCCTCTTATCACAAGTTCCACAAAATTAACAAGCAACAGAGCCCCTCTTTCCGTTACGATTTCGCGTTATAACTGATTACGTTTCAATGATGCACACGATTAAGCCCGACTACGTATCCGCCCGTTTAATTATTCGAACATCAGTTAACGCGACACGACCCGGCAACGAGATTCCCCGACGAAGCTGCACATCGTGATATTTTGTCGACTATAATCAAGAAAATTAATTCAGCTGTTGACGGTGAACCATGCGACGCACGCAGTTTCTTGGTAGACGCGCGACAATGTAAATAAACGACCAGCTGGGTGGTTATTGCATGAGGATATTTCATGGTGAATGTCACCCCTATATTTAACAAACGCGGGGGTCGATAAAAAAAGGGGTCAAGCGTCATCTTTTTTTAACCGAGTTTAACTGTGAATGAAAGCGAGCCTTTATGCCGAGTAGTCTTTGCTGCTTAGGATTTTATTATTCGAGGAAGTATTGAGGGAGAAAATGGCGCCTTTTAAAGTTGCCGATAATTTGCGCTGTTCTTGGAAGACGTTCTGAGCGTTTGATATCTGGTAGTTCAGTTAGAGGTTTTATGTGAATAAATAGGTGGAAAATATAAAATAAAATATTTGTACAAGGGTTGTTGAGGAAATTGAAATAGAAAGATGATCGAATTATTAGAACTTTTATTTACAAATCCTACTCTTACTGATATTTCATTTTAGAGAATTAAATATGTGAACTTGAAAATTATTTTCAAAATCCCATATTCCCAAGTTTCAAAATTACAAACCTCAAATTACAAAATTCATAAATTCCTCATATTTCTAAATATTCAGTTCTTAACCTCAGAGAGTCACATTCTACAATTACAAATTTTAAAATCCTTTCTAAATTTTCAAATTTAAATATCTTCAGATCCCCATGTTTTCAAACTTTGCAATTCAAAAGTTCCTAAAATGATATCCATGTATTCCAAATTTCAAAAATTTCCAAATTGTCAAATTTTCTGAAACTAACTCTCTTCTCAAACAACAAGCTAACCAACCCTTTAAATAATTTCGTAAAATAATACCCTGTATCTATGTATGCTCGCAACCCGCACATTAACACCTATCAGGGTGTAACTTTGGAAACTGTGGCCCGAATTTTGCGTCGAATTAAACGAACCGCGTCGAATCACCCTGATCAGGGAAAGTTAGGTGTTTGGTTTACCCCCGAAGTGAGATAGTTTCGCGTAAATGGCTATGTTCTCTGAAATGAATCATAAACGTTTTATCGTCGAAAATGTTTACCGAAATTAATTTACACAGCCACGTTTCCGACATATCCGAAGTGCATCTAAAAGAACAAACTGTATATGATCGATTGATTCTAAACATCCACCATTTTGTTAAAATTTCTAACCTTTTTCTATCCCGTCATGCATAGAACATCGAGCTATATTTAATGGTGTCCTTCTACCTTTCTAGCAACATTGAAACGGGAAGTTTTAATTAAAATAATGCACGTCCGTAACTTCTTAATAATACAATCTCGTTCAATCGCGTTCTTCCTGTTTTTACACGATAACGTTCGATCGATAAGAAATTCTTCGAAGATAAAAGAACTTCTGTTCGTCCACGTTTTCCACATCTATCTTGGCAAGGATTAATTAAATTTGATCAAGATGAACCGATGAGAGAAAGAAATTTGAAGCCCGATTTGAACGAATGCTGTGAGATAAAGTCGAACTGCAATACTTGTACTGATTACGAGACGAATGTTTTTAGTGGGAATTATTCTTCACGTTTCCCGATATCCACCGGAGGATTAATTTAAAAAAGCTTTGCGAGAGAGAAATAAATTTTCTAACCTACCAGACTTCATCGTTTTAACGCGCTGAACCCGCCATTGCCTCGCAGCTACACGAGTTCCTTGCATAAAACATTTTCTTCCTTTTCCGTGGCATCTTACCTGCGCCTTTAGGGTAATAAATAGAGGAGCGTTCTAGTGAAACCGATGCGGAACACATATTTAACCTCTCGGAATATCTCGTTCCTATGCATAACATGCGATGATTTGCAGAAGTATGCATGTCTTATGTTAATAGATACAGGTTATTTTTATAATGTAGATTTAATTCGGTGCATTGTTGGTGAGAAATTAATAGGCTGGTATTGATAGAATTATTTGGAAATTTTTAATTATTACAAAAATTTGAGAATGTTCAAAATCAGAAACTTGAAAATTTAGAAAGGTAAGATATTAAAACTTCAGAATATAGAATTTCCAAAAATTTAAAA
Source organism: Megachile rotundata (assembly GCF_050947335.1). NCBI lineage: Eukaryota > Metazoa > Arthropoda > Insecta > Hymenoptera > Megachilidae > Megachile > Megachile rotundata. The sequence continues at coordinate 7,868,253 of NC_134991.1, read as the reverse complement.
ATATACAAAATTGAAAACTCAAGGATTTGTAAATGTGAGACCTCAAAATTTCATATCCCTTAAAAAGTGAAAAATGTGAAAACAAAGTACAATATAACTAACAAAAATCATCAACATAAAATTCGCAACGAAAGCAACAATAAAAAAATCTGCAACAATTGTTCTTCCCACACAAAGTTCCACTGTTACAAACGCATAAAGCTGCACGTGGATTCAAATTATTCGCGTGGATCGTAGAGTTAGAATTTTTAATAAAACTTGGATATTCGTGAAGACGACGCTTTTTCCGGGTCAGGAAATCCCGTGGAACTCGGATGCCGATCGAAAAGGCTGGTTTCAATCGCGGTTCACCGGAGCGCAGGGGTCACGGAAAAAGTCAACATTCCGGGAACAGGGTAAATAACAGGAGATTGAGCCGCATACTCGATCGTGCCGAAGGGCTCGACGCTTTTAAACGGTTAAATATGTTTATTCGAAACGTGTGGAGATAGATCACACGTTTTGTTGTTCCATTGTGTTAGCGTGCCACTGTTGCGTCGCCATTACCCCTATCACGACACAACCTTCCCCAACTGATCGTATCTCGTGGCCGCCATAAAACGTTAGGTAACCGCTATAAAATAAATTACACCCATTGTCCAGGATGCGCTTGCTACGCCTTTCTTCGACATCCTTAATACAAATTCCGTTTACGTGCAACTTGGCGCCTTCGATATCGACCGCGGAAATTAATTAATTTGTAGGACGCTGTTAGAAGTAATTAGGGGATTATCGAAAAAGAATTTGTCATTCGAGGTACGGTAACCTTAATTAAAAGTTTACGTTAGAAAATGATGCTTTAAGACTTTCTGGCTTTTGCTTTTTCAATTTTCGAATTTTTCACTTTGATCATTTTTGGAGCTTAGAGACTTCCAAGTTTTTATTTATCGACTTCTAACTTTTTAAGTTGTAGATGTATCTCTTGTAAATTATTTTACAAGAATTTATAAGGTATAAATATACATATACAGATGCCATAAATTATAATATACGAATAAATAGTAACACTACATTATAAATTATTATACACATACGTAGATGTTGCATTATAAATTATTATGTATAAATATCTATCGTTATATTATAAAGTACTGTAATATGTAATAATAAATATGTAATGTTATAATAATATATTATAAATATACTCATATATACAATTATACATGAATATATAATTATTATACATTATACTTGTGTACCAGATAAATTCATACAATAAAATTCCAAATTGCCATATTTTCAAATTTAGCAATACAGAAATTTCAAATAAATTAATTAAAAAATGAATTAAAAAATTTCAAACATTTTACAGAAGACCAATACAGCTTCACTAATTAAACTTTGCGTGAAAGTCGTTTTTATGTGGTTCCATTATAGAGTTGCTCTTGTAGCACCGTTCAGTGCCATATAGCGAGACCGTCCATTTTCATCTTGCGAGACAAGAAACTTTTATTACCTCTTTTAGTAACGTAAGAGTACGTGATTGTAGAAAATTGCAGATCTTTCCATACGAAAAGATAGATACGGTTTTAATGATTCCGCTATCCAACAGTAAGGGAATGAAATATTTACACGAGTCAGGGGAAGAGAAAATAGGACGGGGTAAAATTGAAATCGGCTGGAAGGACGGTCGAGAAGGAAAATTGCTATCTTGCGGCAGGATTTGATGCTCTAAATACCATTAAACCGGAACGGAATTTATCGCATCCCCCTTGACAAAACGGTCGAAAGTTCTCCGTTTAACGATTACCGTTACAAATTTCACGAAACGTGTCGGTTAGATGAAATACAGGAAGAGAAGAAAATAGTCGAAACCAGGAAGTATTTACAGTGACAAAGTAACCTTAAGGTGGCTGCGTTACAGCTCGAATATTTTTCCGAGAATTTTCACGACCAGAATGCCAGCGGTAATAAAACGAATCCTTAGGAGTCGTTAAGGGGAACGGAAATGTCTGGCAATCACGGAACGATATCCTCGTTGGTAGAAAACAAAAAGCACGATAACCCTTCCCGCGGGTAACGAGGAAACCGAGAAAATTGAATTCCCATTACGGAAATTAATGAAAAGTCAGAAAGGCGTATCACAATAGGCATTAAGACACTCGTGGAGATCTAAATACTTCCATTTTTAAATTCTTGCGGGATTTTGTCATTTTTTTAAATTTCGGTGATTGGTCGTTACGATTCTATGAGATTTGGAACTTTTAGAAGTTTTCGAGGTTTTGGGAACTTTGAAAGGTTAGAAGAATATTTAGGACTTTGGGTATCTGAGAAATTGGGGGTGTGAGTTTCGGGATTTAAGATCTTGAGAACTTGTGAATTTGGGAATTTGAGTTTCGAAGCTATGCAATTTTGAACTTTTGGGAATTTGGGGAATTGAGCACTCGGGGATCTAAGAATTTAAGGATCTGAGAATTTGAGGATCTGAAATGTAGAAACTTGAAGTTGGAGAGGAAGATTTAGAAATGTGAGAACTAACTATAAGAAGCGTAGAATTTTAGATCTTCAGGAACTCGAGGATCCAAGAATTTAAAGAGCAGAGAATTAGGAGATATGAATTAACACATGTTGAAATTTGGATATATAGTAATTTAGACATCAAGTGGTTTGACATTTGAGAATTTGTGAGTGTGACTTTAGAACTTTAAAATTAACCCTTATAATCCTAACCAACCTCACCCAAAATCAGCTACCCATCATTTAACCTTTCACCTGTCTCCTATATACTTGACATCACACTTTCCTTGAACCTTATAAATAATTCAAATAAACAAAGTAATTGAATATGTATATTATCATTTATAAAAGATAAATATATTTGTCACATACTCCTTGTCGTACATTGCCTGAGCCATTTCTTCTATTCCGTAAATTAGCAAGTCGATAGTAAAAAGAAATCAAGATGGGTTCGCCAAAATAGTCCAAGCCATAAACCACAGGAGGCAAGGAAAAGAAGTATGATGTTTTTGATCCGGAACAAATTGTTTCTGGTACAAGGTTCCAGAAGAAAAACGCAAAGAAAGTGGAAGAAAAAGAAACGAGAACAATTTGCCGTGTGTATCCAGAAAATCGAACAGCATTTCTTATCTGGAGCCATTCGAAGTTGCAAGACAGTTCGCACTTTCTTCAGCATTTCGGGAATGTCAGTGGATACATATCATCCTTCGTGATTCACCCTATCTTTTATCATCCATCCGCTCCTGATCAGACGCAGATACAGGGGCAAGGACTAGGAGGCTTGTACCAGTCGTCGAGGACGCCTGCGCGTTACTTTTATTGATCAAACTGAACGAACATTCAGTCTGATTCGAACCATCGAACCAGACGGATCCAGCAAACCGAAATACAATTACCTTGGCGACAATACGCGTCAAACCACTGTTCTCTTTTAGATTCGTACTCTGTTTTCCTCGAAGATAATCTGAACTTTCGACGAACGATCTCTCGAAAAGCTAACTGTATGGAACTGATTTTTTTATTTCCACCTTGTTAACGATGCCTCGAGTGGTAGTCCGGAGTGCGAGCAATTATCACGAGAGTAATTTACCGGCGGGCACTCGCCGGTGGAGAGCCAATTTGTTCGTGATATTATTTGAACTGACTGATTGTTGGAGATGCTTAATTGAGAAACAAGGTTTATTGAATTTTTTTATTGCAAGGGCACGTGGCATATTTTACAAACTGTTCAATTTTGAGTCTTATTTACAAATTTTCGGTGAGAAAATATTCCCAAAATCAGGATATTTTTATTGCATTCGTTAATGTAAGGTTGTAGCTAATACAAAATTTATGAATGTAATATTTTCGTGAAACAAAATAAATGTGAAATTGTTGAGAGCAATGAATATGACATTCATATGCAGTAATAAATATCAAAGTGTAACATTTATATATGTAATATGTGTAACATTTTTTTAAAGTCAGCCAATATTAAATTAATGTAACAGGAACAGAATAAATGTAACAGGAAATACAACATTTTTTTATGTAACTCGATAGATATATTAAAAATGTTATACCTGATAGTACAACATGTAAAACATAATTCCTCACAGAATAGGGATTACTAAACTTATTACCATAAACTTGAGCACCATTTTTATGCAAACGAACATTTGCAATGTTTCAGGCGGAACCTAAAATGCAACTGACCGAGATATTTCACTGTTCTCTAAAAAATAGTAGAACGTACAAGTTTATTATTCTACAAAAAAGGTACTCCAACCTGAATGCGGTATTAGAATACAATTGTTCATCCCATTTAAAATCATTTCAAGAGCGACCATGAATTTATTCCAAAATGTGTGTCAACGAGAGGAGGATCTCACAGATGAATAGACGTTTAAATCGCAATCAAGTATACAAAACTGTTGAACTTAGTGTTTGGCGCCACAAGCAAGTAATTAACGGTGTATACCGTTTGATTGACTGATTCGAGCATCGAAGGCTGTATAATACACGTACTTGACGCACGTGCGCCTGCTCGAAGGACAATGGTCGGGGTGTTACAGGCAACCATAGGTACAGTCGTATACACCCCATAGAAATTCTCGTTCGTGTAATCGTCGCCTGAACCGCAACCGGTAACCACGCCGTTATAATTATCCGATTCGATCGATGAGCGCAGCTGGAGAAACAGCGAGGATGGCATTGGAGATGCCGGGGGATAATATCGAGTCGACCAAGGAAATTCGAGGTAATGAATCGTGGGATGCCGGCAGAAATGGAATTCTGAATATTCCACTTCCACCGAGAGGGGGTGGCGGGGGTGGCGCCGTTCGACGATTTGCGTAATTGCGAAAACGAATGTGCAGCGAATCATCGATAAGATCTCGGCCAATTAATGGTTAATAAAATATTTACGGACCATTTTGTACAGTAAACATTCACGATACAGGAACTGCAATCGACAGGCCAGAACAATTGATTTTCTTTCTTTTACATGGGTACGTAGTTTTATTTCTCCCGGAGGAGTGGCGCTTAGGAGTGGCACTTTATTAACCGACTGTACTGTCATTTTTGTTCAACCTCCGTGCATTTCTTGGATCTCTATTTTTCTACAACTGGATCAAATTTTCTATGTACTTCATGTCTTTCAACGCTTCAAAGTTTGACGCTTAAGTTCACTACAGTTTATACTTATACCATAGAACTTTACTAAGTTCTTAATTTTGGAGACGTGTTGTATCAGCATAAAATCTACCTTGAAACGAGTTTGGGATATTATAGCCATAAATCTGATAGGCAGATGGTTCATGGCGATCGTGACTGAATCGCTGATGGTGCCGCTTAAAATCAGCTGGGTCTCTCACAATTTTCAATGTACAGACAATTTCAATTTGCATTAAGTCTACGGTTTTAGTACGTATCATTTTTATTATACCAGTCCTATAAAAATGAATTTAATATACAGTATGAGTTTTATTATATTTATCTTCAAGATTTTCTGAAACATGTACAGATAAGAAGATTTTGCTCCTGACAAAGTTTTGCAAATGAAGTTCCTAGTAAGAGTACTTCTCGAAGCGCCATCTTATTATCTAGTTCATTGAGCACGTGAAGGAGCTTTTGTTTAACCTATCCAGCGTTCCGACTGTAAAACGGAAATGATAGCACGGGGAGTAACAATGCGCTGTTAATGATCGTTGTAAAGGATCGTAGCTTCCGTGTGATTTGTGTCGATAATATTTATTTCCCGATTGGCAGAGACGTGAATGGAGGACTAAGCAACAGATTGCTTCCCGTAATTCGAAGCAACGGTTTCAGAAAATCTATCCGTGGCTTGGCGCGTTTCATTCAAGCGGCCAATCGAGTTTGCATCCGACATCTTCGGGTGACGTTCGTTAACGTGCAATCTCCTCTTTCGAGAGGATGCTGCTCCGCCATGGGGAAACATTCTACACCCCCTGACCCACCGGTGGAACACGAGGATACGTATCATCATTATCCCGCTGTCGTATCCACCGCTCCCAAGACAAATTATCGTTTTCGACTGTCTGTCCGCGATAACAGTCCTACTTGATGGAAAATTCATCGATTCTTCGAGAGCTAGAAACGAACGCCGCGAACGGTTGCTGATGACTGCATTTTAAATGGGTCACAAGATTATTTACTCAAGTGACTATGTCAGAGAATTCCATCAGCTAAGATAATAAACTTTCTAATACTTTATTATTTTTTTGTTAAATTTTTTTTATTATTGGCTCAAGGTAATGTATATAATATAGTCAAGTGACTATGTTACAGAATTCTATCAGCTGAAATAATAAACTTTCTAATACTTTTTATTATATTTTTGTTAAATATTATTTTTTGTTATTGACTCAGGGTAATTTATATAATATACTCAAATGACAATGTCACAGAATTCCATCAGCTCAAATAATAAACTTTTTAATACTTTTTAACCTTCTTTTTTAATAAAAATTATTTTTTATTATTGGCTCAGTATAATGTACATAATATACTTTATACTGATTTATAGAAGCAATATTGTCTTACCATCTTCATTTTTTGTCAAGGTGATCCTTATGTTAAATGATTTTTAAGTAACATGATTAATGATAAATTTTAAATTGCTATATAACTGACAACTTTTATGATATCCTCAGATTAATGCCACAAACTCGAATTGTTTCCATAGATTCTATTACGGTTTCCGAATAATTCCGCCATTTCTCTTTTAATCGACGTTGAAAATCAGTTTTATTGGTGGTAGAATGTCAAACGTATTTTAACAGGCATATTTCGTTTCGCGGATTTAAAACCGATGATTGAAAAGTATTCATTTCAATACAAGTGTATGTACAATAACCGTTTCTGCGTTGTTCTGTATTTCTGACCACTGTTCTAATAAAACTAGTCAATATTTAAATCCGAAGTGATGTTTTCGAAATAAAATCTGTTAACAGTACAGATTTTTATCAAATTCTCGACTATGTAAATAATTTTGTGACACACTGGACTTTATCGTTGCTTTTACACCTAGATAAAACGCTGTTGAACCTTTGGTGATTACATAACAATTTATAAATATTTCGCGTTCAGCGGAGAGATAATTTTCTATTTTCCGTCCACCGTTTTATCGGTGTAAATATTGCATCGGAGAGATATATCAGCGCCTCTCAATGGCGATAATAGCCAATATTTTCATGTATCGGTTCTTAAACACGGATCAAAATAAAAATGTACTGCTCCCAATTTGCAAATCGAATATCGAAGAACAAATACCTGTTTTTGTTGCACAGCGCATTTTTACGCTTTAGAGTATACCAGAAATTTCTCCGAAATAAACGATTCGCCGAAATAAAACATTTCAAACCTATCGGAAAAATTTAAAAGAACAAAAGTTTTTTATACAAATTTTATAAACTCATTTGATCGAAATAAAGCACATATTCGAAGTTAAAACATTTGTCATTTATATTTATATTCCTACTGTAACCGAGGATTAAATTAAATTGGAGTTGAAATCAATCCGCGTTCAATCAATAAATAAATTATTCATTTTAACGAATATTTTCATACAGAATATCGCAAAAGAAGCTTCACTTGCCACGTAAAAACGATTATAAAATTGATTATCCGTTTATTAATAAAAATAAACCACGAGCTCTCTTAAAATTACTTTTCAGTAGAAAAAGGAATAACACACGATGCCATTCCATTTTACGAAGCAGCTTACATTCAATCCGAGTAACAAAGAAAGAAAAAAGGGGTAAAAGGAGGGCAAACCCGAAGGAAAAATAATTCTAGCCTCTTGTATCATCCTTTTATTTTCCTCTCTCGATTTATGTATATACATGTACAATGATTCAGTATCGCCATGATGTAGCGTCTTACCTTACACACTATCTAACACTTTTTTAAAAAGTCGCGTGCACGTTCGCCGAATGAAACGCGGCAGCAAGAATAAACTGGCAGGGAGCCCTTTTGTCAGTATTTCAATTCATTTCGTGTAAACGTCCCGAGAAAATGGAAACAGAAGATCGATGAACAGTGTCTCGCTGATGAAACTGTACGAGGTCGTTGTTCAATTTTCAAATTCCCGATCTTTTAACTCATGAAAAAACACACGAGGCGAAGTAACAAATAGCTTTCCGATTTGATAGCTTACCAAATAGATTCCCCGCACGAAGTTTACTCGGTAGATTTCACAGCAGGAAAATCTACGCGAAAAACCGATTCGCTTAGGTTACGCTTGAAGGGCTCGAATGAAATCTTGGCAATGTGCCCGGCACAAGGGTTAGCGTTTTAACGCGCTCGCCGAACGTGCACGCAACTTGTCGCTTTTCTACTCGCTATCCCATTTCGACAAAGAAGGAAAAGAGCATCTCGAACAATCACTCTTGCTACATTGTTCATCCCTTTAGTCAAGGTTGCTATCATTAACTTTTAGCTCGAAAATGACCTGAATTTGCACATTTTTGTGGGGGTGAGAAAAGGTAGAAACTTAGGTATATTAAAATTTTTCACTTTCACCTTCTATTTTTTAATTCTTCAAAATTACCAATTTTTCATTTCCCAATTTTCCCATTTTCTAGTTTTTATTTTTTAAGAGTGTATACCTCATCATCCCCATTGGAATTTTTCACTTTCCAGTTTCCTAATTTTTTAGTTCTCTAGTTTCCATTTTTTAATTCTTCCAAATTACCAATTTTTCACTTTCCAATTTTTCCATTTTCCAGTTTTCTAAAGAGTGTTTACCTCATCATCCCCATTGAAATTTTTCACTTTCCAGTTTCCTAATTTTTTAGTTCTCTAGTTTCCATTTTTTAATTCTTCCAAATTACCAATTTTTCATTTTCCAATTTTCCCATTTTCTAGTTTTTACTTTTGAAAAGTATACACCTCATTATCCCCATTACGTCAAAACCGATTTTCATCAAATACCCCACAAAAATCATTGCCCGAAATTGTTCGAAAAGTGCGAAACTCGTTTCCTTTTATGGCAAATGTAATCGCGATGTACCTAATCTACGAATTAGGACCGCTCTATCCCGCGAATTATCGTGAGCCCCTGATCGACCCAAGGATCGCGTCTCGATATCCTGGATCGTTCGTTTCCGATCGCAACGACTTCTGGAATGGAGGGGTTGTGTTCGCACAAGACATCCGGAGTAGCCGACAATATCGGGGCCACTTCAGAAACCGAAGATCCTTCCGAGTCTGATCCGGCTCGAGACGCCAGGTACACCGAGCTTAGGAATGTGGCCAAGTGGATTTGCATGATTCGTGGAATTTCGTGGCAAGTAACTTGGCCATCAACCTGTTTGAATTCCACCCGGTGCATTGTCGAACTCTGTTCGTCATGCTAATTGTGCAATACATTGATCTCTATTCCTGACAATTTACACTGAACAGAACCAAAGGATTTGCATCTGTCGAAGTGTCTCTACTTCAGAATGGATTATCCGCAGCATAGACCTTCTTTCAGAATAGGTCAAAACTATATCTTGTAGTTAGAGATTATCTTGTAATTACAGATTTAGAAGAGATAACAGATTTTAAAAAATTGTCAACTAAAATATAGATTTTGTATCGAATAGAAATCTATGAGATGTTTCTTTTAAAAAGGAGAATGGTACTTTCATAGAAAAATCGATGGAATGGAAAAGAGAAATTGAATTATTTTGATTCTCAGGTACAGAGTGATATATAGAATGGAGCTTTTTTCAAGGAAAAATTGAAGTGATATTGTGGTATATCGTCTTTTGTATAAGGTTCACTTGCATAAGACTATCTCTTCAGTTTTAAAAATCTTATGTAAAAGAGAACTCATTTGCGGACTCTAGAAGTTACTACTTTTATCAAATTGCGATAAAATGTCCCTTTATAATAAACTCTTTATCATAAATCCTTTATAATAAATTCTTTATAATAAATTCTTAAATCTTTTATAGTCAACCTTTGATAATGAAGTTTATTAACTATGAAAGTGTTTTATACTACGCATGTCTAATAAGTTGGTAGTCGGAGGATCTTGATTCACCTGCCAACTCACCAGACGCACACAGTACATAATTTATGTTTCTTTTGCACTGATTGAAAATGCGTGTATCCCTTGTGTCTTCCTTATTTTATCAAATATCTACAGTTTTTCTGACAAATAGTTTGAATAGACTCCAGATATTTTCAATCTAGTTAGCTCTAGAATAACCTCTATTGCTCGCGTAGCAAATCAATAGATGAATAATAAGATATCATTATAATAAACCAATTGGTATGTACACATGGTCACCTATGTATTCATTAATAATCTGATCAGTCAAGGACAATTTGCCATGTCAAGCGTTATAGTTGCAATAACTAGTTAATCGAAGCAACTGTACGTGGTTCTATATCAGTGGTCAGATGTACATCACAAATTACAAGAATTTCTTGCGATTAGATCTATCATATCAAAGTCTGCAAAATAAATATAACTCGTATAATCTTTAGACTGCAAATTTCATAGATAACGTGTACATTTTCATTATATTTATGTACACATTTTATATTTTCTTTGTATTTATGTCTACACATGTATGTTTATATATCTTTACACATACCTCGCAAACCTCGACATTTCCTAAACGCATAAACCATAGTTCACATATGATATAGCTGATATACATGGCTGGTCTACATGTGTTATATGCAGATAGTCTACATATGATATAGCAGGTCATATGATATACGTAGCTAATCTACATGTAACATATGTAACTAGTCTACGTATGACATGTGTGGATAGTCTACATATGGTATACAGGTAGCTAGGCTACATATGACATATGTGGATAATTTTCATATGATATACAGTTGGTTAGTCTACATATGATGTAGAAAACTAGTCGACGTATAACATGTGTAGCTAGTTCACATATGATATACATAGCTAGTCTACATATAACATATGTGGATAATCTACGTATGATATACAGGTGGCTAGTCTACATATGATATAGAAAACTAGTCAATATATAACATATGTAGCTAGTACACATATGATATACATAGCTAGTCTACATTTGACATATGTGGATAATCTACATATGACATACAAGTGACTAGTCTACATATGATATAGAAAACTAGTCAACACATAATATATGTAGCTAGTCACATAAAATACATAGTCTACATACGATATGTAGCTACATATGTGTAGTCTACATACGTGTATATGCAGATTGATAATTCACAACGAAAGAGTTAAATATAAATTACCATCGATGAAGAAGCAAGTTAAAGAAGATTTTAAATAAGTAATAATCGGTTATATCGGTGTACCTGGACGTTGCCGTGTCGCAAAACAGGAATTCGCGATTCCAGGAGGTCGTCTTAAGGAAACGATTCCCGGGACACCTACGTAACCTTCGATGCACACGTATCGTTCGATCGATCTCGAAAACATTCATGGCCTGTACCATGGGTGTAACTGGTATTTTGCATATATGCGAATTGACGCGAATGACCTTCACAGTATAACGAGGCGTGTCCTCGTATCGCGGCTTTGTCAGCGAATTCCAGCGATTCCTGGCTCGATTGCCCATACCTCTGGGTCCTTTGACACGTCGGGCATGTTATCAATGAACCGTACAACCGTCAGAGCACGAAAGGTCGGTTTTCCTCTTGCCAAATTTCAACTGTTCCGGACGAAAAGATCTCGCCTTGAACCGAACAGAGATTATACAGGCTCGCTTCCGTCCCCTTGTTTTATGCATGCGCGTCCAGGAGGCGGAAATATTCCCTCCAAAAAAAGGACACTATCTGCAGGAATCTAGCGCAGAGGGATGGACGAAAAATGGAATCTCAAATTGAAAAATTTTCAATATCTTGCTGCGTTGGTTGCATCACGGTTTCGCTTCTGTGATTTACTGCTCAAATATTTTACAAGTTGATTTTTGTTAGCAAAATAAAAAATATTAGGTGTGTGTGAAAGCAGATATTTGGCGATTTGGAAAGTTGTGAGTTCACAGATTTGCAAATGTAGAAATTAACGATTTAGAAACTCTGACTATTGGAACTTGAAGGAGTCTGAAAACGCATAAATTTTATTTAAATTCAGAAATTTAGGTATCTGGAAATTTGAGTACTTAAAAATTTGAAAATGAATGAAAATAATAATCCCAATTTCGAAAATCTGTCAATCGAAAAATTTATTTACTCCGAATTTCCCCGCCTCAGAAATTACATTCCAAGAGCCATAGCGTCGCCCGATAAATAATTCCGTCCGGATCTAATAAAAACTAGTGTGCCGGAAAAAAGAATTTTACGTTCGGATAAGACACCGACAAGGTTGTTTCGCATTGCGAGGAAAACAGTCACGTGGAAACTTTATCAATTGGACCGTGCGAGCCATAAGTTTATATCAGCGAATAAAAAACAGGCCAAGGGGTTTTCGAATGAAATTTATACGAAGGTTTTCGCGCAAACACGAATGTTTCTTGAAAGGAACCATACGTCTGGTTTTCACGCAATCGTGCTCACTCATCCTGGAGAAATTGTCAGCATTTCAGAACAATTTGAATAGATACTATCTCTACGATTTAGTAGATCGTTCTGTCTGCTGCTCTTCAGACTCGCTTATTGTATAACGCCGTTTATCTGCAATTATCTTTATCGTCGGAACTTGGAACACTCGAACATACAATCTTACTCCTTCGAACAACGATATGTTTCTACTTAATAGGAAATCTATATCGTACGCATCTTTTCAAACCTTAACAACGTGATAATCGTTTCGCGATAAACGGTTAATCGAACGCCTTCTATTTTTGATCCTTTGTACTCGTGTTGAAGAATTATAGAAAAGTAAAATTATTATTTAATAATTTATATAGTATTGACGTTAATAATAATTAGGGAGGAAATTACTGGCTGTTCACTAGGACGTGCATTCACGTTGCATTCAATTAATGTATCAGAATCTCAGGGTATAGAGATATGGAGATATACAGATACGGGGATGTAAGGACATTGAAATGTACGGATGTAGGGATAATAGGATACCGGAATATAGATACGAGTTATGATATAGAGACCTAGGGGTGCAGAGATATGGCGGTAACGAGATTTGAAAATATAAGGATCTGATACTGGAAGCTGCAGATATAAGAATCTGGGAATATAGGAATTTAGGGATGTGGGGATCTAATAAGGGATTTGGAGACATAGAGATTTCAGGGTGTAGAGATTGGGGAATGTAGTGATGGAAATTTACAGATAGACGTTTCAGAATATAGAAACATAAGGATATAGAAGATATAAGAATTTTGGGATTTGGGGTTTGGGGATGAGATCCGAGGGTTTAAAGATTTGAGAATTTAAGAATTTAGAGATATAGGTACTTGAAGATATAGGAAAGGTATGTAGGATCTTGCAAAGTTAAAATATAAAAATCCAAATTATTTAGCGATACAAAATACAAGATTACAAATATTGGTAATATCAATATCAATACTAATATTAATACTACAAATATTCAAAAGTAATAATGAAAAAAATTATGTGGGACAAATGTGCAGCCTCCGCAGTGAACACCGACCCAAATAAAATGAAACAAAACACCTCACTAACAGTATGAAACTCAAATACCTAAAATTTACAAATTCAACACGTTAAAATGTTTTATACGAAAAAGTTCGCAACAGTCTATCATTTCAGAGCATCCATCGATGTTCAATCGAAAAGAATCAAAGCGTGTGTGCGTTCAAAATGCAATTATTTCCGGCAAACGCGAAAAACGCGCTGACTCGTGACACGGCAAAGCGAAAAATCGAAAGCGCGCGAAAACAAAGGGCATTACGTCTCGGAATCAAAGAATCGTGTTACGAGAGGCGTTCGACGTATACGCGTTATTCGACATGTGTTTAACACGGTGTTGGCTTGTACGTATGCACAAGCAGCTCGTTACACGATACGTACACATAGGAGGCTCGTTTCAGTGGCACACGATCAAACTGTCCAATATCAAGTTCAACCTCGTACAGTCGGCCAGCGTTGTTTGAAGCTGAATCTTGAATCTGTCCTTCTCTCGTTCCTTGCAGCTGGTCGTTACGATAGTATTGATAGAGACGAATCGGAAACGTCAGGTAGACAGCCTGTTCTTCGATTCTAAATCCTTTGATCGTCTTTTATACCCGTTTTTTAAATATGTTTTTTGTTAAAATGACCTCTGGGTCAAACGTTGAACCGTCGATTGATTTAACGCTACTTGGTCTCGTTTTGCCCTCTAATGGTTCTTCCTTGTATTTACGGCTACCGGTGAAAAATTGAAAAGTGCCTGTCGATGGGCTTCGTTCGAATTTATATCCTTTCAAGACGACGCGCCAGTCGATTCGAATAATGCAGACAGTATTCCTAACGAGTCTTTGATTCTCGATGCCGAACTTTCGGATCATATTTACGCGGAGAAACTTTCTCGGTTCAAACTGGAGTGATACGATATTCAGCGAGCGAACGGTTAAACACGAACAACGTAGGTGCGCAATGAATACATTTGAATTGAAAAAAGGGAATGATGATCTTTCGTTTAAACTTTCTCGAAATCGGACGATCAAACATTGATTTTCCTCGTTATCCAATCTCTCGTTCTCCTTAAAGCGTTTCTATTTTATAGAGTACAATTTTTCACGCGTGATTCGTCGACTAGTTGAACGTTAAAACAACTGCTCGGAGAGGATCCCAGTATCGTTTTCTTCTTCTTCAAACTTCCCGTTGTCTCTGGGTCTTCTCAACGCCGCCAATTACCGCGGAATCAAGCAAGATGAACCCGGCTTTGTTCCATCAACGAGAGTGCTTCGACCTTCGTTATTCAACACCGCGCCGAAGTGCACGTGTACGAGACGAGTCTGCTAATTTTAACAAAGACTCGTTCGCTAACTTCATCCAAATACAACAACGTTACGATCCTTTCGAGTCCGGCCGCGTGGAAGAGACGAACAAGGAATATTTGAAAGAGGAATACATGTCATCGTCGTTTTAGTAGCTCGATGAGTTTCAATAGTTACATGCACAATGTTCATCGCTACTGTGTTTACCCTACCGGTTACGATCAGTTCGAGAAGGAAAGTCTTCGGGGTAGCCAATCGCAGCTCCGTATCGTCTTCGACGGACGAGGTAATCCGAGAATTCCAAATGTTGAGGTTGGAATTGAATCCCGCCGGGCCGGTCGAAATAAAAGACACCGACTATTCCCAGCGACCGGCTCGTTCAGCTAATTCGAACCAAGGAGGAACAAGAAATGCTGCTTAATCGCGGACAAAGACGAACTCGTTGTAATGATTCCAACGATTCTCCTCGGAGTCCACTCCGGGCTTCAGCTGTTCCGTGTTGCTGCCAGCTGTGCCGGAACCGCAGCTACCTGCCAGCTTGAATCCCTGTTCTTGAAGCATATCGAAAGCCTGCTCGATGGAGCTGTGCTTCAGGAAGAACCTAGAGGTGTAGCGATCGGAAGCGCCATGATCCGGATCACGGCTCTCGTTCAGCGTCTCCCCGAAGACGTCCCTGCAGAGAGTGACGCGACCACATACGAGGATCCTGGACAATTTCCGGAACTTAACATCCGCCAGACCTTCGCGACCGAACGCGAAACTGCCGCGATAACCGACGGTTATGTGACCGGGCGGTCTCTTCCCCGACGAGGTCAAGGAACCGGAAGTCTTGTTCTCCAGAATGGCACGTTCCAGCCCGGGTAAACCGTAAAAGTTCGCCTCCTGCTTCAACCGTTCCTTCTCCCGGAAGCCCTCGGGCAGAACGAGCGCCTGATTGCGCAGGAAATCGAGCACGTAACGGAAAAGTACCCCGTCCCGGTCCAGGAAATACTTTCCCTTGGCGTCCTTCTCGACCGGCGTTTTCCCCGAAAACAAAGCGGCCAGATGAGAATCGCTCTCCCGGGTGAGGGTGGTTAGAGCGGTCGTGTAGAACACACCGCCCACGTTCAGCTCCACCACGCTCGGCACAGCTTCCTGTTGCTGCTCCGACTGCTGTTGATCCACCATGCTTCCTGGAGGCTCGTTCCGTGAACTCCGCGCGGTGCCACTCGAAGGGATCGGGGGAAACAACGATTTTGTGTACAAACGTATGGGAGAATGTGTAGGGGAAAAAGGACGAGAGAACGCGCGATGCTGCTCTGTTTACTGGTGACGATACCGATGACTGCACACCGCAGATCGACACTCGGAGACACTGCACACCGTGGGGAATATCGCGTGAACAGAACCGACGGGCCGTCAGGTCGGTGACCGCGGACAGCTGAGGATTGCGTCGAGGTGGACACACTCGGAGGATAGATCTGACCCCGAAAGCGTGCTCTCACGGGGCTGGGAACGAGATAGACTGACGATGAGAGACTGCGCCTACGGTCGGTCGAGGAAGGCCGAGCTTAGCTCGGCTCCGTCGCTGCGCTTCCTCTCCTAGGCACTTGGCGCGCGCGGCAGGACACACCGTTCGTGTGTGTTGCGAAGCCCGATACGCTGGCGCAGAAGGTGCATCGACAACGCGCGCCGATCCTCAAATGACGAAACGCGCGCACCCACCCTCTTGTCATCAGTGATGGGTAAGTAAAATATCGTGCGGAGGAAAGCAACTTTTTTTAACGACTAGGTACTCTAAAATACTATGTAAGGTATAGGATTCTGTCACGTTCTATATTCATTCTGATCTTCAGATTTTAACTTTCTGTCGTGACATTCTTGTGAATGTCGGTTTTTGGCATTATTTTCTTTCCTGAGGTGGTTGTATCACAAGGACACTTCAACACGAAACTTTTTTGAAATTAGACTGAAGGGTAACAGCGATATGTAAATACTAACAAAATCTGAGATGGGTTAATTGCATTAAATTAGACATTATTGCAAGAATTATTGTAAGCAATAAACTACGGCAGAAAGAGGCTCTATCGTTTGTTCACTTTAATTCGTGAGGTTAAAAGTTTTCAAATTTTGTAATAGAAGAATTTGAAAATTTTTTAATTTGGAAATTTTGGGATTTTTAAATTTGAGGATGTAGAAGTTTGGAAATTGAGGGATTTGGAGATACAGGAATTTTGAAGTACAGAAATTTATGAATGTAGCGATTTACAAATTTAGAAGTTTTGAGATTCAGGGATTTGGGGATGTAGGAACTAAATTTGTGGAGTTAGTGATTTATTAATAAGAGAAGTTGGGAATGTAGAGATATGCAAATATAGGAATGTGAGATGTTGAAATGTAGAAAAGTAGAGATTTAGAAATTTTAAAATGTAGAAATTTGTGAACATAAAAATTTGATAATGTAGAAATCTATCAATATAGAAATATGGCAAGAACTTAAAAAATGTAAAAAAATGTAGATACAAAATTTTACAAATTTGATATAAAAATTCGATTAATATACAGATTCAATTAATATACATATCGCCTTTTCAATTCGACCTCTCAGCAGTTAATTTCATCGAATTCGCTCAAGATCCCACTTCGCGACCATGTTTCAGTGCTTTCGAATTTTTTTCAACGAATATTATGCTTTTTGTTTGCTAACGAGCAAACAAGCGGCATAATACGTACGAAAATACTTTTGTTTACTTACCTTTGAGCACCTTGACTAATTTTTCACTTCGTATAATCAACCTTTTATAATCGGTCACTTCATTCCTTCCCGCGAAGTTTTAAAGGCAGCGCCACTTGCAGTAGTCGTCAAATGTGCGGGAAATTGCATTTTCAATTTTTCTCTCATAAATCTGAATTCAATGTATGTCAGAATTATAGATACATTATTACTATATCGATATTTAATTATATGAGAATTAATGATTAAAAAATAATGATAAATCTTGATGTTTGATTATCTAAAATCTACACGAGTCATACTTTAGGATGGTAATGTACATAAGGATTTGATGTTTTGCTAGGATTATATGAAATTATCAATAAAAGTTTACTAACCTCAAGTGTTTTACGGCTTCGCACTTATTTATTGCTTTCAAACGGTACTTAACTTGCTCACGATAACAATCACAACTTGCGAAAAACATATCTAGAAACATGACGTCAAATGCTTGTGATAATAATTGGTTATGTACAGAACCAAGTACGGTAGGCTTCGCGCCAAAACTTTACACGAGTGCTCTTCCCACCTATAGTTCGAAAATTGGAATATTTGATTATTTGCTGATTTGAGTATTTAAAGACTTAAAAATTCAGAAATTTAGAAATTTGAATATTTGAGGATTTGGTACTTTGAATGTGGTACTTTGAAGCTTTATACCTTTGGATGTTTGACATTTGGAAATTTCAAGATGTGGGAGTTAAGAAATTTCCAGAACTTAATTTGTAGGAGCGGTAATCCTTCTCGCCATTTTCTTAAAAAACGTTTACCGTATTCGATAATTCGTTGTGTCATTCACGTACAGCTATTTTCTTTGATAAAAGCCTAGATTATTTTCGGCTTTATTTGATCATCTGTTCGATCAACAATTAACTCCGTCCCTACCACTCACCCCCACTATTCTGATCAGCTGGTTTCACAGAACGGCCGAAGGAGCGCGCCGATCAGTCGAACTACGTATGTGAATTGGGTGGCCTGCGATGGCCGGTGCTAACAACGTGAAATCATTGCGATCGCCTTTCATTGCGTATTACAATCCAGTAGGTTGCAAACGCTATTTTTCCTCCACGAAACAATACACGATCACGCGGCAGTGACTGATGTCATCGAATAATCTTTATTGTGTTGCTCAGCAGATCAACGCATGTGAACAACTGGGACTCCTATCGTCCGTCGGAAATTGGGACAATTCCGCGGGATAAAACATCTTCGGTCATCAATTTCAGTTTATTCTATCGTTTTTTGAGATTACAATTCGTACAAAATGTCAGCATCACGAAGAAAGGGAGAAGAATCCAGAGGTAATATCCTCAAGAACCATTCGTGGAGTAATGGACCTGATAGCGAAGACGAAATAGCTGGAGAGAATGGACTGCTCAACGAAAATATAAGTCCAAGGTTCGTAAGTTTATCGCATTACTTGTAAATCCGTCCTTGATTAATCTGTGATATTATTAGTTATGTGATTTTAGTATATTGTCACGTATGATCTTTGGTCAATAACAGGTGTTACAATTTTTATCTAGTTAGCTTTTTTTGTTAACTGTTGTACTATTCACAGTAGGATATTACACTTGTTGTTACGCTCCCATATGTAAATCATAGTAAATATTTTTCAAAATGTTAATCTTAATATTTGTAACTAAATCTGCATTTTCTTTCAAGGCTGTTCATTGTCACGATATAAAAAAATTCTTAAAATTACTTTAGATAAATGTAAATTAAAAGTTTGTAATTAACAGCGTATCTATATTACACATGATATCAAAATGTTTAGTATCGCTAAAGTTATAAATGTATTTCCGTGCAATGTTCAAGCATTGTTAGAATTCAGTTTACAATTGTTGAAAGTAGATATCAACACTAAAATACTCATAGAATATTTTGGCTAAGTAAGCTGCACACATAATTGTTATTGGAAATTTTTTTTTTATAGTCATCATCAGTCAACTTTAACAGACCAACCTATCTGCGATATGACACTGTTTGCAGAGGAAAAAATGCGTAGAAAGTTGAAATTCTTCTTTATGAATCCAATTGAAAAATGGCAAGCAAAACGTCGTTTCCCTTATAAATTCACTGTACAAGTTGTCAAAATTGTGTTAGTCACCATACAATTGTGCCTATTTGCTCATAACAACTACATGCATGTAAATTATGCTTGGGATAATCGAATAGCTTTTTCGCATCTATTTCTTAGAGGCTGGGATGCTACTCAAGAGGTAATGTATTATTTAATCACTTATTTAAATTGATATTACAATATAATGATTAACATAAAAATGTTATAACTTTTTATTTGCAGGTACCAATGTATCCTCCAGCAACTGGTCCTTTGGCAATTTATAAACGAGACGATTTCTTTATGACAATCGATTATGCTTTAGATGGGTATTATAATCTCAGTAATGCTATTGGCTCATATTCATATACCGCGGAAAATAATGCGATAGGTCCAGTTGTCTTATGCTTGTATCAATACAAGGAAGGTATCATATTCGGTTTTAATGAAAGTTACGTTTTCGATAAAGAAATCGTAAAAACTTGTATAAATATAACTCATCAATTTTACCAGCAATTTACCACCTCCAAGAACTTACTGTACACACAAAACATTAACGTAAATTTCTCGGCTCTCGTTAGAGCCGATTTAAAATTTGCCTTAAAGACAGTTAACTTAAAAGCTGCCGGACCTATGGCACCACCCGATTGTTACCAATTTAACATAAAAATTCTTTTCGATAACCGTGATTTCGATGGACAAATGTTACTTTCGTTAGACGCTGAACCGAAACGATTGCAATGTAAAGGCGACACACGTTACATTGTCGATAACCGCATTGAATCTGCTTTAAGAACATTATTAAACTTACTCGTAATCCTAATTTGTACTGTATCTCTTGGTTTATGTTCAAGAGCTATATACAGGGCACAATTGCTAAAATTCGAAACTATGAATTTCTTCAAGAAAACTTATGGCAAAACTTTAAGTTTCGAGGGAAGATTAGAATTCTTGAATTTGTGGTATGTGATGATTATTGTAAATGATCTCTTAATTATTATTGGCTCGGCTGTGAAGGAGCAAATTGAACGGAAACAGTTTGGTAGCGATCACTGGAACGTGTGTAGTATATTCCTTGGCACTGGAAACCTGCTGGTTTGGTTCGGCGTGCTACGATACCTCGGCTTCTTCAAGACGTACAACGTTGTTATTTTAACACTGAAAAAAGCTGCCCCGAAGGTGGCACGATTTTTAATATGCGCTATTCTTATTTACGCTGGTTTTACTTTCTGCGGCTGGTTAATATTAGGTCCATATCATATGAAATTCAGGTCGCTCGCTACGACATCTGAATGCCTGTTCGCGTTGATAAATGGTGACGACATGTACGCCACGTTTTCTATAACATCTTTTAAATCGCCTATGCTATGGTGGTACTCTAGGATCTATTTATACACGTTCATTTCATTGTACATATACGTGGTCTTAAGTTTATTCATTTCTGTGATAATGGATGCTTACGATACGATTAAACTTTATTATCGAGACGGTTTCCCGAAAAATGATTTGCAAACTTTTATCGCAGCTTGTACAGACGAAGCATCCAGTGGTCTTTATAGAGATGATTCTGAAAGGAGCGATTTATCCGAACTGTTCGATCGACTATGTTGTTGTCGGAAAAGACCCTTTTACGGGTCATTCACAGAGTCAAATACAGAATTCTCAACGAAAACGGAACACAGGTGCGAGGGGGCAATCTGTATATAGTTCGTTGATCGACAATAATGTATTAGATAAATCTTATGGTTCAATGGCAGATATTGGGTATTACAATGACAATTTTGTCATATAAAGTATTTTTTTAATGAAATTGTTATGTTGCATTTCTTTTGTTTTGAATGCTGCGGTTGGCTGCCATTTTTATATTTTATATAAATATTATAATAGACGATTCCGTTTACTTTACTTAGCGTCAAACGGAATCTTGCTGAAAATATTTCTGCAGAAAGTGTACGAGTGTACGTAATGATAACGGCTGTAATGTCGTTCGTATACAGTATCATTTATAAAGTATTAATGTAATAAAAATAGACGTAAAAAACTGAATCTTTCTGCCGAAAAGATTTAATGATGCAAAATGTATGTAAAAAAAATATGTATCTTTTCTCGTCAGGGAATATTTACATGTATAAGCAAAACTGTATTATGCCAAAGTCGTTGAAAAAAATGTATCATGCACAGTTTTGTATATACACGAATTTATATAAATATTAATTGTTATTTTCCATAAAAATTTGGACGAAATTAATTTGAAATGTAGAATAGTGACTTATAGGAGTAATTACTAAATTGTTAGGTATTAATGTGAGTCATACAGTTTAACATACAGAATACTTTATGTATCTTGTCATTTTAATGAATATAAATTGTATATGATAAACCATGTACATTATTTAACATGTTTTAATTAATATAAATGAACACAGTAAAATTCGCGTGTTATCCAAAGAAGTATATTTATAATATATTTACAGTGGAGTACAATAAAATTGTGATTTTTTCAACTCATAATCAATATCTTTTCTTTGTGCAGTTTCCCCGGAGTAAGATTCTTTATTTGTAATTGTTATTTTGTGAGGTTTTTACAACTCTCGGTGAGTCATACCTATGAAACATGCACTTTCAAATTCTGTACACCAGAGGTTCCCAAAGTGAGGATCCTAAATCGGGAATTGATTTTGGATGAGTCATTCAAAAACAAGACTTTGGTATTTTGAAATTGTAGAACTTAAAAACATTGGTACTCTGATATTTGAAAAAGTAATGAATCACAAATTATGACCAGTTTCAGAAAATAGGTCCCAACCCAATATTTGAGAATCCCTGTTGTACACAATACATGTATCACTCTATACAAAGACAAATAGTATAACCTAGAATTTACTTTTCGTTGTCATTCACCTAATCTAACTGTAATCTATTTATTGTCTAATATTAACAGTAAATTTGGAAATGAATTAAGTTTTTACTAACAAAATATTTGAATTCGTTTACATACCTTTGTTTGGTACGAAAAGAATGTAGCTATATAGTTCTCTGATGGCTTTAACAAAGAAAGACGGGAATTGGGATCGTATTTTTCTGTAAATTGCATAAAACCACTGTTTGTTGTAATTTTAAACATCAGTATGCCATTTACTTTAATATTGAACATAACATTAGTTCTTCTGTTTATATTCGATTGATGAGTGAATGCAGTTAGCAGAGTGCACTGACCCAAGAAATGAAAAGAGATGGTCACTGACCGTACCTAAGCGCGATTCACTGTTTACATCCAGTTTTACATCTCGAACTGTCAAGGTGAAGCACGGCATCAACACTCCATCGCCGTTAAGCTTCAGTGCACCACAGACTGTTGGCCGTGTGAAAATAAAGTACTTTCACGTAGTAAAGTGCATTGGAGAAATCAAACATAGCATTATTGCGTGTGTAACTGTCAAAATTTTTGATCGCGCGAAAATGTCGAAAGTAAGCCATACCGGAACAGGAATGAACAAAGGCGAGCAAGAATTTTTGTTCTCGAACAAAGAAGCGTCTGGCAGTGAACATAATATTTTAAGAATGGTTTCTAGCATATCTACATCTCAGGATGAAAATTTTCGCGTGTTAAAGCATGCAGAGAATAGTCTTAGAGTTATGGAGAAGTATCTTCATAAGCAACAATTGACAGATGTTATATTAATTGCTGGTAAGTAGAGTTATGAATAAGTTCCTTTGTCTTGTAGTTATATATATGGCTTGATGATACATCATCTTAATTTACATTAATATAAGGTGAAATTTATAGCTATTTGATTGTTGTAAAATATATATTTAATATTTTATCACTTGATCAGGAAACAGACGTTTTCCAGCACATCGTCTAGTACTTAGCGCAGGTTCAGAATATTTTGCTGCCATGTTTACTAGTTCTTTAAGGGAATCTGCACAAAATGAAGTTGAATTAAAAGAGATAGATGGGGATGCATTGTGGGCTTTAGTCTGTTATTGTTATACAGGTATAACTGGAAACAAAGATATGTTGTGATAGACATTGTGAAAATAGGAATTCATAAAATTTTTCTGCATCAGGTTGTATAGAGTTGAGGGAGGACAGCGTAGAAACTCTTTTAGCAACAGCACGGTTGCTGCAGTTGAATCCAGTCGTTAAAGCTTGTTGCCAATTTCTTAGGAAACAACTCCATCCGAGCAATTGTTTAGGGATAAGAATGTTTGCGGATACACAGGGTTGTACAGATTTATTAGATCATGCTCACGCATATACAACAAAGCATTTTATGGAAGTTACAAAAAATCAAGAATTTTTACTACTGTCTGCTAGCGAAGTTGCCAAACTGTTAGAATCTGAAGATCTTAATGTACCTTCAGAAGAAACTATTTTTCATGTAAGAAGTTACATTATTTTAATGTTGAAAGATTGAACAAAAAATTGTCTAGATAATTTCATTCTCAAGTTCAATAATTATGTCTGATTAAACTCAAGGCTTGAAGTGATAGAAGAACTATTACTGTTACTATTAACTATAGGCACTTATGACTTGGCTGGAGTATGATCCAGAAAATAGACGAAAAGATGCAAGCAGGCTATTAAGTCTAGTAAAATTACCTCTATTATCTCCTGCGGTGAGTCATATACTTTTCTATATTTATGAAAGTTTCAACTGATTCGAATAGAGTTTATTGAATTCATACAGTTTATAGCGGATAATATCGAAAGCAATGAAATGTTCAAAGATCAAAGAATGGCACAGGAGTTAGTTATGGAAGCATTAAAATATCACCTTCTACCTGAACGTAGGCCATTGCTACAGTCAGGACGTACAAAACCCAGAAAAGCTACCGTGGGTCATATGTTAGCTGTTGGAGGAATGGATGCCAATAAGGGTAATTCAATTGAAAATGAATGACAAAATGGATATTTAATTATTTGATACTGTTTTGTTAGGTGCTACTTCTATAGATGCATTCTCTCTTAGAGATAATATTTGGAAACCAATAGCCACTATGAGTGGTAGAAGACTTCAGTTTGGTGCTGCTATTGTTGACAAAAAATTAATAGTTGCTGGTGGAAGAGATGGATTAAAGACATTGAATACTGTAGAATGTTTTGATTTCACAACTTTTAATTGGAGTACATTATCTCCCATGAATGTGCATCGTCATGGATTAGGTGTAGCTGTGTTAGGTGGACCTTTGTATGCTGTTGGAGGTCATGATGGTTGGAGTTTTCTTGATACGGTAGAAAGATGGGATCCGGCAACGCGTCAATGGAGTTCAGTTTCTCCTATGTCAATACAAAGATCTACAGTTGGTGTTGCTGTATTAAATGATAAGTAAGTTTTCAAATAGGCTGATCAATGCTCAGTTGTATAGTTATGTGTATCATGTGCGCGTATTTCTAGATTATATGCTGTAGGTGGAAGGGATATAAGTTCATGTTTAAATACAGTGGAGTGTTATGATCCACATACTAATAAATGGACTCCATGTGCACCCATGTCAAAACGACGAGGTGGAGTAGGTGTAGGTGTAGTAAATGGATGCCTTTATGCATTAGGTGGTCATGATGCACCTTCTACTAATCCCAACGCCAGCAGATTCGATTGTGTTGAAAGGTATACATGTTCAAAAATATGTAAGTCACGATACTGAATTAATATGTTTCATGCTTAAAAATTTTAAGGTACGACCCTAAAACAGATACGTGGACAATGGTTGCCCCGATGAGTGCCCCACGGGATGTTGTTGGTGTCTGTGTGCTCGGTGATAGACTTATGGCAGTAGGTGGCTACGATGGCCAGCAATACCTTACGCTAGTCGAAGCATACGATCCTCATCTGAATGAATGGGAACCGGTAAGAATGAGTGTCTTCAACTGTTCAGAAATAAATTTTATAAATAAATTATGAGGTAATATATTTTAAGGTTGCCCCTTTGAAAGCTGGTCGAGCGGGATCTCCATGTGTTGTTATAAAAAATTTAACAGATTTCGGATTTGACAATTAACGGTGCAATCTGCACATGCTCAAGCATAGAATTTCAAACATAAAATCAAATGTTTTAATTCAGTGTCTTAAATCGAAAGATGCATTTATCGATATCACGGTATTACGGAAGGAACATTATTTTCAACTGTAAACATATGTTCATAAACTTCGCTAATTTTAATATGGACATGGTTATGTCTGTATTATAATTTGGTATATGTTTGTGCATTATCGTGAATTTGTATATATTTATATCTACAATTTTTTTGTATAAACGTATTGAAGTATTATAAAATTGGAAGCGGAATAACTAGAATAGTATAACAAACATAAGAATTTTTTAATAGAATCTTTTTTATTACACTTTTTATTAATATTTTTGTACACATAGCAATATGTCATTATAAATATACAATTACACAAACATAACAATGTGTGTGCATGGAGATGATAAAAAAAACCGATGTATGTAAGAACAAGTTTATTTTTCTTGTCGAAATAATGTTTTTATTTACATATGTATTCCTATATATATTTTGCGAATATATCTTTTTTAAATAAATAAAATGCTCATTTTAACTAATTCATTAAATTTTTCATAATTATATTGTTAATAAAATTGCTTATAATATCCTTCCATATCAACCTAACATGCAGGAAAAGTTCTGTAATATATCCAGAGATACAAGTTAATATATGTTAAAATATATATATCAAAATTTTTGTAATTTAAATTTACCGTGGAAAGTCCGATGCTGGCTCGGCAAATTTATGTCTAACCATAAAAGTAGCAATTGCCTCTGCTACTTTATCTGGAACATCCTCGTGCACCGCGTGTCCACATGCTGGTAATACTTGCATCTGAAATTTACCTAATACAAAAATATAACTTTGATGCAGCTCATAAATATTTATCACTAATTTTAATGTATGTATATGACATTATTATTACCTTGCATCTGACCAACGGTAAGTTCTCGATCTAATCTATCGACTCCGGCTAGTAATAGTACCTTCGGAACGGGTACATTCAAGAACGCTGTTGACAAACCCTTAAACCACCCAAACCAATGCTGCTCAGTTTTGGATAAATCTATTCTCCAAACATATTTTCTGGTAGTAGTGGCAGTGCTAGGTGGAGGTGGCGGTGGCATATTGACAGGTTCTTCTTCTTGGATAATATCCTCTCGCGGAATCGAAGTTTCAGAATTACACTGACACGTTGATTGTGACAGAGAATCGATATCGTGAGTCGCTAATTTGTTTGTTTCGATGCTACAGTAAAATTATAGCATATGAAAATGATATAAAAATAATGTATGAAATTCATGCACTGCATTAGTATACTAACTTTTTGATTTGTCCAGGAACTGACACCTTAGCTGATTGTACATTACGGATTTGGCCACTTCGTACACTAAAATGTGGATAATTAGAAATTCTTCTGTAATCTTGTTTTGATAATATAACACAAATATGTAAGATACTAAGAACATAAAGAGCATTTTAGTTTGTACAGGATCAGCCAAAAATATGCCTTCCTTCTGAAAAATGTGCTTAGAATAGCAAAGCTTGTTAATCAATAAAAACTAGATGAAAATGATAAAGAAGAAGCAGTATCCTTATATTGTACAGGGAATAAGGGTACTAACCACCATTCTATTGCCTGTGAAATAGAACTAAAACTAGATGGCCGAGATCTGAGGAAGCTTTGCATAGATGCTAAAGCATCCATTGCAGTTCCTTCAACAACATCAATAACACCTAATCCAGATAAGTTTGAGATTAAAGGTGCAGCCCTAACAGCTACTGCACCACCCATACTATGTCCTACTAGAATTACAGGACTGTTGCCTAATGTTGCTTGTACAACTGCTGCAACATCCCTAGATCAAACAGTAACATTAGAATATAATAATATAATATACATATGGTTTTGTTAAGCCATGAAAGCTTCACGTACTCTGCTAGAGTATCTCCAGATAGGTCTTCCTCGTTTGTTGTATGTGTATCTCCATGTCCTCTAAGATCAATTGCCATAACTTTACAGATTATCATAGTCATGATAGATTTCTAAAACATACAAAATATGTCAGTTGCAATACATTTGCTACATTAAAAAACCAATACCTACAGTGAATTCTGCCCATGTCAACGCACTATATCCACCTCCATGTAGTAATACTAATGTCGGTTCTTCAGAACCTTTAGTATAAATATGAAATGTATTATTTCCTATTTCTACATCCTCAGACTGATCAAAATATGGCATCCACTGCACTGGATCATAATCTCTCTTACGTTGAAACCCTTTAGACTTAGTAACCCTACTAAAATATTTAGTGTTAAACATATATTAAAAATATAGTCATTGTTAAATCACACTTATAAATAGCTTAAATGTTGCAAAGTTTCATTCAACATCCAAGAATAATGCACAAAAAACCAACCCAGAGCTGACTCCAAAGTTCACACCTGATGGTGGTAATTTTGATTTTAAAATCGACTTTTGGAGGGAAGACATGTTAATATTAACAAGTTTCTTTCCTTGCTCTTAATAATAATACTGTTTGCAATCACAACTGTTTTCAGTGATCTCATAAACACATCACAAACTATATTATTGTTATTATAACCACGTTTAATAAAATCCCAAAATCACTCTGACAGCTTTCCGTTGTTACTACCTGAAAGCACTGCTTCTACCTTCGACATGGAGCGCCTTGCAAATTTATTGCCGTTGAAGCGTCCTTTCGTTTTTATCGATATACATAACTTTCCTGTCTTTTAGCGTTGTACTCTTATTCTAACTTAAATTAGTTTCCTTTCTGTACCGTTAGATGGCTGAACATTTTGGTGGCCATAAAATGAAATATTTCTCATTTTTATTTTTAACTGTTTTGAAGAATTATTATTGCATGCATTTAGTTTCATGGAAATTAACAAATAGTTGATTCATCTGGAAAAAATGTAAAAGTCGCAGATTTTCAGGAAAAATTCTATTTTCTGTTTGAATATTACCACTGTTCACCATTAGATGATGCTAGTGGTGCCATTTTTAGAGAGAGCGCGCAGATATGTGTTTTAAAAAATATCTAAGGAGCTCTCAAAATTAAGTCAACTTCTTTACAGTAAACTGTTTTTATAATTCCCTTCGCTAATTGCTGCAATATTTTTAAAGTAATTGTAGCTTAGAAAAATCACCTTTCTGTATAAATTGTGTGAGACTCAGAAACTTAAAAAGTACATTTAATAATTTAAAAAAGTAGAAAGTTAAAAATTTGGAAATTTGAGCTCTTGAAGATTTAGAATTTGAAGATCTAAAAATTTTTAAATACAGAGACTTGAAAATTTCGAGTTAAAATTTAAGGAAAGTGAAGGGCTCTTCCCCACACTAGTCCCTAACCAAAGGAAGCCTACATTGCACCCGAGTGTACATACTCAGGATCCATTATGAGGTGTAGGCATGTCAAAATTATCATACATATTGGCTGGCCAGATGCCGACACGGAGATACGCGCCACGTTCCCGAAACGTCCGATTATTTAAACAAACCTGTACGATACGATCGCGGACTGTGGTCACACCCATCTTAGCGAGACAGGCAGTAAGGTATTTTCGAGACTAGAGATCTGGTACAAAACAAAATTCACTTCCCCTTTTTATCTGACAAGATCACCAATATCGAGCATTGCAAATTCGTTATCAAATAATGGGCAATTTGTAAATAATATTTCGATACTTCCAAACTTGAATAATTAAAGAGACGTCTTTCCAATGTCGCAGCCCAGAAAAGTTTAATGAATGCTGCATTAAACAGAAAAGTTTAATGGGTTAAATATGAAATATTTATGTAAGGTATATTTAAAATAATGAAAAACCGATTACGACTAATAGGTGCGATTCAGTTAGTTTAGCATTCGAATTGAGACTGCAAGGTTAAATTAGGTAAATCGATTTTGTGTCACATTCAGGAGATTTCAATTGTATAAATCTTAAATTGCTAAGGTTATGCAAGTAAGTACATTCTATTGAATTAGAGACAATGAGCAATTCTTCCTTCGACTGTAACCTTCATTTGATAAACTGTAAATGTTTAATCATACTTTTTACAGATATCATATGTTTTAATAGATATCATACGTATAGATATATTAGACATTGGTGTAACTAGGTAAGGCTTAGGAAGAAGCCTTTAATTGACAGATGTAGGTTGGATGTAAGAAGTCCTAATTATGTATATGCATTTAGATCTATAACACCAGAACCGTCACTATAAATTTAAATCTCAAATAAAGTAGAAAATTGATTAAATAGGTGAAACACGTATCGTGTACCTATCTTTACAAAGTCTATGTATTTCGATAAGAAGAACCCAAGTTCCATAGTTTAAAATGTGAGAGCCAAAGCAAGTCGTTTTGACCTCCCCGGTAATTCTGCCGTTAAAGATCGTAATTTAACCATATCTCGAATGCAGAGGGAATTAGAGGTACAATTTGCGACTAAAGCAACGCACGCGTGTTGAGAAACCACCCCCTGGCAGAGGGGTAGGTCCCTCGGTCGCGCGTGCACGCGTCGAAATGAAATGTCTCGTGCGCTTACATGGCGAGCATTACACGCGCCTTACTCTCTCGCATATGAATAATAAAAGAGCCGGCAATGCGAGTTCTCGACACCCTTATTTGGCTCTTAACCGAGTCGGCGTGCCTGACGACCACTGCTGTGTAATCGTAATCATTGTTGTGTAGCGTTCACTCGATAATTTATGTATTATTTTCTGCACGCTAATTCAACTCGAAGCCTACCGATCAGTTTTGCGATTATGGGATACTGGAGTTATACTAGGGATATTGGAGTTCGTTGTATGGTCACGAATCTTCCTCGACAGGTTGCTCATTTTCAGCAGCATGATGATAGTAACAGATAGTAACTGTTTGATGGTAACAGCTTCTCAAAATTAAATGGACAAATTGATTCTTTGATATGAACCAATGGATCAATTGATATACTTGGAAAGTATACTTTGAAGCTTGCAAGCCTATTTTAATAAATTATTCTTCATAACTAATCATAAACAATTTGGTGTTCCACGTTCCTTGTGAAACTGTCTATAAGAGATCACGCAAGATTAAATGGACAAATTGATGTACTTTGAGGTGGACCAATGGACCAATATATACTTGGAAAGTATACTTTGAAGCTGCAAGTTGATTTGAATAAATTATTCTTCATAATTAATCTTAAATGATTTAGTGTCCCTCGTGAAACTGTCTATAAAAGATCACACAAGAATTCCTTGAAACGTCGTTCCGATAAATCCTTAAGCGCTTCAATTGTACATTCCGTAAAATGTTCGGACAGGGAGTCGATCATCGGTCATCTACGTATCAAGATACGGATTGCGATGATTTTCCTGGAAGAAAAGGCACGGCGAACGAGGATGCAATTAAAAGCGACGAGTCGCGCGCGATTTCTCCCTTGGATTTCGCGCGATCCACGTCCACCCTGAGCATTTACGCATTCACTGTACGTGGAAAACGGCAGAGGACGGTATTAAATAAGTACAAAAAGGTAACAGACTGACAATGAACGACGTACGTGCCGCGAGGAGAGAGAAGGCACGGCGCTACCGGGGACGCCTTGATATGCAGACGGCGTACGTCGCGGCGGCATTGCCGAGCAAAGACCATCGGACTTCGGTTACGAAACGATTCTCGAAATACGGGATCGGATAGAGGAATACCAGTAGCCCGTCTCTTACCGATTGCTTTTTCAATCTTTACGATCGTGCTTCACTAAGCTTGGAGGTAGCGGTGCCCTTTGACTGTTTCTAGCTAGAACTATCGATTCTATCGTTTGAATTATTGGAATTTTTGGAGCTGCTTGATAGTTGGAGAGCTTCTTTGTTTTACTTTGAATCTCTGATAATTACTGTTTTACACTTGAGATTTAGGCGAAGATGGTATCTATACGAAATTAGCTAAATCTAAATTATAGGTTCAGGTGGTCTAAAGAAGTTGTATTATAATAATTGTATTAATAACTGATAATTTACAGTAATATTGTATGGTACCATCATATATATTTCTATATGGTGCTATATGTAGTATATGATATCTACATGTGTATATGTGCATATGTGTATATGTGTATATGTGCATATGTGTATATGTGCATATGTGTATATGTGTATATGTGCATATGTGTATATGTGCATATGTGTATATGTGTACATGTATGTATGTGTATATGTGTATATGCATATGTGTATATGTGTACATGTGTGTATGTGTATATGTGTATATGCATATGTGTATATGTGTACATGTGTGTATGTGTATATGTGTATATGCATATGTGTATATGTGTACATGTGTGTATGTGTATATGTGTATATGTGTATATGTATGCACATGTGTGTTATCCACATGTACTAAAGTTTTAATGTCCCAAATTTCTCCACGTCCCAAATTATTCTGCGTCCCAAAATTCTCTATGTACCAAATTTTTCAGTGTCCCACATTTCCCAATATTCCAAACTTCCTACGTCCGAAATTATTAACATTCCACCGTTCCACCGCTAAACAGTCAACGATTCCCACGCAGAAAATATAAAAAGATTTGATTTCCACGCAACAATCGGTATCCTTGCGCAACGTAAAGAAAGTCATCGACGACACCCCGTTGAAAAGAACGAGTGCTGCGACTGCACTTTCGTTCGCATAGCGAGATAGCCCGGCTCGTTTTCTTACGATATCATTCCTCTATGCAAGAACCAAGGCGGACTCGTTCCTCGATTTTCTGCCAGGTCATCGAGTCTCATTTACAGAAGGGCCGATCCTCGTTAAACGGCAAAACCAAGATCTCGACTGGTTGACCCTCGTGCGGTACGCCCACTCGATACCGCGATCTGATCGACGAACAAATCCCCGAAGTCGAATCGATCTGATTCGCTGTTTTCTTGCTAGCGGTACTCGCAAGTTGGTGTGAAATGAATACACGATTTCTCTTCACTTGTTCCCGTTCTTGAATACTTCATTACCAAGTGTTTTGTTTAAAAGTGTTCCGTCGATTCTAGCGGGTTCTGATGGTCTGGTATTTCTTTGACGAGTATCTTGATGTTGAAAAGCTCTTGCCATTATTACAATTTTTAATGTGATTGTGATTGTTGAAATTGTTACAATTATTAGCGTTTACTATTACAAATGATATTATAGCTAAAGTACCCTCAACTGATTCTATTTTACTTGACATAATAATTTGATAATAGTGGCTGACCAAATTATTAGAACCACTTGCATGAATACTCAATTATGTCTAACTGTTATTTCTTTCGTGAAGAATTGATGTTTGCAAATTATGAGTTGTACACATCACAACACTGTATGCGGGTGGATCTGATAATTTAATTAGTCACTTTGTGCATCCATAAAAAAGCAAGATATATTAATTATATATTGACTGTGACGTATCGAATTTTCAAATGAAACTCTATTGACATTTTACACTTATATTTTCATAAAGAATTCTAAATTGAGACTTTTGGACACTTCTAAATTGAGTACTTAAGACACTCATACATTTGTTATTATAAATAATAAATGTACGGCAAATTGAATGTACACTCTGCTGTCTTTCATAATTGATCACCACTTATGTGCATAAACAGAAAACCAACACTGAATGTATTACACATCGTATTATACATTAGATAATAAATGACACACCAAAAAATAAGTAATAATACAGCAAAAATATTTTCTTATGTACATTAAGAACGCAGGTACATTTTCAAATATCATAAGGGGTAAAAATTTGCGAACGCCGGTCACGATTCAAAGTCACCGATTTCATCGTAATCCGGTTGCTCGCGTATTCACCGCGAGTCCGTATTTTAAAAATCGTACGAAATCGAGGACAACCAGATAAAAGTATACCCCCATACGTTTACAAAAATCCGCTACGCTGACTCTGTCGTTTGCTCGTAGCCAGTGTCTCCACCCACTTTGTCCCTGCTTACAGCTGCGGGCGTACTGGACTCTCGATTTTTCCCGATCCTCCCTCGGCCCCGTGTTGCCCCGCTTTTTCTCAACGACCGCTTCCTTTTTCCCGTCGCTCGTTCCACGTGTCCTCTGCTAGGAAGACGGAGAATCGTCCTCTGGCTCGGGTCGATCTTTCGGGCGCGGTGGCAATAAAAAACAGTCCAGTCAGCGGGGCGTGGATCGCCGATGGCACGGCACCGGTTTCACCGCGGGTTTCGTTCATTTTGTTGCCAATCACTTTGCGCGTCCCCCTTTCACGATCCTCGCGTTTTCCTGCTGTTCTAGGGAGTTTTAATCCAACGTCTAGCGCTTTTTTAATTAAGTCGGAGGTGTAGGGGGCTGGGGATACTTTGGGGAGATGGGGAGATTTTGGGATGTAGACGTGGGTAGAGATTTGAGGGTGCAGGGATGATAGAGGAAGACATAGAGATTTTGAGATGTGAAGGACGGAGGATGTAGGAAGTTGAGGGTGCAGGAAGCTGGAGATATAGGAATCTTGTGGTACAAAGATTTTGAGATGCAAGGACTTGGAAAGGTAGGAAGTTGAGGATGCAGATAGGTGTTGATGTGAGAATCTGAAGATATGAAGACCACCGAATATAGGGATCTGAGGACATCATGATCTGGTGATATAGTAATCAGGAGATGTACCTGGAGATGAAGGAACCTGGAGATGTAAAGGTGCAGAGACATGTAGATATAAGAAGATAGTGATGTAGGGATCTGGCAATCTAAGAATCTGGTATGCGGAGATATGTGGATTGATGCACATGCAAATCTATATATGTATGGTGTATATGTATACCTACTGTACATGTAGGTATATATTCCCTACTGTATATGTAGGGAACCAGGGAATATAAGGATCTTTGGGATCCAACAAACAGGAACAGTACTACCTTGATAATATAAGCATCTGTATAGAAATTTAGAAACATAGAGCTCTGAAAATATAGATCTTACATGGATAAGTCTTTAGTTAAAATTGTAATTAATCAATAAACTTTGATTACTAAATAAGTTTGATTACCCTATATATGACATAAGTACTTGTCAATTAACTGAACTGTTGACGCGTTACATTTTCAAACCAATGAGCATGATTCATACATCAAATCGAATGCAAGAATATTTATTTCACGAGATAAATCGGAAGAGGTGTATGTATACGAAGAACAGACAAAGTGAAGTAGAAATCGTATCGACAGTTTCCGGAATCATAGCACGCTTATAAAGCATACTCGGGAATCACCGAACGCTCGGTTGCACCAGACAAAATCGATATAGTTTTAATAATATTGCGCCAGAAAGGAAATCGAGGCGATGAATTTCAAATTCCTGCACTCCTGGCAGTTGTCCACGCGATATCAGAAAGAGGAGGTTCCCTGGCGAGCTTTGATTCGGTGTTTCCATGTCCTCGATATCGTAAATTCTTATTCAAAGTTCGACGAAGAATTGTAAAGTCAGAAATCGCACAAAGGTAAACGGAATAGAATGAGGAAACGAAAACTGCATTAAACTATTTTCGATCTTTTATGTGGACGTTAGCTTCGTGTTATGAACATACATGAATTATCTTGTTTAGGTTACATTAGTTGACATAATGTGACTGTTGAAAAATTCAACAGTACATTGCCATATGTGGGATACAATAATGTCAGATATGAGAGATAATCAAAATTATTAATATATAATTTACTATTTCAAACTATTGGTGTGTTAATTAGTTTTTAGTTATTTTAAATTTATTCGATTTGTAGCATTGATGTTTAATAGTTATTGTGACGATTGTCGTGTTAAACTAAATTAGTAATATAAGGTTTCTACAGCTATTGTCACGATTGACGTGTTAAACTAAATTAGTAATACGAGGTTTCTACATATATCATAGGGATGTGGAGATGTGTCAATATAGGATTCTAGAGATCTAAGGATGTAGAGATATAGAAATATGGTAGTACAAGGAAATAAGTATACAGATTAGATCTGTATCTAAAGATGGAGAGGATTCGAGGCATAGAGATCCTATGATATAGGGATTTACAAGCACAGAAATCTCAGACTGCAGAAATCTAAGGATATAGGGATTTGTTTAGGAATAAAGGAGTGTACGAATATAAGGATCTACAGGTCCTAGTAATCTGATGATCTAAAAATGTGAGGTTTAGACATATAAAGATCTGGGAATAAGATAGATCAATTATCTTCATTTACTTCTTCCAACCGATTCAAAAATGTACCCCAAGCTAAAACTACTTAATTACTCCTCTACCAATTATCTCAACCGTAAAAGTTCTCTTCCAGAATCTTTTACCAAACCCATCCGGCACCGTCAAAGTCAAAATCTTCGCAACCTTCCTGCAGCACTTCCATTTCGAAACTCAGCTAGCCTAATCAAGTCTTCAAGTTGAAAGTATGTCACTCCCGCTCGTAAGGTTAGAGCACAGTAGCAAACGATCCGCGTAACCGAGATCCATGGAGGAAACGAGGAACCGTTAAGGCAATTCGACTCGAACTGGATCCGGCGTCGATGGATCCCGGGATTTTCAGGAATGTGGATTGGAAAAGCCAGGAGCTGGGTGAGCGGTTAGGGTTGCGGGAGGGGTGGAAACTCGTCGGTGGTAGCCGAGATATCAGTATCAACGCGGTGTAATCAGCGAACCACGCCCATCACCGCTATACTCGCTCCGTTCCGCCCACAA
Source organism: Megachile rotundata (assembly GCF_050947335.1). Taxonomy (NCBI): domain Eukaryota; kingdom Metazoa; phylum Arthropoda; class Insecta; order Hymenoptera; family Megachilidae; genus Megachile; species Megachile rotundata. The sequence continues at coordinate 7,831,850 of NC_134991.1, read as the reverse complement.
CGGCAATTACACCCTCGAGTCACCCACTGGAGGGGAACATTAAACTCCGTTTCCCTCCCCCTCCTGGACACCGTCTCTACGGGTTTCATTCGCTCGTTCCACGACCACGTTTCTCCTCCTCTGGCCCGAGGCAGACAGCTTGCACGCTCGACTACGAGTCCGTCGCGAAACGATCCTCCATCGTGCTCCTTTTTTCCACCCTATTCCAACAAAACCACCCTTGGCCGATTCGACGCTTTACGAGCTACCGTGGTAATGAGAGCAATTAACCGGATAGAAACTGTGTTTCATGGAACACCTCTGCTTTGACGGTCTGTTCGCTGTTTTGAGATTTGTTGTCTCGTTTGGGGTGGATTTGGAGTTGTATTGAATGCTGGATGACTGAACAGAAAATTAAGATTTTGATGATGGGGACAATTATATTTTATTTTCGGTGAGGAGTGCGTAGTTGGGAGAATCGGAGAGGTGCAGCATATGCATCGGGATTGCAATAACTTTTATCAAAAATTAGTTTTAGCTTAAAACTTAAAAATAAGATTTCACACTTAAAATGTAGTTACAAAATATATTAAGTGCATATTTGGTATTATTGAATATTTTAATTTGCTCTAATTAAATCTTGTAAAGTTATTTTGTTTGAAACTACATTTTTACCTATGTTCAGAAAGAATATAAGGTTGTCAAAAATTATTGTTCCAAAATAAAATTTCGTCTTGAAAAAAGACTTTTTATTTATTAATAATTGCTTCATGAAAGAAAGCTTTAGTTATCAAAAACTCCTTCATCAAAATACTTTATTTATCAAAAGTTTCTTCATCAGAAGAGCCATTTTAATTTATCAAAATGTTCGATAATGCAATCTTGCAAACTATTCTCCATAAAATATATACGTAAAATTTTTCAACAGATTAATATGTTGTAATAGTGAGAAAAAAGGGGGAAAACTGCAGATAGAAGGTGACAGACGTTGGATGCAGTAGCAGAGGGCACGGTCTGGTGAAATTCGTCTCGGTCTCTCGAGCTGCGATTTGTCTGCCCAATTTCACGGCCTTTTGGGGAAAATGGGAAAATCTCCCGGCTCTCGAACGCAGTACCGACTGTGGGAAATAGACTGCGTTAGTCCACCGTTTATAGTTGCTCTTACACGTGGCTGTGAGAATCTCCAATTATCCTTTCGAATAAGCTTTCATCCCTTATCATTCAATGAACACAAAAAGTGAATAACATACCCTGTAATTTTTAATCCTCATATTAATACATTATATAATATGAAAAGTTATTTCAGTTCCTTGAGATTCACGAATTACAAAATTATTTATTTCAACTTTAAATTATAGCTGGTTGAATATGTCATGACACATGACATATGAGCAAAGTCGATTTGAAGTTTTAACTGCAAGTTTTATGTACAATCTATTTTTATTTTATACCCACTCTGTTCATTAATAAATAATTCTTACAGAGTTATAAATTTATACTGTTATTATCGGTAACGTTAATGGATGCTTTTCTAAATCTTTTTATCTTCTATGCATGAATAGCAATGATATTTCAAATTTTATGTCTCACTGGTGTTGTATGCATGATACACGATTACAATGTATACATAATTTGTTCGATCATTTCTGTAGGACATCTCAGAACTAATGGTGCAAATATGTATTGCAACTCTCTGTCACAGCGCGACATTTAATAAAATAACCTAGTGGATGTTCGACCATAGTTAGCATTTATTAAGAAAATTTATAATAATTACAAAACACAAGACTAATGTAAAATTTTCACAATAATAACATAATATAACATGTAATTAAAAATTTGCTTCATCCTCAAAGGGATGGAAAAAAATGCAGTCAAATATCTTTGCAAATTTTTACAAAAAACTTGTATTACTCTATTGTTCATAACAAATAATATATCAAAATTGAATCACCTTCTTTTAGACCTAAAACGTTCATTTCTAGCGTATTACTCAGAATGTTAATGTTACTCAGAATAGTAGCATTATTCTCGTTCTTCCATTCAGAGATTATCATATTCTCGCAGTGAAGCTAATTTGCCAGAAGCTTCCTAATACAAACAGAAACCATAAATCATTATTCCAAAATCGCATTGGTATCGTTCCTGATCGAAGAAGTCGAAATTACTGGATAAACGTGTCGCAATAACTGCGGTCTCCATCGAGAACGATTCGCGATTGGGCTATCAATATACAATTCCGGTTCTGTGCCAGTGACTGTTCCAGAACGGATATCCGCGGCCAGGATTATTAGTTTTCCGCTTTCAGAACGGCTCCGGGGTTTTCATCGAGCGACAACAGTACCGTCTAGGCCGTACGTTACGCTCTGGGGGAGCCGCTTCTGTCCTCCGGTAGGCGTGGTTGAAATCACGAGATGATTTATCCTTTGCGAAGCGGTAACTGCCGAGATCCTCGGCTAAACGACCGCGGTCCTTCGTGTATTAACCGTAATGCACTCTGCCGTTGCCATTGTGCCCACTGTATATAACTATACCTACCCTCTTCGCTTTTGCAACCCCTCGCGTCTCTCTGGCTTCTTCGTTCGTTAGTTCCTCGATCACGTTTCAGCTTTGCACGAATCTTCAGACTTGTTAGAGATTCAACTCGATATAGTTTATTCATAGTTTGTCAATGAAATTGTTAGGAATTAAAGAGGGTATGTTGATCAAGCATTATTTTTTTTCAAGAATTATTCACCATAGTGTCATGATGAAGAATTATTCACCTACTTTGAAATAGGTTAAATAGGCATTTTATTTGCTTATTCAATACATTGATATTTTTGGAAATTCTCTGAGAGAATTTGGTATTTAGAAATTTGTTAAATTTAATTGTTAGAACTTGGAATATTCGAAAATTAAGATATATGCACAATTTCATAATTTATTTTGTAAGAATTGTTAGTCGTTTTTGTTTAAAATGACTCTCATCATAATTTAAAATATTTTGTCATAAAATATCAGTAACACATCTTCGAATTGTTGTTTTTATTTGCAACCCCATTAAATGGTTGTACGTCAAACATTTAGTTAGTCTTATAACCTAAAACCCCTTTGCCATAATTATTCTGAAGTAAAAATAAATGGTTGTCTTACATGCAACTAAATTTTAATTATTTTCCAACATACCATTTTTGTAACTTAATTTTGCAAATCAATGTTACAGTTTACTTGTGTATGAAGCTTCCTTTCATCGCTAGATAATAGTCGCTTAAATATTGAAATTGAAATTGTCATCATGCAAATACGGGTACAGAAAATTACACCGATGATACACCAAACTAAATGCCTCGTGCACTTTGTGAACCCCGTTCTATTGTGCCCCCATAATTTCCTTCCCCTGTTGCAACGCCCCGGGTCGAAGTCACTGTATGATTCTACCCGATCCACTTCCTGCTTTAATGCGCGTGAGATGCATCAACGTATTGATATTCGTGTAGTCGTAAATTTTGATCGATTAGGCGTCGTGTAAATTGTGTCTCGTTAGCTTGTGACAAAATGAACGTTGAAGTTAATCGATTTGAGAACTAAGGGATGCTTTAATTTGGCAAAGTAGTAATGTTACCGCAAATTAATTTCAAAATTAAATTCCAAACGCACTCTTTAAGTAGGTGAAAGTGAATCAATACAAAGATTTATTCATACAGGTAGACGTCAAATAAAAATTATTTCCTTGCTCTAAGGAAAGCTATGTTGTATTTGAATTGAAATTTAATGATAATTAAGGAAATAGTTTTCACAAGATTCTGTTGTATTAAATTATTGCATAAATTATGCAGTACAGTAAACACTGCAATTACTGTAAATAATTTCAGTAGGTTATTATTAGAGTAATACTGAATAATGTGACACTATATTGTAACTAGTATTATACAGTATTCCAATATTCATACTGAAACCTTTAAATTGTTACTGTAAGAATTTTGAAAATTGACTTGTTCCACAAATCTGATTCTATCTCAATCAAATCCTTAATTATCTCAAACTTATAATTACATAATCATAATATACTTTCAATAAACTTATTATTTAATATACTAAATAGAGTAACAAAAAAATAATTAAATTTTCTTTGATTTTCTAAACACCCTCATCTTACCTGAATTTCTCCTCAACATAAACTACTCCTGTAAACCTGCATTCATTCAACATAAACATAAACTTTCAATAACATCCAAAAACAATATACAAAGTCACGTTACCATTCACCAATAAAAGGACCAATAAAAGAGCGTCTACCCAGAGCATCTGTCAAACCCTCAATAAGATTCTTTTCAAGAAATCCCAAAAATTCTAGGTTTTGTTGCATTCAGCAGACAAATTAGCCGACTGTACAAAATGCACAAATGCATATCTACGAGGCGGTTAGGTTGCATAGTCGAAAGTGGCATATGGGGTCACGCCTACGGAGGCGTTCAAGGGAGGTGAACACGGGGTCTGCTTTTTCTATGGGTCCCCTTGAAAGACGGGGCCAGCACGCGCCGCAGCCTGCGAAAATACGCGCGTCCAGCCACGCCCGTGGTGTGCAGAGTGCAATTTTCCGCGTCAAGGTGATCCCATGGGAGACCATGATCGCGGGAGTCCAAACCCTGATTGACAAAAGCTACCCTTCGAAGTCACTCGCTCGTAATTGTCAAAACAACTTGAAAATCGATTAGCAGGTTGCACTTTTTTATCAATATTTTTTTAGCATTTTGAAGAATAGGTTTTAATTTTGATATGTGAACGTCGAGTTTTTGGGGAATTGGTGGTTGGAGAATTTGGGAATTTGGAGAGTTGGAAATTTTGAGATTTTGAGATTCTGTAATTTAGGTGTTTGAAAGGTTGGGGATTTGGAGATTTGGGGATTTGGGGATTTGTTGGGGATTTAGGGATTTAGGGATTTGGGGATTGGAGAATTTGTAAATTTCTGGAAATTGGGAATTTTGGAATTTCGAAATTTGGGAAATTAGGACATTGGGAAATTGGGAAATTTGGAGATTTGGAGATTTAGGGATTCTGTAATTTAGGTGTTTGAAGGGTTGGGGATTTGGAGATTTGGGGATTTGGAGATTTGAGGATTTGGGTATTTGGGGATTTAGGGATTTAGGGATTTGGGGATTGGAGAATTTGTAAATTTCTGGAAATTAGGAATTTTGGAATTTAGAAATTTGGGAAATTAGGACATTGGGAAATTGGGAAATTTGGGAAATTAGGATATTGGGAAATTGGGAAATTTGGAGATTTAGGGATTCTGTAATTTAGGTGTTTGAGGATTTAGGGATTCTGTAATTTAGGTGTTTGAAGGTTTAGGGATTCGGTGATTTAGAGATTCAGTGATTTAGGAGTTAATACGTTTAAGGGTTTACAGATTTAGCAATTGTGTATTGTAGAGATTTGGAGATTTAGGGTTTCAGGAATTTAGATATTCAAAAATTTAGAAATTGGGTGAATACAGAATTAGGGGATCGAAATTTATGATCTTAATTCAGAAACAGATCTTAGAAATTTAGAAATTCAATGATTTGTAGAAATCATAAGTGGTAATGTAGAAATTCGGAGAAAATCGGAAATGTAGAAATTTCAGAGTTTTGTTTAGTTAGCTCTCGAAAACTTGAAAATTTAAATATGCCTCTTCTACTATCTTTCTATTAACGCACCCCAATAAGTGCAATCCACCCTCTTCTGTCCGAGCCCGTTCTAGTATTTAATAATGTCAACATTCCAGAAAAGAATAGGTATCAACTCAATCGTCCAATAAATCAACGTAACCTCAAAGTCGGATCACTTACCTTCGAACCGCTGGGAATTAAAGCACACTCCTGGCAGAGTGACGACCTGAAATAGACGTCGACAAGCATAGGACATAGAGAACGCGTTTAATTCGCCTTAACCCGCGGATGAATAATGAAGCTGAGAGCCTCGAGTCGTTTGATCCATAACTCTCAACTCCGGGAATTGCGAACGTTTTCTGCTTTGTAATATCGAAGTCGCGGGAAATAGGGCTAGGAGTCTATATGGCATGGTGTGTAATTCAGATACACTCACTGTATTCCACATGATACTCGCACGTTTTATTGCCCTCTCGATATACACTTCAGCCGGTCTTCCGCTTCATCGCTGCTTTGATGCAGCTGCAATAATCGCACGCTCGATCGATAGAATATATCGCCGTAACATAGCACTCGTTGGATAGAGCGGAGTCTCGCTTAACGCAGGCAAATTATCTACAAGTACACGACCTATGACGAACGAAACTGTCTAGGTACGCTGTATGCGAAAGCTATTTACAGAGTTCTACCTACGATCGAGACGCTTATTTACATCGATTGATCTCGATTGCGATAGAAAATCAGGCGATTCCGGAATTACTTGATCGGAATGAGTAGAGAGGGGTTGGTGGGTGATCCGATCATTAGTTACAATTACATCTTTTAAGACCTTGGACTTAAGGGACAATTAATCACTTAAGGTCATATCTGAATGTTTAAATATTTGCTTTATAGTTTCAGGCTCTATCTGAGTTATCCCATCTTTAAGAATCAGTCTCAGTAATTAATTTTATGATTTAAAAACTAGTTTGGGTTTCCTTGCATTATGATCATTTGCAGCTTATGATACTATTGGACGACAAGTTTTATGTTGGATGACAAGCTTCAACAGAAGTCTGTTTTTCATATAATTGTCCATGCAACTACACATGGTTTGATTGAAATAATTTTATCTTTCCATAACTAAATTTTTCTGATCGAACATTTAGTTAGATTGTGGCCTTACATTTGTGTCGTCAGACTTGAAATTTAATTGTATTGGACATGTCATTCAAGTTCGACAAATGCGACCTATATATCAATGTTACAAGACAGAATTAAAATTGAATTCCGATTTTAAGTTTGCCTAACTCGATTGTACACGAATGCCAACCTTGTACACGAATCAAAATGCGAAATGGTTTAACATGAATTTGGATCTTCATCCAATTTTTATGTAAACCCAATTTGAATATTTGCCCCAAATTTTATTTAACTGCAATTTACTGCTCCAATTTCCATTTAACTGTGAACCTTTGCTCCAATTTTCACTTATCTACAATTTAAACGCTAGCTGCAATTTTCATATATCTGTAATTTAAACTTGTGCTCCAATTTTGTTTCCGAACCCGCAATATCACTTCACAAATATTTAAACATTCGCAAGAGCACTCGAGTAACAAAACACTAATTGCTCGAATCACCTACCAATCTTCACCCAACATGATCGCTTCCCTCACCCTAATCAAAGATACACCATGTCTACCCACACTAGTCTCCGAAACCGTTCAAAGAATCACGAATCATCATGATCCTTCAAGTTCGAGTCCACGGTTCACCATATACCGTTCACTACCTGCCGGAAGAGCTGAGTCCACCTCGATGAGAGGGCACGGTAAAGGCCCTTAGGCCAACTCCGACTCCAATTCCGACCCCGCTGTTCAGAGGGCTTTGCACCTGTCCACTTAGGTTGATCGACGAGTTGACCAGTCCCAGAGCATCGCCCAGAACCGAGGATGACGTGCTGGACGCCGGACTCTCGCTATTTGGCCTGACTCTCGGTGGCCTGGCACACTTCTCCAGATGGTGATGATGAGATCTCACGGCGAGTCGACTGACGTGCACTGGAATAGGGACCACGATTCTGGTTCCACTTCCGGAATGTTGTCCGGCAGTTCCGTTGTGTCTGCTGGAAGCACCAGCTGCCGCCATGCTGGTTGCACCGGTACCGACACCTCCTCCGCTCAAACCTGCCTTCACCCTCTTCCATTTGGCCCTCCGGTTTTGGAACCAGATTTTCACCTGGACCTCCGATAGCTTCAACGCGTGCGCGATGTGCGATCTTTCGGTCAAACTGAGATACTTTTTTGCGTGGAATTCGCGTTCGAGTTCTAATAATTGCTCTGAGGTGAAGGCGGTCCGTCTGCGTCGAGCTTTGTTGTTCGATCCACTTGTGGACGTGCCTTGACCGTTCTCGAGAGATCCTCCGGGACTCACGTTGCTGGATGCGTTGCTGGACATGGTGTCCGTGGGGTCGTGACCGTCCCCTACCGCGCTCAGTCCTCCACCCTCGTCCTCGCTGTCCGCGGAGGCGCGGCCATTTTCGGAACCTAAAAAGAAATGCACGTGATTAATTGATTGATTGATTTTATAAGGGCCTCGACTGCTATGATCATTGGCCAAAAATGCACGTGAAGAATTCGATTTTGCGGAATTTTTAGACTGTTGGGTTTAGTCTGGTCGATACGAATTATTTTCAGATAATTCTTTAGGTAATTCATACCTTCAATCGAACGTCGACTTCGAAGAATTGTCAAGTTTTTATTTATTGTGGAAGCGTGTAGAATTATATCATGAAAATTTATAGAGAAAATATGTAAACTCTGTGGCATGTATGAGGAAATACGTTATTCAGATTTCGTGAAATATGCAAAGTGGATGAATTGAAATGAGATCTTCAGAATAGAATTACAATATACACTTGCATGCAAAGTTTGTTAAATTTAACAGGTTGACTGTCGTGTCATTTGCGTACCTATAATTTTTTATAGAATTATTAATATTTGTATTTGTGTTAATTTCAATCAGAATAGTTCACCAGATGTATATTTGAAAGTTTCAGAAATCAAATTTTTAATCTTTTTCATATAGAATTGTATAAAAATACAAAAATTGTATTGTTCAGCATGTAGGGTTGTCAATTGAAGATTCACTAGGTTAATTATATTTATAATATATAATTACAATAATTACAATAATTACAAAACTATAATTACAATACCCTAGTTTTTAATATCCAATTTTCCTTTGTGGAAAGTTTTCCATTTTTCAATAAAATTAACCTCTTTTTAAGAAATTAAATATTCACAGAAAAATGAATATCTTCGTTAGATAAAAATTATTTCTTTATTCATAATCCAGTTTGAAATTTTTCTCAAAAAAATTGGTTCCTCCAAAAAATTGCTATCTTGAAAAATCTTATCAATACGTTAATTCATTCAAAAAATTTTTACTCGAAGCATCTCACGTGTTTGGTAAACGTTTCTTTATGGATTTTGTTACGTTAATGTTGGTAACGCGAGAGTTTCAGAACACCTGTCGACTCTATTCAGAAAGAAACTATCAAAGGGAATACGAGAGTGGAAGTCTTGAAATTAAAGAGGAAAACTAAGTCAAGTATACCCGAGATTTATTGAGATTTACTGGCACAACTACCGTTCTGTATAATTAGAAGAGTAAATAATAAAAGTATCATTACTTTTTTAAATACAATATCAGCTAAATTACGAAAGCATTCAGATTTATATTCGAGTGATGTCTGTGGTCTTCTTAAAAACTTACATGCTACAAAAATCAATTAACGATTACAGTTAAAGAATGAAACCATTTAATATGCCAAGTGGAATGACTCAATCATAAAACGTATGCTTTAAGTTCGAAACTTCACGATCTACAATTTTCCAGGTGTTCCGTGCTTTTCTTTTCCTTATTTACGATCTACCTATTCATCGTACGTTTACTTACACCATACTCCAACTTCGTCGTTTGTTGTATATTTTAACTACCGGCCGGATGAAATATTACAGGAATTTCAACGAAATGGCGTCCAGTTACAGGGAAATGAAAACTTTCTACAAGGAATACGGTAACAGAATGTAACTGCGACTGAATATTATTGATAATTCAGCACTGTAAGATCACGTCAGTTGCTGGCATTGTTTATGAAAGAAAATATTGATTATACTGCTTGACAGAGATATAAAAAGAACTCAACCCCTTTGGAACGTACCCTGCTGTTTCGAGAATGAGTGGTTTATTTACACGTTGCGGTATTTACGTAGTTTTCCGAAAATTTCTTTTATTTTCTCTTCTTTCGTGATGTTGAGAAAGTATTTCTGATACTTTATCGTATTAAAGACATTATTAATGTCATTGTCAAATTTTATCTGCATAATATTATTATTATTTGTGCATTATTTGCATGTTATTTATTATGTATATAGTATTTGTACATTATTTGTATATTGTCTGTATATTATTTATATATTATTTGTGCATTATTTGCATGTTATTTATTATGCATATAATATGTGTACATTATTTGTGTATTATTTTAATATTATTTATATAGTATTTCTACATAATTGTACATCATTATATCATGCAGAATTAATAACGAATAATTGCAATTATAGTACATCTTCCACCCATGATCTCACAGCAAGAATTAATTATTCATGCGTTGACACCAAAACTAGCAGTGTCCATAAATAAAACAAAAATAATGAATAAAGAGTGAAACATAAAATAGTACTGTCCCAGCAAAAATCGATACATATTTCTATAACATAACCTCAAAAAGCTGAAATTTAGGACATCGAAGGCAGTGAAGTTATTTTCATTCCTTCGACAGTTAAATGTTAAAGAAGCAATAAATGAATATTGCAAAAAGAACATGACGCGAAGAGGCCAAATATAGAAAACGAAGCTGGACGATCAATCGAAAGCAGCATAGAGCAATTTTAATCGAAAATTTCCTTCTTCAGAACCTAGATTACTGTAGAGTCCGGGTAATTGTAAAATGATCAACAGTATCGATACCGTTGAAACAGCAAGGTGATAGTTCACCTTGCGGTAATATCACGATAAATAAAACGATTCACCGTAAACGTAACTCCCTCTTAACAATCGCATCTAACTTCCCGGAAATTACAGAAGCTCTGTATTCCTCCCGGCTGTTCGAGTGTAGCGAAGGCACGTTAGAATTCCACGACGAAGTTACCACGAGGGAGTTTGATGCACTCGTGTGTTTATTAATTCAGGGAGTTTCGATCAAATCGTCCATAACGTTTCCGCGAGCGAAATGGACTTCGCGACGTTCCACGAGAATCCCACGGACAAACGTTCGGGCGTTGTCCCCTCTTAGTCTTTACACTTTCTGCAAGAAAACCAACTGATCGATTCCGTGAATCGTTACATCTCTATTCTGCTCTGTTATTTAAGGTAGTCATCGAAATTGTTTGATATCGCTGTTTAAAAGGGTGTCGAGTACTCGGGTATGATGTAGGCTTCTTTTGGATGAGGATACGTATTTGGTCATTTTTAAATGGACAAGTGGTTGTTATACACAAGTATGTTATGACAAGTATTTCATTTCTTATTTCCTAAATTTATGTTGTCTTTCGTAATTTCTAGATCTCCAAATTCTTGAAACCTAAAATCAATAGATCTCCAAATACCTAGATTCTTAAATTTCTATGTTCCTGAATTCCTAGATCTTCAAATCTGAACCTAGGTCTACGGTTATATAAATCATCAAATACCTACATTGTCGAATAGCTAAATCTTTAAATAGCAGGATTGGTAAATACCTAAGACATTAAATACCTAGCTCTCCAAATCTCTAAACCCCCAAATTCGCATATTCCTGTATACCAATATCTCCAAATACCTAACTTCCCAAATACCAAGATTGCCAAATACCTGAATCCCCAAATACCTATCTATTTAAACCCCTAACCTCTAATCTCCATCTACCAATATTTCCATACACCTAAATCCCCAAATACCTACACTCTTTTTCAACGTTCCATAATTCTGAATTCTCCAAATCTCTAAATCTCAAAAATACCTCTCCAAATGCCTAAACCTTGAAATGCATTGTTTTCACAATTATTACAAAAATATGCGGGATTGTCGATACAATTTCCAGGCTACTGTTCAGTAAGATGTTGGCCATTTGCCAAATCGAGGTTCGATACGGTTTCTGCAACCGTCGGAACGACCGCGATGCAGGCGAAACTATACATCTTCATGATATATCCCTGTCCGACGGACGTCTTGAAAAATAGAAACAGATGCACTTCCTTGGCAAGTTGGTCTTTTTACGACCCTACGTGGAAATAGTTTGTCATAGTTAACCGTCCTGTATGAGAAATTTCTTCTACTTTATATCGGCTCAACTAAAAGTCGTATGAATTTTAATGACAGACAAAAAGTCCAAATAAAAGAATTTTCAATCTATTCAACAAAATTTTATAATTTATTATTAAAATTTATATTGTAAGTTGAAATCTTCTGGACAAAATTTAATCGAGAAAACTTGAAAAAAATGTTAAAATAAAAATTAAAAAATTGCCACGTGAATGAAAGTATAAATATTTTCGTTTTCTTTTCATATATTGATTCACTCATTTGTTCATATTTTTTCTTTGTAAAAGAAATTTTCTTCTTATGGTTTGTGAGATAAATATTTATTCTTATAAAATTATTTAATGAATTACTATTTCATACGTTTAGAGGGAAACACGAGTAGAACATCAAGATTTTAAGACACAAGAGCTATACACCGCTAAAATAACTCAAAATGGAAAATATTTCTGTATGTAGGCCACTCGTTAAAAATTGAATCAATAATTCGTCAGGAAATCTCATTTCACCTGTTATCGATAATGTTGTCACCGAACTATAACCAATTTTATGTAGGACGACATATTTAATGCGGATCAGTTATTCATCAGTCAACTATCGGTGATCTAATTTTAAGAATCCGATTAAGTCGGTCTTCGATAGAAATTAGATGAACTCTTAAACCGGCAGTAAATCAATATAAGCCAAGAAAAGTCACCCCCGAAAACTGTTTCGAATCTTTTTATTTATGATCTTTTCATTTTGGGAAAACAGTTAACCGTTGAACTGTAACTAAATATTTACAGATGAAGTGATCAAATTAGATGAAGATGTCAGTTTCAATGTGCATATCAAAAATTTGGTAAATGAATTAGAGTAACTTATTTGTTAAAGCAAGGATATTCTCTTTAGTAGTTTATTAATCGTTAAAGTGGTGAAATTAATGACGATGTTATTTTTAATATTGGTATCAAAAATTTGGTACATGAATTAGTGCAATTTATTTGTTGCAAGGGTATTTTTTAGTGGTCCGCAAACTGTTAAAGTGGTAAAATTAATAACGCTGTCAGTTGTATTATCTTACCATAAAAAATTGGGTAAATGAATTAGAACAACTTATTTGTTAAAGCAAGGGTATTTTTTTAGTAGTCCATAAACTGTTAAAGTGGTGAAATTAATGACGCTGTCAGTTGTACTATCTTACCACCAAAAATTTGTTAAATGAATTAATGCATTTTATTTATTGCAAGGGTATTTTTTAGTAGTCTATTAACCGTATCGATTAAGAAGGGTCCGCTTCTGGTCATGTTGTTGCGAGGGGACAGTTTTTTTTTACAGAATTTCGGATCTCTTTAGGTATAACAACTCGAAGAGATCCTCCCTTGTCGTGTCGATCGCCACAGGGTTCGATGGGCAATGAATGAGAAAAAATCTGCTGAAATTGCGAAAAAAATACGGAATCGAATTATCTTTTATAGTTTATCGTCGGGAGGGTATTAACCCTTATCGACGATCTTTTTCGAAATATTATTGGAGGTGGTAATAGTACTAAATATTGGTATTGACATTGGTATTGGTGTTATATTAGTATTCGTATTGATGCTGATATTAGAATTGGTATTGGCATTGATATTGATATTGGTACTAGTATTGAGATTGAGGTTGGTACTGGTACTGAGTGCTGATGCTGGTACTTTGTATTAGTCCTAGTATTTAATATTATTCATATTGATATTGGAATTGGTACTAATATTGAGATTGATATTGGTACTAGTATTAAGTACTGATGTTGTATTTTGTATTAGTACTAGCATTTAGTATTAGTATTGATACTAGTACTGGTACTTAATATTAGTATCGATATTAGTACTAGTACTTAGTATTAGTACTAGTATTATTTGTATTTTTAGTATTAGTATGATTTAGTACTAGTACTAGTATTTAATACTATTATTTAGTAGTACTAGTATATTACTAGTATTAGTACTAATATATTACAAAACACTAGTATTACTATTGAAATTGATACTTGTATTAATACAAATATTTGCATTATCAATTTTCAAACATTCTGACATTAATATTGGAATAGGTATCAGTACTCATGTATATATTAATATCGATAACGATTTTGGTTTTCCTATTATTAAACAGTACTGTATTATTAAATGCCAACTTCATATAAATAAAAATAAATAAAAACTGTATAACGTTTCACACACAGAAAACGATCTTTCTACTTAACCTCAAAGAAGATCCTATACAATATGGCGACGTATGCAACATTAGAATACCAAACAATTATTTATAAAAATACTTTAAATCGTCAAAAAGAAGAAAGTAGGTGGAAAGAAGCATAATACATTTGTCAATTGAACTCCATATAAGAGATGGCAGGTTTTCAATTGATTTTCGATCTTTATCAAACGTGACGTTGTATTTAAATCATACATCAATCACCGTCAACGTATCATTACGTGGTTTCCTTTAAACACGCCAATGTGCACGGAGTTCTTCGAGGTGCTATAAATTCTCTGGACGACAATTGGAACGACGTCTGTGACGAAGTTCTCATTGAGTGCTCCGCGAAAACCTTTTCACTGAATAATTTCATTTAACCCGCGATCGATTCGTCATGTTCAATTTTATTTATATTCGTAAGATTCGACCCGTTTAACATTTGATTAGCGTCATTAACTAATTCATCAGCTGTGGCTGCCGGGTCTTAATGAAAGGAAACTCTTCATTCTTAAATTCGTTAATGGGTAATTTCATATTGGTGGAAAAAAATTGAATTAAGGGATTGTAATAATAGCGTGGTGGAGTTGTGCGATTGAGATTAGGAAGGTTGGGGTTTTGGGGTTTTAAGAATTTGGAGATTTAGGGATTTGGGGATTTGGGGATTTGGAGTGTGAAAATTTGGAGATTTGGGGATTTGGGGATTTGGGGTTTTGGGAATTTAGGAACTTAAGAATTTGGGAATTTGGAAATTTGTGGGTTTGGAGATTTGAAGATTTGAAGGGTTTGGAGATTTGAAGATTTGAAGGGTTGGAGATTTGGAGATTTAGGGACTTGGGGATTTGGGGATTTGGGGATTTGGGGATTTGGGGATTTGGGGATTTGGGGATTTGGGGATTTGGGGATTTGGGGATTTGGAAATTTGGGGATATAGGGATTTGAGGATTTGGGAATTGGAGAATTTGTAAATTTCTGGAAATTGGGAATTTGGGAATTTGAGAAATTGGAAATTTTGGAATTTCGAAATTTGGGAAATTAGGATATTGGGAAATTGGGAAATTGGGAAATTGACAAATTGACAAATTGAGAAATTGAGTGTTTGGGAAATTCGAAAATTCGAAAATTAGGGTTTTCGGAATGCTAAACGTTAAAAGTTTAGAAATTCGAAATTTGGAAACCTAAGCAGAAACGTAGAAATTTGATATCTAAAATCATAGGAAATTTTGAAAATTTGAAAACGTAGAAACTTTGCAAATTCGTAGATTTATCAATTTAGATATTTAAACTTATTGAAGAAACCTAAAAGTTAAAAATTTGAAAATTTAAGAACAGAAAAATTAGAAATTTGTAAGTTTAAGAACAGAAAAGTTAGAAATTTGTAAGTTTAAGAACAGAAAAGTTAGAAATTGTAAAAAATAGAAGCTCAAAAATGCAACAGATAAAGAACACGAAAATTTCGATCAGTTAATGCATTCATCAGCCATATTAAAAGGAAAATTTCATTCCATGAAATTTCATTCATGACAGTCTTCCAGAGTTAATTACTATGCTGTTTGTCTGACATCTGAAACATTATCTGCGAGCTTCTATCAAGTAAAACCATCAATTTAACGTGATTCATTCATGAATTCACTTTTCCGTAAACGAAGAATCACGATTAGAATTTCATTAGCGGGATAGAGTTCGTTTTAAGATTCACACGGCAATTTCCTCAATGGATTATTATGAAATCAATACATTTACTTAACTAATGGAATCAAATTTAGAATTCTGAAAATAAAGGTGATCTTCATGAATTTATTACAAACTATTATTAAATAAATCATTATGTGTTCAATACTTCATATCAAATTTTTATAGCTTCAAACAAGTATTTCTTTTATTCAAGATCAGGTACCGCTATTTAGAACGAAAATTCATAATGAATATTTTAAGAGTTTCTTTATAATAAATTCGCAAAAATCATGTTATAATAATAACAACATAATTAATAATAATGGTTTGAAGATTGGGAGTGGTCAATTTTATGAGTAACTATAATCGAGGACATACATTAATTAAAATGTCAAACGGTATTTTATTTGATTCATGAACGAAATTGTTAGTTAGTAGATTTTTAATCTTGTTAATTTCTCAAACTTGTTAATTCTTAAGATCATGGGTTACAAATAAACGTGTTCATTTATTAGTCGTATTTAAAATGATTTATTTATCTTTTTCATTGACTGTTAATTCTTAAGGGGGTGGTTTTACCCATTAAAAACTCGCAACTCAAGATAAATGAAAAATGTTTCTGTATTCGGCTCAAAAGACTTTCTAATCTAATACAAACTGGAGGAAAATATTTCAGGTTACCTTTATTAATTAAAAGGTTACTATATTTCTCTGTAAGCCCTATACTGTTTACTACAGTAAAATAGGATTATTGTAGAATTTTTATTTCAGAAAGATCAAAGCTAGCTTCACTCAAAGAATCAATTGTTCATAATTTTAATAACAAGGCAATTGTCTTCTTAAATCAAGGAAACTCTTAAAATTGTGCTCAATATTTTTTCTAAAATTTCAGATCTCAAGATCAGATTGCAGATCAAGAATATGTTTCATGTAAGATATTTCAGAGTTCTTGTATTTTTATTATTTCCTATGCAACAACAGGGATGGTTGTCTTGCAATGAGTCCATCACGTTCACCTAATTATGAACATAAAACACTGAAGAACTTCCGAAGCATAAGCTACTAGGATCAGATTTGGATGGAACGTTTTGACAATCGTGGGCCAAGAATAGAGAGGGCAGGGGTCTCGATCGGTGTGATTCGTCGTAACGATCGGCACACCGGTTCGGCATGGTGCGTCATAAATGACCGATGACAGATTCCTCGAAGCCATTTCGTTGCGCATACGAAATCGCCTCGGTCGGCGGTACATCAATAAAAAGTGATCGGCTACGAATAAATGCGCGCGACTTCGTCGATCGTCCGTTCGCCCCCGCCGCCTTCGGAAATACGTGATCGGCGAGTTTCGACTTTCCATCTTCGATAGACCACCTCCTACCATTCTCGATATTTCCATCATAACTATCATTGCCTCTATTTATATTACACAACACAATTAGGGGTCAATAACCAGGCTCGTCATCTGGGGTCGGAACGAGGGGTGAAACATGGAAATCATTCTGTTCTCACGAGACAATTCTCTGTAGATTATTTTCATTCTGCTCTAATATACAGTTTGGATTAGATCTATATTTTTATATTTATTTAGATTAGAGTATATTTTATTTAGATCTACATGTATGGGTGTTGTATCGTGATGATGTCTATATTTCCTAATATTTTGCAAACATCATTATTATCATATTTCATAGAAAATGTAATGTTGGTGGTGTTGTTGTGGAAGTTCAACGTACACTGTTGTTTAGCAGAAATTGTTTCAAAAGAAAATCTTTAATTAGGTGGCTCCAATAATATGATCACCTACTGTACTGTAGGACGCACTAGGTGCGTCGCATAAGAGTAGACTTGAAAATGCAATGATTCAAAATCTGCACAAAATATTGAATGTAACGAAATATACAGAATGTGCCAATAAACTTATACATCAATATTAACAAAAAAAAAACCAGGCAAAAATATTAAGTAACTTTACTGTTGATATGTAAATATACTGAATATGCAAAATAATGTGAAATCATCCTCACTGTGTTTTGTATATTAAATTGTATATTAAATTGTATATTTTGTATATTAAAATGTTTTTTTAATGCAAAATGTGTATTTTAACTCTGTATTTTAATAGTAGTATTCATAAATTTTTCAAAAGCACAAGAAATAAATATTCGCACAAGAATAAACTTGACTCTATAATCACGTTTGATGAACAACATTATTAGTACGAACCAATCGTCAATTACTGTGTGGTATACTTTCGAAGAAGAGAGGAACAATAAATTGTACGAAATGAGAACGAAAAATGATTAGTAAGCAAGCAGCGTATCGCGTGACTTGGTAGATTCGTGATCAGCGTTCATTAAGTTGAATATTGTTGCGAGCAATTATAATTATAATTTTCAGCGACAGATAATACAAAATTTACAAGCCTCGTCATGTTCTCTGTTTTATCTCATCGGTTCCAAACGCGGAACTTTTGGAAAACTTTCTCATACTTGCAATATCATTTCGTTATAACATGGTGGGAGAATATGATTGAGAGTACTTGCAGAAGATAATTATTTGTGTTTCAGATAATCAATATAAAATGATATATCAAATTGAGTATGTTAAATTTATTTGGTTTACTTGAACTACATGACTTTACATAACCTAACTACATAACCTAACTACATAACTTAACTACATAACCTGACTGCATAACCTAACTACATAACCTAACTACACAACCTGACTATATAACCTGACTACATAACCTAATTACATAACCTGACTATATAACCTAACTATATAACCTGACTACATAACCTAACTACATAACCTAACTACATAACCTGACTACATAACTTAACTACATGATCTGACTACATAACCTAACCACATAACCTGACTACATAACATAACTACATAACCTGACTACATAACATAACTACATAACCTGACTACATAACCTAACTTCATAACCTGACTACATAACCTGACTACATAACCTAACTACATGATCTGACTACATAACCTAACCACATAACCTGACTACATAACCTAACTACATAACCTGACTACATAACCTAACTACATAATTTGACTACATAACCTGACTACATAACCTAACTACATAACCCAACTACATAACCTGGCTACATAACCTAACTACATGATCTGACTACATAACCTAACCACATAACCTGACTACATAACCTAACTACACCCAACTACATTAATTACCAAACAAATATTTGGTAGCATAAATACTTCATTATGCAAGATTTTTACGTTCAATACCTATATTAGGGTATCTTTTCATCACGAAATAATTAAAAAATGTGATTATACCTTACATAATGAACATAAACCACGTGATCTAGTTCAACTATCACAGTTAATTCAACCATCATAGTAGTTCACCTAATATAGCTGAAACAACATGTGATATCATAAAAGCCTCACCACTTGAAAAACCTTACCAAAAAGCCTCACCACTTCGAGTTGAAAATTCGAAGCGAATTTTTATCGCCTTCAAAGAGATGACTAAATTCAAACCTTTTTCACGCTTTCCCCATAAGGGTAAGAAAAGAAAATAAAGGAGCAATCTACAGCTGTGCTATCCAAGGTACGCGAATCGAAAAAAATCGCAATGGACACTTAAAGATTCCAGGAGCGTATCCTCCGCTACGGTCGCAGAAGCCACGAACGAAGCCGGCAAAGGACCCGAGAGATACACAGTAGCGTGCATAAATTAGAGTCGCCCCAAAGTCGAATCTCGCACGGTCGCACACACGCGTCCACGCACACCTGTGACATTCCGTGAGCACACGCACGGTTTACGTGCGTGGATACGGTACACGTCGATTCCTGGCCGAATTTCAAACGCTCGACGAACGGACCATTCGACGAAGAACCCTTGTTCCTCGAACGCAGGAACGTCGCACGGGAAATTTCTTCGATCTCCCTGATAATTCGTCGATTATACTTTTCCGGTGAATCGATGCTCGATAGGACGAACGGAGAAATTTTTCTAATGAGCTTTTTTTTCGTGAGGTAGTGTCATTGTGAATTTAAAATAGGAACAGCGGATGCTGCGCCCGCACAAGGTAGTACTCGCATCTATGTGTCTAGTTAAGAATGTATGTATGCATTTAATAAAAAATGCATATATGCATGTATTTAGTAAAAAATGTGTCTATGTATGTATTTAATAAAAAGTGTATATATGTATGTACCTAATTAAGAATGTCTGTACGTATGTATTAAAAAAAAAATGTGTACATGTATGTATTTAATCAAAAATGCATGTATGTTGGTATTTAATAAAAAATGTATGTATGTATGTATTTATTAAAGAATATATGTATGTACTTAATTAAGAATGTATGTACGTGTGTATTTATTAAAGAATATATGTATATACTTAATTAAGAATGTATGTACGTGTGTATTTAATAAAAAATATATGTATGTATGTATTCAATGAAAAATGCATGTATGTATGTACGTATTTAATCAAAAATGTATGTATGTATTTAATCAGGAATTTATTCAGAATGTGTATACATGTATCTGTTAGTTATAAATTAGGTCTCCTGTTGCAAGTTGTATTTAAATACAACTAAGATACATCAAGTGTTTGACTCACAAAGACCTAATCACAAGAATAATTTACTCAAAAAATAAAAGAAAAATGTACACCAAGTTTGATTCACAAAATCCAGCAAATTACTATCTATTCACAAGAGTAATTTACTCAAAAAATAAAACTAAAATGTACACCAAGTTTGATTCACAAAATCCAGCAAATTACTATCTAATTACAAGAGTAATTTACTCAAAAAATAAAACTAAAATGTACACCAAGTTTGACTCACAAAATCCAGCAAATTACAACCTAATCACAAGAATATTTTTCTTGAAAACTAAAATAAAAATTTGTTCAAATAAAACAGAAAGAAATAAAGAAGATAAGAAGAAGAATGTCACCTTGTCTGGACTTGGAGAGATCATGAGCAGGAGATGCTGGAGAATCGATGCTGCCATCATCTTCGCTATCCGTGAAGCTGGTTGAACCACGATGGTTCGTAGCACGCTGACAAGCAACCGGATAAGCTGCACCCTGAAGATGATTAGTTCCCGTACCCAGATGCTGCGATAATCGACTTTGGTAGAGATCCTGGTGCGACGGATAACTGGCAGAGGTATGCGCTGGTAACATCGGAACACCGGAAGTCCCGCCGCTACCGTACATCCGCATTGGTAGCCATGCACCGTATAAACCGAGTGGCATACCAAAACCTGGAGAATCGAGCGTTAATTAATGTTTCGTAAATTGGTTTACGTTGTTCGCTCGTAATTTTAACTTGACAGTGGGAATTAATTATAATTGCATTTGGGAATGTGACTTGTTAAAATAACATTTAACATTTTGATATTCGAGGAATCTATGACCCTTGCAAGCTTATCTTCTTTCGTACTTAACGGAGATTAATTTTCAAATTAGTAAATAGTGATTGTGTTATAGAATGGATAAAAATAGACTTGTTAAAAATATGACGAGGGTATTAAAAATTAAATGATATCAAGATTAGCTGACAGTATTTGTTCAATACGTTAGGAGATGGCGATAAAAATTATACATCTCAAGATTAGATAACAGTACATGATAATCAATGTGTTATGCTTTATGCCGCAATTGTATTAATAATTAGGTAAATCAAGATTAGGTAACAGTATCAAGGTGTTAAAATTTACGTGAAAGCGCAGATGTGCGAGTAAACGATATAATACATATACTGAAATTAATTTACAAATAATAAGTGTTTAGTAACAGCAACCAGTAGGCGGTTTAAAAAATCTTGTCCAACAGTCATCATAAAGTTTAAAAAATTGACTAACAGTAAAAATGAAATATTTGATAGTACAAATGAAAAGTTAGTACAAATGAAAAGACTATTAATAACCAAGGTAATCGATATTTAATTCATCTTACTATCCTTTGATCCTGCGCTAGAAATATCACTATAGCGATATTTTATCGAATAAATCGGGAAACACTTCCTGTCTACGATTCAAATATCCCTCTATTTCTGTGAATGAAACGACTACTATTTCGATCAAGAGTTTCATTCAAGTTTCTCATAATCTTCCGGTGCTAAATCGAAACGACTGTACATATAATATAAACTGGATATTGTAAATGAATGAATGATCAAATTAAGTATATATAATATTTCAATTAGATTAACACGAATTCGGATGATCGTAAGATGATGTAACTTTTAGGATGACGTTTAGAACGAGACTTATTTTAAGAAGAAGATTTCATCCCGCGACGAAAGTAGGACGTGTAGGAATTAAATTATGCAAGGTACATCCGGCACCTGCAATATCCGAGAACGAAAAGACGATTGTAAAATATGTAACTGAGATTAACTATTGAAAAAGTGCAGTCAGTCGCTTTTTGACATTAACGAGATTGATGCGACATATTGCAGTCTGCGGATATAGAATTGAGACACGAATTATGATTTTTAAATCGTGGGAATTGATAAGTGGATTGTAATGTTTTTCAGCTGATTTTTAGTTGTAATTTTGTTCATATAAAAATTATTAGAATTAAGTATTATTTGTATTTATTTCCTCCGAGGAAACACTTTGGGTGGTAAAATAAAGTCTTCGAGTCCTAAGGGTAAAATTATCCCTTTAAATTTAATTGAAATAATTTAGAGTTTATTTAGGTACAATTGCCAATAGATTGTTTTAAATTTTTTGTAATTACATGTTAGTTCTGTTATTATATTTGTAGATAAAATTTCGACAAAGCTGGACTTTTGTTCATTTTTTCGAGGGGTTGAAATATGACTATCACTGACATATTTCACTTGCAATTATCAAATGGAGATATAAAGTAATTTAATTAGTAGCAAACTAATTGTAAAAATTGTAAACTTCAGGATAAAACTGTAATTATGATCACACTTTATTATACAATTAATATTAAATTTCGTTATGAAAAGTTATGAAAATGAATTTTAAATCCAACTGCAAAGTTGTAAAAATTAACAATAAACTTGATCGTGGAAATATACCAAAATATAAAAATGTACTAAACATAAAATATACCAAAATGTATCAAATATAAAAATATACCTTAATTAACAAAAATGTACCAAAACTCAATTATAAAAATATAAAAGTTAATCTTAAATTTAATTTAAAATTTAAAAAATCGCAAGTGTTATTAAAATCGTGAAACAGAAAGAACCAGAGAAAAGAAACAGTAGGAATGGAAAGAGAGTACAAAATGGAAAGTAAGAAAACATTTCATGCATTTTTAAACATAAACCAACCAGGTGGTAGAGCGCTTGCCGCCGCAGTCGCCAGGTAGTGTCTCTGATATAGATATTCTCTATCTCTATCGGAATCCTCTTCGTTTTCATTCGTTCTTTCTCCTTGAGACGTTGCATCACAATTTCCTTTCTGTGCACCGCAATTTCCTATCAAACTTTCGATGGTAAACGGTTTTGGAGTTGGTCGACGTGTCAATTTCGATTCCGCTATCGATGACTCGAGTTCGTCGCTCGCTGATCCAACATCAAGTTCCGTTTCCTCTACGTTAGAATCCATTTTTGTCGATTCTTAAACGATGATTGATATCTTCAATGAAGTATAATCTTCACCATGATTCGTAAGAGATTTTTGCGCAAAGATCCTTCGGTCTTCAAAAAAAAGCCTGTTCTTTTTAAATCTTCAGTTTAATTGTTGTTTTAGAAAGTACAATGCTTTGCAATTATTATTTAACCACGGTGATTGATTTGGGGTGATTTTATGACTATGTAGTTTGATGTGAAGTCTTGCGAACTGTGAGGGTAAGATACAAAAACACTAGTTTTAGCAATGTACGATTTTTACCGAGAATATATGTTCCATTTACTTTAACTATTTTTTATAATACTAGTATTGCTCAAACTTAGTTTACGATAACAGTTTTTAATTTTAGTAGATCACGTTACGTCTAAGAGAAATCCCTAGAAGTCATTTCTTCCCAATGTAAGATATCTTTCATAGTCCTCAAACGCAGCTTTACTGCAACTCAATGCAGCTTGTGCAAACTTAATTCTAATCTAAATGTCACAATTCTCTTCTCCAACACAAGATCACATTTCCTTCAAAGAGTCGTTTTAATTCAGTATAGTCCACAGTAAATCAATTATCCAGGTTTCAAACTTCAACATTAATCAATGTTCCAAACTACTTATTTCTTGAGCACAGTCCGAACTTCCATACTCTACAATCCCAAAGTTCCCTCAATTGTAGCTTCTTCAATGTAACATAACTCACAACAAACTACCCCAGTCTGAAATTTCTTCGAACACCAAGAAAAGCATCAAACCACCAAGCATCGCTTTTTTAGCTAATCTCCATTTTTAATCTGAAGTCTCACAGTTTCAAACAGCTTGGAGTTACAATTTCTTATTAATCATAGTACTTTCAATGCAGAGATCGCAATCTACTTTTCATTCAATTTCGAATTTTTCTGAACTTCAATCTGTAGATTCAATTAAAAATCACAATTTTCTTCACAGCTGCACATAATCTGGATCTGTATTTCTCAGGTAGACGGTTATTGACTTCACGTACCAAATCTCAAACTTCCCAACTTTTCAGAACTTGTCTGAAGTCACATTTTTCTTCCAGCTCCAACTAGTTCAAACTTATATCTTTTACGTATATATAACATACAATCAACTATGAATTATTCTGAAGTCTAGTTCCAACTTCCTTCATAAGTCACATTCTTCTTCCAGCTCCAAATAGTCCAAACTCGTATTTCTCTTTCAGATAGATGTTGCCGGCTTAACACAGTCCACCAACAACTTCGATTGAATCTCACACTTGCAAACTTTTTTGAAATCCACTCTTCAGCTTCCTTCAGAAGTCACATTCACCCAGCTCCAAACAGCAGAGTCCGATATGTCTCTTCTAAATAGTTTTCCATCCGATGCAAATATCCAGCAACGTTAAATGTGGAATTGGTCGTGTCGATCAGCTCGGCTGATCAGAAATCCTCAGGTTCAAATCGCGGAACGAAGCACCACACGCGTGACATCAGACCCGATCGTTGCCATGCCGACAAACTGCGTGTTGCAACACGCGGGTTGGCTAGAGAGAGACACGATGCGAGATGCACGAGAAAAAAGCACGTGGAGAGGACCGTAGCTGGCACGAGTCGACGGGAAACTGTCGGCGGTCGGCGAGCCGCATTTCAATTGCTGGGCCGCGCCGACTCGCTGCGGTGTGGCAGCTGGCGTGGTCGCATAACCGCACAGACGCGGTTATACCGCACCGATGATTGGTCGTCGCGAGAGCCAACTGCGTGGTCGGACGCGCCTACCGATCCATGGACCGCCATCTTGCTGCTTTGGCCGCTTTTGTCCTTCCGTGTTCGCGATCCACCGCCAGCCACAATCCACCTCGGACCAAGGGTCAAATTTCA
Source organism: Megachile rotundata (assembly GCF_050947335.1). Taxonomy (NCBI): domain Eukaryota; kingdom Metazoa; phylum Arthropoda; class Insecta; order Hymenoptera; family Megachilidae; genus Megachile; species Megachile rotundata. Next base: position 7,806,521 of record NC_134991.1, on the reverse strand, counting down.
GGGCTTACATACATGTCCAGTCCCCATGGCGTCGATCTCCGGTTAATTACTCGTTCTATAGCTGGCCTGCTGCAATTGTATCGCTAACCGTACTACTTTTTACTACCCCTTCTGTTTTAGTCCCACTGTGCGGTTTTTGTCGGATGCCGGATTGTTGCGATGGGTTAACGGGTTTTGGGTGGGTTGCGGAGTTTGGTTGACTATGGGGTTTTAGAGGTCTAGTTTGGGAGGATGGTTGCGCTAGGACTATTGCGGAGTTTCAGTTGGTGAGAGAGAGATACTTGTGCTGAACTTGGTTGATTATGGGGTGGTTTCTAAAGGGTGGGATTTTAGTTTGAGATTAAGTGATGGTTGTGCTAAAACTATTGCGGAATTTCAGTTAATAAGAAAGAGATATTTGTGCTGAGTTGATGGTTCACTGTGGGATGGTTTTTAGACGGTGGGTTCTAGTTTGAGATGAGGTGATGGCTATCCTAGGACTATTGCAGAGTTTCAGTTGGTGAGAAGGAGATATTTGTGCTGAGTTTGGTTGACTATAGGGTGGTTTTTAGAGGGTGGGTTCTAGTTTGAGATGAGGTGACGCTTGTGCTAGAACTCTTACGGATTTTCAGTTACCGGGAAAAACATATTTGTGCTGAGCTTGGTTGACTTTGGGGTGATTTTTAGAGGGTGTATTCTAGGTGACGATTAAGTTGAGATGAGGTGACGGTTACCCTAGGATTATTGCGAAATTTCAATTAGTGAGAAAGAGATATTTGTGCTGAGTTTGATGGTTCACTACAGGGTGGTTTTTATAGAATAGGTTATAATTCGAGATAAAGTGACGATTGCGCAAGGGTATTGCGAGTCAATTGGAGAGCGGATGTGAAGGCTAAGTTTGGTGGTTGATGGTGTAGCGGACTCAGAGGGTAGATCATAACTTGATAAAAACTGTCGATTGCAGGTTTTCGATTAGTGAAAGAGATGCGGATGCTGAATTTGGTGGTTGATTATGGGATTCCTAAAGGATGATTTACAGTTAGAGGTAAAGTAAAATTTTGACTAGGTTGACATTGTTGCAAAGTTTCAATTGATGAGAACACTATTGTTGAATTAGGTGGTTGGTAATGGGGTAGTTTTTAAAGAATGGGTTATAGGTGGAGATAAAATAATGGCTATATTGCGTTAATTGCTGTATAACTTTAATTGATAAGACGTTGATTATTGTGTTTTGCGGTTGATGATGGTTTCTGGAAGACTATAGTCGTATATAAAATAAAAACTGGGTTAAGTTAATGTTATTAAGTGGAAAAAAATATCATAGTTTTGATTGATAATTGAACGATAAAACTGTGAGTAAAATAAATTTAAACAGTATCCTTATGTAGGTAAAGACGAAGTAGATAAGGATAACTCTCAGGTGGTCAGACAACGTTCCAACACTGGGTACAGTAAATTCACAGAACGCGTGACCTATAATTTCAATTTTCTTTATTAAATGTCTTAATTAATGCACCTCCTTTGGTTAAATTAACCATTTACTTTTAACCAAATCAAATTTCTATCATGCCTTAAACATGAGTATTATTCTACGACACTTATACATATTTTATAAAAGAGTGAATAATAGAAGATTTTGAACTTACAATTCTTTTAAAAATGATAACTCATTGCATTGTTAACTTGTTAACAAAAATAGCGAGTCACTAATGGACACACCTGATCATTCAAGTGTAAATATACAGATATACGGATTCAGGATGATGATTCAAGTTGTACTGCTCCAACTTTATAACTCGATGATAAATTGACAATGTGAAGATTTCATACAATCCAAACAATTGAATCGGTTAGCCGTGCATACACACCAATTCAAAGCTCTATTAAAATGTAATCCTTCCTCACTTTCCTTGACTTCTTCCATAAAACTTACAATAAGAAAACTTGCTTTCGATGAAAATATCATTACTTAATTTCACACGAGGAATTCTTGAAACAAAATTACACAATCAACTAACTAATCATCACTCCGATTTTCCAGAAGCCCGTCTTGAATATTCAACAGCAGTAATTTTACCAGCGACTATTTATAAACTTCGAAATCGTTGTTCCTGGAAAAGTTCCGTCCAATAAGATCCCCATCGAGCATTAACCTGTGCTTATAATCGACGTCGTTATTAGACCGGTGTGCAGCATCGGTCACGTGGGTGTATTTACGTCATAACGAGTATGCAAAGCGATCGGCGTTAACGAGCCAGCTCGCTTTCATCGCGCTGCGTACGTTTACCATAAGCCCACCAACCGTGTCCCGTGTATTTTTATCGTTCTCTGCTCGCGAACGCCGGCGATGAACGTGTTTCCCATTAGGTAGCCTCGCCGTGCGACACCCCCGCATCACGGTTCTTTAACGAGCGCGTTTATCCGCTCGATCTTGGCGCGAGCCAATCCACTTGCAGGATAATGATGTATCCTTCTCGGTGTCAATCCGCTCGGCGTCATCGAGATTGCGCTCGCTTAACAAGCTACATCCGTCGCGCACTTTCGAACCTTTTCTTCGCCTTTCTTCGGCGTCGATCAGCTACTTGATGGGCGATAGGGTTATTTCGGTGCTTATATGTTAAAATTGATGCTAAATAAATTGATATTAGGACTGGATAGTTTTATGGCGAATAATAGTGTTTGTTTAGATTACGAATAGGATATACTGGTTAGGTTAGGAATAGGTTAGATAGGTTATAGGTTGAGGGAAGTTTGTCAAGTTCTTGGACGATTTTAGGGAGAACTTGAGAAAGGGTTGGATGGGGAGAGTCTAAGGAAATTCTGGAGGGAGTTTTAATAAATTCTGAGAAGATTGTAAGGTGGATCCTAGGAGATTTAAGATGAAATTTAGAGGGGTTCTAGGGATTTAACATAAAACTTAGGGGAGATCTAAGAATGTAAAATAAAAATTTAGAGAGTTCTAGGAGATTTAAGATAGAACTTAGGGTGGTTCTAGGGGATTTAAGGTAAAACTTAGGGGAGTCCTAGGGGATTTAAGTTAAAATTTATGGGAGTCCTAGGGCATTTAAAGTAAAACTTAAGGGAGTCCTAGGGATGTAAAATAAAATTTAGGGGAGTCCTAGGGATTTAAGGTGAAACTTAGGAGAGTCCTAAGGGATTTAAGTTATAACTTAAAGGGAGTCCTAGAAGATTTAAAATAAAACTTAAGGAAGTCCTAGGGGATTTGAAATAAAACTTAAGGGAGTCCTAGGGAATTTGAAACAAATCGTAAAGGAATCCTACGGACTTAAGATAAAACTTGAAGGAATCCTAAGGGATTTAAGATAGAACTTAAGGAGATTCTAGGGAAATTAAGAATATAAGGTTTTGAGTAGAATTTCAAGAAATCATAAATAGAATTTACAGAGATTCCAGGAAGAGGTTTCAGGATTCTACATAAAGATTCTAGGATTCTAAATAAAAATTGGATAATTCTGAAATTCTAGGAAGAACCTAGGATTCCTGGGAGAAATACTAGAAATCCTATGGAAGTTCTAGAGAAATTCTAAGAACCCAGAAAGCGATTTTAGAAAGATCCTAGGAAGAATCTAAACAGATCCTAGGTAAATCTTAATAAAATTGAAAAATTCTCGTGCCAGCATAAAAATCCTTAGGTCTTCTCTAAATTTTCCTAGAATTTACTTATTAGATTTATGGTAAATTTGTGATACGAAAGATGGATGTATGAAACTTGAATATACTCGGAATTTAAACATAATATTGCAGTCTGCCTTTTCAAACTATTATGACAATTTAATGAGTACAAATAAGTCAATGTCCAAAGAAGAAATAATAATACTACCTATACCATTAGTGTTTAATACCAGAAAGAGGAAGAATTAATACAACTATAATTTCTCTTTCATCATAAAGAACCTCGCAGCAGATTAACCAGTGTCTTCTCTTTGTAGGCGTTTCCAAGTTGGCTAATCGGTACATCACGCTAATAGTGACGCTATTTCGGCACTCGTTAACGCGACACGGGTCTAATTGAGCCTTACAGGATCTAAAGTTAAACGGCTGGTCGTTATATAAAGCGCAAGGCCATATATCTTCGAGCTCGTTGCAAGCAAAACCCTTTAACAAAGTTCAAAAAATAAAACAGGACATTCTATCGCGAAGTTTCCCGTCTTTTTCGTGCAACAATGTACGAAAGCTACCATTTTATACTAGGATATTCTAATAGCTTTCAAACACCGCGAACGAGCTTCTTTATGAGCGGTTGTCAGCAGAAGTTTATCGTGCGAGGAAACAGCCTTGACAAAAGTTGCGAGTGTAACGACGAAACGAAAACGAGTATCGACCGGAAGTACCGAAGCACACGGAGGCTGACAAAGTGCCACTTAACGGGTTGTAAAGATACATGAAAGCGGAGCACTACAAAAATTGCGAAATGATCTTTCAGTGGAAAACGTAATTAAGGTTCAGTGCTTTCAAATTTTAAATTTAGTGGTTGAGCTTGGAGGTATGTTAGGAAAGTTTGGGTTTGGAGATGGAGTTGCAAGTTTGGGAATTTGGGGAGGTGGAGGAATGGAGAGATGGAAAGATGGGAGTTTGGGATTTAGGGATTTGAAGATTTGAAGATTTGAGGATTTGGACATTTGGAGATTTGAAAGTTTGAAGATTTGGAGATTTAGGGATATGGAGACGTGGAGATTTGAAGATTTGGAAATATGAAAATTTGGAGACTTAGAGGTTTGGAGACGTGGAGATGTGGTGATGGGAATTTGAGAAGGTGGAGTGATGGAGAGATGGAAATTTGAGGATTTGGAATTACGGAAAGGTGGAATTATGGAAATTTGGGAATTTGGGCAAGTGGACAATTTGAGAGTTGAGAATTTGAGGGGTTGGAAGGTTTGAAATGTGGAAATGTGAAAATTTGGAGGTTTGAGGATTTAGGAAGATGCAGAGCTGGGAATTTGAGGATTTGGAATTATAGAAATGTGGAAATATGGAAATTTGGGGATTTGGACAATTTGGAAATTTGAGAGTTGAAAATTTAAGGGGTTGGAGTCTTTGAAGTGCAGAAATGTGGATATTTGGGGATTTGAGGATTTGAGAAGTTGGGGAACTGAGAATTTGAGAATTTGGAATTATAGAAACGTGGACATATGGAAATTTGGGGATTTGGACAATTTAGAAATTTGAGGGGTTGGAATCTTGGAAGAGTAGAAACGTGGGAATTTGGGGATTTGAGGATTCGAGAAGCTGGGGAACTGGGAATTTGAAAATTTCGAATTATAGAAACGTGGAAATATAGAAATTTGAGGATTTGGACAATTTGGAAAATTGAGAGTTGAGAATTTGAGGGGTTGGAATCTTTGAAATGTGGAAATGTGGAAATTTGAAAAATTAGGGAATTTGAGAGTTCGATAATTAGGAACTTTTAAATTTTCAAACTTCTAAAGTTTGGAAAATAAATAAAATAAATTTTGCAATTTAAAATTTCAAAAATCTTTTAATTCACAAATTTAGTTTCATCAACAGGGAAGCTTGAATATTAAAAAATTCACTTTTCCAACTAAAAAATTCGCCAATTCAAAATTCGCTATTAAAATTTGCCATTTAAAAAATTCCAAAACTTAAACCTTATAAATTTAACAATTTACTCAAATATACTAAATTAAAAGTACCATCCTCATCTATCTACTCTTATCTACAACTATCACCTAATTCTCCATTTTCAACTACCCAATAATTCTCTTTCATTTAGTATTCGTTAGATAATATGTATAACAGATACTCATTGTTCTCGTTCACCCACGAACCAGTAATTAAAAGTTGTGAAGGAAGTGCTTCGAAGCACGCTTAAGAAGCGAAGCGTTTAAGAGTCGACGATTCCGTTCACACGTGCGTAACGAAAGCTTGCGGGTTGCGGAACGACGCCTTCACGCAGCAAAATAAAGAGAAGAACGGTTCGGTTCGCGAGACAAGATTTAGGGCCGTCTGAGCATTCGTGTCTGAATCTCCTTGCGCGTCTTCCACTATCTCTGTACAGAGCAGCGATATTCTGCTCGAGAAAATCCGCACCTTGTAAAGTCGACGCGCGAAATGGGGGGAAAACGAGAACGAACGTTCCGTGAATTTCGGTCGAAGAAACTCTCTTGACAAGAACAATCGTTGCTTTCGCGATTTGTTCTTACACAAGAATCGTTCTCGTTCCTTCACAATCGACTTATTCTTTGTATGCTAAGGGTGGTCTGCAAGGTTGACTCAATTTGTCTTGTGGAAGAATATTGATGTGATGGATTATTAAGGGATTATTAATACGGATTATTAAGACTTGCACTATAATTTATTTGTCAGGTTCTGTCAAAATTAACTCACAGCTATAATATTAAACTCTTGCAGTATTTTAACGAGGTAGACCCATGACGCACTTGTTGTTTAAATGGCACATATCTTGCTTGGATATTTAATACATTTCAATTTGAAGTTCAAGTCTAATTAAAATTTGTTTAGTCAAAGACTGATGGATACAAAATAGTCACATTTTGACTTTCTTTAAAGATTTTAATACTATTGTAATAGTTACTTCATACTGAGGCACCTGACAAATTAATCATACTGTAAGGGGTCGAAAGAAATAAAGAAAGTTTGACAATGCTAATAATTGGGCTTGAACTCCAAATTGAAGATTATTAAAAATTCGAGTAAAATTGATCACAGTTGTGGGTCACGAGTACATCATGAAACTTATAAAAATATTGCAAGCTGTTGAGAGTATTGATATGATATATTTTAATAAAAATTATTAAGAATGCTAATATGATTTAAATTAATCAGAATTATTAAGATAACTAGTGTAGTATATTTTAATCAATGTCAATAAGGATATTAATACGAAATTATTTAATAAATTAAATAAATTATGAGAGACATTTATTTGACATATTTTTATGAGAATTATTTAAGAGATTATTATGATATAATTCCAAAAAAGGAATCATTGAAAACATCGATTATTGAAAAATTTAATGTGACGTTTTCTAACATATATATGATAACAATTATTAAGGTAATCAATGAGAATTGTTAATATTAAATATTTATATAATTGTACATGTTTTCATGTATTTTTAGGTTAAAGATCAGATGTAATAATTATGAATGAAACTGTGTGTGTTCGACGATTTATTTTCTCCACGACTTCTTCTTTTTACTTTCTCCGGACAATTTGTCCTTCCTTGCGTTCCTCTTCCGCCTCCCTGTTTTCTTGCACTTCTTTCCCTTCTTGCGTTTGTAGGTCTCCATTATAGGGCTCGTTCTTTTGATTTACGATCGAACTGGGTGATTGCTGTTTGCGATGATTTACAAGGGAAGCGTTGTATCAGGTCTAAAAGACTTAGGAAAAAAATATGGTGATTCGAGAGTTTGGGAAATTGTGGATTTAAGGGTTTGGAGATTTAGGAAATTATGGATTTGGAGATTTAGGAATTTAGCGATTTAGTGATTTGGTAGTTTAGGAATTTAGGAATTTTCAGGTTTGAAGATTTGAGAATTTGGAGATTTGGAAGTTTAAAGGTTTGGAGATATGGAGATTTGGAGATATGGAGATATGGAGATTTGGAGATTTGGAGATTTGGAGATATGGAGATATGGAGATATGAAGATTTGAAGATTTGGAGATTTGGAGATTTGGAGATTTGAAGATTTGAAGATTTGAAGATTTGAAGATTTGAAGATTTGAAGATTTGAAGATTTGAAGATTTGAAGATTTGAAGATTTGAAGATTTGAAGATTTGAAGATTTGAAGATTTGAAGATTTGAAGATTTGGAGATTTGGGGATTTGTAGATTTGGTAATTTGGAGATTTCGGGACTTGAAAATTTAGTGAATTAGAGGTTTGAAGACGTGGAAATATGGAGATGTGGTGATGTCAAAGTTTGAAGATTTGAAGATTTGAAAATTTTTGAAGTTAGAAATTAAGAACTTCAAAAGATTCGATTTGATTTTCTACACTTTTGCCTACAAAACTTCAAAACGTGCAAAAAGGAATACCCACATGAAATATCTAAAAGAAACCAAAATTAACATCCGACCCGCTCCGTCATACACAATTTCATCCCATTCATATTCCCATCTCAGCTTGCGGCGTCCTCGGATCCATAATCCCTTCAAACCCAGTTCCACGAAGAGGAGCTTTTTTCATCGCGGGCAAGCACGAGACACTCGAATCCATCAAAGGTAGAAGCGAAACGCTAGCGGACGAGTTTGTGCTCCCGTCAAAAGGGACACGGTGGTGCGCGTGCGTTTCTAAAGATAGCGGTAGCTCGTAAATGGGGGAAAAACGCGGATGGAAAGGGTCTAGAATTCGCGATTGGCGGTATAGTATTATTTGCGTCCGCCACGGAAGCGAGTAGGGTTGCGTGCGAAAGGGTGTACAGGAAGAAATCGATGGTTAGCAAATTGGTGGGCGTCGTGAAACCCGTAGACGGCGGCGCACATCCGTGCCCTCTGTAATGGATTAACCACGGGGCTGTGCGCGTTGCCCTCCGGGAGGACAAATTGTTCATGGTGAATATAGGGAGACGTTACCTGTCGCCAAACTTAATCCCACCTTCGTGTGCCTACCAGAGACGGACATTAGGAATTATGTACACGCCGAACTGGTAGTCTCGTAATCGTTGGGGTTTTCGTGGCGTGCATCACGACACGGTACATTAGCAGGCTACTGCCACGTATGACACATTTTAGGACAGAGGTGCGCAGTTCGAGAGTTAGATTTTTATAAACTTGACATTAGGCATTTGATTTTTAGGACTCAAGATATGATAGTCAATTCGTAGTAATTCATATATCCTCTCAATATCTGATGTTCAACATCTGATGTTGAATATTTGATGTTCAGTATCTCATATTTTGATATATCTGGTATTTGATGTTCAACATCTGATATGGAAAGTCTAATGTTCAATGTTTGCTACTCAGTGTTTGTTGTTTCCTGTCTTATGTTCAATGTCTGCGGTTCACTGTCTGATGTTCAATGTCTGACGTTCATTGTCTGATGTTCAATGTTTGATGTTCAACGTCTGCTATTCAATATCTGATGTTCAACGTCTGCTATTCAATATCTGATGTTCAATGTCTAATATTTAATGTTTGATATTCAACGTCTGATATTCAATGTCTGACGTTCAATGTCTGACGTTCATTGTCTGATGTTCAGTCTTTGATGTTCAACGTCTGCTATTCAGTGTCTGATGTTCAGTGTCTAATATTTAATGTTTGATATTCAACGTCTGATGTTCAATGTTTGATGTTCAACGTCTGATGTTCAATGTTTGATGTTCAATGTTTGATGTTCAATGTCTGATGTTCAATGTCTAATATTTAATGTTTGATATTCAACGTCTGATATTCAATGTCTGATGTTCATTGTCTGATGTTCAATGTCTAATATTTAATGTTTGATATTCAACGTCTGATATTCAATGTCTGACGTTCAATGTCTGATGTTCAATGTTTGATGTTCAACGTTTGCTATTCAGTGTCTGATGTTCAATGTCTAATATTTAATGTTTGATATTCAACGTCTGATGTTCAATGTTTGATGTTGAATGTTTGATGTTCAATGTTTGATGCGCAATGTTTGATGTTCAATGTTTGATGCGCAATGTTTGATGTGCAATGTTTGATGTGCAATGTTTGATGTGCAATGTTTGATGTGCAATGTTTGATGTGCAATGTTTGATGCTCAATGTTTGATGTTCAATGTTTGATGTTCAATGTATGATATTCATTACATGACATTGAACACCCGCCTGTCCACATTCGAAAATCAACATTGGTCGAATAGCGCTTTGCACAAATATGACTGAAGATCGTAAGCATACCAGTAAAGCAAGCTGCAGAATGCGCGAAAATATGTCGCTTAAATTATTGTAGGCAGTGTCGTCGTCGTTGAGACGTTAAACGGGCGGCCAACTTCTAAATCACGTTAATCGTACGGGACACGACTTAAACGGGTGCTATCTTGGGAGGAAGCCCGCGATGGTGAAGTGGCGAACGTCCTCGGCGCTAAATGGGACGTGTTTTCAATTATGCGTGAAATGAAGGCGGCGATGCGTGCATCTGCTTGCCGACAGACCGCGTGAATGCACGTACAACACATCGTTTGTACGTGTGCTACAACACTTAAAACGCTTCGCTCCGAATAGCCGTCAAAATGAATTTAATCTATCCTTAATTGTCGCGGTACTTTGTAGCCGGCCAATTTATTCTCTGCGATTTCGCAATTGCGATTATTCCCACCCGGTGATTAATCTTTAAAAATGAAGGTTCGCTGCTCGATAAATGTCCACGGAATGAAATTAGCCACAAACCGATTGATGGTGCCGCTCTAACGAGCACACGTGTGTGGACGACACACATACACCTCCCCGCAAGAAATGATAGACGGCATGAAAATCATGGAACCTCGTGATGGTTAACGCTCACGACGCATGGTAATCACGAAACCGATTGATTAGCCGACAAAGTCGAGCCGACAAATTAGAGGAATGCCATATACGTTCCTACTTGGCTCCCCCATCGTCAAACCACATATGCATACCCGCTTCTGTTCATCGACCAAGTGGCAAGATTATCTGATTCCACGTGTGTATGTACGGTGACGTCTTCTTCGTCCACGTAGGCGTTCCTCTGTCTGCCGTGATGCGTGACAACGTTTTGCAGGAAAGAACATTTGTGAAAGTTCTATTTCTTCTCGTTTCTCTTTTTTTGCTTTATGTAACTGTCCGGCGAAATTAACGTGCTTGACGCGTCGACAGAGAAGAAACTGGGCTTTAATGTTCGCTTTAACGAATAGACGTGGACAGATAATGAATTGTTACTGCTATTGTTCCATTCGCAAATATGATAATTGTATAATACCTTGAGGAATAACTTCATCAAGAATGTCCTTTCTAATTTCATGCTTTATTGCAATTTTATTTTAAATTTGCATCGGTGATATAAATAAATCCTGAATATAAAATGTACGGAAACAGTGATAACATCCATACATGATCTCTGGTTATAAAAATCTGAAAGGGATTTAGAAGTGTCTGGCAATATAAGGAGAGGACGTTGGTACCTTTAAACCAACGACTCTCTACATGTTAATAAATCGAGAAACGGAAATTACAGAGGCATTGTTGATAACAGTGTTTACATCCACAGCTGTTCTAGTCGGCTAATTAACTTTTCACCCATCAAAGGTTATCACATTAACAAGAAACTACGTGAACACTGTCGTCGGCGTACTTCAAAGCGATCAGTAGCCACATTCGGATGCAGAAGACAACTCGAGGAGCTAAACGTCAAGATTGATGAGGAGACAAACTCTGTAGCTACCAGATAACATCTTCGGAGGTAGCTCCAAGTGACATTCAGTGTGAACAGATGATTGCATAAAATTGTTCACGTATATACTCGATTATAATAGTCCAAATCCTTTGTCTTGTTATAACATTATCTTGTTTTATTATATATAATACAGTGCTGCTTTATAATTTCAGTGTTGTAATAGTTTTATTTGCCCACTAAATTTTTGTCTACTTTCCTTCGAGAAGCAAAGAGTGAAAATATTACGACGAATATCCGGCTGTCCAAAACGAGCCTAAATACGTCTCGAAAATATTCGATGTGGTAACGGGCGAATGGTACAAAGGATTCGGCGGAAATGTCGAGTATACGACTGAATCCTACAAATAATCCCGTCGAAGCGCTGCCACGCTTCGATGAACACGTAAAATGCTGCGATCGTTCGAGCATGAGTTTCTTGTGTCTCGAATCGCCCACGTTGATCTCGTTGTTATCAGAAAGAAATCGAATTTTGACGAAATTTGACAGAAGGATGTCGTCGAGGAACTACGAGTCGTTACATCTTACGAAGAAAATTGATAAACGAAAAAGTGTAACCGACTGAAACATTGCTTCGAAGAAAATTTGCATTTGATTACTCTAAATATTCATTAATACTAAATATTATCTGTTAATACTAAATATTAGAAAATTATTAAGAGTTCAAATAACAATAGTTAAAGTTGAAGGCTCTTCGAAATTTGTTAATATTCGAAATAAATATAGAGATTATTAAATACATTTGTTCTGCGATAAAGTTAAACGCGAAGTAAGGTTGCGATACTGTTACTGGTGTTTTATAGAAATGGTTCGCAAGGGTGGCAGAGTAATATAAAATCATGCACGTTTCAGTGGAACGAAAATACACGCGCGTCAGGCGAATCCAAAGAAGGGAGTAGAAATCGCGAATCCATGAAAGTATTAAGATGCGAAGGGCATAAAATATATTTGAAAGTTAAATACGAGTCAAGTGGCGCCCCGGTGGGGTGTAACCAGACGCGAAGTAGTCGGGGCTCCTTCCACCCTTCTTGTATTCGTTGTGTTTAGATGGTTTTGGTGACAGAAACGCCTTATTGATATTTAGGGTAATAAATTTATCATGAACAATTGGATAAATGATCTCTGGTAACATTAAAATTGATTTAACAACTATATTAATTTAACTTTTCTGTAAAATTGTGTTGAGGTATATTGATTTGAGAATTTGGGAATTTGAGGAATTTAAGAATGTGGGAAATTTGGGGAATTTGGGAAATTAGGGGAATTTGGAGAATTTGCGGTATTTAGGGAATTTGGGAATTTAAGGATTTGGGAACTTAGGGACTTGGGAATATAGGGGTTTGAGAATTTAGGGATTTGGCGTTTAGGGATTTTGCACTTTAGGAATTTGGCAATTTAGAGATTTTGCACTTTAGGGATTTCAGAATTTACAGATTTGGCAATTTAGAGATCTGGAAATTTAGAGGTTTGGCAATTTAGGGATCTGGGAATTTAGGAATTTAAGAATTTAGAGATTTGGTAATTTAGGGATTTGGAAATTTAGGGGTTTGACAATTTAGGGATTTTGTAATTTAGGAATTTGGATATTTATTGATTTCAAAATTTAGTGATTTCGTAATTTAGAGATTTAGGAATTCAAGGGTTTGGGAAATTAAGGATTTAAGAATTTAGAGTTTGAGAAAATTAGGGATTTTAGAATTTAGGGCTTTAGGAACTTAGGGATTTGAGAATTTAGGGTTGTGGGAAGTTAGGAATCTGAAAATTTAAAAATTTGCCTAATTAGGAATCTGGAAATTTGAAAATTCGCGAAATTATACTCATAGAAATCATAAATTTCAAGATTTGAGAATTTCACAATTTTCAAGTCTGAAATTTAGAAATTCAAAAATGTGTAATTTTAGCGACATCAAATTCGGAAATTTCCAAACTCAAACCTAAAGAATTGGAAAACCAATAATTCAGAAATTTGAATATTTCATAATTCACAAGTTCGAACACTCAAAGACATAATACAAGAAATATTTTAATTAAAAAATTCAAGAACACACATATTTAATGATTTTCAAGTGCACCATTCATTTTTCTCATGAAATCTCTATTTCCTCACAACCCACTTTACAAACAAACCTCAAAGCCTCTCCACGCCTAAAGGCCTAACAAAAGAAAATCTTCAGAAGTCGCAAACAAGTAAACACATCCTGTATATTTCTCCATTAATATCGTTCGGTAGATTTTTCCGGTTCACCATCGTCAAGCGTGTATTTCCTTTCGGAAAAGAGCATACAATGGCCGCGCGATCCTCGAGGATTCACCGACTTGTGTACGCAGGGGGGTGTGGGGGTCCAGAGGGGGTGCCATTGTTCCGGTGTAGCCTTAATGCGCGCCGTTGTAAACAGCGTTACAATGGAATAACTTCGTTAGCATAATCGCGTCACAGAGTCGCCTGGCGCCCCCTGCGCCGCTCCCGCTTCACTGCACCCCTTTTGGATTTTACGGGTGGTTTCCCTTCGGACAGCCTCGTGGGCGGACCCGATCCGTTGCTACGTTTAACCGTTGCTCCAGTATTATTCATTGTCGCGTATTGAATCGTTTATCTCTATCGCTATTCTCATGGCCAGAGATCCTCCTCGATGACACTGTATACGCAAGATTGACAAGCATCTCGCTAACTCGAGATAAATCGCTGGTTACTCGATAATCGGCCATCTCAGGTCTTTTGTGATCATACACTTGTATAGGTTATACAAGTATACATGTGCAGTGACATGTTATGTATTGGATATTTGAGAATTTCAGCTCCTGAGGATTTGGAGATCTGAATATTTAAGAATATTTGTTTATTTGACAATTTGGGAATTTTGTGGTTTGGACTTTTTGAGATTCAGTGACTTCAAGTTGGGATTGTGAAAATTTGGTCTTTTAAGTATTTTGGGTTATGCTGATTCGAGGTTTTGAGAGTTTGGGTATGTTTTTATTTGAGCACTTTGAAGATTTGGGAATTTGGTGGTTTGGACTTTTTAGGATTTGGGAATTTGGTGGTTTGGAATATTTAGGATTTTGGTGGTTTGGAATTTTTAGGATTTGGTGGCTTTATGTTGGGATTGTGAAAATTTGACCTTTTGAATATTTTGGGTTATGGTGATTTGAGGTTTTGGGAGTTTAGGAATGTTCTTATCTGAGCACTTTGAGAATTTGAGAATTTGGAAATATGGGAGTTTGAGGATTTGACAATTTGACCTTCTTGAAATTTGTGAGCATTTGAGGACTTGTTGCTTTTGGAAGCAAGTTTAGAATCTAAACTTCTAAAGAAACCTTGAGCTACTAGAAATATAAGCTTCTGTCTTCAGCATCTTCAGTTGTCAAAAGTAAAAATATTTACTTTAAAAACATACAAGTTTCATTACTCCAAAAAATAATATTGAAAATTTCCAAAAAGTTAAACTCATATCTTGCTAAATATACGTACCACCAATATTTCCACACGTTCTACATATATTTAAATATCTACCAAGAGTTCAGAACTCTCAGAACTCCCAAAGAGTTCAGTGCTGCTAAAAACCTCCAATTGACTGTATCATTAGCTGCGCACAAAATGGCGGAACCCTCCATTTAATTATTCGTCGCCAGATAACGGAGCAGAGAGTTCCATAAACGTGTTGAAGCCGTTCACAATCCACGAGAATTCTGCATATCGCGATAATTCGCCGGAAATCAGTGTTTCTCCAGTAATTACCAAATCTCTGTCAGACCGCGGCGATATCGAATTAATTCAACGCAGGGTCCCGCCGACGTATATGACATTTTTCTCCCTCGCCTTGGTTCACAATGGAAACGTTAAGCGAGATTCGCAACGCTCGTCACTCTCGTTTGCCACTCGACAAAGCGGTGCCCGTGTCTGCGGACGTCAATTTGAGTCGCGATTCTAAAAGCGAGGGAGAGTGTTACTCAACGCAACTGTTGACGATCGCGTTTACGTCGTTGATGGACGGCCGATCATCGAGATACCAACCCCCGGAGACCGACGATCGTTAAACTATAACCGTTTCGAGATCTCTGACGTGCACGTAATCGCGCGATTTAATTTGATCCGCATTTTCCGCCGTCGCTATTTGTGACTTTCGAAACTAACGAAAATTGGGAAATGAAGTGGATTTACTCGTCTGGTTTTATTTTCGAGATAGGTAGCTGACTGTGGAGTACTTGTGGACATGAATAATATTTGTATGAATAATATTGTATGAATGATATTGGCCTGTTTTTATATTGTGACAAATTTAATGTTAATTATGGTGTAATCGAATTTTTAAATTCAGTCAATTCAGTTTTAAACTTTGGTACTCTAAGATCTCAAAATTCTAGGTTTCAAGATTTCTAAATTCTCAAATTTCTAAATTTCTAAATTGCTATTAAAGTTCTCAAACCCTTGATATCTTAGATTATGAAATACTCAGGTATTCAAAATCTAAGAGTCCAAATCGTCATGTACCTAATTCCTATATCCCCAAATTGTCATATGCCCAAATTGGTATATGGCCAAATCCCTACATTTTGAAATCGAAATATGCTCAAATCTCTACATCCCCAAATTAATATTTTCTCAAATCCCTATATTTTCAAATTGTTACACATTAAAATCTCTATATCTCTGAAATTGTCAAGTATCCAAATTTCAATGTCTATAAATTATTACATGCCCAAATTCCTATGCCTCAAAATTATTACATGCCCAAATTCCTATGTCCCTAAATTATTATATGCCCAAATTCCTATGTCCCTAAATTATTATATGCCTAAATCTTCATGTCCCTAAATTATTATATGCCCAAATCCCTTTACATCCCCTTATTTCCATATCCTCATATTCCTACATCCTCATTCTCTACACCCCTTAATACCTATGTTCCCCTTTCAATATCTCTAATCGTAAGTCCCAAAACAATCGCAAAATTCTAAAATCCCAAAGTTTCAAAATTGCAGCCAAATCACGTGGTAAAAATTTGTTGATGATCACGGATAAGAAAAAGTGGAATTGATGGTTGCCAGCCATTAGGGGCTTCCCCCTATCGTTGTTCGCTTTCGTACTGATTTCTGACTTCTCCCAGCGCGACGAAAAATAATCTCTTTTCTTCTCGTCTCCCCTTCCCGGCCAGAACGCCCGCTGCGGACGTCAAAATATGACAGCTCTCTCGGGTCACCACTTTCCGCGACAAGAGTTGCGTTGAAGGGGGTTGCGAGCAGCGATCATTAAAATAAAGCGGCACTCGCGGCTTTTAACCGTGTCTCCCTTTTATGTAACCTATCTTCAGAAAGATATCGCCCGAACATTTGTTCCCTGAAGGAATATCAATCTTCCAGGATAGTAATTTTTCAGTTAAATTCTTGATTAAATTTTTTAAAATCTTCGGGGTTAATATTAACACCTATGTGAGTTTATGCTTTATGTGACAATTTTTGCAAGCGTCCATAATTTTATTTTCCTTGTTATTTTGCTGACTTGATCACTTTTCAAATATTACAATATTTGTACGACTTCCATTTATATTCGTTGTGATGTTGGTATTATCATTATTAGGTTCAAATTTGTATTGAACAGTCAGATGAGATTGAAAGAAACGGTTGTGATTGCTGTTTAGCATGGTTATTGTAGAGATTTGTATCAAATTTGATCAACGTATATTTGATATAGCGATTCGTATAAATTACGTGATAACACGATTTGCACATTTGCGGCTTAAATGGGTGGCGCATTGAGAGCCACTGCGGTACGCGGTTAAGCTGACGGAAACGGTAAATGGTTCGCATCCAACCCCCTCGACGAGACGCTAATTCATATTCATAGGTGTAGCGTTTAGTATTGTGCTGCTGGATTCTCTGGAGAGTCAGCCCGGAGAAGAACGAAGAGAAGGAGAAACATCAAGTTACATTAACTTGTCGCAAGCGTGCACGGATTTGCGACCACTCATCGTTTTGATGATCTTATTCTTCGTAGGATCATACTCTTATAGGCTACTATGTTAAATAAATATTGTGGGATATATCAAAGTGATTCACTTATTATTTTCATGTATATCATAGCGTAGATGGTTATTATGAGTACTTGAACCTTAATATATTATCATTTTATGTCGCCACATATTGTTACACTTTAATATATCGTCACATTCCTACGTGTTATATAGTCATGCATTATATTGCCCAATTAAGTACATAAAAAATATTAAAAAATGAATAAAAGTATAATACCGAGTATTATAGATGGTTCTACAACAAAACAATTTTTTATTAAATTATGAATCAGTAGTAACATTTGCAATAAATTAATCACATTTGTATACAAAAAATTGAAACTATACTAATTTTAGTGATTGATGTGTCCTCTATTATCAAGAACTGGAACTACAAGTCTGGTAGTTTAAGTTGATTGCTGGCAATGTCTAAAACTGCATTGTTCAATTAAAAATTTTATCTATTTGATAAAAATTACTGTAGTAATGACAACTGTACATATTTTAGTAATTATAATAATTAAAAATTACATTAATAATCTTCAATTTTATATTAAATAATTTTTATATGTTAAGTGTGTGGTAATAAAATACAGTCATAATTGTGAATGTGAATAATTTATTAAATAGTAATACTTTTATTTTACACAATATATATGTTATATAGAAAAAAAACAATTATAATGCACTTTTAATAATCGTTCAGTGTAACACATAAGTTTTATCACATATCAAGTGATACAAAATTATTAGTATTTGTTAATTGTGTTCATAAGCAAATTTTACTTCAATTAATCAAAATTATATTCCCCCTTCACTTTTACTTGGTTTTATATTAGGCTTACGGAGATGGTGATAATTTGGTAGAACTTTCATTAAGAATTCTAATTGACCCATTTGAGGCTGAAATAGAATGTTTAAAATTATGCAATTTTAATCCACTTATCATTTACATGTAATATGAAATGCAATTGTATGGAAACATACATATGGTTTATCATACATCTCCCTGCGTTGACACTGACTGCCATAAATTATGGTATTCTCAGGTATCACTTCTGATTCCGTGACAGAGCAAGATGCGCCAATGACACAACCATTTGTTAGTTCAACTTCGCGAGCAACATATGCTGTAAAAGAGAATATGATTCTAATATGGTACATAACTAATAAATATTTTGCAAGATACTTCATGTTAGCATTACCTTTACTTTCCAAGATATTGTTGTTTCCAACTTTAAATGCCTGACAAGTACAATCGGTTTCAAATACATTATAATTACCTATTATCTGCACTGGTACTGTCGTAGATTCTGGTGCATCTGCGGGTAATCTGTATTAAATAATCATTTCCATTAGCAACTAAAAGAAAAATTATGTTTGTCTCAACTTTCTAAATTTACCTGTTTGCTATAGTTGCCATTTCTTCAATAATATTCCCTTCACCTATTATGATCGGACCAGCTTCTGCTATGATACTTGCTCTTGGATGTATCACAGTTCTTGGCCCGATAGTGATATCTCCTTTCAAAATACTTTCCTCGCATACTAAAGCTCCTTCTGATATCTTCAGACTGTATAAAGAATTCAAGTTTATGTCCTCTGTTTAATATAAATTAATCAAACTTAACAATGAACATAACCTTAAAAAAACGAACAAACATTTAAACTTAGAACTTGAACTGCAGTATATAACTTTTTATACAAATTTTAGACTTGTGCAAATAAATTAGTGATAAGAAACAAGTGAAATTCGAATAATTTAGAGAGAATTTATAGATTTTCTCACTTTGTACGTCGACTGACAGATGAACTCATTGTTAGCGGCTGATATTATGATTATGAGCTCCTGCGCCCTCTTTGATGAAGTCCATAAATTACTTTCTTTCGCTGCAGAAATTATCGACGTTATGGATTTAATTTTGTTGAATAATTAAAAAAGTATATGTAGATTTTTAAGGGAAACAAGATTTCCTAAAATTTTATAATATAATATTTGATGGTTTAGATATTTGTTAGTTCTCAAATTAAGTTAGCACTTACCAATTTTATAAAGCTACGACAGTCACCAGGACGGCACTATGAATTTAATTTGATAAAATAATTCAGAGACGAAAAGAATATAATAGCTCCGTATATAATCAAAATCGGTAATAATATAAAATAGACAATTAAAGCGTTAAGAAATGAATTTTTAATATCTTCAAGAATTCATTTTAGCACGTGTCTACGACTCTTTCTACTATGGCGGTGCGTTAAACTAAATAAGGGTCTGAGAAAACCGTACGGAATTAAAATTGGAAATTTGAAGAAGGGTTAGAAAAGAAATTTTATTTAAGAAACTTCATTTGACATTCTCAAGCTTCTACGGTTTGGTTTATTTTCAATTAAGCAATCTTTTCGTTCTGAAATTAAAAAAGTATTCATACAAAAAAATGCAGTGACGAAGCAGAGAAGAAAGCGAAAGACGTTCGAAAACGAGGTCGCGATGAGATTGCCTTGAAAGGAATCGTGGAAGGTGTTAAAAGGATTAAAAGAGTCAGAGGATTAAGGTGAGTCGATAGCGCGTGTACCGCGCCACCCTAATGAACACAACTCTCCCACTCGTTTTTTCTTCTTTTTTTTTTTTAATCGATATTTAATATAACTCTATATTATCCGTCAACTTTTATTTATTATATATATATTTTTATATATTATATATTATAAAATTTAACTCCAAATTGCGATAATAACGTCTAATTGCAACGTGCGTGCGCGTGTACGTGTTGCGCCTTTGTGTGTGTGTGTTTTGCATTTATTATTTTTTTTTTCTTTAATATCTCCCATTACTCTCGTTCTCTCTCTCTCTTTCTCTCGTCTTCTCACGTTCTCTTCTCCATTCGTTTCGTTTTATATATTTCTTTTTTTCTCTTAACCGTACCTCGATTATCTCCGATGTCTAAGTATATGTAAGTGTCCGTGTACGTGTGTGTGTATGTTCGTGTGTACGTGTTCGTGTGTCTGCACGTGTCGTGTGATATCTGTGTTTGTACGCTGTGTACACATGGGTGGGTGGGTGGCTGGGTGGGTGGTTTTGTGGGTGAACGATTACAGGTGGTAATGTATCTTGCACTCGCGCGTACGTGACTGTGTACGTGTCTTTATCTACAGTTAAACGAATTCTACGCACTTACTCGTTAATCGGCAGAATAATATGCATTTCTTAATTTCGCTATAAGTATATTTAAACCGTCCGAAAACGTGTCAGTCGGCGCACCGTGACGGATTCGCCATCGCTCTCGTCGAGCCTTCTTCCTCTCTTTCTGTTATTATATTTTCAATTTGTTTCTTTCTTTTCCCTTCGAGCTAAACAATCTTCCTTCTTTAATTCTCCATCTTCTTTCACCGTTATTTTCAACAATTTACTAAGTTTCGCCATTTAGAGTCAGCTAAAAAGCACTCTTTCTCTTCCAAAAATAATTGTCTCTATACGTCTCCATTTAATCGTCGAAGCTCTTTCTATACTTTCATTCGACACGTCGCTCGACTCCTCCGAAGGATTCGAAGTGATGATTAAAGAACCGAGTGTAGTCCCTCGAGTAGCCAGCCTCGGGACAATGAATGGTAACGCGATGAATAATATACAATATATAATATGTTTGCGCGCGCGTGTGTGTATAATAGAAATGTTAACACAACGATCTCGCAAATATAAAAATGCGCTCGATTCTCGATGACATTAATGTCTTGTAGCCTTCGGCCGCTCTGCTCGAGGGACCCGTACCGTGTGTCATCGCTAAATTACAATAAGAGTGGAGGACCTTGCGCGAGCAACGGACGATACTTTACGGTGAAACTTATCTATAAACTCTGTTACGACTATCAACTACGGTCACGCTATGCGGTCTTGCTAAGCTGCGCTAAAAAATGTGGGACACTTTAACTGTAAAGTATCGACCGAGCCCGCGGATGCGCTACGAAACTCGAACTTAGCGTTAAATTCGACTAAACGACGTTCCGGTGCAGACAGAATGGATATAGTTGAATAATCAACGCTCGTTCGCGATTAGTCCCTTCAACGATTTCGTCTAATTTAAAAAGGGTATTTCGTCGAGGATCGAGAAACAATCGAGTCAACGAACAACCGAATCACCTAAACTTTTATTTAACCATTTCACCTAATTATAATATTAGACTCTGAACAATTTTACGAAACGCATCTCATCGTGTTGCGGGAGATGAGAGTTCACGCGAATAAAATTTATTCAACTATACAACATCCTCCGAAGAAAACGTCGCGAACGCAACTAACTCGGGGAACTTCTTGATTGAGCTAGAAATAGTGATCGCATATAGAAAGTCGAAAAACGAGAGGACAAAGGTCCCCGTAAAATCAACGTGTCGCCCGATCGTTGTCGCGTTTCTACAACGTCTAACGATATTAATTTGCAACAATATCGAATCGATGGTCGTTCGCGCGACGCTGACGACCCCTACGTAACAACTAACTAACCAGCTAAACGTGTGTCGATCGGAATCGTTGATCGCGTACAAAAAATCGACATAAACGGCGAAGTGAAACGCGCGGCCGCGACGAACGACGTCTCTCGAAAGGAAAATATTTATTGGTCGTTGATCGTCATCACGTTCAATTGAATCCACGAAGGGTCTCACGGGGCCGCCACGCGGGTCCCATAAACCTTTTGCTTCGTTCTCGAGCACCGAACCAACGCGATCTTCGACAACCCTCTTGCAAAATTTCACTGATAATAAGGATTTTTATTGGAGGTATAGTTAGATCGCGATGTATATTGCGTTGTATAGTTGCACGCGATTGTAATCACGTGTGAATTGTTACGATTTGGAGATCTTGGAAAATTTCTGAATTTTTGGGGATTTGGGAAATTTTGAGAATTGGGAGTTTCAGAATTTAGAAATTTGGGTTGCTGACAAATTGAGGATTTTGAGATTTAGAGATGTGAAAATCTAGAAATTTGGAAATTGGGGATTTGGAGATTTAGAGATGTGAAAATCTAGAAATTTGGAAATTGAGGATTTGGAGATTTAGAGATGTGAAAATCTACAAATTCGGAAATTGAGGATTTGGGAATTTAGAAATTCAGAAATATAAAAATTTCAAATTTTCGAATTGGGAAATTGACTGTACACGCATCGTGTATTAGCTTGCCACATGTTATAGCACCATAAATCTCCATATGTGCTATCCAAACCATCTTTAGCTATCAATAATTTATTCTTGTTATCCGTTTTAACAAGAGGGTTGCAAATTTGTAGACGATACAGACCACAATCTTAATTTCACTTACATGAATTTAATATTGAATTGAAAATATTGATCCTTCGCATCTGTCGAGCCGTGTATCAAGCTAGATTTCTAATTTCAAGTTTTAGAGATTACCCTTTTTTATTAATCTTACTTATTGCATTAACGACGAGAAGATATACTGTTAATAACATTTACAGTTCTAATTGTAAGTAAACGATGTGTTTAATCGAAGGGAAAATAGATTTAACACACACGGAACAAGGATGCAAAGGATCAAAGTTGAAATACATTCGATACGTTGACTGAGTTGTGACATTGAAACCTTTTGCGAATTAGAATTTATCAACGGTGTAAATTAATGAATTGGCACGTGTCCAATGAGGTAAAGTTCTTATTTTGAAGAGTTTTGTGCGATTATTAGACGCGTGTAATTACCAGATATAAAATTTTGAATGTAGATTGTCTTTCATAACCTGAGCAACTATGAGCACTCTTATTTACTTTTTAATATAGTTGTGCTAATTAAATTACATTACAATTTAATTATGAAATTTTATTGCGCTTTAGTTCAATTACATGGAGATTTAATTATCTTGTAATATAAATTACGAAGTGATTCAATTATCCTAAAATTTCAAATTAAATAGTCCTAACTTTACAATTAATTTAATTACTGTTCTCTCGAGTGTAGCTTACCGTTTCATGTATTAAAAATTTATAAGTACTATATTCAAAATTAAGAGTAATTTTATTTTATTCAGAGTTTTTATACAGTATCCGTTATTATCTCTCTGTTCAATTACCAGTTAATTTCTGATTTAGCAAGCTTTGAAATTCGATTCGATTTACAAATTGTATTGCGACTTGAATGAAAGATATGACAAATATAATTGAATCAGTTTGTAATATATTACAATAATTATTAATAATCGTTACAATAATTCGATTGCGACTCTGCACAACTTTATAAAAATCAGTCAAACTCGTCTCATACTAAAATTTGATGAAATCGATCAAATCATGTTTTACCCAGAAATGATCAGATTTTAAGATAACTTCGACCCTGTATCTTTTAGGTGATTTTGAATACAAAATTGTCACAGACAGCTCAGTTTTCGAGAGAATCTACACATTACACACAACGTGTCAACGTTAAAAAATAGGGAAAGTAGTCAGATCGTCCGAATTTGTCGAAAATCGGATTGGCGTACGCTCGACGTTGCACGACAAGGTGATCAGCCGGCATTTCGCCTGGCCGACGAAAGCGAGGAAAGCCGGTAACGGTGCGTAAAAAACGCTTCGAGAGGCTTCACCGCGGCGATGGATTATTATTTAGTTAAGAAGTACGTGTTTACGTATAAAGAGACGCGTCATACAGTGCCGTACAGTACCAAAACGTTTACAATGCGCACATAACGTTACCTCGATTAAACTCTATCTACGCGCTCGCGCAGGCATCATGTATGTAAAAGTGTTTCGTTTTAGTCGTTTCGTCATCTTTTTTTCTTTCGTTTTCATCTTCTTTTTTTCATTTTAGTCTCGCTGCAGGTGTGTGTATATCGTGTGTGTATCCGTGTGCCTGTGTTCCTTTATTCCATTTTTTCACGTGTTGCGTCCGTGAGCCGGTCAGGCCGGTCCATGGACAAAAACTTTATTTATTTATTTATTTATTTATTTATTTATTTATTTATATATATATGTCTCTCTAACGCTTCTTTTTATATCTTCATTCTCGCTTCATTTTTTTCTCGCTCGTTTACTTAAATCTTCTCTTTAAGCACAGGGACCGTTGAATCTTGTTCGCACCGCCGTATCGCGCTCCATTTTCGCTCTTGTTTAATATGTATATATATTTATAATATATATGCGTGTGTGTTTATACATATATAGAGTCTAAAGTAGCTCAGAGGAAACTATGCGAACCACTACCGCGAAGTTGACGTCCGCCAGTCGGATACAGCGTCGATTTATCCATTTTTGTCCTCGAATATATTTCTCTATTTTTGTCCGCCATTTTGTGAAAATCCGCGCGTTACCGACGCGGTCTCCGACTGTGCTCGACGTTCAATCTCGACGCTATTTTCTTCGGGTATTTTTCTTCTTTTTTTTACTTTGCACCGTTTACGTGTTTGTTAAATGTCAGTTTCTACGCGACGATCGGTGGCGCGATCAAAATTTCTTCCGTACACGCCAGTCCCCCGTTTAATAGATATATGTATATATTATCATCTACGTCGTCCATGGATCGTCCCGGCTGGGGCCCCTATTTAACCACTTTTTGTTTGCGTTACTTTAATTAATACAATATATATACTTCTTTATGTATGTATCATCATAACAACCGATATTTCTCAGTTCTCTCTCTCGTTAATTACTATTATCACACGCAGCTTTCTTTCGCTCTCGCACGTTCCCTTATTTCTTTATCCGTAATTTCCTATCATCGTCTCACTTTCGCGCGATTCTCATTCTTTTTTTATTTTAACCACGCACACGTTCCACACGCTTTCGTTCGCTCTCGTTCCATGCACTCTTCACGCACTCGATCTCTCTTTCTATATATATATAATATATTTTATATCTGTGTGTATATATATATACTTCTATATATATCTTTCATATATATATATATATTTATATATATATACTTTATGTTGCTTTTTATGTATACTTTATATATAACAATGTTATGTTTATTTAAGGCCCAATACGTTCATTACGAAGGAAATAATCTGCAACAGAAAGGAGACGAATATACGGTTAAACGCTTGTACCTCTTTTGCTCCCTGTCGTAAGCACCGCGAGTATAGAACTATTCAGTCGAGTTGACGAGTCCAAGTGTTTTCTTGTTTTTTTTATTCGTTTTTCCCCATCCTTACGTCGACGTAACCCTCGGACGACTCCGAGCGAGGCTAAGAAGAATGCAAGTAGATTTACACCGGTATGGTCAGACCAAGTGGAACTCAGACCAATTAATCTTGTTTTAATTCATGATGATTTTTCGTCAGTTATTTTTCGTCCAACATGAATGGCTGTCATTAACACGTTGATTGCGATGCAAGGTATTTAATTTGAATTATTCAAATTATTGGTAATAGGAAAGCAACTAAAATTTACTGAAGACTTAATATTTTATAGAAAGAAATTTTGGAGACAGATTTTTAAGTTTGAAAATTTGTACATCTTCAAATTTCAGCTACTCAAATTCTCAGATTAGGAAGTTTACAAATTTAGAAATCTGTAGTCACTTTTTTTAAGTCTAAAAATATTTACGTTCACAAATTTAAAAATTTTGTAATTTTCAATTTAGAAATTTTCTATCTCTATTTTTACTTTTAATTTTTACTTTTTAAGATTTAGATATCTAAAAATTTTCAGTCAGAAACTTATGAAGTCTAATTTATAGAAAAGTCAGAAATTTTTAAAACTTCAAGAACTACATGAAAAGACCTCTCTCTATATTGCCAGCTGCTACAGTTTCACTTGAATAAATTTTGCACAAATACAATTTCTATCGGCTGAATATTACAGGTATTAGATTAGAAATTGTAATATCTTAAGCAATCACATTGTAATTCCACAGCAACAGTCAACGTGTCAAGGAGTAAATTTCATCATAGATTCTTTTGCATACGATTAGTATTGCAATTCACTTTGGACAAAGAATAGCTTAACAATGAAACATTCTCGTCTAATTTTCTCGTTGTTGATTACACTTTTAATAATTCTGATAAAAGTACAAAATCAATTTTTACGAAACAAATTTCCATACAAAGTTCATAATTTATACGAATGTAAAATTCCGAGTGCAGGAATTTAATATCTGATGAATGGGCAAAAGTGGGAATTTTGATGAATGTACAGAATCGAGAATTTCGATGAACGTACAAAATGGAGAATTTTGATGAATGTACAAAAATGTAAATTTTGATGAGTGCACAACATCGAAAATTTTGATGAATGTATAAAATTTTGATGAACATACAAGGTTGAAAATTTTGATGAATGTATAAATCAA
The DNA here is from genome assembly GCF_050947335.1 of Megachile rotundata. Lineage (NCBI taxonomy): Eukaryota > Metazoa > Arthropoda > Insecta > Hymenoptera > Megachilidae > Megachile > Megachile rotundata. The sequence continues at coordinate 7,779,865 of NC_134991.1, read as the reverse complement.
CATTCGATTTCCTTTATTTTGTATTCTCTGCATTGGAGAATAATTATTGCACATAATCGTGTTACGCATTCATCTATTACTGTTCTAATTGCCTCGTCCGTTATCCTACACGCTTGTAGCCGCACATTTTTTCCCCTAATTATCCTGCACTTGTTTTCCACGCGATCGTGTATCGACGCTCCCTAGGAAGGATCGCTGTAGACCAGAAACAAGTAACTTTCGACTGATAAAATCTGTATAAACTCGAAGTTCCGCGATCGACTTGACGCAAACCGATCGCGAGCCTACCGGGTCTTTAGAAGCCCACTCGAAGACCCAAAACGCAAATTTATACAATATATACAATCACGTCGAATTAGGTACGTGAAATAATCGTTTCACGGTTGTACAATCGATTGACACTGGAATGAGCTCGATTCGAGATTAAAAGTAACTGAATCGACGAGTTTAAAAACGCAAGCTTAAAATAAATTTTAACAGAGTAAAACAGAATTCAAAATTACTGAAATGCAAATATAAATAATATAAATTATGTTTATCCTCGGTAGTAACAAATAAGGTTATTAAAATATTACCAATCAGTAAATAGACAAGTAATTTTTTTAATCAAGTTATTTACTATGATTTTCCTGTATAATCATATAAAATAATCTGATCGTTACATTTAAAAGAGATTGATCAATATAGTGGTTAAAAAATTTTCTAAATAAAATTTGTTTTAACAGTACAGTTGATTTTGTGTTAAACATAGTAAACAAGATGTAACTATGATTAATGATTCAATGAGAACATGATTGTAGCTCATCGATTCAATTAAACACTCGAAACTCGAACAATAACAATTGATGACGTTTATTCAACAATTATAAACTTTCATAGGTGAGAAAGCAAATCGATCAGGTCGCTTATAATACTTTATTATCTCTTACAAAATTCTCGCGTGTCCTTCTCCTTAATAATTAAAATATGAACAAGGATATAATGAAGATAGAATAAGTTAACAAATGTCGATAGAAACATTAAAAACAAAATAAACCCGGTAGACTGCGTTTCTTTGCGGTCGAATGTTTTGATCGTGAACCCTGTATTTTTCTTTCAGAAACACCAAGGTAACTTTCACTTAACCAGTAACGATTAATTGTTTGCGGAAGGCGAATGAAAAAAAAAACTTAACACGAATTATCCTAGGGAAGTTTGTACATAACGAAAGAAAAAAAAGAAAGCTTTCAGAGAAAGAGAGAATAAAATAAAATCAAATAAAATAAAAGAAATATTAATAAATCGTATAATAATAGTAACGGTAATAGTACTAGTAATAGTATTAATAATAATAATAATTATAATAATTGTAACCATAGTAATGATAATAATAACAGCGCTATGTAGTTTCTGACCGAAAAAATACAAGTTGCTCTCGAATAACGAATAAATCATAAACGAAGGAAACGATTCGTAGCAGTTACTTGTTTCCCGCTCGAAATGGCGGCTTCTTTCATTTTAAAGCCGGTCCGCTTGCAGCGTAACTCAAGATCCGATATCGAGGTCCAAAACGAATTCCGTTGCTCGGATCATGAAACATCAGGTCTGATATCTCGTATTATCTTCGTTACGAAATATTTATCGATACATTTTGCTTCCGAGCAACGAACGCATTGCCGCGTGACGACCATTTTGTTCGAGTACGCGCCTGATCATACTTCGATGATCTTGAGGATCTTAACTTTTGTCTGTTCGAAAGAATCGAAGGGCTTGAAAGAAGATCGTGCAAGCGACGAGCGAAAAACAATGCTTCTACGTCCAATCATCGTCTACCTGTCTCTTCTTTCTTCGAACACCCTAACGACGATAAAAATCTCTTTTGTACTTAAGCATACAACGATGTCTCTGGTTAAATTATAAAAAAAAGAAGTTACGCTACGAGTCGGAATTAAATACAACAACGAAACACGAGTTTCTATAAATTAACAAATATTCGTCTATCTAACAACAGCTTTTCCTTCGTTTCTTCCTGCGCATAACTTCGGTTAAAGCTACAACGAACGCGTGTGTTCCCTTTTCTTTGTTTGGGTATATTATTATAATTATAGTCGCTGGCGTAGCTAGGACTCTTTAGGGTGGGCCTGGTTACATTTAGTAACAGTATCAACTCGTTTCGTTGCTTTTGGTTTTTTGGAATTCGGATATTTCAGAGTTTATTTCGGATATTTGCGATTTATTCAATTTGAGATACTGGAACGTAGAAATTTAGAAAGGGAAATGAGGAGTTAGGGAATCATGAGATTTAGAAATTTACAAGTTCAGAGAATTAGGAGTTTAGGAATGTTGGTGTTTGGGTATTTGGAAATTTGAGGAATTAAGGGTCTAAGGATTTCAGGAGGTAAACAGTTGATAATGTAAAGAATTAATGTATTTAGGAACTTTGGATTTAGCAATGGAATTAGAAGAACAAGATTTCTGATTTAAAGAATTTAGGGATTTAAGGTGTTTAAGAATTTTAAAATTTTAAAATTTGGAAACTTGAAAATTTTCGAATTTGTAAACTTCAGAATTTAGAGACTTGAGGATACATTATGAAATTGGAGCTACAAATTTTAGAATTTGGACTCACAAATTCATTAGCAATTCAAAAATTTGTGAGTTTAGTCATTAAAAAATTTAGGGATTCCAGAATTGATAATCTAATCTTCTAGATATGAACATCTCAAGACTTGAAACCTGAGATGTTCTCAGGCTATCAACAACTCATGATTTGACAATGTAAGAAAATTTGGAAATTTAAGAAAAAATGTTTCAATCTAGGAATCTCCAAGTTTGGAAATAAATTTGAAAGAGAAAATTCGTAAATCTCCGAGTTACACGAGGTACACAACTTCATATCCGGGCCCACCCTGGGAGCTAGTTACGCCATAGACACTAGTACGATAAAAAAAGCAGGCATCCACTCGATCAATTGTCCTATCCACCACGTACGAGGAACCGAGCCAAGAAAGGAAAGCAAACGGTTAGCCTCAAAACTCGCACCACGTTCTCAGAACCCTTCGACACCTCTCCTTTGCGTCGCTTGAACCTCGCTCGAGGATCGGCCCTAAAAAGAGAAACGTCTACGCGAACACTTCCTAGGTAGCGGCGTGCCCGAACCTCGGGCATGGTCGATAAAACTGTTCTCTCCGTGGTCGTTTCCCATTTCGTTCATTTCTATTTTTCCGGACGGTGGAACTCACCTTGACAGAGCAAGGCCCGGCGCTACTCGCGTACCGCTTTGTTCGTCAGCGTCGGGACGCCCTGCGCCGCGTCGATCGTTCAGCTGTCGACGCTGAAAAGCTCTTTGTGGAGGGCCGGGAACTCGAGGTGCGGCTGGGACCGTTTGAACTTCGCCAGGGCGTCCATGTGAAGTAACGAGATCTCCCGTAGCTGAGGAATCTTCGCCAGGATCGCGTCGCACACCGTCACGTCGCCCTTTATGGGCGACACGTGGTTGCGATCCAGCTCCGACCTGAGCGCCCTGATCACCGCCTGCGACAGTCTCGTGATTTCCGCGAGCCCTTTCAGTCCCGGTCGATCTGAAATATTATTTTTGGATCTAGTTTATTTCCGTTACACGCATTTTTACGCGCCTTTCGTTCCTACGATAGCTTTCCTTTCGGTAGGGTTCATCGTTTATTTATAAACCGTGATTATTTTTATGGGCTGCTGACAAAAGAAGTGGACTGCTCAAGATAATTAGGGTGCTTCGTTTCTGGGTAATTTTGGATTGTGAATGGAGATGACACTGGATTGTTTTGACACCTGATATGCACTGTCGTTTGTAAATTAGATTACCTTGCTGAGAATATCCTATTCTAGAAAATTTATTTCTAACTGTAAATTATAGGAATGTGGTTTGTTGATAGTAGTCTACAACATAGGGTGCTTCATGGTCTTCCTCGATTATGAACGAAGACAGTGATAGTGTATTTTGACACCTGATATATGCATTGCCATTTATAAGGTTATAAGGTTGTAATAAGGTTATATAAGGTTAGATCAGGCTGTTATAAGGTTAGATCGCCTTGATGACTTTAACAAATATTCTAATTTAGCAAATTAATTTTTGTAAGTTACAAAAGGGTACGTTGTGTTGATAGAAGTCTAAGACAGGCTTCGTGGTTTCTTCATTCACTTTGGATCGTGAATGAAGAAACGATGAATGAGTCCTGAGATTGCGTCTAAAGTGACGTCTGGTTGGTTGCTTTATCTATCTGCTATCGTTGGTAAATTCTTAACAACTTGGAGTTCAAAAAGTATATTTTTGGAAATTTATATCTAATCAAAGTTATCTGTGATTCAAATTTATCTTTGTCAAAATGTTCAGTCAGTACAGAGAAGTCCATATAACAGATCCACAGTTATTTTTGAGCGATCAGAGGTAATTCTCTAGTAGTAAGTGATGTGTTTGAGAAGTTGTCGGCTGAGTATTTGTTTTCGAGTTGCACTTCTATTATATGATATTGTCTTGAAAATTTAAGGTCCAAAAGAAGATTTGATTAATAAATGTGAGGAAACTAACCAGGACTGAGAAGAACCGCTGCGCTGTAAAGAGCCAGCTCTGTTTCCGTAAGCTTCAATTCGGCAATACTCCTGGCCAGCTCGAACACGCAAGAAACGAGCTTCATTTCCGCCGTGTCCGTCGTGTAAAACGCATCCTGTGGCAACATGGTCTCACCGTAGAGGACACAATTTTGCTGGAGATCGAGGTACCTGCTCATACGTAGCACAGCCAACTCGAAGGAACCTAAAAGCATCGTAAAAAATATTAGTAGTTTCGACTTTCATATACCCTGAGTATGGAGACAAATGTTGTATAAAAAGCTTTCATTAAATTTGACACAAATGAGGCTTGCGCGTTTCATTAAGTCAAGATTTTTTCTAACACTTCATTCACATTTCTCCTATGTTTTATAAACTCGAAATTTAAATGAAGTTATTCTCAAAATAAAATTAATATAATACGGTAAACAAAAATATTGTACATGACAATAGAAATAAAATGAGAAAATTTAGATGAAACGTTACGTATTCAAGCTAGTAAAAGAAAGTTAATATTCAATAAATTTTTAATCCACGAGTGTGTAATATCAATTGCATTTGGAATAATATTAATTTCTTTCTAGTCTTCGAATTGAAACTTAGTTTCTTGTAAATGTACAATGATATGATACTTCTCATTGTAATTTTGACAGCCACAAAAGTGGCTGAAATGTCTATCAAGAGTGTTGAATGGTTGCGTACAAGTAATTAAAGCTTTATCTGTCCGCATGTCACAGTTTGTTTTTTCCTCCGTGATAAGACATGCGATTGTGCGAGTATTTATTTAGCTCCGGCAATGTTTACACCAGCCTCGTAAACGGGTAACTAAAATTTACTTTTGCATAATTCCTGTTTACGAAACTGCGCCATTATCACCGACATTCCGCCAACTTTTACGAATCTATATTCCTGTGTTCCGCTGATAGTGGTCAACGCGTTACAGCGGTTGATTCACCTTCTATTAAATCTACCATTTCGTGTAAAGACAAAACACGAGGAGACAAAAGTGCATACATTGTAAGAGTAGAATAATTATATTTCATTATTTATATTACTAATGAATTTAGTATTAAAATTCATTGTTAAATTCATTGAAATGGATATTTATACATTCTTAGATTTTTATATTTTTAGATCTCAACATTTCTAGATACCAATATTTCTAGATTTCTACATTGATGAATCTCTAGGTTCCTAGATCCTTACGTCTCTAGGTCTCTACGTCCCTAGATCCCTTCATTCCTAGATCCCTTCATCCCTAGATCTCTGCGTCCCTAGATCCCTTCATCCCTAGATCTCTGCGTCCCTAGATCCCTTCATCCCTAGATCTCTGCGTCCCTAGATCCCTTCATCCCTAGATCCTTTCATCCCTAGATCCCTTCATCCCTAGATCCCTTCATCCCTAGATCCCTTCATCCCTAGATCCCTTCATCCCTAGATCCCTTCATCCCTAGATCCCTTCATCCCTAGATCCCTTCATCCCTAGATCCCTTCATCCCTAGATCCCTTCATCCCTAGATCCCTTCATCCCTAGATCCCTTCATCCCTAGATCCCTTCATCCCTAGATCCCTTCATCCCTAGATCCCTTCATCCCTAGATCCCTTCATCCCTAGATCCCTTCATCCCTAGATCCCTTCATCCCTAGATCCCTTCATCCCTAGATCCCTTCATCCCTAGATCCCTTCATCCCTAGATCCCTTCATCCCTAGATCCCTTCATCCCTAGATCCCTTCATCCCTAGATCCCTTCATCCCTAGATCCCTTCATCCCTAGATCCCTTCATCCCTAGATCCCTTCATCCCTAGATCCCTTCATCCCTAGATCCCTTCATCCCTAGATCCCTTCATCCCTAGATCCCTTCATCCCTAGATCACTACGTCTCCAGATAGCGATGTTCCATGATTTCTACTTTTATAGATTCCTATATCTCCCTAGATCCCCACATCCCTAGATACCTACGTCCTTAAATCTCTACGTCCCTAGATCCTTACATCCCTAGATCTCTATGTTGATAGATCCTTAAGTCCTTACATCCCTACGTTGCTATAAGTATATCCTTACTTCCTCAGATAGCAATCTAATGGAAATCTACTGTAATTATCTATTTTTCAAAATAAAACACCTGATACATAAGCCTTCTTACATCTCCTATAACATCATAATTTTCCATTCAACACTCCATATACATATAGAATCAAAAGTGCTTCAGAATAAAGAAACTCTAAACTGTCTACCAGCAGCGAATGTGTTAAAATGTCTTGCAAAGTGTCCCCATGTGGGGATGCAATGACTAAAAGATACGATCGCAAAGGATTAAAGTACGATCGATTGTCAGATAGTGACACTTACCAGCCTTTAATAGAACAATTTGATCGTCCTGCGAGAGCTTCATGAATCCAGGAACCATCTTGGCGAACTCAATGATCTGCTGGATAACGGTGGTTAGTTTTTGGGCACATTCGAGCCACAGTTGCTCGTGCGCCATATTCTTGTAGTAGATCAATCTGGAGAGGTCGTGCGGCTTCCGGAAGGACTCCTGGATCTGTTCCGTCGACAGCAGACACGTTCTTGCGTGTGCATCCGCTATCGTTTTCGAGAGCAACTCGCTGATCTGTGCCGGATCTACGAAAATCCATCAGGATGTTCGGGTTGAAATTTTATTCTTCCACGATTGTCATCGACGACACGTTTTATAGAAAAATAAAAGAAAACACAATCACTATTTTCTAATTTACAATGTGGCTACACACACGTGTCATTAACAACGAACGCAGAAACTGACAATGAACACAGAGACTGACAGATTTTTAGCACATATAACACGTATGACAAATACAGAACGTCAAAGAGAAAAACTGCAGTTAGCAATTACTGTTTCTTTCTTGTAAATACGTAACGATTCGTAAGAGGAGAACACGTTTTCCAGGTTAAGTTTACGCGGGCCAATGTGGACCGTCGAGGCCGTTGATCGTAGTTCGTCGCAAATTTCAATAATTACCGTAGTTTCAAACTACATTATCGCTATAGTTACCGGAGCCATTCGACTTCGCCGCTCAAGGCGGGGAACTTTAAACGACCCTTTGCTTCAACGCCGGGAATCAGCATCCAGAAATTCAGGCCCTTTCATTCAATTTCTCTTATAAACTACAGTTAGTCATTCTCGATTACTCTTACCTTTGCTGTCACTAGATATAGGGTTCGAATATCGTAGCTGCGTTAATTTTCATCATTTCTCGTTTTAACGAAAGTTTAGATGAATTTGAGTAAGAAGGTTTATGAGATTCTTGATATTTATTGATTTATAACATTCGTTCGTTTGATTATTGATAAAATTAACTACTTTAATATTGCTCGATTTTAGTGAAAATTCGAGAGTTAAAAGAAAAAATATGCTTGACTTTACGAGTTAATGGTATGGATTTATTTAACAACGAATTTGATGAATAAATTAAGCCAGATTAGTGAAACTGATGAATGAATTAACAGGGACTAATGAATTTGGACGAATGAACGAAAATCAATAAAATTAACACTTTATTAAGATTAATGAAATTAATACCCTTTCAAGAGATCAATGAATAATAGAAATTATCAGTGAACGAACGAATTAAATTATCAATAAACACTGTAATCTTTCCCAAAAATTCCAAATTCCGAAAGCAAAGGTATAAAACTTCGACATATTCTAGAATCTTTTGGTTACGTATCACATATTTTAAAATTCCTTATACAACTCCTTAAAAATCCCGACTATAAAAGAAAACGGTCTCGTTCATTACTTGGAGTAACCACCCGCGCCTAACGACAGATTATCACCGTCCATTAACATCAAACCGCGTTGATAAACGCTAACGAACGGTTCCCCTCGAACGTCACGTCGAGCAAACCATCGCAAACACAAATAATCGAACGTGCACACACGAAAAATCTATCACGCCCTGGTCCACGCCCCTTCGCACTCAACGAGGAGAACGTACTCCCTCGCGTCTGCGGCACACGAACAAGAAACGGCAGCAAGAAAAACAAAAAAGAGACGGAATCGATGAAAAAAATGACTAATAAGAAAAGGAAAATAAAACTGAGCGCGACGCATGCCCATGCAAAGGGACACAAACGTAACCTCACATCTCGCATGGGACATACTGGGCAGACTCGGCACTTCGTCGTCCTCGGATGGATTGCTGACCCTCTGTTGCTGACCGCTCAGAAAGGTCGTCGAGTCGACCATCGTGTACGAGCCGTGGCCCAAGCTGGCGAGTTCGACGGTGGTCTCTTGCTTCACAGCAACGATTCCACCCCCGCTCAGGGAACCGGCACCGCCACCACCACCACCACCGCCGCCTCCACCGGCGGTTGCACCACCGCCGGTGCCAGAACCGCTCCCTCCACCGCCCGATCCACCACCACCACCACCACCACCGGATCCACCACCGCTACCACCGCCACCACCGCCTCCACCGCCTCCACCGCCGTTACTACCACCACCACTACCCCCCGTGCTGCTTCCAGTCGTCGAGGCAGACAGCGACTTCCCTGGATACGCCAAAAGTCAAAGTTCATTCGGTATTTGTTGTCTCGTTTTTTCTTTGGGGTTGCTCTCGTGGGACTTGGGGTGGTCTTTTTTCTGCTGTTCGCGGAACGAGCATTCAGAGGATGTTTGGTCAGGTGAGATAGCGGGTTTGATGGATGATCGAAGGGTGCGACAGTGGTTCTTAACTGGGGTGTTTCGTGAATTTGATGCAATCGATTTAATATGGTCGATATGAGTGAAGGTGATTCGAACGAGATTTTGAAGTTTTTCGATTGTAGCTTACATAGAATGATTGCTTGTTTTGATAACTATTTTCTTTTTTGTGGTTACGTAATCTAGGTATGCTGTTATGCAATTTAGGTATGCTTATATTTTTGGACTTGGTTTTGGACTTTTATGGATAGGCATTTAATTTTGAAAATGGTCGTCTTTGCACATTTATTTATTTGCAATTATGATGCACTACTTTTTACGGTTCTGAGATGAAAAAAATTTTAAATCATGGAGGCATGAAATTCAAGTGTTCCAAAATTCAAAAATTTTTGTTTCAAAGCCATCAATTGTAAAGTCACAAATTTTAATAATTTAATGATATCAAATTTAATAATTCCAAACTCTAAGTTCCAAACCCCAAAATTCTAAAATTCCAAAATCTCCAAGTCCCAGTTCCAAAAATTCGATCTACCAGTATTCCATATTTATTTCTTCCGATCAAAAGTCTTCTACGACATCAAAAAAGTTAAGAACCACTGACATTTTTTACTAGTTTTACTAGTTTTGAAAAATTAAAACACATACAATTGTGTTAGTAAATAAAAGACGCAAAAATGGAAATTAATTCAATAGTTTAGATTTCAATTATTGCAGGATTATCAAGGATGAATACAAATTAGCTGTCACAGTGAAAATTAGCTGTGTATGGTAAGAAACGTTTTAACACGTTTATTACCAAATCAAAACGTCAAATATTATCTACAATTCTAACAAGTCTCATCTATACATTATACCATTTTAATTCTGTTATCTAATATGACGTAATTAGCCTAATTCGGTAATAGTCCACTATAATATTATTCATTTAATTCAATCTATAAGGAATTTCGTAGAGAACGTTCTAATAAAAATTAAGTTAGTTCTACTTATAGATGTCCTACTTTCATTCTTACCTAACGAAAATAATTTTATTTTAAACTGAAATTTATTAACGATAGATTACCAATTAATATCGTCCTGACAAAAGTAAATTCTTTACCAGAATTTCAAACAGAGACCTTGTCAAAAATTACAAATTTTTCACAAAGTCTCGACAATTGAAAATCAAAAGAATCAGCTCCCTAATGCAGTAACAATCGAAAAGTCACGTATTGTACTAACGTACATAATACATCGTGTAACGTCATATTCAGTGTGATAGCGAAGGTGTTAATGAATCACGAGTCACTTCAGATATCTCACGGTGTAACAATTTTTTGCAGCAAAGTAATCAAGCGTGCGTCAATGGAAGTTGCACAGCAACAAACGATTTACACGAAGTCGTTCTCGTTTGTAGAAACGTTTGCTGCAACACCGTCACGGTTCCTGAACGACAATTCAATCGTATCTTTATGACTGTTGCGTTACTTCGAGCTACAATATCAATATTATTCACCAGAAGCCGGCGTGCAGTGAACTGGCAGTGATAAACACGGTAATTGTATCAGCCGCGTGCTACTGAAAGGGACCAGTACTACTTGGCGCTGGTTGTTCATCGATTGACATCTTGTTACCGCTCTTTCGCTAACAATAAACTTCAATGGAACTATAAACTCTCGACTTGGCTGAGATTCAGCTTCGTCTGCCGGTCGAGTAGCTTTGTATCGCGTTCGATCTAGTCACTATTCACTCGTGTAACTTGCATTTTTTTTTTATGGATACGCGTTATTTTGTCACGAGTTTTATACGATTACGTGATGTTGTTATGGGTTTAGATAATCCAGAGAGGGCATAGATATGCAGTTTATATATGATTTGGAAGTTTGGAAGTTTGATGATTTTATGTTTCTGAAATTTTTTATTTTTGAACAACTGAGGATTCCATAGTTTTGAAATGACACTTTGGAGATTTCACTTTTTTAAATACTTAAATTTTTTGAATGTTTAAATTTGTGAATTTAGAAATTTCTAAACTGTTAGATTACTGAATCAAATTTTTAAATCTCTATATTAATCAATTTCTAAATTTTTAAATTCTCAAATCACTAAATTTCCAAATCTTTAAATTTTCAAATCCTTACAATTGCAAATCTCTAAATACCTAAATTACTATATTTCCAAATACCTAAACCCCCAAATCTCTAAATTTCCTAATACCTAAATCCCTAAGTCCCTAAATTTCCAAATTCCTAAACCCCCAAATCTCTAAATTTTCAAATTCCTAATTTTCCATCTCCAAATCTCTAAATACCCAAATTTCTATATTCCCAAATACCTGAACTCCCAAATTTCTAAATTTCCAAATTCCTAAACTTCCAAATCTCTAAATTTCCAAATACCTAATTTCCTAAATCTCTAAATTTCCAAATTCTTACATCTCCAAATCTCTAAATTTCCAAACTTCTATATTTCCAAATACCCAAACTCCCAAATTTCTAAATTTCCAAATCCGCAACTTCCCACATCTCTAAATTCCCAAATTTCTATCTTCCCAAATTTCTAACTTCCCAAATCCCTATATACCCAACCCGACACCTCAAAAATCTCTACATTTCCAAATCTCCAAATTTCCAAATCCCCAAATTTCCAAATCTCCACCAAATTTATTAAACACCCAAAATTTCGTTTCTGATAGTGAAACAATTTTTTTAAAACATCTGTTCAACCTTCATAACCTCAAGCTTCCTAACGCAACGCTTTGTACCAAAAATTGTTACCTCCGCAAGTATCAAGACTAATCTTGTTAATATTTACGAGAAGAGGATTTTATAAATGAATAAAGCAGAGAACTCTCACGGAATAGACAGACTGAAAGCAAGCTCGAAGATATGGGACTGTTAAAACGATGATATAACATCCTAAGAGGGCGGAATATCAAGTGGAACGAATTTATTTCTGCTTCATCTCGAGATATCAACACATCTGTCTCTGAAATCCCACTTTTGATCTCTGAGTAATAGATATGTTGCACATTGCGATTCACTCAAGTGCTTTGTATTATAATCTTGCAGGAAATGTTCTCATATCACTCAATTTCCGATCTCTTGCATGGTATATGTGATGCTTTAGTAGTTACTGTACCATTGGAAGAATATCAATTTCTGTTTATAGACAGATACATTGAAGTTGTAAAATAACATTTTTCTATAAAGAAGGACATTTTATAACTTTAATAATTTAAAATTAACTTTAACAATTTCAAATTGAAGTTGTAAAATAAAATATTTCTATAAAGAAGAAAATTTTATAACTTTAATAATTTGAAGTTGACTTTAACAATTCCAACACACATCTACAAAAAAATATTCAATCTATTCCTAATTTCAAATTGGACTTTTTAACATGAATCATTAATCAACATTTTTTTCTAATATGAATTTTTTCATTAACATGAATTTTTTGTTCCTGAATCTTTCTTCAAAGAGTCAAAATTTATAATCTATTCTTCAGTTCCCCAATAGGGTATCAATTGTACATAACTTCAAAAGCAAGTAATATTAAACTTGGAAAGCATGAATTTTTCGATGAATATTAAACGATGTTACTAAATAATAAAACTTAGTTAGTACGAATTTAGCACACAGTTTAGTTTGACAGAGGTAGAAGGAAGGGAGAAGCAAGCTCGTCGGTAATCCGAAAGAATACGAAGGAAATAGAACGAGATAATGTTAAAAAAAGAGCACTCACCGGTGGTGACCACGCTGGGCAAAACCCCAGTCGCGGTGACAGCGGAGGGCGTATCAGGGGCGACAGTGTCCGCGACCTGCGTTTGCGTCGGTCGTGGGTCGTAGGTCGTCGTGCTGTCGACATAATCGGCGCTAAGCTCGTAGTTTGTCATCGCTTGATGATTGTAATAACCCGACCCACCCGTGCCGGGACCGGGAGAAGCGTATTCACTACCGCCATACGGGTACCTACGTGAACACAGTAAAATATCCATCAGAACACTCCGCATACATATGTGGATATATCGAATGCATCCACATATGAGAGATATCGGAGGATTTTGTTAAAAATTTTATACATTGTAATTTTATATCGGATGTTCCAAAAAATATACTTATGTGTAAACAACTTGTTAAAAAATGTTAATTTAATGAGAGTTGAGGTGATTCTCTATAGTTCAATACTGAATATGTCCACATATGAGAGATATCGGATGATTTGTTAAAAATTGTATACATTACAATTTGCATTATAATTTTATACCGGGTGTTCCAAAAAATATACTTATGCGTAAACAACTTGTTAAAAAATATTAATTTAATGAGAGTTGAGGTGATTCTCTATAGTTCAATACTGAATATGTCCATATATGAGAGATATCGGATGATTTGTTAAAAATTGTATACATTACAATTTGCATTATAATTTTATACCGGGTGTTCCAAAAAATATACTTATGTGAAAACAACTTGTTAAAAAATATTAATTTAATGAGAGTTGAGGTGATTCTCTATAGTTCAATACTGAATATGTCCACATATGAGAGATATCGGATGATTTGTTAAAAATTGTATACATTACAATTTGCATTATAATTTTATACCGGGTGTTCCAAAAAATATACTTATGTGTAAACAACTTGTTAAAAAATATTAATTTAATGAGAGTTAAGGTGATTCTCTATAGTTCAATACTGAGTATACTCAATAACAGTGATGTTCTTAGTACAATCGGTAAAATATCCTCTTTTTGAAACATTCTGTATATAAAAAGATTAATAATTAAATCTAGTCTGATTCTTTACAGTATCTTAAAAGCCCAATGTTGTTGAACTATTTCATTATTAACATGAACCTATATTTTTACAGACCCAGAGGATCTACTATGAAAGTGCGTTAACTACCTAGATAATATTGTTAATCTAGGTAATATATGGAAACTTTTAACTATTGTTGTCGATATTGTTACAGGATTTACGGCAAGAATGTTCATCATTTCGAGCAAGAATCTGTCGATATTTCGATAAGAAGTTCCTATCTATTGTTCAGTTAAATATAGTTATAATAGACGAACGGTATCTGATTTACTTATCTTATCAAAATTTTTCTTTAATTGTAAATCGCGTGAAAACATCAGCCTATAGCATAGCGAGAAACCTTTGTACTACTGTGCCATTACAAACTACACAATATCAATAATTGAAAATAATCGACGCTCCGCGTTAATCTAAAGTATCAAATTGACCGTGATTGCCTGCACCGTTGTTGCCCGTTCGCGAATGCAGCGTTTCGTTCAATTGCGTATGGTTTTGTTGGCGTTTCATTTGTCATCCGGATATCTCACAGTTTAATAAATATATGGACGCTCCTTTGTTATGTGACACAATGCGCTGTTAGCGGTTCAATATTATCAGCCGTGACTAACGTGTGGAGAGAAACTAGATGGGATAAAATGTACATATTTGAAGAGACACACGAGTTTCAATAGGAATTGTTCGATCGCTGTTAATTTCCTTTAAAATTTGCCTCGATAATTATTTGTTTTCAGTGAATTCAAGAAATTGAAATTAATTAAAAAACTGAAAGAATTGTAGTAAACTTCAATTTTTGCGCAACTTTCTTATATCTTGTGAAGAAAAATATGACCTTCGTGCAAGAAAAGAAAAAGTCTAATGTACTTCAGTGTGATAGTTTTATAAGTATTCAGAATCTGGTTATTTTTCTGAACCTTTCAGGAAAATTAATGTGTTATAATATTCTGATATTTCTATATTTTTAAATCGCTAGATTTTTGTATTATTAGATCTCTAAGTATGTCACTTGAGTACAAGTCTACAGATTTCTATATCCTCATTTTTGTATCTCTAGATTTTGACGTCTTTATCTCTCTAGATTTCTAGAGCTCTTAAATTTTAGATCATTAGAGACTTTCGCATTTCTAGATCCCTAGATTGCTATATCTTTTTCAACCACATCTGTATATCCTTGTATCCCTCTATGTCTGGATGTCCCCAGATTCCTTTATCCAGAATCCCATAAATTTTCTGATCTACATATGTAGATCTACATATGTAGATATCTATTCTCTATATATCCCCACATTTTTAGTTCCTTTAAATTTTACATCATTCCATTCTTAGATACCTGCATTTCTAGATCTCTACATCCCTATATCCTCAGATTTCTATATCTCCACATGTCTCTATATCTTTAAATCCTTATATTCCTATATCTTTTGATGTCTAACCCAATCCACACCTATATGTCCTAATATGTACCTAGATTCTTATATGTTCACATTCCTTCATCCACAGATCCCTACACTCCAATCCCTATAACCCTAACCTACCTAATCTAATATCTCCATAATCTACATCTCCATATTCTCTTCCCATATTCACATATCTAAATCTCCCAGATCTCCATATTCCCAAATATGAAATATTTTAATAAGTATTTAAAATAGAAAAATTTTTTGAATTTCTCACCCGCCGTTGTAGGGGTGGTGTTGATCCGAACTGCTTGGGGTCTGATGTTCGAATACACTGCTATCGGGCGCCGTCTCCGAGGCCGCTCTCATTTGTGCCCTGTGGAACCTAACTTCGTCCTCGACCTTCTCCCGCTGCTTCTTCGACATGCGCCCGAATTTAACGGCTGCAAAAAGATCATATCACATGTATCATTATCTCGAAATTCTTATCATTCGCATGTCAATATTAGCTTCACTTCTTCTAATAAACAGTCGTGAAATAAACAACGTGTTTACAGACTACCGATTGGTATCAACGTCAATCAAAAACTTAGTAATTACATGAACATCAAGATATTTCAGTACTAAATTAAGGATGAAAATTTCCTGACAAAGTTTATCAAGTTTCATCAATAATTATCATTTTACGTTCGAACCAGTATCATATGCGAGAGTCAAAGTTTATCAAGTTTCATCAATAATTATCATTTTACGTTCGAACCAGTATCATATGCGAGAGTCAAAGTTTATCAAGTTTCATCAATAATTATCATTTTACGTTCGAACCAGTATCATATGCGAGAGTCAAAGTTTATCAAGTTTCATCAATAATTATAATTTTACGTTCGAGCCAGTATTATGTCTGAGACTCAAACATTTGACTCCCGACTCAATCGTGAATCGGTCTAACTCGCAATTCCCCCGAATCGATCAGTAATCGATAGCTCGCCCTAAGCGACGCGTGCCGAGTCTCGAAATTCGATTCGCCGGTATTTCGATCGTACATCATCCTCAGAATTGATCGGTGTATCCGGGTTAATTGACTCGCTCGGTGGAACTCGAATCGATCCGATCGCGGTTCGGAAGAGCGAGTTTAATGAAGATCGAAGCGCGAGCGCGTGCTCGCTCGCGTCTCGTCTAAAGTGGCTCGACGACACTCCAAAGACACGTTCTGATTCGAAGAAGAACGCGGAAGTTCTTTGCATCTCTCGGACCTCTTCGTCGTTATCGCTGCTCCTCCGATGCACCCACCCATCCAAGTGACGTCACTCTACCGCGAAACACTCGCGAGTGTGCGCGCGCGACCGCACACAATCGCGACACACTACGTCATGCGAGCGTTCAACAACCGCTAGAACCTGAATCGCACACGTCTTCGTTTTTCTTCCGTGTTCTCCAGTTTCTCAAGTTCATTCGCGGGTTTGGACGGGTCTCGTTTTTCAATGAGGTATTGTCAATTGTCTTTCGACGACGATTCGGGGATCGGAATTGGAAATTCATGTGGTAGGCGATAGGTTAGGAGAGTGATAGAAAGGGTCAATAGATAGATTAAGGGTAGATACAGGGTCATAGACCGAAATTGTCAATTTATGGTAATTTGGGATTAGAGATGGAGGGTTTTTGCAGTGCATTTTTGGAACGTGGAATATGTAAGATTTTGTACTAAATTGTAATGAATTGCATTATCACGCGATGTACCACCATGCGATGCACCACCACGCGTTGCAATACCACAGGTTGCACTACCACGTGTCGTACTATTATGCGTTGAATTACTATGCGTTGCAAAACCACAGGTTGCACTACAACGCGTCGTAGTACTGCGCGTTGCATTTACCACGCGTTGTAATACCATGCGCTGCATTTACCACGCGTTGTTATACCATGCGCTGCATTTAGCACGCGTTGTAATACCATGCGTTGCATTTATCACGCTTTACATCTATCATGCATTGCAATACCACGCATTGCAATACCGCGCGTTGCATCTACCACGCGTTGCATTTACCGCGCGTTGCAATACCATGCGTTGCATTTACCAGGCGTTGCAAACCACGCGTTGCAATACCACGCATTGCAATACCACGCATTGCAATACCACGCGTTGCATTTACCACGCGTTGCAATACCACGAGTTGCATATATTACGCGTTGCATCTACGTCGCGTTGCATCTACCACGCGTTGCATCTACCACGCATTGCAATACCACGCGTTGCATCTACAACGCGTCGCATCTACCATGCGTTGTATCTACCACGCATTGCAATACCACGCGTTGCATCTACAACGCGTCGCATCTACCATGCGTTGTATCTACCACGCGTTGTATCTACCACGCATTGCATGTACCACGCGTTACAATAGCACAGGTTGCACTACCACGCGTTGTATTACTATGCGTTGCATCTACGACGTGCCGCATTACATAGAGCTGCATTACCACGCATTGCAGTGCAATGCGTTGCATTTCGATGCATCGTCTTACCATGCGTTGTACTACTACCCGATGCACTACCAGGCGTTGCATTTGCAAGAGTTGCAGTACCACGGGTTGCACCACCACGCGTTGCACTTCGACATATTGCATTACCACGCGTTGTACTACCACGCGTTGCATTGCCAATCATTGTAACTCCACATATTGCACTTTAGCGCGATGCACGGGTTACGTTATCAAGAGTTGCATTGCCGCAAGTATTTGCATGCATTACCTTACCAAGGGTTGCATTATCAGGCGTTGCAATCCTCCACGCTATGATTCTACCCGTTGCATCACATGTTGCATTACTACGCGTTGCATTATCATTGCATTGCCACATATTGAACCACGTATTGTATTAGCACTCGTTGAACTATTGATAATGGTTTATGCGTTGCAGCAGCACACGATGCCTTATCATGCGTTGTATTACATGTTGCATTGCTACGTGTTGCACACGTTTGCACGTAATAAAAATTCAGTTAGTATAGATTATGTGAAACTTTGGATATTCTCATCATTCTTATTCTTTAATCTGCAAGTATGGTTTAATATCAAAGATAATTGAGTGGTAGAATTACTTACATTTCCAAATCCTTGCACCGATCTAATTTAATAAAGGCTATATATGCAGAACCAATACATGTACATGCAGACCCAAATTTCGATATCAATTGAACTACCAAAAAAAGCACAAGACACCCGCAATTTCACACAGCCATAGCGACGGCAATATTTGGGGTGTTAGGTGTCGCGGAAAAGGAGGAGCAAAATAGAAGCGGGAAAGGGGTACAGAAAAGGCGCGACGTCAGCTATCAGCTGAACCGCTATCGGGATCGCGCGCGTACAGCGCGGAGGAAAACGAGAGAGAAGCTCGAACCGGACGAAGAGGTTGGAGCGGAGGGTGATCGACCGAACAGAAGGAACGAGTAACAGAGAGAACAGAGGATCGTAAAGAATGAACAGAGAGACTCGAGAGATGTGGGGAGGGAACGAGAAAGAGATGACAACAGGAAGAGTATGCGCGCGCCACCGGTAGCACACGATGCACTTTCTGCTGAGCGTGTGCGAGCGTGGAGTGCAGGCACGCTGCATCGAGATGACTGCCTGGCTTTCTTATCAACCGACGCAAATACAGTAAAATCTGTCTGTAGACGATCGGGAATCATTCATCCCTTGCCAGTTTTTTCGAACGAACCATTTCCGTATTGCGATTCGGGCGATAAAACAGATTGAACTGGATCGATTTGGTTTTACGGGTCAAAGCGTGGCAACATGTTTGTCACGTATATCGCTTTGCATTATTGTTGACATAATTTTTTATGGATTTCAAATTCAGATTTCAATTTTTTTATATTTCCGGATTATATTTACAAAAGTTACAAAATCTTAAATTTCCACTTTTTTAGATTCTTAGTTCCCTATATTTTCGATTTCTTAGTTTTCAATTCTCTACACTCCCTATTTTCCAGATTTTTAATTTTTTAGATTCCCGTTTCCCTAGGTTTTCTAATTCTCTAGATTTTCAATTACCTAGATCTCCAATTCTCTAGATTCTCAATTCCCTAAATTTCCAATTACCTAGACACCGAATTCCCTAGAATCGAAATTCCCTAGATTCCTACTTACCTAGACACCGAATTCCCTAGATCCCCAATTCCGTAGATTAAAAATTCCCTAGATTTCTACTCATCTAAGCACCGAATTCTATAGATTCAAAATTCCCTAGATTTTTAATTACTTAGGCATCGAATTCCCCAGAACCCCAATTCCCTATAATTCAAAATTCCCTAGATTTCCAATTACTTAGACACCGAATTCCCTAGATTAGAAATTCCCCAGATTTCCAATTACCTAGACACTGAATCTCTAGACTAAAAATTTCCTAGACTTCAAATTTTCTAGATGCCGAATTCCTTAGATTCCCAATAACCTAGACATGGAATTCTCTAGATTCCCAATTCTCAAGATTTCCAATTCCCTAGATTCCAAATTTACAAGATTCCGAAATCCTTACTCACTTACATTCCTAAATTTTTAATTCCCAAATTTCCAAACTCATTGCTTTCCAAGTCCCTACTTTCCCAAATCCCTTAAATTTCCAAAATCCTACGTCCACAGATATTAAAATTTCCAAAACTCCATACCGTGGACTTACAAATCTATAATTTCTCAAATTTCACATTCCCAATTTTTAACGATCAATATACTTAAATACTGTGAATGCTATATTGCCAATATCTCAGTACCATTAAAATGAATCTCCTGAGATCTTACCAATATACAATGATTACGGTCTCCAAAGGAACGAAGAACCTCCCTTCTCCTTCTTTCTAGACTACGTTCTCTCGTTCAACAAGATTTCCGTGGGTATACTAGAGGTGAAGAACACACCTCAGCTCGAATGCTCGAATTGAACGAATGCTACGGTGTCAATGACCCGACAGAGGAACGTCCACGAGTCGTTGGACACTCGGATTTTGAGAACGTATTTTTGTATTCGAAGATGGGTAGGGAGGGTTAAGGAAGAAGCGTGGGAACGCTTCACACCGAGATTGGAGAAGAACGAGCATGAATGAGCGGTGAACGCTGTTAAACAGCCGTGTATTTTCTTTTCAGAAAGCATGATGGACGATGAAAAATGTTTGAACGTACGTCGGCCCTTCTACAACGCGGATAAATTGATAATCGATATCGATTCTGTCTTCTCGAACGGCCGTTAAACGATTCGGTGTCAATGATCGCAGGAGGAAAGCGTGTTGCGTTCACATCGCGACACGTGGTGCTTCAATTAAAGAAAATAGAAACTGTATATTTATGAAGAGATCAAAGTTCATCGTGGTAATGTGTTGCTGGAAGGAGGATTTAACGATGTCATATTTTGAGGGCATGTGTTGCTGGTAAAAATAAGGATTTCGGATTTCTATTCTTGTTAGTTGACGTTAATTGATAGGAATTATTTTGGAAATTACCTTGATTTTGTCTTTTGGTATTTTCTGTTATTTTCAACGTCAAGTTAGTCATTTTGTAATTCAATGATTTTATTGGGTTTGATTATTTTAACGAAGATCGTGAAGGTACAGTATTTCTTTTAATTTAATGTATCTGATTTAATTGTGTAATTCAATGCTTTTATTGCATTTGATTTTTTTAACAAAGATCGTTCAATGTTTCTTTCAATTTAATGTATTTGATTTAATTATGTAATTCAATTAAGTTACCAAATTGTCTTACATATTTGAAGAAAGTAAAAAATTCTGACGTATTAAGTTATGGATTACATTATGATATTTGAATAAAATGCAAAGAGAACCCAAAGAGTTTCTACAATTATAGATGCTGTTCGAAGGAAGTGATTCGACATTTTACTACCATGAATCATCCGAGCACGCAATTAACAATAACGCCATTAACGAGCCTCGTATTTTCCACAACATAATAAAGACGTCTGCGATTTCTATCGGATGCGACCACAACGTCCTGCTTTTCGACTACTGCTTATCAAACCCGCCATTTTATCTAACAAAATCCCGAAAACAGCGACTGTATTAAAGTACTTTTCACTCGGAAAAATTAGTGAACGAAATAGACTATGATACACTTCTTCCTGCGTTGAAAAATTGAGATCACTTTAAACCTTTTGAATCATTACTCTCCATCCTAAGTAAAGAACCATGTTATTAAGAAGATAAACACCGGACCCTATGCAAACCAGTAAGAGATAAAAAGAAAGACCATCAAGTCAGAAGGTATTCGAGGAATGAAGATTAATAACCGTACAATAATCATGTCTCGAAACAAGTTTTTTTGAATGAAATATTCAGTACGGGTTTGACGTAATGGTCAAATATTTGTCCTCCACAATTATTCTATCAAATTAACATCATATGTATCAAATTATTTACTCACAATTTATATGTTCATATGTAGATAAATTGAAAAATCATAGACAATGACTTCAAATAAATTCACTAAAATTATATAAACAACATTGTAACCTAAAATCATGCAGACATTGCTATTATAAACGATTACTAATTTTCGTACAAATTGAAATAAATTATATCTTACAATTGAACAAATTGATATTTGCTAATGTAAACCCTTGATATATTTCCAAAATAATCTACAACACTATGTTCACCCAGTTTATATGTTCATATGTTGATAAGTTAAAAAATCCTAAACAATGACTTCAAATAAAATCACCAAAATTATATGAACAACACTATAACCTAAAATCATGCAGACATTGGTATTATAAGCGAATATTAATTTTCGTACAAATTGAAACAAATTTTATCTTACAATTGAACAAATTGATATTTGTTGATATAAACCCTTAATATATTTCCAAAATAATCTACAACATACCTTGCAACAAAAATCTGTTACATAAATTACATCAGACAAGTCCATCACCACGATATAAATAATCAACATCAAAGAATTTCCCTAAATTCCTGATAGTGACATTAGATCCCAGTTCAAAGTGAAACAGCCCATCACGTAGCTAAAATCATGCAGACATTGGTATTATACTCGATTACTAATTTTGTACAAATTGAAACAAGTTTTATCTTACAATTGAATAAATTGATATTTGTTGATATAAACCCTTGATATATTTCCAAAATAATCTACAACATACCTTGCAACAAAAATCTGTTACATAAATTACATCAGACAAGTCCATCACCACGATATAAATAATCAACATCAAAGAATTTCCTGAAATTCCTGAAAGTGTCATTAGATTCCAGTTCAAAGTGAAACAGCCCCTTACAATAAAACCAATCCCTCGAGTTATGTCGCGGTAAAGAGATTCGCAAATTCCTCGACAGTCGAAACACCTAAAAACAAGCTGCTAAAGCGAAGTCGGAAAAGCAGGTCTAGTTGCTTACGCTCGAATGTCGTTAACGTGTCCAAGACAGCTCGTGTACGCGGTCCGATAAGGTGCAGCAACGCGGTAAGAGGCCTAGAGCTACATCGAGAGGAGAGAAAGAGAGAGAAATGAGGCGTGTGGGGGTGTTGGGAGGAGAGGAGGGATGGACAGCCTCCGATAAAGGGTCGTACACCCCGAGCGGCACGCGTGGCCGCTATTATCCCCGTGTATCTGATTTGCTTTCTCTGCCACTGTAAATCGAATGTTTATCAGCTACGTCGTCACGGTAATGCATCTGCTATAAATTCGCGAGATTGCAAAGCTGGAAATGGATAAAGCTTGTAGAACGATCGAAATACTGTGTGTACGCCCGGAAATCATTATCCTACGATAACATCGATCTCGTATCTAATTATTAATTTATAACGCGTTATACAATTTGTTAGGAGATAATCTCGATAACGCGTAAGCAATTCGAGAATTTGTGGATTGATTGCTTGCGAATAATTAGTCAATGGATTTGGAGAACGATTAGAGGGGAATTTTTTTGATGCTTATCTTTTTATATCGAAGCAAAGATTTTTTAGTTCTTCAGAGGACTTTTAGTTTAATTCTTTAGAGGATTTTGTACTTTTGTGGACCGGAAATCTATTCATTTTGGAAATTTGGGAATATAGAAGTATCAAAGTTTTAAATTTATAAGAGGAAGTGTGAAATGTTTAAATTCGATAATTTATAGATGTTTAATGTTTGAATTTGGAAGCTTGGAATTTCTTTCTATATCTATAAATTCTCAAGATTGGAATTGACAAATCCCCAAATTCTCAAGGTCCGAATTGACAAATCCCCAAATTCTCAAGATTGGAATTGACAAATCCCCAAATTCTCAAGATCCGAATTGACAAATCCCCAAATTCTCAAGATCCGAATTGACAAATCCCCAAATTCTCAAGATCTGAATTGACAAATCTCCAAATTCTCAAGATCCGAATTGACATATCCCCAAATTCTCAAGATCTGAATTAACAAATCCCCAAATTCTCAATGTCCGAATTGACATATCCCCAAATTCTCAAGATCTGAATTGACAAATCCCCAAATTCTCAATGTCCGAATTGACAAATCCCCAAATTCTCAAGATTGGAATTGACAAATCCCCAAATTCTCAAGGACCGAAATTATCAAACCCTCTCAAAACCAAAAATCACCAAGTTGTCAAATTCTAAATCCTCAAAGACCGAAATAGTCAAATCTTCAAATTACGAAATCCCAAATTGTCAAATGCTCCATTTCTTCAATTTTCAAATGGCTAAATTTCAGGATTTTTAGATTTCTAAGTTTCTGAATTTCAAGGTTTCTAAATTTCCATGCTTCTGAATATCAAGATTTCTAAATTTTTAAGTTTCTGAATTTCAAAATTCCTAAACTTGCAGATTTCATTTCTTATTTCTCCATATCCAACTTCCAAATTTCCACATTTTGATAAATTTATAAAATTCCAATATTCATCTATGATCGCTGCTAGACTCACATTCCCTATTGAAAGTGCATACGCATTAAATGCGTAGCACAGAGGGAACACGTTCACGTGTCGGGTAACTTAACACGCGATAATGCTCGAAACAAAGAAATTCCTTTTTCATATCGGTGCTGGTGATTTGTTGCATCGTTGCAAGGGTCTCCTAGCGTGACTCTGGTGACTATTATCGCCCAGTCGACTCGTTTATCAGCGTTTTTCTTCGAATCTCTAATTGAAGATAAATCTTCTTTCTTAAATACAAGATCTTAAAAACGAACAGTGAATTAATTCTATTCTGTGCTATATATTTTCTACCATAACTTCCTTGACTGCAGTTAAAATAGTTATTCATTGATAAACCTCGAAATGGTTATACGCATAAGTCACAGCGTTTGAATTTTATGTTCAAACGTTTGAGCGTTTGAGTTCAAGTTTTTAAGATTTAATTAACCCCTTGGCTACTGTGGGCCCCTATAGGCGCTTAGAAATTTTGTGTTTGTATTACTGAGAGCGGCTATTTATACCAACCCACTTTTATACCAACAGAGTTTTTTAATAGCGATTAAAAAGTTTTTATAAAAAAGAGTTATGACGGCGTGTTATAACATTTGTCATTTGTATTATCCTTTGTACATAAAGGAAGGATAAAAAACTGTATAGAAAGGCTTTAGCTTTGCTTTTTATAAATAAAAATATCTGACTTTTTATTATAATAAATAAGACCATAATCACATTTCTCAGAAAAAATCACCATAGCGAAAGGGTTAAAAGTTCTGTGAATTAAGAATTTTTGTGTCGATGCAGTGCATCAACATGTAGATGTGTGGGACATCATCATGCATCATATAAGGTTATAAAATTCAAATTTTTGGTGAAGTGAAAATTTAAAATCGAGAAATTTAGAATTTTGGGGATGTGGAAGATTGAAGTTTTGAGATTGAGAAATTTTCAAATTGAGGAATCGAGTAGTAGAAAATTTATCTTCTCTCATATGTTTATGTCTGATATGTGTACTTCAATCACCTATCGTCTGAATGGCCCGAGTCAAGATTGTAAAAGCAACTTTCAGTTCCGAAACCCTCTTTTACCCCTTAGAGCACCAGACAACGAAAAATAACAGAAAACTCCGTCTATACCACAAATAATTGCACTCTGAATGTGTCCAATTTCAAACACCAAAAATGAGTAAAAATAACAGATAAATTTTCCCAAAAATAAAATAAATTTTCCTGAATAAACTCCCAATCGAAATTCCAAAGAGGTAAAAATAGTAGATATTTCGAAACACGCGAGGATACCGTATGAAATCATACTCGTTTACTAGCAATTTGAATAATTAATCAATCGAGTGGTATCTGCAAATTAGTTGCCCACAGAGAGTGACATCGTTTCAGTAAGTCAGTTACGTTACTCGTTAGAGGAGTTAAGTATGTAACGCAAGTCCTAGGCTAACCTTGAGGTCCTCCGAGGAGAAGTCAGCCTCCGGATTAACGATATGTACTCACCATCTCTGGACATGCCGAGGCGTAGGCACTTTTGCAACCGACAGTACTGGCACCGGTTTCTGTTTACACGGTCGACCACGCAATTCTTGTTCCGTGGACATTGATAGTTGACGACCGACGACTGCGACCGCCTGAAGAAGCCTTTGCAGCCCTCGCAGGTGATCACGCCATAATGAACGCCGCTGCTCTTGTCGCCACACACCTTGCACGGGATTATTTCGATCTGGGCTGAAAACAGATAACAAATCCGTTAGTTGGATTATACAGTAGAAGAAATTTTTTACTTTTCTTCTACAATTAATTTTTTGCAATTTATCAGCTGGGTGTTGGTCTAACACATATGTTATAGGTACATTTCTATTTTTGTCATCTTTGAGACTTCTTATATCTAAGTCCTTGCAATATTTAATCTTAAAAATATTAAATTCAAGTCTAATTTTAATTTGAATCTAGAATATTATATCGAATTTCATTCATTTCCTGCATATTTAACTTTTAAAATATTTAACTCGATTTATAATTAATTTCATTTAGTTCTTACAAAAGGACAAAGGACACTGTACAAGGACCATGTACAAGGACAAAATTGCTAGATTTAAATACAAATAAAAATTCAATTTTGCAAATCTTAATCATTGACCCTGTCGTTCAATAATATACTTGATAATTTCTAAAATTTCCAACGAGTTCTCATTTAAATGAAATCGACAGTTCTATAAAAACGACTGTGTTTTAAATTCTATAAAATCGATTCTGACAAAATTAGTGAAACCCTAAATTGAATATCAGCATAATTATACAAAAAATAGAATATTTCAATATTATCGTAGAATGCATTTAATAATAAAAAATGTGAAGGTACACTTCTGTCTCTTTTCTCTTTTCTCTTTTATCCAACAAACTGTTTGGACATCAGAGTCAATACGTTTGTTTACCGTTTCATCATTTCGCGATAACAGAGCGTATCAAAGAGGAAGAGGTTTGCCTCCACTCCGTTACTTTTTCATTCCCACCTCATTTAACTCCACACCATAGTACTTATGGATAACCTTTTCGATTGTAGCACAATAAACGAGTTCTATCACGATGCAACACTATAGCATAAATGCATCGTGAGCTATCTGTCACGGTCTCACCAGATTTCGTATCACTTTAATGTGACGTGATAAGGGACAGATAAATTTGCTCGTTTCTGTCGGAAAATCAAGGCTAAAAAGAAACTTTCATGTTGTGCGGGGTATAACGAAATAATTCGTCACATGTTCTTATCATAGTATTTGTTATAGGTACTTAATACTAAATCTACTTATACAAAATTAAATATGAAAATAACTGATGGATAAGCTAGTATATACATGAATTCTTTCTTTGCATAAAAATTGATATATGAAAAATTTCAACAAATTTTCTACTATAAAAAAATGTAACAAATGACAGATATTAAAGAGTTCAGTAAGAAAATACACCCTTAATACCAAATGTCAAATAGAAGCATAAAAATGTAAATACTATATCACTTCATATTACTATTAAATTCTGTACATTGTACAAATATAAAAATGTATAAAAAAATATTAGAAATAAATGTAAAAAAAATTCACCCTTCGATAAACACTGTGATAGTGTTTGTACTAAAAATACGATCAAGAGTCCTATTATACCGCTCTTGTTACATATTGTAATTGCATATTCCGGATGCACTCTGCGAACCGACGAAATCGTCTCTAAAAGGCATCCTTCTGTTTGCGGTAAACAGGAACACTGTACTTTTAAAATTCCCTTATAAAACTCCTCTCTTCTCTTTCGTTACAAACAGTTTCACGATAAGGGGACAAGAATTTCCGCGACCGTGGTCTTGCATTCCGGATGCAATCATTAAAATAACAAAATTATTTCAATGAGATGTTCTACATGGTTCGAAGACGGGAAAAGGACTGGTTTAAAATTCTAACAATCCCTCTGGGGCTTCTGTTGTTTTCTTTTTTAAAACAGAGTCGCCCGATATAGCGGATTATATTGCATATCGTAATTGTACGCTTTGGATAAAATCTTTTGCAAACAAGAACGGGTGTAATACGGAATATAAAATAAAATGAAATGTATTTCCTGATATTGCATTCGTATATTTGTTATGCATTAATCTTTCGTATAAAATGAGAGATATTAATAGCGTTTAGTAATAGTTTTCATGATGTGTTTAATATTCATGATGTATTTAAAGGTTTTAATGTAAAGCAGTGTTTGCAATTATTTTTTTAGCTCTTAGTTTTTCGTTTAATATGTAATACTCAGGCATAACGTGGGGTTAAGAATTAACTTATTTTTTATTTCAAGAGAATGAAGTATTCTCAAGCATCTAAGTAGTCAAATTTTGAAGAATTGTCCACATATTCTCACATATGTCACACATCAGGTACAACGTATACTTTGCAACTATAAAGCCTGATACTGTTTTAACATTAATTCTACATCCTTCACCTATACAACGTTTAGTTACAATAACCCTTAAATTTTGGAGAATTGTCCACATATTTTCACATATGTCACACATCAGATATAACGTATACTTTACAACAATAAAGCCTGATACTGTTTTAACATTAATTTTACATCCTTCACCTATACAACGTTCAGTTACAATAATTCTTAAATTTTGGAGAATTGTCCACATATTGTCACATATGTCACACATCAGGTACAACGTATACTTTGCAACAATAAAGCCTGATACTGTTTTAAAATTAATTCTACATCCTTCACCCGTTTAGTTACAATAACCCTTCATTTTGTGGATGAAAAAGAATCTGAGCACCCTACATTACACCTGAGTATGTCACCGATTATCTCGTGACAAGCGTTCATAAGAGAAAACGACAGAAAGAAGTATGTATTCAAAGCTTCATCCTTTTGACACAGTACAATATAAAATGTCAAGTTTGTGACACGTTCAAGTACCTCGTATAGAATTAACCTGGAGCCTACGATCGTCCAAAAGTGTATTCTCTGGACTCGGAGCTTGCACTGGCACCCTCGTTCTCGTCGTTTCCGGTGGCTGAGGACTAGTACTGTCCGCCCCCCAACTTGGCCCACCGAATGTTGAGAGACTTCCCTCCATTTACGTTCCACGCTTCGGTGTTTCATTTAAAATTCACTAACAACTTGTACTTTGAACACGTTACGGTGGTTTCTGGTGCGTCGACCGGTCTTCAACCATTTATCGATCACTCGCAACAGTTCGCGTCACAATATCGCCTCATCGTGTAACGGACAAATTTTAACGACGTTACGTCGCAAACAATCGAACAATTTTCGATATCTACGTTGTCCCATCGAACGGGAGACGGTGTATCGAACGAGAGTCTCGTTGCATGTATCCCGCAAAAGGGACGGGATGGAATGTCCCTCGGAGACGGGGAGAATTTTTCCTCCGTGGCCTGAAGAGGATCGTTCGTCGAAGAAAATTAATGCTGACGCGTAACCGATTCTTGACCGCTCGATGAAGCTGCATGAGCACAAAATTTCCGACCGCTTCTCGAATATAATTCACCGTGCGACTACAGAACCGTTCCCTTCAAAACGCTGCAAAATCAAGTTATTCTTAGAGAAGCTTTCCCGGTTAAGTTACAGGTATTCCTATTTCTACGCTGCAATCGCGTTTAACGTTTGCAATATTAAGAAGCAAGAGGACCCGAAAGGAAATAGGATTTAGGATTAACAATCATCAGATGCTTTTCGAAACGATCCCAAAAATAATTTCCAGAGAAGCTTCCTATTTATACGACTTCTAACCTGGATTTCGACCAAGAATACACCCCGATCTCAACCACGAGCAACCCTAAATCAATCGAGGCTTATGGGACACGACTTTCAACTCGATATCGAATGCACGTGACAAAATTT
Organism: Megachile rotundata; assembly: GCF_050947335.1. Lineage (NCBI taxonomy): Eukaryota > Metazoa > Arthropoda > Insecta > Hymenoptera > Megachilidae > Megachile > Megachile rotundata. Next base: position 7,750,090 of record NC_134991.1, on the reverse strand, counting down.
GAACCTCGAGCTTCAAATTCTCGGGGTCCATGTATACTTGGTATACAGTTGAGCACCTGGGTAAAATGGAGATGAAATCGAGCGTTATAATTGATTGTCACAAGAGGTTATAATAACGAGTTTATTCTTAGGAATTTAAAATTGAGAAAATTTTCAAATCTCCAAGCTGAAAATCTCACATAAAAATTTTGTAATTCATGTAAGTAATTTAAAGTAAGTTTTATCGTTGACTCGGTGTCCTAATTCTGACAACCTATATCATCTTTTTTCCTAGAGGTGTCTACTTCACTGCATGATTCACTAATATTAAGATAGATGACCAGGTTGAATAAATAACCAGGATGGACTCTTAAAATGCGCACTATCCTACTGTCACATAGAAGTTATTACGATAAAGTTATTTTATCCTCAGAATCTAACAGAAAGCAAGTATTCGGACCAAACTGCAATATGTAACTGCAATATGTAATACAGTATATATCAAAAGATCAGTTGCGATACAAACATAGACTTGTAACACAAAACCGATACAAACATAGACTTTTAGTAGATGTTTCCAAGTTGTAGAATCTAAACGAGACCACCAGTAGATCCCAAAAATGATGCAGCATCCTGCGAATTTCTTCCGCAGAATTCGCAAAACGTTACAAAATGCGTGCAAGTCAGTAAAGACCCGGGATACGTGAAAGGAGAGAAAGAGAAGAAATGCGGCTGCTGCAGTTGCGGTTCCCGTTGCCCTCTATTTTCGTTCTCAGCTCGGTAATGCGGCGTCTATATCGCGCTGCGAGGGCGCTAAAGCGAGACGGAGAAAAGAGGGTGTGCGAGAGCAGGAAAGAGAAGAGAGGAGAGAAAGAGCGAGAGGAGCGAGGTTTTCGTGTACGTGTACGAAGGAGGACGCGCACACGTGTCTATGCACTGGTGTGCGTGTGTGTGTGGCATCGTTCGGACACAGACGGACGACTACTGTATTGGAGCGAAGAGGATTCGATGCGGCCCGTGTCTGTATATCGTGTGGTGCTGCTCTCGTCCGACAACTCTAGCGCCACGAGTAGCGTCGAGGCGCTTGCACCATACGGTCGAACATTACATAACCGAGAACGATGAACCCAGAGTACAGTCACCCGGCACGCTCGCATCTTTGATGTGCGTCATGCCGTTGCCTCGAGGAGAGTGCACAGCGCCGGTTACTATACCCGGAACTCCCGAAATCGAAGCCACTTTGTTCTATGCGCCGATTGCGCCCTGTGTATTTTGCGATTGAGACTTGCATTGATAGGTTCAGCATGCGTGGCGATATAACGAGGGGTAATATGATGGAGAGAATAACGCTTAGCAGGAAATTAATGCGCGGAAAATACAATACGTGATTATACGCGTCTAGGGCAAAGAGAGAGGTATACAGCGTGGGAATTGTATACATGGAGAATATAACGCATGCTAATTTTATGCGTGGAGAATACAACGCGCTAGAATTCTTTGCGTGGAGAATACAGCGCGAGAGAATTCTGTACGTGTAGAATACAACGCATAAGAATTCTACGCGTAGGATAATAAAGCTTGTAGAATACAACGCGTCAGAATTCTACGCGTGGAGAATAAAACGCGTGAGAATTCCACGTGTGGAGAATACAGTGCGTGAGAATTCTACGCGCGGAGAATGCAGTGCATAAGAATTCTACGCGTGGAGAATACAACGCATGAGAATTCCAAGCGTGGAGAATACAGCGCGTTAAAATTTTACGCGTGGAGAATACAACGCGTGAAAATTGTACGCGTGGGGAATACAATGCGTGAGAATTCCACGCGTGGAGAATACAGCGCGCTAGAATTCTACGCGTGGAAAATACAACGCATGAGAATTCCAAGCGTGGAGAATACAGCGCGTTAAAATTTTACGCGTGGAGAATACAACGCGTGAAAATTGTACGCGTGGAGAATACAACACGTGAGAATTCTATGCGCGGAGAATACAGCGCGTAAGAATTCTATGCGTGGGGAATACAACGCGTAAGAATTCCACGTGTGGAGAATACACCGCGGTAGAATTCCACGCGTAGAGAATACAACGTGTGAGAATTCCACACGTGGAGAATACAACGCGTGAGAATTCTACGTGTGGAGAATCCACCGCGTTAGAATTCCACGCGTAGAGAATACAACGTGTGAGAATTCCACACGTGGAGAATACAACGCGTGAGAATTCTACGTGTGGAGAATCCACCGCGTTAGAATTCCACGCGTAGAGAATACAACGTGTGAGAATTCCACACGTGAAGAATACAACGCGTGAGAATTCTACGCGTAGGGAATACAGCACGTGAGAATACAGTGCGTAAGAATTCTACGCGCGAGGAATACAATGCGTTGCGGTTCTACGCGTGGAGAATTCAACACGTTAGAATTCTACGCATGGTGAGTACAACACGTGACAATTATACGCGTGGAGAATGTAACACGTGACAATTCTACGCATGGAAAGTGCAATGTGTTATAATTCTACGCGCAGTGAATACATGTAGAAAATGCAACGTGTGTAAAATACATGTATACAGTACAATATGTAGCAAATGCGGCACGTAACAAAAACTTGTACCGAATAGAACACGTATGGAATGCATATACTGAATGCAATATTTACGTGTTACTGTACTTGCTGAAGTTGTACCTATTGCAACATGAACCTAATACAACGTATCCTAAATACAACGCATACCTAATACAACACATCCTAAATACAACATGTACCTAATACAACGTCTCCTAAATGCAACACGTACCTAATACAACACATTCTAAATACAACACATCCTAAATACAACACGTACTTAATACAACACATCCTAAATACAACACGTACTTAATAAAACACATCCTAAATACAACACGTACCTAATGCAACCCATTCTAAATACAACACGTACTTAATACAACACATCCTAAATACAACACGTACTTAATACAACCCATTCTAAATACAACACGTACCTAATACAATACATCTTAAATACAACATGTGGAGTATCAAGCATGGAAGGAAGAATATATCACGTGATAAAATGTTTGACTACAAAGCACCTGAATATACAAAAAATAGCAATGTAACGCACCGTAATAACTCGCCAAATGACAAAGAAAAAGAACTTAATATTTGACATTTGATTTCGCCATAGTTGACGGGTTTGGATGTTGTCCAGACTAGAGTCGTCCGAGAACAACGATTCACAGACTCTAAACACGCATAAGCGCGCAGATAGTTCCATCGGCTACGACGCAACGTCGAGTTTTTTCCACTCGACGAACATTATCGTTCGATCTACTAACGTCTGCCAGCCACGGGAAAACGGCGAAGATTAGCGGAGTTATCGAAATCAGTAAGTCGGATCGTGAGAGGAGTTTATATCTATGGCTATTTTCGAACGTCGGAAATGAATATAAACGTTAGAGAGATATTGTCTGATATGTCGACGTCATCGAGCGATCACTTCGCTAGTTCTCTTCTTTGAATAGTTGGTTTTAGTGTGTTCAGTTGTGCAGTGTAGACTTTCTTTGGGGGAAGTAGAAGAATTATTAAATTCATGGATTTTTCAGTTTCTGGATTTTTAGGTTCGTGAAGTGAATTTCTAAATTCCTATATTCACAAATTTTTATATTTTCAAATTTCTACTTTTCCTAATTTGTATATTCTCAAATTTCTACATTCCCCAATTCCCACATTCCCCAATTCCCACATTCCCCAATTCCCACATTCCCCAATTCCCACATTCCCCAATTCCCACATTCCCCAATTCCCACATTCCTCAATTTTCACATTTCCCAGTTTCCACATTTCCTAATTTCTACATTTCCCAATTTCAACATTCCCCAATTTCCACATTTCCCAATTTCTACATTCTCCAATTTCTACTTTCCCAAATTTCTACATTTTCCAACTCCCACATTCCCAAATTCCTACATTCCCCAATTTCCACATTCCACAATTTCCACATTCCCCAATTCCTACATTCCCAAATTTCTACATTCCCAAATTCTTGCGTTCCCCAATTCCTAAATTTCCAAATTCCTAAATCCCTAAACTCTCAAACTCTCAAATTTCCAAATTTCTAAATCCCCAAATTTCCAAATTCCTCAGCCTCTAATTCCCTAAATCCCCAAATCAATTCCCCCTCCTCTAAATTCAAAACTCAGTGAATTTCAAAATTTACCAACCGAACTCTTTCATCCTACACCATCAATTTTCCTAAGGAAGTCTAGTATGCCATTGTACATTCTTGGATCAGGTATTTCTCGGAGGTAGAAAATATCTGTGGACTTCGATGAAATTTCAGCTACAAAAGGGAGATGATAATCGAACGGAATTTAACCCGTGTGTCAATAACCCCGTACCCGGGAATTTCTACATCGATGTTAAAGAATTTATGTTTCTGTTGAAATATCTCAAAGTCTTCGTTTATCCATTCTTCCAACAGTTTTACGTTACTACCACGTTTATCTTAAGCCTTAACTACCTCTACTGAAAAATCCTTTCGAACATTTTCCTCTTAAATCCACTAGTTTATTGTGTAAACATATATTTATTGCATAAACGATCGTAGAACATAGTTTGACTTCTTTATACGTCATAATTCCTTAAATTAAAGATAGCCATTTCGAACCATCTTCTTTTTATATTGTAAAGTATTAAAAATAATTGGTAATTTGTGATTTTAAAAAATCAATATGTGGACATTAATTTCAATATTTGTTAATATGAAAATATTACAGACAAAGATTATAATTTTACTCCATAACTATTGATTTATATTCGCACATATGTGATTTATATTGATTTATATTTGCACATAATAAATTGACAAAAAATTCAATATGCATAAATGTCCCTATAGTCATCTTGTAAAAGAATATAGAAGATAGTGCTATCAAGTTAAAATGTTTATAAAAATTATTAATTTTTGAATCAGCTCAAAAGTACACAATAACAGTGAAAGAAGAAGAATAGTTGATTTCGATAAAAAATGGTAGAAATTTTGCTCCCTAACAGCTGAACAAGACCGGAAAATCTCATTAACTGTTGTCTCGGTCTCGAAACAAATGGCAGCGTTGTTCGTTGTTTTTTGTCTCTATCTCGATGTCACGAACGATACCGCACCGAGGATAAATAAATCGAGGCGGACAGCGAAAAGATACCACTAGCTACGAAGACGACCAAGTCGAAACCAGTTAATCACGCAACCCCGTGAGTTCGAGTGGTTGTGCAAAGATTTTCCAGGCGGAGGGACACGGAGGAGAAGCAGCACGTCTTTCGAAACTGAAATCGTCACGTTCTAGGTTCTTTGAAGCGGTTGAACGAAGATTTGAAATCGTAGGTAACGCGGGGAGCAGCTAATATATCCGGAAATAACGAAATTTGAACCACTTCCCGCCTGTTTCTATAATGCGCGGGCGAGCAACACCTTCTGAGACCAGTCATCGGATTTTACGAGCCACCGGAGAAAGGAGAGGATTGAAATAAAATGTGTCGCTCGGCTATTATACGCATTGACCAACCGCTAAAAGCATTCTAGTTTAATTTAGGGTGTTTTGATACGACTGTCAGAGATTTCGTCGAAATCCCAGAGCAACGATCCCGTGGATCGAAATACACCGCTCATTCATTTTGATACTCAATAAATTTTGCGTTTCGGGGAAATAGCGAACACAATAATTGGTTGTTAATTTAGTTGGACAAATAAATTTGCTTTAATATACACATCCTGCGAAAATAAAATTTATCTCTGGGACTTTGAAACAGTTTTTTAATTCATACACACTCTGGTAAATAAAATAAAATCGTTTATTACTAATACGAATTCCAGAAATAAACCTGTATTTCTCTGTGTAAAATGAAATTTATTATTCTTGTAGAGTATAGAGCCATAAAAATTTTTATGTTTTAAAAAGTAGTTAAATCAAGAGAATATATCAAAAGAAGCAGTAGAGTTGTATCAATAAAAGAAGTGATCGAAGTTTTTGAGTATGCAACAAACGTTGCAGAGTGAACGGAAACTTTATGCAATATAACTAAACGTTGATCCTCCGTGGTATCGAGGATAACGTTTCGAGGAATCGATCAGAATTAACGAATCAAACGTAAATATGCCGTCTCGACTGAAACGATCTGCCACCGAACGATCTCGTATTTACGACTATTCGAAGCAATTAATCCTTTTTAACGAGGAACGAAAGGTGCTCGTATTTCTTCATCCTTACGTAAGTACGTTTTCTTCGGAGTGTGAATCGCATGGACGAGAAGAGAAATCAGCTACGAATATTCAATCAGCTGAAGGAAAATGCCGGATCGATATTTCATTCGGTTAGTCCTCTATGATATAAAGGTGTGACTATCGATTATAGAAGTCTTATCGACAGCTTATTGATACTTAGCGATGTATCAATAATATCGTGCAGGCGAATAGACGTTGGAGTTCGAAACACGTACAAATTAATAACTTCGGCAATATGAGAACTACGAGTTGGGGAAATGGAAACTTTGAAATTTACGAAGATAGCAAAATGATTAGACAAATTAAAGAATTATGAAATGGGAAAAATGGTCAATTGGTAAATTTAAAGCTTAGAAATCTGAGAAACGATGAGTTATATTTTCTGAAATTGAACAAATTTTTTCCAAAACTGGAAAAAAATAATATCTCTCTTCTTCAATCACATTCGTCTTCGTCCACATTAACAATATTTTAAGGGAATTTGCTAATCACACCGTTACTCTGAATGATCAGACCAGTAGAATCTGCGTACGTTTCGCAGACGTTCGCTTCAGTAGAAAGTACTCAAAGGTTCAGCCATTACGTGGTGTCTCGCGTGAAAATTGGGAACGCAAGACGTCTTCGCACGTGAATACCAATAAAGAGAAACTCTCGATGCGACAAAGTGAAACAAGGAACGGGCCCTGCACGTACGATGTGTCGACACGATCAAACTCCATCATGTATTAACGACGAATTGTCATATCGTGGCGTGTGATCGTTATCGCGCGGCATCTATAGTTCGATGACGTCGACGAGAGGTCCCGGTATCTTCCTCGTGTTACCTACTACGACAGTTCTGTCAACTGTCGTCTCCGTTTACCGTCGCTGGGGGTCGAAGAGGGTCGTGGCCGAGCATGGCCGCTCGGTTTCCGCGACCCAGGAAGGAGACGGTGCTGGTTGTCCAAAAAGAACGCGTGTTCGCTTGTAAATAGCCGCGAACGTTTTCACCGGCGACGAGAAACTCCCACACCACGCGCGAATTCGTCTACGGTCGCGCAAGCGCCGCGCGTAAAACGTAATATGTGTGCACACGTAAACAGGCGTGCACGCACTCGCGCACGCACGTTCGCACAGCGGGCACACACGGGGCCGGGACGCATACAAACGTAGGAGGTCGCGGTGTTTTCCACCTGGAGCCGTTCCAGCCACGACGACGATCACTTTGTTGGCTGCACTCGACACGCACGCACACGGAATGCGACGCACAACGACGGAGTCAACTTGTTCCGGTTAACGCGTACTCCTCTTCCTTGTTCGCCGCGCTCCATCGACTGGCGGCCACGAAAACGCGGCGGGTTTCGTGGACCCCGACGAATTCCGAGGCGCTCGCGCGAACCGGCCACGGTGCACTCGGCCAGAGATGACGAGTAGAGTGCTGGAGCAACGGCCAACAGGAGACAGAGAAAGGGGAGAAAGGAGAATGGCCAGTGCGAAGAAAGAAACGAAGAAGGCCGAGGCGAGGAAAATGCTCGCGTACGCGCGCGGACAAACGACCAAGGCAAACGTACTCGTCGGACGAGCGGGACCACTGCCGCGCGCACGCATGCACACGTGTGCTCGTTATACACGCGCGCACACGATGCCTCCACGTTTACTTCCTCCGCGGTAATTTCGGCGGTCACCAATCCTCGTACGCGTAGATATTCACAACGACTTCGAACTCGATCGGCCGGTAAAACGACACGCGTTCCGCGCGCTCGTGCGCGCTTCCTGCTCGGTCCCGGTCGGGAAAACTCGCGGAAACTCCGCGCGACTGTCGCATGAATATTTCGGGGGTTTGATGAACCTCGCGGCGGAACGGTCGAGGCGAGTTACTGGCGAAGAAACGGGACGAACAAAGGAGAAAGATAACGGGACGGACGAAGATGGAAAAACCTCCCGAGGGGAGGGAGGAGAGAGAAACAAAGAAAAGAGGGGGGAGGAGAGATATAACGACGGAGATAGAAAAAAAAGGAGAGAGGGAAGAGCCAGGAGTAACCGAGAGAAAAAAAGACGGCGATGAAGTAAAGGCAGATAGATTGGGGGGAAGGAGAGAGATAAAAAAAGACGGAAATGGAAAAAAGGTAGGGATACGGAGAAAGAGAGTCGGAACGTTAGAAACGAGCGAGAACGAGCGAGCAAGAGAGAAAGAGAGAGAGAGGTGTTTTTCGGGGACCGGCGTTAGCGAGTTGGCATCTCACAATATGTCAGAACTCCCCGCGCTTCCCCGCCAAACGAATGACGCTGCGTCGGGTCACTGAACTGTGCGCGCCTCCGCCGATGATGGCCGAGTGCCTCACCCTTCGCTCCTCCCACCCCGCCGAACCGACACCACCCCCACCACCCTCACGGCGCGAACGCCGCCGAACCTGGCCGAGTTGCGCCGATCGTCGAAACTACCTTACGATCACCGACTGCGCAACTCCGAACGGCCACGGAAACTCACGAACTCGGTCGCGACGATACAACGCGGGCTTTCCGATCTTGTTTCGTACGACGCGCCGCGTTAACTTTATTAGCGCGGCTCGTTAAGGGCACCGGCTCCTAAATACACGTGCGTATCGTGTTTCTGAAACTGTGGCCCCGAAAAGTTTGTCTTTGGGGACGAGCGACGACGCCACCGCGGTCGACCGCCGCGACTAATTAAAGAACCATGATGGTTTTCCGTTTATTCCCGCCGTTTACGACTTCAACTTTGATTAAGTAGTCACCACACGGTAACGACCATGCTTTACTGGATTTAGGACTGGGATAGTGGGTTTAGAGATTTTACTTGATATTAGGAGAATTTTATTTTTAATGTAACCAGTAGGATTGATAGTTTTGTGCTGTGATGATATAGGAACTGAATTGAACAGTAATTGATTAAGTGCACTTGTTTTCATAACTTCAAGTATTCGTTAATCGTGACTAGCTGGATTAGCAATCGTAATCCAATCCTTTGTTAGACTTTGTTCTAAATATGTCATATTGAACAGCATACTTATATCTTGTTAATCATAACTAAATAGCAAGTTTTATATTTATGGAAATGACTGAAAACCTTTCTTATTTTTTATAATTGATGAGTCTCTTGAGTACGTTAGAAAGTTGCAATATTGTATCACATTACTAACTACAAACTTATAATATTATACCAATTAAAATTGGTATACACAACTTTTTCGAATTGCACAATTGTATCACTTAAATATCACAATTATTGTATTGTTTCTCAGAGAGAACACACTTTTAAAGGAGAAGACAAGATTTAGGTAACCTTGGCTCGTTATCCGCAAGAGTAACTTTTTATTTCGTTGCACCGATGGAATGCAAGCCCCGTCGTTGGAACTATAACTTCTCGTGTTTCACAATTTCTCTTTCAATTGAACTATTGCATCTTGGCCGACGCAGGATTGCTACACGGTGCGTAACAATCGGTTTTAATTTATATTCAGTGTTAATGCGATTCCATGATCGGCGTGTACGCTTTAGGCATTTGTGCCAAGGTCACTTTCATTTTTGTCCCGAGCATAATGCACTTAATGCAACGTGCGCGGTTGCCCATCGAAAGTATTTTGATTAAATGCAGGCTCCTTTTGCGCGCGCGCTAATGTAGTTTTCATCGCCGACGGTGTCTGTTACTTCACGGTTCAAGTACAAACGATCGTTCACGATCGACAGCTTGATCCTCTGACAGCACGTAATTTACACGCGTTACCTGTGTAACGACTGCACCCCATCCGAGAAAAAGAGTATGCAATTTTTTACCGGTCTTAAGTTCTCACATTGACATTATCGTCACGCGTTATCGTCGTTCTTCCTTGTCCTCTCTTCCTCATCCAACAGCCCCAACCCACCCCTTCGTACGCCACTCCATTTGGCCCTCTCTCGCAGCATGAATTTTCAAGTTATTGCCTCTTTCCATGTACATCTCCCTCTGCTCTTCCGCATACCCTTCTTTTCTCGTACAGTTCTTTCTCACCCTCCGCCACCCTTCCTCGCCCTTCTGTCACCGAATAACTCCTTCGGAGGTTCGTTCTTTCTCTCGGACACGCGCGCGCTTCTCCCTACCAGCTTAACTCTCTCCCACCCTTACCAACATCGCTCCCCGTCTTTCTTTCTCTCTCGTTCCACCCCCTCCCGCTTCGCCGTATTATTGTCTCTGCCCCCGCGGCCCCGAGCATCGCCTCCTCTCACTTCAAGCCGTTCCCTCGGTCCTCCTCCGCCTCTCCCGTGTCCCTTTCGCTCCTTCTCTCATTTATTGCATAACCGTGCACGAGGTTGCCAACCTGCGCCGCGTAATACTCTATAAATACGTTTCGCAAATAAATAATCGGCCCGGTGATATGTCTCCTCGCGCCGTTCCAGCGCTTCGACGACGGGACCGCGCTTGGAATTTACTCGATGAAATGCCCCGATATAGCTGGAGCCGATAAGCGGCACTACTCGTCGATAACGAGCCCTGCGTGCCAGAGGATGCACGTAGACGAGAGGCCGTGTTGCACGCATCGTTCACACCGGTTTCGTGCGCACACCATGTAAACGCGTTCGACGAGGTGCCGGAGTTCGCGTTTTTTCGCGGTGCTCATCGATGCCGATGCATTATGCAATTTACACTCTGCATTTTACTCGATAGATTTCAATTGATACCCCTATGACACGTTCAATGGATTCCAAGACGTTACGTTATTGACTTTTTATTCATACGCTGGCGACACGACGCTTTCATTTGCCATTTAACACGATTATACTAATACTAATATTTGTATTATAAAAGTGGAACACGGTGTCTTATATATCAATGTGCATCTGTGTCATTGGATTTCAAACCTCCTGCATTACTACTCAATAGAAAGTCATAGAACTAACTTTCCAAACTTCAAATTGAATTTGGACCAATGATCATAGCAGTCGAGGCCCTTATAAAATCAATCAATCAAATCCAAATTGAATTTAGTGTTATAGTTTTACAAAATGGTCCATAAATACCTTGCACAATGGAGCAAGGTATACTAACAAAATAAAGAAATAATTTTTGTTATCATTTCTATTAAATAAAATTTTTCTCCGAAGACAATTTTTCTCCTCCATGTTCAATTTGAAATCCTTGAAAAACGTTTGGTCCCTACCCGTTCCCGTTGAGATCAACTAACTTACGTAACAGGAACCCTCTTAAAGCCTCTTTACATTGCAAACCTGTTTCAGTTTCGGTTCTCTGGTGCCTTTGTGCCCGTGCCACGGGTATTTTGGTGTTATTACCGAGACAGAAGAACACCGTAACGCTTTGGCCGCGTCTCGCTCGATGCCCGTTTATGTCTACCGAGGTCAGAAGACCGGTGCCATAAATGGCGAAAAATCGGCTGGATCCAGCTGCGAGTGAACTCGGGAATCGCGAACGATCCGAGCCGCAAGCCAATCGCGAACACGTCGCGATCAGCTGTCGGGTAAATTTACACCGGGTGAATCAGAACATGATATCCCGCGTTGGATCGTGCGTTAATGTCTCGAGGCGGGTTTCACGAACGGGACGAATGCGAGGTAGAAGAAACTTCACATTGCAGATATTTGGATTCTCCACGGTTTTCACACATTTTGGAATTTGAGAATATCCCGGGATTTTTATTGGAATTTTTTAAACTTTAGACGAAATCTTGAGATCTCAGAATTTTGGAGTCTTGAAACGCTTGGGGACTTCGGGAATTGTTTCAGGGACTTTAGAGAAGGAACTTTAGGAATGTGGATTTTCTGGGACACTTTTTTATATGGCAACTTCAGGATTTTCAGGGACTTAGCACTTTAGGAATTTGACTTTTTAAGGATGCTTAGGAACTTCAGAATTTTCTGAGGCTTTAGAAAACTTTCAGAATTGTAAATTTTTAGACATTTACAATTTTGGAACATTAAAGGTTTACATGAGCTTTAATTTTGTTCTTATATCTGGGTGGACCAGGTGGTCTTCAGAATTTCAATACTTTAGAGAATTACAACATTTGAAACTTTTGAAACTTTAAGATTTTATGGAAATTTAGAAATCTCTGGGAACTTTGGTTTTAGACAGTACCACAGGCGGAAACTTTGAAATTTTCGACTTTTGAAAAACCTTCACAGAAGCTTCAAACTTTGGAGAAGTTTTGGAATTTCGCGACTTGAAAACTTCCACAAAACTTCATCAAGTGGAACTTTGTCAACCGCGAAGACTAAGAAGCTTGAAGTACATTTTGAAACTCGTATATATCATAACTCGAGCAGAGTACAAGCGAGAAACATGACTCGGTAGACATCTAGTGGTCACCGTCCGAACTCAAAACATTCACCCTCAAAACAAACTTCTCTGCAAACTTAAAATCATGCAAAACGTGATCCAACAATAGAAAACTTCTGTGAATGCCCAAAACACATTGCTTAATCATAAATCCTTGTGTTGTTGAAAGATCCTCTTCTACTAGCAAGCAGAAGAATGTCGAAACCGTTCTTCGATCGGTTGTAACTCCGTTAAACCTGGAGACTTGGCACAAATTGCTCGACCGAAGTTGATGTTTATTTCCATGACACTTAGGAACTCGCCACGAAGTTTGTTGTCCCCTCGCGGCCCTGCTAAAATGATGTCAGACATCGCAGCGAGGAAGCGACCAAGTGACAGCATTAATTCTTGCTGTCTCCTGCGATATACTCCGGCGAAGAAGTAATCATTTATTCAACATCTCGACGATGTGCTGCGTGTGTGTTTGGTGCATGACCAAATTGAGTAACTCCTTCTGTATCTCTTTTTTAAAGCTGCAGCTTTACGATCTCTTTGCTGGTGGCAATTTTATTTATTTCGGAGGATCTGGTATTTTATTTACTAAGGTGTATCATCTGAATTTCCTGAGATAGATTACGTATGAATTTTCTTGTTATTTCTAATTTTTATTGGCAAATTGCACGTATATTTTATATGTAAAATAATTGGGGAAACAAGTGAGAAACATTAAATAGTAAGCTATATGCTATGGAATGAAATTAATTAGTTTTTATGATATTTGAGAAATTTGCTTCGGTTACAATAAAACAGCAGTAACCTTTACCTGATATAAAGCGGTATATTAATAGACATATTTTTGCTGTACAAATTGAAATAAACGAAGTAACAACGCGCGACAATTCAAACTACTTCCCTCTTATCATTCTCATTCAATCGTCTTTGAAATACAGTCCCAAATACGGCGGCCATTTAGCAGCATACTCGAATCAATCTGCATACCAGTCCCGAGAAAACATCCTACACGATACAACTTGTTACTCGGTGAGTTCCAAAATTGCCGTTCCATTTGTAAATCTCTTGCAAAGCAGCATCTCTACCAGCCCCTTTAAGTTGTTCCAAACAATAACGGCGTTACGCAAGTGGTGACTTAATCCAGCACCGTTTAAAGGGTGACGCTGTAAACTTTCCCGCCTCGTGCACCGTAATTAGAATCGTTTCGTTTTGCAGGTTTACCACACGCTCGTTGCACCTGCGTCGGGTGGAAAGTTAAAATTTCGTGTCTTTTCAACCGCGATGACGTTTCGGCACTTTTATCGCCGTAAACACGTGCATTCGAAACGGAGACCTTTGTTCCTGTTTATTCAAATAAAGACTGTATGTCTGTCTCTTCTTTCGGGAATTTGGGGGGTTATGCGGGTTGGGAGTGCAAGTTTTCAAATTTAAAATAATTCCAAATTTTCAAATTTTTAGATTCGCAAATTTCCACATTCTTCAATTCTTACGTTTTCAGGTTACCAAATTACCAAACCCCAAATTTTAATTTACTAAATTTCCAAATTCGCAAGTTCAAATGTCCCAAATTCTCAAAATTCCCCAAATACCCTAAATCCCCCTAGTGTCCTAAATTCCTGAAATTCCCTAAATTTCCCAAATGTCACAAATTCCCAAATTTCTGTATCTTCAGATCCCTACGCCCTAAAATTTGTAAATCTCCAAATACCTAAATTGCCCAAATTCCCCAAATGTCCCAAATTCCTTAAATTCCTCAAATGTCCCAAATTCTCTATATTCCCCAAATGTCACAAATTCCCAAATTTCTGTATCTTCAGGTCCCTACGTCCTAAAATTTGTAAATATCCAAATACCTAAATTGTCCAAATTTCCCAAATGTCCCAAATTCCCTAAATTCCCTAAATTCCCCGAATGTCCCAAATTCCCTAAATTCTCCAAATGTCTCAAATTCCCTAAATTCCCCAAATACCCTAAATATTCTAGATTCCCCAAATCCTCCGAATTCACAAAGAAGCAAGTCCCCAAATACCAAATTTCCTTAAACTTATTTTCCGCATCCCCAAATATCGCAGGCATAATGAACACGTAATAAGTTTCGTTGGTATCATTCGTCGCGGTCACGCACACAATTTTCTTTTATCGCTTTCTAGTCCGTGTCTTCTTCCACGCAGACAGACGGTTGCGTGCTGAAGCGAGCGCACGTTTGTCGTCGGTAGTCGTGAGCGGCGTGAATCTCGGAATGAATGTAGGTCAGGCTATAGAATAATCAGTATGGAGGTAGGTTCTTATGAACGAGTGCAAACGTTCCGTACGCTTTTAATATTTCCCTTCTTTTCTCCTTGCGCTCTGTCGACGCATTCGCGGAAACCTATATGTATACGTGAATAGAGCAAGTTTCCTTTTATTTTTTTCTAGGCTGCGGAACACGGCAAGTGTCGCGATTAGGATTGACGAACGATTTGTTCGGCTGCATCGTCCAGATTTTATCGAGGTTACCGATAAAACGTCCCGTATCGTTCGTTATCTCGCACGCGGACAACAGACGTTGTTTGAAAAGTGCGTCGATGCAATGGTGAAAAATACTTGGTGAAATTTTTCAGTACACGATATAAATACGGGACTCGGTAGAAAAGTTTGGAGGCGGTAAGATATGGTCAGCTGTAGCCATCGATTCGGTACCGAACCGTAACTTCGAGCTGCGAGAAATGGATCGAATGGCAAGGAACGTTGAACACGACTGTTCGAAACGTATCGTTCGGTTATCGATCTTTTCGGCTACACCAGAGATTCCCAAAGCGTGGGTCCTGATTTACTGACGAACCGTGACTGTAAGCCGGGGAACTGCAAAAAGTTATCGTTTTCGAAAGTGCGGTTGTACGAGAAGTTTTACAACTTCTAGTTTTTACACTTTTTGAACTTTGGGACTATCAAATTTTATAATTTAGAACTCCGAGTTAACTATGGAAAATACGTCGCATGATATCATATTCCCTTGATATTAAATCCATGAAGGTCCTACACATCCCCAGAAAGAATATTGAAAAATATACAACCCTACTTCTTGTACTCTTCTTTCAGCAGCTCGCTAAAGATTTCAAAATAAAAAAATGTTTTAAGTATCTTAACAAGTATCACAGAAAACAATCAAAAATGATGGAACTGCTACCACAGAATGAACGAGCAGATGCAAATCAGTCCCGTAGCATTAACCGGTATTATAGTAGACACGATAAATCCACAGCGTAACCGGCAACAATTTATCCGCGATGCATGCGTCCGCTGCAGACTGCGTGCGACGAAAATACGTAATGAATGACCAGCAGAAACGGAAGACAATGTTTAGCCGGTTGAATCGGCCGATGCGTTTCCGAGCTATTCGCGTCCGGCGCGGCCCAAATTCAAAAATCTTTTCGGACGATCTTGGCACCGCTCGAACGTCGATCGGAGCGACGCGATGCACCGCACACCCCTTATCTGTGACAGCTTCGCGGTGTCGCAAGCGTTGCTACATCTGAATTCGCTTAAGGAAACTGTAACGGTCAGTCTTGTCCGAGCGGGACTTCTTTGCAATTGCGCACTACGTGGCCTCAAGGGCCGTTTGCATCTCTCGTTCTCGCATCGGAGCATTACGTAATCCGTGAGATCGGTCATCCTCGCGGATCGCGCAGGTTACCTTCTGTCGTGCTTCGTTTTATACCATGTGACTTTGCGGTCGTGGAGCTTCGCGATGAGTTTGTTATTAATACTGGCTACATTTTAGTGTACGAAGTCTAAAATTCTGGGTCATTAAAAGTCATACGTTTAGAAATTTCAGATTTTATAAAGTTTGAAGTCCCAAAGTTTTGAAGTTGGAAGTTTCTGAACTTGAAACAAGTCCAAAGTCCCAAAGTCGCAAAGTCTCAAAGTATCAATAAGTCTAAAGTCCCAAAGCCCCACAGTCTCAAACTTTCAAAGTACCAACAAGTCCAATATTTCAATGGTTCAAAGTTTTAATAATCTAAAGTTCCAACAACTTTCAAGACTTAAAGTCCTCCAGTTCCAAAGTCCCAAAAAGAAGTTCTGAAATCCTACTTCAAAACCTAAAATTTTATCAGTCAATCGTATTAGTCTCCAACGAAATAATGAAAGGTAACCGTAAAATATTTGGGGCCTTCGAAAGTATAAAGGGGGCCCAGTAGCGCCATCTGCTATTCGAAAAGGCGTTCCTAAAAGCGGCGAAAGAACGGTTACGATTTACTTCCCGTCTTCCAGACGATCTTATCGTGCGGTTAACGCGAGCCGTTTCGATTTTACGAACGCGTACCGCGCTTATCCTATAAACGACGATTAATAGCCTGGCTATATCTTGGCGACGTTCGATCACGAGTTAACGTCCATTATCAGCGGTGGCGATACAGGTTGAGAGCGTTTAGGGGCGCTAACGATCGCAACACGGCTATTTCGTGGCCGTTGATCATGCTCGTCGTTCTGCACGGCTTCGTCGAGCTTCTGGCAAGCCGACGAAAAGCTCTGACGGGTTTCTCGTGCGAGAAAAGTCAACGTTTTTCCAGCGGTCAATACGAGAAGCTAACTGGCGACCGGGTGTCGGAAGGTTAGTAACTTGGTCAACGGTGAACGACCGAGGGAGGGAAGTGCGCATGCGCCAGTACGCCGGTGACCCAGATGCGCGCAACGTGATTGCCGCTCGGCCGTTCTCGCCGATTCTCGGCTACCCTCGGGGCCTCTCGCGGTCGCCTCGCGGTTGACCCACATCGCTGCTACTCGCGGTACTCGCCACCGCTCGCGCGCTCTTCGCGCCGTTCCTTCTCTCTCCGTCTTTAGCCGTCTTCCTTTCTCACCGACGAAACCTCTCGTTCTCTCCACGCTCGCGATTCGCCGATGCGCCTCTCCTTTACACGGACTCCCCGATGATTCCCTTTTGAGCATCCCGCGGGAATTGGATAGGTTCGATGATAATGAGGATGGGTGTTAATTTGATGGAGCTCGGATGATTATTAATTAGGAAATACGTTACATGCTGTTTCATAACGTGCCTTCGATTGTAATTCGACAATTTCGAGGTTTCTGCGAGTTTCGAATATCGCATCGCTTTTAAATTGATTCTACTCGAAATTTAAGCGATTATTCAAGATTGTCCGATTGGAACTACTGAGTTAAAAGCGGAGAGATTTCGCTTCGACGAAAATAATATTTATGAGATATTGATTCATACATTATTAATTAGCTGAGAAATAGATCGATCGTGTAACTTGAAATTTGGAACACAGATTATTGGAAAAGTTGAATTAAATTTACTTCGTGTCATTTTGAATTGTACAAATATATATAAAAGAAACAAAAAATGTATAAATGGGAAATATTGGTTACAGTTTCATAACATAGTTCCAATTTTACTTGAACAATTTAATAGGTTCTGACATAGTATCCTCTTCTGATAGATTACTTGAAATTTCATAAACTAATTTTACTTCAACGTCTGAATTGCATCTAGTTGCGGACTGTGACTTTTAACTGAGGAGGTTCATAAATTATCTGTTCGAAATTTGAGTTCAGATAATCGAATTTCTGTGGAGGTCATTTTAAAAATAATATATGCAACTATTTTTATAGAAAGAGAAAATAATTTGTAAATTATTATTCAGGGAATATATTAGTTACGACAAAAGTATTTGATGGCAACTTCGACAAAAATGTCTATGAACCAGAAATTGGTCAACCAGTTTGATTGTCTGTTTCATAATGAAACACGTCTTATAATTACAAGGTAGCGCTCCTACAAGAAAAAGTTAATTTGTAAATTTATAATTATACGAGAAGGGTATGTATAACGATAATTCAAAAATTCAAAACACGGTAGCCACTCGTGATTCGAGGAAAATTGGAGGATCCAAGAGGACCTCTGAAATATGAAAAGGCACGTACAGTGTGCCCGTACTTGAAACTGACTTACTGAAGCGTTGCTCACTCGTGACTGCCACTCGTCTGAATTCTACTATCTTTTTGCTCGTGGCAGGGTGTCAATGCTAGCTATTTCATTACCAAAAAAGTTGAAAATAAAAATAAAAAATCGGGTCTCTCTGTTTTTCAATTTACGGCTTCGCGAGATTTTTTACCAAAACATTTTTCCATTATGCTTCATCCGATATTCCACGGTGCTTTCGAAACAACGTTCTATCTGGACGTTATATCTTTACCTGCAACCACGATTCGCGAAAGAAAGGCTCGTATGCGCTAGGTATTTCTAGCAATGGCACACAGTTTGCACGGCGCTCGTTTCTGCAAACGTAAGAATGTCGAAAGGAGTCGCGGCACCTTGAACGCTGTCTCGGTATCTCGCACGGTTAACAATATAAATGACCGCCGCCAATGATCGTTAGAAAACCTGGTGAGCAGCGATATTAATCGTCGGCTTCGATTACGTTTCGCGTCTATGTTTAACCTTATCGCCAAATCTTTTATCTTTGCAACTTCATTTGAGCTGGATTTATGTTTTCAAATCTTTTAATTCACATATTCTCAATTTTTTAATATTACCAAATTTACAAATTCATCACAAGTCACTTCTGGATTCATACATTTTTAAGTTACATTATGAAATTTTACAAATTTTTTATGTTTTGAATTTTATTTTGTTGTCATTTAATTCATTTGTAGATTGCATTTTGAGGTACCTATATCCTGAGATTTCTGTGTCTGAATTACTATTTACTGAAATCTTTATATTCTAAAACTCCTGTCTCAAGATTCCTATCTTCTTAAATTTGTATATATCGAAATCTCTATGTTCCAAAATCCTTATGTCTCGAAATTTTTATATCTCAAGATTTCTATGTCCTGAGATGTCTATGTTCTCTCTGTATTCTATGCCTTGTAATTTCCATGTCCCGAAATCCCTATTTCCCAGACCGCTATGTCTCGAAATCTCCATGTACTGAAATCCCTATAGTAGATCTCTATAGCTCGAGATTTCTATGTCCTAAAACCCCTATAGTAGAAGATTTCTATAGCCCGAGATTTCTATGCCCCAAACCCCTATAGTAGAAGATCTCTAAAGCTCGAGATTTCTATGTCCCAGAAACCTTACAGTAGAAGATCTCAATGCGCCAAAATTCCTACATCCCGTATCCCTGCACCCTGAAATTTCAATGTGCAAAATGTCTATATCCCGAATCTCCATATTTAAAAATTCCTAAATTCCCATACTCCTAAATCTGCAAATCCCCAAAATCCCAAGTTTCTGATTTCATCAATATCCTCCAATA
This sequence comes from Megachile rotundata, assembly GCF_050947335.1. NCBI lineage: Eukaryota > Metazoa > Arthropoda > Insecta > Hymenoptera > Megachilidae > Megachile > Megachile rotundata. The sequence goes on along the minus strand of NC_134991.1, from coordinate 7,730,312 downwards.
TCACTCTCCATTTTGAATATAGACTTAGGTCTTCCACTCTAGAATACTCCTTTTTTTAACCTTTGTTTTCGATTCGTGTCTACCGGATACACTCGTTATATCGCCTCGCAGTCGATGTCCGTCATTCAAAGTTACGGCATATTGATTTTAATGCGGCATTCGCGTTGTACGAACGGTAGGCCCGTTTCACGAGCCCGTCGCGAACCGTAGAAATTAATTCCTTTCAGCTTTGTCGTTTTCCTTCTCCCGCAGAACTACCGTTTGAAGAATATCCATAATGCAGTTCATTTCGTCCCCAAGGAAACGGCACGGAGGGGACTTTAGATTTCGAGTGCCTCTGAAGAGGCGACCATCCTTCAGTCTTCTTTTCGCTCGGTCTCTTTCTCTTACCAACCGTTTTTTTCTGTTCTTCCTATTTTTCTTTTCCACAGACAAATTAACGAGCGAACCGGTTAAACAATTTATTTTATCCTTTGACAACTATCGGCGCCCGTAATCGTTCAACCTTTTATAACCTGGGGATGTTCTTATACGGTGCAAGGGTGATTTTCATTATTATCAGGAGTTTAACAATTTGGAGATTAGAGATTGGACATGTGGTAATTTGGGGATTTGACAACTAGGAGTTTGAATTGGGAGATTTTTTTATTTTGAATTTATGTATGTAAAAAATTTACCCCATTTGTTCCCACAAGCATTTTTTTTTTTAAGGGGCAATGATGCCTGTACAGATATACAACTTTATTGAGCAAATACAACCTTCTGTTATAATAAAAATAATAATACGTCTCTTCATATCACAAACTTTAACGCTGTACTCATATGAGTGCGGAAACACATGTGTACATTTAATGTTTTATGAAAGTCAATGAATGCCGTGTACTCAAATGGGGCAAAATGGTTTAAGAATTCATAGAATTTCGAATGTGGAAGTTGGGTGTTCCGGAGTTCGCAAATGTTGAAATTAGCTGTAGAAATCGAATTCTAGGAACGGAAGAGATCCCACATGCTATAATCGTCCTAATGTAAAGTCAGCCTACATTATAGTCCGGTGTACGTTGCCCTCTGTTTCCGAGTAGCCCGCCGTCAAAGGGTTAAAACCGTCTGTCCACGAATAGGTAATCAATCGATACGGAAACGTGGTGGTGCAACGATCGCGCAAGAATCGGTTCGTTCACTCGTTAGCCATGAAGTTAGCATCGAACTTGTCGCGTAATTGAAACGTCTTTCTGGCGAACTGGCGCAACGACGACGATTTATGTACATCGTGCCAGTAAAACGCGCTCGTCATTTAGTTCCGTTTATTTTTAGTCGTCGCTCGGCCAGCGTCGCCGCCGCCGCGTACAATAGCCTTTATTCAATTTGACGAAAGACCCAGGCACGCGTCACCACTCGTTTTCCGGAATGCTTGCAGTGAAATTTAGAAAGCACGCCCGCATCTGCATGATCTCGTGTCACACGCTGAATATGCATAGCCTGACAGCAACAGTCGATACGTGGCTAAGCGACAATGAGGGATTGCCCGGGGATTTCCTTCGCGTTTTTTAATCGCCTCTCTTCTTTTTTTTTCGCGGCGAAATATGTTGCCGTCGATACGACACGCGTTGCGAAACTCTCGTTGGCCCATTTTAGTTGTTGCTGTCTTAATCGCTGGGTTTTTGTTTCTTTTTGACACGTTTACCTGGAGGGAATTTTTGGTTCTCGTATTTTTTTGGGTCTTTTGGGGAATTATACGGGGGTCGTACTTGAGAAGTTAGGTAAGGGTTGTGATAATTTGAGAAACTCCAAAGGGATTCGATAGTTTGGAGATTTGAATTCAGAAGTTTAGACATTTTGAGGTTGAAAATTTTAGAGACTGAAAATTTAGGAATTTGAAAGATGAAGAAATTTCGGGCGGTTGAAAATTTGGGGCACTGTGTGATTTGAGGTTTGAAAATTAAAAAATTAGGGAATTTAAGAAGAAATATGCAAATTTAGAAATACAGAGATTTGTCAATTTGAAAAGTAAGTCCACATATTTTTAAATAAAATTGAACCCAAGATATCCATAAAAATTACCCCAACATCTTGTCACTCACCTACCTATAAAATCGGTTCCGCAACCATCAACAAAAAACCTTATCAAACATACCTTAACCTACACCACAAAATACATTTAAATCACTTTAATTTCCTGTGGAAACGCGACCGCACGCTGAGTCGATAATCGTCCAAAAAGTAGACAAATCAGTACCGTTTTTTACGCGATCGAACGTTAATTGGTGGAGCGATTCGAACGATTAATCGCCGTAACGGCAGCGCAAACGTCCCCGATCGAATGCAACCGATTCGAGATAAGAGGTGAATCTTGCCGCTTGCTGAAATGCAATTCGTTGGGTCGTTAATGAGCATGGATAGGAATGTGTCGTGCGATTTTATCGTCGACGACAGACGGCCGGACAGATTGTCGTACGGTTTCGTACAACGCATACTGCATTCGCGTGCAACGTTCCTTGAACGCGGATGCACCGGCACCGGTGCATCGAAATGTCACGATTCGAAATGCAAGTCAACGAAGTAGGAATCAATTTCCGTTTTGCATTTATACGAAGTCGCTTCGTTCGTTTTCTGCGTCCGCTCGTGATTTCAAACGCGACGTTTTTTTGACACGTGTCACAGGGTGTTGCATATTTACATCGCTTTTTTTTGCATGTTCTTTCCTGTGAGTTACAACTTTAATTTTTTCGAGAGGTAATTCTGAAACGGTATCAGATAAATCTGAAATTTGTAATTTTGCGATTGAACAGTGTGATTTGAATAATTTTGGAGGAAAGTTGCACCTGTGCAAGTGGTGGCAATGAATAAATTCTTGTATATTTAATTTTTTTGTAGTTCTATAAAATTGGCTTAATTTTGGGTACACTGCCAGGTATTAGCTTCTTTAATTTAATAATGTTCATATGATTCAGCAATGATATGTTTGAGATGACATTTAAGAACATATAAGACAGCATCCACGAAGTAGTAGATCATAGCTACCCTTAAAAGAAATCATCCCTGAAAAGATTAAAAAGAGCCACAATTTGGAACATTTTAAGTAAAAGACAAAATGCAATTAGAAAAGACAAGAAATGTCTCTGAAAATTTCATTAGTAACAAAATATGGAATTTATTTATGTTTGCCGAAACAGAAGAATTTCATATTTTACATAGCACGTTTGCGCGGGAATGCAACAAGAGGTTAAATACGAAAACGCGAATGCCTGAGTTATTCGTTGAAAAGTAATTTGAACGAGATTAAAGCGTAAAATTCACTCGGAGCAGAAGAAATAACTTTACACCCGTGGGCTTGTACTGTATCGTGTCCGTGTTCCGAAACTAAGACAATAAATTTTTCTAAATCTCCGCTTAAACTTTACCACCGAACAGTCTTTCAGGTGATAGCGAAACTTTGAATGTAAGAGACCGGTCCGCTTTTCCTAAAACTTCTTATCTTGACTCGCGTGAAAATTTTGAAAACAACTTTCGTTCCATCTCGAACTTGCTTCTTCCGTCTCCGGATACATCGGGAAGACATAGTGGAACATAATTACACTTTTATGCGAGGTTCTTGCATGAGAATATTTGAGAATACGCTCGAAAACGTCACCCTTTTATTGCGATGATAATTGAAGATTTCATTTAGAATGGAACGCCTCTACACTTTCAATAATTCCACGCCGTATTGGAAAACGATAAATCGAAAATTCCGCGCGTTGTCTATGCAAATTTCATTCGCTTATCAATTTCAAAAATTCATAACTCGAAAACTCAATAATTTTACCATAAATTAATTACCGGCAAGCTGTGCAATTTCTCTCGTCAATTAAAGTACCCGATTATCGCTCCACCAATCTATTCGGAATTGTGTTAACCGTTCATTTGTGTACGATTTATAATAGGTATTATTGTTTTTGTTCAAAATATGTTTCATACATTTACCTGTCACATTTATTTTGCGTTTCTCTCCAAAATATAATTTACTTAATATACACGTACGTATTTATTTAAATCTGTCATTAACGATTCTCTTTTTGCATTTATTTATGTATTATAAAATTTTGTTTCCGTAAAATTATTACATGCATCAAGTCAATAATATATGTGGATTTTTAATCTTTCAGACAACTACTTTAATTATCAACGTACAAAAAAATATTTGTATAAAATTCGAAAATTCTAAAGATGTATCGAATAAGAAATATTAACAGCTGAAATCATTTTTCGAGCTTAAAAGCTCGCCATGATTTCAATACTCCTCTAAAAATTTAAGAGTGCGATACACAAACCGTGCTGCATGTAAGCCACAGTATGTGCATTCATCGTCCTGAAAGGGTTAAAAATCGATCAACCTAAAATTCTCTTCTCGTATGAACCGACACGATCGACTAAAGCATCGTGCGCGTATATTTCCGATTCAGCCGCCTGGGGCCATGTTCATCTAGGAAAGTGCGCGTCCATTTCCATCGGGACGCATCTTGCACAACGCGACGAAACGTTTCGCGCTTCCGTCTGTATTTTTTTTTTACCGGCGATACGTCCGTTTTCATCGTTCGTTCGCTGCTGGTCGACTATGTCGCAAACTTTCGTTTCGAACATTGCGGACGGACGTATGACTTTCAATCATTCTCCAATTTTTCAATTTTCCGATTTTCCTATCATCCTATTTTCGAACTTTCTCAATTGACCATTCAACGATTTTTCAAGCTTTCAATCCTTCAATTTTTCAGTTTTTCAGTTGTTCAATTTTCCAATTTTTCAAGCTTTCAATTTTCCAAGTTTTCAATTTTTCAAGTTTTCAATTTTTCAAGTTTTCAATTATTCAAGTTTTCAAGTTTTCAAGTTTTCAAGTTTTCATGTTTTCATATTTTCAAGTTTTGAAGTTTTCAATTTCTCAGTTTTTCAATGTCTCAATTTCCCAATTTCTCAATTTCTCAATTTCTCAATTTCTCAATTTCTCAATTTCTCAATTTCTCAATTTCTCAATTTCTCAATTTCTCAATTTCTCAATTTCTCAATTTCTCAGTTTCTCAGTTTCTCAGTTTCTCAATTTCTCAATTTCTCAATTCCTCAATTCCTCAATTCCTCAATTCCTCAATTCCTCAATTCCCCCATTTCTCAATTTTTCAAGTTTTCGATTGTTCAATTTCTCAATTTCTCAATTTCTCAATTTCTCAATTTCTCAATTCCACAATTCCTCAATTTCTCAATTTCTCAATTTCTCAATATTTCAAGTTTTCAATTGTTCAATTTCTCAATTTTTCAATTTTGCAGTTTCAAGTTTCCCACATTTCTAAGACATCAACTCTTCGAATACCCTTGTCACTTGACTTAACAAGTTCAAGTTTCTAAATCATCTAATTCTCAAATTCAAATTCAATTCAACTTTCGAATTGCTAAGTTCCCCAGGTACTAAATACCCAAACTACAAAACCCTTCTGAAAAATCGACATTCATCGATCAAGAAGCGCAACTTATGAACATGGTCGAAGCCGACTTTTTGGCTGCTTTGCAACCGGGATGTTTGGCGATTTCGCATTCGTCGCACGGTCCCGTGCACGCAATAACCGCGCGCAAACTGTTCGGAACAGCCGGTCGTGCGCGGCTACGGCATACGGAGCCGATTCATCGAACAAGCATGTATTTATAGCAGGCCGAGTTTCCACGAAGACTTTTCCTGGCGATGGATCCTATGGACACGAAAGCCGCGAAAGCCAGCCAGCCCGAGCGAATTGTAGGACTGTTTGGAATTCTCGGCGGCGACCCGTGTCCCCTTCACGATCTTGTTATTGCTGCTGCTGTTGTTGTTGTTGTTGTTGGCGTTGCTCGATGATTCACTTGCACGCGAGAGCTTTATTTTGTCGCGAATTATGCGCAGCCGATGACTTATTTATGTTGGGAGAGTCATTTTAATATGCATACTACAACTATGAGTTTACGTGCATCTTTTGCGTTTGTGTACTTTTGTTAATTTTGTTAAAATGCAAATTATGGGGTTTAGCATTCAATTGGGGAAATTGTTATTAGATCTTACAAGTGATTATTCATTTTTCAATTACTATATTTTTTTAAAATAATAACTGCATTTTATTATATGTGGAACATATGTGTAGTGAATATACAATGCAGTTTTGTTATTTTTATGTATTTTGGTATTGGTTTCATGTATGAATACATATCATTTTTACATGGAATATGTACTTTATTTATTGAATAAATACATGTATACCTTTTTTGTTGAACGTATGTGTATACTTTTTTCGACGAATAAATACATATATCATTTCGTGTAATGTATATTTAAGTCATCGAATAAATATATATACTTTTTGGGAAACTGTGCTCGATGAATAAATGCATATACTTTTTTGTCAAATATATACATGTACTTCATCTGAATAAATACATATACTATTTGCGTAATTTGAAAAAGAAATGTCGGAGAAGGGCGAGGAAAAGTTAAAAGCGAGTACGGCAGAGAATATCTAAATTAGGCTCCACGGATGGCAAGACGTTAAGTAACAGGTGCACAGTGTATATTCTAACGACTACTTTGTAAAACAAATTAGTTAATGATCCTGACTGATGTGATTAATTGAAGTTCTAGTTCTGTAACTGGCATAAAAGGGGGCGGCGAAAGGCAGAGGTGAAGTTCTCGGCGGTGGAGGAAGGCAAATGAAATTACAGTAGTCTGCTCGTTAATTACGGCCCAGAGACAGTTAATTTGTTTGCTAATAAACCTAGTAAGAATCTATGAACATCGAATTATTATTATCGTTGTTCTACGAACTTCCGGATCGAGACTAAATCTTTGAGAACAATTTTTATTCATTCAAGAGTGATTGTATTATGTTAAAAAATTACCAATAACTTTAATATTTATTGGTATTGAAAAATAAACAGAAAGGTATTCATAAACAAACAGCAATTTTTTAACAAAATTAAATGACCTATTTTCAATCTTCCATAATCGATATTTATTTTTAATCAAATATTGAAAAAATGTTACCAGTTATTGTAATTAAATTCTGATAGAAAATTAAACACAGTGTACAACGAATAAAAGTTTTAAAAATATATACAACTGTTTACATAACGCAACATCAACGACTGCATTATAAATCGTTCGTTAAAGTCAGTCTTAAAATATCTCAAAGCATAAGTATAAAATTAATCTGGTGTTATATGCAACGCTAAGAGCAATAACCGATGCACGCAATGCATCTATTAAAACGTACCTTTTTATTACACTTTCTTGAATAAAGCATGCGTTCAAATACAAGATAACGAGCCACCGAGCTTCGGCTTATGCAATACATTACTCGCATGAATATAAAACAAAACATATGCGGAATATTTATAGCGTTCATATTTAACGTTAACACGTTGGCTATCACAGTAGATACAGTAAAGCTTAAGTAGTATGCCACACGATAGTGCGAATTCTCAACACGTTCACTGCCACAGTGAAAATGGACGTGCGTTGTAAGACACGGTGCAATTACTGTAGATTCTCGTTATATCGCCATTCAACGAGTTTTAAGATTCATTGTTGTTTATTGCAGTATTTGGTTCATTGAGATTGTTCTTATTCTTGCATTCATTAGTGCGTGATTCTGAGAAAAATGAGAGATGAAGAAAATGATAAAATTTTTAAATTTAAAATTTCTAAATTTCTAATTTTCAAATTTCCAAATTTCTAATTTTCTAATTTTCTAAATTTCCAAATTTCCAAATTTCTAAATTTCTAAATTTCCAATCTTCAATTTTCTAAATTTCCAGTTCTCAAATTTCTAAACTTCCAATTTTTAATTTTCCAAATTTTCAAATTTCCAAATTTCCAAATTTCCAAATTTCCAAATTTCTAAATTTATAAATTTCCAATTTTCAATTTTCAATTTCCCAAATTTCCAGTTCTCAAATTTCTAAGTTTCCAAATTTCTAAATTTCTAAATTTCTAAATTTCCAGTTTTCAAATTTCTAAATTTCCAATTTTTAATTTTCCAAATTTCTAATTGTCAAATTTCCAAATTTCCAATTTTCAAATTTTGAAATTTCCAATTTTTCAATTTTCCTATTTGCAAAATTTCAAATTTACAAATTTTTAATTTTCATATTTCCAAATTTCTATTTTCTAAATTTTCAATTTTTTAATTTTCCTATTTTCAAAATTTCAAATTTCCAAATTTCTGAGTTTCCAATTATCAAATTTCCAATTGACAAATTTCCAATGTTTCAATTTTCCTATTTTCAAAATTTCAAATTTCCAAATTTTTAATTTACATATTTTCAAGTTTCCAATTGTCAAATATGCAAATTTCTAATTTTCAAATTTTAAATTCTCAAATATCTACTTTTCGAATCTCCAAATCGTCAAATTTTTAATTTTCAACCCCTAAGTTCTCAAATCTTAAATTCTCAAATTTCTGTGTTCTAAGATTCCAAATTCTTTAATTTGAAATTCTCTAATTTAAAATTTCCCAAATTCCAAATTCTCAAACTCCCCATCCCTAAATTTCCAAATACCCAAAATTCCAACACATTAACCTCCCACATTTCAATCCCGATACCGAAAGTTCCAAAACTCAACCTTCAAAACCATCCTTTCCCCAATAATTTCCATCTCTTATTCCGATATAATTCACAGTGAGCCAATTACCTAGATATACTAATGAAAATTATGCTGATTTACCCACATTTCTACGCAATGACGAGTCAACTTAGCCTTGAATCGATTCAAATCGAAAGTACAGAAATAAATTCTTCCTTTTATACTTCCATTTCACACGGATCGTTCGCAGCAAGCGCCACATGGTTTTTAAACGAACGACAAAAGCGACATGTTCTGTCCGTGAAATATGACAACGTCATACAGGTGTCCATAAAGCTTGCAGGATTATCTAAAGGCGCACACAGACGAACGTAACATTACGCGGCACCGATGTTAAAATTGCAATCAACGTTGCAAACGTCGACCATTCGCCTACGACTAGTCGATTCTCACATGCATATCTACATACCTAATCCACCCACGCTTCGCTGCCGTGCTCTCACGCTTTATTTCATGCGAATCGTTCTGTTGTTCTAACGAAGAAGAGAAAAAAAGTGTGCACCAGAGAGGGAGAAAGAAATAAAAAAGGTATTAACGTTTCTTTCGATTCGTCGTTACGTTGCTTTCCCTTGGGAAGCGAACACGTCACTTTCGATATGCAACGATATCGATATTGAATTGCGTAATGGATCGCTTACGAGTCCCGTAAACTCTCGCCAAGTATATCCTGGGCGTTTATTGTTTTTCACGCGAAAAACCTCTTTCCACGATACAGACGTTCCATCGACGTGATATTTCGATTCAAACGGTGGTTAAATAAATAACGTACGAACCCATCGATATCGATTCACGCGTGTCTGGCTGCGGAAGTATCTACTGAAAAGAATGTAATATTTCGCATCACTATGTGGGTCAGTGGTAACCCTAGGCATTTATTGAAAATATTGCTTTAATTAAACCAGTATAACAATTTTCTCTTGAATTCATATATTTGAAAAATTATTTTTAAAATTTACATCACAATAAAAAATCGTGTACTTCAGTCACAATAAAAAAATCGTTTCAGTCACAATAAAAAAGCGTGTATTTCACAATGTAAAGATATGTGAACTTCAGTTAACGAATATTCAAATATGAATTTTCACTTGTGCCTTTCACTGCAATGTGCTATAGCAGGTTTGAAATACACGCTAACGAAATGATTAACGATCATAACGTTAAAATGATGATTTCAATAATTAATAATCATCTGGAGGAAGAATAATTTCTCGGGGTGTGATTTCACAAATGAGAGGTAATTCGAATGAACCGGGTAAATGTCCGACTTGTACGGGGTGAGAACAAAGGTGCTTCTATCGATTATCTGAAAATAACTCGTACGGACTTAGTAATCGCGTTGCAGGAACGACAACGGGTCAATCTTGCCTATGGCTGCGTATGTGGTTTTCATATCCAGAAGTCTCGCGATGTCCACGTCGGAAATTCATGTCAACCGTGCGTCAATCTATCATTATTCTGCTTGTAATAGTTTCATGAAACGGTTCATTTGTTTACGCGTTCTCGACACATTTTAGTTACCTTCTACAATATTACAGTTATTCCTCTCCCTTTTATTCTCAAACCTACTACTAATTTTATTATTAAATTTTCTTGTAATTTTTTTATCCAAAATTTTATTCAACGAAATCAATAACATTGATGACATTTTTGTCGCGTTTTTCAGCTGCAAAGAAAAGTTTTCAAGAGTAAAACCGTGAGAGTCGTTAAAAAAATTCAAACAATTATTTTCTAATTTACGAGTACTTTGATGACGCTAAATGAAAACCTTTTCCCTCTACGCGTTTCACATCAGCGAGACGAGCCGTTCAAAAAGAGCATAGGACCATCAAATTATAAAACTCGTTAAAACGTATGGAATAACATGTTCAGAGACTGTCGCGCTTTTGTAAAAACCATTTCGATAGAATGCACCGGTTGTACGTTTTGCCGGACGAGCACATCTCGTCATGCTTTCCCGCTGTTTTTAACGCATTTACGCGCTTTCCGGATAGCTTTTCCGCTTAGCTAATGCGACGAGCTTGCGAATCTTGGTGTAGAAATTTTTGGAACAAAAGTAGATCAAAACGGTGTAATTTTCGGGGAAACTTGTAGACCACGATGTACGAATTTTTATACAAGAGATGTACAAATAAAAAAAACGTAGTCTAAACATTTTCGGGGAAAAACGTAGAGTACATTTGTTGGGAAAAAACTTAGATTAACATGTACTAACATGGTCAAAGGAGAAACCGTAGATTTTGACGTAAAAATTTTTAAGAAAAAATATTGTAAGTAGAAAAAAACTTAAATAAAAAAAGCTTACGCTGTGCAAATTGTACAGTTTTTTAGGAGAAGAGCAAGATGTAGAAATTTCTAGTATGAAAACGTGAAGATCTAGAAATTTTCAGAATAATAACAAATCGAGAAATTTTCAGAAGTTCAAGCATCGATCCGCAGAAATCGTTCGAGTAGAAATCGAAATAGTGGCAGTAGTTGGAACGTCAAGATTTTCAGGGCAGAAATAAATTCACAAAAAGGAAATTGGCTTCGGCGTTATGGGATGGATCGTTTCGAAAGTTGTCGCGAAAATTTCCACCAGGGAAAGACTCATTTTGTGAAATGTTTACAATGGTCGACATTTAAACGGTGAGAATGGATTGAGATATGAATTTTGAAAAACGCAATCAGGACCACTGTTTATCTTGAAAATTTCAGCGTTGACCGACTGACCCGTATTTAGCCGACACGCGTACATGTGCACGCGGTTTCCTGTTCCGCATTAGGGGATGCGGATTTTACTACCATAGAAACTGCCTTAAACGATCAAGATTATCAGACTTTATATAACTCGCAACCTGATATCTTTTAACATGCTCAAAAATAAGGGCACTTAATGTATTTAAATATTCTATCATATAAAATATTTAATGTTTGTCGAGGTATTTTTAAGATGATACAGTAAATAAAATTTAAAAAGTGGGACGATATCGAAACCAAAGATGCATTCTTTATGAAATACATTTTTAATCAATTTTTTAATAATTTTTTTTTATTGCGGTTTTTTAATGTACCAGAGGGAAAAAGATGAATATACATATATGTATATATATGTATATATCCTGGATGCAATGTGGTGTTAGACTCTGAGATTGATGCATAATTTTGTCATTCATGTCTAATTTATGTGATTTTATCGTATACACCTATTTATTTATGTTTAAACACCGACCCTAATTTCAATTGATACATTTTTATACAAATCTGTTTATTTGTGTTCAATCTTCAAGTTTAACCTAACTTGACACATATTTTTATTGAGATTTATTTATTAGAGGAACTTCAAACCTAACCTAACTTCTAACAGCAATTATTAAATTTAAGAGATAGAATTATCAGTTAGGGTGGAAATTGAACAACACTTGAAATAATAAAATAACATGTTTAATTTGAAGATATCGTTACATCAAGCTATCGTTAGAATTTCCTTATTGATAAGAATATCGATAGCAATGTTTCTATTAGTGATCAAGACGGTGAACATACAAATTTAAGTGGTTTCACGTGCAACAACGGAACATAAGCCAAAGATCGTTGCACATAATTCGTTCCTGCAACGCATAGGTGCGTTATAACAGTCTGCTCGTAACGGGATGACGACGCGGATGATTCGTGTGATCATGTTACGTAAAGGGAACGAGCATACGATATCATTGCAACGTAACGAACCGTTGGCCTCCGCGATGACGTTGTACGATCAAACCAATCGCGATCGTGTCTTCGATCGGAATTAAAAGACGCTGGAATGCTCAAAGAAGACTCTTTCTTGGCAAACAATTCTCGTTCCAGACATCTGCTTTCGTTTGCATGAAATTGCACTTTTACAACCGGAGTAGAAAAGTCTGTTTTGCTTTGTGGTAAATTTCTTACTTTGTAAGACGGATCAATTGTGGTGGATGGAATGGTTTTGCAGCTGCCAACTGTGGTAGAAACGTTTATTTTAGTCACTACCGTGGATATATTGCAGAAGCTTTCGGGCATAAAAACATTGCAACACGCTGCAAATGATTCTTTCATTTCTTCTCATAAGTTTCAAAGTGTCAATTTTTTAACTAATTTATCAAAGAAAAAAAATTGAAAAGTTATCAGTTTCGAACTGTTACTTTTGTAAACGCGTCATTTTTCTAGTAAGTATTTACGGTTTACCTGTTCCCAAGCAGTTAAATATACATTACAAGAACTTTGATCATAAATATCTCTTCTACATCGGAGAGTTGCGTGCTACGTTGCAAACTTATTGCTCGTGTTCCCCACGATAATACAAAGTTTCAACGAATTTCAAAGGTCATGTGCTTCTCTGGTAAGTCACCAAAAAACCGCGAAGACCGACCTTAATACTCCTAATCGTCCCAGACCGAAAAAGAAGGATCGCGAATAAACGCGCGAAATTCTCGCAATTCCGCGCGCGTATCGTCGCCCATCGAAGGCGAGTACGACGACGAAAGTCGAGGAAAGTGCACGACGATGACGCTACATGCGTGTATGCCCGCGCTGCGGCGCGAACTCGAAGAGGGAGTGGAACACGGAGTGACACACAGAGAGCCTCGACGAAGATAGAATACGCTGGCGAGACAAGGATAGCGACACTCACGGAAAGAGATAAAAGTATCGCTAGAGGAAGAAGGAGAAAAGGAGGAGAGGAGGACGAGAGGAAAAACGGGAAGGGGGGAAGAAAATGCAGGGAGGAAGACGGAAAAACGTGCAAAAGAAGGGGAGACTGGCTGCGTTGGAGAGAGAAGGAAAGACGAGAAGCGTCGAGAGGGGCGAGTGCATAGGGCAAGAGGGGCAGGGGAGGGCGCGCATCGGCGTGCAGTGCACAGTGCATGCACCTCCGAGAGGTGTGGGTGAGAAACGCGTTTGTGTTGGCACGAGCGTGTAACTGGGTCGCGGGTTCGACAACTTCAGCCAAGGCTGCTCGCGCAGTGGTTCTCAAACGATGCTTCTCTCGCGATTTCGCTGGCGATTCGATCTTCGACTTTTCTCCAACGCCAGATCGAGTTTCATGGAAATAGTTATAGCTACTTTTCCTTCCAGTTTTCGCCACTTTCGGGAAAGTCGCACGCGTGGTGGTTGCGTTTTATAATTCGTCGACGTGAATCGCGGTAAAAATAACCGTTTCGCGGAAAACACCGAGAAGCGATCGATACGCGATCCAGCGCGAAAACGCGAGTTTACGGTTTAACTAGCTACGTTTAATTGAAGAAATACGACGCAAGGTTTTTCTTGCTGATGTCGCTGGAGATCGATTGCCAACAGACTACTTGTACACTCACTGGCAGTGTCGGCTTTTAGCAATCGATTTTTGAAGATCGAATGTGAACATTTTTAGATAGGTTGCGAAATTTGTTATTTTTTACTATTTTTTTATTATTTATTTCCCAGAAAAATCAGGTTTATCAAATGTTTAGTCACATTTCCAGATTGTCTAATCTTGACATTTCTTTCTAGTTATCCAATCTTTAAATTGTCAAATTCTACAGTTTACAAACTTTTCAACTTCTGAACTTAACAATAAATATCCTACATTTTCTCAAATTCCCAATTCCACAAATCATCAAACTCCTAAAGGTCTAATCTTCTAAATCTACCAATTCTAAAGTCCTCTAATTAGCAAAAATCCCCTAATTCCCAAATGTCCAGCCTTAAAAGTCCACCCCTGTGGAAAATATACCAATTAAAAGTCGCATAAAACGTGTTGTATCCCTTTTTGCCTTCACAACTATTTTCCCTAGGGAAAAGTACGATGCCCGCGGGTGTACCGCGAGCACGCTATCAGAATTATTTATTGCAACGCTTCGACGAGGTCGAGTGATACAATTCTGCCGCGTGCACCCACTTAGCATCGTCTGAACGCGACATTTTTACGCTCGTCGCACCTGGACCATCGATACGAGGTTTCGTCGATTAAAAGATAGATTAGTTACGGTTCCACGTATGGAAAACAGAGGCGGGTTAACGGACTTCCATGTTGAACAGACATCGAAACGCTCTTCCTAAACACACGTTGTATATTCGACTAGTTTCAACTGCCTACAACTGGCTGAATACGTTAGAACTTCCTGCGAAACGGTGGAATAATTAACGTAAGGTTCGTAGAGGCCTACGGCTATACCTAGCCTTTGCAATCGATTTTCTTTGTATAATCTACATGTGATTTGTATGTCGAAATGACGTAATAAACACGTAATACATTTTCCGTGAACGGCGAGCTTTGTTAAAAAGCTCTGTATGAAATTCTTCATTGATTCATGAGCGAGAAAGATTGAATGCGGCGATTCGACGAATTATGAACACGTGAATCATTTTTTTGTATAATCTATATTCAATTTGTTCGTTTGAGAATCGTGATAATAGAGGCTTTGGATGGTCGATCTATGAAATAATCATAAGATGAAGTGATTGAATTTTTTGACTTTTGAGGACTAACTCTTAGGGTTTTTCATGATGAATGTATATTTTTAAAAGGTATTATCGATAACCATTGTCAATATTTCAGAGATGGTAAATACTGGAAAACGACACTGACAACTATGTGAACCATCATGTCGATCCACATTGTCTTTTTCGCTAATATGAATCCTTACAATTAAACATATCTTACAGAAAGTAAAATTTCAATTAGTATGACAAAAGAGCAATTACAAGTTCATATTTCTAAAAGTACCAAAATAATTAACAATTCTTGAATTGCTAAAGCACTGTTCTCAAGTGTTTAAATGACAAAGCGGTGTAATAAAGCATGGTGTCAGAAAAAAATATTAAAAGTGATGGATGAAACGAAGTGGCAGTTGGTAGGAGTTTTCATGAGTTAACCATGAGTTTCCACGTCTAGGGTTACCTTGGCAGCGGTGATTTAACGAGACTCGCGCAAACAACGCAAACCGCTTTAAGGAGACGGAACAGCGCACAGCTGAATGCAGCGAGAAACTTTGCGTCATGTCGTGCATTATCACGAAAGCACGTTCTTTTTATTGGTTTGCCGCCGTCACGTTATTGGAGATCGACGACACGGTTGTTGCTATTGTTCGGTGCTGTTAAACGGACTCGTTCGTCATTCGGAACGACTTTGTAACACGTTCCAAGAGAATCGTAAGTGAAAATATATGTATGGACGTTTTTATCTGGATTGCATATTGCGAACGTTGGTCAACGAAAGGTTTTAGATTTTAGCCTTATATGAAGACACGCTTTATAGTATCGTGCGCTATATTGCCACGTGTAGTAACATTATATGGTTAAATGATACGCGTTGTTAATTTACTAGTTGTTATATTACCACGCGTTATATCGCCAGGTGCCAATTTACTATTTGGTATATTAACACGCGTTATATCGCCATGTGTTAAATTGCTACGTACCGAATTACCACGTATTATATTGCCACGCGTTATATCGCCATGTGTTAATTTACTACTTGTTATATTACCACGCGTTATATCTCCACGTGTTAATTTACTACTTGTTATATTACCACGCGTTATATCGCCACGTATTAATTTACTACTTGATATATTACCACGCGTTATATTGCCATGCGTTAAATTGCTACGAGGCGAATTACCACATGTTATATTACCACGCGTTATATCGCCACGTATTAAATTGCTACGCGTTGAATTACCACGTGTTATATTGCCACGCGTTAAATCGCCATGTGTTAATTTACTACTTGTTACATTACCACGTGTTATATCGCCACGTGTTAAATTGCTACGCTTCGAATTACTGCGTGTTATATTGCCGCGCGTTATAACGCCATGTGTTCATTTACTACTACTTATATTACCACGCGTTATATTGCCATATGTTAATTTACTACTTATGTTATTGCCACGAAGTATATTACTCCGTGTTAAACTTCTACACATCGTATTCAACGAATTACTATAAATTACTGCCTATTATATCACGTATTAAATTACTGTACGTTATATTGCCGTACATCGAACAGCTCCAATATCGTACTTAACTGCAATTAACAAGTTTTCAAAATATTCGATACGATTAAACAGCACAAATGTATCCATGTTTAAAATGCGAGTGCAATTAACTATCTTTAGTTGGGAAAAATCGATATTTCAAGAGTCTCAAAAGTTGCCAAACTATTAGATTATTACACTTATTAAAACTATTCAGTTTAAAAGAGTTTGAAGGGCGTCCGACGTACTTACTCGAACAAGTATCGCAGAAGTGATTTGAAATTGTACGGCGATCGAAGTGCTTGAAAATTCGCAAAAGAGAGAGTATTGAATGCCCATCGGTAGCCGGCTTCTCGAGTCGCAGTGGAAAAGAGAGGGTCGATTTACGTAATCGCATCCTGCGTGAATACGATAGTCAGATCTCGTGGCGGCATTTATTTACGCGTCGCGTGTACGCAACGCGACCGGCAGGAAAACTCGGTTGGAAAACACTGTCGAACGATTTCCCGCGTGAATATAACTACGTAAACTAGCTGCATGATGTAATACGCTTTTAGATTTATCGATTCTTGACTTTCGACATTTTCACTTTTCAAGTTTTTATTCTTTCAAGTTTTATTCTTGTTGTTCGCTTTTTCAATTTTCATGTTTTCGAGCTTTTGACAAGGTTCCAAATTATAAATTTTCATATCTTCAAATTCCCAAACTTCCAAATTTTTAAATCTCTACAAATGGAAATATGTAAATTTTCAAATGCTCGAAATTCCTAAATTCTTAAATTGTGGAATACCGAAAATCCTAGATGACCACGATTCTAGATTCCTGAATTCCTAGATTCCCAAATTAAATTCCAAATTTCCAAATTTCAAATTCCTTCAAATTCCCACATTTCCAAATCCCCACATCCCTAAATACCAAAATTTTTAAATTTCAAATCCTCAAATCTCTAAATTCCTGAAATCTCAAATTTTCGACTGCTTCTATTTCCAAATCCCTATAAATCTCCAACTCCACAAATCCCCAAATTCTGAATTCGAAAATTTACCATTTAAAAGTGAAATTTTCCCCTGCGAGCATATTCCCTAGGGAAGCGCACGATGCTCGCCAAGGTGCAGTTTGTATCGTAAATAGACTTTATAAACTATAAATAGTCGTTCGATGGTAGCGCTGGGAGAAGAGTTTCGCTTCATATCTCCACACGGAGACAAATAAAAAAATATTGCATTTCGACTTATACCACGCTAAACAAATTTGTTACCAGCACCGTTTACTTGATTTATTTATAGACAGTTAACCGTGTTCGCACGAGGTTGAGATCGTATAAAGGTAATTAGAAATTCGCGATGGAAACGCGCTGTTACGAAATGTTCTCGACCGAATTAATTAATTGTATCTCGGCTATAAAACACGTAATTACTCTGCCTACCGCTGGTAATTCGAACCTAAGAAGCCTGTGATAATAAACATTCTTAAATAGTACGAGAAAAAATGTGTTGATGAATGATGTTATCGTTAACTCGAGTTTTATTAGGCGAATTGAACACGCTTTTTTTCGGAGCTTTTATTCAATAGTTTCGTTGAAAGTATTCTTTCGATGTTTCTAAATTACGTCGTAATCGAATCGAGATTTATTTCTCGAACGGTGAATAACCGGCACTCGTTCAATATTAATAATCACCGTTCCAAAGGAATTCCTTCGATTCTTCGATCACACGCGTCCCAGTTACGCGACATAATCGAACTATGCAGACCAGCCTGAACTTATTTCGTGAATACTTCTCATACTTATTAAGTATGTACATAACTCATATCACATATGGAACTTCTCTATAATTTAATTAAATCAGATACATCAAAGGGTATTTGAACAGTAATATTTTATTCGAAATACGATTTAAAAGTACGGACTTTCGATGGCATTCAAGAAGTCAAACATTCTTAAAACCCTTGAACGGGGAACTCGATCGATGTAATAAATTTAATAATTCGAGAAACCTAGAAATATTATTAGTTCCTGGAGGATATGTATTTATACCTAAGGATTTTTAAGTTTAAATTAAGGTGGTTTTTTATAGAATAGTTAGATATTTTAGTTACATCATGTTAGATACTTTAAATAATTTGGAATGTTGCTTTGACATTTAATGTTAATGCAACTTTTTCGAGTTGATCTTTTATATAATAGATGTTTAATAATATTGTATATTATCTGAAAAATTGATCATTTAGAAGTGCCGTTTCAAAAACTATCTATGTGATTGTATTATGTGAACGTTAGATAAGTGGACTCTTGGAGACCATGCAGGTCATATAGGTTCGGCAGCTAACCAGACGCGTACATTACCTTAAATATATGAAGATTATTTAGTAAATATAAAAATGCAGACTTTTCAAATTGGTCTTTCATATAATAGATGTTTAATAATATTATATACTATCTTGTAAAAATTGATCACTTAGAAGTGCAGTTTCAAAAATTATATATGTGATAGTATTATATGAACGTTAAATAAGTGGACGCTTGAAGACTATGCAAGTCATATAGGTTCGTCAACCAACCACATACGTTCATACCTTAAGTTTGTGAAGATTATTTGGAAATTTATATAAAAATATAGAATTCTCAAATAAATATGCACTATTTGCTATGTAATAGAAATGTAGTCATATCAAGTAGTGTGTCATATAAGTTGACTGCTGAAGACAATGCAGCTTCCATAGGTTCGTCAACCAACTTATCAAACGTGTACAGTAAAAGCCTGTGAAGATTATTTGAAAATTTATATAAAAATGCAAACTTCTCAAATAAATATGTATTATCTGTTATGTAATAGAAATGTAGTCATATCAAATAGCGTGTCATACAAGTAGTCAGCTGTAGACAATGCAGGTTCCATAGGTTCATCAGCCATTTTACCAGACGCGTACACTAAAAGTATGCGAAAATTATTAAAAATTTTATTAATTAGAATTTGAGTGTTTCTATCTAATTAATGATTTCTAAAACGCAATGTTGCTTTCTGAAAGATGTTTCGACCATTCGTGAATTGCTAATCTATCGTCACAGCCGGCGCGCGATCCGGAAAGCGCAAAGTCCGCGTACTCGAGCGCGAAATCGCGCGCGACGTCGAAACCCGCAGCGTCGCGACGCGGCCGTCGGGTAAACACGACGATCGATTTCTCCACCCTGCCCTGCCCTGCCCTGCCCTGCCTAACCCAGCCTAACTTCTCGCCACGCTACCCCACAACCTACTGAACGTACAGCCTACTCAAGTTTTTCCTCCTTCTTTGCTCCTATCTCGAAATCTTCGAATCATTGCAAAAATAGAAATCATTTCCAATCGTATGACTTTCGTTCAATTACATATCATGTAACTGTGTGTCGTGTGTTACGTAACTGGCAAGTATGGACGAATTCAGGGGGTGGTTTTGTGTGATTTCTCTTTTGACATTTTCTTTCGGACGGTCGGAAGTTTTATGAAAAATTTCGTTATTAGACTCCGAATATTCATGCGTTTCGACGATAAAAGCGACACACGTGCGTGTATGTGTTTTATATTCGCTGTGTCCTATATCTCTAGATCTAACAGTTCTATACACAATTATACATGTGAAAGATTATGCATATTATATGTACTATTTTTTTAATATTATATTTTTCTGTAAGTTCTATTTTAACTGCAAAATAACATGGCACGTTTCATATTGCAAAATATGAATTGTACAAAAAGAATGATTTATTAGCACAAAACGGAAAATGTTGTTTAAAAATAAATATTTGCATAAATATCTGCGATGTAATAATTATATTTTTCTCAGGGTCTTCACCGGGTTTGTCCAGAAGTAACTATAAGTTATAAAGGCAGCTGGTCATTAAATTCTTATCTTAAATACAGTGTAATTGTGCGATAAATAACAACACGTTACAAAATGGTTATCAATGAATATGTGTTCCAACAAAATGTATCCATGCTTTATTAGACAATTTAAGAAATGAAAACTGAGTTGATGTACTATTTTAAAATTACAAATTTTCATTTCCATCGATGTGTTAGCTATTTTTATGTTTAATATCGATGTCCCATATTTCTACTACCGTTTTCATTATTTAACTAGTACTTCTATTAGTTTTATGTTTTGTATTAATTGTCAATTTGTTGTTTAATATTTTTATTGCTATTTTTATGTTTGACTTTGCATAAAATGTTTTTGTTGCTGGATCCAGAACTTTTTGATTGAAGTTTCAGGAATTCTTTTGATATTATTATGTTTCCATTATTGCAATTTTTGTCTGTTTTTCTATATCTGTACGTTGTATGCATGATTTAGGTGAAAAATATTTCAAATTTAATGGAATGGTAAGGTGATAAAGTTCCAAATTTCAAATTCTCAAATTCCCAAGTTCTTAAATTCCTAATTTCTCAAGTCCCAAACTCTCAAGTTCCAAACTTCCAAATTTCAAATTTTCAAATTTCCAAGATTCCAAATTCCTAATTTCTCAAATCCCAAACTCTCGAATTCCAAACTCCCAAATTTCAAATTCTCAAATTCCTAATTTTTCAAATTCCCAACTTCTCAAATTTCAAACTTTCAAATTCCAAATTTCCAACTTTCAAATTCTCAAATTCCCAACTCTCGAATTCCAAACTCCCAAATTTCTAATTCTCAAATTCCTAATTTCTCAAATTCCCAACTTCTCAAATTCCAAATTTCCAACTTTAAATTCTCAAATTTCTAATTTCTTAAATTCCCAACTTCTCAAAACCCAAAATCTCAAATCCAAAATTCTCAAATTCCAAACTTTCAAATTTCAAATTCTCAAATTCCCAACTCTCGAATTCCAAACTCCCAAATTTCTAATTCTCAAATTCCTAATTTCTCAAATTCCCAACTTCTCAAATTCCAAATTTCCAACTTTAAATTCTCAAATTTCTAATTTCTTAAATTCCCAACTTCTCAAAACCCAAAATCTCAAATCCAAAATTCTCAAATTCCAAACTTTCAAATTTCAAATTCTCAAATTTCTAATTTCTCAAATCCTCAACTTCTCAAACCCCAAACTCTCGAATTCCTAATTTCTCAAAACGCAAACTTCGAAATTCCCAAGTTCCCAAATCTCCAATTTCTCAAATCCCAAACTTTCAAATCCCTAATTTCTCAAAACCCAAACTCTCAAATTCCTAGGTACCCAAATCCCTAATTTCTCAAACTTGAAATTCCCAAATCCCAAATCCCAAATCCCAAACTCCAAATTCCAAATCCCCAAACATTTAAATTCTCAAATCTCTCAGTTCTCACATTCCAAATTCCAGTACAACTCCAGTCCAACAATATTCAGCCATACATTTTACCCTAAACCTACAGATTAACAATACCAACAATACACTACTTATAAACAAAGATATATCATGAGAAGTAAATTCGATAGTAACAGTAATGACCGATTTATATCAAATACCACAATTTATATTTAATGGTTTGTGTTTAGATAAAAAGCTCCATTTCTCTTGTTGCATGTTTCCCACACTTTCAGACAGTTCACTGCTAAAAATACCGGGAAACCGTTAGACCAGCGCTTATAAAGCGTTATTTTAACTTTACAATTCGTGTCGGAACGCCGCAGACCTTAATGATCATAGTTGTATGGTGATCACGTCATAGCAAGAGTCAAGTCGTAGTCATAGTCGCCGGACTCGCTTTACGCAATCTTATCGTTCGTCTCGAGCTGCAATGCCCTCTCCTTTGTCTTTCCACGTTCGGTCATTTTCAACGATACACTGTTATGAAATATTACGAGAACTCTGTGAATAGCCATCGCATGCCATTACGATTTTCCTAGCGTAACTACGCTTTTTCCAACCTTTGTTCTGTTCAGAAAAGGTCTTTCAGTTTCGAAAAATACGGTACCATAAATTCGCACGAGCTAATTAATATGAACCGAATTAATCAAGCTCGTCGAACTGCTAATAAAAATTCGGGATTATTTTTTCAACGATATATTTTATTCATAACTTTCTTTTTATTCAATTTAAATTAATTTCTATTCTCTTTACATTCGAGAATAAAGTTAATTCCAATTAATTAATTCCGATTGTAAAATTAATTTTTGCTTCCCGAAGAGACAAAAGCAGTAACACGAAACTGTAGGATAATAAATTTTTAAAGAAACCGAATAAAAAGGAGGGAATATAAAACCGGTTAATTACAGAAACATTTTGACCGTCTTTCGGTGGCTGACGTAGGTGCATTTTCAGCGACCGAACGCGAGCAGAAAAAGCAGAAGAAAGATCGTTCGAAAATATCGCGGGTAGTGTGTGTCTCCGGTTGCATAACACTGCACCCGGTTCTCTTTCTCCCTCGTTCTCTCTCCACCCTGTCCTCTTTTACCTTCGACGTGACACCTGCTCTCTGTCGCGAAATTCTTTTTTCTCTCCGTGCAAATCCGTGCAACGCGACTTTTTGAGGATTCTGTGTTCCCGTTTGCGGCTCACACTCGCCATCGTTACAACCGTCCACCCGCCTATTTTCACATTTTCCACGGAATCGCGCCCAGCCTTTATTTCGTTTTCTGAAAAGCTTTCCCGCAGCTCGACTATCTATTTTTTAATTTTTTTTTTTTAACGGAAGAAGCTCGGAGCCTCAGGCGTACTCGAAGCAAAATAAAAAAACACCGACGGACAATTTGCGAAGAATTCGAGTGCGATTAATTGCTCGGAACAAGTGCGAATTCGTAATTTGCGATGTGGAAC
Organism: Megachile rotundata; assembly: GCF_050947335.1. Classification (NCBI taxonomy): domain Eukaryota; kingdom Metazoa; phylum Arthropoda; class Insecta; order Hymenoptera; family Megachilidae; genus Megachile; species Megachile rotundata. Next base: position 7,706,979 of record NC_134991.1, on the reverse strand, counting down.
GCGGTTCAACGAGTTTTTCACGACCGTCTGTGAGAATCGCGGCCTTTGGGGACCCAGGGATCGCGTTTCGTGCGAACCAGTTAACAGACACTTTTGCAAGCATGCTGTCTCATTTTAATTTGTATGCTTTCTAATTTTTTGAAGTCTTGAAATTTTAGTTGTAATGGGTGCAATATTTGGGAGAGAGATTTGTATATTTCTGAGATTACATACGTGTGAATTTTGGAATTTTTGGGATTTTAGGAATTTTTGAATTTTTGGGGTTTTAGGAATTTTAGGAATTTTTGGAATTTTTGAGATTTTTGGAAATTTTGGGATTTTTGGAATTTTTGGGGTTTTAGGTGTTTTTGGAATTTTTGGAAGTTCTGGGATTTGTAAGGTTTGGAGGTGACAAATACCCTAATTTGCAAATTTCAAATTCGAAAATCCTTAAATTCTCAAATTCCCCAATTTTTAAATTCCAAACTTCCAAATTTAAAATTCTCAAATTCCCAATTTCCCAAACTCCTAATTTCTCAAATCCCAAATTCTCAAATTTCCAATTTCTCAAATTCCAAAGTCTCAAGTTCCAATCTTCCAAATTTCAAATTTTCAAATTCCCAATTTCTCAAATTCCAAACTCTCAAGTTCCAATCTTCCAAATTTCAAATTCTCAAATTCCCAAGCTCCCAAATCCTAACTTTCTCAAATCCCAAACTCTGAAATTTCAATCTTCCAAATTTTAAATTCTCAAATTCCCAATTTCTCAAATCCCAAACTCTCAAATTTCAAGTTCTCAAATTCCTAATTTCTCAAATTCCAATCTTCCAAATTTTAAATTCTCAAATTCCCAATTTCTCAAATCCCAAACTCTCAAATTTCAAGTTCTCAAATTCCTAATTTCTCAAATTCCAATCTTCCAAATTTAAAATTCTCAAATTCCCAATTTCCCAAACTCCTAATTTCTCAAATCCCAAATTCTCAAATTTCCAATTTCTCAAATTCCAAAGTCTCAAGTTCCAATCTTCCAAATTTCAAATTTTCAAATTCCCAATTTCTCAAATTCCAAACTCTCAAGTTCCAATCTTCCAAATTTCAAATTCTCAAATTCCCAAGCTCCCAAATCCTAACTTTCTCAAATCCCAAACTCTGAAATTCCAATCTTCCAAATTTCAAATTCTCAAATTCCCAATTTCTCAAATCCCAAACTCTCAAATTTCAAGTTCTGAAATTCCCAATTTCTCAAATTCCAATCTTTCAAATTTCTAATTTTCAAATCCTTAATTTCTCAAATTCCGTCTTCTCATATTCAAAAGTCTCAAACCTCCATTTTCTCAAATTCCAAATTCTCAAACTCTAACTCTTCAAATCACCAACTGATCAAACTTTAAATTCTCAAATTCAAATGTTGAAACTATCAAATTAACCTTAATTAACATCAAGATCTCTAATTTTCAAGTTTGCCCCCAGGTCGAATCTACTTACCCCAGATACCATTTATTAAAACTTCTACAGTATATTTACTTCTACAGTAAACATTTCCATAATATATCATTACAAATAATAGCAAATAATTACAGTCTACCAACAGAAAATCTCTCAGTCCGCCAACAGAATTATACACGAACCCTTAATCATAAGTTCCTCTAATATCATACTTGAATAGTATGCAAGGTTTTCTTCGAACTCCGTTCGAAGATCATAAATAGCGTTAAGCACGTGTAAGCTGAATGGTAGTGATTCGACCATCTATGGAATTAATTTAGAAAAAAATAATGTGCTATCTCATTAGTGGATCGAATCGAACGTTTTCCCCTCGATACATTTACAAGCAGCTCGCTAATGAGTCTAACGAGTGAACCGCGTACAAACGCGTTCGAATGGACACATCTAAATTGGTAACGAGTGTGACGAGCCAAGAGTGCCGTTTTTGCGATGCTGTCCTACATCGAATCGCAACATGGCAATGGGCCGACTCGGGAATCGCCGGTCGATAATCTTTCTTCCTATCGCAACGTCTTCCTGCTGTACTTAAATATTGAGCTTTCGTCGCGATAACGACCCTTGTTATTTTAATCGTTCAGTTTCGCACGAAACCTTTGCCTTTTTTTGTGACTCACCTGTTACCGACGTGTTTCGAAAGTGAAATCCGCGATAATTGAATGTTGGTAAGAAATGGATACATTAAACTCAGATAAAATATGAGGAGAGAGTTTCTTAAATTGTGAACTTAAGGACTTTCTCAATATTAATTGAAGGTGGTTAGAGATCTTGATAAGTCGTTGATTTGAACTGAAGTGGAAGACATCTTGAATGAAGACACTTTGTGAACGATTAAAAACTCGATTTCAATCTTAATAAAAATTATGCCTTATTTATATTTGTTCATATTGTATTTCTGGCTCCATATTTGTGGAATAATGTAGCTGTAACACCAGCAAGGCGTTAACGTCCTCATAAATGAATAACTCCATAAAGCTGGATTCACAGAGCTTATCTCTAAGCTGTAGTAGTTTCACTTAATACAATTCAAATAGTTAACGAGGTATTAAAATCTCCGTAGACTTCTTCTACGAATTAATTACTTGCCACAAAGTTGAGCTAAGTCGAGTCAACTGCAACCTTCGTATGCATTTTGTTCGACTGACGATTTGAAGTTGCGTGTAGAGTTACTACAGTCAGAGTTACTGTTAGATATAAAGTTACCGTTAGATACAGAATTATTAGACTCAAACGTGGACTAACTGCTACTAGAACTAAAGTTGCTCAGACTTGCTGCTATTAGACATAAAGTTGCTACAGTTGGACGTAGAATTATTCGAGTCATACGTGGAGTTATTAAGGGTTGGATAAAGAGTTACAGGACAAGGCAGATGTAAAGTTACATGTTGTAATGTTACTATAGTTAGCTGTAGAAGCTGTCTACAATTTAACATAAGGCTAGATGAGTGATAATAATTGGCAAGATTACAAGTGGTGCATTTACAAAGATGCATTTATATCGCATGACTTAACACTTGAAGTGCAACCCTGCGAATCACAGAAGGTGCTTCCAGTTGCTAATTTTATTCTCAATAAATCTAGCAGACAACTTACAAACTTTGCCGCCTCCATATATATAAAATTATTTATACTTGATTAGAAATGGTTTCCTATTAAATAAGAGACACATCAAAATTCATACTTCAATACATACCAGAAATGAATTTTGGTGAAACGAATTTTATGGTCAAGTTTTAAATAATAACAATTACCAGACACATACCAGAAATGAATTTTGGTGAAATGAATTTTATGGTCAAGTTTTAAATAACAACAATTACAAGATATATACCAGAAATGAATTTTGGTGAAATGAATTTTATGGTCAAGTTTTAAATAACACAATTACCAGACACATACCAGAAATGAATTTTGGTGAAATGAATTTTATGGTCAAGTTTTAAATAACAACAATTACAAGATATATACCAGAAATGAATTTTGGTGAAATGAATTTTACGATCAAGTTTTAAATAACAATAATTACCAGATACATACCAGAAATGAATTTTGATGAAATGAATTTTATGGTCAAGTTTTAAATAACACAATTACCAGACACATACCAGAAATGAATTTTGGTAAAATGAATTTTACGATCAAGTTTTAAAAAGCAACAATTACCAGACACATACCAGAAATGAATTTTGGTGAAATGAATTTTATGGTCAAGTTTTAAATAACACAATTACCAGACACATGCCAGAAATGAATTTTGGTGAAATGGATTTTATGGTCAAGTTTTAAATAACAACAATTACCAGATACATACCAGAAATGAATTTTGGTGAAACGAATTTTATGGTCAAGTTTTAAATAACAACAATTACCAGACACATACCAGAAATGAATTTTGATGAAATGAATTTTATGGTCAAGTTTTAAATAACAACAATTACCAGACACATACCAGAAATGAATTTTGGTGAAATGAATTTTATGGTCAAGTTTTAAATAACAATTATCAGATACATACCAGAAATGAACTTCGATGAAATGAATTTTATGGTCAAGATTTAACACTAAACCTACCGGCATATAGTGTATACTTAATTTGAAATTAAAAATGAAGTTAAAAAATAAATAAACAAACGACGAAACATAAAATAGAACATACATTTATCCTTTATCTTGATGAAAATCAATGCGGATTTCAAGAAATGTACTTTAACAAAATGTGTACCTTATAATCAGAAACTTGTGGAGCGATCATTTGACCAGTTTGGTAGTTTCAGTTTTAAATAACAACAATTACCTATTAGAATATTACACAAAAATAAAAATAACAAAAGTTCAGTAATAATACTTCAACAAAGTTTAGTAATAATTCCTTCAGTAATCTCTTTACGTCTTTGAAAATAGGGATAAGCCTTTCTATCCCGCTAATGAGATGCACGATTACTTCGATAGAAGAATCACTTCCGAGACCAAGAGCGCAACGTGCTCTGTAATTTCACACCATGGACCATTAACGGATCGTGGAGCGATAATTAAAAAGAATAAAAACCAACAGTTTGATCGTCTCCTCTTTCCGCTCCCACGATTTTTAACACGAGGTCTAAGGTAAATATACCTGTGTGTGCGACCGAGCATCGACAGCGAGATCATCCCAAAGTGCAAAGGTTAGAAACGTGATCGCAAGTGGAGGCGCACCGTGCTAGCCCGACAATGGGTTTCGAGATATCGAGATATCCCGCTTTAAGGAGATTCAGCGTTAACCCGTCAGCCATGCGCATGCACGTGTATCCTTGCAATTTCCTTCTCGAAAAGAACCGGCGCAGCTCATCGACACGCCACGTGCAGCTTGGAAGTACGAGAAAAGCTGGTTTTTGGGATGTGGAGATTTGCGGAGTTGAGAATAGGGAGGTTTGAGAAATTGGGAACTTGAGAGTTTAGGGATTTGGAAATTTAGGGAGTTGAGAAACTGGGAATTTGGGAATTTGGGGTTTGAGAAATTTGGAGGTTTGAGAAATTGGCAACTTGAAAATTTGGGGGGTTTGAGAATTTTGGATATGTGAGAATTAGGGGGGTTGAGAAATTGATATTTGTGAATTTGGGGGTTTGAGAATATGGAGATCTGAGAAATTGAGAAGTTGTGAATTTGGGGGGTTGAGACTTTGGACGTGTGAGAATTTGGTGATGTGAGAAATTGGGAGATTTGAGAATTTGGGGGTTTCAGAATTTGGAAACGTGAGAATTCGGAGGATTTGCGAATTCGGAGACGTGAGAATTTGGACATTTGAGAATTTGGAAACGTGAGAATTTAGACATTTGAGAAATTGGTGACTTAAGGATTTCAAGGGTTCTGAACTTGGAAACCTGAGACTTTTGGAGATTTGAGAATTTGGACATTTGAGAAATTGAGGGTGTGTGACTTTGAAGACCTGAGCATTTAGAACATTGCGAATTTGTGGATTTAAGGATTAGGAGATTTTAAAAATTGATTTTAGAAAACTTGAGAATTTAAACATTTAAGAAAGTGATGATATATGAATTTGGGGACTTGATGGTTTGAAAGTTTCAAAATTTGAAAATGTAAGAATTTGAGGCATATGAAAATTTAGAGATTTGAGAAATTAAGGTTGTGAACATTTGGTGTAACAATTTGATAATACATGATTTCAAGGACTTGAGAATTTGATTATACAGGAATTTAAAAATTTTGACACCTAAAAATTCATAAATCTAAAAATTTGCAAATTTCAGTTTCAAATAAAAAAATTTGCAAGTGTGGGCATACCTCTAAAAAACTTACAAATTACAAAGTGTAAGAATTGAAAAATTAAACAAACTTGTTTATCCTTTTAAATTACAATTCACTTGTAATCATTTCACCTCACCACTTCTCAAATCACTCTCCCAATTCAACCCTCGTCAATCTTCCTCTAACTACTATCTGCCATCTCCATTCAAAAACATTTTAAACGCATCTATGGATTAGGTTGATTTAAAGACGCCTTTCATGGATATCATTGAATCGAACTCCCACCAATACAGATGGAAAGTAGTTGACTAATATATCACTGTTCCTATGAACTTTCTCATCCACATAACTGTCCGCAGAAAATTACGAGGAAGAAATTCCTGGAACCTCTTAAACGGTTCACATACGTGGTGCAACGTGAGTTTTTCACGAATTCGCATCTAAACGGGCAATATCGTTTGACCTATCGATAACGACGTATTGAGCTTTCGACTACGTGTGCACTCGCGAGTGCGGCTCTCCTTTGGCATTCGACGGGAATACATTCCTCGGGAACATCGATATGGAATTCGTGGACAACGGCCGCGCGTTTCCGTAGAAATTTCTGTAATTACGAGTGCGCACTGTGAAATCATGGGGAGCCTTAAGAGTCTTAAATGCATTGCATTGGTGAACGCTGAGCGGAGATTAAAGAAACGGTGAAATAGGGAGTTGCTGTTGTATTGGTTAGGTTAGGTTACTCAAGTCTGAATTTTGGATTTTTTAAATTTGGGGATTTAGAAATTTGTCAAGTTAGGAGTTTAGGGATTTGGATATTTAAGAATTTGAGAATTTAGGAAATTGGGGATTTAGGAAGTTGGGAATTTAGGAAATTGGGGATTTAGGAAGTTGGAGATTTAGGAAGTTGGGGACTTAGGAAGTTGGGGACTGAGGAAGATGGGGATTTAGGAAGTTGGGGATTTAGGAAGTTGGGGACTTAGGAAGATGAGGATTTAGGAAGTTGGGTATTTAGGAAGTTGGAAATTTAGGAAGTTGAGGACTTAGGAAGTTGGGGACTTAGGAAGTTGGGGACTTAGGAAGTTGGGGATTTAGGAAGATGGGGATTTAGGAAGTTGGGGATTTAGGAAGATGGGGATTTAGGAAGTTGGGGATTCAGGAAGTTGGGGATTTAAGAAGTTGGGGATTTAGGAAGTTGGGGATTCAGAAAGTTGGGAATTTAGGAATGTGCAAAATTTGTAATATTTTATCCTTGAAACTTAATCATTTAAAAATTTTATATTACATATTTAATTTCATCTCAATCCATAGAAACCCTAAGGCAAATTTCAAACCTACAAAATTGCGACAAATTCTAACAAAAATTGCGACAAATTTTTCTTAATAATCATCTGATTTCTCCAAAGTCCCAAATGCAAATTTCCACCACAAACTCCAATATTTCCAAGAATCTTTGAAAATTTTCAGTGGTAACTAAAATTTATTCAAAGAAGCTTCCACCAATGAACCCAATTATAAATAAACTATCGCTACCGTATCAATAGTTATTGAAAGATGCAAAGACTGTTCGAAGCACATGTGCGTCTGTATCGAATAAAATTACATAACGTAGCAATTACTAGTAAACGTACATTTTGGTCGATAACATAATATTTCGATGATGTTACATCGCGAGTTGCATAATGCGTCACGATACATTTGACGTGATATAACGTAGCCACAACAGCGTGTTAATATTTTTCAAGCAACGACCAAAGTGGTAAATATTTGATATCGGACGAGGATATTTATAAATATCCATTGTACGATATCAACGTCCTATTACGTCTTCGTGTCTCGATTTGTCGAGTCATCTATTCCCATTCGTTTCATCGTTCAATTATCTCCGTCGTTTATGCACGCCTCGTCGCTCAATCGGTTTTTATCTGTTACGAAACAAACAACCATCTCGATGCATGTAAGTCACTGCATTACTCCCGAAGACAATGAATCCGACAGATCAATTCTGATCGACTACTAACAGTACAAAAATCATTGTCCGTAATGATGCAAGGATTTTAACATTAATTAATTAGACATTCAGGAGATTGACTGATGAAAGTTACTTCTCAGTTCCTTCTCAGGTAGTTTTTAAATTCGTAGTATTTGGGTTTTGTATATTTTTAGTTATGGAGCAGGACTCTATGGGGAAGATCTAGGAAAAAATATTAATAACTAGCTTTTGGGAGGCAGTTTCACAAATTTTATATTTAATGAATTTAATGAGTTAGGTCTTCAGGTTTGAAAATTTGGAATTTTTGTATTTTGGAAATTTCGGAATTTGAGGATTTGGAAATTTTTGCAATATTGAACTTTAGAGTTTTGAGGGTTAATAGAGAATTTTTATTTTTCAGAACTTTCATAATTTTCATAATTTTCATAATTTTTATAATTTTCATAATTTTCATAATTTTCATAATTTTCATAATTTTCATAATTTTTATAATTTTCATGAATTTGATCATTTTCTTTTTTTTCATAATTTTATGAATTCTATGAATTCTACAAAATTTATGAATTTTACGACTTCTACGAATTCTACGAATTCTACGAATTTTACGACTTCTACGAATTCTACGAATTCTACGAATTCTACGAATTCTACGAATTCTATGAATTCTACGAATTCTATGAATTCTATGAGTTCTATGAATTTTATGAATTCTATGAATTTTACAAATTTTATGAATTTTATGAATTTCATAAACTTTATGATTTTTATGAATTTTATGAATTTCACGAAGTTTATGAATTCTATGAATTTTATGAATTTTATGAATTTTATGAATTTCATGACTTAAGAATTGTAAGAATTTAATGAATTTAAAAAATGTTAGGAACCCGGAGAATTTTAAGAATATGAAAATTTGTGATCATTAAAGTCCAAAAATAAAAACATTATTAAACTCGATACGCTAAGAATTTGAACTACGTAATCAAACTCTCCATCTCACAGAATTTTCACAATCCAAATCCTAATTATTGAAAAATTCATACACGGAAGAGCAAATACACAGGTAGGTAAACGTCCCTTAAATGAACGCTAAGGGCGGTCGTGTTGAACGATATGGTGAAATTGGTAAGACATTCAGCGACGGTTAATCATCCCTTAATCATTTATAAGAGAAACGATGAAACGTCTTCTCTAGAAGACGGTCCATTAAAACAAACTCGCCACGGCATGGAGATCCGTTCAACGACGCCGCTTAAAGAGATATTAATTATTCGACTTCTAAGCCCTTCATTATTCACATAACTGGAACTCCGGGTGCACGGGAGCCCGGAATACGCCTCGAAGAGAAAAGAAAAAAAAAAGAAAGAATTGCGCGATGGAGGGACGAGGATGAAGGAAAGAAAGAGGAACACCTACCTCTTTAAAAGGTGCGCGCCTATAGGCCAGTGGGAGACGAAGAAAGAATCGAAAAGTTAGAAGCTGCGAAAAGAAGACAGTGAATGGCTGAGAAAGAAATGGGATGGTGAATGAGGGAGAAAGACAAAAATAAAGGCAGATAGACGGAAGTAGGTACATAATGAGGGAGAAAGAGACGAGAAGTTGAAATGAGAGAAATGAGAGTGAGTTGGGAGAAAGATACAGTGCAAGGTAGGGGTTGAAACAGGGACGACTATAGTAATTTTTATGCCACGGGCAATACATAATATATTACTATTCGGATCTAGATTTTTATATTTAACGCTACTATGTTCTACATTTTTTAATTTTTGTGCCATCTGTCTGGGAGTTTTTAAATTCTTTGATTTTTAAATTTAGGAATATCGAACTTCCTAAGGTAGTTACATTCTTCCAATTGTTACAAATTTCCAGGTGTCCCAATTCCCTGGGTTATAAATTCCCAAATTTTCCAATTACCTATGTTACAAATTTCTACATGTCCCATTTCCCTAGGTTACACATTCTCAAACGTCCACATTCCCTAGGTTTCAAATTTCCAAACGTCCCAATTCCCTAGGTTAAAAATTCTCAAACCTCAAAATTCCCTAGGTTACAAATTTTCAAACGTCTAAATTCCCTAGGCTTCAAATTTCCAAGTGTCCAAATTCCCTAGGTTACAAATTTCCAAATGTCTCAATTCCGTAGTCTCCAAATTGCCAAATGTCTTAATTCTCTAGTGTCTAAATTTCCAAATGTCTCAATTCCCTAGATTACAAAGTTTCAAACGTAAAAATTTCCTAGGTTACAAATTTCTAAATGTCCCAACTTCCTAAGTTACAAATTTCCAAAGTCCAAAGTCCCTAGTTCCAAAATTTCCAAATGTCATAATTCCCTAGGTTACAAACTTCCAATCATCCAAATTCTCTAGTCTCCAAATTTCTAAATGTCCACAGTCCCTACTTTCCAAATTTCCAAATGTCCCGATTTCCTAGTCTCTAAATTGCCAAATGTCCCAATTCTCTTGTTCCTATATTTCCAAATGTCCAAATTTCCCAGTTTTCAAATTCACAAATTCCCTAATTCCTAAATTTCCAGTAACCAATTTTCCAATTCCTTAAAATCCTCATACCCCTAATTCCCAAATTTCGAAATTTTAAAAATCACAAATTTTCCAATTTAAAATAATCAAATTCCTTAAATTCCATAGTTTCTAAATTCCTGAATTGATTTGTAAATGTTCCAATTCTCTAATGCCATTCGCAAGTTCCCAATTCCCAGAAATTTTCAAATTCCCCACTTCTCCAGTCTCCAAATTCCCTAATTTTGTCATTCTAAATATCCCTAACATCCAATCATAAGAATTCCCCAGTTAACTCGCTAATAACTGTGAAGATCCTTGAAAAATTGGCAGTACTTCGCTTAATGTCTATACTAAAGTACCTATTACAACAATCATTACATGGAAACTTCCCCGAAGACACGCGTATTCACTAGGGGATGAAATAACTCATACAGGATTTATCCGATATAAATTCGACAGTTCCGAAGTACTTGTCATAGAACGCGAATGCACGTGTTGCACCGCCGCTAGCTGCGGCCCTGTGTTGAAGCATCAGCGTGGCGAGGGTTGGGTCGTGAAGCTGCCGCTGCTGCAGCTGCAGCTGCAGTTGCAGTTGCAGAAGGGTGAGGCGCGGTACAGGAGGAGAAACGGAAGCGTGGGTTCGCAGATCGATAGCCGCGCGCCCGTGCAACCGAAGCTCGACTCGCGTCGCGTCGCCAACCACGACGACGATGTTGTCGTCGTCGTCGTCGGTGCTCGTGGTCGTCGTCGGCGTCGTCATCGTTGACGTATGCTACGACGTTACCGCGGCGCAGACGCTCGATACGCCCCTAGCACGTGCAGCGTTTTCTCATCGTTCGAAAGCGCGAGCTTTATCGTCGAAACGACGGACAATGGTCGAGCTTCTTCCTTTATTTCTCTCCGTTCTTTCGTCTACGTCTGACTCTTCCTTTTTCCATCCGCGTTTTTATTTTCATTTTTCTTCTTTTTCGGTCTTGTCGTCCCTTTTTTTTGGTGCCTTTTAATGGACACGCCTTGTTCGCTCGATGCGACTCTAACGAGTCGAAAATTTCAGCCAAGCGGATGTTTCGTCGACGACGCGAGCTGATTGACGTCGAGACGGATCGATACCGGCTCAGCTTTAAAACGCTTTTCGCTGCTATTCGCACGATGGATTGTTGTTACTTCTCATGGTGTTGCGCTGTTGTTGCTGTCGGTTCACACTTCGCTGCACGACTTTTATTTGCTCCGACGTTTTTACCATTCTGAATACTTTCGAACTTTTACAATTATAATACTATACGACGACAGGCTGTTTTTTATATTGAAAATTTATTTTAAAACAAGTCTAAAATTTTACTTTATTATGGAGTGTAGAATTGTAATTGTAAGATAGCACAAATTTAATCTTTTTATTAATAAAATTCATTTATGTTTCCTAAAATGTTTCCTAAAATATAAACATTTCGTAAGATATTTATAACAGAATGCAAAATAAGTTCCATCGAATATCTCTAATTTTTATTAATTATTTGAAAAAGTTACATTATCATAATGTCCTCTGGACTTTCCTCTATATATGTTCGCACAATTTAATATCATTTTAAAATATAATCGAGTGAATCAGCTGCAATAGCTATTCTCGTGAATAAATTTGGGAGATAAAAGTATTGGTACAAAATGGATGGAAGAATATTTAACGTGTGTCGATCGTTTTATTCCGGAACGATCGTTCCATGTGGTACCATGATAACCATTGTACACGATAATGAACCTTCTGAAATTTGAATAATATTCCCCCGCGATACAAACGAATTAAATTTCCGTATTCAGAATGTAACGTCCCGTTTAAAACCCCCTTTCTTCTGCCTCTTTCGCGCGTTCAACCATAGGTTTTAATTGCGATGGGATTTACAGTCGCATAGGTAGCATCGTGTACCATCCAATGAAATTATTTCGAAACTCTGTTACACACAAAATTGACCTGAATGTATCTATATAACCATTTTTGCGCGAAGCTTCGAACAAACGAACGTAATATTATAATACTCTTGGCGGTTTTGTAATGTAATTTACCGTATTATTTGCACGTGTAGCGTTTGTTCTTTTCACAATGAACGTTGGGATAAATCTTGTATTTTCCAAATATTCTTTGTTTTTTCACGTGTTACTTTATCGAGGATTATTATACGGAAAAAATATGCATTCGGATTGATCGAAATTATCCCCTGGATATTTCAGGGATTTTTACATTTTATTCACGTGTGATTCATATGAATACATGTGTGTTGGAATCGAATCTGAAAAAACTCGTATGTACGTAGATATGTTTGTCTCTATGTGTATAAGTTTATATGTATGTCTTCATGTGTGTACGTTCATATGTAAGTATGTATGTACGTATGTTTCCATGCGTGTGCGTTCATATGTAATTGTGTATATATATCTCATTATGTGTATATATATCATGTGTGTATGTTCATATGTCAGTATGTATGTATGTCTCCATGTGTGTATGTTCATATGTAAGTATGTGTGTATATCGCCATGGATGTATGTTCATATGTCTATATGTATGTATGTCTGCATGTGTGTACGTTCATATGTCAATGTTTATATATGTCTCTATGTGTCTACGTTCATATGTCACTATGTATGTATGTCTCCATGTGTGTATGTTCATATGTATGTATGTATGTATGTCCCCATATGTGTATGTTCATATGTATGTATGTCTCCATATGTGTATGTTAATATGTAGGTACATGTCTCCATGCATGTAGTCCATATGTATGTATTGACATGTCTGTATAACTATGTATGTATCTATACAGAAATATATGTATGTATATGTACGTTGTCTAATTTGCCTTATATCGTCAAACCCAGTAGATCACGTTAGTTTAAAAACGTCGTGTAAGTGCATAAGTCATAGAATATTTTCACTTTTTTCGTCGTACAAAGTATGTCGTCCCTTTTAAGTCTTTCATATTTTCCTTAACGCGATAGTGTGTTTATGCAGTATGCACCATTGTGTAAAGACAGCAGCGTTTACCTACTTACGATAGTTGTACCTATTACTATAATCTTATCGTATCGCGACGCCTATAAGGTCGACGATCTTTGAATGACTGGAGGTATACGTGCACGGTACCTGCATATCGTTTTTCTTTATCACATAAATAATAACGAAGTATTTCAGAACCAGTTATTCGAGTCGAGCATACAATTCGTAAATTTCAGCCAGTTTACTATTCGTAATTTCAGAAAAGCGTATCTTCATTTTTCAAGAAGTCTGATGCGGATGGGTTGACACGCGCTAGGTCTCATTCATGTATAAACAGGTAACGTAGAATGCTTAAAAATAGTACCACCGTTCAGTGAAATTTAATATTGCACATGTTTGAAATGGATTTTGCTTGTAACACAGTGACGTCGAACGGGTATTTTCGCGGAGATATTAATTCGAATTTCTGCCGGCGGTTACTATTTAAGGAGGATCGAAATTCGCACGATCCGGCGAACGGATAGACAGTTCGACAGAGAGTCGACGGTAACCGTGCGATCATAATAGGCGGATAAGTATGAATCGGAGAGTGATCACGATAAAACGAGAGACGTGGATTGATTTCGTAACGGCAACCTTCGAACCCGTTCGACGGCTCTGAAAACACGCCGACCAAGAGGACGAAGAATTGCCATCGTTGAACACCGTTCACTGACAGACTCGCGTGGCTGCGTTGGCTTTCACTCGCGAAAAAAATACGTGAAGCCCTGCCGGTGACATGAACTGAATATTTGACCGTTCCCAAACGGGGATAAAAATGATCCCGGATCGCTTTAAAGAAGACTTATACTCACGATGAGGATGGCAAGGTGCTGGACACTTTTGGTACACCAATTTTTTTCATTTTCGTGGTTTTACATTTCTACATTCAGTTTTTCATTTTCATATTTATACACTTTTATGTTTCCAAATTTTTGAATTCCCGCTTTTCACAATTTTTTATTTTCCCTTTTTGTTAATTTTTCCGCAGTTCGGTTTTTTAATTATTCAATTATACAAGTTTTCAAGTTTTCAAGTTTTCAAATCTTCAATCCTTCAATTCTCCGATTCTTCAATTTTTCAATTCTTCAATTATTCGATTTCTCAATTACTTAATTTCGCAATTCGTCAATTCTTCATTATTTCAATTTTTCAATTTTTCAAGTTTCGTATATTCAGTCTTTTGAAATTGTCAGTTCCTCATTTAAATGAATTTGAAGTCGTAAGAAATCATTGAATCAAGGAATATGGAAATCGTATCAAATCTTCAAGTAAAGAATCTTTGAATCTCCTCAAACTTTAAACCTACAACTTTCAAAGTTGCAATCCAGTAAAAGTTTCAAAATTATAATATATCAATTTCCATACTATATTTGATAAACCTATGAACGTAACGTGGAGTTTGGGATTGTTTAATTTTATCCCCTTTTGTGTGACGAACACAATCGATAAGCGATGCGAAGATTAACAATTACTATCGCAAATAATGGCGGCGATATAATGGAAACTGCACAAAGAGCCACTTGCGAAACAATGCAATTTATTTCTCTGGCGAACGAAATTACTTAATTTCCTGAACATCGTTCCCGAAACGTTGCGACGTTCCATTAATAACCGGTCGTTATTAGACGCGCGTCTTCCCAAAGAGACGCGAAGGAATAGGCTGAAATGGCAATTCTCTGTTCGTCGATGATCTCGAACTTCGCTATCGTTATCCAACGATAGCTCTCGAATCGAGTGTCACGCGGAAAGTACGCGATTATTTGATTTTATTAATTGGCAATAATCTAGCTAATAGCGTGGAATTATTGTTTAGATCATAGTTATTTCGAGGAGAAATTAAGTAACACATGATAGTAGTGTATTGCAGAATACGATAGGTTTTGCCTAGAAAGTTTACCTAGAAAAATGGCGACATAGGGGGAAATTTGAGAATTTACAAGTTCCTTCATCTGATATCAAAACGTATCCAAACATTAACTACATTACATTGTGCTCTAATTTTAACAATAATAAAGTCATAAATCGACTACTTGTCAGTCTTAGTAACAGAACAATAAAGATTTAGCAAATGTCCAAAGGAGGTTGATATTTAACGTTGTCACTATCTAGGAGAATTGTTAAATAATTTACATTCATATAAAACATTCTCAATAACTGTCAACTGCATAATCAATGTAGTAAATACTTGTTTGTGCAGATGCTATCATTTTCAGTATCCAAATTTGAGTATAGAAATACCTAGTACAAGCACGAGATTTCGAGTGGAACATGTAAAATCATTGAAAGATAATTGATATTTGATTGTCATGGAAATTATCAGTGATGTGCTATCAAATTAATAGAGATGGGTAATTGAAAGAAATTGATAAAAATCGTACAGATAATAAATTAGCGGTTTATGTTGCTTTATAATTAATATTATTCTGTGTCTGATCATATCTGGCTATTTCTACTGTCGAGGATTGTATTAAATCTACAAGTGAATATAATGTTAATTGTACGACGAATATGATTGTAAATTACTCGATGAATATTTAAATCTTCAAGTTATTAAATTTGGATAGGGTGAAATTTTTTTATTCAGAGATTCAGAAATTATCCAAACCTTAATTTTTAAATTTATCAACTGTTGGAACACTTAAAATCTTAACAATTTAAAAATTTTCCAATACGACATCTTTCATACAAGTTTACAAGTTTACAAATTTTCAGATTCCTCCAAAAAATTGATAACTCATAAGTCACTCATCAGGAGTTCAAGAGGATATTACTGAGCGATGCTGCGGGCTTTCTTAAGACCTTCAGCGCAAACCACTCTTATAAGGATACTTTTGTCAAATAAATTCTAAATTAACAATATGGAGTCCATCACGATCAATTAACAGGTTGAAACGATAGGGAAGTTGAAATTCGATTAAGTGATAAAAAAACTTGTTTTCTCATCAGGAGTTCAAGAGGATATTACTGAGCGACACTACGGGCTTTCTTACAAATCTTCAGCGCAACCCACTCTTACGTGGCTACTTTCATCAAATAAATTCTAAACTGAAGATATGAAGTTCACCACGATCGATTAACAGGTTGATAGGGAAGTTGAAGTTCGATTAACCCGCTGAAATTTGTTTTCTCATCAGGAGTTCAAGAGGACATTACCGAGCGACGTTACGGGCGTTCTTCTTACGAAGCTTTTGCGCAACCCACTCTTACGTGGGTACTTTCGCTTTGCATAATTTACTCGCGGCGTTTCGATCGCGTATTCGTATTCGGGACGGCTATGACTCTCGCGACATCGTCCACTTGCTTTTGAAACCGTTCCCGTCCTTTGGCTATTTCGAACGAAACAAGCGTTTCCCTGGGCTTCGTGGAAACCGCTCGCTACGTCGGCCTCGCTTTTAAACGATTTCTCTGAAACTAGCGGAGAGATACGAGGCTTCTATAACGTGTCTTCGAGTTGATTAAGTTCTACGCTATACACTCGCGCTGCTCGACTTCTGGCTAGATCATTGACTTTTGCGAGTTTCATCATCGATCGATCTGACACTTCGACTGACGCTAACTATGCCAATTGAAAATACATTATTTCACGATTTTTGTAGGTTGGAGCAAAGCTGAATTTTTATAAATTTTTGCTTCGAGGATTTATATTTGTTAATTTGTAAATTTTCAAATATTCGATTTCCCAAATTTCCAATTTTTCAGATCTCCAAATTTTTAAATTCCCAAGTTTTCAAAAGTCCTAACATTTTTAGATTCCCAAATTTTCAAATTTCCAAGTTTTCAAAAATCCCAAAATTTTCAGATCCCCCAATTTTCAAATTCCCAAGTTTCCAAAAATCCTAAAATTCTCAGATCCCCAAATTTGCAAATTCCCAAATTCTCAGATCCCCAAATTCTCAAATTCGAAACTCTCAAATTCCAAATTTCTAACTTTCAAATTCTCAAATTCCCAACTTCTCAAAATCCAAAATTCTCAAATTCCAAACTTCCAAATTTCAAATTCTCAAAAATCCCCAAATTCTCAGATCCCCAAATTCTCAAATTCCCAAGTTTTCAAAAATCCCAAAATTCTCAGATCGCCAAATTTTCGAATTCCCAAGTTTCCAAAAATCCCAAAATTCTCAGATCCCCAAATTTCCAATTCCTCAGAATTTCCAATTTCTCAGATCCCCAAATCTGCAAATTCCCAAAATTCCAAAAGTCCCCAAATTCCCAAATCCTCTAATTCTTAAAAATCCCAAAATTCACCAAAAATTCCAATATTCCCCAAACCCAAAAATTCCAATACCCCAAACTTCACAGAACTCCTAAACGTCAAAGCAGCTCATCCAAAATCTACTCACTCATCCATGAACAGAATTCTTTCACATCGTAGAGAATAGTTTCATAGAAACTCAAGTTTCAAATAGAAAAGCATGTAGAATCACTTTCGACATGCTCGGCAAATTTGTGCTTGTCATTGTTGTTTGTTATTCGGGACATGCACGATCCGCGACATCGTAAAAGCAGTTTTGAAACGTTTCGACGATATGTATTCCTGTTGTCGGTTTCTAAACGAACTCTCTCTTGTTCGTCAACCAAAATCATGATTCATCCGAAATCAATGATCTATCTCTGTTGCAAAACGGTGGAAACGCTGTAAAAATACGGTATTTCAAAGTTCAAAGGCATTTTGTTTATTCCGAGTTGTCTGATAAAACCACTGATGCGTGTCTAACATTGATGTGTTGTAGAATGTATGCATATGCGAGATTATATATTGCATCATAAGACATGTAGATATACATGTATATAGGACATGTGTGTAAGATTATGATACATTACAAGACATATGGATATGTAAGATTATGATGTATTATAAGATATGATGCATTGCAAGATGTAAGGTTTATGCATGTCTAAGCTTATGATGCATTATGAAATCAGTGTAGAAGATATTATATGATAGATATGATGTATTAGATAAGATTATAATGCATAAGATGCATTCGTATGCAAGATTATGATACATTCCAAGATATATGTTGCATTATAGAATGCACTTGTGCAAGTCTATGGTACAAAATGTGTGCTTATATGTGACACATTATACGACATATGCATACGTAATATGATTATATGACATATGCATATATAATAATATGATGCATTATACGACACGTGCATAATAATATGATGCATTATAAGATCCAAGCGTTATAAGACGATTATAAGACATGTGCATAAAGTTAGTATAATAACATATGTGTACATGTGTGTATATAAGAGTACATCTATAAAATAATAGCTTGTAAGATGCTAATATATTAGATCACGATCGTAAATCTGACCGTTCTATATTCAGCAAAGATTTTGTACGAATGTTTTGATAATATCGTTAGTCGGATAACAGGATCAATCGAATCGTCATACATTTGTGCGTATCGACGCGCGTTCACGTGCATGTATCAGCTTTATCTGGTTGTCCGATCGTTTTGGAAGTAACATCAATCAGGCGGGCAGTGTTTGAGATCAATTCTAGCAATCTTGCATGATAACGAGATCAATAATCGATGGCGACGAGCGAGTCGCGCTACGAGACAATTTAGACGCGTTTATCGGGCATTAAAGTTGAAATATCGCGGTACACGGTGACATTTACGGTGCGTAACTGCCCGCGAAAAATTCCAACAATTTTGCGAACAACTCCCCCGTGACATAACCCGGCGCACGTTTCAACGAATCAAATTAATTCGCAACGAAAGCACCGTGTAAATAATGTTAAACGACGTTCCGACGTTTCGCCGCTAGCGCGCTTGAAAATTTTCACTCCGCTCGAAATTTGCATTCATTTTATGGATACGTCCATCTACGTTTATCAACGCGTGACGAGAACGTTTGTCATTGATACAGGAAATCAAAAATTTGTTTTCGTTAAATCGCTTCGAATATTTTTCTCATTCTTCATATATTCTTATCGTTCTTCATATTATTCGGACGTGTGATTGTATAACATATGCAATTACATAAATGTATATTTCATAAACTCAGTTTTGAATTTAAATGTTCTCATAAAAAAAGCAGGTTTTTGATGTTAGAACAATCCATTTTAGCTCCTTTATATATTTCACATTTTCTAATTGAAAATCTTGTGATATTTACATCAATATATAATTTGTATCATCAAAAATTTACAATATTTTATTAAAAAATATAATATGAGTATGAGATATTGGATGTCCAACACTGTTTTCTAAAAGTGAACACTAGTTGTACAGTACACTTGTAATAATTCGAAAAGGAAGAATAATTTTGAAAAAAATTAACGCATACAATATGTGATATAAAGAATTTAAGTAGTAAAAGCAGATAAAGTAATAAACGGTAGGTTAAAACCGCGTGTTTTCGTCGGAGCGCGTGTCTGACCACCTAATCCACTGCGAGTGAAATCCACGTGTGTCCGAGTGGTCAGACGTGTGCGATCGAAGAATCCCCTCCCACTCAGTGGATTCTGCAAGTTCGCGAACTTCCAACGAGCACGTTTAACCCGGAAACACCATAAATCTTCAGCGACTACATTCAAACGAGTATTCTCCCGCGCACAACATTAAATTCCCTAAACAAACGCGAAATCATTTTACGTTCACGGAAGGTTGAACTCGTTCTTTTCAAAACGACAAATAATTGGAAACGCAGTCATGTTAATGTTCCCTCGTTCGCAAACATTCCGTGTATCATACGCGCGAAACGAAGATATTCACGGCAAGTTTTGCAGAGGTAAAAAAATGTTTGTAGCAGGAAAAAGTACTCGGTGATTCCGCGAACTAACTGTTCCTGCTTGGAAACGACAAAAAGGACAGACACATACAAGTACACAAAAGAACACACACACGATAGGACACACATACGATTTGACATAGAGATAAAATGACACATACAGAAGTGACATATACGGACGAAATAGAATGAAGTACACTCGGGTGCAACGTAGGTTTCCTTTGAATAAGAACTCATATGTAAACTTGACAATTTTTGCATTTTCGAAGTTTCAAATTTTCAAGTTAACTTTTCAATTTTTATATCCCCTCGATTTTCAGATTTCGAAGTTTCCAAATCTCTATGTACTCAAAACTTCAAAGTTTTTATGTTCGATATTGAAGTTTGAAATTTTATATTTAAGTTTCCTAAGTTCTGAAATGTCCAAATTTTTAGATCTCTGAATTCTTAAATTTCCGAGTTTCACCTGCAAATTTTTAGATTCCCAAATACATAGAATCCTAAATTTCTAGGTTGATAAATATCTATGGCCCCAAGAATTCTATGTGGATTTTCAAATTCTACGGTCCCTATCTTCCCAAAGTCCTAGTGCCGTACTAGTCCTTAACCCATAGTACCCAAATTCTAAGAATTCACACTTATGTCTCCAAATTCCAGTTCCCTAAACTCCTATATCCACCCTAAGTTTCCAAGTCCCATAATTCGTAAACTATTAAGTTCCAGAATTCCCACCGCTGTAAATCTCCAAATCCCAAAGTCCCGAAATCCCAAGTTCCCCAAATTCCTGTGTCTCCAACTGTTCAAACTCTAAAATTCCCAAAAAAGCGACGAATATATGGTCTCCTGGTATTCTCTAGGGAAGGCAGCTTTGCCGTAGACTGTACCAGCAAGCACGGAACGTATTATTCTGAAAAGGACGTTATGTAAACTTGGTTCACGACGATTCCATGGGGCCCGTACAACGGTTCTCCGACACGAACGGAATTAGAAAATGCACGTTAGAGCGCTGCGAACCGGCCCCGGTGTACGCGTGATTCTTTTTCCTTAAGGATCATACACAATCACCGTGGGAACGTACGTTTCTACACACAATAACGGAGCTCTTTCGTTACCTTTTATGCTCCCGGACGAGGTGTGAGGTGTTTGCGGTGCGTGCGAGGTCAGAGGTAACGGCGAGCCCGAGGAGGTCGCGGAGTGTTCCAGCTTGGAACTCACCGCGCTCCACATCTCGAACATGTTGAACGCCGTGGTGATGGCCTTTTGTCTCTTCCAGGCTGCTACCCCCGTAGATCACCCGGCGCCCTTTACCAGCCCGGCGTAACATCCGCTGCGGCGCTCCGCGACGCCACCCCGAAAGGACGTCCTCCTTCTCCGCACGTTCGCGCCGAATTAGTCCACGAATCGAACCACGTCAACTCGTGTCACCACGTATCTTTTGTCACTGGTCTTTTATTACACCTATCATACACCACCACCACGATTTCACTTCGTGGTTCATTCGCTACTAACCCTAAGATTGCTTCGACTTAACTATCGTGATACGTTAACAAAACTATTATATCTCCGTCACCTTACTCTCTTTCTATTCGATTATTTACTAAGCTCGATATTTGATGCACTTTGCGAACGACACTGAAATTCACCGTCGCTGTATCACTTCCGGTATTGTTAACCGATCTCGAAGAAGCTCGCGGTACAATGCTTCCTGGTTTTAGGTGGATTACGTTAAAGCCGTGTCCGTCATCGTCCACTTCCGTCTCCACCTCCTCTTCCGCCTCCTCCACGCCACCCCGACTCGCCCTACGCCACTGCGTGACACGGTTTACCGCCTATCACCTCTCTACTGTTATTAGTATCGTCAGCACCTTGGCTAATGAACGTCCCAACTAGCTGCAACCTTCTTAATCGCCGCCAAGTCGAACCGCAACGAGGCGAGTCGTGATCGTCGATGTTACGATCGGGTCTCTTGCTCTCTTCGTCGTCGCCGTCCTCGTCGTCGATTTTGGTGCGTTCGTCTCGCGTGACATGGCGCCACAGGCCACTCTTCCCTTAGGAGATCCTCGATCTGCAAACACTTTCGTCAGCATCTTTCCTGTCCCTCGCGGCGATCATCGTTCCGCTCGGCACTGATTCATCTTTCGGGACCATATTCCTGAACATATACCACTTCCAGGGGGAGGTTTTACTACCCTTTCGGGACTGCTCAGACTTTTCGCATCAACTTTTAAAACCGATGAATTATTCAAAAATTTATTTTTCTCATTTTTAATAAATTTATTTCTTTACATGTTTTTAGATCTTTAAATTCCTGAACTTCCTATATACCCTTCCTTAATTTTTTAACTGCGTTATTTTCATGTAGTGAAATATTATGTACATACTATGTATATGTAACATGAAATATTGAATATGTAATATGTATATGTAACATAAAATATTGAATGTGTAATGTGTATATGTAATATGAAATATCGAATATATAATATGTGTATGTAACATATAATATATGTATGTAAAATGCTCACACATATGGAACATATAATATATGTATGTAACATACACATACATATGTAACATATAAAATAATATGTGTATGTAATATGCACATATGTAACATATAGTATATGTGTATGTAACATACACAAAATATCAAATATACAAAATGTATAATATAAAATATTGAACATAGTATGTAATATTGAATATCTAATAAAAAATGTCGACTGTCAATGTACCCTATCGAATATGATTTTGCTATCCGACGAGCACTACCCGTTTCGAGCAACGAATGAAACTAAAGAAAGATAGAGGTCCTATTGTAGAAAGAGAAGCGAAGCTTGAACGAAAGAGGATCGTAGAAGGTGGAAAGTAAAGACAGCAATTACACGAGCCACGTGTACGAGATGTAAAAAGAGAGTCACGCGAGAAGCAAAGCGAGAGTCGTAAGAGGATAGGATAAACCAGAGGCGACACGCACGTGTTTCGAGATGGGTATCGTGTTCGGCACGTTGACGTGTTCATCTACCCGCGTATGCTTCGTGCACTTGCCACACGAACGCCTGACACCGTTAAATCGAGAATCTAATTAACATGTTGCACTCCATTGCGACAAAACGTAGCAGCTGCATGAGAAAAAAGGAAATGGACGGCAGCTTATGCGACTATCACCTGAACTAACAGTGTCTCGAATACAATTTATCGTGGACGGTGATTATGCTAGTAGAAAATTTATTTTGTTGTTCATGTTTCTTTCTTTACATAAATCAAGCTTGATTCTGCTTTAAGGTAGGGCAAAGTTTGGAAAGGATATTATTAAATGATTTCTTTAAAGAAAATCTTTTTTAAAAACTTCCTTTCGTGTTCGAAATAATTTTTTACTTCATGATTCCCACATCCATTTGTGCATTCTAAATATGCAGACTTTGAAGAAATTTTTGAAAGATTTCATGAAAGAGGAAAATCAAGATGAAGTTTCAGCTTCATAAATGAAGGTATATGTAGAAAGGTACGAGTTCAAAAGAACAGTTCTCTTTGAAGTATTCAGTTTTTCCAACATTGTCTTCCAACTGCAATCAGAGGGAGATAACAACATTCTAAATGTAACTTCATATCACTGTAGCCCCACTGAAAAAGCTAAAAGCACCCCTAATTACTACATATAATTATCGGTTTACTAGAAATGTAATAGTCCTTTATTACACAACTATAATGGTATTATCTGACAAAGCCAGTGATGTTTCATCTGACAAAACCAGACAACCTTATGAAATTTTTCGAGTTGTCTCGACGTGTTCCATCAGAGCGTTTTCTATAACAAATAGAGACTAAATAAATTGTGACAGCGTTCTCTATAGCAGAGGGTCAAAATAAATTGTGACAGTTGCTATAGCAAAGGGTCAAAACAAATTGCGTTCTATAGTAAATAGGAACCAAAATAAATTGTGACAGCGTTTTCTATAGTGTGTAAATAAATCGTGAAGCGTCTAAATAAGTGAAAAGCAGAGAATAAGCCGCAACGGGATAGAAGATGGGGGGATGAAAAATCAAAACGCGACACCCTCAGCCGCAGACCGTGGTCGATCGGTCACGACTTGACACGAAAATTCAGACATGTGCGCATCGATCGTGCATTTCCGTACACGGGCTGTTCCCCTTTAATCCTACCGCGTTGCAAGCACGAGAGCTCGTGTCGAGGGGAACCGCACTTTGCTATCGAGCGAACTTCGCAACCGAGCGACCACCAGCCGAGCCTGCCTTGCTTTGCCTTGCCTACCCACCCACTCTTCTCTATATACCAACTACATGTCTGTGTGTACGTGTGTGTGAATGTGCACACACAGACGATAGACCATCCACTGACAGCCTATTCCGTGCTTTCATGCCGCTTTACAGTGCCCGTGCCTCTCTGGGACAGGCTGGGATTCACCGTGGAAGGAAACGTCGTGGCGATGCGCCTACATTCGCCATTTCATATAATACATACAAGTCTATGTACACTCTGCTGCAACGTAGCCTTACTTTCGGCTAGAAGAAGGCATTTGCTTTTCGGTTTTGGAAGTCTAGGGACTGTCTGGCCCGAGTTTCCATGGTGGGGATGATGGAAATGGTAATTTGTGAAATTGGATTTTGAAGCATTTGAGGAATTTGAGGAAGTTGCCCAATTAGAGAAATCTGAGAAATTGGAAAAGACAAAAAAATTTGGTAAGTGGAGATAGGAATTTTTGAAGTTTAGGAATTCAGCAAGTTGATGATTCAGGAATTCGATAACTTAAGCTTGGAGATTAAGGAATTTGGGAATGTAGGAATTTGGGGAAGTCCAGGATTTTGGAATTCGGGAGTTTGAGAAGTTGGGAATTTCAGAAATGTTGAAACTTGAGAACACTAGAACTTGGAAGTCGAGATTTCTGAAATATTAAGAATTTGGAGAATTTGAAGTATTTGGAGAATTTGGAGAATTTGAAGAATTTGTAACAGCAGAAATACTGCAATAAGCTTCAGAATCTATAAGTTCACTTAGATCAGTATCCTTAAATTTTTAAACATAAAAATATAAATTGAAAAATGTGAAGACTTCGAAATCCAAAAAATCTAACTCCGCAACCCCCAAAATTCGAAATCCCCAAAACTGACCATTACCGATTAAAAAGAATCCTGCACCCTATAAATTCGTGTAGTAACAGCTCGAACTCCTTCACACTTTTCGCTCGATTATACAATGACACGTCTGTGTGCGGTATCCATGGATTAGCGTGTCGGCGTGTTTACTCGCGCACTAAATATAGTAGCGATACGGTTCATTAGCGCAGTCGCTGAACGAACGTGGACCTCCATGTACAGGACTTGCATGTATAGGAAAAGTGCCGCAATTTTTTTTCTCGTCTTTTTTTTTCGCCTGCACTTTCGTCGCAGTGGTTGCGTAACTTGCGTGCACCGGCCACATGCGCGTCACACGCGTGCAGACAGCGCAGAAATCACGGGTGACACAGTTCATTACACGAATGTGATGTACAAATTTCGCTTGTATGCACATCTTGCCGACGTACACGGACACCTTGCGTCGACGGATGCTCGTACATGCTCTTTACATGCAAACGTATACAGAAGAAACTTTGTACACAAGCACATGTATCTTGCAACTGTATACCGCGAATACACTTGGGTGCAATGTGGACTACCTTTGGGTAACACGAAGTTTAGACGTCTAAGTTAGATCTTTCTAAACTCCTTGGCGGTTTAGAAATTTTCTCCAGATACTAGGGTCTTGGGTATTACTGTTCTTTATGAATGGACGTTTTCAAATCTTGGAGTTTTCATGTATGTACATATGAAGACATGTGGGAGTACATGCTCTTAATGCTAGTTTGCGAACTTTGGGAATCTTGGGTTACTTTCTTGAATTTCTAAGTGTACTTTCAAAGGCTGGAATATTGTTCAAATCCTTAAATCTTAGATTCTCTTATTCTCAAATTTCCAAATGCTGAAATTTCTAAATCCAAATGCTATAAATCTTTAATTCTCAAATCTTTACATATCTTGAACCTCGTACTTCCAAATCCCAAATCCCCAAATCTCCAAAACACCAAATTCCCAAGATCCTAAATTCTCAAGTACCTAACTTGCCGAATCTCAAACCCTTAAACCCTAAACCCACAAATCTCCAAACTTGCAAACCCCAAATTCCTAAACTTCCATACATTCAAACCCCCAAATCCGCAAATCTCCAAAGTATCAACATCGAAATTTCCCACATTTCCAAGACCCAATAAAAAAACCTCGAGACTCCACATGTGAAGTAAAGTAGGCCTACATTGCACGGAGGTGTACACCGCAATTTCATATACGCGGAATAAGTGTGTAGTACGACACGCAGACCCCTGCGCCGTTTGCGACGCGACCTACACGCTTGAATCGAATAGCGAACCCGCTATTATACATATATAGAGGGTTTGCAGTGTAGAACGAGTAGAAGAGAAAAAGACGAGACGAAGTGTAGTCGAGTCGGTGAGAAGGAGAGGAGCGACTCGATGGGAAAGAAGGAAGGAAGGAAGAACGGAAGGAACGAGGGAGAGATAAAGAGGGAGACGATACCGTAGCATGGGCTACATTCTGTCGGCCCCACTAGCCCACTGACTCGATGCACTCCTCGTTCCTTCTTTCCCTCTCCTCAACTCGCTCTTCTTCCCTCTTTTCTCGCTCTATTCTCCTCCGCGGCTAGCGGACCCTCGTTCGCCACGCGTCCCGTGATACACTGCACCTATACAGGGTGTCCTACCTTCTAAACTTGTATTTTCACTTATTCTTCAGGTTAAAACATCACTATGTCTTATGACGAAATGTCCATAAATCAGAATTATATTTAACGTTTATTAATACAGAATTAATAAATGCAGTGAGATATGAAGCATGTCTGTGTTTTAGTGTTCATGTTTATGGCAATATAAGTGTACCAACATATGAATAGACATATGTACATACACGTAAATCAACTATACATTCATATGAATAAACATGTGCACATACGAATATATGTACGTATGAATAAACATATGTTCATGAACCAGTAGATGTACATGTATACATATGAATAAACATATGTACATGTATGAATACATACATATGGATGAACATATGTAATATTGACATAATAACATATGAATTAATACATGAATATATACGTAGTAATAAATATACATGTACATGTGAATGAAGTACATGTGAATGAAGAGACACATATGAGTAAATTTACACATATATTGTTATATATTTAGTGTTATGTTTTATACACTTATGTGCCTGTGAATGTAGGACACCCTGTATACAACGCCTCCGATATACATTTATATACAACGGTGTTCCCGCATATTTCCTTCCCGGTGTTTGCTCGATCATTCCGTGTTCCACGCCGGCGTGCTGCGCCTCTGTCGATCAAATAGGGTGATAATGAACCGTTAACCCCTTTCGCGATTCGTTGCACGCCGGTTCGCGGCTTTTTACGAATACCTTTGCTCCATCGGATGTCCGACACTTGTTTTTTGCTTTGTTGCGTTCGATTGTGCACTTGTCGAGCGTGGAATCCTTTAGTGTCTATTTTGGATGTGGTTTCTTTGGACTAATGAGCTACCGGGAGGGGTGCGATCGCGGGCACTAAGGGGTTAATTATTTAAACCGATAACTTTCACCAATTTTTAACTCGAACCTGTATATTTTTAAATTCATTAAATTTCTTAATTTTTAAATTAGGATTTAAAAATTTGTGAATCTATTTCTAAATTGTAAAATTAGGAAGTTTGATATTTTTGTATTTCTAAATTAGCAAATTTCGAGACTTGCACACCTCAATATTTTTAAGCTTGCTTTTTCCTATTATCGACCTAACTGCTATTTTAGACTATCGTATTGTGAAACGAAATCAACAGGAAAATCTCCGTTAAAGGGACTCGTAATTACGATGACGTAGTTCAATTATAAAAAAAGGAACGTTTCCACGGCGGCAGTTTTTCTCTAGATCTCTTAGTCTTGAGAACGATTTAACGCTTCGAACAGCCAGCGCAGATACCATTCACCTATACTTTATTTATGAGGGATATTTTCACATTAGCTCTCATTAACGTAATAACGAGAAATATTCCCAAGAACATACGCGTAATATAACAGACCCAGGAGAATTAGATTTCAGTATGCGTTAGTTTCGATCCCATTAACAATAAGAAAAGTGGTGTATCTCGATCATTCGTCGCACCAAAACGGTGCTTTTGCAAGTAGAAAGGATCACATTTGCATCGCAGTTTATTGCAGTTATCCCCTGAAACGATTTCTGATATTCTGAATTGCATCGTTCCAGCCTTTGGGAAGCAATCTCCTGATCCTTTCATTTAACATTTCCATTTTGCTAAAATGAAATCTCGCATTCAAGCGAGCTCGATTTGAAATCCATTTCGGGCCAAATTCTATTTCTTCCCTTATTTTAGACGCGACTCTCTTAACTTCGTTACGCGACAAACTTACTGCCGTAAATTTATTCTTTAATGTACGGAAATTTCAGTTGCATCAACACGTTTGTTGGCGAGATTCATGGGTTTATGCATGATGTTGGATGTTTGTTAGTTATAGTTATAATAGATGGACACACCTTTGATGTGGACAAATGTGGGTATACATATTTGGGAGTCTGTGGATTTGGGGGCGAATGGGGGATGTTGGAAACAGGGGTCTTTGCAAGTTGAGAATATTGGAAGCTGAGGTCTTTGCAATTTGGGCATCTTGGAAGGTGGGGCCTTTGCAAGTTGGGAATCTTGGAAGGTGGGGTCTTTGCAATTCGGGAACCTTGGAAGTTGGGGTCTTTGCAAGTTGGGAATCTTGGAAGGTGGGGTCTTTGCAATTTGGAAATCTTGGAAGGTGGGATCTTTGCAAGTTGGGAACCTTGGAAGTTGGGGTCTTTGCAATTTGGGGATCTTGGAAGGTGGGGTCTTTGCAATTTGGAAATCTTGGAAGGTCGGATCTTTGCAAGTTGGGAACCTTGGAAGTTGGGGTCTTTGCAATTTGGGGATCTTGGAAGTTGGATTCTTTGCAAGTTAGGGGTATTAGAAGTTGGAGACCTTGGAAGCTGCGTCTTTGCAATTTGGATATCTTAGAAGCTGAGATCTTTGCAAGTGGGGGGTTGTGGAAGCTGAGGTCTTTGCAATTTGGTGACCTTGAAAATTGGGGTCTTTGCAATTTGGAGATCTTGAAAGTTGAAGTCTTTGCTATTTGGGGGTCTGGAGATAGAAACCTACATAAAAGATTGAGAAGTTCAATTGTTTAGACATATGGCAAATTAAGGATTTGTAGGTCCGCATAACATATTTCTTAATGTATAAATTTAGGGATGTGAAAATTCAGGGTTAAAGGTATTAAAGAATCTTCACATTTCAAAACTGAGAGATCTGAAGATAAATTTGCACAATATTAGAAGTTGGGTTTTAGATTTATTAAAATTTACAAATTTGTGAAGATTATTGCATGTAGAGATTCGGGGACTTAGAAATTTGTGGATCCAAGAATTTGAGGACATATATGTACCGCCTTGTAACCTAAATAATTTGAAGAGTTTGTGATTCCATATCAGAACTAATGTTCTAGGGCAGGAGTCAACAACCTTTCTGGAGTTAGGAGTCATTTTTTTTTCGATGTAATAAATTACTTTTTTAAAGAACCCAATATAAGTACATACATAGGTAATATATATTAGAAAAAATAATATAACCGTCATCTGCTGTGAAACATGTGTTTATTATGAAATCAGAACATTCTATTTTGCGCCAAATTATTATACTTGTTTCGCAATTGCAATATTAATTTTTCAATATGTACTAAACTACTCAAAAGCCGCAAGTATGATTCAATCGAGTCTACTGAGTCTACTGATTCGTATACATCTCACGAACCGCAGATTGCCGACTCCTGTTCTAGAGATTTAAATATAGGAGATGAGAATTTCGAAATTGATATATATAATGAATTGAAAAATTGTCACGTTTGGACCCCATAGGAAATAGCCAACTCGCGTTTGGAGGTCCCAAAGCGATGTCGCGTGCACGCGCGAATTTAAAAACGCGGGTCGAAGTTGCGCTAAAGCGGTCGGTCGACGCGTTCCTGCGGCACTTCGTAAACTATAGCCCGAGAGCCTGGCCGGTGTATACGTGTATCCCCGGTTGCACCAGTGTGTCTGTGAATTACTTTCGCCCCGGGGGGCATCGCATCTTATTTAGGTCGTGTACACCGAGCGTATACTTTGGTTCTGGCACGAGCGTGCCGGCGTTATTACGGCATCGCTACCACTGCTGCTGCTGCTGTTCTAACAGCGGCAGAGAGGCGCAGGTGACTCGTTTCTGCACACACGATCTTCGGAAACGTGTTCCAAAACGTTTCTTCGCGGTACCAGAGACAATATTTTCGGTTACGATTAGAGATTTTACGGGGGTTTGAGTTAAGGGAGATTTGAGTTCCCGGCAGCCATTTTGAATCACAAATCATATGCTAATTCGAAGATTTGGCTATGCAGGATTGTTTAATTTATCAGAAACCGGTTGCATGCAACTATGTTATTGTTCTCTGTTTCAGATCTTTGTGCTACTTTAATTAGTATCTAATTAATTGAATTTGGAGTGCAGGAATTTTTTATTGCGTATTCTTTGTAGATCGAAGCCAATTAAAAACAAAATTAAAATTAGATGTTGAATGGAATTTGAACAGTTATGAAATTGCGTTCAAAGAAGAAGCAATTATTTATGAATCTGTGTTCAAGGAAGAAATAATTATTTATGAAATTGTATGAAAAGAATAGTTGTTTAAATTATATTTTGAATTTTAAGTGAAGTTCTAATGAATTTATTAATTTGATACAATTTATGTGATTTAATTCTCTATATATTATCAAAACTTTTCAACGTGTGGTTTAGGTAAATTATTAAATTATTTTTAAATCAGGTATGATTTAACGTGATGATAGTTCTAAAAGTACCATAATATTATAAGAAAAATAAAGGACCAGATATCAACAGAAGTATCTATCGAGTTTGTTAATGTTTAGCTATAAAGTGTACAATGAATCGAATCATAAAATGGGTGTATCTAAATGGCGCATGGAGTTTAAGCTAAGATAAGCCGGGTCAAAACGACCCTCTTATTTGAAGTATTGGAAAGTACTCAACACCCTATCTAAACGAGTTTGCAAATAGAAACGACGAAGACAGAATTGCACTTCAGATTGTGCAATAATTAATAAACAAAGGAGAAATAAAATATAAAATTTGAACACAACAGATTCAAACAAAAACAGTGACCAATTTGCGGATAAATTAATACGTGTACTCGAACCATTGTTAAATCATCGAAACGTTGGATTGATAATAAATAAAATTTCGGTAGAGTATTATTCTCGTTCGGGCGAGTTGCATGCAAATTATACATCAATAATAATCGAAACCCGCGATCGCGATTCAACAATCAGGATTGACGTAAAAGTTTTTACGCACTCGAAAAGCAATTCGAGTCCGTTAACTCGAAAAGTTTAATGGCTCACGTTGAAAGATAATTGCTGGCAATTTGAAAGAAGTGAATGAAAGTAGGTGGTGCATTTCCAATCCCTTTAGAAATTTCCCTCCGCTTTCTTTCGTTGCTATAGCACGAGACCCTTCGATCGCACACCACCACCGCAATTCGCACATTGTCGGTATTTTATATTTGCCAATCTCAATTGGATAGAACAAAGTAGAGCGAGCGATTTTAATGAATTACTCGCTAATTCGAGCACGAACGATGTGCGTCAATAAGCTTCATTGAACATCAATAATGACAGATGTAACCACATCGATAGGAAGAAACCAACCTTATTTCGTCGAGGAATATTCAACGGTCTATTTAGTTGGCAAACCTTTTACTAAAAACACTGTTCAACTTCAGCTAATTTTTTTATATAAAATTCATCTCTGTTTTTACGAGACATTCGAGTGGCCTCGGGCCTGCAGAAAGTTTAATCCGGCTATGTCGACAACTTTTCTTCCGTTTTCACGACACGTGGGTATTTCCGCTTGCATCACGAGGACATCGTTAGAAGATAAGAATTACGAGTATTCTCGGCATTAATATGCTCGAGAATGATGCTTTCTTAATTACTGTACCGCACGTGGCGTTTTATTGTGGACTTTCGTTCGCAAGTCAACGACCACGAAGCTGCGTAACAAGTGGGCCAACCAATGTTTAGCAGAAACGCGGCTAACGACTTCTCGATCTAACGTGTGCAATTAAAAGATACTTTGGAAAGAAATTGCCCCGATGTATTCTTTATACGCGTCATTATACCTGCTTAGATATTCCAAACTGCTGTCGATATTAATAGTCGAAACTTTCTTCGAGATTAAGCAGCCATGTAATATACAGTCATATGTAATATACAGTCACATGTAATTATATATGCAACTAATCACTGCTATAACGTCTCATAGTGATTGCGTGATATTTGAAACTTATTACAGAATAATTGTTATTAACCTTTATATTGTTCGATGATATCAGGTGCAAAATACTTTTTGTATCTTTACACGGTTCATTTAATATTAATATATGTTTATATTGATAAACCAGTGCAGAAATAATCGTACTTTCTATGTTCTTTTATCACTTGATTAATGGTGATATAATTAAATTGGAGCAAGAATAATTGTACTTTTTATACCACTATCTCCTTATTCAGTGCTGATATAATTAGGCTGGTGGAAGAGTAATTGCATTTTTTATGTATCCATTGTGAAACGGTGCGTCTAAGTTTAGAATAACATTTATTAAATCAAACAGGAGTTATTGAAGTTGATGTATTTTGCAAACGCGAGATAAGTCTATTTATTCTTCAGGTCAAATGCAAGATTTATATTCCAAGCTTTGGTGCTCGAATTCCTTGTAAAAATACTTCACTCTTATTTAGTTGGCCAATATTCTTACTAATTAATATCGAGGATTTTGTCGAATGAATGACACTGGTAAAATCGAGAAAAAATGACAATGTTACAAATTAAAAACGTCTGAATATTAAATACAGTAATTTCATTAGAATTTTTGAATATAGAAGTATCAACCCTTGCACGAGTCTGATGTATTTGTATTTTGGGATCAATTTTACTCGGACGCTTTAATTTGTCCAAGTGCATTTATGAACGATACTGAACTGACATATTTCAGCTTTCTCTGTTTTCTGTAACTATGATTAATTTTGACTAATGCACCTGACAAATAAATCATAGGGCAAGAGTTTAATAACAATAAGAATATTTTTTGAATAAATAAAAGAGAACAGAGAAAAACAAGGTAATGAATAAACTAAGGTAATAAAACACTGATAACTTCTATTCCTGCTAAATCCAGTTATAAAATTACGTAAGCACACAATTAATGATTTTTTATTAGACAGTTCAGTTTAATAAACCCTCGCTCCAAAACAGAATTTGGGCTAAAAAATTATTTGTGCAGATATTCGAACACTATTTAATTGAATCAACTTGAGTCTCAGATTTGACCCGTGATTAACTGAATAAAACTCAAAGACCTAACCTAAACCAAAGACAAACCTAACCTAATCGCAGCCAAAAAAGAGCCATCGAAGTCGCGGAAGAGCAAATTGCAGGAAAAGGATTCCACGCTTTGTGTCAGTACGGTTTCCGGTTAACAGTACATCCGTTCCCAAAGATCCGTTGCGGATCATAATTTGGCGAGCATCGCGTGCTCGTCGCGCGTGTTCGCGACGAAAATCGAGATGAGAACCCGCGCTTTCCCGTTCGCCTGCGTGCATTACCAACGCGCATGCACGCGTGCGCGCGAGCACGCTTCACACAACGGTGTGTCACGCACACGATAAGCCGGCCACGAGCGTATCGCCGCGCGCGCAATGTAGGTATTACTTAATAATATCCATAACCGGGAGGTAAATGGAAGTGTGGGCGAGACGGGCGGAGGAAAGACAGCGGAGAGGAGCGATAGAGAAAGAACGACAGACGCTACGAGCGAGAGAGAGGGCAAGAGAAAACAGGGGAACATTCACAGTCACATGAAAGAAGCATCGAGTCTGAAGAAAACAAATTGTACAAAATGTCTTTAATTAAAAATATATCATTTATGACACCTATCTTCGTTTTTAATATTTTCATAAATTCACCAGGTCGTTAGGTATCAAAGGTAAAAGGTTCTTATGGAAATGACATTAAGTGTGATAAGGTGCTGATAACGGAGGAAAATCGGTGTTGAAAATATGTTTAATTCAACATTTCTCAAAGATAGGACTGTTTATCAGATATCGGGTTAATGGACGTGTTTAAAAAAGGGGTCATTTGAAATATCTACCTTTGATGTATCAATTTATAAAATACGTTTTAGCATAAATTCATCATTTTTATAAGAAATTGACTATTTTGCAATGAAATTAATCTTCTAATTAGCAGTAGCACCTGGACACCTATTATAAATGCATGTAATAGAATATTTAAAAATGGACCCACTCTAGTCGTATGTCGTTCAGTCAGCCTTTAAAATGAAAACGTATTTGTGATCAATGAATCCCCAAATTTTCAAAATGAAGAACAACAAACGATAATGTTATTAAAATATATTCAACGTTTATTGAAAATGTCGAGTCAGAAAGGAATTTAATTGATGAACTTTACAAAGAACACTCAGAAGTAACATAAAGACGGATCTTATAGTTATTGATTACAAATGCAGGTGTGGAGCCAAACAATATGTAATTGATCACAATTCATCAGTATTGTTTGTTTCTTTTTTGCTGTATGTAAATTTGCAAAAAACTTGAGTTGTAATGTTTTCCAAAGATCATTGTGTTACTTTAAGAACACTTTCAAAACTTCATCAATTGAATTCCTTTTTAACTACTGTTAAACATCTTTTAATAAAATTTAGATCGTTTCATCTGTTTTGAAAGTTTAGAGGACTTCACTATTTTAAAGGAAGAAGGGAAATATAGAAAGATATCTAAAAATGTGGGGAATAAAATAAAAATGTCTTAAAACGCGAATCAGATAAAAATAGCTTAAATTGAAAAGGAAGATTTATGAAAAAATAAAATGTAGAGATTCTAAGTGAAATAGTGGGAGTTATAAATGAAAGAGCAAGTTTGCTTTGAATCGAAAAAGGGTGAAGAAGAAAATTGCACAGGGTAGTTGCAAATTTCAGCCACATGTGTAGGGGAATAAAGGAGAGCGCAGAGTAAACAAACATAAAATCGAGTAGTGTTTAGTCGCAAACGCGATTCTATCGAGAGAGGTTCTCCTGCATCATTAGTCGGTGAATGTAATCGATGCTAAAAATACGAAACGAAAACGTCACTTGCATCTCGATCACCGCGTCCTAGATACCACGACAGATTTCCGAACGGAACGCGATCCTCCCTTCATCCGTAGTATATATTCGAAGAATCGAAACACTATCGTAACCCGTATCAGGTCCGAGCGGAACGAAGACCCGTAAGAGAAACACGTGAATCGGTGAACCCACCACTGCGATGAACAGCCTTCGGTTTGGTAATCGGCCAGTGCACGTAACTTCGATCGAACCTCCCTTATCACAGAAACGCAACCCTGTCACAACAACGGCGAGTGTGTCGAGGCCGATGGTCTCGACGCATCGTTCACTTTCACTGGTGAACCGGCCACGGATACCGGGACCACGGTGTGGCACACGGGTGGTCGCTGCACGTTTCCCGCACGAACCGTTCGCCACGCAAAGGGGTGAGCACTCTCCGACGAGAAACGTCGATACTTTTTTTTTCCCCCACTTGTGCGGCCGCTTGGCTAGTCCCAGTGTGTCCGATAACGCGGCTAACCGCTCGTTAGGCTCGCGACTAGGATCTTCCTTCTGGTGAACGGAGTGTCGACGGTCGAGTAGCGACCGGGGCGTCGACTGACACTCGTGGACAGTCACGACCCCATCCCCTCGACTATGCACGCACGAGGATCGCGGAGGGTGCGAACCGACGACCACGGGGATGACTCGGTTGTCTCGCGTGCCATCGGTTCTCCACGATTTCCGCCGGTACCGGTTCCTCACTTACCACTCGCGAATATATATATGTATTTTTTTTTTCGAATGGATACACGCGTTCACGGGGGTTGCGACGAATACGCGTGCACGGAGGCACGGCGAATTTGAAGCACTCGAAGCAGCACGCGTACGGCGGACGGCCGCGTGTCG
Source organism: Megachile rotundata (assembly GCF_050947335.1). Classification (NCBI taxonomy): domain Eukaryota; kingdom Metazoa; phylum Arthropoda; class Insecta; order Hymenoptera; family Megachilidae; genus Megachile; species Megachile rotundata. The sequence goes on along the minus strand of NC_134991.1, from coordinate 7,670,735 downwards.
TTACATCGGTCGCGACTCGGAGCTCGCACTTAGCACTGGAACGTTATTTAAAGAACCGGTAAAGAGCCGCGCCGTTCTGATATAACTTGTCCCTTAACGTGACCAACACAGTACTTGCGCTACCGTGGCTCCGGGTTGACTGGTGCGCGCCGCGCAAGACCGGAGAGAGCCAGCCCCACCGTCTCGCTATCGCCCTCTCGCTCTGTCCTACCGCTTCTCTCCCTCCGACCGGCCTAAGGGAGCGACAGAGAAAAAGACAGAGAAAGCAAGAGCGCAGCAGCGAGGAGGGCTCGACAGAGAGGGTAACGGAGTGGGGTAGTGGGTCGCGATAGGGAAACTCCACACGGAGGGAGGAGAGTGAATCGAAAGGGACGAGGAGGGTGAGAGAGAAACCGAGAGAAATGATACAACCGACGAGTCGGAGGAACGAACGGGAGGGACAACGTTGTGTGTGGATCTCGGTTGTTGGTCCCTTCTTAAGATACACACGGACAGAGGGATGAACGAGGAAAAACACCGGGGGTGCTTTTCGACCAGTCGCGAACGACGCTCGCGAGTGATTGTTGTAAACAGGAAAGGGTTGCCGTAGATCGCCACCCTGCCCTCCTTTCGCGTACATGTGATCGCTCGAGTTTCGTGGTTCGTTGGCGCGAACGGGAAATCGATATATGCTTATGCTCTGGCAAATGTTTTCGCGATGTCGCGTTTCACGGCTCCTATTTTAATCATCGTTTCTGGATGAGGAGAAAGTTGTCACCGAGGAGAGGAGCTGTATAATGGATCTCTAGGCACGAGTAGTTTAAAACAAGAAGCTTAAAAGCGTTTTAAACGAGTGACGAAAGGGTTAATGCATCGAGGTAACTAGGTAGGGGCCAAAATACGGACTACTTACAAGGCTACCATTTTTAAACGTGGCCATATAACGCGCGGCTATATACGGGGATCTATATACGTTCTTTTACTTGAGAATAAATTTTCAAATTCATTCATTTTAAATTTCTAAATTTCTACAATTCCTAAATTTACAAATTCTTAAATTTCTACAATTCCCAAAATGTCCTAAATTTTCTAAATTTCCTAAATTTCCTAAATTTCCTAAATTTCCTAAATTTCCAAATTTTTCAAATTTCACAACTACCCTCAATCTCAAATTTACAAAATTCTTTGAAAATTTCTATACTTCTAAATTCATAAGTTCCTCCAATTTTCCAATTTTCTCACATCTCTAAACGTCAAGGCCCACAATGTTTCATAAATTTTTCAGATCCTTATGTTTTCAAATTTTCCATATTCTTCAAACCCCAAAAATTTCTCCAATTTTGAAATCTCCAAATATCCCCAAGACTTTTCCTAAACAAAACACCTAGTTAAGCTAATGGTACCAAAAATTTATTACAGCAGTAAATAGAGAAAAAAGATACAGTTCGTTAAGATTCATAAAATACAAAGGAAAGTTTGTCAAAGAGAGAAGGTAGTTCAAGATAGAGGTCAGTCCCTTTTCCCGATCGTTTGAGTTCATTACGATTCCGTAATCTCGACAATGGCACGAACACGAAGCTGTCGCTACTCAAGAACGAAATTAATTCGCCTTCGCAAATGTACGAACGGTACGTTTAATTTATAACCTTTGTACCCTGTCGGCTCCCAGGAACGAGATCATTCTTTCGTTCTCCGAACTAATAAAGAAAGAAGATAAAGAAGAGGAAGTGCGAGTTCGAGGAATAAAGAATTTTTCAGCTTATCCCATAAAAAATTCTTCTTAGATAAGTCTAACACGGAAGAAGCTTTAGAACCGGGGAAGACGTTTAAAGGGAAACAAATGGAGCAGAGTCGTAAGCAGATCGAAAAGAATACACAAGTGCGGAAACTTGTACGATGGAGGGATGCGAGGTGTCGAAGGGTGGAAAAGAACTTTCGAATAAGTTTAGGAATGCGAAAGATTCACGAGAATTATTCTAAATCGACCAAGTGAAATTTAATTCGTTTATTATACTGTACTGATTGAAAAGCACCAAAGGGGTGGAAATAATTTGCTTTGTGTTTTTATTTTAAATTATACAAGTTTTCTAAAATTCTTTCACCGAGTTTTGTACATATGTACATTAATGTATAATATATAGAGATTTTTATGAGGATGTACATGCTATTTTAACCCTGTGTTTATGAGTTGTTCAATTTCGTTTTTAATTGAATGAAAAGGAGCCGGTGTGTGTAGAACGTCGGTAGTTTTCAGTGTTAAATCGCGGTATGATAATTAATTTTATTGCTCGCCGTTTGCGAGTACCGTTAGTCTGAAAGGTGGAAAATTTACCTTCTTATGCAATTTTATACGACTGAAAGGTATCCTCGTTTGACGAGAACGTCATTGAATACCGTTGAAAGCGTCGCCACTCGTCGTGGTTAAACTAAAAAACTTCTGTTGCCTTTCATTCGCGAAACTTACCCTCCGCCGAATCAACGATTCATTGCGGGGTAGGAGAACGCTGTTTTAAGGGGGAAATCTCATCCCCGACGAAATGGAATTCTTGGTACTGAAAAATTGACATTAATAAAGGGTGAATTTTTGAAGAGAGCAAAGAGACGAGGACTAACGAAATTTGAAACAGAAAAGAGAGATGGCCCGTCCGCGGGACCGCATGAAAGGGGAAAAGGAAGCTCGCGTATGAAAAGCAGACGCTGAAATAGGGGTGGTAAGGAACAGGAAGCTGAAGAGCGTTCGCGGGAGGACGTGATGCTACGCTACGTGCTCAGAGGAAACTAGAGAAACGGAAAGAAATAGGGTCACGTTCGAATGGGTCACTCACCCTCCTTGGATTATCACTATCTGCCTTCAGAATTCGACAAATTAATGCCATATTTTTTGTGTGGAACTTTAGTCGACGTTCACTCGCGAATTAAGAACGAAACCTCAATTGATAGATCAGAGTCATTTTTATTATATTTTCAAGCATTTATCGATACAATTTAACAGACGAACAAATTATTTAAAACATTTTTAAAGATGAATTCGATAGAGTAAAAGTATTTTTCCTAACTACTCATGTAACATAATTAAAAAATATTTTACCAATAAATTTTTATCAATATAGAAACTTTGTATACATATTTTCTTCAGACATATCACAAACAATGAAATACTGTAATTGTACAATAAACAATAATTTACAATTGTACGACCCAACAATTCTTCCAATTAACGATTGTACAATTTTTTGAAAAATATTGGTTTTTGAAAGGAATAAAATAGCCAGCATTGTGGAACTTTCAGAGAGGAGCACTCGAATATTTTTATTTATTTTGTGAACTGATCCTTCGTTAACGAGAATAAAGGTCGAAAAATTTGGAACGATGATTTTTAGAAAACGTAATTTTTTATACGAAATTGTGTTCACGGATTGAAGTTTAATGTACATGCGGACGTGCACGAAATTTTTCCGCGGGACGTTCATTGAAATGGGCAGACGTGTAAATGAAAGAAAATTTCTGTCCAATTTCTGAAATCACCGACGACGGGGGTTGTGTGAACTTACTTCGCAAGAAGTTCACAGAAAAGGAAAAGAATCTCAATTACGCCGGACGAATGTACGATAAATAGGAAAGTTCAGCGCGAATATTATGCAAGTTCGCGTCCCGCAGAAAAAGACGAATAGGAGAGTGAGCAGTGAGAACGGAAGGAGTGAAAAAGGAAGAGAAGAGAGAAAAAAAGGGGAAAGAAAAGGGAACGAATAAAAGTGCTTGGCGTGGCATGCAACGAGGACATACCACGGCCATACTTTTCCGGAATTATAATTTAGCATGAACTTAACTTCGGACCAATGTAAACGCTCGCGACGTATTTTTTTCCCTCCTCTTTCCTTCCCTTTTTATGGAGACGTTGGCTCTTTAATACGGAAGAAAGAACTGAAAAATGACGCTAGAAAGTGGAAGAGCCAAGAGCTTTCAACCGCCAATGCAAATGTCCTACGGCTTACTGTAAATAGAAGCATAGAAGGAAGGACGGCGTTTCAGCTTTTCCTATAACGTCGTTGACATAATTATAACGTGTTCTTAAGTCCCTCGTGGACACGTCACGTTACTTATCCTCGATAACATCTCGATCGATGTTCCTTCACGTTCAAATTTTCCCTCCGAAACTACCCCTGCTATGGACACGTGGGCGCCCTTTAAATTTCAATACTATTGACACGACATTAAACGTATCGACACGACGCTGACAGACAGTATTGACATAACTATTGATAGATATTACAGTTACAACATTGGTAAACAATGTTGCACTGTAAACACCTTGTGAAGGGGTGGATGGACACGGGGAATAAACTTAGCACGAAGGACATTCTTGGACTTCGATTTTATTTATAATCATCGCATGATTAATATTATTCTGGTATCTTTGCAATACCAGGACATTTTAGACATAAAAGAATCGGGTTATTTAAGATACTTTATCATGAAGATCCTGAAAGAATACTTGGTGGACTCAGTCTAATCCAATTCTAAAACCAGTTTGATTATACGTATACATATATAATTTGCTTAAATTATGTACAAATCTAAAGAAGAACTTCCGAACCAGATACAAATAAATAATTCATATTATTAATTGTTCAGATCAGATGTTAAATGATCATACATAATTTAATGATCATAATATGTATGTTCCAAAAAACTTCATGAATGATGTATTTGAATTAATTACCTAAAAATGTGAAGAAAGTCTTGAAAAGTTCTTTGATGTGAAAATACGTGTGTATTTCAAGTTTGTATCCAATAAGTAACATTTGCAACGATACGCGTTTAACACGATGCTCCTTCATCAAAACGCGAATACAAGATTATCGAAGGAAAAGTTTGCAAGTTGAACATCTGTCTGGTCTCTTTTGATTTCAATTTTCGAGCGATTTCACGCAAGGTCGAGCAGTTTTCCTCGGAACGAGCGAACGACTGGAAGCTTGCAGGGCGGCGCACGCACTTGCCACGACGATCGATCTTACAGAGGATCGATCGGCAGGGATGACGCCTATAGGCGTTATGTACTCGCCAGGAAGGTACACCCATCGACTGGCTACCACCGTTAACGCTAATCAGAAGTCCAGAGGCTGTGTCGAATATAAAGAAGCCCGGTCGTTGTTCGGCCGCGCTCTGAATTAACACTCGGACACGGAACCGACGTGCAACAACGTCGACGAGAATGCAAACGAACGGAGTACTGAACCAATGCTTCTTTCACCAACTGGAGAACATTACCCGGAACGGTACTTCTTTCTTCGATCAAGGATTCACGCGGTATCGCGTGAATATTGAAAACCGGACGGATGAAAGGAGAGGAAGATGAAATCACTCGGTGGAATGTCCGCCTTCGTCGCGTTTCTTTAATACTTCTCGTTCTTGATAACCAACGTTTACGTTATAATTATACTGTTTCGAGTCATCGAATAAAATATTAATATACTTCGTATGTTTTTTTAGCGTGATTATATTTATTAAAATGTGACATAATTCTCCTTTGAACGAAGAGAAAAGAGAAAGAAAATTGTATATTGTTTAACTGTATAATTTGACTCTGTAACTTTTTTTTGTAAGTGCATTTAATTGATCGATTGTGACTTATTTGAAAATTCAATACTTTGTAAGATATTAAGTTTAGAACAATCAAATGCAAACATATTTCTTGATTTCGAATTCAATTAGAAAGAGCAGGCAGTGTCATTGATGTTTTTAAAGAAAGAATGCAAGATTTGTTTCTTGGAAAATCTTGTGCACATTGTAATTAAATTTATTTTATTTTCGATCAACACGATAGACATCAATTTATCTAACATTAAAATAGAGAAAATTTGAATCTCATCTCTTTTCAATGATACGAAGATGAATAATAAAACAAGAACATAAGAATAAAAGCATTTTTTCATTTTTATTTCTAATTATCTCTGTTTACAACACCGAGTATTTTATTTGTAAGTATTCAAAGTGTCAAGCTGACAACACAATATTCCGTCAAATATCCAGTTTCCTCCACCGTTTTTATATTTATAAAAAAACACAATCCCGTGACGATATAAACTCATCCACACCCGAGTTTCCAAACACATTTCGTGGATGAAAATGCTTTCGTTAAAAGTGTAAATATAACAAGGAACAATAAACAACGCTGAAACAACAACGCCAGGAGATAGACAGTAACTATTGCTATAAATTCAATATTATTTCGGACTTGTACAGTGATCCCGTATTTTGTGACATCTGTAGCGGGAAACGCGCAAGGGCGTGCAACTCGAGATATTGCGTCCATCACTCTGTAGAACTTCATTATAATAGAAAATATCTGAGAGACAGTGGCTGTTTGTAGATATTACATTCTTCATTGTTCCTCGAATGTTATCGCTACCATTTACTATATAAACGCTTCAATTTACTCGTGTTTCTCAAACTTTGTTACTGTGTTGTTACTCTTGTGATGTATCTAAATTCTGTGATAGTAATGAGTAAAATGCAAATGAGGGAGATTTTAGGTTATATTTATTTATGTAGAGCTTTAGGAATATTTATGGGAGTTAGAAAGTTAGAAAATGACTGGAATATTTTTAATTTCGGGGTTCTCAAGTTTATAAATTTTCTTGGTCTTCACATTTTTATACTTCGATATTTTGCAAGTTTCTTAGAGGCTCAGATTTCTAGATTTCAAAATTATGAAACTCACAAAGTTGCAAATTATGAGTTCCGAGATTCTTGTTGCGAATCTCCACATCCTACATCCCAACATATCAAATCCCTATATGTATATCAGCACTCTACATCTCAGATCTCTACACCCCAAATTCCTATATCCCAAATTTCTACATCCTAACTACCTATGTTCTACATCTCCACATCCCCGAACCCCACATCCCCAAATCCCCACATCCCAACTACCTATGTTTTAGATCTCCGCATCTCCAAATCCCCACATCTTCAAATTCCCACATCTCCAAACCCCCAAATCCCAAATCCCCACATCCCAACTACTTATGTTTTAGATCTCTACATCTCCAAATCCTCACATCCCAAGTTCCCACATCTTCAAATCCCCATATCCCCAATTCCCCACATCCCAACTACCTATGTTCTAGATCTCCGCATCTCCAAATCCCCACATCTCCAAATTCCCACATCTCCAAACCCCCAAATCCCAAATCCCCACATCCCAACTACCTATATTCTAGATCTCCACATCCTCAAATCCCCACATCCCAAATCCCTATATCCTAGATCCCTACATTCCCAAATCTCCACATCCCAAATCCCTATATCCCAACTTTCTACATCTCAACTACCTACATTCTACATCTCCACATCCCCAAATCCCCATACCCAAATCACATCTCAACTCTTCATACCCCAACTCCCCACATCCCAAATCTCCACCTCAACCAAACTTCCGAATCGCCCAAAATCCAAAAAAACCCGAAGTACTATTACCACAATGTAACTCTCCACTCTATTAAAACTCGAATCAAGCAATTTCTCCGATCATGCAGGCATAATCGCCCGACATACGATATCGTACCGTTAGGTCGTCCACCCCTGGCGGATCTCATTGTCATACGGCATATTATGAAGGGATTTCGGCACAGGTACGTGGGAAGATGTTCGATCGAATACGATCGAACGGTGCTAGAAGAGGACTCCTCTATTATTGGTTTCGAACGAAACCAAAGAAACGAAGGTAGGCTACGCGATCGAGATCTGGAGCAAAGGTGCGTGGCACATGAATGAAACGTCTCGAAAAGAAAAAGATGAAAAAAAAATGCTCGATACGAGACGTCGCGCCGGTGTGGGACGTCGTATCGCTTTTCGTATGATTTTCAATAACAACGAAAGGTTTCCGTTGCAGCAACGGCTGCACACGGAAAACGGAAGAGGAGATGCATTTATTGTGCCCTCGAATCGCTTGTCTATGGGCAACACGGTATTGGGGAGCGGCTTGTACCGTTCGAATAGAGGAAGAAATATGTTTATACGATCTACGGTATCGTAATGGAATCGTGGAATTTCTTTTTCTGATATTGTCCACTCGTTGTGTGTATAACTGCAAGGGTGAACTGCGCTTTTGTGATAGAAGAGAATGAAATAAAAAGCATAAGGAAATGCAATTAGCGATGATGGAATTGAAAGATAAATTTTTTTAATTTCTGAAGACCAAGTTATCTATTCATCGGTAATGAAGTACTCGAGCTAAGTGCTTTCCATGCATGTGATTGAATTTCAATCTTCTTATGAATCATCCTGTGGACCTTAGCGATTGTCACATCTTTCGAACTTCGGAGAAGAATACGTGAAAGATGCTACAAGTCATTTATATTATTTCCATTATTACTTTTAGACGATTATCTTACAAACTAAATGAGTTAATATAGAATTTTTTTGAACGACATACATGAAAAAATGTTATACAGAAAATATACTGAATATGTCTTTAAGAATCAAATATGCAACGCTACTTTAATTAAAACTCAAAAGTAAATTCAGAAAATGGGTTAAAAATTAATATTTAAATAGCAATTCACAATTAAGAAATTGAATGATAAGCAGATATTAAAATAAAGTTGAAGTTACTGCTACTCCAGAACTACCGAAATATTGCACATCAAAATGAACCTAAATTTTATTTTGCAATAAAAGGAATGAAATGTCCTATAGGACAAAGTGATTGAATAAAAATGTGAACGATATGTGATACATATAAAAGTGATACAAGATCAAGTATCAGATAATTAGGTATCTGAATTCCTGCGTCACTTGACTAACAAAAAATGTTGATCATCGAGAATGATAAGGGGTCCGGTTCGTTCCTAGTCGTTTAGAAAGTTCAACTTCTCGCGAAGCTTGCTTAATTCTTTTTCCTGTCGCGGTAGAAGCGAACGAATTTGGTTGGAGACCCTGACGCGTGTCTCTGTTTACCGGTTCTGCCGCACACGCTGAAACGACGGATTACAGTTATTCACACGCGGTCACTGTCAATGACCCATGGCTCCAACGTACACCGGTGACCCACGAAATAGCGAGCGGTTTAACGGAGACACTCGTTAATCAATTAACAAGGAGATTTTAAACTTTGTCTGTTCTTTTCTCCCCCGTGAAAAATTCTTCTCTCATGCAATTTAATTAAATTATATATCATGTTTTGAAATTTGTTTTCACATTAAAATTCACTGCTCACTAGTAAATATAGACAGGTGATTTTACAAAGCTAGTGTTGTACAGAGACTATATTAATATTATTATATCTGTAACACTCATGTTTTTTAATATTGTAGTCATATCTTTTAAAACTGTATAAACTTAGAAAATTATTTTATGTAGGTATATTTTAATTCAGACACTATTGGATGATATGAAAATTGGAAAGAGCGATTATAAAATGGTGTACATTAAAAAAATTACAAGCCTGAAGACTTGAAGAAGGGGTTGGAACGTTGTAAAAATAGTCTTTCACTTATGATTCAGAATGTCTACATATATTACTAATATTGCAATAATGACATTATCGATCGTCAAAAGTTTCCTCTGAACATCAAGCGTATCCAGAAGATCAAGAGTTTATAAATCGGCAGCTAGCAAAAGCGATCAATACCAAAAGATGGGGAGGAACAATTACAGCTGTTGCAAAGGGACCGCGAAACAGTTCCAAATTTCCCCGAAGAGAAAGGTCTTACTCATTAACCAAGAATAGTGAAAGAAAAAGAAGAAAGTGAACCGAAATAAAAAGAAAAGATGATCGAGAGAAGTGGGGGTTGCCAAAGGCTTGGATGCAAAGAAGAGAAGCTCACTTTCCTTCTTCTCTCGAGCAAGAGAGCAAGCTCGATGGTGTGGCACCGTTGTAGAGCCAAAGAAGAAGCGAGGAGTGACGGGGAGAGGCAGCGACTAAACGAAGCGATCGATATGTGTATGTATGTATATGTACGCGTTATGCATATAGGCAGGATCGATGCGGGCCTAGGTGCTATGAGAATGAGCGATATATAGGTACGTAGGTAGGTAGGTAGGTAGGTAGGTTGGTAGACCATTGAAAGCGTGCAGGGATGTACCGTTAGCCGCGTCACCCGCCGATATATGACTGTGCCTATTGAAATTCCTGTCGTCACCCGAAAACGAGCAGCTTCGCTCGTGGTATTGCCGGCAGAAAGATCGCGCAATCGCTCGATGCCGTGAAAGCGTCACGAAGCCATGGACTTTTCGCGAAAATTTTATTACCTTTCGATCACCGATGCTTCGGATGTCGATGGAAATCAGCCCTTCGATAGCCGACCACTGTGACAACCATTCACACCCTATATTTTACTCTGTTCCTCTAAATTAACTTTGAGCTAAATTCTCTTTAGTCTGAACTGAGATATTTGTTCTAATGTTATGGCTGATCTTAGGGTTCTGTTTAACTAATAGGTAAGAATGACAGTCGTTTTTCGATGAATAGTTCACTCACTGTCAATGTACGAGCCCAGTATCATATATCCATTGTGTACAGGGAAGTTTTTATTAGATATCAGTTTACGCGCTACCAATTGCACTTTGTCCAAATAGGTACTCAGAGTCCTTCAAGTATAATCTAGGCGGATACATATTATAATGATCTTCTTGAACATGAAGTATTATCTTGAATAAGAGTATTAAATAACATTGAATATTCTTAACTAAATATTGTATACAATATTTATAGCACAAAGAAAGTATAACCAAAGTATATCCAAAGAAAGTCCTTAATGAAGCCGTCCAGATGTTAATCCTCATATATCAGTTGCATCGACCTTTAACTGTACATCTAAATGTTCCATATGCACCATTCTTACGCTCGATCAATTAACGCATTCTCCAAGTGTCACGATCGTAAAACAATGCAAGTCGACACGATCCAACAAAAATATATTTCATACGGTCGGATCGACGTCCCGCTTGTGTACAGTCCAGATCGTTTTATGCGCGGCGGAGACGCGTAATCGGCTTGCTCGTGAAAGCGGCTCGTATCGCTGAACCCGGTGACTTCATCGCGAATTTTTAGGACCCACAATATTCCAACATGTACTGGTAAATCGACTCTTATTGTACCAGTCGGTCGTGGTATAAAGCGCTTAACTTATTTATTTTTGCAAAAATCTTCGTATAAACGTATTGTGATCATTGTGTGTGTTGTACTTTGTCAGTTCCTAGATCGATACAGTTGTTTTAATATATGTGTATTCTTAGATTCTTTGATAGGTAGATGTGTAGGTAACAAGGTCTTTGTGTTGTTAGATTCTGGGTCTCTGGATGGTTTCTGAATGTTAAGGTATGTAGATCTCAATGTTCTTACATCTAAGGTACTTAGTAGGTTCCACGATATCTAGATACTAAGATACCTATATCCAGAGATACCTATATCCAGACATACTTAGATCCCAAGATACCTAGCTCCAGAAATACTTAAATCCCAAGATATCTAGATTCCAAGATACCTATATCCAAAAACACCTAAATCCTAAGATACTTAGATCCCAAGACACCTGGAGCCTAAAATACCTAAATTTCAAAATACTTAGAGCCTAAAATACCTAAAGCCTCAGATAGCTAGATTCCACGACATCCAAAAGGTCTCTACATCAAAATATCCCAAGGTCCCTAAATTCTAAAGTCCAGAAGTACCTATATTCATACACTCACGTACCTAACTTCCTACGTCCTCATATGCCCACATCCCCAACCTCCTATATCGACATTCCCAGAATCGTACATCACAAAATTTTGATATCACCAAATCCCTACATCTCCACATTCTCATATCTCTAAATCCCCACATCTCATATCCCTACATCGCAATGTCAGTATGATACATACCTACAATGCATATCGCAAAATCTTTATACATATACCGTAATAAATCTCCGTATCGTGTTCCATAAGGGTATACTCAGAACATACAAACAAAAATTGGTTTCGGTTAAATTTGCGAAGTTAGCTGCTACTGTACCTGGATGTAACTGAGGTGGCCAATCGACAAGATTTTCCCCCGTATTGGAGACCATAAACGAAAGTCTGCGGCTGACCAGTACCTCGTCGTCCGCTCTAAAATTCATTGCCATTTGCAGACAGCCGTACCTGTTCAGGCGAAATGAATCGAGACATTGTCGTAGGCAGCTTTCTCGTGGACGGACGCAGGTTCATTGCACCGTTTCGGCACCGTTACGACGCTCGAGGTGAAATTTACAACGACGCTCGTAAATTACGTTACGACAAATACGGATTCGACGATAACTTCCCTTGATTTTCGAGACTCTCGTTCGAACGTCACGTTCTCGATGACTATCGATTTTTCGCCACTATTTTTCAAAGCGTACCGTTGTTTATGTTCCTTCTCTTATTCCGTTATTTCACTTACGGCGTCTTTGATCCTCGAGAGACGATTTCTCTGACCTCGTCGCCCGTTTAGTTGCGCGATTCGGCGTCCACCGGACTTTTAGCATGCTTTACGCGAAACCTCTACTTCGCGCATAACAAGTTTTCACGTGGGCAAAAATTGAATGCTGAATTTAATATCCAACGCGTTGCACGTACACATATGGACTGATGGTAATAACACACTCGGCACATTATCGATTGAAAGTACGAAATCAACTTGGTGTGCTGTTACCTTTTATGACGTGCGACGGGGTAGATTAAATCTACGACGATTAGTCAATACTGACGTCTTATGACTGCTAAGCATTTGATTCTTAATAACGTACACTCGAGGGCAATGTACACTTTGTCTGATTAAGGTCCTGGGAATATTCTACGGAGAACTTTGAGGAGATCTTTAAATTTCTCCTTGACGAGAAATTTAAGAAATTTAAAAAATTTGAGATTACAGAGAAATTCTAGAAACTTATAGTCTTAGGAAAATTCTGAGAACTCGACATCTTAGGGAAAATCAAAGAATGTTTACTTCTAAGAAATTTAAATAAAAACTTGACAATTTCGAAATTTCCAAGTCTCGATTACCATGTTCCTTGAAACTTGAATCAGAGAATACGGATCTTACAAAAGTTAGAATGGAACCTGTTTCCTCTATGACGTCAATTTCCAGGAGTACGATGCGAGTGTACGTATCACAAAAACGTGGCTAAATTTCGATAAAACTTTCTCCGAACCTTGGCCTTTGACTAATAATTCATATTACGTGTTGTTTCGCTGTTTCCGAATAAGACAACAACGATGGATTTCGCGGGAGTAGATCCCTTCGAGTTCCTGTTCGCATCGAGGCGGGAGCCTGACGAAAATGAGAAAGAAAAGTGCGGCGGAGAGAGCGAGAGAGCCGGGACAGCGAAGAGAGAGAGACAGAGAGGAAGAGAAAGGGAGTATATATTTAGTCGAGTTGGACCGATGCCAAGCTCATCAACGAAAATGAAATCTGGGTCTCTCTCTTTCTTTCCCTTTTCCTCCCACTCTCTCTTTGTCCATCTCTTTCTCCGCTCGCTGTTTCTGCCTCTGGTCTCTCGGAGATCGTCGCCAATGCTAAAACGTCGTCCACTCGATATATGCACGCGACCTGTGCCAGTCGAGAATTCGACTGTTGCCCTACCCTCGTCCACGTTTCTCTGTTTCGTGCTTTTGGTCCTCGCTGAAACGCAGATTTCCGCCACGATGAAGGCGGCACAAAGCGGAAAGCACGCGGCTCGTTCCATTTTAAGGGCGGCTCGGAGCTTCGAACAGAGGGACTGGAACGGGGTAGAAACGTTTTTCAAATTTCGGTGGTGGATAAAAGGTGCCTCGTCTCTTTTCCTTTCTCTTTTTTTTTTACTCTCTATGGATGCTTCTTTGACGACGCGAAACAAGACGAGGAAAGCTTTTCGTTCCTGAACTGTGCGATAAATTTTGCAACTGCATTTAGGAGCGATTAATTTGGTCGGACTCTTGGTATTAAACGCTTCATGGTATATTTACTTTACAAGACTTATTTCGTGCAATCTCGATGAGTAATTAGACAGCGTATAATTATGCTGTAAGCGGTTCTTTTACCTTCGTGCGTCCGGCCGAATAAAACGTATTAACTAATTACGTAAGGGTGTCACGTAAGAGCCTCTCGTTTGCTGAGGTGCGTGCAATGATTTGTCTTATAAGATCGGTGTATAAGATCAATTACTTCGATTCTTATTTTGATACGTGGATTACAGCTGAGCATGCTATAGCATTGTGATATAAAGGTTTCAAAAATTGCTAAATTTTCAAACTTCTGTTTTTAAATGTTTACATTCAAACCTTGAAGTCTACAAATTCTCCAAATTCTTCAAATTCCGCAAATCTCTACAATCCTTCAAATACTCCAAATTCACCGAACTCTCCAAATTCTCAAATATCTCCCAAAGTTCAATTTCCTCTAATGCGTCAAATTTTTCAAGTTCTCCACACTGTTAAAATTATTAAAAATTCTCGAAATCCCTCGACACTATAATTTAAAAAAATCCTCATTTAAAAAGTATAATCAAGCTACTTGAAAATTTGCAAGTTGGCGAGAAAGTCATAAAAGTCCAGATCCCTATCCGCTATCAATCAATGGATAATAGAAAATCAATCAATGCGTTCGATACATTTAACGAAATCAGCGGTTATCGACCCACCGAAAGATTTCTCAATCGATGGTCTCCATTCGCCACGGGGCATCACTGTTTTTTCGTGCAAGACAAGACTCGATACCGCGCGAAAGTAGATACAGTACATGTGTGGAGCGAGTCGGTGTGAACACGTGGGTCGTTGGAAGCACTGGTTTTCGCGAGTTGCGCAACGGATGGACTCGCATCGACGCGGACCAACGAGGTTCGGCAAGTGGCCAAAGCTCGTAATGAAAAGGAAGACTGTCGAACGAAAGAAGGAGGAGAAAAAAAGGGGACTACTTGGGCCCAGGCCCGGAAACGATTCGGCAGCCGCAGGCGGGGAAAGTGACGACCGACATGACAGATGGTTTTCTCCCTGCTCGGATCACGACCAACGTTTTCGACCGCCGTCACGACCGCCATCGGCGAACCCGCGGGTGGCTATCCTATGCAGATCGATTCCTCTGTTGCTGCTTTGCGTGTTGTAATTCACTCGACGAGCTGTTCTATTTAATACGTCGTGTACCCGCCATTTCTCTCTGCATCGTGAATACCCTTCTAGGCAAGTTTTAATCGAATATACTATTTTACTCTTGTATAAGAGGCTTGTGGCTGTCATAAATTTCAATTTAGGTACAGTGTTTACGTTGGAATACCTGTCTCGGTAGCTGACCGTATGCTGGCACTTTCAATTTCGCAAAATAAGCTTTCTATTTATATACGTTTGAGTGGGTTGAACGATTATACGAAAATGTAGTAATTACTCTTATGTGAAAATTTGTATCTGTTTTTGTTTACTCTGTTATTTTATTCTTCGTAATTAATAACTGTAACTACGGCTACTACTTGCTATGCAACTTTGTTGTTTATGACTGATATAACTGTAGTAAATACTTAGGCTGCAGCTATATTATACACTGATACCTTATCTATCCTTGTAAAAGTTTCTGAGCTAAATTATTTCGAACTACACATTATGTAAACTCTGTAAACTATAAATAAACTGTACTTGTTATTGTTCAGTACTTTATGTACTTTCAACGATTGTCAATTTGATTTAACATGAAAAACGATAAGGTACATAAAGCACATTCTCCTTTTTGCATGGTTTTTTTTTAAGGAAGTAGAAGGAAAAGTGCGCTACATTAGAGATAAGGAATTTTTAAAAAATAACGTTAACGAGGCAGTAATATCAGTCAGAAGGAATTATAATTTCCATAATACAGACTGCATTTCAGTGTCAGTATATCCTTGAATATTGTATGAAAGTGGTTGCAAAACTAGCGAAACCATTTGTCAAAAGGACAGCTTTGATAATCTTAATTATAAGCTACCGAGTGCTAAACGTCAGAAAAATGAGTACACCAACGCGCTGAAAGCCTTTATCGAGTATTAATGGAAAGGGTATGACGTTTCGTTTGATAGTTCAACACGAAATAGTTTCGCTAATGATCTATTTATATATTCTTACAAAATTTTATCTGCAATGTAACATTAGCTCTTTGATCACGAAGTTGGTATGTAATGCCTCACTTAAGTGTAGCCTCGAACGTTAAATTATAAAATGGTTCCTTGACTGATAAATATTTATCAAAATATTTATGATTACGTATGGAATAATTTTTGCGTTTCATGGAATATTAAAGTCAGTCTTGTTTGTTTCCTCGTTCATTATCGATTTTTCCGGGGATGTCTTTAAGTGCATGAACCCTCTTTCGTAGCCGAATTTGTTTACCTTCGAAATTTGAATGAATCGATACGGCTCGATATCGAATCCAAACATCCCAGGATTTGTTACCGAATTCGAGTGTATCGATTCTCTTCGACGCGGAACGTTTCGACGGTCCTCGATACCGAACACAACCATTAGAATTCTGTTTGCCATAAAACTCGAATAAATCGATATTCCTTTGGTCAGCGAGATTCCGCGACGGAGGGAATGCAAATGGAATATCTCTGACTGATTTTACAACTCCTATTTCCTTCGATCATTCTCGTTCCTTTCTATTTTTACACACTCTAACGACGTTGTGATCTTGCCCCTTACACGCTCGTTTCACAACGCGTTTCCCCGATTGCGATTTATGATAATGTACACTTTCTTGGATCGACTTTTTACGATATAATAGCGACGTTGCTCGATCATTGGCGTAACTACGGGATGAGTATCCTCCCGATATGGCGATGTAACGAATGGTGACGTGAAACGGTACGAACGTGCAAATAGTCTTTTCTGGACTTAAATTGGTAAATTATCGAGTTTTAATTTTCAAATATTAAACTATTCAAATTGCCTGTGTTTCAGGTTCCTGTTTTATAATTCTCTAATTTACAAGTGTTATATTTTAATATTCAATTACTCGCATATCCATACATCTATACATTTGTGTAATCATATATCCATGTATCCATATATTCATATGTCTACATATGCATAATATCCACGTATGCACATATACACCTATCTACATATCTATATATTCACATATTCGCATATCTACCTATTCACATATCGACCTATCCACATATCCACCTATTCACATATCTACATACACACTCATCCACATATCCACATGTACACCTATTCACATATTCACATATCCACATATCCACATATCCACATATCCACATATACACCTATTCACATATCTGCATATCTACATATCCATATATCCACATATCTGCATATCTACATATCCATATGTCCACGTATCCATACATTCTTGTGACCATATATCCATATATTCATATATCTACATATGCATACATCCACATGTCTACATACACACCTATACACCTATCCACATATCCACATACACACCTATACACCTATCCACACATCCACATATCCACATATACACGTATCCACATTTCCATAAATCGAAATATCAGCATATCAGCGTATCCACATATCCATATATCAAATTACCCACACATTCAATTATGTAATATTCACACATCCATATGCCCAAATGTCTAACTACCTAAATTTTTAATAGACACCTTTCTAAATGCATAAATTCCTAATTTTACAAGGCAATACCTGCAAATAAGCGAATTCATAATTTCGTAAAAGGCATTACGTCCCGTCAACATGAACCTACCCCCTGAGGAATTCAATTTACGCCAATGCGTTCCGATCGAGCTAATTATGCCGATCTCAGTAATAACGCGACTGCCCTCGTTGCGTAAAATATTTAGTTCGCCATAAGGTTGAATTGCACGTTATCTTTTTTCTCTTTTCGCCTCTCCCTCGATTTTTTGCCGTTGAAAACCGCTCGACAGCTCGGAGCTACGCCTCGAGGTCCATCGTTGACAACGTAACATTCGCGATTCCCGCGACCAGCCATAATGTAGAACGATCTAATTGAGCTATTCAGAATTGTGCACGCGTCTACCGTGGTCGTTACGGCAAACGTTCCGTAAATAGAAGTGGAATTCTATAAAGGGAACTGTTTTCACGCATTCCGTTCGCCCTCGGATACATTGTCCACAGTGCACGATTTTATAACGAAAAGAAAAGCATCGTTTACAGGTTATTTAATTCGTTCATCGTTGACGTATCTTTTTTTCCCGGCAATTTAGCTACGTAGCCGAGAGAATTGTTTTTTTTTTTTCTCGCTCTTTATATGGCGCGATCATTCGATCGTTGCGCAAATCTTTGATACGCGAGCTGTTGCATTTTATCGTTGACCGATCTTTCTTCGCGCGTTGCTTTTGTGCCTGCCGGCTAGGCCTCCAGTGTACGCGTACACTCGATGTTAGTAATTTAGTGTAAGTTACAATTGACAACGTAATGTGTTTGATTTGTGTACGGTGCCGTCATAACGTGGTACGCTGCTCGTTGTAAAAGACCGCGATGATTTATCGCGATCAGCACCGATTTTTATCGCGATCGATGCTACGAACTGATACTCTCCTTTGACCACCATGAAAACGATGCAGTTTTCAACTGCGATTCTCTACTGTTACTTTTTAAATACATACATTATCGCATTTAGATCGGATTGATAATCTGGAAATATAGATATGTGGAAGATTTATTATATATTTAAAAATTTTTTAATTTTTGATCACTGTTCTCAAATCCTTTAATTTTTAGATATCGAAATTTGATGTCGGAATCCTAAAATTTTAGGTAACTCGAATTCTCAAATTTTACATCTCCCAAATTTTCAAATACTTGTGTGTCTAAATTTTTAATGCCGAAAATTGACAAATTCAGAAACCCTTAAATTTAGGTTCCTTAAATCTCCAAGTTCTCAAATTCTAGAATTTTCAAAATTCCAAATACTTAAATTTCCAAACTTTTGTGTTCAAAATTTCTAACTTCCAAAATCTCGAAATTACCAAACATGAAATTCTAAAAATTCCCAAAACCAGGAAATTCCTAAATTCCAAAATACCTAAATCCCCAAATTCCAAAATACCAAAATCCCTAAATTTCTAAATCCGATAAATCTCCAAATCCCAAAAACCCCCAAATTCCAAGAATCCCCAAATCCCAAAAATCCTGAAACTCCCCAAATTCCAAAAATCCCAAAAACCCCTAAATTCCAAGAATCTCTAAATCCCCAAATCCCAAAAATCCTCAAATCCTACAAATTCCCAAATCCCAAAAATCCTCAAATCCTAAAAATTCCCAAATCGCGAAAATCCCCAAATCCCAAAAATCCTCATATCCCAAAAATTCCCAAATCTCAAAAATTTCCAAATCCCAAAAATTCCTAAAACCCGAAAATCCTAAAATCGCAAAAATTCCCAAATCCAAAAAATCCCCAAATCCCAAAAGTCCCCCAAAATCTTCAAATCCTAAAAATTTCGAAATCCCAAAAATCCCCTAATCAAAATCCTCAATTTTCTGCGCAAAAGGCATCGCGAAACCTTAATTAAAATCCTCCGAGCCGCCGTAACAAGTGATTCTGTGTTGCAACAATTAAGCTCGCGTAAGAAGTATTTGAACCAAGTTCAAATTAGAGCGAACCTTTTCGATCGGTAGTCAGCTTCGTTCGTGCTTAATGAACGATCGCGGCTAATTGCAGCCGCGGAAAATAAGCA
This sequence comes from Megachile rotundata, assembly GCF_050947335.1. Classification (NCBI taxonomy): domain Eukaryota; kingdom Metazoa; phylum Arthropoda; class Insecta; order Hymenoptera; family Megachilidae; genus Megachile; species Megachile rotundata. The sequence continues at coordinate 7,651,098 of NC_134991.1, read as the reverse complement.
GCGTTTCAGCGAACAATTTGAGAGAGCATTATGTAATAGTTTAATGATTCGCGAACACGAACCCGTCGCGTTCGCGAGCGCAAAGAACGGCCGGTTCTTGCGAGTCTCGAGGAGGGGAAATCATTGATACCGACGCGAAGAGGAAAATTTATCCTCGTCCTCGAGTAACGTCCCCGAGGACAGTGAGAGTGCACTGTGCATTGATTGCGTGCACGGTTCGCTTGTAATACCTACACGACCAATACATCCACGCGAAATTTTATGCCTCTTCCACTCGCATCGGCTCTTGCGAATTTTACTCTCAGATTTCTTTCGCTTTGGTACATTTATAACTGTTCTGTTATTCTGATCTTTTTCCTTCAATTGTAAATCACTAGGCAGTTTTCCTTTATTGTGGAGTGGTAGATAAATAGTATTTTCAAATATTTGTAGATATAGTGTTAAGGTATGGTAGATTTTAATAAATTAGGAGATTTCTACATCACTAAATCCTCACATTTCCAAATTTCTACGCTCCAAAATTCCTATACTCCCAAATCCTTATATTTCCGAATCCTTACGCCCCAAATTTCGACATCCCCCAATTCTCACATTTGCAAATCTCTACGTCCCCAAATTTCTACATCCCCAAATTTCTACGTCTCCAAATTCCTACATCCCTAAATTCCCAAGTCCTCAAATCCTTACATTTCCAAATGTCTACGTCCCCAAATTTCTGCATCCCCAAATTCTCACATTTCCAAATCTCTACATCCCCAAATTCTCACATTTCCAAATTTTTACATCCCCAAATTCTCACATTTCCAAATTTCTACGTCCCCAAATTTCTACATCCCCAAATTCTCACATTTCCAAATTTCTACGTCCCCAAATTCCCAAGTCCTCAAATTCTTACATTTCCAAATCTCTACATCCCCAAATTCTCACATTTCCAAATTTTTACATCCCCAAATTCTCATATTTCCAAATTTCTACGTCCCCAAATTTCTACATCCCCAAATTCTCACATTTCCAAATTTCTACGTCCCCAAATTCCTCTATCCCCAAATTCCTGCATCCTCAAATTCTCACATTTCCAAATTTCTACGTCCCCAAATTCTCACATTTCCAAATCTCTACATTCCCAAATTCTAACATTTCCAAATTTCTACGTCCCCAAATTCCTACATCCCCAAATCCTTATTCCAAAATTCGTACATCCCTAAATTCCTACATCTACAACTCCCAGAATCCCGAAATCCCTACAGCTCAGTATTCCGACCACGAGCGTAGAATTTTTACCGCGGACATTTTGTTCCTTTCTTCTCTCGTCACGTAAGATGTTGCGGACTTTATACTTGTATTTCGTAACTCGCGAGATGTATGCGTGTTTGGATTGCGTTCCATTTTAGTGGTTTTTCTTTTTTTAAGGTGTTACAAGTTTCTTACTCGCAGGTTGTTGCAGTTTCTGACTTGGATGTCTTCATTTTGCAGTGCTTTCTTATTGAATCGTGTTACGTTAAGGTAGAATGATAATCAAATCTTGTGAATTTTTTATTCTTTTTTTATTGTATAAGGTGTTGTTAATTTTATGTTCATATATTGTAGTATTGTAGAAATTTCACACTGTATATCTTAATTGTTCACACTTCTTCAAGTTTATTTGTATCATATATTGTATCGTATATTATTCAAGTTTGTTTATGTCATATGATACTCAATTGTCATATATTACTCAGAAAGTCATCTTTGATTTTCTAACTGTATCAATGCTTAACTGCAGGTATTTTTTGTGAAATGAAAATAAAGTTTAATTTAGTCTTAATCTAATATTAATCAAGTCTTATCAAGTCTGACTGACTTGATATTTTATTTTAAAAGATTTCCTTTTGCATTGATTTTTAGTGGCATACAGCTGCTATTTGCTTTTGACAAAAATTATCTTATTATCATCTATAATTTTAGTTTTAATTTGTGTTTATAAACCATACCCGCAGTTCAAGGGTTAAAACGAGTGAAAACTATCGTCCAAACCGTAAGTAGTAATCGTCACTGCATAGAAACCGAACAACATCAAACGCAGCCGTATCAAAGTCACGAAATACGTGCCACCAAAGTGTTAATATTCATAAACCGCGACGAACGCAGAATGATATTCGTTGAGACTCAACAATATCGCAGAACCATAAACGTTTCGCAAGTTTTGCGCGATTTCGATTCACGTTTCGCAACGTTCCCTCGTCAGTTTTCGCGAGTACACCGGTCAATTGCGACACGAGCGCAACTCGTGTCGCGATTACAATGAAATGTTCGCACCGCGAAAAATTCACTGCTTCTGTCGATTCGACGTTAATGAAGCGGCGGCCATTGTACGGGACGTTTAGATTCAAAACAACTCGCGGGCCCGCAATCCCGGTGTTTTGCTACTCTGTTCCAGGCGTTAGGAAAGTTACGTAGTTGTGAAATAAATTCGTGACCCGACTACCCGAGCGGGTTTCGATCACGGGTAACAGCGTGTTTATCCGCTCCGCTGAATTATACATTTTTTTCCCCTGTGTGGGCTTCGATGCAAACGATGACACTACGCGTTCTTAGAAGAAGAAACTTTAACGAGATGTATCGGTGCTGATTCCGTGATGGTACTCACCAAAAACTCGTGATAGCGAAGTGCGTCTAACGTGTCATATGCTTGGACTTACCTGAAAACAAGACAGTAATTAGATTTAATTTTGCAATTATTAGGTATTTTGATTTTTTTTGTGTGATAAGAGCTATTACCATTGATTTGACAAGCACTAAAAATATAATATGCGAAAAATTTTTAAGATGTGCAAAAAGTGAAACGCAAGTATAATTAGTACAATGAAATATTTCACATATGCAATGGTCATGAGTAATATATGTGTAGTATATATGTAAGGTATTATTTTTGATTCTCGTAATATTATGTACTTAATAATTGTATAATATTGTGAATCAGTAGATATCTAAAAATTAAGTCATGAGTCCCAATGTACATAGTAAAACAAAATATTTCATATGTGTAACATATGTGAATATTAATTCCTCATGAAGTAGGTATTATATTTAAGAAATTATATTCAATTTTTCTGGCATTATGAATAAGAAGATTAACTCTAAAAATTAACCAATGATTCAGAAGTACTTGATAAATGTACCTTGAAGATAAAATTTCACATCTATAATATAAGTAAAAAAATATATTACTTATACACATATGTACATTAAATACATATGCTTAATTACTTATTACTTAATTGCTTACATTACTTATACACCATATGCTTAATTTTCATAACATACAGAATAACTTAACATAATATATTAGATCTGAAGACCAAAAAATAAAAATGAAAAGAATATAAAAATTGTCCTATAAGTCAAGAATCCTCATACGAATAATTTTTCACCCCTCAGAGCAGACAACTCGACTAATCAGAACGATGCGTGCGTCGCAAATACAAATCGCAGCCATTAAACGTCGTTTTCCCGTCGAAACGTTCCTTTCATTGCCGTTCTCGTTCGCGCGAAGAAAAGACTTGGTCGCACGTCGCAAATACAGCTTTGAGCTATTATTACGCGCTCATTTACAACCCCCCACCCTTTCGCGTCGCGTAAAGAACAAAACGGAAGCTCGGTCTTTTACAAGAAAAAGGTAGCGCAACTCGGCTCGGAGGCGAGCGGAGCCAAGCCGAGCCGAGCCGAGTGAAGCCAAGCCGTTCTCGTCTCGGTTGATGTGAAACCAAGTTTTTTTAAAAGGCAGCGTCATGCAACTATCAACGTGCATCGCGAGGCCTTCTCGTTTCTTTGCGTTTGTTCGGCTGGCCGAGAGACCGTGCACACTCTTAACGTAAGGAACGATTGTTGTCGGCAATACGCTTTCGCAATCGGAAGTTTCGTCTTGCAACCGCCGCTCGGCCGTTTCGCTTCGGTACGTCGCGAGAGCCGACAATCCAACGATCGAGAGACCATCTCCAAGCTTCTCGGACACTATGGGAATCGTACATTTATTGACTCGATCGAATACGGATTACCCTGTGGAGCTAGAAAGAATGCACGTGAATCTGATTGGTTGAGGTGGTATAATAGCTAAACGTCATTAATCATTATTTGTTTAAGTGATCAGATGATAGGTTCGACGGAAGAGTTGAAAGCGGGAACATGTGCATTCTTTCTAACTGTAAACAAGAAATTCTAAGCGGATTTTTGATCTCGTTGATCCTCCACATTTTATGAAGAAATCCCTTGTTCATACAACGATATATAATTTTAATAAATATTTGAATATGTTGTAAAATTAGTTTAGTATCACCGGAATAATCAGTTAAATATATTGAAGAAAAAGTTATTATTTATGAGGACCTCTGACGAATTTAATGCGGGGAAAGTGTTAAGTCCGCAGCATACAAGAAGTTACTTAGGAAGAATATGTCTTTTGTATCATCAGATTTGATCTTGAAGTTAATTCTATTTACATAAAAATTACAGAGTACGAAGACTGTCAAAGTGAAAAATATTGACCTGAAAATAAAAATATAAGTTCTGAGATGTAGAATAAAAATGATAAATTATAAACAGAAAAAAAAATAATATTTTTATTTATAACTCATCTGAAGAAATAGTAAACAACAGTAAAATAAGAAAAAACAGAAAAAAGCAAAAAATGGTAAAATGCAATAATAAAAGACAAAAGGAATAGTAAAACATAATTTACCAATATACAAATATTTGTCTTTAAACTAAAGTGCAAATCACTCATACCCATTCATCCACTGAAGGATTATCAAAATGCAAGAGTCAATAATGTTTAATTCACTTGGACTTGAACGACTATGAGGTTTATTTTCGCCTTAGCAGAATGTTTGTACGATCGAATCGGAGGGGTAGTTCACAGATAATAGAATTCTAAACGAGCTCCCCGTAACAGAAGCGATAATTTTTGCATCAGAAATCCAAAGAATTGACGGGCGTACAGAATGGAAACGGAAAGGAGCTAAATGCGGACAGTCCGTTACGCTTTTAATAAAAATCGTTAAACTCAAAATAGGCGTGCTCGATACGAGTTTAATCGGACTTTGCCCTGATTTATAAGCCAATGGAAAATAGGTCTCGGATCGTTAACCAGTCGGGAGTCCTTGAGCGTATAAGGCGTTTTATGCTGCGAGTATACGACCGAGGGAAAGTCGCAACGATTAGCTTACAATCTAGACACAACAGTCCTCTACGAGTAACATCCGAGCTAGATAAATTCCCTTCATCATTTCACGCTATGAGCTTAACTATATTTCATATTCCAAATACTGGGTTAAGACAGGACAACAAAATCGAGTCATAAAACCGCTTCGAAAATTCAAATCGAAGCTTCAGACTCTTCAAATTCAACCTCTTAAATTTCAACCTCTTCAAATTCAACCTCTTAATAAGAATATTCTAAATTTACCCGAATGTGAAAATTAAGTAGTGTGTTGAATGGTGCGAAATTTAAATTTTGAAACCCAGCGCGGTATTCCCGATCCTCCAATGGGAGGAAGCAACACAAAATGGTCGACAGTAGCGCCACTGATTCGAGCACGAGGAACCTAGTCGGTAAGGTTGAACATTGACGATAACGTAGCGGAAGTTATCAACTGGTCCGGTCGATACAAACGGTCGTTTTCCAAACGTCAAGCCGGCGTCATAAGATCGGAGCAAAGCCGACGGCGGCGTCGGCAGCGTCATCTGACGTGGTATTCGGTAGCATCGTGACGACCGGCCTTGCAAGGCTGCAGGCCATCGAACTCTTGGCCTACTGCCGCGCCACGTAATACGTGTGTATACGATGCGCGAGAACGAGGATAACCGGCATGGCGAGAAGGAAAAAGGACGCGCGATCCGGTGGGAGCGGTCTAACTCTGAAAACCTGCGAGAGGGGTGAAGACCAGTGCCGTACCATCGAGGTGTCCGACCACTCCAGATACCCGGCCACTCGACTCAAGTGGAGGAAATTTCGTTTTAGCGGATCGACTCGAGTGTGCAATTATTTGAACGACACTTCTGCTAAATTTGAAAAATTCTGGATGACCGGCTTGAGATGTTTGAATAGATATCTCGAAATTTTTAAGAGACAGTGTACACTTAGGTTCGAGATTTTTTAGATGGAATATTTATTTGGAAATAATTAGGTATTGTGTTCAGACATTAGATTCAGGTTATTCCTGGATTTCAATAGCTGTTAGTATTCGTGTATTTTAGTATTTTTACATTCGAGGTCCTATTGGTACTCTAATATGCTTGTATTTTAATATTCCTAGGGTGTAATATTCATATATGACCAAATTCTCTCAAATTTCTGTATTTATAAATCTTTACATACTCAAAACCCTACATGTCCAAATTTCTACATATCCAAATCTTTACGTATCCAAAACCCTACGTAAAGTTCATATATCCGTAAATTTGTGTTTTCACAAATTCCCATGTATACTCCTAAATTTGTAGATACTCTGTGTACGCAAATTCCAATATCCCTAAATGTCCACATATCCAAATCTCCACATAATCAAACCTACATATCCAAATCCCTACGTACCTAAATCCCCATGTATCCAAATCACTACATACCCAAATCCTTATATCTCCATTTCCCTATATCCGAAAATTACCTACAGTGATATTTAGTAGGGATATACCTACATCAACCCCAATATTCCTATATTTTAGAATGTTATGAAAGAGTCAGTATAAAGAGTCTTCATTATACCAATACGCGTGTGTGAAGATCATGAGAGACGTTAAGAATAGAAATGATCGATAGTTTATGAATAGGCGTTACTTTTTATAGTATTCGATAACGGAAACGCGTAAAGCGTGCTATACAGATTTCAGCGGGTTTTTTATAGGCACCGATTATGGTTCGTAAAGATGCGAAAACATACCAAACTTGCAGGAGGATTTTGTTAAGTTTTGAAATGAGAGAATATTAAGGTAACGATGGAAAATTTGTGGTTGGATATTATGTAGTAAGGTAATACCATTATTCACACATGTGTCATTCGCACCCTCTAAGGAGCCTAAAAATAAAGCGAGGGGTTGCAGCGATCTAATTTGGTAAATGAGAGAGGTGATTGTAACATTGCTTGCATTTGTTGCTGTTAGTATACGTAAATTTAAATCCTGCTTGACTTATTTCTAGTAATTAGTATTCTACTTGTAATTTGCAAAGAGGTATTAAGTTATTACGTATTCGGTGTTTTCATTGATAACCTGTAGAATAAGATAACACTTCTGATATATCAATTCAGGGCCTCAAATTTAATATTAAACTTAACACTACTGTATAATTATTTCATTATAATTATTTAATTATTATGTAACAAGGTAATAAATCAATATTATTCCAGAATAGGTACATGAGTCCTGTGATGTTAATGAGTCGAATATGGTATATGGCGAAGATCGAATAACTAATTCTGTATTTTATTAAAATTGTATCAGTGATTTGACGTAGTAAGTTGGAAATGTAGATGAGAAGTGACTAGAGAAGAATACGAAATTTTATATTTTATAATCAATAATAATCTTGAGTCGTTTAAAACTGACAAGAGCAAAATTAGTTTAATGATTTATAAAAAGTGGTACCTTAATTTCAATTCGATATATTCTACTTGGTGTTTTATAATGTTGTTTAGCGTCTAGTATAATTAGTATTATTTTAATCCTACCAACCCTTATCAGAAACCTCTAACCTTTATTTGGTTGTTGGTTATATAGTAACAGTGACAATATATTAAAATTGTTAACATTTATTATGACTAATATTATTTTATTACTTCAATCAACCCCAATAGTAATATTTGTATTGGTATCTATAAAGCATCCTATCTTTCAAAATTGCCCACAAATATAACTGCAAACATTATCACACATTATGATTCAAAATATCAACAACAGAAATTATCAAAAAATATTTTCACCAAAAATAAATGGTTTTCTGTAGTGTCACAAACAACCAAAAGTCATAAACGCATAAAGTTTCAAATCATGAATTTGAAGAACCCAATAAAACGTAATGGTTCTCGTGATAAGATCAATCGAATTCCGAGGAAAACAACCACCCTGGCATCCAACAACCCCGTTATTGTGAAATGCATAACGCGTTGAAGGAAGTGGCAAAAAGCGCCCTTTCCCGCAATTATTTGTTGTTCGCAATGTTCTACGTCATTCAGCTGAGTGGCATTCCTGTGACGCGTATAAAAAAGCTTTCAGTCAAAGGGGAGAACTGTTCTATAAATGGGGAAGCGGTATGCCGGAAAGGGGAGGAAGCGGTGACGTCGTCGCGAGGAATTTCATCATATAACTAGAATGCAAGGTATCAGTCGGTTTTAAGAGCACCACGGGAGGCCAAACCGTGCCACGGTCGCACTTCGAAGCAGGGCTTCGCTGTCGGACGCACTTTTACCCTACATCGTTCTGTAAGCTCGTTAACGAGACGAATCTCGCGCGCAAACTTCACGATTCTTAGCAAGAATTAAACTGCTGGGGTTAGAATTACGTTCGCAACTTTCACCCTTTCATCCTCAATGTTTTGACACCTGTAAGGGTGCTTCCGCGTTTAATTTTCTACGCCGTTATTATTTTATCGGATGTTATTGTAAGATGAAGAGTTTTGACACCTGTAGGGGATCTTTCTGTTTATTTTTCTACGCAATTATTTTCTTTATTATTTTTATTATAAGTTTAGTAATCTTTTACTGTTTTGAACGTTTGATGTCTGATAGGGAACGATTTTTCTTTAATTTTGTAATTTTGTTTGTTTTATTAGCTGAAGAATTTACTATTATCTTTTTGGTACATGTTTTCGGTGTTTTTATTTTATTTTTGTAACACTATTACATATGGGTAAATAAAAGATAATATGTTATTAAGCTACCATAGTGATCAAGAAAGTTTAGGGTCCTATTTGCAAAATTTGGTGACTTTTGTAACCAGAATTTAATACGCGCAATTTGCAGGGAAATTCTTTTTATGGGACAATACTGTGGAGGATGTCCCTTGAATAGTCATAAAAAAGGGAGACAAGTTATCTGGAGAATGAATCGCGCCTTCCCTTTAGAAATCTCCACCCTCTGCCTTTGATATTTTATTCCCTCACGTATTAGAATTTCCTTTTAAAACGACATATAGCGTAGCATTTCTTTTTTTATACAATAGAATACTTCGTAACGATGTAACAAAAAGAATTGTGTCATCAGATTTTAAATTATACATTGTACTAAAAATTACTCTTTCCATCTTTCATTATACTAAAAATTACTCTTTCAATCTTTCATTGTACTAAAATTACTCTTTCAATCTTTCATTGTACTAAATATTACTCTTTCAATCTTCCATTGTACTGAAAATGTACATAAAATTGTACGCTGTGTAATTTTTATATTTTTTAAAACAAATTAACTTTTGCTGTCAAAATTATAGAAAACTTAATCAGAATTTTTTTCTTCATTTTTATATAATGTTATAAGTTTGTAATATTATAAAATTGTTCTTCTAATAATATACTTAAAACAATATCTCCAAAGAAGTGAATTTCGTAATATACATAAAACATTATTATTTATTTATGTACCTTGAATAATCAGAATCATTCACATTCAGAAATACAATCTTTTAAGAAATTGTGAAAGTAGTACATTCTTGTTAGTTATTAACAAATTTCTTATTTATTTTTGTGGTATAAATGTGTATTAAAGACGAAAAGATTTATATTCACAGAATCTTTTTGAGACTAACCGAATTGAATATAATCCAATTGTAAACAAGCCTGATACACGAAAGTGCACTCTATTTCAAGAAAATTTCCACTGCTCCCCGCAATTTCCATCTGTTTATGTCTATTTACTAAGCTAGACTCGAATTGCTGAATGTTCCTGCTTATCCGACTGTTTGATACGTCCCCAAGGAAATGGCGGGCCGCTACCGAACTAACCCTCGCAATAAAATGAAGTGGAAACGTTCCATCGGCGTCGGATATCGATTAGAGGAATTCTTTTGTGCCTCAAACTTTAAATCATTATATTACATTTTCCTGCTTCGATTTCGAAAAAAAAGCTCTCTCACGAATTTTCTTCGTTAATTTCATTTGCATCGCTTTGTTACGGAAATTTTAATAAACCAATAAGGTACACAAATGACTGCATTTTCTGTTCTGTAATTGAATGCTGAAGAACCGTAGAAACGGTATCAAACAATGGAAATTGGAATACACCAGATTTTTATTGAACGTTAATCATCCGTACTGTACGAGTACCTCTTAAGCTACTAATTATATCTTTTGTGCACAGAATTGGAGATAGATAAATCGATTTTCTTTATTAGGAACAGCACGCTGAAATCATGCTAAATATCAAATGCGTATTGTGTACGACTGAGGGCTGTCGCTATTGAAAGAAACTAGGCGATTTTTTATTTTTTTAGTTTTACATTATTACATTTCTATATTTGGGCATTTTTTGATATTTTAAAATTTCAAGATTTCTATATTTCTTAATTTTTATGTTTATGATTTTCTAAAGTTTCTAGGTTTCTACATTTTTAATTTTCAACTTGACAGATTTTTCAATTTGATTAGAATTAAATCCCTATTTCCCTATTTTCTCCAGATTTCAGTTTTACCAGATCCCTATTTTACCAACTCCCTATCTCCCCAAATAGCTATATCCCCGAATTCCTATAACTCAAAATCCCTTTATCTCCAAAAACCCATATGGCCAACTACCTATGTCACGAAATCCTTATGTCTCCAAATCGCTATATCCCCAAATTCCTATATTTCTAAAACCTATATGACCAGCTGTCTACGCCCTAAAATCTCTATGTCTCCAAATCGCTATATCCGAAAACCCCCATTCCTCCAAATTATTTTACCAACTCCCTATGTCCCCAAATTGCTATAATCCTAAATTGCTATATCCCCAAATTCATATAACCCAAAATCCCTATATCTCCAAAAACCTACATGGCCAGCTGCCTACGCCCCAAAATCCCTATGTCCCCAAATCGCCATATAAATCTTTATATTCTAAAATCCTTACATTCACAAATTCCTATATCCGTAATTTCCTATAAAACTACAACAAATATCTTCGAATAATTATTGACCAAAAGTGCCACGAACACTTTCCTGCGCAAGTGTATCGCTTTTGTCGTGAGCTTAAGCACGATGTAACAGATGCCAGGAATCGATAAAGGAACAAACATCAGCGAAATATATAAGTTGCATTTGCCCCGCGTGTCGGGCACGAACGGTTAATGGCAAAGTGCCTGACCCGGTAACCCTCAGACCCAGGCAGATGTACTCGCTTGATTAATGCCCGGACACGTTACCTCCAAGTCTCTCTTTACCATAAAAATGGTGCACAAGAAACACGCGTGTGATATAATCGTAACGTAATCGCCGAAGGCATTAATCAATATACCCGAGATGGGAGGGATAATTTCATTCGTTGACCGGCTTTCGGCGTGCAAACACTCTGTTCTTTCGAAAATTAATCATAATTTATGAATCGAGAAGAAGCAGATGCCAATGTACATAGATTACACGGCTTTTTTTCCGGCAGCAATGAAATTTTAACGAAGCGTAAATAGTGTTTCATGGTAAGAGGCGAATATCCGAGAAAAGAAGCTTACAGTTTCTAGCAATTTATTTTCATGCCGCGAGAAGCCCTGTGCAATTACGAAAATTCGCGAGAATCTGAAATTTCCTTTAATACCCGCCGTAAAAACTGCCACTCGGTCACGTTTATCGACCTGGCGTTAATAACGCTAAACCGCACAAATTGATGTTAATTTAAGCTCCGGTATCGTATTAAACGCTAAGACCATAAATCACGGTCTTCTCTTTCTTTCGCCACTCAGGATATTTAAAAACCGCGATAACTCGATCGATACGGAAGGCGGCATTTATCGAGTTTGCGAGTATCGATATCTTTCTTCTGACACTACGGATGTTTTGTTAAAAGCAATTTATTATTTCGCTTCAATCTCACATTCTATATTATTTTTATATGAAATATAAAATTATTTTGTACCACATAGGTTACATATAATAAATTGATACAGCTCAACAATTTTAATTTTAGCAGAAATGTTAGAGAAAATAAAATAATTTATTTAGACAGAATTTTTTTATCTTTAACTCATAAATTAAACATATTATAATTTATACAATATATGATGATATATTTGTTGTTAATCAAACTCTATTTAGAATAATAAGTAAATATAATGCTAGCAATACTACACGGTGTTGTACGCAAAAAGTTCTGCATAAAATATCGATACATTGTACAAGTACTGAAATAGTCATCCCAAATCGAGATTTTACAAGAGTGTCCCTTACAAGAAAAGTAAGGTGATACCTCAAAATAAATGAATAATGGTGTATATATTATTTTAAGTTAATTTGAAAAATGCTAAAGCGGTTCATATTTCAAGCCAATAATTCTAAAGTCAATTAAAAACAGAAGCACGCAATTTGTATGCAGATATGCGCCAAAAAGTGTGCAAGCCAGAAACCATCAACCCCCGTTTATCGCATATCAACGGTACGTACGGAACACGTGCAGTAAATAGCAAACTGCCTGACCTCGTAACCTGTAGATCCGAGAGATGTGCTTTGCGATCACAGCATGATGCATGCACAGGTAGTTCGACGACATAGAAACGCGCCCAATGAAGATAAAGCCGGGCAAACTTTACTCAGCGACGTAGTGTCGCGAATCGTTGACACCGTATCAATAATCATCGGAGCGTGTCGATGAACGGCCAGATTCGTTAATTACTCTGTCGAGACGAATGAAAATTAATTGCTCATTAAACGATAGTCGAACGCGATATCGTCGGAACACGAACGCTTTGGCAAGCGACAAAATTGTTGACCCGGTAACAAAGGTCGAAGTTGAGAATAAATGTTTGTTGTGAAAAAAAAAAATAGTAACGGATATCGTTTCGACTTCCGTCAAAACAGGGGTTGAAATAATTCACCGTGGATAAAATACCGGTCGAAAAATAAATATTTTGCACGGAAACGTCTCTGGTTTCCGGTCGAGAGGATCCTCGAAAATTCGCTCGTGTCGGCGAAAAAGGATAAATCGCCGATTGAAAAACACCGCCTGGTGTTTTTACAAATCCGAAATCAACGTTTACACAGACGAAACGAACGAACGTATTAATGGAATGCACGCGCGTAAAAATTAACGAGCGAGCGAAACCATCGTTAAAAGAACGGTACAAGACGCTAACAAGATGTACGCGCATAGATTCGGCGTTGAGCAAACATTATTTTCACGATGCGACGCGCCTCTGAAGAAAAAAAAAGAACCTCGATGGATGGTTAATGAACGCCGCGTATTATACACATATTGCCTCGTAAATTTTCTCATGGTACCGGACACAAGCTGTAAACTGCAAAATGCCTGGCCTCCTAACCTCTAGACCCGAGATGTGTCTGAGAGAGATCGTGTTCGCGTGAACACCGATTTCTTTCAAGGCTTCCTTTTCCGTTATGCGTATTACGCGTGCATGACGGTGCACGTCTCAGGGTTCCGGTGAAATGATTATAATGACGCTTTTAACATGATAAAGCAGTAAATGTGCGCATGGACTAGTGATATTGTGGGTTCGAATGGGCTTCGGGGAAATATGGACAGTTGGAAATTATCTTTTTATGTATTAATATTTGATTTGAATGTTCAAATATTATATTATATATTAATATTTTATTATATTATATATTATACAAATTTTGAAGACTTCAAATTTAAAAATTTCTAAATATTCCATATCTTAATTTGGAAATCTTCAAATTTTATGTATCCCAATTTTCAGGTTATCAAATTTTCAAATTCAGTCTCATGTTCTGAAATTGTCAGGTTTCCAAGATTTTCGTCTTACAAGTTTCAAATCTTTACATTTCCATTGCTCCAATTTCGAAAACTCGAACTCTCATGTTTCCATGTGTCTTATATTCCAATTCTCGAATCTCCAAATCTACCATGTTCCAATTTCCAAATTTCTGAATTCTCTGTGCTCGAATTTTTAAATCTCAAAATTTCACATATCCTAATTTCCAACACACCAAATTTCCCACACCCCAAATTTCCCATATTTTAATTTCAAATACCCCAAATTTCCCATATCCTAATTTCCAACACCCCGAATTTCACATATCGTAATTTCCAACACCCCGAATTTCGCATATCCTAATTTCCAACACCCCAAATTTCACATATCCTAATTTCCAACACCCCGAATTTCACATATCCTAATTTCCAATACCCCAAATTTCGCATATCCTAATTTCCAATACCCCAAATTTCACATATTCTAATTTCCAACACCCCAAATTTCACATATCCTAATTTCTAACACCCCGAATTTCACATATCCTAATTTCCAATACCCCAAATTTCGCATATCCTAATTTCCAATACCCCAAATTTCACATATTCTAATTTCCAACACCCCAAATTTCACATATCCTAATTTCTAACACCCCGAATTTCACATATCCTAATTTCCAATACCCCAAATTTCACATATCCTTATTTCCAACAATCCAAACTTCTCATACCCAAATTTCCAACACCCCAAATCTCCTATACCCCAATTTCCAACACCCCAAATTTCTCATACCCCAATTTCCAACACCCCAAATTTCCCATATTTTAATTTCCAACACCCCAAATTTCCCATATTTTAATTTCAAATACCCCAAATTTCCCATATCCTAATTTCCAATACCCCAAATTTCACATATCCTAATTTCCAACACCGCAAATTCTCCACACCTTAATTTCCAAAACCCCAAATTCCCCTCACCCTAATTTCCAAAACCCCAAATTCCCCTCATCCTAATTTCCAACCCCCCAAATTTCCCAACACCCATATTTCTAAATCCCTAAACTTGCCCCAAATCAAATTACAATCTCCCAACCCCTGAGTCTCTAAACTTAATTACCAGTGATCTAACAACCCGGCACATATTACCATAATGACTTCGAGATTAAAGAGTAACATGGTTAAATGTGATTCTATCATTCGTTGCTAGTGACCCACACCTTCTTCGTCGTAACCGGTTCCATTATCTTCCAAAGGGTTTCAACGTGTTCGCGATGGAATGACCAACATATTACGATAACAAACCTGCCGACGTGCTACCGCAATACTGTTAAGTAATATTTCGTGTTAGAGATTGGATTGGCTACTTGATAAACGACGATTAATTTTTGATCATGCTTGAGTGATTGATTACCACCTGGTAGTAGTGTGTTGCATTCTTTGGATAATATTACATTACAGTTTTTGTGTCCTTGTACTTAGTATACTCAGGTACTTAATGCTCATTTTAGTTATTTCTTGTATTGTTTCCAGTAGTGTGGTGATTAACTTGAAATTAAAGAAATGTCATAGAAAATTTTAGAATAAGTTTAGAAATTGCACATTCGAGTATTTCAAAGGTTGCAGCAATATTATTGAAAAACACACAGTATTATACAGAGTATAAATTAAATTGCTTTAAAAGACTATATGTTTACAATTTTCAAGGAAATTATTTGAGTCAGATATGCTTATAATACTGTACATACATAATAATAGTATAATACTATACATATAATTTCTTTATTCATCATAAGATGGCGCAAACGAAAAAGGTTAACGAGAATGAAATACAATTTTTAAAAGTAGCAATATCAAGACTGATTAGTTTCTTATTATAAATTCCAAAATGGAGGTTCGATATGGCTCTAGGTTACCAAACATTTTCATGCTTTTATTTAAAGTAAACAACTCCAAATCCCGTATTATTCATGCAAGCAGTTATGTACATAACCTACGAGTTCGTTACTTGTCAACCTTGAACCACACGTCTGACCTCTCAGTCCTGTTGGTCCTCATTTCAAAAACAAACTTCAGAAACTTTAAAAGGTATAATCATAAAGAAAATAGCATATTATTTTTAGCAGTATTCCCAAAACTAGAAGAGTAGATTCGCAACAGTTCTTTAAGCTTAAATCTTTTGCAAGATGTCTGCTTGAAAAGTTGGTAAGAATAAATTACACACCACATAATTAAAAATGAAGGAACGATAAGTAAGCAAATGGAACATTAATTAATATGTACATTGATTCTGTATTATGACTTCAAGAAAACAACTTTAACAAACTATGTGAATTAAAATAAGAAAGCTGTAAAATGGTCATTTGGTTTAGTAGTTCAAGTGTTGTCTTTGACTTACATCGTGACACACTCGTGACGCACATGAAGGTTCAGGGTCAGCAAATAAAAATTACATTCGGAGTTTGATCAAGTCTAGAGTGTAATACTAATTATAATTTGTATAATCAAGGATCCTTAAAATATATCTAATGTTATTATTAACAGTATTATTTTTTGTATCTGAGTTGACGTAGCAGCTGAGACCGACGCAACCAAAAGAATCATAGGTCAAGGGTCTTCCTTGAAACGTGTGTAGAATTCATTGTATGTATCACACGGAATGGTGAAACGAGTCGCTAATATATGCGACGTTTATGAGATTTAGCAGCATCGGTTATTCACGCGGTGCAACAATGAATCGGTTAATGTAAACGGAACTGAAGATCGGGCGGGAATAGTACGGGAACGCGTAAAACCCGTCGCGGATCCCGTACGGGCCTCAGGGCTCGTCGATTTTTCCACGGTTCGTCGAATTCACGCCGACTGCTGCACGTTTTCCTTCCAGTCGAACGCGTCGCGCTCTTCAAAAGCAAACGAACGAACGAACGGTGAGACAGCAGCACGTGGTGGGTACTCGCGGATCACCGAAGTAACGGTGTCCGGTAACCGCGTCAGAGCCGGTGCTAGCGGTACTCGAAAGCGTTCCGTTACTCGACCGACAGATCCGCTAACGCTACTCGCTCGCTCTTTCTCTCTTCTTCTTTCTCTGTCCGCCGTGGGATGAGAAGCGTGCACGAAATCCGCGCCGCTCTGCAACGCGCCGTCTCGATGTACAACCCGCGACGAGTAATGGCCCTTCATTACGCGAACGACGCAGCCAGCTCGTCGAACCGACCTCGAACCAACGTTTCTCCTTCGCTAATTCAACTTTGATTTATAACCCCTTTCTTACATCGCAGGACTCGAACAGGATTCTACCGATGATGATTCTCACGAGAGAAGCGTATGACCTGGTCCTCAAGGATCTCAATGAAAGTTGCCGCCGATGCATTTATCGCTGGCGGACGAAAGTTTATGAACTGCGGTGGACTAAATGTGGCCTTGTTTCAAGATCGAGTTTTGTATTCGTTTGTTAAGTATTTCTAAGTGTAACTTCGAGTGTATCTTGAGATATACAGTTTTAGATGATATACATATTTAAGATATACATTTTCAGATGGAACATGTTTCAGATATGCAGTTTAATGTATATATTTCAGATATACATTTTTAGATAGAAAGTATGTTTTCGATGTGCACTTTTAGATAGAGAATATTTTAAATATACATCTTTAAATATAAAATATTTCAGTTGTATATGCTTTTAACAAAATTGAAATAAGAGGAACAAAAATAATTTACCACAAACTGTTTATTTCAAATGAATATGGGGTATCTATTTTTAAAAGTATGGTCTGACTACTACTCCTTAAAGTAACCTAAAAGGCTACTCTTAAAGTAACATAAAAATAAAAGTGCATATTTCAAAATATTTAAAAGTATGTTTAAAATACATTTGAATGTTGATGGTTAATTTAGGATGGTCACAAATGTTTCCCAAAACCACTGTGTACATAATTGAAATAAATTTGACCTACTAAGTCTTCAAAACGATACGAGTTTCCAGAAATATGAATATAACCCTGTTTACACGCTTATTGTTGCACACACTTATTGTACAGTTATTAGTGATAATCATGCTCCAATTCTTGTATGTCTGCAATTTCTTTGAAACTTGACTGCTGTTATTTCAAACTTCAAGTGCAATTTTTATCGAACTTTGAACTTATTCTAACTTCAAATTTATTCTAATCTCAAATCTATTCTAACCCGAAGTATTTGCAAATTCTAAGTGCAATCTTTTCAAGTTTCAAATGCAATTATTTTGAACTTCAAATGCAATTTTGATGAAACCTCGAAATTATTCTAACCTCAAATTTATTCTAATTACAAATCTATTCTAACCTGAAGTATTTTCAAACTTTAAGTGCAATTTTTTCAAGCTTCGAATGGAATTATTTCGAACCTGAAATGCATTTTTATTCAAACTTCAAATTTATTCTAACCGCAAATTTATTCTAATCTCAAATTTATCCTAACCTGAAGTATTTGCAAACTTTAAGTGCAATCTTTTCAAGCTCCAAATGCAATTTTGATGAAACCTCGAACTTATTCTAACCTCAAATACAAATTTTCACAACCTTTTCAAGCTTCAAATTCAATTCCTTCAAAAGCAACTTTCCTAAGCTTTAACTCGTTTAATTAGTTATCTATCCCAGGCTAAAATTGCGGATAATTACCGCAAGAAGATAGAAATCCCTAAGTATCGAATTAGAAGCGTCGATAAGGAAGTTGCATAGCAATAGGAAACAGGGAATGTTTGATCGTATGTGATCATAGGAAGATCGGATGGTTTAACGCTGAGTTTGTCGATCGATATGGTAATAGTGGATTCTGTACGTTCTTGATTACTATGAGGAGTGGCTATGCTGCGTGAACAGCATCGGTTATGCGAGTGAAAGACCAAACTGCCGTTCCATCGTTATCGGTTATCGTGAAACAGTTTACGTTACGATAGCACCGATATAGAAGAGTCTCAGACAGGTTACATTTTTTTACATAGTTTCCAGTTGGAGATTATTTGCTCGCTTATATTTTATTTTTTCGTAACGCGTTCAACGTTGCATGGGTCATCGATGATCAATGCTACGAATGCGATTTGATCGAATATGAATCGGAGGCAGTAGGACAATTCTGAATATAAATGAGATCACGCTGAAGATTTGAAATAGCACGAAGTGTCGTATTAAAATATTTATATTTAATGAAATATTAGGATGGCGTGTCAGATATTCTACTGTGCCGGTTAATGTGCTAACATTTTGATGGACGCAGACTTCATAAAATCTCTGTAATGTATCCTTTTATGTAAATGGAATCTACCGTTATGACTGCATTTCGACTGTTTTATGTAGATCGTCGAATTATGAATTTGTAATCGGATTATTAATAAAATTGAGATTCTGCATTATGTAAAAACGGAATAACCAGAATTACACTGGGTGTAATGCAATTTTTTAAATGTACTGTTACAGGAATATGATCTTGTTGATGAAGAAGTGTTTTATGTGAATACTTAAAAAAAGAAGTAATTTCGTATAATACTACTTTATCAACCATACATTTGAAGCTTCAACTTAATAGTTTATAAACATTTTTAATCCACTATAACTCTAAATATTACCCTCAATTTCTAACATTTCACGAATTTCCATTACGCTTATCAATGCGCTAAAAATAGCTTAATCCAAACGGTAAATACTCTTTTTCAAACAAATTGATTTCGTTTAATCAACTTAATCCGAAAGCCCGAGTAATTTGCATAGTAATAATCGACAGTGAAAATCAATTTGTAAATTGAATGCGAACGTCCGATTATGTAGCTATGGAACGCACGATGTTTAATTACGAAAACGTAAAATTGAATATTCCGTGTAAAATTTCGCGTTAACGAGAGGAAGAGAAACAGTTCTAACCGCACGATATCTTTACGCTCGTTGGAATCGATTGCATCGCGACCAGTCGACCAAGTCGGAATTAATTTCATTAATTAAAGCACGACGCGGTGTCGCACGACACCAAAAGCATCCCCGTGAACGCATTATACGTTCTACATTGATCCGTTTTAGCACGATGTAATGGCCCTTCGTTACAGCTGCGAAACGTGACCCAACAAGAGCAAAAGAGAAGAATAACCTCATCCGTTGTCTTCCGTTCGTTAAGCCTGTTGAAGTCCTAACTTCAGCCAGCTTTTCTTCTACGAGAGACCTTAATAACGATTCGCGAGCCTGTTGTATGTGTACTTCAAACAAAAGAAGTAACACCTTGCTTAATTTTGACATCACCGTTATTTACTTTTGGCCGAAACATAAGCGCGTTAGCACTTATGTGTTGGTGAACTTGTGTTGGTTGGTGAATTGCGGGTTTCTTGAGGGAAATGATCTGAGAAATTTTGGGAAATTGGAAATTTGGGAGTTTTAGGATTTTAGAATTTTGGGGTTTGAGAATATGGAGATTAGGATTTGGAAATTTAGGGATTTGGGGATAGTACAATTTGGGAATTTGAGGAGTTGGAAATTTAAAACTGGATTTGAAGAGTTGTTGAACAGAATTGTGGGTTGTTTTCAGGGAAGTGACCTGAGAAATTTTTGGAACTTAGGAATTTGGAAATTTGGGAGTTTTAGGATCTTAGAATTTTGGGGTTTGAGAATATGGAGATTAGGATTTGGAAATTTAGGGATTTGAGGACAATACAATTTGGGAATTTGAGGAGTTAGAAATTTGGAACTGGATCTGAGGAATTGTTGAACAGAATTGTGGGGTTTTTCAGGGAAGTGACCTGAGAAATTTTTGGAACTTAGGAATTTGGAAATTTAGGAGTTTTAGGATTTTAGAATTTTGCGGTTTGAGGACATGGAGATTTAGGATTTAGAAATTTAGGGATTTTAGAACTGTACAACTTAGGAATTTGAAGGGTTTAAAATTTGAAACTGGACCTGAGGAGTCAGAGATTTAGGAATTTTGGTATTTGGGGAGTTGGATATTTAGGGATTCGAAGATTTAGAGATTTTCAAAAACTTAGATATTTGTGTTTATGTAATTGTGTCTACGTAATTTTGGAATTTGGAATATCGAATATTTTGGAGAGTTCAGAACACTTAAAACTTGGAAGTTTGACCATTTAAAAATAGTCAAGTTTGATCTCCCATAATCATTACTTAAATCATCAAATCATCGCCCATAAAAATAAAATGAAACATCTCGTACAAAGACAAAATTTATAAGAAAGAAAAATAACAGCTACGAAAGTAATACATAACAATAAAAGATCTAAATTGAGATGCCCATAGATCTTAAATATAACCCTACCGGAAGATCTCGATCGTTTCCTATTCGTACCTGTGCCCGTGATCGGTGGTGACGCTAGCTGCGAGCTGCTTATATCCGGCGGTTGTTGATTCTGTTGCGTTTGTTGCGGTTGTTGCGACTGTTGTTGCTGCTGCGGACTGTTCGCAGCGACTTGTACGGAGCCCGGACTCGCCGCGCTTTCCGCCATGTTTTTACGTTTTTATCGTCCTCTGTGCGCAGTTTTTTTTTTAACGGAACCACAATCACAACATTTCCGACGAAACGGACGAACGTGATCGATAGTATCGGAACGAGCCACGACACGTTGTCCCGATTTTGCTCGGGATGGTTCGATGATTCGACGCGACCAGGCAAGTAGATTCTGAACGTATCGGATCAGGCACGTTTCGATCTCGCAGGTGGAAAATTGTTGGCGAGGCTCGTGCTTGCGCACAGAGCTCGCTTTCCGTTCGATTAATAAATTCGTTGACGTCGTTCGATCGTAAACCAACCAGTGTTGTTTCCCCTTTCGCGTTGTTTCCGCGAGATTTGTCCTTCCGCGGTTGTTTATTGCTGTGGATGCTTTACGATCAGGCTATCTCTGACGGCCTGTTCCAGCACGTTACGCTTCTCGAAGAAAATCCATCGAACATCGGCGTGCAATCTTGTTCGACGTCAGAGGATATCACGAAAAGTTCGAAACGCGATCTGGATGCCATCTCTTCCGCCAACGAGATTAAAGACGCACTGTCAAGGGCTGCTGGTGTACCGTTCGATCGATCGCACGCTCGACCCGATTAAAGTTCGACGATTCGATTAAGTTGGCAACGTGCTGAACGGGAAACGTGGATTTATTTTCTTCTCGAACTTGTACGGCACGCGATGCTTCGATGATTCTGTTCTCGACGTGGATGCAACGAGGTAATCGTCGAACGATAAATATTACAGGGTTCTGCTACGTTTTCTTCGCACGATCGATCGTTATCAGTCTGCGATCGGCGATCTCGAGGTGTCAAGATGATCGAGGAAAGGATTCCGACGATGTGAATCGATAAAAATTTCCAAAGAAACAGTCACGACTACGTGTGCTTATTAGATCAGTGTAAAGTCGTTCTTACGATGATCGTAAGGCAAAACGAAATTCAAGAGAAGCGAAAAACCGCGTTAAACGAGGTACAATTTCTATGTTTCTCCGTCGATCAGTCGAGAGAAGATTAATCTGAGGCACTGTATCGTATCGATCGCAACCGTTAGCCGCGTAGTCGACCGTTTTTTTGAGAAAACAACGGCTCCTGTGTTGAAGAGAAAGAAAAGTAGAAACAATGAGGTAAATGCGAGAACAAGATCAGATGCGCAACGAACGTTGCGTGTCCGTCTCAATAATCAGTCGAGAAGGCATAAAATTTTAGGCACTCTTCACCTTGTATCATCGATACCCTAATATACTTGACTACAACGAAACACGGAAACAATTACCCTGAACACGAGCTTATCGTTAAAAAACAGAAGTAAAAAATCTCCAAAGCGGAGGAACCGAGATGGCAAAAAGGCAAGAGGGGGATACAATCACGAAATCGTACAACTATGCTCAGTCGAAGTACCGATTGAAAATACTTTAGGCACTCTTCATTTCTCGTGCGTATACGGAGAGATTTCGCGCGGCTCTCCGTTGCGTATCCTCGAACTTTACCCCTGAAGAGTTCGAGAATGGAATTACGAATGTCCCGGCAGCGGCACGCCAACAAACACAAGGGAGGAAAAGGCAGAAATAGGGTAGAGCGAGGGAAGAAAGACGGCGAAGGGTAGGAGTAGAGCGTCGAGTCGATAGGTCAGTGGGTCTCGTTCAAAGAACGACTCTCTTCGATTCACCCGCGCGTTCGTACGCGCAGCTACATCGCCCCCTTGCCTTCTAAATACCGCTTCCACCACCGGTCGGTGTCCTCTGACGTGCCAATTTAGCTGTTCGACTCGATAATCCGACGGGGTAAAAGTAACAAGAAAAAAGGGTTACGATGGAAGAACAGGGACGTCGAGTCGATAGGTCAGTAGGTCTCGTTCAGAGAACTGTTCTTCGAGAGAGTTGCATCCAACTCACACTTTCGGTTTCAATGTTCCTGGATAGTTAATCTTGGCCTAGGTAGTTATCGACGTTCACCGAATCTGTCTAGTCTCCACCAACGCGTCAACACTGAGATTCCAGTCACAACGCGATGCTTGTCCACGGAAGAACACAACGAAGGGTGAATTTCTCGAGAAGATGCGATTCGCGGTTGTCATCCAGGTCTCGAAGGGCGAATTGCACGCGTTCGTGTGCGACCTTCGCCACTAATTCGGTAGCTACGGTTTTCGGTCGATATTCCGTTAACAACCAGCCTTGTCGTTCAACACGATGTCGACGTCGTACGACGTAGCGAAATTCGTAGCCCGCGTTCGCGTTTCCTCTTCCATCACGTTTCGCCACCTCCCGATCGTCCTCGCTTCGATCACTCGTCTAATCACGAATTTACATCGTACGGTTCGAACGTGGTTACATATATCGCGAGTCTCGATCCGCGTTCACCAGCAGAAAAGATCCTGTCAAGTCTGACAGAGGTTCAATCATCGACCAAAAGCCTTTTTGCCTACGCACGGGTAATCGCACAGAGGTTTATCTTGGTGGATCATTGCACCCACGAACGGTATTTCCTCGACATCGATCATCGTCCAAGTCGTTTAAAATTTCGATCGAGGTACCAGGACTCAGGACCCGTCTGATTTGCATACTTTCCTGGATCACATGCCAAATGCGAGGCTCGATCACGTTCGACGATGAGGATTTCGGTCAACAGCGTGGACGTGTACGAAACGAGGCAGACCGTCGGTCGGATCCACTTGGCCTCGTGGGTTTTACGTCATTGTCGTCTCCGTCATCCTGGCTGGTTGTTCCGTTCTCCCGATTCTGGCAGGAACACAACACGGTACCGCACGATAAAACTTCACTCGCGCGAGGTGTCTCGCGTCACGGCCGATACGCGGCTAATTTTTTGGCTCACGACACGAACCGTGGCTCACTGTCGATCCCTTTCGATGAAAAAACTAGCCAGTGCTTGATGTCGTTTCGGTGCCGAACGTCTCGTTTCGGCTATGCACTTCACGGGGAACCAGTGGCTCGAGCTTGAACCGACCGTCAGCAGATGGCAGCCAGTGTTGAGCCACCGTTTACTACCACCCCGCCCCGGATTACACTGATTCATACGGCTCTTTTCCCTCGCAGATCGTCCATCTCGTCAGCATCCCCTGCCAACTGATCCTGCCTGCCGACACCTTGCAGGCCCTCGCACTTACTCGCATCTTTTCACGGCGAATTTCCCTGCGATCGACTCGCCGATAGAAATTGCCCGAAATATATCGGAATCTTCTACCCCTCGGGGCCAGTCTAAGAGGGTGTTTCATTGGTTCAACGCGATTCAGAGACGGGACGCGCACGCGCCGCCACTGCGCGCTCTGGCCAGTATTCGTTCGATCCGTTACCAGCCTGTATTCGTCAGCCAGATAGACTGTTCCGTCTTCGAAGCGACAACATTACACTCGTATTTCCCATCGCTTCTACCTTTACAATCAAATCCGACCAATCTGATCAACTACCATTCGTTCCTCGAGTCTCCGAATCAATTTTTCGCCGACATCGAACTGTAGGGTTCCAATTAACGGAGAACAGAAATGAAGGGGTTGCCAGCGTAGCGGAAGGATCGTGCCCCTTTAAGGTGAGATAGTTCTACAATAATATATTCCTTCCAACTAAACTGTGTGTATTTTTTACCCCATCCGTATACTGGGTCGCTGTGTTGTTGCAGATCGACCTGTTCGCCAATTTTCATGAACGTGTCCGAGGATTTCTCTCATGAATTCATCTGGCTAAATATTTGCTTATGAATTATTTTTTTAATGAGTCGAAATATTTAGTCATGAGTTAAGGTACGATTTTGGATGGTCCGTGGAAAATTTGACGGCGCGCATTGTACGAAGTTAGAGCCTTATTGGGTTATAATTATTTGCACGTAACGTGGAACGCTTATATTCCGTGTTTCATCGTGTCCGTGCCATTGAATTTATCGCTACCGTTATACCCCTTTCGAGTGGATCCCCGCCTCTCACCGTGTCCGTTTGAGTTAAAGCGTCGCTCGAGCCGACTACAAGCAAAGACTACACACCGAACACTCTCCTCGCTCTCTTCGGCCCGATACGAGCCGTTGCATTTTCAGAACGGTACTCCTAACTGTATCTTACATACGTATGTATATACGTATATACACGTATATACGTCTGTTTCTGCTCACCTGTCGACATCCCGCCTAAGCACCCGCGCATACCGATCAGAAAACAAGGGAAAACGACCGCGTCGATGACCCTAGACGAGATGACGAATTCTACGGGCGGAATTAACGATCAGTTCCCAGGGAATTCGAGGGAACTCTTCCATCTTCGAATTCACACGCGTTCGCGTTTCGAAAACAACTTTTTCATTTGAATTTTTGGTGCTTGAGTTCCTGATTTTATCTTGACAGCTTCGGTTTGAATCTTGGTAGACAATTGTTTGAAGGATTCTGATAGCTGCCGAAGATAAGGAACTCCATTTCTAGAGATCCTTGTTAGTAATTACGCGGTACGTTATATGTTCTAGTTAGATTGAATCGAATTTTCCGAGACCTGGTTCGGGAGATCTAGCAAAATGTGTAATGTTAGGATAGTCATTTCTTGACCCCCACATCCTTTTTTAGATTCTTTCGTTTCTGAAATTTTGTTAATCTCTGAGTCTGGGATGTCAAGTTCTTACATTTCTAATTTTCCAAATTTTTAGTTACCCAAATTTGCAAATTTCCAAATACCATATTTTTTATTCGCAAAATCTCCAAATCCCAATTTTCCAATTTCCAAGCTCTTCCAAACTCCAAATCTCCAATTTTTCAATTTCCATCTCTCCAAATCTCTAAATTCCTTAAACCTTCACCAAATCCCCAAATTTCAAAGTTCCTAACTATCTAAATATCTAAACTTCCAAACGCCAAATTTCTACCCACATCCAAAAATTCCATCACAGCAAAATAATGATAAAAAGTTTCCTACGTAGAATCCCGAAATAAAATATGATCGGTTAAACAGGGGGAAAGATGACGAGTTACCAGTCTAATAACACGCCACAGAATAAATCTCTTTCAGATAGCGAGGACTCTTTAATTCGGTACCAATTTATTCGTGCGCGAACAGCAATCAAGGAGGAAGCGGTTACTCATCGTTCAACGATCTCCGTTGAATGAGACGAGCCGAGTCAGCATCGAAGGTACAAACCTTGCATACAATTAGGAAACAATCGGGCATGCATTAAAATAACGATCGAAGATTAAGGGAGACGGCTTAAACCGTTAATCGTTTTCAGAATACCGCCTCAATGAGCTGCTCGGAGCGAAGCGCCGATCAAAGAGTAATGGAAGAGCGAAACGACAATACGAAGAAGACGAAGAAAAAGAAAAGGAGGTGGAGGAACGTCGGTTGATACGAGTGAAACAACATGTAGCGGATCTTCTACGCAGGTATATACGTAATGTACACGTACGTGCGGGTCGCGTGTAGGGATACTCACGTAATGTAGGCCCGTTCCCGGAGGTACCGTAAGACCTTGCTGTTACGTCACTAGAAGCCGCGTGATTAGGAGAAAAAGGATACCGACGAGAAGGGAGAGCAGAAAACAGGAACCGTGCCCTCGAGCACCACGCATCTTGCCTTCACGGATATATCTTCATACTAATTCATTTTTCCCCTAATCTTCGTCTCTAATTTCTACAACTTTCTCAGCTTTTGTTTGGATGCCCTATTTTTGTGAGCATTCTATAGTCGATTTTTGCTAAGCTATGGTCTGTTTGGGCTAACTTTACATTCTGTTTATATTGATCTTATATGTTTATAGTTACGTTATGGTCTGTTTATGCTAATAGTATGTTCTGTTTATACTAATTTTATAGTATATTTGTATTAACTTTATGGTACATTTAGGTTAACTCTGTATGCTGTTTTTACTAGTCTTATGGTCTATTTGGGCTAACCCTATATTCTGTTTATACTGATCCTATATGTTTATACTTACCCTATGATCTGTTTCAGCTAATTCTATATTCTGTTTATACTAATTTCATAGTATGTTTATATTAACTCTATGGTCAGTTTAGGCTAACCTTTCATGCTGCTTTTATTAGTCCTATGGTCTGTTTTTAATTGCCTTATAGTCTGTTTATGCTAACTTTATAGTCTGTTTATGTCAACTGAATATTCTGCTTATACTAACCTTATAATTTGTTTATACTAACACTATATTCTGTTCATACTAACTTTACGTTCTGTTTATCCAGACCCTCTGTTCTATTTTGTTACACATATCTCATATAAAGTAATATTTTATGAAATTATTGTATTTTACAAACATATCTTGCATTTTATACATAATCTGTATGCTCCATTATTGACATAATCTTTTGTCTTCTGCAATCACCATTTTGTATCTTATTTTTACTCCATCCTTATAATCAATTATACCATATGATTTTTTAAAAATAAATATTAACAAAAGTTAAACATTTAGGTCTTATTCTTGGTTCAATTTTTGTGTTTATTTTTAGTAATTACAACAGAAGAAGATTTTGGAATCATAAATTAATTTAATACTTTTAATACAGTTTGTGAATTAAGGAACAGATAATTTTGGAGCACAGATCTTCATGAATACTTTGGTTCACATAGCTCATTATGCAAATGGACTTATAGCATTTTGGGAGCAACAGAGGAAAATTTGAAAGTGACTGTCCAACCGTGACCATTCGTGTCTAAAATAAGACACGCAAGTGCGAAGTTATAATAATCAGGTTTCTGCAGAGGCTAGCAGTAAATTTAGAGGTGTAAATTGGGCTAAGTGATTGTAAGCTGAGCTGCACGCTCAAACAAACCTAACCCAATTCAGTTTCTAATTATTGGCTTTTGTGCATATCCTGCATTAAATTTTTAAATTCCAACCCTGTAATCCTACAACCATCGTTACCGAAATAAAGCATGAAAAAATACGTCAAAATTACCATTTATAAGATTTAACCACTTTTACAAGATTTGACTAATTATATGAACTTAACTAATTACATGTATGCAAATATAATGGGCATAAAATAAAATATTCATCAGAATGTTATAAGTTTAGTTTCGTTAAAAAACGACATGAATAAGCATATTTTTCAAGGGACCAGTTTGCCGAAACGAATTCCCGCGGAACTTCCCGAGCCGAATCCCGTTTATTTCGGCGAAACTGACAAACGACACATCGTCACACGTTTGCCGGACATTTCGTAAGAGGTATACGTTTATTTCGTCACGTACAATGACTGTTGAGGCTTCACGTGAAATCATCAGCCCTTCCAAACTCCCCTCTCTTTTTTTTTTAACTTCCCTTCCACGGAACCACCGTCACCGACACGGTCCGCGTCCACGTGTTTCTATCTGCGGTCAGTGCACCTTGCTGCACGAACCGCGGCCATTTACCGAAGGTCCACGTAACGCGACCGTGCTTAATAATCTTTTCTCCCAAGGATCGTCGACCTTGCCGACCAAGCTAGGGAAATAGTCGGGGACCAAGGGAGATCGGGGTATTAGATCCCCGTTGGTCGTCGACAGAATTTTTACTGCCATCTAATGTTTCAACGGCGCTATTAATCCGATTGTCCATTCTTGGAAGAATTCCTCTTCAACAATGTTCTTTACTGTAGAATAGATGTTTCTTTGTTGTAGAATGATCAATAATAAGATGGTTGAAATATTAATTTGTTCACTCGTTCAAAATTATATTAAAGCATACGATACTCAGATTATAATTTTTAAAATTAGCTTCTAATCAATCTTTAATAATTTTAGTCGCTTAAATTAATTCTTGCAAATTTATCGCACTGATGTATAGGTTATTTTTAAAATAACCTACTCAATTTTACTCATCTTTCAAATTACCACCATATAGTACTAATATTGAAAAGTCTTTTCTTCTCTTAATCTGTTATATTTGAAATACCATGGACCTCCACGATACTCATGGCCTCCATAACGCGTAGAACAATGCGCAATTCGACCCCAGTTCATAGAAGTTCAATTCTACTCCTTTGTTGAAGACGCTATTCACGTCGTGTCACGTATATAGATTCCGTGTTAAACCTAAACATGCTTATCCATCACGAAAACGATACATGTTCGGAACGTCTGAAACAATGAAATTGGAGATAAAGAATGCAGATACAAATCGTTCATCCTGTAGTTTGATACAACACCGATGTGCATGAACGTCTGATGTTCGTGTCGATGACACGTGTTAATGGAATGTTTAGCTCGGCTCACAACACGGAAGTGCAAAGTGCAGATGCAGTCGCTGAACTTGCATCTCGTTTTTCACCGCGTTTCAAAGAAAACTTGCTCTTCCTTTTTCGGCCACAAAAAATGTTACCTCATCTTGCGTTGTACTGCTACTTTCGTATGTAAATTTGAAATTCCATTCAGGAATTTTAGTGGACTGTATAATTTTCATGGAGGATAAAAGGAGAATTTGACAAACTTGATATTGTTTGCAGGGAATAATTGTATCAATTATATTTGATATAATATTTGTATCAAACACTAGCGATAAATAGAATTGCAAAATTAGTTAAAATTTTTGGTAAAAAATATGTTACGTATCTATTAGTCATTCAGTTATTTGAAATTCAAATTTCATCCTCTCACTAATCATACATCCTTCTTTAGGTGACTGCCGTCACCCACGTGTAGTATCAGAAATGTGAATAATCTTATCGAACAATTTCTACGTGGGAATAACTAAATTTATTGACAGCAAGAAGTATGAACAATAAAATATATATCAATAATCTTTTATTAATTTAAAACAAAACATTACATGCAGAATAACATAAATATTTGGCGGAAATCAAAATTTAGCAAGAAACAAATATTTACCATTATGTTTAAGACAACGTTAAAATTTCATAGGTACATAGACGTCTACCTTATTTTTCACAAACTTTGCAGAAAAATAAAAAAATACATGTATATGAAACATACATATATGAAGCACCTTGTATAGGTAAAAAAGCTACTACCCTATTGCCATTGACATTGACGCAGTTTCGTGTAGAACACCCTCGCCATTAACCCAGTTCGTCGCACGATATCCTAGTTAAAATCCACTTCGGTCTCCACCCTTCGATCGACACCCTCTGAACCCAACCCTATTTTCACACCTCGTGGTAGCGTCCTAATCGCAACAATCCCATTCTCGCGTGTTTTACCGCATCTCTGTGAAGTCGAGCACAAGGCCTCGCAGGTAGATATAAATACTGACAGGACTAGGAAGGACAAAGAGCAAGACGGGGAAAGGTGGAGACCCTAGGAAGACTCAAAGGTTCACAGCCGGGTGGTTGCTTTAAATCAAGCAGGTAAGGTGGTTTGACGGGGAAGAGACATCACTCGCCACGTGGTGGCTCAGGGGTCATTGTCCTGCGGCCTGAGCTTTGTCGAGGTGAATCGGCCTCGGAACCGGGTACTCGTTCAAAAGTTCCCGCTCCTTTCGGCGTACTTTGAATATGTTAGGCTTGCCTAGCCTTCGTCGATTTACATTAGATTCCGAACGGACACGTTTCGGGAAACCTTTGTCGAAGACCGTGTGCGAAAGAGGATGTTGGTTTATCGATATCTGTCGATATTGATTTATCTTTTTCGAAACTTCTCGGAATAAAGAACCTTCTCTTATCTGATAATTGACATCTAACTTTAAATGTGACCTTTTCAAGTACATCGAGCTCTTCCATATTCATTCTTCATAAGAATTACACATGTATTTTGAACATAACATTTGTTGGAGAAATTTGAATGTAGATAAGGTGATTGTTCGCAATGTCTTTTATTAGAACATTACCTTATACGTTCAGGAAGATTGATTGAAACATATGAATTTAATTAAAGTATTTTATTTATATGTGGCTCAAGTATCTACTTCAGCCATCTAGCAGTTATTGCTACTAAACGTAAGTTGGTTTAAAATGAATGTGATTGAAAGTAGACCTTAAACAGAACTATTATTCTAATTTAGAGCTAAAATTTCAATTTGTATCCTTGCACATTTGACCTCTGTTAATTATTTCCGTCTTAATTGTATTTAACACGAGTTGACTACCTCTGACTGATGTCTGTTAAGACATCAACAAAATTGGAATTATATCAACAGTTAAAAACGTATCGTCCTAATCTCATCACATAGTCGTCCTAATCGTTTCATTTTCAGTTTGATTTAGTAAAGTAACTCTTGCTTTCGTATACATTACTTTAAAGCTAGTATTCCAGGTGTTCAGCGCCGAAATTCCTAACCAATTACGGCTAGCATTATCGCCGGGCACGGATAGTGGAACAACGCCCGCAGAAAAAAGAGCCGACATGACTGTAAATCTTTTTTCCGAACGAGAGATAGAGAGGGCAGTGTGCTGTTAAGTTTTCGGCCGAGGACGAACAAGCAAGCCGAACGAGCGAGCGAACGAGCGTGTAGCACCTGCGGTCGACGACCCTTGCGGTGCTATCGAATACCTGCCGACACGACAATCCGCTCGTTTGCTCGCTCGCGATCGCTTTGCTCTTTTGGTGGGCCATCGAGCATTTCCCTCTTCGAGTCATGTACAAGCATTGCCATCGATTCGTCTTCGATTCCAAAAGGAAAATCCATGCGTGTACCGCGTTAAAGGCTCGTAAAATTCGTTTCAAACCGGATTCGAACTGTACGTGGATTGTGTGCTGGAAACTGTTTTGGGGGACTTTGGTAACTTGGGAGGATTTTTGGGATTTTTGTTTCATGTTTTGGAGTTTCTTATGATTTTTTGTATTTGGAAGTTTGAGATGGCTTGGAGATTAGGCTTGGAGGAATGTGGAGATTTGAGAATTTGGGAATTTGTGCTGTTTGAGAATTTGGAGATTTGGAGAATTTAGGAAGTTGAACTTTTGGGAATTTTGGAATTTGAAGATCTGAGTTTGGGAATTTCAGAAATTTGAACTTTAGAGATTTGGAAAATCATATTTGGCAATATGGAAATTTGAAGATTTGTGAATTTATAAGTTTGAGAATATGGAAATTTGGAGATTTATCAATTTATAATTTTGAGAATTTGGTGCACTTCGAAATTGAGCTATCTGAGAATTTGGTACTCTTGAAAATTAAGCTACTTGAGAATTTAGTAATTTAAAAATTTTGAAGTTTGACGAAAAAATTCACAAATCCAGAAATATAAGAAACTTGAAAATTAAGAAATTTTCGTCCTAAGATGTTTCCAAATATTCAAATTGATCCACCAGTGCTCACGTGAGCCATTTGCCCTCACGAGTGCAATTGCTCATCACTGTTTCATACCAAAGAGTGCTGAGTCAGTTATTTCTTCACTGTCAACCCAGCAAAATTATTTTACCTGATGTAGTGAAATTAAACGCGCGTAATGACATATCGATTTAATAAAAGTGCAAATAATTAATTTTCTTCCACTGATATAATATGAAGCTTCTGTGTATCTACCCTCCTGTTAATTATTAAATCATACAATCTCCAAAGACCACATATTAAAATCACATATTAAAAATATCAGAACTCTTGCACCTCAAATTAAAATTCAACAAAAACAAATAAAAATTGCAAGAAATAAAGGTACGTAAATTAATTAACTGCTTGATAAAAACGACTAAAATACTCGTGCTCTTAATTATACGACTGCATGTGTTAACACATATATCCGGTGAAATCGGATTTGTTCTCGATTACGAACATTACCTCGTTAATGCGCAATTAAGTTGCATCAATTCCAAATTAGAACACGCTTCGTTGTGTAGTGATTTTCGAAAGTCTTATCTCACGCGAAAGTCAAGAAAGCATCTTCAAATCGCGACTACCAGTTAGCAAAGATTCAATAAAGATTGATCTACATAAAATTTGATCAAGATAACAGAACATCGAATTGCAATTCAATACTAGAGTAATTAAACGAGAGTAAATTAGGAGAGTAAATTAGATGTCAAATATAAACAGTCAGATTATAAGCAAGACTTCTTATATTAAAAACCGACAGATTTGTATCTTCTCTTTAATAATTTTATTAAAAAATATTTATTGTAAGTCATATTGAGAAAACACCGATAATGATCTAACATATGGGTTCAACGAATTCCGATTTCTTCGAGAAGCTGAATTAACTAACGAAAACCTTGAAACACGTCTACCCTTTATAAACGACCTACGATCAAGATCGACTACACCTAACTCCCGCATAGTTGAGGCAGAAATGATTTAGAAGCTGTGAAGATGCTGCACAGAGTGAAAGGATTTTGTTCAGATTTTCTTCACTGGTTCAAACACATAAATAACGTTGCAGATTGTTGGGATGACAATTGAATTCTCTTGTGGTACCATCACTTTCGTAACAACGGTCTTTAGCATTCTTAGCAGTGATCTATGCGATGATCTAGGTCCTTCAACTACTACGGCCATCACATGTTTAGATCGTTGAACCTGCGCTTAGACCTTTCCCTTGTTCGGGTTCAAAAACCCGCATCAATCTCCGAGTAAGCGGATTATTTTTCGCTGGGTGAATCATGATTAAGGCATGACGACGGACAATAAAAAGAACAATATATAATTAATCGTGAATTTCGGTGGTCATTGATACAGTTGCGAGATGTATTAATTGATAAACGATTTGGTTATTTCAAGTTTATTTAGGAAAAGTCTTCGACTTATGGTTACATCATATATTTTATTGATGATCTTGAATTATCGGAGATCATGATTAATTTTGTTTCTTAATTTTCAAATTTTCTGCTTTACAAATTTGGAGATTTTTTAACTTCTCAACTTCGCAAGGCTCCAAGTATCCCTAAACCCTCAAATTCCTAAGTTCCTAACTTTTCATATCTCAAATTCCTAATTTCAGGATCACCGAATTTCTATGTCTCTAAATCTCCAAACCCCCATATCTCAAATCCTGAATCCAAACTCTCCAAATCTCCAAATCCTTAAATTCTTATACGTCCCTAAGTCCTCAAATCTCCAAATCCCTAAATTCCGAATCCAAAATGTCCAAATCCCCAAATCCCCAAATTCAAGATCACCAAATTCCTATTCGTCCTCAAATCCCAAATCCCAAATCCCAAATCCCAAATCCCAAATCCCAAATCCCAAATCCCAAATCCCAAATCCCAAATCCCAAATCCCAAATCCCAAATCCCAAATCCCAAATCCCAAATCTCCAAATCTCCAAATCTCCAAATCTCTAAATCTCCACATCTCTAAATCTCTAACTCTCCAACTCTCCAAATCTCCACATCTCCAAATCTCCAAATCTCCAACTCTCCAAATCCCAAACTCTCCACATCTCTAAATCTCCAACTCTCCAAATCTCCAAATCTCCAAATCTCCAAATCTCCAAATCTCCAAATCTGTAAATCTCCAACTCTCCAAATCCCAAACTCTCCACATCTCTAAATCTTCAACTCTCCAAATCTCCAAATCTCCAAATCTCCAAATCTCCAAATCTCCAAATCTCCAAATCTCCAAATCTCCAAATCTCCAAATCTCCATATCTCCATATCTTCAAATCTCCAAATCTCCAAATCTGTAAATCCCAAACTCTCCACATCTCAGCTCTCGAATCGAAAATCTCAAACCCCTCGAACACCAGGATTCCCAAATCTATTAAAAATGTCCTTGAATCCTATGTTCGGCATCGATCAAGTTCGCTAGATCGTTGAACCTAAACTCGACCTTCCTCTCCGCTGTCGTTTGACCGAATCGATATTCAAGGCTCTCCTTGAATAGATCGAACTACCTTCGCTCGGAGCGGCGCAGTATCGCGAGAGTAGCGTAGACACGAAGGCGCAGAGGTGTCGGAAGAGGCATGGGTCCACGGTGAGGCCAGGAAGAACGGTGGGGAATATTTGTAGGGGGAGTAGGAAGAGAACAGAGGGGGAGTAGTAAGAAACAGCTGGTGGGTTGAACGAGCTCGGAGTTCAATGACTGGAGAACGAAGGAGCAAGCCGGGTTTCGAGTTAGGTAGGTAGGTAGGTAGGTAGGTAGGTAGATAGGTAGGCAAGCGGGAGAGACACGTTTACCTGCGTAGACTCGCTTGCCTGTCGTGCCGCCGCGGATGCGGGAGTATGTGTGTTAAAAAACGATCCTTTTAATCTATCACATGTGTGAATGCAAGTTTATGTATGTAGTCAGTGGCGTAACTTAGATTTTTGGGTTAGGTTTGGATCACTATGTTAAATCGCCTCGCAGAATTTGCGTTACATCATCAGCTGTATACCCATGCGTTATATTACAACTCGCTGTATAATCACGTACTGAATACATTATATCACCATCTGTTGTATATTCAAGCATTTAATATTCCACATCTTATGACATCAACATTCACACATTTCCATGTGTTATATCATCAATCTGTATATTCACGTATTGTATATCCATGCATTATATCCAGCTGTATATTTACGCGTTGAGTATCCACACGTTAGATCGCCACACGTCGTACCTTCACACGTTAAATCGATACGCATTGAATATCGTCGTATTAGATCCCCACGTGTGGTATATCTACTCGTTAGATCACCACGCGCCGTACATCCGTGCGTTAGAACGCTATGCGTTGTATATCAACGCGCTGTATATTCATATATCAGATCGTCATGCGTTAAATTGCCACACGTTATATTTGCACGTGTGAGGACGTTGTGTGTGGTATATTCACGTGTCATAGGGCCATGTGTTGAATATCTATGGGTTAGATCGCTACAAGTTTTGTATGAGTTAGTCACATGTTGTATATCCACGCGTTAGATCACCACACGTTAGTTGGCCACGAGTTAGATCCATATGTTGTATATCCGTGCGTTTAACAGCAGCGTGATATATGTCCAGGTAACTTATTTAAGCATCCAGGTCCTATTTAATCGAACTTTATGTTGTATGTCTATTTACATACACCAACTTTATTATACGATTACTATACTTTGAGTATAGACGTACATAAAGATTTTGTTATTATATTACACCACAATTTTCTTGTTTTACTGTTTAATTATTTTGTGTTATCATTATAATATTTTACTATTTTACGATGCAAGTGTTTCGTATTTTACAATTCTACTATTCCGACCATTTTGCTATTCTAATACTCTAAGTGCAGTAAAATGTACGTATAATAGTATAACAGTGCAGTTGAATAGAAGTACCATTATAAGTAGAATAGTAGCATGACAAATTGGTATAACGGCAAACTGATAAAAAAATAGAATGAAGAAGAAAAGTTAAATAGTCAAGGTGGAAAACCAATAAAGCATAGTAAAATAAAATCGTAAAACAGTAAAGTGATAAAATGGTAGAACAATAAAATTGTATAGATCGATAGTAAAATAGTAAAACGATAAATGTGCTGATCGTGAAAGCTCGCGTTATATCGCCACATCCCGATTCACCCTGATCCCTCCCCAGTTACGCCAATGCACGTAGCGTCGACTTTCGGAACAGCGGATTCCGCGTGACTCATGATTTCCCTTCTTGGCTCGTTTTACGCTGACACGGAACCGAATTACCGTTGCCCGCGCACATGGTCGTTGCCGTCGCGTTCCTATGATTTTGCCTCGAAAACACCGAAACCAGCACACGTCAGCATCGCTCAGATCTTTGTCTTCTAGCGTGGAATGTCATCATACGAACAAGTCGAGTATCTTTGTTCACAGTATAGATTCTATCTCGTGTAACATTATAACCCGAAGACCTCAGCTCAGGTCAAATCGTTGGGTCACAGATGGACCTGACAACCATAATCATCCTTCTTTCACTTGGATTGGTACAGAGTTTTGCAAGTTCTAATGCACCTAAAGCAATAAGTAAACTCTGAACATCGTGATGTATCAAGGTTGTTAATCTGCTCTCAAGCATATTAACTCTTAAATGACCATATGTGTGCTAGCATGGTTTTAATTTTCAATCAGATTAATTTTATATCACTACGGTTCTACTGTATTAATAATAAGGACGTTTAGAATTTTTGTAAATTAGGAATTATAACGACAAAATTCAAAGTACAGAGAGAATCGAGATTAAGTTTCTTCGAAGCTTATTGGAGCAGGTCCTTCTCGAAAACAATTCATGTTCAGAGGACTATTTAAAATACCCTGACAATTTCGTCAGCGTGACATGTATTGTATGCGTGATTAAGGCAGGGTGGGGACAGTTAAAATTCGACGTAACGACATTTGCGAACGGTCGCCTCGATCATGGTCCCACCATAACGGTACCTTAGAGCATAATTTGGGTAGAGCCACCCAACGACTTATACAACCTCGGTTCATTGCCTATCTCCCTTCCTGCGCCTCCTCCAACTCCTTTCATAGATTTCTTTGTTTGAAACCGAGTCACGAGAGACCAAATCTATTTTTACGAAGTCGAATTTGCATAATCACGTACCTGGTTAAATTTACAAGTGACTCCGAATGCTCGATTTGATAGGATCAAGGTTCACCCTTTAACCTATGATTTTTGGGGCAGTAACTAATTATCACTGTATTTACCCATTAGGTTAACCTAACCTATTGCGTTAAGATCAATAAAGAACATTGAAACATCAGATTCTGTATTCAGAGATCTTTGAAATTACAGTCAGTACTTTATATATTATTTAGATTGGAATCTCAAAATGGTGCAAATATGTGGAAGTGGTGTCAGACTGTGGTGTGCGTGTGATAATATTAGAAGGTGGGTTAACTTCGAAAAGAATCTTGAGAAAGTCTACCCTTTCGTCACCGTCGCTGTCGTTGCAATTAATCTGGGCGATACAGTTCGTATCGCAGGGCGAAATGTCAGGTTGGTCATGAAGAAACTCTTACGGGATTCAGAATCGAGATTACGGCATTCCAAGGCGACCTACCTACACTGTAACGACGCCGATGTAACTCACGTCTACGTAAATAAGTTCGTTCACGTTCGAGGTAACCGCCTAGCTATCGACGTGTGTACAGAGTGTACGTGAATACCATTGATGGTACCAAAGTCAAGAACCACGGGAGGCTCGCTCACGTATCTTGCATAATATCTTACGAGAATTCATAAAACCGTGTACCACGTAATAGAGCTTCCGCGTGACGTATAATCCAACCAGAAAGAGAAATAATAAGAGACGTATCTTTTAGTACTGGAGCTCTAAGGTATCCGGGTACTTGGAATTTTATGACCTGGACTCCTGGAGTCGTCATCTAAGTATTCGAATTTGAGTAGATGTACTTGAATATTCGAACTTGAGTATGTGGAGTATTTGGACTTGAGTATGTGTATACAGTTTGCGTATTCAAGTTTCCTTTCCTGATCATGTGAATATGAAGCTTTTGTATTTGTATGTACATATGAGTTCAGACGAGTATAACTTAATATCTAGAGCAAAATAACATTGAACTACAATTGAACTCATTTTGAAGTAATAGTGAAAATATAAATGCAGTATAAGTATTAGAGATTTATGTCTGAAACCAAGTAATGTAACCCAAACTTCAATATTCGACATAATCGAATCCTCACGTACTAACTGAATGATCATCCAAGTACTCAAATATACTTGAACATCCTTATCTACAGTCTTATAAGTAAACATCTCTTAGAGTACCTAAGTTTGAGTACGAATGCAAAACAGTAACCATCGAATCTTGCTGATCGTTTCATCGAACGCTTATCTTCCAGCCTGCTCTTAAGTTTTCGCAAGAAAACATCGACGTTGATGAAATCCGTTGAAACGGCAGTTCGTCAAGTCAGTGCCCATGTAAATGACGCGGGCGGGCTTTGGTACTTTAGTCACCGGAATCCGGACTTGACCGGCCGTGCCATCGCTGGTACCACGAAAGTACCTGGTGGCCTGTGAGAGAGCGAACGAATGCGTGTACGTAGAGGCGTGCTGGATGCTGGTGTGCGTGAACCGGCCCGCGTGTTAAAGCCGTACGTGTACGCCGGGTTCGTCGACCTTAGCTTTTGTTCGTGTCCCAAGTGGCGAGGAGCCCGTCGACGCTTAGTTCGAAAAACGACAGTGGGCGCCGGCTCCCGAGGGCCGAACCGCGTCAGAAACCAAAATCCACTCCCATCGTCCGGTTAGGTAATCGATCGCAACGCCCTTACGTTTACCAAGGTCTTTGCCACCTGTCACAGGAAGAGTATCTCGCTTTCCTACCTGCTTTTCCCCCTTCTCCCGTTCCACTCACCGCGGTTCCTCTTTCTCTTTCTATCCCTCCCTCTCTCTGTCTACACTTTAATCCCCTACCACTTCACCGACAGCTCTTTCCTTCTATTTCCCTCGAGAGACTCCTCCTCTCTTTCCGTTTTCCTGGATAGATTTCACGGGAACCGGAACGGCTCCGACGAAAATCCACCGGTTTCTGTGTTTCGAGAGCCGATCGATCAGCAGGGTCGATGATCTAGCGGTTACGCGTTCGCGAAGGTCGCTGAATAATTCGTACAACCGAGATACCCTGGCCGATTAAATTTTTCAGCTTCAACCATGTCCTTGTTGTTTATCCTTCGCGGAAACTACTCGTCGCGAGTTTTCTAACTCTCAAGGTGATCGCATGATTTAAAAAAATTCCACCAACTTTCAATTTCCCTTGGCTCCCTTTTCTTTCTACAACCAACATAGGAAATACGACCCACGTATCGACACCATTTTCGTCCGCGCAACGTCGTCGGACTAAAGGAAAAACGCGGTTCGAGGAAGACTGCGGTAAACGAGGGTTAAACCGTGGTAGACGAAGAAAAGAAACGCGCGCTTCGGCGCGTCTAGGAACCAGAAAAGCCTCGCTGACTGACCCGTGTTCGTTGTCAGTGTGTTACTGACCTCGAGTGACCCTGCTATCGCGACCGTAACTCTCGCGTACTGTTAGCTTCCATAAATATATTTATTTCCTTCGTAGGTCAATAATGCTCGGACCACCATTACCGACTCGAATCACCTAACCGTCCGATGACTATCAACGTGTAATTTTTCTACAATTTTTCTACTCGTGTGTATAGTTTGTTTCGAGCTCTTAATACTTTCGTTTTATACGCATTGTATGATTCGTATAATTTGCTCGCAGAAATATGAATTGAAATGCAAGAATCTTAGAATTCATGTTGGTTTTACCGAGGTTTATGAAAAAGTTGCTTTATGAAACTGCGGAGTTATAATGGTCCTTGTATGTTTCACGGTTTAATAAATTATGAATTTTTAATTTCGTATTGTATTCATTTATAAAGGCATTAATTTAAATACGAGAATGCGTCTAATAATCAATAATCTATTTGAAAAACTTACTGCATTATAATAATTTTGATACCTTATGACATTTGTTATGTCGATACATCCATGTAAATTAAAAATGTAGGAATAATTACAGCTTATTAGAGTTTGGAGTAGTTAAGTATCTATATACCGTACACATTCCGGGTGTAATTATTTCACTGGGGAAACTTATTGAATAATTAAGAAGCGTTTACAAACGCGAATTGATCGGAGGTGTAATCGAGTACAGACGTGTAAAGTTGATTAAAAACAGGAAAACAGGTAGATAAGTCGGACTCTCTTCTAATCGTCAGTGTGTTACTGACCTCGAGTGACCCTGCCATCATGGCCACAACACCGCGTACTGTTACCCCGCGCAAATGTATTTGTTATTCAAGCCGCGTGACGAACGTTTCGATCTGAACCGTACGAAACACAGATCCGTCACTCTTTTTATGCTATATTGCCGATTTCGAGCATACGGAATCAGCCGATCGAAATGGAGGAACACGAGCTTATGCGTTGATTACAGCGGTAAGGTTATGGGTACAGTGAATGCGCGGAGATTCACGCATGCAATGGCAATATTATGGAATTGATGTACAGAAATATTATATGACGTACAGAAAATAAATTTGAAAATACGGAGATTTAAATCTCCAAAAAATTATAGAAATATAAAATCGTCAGAGTACGATTGGACAGTGTCGAATAAGCGAATGACAGAACGATCGAAAGAAAACGTGGACGATCGTTGACAAGCAGATTTCAGTAAACTGACTCACCTCTTATGGTGCTAGGCATCTTGTCCGAGATCACATATCCTGGTATCCAAAACGAGAGATTTTGCGAAATCACGTTCGAAGCGGATTCACACGTCGTTTCTATCTTCACTATTTCTTTAGCACTGATACTGTATTGATCACAATCTGATATCGAAACCGTGTTTCTCTGATTCCAGCACTGCATCAATTGCACCCAATTTTATCACTCTTCCCTTTTTACCACGAAGCGTCGTCGTTCGCGGTCTTACCTAGAGTCAAACGACGCGCTTCCAACGCGCATTACGACGCCAGACGACGTCGTTTTCGCACATCCGTGGCTATCGTAAGTGTCAAGCACGCTCACTGTAAATCCCTGTCCATCGATCGGCAATCTTAACCTTTCTTCTTATATTCATACGTCCAACTATCTTTCTAATCACGGATTGAGATGTTAACCCTGTCACACTTTTGTCTTTCTCGAACACCCGAAAAAGAACGAACAACCTTGCAAGTCCTCGAACCGTTTAACAATTTCAACTAACAATTTAGTTAAACACTTCGGTCGACACTGATTTAATTTCGAACGAACCACCTTATCCCTGTGTAAGGACGTGTTCTCCAGAGAATGTTGAGATTCATGTGGATGTTCAAGAACTATTCTTCTTCGCGCGTTGAAGAAAATCCGATTTACAGATGTTATCTGGTTGTCATCGAGCGTGGCGTCTTCAACGATGATACCGAGAACCCACTGTCAACGGTGTAGCCGAACACGTTCCTCAACGGTGTACTTATCAAGAAGATATGGTAACCTTGTTGCGGTAATTTCGTTATGTGGTAACGAAAAGTTGGAGCACCGTTTTTAGCGGTGGTAGCAGGTTCACAGCGTTCCAAGGATGTTGGGACGTGGTCCAGCGGCAAGTGACGTAATCGGTATCAAAGTTTGGTCGTTTCGACAGTTCCTTCGAGTTCGCGGGCCACGAGTGACCGTGTTCCGTGTTGTCCTCTACCTGTGAACCAAGGTTCGGCGGTGGTCCGGTGGTGGTAGCCGGTGAGTGACTCTACCGTGGCGCAGAGATCCACAGGTGCTCGCACGGTGCCTCGTACCCTTACCACTACCATCAACCCCCTCCCCTCCAGTGTTCTGTAGCCAACTCTTCCGCCTCCACCACCTTCTCTCGTACCCCTACCAGCCTACTCTGCCGCGACGGACCTCTTCGCTATGGTCGTCTCTCTTTCCATCCCCTCTCTGTTTCTTCTTCCTTTTCTTCGACCACCTTTTTCCTTTCTCTCCCTTCCTCCTCCGCTTCTTCGTCTTCTTCCGTCGTCCTCTCGTCTCTTTCGTCCGGTTTTTACTTATCCCCAGGCCCCGATGCTGCCTCTGTTTCTTCACGGTACACACCGGCTTTCTTCCGCGACGGGCTCGTCACTCGGCTGCACCGTTCACCGTTATTCGCCTCGTACGGCACCCTCTTCTCGCATTCCTCCCTTCTTCTCCCTCGTCCACGGTTACTGCACGGGTTCCCCGTTTTATTCGCGACTCTGCACCGTAACCCTCGGACGGCGGGGAATGTCGTTTTGAAAAGGGAACGCGTCGACGAGGTAAAACCGTTTCGTCGATCGACTCTGCTCGGATTTATGCATCAGGAACACGTGTTTCCGGATTCGTGGACGATCAGGACCATCGTAAAGCAGAGTCGTT
The DNA here is from genome assembly GCF_050947335.1 of Megachile rotundata. NCBI lineage: Eukaryota > Metazoa > Arthropoda > Insecta > Hymenoptera > Megachilidae > Megachile > Megachile rotundata. The sequence continues at coordinate 7,608,118 of NC_134991.1, read as the reverse complement.
TTACGATCCGCGCTGCGAGCTCCTTCCGTTTCGTGGATTATCAACTTCGTCGGACCGGATGATTAATTAAACGTACGAGCGGAATTAATGATTTCGAGGGATTAAAATTCAGGCACCTAACAGCGATGGATTTTTCGAGTCAACGCCTCGACGGTGTACAGTTATTGCAAAACAACCATACGATTCTTAAAGAAGGCCACGCTGATTACCGACTAATTCCGAGCGTGCATCGTTCCCTCTAATGAATTGTTCGCGCAATGCCAATTAGCCGCGTGAAGAATCTTAGCGGTATCAAAATCATGCACTGCGAAAAAAATATGGAACGAGACACGCAGATTTCGATCTAAATAAGTTGTATTTGCGAGATACCATGTTACAGAACGTGCTTATACTCTCTTCTCTTTTATATTAATCATTTTACATAATCATTGTTGCTCGTTGAATTTTATGGCTTTACATTTCAACGCGGACTTCACGAACAACTGCTTCTGGATACCGATGCTAATTTCATAGGTAAAGAGGGTATTTAAATATAAAATGATACCCTTCGAGATGTTCGCTTTATCGTTTAAAAGCATATGTTTAATTAATATTCTTGTAGAGGTAACCCTACTTTATTAACAATAACAGGTCTTTTTGAAAAATAGCTGCTGTTTCTGCAAAGCAGTTACTCCTCAATTCACATGAATCCACAGATGAATTTACGATGAATCGAGTTAATTATTATTTTCAGTTTAATTATCAATTTTATGAACAATGCGAGTGTGCCGAATGTTTTGGAATATGGACGATGTTTCTTGTGAGAAGTCATTTAATGTTCTATAGTATAATTACGTGATCATAATTATTTTGAAATTTTCTAATTTCCTATTCATCTAGTTCCAAATTTCTAAATTTCTAAATTTCCAAATCGCAAAATTTGAAATTTCTACGTGACCTTTCAAATCCCAAATTACACAATTTGCAAATTTATAAATTTAAAAATTATTAACAACCTAAATTAAAAAGTTCCCAAACATTCTAATTTCTTTATTTCCAATTTCTTGATATTTAAGTCCCCTATTTTTCAATTTCCAAATTTTCAAACACCAAAGTTTGAAATATCCAATTTTCCACAAGCCCAAATTTAAAAATTTTAGTATCCTAAATTACCAAATTCCCAGATCTTAATTTCTCTATTTACAATTCCCTAGTTTCCTCCATTTCTCAGTTTCTAAATTCTCAAACCCAAAACTTCGGATATCCAATTCTCCACACGTCCAAACTTTCAAGTCCCAAATTTCCCAATTTCCGAGATTTCAAATTTCTCCTAACCTAAATTACCAAATAGCAAAAGTCATAATATCACGCCTGACATAACACCGAACCAAGGTTACTATCCCAAAATCCCAGTAACTCGAAAGATTGCGTGAAATCCGTGAAATCCGTTCGCACAGTAGCATCGAAATTGAAATTAATTTGATGAGACTAATACCCGTAGTGCAAGATATCAAACAAATCCGCAGATTTGCAATAATCCGAAGAGGCAAGGAATCGCTGAGGCCAAGCCTGACTGCCTGCCGTCCGAACGTGAATATTCCGATGGTCATTGACCTCGGGCCGGTCTTTGGCGCCGAACCCAAGGCTAGCTTGGCTCTCATAAGGTGGGAGCTACAGGTATTTAGTTGTAGAACGTTGTGCTCAGCGATTTTCGACAAAATCTTCTGTCGATAGAATTAACAGATCGTTTGATTAACGGCTGGTAGGTTTCTTTGGCGTACGTGATACTCTTCGCGCAGAAAAAGACAGTCGGGTGTCAGGGAATCCATTAGGTACAATTGATCACGCTGGGTATCGTACTTTGTTCCGATGAAATTGCTATTCTAAGATATCTCCGGACCGTTAGGTATTCGTTAGAACGTGTTATTTTTTTTCTTTTTCGTTTTGGAAATTTATTGACCATGACGGGAATGTTTCTTGTAATTATAGATCGAACCATATGGTGTCAGGTTCCTGATCTTTGTGTTGTGCAAAAAATCTCTTGTTTCTTGTGTGGACAATTAGGTAATCGGGTATCCTTCAAGCGTTTTTATTCACAATTTATACATATTTGTTTTGACCAGTAGAAGTATAAACGAATCTCCCATTATTTTTACAGAAAACAAATTGTTGAAATAAATTGAGAAATTGGGTACGTGGATATGGTTGTATGAAAGTAGCAATATAAAGTCTGTGTTTATAATGAGATTATAACGAGATTTATTTAGGTATAATTTTTTTGATACATGAAAATGTTTAAGAATTTCAGTATCAAAATTTCGTCACATGTTTTGCGATTGAACAGACAATTCTAATGTGCAGAGGGATCAATAGTACAGAGACAATCTTCGATGTCGGCTGCGATAAAGCCGCTACAGTTGACGATATTACCGGAAGTGTCCAGGAAACGACAATCGATTTTAACCACGCGCAACTTCATCATGCACTAGCGACACTCTATTGGTCAATCCTGGTTGAAGAAGGATGTATCAAATAATGTACATTCTATACTATCGACTTCAGAGGCTACCGACTTTAATTTAAACCTTTCTGTACATTTTTGAAATTCTTTTTACTTAATTATCAGAGTTGGTCAAACAAATGCAATGTATTAAAAGCAGTCTACGAAAGTAATTTCAACTGTATCTTATTTTGACTTGAGATCTCTTAAAATTATTCATAAAAGTAACTCAAAATTATTAATAAGTCTAATTATAACTATGATCAGCTTTTATCTATAATTTCTTTTTCTTTCAGTTTCTATTAATATATGAAATGTACGAGTGTTAATTCAAGGTGTTTCATTCAAGGTGTTTCATTTCCTGTCGTTCAAAAGACATTTCGTCACACAGTAATTACTTTTCTATTCTTACCGCGATTTTTTCACCTTTAAAGAATTGAGCAAACGGCGATAAAGTACTTCGAGAGCTATTGTTTCGGTCGCGTCGACGATCTTCAAAATCTCTCGGTTGTTAACGTGGTCGTAACAAGAAACTTTCCACCATCCTTGGAACAGTGTTTTGGTTTGCACGAGAAACGCAGTTTCCTGCGTCCACCCTTCCGGTTTGTAATCCAGTCGAGCTTCTTGTCGCCTGATCCTCTTGCTCGCCTACTTAAACGACCAGAAGAGTTATTCTTCCGCTGTAAATATCTTCCGCATTGTAATCCAAGCGACACGATTTTGACTATCTCTGCGTTTCTACTCCCACGTATGTTGCTAAAAATAAAAGCTCGTCCTTTATTCTTGTTGTTCTGCTTTTCTTTTACGAGTGCACTTTTCGACGGAAATCTTCACGGAACTACTTGGAAAAGTTAACAGTTGCTTAAGTCTTGTCACTTGTGAGTTTTGTCACTTTGAAAGGTTTGTACAATTTTTGATCCATATAAATTCATGAGAAGAATAAATTTTTGTAATGACTGATAGTTTATGAGGCTGTCTGTAATCTGACAACTTAGAAAAAATTAAAGAAACCCTTCCTTAGTGGATCATTAAAATATTAAATAATTTGAGTGAAGTTAATATCAAGAATATTTCAAGATTTGAAAAGTTGGACGACACAAGTTCAATTTCAAGTTTCGCAAGTTTCACCTTTGTATTTAAAAGTAACTTCGCATATTTTATAATAAATAATTTATATTACAATAATAATTTTAATGAGAATTTCGTATTAAGAGTTTATTAATTGAAACGTAGACTTTTAAAGTTAACAGACTTGCAAATATATATTGTATTTTTAGTTCTACTTGTGTTATGCTTTTCGTTAATATTTTCAGTTTTGAAGATCAAGTAGAATTATTCGTTGAAATTCCTTGGCGTGGAAAATGCAATATAATTGAGACTGATTTCATCGACCAGAGGATTAAATACAATACGTGATGCATTCCGAACATCCAAAACCGTACGATTGGAAAGGTTTACCAATCGTTGAAGCGTGTCGGAGAAGTCGAGCGTATCGAAGAAGTGATTCGCGGCGTTTTAGACGCACAGTAATTGTTCCATTGTAGGATAAGAATAAACTAGATTTAATGCGCTGTGTAACTAGTATTTAAAAATGACTCATTGAAAATGTCAAGTATCCAATTATAAATGTACAAACGTTGACTTTGAAAATTAGGTTTTTTTAACATTCTTTTCAAGTTTCATTAACGAGTTCTTAAATTTGCAAGTATGTTCAGTTAATAAATTAATAGATTTTTAAATTTTGTATTTATTGAAGAATTCAACTTGAATTACTGGGAATTTGATATTTTTAATTATTCTAATTGGCAAATGTTCCAGATTGCAAAAAAGTTCAACTTGCAAATTTAGGACAATTTGCAAAGTCTCAAGTTTTTAATTGTGAGTTCTTAAAGGTTACTAAATTTCAAATATCTCAAATTAATTATAATAAAATCTCGGATTTAGGAAATTAACATCCCAGAATCCCAAATATTTCAAGTTTTCAAAAGTTCAAATTTCCATGATCCCAAATTCACAATATAAAAATTTTCAAATCCTTAACTTCTCAAATCTTCAAATTCCCAAATGTGTACAATTTCACAATATCACAAACTACTAAAATCCCCAATTACATATTACCCCAAATTACCAAGTTTCCCAAATTTCCAAATATCCCCAATTCCACATAACACCAAATTACCACGTTCCCCAAATTTCTAAATATCCTCAATTCCATATTACATCAAATTACCAACTTTTCCAAATATCCAAATATTCCCAATTCCATATCACCCCAAATTAGCAAATATCCCCAATTTCATATTATCCCAAATTACCAAATTCTCCAAATTTCCAAATATCCCCAATTCCACATTACCCCAAATTACCAAGTTCCCTAAATTTCCAAATATCCCAAATTCCATATTACTCCAAATGTTCAAATATCCCCTATTCCATGTTACCCTAAATTACCAAGTTCCCCAAATTTCCAAATATCCCCAATTTTTCATCACTCCAAATTACCAAACGTCCGCAACTCCACATTACCCCAAATTACCAAATTCCCCAAATTCCCCTTTCAATTTCACATTACCTCAAATTGCTAAATTGTCCAATATCCCCAATTCCTCAATACCCAAAATTACCAACTCCCCAAATACCAAAACTTAATTACTAATAAACTATCAAAAGTATCAAAATCAAAGGGTGCCATCTTGATTAATTCAACCATCGTCCCAACAGCGAGGTGCACGAAATTGATACATCGATGACATCAGACAGCAATTTCGTAACATGAGCAACAGCTACATTGCTTCTGGTACTGAATTACATCATCAACTTGAAGCACCGTTGCGTACGATCGCACGAAGCCAGAAGCAAAGAACCTGAAGACTTTACTTCGACAATCTCGTTCACTCGTGGCACTTCATCTTCCTTCTCATAAAACTAACAACGGTGCGTCCAAGTGCGTCAACGCTCGCGTATACACGTAGTCGTACATAGGCGTAGGTGTTGATCAAATGGGTAGCCCATTGTTTGTTGAGGCAGCACTTACATTTTTCATATCGCACGCCAGATCTCGAGTTTCTGCCGAGTTACAACGTGAACGCGACTGATTGTTGTAACTCGCCCATTGTCCTCTTTATGCCCCTTACAATGCTTAATTTCATTGATCGATGATCGATCAACGCGGTCGTAAATACTCGGTTTTTAGTTGTACGATTGGGAACGAGATTTTTATGTTCCATGCATTAAGCTGTTAATTCTCGTGTGTGAATAATGTTGGAGTCTCCATTAAATCATTTATTAGTAAATTTGTTTCCATTGGTGACATGTGGATGCTCTTTGGTAAACAGAAATTCTGTGAAGGTAGGATTGTAGAAGATAAAATTATCATATATCAATATTTCAGTTTGGTACTTCAAGTGACTCTGGAAGTTAACGTTTTAGGTGAAGTGAAGTAGTGAGTAAAGTACTGCTTCCAAGTAAAGTGGTAAATAATTGCTTATACTTCGATACAGTCGACTTTTGCCATGTCGACGAAGACGAAGATTTCTGATCAATACAATTGCGAAGGAGTGTCACAAGAATGTTTGAAAGTCTGAATGTGGCAATAAGAGTTTCCTTTCTCATTTAAACCCTCTTGACTTAAAAAATCAGGCAAATTCCAAATAATCGTATTACGGTTTGCATTGAGTCGATCACTCGTCATAAACCAGTCGATCACTTATTATAAAATAATTAATGAAAATTGTAGCGAGTGAATTATTAATGTAGGTCGCGATCAAGAGTTGACAAGCACTTGATCAGAATAAAATTACCTTTTGTTCGATTACTGTAATTTCACAATTTTAAAACTGACGTAATTTCAAAATTGTATACTCATTTTACTGCTATTTTAATCCTTGAAATATCTCCTGAGGTGTTTGTTACCTCAAGATTTATAAAGGAAATAGGGAACGTTTATTAATGATGCTGTCGATTCGTTAATTACTGCTTTCCTAGACAATCTAAAACTGTATTTCTACCTACATAATTTATCGCATATTGTGTATTCATGACTCATCGGAAATACAAATTCTCAACATTGTTGTTTTTTGCTGTATCCAGTAATGATTCGCTATTTAATTATAATACTTCGGAAGCTTTGGGACCCTGAGGTCTCTCCATTAAACTCGCTGCTGTGTTGCTGGTATGTTTACGATCGATGGTACACGTGGGCGTGTAACAGAATGAAAGTACCGGTTGCAGTTTGCAGTCAGCAGGGCGTGATGCATCAACAGAATGAACTTTAGCCAAGTTAAGGAAACGACATTGACGCGACACGATGGTATTCGATTTCCAATAAAACTTTACATATTTTCTCTGCAATTTACTACTTTGAGGATACAAAAACTCGGGATTTTATTGTAGGATAGAGGATATAGAAATTTAAGGATTTGGAGATTTGGGATTTCTGGGATCTAGAAATATGGAGACTTCAGGATTTGGGGAACTGAGGATGTTGAAATTTAGGTGTAAGTATGTGGAGATTTAGGGACTGGACAGAGGATTTTTGGTATTTAGATCTAGGGATTTGGAGATCTGGAATTTCCGGAACATAGAAATGACACATGCAAACATAGACATATGGTGGTCTCCGAATTTGGGGAACCGATGATACAAGAATTTGGATGAAAGCATATTAAGTTATAGGGATTGGGACAGACGATTTTTGGTATTTAGAAATATAAGAATCTAAGGATTTGTAGATCTAGGATTTTCGAGACATAGAAGTGATACATACGTACATAGACATATGGAAATTTCCGAATTTGGGGAACTGATGATACAAGAATTTGGATATAAGCACATGAAGATTTGGAGACTTGAGACCTAGGATTTTCAGTACAATACGAATATCTTGGAACCTAGAGATATAGAAGTCCAAGGACTTGTAGCACCAATAATCTGGGCGATCTAAAAACATAAAAACCTAAAGATCTCAAAATGGAGTTTGAGAGTTGAGTATGTAGAAATCATGGAATTTGAAGACTTCGCTATTTGGAAGCTCGACTTTTAGAAATTGAGAACTTGCAGGTTCAAGACGGTCTCAAAATTTAACGGTAAAAGAATTGATAAAAAAATTTGCAAAACCCAAGACTCGAAATCTACGAGTTCCCAAACATGAAATCATGAAAACTTAAAAAATTGAATAATCCACAAAAATATCGAGTTCGAAGAGGAATCACCATGGCCACCCTCGATGTATCAATATCAAACGGATAGTGTGTGCGTGATCGATCATGCATGTGGGTGTAGCACAGAATAGATGTACCGGACGCGTGTTATACGAATACCGCGCTCGCGAGCAAACGAACGGCTTGCAACGGTAAAACGTAACCGTTGTGCCCCCGACTGCGAGAGGCCGTCGTGAGAGCGGTCTGGAGAGGGATCCGATGATGTAAGAGAGAGAAAGAAAGAGAAAGAGAGAGAGACCCAGCCAGGCAGATAGCGTGTAGAACGGGTAGGGGAAATCGACGATGTAACACTGCCACATAGCGGTACAGCATCCCCACCGTTCGCGAAATCATCCTCAGAGGTTCATGGACACTCGTAATTCGTGACTATCGCGCGTACGTAGCCGATTTCCTTTTTTCCCGCCTCGCCGCGTGTCTGATCGTTTCTTTCTTTTTGAATTTCTATGGAACACCGCGACCGGTATTATCGTGCAACAGCCCTCGGAGAACCGGTACTCTCATACCGGACATCTTATCTATTAAAGCAGTCGATACATTGATGGCTTGTTTTGTTCTATCACCGATACACGCGCGTCCGCTCCGTGCATCGTGCTCTTTGATCGCGATGAATCATGCATTTTTCCACAGGGACACTTTGTCCACTGAACGTAGGATGTCGGCTGCCAACGATCGTTTCTTTACTTTGCCGGAGAGCTTCGAATCGTTTGTTCACGATTCCGGTTTTCTTTGGGGTTATGACTCTTTGCTTTGTCTCGAGTAGCACGGGCTGAACGGGAGGGCATGTGGGACATACAGAGGGATCGAAATTTTCAAGTTCGACAAGTTGAATTTGATTACTTGGAAATTTGTATTATTTTCATTATTTGAAAATTTGGTTTTATCATGTGTACATATGTCACATCATATGAATGTATCCACATACGAATATGATGTGAAGAAAGGTCTCAATTGAAATTTTTGGGGGTTTGAAGTTGGTCATTTGGAAATTTGTTAATTTGGAAGTGTGCAAACAGATACTTGACACTTTAACATTTCTGTAATCATAAAGTTGTATATTGGTAGAATTGGAAATTTAGAAATTTAAAAATATAGGAATGTTAAATTAAATTTAGACGTTTATTAATATAGTGTGGTGCTTGACAATATGAAAACTTAGAAGTGTACAAATTATAATAATTATAAGATCATAAGAATTATAAGATACAATTTCAATCATAAGATACAATCTCATAATTATAAGATACATTCAAGTTTACAAAAGTTTCTCTAGAAAACCCTTGCAATATATCAAATATACTATAACGGTAAAAATTTACAAACTGGAAATAAAAATTTTCGAAATTGAATTACGACTGTTCCAATAATAACTATAATATTATAAACCAGGTTATAATATTCAGAGTTCCTTTTATACCCATAAACCTTTCAAAATAATATTTTGGTAATAAATTTGATCAGGATCTCAGCGCGTCCTTTCGTTTATGGCGAATAGTTTCAATCGAAACGATCGTTAGAATTCAGTTTTTTCTTTTCTATCTTTCATTTCTCCGATGCAGTGCAACCAATAACTAGGAAACCGGTATTTTATAGTAAGGATGCTATGCATTAAATGGCTCACGAAACGATTATTTGTTTCCTCTTACTGCTCCTGATTTATGTCCGTTCTTGCGTAAAGGGAGCCATAAAATGGCGCCGGACGATTCGGGAAATTGCTTAAGTTTCATGGACACCCTGGTCAACGCATGAATGAATCTTATTGATAACAACTGATATTAGCTATCAATGAAAGGAACATATACCAGATAAACGGTTGTTGTAAATAATGCGATAGATAACGGAATAGTTGAAAACGTGTCTCCGTACTTTGCAAAGTAATGATGCGGTGCGAGAATTCATTTTATCATATTTTTGTGGGGAGACATTCTTCTTGGAAATTTTGATAAGTTCAGGGTTTGGGGTTTTATAATTCTGGAAGGTTGGAATTTTAGGACATTGCGGAGTTTGGGACTTTTAAATTATGGGATTTTAGATTTTGGAAGTTTGAAACTTTTGGACTTTGACTTTGGTAGTTTCGAATTTTAGTTAATAGTTTTCCAAATTCTTACATTTCCAAATTTTTGAATCCTTAAATCTCAAACTTCTCAAATTCCCAAACTCTCAAATTAACTAATTTCAAAATCCTCAAATCTCCAAAGTTTCCACATTCCCAAATCCCTATGTCCCCAAATTCCTAAATGGCTTAAATCCCATATCCCTTAATTTCTAAATTCTTAAATCTCAAACTCCTCAAATTCCCAAGCTCTCAAATTAACTAATTTCAAAATTGCCAAATCCCCAAAGCCTCCACATTCCCAAATTCCTATGCCCCTAAATTCCTAAATGACTAAAATCCCATATCCTCAAATTCCTAAATGACTAAAATCCTATATCCCCAAATTTCTAAATCCTTAAATCTCAACCTCCCCAAATTCCGAAATGAACTAATCCCAAAATTCCAAAGTACCAAAACTCTCCCCCCAAAGTTCCATAATTCGAAAACAGGGCGTCAAGTATCAAAACATCCATAAATTAGCGAAAAGCAGAAGCGAATAGAAAGGGAACACGTATCAGTTCGAAAGGGAAGTACGAACGTGGATAGAAGCGAAACCGCAGACAGCGTTCGCGATGTGTAATTTGGTGCATGGACCTACGTTATTGATGAGTTCGATTCTTCGAATCGATCAGGAATAATATCCGAACGTTGCGGGATATGTGGTACGGGAGGGGAGGAACGGGGGATCAGGACGCCCACGGCAATCAACGGTACATTGCACTCGCTGGTAATGCCCTGCACTGCGTAAGTACACCTAACAATATACGTTAAATAACAGGTTTACGTATAAACAAGCGGAGTTCGGCAGTCGAGGGGCGTACGAGGGTCGAAATTCACTCGGAGCGGGTCGAACGGAGAAGAAACGTTTGATTGCTTGTCCTGTTATTCGCGCAATTTTAGCGCGCCAGCTACGCAAAACGAGCCGACAAATTTGCATTCGGTGTTGAGGTAAATGTTCGATAAAAATATATTAATCAGAAACAAATTTGGGATGAGCAAATAATCACTGTAATTTCAATTATCATTTCAGAGGTCTGTAGGGTTGCGAGATCGTTCAATTGCAATACCATTCAATTTGCTTCCTTTGTTGCTTAATATATAAACTAAATAATTTAGGGTATTTTTACTAATTTGTAGAATTATAATATTTCATATTTTTGTTAAACTTGGTATGTGAAAGTTTGTTAAATTTTAATCACAAATGTAGTGATGTATGTAATCTATAAAAATGTTCAAATATAAAAATGTAACGTAAAAAAATATTTTATTTTTTCTTTGAACAGTTTGCAGACTTCAATTAATTTATCCAAAACACTTTATTACGAACATAACTATTTATAAATGCTAGGCGGTTATAATGGAGTAGGTGTGATATTTAGACATATATGAAATATAATTTTGCACATACATGTAACGAAGCAGTAAAATTTTATATACATTTATAATTACTTCGTCAATGAGTCTTTTAAACTACAAAATCAAACGTTATATTTTCAGCATATTTTTTATATTTCACATTATACATATTTATACATATTTATACATTATACATATATTAGATATATTTTCATGGGCGTCTTACAACGAAATAATTAAAGAATTTTATTCGAAATCATGCATCACATAGTTTTTCTCATAAAATATATTTTTTACCTTACCAGAAATCCGTTGATAGATTCAATACCATTATCAGCAATATTTGTTAAACGTCAGGTGAATAATATTTTCGTCTAAGTTAGTCTAACAAAAAACATTTGAATAATATCTACTAACATTCCGTATTTTTCTTACCCTAAATTTTTTATGCAATCCTCACACCGGTAAATATTATTACAAAGCGAATGTGCAAGGAAAACACAAATGTTATTGAAACTACCCCATCTGTTATCATTATCAAATTTATTGCAGCAAATTTTCATTAAATCTTCTTTTATTCAAGTTACGCCAGTATAAATTTTAAACCTTCTTCATAATTTTTGATTTGTAATATGAGGAGATTAAAATCGATACTTTCAACCCTCATCGATCCAACGATATAGCTGCTTTTTACGGGGAATGTTTTCCCTGATTGGCATAATAATTCGTTAAACAAGCGTTCGATCCGATTATTTGTCCAAGATGCAGATTAATTAGAGACCTCAGCATACAAATAATTACGGGACGTTAATGCGGTTAACGAACGGGTTTCAATGAACCGACGCAAATTAATGTAACCAGAGTATGTAATCCGACGATCTTTGTGTATGATTAATTGGCAACTTTCGGTCTTGTAATCAATCGTGAATCGTAACAAGGTGCACGCACGTTCGCGATCATTACCGTCGGTTTATTTGCAGTTTGCGGAAAATTGCGGTGATTTTAGGATTAAACGTCTGTCATTCTAACGCTCGCAATCGCGTTCCAACAAGTTGTGGTTAAGATATAGAATCATGTATTTGCGTGTATGCTTAATATTATTTATTCGTGTTTGCGAAAGGATTTAGAAGACTTACGTTGTTTCGACACCAACGGCAGCTGGGCGTTGGCTCGGCCTTCTTCATTCAGTAAATTTTAACTCGAACATTTTGATAACAGAACGGAATGTGGATTATTGTTAATTAGAGTAACGTAATCAAGTTGATAAGGTAATTATCCTGCTGATGTAATACAAATGTTTGTTGCACAATGTTACGAATACTTGCGATTTTTTATGAGAATTTAAGGGGGATTGATTGATTTGTTTGTTGTAAATAGTTTGTTAAGTTTTAAAAGATTTTGTGGAGCTTAGTGCCGCCAATTGGTGGCGAACAGTATTTCAATGGTAGTTCGAGTGTAGAATTGGAAGGTAATGCAGATCGAGAGTAAACTTTCGATCAAGTAGATTCAGAACCTACCTGATCAGCCGCTGATAATTTAGGAATACAGGACTTTTCTTGCTAGTGTTTAGGATCAACGTATGGTGTTCGTTTTGGTAATCAAAATTTTGTATTAAACATTTTCACCATTTTGTGTTTTCAAATTGTGAAATTTTCAGTTACAAAAGATAACATATTTGTAAATTTTTTAATTGTAAACTTATGAAATTGAGAAATTGTAAAATTGTAAAATTGTAAAATTGTAAAATTGAAAAATTGTAAAATTGTAAAACTGTAAAACTGTAAAACTGTAAAACTGTAAAACTGTAAAACTGTAAAACTGTAAAACTGTAAAACTGTAAAACTGTAAAACTGTAAAACTGTAAAACTGTAAGACTGTAAAGCTGTAAAACTGTAAAGCTGTAAAACTGTAAAGCTGTCAAACTGTTAAGCTGTAAAACTGTAAAACTGTAAAACTGTAAAACTGTAAAACTGTAAAGCTGTAAAACTGTAAAGCTGTAAAACTGTAAAGCTGTCAAACTGTTAAGCTGTAAAACTGTTAAGCTGTAAAACTGTAAAGCTGTAAAACTGTAAAGCTGTAAGACTGTAAAGCTGTAAGACTGTAAAACTGTAAAACTGTAAAACTGTAAAACTGTAAAGCTGTAAAACTGTAAAGCTGTAAAACTGTAAAGCTGTCAAACTGTTAAGCTGTAAAACTGTTAAGCTGTAAAACTGTAAAGCTGTAAAACTGTAAAGCTGTAAAACTGTAAAGCTGTAAGACTGTAAAGCTGTAAGACTGTAAAGCTGTAAAACTGTAAAGCTGTAAAACTGTAAAGCTGTAAAACTGTTAAGCTGTAAAACTGTAAAGCTGTAAAACTGTAAGCTGTAAAACTGTAAAGCTGTAAAACAGTAAAGCTGTAAAGCTGTAAAGCTGTAAAGCTGTAACGCTGTAAAGCTGTAAAGCTGTAAAACTGTACAGCTGTAAAACTGTTAAGCTGTAAAACTGTACAGCTGTAAAACTGTTAAGCTGTAAAACTGTTAAGCTGTAAAACTGTAAAGCTGTAAATTTGTAAAATTGTAAATTTGTAAAATTGTAAATTTGTAAAATTGTAAATTTGTAAAATTGTAAATTTGTAAAATTGTAAATTTGTAAAATTGTAAATTTGTAAAATTGTAAATTTGTAAAATTGTAAATTTGTAAAATTGTAAATTTGTAAAATTGTAAATTTGTAAAATTGTAAATTTGTAAAATTGTAAAATTGTGAACTTGTAAAATCGTGAGCTTCTAAATTCGCAAATCTTCAAATTTTTAACTACTCAAATTTTATAATTTCTATATATATACAAGAATATTTTACTTTCCTTCTAAACTTGTTTCAAAAGCGATTACACACAAAATAAATCAATATTCAATCCTTGAGTAAATCCCCAGATTTATTTGAACACTTCTCAACTTAAGTATATAGCTAATTACAAGTGAACTAAATATTATTAGTAACTAAATTACCTGAGAAGTATTAACCTAAAAAATTTCTAACTCAAACATTCTCAACTACAAATTGAAAGTACATAAATTGTAAAAAGAAGCAATGTCGCACGCGCGTTTCACCTGTTTATTACTATGTTTTTGAAAACGACAAACATGTTTGTTCACTCATGTACAATCATCATTAATCAGATAATGTTAATAAACAAGCGTTTGGCAGTGGGAGTCGTCTGGAAATTGCTTTATGATTCTGCTTTCGATACTTGGTTCGGGGAAGGGTTATACACGACATTGACGAGACATCCGATGCCTATAGGACAAATGTTTTCGCTTTAAAAAATCAACGAGGGCCGTCATATACACTCCCGGACAAAAAGATAGCACATGTGTGCTATCTTTAATTTCTTGAAAATTACTTAGAATTTTTTAATGTAATACATACCATTCTAATTATTACATAGCAGAGAGAAGGAACTTCTTAGTAAATATGGTTGACCTTGCTATGTTTTTGAGCAAGCAGAAGAAATATACAAATAGTGCCGGCGAAATGATAGCACATTCACAGAATTTATACATATATTTTCATAAAAAAGAAAGTTACACTGCAATTAATACAAAGTTAATAATGATATGATAATAATAATAATCCACCTTTATTTTCTATTACTTCGAGTACCCGCTTTGCTAAGGATTTGTATAACATTTAAATTGTATTTTGTGGCAAATTATCCCAATCTATCTTAATGGCTTCTTTTAATTGTTTAATATTATCATACTGTTTTCCATTCTTATATACAGCACGTGCTAGTTCTCCCCAATAATTTTCAATAATATTCAGGTCCAGGGAGCGTGCGGGCAACAGAAAAACTGATACGTTTTCTCTTTGAAAAAATTGTTCTTCGACTTTAATTCGGAGAATTGCAGCATTGCCATGTTAAAAAATAAATTTATCAGTGGTAATTCGTAGTGCGTGTTCAATACTTTGTTTTGAGAGTAAATTTATATATTTTTGATAATTCATTTTTCTTTCAAGAAACTGTACATTTGTTTTGCCTTTGTATTCATTCCTTTTAAATTCCAGCCCAAATCATTACACCACCCACACCCATTTGTCTTCGAAGAAATGGAAACGAATTTTTTTTTTATTGACATTTTCATTTTACTACCCTGATTTAAAAAAAGAAAGATTAGTAAAAAAACAAAGATGTTATACAAATCCTTAGCAAAGTGGGTACTCGAAGTAATAGAAAATAAAAGCGGATTATTATTATTATCATATCATTATTAACTTTGTATTAATTGTAATGTAACTTTCTTTTTTATGAAAATATATGTATAAATTCTGTGAATGTGTTATCATTTCGCCGGCACTATTTGTATATTTCTTCTGCTTGCTCAAAAGCATAGCCAGGTCAACCATATTTACTAAGAAGTTCCTTCTCTCTGCTATGTAACAATTAGAATGGTATGTATTGCACTAAAAAATTCTAAATAGTTTTCAAGAAATTAAAGATTGCACACATGTGCTATCATTTTGTCCGGGAGTGTATAAGTGTCGTATAAAGTGGAAAAGTACAATGAGAATATTGCTCTGGATACCATAAAACTTAATTTGTCGGATTTGATACTCGCACGTGGAACTATGATAATATATGAGGAGATAGGATAAATAAATCAACTTATCGTTTGATGAACTAGAGAATGTTGGAATTTAGGTATTTACTGATTCAAGAGTTTAGGCGTTAGGTTAGATTGCGTTTAGTTAAGTTTGGTTAGGTTAACACGTTGAGCGCCACGCGTATTTCTAAGACAATCCTGTTCAGGCCACCGAATTTCGGAAAAAATTAGCAGTCCATCTTACAAGTTGTGACAAAGAAAACATTCCACCGAGCAGAACCAAATTAAGTAAATTTTAAATAAATTTTCTGTAATTCCGTAAAATAGTGTAAATTTTATAGTTCTCATGTTACACGCTGTCAGCCACCGATGAGTGACGCGGCCTAAACGGAAAGTCTAGTGTCAGCCACCGATGGCTGACGTGGCGCTCAACGTGTTAAGTTAGCTTAGGAATTTGATGCTGGGACATTTGGGAATTTATTTGAATTTTTGGTTTTTGCAATTTGGGAATTTCAGGATTGAAGGACTTTGGAATTTGGAGATTTGGGTATTTAAGAATTTGGACGAGTTTGCGAATTTATTGGGAATTTGGGATGTGCATATTTGAGAATTTAGACTCGTAGAAATTTAGGATCCAGAATTTTAGATTTTGGGATATTCAGAAATGTGAGGATCTAGGAATTGAGACAATTTGGACAATTTAGACAATTTAGAAAATTTGAACTTTAGAATTTGAGCAACATTTGGAAATGCTGGGATTTGAAAATATAGAAATTTGGAGATTTTTGAAATTTAGCCTGTTGGATTTTTGGGAGTTTAAAAGTTTGGGGTTTTTAGGAGTCTTTAAAATTTTAGAATTTAGGAATTTAAGTCTTTAGAAATTTAGAGTTTCAAGAAATTGGACTTAAAAATTTGGCGATTCAGAAATATATAAATTCTGAAATATATGAAATGTCGAAGTTTAAAAAGCGATTTAGAACCATGAAAATTTCAAATTGTTTTCCACCCCCTTTACATTACATCGAAATGTACATCTTAAAATTCCTACATTCCCATATTCCTAAATTTCTATATTTCTATGTAATAAAGTCTAACCTGTTCTAAGGTCTCTATTATACGTAATCTACTTACTAAAATATAAGCAAGTTTCCAAATGACTATCCAGTTTCCTATTCGAACAACATTCTAGACACCCAAACCATCAAACCTAAACCTAACCATCAACTGAAAGCGATGAAATTTACACCGGTATGTTTATCTACAATAACAAGTAAACTCGATTACGTTTTTAAAAGCAGGAAAATAATTATTGCCCCTGCGCTATCTTAGCCTAGTACAGGGTGATTTAAAAGCAAAGTAAACTTAAAAAAAGAAACAGAGTAATCTTCGAGCCGTTTCACGAACATCGAGAAAGATTAATTGAGATTGCGCAAAGAATCGTAAAAAAACGTTGGTCGGCAGTCCCTTAAGATCACAGAGCTTAGTCACTGAAATTGTTCCTTGTTCTTCGACTACGCTTGCGCTAAAACAGCTTGTACTTAGCGCGTCTCTGTATAAAAGCGGCCACTTGTTGAACGACTTGCATTCCACTGATTCTCCTCAACCGTGGATATATCTGTTTTCCGGATCACCGAAAAATCATCCCCCTCGACGACACTCAAGTAATCCCGAATTTCTTGCGAGAAGAATTTCTCCCCAAACTTTCGCTACTGTTGATCATCGTACGACTACAAACTACAGGTACGACTTTTTACAAATATTTTGTACTTTCATTCGTGTGTGTTGGGTGTCAAGATTTCAAATCTTAGTAAATGTAAATTTTCAAGGGTAATAAGGGTAATTTTATGTGAAGGTTGCGCTTTTTTTAGTAGGAAAAAAGCAGAAATGGTGATTGGTTTTATGTGATAGATTGAAGGGTAATTTTTAAGGTAACGCTCTTTTTAGTAAGATCGAAGAAATCGTGGTTGATAAATTTCGTAAGTTTTTTTAGTAAATGGGGTGAAGTATGTATGGAAATATCATATAGTTTCATTCATGAATCTGAAAATAGTCATCTTCTAAAGTTTTCCTTATTTTACTTATATATTGGCACAATTACTCCTAATAATCTTAATATTCATCACATGTATGTGTTCAAAAATTATTTTTTATCAGTGAATTCTCTTTCACTACCCTTGCCTTAAATTTGATGTAAATACTGCTATTAATATTATTCCTAATATTTATCACACCCCCTTCCTTTGATACTTGCATTTAATATTACTTTTACATATTATATCAATAATTACCAATTTAATTCACCTAGAAAATATGCACAACCCTCCATCTAACAACCCCTCTAATCAACCCCGCAACGTATCAAACTCAAGTTCCCGTCTCGTGTCAGTCTTCTAAATTCACCTGAACGAAACGTTCGATAGTAGTGAAAGTTGTAACAAGTGACGTGAAATCGGTAAAACGATCAATTGTCTGATCTCTATCGGGTGAATCCGTATTTTTCGAGATCGCGGATCAGCATCAAACACGATGACTCACCGCGTTATGCATAAGCACAGGCATCGCTGATAAATCCTTCGAATCACGCTCGAATACTGAAAGCTACGGGAAATTACAAAAGTCGGAAACGGAAACGGTGGAAGGACGAGCTTTTAATATCGTCGAGCGTCACTCTGGCTTAAGCTCGAGATCCTTGTGACTGTCGATGTTCGATTTTCCATTTTACGTCCGTATGGGCCTGCCGGATCTTTTATTTTCTTGTGTGTAATCAGTGGATGATAACGTCTTGATCGTTCCCTGTGGGTAGATCCTTTTCATAAACCCAAGACATTATTGGGGGTGCGAACAAGGATCATCGATCGTAATAAAATGTATTTATGAACTATTACATACTAAAAACGGAGATCACCCTTGTATTTTGAAAATCAAACTTCAATCTTTACTTTGTAAGATTTCATTTTATAGAAATTTGTAATACTTCAAGGCAGTAATGGAGTTAGAAATTTCTCAGAATGTGGTTCGTGACTTGACCGGTCCAATCGTTGCGGAAGACATAAACAACCCCTGATTTCCGTGATACTCGCGAGTGAGATTCTATGTTTCTCCAAATAGGATTATGTTTTAAGCATATCTTAAACACGTCGTTTCCACTTAAACTTGTCCACTTTCTTAATACAGAATCAGGCTATTCGCACTAATTAACTCCTTGTACTTTGACGAGTCTCACTCGTGACACTCCCAGCTCAAATATAACAAATCTTACTCAAGTTTTTAATACTTAACTTAAAATTTAAGTCCAATTAAATTTTGCAATTTGCACTATCAAAGATCGCTGAATATAAAATATTCACATTTTAATTTTGAATGCTTGTTCCAACATTATATCTATGAATAGTTAGTTTTGACGCATCTGACAAATTGTACGGCAAGGGGGTTTCTTACAGAATTTACAAGTATTTGTACGTTTTTTAACTAAGACAATAACATATGCTATTTTTTTCTTTTTATGTTGCTGATGATTTTACGACTATTTTTTATTCGTTTTCTGTCAATAGGACAAAGAAAATTATAATACAGAATATATTTTTTACTTTAAAAAAATCATCCCTGTTAAATAATCTATTTTACAATTTTGTACATTTTACAAAGTTAATAGTTGTACAAACTGGTAGTTAACAAACTGTAAATTAACTTTTACCTTCAAAAACGTGTATACGACATAACTGTTCATATGAAAAGTAAAACAATTTTGTACAAAATAATCGGAAGTTTAACAACTTGTGTCATTGAGGAACCAAGATAAAATTACATAATAATGCTTATCTAATCCATACTAATTCTGGTTATTACCACACGCATATATACGAAATTAATCATGTTTAAGTACAAAACGTTGTGAAAGTTAAATACATAATTCTTCATAAGAAGATTGTTATGCAAAATTACGTACGATTATAGTTATTTGTAGTACTCAACGATAAATGAATATAACCATGCATGTTCACTTTTGTTAAGGAAAGATTTCCACCTCTTACCAACCCTTAATCCTGGAGTATCAAACGACCCCAGCTTAGCTTCAATTTTAGCCACTGAATATCGTAAATCTGAACATAAATCTGAATAAATTTGTTACACTGCTTTTTTTTCAAACTCTTATATGTCAAGATTGTTCAGCAAAAATTTTACCTCTTTCCATTAAAATCGAAAAAGTTTTGGACACTCAGTCTTGAAGTTTTGAAAATCATTTTTTGAATTTGTTCACAATTCTCATATCTTGCGTATGCAAAGTTTATATTTGCTTAAATGAGCTGTGAATCTTTCAGCAATTATTTATAATTATTTTAAAGGTCAATGAATAACTTCTTTGCTAGAAACTTTTCTAGTGGAGTCTTTTCTCTGTGAACCAGCTTATTCTAAAGAAGTGTGATCATTAAGGGCTGTTATACTACATAAGGTCATAATACATAATTGTGTTAATGTTTACCACTCACGGATAGGCTTTCAGAATTTTTGGTAAATATAGTGAAAGGAAGGTCAGAGCAGTCGAATTCAGAGAAGCTGATCTAGTTCTAGGCCGTGAGGAGCCTTGTGACACTAGCCTAATAAGCTCTAGGCCCATGTGACAAGCGATCGATGATGAATCCGTACAAATCATTCGCGAGTACCTATCGTAGCGTTAAAGTTTGATGCTAGGTCAACACGCATAAAGCACCTAAGCGTATCTAGTTGGCACGCTCGTTGAAATCCGCTGCGTCGTTGCGCTAAGCTTCCGCGAATTCCACGATTCCTTCTGCGAATCCTCCATTCGGTGAAATCAATTAAGGGTCACCACATGCGCCTGATACGGTGCCATCGAAATTTTGAAATTTGGTTATTGTGAGATTCAACGGTGAGCAAATTCGTACTTCTTCCTTTGACAAATACGTGCAAGTATTGCTGACACTTTGATCACTATGTAACGTGCAAATTTTTAATGAAGTCAACCATTTTATTAATATACATTTAATTCGGCTGTACATTATTTTATTTGGTACTGGATTATGCTTCGGTAACGTGCAAATTTTTAATGAAGTCGGCCATTTTATTAATGTGCATTTCATTCGGCTGTACATTATATTATTTTTAATAGCTTGATACTTGAAAATCGAACGGTACTTGAAAATCGAACGAGGTATCAAAAGATTCTTTTAGCGGAATCTTTCTGTGGTCTTCAAAGTGTTGATCAATATTTTTATTTGTATATTGCTCGGTTTATTATTTTTTTAGTTAATAATATACATATATAATATAATGTAGATAACATTATTTTCTGCTAACTAATTTGTAGACCTTATATATTCTATTCTATATCATATGTCTATATTGTATTCTGTAATTTAATGTAGATATAATATATTATATGTTACTGATATTACTGATGTAATATATTATAGGAGAAATTTGAAAGATAAAACGGTGAAGCAAAAATTTGTCTGCTATAGTAATGCGTACACGTATGCGGAGCCATTTTGTGCGTACATGTACCATTTTCTTTTCTCACACAAGTAGATTTTTTTAAATGTTTCGCATACGATGATATGAGCTCATAAACTACACACGTCACTTCATTTAAAACGATAGTGGCTGTTATAAGTTCATCGCAGTAATTAGTTGCCACTTATTGCATAATTAGACTCACAAAACACTTTTACAACTATGCTATTATTTATGAAACATAAACGAGCGAACGCGTACATTGTATGCCTCGTGGTAAAAATGTTATAAATGCTAAAAGTAAATCATTTTATGAATATACATATATTCGGAACATGTGTTTAAACAAATTAGAGTCGTCATGACTCATATTTCGTGAAATTAAGACCACTTCTCGTTTGCTTTTGTGTAAAATTGGCGATTTTTGGTGTCGTTATTTTTTCATTTAATCTTGCGAATTATTTATTTTTTTATTGTGATCTATATTTGGTAGAGTATATATAAGATACCAGAATTATGGCGGCAAAAGTGAAATATTAAAATTATAAGTGATACGTTGTGCGATGAAAATTTGATCCTACACTAAATATTTCTAAGGATTTGTCATATTACACCTCGATACTTCAGTAATTATTACCATAATTTTTTTTTTACAGATATCATGAATCTAGAGGAGTACCGTCAACATGGTAAGTCTTTATTTGAAAAATATAAATATCCAAAAAATTCAAAAGATATTTACCAGGGTTTGTACAGGGTTTTAGTCCAAGTATTCACAAAAAAGTATTGATTCGAAATAAAATAATTGTAGTAAATTTTCGTGATCACCGTTCCGATAATGCAATTCCTGCAACGTGATGAATATTTATGATTCCTGCAAACGCTTGTAATGTTATCATAAAAGAAAGCTTACAATACGCCGACACATACGTTTCTAGGCGTTAAAACAGTGCCAATAAAGAGAGTCACGGTGCCAATAGAGAGGATCACCGAACGGTAGTAAGTCTATGGGAATTTTATGGAGTCGATTTCCAATACGTTAGACTCTGTGTTCGCAGTCTAAATCTTTGTATCCTAGGCAAAAAGGATTCGGACGAAACATCCCTTTTCCTTAAATTCAATTTCGCGCGGAAATATCGTCCCTGTCATCGATAAAATTCGGCCAAATTAGAATCGAATTCTATCGTTCAATTACTTTATAGAAGGAAATTGCAGGTTTGCGAGAAACAAGGTTTGATTTAGAGCTTTCAGGAAACGTTTAAACAACGACACGAATTTCATTGTCGTCCGCAAACGATTTGGGAAAGAAACAATCACGGTGTTCGAAGGGATTGGGCAAAGTATTTTATCGATACACACAAGATTGTTTGAAGTTAATGAACGGAGATAATCGATTTTCTATCGGACGTGTTCAAAGTTATTCAACTTTCTGATTGATTTTGGATTACATGTATTGTTGTCTTAACGAAGAAACAATATTTTTGAGTTTTAAAAAATTTTTATACTGTGTCACTGTCATTGGTGACATTCAGATTTTCACATAGAAAATTGCTACAGCACTCACAAAATTATGAACTGCAATATTATTCGTATTCAATGTGGTTATTTAATTTTCTGATTGACTTTGGATTACATGTATTGTTGCCTCAACGAAGAAACAATATTTTTGATTTCTAAGAAATTTTTATACTGTGTCACAGTCATTGGTGACATTCGTTTTACATAAAAAATTGCTATAGCACTTACAAAATTATCAACTACAATATTATTTGTAATATCCATTACACTTTAAAAGATCTTACATATTCAATGATAAATAAATTTTGATTAAACATGTGAAAGTTTCACACATATACATATATGTAGATAAATATCGCAATAATTATTAATTACATTTATTTAGAAATAAATTTAGATTTCTTTAAAAATAAAATGACTAACATCACGATTAGAAATGAACAGTGTTTTCTAATACAATTTGACCAGATAGCGAGGAGAAACTTGATTTGAACTAAACCTTTTATTGAACTAATCTTTTTATAAACTATAATACGACGCTTGATACGGTTTCACATCGCCAGGAAAAGAAATGGTCGACTATATCGCCGATTATCTGGCGAACATTCGATCTCGACGAGTTTATCCGGCCGTTTCACCGGGTTACTTGAGAAACGTTCTACCTGCATCTGCACCGGTGGATGGCGAACCATGGGAGGACATATTTGCAGACATCGAAAAATGCATTATGCCAGGAGTCACCCATTGGCAAAGTCCGCATATGCATGCCTACTTTCCAGCCTTGAATTCACCTGCTAGTCTTTTAGCCGATATGTTGGCTGACGCGATCAATTGTCTTGGATTTACTTGGGTAAGAATAATTACAATATTGTTATCACATTATTAATTATTATTATCGTGGTTTACTCTATATATTAATTCTACTATTTGTTCTTTGAATTCATTTTTGAGAATTTCTGTACGTAGGAAACGTTTACGTAGGTATGAAGCAATTACATCATACCTTTAGCTAATCAATTGAAATTATGATTGCTTCCGATCAAATGGGGATCAGTATGGAAATTAATATGGAATAGAGACATTGGTGTAATGAAGATTTTTATATGGAATGGGAAAAGTAAATGAAGTTTTGGGAAATGAGAAATATGCAAATGTAGGAGTTTACCCATTGAGAGGGTTGGAAATTTGGAATTTAGGGATTTCGAGAAGTAGGAATTTAGAAATTTGGGAATTCGAGATTTGGATGTTGAATCTGGCAGAATTTGAATCTTTAGGAATTTGGGGATTTAAACATTTCGGAAATTTTGGAATTTGTGGAAATTGAGAATTTGGAAATTTCAGAATTTTGGGTTTTAGGAATTGGAGACTTTGAGAATTTAGAAATTTGAGAGTTTTGGGTTTTAGGAATTAGAGAATTGGAAAATTTAGAAATTTGAGAGTTTTGGACTTTAGGTATTAGAAAATTTGAGAATTTGGAAATTTAAGAATTTTGGATTTTATGAATTGGAGAATTTGAGAATTTAGAAATTTGAGAGTTTTGGGTTTTAGGAACTAGAAAATTTGAGAATTTAGAAATTTAAGAATTTTGGGTTTCAGGAATTAAAGAATTAGTACAGTTGGACATCCGCAAGTTTGAAAACTCTGGAATTTAAAATTTTAGAAATTCGACAATTTCGAATTTTACAATTTGACAATTTAGAAATTTAAGAATTTTGTGTATCAGTAATTAGAAAATTAAAAAATTTAAAAATATGAAACCCTTAAAATTTTGAAATTTGGCACATCCTAACCTCCACATGAGGATCCACAATCTGACTGTAGATACATATTCGAACATCACGAATTAAAATATTCAAGACACATAAATACTTAGAATGTTCGACATACGTTTACAATTATCGTAATTCTGCACGGTGTAAATGAACATCAGATCTCGCTTTGCATAAGAAACTTTATTTTAAATGCACTTTGAAACTTGTACTATTCAAGTTCGACGTTTTGTCTGCTGCCGTTAATACTCGTTTCCGTCGTCAGAGTTTGTTGAAAGGGAAGGTCTTTGATCGCAAGGGAGAGAAGTTTCACACGATGGCAAATCGTATGAAATATAGCTCTTCTTAACTTTATATACTTTTTTATATTTAAACCATACCAAACTGATACTACTTTTCATATTTAACCTATATATAAAATTTATAATGTCAACTTAGAAATTTTCAAATTGTAATTCATAATTGTTACGTAAATGAAAATAAAATATGCTATGAGAGAAAATACATTACATAGAAAGATGACTGTAAAAGTATGAAATAATTTCAAATTAAATTTTAAATTAATTATATCATTCTTACTTGATGAAATTACTTTTAGAGTTAGAAAAAAATACGTAGAAAAAAGTAGACTTTAAAAAAAAATCGCAGTATCTAGACACTAATTGCATAAATAATATGATGAATCCATTTAATTTGACATAAAATTGAATAAATAACTATAATTTAACACCAAATAAAAATTCCAACCCTCAACTTCCAAAACCATTCCAACAAAAATATGTAACCCCAATTATTTTCTGTTCTCCCATCTTGTTTGTAACAAAATAAATTTTGAACGAATTTGTACTAAAAGGCTTCCAGCCCTGCGTGCACGGAACTAGAGACCATAGTAATGAATTGGCTCGGCAAGATGATTGGCCTGCCAGAAGAATTCCTGCATCGTCCTGGAGGATCAGGAGGCGGTGGCGTGATACAAACAACCGCATCAGAAGCCACCCTCGTTTGCTTACTGGCAGCAAGAACTCGAGCCATTAGAGACGTTCAACAAAATGAGCCAGACCGTTTACCAGCCGAGATTAATTCGCGTCTTGTCGCGTACTGTTCCGATCAAGTAAGTGTTCTTGAGAACCTTTTCATCCCTTACGCTGTTATATTCCCTCAGGTATCTTCTTTAATAAATACTCGAATTGTACCGTGGCTCGGAGTAAATCCTTTGGAAATTAATTATTATTTGAGTGGTCCGGTGATTCTCACGAGTGGCTTAAGTAGCAGAGTTTTGGATACTCTTTTTCGGATTTAGAAGTTCTTAGATTTGGCAAATTTTTTAATTGGAGAGTTGATGAGTATTTGAATTTTTAAGTTTGGGTTGTACACTTTTCAAATGATGCTACGATTTTTGTAGTTAGAATATCTTTGCCCCAACTCCCTATATTTCTAAATCTCTATATTTCTAAATTTCTACAGGCCCAAATACCTATACCCCCAACTGTTTATACATATTTCTAAATCTCCATATTTCTTAATTTCTATTGCGCCAAATACCTACATCTCCAAATCCCTATATTTCCAAATTTCTACATCCCCAAGTCCTTGCATTCCTAAATTTCTACGCTCGAAATCTCTACATCTCCAAATTCTTACATCCCCAAATCCCTACATCCCCAACTCTCTATAATCCAAAACCTCCACGATTCTGAATTTCTACAGTTCCAAATCTTTACACCCCCAAATCTCTACACCTCCAAATCTCTACACCCCCAAATCTCAACACCCCGAAATCCCTACACACCCAAATCTCTACACCCCCAAATTTCCAACTTCTCCAATCCCCAATCTTGAAATTCCAAAATCGTCAAAACCTATTATTTCAAGATCCACCACCTCAAGACATTGTCATCTAAAATTTGATAAACTACGACAAGTGTGCGTATATTACAGGCTCACTCCAGCGTGGAAAAAGCAGGACTGATCGGTCTAGTACGAATGAAGTACATTGAAGCCGATGAACAACTAAGTATGAGAGGAGAAGCGTTACTCGAAGCGATAACTCAAGACAGAGCCGAAGGTTTACTTCCCTTTTTTGTGAGTACTACATAAATGAAAAAGAAACATCATCCCAATGAAACATTGCTATGATACTAGTTTAGTTACGATTCGCCGAATGATTTAGAAGTGTCTTATACTCGGAAACCTCAAGGAAAATATTTAAACGTGATGCACGTATCAACTGTGGCATAAGACAAACAGATTATTTGATTTGTGAAATTCAGTTATCTCAGTGTATAGGTTTATCTGCAATATTTGCTTTTCTCTTTATTGTGTGTTTGGCTTCGAATCTAAGAAAATCGTGCAAACAGAAAAGGACCTTAAAGGAGTTGTTTGCTTTCGAGCTGAGTGGACTCATGTTTGATCTTACACATTTTTCAAAGTATCATTTCACATTTTGTTGAAATTTTAATATATTGAACCTTATGTTGAACTCACGTTTTGTCAAAAACACTATTTTTTTATTTTGTTACATTAATTATTGAAAGAATATATACTTTGAGTGGTTATAATTTTCGATCAATAGTTGATACATTCATTATGTATAATACATTGAAAGATAAAACTGCTAAATTAGCTATCGATATTAATAATAAGAATGATATACAAAAATTTTTACTGAAACAATTAATACGTTTAAACGATGATATATAATACTAAATTATAATGCGAAATGATTTAAAAAATGGTGCATGAATTGTATGGTTCCAATTAACGTCATTAGATTGGATGGTACTGCAATATAGAAAGATCAACCTGCCAATTAACCTTCCCAGAGTTGCCAGTAGTTAGGGTAGAAAAGAGGGCGGACATGACGTTGTAAGGAGGATTGTCTTTTCGCTAGTTGGTCCCTGAGGACGTAGACTAGCAAACCCCTATTTTTCAAGATAGTAAATACAAAGTATGGAAAAGTAGGTTTCATTTTATAACAACAATTCGATCAGATGCTTGCGGAGAACCTATTATCCTTAGTAAGATTGAATACTATCAATAAAATTACTTTTATGAAGAAATTTTAGTTCATTATTAACTTCGTTTATAATTTTGACATTTACTTATTTATTTATTTATTTACTTCTTTATATATTTATAATATTTATTATCTTAATTCAAAATTATGACTTTACAGTTTATTAGTGTCTTCATTTACAACATGTGTGTAATCCATTACCTTGTCAAGCAGTTTAACGCTGCCATAAAATTAATTTTGACTTTTCAATTTGACTTATCAGTGAATGGTAATGAAATGATGACTGTAGGAAATTATCCATTCGAACATGAATTAATTACAAATAAGTGGAGAAGATTATGCATTCAACATAATTCAGGGAGAAAAATGAAAAATGAATTTTAAGCTACAATTGAAGGAAATGTTATTACTATATTACTTATTTCAATTATCAAGGGGAATTGGTTGTATAAAACAGAGTTTATTTTGAATAATTGCAATAATGAGCAATAATGAATGAAAAAATAGAACTAATAAGTTAAAGTAATGTACGCAATTTTATTTGTTCATGAAGGTATGTTGTACATTGGGAACTACTGGCGCATGCGCGTTCGACAATCTTAAAGAAATTGGACAAGTGTGTAAGTACAGTGTAAACCACATTCATTTTTAATTAATAACATTAAGGAAAGAATAGTATTTTCATTTTTTAAAACGTTTTGCAATATGCCTGTTTTAATTGCAAAAATAGATACAGTGTGTAATATCATTTATAGAAAATAAATTTGTTGAAAGAAATATTTCAAAATGTTCTTTACAACATTTCTTTGATAGTAATATGAGAAAATATTTTTTACTAGAAATGTCTGCAAATATTTTTTATCAAAAATGTAAGAATATAATCTTTATTAGAAATATAAGCAAATATTTTTTGTTAGCAATGTACAAAAACATTCTTTATTTAAAATGTACGAAAATATTCTTTATCATAAATGTATCAAAATATTCTATACTATAAATGCGCTAAAATATTCTTTATTATAAATGTACGAAATTATTCTTTATTAAAAATAAAAGAACATAAACCTTCAGCAAATAATGATTTTCTATGTGAACAGGTGAACAAAATGGTCTCTGGGTGCACGTGGACGCAGCATACGCAGGCAGCGCATTTGTGTGCCCCGAATTCCGCGGTTGGCTTCAAGGAATAGAATACGCCGATTCAATCGCATTTAATCCTAGCAAATGGCTGATGGTGCATTTCGATTGCACCGCGATGTGGTGAGTCACGACATAATGAAAATGAATTTTATTCCTCGAATTCAACCTAACTATTTCATTTCAACTAAACAACGAAACAAAACAAACGAAAACGTGACGAAATAAGTTTACTAACACGTTGTGTTCTTAATAAATTTATAAATCCGGAACATTATCGACCTCTTTCACAACTTATAGGTTGAACGGATGCAGAATCGGTTTTTTCATTCTTCCTGCAATTTCCGTCGAATCGTTCGGCCGACCCTGCATAATTCACAATCTTTCGGAACGATGTTTGAGTGTTCGTTAAAGCAGATAGGGCGAATAATGACATCTAAGAATTTGTTACATTACTATAAATCGTTGATGACTGTAAATCTTAACATTTAGAAACCACATTCTAAGAGAGTTCGGACATTAAACAATTTTAGATTTTTTCGACTATTTTGTTTAAAGTAAAAAAAGAAGATATTTGATGATGAACATTAATTGGCATCATTTGATGTTTTCGACAGAAAAATAAATATTTCAGACTATTACACAGAATTGTGATACGATTACACAGAAATGTGATACAGAATTAATTAATTTTTTTTTTAATAAATACATGAATTATTATTAATTATTTCTGTTATACTTCCAGGGTGAAAAGTAGTCAAGCACTTCACAGAACATTTAACGTGGACCCCCTCTATTTGAAGCACGAAAATTCAGGTAAAAATCAGGAACCTAAATTTTTTTAAATAAAAACATCTCACATAAATACAATATTTAACTAATTTTTTTCATTTTCAGGACTCGCTATCGATTACATGGTAACTGAATAATGAACTCAACGATCATTTATTGGTAAAATTATTCCAAATTATTGTTAATGTTAATTGTTTTAGCACTGGCAAATCCCGTTGTCGAAGAGATTCAGAGCCTTGAAACTGTGGTTCGTCATTAGAAACTATGGAATTACCGGTCTTCAAAAACATATTCGAGAGGTTTCTATTATATAGTTGTACTTTAGGTGATTTAATATTGAATGCATTCGTCTGTAACTATAATTAAACGAAAATTCGCAGGGGGTTAGATTGGCACAAAAGTTCGAGGCACTGGTTTTAGCTGATCCGCGTTTTGAAATTCCCGCCACGAGACATTTGGGTCTCGTAGTGTTTCGTCTTCGAGGTGAAAATACATTGACGGAGCGTTTGCTGAAGAAGATGAACTCGAGGGGACGAGTACATTGTGTACCGGCTGCTTTGCACGGAAAATACGTTATTAGATTCACTGTTACTTCTACCAAGTAAGTTAATGCGTTATATTACTATCTATATTACTCAAGATATTTTTAATCTTCCAAGTTTCATGATACTTAAGGTTCTGAATACCTGAATTTCATTTTCTGAAGGTTTGAAGTTCTGACATATTCAAATTCTCATATTATCAAATTTCATAATAGTCAAGTCATTAAATTCCTAAATTTCTATAACTTTAAATTTTCAATTTCTTGAATTTCTATATTTTCAACTAACAAGTTTCAAGTTCAAGTTTATAAGTAACTTATAAGTTGTCAAATTCAATATTTCCAGATTCCTAAATCGTAACATTCACAAATCTTCCAAATTTCGAATTTCCGAATTCCTATATTCCTCAATTCCGGAATCCCGGAATTTCTAAATCCCCGACTACCGAATACACAAATTGTCCAAATCCCCAATCCCAACAAACCCTTATTTCTAAATGTCCAAATTCTCAAATCCATAGATTTCAATATCTCCAAATTTCTGAATGCTTTAATTTCCAAATCTCAGAATTTCTATATTCTAAAATATTCCAAATCTCCAAATTTCCAAACCCTGAAATTATCAAATCCCCAAGCTGCCAAATTTCTAAATTTCTAAACCCCTAAATTTCCAAAACCTGAAATTGTCAAACATCCAAACTCCCTAAACTCCAAATTTCCAAATTTCCAAATTTCCAAATTTCCAAATTTCCAAATCTCCAAATCTCCAAATCTCCAAATCTCCAAATCTCCAAATCTCCAAATCTCCAAATCTCCAAATCTCCAAATCTCCAAATCTCCAAATCTCCAAATCTCCAAATTTCCAAATTTCCAAATCTCCAAATTCCCAAACCTCCAAATTCCCAAACTCCCAAATTTCCAAGTTAAAAAATTATCAAATTTTCAAACTCCCTAATCCCCAAATTCTCAAACTCCTTAATTCCCAAATTCCTCATTCCCCAAATTTCCACTTACAGCCATATTAATTGTCACTTTCGACATTGCCTTCAGCACAACTAACGAAGATATCTTAAGAGACTGGGCAGAAATCCGAAACACAGCGAACGAGATCCTAGGGGACACTTCGGGCTCTCCCGTACGAACCAGAGTTCCACTAGCAGGTAACAAAGACAAAAAACGATCCGATCTGATACAAGCCATACCCTGCAATTTCTAAACTACAAAGGTAAACACCGTATACACCGATTCTCAAACAAACATACTATACGTAGAACATCGGAGCTTATCCCACAAAAATTTTTTGTTGTCTTTTGTTTATGACCTTTCATCAAGAAACACAAATCAAAATTTGTGTCAAAATCTATTGTACCTCGAAAACCAAAAACCAGGGATCATATTTGCAATTAGTATAGCTGACTTTCGTTTCATTATAAAAATTATAGGTCTAATGGTTTCAGAACTGATATTTAATGCCAAATTGTACACATTTGGCAAGGAAACATTTCGGGCCTTACTGTATGCGCATAGAATTTTATTTAAGTTTTATGTTTTTGTTATGTTAAGCAGAATTTGCTATCACACGCACACATATCAAATAGACTGTGTAGAAAACAATAAATATTTTTATTATTAATTATTTTGTTTTTTCTTTTCTGTTTTTTTTCCTTCCTTTTTGTGAAAACGTTTTATCATTGGAGTACAGAAAGTTCAGGTAAGACTTCATTTAATTTTATTTATTATTTCATTGTGTAAATTTTAAGTTTATTCATATTCTGGT
The DNA here is from genome assembly GCF_050947335.1 of Megachile rotundata. Classification (NCBI taxonomy): domain Eukaryota; kingdom Metazoa; phylum Arthropoda; class Insecta; order Hymenoptera; family Megachilidae; genus Megachile; species Megachile rotundata. The sequence continues at coordinate 7,576,372 of NC_134991.1, read as the reverse complement.
TGTGCTTTTATTTTGAGAATTGTTTATGAATGATAATTGTGAGGCGAAGATAATATATTGAGGTTTCATGTTGGACGAAAGAATAAAATTTTCGATTTTCAGATACTCGAGAAAAGAATGAAAATTTTGGCTCGAGTCTGTTACTGGCTAACTCACCAATGTCACCGAAAATCGTGAACGGCAGCTTTGCTGCTATTTACGATACTGCAGACGTATTTGAAGAATGCACCAAGGCCTTCGGTCAACTGAGACTCGAAGCCCGAGATAGTCCAGGTAAATGAAGTTGGAACTTTCGGACTTTGAAGCTTTGGAAATTCGTAATTTTAGAATTTTACTGCTTTGGAATTTCAAGCTTTTGAAAATTCGGTACTGTAGAGTTTCTAAGTCATTAAATTTAGGAGTTTTTAAGTTTTCAAGTTTTGGGATTTTCGAAGGTTGAAAACTTATTGATTATTGAATGTATAGATTATTAAATTTGGAAATTTCAAAGTTTTAGAGTTCTTCAATTCTGGAACATCAAAATTGTGGAATGTTGAAGTGTTGAATCGTAAAATTTTAGAGTTATGGAATTTTAAAACTGCAAAATTGTAGAATATTGAAACCTTGAAATTTTGGAAAATAATGAAAACATCACTAAAAATTATTAAGTCTCCGTTCACAAAATTTTGTAAAGCGCAAAGACAGTTTAAATTTTCCGCCAAAAGCCAAGTACTAGTGGCGCCACGAAACACCACAACGAATGTCTAACAATTCGTTTCATTCAAATTTACCACATTTACCATAAAAATATTACAATTAAACCATAAAGGTTTCACGCTATCAATAAATTAACCTCAAAATTGATTCATAAAGATATTCCAATTACATTAATTATGTGACCCAAATACGTGCAGATAAGGCTTATCATCCGAATATTGTAATAAACGGAGATAATGAACGACAAATAGTAATTACAGCTATAACACTTCACTCGCGACATACTTTTATAACAGTTTCAAGACTCAACGGTAATAAAATCCCGCGCATTAGGTAACGTTTCGATTGAAGCTGTTGTCAAATAAGAGACAACAGTTCACGTAAGAGAATTAAAATCACTTACCAGAATTTCGAGGTTGACTGACGTATGGAGTGAAAGATGAAGAGTGAAAGACAACCAGATTGTCACAAACACTTTAATAGACACAAACACTTGAGAAATATACGATTTCAATTTCGCGACGCGTTTTGAGTAACGTCTACCCGCGCTTCGTGCTAGCACAAGACTGAAGTTGACTCCGATTGGTGATTGGCGGGGCGGTTTCATTCGGTAGTCGTCGGTAGCCGTTCGGCTTAACGTGGTAAATACAAAATTAAGCACTATTCAAATGAGTACTTCTCAACTTATTTAATTTAGCTTTATTATATAATGTGGCAAGTAATTTAGCTTTTTATTATACAACGGAATAATTGATTAATTAAATCTTGTTAGATAATAATGACTAATCTATTTAATAATCAAAACACTTTGATTATTATATAGTTGAAACTAATTATTCAACATAATTTATTTACATAGTTGAAAATAATTATTCAACATAATTTATTTACATAGTTGAAAATAATTATTCAACATAATTTATTTACATAGTTGAAAATAATTATTCAACATAATTTATTTATATAATTAAAAATAATTATTCATTCTAATATATGTCAACATATGTTCATATCATACATGAAGCATTCTGTTAATATTTTTCATACAATTAAAGGCCTGCATAAGTGTACTTACAATGTGGTATAATTTTCCAGCCATGCGTCGTCGAATTCGAGGAATCCTCATGTCAGGAAAACAATTTTCTTTAGATTCACGTATGGACCTCGTACAGGTAAATCAAAATGGAGTTCCTATAACGTGATAGCATTCATTTGGAACCTTTATATCTTTCAATTTGAAGGAAATTATTTTAATATGGGATTTCATGTTAAATGCTATATGTTTATAACTTAGCTACTTCTTTCTTATATTTTTCCTTTTAATTTAAAATTACAAATATTCATATTGTAAAATAAATAGAATGCTTCTTTTTTCTTTGCGTGAATATATTTAACAATCTAATTTAAGAATTTATGTATAAATCTAATATTAGACTTACTTAATATAATTATTACTTATTTACTCGATATAATTTATACAACCTGTACAATTTAATATAATTTATTACCGTTGATGCTATTTATTAACGTACACACAAAAGTTCTTTATTAAATTAAGTTCTTATATCTATTAATGTAATTGTATACACATTACAATTCATTGTATATCATTTAACATTGTGTATCATTTCAGGGATACGCATGTTGCCGTCCAGCCATAGAAATGTCCTCCGAGTTCCCGTTAAAGGAAGACGAAGATCCCTCTGGCAGCGGTGAAACATCTGACGCCAATAACTCATCTAATGGCAAGCAACATTAATTAATGCTAGTACTTCACATTCATTTTTCAAACCCTTATAAAACGTTCTTTGCTTACTCGTTGCAAAGAATAACAATCGCACATATAACTCTCCCCATTTTCATCAACAGATACTTTTATCGAATGCGCCACCGAAGAAGCGCAAAATACCGAGGCAGTGGAAAAACCATTCATAAGGCAAACTTCTAAATGTCAGTCAAACTACGGGATTGTAAACGGTTCTCAAGATTGTTCGAACGATCTGACGTCCATAATCACGACAGAAGTTAGTCTACCCAGGAGCGAAACTATCGGTGCGATCGGTCATCGTCCGTATACCGGTGATCTGTCGATCCACGATCAACGTAAAAATCCTGGCAGGAAAGAGATCAACGAGGAGGACGTTTACTGTAGAAAATGCGGCCATTGTATGAAGAAAGAATAAGAGTTAGCGAACGTTACTGGAATCGTCGATTCCCGACTGAATGTATTCCTTCGTGTCCTCGATGGATTCTATGTTGTTCAGATTTAATGTGGCGTTTCGTTGGTCACGTAAATTGCTGAAAAGAAAGTAATCAGCTGCGATAATAAATCTAAATTTAATGTCTTTGTCGTCTTTCATTTCGTCCTTATCTCACTTTAGGATTTGAAATGAATCCTGAAAGTTTCTGAGGTAAATTTATTTTAATACAACTCTGGGAATTGAAGGATTTTTGGGTTGAAATTAGAAATGTCAGAATTTGGGAAATTTGGATTTTTGCATGGTCGGGTGTTTGAGGATGTGGAAGTTTGAGAATTTGAAGAGTTGGAAGTGTGAGAATGAGAGTTGGAAACTGAGAATTTGGGGATGTAGAGGTCTACAAATTTTCCATATACAAAATTCTTCTAAACAATCTACTAGAGTATAAAATGTCTTAGATAACCTAATAAATGGACGAATAAATACAAACAGAAATTACCATATAAAGTTTATTGTGAATTATGGTACGTGACAATACGTCAGGCCAATTTAGGCCATGTATATTCCACATATGAGAAAATGTGTCCAGCACAGAGTTCGTGATCATCGAGTTAATGATTCGGCTTATAATCGAAGTGACACAAGAAAAAGAAAGAAAGGTATATGTACACATACATGTATATTTTGCATTGAGGTAAGTCAACAAAGTATCACTTTTCTTTTGTATATGGTACTCTATTATACTCGCCTTTAACAATAAAATCGCGATCTGGTACACCACTTTTTAATCGTATTAACAATCGTTAAATTACAATATGCCCTTACAACCGTGCGCTTGCTCCTAACATTCATATACTGTTCCTTGAACATTTCTATCCGCAACTGGAGCAATGTTGCACCATTTTAAACATTTTCAACATTTCAAACACTTGCATGGATAACACCTCCTTATTCGAAATTTGGAAAAGCTCGTGAAAATATTATATGTTCTTAAAGTTTCGATACATTCATTTATACTGATTTAATGAATTGCGTTCAATTTGCGTCAAAGATTGTTAGAAGAATGGACAACACAGAATGCGATTATTTGACAATATGAATTATTCGACAATATGTTTTATGCTATTGGCTGAAATTTTGAAACATTCATTACCCATGCTTTTTCAACGAGAAAAATTCACCGTCGCATTTGTACCAAGGTACTTGCTTAACACTACATGTTCAACATTAACGTGTTCAATTGTCATCGTTTCAATTATAGCTAAGCACTGCTTAACACTATTACCATGGTCTGTTATCACTATCACACTACTTCTGGTAAAAAATTAATAAACACTAGGGCAAATAATTCTTTGTCAACAGCTTTCGCCTCGATAAACATTCTTAGAGTTAGCTTGATTTTATCGACATTCTTACTATCACGCTTACCATTAAACAGCGCTTAACTATTCAACGTTAGCTTCAATAATCCTATTATTATCCAGAAATTATTATTACTTCGCGAAGGCAACGATATGTGCATTAAGGAAAATTATTTCACTCTATCACCTGCGATTAGAACCCTTCTCCTCGCAGAAGGTTGCAATCATAATTACAAAATTAGATGCGTCTTATCGATTATACGCTGTAACAAGCAAAGTCAACGTCGCAGAATTTCTTCGAATCGAATCGGTGCGTTAACCCTTTGACGCGATTAAAAAGCTTAAGCGTTTGCTTTTCAAGCTTCGAAATTATAGTTCACTTCAGTGATGGACACTGCCTTGGACACTGGAAGATATTCAATTTAAGCATTTGTGGATTTGGTTATTTAAATAATCGAAATTTCTATATTTCTGAATTTTTAACACAGGTTACATTTTTAAGATCTCAGGTCTTGAAACTTTCAAATATATTCTCATTTAATTCCCAAATTTTCACACTTGTAAATTCGCAAAAGTTCAAATTCTCAAATTGTAAACATAAAATTTTAAATTCACAAGTTGTCAAATTAAAAATTCTTCAATTTCTGATATCTTTAAAAACCCAAATCCTCAAATGCCCAAAATTCCTAGATCTGCAACTTCATCTTCGAAATTTCTAAATGTTTCAAATTCTTACATCCCGAAATATCTAAGCTTCCAAATGTCTAAAATTCTAAATTTCGAAATTCCTAAATCTTCAAGCAAACTCCCCCATAAACCTAAATTTCCGAACGCTCAAACTTCAGACGCTGGTTTACCCCATCACTGACCTATCGATAAATTTAACACGAGTAAATCGTGCAAAGGGTTAAACCAATACGCGGCAATCAAGCAAAATAGAACCAATATTTTCCTTACGAGCTAGATATGTCTTCTGTTTGTACACGTTCGGAACACTAAAACCTTGGAGTAATCTGGACACCGTAAAGCTTGAAAGAAAATGGCGTCCGTTTGGAACAAAATAGGAGAGGACGAAGTCACGTGCTGCTTAAAACGCTACTTAACCATCGAAACATCATTTCATGCTATCAAATATACTCTAGAATCGTCTTAAATCAATCGAACTGACATAAACGAAGAATCAATGGGTCATTAACATCCCGGGGCAACGACACACAATCGATACACATCGACACGCAAAAGACAGATGGGTTCTTGACACTTGCATCGTTAAATATTCATCATATATATAACCATTCAATTATGGCCAATGCTCACCAACATCGAGATCAAAAGTATAATATATAGAGCATATCGATACATAGGTTATCTCGGCGCGTATAAACATCGATCTTTAACAAACAAATCGTACATCGATGATAATCTGCTCGGCTCTTATGCAAGCGCTTGTGTAAATAGGCGAACAAAAAATAAATATCGAGCCTGCATATTTTTTTATAGTCTCGATCGAGACGAACAGATCCGACATCTCACAAATATAGAAAACATGCTGACATATCTAGTAGAGTTTCACATAGACAGAGTGTTTGCAACGTATATCAGATCCAGATCGTGCTCGATCGTTTGATATTTCAGCGAGTTCGCTATTATTTCGCATGGTACTCGTTTCGCTAGCAATACGTGGATTCTATCAGCTGCGAGGCCAAACTTAAAGTCACTCGTATCACATGCTGATTCAGCGACGTTGCTACAGCGTCCCTCACGTGCCTATTGTGTTCACGAATATTTATATTCTTTTATGGTCTTTACAGTTTTTAATAGAAGGGTCACAGAGTTTGACAGCAACTTGTGACTGTTTTTGTGATTACTAGCAATGATCATAGTAATCATAGAAATTTAGACGGTATTCTTAGAATCTGGGAATATGAGTCTGGAACGTCGAATGTTTAGGGACATACATAGAGATCTGGAAATGTAGAGATTTATAAATATAAGAGACTGAGAATGTAGATATATAGGAACATAGGTGAACGAATATAGGAATTTGTGTTTATAGAAATCTACAGAAGAGATGTAGAAACATAGTGATTTAGGAGCACAGAAAGTTAGAAATATAGAAATCTAGAAGCCCAGGGATTTGATGAACTTTAGTAGCAAAAGTTATTTAAGCACTTAGGCCTCTAAGTACCTGTGCATATAGAAATCTGTCGATACAAAAATTTGGAATGTAAGAGTCTGGAGGTCCAGAAACCAGGAAATATAAACATCCAAAAATACAGGAATTTGGAGCTATAAGAACCCGGGAACTGAAATCTATAGCAAGAAAGTGAAAGGAAATTATATCTGGAGATCTAGGAGAATAAAATGAACATGGTCCAGAGAAATAAGGTCTAGATGAATCTCACTCATATTTCTATAACGCCAATTTCAATTTTTTCCACAATAGGCAAGTTGGTCAGCCTCGCGACGACATACCGGAAATAAAAAAGAGCAGAATGAAGAAAACCGCGATAGAAGGAAACCGATAGCCTCGCAGCCGCGCGTGCGACAATGAACAAATGACGCGACACGAGCCGCATGGCTTGCCAGAGAAACATCGGGTAGCTCGCTTTTCATCGCAAGCACCGAAGCTTGTTTGGCAAGAGGCTTCACCTGGGAAGCCTCTCTGTGAGGACATGCGCGTTCAACTTGGCCGTGCCAGCCGTATCCTCAGACAATCGCGTGATCGAAAGCTCGGTTCACGAGTACCTTCGTCGAGCGAGTCTATGTCGCTTTCCTCGATCGAGTTCCTCGCTGCGTGCCCGTCATCTATCGTCATCATCGAGAATCGCAGTAATCGGAAGCCTAAAGCGATCCTATCGATGCATTCGTTTTCTCAATTGGCGTGGCACGTTCGAAGCTGAAGGCCCACGTTGTGCTTTGTTTGTTCGATCTGCCTCGCGTTGCATTCGTCAGGGTGGAAGGTTTCGTGTTCGGGTTTGTTCATTTTAAGCCGTGCCTCAATTGAGAATCTACATTTATTTTTTATATGAACTGTTCGAAATGGAGGCTTCGTTCTCTTTCGAGGCAGGCTTCGGGCTTGGAATCCTTTGTCTTTCGCAAATGTACTAACAACAGATTCATGCAAGTGTCATGCAAAGTGTTGCACGGCGAAAGTCAAACAGAGAACAGATCTTTTGAATAGCAACTTATCTGATCTGTTCTTTTGTGACATTCGACTGTTACTGAAAGTGCTACAATCCATGCACTCGAATTCGCACCTGTCTACGTGTGAACACACTTCTGCTAAATACGTGACTGCAGAACTCACTAAGTCTACAATGGTACACACACGCGCGCGCGTGTCTTCCGATCGTTAATTCTACAGGAACTTTTTTCCAATTTAACTCTGTAAAACTTATTTAAAACTCGACACCTCATATGAACACTGTAACTAGGTTCACAGTGCTCATCGATAAAAATTAGTTCCCATTTTGAATTACATTACCTTTCCAAATTTTGTCATTGGACAAACATTCATTGGATGAAAGACCATCGTTTTTGGACAAATTTTTAAGTGAAAGAAAGATTTTGGTACTTATTTGGAATGGTAACAGTTCGCAAGACACACGCGCAAATCGAGGAACGTAGAACTCGAAAATGCTGACTGTCGATGCTCGGCTTCCGAAGTCGTTGCTTTTTTTGTTCATGACGTTGCCGGATGGACATGCCGAAACCATGCCAGACCGTTGTCTACCTTAAGCTCCGTGTACTATGGGCCATTCCCGTTTCGCTTATGGTGCATGACACGCGAAACACTAGTGTCTCGTTAAGAATGGCGAATGGGTAAACACAATATGGGACATTAGTGACATAGAACAACAGGAAAATGTACGATAATAACGATACAAACGTGTTACGAGAAACAGAGATAAACGCTATTTTTTATTAATAGAAAATAGCATGAATTTCATATTGAACGGGTTAGCATGTGCATAGATATCGAATGTTGCATATGTATATCTACTTTTGTTGCGTAGTATATCTACTTTTTATTGGAAAGATGGAAAATTTTAAGCTCTGTTCTAAATTTTAGCAGATAGTTTGATTTTTTAAAGATTCACAATAGATCTAGAGTGAAAAGTCACTTAAGAAAAATCACTTTGGTTGTGAGTTTTTGAGTATAAAGACTTTCAAAGATATAAACGTTTTAGAAAGTGAATTTAGAAAGTGAGATTCGGAAATTCTGAAATTCAAAGATTTGAAAATTCGGGACACTGGAATTAATAAAGTAGGAAATTTCTAAGTTTTAATATTCGAATTGAGCTTTTAGAAATGTAGAAATTTGGGATAATTGAGAAACTTGAAAAATTAAAATTAAATCTTAAAATTCAGTTTATAAATAATGTGGAAATTTGATGATAGAAATTTTAGAATGCAAAAGCTTGAAATGATGACTTGAGAATGTAGAAAGATTTGATTTGATCTTATCCCCCAAATCGACCTAAAAACCTTACCTAAAGGAAGTTTATATTTCACCTTTGCAACATCTAAAATCAGCACTTCAGCAGTACAAACATTGCATATCAAATGTCTACCAAAAATTGACACATCTTCGCTAACTTCAAAAGTGATATAACAATCGATTTCTATGCATCGTATTTTTGCATCTCTCTGTTTCTATGCAATCATCCTTAATTTGGAGGTTCTCTTCAAGGTCACTCCCAGTGCAGGATGTGTGCACGATGGGGAAGCGGAAGATGTGAATCGATACAGCTAAAACAACTCGTAGATCTTGCAATGATGCAACGTTGCAGATACTATAACTATGTTACGTTTCCTATTCTGACATGAAATATGGGTAACAAGCCAGTGGAACTTGAATGAGAAACATCGAATAGTTTCTAAGCATATCTCGCGGGTATCGGTATCGATTCGATTCGGTCAAGTGCCTAAAAAAACTACTGAACGATGCTTTTTTAAGATAAAATAAAAACAGAAAGGTGAATTCGATCGTAACTCTAGAACACATGCAGCATTACTTCGTCGAATAGAAAATCACAGCTACACGATTTCAGAGACGCCGATAAAAGTTAATCATGTAAAGCATGACTTTCTGGCAGTACGAATTTGACTTTCCTCTGTTTGATCAATTCGCGAGTTCCAATTCAAACGTTTTCACCGGTTAGCAAGGAAGGCAAAGTTCGAAGCTAACTAGATAAACTGCTGACGCGTGTATCACGAATATATGACGATGTTAACACATGATCGAGGAGTTACCAATCGAAAAGACCGCGGTAAAATCGTGTGAGTGATAGAGTCGAATGATATGTCTAGAGAAAAACACGATCGAAATTTCTCGCTACTGATTACGCCGAATAGAGGGATGAGCGAAACAGAGTGCAAAGTCTTCTTCCGCGAAGAAAAGAGATTCGAACGACAGATTATTTTCTTAAATTTGTATGGATTCCGATCGATCCTCTTTCCTTCGACGAAAGAAAGGTATATCTTACCTCTCGCTCGTTATCATCGTGGAAAGAAAGACGCGTATGAGAGCTCACGGGTATCCAACTTGTCTCTGTACAGACAGAATCGTTCCCGAAGATAGTTCTAGTCGCCGACTAAAACTAAAAACTCTACGAGGATATGATCGCAAACCACTGCCGGGTGAATCGAGTAAAATCAGTGTTATACGACATGACCATTGCAACGTTCTACAAAGCAAGCTGGGGTCCCTAAGATGACCGAGCGTAGTACAAGGATGGTCGACAGGATCAGCAGGAGTGCGGGATTCGAACACGAGGTCGGGGAGACACGATTGCACATATCCTCCTCACAGAAGCACATGTGACCAGTGCCGGTACTTTCCATCATGCACACGTGGTCCACCATGAATAAGTTTATTTGTAGCTGTGATGTACAGGTCCGCCTCACGCTCTCGTACGCTGCAAATAAATCACAAATTATTATTAATATATTATTTCATAGGTGCTACTTAAATTATTTTGTAAGCAATTCTTTTGGAACATATGTACATATGTGACGCGCAAGAAATTATAACTTAACTTATATCATAAATAATGGAATTCTTTTGGAACATATGTGAAAAACCTCCAACATTACTATGATTACATGATGATATGATTAATTAGTAAAATTTTTATGTCTAATGTAAAATTTATATGAATTCTAATTTTTGAACATATGCAAGTCCAGACAATTTTAAACTAAATGATAAATTTTTGATTGGAGTTTTGTATTTATTTTTTAAAAATGAAGTTATAGTTTTGGACAAAGAAGTTATATTGCATTCGAGGAGATATACATATGATCACATATGTGTTTCTAGTGTATCACATACTAGTTATTGCGAACCGCAATTGTATGAAATGCCACAAGATTAAACGACACTTACGTGACTTTGCGTTGCGAACCATTTTCACGCAACAGCCGTTACATGTCATGAGGGGTGGTTGATCCCTCGGGAGTGCGGTATAGTTGAATGGATCCTTGCATCGGAGATCCGTCCACGAGTCGCATTCGTAGCAGTAAACAGAACGAGCTGCAAAACACATTCACAATGAACTGCAACGTCCCCTTGCATCGTAATTTCCAAAAGAAAATGTGCGAAAATGCTTGTAAAAATACTTGAAAGCTCGTATTATACGTAACAAAAGATCCAACAAAAAGTAAAAAGAAATTGCAGAGAATATATAAAAGAATGAGCGAGAAGAACGCAAATTGTTGATCTTACGCAACTGAATTACTAAATAAATGTAAAATAAAAGGTAGAAGAAAAAATAAACAAAAATGAATAAAATCTTCAAAGAACAAGCCCTGCAGAATAACGTTGGCAGACAACGATGACAAGAAGGACACTGAAGAGAAGCTGGTTTGATCACTCACTCTGGCACTCCGCGCGACAGACGGTGGCAACCGCGAGTACAATTGCCGCTGAAACGAAACATTGGTCACTGCTTTAGACGATGACAACGATGATCTTAACTGAGGGTGTCTACGAAATGATAATCATGAACAACAAAGAAAGGGGTGCACATCGCTAGAACTACCACTATGTCGTTCCTACTGTCACTACCTTCGCTATTGCAACGAATCTATTTATCGTGGTTGCATCTAGGTTCAATTGTAACTATACACGCTCACACAGTATCTTGATATCTAAATATTTCATCTTTTACTGATAATCATTTAAGGAAATATTTGCTTTTTCATTCGTTCTGATTCTACCTGAGATATGAATTCTTAGATTAATATTAAAGTATCCAGATTAAGATGAAAACATCCAGATATCTCGATTATAGAATAGAGTATGAATGCGGTGTTTGTAGTCACTTGTATTAATTTCGTATGTTGTGCAAGCACGGCTGAAACTGGAAGTAGAATAAGTCAATAATTTCCGACTTACGCGTCAAGAGTTTCTCGTCTCTAGGTGTTATAAAACGTCAAGGTTCTCGTGCAATATTCAATCGAGATTAAAACAGACTATTTACATTTATCTCACAAATCGAATTGCAACGAATGTTTCGAATCGATTTTACAGGAATAGTCTTAAACTTTTATTTCGTGAAACTATCGAGAATTATAGACTGTGATTAATGGAGTGTGACTATGAAATTTCCATAGTGTGACTATGAAAATGCAATCACGAAATGATGATCATCGGTTCCGTCGTTTTCATCAACTTTAATAACATATTTGTACGTACCTCGTGCACAGGTGCAGCGATCGTACGCGTGCCTACCAATGTAATTGATTCTAAAATGTTATTTTTCTCAACGATCTACGAACAGGTAGTTCATGGGAAGAATAATAATGAAAGGGAATTGTATATTCATAACGTGTCGCTGGCGACAGAAATGGCCTTCAACTTGCTACTTAGAGAAGACTGAAAATGCTAACAAGCAAAGACTTTCTTGTACTAATTATCTCAAATGTTTTTTAATAGATTGTTTTAAATAATAGTTTAAAATTTTTGATTTAAAAATACTGTAAATACTGCGATACAGAGATATGTGAGAATATCCCACATATAGAGATTTATTGATGTGGGAAGAGATTTGAGGTTTTGGGAGAAATTTGAATATCTAGAATTTTGAATTAGGATTTTCTTGGAATTTGGAGATCTGGAGTATGTATAGGAATGTAGGGATTCTCTACATATTTCCTAGGGATTTCTTAGGAATTTAGAGATTGTAGGACCTATAGATATAAATTTTGAGATTTGGGGATCTAGGTATCCTCACATCAATGGTTTCGGTAATTAGGTGTCCATATATATAGGGATTTGAAGCTTTGGAAATTTGGAAATTTAGCAATCTATGTATTTACTGATACGGACACTTAGCAATTTCAAGATCTAGGGATACATGGCCTAGGGAATTCGGGGATGTAGATTCCTACGGATTTAGAGGTGCGTAGACTTAGGGGTTTGGGGATGTAGGTATCTACGGATCTAAAGATTTTGAAACCTAAAGGTCTAGGAATCTAGAAACGTGGAGCTATAGGGATGTCGGAATATAGAAATTTAGAGATATAGAAACTTAGGAATTTAGGAATCTAAGAATCTAGAGATGTAGAAACCTACGAAGTGGTAAGCCTAGAGAACTAGGAATCTAGGAACTTGGGAACAAAGGAATCTAGAAATTAAGAAATCTAGAAATCTAAAAATCTAAAAATCTAAAAATCTAAAAATCTAAAAATCTAAAAATCTAAAAACCTAAAAATCTAAAAATCTAAAAATCTAAAAATCTAAAAATCTAAAAATCTAAAAATCTAAAAATCTAAAAATCTAAAAATCTAAAAATCTAAAAATCTAAAAATCTAAAAATCTAAAAATCTAAAAATCTAAAATTCTCAAAAACCTAAAAATCTAAAAATCTTAAATTTTGAAAATATAGAAATCCAGAAATCTAAAAACGCAAAACTTCAGAAATCGATTGATTAAGAACTTAAAATTGCAGATATCTAAAGTGAATCTAATATAAAAAACCTCGTCAGCAAAGCATAAAATCTGTCCCCAGCGACGTGTACCGTAAATCCGCCCTTATCTACGCTAATCGTAAGTTCGCCTCGCGTGACAACGTTTTTTCTGTTTTCGTCGTTCGCACACTCACCCGGAGCAGTGCACCGGATCACCTCCGAAACAATCGATAAAGCACAGTCCCATTCGTATCTAACTATTCAGGCATAATTATTCTTTCAAGGGGAAAATTGCTAGCGTTTTCTCAGGGCGTAAAGCGATAGACGACACAGCATCGTGACGCGTAACAAATATTCCCCCTTTTTCCCACTAAACTCCAGAGACACGTTAAACTGTTCGTACCTCTTTGGGATAATATATTGCGTGAACCAGTGGAGCGATTAATTGCTTTCGAATCGATTTTTACTTTCGGTGGACACTAAATTTTGCAATATACTGTCGTTCAAATTAAAAAATAGGGGACTCTATATTTTTATGGAACTGGAGGAAATAATTAAGTAGTCAATATGTTATAGACAATGTTAGCCTACTGTTGCTGTATACGAATTAAACGAAGATAGTTTTGTTAAATTTATAACAATTTTGGTACACAAGTTTCACAACTCAAGAAACACATAATTATAAAATTAATGTTGCAGTAATAAACTACGTCAAAGTCTACGTCAATTATTTAATTACTTGAAACAGTCTGAACATAAAAATGGTAATATCTAATTATCACAGTAATGTGAGAACATTTTATAAACTACCAGTAAACTACTTTGGTGAGTATAAAACATATTTTCTTAAATACATCGTACCGATATCGAATCGCGTAAAAAAATAGCTATTAATTACAGTAAATAAATAAATAAATAAAATATGAGAAATTCTAGGACACACAATGTCTTCGCCTAAGTTGTTCTATACATTTTTAAGTGTTTGTGCTGAAATTGTTCAAAGTGCCCGGGACTCCAACGGTGGATAAAAACGATTGAAAGAGCATGAACAATAAATTACGTTTACTCAGGAGATTAGTTTGGATCCGTAAAAAGAAAGCGTAGTAAATCATTGCCAAAACTCACCCACTATCAAGTGATTCGTCCCCATGTTTTTCTCGACGGTTTCTTCTTACTTGCTTAGCTTCATGCCGTGTCACGAGCTTACACCTACAGTAAAAATGTGCACCGGATGCAATTCTCGGAGTCGCATTCGACTGAAAAAGAGAGAAAAAAATCAACTTCTCATCCCCTTGTTCTAATTCGCTCTTAACCACTGACCGCTTCTAATTACTCGCAATCGAACGTAATCGACAGGCAAATTGTATCAAAGCTGAAATAGAATCGCCTCTTTTAGAAAATCAATATTCGGAATGGATAGATATCTATGTAGGTGTTCCATGATCAGGCGAAAGGTTAATTAGTCTGTTTATTATACTGTGAAATTGACGCGACTCGCCCTCGGATGCGAATTACCAACATACGTTAATTAATTACGGGATTATTGAAAAGTTCATGTTCGCTAATTAAGGAATCGGGCAAAGGTTTGTGATCATTTATTTTATGGTGGGTTGTGATGAATATTGAAATCTGATGAATTTAAAATTGGAGGATGAGTTTATCAGATAATCTTTTGATTTCGTGATTAAGGGTGTTTTGAAATTAAGGGGGAGGAATATCATTTCTGATACTGGGGCTTTCAGCAGGTTGGACTAATTAGGCTCGTTAATTTTTGGAAGTATTGAAGATTTTAATTTTGAAATATTAGAATTTTGGGGATTTGGGAATTTAGGAATTTAGGAATTGGGGAATTTTGGAATTTGGGAGTCTTGGAATTGGAAAATTTTGGAATTGGGGAATTTTTGAATTGGGGAATGTTGGAATTTGGGAATATTGGAATTTGGGAATCTTGGAATTGGGGAATTTTGGAATTGGAAAAATTTGGAATTGGGGAATTTTGGAATTGGGAAATTTTGGAATTGGGGAATGTTGTAGTTGAGGAATTTTGGAATTGGGGAATTTTGGAATTGGGAAATTTTCGAATTGGATAAATTTGGAATTGGGGAATTTTGGTATTGGAGCATTTTGGAATTGGATAAATTTGGAATTGGGGAATTTTGGAATTGGAAAATTTAGAATCAGTATTTATTTAATTAACACTCTTATTAGAACCTTGCAATAAAAAAATTTTCAATATTCACTTAAAAATATTTAAATTTTAAATTTTCGAAAGAAAAGATGAAAATATTGTTATTAATAAGATAAGATAAATTGTAAACTTAAATTGACTAAAATAGCCATAGTAATACGTTACACGAAATACAGCCATTTTCACAGTAATAATCTACCTGTTAATAAATTGTGGTGATTAAAATTAGTAATCGGGTCAGTGTGTTCTGGTTTTCACGCAATCTTGCGGCAAACAACACTGCGGTACGTAACTAGAGCCAACAAAATACCGCATGTTCCTTTTCTACGATTCAGTATTCTTGTCTATACAACGCCTTATCAAGACTTAGTTGGCAAACAGAACTATGTAAATATTGTCAAGAAGTTACGTCTTCGTGCTTATAGTATCTTAAATAAAGAAGTACGATAACTGTTTTTTATTATGTAATTTTAAACATCCAAGTTTGTTAAATAATAAAGTTATTTCTTATACTTAAGAAAGATGAATAAGTATTCATTATTTTGTGTTGATGAATTAATTTGGCAATTTTATTAATTTTATTGATTGTTTCACTGATCTTGACATTGGTATCGAGTTTAATATTACAAAAGGAGGAAGAAATAAACAAAAGTTTAATAAACAATATTTACGTTTGAATTTTTAATTAATTATAGCAAAGTTATTATATCAATCTCTAATTATATCGAAGTTAAAATATTTAACAGATATGAAGTTTTAAGAATATATAAATATATTTTTAGAATATATGTATAAAAGTTAAACGTGATTTAAACCAAAATAATAGTCAAAACATATTGAAAATGAACCACCTAATTTTCTATTAATTTCAGTAATCTGAACAACATAAATTTTCCTAATATTAAGATTAAAGAACGAATTAAAAAACACGTGAAATTCCAAATGGTGTTCCAAAGATGTAACATAATTATAGTGTTCAAAACTGTGTAACATAATTTTAAAGGACTTCAGACATCGTACTACGAAACTGATTTAACGATCGATCTCAACTCATGTAGAATAATGGATGCTCCTTCTGGAATAATAGAAGCCAGAATAATGGATGCCTTCACGTAGATACAGTCTTCTTTGTACAACATTGATGTGGCAAGGGAAATATGTTTGCACGTACAGCGGGGTACTTGACGATAGAAGAGACGTTAAGCGTCTAATCCATTAAAAAGGATTTTAATTTGCATTGCACGCTAAGGTTTCCATAGTGATTGTTGTCTGAAGAATCATTTATTCTGAAACTTGTGAGGCTTCGATCCGAGCACGTGGATGTCATTATCGAATAAACTTCAATCGAAAAATACGTCTGATCTCGTGCAAATCTCAGTGTCACGTTTCACTTAACATTCCTTACGGATAACGGATCTCTTCCTATTTATCGCGAAATGTGCGGACTGAGGAAACTTATTTGGAGGTTAAGTAGACTTCAAGGAGACTTGTAAATATGTTAATGTAGGTTTTTGGATGTTTCACTTTTTGAGAAATTTTTGGTACATTGATATTTGTTAAGGGTTGGAAATTTTAGGAAAATATGTAGATTTTTTTTTTAGGTATGTTATGAAATATGTGTTGTGTTGGGAGTACTTCCAAATTTTTAGATTTTTAGATTTTTAGATTTTCAGATTTTTAGATTTTTAGATACCTAGATTTCTAGATTTCTAGACTTCTAGATTTCTAGATTTCTAGATTTCTAGATTTCTAGATTTCTAGATTTCTAGATTTCTAGATTTCCAAATTTCTAGATTTCCAAATTTCTAGTCTTCCAAATTTCTAAACTTTCAAATTTCTAATCTTCCAAATTTCTAAATTTCCAAATGTCTAGTCTTCCAAATTTCTAGATTTCCAAATGTCTAGTCTTCCAAATTTCTAGATTTCCAAATTTCTAGTCTTCCAAATTTCTAGATTTCCAAATTTCTAGATTTCCAAATTTCTAGATTTCCAAATTTCTAGTCTTCCAAATTTCTAGATTTCTAAGTCTTTACATCCCCGTATCTCTACACTCCTAGATCTTTACATCTTCACATCTCTATAGTTTTAGATCTCTACATTCTAAGATCTTCACATCTCCAGATCTCTATAATTTCAAACTCCTATATTTTCAGACTATTACATCCCCAAAGTTGTACATCTCTGTATCTCCACATTCCTCCATATTTATATACCCAAATCTCTACGTCCCCAGACATCTGCATTGCAAGATTTCTACATCCCCAAACTTCTATATTCTGATACTTCTACATCATCAGATTTTTACCCCTTCAGATCTCTAGCTCCACAAATCCTCAAATTTCTATTTCACCACATCTCCACACCCTCCACATTTCCATACCCTCCACATCATCTCCACACATCCACATATCTGCATCCCAATATCTCTCCCCAAAATAAAAATGGACGTACATCCCCACAATAGAAATAAACGAGTACATAAAAGTAAAAGAGACCGCTAATAAAAACAAACGAGCAACAATAAAAAAAATTGATGTAATTACCTTGGCTGAAATCACAGTACTCTTGGTCTTCACGCACGAAATACAAGTCCAACTTTTCAAACAAGGAAGTAAACATCCACTGACTAAAGTAATGGGTGGTTCAAACTGTTAAATTGAATCTTGTCGTCATTCTGCTACGAGGAAATAAGATCGTCCACGTCTGAGTTGTGCTTTCCATCAGAATGCCTCATCTTCCCCGCGAGAAAGACCTGATGTCACTGTAAGCGAAGAGGGGACTGACGATACTGAAATAATTTCAAGCGAAAAAATTCGTCGTTTCCTCACTGAATATCGCGATGCATATTAATTGCATTTTCCAAGAAATTGCGGTTAGTAACTACTGTGTAAGACGAGCCGAAACGGAAGATTGTCATTTGAAGTAATTTAGCCAGACCTGAATTAGACCGTTAGACTTGGCAATGTGTCAGTCGTAACAAATTGTTATTGTTGTCTGCTTTTGTGTTTATTTCGAGAGTTTGCATAACGGATCAGGGTTAATTCTAATTTACGCGATATAGGAGGAAATTAAGAGGGTTGTTGTGGTCGAAATTTCAGACAAACTTGAAATTTCGCTTTGTGTGAATTTACAACAAGCTTTAAGGTTGAAGTTTTGCTTCGTATGAATTTACAGCTAGCTTTAGGGTTGAAATTTTGCTTTGTGTGAATTTGCAACTAGCTTCAGGGTTGAAATTTTGCTTTGTGTGAATTTGCAACTAGCTTTAGAGTTGAAATTTAGCTTTGTGTGAATTTAAAACTAGCTTTATCGTTGAAATTTCGTATCGTGTGAATCTGCTACTGTTAGGGTTGAAATTTCACTTCGTACGAATTATGATCAGTAGGGTTGAAATTTTATATGTGAATTTATAACCATTATGTGTACCCTTGATTCACTATTAAGTATTAGTATGTATTCTCTAAAATATTACTAATATTTAATATTAATGAACATTTGCCTTCTACTACTGACTATAACAAAATAACCATAGCGAAGTTTCATATCATTCCTTCAATGATAATTTTCAAAATAATTTTTTTTTCTAGTCTTCAAAAACTTTTGTCCATAAAAATTAAAAGAAACAAAGATGCTTCTAGGTTTAATTTCAAATCAAAACGAAGTAAAAGCACATGTGTTAAATTGGATAGCATAGGAAAACCTAAATTAAACAAAGAAAACTATTCGAGAAACGAGATAAAAGTGAAAGAAAATACACTCTCAAACTGTAATTACCGTAATGATTACCATTAATTAAAAGCTTACATAAGTCCGAGGGCACTTTACAAAATCTTTCATTGCAGTAAGTGCTGCTTCAACCTAATTGTTTGCACATCAATGCAGCACAAGGCAATTGATATTCAAGGCAATATGTACCACGATCGCTTAAGGATTGAACCCGCTGTCCTGCTCTTGTTTGCATGAAAGAACAGAATGCATAACAAAAAATGTACACAGAAAGAGTGCAACTTAGTAAAGTGGATAAATTTCTCGTGCAAGCTTTGTGATCGAAATGTTGATAAATGTTGAACTTCTTAAAAGTCCTCGCAAGGTTTGCAATTTCGGTGCAATATATGCATAATTTTGGTTCAGTAAATGGACATGCACATAATTTTTACAAGTAGGACCGTTTCCTATGACGATTAAAATTTGAACACCTGTTGCTCAAAGTAGCGTGCGAAATGCTGTCCGAATTTTAAGGGCAAAACTTGCCCTTTAATGACTATCGAATTCATGCACACAGAATCAGTTATAAAAGCAAGTAATTGTTTGCAACAACGACAGATAAACACTTTGCTCACATTCCCTGATAGCTTTAATACAATTTCAAGCACGTCGATTAATGGTAAACTTGTGTTTTCATAGGTTTTCATTCGCAACCATTGGCTTCAACGTTTACAGTCCAGAAAAAGAGCATTATCTCTTCAAGGTAACGTTATTATTTATACTGGATCCTTACGTAAGCAAAATGTTTCGTTAAACTGATAACAGCTTAGTTGTACTACGAAATAAAGAAAATTCAGTAGATAAGTGCAAAGATCAGACTCTCTGACATTAAACACTTCAACAAACAAGTACACAAATGCGAAGTCTAATTAAACAATCGTAAACGATTAAGTGCAAGAGTCACGGTAATGTCCATGAAATTATCAAAAGCGTCCATAAACGCAACTGGAAGCATCGGAAGATAACAAATTACAAGTAACCGCGTTTTCTGCTATTTCTGATAGAGCACAACCACAAGACCACAAAGAATACCTCGACGTTCTTTTACGTTTCGAGTGACCCCACGATCATCTTGGTTATCATGCATTTCACTGTCATGAAAATCAACCCCACACGATCACAAAAATAATTAATCGTACGTAAACGAGAACGTCTTCTCTAAAATCCTCGTCCATACGTACACAAGTAATAGGACGATCCGGAATACTCAACCGTACGAAATTGGAAGTGGAGGAAAGTGGGCACAATTCGATCTTCGAGCACTCGAATGTTTTTTGGTGGATCACGTAAATTGTAGTCGATTAAGCAACGTTTTTATCCGACTTGCGAACCAGCAGCATGGCGCTGGACGATTCCACGTATGGCAGGACGATGCGGTTTTCAGAGGGTGCAGTGGTTGTTGCGACTACGCTAGCGCGTTTAAGCGTCGAAAAGCGTCGCGACGCGTCGTGGCGCGGCGCGGTCTACGAGGAGCGCCACCCCGTGTCGCGCAATCGGATAGAGGAGAACTGCGGATCCAGGTCGATCAATATGACGGGTCAGCAGTCGTTGCCTCGTGCCTCGTCTTGCGGCATGTACACCCGCGGCCATCGCACACTTGTCTAGGGAAAATGGCGGCATAGGGATAATTTCTTCATTTCGTATTAAACCATTTTTAGATCCATTAACTTTTACGCTTGAAACTCATATGGTACCTCATTATCGTATACCACATATCATATACGACATATATCATCGTATGTAGTACATCATGTAATGCATATCATACATACATCATACATATCACACGTATATCACATAACATGTGTCTCATCATAACATGTCTATCATATAACGTATGGCATGTACTGTTTATCATTTATCACACATACATGATAGATCATATATGGTACATCGTATATATCACATATTGTGTATCATATGGTACATCACATATGTCGGAGTGATAATTTGGGTCGTCGATCAATATGGCGGGTCAGCAGCCGTTGCCTTATGCCTAGCATTACTGCAAGTACACCTATGGCTATTATACAGTTCTCTAGGGAAAATGGGGATGTGGGGATATTTAATTTGTACTTCAGTACGGAATTAGATTTGTGTTTTAAGCTTAAAATTTAAATAGCTGGAGAGTTTGGGAATTCAAGAACGTAGAAATTTGGGACTGAGGAGAGGGGGTTTAGAGATTTAGAAAAGTGGGAGATCGAGAAGGGAGGAGTTTGGGAGAGTAGGGTATTGAAGATGTGGAAATTTGAGAATGTGGAAGTTTGAGAGTGTGAGAATTTGACAATGTGGAAATTTGAGAATGCAGGTATTCAAGGGTGTAAAGATATTTCTAGTAAACTAAAAATGGGGAATTTGAGATATGAAATTTTGGGTGTAAAAAATTTGAGAATGTGGAAATTGGATATCATGGGAATTTGAGAATATAGGAGTTTTGGAATGTAGAAATCAGAAAATTTGGGAATACAAAAATTTGTAAATTTGAGTCATTTAAAAAATTATAGTATTTGTAACATTGGGTGTTTGGAAAATTGGAAATTGAAAAATGGAAACTTGAGAATTGGAGTATTTAAAACCTTGAGAATTTGGAAATTTAAGATTAGAAAATTTGATCACGCGAAAGTTGCTAACTATACTCATGTGATTCCATGAAAACCCACGTTGCACCTGAGTGTAAGTTGAATAACCGAGATATAACAGAGATGTGGCAACTCACGTTTGCGCCGTAGCGTTTGCAATTTTCATGAACCGCACATGTGCTCCTTGACACACTATATACAAGATTCTCTGAATCTTAATAAAGACATTTTCAAGTTGAAAGGAGACACAATTTCAGACCTGTACGCATATAGATTATGCAACTTGTCAGGGCAGACTTGTATTTCAAAATTTATTTTAACCATTTTATAATGTGTATCATAATGATAAATCAATTATGAAACAATGGAGAAAATTAACAGTCATTAAGACATTAAAGAATATTTATAGTACTTATAACGAAAAATAATAATTAACCAAAATTTATAACGTGTCAACACAGTCAGTAAAAACATAAACACCGATGCGATAACTTAATTAATAATTATCGGAAAATTTTGAAAAGTGTACAACTTAAAATCATTCTCAATATAATACAAAACTCAATCTGAATATATCAAGAAGTATATACATGTATCAAAATGTGAAACGTCGAAAGATGTTTATTATCTGCTGCAACTGCTTATAGAAGGCCACTTTTTGCCGACCGAGGGATAAAAAGCCTAATCCTCACTGTACGAGTGCAATCAATCGATTATGCAATCTCTGAGATGCGTTTCGAGCGGTAATCCTGACTGGACAACCTATCGATCATGGATCAATCACTGAAATGCGCTTCCGCGTGCGGCAATGTAAGCAGTTAGTGAGTCGCATGGTTTACGGTTCCTCCGGTTCCCACCATGTCGTAGGACGAATGGTCCGAACTGGTTGTAATTTTATTGTTTACAAGCACAGTGTGTGCACGCAAATGTTAAACATTCGACCTATTTATCGAGTGTTTCGCAAGTAAGTGTTGCCACTAGTTCTTGCCAGTATATTTGGTTCAATTGGGTCTCGTGGTTCACGTAAGTCATGCGACTACCCTTTGACCCTGGAGGGCGAGGTTCACTAGACGAAAAATACTGATCCACACCTCAGTAGAAAGTTCTCTTAACTTTCTTGTCTTCTAGTAGAAAGTTGCTCTAACTTTCTTCTACCCCTTGCTTTTTCACATTGTTATAGATTATACGAGAGCAATCTTAGAATGAGAGGTACACGGCGCTTAGAATAAGCTAGTTTTAAGTTGTCTGGTGTGCTTACGTGCTATAAGTTGGTTTTAAGAAACTTGTAAGTATGTTACAAGCTCTTTGCTATGTTATAAGGAACTTATATATTTTCGCGAGCTAACAGGCTAAGTAGAGTCAGAACTCATTTATCCCTCCGATAATTGAGGGAGTTGTAAATGGGGGGTGGCTGGGATAGGGTGGGTCACTATCGCAGCCACGTGGTGTGACCTGGTAATCGATATTGTTCTCTAAAGATTTTTCGGAAGATGAACTTTAGGAAAAGATATCAAACTAAAACCTATGATCTGGGTTTACTATTATATTTTATTTATTTTCTAATGTGAGAAGCTCTATGCCATTTTCTGTGATGTAATATGTAATTTTTAAAGTAATAGTAACAAAATGGCTGCATGATAAAAAGGAAGTTCCAATAACATCGGTATGTCAGATAGTGTGTGGTACATACTGTGTTATCCTTTGTAGTTAAAGTAGGTATCATTAATATTTTTTCCTGCAGTTTTCTACATTATTATTCATTGGTAACAAAATTTTTTTTTATATTCGATATGTGTTCGTGAAGTTTTTTTTCAGGAAATAGTATATTATGAAAGGGATTTTATTGAAAGATTGTATTGTCTTTGATAGATGTTTTTGTAATTGTAAGCTGGAAGATTTTACTCTATTAATTTCTAGTTAGTACCTTCTGATTAACTTCATCTACAAATTATAAGAAATTTTTGAATTTGTAGAGTAGGGAATTGGAAAGGTTGAGAATCTAAGGAGTTGAGGAATTGAAAATTCAGGAATTTATAAATTTGATAATTTTATTATTTGAGGAACTAATTTGTGAATGTAGAAATTTAGCAGTTTTAGAATTAGAGTGTTTGCAAATGTTGGAATCTGGTAATATGGTTTCTTAATAATTTGGAAATCTGGTAATTTGTGAGAGAATAAATTTAGAAGTTTAAGGCTATTAATAGTTTGGAAATTTGAATTTTTAATTTAAAAATGTAGGAATGCAAATTTATGATCTTCAAGATACAAAATTCAGGAATTCAGAAACATACGAGCTTCAAACATTAAAATTAATAAATGTGGCAATTTAGAAATTTATAAAATATCCAGATACATTTTGTAATGTTCAGAAAAAGTTCCAAAATACTTAAAACTTAAAAGTTTCATGCATCGAGGAAAATCGCACAATTGATTCTAAATAAAGGAGAAAAGGAAAGACAATCAAAGATAATTCGATTGTTTCAGTGAAATTATGTATGTATATATATCTCGTGAAAAAGCTTTGACAACATTTTATTGTTAACCGCAGAAAAAGCCATATACACTTTCACACGAAATCGATCATAGTTTGTAATAATATCGAAAATTTATAATAATTAAATGTTGTACATAAATATAAAGACGACGATGTTGCACGTTCTCGTGTGTGCCAAAACTGTACAAAAATTATCTCGAACATCTTTCGCAACGCTCGTTGAACAACTTATTACTCGGTGATTGTGGCATTTTTTATATCCATTTTTTATTCATTTTTTTTTTCTTTCTTCGTTCTTTTATCCTGCTCGATTCTCTCGTATCTGTTTCGTCTTTTTATTTCTTTCTCACCCTCTCTCTCTCGCTTCTCTATCTTGCATCGGTAAAATTTCATACTAAATTGCATTCTGAGGTGCGTTTACAAGTTCGCGGAGCTTTTCTTCGACTTCACATGAGATGCGATATATTTTTAAAATCGATAATCAAATACACGGCCGGAGCGGGTGGAAGGAACGATTTTTGGTGTTTTTTTTTTATCTTTTTGCGCTTCTATAAATCTATCTATCCTATGTACTTTTTAGCCGCGACGGTCAAGTGCCATATATATATTTATTTATTTATATATTTATTTTTATTCATATAATTTTTTTTTGGTATTTTAATCGGTACTTCGAACGCAGCACGCACATTTGGTTTTTTTTCTCCGTTTACATCGCGAATTACTGATTAACAACAGCGATTACATATTTAGACGTGGCGTGCTCCATTTCAAATCTCTATTCTTTATTATTTAATGTTTATATATGTATTTTATAATAATATACCTCTTCTCTAGAATTCCTTTGCGACAACGTCGTTAATGCGATAATCGTTTTATCTATCATTTTCCATTTCATTTCTTTTATATTTTTACGGTATTGCTCTATCCTTATCGCGACTTCCAACGTATATTTGATCGTTTCTCTTCCCGTTTCCTTTCCCTTCAAATTTTAATTATCGTTATTAATTATTTAGTATTATTCCCTAAACCGATTCGTTCGACATTCTCGACATGTCAATTATGCATTTATTACGTTAATACTTATTAAATATTCTTTTAATTATTGTAGATCACAGACAACTTGTTCTTAATTCATAAAAACAATTCAATTATTATTTCTTTCCATAGTGTACGTGTTTTTCGTGTATCCGTGCGAGTGTGCACACGTGGATCGGTGTCACAAATGTGTGTACGTGTACGTGTGTGTTGTTTTGTACGTGAAACGGATCGCAAATTGCAAAATGACGGGAGTTCGAATCGAATGAGAATCCCTTCGAATTTTCGATGCAATATTCCCTATAATTGGTTTTCGGGTCAAGCACCAAAGTAATTGCTTCTCGTGCAAATTCTTACACGACTTACAATTACCTTTACCTTCTTTCGGAGATCGATCGCAAACTCTACGAAATGTATCGAATTTCGAGCAATGGACTGCTTGTTTGATCGATATTCCACCATTCAACATAAACTTGAAGTTCAATATACAAGTAACCCAGAAAGTTCTTGCCATTCAACGATAAATGATTTTAATCAACCAAGTGCATCAAACTATTTCACAATTTACTTAATCGTTTCATACTACATATTTCTTTTACTTTTTCACAATATTTGCATGTACAATTTTTTAATCAAAAAATTACAGCAAGAACTTTTTTTTTACTCTTTGAAGGAAAGATGAGGGTGCAAAAAATCTGAATTTCTGGAATTTCAAATATTTTGCAAAATTTTCTAAAGAATTTTCTAATTAATTTCTTTCAGCAACAGCTTTCACCGATTTAAGATTTTGATTCACAAAGTGTATCAACTTTAATTATTTTTATAAAGTATTAATATCCTTTATATCTTCTATATTAATAACCTTTTTTCAGTTAGTACAGTTTATAAACTTTGCAGTACTGTAAATAAAAATTGAACTTCCTTATCTCTTTAGTTGTGAAGAGGAAGTTGCAGGCGCGAAGGAACGAAAAAGAAGGAATATAAAATGAGTTAATTTACATTCAAGAGAATCTTCTGATAAAACCAATTTCTTTTGGCATCAGTTTTTGCCATCGATCTCAGGGGTGAAGGTTTGCCCGTCCTGCGCCACTCGTATCGATTCAAGCGCAGCAACGTGGCCGCGAAAAAACCACTGTTACTTGTTTCACCCTCTGCGCAACTGGCACCCTGTTCTGCCCCACGTAATCGCAGGGGTGAGTTTTCCTTGAGCTCACAATCGCCTCGAATTCTATATTTCAAAATGTTGCGTGCGGCGTCTGACAGTGTTCTCCATTATTCAATAGATCCGAAGCGGAAATGATCGCTTTTTTATTTATTCTTATTGACAAACTTGACCCGGCTAGACTTTGAAAAATTCTACTCTTCCGAAACGATGTATCGTTGTGTCACAATGTGTTTTTGAGCGAGGACTGATTTATAGTATTCATCAAATTGCTACATAATTTTCGTACAATCTTTTTTTGTTATTTTAGTTGCATGTTACTTTTTCAACTTGAGCGATTATTTGTAATAGTTGTCTCATTTTTGGTATAGGAATTTTCATCATTTTTGTATCGTCTTTGATACTTTGTATTTTTTTAGTTAAATTTCTGCATCATTTTAGTCGAATATTTTTATCAACTTGTTATTTTAATGGAATATTATTTCTGATTCAATTATTATTTATTTTAACTGCTGACAACATATGTGTAAATATAGAAATTTACTGATAAACTCTGAACTTTGCTGCAGTACATAAATTGAAATTGTAAAATTTTTGTTCAAAATTATATTCACAGTACCACATCACATTTAACACTCCATTATTATGGAATTTGAATCAGATATTTGTCGAAAGGTGTAGTATAATTAAAATATGACTATGCGATTCACAAAATTAAATTTTCTTCCGAAATTATATTTCATCCCCAAAAAATTTGTCCCCATAACAATTGTATGCGCAATACAAATCAGTCCTCGTAAAAATTCCAACACCAAACAACCCCCTAAAAATTACATTGCTCGATGTTTTACAAATGTATCTGTGATGGGGGTGTTACTCGAAGCGCAATTATAAATTCACTAATAACCCGAATACCCGTCAATCGTATCGAATATACCTGACCGGAAGCGTGTGTCCCAGACACGATGAAACGGACGTGTGTGTGTGTATGTGTGTGTCAGTGTTTGATACAGTGTGTACTCTACGATGCACGTGGAGTGGCGTTTCTCGGATGCGTCATGATCACACAGCAAGCAGATTAACTTATTAATACTTGTTAACTGGTAACGGTACTCTTAATTCATTAATTTACTCGTTTTAAGCTTTAGTCCACTTGAGTAACGCGACCATATCTCTCGCGATATTTCGCCGTTCAGCCTCCGTTGTTCGTCGTTCCAGTTCCTTCATTTCATCCGTTTCGACGAGTGAACCAGAGTGAACTTATTGTGCATGTAATAGTCTTTTCGCGTACGCGTGTGAGTAAATTATGCGAGCGCGTGTGCTTACGGCAGGAATGCTTTTTTGCTCGAAACCGAGCAAGGAGGTGAGTTTCTATGTACTGTTTCTCAGCGATCGACATTGACGTTCGTCGTGCAGGCGTGAAATAGCTCGTTCTCTTCTACTTTGTATTCAGGAGGACACTTTTCTCAGCATGGTTACACAAATTGCACGGAGAAAACGGTGTGCCTCGTTGTAATCGAAAATCGATCTTTACTGGGTGCTTTCGAAACGTCCGAGAACAAATTGTGGGACAATTCTTTACGATCTTGACTTCGAGATACTTTTCGACTTGGTTAGCTCTTTTAACGATACAATTGCAGGGATATTTATTTTATAATCTAAAGGACACCTGATTGTAAACCTAGCAACCTGGAATTTTAGACTATCTTGAGAGAGTTCAGGAAAACTAGACTCTCAGTTTAAATTGGATAATTCGTATAATAAATTTTATTTGGATAATTTGTAACCGAGAGAAGCTTAGATGTGGACACATTTGTGGACCACAAGGTAGTGAAATGAAGAAATTAGAAATATTCGCAAGGTTTCTCAAATGATCTTGAGTAAACGAGCAAATTTTCTTTTTCATGATGTTAGCACTAATTTTGCATTAACAAGTTGACTATCATAATGAAAGTGGCCATATGTGATAAGGCTACTCTACAATTTTCAGTATGATAATCAACGTGTTATGGGTACAGTTTGTTATCTTTCGCTACAGATTTTACCCAATTCACCTCTCATTTTCTAATTAATCAAATGAAGTTTACAATTCGAATTACAAACCAAAATCGAACAGATCTCTTCTCGAAATAGTTAAACATTGAACGAAACAGAGGAAGAAAACTCACAAGAATATCAAGGATGTCAATAACCACGATACAAGAGTTCTCCACGAATGGAGGAAGAGTTTAAACCCCTCGAGAAGGGGTTGAATAATTCCGAGAAGGATCCAAGTCTCGTTTGCATCGAGTTGGAAATTCGTTCGCGATGTTTCGGAAGCACTCTTCTTTTTTGACGAGCCTCCAAAGGTGGCGGAATATCGGCCAAATACAATATTTCCTCGCTGGATCCTCGCCAATGATATCCGTTCTAATCGGCAGGATCGATCAGGAAAAGGTCGCCAAAGGATTAATCGATCGACGGAGAAGTTGAGAGGTGGCGCTCGCGCGCTCGGGCGGTTATCGAGTAGAAAAAAGTCCGTCACAAAATATCGTTATATACTCTATCGGATAATAATTATCGCGTACACAGTGTTGGGGACAGTTATGCGACAGCGTGATTGCGTGTTCAAGCGTTGTTCGTCGCGTGAACCGGCACTCTGGATCACTCTTTTTTGTTCCTTCGAAATCATGGACGCAAATGGCCGTCCGTTCGATATTTCCCTGGCAAACGTTCTACCACTGCGCTCTACCCGGCTCTGAGCTCGTTACGAATGACAAGTAGAAAATGTACACCGAATTCGTTTAAGTATGGCGATGGAGGAATCCTCGAGGCAACATTTCTCCCTGCATTCTGTGCAAAACCAACTACGCTAAATTGGTCCAGTATCGAAACAAAAACATGGACTGGCTGGTTAAGCACCAATCTCGTTACCATAATATCTCTCTGTCAATATACACGCTTGCAGAGATAACGTTTCGCATGCTCGGGATCGTATACTGTTACCAAGGGTCGAATTACGGGTGTCGGTGGTAGAACGCGTGACCGATCTTTCTTCCCTAGCGTTTTCTCTTTCGAGACAAATTTCGTGGGCGATCGCTTCGAGAGAAGTTGAGCATCGTGCATCTCTGGTTCACTTCGTGGAATCATCTTTTGACGTTTTGCGCTAATCAGACGTTCTCTGGTAGCCATGTTTGGTAGTCGGGTGAGAGAATATCGGCTGTTCGGTCGGTAATTTTAATCAGCTACGTGGATCGAGTTCTCTCTTTCTTCTCTTCGTTCCCGTTGTCGGGCCGCTTAGTGCGGTTTCCATGAGATGTTGTTCAGACCTTGAAAGTGCCGCTTCAGACTGCTGCCGTCGGCCCAGGGGGAGTCGAGATACTCGTCGTCATCATCTTGCTCAAGTTTCTGAAACACCGGCATCGACGTTAATTAGTGAGCTCAGGAAATTTTCGATCTTTATTGCTTTATCGATGTGATGCTAACTTCTACACATTTTCAACGCTTTAATTGAAATAACTACAAAACTGATATAATGATGACTGCAATAACAGCAAAATGGATAAACCACTCTTAACTCTTCACAATACTTGACTTAACTCTTAACTCTTTCTAATTACATAGCTTGTTAAGATTAAACTATTGAATTGAAATAAAAAATCTATAAGTATAGTCTCTTATATTTTATCCTTTGCTCCCTTTTTTACTTTATTTACAATTTTATGGTAAGGCAGTCTGTGGCTCAGTTAAAGATTTTACGAGGAGTTTATTACCTTCGTAAGAAGCAAATTTTGAGCAAAATATTTTCTGATGTCGTTACACTAATTTCTGTAATATTTCCAGGGGGTTATACACGAAGAAAACTTTATAAGAGTCTGTCGATGTAAGATGGTATAAGCAGGTTGCCAGAACCGAGGCCGCTCTAACACCCAACGGGGACAGCATTATCGATCGCATAACGCTAACGAGCAATTTCGCGTATTAAAATCCGTATTTTATCGATTACGATATTGGGAACATGTATGGGTATCTTTACAACTGCAAGAGAGCTATACTCGAGTGAGCTTACTCGGGAATCATTAAAATTTTCTTGAGTAACGAAGCTGATGAAATTTATTTTTCACGAATATTTTTTTTTGAATAAAATTGTAAATTTACTAAATTTAATTCGAAGACTTTCTCTTTACAACTTTTATAATATAAATCTTGTTAAAATAAATTCACTTTGAACTATCAGCTTCATAATTGAGACTGTTAACATATTGATTATCAGAATTATAAATTAAGTTTAATATCATAACGAGAAAAAGAAGAGTAAAAATATATTTTGGTATTAATGAACTAAATGGGGGTAATTAATTGAAATTGGCACTGAGATTAATTGGAAATTAAATAGATGAATATATAAAAAATTAAATTACAGTTTAATACATTGAATTCAATGAAAATCACCAATAACTAGCATCTCTGTACCAGTAATTAGTGTCCATAATTATCTACTAATATATCAGTAATAAATGTCTACAATATATTAATAAACTATTAATTAATGTTCATAAACGTCTATTAAAGTATCAGCAATTAGCACGGACAAATACTAAAAGAAGTTTAATGCAATCCATTACAGTAATTGGAAGGAAGGAAATTGAAGAAAATTCTAAGCACCATCAGTAAATTAATTTCATAAGGCAAATAGAACGCTTAATCCAGAGGATAAAATGCTCGTATTCTGAATAAATACAATTATAGCGTGTCGTATTACACACAATCGTTTTTACTGCAGCGTTTAATGCTATTATAAAGTGTCTGACTATACACATGCATTTCCACTGTGGAAACACATCACGTGTTAAGGTGCTAATAAACTGCGCTTAGATTTGAGGTGATGAAATTTTCTCATCACTTAAAAACAATGTTACAAACAATCGAATATTAATTAAAATTTAACGTAGGACTATTTGTCAATTGTTGAATTTATAGAAGTTATTAATCTCGCACTTAATCTAATATTTAAACAGCACAATATTTAACCAGTATACACTATTTAGTTTAATATTTGATCAGTTTAATAACCCAGTATTTAATCTAATATTTAAACAGTTAATCCAATAATCTAACATTTACAGTTCTAATCCAATATTTCAAATCAGATTCAAACCTACGATACAAAATTATCACATTATGTAGGTCTCCATAATTGATAAGCATCGCAATTCAAATCGCAGTAAATTCGTTTCGAAATTGTGAACAGGAAGGAGTCGAGGACATGGAAACATCATTGCGTTCGATTTAAGAGTAGATGACCCCGAATATCTAGTGTACGAAGAAAGAAAGCTGGAGGGTTCATAGTCGGTCTAAGGAGGGGAGGGATAAGAGCAGGTTGAAAGTGGAAACGGGGTGAGTTGTTGGAGTTAGGCTTGAAACTAGGGTGGAGGTGGTTAGGTCAGAATCGATGCTTGCGTCCTTGCTTGGCCTCACAAGTGGCCTCCCTCACGCATCCCATACAAAAGTCGATTTACATCTAACGAAACAATCTTATCGGTATTTTCACCCTCATAATCTTCCCAAAAATTAAATGAACCTACTGACACTATTATATACTGTAAAAGGAGTTTTAACCCTGATTTTTCATAAGTGCGTAAACAAAATATTTTCAAAAAGTAAGTAAATAACATATGTATCTACATATGTTACTTAATAACTGTATTATGTACGACAATACTGTCTTGTTCAAATCAATTTAGAGCCTACAATACTTTCAATCTCCGATACAAAAATATGACAAAAATTTGACAATGTACACTGACTAATACTTTGAAATAATAAACGAATTGTACCATCAAGAAAAATTTACGACTTGAAGTTACGTAATGGTTTTGGACCTGCGAAAAAAGTACGAGGCAATAATTCCTGCATTCGTCTTATTTGCTCCTCGTTTCTTGGATGCTTTAAGGTTTTCTATTTCCAGCATTCTATATTTAGAACACGGTTAAAGTAGAAGTAACATTAGAAGGGTATTAAGGATAAGAAGTGTTTCGGATTAATTCGCGTGCCGTCACAATTAGAAGCCACGATTCGAGTTCTGATTCGAGGAGAAATTGATTACACTGTGGTAACTAAATTGATCCCCGTGGGACACCGTAAAGCCGATGGGAATTTCCTATCACAGCAACTCGAATCTTTGGAGGGCAAATGTAGTTGGGCGTTGTCGATTGACCCCATTACATGGTTCATTCAAGAAAATTCAAGCGACGTTCATTAAAGTCCCGCTGCGATTTTATTCTCAATTTAAACACGAAATAAAAGTTTTAATGTGGCAATTCTGAATTTGAAGTTTGAGATAATTTTTGGTTACAATAAGAATCAGTTTAATTCTGAGTTGGTTAAACATGGTGGAAGTAAGAGCAGTTGTTGAAATATGTAGAAATAGTAAAGGATCTGAGTTGTATTATTCACACTGTTTGCACGACAAGTCATTTAACTGTGAGACCCCCTTAAGCAAGAGCCTCTTTGAAAGCTGGAACAGCAGTTTTTGGCAGGCCGACAACGCTATTATCTTTTCCTGCTTTGTTCAATGGCTCCCTTTCACCACGATTTTGCTCAATAAAACTGAGGGACTAACGATGAATCTGAGAGGAGGATTCTTTTTCTCATATTTTTCCCTTTAAAAGGAACGATAAACTCGATACAACCTACTTTATTAAACCCTCGTTCAATAACGCTGTTGCGCCCGATAATATCACCTCCAGACATTTTCCTCTACCAACTCACAAATTAAGAAACCAAACTCTAACTTTTCGTTCACTATATTTATGCAAATTATATATTTTAGTTATATATTTTAACAATTTAAGTGATCATGTTTTGTTTCTTGGTCTACGTGTTTTACTCGTTATAAATGATTTATAAAATTTACTCAGGTAGTGAAAGATTGAAACGAGTAAAGCACTAATCAAGTGTAAAATAAATTTAAAAATTAGTTATATATTTTAACAATTTAAGTGTACATATTTTGTTTCTTGGTCTACGTGTTTTACTTATTATAAATGATTTACAGAATTTACTCAGGTAGGAAAAGATTGAAACGAGTAAAAAACTAATCAAATGTAAAATAAATTTTAAAAAACAAAATAAGATAGAATTTTTAATACAGATATTGTTGTGAATATCAGTAAGGAAATGTGTATGTACGATACGATAATTTGTTACGCACTAATAGAGTTTGAAAAAATTTCCAGGTCACATTAATTTGGTCGCGTTCAATAACCAATTGAACGTTGAAGCACGTCTCGATTTTGTGTGGTATTTCTGGTTTTATTTCGTCACCAGGCAAATATGCACATTCATTCATACATTGTGAGAGAGTACGGTACTACACCAAGAACTACAGAGTTCACCAAAATTGGTGGTCCAGTATCAGTTGACATCACTCGACTGAATTAATGAAATTTAATTAGAAGTATACACTTTCTTTAGTTTCTTTCAAAAGTTAGATAAAAAAGAGTACTTCTGTAATTAAGTTACGTCAAGTCTATTGAAAGGAGCAGTATAACTTTTTGACAAATACGAAATATTGCTTATTTTTATTTTGTACCCATTTTGCAAGGTAAAATCACTGTGGTCTAATTATGCCACACATTTTGAAACGCCCTGTAGAAATCCATCGGTTTCCCGCAGACTGCGAGTCGCCACTTTGCTCACCCTCTTTTCAAGCACATCGCTGTGCAAATATCACGCTACTGTTAAAATTACTCTCCATAAAGCACTTCCTCCTTATTAAAATATAGTTTACGACTAACACAGTAAATAATAAACTCCCAAAAGTGCACACTAAAAAAATACTCGTTCCTACAATTTAGTTACCCAACAGTATTCTAATTGTTCCAAAATAATTCTAAAATGGTAAATTTCATACCAAACAAAATTTTCGATAATGTATACGTGAAAACAATTTTCCGGACAGGAATTGAAATGTTCATTTTAATAAGAGCAACCGGGTTCCGAAGTTCGCCAGTATTTTCGTTACGAAGTTTTCCACAACCTTTCGATAACCGAGCAGCGAAAAGTAAATCACAATTTCCGTTCTAGCCGGGTCTCTCGTATAATTCTTTCGCCGAGTCAAAGCGATCTTCCATTTATAGCCGAGCCAAGGGAAAAACTCCGGCGACTCGAAGTCTGGCAAATAAAGTTTCCGATTCCCCATCCACTGGAACTTTTGTTATTTACGCGGCCAACGTAATTTCATACTTTCATAATTTCCCCGGCAACGGGTGAAGATCAGGCAAAGAATCGTCCGTGTTTCAGAGCGAAAGACACGAGGCAAAAACCGATGAAAAGCAATCGCGTTACTTGGTAAACTGAAAATATCGCGGACGAGCTGAAATTTGTATTCATTCAAACCGCACGGAACGCTTAAAGTATCATGAAAGGTTCTGCAACTCGATGTTAATTAAAATTCGTTCCTGCGTCGACGAGATTAAATATGGTCTTTCGTTTGCATATTTTTAAGGCATTTCTTTTTGCTCGCGGGAACACTGTTTGCGGAGCTTTTTGTTACTTTCCAGTTTATGAAGTTGGCAATTTTTCAACACCTCTTTCGAAACACTCTGTATTGTTGGTCGGCGATAAACAAACGATTCACCGTGAATCAACAATGTTGAACAGTGTGCTTTTAACTGTGAGATGATCGCGTGGGTGTCTTTTGTGTGCACACTTCCGAGCACTCGTTTGCACACAAAAGGACCCACTTACTTTCATCAACCACGGAATTGCTGGGTGTAAAGTACTTCTCTCTCGAAAATAGTAATATTGAAAAGGTATTTTGCAAAACTTCTATCTTCTACGTCAATCAAATAGATCGACCGTATCAACTATTTCGCAACTGAACATTTTTCAGCTATGAAACTTATTTTCAATAGATTTATCAAAGCGTTTAAGGGTTTCAAAATATGAGAGAGGTAATTGTTGATAAAAAATTAAACAAACTTATACGTAAGATATACAATAGACAAATATTTAAGAATTAGAATTAGGTCGGAGATAGAAACAGTTGTAAATGATTAAAGATTAACGGACATGTTTTCATAATGTGCGTATGTGAAATTCAACGTGATATTACGAATGTTGACGTAGAATAGGTTCGTGTTTTATACGGTTATCACGGCTATAAAAATCGTCCTACATAAGATAACATCTATGTTCCGATCGTAACTGCTCCTATAAATAAGTTATAGATATGAATTATTTATTCCGTTGAAATCATAAAACGGTGCAATTGCTTTCTACGAGCACCTAATTGTGGAATCAATTGTGCTAACTGTGGCTACACGTTGAAAGTTTAAAGCGATAGTAAACATAACCAGGATAAAACATTACAAAATTTTTTAGTTTTATACGATTTAAACTTTTATTGTACCAAATTTGGAAATTGGTAGTTTAAAGCTTTAGCAGTTTGGAAGATATTTGGTGATTTGGGAATTTGGGAATTAGTAAATTGAGAAGATGGTGGGGTAATAAATTTGTAGATTGGTGGATTGGTGGATTGGTGGATTGGTGGTTTGATGGATTGGTGGAGTGGGGGATTGGTGGATTGGTGCATTGGTGGATTGGTGGATTGGTGGAGTGGGGGATTGGTGGATTGGTGCATTGGTGGATTGGTGGATTGGTGGAGTGGGGGATTGGTGGATTGGTGGATTGGTGGATTGGTGGATTGGTGGATTGATGGATTGGTGGATTGGTGGATTGGTGGATTGGTGGATTGGTGGATTGGTGGATTGGTGGATTGGTGGATTGGTGGATTGGTGGATTGGTGGATTGGTGGATTGGTGGATTGGTGGATTGGTGGATTGGTGGATTGGTGGATTGGTGGATTGGTGGATTGGTGGATTGGTGGATTGGTGGATTGGTGGATTGGTGGATTGGTGGATTGGTGAATTGGTGAATTGGTTAATTACTAAATTAGTAAATCAGTAAATTAGTAAATTGGAAAGTTGGAAAATTTGAAAATTGAAAATTCACAAAATTAATAAATAGAGAAATCAAGGTATCGAAAAACAAAAAATCTAAAAAATCCAGAAACTAAAATCTCGAATGCTTGATAAATGCACTATAGATCAACGCCCGCGAGTACCCTCGCACTGTCCACCCCCAATATAAAACAGTAAACTCTTCCTACTAATGTTTCTCGGAAATCAAACCGCGATCACATCGGCAGAAAAAATAACAAAATTTTATGATCCTACTGATCGAAAATTATGCAAAAGCGTTGATAGTTTTCGATAGCGGAAACTACTTAGATACACAGTTCCGATAAGGTTGAAGTAGATTTACGATAGACCACGTGTCGTCGTCGGTTTGTGTTTGCTTCCGTTCGTTGCTACATTGCCTCACCGTATTCAACTCGCCGTAACATAGTGACATTATAACGTTACGAGCGTCGTTTCAACGCCAATACGGCCATTTTGATCCCCGTAATAAAACGAATGAGTTGCAAGCAACGAGTTCGATCCGGCATGGATACGAATCGCGATGGAGATAATCGGAATAAAAGAGTCGATCAACTCGCTGACTGGTCTTTCCAGTGTGTTCAATTTTTATCACTGAAAGGATTCAAAGATGCGTACGTAAACGAAAAATTGAATTAGAGATTGATTTTTCGTTGACAAAGCTATTCCCTGCACGTTTTGATGGAATGAGTTATTTACGTGGGTGAAAAATTTAGATTAATCCTTTCAATGGGGACATTTAGTTCTAAGTTTCTTAAATTCTAACAATGGTCTGCGTTTTAGAGTTTAAGTTTAAATCATCGTAAGAATTAAATTTTAAGATCATCAAAAGAATGAAAGTTTTAGATCTTAAGAATGGAAGTTTTAGATCCTAAGAATTAAAGTTTAGGATCCTTATAAGAAGGATCATTATAAGAAAGTGTAAGATCATCCCAGGAATTTAAGATCATCTAACCAACCGGTTAATCATTTTTCAACAGTTCAAGAGTTTCTCCGTTTCGTATTGCAGCGAGCAATTATAATTTCCAAGAGACGTCCAAAACCACCGGCAACTATTAGCTCGGAAAACCACTCAGGAAATTTTCCAATTAACCATGCACGACAATTTCGCGGAAGGACATTAAATAATGGGCGAGCTCGAACAGGTCGCACGTTGCAAAGTTTCCACGCTAAAGTAGTTATCGTGCTTTCGGATTGCTAAAAGCAAAGGCATTCGAGCTCCTCCATTGCAATCTAACTGCATTGCATTCGTGTCGTCCCATTTTATCGCTTTCTCTTCTCTGCTATAACAATTGCGTGCTGTACGTTATTTCCTAGGATAAATTTGTTTAACCAACTTTTGCGCTGCGACAAAAAATAATGATATAGTTAATGTAGAAATGTCATGCTTCGACATGCATCTCTTGGAACTATTGTGGAGTATTTTATGTGGCAGTGGACGATGTGTGTTTTTAGGGCGAAAATAGTGTAAGGGGGGTTCCATAGCTATAATACATCAATAGTATGCATGATGTGGAAATGTAGGATTTTGAAGATGCGATGATTCAGGAATATAATTTGGAAACATCTGAGGGTGTAAAGATTTAAGGATGCAACTGGAGAATCTAGAAAAATTAAAAAATTTAAGAATATATGTTCTAATATTAAAATAATAATAATTGTCTCTCTTTCTAAATATGTCAGATTTTACTAGAAACTTTTGCCAAATTCACAACCCTGATTCTCAAACCCCAAACTCCAAATCTCTCATTTATCAAATTGTCCTATTTTGAAATTGATCTATTCACAAATCCTATTCTCAAATTGTCCAATTCTCAAATTGTTCTATCCTCAAATTGTCCAATTCTCAAATTGTCCAATTCTCAAATTGACCTATTCTCAAATTGACCTATTCTCAAATTGTCCAATTCTCAAATTAATCTATTCTTAAATTGTCCAATTCTCAAATCCTTCAATTTCTAAATCCCCCAATTCCCAATCCTACAATTCCATTACCTACAATTCTTTTACCCTCAATTCTCAAATCCCCCAATTTCTAAATCTCTCAAACCTCCAATTCATAATTCACCAATTTCTAGATCTCCCAATTCCCAAACCTCCAATTCATAATTCCCCAATTCAGAGAATCCACAATTTTCAAATTCTTAAACTTAAAATTTACAAATCCCCAAATTCAAAATTTCTCAACCTCTCACATCCCTAAACTCCCAAATCTCCAAATTCTGAAGTCCCCAAACTCCCAAATCCCCAAATCGTCTCTTTTCCAAAATTTCTCAACTTCTCCTAAAAACGTCATCGACTCTTCCTCAAAGAAACGATCTCCCTAAAGAAACTCCCCACACTCTTCCCCATTCCATATCATCGTAGATAAAATTTTCCTTTCATCCTCTCTCAAAACATTTACTTAAGTCAATTTCTCTTCTGTGCCTCAACACGCCATAAAGATAACTACGTAACGCTACCATCGTAAAATATCCCCAGAAACTTGGTACACAAAGAAACAACAGCAAATTGAATGTAAAAGCGGCGTGTAGAAAATTAGTCGAGCACCCTCGAAGTGCCGGATAAACGAACATATACAGGGTGGGAAATTGTGCGCGACAGATAGGGGAAAACATGCGCAAGATTTTCCGCACAAAGGGTTAAATGGTGTCTAGGGAGTAAGCCGTGCCCCGGAAATTTCGACGGCGTAGATCCGATTCGATAGGGCCGAGGTTAATCGAATTCCAAGAGCAGGCCGCAGTGTTTGCGCAGTCGGGTCATCGGATATCTTCGGTGTGTCGCGGGCCATCGGTGAAATTGACCGCGTAATCATCCGATATCGACGCTTTCCCGGCCGTGTAGGCCGTGGCACGATATTTATACACAATCTGCGACACACGTTGACCGTTCGTCGAACGGATTTTATGCCTGTTCTCGCGCACAAAGGCTGCTCGATAACCGTTTCCACGCTGGGAACTCGTTCTTCCACGTTCGATGGATGTGCTGGATCGACTTTTTATTAACGCGGATGTGGAGAATTGAGAGTATGGGAGACTAGGGATGTTGGAATTAGGAATATATGAAATTTGGGATGGAGGGATTTAATTGTGGAGGAGCTGCAGATTTAGAGATTTGAGGGTGGACCTGACTATGATGGGATCTGAGTATACGTATAGGAATTTGGAGTTTTATCAGTCTAGGATTTGGGGACGTGGAGATCCAAGATATAGGGATTTGGATTATAGGAATTTGATGAGCTGCAGATTTTGGGATGTAGAAATTTCGAAATGTGGAGATTTTGGAACATAGAGAGTTAGGGATGTAGAGATTTGAGGATGTAGGGATTTGAGGACGTAGGGATTTGGGGATGTAGAAATTTTGGAGTGTAGAGATTTGGGGATATAGAGATTTAGGAATATAGATAGTTGGAGATGTGGAAATTTGGGGATGTAGAGATTTGGGAGTGCAGAGATTTGGGGGTATAGAGATTTGGAACTGTAATGTTTTGGGGATGTAGAGATTTGGGGACGTGAGGGATTTCGGGATGTAGAGATTTAGGAATATGGAGAGTTGGGGATGTGGACATTTGGGGATGTAGAGATTTGGGAGTGCAGAGATTTGGGGGTATAGAGATTTGGAACTGTAATGTTTTGGGGATGTAGAGATTTGGGGACGTGAGGGATTTCGGGATGTAGAGATTTAGGAATATGGAGAGTTGGGGATGTGGAGATTTAGGGATGCAGATATTTGGGAGTGCAGAGATTTGGGAGTATAGAGATTTGGAACTGTAATGTTTTGGGGATGTAGAGATTTGGGGACGTGAGGGATTTCGGGATGTAGAGGTTTAAGAATATGGAGAGTTGGGGATGTGGACATTTGGGGATGTAGAGATTTGGGAGTGCAGAGATTTGGGGGTATAGAGATTTGGAACTGTAATGTTTTGGGGATGTAGAGATTTGGGGACGTGAGGGATTTCGGGATGTAGAGATTTAGGAATATGGAGAGTTGAGGATGTGGAGATTTGGGGACGTGAGGGATTTGGGATGTAAGGTTTTGGTATATAGAGATGTGCAATGTAGACATGTGGGATGTCCCTACATCATCATTACATAGGAATTTGTGAACATACATATTAAAATACATGGACTATACCATGTTTATACATGGTCTATATGGTGTATATGATATAATCATACATGTATTGGTCATATATGTATACGTGTGTAGCTATCTGAAAATGAGAAAACATAGGAACATAGAGATTTAGAAGAGTAGGCATTTGGAATTATAAAAATCTAGAAACACAGAGCTCCAGAAGTGTAGAGATTTGATGATGCAAAATCCTAAGAATATAGAAATGATTTATTGATTTAAGAATGTAGAAATCTAAGAATACAGGGAACTGAGGATATTCTCACTTGAGAATATCAAGATTCTAGGGATGTAGGAATCCAGAAACTCATTTGCTCTTTCCCATCTGATGCCTGCACCGTTGGGAACGGTTTTTGTCGTCATCGGAACCCAACACGGTTTTATACTGATTGGATCGATGCGAAGGTGCAACTGAGACGTGTCCCACCCTTTATGCATTTGCACTAAAGAAAAGTAAAGGGTGCTGAATTTAGATGAATCCCTTACTTTTTGGAACAACAAACTTGGAAACCGATATAAATTGTTTCGGATGATTTTTAGAAAAAAACCTTTAATTTATATAATTCATCAAATACATATTTTTTATAATAATAATTACAAAAAGATATCGCGAAGAATTTGGGTTAAACATTAATAATTTTGTGTTTTATTAGTTCAAAGCTAATATCGAATATATTAGCTTATATTCCATAGAATATAATAACTTCAGAAGTTTGAAACAATTTACTTCGTTTGATAACCTGTTCTACTTGTCTGACCATGTATAGTTCCAATTTTATTCGCTTGACATCTTACCATTCCTGTTCTACTTGTCTGACAATCTGTATTACCTATTCAGTTTGTCTGACTACCATCTATGCACATTCTACCGCTTGTCTAGTCACGTACGTTTCATAATTCACTGGTCTGACCAGCTACCGCATTATTCATCGAAATTTATCTCCTTTTATTCTCATTTCCTACTATTCCTATTCTACTTGTCTAACTACCTGCAATACCCATTTCACTTGTCTGACCACATAGATCTTAATCTATTTCTATTTTACACTTTCTACTTCTATTTCATTATTTACTTTATTGAATCATTTACTTCTGGTGACGGTGTATCTACTTGTTTGACCACATAAGATATCTATATCACTTGTCTGATCACATATGGCTTAATCTATATTAACTTTACATTTTCTAGCTTTATTTCATTATTTTATTGACACATTTGCTTCTGTTGAAGGTAGATTCTACTTGTCTGACCACCTGGGGTTCCTATATCACTTGTCTGACTACATATATCTTAATCTATTTCTATTCTACAATTTCTAGTTTTATTTCGTTACTTAATTTACTGAATCATTTGTTTTGGTATATTCTACTTGTCTGACCACCTGGGGTAACTATATCACTTGTCTGACCACCTGGGGTGCCTATATCACTTGTCTGATCACATATATCTTAATCTATTTCTACTTTACAATTTCTAGTTTTATTTCGTTATTTAATTTACTGAATCATTTGTTTTGGTATATTCTACTTGTCTGACCACCTGGGGTAACTATATCACTTGTCTGACCACCTGGGGTGCCTATATCACTTGTCTGACTACATATATCTTAATCTATTTCTATTCTACAATTTCTAGTTTTATTTCGTTACTTAATTTACTGAATCATTTGTTTTGGTATATTCGACTTGTCTGACCACCTGGGGTAACTATATCACTTGTGTGACCACCTGGGGTTCTTATGTAATTTGTCTGACTACATATATCTTAATCTATTTCTATTCTACAATTTCTAGTTTTATTTCGTTACTTAATTTACTGAATCTTTTGTTTTGGTATATTCTACTTGTCTGACCACCTGGGGTTCCTATATCACTTGTCTGACCACCTGCGGTTCCCATATCACTTGTCTGACCACATACATCTTAATCTATTTCTACTCTACAATTTTTAGTTTTATTTCGTTACTTAATTTACCGAATCATTTGTTTTGGTATATTCTACTTGTCTGACCACCTGGGGTAACTATATCACTTGTCTGACCACCTGGGGTTCCTATATCACTTGTCTGACTACATATATCCTAATCTATTTCTACTTTACAATTTCTAGTTTTATTTCGTTACTTAATTTACTGAATCATTTGTTTTGGTATATTCGACTTGTCTGACCACCTGGGGTAACTATATCACTTGTGTGACCACCTGGGGTTCTTATGTAATTTGTCTGACTACATATATCTTAATCTATTTCTATTCTACAATTTCTAGTTTTATTTCGTTACTTAATTTACTGAATCTTTTGTTTTGGTATATTCTACTTGTCTGACCACCTGGGGTTCCTATATCACTTGTCTGACCACCTGCGGTTCCCATATCACTTGTCTAACCACATACATCTTAATCTATTTCTACTCTACAATTTTTAGTTTTATTTCGTTACTTAATTTACCGAAT
This sequence comes from Megachile rotundata, assembly GCF_050947335.1. Taxonomy (NCBI): domain Eukaryota; kingdom Metazoa; phylum Arthropoda; class Insecta; order Hymenoptera; family Megachilidae; genus Megachile; species Megachile rotundata. The sequence continues at coordinate 7,533,407 of NC_134991.1, read as the reverse complement.
CATTTGTTTTGGTATATTCTACTTGTCTGACCACCTGGGGTAACTATATCACTTGTCTGACCACCTGCGGTTCCCATATCACTTGTCTGACCACATATATCTTAATCTATTTCTACTTTACAATTTCTAGTTTTATTTCGCTACTTAATTTACTGAATCATTTGTTTTGGTATATTCTACTTGTCTGACCACTTGGGGTACCTCTTTCACTTGTCTGACCATCTACAACACTTATATCACTTGTCTGACCATTTTGGTAGTGTGTTTCGAATTTTTACCTTTCATTTTATTTACTTTATCGAATGTTTCCCTCTCTATTTTATTTATCTGACTTTACACTATTCTTATTCTACTTGTCTGATCATTCACAGCTGCAATGTCACTTATCTGACCACCTACACAGTAATCTATTCCGAATTCTCTACCTTTATTTCACTATCGATTTTACTTAAGCATTCCCCCTTTCCTTCCTCTTCAATTGATTGTCTTCGTGCTGTTCCTTTTCTACTCGTCTGACCAATTACCCGTCGTCAATCCGTCTACAACCTATCTCCTTATTTACACATTCTATTCATTATTGCTTACTTCACTGAAACTTCCCGTTCTTTTCCCATTTAATTTACAATAAACTATAAATCATCTTCTTACTGAAAACCAACTACAATTCGTTACTAGAAACAGTCTTCAATTCATTGCAATTAATCATAAAATCGTAACAAGGAAAGCATCGAAAGAACTTTCAAACTTTACAAAAGTCATTAATCAAAATATCTGTTTCCCGAAAATCTTATAAATCGTCCCGTCGTAGAAAATCTTGGTGATTCCCAGGAACAAGTAAATCGTGCGGAAAATCGCCTGCGCGCAATGCAATATCGTCGTTAAAGCGATTACATGACCAGAATTAACGATTCCTTTAAACCTCGCGTCTTTCTGTTGGCAGATTGACCGGAAGCCCCGCGGCGAAGTAACGCGGTTTTCTAAATGCCAAGGAGAACCACTCAAAGCCATCCAAGTGTCCCATTAAGTACGCTTATTTTCGCTCGACTGAGCCCCAAGCTTGCCATTAGCCGCGGTGTAACGTTATTAGTTGTAACAAGGGAAGCACCTGGTCTTCGATATCTAATGAGCAAAATGCACTTCGCGTTGGACTGCGATAAATTCCTCAAACTCTTTCGCACAATCCCTGAGGCAACGTTTTAGCTGCCACAATGGGAATCTGGAAGTATAAAGTGTTACGAAGATTTACGACTTCATAAGAAATTCAGACGTCAGCGGTTACATTCGCAGCTGAAAAAGTAGAAGACGTTACTTCTTTTAAGTTTTTATATTGGTTTGCCATTTTATGATTTGTGCAACGTCAGATACTGGTCTCGAGAGTGCAAGACGTTTTTGGATTTCGGAAGTTGTGGGGTTGTAAATTTGTAATTCATTAAATTTCTAAGTTTTTATACTTAACTATTTAATAATGAAATTTATATATTTTCACGTGATCGAAGAAGTTCCCAAATTTTGTAATGTTCGAAAACTTTATTTTTGCATTTTCCAATTCTCAGATCCTCTAGTTCTAAAAGTCTCAATGAGCAAATTCTCTAATTCGAATTCTCAATTTCCCAATTTCCTAACTTCAGTAATCCTCAAATCCAAAATTCTAAAACTTCCAATTTTCGGATTTTCCAATTCTGAAGTCTTCAAATTCCCAAATCCTCCAATCTCTAAAATTCCAAATTCCCAAATCCCCAATTTTTAAATTGCCCATCTCTCAAATTTCACAATTCTCAAATTCCTTAAATTCCAAGTTCTCCAATTTCCAGGCTCACAATTCCTTTACCCCCAATTCTCAAATCCCCCATTTTCCAAATTCCCCAATTCCTTTACCCTCAATTTTCAAATCCCCAATTTCCCAAATCTCTCAATTCCCAAACCTCCAATTCTCAAATCCCCAATTCCCGAACCCCCAATTTTCAACCCCTAAATTCTTGACCTTAAAATTCTCAAATCCCCAAATTCAAAAGTTCCCAACCTCCTAAATCCCATAATCCCACGTCCTCAAATTCCCAAACTCCCAATCTCCCAAATCTCCAAATTCAAACTTCCAAACTCAAACCCCTGACAAAACCTACCAATGAATATTCAGAACGGTTTCTATTGCAGCTAATAAAAAGACATGTCAACGTGTCGCATCGCCTAAAGTTAACAAGATAATACGCGATTCCTTGACACCCTTCCAATGCTACGAAAGCCATTTATGTTCCATCTTACAACATTAGAAATGATCACAGTAAAAGGTTTATAAATTTGTCTCTGTTATAAGTTTTCCTTTAACACCGCCGCGTAAAATATTTTCGAAAGTTTCGCATGATCCTCGAGTAAACTTAGAAACATTTGTGCGAGGGAAAGATATGACGATATAAAGCCATTTATTACGAGTATATAAATCGACGGGTAAAAATAGAAATTGGTCGATAGGATTGCTGAAATAGGATCCGAACCCCAATTTCAGAATTGCCAGACTACTTTATCCGCAGAATTTTCCCTCTCTGTGTTCCATTTTTACTGAACGAAGTTTCCAAAAGTAATCTGTTATCTTAGAGATCTTATGTGTGGGATGAGCGATAGAAAATATTAAGTGCATGCTTTAATAATTATCTGTCAAGTTTTATATACATGTTCAGAGATTATTAGGGACATCACTGAACGTCACATTCAATATGATATTAAAAACTGTTACATTAAATATGATATTAAGAACTAATAATATGTTTAGAATGTCAGAGGATTTGGATTTTTCTGACATTTCACTCAACATTTTTAAATCTTTATGGGAGAAATATATGAGAAAAACAAAAGAAAATGTAAGAGGTGTATATAAGAAATAATACATATGTGTTATTATTCATATGTTGGAAATAATACATGTGTATAATTATTCATATATAAGAAATAATACATATGTGTTATTATTCATAGAAATAATACATATGTGTTATTATTCATATGTTAGAAATAATACATATGTGTAATTATTCATATATAAGAAATAATACATATGTGTTATTATTCATATGTTAGAAATAATACATATGTGTTATTATTCATATGTTAGAAATAATACATATGTGTTATTATTCATATGTTAGAAATAATACATATGTGTTATTATTCATATATAAGAAATAATACATGTGTGTAATTATTCATATATAAGAAATAATACATATGTGTTATTATTCATATGTTAGAAATAATACATATGTATAAGAGTATAAGAGTATACATATATAGGTAATATAAGAAATGAAAGAGGTGGAAATATTTCTGAACGTCATAACTCTGCCCAAAATAAAAATATCACAGAATCTGTGTACTGTATTAACCCATCCTCTCATTCTGAACCCTTCCATTCCATTTTCGTGAATAAAAAAGACGTAGAAATGACCCTCAAACAGTCCACAAAACACCAAATAAAAATTATTCTAAAATTTGTAGATTCCTCTCCAACTCATTTACAACAACCACTAGGGTTGTAAATTCCATCATAAATAATACTATCATAATCATAAATAATTCTAGCATAAAATGTACGAAGATAAAAATGTTATAAATGCGAGCTATTTTCAGAGATCCTGTAAGGGGTTGAAAAAGTAAAGCTTACCCCTGATTGGAGTACGAGTTCGGTATCGCATCCAGACTTTCCCTGCTGTTGTCATCGGCCATGGCGACTTTCATGTGATGTCCAAAGCTCTCTATGTTTTCCCTGAAAGCATCGCTACCGGGTGTAAGGGCGCCACTCGTCAATGGCACCGGTGTCGCGTTACTTCTTTCGCCCTCTCCACCGTCTTCGCCCTCCGGCGTGGGCGACGAGCCTACGAGGACCTCCTCGTCTTCGTTGTAAATCTTGAAGTAGGCGATGGTGAGGTATATCACCGAGATTATGAAAGACGGTATCGGAATCGCCATCGCGTACACCAGATTCATGTACACCTGGGGGAACACGTCGTACGGAATGTCACCGATGTTGAATGCTTCAATTTCGCGGGACAGGATTTTCTCTTTTCATGCTGTTATGTATGGAGAGCGGAAACGTTTATCTGCGGAATCTTTGGCAACGGAGATTTATGATCGGGCTGCTTACAGATTTGATCAGATAGAACGTTCTGCGGGGAAATGATAAATTAGGGGTTGCTTCTCGATATGCAGAACTTTCATCCTTTACATTACGGGATAAGTTAGAAATAATTTTCTATTGATAAATGAATTCTTTACATTATAAATAACGATATTTCTCTATAGAAATTGTTCAAATTGTAAGGATGTGACTGGAGGAAGGTTCTCTATTTTTGATTGGATACTTTTTTTATAAAACTTGCAACTGAATGCACCAAGTGATGAAGAGCACCATATCTGTTGATTTCTAAGTAAAAGTCTTCTAAGTAGAAATTCTATTTTTACTTAGAAATCAACATAGAAGACATTGTTTATCCAACACATAATAAATGAATCTTCAACTCTTAGCACTCGAAGATATTTTTGCAGTTCAAACTTTTAGTTAAAAAATTTAGTGAAATCTTTTGAGATTACTATTTCTGCATTATTGCTTGTCACTGCTGTCTCCACTATGTTTCTACACATGTACAACTCTATAAACTTGGTTAAAAAATATTTATCTAAAATTCTTATACTAAACTGAATTATGTCACCTTTCGAGAACTAAGAATTAAACACAGCACAACCTTCAGCAATAAGAAAAATAAAAAATACTAAATAACGTCGAAAATCTCGATCTTACTTCCACATTCGATTGCATGAATACCGTACATCATGCGTGTACAGCAATCAACATTAATTTCAGAAATTGTTACGCGCACGACGATATTATTGTCGCTTCATAATCGCAGCACGGATTCAATTCAGCGTTGGAAAATTTTCTTTTCTTCCGGACAACGCCGCTTGAGTTCCATCGAGTGCGATGGTTCCCTTTCTTTGTCATCGGGACGCCATTCAGAGAGCTTGAAACGTATTGTTCGTCACCGTGCAGGCAGCTACGTTTCCGTAAACGTAACGGAATTCCAGTGTGCCTTGCGACCACGACACCGGAAGATCGTTTTCCACGCCGGGATGCAGTTGGATCGCGCTTTCCATTTACTGCGTCTGTTCCTTTGCGAATTGCTCGATTTAATACTTTCCATTAACGGGGCAATTCGCGCGATTAACTCTGCTTTCGTTACGTTATACTACGCGGAATATGTGCATTGTAATTAATTTTCTTCTATGTAGGAATTTAATAATTTGCGAATTTTGGGGATTTTTGGGAGAGATTGAAGAAATGGAAGTTTGGGAAATTTAAAAAAATAGGAATTTGGGGGTGTGAAGTTTGAGAGTTGAGACTTAGGTGTTTTTATGGAATTTTTGGTGAAATATTTGGGGAATTTGTTGTTCTGGAAATCTTGGAATTTGGGAATTTGGGAATTTGGGAATTTGGGAATTTGGGAATTTGGGAATTTCGAAATTTGGAAATTTGGGAATTTGGGAATTTGGATATTTGGGAATTTAGGAATTTGGGAATTTGGGAATTTGGGAATTTGGGAATTTGGGAATTTGGGAATTTGGGAACTTGGAAATTTGGAAATTTGGGAATTTGGGAATTTGGGAATTTGGGAATTTGGGAATTTAGGAATTTGGGAATTTGGGAACTTGGAAATTTGGAAATTTGGGAATTTGGGAATTTGGGAATTTAGGAATTTGGGAATTTGGAAATTTGGGAATTTAGGAATTTGGGAATTTGGGAATTTGGGAATTTGGGAATTTGGAAATTTGGGAATTTGGAAATTTGGGAATTTGGGAATTTGGGAATTTGGGAATTTGAGAATATAGGTATTTGGAAATTTAGGAATTTGGAAATGTAGAAATCTGGGGATTTAGGAATTTGGAAATTTAGAAATTTGGGAATCTAGGAATTTGGAGAAATAAGAATTCGAAAATCTAGTAATTTCCCTATATAGGAATTTGGGGATCTAGGAATGTGAGAATCTAGGTATTTGTGGGTCTAAGAATTTACAAATCCAGGAATTTGGAAACTTAGAAATTTGAGAATTTAGGAATTAGAATATTTACCAATTTGAAGACATAAGAATTTGTAAACCCAAAAATTTAGAAATTGAATCTTTCGAAAATATTCGCAAACCTATAAACTAAAAATCTAAAAATTTGAACATTCAAATATTCAGAAATCTATAAAATTGAACTTGTAAATAAAAAAAGAATAAATTCGATTAAATCCAATAAATAAAAATATTAAAGGCAATTTAAAATTATCAACCCGATAAAAATCAGGGAGTACATTCTTTGTTCGGGAACAATGAATAACCAGAAGAGGGAAAGACTCCGAAATAATGAACTACCATTTCGTTCTATCAGAAAAATCTCTCTTAATTTCAACCGCACAATCGCGATTTGTCAATAGTTTTTCGTTCGCCGTCCGATTTCGTGCAGCATTTCCGATAACAACTTCCTGTAACTCGAAGTTCGCAACGGTCCTTTGTCATTGTTCGTTCTTTCCCGGCGTCTGGAAACGGGCGAACGCAATCACCATCAATTACTGGAGTTCGCAACTGGCAAGTCTTTGTGTCCCAATTAAAGCAGATACGTATCTCCGTTAATAATGAGCAACTGTTACGTACTTAACCATTTAACGGCAGGGTAAGACGCTCAGTTGGCTGCATAATGCACTATGCCCTCAATATACACCTGCAGTATCGATTCACGGGAGCGACGTTCCTGTCGACGGTAAACTCGCACAAAAGTCGAGCACCACTACAGGCCACTTTTCGCGTGACTTGTACGTGCAAGCACCAGGCGTAAATCGGCGATGTCTAGAACGCGGTAACCGGGTTACTACTCGAAAGCAAAGGACACGTCAGTGCGACGAGATCCCTGATTCTTATCCACCGTCGATTGCCCTAATGCCAATTCAACTCGTAAAGCCGATTTCTCCGTTTGTTTTCTGCTTTGCCTCGTTCCAACACTGCAACCATTGTGCTGAGTCTCCATTCGCGATGAATTCATTCGGATGTCAACACTTTTCGATTACAAATGCATTTTTGATACACCTAATAATCTGATTAAGTGAATCACGGCGTATAATGCGTTCCTCGGGGTATTACATGTGATCGATGTGATCTAGTTTATAGATTACATGCAGTTTACGCGATACACAAATTACGTGTAACCGATGCATTAATCTGTGTGATTTATAATCTTTACATTATATGTAATCTATGTGATTCACAATAACATACGTAATTTATGTGACTCTATTTCTTTGTAGACCTTGATATAATATGAAGGGATAAATGTGATATGTCATAAATGTATGCAATGTATAAGTGTATATGATGTATAGAATGTATGTGATGCATATGATGTATATGATGTATAGGATGTACTTCACAGTTTAATTACAATTAAATGTATTTCAGCAAAGTCAACAAATGTTCTCTATATTTAAGGCAGGATCATAATGATGTTATCAAGGATTCACCCATATTCACTGCATCAATTAAATGTCATCTTGCATCCAGAATCCTCTTCATGCATTTTTCAGTACTTTTATTCAATACTAGAAAGTTATTTATTAGAAAGTACTTTATCATGTACTTTCAGTTCTCAAACTGTATATTCTTCTCGACGTAATTTAAACAATACCAAAATATCTTTCTAAATATCTAAGTAAGATCGAGATTCACGTAAGAACCGTACAGTAAAGGCTTTGAAAGGAAAAAGTTTCTCGCCGAATCAAGCAATACGGAAGAAAAAAAGTAGCAGGAGATAACGACGTTTGCTCCAGTTTCATTTCGCCAAGTGAAAAAGACGGGAAGAGAAAGAGAGGATACCCTGGTACTTTCGGAGTGTAATATAAGGTAAACGTGGAACGCGAAATAAAACTAAATTATACTGGAGTTGCTGCATACGCTAGTGCAACGTTTCGGTTCAAGCACTTTACGCAACGACACCAAATGCAAACTAGAAATACGGACGAGAAACTTATGTCTTGGAAGAACCATTTCTGGAAGAAACTGGGGTTAAATCTCGGTTCAAAATCTTGAGTCTCAATTTTGATTACAGGTATAATTTATAGTATGTTTTAGTATGGGCAACACCAATCAAGGTTATATTAAAGGGATTCGTAATTGTACATTTGGATGCAACGTAGACTTTTGCTTATTACAAAGTTTCATTAGGTTGAGTTATTTGGTACTTCAGCGTTTGATTCATGAGAACGCAAACGAAATTTGAAGAGAAATTGATAAGTACACAAAAATTTAACAGCTTGAAGAATTCGAGAATCTACAGGAAACTTAGAATTTAGGAAGTCTAAGTTAGAATTTGAGGTAAACTACAATCTAGGGAGGGTTGGAGTCTACCTGGGTCCCAGAATTTAGGAATAATTGAAACAATATAGGACCTAGGGTTTAGTGGAAGTTTGGGACCTAGAGAGAGCTTGAAGACCTAAGTCGAACTGAAGGAGGACCTAGGGACTTAAGCGTTCAGAACTTAAGGTGAACTGAGGACCCAGAAAACTAAGTTTTGGACCTAGACAAGGCTTAGGTTCTAGTAGGCATTTGTGGACCTATGGGAAGAGTGGAGTGCTAGGTACAGTCGAAATGCCATAAGGAACCTAAGACCTAGGAACCTAAGACTTAGGGAATCCTTGGGACCTAAAGAAGATTTAAAACCTAAAGCTAACCTGGGGACAATCTGAGACCTAGCACTTGGAGATGAATTCTATGATTTGGAAATGACTTCGTTGGGAGTACTTGTGGATAATCTAGGACCTAGAGATAACCAAGTACTTGTAGATAATCTAGGACCTAAAGATAACCAAGTACTTGTGTATAATCTGGGACCTAGAGATAACTTAGGACCTACGATAACTCAGAACTTAGAGATAACTTGGTTCAATTTCTTAGAGATGACTTGGGACTAGATTAAACTAGAAAAGACTTGGGACTTAGGTAACCTAAAATTTAGATCTGAAAGTTAAATCTTAGAACTTAAAAGTAACCTAGAATCTAGAATAAACTTAATAGCCTAAGTAAACCTAATTCCCAACTAACAGAAGCCTACATTGCTCCCAAATGTACAAATTCCCATATGCCACGTATCACGTATAACAAAATTCCCATCAAGTAGTTACGTCCAAAAAGCTTTCTTCCGAGTCATAATCCTGGACGAGAATATATAGAGGATCGCAGAGACCTGCCACATGTCGAGGTCGCTGATGACTATCCCGGGGTCCACTTTCGAGTAGTAACAGCTAAAGTTCTGCCCTATGTTGGCGTACTGCCGGTAGAAAATACTGCAATTCAGCATTGGAGGGTATCCACAGCCTTTTACGTTGGGGAACAGCTTGGCCCCGGTGAAGTACCACTCGGAGTCGTTGCCCATGAGCCCTGCGAACTTCGCCTCGTTATCACACAGTCGCTTTCCACGTCCGTCAACAGACATTTCCATAAGAGAATAAGTAGACTTTTGCTCAGTGAACTTCTATTATATGTCAGTACACGCGACAATGGATTCCCGTGTTTCGTTATGGTGGACACGTGTCATCGTTATAGCGGTCCTCGTAATTGTCGCGAGTACTTGACCATCGTTTGGTCATGCAGTTTCTAGGAGTACAGTTTGCTTTTTGACATTTGGGAACTGGGTCAAATTAAGATGGCCTGAAGTGCGTACAACGGTTCGTGAGGATACTGTAGTTTCGTTCGTTAGTTTCACCCGGGGCTTTGTATCGGACATTTCGCGAGAAGAGAAAGCACTGCTTCTAAACTTTAATTCAGCTTACGTTCTCTGAGATTTTGAAATTTTACGTAAAAATGATTCAAAGGACTCAGAAGTTAGATATCAAGGGAATGTAAGAAAACGGCAGTCTTTTAGCAAGCGAAAGTTGTAAAAATGTTTCTCTTCCGGCGAGGGATTCAGTGTCGAGAAGAATACGGAAGTGAACGTTACATCAAAGGGGAAGTCACGAGAGCTTTCCGTAAGAACTTCTCTTATCTTGAACGTTTACTCAGTTAACAGAAAACGCTCGTATCTAAACACCGTTCCCATAAAAAAGGAAAACATCTCCCCCATTTCATGCAGTAACTTTTCGGGCGTTATTCGGATTATGCTCGTGCTTTTACCATCACTCGGACAAAAGTAAACGTAGACACGACACCACAGGACGTTGTCCTGTACCTGTAGGAAAGGGTTTCGGCAGTCCTGCTTCGTCGTCCTCGGCGAAGTCCTCGTCGAGGTCCTCCACGTAGTCATACTCCCTGAGGGAACGCTCGTAACGCGGTTTTCCCATCGTCGTGCTGTCTTCGTCATCCTCGACACCTCCTACCGCCCCGCCTCCCTCGCCTTGTTCATCGCTATCCTCGGACGTGTTTGTCGGCAGCTTGTAATTCACGCGTATTTGCGTGCAATCGTACAGCTCCTTGGTGCAACCTTCTCTACAGGACGTCCATGAGCAGTTGCTCGTACCTGAACTCAACGGATCGTTCGAAGATTTGTCAACCACCGAAATCGTTCAAGGGAACACGAGAGAAGATATCGATACAACCATTCATGATACACAGATTTGCACGTCGAACATTTTTGTTTGCATTGGTACTTTTTTCGTGGCATTTTTAGTGAACAGTTTACAGATAGTGTAGAATTTGATACATTCGCGATTAACACGTTTGCTACCGGTATTTAAGATTTTGTCATTGTGAATCACTTTCTGTGAGCTATTTAATCGATATGTTTTGAGATCATGTAATAGAGACTTTTTTAGAATATTCAGAAACTATTTGAGACTATTTTAAAACATATGAGACAATTTACCATGTGAGAGCAGAGTATATTGTTTCATATGTTGTATGTGTGTATATGATACTAGTAGCGAACATGTTACGTATTATTCTTTAAATAGTGGTTAACGTGAGTACAAGCGTGAAATATTGTATTATGCTGTCGTTCTTAATAATAGAAGGGAAAGTATTTACCTATGTACATCTATAATTAAGGTATTTAGTTGCGGTAATTGAATCATGCTGAATTGAGTCGTGTCGAATTGAATATCGAGGAATTGAACCACATCGAACTGAATTCCATTTAATTGAATAATGTCGAATTAAATTGCACCGATTTGAAAGACATGGAATTGAATTACGCTGAATCGAATTGCGCTGAATTGAATTGCATTGAATTGAATCGCGAGGAATTGAATTACACTGAATTGAATCACATGGAATTGAATCATATCGAATTGAAATACGTTGAATTAAATCGCGACGAATTGAAGCAGGTAGAATTGAATCGCGTCGAACTGAAACACATCGAATTGAAACACGTGGAATTGAATCGCGTTGAATTAAAACGCGCCGAATTTAAACCCGTGGAATTGAATCGTTTCAAATTGAAACGCGTCGAATTGAAACACATGGAATTGAATCGTTTCAAATTGAAACGCGACGAATTGAAACCCGTGTAATTGAAACCCGTGTAATTGAATCGCGTCGAATTGGAACGCGTGGAATTGAAACGCGTTAAATTGAAACGCGTGGAATTGAAACACGTGGAATTGATTCGCGTCGAATTGTAACACGTGGAATTGAATCGCGTAGAGTTGAACCGTATAAAATTGAACTCCACCAAATACAATCCCATCAATTTGAAAATTGCCGAATTGAATCGTGCTAAATTGAATCATATCGATCCAAATCACGACGTATTTTAACGCATCTCAAATCGCATCAAATTGAATCTTGTCTACTCGCGTCAAATTGAATTCCAGGTAATTTCATGCCATCTAATCAAACCGCGCCAAAATAAATGTCACCCGTTAAAAAGAATCATCACCCCGTTAAACCATAATACTCTCCCTTCTAAAAAAAGAAAACAATTAACGTGAACAAATGCGTGTCACGAGACAACAGCCGTCCGTTACGAAGCCAAGAAATTCAATCAACCTGAATTGCTTGTCAACCGGTAAGAAACAAATGGTGTTTCGACGTGCATCACGTTACTTGAGGAATGAGAGACAAACGGAGAGACAAAGAGAGCTTAGATAAAAGATACACGCAGAAAGTGGTGCGATCAACGGAATTGAACGCATAAATCTTTCGGAAGAGGACGCGAGACAAGGGGGCAACATCGACGGAGAAGAAAGAATGCACGCTGACTTCCTGAAGATTCTCGAGAACAAGAAAACTGTAGCAAAGTTCTCGACGTGGTCCCCGAGGCAGCTTACAAAATCCTTGCTCTGACTTCTTCTCACGCGTAACTTTCGAGGAAAAATAGCTTCGATGGAGTTGACGTGCTGGTTCACGCTTTTGAATCTCAAAAATTTGTCAACTCATCTTTTTTAATACCAATTGGACTAATGATTTTTAATGATGGCTACAAATTTGACATTTGAATATCATGAACAGCAGAATTGTACTTTTGCTTTAAAATAAAAATAAGACAATTTGTCTTGTAAATGAATAAGATGAATAAAACAAACAGTAGAGGGAGTACACAAAATTTGAAACTGGGTCTCTTATGAATCTTATATTAAAAAGTAACGAATGAACTAGTATATCATGAAATAGATAATCAATAAAATAAAAATAGATCTTAAAGGTCTTTGCAAAGTAAAGAAGAAATAGAAAAATGAAATTAATGTGTTGATAAATAATATTAATTTTGAACGTCATCGAAAGGAGCTGAAGTGATTAGTGAATCGTTTGAAGGCACGTATTGCAATAATTTTAATTACTGAAACTAGGTGTTGCAGGAACGCGGAGTAGCTCGAACTGTTAATTAACCTTAGCATCGACACAGCTGTCGCATGGCATCCAATATAATCTAACTTGCTGCATTTTCTTCCCTTCGCAAATTTACCCCCGAGTTCGTGTTCTCGAAATCCTATTACGAGACATCAGCTACATCTAATCATCCTGTTTGTAGTTATCGCAACAGCATCCAAAAATGTCTGCGATAAGTTGCACCAACAACATTGTTACAAGAATACCTCGAAGGGGTGTGCAGAAGAAACGTTCTTGAAAATAATTAAAATAGTTACACTTCGTCCAACCGGAATTCACCAACTTTCTCTTGAATTCTAGTAACGAATGAAATGCATATTCAAGGGTTCGATGCATATTTATACGCACAACTAAGGTTGCATAGCTAACAGGAAAATTGTAATGAAACGTGGAGAAATTTGAACAACACGGATAGTAGAAATCTAGATAGCAGAGAAGAACAACAGTGCATCGGGGGTTCAGAGGGGAGGCAACCACACTGATTAAAATAGAATATTAAATACCAGGAATAATCAACATAGAATACTCAGAGAGAATATACGTTTATACACATTCTTTCACGACAGAATAATTGCACATTGCAGTTTGTTTAAGTGCACTTACTTTCGGGATACGTGCAATCAACGCTGAGAAAACATTCAGGAATTTATATTATAAATACGACAATTAATTCTCTGTGTAATGTAGGTGAAATATGCGGTGGAATTAAGAGATAATCGAAGGGCTTTCGTTTTATGTGGAAACGATTTTCAATATACTTTAGATATTTCTATTTAGATTTTTATTCTACTTTGGATATGTAGAATGAGTCGAGCAAATGGATTTACAGTTTTGAATTTGGAATTCTGGAGTTTGGTGATTTAAAATTTTTGGAATAATGGAATTTTTGTATATTTAGGGTTTTGAAGTTTCAGAATTTTATCTTTGGGACTTTGGAATTTTTATTCCTTGAGAATTTCGAGTTTTGGGATTTCAATATTCTAGATTTTTGGGACTTTGGAATTTTTGACGCTTTAAGAATTTCAAGTTTTGGGATTTTAATATTCTAGATTTTTGGGACTTTGGAATTTTTGACGCTTTAAGAATTTCAAGTTTTGGGATTTTAATATTTTAGATTTTTGGGACTTTGGAATTTTTTACGCTTTGAGAATTTCAATTTTTGGGATTTTAATATTTTAGATTTTTGGAACTTTGGAATTTTTGACGCTTTAAGAATTTCAAATTTTGGGATTTTAATATTTTAGATTTTTGGGACTTTGGAATTTTGACCCCTCAAGTATTTCAAATTTTAGAATTTTAACACTTAAGTTCTTTGGGACTTTGAGATTTTGAACTTTCAGAATTTTTGAATGTTACTTCAGAATTTTGAGATTTCGGTATTTTAGAATATTGAAATGTTACGACTTCACAATTTCTGGATGTCAGAATTTTAGAATTTTGGAATGTTGGAATTCTAGAACCCTAAAATTTCAGGATTGTAGAATTCTGGAACATTTAGATTTCAGAACTTCGAGATTTCGAAATTGTAGAATTTTCAAATTTTGAGATTTCCAAACTTCAAGAATTTTACACTGAATCCTCATAACTTTGAGAGTTTAGAATTTTAGAAATGGACTTTCACATCCTCAAAACTTTATAATTTTAAAATATTCAATGTTTGGACTTTGTAATTTATCTTCAGGTCGGCCAATGATCATAGCAGTCGAGGCCCATATAAAATCAATCAATCAATCAATCAATCTTCAGGCTTTGGCCCATTGAAATTTTTAAACGTTGGATTTCAAGGATTTTGCAAACATCCTAAAATACAAAAGTCAATCTCTGTCCAAAGTATCCACCACTGAACAATTTCAGTGTCACAATTGAAAAAATAATACAATCCAATTGTTCGACTCATCCTGCAATCAGTTTCCATTATACCCCATTTCATTTCACATTTCGCAGTTCAATTATTGTTATCAAACCCTGAATCCTTACCGTTTCTCTATAAAAATCGTTAAAAATAATTGATAGAAACATACCGACAGATTTCTGCAGTAATTATTAAGATAGGTGTGTACATGCATGGACGAGCATATGCACTCAGACACACATGGATCAAGAAGTAGACGTCGAAGCACTCGAACGTTGAGAATGGCTGCAGCCTACAGCCTCTGGCATTCGACAGAGGACCTGAAGTGTAAGCACAAGGGTGACGAAAGAGCGAACGGGTATCACAGAGGGGTGAGTTCGGATCGTTCGAGACCGGCTCGAATATCGTGAATACAAAGACACCAGTTGCGTCGATCTTAGCCTCGTCTTCGTCTAGTGGCTCTTTACCGCCACTATTACATCGATATATCGATAACCGAGTCGTTTACGCGAACGACACGTCCAATTTGCGAACTCGTTTCTTATCGCGATCTCGGACCTCGCATAATTACGCCACGTCGCGTTAGACATCGATTAAACGGCTATCGGCATGATTCAAGTTTTTATATCATGAATCAACCGTATTTTTTGTTAAGCCTTAATTATTCCTTAATAGCCTTCCGTAAACGTTAATTACTTATTAAAAATATTCTGAGTCATAATTAATTTCTAATTTTTTATCGAACGAATTTCGATAGATTTAATCTTAATTTTTAATTCAGTTATCGTTACGAGTATTATTAATCACCCGATCAAAAATCGAGTTTTGATAACAATATCATCCGATCAAAAACTGCAATTTAATTTTTAATTAACAAACACTAAACGTTAGTTGTTGATTGTTAACTAGTGATCAATTAACTTTCGATCTGAAATCAACAGCACATTAATCATTTCGAAAGAATTATTAAGGAAATTTCAAAGTGTTCTGAAATGATATGCAAATTTTGTCCTCGACAAAAGTTGAATAAAAATTTTCGCTAACATGGTTCGATGATCGCGTGTATTACAGTGATGAAATATTTAGGTAGTGCGTTTTCAATGGCAATCGATACCGATATTCATAAATAACGAGCAATTATTTAGAACATCAAAAGCTGTACCTCATTTTTCAGTCTCCTCGTGTACCGCAACGAGTTCGAAGACCAATATTTGCAGCCAATCTGGGAAATGAAATTTTCGTCCAAATATAATTTCAACGATGAATTCGCGCGGACAGAAACATTTTATGACCACGTCACTTCGCGTACTCGAAAAATTGATTGACGTTCCGGCTGTGCACCTGCTGGTCACACAATTTCAAACATTTCACTGCGTAGAAAGCTTTTGCCGCCCTATCGACCCTATCGTTCATCTACCGAGATTTTATCCACGTCATTTAAATCTTGTTTCCATTAAAATCAACAGCGTGCCAACGGATCGGGTTGAAACGCCGATGGAATTCAGGTGAACGAATGCAAATTGAACGCCGGATACGGTTTTTCCTTCCGACTACGAAATAATATTAAATGTATGGCTACGCTATTGTTGCTCGTTACGGTACACGTTATTATAGTTTCCTACATTATCATTTTCTTTCTATCGAACCATACTTTTTTTCAATTTGCCATTCATAATTTTTTTGTTTGATTAGGATTTGAGTAATGACGATAGGTGGTGTAATTGTTAGTGAATTTTTAGATTTTTTCAGGACTGAAGGTTTGGATTTTCAGATTTTGGAATTTCGGAATCTAGGGATTTTTTAACGTAGGAGCGTTAGAATCTAAGGATTCTTCAATTTTTTTATTTTTGATTCTAGGGATTTTTTAATTTTGGAATTTTAGAATCGAGGGGTTTTGGAATCTAGGGATTTTGGAATTTTGGAATCTAAGAACTTTGAAATTTTAGAATCTAGGCACTTTGTAATTTTGGAATCTAGGGATTTAGGAAATTTTGGAATTTTTAAATTTTAGAATTTATGGCTTTTTGAATTTTAGAAACTAGGGATTTTTGAATTATGAAAGTTAGGAATCTAGGGATTTTTGAATTTTGAAAGTTAGGAATTTAGGGATTTTTTAATTTTTGAATTTTTGAAGTTTTAGAATCTAGGGATTTTGGAATTTTGGAATTTTTGAATTTTGGAGTCTAAGGACTTTGAAATTTTAGAATCTAGGCACTTTGTAATTTTAGAATCTAGGGATTTTGGAAATTTTTCAATTTTTCAATTTTAGAATTTAGGGCTTTTTGTATTTTTGAATTTTAGAATCTAGGGATTTTTGAATTTTGAAAGTTAGGAATTTAGCGATCTTGGAATTTTTGAAGTTTTAGAATCTAGGGATTTTGGAATTTGGAAATTTGAGAGTTAGTAATTTTTTGTCGGAAATTTAGAATTTTGGAAATTTTGGAAATTAAGAATTTGGAAATACAAGTAACAGTAAATATAGGAATTCTTAAATTTTGAAAATTGTTAATTTATATTTAACTTTTAAATTTTGAAATTGTTGAACTATGAAAATTTAGAACTTTTGAGATTTTGAACTTGGAATCCGAGAGATCTTCCTAAAAACGATCCGCCCTATTACAAAAATAAATTATTAACAATTTTTTTCAATATTCCAAATTAATTTTATCCTTCACATCAACCACAACAGCGAGAACCCTACACTAATATCTCCCAATTCAAAATACAATTATAAAAAAATTTTGATGAATATCAAACATCATTTTATATCAATTGTTTCCATAATAAAGAAACAATCTAGCTTGAAATTTTGTTTAAAGAACTCTTTATACGTTTCCAACCAGAAAATAATTTATCCGAGCAAATAAATTTAATTCACCGCGATATTTCCGAGATATGTGTCACCGTGCAGTTTTATGTTTCTGTCCTTTTTAAATAATTAACAAAGGGCAAATGTCTGTCGGTCGCGAAATCGCGGCTCGTTTGCTGAATATTAAATTAAATGTCATTGGCTTCGAATCCCGGTCCGGTTATGGAATATTAATTTTGTCGTGCGAGTCGTCGATCGGCTGTCTATCAAAATAGTCGTCGTTATATCTATCCGATGCTTGAAAATAGTTTTCTCAATCATTCATGCAAATCGTATATTCCGGCTGTGACCCTATTTCGTGAATTGGAACGAATCGATTTATATATCCCGCAATTTCTTCCACGTATATCCTGTTTTCGATGGAACTGTAACGAAACCATTCCTCGACTTTCACAATTTTGTATCGTATCGAGTACAAGCTGGACTTTAAATAACAATGTACTATATGTAGTATACTACTGTAAAATTGTATCGATATTACAAATTTTTTATGATTAAATTATCATAACTGACTCATTAAAATATTACAGATTTTAATTCATTAATTAGTTAGAGTTTAAAATTAGTATTCAGTGAATGGAATTTTAAACTTAATTGAACACTGGAGGATTTTATGCAAATTTCACGTGGATTCACAAACTTCGACAATTTTGTATTACTTCAAATACACGACGTGGATTTTATGTAATAATATATTATATTATTGTATAAATTTTATTACGGAAAAATTGTACCAATATTACAGAATCTGAAAATTATCACAGATGGAAATTTATCATACATAGAAAATTATCACACATGGATAACTAGAATTAATTATTATAGGTTATTCATTATTATAGTTGTTCAGAATTAGTTACAGATCGAAATTAGTACCGAATGCATAGAATTTTAAATAGTGTTACACATAATTGAACACGCAAGAATTTTATGCAAATTCAACGTAGATACGCAAACACTGTCGTACGATGCATATTAATGCAACGACTACATTATTACAAAGATTAAAGAAAATATTATTAAAGCACTGCGTTAAACGCGAAGATAAATGTGTCTGCGAAATGTGAAATGTCAAGGATTATAAAGATTCCTTTCAAAAATACTTTCGAACAAATAACGAATGCATTCGCGTTGCAACGTATCTCTAATACCCCTTCGATTTTCGATGTGCATCAAATGCACACGTGTTACTCGCATTATCGAACACATACGGGAGAATCGTCGAAAAAGTGTAGAGAAGTGGAAGAGCAATATACAGAAAAGGAACGCAACTCGTATTTTCACAGATGTTGCGGATCAAAAGAGTTGAAAAAATATGTAGATAAAAAGAAAGGAAAAGATGCAATGACATATACATTCAGGGTAAAAATATGAAATCAAATCACACATGTATTTCACGTATTATTTCGCTGTGGAAATTTGAGATGTTTTTTGAAGAAAGTTATTTTGGAAGAATGGTGAACAGAAATGTCAAAGATAAAGGAGAACTGTGAACATGCGTGAGGAAGTTATTTCATTCAATTATTTTGGGGTTGTTTTCATTTAATTATTCAATTTTGAGAAACAGGACCTCAAAGTCAGATATTTTTTAAATTTTTTATGCAGAAAATTATTTTGGAAGTTTGAAACTTTGAAACTTTAGAAATTTGAGAATTTTCGAACTTTGAGAATTCTTTGAATATTTCAAAATTTTTAGAAAGAAATTATAATTTTTGAACTTTCAAAATTTGGAATTTCAGTGTCTGAGTTGTTGAACACCCACAATTTTGAAACTTAGGTATTTGAGTGTTTAAAAATATGGAAACCGAGACCTTGGGATTTCAGAAATTTGTAAGATCACAAATTCTGATGTTTCGAAATTTCAAAATTTCGAAATTTGGTAATTTGATAACTTTATGACTCTGATTGCAGAACTTTAGACCTTCGATCTCTCAAACTTGTCAAGTCTATAATATTCAAATTTCAGAACTTCCAAAATTTCTAAATATAACTTGAAGATACAAAAAATTGTAAATGTGGAAATTTAAGGGTAGTTTGATGAATTGACTCTCAAACTTCAAACCCCCTTAACAATGACCCTGAGGTCCTATCAACCTCAAAGGACATCATTTTGAAACACCATTCACCTTCCCAAAAATGACACAAGAAATCAGAAGGAAAACCTACTGACGAATCCAAACCTCATCAAAAAATACTCCGACAAGGCATCTAAAACCGGTCGATCCACGTTCTGCAATTACCTAGGGGGTTCATATAAAGAGTGTCCTTAGAAAAGAGAGACTAGAGGGTCATGCAACGACATAACGAAAGCTAACATCAATCTGTGGAAGTCTCTTTGGGACGATGAGGGATTATTATTTTCACCTCTCCTGGACTCAACGTCGATGGTGACACACTCGGCTGGCCGAGTGTCGAACTGCATGAAGATGGTGGTGAAGGCGGGGTCGATGACGAAGGGGACCAAGAAGAGGAAGGCAAAGAGGCTGAAGGTGCTGAGGAGGATGAAGAACGCGGTCGTGTAGAACAGCAGCTTTTGCAGGAACGTCTGCTTCTCCTTTTCCTCCTCCATCGCGGAGAACAAACGGCAGTGCTCGTTTCAGGGATGTGAACCTAAGTGGACGTCGTCGGCGTAGGCGTCGTCGTCGTCCTCGGCGTGCTCGCTGCTCGTCGTCACGTTGGACGTCGATGAGGCGATACGATCTGCGGATTCGTTTCTCCTTTCGTCAGACAATTTTCTTCCCGAGTTCCCCTACGGAAGCTTCTTCGCTACTGCGAATCAGGCTATTTCTATGCAAACCGTTTTTGCGTTACGAACCTTTCTTTCGACAAATTTCAACCCTTTCGGAAGGTTTCTGGGTTAATTCGGTAATCTTTTGGTGAGGACATTTTCTTTTGTTCGAACACTTTAATGGACTAATTAATTTCCTTTTTAGTTAAGGAAGGATTTCATTTTCGGTATGAACACTGTATACTTATATACATATTTTTGATATAAATAGTATGTGCTGATATTGTATATCATTTTTTCTATAAATAGTATATATTGATAATGTATATATTGATATATTAGTATATATGAGTATATATTGATAATGTATATATTGATATATTAGTATATATGAGTATATATTGATAATGTATATCATTTTTTTGTATAAATAGTATACATTAATATTCTATATCATTTTTGGTATAAATAGTATATATCTTGATATATATCATTTTTTGTATGAATAGATATATGCATCATGTTTAGTATGAAGTACTCTAGAAACATTTTTTATCCAGAAGTTTTAATAACCTGTTGTTCACTGACTGAATAAACAAATGACGAGTTAATTCGACGTATTCGATTAATGAAATTTATTGGAAATAGAGAGTGATCTCGTCCCAATAAATGTGATTAATAGTTCTGTCATCAAAATGTACTGTCATCAAACTTTAGGATAAATTGATTTGATTAATTACTGTATTATAATAAAATATAGAAAATCACACAGTGAAATGTATCTATATGGAAATTGATAAAAATTATATAACAAGTGTATATTATAGTAAATTGTAAATTGTGAAGACAATTTTTCATTACAGAATAATTTGTAATTGTGTGAGCATATATAAAAATAAAAAAAACTTCACCTATGAATTTTAATCAATTTTTAAAATAACTTGTATGCACCAATAATTTCGATTTTAACAAACAACCTTGTTAAATGACCTTGCTAAATATCTAACGATGATAAATATGATAAATACACGACGAATGGGGTTCGAATATTATACGAGGATTCCCTTGAATTTTCACCGCAACCGAAAAGAAAGGAGATGGATGTTTCTGAGCTTTTTTAGTTTCATAGAATTCGACAAATCCTATGGGATACCATTGGAATCCTAAAGTAATTTCTTCCGGGGAATACACCGGGACACCGGTGTTGTTTCAAGTAAGCCTAGATTCAATAAATCGACCGAGGAGCTTCGCGATTCTCGAAGCGATATCGATTACAACTTCAAGATTCCTTGTGCTTTAACTGTTTGTAGAAATACTTGAACATAAAACTTCCCTTTCATCGACAACAGTTTGCGCCAGAAAATATCGCCTTATAAAATATGGCCTTTTCTCCGTGGGTTCAACGAACAAACCACCATCTTTACTGGTTGTGATACTAAGATTTTTCTATCTGTGTATGTACCTCGTTTCTGGGTATATAATGTATGTATGTATACGTTATGGTTTATATACATAAATTATATAATGAGTTACATAAATAATTTACACAATTAATTTGTATAATGTATGTCATATATAATTTGTCATGATTTATATAATGATTGACATACACATTATTGCCCAAGTACAGTCAATTATTTTGGAGTTAAGCTAACTTGAAGTTTAAAATAATATTTTCTAGAATATTGCACTACAATGGCTCATAATAACCTAACAGAACAAAGACCTTGAACTAGAAATATAAAAACGAAATTATTATTTATTAAGAATGTATATTCTATACAAAATAAGATACACTGTAGTAGTGTCAAAAATATTTTAGAACGATTCCAAAGCCTGCATCAAAGACTTCATTTAGACATAAGAAGAATCAGCTGCTAATACTAAATTTTTCAAAAAATAATAAATGAATTTGTACCTAAAGTACTAATTCTCCTAATCGATTTGGAACTCGATATTCATATCACATTCAGGTTCTTATTATTCCACAATAAGACACAGCACAGCAATTCGAATCGTAGATGGCAATTCGCGAAGGCATTACTTCATTCATCGAATCAGCACGTGCCAATTTCGTAGTATTAGGCGTAAGAAATTAACATGACAATGAACCGACGATACGCGAGCTATGAGCTTGCCATTCACGACTTCCTGTAACAATGTCGACCAGGAATTCTACTCGGATCCCTTCGCGTTTCAAACTTCTACAGTATTCGAGGCGTTGCCTCGCCTTTTTTGAGAAGTTTGATTCACGCTGCCAGAGTTTCGAAGCTACCTCTCTACTCTACCTCTCTACTCTGTGTTTTGGTTAGTCTGATCCCAACTGGAGTGAAACGTTTTCGAAATGCTCCTTTCTTGTTTTTAACTACGTGTTGGGGTATACGTGTAGAACAGTGTGGTGTTAAATAGTGATGGGAGGATAAGGTGATTGTGAAGGTTGCGCTTATTGGGGTGCAGATTTTTAGTTTGCAAAATTGGGAAGGTGTCAGTTTGGGGATTTGGAAATTTAGGGATTTGGGGATTTTGGAATTTGGGAGATTTGGAATTTGGGAGATTTGGAATTTGGGAGATTTGGAATTTGGGAGATTTGGAATTTGGGAGATTTGAAACTTGGGAGATTTGGAATTTGGGAGATTTGAAACATGGGAGATTTGGAAATTGAGAGATTTGGAATTTGGGAGATTTGGAAATTGAGAGATTTGAAATTTGGGAGATTTGGAATTTGGGAGATTTGGAATTTGGGAGATTTGGAATTTGGGAGATTTGGAATTTGGGAGATTTGGAATTTGGGAGATTTGGAATTTGGAAGATTTGGAAATTGAGAGATTTGGAATTTGGGAGATTTGGAAATTGAGAGATTTGAAATTTGGGAGATTTGGAATTTGTGAAATTTGGAATTTGGGAGATTTGGAATTTGGGAGATTTGGAATTTGGAAGATTTGGAAATTGAGAGATTTGGAATTTGGGAGATTGGGAAATTGAGAGATTTGAAATTTGGGAGATTTGGAATTTGGGAGATTTGGAATTTGGAAGATTTGGAAATTGAGAGATTTAGAATTTGGGAGATTTGGAAATTGAGAGATTTGAAATTTGGGAGATTTGGAATTTGTGAAATTTGGATTTTGGGAGATTTGGAATTTGGGAGATTTGGAATTTGGAAGATTTGGAAATTGAGAGATTTGGAGTTTGGGAGATTTGGAAATTGAGAGATTTGAAATTTGGGAGATTTGGAACTTGGGAGATTTGGAAATTGAGAGATTTGGAATTTGGAAGATTTGGAAATTGAGAGATTTGGAATTTGGGAGATTTGGAAATTGGAATGTTAGAAATTTAGGGTCTAGGTCAAGTTCCCAAAGAACTTAAAAGCCAAAAAGTTTACAAATTTCGAAATTTATGAACACAATAATAAACCTTCCAATCACAAAATTAAGAAACTATCCTACCATCACTAAACCCTTATACCTCAAACCTGCTAATCAAGCAAAGAAATAAATTCGAAAAACCCCGGAAAATGTTCCATCCCCAAATAATCTCTCCTCGCTCTTCAAAAAACGGTCGCAATCTCGTGTTTATTTCCAACATCGAAATACTGGCAGACTTTATTGGATTTCTAGCCATTCGCGCATCAGCGTCCTCCACGGGCGTAGTTCGCCCTTAAAGCTTTCAATAACGCGTCGCGCAAGCTCCTCCTAATAAATTGTCGTTCGAGGAAACGCGAACGATCAAACCTACCCTTCCTCAGCCTCTGTCTGTTCGTCGAGGAACTTTAACCACACTCGACGCTTTCGTGCACTTTAGACCGCAAACTACGGATTTGTTTTATTGGATTGGCCCGATTTACGTAGCGCCAGGTTTATGGAGGATAAAACTTAGTCTCGTAGTATCGCGTGGTAGTCCCTTCCACAGGGACTAACTTCTGTCTTAGATATATCTAATTTAAGCAACGTTACGGTTCAATAAGGATGCGAAATTATGCTCGAGCTTTTACGGTGATTGTTTACGAGCCCGGTAAACGCACGCGATTAATCGAACATGTAATCGAGCTTACGAGGGTTTGCGCGATACGTGTGTGGATTAAGTTGAAAGACGAATAGCTCTCGATTTCTACAGGTTTTTATTTGGACTTTTTTTCTGAAGGTTTGGAAATTGAATAATTTGTGACATTAGGGTTGGAATTTTTTAGTTTTAATTCTCTGTTAATTTTTGTGAAATGTAAATTTGTGGAATTGCTACTGGAGGATTGTTTAGAAAAAAGTATAGAAAGTCTGCAAACTGGAATTTTGACAATTCAGAAATTCTGATATATTGTTTCTAGAAATTCTTCCATAAGATTTTGTAATTTTTCGGAACTTGCATTTTAAAGAATGTAAATTTTCGTTGATGGAATTTTCGATGAATGAAATTTTAGAAAGTATTATTTTACTAACTTATTGTGAGTATGGTCACATTTCATCAGACAAGCTTCACTTAATATATCAATAACAAAAGTTTAAAATTTGATAACTAAAATTTTCCTTAAATTTTTCGATCAACAAGACGAGAACGCAAGTATGAAATTGTTAACAGTTAAAATTCCGATCCTAAAATAAAAATTAATTAAAATTGTTCAGTAATCATATTTCTAACGATGCAACCATAAAAAGAATTTCGACTTTCCCTGAAAAGAATGTTAAATACCTGAGATATTTTCCAAAAAAAAGATGTTCCGACAAATTACATTTTGCAATCTTTCGCGCATACCTTCGACACAGAACGACGGAGAAAGCAGATTTCCGCGGCCACAAAGTGCACCGTGTACCTTTATTGACTCGGCATACCTCGGTTACGTGAGAAAAAAGCTCAAGCCGCACACACAGAAGCTCAAAGAAGCGTTCTGTGTGAAATCATCCCCGCCGCGTAGCTTTGTTCGTTCTACATTTTTGTCTACTTTATACAACGACTGTCACACCGGGGGAAAAAGAACGCTGCCTATACTTTCATCTCTCGTGCAAAGTTTTTATCTCTTTACGCGCTGTGCCGTTCGATACGGAAACGTTATTATTTCAATACTTCTTCGACGCTGAAAGCACGGAACGGTTACGCTTTTCTCCCCGTACGCAAACTGGCGAATTAAATACGTTTTAAGTAATGAAAGAAAATCTTTTAAAGAGCACTCGGTTCCTCCACTCAGACTTTTGATTTCAATGCGGGAGTCTTCGAATCTTTTAACGCTTTTTATCCGACGAAAATAATGCCAGGTTAATTGAAATGGGATACGAATTATTTTCGATGCTTTCAATTACCGAACTCGAAATTTAATCGTGGCTGATCGAAATAAGGTTGGACTACTTAAAATAGATTGGTGAATATAGCTTTTACTTTATCTCTGCATCGAGGATACAATTTGAAGCTGAAAGTTAAAATGGGACTGAACTTCTTGAAACAGACTGAACTATTTTTGCTGAAATTTGTTATTATTTGATAAGATTTGAAACTACTTAAAATTGGACGTAAAGAATTTCAAAATTCCTGACTATAGTAATGAACTACTTCAAATCTACAAGTAGCAATCTACTACTTCAATCTCAATTTTTAAACAACTGTGAATCTATCAGAAGTTTAAAATTTAATCTATAGTCACAACAATAAAATACTTCAAATAAATTGAAGTCTTTTGTTTCGCAACTTATCCCGAATCGAGATAATTATAAGTTTAAAATTGAATCTAGTGTTCAGCTCCCTTAATTATCGCTATCTTTAATAGGTAATCGACCAGAACAATGAACTACTTAAAATAAAACCTAAAAGAATAATAGCAATTTTTCGAATGGAAGAAGCTTCGAATTTACCTTGGCTGACCAAACTAATGTTGAACTACTTAAAGTCGAGGACCTAAAAGAATCGTGTCCCGTACTTAGTACTTAGAGTTCGATCATATATAACTACCGAAAACAACTATTCGAAATTGAGCTTAGAGGTTTTACAGTTTGAAAGACAGCTAAAACAGAGCTACACCAAAGTTTCCGTATTGTCAGAAGCTTTTAGAGAACGTTCGTTTCATAAGAACATTGTACACCGAATTGAACGACAAGTCGGAAGCTCGTTCACCACCCTAAACGATCAAACTGTCCCGCCCCGAGCCTCGTTCGCCAGAAAAGGGAGGGGGCGAGGAACGTTTCGCATTTACAGAATCACTCGACGTAAATCAACATGCTTTGTATCAAGTGTTCACGTTGATTGCGCCGTGAGGTCCGCGACAGAACGAAAGGAAGCATCCAATCCGTGAGAAGACTGCGTCAGAGAGGTTGCAAATGGAAGCAGCCAAGCCTACCTCGTTATCCAGCAATTAGTATATGCACGAACGTGCCTTCGAATTCAATCTGTACGTTCCCTTCGGTTGGCCCTTGAAAACGTCCTCGAGTATTCCTTTCAAACGCGGAACGTAATTAAAGCCGACGAGCCAACGTGAATCCTGGATGTACCGATGTCAAGAATCGCGACAAAAAAGCTCAGAAACGTGCATTCAATTAATCGACAAGATCGAGTGTTCGAAAGTGGGCCAGGAAGGTGTAGGATCAACGAGAGGGTCCTTCTGAATGGAATCCTCGGACGTCACGAAGGATCATGGTCAGAATCGAGCATCACCACCCCCTTCCCGTTACGCGAAGAAGCTCCGTAAGGCGCGTCCTGAGGGTGCGAATCGTTTCCGGGATAAAAGGAAGGAACGGTACCCCCTATGAAGAAGAAGAGAAATCGTCGGGGCTCTGCGCCCTCTTCCTGTGCCCCCGCATCCTGTCCCACCTCCTCCTCTTCCCGCGTTCCCTGCTCAGACTGGCCTTTTTCTCCCTCCCCGTGCTCTTCGTCGCCTACTTCGCCGCACTATGTCACACTGTCCACCGTGCACATTTGATCGAACGAGAAAGACCCACTCTGCCCTCGGTCAAGTCAGAGCGGGCCAGTGCTCCTCTTAGACTTCCTCAGTCCACCGATCGTGGCTGCCACCTCATGGTTCGACGTTTTGTTTCTTCTTCCTCTCGGTTTTATTTATTATTGTTGTCCACGGTGCGACGACGTAACGTCTGTGCGATTCACGCGTCAACCTCGTCGGCGAACCTAAACGCGGCACGGTGGAATGAATCGCGGGAAATTTTCGTCCTGGCCGCGGCGCCGACGGATGCCGGGCTACTGCAGTCGGTGGAGCTTTTGGGCGAGCTTATTTTCCAGCGACGACAGCGCCACAGTGGCATCTGGTGGCATCGACCGCCGCCGACGCCGTCCACGACGCCGACGACGCTCGCGCCAGCCATCCAGGGCGTCCCCTGTGCAGCCTGAGCCTCACCTTCTCTCCGCTTTTCTGTTCCCTGCCTTTTCGTCTTATGTTCTCCCTCCTTTTCTTCGCTTAACGTCTTTAACCCCGTGCATCGCCGGTTCTGCAATATTTTAAATTATCTCCGAAAACGAGCACCTCCGTTCATAAACGGTTTACCCTTAAACTTAACGATCACAGGGTTGAGGTTCAAAATTAACTGGCTGTGCACTTGCTTATTTATTCGAAATTTGAAAGCATGTAAGCTGCATAATTTTTAGGTTGTATTAGTAATTCTATTATTAGCTATTCGAAAAGGAAAGGTTTCAGGGGTACATTAAATTTATTCGTATAAATTCTTTTCTGTAAAAATTGTGTTTGATCATTTTACTTGGAAAATTCATTTACGTTAAGGAAGATCATAGGTTGAAGGATTTTATCAATTTTTTTTAATAATATTGCTAATATTACTGTTGATCGGTGTCTTTTATGATATTGTTATTTGTAGATGTACTTATGTATGTAGATGTATATATAAATGTATTTATATGGATTATCATAATCACCCAAGGTTTCATAAGCGAGTTTCGTAAAGAAATATTAACAGATTACACCACATTTTGATGGTCATAAAATTGTTCTTCTCAAAAGTTTATTTTGAGGCTCACTCTCTTTTTTATGAACACAAACAGTCCTATTTGTGGCAGCCATATTTATTTCCACCTTTCCACATCAGAAGAACAGAAACCCGTACAAGGTAAAAATAAAATAAATACATTTACTGCAACAATTCGGTGAAAATTCGGGCAAGAGGTTGTCGAAAGTCCGATTGGATCGATCGTAGTAAAGGATGGTAATAAGATTGAAGTGCGAGGTAAGAAGTGTTTTCCCAACTCGTCGAGAATGCTTGCCGAAACTTTATTGCTTCGGGAAGTTTCGCGATTCCGAGAAAAGTATTCGCTGTTCGGATGATTCAACGTGGATCCTTCGCAGCTCTAATCGCGATCATTCGAAATGAATCATTCGACTACACCCGCGACGAACTCGTTCGGTTCGAGGGGAATTGAGAAGGTCGCGCAGTTGCACCGTCTCGTGGAATTTCGGTTATGTTGCTATTTATATAGCGGGGTAGGTTCAATTCGACTGATGCTGGAAATTAGCCAGGGAATTTTAATAGACGTCCTACGTTTAAGGTCGCATCACGATGTATTTATTGATACCTACGATTTCTTGTTAATTTACGTAATATACTGCGGTGAATTGATCGAGGACACACGCAATGCTGAGGAAATACTGTTGAAAAGGGATCGATCGAAAGGGACGGTATTTTTATAAGCATTATACATGTCAACCGTCTAATGATGGATTATTATTGATTAATGGACTTACGCACCTAATTCATTTGGTTAGGAATCTAACTTAATCATTTTGCAAGTGGTCATTTTTCATATGGAACACTTTTGAAAACGCATTTTTTTAACTATACCTTTTGTGAAAATCTTGTACTTATACTCTATGTAACAATATTCTCTAATAGCAATATTCTCTAATACCTAATGGATATTATGACTAGACCTTGATAATACACTTGTATTATAGCTCTTGTATAAATAACTCATTCCCATAAAAGTTAAATGACAAAAATAATACAAAACGAAAATAACAAAACATATCAATGATCACGAAGAAATTGAAAATAACATACAATACACATTATTTAACAGACCATACAAAAAATATGGTCCACAAAATTCGTTCGATAACAGAATTCCCTCTACAAAGAATCACCATGAGTTGCAAGAGCGGTTCTCCAGAACACGCGTGCAGCCTCCAGGGTTTCCCTAATGACCCGCTGCTGATGCAGCCCTGGAGCTTCGGCACAGAAACCAATAAGAACCAGTCTCGCCGGAGTTTGGAACTGTTGTAAATCGCTGGAACGAGATTAGGCCGAACGATGTTCGAGACGACCTGGAGAAATTAGAGGAGTTCGTCCGGCTCTATTAATCGATCCCTATGAGAAGCGTACCACCAGTTTGGAGATTCATGATGTATGGTCTGGGTGCTGCCTTTCACATTGTCGAACTTTTTCACTTTGGAACGTTGTGGTTTTGAAATTGAAGGGTTCTGGGACTTTAGTTAGATTCGGAATATTGGCAGTTTCGAATGGGGTGAGTTTGGGAGATCTGGGGAGACTTTGAGATGGTAGGTTTTTGGGAGGTTGAGAAATTTGGAGTGGTAGTTTGGTAGGGTGGAACTTTGGGAGAGTGGGACATTGCAAGGTTGGGACTTTGAAAGATGGGGACATTGGAAGGATGGATGTTTGAGAGATGGGGACATTGCAAGGTGGGGACTTTGAGAGATGGGGACATTGCGATGTTGGGACTTTGGGAGATAGGGACACTGCAAGGTTGGGACTTTTGGAGATGGCGATACTGCAAGGTTGGGACTTTGGAAGATGGGGACATTAGAAGGTTGGGGCTTTAGAAGATGGGGACATTGTAAGATTGAGACTTTGGAAGGTGGGGACATTAGAAGGTTGGGACTTTGGAAGATAGGGATATTGCAAGGTTGGGACTTTGGGAGATGGGGACATTGGAAGGTTGAGGCTTTAGGAGATGGGGACATTGCAAGGTTGGGACTTTGGGAAATGGGGACATTGGAAGATTGGAATTTTGGGAAATGGTGACATTACAAGGTTGGGGCTTTAAGAAATGGGGACATTGCAAGGTTGGGACTTTGGGAGGTGGAGACATTAGAAGGTTGGGACTTTGGAAGATGGGGACATTGCAAGGGTGGAACTTTAGAAGAGTAGGACTTAGGAAGATTGGCACTTTGTGAGCTTGGGACATTGGAACATTGGGATTTTGTGAGATTAGGACTTTGGAGAATTGGGACATTGCAAGGATGGGACTTTGGAAGAGTGGGATTTTGAAAAATTTGGACTTTGCAAGATTGGCACTTTGTGAGCTTGGGATATTGGAAGATTGGATTTTGTGACATTAGGACTTTGGCGGATTGGGACATTGGATGATTGGAGTTTGGAGAAATTAATACTTTGGAAGGTTGGTACTCCTAGAGATTTGGAATTTGGATGATTAGAATTTTGAGAGATAGAATTTTTAAGAAATTGAGACTTTGAGAGTTTGGAATTTCAAAAATAGAATTTTGGGAGATTTGAAATTTGAGAGTAGGACTTTGAGAAATTGAGACCTTAAAAAACAGAAATCTGGGAAAATTAAAAACTTGATTCGAATTTTAAGAAATGCGAATCATTCTGAACATAAAGTGTTTACCTCCAAAACATTAAAACTTCAGAATATTAAAACCACAAACCAACCAGAATGAAACAAATAATTACTCGTGATTCAACTCTGAACGTCTCTAAATTTTGACCCCACAAAAATTTTTCCAAACTATTCGTTTCATTAACGAATGATTACCCGAAACAATAATTAACAAAATACGTGAAAAGGTAAGGAAAGTTTGTTTCTGGGACGCGAACAAGCAGGAGTAATGTGAATTTCCGGGAATCATCAGTTTTCCAACTGTGAAGATTATTTCGTGCGGTTAAATGTAACCACCCGTTCGCAACACGCCAATCGTATCTAGCGTGCAAACGCGTTGCAATGTCCATTTCCGGTTGCTGATGAACAGTTTCATCGATTATAACGATTGCTTGCGTAGGCCACTGTCGCTCACTGCGGGATAAATAGTGTAAGATCCATTAGGAGGGATGATACTCTCTCTGGATTATTATGCTTCGCCATGTTCTGTCGCGTTTGCGTTTTGAATTATGCGCGAGCAATGAGTTGTACCGGAAATGGATATTCCGGAGGTGTACTGCTTTCGAAAATTATAAAGTATCAAAATTTAGTAATTTAACGCTAAACATAGCTACACTTACTCTGAAATTAAAAAGGAAGTTGAAAAATTTCATAATTTAACACCAACCCTACCTACACTTACCCTGAAATTAAAAATGAATTTGCAAAATAAATAAGCAAATTATAAAACATAAATTAATATACATATTTACCTTCATGAAGATTAACAGAGATTCTAAAGAAATTGTTTATAAAAATTTTGTGAGTTAAAATGAAAAACTTGTAAAAGGGTCATTTCAACTTTTTGATAGTTTTAGTGTTAAACATTCAAAAATTCAAATTTTAATACCTAAATGTACCGAAGTTCAAAGTGGAAATAAAAGGAGACAAAATATTCGAAAACATTAAACTTCATTTCTAAAATATTAACATATAAAAATTAGACACTGAGGGGTTCTGTAAGTGTGAAATGTCAAAGTTCAAAATAACGAAAATTGAAGAGTTACAAGCTTTAATGATTTTAAAACTGAAATGATCCAAAATTTTGAAATATCGAAATACTGAGATGTCAAAATATGGAAGTTAGAAAATTCCGAGGTGCTAAAATAATGAAATTCCAAAATTCTGAAATTTCAATATAGCAAAATTCAAAAATCCCTGAATCTCAAAACACTAAAATTCAAAAATTCCAAAGTTCTGAAATACTGAAATTGTAAAATTCCGAAATCCCAAAGAACCGAAATTGCAAAATCTCGAAGTCCAAAAATCCCAAGGTACCAAAAGATCGAAATTCCAAAATACCGAAATTCCAAATATCCCGAAGTCTCACACTACTAAAATTCCTAAATTCCAAAGTCTGAAATTTCAAAATTTCGAAATCTTAAAAGACAGAAATTGCAAAATCCCAAGGTAGCAAAAGATTGAAATTCCAAAATTCCGAAATCTCAAAATACCAAAATTCCAAAATCCCCAAGTCTCAAAATACTGAAATTCCAAAATATCCAAGTCTCAAAATACCGAAATTCCAAAATATCCATGTCTCAAAATACTGAAATTCCAAAGTCCCGAAGTTTCAAAATACCGAAATTCTAAAATTTCCAAGTCCCAAAGCACCGAAATCCCAAAACCCCAAAATCCTAAAACATAAAAGTCCGAAATCCAAAAATTCCAAAATCTAATACTTAAAAGATTCAAAATGTCCAAACTGTCACTTTGAAATCCTCCTCAAAGGAAACCACCCATGAATTCCTAATCTGCACTTAAATAACCCGAACTTTCCCATATTTAATATTTAATTGAACTAATTGAAGGATCATGTCCCAAAGTACCTCTCAGCTCGAACTACTCACATACTATTATACCGTACTAACCGAAACGCAAATTTCTGTCTGGCTAGATCGTTTAATACTTAATGCTTTGTGCCGCCACTTCTCGCAGATAAATCGTCGAAGGGTTAAGGCAGATTCGCGAACCTCGAGGTGTGATAATTTGATGCTCGACTTTGTACCGCATCATCGATCGAAATCTCCTTACGGCAACGAGGAGAACAGCAACTGATATAACAGGAACGGGCGAATGCTCGAAATTCATCGTGGATTATTACCAAAATTCCTGGCATCCTTGCCTACAACCCTTGTTGACTTGCACGTACGTGATTCGTCGCGAGTCGCGCCAGGAATTTCGGTCACTATTATATTATTGCGTTCTGACCAGCTGTCCGGCCTCTTGTTTCGTCCCTTCGAATTTCAGCCACGTGGCTGATCTCGTTGTCGACCTGCCTCGATTACTAATCGAACCCATCGTTTCGATTATACGCCCTGTTTACGATTAATCAAACTTCTCACCTTGAAACGGGATCGATTCTCTTCTTGAACTATTAATTTGCGGATGTCGATATATTCTGAAACAGTACTTTTTATTGTAAATTAAAATTTTGCTGACACTAGATTAAATAGTACTCTCGTTATATTGCCACTGATGGGGTTGGAAGTTCTTATGATTTGAGAAGTTTGAAATTTGGAGATGTATGTATGTGTGTATGTATGTGTGCATATACACATGTAATGTGTACATCTAACACATACATTCAAAATAATAAATAACAACCACTCCCTCCACCAACATCAAACTCGATCCAAAAAAATAATCGAATAGCCCCATACCACAAATAAAGTTGCGTCGTTCAAGAATTTTGCTGTGAAAATAGATGGAAACAAGCACCGCCTTCAATTTATTTCGTCGTGTTATTAGTATCGTGTGCCAGAAACGAGACGACACCACGGAACACGTTTCATCAGCCGGAAGAAAAAAGGTACAAAAGCAGCGAACGTTCCTGCATCCCGGTTTTGTATTAAACTCGCGGAACGGTTGACAATGGTGTTACGTTTGCTTGGTAAGCATGAGAAAACCGATGAATCGTCCCTATTAACCCAGCCAGAAAAATTGGCTCGTATTCCAACCTCGTGTCATGAATCAAAGTTTTCCTTTCACTCCTTTTTTTTCTATTTTGCCTCTGGCGGATGAACTTGCGATACACTCGGGTGAAACTTACATTTCCTTTGAATAACTTGTATGTAAAATCGAGAGGTTTTGAACTGACAAATTTTTATATTTTTTGTGATCAAAGTTTTTGATCTTTTGGGATTTTCAAATTTTCTAGTTTTCATATTTTTGGAGACTCAAATATTTAAGTACTGAAATATTCAATTTTTTAATTTTTGGATATCTGAACATTCAAATTCCTTGATTTCTGAATCTGGAAATCCCAAAATCACATTCGTGAATTTTCCTATCTATCTTTCACACAAACACACATGAACACATACATACATACTATACACACTCACACATACATTACATGAACACATACGTACATACATACTATACGCATGCACACATACATACATAAACACATGCATACGTACATACTATACACATACATACTTATTCGCAAGAACACATATTTGTACACACACATCATACACATACATATTTGTTCAGTCACATAACAATCACATTATCAATCATATTTACTAGTACCTATAGAAAATTCCTTGATGTCATAGTAAAATTAATATGATACAAAATAAGTGAATCAATCTTTGTATCGACTTATATTTCACCGCCATATATGCGCATAAAATTCGTTCAAAATGAAATATCGACCAATTAAATATACATGAAAACACACAGTATAAATGAAATCAACTTTTGTGATAATTGAAATCGGATATCTACGTCTCAACGATGCAAATCCACGAAAATACGATCTACTTACCTCTCGTCTGACCACACCAGTACTATACTACTGAAATCCACCGCTGTCCTAATAGGCCGTAAAGAGGTGATCGCAAAAACCAGAAATAGTATTGATCGATCGTAACAAGTTCGAAACACGAACTGACCTACAGTTACCGAGAAACACGTATGGAATAACAGGAACCATAAAACTGTGCGTAAACAAGCCAAATATCCAAGCAACGGCACGACCGTAATAAACCCGATTCGTTGCGTGAAACCAAAGAGAGACGCGGAGTTAAAAAGCTCACAGAAAGAAAAACAAATATGTTTGCTTCTGGAGAAACAATTGAACGAGGCATTTTGCACTTTGGATAACCTGGCAAATTCTTCGAGAGCGTTGGTAGACACGCGAGCAAACACATCCTGGTAACTGTTTAATAGAACACGGAGGCAAAGGAGGCCACGTGATCCTGGTCCTATCCAAATATTATCCCGAACGTTGCAGGGAAGAATAAACAGACGGAGGCAAGAGTACATCTCATTAGCCTAGTTTATTTGAAAACATTTATTGAGATCGAGCGGTGCCATTCAACTCGTACGATATCACGTTTCTTTCAACTTTCTTCCAGATTCGCAACTTTCAATACATTGGCCGCTTTTGATTACTCTTTAATTGCCTCGCAGCTGCTGACTGCCAATTATTTATAACGTCATCTGACGGATTAAGTCGTTTAACGTCTGCAAATGTCACTACGAATGCATTCGTTATTAAATTTCTACCATGACAGCATTCGCAAATTGACTGAAAAGCAATCAATGACCAGATTAAGCCGCTTAACGTCTGCAAATGTCGCTACGAATGTATTCATCATTAAATTTCTACCATACAGTATTCACAAATTGACTGAAAAGCAGTCGTTGACCATAGCGAAAAATATTTGAAAACATCCTGTAATACTGATAGAGTATGGTGATAAAGAATTGAATAGTATTTTCAAGTTAATAGAAAAGTGATGAAAGATCGTCATGATGGAAAATATTTGAAAAAATTCTGAAGTGAATTCTACAGTAACAAAGAATGTAACAGTGCAAATAATTAACCTTCTCCACACTAAATTTTTAAACCTCCAATTCAGTAGTTGCTAAAGTTTTTCACCAGACAATCAAGAATATCAAGTATGCAAATTAGAGGTAAAGAAACCGATAATGCAGAAACGCGAAGATCAATTGGTAGTTACATGTATCGTTAGAAAAGGAACGAAGACTATTCCGTGTAACGATACGAAGGGTCTGGCAATAATATAGAAACAAACTTGGCTGGTTCGAGTATGCTCGAAGGGTACTTCAATTTCAATACAATCACGTCCACAACATGAGATGGTTCGTTACGACGTTGTTGAAAGTGCAACGTCCTGCGGACTTGTTTTGATCGATTTCAGCACAGCCGGTTGTTAGAAGCTAAATGCTTCTTAGGCACTCGAGAATCGAGTGCTAAGACGAGTACGAAGCACTTCTTAGAATAGAGAAGATCAACGACACACACAAAGTCGCTAAAATGCCGATGTAATATTCTGCTGTTCATGATTCTTATTACTGGAAGCTCTTAAAGCATCAATTTATTTATTCAAGTTGTCAAAATGAATTTATTCATTCAAGTTGATAAAATGAATCTATTCATTCAAGTTGCTGAAATGAATCTATTCATTCAAGTTGCTGAAATGAATCTATTCATTCAAGTTGCTGAAATGAATTTATACATTCAAGTTGATAAAATGAATTTATTTATTCAAGTTTCTAAAATGAATTCATTCATTCAAGTTTCTAAAATGAATTTAATCATTCAAGTTGCTATAATGAATTTATTCATTCAAGTTGTTATAATGAATTTATTCATTCAAGTCGCTGTAATGAATCTATTCTTTCAAGTTGCTAAAGTGAACTTAACCTACTCAAGTTGCTGAAGTAACTTTTTTATGTTCTGATGTTTCAGACATCATTGAAGTCAATGAGAATATCAATTGCAGTTGTTCAACGTCTATGATGATCCCTTTGTACATATCATGTGATTAAGAATTTTTAAATGAAGTATTTTATCAGTCTGTTGAAATTGCTCATTCTGTTATTTGGATCTCTGTAATTATTAATGATTTTAATTGTCTAAAATTGTTCATCTTCGACAAAGATGTTTGACAAAAATAATTTTGTAAACAACTATTTTACAAACTCAAATTGTCGAAGTTACCTTATAAACCTTATATTTTAACATTTTAAATATAATTGAGTACTATAATTATCCCAAGCTGTATTACGAAATGAAGTAATTTTTAGAACTAGTTTATTTTGTACAAATTCGTATAATTTACTAGTACAATTATATGTGTATAGAACACGTAAGAGTATAACAGTTATGAGTGTAATCGTGCAACATCGTGCACATGATTCATAATTTCGTGAGATTATGAAAGAGTTAAAGAACTAAGCGTCCCTTTGATTCGTCAACCCGACAATCCTTTGCGTTCCATAGTCGACAAATGCAGCAAACGGAACAAACGGAACGAATCAAAGACGACAAGTCGCCATTGTAAGATACCGTGCTTTGTCGCGGTTCTCAACGGAAGTCACAATGCCGGAAGAAAGATTGACCTTAGCAATCTAACCGGTGTCACGTTAGAACCCGGGAGGAGGGTTTGTTCTCAGCGCGATGCTTTCTCAGGAAAAATTGGCTACCAGCCAATGAACCGAAATGTGGGCCAAATGTCTTTCTCGCATCCCCGCACGTTGTTCCAGGGATTCGTTGATAATCCACCTCCCATTCCCGCAGGACGTCCGATGCAAATGACATCGGTATATCTTCGACGTTAATTGTACCCTTTGACCCCGATCGATTCTCTGTCTTCTACCCTTTGTTCTTGACACACACGTGTCCTCCATTTGCCTCTATGCTTTGTGTAATTTATTTTTACATGTATGTAACGTCATGTGCTGCAGTTTATACTACTTTATTTATAGATTACAGATTTTTTTATTTACAGGTACAAGATTTATTTTAGTGGGAAAAATTTTAGGACTTTTGTCGTGTGTTTTAGTAAATGTTGTCTGAAGCAGCTTTTGGTGACGCGGATACAAAATTTTTTAATTTGTTAGCATAGTATCTTGTTTATGACACTTTGTATATTAGAGTGCTGAAGGTTTCTAATAAATTGCTGCACCAAATATTTATAATTTTGTAACATATATTAACTTAAATGATCAAACTTCAACATTCATTATTTATTAATAAATGTAAAAGGGAGTTTTAAATGATGTCAGAGATATAAATATATTTGTCCTTTACGACATTACATATGTTTATAATTAATACTTGTAAATTTTATTCTTTATTAACAATGGTTATGAATAATATTTATGAACAATACTATTTGTTAAGAATGATTATGAATAACAACATAAGCAATACTATTTATTAAGAATGATTATGAATAATATTTATATACAATACTATTTGTTAAGAATGGTTATGGATAATGTTTACACGTAATACTGTTTATTAAGAATAATTATGAATAACATTTATAAGCAGTACTTTGTATTAAGAATGATTATGAACATTCGAAAGATGTGGTGTTTACAAAAAATATTTACAGTCATTATATTCTTGATAGAACAAAGATAGGATTGAGTTTTGTCGACCAAATAAAAGAAAATGACTCTTGTATTCCTGTTTCGAGCACAGCACAAATACAATACGTGGAATCAGCTTCTATGGAATTTATTGATAATCTCATAGATGAGTGACAGTATGTCAGATGCAAATGGCGTTGGTAAGTCTTCCATTCGGTCGTAATTGATCATTCCTTCGTGTCGTTCGCTCGTATCTGACATTCGAAAATGTATAAACTCGAAATTACTCTGTTTCCCGTCTTCGCTCTTTTGCCAACTCATCCTCGTGATTGACAGAATTCGGTGAATATTGGGGTGGATTCTTAATTTACAAACATTACTAAAATATTTGCAAATAATTATAGACTAGAAGTGTTTACAACGCAATGATTTGAGTAATACACATATGTGATTTGTATAACACTATTTTTAAAGTGCGTACAATGCGTACGAGATTATCTCATGTATCGTTTTGAAAGCAAGATGAATTCACAACCCTATTTCCGGTGTACAAGCGTTCCGTGAAACTGATTTCACGGAAAATCTGCATACATTACGCGATGCGTCAAATGCAAATGACGCCGATAAATTTACAACGCTAAGCACGCCACGGCTACAATTAGAGAAGCACTAACTAAAATCATACGAACTATTCTGTAATTAAAATAACAATCTACATATCCTTAAATATTCCCAAATTTTTACCCATTTTGGTGTAAAATATTTGAACGTGTAATTCAATATTCAGTATTGAAACTGACAACAATATTGTAACAAACAGTTGATGTTTAGAGTAATAACACTTGCAATAATTACTGAACTTATAAAAATTGTTTTTCTACTATTTTTTCAATTTTCAAGTATTTTTTTTATGAACACCCAGTATCATAATTTAAAGAACCACTGTATTAAATAAATATAGGTTATAAAATGTCGACTACAATTGGATAATTATTCTTTAACACTAAAACTACCAAAAAGGTCCAATGATCCTTTTACAAGTTTTTCATTTTAATTCATTTTAAAATTTATTAAGAAAATGTCTAGAATTTTTGCCAATTTTCATGAAGGTATAGAATCAATGTCTACATAAATTTATGTATTATCACTTGCTTACTTATTTTTCAACTTCATTTTTAGTTTCAGAGTAAGTGTATATTGCACACCGGTAAGTTTAGTGTTAAAATAGCTCATCAACGCGTAATGAACCTATCTCCTTATATATTCAATACAGCAGAAGTATTTTTACATTCAGACAGTAAACTCCTAATAAACATCTTTATTCATCATTATCTAAGGTAAATTGACGGTACTTTTTAATTATCGTCACAACCAAAGCAGAATTAATCCGACTCCCCATAAAAACATGATCGATAACACGGAATCGCGGCCGTGGTGACTCGTTTATTTTTCCGCGTCTGATTTCACGCGCAAGGGTGCACGTTCGAGCGAGTACTTTTTTGTTTTGCCGTTATCGATTTACATTTACGGCCCAACGACACCGGCCGACACAGAAATTGTTCGACGATATCGAGAACAGGATAATTCATGCCGAAAACAACTTGTTCGCCAACGATGAATAGTTTCATTAATCACAAATGAAAAGCCCGCTACCGGGCTCTTTTCCG
This sequence comes from Megachile rotundata, assembly GCF_050947335.1. Classification (NCBI taxonomy): domain Eukaryota; kingdom Metazoa; phylum Arthropoda; class Insecta; order Hymenoptera; family Megachilidae; genus Megachile; species Megachile rotundata. The sequence continues at coordinate 7,493,485 of NC_134991.1, read as the reverse complement.
CGATTTGAGCGAGCAATTCAACGATAATAATTCGATTCCGGCTGTCGCACCGACGTCGTTATCTTTCTACAATTTACAAAACGACTGTCACTGAAATTCCAACTATCCGTTGATCGAATGCTACGTCATAGTGAAGTATGCCTTTGTGGAATTGTTCAAGATGATTTAGTACGAATTTAGCGTTTAAGTAAGGGGGTGGTTCTGCTTTTAATAGAAATTGTGTCAAATGGAATGTGCAATTTTTTAGACTCTTTTGTATAGTAAACAAGTACTAAACTCTTCAAATTTTATAATTTATACATTTTGTAATTTTGTAGTTTTTGGGTTCTCAAATTTCAAGGTTAACAATCACAAGTTTTCAGGCTATTAGATTTTCAAATTTTTAAATTCGTAACTTTTCATATTTAGTCAAGGTTCTTAATTAGCAAGTTCCAAAATTCCCATGTTTTCAAATTTCCAAACTTCGAAATTTTTTAATCTTCTAATTCCGATGTTTCGAAGTTCCCAAGATTGCAAATTTCCACAAATTGCAAATTTTCTAAATCTGAAAATTTCCCAAATCTCAGATTCTCACATCTCTAAATTTCCAAATCACCAAGTGACTAAACCTTCCAATTCTTAAATCTCCAAGATTTCTAAGCTCCAAATCCCTCAATCTTCCACTTCTTAAACTTCCAAGTGCCCCAAATGTCTAAATCCCCAAATCACCGAGTGCCTAAATCTTCCCCTTCTTAAATCTCCAACATTCCTAAACTCCCAAATCCCTAAATCCCTCAATCCTCCTTAAATATGCAAGTTTCTCAAATTCCTGGATTCTAAAATTTTTAAACCACCAATTTTCCTACTTCCCAAATCCTCAAATCCTCAAATCCCCAAATCCAGAAAATACTACTCTACAAAACACTACAATGAACTTCTCTCATATTATCTCTCCATCTCGTTTTATCTCCGCGTCGTATTTTATCACCGTCCCTTATTTTATCTCTCTTAATTTCCATGCACGTCAAGTTTGAATAGCATCAGAAACGCGAAAAGTCGATGCGGAAACGAGGGGACAGGTGTTTATTTTCGAATCTACGTTGGCACGTTCCGCTTGGTTGCATTCTCGTAACGCTGAAAGTATATTACCTTGTCTGTATATCGGTTGCCGTTTCGAAATTGAGATCCCTGCGTGTGTGTACGTGTATGCATCCCTTGTACACTGAGTCCACGGAAATATCAATTCCCAGACGGTTTCAGAACTACACGCCAATTTCTTTGGCACGTAAGCCAACCGTTCGTTCTAATTTACTCACTGCAGGCGCAACTACCCTTGCCAGCCGATTATTATTCGCTGTGTAAAAAGTAGAAAAAAAGAATATGGAAGAAGGGAATACAGAGCAATCGTTAACGAAATTGTATTTTCTTTCTCTACTTCGGCGGCAACGGTCCAATCGTTCGGTATTTTTGTGGCTAAGGGTTGTATTTGATTAAGACTGAATTACTTTTCTGTTTCTTTGTGTTTTTGTAGTGGGCATTTCGAGGGAGATTTATTGGGGAATCTGGAATTGTTGAGGTCAGAAAGTTAGGAGGTTTGGAAGTTTTTAAAATTGCATACTTAATTTCATTGTGAGGTTGGAAAAGTCTGGACAATTAAAAATTTGAAGATGTAGGAATTTTAGGACTTGAGAATATAAAAATTTGGAGTTTTTGAAATTAAAAGTTTAGAAGTTTGATAGATTAAGAAATTGATAACTTTAGGAACTTGAAAAGTGACGAAATTTTGGGGGTTGAAATTATATCTCATATGATATGATTTTTAAGTAAAAGAAATAAATAATGGTTCCCATAATTGTAGGATAAAAATGAATTTGAACACGGTTGTGTTAAAAGAAAAGATTTAATAAAAAATAATAATTTTGAAACGTAATAAGAAGTATCTCCGGGATTATGGAACGGGAGCCAATGCCGCGCGATCTTTTTCCGACGCCGTCGTGGTACGCAATCCACGTTTTCGCGGGAAGCAACAAACAATTCCCGATCGCGGTTTTCATGGTAACGCATGCACGCAGAGCGCGCGCAGCCGAACGTGCATCGGTAAAGCTACCCACTAGGTGTCCAATAATTCGGCACCACATAATACAATGATATCATTTCTAAGTAGAATCAATCAATAATTGTTCCGAGAATATAGTGATATCATTTTTAAGCAGAATCAATCAATAATTGTTTCCAGAAAGCAGTGATGTAATTTTTAAGTAGAATCAGTCAATAATTGTTCCCAAAATATAGTGATACAATTTTTGAGTAGATCAATAATAATTCCCAACACAGACACGATAAAGAAAATGATCGTTGCAACCATTTAATATCGGTAAAGCGGTAACTAGGTCTCGCGTATATTTTTAACGATGGAAAAGATAAACGACAAAGTCTCCTTGATTAATCGCCGACAGCCTGTTTTTTCGCCTCCTCTTGTACGCTCGCGTTCCGTTCAAGAAAAAGCAGGAAGAGTGGTAATCATAATAAAGCTTTCCTGCTGCTTTCATTCATAACTGCTCGGCCGTCTTGGCGGTACCGCGCGAACAAACAAATTATCGAGAATGAATTCTTTCTCTTTTCTTAGTCACCGGAAACAGAAGAACGAGAGGAGGAATTGTTGCCGTCCGCGGAAACGTAAGATTAGTAGCAACCTTCTTACCAGACCAATTCCTCGGAATATTCCCCGTTGGCTTTTTCCGACTTTCTTACGGAAACGTGATAAAATCCCACAAAATTTTCTCATGAAAAATATTTGAAAATATTTTGTCTGAGGTTTCACTGGGAACTAGAGGAGTTAATAGTCTCAACGTTGTCATAAATATATTTTTAGTTAATGACTCTGTGTATTGGATCTTTTGAGATTCTGAGATTCTAAGATTTTGAATTTGCAAAAGTTCAAAGTTTTGCAGGTTCAAAATTTTCAAGAAATCTCAAGGTTTCAATGTGCTATGACTTTCAAATCTCAAAGTATTCTCACGTGCTAAACTTTTAAGGGTCTCAAATTTTATGGTATTAGGTCCTATAATTTTTAGAAATCTAAAAATCTATGGTTCCTAGGTTTTAATTGTCCAAAATTCTATAGCTTCCAAATCCCAAGATCCCAAAGCTTTAATATCGCAGATTTCTGAAATTCTCAAGAAGCAGCGTTTCTAAAAACCCCGTAATTTCCTTATCCCAAAGTCCTATAATTTCCGTAACCCAAAGTCCCAAAACTCCAATATCCTAAAACACCAAAATTAAAAAATTGCAACATCTCCGAATCTTCATCCCGCTAATTTGCAACAACCCACGCATCAACTGTTCCCGCAAACAGAGCGAAAAAGAAGTTTGCGTTGCAATTAAATTGATTTCCCCCGAACGCGTGTATCACGTAAAAGAGCTTCACCGAATCGAAACCGCGTAGCTAATTAAACCGATCGCCGCCCCGATCGATTAATTAATTGAAAGGAAAAAAAAAGAACCGAGAAAATCCCCCGCGACTGTTTGGCGCCAACTAATTTTCATTATTATCCCGGCGATTATCCCTTATCCCTCCGTCGAATTAAACACGGAAAGGGAAGCCACAGAATCGAATTCGGAGCGTGGACGGATCGATATCGGCAGCGATGCGGACCGAACCAATAAAACTCCACGGAGAGGACAGAATGCAGGCTAACTTCCCACACCGTTGTTGCAGAAACTTTAATCAGGCCAGTTCTGTTTCATCGGAGTCGAAATCAAACGGCCCGTTCCGGACAATGAGGATCGATCGTGTCACCCTTCGTCGCGCGAGAAAGGGATGATCGTTCGTTGAAAAGAACCAACATATCGCCCGCGGGTTCTTCCGTGAACGGAGGTTTCACGAAACGGGGCGAAAAAAAAACACCGGCGAGGTGCGACAATGGAAACGGTAGTCGTCGGTGCACCCCGTTAACGGGATCAGGAAATCTGATTTTCCGATTCCCATTCAGGCCACTTTTTTTCTTCTGTCGAACGCCGACAGAGACACCGTGGAAGCCAGTCGTGCTATACATAATTCCGAGTCCTTGTTCCTGAAAATATCGTGCCACTCTGGCCGTGGACGTGAGAGTGTTTTCGAGGAAGAAGGCCTCGGTTGTATTGGTGGCAACAGGAGGTGGTATTGATTTTCTGGTACGATACGGCAACAACGAGGTGGAGCCATCGCAGCTCCATCGGTACCACCGCCATATTTGTTTCCCCCAGGAAGACCAGGGAGAGACTGCGGAAAGTGGATTTTCCAAGGGCTTCTTCCAGTCGCTGATTCATCGCCGATTCACGTAAGTACAACCAGTTGACGGTTACGCGTTCAAGCTCGAGCTTTTCGAGCCCTCGTTCGAGCGACGTTCAAACGATTTATCGACACGCGACACACTGCGGCGAACCGTGACCGCCGATCGCTCGCGGTTCCTGTCTTTCGACACAGGCTCGTGTAAACAACGTGACCGATTGACAGGTGGTTGTTTCCGCCAGAGTGATTTTTGTTCCGCGGATTTTTTGATAGTGTAAAGGTTCGGTCGAAATTTCGTGCCTCGGTAGACGCGAAACTTGGATGCGCCAATTTGACGCATCCTCATGGACGCTCATCCTTCTTCGGTTTCGGACACTTTTGGATGGTGTATCGTTTTCGTGGGAATATTTAATTGATACGGGGTAAGTGTGTGTAGTTTCTGTGTACAACCGGACCGATGATCGTTAAACGATCGATCAGATCTATAATTAGACGCAGCACGTGGCGATAAAGTAACGTGTGTTCACGGGTCTATGCAACCGTATCACGGTTTCGTGTCTTTGGGATATAAAAGACGATGTCTAGGCTCTTTCTGCAGTGTTAGAAGTCATTGATGTTTGATAAAATATATATGAGCATGTTGTGGTCGAAAATGGAAACATCTGGAAGTGTTAGTTTGGAAAAGTTTATTCAAACATTGCGTGGGAAGATCAATAAATATGAAAATATTATTTAGCTTCTATAAAAAATTTTTTCATTTTGTCAGTAAATATTTTGATCGACAGAACGTTTGCCTGGGAAACCTTGACATTTACAGCTTTGTTTTCACTCTGCACCTTCTTTGTTCTATAGGATTTAATTCAAGAAATACTTTTACACTTTTGATAGAAGATAACATACTTTTTCATTGAATATTAATTTTCATTGAATACTAATAAAATTGACGTATATTAACAGATTTGAGAACGTTAAAATTATTTTATATATTTGATTTTGGAAAGTACATAACGAAGTTTGCTTCGAATCGATGGAGCTTCTGTTTAATGTTATTTTATTTGACGTGTATCGACTGTTACCTGACCGTGATCTCTTTACGCATCAAAACTTGATTAAATCGAGTTAGATGTGATGTAAATCGAAGTGGTACAAGTGCATTGTATTCGTGTTATTTCTTTCTGTTACTTGGCAATGAGAAGTCAGCCTTTGTACATTTCACGTCAAACCATTGGAGTTACTGTAAGAAATCTTTTTTCTATATTTGTTAAGAATAATGTTTAATTTCATACATTATTTTTGGTACACAATTGATGGATAATATTTATATTTATTATTATAGTATACAATTATAGAAATGTTTGAGAAGAAGTTTATTCAAGTTGTGTTATGAAACGAATAGTACAATATTTTAGTGTAATGAATGTTTTAATACAGTTAATGAATGACGTATTCTTTGATAATATAAAATATATAAACACAATTTTTTCATGACATATATAGTCTCAGTTGTTTCATATAACATAATTATTTCATAACACAAAGTATAAAAATTCAAATATTTCATAACATAAAATATGCACTTTTATAACATAAAATCTATAATCCTTTCATAATGTAAAATATTTAACCTAAATCCTTTCATAACCTAAAAATTTAACCTCAATTCAGTTATAACACAAAATACATAATCTCAATCCTTTCATAACATAAAATATTTAACCTCAATTCATTCATATCATAAAATATATAATCTCAATCCTTTCATAACATAAAGTATTAAACCTCAAGTGCATAACATAAAATACATAATAAAAATTTTTTCATAACCTAAAATTTTAACCTCAACTCGTCCTTAACATAAAATACATAATAACAATCTTTTCATAATAGTAAAACCTTAATCAGTAAAAACTTAAACTCGAACAATTCTTGACTAATGCAGTATTCTCGTTAATGCCAACAAATCTTTATAGTTTCGATTTATCTTAAACCGAAGTCATCCATCATGAATGTCAGACATCTTTACAACTGCGGTTTAAATTCATTCGGTACTCCACTACATCGGTATGAGTATAATGTTCAATCTTCTTCTATAACGTCTATCCCTTGACCCTATAACGATTCACGAAACCGATATAATCTTCCATTTCTCGTGGCACACGTCGCACCAAGAGTTTCCTCGAGCGATTTCATCTTCAATAAGCAGTATCTTCGAACTCGTCGCACGAACGAATCGAACGGGAAAACCGATTCAGTCGATAAATAGCAGGCGATAAAAATTTCAAGTTAAAACGTAGCTCTCCCGGGATGTGAACGAACTCGAGCGATCGATCTGTATAAGAAATAAAAATGCGTGAACGAAGCGATCGAGTAGAATTTTCCGAGCGCGACTCGACCATAAATCAGACAAACAGGGAGTTTACACCGAAATATTTATGCCGGCAGCGGCGGAGAGCGCGAAAGGGTGGCGCTCGTTTAACGAGCACCGCGACGCGACGAAAAAAAGGAACAGGGTGAACAAAAACAAAAGAGACGAAAAGTGCTGCGCTTGCTTAACTAGAGGCGGGACCAACAAGAACAAAGGAGAGACGCACGAAACGTCGAGTGTAATTAGTGACGACTTTAAAACGGGCTGTATCCTTCGATTCAGGTTCGGAAGGTAAATCGTCGAGAAAATGGGAGTTTAATGGGGTTTCGAGACTATGACTGTGCTAGGTGTGTAGGCGACAAATTATAAATTTGTGAATATTTAGTATTTACGTGCATTTGCTTTCATTGTTGTTTCGTTAATTTTATATTACGTTTACTGGATGGAAGACTTTCTGTTTGGAAGTTAAGAGAATTTTGAAGTTGTTAATTTTTGAGCTTGATGGTATAGAAATTTTCATATTGATCGTTTTATAAGTTTACAATTTTTGACATGTCTGATGTTATAGGTTCAGAAATTTAGGGATTCACATATTCACATATTCACATATGTACAAATTCACACATTCACAGTTTCATTGATTTATAAATTCACAAGTTCAAAGATTCACACGTTCATACATTCATACTTTCAGACATTCACACATTCACATATTTACAGATTCATACATTCACACATTCACACGTTCGCACATTCACACATTCACATGTGCACATATTCACATATTTACACATTGAGAGATTCACACACTCACATGTTCACACATTCACACATTCACACATTCACATATGCACATATGCACATATTCACATATTCAAAGATTCACACGCTCACATGTTCACATGTTCACACATTCACAAATTTACGTATTTGTAACTCAGAAATAGACAAACATTCAAGCTGAAATATTTATGAGTCCCAACGATTATTCCCAACAATTAGCTACTTTCAAATTAATGAATGCTATGAATTATTAAATTCTGCTACAATATATTCGCGATCTTTCATGACAGTATTAAAATATTATCACGAGTACTGCCATGCTGGTCGTTGAATTTGATAATCACAGCTAAAATATTAAAACAGACAAAGAAAGTTGAAGAGTTATATCAACTTGGTATCATGCAATCGTTGACTATGCAAATTATAATTGAACTCTCAAGTGCATATCAAAAGTTCGAGTAAAATTAATTACAGCTGTCAGTGACGCAAAGAGTGCGTCAGACTCGTTAAACTAGTGCAAGAGATCAATTACAGACGTGACAAAAAGTAACAGTAAAAATATAAACAACCTATCACTATTAAACTTCCAAGTTATTAATAATAATATTAACGTGCAACATCATTCATGAGTACCACTATTTCTCATCGTGTTAAAATCTTTCGTAAAACATGCACCGAAAGAGTTAACAACAGCGCTATGTATTTTCTCATTAAGGAGAATGTGATATCTGACACGATGTTTGCAGATACAAAAGAACTTAAAATTCTCGATTATATAGTACACAGAATTGCAAAGGACGGTCGATACGCGTAGCGTCGAGATCTCAAACAACAAGGTGTAAAGCTGCAGGCGCCACACCGTCTGCGGCTAACGCTCGATAAACCACATTACACGCTAACGCGTTGTGCCTTCTATTTCCTCCTCCACCTCTTCTTCTTTCTGCTTCTTCTTTTTTCTTCGTCCTCTCTTTTTCCGTTGCTTGCGCATCGAACTGTGTCAACCGTAGTTAAGGTCCTGCCGCGAACGGAAACTGTGTCACAACCTCCATAGTGGCTTCAATTTCGCGAGAATTAAAAAAACTGGAGCGTACATGTTATGGAAAATGCCAGGTTGATACTTAAGTGGTGCTTCTCGGTTAGCACGCGTTATCGCGATACTGGCTTTAATTTCGCGATGAAGAAAAAACCGAGTTTCCACGTCGCTCGCTCTTATTGTACGATTACCACGCAGCGTTCTGAAAAAGAACTCTTCCGTTTTTTATTCTTATTTCACGACGTCGAAGAAAGTGCTACGACCCCATGAGAGATTTCCAGACTACCGTAATTGCCGTTATTACAGCTTCTCGTGTTTTAGCTCGCTCCTTCGAATATTACGAAAATTCGGCCAGGGATTTAATCGCACCAGGAAAATTCCAGCCTCGAATTTTGCTCGAGTTTAAATTACGAAATACGTGCATGATGTGATTTGAACATTGAAAGAGAACGAGCTTTTTAACGCTATTAATTACACGTTAGCGGTCGTACGCTGGTTTTGTCTCGTACTGTCGCTTGCTCTTCAAACTGTGTCACCTGGTCTGAAAGACCTATGGCGAGGAAAACTGTGTCACAGTTGATTCGTGTCGCGAGCTGATAATCTCAAAGGGAAAATAAACTAGTTTTCTTCGTGGATTCAATATTTGAAGTTAAAGTTTTAATGCATTGGGTTCGATAAGTTCACGAAGAAATTCGATAACTTCCACGATGCAATTTTCGTTGAATTTTAGAAATTTCTGCAATTACGGATTACGATATTTTCCTCGTTTAATAATTTTACATTAAAACAACTTTTACGTTTAATTGAATTCTTATTCTATTTTTATGAAATATTAATATTTGCTAATAGTAAACTTCAAATATTTAGCTAACAGTATAATCAACGAAATTTTAACATGACTTTCATTATTGCAGAATTATATTACGACGAACATTTTAATATTAAATTCAATTTAATACTAAATTCATGTATTTAAAATTTGCAATGTACATCATCTTAAACACATCAAAATTTAACAGTAGGAAATTACATAGGAAAATTCATAATTGAAAATATACTACAATAGAATTTTGATGGTTTATGCTGGAAATTTTAATTGTTTTTCTTATGTACTGCATTATGACACTTCAATGTTGGAACGTACGCGATTAAAAAGCGAAACAAGAACGAAATGCAACCTGTTCATGTTAAAATTCTAAGCTTCATTAAAAGAAGTTGAATGTACGACCTAGTTTCACCTAGAACGCATTCGTGTAATGTTTATTCCGTATGCATTTACATGCAGCATAACGATAACATCGATTTCCTGCTACAAATAACGAGCTCGTAGAAAATAACTATGCTTGAAATACTCTTAGATTAAAATATTGCTATCAACAGGAAAGATATACATTTTTCATTTAGTGTACATCTAATTTCAAATATCTCCTGAAACTCCATTATTCGAATAGTAATTATGATTTCCTTTTAAAAAATTTATTTAGATAAATTTATTTATTAAATTTAGATTTGAGCTTGTACCGTGAATTTTATAGTTATATCTTTTATATAATATAGTGATAATTATTTTGTTATGTACTTGAATTTCTAGGCAACAGAAAATGAGTCACACACGTGTTTCAAAATTGAAAATAATTTATACTCAAAATAACTGTCAGCATCCAAAACCACAGACAAGATTTATCAACAAACTTAAAATCTAGAATTATAGATTTTTTACTCTTTTCTAAATTTTAGATCATTTCATTAAGTGCTGAAATTTTGGAATAAAATACTAATAAAACACATGTGCTAAATAAATAAACACGCGTGCAAAAATTCAAAAGAATTTGATAGAAGAGTCAGAACCTCAGAAGACATAAAAATCCCTGAAGTCGAAGTTGTACATCGCACATTGAAATTCGATTAAAACACGAGTAGTTTTTAGCAAGAAGCGTCACGATACAGTTTCTTGCCGCTGGATCCGGCGGATCCCGCCATCTCTGGACGATTATCCTGCAACAGGAATCTTCCTGATGGCACAGTGGTACACCAATGACGTCAAATGCGGCAATGTACGGCGTCGTTGCAGTTCGACAGTGCGCATGCTCGAGCAATCGATCGATGCGCGTTGCCGTTCGAGCTTCTCGGCCGCGCACCCCACACGAGGCGCAAAGCGACCGAAAGCAGAACACGCGCGCGGCCAGCCTCGTCCTGCTGTAAAAAGAACGCCGTGGCTCGAACTTGCGAGAAACTCTGACGTGGAATTGATCAAAATCGCGATGCAAATCCTGGTGAGCCTCTGAAATCGTCAAGATTCTCCAGCGACCGATCTGGACCTAACACAACGTATCGAGGATCAGGAGAAAAACTAGCTAGGGTGGTGACAGCGACTAGAACGCTACAAATGTGACGGTGCAACAAAGAAATTGTTGATCAAACGTTTAGACCGTTTATTTCCATGGCCGGTGGTACGTACAACGCAGGAAACTGATAATTTGAGTAATTTATAAAGAATACAAAAGAGTAATCATCGAGATTAGTGGGTCAGCTGTAACCATGATGTAGAAAAACACAGTGAAATGGCGATGATCGGATGTAGGATGTAAACTGTCGGGATAGTTAATCGCTCCTCGACATCAGGATCCTCTTGGTGATCCAACAAGAGATTCGGCACGATGCCGAAGCAAGTGCCAGTGGAGAACTTGGTGATCCCGCCGCAAGACGGTCGGATCTGCGGGACCATATGCATCTGTCAGATGACAGCAGTTCTGTCCTCCGTAGCTCTGGTCTACCTTACCGTGGCGATCTACATGCCCAGCACCAGAGCGTTTCAATCTGGCATCAGCGAGGTGCCGGTGATGTGCACGACAATACGAGCGGTAAACGCGGACAACTGCGAATGGGGTAGCTGTGGAGAGTGGTGTCTCTCTAAGACGTCCGGCCCCTGCGTTCAGATCCACGTGAACCTCCGCAGGAACGGTTCCACGATCTTGCTGGCGAACTGTACCAACACCACCAACAAGACTTGCTACGGTATCGATCAGGAGAACGCGAAGAAATCGAAATGCATCGCGGACGAGTGCCGCAATTTGACCGGAACGTTCAACTGCTCGTCCGGGGTGTGTATCAACATAACCGACGCGTTCGAATGCATATTCCACGACACCGATCCGCCCATGAAGTGTTCCGGTAGACGAGGAAAGATCACCTGCATAGACATAGACGGTCTGTTCAACTGCAACCGCGGTACCTGCGAGAGAATCAGGACCCCGTATAACTGCGACCGCAGGTGTGTGGACATCCCGACCAGGAACAAGAACATGATCCTGTTGAGCGGCGATAAAGTGTACCTGAGTCAGTGCGAGAGGGCTATAGACGTGCAGACGAATCGAGAGATCTGGCACGAGGACCGCGGAGACGTGATGATGGCGTCCTGCTACGGGATTTTCAACTCCACCCTAGGTGTCGAGGCTGTGGATTGCATCAACGGCTCGGTTCTGGAGAAGGACCTGCTAACTGACCTGACCAACTTCACCTACTTGTCTTATCTGAACATTTTCGCCACCAAACCATTGGACGAAACTAGAATGGTCGCTCCACCCGAACAGGACCTCATCATCGCTAACGAAAGTCGCCTGCTGATCAATCTGGAAGGTTGCGTCAACACCCTTCGCGAGGAGTGCAAGGAGTTCCTTCATGAATATGGAAAGGACGGGTCCGATCATAACGCACGCGCTAGATTTCCTTGTTATTACGCGGAAAGCAACACCGGCATAGTCGTGTCCCGGTTCAACTTGGAAAACACCTACAAGGAGTTCTTGATCGCGTTATTGTTGCCTAGTATTCTGTTCGTCGTCAGTTGTCTGACGCTGATCTTTTGTCAGAGGACCGTAGTGGTCGGCGATGATGCCAAGATGAGATTCAAGGGCACCGTCGGGGCACATGGGTCGATAGAGAAGAGCGCTTCGGGTAACCTAGGGGATGCTGGCGGAGGAAACTCTGCTATGTCTCTCTGAGATCCGTCACGTAAGGACTTTTCAACAACCCTCGAACGATTTTTCACATTTTTTGGATAACGTCCTTGGACGATTTAAGATTTTATACTTCTGGAAGTATCTGGTTGTCTGCAGGAAATGTTTGCACTTCTTCAATTGATTAGTTTCTATAATTTAGCATTTCTATAGGAATAATTTTTATTGTTATCGATTTAACAGTTAGATAAACACTGCGGTGTTAAAACATTTTATAACAAGAGGTAATCAAAGATTTGAATGGTCTTACATAATTTTCAACCTAGACCTTACATAATTTTAAACAGCCTTACACAATTTTTAACCCTAAATAATCTTGTTAATGAAATTTATCGTCATTATAGACGTGGAAGTATCTTTTCAAATGTCTCAAGACTTCTCCTCATATAAATTGACTAGGTAGTTTCAGAATTTTTGATGTACTGATAGTACAAGTCTTCAGGAGCAATTCCTTATTGCTACGAATATAATAATTAAGTACTTGCATTTTTTTCTTTGAAACATAACTTGACAATGATCCTTCATATTTCTTATATAGTAGTCATGAATCTAATAATTAAATTCGTTGCCCCGAAGTGTGATTTAAAAAGAGTTAACCAAAGACTCGAACAGCCTAATAATTTTTAAACGTGTCAAAGGAACTACAAAATGGTTAATTAAAACATTTGTTTGTTCACAGGCATTCCCCTCCTGGAGGAGAGTCCGGCTCGTCAGTCGATATTCTCCCTGCGCGGGCATTACTAAGGTGTGGGGAGGGGGGGAACGCGTGGTTAAAATTCTCATCTTGCAAAAAGCAAAAAAATACTCAAAAGCATACAACAAACACAGTTCAGCAAAAAAAAGCTAAGCATCGAGAAAAAAGAAAACGAGCCAAAAAAAAATAAGAGAGAGAGCAAAAACACGGTGAAGAGAAAACGTATCAAAGCAAAGATTTCTCTTAATTGCACTGCCTGTACACACAAACATATTCGAGAGCACACGTGCTTGTTTTTTTAAACGTAAAATCGTGTTGAACGGACACACACACAGAGACACACAAAGAAAGACATACTTATAAAACGCACGTGGATCGATCGAACGATTGCTTCGAACTGTTTATACGACACCCAGCTCTCGCCTGTTTCTCTCTTCTGCCGACAAAAGGAGATCCTGAAATACTTCGGACTCGACCATTGAGATATACTTTTTCGGATTACGACGGAAACTGGAACCAGACAATTCGGCGTCTTTCACACGTGACACGTTTCGTCGGTAGCTTTTTAAGTGTCCCCCTTTTCTGATTGATTCGCCGTGACAGTAGATAAGAAACCATCTTATTACATATAGCCTGCGCGTATCGAGACTAAGCAAACGTTGTAACCACCACATTCTACACGCCGTACACTTTGAGGATCGAAGGACGTGCCTTGCTGGTATATGATCGATCAGAGACAATCGCTGCACCGATAATCGCCATACAACACACAAGCTCTTTGACGATTTGTCGCTTCGTTTCACCTGAATCTTTTCAAAGTAAACCTTGAACCTGCTATAAAGTTTAGAAGCTCGGCCTACGGTGATACAGGAGTTTTAAGTTCGAAAAGTTAATCATTCGAAGATTTCGGATCAGAGAAACAAAGTCACACGAACACGACACGTTTTTCAACCGGTTACAAGAGTCTCGTTGCCCCTGGAGGCAGAGAAATTTTTATAATTTGGTAATTGGGTCCCAGCGACCCAAACAACGAAGCAATCATTGATTCCGACGAGTCGACGGTCATCATGGGTGCCCAGGAAGAGGACACCAAGTCCAGCACCATGGGCGGGGTGCTACCGGTGGTGGAAGTTGCGTCTTTAGTGGAAAAGGCCAAGTTCTACACGTCTCTTTGTCTGGGCACCACGGCCATTCTTGCCGTATTTGCTTTTCTTTTCTTAATACCCTTCGTCGTGGAACCTGCCATTTCCACCATTTTGGCCGATTTCTCTCCTCACGCCGTAGCCTGCGTTGTCACCGATCACGTTTACGCCGAGGGACTGAAAAACTGCTCGTGGGCAAGCTGTAGGGAAGGTACGACTTTCATCTTTATTCAAACTTTTCTATTTTGTTTGATGACTCTACACATATCTCTGTGTGATACTTTCTCAGATAACTATTTTTGACTTTTGCACATATTTAGTTTCAAGATTGTTCATATTTCATACAGATCAAATTACGAATATAGTTTGTTTTCATACAGTGGTCTCTGCAGTGGTAACTTTGATTAAAAATGCAGTGGTGACTGATTAAAAATTTTGTCTATCAAATTTCTTAAATAGTCACTCAAAAGAAACATGAAGATTTACTTGTTACTTCAAATCAGATTTCAAGATAGATTTATCCCACTTCAAGTGGGATTTAGTCTAGGTATCAGAATGTAAAAATTGATGTATGAATCATGTTCAAAGATGTTGAATGAATATGCATTAGACATCTCACGCAAATGTCAAGAACGAGGGTTGGTTTTAATTACGAAATGAATATCGCAGGTTGTACCAGCGCCGCACTTCGTTGCCATCAGATCAGAGTCAACTATACAAGATTGACTTTCGAAGAATTCGTGGCGAAACCATTAGGTTCCATCCCATGGGACGTTCCAGACACGAAATTCTTCGTGAACACGGAAGGCTGCGGTTATCCACCTAGGGTGAATTGTTCTGATTTTGCGAAGAAATTCGGATACTCGAACATGGGGAAGATATTTCCGTGTTATTACAGCAGAACACACCCCGAGACTGTCGTCGCAAGGTATAATTATACATACTTCGTTCGTGAGCACTGTGCAAGCACGAAATGTCTCATGTTTGATGCATACTATGCAGAACATGATGGATCAATAAGTTCGAAATTAATATACTGCTCTGTGAGAAACTTTGTTAGTCTCTCTCTGAATACATTTCTTTCTGTATTTTCAAAGTGTCATTTTTTAATTTCAAATTGAAGTCGTGTATTATGAGAATTCATATGAGCTTGTCAATATACTATGATAAACAATGTTACAAAATTTATTAGAAACTTCAACAATTTTCTAAATATACTCGTTAACTGATTTGGAAGTTTTGTTTAAAAATATTATTTCCTAATTTTCAAGGTATATGAATTTTTACCTCAAGATGCTGCTATGAAAATATACCATATAATAATGAGAACATTTTGAAGATATCATTTGTAGAGCAATAATTGAATAATTCATATTGGAAATATTTTACAGAATTTCACAGAAAGTTAGTTAAATTGAAGTAACAGTTTCAGTCCGTTTCTACTGTCGCATTTATGTAAAGTATATTTTATAATAAAAATCAATGTTTGATTTTTGTGGATGTTTTCAGGTACTCTTGGGACGAAAATTTGAGGCACCTCGTTCTAGCCTTGGTAGTGCCTATCGTTCTTTTCGCGGTATCCCTTGGTGTGTTGTGTTATTGGTACTGCCCACCGATGGGCAAAACTTGCGGAGGACCAGGCCGTAATCTGATTGACAAGTACGCCAGGAAGGAAGAGTAAGTAACGTGTATGTATGCAGTGCCCAGTGTGGCTAGAAGAAACTATAACCTATTGTGACTTTCAAATTGCTTCGAGGAAGTATCGAAAACTTGCAATCTTTGATTATCATTTCATCTCATTAACAAAATTATTCTAAAAGTCCTAGAAAATTATTTAAATTACATGCGTTGACTACAGCGATGATTGACCTCAGAAGACCATTCTATTTCCTAGTAACATTGCTATAGCAAATAAATTATTTTTACAACTTTTAAGAAACTTTATAAGTTTCAATTATTCTTATAAGTGCGTCAACTATCGTTAAAAGTTTGATGTGAATAAAAAAAAAATTGCGACTCAAGTAAAATGTGCAAGTCTACTTAGTGGAGAACGAAGACACAGCAGATGCGTCAAGAATAAAATATTAAACAATTGTTTTTCTATTTCTTCCAAGTTGAAGATAGTTCCTTGAAGTAATACTTCTCGATGTAGCTCGACAAAGAGGTCCTGTTGTATTTTCTATCACCAGTTTTCTGTTGCATTCGTACAGCATCCTGGGAGAAGACGAAGAGGAATACTGACTGCTGCCAAGGGCTCACCCCCCAGCGCGGGAGTGACGCCGAAGAAATTACTGAAAATCCTCAGCGTACTTTGCGTTCTAAAAACTCCAAACGATCCTTCGAAAGCAATAGCAACGTGGTAGAACAAGATTCCAGCAACGAAGACAAGTTCAATTCGCTCCTAATTCAACGCGGCTGACTTATATCGAACCTCACTACTTCCAACCAATGTTGAGCTTCAATTTATCGCACTTAAGCTTGGTCGATTGCCTTCGTTATAAAAAAATAGACAAAATATTCGTTACGAACTCTTTGTTTATTTATCTCGCTTGGACATTCGCAGTGCCGCCGATTAAATTTGGTATTGGGGTAAAATTCACTGAAAGTTATTGGGTTTGAAAGTTATAATATTATCAGAAATAATAGGGTGTTGAGGAAAAATTTGGCGCTTTGGGAAATTGAAAATTTGAGCTACTGAGAATTTAGGGATGGGGATTTGGGGTTTGGGAAATTTGGGAAAATGGCGATTTGAGGTATTGGAGGAATTGGGAGATGGGAATTGGAGGTGCTGGAAAATTTGGAAAACGGCGACTTGGTATAGCGGAAATTTGGGGAATTGGGAATTTGGAAATTTGGGAATTTGGGAATTTGGGAAGTTGGGAAGTTGGGAAATTGGGAAATTGGGAAATTGGGAAAATGGGAAATTGGGAAATTCAGAATTTAGAAATTTCAGAAATTAGGAGATTGGGAGATTGGGAGATTGGAAAATTGAGAATTTGGGGCATTAGAAATTTGGGGTATTAGGAATTTGGGAAATTGGAAAATTGGGAATTTGGAAATTAGAAAATTGGAAATTGGAAAATTGGCAAATTGAAAAAATGGAAAATCGTAAAATTTGAAAATTTCTCTAAACCCAACAATAACTTTGAGCCCTCAAAACGGCGGTCCTGCGTTTGCCCTTTAATTTCAATAAAACTCGCGCAGCAATTCCATAAAGATTATCCAACGACAAACCGCGATTCTGGACAAAATTAAGTTAAGATGTAAAAAACGAGATCGCGTATCGAAAGTGTCATCGCTATTTTCTGAGGTGTTAAACAGATGTCTGCGATATTTTTACATAGCAAATAATCTTATTTGATCGATTTCGATGTGCGAGTGTCGATCGTTTAACCGCGCGATTTTTATACGAACGCAATAAGAAATTTTTAAAGACAGATCGTTAACGTACGGGATAAGTATGGTGGTTTATTCGAGAATAGAGCTCGGTCTCGATCATCTACCAGTATTCCAAAGCGAGGTTCAAAAATTACAAGGTGCGCCTTCCTACAACGTGATATAAATTTAAACGTAAGGGATAAATATTTCGAGTGGCACGTTTTCACGCAGTTCGTACTAGGATAAGTGATGCGCTTGTGTAAGATGTATCTGTTAAGTCATATTTATCCGCACGAGGATAAGATGATGAAGATGAAAAATACAGCGAGGAAATATCTTCCAATTATCTTTGTTCGAAGCGTTCATTTGCTTCGATTAACGTTTCAGGATAATTGGACGAGTTATTATTGCGTTTGAAATATCATTTCACCCAAATCTGCGTGTCTGAGGCTCGCGCGAGGCGAGCGAAGTTTGAGAGGCTTGTACTTTACGAAAGTATCGATTCATAGAGTATTCCAAAAAAGACAAAGAACAAATCAAAATCCTGGGTTGTGTCAACAAGATTTTTCGCGTCTTTCAAATATTTCTGGTACGGATTGTTCTATAAGTAATATTGTCTTCACATATGGTAATACATAAATATAGCAGAATTAATATTAAGAAATTATCATACTCATTTACTAAAATTATTATTCATTGCAATATGTCACGTTTGTAATAATTTTTCAGTTTCTTTCATTTCACTTCAAATAAAATCTTTAAATTTAATTTCAGTTACAATATGACTTAAAATTGAAATTAAAGTAATTATACATAGATGTATCCACTAATTGAGAGCAAGTATACAAATCAAATTCATTTACATTTTAAGTGAGTTAAGTCGATATTACTAATAGAATGATTTCATATTTTCAATTAAAAAGAGACTCTATTAAATGAAAGAATAGAAGAAATCTACTAGGGAAAGCCATTTTTGCTCCACCGATTATTTCAAAATAATTATTTCATTATTTTGAACGGAGAGCGGAAAATGATATAAAATATTGACACAATCGCCCCCAGGATCTGTCTTCGCACCAAAAAAGAAAAAACACGTAGTTCATAAGCTTAGCTCGTAAGTTAAGTCTGTGAATATAATCGATTATCTAAAGGAGATCGATATATATATAAAGAATTGTTACAAATTTTTTACGCGGACGCCGCAGACGCGTCGTGGTTCTAGTTAGACGACGATATATTTGCATAAAACGCAAGATGCACGCATGCACGCGTCGTGCATAGTAGTTTATAGCTGTAGATATCGGTTTTCTCAGTTCAGTTTTCGAAGGGACGAGCGATCTGCGTTCCATAAGCTGCGAAACAACGTAATCCAACGAGCATGCTTGGCGTAATGACTAGCAATAATTTTTGACTCCACTCGAATCATGTTTCTGGATTATCGAAACAAAATGTTATCGAACGTGGTGTTTCATAAAATGTGCACATGGGTTCTACAGATGTTCAATTTTATTATATTTTGCTTTGTTTTTCTGTTGGATTGTTATGTTAGGTTAGGTTGGTGATTTGAGAATTTTGGGGATTTGGAGATTTGAGGATTTGGGGATTTAGGGGTTTGCGGGATTTTGAGATTTGAGGATTTTGGGATTTGAGGATTTTGGGATTTGAGGATTTTGGGATTTGAGGATTTTGGGATTTGAGGAAATGCAAATTAGATATTTTAGGAATTTTGGGAGTTGGAGATTTAAAGAATTGGGTAACTGGGAATTGGACAATTTAGAGATTTGGGGAACTGAAAATTGGTAAATTTGGGGATCTGGGGAATTATAGATATCGGAATTTGGAAGTTTGGAAAAGTGAAAATTTGGAAAATTCTAAATGTACAAGTTTGGTCATTAAAATATTTGACAATTTGAAAATTGGGGGATTCAAAGATTTAGGGATTGGAGGATTTGGGAAATTAGGAAATTGAGAAATTGGGGAATTAGGAAATTGGGAAAATTGGGAAAATTAGGAAAATTGAAAAATTGGGAAAATTGGGAAAATTGGAAAATGGGAAGTTAGGAAATTAAGAAATTGGAAAATGGGGAGGTGGGAAATCGAGAAATTGGGAAAATTGGAAAATGGGGAATTGGGAAATTGGGAAATTGAGAAATTGAAAAATTGGAAAATAAGAAAATGGGGTATTGGAAAATTGGGAAGTTGGGATATTTGACAATTAGGAGAGCTGAGAATATGAGAATTTGGGAATCTCGGAGTTTAGGAATTTAGGCAACTGAAAATTAAAAATTCCACTTAAAAATCTGAAATTTCACCAAAATCAACTCTATCAACCTAAACGCACGTTTTATGAAAGCCCATACTGAAAGTTGTCATTCCTTCGAAATTCAAGGATAAGTAATCAAAATCTAGTATTAATGGGCTGTTACAATAATCCCGATAGTTGAACTATAAAAAATACAGCCCAGTTATTATATTAAAAAACGTTGCGCATGCCTCGGTTATAATGTTGATCGTAACGTAGTTATACTTAATCACGAGTTCATCTAACACCCAACGGTGTCTTCACGTAGTTGTTTCGAAGCGTACGGAAACATTGTCGCGACCCCATACATCTAGAATGGTTGTGAATCCTTTACTCGGCCTTAATCCAGGCGTCCACCAAATTCGCATTCGTCTGTGCACGAGAAACGAATTTTAACGGAGCCTTCATTTCGGCACTCATTCCCCACTCGAAGCTTGCTAATCGATTTCCGTTAGCGTGAACGAGCAAGCAAACGATCGACTGATCGAGCACGCGTTTCGAAATTAGCCTGATCGGAAACGATACGAGCAAAATCTTCTCTTTGCGATTTTTCTGTCACGTGAAATTATTGCTCAACACGCACGACACACGTGAGATCAACGTGCACAAAGGAAACGATGAACAAAATGGGACAGATTCACCTTTATTCGAACGGGATTCGATATATTAATTATTAGAGATTTTAAGGTCTTGGTTCGAACGCCATTTTGGGACATTGAGGTTATAAGAAACTTTATTCAGAACTTTCAATCAAAAAATTGTAGTAGAGGGAGCTTTTTGAAATTTCTAACTTTTTAAAAATATTTTCTAACTTATTATTTTATGTGTAGGTCAGATAGAATGAACCTTGGAAAGGTTATGGCCACGTGTGTATCTTTATTTTTCTCTTAAAATCAACATCTGGCAGCTACATGTGTAGACATCACATGTGTAGATGTATAATATTGATAGTATATTAATACTACATGTATTGATACATTGATATTGTTTCTATTAAAAATATGCGAGTGATTATATCTGACGAATGAGTCCATTATTATCTAAGTGAAATAAGCAAAATTGCAGATAAAATGAAATTAACCTTAAGAAGATTGTCCCAGAATGCGACATTTTCTGAACCAACCTCTTCTAGAAAATAACGATTGTGAAAATTCAATCGAACGAAAAATGGAATATCTAGATCTCTCTTTGATCGACGAACAAGAGAGACAGATGAATAGTAATCGATCGAAACAATGATTAACGGAAACATCTCGATGTGAATTGTACTAGGGCATCATTGTGTTTGATCAAACGTGTTCGCGAGTATCGAGGATCGTTCTGGAACGATTCGATAGTCCATCAAGCAGAGCTCGTTCGTCTGCAAGCACTTCCATATCTCTCATATCAGATCGGTTTAGTGCCAATTCGTTAGTCGATTAGAGCGATCATCGAGTTAAAGGTTATTTAGGGTCATCGGTCGCGGGAAAAGACGCCGATGCTATTTAGATAGATCCTATGAAAATTCTAGGAAATCAAAATACGTGCTTAACGCGATGACATTCGTGAAAGATTGAAAACGTAGGTTGAGAATGAAGATAAAAAGTTGATGAGAAAACGAAAAGAGATTAGAAAGCGACGATTAACGTATAAAAAGTCTATTTCTATCGATAATTATTGTATAAATACGCTCTATCGCATGTTATTTGATTATTCTAATGTACCTGCACTTACTATACCGTAATTAAGCCGCTATTCTCTTCCTGTTTCATTTCGTCAAATTTCTTTCGCATTCTTTTTCCCCTCCCTTTCTCGATACGATCGGAATACTTTTATTCCCTTTCTCATTCTCTCTTCTACTTCTCGAGAACGCTTCCCGGTTCTTTATTCGAGAGTTTCTCAACATCACCGTATTTGTCCACCGCTTCGTGCGTACCATTATAAAATTTTCAATATTGTACATACTTATTATTATATACATAACGTACTCGTTCTGCGATACTAACGAACTATTGTAAATAAAAGATTGTACGATTTCGTTTGAAATATACAGAAACAGGTTTTCTGTTAAAAATGCTGCTTTCTATGTTCCACCTTCAACTCTTTCCAACTGAGAAAACAGGAAAATTACGGTGACATTGTCACACAGTTCTAAAAATATTAAAGCAAATTTCTCAAGTTTTAATTATGTACTTGTGACTACTTTGCTTTGCAAATTATTTCAAACTAAATACAAATTGAATTGTTGAAAATTTTTGCATAATTTAAAATGACCAATTTAGGCGAGAGTTAAATAAATTCAATTTAACAGAATATAAATTTCTTCTCAAATCGTAGAATTTAAAAATACACCTCACACTGAAGTGTTTAAAGTTCATTACATTCCATACCAATGAAAAACCACATGGTAATTGTTAAAATACAAATTATTATCGTATTTATCTAAATTACTATGACAACGTATTAAAAAAAATATCATAGAACATAAAATTTTGAGTGGAAGAAATATTTCATCAACATACACGTAGACGCACGTATCGAGAACACGAGACCCGAATATTTATTTCGCGAAGGTGAACCATGTAACTATAGCAATCACCTAAAAAGCTTTCAAGCTTCAATATGTACTCTCCGTCCTTCCGAGGCTTTCGAAAATATTGCGTCGCTGTAACCTAATCTCTATCGAACGGGGAATTTGCTTCCCACGGAAGTCTTATATTAAAGAGAAGTTAAGCGACAGAAAAACAGAATAATATCTTTTACTTCGGTTTCTTTTTAAATCCGTTCTACGTAATTTAATTTGAGTTTGTTACGTCAAGTGTGTAGTTGAAAGAACAGCTAAGGCTGCATTCATGCGTATGTTCTTCAATAAAGTCTATTTTTGTAGAAGGGTATTTTCAGAGAACTAAATATGTGTTTTCTACAAATATTTTGTGTGCTATTTATGAAGAGAATGTATGATAATGCAGTTAATTTAATTAGGGGTTGGAGATTTTTATATTGTATGAAAAGGGAGAGTTAATATTATACTTTAGCTATTTTGGAATAAAAGGATTTTGATATGTGAAATTTGGAGCTTGGAGAATTAGAGAAATTTAAGGAATTTGGAGGATTGTAGGAATTCGAGTAATTTGAGTATTTTGAGGATTTGGAGATTTGAGAAAATTTGGGGAATTTAGGGAATTTGAGGAATATAGGAAATTTGGAGAATTTGGGGAATTTGAGGAATTTGAGGAATTTTGTAAATTTGTGAAATTTGAGGAATTTGGAGAATTTTGAGACTTGGGAGAATTTGGGGAATTTAGAGAATTTTGAGACTTGGGAGAATTTGGGGAATTTTGTGAATTTGGAGAATTTGGAGAGTTTGGGAAATTTGGGGAATTTGAGGAATTTGAGGAATTTGAGAATTTTGAGACTTGGGAGAATTTGGGAAAATTTGGCGAATTTAGGGAATTTGATGAGTTTGGGGAATATAGGAAATGTGGAGAATTTGGAGAGTTTGGGAAATTTGGGGAAACTGGGAAATTGAAAAATTCGGACATTGAGAAATTGGGAAATTAAGAAGTTCAAAAATTAGGAACGTAAAAAGTCAGAAATATGTTGATTTAAGAATAGGAATTTGATCAAAAGGTTAAGAAATTACGATTTTGAGAAACTAAAAATTAACATTCGGTGATATGAACATCTGGAAACTTGACTATTCTTTAAAGAAGTCTGTAATATAAAAATTTGTAACCCTGACAATATGCTGCTCAGTGGTTTGAGAACTTCGCAATTTTGAAATTTACTAAATCTGAAATCCTCAAATCAATCATAAAAATCCTTAATTCCTAAAATTCAGAAATCATTTCCTTCAAACACCTCAATGAAAATACATTCCAAATCCTTTCACCCTAAAAGTTGTCCACACATATTCTCAAACTTCCAAAGTTGTCTACAAATATTCTTCCTAGTACGCGAAGCTGATTCGATACATAAGTCGCGGTAGAAAAAAGCATAGGTCAGCAGCAACCCACTCGTCCACCGTAATTAATCAGCTTTTTGATGCGAAGTCGTATCCACAAGGGTGAACCTCGAGGGCGAGCACAGTCGTAGGCGGATTCTAGGCTGATTCGAGCGCTTAGGGCGATCGGTTCGTGGCAGCTCCCCATAAAAGCTCGGCCACGGTGGTGTTTAGAGCGCAAGCTCGGCATGGGGGAGCTTGCGAGCCATACAACACTCAACGGCAAGCCTTGTTTTCAAACAGTCGTCCGGATTGCGTGGGTGCTTCGTCGTCAGACGTCGTTGAAACTCTGGCGAGCGATTTTCTTTCTCTCCTCGATGTCAACGCACCGCGGATGGCAATGACATCGGGAAACATGGATGGAAATGAGAACGCAAACAACGTGACTAATTAATTGCGCTTCGATAATTTTGTGCTACGAATCACTGTCACATTCTAAGATTTGAAAACTCGAAATTGTGAATTGTGTACATCTTTTGTGAACGATGTTTCATAGTCGAGTGGAACTATTATTGGAATGTAGGATTTTTTCAGTGATCGATGATCTGTGATCGAATACTTTGGTACAATTTTAAATAAAACTGAACGTGAGTACAGAGTGAAATTTGATCTTTTCAAGCAGTAAAAGAGTGATATTTAACACGCTGACCGTTCTCGATACCGGTGACATTTAATAGGACGCGCGATAGTCTTGAAGGTAAAAGATGTCGATCGTGGCGCGAATGCGTTTCTTGGTAAGTGTTTACAATTTTTCAAATTGGAAATTTTTATCTTATAACATCGTTACATTTTTTAACTTCTTTAAAATTTGAAGAGTTATTGGAAACTTACTTTGTTTTATGAAGTTTGAAAACTTTCTTACGTGCACGTGTCAATATCAAAATTTTTATCGATAAGCTGCTGGGCAGTTTTCAAAGAATAATAATTATTGCTAGTATTTGTGTTATGTTAATTATTTGTTGACGAGATTTTTGTTATTATGCGTTCAGATTAAGTGTTTTACGCTGTATTAGGATTATACTTGGGTTTAGTAATACAACACAGAATTATAATCTTCGATCACTTATTGAGTGATCACTTATCGAGTGATCACTTAACGAGACATTTGTCGTTAAATGCATTCATTCTTTAGTGAAGTTAAGATTAATGGTCAAACCCACAAATTTTTTAATACTTATGAAAAGAAATTGCAAAACGATGTAATTTATTAATAATATAATTATTAATTAATAAGATGTATCTATCTTATTGGTGCAATTAAAAATTATGTTAGTTTTTGCACTTTCTGCAGTTCTCTTGCACTCTTGCACTTCTTCAATTTATTCATTTCTTGAACAATTTTGTTATTAAATTATTTTATCGAATTTACTAGTACAAACCAATGTCTGTCACAAAATTTAAGAATTGTACGAAATAGCAAAATTACACAAATTTTAAAGTTAAGCTACCATATAAATTATTATAATTAAAACAAATTACTAATGTAATTATAAAATATCATTATAATTATACTCAAATTGTAATGAAAATTATCATCAAATTTTCATTGAAATTAATATCTAAACTACAACAAAAATGATCATAAAAATTGTCACTAAATATCAAATGTCAGAACTATCACAAAAATTTTCATGAAACTTATCATCAAATTTTCATGGAAATTAAGTTAAGCTACAACGAAAATGATCTTGAAAATTATCATTAAATATCAAATATCAAAACTATCATAAAAATTATCATTAAATATCAAATATCAAAGCTATCATAAAAATTATCATGAAAATTACCATAAAATTTCATAGAATTTATCTAAACTAGAATAAAATTATTTTCAAAATTATCCCTAAATATCAAATGTCAAAACTATCATAAAAATCATCATGAAAATTATCATGAGTTATGAAATATTAAGCGAAAATTGTCTCAATCTTAAGCAAAGCATATTTAAATTTTAATTGCGAAAAAGGTTAAAAGTGAGTCCGACAATTTTACGAATATATACGCAACAGTGAAATCTATACCCATCGCGAAACTTTCGAGGTTCAAAGAAACGAACCAGTTCATAGAATGCCTGCAGGAAAACATTGTTGCTTTAGATAGTCGACGGTGCACTACAATTATCGTGCACGAAAATAGCCTCGTTCTCTCCTAGTATTTCCTTTGATGTCGACTTAAAGACCATTAGATCGTCTCCGTCGCGAGAAGTTTCAGGAAACCCTCTAACGGCCGCGTTTACCAGAGGCTAGAAAGTTTCCCTGAATCGATAGGTATTATTTTCGAATGACCGTTAAGCGATCGCCCCTCGCGTTGTAATAGGATTACGAGTATCTAATTGCACATCATCCGGCGAAGTGCACCTGTTTACACTGGCGCTGCGTCTAATGAAGTTAAAACCAGGTAATTGCCTCAAGTGCATTAACGTTGATACGCGAATGGCGTGTACCGAATGAAAAAGTCGATGAAAAGGGACGAAAAAATGTCGACTAGATACTAGATTGAGCGATCGATAATCGGTAACGATCTACATAATGAATGTTGGACAGAGACCGCGACGTTTGATCAAATAGACACGTTTTATTCTTGACGTTCAGATGATGAATTGGCATCCTTAGAATTCTGGGAACGCTAATCGATTTTGAGAATTCTTTAACAGCGAGATTCTACGAAGTGATGAGTCAAGGTGTCTGAAAAGTCACGAGAGCGGGATTTCTTGAAGAACTGTTTTTAATTATTGGGATAATTAGTTCTATTACGATTACATTGTTCTTACATCGATTACTTTAATTAGTAGGTGGAGAGTAATTAATATTCGATAGTTGAGGTAGTAATCGCTATTTGATTTCAAGTTCTTGTATTAATTGTAAAAGCTTTTGTAATATATTAAAATTCAATAGAATATAATCAAATTGAATTGGTAAGGACCTAATTTGGGACTTCGTTTGTTTTGCTTAAAAATTTGTTAAAACTTATAAAGATTGTTATTTTTTATGATACATTCAAATATTGTCTTAGAAAAACTCAAACTTCTAAACATTCTAAAATACCAAATATTCAAATCCCAAATTTTCAAGCCTTAAATTTTAAACTTCAAGTCAACAAATATCAAACTTCCAAGTTCCTTCTTGTCGTTCCCAAGCTGGAAAATTAACTTTATAAATTTTCAATTTCTGAATCTCCAAACTTGAAAACTTTAAATTCCCAAGATTCCAAAGTTCCATGGCACCGGAATTACAAAATTGTTAATTTGAAAAATCCTGAGGCCTTAAATTCCCAAAATTCTAAAGACCTGTAGTACAATTTTCAAAATGCTAAAAATTTAAAAACGCTAGATTAATTTAAAAATTTAAAAATTTTGAAATTTACTAAAATCCTAAAGTCTATTCTTGAAATTCTGAAATCTTAAAATCCCGAAATCCTGAAATCCTGAAATCCCAAAATCCTATAATTCTAAAGTGCTATGTTCTTAAAATCATATGATTCTATAATCTTAAAATCCTGAAAATCGATGACCTTAGAATCCTATAATCCTAAAATCCTACGACCCTGAAATCTTTAAATCTCAAAATACTCAAATTTCCAAATCCCCAAATCTTCAAATCCAAAAATCCTAAAATCTCCAAATCCCCGAATTCTCAAATCCCAAAATTCTCAAATTCCGAAGTTCTCCAATCCCAAAATTCTCAAATCTCCAAATTCTCGAATCCCCGAATCCTCAAATCCCCAAATCCTCAAATCCCAAACATCTCAAATCCCCGAATCCTCAAATCCTCAAATCCTCGAATTCTCAAATTCCCAAATACTTAAATCCCAAAATTCTCAAATCCCAAAATCCTCAAATCCTCGAATTCTCAAATTCCCAAATACTCAAATCCCAAAATTCTCAAATCCCCGAATCCTCAAATCCTCAAATCCTCAAATCCCAAAAATCTCAAATCCCCGAATCCTCAAATCCTCAAATCCTCGAATTCTCAAATTCCCAAATACTTAAATCCCAAAATTCTCAAATCCCAAAATCCTCAAATCCTCGAATTCTCAAATTCCCAAATACTCAAATCCCAAAATTCTCAAATCCCCGAATCCTCAAATCCTCAAATCCTCAAATCCCAAAAATCTCAAATCCCCGAATCCTCAAATCCTCAAATCCTCGAATTCTCAAATTCCCAAATACTTAAATCCCAAAATTCTCAAATCCCAAAATCCTCAAATCCTAAAATTTTCAAATCCTCAAATCCTCAAATCCCAAAATCTCAAAATCCGAAAATCCCAAAATCCCAAAATCCCAAAACAAAAAAATTCCAGTGCTTCAAAATTCCAATCTCCAAACCCCCCAACTCCCAGCCTCTGTTTTCCAGTCCGTATTCACCCAGCAACCCCTAAACGTTCCATTTTCATCGCTCGATTTTTATCGACTATATTAAACGCGTACGATCGGGTTTCGATCGCGTGTCACCCTTCGATGCTTATGTAAAATCAACCACCTTACATAACCGGAAAATCAATGTTCCACGTGACCTTTTGCAGTCCAGATGATATTTCTTAATCAAGGGTAAAATACTTTCTTTTTTTTTTCCTCTCGAGAGGTGGACCTTGAAAACGTCGATACCGAAGGACGTCGTTCCATTGAAGAATATTTTGTTGGAGAACAATTCCGAGTACGCGTGTATAGTTCTTAGGAATTTAAATACGTACGTGGAAGTTTTCTAGTTCGAGAAACTGTCAAATCGATGAAACACGACGGCTAGTTGGCAACGAGAACATTATGACCGAGACACCTGTTGTGAAGCGTGCTCGAGTTTGTAAAATTCAACGATGCCTCAACTTTCTTGGAAAATAATTCATACCCGCTGGGGCCACAAAATGAATTATATCCTTAGAAAATTTTCCCCTATTCATGTCTTGGAGTGAAACGAAAATTACCGAGCAAGTACCAAATTGTTCGAGTACCAAATTAGGAAGGAATGAGGCTAATCAAATTTTAATATTTTATTTTCTACTTTTTTTTCTCATTTAACCTCAATACACAAACTGTTGAAAGATTGAATTTTATCGTAAAATTTACTAGAAGATAAACCGTATTAAGTATGCACGAAAGAAAACAATGATAAATTCTTGAAATTATTCGACGTATTTATAGACCTGTTTAATAAAATGCAGTTCTTGGACAGATTCAATATGTGTAGTAACAGAGATAAATAACATACTAAATCGAGATTGCTGGAAATAAATGGTTGGAGAGCAATCAATTCCCGTGAACGTTGGAAGCGGCATTAAGAAGGAAACTTATTTACAGAGGTTCGATTCAAGTTGGATGGGAAGCGCGTTATCGGGTCGTTTTTGAGGAAAGTGGATCCGTGAATGCAGTCTGCTTCGTTGAGCTGTAATAAAATATGCTCCGATGACAAATAGAGTTTGTTCGCGGCGAGATTGAGCGATTCGAAGCGAGTGACCCGAGAGGAAGCGTCGTGTCTGAAAGGAGTCCTCGGCTTGATGAGAAACGATTTAGATTAATCCGTTCAGAAATTACTGCGGAGTAGCCGAGGTTTCCAGAAGGGGGAAAAGCAGGACGAGGGGATACCCGATTAAAATACTCGCGATGGGACGGAAGCACAAACGTCGCCTGATACCGGAACAGGATCGCAGGATATGCGGCAGTATCTGCTTCTGTCAGTTCACTATTGTCATCAGCTGCGTCGCGTTGGTTTATCTGAGCGTGGCAATCTACATGCCGTCCCACAGGTAAACGACAAGGCTGCATCGATTAATTGACCAAGGCCGATAGTAATTAAGTTACCACTCGTCCGACCTTAATATCCTCGGAGATCTATAACTTGCTACATGACTCTGACTTTAGCCTTACCCTTGCACTTTTCATCTCTGTCGAATCATAAATGATTACATTTTTATTCTGCCGTAAATCGATCGCTGTATCAATTAACGCGGACGTATCGCTGCCAATAAATTTTCACTCTGAAATTTTTAATGGTTATTTTATTATTAATTTTTTACCGTTAGAACTGCGCGAGATTAAGGATCTCGTATGAACAGACATCATTTTTATATAATGAACATTTCCTCGTTTCACTTCTTTACTATTATTAATGTTCTGCTACTTCACTACTTTTGTTATTTTAATATTGTCATGAATCACTATTCTAATGTCCCACTACAATAATATAGTGATACAATAAAATCGTAGTATAGTAGTATAGTAGTATAGTAGTATAGTAGTATAGTAGTATAGTAGTATAGTAGTATAGCAGTATAGCAGTATAGCAGTATAGCAGTATAGTAGTATGGTAGTATAGTAGTATAGTAGTATAGTAGTATGGTAGTATGATAGTATAGTAGTATAGTAGTATAGTAGTATAGTAGTATAGTAGTATAGCAGTATAGCAGTATAGCAGTATAGCAGTATAGCAGTATAGCAGTATAGCAGTATACTAGTATGGTAGTATAGTAGTATGGTAGTATGGTAGTATGGTAGTATAGTAGTATAGTAGTATAGTAGTATAGCAGTATAGTGGTATAGTAGTGTAGTAGTATAGTAGTATAGCGGAGCAGTGGTATAATAGTATAGTAGTATAGTAACAGAACAGTATAGCAGTAGACCAGTATAGTAAAACGACAATGCAAAAGTAAAATAGTAAAATAGTAAGGCACTATAGTTCTACAATGAAATAGTGGAATTGTGGAATACTACTATAGTAATATTATAAAAATGTGGAAGAGCGAAGTAGCGGTACAACTATGCACTCTATAATTAATAAAACAGTAGTATAGCTATATAATCGAATTAATAGCATTGTAAAATTGTTGCAGTGTAATACAGTAATATAGTGCAATAATTGAATAGTAGTGAACTGAAATACTAACATAGTTACATAACACAGTAAGTGGAATACTGCAAAAGTGAACTAATTGAATAGTAGTGGAAAAATGTAGTAGAATAGTAGTATAGTGAATTAGTCAGAGTGAATTAGTCATAGTGAACTAGAAATTAGTGGAACCTAATAATATAACAGAAAAATAACAGAGTGAGAAAATTGCAATATAATTGAATAATATAGACGTACATGAAATCTACAGTAATATAGTTACCGTAGTACATACATAGTAATACAGTTCTATGGTCCCATTTCCCAAGATATCGGTTTAATTATTTAACGTAACACCGCCAGACGAATCCAGAATCAACAAATCCATCGAACGTAGCAAGCACCGCGTCCCATCATGCGATATTCAAACCACGCTCGGAGAAATATTAATGAAGCCGGTGCAATTAATTTCTAGGGCCTTCCACGCGGGAATCGATCCAGATCCAGTCATGTGCCAAACCATTGATACCACCTTAGCCACTAATTGTGGCTGGGCGAGCTGCGGGGAGTGGTGTTTGACGAGAACCACGGGATTTTGTCCGCAGATACAAGCAACCGTGAGAAGAAACGGCACTAACATTGTTTTTGAAAATTGCACTAAATTCAACAGCATCGCCTGCCCTCAGGTATGTTCGGTTTACGATAACATAAATATTCAACAGTTTACATTTCCATTATTCCATCTCTGATTTAACTCAATTTAAAAGAACACGAATTCTTTTCCTGTCAGATTAATGTTATTTGCGTTGGTAAGCCGTTGAGGCGGGCAATAATAAATTTTTTTAATCCTCGAAAAATTCAGTCGGCAAAACGTATTTCATGCCGCTTAGGACACGAATTTTCCGGCGAGTATCACTGGATGTTCTGTGAATTTTTCACGCGGACGATATCGGTTTTCCCGTCATAAAAATAAGCGACCACCGGCGTATAATATATCCGGAAACCCTGCTACGAGAGTAATGCCCCAGACAGCAAAATAGTTTTCCGGAATCGACGGTGTACCGTTTCGTTCCCGCGGGAGATGCAGAACTGGATAAAATGATCCGAACAACCTCGAAACTGTACCTCCCGAGGGAGCACGCAGAAAAATAAAGTTCTCGGATCAGCGGGAAGTTGTTAAGTGATAATCGTAACAGGCTTCACCGCGGACAAACATTTTCCATTACCGCTTTGGGGAACTGTTTGTGCCAGATTTTTCGGGTAAAACGATACTTAATTTAGGTATATTTATTTTGAAAGTTAGTTGGACTTATTTGAATTTATTTTCGTTAGTTGGACTTTATACATCTTGTGATGTGACGTGCAATTTGTTGTGATACGAGATGCAACTTGCGATGGTATAATGTGAGGCAACGTGTGGTGATTTAATATTTTATCTAACGGGTGATCTAAACTATGAATCTGTATTCCAAGATTCCTACATAGGTTTCCACACCTCTAGTTTCACATGTTACTATATCTCTATATTTGAGTTTTATATCAGATTCCCATATAGGTATCTACAATAGATCCTGATGTTACTTGATCCTACAGGGCGTCTCGCAACTAGGGTGTCTCATATGTCCACATCTCTATATGCTTCGATCCCTACATTTCTCAATTCCTATATTCTTAGATTCTTGTATCCTTAGGTTTCTGTATTTCTAGATTCTTATATCCCCCGTTACATGTATTTGAGAATTCTTATGTTCACAAATCCTTACATCCCCAGATCTCTATTTCTCCACATATCTATGTGTCCCAATCCCTATATCGCTAAATTCCTATATTCCCTAATCTCTAACTCCTTAGATTTCTACATCCCTAGATTCCTATATCCACAGCTTCCTATATCCCTAGATTCCTATATCCACCGCCACCCGCATTTCCAGATCCCTATATTCCCAAATTTCTACATTCCTAGATCTCTACCTCTCCACATCTCTATGTGTCCCAACCCCTATATCCCTAAATTCCTATGTTCCTAGATTCCTATGTCCACAGCTTGCTATATTCCTAAATTCCTATGTCTTCCAATTGCTATATGTGTCAATGCCTATCATTTTTAATCCCTATACTCTAAATTCCTGTAACCCTTGATATCCATACTCCTAGATTCCTTAATCCCTAAATTCCTGTATTCCTAGATTCCTATGTCCACAGCTTGCTATATCCCTAGATTCCTATGTCTTCCAGTTCCTATATGTGTCAGTGCCTATCATTTCTAATCCCTATACTCTCAATTCCTGTAACCCTTGATATCCATACTCCTAGATTCCTTAATGTATTAATATCCATATATTCGTAGAACGTCAGATACCTAAATCTCTAAATGCTCAGGTTTCTAAATTCCTACATTCCTAAATTTCTACTCAAGTTTTCTATACATTCCAATCCCCTATTTCTCCCAACTGTATCTTCCGATTCCTAATACCTTTCTTCCCATAACCAAATTCCGATCTCCACATCTCCATATCTCATATCTCACCTCCCCTAGACCGCTACGTACATCTTAAGGCCGATTTTGATGCCACTTCAACTTCATAGTTCGATCAGTCCACCACGAAAAGCAATTTATATTCTCGTGATCGATGACCGTTCCGGTACATCATTTCTCCCGAGTTCCCGTGCGTGGTTCCCAGATAGAAAAAAGACAGGTTCATCGATCGGGTCGAGTTCAAAAGAGTACGCCGGACTGCGTTTTTAATTAGCCCAGCTACAGGTAGTTCAACGAACGTTGCTTTAACGGAATTAACCGGGGAAAAATCCGGTTAGCGAGGAAAAGGATCCAAAGAGGAAGGAAAAGAGTACAGTGGACGTTCATTTTAACGCGATACTGTCGCAGAATTTCCATCTACCGTTGAAAAGAGTTTGCTTAGAAAGATTTGATAGATTTTACGTGAGAAGTGCTTTCACAATAAAGCTTAATGTAATGAGGGTACATCACGAATCATGAGGGTATAACGATTCTATTTATCTTATTTTTAATTAACCAGACCTTGTTTAACATCATAACAGTTTTAATGAAGAGACTTTTAATAAACTTAAAGACCTCGTTTTCGAAACCTAGATCTTTTAACGAAATGAAATACAGAATTCGTCGTTAACGGAGATGATTCCCTTAAGGTTAATAAATGCGTCCACGTGAAATGCAATTAATTAATGTCGCTCGAACACGTGTAAAAGTTGTCGTGTACCACGGTTTTTCGACGGAAGTTTCTGTGTTCAAGTCCATGTGAAACGATATTATCGAGTTATATTAATGTAATGAAAATAGCCTGACACCGGTTACTTTGATGCCCTAACCTCGTTCACTACTATGTAACGCTTCCGATCGGGTTCGTCGTCTTGAATAACTTTCTAATGGCACGTGTCCTGCTCTGCCACACCTCTTATCGATCATGTATGCCACGCATTATAATTTTAAGTTTTCCGTGATTCACAGGATCGATTATTACTGTATAAGTACATTGTTCTTTACAAAGCGAACCCGGTTTGTTTTATATAGTCTCTTTAATATTATTATATGGTCCCTTAGCAAAAATTATGCGTTGAATGTAAGAAATATTTGTAGTTCTTGATAAAATACAAATTTGATAAAATCTGAATTACTGTTAGAATAATCATTCAGTTTTTAAGAATAATTGAAACAGGGTTTAGTTAACGGAGTCTAATGAAGGTTTAGGTATAGCGGTGGATTATAATGAATTTTTATGTAATGAATATGTGAACGTCTACAAAGATTATGGGGAGCATTATTAATGACTGTTAGACCTTCAAGATCGATAACAGGGTGAATCTGCAGAAATTTCAGGAGAAACGAATCAGGAGGTCGAATGTTAGGAATATGCCTGATATTTTCTACTTAGAATTCATGAATATTTTATTACTATTTTTACTGTGAGTGTTGAGCGTAGAAAGTTATAAATATAAGCTAATAACTAGTGTTTTAAAAGTGATACTATAAGTATAAGTTTCAATTGTAGGTGGGAACATATGTAATAGTGTATTGGTCAGACATATGGTTGACACATTCCACTTAAAATATTAGAATCATATTCGATAGTGACTGTTGCGCTTTCAAAATTAATAATCAATACAATGTATCAATTTTTCGAATTTTCAAGCTTCCCAAATTTCTGCTATTGTCAAAATTGCAAGTTTTTAAATTTTTAAGCAAGTTTCAAACGTTCAAATTCTCAGGTTTTCAAGTTCCCCAATTTCTTAATTCTGGCATTTCTAAATCTTTAACTTTACAAGCTTTAAAATTTCTTATATTCTCAAAATTGTCAAATTGCCAAATTCTCAAATATTTCAACTTCACAAATTTTCAAATATTCAAATTCCCAAACTTCCTACTATCCAAATTCCTAAATTACACTCAACAAAAATTATCAAATTCCAAGACTTGAAAAGTGGGTTGGTAGGCTATAATTTCAGCCTACACATAGCACCTCATTCACAGAAGTACAAACTTGTATAACTTGATTATGAAAGTTCCAATGTGTAGTGTAGACCACATCTTACACATACATCCTCGTCTACCAAAAAACCTCAAATCCACCTAAAAGTGCCAACTCCAATATCTGTCATACTCATCCTCATATTCAAAACAAACTTGCTCTGTTCCGTAGGTGAACATGGCTTCCGTAAAAAGATACAATTGCAACAATGGCAGCGAGTGCAGTGTACTCTCAGGGGTGTTTAACTGCAGCCTTGGCCACTGTTCGAACATAAGCGAGCTGATGTTATGTCACTACAAAGCCGACGGCATCGTGGTGGACAGCGAGAAGGACAACATGAAACTGAACGGCTTCTTCAGCTGTCAGAATTCCAGATGCACGAAAATCAAGGATCCCTTCAGCTGCGATCGTTATTGTCCAAACATCAGCACATTCGACGTGAACGTATTCCTCATGCAGGACGACAACGTCATCGCAGCGAAATGCGAACGAGGCCTAGCTCTGAACCGAGCTAATGGAAATTTGCCTGGCACCAGGCTAACCACGCCTGTGAAAATCTGGGACGATCAAAATGGAAGTCTTGTCGCTAGCTGCATGGCTGTCAGCAATGAAAAGGACGTCATAAGGTAAACTTTGATCATGAATCAATAATTGATTGAACGGAATTACATCTTCAGTAACCTTTGCTGAACTCGAGATTTAATTAGTATTTTCAGTACAATGGTTTTGCATTTTTTGTGAGGGGAAATAGCAGATGAAGGTTGTCTGAGTAATTTTTTTGATAATTTGCACTTTTATGAGGAATTGTATGCTACATGAAATAGAGAGATATGAAAAAGGTAACAAGTGAATTAGTATTGTGGAACACAGATAGAGTGGATTAGGTTAGATCGGATTTTATTTAATACTTTCAGTATGGGTTTGATCGCTATGACGCGTGGTCTTTTTTATTGATTATTATTATGAAAATAAGGGTAGCCACTGAATTTGGGTCTTGGTAAGCTAATTGTACATACATTAATTTTAATCTGAATGGATTTTGAATTTTCGTTTGATTGGATTTAGCCTACTGTGGAAATAAC
Organism: Megachile rotundata; assembly: GCF_050947335.1. Lineage (NCBI taxonomy): Eukaryota > Metazoa > Arthropoda > Insecta > Hymenoptera > Megachilidae > Megachile > Megachile rotundata. The sequence continues at coordinate 7,457,145 of NC_134991.1, read as the reverse complement.
CACGATTATCGTGTGTAGCTTTTTTTATTAACAATAAGTAATAAGACACTGTTTTAATTGATAATATAATTCAATGTACCATAACATGTTATAATTTACATTTCTTGCATCTCTTATTTTTATTTTTCCTTTGTACTTAAATTTAGACCCACAATTGAACCCCTGTTTATACAATTCATATTATATACCTCGCGTTACGTCATCGTTGTTTGTTACAATACATCACGTAACATCTTATGAAACTTGAAATTTCCCTTCATTTTTCATGTCATGTTTACCATTCTCCTTAAGCTTCTTCCTATTAATTTTCTCATAAAAATTTTAGTAATCCAAATCACCTCTCTATCCTTTATTTGCACCTCCACCTTCTATTTACTCCATCACCCATTACATACCTATCTAGTCACCCCCTGTTTCATCTTCACCCCCTCTTCAGACCAATCTACCCTTTTTCACGTCCCTATCTATTTACCCATAATCCCATCACAGCCACTTCTTCATACAAATTTTAGCGATATAACCCAGTAGCGCCTACACTTCTTTCATACTAATCTACCCCTCCCCCGCGCTCATCTACCTCTTAACTCCCTTTTTTCATATTTATTTATTCCATTCACCTCACATCCCCTATCTACATTATTTACCCTTGGTCCCGTTACGTCACTTCTCACCCTCAAAATTTCAGGAATGTACCCCAATTACGTCTTCAGCCCTTGTTCATGCTAATCCATTCTTTTCACCTCACGTTCTGTGTTCATTATTCATCCTTAGTCCCATTACCGTCGCTTTTCCTGTATAAAAATTTTAGTAATGTCCTCGAGTTAAATCTTCATCCCTTTTCCATAAACTCACATTTTATATACAACTTATCCACTTATCAGTTACACCACCGTCAATTTCCCAATAAAAACTTTAGTAATCACCGTCATAACAGAGATTTCCTATGAAATTAATTCAAGGGAGTTATATCATGAGAACTTGAGGTTCCTATTAAATCCAATTAAATCTTAATCAAATAATCACAAAGTGATAAATAAACGTATAATTCCAATTCGAAATAACTGAATGATTATATAACACCGTTCTAATCGTTCAGTCGATATCCATTAATGACGTCAATCCCAGGCAAGCAAGATAGCGAATGCAAATTGAGTAGGTGGCTCGTAACACCTTCGAGTAGACTCAGTGTCTGGTGACGTAATTAAGATACCAAACAGCAAACAGCAATGTTTGTCTGTATTATTAGGTCCTGAATGGGTTCAGTGTCGAGCATCTAGAACGATTCGACTAGAGGAGGAATGAGAGTTCGATGCGCTTGGTCGTACTTCTACGCTCTGTAATTCCATGCATGGTAATTTTCACACATCATATTTCCATACGTGGTGATTCCACGCATCGAATTTCCACGTGTGGTAACTTCCACGCGTCACAATTCCATACGTGATAATTTCCACGCACCGTATTTTCAGGGGTGGTGATTTCCACGCGTCCTAATTCCACGTATGATAATTTCTACGCGCCGTAATTCCGTATGTGATAATTTCCACGCATCGTATTTTTACGCGCAGTGACTTCCACGCACCGTATTTCCACGTGTGGTAATTTCCACGCGTTGTAATTCCATGCATGGTAATTTCCACGCACAGTATTTCCACATGTGGTAATTTCCACGCGTTGTAATTCCATATGTGCTAATTTCCACGCACCCTATTTCCACACATGGTGACTTCCACGCATCATATTTCCACACGTCGAAATTCCACATGTGATAATTTCCACGCACGGTATTTCCACACGTGGTGATTTCTAAGCACCCTACTTTCACGGGTAGTAACTTCCACGCATCCTAATTCCACTTATGATAATTTCCACGCACCGTATTTTCACACGTGGTGATTTCCACAGGTAGTAATTTCCACGCATCGTAATTCCATGCTTGGTAATTTCCACGCACCGTATTTTCACGTGTGATAATATCTACGCGCCTTATTTTGGTATGTTGTCACTCAATGTCTGGTGACGTAATTAAGATACCAAACAGCAAACAGCAAAGTTTGTCGATATTAAGTCCTGTATTAGGTCCTAAATGGGTTCAGTGTCGAGCATCTAGAACGATTCGACTAGAGGAGGGATGAGAGTTCGATGCGCTTGGTCACGCAGAGGTCAACGTTTCTGACGGTAAATGGGCCGACTATCTTTGGTCTGCCCTCGTATTTTCTACTTTTCTACACGATTCTTCGACTTACGTAAGAGTGAACTTCGATGTAAAGGGCAATCACAATGGATCTCTAAAGCGACTGGAGGAGGGGATGCTCTTTGTTCATCGAGTACTTACTTTTTGGAGGCAGTTTGTTCCGTTGTTCTAGGTGGTCGTTGTGTTAGAGTTATAGGAATATTTGGGGCAATTTTGGAAAATTTCACAGTTATGAATTTTTATGTTTTTAATATTTTTAATTTTCATATTTTTATTTTTTTCCCAAATTCTCAAATTCCTAACTCTCCCAAATTCCTAATTTCACAAATTTCTCAATGTTCAAATTCCTAAATTGCCAAATTTTCGAATTCTCAGATCTCCATATCCCAAATTTCTAAATCTCCAAATTCCCAAATTCTCAGATCTCCATGTCCCCAAATTCCTAAATCTCCAAATCTCCAAATACCCAAATTCCCAAATTCTCAGATCTTCATATCTCCCAAATTCCTAAATCTCCAAATACCCAAATTCCAAAATTTGCAAATCCCCAATTCCAAAAACCTCCAAATCCCAAAACCATCAACCACTAATCTCGAAAATCCCCCAAATAAATCTTGGGGGATTAAAGGGTTAACAGCGATACGCTCAAGCACCCCCGGCGCTACAGCTTGCGCCGCACAATTGCTATTCAAGATACCCAGTTTGTCGACAATCGAATCCGTTCACGCACCAATTTGCATCAATAGACATCCCGCAGCTTTTGCAACCGATTTGTACCGAATTAATAAGCGTGAAATTTCCAATCGAGTTCCCAGTCTCGTCCCGAACGGAATTCCTTTGTCCAACTTTTCGACGAGTTACTTCCGTTTTTTCCCTTCGGTATCAATTACTTTTTATCACAGACACGCGATATTTCTTCGTATATTCTCCTTCTTAGGGTCTAGATAAGGGTATTTCCATGGCAACCATTGATCCTGTGGCTCTCCTCGATCCGCGCACCCTAACTCCTCAGTTTTTCTTGCTCGTGCGTTCTCCAACGCGTTTCCTTTATTTCGATACCTCGTTCTCTTCTGTCCCTTTATCGGCAGAAAAAGAATGGTCGACGAACACATCTTGTCGGGCAAAAGTCTTTTGCAGAACAGATCAATGAAACGTGCTCGTTTTCTTGCCTCTATATTCGCGAGGAGGGAAACAAACTTTCGCTGGAAATGTGTTTACGAAAGGAAACTTGGTCGTAAAAGATACGGCCTTTTTGAGGAAAATATCGTGACCCTAGATAACCGCTCGTTTCGAGCACGAAACACAATCTTGAACATGGAATGTTCACTGGTAACGACTAACCAGCTTAGAGACAAAGGGGAAGCCAACCTATAATGTCCACGAAGTTATAAAGTTATGGTTTTTACGAGGATGTATTTGTTTCATCTAATTTATTTTTAGTACTTCGTATCAGGCTTAGTTCCTTAGGTTTCTGTAAATAAAATTCGAGATGAAAGAATCAAATTCCTAAAGGGTTAAACCTCGATATTTTTAAGATTAGTTTAGGATTTTTATTTATGATTGCTGCCGGAAAAAATATATTCTTTAATGGATATAAAAATAGGTACAGTAGATGTGACACTTATCATAAATCACAATACATATCAGTGTTTTTCTGTGGATACAAAATCTCGATCTTCCTAATCTAACTTTTGAAATATGTACGTGCTAACTTCAGTTGTATGGGTGCTCCTGAGAGGTTAAATGCAAAGCGTTAATTTAGCAAACTTGATAAAATTTCTCTTTGAAGAATTAAGTTTGAAGATAATGAAATGGGAAGATATTCATTGTCGGAAGGATTTGTATGGAATACGAAGGGGATAAAGTGAATGCCTTTTATAAATTGTGTTTCGAATTCTGCTTGGCAGGACGGAGGATTGCGTGAACGGCACCTTGTTAAGGGAAATCTCGGTGCCTCAACCGTACATCAACTTTACGAGCTTTCTGAATATATACGAGAAGAGCTTGCAATACCCATTGGATCCGACGAACGCCTACGTGCCGGCGCAACGATCCCTCACAATTTACAATAATTCCCGGTTATACATCAACTTGGAAGGATGCGTCAACACGTTGAAAGGGGAATGTAAAGATTTTCTTGTCAGTTATGGTCATGACGGCGACAACCAGACGGCGCAAAGCAGATACCCATGCTACTACAACAAGGTACGTAGAAAAGTGCTTTTGTCACTTTTATTTAAACACACGATTAATTTTGTCACTATTTTTATTTACTTTCACAATCAACTTTGTTACAATTTTTATTTACGTACACGATTGATTTTGCTAAAATTTTTATTTATATGCAAGATCAATTTTGTTAAAATTTTTATTTACATGCAAGATCAATTTTGTTAAAATTTTTATTTACATGCAAGATCAATATTGTTAAATTTTTTATTCATGTGCACGATTAATTTTGTCAAAATTTTTATTTCTATACACAATTAATTTTGTCACAATTTTTATTTCTATACATGATTAATTTCGTTACAATTTATAATGAATGACATGCAAACTTATATATTTTAAATCCTTTATTGCTTGAGTTTTAAAATTTTATTAAAAAATTTGTCTACCCTTCAAAGTGAATAGTACATTACAAATGTATTAAAGTTCGATAAAAAAAACTGCAGTCTTATGAGTAAAAAATTGTTATTGCTAGAAAGGGCAAGAAATATTTCCGATAATTTCCATGATAATAAAATATGCAGTTCCGTTTGACAAGATATACAGATTGCACAGTATTTTAAAAAGAGAATAAAATTCAATCGAAACGTTTTAATAAACTTCTCGAGCTTCCCGATTCAATGAAGTAGAATCCTATTCCTGAATCGTTCAAACTTTTATTAAGCAAACGGGAAACGAGTTTTCCTGTTACTGCAGCGTTCTGTCTTCGAAGAGCAAATGCTATTCTACATAAAACACGATGCTTTGCAAAAGAAAGCAGCAAACGTAGGGGACTGCGAAACACTTTCATTAAAAAAACATAACGTGTTTCCATCCCTTTACAATCGAATTTTTAATTCGATTCGACACGTTTCATTTCATTGGGGTTTCAGTCGAATCAACGGACCAATCGATCGCGGTAAAACCTCAAGGAAAAGAAATTTCATTACGCAAGACTTACTAGAGAACCGGAAAGGATCGCTTTCAAATTAAACTTTCAACACGCAATTACTCCACGTGTCGAATTTAAGTGAAATAGGAAAAAATATCGCGTCTTTGAACGACTGAAGCATACGAATGAAGGTATTACCTATCTGTTGCTCCATTTAACCAGTTGACGGTGGAATTTAGTTTCAAAAGGTCACCACAGGGTGCGGAATTAAAAACAAGGAACGACGTGTATATGTTACGGTGAAAGACCGAAATTGGTGAATCGAACGCAGGGCAAATGGTACTATTATACATTTTACGAAAAACCAGGAAGGATTACATTTTTATTCGTCAAAAAAACTAACAATTCGTTTCTGAATATGTTATTCTTATTAAAAGCTTGAAAATTGTCAAGAAATAATACTATACACAAACAAGTCTTGTATAAAAATGTATAAGACTTTACCTCACAAAGCAACGTGCCATTATTGGCCCTGCTAACTGCTGACGCTGTTTCTCCGCAAATCAACGCTGGCCGTCCAAGTCGCGGGTTAGGTACGTAATTAGTTTTGATACGCGAACCCCAATCCATATGAAATATTAGGTCTACCGGAAAGTTCTGTCCGTTTTTAGAATTAACCTTACCATTCTAAAACGGTCAGAACTTTCCGGTAGACCTAATACGTAGCGGTCGTATTGGTAATATAAAGGGAACATACCATCAAATAATATTCTTATTACATTTTATTGCGATTTCGAGTTTTTATAGTGAATGGTAATTTTTTATTTTACACGACGAGTATACACGTCAAACGCACCGCAGTAGAGATTTGGCCTGACGTGTATACACGTCGAACGCACTCAACTGGTTAATTTGACACGGTTTTAATCCGAGCATTCGAAATCTATCTGCTTGATTTCCCAGTGGTACAGCAAATTCATTTTTTCGAATTTGTTGGGTTATTCTTGGATTGGGAATTTTTGGAAATTAGGAGGAAATGATGGCACGACAGGGATTCATACACTGTAATTCCACGCATTGTAATTCTACACACCATGATTCCACGCTTTGTAATTCCACGCATTGTTATTATACGCCCCATAATTCCACGTACTGTAATTCTACGCGTCGATTTTCCACGCATATTAATTTTCACGTGTTAAAGTTTCTATGCATCGTAATTTCGACGAATTGTAATTTCCACACGTCGTACTTCTACGCGCCGTAATTGCATGCGTGGTAATTTCCACACATCGTATTTTCACACGTGGTGATTTCCACGCATCATGTTTCCACGTGTGGTAATTTCCACGCGTCGTAATTCCATGCGTGGTAATTTCCACGCGTGGTGATTTCCGTGCATCGTATTTCCACGTGCGGAAATCTCCACGCGTCGTAATTCCATATGTGATAATTTCCACGCACCCTATTTTCACGCGTAGTCATTTCTACGTACCGTACTTTCACGGGTAGTAATTTCCACGCGTCGGAATTTCATATATGATAATTTCCACGCACCATATTTTCACGCGACGTGATTTCCGCGCACCGTACTTCCACGGGTAGTAACTTCCACGCATTGTAATTCCATATGTAAAAATTTCCACGTGTGGTAATTTCATCACGTCGTAATTCCATGTGTGGTAATTTCCACGCACCGTATTTTCACGCAAAGTGATTTCCACGCACCGTACTTCCACGGGTAGTAACTTCCACGCATTGTAATTCCATATGTAATAATTTCCACGTGTGGTAATTTCATCACGTCGTAATTCCATATGTGATAATTTCCACGCACCGTATTTTTACGCATGGTGATTTCCACGCGCCTTATTTTTATGTGTTGTATCTCAACGCCCCATACTATCACGTGCCATATCTCCATGCATTACATCTCCCCACGTCGTATCTCCACGCTCCATATCTCCGCGTAGCGTACCTTTCACGCATTATAAATTTTATCACAATGCTATAACCTATCACATCACTTTTCCATCATGATCCAACCTTCGTAAACCATAATATATGAAGAACACTTGTTAACCTATCCAATATATTGTCAACCCCAAGAATTCCCATCCCATAATCTTACCAATAATAATACAAAGATCTATTAAAACCTTCATATTTCACCACGGTATTAATTTATCAGAAATGAATTTAATACAACACCTGTACCCAAGGGAAACATCAGAATCATTAAAAAATAATTAACTAAGATGAATAGATACACAGTATGTTTTCAAACAATTTGCTACAAGGTGAATGGTTATTCATGTTGATTTAATTGAATCTCTGGCGAGATTGTTTTATAATGAAGCGTCGCGAGAAGTAACGATCGTCTTGTATTTTCACGAATAAAATTACGGAGACCGTGGAAGCGAGCTGAAATTCAATTACGCCCTTTTTCTTGTTCGACTTTGCGCGATACGGTTTCGATTAAACGGCAAATTGTGCCGTGCAACGTTTCGCGGGTTCACTGGTAGAATGTTGAATCGAGGCTCGTGAAACGGGATCGTATATTTTATTCAATACGCTCGGTTTTACGTACGATACCATCGTGAGAACGACTTCGGGGAACGGGTGCAAGCCTTTTAGTCGCTTGCTAACTATAAAGTAATTACTAATGCATTATGTTTGACGTGTAACGTGGAACAAATTGGAACAGAACATGATGAAATTATGTTGCAAATGAAACATTTAGAAATTCATATTTTAGGAGTCTGTCTAAAAATGTACAATTAGCATGTTTGATAAAAATCTGAAATTAATTTACCAACTAGTGAAATGTGAACGATACAAAGTTTACATGCAAAATTGATAGTTCAATATTTAGTACTAAAATTATAATTTTAATTTCCATAATAAAATTAAAGTGTTTGAGTAAAATCTGTATTTAAATAAAATTCTTAAATGTTTATTTTAATAGATTTTTTTTTTAAATGCAGTTCTGTTTTAATTTTCTGTCTGATCTATTGATAAAGTAGTTTAAGTTAATTTAAAATCCATTAATGTGATCGAACCATTTATTCAAAGGTCACGATAAATATAAAACTATTAGAGGGAGATAACAAAGAATATTCTATGAGAAAGGGGCTCACTTTTCATCAAACATTTGTGTCGCTGTTAACCTAGATCTTGAATTTCTTGGGAAGCATTTCTTTCCACTATCTTTGCTTGCATGTCCTTTCGCTCGATGTGACGTTTTATCTGCTCTGAAATATCTTCTGCACTTCAAGTGACTTTTATGATAATGTGGAGTTGTCTATAAGCTTACTGTATTATTACGAGCTTGTTTTGTTACGTTATTTTATCATATTATTTTTAATATGACTGGAACAACTTTTATCTACTTTTATCTTTTACTGGAAAGCTTACACTGTCAGCCATTTTACAGTAAGAATATTGATGAAGCAAGTGTGTAGTCATTTTTGTCAAGCCTTATACTTTAGTTTGAAACATCACATGAGTTATTTGATGACACTTTCATGAAATAGTGTCAGACTTTTATACATTTCTTTGCTGTTTAATACACAACAACTTAATATAAAACCTTCTCTAAATGTCAGCCATTTTGTAGTAAGAATATTGATTATGTTATTAATTATGTAGTCATTTTTATCAAACTTTAATTTTGAGTCTGTTCTACAAGTAATATTTGACAATACTTTTATGTCATCAAATGATGTCAAACTTTTATACATTTCTTTGCTGTTTAATACACAACAACTTAATATAAAACCTTCTCTAAATGTCAGCCATTTTGTAGGAAGAATATTGATGCAGCAATTATGTAGTTATTTTTAACAAACTTTAATTTTGTATCTGTTTTAAAAGTTATATTTGACAATACCTTTATGTCAAGTTAAATTAATTGATGTCAGACCTCATAGTATAATATTAATATTTATATCATGTACTAATATACATTCAAGACCTGTTTAGTACAACCGGAACAACAGAATCATATTACCTAATACAGCCTACAATTTCATATTAATAAAACGATCATACCCTTTCACCGCCCTCAGATTAACACGCTAACTATTCCAGAACAGCCATTTAATATGCAACGCCGTAAAAAGTTCGCATAAAAAACTCTAATCACCCAATAGATTAAGAATGTCGACAATGTCACAGTGGAATACCATGCAATCGTTCAACAAGTACAATCCGAATCGTCATTTCCATGTTTTTCGCGTGTCCGCAGCCTTATCATTCTCGAAGCAGGTCACGCGTGCTGTTCCTCGCGTGGTTGTACCCGCCGCTAGAACTCGTATCAGCGAGTCATCGCCAATTACTCGGCCCGCTGATCCCTTGTATCCTATCTAACCCCAGACCGATCGAAACGATCATTTGTTCCAGAACAACTCGTTCTTCGTGGTGGCACGTTTCGACCTGAATAAGACGCGTACGGAATTGCTGATCGCCATAATCGTGCCGTCTGGCTTGTTCGTCATCAGTCTGATCACGCTCGTGATTATCACGCGATCGGTGCAGGTGGGCGATGACGCGAAAATGCGTTGCCGATACTGCGTCGACAAACAGGAGGTCGAGGGCGAGGACGAAGGACTCGTCGAGGCCACGCCGTCGTCGTCGCAGGGTCACATGAACGAGAACGAGATCAAAAGCATGGCGCTTTAGCAGTTTAAGACACCCGGGACTAACAACGTGCTGCGTTACGAGAGGGTGCCATTGATCGACACCGACGAGGCTGAGGACTCGTTTTGAACGTCGATTAAAATTACAGTGAATTTGATCGATGCCAACGGCCGTGCGTTCCCTTGGACTAGCCTCGTGCTTGTTCCTTTTTTTATCGTGAAAACTTGTGCGGTTGTTTATTACGTGATTACACGTCAGTGAATGGTGAACGGATCAAAGTACAGACTATCGAAAAACGGACTTCGATTTGGTGAACGCAGATGCTGGGCAGATGCATGTGCAAGGGGTGTGCAGTTGAGATGGGTAAACTATTTCAATTTTAGCTTCAAATATTTCTAAAACATTAATACTGTCGAATCCTTAAATTAAGCATGTAGATTATGATTTTTAAATGTTCAAACTTGCAGATTATCAAGATTCATTTTTGTATTACTAAAGTCATAATGTCTGTAGTTTCTTGATTCTCGAATTCCTACAGTATAACTTTTGATAATTCATAGTTCATAATTCTTGAAATTCACAAATCCTCAAAGTTCCAAATGTCCCAAATCTTTATCTTCCGAGTCTCCCTTTCTTAAACCCCAAATTTTCAAATCCCCAAATTAACATATATGTGAAACTGCAAATACGTAATTTCACAAACCCAACATTCTCGAATTTCCAAAAGTCCAAATCTGCTGAATTCCAGATCTTTCAACTTCCAAGTGCCTTCAGTTCCTTGATCCTGAAATTCCTTAAGCCCCAATTTTTCAAATCCCCAAATGAACATATTCCCAAATCTCCAACTTCCAAATTTTCCAATTCTCAAGTTCCATTCTAAAATTCCCAAATTGCAAATCTTTCAACTTCCAAAACACCCCAATTCCAAAACCGGTAAGATCCCGAACCATTAAACTCCAAATTACATTTAAATGTCCAAATGTTCTAAATTCTCGAATCCCCAAATTTTTTAATTTCTAAGATTTAAATATTTGAACCTCCGTTTCCATCACTGCACATACCGTGCACACAGGTGTCCCTGAGTTCTCGGGCCCTTGACCTGCCCATACCACTGACATAGATTAATCTATAAAAAAAAAACGCTTGAGCTGCATCGCACTGTTTCGAGGATTAACGCTTTCTGCAAAATCGTCGACTAATTGTTCATATTTTGCGACGATAACGGGGTATTATTACATAACCGACATAGCGTAGAGATTCATTAGAAGAATGTAGGGCATCGACAGAAGATTTAAAAAAAAAGACTGATACTTTTTTCCTTTGGTGAATACAATCATTTTTATCTAGCAGATTATTATCGAACGTTTTACTCGGCGCTGTTAAGTTCAATTTAAAATACCGATATGAATTGGTGAATGCGATTGCAATTTGTAATATGCGTTCTCCTCGTGCACTATCCGCAACAGCGCACAATAAATGTGTTCGAATTGAATATTTTATCGTCTCGGATGTTATGCGATCCTTGTAAAAGTCGATCAGTGAAAGGTCTAGCACAAATGCTTTAAACATTAAAAATTATGTGTATTCAATTTGGAGATTTAGGTGGATCTTGGTCGTCTTCCTAACGGAGAGGAGATGGAGAAAAACGAAGAGAATATTTATGTCACCCAAATGAGGGGCCAAAAGTAAATTAAAATCACGATGGTCTAGTTAAATGTTTATACTTATACATTTTACATGGTCACCGATGCCTTGAGCAATTTGCGACTACTCAACCTGATTTCAGAACTTTAGTTTGCCTTTAGAGATGAATTAGTGACCTAATATAATAGAATTAGCACTGAACATACCGGCAGGTACTTGTTTTTATCTAGTTCATATAGGTACTTATATGTAAGGGGTTAGAATGATTTTTAACAAATCACATTTTTAAATCCTAAAGATAAATCCCAAACTTTTTAAATATCTTTTCTCAGATACATCTGAAATTTTAATAAAATTGAAATTTTATCCTAAGGCAGGGGTTGAAATGATTATGACATCTACTACAAATCTTGATTTTAAAAATAATTACGTGCTTCAATTTCAGAAAGTTTTAAAAATGAGTAAAAATGAAACATAACCGAAATTGTTTCGATGCTTTATAGTGTTAAAGAATGTTCAAAGCACTGGTTCAAGAATTCACATGTAGTTATATATGTATGTTTATCAGCCATTAACCCCACGCGTGATCGATTTCCAAAGCGTATAAATAAATAAAGTAGAATGGTAATAATGGCACCGTCACGCGTAACAATAAAGTCTATTATCGATTACTTGTACAAAGTTCGTGTATTTCTGTACTGGCGATTAACCCAAGACACGAACAATAATACCACGATGCTTTCGATGTACAAAGTAGTCTAGAGAAGTCGTTGTCCTATAAAAGTCCCTTAAGTTTCGAGCGTACAAGAAACAACCGATTTACTGTCGGTTGATCATGAGTTTCGACCATCAACGAACTTGCACTTCTCGTATATCACATTTGCGGTGTTGCAACGCGTTTAGTCATTAACATGTGTAAAAATTAACAGTTGACACTCTGATGGCCGTACACTTCGTGAAATCGGCCGATCTTTCTATTTTACTCATCGGATTTTAGAGGTTATGTCTTCTATAAAATTCGATCTCTTACTTAAAATTCGATCTACATTAAAAATTCTATGTATCACAAAATTCGATCTTGTAAATTAAGCGATGTAGTAAATAGAAGTGAAATATCAGATGAAAAGTGAAGCGTCGTAATAATGGCCGTCAAAGTGTTGATTACAACATGGACGCTACAACTGCCTTTATGTAAAGTCATGATATCTGTTCATCTAACAACGTTTTAATAAACTGATATTTTCTATCTTTGTTAGCATGGAATTTTCTGTTCATACAGATGTAAATATAAAATGTAGATTATGGGTTAGAATGATACTCGAGTGCTGCTGCTTAATAGGTAACATGTAACATAAGCGAAATAATTTTTTACGATATATAATTTAAGGATACTTTCATTTAAAAACTGCAATATAAATTTATAAAATTTTGAAGTATTAAAATTCGATGTTTCGTTGAAACGATTGTAGAATTGTAAATCTATTTTGCCCTTTTCAACCCTCGACTGAGTATATTTTATTTTGTCCTCTCTTAATTTTCCGAATTAATTTATAAAGTTAGGAATGCCTGATTGTAATTAAACCGTTGTATATATGAAGGGTCATAATCCAATTCCGCGATTCGAGGGTTGAAACTGTAGAATCTGTGAATAGCGTATCGATATTTAGAATATGAAAGGCAGGTCGCTAAAATCGAATACAGTATCGTAGAATGATGTAAAAATTTTGTAATCAGTGTGATTTTTGCAACCGAATAAAATCGACGATGTATCATATATATTTTATGATCACCTGTTTTTTTGGTGTTTTATAGTGATCATGGCTGATAACTAATTAAATGTCTCGTAAATATGGACTCGGATTTATTATAGATAGAAGAGAATGTTCTCTCGATATCATGTAAAATACACGGTAATCGACATTTTCGAATTCATGCTCTATGTGCCTTCTTCCGTTTACGCTAAAGTCGATTAATTATAATCACTCGTGTCTTCGAACGGACTAACTCTTTCGCTACGAAATCAATATAAAAAATGTACTTTTATAATCAAAACTGACAGTGGCGAATTTTAGTTAAATTAAAAATATTTTATTACGATTGACTCCAAAGTCATTTACATTTTTAAAAACGGTAATTCAAATTTTATTTCAGAACTTGACGTGTTTACAAAAATTGTTTAATGATTAATACAAAATTTTTAGTTACTAATATTTGATTATCTTATATGTTTCCCAGGGAAAAAATTCGTCACTGAATTTCAGACTAGTACACAATAGAATATAAATAAAATGAGAACTGCACGCATCAAAATTTCGATAGTGGCCTAGTTTTTGAACGGCGAAAGGGTTAAAGTATGGAACGTATAAACAATAAAACCCAGTGTAAGAAAACTTCTACGATATATATTTATGTTATGTCTATTTATCGCCCAAGTATATTTGTAACAATATATCTGTATGAGGTAATGCAACTTACATGTGTCGTTTATAATAAAATCATTGTTTAACAAATTTGTATTATTTTACCCTCGCCATTATTGATTTTAATTAATCCCAAATTCTGCTAAAAAAATTTAAAAACTGCAAAATGTAAAACATGCAAAATGTGTTAAACAAAGTGCATCGTACTTTGAATCACTGTTCAAACACTTACGATCGTATCGCGATCACTAAAAAATTCATAAAAATCAACAATGCACATATCTTGATAATCCATAATGAAAATAACCCACTGAAAGAGTAAATGACACTCTAGAAACCGTTATTGAATAAACGATCTGTCACGCATCGAGAAAGGTATCTCATATTTACACACGCGATTTAAATGCATTTATACAATACGCACAGTCACTAAAGAAGCTAATGAAACGGTTAATTTGCATGTTAAACGATCTGGAAACGCATTTCAGGAATATGTGATACAAACACGGGAGTTCTCAAGCACAAACAAACGTATCCTGTTTATTTACGTCAATTCAAATGTCATTGGGTTTTCAATCAATCTCCTTAACAATACAAAATATCACGTTATCGATAACTGCAGCACTCGTCGAACATATTCGATTTCAGCTGCTGATGGTATTTATTAAGGAACGTTAATGAATCCTCGGTACTGAATTACATTCGGTAGTTGGAATCGAAGCATGCATATAAATAAGTATGGTTCTCCTGTTTCCACGTCGCTCCTCTCATTCGTGTCACGCGCACGTTCGAGACGCACGAGTGCAGATAAAATATTTATCGTGCGATTCACGGAAAGTTACGAGCGTGTGGGTCGCGAAAAATTACGGTTTTGGTGGAGGGACAAGGTTGGAACTTTTGGGTTCTTGAATATTGAAAGACGGAAATTTTGGAATGCTGAAATGTTAAAAGAATAGAATTTCGGAATTTGAGAATTTTAAGATGTTGGAATTTTGATACTTTGGAAGTATGGAATTTTGGAATTCTGCAATTTTAGAATTTTGGAATTCTGGAATTTTGGAATTTTGGAATTTTGGAATTTTGGAATTCTGGAATTTTGGAATTTTGGAATTCAGGAATTCTGGAATTCTGGAAATTGTGGAATCTGGGTTCTTGGGAATTCTCAAAGTTTAGAAATTGGCCATTATGGAATACTAGAATTTTTGGAATTCTGGAATTCTGGAAATTTTGGAATCTGGATTCTTTGGAATTCTCAAACTTTAAAATTTGACCATTATGGAATTCTAGAATTTTTGAAATTCTGGAATTCTGGAATTTTTGAATTTTTGAAATTCTAGAATTTTTGGAATTCTGGAATTCTGGAATTAAGGAATTCTTGGAAATCTTCGAATTTTTGGAATTCTTGGAATTCTTGGAATTCTTGATGTTCTTGGAGTTCTTGGAGTTCTTGGAATTCTTGAAGTTCTAGAGATCCTTGAAATTCTTGAAATTCTTGGAATTCTTGGAATTCTTGGAACTCTGGGAGTTCTGGAATTTTTGGAATTCTGGAATTTCAGATATTTCACATTTTGAAATTAGGCATTTTAGAATTTCAGAAATGTAAAATTTTTAGATTTTGAGATTCCATAACGTCAGAATTGAAAATTCGTCAAATTGTAAATTTGTGTACTCGAAAATTTAAAAGTTTGCATAATTTGTTTTGAACTCAAGAAACTTTGAATTAAAGTGGAAAATGTAAAGAAGTGTTTGAAAGTATAGTAAAAGAAAGCTGCAAAACAGTATCGTTGTTGATCGCGCGTTTTACCGCACTTTGCGTCGAGGACACGTCTTATAGAAGCTACAAGAACACAGCAAAAGTATCACAGTTATAAATTATTATATGCGACGACCCGGTGATTTATTTCAATATCATAGTTTCCAGTGATCACGATAACTGACAATCAAACTCTCGCCGTGCATGCGTGATTACATATATTTAAACGATTATCAAGCTTTTCCTCGAAGTGTTTGATAAAGTAAATTATGTTAATCAAGATTAATTTGAAAGCAACGAAAACATTTGTTCGCTCTCAATAAACGTTACAAGTAGTTAACCATGATAAGTGAAAGATAAAAATCTTACGTATTTCTCGTTTACACTGAATGCAAAAAGTTCTAACAACGATGTGTTGGTTAATCGAACTCGACGTTAATTACGACTGCATTGTTCGAACAAAAAAAGAAACAAGGTGCAGTCCCACTGACAATCATTTACGTCGAAAACAGGTCGAGATCGAGTGCGTTCTCGTTCACGTCGAATAAACGTGTTAACAATTCGAACGACTTTTTGTGTCGATTGAAATTTCCATCGTTAATGTAATGATGCGGAAAGAACGTGAACCCTTGTGCTATGTAAGGAACAAACCTTCGTTAACTTTACACGAAGGGTTAAAAGCATCAGATCGATACGCTAATGTAATCAGACCTTGATGAAATCTTCACACACCGTGCTATACCATAAAGATCGTTTGATAATCAAAAAGTACTTCTTTCCACGTGAATGTCAAAGTTTTTTGTTATTTCAAGATTTATGTTTCTTGCGCTAATGGGCAGAAGAGACTTTTCCTGTCTTCTTTTTTAAAGGTAGTTCACGTCCCTGAAATAATACTTACAACCCTTTCATCCGATCTTTCACTTCGCCCAGGCTTTCAACATAATTTTTAATATCGCTCTCCTATTATTTCATCCTTTCTATAGGTTATGGCTGCAGTATATCCTGAATTTACGACCAAGCGAAATATTCCCTGCGTTATGTTCTCATATTTACAAATTAATTACGTTTATTTCGAAGTCGATTGAAAACATTCGTCATTTTGTTATGATTTTCAGTAATAATTCGGAACAATTCATTGTATAGAACGACGGTTCATTGTATAGAACTACAATTCATTGTATAGACGGTTCGAGCGTGTAACAAGTTGTTAGAAAGAGGAGGAAGAACAAACAGTTTGGTAGAAGTTTTATCGAGAGAACTGAAACTTTTGTTATTTCTTCGAGTCACGGAGAAATACGGATAATGAAAAATAACACTCAATTACTTGTATCTTTATTTTGAAGTTGTTGAAGATATTAGAAAATTTATTTAAAAGAATGGGAGAGCGTGAGTTTATTTTAAATACGTATTTAAGATCGTGTTCTACATTTTACAAGGTAATAGTTCGGTTTGAATTAATTGTATAATATGTCAAAAGAAAAATATGTCATTTGGAAATTTGCGTGTGTAAGTTTAATCGATGCATCAAAATGGCGGCGGAGGAAGATCTTTCACGAGTGCGCTTTAGTTGGAAAAAATTTTTAAGTGCATAGTTTGAAAATTAGAACTTTGAAGGAAAATTATTATAGAATTTAGGGATTTGGGAATTTGGAAATTTGGGAATTTGGGAATTTGGGAATTTGGGAATTTGGGAATTTGGGAATTTGGGAATTTGGGAATTTGGGAATTTGGGAATTTGGGAATTTGGGAATTTGGGAATTTGGGAATTTGGGAATTTGGGAATTTGGGAATTTGGGAATTTGGGAATTTGGGAATTTGGGAATTTGGCAATTTGGGAATTTGGCAATTTGGCAATTTGGCAATTTGGGAATTTGGGAATTTGGGAATTTGGGAATTTGGGAATTTGGGAATTTGGGAACTTGGGAATTTGAGAATTTGGGAATTTGGGAATTTGGGAATTTGGGGAATTGAGAATTTAGGGAATTGGGAATTTGGTAAATTGGGGCTTTGGGGAATTGGGAATTTGGTAAATTGGGGATTTGGGAATTTGGGAATTTGGGAATTTGGGAATTTGGGAATTTGGGAATTTGGGAATTTGGGAATTTGGGAATTTGGGAATTTGGGAATTTGGGAATTTGGGAATTTGGGAATTTGGGAATTTGGCAATTTGGGAATTTGGGAATTTGGCAATTTGGGAATTTGGAAATTTGGGGATTTGGAGTTTTGGAGATTTGGGAATTTGGAAATTTGGAGAACTGAGGAACTAGGAATTTGGAAATTTTGAAATTTGGGGAATTGGGAATTTGGAGAATTGAGAATTTGGGGAATTGAAAATTTAAAGAATTGGAGATTTGGAGAATTAGAAATTTGGAGATTTGGAGAATTAGAAATTTGGAGATTTGGAGACTTGGAGATTTGGAGACTTGGAGATTTGGAGACTTGGAGATTTGGAAATTTGAAAATTTGGTAATTTGGTAATTTGGTAATTTGGTAATTTGGTAATTTGGTAATTTGGTAATTTGGTAATTTGGTAATTTGGTAATTTGATAATTTGGTAATTTGGTAATTTGGTAATTTGGTAATTTGGTAATTTGGTAATTTGGTAATTTGGTAATTTGGTAATTTAGTAACTTGATAATTTAAGAAATTGGGAAGGTAAGAATTTAAAATTTCAAAATGTAACTATTTGAAAATTTCGTAATTTGAGAATTCAGGAATTTGGCAAATTTGGGGGTTTGAGAACTTTAATAAATTTGCAAGTTTGAAACTCTGAAAATTTGATAACTTGAAAGTTTCCGAATTAGACAATTCAGAAACATAAGAACTTGAGGATCCAAGAATCTGATTGTAAAGTCAATAGTTTTGAAAACAACGAGAAAAAAGAGGTCTAATTTCCATAATAATCGATTCCAGATTGTTGGAATGCACGATTTGCATCGAGTGCGGAAAATTGTCTTCAAACAACGCGAAACGAAATTCATGACACGATGAAAGGGAATTGCTGAAGACAAATTCTATTATTGATGGAGCATAGTTCAATGCGCCTCGTAACACAAATGGAAATCACGCAATTATGTCTCCCAGATCAATACCGGAAATAGAAGAATCGTTCTGGCAAGTTCGTTCAACTAGAACAAACAGATTCCATATTTATGAAATTTATTTATCTCTACCTAGATTTATTCATGTTATTTCTGTTATTATTCAAAATTTTTCCTTGGCAATTTATTGAACTGTACATCGTTCTGTGGATCTTTATTCAGAAAAATTTTGATATTTTAACCCACGATGGTTTAATTTTATTTTTATTTAATTTGTCGAAAGTTGTGATTTTAAAATTGTATTAATTGCATTAGAAAATTCTTGCATTAGAAAATTTATTATAATATTTGTTAAAAAGTGGTTAAATTGTGGATAGTTAAAAGAGTTCATTGATTCAGTGTTTTGATACATTGTGTAAATAAAGCAACTTCATATCTGCAGATACAAGTTCCTTATTCATTATTTTATAAGGTGTAACTGAAACGAATTAACCTACTTTAGAAAGGACGTTCAGTGATGTTGATCGATAATAAAATACACGTTATCCTATTCCAGCATATAAATCAATAATGATGACGTGTTAATGATAACGTTCTCAATCGAACTAAATACCGATACGATATTATTAAAATGCGGAGATTTGCAATTTAAAGTAGCTCGAAAGTCACCGTATTAATTATTAAAAAATCATGTTTTAATACACACATTTATATTGAGATATTACACATTCAAAATATTATACAATATCGCAATGTAATGATAAAAAACAACTTTGTTAAATTACAATATTTGACAGAAGTAGCATGCAAAATATTTCTTCGAAGCAGCTTTCTTCCTGTACACATTTTAATAATTTTGAACGGTGCTCTTACAAATTTATTCATTCAACAAAGAATTTTTATCTGCTAATAACAATGGTTCTCATAATACTACAAATGCTTGAAAATACTATGAAAGTTATAAACAACGTCAAATGTTTAATTTCTATCTCATTTCGTTACTAGGAATACAATTTTGGAAGCAAAGAAATCTTGTCCTTTTTTAACAAGTAAATTAAGATATTTACGTCCATATTTCATGATAATTCTACTGTACAATAATCATTTAATCTTCGTGTATCAGTTTCATAAAAATGTAATAATTTGAATTTAAACAAAGTTCAATGTCTACAAAGAAGAAAACTACTTTATCGAGAAATGGAAGTCCACTTACCTTTAGCTGCTCCTGGCGTTTGTAAGCATGCAACATCAGTTGTTTTCGTTGATCTTCAGACATCAATGGTTCACGAGCAGGCCTTCCAGCTCCTCTTTTCTGTAGCTTCACAATGATTTTAGTTTTCTCGTTGTGCCCCAAATAATCCTTCAGTTTCTTTCCTGGTAACATTTCTTTTCCGGAGAACCAAAGCTGCGCCAGTTGCACGTCGATAACCTGCAACCACAAAATATCGACGTCATCTTCCATGCTTTACATAGCTAGCTGCTGTATCATCTTATTGAAATAAAATTTAAATCAAGTCTTATTAAAATAAATTTATTACACATTTAAAGTTGCCACAAATTAGGATAAATGCAGGTAGAAATTACTATATGAGCATGATTTAAATACGAGCACTAAACGAAATGTTACAATTTTTATTTTTTTTAATAAGAACGCAGTAATAAAGTGCAATTTTTATACATATAAGAGGAGTCTTAAAAGGACACAGTTGAGCTTACTTCACATTTAAACAGTTAAAATACACAAGTTTTTATTATACTAACTCAGGGGGTAACTCATACTTGACCTGAAGACCGCAATGTGAATGTGGCGCTGAAGTAGCTACCACAAAATGTTTCAGTCCTTTAATGTTTTTTCTAATACGAAGATTAAAAAAAAGTTTATATTAACAACACTCATTCTGTAAACTTCAATATTTTAGTATCTCCCTACTAATAAAAAATAGTATTTTCCAATATCATTCTTCATAAATTTAAATCTTCCACCCCGTAGAACAACAACCACTGACTTCTTAAATGTCAATACTTCCAGTGTTCAATTTTAATTTAATTTTTATTCAAAGTTACGTTTCATAAATCATGGTGTACTTCAGCGGTTAGTTCATGAAGAGAAACTAGCAATAATAAATATTATATGAATATAACAAAGTGAATAATTATATTATAACAATTATTACAACAATACAGAATCCTTTCCCACGTATTAAAATTAATTAAATACCAATAAATACCTCAAGAGAAGCCTGAGTGCCGCTCAAATCCTCAGTATTCTCAAACTCCAGCCTAATAACATCATGCGGCGGAAGTCCCATCGGATAAACTATAGTCACAGCACCCCTCAAGATATCCAAAGCCTCCTGCACAGTTTTCTGAGTCACAAGTTTCTCTTGCTGTACCAGCTTCTGCAAAACGAAACAGTAGAAACCAAAATAGTACCGGGCGAACGGGACAAGAAAATCAATCTCGGTGTCGATAAAAACGAGAAACGAAACTCAGCAGGGAAATTACCTTCGAGACCATAGCTCGTGCCTCTTCGATCGTTTTACCCAAGACCTCCTGCATCTTCGCGTTAGGCTGTTTGCCGTTCCTTCGGCCTGAAACGTGGAAACCCGTCGGGTACATTCCGTAAAAGCAATTAATGCAACGATTACAAGCAACAAAAATTTCTGAGCCAATTCCTCGATGGCATTGTACGATCCATTCCCGATAACTGCTATTTACATTCATGGGTAGGAGTCGACATTGGCGTAACTGGGATTTTTGGAGATTTTACGGAAATTAGGGTAATTAGGGAATTGGTAGCTATGGAGGCTAGATTCTTAAGTTATGTTAGACTTGTTAGGTTTTTAGGAATTGGCAGATTTCCAGATTTCAATTTCTAAATCTTCCAAATACACAATTTCTCAAATCCCAAATCTCCCAAATTCCAAATTTTTCAAATTCCAAATCTTCCAATTTCCAAATCTCGCAAGTTCCAAATCTCTCAAATTACAAATCTCCCAAGTTTCAAATCTCTCAAATTCCAAATCTCCCAAATTCCAAATCTCTCAAATTCCAAATCTCCCAAGCTCCAAATCTCCCAAGTTTCAAATCTCCCAAGCTCCAAATCTCCCAAGTTCCAAATCTCCCAAACTCCAAATCTCTCAAATTCCAAATCTCCCAAATTCCAAATCTCCCAAATTCCAAATCTCCCAAATTCCAAATCTCCCAAATTCCAAATCTCCCAAATTCCAAATCTCCCAAATTCCAAATCTCTCAAATTCCAAATCTCCCAAGTTCCAAATCTCCCAAATTCCAAATCTCCCAAATTCCAAATTTCCCAAATTCCAAATCCCCCAAATTCCAAATCTCCCAAATTCCAAATCTCTCAAATATCCAAACCCTCAACTCCCTAAATCTCTAACCTTCAAATTCCCACAATTCCACTCTACCCAATTTCCTAAAACCTCAAATTCCTAAACTCACAACTTTGGTCTCCAGTTGCGCCAATGGTCCCATAGTCCAGCATAAAACAGCTGCATCGTTAACCCCAACCCCTCCATCGTCCGAGGTCTAGTCCCTTAATATGGTTCCACGTACCGATAACGTCCTTGTTAAAAGTCCATCCTCCCATCGGTACGCACTTCTCGCCCCACTCGTCCTTGAGCTTGAGCTCCTCTACTTGTTCTTCTGTGAGGCCCATCATGTTATGAGGCAGCATGGTGCCGTGCTTCGCCAACTCCTCGATTTCTATTTTTTTTAAAGAGACCAGCACACTGTTACACGTTTAAGCAACTTGGCGTAATTATTATACGACGTGCGACTAATATCGCATGGCGACCACGATGGATGGGTTCATAAACACGGCCCTCGACTTCTTATTACGCGGTGTTATTACAAGCCGCGGGTGAAACCCTCTCCCGATAATCGTTAATGGATTTCTCGCGTTCGTATTCTAACTATACGGGAACGCAGGATCGCGGACTTTGAAAATGAGGGAAAAATCGGGAGAACGGAGCGGGGTCTCGCGTGAACGAGCGGCGTACGTTTTAAAGGCTGCGATAATTCATGGCTTTGGAAACGCGTGTAATTATCCTCTCGCGCAGATAGAGCTTTCCCTCGTTGGTTAGACGCGTTAATGGCTCGTAAATCGTTCATACTTTTTTCGGCTAACGCAGGGAGAATTGATTGTTTAGTTATTGGTGATTTATTTCGATCATTAAACGTAATAACATTTATCTCAATGACAAAACGGAATAAACTTATGATCTACACGACATGCAAACTGCTATCTGATTATGCGAGCATGAATAATTTTATCTTCATTCAAGGTGAAGAGTGAAAACGAAACGAGAAAATTCAAACGAGATTAAAAATGTGAATAAACAAAAATAAAGGTTTTATTCCACTGAATTAGTAAGGCAGAATAAATGATAGGGTAACTCGATACGGGCGATGAAATCATTGGCATTCGGAGGATCTCCATGACGTTTCGATAAAATCGTTCACATTCGGTTCTCACGTTGTACTTGTCAAAGTGAAAAGAAACAGAGAAACGATAATAATGCGTTGCACGTTGTTACCTCGGGACAATTCGTGTCGCTTAAATTACGAGCACGCTGTCCTCAAGTTAAGCCTAAATAAAGTGTAACTTCTCAGGTAAGCGGCCATTTCTGTAGCACGCCATTAGACGACATTTTGTAGGAACACTTCGAGGTGAACGATCATTACCGTAACATATTCTTGAAACCTTTAGCCGGCCATTGTAAATAGTAGTAATGTCGTATACAACGTCTTCAACTCGAGCCTCCACGTGTGTGTCGTACAGAAACTGGCTCTCCTCGCCTTTCTTCACGTGTAGACGGACCATTTTCTTGGAAGCTTCAAACAAAACAGTCGGGTAAATCGACCGAGCTTTTATTAGCCCGTGTTACTTTGCTTTTGCGAAACTGAGCGGAGAAAACCGTCGGTACATGTGGGAATAAATTTCTGACCGTAATTGCAATTCACGTTTCAATGAACAGACGTATAAATGCATATTTCCAGAAACGTCTGACGGAGATGCGAAACTTTATTATTCCTGTTTCTTTATAATAATGCTAAATTTGACTAGTTAGATTATTTTTGCTTTGTCACGTTTAAATGCAATGTAGACTTTTTTTAAATTAAGGTGGATGAATTTTTTTGTAATTTGGTTTCGGTTTTGGGGAGAATTCAGAGAGAATCTAAGAAGAGTTTTACAGGAATCTAAGAAGAAATTAGAGGAGTAAGACATAGAGAGAACTTAGGATTGGATCTGAAACACTTTGTGACTCAAGATCAATTTAGAGACTAATAAAAGTTTCGAACTTAAAATGCACCTGAATTCAAAATATTTACAGAATCTACAGAATCTATAAAGAGTATCTAGAATATAAGCAGAAGCCGAGATCTAAGAAGAATCTAAGCTCTAAAGATAACCTAAGATTTTTGGAAGAATGACCTAAGAACCTAAGGTCCAAGGAGACCTTACAAAAGACCTAATCTAAACACTCCATCTTACATCATCCCTTAATTAAAAGAAACCTACATTGCACCAAATATCTCATAAGGTTATATTTCTTCGCTAACAGTAACCTAATAGACTAAAGCACGTAAACAAGTTAGTCGGCTCCGAACTTACTTATAAAATGTTAATTCTTCTGGATTAAGAATTGTTTCCTTCGGTGTTGCAAAAAAAGATCTACCACGTGTTAGATAAAACACCTTCGACAATTTTCTTTGATGTGAAAATAGCGACGTGATTTGTAAATCGACAGACCTCGATGAAAATGAACAAAAGGTTCTAGTGTATTATCCTAGCAACAACAGGTATCGATTAAACAGCTCGAAACGTGGTAAATCTGTGTGAAGCTGAAGGTATACGTGTAATATTGAAGGCATTATGATAATATCGAAATTAAAGGTGTAAGTAAACGGCTTGAATGCATGGTAGAGAAAATAAAACGATCTCGTTTAATGAGTATATAATCGTGTTTCATTGTTGTACAATATACATATTTACATTCTATTGAAACACGGATTACAAGAATAAAGACGATCATATGTCTGTTACAAATAACGAAGATACATTCAGACGCTCTCCCTCTCTCACTTTCACTCGCGTGCTCCTACTGGCGTTTTTTGGACACAAAAATATCATCATATATTTCTTCTTCTCCATATAATTACTTTATGTCAATAATAATAATAATATAATAATAATAATAATAATTAAATATTCTCGACGTAACGTTCGTAGAATAAAAATCTATACACTTATAATAATGATATCCGTAACGTCATCTAAATTGTAAGTGACTAGTATTATGTTAAAATACACTTATAATTCGATTCGATGAGGTGTATTATTTCTTCAGGTCCATTTCCTGTATTTTTTTTCGTTTTTCTTTTGGAGGAGGGTGGGTTCCGAACGAAGGTGGTCCCTATGCGTAATCGCGATGCATGCACGAACGACGAACGTTCTCGAAACGATAATAATAAAAAAAAGAGTTCCACGAACCACCGGCTCCATTTGACATGTACAATTTCAGAGAGACAATTAACAATAGACTCTATGACAATTTCAACGTTTCAACATCGATACGAGCGACAATGACGATATGCTTTTTTTTAACTAACGAGCTAACATCGTTACCCAGCTCGCGAACCGGGCGGAGAAAACTTACACGTTTATTCAAAATCCTTTCGCATTGCTCGATTAATCGGGGTTAATCGTGAGGTTAGGGTTAGGAGCGCGATTAAAATGCAATTTAACAACACGTTACATCCGTGAACGTTTACAAATAGATGTACGTGCGACGCGCGTTTACGTTGATATTTTACACAGTCTGTTTCGCGACATTTAAAAAATAATCTCGCTCTAAAACGGCCGTCTCGGCGGCGTGATATGGTACAATAGAAAAATTGGCATTTGGTCCGAAAGAAACATACAAAATCGGGGCCCCTTAAGTGCTAAACGGCGTGAAGTGTTAATATTGTGCGCGGCTTCTTCCACGTAACTCGCTCATCGTTCGGTGAGATTGTAAAACATCGTGCGATAAATACACAGACTGCGATGTACGTACTTTTTTTTCAGCGACTACGATCGAAAAATATTTACGTTTGTTCTGAACAACGTGTTAATCGGGATACGGCTTGTTAAAATCACTATCTACCATCGAAAGGCATTTTCGCGATGTTGTACGAGGGCATCGCGAAATATCGTGTGTTTCCTGTCTATGTTATCATTGAAAACAAACATTGCTGTCAGAAGTTCGAACAACAACAACGAATATGTTCGGAAAAATAACGCGTTACCTTAGCTACGCGAGGGAAAAATACACGTACGATACGCCATGGTCGTGCGTTTCGATTCGGTCTCCTGCCTATTGAACGACTTTTAAAATCACTGGACGGCAAGATCCTTGGACAATATAAAGCGTTACACAGAGAATTTTTCGTCTAGAATTACGGTAACAATAAATCCTTTCATTCTTTCTGCTATCTAACGAACTCGACTATGCTAAAACATCTCAGGCTTCAACGAAAATTGCTTCACATCGATTAAAGCTCGAAGCATGGTATCGTTTCTCTAGCACATTTTATCCGGATCGGCTGAAGAAACACGCGATGGGGTTCATCTTCGACGAACAATTTCTATCGTTCCTTCATATTCTGGTCATGGTGTCGACGAAATGGACGCAATATCGAATCTCTACTCTTCGTCGATAGACTGAACTTGTAGCGCATCCTTCAGGACATTCTGATCATCTTGATTTTGTTGCTTCATGCCAGGACCGTGCAACGGTGATCGTTGCACGGTTGCCTCGTCTCAGACTTTACTCTCGGGACCATCTGTTGTGTGTTTGAAGGAGCTGCGAATTTTGCTCAGATGCAGGGCGGCTAGGTGGCCGTAACTTTTATTGTACCATTCTGGAGTGCGTCCCCTTTAACAAAAAGAAAAGTAATCGTCAATTATAACAAACACTTAACTCCAACATTCTCATAAATTTCTCAAGGATGCAAGAATCCAAGATTACAGAAAACCAGTGATCGTTAAAATGTCAAACATACGATGCACTTACTTTGTATCCACTCGGGAAAGATGCATGATCCTTGATTTACCACTGCCGCATGGTTCGATAAGATATCGCGACGCCAAAACAATGCCACGTGTTCCGCCAAGCATGACAGGAGCATCCGGATGTTCCACGGACGTTTCAACGATGACGCAAGCTCCTTTAGAGAGATCGTTACGCCAGGATCTGTTCAACGCGAGATTACACAATTTACTGCTTGTAAATTTGTTCGGTCATTTGTTACGTTGATTTGCTCGATGCAATTCAATCTTGCAGTTTCGTAGTGATAAATTCGAAGCTCACCTTAGCACACAATAATCCCTGGCGGGAAGGGGGCTCATATTCCCAGTGGCGTACTGAAAGATCTCCACGTTGGTGTCTAACTTAACAACCAATCTGTATTTCAGAAGCTGTGGGTCCCAGATGTGTCTCTCTCTCAGCACACGATGGAGGAGCTCGTTTGGTGGAGCTTCGACTTCCGTCGACACTCGCCATAATCGGAGCGGATGTCCGTCTCCGACTTTTTTGTACGCCATTTCCACCGAACTATCGGCTGGATTGTTCACGCTGACCCATCCTCGACTTCTGTAAAAATGAACGAGGACAATTTAGATAGTGCATCTTGCTTAAATTATACTCTACTCTTGAATTATACTCTGTTAAATTGTTAATCTCCATGGTGATACTAACTTTTCACGGGCCTCCTTCAGCAAGGCAGTGGTACAGGCGTAAAGATATCCCCTCCAGTCCTGCTTCAGCTCCGAACCAAGCTCTTCCAGCGCGACCGGTACGCTTTCCTCCATGTAATTGAAATGACACTGCGTCAACATATCCGAGGAGACCTGATGCAAGGAAAACGAATACGATTACTCGTGTTTCCCTTCCGATTCGTGAGAACGTGTTCGAATACATGCATGTATATTTTGGATAGGAGCACGATCACAATCGCCGCTCGCCGACGACGACGACGACGGATGACGCTCCCTCTCGAACGACCTGGACGTTCGGCATCGAGCCACTCACCATGAATAATTCACGATGCATCTTGACCAGATACAGAAGACAGTCGTGAGCGGCTTTGTTTTCCGACAGTTCCCTCTGATCGGGAATGCCCACGGTCTTTCTCCTACGTGGCGATACGCTGCTCGACCTGTTGGTCACGTTCGTGTTGCTGTGGTTGAAGTGGAACAGGCTCGGTGCCAGGCACACGGCCAGGTTCGAGGCTGTCATTTGGTTGTAGGGAGCGTTGCTCGCTACGTGGTTCAAGAAATCGAGCAGAGTTTCCAACGCCTCGCGATGCTCGTCCGGCAGCAGCAGCAACACGCATTGCACCGCGTCCGGTCGTAGCTCTACAGGTACATCTGTAACGGTTATGAATACCTACAATTATCTCCAATCCAGTTTTCAGAGTGATTCACCCGTAAATCTTTCCACATGGAAGTAGCATAAACTCATATTTCCATACTTACGTTGGAAAATGGCTATGAACGTCTCGGACAATTTATTCGTCAAGAGAGCTTCCGGCAGTTCCCTGAAGTACTGCTTCACCAGATCAGCCACATCGAAGGCTTGTTGCCCATCGAAGTTGATATTATCCCCCAACGTCTCCGTCATCATTTTCAGCTTCTGTATTCTCGATCTGACCCCGCTCTTTCTGAAGATGCCAACCTGGTCCAGGGCATTAGCCCTCAGCCACCTCAGAGCGATCTGAATACACTTTGGTAAGGCCTGTCCCGTCCGCTGCAGGGACAACAGCAACGGCACACCGAACACCGTTTTGTCCTTGTAATCGGGAGTCTTAATTTTCCTGATGAATTTCGGCAGCTCCCAGTTCCATCCCGTGCGGTGAGTGGGACAGTAACGTTCCATACAAGCGGTCAACTTCAGTAACGCCAGTTTCCTCAGCACCAACAGTTGCCCGCAGGACATCGAGGCCATAGCTCGTGGACACAGAGGATCCAACGGTTCAGGGTACAGAGATCCTCTTTGGAAGCTGTGCCACCTGACAACGGTACCCTTGTGTCTGGGCGAATCCTCCTCCTGGTCAGAATCACGGCTAGCTACCGTAGAACTGCTCTCCTGACTTCCAGCCAGTTCGGAACTTCTGGACCTGGACTTCTCCCTGTAGACCGTCACCTCTTTGGACAAGGGTTTGCCTTCCCTGTACGAGTCGTCGCGATGCCTGAAACTCTTGTGCATCTTGTCCTCCCTCTTCAACGCGGTCACCTTGTCCTCCTTGTGCCTCTCCTGACTCTGCGACAACTTGTCCCGGTACCTCTGGGACTCCTTGCCCAGGTTCAGGCTTCCACCCCGGCTGTTTATGGAGGCGGTTTTGCTCGGAGACTCCTTGGGGCTCTGGGGATGGGCGGCCACGTACTCCAGCACCTTGGCATGGTTGGAGTTCGCGTCTCGGAAGTACCTGTGCCTCCAACTGGTAGGCTGACATTCGGAGTCGCTCAGTGCACCCTGATCCTCCCGACCTCGATGCAAGAACCTTCTCGCGCGATTCATCTTCGTACGCGTCGGCGTAGGCGTTGGACCACCTCCTTGCGATCCGTCCGAGCAGTAACTCGAGGAATCGTCGCCGAACGGACTCGGCGTGTTCGTCAGCGGCGAGTGTGGAAGGTGGTAAGGAGATGCCGGCATGGTGACGGGTGATCCTGGTACGTGAAGCGGTGATCCAGACAGGATATCGTTGAAGGACACCGGCGCCGGTCCCGTAGGTGACACGTCCACGCAGTTCAGCTCCTTCATCTTCTGCTGCATCGACATCACGTCCAAAATTTGCGGACCACTGATGACGATACCGTCACGATTCTGGTGCTTTCGCCGGCGGGACTTGAGAGACTCGACTCGCCTGAGGAAAGCTTTGGCACCGTCCCTCAACCTCTCGGAGCCGGTTCTTCGAAATCTGGTACCGATCTCATCGGGAAGCGTTCCAGGCGGCAAGCTGCTGTATCTGAGAGTGTCCAACATGGTGTCCTCGGCTTCCTCCGCTTCCAGACGATCCTCCACCGAGTCCTCTTCGGATTGCACGTTCTGCCCGGCGATCGCCTGCAGCCTCTCGACGTTCGCTTGCGGCGTGCGCGACCAGCGTCTGGTTTTCTTCTCGAACGTCCAATTCTCGCTCAAGGCGCACTGATTATCCTCGTCCGAATCGTCTCCGCCACCCTGCAATGCACAATGACGGCCCAATCAGTTGACGAACGAGCGAATCTCAAGGTATCCTCAATTAAAAGGAAAGTTACGAGACTCGACCTTAATCTTTGCCACTCGTTTGCATAAAAGTACGGCAGCGAGTCTCCTCTTTTTTCGTAAGGCTACGGTTTATTTAAAACCGATTAAAAACGCGTCAGGTTGACCTACGTCTAGACCAATAAATTTCGGATTACACGGATAATCCGGACGCTTCTCGAAACGCGATCATTTTTACCGCGTTACACGCCGCGCGAGCCTTCTCGAAAGATTACAACGAGCTAATGACGTGATTCAGAGAAGACGTGACTCATGACACAACGGAGACCATGGAGAAACGTTTTCGTGCCGAGATTAACGACTCGTAGCGAATGTTTAGCGGCCACCGGTGGCACCGGTTGATAATCAATTTGCGTTTGATGTAGTGACAAATTAAGGACCACCGTGCGGAGGACGCTATCGTGTGTCGTAATTAATTGTAGAAAGTGCCGGCCGCTTTTACCTATGGCGTCCCGCGATCGCTGCCGACGTGTTACCTTTAGAAAGATGGTTGCCACTTCCGGCAGTCGTGAGAAGAAAAAGTTCTATGAAAACCGATGCATTTTTAAGGATAACGAACTCCGGACTATTTTATACGCTTTCCGTTTCGATGCAATATTCATGCCAACTTCCCAACATCTTTCTAATTAACTTTGACGAATAGATTAACAAATAATTTCCCAGCTTAATTGCACGCAATGGGAAGTCTGACAAGATTCGGATCGCCTTGTTCTCATTTACTCCATTAACCAGTTATATCTTGCATCTCGGGGTTATGCAATTTATGTCCGCAACGTACGGAGTTCCCAAGCAACTTTATTCCTCTCTGCCACAAAGTGTGTCGTCGATGAAGATGTACAGGGTATCATGTAACCGATGTTATAACCGGAAAAATGCAATTTCCGTGTGAAAGTGTGTGAATGTGTGCAATTTTTTATATACTGTTACATAAAATTAGTTTCAAACGATATTCATCTTCTTCTCATTTTTTCGACATAAAAAT
Source organism: Megachile rotundata (assembly GCF_050947335.1). NCBI lineage: Eukaryota > Metazoa > Arthropoda > Insecta > Hymenoptera > Megachilidae > Megachile > Megachile rotundata. The sequence continues at coordinate 7,426,040 of NC_134991.1, read as the reverse complement.
TATCTAATCACTCAAAGTTATCTAGCCTCTCAAAGATATATTTCAGGTATATGCATAATTATGTACATCATTAGAATCTAAAGTAGTTTGATTAATATTGCCATCAATAATGTCAGAAGCACCTGAAGGGCCACAATTACAAGAGGAAAAAAGGAAAAACGTGGTGACCTCAAGTTCTACCGTTACCAGTGTAAAACACCAGCATCTCCTTCAGCCTGAATTACCTTCAATCCGCCATTGTTTCCGTTCCCTCGACCCGATCGTTAAAAGAAGATCGTATGCAAGGTTTCGACGAACGATCGGGAACACAAACGGGCACGGATGACTAAACCGAAACGGCGTTTCTCGCGACGGGCCCTAAGGCAAAAGCCAGTTCTCGTTTTCTAACAATAAGCCCCGACGACGTTCTGTCGCTCGTTACGAAACTTGACGCCTTTGTTGTTTCCACGTAGGGCACACTGGCAGGGCTTTGCGAGCGAGTCAGGAGAGTGTGTGACCTTACGTGATCCTCGGCACATGACAATGGACCGGGTTTCACCTCGCGTTGCTTCGCACGGTTTCCATCGGTGGCACACCATGGTGGCAGAACTCTTGCTACGCTCATCGTCCGAGAAAACGAGCCAGCATCACGACCTAACCATCTCGTACGGCAAATTTTTGTCCCTTTTTCTTTTTCATCGTTTCGTGGTAAAGTCAGGACGTAATGGATGCCGTCCCGCTAGATAGCGAGCGAGCGGATAAACGCGAATTCGAGATTCTGCGACTTCAATGGGTATCGTACAACGTGCTTCCACTTTCCGAGGAATCTTAATGAACTGCACGGGGGAATGTTAATTGTCTGCGAGGAAAATTATAGCTGCGTTTGTGGAATGGTAAAAACGCGCCATTACCTGGGATTATTTCTTTAGAAATATGGAAAAATGCGTACCGGGAAAGCATTGTCTACAAGAACCAAGGGACATTTACAAATTAATTATGCTTCGTTTGAAACATGTTTGTGAATGTACAGATGAACAGTGAAACCAATCATACACGTCTTAAATAATTTTTAATTATAGTATTGATGCAAAAGTTTGAGTCCTTATAGACAAGTTGGAAGACAATGGGATTATTATGGTTGATATCAGAACAGACTCTTGTCCTGTTAAGGTTAGACGGTCTGGATCGATCATGACAATGATTATATTATTTCGTCCAATCCCTATGTAGCATACAGTACTATGTACGAATGTAGAATGTACTATATATGCAGCATGTAGAATTTGCTATGTACCTAGTGTGTACTATTTACTATTGCATGCAGTACAAAGGTCTCGCAAGACTATGAGCACTGTGAAACTGACATTTAACACTTTATCGACTAGATATACATTATAGATATATAGACGTATTAATAGACATTTTAATTGAAAAACAAGGAACTGTTTATGGTTAACAATGGTTAACAAATCAATTGAAATAATAAAATTTGAGTAAGGCAAAATGAAAAAGACTAATGGCTGTGATTATTCTTTGCAATTTCAAGGTACTTTTCCCCTACGGTGTGGATATTATTCCAGCGATAAATTTGAATGGTAAACGACGCGAAGCGTAGCAAAGTACCGGAGCATTTTAAACAAAATTACCAGAGTCATTCGTGAAAAGGAAACGGGCGAAATGACATGCAAAGTAGACTCGCGTCCTTCATGGTGCATAAAACGAACGGCAGAAAGCTCTCTTTTCCTACCTTGTTGTCGATGAACGTCACGAAGTCAAACCGAGGGGCCATCCCCCATTACGCGAGGAGAAATAATCAACGTGGTCGTATGTGGGCCACGGATAAAAATACCCGGCATTGCAGAAATGGGATATCCGTCGAGAATAAACCGACATCACGACCGGAATAGATTTTTTCAGATTTTTTTTATTTGTCCCTTCGCGTTCACTGGTTATAGTCGTTCGGTAATACTAGCGTGAACTATAATTCGCTCATGACGTCTATACATGATGTCATTTCTAAAGGTTACTTTTAGATTCCGCGAGGAAGTGATTATAATCAGTGGTGCTAATTTGAGGATGTTTGGGAGAGATTTGGGATTTGGGAGATTTGGGATTTGGGAGATTTGGGATTTGGGAGATTTGGGATTTGGGAGATTTGGAATTTGGGAAATTTCGAATTTGGGGAATTTGGAATTTGGGAAATTTGGAATTTGGAAAGTTTGAAAATGGTGTGAGTGAAATTTGGGGATTAGAACCGTAGAAATAGGGAATATGGGAAATTGGAAATTTAACGAACTTGGACATTCAGCCCTTCCCAAACTTAAAAACTAAAAAATCTGGAATAGAAAAATTTACGTATCTAAAAATTTAAAAGTACAGTAATCAAAGTTATCCAATTTGCCAACTCAGCAATCAGAAAATCCGAGAACTTCGAAAACCCAAGAACTCTAACACAAAAGCTCGTACATTCCCACTCTAAACCAACTCAGTCTATTCTAGTTCCCCAATATTGACATTGAAGAGCCCTCACACGTACCCGAGCTGAACTATCGAAAAACTGTTGCGGCCGCAATATTTCATACACGAAGACGAAGAACACGAGTTCGTACACTCTAGACTGTTTCGAGGGGAACCTTATCCCCAAGGACAGTCGAGTAGAACGCGTGTTTCACGTGCGATTATCGGCGATTCGCCACTTATACTCCTCGTACGTATCTGCATTTCCGTTCCAACGTGTTACCACGAGACGTGACGATTCTCGTACGTGAGTTATTTCCGCGCGCGGGCTCGCGCGGTTCAACGAGCCGTGTCGCCCCACGTTCGCCACCACGTCACTTCCGTCTAGGCAGGTTGAACAAACCCTGATGTTTTATGCGTGACAATGGGCTCAGGAATGGACTCGTAAAACGAACAGTGTTTCGTGTGAGTTTTATGAGCTTCTACTATTTATTCTGCGAGGTCTTAAAGCGAATGTTAGTTTATTCTTCATTTTTAACTACCGCTTACTCCTACGACCTAGAAAATTACAGCGGACCGGGAAATATATCTCTGGCAACCAATGATTCAATGATTAATAGTAACCTATACTGATGATTATTTTTACGGAGGAAAAATTGGAAATCGGAGATGTAATTTTTTTCAAGTTTCACGTCTTTCGTATGGTGGTAAAATCTTGCTTTCTGTTATTTTAAATATCAGTTTCTCTGGTGACGGTTGTTTTGTTCACTGTAATTGTATTTGACCTACCACTACGTATAGAGTACATTTAAATAAAATAAATATTTGTCTGTTTTATTACTCTGACAAGCAATTTTTTCACCGTAATAGTATCCAACCCATCACTACTTTTACACGATGTTCGAACAAAGTAAATTTTCTACCAGTTTTATTACTGTTATAATTAATTCGTTCATTATAATTGTACCTAAACTATCAGTACATGTGCACTGAGTTTGAACAAAATAAACTTTCTGTCAGTTTTATTACTGTGACCAATTTGTTCACTATAACTGTATCCAACCCATCACTACATTTAGACAATATTTGAACGACTAAATTTTATACCAGTTTTACTATTGTAACCTATTTCTTCACTATAACTGTATCCAACCCATCACTTACACAACATTTGAACAAAGTACCAATGAACCAAATTCACTACAGTAAACAACCTGTCACTACGCGTGGGGTATGAACTATACTAAGTCGATACTCTGTTTCAATAAATACTGTTATTTCTGAATAAAATTTATCAATATTCACTACAGGTAGAGATCTTCCCATTCATCGCAGCAGGATCAATATTCTGTTTGAGTAAATATTATTATTTTTAAATGCGATCTATCAATATGCACTCGAACCAAATACACGTTGTACATTCTCCTTGTTCCGCAAACTAAACATAGAAGCATCGAAAGCTAACAGAGAATCCAAACTAAACTCGAGCAGCCATCAAAGTTTCTCTGTAAATACCGAGAGCTTTTGCATCTCCGCTAACAAGGAATGTTAACTGGTGACCCACTTTGAACTCCGCGAATCTTATCATACGAAACAACATATTTAACATTTTTAATCATTCTCTTTCAATATTATATAATATATAAACATCATACATTCTAATTATATAGTTTATTTTGAAGGGTGAAAATATTGCAGTAAAATGGCTATAGTGTTTAATTAAACTCTAAAAAAAAAACAAGTATTTTATTGCTAAAAAAAAAGTATCAAACATTCTCGCTGGCAGACATTCTCGACACAGAGCTGCCATATATTTCATTCAGCAAAAAAATGCAATATGTAGGAAACGCAATAAAACGGGACACGTACGTGAATCGAAAGAAGACAAATGACATTTCAGAATATATTCACCGTTGATGTTTCAACGTCGAAAAGCCTCTTCGAGTTCGCAAATAGCGAAGCTCGCGAGTGACGAACTCGCACGCGGATAAAAGACGCGTGCACGCGTCCGTTGCACTCCGAATTTAGAGTGTGGCGGTACAATGACCCAGATTGTGTAGCTCGTTCGTTAAAAGAACCCAGGCCGAATCAGTCGTACGACAAGCTCTCCTGCGTCAAGTTTCAATTAAACGTCGACTCTTGCCTACGTTCTCTATCCCGTGCCTCCCGGTAATTGCTACCACCGGACCAACGGATCGCTCCCTTTGAACCGAGAATATATTTCTGAACGGGGAAAAACGGAGAAGACTGCGCTTCTTGCGAGCTTTCTTGTTTCTCACTCGTTTACGTCTTTTTTTATCGCTGTATTCAGAAGGGAAGGATTTTTGGATTTTTGGATTTTTGGACTTTTGGATTTTTGAACTTTTGGATTTTTGGATTTTTAAATTTGCAAGTTTCTGTATCCAGAAATTTTCAAGTGCAAATTCCCTAAATTTTTAACCCTGTAAATTTTCAAATTCCCAAATTTTGAAACTCTTTAAATTCCCAAGCTTTCAAATCCCCAATTCCCAAAAGTCCAAATCAAATTCCCAAGTTTTCAAACTCCCAAATTTGCAAATGTACAAATTCTCAAAATTCCAACCCCCTAAATTTCCAACTCTTACTTTCCAAACTTCCTAACCCCCAAATGCCAATATTCTCAAACTTCACATTCCCAACTTCCCAAATACATCCCTAAATTCCCACGTGTGAACCACTAAATATTAAACACTGAGTCAATCAATCCAATACCCGTATGTGCAACCCCTCCTCGGCAATATAACAAGCTACTACCCGCATCCATAATTGAAACTCGACCGTTCTCAACCCAACACTTTCATCCGAAAAGTGTGCACCGCGGTCGTGGCTAGAAATGCAAGGAAGATCCGCGACACGATCGATCTGGTTAATTGCGGCACGATCGATCGTTCGACCCGTGAATCGATTCGAGAGGGGGCAGGAAAAAGGGGAAAGAGAAGACCGGGCACCGTACGATTCCCGGAGGCTCGTTACTGAATCACGATTGTCAATGAAGAAATCTGTGGTCTGGCCGGAGCTGATCGACCGCGATGGAAATCCATGGAATGTCGATCTTCCTCCTCTATTTCTTTGGCCGGTTGCTCGTGGTATTTCTCCTGTACAAACGATACCATACTTTCGAACGGGGGAATTTCAACCGGCAGAATCGATGAGGCTCGTGAGAAGCGTATGCCGTTTTTGTTCTCACAATTCGTTTCAGACGGTGCTCTTGTTTTCCACCGCGACAACGCAAACGCACGAATTCTCTTCGGCGTCCCACCTGATGATGCATCGCTCGAGCCACGCGATTTAAAATGCTGATACACCTCACAACCCTGGCGGGTTCCTTCGACGAGCATCGAGATGCGGTTCAGATGGAAAAAGCGCGATTCACTTTAATACATGTTTTATTCGGGTTGAATGTACAGGAAGGTTGGGTGGATGGAGTTTTCGACATGATTTCTTGAATTTCAAAGATTCTATAAGTCATTCGTAAGGTGATATGGCAACTTTTGGTGGATTCATTGCTAATAACTTTGCGAGATCTGGGGCTAAAATTTATGTTTTGAGACGTGGACGTTTTCGAATTTGGGTTGCACCATTTGGAAATTTGGGAAAGTTGGAAATTTGTAGTAAAGTTGGAAGGTTCAGGTCTTTGAGAATTTGATGATTTAGGGGGCTTCATTTAAGAATGAGATGTTTGGACAGTTGAGTATTCAGTGATTTGCAAATTTGTGGACTGGGTGGTCTGACAATTTACACTTTTTTTCAATTGATGAACTTCTAGTACAACGATACAACCTATAGCTAAAGCAACATTTAACCCAACTTCGAATGCAAGGATACAGCATATGGCTACCATTACATTTAAGCTAGCTTCAAATATAAGACTACATCATATAACTAAAATATTTAATCCAACTTCGAATGCAGGGATACAACATATGGCTAACACTATGCTTAGCCTAACTTCAAATATAAGGTCACATCAAATAGCTAACTTCGAATGCAGGGATACAACATATGGCTAACACTGTGCTTAACCTAACTTCAAATATAAGGTCACATCAAATAGCTAACTTCGAATGCAGGGATACAAAATGTAGTTAACACCACACTTAACCTAACTTCAAATATAAAGCTACATCAAATAGCTAACTTCGAATGCAGGGATACAACATATGGCTAACACCACACTTAACCTAACTTCAAATATAAGGTCACATCCTAAAGCTAAAGTATTTAACCCAATTTCAAATGCAGGGACACAAACCACACCTAAAAGAAAATAGAACCTAACCTCGAATACAGGGATACTGACACATTTCACCTATCATCACAAAAGACAACAAAAAGTTCTGCAAAAAGATCTACCCAGAATTCGTTGTACCCGATTTCGACACGCGTGCGTTTCGACGCCTCGAGCTTGCGTCTCTCAACGACACCGACATCTGTTTCGTAACTCTTCCTTGTACACCTTCGAGACAAAAAGTGTTTCTAGGTTGTTATGTACGGTGGTGAAGGGAAAGGGACCAATCTGTTTTGCAATACCCCATTTAAAATAGGTTTTCGAACGTTTGCACTGATGCTTTCTATAAACTGTACTTCGTTGCTAGATAAAAACTGTTCCCACGAAAGACGTTTAAAGTATAGAGACAAATATATAGTGTCACGGGAAATTACATGATTTCACTTGACATTCTTGTAGTGTGAAGTATGTAGAACGTTCATATAGGCGTTTGTAATAAGATTTTCTTAAACAATTTATTGTTTATTTATTAGTTAATGAACTGCAAATTTATCTGAAGGTTAAATTAGTGTTGATATCACTTTGCACTGGATATTTTATTTTGGCAATTGAAATGTCTCTTTGGAGATCACACTTAAGGAGTTAATATTATTTTGAGAAAGCTATAACAAAATTATACACGATAGAAATATTTCCAATCGCAATCTTAACTAGAAAAATTGAATTACTTAAAAAAATTACAAAGCTCTGCTTCAATCTCTAAGATACGATATAAGAATTTTCTGAAACCTAAATTTTCTGATTTCGAAACGAAAGACAAATTTTCCTGGACCGAAGATATAGTAGCTCGTGACCAGTACTTGGACACAAAATAGAGCACGAATTTCGGTCAAGTAAAAATAATAGACAAGAAAGAAAAATTCGCACCGTCCGAATAGAAATGGTGTCAGAACGGAAGCCTTTGTCTCGTGTCAGAGTAGCTTTAGAAACCACTTAATCCGATGTCATTAATTGTCGTGGTATAGTTGTCTTCGCCTACTTCTCGCACATCCGGTACCATTCTACCGACTGTTGCGTCAATACGAGAATACTTTTACAAGATGTGAATTCCACTATGACTGAAGGATATCATTCATTATGGAGACTGGCTGCCGATCCACTCTTGGACAAAGTATCCAGCTTCGCCTACAGTTTTAAGTAGAAAACAAAATCCGGAATGCAAATTTGAACAAAATATATACGGATGGGTGCACATGGATTTATCTGAAATTAATTCATGGTAGTTGACATTTTGACCCCTGTTTTATATTCACTGATCTTAGTAATCATTTGGTAGCAAACCTGTTTTACTTAATTGGGATTATTTATTTTGAATGAATTAAATTATCCAATTACTTATTCTGAATTAATTGGTCAACTTGTCTTCTTATCTTTCTTTACTACGTGTACTTGCAAATATTTTATTATATTTACTGTTAGATTGGGTAATAAAAAACTCCTTAAGCATGGAAAGATTCAGTAATTAATACTAGTAATATCTAGTAATTAAGAATGAAATATCTGATGCAAGTTAAAGTATTTGTACTTTAGTTTTATAAAAAATATTTAATATTTAAAATATTTAAAAGAAATTTGCACATTTGTTTTATAAAAAATATTTAAAAGATTGAAGGAAAAAATGAAACGTGTTATTTAATAAATATTGGTAAAATCCTGTAAAGTTCAGTTTGGTATATCTAGAGAAAATATCTAGTTATTAACGGAGTCACGTTGCGGAAGTACCAACGACATAAATAAATAGCGATAAACCGATATTAATAATCATATAGCGACACCGACAATCGACACGATTTTCTGCAAGTAATGAGAACCCGCCACACGTCGATCATGGAACTTTTATAAGTGATAAATCCTGCTGCCAAGAACCAGCAATTGATTGGCCGATTAACGGCACTCGTGCGACCGGCTTTAACGGCGTTTAGTCGGTTATTAAATGACGTTAATCGATCCTCGTTCTCCTGATCGAATATTCAGATTCCACCTAAAATTATTCACTGCAGCGACATACTGAAACCCTCGCTAAACCGATTATGAAATCCCCATTTGCTCACATTCGAATACACACACTCAAAAATAAAATGAAAAACATTTCAAAATACATTTAAAGTAAAATGAAGTAAAGTGAAGTAAAATGAAGTAAAATGAAAACGAACAATTGTTATAATCATCGAAATAAAAGCAGATGAATCTCATAAGCAATTTAAAGAACTGTATTGGTTAGAAAATGTATATTTGTCAATTATAAAAATTCTTTCTCGAGAAGAAGAAGTAATTTATTTCAATGAACGCATATTTAAATATTAAATATGTAGCATGATAGCACGACATAAAACGTAGAGTTTATAATTATAAATAATTCTGAAGACAAAGAAGTATAAAGTAGAAGTACAATTTATCCGCAAAACCATTTGCAGCGTGGAGCTAATGCCACCTCAGTCGAATGAAAGAACGTGCTCAGACATTGAAGTGGAACCAGGAAATCGAGACACTGGAGCAGATCGGAAAAGATTCTCCAGAGTCATTGATTCACAAGAGCTTTCGTTAATGAACACGCAGTCCCTGAGACCCAGGTTCGCAAGAAGTAAATCCTCATTTACGAGATCTAGATCTCTGACTTGATCGACGGATCGACCGGATCGTTCAGCTCTCTTACCTCCTCTTCCTTTTTACTCTACTCGTTTCACGTTGATTTCCATCTGTCCTCCGGCAGCTTGTTCACTCCTCGTAAATAGCAGATGCTTTTACGTTAATCGTCTGTTCGATCACAAGCGAGCGAACAACTTCCAGGCCAACGCCGGCCGAGGTATCGGCATGCAAATTTCCCCGATATCGGCGAATGAGTTTGCTAATTTGGACGGTTATACGTTGATGCAAAATTCCGCGACGCTCCTGGTATCTGACCTGTTTTATTCGTCGAAAATAGAAATCCATACCATTGGCGTAGCTGGGATTCGCGCATCAAATACGCCATGTTTAGTGAGATTTCAGAGTGGGAGAGTAGAGATGTTTGAGAATTTGAAAATTTGGAAAATTATTAATGCAGCATCTTGGAAATTTGGAAACTTAGATATGTAGAAAATTAACAATTTAAGCTTTTTCAAATGTAAGAATTTGGAGATGTGGGGATTTGGAAAATTAGGACTTTGGGAATTTAGAAATTTGAAGATGTACAAATTTGCAAATTTAGAAATTCGAAAATGTAGTAATTTAAAAAGAAGTTTGAGGATATGAGAATTTAGAAGAGTGGGAATTTGGAAACGTGAGAATTAGGAAATTTAAAAATGTGAAGATGTAGAAATTTGCACATACGAGAACATAAAAATTTTAATTTGAAGACATAGGAATTTAGAAATGTAGGAATTTCGAATCGCAGTAATTAAAAAATATCAAAACTAAAAAATATAAAAATTCAATAATTTAGAAATATAAATCAGTTAAAATTTCTAACATGGTACCAACGTAGTTACGCCAATGTTCCATACTCTCCTATCTTCTACACACTAGTTCCATGTAAACCGACACGATATTAAAGCTAAGATTAGAGGATACGTTTCCTCTACCATTCGATTAAAATCAAGGAACGTGTGAACAGAGTTTTATAGTTGTCTGTTTAATCTCAAATAGAAGTCGGTAAACTAGCAAGTTGATGTTCACCATTGAAAAATCTAATAAAGTACAAATTTTCAGGCCATTTTAAAAATTACCTCACGAACCTACGTTTACTGTAAAAATGGAAAAGTACATAAATGTCAAAAGTTTGAAATGTTTATCGAGCGCTAAAAACTGTGCAAGCACGAAATGCTTTAAAATGGCGGATTTCTGGTGGATTTCGGACGATGCGTTTTCAGCGGTTCAGCATCGATTTTTCATTTAATCGCTCCATTAACAGAGCGAATGGAACAACAGAATAAATAAATGATCGACAAGCTGGATGCGTCTGTTTGTAATCGAATCGCTCTCGACAAATATTGAACACCATGCATGCATAATTCCGGTAAAGGTTTGTTTATATACCGGGTGAAATGGACGAATGGATTTCGCTCCGAAAGTTTGTATGCAAACGAAAGCTTTTTTTCCAGAAGAAAAATCAATTTCAAGTTTAACCTGTAACTCGAAAGGTTAAGTACAATCCGCAATTTTATATTCAAAGCACGTTTCGAAATAACACCTTTGATTTTTGTCTATAAATTTCCTTGAACGTTTATTTATTCATAGATTTCTCTAACTGTTCCTAATTTACCTATTTCTAAAAATTACTGTGGAGCTTTATGGACTTTCTACGTGACAAAATGGTCAATTGCGAGTTAAATCTATTCAAAGAAGTAATATGACTGGACAAATATATGATAATAAAAACTCGTTTCATTTAAATACTGGTTGTGTAATATTTATGAAAGAGGCAGATAAATTAACTTTCCAGTATTAGGTTAAATACATAACCTCTCTATAACATTTCCTCTATCGATTCAATAAATGTCACATCGATCTTACAGTACTAAATATCGATTGAGAGACGATTACACAAATATTCGATAAATAATTTCATTAATTATTACCAAAATTAAGATGCATTCTGTGCATCATATTCTTCGACAAATATTTTTACAACAGTATAATATATTAAATTATTTTTGATCGCAAATTTTTAACAAGATAACTACAGAATTTTACAAATTCGAAAGGTTTGGATTACCAGAATGCACTTTAAAATTTTAAAATAAATTTGAAGTTTTGATCAGCAAAAAACATGTGAAGCTTTTGTATATAGCAGGTCAAAGATTTAACCGGTTTATACCAATTTCTAGAGGGATTATAATTTTAATACGGAGGCTCCGTGACAAGCGTAACTGGAACATCTACCCTACTTACGCTTCATAAACAAATAAAATGTTTTGCGAGATAGCGTTTAGGATCGTCTCGGATGGTTTGAAGTTCCGGTTTCACGACATTGGCCGGTATTCATGAGAAACATGGTCGTCGCGATGCCAAGGCTCCGAGGCGACGCCACGCTGTCTGGCAGCCACGTTTCTCGGCTCTCGAGAGCTCTCTCGCAACTCTCTCACGGTGAAATCATTTCTTGGTTGTTCTGCTCGAGGCGATGCGTGACACTTGTTTACCACGCATGAAGAGCCGGCATATGCCAAAACGGAAGAGAGACGCAGCTCGTCCCGTCGCGGAATCCTCGCGAGGGAAAGCTGACGGTTTTCCCGATGTAAATGAACTCGAAACGGGAATTATTGTCGATCGTCGGTAGCGATGGATCGTTATTCAAGATTCGCACCGTTTTGGAGAGAAACCTCTCGAAGCTCGTTGTTTCCGTTTAAATCAGTGGCACGGTGAGCGATGGCGGGCGTTCGGATCGGGGAATGCTTGAATGGCGATTCCTGGAGATAGGTGAAACGGGATTTCCTCGATTGAGTGGTCTTTCAGTTTTATGTGCATCGCACGACGAGTTAGGAACGATTCTAACGTTTCGGAATGATTGAAGGATTAGCTTGAACGTAAACTGCTCGAAAATGGAGACTGCTCCTATAAGGGACTCCTCAACTATTGCCGATATTTTAGGGTTTGTAACGTTATTGGACAGGTATGGAAACCATCGATATATCGATACTATATCGTTATATGTGTATGTACATGGAATTTTTCTTGATTTCTGATATTGCAATGGGTGACAATAAATACTGAACAGGGCAAATGCAGTTTGTCAATAATTAATTTCAATATTTCAATATCACCAATAAGCATTGGAAGTCTGCTGAAGGTGTGTCGATAAATACAGTCAATAATTCAATACTATAAATCAATACTGAAAGTCAATACTTTCATAAATACTGACTACATCCAAGAATTCTTTTAAATGAAAAATAACATTAGAAATTCTAAAAAATTAACAGTATATAATAATAGTCTGTGACTTTCAAGTCACTTAAACTACCAGTTGAAAAGAAGAATGTGTAAGATTATTCATATTAATACAAAAGAATATTTCAAAATACCATCGTACTTCTCAAAAGAGCAACACTGAAGATAAATGTCGTATGTTGCAGCAATGGCAACATTCAATTATAAAGGATTAACGGTTAATTTCAATAAAAGGTGATACATTCACTCGAGAAATGTTCGAACATTGATTCTCGACGATAAGTCCAATGTAATTTCTCCAATCGAGCGGTCCTTTGATTATACACGATGATTTTCAAAGTATTAATTTGAACACATGAACTCTTGTAAAAGGCACGATACAAGATAAACTTTCTTTCATTGAGCAACATCTTAATTTTACAAGACAGCCGTCAAAGTATCGTCATGATAACATTGATCGATACACAGACAGATCTTTGATGTTCTTTCAATGATGAAGAAAGAAACTTGTATTATGTACAATGTATTTGTATTGTGTAGGTTTCTTTTGGATGAGGAGAGGGTTTTTTGTGTTCAATTTTTAGAGATTAAATGGGGGACTTGGTGAGGCTTTGATGACTTGATTTTTAGGGTTTTCACCGTGGATTTTTTAGGGGTTGAAATTTGGAAGTTTATGAATTCTTCAATTTTTAAATTTTCAAATTAGCAACTCTTCAAATTCCCATCTTCCCATATTTTAAATTTACTTTCTATCTCGTCTTCAAATACCAGAATTCCTGTGTTCAGCAATTTCTACATTTGCAAATTTAAATATTTCTAAAATTTTCAAACTATCAAATTTATACTTTCTGAAATTTTCACACTCCCAAATTTATACATCTCTGAATTTGTACATTTTGAAATTCTTGGACTCCTAAATTTCTACATCCCCAAATTTTCAACTCTTCAAATTCCAACAAATTTTTACACCCCTAAATTCTCAAACCCTTAAATTTTTACATACAAAAATTTTCATCTCCTCAAATTACCACATTCTCTAATTTCTACATCCCCAAATTTTCAATCCTTAAAATTTCAAATTTTCCAAATTCCTAAATTTTGCTAAAATTCTCTCAGTTCCCAAATTAAAAAGTTTTCTAAATTTTCAAAAATTTCCCAATGTTCAAATATTTAAATATCTTAATTTCTTTCATTTGAAATATCATTGAATATTAGTTTCCTATGTTTCTACGTTATTTTTCCGTAAGGAAGCAACGAAGGCCGCCGGAGAGCACACCTCATTTCCAAAGCAGCTGACATTTCGTAACACCGGTATTAGCAGGCGTAGCTCGGAATCTCTCGACGTGCCACTTCATTAACACTTCTCATTTTTCTGGTCCGAGCGAACGCGGCCCACCGCGTAGAAAATACTATCGCGTAACCTAAAGGCGAATATTCCATCGCGAAATCGATTAATTCCCTCTCAGTTCCTCGAATTCCCTCGAAATACCAACTGCAACGTTATCGAAGCTTGAAATCGCACGGAATAGAGCCGTGAATTTCGCGCATACCACCGTATTCCGCTTAAGACACGTAACGAGCACCATACGTTTCCGCGCGGTGAACGGGTTAACCTCGATCAGACGAAAATCGTCGTTGTGGAGCAGTCACGCAATGTTCGGACTGATCTTAAGACAAAAATTTCGAATAAATCTAAGAATTTTCCTTAAAAAAAAAAAATCGATCCTACAACGAAAACTTCGAACGAAATTTTACGAACATTTTACGAATTAAAAATTTGCAATGATTGTTAGCAGGAGGCTCACGTAATTTGAAATTAAAAATAAAATAGAATAATGATGATATAAATTATGAAACATTAATGTACACTCTAATTCTTTATCTCGATAAACATCATAGACAGAAAAGAAAAAGCATCTAAAAAAAATTTTTAATTAGAAAGAGAAGACTTGCGAGTGAGTCAAATGTATTTGTGACGTTAACCATTCAGTAGTTTCAGTAATTTAATGATGTTCAAAGTATATCTTTATTTTTAAAAAAATCAATGTATGTCCATTCTGAATAATTCACTAAAATTCTGAACCGTCCATAATTTAATTCTTGTCCTACGTAAAAATTGATTCTAAGGAATAATTTATTCTCGATTCGTTTTATTCGAAATATGGGTCATAAGATCATCTGAAATAATGTCCAACTCAGTTACGGAGTTAGTTAAACGCGTGCTACGGTTGCACGATAATGATCCTACGTCCCCGACGAAACGAGCCCCCGTTATCGCGACACGGCACGCTACACGGGAATCCCGATAGTGAAAAAGATAGTACACGCGGGAAAGCACGTCGACCAAATCGATAAACCAGAAGGGGTCACAGTCAGTTACCGCACGATAAAGAGTCGATCTATCTACACCATCCAGATGTAAGTCGACAACTTTATTCGACGCGGGTATCGGGACCGCGACGTGTTCCTCGAGTTTGCTCGCATTTCGCTAGATAGACGAACTTGGGGGTTTATTGGATTTTCACCGGTAATGGTGCATGTATTATAAAATATTATACGTAGCTATGACATGAATATTGTATGTAGTAATTATGTAGCTTTATAAATATAATTTTGTCTCATAAGGTAATAAGGGAGCGAGGTAATAAGGGGAGTATTCGGTACCAGACGTATGTAGATGATTTCTGATCCACAATGGACGACTACAAAATTTTTGAGAGATCGCTAAATTCGTCACTTGAATCCCTAAATCGGTAATCTACAAAATCTCCAAATTCTTGAGCTCTAAAATTTCCAGACCCCAAAATTTCTAGGCTGCTAATTTCACGAATCGTCAAATTTGAACGACCTCGAACACCTGCATCCCTTAACTCCTAAATTCCAAAATTCCTGCCGAAAATCTCGAAGCTCCCCAAAAAAGTCTTAAAATTCCTAGGTCCCTAAATTCCCAGTCGACCAAATCTTCAAATTTTCCCAAATTCCCAAAAACGCAGAAAGAGGCTTCAGTTTCGTCGCAGCATTTACCACGAAAACCAGATTTGCTCCGACTGTACGTCAAACACGAGCAAGAGAACATATCGGCTGATGGTTGTACGTGTCAAATGTTCAAACGATATAACAGGTTCAACTTAATTTCGTGAAAATATCGCGGCGAGCTTATCCGGTGCGGCATTCTTAAAGCGATGTACGCGCCGCGGCGATTGCACGCTATTAAAACGGTGGCCAGAGCGAACGGTTCTCTCTCCGCGGTCGGGTTGATTTAAGTAAAACCAGCGCGTATCGCGGTCTTCATCTCGCTGTGACTTACGCTAATTGGCTTCTGAACGGTCCGATGGAAATTTATGGTAATACACCGGCTCGCCCGCGAGCGCACTAACGACACCACATCGTCTCGATTCATGCATGCTCGCCGGGTACAGAACGTACGCTTGCGTGTATGTCTGCGTACCGAGCGTATCGTACCTGATAACTGCACCGCGGCTAAATAAAGCAGTGAGATATGACGGCCGCGAGAACACGCTTGTTTTATGCGCACGCGTGCGAGTATATACTCGCGAACATCTGACACCGATCGTGAACCCGAGTATCGCTCGATCTGGGTGCTTCTAGGGGAATTAGGTTGACGGGAGGTGACTGAGGTTTCTCTGCGAATTGTGGATGAAGACTGTTTATTTTTAATTAGTTTCGCTGGTGTACAGATGTGGGTATGGGACAGTTGAATGGTGGAGTTTCTAGATTTGGGAATTTGGGTGTTCGGAGATTTGGGAATTTGTGATTTGGGAAGTTATAGATTTAGGAGTTTGGGAATTTATGGTTTGGGGAGTTGGAGACTTAGGAGTTTGGGAATTTGTGAATTTTGGGATTTGGAGGTTCGAGGATTGGGGATTTGGACATTTGAGGATTTAGGAATGTAGTGATTTGGAAATGTAGAGATTTGGGGATGTGGACATTTGGAAGTAGAGGGATTTGGAAATGTAGAGATTTGGGGACGTGGAGATTTGGAGATTTGGAGATGTGGAGATTCAGGAGAATAGGGATTTGAAGATGTGGAGATTCAGGAGTATAGGTATTTGTTGATGTGGAGATTCAGGGATATAGGGATTTGAAGACGTAGTAACTTAGAGTATAGAGATAGGGAAATTTGGAGATTTAGAAACTTGTGGATTTGGGGGTTCAGAAGTTCCCAAATCCCTACATTTCTACATTCCCAAACTTTCACATCCCGAAATCTCCAAATCTTTAAATCCTCATCTCCAAATCTTCCAAACCTCAAATCTCCACATCCCTAAATTCACAAATTTCCAAACCCGATCCCAAATACCTAAATACCCAAACCCCCAACTCCAAATCTAATAATCCGTACCACAACTTCAACATTAAGCAAGAATTCTTCAACAACACATCAAAAATGAAGAAAATGGAAAGTAAGTGAATAGCCTTTTTGTTGAATAGCCTGAGTGGTTAAGTACCGAGAAATTCTGAATGGCGTCGATTCTCTCCGACACAGGTGTCTATGAGGAACAGTGGTCTGCTTTTTGGAAAGCGTAAGAGTGTACCGACGCATGTTCCACACCGGCAATCAGTTAAGCTTTCTCTCCAAAGAAAGAAATCAAACAGGCAACATTTCTCGAACCGAAATGTCGGTACAATGTTGAAAGACGATTATCTCCGGCAACAAACGTGACGAAAGGAAATCGACAACCCGGCGCAAAAACGTGAACTCTGACGATCAAAGCGCACGGTCATTTTTGTGTATCTTCTTATGAACATCGATACAATTTTGCCGGGGTATAGTGAGACGTTAAAATAAGGTCGAAGAGTATCGACAGCATCGAGTCAATTATGATCGTGAAGCCGACAGGAAGCAATCTCGATCGGGCTGACCGAGCTTTCTAATTTTGTCCGTACGCTAGGCAGAAAATTAATCGTAGAAATGTCGGTTTCGCGCGAAAATCCGGTGTAGCAAATCGAATTACACGCGACCCGATAACTGCGGTAATTTAAATTTCTCGCGGTGATTCAGTGAGGTCGAGATCTCGAGATAGTACAGGTGCGAACCTGTGCAACGTACTACTAAAAACTAGATCCATCGAGTCGTCTATTGCAGATCGTTATAACGGTCTGGCATAGAAATGGGTGCGTATATTCGCACCATTCGAGGACATTTATGTCACGTTAATGACCGTTTGCAACGACGGTACGCCACTTTTGTACGCTCAACTATTTTTACCATTTTACTCTATTTTAAGCTTTGAGAAATATTCTTACATCCCTAGATCGCACTTCAGATTCTTATCGGAGATACAATCATAAATTTGGTTTGGACAGATTTATATTTGCGGACATCTCTAGATTCCTACGTCCCTAAATTCCTTATTTCTCTGTCTTCAGATTCCTGTGTCCTTATATTCACATCTCTGGATTCACAGATCTCTACCTAAACAGATCTCTAACTAAATCTCCATATCCTCAGATTACAGATTTCTAAATCTACCCCCAATTTCTTTATATGCAGCTCTAAACACGTGTACAGCCCTACACATTCATTCTTCACATTTCTATATCTCTACATATTCCTAAATCTATATCTCCATATCCGTGTACGCCCCTCTGAATTAATTCTCTCGAAAGCGGACGCTATTGAATCACGCATGTTTATATTCCAGTCATTTCTTACACGTCACTCCACGCGTTTTCGCGTTCTCAGAATTGAAAGATTCCACATAAGGTGAGTCACTTCAAACTCTTTTCGCTCGACGGTAATTTGAATTCTGAAAAGGAACTCGAGATCTATTCGAAAAAAAGAGCAGAATATCAGCATCGTCTCGTTACAGGACAATAATATCGGAGTCAAGTACATTTATATTACTGTCACTCTGGAATGTCTGTACCGTTTCTGTACGAGAAATTAGGATTTACTGCGTTGCTTCATTTTTATTCCAAATATACTCAAAATACGATCTTATATATCTACGTACCATTCTATATTTTATATCCTTATTGAACATTACAGGAATTCTTTAAGGTTCACGTTTATAAATTACGGAATTTATCTCTGAAAGAAGGCTCGCCATTAAGTTAGCGAGTATAGAAAATTCCCTATAGGGACTGACGCCATGGAGAGTTATTGTGATACTCGCGCGTGTCTTGCGACGAATTGTGGTGCTAATTCGCTAACTTTGAGAACGTAAAACTAACTAGATTTTAATATTGTCAGAATGCTGGAAACAAACCAAGAATATATATATTGATAAAATGTAATTAATATTGATTTACATGTACACTGAGTAAGTGCAAATTATGCAATTATTTTGATCAAATTGAAGTAATATGCATAATGTACTACAATAAATTGTACATCCCTCATTTACCATTATCTTTCGAACGTCACTCGTAACACCTTGCATGTATTGATCATACATGTAAAATTGATGTGAACAGTTCATATAACATTCTTGGCAACTGTCAATATTTTAAACTGGTAAATATTCTAAATTACGTAATAATTTGTACCGTCCGTCTACTACATATATCTACCGCTCCCTACGTATTCCCAAGACGGCCATTTTCCCCAATTTCTGCCAGAGCGCTGCATTCACGAAATACCATCTCTCCGCTCGAAAAAGCCTGACATAAAAGTATCGAATTAAATAAATCAGCGTGAAGGGTCGCTATCCTTCGAATTCGACAGACGAGGAGGATTAATCGCGACGATTCACGACGATCCATAATTCCAAGCCGATTGGCAAAAGCGGTGCCGATTGTCGAGGACGAAAGCTCGTTGCTCGAGGAGGAGCAGACGAAGGAGAAACGAAGGCGGTTCTCGGCACAGGTTGACAAGCGCAACGGCAGCCGACATTCCTTCGTCAATCGGGTAAACCGGTTGCCATAAATTCGCGCGAACGAACGCGACTGTCCCGTGGCCCGTTTCGAGCGTTCTCTGCCGGCGATACCAGTATCCGCTTGCCGGCTTCCACTACTTTTTCTCCCGGTACGGCCTGGGACGGCTATGTGACGCGTGAACCTCGATCGTGGGTATAAATCGTATCCGCCGACAAAAACTGCATTATTTTGCCATAAATTCGCGGGCTTCGGCTGATTGTCTGAGATCAAATCACTTTTTTCTTTGGTCACGAGGTCCGAGGACTCGGGGACTCGAAGACCTCGAGATTATATGGCTGAGGTACATTTTGTAACTTCGCAGTTTCAAGAACTTGATGTTAAAACTTTCTGAACTTCTTAATTCAAAAATTTCAATGTCAAGAATGTTATCAAGTTTTGATCTTCTGATGTCAAGAAAATTATTAAATCCTAACCTTACAATGTCCAGAAAATCACCAAGTTTATTTCAATGTCAAGTCACCTCACAATCTTTGAACGTAAAGAAAATGACCAAGTCTCGATATTCCAATATCAAGAAAATCACCAAGTCCCAATCTTCAAAATTCTAATGTTCTGAATCTCTACAGTTAACAAATTTCAAAGTTCCAAAATTTTAAGCCCCAAAATCTACAAATACCAAAATTCCAAAGACTGCAAAATGTCAATGCCCCAAAATTCCAAGCTTCCAATGTCCCAGAGTCCGAAGTCCTAAAATCCAAAATTCCACTACTCAAAAATTGCAAAATCCCAAAATTTCAATCTCCCAAAACTCTAGTCCACCCCAAATCCTAAATTCCCCTAATACTAACCTTCCAAAATCCCACAATTCTAAAATCCCAAGCTCCCAAAACCTCGAGATCACAAAATCCCAGAATCCTAAAATTTCAACATCCAAAATCTCAAATCTTTTCTACACATCGACTAGTTTTGTTCAAAGACGACCATTTAGTTTCTTCGAAATCGGTATGCAAGGTGTTCGCGCGACTCCATTAATCTACGTCATCGCTAAAGCGTTGATACTTAATCACCGAGGTACTTTAAAGTCGCTGCTAACCGGACACCTTCTCCTGACCTGATGAATATTCATCGATAATTTGTCGCCAGGCAAAAATCTGAAAGTTTCTGATCGAAGGTTCCCCCATATTTTAAACTTGTACACGTTTATTTGTTCCGTTGCTTGATAGGGTGTATTATTTCCGCTCCAGTTAATGCGAACAAAGTATAGGCATCTGCGCATCTGCTTCCTCGTTTGCAGCGGATGAAGCCTCGCAAAATGGACGCAGCACCGGAAATGGTAAAAATTTCCGTTGTCTAATGTTGCTTTATAAAACTTTCTCGATTAATCCTCAAATGTCACATTTTAAAAGAGTATTATTGATCAACAGTTCCATGATTTAGAATTTTATTTACGCAGTTTGTTCTGTTACAATAATATCCGTTGCTTAGAATGCGGGAATTTTATCTCATGCTCCAGTTCACAAGATACAACTTCATTAATATCGTTCTTATGCAAAAAAAGTGAAACACTGTCGGTTTTGAAATAACAAAAAATATCGCAGTTTTTCTGCGGGTTATACCGTTATCAAGGTTCTGCCGTTTGAATCTCTGAAACAGGTATATTTCCGTAAAAAATTCGTGTCACGTTCCAGTTCACATGTTTAGATCTACACCTACTCTGTTCTAACTGCCACAAAAGTCAAAAGATTTCTCCGAGGAAATCAATTTCATTCACGGTGAACATAACTGCAAAGAGGAAGCAACGATGTTATTTTCTGTAAAAGGTGACTTATGAACGCGACGAGTGCACAATGCGACCACGTGTGCGCTCGAGTACGGGAGCGTAAAAAACCGCGAGGAAGCGGCGTTTTTCGTCGCGAAGAGCCGAGAAAATTTCATGGTATTCTAGTATGCAGCAGGCGTGCATTTGCGCAATCGAATCGAACACGGCTGGTGCAGGTGCAACTGGCAGCCGTGCCGCGCAGTCTGCCAGTCATGACTTTCAACAGGGGCTCGCGTGTACCGAACCAGTTTCCAGCTTTTACGCGGCGACGACAACAACCAGAGAGTCTGTCACCGTTTCTCGTCCTTCTCCTCTTTCCGCTCGTCATCTTCCTTCTGCACGCGGGTGCACGCGTGCAATTACCACTGTTCTCTTGTGTCCTTGCGCGAAACGTGCATAGAATCCGACATCGAACTGACGGAGACACTGTCGACCACTCCGAACTTGGATAGGACATCTTTTGTAACGAGCTACTCGATAATTAACCGTCGCCAATTAGCCACTCGCGAAATTCCTTGCTCCTTTGGAGGAATGCGAAAAATTGCGAAAGTTAGATTCCAGATAAAAGCTGCGAAAAAGATGTCTCGTTTTTCTTCTGATAATTTTGCATGTTGTGGAAACTTAGGGATGCTCCGCAATTTTTAACATTTAATGTATAAACGTAATCTAGTTGTGATTCTTATATTGAGTACATGTGTAGATCAAAATTTTGATTATCGAATATTAATGCTATGATGATTGCGTCTTCAAGTATCATCCCTTAAACTATATCACCCCCTAAACATTCCTAAAATTATATCGTTAAACTTCTATATTGTACCTTTCTACTTTGGTACAATATTTTGAAAAGCGACCTACAGAAAATTACGACAAATAACTAAATTTAAAGTCCGGCTTACAGGTTAGATCATTAAACACCCACTTCCAAGAGTTACGAAATACTGATATTATGCCGGTATTATCTAACCCGTATTAACGTAGGAAATACAAATCACTGTATTATACTGGTAAAGTATGTAAACTTTGAAATACAAATGGACCGGATTATACAGCGTGAAAATTGATATTATTGCAATGTATGATGTATCAGTAACATCTGTAGAAAAAAATCGAATTTTCTGTAAATATGAATGGCGAGGATTATGAAACATAGAAATTGATATTAATCCACGATCTTCCTGCATATCCTGCAGTTTTGTTAATTGGATATGATTGAGTAAGTTGAGTTTAAAGGAATGCTGAGATTAGAACTGGTTTTCTTAATTGGGTATCGAGAGATCGAGCATTCGCCATTTTGCAGACACTGAAAAGTGAAATTGAATTTTTCCACGGCGTTTTAACAGCGGCTAGGTTTATGAACATATTATTGCGTTACGTGCGCTGAATGAAAGTAATAAACGGCCACGATGGTTTCTCGACTTAATTGTAATTTACTTTTTTGCACGTCTCTTGTAGATATCATTGAACGCTTTTTACCAATATCAATAATTTGTAAATTACTCTGCCGTGTTATTGAATCAATAGCTTAACAAGATTAATTTGGACTAATATTTGCTGTAAATATTTGTTACCTACTTTCTTCAGAAGTACCATTTATTAGATTAATTACTGTTTATTAAAACTTAACAATATTTAATTAAAATGAATGTTTCTGAGATCAGAAAATCTTTGCCATGTCTTAAACAATTGTTAGATTTTTCTATAAAAGTTAGAAAAATTACATCAAGAAATGTAATTGTTAAATGTTACATTAACATTTAAAAATATTGTGTTAAATTATTAATTTAGTTATCCATCCGGTATAAGTAATTTTGGTCTTCAAGAATCTCATTACTTATCTTCAGGAAGGTACGACGAAGCACGTGGCACCTGTCGTTCGAGAAAACGCTAACCATGCCAAGCAAGGAAAAAACTTCCGTCCTCCATAATTTTACCGAAAATTAAGCGAATTTCGGCCGTGAAACGAGGCGAATGAAAGTGCAGGGTTAAAGGTTTCAGACGAACAATATCTCGCGGTCCACTTATGCGTTTCCAGAAGTCGCATAGTCTGTTAAATTACTTTCGAGAGCGAATCTAAAGTGGGACACGAGCCGCGTTAAATCGATAACACGTCCACGAATCGAGCTATCGTTTCCTGTTCGATTTTCGAGTAATTACCGACGTGTTCGATTCGTTTCGAATTTCTTCGACCGGTCCGAAGATCGCAGGGTTGAAACAACGGGAAGAAAGGAAAGGTACGCTTTCTGATGGCGAAAGTCTCGAATTCGACGTCTATTTCACCTGTGTGAGAGACAAACCTGTGACCCAAACGAGCAGCCGGTGATTTTCTGATAAAATTTGAAAGGGAACGCTCTTTACACGGTTTTTTCTGGGTCAGATGAGATCTGCGCGAGAGAGACTCCGTTAATTTATTGGGTCCTTTCCATGGAACGAAATTTCACAGCATGTTTCGCGTTATCGTGATTCATGGCGGTCAGGTACCTTCGATGATTCACGGGGATCGATTCGGACGATCCTTGGAACGAATCGAAAGGAATTGCTTTCTTTTAATCGCCTTTATTTATCGTACCTTAATTAATGTTTTTAATATTAGAAAAATCATTGCTGTATTACTCAATCACTTCTTAATCAAACGTACTCAAAAAAGTTATACTTAATATTAAAATATAATATTTAGTTATATATCTTTCTTTTTAAAATTTTAAAAACAAACATCTATATACATATAACTTCTTTTTAAAATTTAAAAAACAAACATCTATATACATATAACTTCTTTTTAAAATTTTAAAAACAAATATCTACATACAATTAACTATTACAAAATGTTTAAAAATCCTTCGACAGCTCAGCAGGTTTTCATCCATGTTTTCATCCATGTCCACTCTAAAAATTTATGTTTCAAAGAGTTAAACACTATACACGATACCTTAAAGAATAATAATACCTCAATTTATAAACTTGCACAAGACAAATATTGAAACGATTCTACAACAAATTATTCAGAAACGATTAAAGTCTTTGGAGGATAATTTTCATAATGATTGTATCCTTCCATAATAAATCATAATTATGGGCACACCTCCACCAGAACGTAACGGCATGAATATTAATTTCCAAACCCTTTCTCTCGTATCTTCGCCGTGGATCCAAACTATTCCCGGAAGTAGTCGGAACATCCCCGATCTCTAACTTTCACCATCCTTCCTATTAATTTTGACAATCGAAACTCGCCTCGACCTTGCACTCGTGATCGAGGAAAGCCCTATCGAGTGAAAGCCTGACGATGAGATATGCACGTGTGAAACGTAACGATTCTTTATGGACCTTGAGAAAGCAAAAAAGTTATAGCCTCTGGCGCTGAGGATCTCGTGAAACGTTCCGCGAAACGAGCGCTTTTTTACGAAAGTGCTCGATTAGTTGATACTGAACAGTCCTGGCACGTAATACTGCCCACGATGAAAAATAAAGTTTAAACTTCCAGGGGGGTCGTTCGATTATATCGAGATCTTTCCTAGAAAACGTGGATAGATCAATTCTATTTTTAAGTACACTACAAAGAATTTTATGATTACAATGAGGTGTTACGGTAAACGATGCAAGCTCCAGATGAGGTTATAAAAAAAGTGTCTGTTGAAGAGATTTGCTAAATTTTGAACCTTATTGCACTTATATCAACTGGATTACTTAACATTGTTGTTTTAAATGCACAATTATACGTTCAATTTATACGTTCAGATTTTCAAGAAATACTTTGTTTCATTTTTTGAAACCTGGATGTTTCTCAGACCTGTAAATTAGTCTTAGAAAGCAGTTTCTATTTTTCGTTTCCAAGAAACGAACTATAGATGACACGCTTGTAAATTATGTTCGAAAACTCATTTCGCGATGTTACCGAATCAGGTAAACTTCTGTACTTGCGGTAAATAATGATTTTTTAACATTTTTACTGTACTTTCTTTTCGAGTTACTGGTATAACCACATTCACATATTCGGATGAATTTAACATGGTGGCTGCCGCAGTGAAAACTGATGTTTGTGGTCAGACACGATAATACAGATTATTAAACGCAATGGTACTTGGTCTTTCAATCTTTTGGTTTTAAGACATTACTCTTTACACTTACTTTTCTCTCTATTCTCAAATGTTTCTTGCAACAATGAACATATAAGATAAATGAATATTTTAAATTTCAGGAAGAATATCACATACTTGACCTTGATATTGTACTTGCATGTCTCTGATTTTTGCACGATTTCAAGAATCCATTATATACCAATGTCATACATAAACTTTTATCCTTGCATAAGATTGAAAGAGTATCGTTCGCAACATGTTAAGTGAACAATCCACCCTTATCCCCACATATTTAAACAACCATCGAAGAGTATGTTCTTTTAAAATGAAAGTTAACCCCAAAATATAGAATTTTCATTAAGAATAATTTCCAGTTATTTCACACATCGAATTATTCAAAATGCAAGCAGTACAGGTGAAGCGTCGAAGAAAGGACAGCTACCGGAGGCAGGTAATAAAGATTTTCTTCCTCAAAGTCCACTTCAGGTCTCGGTAAGATCGATAGATCGTCGCGTTCGCAGGGATCGAGGACTTTCATGCCCATAAACGGTCCATGGGCGAGCGTTTACTCGCTATTAGCTCGGGCTCACACGTGCGTAGACACGCGAACGCAGCTGCAACAAGTGTCGAGGCTCTCACCGGAAGCGAGTGGACGCTGCGTTATGCGTTCTCGTATATTTAATAAATAGAAAATGTCGCGGGGTTGTGTAAAGCGTGGCGACGTAGAAAGGTTGCGGGGAAAAAAAGCGCTCCTGTACACGCGGGAACATTTTTCGAGCGTGCCTCCCTAGATGGAGAGAAAGCACGTTCGAGCGTTTATGGCATTAACCGCTCGGTATATGAAATGATACAATATTGCGAGCGACGAGTTTGCGAATCACTTTTTTATGTGGTCAATTGAAATCGTCCTGACTTTGATTATGATAAACGTTTGTTTCTTGTTGTCATGCATATTTGGGACTTTAGGTTCATCGACGCCGACGAATACTTGCAAGTTTGTAAATATTTGAAAATTTGTGGATGTGAAAATTTGACACTTCTATATTCTTAAACTGTTTGATCAGAGAGGGAAATTTTCAGGTGTATGAGTTTCTAAATTTTTAAGTTCTCAAATATTCAACATCCAGAAGTTCTCTTTAAACTCCTTCTTTAAATCTTTAAACTCCTGATTTTTTTCTAACTTCTCAAATTTCTGAACTTTTAAATTCCCAAATTTCTCAAACCCTTAATTTCTTAAATCATTAATTTTATAAATAGCTAAATTCCTATATCCTTAGGATCCTTGAGTAGCAAATTCTTGAATCTCCAAATCTCCAAACCCAATCTAACTCCTCAAATCCCTCAACTCCAGTTTCTAAATCCAAATTAACAAGCTGCACTCGAAAATACCCGAAAGAAACGAATGAAGAGGTATAAAAATTTAATTAAACTTAATTTCGTATCATTCAATCTGCAGATGGGAGAGTAACAAAGCATATTTACCCCGCGTTAATAGAGATTTAACAAAGGCCTTAGAAAGTCTATCAAGCTTGAAACGAACGTATAGAATTCGCTAGTGGGCTTTGTTCTGTTCGCCAGATTTATTCGTTATGTATCACGAACGTCATCTCGGACGTCAATCGTACAATCTGTCAGGTTTTCATAAATCCGCATATGTTTATGTAACAGCGAGTCTAATTCCTGCTCGAGCATTTTCCATCGGGTCGAGTAAAATTCCAGCGTCGTTGGAACGGTATTTCGTCATTTGTTCGTCGGCGTTCCATCGAACACCGAAGGCATATCGTGGGCTTCGTTATCTCGAATCTCTTTCCACGACAACTAATTGCAGGCTCGAGCCATCGGAATTCTACGAGTTATGACACGTATCCCAACGCGTATGGTCATTGCTATGCACGACCCTCTCTTTCTCTTGCGCTATTCTTACGATTTGCTTGAGGACGAATCTACCAATAGAATAACAACTAACGAGCGTCACGTGACCGGGATAAGAGTGTGGTTAATTATCGTGAGAGGTGACGCCAGGCATGATGAAACTGCGGCCCTACGACCATGAAAAGCCAGCTTTTCCCGACGCCTACAATATCTGATTTTCATTAATAACCACTGTATTCTATTAAATTGACGAATACTACCAATTAAATGTGACCTCTAAACTTTTCCCAGTAGAATTGTTTTATATAAAAATTCAAGGAGTAAGAGTTTTTAATTGAAACCAATCAACCTTTGACCAATCCTTTTGGTCCGTGGTTTTAAAAAAATTTCATGAATTCGTTGTTATACATTGTTACCAATTTGTTTTATATTCAACAAATAACAATTTCCAATTAACCTAGTAGTCAACTAGTAGTTATTTCGTTGCAGTGTTTGTGTAAATAAAATCTTCCATAATTGAATTTCGACATCTTTAAAGCACCGATTTATCCAGGCAATAAATCTCATAATTTATTCTCAAACTAATACCTATTAAAAGTAAGATGTATCCAGAATCGTTACGGTCCATTATGAGTAAATTTGCCCAGCTCAATAAACTTTCATAATGAAAACCGTCATCCATCACCGCGCACGAATCGCGAGCACGACACACAAAATGGAGAACAATCGAGAAATTGAATCATAAAAACTTCTTTCGGACACTTTCTCGATTGTTTAACGAAACGTGTCGTCGACACGCGTTCTTCGCTGAGACAAAACTCGTAAAGATCAATCTGTAGGAATTGCTGATGATTTATTATTCGGCCGAGCAGGAAGTGTTCCAAAAGTGCACAATGGGCAGCGGGGACAACGTGGTCGGCTCGCAAATCACAGTTAAAAGCGTTCCGTAGAGAGCTTGAATCAATTATACGCCCTTTCCGAGCCCGTCGATTAAGATCACGAGGATCAATTCGTGCGATCACAAGAGAGAAATTACTCGGATCCATTCACGCGACCCTCGTAACAATCGTACAAAGGGAGAGGAACGCAGCTCCGATTCAATTCATCGCGACTGATCGTGATTGCTGCTTTTTTATTTGCCTCGACAGAGGATATCGATCTGCGTAATCTTGATCCTCGTGACGCTGCAAAGCGATAGATCGATCCATTCTACGATTCGATCTGAGTAAATTGTTTTCACCGGTGATATTCAGACAGCGAAAATGATAACCATGCGGAAGGATTTTATCTGGATATATCTCTGCTTAATTGGATGATCAATTATTAAAAAATTGGAAGTCTTTTCTGGACTTATAGGGATTTGCTTTGATGCGGAGATTGTGAGAGGGTTTGTAAGAGTCGTTTGATGCAGGTATGTGGAGATCTAAGATTTATAGGAAATTTAGAATATTTAGAAAATTTGGGAATTTAGGTAAATTTGAGAAATTTGGAATATTTGGAAAATTTGGGAATTTAGGTAAATTTGAGAAATATGGGAATTTAGGGAAATTTGGGAATATTGGAACTTTGGGAATTTTTGGTAATTTGGGAATTTTTGGTAATTTGAGGAATTTGGGAATTTCAGGAATTGGAAATTTGGGGAATTGAATTTTTCGGAAATTAGAAATTTGGGAAGTTAGCAGTCAGGGTGAATGAAATTTAGGGATTGGAAATTTGGTAAATTGGGAATTTGAGGAATTAGGAATTTGGGGAAATGGAAATTTGAGGAATTGGGAATTTGGTAAATTGGGGATTTGGGGAATTGGGAATTTGGGAATTTGAGGAATTGGGAAATTGGGAATTTGGGGAATTGGGAATTTGGGGAATTGAGAATTTAGGGAATTGGGAATTTGGTAAATTGGGGCTTTGGGGAATTGGGAATTTGGTAAATTGGGGATTTGGGGAATTGGGAATTTGGGAATTTAAGGAATTGGGAAATTAGGAATTTGGGAATTTGGGGAGTTGGGAATTTGGGATATTGGGAAATTGGGAATTTGGGGAATTGGAAATTTGGGGAATTGGAAATTTGGAGAATTGGTGATTTGAGGAATTGGAAATTTGGGAAAACAGAAAGTTTACAATTAGGCTGAGTGAAATTTGTGAATTGAAAATTTGAGAAATTGACGTAACTTAAAATTATGCAAATTTAATCCATAATAATGAGTCCTAAAGATTTAATATTACCAAGCCTATAATTAAAAAATAAAAAATAGAAATATGAAAAATTTTGTTCCCAGACCCTCCTTCCATAATAATCAAATATTTGACATTCCACGTTAAAGAATCCTGAGGCTGACTTGCAAGGAAGTGAGTCCTTTCGGAAGTGGAGTACAGGTACGAGGCTCGTTTCCCAAAACTTGAAGAAGGCGACCGCGTTCAAACAGATAATCTCTACGAACCGCGGAAGTTCTGGCAGGAACGTGATCCTTGAAAGGAACGCTTATGAAAACCGTGGGATTCTAGGAAGTGTTTAGGCAAAGGTCCCTTGTCGCGGTAAACCTCGTCACCCTGTGATTTCGGATCTACAGCGGTATTTCCGTCTTTCGAGATTCTCCTTTGGATCTCCGACGCCGAGGCTTGAAAAGGGTCGTACTTGAAAACGAGCAACGAGTTTCGAAAAGTACCAAGAACCCTGTCGTCGTAAAAGGATGGTACAAAAGAAAATAATAGGGATTGCTAAATAATTGATACTTTGTTAAGTGCACCAGAATTCCATTCCTTAGTAATCCTTTTGATTCCTTAAACTTCAAGGCTTTAAGTAATCCTTTCACAAAATCTGTTTGTGTATTAAAATCTAGGTGATTTAATTGCATCAAGTGTTTGTAATATGACAGGCGCACATTAGTGGATAATTAATAATCTTTGTTATGTGAACATCACGAAGTAGTATATAACTTTCCTTTTAACGGTTTGTCGATTTTTCAATACCTTTTACGAAGGGCACATCAATGTCTAATTATAGTGTCTAATAATTGTGTGAAGCATTTTTTAACTTTCCTTTTAACGGTATCTCGATTTTTGGATACTTATCATTTTTCTGACGTGTTCGGTTTCTAAACAGCTTAACCGGGTTGAAACATAATACTTTTTCTCACCGATCTACGTCCGAAATGAATTGGTCTTCCAAGGCTATCTCCTTGAGTGTAGATGACGTCAAAAATGACCATTAAGAATTTTTATTCTTAATCCCATCGCGTGTTTTAGCTATATTTAATACCGAGAACGCGTAGGTTCGTGTTTTCTGTCCTTCGAGCGAACTGGAGAATGTAGCAAACAGGAAACGAAGGAACAAGCGATAACGGAATAATTTAGCCGTGATGTGGTGTATCTAATTCTTTGGCTATTCAGTTTGGACGTAGAAATTATCGGTTAGAAAATAATTAATTTTCCTGAGATTATGGAGATGGGAGATAAGGAAATTAATCCTTCGTTGCATTCTGCATATATGCTACATGTCAAAGATATTACAAAGTATGTGTCTTCTATGTATTAAATACTATGTATTTAATGTTACATTAATTTATTGATAAAACGTATGAAAATTTCTGTTCTTTTTAATCAAATTTTATAATTGATAAAAGTGTTCAATCTCTGAACTTTTGTTGTGCTTTATCAAATTTTTTAGACTTCAAATATTTCATTTATTAAATATGTTTATTATTATATAGCGTATGTAGCACATGTAACATATGTAGCATAGGTAGCATATGTAACATATGTAATGTATGTATCATATGTAAGATATGTAGCATATGTAACATGTATAACATATGTGACATATGTAGCAAATAAACAAATATTTTCTAGTAATATTTTTATTACATATGTTACATATATTATGTCACTTGACAGTTAAAAATGTGTTCTCCTCTCAAAATTGATAAAATCATGCAACGAAGGGTTAATACTCACATATGTTCGTTACCATGCTTCATATGTGAATGATGTTAAATTTTGACAAAAGACCCTCTTAAATAATTAAAATTGATATATAATTGAATTGTGGAAGTAATATACAAAATTTGTTAAAAATAAGTATGATTCGGCAATATTTAGCATAGGGGTAATTTTATTAAATGAAACATGAAATCTACTTACGCTTTTGCTGTGACTTGTGCTGTGGGTGTGATGAGTGTCAATTTTCATATTAGCACACCGATTGAGGGCGTGCAATCTTCTGAATAGACTTTGCAGAGAATCAGCTTCGAGGAAGGGATGATCTTTGGCTACGCCGGAAACATCTATTGGAAATTGGTAATCTGGAACAAGATAAAAATCATGTATCATTAGCATACATTACTATACAAAAACTCTACTATTAATTTAACCTAACATTTCAATTAAAACTTCATCTATTCATAAATACAGTTACTAGCGCTCGTAATTATTAGGTGGAAAATAATTATGAATTGTACCATAAAGAATTATAAACAGAAGTCATATAGAATCTGTACATTTTTATATGACCATATGTACCATATGTGAAAATTAAAATTTAACATTAAACAAGGACAATCTTATTTCAATAAAGACAATTTTAAACATCTAATGAAAAATGACTTCATCAAATAAGTGCTTCAAAGTTTGTCCAACCAAACTATAATTAGTTTAACCAATCCAAATACCTAACTATAAATAAGTTATATTAAATAAAATTAGAACATGTCCTAAAATATAAATCCAAAAGAACCGATATTTAAAAGTCGTTTCCAATTTTACAAAATGTGAAGAATATAAATGAAGTACACGTGCACTGTCGGGTGTCCACAAAAGCACGGGATCAGCTCGAAGGATCTCGAGGCGAAAAAGCGGCATAAAAGGAACTCTTTGTACGACTTTTTGTTGGAAGTGGCTCGCGGAACCGAGGTATCGATACATTTCTCTGGGCCCGTTATTTTATCCCTTATCAGCTTTCACCCGAAATTTCGTGCAGCTTTGCGGCACCGGTTGACAGTTGTTCCTTTTTACCCAAGCAGTCCATTCATCTCTGTCTCCATTTGTTCCATCGCGGGACATCGTGAATACGCGATCGTGGATATACCATTCTGGAACTTCGAATGGCCTCCATCGCGACTTGCGCAAGCCAACATCGACCCAGATTTTCTGAACCAGATCTCTATGATCTCAACCCGACACCATGGATCGATTCACGATCGTCCATCGACTACGTCAAGTAATCGATACGATCGTTGCGAAAGAGAAGAGAGAAAATTTTCGGATCGTCTTTGAACTTCAGTTAGATTACGAAATCTAATACTCTAACTTGGAAAATGTTCCACGAAATTTCATATGAGATGAATTAGGTTCTAGGACACATTAATTTGTCGCTCTACGTGACGTGCTTCGGGGAAAAATAACCCCTCTTATCAGATCGTACGTTTGATAAATTAGTTAGAAATTCCACTACTGTTCTCTGCTGTACTTTTCATTTGGAATTTTGAGGCGGTGCATTATACGGGGAATATTTACATATTCAATTTAGTTTGTGACCCTTTATCCTTTAGAAAGTCTATCATATAGAAAGTCTGTCATTGGCGTAACTAGGTAGGGACTAGGGTGGGACTAGTGCACGTAGTCAGAATTTTAGTCTCAATGGACGTGGAAATACATACAACATGTGCTGACTTAAAGTAATAAAGTGAGATAAGGAATGAAGGTGAGAAAGTATTGTGATAAGGTAATATTTTGCAGGACAGAAATATAGAATTTGAATACATTCATATTTTTGGTAATGATTAGAAGGTTTATGAAGACTATAATGCTTTTATGTAACAGAGAATACAATGCATGGAAAAATGTGTTAGAAAACTATCAGTAAGAATATAGTATATAGAAATACATCAAAAAGTACAATAAGTGGAAAATAAAGTGTAGGAGTACCATATGTGGAAGTACAATGTGTGGAAATATATGTGAGTATGCAATGTGTAGAAATACAACGTATAAAAATAATAATGTGTAAAAGTACAACATGTGGGAATACAACACGTAGAAATATCAATGCGTGGAAATACAACGCGCAGAGATATCAATGCATGGGATTAGAACGCATAGAAATATCGATGCGTAGAAGTATCAATACGTAGAATATAATGTGTGAGAATATGACGCGTGAGAATACAACGCGTGGAAATACAGCGTGTGAGAATACAGCGCGTGAGAATACGATGCGTGAGAATACGACGCGTGAAATTACGGCACGTGGAAATATTAACGCGTGAGAATACAACGCGTGGAAATATCAATGCGTGAGAATACGACGCGTGGAATTACGGCGCATGGAAATATCAACGCATGAGATTACGACGCGTGGAATTATGGCGCATGGAAATATCAACGCATGAGATTACGATGCGTGGAAATATTAACGCGTGAGATTACGACGCGTGGAAATATTAACGCGTGAGACAACGCGTACGAATGCAACGCGTGGAAATACGGAGCGTGAAAATATTAATGCGTGAAATTACGTTGCGTGGAAAAATCAATGCGTGAGAATACAACGCGTAAGAATGCAACGCGTGGAAATACGGAGCGTGGAAATATTAATGCTTGAAATTACGTTGCGTGGAAATATCAATGCGTGAAATTACGACACGTGAAAGTACGGCGCGTGGAAATATCAATGCGTGAAATTACGACGCGTGGAAATACGGCGCGTGGAGTTATTAATGCGTGAGCATATAGCACGTGGAAATATAAACGCCTAAGAGTTCAATGCAAAAAAACATCAAACTATGAAATTACAACGCGTGACTATACACCGCGTGGCACACGATAACATACCACGCAATCCAACTCAATTCAAAATAACGCTCTACGAAATAAACCTAACTCCCTCCAATAAACCTCCCAATTATCCCCACGATTATCATCAACTTCAGTACCTAAAATAACACAGTATAAAAAATTCTGTCCACTCGTGTCGTTAATTTGCAGGAGTAGCGTGCAGAATATAAATTCGTAGGCGTCGCTAAATTAACATCCTGTTGCTCGTCAATTAAACTGAAGAGGATGATCAAAATACAAGCTGTCTCGGTTAGATTTGAATTTTAATGAAGTCCGGTATAGCTGGGTCCTACGTCTGTCACATTAGTCACTATACTTTATTCGAATTATGACGTCGTATCGTGCGTTAACGGTACTTTCTCTGTAAAAGTTTGATCGCTGTTAATGGTAACGGACTTTTCGAGTTAGGTATCGTGATTCCTTTCGTAATCTTGCTTCCCGCGATAATCACGGAACTAAGCCACGCGATTTGTACTTTATTTGCGTAACACTGGCCACGTGACGTAAATGGATTTATAGCTGGGACCACTTTCGATGAACTCATCAATATGGAGACGCCATGAGCTTTACTTTCTCTAGGATGAGTGTCAAATATTCTACCCTTGGACACGCCTCAAATTTTATGAAAGACATTTTCTATGCTCACTATTCAACTTTTTGTTGGTTCATTTCATTGTAAGGACGTGGTTAAATATTTTTGCATTGACATTACTAATGTTGTATTAATAAATAATGTGATATGAAAAAGTTTTATCTACAAGAGGGTACAACTGCAACATGTGAATATATAAAATTTATGTTAGTTTTCCTTATTTCAGCTACAAATGTAACATATTCCAATTGTATCTTGTTTAATCATTTTTTAATCTTAATACAAAAAATCCACAGCTTTGCAATACAAAGGCATCTGACATTTATCCTTCCAGATTTCTGAACTAATCTATTTACTCTGTTCATCCCGATACCAAAATGTCAAACAAGTATCCAATAAAAAAGAAACTTCCTTGTAAACTTGCTCTCATCTCAATTTCACCTCAGCCAACACGTCAACAAACTTAGATTTCGCAAGAAAATCGAGATAGCAAGTTCTGTTCGGCCGATCGATCAGATCTCGTCATTAGGAAGCGAATTACGTTCTAAACGGATGAAATTTCGCTACGTTGCCCAGGGCATGATTTATACGGATCGTTAATCAAATAATCGGGACACCGAGTATCGTGATCGCGTCGTTTGTACATCGAGACAGCCCGAAGGATGCTCGATTTTCGAGCGTGTAGATGCATCGAGACTCTTACAAACGAAGGATACTGAATGGACCCCGTACGGTGTCCACGAGGCCCGCGGGCATTAATCTCCTCGTAAACTCGATGGGCCCATAAAACGCTCGCCGTGGCCATTGTCGGGGGCCCGCTGTTGTTTCTCTATTTTTACAGAACACGGTAGCGCTCGTTTATATTCAATTAGAAACGAAGAACAATCGGAACTGGTCGCTCTTAATTGATTTTAACGGTGATTTTTTTAAATGGGAGGAGGGAGTTGGGGCTTTGGGACTTTGGTGGTTTAAAGTTTTGAGAGTTTGGGACTTTTGGGAGCTTAGAAATTCGGGACTTTGGGACTTTGCCATTTTAGAATTTTGGGGGCTTGAAATGTTGGTGATTTAGAATTTTGGGAGGTTGGAACTCTGGTGGATTAGAATTTTGGGGGTTTAGAAGTTTGGGACTTTAGGACTCTAGTGATTTAGAATTTTAGGAGTTTGAAACTTTAGTGATTTAGAATTTTGGGACTTTGGGACTTTAGAACTTTGGTGATTTAAAATTTTAGGACTTTAGAAATTTAGGGTTACAGAAATTTATAATTCTTGGGAATTTCGAATCGTGGGACTTTGGAAGTTTTGAAATGTAGGGA
This sequence comes from Megachile rotundata, assembly GCF_050947335.1. Lineage (NCBI taxonomy): Eukaryota > Metazoa > Arthropoda > Insecta > Hymenoptera > Megachilidae > Megachile > Megachile rotundata. The sequence continues at coordinate 7,390,087 of NC_134991.1, read as the reverse complement.
TTCAAAGTTTCAGATATTTGAGAATTTAGGGATTTGCAGATTGGAACATTATGAAGATTGAGAATTTTAGGGTATAGCATCGCAGAAATCTAGAAACCTGAGAATATAGTATTTGAAAATTTAACAAAAGATACCACTATCAAATACACATCTATGCTTAAAAGAACATCAGACATAAAATCCTTATACCAAAAGAATCTGATTTATTCGAGACTCTAACCTCAAGAATTCTAATCTCAAAAGTTCATCAAACTTCCCCTTTCCAAATCATCCGATTCCCTATCATTACGATACGATTCCCTATCATACGATATACCCTGAGATAAAAAGGAAGGATCCAATGCATCAGACGACATTTATACTTAATGAGCGTCGGCTCATTATCTGTGTATCGACTTTTATTCCTCCGGAGGCTAGATTCGCGCGCAGAGACACGATTCGATTAAAGCTCGGACAAACGAGGCGCATCTCGGCGCCATTGATCGTAACGAAATCGTAGCCCGATTACTCTTGTTCCGCGATCGATAGATTAACGTTAACGATTGCCGATTACGCTCGCTTCCTGGATGTACTAATTGCGAACGTTCCGCGAGCAAACCTTCGTACAAGCACGCCGTTCGCCTGACGTATCAATTAGCATTCGTGGGACTGGGTTTCACTTACTCGCCGCCGTTATTAGCGTAATCAATAAATATTAACGGGACAGCTTGGATAATTAGAGTTAACAATTTCAGATAATCGCGCGCTTAAATAAATGTCTATCGTATTGGTATCTAACTGTTCTGCTCGGAGCGACTCGTGAGAAACAGATCGTTTACAACCACCATAACCTGTACATGTGTATCTAAATAAGGAGATATCGATCCACAATTAGTGATTTTAGAAAATTAAATTTTATTCGCATATTTTATATTTAACTACTTTTTTTACATTTTTATTTCGAATTCTTTGGTTCAATTTTTTTGTTGGTCCAACTTCTTATTTTCATTAAATAATCAGCTAAATAATTATTTTGTACATAAAGTATATCATATAAATATTTATATAGTACATACTATAATATATAAATACAGTACATATAATATATAAATATTTTACAATATATAAATTTTATTGTGATGTGCAGACACAATGTACTGTACAGAAATAAAAAATTGTTCGAACATCTTCAAACCTTGGAATCCTTTCTACAGCTTACTTTTTAATAATTTTTTATGAACACGAAAGATGTGCCTCAGAGCAACAATTACGAAGGTAATAAGCACCTTTCTACTTATATAACGAATCGTACATGCCTCGATAGCATAACCATCGACGTAGGAGGTAAAAAGGTAGATGTATTTTTTTTTAAAGAAATTCAAACGAAACGTCGTAGCTTTTTAAATCGAATTAAAGATATTCGAAAGTTAATCGGCGATTTACCGGGTCTGACGGACATATCGCCTCGAAAATACGCATCATCGTGATTTCCAATCGCTTTACGCAACACGAACTTCTTTTTTACCACTCTCCAACGGGCATCCATCACTCAACGATGCTTATTTTTCGCCGAACCGTTGGCACATCTTCTCTGGGTTTTTGAGAGGGAATAAAATCGATGGACGATTTCGTGGAAGATAGGTGATTGTGACCGAAATCATTGAAACGCGACGTCAGGGCCCACAAACGTATCGTGAATCATTCGCTATTGAGAGATTGTAACGATGGTAATTTAATTAACTATCGATCCTCTGCAACCGAGAAACTGGGTCATCGAGATCGCAACACGAGGATGAGCAACATAAATCTTCGGTAACTTGAGAATTATACATCTGCTATTCACCTTTAGTTTGTGCGTGGTTAGATCTTTTGATCCTTGCGACCTGCCATTTATCGATTTGAAATCTGGGGAAAGGTCTTTGAAATCACTGGTGACATAATAGGACTCATGCCTCCAGAAGAACTTCTGCTAATTAAAATTATCAGTAATTGACAATTTTCAAACATTAAAAAGTTTCCTGATGACAAAGAGAACCATAGAGCTATTTAAAAGATGTTCTAAAATTTACAATTATTTTCAAGTTTGATAGTTTCTGTAAGTACTGTGTATGTGTCCACATAATTTGATTGTAACTTTGGGTCTCATATTTTCATTCTCTAGTAAATGATTCTGTCTGATATCAACATTGCATCACTTTTAAAAAACTTGTTTCTTAAGTAACAATACGTTTGATAGTTTCCTTAAGCACTCTGTCTACATAATTTCATTACAACTTTGGGTCTCATATTTTCATTCTCTAGTAAATGATTCTATCTGATATCAACACTGCATCACTTTTAAAAAACTTGTTTCTTAACTAACAATAAGTTTGATAGTTTCTGTAAGTACTCTATGTGTATCTACATAATTTCACTACAACTTTGAGTCTCATATTTTTATTCTCAAATGACTCTGACAGAATGCAATATAACAAATAACAACTGCATCACTTTTTAAAAAATTTGATGTAATCCTTGTAGTAAAGTATTTGAGAAATGAACAAGTTTGATGGAAAAGACACAATATTGTTAGATGAATACGAAGGATCGCGGTAAAAATAAGCGTGGAGTATAGACCGTAGGACGATTAAAAAATAGTGTAGTTAAAGATAGAAATACGATCGATAAACCCTTTCAATTATACACGCGATGGTTGGTTTCTATTTCTGTAGATGTTCACCTTCGGTTGCATGCCATAAATCCTGTCATCGGGTTAACTTTGTAATTTAATTCCTGCCGTGATTCCATTTCACTTTTAACAAAAGAAACACGAGTTGGCCGTGTTTGAATAGAATGTTGTACGTTGCACTACACAGTTGTTCAAACAAAACCAGAGAGGATTCAATTTACCCTCATCTGTTTCAATTCTGGTATATCGGTATCTTCTTTTTTAGATTATGGTTTATGATACTATTCCACTATGATACATCAAGCTAGGGACTGTATTACATACGTGATTGCATTCATACGTCAACTTCATTCAGGTCTAACATTTAAGTCCTGTGTCGAGTGATTCATTCTTTGACACTTTTAGCTTTGATATAGACTCACTAGAAAATTTGTCGATTTAGTTTTTTGCAATTATTTGAAAATGTTTTCTGAAAATTTAGGGGACAATTTTTTCAATATTTATTTACAGTATTTTTTGATATTCGATTTTATAGTATTTTACAATATTTAAGATATTTTATAGTACTTAATGTGAGGTGTTGTAAGATATTTAATTCGTTCGTTACACAATTTTGAAAGTATTTAAATTATTTGTAATTTGTACTTTCTACTAAAATAAATGTATACATAGAAATACGCAACAAAGCGTTAAGTAAGCAAATTGCAACTTCCACAATTCGATGCTTACAAAATGTTTGCAAATGTTTGCGTACTCAAACCAAAAGCAATTAACAGGTACATGTATACAAATAACTTTCTAAATACGTACACTAAAGTGCACTGTTCCCGTCCCTATTTCTCAGCTTTCACTCCAAACTCTCGCTTCCAATTCTCATCAAAATACCCATTTAATCAGATACTCATTTACAGACGCTCTCATCGATATGCGTCGAACAAATTAAAAGTTATTAGCTGCATACTTCATCAAATAGAGAATGTCAAATTAAGTGGTTGGTCACAAAATGAACATTCCAGCACAAACCTTCGATTCTACGCATTCTCGTATTAGGTAAATATACATAGATATTTCAGAATTCGAAATCAGAGAATTCTCTCTAACTGAATGTATCTCATTATCCTAAATATCTCATTTTATCAAGGGACATAATTCAATAAAATCTATATACACACATTTTGTTTCACATACAATCAAAATTGGGGTTCGTATACCATCAAAATTAGGGTACATATACCATCAAATTTAGGATACATATACCATCAAAATTAGTATACAGATCAAGTATAAATAGAAATTCTAAATTTTAGATATAAATATAAGGATGAGTACCAGTGCACCCAAGTATAGCGAGTGTTCCGACCCTCCATAATATTTGCCTTCCAGATTTTTCAAAGTCTAAGATAATAAACCGATATAAACGACCTAGTTCACTGATGTGAAGACATGGTCCGTTTCAAAATCTGTTCCAACTTTCTAAAAATTGTACCACAAATCCTTTTATACAATTGTCTCAGATTTACTGATCCCATCGCTCGGTTTACGCTCGATATTTCTAAGCGGAAAGCGTGAAAGCCAGGACCGAAGGTATGGCATGGCGGCCCATAGGACTCTATATCGGCCGATCGTATCGGTATCGTATTTATATCGTGGCTTGCGCTGGCCGACCGGGGTTCAACTGGGTCAATTAGCTACTATTCATAGTGCGCTTCGATCGCGAGAGCCCGGCTGAGTTATGATCCATCGGAGCCTCCGGTCGAATATTTGTTTTGCTGAAACCGGTGCATAAACGTAACCGGACGGGCTTCACACGCGGATAGTCTGCGCGTCAAAGCGGAGATCCAGGCGGATTTTCTCACGCGATCGTCGATCGGTTTCGTCGGTCGATTCGAGTCGCCGCAGACGAGTCGTTCATGGAATTATCATGTTTCGAGCGGAGATCGCGGCTTTGGTCGCTGCGAGCAAAACGGTTCGGTCGTTTCGACGCCTCTGGTTTGATGTTTCAGCCGGAGAACGGTAGCTGGTCGTTCCGTCGTTAACCTTAGAACCGCAAGGCCGGTTGCACACCGGGTGGTTTATGATCGAACACTTCTTTCTTCTGGCTTTACGATGCGTTTAGACGCACAATGAATTCTCTACAGTTATTTAGGATCCTTTGTACTTCAACATTTGCATGTGTCGCTCAACCTTGTTGCTAAGTACTTGCGGTTGTTTATTGCGATTTCTTTTGCCTTTCAAGAGGTGAATCATGTTCACTATTCTTAATGCTGTCGTTTTAAATAGATATCTTTCTACTACATCTTCATTCATTAATTTAAAACAGGTATCTTTTAACTACATCTTCATTTATTAATTTAAAACAGGTATCTTTTAAGTACATCTTATACATTGATTTAAAACAGGTATCCTTTGACTACATCTTATTACATTGATTAAAAGCAGATATTCTTTAACTACGTCTTAATATATTAATTTGAAACATGCATTCCTTAACTACATTTTATTTCACTGATTTAATACAAGTATCTTTTAACTACATCTTATTATGTTGATTAAAAACAGACATATTTTGACCAAATTCTAATACAATAATTTGAAACAGGTATTTTGGAACTAAACCTTACAATGGTTCAAAACAGGAATCTTTTAGCTAAGTCCATAGTGCGGTGATGTATAAACATAACAAAACAGACAATAATCAATAAAGAGACAATTTTAAGAAACCTTACCCTATAACATGGTGAGTACCATGTGCATGAGTATACACATCACAGTTCAAACATGACCAAACAATTTTCACAATTATCTTGTTAAATTCTAATCGTCTGCACAATCAAGGATCACAGACAAAATGTTCCTAACTTTCATTTGTCAATGCATTATCCATGACAAATTATTCCTATAACACTGTCTAAAAATTAGTAGGTTAAGAGGTTAAGTTTGTTTGTCGTGTTTCACTTTCTTGAACCAAAAATTCGTACCAACACGTCGTTCCGATGTACCGCACATTATTTTCCCGAGTAATCAATATGTAAATAAACGGCTGTTGCTACCGAGAGCGAAGCAGAACACGCTCGCCACGGAGCGCAGCTGGACAAGACACGCGGCGCGTGTTGCAACAACCCAGATGCCAAATGCAGAGGAAAGAATGGCGCAAGTTTCTAAATAAAAGGCCGGTGTACCTTAACCGCAGGAATGTTTTGCACGGTGATAAAAAGTTACGAAACTTGCGGACTATTTTTAGCCGATCGGCTAGATACGACTATGATTCCCGGTTAACCTTACGACACGATTTTTCGAGGCTACCTTCGCTAAGATCGTTTATCAGACACTCTTATCGATGATTTCTCTGTCTGGCGCCATGAAATATTCGTTGCTGAAATATTTCACGCTTGTCAGACCACAACTTTCGAACTGACGAATGCATTCGGCGGAATTGGCTGCAGCAATTAAGACAATGTAAATTGATTTCCGAGAAAAATTCAGAAGTTGGTTGATAGACAAGCTTCCAAGATATGGAACACTTTAATGTTTAATATATGAGTTTCGAATTGGCTTGTTATGCGGTTCTCTACCTGTTAATGTCAATTTAATTTGTTTAGAAAATTTGGAGATTTTTGTGGAGTTAACTGGGGACCTACTCTTTTCAGGTAGATTATTCATATTTTATTATAATATTGAATGTAATCAGTTTGATTTGTTATAGTAGCTTGAGTTGTGTTCAGAAGCAATATTCGATAAGATAGATTCAAGTTTTCGTATATGACTAAATCATTGAGTTTATAGCAATGTTATCCATTAAGAATCATTGAAACTAATCACATGTAATAATTTTCCCAAACTCTAAGAATCTGAAGGTGCATCTACAAATTTCGAAGATTTAATTCCATTATCCCTATTCAATAATCATAGCCACACATCAAATACACAAAACATAACCTCACTCTGGAATAAGCTCTACCCTAAACATTCCTCTTCGTACTTTCTTCCGCAAAAACTAAAGAAGCATCGACCCAGTGATCGCACGGAAGCGATTACAGCGTCCGTTCAAGGTGGCATTTATAAATATTAATACCCGTGGATCGCTGGTTTCCCGCGAACGAGGGCTGCGGTGTTCTGCGGTTAGGGTAGAACCTGTTATTTAGTAACTCGCGCCATACCTTCTCCCACTTTTGGCATTTGGGTCGTTGCAACGCACCGCAGTGTCGCCTGTCCAGCTGCATTGCCCAGGACATGTTTATGGGTGCCTCGACCCGAGCAACGGTCAGCTCTACTGACTCACCGTGCGAAACTAATGTCGTATACGGGCGTGTTTCTAACGACTCAAACGTTGCGACGTGTCTCCCTGTAAATTTGACCGCACGCTTCGTGAAAACGATACAGGACGCTCGTAAATCTGAACCGAGGCGCCAGCGATTGATGCGGTAGCACCAGGGGACATTCAGAGTATCTCCATATTTTATCAGTGTATTGCGGCGAAATCAATGAAAGTTTCATGAGGATTGTTATAGTCGATAAATTAACGGCAGGGTGATCTAGGGGTAATCTAGGGACGAGGACTGTAGGAATGATACTTTAACAATTTAGGCGGTTTGGGTGATTAGGTATGGAGGATAGAAGATTCGGTACATTTGGGTGCTGCGGGTTTGGTTATTCTGAATTGTTAATTTTCCTAGGGAAGAAAGTAGGAATTTGGAGATTTGGGAGATTTGGGATTTGGGAGATTTGGGATTTGGGAGATTTGGGATTTGGGAGATTTGGGATTTGGGAGATTTGGGATTTGGGAGATTTGGGATTTGGGAGATTTGGGATTTGGGAGATTTGGGATTTGGGAGATTTGGGATTTGGGAGATTTGGGATTTGGGAGATTTGGGATTTGGGAGATTTGGGATTTGGGAGATTTGGGATTTGGGAGATTTGGGATTTGGGAGATTTGGGATTTGGGAGATTTGGGATTTGGGGGATTTGGGAGATTTGGGAGGTGGAAGATTTGGGACTTGGGAGATTTGGGACTTGAGAGATTTGGGATTTGGGAGTTGGAAATTTGGGAATTTAGGGACTTGGGGATTTGGGGGTTTAGGAATTTGGCTACTTGGAAATTTTGGAATTTAGGGACTTGGGGATTTGAGAGTTTAGGAATTTAGGTACTTGGAAATTTAGGAATATGGGAGTTGAAAATTTATGAATTTAGGGAGTTGGGGATTTAAGTATTTGAATACGATAATTTGGAAATTTAAGAATCCAAGAATTTAGGGATTTGAAAATTTGATTATTTGGAATCCCTAAATATAATAACCAGCAAATTTGTAATCATAAAAATGATCAAATTTGCAACTACAAAAATGTATAAACTTGTAAACATAAAAATTGATTAGCCTATAACTACAAAAACAAGAAATATTACGTAAAATTCCGTAAAATTCTCGTAAGTAACATCTCGTAAAATTCCCGTTTCAATTACCCTTATCCAAATAAGCCAACATAATCCAAATAAACATATGCATGTTCAACTATCGATTGTCCATTGTATCGACCCCGTCACAAAAGGTGTTTTGGTTGGTCGCTTTCACTCGATCGAAGGCCATTTTCGTTATTTGGAGCAGAAACGTATTATATAACTTATGGCGTCGAACATAACGAGGCTACGTTTATTGATACTTGGTATTACGTTCAATATCCGTACACGTGACCATAAAGGAATGAATCGTAAAAATACCCCGAGCAATAATATAGGACAAAGAATCTTAAATGATTTAAATCAAACGACTGAACTGGTCATTCGATTATGCACTCCATTTCGTCCCGTCCATTTCGCTCGAAGCAACAACCATCGAAAATCGAACGTGCGTCTCGATCAGACATCTGTCACTCAAAATTAGTTCCAGCAGTCGGTGGGAAGGTATTTATAATTCGTCCCAAAATACAAACTTCTAAAATCGTTTTCAAACTGTTCGAATGATACGCGTGTTTCGTAAATATTACAATGAAATGAAATTCTGAGGGTAGGTTGCTAGATCAGTCCATTAGAACAGCATTTTAGAAACTATTTCACGCTTGATCAAATGCACGCGGTCGTTCTTTGAGCCCATTCATTCTGCACGGCAGGTAACAAACGTCCTCGTGGCGTGATGCAATCTTCCAAGGTTAACGTTGCGGCGTGGAAAAATTCCTCGTCGCATATAGCCGCTACCTTGCTACAGCTGAGGTACACGCAGACGTGAAGTGGTTGTAAACCGTTCTGGACTTTGATTAGTAATTTTACTTGTGTTGGGTGCAATGGTTTGATTAGCTTGGAGTTAGGTTAGGTTTCGATGTTGAAGGATTTATAAATTCTCAAATTTGAGGATTTATATTTCTTTTGAATTTTGTGATATAGAAATTTAGAAATCACTAGGTACTCAAAATCCTAAGTTTCTAAACTTTTAAAGTATTAAAATTGAATTCTTATATTTAAGGTTTTCAATATTTTCAATATTTTAAGCTCTGAAACCCTTAATTTTCCAAATTTCCAAATTCTCAAATTTCAAATTTTCAAATTTTCAAATTTTCAAATTTTCAAATTTTCAAATTTTTAAATCTTCAAATCTTTAAATCTCAAATTTTCAAGTCTATAAATTCCTGAAATTTTCAAGTTTTCCAAGATGTAAAATTCGTGAAATTCTAAATTCCCGACGTTTGAAGCTCTTAAACCCACAATTTTTCAAATTTCCAAATTCTAAAATTTCAAATTCACAAGTACACAAATCTCAAATTTTCAAGTCTATAAATTCCTTAAATTTTCAAATTTTCCAAGTTCTCAAATTCCTGAAATTCGAAATTCCCAAATTCTCGATATTTCAACCTCTCAAACCCCCAATTTTCCAAATTGTCAAATTCTTAAATCCCCAAATCCCAAATTTTCAAGTCTGCAAATTCCCCAAATTTTCAAGTTTTCCAAGTTCTCAAATGCCTAAAATTCTAATTTCCCAAATTCCCTATATTTCAAGCTTTTAAACTTCCAATTTTTAAAATTGCCAAATTCTTAAATTCCTAAAATCCCAAGCTTGATCATTTCACATCAATAATCCTTCGATTTCGAGGCAATAAATTTCGCCCACTCAATCGAGTACCCTTCGATCCATTAATCATCGATCAAGATCACTAAACGATACCCCATCGATTCGTCAAATGGAGGTCACGTTTATTCGCTCGACAAATTGTATCGATGTCAACCCTGAAGATCGACCTTTGTATTTAAACTTGAATTTCTTACTGTCTTTCTTATTCTCAAATTATCCTGTGTCAACCAGAAGCAGTCCGATAATTACAGAACAAATAAGCCGATTTCTTTTAATTACAACACAGATAATACTACACGGGGCTATGAGTCACGAATTATGAACGAAATCGATTGATCGTTGCATCATACGTTGCATGAATCAACGTTCCATTTTTTTATGTGGTCAACATTTGTGCGTTTCGTGACGTCTAACGTGCGAATTTTCGTACAATGACTCAGAAATTGAAGTTTGCAACCTTGCTCTACTAAATTTCAGGTGAGTGCTGAGAGAAAGGAGGTTTTATTTTTGTAGAACAAACATACTAACTTGATTCATTTTGGTAGTTTGTTTTTGCGAAATTATTAGAATTAGTCGAATTTTTTGTGCGATAACATTGCATAATGTAGGAGTGCTTATCATATAGGAGTGTATATGGGAGATATTTAGTATAGATCGAGAGGAAGATCGTGAACGCAAGGTCAGATCACGTAATCATGGTCTTTTTCATAACACTTCTAAAAAATTTGGGCACTCTGAAACGCAATGTCCTTCATCTTTTATTCGCAAGGTTTAGAAGTAGCTACTTTCTATTATCTTTCGTGTATTACATAAATTTATGGTTGCAGTACAAATTCTTACATAGGTATTGAATTCTCTATAGATTCTTAAAACACACCCACTGTAAATGTGACTAAAGAAACACTCAGAAAACGGCAAATATTGTTGACAATAAAAGATGTCCTTTTTCAAAGAAACTAAGTGCATATTTTATGACAACTAATGCATTGAATCGTACAACACAATTATATACATATATAGAATACAATTTTCAATCCTACTACATGTTTTGTGTAATGACAATACGACAATACTACACTAATACTACAATAAACTACCAACATTACCAAGAAAACGTAAAATGGAGATGAGTTAATCCGTAGCTGCAAATTGAATGGTTCCGAGCGTTCTTATGCGGTCATTGAGGTCTCCGGCGACAGCGTTCAAATTACCGCAGCAATTCGCGACCGAGATTGCGTCCTCCATTTGGCGCTCGTAAATCTCGCGGAATCCGCCATTCATAATGATCAAAACACGGAATCGTCGCAGTTTTCTCACGGCCGAGCAGCTATAACATCGTGATTACCCGACGTGAATTTCGATCCGAGTTTACGTAACCGATCGACACACCTGCGAGTATCGATATACGGAAGGACACGATCGAAGATGCCGGGCGATCGTAGGATGCTTGAAAATCTTGGAAACACGAAGGTCGACTTGTTGTTTTTAAGCTTCTGATTCGTTGCACGGTCACGCCCACGCGATAAACGTCGGATCTCTTTGGTCGACGATGATTTCACGATTATTAAACCAGCTGTACACGTGCTTCTTGACCCTCTGTACACGTGCACAGTTTTGTAACTGCGGTGCAAGAAGTATGTTCAAGTTGGTGCAGATGTTGGATTTCTCTTATTTCTTCGTTTTAAGATAAAATTGTGTTCAACAGTTTTGGTATTCACCTATGAATTCAATTTATATCTAGTTTGAAATTTGTTGAATTTTATGTAGACATCTACACATTTAATTTACATAGATGTCAACATAATTTCATATTTTTTTAGTTAGTATATGAAACTTTTTCTTTGGCAAAGGTACCTGATTTTTGCCAATAAATTACATATTTTGTATGCGTACTCTTTGTCAATATAATTCATATTTTGTATGTGTATCTTTTACCAACACATTGTACGCCTTTATATACACCAATACACATCTATGTCAAGACCCAATCGCAGTTGGATTACCACCCTATTTTACAATTTGATAAAACAGCTATAATAGAATATTTAGCAGAAGTGGAATATTTTTCGTGAAGTTATATATAAAGCGACTGAATTACCGTGGGTTAAGAAGCTAACACGGGTTCAGGCATGCGTCTTATCTCGCAAAAATGGTGATAACGAACAGATAACTGTTGGAGATGTCTTCCGCTGCATGCTCGACGTCACATGTATCGTACTTCCCGGTGACTGTTTATCGGGTCTCGATATCGACGTGTCGTTCATCTCCGGTTGATAAAAACGCGATACGAGGTACGCTATCGTAAATCGATTTGCATGTGGAGCGACACGTGTATCTGGGGAGCCAGGTGTGAATTACAACGAGCTACAACACCAAGACTGATCGTGAATGAAACGAAAAGTATCGGGAACATCGATGAAAGCGCGGTATCGTTCGCTCGAATCGATCGGCTGTTGTCTCTTATCGAAGTGACATCAGATTCAATCAGTCTCCGTCGCTTCATGATTATCGTCATTTTTAAAACAACATCGACCACTTGTTATAGCTGATTTTTAAAACGAATGCGTTCTTTAAATCATTTGTTAAGAATAATATTTGTTAAATTGTTCGGATCGTTTATTGAAGACGATTATTTATTCGATATTTTACGGAAAACTCTTATATAACTAATTTATTAGACATAACTTTTATTATGTCTAATAAAAGTCTGGCACTAGTAGCATTTAAATTGCTTAATATTTTATGTAGAATAACTTGGCGTATGTTAATTCATGGATGACATATGAACTTTTATAGTATATACATATACTATAGCTGGACCTAGAGTGATTTTCTTAAGCATTTGAAATTGAATATCATAAAAACGTCGAATATCTACAATATTCAATTATGAAAATGTTAAAATACTGATATTTATAAATCTTACTGTTGAACATCTGACATTTCATTCTAGATCCCTTTAAAATATGCTACTTTATCTGAACAAAATTACAACAATTTTTAATGAAAAAATAGAAAAATTAAATGAAGAAATCAGTGAAATTTTAATAGAATAAAAAATTAAGAACTATAGCAGTCCAACAGCAGAAATCACCCCAATCAATACAGCGAAGGTTATACCAGCGATAAAAATAGCACCTCCACACATGACAGAAAACACGAATATACGACTTATCAATTCGCCACCGAACAAAAATAGCTCACCACCGATCAAAATCAAACTAACACAAAAGCATAGAACATGTCACAATCAAAAGGTCATACCAAAACTTGTATCCCAAGCACGCCTTCGTTGCTCAACCACACTTCTGTCGATAATGTAAAATTAGTTCGAAACACGGTCGGAAACATCGGAGGAGGCCGGATACCAGGCCGCTTTCACGACTCGGCTGTTTGCGATGCAAATACAGACTTCAATTACGAAAAAAAAGCGGCCGAAGATAAGACAGGAGGTACGGCGGGAGCCACTGAACGAGCATCGGAAACGAACGAACGACTGCCAGGCTTTATCGGTTCGCCAAACACGCTCTCGTCTCAACACGCGAATATCGTATCAGTCTATAGACGTAATACCCACAGAGTAGTTGAGCTCTGAACTACAACGCGGGGCACTGCAGCTGGCGATTTAACGCGCGGCGATATGGTGACATTAATGTGGACACTGCGCATGACGTCTCTACGAGGTGCGATCTGACATCGTGTGATTCTACGTGTGGTTCTACACGTTGTGATTCTATGTATGGTTATATTGTGCGCGGTGGTTCTATGGGTGATAATATTTGTGTGGAGATACTACAGATTGCGATTTAACGCGTGGACATATAACGCGTGGAGGTATAACACGTGACAATACCATGCGTGGAGATATTACGCGTGAAGGTACTACGTGTGGAAATATAACGCGCGAAAATACCACGCGTGGAAATATAATGCGTGACAATACCATGCATGGAGGCACTACACGTGGAAGTGCCACGCGTGGAAATATAATGCGTGACAATACCACGCGTGGAGACACTACGCGTGGAAATATAACGCGTGACAATACCATGCGTGGAAATATAATGCGTGACAATACCATGCGTGGAGGCACTACGCGTGGAGGTGCCACGCGTGGGAATATAATGCGTGACAATACCACGCGTGGAAACACTACGCGTGGAGATAATACGCGTGGAAATATAACGCGTGACAATAGCACACGTGGAAATATAATGCGTGACAATACCATGCGTGGAGGCACTACGCGTGGAAATATAATGCGTGACAATACCATGCGTGGAGGCACTACGCGTGGAAATATAATGCGTGACAATACCATGCGTGGAGGCACTACGCGTGGAAATATAATGCGTGACAATACCACGCGTGGAGACACTACGCGTGGAGGTACTACGCGTGGAAATGTAATGCGTGACAATACCACGTGTGGAGGCACTACGCGTGGAGCTACTACGCGTGGAAATATGACGCGTGACAATACCACGCGTGGAAATATAATGCGTGACAATACCACGCGTAGAGATACTACGGATGACAATACTATACGTGGATATATTATGCGTGGAGATATAACGCGTGGAAATATTACTACGAATGGTAACTGTGCATAGAGATACTATACGTGGTAATAATGCGAGTTGCAATGCAACGCGAGGTGATTTAACACATACTGATCACATGATAATCTCCCGTGTAACGATTTGACGCGTGACACCACAACGCATTGCAATCTAACGCACAATAATCCAACGCGTAATAATCTAGAGTACAGTAATCCAGCGCATAGTAATCTAGCATATAGTCATCCAACGAGGATCTATCGCGTTGAAGTACGTGTATCTAACGCATGATGATCTAGTAATTTAACATAATCCAACGCAAATGCAGCTAAATCCGAGTTCATATCCGCACTACCGGAGATGAAGTGTAACGCACAAATAAATCATAGTTGACAAACCGTGTGATCGGTCAATTAGGAAATGGTTCAATTTACCTTTCATGCTTCCTACGTGACAGTGTCGGCACATTCGTGGCAGCGTTATAGTTCGATTGGCCGAGGTTACTCCGGTCCGAAGCTTAAACGGCACACGAACGTGAAAAATCCCATGCTATTCATGGCTACCATCCGCTCGGAGCGTCCAATCGGCCACCGTTCGTCGCGCTTCGGTTTTATTGATCGTCTGCAAGACAAACTTGCTGCGGCTCGATCGCCGCATTTCGCCTTGAAAAGAAACTCCCACCAGCTGTGCCTCGTGTCACGATCGATCGCACTTGTCTACTACGTGTATCTCGATGTTTACAACTTTGAGGATCCTCAAGAAAAGTCTTTTTCTCTCTCCCGGTGGAAAACGCGTGTCTTCCACCTGTTCGCTCTCGATCAGCTGGAGCAAAATATTGCCTTCGGCGAGAAACCGCTCTTCAAGAAAGTTCTTCGCCGATAAAGCGAGCTTGATACTCTGCTATCGGAGCGCAAGCTTGAAACGGCGCACAGAATGCGTAATATGCAATATACACCGGGTCTCGTATCAGCTACGATACGATGTTTCACCGTTGAAACTCGCGGTTTATCAACGCGTTTGAATAATAACACTTCTGTTTGGTTATTTTTCGCTAGCAGCCGAGATAGGCCTCGAGACTACGAGCACCGGTGAGGATTACTGTCAAACGGAGCGGCGGTAATTGACGCGGCTTCCGGCTCTGTTCGTTGACCCGCTCCTACAAACGTGATCTAAAGACTGTTTTATCTAGCTTTACAAACACTATCGTATCACAAACACACAATTTATGTTCACGATCAGTTTGCACTGTTCCGAGATCACAACCACGGTAACATCGGCAATGCGATGGGTCTCTGGATCCATTCAACACAATTCAAATTTGACGTCTTCGACACGTTTTCAAACACCGGTAAGTCAAATTGAACACGAATGTCAACGCGAATTAAATGCAACACAGATGAAATTTGATACCAAATACTTGCACACTTGGAGTCACTTTTCCCGCGCTCCAAAACAAATGTCACCGGATGATCACGGACCGATCGGAATTCGAACAATCTGAAAACTTGGACGATGAGACACTGAAGAGCGATCGGTGCGAGCATAAACGGCTCCTCCACCGGTTGCCTGTCGACTAGCGGTCGTCGGCGGGTAGCACTGGTATAGAAGAGAAGCTCGCAGCACGAAGAAACCACAGCAGCACGAAACGTAGCGTGATGCCAAGGTGGGGATACTCGTACCCGTGGGGCAGCTGTCTTGAAAGAGGGACGCGCGGAGGACGCCGGCCTGCCTGCCTATATGTATGTATAAAACGTGTACACACGAATGTGTGTTTGTCAAGCCCGTGGTGGGGCACTGTGTATCCTGTGGAGGGCACACCGAACCACCGACATGCTGGAGGGGAGATGCAACCGATGCATTTCACGGGTGCATGCCCTGTGCTCGACTTCGACACGGACCGCACTCGCGAGCTCGCTGCACCGACAACGCGACGAATCGACGAACAGAAACTCTCGATATAGATGTCAGAGACTTGTTGCCATTTTTCGGCCAGATCCGAGTATATTGTTCAATAGGAAATTGTCGTTTGCCGTGTGTTCAATAGGAATTGTAGGTTTGATAGGTCTGACATGTGTGCAGGTCGTAGAGTATGGATGTTTCATGCAGAGAGTGAAGAAGGTTTTTTAATAGTAAATTTGGTAGTGTTAAGTCTTGCACTTTCAAGTCTTGTACAGGTGCTATTAAACATTGATTAAAATTTTTAAAGACGTTGATTGAAATTTTGACTCTCCAAGTCCACGATGCTCCAAATCCTCCACATAAGCTTCTAAACTTAATATGAAAGCCAACATGTAGGAGTTCCGATTCCTTGGTACAACCATTTGCTTCAGTAAATTACACTGTACAAAATAGGTATCAAACTTGATTCCTTAGGGAACACGTCCATACATGGTTACAGGGTTTTTGGTAATTGCTTAGGATGACGAGTTGCATTGGAATGTTGAATGGAATCAGGGCGGAGAGGTTCAAACCCATTCGATGTTGTCTTGTTATAAAGACGATACTGAACATATGTATGTAATTTTGATATATATTGTATTGTATAATTGTTCATTTCTTTATTTAAGTTGATATTCAACTCTTTCTTCAATGAAGAGAGCACAGTAATTTTTTCTTACAGTAAGTTATTTTTATTTATTGACAAATGTCTATGAAGTTTTAACATTCTATGCAGAAGGTACTAAAGAAAATTTGAAGAATGTGCAAAACAGATACGAAAGTGGTAATTAAACATAGCCAACAAATGTAGTTACTTCGAAGTAACGTAGAGAATAATTTACAGTTTAATCGGCCATATAGGAAATGCCTGCTAAAAATATCTGCCATCAGAATTTTGCTTCGGTACAAAGTACAATTTCAAAGTAATCATACTGATCATAAAATCTTCACTTTCGCAGTAAACAGTAGTTTGGTCTTCCCTTTCCATCGAACCGGTGCCTTCTTATTACATTTTACATCCGACGACTCACGCAATCAGGCGTAAATATTTCACGAAGAATGCAGCAAACTACATTCCCGTGAAACCTGGATGGTTCCCGCGAGCGTGATGCAACCTGCACACACTGTCGATCGGATAAATTGTATTAAACTTACCTAACCGAACGATTACAAAGACAGCGGAATGTCCTCGCTTACAAATTTCACGGAACGCCATCGTTCTCGAGATTTCATTTAAAATTCTCATTTTATAGTTCGCAGAAAGATCGCGAGAGGTAGATGTTGTACAGCTACCTCGCGTCCTATCGGCTGATCACGCCGGAAGCGTAAATTGAAGAACGCATTCAGACTTAATTCGACGCAGCTGCGATTTCGAAAAAAATTCGTCGTTAACATTCAACGGAGGACAGCGTCGACTGTGTCTCGATTCAGAAGCAAATTTCGTGCTCACGTAGGTACCAGCAAGATCGAAATCTTTCGCCGGGATATCGATACGCGATTCACCAGTCGGTATGCATCGTTGCTCGCACACGGGATCCATCAGGTCATCCCTGGAGATCCAACCGATAGCGGGATCCATTGTTAGTCCGTGCAACTCGCCTCTGATCGATGGCCCTTAAAGATCCACCTTGTGCCTTCGTGGATCGTCTCCGGACACGCGAGGTGTCGATTAAACGATTTACAGCGAGCCATCCGGCATTTCGCGGTAAATACACACGGAGAGGTCCCCTTCGTCGATCGATACGATCGATAAGCGATCGAAACTCGCGCCTTGCCAAGCGATTCCAACGCTACGAGTCCTTCCAACGATTATCGACACACTGTTCCTTCGACGTGAATATTGGATTGTGAGGATGACTTTCGACGATTAAGATATTTGAACTGGATACTCTTGGGAGCAAATTGAAAGACTCGTGTGCAATCCATTTATATTCATTTATTTAGTACAACAATAGGAGAGTTTATTATTCATTAATTCATTATTCTAGTATTAACAGTACATTATACTGACATTGAGGGACTTTATGTCTTCGGTGAATACTCGAAGAACAGATGCTTTATTTAAAATTTTTTTATTAAATGTTTTATTACAAATATAAAAGACATGTATTAAACAGTAACAAAATAGAAATTTTATTAAAAATGAAAAAAGAAGCATGTCTTATAAAACGGTAAATGTGTAGATGCTTTATGAAAAATGTTTGAGCAAAACATTCTTCATTAAATATTGCAGAAGCAGCTTTATTAAAAGTTGTAAAAGAATAGGTGCGTTATTACAAAAAATTTGTGATTATATAAAAAATTTCATTAAACAGGGAAAAAGTTTTAAAATTAAAACAAAGTATGGTTTATTGAATTTGTAAAAGATAGATGATTTATTAAGAATGTAAGTAGAAGGATGTTTTATTAAAAACTTAGGAAGACGCTTCATTAGAAATTAGAAAAGAAAATGTTGAACACCTTTTTCTGTACAACTGCTTAATTTGTATGTGTTTCCAATAACTTCAAAAATAAGTTTTCACACCCATCGTGTATCTTGCAATTATCACATTTCAGAACCAAATCATTCGTCCAAATAATAACAATCCATCACACAAAAAAGATAGAAACGGTTTTCTCAAGAGGAAACCCGAACAAGCCTTCCTAGAAACCTGAACCATAAGAATCACTGACAAGATAGTTTTTCCGAGAAATACGTCGTAGACATTGCTAGACTCTGTATAAGAAATAATGTCGTTCATAAATGTATCAAATAAATATCTTCGCAAACACTCGCGTTTCCTATTTGGCATTCACTTTCATATTTATACAGTGAAGTATTTTATGTCATCTTTACATTCTATGAGGTATAATAACAATGACGTAAGAACAAGAAATAGGAATTCCTTAAAATATTCCAACTTTCATTAAGTAATAAAAAGGGGACTTTTTATCTTCTGATATAAAAACTGAAATTAGTACGAAAAACGTAAAATAGGTTAAGATATTCTATACTCATCGGACTACCTCGTTTTATAAATTGTTTTTATATTCGAC
Source organism: Megachile rotundata (assembly GCF_050947335.1). Taxonomy (NCBI): domain Eukaryota; kingdom Metazoa; phylum Arthropoda; class Insecta; order Hymenoptera; family Megachilidae; genus Megachile; species Megachile rotundata. The sequence goes on along the minus strand of NC_134991.1, from coordinate 7,370,849 downwards.
CTCTTATTTCTTATTTATAAAAGTGCCAATAGTTTATAACAAGTATATCAACAAATGAAGACGTGTCAATAACACCAATAACACATATGTTATTAAAATTGGTTCTACACATGGGCGTAGCAATAAAGATTTACCTCCACATTTGAAAAATTACATTTTGCTCTTTAAAGGAAAAAAAATGAAACTAAAATAGTTAAAAATTCATATTACATATGTAATAACAGATCCAAGGTCCAGAATGACGAAATTTAACCTCTTCAAGGCTACTGACACATATGTTAAAATTGCTTCAAAAAATTATAAATCCCTTTCAAAATATAATAATATATTTATTATAAGTTTTAAGCGAGGTTACACCCAAAAAATGAATCACCTTTCTCATCCCCGAAGGTAAAAAATTTTGTTCTCCAAGGCTGCTCGATAAAACGAATATTTCTTTGGACCTTCAGATGACGTAGATGGACTCGAGGACGATTCGATATATGAGTGTTAGTGATCATCGGCGATGCAAGCCGCGTTAGAGGATCTGGATAGATCGGATCGACCTCCAAGAAGCCGAGTGTTCGCCTGGAGAGACGCAGCAGCCGCTGAACATGTCCGCGCGAATTTCTCGCTCCATCAGCAGCCGAATGTGGCTGCTGTGTTCGCATCGCGAGTAAGACTGATATTCCATGGCGGAAAGTGCAATATCCACGCATCCGTTTCCATCTCGACGGGAATCCGTTCGCGGCCCACCTACGAAGATCGCGAGAGGAACGAGTCGAGTTCGTTCGTGGAATTCAAAGCCTTTGAAATTGTGCCTCGTCTCCTCTACTCGTTAATTACGCGTTCCACATTCGCGGTACGCGGAACACTATTTTCGAGACGCAATTTCCGATCGTGAATTAGAAACTTGGAGGAGCGGCTCTTCTCTGTGCACAGAACTTAGTTAAACTGACTGAATGTTGCAAATTTAGTGTTTCCACGTTCTGGATGTTTAACATGCTTCAGGTCTCACCAAAAAATATGATCGAAAGCTCGATGATTCAGCAGTAAATTTATTACTGCTAACCTCGAAATATGTAACCGGTTAGGTATTAAGGTTTACGGTAATTTTCAGAGGGAATCTGTACAATGACACATTACCTGCGTCATAAGTAGGACGTTTGATAATATAAAATATCCGACAGGAAAATTAGATCCTTAAAATTAACGAGTGATTCAGCGATCTGTATACAAAAGACAGATTTTCACCAGATGTTGGAAACTAAAACACCAAAGTGCGACGGATTATGTTACTGACGTCATAGATAAGGAACACGGAGACACCACGATAAACGCGTCAATTTGAATTCCCTTAATCCTACGAATAAATAATGAGTCTATTTTTAGAAGCATGCGAAGAAACGTATAGTCGAATGTTTGTCATTTCACGAAGGGAATATTCCTCTTATGCGGGAGTGTATCTTTTATATTAGTGACGTTGCGTTGGTTCTCAGGGGCTGCCCTACGATTCAAGGTGCCTCAAGGCCGCTAAAGGTCGAAATTTAAGACTCGACTAATTGTATAAGCTAATAGGAAGAATGTTCACTGGGTCTCACATTCTTTATCGAGTGTACGACAGGTGAGGAATCTTTTCGAAAGATATTTTGAAACTTTTTGTATCATTGTTCCCTGTGTGATGAAAGAACTTGAAATGTAGAGATTTGTAAATTTAAAATTTAATAATCTGAGATTGTAAATGAATTACATCTATTTTACAAATGTTCTAAATCTTAAAGTTCAAATTGTCAATCATCTCTAAATTCCCAACTTCTCATATCTTCAAATTTTTAAAGTATCTCTAAAATGTTCCTCCTAAATGTGTTCTGCTTGCTCTTTATTAAACCATAAAATTCCAACAAAAAAATCATTTTGATAAAATCATTGAACTTTCAAGAGCGCAAAATGAACACGGAACAGAATATTTCTGTAAAAAACATTAAAAAACACTTTCCCGTGTATCTCCGCTTTCTGTTAATTAAAGAACGAATTAAAAACTGTGGAAACAAACATCTGTTGTGGAAGCACAAAGGACTACCGTGTGCGTGCCAGGCGAGCAGCATTCACCATAAAGATCATATCTCGTCAGATTAATGGCTAGATCGATTGAAGCTTCGAAATAGAAGCAAAGTTTCCCAGGAACCGCGACGATTTCCGCGTGCGAGCGCGGCTCGTAAATTGCCCGGCAGGAATTTTAATAATCTCGAACGATTAATAAGTGACTTGTTCGCGTTAATTTCGCGAACTCTCCGAGAACAACAAGCGTACGGCTCAACAAATCACGAACATAACCTCAACTCTACCGATGATTTCCGCGTTTCTGGCAAACGTTCGCCCGCGGGATTTATGCTCGTTTCGGGGGCCATCGATTACGCGGCATGACACGCGATTTTCGTCACGAAGAACGCTCAAAGGAGGCTGACTATTCGCGGCCGACGGCTATCGTATTTTCGTGGAAAGCACGCCATCTTCCACGTCCATTTGGGATTAAGACCGGCTGTCTCTGTTGATGGCGGCTTCTTCGCGGATTTCATTCAAAGGCCAGTTTCCCAGACGGACGTAATAATATCTTTCCTGACAACAATAATTCCTGTCGTCACTTTCGCTGAACTTTCAGCGAGACTCGGGCCAACGGACCAACGAAAACATTAGGCTTCGATGAAAACGAACACACGCGTCGATGAAGGGATAAATTATTCTTGACAAAGTTAGAGCCTTTGGGGAGTTTTCTGATTGCTTGAAATCTTATTCCTTGGTGAAATAGATGGATCAAGGAACATCAGCAACCTTCGTCAACAAGATTATTTGTTACCATGTGGTCTTTCTAGCTTTAGGCTTTTGAGAAAATTTCGAAAAGAATTTGACGATTTAAAAGAGATTTATATCAATTTAATACAGATCAAAATTTTTATTATATCAAAATTTTAGAAGTTTTAAAATTTTCATACTAAACAATTAATCACACAGTGCCCATCTCTACATAACCCATAAAAGCTTCAATAACCTCACATAAGCGCATTCACGAATATGTAGATTCAACACCTGTTCGTTCTTTACGTAATGTATCCTGTGACATAAGAATATCACCAGCTATACATCACCTCTATGTCAGCTTGACATAATCAGATTAAGTTTGCGATAATCAGCTTATTTCTCGTTGAAACTGTTTATTTGCATTTGTATTATTCGTATTTATTAATTCAATCACAATATCTGACAAGTTTCAGAAGGAAATTAAAACTTCAAAGAAAATCCTTCCATTTTCTGTGACACTTTCAGTGTTCGTTTACGCAAGTTTACGCAAAATACTTGAAGGGTAAATCTCACCCTCAAAGACCCTTTAATCACGTCATACATTTCGCGGAATATCAAAATCTCTTCGAAACATTCTCCGCAACACGACATAGCCACACAACATAGTTGCCAAAGTATACAATTCGTAACATTGCCCCACAATTTGGCCACCTACGAAGCACGCGACAAAGAAGAGTTCCAGGAAGATAGCATTTCCATCGAAATGCATTAGGGAGCATTCACCACAAACTGTACAGTCGTTGATTCGGTTTAGCAGAACAGTAATTTTTCACCGAGTGCTTTGTACAGCAGGCGGTTTATCCAGGTGCAGTTACGCTACCGGACACGCGTTTTCGTACTTGGCTCACCCCCAACAGATGCGTCAAAGACACATTGACAAAGACGCACCCCTTTTTGCAACGTTCGAAATCCACCCATCGCACTTTGTGTTGTTGGCACACGACCAAAGCCTTAGATGGCTGTTTCGTGGAAACTGCCGGTCAAATTAGAGCGAATATCGAAGCTTTTAGAGGCTATATTCGATTTCGACGTATCCCGCATGAACGGATTCCTTTGTGCGGGGATGAACGGTTGGTCAAGAATCGAGTAAATTGGGAGGACTTATGAAGCTGCTTCGCAGGAATTTTAATTAGAGATAGCTGAATAAGTTGCTTTACATCCTACACGAGTGTAGACTCGTTGTTAATGAACCTAATAGATTTTAATTCGCTGTCTTCTGCATCGGGGTGCTTTACGCTATTCGCTTTATTTCATCTTTTACTGCACTGCACTGTGGAATGTCGGGAACATTACTGCGGATTTCATTTTTCATTAAATAGTATTTTAGGTGTCTCTGGGAATTTGGAACTTTGAAATTTAAGTACCATGTGACATTATGATCCTAGGACCACATGATTGCGGGCTGTAAGTTCTACAAACTTCAAGATTTTTAAATTTCTGAAACTCTGGAATTATGCTCAGATTTTTAGATGTTAAGAGTTAGAAGATTTAGAACTTCGAACGTTGAAACTCTAATATAAATTATTAAACTACGTAAGTTCGATAATACGCAAACAAGTGAATCTATGTCCTAGATTATAAAAAGTCCCAAATCCTGTCAATGCATAACTCCTTCACCTCTTACTTCCTTGTCGCTCTTGATTAACCACGTATAATCGAGATCATGTTCGCAAATGCTTCACTCCGAGGCTCGCATTTCAACGGCAGCTCTCAGACGTGCCATTTGATGGAATTAAACGCAGGAGGCATCGAATAAAAGCTCGACGAGTGGTCGTAAAAATATTCCCTTCATAATTCGGGCATCGTTGGACCACGTGCGGCCGGTGAGCGTATTTCTCGGTAAAGTCGCGTCGAAGACCTTTTGGATATTCGCAAAGCGAAAGCTGGTCCACCGGGTGCCACTTTGGCCACGGTCCAAGCTCGTTGAGCCTCACGAACCTAGGAAATCGCGACTGTCCGGAATTCCGAAGGCGTGTCCGGGGGCTGCGTTTAATCCAGCCCGGATCACGATTTCGTTGCAGCTACGCGAAAACAGACACCTGGATCGCGACACATCCACTAGACGAGGATCCTGTAACTATAAACGTGGTTCCCTTCCCTTTGATCGGTCAGGCTGCTCCCGTTTGCTAGGCCAGTACCATTTTACCAGGAAGGATATAATTTAACTTTGTGTATTTCGGGACACTCGAAAACACCGCTATTCGCTGGCCGTTTGAAGCATCGTATATTCTCGGCACGAGGAAGCCCTTCTTCGACACTCGATATTACTGAGTGTAACGTGTTGCGTGTAATTGCTCGTAAACTGTGTTATTCCTTTGGTCTACATCTAAATCTGCTGGAGATTTAGGTGGTAGAGTTAGGGCATTTGTGAAATATTGTTTTGGAGGTATTTTTGATGTTTGATCATTTAGGAACTATTGTAGTATTTGGTAAAAGGTTTTAAGGAAGAGTTATTCTGTTCTTTTTAATAAAAAAATTTTAAGATGGTTAAATTTATGAATTTACAAGTCCATATAGATTTATAAATTTGCAAGTCAAATACTTAAATCCTCGACTCATATACCCAAATCCTCAAAGTATCAAATCTTTGAATTTTTCAAATTCTCACATTTCTAACTCTTCACATTTGATTTTCAGCACTTCACCAAAGTCCTAAACCTCTCAAATCCTCAAACTGTTAAAATCTCCGTAGATTTCCAACATTTCCCCAAATTCTCATGTATTTAAATTTGAGACCTCCTAGAATCACAGTAACATCCCTGGTGAAATGTCCGTGAGATCATCGGGCACCTGACTTGTCACACATAGATGCACTCGCGACACGTCAGGCGCCACAAAAGTTAGAGCCAAGGCCAAGTATTTTCAAGACCAAGATCCGTTTCCAAGTAGCCTTAAAGGCTGACGGTGTGTCTGCAGCTTCACGTGACTTACGAGACTTTCAAGGGTGCGTTAGTCACGCGACTCGCGAACAACCGGAGCACCAAACCTTTCACCTTGCGAACGTTTTCTCGCTCGAGGAATCGTCGATGGCGGTGCGTGACAATTCGGCAAAGTGTCGCCTTTCGAGAGTTATCGAGCTTGCATCGACGTCATTTTGATGAACGAGTCCCGAGATGACGCGTTCTTTCGTCGTTTTTGGCGTCGCTTTCGATCGGGCAAAAATTGTTGTATCACGGTCAAACGGAACTTCAGCTAATAAGGAAACGTGACGTTCCTCCGAGGACCTTTTATCCTCTTGCGGATCACGATTCCTTTCTTGCGTCTTGCTGCCGCGATACGAGCGATCTTTCTTGGATCCCTTAAGAAGATTATGCGCGATTCATGATCGTCTTTGTATCATATTGGATAGTGAAGATGGTAATGCGTGGTGGGAAGGTTTGAGGAAGGTACTTTCATATTTTGCATTCTGGATAATTGAAATTCTGGATAGTTTTGATTCTTTCTGGATAATTACGGATAGGTATCTATATTGAGATGTTTCGAATTTTTTACGCAGCTGAACTCTAGATAAGTATATTTTGGGTAGATTGATTTTTGGATGATTAGAGATATTTGGACAGTTTGAACTTTTGATCTGGTTGGTCTCTCTATAAGTATATTGTGATACTTCAATTTTTGGATGAGTTCTAGATAGATACATTTGAACATCTCTAATTTTTTGTAGTTGAATTATAGATAAGTATATTTTATTTTGAGTCTTGCATAATCATATTCTAGATTGATATACCTAAATATAGATTAGTATATCTAAACATCTTGAAGATTACATAACATTCTGAATAAGCACACTTCGCTGAACACTTCGAATAATTAAAGTCCACATAAGCATTCTCAAAACTTCTTAACTTTAAAATACAGCTTAAGATTGATTTCCAAAAGTGTCTATTAATAGCCCAACGTGTTAGTCAAGATGATGAAGTATTAATGCAACAACGAATATGTACGCACTTTCTGATCTCACAGAATATAGATAATGTAAATTTCAGTTTCAAAGAAACCAGAAACTATAAACACCGTTCAATATTCATGTAAACGTACATCGAGTGGATCGTACTCAGTTCTTAAAACCGAAACTGCGTCACCTTATGCCATATACCGTGAAATAAATTTTAATTTCAAAGCTACTAGGAATCATAAACATCGTCTCGGAGCACGTGACTGCGTTTCAACTTGTGCCTTCTCACTATACGACGATGCGAATTATAATTTCAAAACAATTGCAAACAATCATGCGGTAACTCGACTCATGTTTTTACCTGGAATTACTTAAAATTGTTCTTAGCATTATGAATCATTGTTGGACAACGCTGAAAACGTGCAGCAATCTATGATGAAAAATAAGTTCTTTAATATTGATGTCATGATAGCAATCTTACGGTTTTTAAATAGATTTCAATTGTAATTATTGGCAATTGCTAATGTTAGTTATTTAGTAGATTTTGAGGAATATATTATGAGTTATGACTCGTGTAATGTTTGGACATTTGGAAGGATAGGAACTTGAGAGTTTGGACATGTGTGGGGATGTGAAAAATTATGGTTTTTGAAGATAGAAAATTTGGACTTTGTAGATTTGAGGATTTAAGGCTTTGGAAATTTGGAGATTTTAGAATTTAGAAGATCGAAAATTTAAGCATTTGAGAATTTTAGCATTTGTGAATTTAAGGGGTTGGAAATTTGGGGACTTCAGAATTTCAGTATTTGTGATATTGAGGATTGGAAAAGTTATTGCTCTGGAATTTTGGAGATTTGAGAATATTGGAACATTTATGAATTTCAGAATTTCAATATACTGAACCCTTGTGAATTTGGGGGTTGACTTGGGGGGTTTGGAATTAGAGGATGTCAGAACTTTGAACACTTGTGAATTTGAATATTTCTGAACTCGAAGATTTGGAAACTTAAGAATGTCAGGTCTCACAAATACTTGGTTTCCGGAACCATTCTTGGTTTCTTACTTTCTGAAACTTAAAAATTTGAAAATATGTAATATGTTTCTAAAAATTCAGTAACTTAAAAATCAGAAAATTTCGAAGTTTGTAGAAACATAGATGAAATTGACAAATACAGAAGTTCTCCAAGACTATAAACACACTGCTGTCACTTCTGATCTCACAAAGCAACCAGAAGCCGTTTAAATCAAGCAAAAATGACTAAAGACCGTTCACGCGAGTCAAAACAATGGAAGTTAAATCCCGATCGCGCGTCAAGTTTCCAGTGCACAGTAAGATACAGTAACGTCTCGGTGGCGCGAAACAGCCGCAAAACGCAGCCGCATAAATTAGTGTGGTCGGTGCGTGTGCGGGAAAGAGATTGGCCACTTAAGTGCCGGCAAAGTATCCGGCGGGCCGCGTATAAATTGCCGCCCTCGCCCACCGGGACGAATTTGCATTTTCGCCTCGCATCGAATAATTTATCTCGGCGAGATTACTTTGTCGCGGTGCGAGAACCACGCGTGGGACCGAGAAAAAAATATATATACGCTCGAAGGGCGTGAGGGGTGTCGGGGGGAGGGAAATTATTCGCGAGCGATCAGACACGGATGGAAATCTCCGCCTCGAGGACGACTTAATCAGCTTACGACGCGGCTGGTCGGACGAGAAATGTCCGGCTTTTTTCTACCTTTGCCCTCCTTTGTACCCCTCTTGCCGGTTAACCTGCTAACCGACGAGTTAACTCGTTCAATGGCGATATTGATTTATTGAAAAACAATTTGGTCGTAGGTGTATTACTATTAAAGGTCAATATTGTATTAATCTATTATATTTATAATTCCTTCATTTTATATTTGTACAACTTTGTATTAAAATTTTATAATTTATATTTATATGTTATTTTATTGAAGACAAAATTATTTTTTCCTTTTGTTAGCGAAAGGGATAAAAAGTGATTTCTTTCATTCGATTCAATTGTGGATTCTTTTAAGGATTCAATAAAGTGGAAATATTTGTAACAATATTTCTACAGTTTATAGTGTGTATATATACTATTTTATTAGAAGGTAAAATTATTTTTTCCTTTTGTCTATGATTATAAAAAGGATTTTTTTTCATTTACTTCACTTATGAAGTTTTTTAAAGATTTAATGAACTAAATTATTTGTAGCAATATTTTTACAATTTATAGTGTGTGTATATACTGTTTTATTAGAGGCTAAAATTATTTTTTCCTTTTGTCTACAATTATTTAAGAAAATTTTTATTTTTCATTTTTCAAAAATTTTCTCTTATTTTTTAACGATTCGATTGAAGTATTTAGCAGTCATCTAACACTGTTATTAAATAAATGAATCTACCAAGTTGCTGCACTTGCCTTTTCGTATCATTCACGCTGCCGCACACTTTACCGTCCAATAACAATTTCGTTGGCGTATAGTAGTTTCTATCAAAGATTCTTGCAACGATGGTATTCTCTAAATAAATCATCTGACGACTTTTAAAACATCTTTTATCCAGGCAACGAAAATTCCAGCAGAATTTACTACTCAAACATCGCGATGATATAACAAACTTCCAGCCCCCGTGACGACTAGAAATAAAATAATCGTGCGAACAGAAATATCCCCGAAAAGATCCTTGCGTGTTCGTCGAAAGTTTCTCCACCGAAAAGAAACTCCACCGGCAGCGCAATGGGAGCATTTTAAATTAACAAAGATCAAAGGGATTAATGAAGAAGAACAGCGACTCGCGCGGATGAGAAACAGGAGCTTGCATCTCGAGTTTCTTCGAAACGTTCGATTTTTCTGAAATTTTCATCGAGGAATCAAGCTCTTGGTTGTTTCTCGCTATTTAACGCCGAATCGAACACACGTATCGTACACCCGTTACAGTCTATTTTAGTGTTAGCATCTGTTCCTCGTTTCTTCGGCATCGTCGCCGAGAAACCGAGCTTAAAGCGGCGATGTATATAAATTTTCCGCGTTTCTTTCGCGAGAACACACCCGGAAGACGGGAAACACGATATATCCGCAAAGACCGATCACGATTCGTGAATTTAATCTCCGCGAAACTGGGTTACGCTCGTTTCAACGCCGTTCCACGAACCGCCTTGTTCTTTAACGACCAATCTTTGTTTTTTTCCTTTCCGTTTCTTTCTGACGAACGTGTCGCTGAGGGACGAATTTATGCGTGGACGAGTTATGAAGCGCGTGCTTTATTCTCGTGTGACAGTTTCGCCGAATTGTATTTCGATTCCGGAGTTCATTAATTCGATAAGGGGTGCCAAATGGGGGGGTCACTTAAACGATAATCCTGATTAATAATTATGAGAATATAGGTATTTGTAGGAAGGTCTTAAGATTTACTCATATGTACGCCATATATGTATGTCTACACATATGTATTTAACAGGTTTCAGTTTTGTAGTATATTCATTTTAATAACTTCTACATGTTCAGTATACGTCACAACTATATTATACAATTGTAGTGTACGATAACGACTATATGGTATCTCTTATGATGCATAGTTACAACTGTACACATATGGTACACATATGGTGCACAGTTGCAACTACACTGCATACCTATACTGTATAGTTACAACTACAATGTACAACTTTACTGTACAATTATACGAGGTGTGACCCAAAAGGAACAAGACTGGTCCAATAAATCATTGTACCTGTAGAATCAGTTCTCCGTGACATTATCACCTTCAAAGTAGTCCCCTTCAGCATTCACACATTTATGCATTTGGCGCTGCCATTGCTAGTAACATTTCTGGAACGAGGCTTTTGGAAGTCGTTTCGGGAGATTCTCCGTTTTTGCCTGAACCTCTGCAATTGAGGTGAAATGGGTTCCCTTTAAGCAAAATTTAACTTTAGAAAATAAAAAAAAGTCGCATGGAAATATACATCACAGTAATATTTTTGCTGGACAGAAACTGCTTGACAGACAGTACCATGTGAGCGGGTGCATCATCCTGGTGCAACAGTCATCCATCACTCCACAACTGTGGCCTTTTTTTCCTAATTTTTTCACTAAATCTTTTTAGTACTCCAATGTAATAGTGTTGGTTAACTGTCTGATCACTGGGAAACCACTCAATCATTACAACTCCATTAATGTCGAATTTTGATTTTGACATGCGTGCTTTTTTGGGTTTTGGGGATTCTGGAGACTTCCACCCCATTGACTGGCGCTTACTTTCTAGGGCATAGGTAAAAATCCATGTCTCATCACATGTTACAACAGAATTCAACAAATTTTACAAATTTTGATGTTTATTCGCTGTTCGGTTTTTACGTTAGACATTTTTCCGGCAGAATGCAGTTGCACGTGTTCACTAAATAACGCAATACTTCCAAATGGTATGACCGATTCAATCGAAATTTGCAACATGGATAGAGGAGATATGTGGGATGATGCCACAAAAACAATTGCTGCCAACTCCATTGTTTTTTCAAGATATACACCGAGTCTCGTTTCTTTTGAGTCACACCTCGTATTGCACAATAGTTATATTCTACGAGGTGCGATCATTAAGTTCCGGGACTCGTCCCGTATATGCAGATAAAGTCACCTGTTTCAAATTTGGCTACTGTCCCCTTCAAAGTACACCCCTTGGGCAGCTATGCACCGATCCCAGCGCCTCTGCCATTTTTGGAAAGCTTCCTAGAAGTCTTCTTGTCGAAGCGTGTCAAGCATCGGCTGCGATTCGCGTTGAATCTCGTCCACCGTGTCAAATCGGCGACCCTTGAGCTTTAATTTGATTTTGGGAAACAAAAAGAAATCACAGGGTTCAAAATATGGTGAATACGGAGGGTGAAGAAGGACGACCATGTTCCATTTTTTTTTTATGTCCCTTTGTTCCAATTTAGAGTCCATCGTGATTTCGCAAAGGAGAGCGTGCGTAAGCTGCCATAAACTTGTATAACACAGGATTCAATGAAGATATCGCTTCCAAACTTCGTGTCATATGTCTCGAAGATTGTTATTCATATGTCCTGCGAGCGCAAGTCAATCGTGTGATCCGTTTGGTCGCAGCAGACACAATCCCGGAACTTAATGATCGCACCTCGTACAATTATATTATAAAATAAATATTATGTTTTACCATTATACAGCACAACAACTGTACAATTATACTGTACAATAACTATATTGTACAATTATACTACACAACAAAAATTATATTCTACAATTACACAGCACAATAACAATTGTACTGTACAGTATAAATGCCACATATACAATGCACATACTCTAAAAAAAGTAACACAGGTTTTGTATCTTGTACTTCATTTTAAGGTACTTTACCTAACTATGAAAAGATAACTTTATTTGAAAAAATACGGAGATGACTTTTGAAAGTAAGAAAGCTTCATGTATCAAAATTTTATTGTACGTTTTTGATTCGTTTCTTCTTGATTGCACAACTAGTTGTACAACATTGTAGACAAATCTTGATAATGTACGTTGTCATGGAGCTTAACCATGAATTCCCAGAAATGAATTCTCAGTGTCAATGTTATTTTCACGCGTGTCTCTCTGCGTCTTTGCCAATCTCACCTTGATCCCGCGTCTCCTCATTTACACTCAACAAAATTATAGAGTCACCCACGCGTGGTCAGAAATGAGTCTACAAAGTTGTTTTCTTGTTAGTCTGACACTCGTTCAGGATCTCTTTTCCATAAACGTAAGATAACTTGCACTTGTATTTTGTTCAACGTATAAAATATCCACTTTATTATATGTACGTTTTAATTACAATGTTGATAAGTAAAGCAGTGCGAGTGCTGTGGGAGTACGACAAAATTTATTGTACACCTTTAATGTATAATATATTGAAAGTTTTTAATACTAATGGGAATCTGATACTCGTAAAATTGTACTTGTATAAAAATGGCAGATAGTAAAATGGCAGACTTTATATACCTAAATGAAAAATATTAACCACACAGCAATATGGAAGACATTAGTTATACACGAAAATTGAAGATATTAATATTTTATCAGATACTGTACATATTCATGCAAATAATTGCGTTCGCACATTTACTAAAATCACAGACATTAATATAGTATATTCTGTAATCGATCATAATTGTATTGGTCCCCCATACAGTAATTATTAGACATACAGTAATAATTAATTATTAATAATTACCTCTGCAATGAACCTCCAAATATATGACACACGAGCACAGATTTCAGAATAATTTTATCAAGCATTTTGTATTGAAATAAAAATAAATATTTAATAACACAAATAACACCCGAAGAAAATATCATAAACGTATCGAACTAATTAGGTAAAAGTTTTCCATTTTCACTGACGTCAAAGTATACTATCGGTCGATACGATCAGACAGTAAAATGTAAAGGCGCCATTACGGACTAATTGCAACGTTCCCAAATCGACGGGAACCTAACCTATCCAACGTACAAAGCCGGGTATATCGTACGGTTTTGTTTGGTCGATACGAACACAATCGTCGATGACGAGGCCATCTTTCTATCGCGCGACTTTTATCGCTTTACGATTTTCAAATATTTACGTCTGAAATGCTTGCTGCAAAACACGTCGTCCCTGTTGCAGCGCTTTTTACAGACAACGCTCGCGCGCAAACACAAATTGCAATTCGCAGATAAATCGATTTCTTTCTCGATCGTGTGCTAACGCGACGTGCAAATACCAGCCTCTCTATTTTCGATTGAACTTTCTACGGAATGAATTCACAATAATTTAAATTATCACCGGTAATCGTGCACCGCGTTTCAAAAACATTTTCATTACGGTTCACTTTGTTCTGATATTTGTACGAAATAAAACGGGCGCTGAAACATTGTTTTTCCGTTTGAATATTCGAACGTGTACGTAGAAAAATTCGTGTTTTCGGGATGCGATGATAAGGATAAAAATTCTGCAATTTTCGTTTTGGAAGAAATGAAAGACGTCAGCAGCGCCAATCTAGTTTTAAATGACTAATTATGTATATAAGCGGTACATGCGTCGCAACCTTGGGTTAGGTTTGTACTATCTTTCATTATCACCGTTTTGTTTAGCGTCAAAGGATGACAAAAGGTCGGTGGCTCAAGATAGCGTCTTTACTCGAAGATCAAATGTAACTCGAATTCAAAAGCTGGTCACGTAGGCAACGTAAAATCCAAATGCAACGGTAAAAGTTGTGGGAAGATTGGAAAACGATAACGATTAACACGAAGTGAAAGAGTGACAGAAATGGTTAATAATGAAATCCACAACCGATTATATCGAGGTACATTATTAGTCTGATTGCTCGAACCGAATGCATTTGCATAATTTAATTCATTCACTGTGTATTAATACAGAGATCAATAGCAACGCAAAGCGTTATACGTTGAAAAAGTATCGATTTTAATCGAATTTTCATTTAAATTAGTGACCTGAATTCTCCCGCGATACATGTTATTCTCATGTTTTTTATCGGTATAACCGGAAAACGTATAAATACGCAACAAAGATATCAGTTCATAAACTGATCCACGAATATTGTTACTGGATTAAATCTGTTCATCTCGGTTGTTTATGATTAAGTTCACACTGGTCTGAGTAATGCAACTGCCCTACACCAATGTGCAGTTTAACACCCACATGTTATGATTCATTGTATACTTTGGAATTGAATTGTCATTAACAAAGGAGGCTTTCTTTGCTTTCATAATTTTTGATTTGTTGTTCGAAAATTGTCTGAATCATTATTTAACTTTCTTCATATCAGGTACATTTTAATTCTGTTTATTTCATTTTAGCGGACTATTTTTATACTTGACAGAAATTAAATATAAATACATTTCGGTAACCTTATAATTATTTAGTTTCGAAGCTGATGTGAGCAAACGTCATCTGAGACACTCACAATATAAACGCACCCTGATCGCAGTTACAAACTTTTAAGCAACGTCACTCGATTTGTCACGCTAGTTTCAAGTTCGCGACCTTTCCTCCGAGGTCTAAGTTTAATGACGTCCTCTCTGCGGGTCAATTATTTATACAGCGAACGTAATACGTTCCACTTGGACTACTGTCGTATCGTAAAAGTTCAACGCCATTTATCAGTGTCAATACCGGTAACGTATCATTGCCAAGTTCTTCCCAAAACGAAACATCTGATGGTACGCTTTGAAACCTTGTAATACTTGATATCGCCACTGGAAATAGCGAAGAGAACGAATGGCGGTTTATCGGGAAATATCGACGCTGTCCGAAACTGGGACGAAGAATGCTTAGATCACAATTCAGCAATGGAACCGAAGGACACCGAACTTTTGTCGGAAATAAAGCGAGACGCAAACACGGGCTACAATAATAATCTCTCACGGAAAGAATTTTTGCCGAACCTTCACCCACTTTTCCGTCTCTTGAGGGAAAACTGCCGGCGTGATCGCGTTTCCACGAAACCATTGAAAATCGGCACAGCACAGACTTGATTCATTTGCTAACTTCACTGATTTATCGAAAGCTACTTGCGAAACCTGCTGGATGGATGGGATATGGAGTCATTTCAGTCAGATTTAAAATAGTCGAATAGTAGAAAATCCCTGAATTAAATTCTCAAGCTTTGAAGTTGTCAAATTACAAATTGATCAAATACTTAAATTTTACAAACTTTTGGGTCTCTTTACCTAACATCGAAATCCTTGAATTTTTAATTTTGTAACTTTTCAAACCTTCAGCATCAAATTCTCAAATCTTCAAGTACCGATTATCCCAACTTTCCATGTACTAAAATTTTCAATAAATATTTAGAACTCCAAAGTCTTCATAATATATAATATCGTGTATCACAACGATCATCTGAGAGATACCTAAAGAGTTTACGAAAAACCTAACCTATATAATTCTTCCACCAGCAGCTACCGTCAAGCTAAATAGATGAAAATACGAAATGTGCTCAGTAACATAGCCGAGAATAAGATATTCAGCGCAGATAAGTGAACGGACGAGCACATAATTCGAAACTAGAGCGTGCAAATTTATTTCGCAATTTCTACCAGGTGTCCCAATTACAAGCGGCAGCTCCAGTCAGAATTAAACGTTGCCCTCGCTCGTTTAATGGTGATGGTGTTCTCGCAGCGGTACCACAAAGGCCGTGAACCATCCACGTGCTAATTTTCATTCGGCTTCGCTCGGCGACGAGTCTGTCCGTCGCAGAATAAGAAACACGTCGGGGCTGTACTTAATCATCGCCGAATATTCTGGTCGCGCAAATACCCCAGAAACCTAATGAACCTCTGGTATAGTGATCGTGGTGCACGCTTCCTTGAAGCTCTATTCCCGTTGTTCTTCGAGACAGCTAATTAAGCTGGAAAATCGTTGTACCAAAGCTGTCCACGATTCCGGGTAACCTCTTTATTGCGTCTTATTTCGCGCGGGGGAATAAGAAAGGATGCCGATGATCCTCCCGGCTGGAAGATGGACGAGCGGACAACGGGAGAAGCGGACGAGTAAATGGAGACGAAACCGAAGAAAATAAAGGGCCGCGATACTGGCCGTGTTCCAAAACCGCGTTGAAAGAACAGAAAGAGCAGCACGTGCTTCCGACACGCCGGCATTTCGTGAATCGTGACCACACGTCCGCGACAAGATACGCGCGTGTAATTTTAGTAAACGACCGATCGAAATTATTTTCGACCGGTACGGGATCGTAAATTCGCGACGGTAAATGCAACGACGAAACCACCTGACAGTGAACCATTCTCCTCTCACAAAGCGGAAAAGATTGCACTTACGTGACGCTTTATACACCTCAGGAAATTGGGACATACCCTTCGGGGGACATTAGGGATCTCCTTCTAAGTAGGTAAAAAGTTAATAAGGGCACCTTTGGTATGGTACGGGATGCTTCGGATGATGGTTGAATGATTGCCCGAAACGAATCGCACGGAATGGCGTTTTACTTTTGGGTGCCATATTTTTCAATGTAATTGGACTGTTTAATACTCTGACCCTGCAATTGCAACTTTCGCATTGTAAATCGAATATGACCTACTATGCTGCAATCTTGAAATGTTCATTGAATTCAGAAACATAGATATATCGTTTAGTATGTATCATGTGTATGCCCAAAATGGCAGTCTCTGAGATATTAATGTCTGCAGCGTAACAGTATGCAAAAATCAGCACAACCTGTGTCACATACGTAATACATACTCCCCTATATTACACATATTCAGCACTGTAAATGCTTTCCATACAAATATGTATAGATGTTTCGTATAGATAGATGTGCACATATGACGTGTAGATAAATGCATTAGATATGTATTGATGTCCAGATAAATGCGTTAAATATGTACAGATGATGTATAAATGAGATGATGAATAGATAGATGTGCACAGATGATGTATAAATGTACGTAGCTGTTCCATATAAATATTTCTATACAAGTAGAGAACAAGTGTATACATAGAAATATTCAATACAATAAATCATCTCTCCGTTTCATATTCTGTTCTATTAAAAGACCCACGTTTATTTCGTGTTTATATAACTATCGAAAGCTTTTTGAGAGAAAGCGCTTTTATGTTGATTTTCATAACAAAAGTAATGGCAGGCTGCATAAAAGTAACATCTTAAAATATTTTGATTGCATTCAATCCCATTCCTCGCTGAACATAAACACAAATACTTTTCCTAATTTTATAGTTTTGTGGGCCAACAAGTCAGGCAAGAAAGTAGCGTTCTTGGAAACGTATCTTGTTCCCAGAACACACGTAAACACGTAGAAGTATGGAAAATCACTTTGAGTTTGATATTCGAGTCCCGATAGAACAAGATTAACAAATTTACGACGGCAATTTCATCCCGGAACGATTTTTACACGTTATCCCCCTGAAGTAGGCCGTTGTTTATAACTCTAGAACTTAAATAGCTAGACCAGGCTAGGAAAAAAGATTGATGTTACGTTTTTATGGCTTGATGTCTATTTTTAAGCGAGACTCGAACATCTTGAATACTTTGATATTACTAATTCGGTCGTCATAGCTGATATTAAAAAGATTTTGTGCTTGAAACAGGGAGGATTGTTAACACACTTTGTGTAGCATGGTGTGTTTGACTCTTCTAAGAACAAATGGGGATTGGAGAGAGATTTGGGATTTGGGAGATTTGGGATTTGGGAGATTTGGGATTTGGGAGATTTGGGATTTGGGAGATTTGGGATTTGGGAGATTTGGGATTTGGGAGATTTGGGATTTGGGAGATTTGGGATTTGGGAGATTTGGGATTTGGGAGATTTGGGATTTGGGAGATTTGGGATTTGGGAGATTTGGGATTTGGGAGATTTGGGATTTGGGAGATTTGGGATTTGGGAGATTTGGGATTTGGGAGATTTGGGATTTGGGAGATTTGGAATTTGGGAGATTTGGGATTTGGGAGATTTGGGATTTAGGAGATTTGGGAGATTTGGGATTTGGGAGATTTGGGATTTGGGAGATTTGGGATTTGGGAGATTTGGGATTTGGGAGATTTGGGATTTGGGAGATTTGGGATTTGGGAGATTTGGGATTTGGGAGATTTGGGATTTGGGAGATTTGGGATTTGGGAGATTTGGGATTTGGGAGATTTGGGATTTGGGAGATTTGGATATTTGAGAAATTTGGAATTTGGGAGATTTGGAAATTAAGAGATTTGGAACTTGGGGGATTTGGAATTTGAGAGATTTGGAATTTGGGAGATTTGGAACTTGGGAGATTTGGAAGTTGAGAGATTTGGAATTTGGGAGATTTGAAACTTGGGAGATTTGGAATTTGGGGAATTGGGAATTTGGGAAATTGGGAAATTGGGAAATTGGGAATTTGGGGAATTGGGAATTTGGGGAATTGGGAATTTGGGAAATTGGAAATTTAGGGATTTGAGGATTCTAGGATTTGGAATTGTTGAAAGTTGAATACAAAGATTTAGAATGCAGAAATTTGGGACTTATGGACTTGCAATTTAGGGATTTGGGGTTCAAGGATGTGAAATCTTGGAAATTTAGCAGATTCAGGAATTTGAATGTTTGATATTTTGAGAATTATTACTTTAGAACTTACTATTAACACTTACAAAATTTATAAGTTTGAAATTTTTCTAACTCTCAAATTTCTGTTCAAGAAATCTGCCAATAAATCTGTGACCTTCCCCGAGCTCAATTAATTCAGCATTCGAATTTAAATCCGTATTCCAGGAAAAGATTCTTTTCTTATTTTTACACCGATAGCAGTGACGTATGCAAATGAGAGTGTTCCATAGTAAAACGACTCATTTGGATGAATGCCAACGAGGGCAACTTTATTAGGTTATCCATTAATTCAGGTTGAAGTGATTGGATTGAAATCGCGAACGAACAACACAAATTGCAATCATTCATTATTGAAGCTACGAGCTCGATTCCCGGATAAATTTCATCTTCGATTAATCAAAACCTAATGATTAAATCGCTCCTTACTGTGATCACTTCTAATACCGAGTAATTTATTATCATAATTTACCACGTATATTTCTATCTATCAACTGAAATTGAGTTTCACCGATTAGACATTTCCGTTGACAAATGAATCATTTCAACGATCTGTGGAAAAATATGCTTTGAAACTGGAAACTGAGTGATAGCTAAATAATCACCGTTTTCCTTAAGTGCACAACGATAATTTGCCGTTTCGTTAAACTTGTCTTAATATTTTCTATCATTCTTCTTAGAAACTTTTCCTATTTTGTGATACTGGGTGAGAGTTACACTCTCGCTCTAATAAGTTGATACTCTTTGTACGGAACAATTAATTCGTTAAAAATTAACTTTCTCTTTACCAAATACATTCGTATAGAAAAATTTCTAAGACTTATTCTGAATGCTTAGGAATTAAAGTATACAAGAAAACGTTCTGTCATTCTAGTCTAAATCACATGGGGGATTTAGTAAAAGAAAAATTAGAAACTCGAAATATTTTTAATACTTTGATTACCATTTTTTAAATTTCCATGAAAGTCTATTTAATTATAATTTTTATTTTTTAGCTCAAATTCATAACTTTGTGAAATTGTTCTCATTTTAGCTAATTTATATTTTGATGGATTATTTTGCACTAGTGTACTCATTTGAGTACTGTATTCATAAAACATGATATATTCACATGTGTGCCCAGTGTACTCATATGAATACAGTACTAGTTTGTAATATGAAGAGATGTATTATTTTTATTATACCAAAATTTATTTGGTCAATAAAGTTGTATAGAATATCTGCACAAGCATCATTTCATCTTTAAAAAAGAAAAATGGTCATAGGAACAAATAGGAACAAATTAATTTTGGAGGGTGTATTCGAGGGTGAGACAATTCTCATTTTTGACAACCAGTTTGTATTTTAGTAATGCTCTTGTACTTTGCATTCTACAGAGTCAGTTCACATTAATTCATATTTTTGAATATCATGATTTGCATTTTGGATAATGAGTTCACTGTAGAGGAGCTAGTTTGCGGTTGACCAAATTATGAAGTGTCCGCATCTTTTAAGAACAATTCTTATATTTCGAATGTCATTTACATTTTGAAGTTTCCATTTTAATCAATTTACTGAAGAGTTATTTTGAAGTTTCCATTTTAATCAATTTACTGAAGAGTTATTTTTGAAGAGGAAATTCTATTTATAGATGCATTTTGAGGAATCAAATCATATAACCAAGTATCTAGTTTCACCATCAATTTCCATCATGAAGAATCAATTGACATTTCTGAAGCCAAAACAAATTTAAACGGCATCGTAACCAGGTATCCCGTTGCGCATGAATAAAAGAGGATCGAAAGGAAGGAATCGACGTTCGTCGAAAAGCGAGGTCCGATCCGCTCATTAGCCCAGTTCCACATCGAGAAATCGTTGCCTGGTTCACGCGCGCCGTTAGCCACGAATACGAAAAATCTAGGCGGTGTATCCGTCAAATTTCCCTCGAGGCCGGATTTCACACCAGGCCGCGTCACGACGTTTCGGCGCCGCGACGAAACGCGTCCGGCAAGTCCGCTCTCGTTTGTTCAACGTTAATCAAACGCAACGACAGAACCGTGAGCTGTCTCTGTTCCACCGTCGTCGCTGACCGTTCGGCTCGTTTGATTAATATAATGGAAAGAGCGAGAGAGACAGGCGTGACTCGATACTTTATGCGCACCATCCGTCGCAGTTACACGCGATCCACGGTTAATCCACGTGTGTACTAATTAGCGACGGATGGATACCGTCTGACAGACCGCTTTTCATCGCACGGCTGAACGCTCGGCCGCGCCTCGCCTCGTTCTTCAACGCACGCTATTTCGAGGGAAAGGAAACACACCGAACTAGCCTGTTCGAGAACAACTAACGTGCACATCGTCTTTCGCCTCGTTTTCTGAACGATATTCCACGATACCGGGCGTGGGTGGGTACAAACAGTTTTTTGCACTTCACAATGAGATATGTCTCTGATAATTTACACGTATTCACTGAATCGCCAGGGTAGAGTTTAGGTGTTTATGGCGGCTGCATTTAGGGAAGTTGGGTTAGAGGTAAGAACATTGGCGTAAGGAAATTGGATCTCTCGAGGGGTTGGGAAGCAACAAGTGGTGGAATATGTTTTAAAGGTACTCGAAATCAAGTTTTAGGGTAATATAAACAGAAAAAGATTTCTAAATTTCAAATATTCAAGTCTTTAATTTTCAAGCCTTTATTCCTAGATTTTTTAATTTTCATTGACTCAAATTTTTATACCCTCAAGTTCCTAAGTTCTCAATTCTCGGGTCTTCGGTTCTTAAATTTTCTAAATTCCAACTTTTCAATTCTTAAATTTCCAAATGTATAAATTTCCAAATCCTCACCTCCACAAATCCTAAATTTGCAAATGTATAACTCCCCAAATTCCCATCGTTGCAAATTCTAAATTTCCAAATCCACAACACCCCAAATGTCCACATCCCCAAATTCTAAATTTCCAAATCCACAACACCCCAAATGTCCACATCCCCAAATTCTAAATTTCCAAATCCACAAGTTCCAAATCCCCACAACCCTAAATTCCACATTTCCAAATTCACAACTCTCTCAACCCCCATTTCTCCAAATTCTAAATTTCCAAATCCACAACTCCCCAAATGTCCACATCCCCAAATTCCAAATTTCTAAATCCACAAACCCAAATCCCCACATCCCTAAATTCCTCATTTCCAAATCTACAACTCTCCAAAATCCCACATCCCCAAATTCAACCATATCTCTAAAATCTTCAGTAAAATCACAAAATGTGGACTTACCACATGTAAGCCCTAGTTACGCCAATGGGAAAAGCAATTTAGTAGTTGGGCAATAGGCACTCTAGAAACTGCGAGATTGTTTGGTGATCATTTGTACTGCATCGAAGTTACGATGAACTAAAGTGTTCATAACTGTAGAGAGTATTTCAAGCATACATAATAATAAATGCTAAATAACGTTTAACTACCTTCTACGCAGAAATGGAGATCAAAATGAAAGATCAAAAGTAACAGTTCCTTTCTTTCGTTTCTTTGCTTTATGTGATCTTATCTTTTCTGGATTTTATCAAATTATACTTGGGAAAATAGAGGACATCAGGCTATTAATTCAAGCTGTTATTTCAGCGATATGACAATCAACTGGAGATTGTTAACAAAACTTAATTATTGGAGTATTTATCAAACTTAATAAAAGTTTTTAATAATTTGTCTACAAAATTAGTTACTGAAAATAGAAATCTGTGATAATAAATACGCTTCATAATATTAACTACCTATACGTTTACAATGCACAGAAATTTAATAAGTTCGTAATAATTCATCTACAAAATTAATTACTGAAAATAGAAACTGTGACAATAACTGAGCTTCATAATATTAACTATTTGCACATTTACAATACATGGAAATAATATAAATAAGTATTTAAATATTCTTAAAATTGTTTCATAGTACATCATAGATTTTAGCAAAGTATCTTAACCCTTTGACTCCTATGTTAAATGTAATTCGACATCACATTTCTCTTGTGCCTTATGAATAATTCAGACAAATAGATTGGTTGAATATATATATTATATTTATATTCATTTACTATTTATAATAAATGAAAAATGTATATGTCACATATTCCACATTGTTACAACACATTTTACCGCCAACTCCTTTTCTGATTTATTTTGGAATTAGTAGGTAATAGAAATTAAGGAGTGCAAAAGATTAAAATACACCGAAACTACAGTGTCAATTTCTTTTTGCACACCCTTCAATCTCAGATCGAATGTACTTCGTCACAATGAACATATCAAATGACCGGTGACAACAATGTCCTATGAAAATCAACAGCCACGAAACCGAGTATTCGGTAGCGCGCGTTCGGCCTGATCCATTCGCGCGATCAAACAGCAGTAAAATAGTAGCCTAACAGTTGCTAGCACCCTAACCAAGCGCTGGCGTTCGATCGATCGAAATTGATTTAAATGAACGCGGTAACGAGACAGCGCGGAATTTATGCCGACATCGTGGCGCGAGCGTGTAATTCGTCGACTAAAATCTCGGCCCGTTCTCGCATAAATCTCGCGGGACATTGTATCGTTTAACCGTAGCACTATTTCGATGGTTTGTCTGAAG
This sequence comes from Megachile rotundata, assembly GCF_050947335.1. Lineage (NCBI taxonomy): Eukaryota > Metazoa > Arthropoda > Insecta > Hymenoptera > Megachilidae > Megachile > Megachile rotundata. The sequence continues at coordinate 7,347,425 of NC_134991.1, read as the reverse complement.
GCAAATTGACGGCGAATTGTGCACACGCGAAAAACCCGTGCGGTCTCGTTAATCATCCGTCCGGTGACGTACGACCGATTATTATTCCCGCATTAGCTCTTGAAATTGAAGAAAGACCTGGAATTACTACGTTGGACCAAGGACGTTAATGACCACGGTACACGAGTTATTAGACCTTTCCCTTGTTGTACACCTGGCTCAATGTTACGGACCGACATGCCAGTTACCGGAGCAACTTCGTTTACCTCGAACACGATACCGTGTCCTGTATCCGCGATATTGTCCGGAGGATATGAAACGGATACGAGCGTAAGGTGATGTTGCTTTGAGGATCTAGGAAATTTTTAGATGACGTTATATTCGGGATCTAGGGAATTTCGAAGTGATTTCGAGTATCTAAGGAATTTCGGGGATTTAGAGAATTTCAAGACGATGTTACTTCGGAGTTTTAGAGAATTCTGAGGTGATGTCATTTTGAGGATCTAAGGAAGGTGACATTATTTGAAGAATCTAGGAAATTTCAAAATGACGTTATTTCTAGTATCCAAGGATTTAGAGGATCTAGGGAATTTTTAGATGACGTTACATTCGGGATCTAGAGAATTTCAAAGTGAGTTTGAGTATCCAAGGAATTTTGGGGATCTAGTGAATTTTAAGACGGTGTTACTTCGGGGTTCTAGGGAATTTTGAGGTGATGTTACTTTGAGGATCTAAGGAACCGAGGTGACATTTGAAGAATATGGGGAATTTCAAAATGACGTTATTTCGAGTATCCAAGGATTTCAAGGATCTAGGGAATATTAAGACGATGTTACTTCGATGATCTAGGGAATTTCGAGGTGGTGTTACTTGAAGGATCTAGGGAATTTCGTGATGATGTTTATTTCTTGAATTCAAAATCCAAGAAATTTCGAGGCGATGTTAGTTTAAGGATTTAGGGAATTTCGAGGCGACGTTATTTCGAGGTTCTAGGGAATTTGGAGGTGATATTATTTCGAGGATCTAGGAAATTTTCAGAAAATTGTTACTCTGAGGATTCAAGTTCCTGAGTCCATAAATTTGGAAATTTAAAATTTAACGTGAAAACTTGAAAGTACAAAAATTCCCAAATCCCTAAATCAAAAAATTAGCAAGCACAACTTCGAAACCTCAAACTCCCAAAATTTATAAGCCAATGTCATAAAAAACTCCACAAAAAAGAATTAACGAAATTTCATTGAATTCCAAGTACGAAGCTTTCTAAGAACCCCATCGTAAATACATCCCTAAACGTTAATCTACAAAAGTAACCCAAATCCTTTCAGAAGAACGTAGAACATAACTCTTAAAAAAAGCACCTACAACACGTTAAAAAAGACCATATAGTTTCGAATTTCGTCGCGTCCTCTAAGAGACGTGTCAGAATTTTCAGTGGAGAGCTATTGAGTCTAGTTGAAAAGATAGCAAAATGGAGAGCGATAACGAGTGACACGTGGGCAGAGCGGATCGAATCGCAGCTCGAGGCGCGAGTTAACTTATTAGAGGGCAGCTTGATGGGTCCGGACGTGTTAATACTTATCATAATGGGCCCTTTGTCGCGGCGCCAGCTAACAATGCGTTCGTTATTGCACGGCCCTGCAGTTGCATTTGCACTGCTGGTAGGCGACCGGTGGCGTTCTTACTGGGTCATTAACGAGCCATTGTTTCATTCGATTGTTTATTTGCTCCTCTCTACCGATGTATTTAAACGCTTGCTCTTTTTTCTGCTCGATGCTCGAATTAATCGGTGCCTGGATAATTAGTGATACAAACGTGTGCTCACGTTAGATAATTAGTACGCGGTACCGATTATGGATAATGACACAATGCCTATTATGTTATAACAGCTATTATGTTATAATACCTATAATGTTATAACAGCTATTGTGATACTTGTCGTATTGTATTATCTCATTGTTATTTAGTTTTAGATATCATTATTATTTTGTTACAGGTTACTGCAAAATTAAAATTGAATATTTTTACACACTTACTCGTGTGATCTTATATTTTTCTTTATAACTTTAGTTTGTAGTTAATTTAAATATTTTAAGTAAAGTGATCTGTGCTAGAGTCCATCTTGTTATGTTTTATATATAAAAGTAAATCGTGTAATTTTCAATTATAAACTTGAAGAAAATGCACGTAAGGAGTCTATGTAACAATAGATCTCACAGGGCTAATTTGTTCTAAAGTACATATTTGTCTAACAGGAGTTCATAATTCAAGTTCAATAAATCAGTGTCCATATTACAGATGACATAAATTCGAATTCAATACTTATATCAATTTAAAAAGGTATTAAACAGGTTGGAATCAGATAAGAGAAACGGTAAGAAAGATGGCCATGACTGTAAGTATCCGTTTTCGTCGTGAAAAGAATACTTGCGACGTCGATTATCTCAGTTATTATTATTGGAAACACCATACCGAACCTCGTTATATTTCTTTACTTGCCCGGGATCGATGAATTGCAAATGAAACGGTCCGCCCAAGGCTGTCGAACAATAAGATCTTGAAATTTATACTCTAATATTATGGAGGCACGGCAGCCGGTGAAAAACAAAACCGAAACAGGGAGACCTTTATTTCCGAGGACGTTGATATTAGTAAAAATCTCACGTACACGGGACAGCCATCGAAAACATATACTCATTCGACCGCTTTGGTGGTCCATGGACCACCCTCTTACGAACTGACGATTCTTCTCATTTAAAAGGATATACGGTAAGCCTATACTTTTCTTTTTCTTTCGTTTTCCATACGCGCGTCGCGTGTGTGCCACACGCGATTTTTCTTCGGCTTCAAATTTGTCTACGTGATCGATGACGCGACACACTTTGTTCAACCTTCCTGTATAATGTAATGAACCATTTTAGGCGCGCACGATGGATAGCTTTTATTAATTGCGATCCTGTTGCCGAGAAAATTCTGTTTAATCTCTGCGTCGGGTAGGTCGGTTTTTATACTTTGATGGCTGCAATTAACGGCTCATGTATTTAATGACTCGCGTATTTGTTCCAATAAATTTTTGCACGCCCATATAAAATTAATCGGCCGATTATTCTTATCGAACATAAATTAACTTCGTATTTTTTAAACGTTGCTTGCATTTTCTAATTATAGCTTTGCATTTGAGTTTTGTCTTGAATTTGTATTTGAACAAAGTGTTCGCTGTTTAAATTTCTTTAACACGTATGTATGGTCAAAATTTGTTTATTGTTCACAGATGAAAAGTCATCCATTCATCACATAAATTAAATCATACAGGAAAAGTCGATGTAATTTGTTACACAAATTTCAGTCATAAATTCATGTGCAAAGTATGTTTCAATGAAAAATGTATTACCATAAATATTTACATAAATATTAACATAAATATTGACATAAATACCACAAGAAATTATACATAACCTAACATAAATATCAACACACAAAAATCAAAAGCAGAACCAAAGACGAAGAAGTAAAAAACTAAAACAGTAAAGAAAGTTGCAAAAATTCTTCACACGAGAACCGCTAATGCCACAGAAAAGCAACGAAAACATTTGCAGCGGGTAAACCCGCCATTTTTTCAGCTGTACAGTACTTTGCAACAATTGGGACCACCATGAGTTAATAACACCGTTTACCCAGAAAGTTGACACCCTCTGAAAAGCCAGCCCTTCTAAGTAAACAGACACCGCGATGCACTTTTCGCCACATACGTGACCATTCGAGAATGGAAAATGGTGGCTTGAAAAGAACCACATGGCCACGAAGGTGAGAAAAAGAAGGGAGCTCGGGTTTCGACGATAATCTGTTCTGATCCGTGACACAACACTGCACGACTTTCCACATGTTCACGTGCATTTCATGGAGTCTAAGGCTCCAAAGAGGATTTCGCTGGCGATCTTGTCAATTGTCGGTAAATTAAAAATAGATTGAAACTGTCGGAAGTAACGAGGGTTACGATGGTATTTCATTCTAATTACGTGCTTTAGATACCACTTTGGTTGGGGTCATTTTCGACCTTAGATTTTATCGAAACGAAATTCTATTCTTAGGACTCGAAAGGGTAGATCATAGGATATGTTTTACCCGCGTGGTCGTACATTATTCATATTGTTTGTTCTTTTGGGGTTCATTTTCTTAGATATGTTTTGAATGAAAATTTATCTATGCATGGAAGTAGTGGAATGGGTTTGAAAAAGACGGTATCTAGAGATAATTTTTAATATTTGTTAATTTAGAATAGATGGGTGATTTTTGAAGATGAAGGTTTTAGGTATTGATGTGTGCACTCACCTTCGTACATCTGCGCATATTGCGGAAAACCGGCAGCTCTCAGCCATTTGCAAGCCTCTTGAGCTTCGATTTCTGGAAAAAAGAAAAACCAAGTGTGAGTGATGATGATTTCGGTGATTTGACAAGTGAAAATTGTATAATACTTAGGGATCGTAGAGTTTGAGGATCCAGATATAAGGAAATTTATGGATTTAGTGATTTGGGTCTCTAGGAATTCAAAGATGGGATAATTTGAAAATTTATCAAGCAATTGTGGAATTGGAGTTTTGATGAAATTTGAAAATTTGTAGAACCTAAGTAAATTAGAGAAATTATAAAATTTAAGTAATTATAAAGTAAAAATTTGTCAAAATTCAAGTAATTGTAAATTTAAAAATTTGTCAAATTTAAGCATATTATAAATTTAAAAATTTGTCGAAATTCAAATAATTGTAGTTCTGAGAATTTGTGAAGTTCACCAAATTAAAAATTCCGAAAATGAAAAAGCTAAATCGTTCAGTTTAAACTTTCCTGCCCTTTCAAGGAATCACCGTATAAAAACCTTGATTCCTAAAAATCCGTAGCCACAAAAAGTTTATCAAATCACCGAACATTCTCGTTTGATTGCGAGTCACTAAATTAATGAGTTGCACTCGGTCGAACAGTGGAATCATTATCGAGGATGATGGCCAGCCACCGCGATAGACTCGTTCTCAGGAGGCACGCGATGAAAAAACGAAGTGGGTTTCGCATTTACATGAACAAACATTCTGATCATTAGTGGCCGAGATTCTTGTTGTATCAAGGGACGACCCTGCTTGTTCCTTTTGAATGAAGGTCTCGTCAGAAAAAGCTGTAACCACGACGAAACTGTGCCCTTCATTATGCGAATGAGGTGCACCTTGGCTGACTATAAAGGCGAAAAAATCGCGGGTGTACCTTTCATCGAGTTACAAACGTGAAAAACCATGGAAAAATTACTGTGTAACGTGAGCTTCCTTTGTACGGATAAATTATGGTATTTTAATTACCAAACTTTTGTATTTGCTAGTCTTTAAAATTTTCTAGTTTTTAGGTAGTTTTTAATATTGTCAAGACGATAGTTCTCAGATTTTCAGGTTTGAAAAATTTTAATGGATTACATTTTTAATTTTTAAAATATCGGATTCATAAATATATAAATTCAAAGCTTTAGATTTCTAGGTTACTAAAGTACCAAATTACCAAATTTCTAAATTTCTAAATTCCAAAACAAACATTCTCAAAGCTCCAAATTCCTAAACTTCCACTTTTTCAAAATCCTACATTTCCAGAATTCCTAAAATTTCAAAAATTCCCAAAGTTCTCAAAATTTCAAAAATTTTAAATTCCCAAACATCCAAATTTGTAAAGACTCAGATTCTAAAATTCACAACCCCGCAATTATTCGATCTTCCAAATTTCCAAATATAAAAATTTCCTAGATCTCCAAATACCTAGGTCCCAAATTCCTTTGTCCCCAAATCCCCACATCCTCAAATGCCTAAGTCTCCAAATCCCTACGTCCCCAAATCCTTACGTTCCCAAATTCCTACGTCCCCAAATTCCTACGTCCCCAAATTCCTACGTCCCCAAATCCCTAGATCCCCAAATTCTTACGTCCCCAAATTCCTAGATCCCCAAATTTTTACGTCCCCAAATCCCTACATCCCCAAATCCCTAGATCCCCAAATTCTTACGTCCCCAAATTCCTACGTCCGCAAATTCCTACGTCCCCAAATCTCTACGTTCCCAAATTCCTACGTCCCCAAATCCCTATGTCCCCAAATCCCTACGTTCCCAAATTCCTACGTCCCCAAATCCCTACGTCCCCAAATCCCTACGACCCCAAATCCCTACGTCCCCAAATACCAACGTCCCCAAATACCAATGTCACGAACTCCCAATGTCCCCAAATACCTAGGTCTCCAAACTCTTAGGTCCATAGATACCTATGTCATCAAATTCCTAGACCTCCAAATGCCCATATCCCCAAATATCCACATCAGAAAATTTCTAATATTCCACATCCCTGGCTACCCAAATCTCTCCATCCCCAAACTCCAAACTCCTCAAATCCGAAAGTTCTCCTACCTCCAAATTATAAAATCCCCGAAACTCCTACATCTTCAAAAACTCAACCCACCTCAAAATTTTCCTCCGTCCAAAAATTCCCAAAAACGAACGACTAATAAATTTTCGATCCGTTACAATATTTTCCCGAAGAAAGATTCGCTCTCGATAGAAGGTACACAAACCTCGTATAAACAGAGAAATCGATGATTTGTTTGTCGAAATACATGAATGAGTTTGACGTCTCGTGCGAAATGTATCGAAGATATCTTCTAGGAAAACATGTCGCGTTTATCCAGCGTAAACACGGCAACCTATGAATGAAGAGGATGAATGACGAAAGAACGAGAGATCTATTCTTAAGAGCGCCAACAATGGAATGTTTTTACGATAAGAAATAAGTGCTACTGAACTATGCTCACTCATAACCTATTTGGCATCCCGTTGCCTAACGCGCAAGATTAGATACGCTGCCCGTTCCGATAACTTTTCCGATTGAAACGTTCGAAAGAGTGAAAGACCGTCGGGTCTTATCAAGCGCGATGATCGAGCAAGAAGCTGTGTTGCAACACCAGTCACGTAAATCCACGTTCCTTGGATCCATATACGTAATTTCAGACTTTGCTTCGCTACACCGTTTCAGACAGCTACCTCCGATAGGTATTTGCTACAATTTTCACTCCGCATTGCTGTTTCGTTTTGTTGGCAGTTTTTCAGAAATTTCTGGCTTCATTACTTCGTTTTAGAGAGGTGCGATAGTTTGCTGCAATTTTTACTTTGTATTGGTATTTCGTTTTATTGGCAGTTTTTTAGAAAATTGTCTCGCTCGGTACTTCGTTTTAGTTACTGGTTATTTAATGATTTGGTGCAATTTTTATTCCACATTGCAATTTCGTACGTAGAGAACCACGATTCAAGAAATTGTGGATTTAGGGATCGGTGATTTAGGAACTGGGGATTCGAGAATTGGGGATGTAGGAATTACAAATTTAGGAATTGGATATTTAAGGATTTAAGAATTTAGGTATCGGGGATTTAAGAAATCGGAGACTTAGGGATTGGTGATTTAATAATTAGGGAATTAGGAATTGGAGATTTAGGAATTGGGGATTTAGGAATTAGAGGTATAGGAATTAGAAATTTTGGAATTAACTATTTGAGAATTTAGGAATTTAGGTATCGGGGATTTAAAAAGTCGGAGACTTAGGGATTAGTACAATTTTTACTCCACGTTACAATTTTGTACTATTGCAATTTTTTTTAGAAATTTCAGCCTTTATTTCATTATTTTATTTTAATGATTAAGGTCATTCAACAATTTGGTACAATTTCTCCTCCACATTGCAATTTCGTTTCATTGTAAATGTTTTAAGAAATTTCAGGTTTGGTTTCATCATTTTATTTTAGTGATTTAAGTTATTCATCAATTTGGTACAATTTTTACTTCGCAGAGCAATTTCGTTTCATTGTAAATTTTTTAAGAAATTTCAGGTTTGGTTTCATCATTTTATTTTAGTGATTTAAGTTATTCATCAATTTGATACAATTTTTACTTCGCGGAGCAATTTCGTTTCATTGTAAATTTTTTAAGAAATTTCAGGTTTGGTTTCATTATTTTATTTTAGTAATTTAGGGTATTCATCAATTTGATACAATTTTTACTTCGCAGAGCAATTTCGTTTCATTGTAAATTTTTTAAGAAATTTCAGATTTGATATTATTATTTTATTTTAGTGATTTAGGTTACTCAATAATTTGGTACAATTTTTAACAACGATCTATTGTATCTATACACAGCATATTTACAATATTATGTCTATATTCTAATACTATATAACTACATATTATGCTCAGTGCATACATTACAATTACAGAAATCTATAGTTCATTACATTGCATCTTAAACTATTTGCTAAAATTTTTATGGAACATTTCAACCTTGTTTTATTACTATTTCAAAGATAATTTTAGCAGAGAAAGACTCTGGCAGCCATCGACCACCCGCCGTGGCCAAAAAGAGGACTTGTAGCATTGATATCGATGAGATCGCGCATCGCCGCACGATAAAACGTACCTACCTATCGCTATCGATATCGCCAAGCTGAATTTATCGATTTCCCAAGCAGCGGGAAGTCTGCTCTCAGGTTTACGCCAGAGGAGGATGAAAATAGAAGTAGAGAAGTTAAAACGTCTTTATTTTCCTATGATGGAGTCTGTGCATTGGCGTAAGGATGGCCTTGACTCAAATTCACAAGGATTCCAATTACCACATTTTCAAATTATAAATTTTATAAATTCAAAAATTTTTTAACTTAGAAATTCTCTTTCTGGGTTTGCATATTTGACAATTTTTAAATTCTTGAGTCAAGTTATCATATCTGCAAGTTTTCAAGCTTTTAATTTGTAAAACTGCTAAGTTCTCAAAGTACCAGATTCTTAGATCACTGAATTTTCAAGTCCTTAAGTTCTTGAAACTCAAATGTTCAAATCTCTAAATTCTTAAATTTTCAAATTTTTCAATCAACAAATTCTCAAATCTCCAAATCTTTAAATCACCAAATTCTCACGTCCATAAATTCTGAGATTCTCAAATTCTCAAAGTCCCAAATTCCTAAATCCCTAGCTTCTCAAATCTCCAACCTCCAAACCCACCAACTAAAATCTCCAACTTCTCAAAATTAAAATTTCAGAAATTCAGAAATTTTCAAATTTTCAAACTTCCCCCAAATTCCTAAACTTTCAAGTTCCCAAAACATCCAAATCCAGCAATCATTAAACCTCCAATCATCCATCTCTCCAACTCCCCAAATTCAACAATTACCAAAGCCATCTTCCCTATCATGAAATGCACCAAAAATCCTACTTACGCCAATGCAGTCACGACTGCAGCCATGTATGACACCGCACAAGAATCCGCATTGATTGCAAGCTTTTCAGGCAAACGGTACATTAATTATCGTGCATTATCGTGTCTTTATCGACGACTACCTTGTCGAGATTCGCAAGGAATGTTAGCTGCGAATTTGATGCATGCACGGTGCTAAAATTCGAGGTGGATTTCTGTGGGACCGCGAGTAAACGAGGGACAATTCCAAGGACGTTCAATCGAGAGCCTTTCACTCTCGAAGTGTCGATTGGAGTTTATTAATTGGCGGAACGGAACGGCGTTCGCGTCGACTTCCATTAGGTCGAACGGCCCGTTTCGAGAAGTGGGGCGTTGTATGCGAAACTGATCCAGGAACACCGTGTTTCTATTGCGTTTACGAGAATCGGTTGCTTGTTGGAGTGACAGCGATACGAATGTGTTGACAGAAAAATCAAGAGAAAGATAGATGGGAAGATAGATAGATCGATAGAAAGATAGACAGAAAGATCGATAGAAAGACAGACAGAAAGATCGATCGAATCAAATATTTTATGAAGAGAGGAGCTGTGTTTGACACCCAAGATATATTGGAACATTAGTGGTTTGGGACCTTGAAAATTTTAAAACCTTGCAAATTTTGGGACCTTTTAAGGACTTGTGAGGTATTGTGGGTCTGTGTGAATCTATGTGGATCTATGTGAATCTATGTGGGTCTATGTGGGTCTATGTGGATCTATGTGGTACTTTGAGAATTTGTACTTGACTCCAAAAATTTGAGACTCCAGAACGTTTGGAATTTTTAAATATTTTATCTATTTTACCTATATTTTACCTGAGAAATGACATCGAGAATGAACCTTGCACAAATCATCAATCCTTATCTCTCAAACACACAATTTCTCTTCAACCCTGAGTAATACCAAAGACAGAAAAGTAGGTGTCGCGACCTACTTGTTAAAAGTATTTAGCGCCAAAAGGATTAAACGTGTACCTTTAAAGGACTTCGTCAGTTATTTTCGCAACGAAACATAATTCGGGTTACAGAAGGTTAAATCACGATCCGGTTGTCGGCGATCGTGACGGCTCGACGAGGACAATTCGTTCGGAAAGCGCAGCAGCCGCTTTGCCGGTTTCTGGATTGCCGCGTCTGGCCGTTGTGTCGCCTGAATTGCGTAAAAGCAAATCGCTTTACGAAAGGGCCATGTTACTAGACTGCGGTACCGTACACCCCAGCCTTTTATTCCGCACGAAGTGACACACCTACGTGTGCCTGGCTTTATTCGGTACGTTGCTGGAACTGTTGGCCGGCGACCTACCGCAAAGCCGTATTATTTCGACGTCGTGAATTTCCGTGCCATCCGTCTTATCCGCCGTGTTCGGCGATGAATCATCGAACCCGTGAAATTCGCAACTGGCTGAGGATAATTAATCGAAACCCGATGTTTGTGTTCTCGAGCTTCTGGTATTACGCAGAAGCGTGGGAGGGTAAAGAAACGTCGATTATAGCTTTAGAGTCATTTATAGACTGAAGATTCCACTGAAGTGTAATCTTGAAAGAATTTGTTGAATACAAAGTTTATTTGCAAATAAAGATTAAAGTCTACAAACAGCAAAAATGAGTGCAAAAGGTTGAATCAACCTATCAATTCTAGAAATGAAACATTGTTTGAGTCACTTTGTGAATGTAAATAATAACAGATTAAAGTTGCGGTCTGCAAACAGCAAAAATATCGTTGAGTGCAAAGGGTTGAATCAACCTATCAATTCTTGAAGTAAAACATTGTTTGATTCACTCTGTGGATGTAAATAATACAATCATCATAAAAATATCAAAGATATAATCAATTTTTTGTATTGATTAAAACAAGGACTTACTGAGTGACTTGATACTTATATGTCCTCACATGTGGACATTAACATATGAACAGAAAATATATTCATTCAGGAGAAATTGAAGAAAATCAATATAAATAAATATCTGACCACCATGTTCATGTGGGATTCTGAAGCCTAACCATCTTCTTTCAAGATCAATAAATCCCTAATTTGTTCTATAAAGTTTAAAAGGGTAACATTATGATTCAGACATGCAACCAAAGTACAGATTATACAATGTGACCAACTGAACATTACGTAGTAGCATAAGACATATGTTTTCATTATCAACGTGTTATTCATTTGAGAGAATAATTTAGTTAAGTAATTTAACTCTTTGCACAGAAATTTCACCGTGAAAAATATTCACAGGAAGAATATTCCTATTTAACCCTTATTCGAAAACATGATAACAAATTAACCCAACACGAAGTTCAAAAATCTAGAAAAAACCTCATAAATGAATGAAACCTTTACACTGAAGTGAAATAACAAAATGAGATAATTAAATAACGAAATCTCAGAAAGTCAGAAAAATCGAAAAGTCATCCTCCGGAAGGTTAACCGTGAAAACAAATATTTCTCACGGACGGAATTGACCCGAATTCGCAGAAAATTGTGGGACACGGACGCGCGAAATGAAAAAAAGAAATTTCAGTTTCGCCCTTCGATTCTCGATCTGTCGCGTAAAACGCGTCACGTTTCCGTCCGTGACTTCTTCCTTCGTCGTGAGACAGCTTTTAAACGTCCGACCTACTTCGATACTGACGTCAAAAGTCGACCATAAAATCTTGTTTAACCCCTGCGTTGCATAAAACGTAGACGCGAGCTGTTCCAAATATTTCCCTACGCAAGCAACCTTCTGCCCTACCCCTCTTCTGCGCGTCTGCCACTATAAATTTCTTCGTTTGCTCGCTTTTAACGACCGTTCCTTTACGACCGCTGTTTTTCGATGGCCGTTGCAACGGAAATCGATACAGTCTCGCTGGAATTGAAACAACTCGACTGATTCATTTTTTAAACGCTTTCAACGACGTCTCACTCGATTTTTGCCGGACGGTGCACTCAGGTTTTATCAAAACCTTCTATTCTGTTTCGATCAAATTTATTGTATATTTGGTCCAATCGTTGTCATGTATCATATTGATCTTTCTGTGTATACAAATTCAATGGAACGGGTTTACGTACGAAATTTTTCTACGATGTTAAAGTTTTAATTTGTAGAACTTCTTTTATTCAATTTTGACAAAATTTATTATATACTTGATCCAGTTATTATCATGTATCATATGGATCTTTCTGAGTATACATGTATGTGTATGCAATTTTTCAACGATGTTGAAGTTTTAATAAATTTGTAGAACTTGTTCCATTCGATTTTGATAAAATTTTATGAACACATAAATGTAGTAGAACATGTTACAAAATTTTTGTACCACATATGAATGTACACTAGTAATATAATTTATTTTTGTTCCATCTTTGTATCCTCATGAGATTATACTCCACACGTAAAGCATAGCAATAAATTATTATAAACTACTATTATAATTAATTCTTATTCAAACTTGACACCCTATAAGATCATACCTCGTACAGAAATAAATTATAACATTTCAGAAAAATAAAAAAAAAATAAAAATGAGCCTCCACATGTCGAATCCTTCATTCACAGTTTCAAACTCAGATTCAATGAAATATGGAAGTTTTCGAGAAAAAGTGACTTCACTTAGAAGTTTCTCAACAGGTTTTTTTTTTAAACTGTTAACAAAGTACAAAGCAAACAGAAATCAATGAAACGATTGTACTACAGAATTGAATGGACCGTCCTCTCTTTCACACTTCCGCATTAATCAACGACGCGTACCAGCTACACTCGCGATGTAAGAAGTCTACAAAGCTCGTTCGATAACGAGCGACCGCTGTCGATCAGGTTGTCTCCGACCCGGGTCATTTAATTAATGTCTGTCCAGAGAATCAACGAAAAGCTATGGAGATCATACGATACCGCCGATTGAAACCAGATCAATGTCGATTCTCCTCGGCTAGACATTTGCATACTCTGACGTGGAACTCTGTTCAAGTTCGGTTCTTGAAAAAGCAAAGAATTTCAGGTTGGTTAAATTCGTAACTTTTGTATTTCTGTATTGTTCGAGCTCTTTGTATTTCAGATTCCAGAAGTCACTTATTGTAAAAAATCCAAAGTATCTAAGTTCTCAAATTTTTAAAGTTCTGATTGCAGTTTCGAATTTCTAATTCGAATTCCTTAATTTTCAAAATTCCCAAAATTCTCAAAATTCCCCAAATTCCCCAAATTCTCCAAATTCCCAAAATTCTCCAATTCCTCAAATTCCCGAAACTCCCGAAATTCCTAAAATTTCCAAAATTTCTCACTTTCCCAAAATTGCCCAATTTTCCCAATTTCTCCAATTTCCCCAAATTCCCAAAAATCCAAAAAATCCCGAAAATCCCAAAATTCCCAAAATTCCCATAATTCCCAAAATACCAAAATACCGAAATTTCCCAATCTACTCTAAAAAAATGTTTAAATTAAATATTTAATACACCTAAAAAATAATTCACCTCTAATCCGCTAAATTATTGATCCACCAAGACACAATTATCACATAATAGATAAAATATTTACAGTTCAAACATTTCCGTACAATTAACTGATCATAACTTCGTCAATTAGGTTCAATCCCGCGGAAAATTATACGTATTTGTTGAATTAAACGGCATCGAGAACCGTAGCGTTCGATACTATATAGGAAAGGCAAACAAATTAATTAGTGGAAACGATAGGAACAACCGCAGGATTGAACAGACGAAATTACGCAATTTTACATCGATGGCCTCCGAAATACACGAACTAATAGGAACTAGCTGGGAATTATACGAGTAAGAAGCTGTCGATGGTAATTCGTGTAATCCCAGCATCGCGGTTATTGGTTCTCACGACTTCAAGATTGTCGGTGTTCAGTATCAGCTCTCAGGACACGAACGTAATCGCTGTCGACTCGCATGACTTCCCAGTCGTCTCTATTTTCCCGCAGGAATCACGATTCAACGCCGGCCAAGTGCCAGATTACAGGACAATTTATTTCATCGATTAATATTGAAGCTTTAATATATTGTTGCGAAATATTTCATGCCTTTCGTATCTCTTTTTTTTCTTCGCGATATGTGTACGTTGCAAATTGGTGAGATCTATGATTTTCAGAGAATATATGATTTATTTGGAATGTTTGTTGGTGTATGTAAGATGTTGTGATTTTGGGTATTTGAAGATCTGGATTTTGGGAATTGAGGATTTAGGAGTTGGGTGTTTAAGGATTTGGGAATTTAGAGGACGGGAATTTAGGAAATTGAGGACTTAGGGGTCGGTGATTTAGGAATTGGAGATTCGAGAATTGGAGATTTAGGAATTGGAAATTTTGGAATTGAATATTTGAGGATTTGGGAATTTAAGTAACGGGGATTTGAGAAATCGGGGAATTAGAGATCGGTGATTTAGGAAATGGGGATTTAGGAATTGGGGATTTAGGAATTGGAGATTTAGGAATTGGGGATACAGGAATTAAAACTTTTTGAATTGATTATTTGAAGATTTTGGAATTTAGGTAACGGGGATTTAAGAAATCGGGGACTTAGAGGTCGGTGATTTAGGAATTGGTGATTTGGGAATTAACTGGAAATTTAAGAATTGACTATTTGAAGATTTAGGAATTTAAGTGTCGGGGATTTAAGAAATTGGGGACTAAGGAATTAATTATTTGATCCTTTGTGAATTTAAGGAACGGCGATTTAGGAAATCGAGGACTTAGGAATCGATTTAATTTAGAAGATTAGAAATTTCGAAGTCTACAAAATTTGAAAAATTTTAAACTTCTAAAAATTTCCTAAATAATTGGAAATTTGAGAATCTGCCTCCTTAAAATTTTCGAAATCCAATATTTAGAGAATTTGAAACCTTGCAAGCCTACCTTCACCACTCAAAAATAAAGTTTCGTAAAAAAACTACAATCCTAAATTTTCATCTTATTTTCAGAAACAAAAATTCTATACTTCCCTCGCATTTCACCATACAAGAAGTAATGTTTGTCACGCACAAGTTTAATAAAGTAAATTTTATGAAATATGAGTCTCTGTTTAATAAAATCGTGAAAAATCACCCTCGTAGTTTCTCATTCACTTGGACTTGTCGTAGTATTATAGAGAAGATACAACGAGAAGGTATGTTGCTATACTGTGTCTCGAACTCACGTGCATATGGATGCGCGTCTGCGACTTATAGAGATGCAAATGAAGTGTCTCGGTTCTAAATGCCCTCCAATTGCTTTTAAATCCTCGAGCAACATAAAGAAGGAGGTACAAGCTTTCTTCTTCGTTCTTCGTTCAGAAGAATCTTCCTGGTGACTGTAATTTTCAACTTTACCTTAGATTACCTAGAAACCTTGAACCTTGTAACATTATTTCTTTGTTAATAAATTATTACATTTATAATAAATATATCTATTATTTAGTTCATAAGCTTTTCTTTGATAATTAAAATTAATTACACTTTATTTTGTAAACTTCAAATTTAAATTCTGTCTTATATATTTTATGTCTTTGGTCAACTTGGTCAGTCCTTTTGCCAACTTAATATTTCTATTAAAATTATTTTAATACCGTTGTTAGCTATAATAGTGAGTATTTTGAACATTACTTGATAATCATATACATGTTTAAGTATGAATTTTCAATTTTGGATTTACGTAAATTTCATGTTATAATAGATATTTTATATGCATTAAGACTCTATAAGGAAAGAGGTTTCGTGTCGTATAAATGCGTACCATCAAGACGATTAACACGTTCGTTCCACAGCGTGGGTGAATCACAATGGGATTAAACGTGCATGCAAGCTCTAAAAATTTCACCCTTTGCCACGCAGTAATTTCCCTAATAACACGAGGAATCGCTCCGTAAAACGAGGGAAAAAATCATTTTACAAGAAGACGAAGAAGATGATGCTTAAGTGTTTTATACGATCGGTCGATTATTTCCTTTCGATATCCACTACCCTCAATTTCCATAATCAAATATCTCGTTTCTTTTCTCGTTGTTTATTTCCAAATCATATTTTCCACGTTTTATTTCGAACAACAACTGTACTGCTTTGAAATTTATATTTAGACGACGAAGTTTCGACGTTAACGAGGAAAACAAACAAATCCATTCGTTCGAGAATTTTATTAGAAACAAAATCGGAATCATCATCGAACTGTGCCCCGTACAGAATTATTATTTTTATACGTTTCTAGAATGCGAGATTATCTATTAGCGCCCATTACTGAAAGTTCTTTTGCAATTCGTCCCCGTTTCCTGACAACTCAACCTTTGTTCAGTGATATATAGCAACGTTGTAAGCCGTTTATGACCTTCCATTGCATAAACGTTACTCTAATGAGTTCCTTTGCTTTCGGTACAGGGTGTGTCAAAATAGGCGCAGCTCAAAAACTATCAATTTTTAAATCAAAAAATTCTTCTACCATCTTGCAAATTTTTAACTTGCAATACTTTACCTTGTAATTTTTTCACTCAATTCTTCACACATAATTTTTATCCTCCCCACATAATTTTTTATTATAAATGTGAGACACTGTTCGTCAGCTACATGAAGAAAAAGAATGGTCGGATAGGATGCAAATTTTAAAGCAGCGTAAAATGACGGCGTGAAACAATACGGTTCTAAAGCAATTCAAGGACTTAAATGGACCGGAAATTCATGGGCTGTCGGTGAACGTGCGTTTCCTCTTCGTGGTTGCCACACCCTCTCGCGTGCGCCAGCGTTCTGACGTGCTCTCGATCACGAAGAACGCTTCGCTTATTTTCAACATGGATATATTATTCTGCAACTACAATCGCTTAGATCAATGTTTACCATTTATCTCGATTTCTGCCAACCGATGGCTTTCAAAGTATACACCAGATCACCCTACAACGTGAACACTACTGAACTAGAGTCACTACAGTCAAAATTAACAACTAACATTTTAAAATTTAAATCATTGTATAAATAATATTTTTCATTATACAATTATAACAAACAGTATCAAATATTTCTGCACCTGATCTCAAAACCATATTTTTTTATTTAATTTTTGTAGAAAAAAAATCTTCAGTTTTTCTGTTATGCCGAAGAATAACAAAAATGAGATGAATTTCCAGAGTTTGAAGTCCAGAGCTCGAAGTTTAAAGCTAGAATCCAACGCAGCACATTAGAAGTGCAAAAATAGCCAGCCGATGTTTTTCACTTTTTATTTGAAAAGGTCGAAAAAGTATATTCTAATTGTATGTCATTTGGACCTTGATTCTAAAATGGAAAAAACCAGTCTGAGAAAACAAGCAAATGAAGAAATGATTTCTGAGGCAGTTTGAACGGCAATGGTGGGTTACACCCCTGAAATCAACGCTACCTCATCCCTGATCACCAACTAGTTGCAGCGAGAGCTATCATTTGTGGAACCGGAATTATGCGTTCGCAGGCGACGAAATCCATTACCGATGTGGGTGTGTCGGTCGATGATTTACACCTCTCGAGGGGTGAATTAATACCCTCGTATGCAAACATTTACTCACCCTGAAATCGCGAACACTTACGGATGAATCTGCCTCTCAACTATTTCTGACCTAAGCTACACGCTGTTTCCCTTTATTTAATCGTAAACTCTGAAATGATCCAACCGGGAGAAGCAAATTTTCCACTATAATAATTCACGAACGATTAAATATTACTGCACCGTGCCGTGTACTGAATCAACTTAACAAACCAGAAAGAACAATAAAATACGAGGCGAAAAAAGTTAGAACGAGTGAGACCGAGATGCAAAGAAAACAAATGGGTTAAATTCAATCTCGATTTACAAATATTGAACGAGCTAAGAGGTATAGTTATTTGTCGGGGTATGAAAGAAAACAGGCAGTTCTGGTTTGTTATAAAACCATTATAAGGTCGAAAGAACTTGCAAGAGAGAAAGAAACTTCGCGGTTCCCGCTTCCAAGAGAAAATTAAGAAACTTCTGAAGTAGCGGCCGTGGCTTTCTACGGCGAAAATCAACTCTTACTTTTAATTTATTCAGCTAATTAACCAGCTGAAAGCTGCTCGGAGAACCATTATACACAATACTTACAGTTTATGCACCGTTACGTTAGATGATCTTACAAACGATCGTAAAATGTATAAAGACTAAATCTGACACTTTATCCCGCCTTTAATAACTCCGATATTCACTTACAAACCTTATAATTGTAACGTCACGCTCTGATTCAAATTTCCACCTACTTGTACATTAATTGCATAAAATGATATTAATAATAGAACTTCCTCTTTATTCAGTGAATTCAAGGATTTTATATTTCCAAGATGTTCCCTTCGAAACAAAAAGTCCACCCTTTCCACATTTCGCATTTTAACAAGACTATCGACGAAGCTCTTCTTCAGAGACCAAGGCAGACCCCAATCTTCTTTTTCTTTCATCTTCCTGGTGAAAGATCGGTGGACGTACCAGGACAAAGGCGTGGTTCTTTCTCTACCCCTCATGTCTAGCGCTCTTCTTTTTAGTCTTCTTCTTCTTTTGGCTCATCCTTGCTGCCATCGGTTGCACAGATTTATCTCCTCGGCTCCACGGAATACGAATTCCGCCGGTATTTTACCGGGAGTCCAGTGACGGACGATTCAAAACTGATCAGCGGGGTGCAACCGAGCGTTTCGTACACAAACACTCCCTCAAGGGGGACTTGGTTAAGCGGATTTACGAATTTTTAAACGTTCTTTTGGAACTTTTAGACTTTGGGATTCCGCAAGTTTTCATATTTAGAAGTTTGGACGTTTTTTATTGGAAAAATTGAAGGCCTTGGAAATTAGGGATGTTGATAATTTGCTGACTTACTAAAATTTGATGACTTGAAAAATATGAAAATTTATGAATTTTAGGAAGTACAAATTGTGAAATATTAGTTTTAGATTTTTGTCATTTTCGAACTTCGAGATTTTACAAATCTATAACCTTAAAATTGTATAATGAGACTATTGAACTCTGAAGCCTTGATTATCTGAAGCTGTGAAACTTAGAAATGTTATCTGAGAACTTTAAAATGACTTCGGGTCTCCGAAAAATGGTGCATCACAAGCTCATCAAAAATCCGTTTCCTTATCAAAACTGCATCTCAGCCTACACTTCGAAACCCCTGTTCCTTGCATAACTAAAATTTATACCAGTCCCCAAACACAAAATCTCGTAATATACGAGGAGCTAAACGCCAAGGGACGCCCACTTTTTTGTATTTCACGATTCTGTTAGGAGATAAACGCGCATCAGGTTAGGCAAAAGTGTCGATTGTCTCGAAAACGAGGCACGAGGATCAGCAGGGTGTAAAAGACACTACCGCTCGCTGTGCTAGGACAAGGAAATACGTGGAGTGTGTCATCGCGGTGACAAAGATGAGAAAAAAAGGTGGACGAAAAAAAAAGAATAAAAGAGCGAAACTCGGTCCTGCCCT
This sequence comes from Megachile rotundata, assembly GCF_050947335.1. Lineage (NCBI taxonomy): Eukaryota > Metazoa > Arthropoda > Insecta > Hymenoptera > Megachilidae > Megachile > Megachile rotundata. Next base: position 7,327,762 of record NC_134991.1, on the reverse strand, counting down.
ATGGAGATTTGGAACTCAGGGAACCGGTTTGCCTCTTTGCATAGTTTACCGGGCCTTTTTTGACGATTTGCACTGCATCTCTACGCCGAAGCTTCGGGAAGATGAATATACTTAGTACTTCATCAGGTTAATGGCGCGGCACTTACTAAATTAGAGGACCTTCGAAGAACGCCGACTATAAAGCCAGATGTGTCTATCTTGAGGAGACACGAATACACGGAAATGATGCTATGATGGAATTAGTAATTTTGCGTGGGTTAACAGTAATGTGGGTTCATTAAACTGATTTAGTTGAGATTCGTTTGAGGTTCAGTTTAAAATCAATTTGTGGGAAAAATCTTTATATGAAAATTATAAATTTATTTCTTTACTGGAAAATCTTTTGAAAGACAGACAGATTTAGACTTTAAATATTTGAATGATATTTTAGGATATTTGAATGTCTTAGTACATTAATGTGTTTTAATATCTACAGCAAACTAATGTTATACATATGTTATACATTTACGTATGTGTTATGCAATATACTAATGTCAAAATGTATATATATTTTGCATACATGTATTAATGATATAATGTATGTATGTCTTGTACATGTATATGTATTAATGTCATAATGTATATTTATTCTGTATAAATATACATATGTTACTTTTATTTACATATGTTACTTAATACACCAATGTCACAATGTATTATACAAATGTTCATATTAATTTTCGACAGCATCCAACTACTAACACCAATAACAGTAACATTTGCAATATCACATATTCTTCATATTCTGCTATCACTTTCATTACTGTCCAACAATTATTTCAACCTCTACCTGTAACTTGATTCCTCTTAAATTCTCGATGCAACTTCTTATCACACCAGTTACATCATTCACCACGCTCGCATGTCAGCGAACAAGATTATTTACCCACATAAGTCCATAAATCATCACCGAAAACATAATTAATCGACTCCGTGAAGCAATGGAGGATGGAGGAAGCACGGAGGAAGTTGTTGCAAAAAGTAATCACAGGGTGAATCGGTTCACTCGGTGACGAAACATGGTGCATAAGGACAGCATTTTTAGCGGCCCGAAGGGCAAATGTCCACGTAACCGTCCCTGAAGTAAAGGCCGTTTCGCATTGGCGACTCGTATCGAGTGTACCGGCTCGCCTTCCTTTTCTTCCTGGCAACAATGAGACACAAAGGGGACGCGTGTACGCGTACACACAGCAGCCCACAATTGCACGCAAGTGTTCCCTTTTCACGACGGGTCTTTGCCGTGCCGAATGTCCCGTTTGCTATTCACAATATGTACTCTCGTACGATCGTAGCCAATTGCAGTGCTACCGTCATGATTGAAATCGTCGTTTTTTGTAGTTTTTGGTGGACATTTTGTAGGTGAGTATACACTTAGTCATTGGGTGAGATTTTTGAGGTAAGGATGTTTAGGGGTCACGGTGTCTGTTATGTAAATAACAGTTAGGTTGCATTAGTTGAGAGGTAGGTTTGATTTCAAGTATGTACTTTGTATTAGGGTCAAATGGAGGCACACTTTTAAAAATGGTAACTTCTTTGCAACAAGTGAGTTGGGAGGCGTTTTCGCAGGTGTTGAAGTTTGAAAGATGCAACGTTATGTCTCAAGGTGTTATTATACCTGAAATTATAAATTCCGAAAGTCTGAAATTTTGTGAATGTCAAATTCTCCAAATTCCCGTAGTTTGAAAATCAAGAGTGCGAAATTACAAAATTTCCAAATAGAATCCGAAGTACTGAAAGTCTTATAATCTCAAATCTCAGAAGTCCTGAAGTTCAAATAACCAAAAGTTCTAAAATTTTGAAATATCAAAACCTCCAGAATTCTAAAATCTTAAATGCTAAAACTCACAAAATCCCAAAAATCCTCAAAATTCCCAAAATCTCAAAAAGCCCCAAAATTCCTAAAATTCCAAAAATGTAAAAAATCCCCAAATCCCAAAAATCCCACAAATCCCAAAAATTCCAAAAATCTTAAAAATCCTGAAAATCACAAAACTCCCAAATTCCCACATTAAATATACAATAAATTGTACCGATACATAATTATCAAAATTCATACACCACCAAAGCGTTAAACCCGACCTATCTCGTTAAAACGAAAATAATATCAATGAGCACGTTCGCCACCTACGATTCGTTCGCCATCGTCCTAACCTCAATGCATCAAAGGTGGGTTAGGTCGTGCTGCGTGTCTCTAGCTATTACCAGTTAATGACTCGTACTGTTACTCATCGTATCCGTTCTGTCGAGAGCAACTTTCTGTCTATATGGTCGAGGAACATCGTTAACGATCATCCAATGAAGCGTCCATTCTGCAACTTCAATTATTTTAAATTGACAAATAAAGAATGTTGAAAGGAACCGGTAAGGATCTTGAAAAATTTTGTTTCCGATAATCCACATTGCAGATATGAGATCAGCTCTTAATTTTCACGTGCTGGACACTCAATATTTTTTTCTTTGTGAAAATATCAATCTTCGTCATTTTTTGAACCACTTTAATCAGTACTCTTTTCAATATCACCTTTCTTGTGAAAATATCACTCCTCGTCATTTTTTGAACCACTTTAATCAGTACTCTTCAATATCGCCTTTCTTGTGAAAATATTACTCTTCGTCAATTTTGAACCTTTTTAATCAGTACTCATCTCAACATTAATTTTCTTGTGAAAATATAACTCTACCTCTATTTTTGTACCTTTTAAATTAGTACACGCTTTCAAAATGAAATTCAATGCATAAAATTGTAAATGTTAAAAATGCTGGTGGAAGATCTAAATTAAATATTAAAAACGAATATGTATTTGAGCTAAGAGTTAAGATTGCGAACGTTCTCCATCTTCAAAAGTGTTAACATCGAATTTCGACTAAGCTTCTCATTAATTCCTTGCCATCACGATGCCTGATTAGACGATCTATTGTTACCGATAGGCCAGGTGGATCGGCAATTGCTTATGCAACGAGGATCCATCGTGTGCGATGCAAACCTCGTCGAAAGTTCCACGTTCTCGAATAGAAACACGAGTGACACCGAACGGGATGGCCGTTCTCTTGTTGATTTTGCGTTGTCGCAATTAGTCGCGTTAATTGGTACCAGAGGGAAGGCCTATGTTTTGTCTGCGGTCGCACGAGTGTTTTGCCTCTTCAAGGTAGAAACTTTGCCTGTTTTTGAAGCGACATAATGACAGAAATGTTGATCCAACGAGAAAGTGGAGCGTGCTTCGTGGAACGCACGTGTTAATTGGCAGCACAGGTGATCCTTGGCGTTTCTGATTAATGGAAAATTTATTTCTCAACTTTTGTTATTATTCTGACATGTATCGCAGTAATCAAGACATTTTAAAACGTTGCTTTAAAGGAGACATGGATTTACAATTTCATAAAGCAACTTATGTTTGAAGTTCCACATCCTACATGTTTGAAGTCTAAATCAAAATTGATTTGATAATTGTTCTCGTAAATTGAAGAATTTGAATTTATAAATACAAGTAGGGGTTCGTAGCTTGTTGAAAGATAAGAAAATATATGAATATTTTTAATAACTAAAATGAAGAGATATTAATTTGAACGCATCTTCACAATGTCTATACAAGAGAAGTATAACATTCTATCTGCATACTTGATATTTAACATTAACGTACATATACGTCAGGAAACGCTATATTTTTAAACTCTGTTTGCACCAAGAAAATATCCTACCGCAGACAGGTAAACGCGTAAATAAATAACTTATAATCAGTATTATTTTTACTGTAGACCGTGTACAATGTTCAGTCACTCGTGACGCGACGTAAATGGGGGATGAAAAACAAATTGTTTAAATTGTTTAACGCCAGCAACTTTATAACAAACGCATACAAATTCTCACACTTATTCTCTATGTAATAATTTATTAAAACTAAACCGAAGTAACCTTTCACTACATTTATAATTTGTCAGTTTATGGAGCGAAGTATCCAAAGGTTAACTGTTGACCTTGCAGCAATGACAAATATTGCAACATTATCCGCGAAGTTTTCATTCAGTCATCGCTATTAATATTAGCCCTATTAATATCACACTACAAAAAAAAAAAAACAAGAGGAGGAGAGAAAGGACGAAGGAAAAATCGATAGCTCGAATTAAAGGTCAAATGCGAGCCCTACGGAGACAAGTAAAAAAAGCAGAGGTGTTTCCTTACCGCATGCTGAGATACGCTACCTGAGCTAACCTAACCTTTGTTGCGTAAACAAGCTTCTTACCTGTCATTTATCTGGCACGAACCGTGCCGAATTTCATATTCCAAACAATGCACGTGATTTTTTTCCATCCGCCCCCTCATCAGTTGAAACATCATACATAAACTCTTGGGCTTATTAGAGTGTCTACAATTTTACTGTTACATATTACATGCTCTCCAGTGATATGTTACGTGTTCCCCAGTAATATATTACACGTTCGCTGTTCTTTCCTTCGTTTAAAGTTTCGTTCAATAGTATTACAAAACAATGTGTATTGTATTAATATGTCAGAAAGTAACGAGACAGATTTCTCCGTTTAGTAGCTTACGGTGTGCAACAAGGGTACTTTTTTAAACGCGCAGATAAATAAATAAATTAGACGTAAAGAGTACGGTTAAGCACCAGCGTCACGAATGTTTCGTAATCGCAGGTGTTAGCCAATTTTTCCTGTTCGCCATTCATACTGGCCGCATAAGGTCCGTGGCTGCTTTCCAACGGCGGAAAATTACACGTCTGTCGACGGCAGACCTTGCTTTTCGAAACACGCGAACGATTACAACGCCCACGATGGCAATTTTCAACGGGTCGACAACGTGTAACGGAGTTTATAATCGAATTTGGACAATGCCCAACTGGCGCTTCGAGACTCCGGCGATCGTCACTCCTGGTCAATGACATGCTGGAAATTGAATCGATGGCCGATCGTTTTCGCAATTATCGACCTTTATATTCCGGTTAATGATGTTAGTCGATCATTCATCAAAGTCGAAAATTAAACATACTTTATTTACTTGCTAAGTATCTTCCCATTTATTTCGAGAAGAAACAATTTATCATGTCGAGGATCTTTTCCTTGAAAGGTTATGCACGTTTAAGGGGCCTAAGTGGGCCATACTTAATTTCTTTTCACGATTAAAATATTTTTTTAAAAATTCAGAAAATATCTGTGCTGATAATAATAGTGGGACGAGTACAATTATAGAATGATTTTGAATGCCTCTTAAACATTTCAGTGTAAGAACAAATCTGTGAAACTAAGTATTTCTAAAAGCGACTTAAGATTATCTGAATGAAGAAAATCTCTCAATGAGACTTCACTGTAATTTCCCAAATTTCTCCCAAAATGTAAGAGGCTGTTTTTGGATTTCATTTGTCAAAAAGGGACTGAACGATAAATTAAAGGAATGATACGACAGGGAGTAGATTCAGTTGAATTTATTGAATTTCAAATATCGTTGCCTCTTTGAAATGCAAGGAAGTGCCGAGTCTTTTATGTCCCACCTGCCCGTGAACGTGTCCACGCGAAATCTCTTGGCGAATAGCGGCGATCGTTCGCGTGGGTGTGCTTGGTATTTCCACGCTTGAATTATCGGAATATCGTGTTCGATGAGACGTACAGAAGAATTTTTATCGCACCGTGGCCCGATACTTCTGACAGCCAGAAGTCACGTGAACGATAAACCGAGCTAGCTCGAAAGAGGTCCTCGTTTCCGGTCCATGGGACGGAACTTACGTAACACGGATCACTCGACTTAACGATTTTCTTCAATTCCTTATCGGACTGAACTATCGATTTTTACCTTCAGAGAAGTTGCCAAATGAAATCAACCCCAAAATGAAAAGCTCAATAACAAATTTATTACATTCTTTTTAGCACAAATTCTTGATGACAAACTCTGTTTGAAAATATCTTACTTCAAAACTGTAACTTCTCATAAATTTTAATTTTAGTTCATCAGATATTAAATTAATGTAAACTCTGACTACTACAGAAGTAAACTATAAAATGTTAACAAGATATTAAATAAAGTTCCTCAGACTCCCAACAATTTCCAAACTTTCTTGGAAATCTAAGACTGACTAAATCAGTCAAACAGATTAATAAGATTCAGATTAAACTTGTATAAGATCACCGTTGCTAAATTGCTAAAGTTTACGAGTTAATTATTAAATTATCTTCCATTCGATACCGTCTGCTTCTTGCCGTTTTATTATCACTCCCGCATATCTTCATGATTTACGGCGTACGGTGGTTCATTGTTAAGTGCAAGCAGAAAAAGCAAAGGATTGATCGAAGCCACTCGCGACAGTAGGAACCGTAGGAAATTTTCCAGCTGGATGCACGCCGTGCTGAATTTCTATGAACACGATAATTACCGCGAAAGCAACACGCACTTCCGCCTCGTCGTAGATCGCCTGACGACAATATGTGGGTGTTTGTCACGGAGATATTGCGATTATAGGCAGCTGCCAAGGCTTTCTCTCCATTGTCCTGAATAATTATTCACGGTGACAGTCGTGCTACGTTCCGCTAACCGTGTGCATACAGTTTCGTTTCCTTCAAGGAATCGAACGGTCTAATAGAACCTGTTTAAAAACTTCATTTATGCACTTGTGCACGTATTATACGCTTCAAACTTTTTTTACGACTTTTGAATGATGTGTTGTAAACATATTCTTTCAAAATATTTTCTTAGACATTAATGAAGAGTGACTAGAAATGAAGAGTGAGTTCATTGTTTCATATTAATATGTGTATGAATAATAATGTAAAATAATAGTATTATTAATTATGCAGTAAATTAATTTTGTAGTTAATTGTTGCAGTTTAAAATTGCAATAATATTATTTTATTTCTTAATTTCTTTTTACCGTTTTACAAAAGTATACTTAAAGTACATCCATAACAATACTCCTCTCATCTTATTCCTTGAATACCTACAGTTAGAAAAAACAAAACTCTGTTAAATTGAAGTCTTTTCTATGGGAATACAAAGAGGACCATTAAGACAAAAATACACAGTATTACAACGCGATCCTTCATTTCTTTGTCTCCCTGAAAAATGAGGTCTCGAATACTGTCTCCGGCAAGTCAGTCAATCACACGGCCGGAGCTGGAAGTCTGTTCTTTTTGGACAGGTTCAATCTACCTGTTATCCTACAAAGACGAAGGAAATATGCGGTCACGAGACTTTGAGCTCACAGACGTGTCTGTCAAAACTATTAACTCGAATGTGCCAACGTGGGAATGCCGTGACTTTCGATGGACCGCTACAATGACTTACCCAGAAACCGTAACTACTTAGCGCACAATGGTAACCATAAAAGAGTTCTATTCGAACTAAAGATGTTATCTTTCCACGCGAACATAGTAATTCTGTTTAATCGACTGGATCGTGAAGTATCATTTCGATTTTGCAATTTCACGTGCATTGATTATATCAGTGAAAGCAATCGTTGCCATTGTGCCATCTTTTTTATCGGAGGTAGCGGTACTGTGTAGATACATATTTCGTTTAGGCTGTTCGGAAGATGAACGCTCAGAAAATGAACGTTCTGAAGATGAACGCTCGGAACAAACCGATATTTAGACTGAAATTACGTATACAGAAATGATGTACTGCTGCTTTTTTCAAAACATGTATATGTTATAGGTTAGAAACATACCTAAGATCGGTTAAGATAAAATAAACATAGATTAAACATAAGTTGTTCACAGAAACTTTTGTCAATTTTGTAATCCGATTTACAATTTTGTAGACAACAATATGATTTAACAAAAAATTCATACCTATGAGTTCTAGATCTATCGAAGTTATTGCATTAAAAATGTGAAGCATAAATTGGACACAGAATTCGAAAAATGTATTCTATATCGGTTAAACGTATTTTTCTAATTACGAGTACACGTATCAAAAACGCGAAGAATTCGCGACACAGCGTTCCATCGTACCGGAAACTCGTTTGTTGAGGGACGAAAGAAATAAGTGGCATTTCTCGTGCTCCAGTTCCAGAGTTCGAGAAAAACTTCCTAGCGGAAGCATAAGACGAAACGTTTAGGGTTCGCTGGAACGACGAGTTCTGAATCGTAACTAACAATACCGGGAATTACTTTCTCAACTGCGATTTACCGATCCGAGGGTTCAGGCGGTAAAATGTATCGAACTGTTCCACAATTGCAATTGTCATAAATTCGATTTTATGCGTGCTATCTGCAACTCGGTTTTATATTTTACGTCTTCGTCGAAATGTAGGCAACCATTGGGAAATTCAGTTTTTATCGACGTTAAACAGAATACTTTTTCAGTTTAGGAAGATTATAGGATTTGTAGTAATTATATTTCAAATGTGAAGAAAAATTGTTTGAAGTTTGACGCTCAAGGGTAGAGTCTGAATTTGTCTTACTGGATTAATGATTATAGTATTACTAGACTAATAGTAACACAGTTACAAGATGAATGATTATATTAATATTAGGCTAAATTATTATTTAAAAATCATACATGAATAATTTACAAGATGTATGACAAGAATGAATGAATGACAATGTTCAAATAACCTCATTCTCAAATATTCAAGCACCGTCACATTTTCAGGTTCACCAAACCAAAATATGACAAATCTAATTAAATTAAAAAACAGAAAGTATTAAACATTGTTTCACTACACCGTCACAAGTTGCACTTGAAACTCACAACAATTTCAGTCTTGCACCTAAAAGCATCCCTGAAGCATTCCTTCTGCCCGCAGCCCATTCGTCGTCAAAGTAAAGACCTCCCCTCCTGAAGATGCTTTTCTGAGGATCATTTTGATCCCCAGAGTGGACGAAAGTGCCGCAGGCAGAAACAGGACGAAGAAGTTCAAGGAACCAGAGAGGAAGGGAGAATGAACGGTACCGGTTAAAAAGAGGAAAAGAAATTTGCTTACGAATGATTTCGGAGGTTGCAGAGGCGCACGAGCTAGCTAGGAATCGACGAGCACGCGAGAAAGGCGCGCTGAACCGTTCCTCGTTATTATGTTTCTCTTCCCACGGCATTCATGAAACGAGCATAAGTGGACGTAACCCTGGCCGACGAGAACGCTTCTCGCGGCACACGCTACAGGATTGACAATAAAGCGCGATAATGGGGCCTCCGGACACGCGTTTAGCCGTTTCGCCGCGCTGCGGCTCTCGATCCCGCCCTGAACACCTTCGAACACCCTTCGCGTACTTACGTCATTTTTTACGGGGAATTCAATCGGCCAAGATAAACACATCCCAGCGGTATCGCTGTATCATTATTGTAACATCGGCGAGGAGAAACTCCATTATTCCAGGGAAACAGACGATTCCCTGCTGCTTCGTCCGGAACGAGCGTGGAATATACAGGGTGTGTCGGGATGTAGCCAATAAACTTTACTAATATCTTATTCGGATGTTGCGGGGTAAAAATATGGAGAGTTCTTTTAGGACCTGGAAGGTATAGATGTTACAACTTGGACTTTCAACGAAATAGACCACAAGAAAATGGTAGCAATTAAGATGATCTTAAGTAGGGCTAATCGACTAGGATATAGGTTTATTAGATTTATGCAAACATATATTACTTTGTATATTGATAATGAAGTATACTATGATCTAGTAAGATATTAACCCTTTGGTCTATAACATTATGTCATCTTCGTAACACACGCTAAAGTTCACTTTAAATAATCATATATTACTTTATATATTAATAATGAAGTATATTATGCTCTATTACAATATCAACCCTTTGGTCCATAATATCATGTCACCGCTCGTGACACATGCTAATGTTCACAAATTTACAGAATCATATATTACTTTGTATATTAATAATGAAGAATATTATAATCTACTACAATATTAACCTTTTAGGTGACATAATATCGTGTCACCTTCATGACACATGCTAAACTTCACGAATTTACAAAATCATATATTACTTTGTATATTAATAATGAAGTATATTATAATCCACTACAATATTAACCTTTTGGTCTCCAATATCAACATCACCTTCGTCACGTTAAAGTTCGAAGGTAACAAACATTTTGCATTTTCACTTCTTGTAATCAATGATCTCTAAGCTGTGTCTACCACCTTAAGCTTCGCTATTCTTCTAAATCTCGCAAATATCGCAATTACGTTCGAACGTAGAAAATGAGGTTACGTGGTTAAAAAGTGTATATTCGAACCCTCAGAATTCAGCATCCGCCACGTGTGGAAAGTCTATAAATAAAGATTTTGGGAATGCACGAGAGATTTTTTGCAAAATTTCGTTCTGCATAAATCATGAGAGAACCACCGCGGACTTGGTTGTCGTTTCCTCGGCGCCTAACCCGGCAGAATGAACTTCACCGGAGACCAGAGTGCGCAATTTAGTGCGTGCCAGCATGATTTACGGCGGTGTGCAATGATATTTCGACTTGAGTTTTCTTTGAGTAAAGGCGCGTTTAGACGGCGCGATCTAATGAGCAAAGCAAGCCCGGGTACGGGGCGGTTTCGATCGCGGCCCCAACCATCGACTATTCCGAGTGAACCGAGATTTATGCCTTTTAATGCTGTCCGTCGAATGTTAGAAGACTGAGAATTCATGCGGTTTAATTGAATGCAAACGTTGCCGACCAACGGCGATAAATCAAGCGCGAGTTGAACATTTTTACGCGGGGAGTTTCGAGCATTAAGGCTCTCGATCCTGAAATCATATTTTAAACCTAAGTACCCGTGGTGCTTGTTCTATAAGCACGGAGTCGCGAGATCTCGTGGAAATGTTAAATATCTACGTAATTGGGAAAAGAATTGTAGTTTGATACATCTTATATTACCTGCAGATAAATATCACTTTCTGTAAGTACATGTACTATACTTTCGAATATCATGTCTTATTATAATTTCATAATATGGTTTCTGATTATAACAACCTTTCTGACTATTAACCTTTTGTAAATCTTGTGAAATAGATAATAAAAAATGTATGATAATTTATTTATTTTATTTAAATTTAAGAATTTATATTAAATTGTCAAGGTTTTAATAAAACATACAAATGAAATATATCGTCAAATGTTATTTAAGCGCATGCAAAAGAAGATATTGCATTAGTATATTCGTCATAAAGTCGACAGACGTATCGCGATCTAAACGCGCCTTAAGACACGAAACTTTCAGTCCGAAATACACGGCAATCGTATTTCATGGGCGAAACAGACAGGCCGAAATTACAAGGAGGACCATGCGCGTCGATTCCACGCCATCTTTTTCTTCTGCTCGTTGAACGCTAAAAAATATGACGGCAATCGTAACGAGGCAACGACAAGACGATGATTTACGTGTCGATTAATGTGCGGTTACGTGGCAGCGGAAAAATAAAAACGTCCGATAAATATCTTCCAAAGGATCTACCAACCTATATGCGATGGCAACTAAGGGAAAGCACTTCATGCAGTCGAGGAACAATTATTTCATTCAACTTTCTTCGATTATGAAAATACAAATTAACATTCATCCAAATATTTTACACCAAGTCTTTTACTTTAACATATTCCAGATTTGTAAATTTGAATATTTAAAAAATTTCTATGTCTGTGAAAGTACAGACCTTTCATTGTAAACTTATAAATTCAAATTGTTGAAAAAAGTTTCTAAATGTAAGGAAAATTGACAAATTTTGAAATGACAAAAAATGTGGGGTAGAAAAATCGTCATAATGAGAAAAAAAGCGTCATAATGAAAGCAATACTAATATTAATATCGATATAAATAGCAATTTTTAACGTTACAAAAATAGATAGAGGGTTAATAAATCCGCAGCTTTAAATTGTTAAGCAAAACATATTTCTAAGAACAGCGCGAAGAAAGCCACCCTTAACAGATCGAGAAACGCAGAAAGTTGTAGTACGACTGCTATCGATATTTAACGAGACAGCTCAAGGCTCGCGGAACAATGGCGCGCAAAATAAAGCGCGAGGAGTCGGCGCATCGGCTGAAAACGGTCTGCCCCATGAAAACGTATGGTCTCTAATGAGTCACAAGTTACAGGGACTTGTAAAGAAATTTTCTGCGGCCAAGGTACACGGGAACGGTGCTACGTAACGTGACAGCACCGCGGTCGGTTGATTTATGAGAAACTAGACCGATAATTAGAGGCTTAACGGTACTTGTCGCCACGGATTTTTCCCAAATGGCGAGCTCGCGTTGACACGGATTCGAGAACGCGTCGATTTCACGATCGAAACCGAGCGAGATCGCTCGTAACCGCCTCGATCCTTTCGTACTTCCGGCAAACGGTGCATGAAAGCTCGCCGCGAATTTGTCCAGGCGACCAGACCGAACGAACAATTCGACAAGTAGACGTCGCCGCGCTGACAATGATTAATTCCCTGCCGATCTTGCCGATCGATACACACCGGCCACCGGGAGAAACGAACAATCGAGCCTCGGCTAACAACGCGGAACGATCACGGACCTGTGAAATCGATCGCATGAATTCATCGTTCGAGTTAAACCTTTAAATGGCTATATTGAGGACTATAACAGGTTCGCTGGAAATTAGATATATACGTTGCTATGTGTATTTCCAAACCAGGATTATTCATTAATCTTTACATTTTTAGATACATGTACTTTGAAATATTTGTATCTGTGCATCTTTACAGAACCACATTTGATCAAAGATATATAAAAATCAATAGATCTCGTAGATTACTCATTTCAGAGCTGCAGTTTACATATTCAATATTCTTAGTTCCCGGAACTGTAGGTTCTGAATTTCTGGACTGCAAATGCTTATATGCCGAGTGTGTAGAATCCAAATCCCTATGTCCTGTGGTCGCTACACCCCAAGCTTCTCATGTCCCGAGATACCTATGTCCCGAGGTCCTCATGTGTCAAGGTCCTCACGTGCCAAGGTCCTCATGTGCCGAGGTCCTTATGTCCCTAGGTCCTTATGTCCTTAGGTCCTCATGTCCTGAGGTTCTCATGTCCCGAGGTTCTTGTGTCTCGAACCCCACATATTCCAAATTCCTATGTCCCAAATTACCTATGTCTTTAATTCCTATATCCCGAATTGCCGATGTCTTGAATTCCTATATTTTGAATTATCTGTGCCCCGAAATCTCGTATCCCAAATTACTTATGACCCGAATCCCTATGTCCCGAGTCCCTATATCCTAACTCCCAAGATTCAAAACCCAAATATTCTCAAATCGCTCCATCTCTGCATACTCTACTTCCCAAATACCCACAACCCCAAATTACCTCCTCACATTCACACATTCCAAAAATCCCACATCCCCAAATCCTACATCCCCATATTCCCGTATCTAGAGGTATCTACAGAGGTATCTTCCCGTGTTGCTACAGTTCCCATCGATTTGTCTTATTTCCACTATCCGAACAACTCTTTCTACAGTAATCCGAAACGACGAAGGCAAATAAGTCGCGGCGAGGTGTTCGAGCGATATCGGTTCGATGCAATTAGTCAGGATTAAAGGGAATCTCGTAACGCGGCGAAGATCAACGAACTCACAGTGTCCGTATCGTCGGTACCTCTCGGCGTGCCTAAAAGGCGATTTAATGAAATGCAATAAAAGCCGTGTTCATGCAAATCCGACGAAGGTATATATCTCGAATAATACAGTTCATTAGTAAACGGACTCGGCGTGTCGCGTTCCTGGACTCGGCTTCGCTTCACCACCGATCGCTTCAGAGTTGCGTGTACGCATATTCAAATGAGATATACACGTGCACGTGTATATACACGCCGCGTGTCTCACGTAACGTACCGTTTAAAATAGCACGCGAGCCTATGGTCGTCCTGATAGACCGACGGGGATCCCGATTTTTACGATGCGGACAGTAGACCGTCTGGAATCCAGGAACGCCTTGGGTATTGTCTTGGGCTTCTGTATAATTAAGTGACTGCTAAACTAGATGTTCTCGCGTGCTCTGTGAGGCTGGGGCTGAAAAATGGGGCTGATTTATTGGATCGATGATGTGGGATGCAAAGTTCGACCTTTGCTTTCGATAATAGGGTGATTGACTGAATGGTGACTTTGTGTAATTGAATACACACCTTACACTTGGAAATTATCACTTAGTCGATGTGAACAATAGGAGTACTAGCATTTTGATAATTGCACACTTTGTGGAACTTTGTTGCAGTTTTAAATTCATGTTTGTGTCGTACAATGTACAGCACCGATACAATGTTCTGTACTACTCATTTCTGATTTGTAATTGGATTTATGAAATAGATGAAAATTAGGTAAGCCATGATAGGAATTAGTGACTTAGAAGATTTATCAATTTGAAGGTTTAAATACTCCTACATTCCTGAATGTCTATGTTTCCAGATGAGAACATCTCTGACAGGGAAAATTGATACCTGTGTAAGTTTTAATATTTTTTTAACCGACTTCGAAAAAGGAGGAGGTTACTCAATTCGATCAGTATATTTTTTTTTTTTTTTTTCAAATAAAAAATTAGTCAATTTCGATTTAAGATCTTGTGAAGAATAAAACCTACAAACTCGAGAATTTACGATGAACAAAATGTGTAAATGTGAAAATTTTAAATGTGATCACTAGATTCGTATCGTGTACATCCATGTTGAGATCATCAGGCACTAAACCTGCCCACCAGATTTAAAAACGTTGTAGGCGTTTCACACCGATCAAAATAATTTACACTACTTTAGCAACCAACAATCTGAGCACAAGCAATTTCCTGTATAATCCAACCGCGATCTCGGATCATTTTAATTGAATTTCACCCTCTGTACGAAAGCCTTTCCGCTTTCAGACATTCTATTCGTTCCTCGCGAACAAAACGCAATGTTTCCATCGAACTGTACTACACAACAAAACCATCCCCGTCGTTCTTGGCCTCTTTTTTCCTTTCTATTAATCATCGGTGAACACCGGCGTGCAATAATCGAACGGCGCTGCGATGATGCCGTTCAATGTCTATCGATTCGATGGACCGTGTACACTCGAATCCTAGGCTTTCTTTCACCGAGAATATGCTAAGTTAAGAATTTAAAAATTCTCAAGTTTTTTGTACTTTTATTTTTAAGATTCCAAATTCATTCGTCCAAAAATTTCTCATCAATCAATCATTGAAAACCTAACAATTTTTAAAAAATGTCTCATTGTGAGAAATTGCTAGATCTCCAAATTCATACGTCTAAAAATTTATCAACAGTCGAACATTGAAAATCTGACAATTTTTAAGAAATGTCTCATTGTGAGAAATTGCTAGATCTACAAATTCATACGTCCAAAAATTTCTCATCAGTCAAATATTGAAAACCTAACAATTTTTAAAAAATGTCTCATTGTGAGAAATTGCTTGATCTTCAAATTCCTATGTGCCCAATTCCTCATCAGTCAAATACTAAAAACGTAAGAATTAAATAAAAATGTTTAATTGTGAGAAATTGCTAGATCTCCAAATTTCTATATCCCTCAATTCCTCATCAGTCAAATATTGAAAACCTCAAAATTAAAAAAAAATGTCTCCTGTGAAAAATTGCTAGATCAAATTCCTATGTTCCCCAAATTCCTCATCAAATATATAAAACTTCAAAATTCCAGAAATGACCCTAATGAAAAAGTCCTCAGCCCCCAAATACCTGTTCCCCCAAATTTAACTAATCCCAAAGTGCTGAAAATCGGAAAATTCATAACAATCAACAAGTGATGCGTTCCGCAGATCGGCAGATTTCCCTAGGAAAGGCAGATTTGCCATTGACTGTACCAGCAGCTAAGGGCTCGTTACGAGTGGCACGGCACCGTTTCGCGCTAGATTAATGGCACGCTTTCGATTTAAATAAATCAACGGGGTTGTGGCCGTGCTTATCGTGTTCCTCGTGCGAATATACGCGCTGCGAGAGGTTGCTATCCCGAAGAACCTTGCCGGCTCACGCTCACGAAGCTGACCCGCACGCAACCACCATTCGCTAACAGCGAAGAGCTGCTGATCGTGGCGGAACCGCATTCTCGAATGCAGCGGCAGAATTAGAGACACAGTACTATTACGGGGGCATAAATTAAAGCTCCGATATTTTCGACGGCACCGAGAAACGAGTCCTGGGAAGCGAACGCCCGGTATCCCGATATCGAACTCTTCATCTGCGGTGTTTTTTTCTATCTTTTTTCGGGGTATACCCTCGGAAACCGGATTTCCTTCGGGCTCGTAATTATTCAATGTAATGAAGTTCGTATTTGCGAAAGCTGGTTTCTGTATGAAATTGTCCGTGTAACTTGTAAGAAGATGGGCGAGTTTCGGATACTGAATAGAAAAGTACCCTTAAATACCCTTTTGCGGTCTGAGGTTCTATGAGTTTTCTTGTTTTCAAATTGCATTCGATATTGAATTTAAAATGCAAATTTCAGTTTGTCGTTTGATACTTTCGTATTGACGGTTATTTTGGTATTTGTGAAAATATTAAAAGATAGCAACATATGTTGTTTCTAAAAATACTGGAATATTAATATTTTCAAATGTTCTTGTAA
This sequence comes from Megachile rotundata, assembly GCF_050947335.1. Lineage (NCBI taxonomy): Eukaryota > Metazoa > Arthropoda > Insecta > Hymenoptera > Megachilidae > Megachile > Megachile rotundata. Next base: position 7,311,206 of record NC_134991.1, on the reverse strand, counting down.
TTTTTATGTTTCCTAATTTTCAACTTGATTTTTATAGTCAAGTGAAGTTAGATCTATTTTATGAATCAAAATTATGAATCTTTATAATAAAACAAAATAATGTAAATATAATAACAAAAATATTAAAAGACATTGACATAAAATATTATCAATGAAACAATATATTATATTAGAAAATATCGCTATTATCCCTCAAACACAAGATAAAATATCATCTAATTACATTCAGATATAAAATCACTTGATTAATGATCCCTCTACATGTCTTAATAAGCATTGTGCACCGAATTGAATCGTCCAAATAAAATTTGTAAAAGAATAATGCTAATTGCGGTGAACGACAAAACTTTCACTCGAGAGGAATACAATCGAAATCACCCCATCATTAATCACACGCACACATGTAAAAACTGAAATGGGAACTTATATAACTCTTACGGAGCCATTACACAACGCGAGCAGCAGCGTGAAGGAATTAATTCAACCATAAAGCTTCATCAATCCAAATCTCGTATACAATTACCATCTAATCACAGTGATTATCAATGAACGAACTCATGTTACGTATTCGTATGAATGATCTACCGGTATCTCATGCATATTCTCGTTGCTGAATTTTGATAAGGTCACCGCACTTTCAAAGACCCACATTTGAGATTTCGGCCCTGAAGCTATTACACGTAACGCGTTTAGATATCTTTTTGATCGCCATTCATAATACCAGGGAAACTGTATTACATCGATTTCTGTTTCATAGAATTTGTTCGGACATTTATGCACAGGTATGAACATAACAGAGGTTATGCATGTATGAACATATAGATAGGTTATGTGTGTATGACCATAACAGATAGGTTATGCATGTATGACCATAATACATAGGTTATGCATGTATGACCATAAGAGATACCTTATGTTAATTTCGGTATTATTACCACAATTTTATCGGAATTCGTTCCAATATTATTTTTCAATCGTCAGAGTTCGCGGTATCAGTTATCGGTGATTAAACATGGCGTCGGTTAGAAACAGGTACATATTCTTAGCGTACCTACAAAGTCTATATTTACATCTTCATTATGCATGCATTTGAATATTCGTATGCATTTAGAAGGTCAGCTAGTATATGGAGCATATCGTATCGCGAGCCTGGTCGCGATTTTTGCGGTGTCTCGTTGTCGTCGCTCGAGATCGCACGAAATCGACCGGCTACACCAAACCGGCTACCTAATTGAAGATCAACGGTAAAATGCCACCATATTCGAGGGCCCGTAATTGCCGGTCAATAAAGTGTCCTTATCTGATCCCCTGCCGCGCTATGGTTTCTAATTCAAACGGTATCGGTCGGCCAAGGCTCGGCTCGTTAGCTGTGGCTTCGTTCGATAAAGAGGCGAAACGAACCGTACGGCCCGCTGAAATGTTGCCCGTTGATCGGCCAACGGCAAATTAAGTGCGACAAATGTTACGTTTCCGCGTACGGACACGATTGTACGACACGACGCTTAATTTAGATACAAGTTCGCTACTATGCGCCGTCCACTCGTAAGATCCGACGATACACGGTACCAATGGCCGACATGCTTACACTAGGAATTAGAACCTTTTTCTATTTTCTTTCTTTTCGTTGTTTTGGGTGACGAGAATCGTGGGTTTAAATACTTGGGTATTTGGAGATTTGGGGATGTAATTCGGGGGTTGGGGAGCTTGAGGACCTAGGAACTACGGGATTTGTAAACTTAGAGAAGGTTGGAAATATAGGAATTTGGATATTCAAGAAGTTGACTAGTTGAGAACTTGAGGATCCAGAAAATGAAAACTTGAAAATCTATAAAATTTTTAACTTCCTCATTAAACATCTTGAAAATGTATCTGAAAATTTAGAAGTATGAAAATGACCCGACATGAAATGTTACGACACCAGAATTTATTAATGAAGCGTCTCGAATGTGGTACCAGAAAAATATTGTAAATGGTGCTTGCAACAGCAAAGAATTCCCTCGTCCTTTGTACCTATTCCAAACACAAACCGCGCGTGCAATATATGAATGTAAGTTATACATATCCCGGTTTCATTAACACCCAACATACGTGTACCGTTTCGACGCGACATATATTCAGAAACAAAAGAGAAGTTATGTGAAGGCGGAGATGAGGAAACGTCTCACACAGTTCCTGCAGTAACCCTTGAACTCTGACACTTGCAACGTTCTCGAATGTGTACGAGACCGTCCGTTTAATGTTCTTCGGTGGGGCCGAGGCTTTATTACACGCGAGATGCACAATGGGTGGAATGAAAACGGAATGCCAGAGAAAATACCAGGGAAACAGTCAACGGAACGCGTCTCTATTTCATTTCGCGACCGACACGCTCGTATTTTTGCTGGTACCATAACCGTTTCGTAACGCGAGCGAAAAGGGCAACGTTTCGAAGACACGGTATCGTTTTCCAAATAAGAAAACCGATATAAATCAAAACGGAGCTACAAGTTTTCTACCGAAGAGATTTACATTACGGAACGCAATTATAATAAAGAATAAATTTTCGAGGTAACCGGCTACGAGAACAATGTGACGGCAATACTTTTCGCAAAGGACACGACTGGGTGCAATAAATGGTAACGCAGTGTGTACCATTACGTGTTTCGTCGGGTAACCACCGCACGCGATACTTTTTCTTTGTCCAACGATGAAATGTAATAAAAAATATTTATGGCAGCGTATTCGGAACAATTAGCATAACACGTATCGCCTGCGGGTACACTGACGCAGATGCCCCGACACGTAACCGGGCGTTGCTAAAATTCGGACCACCCGGGAACCCTCGAACCCATAAAGACCAAATTCATGCACGTACAGACTTTCGCGGTGTTATTAATCTTTGTGGTCTTTTTCTCACGCCGCGGAATAAGTTGCTTCGCGGAAATCTACGGCAGCCTCTTTATCGTTGATTTGCACAAAAATTACTGTTTTGCACGGGAGAGGGTGACATGGAATTTTTTAAATTTGGACCTTGCAATTTTAGAATTTTTTAACTTTGGAAATTTAGACCTTTGAGAGTATATTAGAGGATATAGTAAAATAAAGATATGAGTTTGAGTTTGAAGATAATTTGGGGATGGTGGAATTTGGAAATGTGAAAATTCAGACATCAAGCTATTTGGATATTATAGACGCAAAAATTTGAGAAATTAGAAATTTCATAACGTGGAAAAGTACATCTCAGAAACATAAATTTCAGTAATTTAAAAATGAAAGAATCTTCCATAAATCTCAGTTTAACTTCAAGCATCACATGATAGAACCTTAAGAAACCATAATGAAGAATGTCATAAAACCATATCATTTTCAGAAACCGGTTTCCGCATAAAATAGTAAAAAAAGCTAACACATAATTTCCATCCCATCTCATAGTTATTTCCTGTTCCCATAGCCAACAATTCCAGTCCCTTCCGCATACGTCTCATATCCTGCCACCCTGCCGTTACTCTCTAATCCCGAAGAACAATGATGGTACTACGATGCTCTCGTTTTCACTGGAACCGCGATAAAAAAAAGACGGCGATATGTGGGACGCGACACGATCGTTGTGTGGTCGTGGTGTGATCGGCTTTCCCTTGAAATTCGTAGGTGGATGACGAACGCGAGACCATGCGATCGCGCATAAATTTCTAAACGACGCCGGTAAGCCACGGTATCAATTTTCACGTAGGCATTAATTCCGCGGCTCGAAACAAGCCGACAATTGCACGCCGTTTCTTTTCCCTCTTCCTGATGCGATCATAAATATATTGGCCAAGAATGACGTTTAAACGAAGCTGCGAGATTTATGCGCTGGTTGACCGCGTTGTTGATCAAGTTTTCAGAGAAATCGGGTGCAAACAAAGATGGCGGTGCGAAATTCCATGAGAAGCTTCGTAGTTAAGAAGATGTCAGATTTGACTTTTATGATGAACTTTATGGTGGTTGCACTATTTTGTACCATTTGTTTATAGTGGTCTACCATTTTAAATACAAGGATAAGAATAAATTGAGAATTTTTTACGAAAGATGAAATTTAGTCCCAGTCAGATTTAACTTTTACAATAAACTTTAAGATGACTGCACTATTTTGTACCATTTGTTTATAATGGTTTACCATTTTGAATACAAGGATAAGAATAAATTGAGAATTTTTTAGGAAAGGTGAAATTTAGTCTTGTTATCATTAATCTTGCTTAAAAATGCAAAGAGCAGAAAACTAAAAAAATTGCACAAAATCAATGTTATTAGACAAAGATCTCTTAGATCCTATTTAAATTAAAATTACAAAAGTGTTCGAATATGTAATGAATAAAAATATTTGCGTGAAAAATAGAAGTCTTACTCACATGGAAGCACTATTTCAGTAAGCAGATGCACGTTTTGGAATTACATACCTGGAACAGAAACGAGTCAGGTGTTAATAACGATATAATTGGTGGATGACCAGGTGGATGATAATCGCTAAGCATTATGATCGATCGGTGTGCATTCTAATTATCTATCGAAGGTCCGAACTATCTAATTAACCAATCGGTCTCATCGTTATCGCCATCCGTCTCGTTCGACGCGAGTGTATCATGCAATTGCAGTCAGTAATTACTATAATTACCTCTCTATGTCTCGTGCTTTGTTTTCTTTCGAAATGGAAGCAATCACATGATGTATCGTGCTTTACTGATTTATAGAGCGACTACTAATTAGATTCACTGATGTACGTGATTCAAATATACTTTTAAGCATAAAATTCCCTTACGACAAAACAAAAATTAGCTGTTTTTAAAACATTTAAAAATTTGTTATACCGATACGAAACCTTTGATGTTAAAATTTGATACTTCAATTTATTTTTGACTGTTTGATATCGTTTCAAAATTAAAATTATAGGTCAATCACATCTCTCTAGAATAACAATCATAAGAATATTTTTATTTCATGTAAAAAATAGAAATTCTATTTAATTGTACATAAAATCTTTCTTGGTTCTCCATTTCACATATTCTATTTTATACGTATTAAACACTGCTACATTTTAATCAATTGATATTAATATAAACGCTCAATTAAGATAAAATTAATATCAGAAGAGTAGAAACCTAGTAAACCTTCATTAAGGATTTTCAACTGAACAGAAATACAGAAATACTATTTTGTTTGGGATGCAATCCGACACGAGATGAGCACCAATCAAGTCATTGAGAAGCGAAGTTACCGGTCACGAGAAACATCATGAACCCACACCGATTATCTAAAATATTCCCCGTTGATGGACGTATACGCAATAGCTTTTCTCGTTTTTGCGGTTTCTAGCGAAAGGATCATTATCGTTCTGCCATGCGTGGGTTGCACCCTTTAAAATGGCGCAACCCGCACTCTCGAACGTGTACCACAATAATAGATTTCAAAATACTCTCGCGAGAGACCATTTTCCGAGTTGAACGCAATTTCGCGTTCGAACGAAGTTCACGTACGGTGAACACAGTTTTAATTTCACGCGAAAGGCTGACAAAGAAAGGGAAACTGGAAAATCGTATAACTTTCTGACAGACGTTGCTGCATTGTTCGCTTCTTGCGACCGTGAGGTCTTCCGGATCGAAAATGGAGTTTCGTTGCTCTTCGGATTGAATCGCTACGCGTTTGTGCTATTTAATCTTTATGTGGAATAAGATTTATAGAGTAAGATTGTATTTATTGATTGAGATTGTATTTATGTATTGATTATATTTTAGTTATTTTAATTTGAATTTGATAGAAACTTGAAGACATTTGTAACTTGCTTAATATAATATTTACATATGTTTAAAAATAACTATGTATGTGAATATACATACATATGTTCAAAAATAATTATGTATGTGAATATACATACATATGTTCAAAAATAACTATGTATGTGAATATATGTACATATGTGTTAAGTTAGGTTATGTTTAAAGAGGTTAAACTTCCTTCTACAACGAAGAGCTTCAAACTGTGTATGCAATAATTCTTAAATACAAAATAAGAGAAACGAAAATATGGAAATGTCAAAATTACCAATTGAGAAAATCAAAATTGTTAAATGAGAGATATAAAAATTGCAAAATCAACGATATAAAAATGATCAAACAAAAAATATAAAAATTTCCAAACCAAAAACATGAATGTTATTTTAAAAATATGAGGACCTCGAATATCCAGAACCTTAGTGGAAAATGAGACATCAGATTTGCAATTGAAGGCATCAATAGACCAAGATTCCCACAGCATGAACAGTTAATTAGAGTGCAATCGCGCATCCAGGATGGTATTATACAATTTTCCGGTGATTTACGGTTCATCCCCATGGTGAATTCCGTTGATGGCATCGTCATCGCGTTTTTACGGTGGCCGTAAAGGCTGCTGCGGAGATGTGGCTCGAATCGCCGAGGAAATTGTGAACCTCTCCTGGATGACATTGGCATCGACGATCGCGCGAAATGTTCGCCATGTGTGGGTGGTGGAGTGAATGGCGTACATGAATATCCTCGTACACGTATGAATGAATGAATGAATGCGCCGTTACCGGCTCAAGATAAACGGTCTTAAGCAAAGCTATAGAGCGGAGGAAACACTGTGTCAGAAAACGGGATGCTCTGTGATATCCATTTCAAAATACTTTGTGACTAATTAAACGGCGTGGACTATAAATTAATGTGCAGAGATACAGATATTACTATCAGAAAATATATTTACATTTCAGATCAAAAATAGAAGATATACGTTTAACTGAGATACATACTATAAAAAATTATATTTATAAATACTTGAAATCAGTCTAAATGTGATAAAAGGTAATAAGTAGCTATTTACATAGATTGTTTAGTAAGGCATGAAAAGTTGCATTCGCAAATATTTTAGATTACTCAATCTGGAAAGATACTATTGTATCTTTAATGGAAGTTAATTGCGAGCATTAACGTAGGGTACTTCATGTAGATAGCAATATCAAAAACATAGGGGTAAGTACAGGTATTGCTATCAGAAACTATATTTGCAAATATCTGATTATGCAGAAGGATGCTAATTAACGGACATTAAATTATGAAATGTCTAACACAGATAGCACTATCAAATACATATTTACAAATATAGATCACCAAAAAGTAGGGTAGCAAGTAATATCCGTTACCATAGAGGTACACAGATAACTCTGTTACATTTTCAAATATTGTAGACCATTCAAAGTTGATACTAATTGAAAGCCATTAACGTGGAGGTAAACAGAAATAACTCTATCAAATTGTAAAATAAGATTGCTAATAGCAATCTAAGATTGCTAAAAAGTTAACACCCTTCAAGAATATTCTATTAACAGCAGAAACGAATTAGAATGGCTATTTATAAAATGGAAGTCTGCCAAATAGGATGTTCAATATGCATCATGAAGTTCTTCCTTTCTCTTTCAGTGAAAGGTTTAGCGATCGAAAGGAATCGCGGTGTAGTAAGGTAAACAGGGATCGTACGGAAGAAGGGTAAAAGGTGGAAGGAAAGAGGAAGAGGAGAAGGAAGAAGAGGAAGAAAAAGACGAAAGAGGAGGCGTCAAACGAGCCAATATTCTAATGTAATGGGCTGGGCGTTCGTTGAACCTCGCCGGATAGCACTGTTCTTCCTCGTGTATTTTCTCAATGAATTCTCGTATACTGAAAACTCCCTTTGCAACATCCGGCAATCGCCCCGAGCTAGCAAGAAACTTCCCAAACCTATAGAATTCAAACCACGATCCATCGAGATGCAGCGTCCAGGAAATCCTTCGAGCCGTCCTCCATTTTGCGAGATACGTGCTCCACAAATGAATTGGAAGATTCGCCTCAATCATTGGGAAACGTTTTAGGATCATTCATTCGGGAATCATGAGGGAATTGAGGGTGATTGTGTTTTGTAGGGAAAGGGATTATGGGTTTTTGGAATTTTGGGAATTTAGGGAATTTGAGGAATTAGGGGTATTTGGGAAATTTGGGGAATTTGGGAAATTTGGGGAATTTGGAGAATTTGGAGAATTTGGAGAATTTGGAGAATTTCGAGAATTTATAGAAATTGGAGAATTTGGAGAATTTGGAGAATTTGGGGAACTTGGTGAATTTAGGGAATTTGGAAAATTTTGAGAATTGGGGGATTTGGGGAATTTAGAGAATTGGGAGAATTTAGGGAAATTGAGGAATTTAGGGAATTTGGAAAATATGGGGAATTTATGGAATTTGGAGCATTTGGAGAATTTGGGGAATTTGAAGAATTTAGAGAATTTGGAGAATTTAGGGAACTTGGGGAATTTAGGGAATTTGGAAATTTTGGGGATTTGGGGGATTTGGAGAATTTAGTGAATTTGAGGAATTTGGGGAATTTAGAGAATTTGAAGAATTTAGGAAACTTGGGAAATTTAGGGAATTTTGAGAATTTGGGGAATTTGTGGAATTTCGAATATTCGGGGAATTTGAGAAATTTGAAGATTTCAAAATTTAAGTATTTGAGGATTTGGGGATTTAGAACTTTGGGAGTTAATTCGTAATTTGGGGATTTGAAAATTTAGATATTTGAGAATTTGGGGATATAGGAATTTAGAAACTTGTGAATTTAATGTCGTCCAAATTTAATCCAACGTTATCCAAATCTACTATCCTTAACCTTAAACTATCTAACATCAACTTTCTAACCAACTAACTAACAAACTACCTAATGAACTCCCTAAATGTTATTTTAATTGACTAACATTACAACTGAACGACAGATATATATTTCGCAGACTCAAAGGCACACGTTATGAATGCAAAGCCTCTCATTGAAGATTTCAAGGTTTGCACTTGAATCGAAAACGATGTGCGAAGTCGAGCGAATTCCAGCGATGACGCAAAGGTGCATTCTCACCGAAGGTTTGTCAGCGATCTAGCTGTCACGCTTGCGGTATCGCGCTGTCAGCATGTTTGCTCGTCTATGCAGAGCTTAACCGAGAAGCGTCGAAAGCCTGTGCGAGCACAACATGCCTGTCAACGCTCGCAACAAGGTTTGCTGCCAGAACGAGCCACGCCGCAAACCGACCGGTGAGGCATGCAAATACGTCTCTATGGATCCTGTTTAATTTCTTTAATTCCCTGAAGTTAATTATATATGACTGGCATCTTCATCTTGATCATTCGCTACCACACAGGAGTATTAGCTGATTGCTTCGTTATCTTTGTTTTTATTTTGGTGAGTTAGAACTTTGCAACTTTCGTATATTGGGGTTATTATTTTTTTGGATTTATGAGGTTAGGTTAGAATTTTGTTCACTCTTATAATTTGGAATTTTAAGATTTATTAGTTTTGGTAATTTTAGTATTTTTTAATTTTGGGATTTCGAATTTCTGTCATTTTGTAACTTTGGGGCTTCGGGACTTTGAGATCTTACAGTTTGGGGTTTTTAGGAATTTTTAATTTCTGCACTCTGCAATTTTAGGGTTTATAATATTTTTTAGTTTCGGAATTCTGAATTTTTTCTGTTTGCAACTTTGGGACTTTCAGAATTTGGAACCTTGGAATTGGAATTTTGGAGTTTTGGTATGTGAGATTTGGAACTATAGAATTCTGGAACTTGAGATTTGGGGATTTCCGAACTCTACGTCTTTGGAACTTTGAAGTCTTGGAATCTGAAGACTTTGAGAATTTATAATTTTGGAATCTTGGAATCTTGGTACTTTAGAACCTTAAGAATTTTTAAACTTTGAAACTTTAAAGCTGTAGAACCCTAGAAACTCTGAATATTAAAAATATCAGAAATACTAAAAATATAAAAACATCAGAAATATTAAAAATGTCGAAAATTTTAAACTTTGCACTAAAAAACAATGCATTGCAAATAAATAAATTCCACCGTCCAAAACTTCCTATCGATTTCCTCTCAACGTTTGGAAATTACTATTGCAAACTGCTTCGTTGCAATCAGGGTGAATTAAGGAGAAAGCTGCTTAAAATTCTAAACGCAAGACTCGATTGCACTGGTTCGTGGAAGGTGCAGAAGAAACCGCGTATTTAGTCGAATTTTATTTGGTATCGGCGCTAAATAAAGGGTTCGTATCCGAGTTAAAATAGAAGACGTGGCACGAGAGATGTATTTGTAAAGCTTGAAGCATCTCTTCCCGACGTGCACTTGGCACAAAGAGACTGAACGACGCCTGAATCATTGATCACCCGCTTGTTTACACGTGGTTAATTTTAGAAAAAGAACGGAAAGGGTTGTTAAGCTTTCGATATGCGTCCACGATGACACTATACCGTTTCTGTGATACGTTTGCGGCATTTATATTTGTTCAATAAATCGTAGGAATTGATGAACTTTTCCGTTCTGCCATAAATAATTTATCGACTACTATGAATAAATTGTTATTAAATATTAATTTAACACTAAAACTACCAAACCGGTCAAATGATTGCTCCACAAGTTTTTTATTATAAGGTACATATTTTGTTAATGCACATTCCTTGAAATTAGCATTGATTTTCATCAAGATAAACAATTGTGTGCACTAATTTATGTTTCGTCGTTTTAATTTATTCTTTAACTTCATTTGTAATTTCAAATTAAGTACACGTTATATGTCGATAGTAGTGTTAGTGTTAAGGATGTTTAGCAAGAATCAGTTTGATGATGTTTTTACAATTATTTAAAACCTAACAATAACAGTAACACAATTATAAAATAATTTTAAACATCACTGTTTAAAATTACTTTCAGCTATGCACGAGTATTAATTATGAATACGAGTTTGACAGAAGATGGATCCTTTCAATTTTAATCACACAGTATTATAAAATCAACGTCCGATAAATAAGTCGCTAATTCACAAATAAACACCGACAGATTTCGAATTTCGGATAATCTGTTTAACATGTGACATCCATCACGAAATATATTTCCGATAATTAATGAAACGAAATGAAGTAACTAATCGATTTATAATCGCACTGTGTTATTACATCAAAACTGCGAGTTTTGAACAAAATATTTCGGGGGAAGAAAAACATGAAAAAGTCTAAATTCTTTTCTACCGTGAACAGAATGACAGACTAAACGGTGAAAGCCGCAAAAATACGAGGCTTTATTTTATTCCGGGTATAAAAAGGAAGCGGGAATAACGTTCAAGCAAGAAAATTTGTTTTCGCTCCTTTTCGCGTCTCTGAAAATACCATAATTCAACGGGCACCAGAATGTTCATAAAAGTCGGACATATTTTTTGTTATATCGATTCTGTGTATAGAAGCGTTTAAGAATTTCTTTGACAAGGTTTTGTAACTTGTGAGTTATTTCGAAATTTAGGGATTTTGGGATTTTTGAAGGTGAAGATTTGGGGATTTAGGGATTTTAGGAATTTGAGAAGTTGGAGATTTAGGGATTTTGGGATTTGAGAAGTTGGAGATTTGGGGACTTAGAGATTTTGAGATTTGAGAAGTTGGAGATTTAGGGATTTTGGGATTTGAGAAGTTGGAGATTTGGGGACTTAGAGATTTTGAGATTTGAGAAGTTGGAGATTTGGGAATTTAAGGATTTTGAGATTTGAGGAGTTGGAGATTTGGGAATTTAGGGATTTTGAAATTTGAGAATTTGGAAATTTAGAAATTTGGAGATTTGAGAATTTGGAAATTTGGAAATTTGGGAATTTGGAAATTTGGGAATTTGGGGACTTAAGAAGTTGGAAACGTAGAAATTCGAAAATATAGAAATTTAGAGACTTGAGAGTTTGGAAATTTGGGATTTTGGAAAATTAGGAATTTGGAGACTTGAGGATTTGGATATTTAGGAATTCGCAAATATAGAAATTTGAGGAGTTGAGAATTTGGAAACGTAGAAATTCAAAAATATGGAAATTTGAAGACTTAAGAGTTTGGGCCTCTGGGCACTTATAAATTTGGAGATTCAATCATTTTGCAATTTAGGAATTTGGATATCTAGGAACTTCAAGATATAGGAATTTGATAACCTAGAAATTTGGGGATCATTTGACAACTTAAGAATTTGAGGATCTTTGAGGGCTCTAATACTTTAAAAATTTTGAAATTTTGAAATCTACAAAGTTCAAGTTCTAAGAATTGATCTGTGATGAACCATAAACTTGAAGATTTACTAATTTATAAATTTACTTATGAATTAGAAAATTGAACAATTAAAAAATCTGTAAAGTACATCTAAACTCCTAAATAAAATAATTTGCACAGAGCCCCGAAGGCAAATACCCCATTCGACGCTAACAGCATAACCTGAAATGGTTTATTTGAAATTTCTAGACACGAGCAAGACGAGAAATAGCCAGCTATAAAAATTCATTTCAATCGATACGAACCGCTGGTTTTTATGACACGATGGTTGTTATTTCACGTGGACGATCGAGCAACGTTACGACTCGATTTACATCGACTGAACTTCGTCGGGAAACGAGGCCACTGTATAATATTCTCCGTAGCGTTACACGTGCGAATCATAATACCGTTTAATGTTGTTCCAGGAGCTAGTAGACAGCCATTGTGTGGCATTTTAATGCATTTTGCTATCAAACATCGATCGATGATGCAACGTCAACAGCTACCGTTATCGGTCTCTAAAATCGAGTGTCAAAGTTTCAATCAGACTGAATCATTTATCCTCAAAATAACTCTGTCTCCGGTTTCATAAGATTTCAAACAAATCAGATCCTATTTTTACAGCTTCATAGAAAATGTCGCGGTAAATCTTTCCGATTCGATCTTCCTGTTTGTCCGAAATTCTGTACGATCAATAAAACGTAAATAATAGCCGCGATAAAAAAAGAAGCGAATTTGATGTCTCAATAAAATCAACGGATCAAACGGACTTCGTGTCCCAGAGGCATCCATTTGACGTTACCGGTCGATATCTAAGAAAAGAGTTGAAGAAAAATAGAATTTCTCAAATGCTTTACGAATGTTTACATTTCTAAAAAAATGTTTATAAAATAGGATCCCGTGATTCAACCGTTGGGTTGTGAAAATAATCCTAAAGAGATTAATTCTGTCGGAGAGGGCTTCCCGATGGAATTTTGTCGTTCGATCGCGTCATCTTCGCAAACATTTCCTCTCCGTGGCGCGAAAGCTCGCGAAATTTTGCATTTACGAGCAATTTGATTTACGACACGTGTAACCTTTCGTTGTCGTACCGCACGTGTTCTGTTTACCCCACGAGTTTGCCTCGAATTATCGAAGCGGACGAGGCGAACGAAAATCCGTCGACAAAAGGTAGGTGTAGGCTGATCCATCGCGCGATCCTGCAACGCTATCGGCCGGTTCCACCATTGACCTATTGAAAATCAATGCCCTGGACCTTCGACAAAGCCTCCCGGTGCCTTTTCCTATCGTCACACGGATGATCGCATTTCATTCTGCTGTAAACATCGCGCGGACCCTCGAGGATATCGAGAGCGGCAGGAAGAGTTTCCATCGATTTACACGTGACATCCACTTCCACTGATAATACCGAAAGTAACGATAACTCGTCTCGAACTTTCATTTTACCTCATCGTGTTTATTCGTTTCGATTTTCCCCATAAAAAGAGGGATTTACGTCGCTACTTTTTATATGGCGAAATTGAGCCTTTACAAAGTATTTTTTTGCTGCAGGAAGAAGTTGACAAAATAAGGTAATTGAAAAGTTAATGAAATTTTTTGTAATCTGTTACTGATCACCACTGTGTGCCAACATTGTGTACTAACTGTTTCATAACATAACCAATAAGATGACATTCAGCATAAGTTTCGATGTTCAATATCTTTTTTATTATCTTAAGAATTGGTGGATGTAGCTTGATGAACGTAAATATATTATTAAATTATTAAATTCAAGTTACACGAATTATCAGCAATAAATGCTCATAAATAAATTAACATAAATACGATACAACATACATAGGATAACTAACCCCACATATGTGACTTCACCTTAAAAATTTATATTAATTTTATTCAAAAGAGGTCACTGTAAATTTTCCTGATTTTATAATTGCAGTAATATGTTACAAAAAATTGTACTATATGCTTTTTATTTAAAAGCAGTAAAAATTTCATATCGCTTGAAAATCCATTTTAAACAAACTAAAATCTATACATGTCATATTTTCGTCGGTATCGAACATGGTCCAACCCTAAAGTTTCACCCTCCTAACGAGAAAACTTCCCTATTGAAGGTTGCTCCCTCGTGCAATCTTCAAAGGTTCACGATCAGCACGGTCCGTTAATGACCTCGGCGTTAAATGTAAATTGAGATTCGTTTTGGCACCGTGTCCCCGTGCACGTGCACGACGTACATCTTTCGCACGCGTATTCTGGAACGAGATCTTCTTCGACCTACAAAGCTGCCAAAACCGAGAAAGAAAACTGCCAGCTGAAGAGTTAATCAAGCAGAACTTTCGGATAAGGTTATGGAAGCTCCATTACTTCACGTACGCGACAAGATGGACAAATATACACGAGCGACGACCATTTTGAAGACACGCGATCAGAAGATTTGCGCGCACGTGCGTGAGCACGCTCGGGTGCAGTCGCTCCGATGCTTCCAAGCTTTGTCGAAAAGTTTCCCGGACGATTTGGGTATTTGGGTCAAGGTTCTTCTGGGCTGAACGAGCACAGTAATTTATGAAACCGCTCCGTTGAATCGATTAACCGATACATTGGGGAACGGATTGTGGAGAAATCGTGGCAAACCGAGTGTTCAGGGCGGTCTATCGTGCTCGAGATCTGTTTCGCTTTTCATTTTGTTATCGTTTCACGAAAGCTGTTCGTCATCCTTTCACTCTTTACGGTTGAAATGTGTTTTCTAGTATCGACTTCGAGTTTCAAATTTCTGTGGGAATTCGAAACAAGATTTGGAAGGTTTGAACTACTTTGGGAGGATACATATGTTCATGTTATTGTGGACATGTCGAATGACGAGATTGAATTCCGAGTTTGGGGAACGGGTATTTTGGAACGAGGGATTTAGGGATTTGAGGATTTGGTCATTTGCGAATTTCAGTTGGGGGTTTGAAAAATTGAGGAATTGGGGTATTTGGGGATTTGAGATTTGAGGAGTTGGGGTTTGAGGACTTTGGAGATTGAGTGCTTGGTGATTTGGGGATTGGGAGATTTGGAGGTTGGGAGGTTGGGAGGTTGGGAGGTTGGGAGATTTGAGGATTTGGAGGATGGGAGATTAGGGGATTTAGAGATTTAAGGATTTGGAGATTTGGAGGTTGGAAGATTTGGAGATTTGGAGATTGGAAGGCTGGGAGATTTGAAGGTCGGGAAGTTTGAGAGCTTGGAGACTCGGAAATTAAGAGATTTGAAGGTTGGGAGGTTTGAGAGTTTGGAGACTTGGAGATTAGGAGATTTGAAGGTTGGCAGATTTGAGAGTTTGGAGACTTGGAGATTAGGAGATTTGAAGGTTGGCAGATTTGAGAGTTTGGAGACTTGGAGATTAAGAGATTTGAAGGTTGGCAGATTTGAGAGTTTGGAGACTTGAAAATTATTAATTTGGGGATCTGAAGATTTGCACACTTGGGAATTTGGAGTTTCGGAGACTTGATTCTTCTCAAACTTATATTTATGAATTTCAGAATTTGTCAACTAAAGAACCTAAATATTAAAAAAGAGAACATACAGTTAAAAATCGCAAACTAAAATTCTCTTCAAATGTCCAACCTCACCCTCAGTTAAGTACACGTTGAGTACTCCACACCTACCGCTCAATTCGCACGTACCCATAACTGTTTCAAAAAATTCCACTTTCCGATCGAAAAGTCAAGAACGATTGACGCAAAGGAAGCGTTGGAGATAGTCAGCGGGGCAATAAACAGTAAACGTTCATCGTAGAGGTACGTTGAGGTTCCCGGATCGAAGTTCTGGCGCCGGGATGCTCCTCGGGCGTATGTACTTCCTGATGCGCGAATCATTCCCTCAGAGAGTGATTTACGGCACGTCGGAGAGCTTTCGGCATCCCGAAATAGTCGGGAACCGTTTAACGGAAACAAACGGCGTGTATAAATGCCGCTCTTGATGCATTGTTGAGAAAATATACCCTGAGAGACGCGGTGTGACGTCACTGGCGCACGATCATGACGCCTGTTTGTTTAGGTTGCCGGTCCATTCGCAGGGCGTCATCCCTTAAGCTCCTGATTATTTTATTGCCGATTCTCAGGGACGTACAGCGAAGGATCCTAGTGGTCAACGGCTTCGGAGTCAAAAACCAACGAACCCTTTGTTCCAACTATTATTAGAACCGTAGAGAATATCTCGGAACGTTAAGTACATAAAATAAAAGGGGGGAAAGGTGGCTACGTGGCAGTTTATAACGTGGTTTGCTGATTAAAGACTTGCGGTGAACTTGAAACACGAACAACGAACCGTCGGAAAGGAGATTTAAATTCTACATTGCGGGTTTGATAACAATTGTTGTTAAACACTGTGGATAATTTTATTCGGTTATAAATACGGTGTACTAAAGATAGCAATGTGGACTTTTGTTTTAATCAAAGCAAACATGAAATTTTTAGAGTTGAGTGATGTCGATCTTCTCGAAAATCTGTATGTAAGAATTTTTTAGTTTCTTCGAGTATTTTTTAGTAGATATTCATGATATAATAATTTTAGTCCTATGAATATGAATAATTCAATGAATGTGCTTACAATCAATTGAATCCAAGAAATACATTCAATCATTTTAATGCAATGAATATGAATACTTAAAATAATGTTAACTCTATAGTTACAATCATTTTGATCCAAGAAGTACATGCAATGAATATGAATACGTAAAATAATGTTAACTCCATAAGCACGAATAGTTACAATAATTTTAACACTAAAACTACCAAACAAATGAGCGCTCCACAAGTTTCTTATTACAAAGAACACATTTTATTAAAATACATTTCTTGAAATCAGAATTGATTTTCATCAAGGTAAAGAACAAATGTGTGTACTAATTTATGTTTCGTTTGTTTATTTATTTTTTGACTTCATTTTTAATTTCACATTAAGTACACATTATATGTCGGTAGGCTTAATGTTAATCAGAGTACAATAACATTAGCCCTATAAGTGTATTGATTTTTGAAACAAATCATGTCTTCGAAAATTTCAATCCGCATCACTCACCGAGTGACGGTTGCAAAATATTCGTTGACGCAAATTACTGTCCTGTTGCGCAAATTCAGATAATTTCTATCGGTTATGGCAACGCGCGCACGTCGGCCGTGTAACGATGATTTATTGCGCGGAGAACCGCGTAAGCGACCGTGATCCACCTGTGGCTGCGAATTCAATATTTGCTCAAGGCGATCCTCACCGCGAAAGAATCGTTTGTTCTCTCGAAATACGATGGAATAGAGAAAGTTCGAATATTCTGCTAAAATTTGAAATAACAGAACGCCAAGTTTACGTTTCGCAATGAGAGCATTAAGAATGTTACTGGAGAGTAAAATGTGGCCGATATATTATCGAGCCGTAGGTTCTTTATGTTATAAAAGCAAAAGGAGATTTACATTTTGATCCGAAAATACCTTCGTTGGTTTTAATATATCGATCTTGTATTTACACATCTCGGTGAGGTTAAAATAATTGGTAATTTTTTTTTGTCCGGTCGAACGTTGTAGCGATTGGAAAATGCAAAAATGCGAAGTAGAAAAGCGTGTCAGCGTTGGTTTGTTCTTTTACGAGCATTGTGGAAGATCGTGGAGGTTCAGCCACGCGAAATGCCGACTGTCGTTTCATGGTTGGCGAATCCTGGTAATCGCCACACTCGGACCGTGTCCTCTTCCTCGTTGGAGTCAGTGATAGGAATGGGAACGTATTGTTCGATCTCTTCACAAAATCGCCTCGATCGTTTTTGTTACATTTGCAATTTACGATCAATCACATTTATGGTCAATGTGGACATTGTCATTATGGTTCATATTGACATTTCATTATGGTTCAAATTCGATATTTGTAAATTCGTAAATTTCTGAGTGCCCAAAATTCATGGTCAAGGAGAACAAAGTCGCAATTTTGCAAATATATTTGACTATATCCAAGCCCCGAAAATATCTGCCCTTCCGTTTGAAAAATCGCTCTAAGATATACGAGTCGACCTGTCTATATAAAATCGTAGCGTGATAAATCACGCTTTTAAAATAAATCCTCACGCAGCGAAAAATACGAACCGAACGTTTACAAGGTACTCCAGAAACAACTGCCACTAGTTTCAATTCCACGGAAAATATTTGTGTTTCATAGAGGATTTTCTCAAACTCGTTCTAATGTCGAATAGATTTGATGCCGAAAGGTTTAACGAGGATAGTTCGAATCCTAACTAGAAATCCAGAGTGTATCGCTTTACCGTTACATTCGCAAATTCGTGTTTAAATCTCTCTGCTTACGGTACTGCTCGTTTACACGCATTTAGCAATCGCTTCGATGACTATATTCCGTCGATAAAGTTCGCTGATTCCGATGGGAAATTCTCGCCGCCGTTGGGATTACGTGATAATTACGAGATAATTGTTTCTTTGTCACATTCTCGAACGAGTAATTAATTCTGTGCGACGGTATTTCGATAAAATAATTTATTTGTACTTCGCGCAATATGTATTTAATTTTTACGCATTGAGAAGTTTGAATAATTAATTTAAACGATTATTTGTCTTTGTGCACGAATGCACTCGTGCAATAAACGTTATATCGTTACTTTTCGTTTTATCTGTAATTATACAACTGATTTATTAACAATAATATTTGTAAAGTAATATATATTAATATATTGATAAATCTGCTTTGATACTTAAACGATGTATTATTAATACTATTAAGAATAATAATCCTGAGATATCCTGGTAGAATGTTCAAATAAAATATGAAGAAGATGAAGTTTATCACAGAAACCCATTTACTTATTTTTTTGTATGAACTTCAAACTTATGTCTAACCTGACCTAACCTATCCTGTCATAAAATGGCTACTCAGTGAATCAGTTACAAAGTAAACCGTGAATCAGTGTCAAAGTAAACAGTGAAGCTACTAATGAATCTATTTGCAAAGCAGTCAATGAATGCAGTTGCAAAAAGACCAATGAATCTATTTGCAAAGCAACAGTGTCTAACCTAACCTAACCTATCTTGTCATAAAATGGTTAATCTGTGAATCAGTGTCAAAGTAAACAGTGAAGCCACCAATGAATCTATTTGCAAAGCAGTCAATGAATGCAGTTGCAAAAAGACCAATGAATCTATTTGCAAAGCAACAGTGTCTAACCTAACCTAACCTATCCTGCCATAAAATGGCCACTCAGTGAATCAGTTACAACGTCAACCGTGAATCAGTGTCAAAGTAAACAGTGAAGCCACCAATGAATCTATTTGCAAAGTAGTCAATGAATGCAGTTGCAAAAAGACCAATGAATCTATTTGCAAAGCAACAGTGTCTAACCTAACCTAACCTATCTTGTCATAAAATGGCTAATCAGTGAATCAGTTATAAACAGTGAATCAGTGTCAAAGTAAACAGTGAAGCCTCCAATGAATCTATGTGTACGACAGTCAATGAATCCACTTGCAAAACAATTAATGAATCTGTGTATAAATTAATTTAGTTGCAAAGTAATAATATTGCAAATAATTAAGAAAATCATTGAGAAAAATGATCGGAGGATAGACGAAGCATCCGGCACGAAAGCAGCCTCACACGAGTAAAAATAAAAAGAGTTGATGGGAACATTGAGAATGAACGATGTGACTCGCACGATACTCGAGGCAGCGACGACACGCTGTCGCATCGGGCAAACGAATTGGCCATCCGAGACCCAATTGCGTCACCGAATTATTATTGCTTCCACGAACGTTCTATATACATTCACTGTCGCATAAAAAGACGCCGGCACGAAACCATCCGCGAGAAACTTTTATTTCAGCACCGGTCGTTTCGCGCGCACGCCTCGCTCCGCTTTTTCCACGAATCGACACGGACCGGCTAAATTTGAATCTCGCCAACAGCCAGCAGAGCGATTGACGAACTCTGGCTGTGCTTTATCATGCTGCAGATACGGAGGAAAAGCCCTCTTGCTATTGTCGGATAATTCATCAGGGTAACGGCCTCTAAAAAGTCACATTTGTATGCAAGCTATTATAGTTGAAACGAGTGACAGGTTCAAAAACGAGATTTTCATGGATAAATCAAATTATAATAATAACTGTAAATACTGCTAGATGACTTTTAATTGTCTTCTTTCTTGTGTGGGTTATTGAAGAAATATATTGCTGTCTAGATACTTTCAGATTCTTTCATAGGAGACCACCTTTTTGGAACAAGGTATATGAAATAATATGTATATGTATATGTATAAGTTTAGATCATATGCATTGTTTACTGTAATAGTTTATGAATTATGTGCAATCTATGTAGTTTAATGTTGGTCTATTATAAAATATATCAAAATACGAGATCATAGTCATGGGAGATAGAAGACGTCACATATGTGAACATGATGCCTTCATGTATATATGTATGCATTTACTCATACGTAATGTTACACTATAGCTTCAGATCAAAAATTAAAATAAATAATTCTTAAGACAGTAGCTCACTGATATTATGTAAAATGACTCAAACATACATGTAAAGATGTTAAATGCTAGAGTATACATGTATCGATTCTCTACCAGATGGTGCACTCCTGTGCGACGCAGTTAATGGAGCCCCATTATAAAAGCTCCAGGGTGTGCCAACAAATTATGCACGTTTGCTATTATATAATTTAATAGACATAATTAAAGATTGGGTCGATATTACATAATGAACAGAGAATACATTGGTATTATGTAATAAACACAGGTTAGGTTAATATTAAAAACAGAGGTTAGGTCGGTGTTATTTTAAAATTACATACGTTCAAAATAATTATTCATTATAGTCATTATATCATCAAGATTACAGTTATCTATTTTCACGTTTTATTGCTCATACATATTCTGTATGATTTTAATTCTTTATTTCTTTATTTTAATTTTCCTTTCAAGTATAATGACAGAAATTTTAACCGAAGCACATATAGCAACCGATCAAACATGATTCCAACACAAAGCACTAGAAAATCAGCTAAGAATCGGAAACTGATTCGATTCAGCTGCTCACGATTCAACCGTACAATTCACCGATCTCAGCTATGGTTCCTCAGTCTAAACAAAGTCTGGTGCACCTTTGGCCCGTTCTAAATCGGTGCATGGAACGCAAGTTTTTCCCTAATTCTCCGTGGCTGGTATCGTGTTGTTCACGAGCGGATTCTTTTCGTGGGCCAAGTAACACAGCAGGGATTTCGCTAGACGAGAGAGATTCCGCGTGAGAGCAAGATCCGCGTGTAAGTGGCCGGGGTTTATGGTCGGTCGTTGAAAATAACGCTGGATGCGCCTCTTCGGGTTCGTCGACCGAGCCTGAGAAGCATTGACGTCGCTCTGACGCAGGATGCGCTCCAGCTTCGCCTCTAAACTATCCAATAGAGTCCGCGGACCAACGGCCAGCAGCCGGCTCGTAATTGACGAGACTATTTTCGTGCTTTTTATGTAATCCATTATGGCCTGGCCACGGGAGTCGATCGATGCGGTCGAAATGGATTCGTGCTTTGATCCCGACAGAGACAGAAATCCTCTCGAGAACTCTTCTACGGGCTGGACGAGATGAAACGATCACCGCTGTTAATTCGTCGAGTTGGTGGCACTGCGAGCTTTGAACTCGACCGCGACAGAGCGTAGGTGAACGGGACGCGTAATTGAATAAACGGTTACGACCGATTCGTGGGCCGCCTTTGGCTAGATAATAGTTTTCAACGGTCGTACACTCGAGAGCAAATCTGCCTTTAAGATATGACTATCAAGGATCTACTCGTTCTACTTGTTCATTTTTAAGGATTCTTCAGACTTCAAGTTTGAGGATTTTGGGGATCTTGAGATTTGGGTATCTGAAGATCTAAAGTTCAGATTAAGAGTTCGGTTTAAGTAAAAACTCTGTTTAAGAGTTCAACAATTTGGGTATACAGGAATTTGTGAATTGGAGATTTCAGCTATTTGATCATCTACAATGGTGAAAGCGTAGAAGTTTACTAATATACGAATCCTTGAACCTAGAGATTTAGGAACGTAGAAACTTGGGAACCTTCAGAACTGGAAATCCATAAATAAATCTTGGGATCTGAATAATTAGAATTTTGAGGGTGTAGCAATATGCTAATACAAAAATTTGTGGATTCAGAAATTTGGTATCATAATAACTTTGAGACCTTATAATTTAAAAGAGATTCGAAGAAATTAAACATCCGCAAAGCTGAAACTTGCGATATAACCTGTACACAAGCATCGAGTGTATTTCTACTTTTTGTCTCACTGCAAAACCTACTCATACAAGTAAAATTGATGGCAGCTCAAAGCAAGAAGGTACTTAAACGATACTGTTTGCCTTTGCCGCTATAAACGCGTCGTAAATGCAAATTGTAAATCGAAGTTATCTCCCTCGACGGATAAAAACGCGATTGCAGAAGTTATAAACAATTATAAAATCTATAAACATTTGCGAGAAAAATACGTATTAGAAAGGTTACTCGATTCAAATTACCCAGTCAATTTGGATATTTTTAACGCGTTGACAGTGGCGTAAATGGCTGTCAGTCGCATCGGAATCGTTACGAAACCATGAATATCACTTTCAATTTCGCTGAGACGAAAATGCATGTCCACGATACGAGAGACAAAGAAAAAGAAGATAATTGCCGGTGGTAGTTTTGTGTTCACGATTTCACGCCCACGCGCGTGTAACGCAAATTACACGCTTTCGGTAATTAACAAGTGCAACCGATCGTTTAAAACACACCGGTGTGTAACTTTCACTGGATAATTTGCGATAGCTCTCGGGGAGTCTGGTTATTTGCATGGAACGATAATTTTACGACTCTTTCGTCGCCGAAGAATGCCGATACTTATACGTTTGCGCGACTGTTTAGAAACGTTCGGCTCGTCGTTCGTTAAAGATGTAAAACAGGCAATCTGCGAGAATTAACGCTCCGCCGATGAAACGGGCAATTCGAGAAAGTCTCGTACTGTGGGATAGAGTTCTTCAAAGAAGATAAATTTCTTCCACGGAGATTTTTAACGGTGTCGTGTTTGCCGGGATATCTTCATTTACAATTGATTACGAATGCAGTAATAGAAACTTTGTACTTTCGTGATGAAAAATTATTAGATGAAAGTTGTGAAACTGCTCGATGCGCGGTGAAAACATTTTTCAGAGATCCGTTAAAGGATTGGTGTTAATTACGACTCTTTAGCGGAGAAATTTTTTGGTTGAATCTCTTTGTTTCAAGTCGTTTTTTTAACGAGGTTAAATTTTTTTAATTGTGAGCATTGATTGGAGCTTTGTGTATTGGAAATTTGAAAATTTATTGAGGAATTTAGGGACTGGGATATTTGAAAATTTAGGGAGGTAAAAAGTGAACATTTTTGAATTTTCAAATCTGCAAGACTTCAGTAGATAAATCATCAAATTTCCACATCTCAATATTTCCTAATTTTCTCAAATTCTCACATTCTTGAAATTTTCCAAGTCCCCAAATTCTTATATTCTCAAATTTTACATATCATCAAATTCTCAAAGTCCCAAGTTTACAAAGTCCTAAGTCTCCAACTTCCAAATTCCCCAAATTGCCAAATCACCAAATCCCCAATTCACCAAATTACAAAATCACCAAATCACCAAATTACCAAATCACCAAATCACCAAATCACCAAATCACCAAATCACCAAATCCAAATCTCTAAATCCCCAATTCCAAAATCTTCCAATCCCCAAATTTCCACATTCCCAAAATTCTCCAACTCCCAAAATTCTCACACTCTCAAATTTCCCATATCCTCAAATTCTCAAAGTCCCAAAAACACCTCAAGTCCCCAATTTCTCAATTTTCCAACTTCCAGATTTCCAAATTTTCAATCCTGAAATCCCAGTTCCTCGAACTTCCGATCTTTCGAAATTCCCTAGAGAGAAGGACCCACCAAAGTCCTCACGATGACGCAGCGAGAAGCTCACATTTTCCAAGAAGAAGGCCTACGTGATCATCGGGATTCGATCGACGATTGTTCTCTCTCCTCCGGCTGATCATGACGTCAAACGACGTGGTATTTCATGCTAATGCGATAATGATTGGGCCAGTTAGGAAGCCATCAATTGACCCTACCGGTATCACGCGTGTCCTACCAATGGTCATCGAACCAGAGACCGAAAAGATGTGGAAGGTAAGACCGAGAAAAATATGAATATAAAGGAGGATCCTCCAGTGAAAGTTTGACCCTAAGTGGATTTCCTTGGCCAATCATGCAAGATCGGTTGGATAGATTATGTTTCGACCATGTCCCACTGCGTGGGAGCTTCTATACAGTGGCTCTCAATGTCGACACTAAACATTCTGTTTACTGTAATTCACTTAGATTTATTTTTCTTCGAACAGATTTTAGATATGATGAAAAAAGGATTGCCATAAAGAAACGTATATGGAAGATACTTTTTATATTGAACTAACTGAAATGAATTGCTATATTAAATACAAATATGAAGTCATTGTTTGTTAAATGAACTTGTAGTTTAAATTAAATTAGCAAAGTTGTTAAGAAACTGTTTTTTAATTTATGTATCACGATCCAACAATATTACTTTCTGTTAAATGAATAAAACCAAAAGTTATATTTTAAGTAACGAAAATACAAAACGCCTAGTTTAATTTGAATTAAAATTGACAGATATATCGAATTTTATTTTGAGCTGCTACATACGTAATCACTTAAGCCAAATGTTTAATGAATAAACGTTATGAAGAGACAGTTAAAGAAAACAGATGAAAAGCAACGACACGGCGAATAAACCATCACTCGAATCATTCCATCGTTTCGAAAGGGAAGAACAATTTGTGATTGTACGAGAGGTATAGCCTCGTTTGAAGTTTGAGTTAGCCTCAAGATACTCTTACATCTGCGACGTTCTGTCTAATTAATTAATTTCACAATTAAGAGTCTTTCGTTCATGCGACACGACAAGACTTTCCTCGTCTCCGGCTGTAATTAGCGATAATGAATTAGAAAGAGCCCGAGACAGCTCTCCAGGCTGCATTTCAAAAGTTCACTTTCGCCATACCGATGTCTCCAATGTCATTTCGATTAAATTACTCCTACACAACCCCGAATTATAGTAGCAATTACTTTCTACTATCTTAAAGTTCAATCTTCTTCGTGGAGTTATCGTTTCGAAATAATCAATGCAATTATGGTGCATTTTTTGGGGAATTAATTGTATAATTGTTTAAATAACCCATATTACATTTTTATTGATTCTCGGGATTTAGATTCTTGTTTCCAGTTTAAATTTTCTTATTTAAGTTTATTGTGAAAATAGGTTATTAAAATATTTGTATTATGGTCACTTAAAAGGATTCTTTTATGAATTTTTTGCAATTAAGAATGGAGTTATTTTTTTGTCATTTTGAGAGCAGAGTTTGGTTCTTGGATTCTTTGCTAACTTGAGTGAAGAGATACCTAGTTTTGGTTAAATAGGCAATAATATTCTGGAGAGGATTTAAACAACAATTTTAGGTTAAGTTCAAAATGAGATGAAAATTCAGTGATGCAAGTCAATGATTACTTAGTCATATTTATGACATTTAAACTCAATTATTTGACATAGGTATAAATCCAAATTTCAATTACATTCGATGCTCCATAAGTAGTTGATTAGAGATGCTGAAAATTTCAAAAAAATTGATGTTAGTAGATCGACGTGGTCACATGTGCAGGAGACATGTGGAGACACATGGTCACATACGGTAGGTTTTTATACAGAAAATCACAACTTGAGAAAATAAGTAATTAAAAGACTTGTCATTTTGGAACAGTGTAAATTTAAGTATCTATAAAAAAAATTGAAGAATTCAGAGATCTAATTGATTGATTGATTGATTTTATATAGACCTCGACTGCTATGATCATTGGCCTATTCAGAGATCTGAAAAATTCAGTAAATTCAAAAATTTAGAATCTTAAGAAAAGAGTTCGATAAAGTTTGAAAACTTTGAGAGTTATAGATTTTGAATCTAAAAACATCTCCCTGGCAACCAGATCTGCAAAGAAAAATGCACACGAAGTGCCATCACATGACTGTCCCACAGCTCACATTTAATCCACCCCTTCCCTAAAATCCTTAATCCGCCGAAACACCAGTAACTCGATAAACGTTATCTCATCTGAATTAACTAAATTGCAACCTTCTGTCATGCACTAACACCCAGCTCGAGATAAACCTCTTTTCCCTCCGTTACAGGACTATCATACCCACTGCAGAATTTAGGAAAGACTCGATGCATAAAGTTCGATAGTATACGGTCGTTTAACCAGGGATTCGACCGGGAGTAGATCTCGTGGGATACCGGGGGCAGATCTTCTTTTTACGGATCGTCGAACTACCAGGCCGGCATGGATAAAGGACCCAGCGATGGAATTCGGATGTTCTCCGAACGGCTGTTATTCTACCTGCGTGCCGTGCAAGGTCGTTCAGCAGGGACGAATAAAATACCAACGACCACAGGGACGTGCACCACGGGGAACAAGAAAAAGGGCCGACCATTTCTTTTCTTCGTTCTGGACGCGACGCCTTGTTTGATAATCGACGCATAGGCTAGCACGGTTCCGGCCGCGCATCTTGATGCACTCGAATGCACTCACGTTTCCTTTCCTCTACGGTTGCACGTGTGCGGCACCTCTCGAAAACATGCTCTCTGTATTCTAATACTGACTTCTGTCGGTCGGTTTTAATATTTTGGGCACCTTGCTTAGGAATTTGGACAGCGATGTTTGTGGATGCAAGGTGTTTGAAGGGGTTGAATCGATACTTGAGTATGGAAAGCATCGTTCAAATTCGAATCTTGCGTTTGGTAAACTGGTCTTCATATGAATCTTCAGGTGGCCAAGTGACTGACTCCACTTTTTCATTTCTTTCGTAATTTGTCTGCTTTATAGAACATTATTTCATAAGAGAAATTTATGAACATTCACACTCTTTTATTAACTGAGCATGAACAACGTAAATGAACGTTTAATTATTTCAATTCAAGCTACCACTTTGGAACATTATCATAAAGTTTGTTTTCTATTCGCAAAATGACAAAAATTATTTTTTTGTCCAAGTTTAATAAAACATTCATTTCTATATTCTAGTTCATTAGAATTTTCTTCTTCGACTTCATTAAAACATTATCAATCTTCTTCAAGTACATTAAGACATGTTAATCACGTTTACATTGACCAAAAAATATTTGACTAAGGATTCATCGGTAACTTGTCAACGAAGAGGAATTGTCAGGATGAAAACTGGAACCATTTCTGGCTGTCAATTTACGAGAACCGAACAGGAGAAGGAAATAGACGAGAACGCGATGCTAGGGGCACAATAATACTTAATGAAACGGCTTTTGTCGAATGTAGGGCAGAAGGCGCGTGCTTCGCTGATGGATGTAACCTTAATCGATCGAAAGTCCGCAGTGTAAGCTGTCCGCTCGGTAAACTAATATCCGAATGATCCGTCGAGCGTCCCACCATATACACCTTCGGCTTTGTTACCGGAACGCATATATGGGTCACGTTCTCGTCGTCGGATCTCATCGTTTCTATTTGCCAGGGCGAGAATCGAGATGCAAACTTGTCCTGATACTCCTGACGTGTAACGCGATCTCGTACCGATTTCTATATCGCATCTCATTACCTTTACTCTCAAAATGTAATGGGTGCTAAAAAATCATTTCACAGATCTGTATTGTAAAATGTATTTGAAAGTATTATTTAGTAGATTGTAACAACTTTGGTAGATTGTAATATGTAACTTTGGTAGACTATGGTACAGTATATGGTGATTTGACATGTGGAGGTATATGTGGAGAGATAGTGTGGCGATATAGTACGTGGAGATCTAATATGTGACGATTTAATGCAGGTAGAATAAATGGAAATATGGGACGCGTGGAAATTTAATGTGTGCAAATACAGCGCGTGGAAATAGGGCGCGCGAAAATACGGCGCGTGGAAGCACGGTGCACGAATATACGGCTCGTGGAAGTATGGTGCGTAGAGATACGACGCATAGAAATTCGATGCGTGGAAGTATGACGCGTAAAGGGATCTAACGCGTGGAAATACGGTGCATAGAAATATAGGAGATATAGGGGTTCAATGCGTGGAGATACGGTGCATGGAAAAATGGGGCATATAGGGGTTCAACGCGTGGAAGTAAGGCATGTAAGGAAGTCTAACGCGTGGAAATACCACGTGCGAAGGTACAATGCATGGAGGTACGATGCGTGGAGATACTATGTGTGGAGATACGATGCGTGGAAGTACGATGCGTGGAGATACGATGCGTGGAGATACGATGCGTAGAGGTACGATGCGTGGAGATACGATGCGTAGAAATATGGGACATATAGGGGTCCAACGCGTGGAAGTAAGGCATGTGAGGAAGTGTAACGCGTGGAAATACCACGTGTGAAGGTACGATGCGTGGAGGTACGATGCGTGGAGATACGATGCGTACAAATATGATGCGTGGGGATACAATGCATGGAAATACGACGTGTGAAGATTCGATGCGTGGAGATACGATGCGTGGAAATACGGTGCGTGGAGATACGACGCAAGACGATCTAACATATAAAAATCCACCGTATGGAGATCTAACATATAGATATACTAATGTGTAATAATTGCACTGCATAAATGTACCATATCAATACAACACACGGCAACACATCATAAACACACATACATCTTATTAAAAAGAAAAATAGTCCGCTTATTACATAAAAATGTATCAAACAACGCATTAAAGAAGTATCTTTTTGTAACAAAAATGTTCCTCCTCTCATTTTCAGTGACACGGAGGGCACAATGCGAGCAATAAGAAGAAAACTGACACGTCTCGACTACGATTTCCGAGAATTCAGCCAATATTAATTGCCAACGACGAAGGCGCGCCGATGCGTGTCGCTCGAAATTATTCACCGACCACATCTGATGCGATTCTCATGAATAATGAGCCGTGTCTCGCTGTTTATCGCTCGATGCTCCGTTATTTGGTGCGATTTTAGACGCTAAATATTTCGCAGGAACTCCCGACCACCGAAACTCGTGTGCGAATGTGGCGCGTTCTCGAGCTTTAGGGGCTGCTCTAAATAGACGCGACAGATTTACGTGGCCAAGGGTGGGAAGGACGTTCCATTAAATAAAACGTTGTGAATACACTATTAGGGATACGATTCCCAGAACGGGGTGGTGATTTTACGAATGAACTGGGTTTTGCATACGATTAGACAGTGTGTTGATTCGTGAGGTACGTTAATGATTCGAAGACCTTCAACTTTCTTATTTGGATATCATTCTTTTTATAAACAAAACTGATTCATTTCAAAACTGTTTTGTGTGAAGTAAATTACTCTTTATTTTAGAAGTAGTTTATTTGTCTTTGTGTTACTTTTGAGTCAGAATAATATATTTTTTATTATGATTAATGTATTTAATGTATTAATGTCTTTTAATGTATTTCTATAGTGATTAATATATTTTCTATGATTGGTGATTAATTAAGAGACTTCATGATTTATATTTTTGTTAGTTTGTTTTCTGATCTTTATGATCGCTTTTGATTTATTAATTATGTTAATTATTTTTTCTGAGTATATTCGATCCTCACAAAACTTGCATTGAAATTAAAAAATGAAACTTGCTTAATCAAACGATTTTATTCAAATCGAACGAATTCATCTGACTAAAATAAATTCACTCCAGTTACATGAATATATTAGTACGATAATTGCTATCATTTTCTTCAAATAAATCCGTTAAAACGAAAGTTCTAAGTTCAGTAATACACAAATCAGAAATTATTCTTGGTCATACCGCATCCTGGTCTCGCAAGGGTTAAATCGTTTCGCCGGAAGAGCGCCATCGATGGTATCATATGTGCAATTTATGCAGCGACGACTAATAAAGTATCGCACCGTATTCATCCCGCTAAAAGATTGTAATAGCGAGTCGAGGGTTCTATGGTGTGTGGGGTAAAACGACGCGTGGCAATAAGAACAGTTTCCACGAGCGAACGCGTGTAAATCCCTCCCTCGGGTGCTGTCCCATGAACTTTCTATATTACGAGATTTTCTGAAATATTCATGCGAACGATAACTGTACTTCCTTTACATTTGTATGTACATGAGGTCCCGTTACACGAGGTGCAAGTATAGCGAATAGCGAGCCACGGCTCGTAAGTAACCCCGGCAAAAGAGACCAAAGAGAACCGCCATGACTACTTGAGTTTCCGCTGAAAATCCATCAGCCGATAACGGCCATTTATTCTGCACACACGTACGCCTTCCTGTCTGACTGCGAAACAACCTTATGTCTAATAGCGATGGGTTACGATACATACTGATGATACTCGAACAATTAGATACCCTGTGCAATAGAGAACTGATTTTAGAGATATCAATTTTTACGTTAATTCGTGTTTGGGGACACAAATCTCCATTTGTAGATATGTTAAAATATTCTCAAGTTATAGATAGATTAATTTATTGAGGTATCAGATTCTATTTTTAGAACATATTGACGGATTTCTATGTGGATATTGTCCCTCAATACTTATGTCGTATTTCTACATTCCCAGATTTCGTCACATATCGATTTATAGTTTTTGAAATCTACATCGCGAAATCACTATAACTCCGACTCCTATATCTGTAGATATCTACATGTGTAGATTTCTGAATCTTTTCAAATCTCTGAAGACCGAGGTCAGTGTAACTCTCGATTACTACATTCATAAATTTCTATATTCTCTAGCCAGTATATCCCTAGATCTCTGCTTACACAGATCCTTAGATCTCCAGATCCTATATCGTCAAATCCTTATATCTCTAGATTCCATATCTTCAAATCCCCACATCTCCACATCTCTACGTCTTCAACACCCCACATCTCTATATCCCCCGATCCATAACACCCTAAATCCCCAAATCGCTGATTTAACAAATTCCTGATCCCTCTAGCATTTGATCCCTATATCCCTACAATTACTAATTTCTATGTCCCTAGACCTCCACATTCCCATATCCTTAGACCCCTCTCTGCTCAAATCCCCGCATCCAAATCTCTCCAATCTCTAATTCCCTATATCTCCACTATATATCATTTAACATAAAATTTTAAAAAATCTCTAAAACCTTATAATCTTTCCATATCCTTAAATGATGAATTCTTTAATATTTCAAGAACCTACAACCGACTATATAAATAATCGAAATCGCACGTTTTCACCGATTTATAAATACAGTTCCATAAACATCAAATAGGAATATATTTATTTGTGCAGTGCATTTATCTTCTTAGTGTCTCCTCGGTGTTCCTCTTGTTTTTATCGAGAACGATCGCGAATCTTCTCGAATGCAAGGTGCGTTCGAAAATCGAGAACCGGTTTTTGGAAATGTTCTTATCGTAATACATCGGTGAATGTTCAATTTTTCAGCAAGTTCTCGAGGTCGGTGGATCGAAGCACTTGTTGCATTAAGGTCCCGACGTTTTTAGTAGGCTGCTCGGTGCCTACGGCACTCAAGCTCGTTTTGCTAAATGCATTTTCTTGGATGTTCAGATTAGAGATTATGGGTTATGGACCCTGGACAGTACCTGGGTCTTTTAGGAGCCACGTTTAATCGAAGGTCACTCGTTTATGATAGAATGATCTCTGGTTAGACGTAAAATATTTCTGGAATTCACAAACTGTATTTACAATTTTTCCAATTCAACTACAAAAACTTTCACTTTTCAAATATTCGTTTAGGGTACACTCCTCGACTAATAAAGTATCTCGCTGGATGGACATACCGTTAAGTAGGATCATCGAAAAAGCACCGAGAAACACGGTTACAGCTAGCAATAGGTGAGAAACCGGCAGAAAAACAAGGGCCGCAGATGAACCGTGTCGACCACTTGTGCTTCCTGTGAAAACCCGTCAAGAAACGACAAGTGGCCACCATGGGATCCGTTAAGTCTTCCGTATCTTCGAGCAAATATGTAGAAGTGGACGTTACTCATGCGAGAAAAAGATTTCATACAAAAAGCGTTCTCTGTGCACTACCGTCTTCGAATCGCGATCGCACAAGTAGTATTCTCTACTACTTTAGAAATAACTGCTAATCAGGGAAATAAACAGCTGTCGAACTTCCTTACAATTAAAATTTTACAAGTTTTGATTCATTATATTTTCAAGTATTTGTGTATCATTTATTTCTTTTGGGTCATTGGGTTTCATTTGGTCATAGCTTATTTATTTACTGGTTATTATGATTTATTTATAAGTGATTGGAAAGCAATTTTCTTGTTGCAGTTTCGATTTTCTGAAGCTTATGTTAAATGTTTAACAATTTAGGGACGAATAATTTAGGTATATACTATTGTTACAAGTTCATGTACTGCGTTCCTCTCAGAAAATGCAATTGTTTCCTCTCATGTCGAAAATTTTAAAACACCCGTAAAAAAGTACATTTATTCGATTCAAAATGGAAAACGAAAAACGTGGAGCACAAAAGTGAATCGCAAAAACGCATCATTCCTAGCGGAGCTTTGAACATTCGTTTCACATTTGCAAGCTCACTGTTCACGCAACGGGAAATGAAATTTTCGGTCAACGGATTTGGTCGAATTTAATCACCGAATTCATTGGGAGAGCTGTTGAAAATATTCTCACTCAGATTGTCACTTTATGCCGTGTCCTATAGAAATTGGGTTGTGAATGAAAAATATTCGACATTCAAAACTATTGGAAATGAAATTTTCTCTTTGCCTCAGTTGTGTCTAAAGGTGGATCCAAAAAATCAGTTATATTTCATTGAATTTTTGTTCAATTTGTCCTGATATAAATAGGTCCAGAAATACAGATAATAGGAGTAGTAATATAAAATCTAATAAAAATAAAATCACAGAGATTCCATTATAAATACACTTACATCACATAATTTCTACTTCACTAGTTCATAAATGATTCTATGAAGTATTGAGTTCTAATGTAATTTTAATATATCACAAAAACATTAGTCCTCAAAATAAATTTCTAAATGTACCACTTCGATGCTGTATCCAGTTTTCTTAAATATTTTCCAAAAATAAATTAAATGATTTGCATACAGTTTAACAATGTACCCGTTAAATTAAGACGTTGATTTCCGCAGCACCTTGACACGCAAATTAAACCGTACACTTAGTTACACATAGAAGAACAACATAAAGAGATCGACCTAATTCAGTCCGCAAGAAATGCGACAGCCATAAATATGGTTGCTCAAACGAAACACGAGCGAGAAGTAACACGACTACCAGTAAGAAATCGTCTAAAAAGAAGGAAAAGAATCCTTCCCACAGAATGGTCGTACTGAAACAATAGAATTACCAGTGACACGACCTCTGAATTAATGTCCCACCGACGGACACGCGGTTACACCAAGTACAAGCATCCCCGTTTGTCCTGCGGTCCGGTCCGGGATCAGAAATAGCGGAAATTCAATTACCCGTTGTGTATATCGTGTCTCGGGCATCTCGCGGCTCCTCTAACGACTATCACGCGGTAGTCCTGATTCTACATTGATTGCCTCAACGACCAGGTTCGTACGTGCAAAGTCACCTGGAGCAGGCTACCTATTCGCCTGTAATTCAGCCTTCTTTTACTTTACTTCATCAGAGTTGAGCTTTGCTAGGGATTAGTTTTGATCTTATTTAGTCTGAGCGAGGTTCTCAGGCTAGATTCATACTAGGCAAGGAACATCATAGGTAAGGGTTATCCTAGGTAAAGTTTATCCTAGGCAAGATTCATAATAGGTAAGGTTTATCCTAGGCAAGGTTCATACTAGGCAAGGTTCATCATAGGCAAGGTTCATCATAGGCAAGGTTCATCATAGGCAAGATCATAGTCAAGGTTTATCATAGGCAAGGTTTATCCTAGGCAAGGTTCATCATAGGCAAGGTTCATCATAGGCAAGGTTTATCTTAGGCAAGGTTCATACTAGGCAAGGTTCATCATAGGCAAGGTTCATCATAGGCAAGGTTCATTATAGGTAAAGTTCATCATAGGCAAGGTTTATCCTAGGTAAGGTCCATGCTAGACAGATGCTAGACTTCATTGTTGTAGATTCAACATAGGTAAGAGTTAAGGAAGACCTACACTTCTAGGTTGTCACTAATGGACTAGTGATCTACGGACTTCTGAGGTTCCAAGCTTTCACCACTCCCTAAGATCTTCCAAGATCCTAGACATTTTGCAGTTTATAGAATTCCATAGACGTTTCCCTAGGTACCAAGCCTAGTACCAGATCTGCCTATTAATCAAGAGTGTACGTTGCACCCAAGTGTACCTCGGGCCAGTTTATCCTGGAGGAGGCAGACGCGTCGTTTCTGGTTTGACCGCGTCCACCTGGAACACGTCACGCGGACCTACGACTGATATTTATGCATGAGGACGCATATGCGCTATACGATGCATCGCGATGGATAGAATATTACTATTTATTATAGTGGCCCGGCGTCAGCCGCGGGACGAGGTGCCGTTAGGCGACATAGACACCAGTGACACACATTTCCCTGCTCGTCCTAGTCGTTTATCCACTCGACTCTCTGTCGAGGATGACTCGAGCCACGCGAAGGAAGCGGGGCATGATTAATAAGTATACTCGCATGTGTGCTGAATCGATCGGTTTTTTCCTTTTCAGAGGGCGCACCATCTAGCGGGTGGAGCTGAACCTTTTCTCTTTCGATTGGAATATGTTAATTTTTGGGCAAGGGCTTTTGATGAACCTTGTGAGGCGCTTCAAATCGATTTAGACATGTGAAGAGAAAGTTTTAAAATTTAATTTTATGCAAATTTCAGAAACATGAAGTTCGTAATTTTCGAGTACTTTGAAATAAATTAAACGTGAATACCTTCGGTGAAATCAGAAAACAATTAAATCTTCACTTAATGATTTATGTTCGAGATCCACATCAAGTTGTCATAAACGTTGTACTTAAAACGTGGCAGAAATATAACTGGAAGAACGACAAAGTCATTTTACCGTTGCGATAAATCAAATCGATAATACTCAAACTTGATCCACCGGCAATTTACCTCATTTTACATCCATTTCCATTAAGTGCGTGTCGTTTAAACATCAAGTTTCATAAGCGCGTAAACTTTCTACTTCCTATTTCTGTGGATATCAACCACTTACCGCTTCTGTATCGCGGCTGGACCAAAAATAAATTGAACGTTGGAAATCATCGAATGATAAAAAGAAAAAATTCCGTCTCTTTCCACGAGTATTTGAGAAACTTTCCATACAAGCATATCAAGAGAGGCGAAGCGTTTTCTACGCTAGCCAGGACGACTTTCGAACTGGTTCGCGTCGCGACGAATGATATACGATTTCCTTTGATTTATCGTTTCGAAAGGGTATATACGTTAGGTGTATCGTACCCACGCACGATCGGACAATTTTATCCTTGAAGATCTCTTCACCTTCCCTGGAAGAACCTCTTCAAGGACTCCGACCAATAAGTAGAAATCAAGCCTCACTTAAATGTTACAAGAAGCTCCGGATGAAATTTGCGTTCATATTCGAAAATGTGTATACCGGTAATTACATGGTAACTGCCACGAAAAACCGTGTAATTGGAATATTCGCAAAAAGGAGCTGGCAGCAGGTTTAATCGACGCGAGGACCGGCGTGTTCGCTCGAGATGTCTGCTCGCGTGCTCTTAAATGGCCATTAAAACACGCGTAAATATTTTACTACTCGAATTTTTTACATCACCGGAAATCTTTACCTCTCGATCTTGTCATTCTTCACGCGATTTTTTGCTATTTAAATAATTACTACCGAGATCGCGTGATGAGGATCGAGACTGTCAGAGATGAGGATTCAATTACAGTCAGAGAAATTACAAACGTGAATCATGGAGGTATTAAGGTACTTCAATAGTCGATTCAAGTTTAGAAGATATCAGAAATGTTTTAGGACGAAATGTGAACTTATTGTCTAGAATAAAATAAATACATTGTTGTTTCTAATTCAAACAATTTTGCAATAATTTAGTAAAAAGGCCATAAAAGATGCAAGTATTGAAAAGATCTCAGTTTAATAGTTTCCCAACTGGTATTCAGCAGCTAGTTCACCGTACACGGATTCTAACGCTTCGCTCCGTTTGCCGTGTAAATAACTCACCGGGGTCCCATCGTGTTAGCTTCTAACCTACGGTCTGTCAATAGCCGGTGCCAACAATGTGAAGGCTGTGCAAGAGGAAGTGATGCAAGTGTAACTCACACGAACGAACTCGAATGCACGCATCGACACGACGGTTGCACAGACGTGTCTTTGATGAGTAGACCGATAGACGGCACACGATTTAATATCGTAATCCCACCGCGACTACCGCGTGCATTCCAGCCTCCGCAATATGCCATTGACTCGTGCAAATTATCCGAATAAAATTGTGCAATTACCGGTGCGTAAACTGGGACGTTATGCATCGCGTGATAGTGTGTTGATCAGGGCGATAAGCCTGCCGCATAAATTCGGGAGCGGGTAGATTAAATCGTGTAAGTTTCCATCTTCCACGATTTTGGGGAGGTGAAAAATTCTTGCAGATCGAGTGGGAGTCGCTATATTTTCCCTAGGCCGTACGAGATCTCTGGAGATCTCCGTATGAATCTCCATAACCGGAGATTCCTGGAATCGGTACAGCAAGCTTGTCCAGGGTTTATTTAATTATGCCATAAAGACACGGGTTTCCCTCTCCGCAGGATATACGTCCTGTGTATCGGCTGCATTCCATGCGGTCGATGACTTTTTCCACGGCGACCGATCGAATTAATGCGAGAAGCGTGGTCGATCGAGGGCGGCGGGTTCGCGGCCATATGCGCGCGTACGAACGTGCAATTAGCTTAAATATATAATCTACGTGATTATGGTAATCGGCGCGGGAAGAAGGCGAGATCGCCAGGAGATTTCGCGAACACCGAAACGGCCACCTGTCGGACACGAGACTTCTACCGACTTGTCGCCGATTAAAAACGAGCCACGACCAAAGATAATTCGACGACCCAATTACGAAATTATATTGTCGTGCACCGATCTTGATCGGGAGCGATTTAACTTCCGTGCTAGGGACAACGAACGGTATGTGACATTTTCTAAGACGTATCTCTTCTGATCCCGGCCGATGTACCGGAAAGAAGGCTCGGCTGATCGATGAATCGTGGGAAGATTGAAACGTGACTTTTCGATTAAACTACGGTTTGTGACCTTTGGGGGTTCCTCAAATGTTTCGAGATACGTTGATTTGACATTTCAAGGTCGGTTCAAAGACATCTCAAGTGTATGGGTCGTTAAATTCAATTTAAAGTTTGGGGATATTAAGAACATCAGTGACTTTTACATTTTAGTGGAGAAGAATATTTTTCAAATGTTTTATTATTGCAATTTGTAGACAAGGGTTAACTTTTCTTTCAAACCTTTTGTACCACTTTAGAGAAATGGCGAATACTCACAGACTTATATGTATACAAAGTATATGTATATGTATTCCTTATATGTATTTCAAAGTATATTTTTGTATACATATACATGTATATTTTAATGTATTTTGTAACACATATGCATACGTATATTTTAATCTATTTTGTAACACATATGTATATGTATATTTTAATGTATGTTGTAACACACATGTATACGTATATTTTAATCGATTTTGTAACACATATGTATATGTATATTTTAATGTATGTTGTAACACACATGTATATGTATATTTTAATGTATGTTGTAATGCACATGTATATGTATATGTTAATGTATGATTTAATGTATGTTGTAATACACATGTGTATGTACATGTTAATGTATAATTTACCGTATGTTGTAATACAAGTGTGTATATATATTTTAATGTATGATTTAATGTATGTTTTAATACACATGTGTATGTATAGATTATAATACACATGTACGTGTTTATTATAATGATGTACATTGTAAGACACATATATGTATAATTTACTGCCATATGTTAATGTGCATATACATTACAATATTCGTCTATTATTATTTTTGTTATGCATCCATGAATTTAATAACCATCCGAATCAACTGTCACCAAGCTAAAATTTCCGCATACGATCTCCGTAGCATGGAAGGATATAATAGAATATCCGAAAAGTGAAAAGGTCGACAACGTTCCGCGAGCTGACAGCTCACTTGTTCGAAGGGCAACAGGGCGAGAAACGTTCCTGTCGGGATCAATCCGAGCCACTGACTTGCGTGCAGCACGATCCTGCGGGGAGAGAAAAGGGTACACCGGCTGGAGAACGAGATTTAACGGACCCTCCCGTTTCTATCGTGGTAATTGGACTTTGATGGAAAAGAAGCGGATCCGTCTTTTGTTCTCGTCTACTCGTAGCTGCTCTCTCGTCTCGCAGAAGAGCTTTTCGCTCCCTTCAAGCCTGCACCGGCTCGAAAGGGTGCACGGCCCTCTTGTCGCGCACGACTTTGATTGTCTCGATGTTATATTAAGATTAAGATTGTTCCTGAAGGGCTGCTATTGTACCGCCTGAAACGCTGCGATTCGTACCGGAGACGAATGGTACGAACGTTAAAACAACTGAATTGATGGTTTAAATAATTCAAATTGCTGAGGTGCTTGAAATTTGCTAATATATTGGAGTATGGTAAAATGATAAAATCTTCAGATGGTCTTCAAATTCTTAACCCATTCGAGAATTTCGCAAAGGTGATACACATGGAACACCTCTTCCTTGGTTACCATATTTATCCCTATGGAATTAGTTACTCTCTGTGCACACGTATCCAAACTCAGTATTATAGATCTGCCATTTTCAATGATAGAAATTAGTGTTATTGTTGACATGTCTTAAAATAAAGAACAGAGGAATAAGATACTTGGTAATTTAACTAGAAATTGTTTGAGTGTATATTGAAAGCAGCTTGTTCATCATAGAAGGTTAAACGATCTCGTTCCCAGACAGAAGAAGTTATCTAATTTACGACGTTGAATAATCGCGCAGTTCGCGTTCCTACTTAATGACTCACCGCATATCCGCGAGTCAGCACTCTTGTCAGCATTTTTGGCTCGCGTCGAGCAAAAACAAAAGCCTCCCGCTCGACGATTACTCGCCACCCCTTTGCTTTAACTACCGCGCCGCGATTCTTGTTAACGTTATCTGGTCGCGTGTTACACGGCCCAGACTCTGCTCGTTAACGCGAAAACAATGAACTTTTCCTACCTCAGATTACTTGAAATTGCATGTCAGCTCGACGACCGGCGCAGCAACTACGTAATTAAAAATGTTACGAACCGGAGTCAGCCAAGGAGTTTCTTTCTCATGTTCGCCACGCGACTAGCGATAAATGCATAATTTATGAAGCGACAGGTTAATCAGAATTTCCAGTTAATGAGTCGGACGATAAAAACACCTTGCAACGGACACGTTTCCATTTTGACACTTCATTTTCAAGCTGGATAAATTATTTTTGACAAATTACCATTTTCTTTCAGAAGTTCTTTAGTCCACTGTTTGCAGGAGTCATTTTAGATTTTTATTAAAATTATGGAATTACTAAATGAAATTTTTTTTAAATATTTTTTTTCGTAATTATTAACATAACTGATTCTGCAATAGTTATTAATAAAATTGTAAATTACTAATTTATGCACAAATAAATTCAGTGTTACACTGCAATGCATTCAATAAAATGGCCGATAAATTTCTAACTAAATTCACCCATCAAGTATCAGAATTATAAATTATTCCAATAATTTGTGTACCAACTAAGTTATTTCTGTAATTATTAAAATATAATAGATTTTGCAATGGTAATTTTCACGAAATGCCACTAATGTGCGACCCGTACAATAAAAAGCTGAACGCGTGTTTGAATCATCTGGCGTCATTTCGACCCCTCAGAACTTGCTATCGAGTTCCATTTATCGACGCAGCTTTTCACAAGACCTCTAGAAGGACATGAGTCTTTCGGAATAGCGAGGGGACCGGTAAAAATCGGCATTCCGAATCACCAGCCCTTTATTCGAGCGCCTTCAATCTCTTAGAGTGGCAAAGAAGTCTCGGCTTCCCAGTCCAGTCGGCGAACGCACAATGAACGCGTTGTTCCGTCCGCGCGCACTCGCGCCGCGTGTTCGTGCGTGTGAACGAACAACGAGACTGTCATTGCCGAAGAATTCGCCGCGTCTGCTCCAAGTTATGTAAGTTACAGCTTCGAGAGAATTTTATCGAAGCGTTACTTGGTACTATTTCGGTATCCAATCTAATCGATTACTCTTCGTCTTGAGGTCACTTTTCTTGCAGTAGATTAGAGAAGTAGATCAATATTCAAACCTATATTTCAACGTTTTATGAAGGCTTGTACTATATTTGTACTGTAAATGTGGGCACTGATGCTGCAGACAGACTTTTGATAGAATCGGTTCATAGATCATTTGATATAAATCATAGCACTCGTTTTTTAAAGTAGTTATAACGTTTTTACAAAATCAAAGAAAAATTATTTGTGCTTATATACATTTAAAAATAGTTATATAACGTGACTATATAAAATAACATATAGTCACTTTACAACGTTATATAAAATAACGTAAAGTGACATATGACATGTCTCTGTAGGGATCAGTATGGAAGTCACGTATGAATATCAAAGAATTCAAAGTACATATAGTACTTAGATATACTAAGTCACATTTCTGATCAATCTTGGTAGAATAACAAAATAAGTAGAATATACAAATTGAAAAATAAAGGGAATCTGTATAAATATGCGTAAAGGTAGTTTAACATAACATATGTGTACAGGACCCAATAGCTACATATGAATATCAACTTCAAAGCATACAATCAATAAATCACATTTCCAATTATTTACAATGAAACATTGACTACAGATAAAATATTACAAACTACATACACATGAATAAAAATAATTTAACATAAAGCACATCACATATGAGTATGAAGCCCACATATGAATATTCAGTTTTAAAGCATAAAATCGATGAACATTCTCTCACAGATTAAATAAAAAGAAGTCACATAAATTTCAGTAAAATTTTAACAAGTTTCAACATGTGTAAATACAAAATTCACATACGAGTAAAATTGAAAGAATTAAATGAAGCCAATCATGTCCAATCACAAATGAGCACAATAAGATTCTCAAGACTAGTTCCTCTTTCAACAAAGAAAAATAATAAAAAAACTCGTAGCTTTTATCTGAAACAGCTTCCTTGATAATCTATAACGTGTGATTGTACCATAATCAGTTCCCGGCACGCCTCGTCCGTCAAACTCGATTAAGTCCCGACGATTCCTTTACACGCGCAATCACGTATGAAGTACACGAGAATTATTCGCGCACACGATTGCCTCTAATTCATCGGCAAAATATTAACATACCGAGCGTGCACCGAGCACGTACCAAACGAACGCAATCCACATTACGAATGCACCGGGTCTCAGCGTGTGTGCATTGCGCTGCATGGATCGAGTGCAGTGTCGTTGCACGTGCATCCCGGCTCGCGTTACACCGACGATGCATTGCACACATGATGACCCCTGGTGACTCCTGTTTTTGCTTTTGTCTATTTGAAACGGGGATACCTTCTGGTGAATTTGATGGGTGCGGATTTGCAGATTTGAGAATTTTGGGAAGTCGCAAATTTCAAAATTTGCAAATGTTGAAATTTGGGGATTTGGGGATCTAAGGAATTAGGAATGTGTAGATGTAATTTTGGGAGTTGGAGATTTGGAAAATTAGAAATTTAGAAATTTAGAAATTTAGAAATTTAGAAATTTAGAAATTTAGAAATTTAGAAATTTAGAAATTTAGAAATTTAGAAATTTGGGAAGTTGGGGAATTCGGGGTTTAAGAGTGTGCAAATACTGAACTTTGGGAATGCAGGGAGCTGCAAATTTAGGAATTGACAAATGTCGAAATTGGGGGGTTAGGGATACAAAAATTTTGGGATTAGAAAATGTCGAAATTGGGGGGATAGGGATCCAAAAATTTTGGGATTAGAAAATGTCGAAATTGGGGGATTAGGGATTTAAAAATTTTGGGATTAGAAAATGTCGAAATTGGGGGTTCAGGGATCCAAAAATTTTGGGATTAGAAAATGTCGAAATTGGGGGATTAGGAATTTAAAAATTTTGGGATTAGAAAACGTCGAAATTGGGGGTTTAGGGATCCAAAAATTTAGGGATTAAAAAATGTCGAAATTGAGGGATGTAATTTGAAAGCTTGAGAATTAGGAAATTTAAGAATTCAACAAATCTTCCAAACCTCTCAACATAAAATGCATTTACATCTATTAAGATAATCCAAGTGTTTGGCGAAAATTATAGAGCGAACTCAGCATGGACTCATACAACAAATACATGTCTTACACAGGCAATAAACATTCGAACAAAGATTTTAATAAACGGCTGGTCCACGGTCAAATTGAATCGAACAGAGAATAATCGTTTGAGGATATTAATAAACGCGATAGGTTTATTTATAGGGCGTTGTATCGTTTACACGAAAAATCGCTCGTAAATTATGCATGTCCGTTTAAATCGCCATCGAGCGTAATCACCGTTCCACGTAGCTAGGCCCGTCGTTGCATTAATTAATGAACGTGTGCACGTGATGCTAAGCACCGTCGATACTTTACGATACTTCTCTATCCTTTATGACTTCGTAGAATCGCGAGGGTACGATTCGTTGAAATCGGCTGTGAGCCTGTACCGTGCTCGATTCCTTCGATTTATCGCGCCCGTTCGCTTCTGATCGTTCATAATTGCATCCATTTCGAGACGAGCTATTTTACAGCCATGTAATCGGGATGACGTTACTATGATTTACCGCTGTGAAATCACTGCCACTGAATTTCGTTTGGTTCCATGTTTAGAGTTAATACTGTGTTATGTAGTGTCAGCGAGACTAATTTTACTTAATAGAATAATTTGATAAATAAAATTGCACTAGGGGTTGTAATCGGGTAAGTATTAATGAATAGTAATTTTAGGGATTTTGTTATTGAACGATATCTTTAGATGAATATCTTTAGATGATATTGATTTTAGGTATCAATTTTTATGATATTTTGAGTGAATTTGATTTTTTACAATTGTGATTTGATCCGATTTTTGGTTCAATGCAATGTCTGACTTGATTTGATTCAGTTGCTAATTTGATCCGATTTTTTGTTTGATATGATTCAGTTAGTCTGACTTGATTTCTGATTTCTGATTTGATTCGATTCGATTAGTAATTTGATTCAATTTTTAATTAGACTTGGACTCTGAATTCAATATTTAGTTTCATTCTATTTTTTAATTTGATTAAATTCAATTTTTAATTTGATTCGGAGTCTGATATGATTTTATTCAATATTCAATTTCATTTAATTTTTTATTTGATTTGATTGAATGTATAATTGATACAATTTTTCATTTCATGTCAAAGTTAATTTAACCCAATTCCTATTTTAATTCAACGTTCAATTCAATTCCGCAGATGTGATTCCTGTAAATGTTCGGGCATAGATCTACGAGGGTGGATTTGTCGATTGAATCTTTCCTAGAATTGGTCGAATAAGGTCCAAACAACAGACAGGAATCGAGCACGAGTCTGTTTAAATAACCCTATTATCATAGTACGTGTAGATTGGCAAAGGCAGCTTGTAAATGCGATTACGGTATCTCAGAATGCAGCCAATGGTTGCATGGATAATGGACGATCGTATATTACCGAATGCAAATAAACGAACTCGGTGGAACGTCGTTTTACACTTCACTGTTTGCCTTTCGCTTTTCGACTACCAGAATTATGTATTGATTCCATTGTAGGGGATGATATCAAGTTTCTTGGAACTGAATACGCAATCCGACAGAAAACTTA
The DNA here is from genome assembly GCF_050947335.1 of Megachile rotundata. NCBI lineage: Eukaryota > Metazoa > Arthropoda > Insecta > Hymenoptera > Megachilidae > Megachile > Megachile rotundata. Next base: position 7,267,132 of record NC_134991.1, on the reverse strand, counting down.
TTTTCACTTTTCTGTAATTCTTGTTTCGTTATTTGACACTGCCATTCTGAATTTCACCTGTTCTGTACTGTAGACACACATTATTGTAACAGAAATATTTATTTATGATAACGCAGGTGATAATTGAATTGTTATGAGGTAATTAAATTATTTGGAAACCTGTGAATTTAGGAGCTAAGAAATGTAGAAATATATCAAACAATTAATCAAACAATCAATCGATCAGTCAATCAATCGATCAGTCAATCAATCGATCTACCAATCTACCAATCTACCAATCTACCAATCTACCAATCTGTCAATCTATCAATCTATCCATCTATCAATCTATCCATCTATCAATCTATCAATCTATCAATCTATCAATCTATCAATCCATCAATCCATCAATCTATCAATCTATCAATCTATCAATCTATCAATCTATCAATCTATCAATCTATCAATCTACCAATCTACCAATCTACCAATCTACCAATCTATCAATCTAAAAGTTTGAAACAACAGAAAAATTCTTTATTCTCGAACACTGACTATACCCGTATCGTTAAAGAGACTTCAAGAAGCATCCGGCGCAAGTGCAATGATTGCTTAATCCTTAATTGGCAAGAAGGCGTCGCAGACTCAGCTGCTTCAAAATCTCCACCTGTCCAGACGCGATTTAAATCGCTGAGTCATAGCATACGCGTAATTAAAACTTCATTTTTCCCAACAGGTATTTCTTTGATCAAGGCCTCCACGATAATCGGCCACATTATAAATAACGAAATCTCCTGAACCGCCAAGGGTTCGCGTCACCTTTTATCGTTTCTGCTCCGCTGATAAAGATCAACGAAATAATTAATTGGAACATACATGATTGAATGCTTAATTACATAGTCGTTACGGAAGCATAATACATCAACTCTGACCGGTTATTAATGACTTCAATTTCTGTCTCTTTTTATTAAAATAAGAAATACACAGTTTTTTTACGTATCGTTTAATTTGTCCGTGGTTTTTTCGCGTTATCTGATAAATCATTGGCGTGTTTGCGGCGGCGATGCCGTGAACGATCGTGTCGGCTGAAAATCAAAGACACGACAGGAGCATTTAATCAGAAATTCGACGTTAATGTCGGGTATAAACTAAAGAATTTTTCATTAAACGCTAAGAGTATTGTGTACGCAACACTTAAACGAACGAGGTGCAAAGTTTCCTCATTTATAGCCTCATTAATAAAACTTTCGATTTTATGACTCTCCGGCTGTAAAATAGAATAAAACTTCATCCTCGATACCGAATTACCTTACACGTGATTTTACCGTGTAATTAATGCCGTACACTCGCCATTTTGCTAATGCATCTTGTTAGAGCGATTTCTGGTAAAAGGAAACATTTATTGAACGAAGAGAGCTTCGAGAGGTTTCTATCCACTTTCATAAAAGGAACTCGATAATTTGTCGAGGGGAAGTACGAGATAGTTGACACAAACGAGTTATATTCTTTCATTGTACCCAGCAATCTCAAGTGAAAACGAGGACTTATTGAACGGAGATTGAAAAGGTTTCTGCAATATTTACTTTTCTGAAGGGATAATCGATAGTTTGTAGAAAGAGTATTATGTAGTTCAGTTGTGTAGTTACAATAAAGTCAGAGGAAAAGTTACAGAATTGGACTTCTGACTTTAACCTCAAACTAACCTCAAAATTACAAATTAACTTACATTTGTATAAGTATTTCTGACTGAAAAATTTCTCTTCCAACATGAAAAAAGCATTGTAAATCTCAGCACAATGCTCAAAACCCTCTCAAATTGTTAATTTTACAGCACAACGAAAATAAAGTAAATAAAGACAAGGAAAGATTAGGAATTAAGGACAGCTACCTCGGCTACAATGAATAAGATTACTCGGGGCAAATGTTACTCTGGCAACGCATCGCACATGTTGAACCCCCATACAGATACACGAGGCACCAGCAACCCCATAAACCCCGTGGACGGGCACTAATGGCGCTATAAGCTGCTCGACCGATCGTGCTCTTGCGACCACTGACGCTTTCTCTTCTGCTGTCGTTTTATTTATTTTAATATATCTTCACATCTCAATGAAAATTGGAATAATTTGTTAGAAGAAATATTTCAACTGTGATATTCTATGTTATCTTTTTTTAAATTTTATTTTTAAATTTTTCTTAAAAATCTGATGAAAAGTATCTATAAAGTAATCTCATATACTGTATGTATGTATATATACTGTAATTTTAACGCAGTTAAAAAAAGTTAAAGTCAATTTTAATTACATCATGTTCTTACGCAATTTAATATCATTATGCAATCTTAATGCGATTTGATTGCGTTGTGCAATTTTAATTTCCAAGTGCATTTGCTTGATTGCAGTGTAGTACTTATTTTACGTTCATGACAATTTCAAAATCAAGATATTAAGTGTCTTAATGTTTCTTTGTCAGAATGATGTTCTTAACATTTCGAATTCATCATTTAATTTTTTGCATTCTTACATCACGAAAATTACAGCCTGCTACTATATTTTAACGACACTTATATCAACTTACGAAAGACAGCCATAATGTTCCGAAGTTACGAAATGATCAATTTATTTTCTGAATTCGTACAATCAAATAGTAAAGAAGTTTATAATAAATCGAGTCACGCAAAAATTCAAAATATATCAATTGTTACGAGAATTTAACAGCAACAGTAAACTACATAAAATATTTCCAAAAAATTCGCATAATAGTTTTCCCCAAATTACCTCCATAAATTCTCCCCAGAGCAGGTCGTAGAGAAGCAATAAATTTTACGCGGTTCAATCTGACGACGGAATCGTCAACTTTTCTATGCGATCAGAATCTTTCCGCGAATCGGCGCTGCGAATAATAAACTGTACTCCGAATAATAAACTTTGTAATCGGACAGCCATGTCGTGGTCGTAAACTGTTGGCTGAAACAATTCGTTGCCAAAGCGACCGAGGGATATCTTCATCGCGTGTAAAAGAAGGGAAACGAGCGGTTCGGAAGCGAACGAATCGAGCTGAACAATGAGCCGTGTTGCAATCGCCCGCAGCCACCTCAGGATTATTATAGGCCCATAATTTCCGAGCTTCGTTAGAGTTCCCGCGAGTAGTTGGTCGCGTTTAAACAGAACGCGCCTAGCTGTTTTACGATCGAAATATATTATGCAAATGCTGATCCGTGTACGAAGCGGGTGATTTGCCGCGCGACACCGCGCTGCCGCGAATCGCGAGCTCGTTTCGAGCGGGAAACCTGCATCTGCCTGGCAATTAAACTGGTCGCTGTAATTACCGCCACAAATGGTCAATAATTACGAGCGGATGCTCTTTCCTCGCCGAACGAAGAGGAAGTATTGATTGACGAGTGCGATTACTGTTTATTAGGTTCGCAGATAAACTCTGCGCTCTTTGGGCATTTCCGGACGCTTATTTGAAATTCGAGTATCTAATGAGCGAAATGGGTAGTAGTCACGAGCAATTGGCGTGAAATATCTTGAATGTAATTAGATATACGGTTACACGATTCTTCTAAGGTTGAAGTTAAGGTTATGGTAAGAGATGTGAGGCTAAGTTTTAAGCGGAGTCTAATTTCTACAATTTCTACAATTTTAAAAACCCAGCTTAATTATTATAACTGTCGAGTAATACAACAAACAATATTATAATTTGTAACACTTCAAATTTCACTGTATTTTCTAATAGTAATCTGCGAGGTTATGTGAGCCGCCATTTTCAACGAGACAAAATGGCGATCGTACAGTTGCAAGCAAACAAAGCAATATATTATTAAAGTCTGAGATGTTGATGAAGATATGCAATTTCTACTTTAGAAGTGATTGATAATATGATAATATATTTGTATATTTGTATATAATATATGATATATAGTAAAATTTAATCTTATTAAAATTTGATATATGTAATATATGTTATATGATATATGTAACATGGATGTTTCAGGAATTTATGGTATAACATCATTCTCACATAAATTCCTTATTTATGTAGTTTCTTCAATTCTTTATTTATGTAATTTCTTAAATTCCTTATTTAGTAATTTCTCCAAGATTCTATGACTCACACATTTTCTTCATGAAAACGATCACCATAGTTCCAAATTAAAATAGCAAATGTTATGGAACATTGTGATGTCTCAAATAAACCATGAAACATTGTAATGTCTCAAATGTATCATGACACATGATCTCCACCGATTGGAAACCAAATAAAATAAATTTCTGATTAAATTCGATATCTGTGGTAACAAGAGTAATATCAAATTTGTGTACAAATACAATCGTCCACATCGGTCTACTTTAATTACCGATATCAACCCACTTGGTGCAGATGCTGACCCAGGTGTTTGGAAAACCGAAATTTAACGCTACAAATTTTCCTACCAAAATTTAAAAAATTCCGGTAAAAGAAATTCCCGATTAGAAGAAAGATCCAATAGTTCCCTGATCCAGTGGAAGTAAAAGAACAGGGTAAGCCAATTATCCTCGGACGTTGTAAGGCAAGGAGCACGGGTCGCTAATAACGTCGCTAATTATGATTACACACAGCCCTTGGATGAACGCGGTGTTGTAAGGGAAAAGCGAAAAGGGAGAAAAGGTAGAGGAACGCGAAAAAGCCGGCTGGAAAGAGCTCGAGAAAGCACGGATGAATAATTGTACAGACGTGGCCGTGATTACGGATAAAGATATCCAACGTGGGTCCCTTGGGTACATTCCGCGGCAGCTGCAGGGGTGCTCAGGATCATCCTGCAAAATTGATGCGCCGCTATCAGCGCTAACTTTATGCCTCGAAATCACAACGCACGCTGCCGGTTAATGCACGCTCCTCTCTATGCGTGCGCGAAACACGGTCTGGGTATTTGTTTTCTGTCTGCGAACCGCGTGCAGTTTATTAATTTTTCTTCATTACGATATACGCAGTGACTCGTGAAAATAGAGCTTGTTACGATGCGATAGGGCTCTTGAAAGTTTTGTGGACGAAAGTTCAGTTTGCGAGTTGGTAGTATTTATATCGTTCCGGTGAAATTCAGTTTTGGGGGCTTTTCATAGGATTTTGAGGAAATGGAACGAGTGGATTTTAAACACCAAAGTGATGAAATTCAGGTTTTCGAGAGTGACAATGATGAATTCGGTGGTTTTATAGAGGAAAATAATTAATTTCATTGAGCTTCAAGAATAAAAATGATGAATAAAAAAAAAAGGGATAAATGATGGAACTCAGTGATTTGATGAACTAAATTGATATGAACGATGATGAAGAATGAATATGATGAACCCAATGATTTTAGAACGTGAAATTGGTTTCGACAAGTAATATTCATGAACTGAGTGTTTCTCAAACATAAAAATCATGAAATTCAGTGGTTCTCAAAAGTGAAAATGTTCAGTTTTTCAAACGTAAAAATAAAATTTAGAAATTTCAGAAAATAATAAAATTTCATAGATCCCCAAAATTTCAAAGCCCCAAAGTGTCAAAATTCTGATGTCAAATTTCCAAAATTCAAAAATACCAAAACTCCGAAAGTATAAAAATTCCAAAAGTCCACAATCTTTAAAATCTCTATATTCAAAAATATAAAACTTTCAAAGTCCAATTACCCCAAAGTGCCAAAAATTCAAAACTCAAAAATTGTCAAAGCTCAAAATCCCCAAATTTCAAAACCTCAAAATCCTACAATCCCAAAATCTCCGAGAAACAATAAAAATAATCCATTTCAAACTGGGAATAAAATAAAATACCACAGCAGTCGCTTGTAAGACGCAAAACAATTTTCAGTAGAACATGTGTATCTGTTGTCAGACAGTAGAACATCCAACATCTCTCGAGCGTTCGAACAGACAATTTTTCTTACTTCTTTCACGATTTATAATGGATGTCTATTTAAATTATAGGCGATTTAATGATACGCCTTTCCGTTTTCTCTTGCATTATTTAGCATTTATTTTCGCTAAGCAAATACAAAGTCTCTTCGGACGCGTCGTTCTTCTTCCACGCGCAAACTCGACTCCGGTAGTCACGGATTTCAATGATTCTTAATAGAATGAATAATTCCGGCCCTCTGTGTGTAATATTATACCCACAGATGACTATCGGTTTCTTAGCTGCGAATCGTGGGAGTCGCGGGATCATCGTGAAATTAATGTGCCGCTATCGTCGCGATTTGAAGTTGCACGTATGCTCTCAGGATGAACGAGAAGGCACTTACAACTTTTATACTTCCATGTACACAACTTTTGGTACCTCCTTTTTTAAAATTTAATCTTGATATGTTGCTTTTAAAATTTTTTTTTGAAATGTTGGTTTGGTAAAAATTTGAGCAATGTACTGATTTATTGAGGACTGATTTTGAGAGGTATTGAAGGTATAGGATCATTAAAGGTATTGAATGTATAGGGTCATCAAAGATTATAATTAAAGGTGCTAAATGTGCAGCATTATCAAGGCATTGAATGTATAGAATCATCAAAGATTATAATCAAAGGTACTAAATGTGGAGAATCATCAAATGTATAGAATGTATAAAATTATCAAATATTATAATCAAAGCTATTAAATGTATAAGATCATCAAAGATTATAATCAAAACTATTAAATGTGCAGAAATATCAAATGTACTGAATGTATACATAGAACCATCACAGGTGTTAATCAAAGACAATAAATGTATAGGATCATCAAACGTTGAATGTAGAAAATCATCAAAGATATTGGATGAATAGAATCATCAAATGTATTCAATGTATAGAATCGTCACAAGTGTTAATCAAAGATATTAAATGTATCGTATCATTAAACGTGTTGAATGTACAGAATCGTCAAAGATGTTAATCAAAAATATTAAATGTACAGAATTATCAAATATATTCAATGTATAGAATCATCAAAGGTATTGAATAAATAAAATCATAAAATTTGCAATAAAATACATATACTAAATGTATAAAATCATCAAGGGCTAAAATAGAAGATATCAAATGTCCAGAAGTATGAAAAGCTTTAATAAAAAATATTAAATATATAAATTCATTAGAGATATTAACCTTATGTGTTACATGTACATACAGAATCATTAAGAATTGATCAAAGGTATTGAACGTATAGAATCATAATACAGTATTGCCTCGAAACAAGCAACACGCTTGGGACCGGCCAGTTGCTTATTTCGAGGGTGGTATGCTATTCGGCTTGCCTTTGTTCCCGAGCGCGCCGACGGTAGCGGTAAACTACATATAAAGTAATCGGTCGAACAGCGATGTTATTCTTTAGACGAGGACAGAGCATAACATGCTTTCCCTTTTTAATACTAGTAAAAATTCGTGAATGGAACGTGTACATAATACATATTGCCTCGAAACAGGCAACAGTTTCGAGCCTCGAAATTAGCAACTGGCCGATCCCGAAGCGAGTTGCTTGTTACGAATCAATGTAGAATCAAATGAATGGATCACGCTCTAATTCCTAACTTGTCACACTTCACCTTATTTTTTTACAATTATGTGAATATTAGTATACAGCTACATATGTATGTGTTGTGTTATTATTGTGTATTGTATATGTATAATTCATATATTTTATATTGTATATTTTATATACTGCATTACACTTAAATAATGTTTCATTTGATTGTTAAATAGATTTATTAAAATTATTAACTAGGCATTAAAATTAAAAAAAAAAAACAAACCAGCACTATAATTTCAGAAAATATATTTTTCGTAATACTCCAAAATCGCTATGTGTTAGAGTGAGAAAACAATATATTTATTAAACTTAAATAATGTTTCCTCCAATTTTTTTTTATTTGTGTTATATAAATTAATTAAAATTATAGGTAAAAATATACCTGAAATTATTGATCATTGTCAGCCATTAGATTTAAAAAAAAAAAAAACATTGATATAATATAATTTCGGAGAATATACTTTTCATAATACGACAGAATCGCTATGCATCAGAGTGAGAAAACAATACATATGTTCTGTCCTCTTTCCACTATACTGTTCAGTCGACCGTGAAAATTTATGACTTCTTCGGTTTCGCGGACCTCTCACTCTTTCTCGGATCTCTCACTCGGCGGCGGACTTCAATCAAAGAAGTGGGGATAAAAATTTGCTAATTTCGAGGCTCGAAACTGTTGCTTGTTTCGAGGCAATACTGTAGCACTGTTTTCAACAGTACTAAAACACATAATAATGAATATGATACATTCTAGTCATAACTAGTCAGCGCAGCAATGGACAAAATGAACATTCAACGAACAAAACTGCATGAAATTCCAAGAATGAAGTCCGAATCGAAAAAACAAGTTTCTCGTCGAAACGCGGGAATGATAAGTGCATCGCGACAGATAACGAAAGAATGCACTTTTATTCGGTGAATATGGTTGTAAAACCGTATCAGCACTGTTAACCTCCTGCGCAACCGGAGAGATTTTAACGAGTGTTTGGATTACGATGCACACGCGTACGATAACGCAGAAACGCGGCCAGCAGGTGACAAATTTAACAGCGAACTCGATTGAATTCCTTTTTTATCAGCGCTCGTGCCAAGAGCCTTCGTGAGATTGCATCCTCGGTTGCTTTACTGTGTCTTCTAGATTAAGTATTAAGTACGTCGAAACGTATGAAAGATGCACAAAGTGCGTCAGATGTGATTTGTAAAACAGTTTGACGTAATAGGTATTGAAAAATATTATTGAATTTGTGATTATTTTGTAATTGATGTCGTATTTATGACGTTATGAAGTTGGGAATGAGAAGGTTATTGGGAGAGTTATATTGTTGTAGGAAACTCTCGTTATATTGCCAATGGGTCATTCCACGCCAAATCGATCACTTTTGGAAGTCACCATCTCCGATTTTGCTCTAATCGAAATATGTTGCAGTCCATGTGAAATTAGGGGGGGTTTAAGTCATCATTTTGCCGGTTTCGAATTTGTTAATGAATGACAGGTCGTCAAATTTTGCAATTTTTGCCCGTTTTGGCGAAAATGGGGTCCACTTGGGAATTTCTTTCTCAGAAACTACTGAACCGATTTAGCTACATTTTTTTTTGTTTTATTCGTGAAGGTTTGGGCTATTTTAAAATATTTTTTTTAACTTTGTCAATTTGTTATAAAATGTTTAAAAATTTAAACAAATTCTTTTTTTGCGTTTTTCTCAATGAGGGGCGTAAAGGGTTAAAATTTAAAAAAAATATGTTCATATTCTTTGAAGCTTCCCCTTTAAAATGAGCCCTTCAGAACGATGGAGCCTCGAAAATTGACGTCTCTACAAGCTGGAAAAGGACGCGGGGTACCCAGGTTTCAGGAAGGCGAGTCGCGCATTCAGCTATTATGATCGGTTGTTTTACATCACTGGCCTCAAAACTATACAAGGAGACTTCGTACGCGATTAAATGACTCTGTTGGTACCTAGCAAAGTATATTAGTACTTACTTCTGACGAATCACACATTTTTTAATCATAACTTCATTCATAGATATTAGTTTGTATATTTATTGTTTATATTTTAAAAAAGGCATCATTACTTGATAGAATCCGCGAAAAAGTGGTGATTTCTTTCTATCGCAATAGGATAACAGTGGGTTGTGATCAAAAGTATGGAAAGTATTGTGTGTGGTTGGAAAAAATTTAATGACAGTTAGTTCATACACTAAGTACGGAGCCATCACTATCGTACGAGCAAGTCCTACTTTATTTTCTTTATTTGATAATGACGCAAAGCTGAGAAAACTTTTAGACCCTGTTATTATTAATGCTGTTGCCAAAGGAGCTTATAAATAATCGGTATATTTAATATATTCATTTTGTGTTACATAATTAAATGCTATGTTTGAAAAAGATGATTCTGCCCATTCAAATAAATCTTTAGGAGTGAGAAATGAATTTTTTCTAACAATCTTTGTAAGCTAACGTACATTGCAAGTTTTTTAGTGCTCCCTTCAATAGGATCCCTCTATCGTGAGTAGTTGTACAAGAATGCCATTTTGCAAAAACACCGAAATCACTTAAATGAATAGTTGAATTAATAAAACTCTTTTTGCTTTCATATTGCGTAGCTATCTCGAGAGATATGTTTTCTACAGCCTAATGACTTTTACTCTCTTATTATTTTCAAACCGATAACCAAACAAATAGTTCACGCTTATATCACTTTAGGATTAAATCTAACATAACTATAAGTGTATTATTGGCCAAGAGTGAGTACTAATATACATTACTAGGTCATTTAGTCGTATACGAAGTCTTGTCGTATTGTTTTGAGACCGGTGGATATAAAAACCGATCATAATAACAGAGCACACGACTCACCTACCTGAAATCGGGGTACCCCGCGTCCTTTTCCAGCTTGTAGAGACGTCAATTTTCGAGGCTCCATCGTTCTGAAGGGCTCATTTTAAAGGGGAAGCTTCAAAGAATATGAACATATTTTTTTTAAATTTTAACCCTTTACGCCCCTCATTGAGAAAAACGCAAAAAAAGAATTTGTTTAAATTTTTAAACATTTTATAACAAATTGACAAAGTTAAAAAAAATATTTTAAAATAGCCCAAACCTTCACGAATAAAACAAAAAAAAATGTAGCTAAATCGGTTCAGTAGTTTCTGAGAAAGAAATTCCCAAGTGGACCCCATTTTCGCCAAAACGGGCAAAAATTGCAAAATTTGACGACCTGTCATTCATTAACAAATTCGAAACCGGCAAAATGATGACTTAAACCCCCCCTAATTTCACATGGACTGCAACATATTTCGATTAGAGCAAAATCGGAGATGGTGACTTCCAAAAGTGATCGATTTGGCGTGGAATGACCCCAATGGAACATGTGGAAATGGCAATTTATTGAGGTTGTAAAGAATTTGTTGATATTGTGGGGATTTGGAGCGTGATTTACATTTGCGAATTTTGGAGATTAAAATTTTTAGGGTCCTAAATTTGCAAACTTCCGAATTTCCGAATTTCCGAATTTCTGAATTTTCAAATTCTCTTCCAAACTCTCAAGTCTTCAAATTTCTATATTTTCGAATTTCCACGTTTCCTAATTCTCAAGTCCCCAAATTCCTAATTTTCCAAACTCTCAAATTTCCAAATTTCTATATTTGCGAATTCCTAAATCTCCAAATTCTCAAGCCTCCAAATTCCTAAATTTCCAAATTCTCAAATCTCCAAATTCTCAAGCCTCCAAATTCCCAAATTTCCAAACTCTCAAGTCTCCAAATTTCTATATTTTCGAACTTCCACATTTCCAAATTTTAACGTCCTAAAATTTCTAAATTTCCAATTTCTCAAATCTCCAAATTTGCAGTATAAAATCACTACATATTAGAAATCTACACTAAAAGAAGCTAATCACCTCATTTTCTATTACATATAATTTAATATACTTTAATCCAATGCAACATCTTTTGAAGCAAAGAATAGAACACGTGCACCATGAAGTCGTACTCAGAAGCCCACGGAAGCCACCGTACAGCATTAATCACGGAGGATTAAGTGAAATTATTAATTTCTTCTTGGCAAGGATCGAATCGCTCGGAACTGATCGTTACACCTCAATCATCGCAAGAAATCGAAATTGATCAACCAATTCTGATGGCTAGATCTCAGCTACGTGATCCTCAAATGATGATGGAAAATTCTCACTGAACAATATATAAATTCGAGCGACCATCATATCGACAGGAAACGCACCTCAAATATGACATCATTAAAAATAGAATCGAATCGGAAATTATATCGTTTCACCGAATTCTGTATAGAAACTAATTCCAGATCGAAATTCGCGGGTATTATTTGCATAAATTATTCTAATATTCATGGAATCCGACCGCGGCATGAAAATCTATTTTAGATTGAAATTTACTGTTACCTTCGATGCAGTACGTTATTATAAATGTATGGTAATCAGTGTGTTAATGAAATTGCAGAACTTGGGACAGGTTAAATGAAACTCGGAACCTATAAGGAATTTATGGAAATTTTCATGTACATGTCAGTACATACGTGGAGTTATTTTCCAAAATATTCTGATCACAAATTGTCACGAAATCTATCTATCCCTCAAATCACGTAATCTATGTAATTTTTAACTGATATTTTTAACACAATTTGCACAGTTGACTTCTGAAATTAAATTTGAAACGTAGCATCAAATCGATAAAAATGACGTGTTTTCATGTTTTAAATAAAACGAATGGTGACGTGCCAACGAAAATAATTGCTGTCGAAATAAAGAGATAAAAACTCATTTTTCACCGTGTTTCTCTTTTACCCAATTTATTTTCAATTTGCAGGTTCAACTTTGATATTTCCAATATTTCGAATGTCTGCGTATTTACAATTTTTTTTTGGTAAATGAGGAATAGAATTATATTGTTCGCATCTCGATTTCTTTGATATCGCTATTCCACGAAATGGCATAGAACTTTTCGGAATAATAAACGGCAAAAGGGCAGCATTTCGAGGCAAGATAAAGGCGCACCTGCGTGTACGCATCGCAATTTTTCGTGATCTCGATCGCGAGTCGAAATGCAGTCCACCTTGAAGGTGGATAACCCGTGCGTAGCCCCATGAAAATGCAAATTGTATATCCCCACGAACGACGCGCCCTTGGACACTATTTTATGGTGATTGGATCAGCCTTAAAACGTAGAGCGTACTTACGCCGGGATTTAGTAGTTTCACTTGCTACGCTCCGGTGTCTTGCAATAGTTTATTGCTTACCTGAAACACAGAGAAACGACATAAAGTTAGAAAGGTTTCAGCCGACTTTCATACAAACGTTGCTTTTATGCTTCCATTATAAATTGCAAGTGACTGTAAAATTTTTACTACTTCGATAAGTGAAATGAATGAAAAGTATACAAATTATGAGCGGAGTAATATGAGTGATACGAGGAATATCAGTTGCTAATATTTTCTGTTGAAACGGTTTTCGACAGTGTGTAATTTAGAACATACTGCTGTACGAATATGGATGATGACCATCAAGTATTCAGAGTTTGTCCATTAACCTAATTGAAAATATTCGTATTAACTGCTTAGAAGTATGAGTAATGTAACAAAATTTTGTGAGAATATTTAGGATTTGATAAAAATAAAAATCTAAGCAAATTTTCAAGTGCATCATTTAATTAATGTACTGTAATATCATAATATTTTATCTGCACATCCATAAATGGGTGACGTTTAAATTTCTATGAAATTCAACTATATAGCTGAGAGCCTGCCCATTAACCTAATTGGAACTATTCATATTAACTATATGAAGCTATGAATAAAAGCATCGAAAGAATATTTAGGATTTGTTAAAAATAAAAATACTGTCTAATCAAACTCTCAAGTGCATCAATTAGTTAACAGGTGAAGAACATATGTACAATTTGAATCATTTTAACTGCTCACACATAAGTGGGTAACGCTTAAATTTCTATGTAATTCATCAACTATATTGTTGAAAGTTTACCCATTAACCTAATTGGAAATATTAGTATAACTATATGGAACTATGAATAAAAGCAGTGTTATTAAGGTAATATGCATTTGAAGTATTTTAAGAAGACAAGAAATGCAACATAAAATACCATATAACTGAATGAACACTTTAATGGCTGCTCATACATGTGTGCGATGATTGATGAACGTAGGTGGTTGCTCTAATACTTATCACGCAAAGGAAAATGTTAAATTTGTTATATTAAAGTAATTATTGTTTTTGTTTGTTTTATGTATGTTTACACATGTTGAATTATTTGAATTTACATAAAGTTTATTTAAATCAATTCTTCAAAAATATTGATCTTGAAGGTAATTTTTTTTAAGTCTCGTTGATTTTCATGGAAACAATGTGTACATTAATTTATTCATTTTTCAATATCATTTTCAACTTCACAATAAGTAAGCTTGTGTAAGCTTGCGGTCAATAGAATCCATAAACCCGTTGCATCCAGAAATGCATCGTGCATCCTCTACCGAGCGGAAGTGTTGGCGATCGAACGCGGAAACGCGAAACCAGTCCCAGGAAACGATCGTTTCCGTGAGCGGGTTATGAATGAAAGTTGGGCCGTATAATGGACAAAAAAGGTCGATCGAGTGTACGTGACCGGTGTCCATAATCGATTGGGGAAACGATTAGAAGCTGGTTCGGTCTAATGATAGTGAAAGAAACGTCGAATCGATACGTTGCGTTTGCGAAAGCGCTGGAAAGTAACGCTTCATTGAATGGCCGCTTGTTGCTAAGTGAATGCCGTAAGAGGTTCGGTCGTTTAACGAGGCTACGATCGATTACGTGATTGCCGAGCTATCGGGGAGTCTGGCTCGACCGGGATATAATTAAATCGAGGGGAGAACCTTCGATTCGGAAACGATTCGTTTTGTTCGAACGCCGGTCTTGCCAGCGTTATCCGTACTGAATTATGTCCGCGGTGATCGTTCGTTGATACGTTTGCTCTTGAATGACGTTAGGTAAGAGTGTGTGAAAACTGCACGGTTATCTTGTTTTCGCGATAATGGGAACGAGCTTTTACACAGGTACGTAACTCTCTTAGCGAGAAAACGAACATGAGGTGCATTCATCGAGTGCATTGACGAATTCGTTCATTTACCAAAATAGCACGTGTTTCCTAGTATTTTGATATCGCCTCAATTTGATCAGTCAGAAAATATTTTGTACATGAAGCTAATTTTTGTTAGCTCATCTATTTTATGACCTCACAATTTTATCACAGTGAATATTTCATGTTTGTATTATTTTTCTAAATAAAAATATATTTACTGTGAACATTAAAATCTAGGAAATTTCCAAATGCACAAAATGAGATTGAAATTGAATTATAAAACGATACGTACTTTATAAAATAAAATAGTTTTGAGAAATATTGTTTGCGATTTTCTAAATCAGAATATATTTACTGTGAACATCAAAATCTACGAAACTTTCAAATGCATAAAATAAGATTGAAATAGAATTATCACATGTGCTTTATAAAATAAAATACTTTTGAGAAATATTGTTTGCAATTTTCTAAATAAAAATATAATTACTGTGAACATCAAAATCTACGAAATTTTCAAATGCATAAAATAAGATTGAAATAGAATTATCACATGTGCCTTATAAAATAAAATACTCTTGAGAAATATTGTTTGCGGTTTCATAGTAAAGTATGGAACATGCTTTTGAAAAATTTTGATAGAATTTGATAGGAATTTGAATGGACAATTTTCGCTTTCGTGCGAGTCCACCAGGTGGCAACGTAATGCATCGCGTGCATATGCATGTGTGCACCCAAGGCGCACACCACGAGTGTGCTGTTCAGCATGATGTGTTGCCTACTGTCAGGGATGTGTGGACTTCATGTCATTCGAGCTCAACGTCCATACAAGTCACGTTCAAAAATTTGAAATAGCTACAATTTAATTAACAGCGGAATTAGCGACGAAGCTTAAATTAAAAGTTAATTAAATTTACGGGTTTTAGCAAATTTGCAGATTTCTGATAATTCTTGTTCCCCCTTTCTGTTGAATCGTTTCGTACAAAAAGAAATTTACGGATATTGCATGCTGAAAGAAGAGATTCCGATCTCCTGTTTTAAGGCGTTCTTAATTTCCGGCGTACTGTTTTTCATTTGTGAGATTCTTATCCGAAGGATGAATCCTCTTCTTATCTGACCTGCCAGCTAATCGTCCTCGATTCACTTTCATGGAAAAACGCTTTTCTAGGCTAAACTTCGTCCTTCCTCCTACGTTTGCGCAGAAAATGACAGTTCTTGGAACGGTAATGATAAGGTGCGCGGAAGGAAAACGTGATAACATCGCGTTAGCAAACGGGACACTTAACGATCAATTTCGCGTGTTTGACAAGTTTCTATACTCCCACGAATACAGAAACATTCCGAAATATTAGTTATTTCCTTTTACTATTCAATCGTTTTGAGAAATAAAATTAACCGGTTAACCACGTAAAAAATATGTGCAATAAAATTGTGATAAGAAAAACGGGAGTGGATTTATGTTGTCAGCAAATGCAAAAACGTTGTACTCTATTTTTACTATTGCACTTATGTAGCGATATATTTGAAGGTTAATGTCTTTTAGTAAGTGCAATATTATCTGTCGAAAATTGATTCGTCGAATGTTATTTTAGCTTTATTATCATTGTTATATAGGGTGAGTAAAAAATTATCGTCTGCAATAAACTTTAAGTGGAAAACATTTTAAGTTTTAGGACTCATCAGTGTATAATAAATTTTCAATGGAAATCTTAAGAGAATTTAAACATCTTAATATTTTAAAAAAGAGAAAAGAATAAAATTGCATGCAATTGGTAAGTGAAGCTAAAATGCTAAATTGTATTTTGATCAATAAACAAATTATTGACTGACCACATAAGTAGATTACACAATTTCTATAATTTCATATTCATACACATAATCTTGCAAACTTATCAATTAATGTGTTAGAAAGTAACCTCCTGATTGGGTCAACCTCATGCGCCAACTCGTGGGTCGACATCTGTACCACATCCAATTAATACCTCGAAGATCGAAAAAAGGGGTGCATCTGATAAAGGAAAAGTGAGAGCGAGGATTGTCGATCGTTTTGTAACGTTAACAAACCTCGTAAGAGAGAATAATTTCTGTGGATCGCAGAAGGCGGCATCCTTCGAGGACAACAATGGCGTGAAATTGAAAAGTCGAAGGAGACAGCGCGAGAAAGGGCAAGCACGGAAGAAGCGTAATCAACGGGGTGTATCCGTCCACGAAACGCGAAGCGCTCTCATATGCATACGTATCCCATGCCGTAATAAATCCGGCGATTTGCATCGGAGCCCGTATAATAACGGGCAACGGCGTAGAAAGTGAACGTTACGGTTTTCAGACGAATTACAACTGCCGTGAATTATAATCCAGATAAACATCTGGGACGAGAAGGTGGACCAACTCGATATTTGCAGGTATCTTTACTTTTTACCGACGCTTTGATTATACGCTGTTACGTCGTAACTTGATTATTACGTAAAAATTCTTTTGTTTTTTTTTCTCCTACGAAGTATCGACTTTTGTGAGTCGTAAGGTTATCGCCGACTTATGCAAATACATGTCATTACAAAGTATATTTTCTTCGGGCAGTTTCAACTTTTATCTTAATTTGCGTGTTTTGCATATTTTGCACATTCTGAACGATCCATTTCGTTTCCTTATACGTAACGTATGGTTTACATATCTTGTGCACGCTCCGGTAATGTGTTTGGTTATCAACTTCTTTTAAATGGACTTTCTATTATTGGTCGACGTGTTTGCTACCTGCTTTGCCTGCGCTTTTATCTACACTTCATATAAGTATTTCCTGGAGAATCCAAGAATCATTCTTTGACAATATTTGACATTATACATATTCATATATAAATATTTTGTAATATGAAGTATTGACAACATACTACATTCTCAATGTAGACTATATGCAATTCAAAGAAAAATTAAATAACAAAAAATTTCTATTATTCAAGGTAAATTTTGAATGACAATGAAATTAATGTTGAACAACCTTGAATGACCTTGAATGACCTTGAATGATCTTGAAGCCCAAAATAGTTCTAACATTCTCAAATTTTATACACAAAATTCTTTCTAACAAAATATAATTTATAACACAACTGGACGAATTAAAATGAGACACTCCATGCATTAATCGTGAAACTTTCAAAGTTTCAATACAACAAAAATATTTAAACTATCAAACGAAATTAAACGAAGTGAAAATATCTTAAATCAACAGGAAAACCAGGTTCAATCTAAGAGGTTCGATTACAAGCGGCATAACTAACGACCATAAACGCCCGCGCGCAAAACGAGCGCTCGTTAATCGGCAGCAAGCTCGAAACGAAGGAACAAGGTGAGACAACGAAGACTGTTAATTAGTCGTCGATGACACAGAGGCGAGGCACGCGGTTAAACGAGATACACCATGACAAATTGCGGTTTAGAAAGTCGAACGTTTGTCCCGATGGAACCGAGACGATCTATGCACCTGAGAATGTTCCTTCCCTAAGATCGCCAGAGACAATGGTGGATTTCGTGGGAATGCAGCTGGTTCCGGAACGAACCGCGGAAAAATCATAGGTAACGATAATAAACCAACGACAAACATCCGCGTGGTTTCACCGCCTCGGGATTAAATTAACGCGATGCATAACTCGCGCGCAACGCGAGATTATATACCGTAACCTTGCGGTCTTCGTCCGCGGAATTTGAAATACTACGAACTTATTGCCCCTTGGCGACTGCTGGTAATTCCAGTCGGCCTTTTTAGCCGCTAACGAGACTCTACCGGTTGCGATAACTTGCTCACTCGATATTTTTATGGGGGGATGTTCGAAACTACTAAACTTCAGAACTTCTAAATTTGTATATTTTCAAACTTGTTCATTTTTAAGAGCTAAATTTGTAGATTTTCAAACATGTACATTTTTAATCTTTAAATTTGTACATTTTCAAACTTGTTAATTTTGAAGCCCTAAATTTGTATATTTTTAAACTTGTATACTTTGAAGCACTAAATTTGTATATTTTCAAACATATACATTTTGAATCTTTAAACTTGTAAATTTTCAAACTTGTTAATTTTGAAAAGCTAAACTTGTATATTTTCCAACATGTACATTTTTAATCTCTAAATTTGTACATTTTCCAACTTGTTAATTTTGAAGCCCTAAATTTGTATATTTTTAAACATGTACATTTTGAATCTCTAAATTTGCAAATTATCAAATTATCAAAATTATCAAACTTGTAAACTTCGAATTCCAAAATTTCTAAATTCAAAAATTCGTAAACTGTGAATCCTGTAATTTGTAAATTTAAAAATTTGGAAATTTGGAATTTCATGAATTTCTAACCTTGTAATGCCTAAATTTCTAGTCCTCAAACTTCCTAAATTTCTAACCTTGTAATCCCTAAATTTCTACTCCTCAAATTTCCCAAATTTCTACCCTTGTAATTCCCAAATTTCTAGTCCTCAAATTTCCCAAATTTCTAACCGTGTAATTCCTAAATTTCTACTCCTCAAATTCCCTAAATTTCTAACCTTGCAATTCCCAAATTTCTAGTCCTAAAATTTCCTAACCTCAAAATTCCCAGCAAATTTTCCAATCAACAAATTTTTAATTTCTAACCTAACAAAAATACCAGTCATTCCCTAAAATAATACCTAAGGAAAAATACCTAATTGTTCCAAGAACTTAAAATATCCAGAAGCACGTCACGGAGAAACCAAAGGATTAGAAGAGTGTATCGATTACGCGGTGGAAGTAAAATCGCTTCTAATCGCCGGTCGCTTAATTCGACGGGAATCGATCGTTGCAGGTTGGCTGGGACCGACAGGTGCAATTTCCGCATGTAACTTGGCACGGTAACGTATACCCCGCTTACGGAGAGCTTAAAGCAGCTTTGATCGCGACGCTGAATCTGCTAAACGCTTGCCAAGGCTTTCGATAAAGATACAAGCGAAGCATTGTTTTGCGACCATCGTCTACCCCATTAGCCTTCTGTAGAGTCTTTAGCGAGAATGGTATAATTCATACCTGCCGCAACACGAATTTTATGTGAATTGTACGAACGACTTTTATTGCATAAGTGAATCATCATTCAACACAAGTTTATGCTTAACTTCCATCTTGTCAATCTTTAAGGAAGAGTTAAAATGTATAAGATATTAAACAATATTCAGTAAGGCTTAAACTGTATAAAATATTAAACAATATTCAGTAAGGCTTAAACTGTATAAAATATTAAACAATATTCAGTAAGGCTTAAACTGTATAAAATATTAAACAATACTCGATTTTTATTGATAGTAGATTTTCAATAAAATATTGCATGAATTTACTTCATAATTTGCTGGAACACGATTTGCTGAGTTCTTTTGTTCATTTAGATGTGATTCGTTCCTGAAAAAGATGGCTGATACTGGTTGACAGTAGAAGCATCCATATATGGTCAGACGCGACACATTAATAATTCATCATCTAAGAATTTCATTTTGTGATTTCTCAATTTGAAAATTTACTATCACATTTATCTAATATGAATACATTCATCTACAACCTTTATATTTCTTATGTCTATTCAATTTATAATTGTTCAACCATGTTCAGCTTAAATCTTTCACTAACACTCGAACGATCATATTTTAAATTTGATGTAAATCGCACAGACTGTAAATTGTGTTCCAATTAAAAGGTAACAAGTTAAAAAAGTTACAAAAGTGCCAGCCATAATCAAAATGGCGTAACCTATTTCTGAAACAAGAATAAACAAATCGTGATCATTAGCATTCGCATAGCGTTGTGCCTATCTCCCTATATTCCGCAAAATATTTCAAACTGTTACGTGGTTGAGAAACCATGACGGTCCCAGATGTGCGAAGAAAAAAAGAATTAATACCCGTAAAGTTGCGAAACGTTTCGCGACGAAAAAATTTTCTACACGTATGAAAAATCGGTCCCACGTGACCAGGAACATATGATTTTTTCCGATGCCATTCCCGATATACCTCTCACTGATTCATCAACGTCGGATGATTGAGATTCTTCGACGAAAGTGTTTTATATGTTCCTGCGAATTAATGATTCGTGCTCTTATAAATCACGGAACGTATGGTTTACATATCTACGATCGCACGATGGTATTCTACTCGGTTTGATTTATACCTTAACCTATTTCAACCCATCATCATCATCTTCGTTCAAGGACGATATACATTTTTTTGTTGCACTGATTTAATGGATAGAGAACAGATTTGTATCAGTAATCCATATTTAATTACATATTAATAAAAATGTCAAAATCAGGTAAAAATATTAAAACGATACCCAATGTAAAAATGTTCAAATGTTCCTCAAGGTAAAAATGTTAAAATGATCCCCAATGTAAAAATATTAAAATGTACCCAAGGTAAAAATGTTAAAATGATCCCCAATGTGAAAATATTAAAATGTACCCTAGGTAAAAATGTTAAAATGATCCCCAATGTAAAAATATTAAAATGTTCGCCGAGGTAAAAATAGTAAGATGCTCATCAAGAATGTGTACCAAGAACTTGGTATGCACAAACGTGTGCCCTGATTGTAGAGTTTGAGATAGAAACAGAGTGAGTGCCTGTAACAAGCATATAATTAATATGTGACAATTATTAAAACATATACAATAATTATGTAAACCATTGTCATAGCTGTTGAATTAAAGTTTGATGACATCTGCAAACATTTTCATTATGTTGATTAATATTTGCTTATAATGTTCAACATATATTAAGTTCTACGATGAATTTTTATTTAGACTTCAACTTTAATAATTTAATAATATATTAAAGATAATTTAACACAAGAACTACCGACATTAAATGCTCGTTTATCGAAGAATGAAAAATAAAATGAAAAGGGAAATAAATAAATACTATAGCATCAAGTAACATATAGAACTAGTTTTTACCTCAACAAAATATGACACACATTTCTATAAAGTCGGGACAATAAAATTTTGTAATATAAAATAAGAAATCTGAAACCAATCATTTTGACTGGTTTGTAGTTCTAGTGTTAATACCGAAAGACGAGTAATGTCCTGATGAAGAAATTCAGACTAATTTGTCAAATATCGTATTTCTAATTTAGGTAAAGAAAGAGGACTAAAATCATTTGGCAAGGGTTAACAGTGGAACATTAACGTCCAGTTTGAAGCAAAGGCTTCATCGGGACGTAAACGGTTGGCCTCGGGCCGAATGACGATTATCCCGCGATTGTAGCAACCGTTGATGGAAATTACGTTCCGCTTCAGCGTGATTATAGCTACGCTGCTCGTGAATAGCCTTCGGCACGTGCTGGTTGTTGCAGACAGTCTTACCTAAATCAACGAATTCTTTCCCTTCGACTGATCGTAACGCCGAGTTAAACATCAGTTTCACGATTAATCATTTTCCATTACGGTTTTATCGCTTGTTTAATCCTGCTTGCGCAATCGTTGTCCAGGCGTTCACCGGGCACCTTTGAACGTGTCTTGTCTATCAATTGCGAATCGGACAAAGCGCCTTTGAATGTTGGGAATAATATTTTTTAAATTGATTATGGTAAATAGGGAGAGTGTATGGTTGATTATTTAGGACAGTTTTTACCATTTCTACTCGTATTTGGAAATTTAGGGGTTGGGGTTTGAGGATTTTGGGGGTGTGATTTTGGTAATTTCAGATTTTGGGGGCTGGAGAATTTATGGATATAAGAATTTATGGCGCGTAGAGATACGGCGCGTGGAGATACGGCGCGTGGAGATACTGCGCGTGGAAATTCAGCAGGTAGGTGTTCGACGTGTGGAAATTACGGTGTGTGGATTTACGACGCGTAGGTATTCGACTTGTGGACATTACAGCGCGTAGAGATACAGCACATGGAAGTACGGCGCGTGGAAATACGGCGCGCAAAAATTCAACGCGTAGGTGTTCGACGTGTGGAAATTACGATGCGTGGAAATTTCGGCACGTGGAGATACAGCGCGTAGAGATACGACGCGTGGACATTATAGTGTGTAGAAATACCACGCGTGGAAATTATGGCGCGTGCGAATACAACGCGTCGAAAATATGGCGCGTGGGAATACGGTGTGTGGAAATTACAGTGTGTAGAATTACGACGCACAGGTATTCGACACGTGGAATTTATGGCATGTGAAAATACGGCGCGTGGAGATATGGCGCGTGGAGATACGGCGCGTGGTGATACGGTGCGTAGAAATTAAGATGCGTGGAATTATGACGCGTAAGTATTCGACGTGGGAAAATTTGAGATTTTGGGGTTTAGAAATTATGATTTTGAGGATTTGGGAATTTAACAATCAGAAATTTGAAAATTTGGTAATTTGAGAATGTGGGATTTAATAATTACAAATTTAAGAATATGCAGTTTAAGAATTCAGGAGTCTAAAAATTTATAAATTTAACAATAGGGATCTGCAAATTTGGATTTGCTCGTACATTTGGTTTCAAACTTATACTTTAAAGATCTCAAAATCTATAAATGCATGAATACGTCTATTTTCAAATTTGAAAATTTAAGGAGTAGTTTAATAAGTTACAACTTCACAAACATACAAAAATCTCCAACTTATATTCCCAACTTCCCAAATTCTAAAATTCCCTACTTCCTAAATTCCTCCACTCCAAATCACAAATTTCGCAAACATCGGAAGCCATTTCGCCCCAGCAAGATACATGAAAACACGAACGAGTCAGACGAGTCAGTATCCCACTAATTTTTCATCCGCTCCTCACAGAGATATTTGCAAAGAGAAAAAAGCTAAGAAAGCACAGAACGGAAAGCTCCGTTACGAGTACACAGATACCGCACAGGATTAGCGCGGTGCTGTTAGCGAGTGAAGTCGTTGCCTTCTGCAAGGATTTCACGATATAATCTTTTGATCCTGCCGGAACCGCTACCCGGGACAACTTGAGCATCAACGATTCCGTCGAAAGGCCATCTCAGCAGTTAAAAGGATGTTTCCAAGGGATTTGAAAGGAGTAGAATCCTGTCTGAAGTTGTTCATTGAAAAGATTCTACGGATGATAAACATTCTTATTTTGAAAACGTTTTTATGGGAGTTCAATGGTTTATATAATTATCTTTAATTTGTATGTGTATGGAGTGTTATAATAATTATTAAATAATCAGGATGAATAATAGCAAGTATAAAATATTGTGTAAAAATAAAAATCATTTCGTCATTTTGGGATTTGATCATTTAGAATTTGGTCACTTGAAGATTTGATTCTTTGTGGATTTGATCATTTGAGAATTTGGTCATTTCAAGATTGGTTACTTGAGAATTTGGTCATTTCAAGATTGGTCATTTTGGGATTTGATCATTTAGAATTTGGTCACTTGAAGATTTGATTCTTTGTGGATTTGATCATTTGAGAATTTGGTCATTTCAAGATTGGTCATTTTGGGATTTGATCATTTATAATTTAGGCACTTGAGGATTTGATTCTTTGTGGATTTGATCATTTGAGAATTTGGTCATTTCAAGATTGCTTACTTGTGTATTTGATCATTTAGAATTTGGTCACTTGAGGATATGATTGTTTGTGAATTTGGTTATTAAGAGATTTGATAATTTGAGAATATGGTCATTTCAAGATTTGATCATTTGGTCATTCGATGGTTTGGTCATTTTAAGATTTGGCCATTGGAGACATAGTTTATTTGTGGATTAAGTAATTTGTAGAATAATCATTCAAAGATCCGACAATTCAATCATCCAGAATCATAACAAATAGAGTTTTATAAATGTCTACATTTAGGCATCCATGAAACTGGACAACAGTCCTTTATCAAATTGAAATATTACACATTATACATTCATACATTTCAAACATATATTAATTTGCAATTACCATCACACCAATTCCAAACTCATAAAATTTTGAAGTTCAATTTACATTTTTGATACAATCTCAACCCGCTTTTGTCGGTAAACATTCAAATGTGACCCAAATCGAAAAGCTTTTCCTTTCGTGACCGGCCCCATCTAAAATTAGTTATCGAATCCGCAGCTCGTTACTCGCGTCACGATTTTCCCGACAGGGAGTAAAAGGAAAATCGCGAAAGAGTAACGACCGGCGTTGTACCCACGTGAAAAGCGATAAAAGGCTATCGGGATCCATCGAGGTAATTGCGGTGCTTTGTCTATCATTAGAGAACGTTATTATACGCTAACTCGGTCCGTTTCCATAAGGGGTAGCCGCAGTAATTGTGTATCCTTAATTGTTCGTTTATGTTTATCGACAGACGAATCGAAAGGGACCATCTAAAATTCCCTCGTTATTATACTAACCAAAGTGACAGGGACTTTCATTGGCAGTGAAAGGCTGTCTATTCGTGCAATTAATGATCGCCGTATGTTTGACATTCGCGAAACGGAAAATCATGGATTTCGATCCAGAAAATGTTGTGCGTCAAAGTTGGCGAGAATAATTGCGGGTTGTCGCGATGAAAAATATGCGAACACGAGTTTGAACAATGGAACTTAACAACGAGCACTTTCGTAACAGGTTTAACCAATGTGCTGTGGAAGCAACCGTGATCAGTACCGTGAAGGCCACGGACTGAATGGAACAGTCGGAATAATTCTCGATATCCGCGAACATAGATCTCGAATGCGATGAATTAGTCAACATCGTGAAAACTGGGCAGAATTCGAAAGGCGGTATAATTGAAGGATGTTTAACTTTCGCGATCTTAACGCGGTGAGAATTTATTTAGATACGTAATTTATAGTAAGCATTTATAGTAAGCTACCTAATTTATAGTAAGATACGTAGTAAAAATTGATTTAGATATGCCAATCTCTTAAATTGCCAACCTTCTAAATTCCAAACCTTCTAATTTCCCAACCTTCTAAATTCCCAAACTTCTAAACTCCCAACCTTCTAATTTCCCAACCTCCTAAATTCACAACCTTCTAAATTCCCCATTTTCTAAATTCCCAACCTCCTAAATTCCCAACCTTCTAAATTCCCAACCCTCTGATTTCCCAACCTTCTAAATTCCCGACCTCCAAAATGCCTAAATCCCCTAAAATCTTCCAAATATCAAAAATTGAAATTTCAATCTTCCCCAAATCTCCAATTTCATACTCACAAAATTCTCAAACCCCAAAATCCTAAAATCCTCTAATCCTTCAAGAATACCTAACCCATATCACCCGAATGCAAATAGCGAAATGACATATTCGTGTCGAATTACGAAATTCCAAACACCCGGCGCATCACATGTGGCAATTTCGTTTCTGAAGCACATGAAGCTGTCAGGTTCAATACTTTCCAATTAAATGAGTCAGATAAAGCTTCTCATTGGAGCGCGGCACCGCCAGCGAAGCGTCGAATATTGTCAAACAATAATCTTGCCAGCAACCAGTTGACCCACATACGCGCGGTACAGAAAAGTGCAATTATTAGTTCCTTTGTCACCGATTTTAGCTTCACGGAATTTCCACAAAGCTGTCCACTCGCGGTCACCATTATTCCCTTTGTGCTATGTATCCATAAATTCTGCTTACTAGCTCGTCGTTCCTTTTTTACAAATGCATTCTGTTTTCCTGTATGAACAGGATATAATTATATCCTGTTTGCGAACTCGATATTTGTAATTGTATTGTGCTTACAGATACGACATCTGTAATTACGTTTTACTTACAGTTATGATATTTATAATTGCTTTTGTAGAGCGCAGAAATGATATGCGTAGAAATATGGCGCGTGTAGATACGGCGAGTGGAAATATAGCGCGTGTAGATACGGCGAGTGGAAATGTGGAAAGTGGATATAGGATGCATAGAGATATGAAGCGTGGGAATTATGGCGCGTGGATATACGATGCGCAGATGTAGAACAAAAGGTAATACTACATGTGGAAATATATAGGTTCTCAATGCGTGAAAATTATGGCGCGCGGAGATACGGCGCGTGGACATACAGCGCGTGGAGATACTGCGCGTGGAGATACGGTGCGTAGGTGTTCGACGCGTGCAAAATTACGGCGCGCAGAAATTACAGTACGTTGAGTTACGACACGTAGGTATTCGACGCGTGGAAAATACGGCGCGTGGAAATACGACGCGTGGAAATTACAGCGTGTAGAATTACGACGTGTGGAAATTATGGCGCGTGGGAATACGATGCGTGGAAATTACATTGCATGGAAATAAGATGCGTGGAAATTACAGTGTGTAGAATTACGACGCGTAGGTATTCGACACGTGGAAATTACAGAGCGTAGAAATACTAGGCGTGGAAATTATGGCGCGTGGGAATACGACGCGTGGAAATTATGGCACCTGGGAACACGACGCGAGGAAATTACAGTGCGTAGAAAAACCACGCGTGGAAATTATGGCGCGTGGGGATACGACGCGTGGGAATACGATGCGTGGAAATACAAGTGTGAAATTACGATCTCCTCCACTATTCCAATAAAAAATTTCTCAAAAGTGATATGCAGCGTTGTTTGCACAAAGAGAAAGGAATAAAGCACATATCAAATAAAAGTCGAGGAGCTTTGAAATGGAAGCTTTGACAGAAGCTATCAATAACGTCGAAAATACAATGATTTTATCAAGCAGCCTATTTGGAACGGTACCAAACATCAACCCCGAGCAATCTAAGCATTCGAGTGTTAATGTAATCGCATCGAAACGCCTCACGGTGTTTCCCTCTTCCTCAAATAAATCATCTTGGTGAGACGTCTTCTCGTTTACGCCGAGCCACGCTCTCTCCGAAAGTATTTTCACACATGGCAAGTGTCCGGAATCTATGGCATCGTAAAAGAAACGTGTGTTTTTCTCAGATCACGAGATAACCGTTTGGGATACACGATTTCCGTGAAAATTCGCCGTGATTTCGTCCGCCCTGTTGGAATAACAGCGAGAACGAACATCCGGCTGGCCGTCGTTGAAAGGAAATATTTTTCTACGTTCAACGATCATGTGTTGCCACTTTTCTCACGGTCCAGATTGAACAATTCACTTTGGACGTGTTTTCGTGTTTATGAACGAATATGGTTTTGCATATCGTTTTTATTTGACGTTTCGAATGAAAATATTTGCTTCGGTGTTTAATACTGAAATGGGAGTTTAGCATGATACAAACATGTCTAATTGATGTTATGAAATAGAGAAGGTAATTGGACAAACTATTGAGGCGCACTTGCAAATATTTATTACTTATGTGAAACAGTTTTCATTATTTTTCAGACAATATCGACGTTTTAGAATCAGTAAAATTTTTATCGGAACGTATCAAAACGAACACTGTAATTTTTTGTCTTCTAAATTGTAAAATTTGCATGAACATTTTACATTGATGAAAATTTAATTCTCGAAGACTGCAAACATTGTAAAATACAAGACTTATGTAATTGAAAATTACGAGTTCATTCAATCAACGAATTTTCGATAAAATGATAATAATATTTATCACTAAATTTATGAAATTCATGAGTATTAAAATGAGTATTAAAAATTCATGAGTAATGAAAAATTTAAGAAGATAAATTTCGCAGCAATATTTTCGTAAATTAAATTTGCCACTGAGAGATTAAAAATATAAATTAGTGTGTTTCCACCGAGGTGTAACCGGTGTATCACACTTCACCGATTCTTAATATCGTTCCTCGTCAAAGAGTTCCATTCCGATTCATATTATTTCCCCTTTGCTTTTCTTGCTCCTCGCCATCCGACATTTTCTTTGCCTCGCACGCGTTTCATCTTTCTGCAGGTGGCACATCGCAATTTCGCTTTGCGACGCGTCAATGTTTCTGTTTCCTTCGATTTTTCGAGCTCTGACTCGAATGCGTACAATACAGACCCTCGAAGAGTCACCGCGTTATACGTTTTAATAAACGACAAAGGTTGCGCATCTTTATGAAGAAAAACCTGCGAGAAGCTCTCTTTCACGGTTTCGATGAAATAGGATGCTTCCGACAGCATGGAACGCATATTTCATTTTCCTTTATCCAGTGGAAAATTTATTTTGAATATCGAAAATAGGTTTTGAAATCTTTGTGCCTGTTTTTTATAAAATTTCTTTCATGGTATATAGAACGAATTTATTAAAACAAATAGATTTAAAAAAATTCAAACATATAAATTTGATAAAGGAGTTAGAAGAAGTAGATGTAATAATGAAACTGCAGGAACTAGTTCAAACAATAAAATTATAACAAATAAATTCAATAAAAGGATTAGAACAAACAAATTCAACGAAAGAATTAAAACAAACAGAATTAGAACAAACAGACTTTGCAAAAATGTTAAGAGAAATAAATTTAATAACGAAATTAAAACAAATAGTTTGAACAGTAAAATTAGAACAAATAGATTTAATAAAATTATTAAAACAAACAAATTCAATAAAGAAATTAAAACGAACAAATTTTAAAAAATATATAAAGCCTTTAGAGAAGATCTCGTGAAAACATTTGGATAGAGATGAGTATAGGGTTGGAAATGTTTTCGAGGGTAGTCAAATATGCAAGGAGGGAAAATGCGAAGAGCACGGTGAATATAAAAAGGGTTGACAGACGGGAACATAATGGGTGCGTAATTTTTAACAAGAGTTTCCAAAACAAGCAAAAAGTACAAGAGATATTTGAGAGAGTTAGAAATACAATTTCAGGAAACATTAAATGAAAATGTAAAGAATATAATGAACCTCGGAATAAATTGTGACAGGTAAAATTGTATAAGAACAGAAATTTCACGCCTATTGAAAAATGAGTAACAGATAGTCGAACAAAATAGTTATATAATAAATACGAAATTATTAATGGATAGACATGGCAAAGATCAAGGAACAAGGAATTTTGCTAATAGAGAAAGTTGAGCAAGTCCGAGTGTGAAAGTTGGAAACGTATATTATATTCTTCGACGTTTATTAATCTACGAATTTGAGACTAGATTTTACAGGAAGAATTAGGGTAATAACCTCTGTCTCGATAAGCTGAATACAATACGTACAATTTGACATACTGTCATAATATCAAGAAACTCGAGCAACTTCCTTGGACTTTCCAATCGGCAAAACGTTTCGATTACACCTAAATCCCGTGCAATTCGATGTTATATTTGCTTCGTGACCACGATATGATCCCCGATAACATCAGCACACCAAGGTAATTGCTGCTATTCCGTACCAACAATGGCGGAAGCTTACAAGATGGGATCTTATCGGTCATCGGTGGCACCTAGAGTATCGTCTTCATCCTGATATGATGTAATCGGCCGACTTTATCTAACACGACCCCTATGATTTCGTCGTCTGTTGATACCGAACGATTGTACTATCTTCCTAACTCTCGATCGATTGGGATTCTACGAGAAAATTGGGAAAAATTACATAACGCGTGGTGTCATAACACGTGGGGAGACGGTGAGATGGAAGTACAATGCATGAAAATACAGTGCGTGTAAATAGGATGCGTGGGAGTACAGTGTGTGTAGATATAACGCGTGGAAGTTGTAGCGTGTGGAAGACAACGCGTCGAAGTGCAACGTGTGGAAATAGGGAGGTGCAGAAATATTACATATGGAAGTACGGTACGTGGAAGTACGACACATGAAAGTACGACGCGTGGAAATATAGAAGATGAAAGTACCACGCGTGGAAGTACGTCGCGTGGAAATATGGAGGGTGGAAGTACCGCGCGTGGAAGTATGACGCGTGGAAATACCATGCGTGGAAGTACGACGCATGGAAATACCACGCGAGGAAATACGACGAGTGAAAATACCACGCGTGGAAGTACGATGGGTGGAAATAACACGCGTGGAAGTACAATGTGTGGAAATACCACGCGTGGAAGTACGACGCGTGGAAATACGACGCGTGGAAATACGACGCGTGGAAATACCACGCGTGGAAGTACCACGCGTGGAAGTACGATGGGTGGAAATAACACGCGTGGAAGTACAATGTGTGGAAATACCACGCGTGGAAGTACGACGCGTGGAAATACGACGCGTGGAAATACGACGCGTGGAAATACCACGCGTGGAAGTACGATAGGTGGAAATAACACGCGTGGAAGTACAATGTGTGGAAATACCACGCGTGGAAGTACGACGCGTGGAAATACGACGCGTGGAAATACCACGCGTGGAAGTACGATGTGTGGAAATACCACGCGTGGAAGTACGACGCGTGAAAATACGAAGCGTAGAAATACCATGATTAGAAAGTATGATGCGTGGAAATATAGCACGTGAAGATACGGCGCGTGGAAATACAACGCGCTAAAATACAACACATGGTACTCAAACGCAAGGAAATATACAATATACAATATAATAATAAGTTAGTAACCCAAAGCGTTAAATTAAGTACCTCGAAATAACAATATCTAACTTGTGAATCCATCCTTTCACACCATAAATCACCATAAACCTGAATATTCACAAGCAAGTGTATCTGGTTCATGCTAATCGACCATGTTTCGTTAGTCTCCTATTAAACGCGACCAAGCAATGCACTTACCGCTGCACTCCGCAAGTATACCTATTCGAAGATGCATCATCGATCAGCCATAAGTGTTTGGTTAGCAAATTTTGTCACGCGGTTCGACGAAATTAATCGACGTTAACAAGAAATCAACTCCGAAGTGGAACAGTCTGATTGGCCTCAGGACGGTGTTAGCCATTAAGCCAAACTAATTTCAAACTGGGACAATTGCATTTGTCTCGAGGCAGACACGCAGCATCCTCGTAACAATGCTAACACGTATGTCTCAGAAACGGTACCTCGTTTCAACGGAGATTGTGTCATGCTTAGTTTGCGAACTGACTGATATCAAACTTATATCGGGTATTGTGTGCTCTAGGCATGCTGACAAATCGATCTCGAAATTTGTCAAACTTCAGGTGACATCTTTACGGCAATGTACTGTTGAAAGTTTATTGCGATGCAAATGAGCATTATACATGTAGATGCTTTTATAATTGCGCAAGTGTTAGTTATAGTAAATTGTACTGTATGTTGCAATGCAATTTCTGTTTTGATATGAAATATGTCGCTAATAAATATATGACGCATCCTGCGTTCCTTGTTTTATAAACTTTGCTACTTATTTACGAAAGTAATTAGAAACACGATAATTAAAAATACGATGCGTGGGAGTCTAACGCGTGATAATTACAGTGAGTCGAAATTACGACGTATAGAAATACACTACGTGGAAGTACGACGCGAGGAAATTGCAGCGCGTGAAAATATGGCACGTGGAAATATGACACGTGGATTACGATGCGTGAAAATACGACGTATTGTAATTATAGTGTGTCGAAATTATGACGTGTATAATTACTATATGTGGAAATACGACGCGTGGAAATTGCAACGCGTGAAAATTACGACGCGTGGAAACCCAACGCATGGTAATTATAATGCGTCGAAATTGTGACGTGTAGAATTACTATACATGGAAATACGACGTGTGAAAATTGCAACGCGTGGAAATACGACGCCTGGGAATTACGACGCGTGGGAACCCAACGCAAGGTAATTATAGTGCGTCGAAATTATGACGTGTAGAATTACTATGCGTGGAAATACGACGCGTGGAAATTGCAACGCGTGGAAATACGACGCGTGGAAATACGACGCGTGGAAATACGACGCGTGGAAATTACGACGCATGGGAACCCAACGCATGGTAATTATAGTGCGTCGAAATTATGACGTGTAGAATTACTATGCGTGGAAATACGACGCGTGGAGATTGCAACGCGTGGAAATACGACGCGTGGAAATTGCAACGCGTGGAAATACGACGCGTGGAAATACGACGCGTGGAAATTACGACGCGTAGGAACCCAACGCATGGTAATTATAGTGCGTCGAAATTATGACGTGTAGAATTACTATGCGTGGAAATACGACGCGTGGAAATTGCAACGCGTGGAAATACGACGCGTGGAAATACGACGCGTGGAAATTACGACGCGTAGGAACCCAACGCATGGTAATTATAGTGTGTCGAAATTATGACGTGTAGAATTACTATGCGTGGAAATACGACGCGTGGAAATTGCAACGCGTGGAAATACGACGCGTGGAAACACGACGCGTGGAAATTACGACGCGTGGAAACCCAACGCATGGTAATTATAGTGCGTCGAAATTATGACGTGTAGAATTACTATGCGTGGAAATACGACGCGTGGAAATTGCAACGCGTGGAAATACGACGCGTAGAAATACGACGCGTGGAAATACGACGCGTGGAAACCCAACGCATGGTAATTATAGTGCGTCGAAATTATGACGTGTAGAATTATTATGCGTGGAAATACGACGCGTGGAAATTGCAACGCGTGGAAATACGGCATGTGGATTCTGTCTGTTGACAAAATGAACAGATTACAAAGTTACAGAGTAAATTCAAAGCTCTATAGTTCTTCAGTTTATTTATTTTAATTATTTAATTTTAATGATATGACAAAAATAAAAATTGTTTATTTTAATGATAAGTTTATTCTGAAAATAATATCTGCTCGTTAATTATTATTAATTTTTAATTATCGAGGCGTCAGGATCTGTAGATACAGAGATTTCAAAGTTTGTAGCTTCCTAATTTCCTACATGACATTTCACTCGGCTCACGTCATTATATCGCCGTCCACGCAGGCGTACAGGATCGCCAAAACGCGACGACGCTTCGCCAAGCGCGATAATTAACTCTGGCAATTATTCAGGACAATAATTATGAGGAGGTGTGGACGCGATGAACCATGCAAATTCAATTTCCCCTAACGACTCAACGAAACAGCGATCTAGTGTGCATGTCGAATTCGATACGATTTGATATCCTAATCTACTCCACTTCTAAATAAACAATTTTGCTCATGGAGCCATAATATATTGAACCTTCTAGATAACATTTGACATGGCTCAATCAAAACATATATTATAAGCGTATGTGGAATGTATACATATATGTTAATAAACATTAATAAACATGTGTGGAATGTAGACACATATGTTTATACACATACATATATTATATATAAAGGATGTCTCATAAGGAGCTAGTAGATGATGTGACTCAGAACAACTTAAATAAAATATTAAGTAAGTCATACTTAAAATTAACATAAAATGTGTAAAGAAATGTGTGTACACTGATAAATGCAGAGTCTCAATAAATACATGTAGAAGTACACACATGTAGGTACTTACGCATGTACACGTATGTACACATACACAGATACTAATATTAAATACAATAAAATATATAAAAACAAATAAAGAAAATTTAAATACATCCATTTTGTATTCATTAACTATGTAAATTATTTAAACGTCAAATAGAAAAATTAAAAATTCGAACAAGATGTGAATTGTGTTTGCACCACAACGTGTCAAGACTACTAAATCAAAATTCGTGGAAACATCTCACCTGCGATTTTCCGTTCTCTCATCCTCCGCCAAAGAGCTTCCGCCTTTCGCATGGGCCAATTTTCCACCTTGGCGCTGAAGCTGCGAAAGAATTTATATTCCTTGAAATGCGACATCCTCCTGCCACCAGCGTGTCCGGTTTCATCGATCACACCGGAACTCGCTGGCGTGGCTGATCGACCCTCCTCGGTCGACATCTTCCGGTATATCTTATGAAGCTTCTCCGTGGCGCGTTTCTTCCCCTCCAGCTTTATCGCTTCCACTGTTTCTTCTCCTCGGAACAATTTTTAGCTTTACGACAGCGAAGACTTCGTTCTTGAATTTTCTCTTTCGCGATTTTTTCGCCGCACGATCGAACACGAGGCGATGTTAATCATTTTTTATGGCAAATTTTGTCGTTTCTTGGTTATAGAATTTATAGATATTTGCAAATACGTGTTATTATCTTTTGGAACACTCCATTTTTCTTGTCGAAAGAATTCCGCCCGTAGCTCCTCCCACGTGCTTCTTTAAAAAATGAACCACTTGTTGCGGACTCCGTAATCTTACATTATCGTTTCCCCGTCTTAAAAATCGATTCCTTCACGTTTCAATTTCGAAGCATATCTAGAAACCGTTTACTATCACATTTTTTTTAAAGCTCATTTCAAATTGCTCTTCGAGAATTAATTAAAAATCTTCCGATTATGGCATCTTAATGAAAAAACTTTCTCTCTTGATTATATTTTGCAATCTTTTCGATCGTTATTAAAGTTGTAATATTAATAACGCTTTCAAGATACTTTCTTTCGAAACTTTGTCGATGAATTCGTTAGAAATTGATGCAACTTTTACTCTCGTAATAATTCAACACGGTCTTCCGCCAGTATCTGAAGGACACTTCGAACGAATTCGCGAAGACGTGCTAGGGTTTTCAATAGACTATTTTGCATTATTTCTTATTGACTCAACGTTTGTAGCACTTTCGATAATTTATTTTCTCACTCGGGTTCTCATCTTCTTGCACGAACACAAAATTGGGAACTGCAGTCAAAATAAATCGAACTTCTGAATTTCCAAATTTTAAATGATCGATCTATACGAGATTGCAGCAGCTTAGAGACTCATCCATTATGTAGATCAGACAATATTAAATATTTGATCCTTATTCACCCATCAAAATTCCACATAAACATTTGTAAAAAAAATTTGTAACCAGATTTACAAATCACAAATCTTGCCCAAAGAGATTTTTTAAAACAAAAAGAAATTTTCACTCTACGATAGTTGAGCTAACACTGTATTAGTCAATCGAGTATTTTTCGAACACCGCAAATATACACCAGACGTTTATTTGCTGACTGGGTAGACACGATGTGGGATATCGAAAAACGGACTTGCCACAGAGAATTTGCTCTGCCTCGAGGATTAGCCGTTAGAGGAGACGAATATGGTCGCGTATTGCTCGCGATCAAATATTGACTCGTCACCGGAAAAGGCTGGCGGAAACTCGAGACGGGGTCGTCAGACGCTCATCGAGATTTTTGCTAATTCCAGCGCAGACTGCAGAACTGCAGCACGAACCGTGCCAAACCTGTTCAACCTTGCGAATTCGAGGAAATTCTAGACGAAAGACACAGAATTTGGTTAACAATTTGGTTGACTATTTAGGCAGAGGTTAACAGAATTTAGCTAACAGAGAGGTTAACAGAGTTAGGCTAGTATAAGTTAATAGAAGTTTTTCATATAATTCATTGACACAGATACGTACAAGTTGGTACATTACATTATTTACAAACTTTAAAAATTTTAAAGTTTCAGAAAATTTGAAACTTGCAGTCTGAAATCAACTCGATGAAAAAAAACTCCAATCCATCAAATTCCGAACTTCAGTTTTCAATAAAAATTTCCATATCATATCACAGTTTCATACAATAATTTACTCATTTAATTGGAATAGAATTTTTTACGGCAAAATGAATGCATTCAAAGAGAAAGTTAAAAATTGAAATTAGAGAGAAATGTGCAGTTTAGGGGAATTCGCACGAAAAATCGTGATGTCGATTCGACAGCGTTCGCACAGGAAAGATTTATTGTCGAAGGAGCATTGTACATTATCGAAGGAAAGCGGTAATTACGTTGACTAACGAGCGATTTGTTGCACTTGGAGCGGCGACCCTTGGCTTCAACAGGTCCTGTCGCGATATCTCACCAGGACATTGTTTGATCGCGATATCGAACTTTCGATTCGACCACCGAGTCGACCAACACGTTGCGGATTTCAAAGTGGTTTCCTCGGGCTACGATTCGATTTCTCACACATTACTTTTCCTCATCGAACACCGACATTCGTTTGCACAACCAATAGTGTTTTACGATCGGGTCAATTTTTTGCTCGCGTTTCAGAAATATAGTTGTCTCAGATGCTTATCGGAATGGGTTCATAATGGTTTCATAAAGAATTTTGATACGGATCTCTTCTTATGGACGTTGATGGAAGTTTAAGAGGCAAGCTTAACCAGTTAAGTGCGTTCGACGTGTATACACGTCGGACCAAATCTCTACTGCGGTGCGTTTGACGCGTATACTCGTCATGTAAAATAAAAAATTACCATTCACTATAAAAACTCGAAATCTCAATAAAATGTAATAAGAATATTATTTGGTGGTATGTTCCCTTTATATTATCAATACGACCGCTATGTATTTCATATGAAAACTAATTATTGTACATACGTAACCCGCGACTTGGACGGCCAGCGTTGATTTGCGGAGAAACTACGTCAGCAGTTAACAGGGCCAATAATGGCCCGTTGCTCTGCGAGGTAGAGTCTCATATATTATAAACAAGAGAGGGCATTCGAAAAACAGTACGAACGAAACAATCCGAACTATTTAAACAAAAGTGCTCCCTTTCTTGCTTTCGAAGCGTCTCAAGTAAAGTGTTTATTTTCATAATTATTACTAAATAAAGTATTATTTTTTGACAATTTTCAAGCCTTTAGTAATAATAACATATTCAGAAACGCATTGTTAGTTTCTTTGATGAATAAAAATGTAATCCTTCCTCGTTTTTCGTAAAATGTATAATAGTACCATTTGCCCTGCGTTTGGCGTGTATACACGTCGTTGCTTGTTTTTAATTCCGCACTCTGTGGTGATCTTTTGAAACTAAATTCCACAGTTATCTGGTTAATTACTTTGAAATATTATGTAATAAATTTAATGAAGTATTTGAGAAACTTTTACTTTAAATTTTTATGACGGAGGGAACCTGAAGTTCTGTCGTGTTCTGAAGGTCGGAGTTCACCGATTTGAGGTCTTTGCTGATGTGTAGATACTTTTTTATCCGCTTTATTTTGCTATTGGTGTAATTAGGGAGGTCTGGGTCATTCGTAATGAAGATTGAGTTAATGAGGGTGGTTCGAGATATGTACTTCATCTCTTATGAGGTTGTGATTTATTGTAATTTGCAAGTTTTCCTTTTAATGTAATTTGCAAGTTTCCAAATACGTTTTCGAGATTCTAGAGTTTCACGTGTTCAACACTCTAAGTTTTTAAATTTTCATTTTTCTAAGTTTCCAACTCTTCAATTTCGTAATTCTCAGATTTCCAAATTAGTACACTTTCACATTCCTAAATCCCAAAATTCTCAAACTTCCAAATTTTTACATTTCCAAATCTCTAAATTTTCAAAGTCTGAAATTCTCAAACCCCTAAATTCGATAATTCCGAAATTTCAAAAGTTTTCCTTTAAACACCCCCAATAAAAATCTCAAATATGCCAATGAATTCTTCTCTCAAAGAAACGCAGTTCCCGACAAGAATTTCCATAACACTTTCGTATGCATACACATGTTAATTCTATTGAAATCAAGGTTCCTCGATCGCATATCACCTCGAAAATTCGCAAAAAATTCTAAACAGGAAAGAAAGCTGCAAAAAGTAATTCATGCACTGTTTACATTTTTTACTATCTCGTGTACGTCTCGTTTTTGCGTAAATAAGGAGAGATTAGTCGGTTTTTCTCTTCCAGTAATTAATGTAATCGGATTCGTAAAAGTGGAAAAGAAAACAGTCACGCCTCTGAGGCTTCCTCGTTTTCCATGTTACTTTTAGTCGACCACCAGAGGCGGTTTAAGCTAACCCTGGTTTGCGAAAGTTAACGCGATGCACTCTCACAGTGAATAGATGGCTGGAAGGCTAACAAACTTCTACCAAGCTGCTCTCCTAATTTGGATAACAGATTTGAGTTTCAACCGTTATATTTCCTCTCCTTGCTAGTGATCCTCTCTGTTAGTGGATTACTAGCGGACTACAGCCATTATGCGATGATATTAAATTACCTAACTTCGAAATAACTTAATTATCGTTAGAAGGTTATGAGATTAAATTGGAGGATTCTGAAATGTTATTACCTCAAAATCTCGGATTAACAAATTTTTAGTTCCTTACTTTTCAAAGGGCAAAAATGATTAAATTCATAGGACTCAGAGTTCATTGAATCTTAAATTTAAAGATAAATTTATACATTTAGATAAATGTAAATTTATAGATCTTTAAGTTTTAGAAGTTTTAAAGTTTGGAAATGTTTAAACTAGCATATTTTCAATTTTCCAAATACCAGACATCTGAAGCCACAAAGTGTAACAATTTCCAAAGTCCCTTGTCTTTAAATGTCCAAAGTTTTAAAGCTCTGTATTTGTAAATTTCTAATTTTCAAATCTTTGAACTTGCAAAGTAACAGATCTTCTAATTCCTAATTTCTACAAATTCCCACGAAGTTCCACCGTTCACAAGTTCCAAAAGAATCCCTATATTTCTAAATCGACAAATATTTCCATTTGCCTCTCCAAAGTCCCAAATACAGGTAAAATCAATAATATGGTTCTTCATCTTTAAATGCCCAAAGCCCCAAAATTCCACATTCGTATATTTCTGAATTTCCAAATTGAACTTGCAAAGTACAAAAATCTGCAAAATTTCTTCTTCCAAAATTCTCAAATCTCGACAAAATCCCATCGTTCGCCATTTTCCAAAATCCCTAACTTCGCCCACCACTAAATCCATCAATCCACCTCTTCAGAGTCCCAAATATGCTTTAAAATACAAAATATAGTACAAAAGAAGTAAAATATTTTAAAAGTTCAAATCCTCTAAATTCCCCTTCGTCACTTGTCGCCAATTAATTTCCAATTACCGTCATCGCATCAACTCAAGATTAAACTTGTACCGTAAGAATACCACGGCGGGAAAAAACATCCGTAGACAATGATTGGAAATTAAGAGAACGATCACAGGCGATTAGCATACAAACAGTCGATGTGCACCGTCGTGAGCGATTCGTTCGTATAAAACACAAAAGCCCGTTCACAGAGATCGACAATATCGCTAATATTGTCGCCGTTAATGCCCTGAATAATTCATAGGAAGTTCGCGCAATTCCATTCCCAGCAGCTCTGAAACGCAGGTTTCGCGGCGTTCAATTTTCATCGCGACCACGGTGAAACGATCTAAGGTAACAAAATCAAAACGACCCGCTTAGTTTATGCAAATTACCGTCACTTTCTCGAGCCACGAGTCGCCGTCGTTGAACAAGTCTTTGTCGCATTATCGCCGCTCGCGACAGCCCTGAGGAAGCTATTAGCGGTTGTTCGGCGCGGTCTGACACTTCCGGGACTATTCTACTTGCCCGAAAAATACCCTCGCTTAATTGCTTACGCCTGTCGAATCCGGGCACGCTAATTGTCACCTCGTCACTGAATTAGGCTGACAAGGGAATCACTCGAACTCTAATTGTATCGATCTCTATCTCGTGTTCGGGTCACCGCTACCTTTAATTGAATTTCATCGAATAACATCTAAACTTTGTAGTACGTTCTGACGGAACCTTTGAATATTTTGGAAAATATTGGACGAGTAGGAAGATATTAATCCTTTATTTAACTCGAAGGTTAAACTGGTGATTAATGAGGAGTTTCGTTGAATTGTATCATCAGAAATAAAAATTAAATTTTATACAGTCTTGTTTGTTTAGAATTCATCAAATACCATCAAAACTTTTTAGTACGTTCTGACGGAACCTTTGAATATTTTGGAAAATATTGGACGAGTAGGAAGATATTAATCCTTTATTTAACTCGAAGCTTAAACTGGTGATTAATGAGGAGTTTTGTTAAATTGTATCGTCAGAAATAAAAATGGAATTTTATACAGTTTTGTTTGTTTAGAATTTTGTGAATTCTTCAGACAAACTGATTGCTTCAAGGTAGTTTTATATTTTGTACCATCTTGTACATACTATACGTGTACAATACTATACATGTTCTATTCTTGCTTATACGTTATATATATGATGCAGAATCGTACGATTCTTCATATGTAGATCGAAAATATTTAGTACAAAATATTCAGCAGTAAAATTTTTGATAAATTCAGTTTGTCTACCCTTAATTGTACGAGTGACAATTTCACCCAACATCAAATGAATTCACGCAGCATAAAACAGCGAATTTATGTACTTCAAGGCCCACAACTTTTGCTTGACAAAAAAAGAAGTGGAATAGTTAATCAGGATAAATGGGTGGAGTTCTAAATGGTAAACGTTTGCCACCCATTAAACCGTTAT
Source organism: Megachile rotundata (assembly GCF_050947335.1). Lineage (NCBI taxonomy): Eukaryota > Metazoa > Arthropoda > Insecta > Hymenoptera > Megachilidae > Megachile > Megachile rotundata. The sequence continues at coordinate 7,226,498 of NC_134991.1, read as the reverse complement.
TTATAGCCCAACCGAATAGGAAATAGCGTATCTAGAGTCGTGGAAATTTCGGTGCAATTAAGATTAGAACGGATTGATTTCTTAAGTTGAGTGCAAACTGGATAGTCCCGAAGGCCATGCACGGAAATAAAGTCTTTTCTCGTTAGGACTTTTATTATTGGTTATCGGGAAAACATGTATGTAACCGTGTCGCGGGTCCACCGATCGGGAATATTAAGCGAAAGAAAAGTACGGATAGGCAGATAAGCTAATCTGCGTGTTACTTGTAATCGTTCTTTATCGATCGAGTGATTTTTTCCTTGTAAGCGGCATTGAATACGATCGCAAGAGAAATCGGGATCGGAATTGCGAGACAACTGTAACGGATAATGACGTTTATTTTCGACGGGATTCTACCTCGAGTTTACATCTTGGGTACATGTGTGGATGATTAGGAAAGTCTATGTCAAAATTCCGAAAGTTCTTTCTTGCATGTTTAATAATTTACTGAACAAATATTTTGAGCTTATCTTTAAACTGGGTGAACTCGTTAATTAGCTGAATATGAATTCATAAATAATTGTTTGAGTTTTGAAGAATTCACATGTTAGACATATGTGTCACATATGAGTGAAGTCTACGAGTGAAATTAATTGAAAGTTTGAATCCAAATTCTAAAATAATTAAACTGTTACTTGTTTATAATATATCTATAAATATAACTGTATAAATACATTTTTTAAAACCATTCAACTAGGTTGACAAACTGAGGTGATTGAATAAAATTAAACTATCGTTTTTGATAATGGTACAATTAGTGAAAAATTTAATTGTATCAAACCTTGTTGTTTGACGATTTTTAGAATCACTCATAAAGATCAATAAATTTATAAAATAGGATTCATTAAACGGATTACAACGTTATGAAAGAATACACGATATTTACACACTGCAGATCGAAGCCAACCATTAACGAACACACGAAATCCTTGAAATCTAATTTTAAACGAAACTAATTGCGACACAGGCAATTAATATTCATGGTGGTGTCGTCGCGTCGATGGGGACACGTTGCACCGCGCCAAATACTTACTTCCTTTACATTCGTTATTTATTTGTGATTGAAGCAGGTGTCGGGAACGCTCGATTAGCGTTATCGTTCGTTAGAATTGTTTATAAGCCGGTCCAACTGGTTGTCTAATCTGCCACGCTTGTGAAATCGTCAGTCGGCGCTGTGTGTCGAACCAGAAACTTGTTGACAAATTGCGTGGCTATCGACACTGTCTTAAATGGACAACTTGATTTTTCCATGGAAAAAGAGGAAAATTGAATTTTCCGACCTACAACGTGTATCAGAAATTCCATTCATTGGGAATTTACAGTGAATGTCTCGCTATATGGCCCTAGATGGAAATGAGAACTTGAAGTTACTAAATTTGTAAATTTTAATATTTGTAATCTTGAAAATATGGAAATATGTAAATTTAAAGAACTAGAACCTTGAAAATCTGTAAACTTGAAAATTTGAAAACTTGAGAACTTGAAAAATTGAAAAATTGAAAAACTGAAAAACTGAAAAACTGAAAAACTGAATAATTGAAAAATTGAAAAACTGAATAATTGAAAAATTGAAAAATTGAAAACTTGAAAACTTGAAAAATTGAAAAACTGTAAAATTGAAAAATTGAAAAATTGAAGAACTAAAAAATTGAAAATCTAAAAAATTGAAGAACTAAAAAATTGAAAATCTAAAAACATGAAAATTCGAAAATCAGAAACTGCAAAACTACCAAATTAAGTTAACTACGTACAGTACACAAATGATATCGATGAAATTTTAACAGAATTTCAAATCAAATATTAACCATAATTCTTCAAATATGAAATAACGCCATTAATTACGACGCAGAAATGAAATTGTAATTCACTTCCTAACGCATTACATACACTAAATTATGAACGAATAAAACACTATTGTTTGGATAATTCCCAACGACAGGTTGTGTTTATCTGACAGGAAATCTTGTATGGATTGTTCGTCTAATAGTTAGGTGTAGTTAAGTGAGCACTGATTAAACGGTAGCTAGCGATATGTCGTAGATTATCATTAATTTCCCTTAGAAACCAGTATTCATTAAATGAGTTGAAGTAAAAGCTGGACGAAACATCGTTGATAATATAGCGGTGTTTGTGAGTTACATATCATTGGTAATACCTTGATAACCTACATATTAAGAAACATTGGGTGTAATGAGAACGAGGTGAATAGGAAATAATGTCAGGTACATTCAAATGGAAAGCAAATTTCTAACTAGATAATAAATTTTTGATAAATTATTCAATTGGGAAGTTCCAGTATATTATTATACTTCACTTTTACTTTAAGTATATAGAATATTTAGTATATTAAATTTTTTAATTAGGAAGCTGAAGTGTATTATACTTCACTTTTACTTTATATTTTAATTTATTTTTTACTTTATAAATTAAAATTTATATATACGTAATACACTAAAATAAATTAGAATAAGTTCATTTAAAATAAAAGAGAATTTTTAACAATTTAGAATGAATTTTGGAATATGAAGTAATACAAGTATAAAGCGAATCAAAAGATTAAAGAAATTTTGAAAATTCTAAGATGTTTCGAGTCCAACAGATGCTAACGAGGACGGTATTAAGAACGTCGAATGAACTTAAAGCGGTGGAACGATCAAACAGGGATAAAAATAGCCCTCCATCGCACCGAAAATATAAATTTCTTGAAAGTGTAATCATTTCGAAGGGACTGAGCCCCTTCGGTGTAAAATTAGCTCATGCTGATTCATTGATAGAAGAGCGTTTAGAACATTTAACAAGTCTTTTAAACAATGGGGTGATATATATTTTTTTGAAAAATGCAATGTTGACAAAATTTCATTTCTGGCGAAATATATCCGTCAGTCAGTATCAAAAGATCATTTTTAATATTGAAATGTAGTGTGGGAAGTGAAGAGAATGTTGTATGTAGAAAAGTTTCGGTAGGCAAATTGCAATGTTTCAAGGTTTAAAATTATAAATTTTCAAGTTGCCAAATTTTCATATTTCTAAATTCTCAAATTTCCAAACTTTCAATTTTCCAAATTCTCAAATTTCCAATTTCTCAAATTTCCAAATTCTCAAATTTCCCAACTCTCACATTTCCCAACTCTCAAATTTCCAAATTCTCAAATTTCCAAACTCTCAAATTTCCAAATTCTCAAATTTTCAAACTCCCGAATTTCCAATTTCTCAAATTTCCAAGCTCTCAAATTTCCAAACTCTCAAATTTCCAATTTCTCAAATTTCCAATTTCTCAAATTTCCAAACTCTCAAATTTCCAAATCTTCAAATTTCCAAATTCTCAAATTTCCAATTTCTCAAATTTCCAAACTCTCAAATTTCCAAACTCTCAAATTTCCAAACTCTCAAATTTCCAAATTCTCAAATTTCCAAACTCTCAAATTTCCAAATTCTCAAATTTCCAAATTCTCAAATTTCCAATTTCTCAAATTTCCAAATTCTCAAATTTCCCAACTCTGAAATTTCCCAACTCTTAAATTTCCAAATTCTCAAATTTCCAAACTCTCAAATTTCCAAATTCTCAAATTTTTAAACTCCCAAATTTCCAAACTCTCAAATTTCCAAATTCTCAAATTTCCAAATTCTCAAATTTCCAAATTCTCAAATTTCCGATTTCTCAAATTTCCAAATTCTCAAATTTCCAAACTCTCAAATTTCTAAATTCTCAAATTTCCAAATTCCCAAATTGCCAAATTCTCAAATCCCTAAATCTTAATATTTCCAAAGTTTCAAATCTCCAAATCTTAAAATATCCAAATCCCTAAAATCCCGAAAGGCTTAAATCCCCAAAGCCCCAGAATTCTCCAACGCAACCATAACAGTACAACACAGAAAAATGAAAGATCTTATCTCAGCACTCATTTCCAGCAGGTCCAAAGGAAATGTCTCCATTACGAACTCGAATTAGCAAGAATTGCTTCCACGAAGGAACAACAATAGCAACATTAACTTTACCCTAAATCTAGAGAGAAAATTCCTGGAACCACCACTTACAGAAGATGACTGTTCTCGAAATCAGCACCGTTACTATGTTTCATCAGATAACGGCATGATTGTTTTCAGACATTCATCGGTTAATTTTCAATTCACCACCTGCGAGCAGATTTTCTAAGCATCGGACTTTTCTCTCATCGTAAACAGAAATAGGTTTACGATGGGACGAAGCTGATGAACACCGAATCCAACGCCTTTCTCCATCATGGCAGACGGTCTGCTTAGAGTGCACGAACACGGTTAATGGCAAGATTAAACACTTCCCGGCCGAACAATAACGACGTTATCTTGACCTCGCGATCGAGAGATCGATCTTAATTCGGTATTGTTGGCAAACGTAATTTAACAATTGACACGAGACGGATTCCACGTTCAAAACCCCTTCTAACGCTGGATCTTCTCCGAGTTCTTAAAATGCACTTAAGACTGTTTAACCTTGACGATAAAATTTAGATGATAATTCATTAATAATCTAAACTTAGGATTCCATATTCGAAATAATAAAAAAACATGTAGAATAATTTATCATCTGGAGAATATTAAATAAAAGCGATTTCCTAAATAAAATTATTGAAACTTCATACCTGGTATTTTTACTGTAAATTTGCTAACAAAACTTTTAAAATATTAATAAAGTAAAGAATGGAACAGCAGAGCAATTGTAATTAAATTATGCCATCAGACTTGGTGTGCTAGACTTCGAACAATGCAACTGCGCATACATCTGCACGATGCATTAAGCAATTTCAGTAAAATATCGCCATGGTGCTATGAATTAATTCGACCAGGTTATAGAAACAGTTTAATAACTGCAATAATAGACGTAAACGTTTCATCTGGGACATTTAATCGAGGAAGAAAATGGAACAGTTCCAGTTGAACGGAGAGGCGCGTTTATCGAATTCGTGGTCTAAAATGAAAGTGCATTCTTCGTTCTAAATGTGCAGTTACCCTTGATATCGCGACACAAGGACCTAGAGCTCGATATTTAGTCAAGTGTGGTTCGAAGTCAAAATGTCTATAGGTGATCGTTGTCGCAGGAGTATCGTGGAAAACCTTTGAACTTTACCAAGACATTTGTTTGAAACGCGCCTCTATCGGAGCTGGCTAACGACTCCTCGAAATTGAATTTCCCGCCTACGTGGTGCTCGCTATAACCGAACGCAGATATGAAATTGCACGGACACATAGCGAAATTAAATTGCTACGGAAAAATGAAACGTCTTAACGAAATCTGGAATTACGTTTCTTTCAAAGCAAGAATTTCAACGGTGGCATGATTTATTTCTGCTTTCCAAGGATTAGGGGTAGAAATACAATTTTAAACTAAACATGCTTTCAGGGGTACGGCAATTACTTCAAAATTTATATTCTTATTTTTTATTCAAGTTTTGAATTATATTTGTAAACATAAATAATTGCTGATTGAAGGTTCAATTATAGTCGAAATTGTTTTTTAAGGAAACTTGACGATGTGGTGATTTTATGAGCAAGATATATGAATTTAATTTTTAATTTAGATGATATCAATAGAGATAAGTTAATTTACATAAATGTACAAAATTAATGTCGATTTTTGTGAATGATATAAATGTTGAGTTACATAAATTACATTAATGCCAATTTATAGAAATTAGAATACAAAGTCGTATATTATATGAAACCTTTATATGCACTGAATTAAATTCATGTATTAAAAACTTGATCACATGAAATTCACATATGACAAACTTGATCACATGAAATTTTCATAAACATATACTGATCATACTAAATTTTTATGAGCATATACTTGACCATATTAAATTCTCATAGACATATACTTGATCATATTAAATTGTCATGGACATCATATTAAACTTTTATGAACATATACCTAACCATATTAAATTCTTATGAACATATACTTGATCATGTAAAATACCTATAAACATATACTTAACCACATTAAATTCTCATGGGCATATATTTGATCATATTAAATTCTCATAAACATATACTTGATCAAATTAAATTATCATAAATAAATACTCAATCATATTAAATTCTTATGAAAATATCCTTGACCACATTAAACTCTCCCAAAAATATCCTCTAAACATACAAAATAATAGAACGAAAGCTTTCTACCAAAAATGCAAATATAAAAGGAACGTGATAGCACACGTGAACCTCTCGTTTCATCTAAAAAATTAACAAATATTCCCAATTCCCCGAGCGAAACTTCCCTCCATGTTCCAGGTATCACAATGGATGTCAGCCGCGTTTTCCATTGCGCGATAAGAAAAATGAATTTGGAGGCACACAGTGTCCAAACACGAAGCTAACCGCATAAAAAGTTCAAGTTTCACCGTAGTTTGAAAGCGGACTGGACAGTGATGGAGGAATATCCAGTAGGATTTTCAGGAAGCGTTTAACTTCCCGAAACGAAACGAGCATGACACACCGGGTGACAGACCGCTAGAGAGAAAACTCGATAAAAGTCTCGACTGCCTAACAGGAAGTGGATCAACGCTATGCGGTGAATAATTGGACGGAAAAGCGAACGGTGTAGCAGAACGAGAATTAGCGGTGAATGAATTTAGTAAACTTTCCTCGTTTCGTCTGTCAATAAAGTCTGCCGCTTTGACTCGCTGTCACGCCGAAGTGATAATACTTTATAGTTAGGCGAACAGCTGCCATTCGGGGGTTGCGAATATATTTAGCCAGGCAATTCGTCTTTTGAGCATTGGGGAAATTTATATTGACGTTCGTCTCTTTGGGAAATTGGAAATTTTTTGTTTCCGCCGCTACCGATTTGTTTCTCTTTTTCGGTTCAATTGAATGCATTATTTTAAGTTCAATTAACTATGAAATTACTAACTGAATGAACTATTATTAAATTAAACTACAAAACTATTAACCAAACCGTTATTAACAACTGTATTAAAATATTTTTGCACGTGAAAATTGTCATAATGATTCAGGTATTTAAAATGTTTCATAAGAGAAATAAATAGTGGCCCGTTATAACGAATGATTCATAAGAGAATTAATAACAAAATGGAAGTTATTTTGAGAGAAATGAAAGAAACATAACTGGGTTTTTATTTGCGTCGAGGGACACTAGACAGCGACTAAAATTAAAGAGGGTTTCTTAATTAATAAATCGATTAATCGGCTTATTACGCAATAATTCTCTAAATATAGCTACGTATAATCAATGATTGGATACGTGTCACAGAGCTTTGATACTCTTCTTTTTAAGAACACGTTAAATTGTTTTGCCACCAAATTGAAAGGTTCGGCAAAGTCTATTCTCGTTCTCGAAGCGAAAATATGATGTCGCGAAATGAAATCAGCAGAGATGGAATCATTTCCTTCTGCACACAGCTGATTCAATATTTCGAACGTGACTGCGCTCAAACAGCACCAGACATTGTTAACATTCACCAGATATTATCGTGTGTTTCCCATTTTTTCATATATTGACAATTTTTAATATTGCTATTTCTATGTGACAATTTTGTACGGAAAAAAATCGAGCACTAATTAAGAATTTAATTTTGAAATGTAGGAATTTGGAAATATTCTCCCTGTTACATTTCATGCGCAAAAATTATTTCTGTTATTAACTTTATTTTCAGCAAATTGCTTTCGTGATCAAAAATTTTTATGATATTTAATTTTAGTTTTATTGGACAAGCTTGCATTTATACCTGACGTTGTAATAAAGGTATTTATATTTTTTATAGTTGTAATTTATAGCACGAACAATTTATGGTACAAGGAGTCAACGTGTCGCAACATTTGCAGAACTAGAGAGCAAGGATCTTCGCGAAATTTCACTTCGGAAACTTTGAAGACAAACGAATTTCATAAAGACGGATTATGCGTTCCTTTATCTTAAATTAGTAAAGATCTTACATAATTCAAGAATGGAACCCTCGTAGATAATTCAAGGAAAAGAATACCGAGGAATTTCCATAAAAAGAATGTACCATGATTCGACCCCTGTTTTCGACGAAAAGTCGGACCACGCGTAAACATCGAGTGAGTAGTTTTGAAAGAATTGGCGCGTAAAATCTGCCACGAAGCGTTCAAACTTTCGGTTTAAAAATCCTCTTGGAATACAAAATTCGTGTTCAGAATGGCGCAATAAATTCTGGATGAAATAATTATTGCTAAAAATTTCATTGTAGTATAATAAAAAAAATTCTACATTCAGATGGGGTAATCAGACCTTGAGGACATAAATGCCTACACAGGTAAAATTTCCTCAAATATTTAAATAAAATAAATACGAGCCCCAAAAAAATTTCCCATTGTCTTCGCATCAAAACTTACCGCACCTAATTTTTCAAAAAGTAATCTAAATAAAGAACGACTTCTCAGCGTCATACACTGATTCGCGCGCGAATTTCAAGTTCTAAAGCTTCACTGAAACGTTCGCAGTTACATATCCAGATTGAATTTTTGTTAGGGAATCCAAGACACTCGATGCTGCCGCATACTCGCACGATCGATCCTTTTGTTCGTGATCGTGAACTTGAGCACTGCGATCGATACCTAAAAATCGTAATGCGAGAGGTATTGTACGATGGACGTGTTCGAGGAAAATAATCGCGCACACGTCGGATCGGGACGTTGTCGATGATCGAAAAGAGCGTCGAACAGGCGCGAAAGCAGCGTCGAGCGCGTCGCGAGTCGCGTGGACGCCACTTGGTGAACTGCGACCAGCGCCGCGGTGCCCGTGATAGCGACGACTGGCACCGTGTTCCATTGGCCGATGGGACGAAAGCCACCGTCGCCGCCACCGTCACCGCCGCCGTCACCGCTGCAGCGCAAGCGTCTCAAGCTTTTTTGCTTGGGAACCGATCAAATCACCTGCCGGATACCTGCACTCTTTCCTGTCACAGTCCGGAAGAGGATCCACTGTGCATTGAGATAGACGGGGCTTTAAATGAAACCTTTTTTACGTTCGTCCAAATTGATTCCATGGTTTCGTATCATCGTTTCATTTTACTATTCGTATCAGTTATCATTTTAATTATTATTTAGTTATTATTATTAGTATTGGTTATGAAATTGATTGTCGGTATCAGTTATTAGCCTACTCTCCATTAGTGTTACGTAGGGTCTTAGCATCAATTGTTAGTCTGAATTTTTATCTTAGTCTGTTATTAGTATGGATTACTACCTTGATAACAATTATTATCATTAATCGATTATTACCGATTAATTTCAATTATCTTGGTATTGATTATTTGTATCAATTATTATTTTTGTATCAATCATTAGTATTGGTTATTACCTTATTATCAATTATTAGTGTCGATTATCAATACTAATTATTAGCATCAATTATTATCTACAATTTTTAGAAATTGACAATATTCGTGAAAATGAATTTTTATCACAAGTGAACTAAAATATAGTCTCGCTGTATGGCTTTCGACAATGCTGTAAAAGTGAAAAGTGAGCCATATAAGTAGAATTTCAGCCATGGAGTCTTAGGTCATCAAAGCCCGTCAATTTCAAATTATCAAATTTTCTACATTCAAAATTAAAAAATTTCAAACTTGTAAAATCTTTAAAATTATTAAACTTCTAGACCCCTAAAATCCTGAAAATCTAAATTCCCAAATTGACCAATTTCTCAATTTCCAAATTACACAATCTAAAAATATAAAAATGTGAAAATTTAAAAATCTGTATACTCGAAAATCTGATAAATGAAATAATTGTGTATTAATAAATATTCCTCAACAAAGTGACATTAACCCTTAAAGTACCCATCAAGCCATCCCCAATGAGTCATCATAAATGGTCATATAAAAAATCTACCCTATATACAATCAGTTGAATAATTTATCCTAATCCTGAATTTTGAAGATGCATTTATCGGAGATAAAACTTTTCAGATAAATTAATTGCAATTTCATTTCCAATTTCCCCGAACGAAAGATAACAAATTATGTAACTTCCTGTGTAATAAAAAAAGACACATCTTATTCCATGTACGAGCTAATGAACGTACAAGACAACTGTATAAATCACACATTGATTAATAGCCTACGAATACGGCAACTGAATTCATTAAAACGTACGAATGTTCGTTGTACACGGATTTCAAACCGTACTAACAGAGGTTTATTGAAGTAGACTTGACCCACTTCTCGTTTCAATCTCTATACGTACAATAATCCTCAGGGCTTATAAACGTATTTGTAATTAATTTTACGCAAAATAGAATTATTCGCGACAGCTTTCAACTAGCGAATTCGAGCGGATTAATCCGTTCCTTAATTAATTTGTCGTGTTAAGAATTACGATTAGTCGGTTTAAAGCAATCCTGGATAAAATGTGTCCCTTTTCATCCCTTTTCCGGACGAAAAATTCGCTCTACGCTTTTGACTATGAAAATGTCAAGGTATCGCAGATTCTCCGGCGAAGAGGAGCTTTTGAGGCGTTATGCGATACACGGAGTGACAAGTGCATTAGACCGACGTAACATTAGATCCATCCATCTTATTTTACTTAGAAGACTATCGAATATTGAATCTTCTATATCTGCTTTTGTATTATCTTAAAAGCATTATTCGAACAGATAAAACTGTTAAACTTATTTTTAACCCGTTAACCTTTACAAAAAAATGTAAAATAATAAATACATACATTAAAGAAGCTAGCATGAATTAACTGCATCACTTTTTGTTCTCTTAATAGCTAAATTTAAATTGAAATTTCAAGCCACGATACCCGTGAAATTCTTAAAAATTGCCACAACCGCAAACTGCAACGTTCAATTTTATTTTATAACGTTACAGAAGAGAAACATTTTGGGTCAAGCTTAATTTCTTCCGAACGGTGTAAAACCGTAAAAAGTGGACTAAAAAAAGAAGTACCCTTCCATATGGTACTTGTCTTCACGATTCGATTATCGATACTCAGGCTATACTCGACGTTCCAATTTCCTCCTCTTTTTTTTTTGAAAGGTTTAAGGTTTTATCCCGAAAGACACGTACCAAAATTTCTTACATATAATTTACGCGAAATCGTTTTTCAAAGATTTCGAGGAATCTTATTAATATCATGTGATCCTTTTTGATACGGGGAAATATTGAATGTAAAGTGCGCCGATGAAATCCTCGAAGCGCGCAAACTTCAAATATTTACACCGTGCTTCGTCGTATCGATTTTTAATTACTACGTCGAACAGCCGGAAGCATCTTCAATAATTTCGTTTACAACGCAAATGCCTCGCCTCACGGCAATTTGTATACTTCATTAAGAGACAGAACGGGGATAACGCATTTCATGTTCCTTATTTTAAAGAAGCAGCCCTCATTTATCGTTTAAATCAAGTTTATTCCATTTCCTGTAATGCACCGCTCAGAATAATAAAATGAGTCTTTCTAGGAAAGCTTTTACTATTTTTCTGAAAAATGTATCAAATATTCTGTATGTTCATACAGAGTGTATCAAATATCCGATCAAATTTTCGATTAAATGCAATTCATTGATATGAAGCTTTTTCGAGGTACAGAAAATTTAAATATCTGTGAATTTGTAATTTTAAGTACAGTAGGATCTTGTTATATTCTCACGAATCTTTCGCTAATTTTATAATTATAACCATCTCACTCTAAAATTGATAAATAATATGTATGTGCATTGCCGATAAAACGATCTACCAGCGACCAGTTCATACTAACAAATTTTATGAAAATTTTACGTAATTATTTTCATCCAATTTTACGTAATTATTCTCATCAAATTTTACGTAATTATTTTCATCAAATTGATGTATCGATTACTGTTTAGTACACATCGACAAACAGCGAAGTCATTCTAATAAGTCTATATCGAAAATAAAGGGTAACTGTCACAAAGAAATTGCAAAATGCGTTCCTAAAGCTCATATCTTTTCTTTTTCTCCATTCTATTTCCATCGAGCTTCCTCTCTGTCGAGTGATTTATTCGATCGAAACCCGGGCAATTTGTCGTGTCAGGGCGCGTGGGTTAATTCTTAATTTTAGCCCCGGGGGTCAACGCGGCTCGCACCGGAAGCTCGTAGTCGCCTCGAGAAAGTAATTAGCATCTGTTCGTCGATAATGAATCAAACTTTCGCGATTCCGTTGTTTTCTCGAAACGTATTTCGGGATACATTCGCGATTTCTCCGCGAATAGCTGACGGAAATGTCGTCGATGAAAGGGCGGAAAAGTTGAGGAGAGAGATGTTCCACCTGTACATTTTCGCCCCTTAAAGCTTTGATCTTTGATCCGACAGAGTGGATGTTCGTTTTTGCTTCGTCCCCGATCCAAAATAAGCTTCCTACGCAAGGGTCATCGGTATAATACGCATTCTTGTCGGAAAAAGGCAAGTAATGGATGTCATAATGTGAAGCACCGTGGGCGAGAACACAGGTAATTATCTGGGATTAAGAGCCTCAGAAAGTCTGAGACCATTAGTAAAAAGGTAATGATATTAGGCTCTGAAAAATGCTCTTCATTCGTCGGTGAACGTTTCTTTACAAATGTGGATAGCTGAAATTTAATTGTTACTGAATATTTGAAACTCACCTGATAGCTGGCGTTCCGATTGCGAGCGTGGCTGCTGCAAATTCTGAAAGCAAACGAAAGCATTCGATTAATTTTATCATCGATGCAAATACTCGATGCATCAACAATTGCATCGGACAGTGGTTCCCAACATTTTCATATATATGTCTGAAACATATTTCAAAATTTACTGTAGCATGGACACTGTATCTTAAATGTAGGAGACACCTAATTCCTTAGATTATTTTAATTTTATGTAGGACACAATTGTGCGATAAAAATAGTAAACAAGTGTTTATGATTAATACATAATTTTTGTTTGACAAGGATAGTGAGCAAAATATTATGACAATGATACGAACCATAATTTAATTGAATATAATAACTGATGGACAAAAATCAGATTCAGATACATTTGATTCGATCTTAAGTTACTTGATTTTTAATATTATAGTTTCATATTTGATCCTATTTATTCATATATGATATATTGATTCTGTTGTCCAAATCATATCTGACCTTCTGTCTAAATCCTATCTGATCATATTGAAAATAAAGATGATGACGATGAAATTGTTATACTATATTGCAGAATAATTGACAGAATTTTGTGTCCCTAGTTGAGAACCACTGGAGTAAATTAAAAAGGAGACCAGTTATCGAACACTCCAAAGGACTTAACAAATCTACTCCATCAAGAAGAAATATAGAGCAAAATTTCTATTCAGTTTGAAGTAACAATTTCCATCGTTTCCAGATCAATATGCTGATTCAAGACCGTGCAAACGCGCGAATCGCGTGTCAACCATAAAAATCAGCGGCACCCCCGTAGCTGCATCGCGTTATCATCGATTCGATCGCGCTATAAATGTTTCCGACCTCGTCGTGATCGATCGATACATTTACCTAAATTCGCTCGAACTATTCGTGCGAGTATTCGTCGAATAAAATCCGGAAAATTTAATTAATTGGCGAACGATGCTCGCGAATCCCGCGGTGGTTTCTCTCCAAACAACGCCGTATTCCGACCCGGCGGACCTATTAATTAAATCACTTGTCCCGGTTATCGCTAGCCGATTTTCCGTATAAAATTAGCAAGGCTTGATGGCCGATGATTGCTCGTCTCAAATTGCATTCAAATCACTTGGTCATGGCGCCCGTTAATTGGCCGACGTGCGCGTCGTCGAAATTGCCGTGGGCGGACGCGTTATTATCATATTTTCTCAGCGATGTATCGAATTAAGCCGCATCGCTCGCGGGGGCGTGTTTCAGAAAGAGAAAAAATAATAGACGGGGTGGGAGCGAATCGGCAAACGGGGTTATTCCTCGGCAATGGTGGAAAGAGACCCAGGCGAGGAGATCGAACCATGACCTACATGCGATATCGAGCCAATCCGAGCAACGTCGAAACGAACGACCATGACCTTATCCACGCAATGCCGCTACAAAGCGCGTTCATCGATTAATTCCAAGTACAAATAATTTCATAAAAAGGGCAACGCGTGGGACGATGGCGATCTGCTTTAGAAACGGTCAACGTGTCAGACGAGGGTTGAAACTGGATTCTTACCAAAGATAGGAAACCAGATAAAGTTTCGAACGTGTTGACTGACAAGTTTTGGGGAACAAGGATTATCCGTCTCCTGGGGTGGTTCAGTAATGGAAGTCGATATTTGGACGTGGGAGTAAATGTTACCGGGGTAACATTACGAGGGTGCGTTTCATAACGCTTCATAATGGTGAACATAATGAAAGAGTATTGAAATTGTGACTCACGGTGACAATGTTTCCTTATTGCTAATAACAAGTTCAGGTAATGTGATCTCTGGAAATTTCGTGGGTTAGTTTGCATAATTTGATGTACACTGAGGTATATAGTTTAATAAATTGTAATCCTTCTTATCAAATGTTTAGACTATCAAGGTGGATTATTATTACCAACAAGAAATTTTGGAAACCGTAATGATTTATAAAAATGAACTCTAACCTAATCTAACGTAATAAAACCTTTACAAAAATTTATGTGATCTTAACAATATATATAAAAAAAATTTTTGTTGGAGGTACTTGTTATTGTTTAAAGATCTACTTTGACAAAACATTAAGAATTTCTCGATCGAACTCTGCATTTAATTTAACAAAATCTGGAAGGGTCTTCAAACCCTTCACTACTTAAACCCATCACTACCAGAAAATCGAAAAATTACATAAAAATCAGAATACTGTCAAAATCGAGTTATAAATATTTACCAAATATATCAGCAGTATATGTAGTTAAATTTTATTTAAATTGTCCTGTTGAAATTTCTGTCCAAACATCATAAAAGAAAAGAACGGATGTTAAGAAGTTTCATGACGTTGAAATTGATGAAATCAATAGTCCTTCGTCACGAGATACGAAGCAATAAAGTTGAACTGTTAATCGCGATCGGGCTATAAACGCCTCGGAGTTGCCCCTCGAATTGGCGCAGTATTTACAAAAGAACGCAAACAACTTTGCAAATATTTCTCGAACAATAGCCAATAGGCGGGTAGCTCGCATTTAACGAGCTGCATAACTTCAAAGAAGAATCCCGATAAAACTCGCCAACGGTACAATTTATTTCTTCTGCCAGTTCTTTTTTTTCTTTCGTTAACCCCTTTCTTCCTTTTCTCGTTCGCACAATTGCAAGCTCATGCTTCGGTCAAGGTGCACGGTGAAAAGCTTCTCGACGAGTGTCGAACGCCATCATTGTTCTTCCGTCTGGGAAGCGATCGTAAAAATTTTCATCGGCTTCCTTCAATAAATATCTTTTCATCGCTTTCCTTTGATAAATATCTTGTTTTCTTTATGACCCAACCGTCTGCATGTAATCGCGCCACAAAACGGATTGAATCATGAAAACTCATCCTTGGTCTAATTACGTGCACTTCGATCATGCAAACGGTACACTGCATTTGGACGCACAAGGTGCAATTGCAACGCTGAAATTAAAAGGTTAACTCTATGGAGGCACGCTCTCTATTAATGTTATGCTCCTGGCTATTTTTAATTCCCTGCGTGTGGGAGGGTATTTAGATTTTCACGCAAAGCACCTGTGAAGGTAATTGCGGGGTAATTGTGCGAAAACCTTTAAACTCTTTGCGGACGCAATTTGAATATCGTGAAAGGTGGTCAGAAAAAATTATACTTGCTGGAAAAATATTTTAATGTACAAAATAATTTACTGATAATGGAAGGTGGCAAATCGAAGTAGGTTGTTTGGCCAATGATCATAGCAGTCGAGGCCCAAATAAAATCAATCAATCGAAGTAGGTTGAAGAACTTGTTAACTGAAATCTGGAAATGCAACACTTCAAAGTTATTTTTTTGAACTCATAAGTTCATGTATTTCTGAGTGTCCACATTTCTAAACAACAAATTGCTAAATTGTAAAATGTCTAAATATCTAAAATAAATATCTGGACCTCCCAAAAGTTTCTATATCCACAAACTATAAATTTCGAAACTGTCACATGCAATATGCAAATCAGCAAATTTCTAACATTGAAACTGCACATTCAAAGTTACCTAACCCCACAAGTAGCGTTAGAAACCCGGTTAACCAGAGACCTTGTTGCTACATCCATGTGCAATGATTTTTTCGCTGCTCGACGGAAGTTTCTATCCCACTCTTTGAAGGGCCCTTTGCACACACCACCCACACGCGATGGCTATTACAGGTATGAGAGATGCCAACCGATTAATATGCCGGCATGGCTCGATACCCCATTAGCTTTGATCACTCGCCAACACCAAGAGACATCGAGCCCACGTACGTGTGCATCGTGAAAACGTGTGTTTACCAAGGCAATGATGCTCACTCGTGCGCGAACTGCCACCTCGTGTATCGACACTTCATTGATAATACGCATTCAACGGCGGAACTCTACCGAAAACGACCAGATAAACGGTTTTTCTAGAATTCGCCCTCCAAAAGCCACGCTCCTGACCCTTCAGGAAATAAAACTCGATAAATCTTCGGAGGACTACTTTTGGTTTCTCGTTCATCCTTGTAGTGAAATATTGTGTGTCGGGTTCAAAATGTGGTTCGGGTACTTTGATAGTGATTCGGGTGGAGAAATGGGTAATGGAGAGGTTTGGAAAGCTGGGGATTTTGGGGTGCTTTTGATATTTGGAGATTTGAGTGTTTGAGAAGGCGGAAATTTGGGGGTTTGGAAATTTGGAGATTTGAGTGAGAAGGTGGAGATTTGGAGGTTTGGAAATTTGGGGATCTGGAAATTTGGGAATGGAGGAATTTGGGGATTAGGGTGATTTGGGGCTTTGGATATTTGGGGGCTTGAAAATTTCGGGATCAGGAAAGTTGTGAATATTGGGATTTGAGGATTTAGAAATTTAAGGGTTCAGAAATATGAGGGAGTGGGAATTGGAAATTTGGATTCGAGATCGCGGAGATTTGGGGGTTCCGGAATTTGGGGGTCTGAGAATTTGGGAATGGAGGAATTTGAGAATTAGGGTCATTTGGAAATTTGGAATTTAGGGTTTGAAAATTGCAAAACCAGGGAATTCGGAAATATTGAAATTCAAAAATGAGGAATTTAGAAATTTCAAATTTGGAAACTTGAGAAACTGCAAATATACAAATTTGAGAATTCAGAAACTTGAACCCCTCACCCATTTTTCTCAAACCTACTCCAAATTCCACCAAAGATTAGTTCCCATTTCCAAATGTTTTCTTACACGAAAGCCCTAGGTCCGAAGAAATATAACAAATTATCGTTGCCCACATGGGAAAATAGCGTGTGAAAGGTCTATATTTAACTTTAACAAATATCTATCTTTGATATCAATGGTTTCATTCGCTTGAGAAGAGACTATTTTTTCCGCAAAATCACAGCTTCCCGCGTTGTATACCGCGTTGAGTAATAGGCGGTCGTGTAATTTATGGGGATTTCAACGCGTCTCGGTTGGTAGCATTTAACCTCGTAACGTCATCGGTGGATGTCCGGTGTACGTAAATCGTTCAAGGTCAACTCGAACGCTTTGATGCTAAAAACGACCCTTCGTATCGATGCACAACTGAACATAACCAATATTCTGTGCTTACTCGAGCTGTCATTTTTTCGTCGTTCCTGTCAGCCATGAAATAACAGCCAAATTTTGGAGGATTGACTTATTTAGTTTTTTTTTTGTAATAGAACTCAATATTGGATATTAATTATTTTGTATCAAAATATGGTAAATACGGTAGAGTCTTGTTATATTGCCTTTTGAGTTTTGTATGAATTTTTGTGAACACATATGACTCTCATATTAGTAATCATACATGTTATATGGGTATAATGGAAGTCTATTATTAATGAGTTTCATTTAACTATAACAGGATGAATAATATTTTGAGAGTTGTAAATTCTATGAAGATCATGTTTGTGAAATTATTAAGTAATCATTTCTATCTAACATTTAGTATAATTGAATAATAACTGTGAAGTATATTATAATTGTAATAACAGTATATGATATGATGAAAAAGTTGAAGAATTATTTAATTAACGTATGAAATTATCTAGTGATCCACAAAATTCTCAATTGACGAAATAACTGAAAATTTTGAAGAATCTAAAAATGCCCAACTTTTACATTCTTGAACAATTTAATTAATTTGTGTAGAGTTATTTGGTAATATGGAAATATGTTCCCGACATAACAAAAAGCGAACATTACGCTTGATAATATTTGAAACGCGAGCAAACTTTTCGTCGATTGAATAATTAATCTCGGTCGAGGCTAAAATTAATCTCTCATCCGGCGCACTTGAAAAAACAGGCGCGAAGCTTTCAGCTCTCGTTTCGTTATTAATTTTCTATGAGACGCGGCATTACGTCAAAAGAATTACTAATTTTCTTTCGTTTTCGTGTTTTTAATTCTCCATCGAGCTTTACGAGAAAAACTGGGGAAACGAAGTTTATTTTCCAAGAAGGCTCGCCGTTTCCGCGGATTATTTATCTTGCGTTTTTGCCAGACATGAACAAATATTATTTCTGCAACTTTCATTCAATGACAAATTTTGTGGCAACTTTGTAATCCAACTTGAGTTTTTATAAAATTACGTTCATATAAATAACTTTTAGATCACAACGTTGCATTATTTTAACGTAAAAATCCCATTACCAAGTAACACCCGAAATTGATTTAAATTTCGAAAAAAGTGTGATAGGAACATATTATGGTAGGAAGTCTATAACATAAGGTTAAGAGGAAGTTCTTTTTTTCTAGTTAAGAAGAAATAAAACTGAAACGACCAACGAGCAAACTACGATTAAACTCAAGTGTAAAAAGAGACCACGGAAACTGCAACCAACTAATTGAGTGTGAAAATTGTTGACGAAGAGTCTAAAATTAGCGAACAGGTCTAACACGTATCGATCGTCTCTATTCGATGCACGTTCTCCTCATTTTCGAATAGAAATTGAATTTACATCCTCAAAGGATATTAAACTTTTTATCTCTCGATTAATATTTAATGATATTTAATTCCCAACATTTATTACATCGTAAAACTTCTGTATACACGTTTAAAAGGATTTCAAACACTTTAATTTTATACTTAACCTGATGATAATTTTCGAATCATTTTATTTTTACAACTGTTGCGATAAACATTCACAATTTGCAATTTAAAGACGATCAAAATAATAAGTGTACAGAAATTATAAAGCAATAGTAATTACAAGATATCGGTCCTCGATCAATCTGTAATCGTACGAATCATTCGAATGGTACATTGTTGATTCGTGAAGTAGGTGGAGATAGTCGTCACGGGAAGGATTAAGCTCATCATGTTCACTAAATATCAGTTGTACAATCGTTGTACAATCGAATGTACATGGACCTTATATAAACAAAAATCCGATCTATTTACGAGATATTGAATGACATGGTGTCCCGCTGAGATTACAAATTTAAGATCTCATACGCTCACATTTTTCATTTTCGTAGACAGGAGATCGTGGCATGGGTGTTCGTCAAGTAAATTCAATTAATTTTCAAATTTTAGAATTTTAGAGTTTTCTTTGCAGTTCTTCGAATCTTGTATTCCTCAATTTTCAAATTTACTTCCAAATTTTCAAACACAAAAAAAGTCATAAATCAAAGTTAAAGATTCTCAAACTTTCAAGTATTTTATATACAGCAGAAATTTTGAAATTAATAATTGATCTGTTAAAATTGAAATTAAATAAAATGTCACTACTCCACCTCGCAATTTGTAAACCTCTACTAAAGTGTAAATATAAAGAACGACACCTAAAAAAATATATTTTCAAAGTAAATGTGAAAGTACCGTTTTCGCTCATAACACGAGAACAAACAAGAGTACACGAAAGAACAGCGATCGCGAAGGGGTCTTTCAGCGAATCAATTCCCCGCGAATCGGTTAATTTGCAAGATATTCGAGTTGCTTCGTGTAGCAGGTGTAGATATACCTGTCATGAAAGGGAAATTAAGGTTCATCGTGCCAACAAAGTGTCAATCTTACGATGCCCTGAGCCGGCCCACACGTACCGTACACGCACCGCAACAACACGCCGAGTGAAATACAAATACCGTGTTCGCGATGGTCAATGCCACGCAACGTACACGCTTCACGTGGGCAGAGACTAATGGTGGCCCATAAAGCGCGGATCACCGAATGGACTAACAGTCGAAGCAACGTATCTCCGCTTGGTAATCTCGATGCCAAATGCCATACACGCTTTGCTGCCACGTGATTAATGCACTCTATTGAACCTAGGACGATACTCTTGGCTAAATCCCGAACTTCACTCGTGCTCCTCGAGTCATGCTCGTCTCTCTGTTATCGATATTTAAAGAAATATCTCTCCGAGACACGTTGTTGCCTCGTACCGGTCGGACAATTGTCAGTATGTTCGGGATAGGCTACGGTTATTTATCATTGATATCATAGCGTTGATCGATACGGACACGGGAATGTGAAATGGTCGCTGGAACTTCCATGCTTTCCAAACTTTTAATTGCCCCGTTAACGACTATTTAATCCCAATTAAAATACAAATTTAATTGAACGAGTTAGAAGCTGCAATTTTCGAAAGGGAAGTTGCAGATTTAATTTTATGACTTTTGCAATAGATCATGAATTTTCAGTGATAGTATGATTGTTGATTAATGAATACAAACAGAATTGTATTTTCAGTTTATAGTGATTTAATCATTGTGTTACATTTTAGAAGTAATTATATATTTAATAAAAATGACTCACCGGCACCTTCCCGTTCGCTTTCTGAGCGTCGTTGTTCTCCAACAATGGCGCGCTGCTGCTCTTTCCGCCCATCTCGACGCTGAGGGGTTCCGGTTTTAGTTGAAGACTCGCTGCCGAGGGCGAAGAGGGTGCACGCGGAGGAGTTTCCAACAATTCTCCAGAACTTAAAGAACTGCTCGCGGTGGACAGACCTAATAATATAATGAACTAAATTATTCTCTATAATTCTTACTCACAATCTGAAAAACCAACTCGAAAGTTCGAAGATTGAAAAATTCAGATGTTTGAATTAAACTTAAATATTCATCACTTTGAAAACTGGCAAAAATTGGAAAATTTGTAAATTTGGATGTGCAAAAATTTGGAAGTTTGAAGATTAGAAGGTGTGAAATATTATAAGCTTAAACATTTGAACATTCGAACATTCGAATATATGAATATTTACGAATTTGAATATTTGAACATGTGAATGTTGAAAAATTTTTAAATCTGAAAATTAAAAAATTGGTAGGTTTTAAAATTGAGAATTGATCGCTCCTAAAATTTGTTGAACCTGCATAAAATTTGAGTGCAATGCGAATTACAAACTTTTCTCCCCCCAGAATACCAAACTTTCATAATTGGACATAAAACAAAATTAATGACCGAAAAAAATCCCTCACTGCATTCTATTCAGTACGAAAATATCTTTTCCTCGTTGCGAAATTATTAGCCATGTTATCTCGTTACTGTCCATATAAAGTCCACGATCCGCAATCAGCCATTTCCTTCGTTACGTTTCCCTCGGGAACGCGTTGTTTCGTACGCTTTATCCGCTTCCATCGGCTCGAAAATAACATTGATTGCCATTCAACGATTTTTCCGCTCGCGGTAAAGGGTTTTCTGCGATCAAAACCACGCGGGACAGAGTTAATTGCTTCGCAAACGGACCGGACAAAAGTGGCGTGTTTGACTTCGTGGAATATTGTCCTTTCGAACGAGTTGCCTTTCCAGCCGGTGCAATTCGCGTGTCTCTTCAGCCGTGCATTATGGCCGCGTGTTTAGAGGCACGATTAGCAGGCTTTCGTGCTTCGGCGCACGTTAATGAAACTTACACAACGGCAGATTCGTCGGACGAAGCGGTTTGGTCCTCGGCAGGGTGTCGTCCAAGCCGCTGCTGCTGTCCACCGCGTCCTGAGAATATTGATCGTCGTTTTCTTTCGTTTGCGTGTGCACGCTTTCGCGTTTGATCCACACGTCTTGAGAATGCTTGTCGTTTCGCGAGCTCAGTTTCGATGGTCGTCGCCGGATCCTCTCCCAGGTCTCCTTGCGATGACACTTGTTCGACGACGGGGCTGCTCGACAGACATTTTACGTTCCATCAATTCTTTGTATCAAGTATTTGGTTTATATTTTAGATAGGTATCGTGTTTAACTAAACGGTCGTGGATACGGTTTGACGATCACAAGTAACAAGTTCAGTGGCCATCAGAGGCGGTGCAAAAGATTAGGGAATGGTGCTATAGTTGGCGTATGAATACGTTTTTGAGTAGGGCTGCTTTCAGGTGGAGCACTTCAGGTGAGACATTTAAGGGGTCTTATGACCTAAGCCACAAATGTGCACCACAAAAATTTATGAAATTATTTATGATAATATATACCATTCATTTAGCTATGTATGACGTATTGTATAAGTCATTTATAATACACTATACGTATATACATAGTCATTTATGTATACACTACATAATAGTGTGTGATATGTAAATTAAAAGAATACTAATATATGAGCTAATTTAGTTTAAAGGAAGATTATATTGCGTAGAGGATTTTGTAGAAGAGGTGATCCGTCAAAGGGTTAAAGGGCGGAGAACATCGTTGCAGGAAGGCTCGCGGCAATTTCACCGTAATTCCATTTCGAGAAACGATAATCGACTTACGCTTAACTATCCGTCGGTCTGTGCTTCTAGGAGGACTGGCAGTGCCGATACCGCTCTCGAGCGGAGATGCTCGGTCGATTGTATCCGGCGACAGACTTCCGGAGGAAATCTCGTCCATGCTCTGCAGAAGGTCCTGGGAGGAGGACGAGGATCTATTGTCATCGTCCACGGTGTCTTGCGGCGATGCTGGATCCAACGTGCTTTCGTCTTGGAACGACTGCGAATCCATTTGCGATTCCGCTGCGAACATTCGTTTCAAAGCAGAGATAATACGCTTGCGAACAACTACGAAATTCGCAGAATTCAAAGTTCTCTCGTTGTTCTCAAGCTCTAAATTCGTTGAGAAGCAGTTAATTAATTTGCGAAGCTTTGCATAGAACGTTGAAGAATGTTTGTCGAGTCCCTCTTTACTTTTATGTCAAAGAAAGTGTCGTTTTAGTCGTTATGACGAACAGTTATAATAGTGAACTGCTTGTTTTTATTTCAAAGATAAATTATGCCGAGTAAATTGTCCACTAATATTCCTACTGTTGTACAAATGAATATTCTTTATGGACGTCAAGGTATCTCAATAAAATGTTTGCACTTTACACTTTGTTACAAATGTTTACTTTGAATATTAATATCGGTGTGAAAATGTTAGACAATATTTATGTTGACAGTTTAGTACCGAAGATGTTAAGCACACAAACGCATACTTTTGCAGAATCCCTCTCCACTTCTTCACGCGAAGTTCGTAACCGTGTCAATTCAAGAACGACTGAAGTGGAAGTGAAACTTTGAACAATAACAAACTCGCAGAAGTTTTAATAACACTTGGTTATGGAAGTTACCTCGAGGAGATTCGCAATCGCTGAAGGTGAAGCTGGAGCTTCTGGAAATAGGTGGTGAAGTTTGCGTTGCCATGTCAAAGCAAGTAAGTGAATCCATTGGTGGACTATTTGGACAACACGATCCGGAACCGTTTCTAAGCTTTGACAGCAAAGACTGAAGAGAAATTGGTAGCTGAAAACATTCCAATTTGTTTATCATAAAATGTCTTCGTTTTTTGAATGTCTTTGTTAAATAAAACAAATGTCCTCACCGAACCAGATCTGGAGTTCTGCTCATCCATTATCTTTTTCACGTCTCCGTTCTCCAGTTTCCCGCTGTCGACGCTACCAAGGGAGCCAGGATTGTCTTCTGGAAGATCGCAACTGATACCCACATCGTTCCCCCTGGATCTCGAAAGGGAGAACTTTTTCAAGTCCACCGGGCTGATCTGTCTGATGTCCTTATCAGACTCTGACAACCTCTTAGCAGAAACGTCCGAACGCAAGGTCAAAGGAGAAACGGCCCTCTTCTTCGACAAGCCTTCCTTCGAACTGACCCTGCTATTTTTGACATCCTGCGACGTCTCGTTCTCCAACTGAAGAAAGTCCTGATCGGGTAACGAGGACACTCTAACGAGCACAACGTCCTCAGCGTTCTCGCGAAAGACAGGTGCGTGTTTCTTCCACAAGAGTTTCGAGAATGGAGATTTCTTCTCCTCGGTCGGGGTAACCGGTGCCGACTTTGCTCCATTAACGTCCAGCGATTTTTTCTCCTCGTCAAGGTCGTCGGCGTCCATCTGATCATCGTTGCGTCGAAGTCTGGCCAACCTGGGTGTCCTTCTCCGTTTCTGGCTCATCAGGTTCAACGGAAGACTAGTCTTCCTGTGTGCATCCAAACGTTGCCTGGGTGGCAATTTAGCGTTCGATCCATCGATCGTTTTATCGGTGTCGATGACGATGCTGATGTGGGACGACGCGACGGGTTTGTCGGCACCGGTGTCGTCATTGGTCTTCGAACTTATCTCTAGGCGTTTCTTTGGTTGTTCATAACTGTTTTCGAGGTAGTTGGTTCGCGAACCGTCGGCCACGTGTTTGCGATCCAACTTCGACGGTAGACTAGAAGAGTTTCGGTCGATCTGGCCGTGGCACTCCATGAAATTCATCGACGAAGAATTGCTGGGCTCGTCGTAATCGGAATTCACCGCATCGCCGCGTGGATATCGACCCGCGATAACGTCCTGCAGATTCTCCGGCAAACTTCCGCTCTTCCGACGACTGTTTTCCGGCGAAACGACACGATCATGCGGCTCGTCGTAATCGGAGTTCAAGAGCAAACGATGGGCTATCTCGTCGGTGAACAACTTTCCATTTCGTCGGTCACGGTGTGTCTCCCTGTTTCGCCGGGACGATGATCGATCGGTCGATGCCTCGCACGAGCTACCAATGGAACTCTCGCTGTCCGATATGCCGAACTCGTTCAGCAGCTCCCTGTACTTCACGATCCCCGCCGGTTCCTTCTTTTGGTTCCGCTCGAGCTCTTTCGTCAGCTCGTTGATCTCGTTCTCGATCAGCGTGTTGAACTCGGCCAGGATGCTGTTCGACCAATCGCCTATGTCCTCCACACCGTTGCACCCTCTGCCCAAGGAATTTTGTCGTCTGAACGGACAGCTTTTCACCGGTAATGACTTTACGCCACCGTGCACCTCGTTCGTTTGCTTTTCAGGCTGATTCGTAGCTGACTGCGACGGGTACTTTGGCTCGTCGGTAATGAGCAGCGGAGTGCTCGGTGCTGACTCGATGATCTCACCGATCTCCTCCTGTTTCACAGAAAAAACGAGAATGTTTAGAGAAACGGGTATAATCAGCATTCTATCTATAATAACATAAAAAAAATGGAACACGTTTTTGACTCTTTCGGTGTACAGTAATGACGTGTAGGTCAAGTGCCCGTCTAAAAGATTACTTTCAGCTCAGCAGTGCGTGGTAATCATAAATAACTAGATGAAATTCCACTGAAAATATTTCGACCTCTCATTTATTGTGTATCATAATCTATCACGGTAGAATTTATAAATTTCGTGTAATACGTAAAATTGACCAGTTGATTCTGCAATTTAATCGATAACACCTGTGCGAAAGCTGATAGCAGCGACATTGACGTTTCGATTGCTTTCAAGAAAAGCTTGCTTCGCTTGATTATATCGTCAGAAGGCGATATTCACAGCATGTCTTGAGAAATGATGCGTTTCACAGCTTAATAACAGCAGCTGCTGGATTATCAAACTAAAACGTCAGTTAACGCGTTCATAATCGACTGCAGGTTTCAGTGTGAATGTTAAAAGACCTAACACTACATAATACAACTTTCTATAAAGCGGTATTACTCGTAAATTATTAATTGAAATGAGATATTTCTTCATTTATAAATAAGGAAATCATGATGTGCGTACTTTCCCGATTATGTAGAGTCTTGAGTAGAAAACAGCTGATTATTTGATAGAATAGAACATAATCCCGTGATGTTTATTTCGTTTATTAATTCTCTGTGAAGAAAAAATAGCAAATAGCTAACATTTAGCTTCTCATCGTCCGCGCAAAAAACCCTGCAACAATCTCTGTTGATTCCCGTGAAACAAGAAAAGGAAGATTAAAACCGCGGTGTGTTCACACGTGTGTATATCGAGAGAGCCCCTTAATAAAATGCTACATAATGAAGCAGTTATGATGCTGACAGAACCGACGCGATCCAAACAACTCGTTCATTTGCAACACGAAATGAAAAATCGACTCGGACGATCCCCTTTTCCAATTATTTCGCGTGCCCGCGACAGGCCATAGAAAGTGATGTCTCTAATTTATGGGCAGATCTTTCCCGTAGACAAGGGTCAATTAACCTTGATCACCGGTTTAGAAACCTGTTCGGTTCGTACGACACTTGTTCGACTTTTCTACTCGGCTGCTGCCGCTTTTACCGATCGCTGATTCGGTTTCACGTTGCAACGTTGTAACGGCCATTTTGAAACATTGAAGATCTCGTGCGTGCGATAACAACGCATCACTTTGACACAAAAACAAAATAAGATGTAACAGAAAGTTTTATACAGTTTTTCTCTTTCAGCAAATTCAATGAAAATTATTAGATTTGATTAACGTTTTGAATACAAAATGGCTGATTAATAACGAAGTGTGTTTGCAGTTTAATACATGTATTATTGTAAATGATTAAGCATTGAATGTATTCAAGTTTAACATTTATGGTGTTAAAAATAAAGCTGTCAATTAATTTTTAAGTACGTTATTGATTATATTGATATATTGAAAGTTGCAACAGTTACAAGATACGAGATCGAAGTTTGGGTCAGCAGTTTGTATCGTTTCGTGTTATTTCAAAAAATCTTGAAGACAACCTTCGAAAGGCCGACCTTCGAAGGTACGATCCATAACGTTCAATCTTATTACTACTTCGTCAATCTTCTGGCTGTCAGTGGTAGGGTCGTTCGTAAAATAAAAGAACACAGTGTTTCGTAACTTTTCACGCCGGCAAAATAAAAATTCACCGCGTTAACTTTCGTGAGATCGAGACTAATTACATCGAACAAAGGATAAATTACGAAACACGATCCATCGCGAAATTATTAATAAGTTACCAAGATTAATTCGAGGTTACCAGACGAAACGAAGGATATTACAACAAGGAAACAACGGGGCAAAAACTGAAATGACCTCTTTGTTTCAGGCTCATCAATCATTATCATCCATGTGTACGATCCACATGCTTTTACAATCGTCGCGTTGATTTCACGCGTTACTCCTTCCGCCACGCTTGCACCTTGAGTTTCTCACTTTTCCATGCCAACATTTTCATTTACGAGCGTCTATCCTATTCTGTCCCGCGTGATCTTTGTTCATTCAATTCGGATTTACATAAAGCGAAGCCGATTCGAGCGACTCACGTTTCATGCTTGATAGCGACGACCAAAAGATCGCATCACCTTCGACGCATGGACGATCTATCAAGCAGCCGCAGTTTTGCTGCGCTGCACGTAATGAAAAGCTTGATTAAACCTAGCCGGCTAGGTCGAATTGTGATCCCGTACGGGAGATACCGAGACGCTGATACCAGAGTCTATCATTAATCAAACGGTGGATATTATTCGCGAACGCGCGGACCATTTGAGGCGAGAATATTTAACGCTTCGCGATACAGAGCTATCGGTGAAACTGAAAAATTGCACCCTCGTTCGCCTAACGCGTCTTTCATACCGGACTCTTCTTTTTCACTGTCTTTCAGTCGGGTATCTCTTTCGGATAACTTCATTTCTTTTCTAACGAATTTTATCTTATGGATAAAATTTATGGATAACGTTTCGATTGAATTGTCTTTGATTAATCGTATATTGAATCTGCATGAGCGATATTCGAATGGTAGTGGGATTGTGACTTCAACGTTTGAAGATAATAGGTTAATTTCATTGTCTATCGAGTGGATTTGCTTAAAAAGATAATTGCAGTCGAGAACGAATTAAACGGTTGCGATTTCCGTTGCGACACCAACGCACGGAGAATTAGCGATCGGAACGGTAGAAAGATAGATACATCGAGGCACAGATTAGTCACCGATAAGAGATCGATGGACAACCGCTGGATAGTTATATTCCGTTGTCCCACGTAAGTCAACCACCTAGCTTCGAGCGCACAATGCAACACCCGTGTCAGGACAATGGGAAGCTCGTGCTCGATGATTAATCGGCTGGCTGGTTATAATAACTCCGATCCACAGTCAGACACGTAACTGGGATTTTATTACGGGCAGATTGAAAGTCGAAGATTTCGCGCCGATGAAAGGGAAGATGCTTGGAGACACTCTTGATATATTATCATTCAATCAAAAATCATTTAGAAGTTTTTTTTGTGAAATTATAATATAATTTGTACTTCCAAGATAGTCTGTCAGATTAATACGTACTCATATGAGGTTGCACGTCAAATATACGCACGTCAGATAAGTCACCGCTGAGTAACTGTCTTCCAAATAACTGTCCAGTATATGAATAACTATTAGATATTACATTGTAATTGGTTAGCATATAATTGAAGATGCACAGCTAGATTTTCAGAAGAATCTATTCATTGTTAATAAACATTTCTATTAAATATCTGCAAACTTGACATGATTCTAATATAAAAATTTGTAATAATATAATCTTAGTAATACTTCCAATATAATTATCTGCCAGATTAATGCTTACTCATATGAGGTAATACACACGTCAAATATGTGCATGTCAGATAAGTGAGCGCTAAGTAACTCTCTGCCATATAACTGACCACTATATAAACAACTATTAGACAATAGCTTACTGGATAATTTAAGATGCACAACTAGATTTTTAGAAGAATCTATTCATTGTTAATAAATATTTCTATTGAATATCTGAGAACTTGAAATAATTCTGATAAACATTAATATTGTGATACAAACACAATACAAATTATTGTAATAATTGTAATCAGCTTTAGGAAATTTAAGCTCAACAGAGATAATATTAACAGTCGTTTGAAAAATCCTAAATAAATAGATGGCCGATAAAAGTACGCAAGCTTTCGCGTGGATATTAATTTGATAAATGTACAGAGTAGCGGAGCGTTATGGATGGAGAATATTAGAATGGGATCGCGATTGTAGACGTGCATCTGTCCGAGATTAAATGCAATCCCAATCAAGACGATTCACGAACACTTCCGTGCCAGCTGATGGAAACAGTCCGCTCGATTTAACGACCGACTTTCCTTCGATTGTCTTTCGCAATCGAGCTTGATTCGAAAAGATGCTCTTGGGCGAGGTTCAGATTCGATTCCCGATTAAATTGCTCCTTCATTAATCTTGCAGTATTGAAAATTCACCACGTAACCACGATACGATAAAAGTGACCAACGATTCACTGGCACGATTTTATGAAATAGCAATAATGAACGCGGCTCCGATCTAAATCCAATAAGACCGAATGAAACCTCAAATGTTTTCAGAATCTTAATTGGAGAAATTACACGTACAAAGCAATAAAGTGTTTTAATGACCGATGATTAGAAAACCGCCATTGAACACGGCTCTATTGATTTTCTCGCATTTACTTTCACTGTGCTAAGAGCTTTATGAAACGTAATAATCGAAGAAGTTCTGGCTATAAACTTATACGACTTTAACGCGCAACTTCCATGGAATCGTGCAACTTTTTTCTGCCTCTAACAATGGATAATAAATTCGACTTGTTCTCGACAAATATGTGAAGTGAAAACGAGAGTCCCTCGACTCCATCGAGGGAAAGTAGTAAACTAAAGCAATGAGCAAACTTGATTAATATCAATTACATTCTCAGTTAAATAACACGTTTTTTAACATTCTTTAACGGTACTCTGAAAACTGCTGTATTCTTTTACTTTTTTATTAAAAAAAAAATCTACAAATTTGGATGATGTCAATTTCATTTGCGGTATATTAGAATCTAGTTTGTTTGCAGTATATTAAGAACCCTGAAATTTCTTTTAACACTCTTCAGCACTGTAAAGATATGAATATGAAATCCCAATACTTTTGTATTAATTATCTGTCTAGAATTAATGAAAGGGTATTTTGGCTTTGAAGAGGCATGGTGCATAAAAATCTCGAAATATTTTCATCGACAAGACATGGAGGCAGAAGAGCTTCGCCAAGGACCATAGCCGAGCTCAGTTATTAAATCACGACTGCACGTGATTCATAACGGTCCTCGTCGAGCAAACGATAAAATTTTAAATACACCATTGTCCCGATCGCTATTAGCGACCACGTCTCGCTCGTACATCACCGTGTATTGGCGTACTCACGACTCTGACGACTTTTCTTTTTCTCCTCGCATCGTGTATATTTCCGCCTTAGCCCGGGCACAAATAGAGATATATCCTTAGCTAGGCTGCCATTACAAGAGACGCCTACAAAGTCGCCGGTGTTACGAAACCGACAATATCTTAACCTCCCTCGAAGGATATTGGCTCACCTATGACCATTAACATAAGCGTTATTTAACACGTTCGCTGAGAACGCGACAACCAATGATCCGACTTATATGAGGCTGTAAATTGACTGCGACGATGCAATTAAAACTGTGCGCGTATAGTACAGGTTCAGTAAATTTATGGAATTTTTAGATCGTACAGATTTATTCGAGGAAGGTAATTAGATCGAATGGGTGATATAAGAGATAGGATTATGGTGGATACAATGGGTGGAGAAAACTACTGAGGACTGAACTCGTGGGAAACAATGTGAGGAGAATGTAACGTGTTGAAACTACCAAATGTTGAAAATATGACGTGATGAACTCATTGAGAACACAGTGTGTGAAAAACTAAACGTATGGAGAATACGTGTGGTAAACATGCGCTGAAAATACCACGCGTGAGGACACCTGCTCGTTGCAGTACAACGCATGAGAATTTAACGCATAAAAATATAACATGTGGAAAACTCAACGCGTGGAAAATTTGACGCACAGAAAACTTAATATGTGAAAAACTCAACGTATGGAGGGTACGTGTTGTAAACACGATGCGCTGAAAATATCACGTGTGAGGACATCTTCTCGTTGAAGTACAACGCATGAGAATTTAGCGCGTAAAAATATAACATGTGGAAAACTCAACGCGTGGAAAATTTAACACACAGAAAACTTAATATGTGAGAAACTCAACGCGTGAAAATATAATGTGTAGAGAATGCAATGCTTGATATTACGACTCGTGGAAATCTAAACGCATAGCTATGTTAATGTGCTAAAATCTCAACGCAACACAATTTTAACGTCTTCCAATCTGCATCCATAAGAATCTCAATGCGTTACAATAAATCAAACTAACCATACAAAATTTGAGAAACAATTTCACAAAGAATATCAAACTTTGAATTTTCCACGAGTGAATTCACACTGCTTCGGCAACAAATTGCAATTATGTCACCGAAAAAAGATACAGTAATCAGTTCGCAAACTGAAGTATCTTTTAATTGATAGGAGGAAATGATTACACAGGAAAAGGGGAAGTCTTTTGATCTTGTACTGTTCCTTTGAACCCTTGCATTTCCACGATCTCGAGCATTCTACGTAAGAAGAGATGCACAGGTATGCACAGAAGACTGTAAGGGTGCTCGAATCCTTTCGAAAGCAGAGGGCAAAATGAATGGCTGGACGAAATCTTCGGAACGTTTGTCGGCGATTCGTTAATGATCACGCAGTGCAGTCGGTCAACGAACGAAGAAGCTGCAAATGAAGAAAAAATTTGACCCGTCGGTGGCGAATAATTGCACGGCTCGAAATCGATGAGTCAAATTCTTTGATGGCAAGTACCTTTGTCACGGTTCCTGATTGAAACGTAGATTAATTTCTGTGATGCCGTTGAACCGTCGAGTGAAAGAACAAATTTTCTTCTTAAAATGGACGGTGTATACTTGGTTTGTATTCTTACGGAGGATATTCGATTGTATTCTGAGACTGCAATCGTAAATTAAAGAGCAAATGAATAAATGAATGAGAGAGCATGAATCACTGAGGAAATAAACAAATAGAAGCAACTGAATGAATATATGTATAAAAGAACGAATGAATAAATCAGTACGTAAATAACAAAGTAGTGATGAAACTACGATTAACAACAATAGTTTAGGAATATACAAATTACCTTTCAGATTATGTAGATACCTAACCTAACCTAACCTGTGCACAATAAAAATGACACCATATAAAAATGAATCATATTAGGTTTAATTAGACAACTTAATCTAACTTGTCCTAAACAAACTAAATTTAAAAAATTTTTTAATAAAAAATTACCTGATTAATATAATAAGTTAATCAGCTGTTATCTAATCAATTTAACCCTGACAAAGTATCTGGATAAAATTAAACTGACCTAACATAACCTGATTACAGTAAAAATGTCACCATGGAAAAAGGAACCATATTAAGTTTAGTTAGACAGCCTAACCTAGCTAACCTAACCTGAGTACAATAGAAGTGTCATCCTGTAAAAATGATCCACAATGTATTAAGTTAGACAACCTAACCTATCTTGTCTTAAACAAACTAACCTTAAAAAATTTTCTAATAAAAAATTACCTAATTAATATAAAAATTAACCACCTGTTTAATTTAACTTTAACAAAATATCCAGATAAAATTAAACTGAAAATTTGTAATTAGAAGGTAAAACTTGAAAGTTAAAGATGGAAGATAAAATGAAAGGAGAAGAAATGTAGAAAATTAACGAGCGACGAAGGAGAAGTATTTGTGAAAATCGATCATAAACAACGTGAACGCGTGCTGCAAGAAATTTACACGTCTTCTGCGTTCGAAACAGGGTCGTGGAATGCAGCGGGTACTTCCTGCAGCTCAATGTAAAGCATCAATCACGGTACGCGATTCAAGTACAAACGAATTAATTACCAGCTTTACGAGCGGAGGACAAGACTCACAATGACCTTACGACATCCTGGTGATTTCACCGTGTGCCAAATCGGCCTCCTTTACCTTGTCGACACGCGGCAGAAGAAAAATTAATAAAGAACTGTCGGCGAGGCTGGTTAGAAGATGAAGAAGAGGAATCCGGTCGCGAATAGTGGTCCATGTAAGAGAAGCGCATCAAAGTCGCTAATATACCACGTCAACCGGTCCATTATCGTTTTTATTGATGGTGCAAGAGGACAGAGACAGCGTGTCTGATGACACTGATCGTTCGACCAGTCACCGGTTTTGCCTCACCGTGAAATTTTCCACCTACCGTCGTCACGGAAACGAACAAAAAATACACGCCATTTTCAACCCGGAGAAAATCTGATTTTTCCACGGGAGACACCTGCGGACGGGCAATTAGCACAATTTATTTACTTTCACGGGCTAATTTAGCGGCTTCGTTAGCGTATTTATCAACGCACGCGGAGACATTCGCGCGGTCGTTAAAACGAGCGGATACGCTTACGGTGATTCTCGTAAAACGGTACATCTGTCGCGATTAGTTTGAAGAAAACGGTTGATTAAATGCTTTTGATCGATTGGAGATTGCACTTTGACGAGAGTTGCATTTTTATGTTCCGCTTTTTTGCAGTGACATTTGCTGGAAACACCAGTTGGCATTTTAGAAAGTTGCACGTAAATCTTCGGGTGAAATTAGACGATTGATTATTGGTATAAATGTTATGTAACGAGGGTAACGGGTGGCAATTTAATACGTGGTGATATTACGCGTGGTGATGTCTGTAATATCGCATAGCGATATTAATAGTATAATGCATGCGATGTACATTTAATAGTACATATAACGCATATGATGTATATCGATATAACACGTGCCGATACGATACGTGAAAACTTCATCGGATAGTATTCTTTACGTATGGTAACGTAACATAGTAGCTTCTATACGTAACTTCAATGTGTAGCAATCTCAATGTGTAATAACTGCAACGCGTAGTAATCTCAATATGATGTAATTAGAATGAGTAAGAAGAATAAGTGGCGATATAACGCATAACAATTTTGATGCATTGCAATCTCAATGAATAGTAATGTTAATGCAGAGAAGTCATAACGCGCATTGTACTGCGCAATAATCTTAAGCGCAGTAATCGCAGTGCATAGTAATATGAATGCGCAGTAAACTCGATGCACAGTAAACTCAATGCACAGTAATTTGACCACAATAATTTCAACGCGTAGAAACCTCAACCTTTGACAATAAAATGCGTAAAAACTCAACACGTGGCACTACAAAATACAGTAATTCTAACCTTTAAAAACCCTAATTTTTGAAAACCCTATCACCTTGCAATTCAAACACACATTCATATACCACGTAAACATCTACCTGAATGTTTAAGGTAAATATTTAACGGGTAATTATAAAGCACGTGGTAACACAGCATAAAATAGCAAGATAGCACATCAAACAGTATGCAAACAGTCGGGCACTTTCGCTAAAATTGAAACAGCAAAATGAAAAGGAAAAGGTCGAAATGAAGTTTTTGCGGTAGAAAACGAGATTTTCGTAGTACTTTCTCTGGCGATGGATTCTTCTGCATTGGTAACGAACCATACGTTTCAATCAAGGAATCCTTTTCCCTTCAGGGGCGTACAAACGACACGGCTGCGCGGTCGTTTCTGGAAACTGGGACGTTACTCGGTCTCTAGGGACACGAGCATCATCGTCGAGACTCGTCGAGCCAGCATGTGACCTGCAACGCTTACAATTTTTTTCTCCACTCCATGATGAAAGCCGTCTGTTCGCCGAGCGTGTCTCAGCGTTCTACGTTATCGATGAAATTCTGACTTTAGCAAACTTTGAGGCAAACAAACTTCAATGCAATTAGAAAGGTTCCTCTTTGTTCAAATTAACAATGATGCAGAGTTTCAAAATTTTACATGCAAATGATTGATTAATGAAATGATTACTTTAAATGATGAAATGATTTCTTTATTTGTAGCTATTGTCAGACTTTTTGAAGAGACTTAATTAAAGATGGATATTGTACTTGAGAAGTTTCGATATTATACAGAATTGTCGAATTTGATTTTTTATTTAAAGCAATTGCTAAAATTAAGGATTGTTACATTTAAGATGGTTGGGATTAACTAAAGATGAATATTGTACTTGAGAAATTTCAAAATTATTCAAATTATTCAATTTGATTTGTTGACTTATAACTGTTGCTAGATTTCTCAAGGGTTAGGTTAGAAAATAAAATGGCCATGTATCCTGTACCATATTTTATTCAAACTTTCTACGATAGTGTTCGCACAGTAAGTTTGTATCAAAAAAATTATATATCGATCCAAAATGAAATTTACTCAATTAATAGTGTTGCAGTGATGCATATGAAATTTTTGAACGAAAACATACTTATTCGTATCTATTGTGAAATGTAAGACGAATTCCAATCAGTGAACACCGATTCATTCGAGTGCAAACATTAATCGTCCATGTTGGGCAAAGAATGCAAGACAACCAAGCGACCAACGGATTATATCATTAAATGCAGGGCGCCATGCAAGAAAATCCATCGTGGACGTTCGTTGCACTTGTTCTAAATCTCGAAACGAAACTGGAACGCGATTTACTCCGGGGACATGAGCTGCGTCATCGCGATTCGAAATCTCGATGATCTGTGCGAAAGTCAATCCTGCAAATCGATGTTTGTTATGTAACCGATCATGTGCACTTCGATACGGACTTTTCTCGATTCAGAATAGATGCAGGGGAAAGAATGTATCATTTGATTTCTAGTTTGAGAGATAAAATGAACTTGGAGATTTTCAAATTTTCATTTCCGAAATTATGGAGTTTCCAAATTTTTAAATTTCTAAATTTCTACATTTCTAAATTTCTACATTTCTAAATTTCTACATTTCTAAATTTCTAAATTTCTACACTTCTACATTTCTACATTTCTACATTTCTACATTTCTACATTTCTACATTTCTAAATTCCCAAATTCTCATTTTTTAAACTT
This sequence comes from Megachile rotundata, assembly GCF_050947335.1. Lineage (NCBI taxonomy): Eukaryota > Metazoa > Arthropoda > Insecta > Hymenoptera > Megachilidae > Megachile > Megachile rotundata. Next base: position 7,190,358 of record NC_134991.1, on the reverse strand, counting down.
ACTAAATTTCATTTCTAAATTTCTAAGTTTCCAAGTTCCCAATTTATACATTGTTAAATTTCTGCATTTCCCACTTTCCAAACTTCCACATTCCTAAATTGTTCATTTTTTTAAATGTCTACATATTTTCAAATTTGTAAATGTCTAAGTTTGTAAATATAAAACGTTTGTATACTAAAAGTCATAGAAAGCAGGTTCTACACTTCTTCCTCCGAAGGTATGAAAATTTTAAAGCATCATGTAGCAAGCACTCGCATTTCTTAATCAGCAAACAAATTTCCGGCAATTTTCCTCAGTGAAAGGTAGACTAGTTGCACGCTTTCGATAAAACGTTAATGAAAATCAGCAAATTACCAGCATTTAATTTAATCAAACATTTAAATAGCTACTTAAAGCGAGACAGAAGTATCCTCGATATAATAATTCGAATTACAGGCGTATTTGCAGACGTTCTTAAAGTTAAATCGAAACAAGGTTTTGCAAATATATCGATTTCGCCATAAAATCGCGATAAATTTTGCCAATATAACTCTTCAAATAGATCAGCTAATTGCCATCCTCCATCTATGGCACACATAAGTAGATAAAATGGGTACATAAAACTAAACTGCATCGTGGATTCAGGTTTATTGCATTAGAACTGTAAGTTAATTATAGGAAATGTTTAGAGATTAAATACGGTGTAATTAGAGGTTCATTACAGGAAATTTATTGCATCTGTTTTTCCCTCCATTTTATTTCACAGTTAAACCGAAGAATATCTTTCCTCGTTAAATTGAAATTGCGCCTCTGAATATCGCGATCCACTTGTCGGCATAAAACGTATTAAAACAGATTCATTTTAATTCGATGAACATAAAGAAAAAAAAGGAGAGAGATTCGGTTCTGGTTGAAATTGTTACCGCATTCCGTATTTCGATCATCCTCGTTATCGGGCTAAAAGAATAGGCGAACTGTAAAGTGAAACGCTGTTCGATAACAGAAACGGATTTATTGGAACACGGTAAAATCGTGCAATTCACGGGAGGCTAAAATTCCATCGGATTTTACTTTGCCGTTTCATTATATCGCTCACCTGTGAATCGAATCGACGTAACGCGGATTAATCCGCGGATTTCGACGGAGAAAGAACAACGGGAATTGCAGTGACGATAAGTACAGTTTGATGGAAATTAAACAAACAATTTCATTTTTTCTATTCTTGCATTTCCATCACAAATCTTCAGGTTTTCATTCCTGATTCCACTGAACCTTGTTTTATAATTCTATCTTAAGAAACTACCAGAATAGTTAAGTGACCGCTCTACAAGTGTTAGACTTGAAAGTCGAGTTGATTTTCATCAAGATGTCGTCTATTTATTGTTCACCATTTTTAATTTTAAATGAAGTGCACGTAGGTTTAGTTTACTGCTTCATTTTTCCTGTATCTATAACATATAATTTATCATATTGTAATTAAGCCTATAAATCATGATGATTTCCCTCGAATGCGCGTATCGCAGCGTGACAATTTACCGATAGTGAATCATGCAAACACACCGTGTAGTATCGTGCTTGTGTTTAAAAAGCCGATCTGAAGCGTGGCTAATCTGAGCGGACCGAAACGTTCGGTTAATTTGCATGATTACAGAATTATCGTCCGCACTCGGTAAAATTGCCTTTCTCCCCGTAGCCGCGATATGACTCGAAAGCGATCTCTCGACCGGATGAAATCGTGATCTGTGACCCATCGACACGATGCGTGGAACTAATTTTTTCCTCTTCCCCGACAATTTTTACACTGAGAAAGGAGATTGTACCCATGAGTCAGAGGTAGACGGAAAAAATGCAGCCGATAAATTTTCACCAGTTGTCATAACGCGATATTTTATTGCTATTCCGGTCGTAAAACGACCTCATATGTGGATGTGCGGTCGGCGCTCGTATCAAACCGGAACGTCGATGAAAGTGCATCGACAGTTCTTTGGATGCACTAAAATGTACCTTCGCTGAAGCAAATGCCTTCTCTTATTTGGAATCTTATATGTATATTGCGTGTGTTGATGATACTATAACATGTATTCTGTTATTGTGAAAGTTTGGTGAGGAATGTGATGTGTTTGGTCAAGATTAATGTGGAGGCCATTTTGATACACATTAAATTTTGAATCATGGTTGAAATTTAGATTCAAGGGTTCACTTTGGTAATTAGAAGTAAATGAATGAAGTTTGCAAAATTTTGTATTGAGTGAGAAAGATGAGTGAGGGAGAGCTTGTAAAAGATATGTTGTAACACATGAACATATGTAAACATCACAATGTTGAGATGCAAAAAACTACAACTGGCACAACAACTAACTTTTAGTGATATATTAATAATTCTTATATTACATTTCATAGATAATAAATAATTTATCAGATAATAATTTACAGAAAGAGTGCTTGCATACACGACAATATGCAACGAGTAACAATTACAATAACCTACCATTTAATAAATGATTCATATAAAGAACTACAAAATATAAAATACATTACAGTGGAGTTTCGATACAGTCTCGTTAGAACTCCCGACAAAATATGGATCAAATTGAAGCACCATCCAATGAAACCAGCAACTTTTCACCAAACCACTTTCAAGAAATCTCTACAATTTTTAACTACTCCACTCCAACCGATGAAACGAAACTCGAACGTTTTGCTCGTTTCGATATCGATTCTAAAAGCGTGCTTCAACATTTCATAAAGTCTTTTCCACGTGCTGATCTTTGACACTGCTGGCAGACGTCAGGTTAGGTTAGTGTCTCTCATGTTTTTAATTACATTTTGCGCTCTCGTATACTTCCAACTATTTTGCATAACTGAGAGATTGTTTTCTATGGGTATAAAATTGTTTTAAATGGGATAAAAATCAAATAACATAAAAATGATTAATTGCGGAAAGATTAATTGGGGAAGAGTAATTGCGGTGAAATACACGAAGCTAAAGATGTGAAATTATTTATTGCAAACTATTGTTTACGAATTATTAAACTACTGAATAAAAATATAGATATTTTCGTACTCATTTTCTGGGTAAATTTTGCAGTTAACACTGAAAGTGCGCAAACGCGTCAAAATGGCGGATCATTCTACTTTAAATCACAAAAACTGAAATACTTTTGTTAAGATGAAAAATAGTTGCACGATTTATTTTCTATTTCAACTGGTGTATTTTTAACCTAAAAATAGCACACCATTCGTAAACCCAGTATTAAACAAAAATGCTTGCGAATATTCAAAATCAGCTCACCTAATCTAACCTAACAAAAGACAATAAGATAACTGATAGCTGATCACAGACATTTCATTTCATGCAATAATAACAGTAAGCAGTTTAAAGCATCCGTTTCTGGCATTCGACATAAAGTATCGGTTTGAAGAATTTGTAACATACTCTCGCGGATCAAACACATTTGTTTGATCATACCAGTTCTTTCCGATCCGCTTCGCGCACCCGGTTGCGCGTAATGGCTCGACTGATGGCAGGGCAGAAGCGTAATGCGATTATAGCCGGCGTGCCTCGTAACACAAGGGAATGCAACATGTAATTTCCGTCGATGGCCGATAGAAAGTTGAAAGAGCTGCGCCCATCGACCCTTCACTGCCCGCGTAACGACTGAACCATTGGTCGATCATCGTTCTTGATTCCTCACCGCGTGAAAGTGTTTTTGGTCCGGGCCTTTTATGCACCGTGTGTGTCACATGCGCAGTTTTTTCGTTCAGAGCGAAAATGAGTGGCGAGACATTTACCGATGTTTTACACTCGGATAGTGTTTCATGTCCGATGCGAAAACTTGGCGATTTGATCATCTTTTGGCATCTGATCGCAGAAATCTGTGATGATTTAGGTTCGCGGCGCGGTTATTGAAATTTGATACAGGGGAGTAAGATTCGTAGAGGATTTGGGGAGTTTGAGGATTTAGAGAGAGTGGAAATTTGAGAAATTAGGAATTGATGGGATTGGAGGTTTGGAAAATTACGAGTTTGGGAATTGGGGAATTGCTAATTGAAAAATTGGGAAATTAGAGAATGGAGAATTTGGAGAATTGGACATAGGAGAACATTCGGAAATTATTAGAGAGAAAAATTTAGTGATTGGACGATTGGAATAGTGAGAAATTTATCATTTGGTGAATTGGAAAATTAAGGAATTGGAAAAGTGGAAAGTTGGAAAATTAAGGAATCTTGAATTTTGACAGTTTTGAGCTTCTCAAATCTTTAGGATTCCAAGTTTCCAAATTTTTGCGTTTTCAGATATGAAAATTTCCAGACTTCTACATTTTCTAATTTGACGATTTTCAAATTTCTATAAATTCTTCCAAATGTAAAGCTTCCTTTTCTACATTTTTAATCTCCATAATTTCACAAAATCTACATTTCCAAATTCGTTAATTTTCAAAAGTACAAATCTCACAATTTCAACATCTGAAAATCTTTGTACTTGACGAATGTTCGTAAACACATGAACCTGTTTCCCTCGCATCACATTTTCCCTCCTGTAAGCACACTCCCCGGTATACCGTGCTCCCACACCGTGAAAAGCGGCCATAAATCATGTATGGAATTAACGGATAATCGAGTGTTGGTGAATAAATAACGGCATAGAAACGTTATCAACAATTCATTCTTAATATCTTCAATAATTCATATTATCACGTGCCATACTAGGCATACTTGTTTCGAGTGTGGCTGTCAACGTGTTAATGGGTCAGAACCGCGTGTTCTTCGATGCACATATGAGGCGCGTCCATGTACGCGTATGGTAAACGGTATCTTATCGTTTCGAAGCCGTGGTGCATGCTCGGAGCAGTTTAAACGCCGACGCCTCGCGTAGAACAATGTCCCTCGTTAAAAGACTTTCACACGGAACTTTGTGTCACGTATGGAACAGAGCCTGGACACGAATAAATCATTGCTTTCCACGGTACGTTCGTGGAATATCGTTCTGCTACGGCGTGCCTGGCCTGGATTAACACGATCGGTATAGTTAAACGATAAACGTGCGCTCTTTATGTATGTGTAACATGGGAGAAACAGATCGATTTTAAATTATAATAAATTATTTGCTATTCTGGATTTAGCTGGGTCGCCGCGTGGATATGATATACACGTTTCGGTAGCTCCGTATTGTTACTTTGGAGGGGACCTTTTATGGATCTTTTGTTTATGTTCATTCTTAAGATCTTATGTTCTCAAATTTCTGGGTTTTCAAATTTTTTATGCCTTAAAATTTCTATATTTTCAGTTTTGCTATTTTTGTAATGTTTCTGTAGTTTCAAGTTTTTCTAATTCACATCTCTTGGTATTTTTAATTCTCCACATTTTGAATTTTACAATTTTTCAATTTTGCAAATGGCCAATCTATCAACTTCTAATTGTCGAATCTTCTAATCTCTTAATTTCCCAATTTGCTAATTTTCCAAACTTGCAAGACCTTCAAACTCAAACCTCTAAGTCAGAAAATAAAATTTTCAAGAGCATATTCAAGGCGAAAAATCGAAGATAAATGGATGGTTCTGACCCCATTGCCCTCCCCACCAATTTTAAGCATAGACTATTTCAATTTTACCCTATCGCTCATTCCTCTCTCCGTTTAACTAAAACATGAAAAATGGAACCGATTCGTCGTTACCAAGATAAACGAAGTTCGATATCAAAGGTTTATCAAGGCCCCCGAGCTAAAATCCCAGCTATTTCGTATGAAATATTGGATATAGATCGTCCAGCGTGAAATAGAAAAAGTAAATTGCTTCGCGAACGATTAATATCCACGATCGAAATCCGATTTCGAAATAAAAAAGCAATCTGAAAACGTAGCAAACGCCGTTAAATAAAACAGTTCTTTGTAAAGGGCAACAGCTCGAACGTATCAAGGACCCGTTGGCTCGCTTAATTTTGATTTATTGCCGCACGTTCATATTGTTGCGTAGCCACGAACGAAAACTGTTGGAAACTGGGAACGACTATTAAAACACACAATGACGTCAGTAACCGAGAATTCGTCCCTTTTAATTGGTTTAATGAATGCGTCTGCCACTGGCCCCGAACTATTCCAAATTATTCTTCGACCAATTTTCGGGTTACTGTTGGTGACGTTACATTGATCATGACTACGATATTATTCTGCGGAATAAAATGTTTTCTGTGTGTGCTACGGATGTTTGTTATGGATGAAACATCTATGTTTGGCATAGCAAGGTTTGACTTTCATAAAATTTTTGAGGGTAGCAATTATAAAAGTTTCTAATTCAAGTTTCATGGACTTTTTTGACATTATTCTACTATTATTAATTGAGCTATTATTGTTGTCTGTTCATCTGTCTCGACATTATAGATTTAGTTAAATATTTATACCAAATTGTTTTGTAGAGTGAGTCACTCTTCAAGTACAAAAGTGACAAATACAAATTTTCATACATGAGCAAAACGAATATGTGAAGTGCACATATGTGATTTTGCACATGAAATTTTTATTTGTATATCAGAGATTGTACACCAGTTTTTATTTGTATCAAAGAGATTTACAGATAAGAAATGAAAATGCAAATAGAAGTTATAGATTGTCAGTAATACAAGCTATGATTATTAACTGTAATTACTATATAATCATTGCTATTTTATGATACAAATTATTGCAGATTTTATGTATGTTTATTACTTGTAAAGTCATTTCATACTAAAAATATTGATAAAAACGTTTCAGTAGCCATTTGATACAATATTTGTATCCGTAGTCATTTAATCTTATAACCTCAAAATTGATGTACTCTAAGATGGCTACCAAACTCCATTAAACTTTCCTTATTTCTAAGTTATCTATTTGGAACGAATAAAACAGTTAATCTATGTTCCATACTAAAAAATGATAACGAAGTATTGAAATCAGAAAATTAACATATTCCTTATCGATGAAACCTTTCCTTTCTAATCGCATTTTTCTCCGAAAGAAAGAAGTCTGAATATTAAATATGAACGCCCCCTGCTATCTCGTATATTCACCTACAAATGTTAATGAATACCAACGAACAAAGTAGTCGAATCGAAAACCCACGCAGATTTCAAATGCCATAGTGATATATTAAGGTGACTAGACTCACGAAGTTTTTAAACGGGCCTGATTATCAACGTTTTCGTTGAACAAAAATGAATCGAATATCTCGCGTTGTTCGACAACGAGTGAAAACAATTCCGTTTTCTCGATAAGCTTGTAATTTACTTCTGAGAAAGTCGTCGAACTTCCTGCAGATGTTTTGCGCCGTATTACGATAGCTTTTATTGCCGTTTTTCGCGCTTTATAGCTCTAACTGTAATTACGGGTTGAGATAACCTTAAAACGCACGCGTTCCAACGATTCATTCCGCAGCATGCAATTTGTTAGTTTCAGCGAATTTTCACCTACTCACCGCGATGAAAAGTCCTGATATTATTGATTTTCTGCTTGACTTGACGAGATAACTTGATTATCGCTATCTTTGATAAATAGATCACCTTCGGCGTGCGTTATAATTATTGTAGTTAAGAAACAAACAAATAACGTTGCGATACGGTTCGATTAATTGAATCGATTAGAAATGCATGGCAATTTATAACTGACAAAACACGTGAAAAATGAAGAATGGCAATAAAATAACAATAAATAAACTTTTAATTGACCTACAAATTGAATCCGTATTGAAACGTAATTAATAATGGACGAATAGTGTGAAAATTGAATCGTCAAACGTAACCTTTCCAATATTTAATTATGATACGCGTAACGCTTGATTAATGACTGCATGAAGTATGCATTATACATTTTTTTTTAAATATCAAATTTCTCCACGCTAATGAAAAGCAGATTACCATCAATCTTTATGGATTTGATATCTTTATTACTTTACTAATTTCTAAACGATCTCCATTTTATAAAATTTATTTTAGACTATACAACCTCGACTTTTCCCATAAATCTAACAAAGCCAGACTTTAATTCCATCTCCATGAAAATCAGCGTTACAGATACATAAAATTAGCATTTAACCAAGAGCGAAGGAATCCGTTTTCGAAATGTCTGAGCAGCACTATCGGAGCATTAACAAAACGCATCGAGCGAAGTGAAACGTGTTAAAAAAACGATCACAAGTGTTCGGATACGGTGGAAACGCGTCGGAAAGCGAGCGAAATCGATGAATAGGTAAATCGGCCAGCGGGGATGTCAGAGAACGGAAGGAGAGAATCGCGATCGCCTCTCACTCCTTTCGAGAAACTGGAACCACGAAGGACGAGATTTATGTTGTTCGCCTCCGCGACAACCGCGTGTCTGAACGAAACCGCGGTTAAGCCGATGCTCACCTTTAATTGGCCGTGAAACATTCCCCGTTCGAGTTTCGACGCGATTAACGACGCATCTACAATCGTACCGAAGGTGCTGCACTTGAGGAATTACCCATCAACGCTATTCGAATTAAACACACTCTTTCATTCAGTCGGATTAGAAACTTTCATCGATATATATCTGGAGGGTTTGATATACGTTCACTGGTGTATTTGGGGAATTCTGGGAAGCTCACGTTTTTTAATTTTTGGTTTGGGGGATTTTTGGGAGGTTGGACAATTGGATTTGTGATGTGGGGAATAAAGATTTGGGTAGGAAAGAATTTGGGGTATAGGGGATTTGGGGAATAGGAGAACAGGGAATTTGGAATGTGGGAATTTGGGGAATGGAGAATTTGGGGAGTAGGGAATTTGGAGAATAGGGAATTTGGAGACTGGAGAGTTTAGAGAATTCAAGATTTGGGGAATAGGGAATTCGGGGGATTGGAAGTCTGAAGAATTTGGAAACTTGGGAAACTTAGAGATTTGAGAAATTTGGAGATTTGGGGAACTTGGGGATTTGGAAAACTTGGGGATTTGGGAACTTAGGGATTTGAGACAATTGGGGATTTGGGAAACTTGGGAATTTAGGAACCTTGGGATTTAGGAAACTTGAGAATTTGGGAAGCTTGGGATTTGGGTCATTTGGGGATTTGGGAACCTTGGGAATTTGGGAACCTTGGGAATTTGGGAACCTTGGGAATTCGGGAATCTTGGGATTTGGGGCATTTGGGGATTTGGAAAACTTGGGAATTTGGGAACCTTGGGATTTGGGGCATTTGGGGATTTGGAAATCTTGGGAATTTGGGAACCTTGGGATTTGGGGCATTTGGGGATTTGGAAAACTTGGGAATTTGGGAACTTTGGGATTTGGGAGACTTGGGAATTTGGGAACTTAAGAACTTGGGAACTTGGGAATTTGGGAACTTGGGAACTTGGGAACTTGGGATTTTGAGAATGTAGAAACTAGGAAATTTGAAAATTCACGGACTACAAAACTTGACACCTAAACCTAGGAACTACAGAAATGAAAAATTAAAAAATTTGAAAACCAGCAGCGTTAAAATTTGAAAAACCCAACCACTATGACTCCACATGTTTCTTAGAGTATACTTCATATCTTCAAATAACAAAGCACATCTTTCAGCATCGCTACATACTCAGACATTAATATACAGAAACGAAGCATCACTTGACCCAACAACAATCTAAAATAACGGAAAGCTATAAGTATGACAAATGTTTAAAAGTGACAAACGTCCAAGTTTGTCACGAATCGCTCATTAAACGTTCGCCTTAACGGAACATTAACAGACCAAGGCAGGAATCGGTACAGCTTCCACGCGACCGAGTTCTACACGGTCGTTCTCTGTAGGTTCAAAGGATCGTTTTATCGAGCGAAAATCTCCGCAAACCTACTTCTTGAACGACGTGACGGCAATTTATTATTAATGAATCCATCGACGACAGATAATCGATTCCGTAATTGCTCGAATGGCGTTCTACAATCGAATATCTTCGAAACGTTTGCATCTCGACGATTGATCGTGAGAATCGACACGTGTTCGATCGTGCATCGAAACGCGATTGGAATTTCTAAAACGTGCAATATTTTAGTCGATCGAGGAATCGCTCGTGGCAACCAGTTTACGGCACGCACGAACAATTGATCAAACGTTTCGTATAGTTGAACTTTGAACTATTTCAGACAGTATAGGAAAATGAATTTTGTGAACGAATAATTTTATTATTTTAATAATTGGATGTATTTTTGTTTGCGTGATAACTGGAGATGAATATAAATATTTAGATACTTCTATTTTGATTCGTGATTGACGTCACGTGATTATACGTGAATAGTTTACCTATAATAGAGTTGACCTTTTATGCAACTTTTATGTGGCATAAAATTTAAATAAATGTTTTTGAAAAAATTTTAAATGTTTTTCTTCAATAAGGAGCATTTTAAATAGGAACATAGCAACATATGTCAATATATGGGTTACTGTGTGAAAAATGTGGTCTTTGATTATACCTGACGACCTAACGCTTTGCATGTCTGGTTTTGTGAAAATTATTGGACATTTCAAAGAATATGAAATTAAAGATTATACTACGGAATTTGTTACTGAAAAAAATTGTTACTTGAATATTTTCTTCATCTCACCTAACCATTAATTTCGAAGATATTTAAAAATGTATTTCGATCTCCAAACTTGAGGACCACTTTCACCCCTTCGAAACAAAGAACATGTGCTCGATCTTTTTATCGACTTCAATCAATTAAAGTTATTAAAAAAGTGCAATACATGAAAACAGTGAAGCAATAAAAGTTTGCGAGATCCTCGTCATTAAAACCGTGAGATTCCATAAGATAAAAAGATCCCCGTAAATGTCAAGGTAGCAAACATGCTTCGAGCATAATTCTTCAATTTGTGCCATAATATCGATTCCCATTACCGGCTGCAGCACTCTCTTATGTTTACACCTGTCCATTCGAGGCTATCGATCCATATCTAACACTTCAGGCGAGAAACTCCGCTCGTAAAAACGAATTTCGAGCTAACATAAGCAAGAACAATGACTTCGTAGTCGGTAAATCACTCTTCTTTTATTTGCGATCGGTATTACTCACTCGGGTCTTCGGGTATCGTTACAGCGTGACGTTAGAAAGTTTCCACTTCTTGCGTGCGATAACTCGCTCCATTGTCTTCGAGACGGGATTACGACTCAATCAACGACGAAATAACACTCGGAATAATCACTGATCGCGTGTTTCTCGCGCGCACAGGTAACGGACGAGCACGAAGCAGCGTGATCTTCGACGATCGAGACGCGAGTGCGTGCCACGATCGAGCGTGCACGCACGATCGCTGCTCAAGGATCACTGGGTGACACCGATCGACCAACGCCGCTTTCCGTTCATTACTTTTCGTTTTTAAAAATTCACGATTTATTGTCTCCAATCTTCGTAAAGTCCGTTGATCAATTTCGGTGCAATTTTGATATCACATGTGGTACGAAAAAACTGCACATGTGATATTATAACATCATATGTTACATATGTTACATATGATGTTATAATATCACATGTACAGTTACATATGTTACATATGTTACATATGATGTTATAATATCACATGTGCAGTTACATTCTAAATTTGATGGTAGGTGTTTTCATAAAGAAAATTGTCATTAAAGAAGCCATTAGAACCTTCATTTTTTATTCTTGGATTCTGTACATGTGATATTATTAATAACATCATATGTAACATATGATGTTACATTCTATATTTGACGGTAGATGTTTTCATAAAGAAAGTTGTCATTAAAAAAGCCATTAGAACCTTCATTGTCTATTCTTGTATTCTGATGAAGAACATCTGTATTCAATTCCTAAACTACTAAATAAAGTTTGTATATCAGAAGTCTTAAAATGAAAAAATTTGAAAATATGTGTAAACTCGAAAATGTATAAATTTGTAAATATCTGTTTAAGATGCAGAAATGTTGTAGAATAAAAAAAGAGACGTTAAAAGAGTCGTATAAAGGTACATAGTGAGATGTATAGGTATAGCTCAGTAGCAATGCAGTTGGAAAAGATTCCATAAATGTTTTCCTAATTAAAATTTCTGTCGGGTAAAAAGCACCTCCTAATTCAGTAACACAAACGTCGAGGACACGCGCCGCATCGAATACTTTCACCGGAGGAAATCACGAATTGGTCACGCGATAGAATTACACCTACATCGATGAAGACGTCACGAACCACATGGAGTGCTACGTAACCCTAATGAAAAACTTGCCTATTCTATTCAACGACACTGTGTAACAATAGAAACCTCTATTTCTTCGCAGTCTCTGATGCATCATGCTTTTCAGAGGAAAAGTTCTGCACGGAGTTTCTATCGCTTTTGTTTAATATCAAAGGTGGAATTGGAGTTATGGTTGAAATTAGAGTGAAAGTTTAACTTAAAATTAAAAGCAGTTCAGATTAAAGTTAAGATTAAAATTAAAATTGCAATTATGATTAAAATTAAAATTAAAATTAAATTAAAATTACAATTAAACTTGAAATTAAGATTAAAATTAAGATTAAAATTTAGATTAAAAGTACGATTAAAATTAAGATTAAAATTGAGATTAAAATTAAAATTAAAATTGAAACTAAAATTAAAATTAAGATAAAAATTAAACTTGAAATTAAAATTAAAACTAAAATTAAAATTAAACAGGAAATTAATTTAAAATGAAAATCAAGTATAAAATTGAGCTTGAAAATAATTTAAAATTGATTACAGTTTTCAAAGTATCGAATTTCTGCAGATTACAGTGATTCTGCATCACCTTTTCTCGATGAGAATGTATACGAAAACGTTCTTAAAATAAAGGCAGAGACTCGTACGATCGGTAAAATTAAAGCCACGTGTACATTTTCAAGATCGATAGCGGCGTAACGATTACTGGAACACGCACAGAGCCACACTGTCTCGTTACTCAACTGGCGATGGTGGTAGCCTTCTACCAGAAAAGAGAAAATGCTTTCAGACATGTTTGCAGTGACACAGAAGCACTGTGCGGTGAGTTCATACACTCTGTACAACAATCTGATCTACAAGTTGATACGAACCATAATGCACGTGTTAACTTACGAATGATTGTAATTGTCTTGCAGTAAATATAAATCACGGAGAAGAAATCAGATTTTAACGCTAATAGATTGTTTCAAGTCTCATGCAGAATATAATAGACATAACTTTTTCTTTATGAAAATGCGTCCTTGAAGAGTGAAGTAAAGGTGTAAAGAACGTAAGGTGCATGAAACATAAATGCATGTCCCCCATACTGGTATTAACTCCGGTAACTCTGATCTAATCTAAAGTAGCTTAATAGTAACCTAGCATGACGTCACTTGACACAACTAGCTTCGATTTTTAATCCAAATAATAACAGTCATTTAAATCACTAACCTAACCTAGAACTAAACTCCAGACTAACTAAACATCTAATCCAACCTCCAATAAAACATAACTAGAGTTGTCAATTATCAGATATATTCAAATTATAATTCAGTTTGTATACAAAATCCGTAAACCTCGAAGAACTAATCGCATCGTAATTAAATTACAACAAATACAAACAAGCTTAACGCTCGACATTAATTAGGGTGTAAAATGTACGACAAAGTACAGAGATCGGTTTCAGATGATCGGAACGATCTGTCGCTAAAACGAGGTAGCTAATTTGCGCAGGAATTATCGCTTCCAGTCTTGAATCGATCGGTACACACAGCTTCCACGCGACCGCATCGGCCGATTAACCGAGCCGCAGTTAATAAGGTAATGCTAGATTGAAAGATTAACTCGGTCGGCCATAAATGTGCTCACGGTGGATCGTTGCGGAAGTTTAAACCGCGAGGAGAGCCGCTACGAAACGGCGAGTCAATTAGACGTGAAACGGCTGAATCGGCATTACCGCGTTCAACCACCTATCCTCCCCGTTACAGATGCCACGATTACACGGTCCGCGTATAATTTGGAAGCAATTCACGATGCTCGTTCCGTCTTAATTACCTCCATGGTTGGATACCTTCGACGAGACTGAACGTTTCATTAACGAGATCGAAATGATCGATAGGTACAAGTTACTTTCTGTTACAACGTCATTTCCTCGTTAAATAGAAACTTCTTCTTTAAATATGCATTTGTTACTTCACTTTTTTATTTTTGTGTCAGGTGCACTGGGAGTTTGGTGTTGAGATATTTAGAAGTTTGGGAACTTGGAAATTCAATTTTGGAAGTTTTGGAATTTAGTAATGTGAGGATAATTTGGACTTACAGGAGTTTGGAGATATTGTGATCTTATGAGTTAGAAGGTTGGTAGTTTGAAATTTTACTAATTTAGGAATTTAGAAATTTGGTTATTTTGAAGTTTAGAAGCTTGACAATTTGAGAAGTTAGAAATAAAAAATTTTGGAAATTTGGAAAGTTGGAGACTTAGAAATTTGGAATCTTGGACACTTGAAAATTTTGGAAATTTGGAAGCTTGGTAATTTCGAAGCTTGGAAATTAAGAAATTTGAAACCACTAAGCATTCTTTGGGAATTAAGAAATGAAAAACCAGCAAACTTCAAAGCACAGAACTCCGAAACTTCAGAAATTGAAAAATTCAGAAACCTGTAACCTTATAACCTTAGAAACCTAAAAAAAAAACTGCAAATTGACCCAACTTCAAAATTCAGAAATACAACTTAAAATCTAATACCACAGAAATCCACCAACTCAGAAAATTAGAACTACGGAAATAAATTTGAAGAACCTAAACACATCCTCAAACCTAAAGATGCTCGAAATTCCAGTGACGCTGCACATAAGAGGTATCACATGAATCGCGATACAAAGTTGGTTTATAATAATTCTCACGCAGTTTATGCCGTTGTTTTCTTTGTCCTTCTCCTTTTTTTTAAAGCACGGTGGGCGGACCAGTTCCATATTTCCTCACCCACGCACGTTATTTCTCGTTGCGAAAGGAAATTATTGAGATCGATCTGCTCGAGCTTGGGACGGTCCACGTGTGTGGTTCTTTTGAATTTATTTTCGCGACGAATAAAAGAGCGAATCTGATCGAAACCATTGCTGATGATGTCACGATCGATCTGGAAATTCTTTCGATATCGTGAAGCCTCCTCCAATATAATAAATGTCAATTGTGTTTTCGAGAATCTGATCATAAAATAAGGAAAAAATATTTTAAGCAAAAACATTGAATATCGTATTTTTAGAAAAGTGTTCTACGGTAAATATTGATACAAAGTTTGAGAAAAATAATGGAAATGAAAGTAAATGGGTTAAAAAGGAGATTAAACCTTGAGATTCGATTAAGTTTGTATATATTCGAGTTAGGCTTTCCTTGAGTCTATAAAGAGATTGGTCGAAGATCGAGGAAAAAGGAAAATGCTGAAGAATTCAATCAGGCGGAGAAGCGACGTGAACACAATGATTCTTTTAGTTACTTTCACTAGCTTCGAGGAAATTTTCAACGACTGATATAATTGGATTCGTTACGCCGTTCCGTGCTAATCGGCCGATTTTACGGGACATTCTTCTGGGAATCAATTCGCTCGGCTTCTGGGTCACCGCTTTCGGTCGTATTCTGGAAAACGATCTGCCGATCTCGTGAATCACGATTTGTTTCTACTTACTGCGTTTCATTACGTATCAATGGAGGTCCATTGTATCTGTGTATCTTCGTATCTATTTGGGATATATGATTACGCCATAGTACTTCTATATTCCTAGTGTGGATTATTACATTTTTAAAGTTTTTAATTATTTAGAGTTGAAATGTGGAGATTTAGGAGTTGGAAAATTTGACAGCTTTGACAGTTTTTCAATTTTTGAAGTTTTGAAGTTTTCACGTTTCAAATTTTCAAGTTTTCAAGTTTTCAAATTTTCAGATTTTCAGATTTTCAGATTTTCAGTTGTTCAATTTTTCCATTTTTCAAGTTTTCAAGTTTTCAAGTTTTCAAATTTTCAAGTTTTCAGGTTTCAAATTTTCAAATTTTCAAATTATCAAGTTTCCAAGTTTTCAGATTTTCGGTTGTTCAATTTTTATTTTTCAATTCTTCAATTCTTCATATTTGTCACAGCTTTGTTCCCAGTTTTGTGAATCTACGAAAGTTTCGAGAGCAACACTGGATCAAAATTGATCCGAAATGCATCTGATGATGTAACAACCGATACCGGGAGATCGGTTCCCAATGAGACGAGTGACGCAACAACACGAATCGAACGATACGATTAAAATTCCCCGATAAAAATCACCTGGTCAAGGGGATTACGTAAAAACAGGCAAAAAGGAACGAGAACGCGCGCGGCTGGCCCGTACTGGAACGAAAGTCGGATTCCAAAAGGCTGCCCAATCTGGAGCACGTTTATCATTCGCATAACCGTGAAGTTAAACTGGTTCCAGCGTGCTCATCGTAAATAATGGCACGATTATTCTCGGTCGGCGATCGGCCGTATGATTAATACTTTCGTGCGAACGCGATGCAACGTCCGCCAGTGGTTAATCGTTCTAACGGTGCTCTAGTCACGGTAACCTACGTATAGCCATTCGAGGGAGTCAATCGATGATTACTTCAAATTAACACGACTCGAAATTTTTTTCTATGGTGATTAATTGAAACTTCAGTTTTTATATTTTTAAAATTTTTATGTGTGGTGCATCATACCTAAAAACATATGTTTGTGTTGAAATGGAAGTTCCACTTTTATTATAAGCGGGTGCATATGTGGGTCACACTTGCATTTTCATTGCAGTTAACTTTAATGAAAATTCTTTTGTCACTGCGGGATAAAAAGTATAGTTGTTCGGTAATAGACAGTATGTTTCAAGATATATCAAGTTTTTATGATCACAAATTTATGAAAACTTTATATAAGGTCCTTGTCTTATTCTTCTTTGAACCATGTACTAGAGTTTACTGTCATATTTCATTTATCTAATTATGATTAATACACTTATAATAAATACATTTATGAAGTTTCGTTAAACCATTTTATAATTCGTATACTTATTAGCAAATCATGTATTAGAACCATTGTTATTCCCTTAACAAGTACTGATACATGCTTGAACCCCAAGTAAACACCTATTCAAACACTATAAATCAGTGATGACCCACATACGCGTACGCGTTAAACATTGACTTATACTACTGATTCAGACATCTATCGCGATTCCTAATTTACGTCAGTCACAATTAAACCGCACAAAGAAAGTCATCGGCTCGGATTGAATCTCATCAAGTTGCAGCGTGATGTGCCATCAAAATCAATGTCAATGTTGAAGTCACGATGCAGCTCGAACAAAACCATTTCATTTACGAGCGTACAAATTGCTATTCGATAAATGTCTCCACGGAACAGTCGGCTCGTGATCAGTCAACTCGTCCGCTTGAAATGACAAATCCCTCTTAAGGATCCGAAGAAAAGGCGTGATCGATGACCGAGCCGATCGATCGATCTAAGCACGTGCGGCCTCGAGGATCGCGCCAGGTGAAAGTACCGGTTAAACATTGTAATTAACTCGTCGCGCGTAATAATAGCCGCGAGAGAGGATGAGAATCGGCTATCTCGAATCGCTTTACGACGCGAATTTTCACACCCCGAGAAAATCATTTCGCACGCTTTGTACCCTCCATTTTGTTATTCTGGAAAAATTTCCCAAAATTTAGAAGATTAATAAGATTCATTGATATACTAGTTTGTTGCAAGTAAAACCTTGTGAATTATTTCATTTATATTTATATATCCTTCAGATCTTGAGTTAAATAGTTTAGGCGTGGAAGGGGTAGTTTTTGATTTGACTATAGCAGAAGGGTTGATACTGCATTCATGTTTAGAAAAATTGTGACAAATGGATATTTAAATATTTCTATACTATGAGAGAAACACATTAAAAACTAGAAAATAAAAAAAAGTAGAAAAGAAATAATTCAAACGAAAATATAAATTCTACATCAAAGAAATAGGTGTGAATAAAAAAGAACTTCCCCCTAAAATTTGATTATATCAGTGTTTGATGTGTAGTAGTATTTGTATCAGTACGTATATGAGAATTTGTAGTATGTGTATCATTATTTACGAGTTTGTGTCGGCAGTAGACGTATAACGCTATCAATTAACCCCAACAAAGGTTCGCTACCGTGGAGTTAATTTTAGAAACGTTCATTAATTTTCCCGCAACAAGAATTCTCGATTTCTCGAGAGGTCGACGTTACACGAGATGACCCGTCCACACCCCATTCCTGCATCCCCAAAGCAATTCCTCAACCGGCAACCGAATTTTCATCCGTTCACTAAATCTCACGCCCCTCCACCGATGTCGAAATCTAAAAATAAAGAATAACACCAGCAGCTCTGAGAGATCTATGTTCGTGGCTGGCCGAGACAAATTTTCAATTAGCTTTCCCTCGTAAATCCCGGCCTAACCCGAAGACTATGAGAAAATCAGCTAGAAAAAGAAACGCATACCTAAAGGCACGTACGAGGTACACCAAGGGTGGTACAGTGGAAATATTACACTAGACTAACCATTTTTCTAGGAATAATTAAGAGGGAAAGTAGACGTAATTAAAAGGAATGAACGCAGGAATGAAAAGAATACGCGTTCAAAGGCCAAGGAATTAAATTTGTCTCGTAAATCATGGCTGTGTAATGGGAGAGGCTTTGTATTTTCCTATGAGACGCGTGTAAACCGACGCTCGACGTAATTAATCGCGTTCACCTTGCTCGGTAAAGAAACGCTCGTTCTTTATTCACGCGCCTGGAGAACTCGAACACGTCCTGTCTTCTGTTCATCGCGTTAATTAGGAGCCGCGTAATTAACGCGGTGAGCCGGACACGAGGGGATCTTGTGAAACTACGATGGCAATTAATGGACGATTATTTGAGGTGACGGGGGATGATTTCGAAAAATTTTTAGATGGCGTAATTCAATTTATGGTGGTTCGGTAATATTTAATTAGATACAGCGAGATTCAATTCTGTAGGTTATCAATTTGACGCGTGTCAATTTGACGCGTTTCAATTCGGTAGGTTTTGAATTTGACGCGTGTCAATTTGACGCGTTTCAATTCGGTAGGTTTTCAATTTGACGCGTTTGAATTTGACGCGTTTCAATTCGGTAGGATTTCAATTTGACGCATGTCAATTTGACGCGTTTGAATTTGACGCGTTTCAATTCGGTAGGTTTTCAATTTGACGCGTTTGAATTTGACGTCTTTCAATTCGATGCATATCAATTCGTCGCGTTCAAATTCAAACTGATTCAATTCCACACGATCGAATTTAACGCGTTCCAATTTTATACGATTCAATTCCGCACGTTTCAATTCCATACGATTCAATTCAGATCGTTTCGTTTCTACATAACATATATTAGGCGCATGTCGATTTCACAGAATTAGAATTCGACGTGTTCCAGTTCCACGCGTACCTAGTTCATGATTCAATTCCACCCATATCAATTCCTCGCAAATGCAGTCCACACAGTTCACCATACTAAGCATACGAAATTCCAATATTAACGTACAAAGATTCCACTGCAATTTGCTACAATCGAAAAGGTTGCATTAATTGTACTGTCTCGCCTCCAGAGCCCCAACAGCAGGGAATTATCAATCACCTAACTCTCCCGCTTTCGAAACAATAAAAATCTGACCCAATATAAACGAAAGTACTATAAAGTAACTGTATTATGCAACAGTCTACTATCCTATAAATGTCTCATTGTTATTATAGATAAATAAGCAAGTTAGCGAGAAGTATAATTTCAAATAAACGTATCGAGTAAAAAGCGTGGGAAACGGTAGAAAGTCGAAGGTTGTACAGGATTGAGAAATAGTTTGAACACTGTAACCCTCTATCATGGAATGTTCTATTGTAATTCTCAGTCGTAAGTTTCGTAATTGTGACTTGTCTCTGTTCTTTTGAATTTTCATGCAGTTTCCCTGTATGGCGTGATTGGGGGCTTTAGAGTGTTGCCAGGTATCTAGTGATTTTCTGTGTCTCGTAATAAGCACGCTCTGAAGAATTGATTGGCGAGGTGTGTTTTGTTCGCTTTTTCTTACTGTCTATTTCATTGATTATTTTATAAAAATTTATAGAGGTAGGAATTGTTTGACAGGATTTATAATCATAGAGACGTTAATTTAATATGTGTATTTAGTACTTGAACTGGGTAAATAAATTTTATAATTATGACCACAATTTTTATAGAAGACTGTGCAAAAATATAAAATTTATGACTGTAAGGATTTGGACATTTTGAGATTTGAAAACTCAGAGATTAGAAAATAGAAAAATTTCAAGTATGATTTTTTCAAAAATTTGAGGATTAGAAAATGTAAAAATTTCAAGAATTATTTTTTCAAAAATTTGAAGATTAGAAAATACAAAAATTTCAAGAATTATTCTTTCAAAATTTGGGAATTTGGAGATCTGAAATATAGAAAATAAATTTGTAAGTCTGAATACCTGAAAATTTTCTAACTTGAAATATTGCAAATGTTACAATATTGAAATATCAGAGTTTGGATATTTCAAAAAATTTCAAAATTAACCAACTTCCAAATTCCACAATTTGAAGAAATTTAAAGATTTACCTAATAACGCAAAATATATTCCACAACCACCCTCCAATTTTCACGATCAACAAGATATCTAAAACCAATACAATTACCGTCCCAACACAATGTTGCTCGGAGCACAAAAATGTTGCAGACAATGCAACACGGAGCGATAAATAATGCGTGGCAATAGGTGGAACAACGAGAGGAAAGGCGAATAATGGGGTTCCATGGTCCCCATGGTGCAACTCTTCCTTCTCGATTCCCTTCCTCTCTCGATTTTACAGTGTAACTCGCCACGGTGGTAAATTTCGTGGGCCCTTGGCCGATTCGAGCTCGCGATATTATCGGTTGCGAGTCCCGAGTCGAGATAGAGGATTTTATTGCCGTCTTTATGCCCTCCATGGGATGCCCCGAGCCCTTTTTCGGGCTGCTGGACCGAAAATTCCGCGAACCAACCGAGCCGCGAACAACGTCGTGTTTCATAGGTGGACAGAGTCGAAAAGGGCTCGAGCTTGTTTCTGTCATTCGGGCAAGATAGAAGGTTTCTCATGTCGTAACTCTACTTGGGATGTTTGATTAATAGAGGTGCGTGAAAGAGGGGGGTTGAAGAGGGGGGATCATAATTTAGGGAAGCCGGGTGTCAGATACTTTTTAATGATCATTTTACCTGGTTCATTAATACGAGAGATAGCTTTGGAATCTTGGGTGTTCCTTTTCATTTATTTTTTTATCGTCGTTGTAGGAAAACAAACAGGTTATATCTGATTTAGGTATTGAAAGAAAAATATTTTAATACAGTCATGATTTTTATAATATAATTTTATAGTAAATGTATTACTATCTTCGTTATGGTAAGTGACATGTTTGATCACATGTCATGTGTTCACTGTAGTATATTTATTTTCTTAGAAGTTTCTTCCAAATAATTCAGACCAAATCTCTAATTGTTACTCTTCATCTCATCGTACTTTTCACTGTTTAATACGATTAAGTTAGATTCAGTTATGGTAAGTCACATGTTCTATCATACGTCATGTGTTCACTGTAGTGCATTTATTTTTTTAGAAGTTTCTTCCAAATGATTCAGACCAAATCTCTAATTGTTACTCTTCATCTAATTGTACTTTTCAATGTTTAATGCGATTCACCTCGCTACAAGCAGATAGGAATCGACATATCTCCAACAAGCACCAGATACGAAAATTGAAAGCACGTTACCCGTCGTTTCATCGGTATCGAGTCTAATCATCGGTACTTACGAAACGTAAGCGAGCATCGCAGAAGCAGCGATAAGCTCGAGCTGAGCTGGTTCGCGCGAAATATCGTCAGTTTATCGCGATGCATTCGCCGGCTCGTAAATTCAGTTTTCAGCGGTTGCCTCGGCCAGTAATGTTTATTTATGAGACGGTCTACAGGGCCGTTCAGAATCGTGACCATATCGTTGCGTCATTTTCCCGACAGTGGATTTCCGATGTGCTCTTTTTCTTTCTTTTTTTTATTCACCGAATAATTATCTTTTGTAACAGTTGTGCAATACTATCCAACAATCATCCGATGATTCAACTTCGGAACACTTGTTTCATGAGATTCATTTTCTGGCGCATTTTCGTGGATCTTCGAAATACGGACGCAAATTGCAGAAGACATTAGCCACAGAACGATGATTACCGTAATTGTAGCATAATTCAGTCATTCGGGTAATTAAACTGGACTCGGTACTTTCTTGCGTTTGACAACTGTAGTATCGTAAATTGGTTCGCGAACAACTTTCCGGGATAAGGCAATTAATTATCGAGAAAACTCGTAATTAGTTTTCGTTCAGTTTTAGAGAGGTTGGAAATGATATTGAACGAGATAGGGTCAACAATTCTTAACTTCTCATAGGAAATATTTATGGGTTTGATTTCTATATTTTAATGGGGTATGAATACTTAATTGATTGATTTATTGATTGACTTTATATGGGCCTCGACTGCTATGATCATTGGCCCATTGAAAACTTGAGAATGTTGAAACATTTGTAAATTCAGATTTGACAATTTATAGAAACTTGAGTAAATTTTTAATTGATTTATCAAGAATTTAGAATTTACGGTTCTTTGAAAAATACTACACAAGAGCTTCAATAAGCATCTGGATCTACGAACGTTAAGATAATATTTGCCAACCAAGTATCAACCTGGATTCGAATTCCGTAGTAGGTCACGGAGTGAGGTATTTTTTAAGAAAATTATACAGCGAGATTGAAGTGGTCCAAAGAAAATGAAATATGCATTCAGGAATAACTCGATATTCAAGTAATGTAATTCTAATAATATTCTAGTGGGTCAAGCTTAATACAAAATAACAAAATTAGTTCCATAAATTTAGAACATGAAAATTGAAACATTCTCTAAAAAAACAAAATTGCTACAACAGTAAAATTGCTGTCAGCATCAAACGTAATTGCTACAAATACAACTCCATCAATGGTAATAGGTCAATTAAAATACCGAAATAGCTGTTCGATTTTCGCCAGAAGCAAAGATGCTTGGATCATTAATATTCCATCGAGCCGTCCATTTTGATCGCAACAGAATTCCCGATAAATTCACGTGTTCGCTGAAGGAAAGAAGACATCGGAAGCAGCTGCAGAAAAATACAGTCGAATTACGTGGATTGCATCATCAAGCCTTCGTCATCTTCGTAATTTCGAGTCCTTGTATCACGTATGCGGATGTACGTGACCGGTGGAACCCTTTCCTCCTTTCTTCTAGGACGAATCACGACAACGTGGCTGACTTCTAATATCAAAGGGTGTGGTTTATTATCGAGCATGATTTCATTCCGATCAAGATTCATTTCTTTCTCGATGCAACCACGCTAAAAGACTCCATGTTACGAACATCCTTAACCTCGTTTAAATTTTATACCTTGTATTTTGTTTCATTTCTTCTTCCGATAAAAATCGTATGAATACAGGATGTATCATGATACGTTTAAAACATGTTCTCTACCGTAAAAGAACACAGTAGATGAAACATTTCCAAATATGTGCACCGCTAAATATTCACGAAAGTACGCGTTATGGGGACCGTAAAGCCCGAAATTCGGTTTATTACACCCACAGGGTCATCAGGGATTTGGGTTACAGTTCCAGTTATTACTACATGCTGAGACAGCAGCTACCAGCGGTACAAAATAAATTTACTTAAGCCTAATGGAGAATTATGTTTCCTTCTATGTTTTTAACACGAATTATGAGGGTACTTGAAACGGGAAATGGGGATGCAAATGTTCGAGTGAGATACACCTGAGTTCGCATTTTCATGATTTTGTTAGAAATGGTTGAATTACAGTATGTGGTGAGATTCTGTAGGGATTGTGGTGTAAGAATTTGAGAATTTAGGAGTTTAGACATTTGGGAGGTTAGGAACTTGGGAATTTAGGAATTGGGAGCTTTAGGGATTTGGGAATTTAGAAATTTAACTGTGTAGGGAAGTTTAGATATCTGGAAATTTAGGAATAGGCAAACTTAGAAATTTAGAAATTGGAGAACTAGGAAATTTGAGAATTCACAGCTTCAGAATTTTGGGAACATAGTTTGGGTAAGGAACTTGTTAATTTAAAAATTTGAAGGGTAAGGTATTTAGAAATTTAAAAACTTCTAAGCTCAGGAATTTAGAAATCAAGTTAAGAAATTTTGAAACTTAGGAACTTGTCAATTTAAAAATTTAAGAACTTCGACACAGACCCCAGACACTCCTATCATCTCAAGCCCCAATATCTCACTTTAATAGCCTTCTATAATTCCCCATCTCACGAACATCGATTTCTCCGGTTTTCCGTCGCTTTCGACGTCAAGTTAGCCCCACCGGAAACGTCTACCGTCTCGAAGCCAATACGGAAATTCATCGAGCTGTCCATCTCCCCTGTCGAATGATCCAAGATCGATGTTCCTCGATCTCGAACCGCGGCCATTCATCGGCGGAGAAACTGCTGCTGTATAGAGGTCCGATGTCGTTCTTTTTCTCGTTCTCCCGTCGGTGGATCGGAATTCATCGATAGGGAGACGCAACGATAGCAACAACAAGTCGGCGGGTTTCATAACCGGCCAATTGCAACGAGGCTCTCAATAAGCTCATTGGGAATTCTATTGACGACGGTAGCGCCGCTGCCTGCCCTAATACGGCAACTTGTCGTTTCTTGGCTCCTGGCAAGAACTGTTGACTCTCGACCAGATCATACGGTCCTGTTCAACCTCGGGGATGGAAAGAAACGACTGGCCTCGTCGTTTCGAAGGAATTCGACGACTTATTTAACTATTTTGATGTCCTCGTTATCGTTTCTCGTGACGCCTTCTCGATCGATTCAGTGCCGCAGGATTCATAGGTAAAGACGTAGGAGGACACTTACTTACAATTTGTCACACAGGTGCAATAATCGAGGCGATGGAATGAAATATACCCGGACAAATTTATCTACTACTACCCTCTTGGGTTTTCATAGTGTTGGATTATTAATCTTGTACCAAGGGTACACTATGTTCAACATCACTCGAACATAAAGGTTATAAATTATGGAATAGTCAGGGTTAGAGGAATTTTATAAGGCAGTCAGTGGCTATTAAATTAAGATTAAATGAATTATATTCATACAAATGAATTGTATGAATTGAACACAATTGGACCAGAAGCTGAGACTATCCCTGACAATATCTTTCCGTTATAGCAATAATAGAGCATCCATATTTTATTTACATGTATACAGATTATTTTTGTTGACTTTTAATCAGTAACAGAAAGGTGCATCATGGTCGTCAAAGCTTGTTACTATAGATCAAAGCTGTTAACCTCTCAATGAAAGACATGTGGATAGTGCTAAGGAAGTGCACACATGCTCCAGATATTTTGAGAGAAAATCTCTAAAAAAAGCTTCAGTTTAACAGCTACAAGTTGAAACATCAAAATCTATCCGTAGATTCCAGCTTAACCGACAGATACCCACGCCATCATGATCATCCCGCCATCTGCTAACGAAATCACATAACGTTTACCTCGTTCTTTCTCATCACTCCATCGACATAGAAAATCTCTGCAGGTTTTCAAAGGGATCTCATAAAATCCCTCCAAAGGGAAATTAAATAGTCTGGTACTTCTGATGTTGAAGAGGTCTGAATGCAAGCATGTCGCCATTGTTCATTTTCTTCTCAAACCTTCATATTTACGTCCTTATCAGAGTAACAGACTAAAATTACTGTTGACATTTGCGCATTATATCGTAATTTGTCCAGAAGACAAAACGAGATAAAATTCCTCTCAATTAACAAAAAACGATGTTATTTTCCACTCAGCAGAAAACATATTTTCCAATTAGCAAATAATCTCCTAATTAACAGAATGATTTTGGCAATCGCGGGTACTCAATCATCGAGACAATTGTTAATAAAAAGAGTGCATGTGGAAACTTTGACGAAAAACAGAGATCGTTGCCCAAAATTATCTTATCACGCGGGTCAAGAGAGAGCGCGTGTGTACACAATCAAAACAACCACTCATCGCGTGCTTCCTACATGTCGAACGTTTCGAATCGCGTTGTCGATCGGCGGGGCCAGACACGGCGCCAAAATTCTTCGTTCTGACGATCGAAGAGTGGTCGTTTTATCGGTGCAACAGGAAGAGCGATCGATGGTGTGCGCTACGGTCGACGAAGGCGAGGTAAAGCGGAAAGACAGCCGCGAGTAGAGCCGAAGGAGAAACGAAGGAGAAAAAGAAAGCGAAGAAGAAGGCGGTCTTAAGATCGCCGCACGAGGATCTTCCCACACAGGATCACGACAAGATTACATTGCAGGATCCTCTGCGAAAGGATCATATTGCCTTTGTGCGCAGCACCCGTGCCATTTGACCCTCCACGCGTTCTCCTCGGTTTCCTATTCTGTAAAATGCGACCGGGTATAAAGTGGAACGAGATCACAGGCGGTCGATGTCTTCAAACGGTTATTTCCGATCGGATATTTCACGAGGTCCGACGGTCAGGTGAATTCGAGGAACACCGGTTAGATTCTTGCGGCAAATGGTAACCTTGTAACGTAACGTGGTCAAGAACGGACACGAGCTGAAACAGGTAGCTTCGGTGTACGTGACCAGCTTGTTGGCTTCTGGAAAATGGACCTGCCTTCTGGAGCATATAAACGCAATTTTTTCTGTCGAATTTATCTGTTTACTTCATGTTTAGCAGTGTTGTTAGTCATGTATTTAACAAAATCATTTATAATTTATAGTTTATTAAGGTGGTTTGTATTCATATGTCACACATATGTGGATACTGAAATTGCACTTCAGATGCTAGTCCGGAGTCTTCGAACGTTAAATTGTTCCAAGATGCAAATCTGTACGAGTCTCTAATTGTACAGAGAATGCAATGGTGAATGTTGAAAGTTCACTATAAGAGCACTTGTTGGTAATTAAAAGGATGATACCGTGTATCCAAACGAATTTAACACGTGTTACGATAAGATCGTAGAAATTCATAGTATTTCCAGTAACTCATTTTCATCCGCTTCCCACAAGAATAATTAAGATTCTCAAAATTTATACGCGAGTCAAATATGGCTGAAACAGTTAAATATTCTCTGCAACGGATTGCATAAAATCGCGACAGTTTATCGCTGACGATAAAACTGAGCATAAAAAGAACCGCGGTATATACAATTCAGAAACTTAATTCCTTTAAACATTCCATAATTTTCGGATAAAATTTAATCGCAAGTTTATGCGATATTTAACCGTCGCCTCCAATTATCGTTCGCGTCGAAACAGTTCCATTCATGATTCCCAAAGGGTTCATTCATTGGACGTGACTCGAAAGCCGTAGATTTGATCGGAGAAACGGTACCGATGGTCCACGTAAGTGCAGCTGGTCCGCGCCACACCAGTCGTGGGGTTTTATTAAAATCCAATCGTCTAATGGAACGAACGCGATACGGGATGATTTGTGAGCTGGGCATGATTTAAATAAGAAATCGGTGGCAGGCCAGAACGTTCCATACGCGTCACACGCTCGGTTAAGTCGGTCGATGACCCTTTCAGCTGATTGTGAGGAATCGTCGCGGCGAGAACGTACGTATACGTAACACGCGTCGGGGACAAACGAGATGCAAGAGAAGCGATCGTATCGAGAGATCGACTCAAATGCAACCTCCGCGACTAAAGCCTCCTCCTCTCTCTAATTCGTAAGACGGAAGCCGTCGTACACGCGGAGCAGACTCAAATCTATTCGATCTAATCTGCTATCATTTTGTTTTTGTCAAAATTATAGCAAGTTCTTAGATAAGATTTTTAATAAGGTTCTTAGATTCAAAGCTGATTTTAAACGTGTAACTTTGTGCAAATTTGATATTTGTAGCTTTATAGGTCCTCACATTTGCAGACTTTTAGATATTTACATTTCTACGTTCATAGTTGTATATCCATATGTATGGATATACATATGTGGATACATGTTACGTGTGGATGTTATATGTAGATGCATGTGGATATATCTCACGTGTGGATGTTATATGTAGATACATGTGGACGTATCTTACATGTAGATGTTATATGAAGGTATATGTGGGTACATCTTACATGTGGATGTCATATGTACATATGTTACGGTGAAAGACCGAAATCTGGTGAATGTCGACATTCACCGGTGAATGTAGATATAGGTGGATATATTTTACATGTTGATATCATATGTAGATGTATGTGGATATATCTTACATGTAGACGTTATATGTAGGTATATGTGGGTACATCTTACATGTGGATGTCATATGTACATATATGTGGATGTAGCTTACATGTGGATGTCATATGTAGATATAGGTGGATATATCTTGCATGTGAATATCATATGTAGATATATGTGGATATATCTTACATGTGAATGTTATATTAAAATATATATGGATATATCTTATATGTGGATGTCATATGTAGATATAGGTGGATATATCTTACATGTGAATGTTATATATAGATATAGGTGGATATATCTCACATGTGAATGTTATATGTAAATATATGTGAATATATCTTACATCCTCAGATCCGTATACCCATAAATCTCTATATCCATGTAGAACCTTTCATTCATAGATCCCTATTATACATTTTGATATCCAATTAAATGCTCGATGGTATCAATGACTCCTAATAGAATTTAACGCATCAAAGAAGTGCATAATTTGAAACATGTACTGTATCGAATAAACGTCGCAAGAAACGCAGGACAGTAAGGTTAAACTTGAATCACGTGAAGCTAAGACAGCTGAAGAATTCTTCTCTTGACGACGGTAAACTACACGTAAGCCATGGTTAATAAGCATCGCGTTTAATAACAATTAGTCACGCTCTCTCGAGCTCACGAGGCCATTGAGCAACAACGAAGTCGATCGCGGTAATCGAGGAAACGAGAAGCATGATCGGATGCTGCTCCATTAGAGACAGGTTTGACGTTGAATGGAAGCGTTGATGCATTGCATGGGACCCCGTGAGGTACATAAGGTACAAGAAAAAACAAAGGAAACCGTTGCTATGCGGTCATTTTAACATTGAAAACTTTAATTTTAATCGATCCGAAACAATTATTTTCTTATACTTGATTGAAAAAATATATGGAAGATAATTAATAAGGGAGCACACGTATTATTATGTATTATCAATCAAGTAGAGTAATTTCGTAGTTGTCTAATTTGTTATGTAATACTTTTTTAATCACACATGAAGTTATGAAATTTTAATGAAATTTCTTTAGAAAGTGATTTGTAAAATATTGATTGCAACAAAATGACTACTTCGAATATATAAAAAATAACTTATATCATTATAATAATAATTTGTTATTTTTAATGAAGTAACTGCACTTTCTCGCAACATTTTGAACCCATGATAAAAAAGGTATGCACTCTTCATAAATCTCTATATGAAAAATTGCCATTTTCCTATAATTATAAACAAGAATTTACTACGACTGTAATAGCATAATTTCATAAGAGTATCAGAGAAAATGGCTAATCTGTAATGAAATATTACTTCCACACTGCAAACCGTCAGCCCAGGTTTATCGTAATTAATCGATCCACAGACCCAATAACATTTAAACCCAAACAATTTCCTATTTATCATCGTTCGATATCCGAGATATCAATCTTTCACATTTTGGCAGGCTTTTCACGCTTATGTAACGATTTCAGCAACATCTGACGCTTAACGCGATTACAAATTACCAAACGGTCGATTTATGGTCAATGAAAGTGAAATTAAATAACCTGTCAAAGGCGGTTGATTAAGTACCCACGTCTTTCGTTGCTCGTACCACGATCCAACCGAGCCAGACGGAACAACTTAAATTAGTCAACCGTGAACCGAAGTGACAAGTGGACAAACAAAGTCAAATAAGCGCCTCTCTATCTTGGACGCTTATGTACAGTCAACGGCAAATCTAGTTTCTTTAGGGATAATATACCAAGGGAAAGAAATCTCATTCTTGACATTTCGACATTTCTGACACTTCAACAATTGTTAATTTTGGAGAGAACTTAGGAATTTGAATGAACATGAGAACTTAAAGATGCAGAGATTTGGGGATCTGGAGATGTGGAATGTGGAGACAGCGATTTTTTAAGACGTAGAAATTTTGTGACACTGAAATCTGTGAATATAATTGGAAACAGTTGGAACTTTTTGATGTAGAAATTTTGGGATGTAGACATTTGATGATATAGACTCTTGTGAATATGTGGACATATGGGGACATAGGAACTTCTGGACTTAGAAATTTTTGGCTGTAGAAATTTGGATTTGGACAGATGAACTTGTGGATTTAGAAATGTTTGGATGTAGAAATTTGATGACATAGGATCTAGCGATTTAAGGACCTAGAAATTTGATGACATAGAAACTTGTGGATGTGTGGATTTGGGAAAATAGGAACTTGTGCTTTGCTGGCATAAAAACTTGTAGATCTAGAGATTTAGGAACCTAGAAATTTGATGACAGAAACTTGTGCATCTAGACATTTAGAGACCTAGAAAAGGGACATAGGAACATGTAGATCTAGCGATGTGCAGATCAAAGATTTTAAATCTTAAGATTTGGCTTATGTTGTAACCTAAAAATTTGAAGAATCACAAAGTCAGAAAACTTGAAACGAAAAAATTTCTAAATATAAAAATTAAATAAACTTTCCATCCAAAAGTCCACATCCCATAGAAGCATACATTGCACCAAAGTGTACTGATGCACATTATACACCTCTTCACGCGATCATGTAACGGAGAACAATTTTCCTCGATTTTCTTGGACGACACACGCGATGCATGATTTATCACGAGGGTTTCTCGTCTGTCACAATTAGTCACGCCTTCGTAACTCGCGTGTTAATATTTGGCAACGGATCCGAGGACATTTTTGCAACCAGGGAAACGTGCCAACATGTTGATCCTTTGCCTAGATTCCGTGGGTCGTCGACTCGAAGAGTTAAACACGCTCGATAAAATTTATTGCCGTTATTATCCAATAGTCGAATGTTATTAATGTTCGATACCTAATTTTAACAATGAGTTATAGGTGAAATGAAAATTATGTTTCTTAAAACTATGCTTAGGTCTATCATTTAGATCCTTTAGAATAATCTATAACTAATACTTTTGATATATTAATTACTCAAACTCTTTATTTCTCCTTTAATTTATAGCGAATTAATTTTCTACACAAGTCTAAATTTTCTTCATCGAGATGAAGTTTCAGTTCATCATTCAATAATTGTCTACTAATAATAGCTATAAGCTAAAACTTTTTCAGTGTAGAAAAGTGTATTATGACATTTGTCAATAATTAATTGCATTGATGCTCGTAATCGTAAATAAAATTTTCAAGCCGTCCGAACAATCTCTAAGGAGAAAGGAAAGAAAAATGAAGCACCAAGCGAACAGACGTGTTCCACAAACCTCCGACGTCTCGCAGCGTTTTTATCTTGCGCCGACAGAAAAGGCAGCTCGATTACGGAACCATCGTTTCCTTAATTATCAGGACTAACGGCGATGATATTGCTCAATCGAGACGGTCGAGATTGCAGTGGGTCCCTCTAATTATTATTACGAAGGCGTTGCTCGTTAATCCTTCCAGTACAATCGCGAGTCCTTTGTTTTCTTCCGCGACACGACCGAAGATTGCTCAACGATCCTGTAACTCGTGTTCCCTTATTATGAACCGTACGTTTTCTCTTCGACATCTTTTCACGAAATTGCATAAGGTTACCAGGCAATTTCCGGTAAAGTTTACTTCAGAAATTGGACATTGATATGGTGTGTTGTTCATAGGTGGTTAGCAGTAGTTTTGTTTTATATCGAGAAGAGTTTAGGGTAAGCGTGATGTGGGTTTGGATATCGGGATATTTATAGTCACAAATTTCCAATTTTTTAAATTTCTATATTCATCGTCATCAGATCTCTATGTGTTCAAAACTCTATAATTTCAAATTCCTATATTCTCAAATTTCTACATCCACAGATTCTTATGGGCTCAAATACTCACAATACAAGTACATACATCACCACATATCTATACCCCAACTCCCGATGTCACCTGACTCCTATAGCCCCAAATACCTATGTTCCCAGATCTCTATGTGTTCAAATCTCTATAACTAGACATTCCTATATCCCCAAATTCCTACATCCCCAGATTCCCATGTGCTCAAATACTCACAATTTAAATACCTACGTCACCAGATATCTATACCCTCAAATTCCTACATCCCCAAATTTCTAAATCTCTAAACTCTCATGCCGCAAATATCCACATTTCTAGATCTCCACATCTCGAGATACCTACACCTCAAATCCCTATGTCACCAAATTTCTGTATATCCAAGTACCTATATTCTCATATATTCTTCATAAACACATATCCTCAGACCTAAGTGTCCTCCACATCTCTTAATCTCCACATCTCCAAATACTTATATCTTCCCCATATTCCAACATCCCCAAAACATCCCCAAGTATACCCATATCCTCAACTATAAATAACATCACAATTCTCCACATTCCCGTGTATCAATTTACTATTAACCCATAATACTATAATATCAAAATATCAGATTACGATCAGCTGATTGAAATTCAGATCGACTGTTAATTTAAGGAAACTATGTATTATGAAATGATACGTTGAACACATGTGATTATATTCGCAGCACAATTCTATTGTAACAGAGCAGTGCATTAAAATATTCGATCATAGTGATAAACGATCGACCGTGCAACGATACTTTTCACTTCGACGTCAGTTATTACAACGTCGATACGTTTATTCCCGTTTCCTCCGTTCATTATAGCAGACTGTTCTTCACGCTTTATCTGTGCGAGGACAATTACGATCAAACGTTTTATTATCGGCACCCCATAACTAGAAACGAATATCACTTCGCAGACGTCTAATCTTAAGTAATATCGCTTTGGAGGATTGGTCTATATTTACTGCTCTACATACTCCAAATAATAATCGCGTTTGTTTTTGTCGGTTTGCGAGATACGTTATCAATTTCTTCTTGGCGGATCGAGTACGGAAATTTCTTTCTTTTTATCTGTGTGGTTGTCAAAACACTTCAGACAGCCATTCATTTTTCACTTCTCTAACTGAAGAATTAAGTTATACTGCTGTATTAGGTTGTATTGCTGTTACCATATTAACACAAATTTTTCCATCGATCCATTTTCAGGTCAAATTGAAACCTTCATTCTTTGAAGAAGTTTCATGAATTTTTACTTATACTTGATACTGAAGTCTGCGACATTTTCATCAAGATTTATTGTAAATTTCTGGACAGCTTTGTGAAGACATCAGTGAGAAACTTTCATTTTGAAATGAAAAATTATACCACAAATGTCTTGTTCCATCTGCAAGTAAAAGACAACTTATCAATTTTCTGAACATCAGTATAATCTTCACTCAGCTACACTTTCATAAAAAACGAACACTTATAGATAAACACCGAAGCAACTCTCCACACCCTGCTCCCATTAACCACAGTAATTGTTATCAATCTTCCTGTATCTAAAGCTCCAGATAACACACAATTAATTTCATTTTTTCTCCCATCAACGATATCGCCTCGTAAACTCTGAAAGAATACAATCTACCGTTTCCTCGAAAAAGATCATCCATTTCGAGCAATTCAACGAACCACGATCGTATTTCCTTCGTGGACCACAATAACTTCCATCGACGTGTCTTTATCAAGGGACGTCGATCGTCAAGCCACACGTTTCACTTAATTACTCTTATCTGAGTCCACGTTCATCAACCGCCCTCTCCATCGGTGAATGACTGCATCGTGTCCCACAAATGGGATGTTTGATGTTCTGAGTTTTCGTTTCACGGAAATTGGGGTTTATTAGATTGATTTTTTGTTGGGGTTATTGAATTTTGAGATTTGAGGATTTATGGTTTAAGAAATTTGGGGGTTTGGAGATTTAGAAGGTAGGGAATTTGGGAGTTTGGGAATTTTGGTGTTTGGGAATTTGGGGGTTTGGGAATTTAGAAAGTTGGGAATTTAGAAGGTTGGGAATTTAGGAGGGTGGGAATTTAGGAGGGTGGGAATTTAGAAGGTTGGGAATTTAGGAGAGTGGAAATTTAAGAAGGTGGGAATTTAGAAGGTTGGGAATTTAGGAGGGTGGGAATTTAGAAGGATGGGAATTTAGGAGGGTGAGAATTTAGAATGTTGGGAATTTAGAAGGTTGGGAAATTAGAAGGTTGGAATTTAGGAGGTTGGGTATGAAGAAGGTTGGGAATTTAGAATGTTGGGAATTTAGAAGGTTGGGGATTTAGAAGGTTGGGAATTTAGAAGGTTGGGAAATTAGAAGGTTGGGAATTTAGAAGCTTGAGAATTTAGAAGCTTGAGAATTTAGAAGGATGGGTATTTAGAAGGTTAGGAATTTAGAAGGTTGGGAATTTAGAAGGTTGGGAATTTAGGAGGTTGGGAATTTAGAAGGTTGGGAAATTAGAAGGTTGAGAATTTAGGAGGTTGTGAATTTAGAAGCTTGAGAATTTAGAAGGATGGGAATTTAGAAGGTTGGGAATTTAGAAAGTTGGGAATTTAGAGGATTGGGAATTTAGAGGTTTGGGAATTTAGGAATTTGAAAATTTAGGGACTAAGAATATAGGGATTTGGGGATGTAGAAATTCGTAAATTTAAGAAATTGACAATATAGGGATTTGGATATGTAGGGACTTGAAAATTTAGCCATTTAGCAATTTAAGTATTTGAAAATTTAGAGACTCACAATCAGAAATGTAGGAATTCAGAAATTAAATAATTTAAAAATTTGGTAATTAGATAATAAGGTATCTGCAACAGTAGCAATTTGAAACTTTGGAAATTCGCCAGTTTGCAGATTTGACAATTTTCGAATTTGGGAATGTGACAATTTGGAAACTTGCCACTTTGGAAACTCATCAATTCTGAAATTTGTTAATTTGTTGATGTTGCCAATTTGGGAATTTGCCAATTCGTAATTTATAAATTTGAAAGTACAAATCTGAACATTCATAAACTTGAGATCAATTTCTCAAATTTAAATATTGCTGAAATTTCGAAAATCTAAGAATGTGAAATTCTATGAAAATCTTGAAATGAGCTATTACTTACTCAAGCTAGATACCAGTAAAAGAAATTATCTTTCTAATAATTTCAAATACAGAAAGAAACATCAATGATCAATAGAAAGAGCACAGTTCTCACTTTCCACAAGAATAGTCTAAATCAGGTATACCAATAAAGCGAATAACCTATCTGAGGGAACGTATCGCAACAAATAAAAAACACATAAATTATCAGTTATCATACAGTTATTTTCCGAAGGATAGAAAATCTCTCACTGACAGTAACGTGTTAGGGTCGTCGGGTCATCTGCTTCCTCTAGACCATCTGCGCTTCGAACCATATAAATATCGACCTATCACTTTCGAAGATTCTTTTGCCATCTGCGTCCCGATCTGGTGCTCTTGTTTCACACCGCAAACGACCCGAATCTGCATTGAAACGAATGGCACGCTAAAAGAGCCGCCTCGTGTATGTTAATCGCGTGCACACCATGGGACATATAATGTAGAAACAGGAGCACGGTGCTCCCGATTGAACGCGTTTGCCCGGGTTTCGCGGACACGGATAACCGGGACGATGCTGCCCGACGGGCATGGGGCAACGCCGAGACGTTGAAATTATGTCGGTGCCTTCATGGGCCCTTCTCCGAGCCAGTGAAAGCCCGCAATCGTATCAGGGAAGCAATAGGAACGAAGAGTCTTCAAGTTCCTCGTAGATTTCGATCGTTCGATGATCGATTGTAATTTCGATTGTATATTGTTGCGCTATGTGTGCCGGCCTATTAGACGCTTGTTAACCCTTTACGCTCGGAGAAAGTCGGTATAGTGGTCTATAAATTCATACATGCACGATTGGGCTGTTAATACGAGCAGCAAGTATACACGTGGGTGTTAGATGTTTATGACACGTGTTTCAGATAGAAGAAATATCGTTTAATTTAAGGGAGATTTCAGGCTGATATTACTCGCGAGGTAGAACTCGGAAGGATGAAGTATGGTGACGTTTGATAGCGATATCGGATGTGGAACTAATTCTAAATTGATATTACCCATAAACTTGGATTAACTATTTCTTAATAAGATCAGAGCAATTACCGCTTTATCTGGGTCTGAGTGCCCTGGTAATTGATATGTTAATCACGAACTACTCTTACTGAATTATGAATACAATTGAAATATGTATATGAAACTCACATGTATGTGAGTCACATCATACATCGTATGATTCATAAGAAGTGATATTTTTGAGACGTTCAAACGTTTTGCTACTTAAAATAAAAATGTTAATTAAACTTAATGACAAACGTTAATCAAATCTGTCAAAGATGTCAAGTGTTCATCACACCTATTAGTGAAGTGTTCATAAAACTTGTTGATTGAGTGATTATGGAACCTATGTTCATCACACTTGACAATCATGAGTACACATCTGTCTACCAAGTATTTATCACATATGTCGATCAAATGTTCGTCACACTTGTCACTCAAATGTTCAAATCTGTCAATCAAATAATTATCATACATGTGGATCAAGTGTTCATCACACTTAACGATCAAGTGTCCACATATGTTAATCAAGTGTCCACGCATGTCAATCAAGTATTCATCACATGTGTCAGTCAAGTGTTCATCACACTTGTCAATCAAGTGTCCATATATGTCAATCAAGTATTCATCACATGTGTCAGTCAACTATTCATCACACATGTCGATCAAGTGTCCACATATGTGAATCAAGTACTCATCACACCTATGTCCACCAAGCGATCATCACACTTGTCAATCAAGTGTCTACATCCGCCAATCAAGTATTCATTATATGTGTATCGACCAAGTGTTCATCACACATGACAATATAGCGTTAAACCCGTCACTGAAGCGTTAACGAACCTTGTCAATCAAGCATTAATCAAACCTATCAATCAAATCTTAATCAACTCTGTCAAGCGTACATCAAGCTTGTCAATCTAGCGTTAAACATGTCAATCAAGCTTTCAAACCCTGCAATCAAGTGATTGAAACGACGAGTGCCATACAAACATGAATGAAACGCTTGCAAATAAACACCTTTACAATTGTACTCTCATCGAGTCTCTCCACACGAAAGTTGTAGTCAATCTCCAATGAGTTCACACGAAAAACTTATCTAACACCCAAAACCCTACCTTCTAAGATGAACGAAACTTAGTGAATATGAAGTAAACGAACAAGCCTAGTATTCATTGTTTGCCATATTCAAACAACGAGTACACGACTAATTGCTGTCTAATTGCGTGCATTACCGAATACAACAACAACGAGGCGCGGCCGTTAAAAGCGACCGCGACGACGCCCGGTATAAATGAGCCCTGACGGGATATAAATTCAGGGTTAAATACTGCACGCAAAATGCAGTAAAGCCCCGGTTTACGAGCATCCGACAAGATCTCCCGCGTGCATGTGTCTCACGTGTGCGCATACATGCATGTGACTTCATGTTCGCTCATCGCACGTGTCTCTTAACTACATCCTCGCTCGTGTGTGTTACAACTGTTTTGCAAATATTGGATGCCTGTGGGAAATTTGTCATTGTGCCAATATTCACGATGCGTACGGTGATTATTGGATGTGGAACATGGTTATGGACCATTGTTGTCAATGATGTTACTGTGTAATTAATTGTGGATATTGTTTTGTTGAGTATAAAGTAAGAGGATGAGTGAAGGGTTCTGTAGAGCAAGTTTGCGAAGGTCACAAGTTACGAAGCTCTCAAGTTTCGGATCTGTGAATTTCTAGAGGTTCAAAGTTCTGAATCATTTAGATTGCAAGTCAATTAGCAGGTTAGATTCAAATTTCTCACGTTCTGCATATCACGAGTTCTAGATCTTTCAAGTTTCATATTCTTCAAATTTTATATTTTCCAAGTTCCGAATCTCTAAAGGTTCAAATCTCTCAAGGTCCAAATCTCTCAAGGTCCAAATCTCCCATTGTTCAAATCTCTCAAGGTCCAAATATTCCAAGGTCCAAATCTCCCAAGGTTCAAATCTCTTAAAGTTTAAATCTCTCAAAGTCCAAATCTCTCAAGGACCAAATCTCCCATTGTTCAAATCTCTCAAGGTCCAAATCTCCCATTGTTCAAATCTCTCAAGGATCAAATCTCTTAATGTCCAAATCTCTCAAGGATCAAATTTTCCAAAGACCAAATATTCCACTGTCCAAATTTCCCAGAGTTCCGATTTCCTAAAGTCCAAATCTCTCAAACTCCAAATCTCAATATGTATTATACACATATGAGAATATGTTAGAATTTTTGTAAACCATGTACTCAAAATCTGTGCTCATCAGAAGAAATTCCTTTAAAAGTGGGCTCATCTTTTTATCAGAACAAATAAGGACCTCATATTAAAACGGTCGATGTTGCCGCTAACGTTAACAGCATTATCGCGAACCTGTTTACCGCGGAGCAAGAGCCATTCCTAACAAGGGGACAAGAAGATAATTGCATAATTGGTCGGTCGTGGTAAAACAAATAAGCTGCTACGATCCCTGCATAATGAGTCGGCGACCATGAAAAGTAATTACACGTACCGATAATCGGTAGCGCACGACTAGCCGAGGAAGCACGATCCAACTATGCAAGATTGTTCATCAAAATACTTCCTACGTGAAAACATATTAAACTATTGCAACAAATCACAAATAATGTAATTACTTTTTAATAGCAAGTGATGTAGATGTATAACAAACTACACTTTCATTTATTTATTTATCTATTTTTATTTGCTGTAGGTATCGTGATTATATTATCATATTTGACATACTTCGCTTTTTTTAAGAAACGAAGGTTTTAACGTTGAAAAATATTTTATTACTTTTGCATTCTTTCAATATGAAATTCTTTCAACATAGTTGCATATGTCACACAGTAAATTTTCATTTATTTATTTATTTACTATGTATATCATGAGTATGTACATCATATGTGACATCAATTTTATCAAATAAATAAAAAAATTTATAAATATGAATTTTGTAAATATTAGTCAATTTTTAAATACTTCTCCATAAAGTGAAGCAGATATCGTTAGAATAAATTCTTTCAACCAAAACAATCTAATTAAACGATAAAGGATTAAATAATCCCAACAAAATTTCCTAATTAGTCCCTATTCAGAGTCTAATCAATCCAATTATCTAACTGATTAAGATTCGACCAAAACTCATCGATAGAAAAGATCTAAGAAATAGAAACCAATCGGAAGATGTACAATAATTCCTAGATCATTGGCACGCGGATCGCACATAAATCGTTCTCATTAGAAGGCTGAATCGGATATATCGCGTCCCTCGATCGTAGCTGAGTATCGAGCGTCATCTATCAGATCGGCGGTCGCATCAGGAGAAAGGCGTACGAGTAAATTTCCCTCTCATTAAAATCCTTTAATTGCCGGTCAAAGTGAGTACTAATCGGTTCCTATCTTCCCTCGAGCCGCCCTGAAGACCGTCTCGACTAGACACAGCGCAGGTAGCGAACGAGATAGGGCGGCGAAGGGAAAAAAAGTCGAGCACGACCAAAACAATCAGCACGCCGCTAATAGGAGTAATTACCGGCTTTACAGATCGAGCCTGCCAACGACTATCCATCTATTCGTGGCTTGGCCCGCACGAATACGATGCACGGAACTGCATACGCGAGTGCAACTAATCTTCTGGCTGCTGCTTTTTATGAAAATGAAAGGATATTGTGATATTCCATAATTTACAGATTGGATTTTAGGTGTAGAAGGATTTAATAAGAAATTTTAGTTATTGAAAGGGTGATATTGACTGTACTATACTGAGTAGTATTATGGAGGCTACATGGGGGTTAGATTAAGGAAATTAAAAGGTTATGATGTAGTGTGTAATTTAAAATATAAGTTGTATAGGAACATTTCATATTTTAATGTCCAAAAATATTTTATTACTTTTGTATTATTCCAACGTGATGATATAGAGGATTTATGGGTACTTTGAAAATTTGTAGATGTAAAACTAGAGGTTGGGAAAATGGCGTCCTTTATATATTGGACAATGAAATATTTTTATGATACCTTTAATGTACTTATTAGTTTGAATGAATAGAATCTTCCATAATCGTCTAGCACCACTCAACAATTGTAAATTGTTGTAAACAATTGTAAATGTCACAAAAATTGCTTTAAAAAATATACATGTGAAAAATACTAAATACAACCCTTACAGTTTAATATCACACGTGATCACCATAAATATGCCTGCATGAAAAGATAAAATATACACCTGCATTCAATAAAATGAAATTTGAAATTGTTCGACTTGTGCCACCGTCAATGAATCAACGATATATTACAGTTAATTACTCCACGATGCACCCCTTTTTTAGATGAAGAAATATAGACAGGTGTTTTTCCAGTCTGGCAATTGAAAAATCGTTTCGCACAGCCTCCGCATGCTAATCGATACACACGACGATCGTTCATTGTGAAAGACCGGGCTTAATAACCGATAGGGGAAATGATTAATAACGGAAGTACAAGGGGGCATCCAGATTGCTTTCTGCAATAAATAGGAGATCGTCGAGCGAGTGTTGTTGGCCGGTCACTATCTCTGCAATTATCGGGGGCAAATGTAGTTGCAGATTTAATTGCGAAAAAAGTTGCAAGCCATATTCGCCACTGAGGACACACACGGGAGGCTGGCTAACGAGGCTCTTTCTCTTCTAACAACCCTTCTTATTCTCGAACCTTTGTAAGAATATCGCTGAACAAAAGCGATCATACGGACAAAAGTTGCTAACAATCTCCAGGTAGCAACATCGTTCGCCGCATCTCTAATTAAACAATGGATCCCCTCCTTCGAGTATTGTTCGGCAATATAGAAAAATATCATATCCCGAGCGGAAGGGTCTAAACGAGCGGATTCGGTGATACCACGGTCGTGACCAATTATTTATGGCATAACGGTGCAGAGTTACCGTGCCAATCGAGATTGTCGATCGTTCTAGTTCAGGCAACAGAGCCGGGACTTCGAATGTCGGGACTTTTCAAACCACCCTTAAAATACATAATATTCAACTAATAATCTGTAGTATACGAATTTGTACACAAAATGTGTGGGATATTGGAGATTATCAAATGCATCATGTTGTGAGGTTCATTTTGAATGTAAAGCATACGTAAACCGTTAAGTACACATATGTTCCCATGTGTCATATATACATGTCATATGTGAAGGGTGTTTCACTTTGATCTTGTAAAATGGTTGCAATATATTGTATTATATGTTGTGCTCTAGTGTACATAGAGTAACAGACGTTTAATAAACATTATAAAACTATAAGACGACCATAACTGTATGTTCAAAGATTTGTCACAAAACAGACACTTCTTCCTTCCTCTTAAAATAATTTTTGAATTGACAGAAATTTGTTTAAATCGCATAATTTGTTTAAATCCTTCACTTTATTTCTACTGAAATGCATCTATGAGCCTGATCGTTACCATCCGACATTTAAATAGAATTAAAATGTTTTCACAAGTAAATCCAATGAATTGACTTGTATCCTCCATACTGCAATTGAAGCAATATACTACTCAATCAACCATGTACTCCATGTTTCTGGATTCAAATTACGAAGCAGACTAGCGTTCCTATCGAGTCGATACATCGAGGAAAATTATTGGAGAGCATTCGTAACCGATTCGTAGAGAAATTTTTCCATGGATTGGTCAGACTGGAGGCGATCTGCGCGGTGAGAAGTATCGATGCTTATCGATAATTCTAATGGGCCTGCCCACCCCGTGATTACTGGGGTCGACGATGAGTTATGTCTGCGGGCGTATCGTCTAGTGGCGAGTTGCTTCCACTCGTTTCGTAACACGGTAACGCGCGAATCGTGCCGCAAATTGACCGATTGGAACTCGGCTAGCAGGTATAACGGCTACCCGATGTCGATCGATCGAGATCGATCGATCGACAGTGCACGCGCGCACCCACTTTCCTAACACACTCGTACACGCGTGAACGCGATAGACCCGGGTGTTGTTCGGCCGCGTGATCGAGCTTGAAATCGTTCTGCACGTGCTGCGATGTCTG
Source organism: Megachile rotundata (assembly GCF_050947335.1). NCBI lineage: Eukaryota > Metazoa > Arthropoda > Insecta > Hymenoptera > Megachilidae > Megachile > Megachile rotundata. The sequence goes on along the minus strand of NC_134991.1, from coordinate 7,148,124 downwards.
TGAACGCGTTCCCGCTGAGACGGAATTACCTGAGCGTCGAGATAACGCATTGATGTCGTCGCGTGTATTTCAACGGTTATCGTGCCGTTCGTGCAGCTGATCTGTTCTGATCCGTATCGGAGAATTACGTGGGCTGTGCCGGTATTTAAGAAATTCGTACAAATTTTAGTCCGAGACGATCGACGCAAACTCGTTCATTCTTCGGGATTTCAGGACTTGGAAATTAGGGGATGGGGGTGAAGTTTTGGGGTATGGAAATGTGGAGATATTGAGATTTAACAGTACAGAGATGTGGGAATCTGAAAATTCGAAAATTTAGGAACAAGGAGATCTTAGAAATTTGAGAATCTTTGGAAATCTTCAGGACGAGAGAATCTTTGAGGATCTTAGAGATCTGAGAATCGTTGAATATCTTATTGACTTCAAAATCATTGAGAATCTCAGAGATTTGAGAGAAATGATAACTTAACCTAGAGGTTGAAGATCTGTGAAGTTTAGAACAGATTCTACAGTTCTGTGAATCTGAAGACCTACTGATTTGAGAACCTAGATATTTAGGTACATATGAGCACCTTAGGATTTAATCCATGGATTTGGAGATCTAACTTGTGAATCCTGAAATCTGTTACTATGAGTACAGAAATCTAGGATTTGAAAGATCAAAATGTAAGAATCTAAAACTCTGGGGCTTTCAGGTTCGAGGACCTCAAATTTTGCGACTTTAAACATCTTTGAATTCAAGAAAGATCAGAAGAATCTAAAGCACATCAATAATATAGTAAATGTTATTAAACACAAGTATAACTAAAACTTGATTTCTCTAATGCCTACAATTTTTAATTTTATTATCTCTCTGAAACGGATGTTCACTAACGTCTGTACACTTAAGGCTTTAAAATAAATCCTAGAAGTAGAAAAAGAATGGCATATTACGAATCCCGTTTCACAAACGTTACCGTTTACCGTCGACCAACACGATCGATCGGAAAATTTCCCATGAACATCCATCGAACATTCGTGTAACGGCCGGCCGTTCTGATCGGGACAGGTTTTAGAGGTAACAAAATATGATACGCGGAGTCAAAGCGGATCCTAGAAAGCGGCTTAGGACGGCATTAAAGCTGTCCATCGACGTTAAATATTGGCGCAATTAACAGAGCTCGTAAACAAGATAAGCTCGAGCCGGACCGTGGTTGTATTATTTATAAATATACGCAGAATTTGTAACCGGGACTCCGTCGGTCGCGAGATAAATATATCCATTAGAGCGGTCGATAAATATCGACACTCCTCCGGCAAGCATCGCACCTTGCTCCACGGCGTCTCGTCCACGTTCGAGCGTGGAAAAAAGTCTTACGATACAGATGGAAAACCGCCACGGTCCGCGGAGCGGGTTCTAGGAAGCTAGACGGAATCGAGTGATTTATAAGCGCGATAGCGCGGAATCTGCAGGCGTGCTCGCGATTTAGCAAAATAAAAAGATATCTAAACCCGCGCAAACGATATAAATCAATCCGTTGATATTATAATCAAGATTCCGCGATGTTGTACATCCGTGTACGATATTTGTCTCTGGTAACCGCCTGTCAACCTTGATAATTGTTTTACGATCATTCCGTACCAATATAGTTAACTTCGCGGCGAGGCAACGTGTGCTCGACTGGATTGAGTAATCACGGACAGCATTTTTCGTCGGACTCTATCGACCTTCGTAATTGTTTTACCTGATTAGTGGTCAGGTGAGATTCTCGGAAGGAACGTGAGTTCCTTTTACTCGTTCCTTTAAAAGATTCTTGATATTGACCTTCTTTTTTGGATTCTCCACTGCGCGAAACTCGATTAAAATCCGCGATTAACACGTTGACTGTCATTACGGTCGGTATCATTTACAAATTGAATAGGATCGTATAAATAGGGATAACGGAATATTGTCTTGTATGTCTTTTGCGAGAAATTTTTGTGCTTATAACGTTACCGTACTTTTGTGATAATTTCCTGCGTTAGGGGCTCTAGAGGCGGGGCACGGAATTTACGTGAGACTATGAGATTTTTAGATTTTGAGAATTTAGGAATTTAGGGATTTGAGAATTTGAAAGTTTAAGGATTATGGAGTTGGCAAGTTGACCATTTGAAAATTTGAGAACTGAGAATTTGGGATTTGAAGTTTTTACTTGATAATTAAAAAATTCAAAGATTCACAGATTTAGAAATTTAGACCTCTTAGGACTTGAAACACATGAAATTCGAAAATCTGAAAAATCTAAGACTTTAAGAACTTGAATCAAAAATTTGCAGATTTGGAAATCTGAAGACTTGAGTCTTGTCTTAAAAAAATATTTTACAACTAATCCCTAAGGCACTTATCAGTTGTTTATTTACAGAAAAGTAAAGAACACGGTGTTGCTTAGATCTAGGAAATTTCTCGCGGTAAACAGCTAGTTTGGTATCGCGATTCCGATATAAACGGGGAGAAAAATAATCGAGCTTCGTGTTTAATGGACTCCCAATTAGAAATCGCTCATGTATGTGGAACTAATTGCTATCCCAGCAATAACGATGCCTGGTTCAGGAGTAATTATCGTCGGCAGAAATACTGCCTGTTCGGCGATAACTTGTTGCAGGTTGATGTATTGCGACACTTTATCGCCGCATAACGTACTAGTGACTCAACAAACGCTGCCTGAAAACAAAACGAGCCGGACGAGAGAGGTCCGAGAGCCTGAGCTTATTTTAAGATTTCTCTCGCGAAAGTGCCGACGATTTATAGGCGTATCCTTCGAACTATCCTTTTGACAAGCGAGGAATCTTGTCGAAGGATACGCAGCCTCACTTTCGTTCTCGAACTTAGCCTCACTTTTGTGGATGAATCCATTTTTCCTTTTCGACTTTCTCGATCGAAAAACAATATCTCAACGATTCTGAATGATGGAAGTTCTATTTGCGAGGTTAATTTTGTTGACAAGGTGATATGTTTATGTACGGAACGAGTTATTGTTTATAGTTTTACGAGGTAGCGAATGGGGTTGGAATTCGAAGAGGGAAACGTTGCTTAACGTACTACGGGAAATATGAATCATACACGTGTCAAAAATGACTTTCCAGATTGTAGAAACTGCATATGCTAAATGTTCTGTGCCAACAAGCCATCGTAGAAGAATTATTAAGTGGTCACTTTCGACGCAGGTCGTAGCGTGATAGCAACAGGTTTCGTTTTACTGTACCAGTTTCTCACAAAAGGTGACGGGGAAATTCGGTGATCTTACGGTCTCGACAGTAACACGTGTTTTGTTATCGAATATCTCAACCTTCCTACAATTCAAGAATTACTTAATTTGGTAATATCATCCACTTACTATTCATTTATTTTAAACTCTACGCATTTAAAAATGTACACATTTAAAAACCCCAACATTCTGTGATGTTCAAAAATCTTACAGTACCAAATTTGTTAATCTTCAAAGATATATCAAAGATAATATTAATTTAATTGCCAGTTAATTTATTTCCAATTAATAACCTCTGGAATAAACTTCCGAGTGTTAAATTGCATCGGTTTCTGTAGAACGAGAAATGACGTGCTCGTTTGAAATATGTCCAGTGTTAGGCTCTAATGCCGGTGAACAAGATACTAACGATAATACGTCAAAGGAGCTCAGTAACAAATGAAACAAATGAACACGGAATATTCGTGCAAAACGGTCGATTAAAACCCAATAAGCGAACGTGCTCGCCTATTGTACCCACGAGAGAACGGCAAGAAAGCGAGCAAAGGAAACAGCGATTCGCTCCGGGCAGCCGCAAATCAACGGAGCATGAACTCCCACACGAAAAACCCACAAATAGACGCAAGTAGTCCGTTCATTGATATCCCGGTCGCGGAATCCGCCAAGCGAGACCAGACGTGCTCCCCTCTGTCTCGAACGATAAACAATCAGATTAGAAAGATCGAGGAAGTGTGGTAGCAATGGCCAGGGGAAGAAACAACAACGATACGGTGTGCTGGGTAAGAAAGAGAGAGTCAGAGACCAGGTAGAAAACGAAAGAACAACACACGCTCGACTTACATAATCGTACAAGAGGTGACCCGCATAATTATTCGCGAATGTCTGGCATAAATTTTCACCCGTGTCCGTGGAGAGGCTATAATCCGATCACGCATCTCGAAGCGATAGGAAACCTTTTATACTCTACGGTAGAGCAAGGTTTTACTTGGAAAAATATGGCAGATGGGGAAGGGATTTGCGGTGAGTTTTGAGAATTTTTAGGAATTGGATAGTTGGGGGTGGGTTCGGACTTTGGGGTTATTGAGATTTGGAGGATGTGAGGATTTGATGATGTGGGGACTTGACGATGTGGACACTTGAGGGGTCAGAAATTTGTAGATTTAGAGATTTGGGCGTATTGAAATTTGGAGAGTTTGGAATTTAAGGGGATAGGAAAGTTGGTACTTGAGGAATTTTGGGGTGTTGAAATTTGTGGATGTGGAGAATTGGTGGTGTAGAAAGGGGACAACTTGGCATTCTAGGATTTAGGATTTGGGGATATAGGAATTGAGAAATCTGAGATCTGGGAATATAGGAATTTGGGGAGTTGAGATTTCAGGACATAAGAATTTGGAATTTGGTATTTGGGGGCGTCGGAATTTGGGAACCTGTGATTTTGGGACATAAGAATTTCGGGATTATATTTGGCGATTGAAATCCTATTGAAAAATTGAAAATTCCATAAACTTGAAATATTATAAATTTCCAAATTTTCCGATTTATAGATCTTAAAGCATCAAAAGAGCAGTAACTGAAAAGTTACTAAAAATTTGAGAATTTAGTATTGAAGAGTTTCAAAGTTAACATGTGTGTATTTATCGAGAGGGAACCTACATTACAACCGAGCGTACACGCGTGTTAATTCTCATCCCTTTTGCGCTTCCTTATCCCGTTCGTCGTCCACCCGCTCGGCTGACCGACACGCGCGGCCAACAAGGCGAGAGGTTATTTATCGCGGAACAAGGAAGGAAAGTTACGGGCAAGGAGTTACGAGGATGCCCGGAGACATTCCCGGGCTCGAGCCGCGGTCGCGTTTAATGAGAAATACCAGCGCGACCGGCGTGTAACCCTTCAACCGAGCCTCTGCTTTGCCACGTGCCTTTCGAGAAGCTGTTTCGTGATGCTAGCGAGTTGTGTTTCTGTTCCTCGATATACGAGATGTGGCTGTATAACTAGTGTGATCCGGTAACTTAATTTCGATGGAGTAGATTTTAGGTATTATTTTGATGGATTTTGGGAGAGTCTCGATATATGACCGTGCGTGAGGGAGAAAGGGAGAGGCTCTGTAGGGGGTCATATAAGCGGAGTTACTGCAACGCTATAAACAGCAATTGAGGGACTAAGTCTAGAGTGCTTGAGAACTTCTGAATATTTCAGATAGAAAATTTGTAACATTTTTTAAATTTGAGGAGTGAGAAATTTGGAAGATAATTTTGAAATTTGAATTTGGAAATTAATAATTTTCAAAACTTGAGATTTCTAACTTTAAAATAATGTGGATATGATGTAGAGGTTTGCATTTTACGAAATTAAAGTATTTCCAAATTTCTGTCTTAAAATTTCACAATTAGAGAATTATGAAATTTTCAGATTTCTAAACTTTTTAATTTAAGAACCTTGTAAATTAAAAAATTTGTTGACAAAATTGAACAAGTCGAAAGATTGGTAAAATGGAAATGACGGAATGTAAAAATTGAATAACTAACAAATATAGATGACTATAATAAAAAATATAAGTAGATTACAAATTACATAGGAAAGTGTTTCTTTATTAAATATAATAAATATAATTCTAAATAAGTTTCTGGTTCAATGAACTTTTTAACCATGCGTTGATTTCATCAGAACAATCGTGAAACACGAAGCAAAACTTTATGAAGTGAAAATCTTTTATTGAACAGAGCAAACAGTTATTTAAAGTGACGGGCCAGGTAATTTTGCTATTTGCCAAACGAATCGATAAAATTGTGCTTGATAGGGCACGCTCCTATAAACAACTTACAGCTTTCTAATCCTGGGACAAATTTATAGCGTAACGAAGTAAAGGTAAATATATCTATGGCGCGAATGCATTAAACTAAATCGATAAGTGTAGAAAGTACAATGAGAATGCTATTATCTTCCAGTGGGTGCAATTCTGTTTCCTCCCACTCGTTTGATAATTTCAGTCACTTTTCTGGAATGATGGTTTTGGTACTCTGGATTACGATCTTGCAGTTTCGGAATTTTAATCTTTGGAAATTCATTTTCAAATTTTCAATTTGCAAATTCTTAAATTAGATTCGTAAATTTCTGAATATCTATCTTTAAATGTCGGGGTACAAAAATCGTTCATTCTCTAAATTCCTATGTTTCAAAAGTCTTCGATGTCTAAATTGCTAGAGTTCAAAATTTCTCAATCTCCAAATTTTTGTATTTCAAACTTCCTAAATTTCCAAATCCCTAAATTCTCAAATCTTTCAAATCTTGACTTCCTACATCTTCAAATCTGCAAATCCCTAAATTGCCATCACTCTGCCTTAAAATTCCTAAGTCTTCTAATTTTTAAATCCCCAAATTCATAACTCGATCAATCTCCAAATTTCTACGTTTCTAAATCCTTAAATTGTTGAATCTTTCAATCCCTAAGTTTCCAAATTCTCAAATCTTCAATTCCCAAATCACAAATTTCTGAATTTCCAATATCTCTAAATCCTCAAATTTCCAATATCTCTAAATACCCAAATTTCCAATATCTCTAAATTTTCAATATCCCTAAATCCCCAAATCCCCAAATCCCCAGATCCCCAAGTCCCTAAATCCCTAAATCCCTAAATCCACAAATCCACAAATCCACAAATCCACAAATCCACAAATCCCTAAATCCCCAAATCCTCAAATCCCTAAGTCCCAAAAATCCCCAAATTCCGAAGTCCTCAAATTCCCAAAACTCGATGTCTTCAAATCTCCAAATCCCCAAATCTCCAAATTCCTCCTCCCACATTTTAATTAAAAACCCTGCAATCAAATTGGAACCCAAATAAAAGAAGTCACGCAAGAAAATTTCAGCGTATTCAATCGAACAGTGGCTTTCATACGCTTCTCGCAGCTCTTCCATTATCCCCGGTTCACAAAAGAGACGCGTGTAATCCTCAAATTGAAGCCACCACTCGTCACACGAATCGACAGAAAGTTTCTCTTGTTAGGGTATGCCCGACACGGCTACTTATAACTTTCTAATCGTAAGTCTAATTTATAACGTAATAAGGTAAAAACGGATGCGTTCGATACATCCGTGAGACAACCCGCGAAATGAAAACACGGATGGTGAGATCTTCGAGGAAAAGCGCGGCAATTTATCTCCTATCTACGTTACGAAAAATTTGTAACTCGAATCGGTTGTAACATTTCGATGCATTTCCGATACGGTCACGTTTATTAGCGAAGGCTAATTTATGTCCAGAAAAATAACGAAGATAGTGGCCAGGTAAGAAACTATTACATTAATAATAATTACATAACGACAACTACATAACCGTCCAATTTGCTAATCAAATCTAATACATCATACCAGGCATAATTATACCTGTGCCTTACGACCCATAAATAATCTATCATTTCAAGTTTCCTACTTTTTCCGCCGACTGTCGCATGGTATCAAATAATTGCTACTTTCGTATAATAATTATCGTGCAATAAATTCATTTTACGAGCAAACTTTTGCGGATACTAATGTGATGACTATATTTTACTCCCTTGAAAAATCTGTTGCGAACGAAAGTTGATCAAACGTCTGTGAACTTTCGAGGAGTAACAAACAACTGTTAATTTCCACGGGTCGCGACAATGTACTTTCGTTGATCCGCAAAAATCGGTTCAGCCGTTTGTCGCGTGCCACGAATAATTTGTAGTTTCCAATCGTCGCTATCCGCGTGCCGATCGAAGCATTAAAGTTTCGAGAAACTCGTCGCTCTCGACAAAGCCGCGCACTTTACAGCCGCTCGATAAGACGACGTCTCGAGCTCATGTTCGACACGTTTCTCTCGGCGTCACGGTAGATAGAGCACACGAGTTGGGCCTGATCACACCGACTAGAAAATAATTAGATGTGGACTTCGATAATCGACTCCGGCGCGAACGTCGAAAAATCCTACACTCGAGAAATCCTTGGTTCCAACTTCTTTTTGACCTTCCGTTCATGATTATTTCATGAGCGAAAATTCTAGGAGCTTTCGAAACTAAGACCTGTTTGCAATGACTGCAATTTTTTGGGTTCGAATAGGTTTAGGTACTTCACTCATTCGTAAATGTCGAAGTTTAGCTTTTAGGTGTTTTAGAGGTTTGAGTATTTGGAGATGCAGGAGATTTGGAGATGTTAGAGATCTAGGAGTTTGAGAAGGTGGAGAGTTAGGTGTTTGAGAATTTGGGGATTTAGGGTTTTGACAAGTTGAAAATTTAAGGGTTTGTGTATTTTTAGATTTTGGGTCTTGAGAATTTGGAGATTTGGGAGTTTCGAGATTTGGTGATTTGGAGTTTTGGGGATTTGCAGATTTAGGGTTTTGAAAATTTGGAGATTTGGGAGTTTCGAGATTTGGAGATTTGGAGTTTTAGGGATTTGCAGATTTAGGGTCTTGAGAATTTGGAGATTTGGGAGTTTCAAGATTTGGAGTTTTAGGGATTTGTAGATTTAGGGTCTTGAGAAATTGGAGATTTGGTGATTTGGAGTTTTAGGGATTTGCAGATTTAGGGTTTTGAGAATTTGGAGATTTGGGAGTTTCAAGATTTGGAGTTTTAGAGATTTGAGAATTTGGAGATTTCGTGGTTGAAAATTTAGCGATTTGGGGATTTGAGAATTTGGGTTTTAGGAGTTTGAAAATTTGGAGATTTACTGTTTCACAGATTACAGCTTTACTTCACAGATAAACTTCCTAAAAGAACAAACACCTCCAAATTCGCAAACCGCTAAACTCGAAAACTTGCAAATTCCGAAAGTTGTACTCTGAAAGTTGACGTTAAAGCATTAATCGGAACCTGACACAACGTCGCTATCAAAGGGATATAAATCACGTTCACACCGGCCCAAGTCCCGGTCGTCACGCTCTTAAAGCTCCCATTATTTCGCAACTAATCCAATCATCGTGAAAGCGAAACCGCATTTTCTCCTCGCAGTGACAGTAATATACGAGCAAAAATTTTAATCGTCTGAATAACATGCGAACATCTATCGGTGTATCTTGAAACTGGTTCGTTCGAACAACCATCGACAACGTCACGTTTCCTATACCCTTCTTTCTCTCTTATTTTACGTAAGAAGATTCACGAATCTTTCCAGGTAAATTTCAAATATTAACCGGTATTTGTTAATGTATAATTATTAAAAGGTTATTTCAATTTTCTCGTAGAAATTAGGTTTCAATTACACGCTTTGGTGCCTCGCTCGATAAGTACGTTAATAATAAGCCTCATGATCGTTCGACGGATTGAAAATTATACAAACGGCGAGGAAACTATCGATACAACCTTGGCATTCGCGAATAATCATAATCTGACGCGGCTCGTTGATTTTCTCGCGAATAGGAATGCGTCGAGTAACTCGCCTGTAATATCGCTTCTGGGAATGTAATTTTCACTGATAACAGCGTTAGAAAGGTAATACCATGTAAGTAACTTTCTAACATTATAATAAAATCTGCCGTATCTTTAAAAATATTAACAATTCTAAATATTCCGAGTATCCTTGTAAAACCGTCAATCTTTAGTTTCATTACACATCTTAAATATAAATACATTACAAAATTTTATATATTTTAATATTCTATATATTTTTATATATTTATTTACTGTGAATTTTAAATTGCTTTATTGTTCATTTCTTATTTTAAATAAAATTTACAACGATTAGTCACAATGCAGTACTGTTACAAATAAACCCCATAAACCTAATGGTTCCATAAATTAGAAAAGACGTAGAGAAATAGTCTTTAAAGAAATAATACAAAATAAAATTAAACCGATTTGAACAAAAATTTGAGGCAGTTATTTAATTGTGACTCTAAATTAAAAATGTAGTATAAAATCTCACCATCGATGGTGGAACGAATAACGTCTGATCACGAACGTAACAGCAACGTTGTACACGGTATTATCGTTCCAGCACGACAAATCTAGCGATAAAGTGTTGGACGTCGATAGATATTGCCAGAGACGTAGTTTCACCGAGCTCGTGTTTGGAGTGCAGCTCGTTGCAACGGAAGTGCATACGTCGACGAGTTACGACTAAACTATGTCCACGTTTCAGGGAAGTAGACCAATGAGCTTTTGTCGAGGAGGACAGGTGGGCAGACGGGGATGTTATCGGGGAAAAATTGCAACAAGTCGATAACTCTGTCGATACGGACAGCAACAAATGTGCAACGATCGATAGCTGCACTTCCAGATATCGCACCTTGCATGGAATCCTTGAAAATCTTCCGTGAGGTGTATTTTAAATGTTCCAAGGTAAAAATTGAGTGCACTTTTATGCTGGGTGATAAAAGTTAAAGTACTTTATTTCAGAATATGTGACAGTTGAACGTTATTATATCTATCAATTTAACTGCACTGATAGTGGCAATCAAACTGCACTGTTTATACTTAGCAAACTGCAGTGATTGATATATAGAAGTCAAACTGTTTGATGAAATATGAGACACAAATACTAAGTACTCAAACATTCGTGATGCATTAAATTTAGTATAGATTGGAAAATTCTGTAAATGTCTGTAAATAGGTTAAAAGATTTCAAAGTATGAATGAATGAGTTTTCTGTTTTCTTTATCATGCCTCGTTTTTTCGATATAACTTTACGCTTGATTAGAGTGTTTTTACGATGGCTATTGGCATACTTAGTACAAGCAATATTACATTTTCAAATTTTCCATAATACCGTTTTATTGCGGTATTACGTGTCAGCGAAATTTAATTACATCTGGCCTTGAGTTTGTAATAGTCAGATTCGTAAGAACCACCCCAACACGGGTATCGTTTTGGTCGATCAAAACAAGACAGCATGATTGGCTATGAAGCTTTATGCAAATATTTTCTCTATAAGCTGCTTAAAAGTGTCATTTTATTTTGCATATTCTAACATTTTATGTTACTCATGCACACGATGCTCGTGATTTATGTGTACTTTGCATGCTTCGGTATCGTGTAAATAGATAAACACGTACAATCTAATGGTTAAATAACAAACGTATCTTGCGACAGTAAATTACACGATAAAAAGATTAACAAAGCATCAAAGATTAAACTAGATAAGATAGTTATCTACAAGGAAGGAAATATAGGAGGAAATTATGTTTGTACACAGGAAAAATCGCAAATTCAATTAGTCACGATTCTGATGTAAGCTTTTGCAGACTCTTGCTAATCAAATTGATAAATGTATGTATAAGTCTGAACGTGATTTCTCAATTCCGAAATAAATTTTATTTAGTGATTTCATATGATTGAATTACACATTTAATTTTTTATTTTTAATTTTTAATTAAGAAGTTTCTTAACGTCGGCTCCTAATGTTAGCTCTTAAAAGAATTGTTTTTGTTAAAAATAAAAATTGAATTGTCTTTTATTAGAAATAAAAATTGAATTGTTTGATTGAAAATAAAAATTGAATTGTTTGAATGAAAATAAATATTGAATTGTCTGTTCCTAATTGGAAATAAAAAATAAATTGACTGCTTTTAATTAGAAATAAAAATTGAATTGACTGCATCTAATTGGAAATAAAAATTGAATTGACTGTTTCTAATTGAAAATAAAAATTGAACTGACTGTTCTCAATCGAAAATGAAAATAGAATTAAATGTTTCTGAAATGAAAAATTCATCAGAATTTAAAAATAAACTTCAAAATTAAATTTTCAATGGTAACATCATTCGATTAAAAATGATATTCCAATTGACATGATATTGCAATTTGGAAGAAAAAATAATTACTATAACCTAATCATGCCAACGTCAATAAAATTCAAAATTCACTTAACCATCATCTCTATAGAATTAACCAAATTCTGTTCACATACATGCACTTTTGAATTAATCTAATGTCTAAAGTCCACATCTTCAAAATAATAATTAAATGCAGAAGAAACCAACAAAAGAAATGTGACAACCTAACCTAACCTATCCTAATCCGTATTCGAGTTTCCAAACCATCAGTGGCTAGTAATATCTAGTTTTGGCAGTGGAGTCCAACCTAACCTAACCTAACCTAATCTGTATTCGAATTTGTAAACCATCAGTGTCTACTAATATCTAGTTTTGGCAGTGCACTCCAATGTGGAACAGGGTGGACATCAAGCAACCAGGTAGTACGAATTAACTGTGCACCTCGGAAACGTAACGTAACGGTACGAAACGAGAGGCCTGGCGTGCCTCTAACGATGACATAACACCACCAACACTTACGCTAACCGTAACGGTGTGTGCCGACTTATAATCGCCTACGTGTTCAAGCTACCTTTTGCATCGGATCGTTGCCTCACCTATGATCGACCGCCGCGAAACGGCTCGATAATTGCCGCGAAATTGCATCGATCCGTCGATCTTCTCTCGAACGAGCTGAAAGCAGCCCTCGCCGGAGGATTTCCTTTTCTCTGCGTCAACGACTTCGACTCGTGGGTGTGCCACTCTTTCTGCTTCGATCACGCTAGTTACCGATGATATCCTGCTTTTTATTGAGTCATTACAGCTCGATTCTTTTATTTAGTTATTATGTAAAGTATTACGGCGTTACTTGACGCAATTCTTTACTCGATAATTAGTGGAATAATGCTGTTTTTACGTCAGAGTTTCGTGCGTCATTAAGGTATCTTATAATTTCATTCGCATACTTCAAAAACGCACGTTCGGTTGTGCATACATATAGATGAGTTTACAAATCGTGCGTTGTGTCGTTGAGTTAAATTGCATTTTTGGTTGAAGTCAAACAGAGATTTTTACATTTTTGTGCACTATTTACTTTCACCGTTTTTTGTGAACTGGTGATTATTTCAAAGTTTCTATTGTATATGCCAAAAATTCTGAACATCCAAAGTTACAAAATTTCATCCGCTACATATACCAACGTCCCAAGCTTCTAAGCTTCAAATTCGCAAAATTTCAAATTTCCAAAGCTACTATACACTACAATACTTGTACTATCCCTAATTTGGGATTTCGGAAAAATTTGAAGCCTTTTGCACCTTGAAATTTTACGAATCTTCCAAGTTTGGGATTTTGAGATGAGTGAAACTTTGAATCCTTGAGATTTTGAGATGAGTGAAACTTTGGACCCTTGAGATTTTGGGATGAGTGAAATTTTAGATCATTGAGATTTTGGGATGAGTGAAACCTAGGGTCCTTGAGATTTTGGGATGAGTGAAACCTTGGGTCCTTGAGATTTTGGGATGAGTGAAACTTTGGGTCCTTGAGATTTTGGAATGAGTGAAACTTTGAGTCTCTGAGATTTTGGGATGAGTGAAACTTAGGTCCTTGAGATTTTGGGATGAGTGAAGCTTTGGGTCCTTGAGATTTTGGTATAAGTGAAACTTTGGGTTCTTGAAATTTTGGGACATTATAACTTTATCGAAAAATAAATCTAACCTTGTACTCCTACCCCTGTGCTATCCTTCAGCTAAAGTCCACATTGCCTCCTGCATAATTATCCAAAGAAGCACAGAGAGGTATCAAAACACCGCACGTGATCTGGTGGAGGAAAGTGTATCCGATCGGTTCGCCACGTGCACGAGACCCATAAGAAGCGTTATCAGTTACCACCCACGTGCCATAAAGTCGTCGTTTATGGGAGTCACGAGGAAAGATATACACCGGTCGCAGAGAAATTAACGCCGGAACTGGTGTATCGAACCGACGACGCGCGCTCGTTTCGAACAAATTGCCGACACAAAGCCGCTTCGAAACGCGGGGACGCCACTAAATGGACGTAATTTCGAGTTAACCACACGCATGTCGGTTCAACTGACGCATCTGCTGTTCCACGAGCTACATCCGTGTTGCAGCTGGCTGGAAAGAGAGGACCGAATCGTGAGGGATGTTTCGAGTGCGGCGAAGAGGTAATTAATTTTGTTGTAGCTCGTACCCGGTCGTTCACACCGGCAGAAAAACTGTTGATGACGTTCTGCGTACGTAAATGATTGCTTTTCACGTAACCGGTACTGTGTACATTGTTGACGGTACGGTGAAATGGGTATTGAGAACAGTTTCTGTTACTTAACCCCTTTTATTGTGAATATACATCATTGAAACTGTATTTTACTGTTTATTAGTTTATTCTCTTGGGTACGGTGGCTTAGTTTAACGTTGTAATTATTGAACTATTGTTATTTGATACTACGATATCATTGATATTTGATGTTATCGTCATTGAATTATTTATTTCATTACTGACAAATTATTTACTTTTATTCTTGAGAACGATATAATAAAATATGGCCTTTCTAAGTCTCATGATTCTCTCAGTTATATAAAAATTAACTACATATTATCCAATGTATTTAAAAAATGAAAAAATGTAACCATGTTTCTTATGTATTTAATGATTTCTGACTGTATAAATTGTAATTAGAATTAATTTAAAATACAAGATTAAGTAATAAAGATATAGGGTATGTGAATACGAAGCAAACTACTGTATTATATGATGTGATACTTCCAGATGTACTTCATTTAAAGGAGTTACAATTTCAGTCGATATACGACACATTCGAAGGTGTTCATATCGTGAGAACACAAGTGGAATTTAATAAACTACGACACCATTTGAAATTTATAATGGACTTGTTTTTTAAACGAAAGAAGCGGTCGCTACTAATCTTCGTGAGAATGTAGCGATCTGAAATTTAACGAGAGCCGACAATATTTGGAATATATAAGCAAGTGATCGAAGAGGGAACCGATAATGCGTCCTTTATTACGCCGATTTTCGTAAAGATGTGGTAGGATTTAATGAGAGCTTCTCGGAAGAAATCGGCGGTTCGATAGCCGCTTAGGGAGCAGAAAATGAATGGCTGCTACCCGAAAGGTAACCCGATGAAACAGCTGGAAATTAACGTGGAAGCCAGACATTCTTATCGAAAACAAAATTTAATCAACGTTTCGATCAAATTTACATATGGTACGATTCTTGGGGTAATAATATGAGTACTTTTAATTATCAAGTTAGCAAACTAACTTACCGCGTTTTTGTGGAGTTTTTTTGTGAGGTATTTATTTGGTGATTGGGAGATTTAGAGATATAGGGATTTGAAGATTTGGGGGTTTTGAAATTTAGGGTTTTGGAGATTTAGGAATTTGGAGACTTAGAGATAGAGGGGTTTGAAGATTTGGGGATTTTGAAATTTAGGGTTTTGGAGATTTAGGGATTTGAATATTTAGGAGATTAGAATATTGAGAATTTGGAAATTCGGGAATTTAGTGATTTGGAGATTGAGGGGTTTTGAAATTTAGGGCTTTGGAGATTTAGGAGATTAGAATGTTGAAAATTCAGGAATTTGGGAATTTGGTGATTTAAAGATTTAGACATATAGGGATTTGGAGATTGAGGGGTTCTGGAATTTAGGGTTTTGGAGATTTATAGATTTGGTGATTTATAGATTTGAAGACTTACAGATTTGATGATTCTCAGATTTGGAAATTCAAGAGTTTGGACATTTTGGAATTTGAAGATTCGCAGATTTCGATATTTAGAGATTTGAAGATTTATACATTTGATGGTTCTCAGATTTAGAGATCTTTAGGAATTTGAAGGTTTAAGAGTTTAGAGACATACGGACTTAAAGAATTATAGATCTTTAGATTTGGAACTTTCGTAATTTAGACATCTGGAGATTTAAAGAATTTGTAAACTTGGTTCACATTTTCAGAAACCCAAAAGTTAACAGTCAAAAATTTGAAACTCCACCCTAAAAGTTTAAAACTCCTTCCCAGAAAAATTCGAAACGTTCCAAAATATGCCTCGACCCACTTTTCCAAAATTCAAAGTCCATATGTTTCCGTGGCCAGCAGCGTAGCCCTCCGTGTTTATTAATGTAACGCCTCGGGGCCACTTCCCGTAAAGGAACAATGGTCGATTATAAAAAGTCAGCCCACGAAACGACGTCCAGGCGGTTGTATTAATCTCGACGCGGGGTTCACGGGGCCGAATAAATGTTTTTTCTTCTTCTGTTTTTGCCCCTGCGTGGCCTGGCCAGACTGGCCGTCTCCGTTCTCCTCGGATGCCCGCGCATTTTCAATTTGCAATGCTGATAAGATGGAAATACCTGGTC
Source organism: Megachile rotundata (assembly GCF_050947335.1). Lineage (NCBI taxonomy): Eukaryota > Metazoa > Arthropoda > Insecta > Hymenoptera > Megachilidae > Megachile > Megachile rotundata. The sequence continues at coordinate 7,131,795 of NC_134991.1, read as the reverse complement.
GGATTTGTAAGTCGAGCGGCGACGTAATCGGCTTCGTCGCGGCGAACGATGAAAGCGATCCGGTCCTCACGGCCGTGCAATTTTTCACGTTTTTTCTTTCGTTCGCGTGGACATTTTTTCCCCTCGTGTCTTCTTCGTTTCTTTTTTTTTCGAACACCCCGAAGAATGCAGCCACCGATGGACAGGTAAAGAGACGAATGACCGGTGCAACTCGACCTCGATTTGGTTTCAACGTCGAACGGCGTGCAATTAATTTCTGGACACGCAGAAATGCTGTATGGCTTCGTGAACGAGCGACAATGCAGAAAACGATCGTAATTCAAAGCTGACTTGTTTCATTGACAAGCGGATAATTGCGAGCTGTCCGTTGTTTGCCTCTGAATCGTGCTCGTGGAAGAAAGGCTTTAGGTTTTCCCTTGTAGTTAATGATAAAAGAATGTCGAACTATACATGTTCCTTCTTGTTAACGATCATTGTCGTGTGTGGTACATAGAAATTCTAATCAGCTACTGTTTGATTAACCTGGATTCTTTTTAAGGTTAGAAAAATGGTTTGATTCTTTTGTAGAAATATAGGTTATTTATTTTAAATAAAAATTGTATACATGTTTCTGAAAGAATTAATACTATATAAGAATGTTCACATATATGACAATTTACTGTTGAACTTAAATTAACACGTAAGTATCAATATCAGTGAAGATGGGTCTAGTGATGGGTCTAAATTATTTATTTTAAATACAAATTGTATACACGTTTCTGAAAGAATTAATATTATACAAGAATGTTCACATATATGACAATTTACTGTTGAACTTAAATTAACACGTAAGTATCAATATCAGTGAAGATGGGTGTAGTGATCTAAATCACTCTCTCTCATTTATGGATATAATCTAACAGAAAATGCGAACAATATTTAACTACTTGAAATTTGTCTAATTGTAAGAAATAAACTATAGCTACGTATTCATCAAAATTTTAGACATGTATACCTACATTAAAATTTATTGATGAATTTATTGACTGAATTTCGATTGAACATCTACGTCAATTCATCCATTTCGAGGTTAAGAAAATTTAAACCCACAGATAATTTTTTTAATTTTATCTCCAAATTTGTTACATTATCAATGTATAATAGAAACATGTATTCAACAACATTTCTGCCAATAATTATTCGATTGCATTACATTCGTGGCGCCACCGTTACATGTTAATTGCGTATTACCTAGTCATATGTAAATATTAATTTTTAACGCACTCAAATTTTTCGCATTCAGTTTGTGAAACACGATAATAAATCTGTTCACATACCCAGTGTTTGACCAAGAATATAATGAATAAAAGATTATAAGTTTGCAAGCAGCGACGTTTGTTTTGATCAAATTCTATATTTCCTATTTTCTATGTAAATATCAATCTCTTGCACGAAAACATTTCACGTTCCATTTGTGGCGTAGGATCATAAATTTTCTTAGATATCCGACACATGGCACGAATAAATCTTGTATCAAAAGATCTATCAGATCTACAAACGATAGCATTCTACTCACCCTGTGGTAAGAGTTTGAAGCCTGTTATTTATTTTTTGTTATGGAAATAGAACTATGTCTTTATATCGTGTGGAATTTTTAGCTGCGACATGTTTGAATACCGTTTAGGGATTTTGGGGATTTGGGCGTTGAGAAATTACAAAATTTAGAAATTCGGAGATTTGGAGGGTTGAAAGTTTGCAGATTTGGATATTTAAGGATTTGGAGACTTGGAAATTTGGAGATTTGGAAATTGGAAGATTTGGAGATTTTGATACATGGAGATTTGGATATTTGGAGATTTGGATACTTGGAGATTTGGATACTTGGAGATTTGGATACTTGGAGATTTGGATACTTGGAGATTTGGATACTTGGAGATTTGGATACTTGGAGATTTGGATACTTGGAGATTTGGATACTTGGAGATTTGGATACTAGGAGATTTGGAAATTTGGAGATTTGGAGATTTGGAGATTTGGAGATTTGGAGATTTGGAACTCTAGAAATTTAGAAATTTAGAGGTTTGGAGATTTGTCGATTTGGAGATTTGAGAATTTGAAGATTGGAGGATCTGAGCAAGTTATCTGCACTATTTTCCCAGTCTATTCCGGTCAGATCATAAACTCTTGTTTAATCACTCCGACGAATATCGATACACGATATTTGTCGAGTCTCCATTAAAACAGCAATTGACACCGATTTGCCAGCAAGGCCAAGAATCCACGCTTGCAAATTGTTTGGTCTCCGTTGTTTCATTGATGAACGAGCCTCGCTCGTCCCAATTGAATCGAAGAGTAAATTTGCAGCGGTAACAAGCCACACTGTTACCGTGTGTACGTGTCTCCGTTTTATGAATGAAAGAATCTGATGCGTCAGTGAATCCTCGTGACTCGAATTCGCAGGTTCCTGGAACACGCTGGGGCACAGGTGCGATCGCGAATCACGCGAGCTCTCGTGTGATCACACGTCGCCGAAAATGCACTCGTTCCAGACATTGTAACCGGGAATGCGAGTAATGTAACTCGAAACGGTTACATAACTGATAAGTAGACTCCGGATGTTTGTGCATTTATGATATATCGAAGTCTGCAAGGTGTTCATAAATCATGTTGTCTATGGACTGCGGATCTTTTTATGTATCCTGTTCTCAAAGTGAATCGGGTTAAAAATAGCATTCCGAATTTTTCGAATGCTTTGCATATCGCGTACTTCGGTTACATAAAGCTAACGATATATGGGTATTTTGTTGCGTTTGATATGTCATAGCATAACATTCGTTGTTTAGTGACGTTAGGTTAGTAACTAAGCGGTGCTGTTTTTCCTTGAGCAGGGGTTCTCAAATGTGACGGAGAATTTAGAGGTCGTTTTTTCAGATGTACTTTTGGGAATATTTGTCAAAATTTCAGAGCTTATTTTTAGTATTTTAAGATAATATTACTTGAAGTTCGAAAAATCGAAGTTAGCGTTAAATCCAGAAATTGCAAAAATTTTGAAGTCTAATTCTTAAATTCTCCAATATGTAAAATTTTTAAATTCTTGAAATCTCTAATCTTGAATCAAAGTCTTAAAGTTATAACACTAAGAAATTGCAAAGTTTTCAAATTCCAATTCAGTCAGGTTCCTGAACTTTCAAATCCTCAATTCTCAAATTTACGACGTCTTAAATTCCCAAATTTTCAAATTTACGACATTCCAAATTTACAAATCTCCAAACTCTCGAATTACTAAATTTGTAAATTTCCAACTCTCTAAGTCTCCAAACCCTCAAATTATCAAATTTGTAAATTTCTAACTTTCCAAGTCTCCAAACCCTCAAATTACCAAACTTGTAAATTATCAACTGTCGAAGTCTCCAAGCTCTCAAATGCCCAAATCTGTAAACTTCCAAATCGCTAAATTCTCAAACGTCCAAATTTCCAAATCCCCAAATTCCTAAATTCTCAATTCCCAAATCTGCAAATTCTCAATTTCTCAAATGCCCTAATTCTCCAAATCTTCAAATCTCCAATTCCCATAATTCTCAAAATCCCCCAACCCTCAAACCTTCAAATCTCCACACTTTCAACTCCCCAAAACCACCAAATCCCCAAAACTTCCAAACCCCTAAAATTCTAAAATACCAGCCATCACACGTGGCACAAGGATCGTCGATGTAAGACAACGTTACACGAGTTGCGTAAAACAAGGGCGTGTTTAAAACGTTCCGGTGTATCGATAACTAAACAGATGATATTTCACGCGAGGATAAAACATTCGCCAGCTTAGTGATTTTCCGCCACGCTACGATCTGTCCTATTTAAATCAAGATTAGCTCGACACCGCGTTCGTTGTATTCAAATCGAGATATTACGAGCGAGATCGCCGAGCGGACTGAATTATCAACCGGCATAAATCTCCGGTGTATCGTGTAAAGACATAATGAGCAGATAGTAAACAGTTTTACACGTCCGAGGTGGTTGACTTTATTAAATAATTGCACGCTACGTTTATATTTTTCTGCCCATAGAATGCGCTCGATCGCAATTATTCAGTGTAGCGGTAATCGCGTTTTCTTGCTATCAGAGACATCGGTTTCTTACGAATGCCGAACGTTGTTTGAGATTTATCAAGCTTTGTATAGGCACGTTTCAATGTGCAATTATTGCTGGCTCGTATCTGCGTACGCCCTTTAAATACGTTACTTCATTTTAAGACGTCATTACACGGTCGTTCGAAACACCTTTACATTCCTTTCGCATTCCACGAAAACACGTTCTACCTGGTTCGATTTTACTCGTACAGCGCAACAAAGTTCTATATATTATATACTGAATACGTATACAGGGTGGTCTATCCGACTCCACACATTTAATTATTTTATTCACATAAATACGCGATACATATTATGAGAAAGGTTACCATTTTTCAAGGAGAATAATTAGATTATGAAGCTCATCATGAAGGCCATTCGGAGGACGTTCTCTTCGAGATTTCACAGCAACTTTTTCAAATGTAACTTGGTAAATATTTTATTTTGGCGGATTGCTAGATTCTTTGATAATTTTTCTGAAATGTGTTAATGCATAATTGGATTGTAAGGGTTAAGAAACAGTTGAGCTAACCCAAGACCACCTGAAACCAAAGCATTCCACTCCAATTCCCTTTTCAATAGATTTCTATCGTACCCTCGACACGCCTGCTCTACGTGAATTCCACTCTCATTATGCAGCAAAATCCTACAGCCTTCCTTCGATCGGAACAATGTACACGATCTACGCGTAAATATCAGAGAAAGACAGAGATCAAATCGAAACATTTCGATCCGACTCGCTTTTCACTGAATTTCTCTGTTGAAACACCGTCGACAGGGCCGAATTAACGAGCCACCAGCGTAATCTCAGAACCGAACGCATCCGACACACCCAGCCGGATGTACGGCAGTCCTACAGTTCCACCCACACAGCACAATGCTTTCCTGGCTTCCATGAGCGTGAACGGAACACACGCAATTGCGTGTGATTCGCGAATAACAACGGGGATTGTTATATGGCCGTGTATTATATTGCCACGTGGTCTATTGCCAGGCGTTGCGTCGACATTGTAATGCGATGCTGTTGAATGTTGAAATTCGATCAACGTTAATTAGATTGCTACGCGATAGTTTACTATTGGATTATCTTATGTTAGATTAATATGTGTTAGGTTATTAGGTGGTAGAATACTACATGTTGGATTACACGTTAGATTACTACGCGCTAGATTACCACGTGCTCAATAAATACGTGTTAGATTATCACGCATTTGATTACTACGTATCCGATTACCTCGCGTTCGATTACTACGCTTTAGATTATTACACACTGGATTACCACGCGTTAGATAGCCACGCGCTCGATAAACACACGCTAGGTTACCACGCATTGGATCACTACGCGTGCAATTACCACGCGTTGGATCACCATGCGTTGGATCACCACGCGTTAGATTACCACGCGTTGAATCACCACGCGTTGGATCACCACGCGTTCGATCACCACGCGTTGGATTACCACGCGTTCGATCACCACGCGTTCGATCACCACACGTTCGATCACCACGCTTTAGATTATTACGCGCTAGATTACCACCCGTTAGATAGCCACGCGCTCGATAAATACGCACTAGGTTACCACGCATTAGATTACTACGCGTGCAATTACAACGCGTTGGATCACTACGCGTTCATTTACCACGCTTCAGATTATTACGTTCTAGATTACCGCGCGTTGGATAGCCAGGCGTTCGATAAATACGCGTTAGATAGCCACATAATCGTTTACTACGCTTTAGATTATTACGTGTCCAATCACCACGCGCTATATCAGCACGTGTTCGACCATCACGTGTTAGGTTACCACGCATTAGATTATTGCACGTCCGATTACCACGTGTTCGATCACCATGGGTTGGATCACCACGCGGTAGATCACCGTCTGTTCAATCACCATGTGTTATATTATTAGGCATTGTATCACCACATGTTCGATCACCATGAATTGGATCACCTCCCGTTGCATCCTCAAATATCAAAATTAACAAACCTTCAAGCTTCTATATTTTCACATTATTGATTGTTCCTCCTCTTACACTCTCGCACGTCCAAATTTCTAATTTTCTACTTTTGTATATATCGACATATTTACAACTCTGTATTATCAAAATTCCTCGTACAAAATCTCATCAGAAAGTTAATCCTCCGATACTCAAGCTTTTCACCAAACTCGATGACAACCTTGACTTCTAAAAATACAGCATCTATAAAACATTTCCAATTATAAAGTACCCAGAAATGAATGCCAAAACAGCAGAACGAAATAAAGCAATAACTGCCAAGATCTATCGGCAGTATCAATTACACAGAAAAATCTCAACATCCAAGTCACCGTAGTGTCGGTAGACGCTGATTGTCGTACAGGAGAAATCAATAATGACTCTGCGATAGATTAGTAAAGGGGTTGATCGATTCACGATGGAAAATTAATATCGGTCCGTATCGGAAGCATTTATCGACAGGTCGCGCGCCCGTTCGAATGCGGTTTACCTTGCCTGTTCGATGCCTTGATTAACGCGGGGAGCCGCAATTAACCTTGCACTTCGATGCGGTGCTGTTCGCAGACAGTGCAACCTTGCCAGAAATGCAGAATCCTTCGGCGGCCAACGACCGGTGCCTGTCGTTCCCTCGAATTCCTCAATGACATCTTTGTACCGTGCCTCCGGTACTTTCACTCTTCATCTCCACTCGCTGGTCGAGTCAGATATAGCTATAGCCTGGATGTGATATAGTATGCTGTACATTCGTGAACTGGTACATAGTTTTCGTGTGACGTAGATATGGAGGACATTGCTCGAAGCTATGTATTTGAAAAATATAGGAGAGGTGAATTTTATAAAAATATTGGAATTTGAACGGTAGTACTGCTGCCGTTGTTTGCTTATTTTAAAATGAAGGAGGTGGAAAAATAGATAAATACTAAGGAATTAAATAACATGTGGAATCATTCTTTATCTTGACAAATTATGTCAGATATTTGGACACAAACATGGAATACAATTACAACGAAATTTTGTAACATCAATTATGAAATCTCAAAACTATTTGGACTGGTGGTAGTTACTGTGCTAAGTTGAGAAGTTGAGATATTTGCAGATCTAGGAATTTGAGAATTAAGGAAAATAACCATTTACGAATACAAACTGAGGTTAATTCCTCGTCACATTTCCAAATGTAACAACATAAATTTGATCAATCATGTACGAATATAAAATAGGAGACTGATTTGACCAATCACGTACGAATATAAAATAGAGGAGAATGAATGAAACAAAGAAGACAACGAAGCGTAAATAAAATAATAAGATTAGTCACAAACAGGTATAGTATGCGAAATGGTTTCACTCACATTGCAAACGCGCAACCAAGTCGCGTTCTTCAACGATCGTCGACGACCCTGAAGGGAATTCACTTTGAACACGTCCCTCGTATATTTTCCTCGACCGGTGTTCACGGTCCGCTCTATTTACCCATATACCGCGTTATTCGCGCGTTACAATTTTATTTATGTTCGCGAGCGTACGCGAAACTTCTCTCGTTGTTCGCCACCGATTTGCATGCGAACTTGAACGTTACGTAGGAATTCCAAGGCCGTGCGTCCTTTCCCTCGTTGCCCACGAATACGATTTCTCTACTGCCCTCCGACAACTTAGACAATCTTGGATTATTGATGGGTGAGTGAGGAAAATTGAAAAATTTGGGTACGAAAGGGATGGTCAGAAATTTGGGACGGTTATGGTGTTATTTGGGGCGGATTTGAGGATTGGGGAATTTGGGATTTGGGGACTTTCGGAATTGGGGTTTGATGAGTTGGAGAGTTGGAAATTGGGAATTTAGGAGATGAGAGTTCAGGAATTAGGAATTTTGAGATTTAGGGATTTGGAGATTTAGGAATTGGGAAATTAGGAATTGGGGATTTAGGAATTGGGGATTTAGGAATTGGGGATTTAGGAATTGGGGATTTAGGAATTGGGAATTTGGGAATTGGGAATTTGGGAATTGGGAATTTGGGAATTGGGAATTGGGGATGTGGAATTTGGAGATTTGGGAATTTGGGAATTGGGAATTTGGGAATTGGGAATTGGGGATGTGGAATTTGGAGATTTGGGAATTTGGGAATTGGGAATTTGGGAATTGGGAATTTGGGAATTGGGCATTTGGGAATTGGGAATTTGGGAATTGGGAATTTGGGAATTGGGGATGTGGAAATTGGAGATGTGGAATTTGGGAATTTGGAAATTAAGGGGTTTGAGAATTGGGGGATTTGGGAATCGGAGAGTTGGAAATTGGGGATTTGGTACTTGGGGATCTGGGAATTAAGGGATTTGAAAATAACGAAATTTGGGAATTTGGAGATTTGAGAATAGAAGAGTTGGAAATTGGGGATTTTGGACTTGGAGATATGAAAATTGGAGAACTTCTAACTTGTAAGTCTAAAATTTGAAAATGTGCAAATATGAAAATTTAGAAAAGTAAAAACTCGAAAAAGTGAGATCTCCGAAATACACACAAAAGTTTCAGAATTTAATAAAATTACAAAAGTCGATAATACAACTTGAGAAAATAAAGAAACCTACCAAGTATAAGTAAGAAGTAATGTAATATCGTTTTCACGTAATATGGAAGGCAACAGCGAGAGGAAGTGACTCACGAACCAGAATCGACTAGCAATTACTTAGATTGCAAAAATCGACCAGCAACCGCTACATGTGTCGCGTTCCTCGATAACGTTTAAGCTGATTTCAGCTATTCAATGCAGATTGGTCTGCGGTACCCCGCCTTTGTTAACCTTTCATTATTATGCATTGAAAATCGACAAACGGCCAACGAGCAAACGTACGACTCGGCGATCTTTATTAATTGTTACTCGAGATGCTATTTATCCTGCAAGACATTAACTGGATATGTCAGCAGGGATATTTGCGACTACCAGGCAACACTATCCATTAGCTACTTTCTACAAATGGTTATTTTTAATTGCATAGCAATATCGTTGCATAATCACAGTGTTGTGCTTGGTATATGGGATAAGGAAACATGGATGAAGATGTTAATTACGTTTCGTAATGTGCTTCGTAATTTTTCTGTTCTCGAGGTTTTATTTATCCTCTTTTATAATACTGATTTTGTAATAATTTCATTTGGAATATTTATGAAAATATACATTTTATTTAATACACTGTTTGATACAATATATATATTTTTTGCAAGTGTTTCAAAAATCCTAATTCAAAGTCAGATATCTTTTGAGATCTTCTGAACGTGCCAAGAAGTATTTTACGGTACAAATTCTACACACTTCGTTCTATAAACATTTCATCCTACTTTCCTGCAACTAGCACACGTTTACACGTGCATAAATACAAAAACAGTCGTAACTTAATAATAACTCGCACAAAATGCACTCTACAACGGTAAAATTATCCAGTTCTTTCGCCAAGTTAATTACTTAACAAAATAAAGGAATATCCTTACAATGTCTATGTTTACCCGCAAAAAAACTGGAACCTCCATAAAGTCGAGTGTAAAATGAAGACGACCGATGCGATTAATTTTTTTGTCGTAATGTTATGGTTGCAATTAGCAATGCCAATGGACACCAGCGAATTTATCGGTCGTTTGTTTGAAAAAAACGAGCGCTTCTCATTACGATGCTGTAATTTCAAGTGGCCTAATAAACGCATGACTCAGCGCTCTTTGCGGCTACTTGCTCTGTGTAAATTACATTCTGGACGTTAGATCGTGTTCAAGTAGCCTCGGAGAAATGATACCGGTCGTGGAACGCGACTCGGGATGCAACTTTGTGCTTTATACTGCTCTTTTATTGCTTCTCGTTCCTTCCCTGCGCGTTGCATTGCGACTCATTACAGCGAAGGTACATTACCGACTAGAAGTTCGGTGTCGACGTGTTGAAACCTAAAATCTACTTCCACTCTGAACTCTCACTCCGAAATCTAATTTATAACATTCCCTTACTAGAACCTAAACGATATATTTCTACATATAATTTTGTGTTATTGACACAATAAAAATCTATTATTATTACATTAAGCGACTGTAGAATCAGTCTAATCCTTTGCACTATTTTGATGAGTCTGACTCGTGACGCACCCGTACTTTGGCCGTGATCAATTTTACTCGAATTTTTAATACGTTTCAATTTGAAGTTCAAGTCCAATTACAATTTGTATAGTCAACGATTGCATAATAACATATTGACGTAACATTTCAAATTTTTTTGTCTGTTTTAATATTGTTACTGTATTTAGTCAGTTCTGACTGACGCACCTGACAAATAAGTCATAGTGCAAGGGACTAATCTCTACACTAAGAATTATGAATACCATAACCTCACTTTTGTACCTCACTTTTAGTTGCAACTGTATTCCATCGGATAAATCGAAAGCAATTTTTCACATAATGAAATTAACTTAATTACAGATTCCTAGTACCTCACATTTCTACTTATATTTTAATAGAGATACCATCTCGAAATTATTATCCCTGTCTCTGATTTATAACAGATTCTTCAAATTTCATTTCGAACTGCAAGAAAGTCGTAAACAAAATTGAAACGACTTCGCGTGAATCGATGAAGCTCTTTTTGTGGAAAATACGAGTCTATAAATTTTCGTAGAATCAACCGTAGATCGTTAAAAACCGAAGATCAGAGAGATTTTCAAAGAAGTTATTTGCATTATATTTCCTGTGCTTTTCGGCCGCCGTATGAATAAAATATCATGTTTTTCCCGAGTACGTTTCCCTGAAACCTGCATTCGTATGAAGTTGCAATTTGTTATTCGATTTCGCTTTTACAGCGTACACGTGGTTTGATGTAAACATTCTGGACGGCTGAAAACGTAGGGAAGAAAGGACGTTTCGGATTCTTGCACTCACTCAATTTTTATTTTCATTAGAATTGTAATATTTAATTCTGTTCATTTATTGTATACTATATTTCTTAAGTTTTGAAGAGGTATTCATACTAAATTTGTATAAGAATTCATATGTATCACACGTGCAACGACACAAGCATATTTTGAAACTTTATCCAATTTCATTATTTTGAAATTCTATGATCAGAATTCGACACTGGAGTCAGCTTTTCTAGTCTTTCAGATACAATATAATCCGCAAAGAAATGCGAATTTCTGAAAAAATTCACAAATTCCTCGAAATATCAACTCTGTTTATTTTTAACTTGAAAATAAGTATAGATAAAATTACAGTTCCGGTGTCGCATCATTGGTATAATGAATTTGATCACACCGAAGGTAACCGGTGTACCGATATAAATCGTTTTCTAGAGTGACATACGACGTAACTAGATAAAATCTTCCGATGCAAAATGAACAAACGAAGAATGCGGCGCCTGTGCGCGACAACAGAGGGGGAATGTTGGAATACGGAATGACATCCGGCTGGATGACTCGAGGGGGTTCCTGGTATCTCGAAACTCTTTGGAATTCTCTTCGGTGGCCAAAGGCCCTCGCCCCCAACGGAGATTCTTTCCGCATACGTGATCTATACCATTTTATCCAGGGTAATACAATTGCAATAATTCATCTGCATTAAAACCTTGTTAGTTGACGATACATTTCTGTTTACAAATAAATTATGCATAATTGTTATTGACAATTTGTCTAGTAGTTTTAGTTATGGCTATTGAATAAGCTAGTGAATATTTACTATAATTAGATACTTTTCAACAATTTTAACAGGGGACTATAACAGTCAGTTTCACTATGAGCAATTGGAGAAACAATACTAAAGAGTAGTAATAAATTTTTGTGTATAAATAATGCATACAACTTGCTCGTACAAAATGTTTATACTATTTTTAACACACTCTGTGTTTCTTTTCTAATGTATGTCCATTTAGTAGCTGCTACAATTTATAATAATTATCAATGTACTAATACTGATTAAAAACAGTGTCAATATAAGTGTCTATATGTTATTATAAGTGTATATGTAATATTAAAAATATCAAACACCCTCAGCAATATAGAACAAACAGAAACGCGAGCAAACACCAGAACGACCGAAATAAAGTGTAATAAACGCAGACTATCTTAACCAGCCCCGATCGCCACGTATCCAGAGTGATTTTAATTTTTCTCCACTTTATCGCGAACCTTCAAGACTGAACATCGGCAATAAACGTTTGTATAATTTCACGATAATAGTTGGCAGCGTGCAAATTCAATATGGGCTGGCTCAATATCAAGCCGAAGTCAATTTCCCAAGCGATTCGGTTAAAAGTATTTTCGAGTCGAAGAAACGGAGGCGTTCAGATTTCCGGTGTTCGTGTTTCGGAGCGTGGCTGATCTCAGCAACCTTTGCAATTCCTTATTCGACGCGACCAACAACGACACCTAACCGCGATCGGCCAGAAATCGACCGTGTTCCATTTGGCCGCGTATCTCGATGTTGCACGCGAAAGCATTCCCGATGCAAAACACAACCTGTTCGCGAATTTACCGTATCCCTCTATTTCCACGCCGATCCGGGACCATTTCGAGCCACCAGTCGCCACGAGCCGGACGTTTAATAATCGCCATAACGATTTTATTCGGATACATTTTACCGGAGGTGAGACCAAGCGATGTCTCGTTTTTCCTTCGAGAGCCACGCGACGTTTCTGCGAATTCATTCTCGCGTGCGACGTTCTCCGGTTGCGTCCGCTCGCACGAACATTTATGTACAGCAACTTTTTCTTATCTGTGGATGACTTGAAAATATTTCGAAATATATTTACGGTCGAGGACTCTATTAGATTATGGAATAATTTAGACACGCTATAAAATGGAACGTTACTAGGCTGTCTCGTGGTTGTCCGTTTTGGTATAATGCAAATTGTTTCGTTTTCGGAGGGAGGGATAAGACAATTTCTATTGTAAACGAGATTAAAGAATAGGACAGTATGTTGACATTATAAAATATTATTTATTACAATACTGGGAATGTTAAAAAATTTAGTACAATACTAGCAATGGTATAAAATTTATTACAATACTAGAAATGCTAGACATTTTTGTACTATCGTTACGGTTGCTTCGTCTTTAATTTAGATTCGTTTCAAACAATTCATTTTTATTGTTTTCTAGTATTACAAAGTATTTTTGTCATTATAAAGTAATAATTATTATCAGAATTGAATGTTTGACCAATTTCATAAACTGAAGAATCATTAAAACATACAAAACTTCTATGTCTATCTCATTTGACTCCCACCGCCATAACTGAGGTTTTAGCGCGAAATTCAAATGCAGTAATACAAAAAACTGATAAATATTATGAATCACTCATGTACAAAAAATATGTTGTACATGCGATGTAACATAGTTATACAGATAACCTTGACAAGGTTATACAGTAACCTTGACAATTCATCGAACTTCTCAAGTAGGAAGTTTTAGTTATCTAAGCGGTGCTAAAAGCAAAAATAGCATCAGGTGCTTGCTAATCAAAATACCATAAAATCCCATAACTCACATAAATGTTCAGACCAAACCATGCCACGAATTTTATTACAAAATAAAACTTTCTTAAAATGGACCAAAACCTCCAGAAAAATTATCAAAAGTACAGAAAGATGTTTAACGAGTGTTAGAGATGTCTAACATATCTCAGGTGTACAGAGTCCCTCAACTAGCGTGTTATTGAAAATGTACAAGTATTTAATGTTGAACGAGTTCTCATACTCGATTCCCATAATCCATCGATTCCACGGCTTAAAATTTCAATCAGCCCCGCGACGTTCGTACGCGAATTTATTCCGCTCAAATCCCCCCGCTCGTACGCGTACGCGTTACCAAGATCACCAGATAGCTATGCAGAGATAGAACATTCCCGCAAGAGAAGTACAGGCAACGTTTGTGCTTTTACGCTTCAGGTCGTCGCGTTCCGTTCTGATTATTATCCGCGAAACCTCGAGCAGCACGCGTGTGCTATCGCGTCTGTCCGCGACGACGTATTTGCATGAAAACGTCGTTCGGAGTGCTGTACTGTCTTGTGAATCCTCCTTGAAAACAGTCGAACAATCGCATTTCACTTATTTATTTTCACGCCCGACGTGTAGACTTGTTCTGTGATAGGGACAACGATGTTGAAATATAAGATGTACTTGGATAGTTAGAAGCAAGATACCTGGGGAAAATAAGGCAAGGGGGAAGCGGTGATGTTTGGGGATTTTTGGAAATTTGGAAATTTAGAGGGTGGGTTCAGAATTTGAGTAGAGGAATTTGGAGATATAGAAATTTCTTAAAGAAATTCAAACTATTTCGAAGAAAACAATTCCCCCAAAAATAATACTCTCAGCTTTCATTTTTAAGAAACACACTATATATAAATCGTTTTTTTCTATAGACATTAGCAAAGAGTTTAAGCAAACTTTCAGTAATTTAGACGTCGAGATTTAAACAATTTACATCTCGTACATGCGTAACTAAATTATGCCTGAATACTTAGCTTGACGTAATAATACGACTACCATCGATCGATTTCCACATCCTAGACTCGGACCATATGCTCATCTTCGTTCGAGCAATCGTAAATTCTTCGAAGGAACGATGAAAAAAGTTGTCCAAACCAGTATGATCTCGTTGCCGCATAAAAATCACGTTCCTCTTGCTTCTGACGCAACTTCCAAAAGCAGCCATTACATTTTTGCACGTTAATTATGACCGATGTTTTAGAGAGATATCTCTCGAACATTCCTATACCAATTAACGAATTTATGGATGGAACTCTTGTTTGGACAGAGGATTCGAGAAACTAAGTTCGTGTAACTGTTCGAGTAGATGTGTAATAAATTCTGGTTGGAAGTAGTTATTCAAAAAATTGGGTAATTAAAAAATTTTTATTTATTTGACATTTTGAAAACTTGACTAATATTGGAGAAATGTGGGGAATAGAAAATTTAGAAATTTTAGAATTTAAGTGAAGGAATCTGGGGATGTAGAAAAACGGGAATTTAGAAATTTAGGATGTGAAAATTGGGGATTTGGAAATTGGAGAGTTGGAAATTGGAGATTGGTACTTGGAGATTTGGGAATTGGGATGTGGAAATTGGGAATTTGAGAATTTGGGGATTTGGAAATTGGGAATTTGGGAAGTGAAGATTTGGGAACTGGAGATGTGGAAATTGGGGATTTGGGAATTATGTGATTTGAGAATTTGGGGATTTGGAAACTGGAGAGTTGGAAATTGGAGATTTGGTACTTTGAGATTTGGGAAGTGGGATGTGGAAATTGGGAATTTGAGAATTAAGGGATTTGAGAATTTGGAGATTTTGAAATTGGGGATTTGGGAATTGGGGATTTGGGAATTGGGGATTTGGGAATTGGGGATTTGGGAATTGGGGATTTGGGAATTGGGGATTTGGGAATTGGGGATTTGGGAATTGGGGATTTGGGAATTGGAGATTTGGGAATTGGAGATGTGGAAATTGGGGATTTGGAAATGAAGTGATTTGAGAATTTGGGGATTTGGAAATTGGAGAGTTGAAAATTGGGGATTTGGTACTTGAGGATTTGGGAATTAAGAATTTTGAAAATTTGGTTATTTGGAAATTAGAGAGTTCTCTAAAAATCCCATCACCAAACTCTCCAAAGACATTCATCAAAAAGACGGCACGAAAGAATGTCGAAAACCTTTCTCGAGCATAATCGAAACTTTCACTCCGTTTCCCAAAGTTCTACCGTGGTATCTGTCCGAACACGGTTGCGAGCGAAAAAAAGGTAGAAGAAATTTGAACGGAGATCCCAAGAAGGGTGAGTAAAAAGCGAGCTCACTTTCGGCGACCTACTGACTCAGCTGGCACAGGTGATCGCAGGAAATCGAGTCCGCGGCTGGCGATCGTCAACCGCAAAACATTTCTCGCGATATATGATCATTAAGCAATAATCCCGAGCCAGTTGATCGGGACTTTCGAGCAATCTGTTACGCGTTGTTTGTCCCTCCCACGCTCCTTTCCCAAGCGGCGTGTAGTTCGGTTGCATTCACGGAGGCGTAAATCGCGTAGGAATAATAGAAGCTGATCGCTGCCACAACGAACGACATTCCGGTGCTCGATGATCTTACGATCGGTGGCATAATCCGTCAAACGCACCGCAACAATGTTGGCCGCTAAATTAATTAACCGTAGACAACATTCCAACACGCGAGGCGTGCTCTTAACATCAGAGTTGATCTTGCAATGGAATTGTTATATGGGGCGTTTCACGAATTGTGTTCGCTTAGAGGGAGGACAGGAATTTAAGGGGTGGGAAATTAGGGGAGTTCGGAATTTAAGGGGTGGGAAATTAGGGGACTTCGGAATTTAAGAGGTGGGAAATTAGGGGAGTTCGGAATTTAAGGAGTGGGAGATTAGGATGAAAGGGAATTTGGAAATTTCAGAATTTGGGAAATTGGCTATTTAGGAGGTTGAGAATTTAGGGAATAGGAAATTTAGGGACTTGAGAATTGGGGGAATAGGGGACTTGGAATATAGGGAATTTGGAGGTTTGAGAATTTGGGAGTAATAAAAATAGAAATAAAAAATTTGAAGAAAAGAAAATTTAAAGAGTAAATCGAATACGAAGAACTTAGACAATAAAAAATTTAAAAGTTTATTCCCAAAATTTGTGACTTAAGAATTTTCCAATCTTGAAGTTCATAAATGAATCTACAAATTTGTTGATTTCAAACCGAATTATAAATAGAAAAAATAAATAAACAGCAAAGTTCCATAAAATGAAATTGAAAGTAAGTCTGAAAATGCACTTAGGCAAGCTAATAGACCCGGCACGAAGAAAATGTAAGTAGTTTTCCGTGTTACATTTAGCCGGGTCCGTTTCTTAATTACTTGTCCCGTCGATATAACCGGCTGATGAACTAATTAGAATAATGAACGTCCACTTAAGGCTAAAGCTTGCGCGGCTGAAACGTTATTCTGTACAACATGCGATTCGCTCGAAGTTGCCGGACAATTAATTAATGAGAGCAATTCGCCGACCGTCCAGTAGAATTAATCGGTTAAATTAATTGGTGGGCGACCGTTGGTCATTCTGGGAGCCTTGGAATTCTTGCCAGGTCGATTCTCCAGGCTTCGTAAACAGGATCCATCGTTGTTCGTCGCGAGAGGAACGAATTGATGCATGCACTTCGACGAAATCCCATCAGCGACGGTTAAGTCCAGACCGATCGAGGAAACTCGTTTCGCTCGTGCCAAATTTAGAGTCAATCTCTGTGTTTATCGACGTTTCAGGATGTTCCGAAACACTCGCTTCTCGGCTGCATTTCAGTGTCTTTCCACGAAAGCGTCTGCGTTATTAGAAAATATGCGCAGTGCGAATTTATGATTCAAAAGAATTTGATGTGATTTCGAAGTTCCTTGTTGTGGTGAATAAATTGATTCGAGTGTGTAAGTTTTATTATTAATTCTGTTGGTACCATGAATTTTAATATACTTGATTTAATCGGATGATTGAATGTATGATAATTGTATCATGATTGAATTGTGCAATATAAAGTGAGATTATTGATATTGATAAAGTTTCGTCATAAAGAGAGAGTACATGTGATTGCTAATGTCTTGTGGCCTTAATTTTACATTTAATATTTGAAGTTCGTGTTATATAACACATTTTGAAAGTCATTTCCAGGTATTCAGATTTACAAGTAGCTAAATTCTCGAATTTGTCAAATATCTAAATTCTCATATTTGGAATCTGTTAAATACCTGTTTTCTAAATTCCTGATTTGTAAATTCCGAATTTCTAAATTTTCAATATTCTTAAATTCTCAATTCTCATACCTTGAATTTACAAATCTGTAATTTTCAAATCTTCAAATTATCAAATTTTGAATTTTTAAATTATCAACTTCCAAATTTCCAATTTCTAAAATTCTGATTTCAAAATCTTCTGTATTCTCAGTCTCCTAATTCCCACGTCGACAATTCTCAAATTCCCAATTCCAAAAATTTCCATCTCCTACATCCTTAATTTTCTAAACCCCCAATTCCATAAATCTTCATCTCCTAATTTCCCAATTCCTAAATCCCTAATCCCTAAATCCTCAATTCCATAAATCTTCATCTTCTAATTTCGCAATTCCCAAATCTCCAATTCCATAAATTCCCAATTCCCAAATCTCCAATTCCATAAATTTCCATCTCCTAAATTCCCTATCCCTAATTCCCCAATTCCTAAATCCCCAATTCCATAAATCTCCATCTCCTAAATCCCAAATTCCTATATCTCAAATTTCGAAATCCCCAATTCCTAAGTCCCCAACTCCTAAATCCCTAATCCCTAAATCCCCAATTCCAAACCTCTCCATCTCCTAAATCCCCAAATCTACTATTTTCCAACCTCCTAATCCCCACATCTTCACACCTCAAATCCCAGAATTTCCACCATCCAAAAAATCCCCAAACTCTCCAACAAAACCTCAAACCCAAACCTCAAATTCCCGCCCACCTTGTTAAACTATAATATTCTCCTCAAATTGAAGCATAACTAAATTGCACCTTTCGAATACATTTTCCTGAAAGTCTCACCAGACTACCGTCTGTCCAATTAATTCCGCTCGTTCAACATAGCCGCTTAATTAATTGCCCGCGAAGTAATTAATTCGGCCGTGGAAGACACGTAACGCAGCTGCACATAAAGGCCCATGTATCGTGTACGGTTTCGCCTAGAAAGAACAGGGGTCGATCGAGCAACAAGCTGAGCAACAGATGACTTAAACGGATCTCTTTTTCTCTCCTCTCTCGTGCTTTTTCTACGGAGCTTTTTGCTCTTTTCCGCGATCGTGCGAACCGGACGACCGACAAACAAGCGGAGACGAGAAACACTCCGAAGAGACATTTTTATTTACGATCTGGCCTTTGACCTTTCCGACGCTTCTTACTCGAAATATCTTTCGAGTGCCTGGGATCAATGGAGTTTCGCGGTTCCCGGCCGATCGAAAGAACTTGATATTCGATAAAAAGTTGAACATTTATCCGAAGGGGTAATTGAATGAAACCTTCGTCAAATGTTGATGAATCACGGGATCCATCTGATGAGACGTAATGCTTTCGGTTTATTTTGAAACAAAAATTCCACTTTCAAAAACCTTAATCATTCTCGACCCACTTACACTTGCCGATCAAAACGGGATGCCGTGTATGCACAGCAAATAAACAAGAGTGCGATGAACTCAGCGGAATGTCATAATCCGCATGATTCGTCGTTTTAATGCCAATTATAGCTAAACACGGAGTATAAAACACAGCAGAGAATGCTATTTAACTACTCTATCTGGCAAGTAGATAACTGAAAAAAGCAAGCTAATATTTGCCCAGCTGCGAAAAGGAACAGCACGCGATTCATTCGTATGCCGTAACTATCATAGAAACATCCGTCGTGTCTGAACGCTTCGTTTGTTCCAACTGCAACGCGACATTAAGTACTTGTTAGCTTATTGTCGACAAATTCGGACACGGGGGTCTAACATTCTGCCATTTGACGTGGAACGGTTGCACAGGCTTTTGGACCCAGGAATGAAAACCGGTCGCGCGTTTTCTCTCGTCCCACCGTTTAATTCGATGGGCCGAGATTCTGGAACAGGTGTACCAATTTAGGTACCAGCGACGAGAGTAAGAGGGAATTCGACGAGCTAATAAGTCTCGATTGCGAGGCCGCGATACCATTCTGATGACGCAATGCTTGCAACGCTGAACTCTGATAAAACGTGAATACGGAATGAGAGAAATTCTGCGAGTACCTTTTGGTACACGACTTTGTTTAAGATTAGTCCAAGTTAACTGAGGTGCAAACTACCTTGAAACATTTAATTTAAAATTTTCTAAAACTGTTAAATTTTCTAGGACTGTTAAATTTTAATATAATTCGATGTGGATTGAATTGATTGTGAAATTATACTCATTTTCATTATGACGTTTCAATCTGTTTTGAGAACTTTTCGATACTTCATAATTCTGTTATATTTGTCTACGTCTATAAATTTTACTCATAAATATTTTGAAAGGACTTGAAAAATCAAAACGTTGCCATAATGAAAATGATGAGAATTTAGGTAACAGTGAATAAGTAACATGTATGAAAATTTATCATTCTTATAATTAAAACTGAAACTCCCAATGAAATTCTCTAATACAAGTTTGTCTATAATATATTGCCTTTATATTCCATTTACATGGTCCATAATTTATAATTACGTTTTAACTACGTATTTATATATTTTACAATATGTAATTAACTATTTATATATTTTACAATGTATAACTAACTATTAACATATTTTATAATGTACAATTAACTATTTATATATTTTATAATTCATAAATCAAAGAGTACACGTATCACATAACAAAAATTCAATCCAACCAACCAAATAAGTCAGGTCCGAAATTGGTCCACCATCAAAGGTGTTCAGGGAGCAAAAACTGGCCTGCGCTTTCGGGTGTCATTCAACGCGTTAATTCCTGTGATCGAAGTTCCTAAAACAGCTGTACCCGCGGTAGGCAAATATAAAATGAAGAAAAAGAAAGTATGAAAAAACAAGAAGACGACGAACTGGCCGACGTACCACGAGGTGGACCAGGCGGTCAGGGACGAAACGTGTTTTGGAATCTTGCATGGCGATCGTGGCGTCACGTTCAATTTGTTGTGCATGCTTGGCTCTTGGGATCCTTCGAATTCCCCTTTCAGACCGGAGAGAATCGATAAAAAAATGATCGATTTTGAAATATTGATTCGTGTTGCATCACCTTGCATTTCCTTAGCGTCCATTATTTGCGGAGACGCAGGAGAATACGACGATTATCTCAAATGATTATTAACAGAATCAAAACTTTAGTTTAAATAATTAACAGGATATAAAACTTGTTACTCGATATTTATAAAATATTTCGAAAATTGTCATTATTTTCTATAATCATGGATTTACTGAAAAAACTTCCCTTAATTCTTTGTTGCAGCGAATTCAGAAAATTATACAGTGAGAAAGGTTAACCTAAACAATATTTGTTTTAGTAAATTAACGATGTGGAATTTCATTGTAATCCTTATTTAAATATTTAGATCTATTTTGTTAGAATATGAAGCCTACTTGCGTATCTATTTTGTAAAAATATAAAGACTATTTGTGGATCAGTTTTGTTGTAGTATGTAGACTTGTATATAATGTTGTAAGCCTACTGATCAGTTTTGTTAGAAGATGTATTTTTGAGTGAACTTACGTTAACTTTGGCGAGATAGAGTTCCAGTTCCCTGTAAGGATCCATCTCCTGTTTGCCAACGTTCACCAGGTTGCCACTTTCATCACCACTTTCCACTATTTTCAACTGATTCACCGTTTTCGAGCTGGGTAAACCCGTCGCGACACTTCCTCTCGAGCCATCGACCCGTAGCCCGCCGCTATCTTGCATGCTCTCCATGCTCTCTGCCGTCACCTTGACCTCACGCGCATTTTCTTGTGCACCTGTAACAGAAGTAACGCACGGTTCGTGTGACTCAGTGGCGAAAATCGTGTTAAATAATTAAGTAAATATCACCGAGGACGCTGATAATACTCGGTTAATTCCGTGACCTCTGAGATCATGCTGTTTATATCGGGATTACATCATGGCGCCGTTTGGGAATGTTGTAAGACAGTCGTTTCAAAACATTACTACTCGCTTCATGAACGTTATCTTCCGATAATAACTATTTGCTATATAAATGTATTTTTATATGTTCTAAGTATTATGGGTTATAGACTACTTTATCGATGTAAACTACGGGTATTTTTAGACGAAAGTTATTGCTCGATCAAGTTTTTACCAAAGCGTATTTAGTGGAATTGTTGCAGTTAGCATATAGAAATGTAAAAACTGAATTTTACTATATCGTAAAAATAAAAATTACATAGTGCTTTGAAAAAGTATTCACTGTACCAAATGATTCATCCGTGTTCCAGCTATTAATAACTTACTTTGAACACATCCACATGCCTTGTTTAACACTTAAACTATACTAAAATTGAGCTCACAATTATAATTTGTGACAACTATATACTAACGGTGGGAAGTCAAATCATATCTAACTAACAAATGTGAGTGCTCAAGAAATGATTTAAGTCCCAAAGGATTTTCATCCAAATTAATCCATATTTGCATTTTAGGGACCATAAGTAATGTTATTATACGGCCACAAATTAAGTTTTGAACGATGAAAGAAAAGGATCCAAGGATGCCTACAGACGAAAAGGATTATAATTAGTCCTGGTGACTCACTACTAGCCAGTGTTCTTAACGGTTCGCACAATCCTCGCTTGTCAAACTCTTGAAAAGGGTAAAATGGCCACCTGCTCTTGGTTATGATTACATTTCGCTAATTTTAGCAGAACCGTTCGTGTTAGTCACCCAGGCTAATTATATTCCGCGGATTAGCCCGCCCGAAACGCGAGAAGGCTAATCTGAAATTACTTGCCACACTCTGTGCTCGTTTTTCCCAGTACAACTATCGTCCGCCATTGTTCTCTAGGATTGATTAACGTTCTAGCCATTCTCTTCCTTTACTCCGCTTGAATTTCATAACTACTTGATCCGAATACTCCAAGAAACCCTAGACACCTCCACGGTACGCATATATTCATACAATTTCATAATTGTTTCGTAACGATTTCCTGTTCAAGAAACTCCATTACAAAGTTCAGTATTAAACAATTTCATCCACGTTCTTGAACACTGGAGTACTGATATGTAGAATGTTTCGTTGTGAACAGTTTAGGTGCATTGGCGTAACACCTGGAAGTTAGGATGATGCGTGAGACTGAAGGTGGCGATGTAATGCGTGGCAATACGTGTAGGTGATACAACGCGTGGGTAATTCAACACGTGACAATATGACACGTGCGCAATCCGACGCATGGATAATTCCACGCGTAGGTAATTCAACGCATAGATAATTCCACACATAGGTAATTCAACGCATGGATAATTCCACGCATGGGTAAGTCAACGCATGGGTAAGTCAACGCATGGATAATTCCACGCATAGGTAATTCAACGCATGGATAATTCCACGCATAGGTAATTCAATGCGTGGATAATTCCCCGCATAGGTAATTCAACGCATGGATAATTCCACGCGTACGTAACTCAACGCATGGATAATTCCATGCATAGGTAATTCAACGCATGGATAATTCCACGCGAACGTTACTCAACGCGTAGGTAATTCGACGCACAGATAATTCAACGCATTGATAATTCCAGGCGTAAGTAACTCAACGCATAGATAATTTCACGCATAGGTAATTCAACGCATGGATAATTCCACGCATAGGTAATTCAACGCATGGATAATTCCACGCATGGATAATTCCACGCATAGGTAAATCAACGCATGGATAATTCCACGCATAGGTAATTCAACGCATGGATAATTCCACGCATAGGTAATTCAACGCATAAATAATTGTACGCGTAGGTAATTCAACGCATGGTTAATTCCACGCGTAGGTAACGCAACACATAGGTAATTCCACGCACAGATAATTCAACGCATGGATAATTCCACGCATAGGTAATTCAATGCATGGATAATTCCACGCATAGGTAATTCAACGCATTGATAATTCCACGCGTAGGTATCTCAGCGCATGGATATTTCCACGCATAGGTAATTCAACGCATAGATATTTCCACGCATAGGTAATCTAATGTGTAGACAATTCCACGCGTAGACAATCTAACAAGTGACGATACAACGCAGCTACAATTCCACGCATATGTAATCCAACATGTGGTGATACAACACACGGTTAGTCTAATGCGTGGCGATACAATGTGTCGATATTTCCACGCATGGTTAATTTATCACGTGGCTATATAACACATAGATAATACCACGTATAGATAATATAATAGCTTTCTATACTACGCATAGATAATTTGACGCATAATCTAACGCGTGGGCAATATAACGCAACAGAACGCAATCTTGCAATATATAATGCACTGCGATACAACACAGTATATTCACCGCATAAATAATTTAACGTAGATAATTCAACGCGTAGGCAATGCCTAACCTAACGCATGATCTATCGTTCTTAGAATATGGCTATATAACGCGAGTGAATTCAGAAGTAGGCGTATTCAGAAACGGTGGCTACGCCAATGGTAAAATGGATTTTCTCGGGTTCTGCGAGGATTTTAAAGTTCAACGGGCCGACGAGTTTCTATCAGCGAGGCCTGAATCACGATCGAGTCGATCTACAGCAAGATCGTGTATCGATTGTGCCGAGTCAAGTGGGATACTTATAGGACATGATACCAGCGCCGTTTCATTCAACGAGCTCGCCAACAATAAAGTCATGCATGAGAACACGAGCCGTTCGCTAGGCGAGGACGTAATATTAGAAAATCGCCGGATGTCTGATCAAGGCACAACCTGCCGGCACCCAATACGTCAGGTGATTTCACAGGTGAGCGATGATGCTCGAGTAACGTCATCGCAATAGCATGATTTCTACGCCGGAGACTTACTAATGCAACGAACTCTTAACACGTTTCCTGTCTTGACGAATTTTAAGTTATGACAAGTGATTGGAATTTAGAATGTTACACCTGATTAGCTTCAATCAACTTAATTGCTAATTACGATCCGAAAAGGTGTATGTTGTGTGTTATTCTGCATCAAATCATAGGATTATTTAAACAAATTTATTTTATGAGAAACTTGATTTGTCTAAAATTTATTTTAGACAAATAAATTTATTTTAGACAAATATATGAGACACTTATTTGTCACTTTTTGATGAATACTTCATATGTTGTTGTCTTTGTAAAATATTTTACTGATAATTTTATAATTGCTAAAAGTATATTAAATTTGTTTTCCTACAAACAATTTATGATTTTTAGGTCGCAGAAGCTTCTGCTTAAGCACTCTGTAAATGATTGAAAAGTATAATTTCTTAAACTTTTAGGACATTTGTATTTTTGTAATGGTGTTTATATTAAGACTCTGATATCAAAATATCATATAATGATCTTAGCGAATCAATCATCGATCTAATAGCCTAGCTATATTTTTCCAGATCTCAATACTCGAAACATTTATCACGTATCGATTACACTATTTGGCAACAAAATTATGGTCATCACTGTACCACATTAAATCAGATCTTGCAACATTCTAATCAAGAAAGATTATTAAAACTCATAGAAAATATTAGAAGCCATGTATTAAAATCAAATTATAATATTACTCCAATCAGATAATTCGGCGGTGACCGATAAATGTATCATTAAACTTCGTTGCTCTACCGTGAAATTAATTGATCGAACTTTTAATTAAACCTACCTGGCGATCAAAGATAGCGGTAATAATATAGTTAGAAAGCTGTCGTTTATAAACAGAAAACGTTTGGACGTGACGCGAGCGAAACAGAGGTGAAACCCGACGGTGTCTCTCTTTCGTTACGCGGTTCGTGTAAAATTGAGACGTTGAATGATGGAAACTACGTTCCGGCTAATTACAAGCCGACACGTGAACGCGCGTCTACGCGTCGTTCAGGACACCGTCCACGTTCGAATCGATTCCGTAAAATCGTGATTAGCCGTGCGTCCAGCATGCCGGTATATCTACCTGTCTGTCCGCGGGCTCGTTAACCATCTGTGACGGCAACATTACAACCAGGATTGGCGGCATATTTCCTTCGATATGGAGTTCGGAAATTACGAATTTGGGAATTTATGAATTTTACAATTCGGGAATTAGGGAATGTGAGTGTTTGGAAACAAAGAAACTTAGAGGTAAGCAGATTTAGAGCTTGAAAATTTGGAAAATTGAAGAATTGAAAAATTTAAAAGTGGAAGAATTGAAAAATTGAAAAATTGAAAAATTGAAAAATTGAAAAATTGAAAAATTGAAAAATTGAAAAATTGAAAAATTGAAAAACTGAAAAATTGAAAAACTGAAAAATTGAAAAACTGAAAAAGTGAAAAACTGAAAAATTGGAAAATTGGAAAATTGAAAAATTGAAAAACTGAAAAATTGAGAAATTGAAGAACTGAAAAATAGACAGATTGAAAACTCCATGATAAAATATAGTGAAACACCTTCCACATACCCACATAAGAATAATGCTTCGCAAGTTGCACGCATTTCTTGCCGTCCCTGCATGCAACATCGATATTTAATTAATTTTTACCAGAATAATCGAAACAGTCGATTCGAAGCTAGCGGGTCAGCCAGTTCGCTTTCATAGACCAGTTTCTCGATCGACGTTGATTTATTAGCGAGAATACGATTAGCGTCTTGGTTTGAACGCGACGACCGTATATTTGTCGCTCCAAGTGAGACAAGAAACAAAAAATTGCCTCGGCTTTGCAAGCTTTGTGTCGTGATTCAAGGCGCCGGTGTGGCGCTCGCTATGAGACGTTTGCAATTAACGCGATCAATCTACACTTCTGCAACAACCATCGAGGTGTGAAATGTGGCGACAACGAAGAGATCACGAGAGTCAATTGACCGCTAAATGCATAATTTCTTTTAAGACGATAAACGTTGTATTATATTATCCGTTCAGACAGGAGGTTGCGGAACAATTTAACTCGCTATGACACTCTTATGGTGTCTGTAAACACGTGGGTGCAATATATCTCTATGTCATGTAGCGGTAATCGTTTAACGATATTTTATTCGATTTTTGAGATATTGATGTATGAGGGTATATTCTCTTTACTCCTAGATCCATATGATTATAGGTCTTTATAAAGCTAGATCCGTATTCATTTCGATAGCTAAGTAGATAGATTTCTATGTTTCGGGAACAGGGTGGCGTCAGATTGTCTTCAAATCTCTACATCGATAGATTACTTTAGGTCCAGATCTCTACATCCTTAGATCCCTATAGTCTCAGATCTCTACGTCCTCAGATCCCTATAGTTCCAGATCTCTACATCCTTAGATACCTATAGTCCAAGATCTCTGTATTTCTAAATGCTAATATTGCTGGATCCGTATGTCTCCAAATAGCTACGTCTCCACATATCTACGTTCTCATATTCCTACCTCTTCAGATTTCCACTTTTTCAAATTTCTACGTCTTCCAATTTCTACATCCTCAGATCCCATACTCCCAGATCTCTATATTCCCAAATCCCTATACACCCTATGTTCTATTATAGATTACGTTTTCAGATTTCTACATCCCCTGATCCCTATACCCTCAAATCTCTATATCGCAAATCCCATTATATCCATATTCTGACAGTCGTAGATCTCCATACCCCAAATCTATATACCCACATCCCTTTATCTCTAGATCAGTATATTCCTAAATACCTATACTTCTACATTCACGTCTTATACTACAAACCTATACTTCTACATTCACATCTCTATACTATAAACCTATATTTCTACATCCACATCCCTACACTATAAACCTATACTACATCCTGAATTCTTATACTCATATCTCCACACTGATGAACATTGTAAGTGCCCATCAGTAATCTGTTTAACTTTCGAGGTGGTATTAATTCGTTAGCGTCGATCTTTTGCGCTATGCACGCGACTGGCATTCGATAGAGCCGAGGTATCGATAGCACGAGACATCGGTGGTATCGTAGTTATTCCGCGAGGCATTCTGACGCCCCTCGTCTCCCTATCGCGAGCCACAAATTCTCACGTCCCACGCCGTCCCGGTGACAGCCAGCCAACCAGGCAAGAACACACGTCCACTGGAATTTCACCGTGCGACGTGTGTTTTCGTCGGCAGACGAGACACACCGAATTAAAACGAGCAACCGCACCACGGATTTTAGCAATTAACGGTATCCCTGTCCTCGCCGCGTAATTGCGTTTCCTGCTTTCGGCCTGGTGTCCTCGATTGAGAAATTTCTTGCGTTCTACGAGCGCTATAGGTGTACGAGGCTCTTGGTTAAGTGGCACGATGATTTAGAGATTAGCGTTAATTATTGTCTGTCTCTCGAAAATTTCAGGATTTGTAGTTTGTTGTGAAAATGCGAGAAAGTCTGGAGGTATGTTAAAACAGTTCCGTTTGGGATGGGAGCATGGTTAAATAGATATTCATTGCTGAACTATCGACGGCCACAAATTCACACTTCCTACGCCAACATTGTTGGCAGTATTTTACTTGGGATTCTTCTGAAGTATAGTCTTTCGTTGCAGGTGACATTCTCGGTAGTGATTGTTACCTGAAAATATTCTTAAATTCTTATACTGTTGAATCTCTATGTTTTTAAAGCTCTACATTTTTAGGTCTAGGTATCTTCAAAACTCTGGTGTACACCTTCAGATCCATACATCCCCAAATTCGTATATCCAGAGACCCTTATATTATTAAATTTCAATATCCTAAGATTTGTATATCTGATCCATAGACCCCTAAATACCTTGATCTGTAGATAAACCTTGATAGACCTTAATAGAGTTTGATCAGACCTAATTAGACTTCGAACCTACTCCCAAATCCCCAGATCTATAGATATCTAGGTTCACGTATTAAATCCCGAACTGAACCTTGACTCCTATATTCTTAAACCCATATACTCCTATCTCTCAAGAATACATAGATAAACCAACTTTACTTCTCATCTTCCAAAGTTACGTTTCGCGCGCTTCGACGTAATTTATTGGCACAGCAACACTCAAACCCACTAGTCTCTTCGGAATGTTAGCACAAGATGACTTTATCTTTGAGAAATGTCACAGAGTCGCGGAAATATCGTACATTAAGTTTGCGTTAATTTTAGAAGAGTCTAATAATAGGTTCCAAAATGCAAATCTTTGGAACTGAAGATGTCGCACAGACTTTTTGCCTGGCTCTTTCGAACATGCTAAAACTACTCGTTCGCTTAGTTATATTCTAAAAACTGTTTGAACAGTCGATCTCAGATGATGTTTGACTGATCAGATCTTGTAAAGTGAATTTTTGATTGCATTAGCACAGAAATATGAAACTATCATCGATGATGTGACACGTATGTTTAATAAATCAGTATACTGTTCCATACACAAATTAATAAATTATAGCATTCAAATAGAAAATAAATACAAATTGCTGTTGTATTCTTTATGAACTTATGCACATATTTCACTGGTACTTTAGGATTCAGTTGCTTAGAAGTCTGGATAACTCTATCATTTCTAATACTATTTAACTTGCAATTTCTTCGTTGCAATTTGTTCGGTTTAATAAATATCCAACGCAAGAGCAGAGATTGTGACGTGTACAAACACCACAGAGGCGATGATGTCCTAACAGCAAACAGATCTGTTTTTAGCTCTTTAATTGCTACTCGAACAACTGTTCACCCATTGTAAAATAAGACAGAATTGTTCATCGTGCGTGTTCCTTTCATCTGCAACTTCTCGCGCAATTTACTTGATACGTTGCCAGAATTTTGACAATAACAACCGACCACTTTTCCTCTCGTCCTATCCCCCGAAGAGGTTAACTTACCGCCTGCGTCTCGTATAACTATCACATCCGCTCGCAAAAGCGGAGCTATGCATCATATTTAATTATTACAACTCTCGCGTGAATAACCATTCATTATATCAGATTGTTACACCTGTTCGTACAAGTACTGGTGCCAGGCGAAAATTGTGGAACCATATATTGTTAGATTTGTGTAATTGTGTAACAATCAGAGTGGAGTAGGACAATAACATATTTTGTACAAATTGTGCAAGTTCTAATGTAGGAGAAAACATAGACAGAGATCAAAACCTAATTGAAGGTCTAAATTATCTAATCCCATGTCACACTCTATGTGACATGCTTAAACATAAATTAGGGCTTAATAACGTGTATATCGGTAATAAGACATAATCAAGTCATGAAATATTATTAAACACTAATTACTACCTCCTTTAAGATTCTGGTGCCATGTGCCATGTCATCTGCATATGAATGACACATGAAATACATAAATACATAAATTTATGTCAAATATTATACATAAATGTTTCAAACACTGGAATTTATTACTCAATACGAGTACTTCCAACGAGGTAATTAAATTCTAATAACATAGAGTACCAAAATTATTCAAAAGCTGTAAAGTGTTCCATAATCGACTACAAAGTCCAAGAACTATTCCCACCGCTCGTAATCAAATTTATCGGTATCCCAGTACGAAATATGAACGCCTCCCTTTATCTTCAGGGAACCTATGCGTTAATGACAGTATCAGAAAAATATCGGCCCACCGCGTGGAAACAGGATCATAATGCAACATAGAGAGAAGAATCGAGGAACACAGGAGAATACACATCGCTTACGTGGAACTGCAACTCGCCGTTTCTTATCGAGCGGATTTACGATTTCGATTAGCGTGTGCCCAGTGTGTCCGCCTTCCTGGTGGCGTGCAAGCGCTAAAAACAATTATCGGCCGGACGAGCGAGAACGACGAAGTGAGGACACCGTTCTTCTGGTTTTCAGGCCGGTTCCGAGCGTCGACGTGGACCCTGCCTTCCGTGCGACGCATTGTGTGCAGTTTATCTTCGTGGCGAACGGCCGTTGAGGCCACCAGGAAAGAGCCACCGACAAGTTACGTAAGGTTAATTGCGGTCGTTCGGCACGCCAGCCTGTTCGCAACCTGCGACAGAGATGCGTGTCTCGCGTGCGTGCATCAATGCCGATCGCTATCGTTGGACCTTGCGAGCGAGGACATTGATATTTTACGCAATCGAATCGCGTGAGAACTTTGGATCATTCGCGGAAACGCCCTTACTTCGAGGTTACTTCATTCTGAGGTTTACCTCCAGGTGAGCCTCTTAGGCATGAGTTTACAGGATTTCAACCTCTGACAGTGATTTTAGAGATAATTGGTCTCATACGCTTGTTATATCGCCCTTCGGTACAGTTGACCACCGGTCTCGTCAAGCACTCATTTCGTCTAATTATTAGAATCTAACGTATCATCCTATTTGATGTACTTTACCGTTTTCGTTTCGTACATCTTGCTTCTGTTTTGTGATTATAATCTTAAGTCTTCTCGGTACTATTAAGTTCTTACATAAAGTCTTTTTGTAGAGAAATAAAGAATCTCTTAAGTTAGCTCCATGTATAAAATTTTGTTCATATGGTAACCTGTCCCCAAAGGTAAGTCTAACGTCTGAAGTACTAAGAAAACCGCACAGTGCAAGTTTGTTCGGTGAAACTCGCTTCTAACCTCAACGAACTTGATCGTGAAACTTCATAACGCGTTCTTATCGTTAAACCAAAGCGTCTTACCGCAAAGTATCAAGGTGCACGCGAGCGAGCAGGCAAGCATTAAGCACCAGGTAAAGAACCGGTAAGGCACGTACTATGCAAAGTTTGGTGAGGGCGAGTTAGCTGAATCGTCGATCAATCACCCACGCAAGAGGGATCGATCGTATCTGTAGTGGGTAGACTGTCCTCGTCGTTTCTTCCATCCGAAGGGACAAGTCGAGTTGCAACCGATTCGACAGGTTGGTACACATAAGGCGTGCACGGGAACAGGAGAAAACGGAAGTAAGAGAGAGAAAGAGTGAGCAAGGAAAGCGAGATACGGAGAGGAGAGACAGGAATCCGCATGACAAGCTTCATC
The DNA here is from genome assembly GCF_050947335.1 of Megachile rotundata. Lineage (NCBI taxonomy): Eukaryota > Metazoa > Arthropoda > Insecta > Hymenoptera > Megachilidae > Megachile > Megachile rotundata. The sequence goes on along the minus strand of NC_134991.1, from coordinate 7,100,091 downwards.
GACCAGTCATGCTTATCGCACACCTTAAGGCTCGTTTGCAAAACAAATTATTGGAAGGAGAGTCCACTGAGACGGGGGTACAAAACGCCTTTTCCATATTTATACTCGTGACCGATACAATCACTGGACTTTTCTTGCGGAAAAATAGTACGATAGACAATTAGGTAAACGGTCGCTGGCGCCATGGCGCGACTATGAATCGCGTGGTATTGTTCTTTCGAGTTTTGCAAGATATTCTGGTGTCGTGCGTTTGATATGCCGGTTGATTGATTAACCTTGTATCGGTGTGGAACTTAAGTGACCTGGGTGGTCTACTGGAGTGTAACACACGTTTTAAGTTCAGCTTTATCAGATTTTGAAAATATTTATTTCTGTACACTGAAAGTAGATAGATACGTCATACAATGTTATATTTTATCAGATTTAAAGAATATTATTTTCGTAAACTAACTATGAAACTGTAATTAATTTACAGAGAACACTGTAATCATGTAATCATTTTTGATTAAGTAATTTCATTCTTAAGACCTGAAGTACATGAGGCATGCACCTAATATACATTAGCGATCGATACAAGATCCAAGCAAATTTAAAATTTAGAAAATTAGTCTGAATGAACTAAATGAATTTATATCATTTAACGATTAAAAAAAAAATTTAAGAAATTTATTACCTTCCTAAGCCCTTATCATTTGTCCTCGCTGAGAACAAAGATTCTAATCGAAAGAAATGCACCGATGCGGGTGACGTAAAGAATTTTTTAGACTTCTTTTTCCACATACCGATATGACCCTATCCGATGTGTCACCAGGTTTTATTAAGTGTCCGGTCACGCTTCCTGGATGTGGGTTTCGAATGAATTTCCAGATCACATCAGCCGACATTACGTGTTCGAGTCAACACGTTCGTATACGACGTAGAACAGGAGGATAATAATATCTTGGAATGCATCGACTTGCGTAACGCACGTTCATCGTAATCTACGTAAATGACCGGAAACCACTTAACACTCGCTTTCGAACGTACCGCGTATTGTTGTCACGCAAACTCGCAGCTATTTGCGAACTACTGAAACTACCGTCTTGAACGATTCTCCGCAAGACAATGCGATACATTCCGCGTACCGAGTCATCGTGTAATGATAACATTGAATTGTTAGACTTTTGTATCTTTAAAAAGTGAATAAGTATGAAGTGTTCTGTTGCATTGTAAATGGATTTTTAGTTACATTCTCCTTAGACTAAATTCCTGTGGACACAAACTTCTATATTGTTAAATAACACCTATATTTTCTGTATGGAGAAGATTTTCAAATACCTATGTTTTCAGACACCTATATTCTCAAATATCTACGTTTCCAATTACCTATAGCCCGAATTACCTATGTTCCCAAATGGCTACATCTTCAAATCTCCATATGTCCAAATTTCTGCATTCTTAGATTGATTGTTTTTACATCCCCATGTTCTAAAAGTTCTAAATTCTCACTCCTCCAAATTTCACAAGTTACAAATCCTCATACCTTCAAATTCTAGAAGTTCTAAATTCTCACTCCTCCAAATTTCACAAGTTACAAATCCTCATACCTTCAAATTCTAGAAGTTCTAAATTCTCACTCCTCCAAATTCTACAAGTTCCAAATCCTCACATCTCCAAATCTCCACATTTCCAAATGTCTGCATCCTCAAATCTCTACATGTCCAAATCTCTGCATTCTCAGATTTCTAGTTTTCGTCGTTTCCACATCCCCAAATTATACAAGTTCCACATTCTCACATCTCCAAGTCTCTACATATTCAAATGTCTGCATCTTCAAATCCCCATATTTCCAAATCTCTACGTTCTCAAATTCCTTCATCCACGACTGTTGTCTACATCTTCAAGCTCCTATATCCTCAAATCCTAACCCTAAGCAACCACTAAATATCCCTCATCCATAATTTAATAACGTGTGGTCCGATAATCGAAATTGCACAGTACGAACATGTACGCATATAATAAAGACGACGTTTAAAGGAATAAAAGAGGCCGCTAATTCCCTTGTCAAGCAGGCAATTTTTCTTAAATAACACGAAACTGTTCCTGTCTGGCTGGATGCGAGCTACGTACCCCACTCTGAGAAAGTAACGGAATATACCACAGACTGGAAGAAGCGGAGGCGTCGGGCTCACGCAGTGTCAGCAACACCTTTACGGGTTTAACACTCGTTAAACGTTTGTGTACATTTAGTTGAGTAATGAAAGGTACAACGAGACAGGTACAAGGATTGCTTCCATCGGTGCGAGCCTCCGGGACGGTCAGACTGGCCGGACCAGCGAAACCCGTCAAACTTTGAACTTTATCGATAACCCTAGTCTTCGCCCGTTGCAAAATACACCTATGTCTGGAGAAAATTATATTTGACATTTTCATTATCGGTGAGAGGTAGAATGACTGGTAAGGTGTTATATGATACTTTCGTTATAGAGATCTTTTGGAAATTTGAGGATGTCATAATAGTTTAAGTTGTCCAATTTTAATTATAGCTAGGGTTATGGTGGTTGACGGATCTTTGATTGTTAAGTTTAGTATCGGGTGATTTGTTTAGCTAGAGATAGTGTAATATGTGATAGGATGATTTGGGTAACTGAGGGTAACTGAAGGTTTCATTCATTCCTAAATTTCTGCATCTTCAAGTATTTATATTTGCAAATCTTTAGATTTTCACTTTTCGACTGTTTCAAATGCCTATGACTCTAAATTTTTTTAAGTTTAAGCAACTCCAAATTTCTACGTTTTGAAATCCTTATATATCCAAATTTTATATCAAATTCTTACTTTCTCAAATTTTTACATTTTCAAATTCTTGCATTCCTAAATATCTACATCTTCAAATATCAACATCTCCAAACACCCACGTCTGCATCTTCAAATTTTCCAATTTGAAATTCTCAAATTTCTAACTCTCTTTAAAGATCTTGAGATCCTATGCAGTCCATAAATTTCCATAACGTAAAATGACCCTGGGAGCTACCAATGAAGAACCCAGTTACAATCCGTGTACCGTATAAGGCCATTTCGCTGTAATGGCGAAACTGCTAAGATAACAAATATCACATCATCAGTATCAGCCAAAGTAACAGTGGTACCTAACGTCACATAACGGCACATCAGCGTAGCCGTAGCATCAACAAGCATCGGAAACAAATGCACAAACGTCACATAATAACGAAGTTTATCAGCGTTTGAACTAGGCAGAACAACTTAGGCGGCGGTGATTAACTAGGCAAGGGAAGATGATTGTGACGGCAAGGTGTCCCGATGGGGAACAACGTCGCGTAGGAATGGATATACCATGTACCTCTAATTATTGTCGCTATCTCAGCATTTATCATTGGAGCGTCAGCAACCGGCAATAGAGAGGGGGCGCGGTGCATTTAATTCCAATTAGTCGCCGCGATTCGAAACCAGTTTCGAAACCGAGGATCCACTCGTAAGGAACTATTGCCTCTTATTCTCTGCTCGTGATATCCTTCGCACGTGAGAGATACCGTAGAACCACGCACCGATTACGCCGTTTCTCCGGTTGCTTCTCTTTTTATTTCCACCAGTCATGCCGCCACCTATCTTTTCCAACACTGTCGCGGTTATCGGTCGTTCGGTAATTTGAATAATTTATGCCGAAGATAAGGACTGGGAGCTACGGTGCGCCCAGACGTCCCGCGGAGAAAAGAAAATCCTCGGGTATTGATCAACTGCGACTTCCGACCTACTCGCGACACTTTTCATGCGAAACTGATTTGTATTTCGAAAAGATACATCGAAGAAATTTTGTTGCAACCTGTCTCGATGGAACGAGTTTCAGGCTTGTAATACTATGTTTAACTTCTTTAAGGTGTCAGACACGTGTATGTGGACATTCGATATCTGATTCATCTACCAATGGACGCATATGTCGATATTATAATTTTCTGACGATATATGATACTATAATTTTAGACGTGGATATAAATAGTTTTGAATAAGAATAGGAACTTTGTTTTTAATTAATAAGGATTTAGAATAAGGAGAATGTAATTATGTATAGGATTGAATTGTTTTTTAATCTCAGAAGAATCGTTCCTGAAGAGGTTCACCTTTTGACGACTTTGGTATTCAAATTTCCTGCACAAGGTCAGAGAAGGAAAAAACATAATAATTCTATGATTTCATGCGTCAGTGGAATATATTATACGAAGCTGAATAAAAACTTGATCTGATGTAACGCAAATATATGTTGAGTATTTTCAAACAGTCACATCTTTTCTCATAAACAATCAATCTGTTTAACATATTATATATTTAATAAACGTATAAACCATAAGAAAATGTTTTAGCAAATGTCTAGCAGGAACTATCGATAGAATTATACGATATTATTCTTCAAGGTAGAGAGATAATAGTTCAAGCCTATTGAACGACCATTTTTTAATCATTTTATAATCGTGTTAAGGTGCCGTTAGAAATCGTCAAAGAGGTCTTTCTAACGTTGATGTAGTACTGGTTTACCTTAATTGCTTGAATACTGATATATCTGAATGTGTTAGGATTCTTTGAACTCTTTCAGCGAGAGAATCATTCGCAGGAACCATTATACTGGAATAATGATGTACATTTGCGAGAGATTGACACGCACATTATTTATGGAAGAAATAGGCACATGGAAACCTTACTTTCAATTTAAAGTAGGAATCTATTTATCAAAAGGCTGAGTGAATATCTGCAGATGTTTGAGCCAAGAAATTATCATAGAGTTTTTAAGGTTCAGATTTCATTTTAATGTGTTCTATTTTTGTTCAAATTTATGGTAATTGGTTTCAGAAATTTTAGAGTTTTAAATTTTCAAATTTGCAAGTTGTTAGATTGCTAAATTAGCAATATTTCACATCCTTAAATTCTCATATTTCAAAATCCCCATATCCTCAAATTGTCACAACCTCCAAATTCTCACAGTTCCAAATTTTCACATCCCCAAATTCCTACATTTCAAAATTCTCACATCCCCAAATTCCTACATTCCCAAATTTTCACATTCCAAATTCATACATTCCCAAATTCTGACATCTCCAAATTCCCACATCCTCAAATTCCTACATACCAAAATTCTTGCACCCCCAAACTCCTACATTTCCAAATTCCTATACCCCCAGATTTCTACATCTCCTAATTTCCACATCTCCACAATCCTACAACCCCAAAACTCTACATCCCCATATCCTCAAATCACCCAAACTCGCAAACCTTCATAAATTCGTAAACCTCCAGATCTCAAATTTTCACACCCCATCATCCCACAATCCGTTCCACAAAAGTCCTCAATTTTCCGTCTTACACTACCCGCCAAATATATTCCCGAAAATCATTCAGCAACGTTCATTCCCGATCGATTAGCCAGCGTTTTAATTCGCGCCAGCCCGATACAAGCGCAACACGAGCGCTTTGTAATTACCGCTCGTCATTATCATCATGCTACTCGAGTTGACGAGATGATTACGGGCCACGGACGGAAGTAAATCGCGAGCGGTGCTCGGCCACGGTTCGTAGCCACCGAACAGCCCCGGGGCAAGGAGCCACGGATCAGGTAGTGCACCGTGGGGCCGATTAACGCGGTGACGGGTTTGCTTGTATGTATGTACCAAGTTATCGCGCGGGCAGATTGAATTTTACCTGGCAACCGTCCGCCTCGCGAGCTTTTTGTTACTCGCTCGACGTCTGGCGTTTTAACGTTGAGGCTGGTCGAGTCCGCCGCGGGTTTACCGCTTTTTCCCACCGTCCACCGTTTAATCTTCATTCGCACGGTAAACTGCCGCTACGGCGAAAGAAACTTGCATGCTCGTGTATTTTGTACTTTAGACTCCGTGATCGAACGGTCACGTTACTTTACCAATTTTTTTTTCGGTGCTATTAGAGAATGGTTCGTCGATAGTAGGCCACTGGGACATTTACGTATACTGGTATAAGTTGAAATTTTTGGATTGAACTGAGATAAGATGTTGTGAGACGGTGTTGAAAGACAATGTATAATATGTGATTGCATTGCTAACTCTTAGTGACGTGGTCATCAACATGTGATCACATCAAGTTTAATGTGTGATCACACAATTCACAGTAATCACATATGGATTACACGCATGACAATCTAACGTACAGTAATGTATCGTGATAATTTCATTTGTGAGTACAGCAGTGATCAAATATGCAGGAATCTAATGTGTAATAACCTGGTGGCCATAAACCTTATAGTGATGTAACGTGTGGTAATCTAACGCGTAGTAATCGAACGTGTAGTATTCTAACGCATGGAGATTTAATGTGTAGTGATTTAACGTGTGGTCATTGAATGCGTGGTGATCAAACGCGTGATGCATCGGGATTTAGTGGATAACCCAACGGGTGGACATGGAACGCGTAGTAATGTAACGTGTGATGATCTAGCGCTCGGTAATGTAACGTGTGATAATCTAGCGCGCGAAAATGTAACGTGTAATAATCTAGCGCGCGGTAATGTAGCGTGTGATAATCTAGCGTGCGGTAATGTAGCGTGTGGTAATCTAGCGCGCGGTAATTCAACGCGTAGTTATCTAACACGTAGTGAACCAACGTGTACTAATCTAACGGATCCTCATACGCATAGCGATATTCTAACAAATTAGATATATAACGTACGGTGATCTAACGCATAGCAATCTAATATTTAGTAACCTAACGCGTAGCTAACTTATTCTTGCAACTATAATGCGAGGTGACCATGAACTAACAATAAATTCTGAAGTAAAATCAACCCCCCGACACAATCCTCTGCAAAATGACGTTATTTATACTACTTGTTGCATCCCGATACACCTGTCGAACTCACGACCTTCCAATGCCGATCATCCCAACTTTTTCCCGTTTCGCCACAGCTTGTAACTTGGTTGGAGCATAGAGTAGCGCAAAAAGAGGGAACGCAGCATCTCGCGCTACCTTTTTGCCCAGTGTTCAACGGAATCTCTAATAAAGTCTGAGTCATGTCTGTTGGCTACCGCAACAAGAACTTGGTAAAGCACAAAGAGACTACACACACCGGTGGACGGAACATCTGATCGATCGGTAAAGCGTGACGAAGAATGCCTGAAGGAGAGGATTGTTAATGATCTTGACTCTCTGCCTTTACCTACTCCGGATTCACTGACGAGTACTTCGTGAAGATACTTGCTCGTCTTGTTTCGCCAGTTACATTCTTTAAGGTGAATTCGTAACAGTTCACGAAACCTGTCGTAAACAAAGGGGAACGTACAATAGGTTACAGCGGTGTTCATTAACGTTTGATCATGCGTGATATTAACTGCAACACGGATTGCGTTAATGTAGGTTTATTGTTAAGTGCGAATCTGAAACCTGTATAATAGAGATCCAGAGATTAGAAATCTTTAATCTTTGATACAATTTATGTACACTTTGCAGACTTTGATGTATCGCATTCTCAATCTAGTTTCACATCACAAAGTTTACAGTATTTTACACCATCACTTGTCTTCTAAGATTGCTAAATTGTATTGGAACAATAAATATTATTTTTAATTAAATATACCAAGTGTGATATATGGTAGATTATGTGATTCATCCTAATAAGAGATAAATGGTAATCATGATGTTACATTCAGGTGTCATGAAATCAGACCCAGTTGCATTGCGAAATTAGCGTAATCGAGAAAGGTCGATCTAACTCGTTTATAAGAGCCAACGTTTCGCGATGCTCGTCGATTCCACAAGAGACAGAAAGAGAAAGGAAGAGGTTGAAACTGCTCATTCCATGAGAGTTGTTTAGAGCCGTTTAACGGCTGCTAAATACCATGAGCATCCACGTCCTGGCCAGCCAAGCTCCTTCCAGTTTCTCGTCTCCTTCCATTGAATGTCTTGTAGCGGGTCCCTTGCTGCGAGAGAGAGGTTGCGAGGAGGCCTTGCAAGGTTACCTATCTCTTAGCGAGGTCTACGAACCTCCTTCGAGTTTGTGTCAACATGTCACCTTCTACCTTTCCAAACTTTAAAATTACGTCACGTTTTCGTTTAAAATGCACGATACATCTTGATCAAACAACGAAATTGATTAATCTTTGCCGATGTGAATAAGACTTTGACAAGATTGAACTTGTGATCAAAGTTATCTTTTCTTTGTTAATTCTTTTCAAAGTTAAATTTGCTTTTCAAAGGTTTCTCGAAGGATTTTCTCCAACTTGATATTTTTTATGAACATTGAATTCAATTGAACAACACGAAATTATGGTTACTATCAATCTCCACTAATCAGACCACTATAAATCTTCGCTAATCAGACCATCATAAATCTCTACTAATCAGACTATTACACTCCTCCATTAATCAGACTATCACTATCAATATTACTCTCACAGAAATGTCCAAGTAAGTTTGTTGCAATCAGTGCAAAAGTGATAATTTGAAACAAATTCGTCCTTACAAAAAAATTATAGAAATTGCAATTCCGTGTCCCTAGTAAAATATCCATGTCAACTATGTGAAACGATACCAATAAAAAGTTGCCTAATGCAAAAGCTGTTCTAAAACGAATATTAAATTATCAAGTAATGACTGATCATTATCTGTTACATTGGTCCAAGGCTAAAAATGTCCGTTTACATTCTAACATTTCTACAAGTTCATTAGAAATGTATAAAAATCGGACGTTGAGCAAATCCGACGTTAAAGGAACACGCAACAAGCCGCGCGTAATTCGAAACTAATGACACCGAAGTTCGTAGCAAAAAGGCGTAACTCGACACGTCGCTAGAAGTGTCGTTAAGTAATTCCCTTCATTAAAATGTTGACACGTTGCGTTACTTATTACGTCTTTATCGTTAATTGAATGTTGTTACGCGGAGCACAGCGTGTAATTATCCCGGCGCACGCTTACAGGAATCCGGGATACATTGAAAATGTGACGGGATCAAGATGATTATACGACCAAGGTTATTACCGAACCATGACTTAGAATTTGCTACCACGATCTAAATTTACCCCTGCGGAACTTAATGAAAGGTTTTAGGGAACTAAACGGTTAACGTACAGTTTATAGCGTGACAAGTGTCAATTTAGCGTGAAAGTTAACACTTTTTATGATGTACGTGCCTATTTATATAATTTGATGCATTCTCGCTCGATAAATTCTGTCCTCGTTCCGAGAATCGAGTAGTTGAGGAAATACTCGAGCAACCTTCTTGTACCATCACAATCGTTGACTAACAGTCCAGCTATGTCGATTCGCAATCATAGTCATTAGGTGATTATGACACCATCTTGATGATTGCGATTATCGAGGACGTAAATAACAACGACGCTTATTGAAAGAATGAAGTGCCATTTCATTGGGTAAACACTTTTTTATTCAATTACGACTCGCTTTGTACCGATCACATGTTATAATTTCTGCGGAGGAAATTACGGCAAGTAGGTTAAGAAATAAAAGTGGACGATTATGTTGTTGAGAAAGTAATTTGAGGACAATTTTGCAGTGCAAATTATAGAAACGATGATTGTCATCTTATCAAGTACATAATTACGGATACGCATATAGCATAACTTATCACCAGAATATAAACTATTACGATTCCCTGCAACGCAAGCAGACATCCATTGCACTTGGACATTAATAACAAGTCAGACGAAATGGTACCTTTGACCGGCGGTTCAAGCAAACATCGCATTACCATTTGACATTTCATATTAGCATAATCGAGCGGTCCAGGCAATCGGACGGCCGCTGAGTTGGTCACATTTTTTCACCAATTAATATCCAAGCAATCGAAGCGTGGTCCATTCTTTCTTTCGCCGATTATTGTTCCCGATAGGGCGATAAAGTAATTGACGTTCCCCTCGAGTGACATTTCAAACGAAACGGCATTGATCTTATTCCGTTCGCGCGAGATCGGCCACGCAATTGCGCGGACCTTCGGCCATCAATCGACTTTTATGAGAATGTCAGAGCGCAAAAGACGTTGCTGATCGCACTATACTTGTTCGTTAGAGGATACTTAAAGGAGGACGAATCTGAATCGGGGATTAAGTGATTTGGGAATTGGAAGGTTTATTGATTTAAATATTTGAGGATTTGGGGATTTAGGAATTTAGGGATTTGGGGATTTGGGGATTTCGGGGTTTCGGGATTGGGGGATTTGGTGATATAAGGATTTAGGGATTTGGAGATTTGGAGATTTAGAGATTTGAGGATTTGGGGATTTGTGGATTTCGGGATTTGGAAATTTGGGGACTTGGGAATTTGAAGATTTGGAGATTTGGTGATATAGGAATTTGGAAATTTGGAGATTTGGGGATTTGGGGATTTAGGGATTTAGGGATTTAGGATTTTGGGGATTTGAGGATTTGAGGATTTGGAGATTTGGTGATATAGGGATTTGGAGATTTGAAGATTTGGGGATTTGGGGATTTGGGGATTTAGGGATTTGGGGATATAGGGATTTAGGGATTTGAGGATTTGATGATATAGGGATTTGGAGATTTGGGAATTTGGAAATTTGAGAATTTGGGGATTGGAGGATGTAGAAACTTGAAGGTTTGATGATTTGGACATTTTAGGATTTGGTGATTCAGAAACTTAAGGATTTGAGTATTTGGGGATTTAAGGTTTTGGGAATTCGGAGGTCGGGAGATTTAAGCAATTGGGAATTTGAAGGGCTGAATATTTGAAGATTTCGACATTTAGAGGTTTGAGAAGAGGTTTCAGAAATTTGGACATTTGGAAGATTTGGAAGATTTGAAAGATTTGGTTATTTAGAATTTGAGATTTTCCTGCTTTGAAGATTGAGCGATTTGGTAATGTAATTTGGGGATGTGGTGGTACAAGAATGTAAAAATTTGAGAATGTGAAAATTTGCAAATTCTGGGTCTTAATGATTTATGAACCTATGCCTACAATTGTGAGATTGAGAGAATTTAAGGATCTGCAGTTTTTGAGATTCGAGATTTGGAATTTGCAGGTTTTGGATTTAAAGATATGTAAACTTGAAAACTTGCTAATTTATGAACATGAGCTATCCAGTACCTAAAATTCTTATACCCAGAATGTTAGAAATCTACAATCCTATAAATTTTGATATTTCCCATAAAATTATAAGAGCGTGAGAAATGCTCAAGATTGCTAATTTAAGAGAGCTTGAGCCCTCAGATATTTTGGAATTGGCAAATATGCATACTATGATTAATATCCGAATATAAGTTAAATAGTGTAAATGTAAGATTTGTTGCTAATCGGTATCCCATGAAATCTCACGTTTCCCATCGCTCCCGCCTAAACAAACACCGCGTCTGATCCGATTCGAGACACGCCACCGTTTCCTTATTCTCCAGCGGCCGGGACGACGTGCCGTTTATTTAAATTGCTGCACTGCCTACGGGCTACGGTTGAAACATTTTGATTTCGCATTATAGCAGACCGACGTTTATTTTCCAGACGGATTACTTTGTTGCTGGATAACAGTTTCTTACGAGGGAAGGGTTCGTGAACCCCGTCGCTATCTCCTGCTATGGATGATGAGGTCTGCGATTCTGGTGTCGATAAGTTATCGATATTTTATTGACACTTGACGACATTTCGATAATATCATTAAAATGTCGTCAAGGTTTATTAGAACAAATGAATGTATGAGTTCTTCAAAGTGAAACTGGGACAACTTCATTTATTTCAGACAATTCGATGTAGCACTTTTTAAATGACGTACTTTAATAAATAATTTGTAAATTCTACGAATAGAGGTGTAATGTATGAAAATTAAGAAAATACTTAACTAATATTTAAGTTAATATTTTTTACTTTAAACATGCATGTCAAAATAATTTTTTTAATACAATACACATTTTCGTGTATTACAAAGATGGACATAGTACATTTTTAACAATTCTAAATCTCAATTTACATTGAACCTAGCATAATCCTAAAATATGTACCTAAATTCCATCAGTCACTTATGTATAAGTTAGAAAATAAACACATTCTCCAGACGAAACCACTGTAAAAATCTAAATCCGTAAAATGAGAAGAATCTGAAAATCTGAAGCTATAAAATGAGAGGAATGTGAAATTCATCATTTTCTCAGGTTAGCCCGGTTCGGTGTTAAGCAAACACATCTGATAATCATTAAGATACTCCGTTCCCGTATGAAAAACGAAGGAACGAACTCTAACAGCTGTTAGCAGACGGTAACGTGACAAAATGACGAGAACGATGGTCTCGTAACGCGTTCAACTTGCATGTTTTTCCATGGTTCGAGGAATCATCGTCTTCGATCCTGCATGAAATCAACACCCTGTTCTTTGGAGCAGGGTCTTCGACGTACGTCGTCACGTTTCGTATCCATCTTTCTCTCTCTCTTTCTATGTAAAACAGAGTGTCACGCGAGAAAACACTTGGCAGCCACAAAGCGACGACGAGCTATCGTCGCAGAAGTCTCGAAGCACTTCGGAACGCGACGTACACTCGGGGGCAATGTAGGCTTCTTTTGGATGAGACGATACTTTACAATTTTTCAATTTTCAATTTTCAATTTTCAATCTTTAATAGTCCATGTTTTTCAATTTTTATTTCCCAAACTTTCAAATACTCAAATATACAAATTTCAAGGTTTGCAGATTTTTATTTCAAGTTTCTAAATAATTTATATTTTCAAGTTTGAGAATCTGAGAAATTTCGTGCACTCAAAGTTGTTAAATTTGTAATTTAAGTATTTTTTAATTTTGTAAATTAGATGTTCAGATTTTTCAATTTGGAAATTTTTACATATTTGGATTTTTTGAATTTGAGAATTTTTCTATTCTGAAATTAATAGATTCCCGAATTTTCAGAACACAAAATTCCTAAATTCTGTAACTCAAAATTGCGAAAATGTCCCTACATTCATATTTCCCTAGAATCATATTTTCCTAGGTCCATTATTCTCTAGTTTCATTATTCCCTAGTTCCATGTTTCCCTAGATCCATATTTTCCTAGATCCATATTTCCCTAGGTTCACATTTCCCTAGATCCATATTTCCCTAGGTTCACATTTCCCTAGATCCATATTTCCCTAGGTTCACATTTCCCTAGATCCATATTTCCCTAGAGCCATATTTTCCTAGATCCATATTTCCCTAGGTTCACATTTCCCTAGATCTATATTTCCCTAGATCCCTATTTTCCTAGATCCATATTTCCCTAGAGCCATATTTTCCTACATCCATATTTTCCTAGATCTATATTTTCCTAGATCCGTATTTTCCTATATCCATATTTTCTTAGATCCATATTTCCCTAGATCAATATTTCACTAGGTTCAAATTTCCCTAGGTTCAAATTTCCCTAGATTCAAATTCCCCAGATTTCGCTGTCCCCAAGTTACTATGGTCCCAAACTTTGACCCCAAATTCTTAGACCCTCAAATCCCAGTATTCCCATTTTCATAAGTTTCCTAAATTCCAATGTTTTGAAATCCCATTGTCCTACACACTCCTACTCCGTTCCGAAATTGTGGAATCCCAAAAAAGAGTACTGAAAAATCCACTAGCGAAGAGAAAACTGAACTAGTTAAATTTCGGTGACCATATTTCTAGAGAAGGCAGATTTGCCGTTGACTGTACGCGACGCGAATTGCTCGCTGGCTGTTAAGTAAAAGCGACACACGATACGCGACTAAACGAGAGATACCCTGAATGGGTCACACTATAGAACCAGCGACAGCCGCGAGCTGAGAGAAAGAGAGGCAGGAAAAATACAATGAAGCGTGATCAGTGTGAACCATTTTGCTCGGGGAAGCCGCGTGTACCGAGCATAAGGTGCTCTATCCTCTCGCGATCCTCGAGTCGCAGAACTGGTTTTACACGCGGTCGATTTCGATATATATAAGGACGCGAGACACCGACACAGATACAAACGAAAGAAAATGAACGAAAGAGACGGAGATATATCAAGGATCTTTACATGAACGACTGATGCTGCGCTCCTCGCGATCCAGTCATCCTCTATTTGTCTAATTAGAAGCATCGCGAGATTCTCGGAACTCTACACCGGCTCAATCGATTCTTTTCGATGAGCGCTTGTCACGAGAGCTGTTTGTTCGATTGCGTTCGTAAATTCTGATGTTGGTGGCGTGGGACCATTTTCATTTTTTGAGGGGATTGTTTGTGGACAGCTTAGAGGGAAAATTGTGATTTGGGGAGGAGGGAGTTTGGAATCTGAAAATTTTGGGTCTTGAGGATGGGGGAGTTGAAAATTTGGGTGTGTGCGAATTTGGGGGTTAAAAATTTGGGATTGGAGAATTTGAAGATTTTGAAAGTTGGGGATTTGGCTATCTGGACATGTGAGAAATTGGGGGTTTGGAAATTTGGAAACTTTGAGAGTTGGGGATTTGAGTATTTGGACATATGAGAAATTGGGGTTTGGAAATTTGGAGACTTTGAGAGTTGGGGATTTGAGTATTTGGACATATGAGAAATTGGGGGTTTGAAAATTTGGAGACTGAGAGTTGGGATTTGACTGTTTCGACATATGAGAATTTGGAGACTTCGAGATTTGGGGTTTTGACTATTTGGACGTACGAGGATTTGGGGGTTTAACTATGTAGACATATGAGAATTTGGGGATTTTGAGATTTGGCGATTTGACTATTTGAACATATGTGGAATTGGGGGGTTGGAAATTTGGAGACTTTGAGATTTGGGGATTTAGGGATTTGACTATATGGACATATGACAATTGGAGCACTTTGAGATTTGGGTATTTGTATATTTGAACATATGAGAATTTGGGGATTTGAAAATTTGGAGGCTTTGAGATTTGGGGATTTTGAAGTTTAGGGACATGAACATATCAGATATTTAGGCACATCAGAATTTAGACACTTTGACATTTAGAGATTTGACTATTTAGACATATGAGATTTTGAGGATTTGAATATTTGAGGATATTCAGATTTAGGCATTTTAAGATTTAGGGATTTGAACATATCAAATATTTGGATACATCAGAATTTGATGATTTTTAAATTTGACCATTTTGAGATCTGACTATTTTGACTACATAAGACTATTCTGACTATATAAGAAATTTGAATATTTCAAATATAATAAATCATAAATTGTAAAAATCACAAACTCTCATAATCTGAACATTTGAGACCTGAAGTCAGTAACTTCGAAAGTAGTAAAAAACTGAAAGTTGTACAAACCTCGATTACGCACACCAACCTTGTCAGTATTCAATTCTAGTAGTTTTATGACTAAGCTAAAACGTCGCAATTTTGAACGCGATTAAGTTACAACACGAGAGTTTGCACAAGATAAGATCTGAACGTTCGAGTAAAAGGTACAATTCCGATAATTAAACTGCTTTAACGAATGTAAAGATGCGCACCTACCATAGAGGAAGCTAAGACAAATCAACCGAAAGTAAAGATAGATTAAAATCAACGATATTCATCGCAGCTTTCGTCAGTGGGTTTCTATTAAAGAAACGCAGACCCGCGCTTTCTAAATGCAGAGATTGACGTGTTTGATGCGTATAATGATTCACTCGAATGATACTCGTAGTTCCAGAATAGTGATCAGGTATGAATCAAACGGTCACTGTTGACATAAAAATGATTCACAATAATGTTCATATACAATAATATCGATATTAATATTATGAATAATATTCAATGATCGATGTGTAGTATTATGTGTTAAAGACACAATACATACACGTTCAACACACATTGCAATTTTTATCTTAATTCAAATGAACACGTAATTGAACGCTGTTATCATAATTACCTGTTCATAAATCTTCATTAATAACAAGAGTTCAACGACACGTACCAAAAATTTTATCACAAATAAACCATAAAATCGTATCACGTTCCAGAAGCTCCAACGATTCTCAAAACACAGGAAGCGTTATCTCGTGTGATCCACATTCGCTTCCTATTTCGAGTATGAAAGCACAAATATTGTCTATTTTATCAGAGGAAGACTGCCCACACCTTTCTAGAATTTCCGGTAGCTACAAAATAACGATTTTGTAATTGTCCACTCGATCTCTCATTGTCTTCTTTTGCTTAATTTCACGCACGACTGCCGTGGAAAACTTTCGTTCAATCGCGATGACAATGGCCCCTTGATCTTAATTGCTCGTAATTGCTTTCAATTTCCTTCAAAATTGCTGCCGACATCGACTCAGCACGCAATGCTTCCATAAAGAGACATTTGCTCTCTGCTACTTGCTTTTGAATCATGCTTATTGATGTCAATTAATTTGGAAATTTTCTTTTTCTTTTTTGTAGTCAGTGGGACCACATAACGTTGTTTGTTCTTGAGGCTTTCACGTCTTTTATTTATTCTTTCATCAGGAGAAATGGTCAAAAATTTAATTTGCTGTGTGATAGAAAGCATATTCTCTTCATTATCTATCTTATATCTTTGCTTATTATCTTTGCTTATTATAGCAAAGGTTTGTTATTTAACATCAAAATAGCTGAGCTATATTTCAACTTGTGTGTCATAAATAAAAATCATGTACAAGACCAAAATTAAGAAAGGGTCATACAGTCTCATTTAATTTATACTCTTCATAACTTGAGGTTATGTAAAGTCTTCTTCTTGTTATTTAACTTCAAAGTAGCTAAGCCATATTTAATTTTATATGACATGAATAAAAATCATACACAAGATCAGAAATAAAAAAGAGTTATACAGTCTCATTTAATTTATATTTTTCATAACTTGAGGTTATGTAAAGTCTTCTTCTTGTTATTTAACTTCAAAGTAGCTAAGCCATATTTAATTTTATATGACATGAATAAAAATCATACACAAGATCAGAAATAAAAAAGGGTTATACAGTCTCATTTAATTTATATTTTTCATAATTTGAGGTTATGTAAAGTCTTCTTCTTGTTATTTAACTTCAAAGTAGCTAAGCCATATTTAATTTTATATGACATGAATAAAAATCATACACAAGATCAGAAATAAAAAAGGGTTATACGGTCTCATTTAATTTATACTTTTCATAACTTGAGGTTATGTAAAATCTTCTTCTTGTTATTTAACATCAAAGTAGCTAACCAATGTTTAATTATATATGTGATGAATAAAAATCATGCGCAAGATCAGAAATAAGGAAGAGTTATACAGTCTCATTTAATTTATACTTCATAAGTTGAGGTTACGTCAAATCTTTTGATCTCAACTTCGTGTTAAAATGTCAAACACGCAACGTAACCTAAAATTACACCCTACTTACATATTACATCTAACGATGTTATGTTATAAACGTGTATTCTGTCATTAAATAAGGAAGAATTAGAAATAACAGTCTAAACCGTAGACTTAGGATTCCGAGTAAAGGACATAATGTTCTGATCACATATACTATCACACAGATATGCTCTACCGTGCATCATTTCGATTAACTCAGAAATAATTCCAGGCAATTGAACGGACTTAATCGCAAAGCCTAGCGAAAGTAAGAGTGCGTCGGCAATCATAAGCAAGCGTGCCCTAAAGGGAGCGACATTTACGTGTCCCACGAATCGTTGTCTCGATTTTGCAAGAGCCACGCGAGCTACATACGAGCTCGTCGAACGAAACTCGTTCGGCTATGTAATTCCACGTGAAAGTAGTAGACACGTCGGGCATAATTTTAAAGGCGCGTGTTACCGCCGCGCGTTTCGCGAACGATGATGAAGTACCCTTTCCGCGTCTCCCGCGGTCGAATGTTTCCGATGTCGAAATCGACCCGCGAAAAGTATCTGGCGACCCATGTTCCGATCGAAAAACGATTATGATTCACGACGAATCGACAGATAGTTATCTCATTTTGTCCTATTATCTATGCCCTATTATCTCGTCGATCAATATACTCATAATTTCTGTTGTACCTTACTAATACATATTTACAATTTTGGGCTATCTATTTCAGTGAAATTTGGGATGTAAAAATTGCAGAGGTACTTTTATTTTGCTGAGGTAATTTAAATGAACACTGTATATATATTAGGGGAAGTCCACTGCTAACCTAACCTAATAATTGCTACCCCAAACAACTGGTACCAGTGTGTCATTGAAACAATTGATATTAATTTATACACATGTATAACATATGAATACGCTACAAGTTCCATTTGATGAAACTTTCGTTCAATTTTGAAACACCTCTCCATAAAATTCTGCAATAAATTTAACATTCGAGTAATTCGAAATTTTTGCACGGGTACATCAAACGATCGTTGTAATGAAACTTGCAAATAATTTTGCACAGTACCCGTCTGTTACAATTTCTCTTCTCAATAGAAGCAGTAAAAGGAACAGTAACACGTGTTGTGCTGTTATCATCGAATCAATAAAATTCCCTGTGTAATTACTGCGTATAACCCGTGCTTTCAAAGTCTTTTACATTTTAATGACTAATGTTCCCATGTAACTGTACCGTGATTCGTAAGACACATTTGAAAACTTTCCTCTGTCGTTGGATCGCAAAATGATATCTCTCGATGCCTACGATAAGCCTGAGTTATTACCGTTTCTTAATAAGAAACATCATATCGGCGGAACTATTAGTATCTTTCATCTCGGAAAAAAAGAAAGAAAATATAAAAAGAGGAGAAGAATAGTGACAACGACAAGCCGATACAAAACTCTTGTTGCTCGACGATGCTCGTTAATTTTGCATCGTTTTAGTCATTGTTTCTTGTGCGTTCCGAATAGTCCTAGCTTCCTACATAGTGCCGGGCTTTATTAACAGCGAATGCTTCTCAAATAATAAATTACTTCGTCCAACTGACGTGTATGTACATTCAGATGCACCGCGTGCCTTCTTCTTTGTCGATAAACCTATCAGTCGAGCGAAGAATTTACAACATATTTAAACCCCGTACCGCAAGCCGCTTGTTACATAGGCGAAAAAAGAGAAAAAGTATTGAAAGCAAACGGCTCGGTGCGAGCACGAGGCTAACGCGTGCGTTATAAACATTGAAATGCAAAAGCGGTGGAACGACGAACGAGCACTGCATCGAATGCAGGATATCATCGATTTCAAGTCGTCACACGTTCCTTAAATATTGTTACACAACAAAGATCAGTATTCGTTTAGAACCTATTCTAGCGTTCTTTAGAATACTTTGTAAATAAGATACGGTGCGAATAGATTTTTAGAGGAGAATGGGGATGCATACTTTCGCGTGCGACGGGCTTTTGTTCGAGGATGCTGGGTAATTAGAATATTTGCGAGGTATGAAGGCAAAGGCTATTTTTAGAAAATTTGGAATTGAATTTAAAGTGAATTGTTGTGAATTTTTAGATTCTTAAGCTGGGGATTCTCAAGGGTTTAAATTTTTGAATTTACAAGTCTTTCACAAATTCCAAACTATTAGGCTTCCAAGTTCTGAGGGCCTCTGATACTATAATTTCTGGAGTTCATATCCCAAATGTTCACATCCCCAAGTTCCTATATCCCCAATTCCCACATCCCCAAATTCCCAGATTTGTAAATTCTGCCATCTCCAAATTCTCATATCCCAAACTTCCCACATCCCCAAATTGTCACATTCCTAAATCGTCACATCCCCAAATTTTCACATCCCAAATTCTGACACCCCCAAATTCCCACATTCCCAAAATCCCACAACCCAAAATTGTCACATCCCCAAATTGTTACATTCCCAAATTGTCATATCCCCAAATTGTCGCATTGCTAAATTGTCACATCCCCAAATTGTCACATTCCCAAATTGTCACATTCCTAAATCGTCACATCCCCAAATTTTCACATCCCAAATTCTGACACCCCCAAATTCCCACATTCCCAAAATCCCACAACCCAAAATTGTCACATCCCCAAATTGTTACATTCCCAAATTGTCATATCCCCAAATTGTCGCATTGCTAAATTATCACATCCCCAAATTGTCACATTCCCAAATTGTTGCATCCCCAAATTGTCACATCCCCAAATTATCACATCTGCACATACTCATGTCCTCAAATTCCTACATCCTTAATTTCCTTCATTCCCAAGTACGTAGTAATTACATATGTGCACCTCATGCAAATTCACCAATAAAACAAAAGTTGCTAAAACGACGATTTTCACCAATCTCGAAAAAGTGGCACAAAGCATTATTAGACGCGTGTATGAATTTTCGATCGGATAATATAGATGCATCGCTACCAACGGGGAAGCGCATTGATGTCAAGCGAATAAAGGCCGGGTTGCACATAAATATTTCATACATCGTACTGCTAGATATACAGATGTCTGCGGCCGCACGATAAACCATTGAAAGATAGACGGTTGAGAATGCGCTTAACCGTTCCCCGCGTCAGTCATCGTCAATGTTGTTCCATAAAAATTACCGGACGTTTGATTTTTGCAAGCTGCACGCTTGCTGGAACGCGGTACCACCGTTGCATATGAAATGCCGATTCGATATCCTATACGAACGCCGATGTAATCAATCATTTTTATGTTAAGTCGAACAAGGAAACGGTCGGCCGCGATCTCCATCAAATCTTCCCTCGATTTTAAATGAATTCCAAAGTATTCGACTCATCGGTCAGTATAGGTAGGAGATGGTGACATATTATTGTCAGGAATTTCAAAGTTGCATTTGGGATGCTGGAAACCGGAATTTCAACGTCACTTTTTGTGGGAGACGTGTTTTTAAGAGATGGGAAAGGTGGAAGGAAATTTATTGTGATATTCTTCAAGAGTGGGAGAGCTGCAGAGGACTATGGTTAATAATTGAAGAGGATTATTGGGGGATTAAGAGGTTACAAGGTATCGCATTTGTTAATCTTTGAATCTTCATATAAATTCTTAGATCCTTGAATTCTGAAATTTTAGAGGTAAACATTTTCAAGGTCCCAAATTCTTAGATCACTACGTTCTCACATATTCACATCTCCATCTCCACATTTTCACATTTCCATATATTCACATCTCCACATATCCGTATCTCCACATATCCACATATCCACATATCCACATATCCACATATCCACATCTCCACATATCCGTATCTCCACATATCCACATCTCTACATCTCTAACTTCTCACATCCTCAAATCCTCACATTTCCATATTCTCACATCCTTAAATTCTCAGATCCCCCAATTCCTAGATATCCAAATTCTCAAATCCACAAATTCCTAAATCTCCAAATCTCAAACTCCCCAAATTCTCAGGTCTCCCAATTTTCACATCTCCAAGTTCTCACATCCCCATATCCTCACATCTCCAAATCCTCATATCTCCAAATTCTGACATCTCCTAATTTCCAGGTCCCCAACTACCTAAATCTCCAAATCTTCAACTCCCCAAATTCCCACGTCCCGAAACTCTAAATTTCCCCAATTCTCCCAAACTCTCACCCGCCCAAGTATTTTCAAAAAAATCCATGCCATACATAAATAAATCAAAATATTGTAAAGTCCTAAAATCTTCATCCACAAATACATCTCTAAAAAACTTCAGAATCAAGACGGAAGTCCTGGTATTCGATTAGGAGGATATTTCGCGTAGCCAGCTCACCGTTAAATCGTCTTCGTTTCCCTCGCACGTTTTCCCCGTCGATTCTGCGAACCTTTACCTGCAGAATCGACCGCATCCTCAACCATGATTTACACCCGGTATTTATGATGCAACGTAAAATCGCGTAAAACTTTTCGCCATGCAGCCAGAAGCGTCTTGAAACGTCTTCTAGCCTATTCGACGTCTGCTTCCTCTCTTTCCGGCTTGTTGCCTCCGTTTGTGTACGTCTCGCAACGTGATATATGAAATATTTACGCGCGATCCGGACTTTATTCCTTCGACCCGACTACGTCTCAAGAGGTACTGATAACGTCTTGCTATCAGAGGAACCGAGAGATTAACCGGAACTACGCTTCGTGTTTGGTCATCGATTTTTAACTGTCAAATTCGTTTCCTCTCTTCGCTGCTAGTTTTGTTCGTATGCAGCTGAAAATGCATTCGTATTCAAAATGAAATTCTATTTGAAATAAAATGTTTATTATTTTTAATTTCGTTTATATATCGTGTTTAAAAGCATAATTTCTTTGGATAGTGGTTTTGTTGATTAGCAGACACGAATCTACTGCTTTCAGAAGTCTGTCAAAAATGTCAAATATTTTTTAACGAGTTTCAAACAGAATAAACAAGAAATTTATTATTTGTAACTTCATTTATATAGAGTGTTTAAAAAAAGCATTATTACTGTTTTTATGGATTAGAAAACATGAATGTACTGATTTTAGAAGTCTATAAAAAATATCAAATATTTTTTAACAAATTTAAAATAGAAGAAACGAGATATTTATTATTCTTAACTTCATTTATACATAGTGTTCAAAAAAAGCATAATTACTGTTTTCATTCCATAGGAAACATAAATGTATTGTTTTTTGAAGTCTGTCAAATACATCAAATATTTTTTAACAAGTTTAAAATAGAAGAATATAAAACTGAATATAAAACACCGTGCTACTTTGTTAAAAACGTGTCTCTATTTTCGGCAAGCTTTGAAAATCATGTATTACTCTGAGTCATCGTAAAGATATTGATATGCAGTCGCAATGTATCGTAAAAATAGCGGCGTTACATAAAGAACGTAATAAAAAGTTGCAAATGTTTCAGGAAGTTATGATAACTTGCAACAGAATTCCTGTCAATTATTTTCTGCGAATTACTAGCGATTAAATGGACGTCGAATAATTTCTGTTTCTAGAACATCATGGAGACACCAGTATGCGAAAGACTTCCTGTTGCAATTAGTTGATCATAAATCATGTTCGTCGCGATTGTGAATCAGCGAAATGTGTACACTGTACAGTTGTCAACCCATGAGGTGGCGCGTGATGGACGCAGAGTAAAAGAAACTCTAGGACAAAATAAGAGGAGGCTCTTAAGCGCCCTCTTTTGTAAAAAGAACCAATCAAATGAAAGTAAAAGAAGCTCTATCTCTGCCATGAACACCTTAGCTACATTTCATCAAATAAAACTAACAATGATAATAATAACTGCATCATGCAATTCGCTTTGTCTCACTCATTCCTTAAACCTTTTGCAGACTGTAATTATTTTTGACCTAATTACCTGACAGTTCGAGACCACCTTCAAATACTATATCAATACCAAAAATACGTGCAACTCCACGAGTCTATTTTTCTATTTCACAGCTGTTTCAAACGCGTCTTCACGCGCCAACTCGTGGGTTGACATCAGTACAGTTTCCGTGCGCCATTTCATTAGTGCCGAGCATGATGTTCCTACAATTCTAAATCAGAAAATGCAGCTTCTGTTTCCTGATCCGTCTGTTTCCTTTGAACCGAGAAAGGTAGGTAAGTCCCGCACAGAAGTCGCCGAACGAGTATCCAACGAACGGTGAAGCCGAACAATGCTCGTTGCAAAAGGCGTTCGCCTTATCAATTCGTACCGTACATTATTTCCATCCGACCGGGGATAAATAGTCGATTGTCATCGACACACCGTGCGCATGTAATTGGTTCGGTTTTAGATCGAATTCGCGGTATAACTTACGATTGGGATAATAGCTGGCGACTACCGTTGTCGCCGCTCGTAATCTGCCCGGCATAAATCACGGAAATGAGCGACCAGAACACTTTCGAGTAAATTCGTTTCATTTTTTTTTAATTAATTTCTGTTTGAGAAACATTAGGGATTAGATTTTGCGATGTTTAGTTTAGGAGTAGTTTTGGAATTTTTGTTTCATTAGCGGTTTTGGAATTTTTATTTTATTAACGGTTTTGGAATTTTTATTTTATTAGTGGTTTTGGAATTTTTGTTTTATTAGCAGTTTTGGAATTTTTATTTTATTAGTAGTTTTGGAATTTTTATTTTATTAGTAGTTTTGGAATTTTTATTTTATTAATAGTTTTGAAATTTTTATTTTATTAGCAGTTTTGGAATTTTTATTTTATTAGCGATTTTGGCATTTTTGTTTTATTAGCAGTTCTGAAATTTTTTTCTTATTAGTAGTTTTGGAATGTTTATTTTATTAGTAGTTTTGGAATTTTTATTTTATTAGTAATTTTGGAATTTTTGTTTTATTAGCGATTTTGGAATTTTTGTTTCATTGGCGGTTTTGGAATTTTTATTTTATTGGCGGTTTTGAAATTTTTATTTTATTAACGGTTTTGGAATTTTTATTTTATTAGCGGTTTTGGAATTTTTAATTGTGACGTTAATTAAATTATGATGACATTAATTAAGAAATATTAATCCAAAGTATTAATTCTTCTGGTTATCTAAAGTTAATTTATAATTCAAACTTGAAGGTGGTTGAAGGTTGATTTTGATTCAGGTATTTCATTAACAATAAACTTGCATTCATTGAAACTTCTGATGAAGTACTTCTTCATCGATCGAAATTTATTTTTGATTTAATCAAATTTAATCATCGATTAAAACTTGTTTAAAAAACTTGACTAAAAATTGGTCCAATCGCACCCAATCAAGAGTTTCAACTTCTGACACAATTAAATCTGATTAAAAATGAAAATTTTTGCAGTTAAAATCATTTATAACCTTCAAACTGGAAATTTAACCCTGACTTCATAACTGAGTCGAAATAAAACTTCACGACTTAACAAAATGCAGAGTTTATTGAGCGTCCACTGAAAATTATGCGAAGTTATATTTCAATTTTACGACTCGTTCTGAAATCATTTTATGACATCTATATTTTCAAAAGGATTTAAAATGTCTGCACTTGCATTTCCTTCGCTTACTTTGACTCACGCGTTACGTGAACGAAATTAACGAACTACCAGGAAGAATCGGTTTCTTAAGTCGCCAGCTTTTGCTGTTTTGTTTTTGAACTGGGTCATACATAAAGACGAAGGAAATGAGCAGCGTTCGCGGAAATACACGATGCAGAACGTACGGGAATATAACAAGTGGAATCGTAAAGTAAAACCGTGTAAATCTCATAATCAATGAACCGAAGAAAGTTGAACAAGATTGCACCAAATGTAATCAAGAATTTATGGACAGATTCCTGTTAGCCAATCAAAATTCACAGGAAACATTATCTGGTAAATTTAATTTACTACTGTAGACAATAAATAGATATTAATAATTTATTGGATAATTTATTGAAATCGATGACCGAACGATAATGACAAAATAAACTAAACTAGTCTTGACTTCACACCATGCATCTATCTCATAATACTAGAATATAATAATCGATATGCCTGATATAATAAGATGCCTGAACAATATAAACATAAAGAAGCTCGATCGAAAGGTTTCACCCCCGACAAAGAGAGAACGAAAGCGTTAACTCGTGACAATGATGTAAAACACCACGGAGCTCGAACGTAACTGGAAAGGTTCTGTAAACACGATCATTGCTTCCGGTAGGGACTGTAGTCTGAAGAAGAAACACCGAAGAGGCGTAATCCTTCGGAGGACAAGCAACATATGTTGACCACGTGGTCCATATGAGAAAGAGCTGCTCGAACGCTTAAACAAATGACGGAAAATCGACTAATTTTTAACGACCAGTACTTCCTCCTCGAAGGTTCTAAGCACACTTTCTGGAACTGGCAAATTGTCCCATAATAATCTGTGAATATTTGAACGATACTCGCTAAAACGTTCGACAAACCGCAAGAAATTAGAATACGATTTATCTATGGGACAAGGTATTGTTTGCTTTACTATCGACGATCGATGACCGTTTCCGTAGAGGGAAAAAAAGGGCAGAAAAATCGGAGTCGCAATCTTATCAACGTTGACAGCGGATTCTATCAAGAACGAGTCGGAGTTTGAGTCGCACGACAAACACGAGTATCTGTGTGACTCGACCGTCTCGAAAACACACGCGCATTATGTTTATTCGGAGGTGATAAATGTCCGACCGCCATTCACAAGTCGGCGGACTGTCGATCGCGCCGGAAACATCACGTAAGAACGATTTATGGCCGAAGAAACACTTTCGTGATCCCATCCGCGGTAGCCCGCACGTGTTCACCATAAGAATTCGATCGCTCGCGGAGACCGCTATGTTCTTACAGCGCCGTGCACCGTAAGCTTCCATAACAAAATGGATGTAGGGAATGTTAGTGGTTGGGTGCTTCTTTGGATTGGAGGATTGGAAAATTTGGGACTTGGATGGTTGGGAAATTTAGGAGATGGGAAGTTGAAAATGTTTGGGTTTGATTTGGAGATTTAGAAGTGCAGGAGTTTGGGAATTTAGGTATTTGAATATTGTGGGGATTTGAAGGGGTGAGGATTTGGGAATATGGTGATTTGGGGATGTGGGAATTGGGGATGTGAGAATTTGGGAATATGGGAATTTAGGGATGTGAGAATTTGGGAATGTGAGAATTTGGGAATATGGGAATTTGGGGATGTGAGAATTTGGGAATGTGAGAATTTGGGAATATGGGAATTTGGGGATGTGAGAATTTGGGGATGTGGGAATTTGGGGGTGTGAGAATTTGAGAATGTAGGAATTTGGAGATGTGAGAATTTGGGAAGGTAGGAATTTGAGGATGTGGGAATTTGGGGATGTGAGAAATTGGGGATGCAAAAATTTTGGAATATAAGAATTTGAGAATGTCAGAAGTTTGGAATATAAAAATTTGAGAATGAGCTAATTTAGTGATATGGTAATTTGGGGATGTGAGAATTTGGAAATGTGTTACTTTATGAAGATGAGAATTTTGGGTTTTAGGAATTTGAAAATTCTACAGTACTATAATTAAAGGATTTGGAATTTGTAAATTTGAGAGCTTGACAATTGCGACATTTAATACTTGTAAATTTACAAATCCAAAAATTTAAAATATTTAATATCGTAACTTGTAATGTCAGAAGTTTTAAAAATGTCAGAACATGAAAACTTGAAAATTACAAAAAAAACATTTACAAACTTCAATTCAGAAATCAGTCGCTTTGAAATCCTACAAATTTGCAAATGTAGCAAAAAAGCGTAGGAATTTAAATATTATAAATGTACAGGGACAACAATTTGCTAACAATTAGCTAAATTGCAATTCTATGTAACTAAACTAGTTACCCAAGTTTCGATAATTTTATAATATTTCTCGTTTACTTATAGTTTGTAGTTCACTTTATCTACTCGATTATATTATGTCGTGTCTGAGAGTACTAAATGACTGACTATATAACAAAGATAAATCCTTCGTCTGTGCGCTCTTATTTATAATCGCCTCGAGTCTATCTTGCGAAACGTCTTCAGAAGGTTTCTACGATTAGGTTGTGATCAAATGTATCTGTACTTCCTTGTCACGTTTTTTTCTCGGTTATAGTTGTTCAATTCTCTACTTCACTTTCAAACTCTAAATTATGTTGAATGTAGTTACTATGGATTTCGATTATTAGATATTGTTTAGGAAAATATATTTTCAAAAATATATTGTGTTTTAAGAAATTAATTTCTTATTCTTTCTACATAACAAAGTTTTGAGACATAATTTTGAAGCATCTAACAGAGAAGAAAATCTTCTGAACTAACTTAAAATCTTTTGGAATAACTTAATTTTCAGAAATAATATCTACAACACTTGATTTCATATTGTATTTCAATAACTTCTTATATAAAGTCTAAACAATCCATCTAAATAAAAAAGGCTCTAAAATTTCCTATAAAGAACAAACTTTGCATAGACTTGCACATTTGTATCCAAAGGTGTCCACATTCTGATTTGTGTCCACAAAGCAGAATTGTCCCATAATTCGTAGAAATTCACCTGACA
Organism: Megachile rotundata; assembly: GCF_050947335.1. Taxonomy (NCBI): domain Eukaryota; kingdom Metazoa; phylum Arthropoda; class Insecta; order Hymenoptera; family Megachilidae; genus Megachile; species Megachile rotundata. Next base: position 7,072,305 of record NC_134991.1, on the reverse strand, counting down.
GTAACTATAATATCCCAAAGCATGCAAGATTATTCGTTCAAAAAAGAACAAGCCGAAGGTTTCGTAGAAAACAACATTGCCATTCGTCCCTTTGACCAAGAAATTCTGACCGTGTTACCCCGGTATTCCAAGAAACGTCCCATGGGCCTCGAATCGCGAAAAGCTTCAACTAGGTATAGTTTCGCAATTTCAATTTCAAGGCAGTCCCTTCTTCTGCACCACAACAATAGATTCTGCAGAGTGTGCCATGACGAAACAACCAACGACGCGGTCTAGCGTCGATTAAAAGCAAAGCACGTTCGCAGAATTTGCTCATCGGCATCGCGTGTGATTCGACTCGCAGAAAATAACTTGCTCTCCCGCCTCGAAAGATTCTATTGTCGCGGACTGTGGACATTTCAGTGTTGTAGTCGTTCAAATATTATGGTAATTCTTACTGAGATCATGCGAGGAATATACTGTTAGGGACATTGAAACAATGTTACAGTTGTGATACCGGAATCGATGTGGAGAGCTTAATCTAGTTTTGTATCGAGAGCTTAATCGATCGCGATAAATAGCGATAAATGACACGGAAAGTGATACCAATAGTTTCGATTTTTAATAGTTAAGCTGTGGAATTATTTGCGTTTTTTTGTTGGTTTAGATAGAAGTATTTGCTAAGTTATTTGCTGCAAAACAGCTAACAGTCTTCAGTAATGGCGGTACTGCCATTTTATGAATTATATTTTATCGAGGAAGAGAAGTATTTCACGGAAATGATTTAGAAAATTATTTTACAATTTTTATGAACGATTAGGGGAATCTTATGACGTGCACATGCAAGTGTATGCTACAAAATATTTTATATTAAACAACGAAAAGTAAATTGAATTTTGATATTAGGTTATGTCAATTTCACGTTTCTAAAGACACTGAACAATCTTTAGTCTAAATGTCATGTTTTTTTAAAACAATAAATTTAAAAAATTACAGCTTTACGATTCTAAGGACACTGAATAATCTTTAGTCTAAATGTCATATTTTTTAAAAACAAGTACAACTTCACGTTTCTAAAGACATGGAACAATGTTCAGTCTAAGTGTCATATTATTTTAAAACAATAAATTTCAAACAATTACAACTTCAAGTTTCTAAAGACACTGAACAATCTGTACTCCAAACGTCAATTTTGTAAACCAATAAATTTAAAACAATTACATCATTCAAAAACTTCATTTCAGATACTCTGAACAAAAATTTTGAAAGATAAAATTGCATTAAAATTCCTGAATAAAAGTAAATTCTTGGAATAATCCTCGAACAGCTGCGCAAGTGGAATAAGTTCCCAGTGATAATTGGTACGATCAAACGCGAATTAACGTGTCGGAGCACGTTCGAACAGAAGGAGGATTGTTTACGCGCGAAATGGAGGATCAAAATTAACGCGTGCAGATTTAATCGGCTGGGAATGCCAGGAGGATGATGATCCTCGATGATGTCATTGCAACATTGAGCAGAATCGTAATCAGGATTTCGCCTTCGAGAATCATGCATACTCGCCGAGCGAGTCGTCGGTAGATACTGATCACCAGTTCGATAAATCGAACGATTACGGACCACTACTACCGTTTGTCGTTGGTGATCGCAGCTACGGCTACCTTCAACTTGTTTAGAAGCGACTTAGCTATGCGGGTTACCTGAGCCTTTTCAATTCTGCCCTCTTCGAATTATTTTGTTTTGGTGCGGTAAACAAGAAACTTCATACATAAAATACTATTTTGCATTTTTATTTTATATTAATATTTACTTGACTGTTTGCATCTTGCCTTAATCTGTATGTTTTTTTAAATATCCACCTTTGTAGAAGTTTGACCAAATTTTTGAAAAATAAGTTCCCTCAAAATTCAAATGATTGTGTTATTAAATGCATCTAATTTTTAAGAAGAAAAATGAGGAAAATTGTCTGTAACTTACACATACGAATGTAGAATGTTATTAAGATAAAAACAATCATGATTGTGACTTTTAATGAACGAGTTCTACGTATCAACATGTGACTTAATTAATAGTCATTAAGCAAGGTTTAAATAAATCTCTTGTTGAAAAACAAGTCCGTGTCATTAGGTATATAGATAATTACACGATTCAAGTAAATCCAAAACATATGCCACTTCTCTGAACGTGGAAAAATATTATACAGTAGAAGGTGCATTTTGAATTTGCTTTCTGATTATCGATGAGATAGTAAATCAGAGTCAATAGTTCACTAATCAGTTCCAACGAAGAATCCAAGGTTGCAATCGGTACGGAAATTTTGAATGATTCATACCCCGATTAAAGAGAACGATTATTTAGAAAGTCATCGGTTCGGTCGATGCGTTAATCATTGATATTCCGATGATTTTCATTTTTTTTCACAGAAGCAAAAGCCATTGATACTGTTTAAACTTTGTAGTTAATAGACATGTCATATCACACCAATTTATTACACCGATTTTATCGTCATTTTCGCGTAATGACAATGTCAAATAATAGTAGAATAAATGATAACAGTGTAGCGATCGTTATCTAGATTTCTAGATAACAATTCCTAGCAACGTATCACGTAACATTGAAATTGCAATAATTTCAAGGCGATCGAGGAAAAACTATTCGAAACCTTCGTATAAATCGTTTGGTAATCTGGGTTAGGTCTGGGTTAGGTCAATAAGATTATCAACGTCACTTTCGACACTCAACAGAACCACGTTTGACAGCTCGACGAGCACACACGTAAAACGCGTGAGCCTCTCGAACAGCTTGATAAAAGGCGTCTCACGATAAACAAATATTATCCACCTTTCAATTTCTCCTGATCAACGTCAAAACAAATGACGTTCATTTATTACTTCAATTGTTGTAACTGGTCAATTGTTTGTAACTGTTCAAACAATGCAGATGAAAAATTGAAGCTAATTTATTATTTATGATTGAACAGTGAACCAGTCACAATTTGAGTGCACGAACTGGTTTCGTGTATTCTTTTTAAACATTGGCTACATGATAGAAAACAAGATGTCAGTAACTGAGTTAAGTTTACATAAATATTTTGATTTGCCTTTCAGGTAAATTATTAAATATTTGTGATACATTTTCTTTCCTGTCTTTTTGTTATGGTCTCTTCCTGAGCTGCACTTATCTTTTAAAGCCTAATCAAGGTTATTTTAAAACCCGGTCACTGATGATGAATGGTGAGACAGAACATGATCTGTGATCAATGATTAAGTTTCGAGATAACTCTGATTAGGTACAGAACCATGGTGTGCTTTGAACGTCGATAAGCGCTCACGTGCGCGGGCTTTTAAATTTGAAGACGAATTACGCGCATGCTCGGTCAAAGTGTCACTTGTCACGAGAAGCTCAAATAAACATTACCGTTCATGAAAAATGTCGAATTTGAAACAAATGAAAATGCACGAGTTTGAAGAAGTGAAGTTTACCTGGAATTTTCGTGCAGACAGCTCTGCCAGTCAGAAGCGCGGCACCGACGAGAGTGCGGCATGCATCCACGTGTTCAGTCAGCAAGGTTAGCTCCACTTGTACAAACGCGGCTCGAAACACGCCACAAGTTGCCACCCACCGTGTGTTCCACGGCCACGAACAGAACCACCAAATAACCACGATTTTTCACCGAAGAAAAAAGCCGCGTCACGTTGATTCACGAACTGTCGCGGTACACCGCGTCGCGCGAAATTCGAAATTGAACCTGAGATGGCGCCGGTGTTGCACGTGGCGTTACACTTTTCAAACTCGCGCAAATGGCTCGACGTTAATTCGCGCACTCGCGTACCGATTTTACAAGTACACTGGTAACAACGTTTACACGTGAAACGTTTTAAATCACGTCGCTGTTATCCTCGCTGAACAGAATCTCGCGCGAAAGATTCCGCTCGGCCTAGCATCGATCGCGAGGCCCCAGAAGTCGGAGGATCCAGCGCGTCTGTTTAATCCAATTTAGTCCGAAGCGTTTGCACGGAACGAACACGTTCGAAACGACGCTACACGCTGCACGATAAACTACTTTGAGAGAACCAACCGTCTGGCACGAGCGCCGCGGCGACACTGAGAAACGACGACGACGTTCAGCACTGCTTACTGCTCGCTCGGCACGCTACTACTACGCGGCAGGCGGCAAGCCGACCATACGACCGCTCTACCCTTCTCTCTTTCTCTCTCTGTCCTTTAATCGTCCCCCTATGTTCTTCCTTCTCCACGCGTTTTCTCCGTCCCTTTTCTACCGTTCCTCCTCTTTCCTGCTTTTTACTCTTCCCGCTCGTTTCTCTTTTTTCCCCCAGTGCTTTTCTTAGCCCCTTCGTCAACCCCTTCCTCCTCCCTCGTGTTACTGTATTTCTCGGTTTTTAACCGATGTCTTCGATCGTTTTGTAACAACGGTTTCTTTCCGCCGCTTCTTCGGCCGGTTCCTGTTTCTCTCCCTTTCGCATTTTTTCCTCTCGCGACCTATCTCTCTCCCACGCTCCCTTATCTGCGCTCTTATCCGCCCGTTCCTTTCTTCATCCGTTTTGCTCTCTCTCCGATTCTCTCACGCTACCTGGGAGAGACGAGGAGCTGCCAAAGCGACCAACCGCCGACTCGGGCGGGAACTCGTCAATGCGATACGTGTGCATACGGCGTCCCTCCTCGCAATCGCTCATGGTTGTTCCGTTGTGCACGCATAAGCACCCGCGTGAACGCGTACGATACACAGCTACATTTACTGCGTGCCGGGCGTGGGTGATCGGAGAAACGTTTTCATGAAAATACACTTTCGTTGCGGAGAAACAGATGTGTGATCTGTTTGAAGCTGCTAATGTTGATAATCGGCTCGATAAGTGTCGATAATGTCAAACGTTCTCGATAATTTGATATATCAGTGATATCGGCGAGATAACGTCGAGGTAAAAAAGTGACCGACGTAGAATTTACAATGAATTTTCACTATTTTTAGCTGCACTTGACAGTTAAATTATACTGTTCAAATAAGAGTAATGAATGATAAAACACGGCCTGACCTTACGTATACAAATCTGACTAAACCTTTATCAAATACGTGGAAGCGTGAACGTGACCAAATATAACCATGACCTAAGTTCACGTATCTTAACCTAATTTGAGATTAATAGTAATCTAAACCTAACCTAACTTCATCTAACGTAACCTAATATATTCTTAAGTTGACTACATCTAGCTTAACAGAACCCTAACCTAAGTTCAATAATGGTAATCTAACTTTACCTAATAGATTGTAATGATGAAAGCTAACTGAAACTACGTTAAACCATGATATTTAACTATATTAGTTTAACTTAGTTTACTTTAATCTAACCTGATCTAGCACACATAAACTACAAAACTATGTATCAAATTAAAAGTTGAAATAAGTGAAGTTATGCATTTTATCGTAGTTTAATCCCTGCCTTTAACGGTACCTGTATAATGTGGATATAACGTTAAATATCAATAAAATATCAATAATGTATCGGTAATCGATACGCATGCTTTCAGTCGAACACGGTACTTACCCTCTGAAGTATTTGACGTTCCAGCAATGGAATGCCCGGAGATTGACGAACCTCCGACTCCACACAATCCGATCTTTACTTGACATTTGCACCCCGTGTTTGAACAAATAAGACAATCGATTGAGATGTCATCTGTTTGCTATTGATATTTCTGTAAGTTTACCATAGAACACTTGTCGGGAACAATGAATTATGTTGTTCAAGAGATATTCCTATTTGAAGTCATGTCAGACTTTCCAAACCAACAGTTAATGGACCACGGAAGGAAATTCTGTATTTGCACATAATTTACAATATATAAGCGTTGTAAACAGGGTGTATCAACAAGTTACTAAACATTGCATAAGAACTTTCTTTAAACATGAACACACATGTATACATGACTACTTTAAATGACAACACCTTCAGTCATAGATACACTTAAACATACAGTCTGTTTATAAAAAGATTATAAAAAGTCTGATTATATACAAAGTGTATAATACTGTGCTAAAAACTGCCTCAAAGACCTGTAATAAGATTCAGTATTAATTTCACAATTGCATGTATCACGCGAAAAATGCATACCGCGATAGTAGTTCACAACCCGCACCTGGTTAAAATATTTGAACAACGCGGTCCAGGCAGCAGTCCAGTAAATCGACGGCCCGCAATTAAAACCGTATCCTTCGCATCCGTGAGATAAGGCGAAATAGCTTAAAAGGGAACAGTATTTCCCGACATGGAGGCTCGCATAGTCTCGGAAAATTTATCGTATCGCAGCCGATCGGCGGAATGCAAGGATACGTTGGTGGCACCGTTGCGATACACTGTTTCGTCCTCCAATCCTACAAGCCTCCGTGTCCTTGGAACCGGGAATCCTGGGGCATTAATTTCGTCGTAGATGTATCATACGAAGGAACACACGTCTTCTACGGTCTCAGCTGTTTCCTACGGACGTTGTATACAGTCCGCACACGGATACACGTCTTTTCCTATCTCGAGTGAATAGAATACAGCACCGTGTCGCCTCATGGTCTACCACACCAACGGGTTCCCGCCTTGCACTCCACAATGTTTCGTAGGCGAAACACGAGGTCATGGGGCTCGGGTAGCTTTGATTTAACCTGTGTTGGTGCTAATAGCTCCGGGTTTTTCGATTTAACTGGCCAATGAACTTTGAATACATTTTCTAAATAGCTGCCAATTGTCTACGGTGACGATTGGTCACCGGCTCGAATTAACCACCTTTGTGTGCTAAACTTGATTGCTATGTTGGAACACGGTAATACCTCTTTATTTTCAAGCAGGGTTATACGTGGTTTAAATGCTAATGGACTGGAAATATTTACATCGTGTTTGGATGATTTTTTTGGTGAATATTTTGTTGGTCAGGTGTTCAACATTTATGGGTGGAGGAGGGTGATCTTTCAAGAACGCAAAGATGGAGGTCTTCTAAATTTTTTAAACTTTTACATCTCTATACTTTTACATTTGCATATTGTTAGACCTTCAAATTTCTAACCATCAAGATTTTCAATTTTTTACAATTTATTCATTTTTCAAATTTTCAAATTTCAACCAAGTTCCCAAATTTCTAAATTCTCAATTTTGTTAAATATCCATATTCCCATATTTTCAACTCCACAAATCCCTAAATTTCCAAATTCTCAGGTTACATAAGTTTCTCGATTTCCAAATTTTATTCATCCCCACATTTTTGAACCCTCAACTCCCAAAAGTTGCAAGTTCTCAAATTTTCAAGTTTCCAAACCTCCAATTCCCTAAACCTAGAACTCTCAATTTTTCTAAATTCCTCAAATTTTCATATGTGCCTTTTGAGACCTCCGAGACCTCCATGCTCGCCAGCGTCCAATCAAAATGCCTTCCACTTAAAAAACTAAAGCTCGAAAGCTTCCCATGATCTATAAAGTTGATCGTAAACGTTAAGTAGCACAAGCGTTAATAAAATACTTAACATCGAATAAATTGTGGTGACGCAGTGCGTGTCGGTTATTTTCGAAGAAGATGAAGGGAACCGATTACCAAAGGTGGGCATATCCACCGGTTCACGACCCCACTTTCGTTAACTGCTTTTAATTGTCCAGTAATTGAGATTAATGGAAAGGCATGCGGGCGCTCGTGATATCACCCTCGGCGAATTAAAATTAAACCGTACGACTGGGCCGTTAAAGAAACCGCCACGCTCGTTTGCTTTGAGCTCGTCACGCGATCCGCGGGCGCACGATGAAAGAAATCGCTATAAAACATCGCTGTAAAGTTTCTCATCGTTTTGTCGTTCGTTTCGCAATTTCATGGCGTAGCTCCGGCTGAAAGGGTTCACGCGTTCGAGGAGGATGGTCACTCGATATTTTCGCACGAGTTTTTACACAGGCTCGTTCAATGTTGTGTAACGTCTAGCACGATGCTGCCTGATTGCTTCATCTAGTTTAGAACCAACTACCAGTTATTATCGGAAATTATTCTAACAACGATCGAAGTACTTACAAGTTTGTAATTATAAGCCTGAGATGAACGTTAATATAAATCATCGCGATACGCATCGCTGTAATATGTAGCAAACTCGTGTTTAAATATGTTAACTTATTTCTCGTACGGATAAACCTATATTTTACTCGTAATTCAAATGTACAGACGTTTCACTTATGCTTCCTTAGACTTATGTTTCAAATTTACGGATTTATGTTTCACTTATCAGACAGTATGTCGGAAAAGTAACGGAACTTTTATAAATTTAAGAAAAACTAGCGCCATCTATTAACCCCTTCCCGAGCCATTTCTTTAACAGATGCGTCAGTCAAGACTAACTATTCAGGACTTTACATTAAAACGAACAAAGAAAATTAAAATATGAGTATTTTATATTCAGGGATCCTTGATAATGCAACTTATAGTTGGATCTAAATTTCAAGTTGAAGAATGTTCAAAGTTTGAGTATGATTTGTCAGATTTGAGCTGTAAGTGCGTCACGAGTGAGACTCGTCAAAGTACAGGAAGAGATTAAAACAATATTTTATTTCAAAACAGTATACTTCAATCATAATCTGCAAAAAGAATAGGCGATAAAGGATTGTTAAACTTTGTGTCCACTTTTCGAATTGCGACATTTCAAGTTCGCATCCATTACAGGGAAAGAATGTTCGCAAGATATTCGTACGATAAACGAAGCAAAACGAAACTGCACAAAGGGATACGTCGTCGAAATCGTACGGTGGATATTACGCGTCTCAACTTTCCCATGAGTATTCACTCAGTACAGCGTTATCCTTTTATTATATCCATATCTGTCCACTAACACGTACATTGCGTGGGTGTGCCCATCACTCCTTTGACTCGGACCAACCACACTGTCGTTCCTGTGGTTCGTACAGTTCGGGTGTCGCTTATTTCTTCGTTCTCGTCTTGCGAGCTCGAGGGTCCTTCAAGTGGACCGAAATCTCGCGTGCTTTTCATGATCTTTGTGACCCTAGGACCACACGCAAATAACGCGTGCCGGTAATTCTAAACGAGATTAATTCTGATTATTTTCTTGAAGAAGGTTGAAGAAACTTGAAGTACATCGACTTGGTATTAAATGTTCGAGCGATGGGTGAAATAAAAGAATGAGGATTTTTGGTAGAGTGATAGGTATTTGATAGGTATTAGATCATGTATGGTCATGTGTTAAATTATTGTGAGGTAGAACTCACATTGTAGAAATTTGGGAATTTGAGGATTTGGGGATGTAAGGATTTGGATATGTAAGGATTTGGAGATGTGAGGATTTGGATATGGGTGGATTTGAGGATGTGAGGATTTGGATATGTGAGAATTTGGGGATGTGAGGATTTGGATATGTGAGAATTTGGGGATGTGAGGATTTGGATATGTGAGGATTTGGGGATGTAAGGATTTGGAAATGTAAGGATATGGGGATGTGAGGATTTGGATATGTGAGGATTTGAGGATGTGAAGATTTGGGATATGTGAGGATTTGGATATGTGAGAATTTGGGGATGTGAGGATTTGGATATGTGAGGATTTGGGGATGTGAGGATTTGGATATGTGAGAATTTGGGGATGTGAGGATTTGGATATGTGAGAATTTGGGGATGTGAGGATTTGGATATGTGAGAATTTGGGGATGTGAGGATTTGGATATGTGAGGATTTGGGGATGTAAGGATTTGGATATGTAAGGATTTGGATATGTAAGGATTTAGGGATGTGAGGATTTGGATATGTAAGGATTTGGGGATGTGAGGATTTGGATATGGGTGGATTTGAGGATGTGAGGATTTGGATATGTGAGAATTTGGGGATGTGAGGATTTGGATATGTGAGAATTTGGGGATGTGAGGATTTGGATATGTGAGGATTTGGGGATGTAAGGATTTGGAAATGTAAGGATTTGGGGATGTGAGGATTTGGGGATGTGAGGATTTGGGGATGTGAGGATTTGGATATGTGAGGATTTGAGGATGTGAGGATTTGGAAATGGAGGAGTTGGGAATGTCAGAATTTGGAAATGTAGAAATTTGGGAATGTGGGAATTGAGAATATGAGAATTTGGGAATGTAGGAATTTGGGGATGTGGGAATTTAGGATGTGGGAATGTGGATAGATGGAAATTTAATAAATTTGGAAATTTGAATATTAAAAATTTAAAAGTTCCATAACTCACCTTCTAAAACCTAAAAATGAAAAATTTCCAAATTTGAATTCTTATAACAAATTTAACCATAAACTAAATAGACCCCAACCCAAAGAGCCCAACCCAAAATCCCTTTTATACTATCCTTAACCAAATTACTTATATAAATAACAAACACCAATATCTCCCCACAAGTAATAAACAACTAAATTTTTGCGGCGCACAAATCGAAAATAATACGTAATATCTGACTAACACTAATGACAAATATCGCGAACGTCGGGGGAACACTGGTCGTTTCGCGATTATGGAAAGTGCTGGATGGAAATGCGGGTGTTAAATCAGAGACTGACACACGAGTTTAACTCATTCCTCCCTATCGCCTTGGCACTCTTTCTGCGGACTCGAGATTCAGCAAACAATAGAAACTGCATTCAGGGAATCCAAGTGTGAAGATAATACGAAGGAACGAAGTTGCATGCATCTCTTGGTAGCTGCAGTTAATCATTACGTTATCGGTGGCGTTCTATGCTTTGCGCTGTTTTAACATCCTCTCGCTTGGACGGTTAATTAAATCGATAACAACGCGTTTCGTCACGTACTTCAATACATAAGCAATTTTAAAGTGTAATTATGTAAATTGTAATTTTAATTGTAATTATGTAAAAACTTGGGGGAAATGAAAATATAGTATCTTCAAAATTCTCAAGTCTCTAAAGTTGAAGTTCCAAAGTTCAAAAATGTGAAAGTTTAAACTTCTAAAGTTTATCTGAAAGTCTTAAAATTTAGAAGTTTAAACAATGTAATATTTTGAAGTTAAAAAATGTTAAATTTTGAAGATCAAAAGTGTTGGACTGTTAAAGTTAAAAAATTCAAAAATTCATTTTGGAGATTTGAAGCCTAAAAAATTCTAAATTCCAATATCTCAAAATTTTAGAATCTTTCAAATTCTCAGTGCTCAGTCTCCAAAATCTTTCTAATTCCAAAATCTTAATGTACTGAAATCTTCCAAATTTTCAAACTCTTAGAACCCCAAAATCTCAGTCTCTAAAATTTTTCAAATCCCAAAATCTTCTAAATTCCTAAAATCTCAGAACCCCAAAATCTCAGTCTCTAAAATCTTGCAAACCCCAAAATCTTGAAACCCTAAAATCTTCCATATTCCAAAATCTCAGAATCCCAAAATCGTCCAAACCTCAAAACCTCTATATTCCAAAAATCCAAAACTAAAAAACTCCAAACGTTCTCAAATCCTGTAACTTCAATCCCAAAATCCAAAAATAAAGAATCTCCAAAACTTCTAAACTCCAAAACTCCCTACTCCCATAAAATCACCCAAACTATTAAATACCCTTCGAACTAAAAAAATCAGTTTTGTCGATCGATTATCAATTCATCACCACACTTATCGTTTTTTGCGAGTATTCTAATAGGACAAGAACCGTTCGCTGGTTCGAGTATCGTTTGTTGTGTTACCGACGCTAAGCCAAACCGAATAAGCCCCGCAAAAGGACACCTTAAAAGGGTCCATAGATTCAAAGTCACTCCGGGGGGTTCTTTCTCCTTTTACCGGAAGATCGTATCTCCGTAGCTTCTTCTGGCTCGTATCTGGTTTGCACCATCGCCACGACCACGAAAACGCATCATTGCCGAACGGTCGTACAACGTGACACGTAGCCCTCGCTTTTGTGAATCGGTGCCCATTAAATTTTCTCGTTCACAGGGTCCTGGTACGCGTCCTGCAAAACAGGAGGACGTCTTCCTATTGCCTTTCAATCCTCTGACAGCTGGAAGTAACTATTTTCTCTGGCCACTTGTATCCCTCGTCGCTTCGTTTCTTTACCTTTCATGCTTATTTCATTTGTTTCTTCTACTTATTCCTGTTCGAGGATATTTTGGGTTGGAGGGTTTTTTCATTTTTCAAGGGTGGAACAGTTTTTAAAATATACTTTTTTTTTACAAAATCTTATAAGAAATATATAAGATACGTTGACTGCTCTGCTTAATGAAACCATACAATTAGTTGGATATTTAGATTAAGAGAAATTTGATTGGGAGTTTAGTTAGGAACAATAGAGTTACATTAATAATAGTACTATAGGTATCGGAATACATATATCTATGTTTGTTTATATACATGTTATTATATGTATCATATGAATACACTTTTACATCCTCATATCCCTGTATCTACACACACAGTTAGTTTAATGTTAATCATACTATATATCCATGTAAAATATAATGATAATGTATGTGAATTGTAATACATACGATGATATGTAAACTTCTGTATCCTCAGATCCCTGTATCTACATATAAAGTTAGTTTAATGTTGATCATACTATATGTACATGAAATATAAAGATGACATATGTGATATGTAATACATGTAATGATGTGTACACTTCTGTATCCTCAACTCCATGTATCTACATATAAAGTTAATTTAATGTTAATCATACTATATGTGTATAAAATATAATGATAATATATGTGATATATCTACACATGATTATGTATCTACACATAAAGTTAGTTTAATGTTAATCATAATATATGTACATAAAATATAATAACAATACATATGATATATAATATAATGACAATAAGAATGCTATCATATGCAACATATAATATTAATGATGGAATAATTTCTTCTCCTCCCAAAAATTAACGAATTACACATAATATGTCATATCGGTCACACATTATCCAAAATGAATATATTGAATGTGTCTTTTTTATGCAATAATAAAAAATCATAAGAAGAAGTGCAAAGTGTGTTTCCTTGTTTACAACGTGTTTACTCCCAGCTGTCGAATTGTTCTCGATTAATCGATGAACCAGTTGCGCAATTTCTCTGGAAAACTTTTCGATAACTCTGGCACATCTGCAGCTTGCGCTTTATGCTTGACAACGGTTTCATTGTTAAACGTTTCAAGCTATTTGCTCTCTGCAGTCGTTATCGATACGTCGTAAAAACTGAAGCCGTTTAACCCTTAACTGCCACTGTGGGTCATGAAATACCCTGTACAATAATCTTTAATTGAGTTGAACCTTATAACTCTCCTAGGTTCACAATTTTGTCTTCAAGAATTCTTAACAATTACAAAGTAAAATATTATTGAAATAATACTTATATCGATTAAAGGTCAATAACTTGTTCAGCCTCAGTAGTGCAAATGAAAAACGAGAGAAATTGCATAGTGTCAAGAATAGTTTCTCTTTTGATTGTTGTCGACCTTGTAAACTCCCGCATACTGGTACGTGTACCAATAAAAAGTGATTTGTTATTCGCATGAAATCAATGAACCAAAGCTCGACGTGATCCCTTTTCTCTAATAGTTTTCTCAACCGTGTCACATTATGTGTCGCGTATAAAACGTTCGATAAAGCTCGTTTGTAATGAGTCATTTTAAGCTAATTTATTTATATGCCAGATTATCTACCGCCGTTTGTTTAGTATGATAATAGGTACGTGCTGCCTTATGGAAAGTGATTTCGAAGCTTCTAAAAACACGATCATGTGTTCTGCAGACTGCATGGAACTTATTATAATTTATAATTGTCAGACTGACTGATATCCAGCGCTGTAAACACTCGTTTAATCGATACACGTGCTCGTTAAATTAGTTCAGTGGTTCTTGTGAGACAATTATTTAGAAAGAAAATACAGTTGTGATGAAATGTACTTATCTCGATTTTTAACAAACTATAAGTAATTTTCTACAAATTGTAGCTAATGATTTTCTAAAAATTTAAGCTGGTAATTTTCTAAAATTTTAGGCTGATAATTTTCTAAAATTTTAAGCTGATAATTTTCTAAAATTTCAAGCTGACAGTTTTTTAAAATTGTAAGCTGACAATTTTCTAAAATTTCAAGCTGAAAATTTTCTAAAATTTATAATTAATAATTTTTTAAATTTATAGCTAACAATTTTCTATTAAAAATATTTTCTAAAAATAACACGCAATTTTTTACACATTATAACTACTACTATTTTTAGAATATTTGAACATACAAAGATTTTCCAGAAAAAAGAATTGATATAAGAAAGGGTTGAATTCCCAAAGGGTAGAGTTCATTCACCTTTCTAGATCGAAGACTCAAGTTTCTGTAACTCGAATAAATAACGGTATATTAGATTTTCTATAGCAGTGCTTTATCAAAAGTTCCTCATTGTCATTAGTATGTCCGATGCTCCTTTCTCGCCCTTTGATTTGGAAGAGGATCGGGTGTCCGACTGGTTCGTCCATAAAACATTTTTTACGATCCCTTGCATCGATTCTTCCTAACACCCTTTCATGTCACCCTATTATTTCGGTTGGACCCAGGGTACAATGGAATTTATTCTAACAAATTAGCGAATAGGTTTGGGAGGAAGTGAAAAATGGAGTGACATGTGAAAGTATTCCTTAGATAAGTTATCATAGTGCAATTATATTTATAAACAATTTTACATTTGTAAAAAAATGAAGAAAAATTTGTAAGAAAAATTAGAGTAGCTCTTTCTAAATTTTTGTATTTATTTTTAAATTCTAAATAGCACTTGATGCGATGTTAAACGTCTATATAAAAAAAAATTCTAAATTTTCAAACTGAGACGAAGTTCCATAACTTCTAAGTCCCAAAATATGCAACGTCCACTCTTAAAATAAAAGTATGTTTCGAAAAATAAAATCTACGAGAAATAAAAATCATCGTGACACTTCAGCGAGAAATGAAAGGAATTCTTAATATAGAAATAATGTAGTTGCTCAGCTGTACCGAGATGCCGAGTATTACGACCTATTATGCAGACTACGAACTCCGCAACACATTACGGTTATCACTGGCGCTTTATCAGCATAAACAAAAGATGTATGTATTACAATACCAACGTACGGTGGTTCAGCTTATTTTGAGACGATAATTGATAATAACGTGGGCTGACACCGCTAACTTAACAGTGGACGGCTGAACCTTGAAACGAAAGTTGATGCAATTGTGTAATCCGTGAAAAATATTTTCCTTCCAAACGTTCGCTTCATCGTTACGTGAAACGGGTACAACCATAAAAAAATCATTGCGGTAAAAAATGCTGCATGTGTACGCGGATAAAATATCGAGGGATTCAGGTTTAATGGCTCGTAAAATGTTGAAAGTGTAACATTTTGCAACCGTGTGTTTACGGGTATGTTAATGAAGATCCATATTTGCGTAAAATGTCGATAAACCGTCCAATTAGCTGCTGAGTAATTTAAAATTATGAAATTATACGCGAACAAATCCTGTGTCATTATCATTCCTTGATAACATTATACGTTAATATTTATGGACTTATTAACACTTAATCAAAATCGTTCTTAACAGGTTATCCGACGTGAGGGTTACCGGTTACTGGCGCCACGAATTCGATATTTTTCGAGTAATCGTATTTTATTACAAACAGTACGCTGAGACACCAACAATTTTATCTTAATTTTCGACGTTATCTAATTATTTTTTTTTAATTTTTTCCTACTGCGATAACTGTTGTTTATGCGCTTAATTTTTATCGACACATTCTGTACGTTTCGTAAGTCTGGGTCACTACCTTATCACTTGATAATTAGCTGCAATTATCCATTACTGTGGTAGTCAATGTTTAAACAGTATGGTAGTATCTGAATTTACAGTTTGCATTGTGCAAAGAAACTATTATTCCTTATACCATATATTTCATTTGTCACACATGACAAATTGCTTCGAAGCTCTCATCCATTTCCTACAATCACAAGTTTGCAAAAAGTCACAAAATCCAGGTCCAAAAATTCAATCTAACATATCCATAATAGTCGCCAAGGGCAACACTAGAACACAAAGCAGCTTATGTTTCCCCGTCAAATTCCAGCGACGTAAAGAAGAAAAATGGTACAAGAATCGCTCCTAAACGTCCTCTAAACGTCAGCGGGACAAATGGCCCCCAGACACGGGATCAGACGTCGCCAAAATGTCGGCAGGGCGTCGCGTTGCACCTGATTGCGGTTGAGATGGCGTTCCGGGGCCTGCCACGGGACTGGAAACAAGGTTACACGAACAGAAACACACGTCCACCTGCGTGTACGTGTGTGTATTGGCGGCGGTGACTATGCAAATCAATGACACACGTCTGTTAAATAAAAGCGGCGCTGGATGAAGGGGCAGAGAAGGGGGTGTAGGCTGGTATGCAGATGCCCGGATAGAATTCGCAGGCAGAAAACACAGCGAGACCCTCAAGGCTACCTAGTTTTGCCAGCGAACGCAAACCGCTTCTCTAAATGTCCGCAGTGCGTGTACACAGGCGCGAGACACACAGGGTATACGAACGAGCATAAACGTTGCACAGGTATGCGGACGTGTGCATAAGCAAAGGAGGCTGTCTATGAAGAGGAGACGTTAACTACCGCATGGAAAACATCGTTAAACCGGTTCGATGCCGTCGCGGGAACATTTTCTCGGATGGAAATCACCGTTCGTTCGGTTATACGCAAGAAAACGACGACTAGCGACGCGACGCCGGCTAAGAAATGGCGACAAACGTAAACAGTGCGCACAATGGCGCACGGAAGAGCAACGGGAGGAGACAACATGTTTAACGGGGTTTGAATTCCGGAAGAATGACACTTTTTCTGGGAAATTCTGAAGGGGACTTCTTTTTGAAACTGTCGGATAACCCAAATCTCAATACAGTTCTCTTAGTAGCCCAACGACCTGGATTGTTCTGCAACGGTGTGGGCTGACTAATCCGCAAAGCTGTTGAAGCTTAATTATTGAGTCATTTTTTAAGCTTAATTATTGAGACATTTGGCAAGTACCACTGTCATGTATGTACATGATTCATGAAATAGTTTAAAATTATTATAATGTAACATTTGCTAATATTTTGCTCTGCAGACATTTTTCATGATTAATCTGACTTTCGCAGTAACTTCTGACAAATCAATAATTTAGATATTTTATTCAAACAGTATAATTCAAAGTTGCTTTACAGTTTAACAGCATTAGTTCAACATCAAAATAATGACTTCAAACTAACTAAATAAAGTTTATGACAATCTTGGAAGTAATTGTCAAATCATCAAAAATGAATGTTATATAATACTTGTCTAGCTAGAATGTACAATAACATGATCTATAAAATCCTGATTGTATATCAAATATTTGTAACTGGATCGTCCCCTGATCTTCCAACAGTTATCACATTTTTGAGCCTATTTGAAATGAGGTTAATTTTGGATTGCGCAGACGGTGTCTTCAAAAGTACTCGTCAGAAGCAACAAGGTATGTACGAAAGAGTTTGAACTAAAAACGAAGGAGGGTATACAGAACTTCTCGAAATAGAAGTGGATATCCAAGGAAAGGGATACGGGAAAGCTGGAGTACATTTTCTTTCGTCGAGCTGGCGAGCCTGGGCTAAGGAGTTCCACGAAACGAGGCGATAAAGCATTTACGTCTCTCCCTCGATCGTCGTCCAGACTTTTCTCCACCCACTTCAAAATGGGTTAACGAGCTGCCTTGGTTAGCCTTCGGTAGTGTGCGTGTCCCATAATGGCTCCCTTTTATGCACCAACTCGACATATTTTGGTGACGGTATGCGCCACAGATAAAAGCGCGAACGACGAAATCGCGTATCTCCTTCTCGACAGCAAACTTACGATACATCTTCATCCGCTTTTTCCACGATTTTCTCGACAAATAAACTTCGAGTATCGGCGCTTTTTCTTCTTTGAAACGGCGCGTTGCGTCCCGAATAAAATACGACGTATTTAATCTGTATGATTAGTTTTCGAGAGATCTTTAGACGTCGACGGTCGGAAATTTACACGGTGTCGAAGATTTCGTGGGTGATAAAATTTTTACGTAATTGGCTCGGATGCACGATTATAAATAATCTAACGCGTAAACTTTCGGGGATTTTATGATCAAAGGTACTCTTATGGATACGGGAGAAACGTGTGGCGTAAGATGCTTCTTTATCGTTGATTAGAAAGGGGAATAAAGTTATGGGTACCATGGTTGAGTACAAGGACGAGGGAGAAATTTTCGGATTTCTCTTGTGATTTCCCATATACTCAAATTTCCAAATTTCCATATTCTCATCCCATATCTCCAAATCCCCAAATTCCTAAATTACCAAATTCTCGAAATTCCATATTCTCCACATCCCAGATTCTCAAATTCTCAGATCCTCAAATCTCCAAATTCTCAAATTTCCAAATTCCTAAATTTCCATACTCTTCACATCCCAGATTCCCAAATCCCCAAATTCCCAAATTTCCAAATTCTCGAAATTCCATATTCTCCACATCCCAAATCCTCAAATTCTCAGATCCTCAAATCTCCAAATTCTCAAATTTCCAAATTCCTAAATTTCCATACTCTCCTCATCCCAGATTCCCAAATCCCCAAATTCCTAAATTTCCAAATTTCCAAATTCTCGAAATTCCATATTCTCCACATCCCAAATCCTCAAATTCCCAAATTTCCATACTTTCCACATCCCAGATCCTCAAATCCCCAGATCCCCAAATCCCCAAATTTCCAAGTTTCCATATTCTCCAAATCCCAGACCTCCAAATTCCTAAATTTCCACCTTCCCAAATTTCCATACTCTTCTCGTCCCAAATCCCCAAATCTCCAAATTCTCAAATATCGTACACCCCTAAATTTTTAAGCTTCTCCTCCAAAACTTTCCTCCTTTCCCACACCTAAAAATTAAAAACTCTTCAAGCCTCACATCACAAACTTAAGCCCACCACTCCTCAAAGAAGAATGAAATTTATACGATCAATTTATCGAAGGGCCTATAAAAGGGACCCTCGTAGATTTATGCTGATTATAAAACAAACGCAACAGGATTTCAGTAATGCGTAGAAAGGTATCGCGAGATTCAAGTTGCCACCCACGTGCGATTCTAGTTTTGTCGACGTAGAAGATGCACGCTTTGGTTCTCGCAGGGATACTCACCTTTATGCTTTTCGTCTTTTCTTTATCTTCTGCGTCGTGTTTAGAGGCGCGCCGTTGTCTGCTCGGTGCGTGTCACAGTTTTTCATATGAGCGTCTTCAATCGCCAACAGTGCTATCTTCACGGAGAGTCTAAGATAGCGATCATAGTGTCTTGGGTTTGTCAGGAATTTAGACGGAGACATGTTACAATTCTGTCTCTAGAAATGAGTATACACAGATAATTCTTTCAAAACTTAAAGATTATACTTCCCAACCCTGACTTTTATATGTTTATACTCTTTCTCATCTGAATTTGCTGAAATTATATTCAATCCTTGTGGTTGAACTTGTGACCTTGTGTTCAATCTTTTTGATAGATAGATTTGAGTTAAAATGTGATGTAAAAGAAAATCTTCTATTCAATATGTCTTGTGAGCCTTTTGATCATAATCTTGATTTAACTGATTTAAAATTGTAACTTCACAAATTGTCTTTTGTATCTATTCTTTGATTTATAGAAATTGTGTGTGGATTTGTTTTTGCTGAATTTTATTGACTGACAGGAATGATTCGCTTAAACTACATGTATTATCATTTGACTATAATATATTTCATCTCCCGAACCTTGAAGATTTAATTGGTAAATGTAGATTTAATTTGAAATGTAGTTCCACAAATTTTCCTGTGAACCTTCTCCGAGTTGTACAGATTGTATACTTCGTTTGTATAGACTGATTATATAGACATCGTTTCTATCCACTTTCCTCAACATTCTCTCGAGATACAAAAAGAAACTGACCCTTCAAGAATGTCAACAATTTTCATGTATGAATGTGATCCACACCTGAAATCTCCCGATGCATACAATTATAAACATATCCACTAAAAAATGAAAAATGAACATCAAACGAATTATCAAAATTTAACCTCAAACCTGTTCCTCAACACAAAACACCCCTTCGTGTTCTCCGAACGATTCCCAGGGCGGCGAAGAAAGGAAAACAGCTAGGACGAAAGGGCACGTCCCTGGGTCGAGGCATCGGCGTGCATTTTAATATCGTTTTGTTGTCGGGTGTTCGCGGCGGTGCGTCAGCGAGTCACACCCTAGCGCTTCTTAAGACGACCGACCGTCCTGGCGTACGAATTATTTATTGACGGGGCGGCCGATAAATTATTTCCGGCACGACGCACATCGAGAAACAGCGGCGGGGCATCCCTCTTCGAAACGGCGCCATCGTGTGTATGCCTCTTCGTGAACGCGCGTGCACAATTTCTGCGTGACAAAGTGTCGTGCTGCCACGTTCGCCGATCCTAGCATTGTTCGACCGTCCGTCTGTCTGTCGCCGTGGCTCCACGTGATTTCGTCCTATTGTTTCGTGGCCTGGAATTAATAAAGCTCGTTGAAAAGTGGACTGGCAATCGCGATAAATCGCCGCTCGGTTAGGGACTGTTCGAGAACTGTTTCATCTGTTCTTTGGCTCCTGTCGCGACTGTGGAATAAATCGGTGATTCAAAAGCGATTCTATGATGGAGATATTTTTTATGATGGGACATTTAAGGAATGGGAGTTTTGGTATGAAGCATCTGACCTTGGATTATTTGAAATAAAAGGAGAATAGTAGACTATGTTGATTATGAGAATTTTTTAGACATAAAATTCTGTAGAAGGTTAAAGTTAATACATGTACAATGTCTTCAGATTGTGTTCAGATTATATCGGGTTTATATTTGTAGATGTTGAGGAAATTTCTGTCAGAAAAGCAACGCCCATTTTTCTGATATTTCCATTAAAAATGCTTCATTTCGAGTTTCGGATATTTACTCACCCTATTCTGTCAAACAGCTGATATAATATTTAGGAAAACCTATTCCGAAGGACCAAGGATGAGGATCACGTTTCAAGAATATATTATTACATTCCACACAATAAGTTAATCCCAAAAGTTCGAATTTTCCCCCTAACTCCAACTTTAACTTTCATCTCTACTACAAAATATGTATTTGTTACCGTGAAAGACCGAAATTGAAGAATGTCGACTTTCACCGGTGAATGTCGACAATCACAGAGATATGCTCTGGTGAAGGTCCAAAAGAGAGGAGCCGACAAAGAAGCGACTGGCTCTGTCCCGCCAAATCCTGTGTTCTGCTGGGAGTCAGTCAGCTTTGTCAATCTTATGCAAACTTTGATGATGCGAGCAACGTTTTCTTAATTTTTTTTTCCAATACCATAATTCATACTGAATGGATTCTGCAGTAAATCGTGATCTTTTTCCTGAAAAGTTAAATGCATTAATTACGAGTAAACGAGAAGACAATTGTTTTTATTTTTATCAAGAAAAGTACTCTAAAATACTTTCTGAAGTGATTTCTGCTAAAACTAAGTGTAACACTCCTTTGGATTACAGACGATTAAAACGTTTTGACGTTTTAAAAATTAATGATGAAAGGAAATTAATTGTACCATTAAAATCAGGGGAAACGAATATACAGTATTATGTTACCAATGAAGAATTGTTCAGTATACAATATGAAACTTACGCCAGAATAGGCCACGGAGGAAGAACACGTACGCTTAGAATGTACTGTGTTTTAAGTTCTTGGTCACTCCTCTTAGAAAAAGAGGCGAAAAAGTTACGTCACCCTTTTGTGACGTTTTATAGTGACTGAATTACGGAGAAGAAAATATAAATCTCCGACATGTTCAACATTCACCATTAGTGCATGGTGAATGTCGACATTTACCGGTGTAGGTCGGAAATAAGGGTATTTAGCAAATATTTCGGACATACACCAAGCGACTATGTGAATGTTGACATTCACCGGTAAAAGTCAACATTCTCCAGATTTCGGTCTTTCACGGTAACATATTCACCTCGTGAAACTTTGAAACATGTAACATGTTTTACCTTTGAAAGCAATTCAGTTAACGTTTCACTTGCGTCAATTGTTTTAATGAGTTTTGGTCGATGAAATTTCAACAGAGAATAAATCGCAGTTCTCAAATACCGTAGGCAATTGTTCGGAGCTGTTGAAAGGAGTTCACAATTAGTCGTTCATAAAGTTAACTAGTAAAGACTTTTACAAAGGGGCCATTGTGAAACGCACACGTGGTGGTTAGTCGAGGGTTGATCCTTGAGGTCACGAACTCGAGGGTTGGAAAGCGGATCTTTACACATCGAGAGGGATCATTATACATATGATAAAACGAAGGAGGTATTGCTCGGTCGTAAACACAGTACCGAGAAGCTGTAAAACGTCCAATGGATTAAATATATAGGGTCCTTTTCCTGGCGCGAGAAACTCGTCTCGTATTCCTCACATTGCACGCTGTTGAGTGCATAAAGCAGTGTTTGTCCTGGAAATGACGTTGACTGCTGATCAACAGTTTCAATTTTATAGCAACGAATTTTTTCTTTCATAGAAACGAAATTGGTAAACGGAATTGGTGAACTGGATGAAATTATGGTATGTAATTCTTCAGATGTATTATATTTTCAGATATATCTTTAGATGTATCTTCAGATTTGTATATCCTCTGATATTCGTCTACATTTCTCTTATCAGAAAATTTTCTACTTTGTTCGCTTTGTTTGGAACAAAATATAAACCCAACGCATCGTATTAAAATAATAGAAGAAATGCAAAGTGCATAGATCAAAAGCGAAGTGAGTAGGTTTCGTTGTCATGTATCATTTTTCTATAACAAGTTTTAAAATAGCTAAGAGATAAATACCGTGAGAGTACCGAAATCGAAAGGAACTCTCACTTGCTTTTTCAGGAAAAGATGCCAACGTTCCATGGATTATGCGTGTAGAAATAGATGCCTTACCCTTGGAACGTGCCTCTTCAAATATTTGGTTTCAAATGGAACCCCTCTGAGTAGACACTGGATATCCAAATAGGAGAAAGCAAACCCTCGTAATTTCCTTCAACTAGGATACTTTTTCACGGTTCATTTTTTTGCAAATCAAATTCTGGGCAGCACAGTCCCTTATTTGGAAGCAGAATATTTTAATCTCCACTGTATTTGCAGAACAACTGAGGTTTTTCGGTAGCTATGTACTTTAGAAATATATAATTTAATTTAAAATGGTGGCAAGTTTAAAAACTTGTCGAGTGCTAAATTGTCAAATTTAGAAATTTGTCTAATGTGATAAAATTAGTAAATTAAATTTGTCGAATGTTAAAGTAGTTAAATTTATAAATTTGCCAAGAGTTAAAATTGTGAAATTTAGAAATTTGTCAAGTGCTGCAATTGTCAAATTTAAAAACTTGTCAAATATTAAAATTGTCAAAATTGAAAACCTGTCTAATATTAAAATTGTCAAAATTAAAAACCTGTCAAGTATTAAAATTGTCCGATTCAAAAATCTATCAAGTACTAAAATTATCAAAATTAAAAACTTATCAAGAGTTAAAATTATCAAATTTAAAATCGCGTATTAAAATGAATAAATCTCTCTTCCCTACAAAAGTTGACAAATAAAAATCAATGTATCGTCAAAATGCAACACATGCATTTCGGGCACGCCCTAAATAGGGACCCAGAGATGGAATGCGATAAACATTAGTCTAATAATAATCTAGACGAATCTGGACCCAGATCTAGCTGTTATTTCTATTCCCTTCGTTTATCAAAGTTCTGCTTACAAACTGTCAGCAACGTAGCAGTGTAAATCATCAAACGTCAGAAGATCGTTGCATTACGTATCGTGAGGAAAGAAAAACGGAGTTTCATTGCATTGCTTTTTATCTCTGATGTAAGAAATAATGATATGTACTCGAGATAAGAGTAACAGATTCGTAACTACATTCTTGATCTCATATTTACTGATCTGAAATAGCATGCGTCTTTCAATGACCTAATTTTATCGTATGTTTTATACATTCTTTATACTCCATAACTATATTTGGAAATCGTGGAGTTTTTTAAAACTCTTTTAATATTCACTGATATTGGGGTTATCTTAATGATTGGTATCAAAAAGGTGTCTTTTAATATTTACCTTATTGTCAGAAAACAAGCATTCGACATAAAAATTCTTTTTGGAGATTTTAAGGTCTAATATTAACTTTTCACATTTAATATCATAATAAGATTTGATCAAATATTTCAGAGACAGAAATATTCTTTCATATCACATTTTCTGGAAGAAATTACAAGTAGCTTATAGGTTAATTGATGTCCACAAAAATTCAAAGACTGAATGCTATATTAATTCCAAATTTAAGAAAACGACGATTTAATCTTAAATTAACGGAACAAGACAATTTATCTTTAAATTAGTACAACAAAGCAAGGATTTAAACGAAGAGAATAAAATACTGATTCAATCTTAAAAGAACAAAACAAGTTAAACTAAGAAACCGAAGTATTTTAAGAAAGCGACTTAAACTTAATTTAAGAAAATAATGGCTACCAATTTCTCACCTTCACTCGTATTTTTGCGAATCCCGAAGGACTCTATCTAACCGGAATTTACAGGGTCAAATTAAAAAGACGAAGAAGAAGGAAAGAATGTAACAGCCTTGCCGGCTACAATACGAACGAAAGGACTTTCGACGATTCCTCAAAGGAGATCGAAGAATAAAGGGGTCCTGCCAGGGAGTGGAATTCATAATTCACCCTGCGAACAAACTTGCGCCTGTTGTCTGTCGAGAATTTATGACCGAACGAGTCAGAAATTCAGACGGCCACTGCTTTAGAATACAAGGAGCTCGACGTGCCACGATTTTTTAAATCGGAATCGAACCGTGTTCGAAAAGACAAAAAAAAAACACTGTATCAAAGTCCTCGATTGTCTTTGTTTAGTTCACATGTATGATAAAATTAATACAAAGTTCTAGACACAATAAAAGATTAATATTCTACATTTTTTATTTTTGAGACTTGCAGCAACTTGTGTTATTTTCACCCTTAAAGGGTGGAATAAAAACGGAATTATTAAAATAAAAATAAGATCAGCAAAAATCTTATGCACTATATTTTTTAGTTACTATTTATGTTGAGCATCATTGCAATATTTAATTAATATATATAATTAATATGTGAACAAGTCTTCATATATGAAGACATATGAAGACATATGTGAAGAATCTTTAGTGGTTTATCAATTCTATGGAACGAAAGGATAGTAAATGAATTTATTTGCACAAAATAACTGAAAATTGTTTAGAAGAAACTATGAAAGGATATTTAATGTACAAATAACTAAAAAATATTAAATGAATATCTACTAATTAATATATTGTTATAAAAATGAAATAATATGCAAGATGATCCCGTGACTCCACATATTTAAAATCCTTGAGATCCCAATTTGCACAAGGTATGAAACGATCAGAGCAAACTGCAACTTCCTGTGTAACCTCTTGACTGAAAAATTTCGCGACCAATCTTGAGTGGCTGGTCTATTAGCGTTGTTCCGCGAAGCAGTTTCTAATCTCCGTAAATTGAAGTTCACGGTACCGTGGAAAACTCTCACGGAGAAAACACACGCGTTTTCTATTCCTAATCCGGCGGGAGATCTCTCGGAATATCATTAAGGTTCATAATAGAATTCGCGCCGGTGGAAAACGTGGTGAACTCGAATCGAACAGTGAAACAAGGAAAAGGGAAGAGACAGGGCATTAATTGTGCATCGAGAATTTGTTGCATCGTTAAAGTAACCACCATTGTCAAGAACAAGCAATGAATCACTCGCTGCTCGTAGTATTGTCAAGTGTAGCTATAGTAATTTATCGCGTTGCTGTTAACCCTGTCCACCGTGTCCCTTAATGTCTTCCATTTAACACTCGGACCGAACGAGGCTTAAGCGGCATTGGCAAGGTTCAAAGGTGAACTTGAAATCGTTCAAGGGTAATGGAAAATGAAATCGAAATGTGGAGCGATGAGAACGGGATTTGGGACTTTGGAAAGTTGCTGGTTGGGGAGTTTGGGGATTTAGACATTTGGGAGGTTAGGAATTTCGGGATGTGGAAATTTGGGAGTTTAGAACTTTTGATAATTAGGAATTTGGGGATGTGGAAATTTAGGGCTTTAGAAATTTCAACAAGTGAGAATTTGAAGATTTGGAAATTTAGGAATTTGGGGATGTGGAAATTTGGGGTTTTGGAAATTCAGACAAGTGAGAATTTGGGGATTTGGAAATTTGGGAGTTTAGAAATTTCGATAATTAGAAATTTGGGGATGTGGAAATTTAGGGATCTAGAATTTTGAAAATTTAGGAATTTGGGGATATGAAAATTTAGGATCTTGAAATTTGGAAATTTAGGAATTTGGGGATGTGGAAATTTTGGGCTTTAGGAATTCAAACAAGTGAGAATTTGGGGATTTGAAAATTTGGAAATTTAGGAATTTGGGAATGTGGGAACTTGGGGTTTTAGAAATTCAGATAAGTGAAAATTTGGAGATTTGGAAATTTAGGAATTTATCAATTTTGCTACTTAGGAATTTTGAGGTTAGACAATTCGAAAAATTGAGAATTTGTAGAATCCAAAGTGTGGAGATGTAAGAATCTTCCAGTTTAATTTCACTACACTCTAAAACCAAAAATAGATATGTATATTTGATCGTAATGAACCTGACGCAGTCGTTAAACAAAAATAAGAAAATTCTCCCATGAAGCCCAAGAAGGTCTTGCAACTACGAACCTCGAAGAGTGTCTCGTTACGACATGATAAATCGCCACAGAATCGAAGGATCGCCTCATTGTGGTTCGATTCGACTAAAAAGGAATTAGGAGTGTTCAGGAAAATGGGTTACAGTTTCGAAGACGCTTCCGCAGCACGATCCTCTTTGTCGTCTCGTTAAGACGTCGTCGGCGAAGATGAGAGGCGATTATTCGGCGCCCTGAGATCTCGAGTGCGTGTCAAATCGATTGGCACGCTCGACCCATGATCCAGGTACCTCGTTAGCCACGAACACCTATCGATATATTATCACGGGACAGAGATCTTCGTATCATTATATCCACGGCCTGTCGCGCACTTTTTTCTTACTGCATTCGTTCGAGCACTCGAAAAGAAATGTCAGCTCTATTGTTTTGTCACGCGGTGCTCGTCCAAGCAGATGCAACTTTCCAACTGCAACGGTGCACTTCCTTTTCACGAACCAAGGATTACGAAGATCGATTCTGTAGACATGGTCTCGTTCGTGTCTCGATGTACGGGTCATGTTCCGTGCAGCATTTGGAAACACTTCCTGTATTGTGCTTAACTTTGATGGATACTGATCTTTGCAAGATTTACCTTGTTTTTTAAGCGACATTAAATTTTCAAATTTGTACTATTATTTTAGTATTCATTTTCTTATTCATTACAAAATGTATTACGTCCAATGTTGAGAAAATTCGTGAGATATTTCAAGCTTTTGTCTGATCTGGTTTGATGAATTAGAATTATCTCAATTTCGTTATACTATGTCTCCATACTTTTTTGCCTTGATATTTTGTAATGCTGAATTCATGTGAATCGTACTGAAATGTTTGAGCACAATCATAAGGTTTTACAAGATCAAATAGGCCATTGTAATCCACATTTTCTAAGATACGTACACGTATCCACATATTCTATGTTTAGCTAACATAACCTCCAAGCGGTATGGTTCTCATCAACTGTTCAAAGAATTAAAATTATTGCTCAGTGAGCAAGTGCATTTGACATTCCTTACAAATGAAAATGAACATATGAAAGAAGCTAACACCTAACTAAAAGTAAACTAATATACTAATACAAGTTCACAATGTGACTAATATAAAATGTAGTAATTGATAAAATATGCAAGGGTGTTACAAGGGAACAAGAGAAAAAGAGAAAGGTAGAAGCAAAGGTTCCTACCCTCAAGTACACATCCGATGCATTTCGCGGATAGCAGACAGCCGGCATTGTCTTTCTCGACGTGACAGGGGTCACTTAGCATAAAACAACGTTGTTTGATCGTATTTAGCATATCCCGGTAGCTTGTCTAGCCGCCATATATACTACTCGTGTAACACACACTCGACGTGCTCGTACCGTTTCCTTCGGTTGACATCACAATAATGATATTAATTATACCCGTGAGAGCGGATAAATAGCTGAAAGAAGGAACGAAGCGGCGGCTGTTTTATCGTTTCGGACGTCTCGGTGTCATGGCTGGCCCAGTTGCGTTTCTCCCTTTGGCCGCACTCGGATCTGTGCGGTATAAAACACACTCGAGACACACGAGTGATCGTAAAACTTTAAGAAACTTGAATACTGGCGATCGTCTTGAAGGGTTCTCTGACCTTTCTTGAGCTTAACGCGATTTTACGAGAGGAACACGCTATATTCGGTGTAGCAATTTCACTTAAATATTTTGCAATATTTTTTTGGACTTTAAAATGGTTCCTGGTTCAGATTTATTACAATTATTGTATTCATGATATTGTGAAGGAAAATTGTGTACAAATTCTATTTTGTAAAATGCAGAATTTAGAATAATTTACTTTTATATGCGCATAATATGTACTTACGTATTTTTAATCATTTTCGAGGGTAGGCTTATAATAGAGTCTGAAGAAGAATCATTTTAGAAAAAAATGTACTAAATGAGTAATAAAGACAATTTTGTTCCAAACACATCATCGCTACTTTTATAACATTGACAAGATATGGGCTGCACAAGTTTATAATTTTTAGTTCATCGTATTTAATTAAAACAAATATACAAGTTCTAAATTAACAGTATAATAACAAAGGCCAATATTTAACGAGGAACTGAATAATTATATGCAAGTATTTATACAAACATAAGGTTCCACATCAACCCACTCATAATACCATACCCACTGTGTTAATTAATCTTGTTACACATAAACGTCCATAAATAATTCATCGAACCTCGAATAAAATGGCGTAAAATTAATCTCGATGATCGTGCAAACGTTGCACGTTTTTCTAACTACGTTCCATTTGTTAAACATAGAATTACACAAGGTACCAGAAATAAATTATAGTTCCTGTTAAATGAGAACGAGCATTGTTAAGTTCAGATCGCGAGATCAACGCAGTATCTTGACCTTTCGTTCACCTCCATGCATAATCATAAATCTACTTACCCGTATTCCCACATAAATTTTCACGCTGTTGGTTCTTTTTCTGAAAGACCGGTCACAATGGTTTTCCCTTAGTTAGCGTGGTTTCCTTAGTTCGTTTCTCAGAGGCAGATGGAAGCGTTTCCGGCACGCTCGAGATTTCATTCTTCTTTCTTCCCTCGTTACTTCCGTCGGTGCGTGAAAACGACGACACGCCGGGAAACGGCATTCCTTCAATTAGAAGGCAGCCATTCACGTTTGTCCCTTTCGCGGCGGCACCGATAAGTGGCAGAATGCTCGGCTAACGAACGCACAATGTCGGCCAATTATGTTCCCGCGGTAGTGCAAATTTGCATCGCTAATCCCACGCATAAAGAAAGACGGACTTCTTGCGTTTGTCCAGGATACCTTTGGTCGACTTCCGAGTAATTTTAACGAACATTGTGCAATTTACGGTGCGATGGAAATATTTTTTAATGCTCGTGAACGAGGTATTCTATGATAGTAAGATAACGTTTCGGTCTGTTTGAATGATGCAGAATTTTGTACAAGATGAATGGCTTTTTTTGGGTCATTGGGACCACTGAAATCTCTCGATTTGAAAATATGAAATTTCTAGATTTTGGTTAAATTACTAGATTACTGGATTATTGGATTTCTAAATTTTGAGATTTCCGAGTTTCTAAATTTTCCTAAATTGAATCCCCAAATTTCCTAATTCGCAAACCCAATTTCTAAATCCACAAATCCTTAGATTCTCAAATCTTTAAAATCCCAAGTGCCTAAAGTCCCAAGTCCCTAAACTCTCAAATCTCTAACTTTCATATCCCGGAATTTCCAAGCCCCTAAATTTTCAAACCCCTAAATTCCCAAATCCCTAAAATCCCAAGTCCCTAAAGCCCCAAGTCCCGAAACTCCGAAATCCTTAAATTCCCAAATTTTTTAAATTTCCAAATCTCTAAAGTTTCAAGTCCCTAAACCCCCAAATCCCTGACTTCTATATCCCTAAATTTCCAAGTCCCTAAATTCCCAAATCCCTAACTTCCACATCCCTAAACTCCTAAATTTTCACATCACAAAGTATTCCCAATTACTCAAATCCCTATATTTCTAAACTCTTAAAAATGTCAACTGTCCAGAACCCCAAATTACATGAAAATAAATGTCCTCAAACACCAAAGTACTCAAACCCCTAAATCCTACGTCTACATATTCATAAACGTTCCAAAACTATAAAGGACCATATGTTAAAACACTGATCAGCACATTTAATATAATACTTGTTAGACCACATGCTCACATTAAAATGTCACGGTGCATCATACAAGAGCGTAAAACTTCTTCCACTTACGTTATATCATCGCAACACGATCAGCTGAATGAACTTGTCTCTACCAGTTCTATCGAGGGTCTCACGTGCAAATCGAATCTGGTCAATTAATTATTAGCGACCGCCTTATAAATCCTCTATTATTCTGATGTAATTTCGATAGCGAGCGTAAAATGTTATGTCTACAAACGTTCAACAATAAAACCGACGCTTACAGTTAACCGATTATTAAATCGGCGAGCATTTAAGAGGTTCAACTAACTGTTTTTTGTCGTTGTGTTTCTTATTTAATCAATGCTGGAGATGTTGGAGAAAAGGTATTTCTAGTGAAACGAGCATTTAATTAATAAGGCAATTTGCAGCCTGCGCTTCAGTCTTCCTGGTCTGTTGAATGATTTCTTTTGCAAGCGATTAGCGATCTACACTTAATCGTCGATTAAATCTCGTCTAATATTTTCTTCATTATTTCATGGAAAAATGATATTGATGTATAGGAAAATTGAAGTAAAAGTGACAATATAACGAAGACTGTATCTAGGATATTGATGTCAACCCATGAGATGGCGCGTGACACAAAGTGAGGGAAGCTTTTCACTCTCGAGATGTTTGTAGATTGTCATTGTTGCTGGCATAATTGCGTGATCGCTCTAGAAATTTAGGGAGTTGGAAATTTAGGGACTTGGAAGTTACGGACTTGGGAATTTAAGGATTTGTGAATTTAGAAATATGGGAATTTGGGGAGTCAACTTAAGGAAATTTAGAAATTCGGAAATCTCGGAACCTAGAAGTCCAATAATCTAGCAATCTAGCAATCTAGAAATCTAGAAATCTAGAAATCTAGAAATCTAGCAATCTAGAAATCTGGTAATTATTCCTGCCGAAAATACGTGTCTTCCACTAGAAAACACTAGTCCTCCATTTTTCCATTCTGACCAATCGGAGCCGCAGTCTAAACACCTGTGTCAGCCTTTTCACGCGCCAACCGTGGGTTGACATCGGTGCTCATATCTCATTTCCTATGCAACGCAAATGCTATTTTCAGTTCAAGATACGCATATTTTTCCGTCATCGTGATGGCACTTTCACCAACGACAAATTTCGCCCGCGCAGTCAGGAAGTCGACTGATAATCCATTTATCAGAGTGATATTTATTTTTACAGGTGGTGCTTGTTACGATGCATCCGCGATGTATGCTCCAAGCATAGAAACGCGGTTATGATACTACCAGACACATCTGGACAAACTTTACTATCAATGGGATATAAAAGTGTACAGTCGCAACATCCTCTCCATGTTCGTCTAACTATTATTATACCATGCCGGTGAAATTGTGAAAGATGGGCATTTAAAGATTTGAAGGTTTGAAAATTTGGGAATTTGGGGACTTCTGGATGTAGAGACAAAATTTTAGATATTTGATAAAGAAGCATTACCTTTTCCTTCCTCTTATAATTTTATTTATATAATATTTATTATATTAAATAAAGTATGTGTGTATTTGCTGACCACAGTTAATTATGTTGCTATGAGTGTTCCTGAATAAAATTCACATTTACAAAGATAGAATTTCAAAAATATAGAAATTGTGTAATTCAAAAATTCAGAGATCAACAATGCACCTCAAAATACCTAAAAATTCAGAATTAGAAATTTAGGGAATGCACTTTGCGCTTGCGGGTACAATTACGCATCAGCAGGGTACATAACGTCAATGGAAACTTTATCGTTCAAGGCACATTTCCGTCCGTTATACCGACGTGTTGCAGCTGTTACATCGTATTCGTATTCCAACCACCGTTAAGGTCGGCTACCTTTATTGCTTCCTATTTGCGAGGAGAATTATTTTATACGATAATTATATTTAGTTAACGTCTCGGCTCGCGACGTCCAAGTATGGTAGCGTCGGAGGTTTACGCGCGGGCCGATTTCCTGGCTACGTTTATTATTAATACGATGAACGACCATCGACGGGACCACGTTGATTTCTTCATAAATTTCGCGATGCAAATCGAGCGAAGAGATAGCGCGTTTACGTACCACCGTGTCTCCGTTCGAGCGTTATTTACGCTCGTTGCGCGGTTTATGCGTTTCGTTACAATGTTACCGAGGACCCGTCTTGTCATTCAACGACAGCTTGAATTCATCCGACGGTGTCTAAATTGTTCGTAATACGATCGTTACCGAGCTAGTTTGCTTTTATCGCTTCCTGCTTTTATCACGATTTACGGATTACTCGGCCGCGATTCGCCGGCCAACTTGCGTTAGTGCAATTCAGAATGATGGTACTACACTTCTAATGCTGACAGTCTCACTTTCAATGAGCTGCAGAGATAGAAGTTTGTCTAAACTTATTTCAATGGACACGAGACTTTGTAAATTTCTTTAGAAAGCACCGTGTCAAATTTGTCTCGGAATTTATTGTAATGACTGATACCGAGGGACATTTCTGTTAGAAGCGTACATTATTCGATAATTGTTCGATCGCATTTAACGTGCATGTAACATCGTTCACATTATCATTACTAATAAAGAACATTCCTTCACATATTTTTAATTTGATGGAGTAATTTATACTTTCTCTTCCATGGACGAAATACTTGAATCGATAAGTTGATTTTTGACTAAACCGACTTTTAATAATTCAACTCTTTAGTTCAGACATTTTACTGTGTTCTTTCTTCACACTATTTAATGGAACTGTATGAAGAATATTATGATATTGAATAAAAAATA
The DNA here is from genome assembly GCF_050947335.1 of Megachile rotundata. Lineage (NCBI taxonomy): Eukaryota > Metazoa > Arthropoda > Insecta > Hymenoptera > Megachilidae > Megachile > Megachile rotundata. The sequence goes on along the minus strand of NC_134991.1, from coordinate 7,039,064 downwards.
TTGTGGCATTGTATGAAGAATATTAGGATATTGAATAAAAAATATTGTGGCATTGTATGAAGAATATTAGGATATTGAAAAAAAATATTATGGTAATGTATGAAGAATATTATGATATTCTATGAAAAATATTATAATATTCTATGAAGAATATTATGGTATTGCATGAACATTAATTGCATAAAGAATATTTTACAATAACCTAGTGTTAATGAAAGAATGAAAAATTTGCTTGATGCATAATTAATCAAAAGCAGATTGCCAACGTAGGCCATATATCAAATAACTGTTACCACCGAAACTTTGAGATAAGACAATATTATGTGAACATGTAGCAATTACTTGCACGCATGTACTCGTTAAATCAATGTCCTTTTGTTTTTTCTCCGCCTGTTGAGTTCAATTATTTAATGTATCCTTCTTTCAATGAAACAATTTCTCACGCGCATCTTGTAGCAATAAAAGTCTTATCTCAATGGCAGTTTAAGGCAAACGTTATAACGCTCGTAAAACATCAATAATACCGTTAGTATCCTGCCATTTGCATTATACTTTCGCTTATCTTTGATCTTCGAATGCGTGCAATCCGAGTCTCCATTATTTGAAAAAGTCGTTAAATCTCATCGCCATCTAATTCGAGTACAATATCGATTTAAACACGAGGTTCTTTATCGACCTCTTTTATCGCGCTGCTAAACAGCAATTGGTTAATCACTTATTACAGTATAAGTCGGTTCTCCAGGAGAAGTACAATGAATTTCCTCGTATCTTAACCAGGTTCGTTTCAATGTGAATTCGATCGAAACCCGATACGAAATCTTGCAAAAACCGATCTTAACTATTGCGGACTCATTTCGAGATCTTCGGGTTGCGTGCTTTACGCTGGAGACGCCATTAGCTCGTGTTTATTGCGCCTTGCCCTCGATGGTACAACGATGGACCCGCAATTATGGGAGATAGGCTTCGCGTTAATTAATTAGGACATAAAGTAGTCTTTAACGGAACGAACCAGTGCTAAAGATAACCGTTCATTCGCTATAAATACTGTCTCGATACATTGGATCGCGACTAACGAGACACGGCTGCATCAATTGTGCCGGAAATACCGTTCGTGATAGGAATCTGAATAATTGCGCGAAACAAATATATTAGCCATTTTGGTTGACAATTATTATTCAAAACGTTGTGCTCAAAGTATGTAACATTAGTTGTTTTTTGTACCACTGATTGAGAATCGCTGCTATAAAGCAAATGGATTCCGTGTCACAATATGGCGACACGCATGTATTGTTGTGACAACAGTATACGCAAATAAGTGTAACTTATTACTTGGTAATTTTAAAGTCACTAGGTATATAATTTAAGAAAAATGTACAACAAACGTACATGAAAACTACTTATTAGTTAAACCTAACTATTATCCTAACCTAACTTAAACAATTTTATACTTCTTTATCAAGAATGAAAACGAAAGCAAAAATTAAGATCTGTCACACAGTGAACATCATTAGCGACAACATATAATTGCAGTCCATAAATAGTATAAAATACTTAAAGTTTTACGGTATGAAATTGATGGTTGCAAACTGTAATAAACTTTTAATTTCACTTAATTATCCTTTGGAAAATAATTAGAGCACATTACTAAAATTGCAGATTAGTTCACAAGTAGAGCTAATCATAGCAGATTGTTTCACACTCCGCAATAACATTTGATCCACAGGTTGTTCCATTCGCGATATATCTTTATTTCTGCTGGAGCTACACTGTGCATTGAGGTCTTTCAGTTAGTTTTATTATCATTTTACATGCTCGTTTCATCGACGCTTGTTCGAGCCCGACACCAGCATCCGTGTCAGCGTCCACACGATTTTCTTGATCGGCACAGTGCTTACTCGAGCGTGCTCCAATTAATTAAGATATAAAACAATCGTAACAAACAGGCCAGTATACTGGCTCGATCGACTCAATTGCAATTAGCGTTTCGTAAAAGAAGTAAAAAAAGTAACGTTTCCCCGTGTGAGGTGATGAGTTACTCAAACACTTGTTGAAATCTTTGCAAGATAACGATAAACACACCGGGAGAACTTTCAACGCCTCGACTTCACTCGATCCACCGTCTTCCTTAATGGACTTGAAGTGTTCGCTTCTCGTTCGACCATTTCCTACTTCGATTTCCACTTCCTCGCGTCGTTAATTAACGGATTACGAACTATTCGCCGACGATATCGGACTCTGTTGCTCGCCCACGCCGACGAATCTTGCTGATTTGTAGGTTAAACAAAGCTGACCAATGCGCAGAAAGCTGGGTACCGACGATTGCATTGTACGGCCTACGTGCACTTTGCGCGAACGTGGGCGAGGAAATTGCGGTAAATTGCCACGAAAATCAGGAAATCGTACGTTAAACCGTGACCGAGATTGTCCTTACGTTCTCTGCCCACCAAGGGTACCTGATTGACACCCGTGAATCCATTAGAATCAGGTCACCGATCGTTCCGTTCTGTGAATTAACTGGTGTACAAAACGGGTGGCTGATTGAGTGACCGGAAATGGGACTTCCACGGGCTCGGCAAATGTACACATGTATCAGTATGTAAGTATAATGCAGGAGTCGTGGCGACTTTTGTGGCAAGTGTCTTTCAATCTTTATTGAACTATGTTCATTATGGACAAGAACTGTTTTTGCTAGTAAAGATATGGTAACTAGATGAAAGTCAGAACTTTGAGGATTTTTGAGAATTTGAAAACTTTGTGTAGGGTTTTGAATTGAGGGACATAGGAATTTGCAGACCTAAGAATTTGAGGGTGTAAGAATTTGAGGCTATTGGAATTTGGGGAAATGAGGGATTTAAAGACCTAGGAAGAGGATATAGAAATTTTGGGATTTAGGAATTTGGAGACCTCTAAATTTGAAGGTAAAGGAATTTGGTGAATCTAGGGATTCGGGGACCTTGGAAGGGAAAATAGAAAGAGAATATACAAATTTAGTAATCTGAAGACTCGAGGATCCAAGACCTTAGAGATTTAAAAATTTGAAAATATAGAGGTTTATTCATAATTCTTGCACAAATATTTCTTGACGTAATTCAACGTCGATTAATGTCACCAGAAAAAAATGTGGGTGGTTAATAATTACGCTTAGATTCTTCACCTAGTTTGAGCAAGTGAATCTCCAGCATCATTAAAACGTGTACAATGGTTATTATGTCATTGGAGCGGCTGGACGGGTTACGATTACGGTCATGATGGCGTCACACGAATATTCCCAGCCGCGTCACCGACTGATCGTTCAATAAAAGTGAACCCTTTGACTTCTTTCTAACCTCAATTCGCATTCCGGAATCGTAGAATGAGCGGCTTGGACAGTCTCATTAAACCCTTCTCTGCTTTCGGCTTATGTATAGGGTGTTTCAAAAAGTAGACGAGATACGCATCCTTAACTGACGTGTTTAGAAGTTTTATTCTTTTCTTGTTCTTATTAGTTATGTTTTTCAATTTTAACTATAAAATAATTTATTATACCTGTACGATGTATATGCATGCGATGTAATTTTCAATTAAAGAGTTAAGATATAAAAAAAGAATGATCTGCATCAAAGACTTGCCATTACGATTATTTGTCCTCTAATTAAAAATATTATCATTCCATTTCAAAATTGTTAAATTGCACCTCGGTAGCGTAATATCAATTAAAATCAGTATCGTAAATTTTCTTCTCTCCCCTCTTGAAATGTACAAGAAAAATTTGGAGCGCTTTACGTCGTGTTACAGTTCCATGAATAAATTATTTGTAAAGCAGTTACGCAAGTCTCTGGCTAGACTCGAAAATAGGACGAGAACTGTCGACGTGTTACTTACCACCATTAGTTCGCCCGCATTCCAATCGAATTTCATCCGACGTGCGGAAGAATGGCGGGGACGAACGATTTCAATGAGCGTCAACAAGCGGGCCTTTCATCGGAGCTCAGTTACGCGATTCTAAGTTAATAATTCACTGTCAGTGATGGTTATCGTTTGACTCTCTTAAGTGCGTCCCTTCGGTTCGAACAAACGTTTCTACAAATGTGATATGGGTGAGGCATTCAGCTTGATTTTTACAAGTTTGCGTAGCTCGCTGATTATTAAATTTCTTGCGCTATTAAGTTGTAAAGTTGTGAAGCTGTAAAACTGTAAAATTGCAAAGTTGTAAAGTTTTAGAGTTGTAGAGTTGTAGAGTTGTGACGTTGTAACGTTGTAATGTTGTAACCTTGTAACCTTGTAACATTGTAACATTGCAACATTGTAATATTGTACCGTTGTAACGGTGTAAAGTTGTAAAGTCCTGACGCTGTAAAGTTGTAGAGCTGTCGATTGTAAAACTCTGAAGTTGTAAAGTTGCAAATTTTCAATTCTTAAATTTCTAAATTCCTAGATCTCCACATTCTTAGATTCTCAAATTCGTGGATTCTCAAATACCTCGATCCCTAAATTCCTAGACCCCCAAATTCATAATTCCTCAAATTCCAAAATCCCCAAATTCCTAGATCCTCAAACTCTTAGTTCCCCAAATTCTTAGATCCTTAAATTCCTAAGCCCCTAAATCTCTAAATTTTCAAACTCTTAAATTCTCAAATTCCTACATTCCTACATGTTTTCCTAAAATCCCAAATTTGTAAATTCACAAATTTCCAAAATTCTCAAAAACCATTTTCAGTGGAACCATGAAATAATTGCATGGATCGAGAGGATCCACCAACGATGATTCAGCAAACAGAGGTAAGGAAATAGCTCGAACAAGATGGTGTAAATGTTCGACGACAAGATTCCTCCGCAAGGTAGTCACTCGATATCGAGGAAAAATATATCTGGCTCGTAGCTACAAGGTACTTGTATTAATCACTACGAGGATTCTGCGTTAACTGCGTTCGTTACTATGTCCACTGGTAATGACTAGTAAGTTCTGAACTTCCGCGCGTGATCGAGAATTAATGAGGTACACGGGGACCGAAAGGCGGTCGTTAATCATTATTACAACGTAATTATCGGGAGATCGTTAAGCAGAAGTCGATGGAATTAGGTGGTGCACGTTATTATTAAACTCGCTGCCGGCATAGATTTAATAAAGTCGGTGCATCGATTATTTCGTCATATTGCCGGTCGTTCCGCGTTTCCCGTTCGATTCCCGCGCCTATAAATTCATTGACGTCCTTTTTTCACATCCCTGCCACGTTCAAATACCGTTACGCCATATAATGCCCGTTTATTAACATTTCTGTCCACGGTGAAAAATAAGCCTAGCGCAAAAACGAACGACCCGCGTACTTTGCGTAATTTGCCTTTCAATTACGCTCCTAATGATTCTGTCGTTTTAACCTCGCTCGATTCCATTGGGTAAACATTCAGCGAAGAAAAAGCGTCGTTACTTAATCTTGCAAATTACTATTCCCAGACACTGGCTGGAAATTATTTCGAGTTTGCCTCCACACAAGAATACATTAAACCGAATCGTCTATTTAATGTACCTTGCTGAAAATAAACAATCGAACAGTCATTTTATTTATCCTTCAAATATTACCATTAATGGTTCAATCATACTCGTAAACGGTGATTCTTTCCCTTCTCCAACAAAAAGGTAATTTATCTTATACGATGCACGCTAATTAATTACAAGCGAAAGCGATAAGTTTCGATTAAGCGCATTATTAGGTTCCACGCGTGTTTCATGACGAGTTAACTCGTCCTGTTCAGTTAACAGGATAAGTGAACATTGTATTTATCACGTCGTCAATATTCATTCTTTTATTCGAGAACCCGACTCTCGAGCATCGTACGTTTATTACATATTCCCGATGCACTTTGTTCAAGATATATTCGTGTCGTAAAATATTGGAATGGTCGTGTAAAATCGTAGCTGTCACGTAAAAAACATTTTATCGCGTGCAATCGTAAACCGTTACGTTTTTATACGCGATGATTGCCAGAAAGCCACGCACGCCGGTGCCGATTGACGTCGGATTATTTGCAAAATCGAAACACACGTCCTGAACCGGCGTCGAATCGAAACGCGGAATCGGCTATTAACACCTCGGCCGATTTTATTGCCGCGAAGCGTTCCCGGTGATTATGTCGTTACACGTTTCCAGATAGAGATCGATCAATCGATCTTGCTCGCGATTGCAACAACCGCGACGGTATCTGCGATTTCCATTACTTCAATCACGCCTCGAACCGTTCATGAACGCTCGTGACGACCGATTTCGATCTTTCCAATGTCTTTACTTTGCTTTATGCTCATTGTTCGTCTTGTAAGTAACGATCATAAAAAATCACAAATTTTCAGATTGATCGTGGGTGTATTTATAAACAATGCGTGCTGAAATAACGCGATGGAGTTTATTAATAGGGGAGGAGAGTTTGAATGCAAATCTTCTTTATTTTAGTTAAATGGTTAGCCATCTATTGTAATTACTTCAGTCAGCAATTATAACAATTTCTTCTTATATAGCACTTTTTATTAAATTAAAAAAATACAGCAATGGGGAGGTAATTTTTAATGCAATTCTTCTTTATTTTGGTTAAATGGTTAGCCATCTATTGTAATTACTTCAGTCAGCAATTATAACAATTTGTTCGTATATAGCACTTTTTATTAAATTAAGAAAATACAGCACTTAAGTAGCTAGATAGTGCAGCACAATTATCCTAATCAATTATCAATCATAAAATTTGATTATTAATATAAAATACATGATGTTTAAATTTGTATTACTTGCTATAACGTTAGATTCATAGAATAAAATGATATGCAAGTAACTTCAAAAAATAATTGTGGCAGTTCATTCAAAAGAAGTACAATTGTTAATAAACGCATAAAATTTAAACAAACAAGCTTGTGTTTCGTATGTGATCAAACAATATGTGAAAAAGTAACAGATCACAGAAGTATTTTCCTCCACACGAATTATTTTAATAATTTCAATAAATGCCTGTTAATAGTGTTTCCATTGAAGTCAAATAATTTTCTCATGCATTATAAAAGTTAAATAGCGAATTAAGTTTTGTTCTACAAAGTTAATAACGAACAGGATCCAGCCACATCCTCCATCGTGTTCAATCATTTGGAAAGCGTGGGGAAAGCGAGTTAAGTTCTTATTGAAAGCAATGAAGTAAATCTACTCTCGATTGCAACATGTCTTCTTCCGTGACAAAAGAACGTTCCCCGATAGCTGTCGGAGTTGTCATTGACGATGAAAAGTGGATCATGAACTAAGATATTATCTGTAGGATCAGGCAAAGTACTAATGACTTCAGTCAGCTCTGAAGGTAGAATATACTGAAGACACGTTCCGCTGACCAATTTGTACGAATACAATCTATACAGAAATACTGTATGTTTAGTGAAAAATGTAACCGAATACAGTAAGCAACCCATTGTAACGACACAGTAATCCCAACGTAATAATGCAGTAAGCAATGTCATAATACAAGCAATTGTCATAAGCAATTGTCGATGAATCCCACGCAGTGTACAGTCGGTTAAAAGTGAATAGACAGATCGGTTAAAAGCGTGATGAAAAATGAGTCATAAGGAAAAAATGATAAGTGATCTATTTTCAGTAGGACTGTGTCCGGATGGAAAGTTCTGAAATCGTCCCATTCGCGTTACAGTTTGGCGCGGCTTTAACAAACGTATGTACTTATACACGTGGGAGCTACGATTGCAGCGTGACCGCAGCCGGCTATCGATTACCGGCGATTTTATCGATTAGATTAATGGGCGAGAGCGTGAGCCGGTTACTCGGACGCGAAATCATTTCGACGGGAGAGGCGAGCGACGACGAAATCGCTCCCGTGGAATTTACGAAGGTTTGCGGAGCAAAGATCGCGGTTTGTGACATTTGCTCTCATTTGAAATCGATTTTCTTTCAATAGGTCCGCGCCATTTGCATCAATTCCCCCGTGATTCAAAATGAAAGATAACCTTTATAGCCTAATAACCTAAACCTAAATCTGTTAATCTAAAAATCTGTAGGTGGACAAATTTTTTTAAGTTTGAACCTAACCTAACCTAACCGTAATTCAAAATAGAAGATCCCAACCTATGTAGTCTAACCTAAATCTAAATCTGTTAATCTAAAAATCTAAGTGTGGTAAAATTTTCTTGAGTTTGAACTTAACCTAACCTAACCGTAATTCAAAATGGAAGATCCCAACCTATGTTGCCTAACCTAAACCTAAATCTGCTAACCTAAAAATCTGTAAGTACGGTAAAATTTTCTTAAGTTTGAATACGCGTTAACATTTAATAAGGTTTGCGTGAATTACGTCGATGAAGAGTGATCGAAAGGACGAATCAAAGACGATGAAAGCCGGGGACAAAAGTGGCTCGCAAAGCAGTACTCCAGTGGCACGTCGTTGGAATTGAAACGACTAAATTGGCTGACTACTGTTTCGAGATTTCCTCAATCATTTCATCAACCATCATTATCAGACTTGGCCGTTAACGGTTCGTGGGGCAGATCAGTCCCACGCGATCCCATCGGCTGACTGGTTGTGAACGAACAGAAATTGCCTCAATATTATGCGATTCTAATATGCGTCCACTTTGGTTCAATTTTTACGAGACGAAATATCACTATATCTCCATATACTTTTCATAATAATAAAATCCACTTCTTCATTCAAAACTATCAATTTTAGAAAATTGATTTTGTAATTGGTTTTGTAAATATAAACAGCTTTGATATAGTGGTAAGAATCTTGTACCATCATATGCAGCCATGTGTTACATTACGGCTACATGTTAGATCATTTCGTTATGTGATCACACGTTTTCGCACCATAGTCTCTACCTATTAATCAACTCGATTGCTCGAATTTACAAACCGAAAATTGAAAGGAATTGAAATTCCATTCACTTAAATCCATGAGATCGAAAATTGCAAGGTTCGCGTATCGATTCATCATCGAATCATTTATTCATTCATTTATTGAATTTTTACGAGGTATACCTTTCGAACACGTTATTTTCTCCGCGATCAAGCAGCTTCGAAACAGTTCGAATTGTGTTTCACGCTCGAGTTCGTCGAAGCGGCGTCGTTACGGGCTGGTAGAGGGAACGATGTTCGATTTTCACGGTTTCTAAGTCGTTCCCGGCGTTAATTTCCTCGTCGTTCCGTGGAAATTGACCGGACCAGCGTCTGACTAACGGACACTTACGGTAAACGCGTTTCGTGATCGAGATGCAGTTGGAAAAATTGTTCAGCCGCGGGCATCCTTTCAGCGAAATTGAGACGTTCACTTTGTGTGCGGTTTACTTCTTGGGTTTACGTTTACGCCGTCAATTTTCGCACATACCACTCTTTTTATGGTGAGAAAATTGTAACGCATAATTTATCACGGTTCAATAATTATCGAATTGTGAAAATTCGTCTCATCCAACTTTACGAAAAGTTACGTTATTTATGTTTGATGTCTTTACTTATTTTCTTATAATCACTTCTGTGGATCAAACGAGTGACACATGCTTTGTCATGTATCGAATATCTTGCTAAATATTTAACTAATTAATTTGGATAATTTTGTAGACAGTACTGTAAATAGTCAGAATATTGTAAATACTGTAAATAGTTTGATGTCAGAAATAAAAAAAATGGTTGACGGAGGCGGTGACTTCGAGGCACATTCAGTGACGACAAAATGGTTCCTCCAGAGATAAAATGGTTCCTACTGAACATTGATTGAAGGTTATCATTATTTATCATAAAGATAATTTACATTGATCTGCCTATCACTACACTTTTTGTAGGAAGCTACACAAGGAAATTCACTTTATTAATTACATAAACGTAACTTTATTCTTGATATGATTCTACGTGACATAATGCAATATAATTCTGTTCGGACACCTTCACGGTTCGTTCATTTACACTCCCATGTTGTATCAAGTTACCTTCGATTTTTCAATCTTACGATACGTTCTTATTCCGAGTAATATTAATCTTTAGAGAATGGATTTTGTAGAACTTTCCTAATCAAAGTACGAAACTTTTTACAATCTAAATCTGGTTATAAAGTATAAAACTCACTCCTTATAAAGATTTTTGAAGATTTTAAAAGTTAATTAAGATTGAAGATATAAAATTATACAAAAGATTCTCTTAAATACACAGAATGTAACATCCAATTTTTCGTCGTTCCTCTTTCAGACACCATGTTTGTTTTTTCCCGAACGATACTTATTATTTCTTCAACGTAATTATTTTTCTGTTCGTGTTAATGGCATATACGAGCCTTTACGGAGGCCGCTTAAATGTGTTTTAACGCATCGATTCGCAGTATAGAATTGAAGGAAACTCGCAGTCTCGAACGACCCTCGAAATTGAGGCTGCGATTAAGAGGAATAATGACAGGGAAGAACATGGCGAAACGACGTCGTATCGCATGCCAACGACTAATTCGTTACAGTTTTAATATCCGCATGAGTGTGCTTGCATTTAAATCATGCGTGCCGAAAGATGATCCCATATGTTCTCGAACCTAAAAAGTCGCGTTACTTTGCAAAAAAAGATGCACTGAGTATTTCAGAGCTTTAAGTTTGAATTTTATGTGCGGTCATATAATTTCAGTTTCAAAATATTATTTATATTTCATCTTCACAAAGCAATATTTTTATTCAATTCTACTGATTCATCAGATGTAGAATAAATTTGGTAAACAGATGTACGTTAAACGTATTATCAAATGTTATTAAACATGCTCCACAATTACAATTTTTCAAATTTATCAAACTTGACTTTCCAATAAAATTGTTACAAATTACAACTCTTCAAATTTATTAAACTTGACCCTAAATTTAATAAATTTAACATTGTTTCAAATGTACTAACCTTAACTTAATTATTAAACTTGACTCAAATTTAATAAGTTTAACGTTCAATTATATCGAATCAATTTCGTGACACAAACAGAAAGCAAAATTATAGGTTATGTTTCAAATAATTGGCTCAATGCTCGATAGATCAACGAATCAGATTCAGCAACCGATTTAGCGCGAAAGAATGATCGAATCAAGTTCAAGGCAACTGGACTAATGGGAACGCGAGTTGTATTCCATTCGTAGATACCTTAAATGCCAAAGTCGAGCGCAAGCTTCCATAGATGGTCATCGGTGCCTTGTGTGGAAAACGACGATACTGTTCACTGGATTAGTCGTTAGAAAGATCAATTTACCAGAGATCTGTACGCCCCCGCATTCGTCTTGTTTCTGTATATCATTAAAACTATTCAGGCTATTGAAACCGTGAAACTGCGTTTCCCCATTGTTCGGAGCAATGATGGCGACTGTTTTCGAGCTGATTTATTCAAAATTACTATTTAATTCTTTCAACCTTCATGTTTGTTACAATGTATGCATTTATTTAGACTTGAAGTTAGAAACATACAAAATAAGCAGTGTGTCATAAGTAGGAGATATTTGTGCTGTAATAAGTGTACCTCAAGAAAACATTCAATTAAAAATTTAGTATTTATTACTCTGTTTAGTCTGCAGTTCCTTGAAGTAACTTTTATTGCAGGGAAAAATTGTATCTGAAAGTATTCAATTGTTTAAGATTTTTAACGAAAAGTAGAGTGTTAAATTTCACCCCCAATGTATCTAAAGTGATAAATTTCATCTTCAACGTCCTCAAACTAATCTCACCCCAAAATACCCAAATCTTTCAATATACCCAAACTGGGGTACTAAACTAAATCTTACCTCTAATGTACCCCTAATAAAGCTCTAATAAAGTGTTAATCTCACCCTAATTTTTAATATTCCGTCCTTGAAATACGGGAATAAAATCCTCGCAAAGACTCATGAATAAAAATATCCGTTTCTTCCAGGTCACGAACGACAGAAAAAGGACACAATATTATTTCATCCCTTATTTTTCAAGCAAACAGTCGCTGTTACTTTCCAATCGAGCGTAATCCTCGCGTAGGTGGAGGACGATAAAGAAATTTGCTGCTAGCCGGCCAGCAGTCCCGACGATCATATCAGTAAAAGCAACAACGGCAGCGAGCACCGTGCAACGAGGAAGCTATTGACGATCGACAGGCCCGACGTGATCGAGGCGCAGCTTCCGGTATTACATCGCGACTATCGAGCCCGTGATATCGAAAGAGGCACGTATCGATATTATGCGCTGGGAGAAATACGAGACTGCAGAAGTACTAGGACGCAAAGTGTACCAGTTTCGACGACGATGGAACAGGTATCAGACAAATACTCGGAGCTTTTTGATCGGATTTTTTAGTTACACCTTTGAATTTTAGTTGAAATTTTATTTGAAGTTCGAATTTTTGTTTGATGTCGATAAGAGGTCAATCCATACAAAGTAGTTGTATTTACTGAAATATTGCTTCATTTTCTGTAAGTTTAGAAGTGGATAATAAAACCTTGATTTGTCTCCATCGTCATCTTTAGTACTGCAAATAAATTTCATGTATTAATACACAAAATGTTCAAACTCCATTACTTTGCAAATAAAGTATATGAACAAGCTTTATTGTTGACTAGCTAAGGATTATCTTCTTTTGATACTCCACATCTTGTACGTCTGAATACTCCATATAGTTTGATATACCTGTTCATCTGAATACAGTTACAGACAAGTTTTCGAACCATTGCATAAACGTATTTCTTATAGAAGTGTATTTGGTGACTTTTACTAGGTTATTCAATTTTATGTCGATGAACAAAGTTCAACCTTCTTTTAACTACAAGTGAAATGAATAATATAAGGTACAGAGATCAATATCGTTGGAAAAGGTTTTTTCATAACTGTATTTGATCTATCTCTACCTATATATCTGCATGTCTGTGTATCTTTATATTTATGTACCTTTGTACCTGTGTATCTTTATATGTATATATGTACCTTTGTACCTGTGTATTTAAGTATCTATTCATCTGTGTGTGTGTGTGTGTGTGTTTCTGTATATCTGTACATCTATGTATCTATGTATCTGCATGTCCACATATCAGAACATCCCGTACATCCGATAACATATCATTTACAAAATACATATCAAATACTTAAAAACATGGACCACATCACACAGTATAATCCGATATGAGATATGTTTATCCTTCAAACAGTTTCGCAATACTTGCACTTGCAATTACGAGTCCCAATCCGTTGACAGAGGTAACACTTCTCGTATCACAATTTCCTGTTTCAAGGAGTTACACGTCCACCGGTATCACGGTATTTAAAATCCCTAGACACAGCAATTTGTCACGCCACATAGCAAGAGGAGCAAGAGAGGCATCGTAGAGAGGATCAACCGAAGGAATAAAACCCCCATGTACCTCCCATAGAGGCGTATCGCGTATTCGATTGGAGAATCCGCGAAACGCGACGCGTGGGTGAGTTCACGTGTCCCACGTGCGTGTGCCCACATAACGAAAGGACTTAATGGACTTCTGATAGGCCTGTTGTACGCAACGCATAGCCGTTGCCCACGTGAATCTTTCTTCGGGTTTCCGTGCACGTCCTACGGAACATATTCGAAACGAATGGAAATTTATCAGAGATCGATGTTAATCGAACAAAAGGAATATTAAGGGACGTTTTTCTATTTGGTAGAATTCTTTGATGGTTTGATCTTAGTTGATTTGACTAATCTTATCAATTTTTATATCTTCAAAATCCCAATTTCAAGTCTTCACATCCCAAATCCACAAGTCCCCAAATACTCAAACCATCAAATCTCCCAAATCCCAAATCTCCCAAATCCCAATTCTCCCAAATCCCAATTCTCCCAAATCCCAATTCTCCCAAATCCCAATTCTCCCAAATCCCAATTCTCCCAAATCCCAAATCTCCCAAATCCCAAATCTCCCAAATCCCAAATCTCCCAAATCCCAAATCTCCCAAATCTCCCAAATCCCAAATCTCCCAAATCCCAAATCTCCCAAATCCCAAATCTCCCAAATCCCAAATCTCCCAAATCCCAATTCTCCCAAATCCCAATTCTCCCAAATCCCAAATCTCCCAAATCCCAATTCTCCCAAATCCCAAATCTCCCAAATCCCAAATCTCCCAAATCCCAATTCTCCCAAATCCCAATTCTCCCAAATCCCAATTCTCCCAAATCCCAATTCTCCCAAATCCCAATTTTCCCAAATCCCAATTCTCCCAAATCCCAAATCTCCCAAATCCTAAATCTCCCAAATCTTCAACCCTAAGATCCTAACTCGAATTCCAAATCTTCAGATCTCAAACCCCACATCTCAAAATTCCAAACTTGCCAGATTCCTAAATTCAGAATATCTCAAATTGCTTGGTTATTCCTGCACGTCCTGCAGACCACATTCGAGTCGGATGAAAATTTATCGGTAGCCGATGTTGATCGAACAAAAGGGAATAATATAAGGGACGAGATCGTTGGTTTTTCCGTTCGTCCGCGAGAATGTTATTCGCGTCCAGCTTCGAGGAATGCTTTGCACTCGTTATATGCTTCGATCGTATCGGCAAAAACTTGCCGACCGTTCTTCGACTTCCGTCGCCGGGGACGTCGGGATCGGCATAAAAGCGACTTCTTCCCCTTCGCCGCATTCGTCGGCGCGCGTTGGCATCCGATATACAACGATACGTCGATAAAACCGTTGTATAAAATATCTGAATTATGCGTCGGCGTGCCACATGCATGGGGTGGTCGTTACTCTTTCGACGGAGAAGCTTTAACCCTTTGTCCCTGGGGATGAAACGAGAGAAGTGAAGAATGTAGGAAGGTTAAACTTCTGTGTGTTGATTCAACACGAGCTGACTTTATACGAATGCGAAGCTCCACTTTATACACTTGGCCAAACAACGCGTAGCGATATATCATGTGACGATCAAACGCGAGGATACAACGTGTGAGTGCATAATGCATGAGTGTAATCTAAAGGTGGTCTCTGTCGGATGGAAATCCTAGTTGCACCATAAATTTTATTCTCTATAAAATCGATACTCCTTCCATAAATTCTCAATCATATAAAATGTTCATATCATATAAAATATTCTTCGAATAATAATTAAGAGATAACACATTGTACACAACTTTCGTTACTTTCAATTTCTTTTAAACGGAAAAAAGGATACCATTAAGGAGAATATGATTAGTGGTGTATTTTCTGATCGTTTCTTTGCTCTAATTGAATTATTATCTTTCAAGAATACAGTTATCAATATTAGCGGGAAGCATATGTAGACATTGAGAGATCGATTCAAAAGGTGAGCAACTATGAAACTGGTTCGAATTCGTTCCTTTTACTCAAGTTTTTATCCAATCGATCCAGTTAATCCACTATCACGATACATCTACTTACGTATGGGAAAACATTTTTCTTTTCTTGTTTTGCACGTGGTCATCTATCCGATAAGATGATTCGTTTTTACTCGTATTATTGGGTGTATCGTGTCTGTAAAAAGCTCGATACGGTCGAACTCTTATCGCTGTTGCATGATGTTTCATATTAACTAGACTTTGTTAATAAGGTATTCCGGTTACGATTTTAAATTCTTTATATACTTCTTAAAACGATAAGTGACGATCGAATTTGTTAAATACTGTGAAATTTACCGTTATAGCTTCACGGTTAGGTTTACGAATTTGGCACAAGAATGCATGTATAAGGAATTTGGGGATGTAGGACTGAATTCGAGGATATGGTAATGTGGAGGATTTACGAATTCGGAGATATAAGGATTTGGGGATATAGACATATGCAGATACTGGAATACGAAGATATAGAGATCTAAAATTAGGTAAGCAGATGTAAGAATATAGGGGGATAGAGGTTTGGAGATTTAGATATTGAAGCTATGGGTTTGGGGATGCACATATATGGGACATGTATGTACATATATGGGAATGTAGAGATCTAAGATTTGATAGATGTAGAGATAGGAACTTAAGAGATACAAGAATATAGGAAATATGGAAGATGTAGAATTTAAGGCTAAAAGAATATGAAGATATATGAAGTAATATATGGTCTAAGTTTAAGGAACATACGGAATAAATAGAGATCGAAAGGAGGACATAAGCACCTAATATTAAGGATCTAAGAACTTATAGAAATTCAAGAATGTCGGCATATCGCAATAAAACACAAAGACCTAAAATGACAAATGCATAGATACCTATCTACAAGTGTGTACTTATATCTGTAGCTATAATCATCCAACTATACAGAAATCTAATATGGATCCATCAGGTACATAATACAATCTCTTTCATAAGCATATATCATACAACTTGCCACATCATACAGCGTAACACAACCGTTGATCTGTAAGTCTTCATGAGGCCTTTCAAAGCGATCTCGCGTGTTCGGCACTCATCTCGAAACTCCGCCTCGTCGAGAAGCTCGCGCGCGATCGAGCCGCGACGTCGATACCACCTGGAAGAAATCAGAGTGGTTCGATTTGGCGGTGTTATCTCGATGCTCGGGCTGCTCTCCGCGTGTCGAGCAACGCGTCGTAGCCGGACAGGTTCCGTACGAGTCGTAAAGAGTTCGCTGGCCCCTGAAGCCGAGCGTCGTCCGGGGCGGCGCGGTGCATCAGGATGAATCACCTGGGCGAAGGCTGTTTTATTATGCAAATACGCGGCGGTTTCGCGCGAGCCAACGCGGCGCGGACACGCTAAACGCGCTCGACGGACGCGCGACGCTTCGCGACTTCCCAGACCGTCGACGCGACCTGTCACCTCTCGATATCGCGAATCGGACAGCTGCTATGGCCGCTCGGGTATCACAACCCGTTCGTGCCACGACGCCGCATGCTCGAAATGCGGTTTTCGCGGTTTACGAGCGTGCCGTGTTCTACGCGAATCGGAGCCCTGCCGACGACGCTTAATCGCGATTTAAGCGATTTCGAGGACCACGCTCGTAAACCGCGGATCGTGAATTAACCATCGGGACCTCTTTTACGGGATTTTTAAACCCACATTTCTACCGCTTTTGTTTCTCTCGTGTTTCCGAATGGGGAAACTTTATGAAGCGTGATAGGAATTAGTATAATAGTAGTACGTTTAATTAGTATAATAGTATTAGTTTAATTAGTATAGCTTCCCAAATTTAACGAAAGGTCAAGTCAAACTAATATCTGTATTAAATCTAGTATAAGTATAAATATAAGTATAAGATTTAGCATTTCGGTTATTTAATTAACGGGACGTTAGAGAGCAGGCTATTGATGAACGGGACATTAAGTAGCGTACTGTTAATGGGTGGGTAATGAGCTAGCGATTATGAAGAATATATTTAATGAAAAGATTAAATAAGAAAGACTGACCATATCTTAAATGTTATTCTTAAATATCTTTAGTCAATGTGCTCCATTTTTATGCTCGAAATCATTTATGGAAACTATAACACGAACAAAGAATAATTCTCGACCTATCGGCTAAACGGATAACAGAAAAAGGGGCAACTTTCCTCTCTAACGTTGGAAAGTTTCAGATGATAATGAAAACTCTGAAATGAGATTTCTCCTTGGAGATTCTCACGAAGATTGCGGTGAACTTTGCGAAACAAGTCTGCTAACTAACAACCGGTAAGTGAAATACTCCCAGTGATTGCGTATCCGTAATTGCACGATTCAGCATGATTTAAAACTCATCGTTCTTCGTAAATTTCAACTCTATTCCGTTTTCGCTCAACGTTAACGTCCACGAATATCTCAAATTTCCTTATATTGCCCATTCGTTTATTCACCTTTTGACGGTTCGATTCATATCGCACGTATCGGACGATGGTTTTTAAGATCCTGACTAGGATTCGAGAATGAGCGTGAAAGTCTACACTCGTATAAACCTGCGGAATTTTTATGCATTTTCTTTAAATCCCGTGATATATCGCTTATTTCAGTTAATGGCGATGAAACTCGCGCAAACTCTTCGGTTAGGACGTTTGTAATAAACTACGTTAATATCAACTGTGCAATTTTCAAACTAATATAATCTTGAAGTCTCAAGTTACACAAATTCCTCGCTGATTTGGTCATGGTAAATCGTGCAATTTACGGAGGAGCAGATATTGGAAAATGATAAACATGAAAGTTATGTTCATAAGACACTCTGGAATTGCACTAAATTTATATGCTTCTTAACGAAAAGACAAGAAAATTAAATGATATCCAGACAAATGGTAAAATATAAGTAACACGTAAATAAGACAAGATTGCACCAATCAAACGAACATTATTATGTCAAAATACCGTACGACGTAATTCGAAGAACAAACTGCGGCTATAAAAATATCAATGAAAAACTCCATTTCGGTTTCGCGTTTCGATTTCGCAATAGAAACCACCCACGACGTTCAGCTCACTCTGAATCGTCTGGACGGTAGTATCCTCGTATCGAGATATATCCCGCGTATCGAACAGCATCGGTTAGTCCACAATCGAGTATTGACACATCGTGGATGAGTAGCGGGGCTCCTTCGAAACGTAGTTTCCGCGGTATACGAGTCATCATCATGCCTGTGTATGACAATGGCCGGCGTAGGCGTGAAAGACGGAGCCGTTGTTCTCCGAAGGTGTTTAGAAATCGAAGGGAGGCGAGCACCAGACGTCCTATTGTCTCACTGGTAACTGCTGACGAAGTATCGTCAATCTCATCCGACCTGGTTGCGCAATACTCGAAAGCTAAGAAAAGTTCTGCTCTGTCTCTAATGAACGACTTGACGTGACTTCCCGTCCATTTTCTCTCATCTTTACTGAACAGGATTTTATGGATTCATTGTACTACGAGTTCAATTGCCATGCGTTATATCACCGTTCTATGAGCACGAGCTGGGATGTGTTGAGTTTTGTATGAAGATTGTCATGTGTTGGATTGATACGTGTTGAGTTTTTTATGCGTTGTGTCAGGTTAGAATTCCCTCGCGTTATATTACCATATGTTTGATTACCAAGCACTGAGATTTCCATGCATCGAGATTGTCACGTGTTGGATTTATACATTTTGAGATTTTTATGCGTTGTATCGACAAAGGTTAGAATTCCCTCGCGTTATATCGCCACGCGTTAAATCACCACGCATTGAGGTTTCTACACGTTGAAATTTCTATGCATTGAGATTGTCACACGTTGTATCACTACGCATTAAATCACTACGCGTTGAGATTTCTACATATTGTATCACTACGCGTTAAATCACCATGCATCGAGATTTGTACGCGTTGAGATTGTCACGCGCTGTATCGCCACCCGTTAGAATTCCCACGCGTTAAATCCCCACGCGCCGAGGTTGCTACGTGTTGAGATTGCCACACGTTGAGATTGCTATGCATTGAAATTTCTACGTGTTGAGATTGCGTTAAGGTTGCTACGTTGAGATAGTCATGCATTAAACTGTCATGCGTTCTATCGCTACACGTGGTAACTTCACGCGTCTTATCTCCACGCGGCATATCTCCCCGCTCAGTATTTCATATCATTCACCAAAACATGATATTTAGCCCAAACTCGCTGTAAACAAAATCTTTACAATTTATAAGAATCGATCTCTCTAATTATAATTGTATATACATTTATTCCACAAATTGAAGTTTCTCTTTAGCAATGGAAAGTTCATCGGAGAGGTTCACGATTGCTATTCCCATCCGATACTTTTTGCATCATTAAACGTCCTCAAGTCCGGAGATCCATCAGTATGCCAGTTACGACTTGTCGCGTGTTCTTCAGCAACCCTTCTAAACGAGAAGAACGCACGGGTTCATTTAGAATGATTCGCGGTGTCAGGCTGTTTATTACCTGTTAACGGCTGCCGCTTCTTCATTCTTTCGATCATTCATGAGCTCATTCAACAGCGCCATTGTCGTGCCTGCTACACCATTCAGTTCTCGTTTCATCAGGTTTTCCTTCACGAGCCGGAGGAACGCCGACTGGTTTTTGTCACGAGCGGATCTCGTTAAATTCCATTCGTCAGATCTCGTTTATCGATCCTCCATCGAATCAGATCCACTCGCCAACTTGTTCCATCTGTGTATTATATAATACCGATTTCATGTTTACTATCTTTCTTGCAACACTTCATGGCTTACCGTGTCTCATTACGTTCTACATTGCTGACGATGGCTCGTAATGATACAAAGATACAAAGTTGTCGACAAACACGAGGAAATATTGCGCTGTTTTTTCTTCGTATTTTATACCGTGTTTCTTTGGAAGATGTGATATAGAGATATGGTGGTATAGGGATATACGATTGCTGGAATATGGAAGCAGAGGAGAGATGTGGGGATTTGGAGATGTAGTTTAGGGATGTAGAAAAATTTGGAGGTATAAGGATCTGCAATATAGTGGATTGGGGATGTTAGAGGTTGAGAACATAGAGACCTGATGCATATAGAGATTTGAGAACAGAGAGATCTGATACATATTGAGATTTGGAGACAGAGGGAGCTACATAGAAACTTCAGAACGTAGAGTATTAAAAATATAGAAATTTAGAGATATAGGAATTTGGAAATTTTAGTATTTCAAAATTTAGGTTCTTGGAAGTTTAAAAACTCCAAAATATGCACTTATGGAAATGCAGAGTTCAAAAACTTTGAAAACTTAAAAACAATTAAAAACTTAAAACTAGTTCTCTAAAATACAACACAAAATTTAATAAATATTAAGGATGTCCTTTTTCCACCGCAACAATTTTTCATATTTACAAGTAAAAGCAGGCAATAAATCCTGAAGTCGTAAAGTTACCCCGTAAAGAATGCGTCGGTTTCGATTCTTCTGTCGGAAGATTGAACCGTCGTTAAAGAGGTAAGCCTCTGCTCGTAAATTTCTAATTCCGAGGATTAGCTGCCGAATCGAAGACACCGATGGAAATCATGGAAAAATATCCTGGAGCGGTACGAGAGGTACAAGGGTTCGGGAAGGAAAGAAGTGTCGACAAGTGAAGTTCGTTCGTTATATCTTCACGAGGTTAATGCACCGTCCACAATCACGAGATGCACGCACCTACGTGACCGGCTTCCACAAGCGTTGACACATCCTGTCGCGAGCCACACCTGCGACACGACACGTTCACGCGCGAGTTACGATAAAATTGCGGGAAACTATCGGAGGCAGGAAGAAAATATTTGTCGCGAGATGTCCGGATAAAAGTACATCTTGGTATCTGAGCACTGAAGAGATTGCTTTCTTCTGCTTAATTTTAACCAAATTTATTTTAATCTAATTTATTAGATAGACTATTCAGATTTTAAAGATCATCCAGATTTTCGGACCTCACTCTTACGCATGAATATTCTATACATGATGTATGGATTTTGGAAAGTGTCATGACTTGATTCTGACGTTTAGATATACAGATATTTTGTAGATTAGCGACTGCTATAATACTTTTGTGTTGGACGTATGAGACATTACAGGAAGGACATGTGAGACATTAAACACATGAGACACTTAATACACACGGGTAAAAGTTGTCACCCACAGAAAATGGGGATTAAATTATTTGTCCTGCAGTTTAATATAAATTACAAATAAATTAAATGTTGTACATAAAATACTTGATTCATAACCTATAACTGTCAGACTAATAACGCTAAATAAACCAACCTCATGTACCAATATTAAAAAAAATGTATCTATTTACTGAAAGCAATAATGAGCAAGAGGACTATAAACGCCATAAATATTGAGGAGGGTTCTCGGTATCGTTAATTACAGATAATTGAAAATTCTTTGGACAGAGTCGAAGCTCGTGCATCAGCAGCCAGAGCAGGAAACTGGAGAACGGCTGATTCGAGGAGGTAGTTAATCTTAATAAGAGACTCTCCAAAAGCAGAGAGACCATAAATTTTCCGGAAAAGATAGATGAGTATCTCGGAAAGTCGTAGGCGGCCCGCTTATCGCGGCTGCTTCATGAAGATGCAATGACGCATTAATGCAACGACACGCTCTGCATCGCCGATCGTTTCCTTGCAATTCCCCTGAAGAAGGCGTTGGGCGTTCCTGATCACGGTGGCTGACACCGAACTGACACTTACAAAGTTGCTATTCACCAAACCACCATTGATTATCTGCTATCCTGACTTACAGCTATTTGTTTGGTACCTGCGAGGATGCGACCAGGATTTTTATTCATTCGAGTATTATGCAACGCGAGTGCGTAGAATGTTGCATTGCATAGTTTACATTGTAGACTCTACAATGTTTTGAGACGCAATTAAATGCAGGGCAGCAGGTAGTTTTTTATAGGTATGGTATTGTTAGGGTTGGTATGCAACAGGTAGGATGGGAGTTTAGGGGTTGGAAGTGTAGAGAGTTTTGGAGTGTGGGAATTTGGCAATTTGAAAATTAGGTTTTTGGGGATTTGAGGATGTGGAGTTTGAGGAATTTGAGGATTTGAGGGTTTGCGATTTTGGGAATTTGGGAATTTGAGGGTTTGGAACTTTGTGGATTTGAAAGTGGGAGAATTTGGGGATTTGAGAGTTTGGGCCTTTGGGAAATTGGAAATTTGAGAATTTGGGCCTTTGGGAATTTGGGAATTTGGAAATTTGAGAATTTGAGGATTTGAAGGTTTGGGCCTTTGGGAATTTGGAAATTTGGGAATGTAAGGGTTCGGAACTTTGAGGATTGGAAAGTGGGACAATTTGGGGATTTGAGGGTTTAGGCCTTTGGGAATTTAGAAATTTGAGAATTCGGGGACTTGAGGGTTTGGGCCTTTGGGAATTTAGAAATTTGAGAATTTGGAGATTTGAGAATTTGGGGATTTGAGGGTTTGGGACTTTGAGGATTCGAAAGTGTAAGAATTTGTTTTTCTTTTGTAATAATTTAAATAATTTTTTTGTAATAATTTAGCCCTTTGCACTGAAGGTAATTTGACTGTTTACAAACAGTAAGTTTAAAACTTAGTTAAAAAGTTAAATGATTCCCTTGAGGTTATTCTTTCCCTACTAATAATTTGCACTGTTGTTTATTTCATTATGTTTACACATCACACGTGTCATATTATAGAACCAGTTAAAAAATGTTTATTTCAAATTATTGTATTAAATAGAATGGTGACTGAGAGTCACCTCTCGAGTGCAAAGGGTTAATTTTGTAATAATACAACAGACTCTTTATCTTTGACCAATTCAATCGTATCGTCTTTCTTCTCCTTTCGTTATTCTCTGTTCAAATCCTACCGTCAATTAAACCAATAAACGTAGTCGAAATTATACCGTGTTTGGTCTCATTTTAATCGGAAAAATGTCAAGAATTAATTGATAAAAGTTTGATAACGAAAAAGTCAAAAATAAAAAAGTTTTATATTTGCATTGGTATAGTCTCACGGATATACTGGAATCGCGGATCAGGTTACATTTCTCGGCGCTCGAGCTTCACGGTGTCGCGAGGGGGCTTCCCCCCACTGGTCGTTTTTTCGCGCGTATCGCGGGGACCGCGGATCGCGAATTGGGCACCGCGACCGCTAGGTGGCCAGCCACGAATTGTTCTTCTCACAATTATAATAGGCCCTCGCGCTTATAATAAAGGACCGCGAGAGAGAAACGACGGCATGTTTCCGATTCACGTATATGGTCATTACCTATACATTGAAAGCGGAAACTTGCTCACATTTTTATGTTAGGGGATAGCAAGTTGGTTTCATACCCGCGCCCCTAAGTGTCCCATTGAAGCAGTCTGCTGCTGACCACCGATGACACACACCATGTCACCCGCCCTGCTTAGTAGGTATTCACCATGGTGACATCCCGATGGAAGCTTCCGTCCTGATTCAATAGGTGCCCCAAGCCCCTGAATGCCCCACAGACAACACTGAATATCCCGGACCTTGGAATGCCCTGACCCCTGAATACACCCCATACCCTAAAAATGCCACACACCACTAGGTATCCAAGACCTAGTGAAGTGCCCTATATCCCCAAAATGCCACACACACCACTAGTTGTCCAAGAGCTAGTGGAGTGCCCCATACCCCCCAATGCTACACATCACTATGTATCCAAGACCTAGTACAGTGTCCCATACCCCCAAAATACCACGCACTAATTATCCAAAATTCAGTAGAGTTTCCCAGGACTCCTGAATGCCCTACATCTCTAAATGCCCCACACCACAAATTGACAAATATTATTACACGTATTAAATGCTATTGTACATGTATACTATTAATTGCAAATGTTTTGTATCCTATGAATATACAAATATTTAACAATTATTTAAAAACACTTTGAATCTATATTAATATTATTACAAAAGAAAAAAAAAACAAAGTCCAGAAACTTGGTGTGAGATGTTTTTTTTGGATATGCTACCGACTGACAAAAGTCAGTCACAGTGGGTAATCACAAATACTTGATCTTCAAAATAAAAAACAAAGAGTGAAGTCCAGCACTTCTCCAAAGGAAATTAATTTCGCATCGAAGTATGCGAATGACTGGATTTACTTAATTAGTCAATCGAAAACAATCATTGAGTCAAGTTTAACAAATGCATATATGATTTACATTCGCTACAGTATAGAGGTTATTCGTCCGATGATAAATCATGGTTGGTAAGTTATAAGTCGACGATGTTGGTTAAATTCAAAGTTCATGGAGAACGATGACAGATCGGCATAGTTCCTCGACAAAGAGCATTGTTTATTCAGCCTTCCGTGCGATGAATGCATCGGGAATATATTACTTTCTTCGCAATTTATGCTTGTGACTCACTCTGTGGTGTAATGACAAATACGGTAATGTTCCTAATCATATGCATCACTGTTATAACTTTCAATAACAATATTTTCTTAAAATGACAGGAGTGTACATACAATATTTGGTTGCGATGTATGTTGAAATTTTCACATTTTCAACTTCATCAATTTTTGTATTTTTAAATCGTCAAAGTTTGGAATTTTTTAATTTTTCACATTAGCAAACCTTCAAGTTTTTACATTCTCAAATTCTCCAATTTCCAAATCTTTAAATCCTCCCATACTTCCTAATTTCCAAATTTTCAAATTTCTATATTTCCTAATTTAAAAATTGTTTAATACCCAAATTTTCTAATTTCTACATTTTTAAATTCCTATATTTCCAAATTTTGGAGTTTTCAGATATCTAAGTTTCGAAATTCCTAAATCCACAAATTCTCAATATCACAAACTCCTGATGCCCTGAATGTCAAAACCCCTAAACCTATACCCCCAATTTCTAAATTTCCAAATTCTCAAACCTTCCAACCCTCAAATCACCAAATCCCTAAATCTCCGGATCTCCAAATCCTTATATCTCTAAATCCCCAAATTTCAAAGTACCCAAATTCTCAAATACCCCAAAATCTATCTGAACTATATTAACCTTCCCTATCCACCCTTCCCACATCCTAAACTTCTTACAATTTTTCACATCTCGCCTTTTACAAGATTCGTTTACATTGCACCTCCGTACATCCCGTTATCGTGATCAAATTAGAGCTGCTTCCTAGAAAAGGTAGCCATTAAGGAAAGCTAGTCGTGGGAAGGTTAACGTTCCGTCGTTATAACTGCGTGACGAATCGCGCAAAGTGTTTGCGGTGAAATTGGTTTCAGGACCCATACTCTCTCACATATTCCTCCTCTTTGAACAGTCTTTGGTCCCCATTGCTTCTTTCCTCCTAGTTCCCCTGCAGCTTCTCTCGTCTCTTTGTCCTCTGTTGACCTTATTTTGCTTCTATCTTTGCATCGCGCCAGTTATGAGCGCTTTGACGACACGAAACACCGTGGGTTGTTGTTCTTTGTGAGTCGTAATTGTGGAACGACGCGGTATTTGGTAATCAGAATTTATGTATGGTCTTATGGGAGACAACTGAACTTAAATAATCTATAAACATTCTTCTACATTGCACACTCACATGATTCATATGTTAGAATATTCTTATATCGCGCTTCGTTTTAAATATGGTGAATACTTAGGGTTTGAGAAATAAGCAAGTTTGTCATATCAAAGATTTATATTGATGTATTACTTATTACTAATATTACTAATATTTAATGTAAACGTTCGTGTACAATGCACAATTATGGGATTCATAGAATGTTCTTTATCTTAAAGCATATGTGAAAACTTAGGGTTTGAAGAATAAGCAAGTTTCTCAACATTCATATATGTTATTTAATAAATTACTTCATTAACTCAAATATATTTATATAGCTATTTTAGATCTTGATTATTGGTCATGAATCAATATATGAATGTAATTCTTTTAAACCTTGATTATTGATCATGGATCAATATATAAATACAGCTATTTTAGACACTGATTATTGGTCATGGATTAAAATATAAACACAGCTATTTTAAACCTTAATTATTGCTCATAAATCACGAATATTCCTGAACAAGTCACAATTGATTCTACCTTCTAAAATAACTAAGTCTAAACCTTCTTCTTCGCCAATAAACGACTTTGTCAGTAAAGAGCCCTCAAGTTTTAGAAGAAGCTCTATGAATCTCACACAAAACATAAAAAGCTTCCAAACAAATATAAATCACAATTGAAAAGTTAACTGGTTTCTCAGCGCCTTGCACGGATGCTTTTCGCCAGGAAACGCGGCCATAAGTCGCGCGTAGATGAATGCCCTCCTCGATCCGCCGTTAGCGGACGTGAGTTATTCGCTGAACGAAAAAGGAGCTGCTCGTTTCCTCGAATCGTCGATCGCGTAATTTTTCATGCGACTCCGATGTCCGTTTATTATGTGATTCTATACATGCCACTTTCACTGATTTCTTTTCTGGCTCGATCATGCCACTTTCACTGCTTCAAAAACTGTTCTTTTCTTCGTTACAATTGGTGCACCTCTTGCATGCTGAAAAAGGGAAAGAAATTGCTGCACTGTATTTTCATATGTTTGTTGCCATGAAAGTTCTCTAGCTGTTTAATTCTGAAATTTCCCTAACTATTATATATGCAATTTTTAAATTTTCATTCTATTTTTATTCTTTCAAATTTTCAAACACCCATTTATAACTGTTCTAATTTCCAAGTTCTCTAATTGCAAAATTTACAAATATACTTCAGCAGTATATTCGATGAAATAAAAATTTGTAAAATGAAAGTAGATTTTTGGTGAAAAGCTCTAGCGTTGATTCCGGAGTCACAGTTTTCCCAGCAGTCTACAAAACGCGGATTCGCAATTATGATCTCAGCAACACCGTTTGCCAAGTGACACCGTGAAAGCATTGTTTCCTGTTACATCCAACAACAATGTCTACACGAAAGTGCATAGGTCGAGACCGTGTACCGTTGGACCACCTAGTCGCAAGCGGACCATCTGAAACTGTGGCAACGAAAGACAGCCAGCTCTCCTCTTCTGGTAAGTTTAACGTTTCATACACGAAGCACTGAAATCACGATCTTTAAGGTCCCTTACGTGCAACGTACATACGCCCGTGTTAAAGTCCATGCTGGCGACTAGGTGGTCTCGTCGTCTTGTTCAAACAGAATCGAGCACAAAAGCTTCCTTTGCATTGCTCGTAGATACCGCGTCACGATCACACGGTATCTGTATTATGAAATCGGCGTATGTTCCTCCTATATGTTTTACGATTTCACAGGAAATCTTCTTCTGAACGGTATTTTATGTCGCACTTTCGAGTACCTCGTTCGAGAGTTACTTTTATGGGAACAGTTTGCACGGAGGTGTTAAGAATACTTATGGGATGCGGAAATGGAAAGTCGATGCATGGTAATCGATGAGTCGATGAACGATGCTGGTCATAATAAGGGAACGAGCTTATTTGACTTTCTAACATGGCACACGTTCGCTGTGGTTTTGTCCATTGTTTGTTGAATCGGAACAACTGAAATATGATGCTTCTTTGGATTTTATTTGCTTTAGGGTGATTAGTATTTTTTGTGGATGGCAATTTGAAAGTTTGGTTATTTGGAAATTTCGGAATTTGGAAATTTAAGGATTTGGAGATTTGGAGGTTTGGAAGTAAAGTGTAGTGGAGGCTTCAGTATTTTTTTTACACTTTATTTTGAATTTACCAAGTATGCATTTAACATCAGTAGTTTTAAACATTCCAGTTTAACCTTTTAGCAGAAGTTATTATATGTTTATTATACGTTTAACTATTGCAAAATTAATTACTTCTAATGTTATCTATCTTTGCAAGTTTTGTAAAGATGGGTAATTGTCCGCCTTCAGAGCAACGCCAGCTCAGCCGAGGTTATGGTTCTGAATTAGTTACGTCAGATAGATTTTGGATAAGAATTGATTACTGTTGTTCTATAAATTTACTTTATAGTCTACGTAGTATTTGACGTAATGTGATTGTACCCTAGATCCAAGAGAGACCACCACGCTGCGAACGTTTACTTTTACTATCAGCCATTTTCCACAAACCGTGAAATGTCGTAAAGACAGAAACTTTCGATACCACCAGGCAGTAAAACTTGCCGGTTCTAAAACAGACTACTTTTATTGACTCACAATTGATATAAATTTTGTGTTTGTTTAACAGCCTTATGACGTATTATAAAGCCATATTATACTTATATAAAATCATATTATATGTATATACATACTACCTCAGTTTATGTATAAAAGTACTCGTTCATTAAAAATAGAAAAAGACTTAAGAGGTAAAATTTGCACCTTGAGAGGTGATCTTGAAATTTTAAATAATCATGGATACTATTACGTGATGCGAATATTGATCGAATAATTTGTCAATACAAGTAGAAGGAAAATTTTAAGTAGTCTTATTATTATTCTAATAATGCACAATGTGAATCTAGGAGCTTTTTACAAAATTAACCATAACCTCACTAAATCCATACCTCACCAAACTATGTATTCCCTATATCTTAAGTTACCTGTTACGTTATCTACAAATTAACTAACTATGTATATCTTCAAATTAATTAACTTTGCACCCTCACTAAAGGAATTAAAACACCTTCATATCCAGCGTCTCTTATAAATTCTCAGAGTAAAAAAAATCAGTATCGAGAAGAAAAATCGTCGTGCAGTGGGCCAAAGCATCATCGGAGAATAAAAGGGGTTGCAAAAGAGGGAGGACGAAGAAGAAGTGCGGTTACATTAACAAACAAAGGCTCCACAGGTTCGTGCGACACACGGGGAAAGAATGACGCTGGCGGAGACAGTTCCGAAAGCGAGATGAAAGTAGAAACGGACGAGGAGGAAGAAACAAACGGAAGCAACAAACAACGGACTGACCGCGTTTAACGAGACCACGGTGAGCTTTTCTGGATTTCTTGCGTACCGCGAACGGTAACCGGGCCGATGCACATGCAGCTGCACCACGATCGGCTGGAATTCAGTCGAGAAGGTGCGTGGACGTGTCACGCCGGACAGGATAATAAGTATTTGTTGGAATTTATGATACGGAGTAGCCGGGTACCCTGCTCCGACTTATCTTTATGGTTTCGCATTGTATCGCGGCTGAAGCGTCTTTGCGACGGTTTAAGGAGGAAATTAATGGCACCATTTTCTTTTTCTTTGTTACGCACTGAGGGGCTGCTGTAAAAATGCTTCGATGGAGAAATTGAAATTTTTAGACAGAGAAATGTTACGAATGATTGAAGAATTGGTCACAAGATGGTTATTCGATTTGGAGGTTAGGAAAGTGATGGGTATGATACCAAGCTTCGTGTACGACATTTTGAAAACTGACATCATCACATCATATGTAAACATCACATGTGTATTATATTGGTCACATCATAAACATCACATGTTTATTACATTAAGTAGTACACTTTGGTAGTATGTGACATAATATATGTGACATTACATAAAACCATGCTAACTTTAATACTTGATCTCTGTGTTCTAGTTATTGATTAATGAATGAACACATAGCACATAATTACCATATAGGTTAACTATATCCAACCTATAAAATGCTTCAAATCTTTTCATCAATAAAATCAATAATAAAAGTAAAATCAAGTCTGACACAAGTTGAATCAAGCAACGCCTTAGAACTTATTTATCTACAATTTAATATGTATTATGCTACATACTTCTTGGTATGTTATTTCTCCCCAATGTACAGCTTAATGACTACAGCAAAGAACAGCAAGAAAATTTTGCATACGTATAATTCTATGAAAATCTGTCCTTTAAATATGAAGCTAAACATGAAGCATATGAACCATATGAAATGCATATAACATTATGAAGATTCTATGAAGTATATATATGGTTATATGAAGTATGGTTGTAACAATTTTGACAAGGATATTTTTCTTCATAACATTACCGAAACGAAATGGAAGTTATGTTAAATAAGAGATTACTTCCGTGGGAGAGTAACTTTACGCATTCGTTGTGTGGAAATGGATCCCGAAAGAACATTTACATGCGGGTGGATGTAAAGTATGACACACGCGTAGAATTCGTGGGAAGAAACGTCAGCTTTATACGTCGGGACACGTATCTCTCCCTTTCTTTCGCTGTCCCTTCAACGTATTTGAACCTTGGCCTCCTAGAAACTTTCGCTTCCTGGTTTAGTTAAAACTACATTGCGCGCGATAGTCGCTGCAAAAGCTTCTCGGATGAGCTGATGTCATCTAGCGACATAGGAGTAATAATAGAAATGATATCAGTAGTTCAGATCAAACGTTGCAAGCGAAATAGCCCGTAACTATTCCACATCTTCCTCATAAATTTGCCTCTTTTTTATATTCTTGGCAACATACACGCACAGAAAGTTTATGAACGGCAGAAACGTTACAGAACGTGTCGCTATTTGCCCTTCCTTCTTTTCGTATTTCAAACTTTTGCAGTTTTTTATTCTGGAATTTTCAAATTTTTCGTTTAGGTTTAAAATTGTGAAATTTTTTTATTTTTTGAGTTTTGAAGGTGTTAATAGGTGGAGTTGCAAATTCTTTATTTCTGAAGTTTCTAAATCCACAAATCCCCACATCTCCAAATTCTAAATCTCTAATTCCTGAATGTCCAAATCTCAAATCTCCAGATTCCAAATCTCGAAGTCCCATATTTCTAAATCCCAAATCCTTCAATTTCCAAATTCCCAAATTGTCTATTTCCTAAATCTTGAAATTCTCAAACCCTCAAATCCTCAAATCCTCAAATCCTCAATTCCTCAAATCCTCAAATCCTCAAATACTCAAATCCTCAAATCTTCAAAATCCTCAAACTCTCAAGTTTCCAAGTCCTCAAATTCTCAAATTTCCAAATCCTGAAGTCCCCAAATTCCTAAATTGCCAAATCCCTCAACTCCCAAACCCCTAAATTGCCAAATCCCTCAACTCCTAAATCCCCAAATTCGCAAATCCCAAAAGCCTCAAATTCTAAAATTTCCAAATTCCCAAATTCCCACACCAAATCTGAAAGCCCATCGAAAATTTGACAAGCGCTTTCTCCAACGTCGTCATCCTCTCTGGAAATGTATTCAATGCGGACGTAAACACGCATCCTCTAAGCATGTGTGAGGGATACTTAATCATCGTGCGGTACGCAATTATTCTAATGAAGGGACCAGACGCGACTCACATACGAAGAAGGTTCTTCGGTCGTGGTAAAGCAAAGGGTGACTACAGACCTCCTGTGTTTTTCGGTACGGCTTCCTTTGTAACATTGTACATGTATCTGTTACAAAGTATTTCACGGATGATTAACGTGAGAATAGAACTAAACTTTGAATTAGAACCAAACATAAAATATTTCTATACATTATCTTCATCAGTGACTAAATACAAGCATCGAAAACATAGATTTTTATGTATTGAGCGTCACGAATACGTTGTGAACACATGACTAATATGTTACGATACAAAGAGGATGGAAATGCTTTATTTTATACATATGTTTAGTTAAATGACATACTTCATCTCAAAATAAATGTATATAATCTTTACAATCTACCATGTTTAAATCTATATAAATTATATAAATTATTATCGTAAAGGCTGCAAATGCTTAATTCTATATGGCTAGTAAAATGACATAATTCACCTCAAAATAAATATATATAATGTTCACAATCTACCATGTCTAAATGATCATATTAATTATTATCGTAAAAGACGTAAATGCTTAATTATACCAATATACTATTATGTCTAGTAAAGTGATATAATTCACCTAAAAATAAATACATAAATAAATACATAATGCTCACAATCTACCAAGTCTAAATAATCATATAGATTATTATCCTCCCAGTTATCGAACATGCTGAAGTCAATTGCGCTCATGTTGTCACGAAAAATTCAGCTCATATTAATTAGCGAAGTTATTAAAAGATTTCCAAGAACGATCTAATGTTTCAGTGTCGCAAAGAAAGTTGAACTTCTTGGAATGCGTCAGGAATTAATGTCACGTAGCATCATCGTGTAAAAACTGCAATGAACGCGCGGATTAAAGTACACACGGCACAGATCAAAGAGAGGAAAAAGGTGGCTCGGCAACGTTGAACAGAGATCTTTGAAAGCGTCTATAAAGTCAGTTCATCGTTGACAGGCGTCAGCCAAAGGACGATGTCAGATTTCGCTCCAGAACCAAGCGCGGTTACTTCATCTTCGTTTTTTTTCCCCAGACCGACAGACTCTCGCTTTGCATGGGACAATGTTGTACCGTAGGAACCCTGCAGGCTGTGTTCTTTTTTCATGGTGAGCCGTTTCAGCTCTCGCACCACGTCGTAAATTCGTTTTAATTACTAACCTCTAAGTCAGTGGTTCTTAACCGGTGTTACTCGAAACACTGTTCGAAATTTTCTGAAATTAAAAATTTGGTAAATTTGGTGTCTTTAAATTGGCGGGAAATTCTGTTTTTATGAAGGAAATATTTCAGTTGCAGTTTTATCACAATATCTTTTGGGGAATGTTTTTTATTGTTACGTGATTTATAGTTTTTAATTATAGTACATCTATGTATATTTTCATTCAGTTTCATGATCTTAACGTGTAAAAAAAGTTTTATGAAACGAAATCAACTTGCAAAGTAATTTTTAATATACATTCGATTATAATAAATTATTTTTTAAAGACCAAAAATTTTTAAGTTACAAAACAAAAAAAATTTTAACTTTCATACTTTAAAATCTGACTTCAGAAAAGTTGAGAACCACTGTTGCTCGCAGCGAATTTTATATCCATAATTAATTAACAATTTTATGTTCTTTCTATTTTCGCAAATTTACAGCAGCTTTAGCTTCATATTAAAATGTTAATAGTTGAATAAAATTTTATTGTTACACGTGAGATGTTACTTTTCCTTTTTTCATTTACAAAATCTTCGTTCGAATGGAGTTCCATAAAGATAACAACTTTCTTTACAGATATGCATTGTCCTCGTGTCCGTAAAAACGCACTTTTACTACCGTTACCGTTTCTCGCAGTTCGTGTAGTACGCATTGTTTTAGAGTCGTTTCGTTTTCACGATAATTGCGGCAACAAGCTTTCATTTGACTCGTGCCACGGAACTCTTAAACTAATCGCGCTTTATTGTTCATCTCCTTTTCTTGTTCGTGAGATATGAAGTGTGGGAATTTTGAGGAATGATGTAGAACTGAGATGAAAGAAAGTATATCGTCAAATCGTTTAAATACGTCACGAATAAAAATTACTATATACACAATATTGTCCTAAAGTTCTAATAAAATATTTCTAACAAGTAATACGAAGTAGTGAATTTAATACTGATCGAGTTCTGAATGGTTCAGTGTGACGCCGTACATGATCGTTTTCGCTGCAATATTCAATTTATTAACATACACCGAACTCATGAATATGTTACTACTCGAACGACTCCAGACTCGGTTCACCTCTGACGGAGGTTTACGTCTGCAGCGACCCGGTTGAATCGTCCACGACAGTGGAAGGAAACGCGATTATGTCGACATAAAACGAAAACTTGTTCCCCACGCATTACCATTCAAGCCCGAAATGCGTTTCCTACCGTGCAGCGGTACGTTTGATGCATCCAACGTTCTCACTGCATCTTCCCCACCAGTGTGTTCTGCATTTCTCTTTGCAAACACTCGCCTTTTTTTGCCGCTGTATTCTTCATGTTACAGTGCTGTGCTTTGTTTTGTCCACCTACGCGGATTAATTCAACCGTTTCTTTCTAATCATCATAAAATTTATCTTCGTTCAGCACAAATACCTTGACAGATAATACATTGATGGACAATATCTTGATAGGTAATGTCATGGCAGGTAATCACTTGATAGATAATAGCTTGATGAATAATACCTTGACGGATAATATCTTGATAGACAATACCATAACAGATAATCAGCTGATAGATAATAGCTTGGTGGATAATACCTTGATAGGTAATACCTTGACAGATAACTTTCTGTCAGATAATTGTCTACCTTATAATGACACACGAAGTTGCTAAGTTCCTAAGTTTTCAAATTCTCAATTGTCAAAAGCTACCACATTCCCAAATACTCAAATCTCCAAATTTTCCAACCTATTCGTAAATTTTGCAAGTTCTCAAATAATGGAATTCCTAAATTGCCAATTTTGAGGTTAAGTTCACGCTCGATCTATTTGCTCCAATACTTGGTCGCCTTACAATTCGTCCATAAAGTGAAATTTATTTACATAAAATACATTACAGCGTTCAAATATTATTACATGATTATTATAACGTATGAAAATTCTGAAGCTTCCAACAACAAAGTGATAAATCGTCGAAACAAATTGTCAAGTAATTTAATTACAAGCACGGCGTGACTCATAATTTAGCAGACGAGGAGCATTCTCTTAAAGTTTATGTAACTCGTGCTTTTATGTCGCGAGCTAGCCTTTCGAGCAGCCTTCAAACGAACGAACCGTGAAACTTTTTAGCGTAACGAGCAGCCGTGGAAAAAGTAAGCAAGCAACGTGTCCGCGAGAGAAACTTCCGACTCGTTCGGCCAGCTTCGCACCGCGAGAGCTATTTAATTACACACCGCGACGTTGGATGCACACGGGGTGCATTAACCACGCCAATGATAAGATATAAATGTTACGATTAACTCGACGCAGGTAGCCGATATTTGTTATTTGCTTTACTTTCCATTGCTTGGTTCGTCGGGTTCGTTTTTGCGCAGCATTACGACAAGCTGCGGTAGGGAAACGTCGCGGCCGTGGAACGTGTCTTGTTATGAAATATGCATGATCGAGATAACACGATGACAATGAATTGCTAGAATCCTCGTTCAAATGTTGCGTACCAGTTGTGCGATGTTCCTTCCATTTGCCTTTCAATGGATTCATCTTCCTTAAATTCTTCGTGCATGTTCGATCGAAGCTGCTTGTTATCGTTCTGTATTTCTGTTCAGATGTGATGGAATCTCATCTTTGAGGCACGAATAGAATACGTAGGGTGGCTCTTCATATTTGTTAGGTGTCACCTATTTTCAATTTTTAAAATTTCCAAATGTTATTCCTAATTAAACCTTCAAATTGCTAAATCTTCATAACTTGTAATTTCCTCAAAGTCTAAAATGTCTCGTCTACGAATAAAACAAGCAGCAAAATATCTCAAATATTTTCCTCATAACAGTCCTTCCTGTCCAGAAAGAAATGACGATAATATCATCGATTATCTCTTCTATCGCAAAAAAATTACCCATTCGATTAGATAGCGCCATAAAGCAGCTTTGACATCTGCCACACGTACTAATTGGTTGTACAAAATCAGGCAACATTCGCACGCGCTAACTAACCGTTGAAAATCAAGCGTGAACTTCGAAGATGTCAACGCGAATGACAGTAACTTGAACGTGCAATTCCAGTTCTTTGTAATGCAGACGAGTTTCGCGAATGTCTTCTATTAGTTGCTACTCTCTCTCCCGGAACTGTTGCTGACGTTACACGGTACACTCGAAGGAAGCCTGCAGCTTGTTGTAGTACCTTTTAACGTTGCTCGTCACGGTGACAGGCAACGGTTCGTGGACGTAGCCACAAAGGGGTACGTTTCAAAGTGGTCTTCACTGCATTTGCTTACTTATTCCC
Organism: Megachile rotundata; assembly: GCF_050947335.1. Lineage (NCBI taxonomy): Eukaryota > Metazoa > Arthropoda > Insecta > Hymenoptera > Megachilidae > Megachile > Megachile rotundata. The sequence continues at coordinate 7,003,109 of NC_134991.1, read as the reverse complement.
GCCGTTTTGGCGTCACGCGTGGCACGTGACGTGTTGTGTCGGACATTCTCAAAATCATTTCGCGCCGTGCAATGGCTACGTGCTGCAACGAGAGAGCCTCGATGAGTTTCTACCTATTCGATTAATCACGTATTGTGCGTGGGCTGAGAACTTCTGGATCTAATAATATCACACGTTGCAAAAGAGAGGTTGCGGAGAGATGTCTTTTCTGTTTATTAATTTATTAAGTATCTATAGCCATTAGTTAGGAAATTTAAAGTTCCAAAAAATTTCTCAAATTCCCAAGTTTTCGAAATCTCTAAGTTTGTCAAATCCCCAAGTTTCCCAAATTCCCAAGATTCCCAAATCTCAAGGTTGCCGAATTCCCAAGTGCTCCAAATCCCAAGGTTCCCAAATTCTCAAGGTTCCCAAATCCCAAGGATCCTAAATTCCCAAGTGCTCCAAATCCCAAGGTTCCCAAATTCCAAGGTTCCCAAATTCTCAAGGTTCCCAAATTCCCAAGTTTCCCAAATTCCCAAGGTTCCCAAATCTCAAGGTTGCCGAATTCCCAAGTGCTCCAAATCCCAAGGTTCCCAAATTCCCAAGGTTCCCAAATCCCAAGGATCCCAAATTCCCAAGTGCTCCAAATCCCAAGGTTCCCAAATTCCAAGGTTCCCAAATTCCAAGGTTCCCAAATTCTCAAGGTTCCCAAATTCCCAAGTGCTCCAAATTCCCAAAGTTCCCAAATCTCAAGGTTGCCGAATTCCCAAGTGCTCCAAATCCCAAGGATCCTAAATTCCCAAGTGCTCCAAATCCCAAGGTTCCCAAATTCTCAAGGTTCCCAAATTCCCAAGTGCTCCAAATTCCCAAGTGCTCCAAATTCCCAAGGTTCCCAAATTCCCAAATTTCCTAAATCCCCAAAATTCTCGAGTCCCTTAATTTCGCGGGTCTCCAAGTTTCCCAAATCCCAAAATTGTCCAAACCTTCAAATTTCCCAAGAACTCCGCAGTTCACCTTAGGAACCTAATGATTCAATTCGGGCTACGTTTCGTTTCTGTTTGCACTGTTGAACCGCAATGATTCACTGGCCGGTCACGCTGAATGACATTATTATGCAGCGTTCGCATCGGTCGAAAGACATCGGCCGCATGGTGGGGCCCGTACAAAGGCACGAAAGCTGTCGAGGCCATTGTGCGTGGACGTACACGCAACCCAATGCATTATCTCACGCAATGGGACACTGACACCCCGTTTGTGGTCTCTCTGCGGCGTAAGGAGCCACACAAAGCGACGGGCGGACGCGCAGTACTGCCTACGGAAAGCTGATAAGCTGCTGGAGCCTCCGCCGGAGAACAAGTTTTGTCGCTTTACGATCGAAATTGGTCCTGGTTCGTCCTTCCTGCTGTTACACTAATCGCTGAACGAGTTCTTACACCTACGATGTTATATCTACTAATTTGTAGGGAGAACCTAATCTCACATGACTTCGATTGCTGCTCGTGGGAATGTTTGTTGTTTGCGGTTACTGAGATGCTTTTAGTGTGGAAAGTTGGAAATTCGGAATTTGAAGATTTGGGAAATTGGTGTTTTGAAAAGTGAAGATTTTTAGATTTAAAAAATTGCAAACTTTAACATTGTAGCCCATCTAAACATAGAGGTTAACCCTTTGTACTGGAAGATAATTTTATTGTTTACAAACAGCAACTTTAAAATATTAATTAAAATGTTAAATGAGTTCTTGCAAGGTTATTATTTCTCTATTAATAATTTCCATTATTGTCTATTTAACTATGTTTATACATCACATAAGCACTATTATAGAATTAGTTAAATAATGCGTATTTCAAATTATTGTGATAAATCGAATGGTGCCTGAGAGGTGCCTCTCAGGAGCAAGGGGTTAACATAACCTCTAATGTGTCTCCTTCATGCCTATTCCGCAACTCATGAAAATAAAATAAATTGCATTAAAATACCTCCCATGTACGTCATATCTGACCCTTTCAGTCGTATCAGCGTTCTCCATCTCATGTCAAAAGTAGAGTACAAAAACAATTTCATAATCAACATTTCAGCTTGCGCCGTTCCGCGAACTCGCGTTGCTCCGCGAGCGGATTATTCACGGCAGAGTTCTCGGTGCCGTCTCGAATTTGTCAATGAATAAAAGCTTATGTTAATCACCGCGAGGACCCGGGCAACGACCGGGATATTTCATGGGATTAATACCAGAGAGAGAGAGGGATAGTATGCTCGCCGACCACAGGGCTTCGCTTTAAATCCATAGAATCGAATTATAGCATTCCAGCCTGTTTAATTCGGGCCTCGAAACGACCGAGTGATTTATAATCTGGCTGCGTCAGACGGTCTGACGATCGTTGACGGTATACCAGGAATGCAGATCGCCGAACAGTGATCCCGCTGATATTTACAGGCATTGTAATTAAAGGCGAATCTTTTAGCCGAGAAGTCGATAATTATATGGCGGCACGTCTGTGTTCAACGTTGCTTGATGTATAATCAATAAGAAGGAAATGCTTTGAGTACTTGGCATTTTTTGAATACCATTTTTTATGGGTTTCAACGAAATTTGAGTCGGAATTAATTTCAGGGAATACGTGCACTTATGGTCTCATAAGTATTATACATATATGATACATTTTGACATTCCTGCAGTTTATGTACATTATTATTTTATTATTCATACATTGAAAATATTTGTTCTAGTAACATTTCATTGATACAAGTTCCATATTCCTCATATCCTCATAATAATCATGAGTTTCAATATCGTCTATGAAGTTTCATATTTTTCTAAATATAGGAAATATTTAAGAAGGATAAAATTAGAAAATTAGTAGTATGAAATGTAAAAGCACGAATTCAAAAGTATGAAATGTCAGGAAAGAGTCTATCTTGTAATGTTTAATACATGATCTACTTGATCGTGTGTCTGACTAGATATGCCTATTTCTACTGTGTTGAGAGTTCACTTACGACGTGACAAAACTATAACAGAATTACTTCTTGGCAAGAAGTCAGGATTGGGACATTGGATTAGAAGGTCAAACTAGAATTTGTATTTGTCTCATCTAATTACTGGGTCATTAAGTTTGACAAAACTTCTAGTCTATTATAATAAATTTTATAGGAGAAACAAAAGATAAAAAATTAATTTATGTAAATATGCATGAAGATACAAATATACATATATTATGTACGTTCATAAATGAACAAATAAGAAAGAAAAGGTATAAGAATACAAAAAAATATATTGATCAGAAGGAAACTTAAGCTTGAGTTACTTGGAAAATCTACCAATCAATTTCATTATCACAGTTAACACGATTAGATAATCTATTTAGATATCTTCACAAAAATGAACATTTATAAATATGTTTCCTTATCTACTAGTGTTATCTGAGAAAAAGTGTTACAAAAATCGATGAGCCAACGATTACGATGTCTCCGTACAGACATCTAATTGCCTGGCGTAACGTGAGTGGTAGCCGTATTGCACTGGGTGGAATTCATTAAGCGGCAGCCAACTTTCATTTCCCCTCGTTGACAATCGTGGCAATGCGTTGTGTTTTCGAAAGTGGATCGCGTGAGCGCAGGTGGTACCAGCAGGACCCCTCTACCTGTCGTACGTGCGCATCCACGAAAGTAATTACGGCCGGATGAGTAAATTTCGAGCTCGATCGTATCTCATTCTCCGCTTAGCATTCGCTTCTTTCACTTCTTCCTCTTTTTCTCCCTCGCGGCTGTGCCTCCGTTGCTTTCTTCGTTGCCGCGTCCTTTTGCTCCGCGATCCTCCCGGTCTCTTTCCCTCGCTCTCGTTCTCCCTCTCGCTTCGTACTTTGGTCTTTTTCTCGGGAATTCTGGTTTGGGCGGTCGTAGGAAGTATTGCAACTGGGTGGTCCTCCCGGTGGCTGCATTGAGACGTCAGCACCGAAGTAGCCCCGGCTGTACCCCTTCGTGTGCGTGATCCTCGAAACCGACTGCTATCTCCTCCGAAAACCGAAAGCTATCCGAACGTCCGTTTCGCGTACGTACACGGGGATCCTGTTCGTGGGAGAACATTATTTCCATCTCGGGCTCACCGGTTGTTCCCTTATATAATTGGACTACCGTGTTTGTCTGGCTAACTTATTGTCCTGGAACGTTACGTATCCTACAAATACTGACGTAAGAATTGCAATCGATACCACGCGAAACGTTTTATCGATGGATATTGAAAGGCAACACGGTTTGGTTCCTTGAATATTTGCTTTCTTTAATGTATCAAATAATTTATGATGCTCGAGGGATACGTCGATATCGTGTAACGTGAAAACCCATGTACGATAAAACAAAATATACATTTTCTGATATTTGGCCATGTGCGAATTTACGGGTGTTATGTAATAATGACCACGTAATTTCACGTGATATTAAGGTTCACGTTTACACCTTTATTTCTCTGGTTAATTGCAAGTTTAATATTTTGTAAAATAAAGAATTTTTAATATAAAGTATCTATTACACTACACACAAGATCATATTTTGATGTATTCACCAATCTGTCCAACTAAGTAACATGACACAAAATAACTCCAACTGACTCTAACGAATTACTCCAATGAACAGACACTCAACATTCAAAGACCGTATAAAATTAATATACTCGATAGCACTCTATATTTCTCATCGTTTATTTCAATCAGTAAAACTAAAATAATAGAATCGAAATTTCTTTACCAACGTTTACACGAAAAACTTGTGAAATTCGCCGGCATCTATTCACAGATTAGAAGCTCAACATGAGAACGTTTTCCTCGGAGCAGTCTGCATGTCGGACTTGTCGAACGGAATAACGACGGTTCTTTGTTCACGCGAACACGCTATTCGTTCTCACTTGCAAATAGATTCCCGAGGGCTTACCACACCTGAGAGCATCTCACCTCGAGGAAAGAGAGAAAGATGTCGATGGATCCGGGCCGTGTTTCGTCGAGTGGTTGCACGGCACGGTCGGCCGAGGTGTCGAGAATGAGCAAGATCAAGATCCTTGGCAATCGTTCGAGCCGCATTTCGTTTAGCATACATGTAGATCAGCTCTAGTTAACATATTCGATCCCATTCGATCCTTGCTGACAGACGTGAGAATTTGAAATTCGATGATTTCGAGATCTCATACATTGACGAATATGAATTTACTTCAAAATTACATTTTCCTTAGAAATTGAATTTACTTCAAAATTACATACATTACGTTATCTAAGAATATTATGTTGACATACGTATACAAAATTTTTTAAACTTCTTTTCCATTTTATTTTCAATAAGTTTGAAGCTGCTCCTTGTCATTATTTATCAGATTTATCGAGGCTACGTGAGAAACGAATTCCAGGATAAAAAATGAAATTGCTATATCAGCAGTTTCCGAGAAATAAATTACAGGCGTTTCTACATTTCCCGATTGGAGATTTCATCTACCGGGAAATAGGGAATATGCTATTAACAGATCCGCACGCGTGCTACCTTGGGGATTTAAATTCTCGCAGGAAGTGAACTTTCTTCGAGTCGTTATATTTCCATTCGACTAACGTGATTCCAATTTATGCTTCTACTTTCGCCCAGCTGATGGAGATTCTACCTTCGAGCGTTTTACCTTCGATAAATCTTTCGTATTACACGAAACTACCTGTGTTAAACATTCCCGAGAGCTTCATATTCGATAATAAATCGCGTGTTAAAATTTGATTTTGGAAAATGAAGCATCACGATTTTGAAAGAAACGCAAAGTTGCATGTCGAAAATTTAAAAACGCGTGTTCGAAATTATGCACGGTTGCAAAACTTGTATCAAAATTAACGCTACCCGGAATATTAATTGACAGTTACACGGTGTACTACGGGCGATTAAAAAGTAAACCGGTAATTATGAAGCAGTCCGAGGAAGAGGATCGTCGAAGAGTTTCACCAGAATTTTTCGCCGGACGAACAACACGGACTACCGTTACTTTCGATATTGCACAAGATCCAGCCAACAGATACATAAAATTTCAATTATTCAGATTCATCATTATCTCGGCTGTTAAACGCGAGGAAGTCGATTAAAGTTGGCCGGTTCGGGTCGGATCGAGGCACGATTTCATAACCGAACGTTGGAACGGCTCCGAGAAATGGCCACCTAAATTGCTTTATCTCGCGTATAAATATCTGCAGTGTTGGGAAAACGGGGCCTAATGAACGCCACAAACGATTTCGCGTACCAACGAAAGATACCTGATTGTTATTCCCGGTGAAAGACAAAACAAGAAGGAGAGGTAACGCGAAGATCACGTGCAACATGCTCGTTGCTTCTGATCCTGGCTTGCTAACCGCCTCGAGCGTTTTCGAGCGTCGGTAACAGCTCGTGTAGTACACAGCTCGTGGGAAGATGGAATTAGGTTAATCTTGCGGGTCGATACGTTTCGAAGGATAAGGGAACCCTCCTGATGAGCTCAGCCACCAGACATTTGTCAAAGTCCGCCGCTTTCCTGCCAGGACGTTCCTTTGAAAAATGAAAGAGGAAGAGCTGGACACACGAAACTTGACGTTGTAATGGATGCTAAACGTCTCGCAGGCTCGTGATTACGCAAACTGCGCTGGAGATGAGCAATGCGACCGTCAAATGCTGAATTTGGGAGCGGTTGGATTTGGGAGTTGGTGGATTTAGGAATTAAGGAATTTGGAATTTGGAAGATTTGAAATGCAGAAATAGGATATGGGAATTGGGGGATGTGGGATGTGGGATTTGGGAAATTTGGGAGCTGGGAGACCCAGTGATTGGGAGATATAAGAGTCGAGAAATTCAAGATAGGGAGATCCAAGATGGGCAGATCCAAAATGTGGAGATCCAAAATGTGGAGATCCAAGATGGGGAGATCCAAGATAGAGAGATCCAAGATGGGGAGATCCAAAATGTGGAGATCCAAAATACGGAGATCCTAGATGAAGAGATACAAGATAGGGAGATCCAAGATGGGGAGATCCAAGATAGGGAGATCCAAGATAGGGAGATCCAAGATAGGGAAATCCATGATAGGGTGATCCAAGATGGGGAGAGCCAAGATAAGGAGATCCAAGATAGGGAAATCCAAAATAGGGAGATCCAAGATGGGGAGAGCCAAGATAGGGAGATCCAAGATGAGGAAACCCATGATAAGGTGATCCAAGATGGGGAGAGCCATGATAGAGAGATCCAAGATAGAGGGATATCCAAAATGAGGAGATTCCAGATAGGGAGATCCATGATGAGGAAATCTAAAATGAGAGAACCAAGATGGAGAGAACCAAAGTGAGGAGGTCCAAGATGGAGAAATCCAAGATAGGGAGATCCAAGATAGAGAGATCCAAGATGGGGGGATCCAGCAATTAGAAGTCCCAGTGTTTCAAAAGTTCAGTATTCAGGAATCAGTGTATTAAAGAATTTGAAGAATTGTTAACCCATCAGAAATCCAAAAATATACTCGCCCCTATTATTTAGTAAAGAAACAATCTTCAACTACCATTACAACTAAAATTCCTATATCCATCAAATTTTCCTCCTACTGCGTTTCACAAGAATATATCAAAAAGTATAACAAAGAAAACTAAATTAAAGATGAACCTGATAGCACAGCAAGCTTTAAAGATTATTAGAAGTTCAATAACAGATAAGAGCACTATCAGGATTAGCAGAGAACACGGATGTTCATGCAGTCGCATTCAGGTTTCTTTTGTCGAGCATGCGCGTAGTGTGGTGAGCATGGTGTGCGAGATGTATGGATCACCGTATTATGGTGAGCCGTTACAACCGCGTTTAACGTGCAAACAGAGACGAGGAGCTCGTGACATTGCACTGTCTATGATAATACGACACGTGAACTCTATAATCCGGTCTACCAATGCAGTCTATCCTATTCGTGGCTTCGTGGATCTAACTGTGTCAGGGATCCAGAAGTTTTATGGGATCGTTAGCGGACGCACTTGAGATCCGAGACACTCGAATTGAATCGTTCGGATTGCGATCGATTGGAGAAGAGGATCGGATATTCATGCGGTTGCAAATCATTCGGATTAACCCTTTCAAGGTGAAGAATCTCGTTATGGTAGCTTGCTGCATGTACATTCATACCTATCATGTATGCATTCATGTATGCATTTATACTTATGAACTTGGGTATGGGAAAAATTGTTAGTGTGCATAGCTGATACTTAATTCTGATTTTCTTTGGTAGATACGTGCATGAGGAGCTTTAAAATACAAACATGAAATTTTAGTATTAGAAGTGTTAGGTTTAGATTTCTCTTATTTAGAACTTTAGAGTTCTACATGTTCTTAATTAAAGTTTCTACAATTTCCCTACAAGTTAAACTTCTTAAAGTAACTTTTTCTTCTTTAAATAAAAAAAAGAATGTGAAGTCATAAAAGGAAAAAATATTATTAAACTCAGACTCAGATCCAGATTTGAAGTTGTTCTGAATAGAAAATAGTTGTATTCTAATTGCTACAATTTGTCAAACGACAAATTCCATTTAGCAGTAATAAAATTGAAGTAAAGTGTATTACCTGTTAACGCTACAAATCGCGAATAACATCGTCGACCCTCGGCAGCATCGTCTCAATCCTTCTTTTTCCAGGTTAAAAGTAGCTCGAGCTCGGAGCATTCGCTTTCAACTATAAATATCAAACTGTCTCCGCTTCGATATTAGATTAAACCGCGGCTGGAACAATCCATTAACGCCAGGAACACCGTAACCGAACGTTTCCGTTTCCTTTCTTTTTCCCCTCTTTATTTTTCGTGCAGCGGCCATGAAGAGTTCAGTCGTTCGCTTTCAGCCGTAAAGATCGAGCACCGTGGCAATTCTTTACCTTCGATTCTAAACGTGTACAAGCAGAAACGTTAAGGTAAATGGAAAGCATCTACCTGAACCGAGAGAAATCGTTTCAGAGAAATATGCATTTGGACGGTACATATTGATGTCTGCTCGATGCACAGACCACACACGTATCAGCGAAACAATTCTCGACACGCGTGCACCCTCTGTGTAATGACACGCCGTCCGTGAACATAGTAGCCCTAATACACCGTGACAACCTCCGACAAGCTGTAATTTTAATAATAATAGGGATTTTGGGCCATGGGGATTAATAGGGAACCCCTCCTTTGATATCTTAAAACCTTCCGGACAATCTTACGGGTATTTCATTCTTTTTTTATTTCTTGTAGAAAAATGGTCGTGGGAATTGTGGTAGCTGAAAGGTTGGCAAAGAATGTTTTGCGCAATGCTGAAGTAGGTCTGAAGTCGTTTACGGAGATAAATACTGTCTTTAGCTGTGCTGGTGTGGATATGTAAATATATTGAGACTATTGCGTTTGTTGCTTCTAGTTAAAATTGTGTCAACTTCCGTACTTAAGAATGCTCATAGGGTTTGTAGATTTATTCTTTTTCTTTTGACTTATCAAAGTTTCAACTCTTTCAAATTTTATGCTGGTTTCAAATCTTTCAAATTCGCCAGCTCATAGGTTACCACTCATGAGTTCCAAATCTCTCAAAACCCTAATCTTCCAAACTTCATGTCTTAAGAGTTTGCAATCTCTAATGTTCAAAATTTCTCAAACTTCAAATCTCTAAATAATCTCACAAGCCCCAAACTCTCAGTTCCACATGTTTACCAAACTTCGTGTCCCACACCTTTCTTTCTCACACGAAATAAAAATTAAAATTTCCAAATTCCAGAACTCCTATGTCCCCAATTAGATAAGTTCCACAACTTTCAAGTTTCAAGTCTGACCAAATAACCCCTAACCCCAATAACTCGACAAAACCATGTCGCGTGCAAGAGCCATTAAATGGAGGTCAAACATCTCCCGCCTAAAAATGAATTCCGCGCCAAAGTCATGCGCCAAAAAGTGACTAAAACAAAATCCAACCATACAAGCGTTAAACCAGCGCACATATAAAACCTCTACTCGATCATGTTCGATTCGGGTGATTACGCCGATACTTTATCTCTCCGGTCGATAATCGAGCGTGAAAATTTGCATCGTCGTAGATTAGAAGCGTTGCCAAGCAAACGGTGATTCAACTCTTGATTTTTCTGAGCGTGCGTCGTGCGTCAAACTTTCCAGTGGCCGTGGCGACAGCCGGCACACCTTCAAATTAATTTCCATGGATTTCCATGGTGCTGGCTGATAGCCGAGCCGGCAAACGCGATCGTTTCCAAGCTCGGACCGTGAGCCGGGAATTAATTGGACGCGGTTTTAACTTTACGACTGTCACTATTATACGGCCTCGCGGAGAGGCTTAAAGCGGCGCAAGTCCCGTGCACACAGCTCGTACAAGATAGTTAACGATTAATACGATCGCTCGCATTTACCGGCGCGTGTTTCACACGCCGACCGGCTAAACGACGCTAATTACGCTATCAAGTAACGCGAGGGTGTCGCGCACCATCACTGATAATTGTGTCCGTCGCTTCAATTGGGATGAATTGTTTTCACGCCGTACCTATATTGTATTTCCGCCCGGTTTCCCGCGCTCTTTTACTAAAGTTGACACGCTGATCTTTAGGTTGCTTCAATTACTCTGTTAGGTTTTTGCAATTGTGAGTGTCAACAAACTGTGCAATGGTTGATATGCAAGAACATTAGAACTGTTGCAACTGTCTTTAGAGAGCGTGAACCTTATTCTGCAACTTTGTGTAACTGCATTAAGCTTCGTAAATTAGAACACTAGTTTCTCATTATTTACGCAATGTACACTGAAATCGATTTCGTATTCTTCTTACAAACTTACGTAAATTTTGAGTCATTCAGCTCGATAAAATATAAAATGTGTCCTCTAATAAATTGCCCTCTAGGACAATTCCATTTGCACTACAATGTTTATGGTCGTTAAACCAATAATACTCAAATGACTTTCAAGATCAACTCAGAGGGTTTTGCAGCTTAATTACATAAACTCGACACGTTCAATAAGATCTTACATTCATACCACATGTACATGTGTTGAAACAATAAATTAATACTGAACGGCAGCTTCCCTATAATTTCTTCATTACACAGGCTGTTAAAGATTACGAGTCGACCGTAATAATACAACATTAGGCATAAATGTAGCAATTAATGAGTAGACGCAGCACACATACTAATATGGAGCCGGACTCGCTGGCGGTCGTTGCAGTTTGCGCAATACAGGATGCACTAATATGGTTCCAGAGGCTGCGATAGAAAGCGAGATACATACGTTATGAGCCCTCGTACCCGGCCTCTTTGCATACGCGCCTCGTGTGCGGCTCGTGAGCAAAAATCTCCGCCGATTCCTCGAGAAACCGCTCGGCGAGTTTTGTCGATCCGCCCGAGTCGTGGCAGGCCTCCTTTCTCGCTCTTGTTTCGCTCAATTTTACCGTAACTTCCCTGCGAGCGAACGACAAATAAAAATTTACATAAACGAGACCCGATCAATCGACCACGCTGCCGACTACATTAATCAGCCTCCTCGAAATTTCCTTTAGCGCCTCTGTAAATGGCTACCTGCTCCCGACGACATTTTATCCCACTTTTGGAAGCTTTATGCGGATGAGTCATGCATGCGAAATTTTTATTGTACTGATTCTTGCAAAACAAGCTGTAGATTATGCTGGAGAATAATTAGAGGATAATTAGAAGATCTTTTGAACTGAAGTACTTTATGATGGAATTAGATATTGGGTCAATTGGAAGTTTAATAAAGATTCTTCTTATAAGAGAGAATGTCTTTACTAATAAACTTGTTACTAAGATTAGTATTGCACAGTTAATAGATAAGAATATAATTATTAATTTACTTTAAAAATACTGAATCTATAATATGTGTAGTTTTTAGGTTAGAAATACAGTTTCGTTGTTCATCGTCCATAAAGTAAATTATTTGCTACATTTCCTTCGTAAATTATTAATAGTTTCACAGAAATGGAAGTAGATATTAAAAGGAGGATTGTTATATTCGAGTATGACGAACGCATGAATGCATAAGTTTCGATGTCAAAAGGAGAGTTGTCTTCAGGACGTGTTTATTTAACGTTTCCTTTTCGAGCGGCCATTGTCGATGCCCCTTTGATGGACGGAAAAATGGATGCACGGTAGATTACGGTTCGAGTGCTTTCTTAAAAAGTACCTGACCTTTTCCCGAAGCTATGCCGTTGTAAAGATGAAATCGTTCCGACATTTCGTGAAGTGTTATTTTTTAACCGATGGAGATCGAACGATAAATATTGAACTTCAAGCGTTGGTCCATGGGCTGGCGAGTCACGATTTAAAATTCAATCTATAAAAAATATCTAAAACGCCGCGAACACTCGTAGAATCGTGTAAGTGGATAGCTTTTATTGACCTGTAAAGTGAAGTCTCACTTCGGAGATTTCCAAATCGTGAAGCCAGTTTGATCCACTTGCTGGGTCAATTGGGGGATTCAGAATTTGGTGACATCAGGAATTGGAAGATGCAGAATTTGGGAGGTTCAGAAATCAGGAAATTTAGAATTCGGAGAATCTAGGAATTGGGAGACCCAGAATTTGGAAGACCCAGAAATTGGGAGATTCAGAATTTGGTAATCCCGAGAATTGGGGCATCCAGAAATCGGGTGATTCAGAAATTGGGAGATTCAGAATTTGAAAACATTAGAAATTGGAGGATGTAGAATTTTGGAGATCCAGAAATTAGGAAATTTAAAATTCCTGAAGTTAAGACCTAAAGTTACGAAATTAGATTCATCCTAAATGTCCCAATTTCCAAAGTCTAAAAATTCCCCTCATTATCAAAACTTGTCCCCGCAAATGCACCATGACGTCCTTTGAAAGCGTAACGTCTGGAATCAACAGAAATATCATTGTCCACGATAAAGTCTCCCTGAAGAAAAAAGGCGGTCGCCCAGCAACGTGGTGCGTTGAAAACCAAATTTAACCCCGGCGTCCGACTGACGAGCCTCCTCTTTGAGTCGGGTCCGTCCAGCGGCAAAGAACGTCCTAAAAATAGGAATTCGCGTACGAGAGATGTAAACGGGACGCGTATGAGACCGCGTGTATAGAAGGTTCATCGCGAGGCGTAAAGAGTAAGACAAAAGGAGGCTGACAATACGCGCGACAGAAGACGGAACATCGTGTGGCGACGACAGAACTGTCGTGCGACCAAGTGAACCGAGTCAACGGCCCGAAAGAGCGGAAGGGGCGGAAACGGCGAGTCGCGCATAAATAAGCGGCTGGAAACCACAATGGTTTTGCGGAGACGTCGCGTGTGGGCAGTACCATACTGAACGGTACGAGCCTCTTGACCTCAAAATCAATGTGAAACAATTTGACTGACGACCTCTGCTGTGACACGTCGTAAATCATGGCTGCATCGAAACGGACGGCGCGGGCCGTGCATCATCTGGCGCGGTTCGCGTCGCCGCGAATAAACCGGGCAATAGTTTAAACGATTCCCTCGAACGAATTGAAAGTTCTTTTGTGTTTTAACGCGTTGTGAGTGTTTGTTGAAATCACTTCTGGTGGGAGGAGTGTGTACACGACTTCTATCGTGGGCTGATGTGACGAAAGAGCGATTGTTGCTCTTGAGGTTGGTTAGGGAGATATGTATATAGGGTGATCAAAAACTGTTTATTAATGTTTCACGAATTGATGGGACATTTGGAGTTTCCAGTTTCAAATTAAAACATTTATGGAGTTATTTGAAATTGATGTTGGTTGCAGATTATGTAGTTAGATATTCAGGGACGTAGCAATTATGCTGCTATAATTATACCATGTTAATGAGGCAATTATACTCGATGCAAGTTCCTAAGCGCCCAAATTCTTAGCTTACTGAAACCTCAGGTCTCTAGATTAGTAAACCCTCTCCGAATCTTCAAACCTCCAAATCCTAAATTCCAGGGACTTCAACTTCCTAAGACCTTTAATCCTTAAATCCTCCACATCTCAAAAGTTCCAAATTCCGAAGTCATCTCCGAGTCTTCAAACTTCCAAATCCCAAAATTCCAAGGACTTCACCTTCCTAAGGCCCCTAATCCCTAAATCCTCCACATCTCAAGGCTTCCAAATTCCGAAGTCATCTCTGAGTCTTCAAATCTCCAAATCCCGAAAGTCCAAGAACTTCAACTTCCTAAGTCCTCTAATTCCTAAATCCTCCACATCTCAAAGTCTCTAAATTCCGAAATCATCTCCGAGTCTCCAAATCTCCAAATCCCAAAATTCCAGAGTCTCCAAATCTCAAGCCACAAAAACTCCACATTCTCCAAACCTCAAAAGACCAATCCCCAACGTCTCCAAATTGTTAACCCATCCAGAAGTCTTCGAATCCTTAATTCGAATCCTAAAATTGTGGAGTTTACGACTCGTTGCGTCACCGTTTGGTATATTTTCCTTAGGGAAATCGTTGAGAGCTACAGTGAATGGTAGTAGGTGCGCGAAGGATTTCACCCTCGTCTGATGCAATTATAATCGCCGCGACCGATCGTTGATCGGCGCGTTTGTGTCCATGGCGAGGTTGGTCGTTGGCTCTCGAGCGTTTCACGACTCGTTGTCCACGTCGCTCGTTAAGCCGGTTTCGCGATTTACGATTCCTCCGTGCGAAACCACGAATAATGAAGAAAAAGGGCGAGGGAAAGGTTCGCGGTATGGACATAGAGCGCGAAGTAAAAGGAGTGGAATCGCTCGTAATGACTGCCAAGTGTATCTCGAGGTGAATCCACGGCGAGCATTATGCTTTCATAAAAGATCGCGATCAGTTGCGGCCAGATGGAAGCAGCAGGTCGCGTCGAGTTTATGTCGCGCGTGCATGAAGCGAGAAACGCGTCGTTGAATACAGCTCGCGCGTTGCAATCAGTGTCGCGTTAACTCGAGGCGCAGAATTTAATCCTTTCGCTGCGATGTCCACCGCGCAATAATCGCGGCTTGATCGCTCGAACTTGTAAACAATTTGCTCGTTACTTGTTTTGACATTATCCGGATTCATCGATATCTTATTATAGACTGATCTCGTTTCCTTCTTTTTAAGGTAATTGTCGGCAGACTCGTAGTCTCGGAACTTGAAGATTTCCATTGAACGAAGTTCGAAAATGTCAATGTCTCACAGTTTCAAGATTTGCAAATTTAGGAACCATTGAGTTATGAGCTCTTCGAATTCTTAAATACTAAAACCTCGAAGTCTGAAAGCTTTGAGATTAAAAAATTTTAATGTCACATTCAAACCTCGAACCTCCAAAGCTCAAATAGATCAATGTACCAAAATTGCAAAGTCTTAAAGTTGCAAAGTGCCAAAGCCTAAAAATATCAAAATTTTTGTGTACCAAGACATCTCAAAATTAATTTAAAATTCTAGTGTCCCAAAAGTTGAACATCCCAATATTCCAACGTCTGTGTATCCCAGAATTCCAACCCAAACTATCAACATCCCATTTTCAACATTTCAATCTCTGAAGTCCTAAGATCTCCCGACCTAACCTGTTACTGTACAACCGTATTTCTCGCAGATAACAGCTCGAAAACATAAACGTTGCAAAGAACACGATTATAGATTAAAACGATTCCGTGTAGCAGCAATAGAAATGATGTTAATTAGTGATCGAACGAGCATAGAAACGCGTCGTACGTATTCCTGTTTCATAGTTTGTCTCGCTATCTCCGTGAGAGCAGCGTCACGTCAAGTGCATTACCACAAACTTCACTCGAGATTTTTAGACCACGATTAGACGCAGCATGAGTGTCATGCGTTCCAGCAATAACTGAAACAATAATTAATTCTGTCCCGTCTCGTTAGCCTGGCAATAACGAGTGGACAGCGAAAGTTTAAGCCTCGAAAGCTTATCTGACATCTCGGATCTGCGAATAGTGGACTTACGAAACGAGCGAGTGTCATCGTTAGAATTCGTGTCATTCCATTTGCACCAGCGTGGCGGGAACTGGTTCGAAGTTTCATGCTCGAACGATCTTATAACGATTTTTACGACGATACGCATGCCTAGCCGACTTCTTTATTTCGTCTCGATTATACCTGAACGGCGATAGAAAACAAATATTCACGGTCACGAGTTGTACTTTCTTTTCTGTTAACCTGTTTCGATGATAAATATCGCCTCGAATAATCAATACCATTTATTGCAACTAATGTTTCAGTGTAACGTTCCGAAGTGTGCAAATCGTTTCTGATGTATGTTCATGATTAAGGCAACTATCGGAATTCTAACAAAAAACCATACTTTCATACTATATTCATACATCAAGATTTCTTAGAAACCTGATTATAAAGCTGATAATTGTTTAGAATAATTAATTATTAATCATATGTTTGTTCAGTCATTTTTGTTTATTTAGTCATTTTTAACGAGATGAATATACTGTCTTAATAAATTACAAAGGTTTTTTAATTGGCAACCGCAGATTTCGCCGACAACGAAGGAAGCTATAAAGAAAATGGTGGGCCATTTTCTGTTCGCTTTATCGGTGGAAGAAGAATGTTCCATTCATACTTTTACGTGCCGTTTATGGACGCCCCGCGCACGATATCAGTCTTATCAGCACTTCTACGCCGCCTACAATTTAATGCGGCTGTGTGCGCATGTAGAGCTATCGGGAAAGGAAAGACGGCGTTGCAAGAAATGCTACCTGCGTGGCAAACAACCGCGAAACTCCTTGTCGACGAGTATTCAATGCCGATCTCGGGGATCCGAATATCGTTCCAGTTCTTTGTCTTTTCTTTCCTCTCACTATTTATGATGATATTATAACGTTAGCGAGTACTACGCGATTGTTCGAAGGGCTTAACATTTTAATAGCAGGGCTTTGCGTAAAAACGGGTCTCGGTTATTCGTGAAATCTTCTTACATCAGTTTGCAAATCAAATATAAATATGGTTTAAAAGCTTGGTTAGTCAGCTGAAAATTTATTTTTATATCTGAGTTGGAATATTTAATAATTTCAACTGCTGTAACACTCTATGCTTGATTATTATGAACATGGATATTGAAGCTCATGACTATGAGCTATGTGTGAGGTTACCATATTATTTTTGAGTGGTTATGGTTTTAACAGGTAGGTATGAGCTCTTGTAAATAGGAATGTAAAACGAATGTAAACGGATTATTCTATGTGCCTATCATGATCAATCGCCTCGGGTGTGGTCGGTTCAGAAGTGAAAGTATCGTCGTGACAATAAAGATTGTGCATTATTATGTCTACCATCTTTCACGAAACCGTGGACCGTCGAAAGTGCCGTCGAAAAGAATATACTTGTCCAGTAAATTTTGTCGGTTCATTCGTTCAATAGCTTATTGGCTCCGTTTCACGTTCGAACGTAGCGAACATTTATGCTACGTTAATCATTTTCTTTGCGAAGGTAACGAACCATAAAAATTCGACGGAAAAAGCTTCCTGACAAATGCACCGAAACCGTTAACCGACGCGGTTCCGATACGACCGCAGCCTTTTTAGGCGCAATTGAATTATTTGTATCGAGCCTTGCAAAATGTTTAACGGCGATAAAATTAAGAGCAATAAAATCGGCGAGTGATGAGTTTAATTTAATTTCACCAAGATTATCACACGCCGCCGGTGACGTTATTAATGGACAATAATAAATAAAACTTTCTCAAAACGTTTTACGTCATCGAGACTGATCATTATCATACTTTTCATGGGCGGCGAAGTGTGGCCCCGTGAAAATTTGTCAAACGCTCTCTCCTTCGAAGACAAGCTGAATCGCTAATTACATGCACGATACGAAACATTTCACTGATACCGGTTCATTAATATCGACTTCGACAGACGCGAACACGGTGGTCCACTAGGGAGGATTTCTCGAGCCGTCATTAATCACCGTATCAAGAACAGGACTTAAGAGGGACTTAGAAAGCGATTGGTTACGTTTAATAAAACTTCATCTAGGATTGTAATTCCGAGAACATCTACATGTTTGATACATTGTATTACGGTCGTAAATCATAAAATACCTGTTTCGTACGTATATACTTTAAGAAAATGTTTACTACTCCTATATCTAATCTATAAACTACTCGTATGTGCATCGTTCAATTAAAATACTATAATTACTTAATTCATATGTATAACAGGAAGGTACAGATTAGCGGGAATAATTTAATGAGTTAGGAGTCTTCGTGTATTTTTTAATTTTGTGCGCTTTATGGAAATAGTACAGCTTGCACCATCTACAAACTACTCATGGAACTGTCGTAACAGAAAATTGCGTTTTTCTGTAAAATTAAGCATTTCTTCGTTTTGCTGACGTATACAAATTGTAACATTTATATTAAAGAAAAATATCTTCTCAAGTTATTTATTTATGTATAGCCGAATTCAATGTTTTATATTTGATCATTTGACCATTTAACCATAGAAGACTATATAAACTATTTTATGAATTACATTATGTCTACAAATTTGTCTACTCTCTAAAGTACAAAAATCCACTTTATTAAAAAAGAAATTTTTATTCTAATTTTTCTACGCACAGAAAGTTTCATATTTGACCGCCAGATAGTAGCAGCGATTCCATTTTCATTTTAAATATAAATTTTAAAAAATAATTAAAGTATGAATGATTTCATACTTCTGCTGCAGTGTTCCCCGATTATATCATGATCTGAATAAATATGTGACCAATTGTTTAAATCGTAAATTGAAAAGGGTACTGATAAGTTCTCAGATTCGACGGGAAAAGTATAACGCTGTATCGTGCTTCAGTAGTCCGCCAACAGGACGCGCGAGTGGTTGTGTTTTCAAAGTGATTTGTGATTGTGGCATATTGAAGTCATCAAAAGGTACATTCATATTCCATTCTTATTGTTTTTATACATTAAATGATTTGCAATGTTTTCGTTGCAATTAAATTATTGATACAAATATAATTGATAAGTTGAGAAATTGTACATACTGTGGATAAGGTTAGCAAGATTTATTTGGTTTAGACAAACCACCGCTAGATGGTGAACTTCATCCATATTGTACTTTTTATAATTTTTAATTTAAACGTATTAAATAATTCACAATCTATTTATTCAAATTATGATATTATTATGAAATATTTCATATTTGGTTGTAAAGTTTTAAACTTATTTGATTTACAAAAAGAAAAATAAAATTTTGACTTTCATAATTTCTGCGCCTACCACTTGATGGCGTTAATGATGGCCTCATGCAACAGGGTATTGATATAAAAAACATACATATAAAAATATTACGTTAGTAATATTTGCATTCTTAAATCAATTGCTTTAAAACACCACAATGTTTTCTCTTTCAACTGTGTAAATTGAGTGGTTACTGTTTTTTAGTATTGAATGTAAACTTCAAGAGGAAAGGTTATGTACATGAGGCACGACATATTTGTAAGAGAAACTTGTATACGTATTTTTCTTGTATCTTGTGTATCATGGAATATATTTCGTTGAAATAATTACACTCATATTTCTATTTCTTACAAATATTTATTGGAAACATTATTTTCTTGTATGGTTGTGTAAAGCAACCATCTATAAAATTCTATTGCATAAGCTTGGTATTAAAATTATTAAGATAATTGAAATCTGGACGGACATTTTTTCAGAATATTGTCAGTCTTCTTTATAATATAAAGTCTTTGACTTTCAAGGCATTGGACTAATTGTACATGAACGACAATTAAGTAGAGTATTTAGATGGTTTCCCATCTTCATAAATATATCTTACCTCTGTGTCAATTAATGTATTCTATATATTAATGTTAATACTATACAGGTATCTAAGGCCACAGAAGCTCTATATTTGGGGATTGCAACTCCTCCAATATTTTGTACATTGATAAAACAACTAACCAGCAATAGATCTGAAAATATGTATAAGAAAATGTGATATAAGCATATAAAACACATATATAGAAATATAATTGAATACAGTATGTTTATTATAGTACTAGACTATGTTTATGCGTCCAAGAGATGAAGTTCAGAAAGCAGAAACATCTACAGTCTAATAATAACATACATATAATATACTTACATTGTATGACATCCAAAGCCAGTTACACATGGCAGCGAATGTTGCATCAAGCTATAAATATGATTAAAATATTAACTTGCATATCTTTTACACACAGTGCTTGACTATCTAAAAACTTACATAAATATAATAGCCTCCTACAAGCCAAAGTCCAAAAACTAATTGGAATAGACATGCTATGAACCACAATATAAGCCAAGGAAGTAGCCATCCTCTTATTCCTTCTTTTACTCCGTACACTGTTAAAAGTGCTGATATAATTAAGAGAAGGAAGTAAAGTATGAAGCAGCCTCCAACAACTTGCATAGCTGAAAAACCAAATATATGATACAGTGTCTTGCTATTGTTATATCATTGGACAACTTACATCCTCTGACATCAGCTTCAAACATAGGATTATACAGCTGCGAAGAATCACCTCCATTTAATTGGTAACTTATCAGCGTTATGGACACCACACTGATTGCCTACAATAATGGAGCAGCAAGATGGTTTATTAATTACTTCATTACAATAAGAAGAGTTGTATCAAGTTAGAGTTACATACAATTGTGTAAAAAGCAATAGCTTTGCATCCTGTTTTGATACTATTGGTCCAGATAAACGGTGACCAGCAGGATGTGAACATAGCCATCTTTATGCTAAAACAAAAATTCACATTCAACAATTTTTGCCGCGCTCATTAGCCACCAGAGAACGCGGATGATCCAATTGATAAATTCCACCCACTTGTTGTTATGAGTATATTAAACGCTTGGGCGTTGACGCGCAACAGGTCTGCCAACTTTCAAATCGCACAAGTCGCAGTACCAACGCACAGAATCGAGAAACACATTTTCTTTGCGTTTCAAAAAATTTTTTACAATTTCATCCAACAATTATTAACATCGCTATGTATCTTATCTTAAAATATTAAAACGATTGTGAATCACAGTTGAAAATGAAGAAACTTATCCAAAAACATATAAGAATGTAGCAGCTTTATTTAGGATTTAATAGAAAAGTAATTTAATATTTAATTTGATACACGTACAAAGTAAAATATTTTTGATACGTGTATCTGGAGATTCAATTGGTCATCTGTTATGCATAACGTAACAGACGGTTTTATTTTGAATGAATATCACTTTTAAAGTTCTTCTTACCTATTCAAGATTAATTTTCCCAGTTAGTTTTCCACTGTGATGTGGTTTCGATAATCACCAGAATTCGAATATCTTCACCATTTGGAAAACTGCGTTTAGACTCAACGAACAGTGCCATGCACGCCAACGTACGCTTCGGTTGGAGTACTATTAATGGCGCCGAGTAGGCATTCAAATCCCCTCTACCTCACCAGACACTCATTCTATTCATCATTACTTCAGTTATTAAACACGGTCTTAACTCTTGTAATACACAAGGACAGACAACATCTTTCTTTTTAACAATGCTTTATATTATCATGAAAATATCGCCAGACTTTTTCCGTACTTTAATGTTAATTGAGGCTTCCGGAATAAAAAAACGACAAATATCAAAGCCTAAATGAGTAACAGGTAGCTGGTTGCCAACGTGAGGGTTAATTGTGAAATTATAAGTATTATGTTTTAACTAGAGGTATACTGATCTAAAGACCTCTGGAGATTTATCTCCTATAGAAATCTATAAAATAATTTAGGGATATACGGATGTAGGGATGTAAGTCCTTGCATCTTCTATATGGTAATTTAAGAAAATAATGATACATGTATCCAGATATAGGGATGTAAAAAGTGAAAAAAATTCATACACCATATAATGTAAAGTTAAATATAAATTATCGTTACCTCAGTAGTTCGATTGTAAATACGTATTATCAACTTCATAGATCCTGCGTCGAACTATTAGTATCAAATCATACGTTCAGGACTATAATTTGTCGTAATACGTACTATCAACCTCGGTATGAGATAAAAATGGAGAAAAGTGAAGACAGTCAAGGTTACTTTATGTTAATGTTCTTTAATCTCACACAGTTTTGCAACCATAGATTTTCGTTTATAGACCTCACGACTGAATAGAGAAATTATAGTTTCAAGTAACTGACAGCCCGTTATTTATATCGCGCAGAATTGTTCGTAACGCCTCGCGTGTTTCGCGAGATTAAAGAGTTTAGCTGAAAAAGAATCTGGACGAAGTTAACATAGCCGTGTTACGAAGAGCCGATCATTGTCACTGATTAATCCGTAGAAAATGTAGTTCAATGGTTTTAAATTACCCGCTTGCGGTTTCCGCGGCGAGCAGCCATTTTGGTACCGCAAATGAAAATAAACCGCCTGAAACCGGGTAAAATCAGTGACTGATAATGCAGTTGCGAAAGAAAGCTGGTTAACTCGCGTTAACTTGGATAAATATAGCGATTAAAATTCTCTGTTCAATTAGATGCGTGAAGTTGCACGATTAAGCATACATTTATCGCACAAATCAGACTTAGAGGTGTTATAACCGGAGAAAACACACGATCAACAGGATATGTTCGCGAATTAACTTTCTAAGCTTATGCAACAGTGTAGCGAATATTTATGGAAACATCTTAACTTTAACTTGTTGAGTTTATGTGACGTAATTAGATACTATAACCTTCAGTTTCATGTAATCCCTGTTTAATGGACACTCTTGGACACTAATGGTGAAATGGGAGAATTGGAATGGCTATAGGACTTATGCTTTTAAATTTCTATAGTTCATTGGACACAATGTACTATGTAATGGATAATAGATAATCGTTACTATAATACAAGTTTCGTTTGTTTAGAGATCGCACGATAATTAACTCTATATTGTTATTCTCTTGCGAATCTGAAAGGTGTTAAATGTACACTCAACTGAAATTCGCTGCGAATGGGTCGAACCGAGCCAATATAATTATGCGACACAATTTTAGTAATATAGAAATAAATTGAAACGGTAGCAGCTGTAAAAACAAACTTATTTCAGCGAGAAACGTTTCTGTGATTAAATTCCAAGGAACAATGTCGGCGAAGTATCTCGAATCGGAGCCAACGTGACCAGAGGAATTTATGCCATAGTTGGCATTTGATCTACAAGTACGTGGAACTGCTCGTTATTGTAGGCATATCTAATATCAAGGGTATCGTGGATATTGCATCCTCTCGAGGGAAGGAGGAATGCTACGTTGCAGTACAGGTTACTATTAGAAGGTCTATAGTAGCAGAACGTTGTTAAAAGCACCAACCAGCTGCGTTTCGTAGTCTAGCGACGCTGGCTAGTCCAAAAGCTATAAATATGCGAGCATGAATGCGTGGAGTCTCTCTTAATGCCTCCAACCATCAAAATTCTCCGTCTTGCTCCTTCTCTATCGTTTTCTAAGATAGACAGCCACCATGTTGGTTTCGCCGCGGTTCTATAGGGCGACTGTTAAGCTTCATCCACACCTAGATGACTGGTCTCAATGAAAGAGAACCAAATATCAAACAAAAATTACAATAAATATATAGTAAACCTTGTATTCAACTACTGAAATTGTTTTTATAAAAAAATCTTCAAAATCTGTAATACAATAGAAACGTGTAATCCGATATGTAAAATATTTCTACAAGGAAGATATCTTTATTTAACGAATAATTTATTTATATTTTAATGTAATCTTGCGCTATAATTATAACTTGGCCCGCTACTTCAGTAGTTTCCTTATGCAAGCAGTAAATAAACTTCTGTTTTAAATTGCGAATTCGGAATGTTTATTTTTATTTCTGTAAAATAGATTTTATATGCACTCAGTCTATAAAAGATTTTTAAAAGTTGTTTTTCAAAAATGTTTTCAAGAGAATTTGTTAGTCAATTTTAAAATTAAGTAGTTTTTGAAGTAAAGTTGTTTTTATGAACATTTTACGACTGCAAGATGCAAAATAGACCTTGAAGTCTCCAAATCAGTCTGTTGTCACTAACGAAGGTCGAAGAGGTGAAATCGATGTTTATCCCGTTAATTATGATACGAGGATACATCTCTCGATCGTGTAAGTGTGAATTACCCTTAAGTTGGCTCTCGATTTAGGTGTTGGTCGAAAGCATCACCACCGTTTCCATTCTTAAAGGCATATCTCGACCTCGTGAATGGTAAGTCTCGCAGCGTGCTGTTACGTGGTTAGTAAAGGCAACACCAATAGATTTTCAATGAACAGTCGTCACGTGACTTCGCCTAATCCTTACGCGAGACAGTTGAATCATTTAGGGTAATAAGCTAATGCACTGTTCCGTTATAACCGGAAGCTTCGATACTCTAGCCTATGTTCTTACACCGACAATTTCAAATTTTGTCATATAGAAC
Source organism: Megachile rotundata (assembly GCF_050947335.1). Lineage (NCBI taxonomy): Eukaryota > Metazoa > Arthropoda > Insecta > Hymenoptera > Megachilidae > Megachile > Megachile rotundata. The sequence continues at coordinate 6,978,793 of NC_134991.1, read as the reverse complement.
TATAATCAGGTTGAAAGGTTTATGTAAGTGAAGAGTCATGAACAGGTAGATAACCATTAAAAAAATATCTAAATGGTAATTGCTCGAAAGACAAATTTTACTGTTGTTTCAAATTGTTCAACCGTGGGTTATCTGTAGCTGGAGAAGATGCAATTAGTACCATTTTGCACGTACAGTTGATAACAAAAATGTTTACTAAAAATAATAGCTGGTTAGCAGGGAAAACTTGGGTAAAATGGGATACCTAACATTTCAAGATAAAAGAAGTCTTAAATATTGTTATTGATTTAAACTTATCTGAGGATTTAGTGATTTAGGTGTTTAGTCTGGTGCTATTAGGGTCTAGGACTAGCAGTTACGGATTGGGCTATTGGGGACTTAAAGACGTGGAGATCTAGACAATTAGGGACTTGAAGATCTATGCATCTAGGGATCCAAAGATAATATAAAACTTTAAAAATTTAGGAACATATGTTTCAATATAACACACACATTTCATATCCATAACAAACATTCATAAAAGACCTGAGATTCTATCTAAAAGTTTAATCAATGAAAGAATACACAAAACCATAATTATTTTCGCGCGTCACGCTCTCGATTCACTCACTTATTTAATCGTCGAGGTTTTGTCGAGAAAAACGAAATCGCCCGCAAGAAGGCGTTTAACATAAAATGTTGCTCACGTCGATTATAAACGGTAGAATGGTCTGAATAAATCACTGAACGGTAATTAAATTTATGCATTGGCAGTTCGCTTTTCAGGCGGTTTAACGCAGCACACGTCGCGGGAAAGGAGTCAAATCGCAAAAAGTTGTCGGAACAACTTCGTGTTTCGCATCGAACGCACGTCGCCGAGAAAAAACTATAATATCACACGCAGCTGATTTCGAATGAAACGGGCTCGATCGCATCGATTTCGGGGGGTCGGCGTACGATTTATGGCTCCGAAACAAATCTCGCCGAAAGAAGCATCGGATTTCTTTCGACCGACTCGAAAACCGAACACGAACATTTATCAGGAACGTTGTTATTGAAACGAAAGAAGGTTTACAGCGTTTCGTGTGCTTATTCCTGCACACGCGGCTATCAGAGTTATCGGAAACGCGATATAGTCGACTCCTTTTGTGCCAACGACATCGCGCTGCTATTTCATTCTCGACACCACGAAAACTCACTCCGATATCGTACACCGATACATCAAACAACACGTTGATAAATTACACAGGAACGGTTCGAATAAAGAACAATCTTCGAAATCTGAACAATCACACACTTCTCCGAATGCACCGAAGTTCGGTAGATCTCACGATACGAACAAGAGGTCCGTTTGGATTAGATGTGGATCACACGTATGGTGGATCACCGTGAAACACTTTGAAAATCCAAGAACCTAAAGCAACACGCGAACGATGCAGAGAGAATTCCGTCGGGTTGCACGCACGCTAGGAGCGCACCGGAGTTAGGTGAAAGACGATATAGGGGTCCCCTCTAGTGAGATTGGGCCCCGTTCAGGTCTCTCTCGCACACTCTCTCGCGACGTCGAAGGTTTGCTTCGCACCGGTTCGTGCCGTCGGGTCCGGCTCGGCTCGTGCACATACGCCATGGTCTCTCGTGTCGAATCGGGCCAGCTTCGTGGTGCCCAGCTGGATCCGGACGCCCATTTGTCGGCCTCCTCGTCGTCGTCCAAGTCCTCGTCGTCGTCGTGCTCGTTCACGAGGTCCAACCGACGTCGAGCACCAGTGATCCGTTCTCGATCGGTCTGTCGTCTCGGCTGTGAAACGTGCAGCGTGTCTCGGTGATCTGATGTAACCCCCTTCTCGTTCTTTCTCTCTGTCTCTCTTCCTCTCTTTCTCTCTGTCGTGAAACCGCATCGGTCGTGTGTATATCTCGCCTCGATTACACCAGAACGGTTGAGCGTCGCCGAGCGAGCGGTCCCAACGTCTGGATCCGTCGAGCGCACTTGCTCTTCGTCCTCTTCGAGGTTGTGTCTGCGTCTAATTAAACCTGGTGCCCGTTGGACATCTTCATGGCGAATTCTCTCATCGATGCCGGATGATCGAACGACCCAATCGGAGGAGGATTTATCGTCTGTTCTGCATCAGACCCTCGAACAAAGTATGCGATGCGGTGCTGTGCGACGATTCGGTGCGAATAAGCTTTCTAATGGACGTTGGGTGTCGGAAATTTTGGAGCTCCTCGAATTCACGGTCGAAGATCGTCGGGAGGATGGAGTCGAGAGGTTAAGTGAACGGTTAGCCGCTAACCGGGTGCTAGAAATTGAAAGCTTTCGCGTGGAAAAGGAAGGAAAGCTTTGCGACGGAGAAAGCAGACGTTTCGTGCCGATTAGCGGAGGAGATTCCACTCGGAATCGGCTCGTTCGTGCGTGAGTAATTAATCAATTAATCGTTCCCGTGGGACGAAACGGAGTCGAAATGATTTCCTTGACGGAACTGGTTTAAGTGGTTCGCATTAGCATCTACCGAGCTCGCTACTGTTACCGAATACAATTCCGCGTATAACGAGTCGGGACGAGATTAATGTTCCCATCGCGGGATTGAATTCGTCGCGCAAATGAAAACGTTCGCAGTGTCGTTCTCTAGTGAACTGATAAAGCGTGCATTTATCGTCGATTAAGATAAAACAAATTTGTGAACAAAAATATCGTGTTATCGACATGAGCAAGTGAAATTTCTGTGTATTATGCCTAGGAGTTTGTGGACAGGGAGTTTGACTTTTGGCAATTTGGGGACTTGAGTTAGGGACTGTATTGGGTATTTGGATAACTGAGGATTTTCGAAGTTGGAAATTTTAGAATTGAGTTTGGGAACTTGAGAGGTGTGGAGTTTGAAGGATTTGGATTTGAAGGATTCGTGGATTTGAAGATGTAGATTCATGGACTTGAAAATTTAGAAGTTTATTCAGGTTTTTCTGAACTGGTTAATTTGACGATTTCGAAAGTATAAAATTTGCAACTCTAAAAATTAAGAAACTTGTTTACACTTTTCCTGACACTCAAACATCTACAGAAGTTTCACTTGGAACGAAGGACATTAATATTCCGATACTCCATTTTTGACGATGTCGACACTATATCGAATCGAATCGTGATCAATTAAGAAGATTCGAAAAATCGATCTGGTCCAGTTAAAAAAAAGAAGAACTTTCGAGTGAAAGTACTGTCGGATGATCGTCGGGTTGCATTTCGTGCGTTTTAATTACCCGACCGTATTCGTGATTAATTAAGAGCAACGAGTCGATCTCTAGCGGGTCGAAGAATCGTGAAGAATGCTGCACGGTTCCGGTGCAAAAACCGATTCGTGATCTACTAATCTAGTCACATTGACTTTAAGATTACCTCTCGCGAAACTAGTGGCCCGAAACGGGGACAGGCTTTTCGTTCGCGAGTCGAGGATCTCGTTTATCGTTCGTGATCTGCCGAACAAACGTCGACGTAAACACAATATTATGATAATATTATCTGGCTGCGATAAGATTCGCGGCGAGCGAAATCTAGAAGTTGACTCCATGCTTGGAATCGACTAGGTAACGATTTCCGATAAACGTTCAATTACGGTGCGAGCACGGTGGTCGGAGTGCAGCGACGTGTCTTGCTGATCGTCGATATCGTTGCAAGGAAAAATCGGCTGGAATCGAAACTAGAAACGAACGGTCGGGCAAAAGTGGAGCATTTGTACCTCCATGTGAAGTGCAAGGTGTTGGTGTTGATAACGTGCTTCGTAATCCGGTGCCGGTGCTCTGTGAATTCTCCAAGATCGATGATGATTCTTTCAAGTGAAATATCCTCCATTTGAGGAAGTGCTTGTTATGGATATCTGCGTGCCTGTCGAACGGAAATACTTTCTCGACTGGAATCACGTGGATGACATCCGCCCAAGCATTTTCAAACTCTTGCAGGAGTAAGTAATTTATATATAATATTATCAGTTTGTCGACATATTTTCTATAATAATTAGAGTTATCGAAGTGCACGTATATACATTTATAAGTTGATCAAATTTTACGGTTGCTACAGGCAAATAATCAGTATCTTATACAAACATATATACGTCAGAACAAGCATGCATTATAATATCTGTTACAAAGATTTTGAATTATGAGAACGACTCATTGTAGCAAGTGTTCGTTGCTCTAAGATATTCAACTGATTACCCGAATATTTGAACGAATAAATTTGAACTATTTATCACATGTATTTAGAAAATTGCGGTTATTCCGAGTATACACAATTTTGTTTTGGAATCCTAGAAACTAAATATTGATAATCTCTCCAAACAACGACCGTTCAATTCGAAATTCTGATCACAATATCAGAACATCAGAATATCGTGGAAATGCTCCACCTGTTAAAATCTTCAGTTAAGTATAACAGAGCCACGAAGCGTGTCCTTCCGGGGAAGGATAGCAAGCACATGAGAAAGTACAATGGAGGCACCCGCTATTTATGAATATAATGTTCGATCGTCTTGGCGCAGCGGCGAGCCGTTGTTCGAGCGGAAAAGATCGCGATTTTTTATCGATCGGTGAAAGTTCGCTGGGTAATCTCGGCAATGCCGGAAGCCTTTGCTCTCCGTTCGTCGATCGTCGTCAAATACGAAATAAAGAAATTTGCATTGTGCCGGGAACGCGTGCAATTCCGGTCGTGTCTCATCAATCTGATCGATTACGTCCTCCCGATACAGCGAACCGTAACGGGCGCCATGATTTTTTCATCCTCGTTTCATAGAACCGTCTCAGCGAGGACATAAATCGCGCGAAAATCGAGGACGAATCTTGATCCTACGGATGATAAAAGGACGCGTACGGAGAGACGAGAAAGTGCCTGGCTCACGAATCGCTTCGATGCAGCGGGCAATTTTTTTTTGTCTCTTCTACGAATATCTGCTTTTTCATTTTCCAAATTTTCTGACATAGTGAAATTGTGACAGAAATTATTTTGTACAAATGTGAAATTTATTCTCTTTTTGGAAAGTAGTCAATGTAGAAATTTTATCAGAAGTTGATTTGAAGATTTGGGAATGTGGGGATATAGGAGTTAGAACATGGAGATGTGGAAATTTAGGAATTTATCAATTTGCACATATGAGTATTCGAAAATGTGAAGTGCCCTAAACTTGAGAATTTAGAAATTTAGGAAATCTGCGTACCTTAACATCTCTATAACCCCAAGTACCTCACTCATTTTTATGAACAACTTAGAAAACGGTAATTTCGTAGTTCATAAAATCAAAGGTTAGGAAAATTCTTAACAGCAACTGCGATGCAGAATACTGCAGTTGAGTCGTGCAATAAGCAGTAACCGAGGAGAATCACAATTATCCGGCAAGTGAATAAATTCAGCGCCACGATACTGGCCATGTATTCGTAATTGGTAGATCATTGAACGTTCACGTTCGAAGAAAGCGACGGTAACCTAAGTGACATAGCACTTCGATAAAATGATTCTCCATGCACGATTAAACTACCAACTGTACTAATCATCGGTGCGAACTAGTTTGCCGCGGGAGTGGTCTTTCTGTTGCAATTTCCATTAGGTTAATGCAATTTTCAGTATCTATATATTCTTGATCACGAAAGGTACACCATTTTGCCACGCGATATTTTCACGGGTTACAGCCGTGTACTAAAAAATACGAGGCGTGTGAACTAGCTTCGAGAATTTTCTCGAGAAAATTTACTATCGATAATTGAGCATAGACCGGCTCCGAAAGAAATCGATGAAATCCCGTTCGTACGTTTCCGCACCTGTCTTAATACAGCTGCCAAAACTGATTGCTCGATACGCCATGTGGAATTCCTCGCTCGATGGCGTAATAACGAACACAATTATCGAAAAACACGACTTGTGGTATTCGTTAAGCCAACATCGGTAAATAATGTACACACAAGAAACAAGGAATCCGATCTTATTTACGTCGATGTGCATAGAAATCGTGCTGGCGGATGACTTCTCACGTATTGCGAAAAGAAAAGAAACATTTTACGCAAACAGGCGAACTCAGGCATTATTTTACTAGCGAAAGTATTCGCATTTTTGTCGACAGAAGTTGCTTAACACGATAGATAGTAATAGTCGGAAAGTTTATTATAGTGCCACGTGACTCAAAGACAAGTGGTCGATATAGGAAGGTTTCAAATTTAAAGTTTATTATCAATTAATCGATTAAGTTAAGAGCAAATCCTTGTGGAAAAATTGGAGGATGAGAAAATTTATTCGTGGATTGTTGGGGATTTTTGGGACCTGAAATTTTGAGAATCACTTGAGAATTTCGGGATATTGGAATTGTGGGGATCTAAGAATTTGGGGAACCACATAATTCGTAAGTCCAATAGATTCCCATATGAAGGAAAAGTTTGAGGAATCATGTCAAAATGTATATATTTTAAAATTTGAAGATATCGATAACCTAAAAATTGAAGAATACGAAGAATCGGAAGTTCGAAGGATTATTTGGCGGCGTGCCATGATTTTCCCGAATATAGCAATTTTCCGTAAAGGAACCAGTTCCGAGGTGAACAGTCGAAAACAAAAAAGGTCGTTGATCACAGCCATAAACATGAAAGATGTACGATATCCGGTCTCCCCTCCCGGTATGCGATCCGCGGAGAGGGATGTTCCTGGTCGTGGTTCCACTGGCTCTCCAAAAGACACGACGTATAAATACCACCTCGTTTCGGGTCCTCTCTCCCCACGTTCTCCCTCCCTCTTCTTCATGGTAGCACGGAGTCTATTTAGATAATCTTCCGCTTAGCGGGAGCGGCACTCGTTGCGGCAAGGGAGCCTCTTCTTCGCGGAGGCTTTCACCAAGGTGGCATCATATTCCTGATCCGCGAACCGGCCGCGTTTCTTCGATCCTCGTTCTCTTTTCGTCCCCCGTCTAGTTCCCTGCCCGTTTCGTCTCGTCTCGTCTGGTCCGCTGTTTGATTTCGTGGTCGGTGCCAGTGCTCGATCGAAGTTTTTGGCGAACGCCACGCCCGTGTTCGAGCTGCTCGTGTCTCGTGACTGGTAAACGCGTTCGACGACGTGACCTTGAGCCACAGGCCTCGAGGACATCACCGGGGTACCGGTGCTGGTGCGACATCAAGATCTACGACAAGCTCTGGGAGCAAGAATCCTCTCTGGCTGGTTGCGGGACGCTCGCACGCCTCGGCTCGATTCCTCGCTACGACATGCGGCTCTCTTGATTAATCGGTAAGCGAACCAGCCTGTCTTCGACCATTCTGGACACGCTGGTGCGTGGGTGATCGATCTGATGGTAGCTCGATGATGGATCCGCCGATTCGCCGGCGAAACTCAAGCGATAGACTTGTGCTCCTTTGTTTAGTTTCTCCTTCGGCAATTTTTCCCGCTTCAGGAATGTGGATGCTTCTGCTACTCTCTATGTGGGCCAACAAGCTGTTGCAAATAACGCTTTATAGCTTTTTCTATGGCCATTGTTTATGTTGATGGTACTAGGTTATTGCCCATCTTGATGATACTAGGTTATGTTGATGGTACTAGGTTAGGTTGATGGTATCAACTTATTATACATATTTATGGTATTAGGTTATTATCCACGTCAGTGGCATTTGTTTATTACCTATAATGATAGTGCTAGGTTATGATAGATTACTGCTTATATTGGTATTAGGCCATTGTTTATATCGATGATTATGATTAATACTAATAATTGATAAATCATAGACCTTGGGCTTTGAACAGCGAAATAAATAGAGATGTTAAATATAATCAGAGTACTAATAAATTGAGGAGTGAATATAAATAAGGCTGGAAGTGTGAAAATTCCTGGGAAAAGCAATTTTATGTTTATGATTCATCAAGACTTGTTTCTTATGTGTCATTCTATTTTGTATAATTCTACAATATTCTTACTTCAATATCTAAAAAACCTGTTAATTAACATGAGAAAGTATTGAGGAAGGATATGAAGGCTATGCACGTCTTCATACTATAATATGAAGAAAGTCTTTTATATGGAGATATGTTCTATCGATTTTAAATTACATCCATGATATAATAAACGAAGATTTACATTTTCAGAACAAAATAATTAAAACATATCGATGCATATTTTTGTGACAATCCGTTCAACATCATCTTATCACAAAATCTCTTACCCTAACCTTATTAAAAAAGTAAGTTCTTGAAATCGTGATTGCACTTTTACCTTTCCGAGTGTCTTCATATCCATCAAGAGACAAATTACTGGAGAAAGTGGAATTTTCTTCCGACTCTTTTAGACCCGTGGTTAACCAACGGAGCTGAAAATGCGGGAAATTCCGCGAACCACGGATTAGCGTATTAAATCCAGTTTTATGGGATCCCGTTCCAGTGTGCCGCTACAATGGGAGCGTATATAATAGCTTGGTCGTCGAGGGTAATTTACGAAGGAAAGTATCAGAGGGGTGGAGGAAAGGAAAAATGTTCCGGGACAATCCGAGTTTATGGATGATAAGCGGCATCGAACCGGGCTCCTTCTACGAGGACGATAACGATCGACGAACGAGGGAAAGGCACGCGAATAAGACGCTTTATCTTTCTCGAGTTCATTGTTTATCATTGAACACAATTGCCCGGCTACGTGTGCAGTCGGTCGCAATGATCGTGCAGATGGCCGGGACAATTAAAAGTGATTGACGCGAATCTGCCCGATTCTCGAATTGTCGTCGCGACAAATTAGGGCCGTATAAAAGCCGAGCCGGGGGCAAGCGTTTCGGTCTTGAGAGGTCGTACAGTGTCCTCTATCTTTAGAAACGTTTCCCCGAAAAGAGAGCTTCGAGAGTACAAAAGGGTTCGCGTTCCTCAATACAGCCAAGGTGGTATCGCCTCGTTGGAAATACCGTTCCCAACTTGCCTCTTATTTATGGTAAAATAACTTTGCGACTTGAATGAACATTTTTTATGTTATCGTAAATTCCAAGCTTTTATTTGTTGATAAGCGTCGTTGAGGTAAATGCACCCATTACTGAACGTTTATGGTCGGGCCGCAGTATTAATAATTACTTTTAATCTGCGTACATTTCTGTCAGATGTTGATCAGTAATTTTTGGCCTTTTAGAATCAGTTTTCAAATTTAAGATGAACTTTTAAAAATAATCATCGTTAACTGTCATTATAAAAAATATTCTTTTAATTGATACATTTTGTCAAAAAGAAACGAAGAAATCCAATGCAGTTTAAAGAAGGTTTTGACACAATTTGATTCATCCATACTTTACATGCATTCATATGCACATGTCATCATGTGATATGTCTATGACCTTATACTCTTGAAAGGGTTACACATCCTAGCATATCCTATCTACTAGGTATTTTAGTGTCGTCTAAGCAGTTAAAATGCACATAACCACGAAAATTAGTAGTAGAATTCGCGCCATGTTTATCCAACGGTGAAATTCTTTTGGAGTCCATGACCGAAAAAAAGCGGAGAATCGTTGAAAAGAGTGGCGCATCTCGCGAACGGCATCGCAGCAGCTTATCGTTTCGCAAATAAACCCAACGACGCTTTCTGCCACATTGCGATGACAAAGCATCGTGCATGTTTATCGGTTGTTTGCACCGAGAACGCGTTGCGTCCCTCGTGCAAATAACGTCGCAGGAACGGAATGCGGTTGCCTCTTTTTCGTCGCCGCTTTCCTTATTTGTATCGTGCCTTCATGTGCCAAGAATGATGGTTCTCCGACAGATCGAGGATTAAAATTAGACGCGAAACTATCTCCCCGAGACACTCATTTTTTTCACAAATTTCGATCGAAAATAGAAAGCTGTTTGGCTAGTACACGATTTCTGACGACGCTCGTCAAAATACTTTCTATCAATGTTTCTTTTGATTTTGTCTCGCCAGAATTTTTGTCTCGTCCGAAATTTTGACGTCGATGCATTTTTTCGCGAACCTTTGAACGCGGCCGCAATAAAACCGAAGCTCTTTCTTCGATATTTACGTCACGTTCGTTGTCCCGAAAGATTCTTCGTATACTTGCCGTGCGCTAGGTCGTTTTATTGCATGTAGAACTTCTCCTTTTGATCGTTGAATCATCAAAATCTGACGTACAGATTCCCGGCGAATATCAGTGCCAGGCAAACTGCCAATAAATGAGTGTACCCGAAGTGCCACCTGCGTGCGAGAACCTCTATTCCAAATTGAATCAATTTCGCGAATATTTTAGCTACTCTATTATGAAATTTGCTCAACTGAAAACGTTTTAATTCTAAGGATCTTCCTAGGCTTTGTGATGAAAATTAGGTTAGATTCTGGGTGTTGTGCTTATGGCCTCGATTGGATTAATATCTGATTCTTTTCAAAGTCATATCCGACACTTTCATAATGGGAGTTACGATAGATGATTAAGTCTTCATACTCTCATAATAAAAGCGATTAGTTAGGTTGTTATAAGATTGATACTTGTAGTTAGCTTATGATTAAATTAGGGTTACGTTTAAGGGCTAAGTGTATCTACGTACAGTTTCATAACTGAAGTTACAATTAACCCAATTATCTGAAGGATACATTGTTCATCTCTGTGTCATACTGCTTCATAGACATTTTGAGCTTCCCAAATTTATTTTAGAGAAATGTATTTCTTCCGACTTTAGTAAAATTGTAGCCAAAATTAATTCGTTAATTTGTGGGACGAAAAGCAGAGTGATGAGCCAAGGGAGTCGAACCTACTGGGCGTTCCGAATCAATTCACGGGATTCCTTCGTTCGATGTTTCAATTCGACATCAATAATCTTGACCCCATAATTTCCATTCCGAGGCGCGTGGGAGGAACGGGTTTTCGTTGCGAACGAGGAGGAAAGTCAACCCCCTTTCCCTTCCACTTGGCCGTTCACGACGCATTCGAAATTCCGCGCCGTGGCGTCGCGTTCTGAATCGAATTAATTCGCGGGCTGTCGCGCGATCCCGATGGCACGTGCCGACATAAAGCAGGATGAAAATTTCTCGGAACAACGCGTCGTGGAATTTGAGAATATCGTGGCTGCCGGTTCGAGGAACGAAAAGAAAGCGAAAGAAAACGCCCTCAAGAGAGAGGAGTATCCTGTCGCACAGCCGTCTCTTTCGTGTCTTCTTTTTATTCACCTTGCCACGACCCTGGCACAAGTTCAATTCGTTCTGGCCAATTGGACTCGGCACTGTGTGAAAGAGAAACCGCTTTCTGTTGAACCATCGACCATTTTCTCGCCAGAACTGTATCGGTACGCGATCTACTACCCAGCCGTGAAATTTGCTTTTTCACTCGCGAACGGTCCTGTGAATGTGCAACTTTGTTACTCTGAACTTTCCGTGTTTTGATAGGTTAGGGTTTTTAAACACGTTTTGACGTTTTGGGATCTTGGGACGTTTTAGAAATATGGTACTTTGGAATATAAACATTCTGGACTTTAAGGACTTTGTGACTCTGGGACTTTGAAATTTTGAAACTGTGATATCTTCAGATTTTACAATACTTAAATGTTACAATACTTGAACTTTAGAGGCCATAATGAGAAACAGAGACCTCGAATTTCGAAACGTTACAATTGTGAAATTGTGAGATTTTTTCAATATTTGAATTTTAGGACATTGAAACTTTGTAAAATATTTCGTTAAAAGCGAATGCATCTCGAAAGTGGATCAATCCACAAAAGTTTGAGTATTCATAGTAAGTGTCATAATAGAGTAAAAATATGACTATAACAAAACTAGTAATGTTCGTAAACTTTATCTTTCTGATAATAACATGCAAGGAATTAAAGAAATGTTTCTCTGTTAATATCGAATGGTATCGATATCGATGAATGGCTAATCCGCCACTGTTCCTAATCAAAGGCATTTTGAGTCCCTCGAGCTTCATAAATCGGTGCTGGTGTAATAACGAAGTCGTAATTTCATTCATCGCAAATCTTATCGTGTCTCGGTCGGAATCGAGTTCAACATCCGTTATCGTGAACACCGATGCTCGTGGTTCGACGAAATAACTCACTCCGGGAATTGAATGTCACTCGATCACTGCTATCTGACAGAAAACACATTAGATGAAAATCGAATAGCCACGCTAGGATTTACGGTGCATCGAAATAATATTTCTCGTTAATCCCAACCTGTTCCGCGGCCGTTCATAAATTCTGCACCGTGCGCGTCCAACTCGAAGTGTAATTTGCATACGCGAAAAAAGAACGTTGTTTTTCTTGTTCCTCTTTTTTTTACACGTGCGCTCGCGCAAATAATGCAGGCAAATAATTTTGATCGTCGTATAAATCTGAGCCCAGCGTCGAATGGAACGATCTTCTCCGCTCGGAATTAACATGATTGAACGACGCGGTTATCGTTGTTTTGGTAGTAATAAAATGTCGTAATTCACCGTTCGAAAACAATGCTTTGTACCGCGACGTTTTATATACGAGCCAGCTGATAGTCGTGCCAAACAAGAACCGTATCGAAGACGAACGATTTGTAAGCCCTATTATTATTTTCTGATAAATGATGGACGCTTAATGCCTCTTTACCGAGAACCGGCCATTTTGACTTCCGACGTTAGCCTTCATCACTTCGAAATAGAAAAGACAGTATTTATGTACTCTAGTTATTTGCTACCATAAAACCATTTCGATAATATTTAGATGGAAGACAGTTAAATATGGAATCTTAAAAATTCTATGAAGTTTATACAAAAGTAATTAGTTTCTACTTTTGGAGATTTCTATAATGGAGGCCTCAGATACTGCCAATAGTCCTCAATTCTTATAATCAATATTAACTACATAACACTGTCATTTCAGTATTAAAATAAATATTGAAAACCTTGAAATACAAACCGAAATCGAAACATTGATTGTTCACGTTCATAATAGATGCAAAGTCTCATGTTTCAGTTTGCATTAATGATCCAAACTTTTCAAATAAATGATATATCGTGTACCATGCTACAGATTTCTAGTTCGCAATTTATTCAAGGGATAGTACACATCCAGCGATGACCGAATAATAATTACCGTCAGCAATTTCCGCTGTTCCATGATTAATACGTTTTCGATCGAATCGTTGTGTTTGCTTTGCTGGTAATAATAAATTCATAGCGAGGCCATAATATTTGTGTAGATCATTGATGCGCAAATTTCCGCAAAATTTCTGTTATCCTAACCGTGGATGTAAGCTATATAATTTTTTCGTTTGAGTTAAATGAACTTCTGTTTTTGGTGAAGTCAAATGATTTCCTTTTTCAGTGGGTGGCACCTAAATCGGATGTAACGGTATGATGACGTCAATTTCCGATTGACATTTATCGTACATTATTCCACTCGCATTTGAACTTCATAATGGTTGCTCGTATATGGACAGCTCTGTGACTGTGACATGATTTTAATTACGCTTTTCGCAAAAATTCTTCAGAAATCGTTACGTGAAGTTTCGAATGAAAAATTTACTTTTTTTATTATTTTTATTACTTATGTGTGTTAGAATATTTTTCTGTTGTATTTAATTCATTGCTCAAGGTAATGATAATGATTGTATCAAACACAATATTTCATAATAAAAACCAACATAACCTAAGATGGTTTGATAACATACCAAAAAATTTTAAAACAAATTTGAACCTAATTTAATTTAAGTTTTTCTTAGAACATTCAAAAGACATAACCTTGACAATATATTAAAAAATAATAAGAATCAATGCTAGTTTCGTTTTTACATCCATCAATGTTTATTATCACAAGTAAGATTTATGATCAACTTATGACCATCTGATTTTTATAAGAAATGCCAAAATTACAAAAGCTCGATGAAGGTTCTTATAGAGGTTACGTTGCTTGGTACATTGGTTAATAAAAAAGAGAAAATGCAACGGAATTTCATAATACGAGACGTGTATTTACAGTAAGTTTTTGTCGAGCAGAGTCGGTTTTCATCGATTTTTCGTAACAAAAGTGAATTCGATTAAACTGTTTTGCTTACGCAGAGTCACGCATTCACGCACGCACGTTGGTGATTCTTGAATTCCTGCAAGCGTATGCGCATTCCCTGAACAACTTTTACGAACGATCTTATTTATTTACGGTGCGTCGTCGTTGGTGAATGAAATTTCCGAGGAATTGCGGAAAAGTTCCATTAAAATCACTCGAAGACGTGTTACGCTCGTGCGTACGTTGTGACACCGTTGAAAGCTTTAAGATTGCTCTGTGATTCAGCATAATCTTGCGAGGAGACCGGCATGAATTCGATGAATCTTCAAACATGACATTGTTCATCTTAAATACTCGAATTTGTTTGTGTATCGTCGACCGTGCTCCGAGAAAAAGATAAAAAGATACTCCGCAGTTAATCACGTTTTATCGCGTCAAAGTTTTCAGAGAAAGAAAGAAAAATATTTCGTCTCATATTTAATGGTGACATTTTTTGTTTTTGAAATGTTTGAAAAATATGAAAGAGTTCTTGTTGGCGTTAAATTTCGCTACGAACCTATCGAACAACAGAATGCAGCTGCAATAAATCACAACACAAGAAAAGCTCTGTTTTTCCGATCGTTCGAATTTATATTCCGCCGAATCGCACGCGAAACCCTGACGGCGTATTTACTCAAAACACAGTTCCCGTTTATTTTACGTCATAAAGCGGCCGGTAACTTCATAAAGCACCGACGGAAAAACACCATAATAAAATCCATGCCAGGACAAACTCGATATTAAAATAACGAGAGCTTGATGGTGTCGGAAGGAAGCGTGAAACGTATTCTTCCACTAACCTTTTCGCGTGTTTCTTTTTCAGGGTGAAGGGAGGATGAAGAATGCCCCGCGTCGGTGGAGACGGGGGTGGAGGGCCGGAGAAGGCAGGGGGGAGCGGATTCGGAGGATGGCTCGGGGGTGCAGCAAGAGCCATGACTGGGGGAAATGTCGGCGGTGGATATGTGGTCCTTGGTGGCACCCGATATGGTCTCAGACTTTCCCAGGTTAATACCTTTTTAGACATATTTTACCATCTTTAACCAATTTCTGCAAGAAAACTTACTCAATCACTACATTTTACTTCTAGTATTCTAATCTTATTTGTACATTCAGTTCACGTGAAAACATGTTAAATATAACTAAAAAGTCGTTGGTGTATTCAGATAACTCCAAACACAGAAATGTATAATTATAACAGTTGTTAGTGGACGGTCACTTACTGTACGATCCCGTATCGAACGGTCTTTTAGCGAGCGGTCAGTGAACTGCCTCTACTGTAAGCTCTACTTACATATATATTTTATGCCAGGTTCATGTATTTTAACAACACAAAAGATAATCTAATACGACTGCAGAAATTTCTGAAATTCCAAGCTCCTCAAATACTCCAATATCTGTAGTAGATAATCCGAGCTTAAACAAAGAGCTAAAATAGAGATCCTTTCTAGCTGCACGTTCATGCTTGCCTCGAGTATTGAAGGCATTGTAAATACTGCTCACACGTGGAATACCACGCGCAGGTATTTCGTTATCTTTTCCTTCCTTCGTTTTTCTCTTTTTGAATTTCCATCGTATCGTGTGTCTCGGGACGTGGAACGTAAAATGTCAGAATGAAGATCGACACAGACATTTTAGAACGTATCTGGCTATCTCGGTAGGATTTCGAGAAAGGAGATTAGGTGGTTCTACTTTCCAGCATATCCTTCGTAGCCAGTGTTGCATACACAAGCGAGATCTATTTCAGAGGAGTTTATCTACGGCTCGTTCATGGGAAGAAACAGCGTCACCTTACCTCAACGTTATTGTCTCCACGTGGATCCTCTTTGGCACAATAGTTCTTACACACGTACCGCTTGAATCGCATAAAACGATGAGAATAACGATTATGTAGTGTCGTTGACATTTCAGAATTCTAGACAGTCAAGTCGAAACGAGCTTTCTGGGTTTCTATATCAAAGAGAGCACGTTAATGGCTGTTAGAGCTAAATCGTGTCCTCGTTTTCAACGATAAATTTCAAATAAGATTCAAACATGACTTTAATAATGTTTCGTCTTCTTTTTTTGCCCGAGGTTCGTGTATGGTATTTGTAGTACTTTCCGTATCATAATATAAGTGTGATTCGCAAGAGAAAAACTAAATTAGGTGTTCTCTGAACGTGACCGGGACAAGGTGAAATTACCTTGTAGAGGCAGGTTCTACTTCCTACGTTTCGTTTTATGCGGTATCGCAAGAAGTAGCCTTTGAGTCTCTTTATACGCGAAGCCACTTCATAGACTTTATGGTCTCATTTGTTCCGCTGCTTTCGTACTCTGTATTAAACAAGAGAGTGTAAGCGTACCCTGATCTACATACGTAAGAGGTCATTCCTTTCTGTATTGTCGGTTATAAATTAAAAATATTTTGTAACAACCAGTTATCGCTTAATTAATCCAGCATTTTAATTTCATACTTTACAATATTATCATAACACAAATTCTATCTTCTGTTTCGTTTTAATTACTCAATTATACAAAATTAAGAGACTTAGTTTCTAGTTTCTTAGTTTCTTCGTTCTGTCTTTTGAAACTCCTTAGATGTATTCCTAGATACCAAACTTTACTTAGACTTTGATTCCTCTGTTTACCACAGAGACATAGAAATTGTTCTGTCACTTGGTACTTCTCGAAACGTGTGTACTGTAGATACCAAAGATCTATCCGGAAGGTCGGCGACGCACGGTACTTTGGACACTTTGTTTACCATAGGAACTTGGAAATTGTTTGTTCTGTCATTTGGTACTTCAAGC
Source organism: Megachile rotundata (assembly GCF_050947335.1). Taxonomy (NCBI): domain Eukaryota; kingdom Metazoa; phylum Arthropoda; class Insecta; order Hymenoptera; family Megachilidae; genus Megachile; species Megachile rotundata. The sequence continues at coordinate 6,962,065 of NC_134991.1, read as the reverse complement.
ATATATGTACTTAAACGATCCCTCCGGAAGGTTACCGACGGACTTGACTCTCTCTATGTAACATTAGATAAATTAATTTGGCTTCCAGGTACAGATGAAAGACTCGAATTATCTACAACTTTAATTTAAAAGTTATCAAGGGAAACATTTTTAGTATCAAGGGAAACATAGTCTTAAAGGTTCAATATAAGTCACTTGATTACAGGACTCATCAAAATTCTTTCCTGAAGATGATAGATTCAAAAGTCAGTCATCATTATAGCACTCTCTCGTTGCCATGAAACTGAGTTTGTACAAGATATTTTCTACACACTCCTCACCGCAATTTTTTCCCACGAGTCTAGCGCATTCACCAGTGTATACCACTGTTCACTAAATGCGGTTTAAGTGCGTTCACCTAGTCCCATTCTCCAAATATAGACGCTTATGAAGTGGACACCTTAGAAAGTCCACTCAAAGAGTCATTGGAAAAACATCGACAAATAATTTGGTTTCAGGAGAGTCTACCACCGTCGAACTCGCGAGAGGAGTCTCAGGAGCGACGTCGAAAGAGGAGTTCACGAGAGAGCGACTCTCGAGAGAGGCTGACAGAGAGGTATCCGGAAAACGCGGCGCTAGAGCTGAGCTCCAGCATCGCCGACTGTTGTTGCATAGGTCCACGTTCGCGTCTGCCGTTGCCGAGGATCCCACCAGGGTCGACAGGGTCGAGCACGACGACGTCGTCGTCGTCGACGTACGGTGTCGGCGGAGGAGGAGGTGTAGGTGGAGTTGGAGGTGGCGGTGGAGGAGTAGGTGGACAGGCTCCTTTTCCTGGGCCTCCCACGTCTTCGAACAGCCGCGTTGTCGGCGTGGAACAGCCGGTGACGCTGACGACGCCAACGACGTCGGCGCAACCGTTGGTGAACTCTAATAATAACCGAGGGATGCTGCAAACGTCGTCGGTGGGGAACAGCACTGGCCAGCACCATCAACCACAATCGTCCGCAGCTCTAACGGCGGCGGTACCGTCGTCTTCATCGCCATCCTCCTCGACGTCGTTCAGCGTATCCACCGCCGTCCCGACGCTGCAGTCCGTCTCGGTGCCGCGGCAGCTAGCACAGTGGACCAAGCATCAGACGCTGAAGCTGCAGGTATTTTCGAGCCGTCCGCTTTTGACGTCGGTTGTCGTTCGATCCGATCGCGATCGTTAATCCGATCGGTCGTCAGGGACCAGCACCGACGGTTTGCGTACACTGTGATACGAGTTAATTTCGATCGATCCGGGTAATCGAGTTCTTTTTGGAAGATATTTTTGGTGATACGTGGATGGAGGAATGCCTCGGAGGCCGTAGAAAAACTGTTGTGATTTCGTAAGAGTGAGCTGGTTCGTAGGAATTTGGGACGAAGTGTCTTCGACCTGGGACGCTTTGTGTCAAAGCTCGAGAGGTGGCTCACAAGGTGGTGGTAGGGACGTAGTATTTTTAATGGCTCAAGATATGGAACTTCAAGGTGAAAGGTTCCGTGGACGCTGATTTAAACGTTCTGTCGAGGGGACGATTTCCTACCTAAATAAATCGCTTCCATCGATCTCTATACTGCCTACGATTCGTTAAACGCACACTTTTTATACCATATCTCGAAACGTATCGACGAACAATCAGCAAAACTGAATTTGACAATTCTCAAGTTCCCCTGGACGAGGCATTGCATCAATTCGCAAGCGGTAAGAACGATTCCCTGTCACCTGTTAATTTCCGTCGATGAAATTCTACACGGGTCTTAAACCGGGAGCCGAAAAAGTTTACCGCAGAAAAGTGGCGGGTCTAGAGAATCGAAAACTCGTTCATACGATACGTAGGTGTCTAGTCGAAGAACGATATTCTATTTTGGTCGTCATCTGTCTTTTCCCTCGCGGCAGGCACGAGGCAGCGCACGCTGCGCACCACGGTCGATCCAAAAATTGGTCTGGTCGCAAGTGCACGATTCTAAAGAGTATATCAAAAAAGAAACAAGTAGCCTCAAGTTAAAAGTAGAAGATACTTTTAGACGCTCTTACATGTTCTAAGAAAATGAATTTCAACGGAGGAGATTCTGACGATTCTGGAAATGATATTTCTGTTATTCAGGAACCAGCAGTGATAGCGGTGGACCGATTGCACAGGTTCCGGTGGAGCGGGGGCGGAGGAGGAAGTGGCAAGAAGTCCTCTTCCGGCCCCCGGAGCGATAAGGCCGAGCGCCTTCGAGAGCTCACCGAGAAACTCAAGGGACCAGCACCCGTACCGCCACCAAGAAGACCTTCCAGAATCCAAGCATCCTCTCCACCTCCTAGTGGATATCAACCACCTTCGCCAAGTTATCCCCAGGTAAATATGCAGATGTTAACGCTTTAACCGCTATTTACCCCAAGATGTGTACACAATTATGGTGTCTTGCCACTATAACTTAAACTACCTCTGTATAACACTTTTACTAGAAAGCTACCTTTTGATAAATGAGAACAAAGCTACCTTTTGATAAATGTGAACAAAGCTACCTTTTGATGTGATAGTAACAAAGTTTGTTATGATAAATGTTCTTTTAATAAATACACAACGAATATATCATTGCATCCATGGTGGATGAGATTTAATTCCCCGAAAATTCCACATGTGACAGAAGGGAACTCTTCCTTGAAATTCCAGGATGTGAATCATATCCTTGTGGAGTCCAGATGTTTCATCAATATTGCAGCTTCATCAAGGTTTCCAAGATGCATTAGTTACGAGCTATGCTGGTTAGCTGCAATGCTGGTGAAATGTCAAATCATAATCCTACAAGGCTTCCTACACCTACAATCTTCAGAGTTCTCATCATAGTTTCAAAGTGCTCCAAAAGATGAATTTATAGAAGTTAGGATATCACTAAAAACATAAACTGTGATATGTAACTGACCATACATCATCTGATCACTGAAGGTCTGTGCTCGTATGCACCTAATCAAAAATTAAAGCAACGATCACACAACTTTGATCACCCACTAAAAGTCTAAGTGTCCACACCATCACAGTCCTCTAAATATTAAACACCTGACCATACAAATTTGATCACGCACTAAAAGTCCAGATGTCCTCACCTAAAGATCCGAAACCCAATGATCGCATAAATTTGCCCACCTACTAAAAGTCTAGATGAAACGCTAGTCGATGAATCTAAAATATTCATTGTAATTTTCAGCCAACGAATCAAGGATGTCGTTGCGATGGTCGACCTTCGTCCCGAAGTTACACGTACAGCGAGGGCAGCGGTCACGGTTCCAGCAATCAGCAGTCTCCGCAGCACCACCTGAAGACGATTGGCCGAAGTGACAGTGTGGGTGACGAGTGTTTGAGTGAGTCGGGTAACGATGGGTGCAAGAAGCCGTGTGCCGACTCGAGGAGATCCTCGCGGTCGACCAGGCAACACGATAGGAACAGTGGTGACGTAAGTGACATCAAACACGAGCTGAACGTCAGTGCGGACGCGACGAAACACCTCAGACAGTATAGTGATTCGGTGGTGGATAGTGGTACGTGTGTGGACGATTTGTGTGACAATTTGAACGCTACATCCGGAGCCGGCAACGACGCTGAAGCCAGAGACGCCATCACCAGGTTGGAGCCGAGGGGACCTCTTCTTACTTTTCACAGAGCTGGCGCGCCGTTCAGAAGCGCTTCGTTCGGACAGGTGGATTTCAATCAAGGTAATTAATTTTTAGATATTTGTTCTCAGAGTTGGAACTTTACTGGTTACAACTTGTACTGATTGAAAAGTTTGATGAATTCTTTTGAAGTTGGTGTTGCCTGTTTCATCGTACAGGAATAATAGTTCACATAATTCTCTGGAAGCATATGTGAAACGCACCCATGTGTTGAGTCTGAGGTTTTCTGTATACATTAGTTAATAACTTTCAAACGTACTATTTGTTCACCCTATTCATACTTGCATGAAACGGAATTTTCTATGCAAATTCTGCCACATTTCGTACATTGACAAAGCTAGCCTTCATGTGAATCAGTCTATGCAAACATTCCTGACGAAAGTTCTCCAAAATTCTGTTTCCTCGGGCTTCATGAATCTGTTGTGCAAATTTGGTTAACGATCAAAGCGGCTACTTAGTTTCAAATATACCGCATTATACCGATAAGATTTGCGATTCTGCATTGTTCGAAAATTACAACTGTTCTCGAGTAATTTTATTATTCTAATAAATTTTTATCTGATTCGTTTGAAATAAGCACGGGTTAGTATTATACATTAGCATTAGACACCTTTGACTTCGCATGATTTGTCTCCGGTTCCATTTGCAACGAGGAAGCCGCATTCACGCAATCATTGATTTACAGTTACGATGCGTTCGCTAATTCGGTATGCAATTATCGTATCCATCGTCGCAGATGATTATAATCGAAACGAAACGGTAGAATCTAGCGGGCATTTGAATGGGCGTTGCATTGGGAGCAGAAGCGACCGTAAGAACAGTTACTCCAAAGCATTCATTGTATGTACTTTGTTTCCGTGTTTATCTTTTCGGGTCTTCACCTGCTCGGAACTGGTTCTACTAGTCACTCTCCGTAAAAGGTATTGCTTTGCTTCCTCCTCGCTCCTTATTGCGATTCGTTCGGAGGATTACGTTTAGTCCTTGCATTTATTCTTTGCGACGAAGTACTTCTAATTATGACAACATTTTTAATTACCACACCGCGTTGTTTCTGGAGAATTAGGTACAAGATTTACTTTTTCACAAGGCACACTATTAATTTTCTAAAATTTTCAAGTTGCAATGACTCGAAGTTTCGAAGTTCAAAATGTGTTGCAAAAATGGTCGAAATTACGAAGTTTCAAAATGTACTGAAGTCTCAAGGTTTCAAAACTCTGAAATCTCGAAGTGGTCTCAAGTTCGAAAATTCCATTGGTTCAAAATTACAGTATCGCAAAATTTCAAGAATTTAATATTCCAATGTTCTGAGACTCTAAAATCTCGAAGTACAAATTTAGAAGTTCAAAATCTTGAATGACCAAGGTTCAAACATTTCAATATCTCACAATTCTAAGACTTCAAAGTCCCAAAGTCTCCAAAGCTATCAAATTCCAAATTTCTTCAGTTCCTAGGCTCTATAGTCTCCAAAGTTCCCAAGTAGTCCTAAACTCTCCAAAGTCCCCAGTATCCAACTCCTAAACTCTTCAAAGTTCCCAAATTCCAAATTACTGAAAAACTCCCAAGTTCCTAAGTACCCAAGTCTAAAATCCAAAGTTCTTAAATACTACCAAAGTTTCGCAAACCACATCTTCACCGTCAATATATGAAAGTCTTTCATTAACAAATTCGACTGGCTAATTTTAGTCCATGCATCGTGCACGTTCGTAGGTCTGGGTCGCGATTATCCCGGTCACAGTCGTTCGAGGATTAAAGTAAACTGCTGATGTTCCCAAGAGTCGTTGCATAACCGATCCACGATACTATTAAAGATTCGATAAATAATCCACGTGTCGGATAAACGCGGAAATTTGGAAGGAAAAACATTGTCAATTAATTATATGATTTGTATACGGTCGTCGTGTACTTGTAAATATTGGCCAGCAGTCGGGTCTTTCTCGCTAGAATGCAGACTCTGGCGGCATGGCGGTTCGCCAAATAAACACTACCCATTATGTCTATTATTACATTCATGTAGGTGTCGGTTTGTATAGCTATGGATAGGGACAATCTAAACTGTGACAGCTACTGGGTGAATCGTATCGCGAAATTTTTCCGTGTTTGTTATTCTTTCTTCCCCATCTTTAAAGCCCCATCTTCCCCATTTTCAAACTTTCATGCGTGTTCCAAACTCGATGTAGTGTTTCGAATTCCAGACCAATAATTTTCGACAGTACCCAGCTCGAAAGTTTGAATATATCAATCGTAAGCCCGTTGAGATTTATTTCCATCGAACATTTTCTTTTGTCGCACGATAAAATTGAAGCGTAGGCTCTTGTAGAACAGGGAACCAAGGTAATCGTATAGCCTTCCATAGTTTACGACGTCGAAAATAACGATCCTGAGGATCACGGGATTCTTCAATTCCGCCTTTTAAACGACCACGTAACATTGACTTTCCGGCTAGGTGTATAGTTACAACCCTGAACTACATACCGACCAGCTTCGATTTCATAATAAAGGAGTGGAAATAAGAGAGATATTAGAGAACCTTCTGCAAGGTTTGTCTCGCTAGACTGACCTTAAGGATAATGCATTTTATGTCCCGGGCCTGAATAGCACTGTGATCCTTGAGTAATTATTAATTCCTGTCGCACCTGTAACTGGAGATGAGGATCAAGTGGGATGCAAATAGGGTTTGATTTGAAGCCTGGGGAGAGGCTAGGAAATTTTAAGGACTAGGATAAAGAATCTATCAGGGATCTTGAAGTGAACATATTTTTGTATAATTTAATAAATAAATTTTTACTTAAATAAAATAAATTTAGACCTCCTATGGCACATACCCTTTCAATCATTGTGAGAATATTTTCTGTTATTATAAAAATAATTTTCAGTTATAAAATTAAGTTATAAAATAGAGACTTTCGCTAAATCAGTAATTGATGAGTCGAACAAAATTATCAGCTGTATATCTGAATATTATCAGCAACAAAATTATTAGTTTTGCATTAAATGAGCCGCGAAGGGTCGAGGTAATGCTGAACAGGACATAAATGTATTTTTATGTATGAATCAGACTCGATAAAGCGGCGTTAAGTCGAATAGAAATATTTGTTTTAAAAAATCTAAAAATATTTAGCGAAAAAGGATTGATACATTACAGAAGCATGCTACTTTTTCAACATCCATGTTATAAACATTGTACATGCAATACGTCCGGTTTGAATGTACACAAGCAATTATTTTTGAAACCATCGAAAACACAAAACGGTTGTTTGATTTGAGGAGGAAAAATGTAATGTTAGATTTGAACGCTTCTTCACCGGATTGTAGATTTCAATATCAACTTATTTTTACTTCTCGTTGTATAATCAACGATGCATTTAACAAGGCAAATAAAGTGTTGTATGCTTTCAACTAACGTTTATCTTATTTATCAGTGTCGTATCAGTTTGAAGAGCTGACATCGATGCTCGTAATTTTGCAGGTTTGAACAAGATAGCCTACTTTTATGTAAATTAATGTGGAAGGAAATATGTCTGTAGATCTTAGTGGTCGAAATGTTTGGACATAATGGTTGGTCCACGGCAACCATATTATGCTTTTCATATTTTATATTTCATAGTTCATACTTCTATTTTTTTATGAGAGATGATGATTCATTTTTATGTTTTGCAAATTTATTACTTTTATATTGTAGCTGTATATGTAACTTTTTGAACTGTACCTTGTCAGTATGTCCGATTACTACATTTAATATACTGTATATTAATCACAATTAACATACAATGAACGTCCACCGCACAAGTGTAAATACAATTATGTGAATAAATTCAATCAATCGAGAAATTAAAAATATTAGATATATCTATGTATCAATAGTGTTCGTTACATTATAATGAACGTAATGAGTCTGTCTCGAAGATTGACGGAAATATCTACGGTAATTTCCACCAGACCGTATTTTTTCCACGGAGTCGGTTGCTTAGGAGCCAAAATTGTGTCCGTGAGACGAGAACAGAGGGAGATACATAGAATGAGAGAAAAAAAAAGAAGCGAGAAAGGGGACGCCGATTTCTCAATGTGTAACAAGGCCGAAGGCGTGAAACGCGACGAATCGCGTGCGTGGCGCAAGCCGGAAACGCTTCGCGGCTAACGCGCCAACAAATCTCTCGCGAGACACCTTTTACGCTCGGAAGACGGTTTACGAGGACGTATAACTAGGTATCTTCTGAAATACAGCTGCTATCTACGGTTCCTCGACTATTAACCGCGAGAGGATGCCATTGGCGTTTTTGGCGGGAAAAAGAGATACGGAGAAAGCACAGGAAACCCCGATTACCGATAATCAAATTCATAAACCATCTTAAGAGCATTCTACTTCCATAAATTACATGTTAATTATTTTCCAATTTTTTACACACAGACTAATCTGATTTTTGGTAATTTGTTTTTAGATATCTTTCGCTATTTCAATTTTTTATGTAACGACGCGAACGAAAATATTCGTACGAGATGAAAATCTGAAAAAGCGTTTGACGTTGATAGAACGTTTGCGGCTGACGTTGATAGAACGTACTCCAATAATGAAATATTAAACTAGAAATTCTGCATTGATATAAAAATAATTCTCTACGAAAAATAAAAAGTGATTGTTTTAAAAAAAGAATGATTTGACTTTATATACATTTCTCATGAGAGATACATGCTTTTTAATATAACCACTTGTGCAGAGTTAATGACATCTACTTTATGCTACATTCTTAATTGCACAATTACGTATGCACAGTTTCCAGAGCGTTTTTTCTCTCATTCATATTTATACGACTGCAGAGTCTTTTCTTTACTAAGCTGCGAACTAAATGAACGGATGTGTGTTTTATCGCGTAGGATTTACATAGCGGTTAATTTGACGTTTAATTATTGAGAACATAATTACAGGGAGATGTTACGCGGAATTCGTGATAATCGTGCTTGATGATTTAACGCGTCTTCGTCGTGATTATCAACAGTGTGGTGCTTGTTTCAAGGAATTTCTGGCTCTCTTCACTTATCGTAAACGAAAATTTTGCTCTCGTGTTTCGCGCGAAGAAATTCAACAACTTTTGCGAAACTTTTCGTGGTATAGTGTAACGCTTTTACTACACATTTTCAAATATTTTCAACTATAGGAATTTTTACAGTTTAGGAGAGTTTGATGGCTTTAGGAGTTTGGAATTTTGGTACTTTAGGATTTTAAGGGTTCAATTTGTATATTAACACATTGCTCATGTGTCAATGCATATGCATATGCGTCTGTATATGTATGCGTGTATGAGTATGTATATGTGTATGTATATGTGTATGTATATGTGTATGTATATGTGTATGTATATGTGTATGTATATGTGTATGCATATGTGTATGCATATATGTATGATATGTGTATGATATGTGTATGTATATGCATATGATACACGTGTGACACATGTGTGATACGTGTATGATATGTATCTGTATATGTGTATGTATATGTGTATGTATATGTGTATGTATATGGATATGTATATGCATGTATGTATGTATGTACACGTATGTATATGTATATGCATATGTGTATGCATGTACATGTATATGCATGTATATGTGTGTGTACTAATTTAAACAATCCTGTTAAATGTTAACCTCCCCCCAAGAACCTCATTTACTGCAAATTGCAGAAATGTTTATCTCCAGAAAATCTTGCAGAAGGTTAAAAGAAATGGAAAAGAAAGAGCATAAAGGGACAAAGTTCGCCTCTTAATCGGTCGCTCTCTTTGCCGGAATTCGGCCAAGTCGACGAGCTGACGGCTCGAGAGTCGTCACCGAGATTTTCGTTCCCGTTCCCACTCGTATACTCTGTTTGTTATTATTGGAATGGTCCACCTCCTCGTGTTGAGAGTGCTGCCAAATTTACCTGACACTCGAGGAGGTAATTAGAACTTGCTCTCTCTTTCTTTCGCTATCTCGTTCTAGCGATGGCCTCGTGGCAAGAACGTTCGAGCTGCTATTAAAAATCGTTGACGTCCATTTCTCCGGGAACACGCGGACCCCACGAGTGTGTATTTTCTTTCCACGTTTCGCGGTATTCCATGCTTGATAGGCAGTTCGATTAAAAATTCTTCGTGATGGGGGATGTTTGGAAACGATAGATTTCACGGAAGTTTATTTTCGATCATCCTCTGTTTTTTTTATTTCGCTGAAGAAGGTTTGCTCTCGGAAAAATATAATTGATCAATTAAAAGGTATCTATCACAGATAATACCGATTGTCATTTAGTTTCTGTTGTACTCGTTTGCACGACATAAGATCTTTATTCGAGAAACCATGGTTTGTGTATAATAAAAAATATGATCGACTTTTATTCTGTTTCTAGTAGCTCGAAAATCTTAGAAAAATAAATATACTTCCTGAGTACGGTGTCTGTTGTTTAATTTTCTGCCACAGTATGTATGAATAACAAGCGTAATTTAGGTATCGGTGAGCGCAGTCTTTAAACTTTGCATAATTAAACCGGGAGTTTGAATGTCACGAATCGTGAAGACCACAATCTTTATTAACATCTAACAAAATTTTTCCCAGTTGCATATAGCTATTGAAATGAAAATGTGTATTTGGGTATTACAAGCTGAATATATAAATTGTACGAAAATATATATAATTGCTTAACGTATATAACAATGTGTATGTATACACATGCGTATGTATATTGTACAAGATGTATATCCCGTAAATTGAACTTCTCTATTTCTTATAAAAATAGAACCATGTTATAGTAACACAATTTCACATTTGTTCTATAAATAACAAATTAATATAAAATATCAATTCATTAATATATCAGTATTCACATACAATCATAATGAATATAAGTACATATAAGTAACAACTGTATATGAAAAAGATTTAAGGGTGGTGTACAAATAATAGGATTTTCAATTTTATTTACAAATGATTGAATATGAAATTTATTTATTTATTTGCATGTACATAATGATTATAGCGAATCGACATAAGGCACAGCCTATAGCGACATCGAATCGAAACGAGAGCAAGGATGTCCGTGCAAGCACGTTGCCCCGAAGACGAGGAGACGTCAGTCCAGTTGTCTCGACGCCTCAAAACAGTCCTAATCGTCAAAGTCCGAGAACGTCAACGCCTAGCGTGGACAGTGCGGTCGGTTCAGCGGAAGGTTTGGGCGTACCTCAAACCGGAAATGTCGAGGAGATCCGACCACGAAGCGATGGTTCCGACAGCCTGGCGACTTCCAGTGCTCTCACCAGCCCGGAACCACCGGTTCCTGAGATCAACGAGCCGAAAGTTGATCTGGTGCAAGCCGACGTGCCTTCCGTCGAGATGGTTATGTCCGAGCCCGTTTTTCCTCTTGTGGACACAACTGCGATCGAGGATGTTCTGCAGAAAGGTGAGTTCTTGTTGAACATTGATCTTTTTGCATGATCGGGTGTGTTGGGGATTTGGGGCTTTTTTGGGGTGGAAATGAGTTCTTTGTAGAGTTTTGGCAATTTGGGGACTTTGGAGGATTTGGGGTATTTATGAAATTTGGAGAATTCAGGAAATTTAGGGAATTTAGGGAATTTAGAGTGTTTGGGGAATTTGGAGGATTTGAAGAATTTGGAGGATTTGGTGCGTAGGGAACTTTAAGGCGAAAAAGTGATCGAGCCTTGAAATTTTGGAGCTCTCAGGTTTTAGGCACTGCAAATTTTCTAATTTTTCTAACTTAGAATTTTGAGATTTTTGAATTTTTGGGATTTTTGAAATTTTTGGAATTTTTGGAATTTATGCATTTTAGAACTTAAACCTTTGAAGGTGGAAGTCAACAGAATTTGAGATTCTGGGACGTCAGAATTTTGGAATTTTTAAGTCTTGAAACGTCAGCACCTTGGAATCATAAAATTCCAGAATCTTAGGAATTTTAATATTTTGGTATTTTAGGGTCTTGAAGTTTTGAAATTTTTAAGTCAAAATTAAGTAGATTAAAAAACAGTCATTGTTACAGCAAATCTCGGTGTATAAATGTATTGAGTACCATAAGTTACAGTATGAACCACAGTTTCAGTATGTCTGCCTACTATCCATTTCTACTGCTGTAGAATCACACATCAAATACTACTAGTGAAAACAACCGTAGTAAGACAATTGCAACTCCACATTCCGAACATCATCATCAATGCCAAACTACAAAAAATTAACTGTATTCTTAAATGTATTCTACTCCTTCAATTACGTTTAACTTATGATGCAGCACATTCTCCCAATGAATCCGAAGAATCCATTAATCTTATTTATACATTCTTATGACTGTCACCACGATTTTACAATCTTGCTATACCACTATATCAAAGTAACTCGAACAAGTCAGATGTATCAAACTGTTTCGCAAGATATTTTATGATTTTAATTAAACGCCTTTCAGTAAACTTTTAGTGGAGCAAGAGAATAACACGAATAATAAATAACCTGAACTTCATAGTAGTTCGAGCTGATGTATCCTACGGATTTACAACGCACATTTCGAATTTCTAGGTCAGATTTCTTCCAAGAAATGTATACCTAAAGCCGTGTATAAAAATAAACTTTTTTCCTTCTCACTGTCCAGTTGCAAACGTCCGAGAAAAAGCTATTACGTTAAACGTTAGACATCATTCCTAATCTTAAAGTGTTCCAAAATGAACACACACAAGTATTCTTAACTACCTCTGGTCAGGAACTAACTACTTGTTTTGAGGTGAAGAGAATTCGTAGGATTTTAATTAAAAGAGATACATCACTGGAGACATAAAGAATACCCAACTCAAAGTTTCCTCAAAGTTTTCTCAAAGTTTTCTCAAATTTATTCAATTGCAATTTTCAGACATTCACAAAGAAATGATTAAAGTAACTTCTCACAGTTTTGTTCCTCTAACAAATTAATTGCACAACGAAATCAAATAATGTATCCTTGACATAAAACGCAACAGTCCAATTTCGAGAGGAAATGGCTGATCCGGAAACAGCTGAATCGGCAGGTTCCTCTTCCACGTAGCTGTCACTCGGGTGATTTCGTCGTTAGAAATTGGCAACATAATGTCACAAACTCGGACATCGTCAGCTTGTAATCTCAATTTAATGACTTAGCCGGTGCCAGAATCGCACCTTCCGTGTCCTCCTTTCTCGTCCCGTCGACACGCGGTTCGACATGTGTCTGGTCCGCAAAACGCTTATCGGTTTTTGCATCTTAACGGACCGTTTTGCTACGTGGTCAAAAGATTCAACGACCTCTTAATTATCGGATATTCCGTTGACACGTTTATCGAGGCATCGACTGGCAAGGATTAGGAATCGCTCGTTGAAAGTTAGCTCGACCGGTTGATGTATTAGCGTGGAATCGAAGCGGACAAGCGGCCAAATAATTTCACCTGTCCACCCCTAGAACCGCGAGAAGGGCAGGGAAAGAAGGACTATTTTTGGTGCATTGACAAGGAGTACCGGGTACAAAGGTGCACCCGTGTTTCCACTTTATTTCGCGTGCCTCTATTTTCGGAACGCTCTGTGCCAGGGTTGAAATAGAAATTTCAACGTCATCGTTAACCATCTTCATTGATGACTTCACCCGTTCACTACTCTATGGAGTTCCTAATCACCATTCCCTAATCATCTGTTCACCATATCTTCAGCAATAAATAGGTCCATCAGAACTGCTATATTCTTATCATTGTCCTTCGTTATCTTCGCGAATGCAAAGTTAGTAAAGATCATGTAAAATTAACAGAATTTCCATAAGAAATTTCTTTAAGAAAATAGCATTTTCATAAGAAACTTGTTTATTGAATCTTGGAATCTTAGATGGAATCTTAGTAAAAAATCCAGAGGTTCAATCGATAACCAAAGTAAATGTCAAGCTGATCCTATTCTCTTTGAATACAAAGTTTCTATACAAATTTCCGCATACATAGTATGTTCAACTGGATTGAAATGTAACGTTAAGATAAAATTGCTCGCAGAAAACAGAATGGAGCCCCACGAGGTGATAATAACGCCGCCACCCGAGGAGCCACGACTGAGTCAAACGTTAGAGGGTAGCGAGACAGCGAGCGAAGCACCCTCGGAATCGTCCTCTCCGGGTAAAACGCGAAGGTATCGAGGCGATACTAGTAAGAGAAGAAAGGGTGTGTATATAACTCAATGGCCGGAGCCCTTGGATAGCGACCGGAACAAATTGTCGGCTCAGAGCAGCGAGGAAAGAGACGAGCCACCTGCGACGCCCAGCGACCTCTCTGACTGCGAGGGCCACACGCCTAGAAGGTAACACGAGAACACTGGTGATATATCGGAATAGAATGCAAATAGACCCACAGCGGATTTAAGAGACTGTGTTTCCGGTATATCCTTTGTCTTGAAGTATAATTTCAGTGTCAGCTTTGTATTGCGGTTATATTGTTATATTTGATATTGTTAACAGCATCTAAACAGCATCGATTTCAATACATTCTGATAATTATATATATATATATATATATATATATATATATATATATATATTATATATTATAATATACATACATATAATACATAGATAATTGTATGTATGTATGTACATAATTATCCGTATGTAGTTCACAAATATGATGAGTAGATTATGAACGTGTTTATGTCGATCAGTTGTGCAGTTAGATAATTCTTATTGCCGAATTCTTCATATCAATTACGATACTATAAACGTAATATCATTCGAAGATTATCTCATCATCTAAAATTATAGATGATACTGAAACTATGGACATGACAGGATGAAATGTAACTCCTGCTACATGACACATGATTACATATGCAAATCTTTATTAGTACATTTATTTAATACAGTAGTCGATCGACACATTTTATGTTCATTAATTTGCGTGACTACTATACTGTTATTTGAAAGTATAATTAGAACGCATTGCACTTCCATGTCGATCTATGCCGTTAAATTGACAATCTTAATGAGATAATGAGAGTGATGATAGACTACGATGCTTATCTGTTCAGGTATAGTAAAAGACCGCTACGAGGCCCCTACGGGCAAATGCTCGAGGCAGAAATGGCGAAGCCGCGAACGACGGATATCGCTTTGGAGGAAGGTCTTCGTCCGCATAGAAAAATTTCTGCGAATCTGTCGTATAACACAAGCTCGAATAACAGCAGTTCAGAACCGCCCACGCCGTGCCATCACAGAACCACTTCCAGCCCGAGCAAACTCGAAGGCCTTCCGGGACCAAGTCCTGAACTTCTCGCTGAACTACTTCGAGGATCTTCGGAGAGGGTGGCTCGCGCACCGGCGCATCGAAACGTGAGTACTGCTAAATTTCATCTCTGTTACTTTGACGTAAAGGGAAAAGCAATGGGAACTTCAGGGAAATTGAATACTAGTTGAATTTCGAATCGAAATGCATAAACGTTTTTTCAACTGAATGGCCTTCTTTGAACGTATTTTATCTACGGAGTTCTTTTCTGAAGTAACATAAAAAAATGATACGTGAAAGGTACATCCTTTGTATATTACACCAGTCTGAGAGGTATATGACGTTTTGAGGTTCTTAGAAGGTCTTACCCTAGATATGACGTTATTACAGGTTCTGCGAATATTTTTCAGGAATATTAATTTATTTACAAAATTAGTGGTTGATGTTTTATATTTCTGTACAGTCTAATAAACGTATAACGTTTTACTTATTAAACTGCATACCAAGGGTTCGTAAAAATACAAAGCTCTTGTCGATAACTGAATAATTACAGTATGATGGTAATTGTCGATGCGCAAAAATGCCATGATTCCATCGATGAAATAAGCGTTACCATTCGGATAGTAGAAACGGAAGCGTACTATTAAAGATTGTAGCAAACATGTCGGCAAGATGTTTTTACGAGCTGTAAATTGTTAATGATACTACGAACAGATGCTGAACACGTAACAGAACGGGGACATTAATCTATGGGTTTCAAGGAAATGGTTGTATTTCGATAAAATTTTTAATAAGACGCTAAAAAGACTTAAACACTCCTATTATTCAATGACAGACGACTGGAATTACTGTACTTCGTCAGAAGATATATTTCGTGCAATAATGCAAATGGCTATAATTTACGATAGTTCACGTGGAAAGAATTTAATACGGTTTTACGATTGTTAATCACGTTTCGCGCGAAGCATAGTCACGAACGAGACGGCGATGTAATGACGAGCTAATCGTCGGATCGATTAACGAGCGAACAGCAGCAAAAACAAAAGGGAAGAAGCCAATGCTCTCGAGCCGAGTCAAGAACATCTCGATTGATCTTATCGTTGCATCGTATCTCTGGCGGCCTCTTCGACGATCTTCCACGACGCTTGTAACATCTGGCGACGAATTTCAAACGGGATATGTTCCTCGGATATCGATTCACGAGTTCTTTTATTCTGAATCGGTACAAAATAGGAATAGTTGCAACATGAGGTCCTAGTTTATTCTCATGTTGATTAGACATAGGCATGTCTGATACAACATAGGATAGTGTATAATCTTTATTAGCCCACTTCTTTTCTTTCACTCTTCATTTAACAATTAAATTGTGTCGTGCACCCCAAAATGGTACCTTGAGTGGTACGAAAATAGCACATCGTGTTGGAATACATTTTAATTGCTGCAAGTAGTTCTATCATTCAGAAATGAATTTCTGAAAGTGTCGAATGTTTTGAACTCACTGAGGCGATTTAACCTATGAGGTTACACTTGTGATTAAATTACATTTAACCCTCTGAGATAGCTGCAGTAGTAAAACACAATTGAAATCATAAAATATTAAGGAAGCTTGTTAATTTTAACACAAAGGGTGTTCTATGGAACCTACCCTTATAGCTCTCACCCTTAAAGTTATATTATTATGCATTTTTACTTGGTTATAGCAATTGGTATATTTGTTCGGAATAGACTGAAATCACTCATCCTTAGTAGAATATAATCTTGCACCTAGATATAGTTGCACCTACATATTACACTGTATCTTCACATGCACTAAACTTCAGAGTAAAGGAATTTACATGAGAGAATTACATCCAGACACAGGAAGATGACTTCTGAGAAGCGATTAATCGATACATAGCAAAAAGTAAGAAGTAACAGCTTTACAACATCAGATTTCTACGCGTGTTTCGGTGCTTATTTTTATCAGCGGTTTGATACTGGGGAATCACCGAAATAAAGAAGCGAGCTGTCCCCGGAGTCGTCATTCGAGATGCACGACTCCAGACTAGCGGCGAAAACGTAATCTAATAATAATGTTGTTCGCTCATATTTCTGGGATGAGTTCGCGGTTTGGCCAGTGCACTCGAGGTTAGCATAGTGTCCCCTTGATTCTGGCACGGCGGGGGCGTCGACGAGGATATTCCTGGCCTTAGTGTGTACCTGGGGACCGATCGGCCTCTACCGATGCGAACGGAATCTGCCGGCTACCGTTGTCGCGAGCATTTTTACGCAAGCCGACCTTGCTCGATGATACATCGATAGGCTGGTCAACGCGGTACTGCACGAAATTTGAGATTTACGGCAAAACGCGAGGATGTAAATTTAAATGTATTGTAACGACTGATTGTTGAGAAAAATCGGATTTATGGAAATAAAGGAAAACGGTTTTCCGTGATGATTTGTTATCGAGGAAACTCGTGACTTTCCTTCAGACTTGGAGTTTCAAATAGTATGGTGCTACAAGTTTTCTTTAGATGTGCCTCGAAGAAAGCTCCAAGTAGCCCAAAAATATCTCGTTAATAATTCTTTGAACCGTTTTTAAACTGGATCAGTGGTTCTCAAGCTACCTGAAGTTTTATCGCCCGAAAGTTTATTTTCACTGTTAAGAAACACATATGCAACACTTAAGTTGGAACGAAAGTTACATTTAAAATTAAGTAAAATAAAACTAAATGCACAGAGACTATAAAACTAGCATAAATGCTGAATTAAATTAAGCTATAATTTATTAATCTTACATGTTATTTCGTGTTATAAATAAAATAAAATTTCATGAAATTTATAAACATCTTTAGTTTCTATATAGAATAATATCCTTGATGTAGAATTGGTTAATTTTAGTATTGGTACGCATTTATGAAAATGTCACCGAATTAGATTATTTGTTTAAAACTACTGGGTTAGATATACAATGTAGAACAAGGATTTAAACATCGACAATTCTGTCAATTGTGGTGTTCAGACATATTGACACATGTCGATCCAATCGATGATTTCTATCCCAACCAATTATAAATGGAAATTCGAAATGCTATTATTACACTTTATACGTTCCTTTCTGAATTTCTGTGTATTAAAGTGATCTACATATTTCCTTTAAGCATACAAGAATTACCACTTCAGAGGAAAATGTAGACTTCAAACGTCAAAAAGGTTTCATTAAACTGAGCATAGCATACCATGTTGCATAAAAATTAATGAGGTCTGAGCTCTGCAAGGGACAAAATTCAGTATCTTGCTTTTTAAATAACTCCATATTTTTGTCTAGGATTTATTTAAATCTAAAATATCTTCTCTGTTTCTTTTCTAAGCGAAACACGAAAGACGCATCGAAATCGAGTTGTGTCTAAGATTGTGTACATAATTGAAACCACTCCAATTGCATCTAACTTTGTATCGCGTCCCGGCTATCTTTAGCCGATGTGTATTTCGTTTTAAATCGTCGACGGACACAGTGAAAGTCAGCCTACGTTGCTTTCTAAGGTTTCGTTACTTTTGCTGGTAATCGTGGCACTTCGACGAGACTTTCACAAGTCTGCGTAGACAATGAAGAGGAAACGGATTAATTTGCGGTTTAGGCAAACCAACGATCACTCACTTTTCCTTTGCGTATGGAGAAATAACGCGTGAATACGTAACATATGAGGACTCGGTGCATGATGATTCAACGCGTTGTGATTTGATGCACGGTATAGTGGCACGTGGCGATACAGCGCGTGGCTATACGACGCGTGGTTCTAAAATGGGAGGGGTTACGACGCGTGGCATTATTACATATGCGAGTACGCGTAGAAATTCGACCAATAGAAAATGGACGTGTTGAAAATGCTAAAACTGAGGAAATATGTAAATCACTTTAATACACAAAAAACATAACGTACAAATTCAATGTATGGATATTTGACACTAGAACTACTGACATTAAATCCTCGTTTATCGAAGAATGAAAAGGGAAATAAATACTAAAGCATCAAGTAATATATAGAATTAGTTTTTACCTCAACAAAATATGAGACATTTCCATAAAATCACAGCAATAAAATTTTGTAATAAAAAATGAAAAATCTGAAACCAGTCCATTTGACTGGTTGGTAGTTCTAGTGTTAATTCGGGGAAATATGGCGCGGGGAGGTACAACGCGTAGAACTACGGCGCGTGGAAATAAGGTGTGTAGATATCCATCGTATAGAAACTACAATGTGTAGAAATCTTATGGAGGGATATATGCCACGTGGGAGTACGACGCGTGGAATTATGGTATGTGAGGATACGACGCGTAGAAATCCGTCGCGTAAAAATTACAATTCGCAGATATCTAACGCGTGGAAGTACAACGCGTGGAATTAGAGCGTGTGGAAATATGGCGCGTAGAAATCTATCGTGTGGAAATTACAACGAGTGAAAATCACAGCAGGTAGAAATCCAAGCGCGTGGAAATATTGTGTGTGGGAGTACAACGCGTAGAATTATGGTGCGTGGAAATTGCAATGAGTAGAAATCTATCGCGTGGAAATTATAATGAGTGGAAATCCATCGTGTAGAAATTCAATGCGTAGAAATTACAATGAGTGGAAATCCATCGCGTAGAAATTCATTGTGTAGAAATTACAATGAGTGGAAATCCATCGCGTAGAAATTCATTGTGTAGAAATTACAATGAGTGGAAATCCATCGCGTAGAAATTCATTGTGTAGAAATTACAATGAGTGGAAATCCATCGCGTAGAAATTCAATGCGCAGAAGTCTAACGTGTAGATATCCAACGCGTAGAAGTCCAACGTGTAGATATCCAACGTGTAGGTATCCAACGATTGAAATTCCAATACGCACAGCTCTAACGCGTGCAAATGCAACGCATAGTGATCTATCATTCGATAAAACCATGTGCAGCACTGCATGCCAGTACAGCACGTGATGGTACAACGCAGGGTGATTTAACACGTGGCAATAGAACGCATAGCGAATGTATCGAGTTGTTTCGGAGCATTTACGCGAAAAAGTATTTTAACGCAAACACTGCGCAACGCGGATGAGAATTTTTAGATTGTCACGTTACGAGAGGAGGAAAAAGCGAAAAAAGAAATATGGGGAGGTTGACATTCCGACGTGGAAATAACGTTTGTTCGAGTACATGAAATACGACGAGAGACATTATTACGTGCGGACGCATAGAATCTCTAACGGAAAGATCGCTAAGAAAACATATAAACTAACTGGATGAAAATAGCGGATCGAAAGATAAACAGGGGATATTTTCAGTGACTTCTTTATCTATCATCTGATGTCATCGCTTTTGGTCCGTATTACGTAGATTTCTAGGATTTCATGAATGGAATCACGAAACTGAGAGCGCCGGGGCGTTGTGACGTCGACGGCAACGTGACGTTGGATCCCACGTATGTTCTTGAATAATTTACACCGGTTTCTTTCTCGCTTCATCATTTAACGATACACGCACTCCGAAAGATGTTTCCTCCATTTTCACTTCGAACGTTACGTTCCTTTGTTTCACAAGTTGCACATGCGAATAAACACAAATCTATTTAATAATTTACTTCTAATTACGTTATTGTAAATAGCGCTTCAAATTTTTTACTTCCTTCACAAATTTTATTTCTCGTTGCATAACACCCGTCTCTGATCTCTGTTTTTCTGTTGCGAGGTTTTTTTAGGACTTTGGTTTCTTACATGATATTAATTTTTAAGACACAGGGACGTGGTACAAATTTTGACAAATACATAATTATTTCAAGATAAAGTTGTTTAAAAATCAAAAATAAAAATCAAAATGTATAGTATAATAGTAAGTAATAATTTTTACAGACAGAATCCATTAGTTTAACATAGTGCTACATGAAAGGTTAGTAACGTAGTGTTAGACACCGAATAATGTCTTTATTAACGCTCTACATAATTTAAGCTATTTCTAAATATAAAGTTGGCAAATGCTAATATATCGGCATTAATCGCACGAATGAAGCTGTTCGCGACTTTTAAATAAAAATTTCCAGCTCATAAAATTCCGACAGGGATAAAAAGCATATAACAGTTTTCATATGAAAGTTTTTGACGCACGACGTTTAAACTCACACTCGAGGTCCACAAATTTTAATGTGCAGAAGTTAATATAACGCAGCTATTCATAACCAGTTGCCAATCCACAGTCGAATGAAAAGCAGACTGTACCGAGCGTTCGACAAACGCGAATAAAATGCCCGAAAATTGCAGTGAGGAGACGTTGCTGCAACGGCGCAGACTAAACAAGCGTCCTCGAAATAAATGTGGCCTGCGGGACGTTAAAAAAATATAAAATAATTCGCGGCTATATAAACCGTGCGAAGAGCTCATCAATTTTTATATATAAAAGATGAATTTTTCATTTGGACCCCTTTGAACGTTTCTTGGTCTTGTAAAGAAACGATGATAAAAAATTGACAAACTAATCTATATTTTCTTGTGAACAATTTGAAACTAAATTTCCGAAAGCAATATTATTATAAGACCAGATATTTGTAACAAAAGCAACACATTCGATAAAAGTTGAAGTCCTTCGAGACGAAGATTAACATCGTTAAGTGATGTTCCTTAATTTTTACTTCGATTTATTTTGAAAGAGAGTAAAAAATTTTTGTACAAGGAACGGTTTAGCATTTCAACGTTAAATGGACTCTTGAAGTTCCTACTGTTTCAAAGGAGCTTATTAAATCCTTGCTGAGAGATACTCTCGGTAGTCGTTCAGTGGAAATAGACAACAGCGTGCTAATTTAGTTTGGCGCAGGTGCGAACTTCCTGTGTCACCGAATAGAGTTGTTGCATTCGCGTGATTTCTGTGAACAACACAGCCCAATTGCGCGTTTTCATAAAACGGAGTTAATCTTGGTTCTTCCCATAACGCTGGCTTTTACTAATTAACATAAATCCATAATTCAGAAAGATAATGCATCGAATATACATACAATTAATAATATTCGTTTATAATTTTTTACCACGAATATTAAATACGCATTATTCGAACTTCATTAAGTCGATACAATTTTTATGGGTTTTCGTGAGTTCGAGTTTGAGGTTAAGTCACATGATTCAACTACTTGGATCAGTGTTAACTTCTTAATTTATGTTTTTTATTGTAATTTTTACTGTAGATACAATGTTAGCACAGATAATGAAAGTTACAATGTTAGACATAGTTTATGTGTAACAATCAAACAGTTTATTTCTATTCAGTTTGTTTGTGCAAGTCATGATTAGAATTATACTTAAAATTCAGCCATATTGAATATACCAATCAAACTTGTACTTCGATTGTAAGATGTGAACGGGTGACACGATGCTATACATACAATAATAAAGTTTGTTTAATTGTTCAATGTGGATACTAACCTAAACCGAACTTAAAACTGTTAATTATAGAGTTCTGTTTAAATCCATGCATTAACCTAACTCAAACCTAAATACATTCCTTATAGAGTAAATATACTTGACAGAATGTCCCACATAAATTTAATTATAAAATATGGATTAAACTTAATATAAACTCAACAAAGTCCCATAGTGTTATACAACTTGCGTTGGTCTGCACATCTGTGCAACAAATCTAACCTAAAATAAGTTCAACGTATTGCAGACAAAAAATATATTACAGATTGTTCCATCTAACTCCATTCATAATTATTTCATTATTTACAAAGATATAAGAAGAATGTTCCAAGAAAAAGTTATTATATTCAAAGTACCCATTAACCTATCGTTAAACCCTTAGTTCAGAGTAACACATCAGAGTGACATTATCAGAGTAAATCTGAAAAAACTTCTGAATATTATTCGAAGAATTATCTATCCGATAATATTCATGTCTAAGTGACTGAAAATTAGATATGTGAATCCACAGGGTACACCTTAACTAGATACGGGTTAAGGAAAGCTATACTACTACTAAATTTGATACCCGTATCGTGTGATCTACCTCAGACCTAAGCATAACACATGGTAAGCGTAGATTCTACACTGTGGGGTAGAATACCACCACACTATGAATCCAGTGTACACAATATTTGCTATCGAATATTTTAATATTGCAAGCTCGAGTCTAAAGTATCATTTTTCCTAGTAAAGTTTTGGCCTATAAGGTTCGCATAAGATTCTCGAAAGCTTCGATAAAGCTTATCGTTCGCGGAACCGCGATTGTTATAGCGGTCCAGAGGGGGGTTCTTTAGCGGTGGCGGTGCAAGGTCGTCGGAGCTTGCCTTCCTGGGACAAGGTCGCACGGCAAAGCTCCTCGAACAGGATGGACAGGATAACACGGTGCGCGCGTGTAATCCACGTGAGAGTGCGCGCCGGCGTTCTGGAAGCGAAACATCTGCCTCTCTTCCTCCGCGAGCGGTCGCTATTCTCTTGGGCATCGATCAGCTTGGCCGTGGTTGTGCGACGGGTCGCCAGTTTCAGGCGTAACGCCGTGTCTCGCTGCCGTTCCGCGAAAGCTCCGAGCTTGCAGAATCGTCTCGTACCGTGTCCCGATCGTACAATGACGCTTTCGGAGATACGCGAGTTCGTCACGAGCAAGGGATAAGACACCTTGGTGATCCGCGCGTGTCCTCGGAAAGACTAATCCGCTCGATCATCGTGTCACGTGTGAGTCCTTCGAGAAACGTGTCGAGGATGGTAACGGTAATCGACGAAATTCTGCCTTTGTAGATTAACGTGATCAGGATAGAATTAGTTGCGTTGGTGTCCGTTTACGGGGCTGGGATAACTGAACAATCGATTAGTGATCGGTAGATCGAGCTTGACTCTTTCGATAGTTAGAACACGTTTCAGTTCGTAGTCAACCTGTTGCCTTGCGAGTGGCATTGATGAACTGCGATGTACGATCTAGAGAGTAATTGCATGTTAAATGCATACAGTTTCTATTTCAGAGATCGTAATTTATATGTTTCGTGACTGAATGTTAGCGGGCAGGGGTCGGAAAAGAAACTCGGTGTACGCGTGTTGGTTAACAGCAGCTGCTGGATGTTTAGAAAATTCCAGGGTCTTGATAATATTGTCGGTGGTGGCTAGAACTAATATTACGCGACCAGTGTAACTGCATATTTACTAGTGAATCACGTAAGCTTGGCCACCTTCTATTTATTCTCGATTCTATTCGGATCCTCGTGTGCCGCTTGCATCTTATAATCTCTAACGAAACAGAGAAACTAACGATTTTCGGTAGCAGAACAGTGGTAGCAGTTAACGATCATCTTGTGTTAATGCATTTATAAAGTACGTATCGTGTTACGGGCTATAACGCGATTTTAGGAGAAATTTTCCATTATAATTGCCGACGAATAACTTAATCACAGTTCATTACGATGCACCGTTAATTGCTATCATTAAATCCTTTGATGCCCGGTAAATAACGTGAATTGCTCCCATCATTGTGCACCAAAGTTCATCACGCGAGAAGTGCAACGAACATTGCGATACCGCCGAAGAAAATCGCATTTAATTCACCTAATTGGGACCCAACAGAAATAATATAAGTAACAGACGATACTTAGCAAAGGTCAAGGGTTAACCTTTGGTTACGCGCTATTTAGATAGGATTACTATGCAGCTTCTTTGAAATATCGAGACGGGTATTGTACGTTTTCGTCAAGTACGTAAAGCTGCTTATATGTGCACATTCGCTGTTGCCTTCTTTTGAGTTACGAGTTGCTTTCGATTTTGGGAGGTTAAAGGTGAGGACTTGAAATTTGAAAATTTTATCAAATGTACCTGAGTTCAAATTTTTAGATACCCATACTATAATATTTCTGATTTTTTAAATTCTTCTGAGGGTTCGAAATGTTTAGGTCCTAAGAGTCCAAATTTCTTAATGTTCAAATATTCAAATTAGCAAATATCTACATTACTGAATTCCTAATACCATAACGCTAAATTATTAAATTTCTAACAGTGCAAATTTCACAAAAAATTCGTAAATTCTTCAATTCCTCCTTTTTTCCATTTCAAGGTTCCTAAGTTTCATCTCGAAATTCCTAAGGGTCCAAATTTCCAGATGACCAAATTATTAAATTCCCAAATTCCTTCACCAAATTTCTAGAAACTTTCGAATTTCCAACTTCCACAACCCTAAATTTTCAAAGATCCAAATTCCTATATTCCCCAATCTTCACATCCCCAAATTCCCAAAGTGTTTCTCAAATCCTCAAGTTTCCTCATTTTCAAATTTCCAAATTATTAATTCCCCAAATCTCCAAATTCCAAGCTTAAACTCTCAAACCCAAAAACTTAAAAATTCTAACTAATCGAAATTCAACAAACGATCTCTGTTCCATTTCTCCTAGTTAATCCTCTTACAGCGATCGCAAAATGTCAAGTATATTTTCGATATCTTTCGCATATTATTCCAAATCGCCTCGCATGTCAGGCTATTGTTTTCGTTTTTTCTTCCAGATTGCACAGAAATCGAGCTCCGTGTATTTTCTATAATGTCGAAGAAACACAGGTACGATCACGCGAACGATATCGTGCGCGGTAACAATAAAAAGGTCAAAGAGTGTGCCTCGGTTTCTCCCTGCCTCTTAGGAAAGCTCCTTAGTTCTTTGGCGTCGTTTAATGTCACATAGGGGAACGATCAGTACCACTAGGGAAAATCGTGTAGTCGACTATTTTGATAGAGTTGAAGCTAACGATGTATTCTTTCTTGGCCTTAATTTCTTGCTACTTTCGATCATGAAGGATAGAAACCATCAAGTAGGAAATAGTCGGGTATAAATATGATCCGTTCGTTTCATTACTCGCGATTCTAGTTTTTATCCTTGTTTATGTGAAAGGAAATTAATAAGATCTAGGTAAGGTTATTTCTTTTGCGTTTGGATGAAATCATTGTCGGTTTCTTATTTTGTAAGTACTGCTTAGAAGTTGTAGAACTTTTATACGATACTTACAATGGACGATGTAATGGCAAAGTGATAGGTGTGTTACTTACAGCATATGGGGGAAGTATTCTCATTTTAACTTTCTCATCTTTTTGTAGGAATACTGCATATTCCTGATGATTTTATGTGCATACAGGAGTAATGTAGAGATAAAGTTAGGATTGATAGTCAGAACAAAATTTGTAAAATTGGCTGATGTAGCATAGGTGGCATCAAAGAAATATGTGCAGTATACATATGTTACACATATGTACATACAAATAAAATAGGTCATTTTAGTATGGGTTTGCGAAAATTATTGCAACAATCTCACTACACCAGTAATAATACCATGCACAAAACCGTACTGACTATTTTTTTAAAGCCATTATTAAATTTGATGTCCTATGACTTTTATTCAAATTGGACGAACATACATGTCCTTGATATCAAAAGCAACTACAGGTTAATAAGAACAATATATCTGTTCAACACAACTAAATAAGAGGTTTACAATACATGTTTCAAGTTACATATTTTATACTAAATGAGTAGTTTTGAGAGCACATGTGATATCAAGGTCAGTATCAGCAAAAGGTTAACAAATTCAGCTGTCTGTGAGCAGCGACAGCAATAACGACATAGCATTAACTGTCGAGAATGCATACACGATTACCTCAATCCTCGAATTTCATCGAACAGGAAACACACGTTTCTCGGTATACGTTAATGTTCAACTGGCATATCAGACGTAGCCTTGCATCGGTATCAACCAATCTGTTTCCGGGAACGTCGCGTTTCTCTATTAACATTTAATTTCTCGTTGGAAACGCGGTTCAGCTGTAAGATTTCCAAGGACCCCTCTCGTCGGGCCAATATCGGTGTTCCACTTTTCCCCTCTTGCTTATCGTGCTTTGTTTTCTGTGAAATATTGTTGGATTATTGGTCTTCGGAATCTTGGGAATTCTACAAGTTCACTTGGCACATTGAGAACGATAAACGCTTTGATTACAGGGGAATTAACGATTGAATGAATATTCGATTACTTCCAGATTCAGAGTCGATCAAATATTAATTGACTGTGGATCTCTAGTGACCTGTATCACAAATTTAATATACTTGACGCTTTTATTGCTATTGTCTGATTATTTCTCGATTCATTTCTAATCGCGATTGAATTTTATCTTAATCCCTTCAAGGTGAAGTCTTCTCTTTAGATTCAAGTATTACAGAATATATTGCATATCGTCAAGGTTTCAATTGTTATCCATTTAAAGAAATATGTAATTATACATAGGTAAAATTAGATCACTTTTTCTGACCTTGAAGAAACCCTGCAGGGTTTAATCTTAGTAGCTTTGTTGTGTATATTAAACGAAACTCAAGAATAATTTTGGTTCACATTAAAACAAAAGGGACTCTCAAAATATTAAATAATTGAATTAATATTAACTTGTAGCGTCAAATGGAAAGTTTTTGATAAATAATTCTATTTTTAGCAAACCGTACCATACATGTCGTTTGCAATTAAATTTAAGCGTCACTTATAACTTTTCTAATTAAAATTACATACCAGTAAAAATTTTCTTAATTAAAATGAGTCGTTGCTTTCGAATATTCCAATTAAAATTAAACATCAAATCTTCCAAGATATGGTTAAAAATTTAATGGGAGTGCAATTAAAAATCCTGAAATGTGTTGAAATTGTTTTTCGTCGTTATCATCCGAACTGTAATCGCAAGATAAGATTGTTGAATGGCGGCAAAGTGACGTTAAATCCTGGTGGCCATCCGGAAACGGGCGAAAATCAAGTCTGAAGATCCGCTCGAATGTAATCGGTTCGGTAATCGGACGGAACGTCGAGCTCCTCGACGGAAGAGGGAAAAGCTCGAGAGGAAAAAAGATGGGAAAAGGGAGCTTTGTAAGCTCACGAGGGGTCCCTGAGTCACATCGCTAAATATAACGCAACGTACATACACGACGTGTTCGACGTATGATCATCCAGCTCAAAGTGTGAAAGCTCTGCGTGTAAACGCCAAAACTTACCGGACGTACGGTCTCGGCTTTTAAAGTGGCACTGCTGAGTCACTTTGCGTCGAAAAGCTCCTGCAAACACGAGATAGAATTCACAATTTTCCATGACTTCGTTGTATATTTGCTGTAGGAATAATTGGATTTTGGTATAAGATGCGTGGAATTTCTACAGATAGTTTCCACGCGTTATATCGCCACGCGTGATATTTACTACTCGTGGCAATACAGTGATTGGCTATATAGCGCGTGATATCTCTATCCGTAGTAATTCTATGCGTGGCGATATAACGCGAGGGAATTTTACGCACAGTAATTTTACACGTGGCGATATAACGCGAGGAAATTTCATGCGTAGTAATTCCTTGCGTGGTGATCTAGCGCGTAGTAGTCTCATGAGCGGTAAATATCACGCATGGCGATATAACGCGTGGCAACTCTACCCGTAGGAATTCTACGCGTGGCGATATTACGCGTGGCAACTCTACGCGTAGTAATTCCACGCGTGGCAATATAGCGCGTGCCAACTCTATGCACAGAAGTTTCAGAAGTGGCGATATAACGCGTCGCAACTCTACCCGTAGGAATTCTACGCGTGGCGATATTACGCGTGGCAACTATACGCGTAGTAATTCCACGCGTGGCAATATAGCGCGTGCCAACTCTATGCACAGAAGTTTCAGAAGTGACGATATAACGTGTCGCAACTCTACCCGTAGGAATTCTACGCGTGGCGATATTACGCGTGGCAACTATACGCGTAGTAATTCCACGCGTGGCAATATAGCGCGTGCCAACTCTATGCACAGAAGTTTCAGAAGTGACGATATAACGTGTCGCAACTCTACCCGTAGGAATTCTCACGCGTAGCGATATATCGCGTGATAATTCTACGCACAGAAGTTTCACGCATGGCGATATAACGCGTGATAAATCTACGCACAGAAGTTTCACGCGTGGCGATATAACGCGTGATAAGTCTACTCGTAGGAATTCCACGCGTGGCGAAATAACGCGTGATAATTCTGCATGTAGTAATTCCACGCATGGTGATATAACGCGTGGAAGTTCTATTCGAAGGAATTCCACGCGTGGCTATATATCGCGTAGTAGTTCCATACGTAGTAATTTCACTCGTGGCAATATAACGCGCGACAACTCTATGCATAGTAATTCCACGCGTGATGATCAAGCACGGTACTAATTTCTCACATAGCAGTACCACCCTTGGTGATACAACGTTCGGCGATATATCTCACGACTTATTTTCCCGTTCAAGTATAAAATGTCTAAATTTCTAAGCATGCAACTGAGAAAATATTTGTATTCATACTTTCGAAGATTTCAGTACATCACCTTATAATTTTTTTTTTTGAAAGTTCAGAAAAAACTTATTTTTACTTCTATAAAATTTCTAAGATCATTTATCGTGACATAACACGACATAAATTTTCTGTTCACATTTTTGCTTTTTTTGGCGATTGATATTACACTGGAGCTTTTATTCAACGTGCAATCGTTCCACAATCACGCGTAACTATTTCCACTTTAAATCGGTCGGTTCGCTTTCGAGGTTACGATGTAACTTTCCCGTGATTAATCGCTTTATTAATAATTCCAGTTCGCGTGTCGGGGTGTTAAGAAAATGTTAATCGAGGTCGAAGCGAGGTTGGAAAAAAAAAGGTAACAGTGCTGGCGGCTGATAAGCGGGAGGGTAGTCGATGATCGAAGGAAAGCTCCTTTTCTCACGTCGTTGGCTTTTCCGATACTGTAACTCTTTCGTGTCTGTAACTGGATATAGCTTTTACACGATTCGCTGATATTTTTAACGTTCTCGGGTACACTGTGCAGAAGGACAGGGTTTAAGTGTTTCGAGAAATGAGGAAAATGAAGAACAAGAAATACGTTTGTATTTCACTGATTAGCAATAGAGAAGATGATATTGAGCGTCGGAAAATGTACATTCACTTTTGAACGAATTAGTATTAGGTACAAATTAGTATTAGGTGTAGAAATTAGTTCTTTTTGGATGATTTAGTCGTGTCATATTTAGCGACTTAATGCTTGGGTCGTTCGTAGTAATTTAATTCGTGGTAAATTCACGCGTAGTAATTTCACGCGGGGTAATTCCACTCGTAGTAATTCCATGCGTTGTAAATTCACGCGTAGTAATTTCATGCGTGGTAATTCCACTCGTAATAATTCCATACGTAGTAATTCCACTCGTAGTAAATCTATGCGTGGTAACTTCACGCGTAGTAATTCCATGCGTGGTAATTCCACTCGTAGTAATTCCCTGCGTTGTAACTTCACACGTAGTAATTCCATGCGTGGTAATTCCACTCGTAGTAATTCCCTGCGTTGTAACTTCACGCGTAGTAATTCCATGCGTGGTAATTCCAGTCGTAGTAATTCCCTGCGTTGTAACTTCACGCATAGTAATTTCACGCGTGGTAATTCCATGCGTGGTAAAATCACGCGTAGTAATTCCATGCATGGTAACTTCACGCTTAGTAATTTCACTCTTGGCAACTCCACATGTAATAATTTCGCGCATAGTAATTTCACACACAGCAATTCTTCGCGTGGTAATTTCATGCCTAATAATTCAGCGCATACCATTAGTACATACGTACTAATTCCACACATATCAATTCCAGGCATAGTAATTACACGCATAATTCCACGGATACCAATTCCATCAGATATAACGCTTCGTAATTCCCCTAGTTAAATAAATTTCTGAATCTGAAAATCTTAATATCGAAGTTTTCAAACATATATTCCTCCTTTAAAAACTTAAAAATTTCCCGCCAAAATTGTCGATTTCGTTAAAAGCTGGTAAGAACGTATTTCTGAGCCCGATAAATTCTACGAAGAGTGGAAAATGATCGAACTTGACTCTTCTAGATGATTGTCGTGTTCGATGAAGAAATTCCTCGATAATTAGACTCGATATCGTTGTTGAACGCGTTGATCGCGACGAGTGTGCCGTTGACAATCGTGAAAACGCTCGACATGGGACTCCTGTGTGGAGAGCCGGATTGATATGCAATTTGAGAGGCTGCTGAACCGTTTCGAAGGATCGGCAAAGGTGGTGGAAGAGGATGACGATGAACGCTGATCGGAAACTCATCAGCCAGCCGTCGGTGGACAGCGAAAATAACGAGCGTGTCAACACAGACCGCGTGGGTAGTTTTCCTTTTCATGCTTACACGAATCCACCGTGCACACTGACCGTATTAATACACATGTAACGCAAACACTGTGTCATTGCCTGCCGGTGCACACATGCTCGTCTCTCGTCGTCGCGTTGTTCTACGCGAAATTTCCTGCACGCGTTCCCAAATATATTTTGTACCGTGTCATGGAGG
The DNA here is from genome assembly GCF_050947335.1 of Megachile rotundata. NCBI lineage: Eukaryota > Metazoa > Arthropoda > Insecta > Hymenoptera > Megachilidae > Megachile > Megachile rotundata. Next base: position 6,930,852 of record NC_134991.1, on the reverse strand, counting down.
GTCAAATTATAACGTCTGCATCAGAGGACACATTATAACGCACGCGTATTTAGTGGTCGTAGATATTTCTAAATGTTGCATGAAGTATTCCTATGTTTTATACACAATTAGGTAATTGTTTGATATATGATTTAGGTAATCGATGTATCAGGTGGTTTTAACCTCTTCAGGGATATTTTTGAGGTTAGGAAGAATTGAACTTAGGTTTTGTTTATTTGTAATAACTGTATAAATTCTAAAGGAATAATATTAGTATTGTGTGAATTTAAATATAAACATTATGTCCTTGAAGAGTTTGGTATAACCTGAAAGAAGAGTTCGAAGTCGAGAATGCTTTATAGTCTCTTCGTAGAATCTCTTTACGAGAAAATTGAATCTGAAGATTTTTCAAAATACTTGCGAACGATTGATGGTAAGGATGGTCCTTCATTGAAATAAAAATTGATAAACATAAATTGGTCAATGTACATGTATATGTGTAGAAATCGAACACGTATAAATAGAACGCGTGGTTGGAACACATGTGATAATAGAATGTACAAATGCGATATGTAGAAATGCAACGCATGCAAATGCAATATGTAGAATTGCACGCACACGAATGTGTAGAAACATATGTTGCAATATGTAGAAACACAACACATGTTTATATGAAAACACAAAATTTGACAAACTGTCTCAAAATGTAATAAATAATAGTAATGTAATAATAATGAACAGAAGTTTAGCTCTGAAAAGTCCCTTATAAAAGTGGTAATATAACGAGAGCTACCAACCTTCAAGTACAAATATGAAAATTGAAATTGAAAATTGAAATTGAAAATATGAAATTGAAAGTTTAATTTGAAAATTGAAATTGAAATTGAAAATGAAAATTGAAATTGAAAATTGAAATTGTAAATTGAAATTGAAATTGAAAATTGAAATTGAAAATTGAAATTGAAAATTGAAATTGAAATTGAAAATTGAAATTGAAAATTAAAATTGAAAATTGAAATTGAAAATTGAAATTGAAAATTGAAATTGAAAATTGAAATTGAAAGCTTAATTTGAAAATTGAAATTGAAAATATGAAATTGAAAGCTTAATTTGAAAATGGAATGCGTAAAACGATTTTAGTTACAGTCCACTTTCACTGCGACATTTACCGCGTTAAACAGCACGAGCTGAAAAAATGAAGTACACGAGAGCGGTGCGTAGCTCGGTAGGAAACAACCTCGACATTATACTCGGTTATGTCATAATCGTCGATTACGGTGCAATTGTCGGGAGCCAGGCCGTAAAATTATCTATTGCGTCTTACGGTTTACGTAACGGGAACGGTTTTTCTTGTAATCAGTGCCGTGATGGCATCGGGAAACACGTGATGTGCCGCACGTGCTTGCACGCGACACGTGGATACACGTGGGATCTTTATCACGGGACAACCGTGAAACGGATTCCGTTGTTTTTTGAATAATTGACGAATCGACGAAACGATGCAATTAACGGATACCCGTGGTTACGAACAGATTTCAAAAATTCCGGACTACGCGGACCTGGCCACCTTTCACGTTGTTTCGATAATCAGAATTTCGTAGCTGTGTTTCTTGATGATCATGACATTTGAATGTACGATGAAATATCTAAATTTACTATCTTAATTTATGGAAATATTTCAAATAATAAATTTTCTATCTTAATTTGTGGAAATATTTTGTCAATTGTAGACAATTAGAAAAAATACAAGATGTGAGATTTTTCTATGCCTGGAGTAGATTTACCTGGACAACACTTTGAATGCCTATCTTCATAGTCACGGTGGAATTATTAAAAGTTTGTCTTGCTTTCCTAAGCAAATTACTGAATATTCCATAGTGTAATAAAGAACAGAATGAAATACATTCAGTTTCACAGTAGAAACAATCGTAAGACAAAACCCTTTACTCCAAAATTTACATTTCGTTACCATTACTAGCGTACCTAAAAAATATGTACATCTCGAGTATTCGATTATATGAGCCTCGTTATATCAGTCACGAACTCCAACATATGTTACATTGCATTTAATTCATATATGCAATAGTAAGATATTTTAAACTACTGTTCATCCGATAATTGGAATTTTCATAAATAAATATCAGCCCTTTCTTCCAACTCATTTTCTTTGCTCTCGATCTGAACAAATCGGATTACTTCTGTTTTTCATACTTATAAGAACATTTGTTGTTAAGCTCGGATAAATTTAATACGCCAAAGGAAGGCCATTATTTCTTCAGCGGAATAAATTGTGTACGCAACGATTTTACTCGTGTTTCATAAAAGAACATGGTACATCTTTCTATTTTAACATCGAAAGTTCGCTTCTTTTTTAACGTTTACAAAATATTCACCGATTTTTCTTTTCTCTTCACAAATACGAGATACATTAAAAACCGTTGAATTTCAAGTTCATTTTCATCTCGATATATAATTGCAATTTTTGTGTTCCAGGATACAAGGACTCACGTGGTCGTGGAACTTTATGACACCGAGAGGTCGTATGTGGAAGCGTTGCAAATACTAGTCAATGTGAGTACAATATTCTTCCAATAAAATTTGTGAATCCATATCCATGCAATATTACTACGTAGAATAATAACACGTGCTGTCGGAATTTAATTCCAATTTATATGTCAGTCAATTTGTGCTTCAATCAGTTTGTTACATTTTTCTCTTGGACACTCTTGATGAATAACAAACAGTTGAAAAATATGAACTAATAACTTCAATTACTGGTAGAGTAAATGTAGGTAGAAAATATTCAAGAGATGTTACTGGCTATTAGTGATAATTGGAAGTATAGTGATGTTGGACTACAGAGCTGTAGAAGTGGAGGAATGTAGGGTTGCTAGTTGTTGGGATTTAGGGATGTGGAGGGGTAGAGGTAGGGAGTTGGGAATGTAGAAATTTGGGGTGTTGGAATTTGAGGTATAGGAATTCGGGAAATGGAAATTTGAGGTATGGAAACTTGGGAATTTAGGAACCTTGGGATTTGGGGCACTTGGGAATTTGGGAAACTTGGGAATTTGGGAACCTTGGGATTTGGGGTGTCTAGAAATTTGGGAATGTAGGAATTTGGGGTGTGTAGAAATTTGGGAGTGTGGGAATTTAGAGATTTAGGAATTGGGGAGTGTAGAAATTTGGAGATTTAGGAATTAGAGGGTGTTGAAATTTGAGAGTGTAGGAATTTGGGGTGTCTAGAAATTTGGGAATGTAGTAATTTGGGGCGTGTAGAAATTTGGAAATTTAGAAATTTGGAAGTGTGAGAATTTGGAGATTTAGGAATTGGGGAGTGTAGAAATTTGGAGATTTAGGAATTAGGGAGTGTTGAAATTTGGGAGTGTAGGAATTTGGGGTGTCTAAAAATTTGGGAATGTAGGAATTTGGGGTGTGTAGAAATTTGGAGATTTAGAAATTCGGGAATGTGGGAATTCGGAGATTTAGGAATTGGGGAGTGTAGGAATTTGGAAAATGGAAATTTGGGGTATAGGAATTCGGGAAATGGGGATTTGGGGATACATAGCTTGGGATATAGGAATGTAGGAATGTAGAAGTTCAAGGATGCACTAATATGAGAATGTAGGGATTAGGGGATGAATCTAAGGATGTAGAATGGTAATGCGGAGATCTGACGACATAGAAATGGAAGTGTAGAGATTGTACTACTTACGAGCTTACTTAAGCTTCCCTAATAAATCACCGTACCCCAACTAATCTCACAACACAAAAACACAAAATTACAAAAACTTATTAAAATTTGTTACATCTTCTAATACATCAAAATAGTAATACAACAGATCACAAACGTAGACCGTTGTTTCGACATTATTGCAAATCGCGTTCGCTGTTTTCGCTTCCGGCGGAATCTCAGCGAGCACGTCGTCGGTATGTGCTTTTCGAAAGTTCTTCGAACATCGAAGCAGCGACCTTGTTTCTCGTAAACAAGCTCGTTGCCCGTTTATTTACTTCGTTCGAGCAAGGATTCCACTCGAGTGATCTACTTCGTGAACATCTTCTCGTTAAGTTATGCAGCCACGCATCCTCCGACTTGTTGTTTTCATTAAACATGCCGACCGGATTAGACGAACGTTTCCTGGTAAGTTCTTGAAATTGCTGCAAGAAACGTTGCATCGACTACGAAACTCTCCCATTCCTTGTACTTTCAACTACGTTAGGATTATTGATTCGAGCTTTATCTCGTGAGTTGAACTACTATTTCAATCTTAATTAATTTTTTAGTCAAGAACGTTTTCCATGTTTGCACGTGTAATGAAAGATAAACGAAGAAATCTTGTATGCAGAATTAGGTTTAATTTATACCATAATGGTGTAATAAAGCAGAAAAATCTTTCGTTGCATTTTAAACAGAATCTCCGGATTAAACTGACCTACTGAATTCAACGATCAAAGAACCGAGCGAACGTAGCTTTTGAAGTCATAAATTAAAGCGGCTGAGAATGGCATCGACAGTTGATTATTAAGCGAGTAAGTCAGATAAATCGAGTTCTGATTTCCACATGGAAAGTAAACGTCCCGGTATGAAATAGCTTCTGGAAACAGCACAAGGAGAATTATGAGAGAGAATTTACAGAATCCTTTTCGGTCACCCGATGGAGGGTTGAAATTTTTTATATTCCGCACCTTTTTAAAAGGTCAGAGGTAGAATGCAGATAAAATATAAACATAGCACTGCAATTTTTGTCATTTTGGCGGAAGCAAGGGGGTGACGTTTATTATTATTGCTATTAGGATTTGCAGATTTGAAAATTTAGAAATTTCGAAATTTGGAAATTTTATTTGGTAATTTGGAGATTTGGGGTTTTGGGGATTTGAGGATTTGAGAATTTGGGGATTTAGGGATTTGGATAACTTGAAGAGGGATTTGTAGAAATTTTGGTACTTGAGAATTTGGGGATCTGGAAACGGAATTTTGGGTTTGGGGATTTGAGAGTCTGAGGATTTGGGAATTTAGGAATTTTGGAACTTTGGGTGATTTGAGAATCTTCAGATTTGGAAATTTGGGAATTTTTGAACTTTGGGTGATTTGAGAATCTTCAGATTTGGAAATTTGGGAATTTTGAGACTTTGGGTGATTTGAGAATCTTCAGATTTGTAAATTTGTAAATTTTAGAACTTTGGAACTTGTGAAATATTTGTAAGCCTAAAAATATTCAACTTCATAACAAAAATTTGTAACTCAAAATGTCGATCCCCAGAAATGTTATATCAAAACATACAAATAAAAAATTTTTTCTTTCTCCAAATTGAAAACTCGAGTCCTGCACCTCGTCCTTACCCACCATTTTCGATTTCTTCAAACGAATCTCCGTCAGCAAATCTCCACAGAAACATCTGGCAAAAAGTATCGCAAAACCCGAGAAAACCGTCGACGACGGGAAACGCAGCTTTCTTCGTCGTTTGACATTTCAAGAAGCTAGGTCCCGTTCACGCTTCGAGTTTCATCCTGGTATTCGTATCGAAGGCTCCCGGATCGATAAATAATGCCTGCAATTAGTCCGTCGTAATTACCGTGCCACCTCTCTGCGACTCGACGCGATCACGGAAGGACGATTCTTCATAAACACGGTTGCAAATCGACGCTTAAATGGGACGCAACCTTCGCAACACAACCCCTGTGCAGTCGAGACGCACGTGTTTTGAATTTAATGGGATCGATCTCTGGCAAACTCGATTCTCAGATTTATTTGCTTGTATCGATACGTCACGCATTTGAATGCACGTACGATTTCAGCGATCTGCATTTGTCAAGGTGGCTACGAGAGAGGGGTGTTCTGAATATTGAACAACCCTTTCGATTGTTAGCGGAGGGTGCAAATTTGTTACGTTAAGTATGCAACTTAATTGTGCATACGAACCTTGACATTTATTGTCAAGGTTGTCTTTTGAGGTCGAATAACAACCCTTTGTTGTATAAGTTCTTCCCAGTATTATATATTGCATTTCTGTTCTGATAAGAAAATAGTAGTGAACAAATATTTCTGATTCATTCATAAATTCAATGAATTTATTTAAACTATCTATGTTAGTATAAATTAGTAACATTTGAAAAAATGTAACAGGAGATTTTAATTGGAATGAGGAATAAGTAATTTCAATTGTTTTATTGATCATGGAATTTGTTGCATGTTAATGGTTAATAAAATACAACATTTTTGAAGTATATATTATTTTGTGTAGTAAATTTATAATGGATGCAACGAAATAAATTTCGTATAGCTAAATAATTAAGTATAATAATGAGATTGACTTTGTCAAATATCTGTGTTTTAATTTGGATACTATAAAAGTTTGAATTAATTGGTAGAAATATTCTACTACATACTGAATGAGGTAAATATTTGATTACATACTGAAATAATAAAAATTGTCCTATTTACGTCTGTGACATTTGATGCAGTTCCTGAAGGAATTAAGTATGAAATCGTGAATAAATCCTTAAGAAACCTTGAACAAATTCTGAATAAAATTTTGAAGAAATCTTGAAAACATCTCAAAGATCCCTCAGAAATCCCTCAGAAACCCTGAAAAAAGTCCTGAAAACTTCCTAAATAAATCCCGCAGAGATCCTGAAAAAATCCCCCAAAAAATCCTGAAGAAATCCCAAAGAAATCTTGATGGCCTTCCAGAAATTCTAAAGAAATCGTAAAAAATTAACCTGCACTCACCGACTTTAAAAATCAAAAAGAAGTGATCGATGCACTATCGTCGAGGGTCTTTCGCGTAAACTATTTCCGAGTACGAGGGTTAAAAGTAGCAACTGTTCCACGCGAGAGACAGTTTTCGTGAGGAGATTTTTTCGTGCGATTCACCGAGAATTCGGATTCCAGAACACGACGAACCCACCCCAGTTTGATTGTCATATTTTATAAACATCTCGCCACCCGCGCCACGATGATTGTTGTTCGAGCTGGCTGATTATTTAGCGACAGCCTTGGGGCCGACTATGTCGGGAACTGCGATTTTTCATGTCGTCGCTTCGACCTAGAAAAATAATAGAAATGTATCTATCAGGAAAGCACAAATAAACCGGACGTGCGCGTTTCCCCGTCAAGTCGATCACGGCCGTGGTGTTAATTCATCCCCCGGAAACCGACGATGGAGACATCCTGTTATTAAAGCGATTGATTTCGCATTCGACGCAAACTTCTCTTAAACCATTGTGAAGAACATTTTTTGTTTATCGTTCACTTCGTTCTTTGGGTATTTTCTTTCGTCTAGACTGACTGTTTTTGGCTGAAAATTATGACACCGTTAATCTGACAAATTTTGCTGAAGAGAGTTGAATTGTAAAATTGAATTGAAAATTGAACTGCACATGAGACGTATATTTGCTAAAATGAGTCCACAAGAAGAAAGTGCTTATTCTTTTTTGAATACTTAATTAAAATAATGAGAAAAAAAATTTAGTCTTTGATCGTGACGTTTGTATTTCAATTTGCAGTTTAACAATTTTTGTTATTATAGTACTACACTTTTGGAAATGTAATTTTTTGAGTACAACTTAAATTCGAACACATTCATTCCTTAAACTTAATTCATTTAATACATGGCGTGTCTGAACTGAATTTCTCATAATTGTGACCATATATTATATTAAATTCCATTAAAGCTTTTCATTTAACCGGATTTCAAATCCATTAGTATAAGAGTATCTAAAAATATATCCTGCTCAACTATCCACCATTGAATAGATAGTTGAACATCCGTGGAGTACCTCGAATTCAATCCATCACGTTGTTCGAGTTTCCCAATGGTTTTTCTTTTACTTCGGAACTCTTAATGTAGCTCGTTAAACAGTAGTCCGTTATTTATTGCTAGTTGGTCGTCCACCTTGGAAATAAAGATGGACATGAAAACACGGTCTAAATCAGTGATGGGTGATTCAGTACGGCGGGCATTGATGGGTAGCCAAGTTCTCGTTTAAACGTTTCTGAATACCGAACTTTCAAATTTAAAAATTTCCTAATTGTCGGATCTCTGTAGTCATCAAGTTTAAATTTGTAAAGATTCAATTTATAAAGTTCCAATTAGTAGTTTGAATTTATAAAGTTTCAATTTATAGTTTCAATTTATAAAATTTCTAAATTAATAAGTTTTCAAATAGTGACATTTCAAACTCCCTTACTTAATACCCCAAATTCTTAAGTTCCCAAATTCTCAACTTTCCAAATCCCTAAATCTCCAAATTCCTAAATTTCTAAATTCTGAAGCTTCCACATCCCTACATCCCCAAATTCTGAAATTTCCAAATCCTTGAATCCCCAAATTCCTAAATTTTCAAATCCCTAAATCCCCAAATTCCTAAATTTCCAAATTCTCAAGCGTTCAAATTTCTACATTCCCAAATTCTGAAATTTTTCAAACCCTAAATCCCCAAATTCCTAAATTTCCAAATTCTAAAGCTTCCACATCCCTACATCCCCAAATTCCGAAATTTCCAAATCCTTGAATCCCCAAATTCCTAAATTTTCAAATCCCTAAATCCCCAAATTCCTAAATTTCCAAATTCTCAAGCGTTCAAATTTCTACATGCCCAAATTCTGAAATTTTTCAAACCCTAAATCCCCTATTTCCGAAATTTCTAAATTCTGAAGCTTCCACATCCCTGCATCCTCAAATTCAGAAAGTTCCAAATTCCTCCATCCCCAAACTTCTAAACTTTTAAATCCCTAAATTGCCAAATTCCTAAATTTCCAAATTTTCACGCCTTCAAATTTCTACATCCCCCAATTCTGAAATTTTCCAAACCCTAGATCCCCAAATTCCTAATTTTCCAAAGTCCTAAATTTTCAAGTCCCAAGAAATCCACCTTCTCACATTTCAACCCACCACCTATTTGATCTCTCCACACAGTGATCTAAATTGAAAAAAGATCTTGGCAGTCTCATTTATCGATTGATTCTCGTATTCTCGCGACCCGTACCTCTCCACTCGAGTGTAATGGAATTCAGGGAATTGCATGGCTACCACATTAGCGGGCTTATGCATTTATTTATGAATCATGGAAAAAAAGTAAAGTGAGGGACGCCGTTTAACCTGAATATCTCAGTGGCAGCTGACACATAGACGCGGACGGGAAGAAATGCGAACGGAACGTTTTCCACTTATAATTAAGCGTGTTGATGTTATTCGTACGTAATTAATATTCCTCGATTGCGACGGGTGACGTTACGATGATTGAATTAGGCGTCTGCTGAAATCCCCATGTACCTTCAAACTGAAGACTACGTTTGATAGGCGTATTACTTCATTTTAGAAAACAGTCGAATTGCATTAAATTTTGTCAAGTTGCATCAAATGTATGTTGGACTTGTACTGTCGAAATAATCATAATTAAAGTCAGATACAAATCTGACTGTGTATAGAAATAATTAGAGGGATCTACAGATTGTAATAAACTTACAAGGAAGGAGATATTCCCAAAAATATGATTTCAACCCCCAACTTCGAGGGCTATTTTCGTCCCTTCAATGTGAACGATAGTCGATAAAAACAATACGTGTTGAATATTTTCTTGAGAACTATCTTTCACATAAGTTTCATTAAAATCGGTGTGTCCCGGTTCGATATGTTTCCTTGTTAGTTGTATAAGAGGGAGGGTCTAGAAGATGCAAAGAGATTCTAAGACAAAATTTACTAAGGAGTAGTAGTGGTAGTCGTCTTTTTCTAAGACAAAATTAAGAATAAAAGTGTTATATTAGTACGTCTCTATTTGATAATCAACTTTATGGTTTCAGAAATACTTGCAACCATTGAAGAGTCCTGAAAATGCTGGTCTGGTGGACTCAGCGACGGTGGACGAGATCTTCTATCAGGTAAAGTCATCTCTCACAAACATTCGTACCAAAAAAGATTGACAGAAACATTTTTATCTTTGTAAAGTAGGTATTGTATAGTATTAACGATGAAAAATATTAAGAAGACTTAATTATAAGGTACTAACGATTTAATACCTGTAATAATTTGTTGCATTTCGCGATCGGATTAATCCTGATGTGACACTACTGATATTCGAGAAACGTACAATAATATTGATGGGAGAATTATCGAGCGTACCATTCCTGTGTTTGCCTATATTCGCGATTCTCCACTTGGCGTAAATTCCGTGCGATCCTGTCGCCCTGGAATTCATACCGGTACAAGCACCGAACCGATAAAAAAGAGGCCGAACGAAAGCGAAATCTGTTCACGCGAATTCCTTTGACGCCATTTACTCGATCGATTTGTTCGCTCGTTACAATCTTTCAATTAACACGAAGCACGGGAGTGTTGGTTTGATTTTACGTTCGAGAAAATAGATAAAAGAAAATCGCTTATCACGTAATCGAAACGAATAAAAATTATTAACACGATTCCGCGCCGGTTGTATCTGCTAACGAAATCAGGACTCGTGTGACGAGGAACGTGTAATTTACCGCCGTTGGAAACATAACGTTATTTTCCTAATTACAGGCTAATACGCGAGTATTAACGTTCCATTAAGAGGAACTAGATTAAATGGGATGTAATTTGTTTTAAATGATGGACAAACCGTACTTCCATTATACTCATCGTACATCTATTTTGATGAAACGTTTGCTGAAAACTGAACTGTTAGGTTAGGTAGTAGACCTGTTAGGTAGATGTAGATTCTGTTATTTTAGTGAAGTGGAAAATATTTTTGGGTTTTGTATATTTTTGAAGGTTGAATGTTGATGACGTGGGATTTAGAAATTTAAGAACATCAAAAACTAAAAATCTCAAAAATTATGAAAAAAAATTTAGGAACCCTGAAATTGAAAAATTTAGAAATCTCATATTTTAGAAATTCACCAATCTTAAAATATATAAATGTAAATCAAAAATAAATATAAATGTAAAAAAAATCTAACAATTCAGAAACCCTAAAAGTGGAAAATTTTGTAAATCTATAAACCCTGTGATTAGAAATGTATAAACCCTAAAATCTAAAAATCTAGAAACCTTAAAATTTAGAAATGTAAAAACCCCAAAATCTAAAAATTTAGAAACTAAAACTTAACAATTTAGATATCCTAAAATTTACAAATCTAAAAACCCCAAAATCCAGCAATTCAGAAACTCTAAAATTGCAAAATCCAGAAATCCCAAATTTTATAAATCTCCAAACCCTGTAATTGGAAAAGTATAAACGCCAAAATCTGAAAATCTAATAACCTTAAAATTTAAAAATATAAAAACCCTAAAATCTAAAATTTAAAAACCTTAAAATTAAAAATTTGTAAATCCTAAAATTTACAAATCTAAAAACCCCAAAATCCAGCAATTCAGAAACTCTAAAATTGCAAAATTCAGAAATCCCAAATTTTATAAATCTCTAAACCCTGTAATTAGAACTTTATAAACCCCAAAATCTAAAAATTTAAAAACCCCGAAATTTAGAAGTTTACTGAGCACAAACTTTAAACTTGTTAAACCAACAAGTAAACTGAACTCACTAAGTGCGTTTAACAATTTGTGCTACACATTTATTGTGAGATCCAATGATTGTATACCCTATACACCTTGTCTTTTTCTATCATAATTATTTGTTAAGTGGAAACTGAATAGCTGGAAAGCAGTTAATAGCGTCTATTCTCCCTATTGTCTCGCGTACAATCGCTTTATTGTTAATTGAGAATATTCATGCTTTTCAGATTCCCTCTATACTCAATCATCACGAGGTATTCTTGGAAGAACTACGCAAAAGACTCGATACTTGGGAACTTAAGCAGACGATTGGTGATGTTTTTCTCGATGTGGTGCGTTTTTCTGCCAAATAATTATTTCATTTCATTAAAATATGTTCTTACATTCTCGATTGACTTGTAAGTTCCTTGTAATTACTTGTAGTCCTTTATATTACTTGTAAGTAATGTCATCGAGGACAGCTTGTAAGAGATCTTAAGGTATTTCTAACATTCTTATAATCATTTTCAATTCTAAATATTTTTACAGAAAAATTACATCCCTTAATTTTAATACGACTGCAATATTCCAGTGAATATCACACAGAATGTGAAAAAAGGAGCATCAATTTAAAAACAATTAAAAAACACAGATTCAAATTAACCGAAAGATTATTCATTAATCATAATATAAAATTATCGTGATACTTGTCATTAAATTAGATTATCAAGATTTATTACCGATAATGCTATTTTAATTTCTATATCAATATTGGTATCAATGACTACAATCTGTGTAATGTCAATATATTAATGTCCAGTTTACATATTCGTAATTAAATTCCTTTATTATCGCAGTGATTAATCGCTGTTACATAAAAACTCATTCAATTAACATAATGGAGGTACAAGATTGAATACTCTAAGCCTGTTTCTTTCAGTTCACGAAGCCAGTCGTCTTGGAGACGTACACCCTTTTCCTTGATAATTGGAAATCCGCAAAGAAGGCGATAAAAACGACCTGCCAAGCGAAACCGGCTTTCGCACGATTCCTCGAGGTACACAGTGTATTCTCTTTAATTTCCCTTGTTCCAATTAACGTTTTTGTCTTCTTCGCTCTTCACGACGCTTGTTCAACTTCATCACAATTTACACCTTTGTGCTCGTCCAAATTATCCAAACTCTAACGATGGTACACGATTTCGGACAATACCAAAATATTTCACGTCGAACCTTTTTAATTCTCAAGCAGTTGGACACATTTTCACCAACTCTTTGCTTCACAATTTTTAGGTTGATAACTTTTGCAATTTTTCACCAAATTAATTCTAACTTCATCTACAAATTTTTAAGTTTCCTTTCTTCATTTCCAAGTTCCTAAAGTGCAGCACTTAAGAATCGAAGAATTGCAAATTTTGAATTGTAACTTTTAATATCTGCAAGTTCACATATTTCAGAAATTTGTCGTTTCTAATATTCCAAGTTTCAAATCCCAAATTTAATATTTGAAAATTTGCATGCATTGCAAACTTGCAAGAATTGCAAGTTTAAAAGTTTCAGAATTAAAAATTAGTGTATACATTTCAGAGTTCCCAAATTTAGAATCTCATAGCAGCATTCGACAATCTCCTAATCCTTTTTCTATCTAATTCTATACCTAATCCTTCAGTACCTAATGCGTCCAAGTGACCAGCAACTAATCGAAACACTTCTAACCGTAACTGTCGATAATATCAAACTCTATCCCATTTCTGCTGCACGTAACTCGCGACTTCGCCTGTCTGTATGGTGATGAGCAAATTTGTATGCCTCGATTGTCCCTTTCCGCGACAGACAATGGAGCGGGAACACAAAGGAAAACTCGGGTTGGATCAGTTATTGATCAAGCCGGTACAGAAGATACCCCGTTACGAGTTGCTGATCCAGAGGCTGCTGAAACATACTGATACCACGCATCCGGATTACGAATTGCTTCAAGCCGCTCAAAAGGAAGTGCACGAGCTGGTCGTGAAGATCAATTGCACGGAAAGGGAGTCTCTCGAGTGGGAACAGCAGCAGACTACTTTGAGGGAGGTCCAGGCACTCGTCGAAGGACTTGCTGGTATCGTAACGAACGACAGGTAAGTTTATTTCGTAATAAAATTCATAAAAAAATATAGAAAGTAGGTCTTCTGTAAATGGAACAATCTGAAGAGAAACATTCGTAGGATAACGTTTATCGATATCACTTAACAAGTATAATGTGACGGGTTAACATTTTTATAAATTTAAAGTTGTCAAAGTGCTCGAGTTGAATAGGTTCGATTTTTATGATGTTACAATTTAATGCAGGTTTTAATAACTGGAGTGGCTTGTAGTGGTGGTTGCTTTATGGAATCATGACCCAATGCGAACTTCTGCGAATTTAATATTCTTTTCAGTATTTTTTGATGCGTCTCTTCATTCGACATGGTTGAAAGAAATTTCGAATAGTAATCTTTCTTGACTTGTCATACTTTGCAGTCAGTATGATTCCATGTTCATTGATTGATTTTATAAGGATCTCGACTGTTACGACCATTGGTCCTCCATGTTCATAAATTTACCCAACTCATTTACTTTATACTTTATTATGTCTGAACACATGAAATAACTTCATTAATGAAAATGCACAGCTATAATCGTATGCGATTAATATTAGTCTCACGAACATAGTAAAATCAATTGTTTCCGTTTTGCGCTGAATTTACCGTGTAAAATTGTTTGGAAGAAATTGAACGCACAATAGAGGCACCCCCTTGGAAACCTTCTATAAAACGTTGCGCTAGCTTTTTCACTTCATGAACTATTCAAGCTTTAAGCGTGTGCTCCCGTATCGATTCCCGATACCGATGCGTGTTGCGGTAGAAATTGCTATAAAAACAAAAAGATTCGTTTGAATCGTCCATTTTTGCCGCAGAACGTTTGTCCGCCACGATCTGGTCACCATAGCGTCGAATCAGGGAACGAGGAAGGAACGAGCGCTGTTTTTGTTCTCCGATTTGCTGGTCATCACCAGTATCAAGAGAAGAAGCGGAACCATCAGAAAACCGTCAACGTGAGTGAATCTGCTTAAAAACTACGTTTCAATACTTATTGATTTTATCAAAATCGTAAGTTTATTCATATTCTATACGTGCGAAATAAACATATCGGTTATGCAATGTGGATACATATCTGTTAGTATATGATTGCTTTATTTTGCTTATATAAATTATCATCTTTCGATAGAAATGTGTTCTTGAAGAAAAATCCTGAACAAATTTATTAAGCTACAGATTTCGTTTTTTTTTCAGAAGTTCCTGTCCGAACAGTCTGGTTGGCCTATTAGAAGCGAACAAGTACAAAATGTTGATGAGAATACCACTGGACGACCTAGAAGTGATGAAAGGTAAATTTCATCGCTCTTTGCGAATCTGCAAACAGCGAGCTTGCACATCACGAGTATCGGCAACGTCATCTTTTCACGCGGCACTTGCTATTAAGCGTCTCTTCTGTCCGCAGCCAAAGACGAGAACTTGAGACGAATGGCGCGCGAGGTAGATCATCTTCGCGAAGACTGCGCGACGTTGACTCAACTTCAGGAGCTGGTGTCAACGTTGCACGGCGCAAAACAGCAATTAGAGGATCTTATCAAGGATATGCTTGGCCAGGCACAGCGTCAATTGGCCGAGAGGAACGCGGCGCATTCGCAGTTGGCCTGTTTGGAATTAACGCTTAACACTCAGTGAGTAACAATGCTGCCACGGATGTTTCCCGTCCGTCTTCCATCGAACGCCATCGCGCTTGAAAAGCTCTTTCATCGCGCCCGAACGAGCTTCGGTTCATTGTTTTCTCAAACTTCGACCACCGATCGGTTGCTCGCTCGAACAACGTTACGAATGAATTGCACCTCGGTGGAACAAGAGAATCTCCGACAATTTGAACGTCGGATCCCCGTCCATCGTGCGGGTTGACCACAAAGCCACAATACCATGTTTTTGTTCTTTGTCCCATGCACGTTCCTGGTCCACGTGTATCGCGAACGTTCGTCGACACAACGTGACTTCCTTCTGACAGAAATTCTGCGGTTTATTTTCAGGGCTGGAATCGAGAATATATCCGTGATGTTTACAAAGCCGGACAAAAGGGCTAGCTGGGAGGAGAGTTTTAACGAAGCCAAGCAAAAGTTAGGTGAGCCCTTAATTATTCCTCTATAGTGAATTCTATATGGCTGAGTTGTACCAAATGCATGTTATAAGAACTCTGTTAGAACTATGTTATAACACTGTTCATATAGCAAGACTCAGGAGATATCCATCTAATTTTTCTCCTAATTGACTCGTGTCGATGTCAACTTACAGCGTTGTCCGCTGATAGGAGGCCATGCCCCGAATTTGTGGGTCCTCTGCCGATTCGAAAGACCAGGGCCGGCTTGCAGTTCACCTGTGCTGCACCCACATTGGTCAATGGACAGGGCTCCAGGGATGTGTGGGTGTGCAATAGCGACGGATACGTGGGTCAAGTGTGTGTGTTGAGCTTGACCCCGGAACCACCGCAGGTTACATCTTGTAATGGAGTCTGCAACGCGAGAATTCTATGCGTCGCTGGGATTCCGGCGTGCACGCAGAAGTAAGTTCACATTTCTGTTAGCAAAGTTGCTTTTTATTTCATATTCAACTTGAAGTTTGTGTTGCCTTTTGAATCTGTAATCGATTATTTTTAAATTAAATACATTCATAATCAGTTCAATAAATTGATTTGTATTACTCGTGAGAAATGCAAAGGTTTTAATATTGAAATTGTACTTTATTTAATCGAGGCAAATTATTGGGTGAGGATTTTAATACGGTAGCTGAATTCTTTCTGTATTAAACACGTATCACGTAAAATTTAATGAAAGTGATTAAGACTTCATATTTATAATAGATTGTGTCAAGTTGAATTAATAAATTGTATCGATTACGCAGCATAAACTTCATTACTGAAACAGCATTTTCGTCGAGGTCCTTGAAAGGGTTAAGTCAGGTGTATTTTTAAGAAATGACTTTTTTTCTAATTTTTAGTAGATCAGTAGAAGAGGGCCTTACTTTAATTGTATTATATTTTAGATCAAATTCGTGCGTGACTAACAACATTTCATTCGCGAACAGTAAGAGCGGCATAAGCATCTCGGTCCAGGATGTCGATGCCAGTGGCGGGAACATACAGTTAGATAGGTAATGCTCTTCACTGAAAGTTTGAACCCGACAAAATAACCAGGAGTCAACTCATTTTACAATCTGTTTTTACCAATTTTCAAATATTTTTGCTTCTTTGAACCTGTTGATTTCTTGTTATAAAATACAAATCTTTCAGTGTCACTTTTTGTTAAACTGTTACGTCGATTTTGAGCAAGTTATATCGATCTGTATATATAATTTCGAACGGTGTTTAAGACGGTTCATTGTAAGTCTAAGAAAACTATTTTGTAGTAGCTCGAGCTCCGACGACTCGGACTCGGACGACATTCCATGTGCAGATACGGGTAGCCTAACTTTGGCCGGCGATGTTCCAAGTATCGACAGTGTCACGACAGAGGAGGATGTCAATCAGCCGACCATGTGGCTAGGAACCGAAGACGGATGCGTACATGTTTACAATTGCAACGACAATATCAGGATAAAGAAGAACAAAGTGAAGATACAACACAATAGCAGTGTGCATTGCATAATGTAAGACTTTTGTCAAATGAGGAACATGATTGCAACCTTTTGTTGCCTCAAGCGCCACCGGCATACGTATCACTTATTATCGTCTCAACGACGACAGAAACCACAATGTAGACAAACACAACTTTTGTCACAACAGCTACATAAAACGAATTTTGCATCACCTTCCACATTTTAATTTAAAAAGCATTCTCCATGAGAAATATTCCACAAATACAAAATACTATAAACTTTTTGGTCAGTTATAAATTAACATTATCATTAAATTTCAGATATCTGGACAATAAAGTATTCGTTTCGCTAGCTAACGGAGACATCACCGTCTACACTCGAGATCATTGTAAGTTCAGCAGATCATTAAAAATTAACAACTCAATATTTTATTTCAACAAATACACGCAAAGATTCTTAAGGGTTGTAAAGTTAATATCACTAGATCAATATTTGGTATCATTTTAACGATTCTTAATCGATAATAATAATAAACTTGCAGTGGGTGGTTGGAACACACCCGACCCGACGACCGTGTCAATCGGTACAGCGGCATCTCCGGTCACGAAGATGCTTCCGGTGTCAGGGAAACTTTGGTGCGGTTGTCACAACTCCGTGAAAATCCTGAACACCCATACGTTGGATATCGAGCACACGTTCGCTGTCAGCAACGACACGTCCTTATCAGTTTCCTGTATGGCAAGTTCAGGTGGTCTTGGAGTCTGGATTTCTTTGCACAACAGTGCCGTACTGCGACTCTTCCATTCTGGTAGCTACGAATGTTTGACGGACATCAATATTGCACCAGCTGTTACCAAAATGCTTACCAGTAAGTCTCTATATACAAGATATAATATATAAGATGATTATATGCTTACCTGTAAGACCTTCCAGTATCTAATCATTGGTGTTCGCAAACTTGTTAGTTCCATTAATTTATTGGATCTTAAAACTTGAGGTTCTCCACATCTGGAAATTGGTTGTGTTGAGGTATCTCACCTGACTCTGAAAATAATTTTTAATTAGAACTATTATAATGAAAGTATTAGAAGATTGGTTATGACATTGGTTACATCTTTGTTAACTTATTTGTTTGCAAATGACTGATCTGTTTTATTGTAAAAAGTTAACCTATATGTATATGAATAAGCTGTGTAGATCAGGTAGATCTTACATTTAACAAAACTCATTCTATTTGTCAGTTGACGCAGGATTAAGACTGACACCTGATTCCCTGTACACTTATTGCTGACCAAATATGTCCACACCCTATATCTTATATCTCCAAACCCTACCACACATGCTGAGACCATGTGTGACTTTTTTTGCAAGGTCCCTAACAGGCATGACAAATGAAGCTTCAGTCACTTCTCCAATTGCAGGGTCCCTTTGAACACTACACCTCAGTGAAAGATATCTAATACGTCTGCAGCCTTCTGTCTACAGACTTTCTCTGCTGGTATTTATTTTAACGGAAGCTTTAAACTTGTTGCAGGTTGCGATGACATAATACGACAGCATAAGGCCGCCTGTCTCAGGGTCACCGCACTTTTGGCTTGCAACGAGTTGCTTTGGATCGGCACAAGCGCCGGCGTACTATTAACCGTGCCAATTCCCCATATAAAGCCATCCACTCAGAGGATGTCTCAGCCGCCGATCGTAACTGGTAGGTATTGACGTCACCTTCGATCGGCTATAATCATCGTTATTGCTTCCGATATAATTAGAAGCTGGCTAGCGGGCGAACATCGTGCTTACCGCGAAGTGTACCGCTTCGACGCCATCGAGATACAGGCGTCGATCAATCATTTGCGAAATTTTTGGACCCATTCGTTTCCTACACGTGATAACGTGCCTACGCGCGATATTTATAAGGCGCTCGAGCGATTATAAATCTTAGGAAACCTTTGACGTCGATTCTGTCATGTTCTCGGTGCCTTTAAAATTTAATTGCGATAGTCGTTTCGCGACGAAACTCGTATTTTTGTACGAGTCTGTCTATCTTCTCGCATTTCTTCCGCTCGGTGAGCGAAGACACCGAGGCACATTGAATTTTAATTGAAGAGATCGTGAGATTGGGTCAGAAGGTTATGTTCATAGCAATTCATAACAGATGCGAGTTCTCTGTAGTATCGTTTGCGTTTTTAGACAGCATTTACTGACTCAAAGACTCCTTGTTGTAAGAATGAAGTTGGAAGTCTAATTACTAATTTGCTAAGTTGCATGTTAATTACTAAGTTACAAAGTAATTATCTTGCAATATGTACTAGGTATTCCCCATGGACATACCGGACACGTTCGTTTCCTTACATGCGTGGAAACGATCGCGCCATCGAAACCAGATCCACGTCCAAAGGTGAACAGATACTCTCTGAAATCTAGTAAAACTCAGCAGAATAACATCAATCGCGGAAAGCTGCTGGTAATTTCGGGAGGAGACGGTTACGAGGACTTCAGAGGTCCACAAGCATCCGCGGAGCTGCAGGCTGGTCGCGAGGATTCGACCAACCATCTGCTGCTATGGAAGGTGTGATGTGATCTAGTACGGCCCTCGGTACGTATTCTTTTTCTCATTGTAAAACGAATATATGCGAAGGAACGTATCTCCTATAAACTTAACTTTGTAATAATGTTAGGAAGTAATGTTAGGAATTGATGCTTTCAGGTAAGGGCCGCAGTTCACGCACGTCGGCATGACACGCCGTGGGAATCGTTGTCGCGTGTGCAATTCACACGTGGTCGGGTCCGTCATCGTCCGATCGTGGCTGTTCAGGACGTATTCGCCCGACGATTTTTCAGGGAACGTGGAAAGGTTCTCTGGCTCGTTTTAGCCGAGTGGATCAAGACCAGGATAAGGGAGGTCCGTTAGCATCGAGGAGAACACGGTTTCCAGATTATGGAGTCTAACATTCGTCATTAACGGTGATCAAAGCTCAAGAGAATACCTTCAAGTGATTTGTTCGACATTTGTTGGAGTGTGTGAAACGGTTCACTGAAATCAAACAATTCCTTCGTTGCAACTTTGATAAACAGAATGGTTGCTACCGCTGGTTGATTTCAGGTAATCGCTTCCATGCGAGTTTGTGCTTTGTCTTGAATGAAATAACGAGCAGGAAGATATGTATACGTTCCGAGAATTCGATTTGCGTGCTCGCCAGGACGATGTACGAAACAATGAAATGTAACGAAACAGGATACCTGGAAGAGCGTTGTATCGAGCTTACACAGACACACACATACACACACATGTATACATGAGGTGACACTGGCCTAAAATAATTTACGCGCTAAAGAAAAGGGAACTAATCGAGTTAATGTGCCAAAACGAATTTATCATTGTCCACCGATCGACGTAGCGCGCTCGCGAAAGCCGACTACGTTCGTTAGTCGTTTAATTAATAAACACAAAACTGAATGTGTTCGTGTTTAATCGTAAATGGAATTCCATCGAGTTTATTGAACGCTGCACGCGTCGCTAGCATACGTATCGGATACGAATATCACAACACCTTTTTGGAATTGAAATTTCTCTGATTGTATATTGTTATAGTTGCTGATCCACGGACTCGTAATTTGCTCCAATGTGAACGAGAGAAAGGGGCGACAATTGCGCCGAATATACTCCTGTTGTGTAGAAGACCAAAACGACGATGTATTTGATAACATTTTTCTCTTCTTTTTTTGATTTTGTTGAAAATTGTTGCAAGAGAATGCCAGAGAATTTTATTGAAGAAATTCTTTTAATGCCTTCAATAAATGTTTGAGAAGCAATCTATAGTTGTTTGTTCGAATCACTTTATAGTAAGCAACTATGGTTGTTAAGGATAGAAGGGTTAAGTTTAGTTGCAATGTTTACCTAGGAATTTGATGTGTTGTCTGCATCTGTATTCATGGTACAAAATTCGAGAGGCCAATTCATTATAGCTTCCCCGTTTCAGGGTACTTCAGTGTAGATCTTAAGCTGTTTCAAATAGACTCTTGTTATATTGCCATTAATGGAAGTATGGATGGGGGAGGCAGTATTGATGCAATCAATTTTTATATTTTTGCATTTCTCAACTTCTGAATTTCTAGATTTCTAGATTTTTAGATTTCTGAATTTCTAGATTTCTAGATTTCTAGATTTCTAGATTTTTAGATTTTTAGATTTCTGGATTTCTGGATTTCTAGATTTCTGGATTTTTAGATTTTTAGATTTCTAGATTTCTAGATTTCTAGATTTCTAGATTTCTAGATTTCTAGATTTCTAGATTTTTAGATTTCTGGAGTTTTGGATTTCTAGGTTTCCAAATTTCTAAATTTCCAAAGTTTCTAATCACCAAATTTCTAACTTTCAAATTTTCCAAATTACAATATTTATAATTTCTAAATTAGAAAATACGAAAATATAACAATTTGAGAATCTAAAAATTTTTTAAATTGAAGTTTCATCCTCCTAAATTCTGTTCGTGGTAATGTAACAGTAAAACGCCAATAAAAGTTGTAAAGTTGGCAATATAACGAGAGTCCATTGTATATTTGACCTTTTTACAACTTCTAACGCGTCACGGTTGTATCGACCATTGCGAAATCAACATACAGCGTATTTGACAATAATTAATCGATATCGATTCTTCCAATAGTCCTATACACAGAAAATGATTTTCTCCGCACAAAAAATTTCAATAATTGGCCGGCGATATAATCGTCGAAGTTTTATTACGATTTCTTTGAACTAGGACCGAGGACACTTTACAGCTTCGGACTCCTCTTCCTAGATCTTTAATTTGTTGAAACAATAAGTTTCTTTTTTTATTGTACGATGGAAGGAATAGACGTTTGAAACATACTAATTGTACCTTCAGAAATGTTAGCAGTTGTGTAGACGTAGAAACGTGCACAAAGGAAGATTAGTCAAACAAATATCAGTAATGATATCGTTTTACTGAAAGAGCCGGTGACGAGCTTCAAGACTTGTATTTAAATAATAATTTAAATACAAGACACATCCAATTATAACCCTAATCCTTTAGGGTTATTAACCATAACATTAATCCTTTTTTGAATAAATGGTTTCCTCGAGCCATTATTTCTTTTAAGTGCCATTTTACTGAATTGCAAACGAATTTATGATTAATTACCTCAATAAAGTATACTTAGTTCGAAAACATATCCATAATTCAAAAGAGGGTTAATTCAATAATTATTCTATTAAAAACGTATTTTCTCCTGTCGACTGGCTCCATTCAGAAAAACGATTATCCACAGCTTTTTCCAATTTTATTTCATCACAAAACTTTTTCAATTTTTGTGATATGAAGCTGAATAACATTCGCCAATTCAAGGGTGAATTTTAATTACAAATTCAAATTTTCTGAAGATTTAACTTGAAGGGTAAGAGTGTTAGAACTGGCTTCATTATTCTTTTGTAGTTTATTTCTATGAAAAAAATCGAGGAAAGGAATTATTTTTTATACATAGTTCAGTTAATTTTTGTTTCGCTGAAAGTTTCAATTTCAGTTGAAGGAACACAGTTTGAGAAACACAGATCTAGGGAAACACTATATGTACACGATATCGACATATACGTGTGATAAATTGCTGTTCACAAGCCTAAAGCTCGAGATCAAGATAAAATCGCTAATGAAATCGTGGTCCACGGGGCTTATATTTTGTTTATCGGTGTGAATTTCTATTATCGTAGCGAGACGTGTGTATCTTTAACGCGTTTGATCACGTATGAAAGAGAGAGAAAGAGAGGGAGAGATTAATTAAATGCGTGTGACGAATTCTGCCTTTGACGTACGTCTTTCACGAATAATTGTTTGTCTGTAATGCAACGTGTAATTGCATCGTTGCGTGCGTGTGTGGACAAAAATGGAATTGTATGAAATGGCGTGATCGTTTGCAACCTGAATGGACGATCAGCATGATCGAGTAAAAAATCTAGCCGTTTCATTTTCCTTACAGTTAGTGTGATAGAGAAAGCGATTTTCGTGGACGAACGATGGGAGAGAAAAAACAGAAATATTATTTATTATAGCTAATTAAGGTATGCGAAAGTACGCAAGGTGTATCGCGACTGATACCGTGTACGAATGCGTCTGTGGTATATTTCTAGTGTGCAATAAAAGGTGTCGTGTATTCAGCAACGATCGCGTCCGTAAGTTATTATTAATGTTATAAGTGTCTAGAGGCAAAGAGATACGTAATTGCGTAAAAATATATTTGTATTATATGTACTCCTTCCTTCCTTGGTCTTCTTATTTCGTCCCGCCATTTTCGTTAGACGATATTCTTCTGCTTTTAACGTCGCAACGATTTGTTACGCAGAATTTCATGACGATACAAAACGATACATTGTATGACAATACATAAAAATTAAAGTGAATCAACACGTGAATAAATTCATAGGTGATCTGGAGATATAACACATATCACATGTGTTCAACAGGTAAAAAAAATGTTTGGGAATACAATGCGTAGGTGATCTAATGTGTAGAAATACACATGTTAGTAATTTATCGTGTAGGTGATTTAACGCGTTGAAATACAGCACGTAAATGACCCAACGCTTAGAAATACAGCGCTCGTTAATATTACGCGTGGGAAATACAACGTGTGATTTGACGCGCAAAAATACAACACGTATTTGAACTAACATTTGATCCAACGCGTGGAAATATTTCGTATAGGTGATTAAACGCGTGAGTAATCTAACCCATCTAACCCATCTACCCCAGTAATCTAACCCATAAAATATAACACGCAGATATCGCGTGGAAATAAAATTCTAAGAAAGGGTAGTAACGTCACCATATAAGCTTAACAAAAGTGATTACAATTTATTAGTACCATTACATCGATACAATATACGGTTTATGACTATGAATTACACCGGTAAAGTAAACTTAGAGTAATCGTTAAGTATGTAACTGTATATCAACTATATACATACAAATTTCACCACCGATACTCGAGAAAAAATAGATGCACGCGTTTCTTAAATTCTATCCGAAACACTTTAAGCATCGAATACTTTGGTAATTGTGCATTGCTCGTTTGTAATTGTTGCACGTTCGCATTAATTTATTGACTAGACACACATTTGCGCAACGGTGATAAAATGTCGACACTGTACGGTGCATCGATATATTAGGCCATTTTACAAGAATACATTCTTTCCCAATTTACAAATGCGAAGGACTCACCCTCACTTGCAGACTGCAAACGAGCAGAGTATTTCGTTAACTAATTAATATTCTTTGGAAATTAACGAAACGCACATCGAATGCGATTATTTGGAATGCTGATTGCTCCCCTCTACAATAACCTCGAATTCTCTAATATTTTCGTGTCTGATTAGTCTCTGAAAGATCGTGTTAGAATAATTAGTCGGGACTGTTAAGATTACAGTAAATTAAAGAAGTTTGAACATCCGATACAAAGTTGTACACGAAAATCAGCGAGGTATCGATCTCAACGTCGGGTTTGCACGATCTTTGATATTCCTCGAAAATGAAGAACTGTCCAATTCTTACAACTTCTTGAAACGGTAATCGTTCGGTTCGAAATTTCACACGGTTGATACACGTGTCGTTCGATCAAATTTTTCGCAGCGAAGCGAGCGAAGATCTTCCGTTTTGTTCGAACAGCTCAAGGTTGGCCATCGTGGCTGTTGAGCCGTTTCAGGAAGATCGTTCGCTGAAGCCTGTCTCAAACGGAAACCGCCACTAACTGAGGATCGCGTTCCTCGCTAACAGGTGTGGAGGGTGCCTCGGTGATCGGAGTCGACGGATCACCACTGCTGCCCTGATGGTCTGTAGTACCTGTCAGGTATTTAAACAGAGTCCACTTGAATCGTACATCACATCGATATTGTCATATATACACTGATAAGCGGTTGTTGAAAGCTGTGTAAGCTGCGACGGGTTAGATCAGTGATGGGCAAGTGGACGTGCAAGTGGTGGACACTCCTGATGGATTATTGTTTCTCAGTCTGACTAGTGCTTTCATCTCTAAATTTCTGAATAGCCGTCATGAAATTTGTAAATTTGCAAACTTGGAAATGTTATCTCCACACTTTTTACCCGAGTTTCTATATTTCGAAGATTTGGGAAATCAAAATTTCTATATTTCGTAATTTAGAAATTTCCAACTTAACTTTCCAAATTTCTTAGTTTTGAAATTTGTAATTTTCCGAATCTGACAGTTCGAAAATTTGAAATTTCTCTACTTGCTAAATGTTTAAATTTTGCCATATTTTTGAATGACCAAATTTGAAAATTTGAGATTATGTGCACATCGGTGCCCTATGGGCTCTTCAATGAGCACTTGAGCTGCCCATCACTGAATTAGGCTGCACTATTTGTCTATCTAATTCGGTAGCTCACACCAAAAATTTTGTAATATGCATGAATATGTAGATATTAGGGGTGCGTTTAGAAACATTCATCACAGAGGGGGTGAAATATATGAAACTATTAATTGAATATATATACAGGACTACTGATAGTGCGATTTAATTTATTTTATGTAGAATGAGGTGCAAATTTTGTAAAACTAAAATAGCGGACAATTTTCAGTGTGAGCCATTGTAGATTACACTAAAATGAGTTATCAACGTTTGTTAATGATTAAGAAGCAACTAATATCAATGTTATTTACAAATGATTTTATACACCTTTGTACCTTGTTATAGAAATTTCTACACCTTTGTTATAGAAGAATAAAATTAAAGTTTAGTTGAAGCGTTGAAATATTTGTATGCAAGTGAATATACAAAAGAGGAGTTATAGAAGTATTTTCATTTTATATATTCATTGCATAACTGTTATTTAATTTTTAATACTGTCAAAGAACGTTTCTGTCCAAACATGATTCCACAGTGATTCGCCATTTTGATTTTCGACGAATCGTTGCGCAGCGAGTGGGTTAAAAACATACCAATCTCGTCCCATTTGTTAATCGAAAGTGCAATTGAGAATTAATTATCGATCAGTAATTAAATATAGTATATACGTTACGCAACTGCAATCAATTTAACTGCAAACTAAAACCAAAACCGAAGACAATTAAACAAAACGCAGGAAGACAGAAAATATAAAAATTGAAGAATACTAAAGTAGATAAATTAATCCCCTAAGTATATTTGATATCTCAAAACTTTTCAAAGAACTCAATTCCGAAGTTTTTAATATTGATCCCAGTTGCGTGGTTCAACATTTAACAAACAAAATAATTTTCAAACTCACCGTTGAACGAATTCGATCGACTTCTGGCGGGCCAACAGATCTTGCAAAACGGTTTCAAGATGCGGAATCTCGGTCGTGACATTCTCAGCAATACATAGATGTACGGATCCAAAGTGAAATGAATACAGAGAAGAATATCAGCCGCCACGTGGAACATACGAATTAATCTTCGCTGGAGAATCGCCTCTTTGGGTAAATGAATAGAGAACTGAGCCAGTGGAATGGATATCTGTCGACATAAATCATGAATGTAACATTTCCTATTCAAGCTTGTGAAATTTTAAACGTTCAGTATTTTTTAATTAAATATGTATTTATGGTACAATGTAACCAAGTTATTTTTTATTTGTTCAGTGTAATAATCGCTTATTTATAGTACGTTGATTAGTACAGATGCATTTATTATTTGTTTCCCTGAAATTTTGCGATTTTTTCAACTGACATTTTATACTTGACCCACTAAAAAATAAAAATGATTTCTTCCTCCGTATAAGTGCTACTAAATTCGAGTACCCTCAAATTATTTATTTGAAACTAGTTAAAAGTTCCTCCTCGTAAAATTGTAAAACTAATCCAACTTTCTTCATACAGATTACTGACATTAGAAAGGGGTTGTTTTGTACAAACTTCAGTTATATTACTCCAGGGATGCGAAGGAATACAGAGATGTAGCATGCGAGAAGAAACGAACACATTTCATGAGATCACAAAATGGTTACGCGGTTTAACAAAACATTCACCTCGGCAATCAATACAGCTCGTTTAGAAAACAGGCCAATTATATTTGAGGGTGTGTTTGCTAAAAATAATTGTATCGCCAGATCAATACGAACCCGCGTGTTTACTTAAGGGACAACGATAAAAATACATGGTGGTCGTTGATCGGCCATTTTCTCGTCGTTTCTTTAAACTTTAAACTGCTCCACCTACGAATCGCTCGGATAATATCGATGTTAGCGTCGATCGTTTTGCGGATGTCGCGAGTCGATCGTACGTGAAGAAATTCTAAACTGATTTGATGGTTTTAACCTTGGTACGGGTTACCGGATGTGCGTCACGTTTGCAACTTTGCGGATCTGTTCGTACAAGCGTTCACGAACAGGAAACGATAGCAAATATTTTCACTTCGAGGGCAGTTCGACATTCGTGAGAAGCTTTACCGGAGAGAAATTCGCGAATAAGATGCTCGACGGATAAGGGAGATGGAAATTACTCGTGAGTATGCAATCACCGTGCCGAGTGCATTGTTCGATGCGATTCTATTCTCGGTGACAGGATGCTGGATTAAAAATTCAGGAATGCGAAAGCTTCGATGACAATGATTCTCTAAGTTTGACGTGAAATCTTATCGGCTGGTTCGATGCACCTTAACCCCAGATTAGAGCGCGTGTCTTTAAACTAACCGCTCCAGTTTTGGGACTTTCAAACTTACGAACTTTCGAATTCTCACATTGAAAATTTATTTTACGAAGTATCAAATGTACTTGTAAATTTGTAGATATGTACAGACTTGCAAATTTTCAGATCTAAACATAGAAATTCACTAATCTTCAACTCCAAGAATATGTAAATTTGTAAATCTTCAAATCTAAAATTATAGAAGTTCACAAATGTTCAGACTTACAAGTTTTCTATTCTAAAAATTGAAAAATTAAAAAATTTCCAACCGTCAAATTAAAAAATTTGAAATTCGAATACTCTCTTATTTCAAAAAGTTGCGATTCATAATTCTACGAAATGATTACATTCAGAATTCTCTACAATTATGCCATGCTTGAACGAAATCAGAGTTTCAACAATCATGCACTCTTGTGCGTCACAAAAGAGACCATCAGATGATGTGTCCACAAAATAAACCATCAGATTATATCTCCACAAAACAAGCCATCTGAGGATTAAAATAATCAAATTGCAAATGAAATTTAAGTAAAAAGACAAATAAAACTTGTAGGTTTATAGCTGAAATATAGCGGAAGATGGTGCGATATATGATTGTAAAATCGTTAGATTTATACTTAAGGAAGAAGCGTGGCTCGGAATGAAAACTGTTTACAATGAATTGAAGTGCTCGTCACGAGCGCAAATTTTATCGATGTTTCAACGTGGTAGAATCAAATATTATCTTCAAATGTATCTTCGGTAAACACGTCACGTAAATACCATTGGGTACCATAAAAGAGAGTAACCGGAAGCTCTCTTTACCTCGGACCTTTCGTGTTTGCGATGTGTTGCCAAAATATATCGTCGGCAGGGGGTCTATGGGATATCTATTAACACTGACAGATACAAAGTTATATTGTTTTTGGACGTATATTATTTCAAGATCATTTAACCATAAAATATTTGAAAGATATTCGAAAGAACGTGAATCATTATTTAATTAAATATAGTCGTGCATCACTGTGCAGATCTTATCTAATTTTGTTAGTATTATTAAAAAATTTAATATAACACAAATATCACAATCAAACTAAAAATGTGCAGAAACTCGATAAAAAAATGTCAATAAATAACTGCAAGTCATTGTAAAAAAAATAGAAGACCAAAATACAAAAGTTAAGACAATTAACTACAAAAAAAGTTACAATAATAAAAAGTAAAAAAGTAATAATTATGAAGAATTATAATTATCGGTGATTAAAATTATTTTCCTGTCATCTAACATAGTACATAACGGGCCAACAGTTTCAATATCGTTTGAAACCGGAAATAGCCACATCGTATGAATTTCAATCAGCTTGCCAAAATTTAATTGACGAGCGCGTGCGAGGAAATTAACGCAATTAATCGCTTGTATCGTCGATCACGTACCATTTGCGGCATCCAACAAATGACGAATGATATCGATAGGACGGCCATTAATCTGGCGAATGCTCTTTCCTCTGCCGTGGTGACGACTTCCGTCGGAGGGCCTGTTACCGTCAAAAGAGGCTTCGCTCTTGAAGAGGATCTTGTTACGCGCCGTAGAGCACCTGCCTTGCGATTCAGTCTGCTAAGTGCTCTAGAAACGGCCAGGTTACACCAGACTATCGACAGACAGAGCACGGTACCTGCAATGTTAGGAGACGATTAATTGTTTTTGGGATATAAAATAATTCGCTTGTTGTGGAAATTGTATGTTGGGGTGGAAAGGTGGGGTGAGTGAGATTTTGGGGATTTAGGGATTTGGAAATTTGGGAATTTGGGGATTTGGGACTTTAGGGATTGGGGACATTGGAGATTTGGGGATTCTAGAATTTGGGACCTTAGGGATTTGGGATATTGGAGATTTGGGAATTTGAGGATTTTGGACTTTAGGGATTTGGGACATTGGAGGTTTGGGAACTTGGGATTTTGGAAATTTGAGGATTTGGGACATTGGAGATTTGGAAATTTGGAGTTTAGGAATTTGAGGATTTGGGACATTGGAGATTTGGAAATTTGGAGTTTGGGAATTTGAAAATTTGAGACATTGGAGATTTGAGAATTTGGGGTTTTGGGAATTTGAAGATTTGGGAATTTGAGGATTTGGAAATTTGGAGTTTAGGAATTTGAGAATTTGGGACATTGGAGATTTGGAAATTTGGAATTTGGGAATTTGAAAATTTGAGACATTGGAGATTTGGGAATTTGGGGTTTTGGGAATTTGAGGATTTGGGAGATTGAAGATTTGGAAATTTGGAGTTTAGGAATTTGAGGATTTGGGACATTGGAGATTTGGAAATTTGGAGTTTAGGAATTTGAGGATTTGGGACATTGGAGATTTGGAAATTTGGAGTTTGGGAATTTGAAAATTTGAGACATTGGAGATTTGAGAATTTGGGGTTTTGAGAATTTGGGGTTTTGGGAATTTGAAGATTTGGGAATTTGAGGATTTGGAAATTTGGAGTTTAGGAATTTGAGGATTTGGGACATTGGAGATTTGGAAATTTGAGTTTGGGAATTTGAAGATTTGAGACATTGGAGATTTGAGAATTTGGGGTTTTGAGAATTTGGGGTTTTGGGAATTTGAAGATTTGGGAATTTGAGGATTTGGAAATTTGGAGTTTAGGAATTTGAGGATTTGGGACATTGGAGATTTGGAAATTTGGAGTTTGGGAATTTGAAGATTTGAGACATTGGAGATTTGGGAATTTGGGGTTTTGGAAATTTGAGGATTTGGGATATTGCAGATTTGAGAATTTGAGGATTTGGGACTTTAGGGATTTGCAACATTGAAGATTTGGGAATTTGAGGATTTGAGACTTTGCGATGTTAAAATGTAGGGAATTTGGGGCTCTGGAGATTTTAAAACTTTTAAGTTTGAGAACTTTTTATATTTGAAATTTGAAGATTTGAGAATTTGAAACTTTAGGAACGTGCAATATCATAGACTTGAAGTTTTTAAAATTCAGTATTTAAAGAATATAGCAGTTCAAGGATTTGGGACATTGGGTAAATGGGACTTTAGGTATTTAAGATCACAGGAATTCGAAATTATAGTATTTCAGGCCTTCAGACTTAGAACTTTGAAAATATGGATCTGTAGAAATCCAGGACCGGAATTTGGGTTAATGATCATACTTACAATAACACTCAACCCTTCCGCTTTAAAAATATGATCTCAACCTTCATAAAAAGGGTTAAACATAATCAATAAGTCATTCAAGCCTGTTCCCCCATTTTCCTCAACAATTTTTCCACAGTCGTTCAATTCTTAGTACCCAATTTGTTAGCTTTTTTTCATCCAAGCTAATGCTCTTAAGATAATCAAGCGCTCAATCAAACGAGTTTGGATAATGGAATGATGGCAATATATTATCAAAGAAAAGTATCGATCGCAATAACATTATCATACATACAAGTATCATATATACTCACCGAAAAAGAACCAAACGTAGGCGTAAGCTATGTCTGCTGGTTCAGTCGCCTCTCTGTATCGAACACACCGTTCACCTTTGTAATAAACACCGAAACCCAGAACCGGAAAGCTCGTCAATGCCAGAGCGACCAACCAAAGCACCAGCATGCAACGAACAATTACCGGATACGTCACCTGCTGGAGAACACATGGGTGTCACAGATTAGGCGGCACAAGAATCAATCAATTTCTTCGTCGATATCATCGCGATAAGATTAAGTGAATCGTCCTATAAAAATGAACGAACAGGTTTATCTTTTTCCTTATAGCTGGTTGCCATGCTTGGAGCATTTGAGGTCAAATATCAGAAGAGTTTTCTTTGCGTGACTGGGTTTTACGTTTTTTCTTGGATTTAATTGGTAAAATTGTGAGTTGCGGATTTGGTAATCGATTTTGGTAGAAATTACTGGGGTTGCAAATTAAAAGATTGTTAAATTGTTACGTAGTTAAATTTTCAAGTTAGAGGTTGCAAATTTGAGGATTTCAAGATTTCTGAAGGTACGAATTTCTGGTCGTTGAAATTTTGGGAGATTCGAGTTAGAGGATTTTAGGGTTTCTGAAGGTTCGAATTTCTGGTCATTGAAATGTCGGAAGATTCAAGTTAGGGGATTGTAAATTTTAGGAGGGTCGAATTTCTGGACTTTAAAATTTTGGGAGATTTGAGTTAGGGGGTTTTAGGGTTTCTGATGGTTCAAATTTCTGGACGTTGAAATTTCTCAAGATTCATATTTGGGGTTTTTAGATTTTAGGAGGGTTGAATTTCTGGATTTTAAAATTTTTGAAAATTCGAGTTAGGGGGTCTTAGGATTTCTGAAGGTTCGAATTTCAGGATTTTTAAATTTCTGGAGATTCGAGTTAGGAGAATTTTAGGGTTTCTGAAAGTTCAAATTTTTGGCCTTTAAAATTTCTCAAGATCCAAATTTGAGGATCTGAAGATTTCGGTAGGGTCAAATATTCAAGTTTTTAATTTACCAAGTTTCTTTCAGATTTCCAAATTCCAAAAATTCCCAGCAATCCCAAACCTTCTAAATCTCCAAATTTCTAAATCTGAAAATTCCCACCCTCCCAAATTTTCAATCGTTCAGATTGACAACCAAATTTCAAAGTCCTAAAATATTGAAATCTACTTTCTTCCAACTTAAAAAATTCGCTCATCAAAAAATTTAGAATGTCTCGAAATTTTTAAGTTTAACACCTAAATTTGAGTACACCGTTAAAAGTCTCAACAAAATCCAACTCTAAACAACAATTTACGTAACCAGCACTATTCAGTGAAAACTTGTCAAATATCGTGTAACATTTGCCACGTGTGATGTTTAGTTACACGAAACCGTATCAAACTGACGACAGAAAAGTCAACGAACTTTGGTGGCAACGCGTGACGAAAAACAGTCGACGAATATTGATTCAGTTCTAATGGACCTCCAATGACTTTAACACGGCCAATCATATCAGAGAAGCCGGAGCAGAAGAGTCCTCGATGTTTCGTAAACTTCACGCACTTTCCTACGAAAGGTTTTTGGCCGCGACCCTGCAAGCTAAAATAGGTGAACTATGCGTCAGATTGACTTTAAGGTTTCTTGACTCTGTAATATTATATACACCTTCGATCTTTTTATAGAGATGAAGAAAAACGCGGAAAAGGATTCGCTGCGTTTCGTCATGGGATGAATTTCGTCCACAGTGAAATCGGAACAACACTATTTGTCATTCGGTGAATTCGAAATTGCCGTAAACAAATCGTGTTTAATCTCTGGTTCTTCGTTATTTAAACCTGTGATTCATGTCGTGTTATTTTCAAGTGAAGATAATTAAGGAAGACCAAAGTAGCTTTTCAAGTACTGTAATCAATAAAACAGGCACGTGGCTACTTGAAATATTTAAGACGTGTACTCGGAGTTTTTATTACAATCGAATTGGGGCATCAGATTCCATTATGGCGGATTACCGGACATAACCTTCGTATAAGATAATTTAACACTAAAACTAGCAACCCGGTCAAATGACCCCTCCACAAGTTTCTTATTATAAGGTACACATTTTGTTAACCCCTTCCCGTGCCATTTATTTATCAGATGCGTTAGTCAAGACTAACTATTCAGGGCTATAACATTAAAACGAACAAAGAAAATTAAAATGTTGTGAGTATTTTATATTCAGGTGTCCTTGATAATGCAACTTATAGTTGGACTTAAATTTCAAGTTGAAAAGTATTCAAAATTTGAGTAAGGTTTATCACATTTGAGGTGTAAGTGCGTCACGAGTGAGACTCGTTAAAGCACGGGAAGAGGTTAAAGCATTCCTTGAAATCAGTATTGATTTTCATCAAAATAAAGAATGAATGTTTCGTCGCTTATTTATTTTTGGACTTCATCTTCATTTTCAAACTACACACTATGTCGGAAAAGTAATAAAACTTTTCAAATTTAAGGAAAACTAGTGCCATCTATTAAAACAATATTTTATCTGAAAACAGTATACCTTCCCTACAAAACACAACAATCGTTATTGGATTCGAGCAACGAATTGTAAACTTGTAGCGTTTAATGCGACAGAACCTTTCGTCATCGACGAAATAAAATACAAAATGATTTTGAATAAAAAAAATTAATTTTGTCAAAATAACTCATTCTTTTCTTTCTATTAAAAAGGTTCTGTTATTTTTCCATCATGTGTAAGTACACATTATATGCCGGTAGGTTGTGTTAAAAGACATAAGGTTATGTTTATTTTTTAATGAAAGCCATGTTTAAATTTACCGAAATTCGTGGATAAAAATGAAGATTCCCTATATGGCTCGAGTGTCACGAAATCGCGATCCTCAAAACAGAAAAAAGGGAAATGAAAGCATCGGGAGCTTTATCGTCCGTTGCGGAGGCGGCTAAGTGCTTTCAAGGGGAAAATGAGAGAAAGTCCTTTTATAAGAAACAGTGGAAGGCTCACGTACGCAGACAAAGTGGAGAAAATTAAAGAGGGTGTAATAAAAAGAAACCCTAATTTCTCCAACATTGTATCTTGCGTTTAAAGCTGATCGTTTCATTGTTTTCCGCGATTCTGAATTTAATAGCGATGCGTTCGGTAAATGGATCGAATTAGAAACAGATTGAGTTCACGCAATCCGTGAACTTGAACCGTCATTTCAAACTGACGTCTCGTCAGCAAGCTACTGAATGCTCCAAAGAAATTCAAGAACCTTGAATATGAGAGACGGCAAGACGTTTATCAAAGAAAACGTTGTTTGCCGGAAGCGAAAGTTACAAGTACCTTCAGTTCAAAAGCTCAACAAAATAACTTTTTCATCTCATAAAATAATCGATTAGAGTACTTCGTCGTCAATCGAGTATTTATTATTTCAGGGTTTTATCGATGGAGTAATATTAGAAGCACAAAACAACGGTTTACGATGAAACTTATTGGGAAACAATATTCGCGATCGACTGCGATTATCGGAGATAATGCGATGTAAACTTACGACGATGACGTCAATACCCTAGATACAATTTAGCAATGGAAGCACTGTATCAGTTTTTGGTTAAACGATGAGTGTCTGGGGAAATCTTTCAGAAATAAATTTTAATTTGCCAGAAGTATTCGAGAATTGTTAATGAAAACTTCAATTGTCTTTTGTAGGTTTGAGACTCGGAAAGTTTGTAACAATGGTTACCATAGAATAAAAAGTACCTACATAATTTTTAAAGGTGAGCTGTTTAAATATAAAACTTTTGACGTTTCTTTGAATAAAAGTTTAAACATTGAGTATAGCATTTTTCTGAGATTTTAAACTTCTAGTACTCTAAAGTTAATTATAATAATTGAGAAATTTAGAAGGAACATAAAATGATCACATAGAATAAAAAGTACTTACATAATTTTTAAGGGTGAGCTGTTTAAATATAAAATTTTTAACTCTACTTTGAATAAAAATTTAAAAATTGAGTATAGTATAACAAGTTTGTGAATAGATTTTAAACTTCTAGTAATCTGAAATTAATTATAATAATTGAAAAATTCAGAAAGAACATAAAATGATCACATAATTAAATAATTTAACCTTGAAGTATAAAGACATAATAGATGTAACAACTACGTCGTAAAATTTTTGTATTTATTTTAAAATGCTTAAATGTCCATATAATGTCCGTATAAACATCTAAATTAGAGCACTATATAAACTCCATTTCCAAAATTTTCCAATAACATTCGCGCGTATAATTTATCGCAGTAGTAACCGTCACACGTAACCAATTAATTTCTCGCATCCCCAAAGATCCGTATAATCCATAGAATCCACTTAACCTTTCGAGGAACCCTTAATTTCGGAGAAAAATCGATTCGCGAAGCGGACGAGGAATTTTGAAAGCTTCACGTTGCGCAACCCTACAAGCAGCATCTCACTCGTTACTTCATGTATCTGCTTCGAAGGGGGCCGAAAAAACGAGGCATCGTAGTTATTCGGTGTCGTGAATCACTCGTTAAATCGCACACAAGTAGCTACTACGAGAAAATTTCGCGGAGATAATTTTACACCGTTCAATTTACTTTGGCTACCGTTTTTCGATCGCCTCGTGAAAGTGTCGTCGAGATTGCCGATCTGTTCGGATCGTTAGACGCGAGTACGCCCACTAAGTTCCTTCGTCTATGTAATCTCCTCTGCTTTCAACCGGTCAGCCTTGGTCGAAACATAAGTAAATCCGTCGCGTCAGAAATTTATGGTGCACGTAGAGTCCCTGGGGAGCTGCTAACGAGCTTTGGATTTTCACTGCCCCAGTGCTCTCCAATTTGCTTTGATCGACTGATTGCGCTCTATTTTTGCGGGTACTTCGATCTTGATGGAATTAAATTGAACTCTGTCATTGAATACTGTCATTCTGTTTGTATCGTGCTACTTTGTAAATTACCATGAATTGCACATTACTCTTTATTACGTCAAACTCAGAGCTTCACGTTTGTTCACATGTGAATACACATGTCAACATGTGTTTTTACTGATGCAAATTTGGAATTTTTTATATTTGTAATTTAGAGATCGATCAATTATTAAGTTAGAACTTTGGGAAGATTTTCGTATCTACATTGACTTGTAAGGAAATATAATAATCAATTGGGATTACTGTATCATTGTATCATGTATCAATTTTTGATGTGAGAGTTTTGCTAATATGTGATATATTACATATTTAAGTAGTGATACATTAACTAATATCAAAGATTCCTCTATAGAAAATAGCAATACTGTGCAACAAGGTCCGAACACCTACTATTACATATTTAAGTAGAGATACATTGTCTACTATCAAAAATTTATCTATAGAAAATAGCGATAAAGTCCTAACCCCTACAAGTCTCCGAAACTT
This sequence comes from Megachile rotundata, assembly GCF_050947335.1. Taxonomy (NCBI): domain Eukaryota; kingdom Metazoa; phylum Arthropoda; class Insecta; order Hymenoptera; family Megachilidae; genus Megachile; species Megachile rotundata. Next base: position 6,894,240 of record NC_134991.1, on the reverse strand, counting down.
CAAAATTTTCAAATTAATAAGCTTAAATATTTGTGAACAGTGTTTAACACGTAGCACATAACTTCTGTAATTATCAATGTATACCAATATTTCGATAGTTCGTTAATTGCATCGTAGATGAGAAGCTCTAAGTTTAATGGAATCACGTATGTTGCTCGTAACTTTGATAGCGAGGTACCGACCTCGTTACATAAATCCGTGGAAGTACATAATGAAGAATTTGACGAAAACACTGTACGTGAGTGAATACACGTATCATAAGTAAAAGTTGGACCTCATTGTAAACCGGTGCAGAAACTGGAGAGAAGTATCCGAGTGGGATTAATTTTCACTGACCTTGAATCGCCTCTCAAAACTCAACATTCATTGAATCCTTGAAATTTAGCATTGGGATTATAGATTCTATTGCTGCTTTCATTTTCAAATTCATTTCATTTTAAAAGTATCTGAAGAAAATTTTCGATCGATTATATATTATTAACCTTAGGATTCGATATTGTTTCAGTATTCTGAATAAGAACTGAAATACATTGACCACCTAAGGTCTCTAAAGAAAATTTTCGATCGATTATATATTGTTAACCTTAGGATTCGATATTGTTTCAGTATTCTGAATAAGAACTGAAATACATTGACCACCTAAGGTTTCTAAAGAAAATTTTCGATCGATTATATATTGTTAACCTTAGGATTCGATATTGTTTCAGTATTCTGAATAGGAACTGAAATATATGTATTGACCACCTAAGGTCTTCAATTTTACAATGTCGTTCAGAATGTTATTAGTACTCCGCAACCCCAAACTTATACAGAACCTATTCTTAGATTTCGTACATAACTGTTATGCAAATATTCTATTCAATCAATCTATCCGAATGGACTATTGATTTAAAAGAGTTCCACACGTGGCCATATTTGGGTCACAATATGGGTCACGCACTTTTCACCGCGAGACAATGGGTACAATTGTATTCAACACCTATGAATGTACGTTTTTACTATTAGCTCCCATAAGTGAAAATGTTTGCTGAATTAAATATTGGAGCCCAAAACATGTTTATGACGAATAGTTAAACAGCGAAATATAGTCAAATAGTTAAAGCAAAATAGTCTCACAAGTTGAACCAAATAGCGAAACAAAAATTGATGCAAATATCTTCGAACAAAGATCACACGAATCTTATTTCGCCCCGAATCTCTGTTTAGAAAATGTATCACGGAAAATGTAAACGAAACGTGGCGGGAACTAATCGAATGACCTAATAGATCGCACCAGAATCAGTTCTTTAATCGCTAAGAATAATTAGACGATGCTGTTGATCACGTAGCTTCTTTTTCTCGGAAATAACGCGAGGTTTTTTCGAGCTATCGCGTGTTATCACTATCGCGAGAATTTGGAGGTACACTCGCGTGTTTCCATGACCCATGACCCTTCGTAATCGTGATGCTTGGAATTACGTAGATCCTGTATCTGCATCTTTTGGGAGATTGGCGAATTTGTGAAAACTGTTCAAATGATAAGTTGCACCACCGATGATAGAGATCTTTGAATTTGTTTACAAATTTTGCGGTGAATGGATGTTTGAGGCAACACCATGACAATGGGATAAATACGCCACGTGCAAGTTCGTCGTATTGAAGAATGTGAAACGTTTTTAGGCAAGAAATGAAGTATTGAAACAGAGGTGTATATAACTTTCTTCTTTGGCGAAATTTTGCAAGCTTTTACTCTTTATTTTGATCATTTTCAACGCTGCTTGAAATATTTAACTGTGAGAATTTGGGATTTTGTAGAATTTTAAGGTTTTAGTATTTTGCTACTTTTGGAATTTTTTGGATTTTTGTAATTTTTGGGATTTTAGGAATTCTTGGGATTTTGAGATTTTTGGGATTTTAAAATATTCGAATTTTGGAATTTTGAAATATTGAAGTATTAGAATATTGGAATATTGGAATTTTAGAATTTTAGAATTTTTGAATTTTTGAATTTTTGAATTTTTGAATTTTGGAATTTCGGAATTTTGGAATTTTGGAATTTTGGAATATTGGAATATTGGAATATTGGAATATTGGAATATTGGAATATTGGAATATTGGAATATTGGAATATTGGAATATTGGAATATTGGAATATTGGAATTTCTAAATATTGGAATTTTGAAATATTGGAATTTCGGGATATTGGAATTTTGAAATATTGGAATTTCGGGATATTGGAATTTTGAACTATTGGAATTTTGAAATATTGGAATTTTGGGATATTGGAATTTTGGAATATTGGAATTTTGGTACCTTCAGAATATTAGAACCAAAACTTAGAAATTTCAAACTAGATCTTCCACAAAATTTCAAAAAGCACTCCAACTGCTTAAGAACACATCAGAGACATGCTTTAAAACTTAAGTATAGAACCTGAGTACATAGCTTGTGCAAATAATTCACGTTTAGGGATTTTAAAAATGCAATCCATCGTTTAAATCATCAGCTACAACCACACCCAGAAGAAAGTTAAAACGGAAGTGGTATGTTATGACGAATGAATTATATTGAGGTAATGCATGTTTCGATGCCAGTTTAAATAATTGTTTCCGCCGCGTCTTAAAAGGCGGCAAATTGATATAAACGAATCATTGTTTCTGGCTGAATGATGAGATTAATATTCGCATGTCGTTCATCCGATACTGCAATCACAAGATTCGCAAGAATGTCAATGCGAAGGACTTTTCTATCATTGATTCCGTTGGCGTGGCACGCGTCATTCGAATGTTCGATAATTTTTATATCGATGGAGCTGATCGTATCATTAAATTTATGCAGCATTTCAAGGATACGCTCAGAATAATATTAAACATAAACATACCTATTCTTGAAGAAGGTAAAACAATATATAAAATATATTAGGGGTACCGAAAAGTAATCTTAAATCAACAAAATAATTTCCATCAGTTTCTAACGCTTTTAGCTAGCGCAAAGGCAATTGTTCCCTTCTTAAAAAAAGTCCTTCGATTTTTCATACAAAAACTTTGAAATCATCGAAGAAATTTTGATTACTTTTCGGTACCCCTAATATTATGAAACAAAATATTTTAATAATTAATGTGAAATTAACACGAAGTTAAATCTCAAAAGCTCTAAAACATTTTTTCGTGCGATGGAAATAAGTTTTTAAAGTTTGAACGTAAACACTTCCCAAGATGTCGAAAGACCAACGTACTCTAATATCAATAGAACGTCAAATAGTTCTGTAATTTTCAGCCCATGTTCACGCTACTTCCAGTTAAAAAAATGGGTCAGGTCTACACGCAGTGTACAGCCTATGTAACGTGACCCTTATCACGTACAGATAAAACCTATGGAGATCATTCCGTTGGGTTAATATCTTCTTTTACTCCTGTTTATCTCTATGGCCCACAAAGTGTCAGTCTTTCGAACAAAGGGCCGTGACAGCTTTTATGACACTAACATTGAATCTAATTGCTGTTCTCAAAAGTCACTGTGCATGTAGAGATGTGAACCATCAAATATTTCTTCGCTAAAATTTATTATAATTTGATGGTACTCGAATATGAAGTACTAAGGTACCTCGATTACCTTACTAAGGTATTTCAGCTCAACCTTGAAATATGGCAAGGTTTAATCCCAAAGTTTCACCCAAATCAGATAACGAATTATAACTATAAAAAATAATGTTATAGCATTATTTGATAAAAATGCTTAGTGTGTTTATTAATCAGTTATGTTGTGAAGTTTGCGTGATCGTGAGATTTCAGCCAAAATATTTCTGAGGATAAAAAAGTTTTGTGAAGGGTTTATAAAGCTCAATACGAAGGTCAATCCTCTAGGAAGGTTTATCAAGGATCTTGACTTACTTTCTGATAAACGAAGGGCCTGGTCAAGGCTAGCCACCTTTCGGCTGCCATCACGATGGCGACGCAACCACTGAATAAGCCAAATAGTCTCCACACCACGCGAAGGGAGCAAAATCCTCTCGTAGATATCACGCTGCCGACATAAATTGTGATATACATCTGAACCAACATCCCTAACAAAGCAACAAGATCGTTGATCGCCAGGCAACGAAGCATCAGCAAGTGTTTTCGGTTCCTCCTCTGAAACAAGCGAATCCATCAATTATTTTCGATATACCCAAGAAAATTCCGTTGGGAAAACTCGTTTCTTCGAGTTTCAAACTTTATCGTTTCTGGGCATAATTTATCTATTTCGTTAAAATATACGTAGCTGTGTTTTGAATCGTTTTTTTCTGTCGTGATCAAATATTGATCTCAGAGGATAATGTCTGATTACGTCTTTCGAAATTCTTTTTGATAACAAAGACTTTAATAGCAGCATTATTTCATTTCTTGTAATTTTGCAAGTGAAATATATCTAAAACATTGTTATAAAATTTATCGGTGTAATTAGGGTATTTTTATGGATTAAAACGTCTGCATTAACAAGAATATTATCTAAACAATTTCCACGTAATGAAATAGGTACACATTTAATAAAAATTTTACAACACAAGTTGAAACAATTTATAAGTTAAAAATATAACGAGTGAATATCTGTTACAACTTTGTATTATAATTCACAAGAATTTGTACTTGAATATTTAAAAATATTCGACCAGGAACTAATTACAGTGTCTCAAATTAACTTGAAGTTGATTGACGATGGTAATTACTTGACGTAATCGTTTCTAGGAAAGTGTTTTTACCTTATCTCGATGAAACAAAATGACTAAAGCAGACACGTTGCCGATCACACCGGTTAGGTACACAAGGGTGAGCACCACCTGAGTAGCGAAGGTCACGTGCCTCTTGGTATCTTGTCCGCTACCATTTGCTCCGGTAATATTAGGTGCCATCGTAGTCGAGTTGAATAGCATAATCAAGGTTTCGTTCCAGTCTTCCGTCGAGGTGAGCGACATTTTTGACTCTCGTAATCGTCAAATAAAAGCAATCGATACACCGTAAAGTCCCGCGAAATTCGTACGAACGATCTATTTCAAACGGAAGTCGTGACGTGATTAGCGATGCAACGATTCAGAGACCTCATTGTTTATTATAAATTATTCCGCGTTCACGATCTTGGTATCATTGCGCTCAAATCGTCTCGAACCCTTTATCTCGGTTTTCCTTTACGTGAACAGCAACCGTAGAAAACTACAAAATTTCCTATTAGAGCATAGTCATTGTTCGAAAACGTCTCTCGGCTTATGTATCGTTACAGGCTATCGTGCACACATTTGGTGCCCTATTATCGCGTCGCTCCCTTGCGTATTACCGGCGCTGTTGCTGTTTAGGGCCTGCACTCGTAGAGTTTCTCATGAAACGTGACAACGTTGTAGCTGGACCCTTTTGTATAACTACCTGCTTTCCCGGGCCTTTATTTCATCCAGCTTGCGCGTACGGTGTGTCACAATTGCCGCAACGAATCCACTCTGGTTCACCGATTGATTTTCGGCAAAAACTCTTACTTACAACACGAAGAACAATTTTTTACCGAATTCCATCAACCGAACGAGTAGATTATTAATTTCAATAAAACGAAGTTGCACTTTGGAGTCAAAAATTAATATACTTTGAGTGATAAAAAAAATCGCGAGTTTAGTGAGATTTCATTGACTGAATCGATTTGATCGACTGTCGACGAAATTGCGTTTCTCAATTCCTTTCAAACCTCGATCAACGCGGCTTGATAGCTCAACACGTTCTTCTCGTTGGAAAATATCGGAGAATTAACGATGTGAGTCTATAGTCGAGTTTGAAGATACGGGCGAGGAGAAAGCGCCTCCTGACTCCTTCGACCGCGAGAGTCGCCGCCACACTGATCCAAACCACGCGGTTGCCTCCACTTTTGTTTACAAACTATGGATCCTATGGGTCTGGGCATGCGCCGGAATTTGAAGTCAGCGTCCGTTTGGCGCCATGTTTTTGGACACTCTTTTTGACTGATACGGCGACTTTAACCGTCGCTATTTGCATTTTGTGCTGAGTTGGAACTTGTAGAAACAATTTGAGGTGAGAAAAATGAACTTATTTTCACTATTTGTTGTATCTGTTTAAGATGACGCGAAATACTTGTGCAAGGTAGTAGTAAATCAATCGTAAAATATATTCATATATTCATTTATTAATTAAAGCAGTCACCAATTAAACGTAATTTATAATATGTGGTTTGACGATTATAGAAATATAATTCAGGGTTAAATAGAACAAATGTAATAATTTTTTTTCGCGTTCAATTTTTTCAAACTTCTTCCTCAATTTTCTCATAACCAATAATTTTAATTACCCGTAAACCATGTAGAATTCTATAAAAATCTTCCCAATCGCACTAAAGCCTTCCAAATAAAAACGTAGTGTCTCAACCTTTTCGACTTCGACGCTGTATTTCATCAGAGTAATGTAAATAGAATCTCGAACAATTCGCAAACGTGTAAATGCGAACGTCGAGGCGTTAGACGCGTTGAAATTTCGTCGGCATGCAGATACTTGATAAATAATGCATCGTACATATAGTTTTCGTATACAAGGCGGCATTCACCATTCGCATTGATAAATAATTTCAGGCACGACACGATAAATGTTCGTCACGTGTGTAAAGTACACATACTTCTCTCAAGGATGCAGGACACAGTGGACAGGGATGGTACGTTAGAATGGCGATGAACTTCGCACGGATTAGTCAAGATTTGGACGAAATCCAGGAAAAGTGGTGACACGATAAGCGACTTATCTGCGTAGTTAAATTTCTTACGTCTCTGCTCTCGATTGTTCGAGATGTGTAAACATGTTCTAAATTTCTGAGTCAATTAACACTCTCTATAATGTTCTTTCTACGGGAACCTTTTCTTTGCAATAACTGTTTAACAAGAAAGACTTTTCCTTCAATTAATTTTTCTCGTAGAGTTTTCCACGTGTATTGTTGATGCACCACCTTAAACCGGAAAGGAAATGCTAAAGAGAAGAAAAATATCAATAGAAAGCAGGTCGTATGCATTTGTGTCGCTGCATGGAGGTCACCACGAGTTCAATGAATTATCTCGAGGTGAACGAACTATTATGTGGCTGCGAGACGGCCAATAATTGATGTCTTTTTTATCCAATTTACTACCGCTTAAACCGAGGTAAATAATATTGTTTTATGTATCTGTTATATGTGACATCGATTTTTTTCACCAGAACTGCGGACATCAAAGAGGGTGTTAGGTTGATCGTTTGGCTCGATGCCGCAGAAAGTGCGAGCAGGTTGTTACGTTTTCATATTTTTAAATCCATGGATTTATAACTTTTTTAATTATTGAATCAAATTTTTTAATTTTAAAATTATTGTGTATTTGAATTCTCAAATTTTCAAGTGTATCTTAAAATTCTTGTATTCACAATTTATAATATTTTCAAGTTCTCAAATTCCAAAGAGTTAAAGTTACTAAGTTCCCAAATTCCCAAATTCCCAAATTTCTAGTTTCTCAAATTCTCAAATTCTCAAATTCCCAAATTTTCAAATTTCCAAATTCCCAAAATTTCCAAATTCTCAAATTCTCAAATTCCCAAATTCCCAAATTCCTAAAATTTCCAAATTCCCAAATCTGCAAATTCCAAAATTTCCAAATTTCCAAATTTCCAAATTTCCAAATTCCCAAATTCTCAAATTCCCAAATTCCCAAATTCCCAAAATTTCCAAATTCCCAAAATTTCCAAATTCCCAAATTTCCAAATTCCCAAATTCTCAAATTCCCAATTCCCAAATTTCCAAATTCCCAAATTCCCAAATTCTCAAATCTCCAAATTCTCATATTTCCAAAAATCCTTAAATCTCCCAAATTTCAATTCTCCAAATCCCTAAATATCTAAATTCTCAAATCTCCAAAGTTTCAATTCTCCAAATCCCTAAATCTCCAAATTCCCAAATCCCCAAATCCCCAAATCCCCAAATCTCCAAATCCCCAAATCTCTGCATGTTACTGTCTAAAAACAATTACCTCATTTGTTCAGTTACGTTCATACGAGATTTCATTTAGTTTCACCGAGTGGCGTTTTTCAATTTTTCATTCGCATTTCGTTATAGATACCGCCATTCTTCCGCGAAGCTAGATTAAGTTAATTAAATATCGAACAGAGGAGTCAGTGTTACAATCATTAATGAGAGGAGCTTCTTATTTCTCGCGCTATTGAAGACCGCCAACGAATCGCGAGCACGCGAAGGCGATTCAACTGTTATGCAAGCTAATTACAGCGATCAAATTGAGCGTGCAAAACCATTAAACAGGCGCCTCTGGTGAGGTTGCGAATCGTCCATCGGTTTTGGGTCAGATTTAAATCATTTACACCATTTTACATGAATATTAGAATTTTTATAATTAAGATATCTTGGTCCTCTGAACAAACCGATTTTACCTTTAAAATTACAGATGTCTGCATTTACTCATTTAATGTATTTCTTAACAAACTCGAACTGTTATGTCAACTATAATCGTTTTGTTTATCCCGAATAATGTTAATCCAAAACTGCGGCGAATGAAGACCAAAGCTTTATTTTTGTTGGATCCGCAATTTACTTGCAAGTCACACGAATCGTGGTAGACTGTTTTTCAAAATTGTCACGAATCGTGGCCTTCGTGTTTGTACTTCTAGCGGGATTTTGTTGATCCGGAAACGCGAATTGGCTGGCGCTAATGCAAATAACTATTCAAGAAAACAGATGTTCGTGCAAGAAACAGTATTCAAAATTATCGCATGTTGAATCACGTAGTTTTAGTTACGGGGTTGAAACATGGGGTAAAAAGGAGAACAATTCGGTTAGGAATCGGCGGAGCAATCGTGGCTTGCCCTCGATAACGACTGCCATTTTCTTCTTTCCTGACTAGGTTCACTGGACCTCGTAAAGTCAATTGATGAGATAATTGCGGTTGTCTCGTTTCCTGCTGCGACACGATTGAACACTTTTTGTAGCTCGGAGTATTCGGTGGTATTGAAATGGGCATCGATGAAAAGGCGAAATTGTAATGTCGGGAGCTATTTTTAAAGCGATCGCCGGAGATCATCTTTGCGAATGCAAAACGTTCATCATCCGCATTCATGCGACGAGAGAATGCAGGAGCATATAATGAAGGTTCATCTTTAGATGGCGATCCATAAACATACAATGGGTAATATCGAAACTAACGTGGAAATTCATTTAAATAAAGATCGACGCCATTCTTGCATAACGATCATGCTGCTTTTGTGGCACGTGATACGAATACGTTGGGTCTCCAAATTCTTCTGTGAGATACAATCGATGCTAAACTGACGGAAATACGAACGTTGTAAGTATTTAATTATGGCTCATTATTAAACTCTACCGACGTGACACTTTATCGGAATTAAACGATTAGGTGTGAAACTTGGGTCGAAAATTATCAATGTTTTTTTATAGATAATAGATAAGTAATATTCTGTTTAAACGGGACAAAGAAGGTGTTCTTTGAACTTGCAAACATAAATAGGAGATTATTATACCTCTCTATGATAAAAGTTTAAAAATATTTTGTCACGTAAGGGTTCCGGATTTACGATTATCTGCTACGATAAATACGTCAATTTCGTTGCGTGTTGTGAAAATATATCGAATAAACACGAAGCGTAGATCAATTTTATTTGTATTTCTGAAGATGACACAATGTTTTTGTTTATCGTTTTACGAACATAACAAAGGGTACCATATGAAAAAATAATTTTATTGTACTTGTTTCGGCTGCTGCACAGATGTATTCATGTGTTGCATGTTTATGACACACGATGTGGGAGGTTGAATTACTGTATTTCGAGGAATAGCTTTTAGCTGCTTTTACCTTTTAAGATTTTAAAGATTTACTTTGTTCATGACTTTATTGTAAATAAATTGATGACCACTTTCCCATAAGTTTATATTAATAATTAAAATATTGCAATGTAAAATGTTTTTTTTTAATTCATGCAATGGCATAAGAGATTATTATAACATACTACTGTCCAACCAAATTAATATAAATAACCTAAAAATATTGATCAAGTGATGTTTGTATTTCTTTTTAATTCTGCAGCTCCAAAAATGGACCCGCCATCGTCATCTAGTGGTAAGGTTAGGAACTAATAAATCACAGGGGTAATTATTTAGGGGAATAAGTCTTCACAACTTTATTGAAAGGTGTAGAAGGTTATATATTTTTAATATTATTACAATAATCTTTTCCGCTTGGGAGTGATTTTACCGATGCCATTCTATGGCTGTATTAATTGATCACAAGATGGCTGTAGGGTGTGCCATAGCGTAGCATTTCTTGCGGTGGCGGGCGTTTTAAACTACAGTGCCCATGTTTCGTTACTCCTTAGTGAAACTGTAGAGAATTTCTATTTTTAATGCATAGTAAGCGACATTTGGAAGTGACATAAACATTATACAAATTTTGTTGAATACACATTAACAAAAAAAGAACTTTTGTATTTTTGACTTCAGTTTTGTTACTGTTTCATAAAATGCTATTTTTTAATTATACCATTGTTACTTTTTATTTAAATTGCTTGCATTGTCTATCTGTGCTAGGGCAAGTTATTTCTTTCATAAAAAAATTCATTTTTATTTCCGTTAATTTTATCGCCAACCAACAGATGGCGTTGCAGAATCATTTTAAATCACACACATAAAAATTCAAGACATTTATAGTTTCTGTAAGGAAAAAATATGTTTAATTAAATATTCCCACGACAATGATACCTGTAATTAGCATGAACTTCCATCGAAGAAAGTAGACCATTTTTTATCTCCACATATACTCATCACCTAGAAGAAACTCATAATTAGTTTTTTCTACATGAAGTAATGTTTATTGAACAATTTTTTTCTTATTCTAATAATACTTGATGAGCTAAACAGTTGTCCATCCTGCATAGGAACGTAGCGATTAAACCTTGACCTACTTCTGGTGTCAGCGTGGTCAAGTGCATTATAGAATGTGCTGGCATCAAACTAACCATCCGTTTAAATGAAAGTGCATAAATTTGATCACCTTTCCCTGATACCAGAATGCTCATACGAAAAAATTCGAGGTTGAATCAGCAACATCCACAATTTGATGGGTTGAAAAACATGGTCAAATTTCTCAATACACTTTAGTCATGTAAAAGGCATGATTTCTCTGTAAAATGGGTGCAACGGAATGCACTGTTACGTCACTCGATTCGCACTACGGAACTTTCCGTACTTACGGAACTGTCCGTGGTAACTAAAAATGCTTCCTAATGTTAACAAACTGTTAAGAAGGTATATTTATAAAACATCTATCTTTTATCAAATTTTTATTTTATTTCATCTGATGAGAAATATTGTATTGATTACTAAAATTCGTTTTGATCGATCTGCAGGAGGGTTAAAAAATTTCGAAAACTTCCTCCAAAAAAATTGATTAAAATTTCAAACTGTGAATTAATTAGTGGTGGAAATAATTTTCTTACAATTTCCAAATACATCGACTCTTGATAGCAAGGGTTAATAGTCTGACTCTTCGCGCAGTTACGATCACTTTCGAGGAAACAAACGGGAGAAGAATCTCGCAGCCGATGGCCAGCATTTATCGATACTTTTATAGAGACCTACTTAAAAAAAACCAGTTGATCGATTCGCTGGACTCTGAATGAACGCACGACGATCCCGTTATCGTTTCGTCCGAGTGGGTCACCGACACCTCGACAGGATTTTACTCATAGCCGCTTCGACCTGCACGTATCGAAGTTGTGCCGTGAACAGACCGTTTCTTGCTTATACTTGGTGGGGCCTGACAGGACCGTCTCATGTTCACTGCACCTGTTTATTAATTTCTTGAAACTTTTACAATTTTTTATTACCTGGTCATAATTTTCTTTTCTTCATTTTTCAATTAGTGGTGATAAGTGCCTTCTACAATTACTGATCATAATTCGTTTATCTTCTTAAACCTTCTTCTTCGTCTTCCTGAATGTTAATCTTTCCCTCTGTTCTTGCAAATATTCTGCTGCAAAAGTTTTTACTAATTCTTCATGTATCTTGAAACTATTCTGTACTGAAACTCTTCCGTACCCAATGTGATGTATTACTAATAAAATTTTGGAAAATGTTTCTTGTCCACTAAATTGTCCACTTCAATGATTTCCCTTTACTTTTACACCACGTTCAAAATTAGCATGAACAAACACGTCTGTCTATTATCGCTACTGAATAAATTCATTTAGAATTGATACAAAGGTTTAAAGAAAACCGGCGAAACAAGTCCCGCAATCATAGAGCCCGTGCGTCACGCACCACCACACTCATTTACAATATTAATGTAAATTGTTGAAAAAATGGTGTGTCGTGCGACGAACGAAAGAGAGGGGATCTTGAAAGTGGAGCCAAGCTTCAGCCGTCCCTGGAAACCAGATGGGGTCTGAAAGTGCCCCGCGTGTTCGCCTCCGAGGAGTATATCCATGCAGTATTAGTGTCCGCGGGATCGAGTAACCTGTCGTACCTTTTTATCACTCTATCGCCAATAAAGGACGTTTTCGCCTACGTGGTGATCTTCTGAACAGTTTTGAAACAACTGATCATTGTCTCTGTTCGCTGATAAACGAAAAGGAAACGTTTTGAAAGGACTTTCTGGGCTGATAATCGAAACTGGATCGGCGAGTATGAAGATCGCCACGACCTTGTTCCTCTTCGTGGTCGTCGGTATGTACGATTTGTTTCTGGTTGATAAACGCAGCTTCTAACTTAAATGGGTGTTCAAGAAATAACTTTGAAAAATTATTTTAATTACAAGAATATTATTTTGGTACAAAGGTACCTTTGATTGGATCCTCTGTTGATCTTTTATTGTGCAAAAATTGCAGAGGACTAAACTTTTCTGACAGTTTTAAAAATTCTATCTTTATTAACTCTAACTTTATCTTTGAAAGATCTCTTTATCAAGTTTCTATTTACTTCCTGTGATACGATATATGATACAGTAATTACAAGTTGTTCACTTGATAAGTGATCTACGATTTCTTGGTTAAAATTTTTATTTCAGTTAGTCTTTAGTCTTCTAAATAATTTTATTTAGTCTTCGTACTTTTTGAGTTATATAGTTAATTCTTCATGCCCTGCAGTAAGAGCCTCTTTCTTTATAATACCGTTGGAGCAGCGTTTCGTAAGATATTACGCGAAGCGCGAAATGTGGTTCGCAAAATAAAGATGAAAGTCCGAACACCGTGTCATGTAATTGTCATCCGAGATCGTGACCCTAGCAATCAAATAAGGTTTCTGGCTCACTGGTTTCTTTTAGAATACTTATTTAAGCTAGTTGCTGCGTTACCAAGTGCATATCTAATACTTGGATATTCATGTGCAAATGTTTACATGTCACGATTTCTCATGAAATTGTGCTGCATGGTTGTTTGATTGGTGGCAAGTCTCGATAGAAAAGTTCGTGCTTGAAAGCACTTTAGAGATCTCAGTCATGACGAATATTTATGGAGAAAAATATGTGAGGTACTTTTACATTCATAAACGGATATTTGTATATTTAGAATGTTAAGAAAATATTATTATATCAAGGACTCATAAATTATAGTTAAATTATAGTTATAGTTAAGGACTCGTTACGAGATCATCAAAGTGATACAAAGCTTGTCATCACTTGAGTAAGTGATACAAATGAAATGTTAAAGAAATGTATGAAAATTTTCATATGTAGTATTTTTTTTAATATCGAGGCTTGTACCAAGATTATATTATTACAGTATTATATATATTTTAATCACCAGTTTTCAATATTTATTTATTCTCAAAAGAAGCAGTATATTGAAGCTTCGAACAAGGAATAAATTATTGGAAACTGGTTGTTCAAAGGACCCTTTTCTTTCTGGGTTACCTTGCAGGTATCTGGGCCTTTCAATTATCTACGCTTTGTATCAAAGCATTCTGTGCTATTGAACCTCGACTTATCTTTGACTGACTGCACTAGATCTTCTGCTCAAATTTCCCTATCTGATCTTACTATTATTTTACTGTTCTCTCAATAATTATCGTTTCTCTTACGGTACTAATCGTCTTCAGGGTGATCGCTATTTCTCTCGCTGTCCAATGTAAATACGAATGTTGGAATACAGGGCGATGTTACGTATTTCAAATCTTCTACATGATACTTCGCGTGTCAGTAAAAGTTTCGATAATTTCACGGCTTTTTTCCCGACAACTCAGGCGTGACAATCGTGTTGCGAGTAAAAAGGATCCTACAAAAATACGGACGATATTATGAAAATTTAGTTTCGATTCTTCTTTCACATTATGTCTTAATAAACTTTGAATGATTTCGACTATAAGCATTATAATCCTTTTTGTTGGATTTCTCGTTTCGTTTTAATGATAATATCAATCATGAATGATTGTGTAAATAATTGAGCTTGTACAAGTTTGTAGGTGTACCTGAATTCCTCAGAAACCAATTTCTTCTATCAATTTCCTCTACCAATTTCTGTAGCTAATTATCTTGAAGAATCTCATTTAACAACCAATTATGAATTCGTTATAACTACCTAACTTTAAAGCAATACTTAAAAGTCTTCAAACTCTAAAATAATAATAATGTCTAGAAAAGTATAATATAGCTAACAGCGACTCTTAAAATATTTTTCCCAATTAATCCGAATATCCAAATATTTCTTTCGCAGTTATTTTCGTTTTTTCTGAAGATAAGCAAACCATATTGCTATTCCGAACATAACCTCTCCGTAAAATGTGTTAGGTTAGGTTTCTCCCGACTAGGAATTTTCATTAGTATACACCTCACAAATCTGTTAGCCTGGAGTGTATATTTTCCACATAACAAGAGTTTCATGCAAACGACACACCGCGTAAAACGATGTGCAATAAGGCATTGAATGGCAGCGTTTCGAACGGAATCACCGAGGAGGAAAAGTAACAGTAAAGTCGATCGTACGCATCGGCGCGAACTAGAAAGTGCAAAAGCATCGGGTTTTCATTGCTAAAAACACAAATCGAATCGGAGGGTTAAATAGAACGTACAAGTTCTGTCGTCAATTACGGACACGCTCAGAGAAAGGGGATTGAAATCAAACCTCGTAATTGCATATTTTCAGTCAGTATCTGGGTATAATGGGCGAAGGTATAATGGGAAAATCTGGGTCACTAGAGGTCGGTATATCGTGAAAACTGTCGTGGCAATACTTTTTTTCCCTGTCATCGTTGGTCGTTATTATCGTGTCAATTCATATACTATACGTAACGTGCTCGCGGGATCAAACTTTCTCTGTATTTATCGAAAGAATGACTTTCACGTGGAGATCCGGTGATAATTACCAGGTTCGTTACGAAAACGCGATGCTATATCTGCATAACTTCGATCGTGTGGATTTGGCAATATTTATTGATGTGCTGATTTTAGAAAAATTTTATGTAATAGGTTAGGAGTGCTAGGATTTTCAATTATGGCTTTTAGAGCTTTGCTGTGTGCATGTTGTAGTAGGGATTCTTTAATGCTGTGATCTATTTTAAAAAATGACTTACAGAATTTCAGTGATAAGGTTTTAGGATTTTCCAGACAATTAGGTTTAACAATTCTTAAATTTAAAGATTCTACTCAAGGTTCTAAAATTTGACGTCATAAAATTCATAGTCTCAGGGACCATTGTTCAAAATGCTGAAATGTCAAATTTAATTAATTGCAATGTCTCAAAGTTACGAACCTAACATTCCTATATTTGAAAATACCTAATTCGTAAATACCTAAATACCTAAATACCTAAGTACCTAAGTAGCAAAGTACCTAAGTACCTAAGTACCTAAGTACCTAAGTACCTAAGTAGCGAAGTACCTAAATACCTAAGTACTTAAATACCTAAATACTCAAATACCTACATACCTAAATACCTAAATACCTAAATATCTAAATACCTAAATACCTAAATACCTAAATACCTAAATACCTAAATACCTAAATACCTAAATACCTAAATACCTAAATACCTAAATACCTAAATACCTAAATACCTAAAGACCTAAATTCCTAAATTCCCAAACTGCAGTATCCCATTTTCTCAAGATTCCAAAGTGTTAAAGCACCGAAATTCCCAAAGAAACATATGCTAATGAACGCAAATCATTGCAACATTTGATATTCAAGTTTTATTAATGGCAACATATTAGCAGTAGGTGACTACTTTCCAAAAATTAATGACCACATAAAACCTTTAAAAGAAGACAGCTTTCGAAACGAGCATGAATTCTGTAGAATAATTGTCACTTTATTGTGATAATAGATCCAGTAGGTTTTCGACGATGACGTTATTTAGGGAATCAGGTCAAACACGGATCATATAAATGTTTCCGGACTGGTCACTTTCTACACGACTGTAACCGTCCACTAAATCTCTTTTCAATGTCGGAACATCTTCAGTAGCTAACTCATTAACTTATCCTTTATTAGTCTAATTACATTTACAATTCAAATAAATTGACTGAAAATAAGAGTTACAAGAAAATGAACAGAAATGTTTGTGTCTCTTTAAATTTAATCTGTTGGAAGATTATTAATTAGAAGAATTAATGTGTTGGCTTGATTAACTGTAAATATTATATTTGTCAATGGGTTCTAATGTACAGTATATTTTTGTGAGACAATTATTGATTGAATTATGATAATAAACAGACTGTATAATAATGGTTAAAATGTACAGTTGGTTTAAATGTATAGTGTATTTTTGTAGAACAATTATTGATTGAATTACTATAACGAACAGACTTATTATAGTAAGCAGACTATATAAAATTTATATGATTTTATAAGTTGAAATTTTATGTCTATTATCAGTCGTTGACCATACAAATAATTGCACTCGAACTCCAAAAGTATATTAAAAATTCCAGTAAAATTGAAAAACGCCTGAAGTAAGCGTCATGACACAAACTCAAAGTAAGACAAAGAAGATCTATCATCAACAGCAAAAATCTTAGTGTACAGAGTTAATAAGGGGACAAATTGTATAGCAGGTTGTCATTAACAAATGGTTGGTGAACGACACGAAGGCGACTTTGAGAGGAGTGCCGTTCTCAAGGTAAAGGTAAAGGCCGCTCGTGAGAAAGTGTTGCGCGAGCAACAAACATCGTTACGTTGTTTCGCGTTAATCAGGAAGTCTGATAAATGAAGAAAAGTGAATTTTATCTTCGTGTCTAGCATTGTCCAATTATCTTGGGTTAACCACCGAGATGAACAGTGAAAGTGTGCTTACGATTTGTGTATCTCAAATGTCATCGTCCTCGATTTTAACGGAGATTTGAGTATGGTGCTAACCCCGCTCTTTTTCACGTTTTAAAGTGATGTAATATTTCGTTGGGGAATTTTAATCTATTGTATACAAGTCACGAAATGGTTCTGTGACCTTCCAGTTATAAAATGGGTGACCTTCTGAAAATTTGAATTTTTTTTATTGTTATAGTTGAGGATTTTAGGGTACTTGGATTCTAAGATTCTACGTTGATGGAATTCTAAATTTTCAAAATTCTGTATAATTGAATTTCTAATTCATAAAATTCGCAAATTTTGAAGAGGTAGATTTCTAAGTTATCAAATTTCTACATTTCCAATTTTCTAAGTAACAAGATTTCTAAAACTTTAAATTTCTGAATGACCAAACTTCTAAATGACCGAATTTCTAAATGACCAAATTTCTAAATAACCGAATTTCTGAATGACCACATTTCTAAGTTATCAAATTTTTAAAGTCTCAAACTCCTAAAGAGTCAGATCCCTACATTACCAAATTTCTAAATAACTAGATGTCAAACTCTTCAAATTTTAAATTTCCACATTTCTGTCACCAAGTCTCTAAATTTCCAAACACTCAAATAATTAAATATCGGTATAAACCAATATTTTTAAAGGATTCTTTCACATGTTCATTTCCGATTGATCGACGTGCACGCGACGTATTACGAGCAGGATGAAAAAATCAGGATACGGTAAATTCTAGAGACAGAAATAAAACGAATCACAGGGCAACGAAATTCCAACTCGACGATTATCTCTTCTTTGTCCTTTTTCTTGCAAAATAATTTCTGTTTGATTGCTTCGATGATTACCGCACGAGCTACGAAGAACGTAATACTGAAACAGGAAATGCAGTATCGTGAATTTTCCTATCATCGCTGAAATAACTTCATTTCCAACAATCTTTCAAACATGAATAAGCTGAAATTGCTTTAAAACACAATACTTCATGCATTCAGGCAGAAAATGTACGACTTTTGATGCGACGTTTAAGAATATCTTCTTCAATGTTAATTCTAATTTTAATTAGAAAAGTACAATAAATCTTTGAAGCAACGAAAGTAAATGTCCAACTAAATGCCATATGCACTTACATGTATTTCATAAATTGCGAAAGTTTTAATAAACGCTATAAACTATAAATCAATTGAAAAGTGAAGAAACACAAATTAAGAAGTGACTTTTTACGCTGATGTCATTAAAATTGCAAAAGAAGATTGCGTAAGTTTATTACTTTCAGCAACGAAAGTTTTGAGACCTCAAAACGCAACAAATTTGAGAATATCATAAAAAGAATAAAAAAAATATATGTCTTAAATTCTTTTAAGAATAGTCTCGCATGTCTGTACAACAACTCGGTCAAAGAGTGGGCCTGGATGTGTTAAGCTTTCTCGTTCGAAAATTTCACTATGCTTCAACGAGCATAACATAATTTCTACGAGCTGTCTCTTTTGTCGCGTACGTTCCTATTCCAAACGATTCTCTGTCTTTAATTCTTTGTAACGTTTACAAACGGACAAAGACCTTTTCATTTTTCTACGTGAATGAATATTTATTTTTGGTTTCGTCACTTCTTTCGACTCGCCTACTCGCTTTGGACGTTATGAAACATTTTACGAAACGTGGGATAATAAATGAGATATTTTATTTTTCTGAATTATTGAGTTGTCGAATGGGTTTATAGATGTAACGCGTGGATATGTGGTGCGTAGGAGAACGTCGTATAGAAATATTGCGAAAGAAAATTTGAGATGTAGAAATATAATATAACGCGTGCGAATACAGTGCACGGAAATACGGTGCGTAGAGATATAACGCAAGGATATATGGCGCGTGAAAATGCGACGCAAAGAAATTCGGCGCGTGGAAAATATGATGTATAGAAATTACAATATGTAGAAATTACAGTGCATAAAACTGCAGCGCGTGGAGATACAACGCATGGAAATATGGCGCGTGAAAATTCTATGCATAGAAATTTGAAGCGTGGGAATTATGACGCGTGGAATTAGGGCACGTGGAGTATCGACGCGTGGAATTACGGCGCGTGGAGTATCGGCGCGTGGAATAGCCAACGCATGGAATTACAGCGCGTGAAATGACCAACGCGTGAAATTACGCGTGGAGTAACCAACGCGTGGAATTAGGGCGCATGGAGTATCGGCGCGTGGAGTATCGGCGCTTGGAATAGCCAACGCGTAGAATTACGGCGCATGGAGTATCGGTGCGTGGAATTACAACGCGTAGAGTAGCCAACGCGTAGAATTACGGCGCATGGAGTATCGGTGCGTGGAATTACAACGCGTAGAGTAGCCAACGCGTAGAATTACGGCGCATGGAGTATCGGTGCGTGGAATTACAACGCGTAGAGTAGCCAACGCGTAGAATTACGGCGCATGGAGTATCGGTGCGTGGAATTACAACGCGTAGAGTAGTCAACACGTGGAATTACGGCGCATGGAGTATCGACGCGTGGAATTACGACGCGTGGAGTAGTCAACGCGTGGAATTACAATGCGTGGAGTAACCAACGCATAGAATTACGGCCCATGGAGTATCGGTGCGTGGAATTACAACGCGTGAAGTAGCCAACGCGTGGAATTACGGCGCATGGAGTATCGACGCGTGGAATTACGACGTGTGGAGTAATCAATGCATGGAATTACAATGCATGGAGTAACCAACGCATAGAATTACGGCGCGTGGAGTAACCAACACGTGGAATTACAGCGCGTGAAGTAACCAACGCGTAGAATTACGGTGCGTGGAAATCACAACGCATAGAAATTATAACGTGTAGGAATTACAGTGTACTCGTATAGAACTCCAGCGCGTGGGGATATGACGCGTGGAAATACGGCGCGTGAAGATAAAACGCGTGGAAATCAAAGTACATAGAAATCGAATGCGTCACCATACAAACCACTATACTTCTAACATTCCCAAACTACCATAATCCAAAACTTTTCCTATATAACATTTTTTAAACCTCAAAAATTCCTCCGCATCTTCGAATATAGGCCAAGATCACCTTAAAAAAGAGACCAATCACTAAATTACCTTTGCACCAAACTCCCAGGAATCAAATCTCCATACAATCGATTTTACTGCGATCACGATGATGCAACAACTATTTCCTTTCATAACACATCAAGTTTAACACATCAAGTTTAACACATTCAACGAATGAATAGAATGCCACGAAACAGTTTCATTATTTGGGCCATGAACTGACGAAATGTATTTCGTCGGAAATTATATCAAATAAATGTGAATTTCTGTTACCTCGCCCCGTAAAATTGCTCAATAGAATCGGCAGGATGTCGTAACTGATCCTTCTTTATTGTCGAAAGAGAAGCGTCATCGCGACCTTTTCTGAGAGGCGGAACAGATTTTGGAGGACGATGAACAACTCTTGGTGGACGTTGAATGTGGTCGAATGGTCGAGTTGGACTTTTCAAGTGGGTCAGTAGGCTGTGGCCCAATGGCACGCCTAAGATCCGGCAAATCTTCTCCGAACATGAATTCCGGAAGTACCTTTCACAAACTTTGGGACGTTCCTTGGAAAGTTTTGGCGTGATGTTCATTGGGTAGATTCATTAACCCTACGTCTTAACGTTGAAAGAAATACTATGTGTCATGTTCAGTTTATGTGTCATTACTTTTATTTGTAGACTTTTTATTTCTTGGGGTTTTGTATGTCTTCTAAGAAGATTTTTACGTCTTATCAATTTTTGAAGTTTTCTGACAAGATTATTAAGTCCCATCAATTTTTTAAGTTTTCTGACCGGATTGTTAAATCTTATCAATTTTTGAAGTTTTGCAAGAGTTTACACATTGTTAAAATTAAATTATTTTGTTATTGTCAGGTATTGTTCAGGTTTTATTCTTATCAAGTTCTTATGTTAACTTCTCACGATCCTAAATTAATAATATTTGATTTAGAGAATACTTTCAAAAATAAGTTATTAATTGACTAGTTTGGTTAATAAAAGCTTGTCATGTTTATAAAAATCGTACTCATCCAGCAGTGAAGGTTATACAAAAATAGAAAAGATCTATTATTAATCTAAATATAGAAAAGATGTGTGAGTAAACCAAAAATGGAAAAGATCTAAGGAGAAGAAATCCTCGTATGAGAAAAAGGCGTGATGTGAGTTTAGGATTGGTTACAGAGAACCTGAACTCCAATTTGCACATTCGAGTGTACACAATCTGTGTTTGAACTCTCTTCGACTTTCGTGTCTTTTGTCACGTGGAGAATCGCAAATAGAGGCAGAACTATCATTCCCATTAATTTTCATAGGAATACTACGAATTCAATATCCATCTTAGATGAATAGCCTGAATATTCATGATACGTAACATTTAATCACACGTTTGAAAATTATAAAGAAACAACCTTATATAGCTTTCGTTTGATCAAATTTGTTCTGATAACTATATGAGCCTAATCTTATTTAATATACTATTTGATATAAATTGACTATTGGATATAAATGTATAACTGCGATAAAACAGCTTTATCGAGGATCAATAGCACAGAGTAGTAAATCAGCGACTCAAATAATAAACTGGGTGTCAAAGGCCCATTTTCAGTTTAGATTTTAAGAGATGATCAAATCCCTGTTAACCGATCCAGATCTGCATACCGATGCAACTTTCCATCGCATAAGAAGCTTCCACATTTTTGCTCTAAAAATCCGGTCTGAACTTTCTCTGACTTTATCTGACTTTATCTGTAAAATTTTGTAATAATCGATTTAATTTGCTTTCATGTCGTGACTCCAAATTTTTATCACAGATCAAATCGCGAAAGTAAAATTTTACGAGTCCGAATAAACGGGTTTCACGAAAAATTTCCGAAACAGCTTCATGCAGAATTGCGTAAAGTTTCAAAATTGTTATCTTAAGTAAAATCGTGAAAGTAGAAACGCGAGCAAAGTGGATCGAAAAAGTGAATGATCGTGCAGTTACGATGGAGGCGAAATTTGGAAAGAGAGAGTGATCGGGATGAAATCAGTTGGAACAGGGATCCATGGTGTTCTTCTCTTCCGGTTTGGTTGCAGGATGCACGTGGCGGGAGACACTAGGGACGTGTGTGTTTCAATCGGACTTTGGTTTTGTGCTTAACTGCGCCTTCAAAAAGTCCGGCCTATTTCGAGTACGAAATCTTGGAGGGGTCAAAGGTTACGTCGGCCTGGGTGAGTCGGAACAACTGGTCGATTTTGCATCGGAAAAATGCCATCCTTCACAAACAAACGTGCAAATAATTTATAAGCCACGTTTTCTGTAAATGATGTACAGAACTGTAAATATGTTATATATTATTAATAGCAATTAGTTTAATCGTTAAAAAGAAAGGGAAATCGCTTACTTTGTTGAATACTAACATTTGGAACAATCTAATATCTAATTACTCGTTAGTAAATTGTAGCCTTTGGACATTTCAATCAATTCTGTTGATCACTAAAATTATTTTTTCAATCACTTGGTAATAACATACTTTCTATTTCTGTCTGTGACCTGGTTTTGTGGAATAAGAAACGTCACCCCATGCAACCTATTGTTATATGACAACTAATTCTCTGAACGTTTTAACATTTTATGTACATATAGTCTATGTTCTGTGGAAAAATGAGGACAATTACTGTCAAATTTATTTGTATATAGAGGTGACCAATTCTTTGTCTTATAGTAGTGAAAGAAATGTATGTTTGTAATTATAATTTGCCATATGTGAAATATTTCAAACTTCTTTATTCATGGCAGCCACGAGATCAATTTCAAAGAAAGCAAAGCAAATTACTAAGAGAAAATTACAAAGCAAATGTTTTAATAACGCAATCTCAAGTTTGTAACTATGTAAACAAATTCATTTCAAAACTATTAATACTGCCGATATTTCTTGAAAATTCTATTTCTTCGAGAATTCCTGTTCTACCTCAAAGCAACTTCAAAATGATTAAATGAACTGCGTCGAAAGGCATGCAACTATTTCGTTTGGCAGAAAATGAAGCGAAAAGTGAACGACCGTGACCGGCTAATTATAATTATCCGTGCAGAACATTTATACTTTTACCGGGAAAAACTTCATTTGCTACTCGGCCTAGATATTGAACGAGATGTCACCGAGAGATGACATTCGACAGAAACGTAATTTACATTAGACAGACTGTTCGAGATCAAAGGAATTCAGTTTATACGATGAATATTCGACGCGTAGAAATTCGGAGCGTAAGAATTTGGCGCGTAGGAATTATGACGCGTAGAAATTGTAATGCGTAGAACTCCAGTGCGTGGAGATACAACGCGTGGAAATACGACGCATGGAAATACGGCGCGTGGAGATACAACGCATGGAAATACAGCGCGTGCAAATTCGATGTATAAAAATTCGACGCGTAGAAATCACGACACGTAGAAATTACAGCCCGTAGAACTCCAGCGTGTGGAGAAACGGCACGTAGAAATACGGCGTGTGGAGATACAACGCGTGGAAATACGGCGCATGGAGATACAAACACATGGAAATACGGCGCTTGCAAATTCGACGTGTAGAAATTCGTGTGGAAATCACGACGCATAGAAATTACAACGTGTAGAAATTACAGTGCGTAGAACTCCAGCGCGCAGAAATACGGCGCGTGGAAATACAACACGTAGAAATACGGCGCGACGAGAAACGGCGGTTCATACGATGTAAAAAAGTGGCGTGTCCGTTGTGCAACGATTACTTAACCTTCGAATGATTTGAAAACTGGCAGGTCCGTTTTTTGCTGCTTCTTAATGGTCCTCATTCGCGAAATATTCGAAAATATGTTACATACAGGCCGTTTACAAATATGCAAAATATGTTACATATGGTAAAGGAGATTAACATATTAGAAGATAAAGAAAATCCTTGATAAAAATATGACATGTAATTTAATAAAGACTATTTTTACTTTCAGGGTTTTCCGTTGGCGACGAGTTAGGTTTTTCCCAGTCACTGTCGAATGTGGAAGCTGCCAAAAGGAGAAGTGTGCAAACTGGCAGAGGCAATGTACCTCTTAGCTCGGTAAGAATTTTGTAGTATCTGAGACATTTAGTCCATTTTTAACGTCTACATCTTGGACATTAATCCGTATAAATCAGCATGTAGGCATCTGCTATAATCTGGTTCAAGGAAATTCTAGGATGGATAGAGATGTAAAAACATCATCGTAATTCTCACGGTTATATAACACTTTTGCATTAGATTAAGAGATTAGATTAGACATTAATAATACTTTCCTTAGTAAAAATTAAATTTCATCCTCCATGAAAGATATTGACGTAAATTATTATTGCATTAACTAGTCCTTTGTTTATAGAAATCTAAAGTATGCTTGGTATACGATAAAAATCTTCAATTAAATTTTAATATAAATAATAATGAAACATGTGGAAGTTTGTTGATTGTCTCAAAGATTCTTTAAAAATTCAAACTGTTAAAACTTGCTGTTTTACTTTAAAAAACTTTCAATTGAAACGGATATATTCTGGATTAACCTTGATCATATCTAGGATACACGATCGACCTTGCAGTAATTAGTGCATGAATGTCGATTACTCTTTTCATCGCACGACTTTCCAGAACAATAACAGGGCCTAGTACAAGGTTTGTTCTAGTTCAACGCTATGCAAATATGACATGTATCCATAGAGATGGCAATATAAAAACTGATAGATGATCAATATAGGACAAGGTTTCAGACTGCATTCCAGTTTCTTGTGAATCATGAAGCAATGAAGATGTACAATAATTAAATATAAAATCATGTCTACAATTTTCTAATACAATACTTCGAATATTAATATCCGTAAAAATAACAAAAATGTTTGAGATCTACAATGTTGGTCATTTTAAATATTTTACAATGGTTAATGTAATATCAATTTGAATTCTGTCAATTTGACTTCTGTTATTTAATAAAGTATATTAAATTATAGGTGCATTTTTTTCAGACATTCTGTATTTTTTCATTTGCTTTTGCTTTTAACAGTCTTATATGTGAATAGAATATTTTGCACACAATTGTCAAACGTGAGCTCTTCCATCCAGATCTTACATTTTCCCAAAGAATTATTTCCTGTAATACTGAGATACTCTGATACTTCTTTAATTTCTATAAAAAATAAATATTCCCCATAAATAATTGAAATTTATAACTATTCAAAGGCTTCCAATCGCGAAGAAGTGAGACAACAGACACAAAGTACTCGCCAAGTTGTGCCTCCTTTCAAACCTCTACCACCAGGAGCAGCAAGACCGATTGCTCAGCAACCGGAACGCCAGAAGCTCGTTGTTCAACAGAATTCCACAGCTCTCCGAACAGTACCGGCGCCTTCTTTATCGACAACTCAACAAGACCTGCTAAGGCAACAACAGCAGTTGCAGCAGCAACAGTTGATGCAGCAAGAAGCGAAACATAAACAGCAACAAAGGTTGCAGCAAGAAGCGTTCGCGTTGCAGGTGCTGAAACAACAGAGGTTGCAGCAGCAGGAGGCTATGAGACAGCAACAGTTGCAGAAAATGCAACAACAACAGAAACAGCAGTTGGCTACGCAGCAGAAGAGGCATCAACATGTAGTTCCTATGCAGGTGAAGAGGGATCAGGTAAAGTTGCACTTATTTTTATGAAAAAAAAAAGTGTAGTTTTAATTTCTGAGGATTATGGGTTCAGTTTATACACGTTGAATCATAGTTCTGTCACTTGATTGATAGAAATTGATATTTTTTCAATTTTGCGTGATATGTATAAATATTATAAAATTAATGTGTACGTGACCTTTGCAAAACTTGAAATAAATGTGACTGGCCAAATAAGTGTGACTGATTCTGTTTAAATACATAGCTTATGTTTAGTAATTAATTTTAGAGTATGCGGTACTTCTGGTGTATTTTCATATCCTGTGAATTTGCGATGTAAAAATACATGATTTTACATATTTTACCTATTACGTGAAATACTTGATTTTACATATTACATGAAATGCGTTTTAGACTCCACAAATGCTGGCGGTCGCAGCTGTGCCAGGAAAGCTACCGAACCTCGTAGCTGCAATTCCACCAGCTGGAAGTATCGTCGAGCCTGAAATTCCATCGAAATCATCTTCTGGAGATAGCTTACCTCCTTTCATCACGATGCCGCCATCATCGGCACAGTTAACCGATCGCATCAGCAATAATCCTGCTATATTAGAGGACTCCGATAATGAAGTGTCCAAGGATGATTTCGGTCAGGTAATCGAAGTTAAATTTATAAATTTATATTTTCATAACAAACGTTTACATAATCATTTTTGCAGTATGAGTCTTATCTTCTATTGAAATGAACTGAACTGCAGTTGATGCAAATGAATTGCAAAATAATTTAATTTGATCAAATATATCTCTGACTAGGTATATTTCGTTTCTGACTTTGAATTGTTAATGACAATTTTTATTTATTTTCAGTTACCTTTACCTGGAGAGGAAGCTGCATCGTCCGTGAATGAAATGACTCTACTATCTCTCCATCCAGTGTCATCTGAATCGAGTCAGGCCTTATCACAACAGAACGAGAAACGACAATCGTTGCCATCATCTTTGCCATCATCTTTGCCATCGTTAGAACCAATTCAGGGAATGGAAACATCCTTGAAAGCTTTGGCAGAAGCTAGTAATATCACTTTGGAAGCTTTGGAAGCAGCGATTTTGTTAAGACAGCAGCAACTTATGCGGAAGCAACAGGGTCCTTCTACTACGAGCACCACGACTACCACGCCATCTCCTCATAAGAAGTAATCACACGATGAAATTTATACACTTTCTTATACCTATGGATTTCCGTGTACTATATATTTTAGCATAAGTAGAAAATTTGTCACATTTTTTAAGATAATTTATTTTAAGTGTTATGTTAGTTAAATGTCATTTGAAGAATATTAGAAGCATTATATTCGTGTTTCAATTAACTGATTTCGAAATGAAGAGTTCAATTGAAATTTTTCAGTAAATACAATTCTGGAGCTACTAAAGTGATGAATGCACCACGTGAATACTATCCAATGGGTTACGACAAAAATTTTGACGACAACTTCGCCAGCAGAGTGGACCTACCTGATACAAGCTTCTACTGCGGTGATCAGAAACACTTCCCCGGACTGTACGCTGATGAGGATCTTGGATGCATGGTAAAATATTATTGACGATGACATATCAAAAATAAAGCAATTTACTAAAAATTTGCAAGTATTTGTAAATAAAATGCAAGACTATTTTTCGCTTAACAAATTGTCAGTAACCATAGCTATTAAAATTTTAAATTTTGTAACGTCTTTCTGTATTTTTCTTCTTATCAAACACCATGTTTCAGGTGTTCCACGTCTGTGCATTAACGGACGACGGTCTGATCATGAAGAGCTTTCTGTGTCCCGAGTCGACCCTGTTCGATCAGACAATCCTAAAATGCAACTGGTGGTTCTACGTGGATTGCAAAGCCTCGAAGAGTTTGTACGACAGTAACATTCCCATCAGCAAAAGCTACCAGCTGATGAAAGCTCTCGCATTCTTCTCGGCGTACAAAAACCACGACAATAGTACAAGTACTGCTCAAGAAAGTTTGGAGACAGACAGCTCGTGAACATTTTACGAGGAATCCTTAGTTTACTAGTTGGGCATCATTAATTTTTAATCGGTTCTACGATTGCCTGTCAGAGTTCCCTTCATCCATTAAGCGTCGAATTTTTTAAAATATTACACTTTTCTTAGGATCTTAATGGATCGAAGAAGAACACGTAAGACGAGGGATATGTTTTTCAAATGTTTACGATTGGTTTTACACAACTACTGTTGTATTATCCCAAACGATAAGTGTGTACATATAATTTATTGCTTAGTTCGCGATAGACGTAGAGAATAGTTTTTTACCATAACGTTGTAAATAGTTCTACGTTGGTCTCTTTTAATAATAATTCTATTTTCCTGTACATGTGGATTTTCATTCCAAGTGTGGTATCGGTGGAAATCGATGGAATAAAACGTAGAAAGCATAAAGTTTATTACGGCAAATACGTGTAACGAAAAATAATACAAATTAAATGCCAATGTTGCCTTATTACAATTTACACGATCAGTCTATAATTTCTCGTCGACGATGTATCGTCAAATTTTATCGTACAAAAATGTTTCAGTAATTATAATTAGGGTTACAAACCCTATATTCCCAGAGAAATTGCTTTCAGATATCCTTCAATTTTTACTTTACAATTTACAAAAATCACTCTTCTATGTTTTTTTATAAGTACCATTCTTCAGTAAGTACCTTTTCATGTACAAAAAAAATCGTTAAAATCTATATCAGGCAGTGCAGGGTAAGTAAATCTACAGCGACACGTATAATATTGTTACCTTCAACGATTCGAGATAAGAAAGATACTCCCATTTGAAGGGGCCATAAAACTAGTGAAGTACAATTTAAGAAGTCGATATTTTTTACTTTATCAATTACTACTTTAATAACTTAGCTAGAATAAAATATAATTGCACGAAGTTAACATGTATGGAAAGAATTCCCAGGTGAATTAATTAGTACTTTATAATGTAGCTAAAGACCCCTCAGAATGAAAATACTTTCTTAATCGTTCAGCAAAGTTACATTTACATTAAAAATACGTTTGTCTGGTCATGTTAGATTGTCATTCTAATTCTTGCTTAGCTCTGGAACACGAAAGGCAGCACAGCTGTTGGTAAAACTGATAGATACAGAGACGAGCTTGCAGGACTAAATTGCAGTTCGATATAGTGTCCTTGCAAAGTGGATTTTCCTCAAGTCCTAACAATAATATTTTAAATTTCCATTATTCACAAATACATATAATAATTGTATAGATCATAAAAACTAGTGAAAATAATTTCATGTATCATTTAAATGGTTTGACATACCATTTGAGATTTCTGGATCGTTCTGAACTTGCAGGACCCTATGATGACTCTCGACGCTGTGCACATCCTCCCTGCAAGGATAATCGTTGCAGCTCCTTCGAGATATCGGTCGATCCTTCTCCTTGCAATGGAGTTCATGGTGTTCCGGCATTTCGCCATCTTTGTTCAAACACTTTACCTCTCTCTTCTGAATTCCTTTTCCACACGATCGCGAACACTGAAGTCATTTCAAGATTACATTTTGCATATTTTTCTTGTTTTGTTTAATATTATTCAATTACTTCTGTCCAGTCCGATATGAACCACATGGACGTGCAGGGTGGACCCGTGCAAGCTCTTCTCGTTTCAGGCTTGCTCGCAGGGCAATTCATGTCTAAAACCACCCGTAGGGCGCCGCGGAGGGTTGTTACGCACACTGCTTCTCTGACCTGTTCTCCTAAATCGCACTCTGCAGAACACTAAACAAAAATTAACTAACATTTCTTAATTGAATGAACATTTAGTATATATCAAGTTTAATAGCTTTTGTATTTAATACGAATTAAATAGTTTTGGTGGATTACTTCTTTCTGGGAGTTTTATAGTAACCTCAAATGAAGTAATTCAATTAATTGAACGTACAGAAAATAAATTTGTCGAATTATTTTGCTAGATGAAGATGAATCATTCTGTTAGATAAAGATGAATTCTTTAGGCATGATTCCTAAAGCTTGTAATAATGCTCTGACAGAATTTCTGTCACAAACGATTAATTTGAACGAATGTATTAACATACTAGAAATAATATGATAGAAGATGGAAACAATAACTAATAAATATAATTTAGCAGCTACCTCAGACCAAGGACCCGCAAACCACTGTCCACTGCAAGTCCTGTTACTCGAACAAGTCCTCGAAGTCTCAGGTCGAGTGGATTCCTCACAAAATTCATCGTCTAGACCCTTCTCGCAGAAAACCTTCCTCGTTTGTACACCGATTCCGCATTCAGCTGAACACTACAAATTTCTTCAAGATCACAAACTTCCTCCAACTTTCAAAGCTTCTAATCGAATTAATAAAAATTGCTGTTACCCCTTCTGACCATTCAGTGTACAACCATTGCGGATTCTGAAGTCTCGTTAAAATGGCGTTCGTCTGTTGTGGTTTGATGGCACAGGGTCCCAAATCGCAAGCCTCCTGAGTAGTAGGCTTCTCTTCGAAATCACAGGGAGGTCCTTGTGTGATGCAAGTTGCGGTTCTTGTTCTTTTACCTGGACCACAAGTTGCTGAACACTGCGTCACAAAAGGAATTATTTCTTTAATTATTACAACAGGTCCTTTACAAAAGGAATTATTTCTTTGTAAATTCAATCATTTGCTCGACGTAAATATTATAAACGTGGTACACTTGTATAAATAACAGACAATACACTTGCATAAATGTGTAGATAATAGATACACTTGCATAGATAATAGATGCACTTGCATATATGAATAAACAATAAATTGCATAGGTGAATAGATAATAGGTGCACAGCTGCACAACAGATACACATAGATGAATAGGTAATAAATACCCTTGCATAAACAAATAGATAATAGATAACAGACACACTTACATATGATCATATAGCTAGATGCTCATATTATGGATAGGCTCATATAGCTAGATGCTCACATATGCTCATATTGTATAGACGCTTATATGTATACTATATGATCATATAGTATCCATATGAGCACACTTGCTTAGATACATAAACGATAAATGATGTATACGGTTGCATAGGCCTTTAAATATTATTCTCAGTACCCGAATACAATATTTAAACCTACCGGGGACCATGTCCCCACACTCCACTGTGGGGGCGCTAACGTGGTCGACGTTTTCGGTTCAAATTCACACGCAATTTCGCAAACTTCGTTCGTGGGAAGAATTTTCGGCTCTACGCAAGCTCCATCCGCTATTCTCATTATCAACGACGGCTTTATTTCCTGTACACACTCTAACTCCCTAGTGCGAGTTCCGCTGCCACATGTGACGGAGCACTCGCCCCAAGAACCAGGTCTCCACCTATAAGATGTCAAGATAAAAAAGTTACGAACAATCATTCTGTGTCTATTATTCTACTAATGTAGTGTCTATTATTCTACTACTAATAATAGAATATATACTGTAAACTATTAATCTACTCACTTGGGTGGGCAGGGCATCGTGTTGCATCTAATTTGCGTTTCTCTCGGCTTTTCCAAACCATGACACCTCTTCTCTGGCACCTGATTCTGCGTGTGCTCTCGTATGCACACGTACCTCAGCATCTGAAACCCTTTTCCCGAAAGAGAATGTGGATTATTCAGTTTTATTTGATAGAGTATTGTTTATACCTCCTCCACATGTTCTGCTACATTCCGTGAAACCACTTGCCTTCCAGCTAAATTTTCGTTTCTTGTAACGCCTTGGAAGATATGTCTGGCTTGCTTCGTTGATATTGGTGCCAGTTTCTATTCTGAAACAACAAATTACTTTTTATAACATATATTAGTTGATGAAGTATATTGGTTGATATATTGGTTGACGAGATTGAATATAATATTCTTACTTTTTGTGGGGGATGGAGGGTAAAATGGGTTCGCTAGGTTTCGCCGAAACTGAAAACAGAATGTTTTTTTGTAAAATCATGTTAACAAGGAATATCGTCAGATACAATAGTCCTAGTTCAAATAATTTAGGTCTATAAAAATTTAACATGACAAAAAAATTTAGGTCTATAAAAATTTAACATGTATAAAAATGAAACTAATGTGCTAAATTTGAGATACATTCTGAGGCTTAATAAATTTATATCCAGATCTAAAGTTTGTAGGGAAAGTTCGTTTAAGCACCTGTTTTAGGTCCAAGATGTGGATTCGGAGGGACACTCACACTTCCAGGGATGATATATCGATACACGATCCCAGGGTTTGGTTCTTGATACAACACCTGATCAAAACATCCATCAGTTAATCGTCGACCTACGGTACTTCTAAGAACGTGACATTTACCATAACATCGATGGGTTCTTGCAATGGACCAATAGCAGAGAAGCTTTCCAAATTTTGATTACTTTGTCGAAGATAGGTGAAAGTTGTCCCAGCTGCTGGGTACTTGCCAGATAAACTGATGCTATAGTTTCCATTGAACAAATAGCTGCCATCCTGTAACTTTATTGCTGAAAAGAAATAATATAAACGGATCAAATCGTAAAATTAATTAATTTAATATCGTTAGAATAATATGTATGTAATATCAACTTATGATTCTATCTATTTTTCACCTCTAATTTACTGCACTCAATTCTTGATACTCTTACGATCAAAGATCGAATTCTAAATACCCAAGAAAATTACACTGACCAGTTTGAAATTGAAACGACACATTCATAAGATCAATTACCGATAAGCATGCATAGAGATAGAGTGACTCAGCTATTCGATTTACTAATTGTTTCGCGCGTTTGAAATGAGTCAAGAAGTATACCGCATAATCATTCGCGTAATGAAACGAAGAGTCAATCACCGCGTTTACATACGAGGAACAGTTATCATCGATACAGTACACGCGATACGATACATTAGGTATATAGACGAGTCATTTAGCGATCGACATGTACGTAGGACTTCATGCTGAGCGCCTTTCAACTCTTTTCAGGCTTGATTAAACTTCAAGAGTGCTACAATCTATTTCCCTTTATTCGATCGTGATAAGTAACGCTTTGTACAAACAGAATTCACAATGTGATCACATATTTTCTTGAACAAAGGAGGGTTGTTTTTGTCCTACATGTGCGATCGTGGAATTTGATGTTTGGGAAGTTAGATATTTTTTATGGTGATTATTGTACATTTTTAGTTCCTTAGAATTTTACAATTTTTTAGTTTTTTAAACTTTATATTCATATTTTACAATTCTATTTTTTCAAATTTCCAAGTTTCCAAAATTTTCAAATTTTCAAATTTCCACATTTCCACATTTCCAAATTTCCCAATTTCCCAATTTCCCAATTTCCCAATTTCCCAATTTCCCAATATCCCAATATCCCAATATCCCAAATTTCCCAATTTTCCAATTTCCCAATTTTCCAATTTCCCAATTTTCCAATTTCCCAATTTTTCAAATTTCCCAATTTTCCAAATTTCCAAATTTCTAAGTTTCCAAATTTCCAAATTTCCAAATTTCCAAATTTCCAAATTTCTAAGTTTCCAAATTTCCAAATTTCCAGATTTCCAAATCTCCAAATCTCTAAATCGCCAAATCCCCAAATCCCCAAACCTTCAAATCTCTAAATCTTGAAGTCTCCAAATTCCCGAATTCTGAAATCCCCAAATCCCCAAATCTCTAAATCTCCAACACCTCAAATTCTCAAACTTTTAAATCTCTAAACACCCAAATCCCCAAATTCCTAAATTCTCAAATACACTTATTTCCAAATCCTCAAAATCCAAAAAATTTCTCCTATCTTCAATCCCTGTACTTCCAATCCTAATATCAATGACTTCTGCGCACCGCCATTTCCGTAACATTCAGCAAAAACAAAAAACTCCCATCCACATAAAATGAAACTCGCAGTTTCTTTCTAATCGTCCTTATCCCCGTTAGAAAAAATGTGTGACTAATTAGATATTTACAACTACATGGCTAATAACTTTTACAGCAGCTCAATAAATGTTTCAGCGTACTTCGAATACGTAAATTGCGAAATCAGTGTTGAGAATTCATTTTAATTCCGCAATAGATCACGTCGTTATATCTTCGGATCGTTTCGCGTTATTTCGCACCCAGTTCCTTTGAACGCCGAAGAATGGCCGACTACTTGAAATAAAAATGATTATTATGCGCTATTTAATCTTCTTAGAGATCTAACCGCACGTCAGTTGATTCGATCCATTGTGAAAATCTTGGCAACGATCGTTTAGCCGGGAGTTACGTTTACAAAGGGTTGCTATCAACTTGGCAATTTATGGGATTTGCGTTACATACGATATCAGCGACTGAACTGACGATAAGAATGAGAAACGAGGGTCTTTGGAACAACGTTGAATATCAAAGTGATGTCAGAAGCAAGGGGTACATGAATAGCAGCGAATAGAATATAATCGAAATAGAAGTTGAGTCTTTGGCTTCGAATGACGCGTATACAGGGTGCAAAATTGACTGCTAATTGGATATGACGAATGTGTACAGTTATTGGTGTGGTCGCCAAATTAGTATCTGAGGGACCAATTTATTTAGGTTCAATGGACTTGTGGTTAGAATATGAAAACGTTCAATGGAACATAATGGACCTTTAGATGTTTATTCGTATTGCAAGAATGGATTATGCGTATTATGTTTCGATCGTGTTGATCTGTTCTTATTATACATTTTTAGAATAATCCTCACCAGTGATCACCTCATTTAGTAATCACCTAATCCTCACTTAGTAATCACCAGTAATCATCCATCAAATTTAATGACTTTCACCAAATTCGTCTAAATCGATTTTTAAATTCATTCAATTTGTTATTTTATAATCAGATAGAAGTTCAGTACAATTACCACCTTCCTTCCATTTTTGAATTATGTAAACAAGTTATTCTACAGTCATGAATATATTAATAATGATATATTCTGACGTCTATACAAACTAGAAAATATGACAGCTTTAAGATAACATTTGTATTAAAAAGTCGTTTATTAGAGTATCAAAGAGATGATCAACTAGATACAACAACAAAGTAAATACACTTGTAAGTGATGCTTCACTCAATTTGCCAGAGACAACGTTTGATGTTCCACTTAAAACCCAACAGATTAGATTACACAAGGGTTGATACGAGGAGCACGAATTCCAGCGATAGGAGATCTTGAGTTGATAATAAACAGGGATCGCGAACGGGTGCAGCTGATTGCTCGTAATCGCGAACAATTTGCTCGCTGGCACAGTTCGTTAGAATCAGTTTGCTGCTGTGAAAACAAGATTCCACGTATCAGTTTGATTCAATATTCTGTACTTCGTTATATTCTCGTTTGTACTTCGATTTGTATAGGGACTTGCCCCTTGGAAGTTTGAAATAGTACATTTTTCAATTTTGGGATTATGGGACTTTGAGATGTTAACATTTTGGGATTTAAAAATTTTAGGATTTTGGTTCTTGGACACTTTGCAATTTTGGAAGTTTGTAATTTTTTAATTTTTGTACTTTAGGATTTTGGTAGTTTGAAATGTTGTTTGGGACCTAGAGTTTAGAATCTTTGGTACATTAGAATTTTAGGGTTTGTTAATTTTTTCATTGTTAAATTTTATACCTTTGGAACACTTTACTCTTCAAACTGCATAATGTTGGAACTTTATTTAGGGTTTGAAACTTAATAAATTGTCTAAAACACTCTAAATAGTACTCTAAAATATTCGAACTTCAAAACGACTTGTGATTTTACATATCTCTGTCGTGTAAACTAACCTCAATCTTTTGCATTGCAGTGTCATGACGCACTCGCGACGCACATTGATGTGTCAAACTACCTTATATTTTCATTATAATTTTCGTTCAATCCAATTCGATTGTAATCTGTGTAATCAAGGATTGTACATAATGTACCTAACATTTTAACTCTCTTCAGTTGTCTACACGTTGTAGCAATAATTAGATGGCAGTCAATGAAACTACCATACAGAACATGATATGCTAAAAGGTTAATTAAATATCGCCAAATTTCTTGCTTTCAAGGTTAAAATATTAGATGAAAGCAAGGTTAAAATATTAGTTTCACATTTTATTTATTTTCCACAAAATTTGCAGCCACACTTCCGTGGTTAAGTTCACACGTCTTCACGGTCACCTGTCGCGTTTTCGACGTGCATTGAACTTGCACCGAGGCCATCGTATTTCAGTCGTCTGACGAGTAGCGCAGAATATAAACTACTGTCTTACCCAAATAATTTTCCGTGTGACGTAATTGTGTCACGTTCAGAGCCAAAGCACCTCTCGGAACTGTAGCGACCAGATTGTAACCCCTTTCCAAGGTCGGTTCCGTGAAAATACCATCGATGAGGTGTCCACCGCAACTCCAGAAACACTGCGAACAAAAACGGATAATTTGACATCGATTTATTGCACCTTGTTGGAGAACAAAATGGCGGTAATTTATTCAAACACCTATTTGACTGGTGATATATACGTGCTGTGATCGAGTAATTAATAACTTTATCGCTGCGTAGGTTATTGGATACTTTAAGCACCATTGCATACTGTAATCGGTTTAATTGCAAGTGATTACATTAACGCGTTCGGTGATGTACAAATTGGTGCAAAACATTTTATCGATTGATCTGATACAGAAAAAGTATGGGGATATCGTCACGTAATTAAGAAGAATATCTCGCAAAAAGTGATCTGTAAAGCAAACGCAAAAGTGATCTGTAAATAATAATAAGATAGATTTTTACAACAATTTTATCCAATGCATTCATGTATCAATTTTAAAATCGCTAATTTGATCAAATCTTCGGTACACGTATTATTTTAATTAAAAATGAAAGGAGAAGTAATACCGACTTTATAAAATATGTTCCTACCTAACTATAATAAATCATACAGAAATGACAGGTCATATATCCAGCCCCGACGTATTTATTAGTTGAATAATTGTAGCTAATACTTAAGCAAGCGCTACATTAATTACTTCGGAGACAGGCAATACCAATAAGTGTAACATCGAACAGTGTATCGGTAATAAAGTAATAAAACACCGCATTGTAAAGGAAATAGGAATGACACGGAAGCAATGATGCGTTTACGTGTCCTCAATGAGGAAGCAATCAGAGCTAACAGAAATAATGGAAAGCGTTACGCTCGTTTTGTCAGGCACATTGCTCGTGTTGCATCGGTATCCGTGATAAATATCTTCGATTTTTATCGTCCGTCTGGCCACGAACCATGATTCCGAGTATATCGTGTTTTTACGCGAGGAAAGTGTGAAATATCGAGCAGTTTCATTGCCTATAAATTTCGTGGATCTCGGACGTAACGTTTATCTCCAAACATAAAATTTTATTCGTTTGCACGTGCATTTTGAGGTAAATATATTGTTGCGGTAATGAAGGCATAACATTTTCTTAATTATTGTATAAAAGTCTTTGTGGCTATTAGAGATATTGGGGGAGTGATTTAGGTATGTGGATATGTGGATTCTGGAATATTTCGGATTTTGGGGATTTGAGGACTCGATATGGGAGGAATTTTGGGATTTGGATGTTTGGACGTTTAGAAAGTTAGGAAATTGGGATATTTCGCAAATTGGAAATTTGAGGATTTGTGGGTTTAGGAATTTGGAGTTTGAGGAATTTAAGGAATCAGGAGTTTGGGTGCTGTGGGATTTGGGAAATTTTAGAATTTGGACACTTGGAAAATTGGAAATTTGAGGATTTGGGGGTTTAGGAATTTGGAGTTTGAGGAATTTAAGGAATCAGGAGTTTGGGTGCTGAGGGATTTAGGAAATTTAAGAATTTGGACGCTTGACAAATTGGAAACTTAAGGATTTGGGAATTTAGAAATTTAGGTTTTGTGAAGTTTAGAGAATTAGAAGGGGTATTTAGGAATTTGGGAAACTTGAGAATTTGAAGATTTAGAAACTTAAACTCTGGACCACCTGAGAAATTTGAGAACTTAGACCCTTGGAAATTCAGAAGTCTGAGAACTTGGGAATTTAGGAATTTGCATATTTAAGACTTTGAGAAATTTGAAAGTTTATGTACCCAAAAATTAAGAAGTTTCAAGCTTGAGACGTTAGGAAATTAATAAACTTGGAAACCAAGAGTATTGCAAGTTTAAGCTCTGACTTTGAGGGTTAATTTGAAAATTCAGGATTTTATTAATTTCGAAAATTCAGAAACTTGAAAAATTAATGTCTGTGCAACTATAATAATCATCTTAAATCTACTAACAAGCTACCCATAATAACGCGCTCCAATGTCTTTCTCCAACGACCACATCACTCATGATCACTGAACTTAGCTAAAGTATTACTCAACAACCTCCGCGAATAAAACCGCAAAGAAAATCAGAATTCTTCCACAGTCCCGAACATTCAAAGCCTCTTTCAACATTCAAATATACAGAGGACTTCGAAAGACGTTCAAACTTCAAGAAACATCAAACAAGCATAAATCGGAGAACGTTAAAGATGCAAACGGCGATGTTCCTCTATTTGTCCATGCTCAGGCACGCAGAATCACAACCAAAATTCCAATGAACCGGTACAACTATTTATAGAGAATAATTAGTCAAAACATAGGTGGTGTTTACACACGTGGCTACTTAGCGACGTTTGCGCAAACAGGCCGCGACGTGATTGAATCAAGTGGATTTCGAATGCGAGACGAATTAGTAAGCCACAACACGCGTGGATGGGACACGTGTTTGGACGCGTAAAACCGCCGTGAAATTATGGCTGTCACAGCATAAATTTAGCCCTGTCGAGTCTCAACGAACTCAGCTGCACTTTGTCGTCCCGTTTTCGAATCGAGACAGCTCGAGTGCACCGGAAATCGAGCACCACTTCGTGGGCGATCCGGACGCGTCATGCGATTGAGGACCGCTATGCGCGACGCGTCGGTAAATGAAAACCTTTTTAGTTTCTAGTGTTTTGTACATACGTGGTCCATTAAGGATTGCGGCGGATTTCTTTGAAATTATTACTAGAAGTGACTGAATGAACGGTAGGAGAGATTAGAAGTTGGGAGGTTCGGGTATGTTTGGATGTGGAGTTTGATATTTGGGGATTTGGGGATTCGGACTTTTGGGTTTGGAAATTTAGGGATTTGGGGATATGGGGATTTGGGGATTTGGGAATTTCGGAATTTGGAGTTTTGGGTTTAGAAATTTAGGGATTTGGGGTTTTGGGAATTTGGGGATTTAAGAATTTGGAGATGTGGGAATGTGGAAATTTGGGAATTTGGCGATGTGGGAATTTGAAGATTTGGGTATTTGGAGATTTGGGAATTTGGAGATGTGGGAATTTGGAGATGTGGGAATTTGGAGATTTGGGAATTTGGAGATTTGGGAATTTGGAAATTTAGGAATTTGGAGATGTGGGAATTTGGAGATTTGAGAATTTAGAGATGTGGGAATTTGGATATGTGGGAATTTGGAGATTTGGAAATTTGGATATGTGGGAATTTGGGAATTTGGAGATGTGGAAATTTGGATATGTGGGAATTTGAAGATTTGGAAATTTGGATATGTGGGAATTTGGAAATTTGGGAATTTGGAGATGTGGAAATTTGGAGATTTGGGAATCTCGAGATTTGGGAATTTGAAAACATCGAAATTGGAAAATTTGAGAAGTTGATAATATTTAGGAAGTATTGAAACTTGAAACCATAGAAAGATAAACGTCTAAGCATTTGAAGATTCAAGAATTTGTAACCGTTCTAATATCTAACGTTCACTTATCCATACGAATGATAGAATCCCTGTCTTTACATTGCAATTCCTTACGAAACACTACGAAACATATCTACACTCTCCTCATCCAATTCTCTGATTCACAGAATTCCTCGAACACAAATATTCATTACAATCCTGCCCAGAATTATGCAACATCCAATAAATGAATAGAACGATTTATGAATTTGTCATTTGTAACTGTGATCTCAGTGAATCTCATTACTATTCGAGGCTCATGCACCGTGCAATTTGCGATTTCAATAGACTATAAATGGAAAAATAACGGTTTCTCGGAAACGTGCAGTACATTTCTATCAATTTACCCATGCAAATGATGCAGTCTGATCCGTCAGTAGGTGGGAAATCGTTAATCTACGAAATAACATTGTGAAAGGGAACTCGGAGGATATTGTAACGCGGGGTCGACGTAACTTATTGTTGTGCTTGATGAAGTTGGAGAAGATTAAGAAGATAAGAAATTGTATGTTAAATTGCTTATAGTCCTCGTACGTGGGTTAGTGTTACATGGGCGTGGAATCGGTATATGGGACGCGAAAGACGAGTATAAATTACAGTGAAGACCACATGGCCGCGTAGTAGCAAGTGCCTCGATGGTGATTTAGGTCATATCTGGTACATCATATCTGCATATTACTACCGTTTGATCGAACGATTAACATAGCAGTGACTTTTTCACAATTTTTTTCTGTATACGATTTTGCAATTCGTAACATGCCAAATAGGCTGTTGGACAAATCTTTACTGGATGAGTCTTTAGACGGTTACTCGTGGTCTTTATGGAGGTTTTAGAAGATAAATTTTTTTGATACTTCACAATTTTTAATATACACCGATTATACTTAACATTAAATATTAGGAATGCGTCACGATGACGCACTGTAGATTCCAAATTCCCTTTCCAAACGCCCAAATCTCAAAATCCCCAAAACCCCAAATTTCCAAATTCTTAAGCCTCCAAATTCCTAAATCCCCAAATTCCCAAATTTTCAAATCCCCAAATTCCCAAATTCCCAAATTCCCAAATTCTCAAATCCCCAAATTACCAAATTACCAAATTACCAAATTACCAAATTACCAAATTCTCAAATCGCCAAATTCCCAAATTACCAAATTCTCAAGTCCCCAAATTCCCAAATCCCCAAATCCCAAAATTTTCTAACTCAAAAGTCCAAATCCCCAAATTTCCTAATCCCAAAATCCAAATCCTGAGATATCCGAGTAAATCCTAGCGTTGTTAAAAATCCTTGTTAATTATTAACAAAATTATGTTAATTATTTACATTACCACGGTTCAATGACGTAATTTGATATTACATAGGAATGCAAATTTTGTCTGACCTGTTTCGGACCAGTTTAAAATCGAATGTTATACAATCTGAAATGAGTAATCTCTCCAGCTGACGTTCGTTTGTTTCCACTGTATTACGTAACAGATAATTGTAAACTTTGTTCGAATGATCGAGCCCCGTTTTGTACGAATTGAACTCGAATCCAGTCTAAATTTAGCAACACATTACTCTGCAGTAATATCAAGCAGAAGGTGTTCAATCTCGCGTTTCACTGCAGAACTGTTTAATCATCTAATCGGATGTTGTCAATTTTTGCTCTAACTTGATGTGACATTTACGAAATTTCGTGCAAAACTTGTTTAGAGTTTTCTTTTATTAATTATTTAATTATAATTTGAGGGTTATTGATCACTTTTACTATTACAATGCTAGTATAATATTAATACGATAAGTTTTTGTTAGTTCTAATTTCATATGGGGAATTTTTGATTAATGGCGCCCTCTAAGTTATCGTAGTACACGAGGATCCACGAGGAGTTCCGAAGATACCCGAAGACGAATTAAGGCGATACAAGTTTCAAAGTTTCAAAATTTTAAAGCCCCAAAATTTCAAAACTGAATACTTTTGCAATTAAATTCCTAATACTAAAATCAAAATCTAAATTATTAAAGTATTTTGTACTGTTTGCAATAAAATTAAGTAAAACGCCTCATTTGCAATAAAATTAAATCGAAGAGAGTACCAAAGAAATTTCAAGAGACATTAACAACATGAATAAATAAAAAACACAATGGCCCTTTAAGGTGTCTAGTTCAGTATCAGTTGCGTAATTAAGGGATTCCATAAATTTTTTCACGATCATAATCCCACCGGAGATGCTCATAAATCACGGGTCGATGTCATAAATATAAATCCTAGATAACGATCGATGCGAGATAACATTAACGTCCGGTATACCGGTGTATAACAGCCGATCTCGTCGTTAATATCATGTAATCGGGGACCTGTTTCACGTCGTTTGACATTATCGAACGATAATCGAGAACCGAGCTGTGGCGCGGCTCGCATTGTTCACCTCTGGTCCGATTTATAAATTCGCTCATGCGATATTCATACAATTAACATCCAAGCGATCCCGTGCATACGACCGACAACGTAACTTGACATTCATCCCGGGTTAATCCAATCAGAGTGAGGAGTGTCGCTTTGGGCGCGGCTTTATATGCACGTTACTGATTAGCTTTTACTGAAAAAAAGAAGTGTCGCCCGCGACGGAACAAAGTTACGTTCAGCTCTACCGATTATCAAGGACAAACATGGACATTGCTGGATAT
Source organism: Megachile rotundata (assembly GCF_050947335.1). Taxonomy (NCBI): domain Eukaryota; kingdom Metazoa; phylum Arthropoda; class Insecta; order Hymenoptera; family Megachilidae; genus Megachile; species Megachile rotundata. The sequence continues at coordinate 6,851,897 of NC_134991.1, read as the reverse complement.
TTGATCGGAGAACCTCTACTGTTACCTTCTGCGTTTGATGGTCGATCCGAAGGGGATAATGTAGGATGAACTTTTGGAACTTTTATTGCATCGAACTTTGAATGATGATGAAGAAATAGGTTTATGAACACTTGGAAATTTGGCGAGTTAAAAATATAGGAACTTGGAAACTTAAGAATTAGGAAATGCAGGTGTTTGGAAATTTTGAACTTTTAGAAGTTTGATTGAACTGAACTTTGAATGACGGTGAAAAAATAGCTTTATGAACATTTTAAATTTCAGGGAGTTGAGAATGTAGGAATTTAGAAATTTAGAAACTTGGAAATTTAAGAATTTGCTAATTTAGGAATCTTGAAATCTTGAAATCTTAAAATCTTGAAATCTTGAAATCTTGAAATCTTGAAATCTTGAAATCTTGAAATCTTGAAATCTTGAAATCTTGAAATCTTGAAATCTTGAAATCTTGAAATCTTGAAATCTTGAAATCTAGAAATCTAGAAATCTAGAAATCTAGAAATCTAGAAATCTAGAAATCTAAAAATCTAAAAATCTAAAAATCTAAAAATCTAAAAATCTAAAAATCTAAAAATCTAAAAATCTAAAAATCTAAAAATCTAAAAATCTGAATATCCTCAAAAATGTCCAGTTCTTATTAAAAGCCCCGATATCACAGAACAATAAATTTCGACCGCTTGTTCGTACATCACCGAGTCCCATAGACACGACCTTTTTCCGGTCCTCGGTATATAACTTGGATTAAGTTGACACGCGACAAGATCGGTCGACAGCCTCTTTCGAATGTGCAGCGACATTAAAATGCTTCGCAGCATCATCCAGATCATCCGGAAGAGGGCTGGAATCAACCTTGTACACGTGGTTTCCGTAAGGAACGCGAGAACACAAGTTGTTTTATCGCAGTGTAAACACCTGGCTTGAGTTCGCACGATCCCGCTTGTAAATGTTGCCGGGAGAATTACGACTCGGTTATTACAAGTTAACGCGCACGACGTAACTTAATGTACTTTAACGCCTTTACAGATTTATGCTGCACGCTTAAAATGTACACATGTATATACATTGCGTGTATCCATGAAAAAATTCGCGAGACACTGGACACGGCAATGCGGGTTATCGCGCAAATATATGTAGTTTTGCAGTGTTACTTTGGTTTCTAATATTTTACATAGTTTGCCTACTGTACATGTATCATGGGATCTTCTGCGTGTAATGTATAGTTCATGCGTTTTGTATACTTGCTTTGCTCATTTGCTGCGGTTATTACTCAAGAACCATGACATTAATTATAGTATATGTTACAACTTTGTACGGACATTATATGCACAGACATAACTATTTTATACGATCATTTTCAATAAATCACTTTCACGACTCTGGCAGTAGAAAGAAACTGTTCTTGACACACTGATATTTCAGAAATTTAGGTTATTTCACTGTTAAATAAAATTATGTGTACTACATTTATGTGCATAAAGCAAATATTCGTAGTTAGAAGAATAACACGAAAGTTACATAAAACCGATATAAGAGGCTAATTAATAATCGGCTTTCAGATGAATCATCGGTGTTCGAGCAACGATGCAAATTCGGGGGTATGCTCCGGATTCTTGACGTTGGGGATTAAACATCTCTAGTGACCAAGAAGGCAACAAGATTAAACGTCAAACTCCATTCTCGTGTTATCGAGGGGATCTCGACGCCATTGGCGTACCGATGTCACAGACAGCATTTGATTTACATGTTCGTTTTAACAATTGTTTGCTTTGATTGACAAATTCGAGGTATAATAAAAATTTGTCAGCTTTGATGGAACAAAACAATTCATATTTTATGTAACAGGCTTTATAAAATAGTATGACAAGTATGGTTCCACATTCATGTGTTCAGAAACTGTTTCAAACAATGAAATGTCATTTATCAAGCTTAAGAATAAAATTATGGAGTGAAACCTGACCTGATATAACCTAATTCATGTATCTGAAAATTGTATCAAGTAATGCAGCTCAGTTCAATCTTTGAATACAAAATTGTGAAGTGAAATATTTGAGACGAATACAACATGTGTATCCTACTTGGTTAGCCTAACACATGTTTCCAAAAACTGTATCTCTCGATATAGCTCAATTTAACAATTCCCAAACAAAAAATTATTAAGTGTCATATTTGAGACGAATGCACCTCTTTTATTTTAGTAAGTTAATCTAACCTATGTATCCAAAAACTGTAATTAAATATTCGAGATGAATGCACCATCTAAGCAAGTTAACCTAATCCACGTATACAAAAGCTGTATTAAGGAATATAGTCCGACCAATAAAACTGAGACGTTCGAAACGAATGTGCCTAATGTGTTAAATCACTGACATTCGCACAGAGAAGCGTTTCACGGTTTCACGGAATTCCATCCTTCTTTTGACGCCTGCCAACCAGTTTCCTCTGGCCGGATATAATTGACTTTGCTCGATAAGACCGGATTCCGTGGCGAATTCTAAATGCTTTTTCACGGTGGTCCGACGGGAGGAAGCTTGTCGAGAGGCGCGTCTAACTCGAGGACTCGAGGCGTTTTCTGCAACCTGCTCGGCGGATCCGTTGGCGCCGGTTACGCGTACGCGTCGTAATGCGCGAGATGAGAAAGGGATGAGACGCGAAAGCAGAACCGATAGTCTGCGAATGAGCACGGTCACGTGCACCGTCATCTTCAACTTCAAGTTCCATGGGAGAATTTAAATTTAGGATAGGTAATAACGAAACTGCCTCGTTGCGGTAATAGATCGAATAGGTTGCGTGAGTCGTAATAATTCGCGTCGTTAAGGGGCAAATTAATATTACGCGAAAGGCTTGATGATGCTACGGGTTAACGAACGTCACTGTTAATGAGGCGACTGTAAATTGAAGGATGATCTTTTTTCAACGCTTTTTTACGAATCTTTACTGTAATTTTCCGTCTGCTTCGTTATGCACCGAAGCTTTCTTCGACTCAGACTAAGGGCCGAGTAATGAGCACTCTTATCATTTGCTTTTTTGAAGAGCAGGAAAAATTTAAGGTGGTCAAAGGAGAGTCTAGATTTAGAGTGTTCAGAAGGTCAAGAATAGTTTAGGAAAAATTTGGGAATTTTCAATTCTTGAACTTTGAAACAGTGGATCTTTAAATGGTTTACTTGTCAAACCTTAATTATTTACGAAGCTGTAGAATGTCTTAAAACACAAATGGAGATATTAACCTGTCTACGTTTAAAACTGCAGGTAGGGCGTTATTTCCTAAAAGTGACATATCTCTTGTGTGACATATGTCATAAAATATAATTTGAATAAGACGGTACTCTATTGACCGGCCCGGTGAACGCAGACACTTGGTAAGGAGAAACATTAAAAGCTTCATAAAGAAGCGAACAACGAAATGGACATGAAGAGGTGAGAAGGAGACGAAGTGTATACTCGAAAGACGTCAATGAAGATTCGAACAGCGTACGAAAGTCGAGTGACTGCAAGTTGCATGATCATGACCCTGCACTAAGCGAATGTCATAACGTTGGGAAAGAAACGAGACACGAAACTGATGGTCCATGAATAAATATCTTCCTACTGTCAGTCTAGCTGACAGACGCGTAAAAGCAAATTGATTGCGACTCGAGGGAAGGAAGATTTAATTTAGAAATTAGGTATGTCATTGGTGAGACGTTGGTAATATTTCATTTAATTGCTACAAACACGACATTGCATTATTTGTGATTACAAAATTTCGACAAAATTGTCAACTTTTTTGAAACATGTACGTGTCAGAATGATCGATGAGGTTTGATAGTTTCAATTTGAAATACATGCTTATGTCATTGCTGTATTTATAGATAATGCTGATACGTGCAAGTTTTGTATTTATAGAACATCTGTAATTTATTACAATACCTTGACTTGACAATAAGTGCGCGTGACACGAAAACGAGGAAACTGTGAGACTTCCTGGATGGATTACATTTATTCACCGTATTCATACTTTTAATTCGATCTATCAAACTAGCATCTTGTAACACCTGCACGTAACTTACACCTTGCCACATTCCTTCTGCTTATTAATGTCGAATGCGGTTCGATTGAAGACACTCTTCATTTGACTTTGACTTTACTTTAGATTATCATTCAGATTTTTAACTTAAGACTGAGATGTTCAACTTAGGATTTCATTTCGAATTTTATATGAAGATTTAGGCTTTTAGCTTCGGATTTTAATTTAAATTCTAGGTTAGGATTAAGGTTTTTAATTTGAAATTTTGCTTGAAATTTTAGATTAAGACTGAGACGTTCAACTTAGGATTTCACTTCGAATTTGATATGAAGATTTAGGTTTTTAGCTTCGGATTTTATTTTAAACTTTAGGTTAGGATCAAATGTTTAAAAAATTTTTTGAAGTAAAAAATTTACTTCAAATTTTAGATAAAGATTAAAATATTCAACTTAAGATTTCACTTTAAATTTCTCATCAAGAGCAAAACTTTCAACTTCAGATTTCATAAAAAATTTTAGAATAACTTCATTTTTTCAAGATTTTTTTTCAAACTTCAATTAAAATGAGTAGATAGTAAACAAACATTAATCATTCTTCTTGCACCAAAGAATGTATTTACTTTCACTCTAAAATATTGAACTCTACTCAATGTACAGCTTCGATAATTTTGCGTGTCGTCGAAAATTAATCACAGTTTCGTAGAAACTCGACAGGTCGGAAATTTCTCGTAATAAATACCTGAAGATTTAAACTGAGCAGAGTATTAATCGCGAACGATCTCGTGTACCTCCAAATGCCGTAGAACTCGTTCAACAAATCCCGGCGCCTGTTCGGCAAATTCAGCGATGCTTTAGCGTCGAACAGCTAATGAATCGTCGCCGGTTTATTGGTTGTTAGTTTATTCAGCGTTATTATTATCACTCGTGGTCTTAACGAGGCCTCGAAAAGGTAAATATCGTTCGAGCACACCCTAATGAACGCTTGTATTTTAAAATCGTGGACGACACAGGACCCGTTTAGACCGGTTTTTTTTCGTGTCCATTAAGAACTATGACTAATAAAATTGCCGATGGTGAAACGTAAATTAGCCGAATGAATCTTCGTTTCGCAGATAAGCGAATAGCGAAGTATGAGTCAGAAATTGTCTACAAAAATGTGCACCCGAAAATTTTTTCGACGAAGTAAAAATACAAAGTTATCGTTTTCTAGAAGATTTTCGTTAAGATAAGATATCGTAACCAAAATCAGTGAACTAATTATTAATGTTGTTTATTGCCAATCTCTACCACTCCCTCGTTAATTATCATAAAAGTTATGTAAATCTTGTACAGTGTCAATCAAAGTTTAAATTAACGCTCCGATATACGCTTTTACGATAAGCATGGAAACGGGTCAAGTGAATGCGAGAAGTACGAAAAAATATTTTTGCGTACGTGATTCGAGAAAAAATCAAGCTACTATTTACATGGAAAATGTATACAAATTCTACCGTTCTGTCATTTTCATTGACATATGTCTTTACTTTTTATTTGCCACATTTCTTTCTTTGTCTGTTTTAATATTGCTGTGATTAATTCTGACGCAACCAGAATCATAGTATAAGGGGTTAACACGGTATTTGTATATCTGTGATAAGAATTTTATAAATTTTGTACAGTTAAACTTCTTCAAAAGCAGAAATATTTTCTCTCTGACTTGTAGCTTCATCTGAAGATTCAGTAAGAAGTCCTACAGTTACCTAACGACACAAATCACATCGATTATCACGAAGATGTATGAAAATCCTGATATTTATGGAATATGAAGACGATCGATCACGAAGGCAATCTCTGAACGTGGAAGACATTGTTTTGTTCGCGAATCGGGCGTTCCTTGTAAATGACTTCGACTAATTGCGAACAACATCGATTTTTATTTTTTCCACCGATGAGCAGAAACCCGTCTATGACGTCCAAGGTCTATCTAGGAAGTACCATATTGCTTGGAACGCATTCCTGCGGTTAAATGTTGCGAGTAACGCGTATTCTTAGACCAGCCAGATAGCACATTAGAACAGATTCGAGCCGCTTTTAAAGTGTTGCAGGGAACAAACAGATACAGCACTTTATCCTTGATCCAAATTCATCGGCCAAATCTTGTTCTAATGTCTCCTGAAAGCAGAAGGATGGTTCATTAATCAAACGAATCGATGTCCATTGTATCGGCGCCCACGGGACTGCTCGAAATTGTCTTTGCTCAATGGACAGTCTTCCATCTTTGGTTCGTTTCAGAATCGTTAACTGTCTTCCGGTTGAATGCTTTCAAATTGAATCTCTCACTTATTCAAGATTTATTTCCGACGTTTTATCGCGTAGGTGTTCTTTTAGCAAATGTGGTCTCAAACTTGTGAATGGCTAGTGACGCACGTTCGGTTGCACACTACAACGGGTCAAATTTGCAATATTTCATGTTTGGAGCGTTTTGAAATGGTTCAAGTTCTAAGTACTTCTACCTTAAAAACGGGTGAAGTCTTATTTTGCTGAAGTTCTAAATTTCACAAGGTTTAGATTACTGTTTTTACATTTTAAAGGTATTAATGTTTTAAATTCTTAAAGTCATGAAACTCATAAGGCCTTTAATTCTTCAAGATTGTAGACATTAAATATGACTTTGATTAAGGGTATGAGAATAATTTCTAACTAAAGATGACTATAATTTCTCACCAAAAATAACTTTAATTGAACATGACTATAATTGCTAACTAAAGATGACTTTAATTAAAGAAGACTATACTTTTTAACTAAAGATGACTTTAATTAAAGACGACTACAATTCCTAATTAAAGATGACTATAATTCCTAACTAAAGATGATTTTAATTAAAAATGACTTTAATTAAAGACGACTACAATTCCTAATTAAAGATGACTATAATTCCTAACTAAAGATGATTTTAATTTCTAAAATTTCGAATATCTAAGTTTCGAAATCCTCAAAGTCCCAAATTACCAAGATATCAAATTTCTAAACTTCGAAATTCCCAAGTCTCCAAAAATTTCAAAAATCCCCAATTTGTATGATACCAAAATCCTAAGCTCTGAATTTTCAAAATCCCGAATTCCTATTGTCCCAATTTCTCAAAGACTGCAAATTCCTAGATTCCCTCGATTCCAAGGTCTGAAAGTCTCAAGGTTCCAAATCCCAAAGCCCTGAATTCCTAGTCTCAGATTTCCAAATTGTCAAATTACCAAAATTCTAAAATCCCAAAAATCCTAAAAATCCCCAAAATCTCAAAAATCCCAGAAATCACAGAAAACCCAGAAATCCTAAAAATCCCAGATATCCCAAATATCCCAAAAATCCCAAAAATCCCAAAAATCCCAAAATCTCAAAAATCCCAAAATCTCAAAAATCCCAAGAATCCTAAAAATCCAAAGAATCCCAAAAATCTCAAGATTCCCAATAATCCCCAAAACCCCTAAAGTCCCAAAAATCCCAAAAATCCCAAAATTCCAAGATGTCAAAATGTCAACAGCCCACAGATTTCCATGAAATTTAATTTCCGCTGCAAGACGAGTGTCGAGAATCGAATTTAAAAGCGTTGTGAAACCAAAGCTCGAAAGAGTGCCTCCTACTCGAGAGCGATTCTCGAGGATGTCAGCAAGAAATACACCGACACGCTTTCGACGAAATTTTAGTGACACGCACGGATAAAGAGATGCCTCCAAAAAGAGTCTCTCTTATCACGGTGACACGAACGGGACACGGCCGTGTGATACTTTTTATTGGTCCACGGTAGTAAGCCTCGAGGCACTCGGTTTTCTCCGGTCGAATAAGAAGAAAAAAAGGAAGAGGAGAAAGGGGAAGAATATATATATATATATATAAAAAAGACGTAGGGCTCTCGGCATCCGTGCTTTTCAGCATGTGCTGAGAAACGGAGGCCTGAATGCGGACGGGTTTGAACCACGAGGCGCCAGATATCCTGTAATTTGTCTTTCAACGAATCACTTTGGTCGACCACGTGAGACGAAATTTCGTGGATCGTATAAATTACAATATTCGATTCGTAGCCGGTATAACTCGGGACTTTCATCGTTTTGCCTTCAAAGATTCGCTTTTGAAATTCGTTGCTATCGAGACTGGTCAATAATCTGGTCGAATGTGTTTGGATCCTTTTAGCATTACACTTCAAAGTTTAACTTATTTATGATTTTTTGGAGATTGATTTAATGTATTCAGGAATAGTTTTTCAGGATATAGTTTTTCAGAATAGTCTTTCAGAATAGTTTTTCAAGTTCAATAATACACCTATGTAGAAATTCTGTTTTTACACTAATTATGTAATAATTGTTTTGCAAATATTTTTAATTAATTTCCAGACAACTATAAGTAAAATATAAATATATGATATAAGATTGAAAGATTAAGAGATTCATGACCCATCACACATGGATCACCTATTCAATCCATAGATGCTGATTTGAAGAACTCATATTGAAAACATGTAAGCTATATAATGTAAGATATATACACTTGTAAATGAAATATGTCTTCATCTCGATATTCCATTAAAATTACACAAAAATCAATACACATCAATTCAAAAATATTCGTCACAAATTACGTCAGCAATAAACTAAAAATAATTCACCATTTCTCTACCCTTAAATCACGATGAACGCACGCTTTGAAATGTAACCTAATGTATCATCATCACATTCTCAAAGGATTAAAAGAACTTATCAGTAGATAAAATGATCCCAAAAGCACTTATCACTTATCAGGTGCGCAAATACCAAGAATTCGTACTTCGGTATTTGATTTCGAAATACCAGCATCGCAACCTCACGAAAAATCGATGACGTACAACTTATAAAGAAACAAGTCCTTTGAATTGGGCTTCAAAGAGACCGCCCAGCACTTACCACGCTTTTTTCAATCTCGTGCACAAACATTTCGAACGGCTGCACATTAGTCTGATCTACGAGGTTGGCATTGAGATTCGAGTCGAATTAGAACCGACCCAGAAACAGTCTTAACATCATACTAAATTGTGAGTAAATGTTTCGGGTCTTACCGTCAGAGATATCAATAGAGCGAACAGGACAGCTCGATCCATTTTGAAGAAGGTTCTTTTTCGGCTTCACACTTGGGACATCATCGTTTTTTCCGCTTAATGTTCTTCACGCTGAAGTCCTCTTCGCGGAAAATCGCTCGTCATTTTCCAAATGTGGACACTTCGTTTGTTCTTAGTCTCTTTCACTGTCATTTGAATGAGAGTTCATTTCACTTGCACTTTTGTTGGTTGCGGTGTCATTGAGATGGGCTGAGTTTAACTGTGAGGGTAAGGGTATTAAGTTTTAAGCTAGATTTAGTTTGGGGGTTTTTGAGGTTTAAGGTTGTGGAATGTGGAGATCTGAGGATTTTAGGGACTTTGGAAAGTTGGAAATTTGGGGAATAGGGATTTGGAGAATTTGGGATTTGGAGAATTTGGGGTTAGAAGAATTTGGGATTTGGAGAATTTGGTATTTAAGAAATTTAGGATTTGGGGAATTTAGGATTTGGGGAATTTGGGATTTGGGGAATTTGGGATTTGGGGAATTTGGGATTTGGGGAATTTGGGATTTGGGGAATTTGGGATTTGGGGAATTTGGGATTTGGGGAATTTGGGATTTGGGGAATTTGGGATTTGGGGAATTTGGGATTTGGGGAATTTGGGATTTGGGGAATTTGGGATTTGGAGAATTTGGGATTTGGGGAATTTGGGATTTGGGGAATTTGGGATTTGGGGAATTTGGGATTTGGGAAGATTGAAATTTGGGGAATTTGAGAATTTGAGGACATAGAAATTTTAGAATTTAGTAATTTCAAATTTTGGTTATTAGCGAGTTTTGTATCCCAAAAATTGAAGAATTTGGAAATATAAAAATTTGCAAACTTGAGATTCCAGGGATTTAGAAACATAGAAAGGTCGCATTTTAAAACCCAAAAAGTCAGAAACTCCGACAATCTACATATCACCACATGTCTTACCACATATGGCTAAATCTACTCGCAGCAACTCATCACTCTCCCAATTGAAAATTTATCATTCACTCAAATTTGAAAACCAATCACATCACTCTTCCACGAGTAATTTCCATAAAATAAAGTCTAAACTTCAGTATCCCCTTTCCCACAATTTTTGAGGTCGTTAAGTATCTTTCACACCGAACACGATTTTTTCCGCGAATTTTTTCATACCGCTCGTATCGCGATATTATTTATCGTTACTCAGGTTACCTTACACGGTATTCGAGAGACTCTGCAGGAATTTCCCTGCTGATATCTAAATTGTGATCAACGCGATCGCGGCAGACACGGATAGAAGGATAGTAGAGATAAGAAAATTATTTACACGAACGCTGTAACCGACATCATGAGGCCAGATAAAAAGGTGGCGGGAACACGGGGCATAGTTTGTGTAATTACATCAGGCTACCCGATAAATCGGCGACCTTTCCCGATTTTTCGTCGCTCCCGTTTTCGTTCGCGGTCCACGGCGCACACTTTCCTCGAGCGAAGCAGGTTTCTTTCTGTCCGGGATCGGTTAATGAAGCAAAGTGCCGACAAGAATGATCAATACCTTTAGCGAAAATTATAGGCCACTTCCAGTGAGACATACAAGGTGTTCCGTGGAACGAAGTGTTTTTACGCGTTGAAAATTCGAAATGTTACGCGAAACTTATTTCGGCGAAAATTTATCGCTTCGAAAATTGAATTCGAAGACTGTACACTTCCGGTAATAATGTCACCAACAATTTGCGTTATTAGATTTATCTCGCGTTAGAATTCTGCGGCTGACTCAAATTTTCTGTGACTGGAAGGTTGTCAACTGCAGGTACACTAAAAAGTGAAAGGGAATTGGTCGAATATTTTGCGAGGAAACTATTACTATTATTACTGCTATTATACCAGAAATACACGACTTTTTACATATATTAGCTGGCAATTTTTATTTCGCAGGTGAGTTGACATTTTAACTTAGATCAAGAATCAAAATTTACCAAAGGAAATTTAAACCTGTTATTTTTTATATTGATCAAATGAAGATTTGATCCTCACATGATGAGGACACATGGTGCAAGAAATAAATGAAATGTGTTTTCCAAAGTACGCGAACACGGAATGACAAAACGGTTCTTGGGAAATCGCAGAGTATTTTTAGGATCGTTTTAAGCCGTTGTAGAACGAATGCACCGAAACGAAAAAATATATTCGACGTTTGGATAATATTTTAATGCCGGCGAAAGTGGGCGTCGGATCGCCTACTATTTTTAAGCCCTGTCCCGATTTCTGGACGAGGCTGCAGCCTGTGCTATCAGCGAATCACCGTTTCCCGTTTCTTTCGAGCTGTCCACGATTCTTTTTCCAGCCTGCATGCTCAAACAAACACGTTTCAATTCGAACTTTGTATATCGCTGCCTTTGTGTCGTCGTATATTTTGTGCACCGCAGGATCTGTCGCATTAATTACCGAAGTTTGTGTGTAACATCGAATGTTCGCTGGTAAATTCGTTCGTTGGTATTATTTCGATTACTCCCTTCTTATTTTTCGATTCGGGCAAAAATATGGGGAACAAGTTGTGCTCGGACTCTTTTTGTCTGGATGTTTTGGGGTGCCAGACGATTTATGTATAGGGTGTTCCATGTAAAATAAACTCTTTAAATATTTTAACTAGTAGTCTTGTAAAACTTAACCTAATATGAAGTAGACTTTTATCATTCAAATCTAATACGTTGTATAATTAGTATGTCTAATTTAATATATCAGGTATCAATTCTAATATGTCAAGTTTCATATGTTAATATGATTGATATGTCTAATAGATCAACTTTAATATGTCATATGATATGATTAGATATATCAATGATCGATGCATCAGTAACATTCATATATTAATATGATCTATGTGTCAATATGATTAATATGTCTAATAGATCAAATAGATTAAATATATCAATATGATCAATATATCAATAAAATGTATGTATTAATATGATCAATGCATCAACATCATCGACATATCAATATGATTGATACATCTAATACATCAAGTTTGATATCTTATACAATATGTATGTAACAATGATCGAACTACTGTCTGTTGACGCCATATTCGTATTCGTACTATTCACTTTGTTGACAACAATTCTACATCAACCTGAAGTTCAATTTTCTAAAAACAACTACCTAACCTTCAAATCCATACTGTAAATATAAATCAATCCATTAAAAGCTATAGCAAACATATCAGTGTTTGCTCAAACGATCAAACGATAAAAAGTACATCAAATTATTAAAGTACCTTCTCAAGATATATAAAACTTTCCAATACAAGTAGATTATAAATATAAATAAAAATAAATAGACAAAAGATGAACTAATAAATCTCTGGTTCAAATATTTCTACCGCAGAGGTTCTTCAACTTTGACGAGGATATTTTGGAGCGTGAGAAAACAGCTTGTGATGTTACGCGAAGGAAATTGAATATCAAAGAAGCTATCAAGCTCTCTTACGTACACGCAAGCACATAATGCTTTCATGCTCCAGTTGTTAGCGAACGTTTGACGGGAATCGATATTAGTCGCGCGTCGACCTGTCGAACGTGATCGCTTCTACGCGAAATTATTATCTGAAAGTGGACCAGATTTTTCTGCATAACATTTCCTGTTCAAATTCTGCGTACCTATTAAAAAGTTCGACTTGAAATCCTGGTCTCGATTTTCTTCGGCGCCATATCGATGGTTCCACTAGATCGATCTCAATTACGAACGTCGCATTATCTACGTTTCGATCTATTGTTGTATCCGTGCGTTTTCCGTAGGACGTCATGAGTAACTTTCAATCGGATATATTTATGGGTCCTGTTTACCGTGGAACATTATTTCACCGATTGAAATCCCATGGAACGCTACCGCGGATCGGAACGAGCGAGAAATGTGGAATTTATGTAGCAATAGACGCACAAGAAAACAAAATTATTCCAACTGTAATTATGTACGATCGACAACTAGTTCTACGTTCCTTTATTTTTAATCGAGATTAAAGGAAATCGAGCTGAGTGATAATGTTAGGTGTTTGGAAATTATAAACAGTGGTTTAATCACTTAATAGAGATCAACAGGTCTTAATCGGAGTCATTGGCGTAGATATCTAGGGATCGCATTAAATTTGCTTTAAATTTTATAATTTTCTATATCTGAATTTTGCAAATTTTTAGTTCATAAGATTAGTGAATTTTTAAATTGTAAAATATCTAGGTTCCCAATTTTTCAAATCTCCAGAACCTCTAAATTCCTAATTCTCAAACACCATGTGTTCCACATTTCTCAAATTAAAATATTTTTCAAATTTCTATGTCTCTAATTTCTCAAATCTTTAGAATCTCTAAACCCCTAATTCTCAAATACTAATTTTCCTACGTTTCTCAAATTAAAAAATTTTCCAAATTTCTAAGCCCCCAATTTCTCAAATCTCCAGGATCTCTAAACCCCTAATTCTCAAGCACCAAATTTCCCACATTTCTCAAACTAAAAAATTTCCCAAATCTCCAGAATCTCTAAACTCCTAATTATCAAGTACCAAATTTCCACATTTCTCAAATAAAAAAATTTTCCAAATCTTTACGTCCCCAATTTCTCGAATCTCTAGAATCTTTAAACCCCTAATTCTCAAGTACCAAATTCCCACATTTCTCAAACTAAAAAATTTCCCAAACCTCTGTCCCCAATTTCTCAAATCTCCAAAATCTCCAAATCCCTGATTCTCAAATTCCAACCCCACATTTCCAAAATTCTAAACTACCTACTTCTCTCAACACCAAATCCCCATCTTCCCAAATTTTCAATGGCGCGTCTACCTCATCAAAAAAAGACCTAACTACGCCACTGCCCATCCAGATACAAGAAATTCAAGCTATCATAATCCTGTTTATTACTTTTCCCTACATTATCCTGTATATAAATACAGTTAATAGATAATTACGTGTCAACCCAAACAACGCAAATTAGCAATTCGAAAAACAGTTGGGATCAATCGATTATTCGAATAAATATTTATTAAGACGTTTCTGGTTGCATAAATCCCGACATTAATTAAGTTCGTCCTTATATTCCGCACTTTGTATAATAACCGCGGAATATTCATCGAGCCGGGAAACACGGTTTGTCGGATTTGCGGCCAGTCGCCTGCCGATCCGAGCGTAATTAAATTATTAGCCGATTATTTATTAGTTTAAGTGGCAGGCTAAGTGCATATTAATCGCGGGTTAAAACGGATTAAGTATTGCGACGTTAAGTGCACGGCGAGTAATCATGAATATGAATTATGTGACATGCGTTCGGTAGCTATCCTGTCGTTCGACCGCAGCGTACGGCAGCGTGATATTTCAGAAATCGTATCAATTAATCAATGTCCGAGTAACGCGGAGTCAACGTGTCGTTGCTCGAGCCCTTTAGAGGCGCAGTGAAAAATTGTTTCGACATTTCGAATCCGTGCGGTTCTTCGGGTACATTGTATTCTGCAACTATCGATAATAATCAATCGCGGTTTATCACGCAGTTATCGGCCGGCAAACGATTATGTTCCTCGTTACGCTCGCTATTTTTTTTTCTCGACCGACATTTACGAACCTGCTTTACTTTACTGTATCGAAAACGGGGCGGGAAGAATGAAATCATTCCGCGACAGTTACTTACGCAAGTACCTACGGATCAACGTTTATTTTTACGATTATCGACCACGCTGGCTTCGAGCACTATTAATATAATCTTGGAAAGAGACTGGAAAAATAATTCTGCGACGGACTAAATAAACCTATCGGGTTTTATACACACGTTTATTCTCTGCAATTTGATCCCGTGGTGAACATTTTTGAGATTCTTTAATTGGGCCTTGATGATAGGTCTCACAAAATTTTTAGTTCTGTGGTTTTCAAATTAAAAAATTTTCAAACTTGATGAAATAAAATTTGAAACTTAGAAATTTTTTAATGCTGAATTTCAGAATTTTGGTAATTAAAATTTCCGAAGGTTATTTGAACATTATGGGGCTTATAAATTTGGAAATTGAAAAACTTAAAACTTGGAAGTATTGAAATTCAGAAAACTTAATATTTGAAAATTTTGGAGTTCAGGAAATGTTCCCAACACCATCTTCAAAAATTCGAAAAATTAAATATCTGAATAGTTGCAATTATGAAATTTGAAAATTTATAAATATGTAATCAGTGTCCACAAGTATACCCAACAAGACCTAAATCATCACAATACTTTTCAATATCCTACGTTCACATGTGCCCAGAAACAAAACTATTGCCATTCCTCTTGTCACCGTCGTTAACTTTCAAGTGAATCCCTACGAAGTAGTATCTTTTTACTGCCTTGACGTAACACATTGAGTGGAATGAAAATTGCGTGCAAAGAGGGGCGCAAAGTCAAGGCCACGTGCATTCGCACACGAAAATAGAGATGGTACCCATTCGAAGGGATCGTAAATTTAGATTCGTACGTTACAAAGTGTTTGAAGCGTGCGATGGTAAAAAAGAGTCGGTGGTGAGCAAGAAAGAAAAGAATTTATAGCTGTCGGATATAGCAAAGGGGGTTCACGTCATACTTTGGCAAAAATCTCAGCCACGTTCCACGTCTGGCACGATTTTCAAAAGCGTTCCTTAATGGCCCTTGCTGACACCTCACCTTCAATTTGTCAACTTATTTTCTTCCTCGTACAAAATCGCAGAAAAATAATCGGGGAACACTGAAGCGTTCTGGTTGATTTGGATCGATCGTGATCGCGCGGCGTTGAAGAACAAGTTGGCTACTGAGCTTGAAACAATCGTGTCAACTTGTCCCAACATAGAATCTGGTACGAGTAATTGGTGTATCAAATCCACGACCTCGATACGGAATCGATCAATTAGACCGGTATTAAAACAACCTTCGTATGGAGACCAAAGGACTGAAGGACGAACATGGCAATCTTTGTTCAATTTCCTCAAATTCTTACTTGCAGAATTTTGTATATTTCTCTGATCGACAATTCAGGTTATAGAAAGAAATTTGTCGAAATGTTAACACTGAAGCACATATCACCTGCTAATTAATCGACCATTAAAATTTGTAAGATTTATTAAGATTTGTAAGGAAGACTTTTAATGGTAGGTTATGAGATTCAAATTCGTTGTTCACTAAGTTTGTGTTTAATTTGTGAGACACTGTCAGTATGTTTCTCGGATAAAATCACCAGAGTTTAGAGTCGTTTTCGATGGTTCACCGCGAGCACTTATCGGTTAATTAAATATCGAGGAAATAAAAAGCCGGACGATGGCGTGTTGCATGTTACAGAATACCGAGAGACGAGTTCCTCTGTCGTGCTTTACAGAGGTGTCGTGCCGAACTGACGGCTCCCGTCGGTGGAGGATCGACTTTATACAGTCGTGTCTCGCCGCTGCACTATGAACGAGCCTTTACGCTCCTCCACCTTATTTTGACACCTGACGGGATGATGGTTCAAATATTATTCACTTTTTTAACTATCGTGAATTTTCAATTTATTCTAAATTTTTAAATTCTAAATTTCGATAATCTTCGAGTCACTAAAGTTGAGAACTTTCAAATTTTAAGAATTTTAAATTGTATGTCACTAAATTATTATACTTGCAAATTGGTAAATTATCAAATTATCAAACTCCCAAATTTCCATATTTTCAAGTCGTCAAATCTGTAAATTTTTAAGGTTTCAAATTCTTAAGTTTAAAAACGAGTTCTTAAATTTTCATGACTCGTAGTTGCTAAATTCCTAAATTACCTGATTCTCAATTCTCTAAATCTCCAAATGTTTAAATTCCTAAGTCACTAACTTTCCAAACTGCTAAATTCTTAAATTTTCAAATCCCTAAATTTCTAAATTTTTGGATTTAAAAATCCCCAAATTTCGAATCTCCCAAACTCCCAAATTCCTACACGATCAAATCTCCAAATTCCCAAACTTCTAAATCCTCAAATTCTCAATCTCCAAAAATCCGAAATCCTCAAATCCCCAAATCCCAAAAAGCTGCAAACCCTCCTCAAATAATTTCTGCATGTCTTCCTAAAAATTACACTCTTCTTCAAAGAATTCTGTAAAAGGATCTGAAGCGCAGCAGCGAATTATTAAGAGGAATGGAATTTTGAGAGCTTGAGTCATAGTGTTTTTTAAAAGCCTACTCTCCAAAGTTGTTAAGACAATTGAGGATGATGCCTTTCAGCTTGAACATTTTCGCGATATGGTACCAATACAAATCAGGGTTACACATTTTTACTACCAGATTAATTTTTTGAAGAATTTTGAACAATTTCAAATGACGTCAAATCGGATCAAGCGATAATTCATCGTGAAATTTCATAACCTTTCAGATCAACGTGACGTAAAAAAACACGAAACGTGCAGCAATGTGCGTAAAATTTTCTTGACATATTAATCCAAAGCAATTCGTTATACCATGCAGCAAAATGAAACGATTCGCAATCTTTTACCTCGATAATGCATTTTCAACGGTGGCGACGATGCAGCGGGTAAAAGTAGCAGAAAATTAAACGGTTCTTATGGTTGTTTATCGCGAAAGAAGCTTACGGTCCGTCTAACAGGCTTGTTTATACGGCTGTCTCGATTGCTTTTTTGTAAACTCATGCCTAGGTGACAACCAGAGGGTTAACTAATTTTAGTCCCATAATCCAGAAGCTGCTAAAACGCTGCATCACTGAAACCAAATACCAAAATGTCACTTCGTCAACGGGAATTCTGATACCTCGCTTATTGGTCTACTTGCCAGCTTTGTTGGTTAAAATGTCTTCACTAATCTGATTTTCCTCGTTAATTATTAATTAATCGTACTGTAACATTTATTTGACTGTTACAGCTTTTACGTTCTTTCTTTCTTTTACAATGCTTTGTTAATATTCTTGGATTGATTTTAGAAATGTAAGATTTAATTATTTTGTGACTTAACGAAAATTTTTGTTCTTGTTATTCTTTTGTTATTTATATAATTAGAGATGTATTGTAATGAGACTACCTATTTGGAATGATTTTGAACGAGACCACCTATTCGGTATCTATTTGGTTTTAAACTATTATTAAGATTAGTAAAAGAAATAGAGGTAATAGGAGTAATTTATTGGCCGAGAAAAGGAGTAAGAACGCATTCCTTTGAATGGCTTTGAAAATTGATACCGTAAATCTGGCTAAACAACGTCAAAAAATGAGCGTCACCGCATCTAATACCGGATAAAATCGAGCGAAACGGAGAAGAGAGGATTCGAAGATGCAACGTGGTTAGTCCCCGCTAGTATGCAGAGGAAAAAGAGAACATACCGAGCAACCGGTCGTAAGAAAAGATCGCGACGATACGAAACGTGAATATAACGCGTAATCGTAGTTATAGAAGTATCCTGAACAACGTTAAATATTTACGTTAAATCATCGACGGGATCGATATCATCCCTCGAACTGGAAATTTTGCCTTTGGCATATCTCCCTGTCTGTACCTCATGAATATTCATTTTTATATGTTCAACAAGTATTCGAAGGTAAAATGCAAATGGAATCAGCTACCGCGATTTTATGAATTTTACGACGTGCAACGAAGAATGTCTCTTAATGGAAAAAAAGTGTTTTACGATGTTAATCCTCGGACAAGCAATTTTTTATTTCATCGCATATTTCAGATTTTTTTAATAACTGAAATAAGTATGGTAGTTTTATTGCTGGTTCACTTCAAGACCGACATGTTGAACTTCTGATTTTTTAATTTTAGGATTTCAAAACCCTTTGAGCTCCAAGTTTAAGGACCTTGAAATTTCAGAAGATATCACAAGATTTGTATAAAGAAATCTTTAAAATAATGCATTAGAGTCATGGAAACTGTTATCAAAAACATGTCCATAATTCGAGAACCCCAGTTCTAAACATTGCGTCTGTAAAGATTTGCTTCTGTCGTTAGAGCGTTAAGGTTATGTCTCGAATGACTCATTATTGGCTGTTCTAACATAATAAATATTTACAACGAAGGCAACAATGTTTGCTAAGAGAAACAGATTTTTCATGGACACAGTGTCATGTACGTAATACGATATTAATCTGAAACGCGATATTCATATTTCACACTACTTAAACTCACGCACATTAGGATCGCACCACCGCACATTGTGATACTTTCATCTAATGCGTGAAATAAGGTAGCATCGTATCATCGATGGGATAATACCTTTTCGTTTTATCCACATTTGATACGTGAACCGAGTAACATGTAGATTATACCATTTATAAATGTATCAGTTTTTTGTTAATATATTTAGCAAGAAAACGTAACAATGTCTGCTTGGTGTGGGGTCCAGACCTCCAGTGCTCTGCTTCTCTTGGATTACCAATTTAATCGAGCTCACTGTGCTGAAATATATCATCACGAGTGTTTGTACGCAATTTCGAGTGGCCTATCGATTTATAATCTACGTGTAATCTACGAGTGGTTTAGTTTAGGTCAACATTTTTGCGGTGTCCCATTTTCGGCTTGTTAAAAGCTTCCAATAAAATCCACCTCTTACTTTTTTTGAACCGTCAAGAATTATACAGATTAAGAATTATGTAAATTCATTAATTCAAGGTCTTCATTAATTATCAGTCGATCCTGACAAAATCTCAAATCCGCAAAATAACACAACAAATAAATATCGGTATCGTTTGAAATGCTCTCTAATTCGAAACAAAGTTACGATCGCCGAGCTTTATTACAGACCAGGTACGCAGCAGTGTAATCAGGTATCCCCGCAGTCTATCGATCTGATTCGCTCTAATTCGATAAAATTCATCCCGCGAAGTCCACGCGACCAAGTTTTTACTCGTTGTTCGCGAATCGGTCGAATCGTGGAACGAGACCAGTTGTTAATTAGCGATTTCTCAGTGGTGCCGATCTAATTTTCTGCCGAGCAAATTATCGGGTAGCCCGTAGATAGAATTAGCCGCGTCGGCCTGGCTGATATCGCTAAATTGCTGCATTCCTACAAGACGTCCGGAGTGCATCTCCCTCGTTATATCATCATCGTTCATCAGCCTCTGGTCTACGCGGCGGCGTCGTATAAATATATCGCGTTTGGATCATCCTCTTGATCGCCCGGGCGCCCGCGTGCTTCGTGCGAGCATGTACACACGTGTCCCGACAAACAAGCTTACATAAATTAATTGGGTTTAATGAGACACCTGTATTATTGCCTTTACTACTTCAAAATTGTGTGATGACATGTTAAATATCATTGCTATATCTAAAACAAATTTTAAATCTATACTATTACGGTACATGTGTGGTATATGTATGTACATGGGGAGTTATATGTTATAAGTGTACTATGTTAAAAGATATGTATGTATGTCGAAGGTTATATGTTATACATGTACAATGTTAAAACATATGTGCATATGTGATATATGTGTGTGCATATGATATGTGTAAATTACATATGTGAATATGTATCATGTCAAGAGGTGCACATGACTTTATATTACATCAATAGGTATATGTGAATATGTATCATATCAGGAGACACATATGAGTATCATATTGAAAAGTATGTATCTGTATATGTATCATATGAAGAGGTACATATGTGTATGTATTGTATCATGAAATATATGTGAGCATGTATCGTATCAGGAGGTGCATATGAGTGTATGTTACATCGATAAGTATATGTAAGTATGCACCATACGAGAAGGTGCATATGAGTGTGCATTAAATTGACACATATGAGTATGTAACATATCAAGAGATACATATGTGTATACTATATCAAAAAATATATGTATATGAGCATATCTAGAGATACACATCAAGAGGTACATATGTGTGTATAATATCGAAAAATATGTGTATGCATGTGATCACATCCACAGGTACATATATGTGTGTATTATATCCAGAAGTGCATGTGTGTATCATATAGGGTATATTACATCGAAACATGTGTGCGTGCAATTCCAAAAGAGAAACTAAGGATACTCGTTTATACGAAGATTAAATTAATTAATTTTTCAGCGCAAATCATAATACTTGATGAAAAATATGGTAAGAGATTAAATGTAAAGAGCTGGCAAGAAATATTTCTTGCGATTAGCTTACGATTTTCTTTCGCCTGTCACGTTTGATTTGTGGTAGCACAGCAACAAAAATCTGGTAGATCTTGTGCAACTATGTCGAACACGTTCCCCACGTATTTCAATTAGTCGGAGATGCTAATAAATTGTGGCTATATCGGTTATATCCAGATGTACAATGTTTTGGGATGTTGTTCAGCATGTAAGTTGTTAAGGATTCGTGTTGATCGTGTAGTTGTCGCTCCATCGTAATGAGCTGCAGCTGTATGAATCTAATTTAGACAACCATAGAAGTTGAACGTAACGATGAAGAAGTGAATAGACAAGGAGAATGGTGAGAATAGTGAATAGGCAAGGTATGGTACAACCAGCAGAAACGAAGGTGAAATATAAAATGGAAGACGAGAATAATTGCGCTAAAAACGATATCAAAACAACTTGGAAACATTAAACCTAATGATCAGAAATAAATATAATTACAATGTAGTTATTCTGTAATGGCAGAATTAGATGCGATGCACGATACCAGATTAGCCTTGATGACATCCGCGATTAGCATGATTCCCGGAGTAAATCGTGCGAATACAAAGACTCCTTTAGAAAAGAGTTTATGCATCGAATCAAAGATGAAACATTGATGACTGCTTCGTAATAATATTGCTCTATCAGTAAACGTTTGTTCAATATTGCACAATAAGGAAAATGTATAAAAGTGATTTATGGAAACCGCGAACATTTGCTATAAATCTGTTCCACACTCGATATCAATGAAACAAATGACTTCACCACTCGTAATATGCTCATGCGTTTTACATCTTATGTTGCCTTGAATTTGTTTTCTTCGAAAAAAGACCAGAAATTATAAAACATATTTCATACTAATTAAATTATCTCTGTTATTCAATTTCCTGTGAGCGTTTTAATATTCTGTTAAGGAGATAGTTTTTGCGAGCTATAAAATTTTATGGCTTACAAAATATGGCTGTAATTATACTTCTACCTTAATGAAAGTTGTGTTTTCAATAAATTTTTGCTTTAATAACCAGGTTACATTGTATAATTACTTATAACACGTTTGTGGACCGGTTTCGTCCGAATTTGGCATAATTATGGCAAACCACTCGGATAATGATTCTGCAAAATTATAGCTTCCTTGAAATAAGGAAGAAATTCGCGTCATGCGTTTTTCACTGAACTATTAATTTCTTCATTTTGTTGATGGTTTGGGTATTTGATAATTTAAAAATAATTTTTTAAAAAATTTTTAATTTAACAAAAATTATGTTACATAATTTTACTAAAATTATAATCCTGTATTTTTCATAATGCAAATGTTAAAATCATTTTTATCATCATCATTACAAGCGTCAAAGTTTTTGCAGATCCCAAATAATTGCCCGACTGCATTACAGCAAGTGTATGTAATCACACAAGGCAAGAACCACCTGCTTTTTTGCTATTTCCAGTGTCGTTGACTCGACGACATCCATTGGTATCATTAACGTTGCATCATAACTGTTTCTCAGAAAAAAAGCAACCAAGAACGATTTGAACAAGAGCGATCGATAAAATATCCAGGATTTTTCCACGCGTCAAAAGCGTTCGACTAATGGAAACCCGACAGATCTACCGCGCGAACTTACGTCTGGATGAATGTCGGATTATGTTTGAACTACGTGGCGCCAAACATGCAAATATTAGACGACGTCCCCTTTCGCTAATAAATTTTTAATCAACGATCAACGATGTACGGACGTCGGATTATGGTGGCTAATAGTCGTTCATTCCCACTTTCAGTACGGCTATTTTGTAATGAAGTGAGATGTTTAATAATCAACGTTTCTACGAGTCACCAACGTGTTTCTTGCATACTGAAATTCCGATCGTTTATACGATCCATCGACTGTTCACCAATTACCTCTTATCGCATGCTTATAATTTATTAAGTTGTAAATTAGTCCAACGACACCGGTTCCATTAATAGAATAACCGAGCCGCCATCGTCCGTTAAACAGAATATAAAAAGAGAAAGCTTCGATGCTAGTTGTAATTTTTAACCCGTAAACTTATTTTGATCTCGCTGGTTTTGTACGAGATTGCCTCCAGTGAAGATTATTATACATTTTCAGTGCTTTGCTGTGTTCACTTCCTTTTCATATTGAATGAGATTCTGCGTTTACCTTAGTGTTATTTCAGTATACGTCGTCGTGTTGCCACATGTTAGAACTTTGCGGATTGTCCAATGCTTAATCCACATATTCCTGGATTCTTGGATACCAATAGATTCTTAGATCTCTAGGTTTCTGTGTTTTCAGTATTTGTACGTTTTTGGATCACTGAATTTCAGTACTTTAAAATCCTTATAGGTATATCCCCACATCTCTGCACTCCAACATCTTTATGTCCTCTCTATATTCAATGCCTCAAAATTCTTAAATCCTCGAATCCCTTACCTCAATCTCTATGTGTCCAAATATCAAGATCGTCAGATCTCCATATTCCCAAATTTCTATATCTCCAAATTCCTATATCCGCAATTTCTATGTGTCCAAATCTCAAGATCAGCAGATTTCCATATCTCCAAATTCCTATATCCCCGAATCGCTATCTTCCCAATCTCCATGCTTCCAAATTTCAAGATTGTTAGATCTCCATATCCCCAAATCCCTAAATCTCCAAATCGCTATATCCCCAAATCCTTGCACCGCCAAAGCCCCAAGTTTCCAAATCTCAAGCTCCCCAGATCCCCACATCCCGAAACTCTTACATCTCTAATCCCCACACCCCAAAATCCACATATCCTCAAATTTGTACACCTCCCTATCCTCACATACTTCCTTGAATCCCCAAATATTCCTACATAAAAAAGCCTAAGTCACATGATAACTCTATCATCGAATAGCAACGTCTCTACCTAGTAATCCATAGGGATTTTAATGGCATGTCAAAAGTTTAACGAAGAACATAAACGTATCTCGCAGATTGCAGTAATTGCTGCGGTTTACCTACAGAATCGAATAAATAGTTTCTTTGTAAGACACTGGATGTGCAACTTTTATCTGTACGCGTTTAGAAATTATCTTGACGCGTTGCAGCGTCGCGGTTGCCCCAATTTTTCCCTGATTCCCTGACTGTTATTTATTAACGGGTGCAAATAAACGGGCAATTCATACGCGTTAATAACATCACGGTCGGGATAATTCATCGCTAAAATCTGCTCTAAGATGAGGCTCGATCGTTGGCACGCGGTTTAATATTAGGCGATGACCTAAACAACCGAGAGGTATTTTCAATGGGACACGTTAACTTGCTGACCGCTTTGTGTGGCCATTTTGATTACGTAAACATGTTACAAAGTTGAAATTGGATTACGGAAACGGGCTATAAAACCACTCTATCGTACATTATTTTATGTTCTTTTTTGTTTTGTATACTTTACACTGCATATTACTTCGTGTATATTGACTCATATATGTTTTACATGTACATATGTTGACTCATTTTCAATGATATGTGTTATATGGTTTTCCTATTGAAACTGTGTTCGTACAAATTTTTACTCTAACTGTTATAATATATTACAAGAATCTAATTGTTTAAATCTATTAATAGTTCATATCATTAAAGTAAATACTGTTATTATTAATTAACAATTGTTATTGAAAGTAATTGTTACTGAAAGCTGTACATATCGCTATAAGTACGTTAGTACTCTTATATGTAGGATATTCGAAATGGAGTACGGAATATCAGCAACAGCGACAATTTAAAATGACGAAACGAGATGATCGAGATTCCATTCGGCTCTAAAAAAAACGAACTCCAGATCAAAGCTGCGTTAGAAGACCAGAATTCAATGTAAACATTACAATCATTGATTTATTAATGTGGGAACAGTTTCACTATGTAAGCAAACTGCGTTGAACTATTAATTAGTTCTCTCGTTGCATCATGATCTTGGGTACACAGTCATTATTTTTGGTCCCTGTCTGAAACAACACTCTACGATTATTAATCTCTGAACACAAGTAAACGAGATCTGAATTCAAACAAATTTTGTATACTCTTAATTCGTTTTGTAACTTTGATGTCTTCATCGTGTGAATTTAGAGCACTGCTAATAGAAAATTCGATCGCAATTCAATGAAATACGAAGCTTCTGTTTTTCATCACCGATTGACCCCTAACCTTAATCAAGCATCAGATCGTATCTTTTATAGAAATGATGGTATGGAAATTCTTAGAAGCTGCTTTCACGTTGAATTTTAGCGAATACAGCTACCTCGGTGAACCTCAGACATGTGCCACTTTTGTGACGTAGACGTCGAGAGCGCCATTTAGCGTCATTAATAGAGTTGCATCAGCGTCGAGTGCATGGTGATACATCGATAGGAGTGGTTCGGCAAATAGATCGGGGCTGAAGATATATACGTACGTATATATACGCAAGGGAGAGAGAAAGGAACACACCCATCCTAGCTTCGACGTATACAACCATATCTACAGGGTGTTCCACACGAATATTTTCAAACATCCTTTTATTTGGCATTAGGAAGCTGCACTACGTGATGTCCACCTTTGACCAATTCCAGATACAAAAGTTTAAAAATATATTTCAAGTCTTTCTAAACATAGAAAATATATCCTCTTAAAATTCTGAATCTGTCTGAAAATATAAAATATGTCACATATAGACATTTTAAGGTCGTGTGAACATATAAAATATATCCTAGGTCTGTTTGAAAATATAAAATATAAAATTCTGGATCTGACTGAAAATATAAAATATGTCACAGACTTGTATAAAAATATAAGAGTATATTTTAGGGCCATGTGAAAATATAAAATATATCTAGGTCTGTCTTAAAATATAAAATATAAAATTCTGGATGTGCCTGAAAATGTAAAATATATCCTAGATTTGTCAAAATATAAAAGAGTATATTCTAGGTCTATCTAAAAATATAAAAGAATATGTATATTCTGGATTCGTTGAAAAATATAAAATGAGTCTCACTGAGCCAGTGGTTCTCAAATTTTAGTTCGCTTAACATATCATATATTTCTATAAAATGTGAAGTCAAAGTATTTAGAGTAGGTAGTATTACAGTGAAACCAGTAGCTCTGTTTTTTATAAGATTATAAAATTAATTTTGCAATTTAATAATCTTCGAGGCATGTCAAGAGTCGACTTATCTAAAGCATTTGCATAATTTAATTTAGTCCACTGTTATTACAGTGACATGTCCCATGACTTCGTTTCTTTCCCTCTGAGCCAAACATTGTATTGACAGGATCACCTAGGATTGCAACATCGAAATTTATCGTACATTCGATAGCATAACAGCGAATTAAATTTTATAAGACTGGTTACGCGATTGGAAATAATACATATTACGCTTTAAATTGCACATAAATTATACGCTTGATAAATTAATAGCGCTGTTCATGTACCAGGGACTTCAAATAAATCAGACCGCTTTTCTAGAAATTCTTCAATGTCGAAATCGATCGATCAAGAATTCCGTATAAATCAATGCGGCTTTTCAAGACCTTCGTTTCTAAATTGATCTTACAACAGCCAAGCGATTTTTCACGCAATCTGAAAATCTTTCAGGTTTCCATAATTTCTTAATCTTGACTTATTCTCTCGATCTTATTCTCTGCAACGAATCGAAGTAACATTTCAACAAGTTTTGGTTCGAATCGGTGATAAAAATACTGGCACGTGAATCAATCTGTAAGCAACGCATCCGGCAGAAGGCGTCGAGGAAGGAACGCATTAGAGGTAGAAAATCAAAGAACGACGGACGCATAAATCGTTTATCAAAGTCTGGACCGAGGGGACAGTCCGACGGGAATAAAAGGAGAAAAAGAGGAACGTGGTGGCATTAAATAAGAACGAAAACACGCGGTGAAAGCAAACTCATAGGACCATGTAAAGTACAAGATTGATAATTGCGGAGCTGACTTGTAAAACGTTAATAGGAGAAAAATTAGATATCGCGATAAGAACAGTGTCGAGTAATTTTCTCGTATAATTCAGCGGACACGATTGTTTGTTTATTAACAGCTACGGATTGCTTTCGTTGTGTTGGTTTAATAATACGCTCGGCGCTTAGGAGAAAATGAGACGATTGTTTCTTCATCCTGGTAGGCGACGATGATGCTCGTTAGATGGCTACTACATAATGCAACCACTTGATTACTGATAATTACGGAAAATGGGAAAATGAATGAAAACGAGAGATTGAGTGTGAATGAATGTAATTTGCGTTAAATTTTTGTGTCATGGTGAGGAGGTTTTTAATGATGGCCGGATCAAATGTCCATCAAAGTTATAGCGGATGGTTAGAATGATGGGATGGTGAGGGTTTGTACGGATTTTATGTTGGAAACTTGTAAATTATGGTATATTGCGAATTATGGGAGTTTGACGAGTTTAGGAATTTGAGGATTCAGGGATTTGGAAATTTTGGAGTTTGGGTATTTAGAAATTTGAAAATTTCTGAGTTTGGGTATTTAGGGATTGGAGAATTCTGGGATTTGATCATTTGGTGATTTAGAAATTTAGGAAGTTGGAAATTTCAGAATTTGGTAATTTAGGAACTTGAGAATTTAGGGATTGGAGAATGTACAGATCCTGAAATAATAGAAATTTTGAAATTTAGGGAATTTGGGAATTTCTGGACATTTGGGAAATTTGGAAAATTTGGGAAATTAGGGAAACTTGAAAATTTGGGGAACTTGAGAAATTTGGGAAATTTGGGAAATTTGGAAATTTAGGAAATTGAAAAAATTTGAAAAATTTGGAAATTTGGAAAATTTAATATCTAAATGCATCTAAAATTTTACAAATTCAAAAATTGAGTAAATACAGAGTTCTAAAAAATATTTAAAACTAGATACCTTGAGAAATTATTCCTGATAACAATCGATGAAAGTGATCTACCAAAGCGCACTAACTCACAAAAACTAAAAAACCGTACTTGTTTCTGTAGACTTGCCCTTTACCATTCGATGAATGCTAACATCATTTATACTTAACTCGCGATTGTTCGTTGAAAAGGTTGAAATTGAGATACATGTCTGATAAAGGATCGATCCTTGAGTCTCGATCACCAAAGCCAGCTTCAGCGTAACGTTTTCTACTTTCAACCTCCACCCGTGATAACTATTTGTCTTCATTTGTACCATGCTGTTCATTGATCGTGGCAGAATAAGGTCTCCTTAGTATAAATTCCAACTGTGTTTGTACGAAAGGCGCAGTAAATGGTGCATTGATTAATCCCATTAGAGATTGTGGATCCCGGGAAACCTTCATTCAACATATACATTTTATTTTCTAAACTTGCATCGATTTTAATTTCATTGTTATCCTTGTCGTTTAGAATGTTATCCTTATCAATTTTACCATCGAAATGCTTGTTTTGTTATAAGATTAATAGTACAGTGAGGAATGGATTTAAATAGAATTAGAGTGAGACAAGAAAATGGTGCCTATGGTGTGTAAATAGCGGAGTAGTTTAACAGAGGAAAATAGAATAATTGTGATAGTATATAGTGGAATGATAAAATAGTGAAATGATAAACAGTCCTTAAAATAAACTCCGTATCTGCTTCACTAATTAATTATCCCTCGTTTCAATTTACTCGCGCAAACATAGAAAATAATTTTAAACCGGCGTTATCAGATACACGAAACTTATTTCAGCGCTAATCTAACCTGTCCAAGTCGCCTTCTAATCCGTCTCGAACAGTTTCACGCCTCTGTAAGTATCTTGTTCTACATCGAAGGCGTCGCGACGTTGCATTTTAACGAGACGCAACGCGATTTTTTCCTCTCTTCTTAGCCATCATCGATCGACCGTGTCCGTTTTCCACGATCGTCCTAATTCACCGTACGACTCGATCTTATCGAGTCGCGACTTATGTCTCGAACACCATGACGTTAATGGGCTTAATCCGTCCCGTTCGTAGGAAAATCAATTCGCGTTCACTCGATCGTTCCCTGCTCCGTTAACCATCGATCGTATATGAGATTTCCTCCAACCGTGGCAAAGCGCCGGAGAACGAACGGTTTTATCGATACGTAAGCCGGTGGTGTAACCCCCCCTTTGACTTCGTAGTTTTGCAAGAATTCGTAATCTCGCGCGTGCATTGTATCTCGCGAAACGATACACTCGTATATAGTGCAGAGTTTATGGCACCGGTAACAGATGGAGCATGCCGATACCTCGGTTCTACGATGCGAAACGCGAATTTGCAAATTACAAGGATGATAAGGGCCACGCTGCGCTACGATTGTACTCGAAACCCCGTATTGTGTCCCGCGGAGATTAAACTTATCGATAATTTATGTATATCTACTAGGAAGTACGAGTGTAACTATGTGAGTACGTATACGGAGTACGTTCTATAGATTTGTTGAAGATATCTACTATCTTCTTGCTGTAAACGTTCGTTCCGGGAGGGAACAAAAAGAAAACCCTGAAGAAATGAAGGAGCTTCCAATGAGACTGCGATTCAATTTTGTACTTTGAAAATTGTGATTTTATTTCTCATATTGAAGATCGTTATTTTATTCTGTATTTTGAACGTTATAATTTAATTTCGTGTTTTGAAAATTATGACTTAATTTTGTATTTTGAAGATCGTAACTAAATTTCATATTTTGAAGATTATAATTTAATTCTGTATTTTGAAGATTATAATTTAATTTCGTATTTTGAAGATTATTATTTGATTTTGTACTTTAAAGATCGTAACTTAATTTCGTATTTTGAAGATTACAATTTAATTTCATATTTTGAAGGTTATAATGTAATTTCATATTTTGAAGATTATAATTTAATTCTGTATTTTGAAGATTATAATTTAATTTCGTATTTTGAAGATTATTATTTGATTTTGTACTTTGAAGATCGTAACTTAATTTCGTATTTTGAAGATTACAATTTAATTTCATATTTTGAAGGTTATAATGTAATTTCATATTTTGAAGATTATAATTTAATTCTGTATTTTGAAGATTACAATTTAATTTCATATTTTGAAGATCACAATTTAATTTCATATTTTGAAGATTATAATTTAATTCGGTATTTTAAAGATTATAATTTAATTTCGTATTTTGAAAATTATAATGTCATTTCATATTTTGAAGATTATAATTTAATTTCGTATTTTAAAGATTATAATTTAACTTCGTATTGTGAAATTGTTTTAAGGTTATCTCCCCTCACCATCAAAATTTCAATACAAAAGCCCATAAAAACAATTTCTATCACCGATGAAATCTGCAACTGCGACCTCATGGTACAGTCGTGATCCCATGAATATAACGTTAAACTACCGTATAATTGATAATTATTTATCAACAGTGTCGTGAAAAACCGTATTCAGCCAGCGACTTCGTACGTCATTTAACGCGCGTGTAATAGTTAATTACGTGGCGATATTTTCGGCCAACCGTGAAACGATAAATTTGCAACCAAATTACTGTGCACGTGTTTTTTATTACGAGCAAGCTTTATGTAGTAATTCCTTCGTTCCAGTAACGCGTTGAATGCAACCTTGGACGGTCGACCATTTTGCTTTGAACGAGCCGCGTGTTTATTCGCTTGCCTGTACTACTTGATATGCACTTTATCGCCGTTAGTTCGTCAAATGCAACGTAGATAACAAGAATTTATAAGATCGCCAGAAATTCTAGGCCTAAGACTAATCCTGAGATATACAACATGCTTTTTGTCGTAAATAATGAGTTAAATGTATAAAAATCGGTCGTACATTCTTTACAAATGGCGTCTTAAGGAAAACACGGTTGGGTGTTATTATTTCTCTAATTAATGACTGCGTAGAAAACTATTTTATATCAAAGTTGTTTCATTTAGCAAGGAATATTTAAATCCTATAATTTATGAAAATTACATTATCAATGCAAATTTTTCCGACTGTCAAATGGTACTAGTTTTATCTATATCTTATTTTAATTAAAATTCAACGACGAATAAATTATCGGCTATCTTTAGATATAACTTCAAATG
Source organism: Megachile rotundata (assembly GCF_050947335.1). Taxonomy (NCBI): domain Eukaryota; kingdom Metazoa; phylum Arthropoda; class Insecta; order Hymenoptera; family Megachilidae; genus Megachile; species Megachile rotundata. The sequence continues at coordinate 6,820,685 of NC_134991.1, read as the reverse complement.
TACAATTTGACTAATTTATTAGTAATTTTATTAGCGATTTTAAGACTTAAATATTTTGAGATACTCATTGAACATGCACCCCTATAGATATGAAGGATCCAAAGTCAGCGAACTTACGTGTATCAACTTTTGTTTACCAGTCTAGTACATTACAACCTACTTTATAGCGACTTTATGTGTTTAATATGATCAAGCAGATATGAATGTGCTCTCGTTCAAATTGTAAACATTTGTTCATAAGTCTGAAGCGTGTACTTTATGCATTGCAAGTCTGGAATGAATTGTCTCGCCTTGCCTGTTATTAATATATCATCTTGTTACGCGTGTTTCCAGTGACGATTATATTACAAAGACATAACAAATGACATATGTCGAGGTAAAGCTATGATTGCGAATGAAAGTTCCAGGAATTGTTGCTTAACTCGTGTACCACAATGAAAATGGCGGTGTAGCGAGGTATCGGAGCTGACGGTTAATATAATTAGCGTCGTTAATCAAAATTTGTCTTCTTCCTGTCGACTATGTTTTTAATATATGCCGTTCTCAGCTTACGCATTTAATACGGTTTCCTGTCTATAATTGGTATGTAATTTTAACGAATCAAAGAGTATCGATGACTCGCAGATTATTAAAGGAATGCAGTTACAGTTAATTTATCACCGTCCAATCTTGTTTTCTAATCTTTCCCGAATTCACATTCAATTCGTTTCCTATAAAATGATATCGAGAACACAGGTATCGCTTACATTGTCCCACATATTAAAGAGGATTATTCCTGTCAAGTTACACGCTAAAACCATTAATAGTACAATATGTTACCAATCTAAAAGATCTATCAAGATTCGACTTTCCATTAATTAATTTTCTGCTGGAGATTTATTCCTTGCTATATGTCTACGTCAAAGAGAATTATGTAACGTTGAAACAGATATATTATCCTGTGAATGAAACCTGTGTCTTTATCCATGATTCTTTACTAGCACCTCGTGATAGGGGATCGAAAATAAAAGCAGCGTTTTTCGACCACCCACGGTGAGTATAGGTTTTCTTTGGGTAAACGATTGCCTCAGAACGGCAACGTTTGATCGAGTTGACAGATGTTCTTTTAAGAATCACCATTTCTTGGTTTTACCGCTATTCATAATTTAGATGTGTAAGAATGAAAAGAATATTTTACTGGGTGAAACTTAACGCTTGTGATGTAACAGATAACCTATGACTATGTACTATACATTGACCTATATTCATCAATTATTTTTATATTTTAATATCTTTATATTACAAGGTTGCAATGTAGTTAGTATACAGTTGTGTTTATTATATCAATTCGAAATTACACAAAATTATATACATAATTCTGATCTTAAAGATTCGTTTAAAAAATAGAAAAATGTAGAAATTGATGATAAATTCTATAAACTTAATAATAAATAAAACAACACTGTTTATAACACTAAAGAATTGTTCCTATATATAAAATTTTATCAGAAGAGTTAAAAATGTAATCACCGTTGCTGAATATTATTTTATCAACAAACAGTTAAATGAACCTTACCCACTGTCGAAAATACAGGAATCTAAACACAACTTATAAAATGTCTCATTCTTACATTAATTCTTACATTCACAGTAATTGATCGATCAACAATGAAGAAACTATAAAAATAAGTATACAAAAAAATATTGAATACCTAAAAAAACTCTTCCACAAACTACCGATAATCGGTGAGGAAGAAATCTATAGAAACGACAACTTCCATCAAAATTACAACTTTTCGCTCTCAATCAAATCAATATTCTTAAAAAATAACCACATTTCACTACAACCATATAATTTCGACCTCAATTCATTAAATTTATAATAAAATAAGTGCACGGCTAAACAAACGTATCAAACCCATTTCATAATATTTCATAAACTTCGTTTTTATTAATATACATTACTGTTGACGATATTTTGATTCAAGTTCAACTTCGCAGTGAATGGAACTTGATTCCAAGAATAACACACTGAACAGACATTTCCACGTTATATAAAGACAATAGGTGGAGTATTTAAATGTACTTGATCGGTAGCTGGAGACAAAACGAGAGATTCTAAAATTAAAAGGACAACGATCGATCCAATGGGCAATTGTATAAATGCTATGGATCCTGTGTTCGGTTCTATACCGACCGGTATCAACGTCGACGGTACACTGATTAAAGAATCGGGGCTGCCAATCATTTTCTTAATTGGAGGACCGGGTGTCGGAAAAAGTAACTCGATCTATTATTATTATCGTGGATCGTATTCGTGTTAGGTTATACGTTGCATAACCTAGTAATTTCGTGTCTGACAATCAAATTCATGGACAACTGTGCTGAAAGGGAACTGTATACACGAGTTTAGAGATCTGGGAGTTTGGAGGTTGGGAGAGTTTGGAATCTGGAGTTTAAATTTGGAGATATTACAATTTGGGGGTGAGAAAGTTGAGATTTTAGGAATTTGGGGATTTGGGAATTGAAGAGTGTGGGGATTTGGAAATTTCGGAATTGGGGAGTGTAGAAATTTGGAGAGGAAGGAGTTTGGAGATTTAGGAATTGGAGAGTGTAGCAATTTAGAGATTTAGAAATTTGGGAGTGTAAGAATTTAGAAGTGTGAGAATTTGGGAGTGTAGAAATTTGGAGATTTAGAAATATGAAAGTTTAGGAATTTGGGGTGTGTAGAAATTTGGGAGCGTAGGAATTTGGAGATTTGGGAATTTGAGAAGGTGGAAATTTGGGAATGTAGAAATTTGAGAAGTTGGAAATTTAGGAATCTGGAAATTTTAGAAGTTGGAAATTTGAGAAGGTGGAAATTTGAGAAGATGGAAATTTGAGAAGGTGGAAATTTGAGAATATGGAAATTTGAGAAGGTGAAAATTTGAGAAGGCGGAAATTTGAGAAGGTGGAAATTTGAGAATGTGGAGATTTGAGAAGGTGGAAATTTGGGAATATAGAAATTTGGGAGTGTCGAAATTTGGAGATATAGAAATTTGGGAGTGTAGAAATTTGGGGTGTGTAAAAGTTAAAAAATTTGATCTTTAAAAATCATCACATATTTAATCCCTCCTTTACCAACCTGATCATTACAGAAACATTAACCAGCAGGGTAGCCGAAAGGTACGGATTCGTGGGCTTAATCAGCGCCGACTTAATTCGCCAAGAGGTGTCCATGCGTACCGAAAGGGCCTTCACATTAGCACGTATGATGTCCCAGGGTCAATTAGTACCCACGAATATCGTGGTCGAATTGATCGCAGTGAAGATGCTTGAACATCTAAGAGAAAATAAAGGGTTCCTCGTGATTGGATTTCCACAACAGAAAGAACAATGCAGAATATTCGACAGAGCAATAAGGCAACCTGATTTGGTTTTGTTTCTACAAGCCAGGAACTCTGTTCTAAGCGATCGAATAATGGCCAGAACGATCACGACCAGAGCGAGGATGTCGATGAACTTCGATTCTATTAAGAAACAGATTAAAGATTTCCATAAAAGGAATCGATCGGTTATGAGATATTATAAACATTTATTGGTGGTGATCGATGGAGAGCCTGATGTGACGACGGTGTACGAAAAAGTGTGTGAAGTTATTGACAACATGTTGCTTAATTTCTCGACATCGTCGAATGTTCAGTCAAACGTTGCCACACGAGTAAAAAACAAAAAATAAAGATTTATTTATGGAAATAATTTTTATACGACAGTAATCTGTCCATAAAAAATATTTGTACTAGAATATACCAGACTACAGACTTTTAAATTTAATTTATCGACTTGTTTTATTGTGATAGGGTAGTTATTTAATTTAAGTATAAAGTAGTGTAAAGGAAGTGCGTTTAATAAAAAATTATTATAAATAATGAAGATGATTTATTTATGATACATGTGTGAATACTGTTGTTTCACTACAATCCTTGTTTGGTAGAACTGATTTCAAGTAGAAATTCGGTATGTGATCATTTCTTACTAAAACATTTATCCACAGATTATATATAGAAAAATTTATTCACAGAGTGAGATATTTTATGTAAAAGTTTAAATAATTTAAACGATGTGCAAGGGTTAAAATTGTATTCGATACAATTTCTAAATAAAATTACACATCATAGCAGCTTGTACCTCCACATTTCAAAAGAGGTCCCCGATTAAAATTTGAAACTTCACACGGCAGAATTTGTCAATCTACCCAAAAATCTACCGTAAAAAATTATACATATTCAAATCAATTTTGACAGGATGATACGATTCCATCAATGAAGGGTCATAATTGCCAAACTAACTGTCGACTGCACATTTTTTCCAGTAAACACTGGAAAAGTGTTTTTGATAGGCATTCGTTGTTGGCCTGGGTACATCCATTTATATTCTCACGTATGTCTGTATTTATTCTCATCCCCTGTATGTGTTTACGCTCGTTTTAATCAGTGGATGGATGGTTGCTTCTATTTATGAACGTACATACACACTCGAAGCCACAATCGCAGCAACGTTTCTGTATAGGAACCGAACTCACCCCCGTATACCAGTGTACATACACCCTGTACATGAAACGTTCGGCAAATGCACACATAAACACACGTGTACTATCTGCACGTGAGTTCCAACTCTTGTCTCGGTGGATAACTGATGGAACGTGCTTGCTTGTGCTTGTGACATGGCTGAGCTACGAATTCCGAAATCCTAGGTATTCAAAAATAAAGTGTTCGTAAATTACGAATGAACTTTTTAAAAAAAATTGCAATCATGATATGCACTGTTCACATGTGCTCGTTTTTGTGAGTAGGCAATTTGTAACCACCCCTTCTGGGGAAGAAATTGCGACACGAACTAATTTTCTAATGGAAAACAAAATTTATAGAATATACAAATTACACGGTTTCTGTAGTAGATTATTATTTATGCATACGGTGATATACGATGTGTATATGAATTCACAATTTTCGATTGAAAATAGCAGTATCTTCAGTGACGATAGCATAAAAGAAAACAGAAGTTATTACATCAAAAATATTGTATAGTAACGAGTATACAAGTCAATTAGTAGCAAACTGAATGTAATAATAATCCTAAAATGATTTTCCGAAAAAATGATTTTATTTCAATTCTGAAAACTTCATAACACACTTCAGAGAATTTTCCATTTCCAATTCGTTGAAAGCTGCTATTAGTGCGTTTGAACGTTGTACTCCGTAACAGAAATATCTGGCAGCGCCTTTTTCAATCACCCTCAGTATATCCGCCCCTGCGAGCGTCCATCGCACACTTCTCGCGTTTCACCGTGTACGTGACCAGCTATCGAAAGGTTTAGCCGTGTGTTGGGGTGGGTGGATGGGCGGTTGGCTGCGTTTATGAGGGTGCGGGGCCGAAATTGAAAAGCACCCCAGCGAGAGGTAGGCGAGGGTGGTCGTGCAGCAGTCATTGACAAGCGAAAGACCGTATCAGAGGGTAATCCTATTGGTGGACGGTCGTGTCGCGACGTCCAGGCGTCATTGGTCCGCCTTGAATCTACGGGGCGTGGCCTACGGTTCGTAGAGGGATGGTGGGGTGCAGGATCCCTGGTTGCATCCCTGGCAACGATTACCGGAAAACCACAGGGTCGTTCGACGCTAGGAATTCAGCATGGCGGACCTGGCAACCCCTCCGGCTCGATTCACCACCACCACCATCAACCCCCAGCCGCTATTATCGAGGCCACTGCGACTGTTCACCACCAAACCGGCCGGGTAGTGGATTTCGCTCGATTTGTCCGGGGGAACACTTCAGGAATCGGAAGTTCGATCGGACGATTAATTGCTCCGTTAACTAGTCTTTTCAAATCCTGACTCTTTGACGACGCAGCTGGAATACAAGACGTTCCACTTGGATACTTTGATCGCTAGACGTACGGGACATTTGTATTTACTGTTATTTATTTTAATAAATTCATTTCACTGTTGCTCGAAATTTACTGTAAGCTGTATTTCATTATTAAACATTTTAACACAGTGGAAATTGCTATAGCTAGTCAGACTGTTATTTGAATTATTCAGAATACGAATAAGTAATTGTTACAATTGCTTGATTATAGAAAGTTTAATTGCTCGGTATAGTAACTTAAACATAATTTTGTCACAATAATAACTGTGTGTAAGATGCAATACGACCATCTCAATTTTCAGTTAAAGCTTTATACAATGTCTGTAAATTATTTTCTTTATTAATTTCAATTATACTATCAGATGAAAATTATTGTCTACAAATTAACGATATTATAGTGTACATTAACCTCGATAAATATATAAAAAAGTCTATACGATATGTTACAAAAACAACACCTGTCAGAATCAAAATTTTTTTAAATTCTTTTACAAATCGTTGGCGTCTTAAATAAACCTCTCATACATTTCATATAAATTCACAATTAAATTACAATTTCATCATAATATTGATTATAATTGCCAATAGAACATCATTAAAACATTTGCCATTGTCACAATACATAAAATTCAGAAAAGAATCGGAAAGAGGAGCGAGAGTTCATTAAAGATTCTTAGTACAGGTTCATCGAGCTCGGAGGCACGTTCCAAAGAGCATTTTTTCAAAGCACGCCGTTCGTTAGATCCTCCACTTGTACCGTCGTTGTATCTGATTCCAGCAAGCAGCATCGAGATACTAGGCATTCCAGGCGAGCCGATAAAGGGGATGAGGGGGTTGAAAGGGTAGAAAGAAATGGGATCGTGACGAAGTAAGAGGGAAAGAGAACGAGTTTCACTACCACGTAGCCAACGATCAACAATTGCACGATGTTCAGTGGGTGAAGGTAGGCGTCGTCTGGTGACGGTAGCTCAGAGGGTGGGGGTTGAAGCGTCGGCCAGGCGTCAACCGATGCGAAGGGTTGCGCGCAGGCGCCGCGACGAGCGTCGTCGACGAAGCGCCGCGTCAAACGTGCCGGCTATAGGTTAAATCCTCCCGCTCCTCGTTTTTGTTGTTTTTCCGGCGTTGCCTCCTGATCCCGCCTTCAAAAGTGCCAGCGGACCAATCGGTGGCCCGTGCTCGCGGGACGCCCGGCGTCGAGGCACCTCTGCAACCACCAACGACGTCGATCTTCGCGATACGGGACGATCGCATCGAGCCAGCGTCGATCTCTCACCGAGACGTCGACTTCGAGGCGTCATCCGTCGTTGTTGTACTCGGATCGAGTTTCATCTCGTGTGAGAACCCGGCTTGTCGCCGGGTGCGTCGTGGTTCTGTGCAGTTCTCAAGGATCTAATCGTTAGGGTGCTAGTTGCTTCGTTTGTGCATCGCAGTGATTTTGGACAATCTGGACTTTGTTGTGCGCGAGTGTCCAGGTTAATTGGAGCTTCGTTGCCAGGTGAGAGGATCTTTGATTTTGTGCTGGTAATTTAGGAAGATTGTGCGTTGAGAGTTCTGGAGGAGTTTGGATTGTAGGATCTGTGTATAGGATAGAATAAAGTGATCTACAGTTTTAGGTAATATGAATATCGTATATTGGATACACATTGCGTTTCGTTTTGATGTTTATTCCTGTTGAGATTAAAGATGAGAAAGTGCAACTATATTTTAAAGTGAACTTCAACTCTTAATCTACTTATCATATGTAGTACTTATCTGGTTATATTAATATCGTTTGGTGTCTGACAAAGAAATTGTTAATCAGTTATGTGAATGGGTAGCCTTTGAAATTGATCAGTCCTCTCAAATTAAAGATACAACGAAGACAGTGCATTGTCTCTTCCAAAAAATTGTACAAAAGTAGATCCTTGAATTGAATTCCTTTTATTTAAGGACTGATACAAAGTTTGCTTCTGATACATGTTTGCTCCTTTCTATCAATTATATAAATACCGATCAAACACAAAGAACGCTAGACAACATTGTAGCTACCTATGTAGTTGTCTTCGAAAATTAAAAAGTCTCTTTGCGAAAATAATGTGTAGATGAACCAGCTCTTATATTTTGCAGTTTAATAACATTTGTATGTTGCAATGTGTTGCAGTATACGAGGAATGTTTATCGATACACCATGAACGGAGCAACGTCGGTAACAACCTCAGAGGAACATCAGCATCAACATCAGCAGCCACAAAATGATGCACCTGCGGAACATCCGAGAAGTCCTACCAGTCCTTTAAGCATACGACATGGTAAGTTACAAATGTACTAGTTGTCAAAACAACAAATAAATTATATTATTAATAATTGTACACTGCATTAGGAATTATTTGCAATAATTCATTTATATTTGATAAAATACAAAAATAAGTAATATATTTGCAACAGAATGCACTGAAGTGATAATTAAAACCTAAATCGAGGAGTCACTTCGTGTAAAAACGATTTAACAATTTTTCTGACTAAAACATGGTACCTCTTGATGGTAAAATTAATTGCATCCTATCGAAAGTCGGAAACAGCAAAATTTCAAGAAATGCAGTGTATGTTATTTCAGATGTTACAGAGTTAGGTATGAATTCATTTCCGTCTTTAAAGTTTGCTTTCGGAATCACAAATATTGTTCTTCGAGAGTTTTCACTGATAACAGAATCATCGATACTTGTCGTTTTAAATCATCGTTCAACAAGCACTATTATTAATGCGCGTCCAAGAGACAGACCATGTACATAAATCTACCCCTGACGCACTTTTATGCGAACCGTAGTTCGAGGGTGGTAAGTGGAAAAAGAGGGTGCAACGCGACCAACGAAATTATGCCATTTGAGTAATCAGATTTCGAGCTGCCAAAAGAATTTACTGTTATACGATTTTCGTAGTTGTTAAACGAACTAAATCCCATTGCAAAGATGACACATTCCAATTAAATTTAGAAGACACAATTAAATATAGTTTTAGTTAACTAGATTTTTTGTATTACTGTGCATTAATTGTCAGATTCTAGTCATATTTTTATAAAAATTTACTAAAACTCTTCTGTAACGAAATTTGTTTACTTGTCAATGAAAAGGAATTATTTCTTGTTTATTATTAAATTACACATGTTTATAGCATACTGCATGGGAAAATTACGTGAACTCTTCAGAGTCGCACAATGTGCAAAATGTGAAAATCGAAAAAATATGCAGATACAAAATATTCAAGAAAAATATGTATTTGTATTAAATTACAATTGTTGAATAAAAAATAAGTATTACAAACTTTGAGGAAAATCATCCTCATTACATGATAAATAAAATTGTTAAAAAGAGTGTCGAATAAAATTTTCACCGACCTCAACGCGACCCCTATAAAAAGATCATCAAATATTACAAAACATAATGAAAAATTAAGAAAGAACGTCATCGAAAGGCACTAGGATCAGATGTTTGAGAACGCAACTCAGCTCAATCTCAGACAACTTTGATATGAGCGTATCACCCTAATGCGGTAACAATTAGTCGATAGCAGAGGGTGCGAGGGTGGAGGGTGACCAAAGTGGTCGTTGGTAGTTACGAAACCCCTTTTTTTCGAGCATCCCGGCCAATGTCCCCTTTGCTGGTCGTCATTCTACGCAATCCCTACCATGGCTCCTCGATGATCCCATAATACAGGGGCGCAGGTGGCGCCTCGCCATCCGCCAGCATTGATATGCTAATGAAATTTGACGCCCCTGCTTTTGCTCGCGCTATATACACGCGCGTATACGCGTCGCGTGTTTCGCGTTTGCACGAGGAATCCGTCGCTCGGTCACCATACGGCCGCATAATTTTCCTGTTCTCGTTTAACCCCTGCGATGGTGTCTCGCGAAAAACCTTCGTCCACATTTCATTACTCTAATGGCGTTACCTTGTTGCCATCATTTATTGCTACTCGTAGATTGGCAACTCCGTAATTTTCATACAGAATTATTTATTGAAATTGTAGAAAGTGGTAATAAGCATTTATGAGAAATAGCTGGGGTTGAATATTCAAACAGTAACATTGAGATGTTATTTAAATAACATCGAGTAGCATTGCAAGAGTAGTAGTACATCGAGTAGTAATAATTCTATGGTGAAATGAAAGTCTCATTCTATGGTGAAATATAATTTTGAAGCAATGTCTAAAAAGCTGTGAGTTTTGGATATATTTGTATCATCATACCTATTTCATTGTACTTTTGTACGGCAGAGAAGATTCATGATTGCAGGAATGAAGAATCTTTATAGTAATTTCAAGAATGGATTTCACATGTCGCAATTTGTGTCTCTCTGTACGCGTACGATGGGATTAGGGTGTTAACGAGATCGAAAAGCCGACACGCTTAGGACGTTACGTGAGTTGCATTAATAAGATCGTTTCGAGTTCATCCCCCGTGAGTATAACGACCAAACGATAAGATCGAAATCTTTCTGATACAGCAGGACCATGCGTATCAATGAACGATTCAGACGTGCTTTAAAATTTCAATTGTCGATTACGATTGTAGACACGTATCTATTTTAGTCGACAAAGTCGTTGTGATGTATTCAATCTGTGCTCTCAATTCATTTATCTATGTAGCTTATCTTAATACCATGTTATTTTATCTCACTTCTACACTTTTTACTCGTTGCAATAAACTTTGCTTACTATTTGCAGAATGTTTCGTCGTTATTATCAAAAATTTCAGGTACCTAAATGTTTTTAATTAGATATATATGAATAAAACAATTTCTAAACAAATGGGTAGTTTCTCATAAAAATTCATATGTTAGTTCTGAGTATGAACCTCAATATGTAAATAGTGGATCTCACAATTAAAACTTCTGAACATTAAAATTTTTAAGCAGAACTCCAACAAATTTTTCAAAGTGATTTTTCTCCCATTAAAAATAGAAAGGTCCAATTTCATTTCTCCGATACAATTGATGCCAAGGGCAAGTCTCATGGGGACTCCAAGGGAACGTTTTAAATAACTCCGTGATGGGGGCACAGTTAAATTATTTTGTAGCGGGTTACGAGGACCCTAACCTGATATCGAGCTGTTCGCATGGTAATTCGAATGGATCCTGTCTGACCCCGCGGTATTAACAAGACCGGAACGAGTTTTCGATCGGATACGATGCACTCGACAAATACGATGCCAGGGAGATCTCGCGCCTCGTTCGGGGTTGGCTGCGTGACTAATAAACCCAAGTGGAGAAGCAAAATCACATTTCGTTAATCACGCAGATGTTCGCCAGTCTACGATCTCTTTACATTTCCATCTTTCAATTAATATCGTCCGAATCGCAATTTATTTTATCAATTACACTCTGCTTTGTTCTTTGTCGCAATTAATTCTGTAATGATTACTCTGCTCGGTATGTAAAATTTTTACAATCACAAAGGATTTGATAAAAATTTTTTAATGTATGGTTACAAAAATTAGATGATCGATATCATGTAATTTTACATAACCTCAATTTCTGGCAATGGAATCTTTGTTGAAAGATCTGGTAAAAACTCAATATAAATGTTAAACGCCGAGAATTAATCTTATAATTAAAAGAGCGAAACGGAATTCTCCCCAGGATCGAATTCTTTTACGAACTCATTTCTCGATGTAAATACTGTTTGCCTTCGATTCGGTCGGTAAGCCTTAAGGGATGCGGAAAAAGAAGCACGCGCCTGGGGCTAAAAACCATAGCAAACCTGACACCGATTTTCTGAAACAATTCATCCCACTTTCTTGTTACTCAACGATTCAGATTTAAAAATTGTCCCCTTTCAGGTTCGAAGATCTCGCGATTAAGCTCGTCATAAACTATCACCGAAATGCGCATTTTGAGCGAATATAAATTTCTGCATAAACTTGCGTTTCTCCGAAATTAATCGATAATCATGTATTGATAACCGCTTTATCGTAGCACATTTAATCGGCCATAAATCTTACGAGCGCCTGGTATCCAACTCGTAAATCCATCGTGGCGATCCATAATGTTTACGCGTTAGCTGTGAGCAATTATTTTATATATGCGATCGGCGTGTCCGCCTCGGTAGAATCAATCAAGGGTGGAAGATGGCACTAGGGTTGCGAAAAGAGATTTCTAGGATTAGTGGAACGTAGCTGCCAGCTGATCGAATAGGATGAATCAAATTTGATCACCGACCGTAAATCCAAAATCGTTCTATCTAAACCACGCATAAATCTCGATACGAAAAAAAGAATGGCAGATAAGAATAAAATGTTTGTGCCTCTTTTATAGCTCTTCCGGGCAGACATGTGCGTGTCTGTATAAAAATTGTCAACATGAAATCGATATTTATGATCTTCAAATTTTCGTAACGTCAGATGCACTTTTTCGTGAACTGTTTTTTGTCGAAACAAGATTTATGAAAACGAAAATGATAATTCGGTCGGTTGATAAGGTTCACAATTGTGTAAAGTCTGGGCAATAAAGTATCAAATAATTCGGAAATTTTTGGGGGTGTCGAAAACAACCGAGATATCAATCAAATTGCAACGACTAAACAAAATTGTCATACTCTGTACCAATATTATCGATTACTTGCCGACTTATCAAAGTGATACTATTCGATCAAAATTTCTTGTTAATCATATAAAATCGCATTCGCCAATTTAAAATTAAAGTAAAGTGTAGAGACAATATTCTTGCTAAAAGTGGTTTTGTCGAAAGTTAATTGTTCGAACTCGGTCCAAAAAGAACCTAACACAAAAGGCATTTGTTTTCAGACTCCGGAGAGAGCAGCGTAATCTCGCCAGGATTACCAGAACGGTATAGTCCTTTGGGAGCAACAGGATCGACCTCGACTCACGATCCTTACGCCTCGAGGTCCGTTCAGGAGTGTCCTGTTCCTCTTTGCAGAGGAATACCGACTGATTTTCCGCTGGCTAGATCGCCTTACCTAACGGCTCTTGGTAATGGCCATCCCCATTTGCTGGGACAGGTGCAGCAACAGCAACAACAACAGCAGCAGCAACAGCAACAACAACAAATGCAACCGCAACATGGCAGCAAACCACCGCGCAGTCTTGGCTTGATATGCGTGGTTTGCGGTGACACTAGTTCTGGCAAACATTATGGAATTCTTGCTTGTAACGGGTGCAGTGGCTTCTTCAAACGCAGTGTTAGACGGAAGCTGATATACAGGTGAGTTTATTGTATATTGGTTCATTAATTATATTCATAGTAGAGTTGTTATAATTAAAGAATGAGATGATTGTTTATATTTTCATACGCAATTGGTAGTGAAAATTATTATACAATTAATAATTTTAGTTCTGTAGTTTCATTCAGTGATCATGTTCATCTTTATTTCATAATTGGATCAAACTTTTAAGCCTAGTCTACCTAAAACCTAGATCATAGCTATATATTTTAGGTCCACATTTTACTAACAATCTTGTCGATGACGTTTAATTTGTGGTTGTAATAATTAAATAATTAAACTGAAAATATAATGCACTTATAATATATCCAAGTCTGTAAAACGTACATAAATAATGTATAGAATGCAGCTGACAACTGTTTCATAAATGTATTATAAATGTATTATAAACATCTTCAGCCTGGTGATAATTTTCTGTTATCAAAATTACATAACAAGTACCTTTCAACAGCTTCTTACTATGTAGATACAATTTAAGGTAAATATAGAAAAAATGAATATACGTGTATTCAACACAGCTGTCCAAAAATGCATTTAAACATTGAAATACCAAAATAGTATTACAGGTTGCAAAATTAATCAGAATTTCTTGCTCGGAAGACACAGTACAAGTTCATAATTTCTCGCGTTTACGTCGTACAGAGAAATTAGTCAGCGAATCCTCGGATGGCGTTTAATGTCAAACTGGCCAGCCAGAGGCGCCATGTGGTCCAAGTCGACTGGGCTCATCCTAATACCAGGCAACAATACGGAACGGCATAATGTTGAATCCTGGAGGACCTATCCACCTAACCCGCCGTTCTGTATATACGGCATACTATTACCATCCCCAGGGAACGGCCATCCATCTCCATCGGATCCCTCTCAACTCGGAATCGCTGTCTGATACGCTCGATCCGTTTTACACGGTACCGTGTGTATGTGCATCCCCCTTTGACCACGTATGAGACTATCGATAGCACGTATTCACGTAGGTGTGCGTGCTAAGCCCATCGAGGAGATACACGATGCTGGTCTACTCGATATACACACTATTAACCCCATGTGCTCTCTTTGAAAATATGAAATCTTTAGTCGTGCGTGAGCGAATTTCGAATTATGTTGAATTTTCTTTAGCGATGCGTTACTGTACGTTAGTCGTGGATCGTGTTGTCAGGCTAGGTTAGGTTGTATAGATGTGTACTTGGAAGAGGTTAGATCTATGCATTGGATTACCACGCATTAGATTATATATGTTGTATTTCGACGCGTGAGGTTATCATTGTGTTGTATTTCCACATATGACATATGTCATGCGTTGTGTCTCTACATGTTAGATCATGCGCTGTATTTCAGCTTTAAATCACCTACGCGATGTATTATCACGTTAGGTTGCCACGAGCTAGATCACCACGCGTATCACCAGATGTAGAAAGATACTGAACCATCACATAGTGAATGCATTGGTCGTCACGTGTTAGATCACATGCGTTGTATCACCACGCGACAGGAAGTCCCAAGGCTTGAATTAGCACTCGTTAGATCATCAAGCATGGAATTATCTCGCGTTGTATCACGTGTTAGATCACTGTGTTATAACCCATTAGATGCCCATCCCTTCATACATCATCCCATAATATCCACATCTAGAATTTATTACTCCAAAAATTGAAAGTCCTGCCAATTCGTACAAACGTGAACATCTCATAAAAATTGTCAAACATTCTACATTTTTGTATTTAAGTGAAACTTGATGTTTCTCTACGTAAAATAGAATTTGATCAAGGATCGATAGCTAGTATTTCCAGTACAATGGCCTGTTCCGTTTTTTTATGGATCCTTTTTATTCTCCGCTATCAATCCCCGTCGAACGATCGTAATACGGTAAAGAGTGAAGAGCCTTCGCACAGATAACCAATTACTCGTAGAGGGGAATAGACCGCGACAGATGCGTCCCGACGTGATGCGCCGCGGCGGCGCATCGACTATAATCGCCGGATTAAAGTCCAACTTCACGGATCGGTTAGATGCAATTAAGTACGCCAGATCGCGTCGAAAGTTCACACGAACTCCCATTGGGCCACACTTGAGTTTTGCGCGCATAGAATCAATCGCTCCTCGTCCTGATTGATAAACCAACGATTATCTAGTCGGTAGCATCGATGCCAGATTTCCATTCAAATTGAACATTACAAGTGGATTTGTGGTTTTATCGTGATGAGATACGTTGCTCCAATGCGTTCTGATTGCATTCGTATATTTTTAATATTACTTCATTTACTTTGAAAGGAACTGCGGTTTCGTATTCATGGACGGTAAATGTAATTTTTTTGTAGATAGAATGTCGAACATGATTATACTTTCTGATTTACCTGCAACGTTTAAATGCTTGCAGAAAGTCAAAATAATTTGTATGAATGTATCGAACAATTTTCTTTTTGTTAATTGAGATCAAACAAATATGATTTTTAGATCAGAACATGATACGAAAGAAGTTTGTTGAAGAAGAAAATAATTTTCTAAATAAATTCTTGAACATAAGCAATTTTCTCCCACATCATTCATATGTAACCATGTTATTACTGACCTAATACAAACATGTGACCATTATTTTAATTTGAAACTAAATTTCAACACGTAATAATTGATCTATGTTGCCACATCACCTCGTTAGAAAAAATGACTTTATAAAATAAATTACAAACGTAATATGTACATACGTGTACATACGTTATACTACATAAATTACACAGAAAAGCAGCTTTCATAAGTTTGAAAGACTACCTTGCATAGAGATATATCAAATTGTAAGATCAATTCATTTGTTCCTCCACAAACAAGAGTCCTCGAATTAAATCTGAGACCGTCGGGGTTAAGTCATTGAATCATCAGCAATCGCGATCGGCGGGCGTGATAACAGGCAGCACATGCTTCCGGTAACTCGATGAAGCAAACAATGCCGGCCAGCAGAAGACTAGAGAGATGCGTAAATAAATGTATGATGTGGTTCTGAAGGGTGAATGCCGAGGGTGATGTATCCCCCGTGTTGCACGGGGAGAGCTTCGTGGAGGTTCGCTGGGGTGTGAACGCAAATCAATTTGCGAGAGGAACCCTGCTGGCACGACAGCACGCAGCCACCCTTCGGTGCCCTTCGTGTTCCACCGCCTCGGGACAAGATAGCTCCACGATGCTGACGTCCTTTCGTCGCACGCTTGGATCGAGCCGCCTTCTTGTGACTGACGTTAGTTAAAATCGCGCTAACCGAACCCCATCGATCGAACATCCTGCGAATCACCTCGAGCTATTGCTATGTTTGTGATTTTTTCTTTCACTCGATGAGAACTGGAATTGATGAGTATTCGTCGAAGAACGAAATCTTCAGAGATACAAAATCCAACTATCCTAAAATTTTAAAGTTCTCGAATACTGAAGCCCCAATTTCTCAAAATCCCAAAATCTAACTATTCCAACATTCTAAAGTTCCCAAATACTAAAACCCTAATTTCTCAAAGAACCGAATTTTCAAAGTCTCAAAATCTAACTATTCAAAAATTCTAAAGTTCCCAAATACTGAAGCCGCAATTTCTCAAAGAATGAAATCTTCAGAGTCCCAAAATTTTAAAGTTCCCAAATACTGAATCCCCAATTTCTCAAAGAACCGAATCTGTAAAGTCCCAAAATCCAACTATCCCAAAATTCTAAAGTCCCAAAAATCTCTAAGTCTCAGTATTGCGAAGTAATTCAAAATTCGATTAGGAGGTGATAAATCATTGCAATAGCAAACGTAACGAAAGCAACGCGTTAATTTGTCCGTCGAATGCTGTGTCATGCAGCAGAGAGAAGAAGAAGACGAGAGGAAGAGTCTGTAAGCCCAAAGAAGCGAAGCAGCACGAGTCTACCGCGGGATTAGATGAAATTAAGAGGGATAAGAAGAAGGTACGTGACCCCGAGCGGTCGCCTCTTTAGTCAGCTTGGAGGGATAACTTGGTTAGCCGAACAATGAAAGTAATCGAATTTAACGCCATCTCCTGAGTTCGCAGCCAGGATTTCCGGCAAGTGCGCTCAAAATTTATCGTCTTTTCGAGAGGGACAACATCCACCACGGTGACTGATGAAACGTCATTGTCAAGGATCGATCGATTCTGACACCTTTAAGAGTTTTCTCTTTCGATTGCTAGTTTTCTCTTTTTATCTTTAGTTTCAGATAGACTCATTGTAAAATGTATTATGTTACCTGGAAATTAATTTTGATTGTTTCGAAAGAAGTTATAACGAATTAGTTTCTTTAGGAATGAAACTTTTGAGGTTAGAAAAGGAAATGATTTATCTTTTTGATGTACTTTCATTTTAAGTCTGTAACAATTACATAAATATTAATATCTACATAACATTTGATGAATTTAAAAATGGACACACATTGACATATACCTGTATCCTTGAAGAGATGATTAGAAAGTTATCTAGATGACATACACACAAACTTTGATATATTTAAAAATACATATGTGAACTATACATTCATATATAATACTATATGTACATGTATCGTTGAAGATATAATTACAAATCTAAATGATATTGTTAATAAAACTTTCAAAACAAAAACCATTTTGGATCCGTTTTAAATAATTTGGTAAATTTTCTGTGCAGATGTCAAGCCGGTACCGGAAGATGTGTTGTGGACAAAGCTCACCGGAATCAGTGTCAAGCGTGTCGTCTGAAGAAATGTATGCAGATGGGGATGAATAAAGACGGTGAGTAATTGAAATTGTCTTGCATAACAAATGGAAGATATTTGATAATCGTTTCTCATGAAAATTGTATGTCTGTTTTGTTTTGAATTTATTTCCTGCTCTTCGTCTTAATGAACAGCCGATAGCTAAACAGTTTGGAAATGCATTTTGTGATGAAGGTTGATACATTTGGGATGACTTCTATCATAATGCTAGCAAAGGAAAAAATCTTTTCGATACGTTGAAATATTGAAATGTCGGTTCCCAGATCGATGAAGTTGTTCAAAATGTTTAAACGTTACCACGAATGATCAGAATTGATTTTCAAAGCAAAAAGCAATTCTACCAACAATAATTAGCTAGGAAACCTATCTAAATGGAAACAATCTTTTTTTTTGTTGCGTTTTAAAGAACATGTCTTTTCCACTTCGCGGACGCTACACGGTGAGCATAAAACAATTTCTATCTTCTTAAACTTCACTGACTAATTAACTTTCAAAGGAGACTTATCGAATAAACAAACATTAAACAAAACGCCAAAATATTTTACGATTGAAAAATTACTATGATTTCACGATTACTCCACGAAAGGATATCTTTTCTGTAAAAAGTGAATTTTCATTTTTCGAAGACAAATATTTATGGTTGAACACCCGTTATCCGTTCATGAGATTATCGGTTTCCGCAGGTAAATCTGTATCATGCGAATCAATCAACGCTAGTCCCGCTATCCCTGTCACCCTATATGTCCGTGAAGAACGGAATTCGAGGGAGGGTCCTTTATGTTCGCGACATAAATAACTGGATAAAGGCAGAGTGATTGGTACGGGTGGAAGTCTGCTTGGTGGCAGCGTTCGATTCAACTCTTAATGCCTCTCGAGCAGCCACGGGCGCACCTGCCACGGCAAAAGAGCATTTCCCCTTTTCCCGTTACCATTCCTTTCCTTCTTTGGTCCCCGGTCGGAAACTCCTCTCTCGCGGGTTACGCCAACTTTCTTATTGCCGAACTTGACGTCGTAAGAAGAAATATTTCCAATTGGATCCTGGTTCCCTTGGCGACGGAAACGACGATGCTCCTATGGAACGTCCCTAGGACATTCTCGTGCGTCGGGAGTTACACGAAATTGCAACTTCGATCTTGATAGATAAATTTTCTTTCGACAAATTTTACAACCTTCGAGAATTAGATAATATTGTATTTTTTCACACTGTATTCGTAATGTAGTCAATGTTGAGTACATTGTAATTAGTACTCAATAATTGGGATCGCTGCAGATGGATTAATGTTTTACTAAGATTTCAATGATTCAGCATTAACAAGTTTATATGTTCATGAAACTAGTAATTGAATTAGATTTCATTATTTAATTTTACTTATTCAGTTGGTTGCAACATGTGAGCAGGTAGATTATAATCAAATTACGAATATGATTGATTATAGTTTACATTTTTAGGTGCAATGAAAGGTTGTAATTCGATTTCATTTGAAGCAAAGGGATTAACATAAAATATTCAAACTCGTTACGAGATTGTACTAATTACTGAAAAGATTACTAGCTGAGTGACACAATAGATTAGATAGGTACTTTTAGTTAAATAATTAAATATTGACTGTAGCTATTTCCATGGCTATCAGTATACTACCCTTAATAATTCCAATGTAACCTAACCTCATCTAGTACTTTCAATAATCCATATTACTAATTACAAGTATGGTATGAATGATATGAAGATCACATTTTTGACTTATCTTGTTCATGTAGATTCAGTTCATGTTGCAAGAAAGTATACAGTATACAGTCATGTACTGATCGAACATAACCTAGAAATTTTTATAATCTCTCTTACGGCTCGTTAACATTATATGAAGTAAATAAAGCCTCATATAGAAATGTGTTGTTCCATATTTTCGACTTATCTTCCCACATAGATTCGCCCCTTATGTACTATTTAGATCTCCCAGTACATATTTTATACAAGACTACACCTTAATGTACCCTTACATAACTATACCCTAATATAATTTAATATAATCTGATACAACCTGTCCCCTGACATAATCTATACCCTAACATAAATAATGTGCAACAATATGCCCTAATATAATTTTAAAAGAAGTCAAAGCACGAAATCTAACATTTTTAAGAATAAGTCGTTCAAGCAACAAACCCGTTCACCAAAATGTCGGCTAACATCGAAATTAACATCGTTACTTATTGAAACACCTACCTACCACATTGAAGCATCAGAATTATCGTCGAATAAAAATCGAAACAGTGAGCAACGGTTTAGCCGCGTGCTGAACAGTGCGGTTCACCACGTTAGGCGAAACGACGCCCGGCGTCGTAAACACCGCGGTCGTTAGCGACGGTCGCGTGGCCCTCGACGAGCCCCGAAGGGTTAATTGGGGGAAATAAACGTATGCAACGCGGCACCGATCTGCGTACGCAAAAATCTGCTCGTTCCTCGTTGTCTGTCAAGCCGCCTAAGGGAACGGGTGACAAGGAATCCGTCGTTCTAGACAAAGAAAGATAACGCGAGCGTAAATTGTGTCATAATGGTAAGTCAAAGGGAGTAACAGAGAAGGAAAATGCAAAGTGAAAAAGGGAGGCAGACCTCCCACGGTGAGCTTCACGCAAATGAGAGTGAAACGATCTGTAAAAGGGCGTTTATCTCTCCTGGCGTGAAACCGGACGGAGACGTGGAAAAAAACGGTGAGAAGGGTTTGGACAGGCGGTTCGGTATTCGTTTATTGAACGGGAATCGACGACTGTAATTCGAAAGGGTTTGTGAAAGCAGCGTTTGTTTGGTCAGTACATTATTACTTTTTAAAAATTAGAACACTTTTAAATCTTAAAAAATGGAAGGTTTTGACTATGAACTATGTATAGGATGGTTCAAATTAGATAGCAATTTTTGTTCTGTGTAGTGTCGTATCGACACAAGTATTTCTTCTGTTTTGCTGTTATTTTTAATGGTTTTTAGTGAACTTATTAAAAAATTATGGAGAACCTCTTAAGAGAGAGGAAACTCATTTGATCTTTTGAAAAGTACAGCAATGAACGTGAGACATCTAGAGAAGTATATATGTATATTAAACATGGTGGTTTATAATTTACATATTGTTCGTATTTCGTAAGAAGTAAATAATACAAGGAAACTTTTCTAACTCGTAAAGTTATAAAGTGTGAACCTGCCAGTTATTTTGAACTACCCTGTACTTCCCAAGTATTTCAACCACAATAAACTAGCAGCTGGAAAAATTCCACAGAGTAAAACTTTCACATAAAACTTGACCAAAGTTGAACAGAACCGAAGTTAATTTCACCCCTATCTGAAAGTTCACCTCGAAAAATTGTTCTCGCTAGCAATCTTGCGATATCGGCGATACTTCGTTGTGCATTGAAAAAGAGAAGCACAAAGTGTCGACAGGCGATATAAAAAAGCGTGCAACGTACAAGAGAAGAGGGACGAGTGTGTGAAAATAAGCGGACTGAAGAGTTAAAAAGACAAAAGGGAAAGCGCGCGTTACACGGGGAAGAAAAATTTCCCGGGGTCGCGGAGAGAACGCGACTGGCAGAAGGGCGTTTATCTTTTCCGCCGCGGCAGCAGGGTAAACGGGAGAAAAAGTGAGAGAGCGAGAAGGGATGGGTAAACGTATAACCGTGAAAAAGACAAAGAACAACGATGCCAAAGGCTTGACGAAGTAGGAGGATCCTATTAAGCCGCTCAGCAGGCAGCACGACGGAGGCAAAGCGAGCCGCGGCACGCTTTTTATTATTACAAAATTACTGTGCACCCGTGCCGCGCTAAAAGGGAAGCTGGAAAAAATTCTGCTTGCTGTTACACACCACTGAGTGCCCTAATCGCGCCGCCATTAGCATGTACCTACCGTCACGAGTCTCCCTTTTTCGGTAAAATGAACGAATTGCCGCGTTTTTCGGGACGAAACCGACAGAGAATGCCAAGAAGATGTTTGCCACTGTGCTGTGTGATTTGGAAAATGGCGCGCTGCAAAGTCGTACGTTATATCGCCACTTTTATCGCTAGAAATTGCATTTATATATTTGAGAGCAGCGTCTTATTATTAAATAAGTTTAATCTTAAGATTAAATATTTGAATTAAAAAATTTACAATTTCTCAAATCTGTAAGTCTTCAAATTTCCAAACATCTGACTTTCTATGTTTGACAATTTGCCAATACACAGACAACTTTTTAGCAGTAGTTAAATTCGCCATCGATTATGGTGGGAACACTATAAAAATTATGAAAATAATGTTACAGATGGCGATGATTAACATATTAATGTAATTCGTCGTATCACAAAATCAATGTTAGCGATGGTGATTTCTCAAACAATGAAGTATAACAAAGATCGAAAGATATACTTTACTGTACGGAAAGTTTTCCTTAATGCAATAACAAAGATAAAGGAGCAAAGAGAAAAAATAAACGTGGTATATTTTAATGATGTTTGTCGTAATAACACGCGAGAACCGAAATATTCGAAAAATAACTTGTTACAGGCGGTAGTATCGATTTATTTAATACCGAATTTCAAGAAACTCGGCTTCATTTCTCGCAGCTGTACAAATACATCGTGTTTCTTTTGATCGAAGGATACAAAGATGAAGGCAATGTCAACGCAATTTACTGCATCGTTTGTACATCAAAATTCAACTTTACTTTCTTATTTCATCGCTGGGAATAATAACTGTAAGACCAAAACAAACACATTAATTTTTCGACCTTTTTCTTATGGTTGATTCTTGAAAATGATTTTATGTTTTTGAACGATTCAGATATTACTATGAGTCATTAGGATGAAAAAAAAAAAAATATACTGATCGAATTGAGTAACCTCCTCCTTTTTCGAAGTCGGTTAAAAATAATTAATATACTATAGTTTCAAAGTCTCAGGTCAAAGAATTAAAAAATTAAAAAAAAAATTGTAGACAAAATAAAAAATGTTGAAGTCCCATAATTGCAAAGGTAGGGTTCTAAATTTTCAGAATTCTAAAATCTTAATGTCCCAAAATTTTACAGTCCAGAGTACCAAAAATTGAAAAAGTCGAAACAACATAAAATCGAAAATATTCCAAAGACTAAAAATGTCAAAAAACCCTAAAAGCCCAATGGTCTCAAATCCCCAAACTTCTACAACCCCTAACTCCTAATACGTGAAAATCTCAAAATCCCAAAACTTCAGATTCCAAAATATCAAACATACAAACCTCAAAACTTACAAACTTCGTAAAATCCAAAATATAAAAATCCCAATGTTTAAAAATTTTTAAAATTCCTAACTTCAACAATCCTCAAAATTCAGCCATGTCGAATTCCAAATATATCAAAGTCCCAAAATCCAAAATTCTCTCGTCTTAAATTACTAAATCCTGATAGCTGGAGGTGCAGAATAGATCTTGACCATGAATACTTTCGATCGAATGTTTCGTACAATACGTCCGAAAATACAGTGGCATTGTTCGAGAACAAAATAAGGACGTATTCTCGTGGTCCATGGTAGATGCGATTTCAAAGAAGGTTATTAATAATGATCGTCCTTTTCTGCAGCCCGTTAGCCGAATAAGAATTACCGGACGACAATGTACAAACAATAAACGCGTCTGATTTCTGTACATCCATTAAATTCACGCTTGTCAGCGACAGACCTCTGGCGTGATATAACGGCGCGTTACGTGAGTTTGACGAGAGGGTGGTAGCCGATCGTTTGTTCCCCGATTAATCTGGCAAGATTCGCCGAACCGAACTCGTTCCACTAATATTTCAATAACCGAGAAACTTCCCCTTGAGAAGATCCGTCCGGGAATTGTGCGTCGAAATTCCTCGAATTCAGACGATTATCTTTGAAAGGTTATCGAAATTTAATCGTTGCATATTGTATCTTAATATTAACTGTATCATCTGGAGGTCTGTGTGTTCGAATGGAGAAGACTTTTCGAAATGCGGAAATGCAAAAAATATTCTCGTGGAAATGCATGCTATTTAGGGTTCATTCTCAAGTGTGAAACGTTTACGTCACTTTCATCGTATGGACTTCAAATCAGGAGTACCATTTTAGGACTGATAATTTTAGAAATGATTGTTTCCAATATTTGAGGATCAGCAAGTTCTTTATATAGACCTATGTGACCTACGTGTCACGTTTAAAATCTTCGAAGGTTTCCCTAGAGAAATGGAATTCATCGAAGCTACGATAAACGTCGGTTTAACGAGCCGTTCCGAATTCATCGTTCGCTTTCTTGCAGATTGACAAGCAATTAATCATGTGTCGGTCGCCGTGCTGGCGTGTGCACAAATTCCAACCGACATTAAGCTCAATAGCAATGGATAGCGCGTTCGACGCTGTACACGGGAGCGTGTAATTAATTCATGGCTGCAATTAGCGCCTGTTATCGACGTTACATCGAAGGTGTGCGCTTCTGTTGCAGCCGTACAGAATGAACGGCAACCAAGGAACACTGCCACCATCAGACCGGAGGCTCTCGTCGAAATGGACCAGGAACGAGCGCTACGGGAAGCTGCGGTCGCCGTCGGTGTTTTTGGGTGAGTCTTCATCTTTATGTCTTTGTTACACTTTGTTACTATCTTTATTTGTCACACTTCATTGCGATATTCTTCATGACTAATTAAATTAACATGTTTATCAATTGTGTTTGTGTCAATCGTGTGAACATGTACATTTGAATGTTCATATGTGATCTTGACATATGTAGACATCTTCAGGTTGAGAGTAAGGATTGCTTCTGAAACTATGAAATGTTAAACATTGTTTAATAACTAAATGTAAGAATTTCTTAACTACTAAATTCTTAAACTTTCAAACTCTCATGTCCTCAACGTTTAGAGTTCTCAGGTCCTCCAGTTCCCAAAGACTCTCATTCTCAAATTTTCCAAATTCCCAGATTAGCTAATCTCCATCTTCTATAAATACTTCAATAACACATACCGCAGGTAGGTCAAGCACATTCTCTAAAAACTGGCGAAAATTTTACGCACCATAGACTTTCATCCTTTTTCAAACTTTCGCTTTAGAATATCGGTGATAAATCAATACACGCGTACAATTATAACCTCAAACAAACGGTAAATAAAACCTGGACAATTCTGAACAGTTGTATTCGCAGCGAAGGAGGTTAAAAGAGTATCTCGCAATCGAAAGAACGAAACGTGTCAAAAGAACAGGTCGGAGAAAGGTGGTAATTTCTAGAAGGCCATCGACGCCGAGCATCGGCACGCTCGGTGTCGCTTTTAACGCTTCACCCCTTGGCGCTCTATGGATTTTCCATTAGTTCCAACCTGAGTACCCGGTTACCTGAAAAACGGTCATCCACGGGCTACTAGTCAAAGGTAATTTTTCATGATAGATCACGCTCGGCGTGGCGTGTCGCGAGCGCGCTTGCTCACGACGGCGAAAAGTATGCTGCTGTCCAGCAGAAGATCAAACGTGCCAACAACATCGTCGGCTCTCTTGCTTCCCGGTGAATCGCCGATTATCGATCCCGGGTACACTCACCGTTACCTTTAATCCCCCCTTCCTTGACCCCGTGGATCGTTCGGAAATCTATCGTTTATGCGTCAACCGAACATCCGCGAGAGGATGCTCCTCGTGAAAATTATAAGTGTGCAAGTGGAACAAGGTTCTTGGATAATCATAGACGCGACGTGACATTTTGTGAATCTTAATCGAAGACATTTTTATATCTCTGATGCTGGGACAAATATGACTGCAAGGGTTTGAATTATATTTAAATTTTAGGTTAAAATAGTAAACACTTTCTCATCACATAATTTTTCGTCTTATTTGTATCGACAGCATAAAATACGAATACTGAAGAAATAAAACGTTTTGCTATTTCGAGAAACAATGCCGATACAAATTGAAAAGGATTGCGACTCTGGTTTTGAATGGAATTAAGTATGTATTAACTATCGAATAAAAGGTTTCTTGAATGAGGTTAATTTAGTTTCGCGTTTACGCAGGTACCAGATTCGATGACGTGGCACAATAGCAAGATGTCCCATACAGTTTATTGAAAGTCCCCTTGATCTTGACCATTCAGTTCTATGTTCAGTTCTATTTACAATTCTATATTCAATCGAATTATTTGTGTCTTAACTTGTTATGCAAGGATGTTAATTAATACACAATAAAATTTCACGTGAAAGGTATCCAAACGAGAAGCTGAACAAGCTATACATAACAAAAGACGTTTATTTCAACTTTAATAATAGAGCTAAGAAAAAACGTGACGATACAAATCGGCTTTAATGCGACTAGTCGTTCAACGTTATCGATCTGCGGTATTATTTTCACGGGCAAAGGTCTGCATCGACCTTTATTCAGTTTCACGAGTTTCTACTATCCGCTCCGCGAAACGAAGCTGTATACACGAATCGATTAATTTTCATAGTATTAAGTTTTTTTTCTATCTTGCTTTCATATTTTTATGTTTTCTTATTGCCCGCTATTATGTGTCCATCTCGTAAGACCGTTCCGACGCGGTTACAACGTTCCGCCCGAGCACTTGTGGTTTCTACATGTACGCGTATTTTATTTTTATCGGATTTATAAAGCCTGTAAACCGCAGTCACGTCCCTGGATCCCTTGAAAACACGTTGTTTCTAATCCACGTGAGTGCAAAACTCGAATACGGTGTCCCCCTGAACGATCTGGGCGAACAACGCCCTGGCTCTGGCTCTGGGGGACAACATCTCCTTGTCGCGGTACAAAACGCTGTCCAAAATGGGCGATCGTACGTCCAAGGTGTCGCCTATATTCTTCTCAATTTGCAACGCAGAAATCGGAGCAACGGAGTTCCTCATGTCGCTTTCGGACTTGGCGAACTTTCTCACCGGTTCGGTGTAACCGTTCAAATCGTCCTCGATGTCCACGGCAAATCCTCGCCTCAGATTCTCCGACTTCGTCTGTCTGATGACTGACGCGACGCGACGCTTGATGTCGGCCTTAACAATGGCCGCCTCGGCTGTTTCTCTTCGGCTGACGTTTGGATTCTTCGTCACGCTATCCACCATCTCCAGAAGACGATCGAAGGAGTTGCAAATCTCGTCCAACGATTGCTGACTAAGCAACAGGAATCCGTTCGTCTCCTTTTCCTTCTCCCTCAACGCGTTCTCTAACTCCATTAGATTATTCTTCATCGTTTGCAGCTCCTCTTCAGCGACCTCGCGACGTTTACGTTCTTCCGTTAACAGAGAAGTACTTTGCTTGAGGTCCTCCAGCAGACGATAATGCTCCGACTTCGCTTCCATCAGTTGAACCTGGATCTTCTCGAGCCTGGCGGAGTCTATCTCCGACTCCAAACTGCGCGGCATCTGCGTGGCGGCGTCCACCTTCGTCGGGTTGACGATCTTCGACGACGAATCGCTGTCAGGCTGAACGTTTTCCTCGACAGTCTGGACGTCTTCTTCGTTCTTCATCGTGTCGTCCATTGCGGGTTTGATGTACGATTGGAGGTCCAAATGAAGAGTGATCTTCGATTTGGCTTGGCCGTTCTGAACCACCTGCTGCTGTTGTTGCTGTCTCTTCTGTGCCGCCGCATGTTTAAACGGTGGCAAATTGGGCCTCATCTTCGTCTTCTTCACATTGTCTATCGAACTGATCACTTTTCTCGGAGGAGCTTGATAAGGACTCTTCCCGTACTCCATCGCGGCGCTACGCGGTCTGATAAACGGTTTTCTACTATTCTCGTTCTCGCTTCTCTTTCTGTTGCCCGCCGAAGCTGCCTTCCGATCCTGCTGAGGCAAAGCGAGCCATCTATACTCGACCTTCGTGTCAGAACTGTTCTCCTCCAATCTCTTGATTATTTCTTTCACGAGCCGCTCGTTCAGATTCGCATTCTGCCTCACGTCGAGGATATTCAACGTGGTGTTGTGATCCAATAGTTCCAGGAGATCCTTGCCGATCTTATCCGACAGTCCGCAGCGTTGCAAGTCTATCGCTTTCAGCCACAGACTGTCTCTAATCGCCTCGATCAGCTCGATTATCGCCGCGTCGCCTAGCTGAGGATTGTCGTTCAGAGTTAGACGACGTAACCCTGGCATCGCCTCGAGATTCGGCTCCTGATACCTCAAGGACTGCTTCCAAGTATCGTGATACAGCAATAGCTTCTGTCTGGACAAGGCAGACGCCAAGGCCGGTCCACATTTGCACGTCAGATCGCAGTAGCTGAGGTTCAACGACCTCACGCTGGGCACATCGGCCACTGTTCGACACAACAACTCGCAGGAGCTATCTCCGATGTAGCAACGCTGGAGAGACAGGCTACGAAGCGTGTTCGTGTGCGACAGACCTACGCACAACACCGCCAAACAATCTGGCGGAAACGGGATACCTTCCAGCTCCAAACTGGTCAACGTTGGCGAGTTTCTAACACATTGGGAGACGCTATGCGACAACCACTCCAGAAGATAACGAGATAACACCACCGGCGCTTTGCCCATTGTTCTAGCTTTGTCCTCGGAATTGATCTCCTCCAATGGTTTGCGACATTGATACCTACTGCGAACGCTGATCGAACGCAGGCTACGATCGAGCGACAGAGAATTTAATATCGGACTCCAGTCATCCATTTTCACCCGGTCCGTGGTGAAATCTAAACAGTGGGGCAGAGTCACGCAGATGACCGGCAGTGGACGTAGCCGTTGTTGCCTGCACAGCTCCATGTAGCAGTTGGCGAAATTTCTGCTATTCGGAATCGCCATCTTTGACGCTGGAACGGACAGTGGTGCGTCCACCATGCCTCCACGTCTTGTTAACGTCTTTGAGTTCGGTGGCAACGTGATGACTGTTGTTACCATTCAAAGATGTTGATTCCTAAATGATAAATTAAAAAATTTACACGGTATCAACTTTTAGATTCGCGAATTTGTCATTTTTGGAATTTTGGGAAATTTAAACTGGGCAGGATTTTTCGATTTATCAAGATAAATATTGGTTGTTTCACGTAATGCAAATAATATTCACCTTCGTATTTGCTGCCTCGTTGGTACGTTAACCACAATTTTTCCACACACCGTCATCTGCGCATTTAGCTTTTCCAACGATCCCGATGGAAATCGTTTTCGACGTAACAAACAAGGTATAAGACCACAAAAAACGAAAATCGCGTTCCTATCTCCTGGTTTGCGACGGTTCTCGCCCACCTACCTAGCCGAAATCGCTAAAACGAAATTCCTACGCGACATACGCTGAATATATGCAAACAAAACTCGCATTGGTGCGAGTTAAAGTTGCAGCGAATCGTGTATATCGATACTGTTTCCTGAGTCTTTAATTTATTGTTCCATGAAATTCATAAATTATATTCGTTTTGATTCAAATGATTTATAATCGTCGTCTTGAAATTCTTGCTGGGAAAATGCTACGAATTTATTTAACGAGGTTTCTGTATGCATGATTTTTCAGACCACCCGTATCTCTGGCTATGGCAAGATACACGACACCATTACCTCTGCCTACGGTTGCCCCCACAACAAATTCGGCAAATCCTCCTACACCTCCTCGCCAGGATAACGAAGACGGTACTTGTCAGTTTTCCTTTTATATTTCCTAATTTATTGAGACATAGTTTCACTTAAAAATTTTTTACTATTACAAGAAATTTAACTCTAGTTATAAAATAAATCATTTGTATTTTAAAGTGAAGTAATATGAAAATTAATCTGTCACAAGTGTAATATACATAAAATAAATAACATCACTTTTACGATACGTTTGTAATATTTTATTGATGAAAGAAATTATTGATTTTAATGAATTACAACATCAATCAAATGGATTTAAAATTTAATGCTTTTTAAATATTCAACTGATAAGTATTTTCTATGTTCCCTTCAAGCAATTTTTCTGAGGATGATCGTCAACGATGATTTCTGATTTTGTTCGATAGGGAATGCTTCGGAAGACAGCATAGACGTGACGAACGAGGAACCATTAACACCTCAAAGAAGTGGTTGCACGCAAATACCACCTGTGATCCCGTCGTTGTATTCGCCTGCGAGCGCTGAAACGGTGTACGAAACCAGCGCGAGGTTACTCTTCATGGCGGTTAAATGGGCCAAGAATCTTCCCTCTTTCGCGAGTTTGCCTTTCAGAGATCAGGTACCATTTTCAAATTTCACTTCTTGTATTTCAAATTTGTTGATGTATAGGAAAACTATATCCCCACGTGTTTTGAAGTCTATGTACTGATATATATTTTTAACTTCTGTGTGTTGTTAATAAATATTGCAAACTCCGAAATTTATAAATATATGATCTTAAAATTTTCAAATTCCTTGATTCCTATATTTCCAAATCTCGAAATCCCCTAATTGTAAAGTCTCCAAGTTTTAAACTTCACAATCTATGTTAAACTTCATGAATAAACTTCATTACTTCATAAATTTTAAACTTCATATCTCCGTATCTTAAAATCCCAAAAGTTTAATATTCACAAATATTCATATCTCCACATCCTAAAGTCTGCAAATCTTAAATTCCCTGAACCTTCATATCACAAAACCTTTACATCTACATACAGGTCATCGTATTCCTAAATCCTTATATCTTCAAATTTTCATATCACCAAATCGTCGTATCCCCAAATCCTGATATCTTCAGATTCTTCCTCATATTTCTAAATCTCCCAATCCACATATTACCATATCCCTAAGTCCTCATATTTCCAAATCCTCATAGTCCCAAATCCTCATATCCCCAACTCCTCATATCCCTAAGTCCTCATATTTCCAAATCCTCATAGTCCCAAATCCTCATATGCCCAAATCCTCATATCCCCAAATCCTCATATGCCCAAATCCTCATATGCCCAAATCCTCATATCCCCAAATCCTCATATGCCCAAATCCTTATATCCCCAACTCTTCATATCCCCAACTCCTCATATCCCCAAATCCTCATATGCCCAAATCCTCATATCCCCAAATCCTTATATCTCCAACTCCTCATATGCCCAAATCCTCATATGCCCAAATCCTCAAATCCCCAAATCCTTATATCTCCAACTCCTCATATCCCCAAATCCTCATATCCCCAAATCCTCATATCCCCAAATCCTCAAATCCCCAAATCCTTATATCCCCAAATCCTCATATGCCCAAATCCTCAAATCCCCAAATCCTTATATCTCCAACTCCTCATATGCCCAAATCCTCATATCCCCAAATCCTCATATCCCCAAATCCTCATATCCCCAAATCCTCATATCCCCAAATCCTCAAATCCCCAAATCCTCATATCCCCAAATCCTCATATCCCCAAATCCTCGTATCCCCAAATCCTCGTATCCCCAAATCCTCATATCCCCAAATCCTCATATCCCCAAATCCTCATATCCCCAAATCCTCATATCCCCAAATCCTCATATCCCCAAATCCTCATATCCCCAAATCCTCATATCCCCAAATCCTCATATCCCCAAATCCTCATATCCCCAAATCCTCATATCCCCAAATCCTCATATCCCCAAATCCTCATATCCCGAATTCCCCATATCCCAGAATCCCTATATCCCTAACTCCTCATATCCTTCTATTTCGAATTATACAAAACACTGAAAAGCAAATAGTAAATCAAAAAAATAATGCTCATGTGCGATAGGTGATACTACTCGAAGAAGCCTGGTCGGAGCTTTTCCTCTTGAACGCAGTGCAGTGGTGCCTTCCACTCGAATCATCGCCCCTTTTCAACTCCGCAGAACTTACTGCTCTAACTTTATCACCGCATCCGCACCCCCACCCTGGGATCCACATGCAAACCACCACCGGAAAGCCGAGTCAGGTGGCGGCAGATGTGAGGCATCTGCACGATACTCTGCAGAGATACAAGGCCGTCATGGTCGACCCTGCGGAATTCGCTTGCATGAAAGCCATTGTCTTATTTCGGCCAGGTTAGTATTGCAAAGTCTATTCAAAACAAACTATATTCATCTTTTATACAATTTATAATAATCAATATTTAGAGTTATATTTGTAGTTATATTCATAGTAGATATTTATAGTAATGAAACTGCGAATGTTTACAGATTTATGTATCAAGTAAACTTTGATGTTTGTAAAGTTGGGGTGAATCATTTAAATCTAAGTTTGAGATCTAATTTTACTTTATAGATATTTATTATAGTCTTAATTACATTTCACAGACTTTGATATAGACAACACAATACATATAATTACTTATGTACAAAAGTATAATTATGTGCAAGTATATAATTGGCAGTGTTAGAATACATTTTACTCAGTCTGCTCTTCATTGCTTACTTTTCCATTTTCCTTTTCGTTGTATGAAGAACAGGTTAGATGTCTCATGATATGTCAGGAACAGGTTATATTAATTATTAAACCAGAGTAAATTGTTTCTTATGTGGTCCTGTTATTTTCTTCGTTACAACTCATCAAGAGTAGATACAGATATATTCAACAGCAGAATCCACCAAAATAAATTGCTTGAATTTTATTTAGCACATAGAAATATATTCAACAGCAGATTACACCAGAATTATTTGACTTTTTTTTGTTACTTCTTGCAACTACAAAAATTGATTATGTTTGCGTTCAAAATGTTCTTGATTGTTGCTGCAGAGACCCGTGGCCTGAAGGATTCCAGTCAAATAGAGAACCTGCAGGATCAGGCCCAAGTGATGCTAGGACAACACGCCAGGGCGCAGCAGCCAGCTAGTCCAGCACGCTTCGGAAGACTGTTGCTGTTGTTGCCGTTGTTGAGGACAGTGCCAGCATCGAGGGTGGAGTTGATATATTTTCACAGAACGATCGGCAACACTCCAATGGAGAAAGTATTGTGCGACATGTACAAAAATTAAGGGACCTTCAGCATTGTTGGATAAAATGTTTCGATTCTTGTACAGTGATGCGTTCGAAGTTTCGTGGTGTCGAGAGTTGTTTAGATAAAATGTTCGATTGATTGAGGAGTACAAATGGTAAACGATGCAAGTGCCAAAGAAATATAAAGCAACATTTTGGTGGATCGAGGTATTTCGTAAGGTGAAGAATTACTAGAAATCGTAATTATAGAGCCAAAATCGTTAGTGACGTTGTGAAAAATAAAAGTGCCAAGGTCGATTTAATTGAATGACGAAGAAAAAATCAGTGCAGTGTACTGAAACTATCAAGATGGTAAATGTTAAAAACTTAAACGTTTGAGTGACAAATGTAAATGACAAAGTGGAGATACGGTTTTTATTTCCAGTGAAAACGTTTATGGCACATATATCGCTTACCACTCCGACCATTGGCTAGCTAAGTGTTGGGGTGGGTTCGGAACATTATTTTACTGATAGTGTCAGCATTTGGGATTGGATGTGATCCAGTCATATGTGGTGATTTGGACATTCGACAATGTAGAAATTTGGGAAAATTTGGAATTCGATATTTTGAGGTTGAAGGGTAACTATATGGAAATTTGAGTACTTGTGAATTTGGGAATTCGAGGACTTAGTTCGCTTCGATGGAAATTTAGGAATATAGAAATTTGAGAAGGTGGAAATTTGAGAATGTAGAAATTTAGAGATCTGGAAATTTAAGAAGGTGGAAATTTGAGAAGGTGGATATTTGAGAAGGTGGAAATTTGGAAAAGTAGAAATTTGAGAAGGTGGAAATTTGGGAATGTGGAAATTTGAGAAGGTGAAAATTTCAGAATATAGAAATTTGAGAAGGTGGAAATTTGGGAATGTAAAAATTTGAGAAAGTGGAAATTTGAGAATGTAGAAATTTGAGAAGGTGGAAATTTGAGAATATAGATATTTGGAGATCTAGAAAATTGAAAATCTAGAAACTTGTAAATTTGTGAATTTGGAAATTTGCAAAAAAAGAAATATAACTGCTTACAAATGTCAAAATTTAGAGAAGACTCCCACCCTAAACTCAAACTTAGTTAGGCCAATGGTTTCAACTTTTCAATGAACCGTTCATTCATACTAAAATAAGATTATCGAACTCATGATTCAGCAACGCTTGAATCGTTATAAAGTTAAACGTACCACAATTAGGATTACTCGAGATCTTTTTGTAATATTGACTTCTAATTAAGTATATATAAAAAGAAGAGAGAAATAAGAAAGACTTCTTTCTGCGAAAGAATCGATAGCAAGAAGAACGTGGACGAAGTTAGAGGACTTTCGATGATCGAACCCAGAAATTAGAGAATAAATAAGCAATCGTGCTGACCAAATAATCGAATAGAATCGATCGTTTCTACATGTGCGATAGCTTTGGCCTAAGGACGAAGCCCCAAGCATGACCCTTTAATCAATTCACGATCTCGTCTGGTGATTTCTTTTTTCCACCAGATCGAGATCGACTAACGAAGGAAACTTTGAGAAAGGTAACGAATCGACATCTATGATGTTTAGTTAATCATTCAACGGTATCTAAGTCAAAGAAACTCTTAGTTTCGACGTAAAAGAGGAAATATATATATATATACATACATTTATTTATTATAGTGACGTTTATCGAACATTAGGTTCGACAGTTTTTCGGTTCTAGCCTCAAAATATTTGAACTTCAAATTTCGCTGAAAGCGTGAGAATTATTTACTTATTTTTCGTTGTTTCTGGTATTATTTGTATCGTTGAGTAAGGTAAGATTTTCAATGTACGAGTAACCGATATGAATTATCGAACAGCTGTAACAAAAAATGATACTCGTCTGTGCTTTTCTTGTATATTTCGTGTTGTGATACTATTTGCTGTAAAAGTCTAGATAATGAGTCACGTGAAGTATATTGTAACGACTACGTAACCACTTGTAATAAAAGTACACATAAGAATCGTACAATTTTCGTTTACCTTTCATTTAGAACTATTTACAAATTTCACTTACATAATTACTGTGACGTAATGGATCTTTGGATAATTTATGGATGAATTAAATCTCATTTAATTTTAGTAATTTCTTTAAAATGGGAGAAGTTTGGAGGCTTTGAATTTTGGGATGTTGGAGTGTGGATTTTGGGATATTGGAAATTTGGAAAGCAACCATCAAATTTTCGGGGATTTTAGAAATCGGGAACTTTAGAAATTGGTGTCTGATTTTGGGGATTTGCAAGTTTGGAAGTTTAAGAACATGGGATTTGAAAATTTAGAAATTTAGAAATTTGGGTGTTTGAAGCTTTGAGACATTGACGATTTTGTATTTCGTAAATTTGGGAGTATAGAAATTTGGAGACCTGGAAATTTGAGAAGGTGAGAATTTGAGAAGGTGGAAATTTGAAAAGGTGAGAATTTGAGAATGTGGAAATTTGAGAAGGTGGAAATTTGGGAACATAGTTATTTGGAGATTTGGAAATTTGAGAAGGTGGAAATTTGAGAAGGTGAAAATTTGGGAATGTAGAAATTTGAGAAGGTGGAAATTTGGAAATCTAGAAATTTGGGACGGTGAGAATTTGAAAATGTGGAAATTTGAGAAGGTGGAAAATTGGGAACATAGTTATTTGGAGATCTGTAAATTTGAGAATGTGGAAATTTGAGAAGGTGGAAATTTGAGAATGTGGAAATTTGAGAAGGTGGAAATTTGAGAATGTGGAAATTTGAGAAGGTGGAAATTTAGGAATGTAGAAATTTGAGAAGGTGGAAATTTGGAAATCTAGAAATTTGAGAAGGTGGAAATTTGAGAAGGTAGAAATTTGAGAAGGTGGAAATTTCAGAATGTAGATATTTGGAGACCTAGAAATTTGTAAATATAGCAATTTGAAAATCGGTGTATCGGTATATCGGGATCTTAGAATTTTGGCACTTCAAAGTTTCTAATTTAAAAATTTGTAAAATTGAGAATTTAGAAGTTCAAAAATTTCTGAACTCTAAGTTTCCATATTTTTGAATATAAAACTTGAAAATTCAAAAATCAGTTTCAAACATACTTTGATTCCATAAAATCGGAAACAAGTCCTCCTCTTCTCCAAAGAAAGTCTACATTGCCAAGTGTGTCTACATCACACCCTATACTCTTAATTTCTGTTTATTTAGCGTAGGGTGAATCCCGTCGAATCGAAATTTGACTTGCTACACGCCTGTTAGCATCCGACGCCCACGTCGGAATCACGGTGGTTGTTGCATAAACGTACATATTTATTTATCACCGTATAATCCCTGACTTCCCCTCGGGGGTTTTGCCACATGGCAGTTTGACGATCCCCAAAGGAATTACCCCTCGGTCGCTTATAAATTACACCGAGGTTCGAGCAAGGTTTAAGGGCCTGCTTAAGTTGTCAAAGCAATCGGAGAGTTAAACGCCCTGGCACGGGGGCGAAACACCCTTAATACTTTTTCGATCGGAATGCTTCTTTAAGTTCGGGCCTCCATGAAAATCGTTCTTTTTCATTTATTCTCTCGTATGACTCTTTTGTGCGAACGTCATGCGTGAACTATATGAGCTTTTCTAATTTACAAGCCTTATGTAATGAATCTGCATGTAGATTTCAGGTTTTTATTAGTAGTAAATTATTTTTGATTAAATTATTGGTAGTTTTATATATATACATATACATATATACATATACATATACATATACATATACATATACATATACATATGCATATACATATACATATACATATACATATGTATACATTACCTATAATCCATATATAGACATATATTATTTTTAATTATGAATATAACTATTTTTATATTTGAAAAAGTTGGAACTAATTTTTAAACATGAAAGTAGCAGGAAGATCAAATCTCTCAACACTCTTCGAGGTTAACTTTTGTTAAAATAATTAAATATGAAATTAACGAAGCTTACGTCAATTGTGACTATACCGAAATGTAAATTAATTAACACAGAAGAAAAATTGCGAGAATCGTTCGAAGCGATCGGCAATAATAAAAAATCGACACGAGAAGAAAACAGGGACGAAATGGTCGTCGATACCATTTTGGAATTGAATTCCGTTCGGTTCATGTTCGATTCGATTCTGAAACACGCGTTTGCTTCGTGACGCCGGGAGCTTTCGAGTCGAGCGTCCTCGTGCTGCGACACGTAACGAATTTCGATATCCCACGGTTCGAGCACAAAGAGAGAAAGGGGTGGAAAGGTGACGCGGGTTACCGAGAGGGTATTCAGAGGGAGGCTGGTCATGGTATTGACTCGCTTTTGCGGATGCAGGGGCGGAGTTTTCGACCTCTTCCCTCAGCTCCTCCGCCCTCCTATCACTCTTCATCTCGCTTTCTTTTTCCTTCTTCCCCGTGCTTTCTCCCTATAAATATACTCTGCCTCGTACCCTCGATCAGCTTCCTCCGACAAACAGCATCCCTCTGCTTTCTTTTTCTACCCCTACCGATCAGATCGTGTTTCCTTTTTTCGTCTCGCGAACTACGACCCTCTTTTTCTCGCCGTTCCGTTTCTGTTCCTCTTTCGACTCCCACCAACGAGAAAACCCGGACGCTCGGGGTCGAAAGGGGATGACTCGTCGCACAGGGCTGTCAAACCCCCACCCACGCAACGACAAAACTCCCGTTGAAGGGTGACCCAGCAATGGCGGCGGGACTTGTTGTATTTCGCTTTCGAGGTGAGCTCCATTCCCTTCTACCTTCTCGATTCTCGTTCCAACCCCTCCACCCCGTGGCTGGAACAGGCTGAGAGGGTTGGCTGAAATGAAACTGAGTGGCCTGGAGTGAGGAACCTCGACGAGCCGGAGCGAACGAGACGGAGGAATCGAAAGTGTTCGAGCACGACGAGGAACGAAGAGGGTAGCTCGACCAGGAACACCGGGGACGCACGGCGGAGGAAACGAGAGTCTATATCGCTCGGAAACAGCAACCTCCATTTATTTTATTACATTATCATACCAACTACGCGCTCGATAAGTGGGGCTTTAAAGCGACGGTTCTCAAATCGTTTCGCGTGAAACTTTTGCACTCCGAACCTGGCGATCTTCTAAGCTGACTGCTCGTTTCACGGAAAAAGGAAGCCGGAAGTTAATTGCTTTCCATTCGGAAAAATCGATCGACTTCCTCTTACATGATCTTTTAACATATCTTTCTTTAAATCACTCTTTGTCGTTTATGGTAATTATACTGTTTGTGCAAATTCAAGTTTGAAATATATATTTTTGAAGTGTTTATTAATTGGTATTTTTTAACCCCAAATTGTAACAAACGAAAAATCTTGTCATTTTTAGTATTGACATTGATGATTGTTTTAAACAGTAACAATTTTAAAATAATACAATACTAACTTCAGCTATATTCATTTTATTTATATTAATTTTAATGTGCTACTGCAGTATGTACACATTTTATCACGACACTATATATTAGACTTCTTATAAAAACTTCCGCGATAAATTTATTTTAGTATTTCAAAAAAGAATAATATCAAGGGTTACATTTATTGTACTTCGTTTGAATATCCAAGTTAGGTAAATTAAATAAATAAAATAAGGGATGAACCCTCTATATACTAATTAAGGATTATAACCGTAATTCTTCAATCGTACAATTTAAAGATGAAATATGTAAACTTTGAAAAATTTAACGATGAAAAAGGTGAACAATCGCGGTGACAATAAGCGTGTCTGATTTGAGCGAAATTCGAGGGGTGGAAAAAAGATCTGACGCGTTTGTTCGCGAACGAATCAGAGCGAATTATTCAGCCGTTAAGTTGGATTAAAAGCAAAGGCAACGACGTACGTATTTCTCGTCGCGAACCGTTGTCATTTAATGATCATCGATTATCGCGACGAATTTAAATTTAGCACGCGCATAATCACGCCGCGTTTCGAAGGTTTGTCACTGTGAGCATGCGAACAATTTAATTGAAAACAAGCATTCAATCCACAGATGTTTACACCCTTTCGTTTGACAAACGCCGAACAAAATAATTATAATTTACCGTGGTAGCACGCTATCGAATCCTAATTACTGTATGCTCATATCGAATTTCTAATTAACGATTCTACGAGCGTGTTCGTACTTTTACAATGTTCTAATTCCATCAGATTTTAATAACTAATATTTGCTTCATTTCTTCTCCAACTTCAGATATAATTAATTTACTGAAATTATAATTTGTTCTTAGTTTCATAATTAATTATACATAATCTATAATTTATTGATCTTTTAATGTTGATCTTTGTGGATTTATTGCAAACTTTTAAATACTTCATTAAAATTTTAATATTATATTTCTTGCTTTGTAGTGTCTAAAATTAATAAATAAAAATATTAATTTTCTTCTATTATCTTTGATTATTATCTCTTGATTATCTTGTATAATCATTTACACATAAAACATTACAAGTTTATTACAAGTTACAAAAATTACAAGTTTACCTTTTACACTGAAGCGTATCATTGCTGTTTATTATTTTTTATTACCTTTTTAGTAACTAAATATTATCAAAATGTTAAGTAAAATAAAATTTTGCATTATTCTAATTACTTCGAAACAGCAGAATTTCGCGGACATCATTTTTCACCGAAAATTTATTACTAGCAATAAAAAGTGATATCCCCACGGTTCATGTCTTGTAGGAATAGTCCATTACGATTTGCAGGGGAGTTCCGAAAAGAATCCCTGGGAATTTTTCATCGGGGCCATCTCGAACTCCAGAATTCGTCGGGTTGGCTGACGTTTAAGAAATCTGATTTTCTTCTCACGTAGATCGGAGGATTACCCGAGTATTCGCCTTCGACCAGGCCGACCACTTCATTTTGGATATCCACAAACAACAGACGATTCATCCCATTGATCCTTTTGTTTTTCCCTTCTTGAAACTTTGTCCTTTTCGCTCGTCACGCGAACGAAATATGAAGTCATTCCTTTTTTAAATAAATTCAAAACCAAGTTGACTGTCGAATTTTTTAAAGAAAATAAAATGAACAAAAATTGTATTAATCGATTAAGTAGTGAAACCAAACTTAAACCTGCACCAAAAATACTTGAAATAACAAGGGTTGTATATTACATAGAACAACATGCGTTATGATTATTTATATTTATATATACATATATTTATTTATATGTCATTACATATGTAATTGCTATACAGTCACATGTTTTATTTCATAATAATTTCAATAGCCACCAAAATTATTTGAACATCTGTACAGTATAACTTCATAACAATATTACATCTGTACAATATAGCTTCATAACAATATAACATCTGTACAATACATCGTCAGATCTTTTTATAACAAAGAAGTTATGCAACGAAGAGATATCAAGAGAATGGTATAGAACAAAGGAAATAATTCTATGTTCTCGAAAATAGTCATTCGAATTGCATAATAGTTCCTAAAGGATGGTGTGTGTGTCAGTTGTTCAATAACCGATTGACACCGCGAATGACATAAGCGTAAAGAGATATTTGTAAACGAATGCTTCTGCGAAATGAAGCTACATCGGTCAGAGGAAACTGTCGGACCATCTTCACCCCTTGTCCTCCCTTATTCCTCCCTCTAACCTCCCTTTCCCGTAAAATCAATAGGTGCGTCGGCGTCCAGCACGCTAGGAATTCTGCTATATAACCTCGAGCGATTAACTAAAATCGATCAAACGCGACGCGCGTCGAATGCAATGAAATAAACCATCGACTCTGAAGGGACACTAGAAGACATTCGAGAAATATTCGTGACGTAAAGTCTTTCTAATACATCTCTAATGTCTGATACATCTCTAATGTCTAATACATCTTGTGTACATAATATTCTTTTAATTTTATACACGCATCAAATTTATATGACACTATAAAAAGCAATAATACGTTATAGATATAGTTTGTACCATTAGTGTGATAATAATTATTTTTTCGAGGGAGTAAAATATTTTTGCGACTAACTATTTGTCTAATTACTGTCATTTCCAGTCGACTAATATTTAAGTCGCGTGCCGACAGTTTGTCAACCGTGAAGCTGTACGAGTAGTCAGTCCTTTGTCTCTTTTTCGAATTAATTTCAAGGACGAGGACCTTTGTACTTGGCGAGGGTTCTTACGTCGTGTCGAGCAAACCCAATTTGCGTTTAAACAAGGAGCATCTTCGCATAACTTAGCGTTGCGTGAAATCCAACGTCAAAGGGAGGAAACTTCTCTTTTTAAGCTCCTCGACCTCGCAGGATTTAGAGAACTTCAAAGACGCCTCGGATCGAGAAGAGTGCGATGGATTTCGGGTTCGAGAACAGATTTCACGAACGAACGGCGGAAAGATATTCAATTATTATTTATGAGCGTTC
The DNA here is from genome assembly GCF_050947335.1 of Megachile rotundata. NCBI lineage: Eukaryota > Metazoa > Arthropoda > Insecta > Hymenoptera > Megachilidae > Megachile > Megachile rotundata. Next base: position 6,779,635 of record NC_134991.1, on the reverse strand, counting down.
TGAGTAAATATTCGATTATTCGTAAATTGAATGGAGAGATTGTGGTTGTTGGAGTTGGAGAGTAATTTGGATTGGGGGATGTTTGGGAATTTGGGGAGGTGGAGATTTCAGAATTTGGGGATAGCAGGTTTTGAGATTTGAGAGGTTGGGAACTTGAAAGGTTGGGGGTTTGAGAGGTTGGGAACTTGAAAGGTTGGGGGTTTGAGAGGTTGCGAAAGTTATGGATTTGGAGATTTGAGAATTTGGAAATTTGAAAGTTTGGGGATTTGAGAATTTAGGTATTGAGAATTCGGGGATTTGAGAATTGGGGTATTTGAGAATTTGGGGATTTGAGACTTCGGGTATTTGAGAATTCGGGGATTTAAGAATTTGGAGATTTGAGAATTTGGAGATTTGAGAATTGGGGTATTTGAGAATTTGGAGATTTGAGAATTTGGGGACTTGAGAATTGGGGCATTTGAGAATTTGGGAATTTGAGAATTCGGGAATTTGAAAGTTCGGGGATTTGAGAATTTGGATATTTGAGATTTCGGGTATTTAAGAATTCGGGAATTTGAGAGTTCGGGGATTTGAGAATTTGGATATTTGCGATTTCAGGTATTTGAGAATTCGGGGATTTGAGAATTTGGGAACTTGAGGACTTGGGATCTTAAAAATTTGGGAATTTAAAGATTTAGAAATTTATTTATTTTGAGACATTAGAATTGGAAATTTGAGGACTAACACTCATAATTTAGAAACCTCTAAATAACTACAATATCAACAATGAGTAAGAAAGTTCTACTTTATACTGTCTGTAGATACCAAGTGTCAGTAAAGTAGCAATCTGCATAAAAGCACTTGGTATCATTGAAATTACATCACAGCGCCAATATTGCTAGAAATTAAAATTATAAATTTTGATCGATTCAGTAAATGAAAATTGCAAAAATATCACCCTTTCTTAACATATTAATCAATAAAATCAGTTTTAATCGAATTTTTATAAAAATAGTACAGGCAGCGCCATCTCTCCGGCGAACGGAATGAACTACACTCTTTTGAAACTGTAGTTTAATTAGTCCGCACCTTTTACCACTAGATGGCAGGGCATAAGACCAAAATCCTTAAGCTAATTACGATTAGCCTAGGAAGAGTTAAAAATTGATAATTGCTTGGTAAAAACAGTTTGAAGTCAATCGGTGTTGCACTCTGATATAATTCGATTCATATTATAGTGAATTAAGATGATAAAATCAACTATATTAGTTGAGTTGAACAAAAAAAAAAAGTATACTCGTGGCGCCATCTAGTGGCAGAGTATGAGAACTAATGAAACTACAGTTTCAAACACATATAGTTCACCCCGTTTGTTGAAGAGATGACGCCACTTGTTTAATTTTTGCAATAATTCAATTAATATTGATTTTATTGCCTTAATTTACTATCACATGCATCAAATTACGTCCATGTGAATGACTAATTAATTTCGAAATGCATATTACAGTAAATTAAGCCAATAAAATTAATATGAATTGAATTTTAATTAATTAAGATTGAAGAAATTTTGTATACATTTAATTTTAATATTAATTGAAGTAATATCAATTTTTTGCGAATAAATAAACAATCATATGATATTAAAATACAATTTAGATAATATTCGACGTTTATTTACTTTTTTAAAAAACCCCATTGCATTCAAGTTCTTCTTACTTTCGCAGTAATTAAATAACAAGTTGCATCAGTAATTTTCACTGTGCATTAGTTTGAACTCGAACATTCAAGTTTATCATATTTTCATATTTTCGTACACTTTAGACGATTTTCTCTGTTTACTAACATGATCGTATAAATGTGGGCTTCTGTTTGGAAGAACGCAATCGATGTTAGTCACGTTTTGATCTCGTTCAGAAACTTGAAGATCTTTCCCTGCATTTTCGGAGTACCTTTCGTTGTTCAGCTGCGAACTCTGCTTTCCTGATCCTGGCATGGTTTCTAAAATTCGAGACGATTTCCTGACGAACAAACGTGTTTTACAGACTACTAGAACTACTATTATAATCATCAGAAACAGCGTGAGGGCTGTCAGTGCACCCACTATCCACCCCAGCTTTTCATCTGCAACAATCGAGTAAAAATTAGAAACTATTAAGATTTATTAAGAATCTATTTTATTTATTTATTAAGATTGATTAAGAACTTATTTTATTTGTTTATTAAGATTTATTCAGACCTATTAAGAAATATTTAAAAAAATTTAAGATTCATAATTTCTATAAATTTTAAATAGTACGTGTCAAAAGCAAAACTCGTCAATTATATATTTGCACAAAATGCAAAATGAATTACGGTACACGGTTGCTCTGATTACAACAAATTAATTAGCAAATTAATTAGAAAGATTAAAATATTTGTAAAAGTTGCAAAATTCGATTAATTCGAACCTTAAAAATAAGTTTCTAATCTCTCGATTTTTAAATTTGAGATTTTTTTAATATCCCAACTTTTACTAAATTTGAGAATCTTTTAATCTCCCAATGTTTAAATATGAGAATATTTTAATATCCCATTTTTTAAATTTGAGAATTTTTTAATATTTCAATTTTCAAACTTGAGAATTTTTTAATATTCCAATTTTTAAATTTGAGAACTTTTCATTATTTACAAATATAACAAATATGAAATGATACATACTTCCTAAGCTATTTAACAAAAGAATAGAAGTGCTCCCAACTTCCTCCTCCGAATTTTCTTTCGAAACAATGAAGCTGCATATCCACTGTCCTAAATCCGTATGATCTGGCTTGAACTCCAGCATACACACCCCCGTTCTGCGATCCATTTGCAAATTGTACCTAAGAATATAACAGCAAGGTCACCACATTCAATTTCATGCACAAATAAACACTCACCTTCTGCTTTTACTCGTATTTTGATAAATATGAGTCTTAGGTGGATGTATCCAACGGCACTCTACGTCCGACAGCATCTTTTCAACTTTGCATGTAAGAACGACGGTTTGATGGGGCGATGCCCACAATGCCATGGACACTGGCTCTAAAAACCATGAATTCTTTAGTAATCGATTCCTTTCTTCGTCGTTTCTTCCTCCATGAAAATGAACGTTGATCGACGATGTGCATTGAGTGCTCGGTGTACAAGCAATGTTCCATTTTCTGCTACAAAATTGTGGAAATACGTGTTGATGTATGTGTTGATGTGTACGTGTATGCAGCGTGATGTGTGTCGTTTAAAACAGTCCAGTGTTTCTAATTTGTGATTTAGACTTTTTTAAACGTTCAGCATGATGTTGCAGAGTGTATGTGTTTGTTAGTAATGGGTTGCGAGAAAAGCCACAATGACATTTTCGTATTACCATTTATTCAAAGAAATCGTTTACAATGCCGGAAAGAGTGACGCTGAAACGCGCAAGAAATTCTCGATTCGCTCGCTTTGGAAACTTAATAAGTATCTCAATGGCACACGAAGGTATTTAATTAATTAACTTCAAACGAAAGCGTTCTACGTTTGATTATTGCACGCTGTATGATCGCTGTAATGTGACAGTTGTTTACGACTGAAGATTAACGAACGATTCTTTCTGGATCTTCTTATGCGCCATTTTCGGTCCACTCGTGAAGGTTAGGTTGTGTATTAGATATTTGGAAATTTGAGGATTCAGTTAGGTTAGCAAACATTTGGTTAGGTTAGCCTTTAAACTTTCTTAGCAAATCAAATTTTCAAAACCCAATTTACAAATTTTCAAATTTTTGTACATAAAAATTTCTGTGATCTTAAATTTCTGTGGTACTAAAGTTTCAATAGCAAAATTTTAAGTTTCCAAATTAAAGAAGGTGCAAAATTACGAATTTTCAAACTTGGAATTCTTGAATCCCCAAATTCTGAGATCCTCGAATTTTCAAGTATAAATTCTGAAATTCCGAATTTTATAAATACGTAAATTCTCAAGATAAAGCTTGAAGTTTCCAAATCTCTAAATCCCTGAATTTCCAAAATTTATGACTCTCAAATTTCTAAAATTTCTAAATCCTCAAGCTCTCAAAATCCCAAGCGTCTTAATACAATCTCAAAATCCGAAATTCTGAAATTCCCAAATTTCCAAATTTCTAATTCTCTATATTTTGAAGCCTTCAATTTTACTTCCCCAATTTTTCAAATAACAAAAACTGTTGAATAAATAATAATTGAGTGGACAAATCGATAAACATCGCAAAGATCTCCAATCTACAAAACGTCACATTTTCCTAAATACAATACATTTTACCGATCGATTCGCAAATCTCAAACGGACGCTTGCAAGAATTGTCTACTTAGCGTTAATTTTAGCATACAGCTGAGTATAATGAATATATAGTAAGTGCGTATTATTCTAAATAAAATAAACCTGCTTCATCATGGATTGTAAATTGACTTCTCTTTTCGCCTAGTAATACACGTGACTACGAACTTGCGATTCGTGAACAGCCTCCTGACGTGTCTAAATTAACACGAGTTAGCCGAACGATCTACTTCGCTTAACAAATAAATATTCTTAGCCTTAAAATACTCCATGCGTAGTCTTTTTAAATAATTAGTAGCTAACGCGCTTTGAGGTTAGCGCGAACTTCCATCTCGCTCCCGCGACATTTAGGAAAATTCTGTCGTTCAAAACGAGACCCAAATATGGTCGCTTTGAAAAAATTCTCGAATTCACTGAAAGTTTGCTTTTACGGATCAAACTTTTTCTTTCGTGAACGAGGACTTTTTCGAAGTTTCCCTGTCAATAATGACTTTCGATAATAAATAACACGAGGAATGAGAATAGGTAAGTGCAACGGCAAAGTACTCATGGGTCTGTACACTGCCCGGCATAGCAGAATTTCCTAGCGAAAATGGTGTCATAGCAAAACTGTTAAGTTAGGTTTAGTCAGAGTGATATAGGAAGAGAGTATTTTAGCTCCGCCATTTTCTTTAGGAAAATCTAGCATGCTCGGTAGTGTACACTTATGTGCAGTGCCTCCATTTGGATAGAAATGCGTGTAGGTAGAAAAGTCCTTGAAAGTACCTTGAAAAGTACTTAATTTCTAAATCTTCAAATTTGCAAAATTTGTGAGAGTTTGAAAATCAACTTCTACACTAGTTCATACCCAAAAAGCCTATTGCACCCAAGTGTACAACACGGTTTTGCGAATTAACGCTACTAACTATGTTAAATGCGAAATCATTTGAGCGTAGACCTACCGTTGAGCATATAAATAAGAGAGGGTGAACGACATTGAGTGATAGATGTTAACGATAGTTCTTTCGAAACGACGTCCAAAAGAGTACACATTTTCCGAAACAGTTTAGTGAGCACATGTAGCCACGGAAAGTATGCCTGACACACAGCAGTTAATGAGACTGAAAATACTTGTCACTGGTGGTACACTTGTTAGACATGTTATTTCTTCTAATGACACGTGTGATTTGCGGTGAAAATTAACGAGCGATCTGTCGTTAATTGCCAGGCGTAACAGCACCGAGGCACAACGCTTTAAATCTACGCGTTCGAATCGTAAAATGTTTCGACGATAAATTAGAATCTAATACTAATGCAAGTGTGACGTACACAGTAACACTTTGCGAGCAAGGAATTTGAAAGATTCCTTGCGATAAAAAAACGAGTCCACGAATAACAATTAAAAAAGAATATTATAATAATACTTGACAGAGAACGCCATCTTGAGTCAACCTTAAACGAACGTAACTACGTCCTCGTCAGTGTTTCTGCATACAAAGTGACACACGAATGTAAGTACACATTGTTTCGAAGCTGAGAACGTCATGCAGATTCCATCACCATAGTGATGCCTTCACCAGTCTTCGGGGAATCCTGACGTGATTAATTCCGTGTCTATCCAGATCAATGTTTTCACCCTTAATACGGATTCCTCTAATCGTAAGATTCGCGACAGGTATCGCATGATAACGATTTCATTGGACACTTTGAAAGTCACCGATGCTTCGGTGTCCAGTGACGTTCTTCTATGCAGTATCGATCACAAACGTTAGCGTTTGTTACGTGATACATCATGTATACACGATGCGCAGGATGAGTCATTCATTGTTTGGGTGTTTAAGTATAGATAATTGCAATCATAGTGACTACAGTGAATTTGTTTAATTTCGATTAATAGGTAGACTGGAACTCGTAGATTTCCACTAGCGAGATGTTGTTTAATGTGATAATTATATTTGGATCTTGAAAGTCATTGACGCAATTAGGATTTCCTGAGAGAGAACAATGTTAGTTCAAAACGCGTTGGAATTCTGTACGTTGGAACTCGAAGCGTGAGAACACACCGCGTTGGAAATCTGACTGTTGAAATTTGATACGAAGGAATAGAGTTGGTTTTTGGCGCGTAGGAACTCAACGTGTTGGAATTGGGAGCGTAGGAACACAACGCGCTAGAATTCGACGCGTAGGAACTCGACGCGTTGGAATTCGGCACGTAAGAACTCAACGCGCTACAATTCGGTGCGTTAGAACTCAACGCGCTAGAATTCGACGCGTAGGAATTTAACGCGTTGGAACTCCACACGCTAGAATTCAATGCGTAGGAATTTAACGCGTTGGGACTCAGCGCGTAGGAACTCCACGCGTTGGAAGTTAACGCGTAGGAACTCAACGCGTTGGAATTCGACGCGTGGGAACTCAACGCGTCAGAATTCGTCGCGTAGAGACCTAACGCGTTGGAATTCGACGCGTAGGAACTCAACGCGTAAGAATTCAACGCGTAGGAACTCGACGCGTTGGAATTCGACACGTAGGAACTCAACGCGCCACAATTCGGTGCGTTAGAACTCAACGCGCTAGAATTCGACGCGTAGCAATTTAACGCGTTGGAACTCCACACGCTAGAATTCAATGCGTAGGAATTTAACGCGTTGGGACTCAACGCGTTGGAAGTTAACGCGTAGGAACTCAACGCGTTGTAATTCCACGCGTGGGAACTCAACGCAACAGAATTCGTCGCGTAGAGACCCAACGCGTTGGAATTCGACGCGTAGGAACTCAACGCGTAAGAATTCAACGCGTAGGAATTCAGCGCGTTGGAATTCGACGCGTAGAAACTCACCTTGCGTTCGAATCCTCATGCGTTGAGTCTTTACATATCGTCACTCATTGCATGATAACGCTACATATCCTCCCATCAAAAGAAAATGACTCTATTACTATTGTCTATAGAACTCCACTCATTAAACCTAATTACAACAATGAATTCAAAGATCAGCACTTACCGTTAATCTGGCATAAAAATCGTTAATGACCTTAAATGAATGAAACAATGATTTTATCATGATTTAATACTGCAATTGAAACTATTATTATTATCATAGTAACTTAGTATTAGAAGGCAAATTTTGTTAAAGCAGTTTGACTCATCCTACGCGCTCAATACATTCATATACACAACACACGTATCCCTCACGCACTCTTCAGGATCTATAGTCATAGTTGAAGTTTTCTGGAACTTCACAGGAGAACTACATCGACCATGGATCAGAGGATCGATGATCGATCGAATGATGCTCAATACCCTCACCTGGTTCCAGCAAACTCAGCTTGGCTGGAGGAGCATCAGTGTAGTTTTGGCTACCACGTATCCTGGCGCCGCAGGTCCATAGTCCTTCCTGTTCCTCTAGAGCGTAAAATAACCTGACACTGCAGTCTCTATCCTCGTTTCCGATCGGGGGAAACTGTTTTACCACCACTGTGGTGTTCGAGTTCACTGGGGTCAAGGACCATCGACACTGTTCTACCGCGGAGGATGTCATGCAACGGAGGAGGACACTACTGCCTTTGGCTATTTGGATGTCCTGTGATAACTCCGAGAATTTCACCTCGTCTGAAACGTAAGAGATTTTTTAGAACGCATGGACGTATAATCGACGTGTAGGTATTCAACGCGTTGAGTTCTAGTTTGTGGAGATCCAAAGCGTTGAGTTCTAATGCATGAGAATTCAATGCGTTGAGCTCCATTGGGTAAAAGCTCAACGCGTTGAGTGCCAATTACTTGGAAATTCAATGCGTTGAGTTCCAGTGTGTGGAGATCCAAAGCGTTGAGTTCCATCACGTGAGAATTGAATGCGTTGAGCTCCAGTGCGTGGAGATACAACGCATTAAGTTTCATCGCGTGAGAATACAACACATCGAATTTCAGTACACGGAGATTCAACGCGTTTAATTCCAACCCATGAGAATTCAACGCGTGAGTATTCAGCGCATTAAATTTTAGTGCGTGGTAATTCAATGCGTTGAGTTCCAACGCGTAGAGAGTCAACGCGTAAATTTCAGTGCGCAGAGGTTCAAAGCGTTAAGTTGCAACGCGTTGAACTCTATCGCGAAGGAACACAACGCGTCGAATTCTATTACGAAGGAACACAATACATTTGGTTCTACAACGTAGTGTTTCAATTGTAAGCATTCAATGCGTAGAGTTCCAACGAGTAGAAATTCAGCGCATCAAATTCTTTCTTATAGAGAATTAACCTACAGCGATCTACAGCGCGTTAATATAACGCATATCGTTGAACACGCACATATTCCTAGCAATTCATTCTTCATACAGTCATTCATCAATAAATACAAAAACTCAGCTACCAACAAATACAAAAATCAATTTCCCAAGAATGATCATGAGCCTCCCAATAATCATGACAGTCACAAAAGTCTTAATATTACCCGCAAGCTGTATATACAATAATTTCATAAATATTACCTTGCTCGAAAGCGATGAGTTTGACATAAGGCGAAGTCAGTACCGTGTTCAGAGAGCTTATGGACACCTGACAGGCCCATTGACCCTGTTTCTCCGCGTACACTTGAGCAATAGTTAGTGAACAGTCTCTCCCAAGGTCACCGTTGCTAGGGAATTCTTGAACAACCATCTCGGGCTCGCTTCCGCGCAGCGGCTTCCAGGTCCATGTACACTTTTCGACGCGGCTGCTCGTTACGCATTTCAACGTGGCCTCCGTACCGATCGGGACGGAAGTGTCCGTTGGCATTTCAACGAAGTTGACTTTGGCTGAAACACGGATAAATCGATCGATTTGAAGCACGTTCTATCGCGTGTCTTGCCTGTTAACCTCAGGTTTCATTAAATTTCAAAATCGTGTGATCGATTGGACAGATATTCGAAGAAATCGATGCGGGTAATATGATGCTTTTATGAAATTGATAGATGTTAAGTGTTCGCACCTGTTGGCAGGAGGCTGACAGTAGCGGGAGGTGCTTCGTGAAGAATTCCATCTGGTGATAATCTGACACCGCAAGTCCAGAGCCCTTCCTTCTCGTATAAGATGTTCTTGAACCGGACCGAGCAATCGTGATCGGTTTCTTTATTTGGATTGAATTTCTTGACTAATAAAGGCTCTTGACTGGAATTAGTGGACCTCCAGGACCATTCGCACTGCACCACGGGCTTGTTTACCAGGCATCGGAGCAGCGCGGATTCACCGGGCGCTATCTGGATCCCTCTGGACAACTGCACGAACTCGACTATGCAACAAACACGTGGTTTATCATTAAAATTTACTGATGGAATTTCCAAAATTCTTTCAATATCAGGATGGATTGGATCAGGTTGGATGGATCAGATGCAAAGCATCCTCCAACTAGTAAAATCGTGGCACACAAATATCATAAGGATGTTACAAATCAAATTAGTAAAGATGTTCTCAAATTATCATAAAATCGGTACAGAAAGCATTTTCGAAATAATATAAATTCACAAGAGTTATGAATTCTATGCATTTACAAAATATACTCAATACACTTAATTCTTGAATAACCATACCTTCTGAAATCAGAAATCGAATAGGATTCGACAAGGTGAACGAAGAATTAGGGCTAATTCTGGCACCACAGGTCCAGTGTCCCTCTTGCTCTACCAAGACATTCTTGAACTTAATACTGCAGTCTGTGCTGTCGTTTCCAAAAGCTGGAAACCGTTTCATCTCCAGATTCCATGGCTGAGATTGATTCAGTTGCCGCCAGGACCATTGACATTCTCGAACAGGTGACTTTGTCTGGCAAATTAGCTGCGCTGTTGATCCTGCTGGTATCTCGACCACGTTATCAAGCTTCGAAAACACCACCATCGAACCTAAAAATATATCTTCTTTTATACATCTTTGATGATTCTCTACTGGTTTGCATTTATAAAGTACTTATAATCAATTAGCATTCAGATGTAATTATTCAAAATAATTGATGTTTAAATAATTATTGTTTAAAGTCAGTCTATGCTTTACGTCCAGTCTGAAGTTTGTCTTTGAAACTTAAAGTAATTTGATGTTGAGTCTCAAGTTCTGTCTATGAAATGTTTATGTGCACTCTGCCATTGAGTCAGAAATATATTTCTTTTAAACTGAAAGTATTTTGACGTTAAATCTAAAGTTTACTGTCTATAAAACTCTGATTCATATCAAGAAGTTGAATCAGACGTGCATCATCTAGGAAACTTGAAGTATTTTGACGTTGAGCCTAAGATTTACAGTTTATGAAGCTTGAGCTATTTTGCCGTTGAGTCAGAAGTATATGCTGTGGGAACGAATGATACAGTTGATGAGTCAGTTTGAAAACTTTCAGATAAAAAATAGCAGACAGAAATGATTGTGGAGAACATAGGTGTCGGTAGGTCCTTGAGGATATATGTAGTGAGAGTATCGCTATCTGATATAGGATCAGTAAAGCACTATTCAAAATAACATTCTTTTGTAGATTGTGAATGCATATATGATTAGTTAGGTATGAATGCATATGTGATTAGATAGGTGTGAATGCATATGTGATTACACAGATGTAAATGAATATCTGATTAGGTAGATGTGAATGTACATGTGGTTAGGTAAATGCGAATACATATGTGATTAGACAGATGTAAATGAATATGTGAATAGGTAGATGTGAATGTACATATGGTTAACCAGATGTAGATGTACATGTGATTAGGTAGTTGTGAATGTATATGTGACTAGTTGCATGCGAATGTATATGTAATTAGACAGATATAAATGAATATATGACTAGATAGATGTGAGTATACGTGTCATATATTCGCTAGATGTGAATATACATGTGAATGTACATGTCGTTAACTAGATTTAAATCTACATGTGGTTAGGTAGATGTGGATAGACCCGTATATGTGATCAGGTAGATGTGGATATATATGTGATTAGTTAGATATGAATGAACATGTGATTAGGCAGATGTGAATGTACATGTAGTTAACTAAATGTGAATGTACATGTGATTAGATACATATGAATGCAAATGTGACCAGGCAGATGTGAATGCATATGTGACCAGATATATGTGGATGTATACATATGTGACCAGGTAGATGTGAACATATATGTCACTAGGTAGACATGAATGTCCAAATGATTAGTTGGATGTGAATATGTACGTGATTAGACATGAAGCTTGCAGTAGCCAATTAGTACCTTGATTTTCGTTAATGATGCTTAGCTTGGCAGGTTCCGTGCTGGTGAAAGAATCATTCTTGGAGGATCTTGCAGCGCAGGTCCAATATCCGGTCTGTTCATGCTTCGTGCTCGAGAATCTCACGGAACAGTCGTTGCTATTGTTCCCGAAGGCAGGAAATTGTTGTACCGGCAACGGATTGGTAGTCGGCGTGGCTGTCGTCTGAATCACCGAGACCGTGGTGGCTATAAATTACAAGCAAACTCCAATAAATACGCGACACACGAATGCCGCTGAAAACATCAGACCTGCCTTGTAAACCCGATCGTGCTTTGCTTTGCATACAGCTGTTGTGAAAAATGCAACTCTTCCGAGTTTATCCTGTAAAACCTCCCTCATCTAATTATCTACTGAATCATTGGAATCAACGCAAACTTCTCCCTTAATAAAATAATCCACGTGATCGATAATTATCTGATAACTAAATATAAATTTTCTAACTCATGCAATAATGTTCAAATAAAAGTTATACAAAATTTATATGGACACAAAGGGAAAGTAAGTATATTGTACTCAGTTTAATATTTATATAATTAGTTTCACAATTAGTTTCAAATAACATAAATGAACTTTAAGCCGTGCAGTAATATTTCCAACCATCACATTAAAATCCATGCGGACACGAGGAGAAAGCAAGTAGATCCACATATTCGGTTCCCTATTTATATAACTGGTTCTACAATTAGCCACAAATAAAACTAGGTAAATTAACCCTTTCACAATGGATACAAAAATCAAAATTGTAAATTGAACATTAGAAGAAAGTAACTTGTTCTATATTTTGGAATCCTCGATGATGTAGTCGCACGTTGATGTGTTTGACCTTGAAAGTGTGCATTAATATAAATACTAACTTGTCGAAGTGGCTGGGCTTTCACTGATATCCGGAAGTGGCAAATGAACCGGTGGCAAAGGTTGCCAGGACCATTGGCACTCTGCCACAGGATTAGCGGTTCTGCATGCGAGAAGCACCGACGAGCCTAGTTCCGTTTCCGTATGTTCCGGTACATCCACAAATATCACCGGATTCGGTGGTGCCTTCGTTCCCGGCAGGACATCGTCCATCAGATGTCCTTGAATTTCAGGATCATCGGAAACCGTGTTCTCTATCGTAGTACTAAACGCTTTAATCGTTGTCGTGACATCTGGTTCCTCCGTTACAGGTACACCTACAACCACAATTTCCTTGTTCAAGACACCGTTTACTTTCAAAATCGATTACATTTTGTATTTGTGTCGACAATTGTGTCGCTGTTTAGTAGAATTTTAGAAAGGGGAAGTCGTGAACCATGAGAAGGGAAGCGATGTTGCTTCACAGGTTGTCAGACGCGTTCGAGAATTCCTGGAGTATTTTGAATTTCACGACAGATATCTACAAAACGATCACGTTCCTCCAAATTGCCAACTGGTCTTACATGAAGAAGTTCTACAAGATATCTACGAACGGAGGAATTCATAGCAACGAGGACATTTCGTCTGAAGAAAGTGCTATTTTCAGAGCCAGACGATTATCATTACAATATTCTGGTACTATGTTTGTACACTTGGGTGGGTACGGTTCTTTTGGGCACGTGTGAGGAACAAATAACAGTAGATGAGGAACATACTATTATTTTTAGCATGTGGGTTTGGAAGATGCAAGCTTTTATATAGTGCAAACTTTAAAATTTGGAAATTTCTAAGTTTTCTAAGTTCTAAATTTTCACATTAGTAAATTTCCACATTCCACAATTACCATATACGCCAATTCCCATATTTCTCAATTCCACATTTCCCAATCCCATAATCCCCAATTCCACATGCCCCAATTCCCACGTTCCCCAATTCCACATTCCCAAATTCCCACAGTCCCCAATTCCCATATTCCCCAATTCCCATATTCCCCAATTCCCATATTCCCCAATTCCCATATTCCCCAATTCCCATATTCCCCAATTCCCATATTCCCCAATTCCCATATTCCCCAATTCCCATATTCCCCAATTCCCATATTCCCCAATTCCCATATTCCCCAATTCCCATATTCCCCAATTCCCATATTCCCCAATTCCCATATTCCCCAATTCCCATATTCCCCAATTCCCATATTCCCCAATTCCCATATTCCCCAATTCCCATATTCCCCAATTCCCATATTCCCCAATTCCCATATTCCCCAATTCCCATATTCCCCAATTCCCATATTCCCCAATTCCCATATTCCCCAATTCCCATATTCCCCAATTCCCATATTCCCCAATTCCTATATTCCCCAATTCCCATATTCCCCAATTCCCATATTCCCCAATTCCCATATTCCCCAATTCCCATATTCCCCAATTCCCATATTCCCCAATTCCCATATTCCCCAATTCCCATATTCCCCAATTCCCATATTCCCCAATTCCCATATTCCCCAATTCCCATATTCCCCAATTCCCCAATTCCCATATTCCCCAATTCCACATTCCCCAATTCCCATATTCCCCAATTCCCCAATTCCCATATTCCCCAATTCCACATTCCCCAATTCCACATTCCCCAATTCTCACATTCCTCAATTCCCAAAAATTCTAAAATCCCGAATCTGAAAATTCCCTAAATTTCCAAATTTCTAAAATTTCAAATTCTCAATCTCTCAATTTCCTAAACCCACTACTTTCTAAAGAACACGTCAAATATCATAACGCTTCGAATATTCGGTAAACGAAGTTTCCCAGTTCTATCTGTAAGATGTTACCCAATAGCAGCGTTCATAACTCGCCCATAATTGCCCTTTCTGATGAAACTTTCGGAAATTAGAAAAGCAGGGACGGATACTGAACAGGTCCCATGTTATCCATAAGAACTCAGGTGAACATATATGTAGGACACATCGGGCAGGAAGCAACGACGGTCACGTAGACAATCGCCTTGCGTCGCGCGTCTGTCACCATGTGCAAATAGAACCAGGGACGGATCGATAATAAAATATTTGTGAAAAGAGAGAACCATAAAATTCAGCTTATCGTAACGTGGACGGAGTAACAAACTTTTTGTCCTCCGAGGAGTTTCAAAACCTTGTTATGTGATCTTCTGGGACGATCCTTCAAATTTTACTTGTTTTATATGACGGACTGTTTTCTGATGTATGATTCTGTATTTCGGAGAGTTACATATGAATTTATTTATACTTCTGTATGAATATATGTGCACTTCTCTATGAATTTATGAACACTTCTATATCAATCTATGCACACTTCTATATTAGTGTACGCGATAATACAATATAGACTTCTTTTGACCTAGGAGGAGTAGGAGAAAACTGCTGTCATTTGTTTTTTATCGTGATACTACTATTAGGTTCATAGTTGATAAATTTCTAGCTCTTGATGGAGGGGCTTCCAAGCTTTCAAATTCTCAAATTTATAAATTTTCAAGCTAAATTTGCAAATTCCATGATTTCCAGTTCAGTTTTTCCAATTTCCTATAATGCCAAATTCCCACATTTCTAATTACCTACGTTCTTAAATTTCTACATGTCCAAATTCCCACATTTCCAAATCTCCACGCCTCCAAATCTCTACATTCCTAAATCTCTGCACTCCTCAATCTCCACTTTCTCAATTTCCTACGTTCTCAAATCCCTACATTCCTAATTCTCCGCAATTTCAAACTCCTACATTTTCAATTCTCCACAATTCCAAACTCCTACATGTTCAATTCACCACATTCTTAACTACCCACTTCCCAAATTTCTAAATCCCCAATTTCGTAAAACACTCTTCAACATAGAAATTCTCCCACACTCTTCATCATAGAAATCAACACTCCAAAGTCCCACATACCGAAGTTACCTTCCCAAATTTGAGAAATTCTAAATTTCTAAACTTTTCCTACGGGAAGTTACATTAACTTCCGAGTGTGCTACAAAGTGTCGATAGCAGGTTGCAGGCAAATCGTTAAAGAAGACACGCCTACGCTTCACGTATCGTTAATTGTATCGAAAGTCGGCCGTTTTCGTCCGACGACCGCTCGAATTTCTCTGAATGAAAGAACGCTGGTGTGCACCGTTCCACACTTTCTACGTGGCCATGTAATACGTGTCCACCAAACTTGGTCCTTGGTATTGTCTCGTAACGTTCGCCAACGTTCGAGCTTGTCCTCAAGACGAGCAAAGTGGTCGCTGACACTGGAAGGTCGTTTCCACTTTGCATTGACATACTCATCGGCTTCGTGGTTTTACGACGATACGTGTCGTCCCGACACACCGGTAGCTCGGAATATAATTTCACTGCATCTCGATGTGAACATAAACTTTACGACGTTCTAAAGTCGAAATTATTGTAGAACGGAGAAATCGGGCGCATGGTGGACCACATGAAATTAATTTAACGGTAAATTCTACCATACTTTTTCACATGACGTTTCGTGGGATTGCAAATTACAAATCATTTTGTAGGATTGCATTTTTATATTCAAATATCATGGAGGTTTTGCTTTAATTTGGGGCATAGTTTTATTGTATATGAATTGTTTATTTTTAATGAAAGTAGTACCTACACTATTCTTAAACTTTCAGCTTAGTAACAGCATTGATCTGCTTTAGGATGTTTACTGAATGTATTCACAATTTGAAAAGATGTTCATCAAGTCTATTTATAATTTTCTTTGGGATGTTAAATAAATTTGTAATTCACTTTGAGATGTTTATTTTACTCTATGATGTTCAGCAAATCTATTTATAATTTTCTTTAGGACGTTAAATAAATTTATAATTCATTTTGAGATGTTTATCTTACTCTATGATGTTTAACAAATCTATTTATAATTTTCTTAAGATGTTAAATAAATTTATACTTCACTTTAAAATGCTCAACTTACTCTATGATGTTTATCAAATCTATTTATAATTTTCTTTTAGATGTTAAATAAATTTATAATTCATTTTAAAATGCTCAGCTAACTCTATAATGTTAAACAAATCTATTTATAATTTTCTTTAAGAGTTAAATAAATTTATACTTCACTTTAAGATGCTCATCTTACTCCATGATGTCCAACAAACTCATTTACGATTTGTTTTAAAATGCTCAACAAAATTATTTATAATTTCAGACGTTTAACAAATTTATTTAAAAATTTGCTTAAAAATGCTCAACAAAATTATTTGTAGTTTAAGACGTTTAAATAATTTGCAACACCGTTTGCACTAAGATAGCCAAATCAGTAAACACAAATTCATAGCTCGTCTAAATATGAATGACACGACGTTTAGAGTGGTTAGATGCGTTAAGACACGAGGAAAATCTTACAAGCGTTTAAAGTTTTTATCGTAAAACTTTCTCCTTGAATAACCATAATTTCCATAGAAAAGATTGTTAAGCGAATATTCGTGTCGGAAATTATGGTACTAAACGATAGAAAACATTGTTCCTTGTTCCCTGTTCCTTTTACCAGCACTTCCACATCCTCAGATTACATTGCAGCTAAGTTTGCAGTAAAATTACCAAAATAACAGAGGATGCATCTCAATACTTTATCGAAACTTATGAATGAGTTAAACTCAAGCCAATTATCCTTCACAGCTCGGAACCGTGAGAATTGCACGTTACATAAGCATGATCATCTGATACATCAATAGACAGAGTTTAGATCTCATTTTCCATAATTCATCATTTGGAACACGCGAGATATTCCGAAGACATAAATAGAAAAGGAAGAAAAACAGTAGTGCAAAATCCAAATAGTGCATCGGTCTGATGTCCAAGGACACAGTTTACTTTCTTATACTTTCTTACTTTCTTTAGCCTGTCCTTGATGCCAGTCACTGATCAATTTTCGAGTGAAACGATTTCTTTGAGTCTCGTTCGTGCTGTGTCATTGCTCCTTGAAAAACTCGGTTTTCTTTAATGCCGCGGATAAAAATACCGACTCGATAAATGTTTAATGAATGAATCACTCGTTTATGCAAATTTATTCTCGATGCAATTAAAATGTTACGAAGATGACACAGGATAAGTTTCACTTTTCCAACCGAAATCGAAGAGCACACGAGGTATAAAAATAACAAGATACAATTAAATCTAAGAATCAGTGAATGCATTGTTGGGTTTTCTACGCGTTTTATTCGAGTGACGAGTTAACTCGTCATGTCCGGTTAACGAGTTAACAGTTCTTGTCGGATCGCAATCGGAGCGTTATCGGGGCTGCATCGACAGCCAATTAAACAACTCGAATGAATTCTACGATATCTCCGCCATTCCTTCCTGCATCAATTAAACGTCTAACGGTCGATTCACGGCAGGTGGCCTACGTCCAATTAAACCGGCGGAATTTCGAATATTCGACCTGGCCCAGCCACATCCCGGATGTACCTTCACAGGCCTCGCTGTGACTAATTCCATAACAATGGAATCTCATCCCAAGATTGTCGACTGTAAGACAAGGCCAGTCGTTTCTTGCGTCGTGAAACGGCCGAGAGAAAAGAGCCGAGCAGAAAAAAGTTGGATTCAACTGGCTGAAAGACGATTTCGTACCGTAATTAAGAACGAGTCGATAGGCGCGTAACGACGGTCGTTAACCTGCAACCGATGTCTTCGCCGGGACAATTAGAGAGACTCATCGATTTCTTTTCCCACGTAGACACGTTGTGAAACTCAAAATGATCGCTCGGGCGTTGGCTTTTCAGATATTTCTTGTCATCGATAGCTCGTTCCGTGAAACGAGTAATTAATAGGTGAAATTGGCCCTGAAGATTTATTCAATTTTTCTTAGATTATGAAAGTTGTGGATTTCTTTTTAACCCTCCCGCTGAGTAGCTTCGAATACATAAAATTGGAGGTCTTTTTTCTTGTTGTCTCTTCTTTTACTTGCTTTCTTTTCTGTTTATAAAATTTCAAATTTTTATCAAATTCTACATTTTTATAAAATTTCAAATTTTTATCAAATTCTACATTTTTATTAAATTACAAATTTTTATAAAATTCTAAATTTTTAAGTTTATATTCTAAATTCATAATTTTGTGTATTAGCATGTATTAACATGTATTAGATTCCTAAGAAACTTAACGAATTTATTTGTTACAATTTTTTTCAATGCATAATTGTCGAATTGATTTCTTAAGAAAAATAATGTACAGACAAACCGAATAATTTACTTGAATTTACTTAAATTTTTGTAGCATTTTCACAAGTTGCCTAAATATAGAATACGAAGAAACGAATATTTGACAAAAACGTGAAAATTTGTCTTTCGGTAACGTTTAATTAGTGATGGTTCTTGTTAATCAGGAACCGTGTGTTTGAACTACGACACCGGAAGATTTGGTTTCTAAAAATGGTTGCTTCTTAATGTACAAGAAACCGTAATCGACTTCCTCGAAAATTAAACTTTGCTTAACAGGTTGAGGCTCTGATGACCATTATTATATCACCAAGAATATTTCTCACTTTTTTATTTCAAATCTTCTTGGAAACTTTACTGTGAAACTATGGGACTTTAGTTTAGTAGAATTTTGGAACTCTGGGACCTTAGAGTAAAATTGTGAAATTTTGGGATTTTTAGAGCTTGGAATTTTGAGATTGTAGATTTTTGGAAATTTTGAATGAATCTTGGAATTTTAGAAGTTTGAGACTTTGGAATTTTGGTGGTTTGATATATTGAAATTTTGGAATTTTTGTGGTTTGATATATTGAAATTTTGGAATTTTTGTGGTTTGATATATTGAAATTTTGGAATTTTGGTGGTTTGATATATTGAAATTTTGGAAATTTTGTGGTTTGATATATTGAAATTTTGGAATTTTGGAGTTTTAGAATTTTGAGATCTTGAAACATTGAAATTTTGCAACTTTGGAATCTTAGAATTTTGGAATTTTGGAATTTTGGAAATTTGGACTTTGGAATTTTAGCAGTGTGAAATGTTGAAATCTTGGAATTTTAAAATTTTGAGATTTTGAAACATTGAAATTTTGCAACTTTGAGACTGGAGTCTTGGAATTTTGGAATTTTGGAATTTTGGAATGACAGAATTTTAGAAATTTAGGATGATTGAATCTTGGAATTTTGAAAGTCTGAGACTTTGGAATTTTGGCACTTTGATATCTTGGAATTTAAAAATTTTGAACACTGAAAATTTGCAACAAACCTTGGGACTTTGAGGCGTGAGAATTTTAGAATTTTGGGATTTTTAAAATTTGAGTCTCTAAGACCTTAAAATTTGTTAACACTGACATTTCGAAATTATAGAATTCTGCAAGCATTAAAACATTGAGACCATGAAATTTAAAAAACGTGAATCAATAGAATGTTTTAATTTCAGGTCTATGATATGAAAATTAAAATTTGAAAATCTAAAACCTAGAAAGTGAATACTGTACATTTGTCTTCACATTTGATAATTTGAAATATTTTGAACGATCAAATATTGAAATCAATAACAAATTCTCGAAATGCAATCGCGTCTCAGATGTGCACTCGTTCCGCTCCACACTACATTTCTCATAACAAAAACCGCGATAAATTTGATATCTACATAAATTTTTGCCACATTTCAGACATCAAACTGCTGCATCCTCGTATTATCATTCGTAGACATATTCTCCGAGTTAATAAGTCACTGGATCGAAAGTAATAAACGCATTTGTTCACGATCAATGGGACACTGTCGACGCAAATTCGCATTGTTGATGGAACTGTGTCAACGTTCATTTTTAAACGCAGTACGTGTCTTATCGGTCCGTGAGATTCAACGCGGAACGGAACGTTGCAATCACCTTGTTATCAACGCACATGAATATGAAGATGCTTCTAACAAATTGCTACGACACTTCATCTTCTGATCGCTACGAACCGTGACATTAATATCATTTTCGAGAAACGTCTCTCGAAGACTTATCCAGGAAGAAACAGCGTTCCGAGAACCATATTGCATACTCACGTTTCTCGGAAAGATTTTGGACAAAGACGTTTCTAAATCCGGGGAGAAAGCGTCTTGAATCATACGAGAAATACCGGAAAAATACATTATATCCTGTTCTGCAAGAATCAGGTAATTGTTGGAAGAATTGATTTGCTGAGAAAGTACGGTCTTGTACTTCTATTCTTCTTCATTGTACTTTAATATGGGATCTCGATTAACCGGCCTAATCAACATCGAGGTAGACCGGTTAAATCGAGAACCAAGATTAAGTTACTTTTATCAACTTTATATGCTCCTCTTTACAACGTGATAAGATATATTTCTTAAGGAACGAGGACAAAATTACTTGGATTTTGTCGGAAAGTACAGTGGCTGTACTAAAATATGATTCTATAAAAAAATAAAATTTAAAAAGTACCTTTGAAAAATAAGTTTCAAAAGTACCTTTTAAGACAAAGGAAAGTGAAGAAAGTACTGTATGAAACAGAAGAAAATTGATCTGTAAATTGTGCTATCAGCCAACCTAATTTGATAGGCTAACTGCAAAAAGGTCACAGTACATTATTTATCAACTTAACAAGAAGAAGTATTATTAACAAGATTTAAACTCGTATTCTGAAGCATCAAGAAATGGCAAAACAGAGAGATTAATCAGACCTGAGCGAAACCTGCAATTCGAAGTAATAAAGAATGCTTCGAAGATGAATTCATATTTTCTCAGTCGACTCTCCATTGTTCGAGACGAAGTTTCTCAAGGAATATTACAAAACCAACAACGCGAGCGTTAGAGCCGACGTGTTCGACTCATTAGTTAACATCGTGACGGGAGCAATCGATGCACGAGATCGTGTCTATTCCTCGGAGAACAAAGATCGAACGGCTAATCGTCCTTGGTTAAAATTGACCCCGGAAATCTGTCGGGGGAACCGTGTTTCCGTTTCTGAGCGCCACTCGTCTCGTCGTGAACAAGTTCGAAGAAAAATATTGATCCCCAGACGAGTACTTTGTTTTCGTTGTTTTCAGAAGCTGTTTAAACGTTCATCGGAAGTGTGGATTAATAAAAAAATAAATATCGATTGGCCACTGCCTCTATGCGTTGAGAATTCTGTAAAAGGTAAGGCATACGCCTGCCTCGAGAATTCTTGTGACGGTGTCAAGGATACGCAAGAACATCCTTCGCTCACAGGACTCATTACAGGACTTTTCTGAACCGCAGGGTGCTCGAATCGGGATTCTTAGGATATTTCAGAGGAACGAGTTTCGGATCTTGGAATTATGGAATTTTAGGGACTGTTGGAATCTTGTAAAAATTCTTAGGACTTCATAATTTTGGGTTCTCAAGAATTTGAAACTTCGAAACTGTAATATAAAAAAATGTATTCAATTATATAAAAATCAGTGACAACCCTTACGGTTAAAAATAAATTCGCTCATCCAATAATTATCGTTTGATATTTTTGTCACAGACCCGACGTATAAAATGAGAGAAGAAATAATAATAAACGATCATTACGTAAAATCCGAAGGCAGAATCCAGTTCAGCTTATCCATAGAACGCATAAAACTCAGCGGCGTGGATCGTAATGGAGGATCGTACGATAGGTTCCCATGCAGGTTCCTACCCTTCCCCACGTGTTTGCATTCCAGACCGATGTTTCACTAAATGCACGCATTGCATCGAGTTTAACCACCCTCCGTAGAAGAACCAGTTCTTTCGGGCCGAGAACGCCGCTCCTCGAATGCTTTACGAGAAGGCATCGAAAGAGGATTAACAAAACGTCCAGGTAGCCGAAACTCGAAGATCCAGAGGCTCCATCAACGTCTCTCGATTGACGTTACCAGCGATAATTGACGTTGTTGCACGCAAACTCTACGTTATCGATATTTGGATAGCTCGGACTGCAGCTTTGCTGATTGCTGTTTCCTCTACGTTTTTCTGCGGCTACCTTTATTCATCGCTGGCCGCTGTTGAACCGGTTTCACTTCGTCGATGCATCAACGTCTTAACATTTGAACGCGACATTATTGCACGTTGAGCTACGCCGAGAAAAACGTGTGCCCTTCTGCTTTTTACCGAGTTCGAGACCGTCTTGAATTCTACACGCTCGATCGACTCGATTTGCATCGTTCCACTCTGTACCCTACCTGCACCGCGATGTTACTGTGTTGGTGAAAATTCCACCTGTTCCTTCTTGCATGAGTAATTTTATAGATATTCCTCGAAATTCTAAGTCCAAAATTAGCGATTCAATTTTTGAGGTTCTAAGTCGAAAATTTTTGGTTAGGTTAATTTTTGGAATCTCTAAGTTTATAACTGGTCTTGTACTAGCCTTCTAAACTTCTACGTTTTCAAATTAAGAATTTTCTGTATTTCTACAGTTTAGGCAGAAGGATTTTTTGTATTTCTCGATTTCTAAATTAATAATTTTATGTACTTCCACATTTTTGAATTTACGATTTTCTGTATTTTTTTCTGACTGAATTTGGTATATTTCTAAATTTCTGAATTAATAGTTTTCTGTCTCTTTAAATTTGTAAATTGACGATTTCCTGTATTTCTAACCTTACAAATCTCTAAATTGTCAAATTTTCAGAGTTCCAAATTGTCAAATTTCCATCTGGTCATACTTGATAAAGTATTAAAATCTCTAAAATAGCTGGATCATCAGACAGAAACTCTAATTACTTTAATGGACTTAATATTGTGTAATAACAGTTTTAATATGTGCACATAGTACAATTGCTATGAACTATTCCGTGCTCCACAAATTCTGATTTACATATAAACGTAGAACCCATATCCTAAAACAGGGTCAAGTATGACGTCCGTTACACACCGTCTAGCATAATTAAAAGATCACTGATCCAAATTAATTATCCTATCTAATTTATACATATGGAACACTCGATCGCTATGTCATTAACTTGCAGTACTGATCAATATTCATTAAATTGATAGTTCGTGTAACAGTTTAATAATTCAATGAATGCAACAGTTTAATGGTTTGATAATTAGAACAATTTAATACTTCTGCGATAATTTTATAATTTATTAATTACAATGGTTTACTTATTTAATTGGTGTAGTTTAATAATTCAGTAACTGCAATAATTGGATAATTTAATAACTGCAACATTTTAACAATACAGTAATTGCAACAATTTAATTGTGCAATCATTATAATAATTTAATAATTCAGTAATTGTAATAATTTAATAATTCAATAACTGCAACAATTTAATAATACAGTAATTGCAACAATTTAATTGATTAATAGTTATAATAATTGAATAATTCAGTAACTGCAATAATTTAATAATTCAATAACTTAATTCAACAATTTAACAATACAATAATTGCAACAATTTAATTGTTCAATAATTATAAGAATTTAATAATTCAGTAGCTACAATAATTTAATAATTCAATAACTACAACAATTTAATAATTCATTAACTACAACAATTTAATTTTTTAATAATTACAACAATTTAATAATTCAGTAACTTTAATAATACAATAATTGCAACAATTTAACAAAACAATAACCGCAACAATTTAATAATTCAATAACCTCAAATTCATTAAAAATAACAAGTTAACAAAATGTGAAGACACGAGCGAAGATTTGTAATGGTTTCGTGTGAAACAGAGCTGATCCTTCTTTTTGTTACCAGAGTCCGCAGACTATTTATACATCGTGTCGATGTAAACTTAGCAAATCACGTTTCTAGTTTCATTGAAATCACCGAGACGAGTAAGGCAGCTACAGAACTCGTCAGTCTGATTCTAGGCGATGGCTCGCGTCTCGCTCTGATTCCGATCCGCTCGAGATCGCCGCGATTTCGCTCGCGTCCGGCGAAAATCGTCGCTGAATCGAGCTTGTTATTCAAACGACACACACTCCCGATGAAAGTGAACTCGTTAACATAGATTTTCGCGTCACCAGACGAACGCGACGCTTACCATTAACTCCTCACACGTGTCACGTTCACGAGGCTCGGTTAATGAAATTGTGGATCGCAGAAAATCGATCTGATTTCACTGTCAGGGTTATAGAATGACTTCTCTTTCGTAAAATGGTTAATTCTTATAATACGAGAAAGATAAAATATGGAGATGCAGATTTTATGGTATACCGGAAATAAAAATATATTTGTTTTGATTATAATAAATTAAAATTGGTGAATTTGTTAAGAATTTTTTAAGCGTGATTATTTTTGGTTCAGAAGAGAGTTTTGTTGAGGATAAAAGTTAATAGTAATTTAAAGTTATGATCATGTTTCGGTTCTGTTCGTGCTTGAATGTTTAAGTACGTATCTGAAGGTATTTGCAGATAAGTGTCGAGGAGATTTCAAAATTGCTCACATTCTTGTAATATGAACCATGATACTAAATGGGAAATCACTACATGCAGTGAAATAATATAACTTTCACAAATATTTTCTTCTGTAGAGCTATCTAGGAAGAAACTAAAAATTTATTATATACTTAGGCTTATTAGTTACAGGATATGGTAGACATATGTCACTTTGATAAGACACAAACCGCATATAATAATTCTTCAGAAAATCCATGATACATATAAAAAAAATTTTGGAAAATTTCGGCAATCGATAAAAAAAATTATTGATTGTTGAACCTAATAAGTATAATAGAAGAGGGAGGTAAAATTATTTGAGTCTTCCCACAGTGTTTAATATGATCATAATATTAAAAAATATTATTCGTAATAAAATAATGTAAATGAATGAAATATTAATGCGACACTAGTCCTTTGGTATCTGTAACTGAAGGAGTAATTGGGATATGTAATGGAAGAAGAGATGGTGTTGAGGATTTCTAGAAAACTGACACGCGTTGACACTTGAACCGAAACATTACGTGGCAGTAACAATAAGAAGCAATGCCCTCGTGTTGATCATTTCGAATGCAACCTCTGTAAAGTCACTTAAAGGCTACGTGGCCCTTGTCGAGGTTAAGGCCTTCACAGTCGTAAAATGATGGCTCATAGCATATTAATTCGTGCCATATCAACCGATTGACACTGTGACACGCTACTGGTGTCTCCGATCCCCAATGAAATTGCTTCTCAATGTTTTCAACGCTCAAAACAATCACAATTATTTTGATGACAAATTATATGCAATCCATAAACCATTGAAAGGATCGAATACTATTTTTTATTTCGCTAATAGGTTTTATAACCGTAATTAATGTGAGTCTTGTGTCCTTTATGTGACAATTATGTCTTATGACCGACTCATTTGCAATTAAAAGTTTTATCATTTCCTAATTGCACAAAATAAACGGAAGAAACTAAAATTCCAAATTAGGTAATAACTCTGTTTCCATGAACAGTGATTTTCGTTAGAGTTGACGTCGAACTCGAGGAATCAGTCAACAAATTGCTGCTTTCTGCCTAATTACCAATGTCGTTTAAAGATTATCTTTGGGCCATTTATCTATTGTTTCTTCGATAAACCGAGAAATTTTTCTCAGAAACAAATGAATATGCATGGAAATGTTTAATCTAAAGCAAACACTCGAGTAGAACATTACAAAATGGACGCAACGGAAAATTATGTAACCGTTATTTACTTGTAAAACAATTATCAGCAAATTTCAGTAAATTTCAACAAAGAATCATCGAAATTACCAGCCCAATTAAAAAAACATAGTTTCGTAAAACAGCTCTGGTATTGTCATCCTTTAAAAAATCAATGTTATCACAAAAAATGAAAGAAAACAAAGTTGTCAGAACAATAAGTGTCATTATATGA
The DNA here is from genome assembly GCF_050947335.1 of Megachile rotundata. Lineage (NCBI taxonomy): Eukaryota > Metazoa > Arthropoda > Insecta > Hymenoptera > Megachilidae > Megachile > Megachile rotundata. The sequence continues at coordinate 6,753,455 of NC_134991.1, read as the reverse complement.
AAAAATTTATTTGTAAAAAATGTTACATAAGAAGTTCAATCTGATTTCATGTATTTACCTGTCATACGTTATTTTTTCACAACATTTATCAAAGTGGTATAAATTTGTGTAAGTGTATGTAGAAGCAGTATAAGTATTGTATGCTGTATAAATAATTTCTATAAGATTGTAGGAACATGTGTAAATAATTGATATAACCATCACATTACTGACACGTACATATGTCAGTAACTTGTATAAGTATAACATATGTAAGCAACTAATATAAACGTTACACATTGCATATGCACATTGCATATGCAATGTTGTAAACAATATATAATTTTAATATGAAAGCAATTTATATAAGTACTGACGTATATGTAACTTATATAAACATTACGCATATATCAATAATTCCTATAAACATTTAACACGTATAATTTACATAAGGAATGTAACCATAATCACTGTGCGTATATTGTCTAATTTGTAGAAGCATTATACATAATTTGTGTAATTTGTGTAAGCACTTGTCTAAGTTGAATGGGAAGTAAAATATGAAATTTACTTACCGTTGCACGCGACGAGGAGGCCCAGGAGGACGAGCCGGGTAACCATTTTGGAGAACGCGGAGGACGTCATCTCCAGCACCGCATTTATCACCACGTATCCTTGAGAGAGGATCGAAACCGCGTGGTACGCTGAAACGATCGAGCGCGTCGTTACGCACGTGTACTGCCGTCGAAGCGTTTCGTCGCGTGCGATTTGTACCCGCACGACGATGACGCATGTAAAACCCCCTCCGTGTCACCGTGTTTCACGACCGTTGTTAATGTTCCTTCACCAATTACTTCAACTTCCACCCTTGCACTTTAAAATGAACTCCTCTTTCACTTCGCGACTTTACTCTTCTGGCTGCCTTGGAATTCTTCGACTATCTTCTTTTTTGTTTGCCTATCTTGAAATTCTTCTTTTCCGACTACTTTGAAATTCTTCTTTTTAGGCTAGTTCTTCCTTTTAAGTTAGTTTCAGATTCTTTTTAAATTTCTTTGAGATTCTTTTAGACTTCAGATTCGTAGGATATCTTTATTTCTTCTTAAGCTACGTCGAAATTCCTCTTAGGCCTTTCTTCTTAGGTTACTGAGGTTCTTCGAAGAATTTCTGTGTGAACCAACTTCCGGCTGCTTGCCTTCTCTAGATCGAACAACGAAGGATTCTGTATTAACATGAGAGAAGCTTGACCTCGATACTAATGTGACGAAGACTGGGAACATCCAACTCTTCGTCGGCTCTACCGGGTATGCACTGACGTATTAGACCCTTCTTCAGATTTATCTCCACAAGTTTCCTAGCGCCATTATTTACTTCAAGCATTATTTTACTTAGCTGATCAAACATATTTACCTTGCAAAGTTACTATTAAAAACGACATAAACAGCAAAAGGTAATTTTGCAAATTTTGTAGATAACAGAGACAAAAATTTTTAACATTATTTCATCGGTGAACTATCGGCCAAATGGTCTCATTTTTTCTAGGATAAAAGTACATATAATTTATACAGTAAACCCCTCCATTATCTGAAGATGGATTAAACAATTCTACTACTCCTAACAAATTTTTTAATTTTACATTGTCTTCAAATTGTATAAATACTAAATTCTCTAATCTTGTGTTTAACGAATACTTTTTATTTGCAAGTGTTGAACGTTCAATCGTAGTCAAAACGCCATTATCACCATCGATTCGCGAGGATCTCGATAACGATTCGATAGAGGAAAAGATCGATATTTCCTCAACGAATAGAACTTGACCTTCTGGAATCGCGGAGAACAGTGCCGAGAACACGGGAGAAACCGGTGTGACACGAGGTGACCAAGGAATTTTTATCGAACTAACCTGGCCGGGGCTCGCTAATTTATGACGTAGTTCCGTTATTGCAACGTGACATTGATCCGTACAGGCAACTTTCGACCGTCCCCAAGATAACTCATGATTTATTGTACCTACCGATTCGTGAACGGAAACGAACGCCATGCTGGCCGTGATTTTTCCCGAGCGCAACACCGGAAATCGAGGATCGTAAAGATAGTCATTCCACGTCTCTTGTTCATTCATTAACGAACTATTTTATGATATTAGAATGAAAGTATTCATTTGCATTTTGCATAATTTAACGATCAGCTACGTTCGATTTTATTTTAATGTGACTGTAATGGAGGACACTGATGACTGACGTGTCATTACGCTTCAAGTACCGTATAATCGAGTAATCGAGGAAAAAATTGAATAGCGTTAATGATCATGAGCACTAATAATATCAAGGGAAAAACTTTAATACGAACATAAAAGGTAAAACTATATTTAATGATGAAAACTTCGATATTATAAGTGATCAAGTTTTACTGAGATTATCAATGTGTCAATTTTATTCTTTACGTTATTTATCTTTCCTAAAATAAATACTAATTAATCTTCAAAAATATGTACTTCCAAAGCATGCAAAATAAATGAAACCTGATTAAAGTTAAATTTTGAATGTACTTAATTTTGAAGTTAGGTATTTGATATGTTACCTCAAGAGACAAATGTGCAAAAGAATAAACGCGAAATTCTGTTATAGCTCGTGCACTGGAAGAACTTAGGAAATGCCACCAGAGTTACGTATGTAAAAATTGAAGCTCGCTCTAACAATAAGAGTGGAACGGTTCTAACATAGCTCGCAGCGATCGTTTCAGATATCGAGCAGCGTTGACTCACGCCTGGAACGAGTCAGGAATAAAAAGCAGTGTCTGAGCATCGATCAATGAACGTCTACGATCGACGATCTGTGAGCCAGGACGAGGTGAACGAACAGAGCGTTCTCCATCATTTGGAGCATGATTTCGCGTTTCTAGAGGCGCAACAAAAGGGCACGGTTAACCGTAAAAAAAAGTGGCGAATCTTGCGAAATCACCACGCGAACGATTGAAATTCGTTGCACGCCGATTATCTCGTCGTAGACCGAGCGTGGAAGTTCGAGGACCGACTGAAATCGCGCGTTTCACGGTACACTGTCCGGGACAATTATGCTCCCAATATGTCAAAGTTACTCGAGCATGAAGCAACACCGTATCGTCGGGTACGTGCCAGGGCAATTACCATATAATGGGGTGCACGGGATCGCGAATAAATCGGCCAGGTTAACGATTTAAGAAAGCGATCGCGGGTCGCGCACACCCTCGTATTTCCTTGAACTTTCGGCGAACGCGAACGGTGATTCACCGTTTGACGAAAATATGGACAGGAAGGAAAAACCGATTTTCCCGATCGCGAGTACGTACGGTGGCGGTCGCGCGCGTGCTGCACGATCCAGCGAGGGACATCCTACGCAAATAGAAAGGCAAAAAGTCGAGGAATATTTCGAAAGTGTTGCGTCTCGCTTTCCCCCCGAATTATTCGCAGTTCCCACGACTAGTGTGACAGAAACTCGAAAACCTTGTGGTCGTCCGGGTCGATCCAGTTGCTCGGGTCGTCGGTGATCGCCTCGCCACGTCCGAATGCACAGAAAATTCACGGGATCTGCTCACTGTCACCGTCGGGATACCCCTTCTCCGCGAGAGTACCCTCACTGTCCCCGAATCACTGGACGAGGAATCATCGACATGCGCGCGAACGCTCAGGAGCCCGACGAGAAACCGGTGTCAGCCGATCGATCGGTTCACAATTCGATCCACCGAAACGAGAGAATGGAGAAGCACGATTTCTATCCCAGATAGCTGCGTAGCACCTGTGACTCACTATCCACGTATCCTGGTTCGAGCGGAGCGAACGGGGCTCGGTGATCGGGCACGTCGAGCGACGGGAAACGCGTCGGGAATCCCCGCGAGCTGAATGTCGCGTGCTCGATGGTGAGCGCGGTGGCCGACTGCAACTGCAGACGGTAGGACGGATGATGATCGCAACGCCGGTCGGCGTCGTTGTCGTCGTTGTCGGTATATCGGTGTCGAGCCGTCGTATGCGCCTCCGACTTCGGAAGGCACAAGTGGGGGTCCCATGTTACCAGGGTACGCAACGACGCCAGGGGCCCCTACCCAGAGGCCACAGCCGAGGCTCGTCGTCACCGGTAACTCCACCTTCCACCTCCCACCTGACTGCTCGACGACGAACGCTCCACGGGGAAACGTTTTCTGGCCTCCCTGCACCGATCAGGTGTATCCGGGGAATTGTTTTCGAAGCACCCTTCGATGTTGGACGAACATCTCGGGAAGGGACCAGGCTGCTTCGCCGCGGACTGGAATGTTGCAGCGTCTGGCGTCGAGCTGGGTTTTGTGGTTCTACGTACTATGCCGAAGGAGAGAGTACGTGGTTACTCGCCGAGCCACGGTGAAGGGATTGTATAGGAGAAGTGGTAGGATAAGGAAGGATATTGGGAACTGGGACTTGCTTATGGTGTATTGAAACAATTTTATTTTTTAGCTGGAACTTGCTTGCGCGGGATTCCGAGTGGGTGGATATTTGATCTAAAAGATGCAAGAAACAAATTTTTTAACTTACATCTGCGAACTTTCAGATGGATAGATTTTAAGATTCTTGGATTTAACATTATCAAATTCTACAATGTCCTCGAATTCCCTAATGGCCAAATTTCCAGTTCTCACCATATTCGAAATTTGTCTCACTTTCTAAACAAAAAAGGTTTCTTCCTTAAATGGGTAAAAAAATCCTAATAGATGTACAAGAAATATTAAATTTGTTCCATATTCATTAAACTGTTAGTCTAATGAAGTTTCTTGCAACAAATGAAGTATAAAACTTTCTCTGGTTCATATAATAAACAGAGCAGACTGAGGATCTAATTTCAAAAAATTTCTTTATAGCGTGTAAAAAATAAGGAAGTAACTTTCTCTGATTTATGTAATAAATATACAACCGAGCTGTAATATATAACACAGAATACAAAATAAACAATTCATTTGTCCTGCTCTAACAAGCATTGCTTTATTCGCTTCCTGCTATTTGATTACATGCTTAGTTATATTTAAAAAATGTTGTAACTCTCAGAATAATAATTCTTACATGAAGTTTTCTGTTGGTCTTAAATTACAGGAATTATATTTGAAGTTTAAATAAAAATATATCTGCACTGTTAAACCTAGTCTAACATGACTTTAACATAATCTGACATAACCTATTCAAAGTTAACCTAGCTTTACTTGATTTACACCATTTGTTCTTAAATGAACATAACCTAATTTTAACCTAACCTCACTTGACTTACACCAATCGTTCTTAACCTAACATAACCTAATTTTAAGCAAACCTCACCTAATTTACTTCAGTCGTTCTTAAGCTAACATAACCTAGTGTAAACCTAATTTTAACCTATCGTTACCTGATCTATTCTACTTATTTCTATTATGTATCATCATCTATACATCCTAAATGCCCCCGCTTATTAAATTGATCAATACTAATTACAAAACGAAACAAACCCATAATTACTGCAAGTGGAATTCTTTAATCTTCGAACCGATTACGAAACTTTAACCCGGAATACCAAAGTTAAAGTTAACGAGTCAAGTTGCAAGAACTACCCAATTAAGCCGGCAAATCGGCATGAAATTCATTTAGCGAGCAGAGACATTTATAAATGGGTGTGATAGCGGATCGAAACAATAGCGCGGCCGAATACTTGGCAAGTGATACGCGATGGTACCGGAACCCACGAAATAGTCCGCATAATTACACACGGTTACCTATCCTCTGATCAATATTTCTATCCAGCTTATCGGCGTCATCGGACACGACGACGCTATATCGTCGACGCCCAGGACGCGTGTACATTACCAACGCGTCGAAGACAATCGATACGGCATACATTTTCCCCGCTGTGCAATTCGACCATGACCTCGAAACAATTGTTCCATTCTTTCGATACGATCTAGTCGCCGCGTGCCCGTTCGTTTCAAAACAACGCCAGGAAGGTGACTAACCGAGGCCTAACTAATGCCTAGCTAATCGTCGACAATGGCAGAACGATAGAAAATGTCACCCGGTATCGATCGTTGCAGTTGTTCGTGCAACAATTTGCCCGTGCCATTTTCTACCGTATTGTTCGACTCTAAATGAACCGCTAAAGACACTTGTTTTAACGTAACATCTGTTATATTTAACCTTTCACCATGGTATTTTTACTTCTGATTCACCTTGTTTTGAATCAGTGTCGCAGTGATGACTTAGGAATGCAAATAGAAAATTAAATAGGCACTTGCAAAATTTAGTTTGCTGATACTTCACGTATCTGAAGTTCGTGTAATTTTAGACTTGGTGATATTACACCACGTCGAAGTTTAGGTATTTTTATGTAGATTAAGTTATTTATCGGGTATAGGGGCTTCCTTAGGGAGACTTATGTGTGAGTGTTGATCTAGGATATGGCGATGTAGAAGGATACTAACACCTGCAAGGTATGTTGTATCACATCTTTTCTTTGGAAATATGACGATATCGGAGATGAAGGTTTCATTTATATGCAAGCTAAATATATAATTCCTGTCGTAGTAAAAATTGCTAATATAGGAAAAGGGGATAACACAACCGCAAACTATAATGAGTATGACAACTTTAGAGTATTAGAGTCCTCTTCCTGTAAATTGCCAGTTTCCTCAGAGAAACCCACCGTATCTACCATAAAATTATTATCATATCTGACATCAGCGCTATAAATTATATTTTTTCAAACTGTAATTATGTACCTACTATATACCCAGTAAAGATTGATGGCACAAAAAATGACGTATCGCAATTAAAACTTGTAACCCCTGCTTAGTGCGATCAAATTACAACAATGAGTGTCTATTCATCAATTATTTACAACACGATTTATCAGTGTCGAATCGATTTTGCTCCACAAATGACGCAACGAGTACTTCACCTGAATGCACGAAGATTAATGCTCCGTGCAACCGGCAGGGACACGTCAGCCAATAAATTCGCGCAAAAATCGCGAGTAAAAAAAGCGAAATCATGAAAGTGGTCGATCTGGAAACCGGTACGACGCGTTCGTCGATCTAGCTCGCTAGATTCACGGCTTATGAATGAAAGGACTCGGTCAGCTTCTGTCTCTCTCTCCGTTGCGAGATATTTCGGGGTCGAGAGTGAGTAATACCCGATCGATGATTAATTCTGTTATTCCCATTGAGCAACCTCGGTGAAGGAAGTACCGGGACACTTGAGAGACACAATCGAGGAAAACACACGATGGCGCTTATCGTGACGTATGGATGTTGGTCGAACGACTGCACGAGACGGGTATGGAACTTGTTGAAGCAGTCGACAGTTTTGATACGTGCCGTTTACGTCAGTGACCGTCTCATCTTCGCAATGAGAAAGCGACTGCACCTGTACGCGGCTATGATCACTCGGTATTTGCACACTCGGTGACCTTGTGGGTATCGCTCGACAGAGCCTTGAACTTGCACCACGAAGAATCTCGTATGAACTTGCACCATGGAGGATCTTGTATGAACTTATAGAATCGAATCAATTTTTGATCGACTGAATTGCATAATTTTGTTCAAATTCTTTTCGTTCGTTTCGATGATGAATATAAAAGGTATAGTTCTAAAAATCTGGAGATCTGATAATGGAAGAAAAATGAGAATATAGGACACGAAAGATGAAAGTATGTGAGGACTTGTACATATTAGAACGTAGGATTTTAAACATTTCTGAATCTGAAGATCTAGGAATATGTGGATACAGTACTTTGAAGACATGTGGATCTGGAAGTACATACATGTATAACGAAATGAACCTATCTCGATCTGATGATGTAGAAATTTAAACATCTAGAGATCTAAGAATATAAAGACCTAAATAACCTATTTGAGGATCTCAAATTTTTGGTATCTAAAAATCTTAAGAAGTATCTTAAGAATCTTAAGGTATCCACAGATCCAGGTATCTAGAGGTCCATAGACCAATATGAGTACCTACAGGACTAGAAGTCTATTTGCGTGACGCAAGTGTTTATGATATAGTTGTCTTAAGGCTCTTGGTATTTAGGGATAATATTTGAGGTTTGAAGTATTGAGGGGTGAATTTGGGAATTTGGGGGATGGACATTTTGGGAGTTAGGAATTTGGGGATTTGCGAGTTTGGGAATTTGGGGCTTTGGGAATTTGCAAGCTTGGAAATTTGGGGATTTGGGAATTTGCAAGTTTGGGAATTTAGGGATTTGGGAATTTGCAAGCTTGGAAATTTGGGGATTTGGGAATTTGCAAGTTTGAAAATTTAGGGATTTGGGAATTCGCAAGCTTGGAAATTTGGGGATTTGGGAATTTGCAAATATGGAAATTTGGGGATTTGGAAATTTGCAAGTCTGGAAATTAGGGGATTTGGGAATTTGCAAGTTTGTAAATATAGATATTTAAGGCTTTAGGAATATACATGTTTGGAAATTTGTGGATTCAGAGATTTGAGAATTTGCAAGTTTGGGAATTTGGGGATTGGGGATTAGTAAAATTAGTAAAATTACTACATAGAGTGATACATGGATCAAATGATATTTTCTACCTGATCAACGACCATTTTACAATATATTCATCATACTATTACCTGTTGTCTTAAACTTACCTTTAAATAAAATTCAAAGAATATTGTACATATACCTAATTTTCAGGGATCAAAAAGATTCCCGTGGTCAAACAACATTAGGATTCTTCTACTTCGTTGCGGTTGAATCGCGGGCGTTAGGTAGTTCGAAGACGATTATCTGTAATGGCGTTTCTACGAAACAACAATTGCCAAGACGAACACAGTGATCAAGCTTATCGTTGCTTAATTCGTATAGAGTCGAACGTTACGCAATGGCGGCCACGAAACGATGCGCAGCGAGCGGATCCCTTTATTCTTTTCCTTGTGGCTTGAAATTCTTGCGAGTGGCATTGTGTGAATATATTATCGAGCCATGAGGATCATTGCCAATGTTATAATTAATTTTTACAAATCATTTAATTCTTGCACCTTTCAATTTTTTTAAATTAAATTCTTAAGTTTTTAAATCCTTAAACTTCCATGTTTTCAAGTTATTAAATTCTTGAACATTTCAAAACGAAGTTACCTGAATTTATAAATCAAATAATTTGCAGGTACCTGAGTTGCGAAATTTCTGCATTGGCAAATCTCTAATTTTTTGAATTATTAAAATTCTCAAATTTTTATATTTCTAAATAAGTACCTAGGTTCCCAAATCTCTAATTTCCCAAATCCATAAATTCTCAAATTCCTAAATTTTCAGATCCCCAAACTCTCGAATCCCTAATTTTTTCAATTGCAAAAATCCCAAATTCCTAAATTTTTAAATCTCTAAATTGCCTAATTCCTTAAACTCTCAAATACCTAAATTCTCATATTCCTAAGTTCCCGAACCCCCAAATGTCCAGGTCTCTAAACTCTCGAATTCCTAATTTTCTCAATTCCAAAAATCTCGAATTTCTAAATTTTCAAATTCCTAAATTTTGAAATTTCTAAATCCCCGAATTTCTCAAACTCTCAAACCCCTAAATTCTCAAATTCTTAAATTCCCGAATCTCCAAATTTGCAGATCCCTAAACTCTCGAATCCCTAATTCTCCCAACAGCAAAAATCTCAAATTTCTAAAATACCAAATCCCTCACTTCGCAAATCCTACAATTTCCAAACCCACAAATCATCAAATTTCCAATTCTCCGAACACAAAATTGTTTCCACCAATTTAACGGCATCGACTGCATTAAACCCTCACATCAATGTGTTAATTATTTCCGTAATAACGCGTGCTCGAGTGGCAATTTTCACCGTGTTCACCGATTCGTACAATGAGTCATAATGAATGTTGCTAAGTGCGCTTCGCAGTGAATAAGGCATAAAATTCGCCAGGCGTTCAGTGCGTTAAGGTCAATGTCGACGCAAATCGATCAAACAATCAGCCAAGTAAGCATCGATCGGCCCCTTGGTGAACTGAAATTTCTGAGAAACAGGAAACTCGATAACGAGTCAACTACAGCTATAAACTTCGTGTAACATCCTGATCGGAATCGTCGTTCCCACGTGTGCACCGATAACAAACGTACATGTTCGATAATAAATTAACAATGATGTAACGACACAAATATGTAGTTAGTATTATTCGAGGCTTCTTGATTTACTGTTCGAAAACATGTACCTTTATTGCGTGAACAATTTCGATGAAATGCGGGAAAAAATTAATGAATCACGCGTTCAAACATTCCAATATAATTTACTTTACTAAATATTATTCTAGTAATACTTTACACTTGGAGGCATTTCTGTTGTTGACAGCAATTTTTAAGTTCCTCAAATTTTGAGGTTATCTTTCCAGTAATTTTAATTTTATAATATTAATTCTTTCATTATGTTTAAAATTTACGGTTTCAAAAATACTTATTCTAAATTGTATTAAAGAGGTGTCACCTTTGAAGATTAATTCTTGTATTGAACGTACTAATTTTAATCAAAGCTGCTGAAACGCAATGGCGAAGAGAAAAGAGGCGGGGAATCAAGTTTAGAAGCAAGGATTTCTCAGAAAAATTCTCCGGTATTCAAGGATTTATTTTTACACATTAATGCGTATTTCTGAGCAAGATTTCTTCTCGACATAATCAACCTCGACATAAGTGTTAGTTGTCGAATAGGAAGCGAGCGTTTCCGTGTGCGACGGAAAACGCAGGAAACGAACGAAGAGAAGCATACCTGTTTTATTCCTGTTTCCCGACTGGCGCCAGCTGATCATCGTCGTATGGGATCTATACAATTAAAGATTCAATTTCGCCTGAAATTATAGTTATCGAGCCTGGGGAAAATTACGTGTTATTACAGGTTTGCCAATATTCGACTCTCTGTTAACTTCTTCCAATGGAGCTTTATTGTTGATCCTCAATGAACATTATCGAAAGAAAAATGTTATCAAAATTGTGATTGTTTTTATGGCTGCAAAATAGCTGCTGTGAAATTAAAAAATATTATATCATTTTTTGGAGACTGTGTTTATGTAAGGGGTATGTAAAATGTTAATAAGTATGGACGGAAATATTATCGTTTATTCATAATAGAGTTTAATATATTTTAATAAGTTTCTTTGATATTTACGACTTCATTTCCTTCCCTCCGTTTAATTATTCATAATACATCATGTATATTATATTATATTATATTATTTGTAAATGTGCAATTCATAAACAAATTGTTTACAATTTTTAATCTTGTAGAAAATCAAGATTTGATTTAAAATAAAAATTACATCCACTGTTAGTTCTATTCGGAATGACATCATGCACGGTGTAGAAATAGATGAACAAACAGGCTTGAAATAAGTTGTTAAAAGGGAAAAGCTTCGATGGAACATCGATCTTCGCGTATCGCATAAATTAGCTTTGCATCGCGATCGAATGCGATGCAGGTTGAAAGGAGATTCATCGTATGCAAATTGACGATCGATTGTCGGGACCGCGGGGTGAATTATATTCATGTTGGTCGATGTTATGGCTAACAAAGGCACGCTTGATATCGCCGGTATACAACTTCTCTACGAGTCAATGTAATAATGAAACGATCCAGAAAGTCGTATCTACTACTCTTGACGTACAGGTAGACATGTTTAAAATATCGAACTGATTGTTCTATTCATTTCACGCAAATATAATAACGTCACACTGTTATCAATCTTTCGTGTAATAAAAATTCTTGCGGAACTCCATTTATCTTCGGATCACGCTATGAAGTTTCCCGACAAATGTTTCATATTTTATGATACATGAAAAATTGATGGACACAACTGATGATTAATGTACTGTGTTAATGGACATTAGATATTAAATTTCTAGGTACATTCAGATTGCCTTTCCAAACTTGTAAATACTAATTTTTAAAATTGTATTATCTTAAATACATAAATTTTTAAATAGACAAACTTACAAATTCTCAAATCTCTAAATCCACAAGTTTCCAAACATGTATATTCCTAAAGCCTTAAATCTCTAAATTTACAAACTTGCAAATTTCCAAATCCCCAAATTTCCACATTTGCAAATTCCCAAATCCCCAAATTTCCACATTTGCAAATTCCCAAATCCCCAAATTTCCATATTTGCAAATTCCCAAATCCCCCAATTTCAAAAGTTGCAAATTCCCAAATACCCAAATTTCCAAACTTGCAAATTCCCAAATCCCTAAATTTTCAAAGTTGCAAATTCCCAAATCCCCAAATTTCCAAGCTTGCAAATTCCCAAATCCCCAAATTTTCAAAGTTGCAAATTCCCAAATCCCCAAATTTCCAAGCTTGCAAATTCCCAAATCCCCAAATTCCCAAACTTGCAAATTCTCAAATCTCTGAATCCACAAATTTCCAAACATGTATATTCCTAAAGCCTTAAATCTCTATATTTACAAACTTGCAAATTCCCAAATCCTCTAATTTCCAGACTTGCAAATTTCCAAATCCCCAAATTTCCACATTTGCAAATTCCCAAATCCCCAAATTTCCACATTTGCAAATTCCCAAATCCCCCAATTTCAAAAGTTGCAAATTCCCAAATCCTCAAATATCCAAGCTTGCAAATTCCCAAATCCCGAAATTTTTAAACTTGCAAATTCCCAAATCCCCAAATTCCTAAACTTGCAAATTCCTAAATCCCCAAATTCTCAAACTTGCAAATTCCCAAATCCCCAAATTCCCAAACTCGCAAATCCCCAAATTCCTAACTCCCAAAATGTCCATCCCCCAAATTCCCAAATTCACCCCTCAATACTTCAAACCTCAAATATTATCCCTAAATACCAAGAGCCTTAAGACAACTATATCATAAACATGTAACAATTGTCCGAGACCATAAAACAATTCGTAATATCATAAACACTTGCGTCACGCAAATAGATGCGAAAGATAAACAAGAAGAATCATCGATGGCGTCTTCAGTCCAGCAATTATATCGAAGCGAAAGGTGGATGCTTTTAATCAAACCTTGAACGTTCTCGCAAAGCGATTTTCTCGACGCGAGTCGCGTACACACACTCGCGATTGCACAACCAGCCCGGAAACGCTTTATTGGTGTTTAATTGTTTGCATTGTTATCTCGCGCCGACATAACGGTTATGGAAATTTCACGGTAAAAATGAAATTACTTTTCCAAGCAGAAACATTTGTCCGAAACTACGCTGTCGCGCAATTACGATTGCCGCTATAAATCATTGCAATCGATGAAAATAATTAAATTCAACAGCGTACGCAATGGCTGTCGATAATAACTTATTCGTTGCGCGCACACCTGTTATGCGGTCATTTGTGAAATTACACGAAAGCTGCTCGTAAAACATTCGTGCAATTTTTTACATTTATGAGCTTTGACAGGTTGTAGAGTTTCATTGTTCGTGGAGGTAGGCGCTATTACCGATTTAATTATGACGCTATAATTGCGAGATCCTTATGAGTCAGCCGTAAGGATAATTCGTGCGATTAAGTCTACTTTCAAAATGGTTCCATGCTCCGCTGGTTTAATCAAGTATTTATTTTTAATTATGAACATGGGATAAATTTGTTAGACGGTAATATTCGGCGTGTAATTTCGCTATATAGCCATGACTGCGCAAAATTTTATATAAAATTTTTTCCGAGCAAGTTTTGATTGTTAACATTCTATACTTCTTGTTCATCGCTGAAAATTATAATATTTGAAAGTCTGAAAGTGTGGAAGTTTGATCATTTGAAAGCATCTGAATTTCCAATTTCTAAATTTGTACCTTTCCAAATTTCTAGACTTGAAAATTTATAAACCTCCGAATACATGAATTCGAAGTCCTAAATTTTGAATCTTAATTTTCACAAATTAAGATTTTGTTTTTTCGCGCCATGGGACGTTATCGATTACAGATAGCGCTGCTCCGTCAACAGTTTCCTCGATTCACTGTGAGACGGCAGCATAAGTCGCTTCACATATTTTCGCAAAACGTGCCGAACTCCAATTCTAAAATTAATTTCCATCAATCCGCATTCTCTTCATAAAATAATTCATTGTATTGTACATATTTTAACGCGTACTAAACTGTTCCTTTAATGAAAACTAAATATGACGGATCCTAACCTATCTCGCGATTTCCTGAACGCATGTCAAAATGGTGATTTATCGAAAGTAGAAGCACTGGTATCGAAACACCAGGTGCAAGACTGGACCCTCTTCCGGCACTCGACTTCCGGTGACACCGCGTTACACGTCGCCGCGCGCGAGGGTCATTTGAATATCGTTCGATACTTGTGCGAGGCTTTCGATAAACCCAATTTCAGAGTCGATGTTGCGAACAAAGATATGAAGAGGCCGCTTCACGAGGCGGCACAATTTGCGCGCAGCGATGTTTTAAAATATTTAATCGAGAAAGGTGTTTATTTCTGTGCGAATTTATTACAATTATTGATGTATAACGTTGTGATTATTCCGAAGGTGCGACTGTGGATTGCTTGAAGCGCGCCGATTGGACTCCTCTGATGTTGGCCTGCACGAAAACCGGAAGTCATGCGCACGAGTGTATTGCAACACTCTTGAATGCAAAAGCCAATCCATTTTTACGAAATAAAGACGGGTGGACGGCACTGCATATGGTTTGTCGTTCTGGAGATGAAGTTGCGTTTGATTTGTTGGTGAACGAATCAATTAAATGCATTGATGATCGAAGTAATAATGGACGTAGCTCGATGCACATTGCTGGTAATTTCAATTGTTAATTAAACGCCTCAGTGGATTATTAATACTGCATTATAAATTTTTTTAATTGTAATTCCTTATGTTTCAGCATTTCACGGTCACGAGGGTATAATCGATCGCCTAGCGGCGCTAAATTCAAATTTTCTGAACTCGCGAGATTCTTCAGGGTCTACTCCTCTTCACGAAGCGACCAAGGCGGGTTATTTAAACGTCGTGAAACAAATTATACAGCTGGGAGCTGATGTTCGAGCTACGGATAACGTTGATCAAACTATATTACACGTGGCTGCTCTGACTGGGAATACGGAAATTGTTCGATACATTTTGGATAATAATTTCATCGATATACATGCTGAGGCGTTGTTCAATGTTACGCCTTTAGTCGCGGCTCGAAGAAGCAATCAGTTAGAGACGATTGAATGTTTGATGCAATATGGAGCTGTGAAATAAAATGATTTTAAATAACTACGGACATTAAAAATTGTGAATTTCGAAACTTTCAAAGATGCATCACAAACGAGGGTCCCAAAAATTATTTTTAAAAGTATCTCGAAAGATTAAAAATTTGTACTTTATCCATTACGATGAAGTCATAGATTTTTGTATAATAAAAAGATTTTATTATTTGAATGCATCAGTTTCATCGGAGGATACGGTTAAAGAGGCAAAGACGAGCCAGGATATTTTTATTCAGAGATTGGTACACATTTATTTATCCTTTGTTCCTGTATCAGACAGTCTTAAAGAAGCATACAAAAATGAAGAAACGGAGGCTCTTAGTAGATCGGAGATACCTAGATATTACAATTCTTCTTGTTCGTTTTGTGTTCTTCCTTCTTCATCTTCACGTGTTGTCTTCTGTTCAATGTTGGTTCGTTCTTCGGTCTTCCATTTCTGTTTCACTTGTTAAGCGTGCGCAGGCAGGCAAGGCAGGCAGGCAGGCAGGCGATGATTCACGGGGAACTTATGCGCGTGTTACGTGCTAAAACGTGTCCGCGGTAATTACCTTTTAAATATCACTTACAAACAGAGAACATAAATGGTAAGATCACAGAAATCTTCACGAATTCTAATCTGTGTGAATCGCGCGACGGTTCGTATCGAAATTTCGCAGCTCTAACTGCCGTCTTTCGTGTCTTTGGGTAAAACGGTTTAGAAAAAAACGCCGATTCGAAAAATATTCTGATACTTTCAACGGATGAATTGGATGGATGGGAGAGATGGTAGGAGATGATCGGTGATTTACGATGCTCACACGGAATTATTGATTCTCTGCGATCGGTTTTTTGCTGGCCAGTTACGTTGTACCGATCTTTTTTCTTCTGCAAGCGAAACGAAAGGGTTGGCTAAATATCTCGAGGGTGGTTCGTTTGGAAACGCGTTTCGGCTGCATGCAACAGAGAAAAAGTAAAGTAGATAGATCAGCACGCACGATCGAAAGGAACATCTCGAGATTGGACAGGTGTACTCGATCAGAGAGAAGATCAACTTTAGCGCCTGGTTTCGTCGCGTGAAAGAGGAGAAGGGAGGGTGCAAGGAGGTAGGAGAGGAAGAAGGATATTTTATATTTATAAAACGGCTAAGGATAAAACATGCACTGTATATCTGTTCGTCCGATTAATGTCGCACATTTCCATCTTCACGCTTCTTCCCTTTCGGTCGTTCGCTTACGATTTTCCTCTCCTCTCTCCTGACACGTTCCTCTCGCATTGATAGCCTAACAAGTACTCCATTCCATATATTTACATTCTCTCTCGCCTTCGTCCGAATCTATTTCTCATCGTTCATCTCCATCTGTCGTTACTTCTCTTTAGTGGAGTTCGTTTATAAATATCCAATGATTACTTGGGCTCTCTCGTTTAATAGTTTTTTTGTTCGTTTTCTTTTACTTCCTCGCTTAGATTTATTTACACATTAACTAATTACGCTTGGGACTTAAGTTAAACCGCCTCACGCATCCGCCATCACGACAATAGTCACTGTAATATCCACTACTTACTAGTAACTTGTGTCTTATCTAGTGTATTCTTTTCTGTTTTTTTTCACATCGATCCTTTCGGTCGCCTCCCTCTCTCTCTTTCTCACGCACACACGACGCTCTCTCTCTCTCTCTCTCTCTTTCTCTCTTCTCGCACGTCTTTTTTTGTCCATTTACATTACAACGTGTTCAACATGTACAAAGCCCTATTTACATTATATACACCTCGCTTCGAGAGTTTCCTGACGATAACGCTCTCTCCTCCTCTTTCACACGCAACAATCCTTTCAAAGTGACGTGACAATGACGACAGTGTCCTCTTATCTTCGATGGCCCGCCGGTTACGCCGTTATCGATGCAAAGAAACGAAACTGAAGGAGCAAGTGGGATGACAGATAAAAGAAAATAATACGCGAAATCGTAAATCGATTGCCTGTTCATCGATGTGTGCTAGGAAGTTGTCGCTACGTGGCTCGTGCACCTTATTCGATTACGATTACTCGAAGGGATGGAATGTGGCTGCGTTTACGTTCAATAAGGAAGATGCAACACCTATGGCACCACTGGCATTTGAATTATTATATACATTTACATCGAACAATTTTTGGAAATAAATCTCAAATCAAAGTTACAGAATTTTACAATTTTCAGTGAAGTGCATTTGCAAATTATATATTTAGCAACGCTATAGGCAGCATTTTAAAAACAAAAGATTTTTAGTGGCTATTAATTTCGTTACTGTATGTACTGCAAAGAAACAAAAGAGAAAACTTCCAATAATTTTAGTTTGATACTAGTGGTGTCCCATAGGGTGTTTTGCACCAGCTTCCCTAATCATTTTGGTGGGCAAGACATTTCGCTCTTACAAAAATGATATAAATCCCTGTCGCCTCGTGGACAGATCGTCGTGGACGTTCGAGACGCGACGACACGCACTATTTAACAAAAACAACTTCCAAAAATTGAAATTCGTCGGAACACACGCGTGGAACAAATCTTAACCAGTTAAAACAACGTCGTCGCGTACCGTAACGTGTCTGTGAATCGTTTCCGACACGGTATTGAGCGATCCGCGCGAGAGTCGTGGATATCGAGCAGTGCAATTTGAAAAAGTGTGAAAACTTTTGAGAACTACTTAAGGACTATTCAATGTATACTCTTCGTAGACTCGATACCGTTCGACTGCGTTGCTCTAATTGACCCGAGAGATGCCTACCGCTTATCGTGACGACGAAGGAATGTAAAAGTGGAACGAAAATGGCAACAACAAAGTGTATGAAATCAACAGTGTGATTTTCAGTGACGATACGCGACGATCGTTCTCGATTATCTACGGATAAAAAACGAGACGGCAGAATTTCGTGGACTTGAAAGAAATCACATGTTCATACACGCCTGATACGGTACACGTTTTCGTTCTACCTTTAACATCGTGGACAGAAACGGTTTCCAGATGCTCGTTCTCCGTATCTCGCTTGTGCGAAGGGTCTGAGGCAGCGATGGGCAGATCAAGTGCCCACTGACAGGGTTAGAACACTGGTGTGCAAGCTTAGGGAGCCTAGGGACAACAAAGGAATTGAAGAATAATCTAGATCTATTGAAGGTGTAGAATCAAAAAAAGAAAGATCTCAGGAAAAATTCAGACTCTATGAAGAGCCTAAGAAAATGTAGGAAAAGAGCAATCATATGGTATCGTAAATCCACGGATTGAGAGCTTAAGATGAATTTAGAGAACCTCGTAGAGAATATGTAGGAAAATAAAATTAAAAGCAGATGTCTAAGGAGAAGAATATCGGCATTTTAACAATCGGACAAATACACCGCCTGCAGATAACTCGCGAATGCCCACTTGCACATCCGTGCACCTCGTGGACACAGTTGCCCAGCACTGGTCTAAAGAAACCAGGATAACCGCGAATGGGTTCGCGCGATGCCAGACTGAGCAATTACGTTTCTTTTACAAGTCGGAGGAAACGTTCGCACGCTTATTAGTAGCTGGTACCCTTAACGCTGATTATCGCTATTTATAATTCGCCTATAGATTTAGTCGTCTTAACGTACAACGGTTTGCCGGAGAGAAGGATCACGGCCGGCCCGGCTGAGCAGAGAAATAAATTAAACGATGAAACGATGTAAAAAGTTGTTGAACCATGCAGAAGGTTGCGTTGAGTGAACTCACTGCGAGAAATTTCGTCGAAAAAAAGACGGTTAATAGGAAAATTTGGCAGGCTTTTATCTTGTGGGAACCACGGTTTTAATGAGAGGATGAAGAAGAAAAAAATTGCAGCGAGTTGACTCAACGTGACTTTCTCCACTTACATCGGTTCGAGAAGAATATCGAGCTACAATGGCGTCTCGAGTGCTCGATATTCGTCTGCCAAGGATCTTCTTGCAAGCATAAAATTTCGTCACCAGACTCGCGACGATCCGATGGCGGCGATCTGATGGATCCGTTTTGATCGAGATCTGTCGTTCGAACGATCGCGCGTCATCGATCGTCGACCTCGACACGTCCGCTAATTACACATTAGATAACACTCACGGATGATAAAAAATAAATAGCGCGCGGGTTTCCTTAGTTACACATTAGATTACGCGGTTACGACATATACCTTTTTTGTTCTTTAAAAAATAGTAAAAAACAGTGACTAAGTTTTTTTTGCTTTTTCCACGTCGCTCGGAAAATCGCTTTGTATCACTATATATTTATATATATATATGTACTTGTTTTTCATCGTACATCTCTTTCGCCCATTCGTTCTTCTCGGGTTTTATGTATATATATATATATAATATCGTTACTGTATACATACATATACATTTATATATATAATTTTTTTATTTATAAAAATAACATTCTGGGACTAAAACGTAACGTTCCAAAGCAATGTACAGTGAGGAGCTGGCTAGGACGACCGATAAAGATACTTTTAGCCGTGACATTTGCCTTCCTTTGGAAGGAATTCTTTAATCATCGAAGATACACAAAATGGACACACGTTCCTCTATCTTTTTTTTATTGGAACTTCGAAATTTATTTCACGAAACGGTTGCTTTTCGAAAGAACGTAGACTTTAGAAGCAGTTATTTCTATGATGCGATCGCTAATACAGAGACGGTACTCGTTAATCGAAATAAGCGATTAAGTAGCTTTACTTTCTTCTCTACGCTCTGCAGCGAGTTTCAATTATCGATCAGCGATCCGCGATATGTCACTGAACGCTGTCCACCGTTCGATGAAATTCGAGACCTTTGACAGGGAACACTAGCTTCAGATTCCTTTATCGAGTCGTCACCCTTTTGATTCCCTTTGGAAACCCAAATCGAATTCTCGCCGATCCATGGCTCGTTAACGAGCTAACGATTTCCACGCGCTCGCAACAAAATCCTTAACGCCGATCTCGATATGTCTTCTAATTTCGCTTCGACCAACGATCGGGATCGCGCTCGTTAACAAAAAGACTGCACCGGCGAGATCGTCGAGCAAGTTTCCCCCTCGACTTCGACGCTCGCGAGGACAAGTTTCGAGGAAATTCGACGAGAAACGCGAAGACCGTCTTCGAGCGAGGAAATAGTTTGGCCGAAATTTACGATCTTCGTTAACTGCGTGCACGCGATATTCCTTGAAACCTATCTCTTCCGGTGTTCTCCTAGCAGATCTTAGTAACCTAAGAGGACTCGTCACGTTTTATCGTTCTCCGCACGACATCATATCCGCCATTCGATGAGCCAATCCCAGAGGCGCGCGCATGGCTTCGACGGTACAACGACGACTGATTACTTTTAACAAGAGGTCCGCTTAATTGATTCTATATCGTACAGAACTCGATCCTCGACGCTTCGCCGCACTCATTCACGCACTCACGCACGCACACAGTCGCACGAATCCAACTCGAGACGACAGACACGTCCGTCGGCGGTGGACATCCGCCGCGCTCGCAGCCTCGTGCACGCGATTCCCGAAGAAACGGAAACAAAGAAAGAAGAGGGGCCTCCCTTGGCCGGGCCCGTTATATCGTTATGGCTAAGAGGAAACAGGGCGTCCTCGATCGCCGCTGTTTCGTTTGAGCTAAGAACGCGTCGGTCCCGTTCACCCGGACCATTCGGATGAACAGAGCGAGTCTGAGACGCATCGGTGCTCCGGAATCGTAGCTCTCTTCAGGAATGAACCACCGTCGTCGATATAAGGGACCACGATCGATTCTCTTGATCCATGGCGAGGACGCGACTCCTTGATCGGCACAACGCGAGGAGGGGCGCATCCATCGTCCTCGTGCAGGAAGACGAAGAGAACGACAAGATCGGATTTGTCAAACGAGGTGTCCTAACACTCGCTGTAGGAAGGCGGCGGCATCCCGCGACCGGTGTACATGTCTGTCTGTGGCTGCAGGTGACAGACGACCGTGTGCCCGTCCAGAACCGCGACCGTCCTCGTGTGATCCTGTTGAGGCGGAATCCCGTAGGTCGCGGGCAGACGGGGCAGTTCTCCGCGCTCGTACCAGGCTGGCTGCTGCTTCCGTAGCTTCTCCCAGCAAGTGTTCAGGGTCCTCTCCACCGCGGGACTGTACTCGTTCGCATCGCAGTGGATGTTACCGCCACCGCCACGCTCCGTCAGCGATTGCCCGTAATGCACCAAATTCCTATCGGTGGCTGGTGAATACGGTATCAGCGGCCTGTGATCGCCGTAACTCCTCGACGACTGTCTGCTCATGTCGCTTTGCCTTCTGCCGTCTTCGTCGGACATGTCCGACACCTGGATCTCGCCGCCGCCTCCGCCGCCGCCTCGTTCTATCTCCTCGTAGACCGGCTCGTCCTCGTTCGTCAGCTCACGCGGGATGTGCACGTGCTGACCGTGGTGTCCGTGCAGCTGATAATGTCCGGGTCCGTTCGCTCGGCCGTCCAGGATCTCGGTGTACTTGTGTTTGTATGGCATCGCAATCCTCCGACCGCTTCCTACGCCGATGGTCCTGGTACCGCTGATCTCGTTGCTCTCGTTCATCACCCTTGCACCGCGGTTTCGCCCAGAATGGCCCAGGGTCAGGGTGTTGTGCGTCCTGGGCGACTCCTCCTGCTCGGAGCCGCCGTGTCCAGAGTCGCGGGAGTACGATTTAAAAGAAATGTTCTGCGGGAAAGACAGATACGTTCAGCAGAGTTTCGATGGATACGTGTTTTTGGGTGGAACATAAAGTGACGTGTGTGGTCTGACACATGGGGCATGGATGATCTGCGATTGCACGAACGAAGATTCTTACGATATATTTTGTTGGACGATTTTGTTGACGTTCATTAATAAGTACCGATATAGTCCGATGAACGCAAGCTCTTCGTTCGCGCGACTCCTACGAATTAAAAGATGGGATGCGAGTCTCAACGAGGATTGTTATGGGTGAGCTCGAAATTGATTCACAAAATCCACGAGCTCGCATGCATGGTCGATGAAACGAGCGAGAAGATTCCGTACGTGCTGTGTATGGTATGTACAAGGACTATGATCATCGACACATTCATGGTTTCATTCTTTCACTACTGATCGAAAACGTAAAACACACAGAGCGAGCTACGCGTTTCATACGAAACGAAAGACGTCTACCGTTAACGAACCGAACTCGGTCTTGTGTTTCTCAGTGTACATACTCTACGGTCGTCGGTGTACTTTTCTATAAAAGGACTTCAAAAAACAAATCGTGTCTCCGAAATAAAAACGCGCAGGAAATGAAAACAGGGAACAAGGGAAGATCCAAGCTCTCGATCGGACGAACATTAGTCACCGGGAACATTTTCCCCACACCTCCATGCTTGAACCGAATTGGTCTCCTGTCAAAAATCACGAGGTGTCCTCTAAGTGTGCAAAATGTGTCTCTAGGTGCTTGTTCGGTAAGAATCAACGAAAAGTAAAAAACAAATAAACGAAAAAAGAAGAAGAAATAATAATAATCATGGCACACCATGCAGTCAATCGCAGTAAAGAGAAAAGACAGTCCGTTGGAAACAATACACGACACGACACGAGCGAGCTAGCGTGAGTCTTAGCTGCAGGTGAGTTAGTTACCTTCCACATGAGGTTTTTGTTAAGGTGGCCCCAAGTGGCGGTGGCAGATTTGGGGAAATTAGGAGCTGAGGCTGAGGGTAAGAAGGCGTGACGGGCGTACGGCAGCGTGGCCACGATGTGAGCCTCTGTTGGAGAGGATTCACTTGGCACTGTTACTGCCGGCTGCCTGTCGACTATCGCCCAGCTTCGACCGGACGCCAAGTACTGTAAAAATCGAACCATTCGTCGTTTCCTCTCAACCCTTCGTTTACTGATCTCGTAACAGAGTATAATGATGGAATGTTGTGTTCTTGTAGCTGTACTTTGCAGAGATGAGAAGTTGGCTAGCGGGAGATACATGGATCTCATTGATAATGCCATGATTTTGACGCAATGGACTTTGCCTTTCCTTTAGTAAAATGAAAAGGTAAGTAGAAAAGTATCTGGTTGTTTGTTGGTGAGCTTGGAAAAATCAAAGGATGGTGGGTGAAATCTAATAAATAGGAGGAACTTGGAAAGTACGAAGAGTTTAGGATTTAGAGTGATGGTTAATGGTAGGGACAGGTCACATATTCGGAGAGCCTAAGAAGAACTTAAGGTCTAGATAAAACTTCAGAACTAGAAAGAACCTGACGACTGTGGAGAACTCAATACTTAGATGGTACCTAAGGACTAAGAAGAGTTTAAGGTCTATTAAGAACCTGAAAAACGCCCAGATGTTGGGAGAATCTAGAGAGAACCTAGAGGAGTCTAGGATCAAAGGGGGTTTGGGAGGAGCCTAAAAGCCCAACCTAGTTGCATATACTCGAGAATTGATATTTAAAACATCATCCACGAAAACGTGGACACTAGTACTATATCATAGTGTACCGTTTTAGAAACATCAAAGGTAAAATCAGTTGGAGAGTTTCTTGCCTCTATGTCGCTCGCCAGCCATCTTATCTCCGCACAGTACACGTGTAAACTCGAAATAACCCTTGGGAATGAATGATTCCGAACACCTTGAAATTACTAAAATTACCGAGTATCTTGACATCCGTATAGCCCATTACCATTATCTATCGTTACCCAGGGGCGAATTCTATTACAATACCAAGCTGGTGGACTTATCGTGTTACCAGTAAACAAAGGGTTAGCCGAATCTCACGAAATCCTGGACAAATCACCTTGCTCCACATCTCCGAGTCTACTCGATCTCATTCAACGGTGTACATTATCAAACACTTCTCGGTTATCTCATCGCTAAACCCTGTTCTTTTTACGTGGTCGTCTTCCACGGATACAAAGAGTCCCCGGTTCTTGTCGCGAATGGAAGATCATTTTGATGTGGTGTTACACGGTTGAAAAGAGGAGCTCTGCCCTCGTGACCTTTGGGAAATGACACGAACACGAAAGATAGGGAGGCGGGCAAATCCGATGATATCGCGCGGAGCCGTGATGCTCGCCGGAAGCGTGGCGGATTTAACTCGTACACGAGCGAATCTACGATGTAACGGGCTGAGATACGCGATGTCAGCACGCACACCTCGGCCACCATCGCGTTCATCGCCATGTGTGTTTGTCGTGGACGATACGCGATTGCACCAGTTTTCCGGGCGTACGTGGACGAGTCACGCGAACCACGCTTCCGGTCGATACGGGGCCAAGATTTTTCCAACCCTTTTTCCTGCGGCTGGAACATCGAGTTAAATTACGTACTTCCGCGGCAAATTTTCTGGCGGAAGAATCTTTTTGACTGCTTTACGATCGGTCCGACGGATATTTCGTTACATTTTTTTTTCCAAACTTTTTCAAAGTATGCATACTGTTCGACTATCATGATGCAGTTTGCGATAATTCATGATCAGATTTATGAAAATGAATTTTATGATAATGAAACTTTTTACATTATACTAATCGTGTAAAATAATCGTCTAGAACGTATGAATATTTATGGGGTACAATTATTGTAATTATTATTTGCATTTTCAATTGTCGTATGCATCCGTGACTCTATTTATCAATGTACAGTTTATAGAGGACCTCGTTACAACAAGAAATATTCAAAATTTTTTCTTTGGAAGATTTTTAAAATGTATCCATGTTTTATGTTAGGTTATGTATACTAACCGCGTATATTTGATGGGAGCTCTCAAATATTATTACCTGTCATTTCATGATTTATTTAACAGAATGAGACTACGTGGTGGAGCAAGGTGAGATGTGTCAGAGATCACAGACACGAGAGGGACGATTCCTCGTTTTCGTACTGTTTTCAGTAAGGTTCTGTGTTGCCGACACGCAACCGTGCCGAGACTGGGTCTGTTTCAGAAGAAACAGCGTAATACCGATCATCGACCTACCATTCCACATAAAATCATTCTATATTATCGTGGAATCGCACAATTCTTCGTTAACCAGTTAATTATAATTTCCACGTTCGTGATCAAAAAACGAGAAGTCGGTTGTTCAAACACGAGCTGGATTCGTCAAAAGCTCCGATGATCCGTATTACCCTATCTCACCTCTTGTCGAGTGTGCACCCGATGTTAATTAGCGAGACGTACGGAATGAAGGAGAAAAAAATAGGAAAAAAAAGACGTTCGTGTGAAAGTGTACGTGTGTGTGGAAAACGAAGGTGGTGAACGAGCGTGTGTATGCTGCGAAGGAGGTGTGAGAGAGACAAGAGGGATCGCTTCATCGTGGATCTTTCTCGTCTCTGCGATTTTCCCCTGTCTTCGCGGTCAAGTGACCTGTCGTCGTGTCATCGGCGAGTTTTAACAAAATGCCTAGAACGCGTGTTGAAGACGTGCGTTTGTCAGGCTGTGAACCAGGGCCGGATTAAGATCTTCAGAAACCCACTTACAAGATTTCGGTATACGAACGTAAATCGTAAAGTAAAATTTTAGTTTTGGAATTTAGATTTTGAGATTTTAGGACTTTTCAGTTTTGGGATTTTAGGATCTTGGAATTTTGGAATTTTTGAACTTCGCAAAGTCTTGTAACATTGCAGCTTTGGAGATTCGAGGATTTAGACCTTTGGGACTTTGAACATTTCAGAACTTGAAATTTAAAAATTTCGGAACTATGGGTTTTTTAAACTGTTCATGTTGGGAGTTTAAAAATGTTAAACTTTAGAATTTAGAGGTTTGAGGAATTTGGAATATCGAAACACTTAAACTTTGGACATTTACACTTCGATACTAATTTAAGCAATCAGAATTTTTCTGTAAAATAATTTCCTTTAAAAATTCTTAAGACTTCAGAATTTTTCAAGTGATACTCTAAAAAAATTTCCCGTGATAAATTTGACAATGTAAAACCCCCTAAACACGTGTTTATTTAGCTTAATATTTAATCCAGCCCTGAACCGAACCGAGTGAATCGATCGGAGAGCGCGCGAAAATTCAAAACCAATAAAACTATCCGTAGGTAAATAGATTCGTACGGTCTCCAATCGATTGATTGCTCAACGGTAAGCAGCTTAAAGGTATTTTAAAGTAACGTGGGCAGAATTCGAGATTTAATGATTTGCGAAGGATTTTTCCGTTCGTTTCTGTGCACGTATTCTGCCCACGTGTTCAACATTCGCTCGTACATTACGAATCTTTCGGAACGTAGATAGAGGTATTTTCTTGATGGTCCACGGAAATTTTTCTGCAACTTCTTCAACGAGTGATTGCGAGTTACCGGTCGGCTCGCGCATCAGTGCGAGAGTAGAACCGAGTCGATAAGCGACAAACAGGTTTGCGAATAAGACACAGATAACTTGCTAGAACAGATGCTACCGGTTGGAATGTAGGAGCTGGCATTTCGAAGCTTCGCAATGGAAATTATTGACATTTTACTAATATTTTATGCGCGTAGAGACGTACCATTTACTACATAATAAATGATTGCTCGTCAATTGTTTATTGCACGAATAACTTGCGAAATTTGCATTTTGCAGCAAATAGTTTTCTCATGAGCGTTAGTAGCAACGTGTTAAACGATTAAATAAAACTGATATTACTAAATCGAATCGCGTTAATTGACAGAACCAGCTAGCGGGAAGAAATCGAGGTTGCAGGTTGAAAAGTATTTTCGAGCAGAGATTCGTAGCTGCGAAGCCGATCGTAGATCATTTATGTTACAGATTCGTTACCGTGTCTCGTGCACGTGCTATTAGCGTTTCATTAACGATCCGGAACATCTGAAATAAATGGAGGCAGCGCAACGATGCACGAGCACAAGCTCGCCGCAAGGAACATCGCGGTTAATTCGTCGAGAACGGGAACCTGGGAAAGGAATAGGGTACAAAGTAGCCAGCAACCGCGTTACACCAAACCCAGAGCCAGATAAGAAGCACGAAAATCACCATTGTTAGTAGGAGGTCTTGCAAATAGTACTTTCGCGTGTTTACAGGTGTGCAAAATCGAGCGAGAGAGCGTGCTTGTATTTTTCCTCGTGCTTTCGCTGTGACACTTTTTCTTTCTTTTTAAATTGCCCTTTGAAAATTTCCCCAAATTCGAAAGAGAGAGGAACAAAAACTTATCGGGTAATAAGATCTTATACATTTTTTACATAAAAATATTGTTAAAGATGAATGAGTGATTCGTTATTGTGAACAACAGTCAATAACAAGTGAATTATGAATAGTAAATGTTATCTTAACAAACAGTTACTTGGAATTTTGTCAAATACAGGAACAAAAAGAAAGTGAAATCATTCGTCATTTCCAGCCGATGAACACGACTGAACTAGTAATCTCTACTAAATCCGCTATATTCGGCGAACAATTGGCAATAAATTTTTTGCAGAAATCACAATGGCACGCGATTAGCTAGCGGGCGTAGTTATCGTTTTATCTACCAGCGAGTATCGTTGTTTTATCATACGAATTCGCGGCATGACCGCGTTCGATAATCTCTCTCTTTCCCCCTCTCTCTTTCTACATTTTTTCATTTCATACGAACCACCCTTGGATACATCGTATTCCCTCACTCTTCCCCTAACCTCAACCCCTAATTTTCTCTCTCTCTCTCTTTTCTCTCTAAATTCTCTTCACAACGAACGCGATAGGGTCGAAAGAGTCGAACGGTTCGTTAAATGCCTTTTTTATCTCGTCTCGCTCCAGAGCCAGCTTTTCGAGGCGGCGAAGCGATTCTCGGCGATGTTAAAAAAAGTGTTTCTGGCACGCGTCGCTTTCGAGCGGAACGCGCGACTAGGAGGGTCGAGGACACCCACTTCGCAATTTATCCTGCAACAGACTTGGGGTAACACATTAAAAAAAAGAAGAAGAAAAAAAGGGAAGTAAGAGAGAAGAAAGGAGGAAGGAACGGAGGGCGTAGTTTCGAAGATGACAGGGCGACTCGGTTGAATTAGCATACACGAGCGAACAGAGAGCCGAGGGTGGCGGTGACAGTGGTTAAAACGCTTAACTAGGTGGATGGGGTATCACAGAATCCCTCGATTTTCTCTGATATTGCCTGTGAACCGGAGAAAATCTGTTGCCTGTGCGAAGCGTGCAATTGCGAATCCTATGAAATGTTTACGACAAGATTTCGGAAGAAACCATTTCGAGAGGCGAGTTTAAAGAAATATTTCAAGAAATTCTTCACAACAAGAGTGGAGTTAAATCGAGAATATACGCGGCGACGCCCGTTTCGACCGCAACGAAACCACTGCTCTTAATCGACCGGATGATCGTGCAGCGAACAAGGAAACGCGAGTTCCCGTTGGAATCGCAGTCGATCTGCGAAGGAATTCGTCGACGATAAAGGTGCAAGTACCTTCGCGCAGTTATCAACTCGAAAGGCAGGCTGGCGTTCGTGGAACGAGCAACGTGAAGGGAGTGTGCGTTATTAATTCCAGTACCATTAATCATACTTGCGTTACTGGCAGAAACAAGCGATAGTCGGTAGAGGGGGTGGAAAAAAAAATAGTGGAGTAATAGAGAGCGAGCAGAGAACAATACAGAGCTAGAGGTAGCGAGCCAAACAGAGGCGAAATAACAGAGTGTGTGAGAATAAGAGAGAGAGAGAGAGACCTATATTCTTCTTCCTTCTCCCACAAAAAAAAAGAATTATATTCCCTCTTTCAATCGTACGTATATTTTATATCGCTCGCGACAGACACAGCTGTCAGACTCGTCGTTGAGAACTGTCAAAACAAATTCGTTTCTCGGTTTGGTGTAGAAGCGGCTATCGGATACCTTGCTGGGCAGGATGCCTATTGTGGTTGCTAGGTGCCATCATGTGCATCTGGTGTGCCCCGACCGGCGACCTCAGCGACAAATTGTTCAGGTTCACGTTTATCGAAAGATTCGTATTGTTACAGGCGGCTGTCAGGTTGTTGTGATTGTTCGGCGGTGACGTGGTCGGTGTTGTACCCACATTGGAGGCGGCATGCGGCGACAATCCGGAGCTGTCGGTGGTTGGCGCCGAAGGATTCGACGAGGTGTTGTGCGACGCAAAGTCCTTGCCGCCATTTGCGCCACCAGCGCCGCCGCTGGTGCCGGAAGAACCGCCGGAGCTTCCGGTCATCGTCTTCGAGCACCTCAGGCACTTCGGTAGCCACGAATGACGGCGCACGAACTTCCTGTATTCCTTCCTCACCTGCAATGGCGAAGCAAACCCACCCCCCGAACGAAACGTTTTTAACGGTGCACAAAGAACCAAGGCAAGTGCGAGCGCGCGTTCGTTTTTTCGTCATCGACGCGCCTTAAAATGATAAAAAAAAGATGGAACTGAAAAATTTTCCACGATGCACACCGATGAATGAACTTTCGAATTGGTATGCACGTCGAGAAACTGGCTGAACATTGGCGTAAATAGAATCTTTTAACTAAATAGATCGAATTTAAATTGCCTTGTGTTGACATCGCACTCAATGGAAATTATTGAGCCCTTACTACTCTCGTATTTAAAAGGAGATGAAAATTAAAGAAGATTTACGGATGTGTAGATTTGATCTAATTACGCCAACGGTGAACAAGTATGCGATTTTACGAAGCTGGTGCTGAATTTACGGAGAAATCAGGAAAACAGCGGTGCGTCCTGCAGTGGCAACGAAAGTGTAAATTATGATAAAAAAAGAAGAGGGACGAACAAAATATAACGAGCTGCAAATGAAATTACAGGATCCACGGTGATACGGCGAATAAACGTGGGTGATTTCGATTGCCACAGCACTTTATTTGAGACATCATTTGTCAACGTGTACGTTTGCGTACGAGTTTGTCGCGTTATATAACAATGATTACTCTCAAATGATCATCTTGCCTAGGTATGTAGTTATTAGCTACTTATTATAAATACGAAGAATCCGCTTTCCGTACACAGTGCATCGAATTCTTATGTTACAAGATCCTTGACTCGTGATTAATAATGCTACTATAAACTTACTCGATAGAAACAGTTTTACAATTTTTTCTATATATAGGTATATAAAATTGCATTTTCCGATATACTCTTCCGTCGATAATCGATCGTTTTACCCTCGCTTTACTTTCTTTTATACCGCTTGGCTACAAAATCAAAATAATTTACATACAATCGATCGAAGAACTTAACATCGTTCACCGCCATTGTCTCAAGTTCCTTGTATCGTTTAATATCTCATTGAACTCGACTTTCGATGAAAATGTAACGAGAAGGATGACAGAATGAGGGATGGCTACGATTTTGTCGGCGATATCAAGAATGCGAGTAACAACAGGTCGCAGAGAATCTAAAGTAAGGTAGACGTTTGGACCCCGACGTATTCCCTTACCTTCTCGTTCTGAACGCAATGGAACACAAAGATAAACAGCCCCTGCAGACTATTCAATATGGTGAAGATGTACGCCATCACGACGGATTCTTGGTTCAAATAGAGGAGCCCGAATGTCCATGTGAGGCCCAATAAGAATACCAGGACGATCGCTCCTCTCAGCCATGCCCTGTTTCAAAATAAAAAAACAAATATTAGTTATGCTAAAATTCAAATGTTCAACGAGATCGTGGCGATGCTTAAAGGAACGTGAACGAGTGATGTTACGTGAGGGTTGATAAAGGCCGTTGCCTACTTGTCGCACCTGAACAGCGCCTCGACATCGATACATTAATATTATTAATATCAATACGTTATATCGTTATTTGTAAAATATGAAAATGTATCGATGCTGATTTCCTGCTGTTCGTTGCGTTGATAGATGAGTGACGGTCTTAGACAAAGAAAAATCGTACCAAAGGAAAAAAGAGACAAGTCAAAAAGGAAACGATCTCTTAGTCTCGTGCCATCGAGAGAGCTAAGGGTAACGTGCTAAATGATCGATGATGGTGTGACTTTAATTCTAATAATTCCAATGCTACATTTGTCACGTTCTTATCGAAATGGAGCGGCGAGAACACGTAAGATTATCAAGGGGACGGTGTTATGCACCGAAGTGCACGCAACATTTCGAGCTACGCGACACTAACGTCTACTAATGCTACTTGTTTCTGAGTGTGTGCACGTGACACGAACACGCTCGAACAAAGCATTAGCAGCGTTAATGTCCTCGCGGGACTCGAAAGCGGTTACAGAGCTCCTATAAGCATCGCACACACACCGTACGTTTCTCGTTTCGTGATTCTTCTCCTCTCTTTTCTATGGTTCTTTACTTTCTTTTTTCGATTCTACTCGAGTGTATCGGAACTACGGGATGTTCGAGGATAGGGGACACGAATTACCCAAGGAGGCAGGTGTTTATTACCATCTCGCGTACTGTCTAAGCTACTCTCAAATCAGGCGTTACACCCGAAACTAAAGGATAAATACGGCATGCGGTTTCGAATCGTCGTGTGTACTCAGAGGAAAGGCAAACAGCGTGACGTACGTAACTAAAGGAGTTCGGAGAATATCGATCCTCGCCACGTGTGCTTTCTTGTCAAGCGTTCCACCACGAAAGATACCACGCTACGTAAGCAACTTGGCCATTTTGCCAGCAAATTCAGCCTCCGATTTTTCGTTCTTTGTCAATCACAACGAAAAATAATAATGATGATTGCGATTCCAATGAGTCGCACGATCAATGGCGGTACAGTATCGGGCATGTGTATTCGGACAAATAAGCTTTCGTTCAATTTTATTAATTACTGTGTACACATGGGGATGTGTAGAAAATTTAGAAATATAAAATCCCAAATTCATATACTCGATACCGTACTATTAACGATTAGCGTGTTTCATTTCGCGAAACAGAATTACCACTACATTCTACGTTCTACATTCGCATAAACGAACAGATATAAATGATCGATAGCATTGAATGGAAACATAAGAAAACAAAAATGTGAGAAAAAATACGCGAGTACGTTAGTAATGACTGATGATAGATGAATGATGATAATAATAATAATAAAAATTGGTAAATATCTTACAAGTGCGCTTGCAATTTGTTGGGAAGAGCATTCTCTTCCTTTCCACTACCAACCAACCACGCCATGCAGAAGAATGTAGAACAGTGTAGACAGAAGTGGGTAGAAGATTTAATACAAAAAATGAAACAAGACAGCAAAGTTAGGTGATTGTTCCGGCACCATTTAAAAATTAATTGATTATAAAAAAAAAGAGTTTCGCTGTTGCAACACTCGATTCGTATTACTATCCGATCGTATCATTGCATTAGTACACAATAACGTTCAACATTTAATTACTTTCGATACTATTCAACAACGACCAGAAAAAAAATTCACAAAAAATGCAATACCAACTGAAAAAAAAGGTAAAGTAAAAAACAGAGAGACAGAACGGTCATCACGATAAAGCAGTGCCGATAATAATTCGAGTCGAGTTTGCAAAAGAATTTAACTACCATCACCAATATTTCCGCACAGAGATTTATCAAGTTAATACCGCGTCGTTATTCTCTCCGTTCGACATATTTTCGACCGTTTCGTTGAAACGATAGAAAGCACAGAGCCCGCGATAATTGTCATTGTGCTCGTTCGATTATTGATACGAAATTTCATCGCTCAAGTATAACTGGACTGTGACGGTGTTCATAATCGCGTGTACGCGGTAACGAGCCGTTGTCAAATTATAAATACATGTATATAAATATATAATATATATAGATATATATATATGTATATTAGCGGTACAAGTGGTGTGTCGAACAAACGGAAATCTGCGATCATTCCATAACACAATAACTGAATAAAACGAATAAATGAAACGAAAGGAACTCAGCATGGCCGCCAAAAAGATGCGTGACAATAAAAGACTCTCTTTCGGGAGATCTCTTTAAGCAAGTAATAAGCTTGCGAACGTGAATCGAAAGCACCAAACAAACACTTCGATTCTACTCGACGACAGGATCGTATCTCGAACTGTGGTTCTTTATCGAATGGACCCGATCAATTACTTCAATACAGAAATACACGATCATGTATATACAAAATTCATCGTTACGCTCCATATACATATTGTATGTTTTACGAGAGACGCGGATTTTCTAGGCTTACCTTGCGCTGGCCAATCGTGAGTGCTCCTTACTCTTCATCGCTATGGTGGCGTTCGCGTGTCGGCACATCATGTAAATCGCCATCGACAAGAATACCAAATTTGCCTAACCAAAAAAAGAAACATTTAGTACATTATATTTTCTTATATCATTGACGCAATTAGGATTTATCTCTAGGGTGGTCCAAGTATCTTCATCGAGGTTTTGGGTCTTTCGTTTTGGGACCTTGGAATTTTCAGATTTTGGGAGATTGGTAATTTTTACAACTTTGCCACATTGGAACTTTGCAATTTATCTTTGGAACTTTAGAATATTGAAATTTCTCAACTTCCATATTTTTAAATTTTCGAACTGTAGATGGAGTATGAAGGTACACCCTGAGTTCTCACTGATTACGCCAATGATTATTTCAATCTAAGATAGTTTGAGTTATCGACGATCAATGAAGATCAGCTTACCAATATAACGAGTATCACAGGTCCAACGAAGCTGAAGATGAAGTAGTTGTCCGCTCGTAGCCAACAATATCGATCGGTACCGTAGCTAAGTGGATCGATTATGCAGGAGATAGCTACGACCAGTAACGGTGCACCGTAAGCAACTAAATAATACCATCGTAGTCTTGATTTCTCCGCTTCGAACACCTCGATTAGCATCACGTATAATTGAAATCCTGTATTGAGAAAATTACAAAACAAATTACACCTGTTTCACCTCTCCATACATCAAATGTATTTTAAACGATTTAATTCATGAAATACCTTCGAGGAACATCCAGGCGAACGCGCACAGGAAAAAGAAGTGCAGCAATCCAGCGACGATACCGCAGACAATTCTCTGGTTCGTTTGCCCGATCCCGCAAACGAATAAAATCTCCGCGATCAGCAGGCACACGCACAGGTTCTTGTGGATGGTTGTACGGTCCGACTGAAACGATGAACCATTCATCAGCGTGTATTTCGATCGATTTCATCTCCGTCGTGTTGCGATCCACGCGGAAATCGAGGGATTACCTTTAGTCCGCGAAATAATTGAAACGTCAGAATCGCTAAAACGAGGCAGACCACGGAAATGATGCAACCGATGTAGGTGATGATTTGCAACGCGACCTGATGAGCGATGTCCAGTCTGACAGCGTGTACGTCCATTAGAACGGCGAAATTCGTGAGGTGGTTGCACTCGCACACCGTGTGGGTCTCGTTGGTTTTGCGTATTTCGCATCCCTCTTCCGACCACGCGCTGAAAAATCGTACAAATTAGTCCACTGTTGAAACACCAAAAAAATTTCAAAGGAAGAATGTATGATGAATGTAAGATCTAGGAATACATGGATCTAGTATAAGAATTTAGCAGTATAAGGATGCACAGGGTATAAGAGATCTATAGCTTCTGAAATCAAGAGTTAATTCAATATAAAAATGTGGATACGGCGATTTGAGGAAAAGTGCATTTACAATTTTAATTTATAGAAGAGCTAACCGTCGACCTAGTCCTCCAAGTACCTCAAAAACCTAACTTAACCTCAGACAATAAAGATTTGTAACTTGTGTCGATTAACTGCAATATACTAAAAGGATATAGGATTACAAACATCGGTATAACTCATCAAAGTTACCTCAGAATGTAGTCCCAAAAGACGCAAGTGGGATTGGTGACGTTCTCAATGGATAAATGCTTGAAGTAGACTCTGACAGGTTCGCTGAGCTGAATGTGCCTTCCTTTGCCCAAAGACGCGGAGATCACTTTGCTGTTTAGAAGCCTGGTCGTATTCCTTTTCGGCAGTGGTTGTGGCTCGTCGTTCATGACCAACGACGATACTTCGGCTTGTGGCTGTAAGATCTCCTCGAGTCTGTCAAAGGCCATGAAGACCAAACGGACAATACCACCCTCGCTGTTCTCGAGGAGGGCACCTCTGGTCAGCTCGACGCGATCGTTTGACGGTGTCCATTTCTTCTGATCCGCTTCGGTTGGGAATACTTCGAGATCGTCGCCGATGTTCCTGGCGTCCAGCACGCGGACCTCCATCACTGTTGAAGAAAAGAAATAAAATAGCAAATAGGCTTGCATACAAGTATCATGTTTATCGTTTCATTAGATGCATCTACGCCTACTTAATTATGCCAATGTCTAGACATTACAAGAAGGTTATTACCGTGCTTAACCGGAATATAAATATTCTCAGCGTGCCAATAGGAAATTCACTTGGACAAAAAACAGGATGACTTCCCTTAACGTTAATGTTCGACAATTCAACGATCGTAAAGTTTTGTGATCGTCGATTCATCTTATGGCACGGACAATAAAGTTAAACGCGCGCACACGTGTATCGTATGGTTTTTTCCTGTCGTTCCTTTCATCATATATTACATTCGATCAATCGTAAACGTGACGAGGTCGGGAAGAAAAATTCGACGCATGCCAAGGATAGAAGCGGAGTTTTCTGTTGGCGCGGAAGAAGCAGCCGGGGAATATTACGTTACAAGGCATCCGGCCGGCTGTCGCTCATCAAACCCATCTTCTTTTTGCCTTTTACTGTTATGCTATTTATCACGCGCGGATCTAATGTTGCTGCTACTTCATTCGACCGCGGCGGCATAACTCGCTTCCAGGCTCAATCATGGCGCGCAACGCTACTTCCAGGAAGTAAATCAAATTGCTCGTAATTTTCCCGGGGTTTTGTTGTGATAATGCTGTGAAGGGATAGGTGAAGCTCGGGTTACAACATTATCCAGCGACGGCACCAGAGAATTACGATGGGTTTGGATCTTTGTTTTATCTACGCCGGATATTACTAGCGTCGCATTCTCCAGATAAGGGATCTAGATTTATGCGACCCGATGCTTAAAGTCGGCCCTGCGATATTCGCATGTCCATTGTGCTAGACGCTCGGGTCGTTAATTTGTTACCCTGCCACTCCTTTCTACTCATCACGGTTCCGTGTACATAGCTTCTCACGTCTATCGGGTCATCTAAATTGCTTGGAAACTAATTTTTTACCTCCAACAGTATCGCGTCCTTCGATTGCACACTCCACATCACTGTTTAAAGGACGCCTAATCGAATGTTAAACGTTTTCAATTACAGGATGTCCAAGTTCGTGGAACTTGATCTTACAGAAAATTACTGTCCAAACAATAAAGTTTTAACAAATATCTGAAAACTTCTGAACTACTACTGAAACTACTGAACAACTGAAATATTTATATTTAGAAACATATTTTAATGAAAGTTCTACAACGTCAAGTTATTATTTTGTAATAGTAGTTAATTTGATAATTAAATTCCTAAGTTCCTATCAGATACCAAAGTCCCATGAACTAAAACTAACATACTGTAAACTCGCACTCATCCTAAACGTTCGATGAAAAAATTTTCTTTGACGACCAACAAGACCTACATTGTCCAACAAATACAAACGGCAATACTCACATATATTCCGTCCCTCGTGAGTGATCGTTTTCTCGTGCATCAGCGTGTCGGCCAGCAAAAACGCGTTCTCCTCGAGTCCGATCAATAAAGAGGTCGCGACTCTCATCTGCTCCTGATGGCTGAGATCTTTCCAAGACGCCATTTGCGCCTTGTCCAGCAGGTTGCTGCCAGTCCTGACAACACCTTGGAGCAACTCCGTCACACTGACCTCCCTCTGGTTGGCGTCCTGATACGTCCGTATGTCTTGTGCCATCTTCTCTGCCATGTTCTTGATAATCTTGGTGGTGATCATCATGTCTCCTCCGTACAATCCTCTGCTATTGTTCGTCACCTGCGACAGTTCTCGGCTGATACCAAGGATGACGTCGCCCTCCGTCACGCGGTTCTCGAGCGTGGTCAGCCAGACCGAGCGACACTCGCTTAAATCTGGACTGTCCCGGTGCCAGAAAGCGGAATCCCCTCTAGCCAGGCATCTCCAGCGTGCCAAACCGTTCGCACCACCCGGACAACTCTGCACTGCCACGTCGCCGGCCCTGGTCGTGTTCCACGACAGGTTCCTGGCTATCACCGGGGGACACACTTGTCTGCCGTAGTCGTACCATTGGCCATTCGAGCTGGACTCCGGGTACAGCGTGCTCGGCACTGGAATATTTGAGTTAGTTACGAACGTTAGTTGGCCCGCTAGTTGGCTTTGGTTAATGGCGCGGGCTTTAATGTGATTCTAGTGTTCGGTCCCCGGTGGGGCTACAGGCTTAACACGCAACATCGTATCGGGTCTGCGAAATGGAATTTTGGATACCCAGGGGTGTCTTAATCTTTTGCGGTGATTGTTACGAGTTCGCGAGACACACCGTAACCTGAACACCTGCTCTCTGACACGATTTATATGCAACCAGCTGCTATATGCCCATGGTTTACCGGCACGATCAAATAACTTCATTTTAACACTTTTGTTGTGGATATTTGCTGAGAGAGTAATAAGCAAAAATAGTGAAAGAGTTGGTAAATTTTGATTTAGCCTAAACAACTACCAACCGTAAATCATAATTGATCACATTACTCAATCCGCTGTAATCTGCCATGTTTAAGCAATTTAGGCAAATTGGTGAACATATGTTACATATACAGGGCGTCTCAAATTTAAGCGATACGTCATACGTAGCAAAAGTGTTAAACAAGAAGAAAAACAACGTGAAAGAATTGACATCAATAATTGAGAATTGAATCGATCGAATTCGATATCTCTCCGAAACTCCTTTGACTATCGGTCTGTTGGAGTTTGGAAGTTCTGACAGCTGCCCTTTAAACATTAACCCTTTCGGCATGATCGTCGAGTGTAACTGACAGGCGACAAGCCCTCGCCCGGACCAACGCGTCGGCTATAATCGACGGGCGATAGTTCAAATCGATCGTGCGCATCTATTGGATAAATCTACCTTCAACGAGAATCATTACTAACTAAATTGCTCGATGGAATTTTCTTCTTAAGCTCTAATGCTGGTAATATATGTATACTAAAACGTTTGAGTACGAACTCGTAACAACCACATACCTAAATAAATGTTTATAGACAAGAAATTTATGTAAAATTCACCTAAGTTCGATAATGAAGTAAACGCCATCACCCTCTTCATCAGTATCGTAAGTTGAAAAGAGTATTCTCTCGAGTAACTTACCAGTGGTCCTTCGACTTGTTCTCCAAGGAGCAAAGGTCGAGGTGGTCGTCGGCTGAGTGGTCTCAGGAACGACCGGAGGTACCGCAGGTCCGTTCGCAGACGGAACATTCGCAGGAAGTATTAAGTCTTGGTCCACTTCGAGGACCTCCATATCGACCGGGGACCTCGTCGATGTGGAGCTGCAAAATGGAAGAGAGGCTTGTCACTTTCAATGACGACCCCGACGTCGAACTTCACGATGGATCCGCGGAGTAACGGCGTAACGAAAATATTTCTCCTCCGTGAAGCGTAATACAATTTCCTTTAATGGAATGTTTCGATAACTTTGTTTTTCTAGCTAGCGCCAGAGAATATCCTTCTGCACGTGAAAATTGCACGTGACCACTATTGGAGAATGTCAATAAAAGTTATCTACGGTGCACATCCACCTTGATGTTCTTCGACGATGTGCTTTAAACAATTAAATTGATCACTAAATCGATAGATGGAACATATAATTATTTCGCATGGTTCCTTAATGCCGTTTAATATCATTTGAAACTTTCAGTTGTTCACTCGTTATGTCGGAATATATCAAGAGACCTCTGAATGGATTAATGCAAATCCAATGGAAATCGGTCGAAATGGAAAGTAAAGATATACTGACCTTGGCGTGGTGGTTATTGGAAGCGCCGGGGTGGACGGTGCCGGCGGCTGGGGTGGCTGTTGAGCCGGGGGTGTAGTAATCCTAGAGGGAGGCCTGACAGTCGGCTTAGCCGTACTCCAAACGCTGGGCTGAGAAGTCATGAACCACGGCGGACTCGGACGGGATGTTGTCGTGGTTGTTGCCGCTGCAAGTGTATCGTCGAGCTCGTTTTAACTCGTCGAGAACGCTCTAGACGCGCCGGTTGAAACAGAGGTGGCGAATGCGAACGCGCAAAAAGGAGAGACGCCAGCTTTCGGAGGGTTGCTCGAGGATCCTAAGAGCTCGTCTACGAGCTTATCGGATTCGAACGCCGAGTATAATTAAGAAGGAAAGTGATTTGAGGAGCTCGTCTACCCCAGCCGAGCTCCTCAGCCGACTACGGCGACGAAGATATTTTAAATCTCCTTAAGGAGGAGGCAGGATCAATCTCTCAATTTTCATCGAAACGTTTTCTCTCTCTTTTTTATGGCCAGATAACCTTTGTTTTTCTGTGGAAGACATTTAACCGTTTGCACTCTGGAAATGTCTGATCATTTGCTTTTATCAACTTGCTCATTAAAATCAGAATTTACGAAGACTTCGTTACATTTCATGTAAATAGAAATGTTCATTAATTGTTAATTAAGATGTGACATGATTTGAAACAATTATTCGTATGAAATTTCCAGATTCAGTTTCTGGTTGCAACTTCTACTTTTAACTTGATCGAAATCAGTATTTATAGCTACTCGCATTACAGTTACCATTACTGGACAAATTAAGGTTTTCTAGCATCCTGCTTTTGCTCCGAAAATGGGCTAGTAAAGTATCTGGAAATAGACGATTGGCGTTACGAATGCAAAGGGTTAATCTCCACTTATTGACAGTGTACCGTTTCGTACCCTGATTTCGACAGCCCATTGCTTTTTCAGAGCCTTGATTCGTCGTTATTTCCGGTCTACCTGAAATCTTACCACACCGTAGCAATCGTTTAATCATCCCACCGTTTTCTTGCAACTTGTCCGCGCATGTGCATGTCCACGCATGCTCTTTGTCCCAGATGTATCCGAAAACGGGTCACTCCTGACGTCATCCACAATCACAGTATATTCTCAAGCAGCCAATTGATTTCGGACAAAGAATAATTCGTTCTATTATCCCGCTCTCGTTCATAAATTGAGCCATCGATATCCAGCGTTCGCAAACATTAAAGAACGATCGACTCGACAAATGTCTTCCTTGAAATTGTCCAGTTCCTTTCCGACAGTCTCGATGAACACGCGTATCGGCGGACAGAAGTCTATTGGTCTCGATATTTCAATGCGAGAGGAATCGTGACGTTGGCATCAGTTGCTACGGAAATACATACTTCCAAAAACGAACGCTGGCCAACGAGATTAGCCTACCATCGCGGACGATATCGCGACTATATCTGGCCTAAGAGAGGAGAAAACGATCTTTAACCCAAGATGGCGACGGCAGTTAATCCCTGAGCGAGATGGTTCGCGTATTTCGCGGTACTATCTCTATAGGGGTCATCTTTATTGGCCGAAGGGGTTGGCGATAAGGTAAAATACCGGACGTCGCCGATGTCCGTTACGATAGTCGGCTATGCAGGAGAAAGACGGTTGTCTGCACCGTAGGCAGCGCGTGAGAGAGAGAGAGAGCGAGCATCGGTATCGGGGCTACCAACAGATCCGACTCCCCTTGAATATACGTCGGTGCCCTGAGACCGATCTATCGAGCTCCCTAGATATCGATCACGACGAGGCTGAGCGTTGGAAGCCGTAAAAGGCAAACAGAGAGACCAAGGGGTTGACGGTTTATGGTCCAATAAGTGATTGTGTCGCCTGCCGGTTTCGGTTGGTCGTAAAGGTAAGCGTTAACGTCGGGTAGCTGAAGCTGCCTTGCTACCTTTAATCATTAAGTGTTGGCTAAGTATCCTGGAACGGGTTAAGTGCTTAGACGGACGCGATGAAATACTTGAAATTGCTATTTTCCTTTCAGCTAATATCATTATCTTCAGAGGCATGCTTTCAAGACGGGAGTTAAACCAAACACGTACTCAGGCTTCACAATCATCTTGGATACTTAATTGACGGTGATCCTTGCAAGATAATGAAAGCTCCTACTAGACCATGAAAAGTGTTTTGCTTCTTTAATGAACGGATCGTAACAGAAATCTGTATAATTTATAGAATCTTTCTGGTGTCATTATTAGACATAAAATCATTACTAATGATGATTACCAACAGCAAAATACATCATTGTAAAAGTAATGGAATAGAAGTAATTGAAATAATTTAGAATGTACAAAGTGGAATGAACTTTAATGAATTATTAATTTATACTAATTAAATATGTTACATTGGAAAATTATACACACGCGTCCATGAATTGAGTAAACGTGATTAAAATATTATCGTAATGAAAGTGTAATTCAAATTTTCTGTGTCTCGTGATTTATGAACGTGATATGAAAATAAATATAAGTGTAATATAACAATTGTGAAATATAACAATATAAGTGTAATATAACAATTATGAAATAAATCGGTATTCAGTGGCTGAATCGCGTTTCCAGCAATCCCACAGTCTCTCTGCCCCCATTGGATCAGAGTTTCATTACTATACGAAACACGTCAGAAAAGTTCGACGTTAGTTCATCGCGTTACCGATCCCAGCGATCGATTTCGCGATTGCAAAGATCATGTCTTCGCGAACTCGACTCTCTCCTCTCTGCACCGTCTGCCCGGAGAGTTGCATAGCCGATGCAAGCCGCTGAAGATCTTTATCGGGACAGAGGCTCGCAGTTACGTAGCCAACACGAATCATAAGCGCCGACTTCGGAAAATTCTAATCAATACCCGCGATCGATTGATGAGCTTTTTACCCGCTGCTACCGCGATGAAAAAGCGGATCTCGAATGATTTCGTGGTGGGAAAAGCAGAATCTTCGCCTGGAATGTGTCGATAAAAACCGAATACTCGAATCGAGCAGAGGGTAAAAACGAACATCAATTTTGGAAAAAAGGGATGATTTAAATGATGCAATAAAACTATCGAGCAATGGATCCTTCTACAATTTACTGGCAACTTACTGATGTTTTGTAGCAAAAATCATTACTGATTGTGAGTGTAAAAATGTAAGAGGCGAAAGAAACGCTGGTAGACTTTTATTACTTTCTTTCAAATTGATGTATTCAATTATTTCTTTATACTTTCATGATAGATTTCTTTCGATCATTCTATGGGACTGTTATAGTGTATTGAAAGAGGAAGTATTTTTATGATGATCATGCTTGTAATCACAGTTTTATTGAAGCGTAAATTTACATATTTTAAAACTTTCAAAAAGTGGGGACTCATAATAAAGTTTGAAAGGAAGTCATATACTCGATAGTTTAATAAGTGATACAACTGATTATTTTTTGTGTTCTGTCCTTAGCTAATTATCTTAACTCCATTGCGAATCTATGTATAGTTTTATTAAATTGAAGAGATCCAGCAGCAACCTATTATACTTCAATACGTTATACAATCATGTACACTGATAATTATGTAATCCATCGTACGTTTAAGGTTAAACTTAAGTTTAACAATGATATGATTCTTAAATATATTCTAAAATGTTATATGAGATGTTGTAATATAGTTATAGATAGCAAATATATTAAAGTAGCAATTAGTTCAGATTTTAGCTAAGGATCACTGTAAAGGAAGTCGACGCCTATGCGATCGTTCGGTATCTACGGCGATCGCCGGTAGAATAAACGATACAGGGTGCAGAGATATTACAAAGGGAATATCGCGTACAAAAATGGAGGAGTTTTACTTACCGGACACGCAACGATAGTGCGCCTCGAGGTATTTGTGCGTGTTGGGACAGGGATCGCCGAATTGTAACGTGGACGCAACGATGCTGCAGTTCTGCTGGTCGTTGCACCTGGGTTCCGAGTGGACAGTTAAAATGATATACGCGTACACCCTTACCAAAGTGTACTGAACCATGGATCCTGTCCCTTTTCTCTTACCGTGTATCAGGGGAGGGGTATAATTCGAGAGACTTTTTCGTTGAAAATTCGTACCTTTCGTTGCTCGCAAAAATCCACGCTTTTTCCAAGCAACTTTGCACGAGTCTTGGAAAAATCGTGGATGGCGAGTGGATACCCGATGGAAGATCGAGTCGATCGATCGGAAAGAAAAGTGTGCACCAACCTAGGCAATAGTACTGCGCCTCGATGTATTTTCCGGTTCCGGGACACGGGTCCTTCTCGAAAATCTCGCTGCGCACGTCCACCGAACAGGAATTACGATAATTGCACCTGCAATCGTCACTTGAGCAACAGTGTGTCACCTCGTGGGACAAATAGATGATTCGTGAAGACTCATATGATGAACCGAGAATCAACGATGAATGAGAGTCAAAAAGACGATGCATCGTCGACGTAGACTTCGTCATTTTCGAACTGATCAGTTCGCGAACGAGGAGGAGTGTTAGTAACAGGGTACACGCTGAATGTTCGCGAGATACGAGTGTTAGCAGGCGACAACAGGACAATGCGTTAGTAGAAACAGGGTTTTGCAACAGTTCCAGAAGCACAGTATACGTTCGAGGTAGGACGGATAAACTGGTACTCGCGCGACGTCCATTATTTCGTGTTAATGGTACCGCGGTGTGTATGTACAGGAACGAGTATCATGCAGAAAACTTTGTACCCTCGGTTCAAGCACGTTAGCGGTCCCCGAACGACATTCTTCTAACTGGGTCCGCATCACACGTTTTACGCGTTTCTCTCAATTTTTTACCGTAGTTAATATGCACTGGTGTTACAAAGTACGCAGGATGCGGATAGCTCACGAAGATTAAGCTGATATTTCAGAATAATTTTTGTATTCTTCAATTTTAGAATTATGAAACTTTTGATCTTTGAAACTTTAAAATTGTTTTAACATTAGCATCTTAAGACTTTAAGATTTTGAGGCTTTGAAAACTTGTAACATTAGGACTTTACATATGACGACTCTAATGCTCCTATCACAGAAAAGAGTC
Organism: Megachile rotundata; assembly: GCF_050947335.1. Taxonomy (NCBI): domain Eukaryota; kingdom Metazoa; phylum Arthropoda; class Insecta; order Hymenoptera; family Megachilidae; genus Megachile; species Megachile rotundata. Next base: position 6,709,466 of record NC_134991.1, on the reverse strand, counting down.
AGTAGTATAAGACTCTAGCAGCTAGACAAGTCATTGAAGTTGCTATTTAGACAGTTTCATGTTTAAACCAAATTTATCAAGTACAGAATTTATTACAGTAATTTAATATAGTATAGTAAGCAGTTGAACTTTGAAATAACATTGACATCAAATGTATTATACTACGCAATTAATTATCAGAAACGACTACCTTTTCTTCCTGAGAACCTTCTTCAAATACTCATAAAGACATAAATACTTATGAAGAGTTACTACCAATTCTGCATTATGCATTGTATAACAAGCGTACTTTGGAACACCAAGGAGGTATTTTTGTAAGCGTAGTAATTCATTACTGGATGAAACGCGAGAGGTATCGTAAGGATATAGTCAATTTTCAAGCGAAATTCTACGTTACAGCCCTTTTGCCGAACAGTGCTTCAGAACACCCTTCTTCGTTAAAGAGTACCCTACTGCTAGATTCACGGAAGAGAACTTTTAAAGCTTTCGCCTCTCACAAAGTACAATGGAACGGGAAAGCGTGTTCGTATTCGATCGGGGATGCGTGAGACTCTCAGCTTCTCGCAGCTCAGAGTTTTCTACTCATTCTCGAAGCCCCAATCACTTCAAAAGATGTTTTCGCTCGTTTCTAATCCGAGGACGTTGCGTCGTTGTTCGCGCGGATCGTCAGTCGTTTGATTTAAAGCGAACTATAATCGCCTTATCGGCGAAAGGAGCTTTTCTCTTCAACACAAAATCGTTCTATTAAAGATAAATCAAATGAATTAAATACGACCCTCTCTGACGAGCTAAAACAGCGACCCATTTCTTTTTAATGCTATTATAAAAATACCGTTGACGCGAAAATTGTGGCTCGATTGATCGTCGTTGTGAAAACAGACGTTTGTAGTCGGACACGATTAGAACACCTGTTCTGACTTCACTTTTTTTCGTCAAAACGTAATAATTTGGGAGAATAAAATTTGTTAAATAATGTGCTGTTATGTTTTCATTTCTGAATTTTTTTGAGGAGGTTGTATGTTGTTGAACGTTATTACTCTTCATTTTTCACGTTTGTATATCTGTTTTCTAATGAATATTATATTTTACTTTCTCCGCTAGCTATTGTCTATGCATAATTTTTAAATGGAGGGTTTAATATTTTTTAAGAAAACTTTATCAACACTAGTAAATATAATTCGTTAAGAGCAATTGAATCAAAGACTACAAAGACAGAAGAAAGTTATTAAAATAATTATACTGAACAATGAAACTTACAATGTCAACTACAGCTACGATTTAGAATCTGTTTCACTATTATTGAAAAACATAAATTTAGTAAAAGGATAATAAAGATCTAAAAATAACGGGGCATTTAGTCGGTAAAATATCGCAATCGTGGTATTCCTGCATCGGTTTCTGAAAGCCGTCGCTCGGAGGCTGGCGCTTCGTTTCCGCTCTGAATAATATAAACGCAGGTGAAGGCCGGATCGGTAAGGTGTGCACGGTTTAATCTCGATCAGGGGCGAGCCATTAAAACGAGTGCAGGGCCCATTGTTGGTCAGACGGCGAAGCGAGTTGCAGGTGTAAAGCCCACACACGACCCGTTATCGGTCCTCTGGCTGGTAGCCACTATTTCGGAGGATTAAGCGGTCTCGTAGCTCGCTGATTTTGCCCGTGAAAATGTTTCGAACCCGTGTCTAGTTCCGCGTTCTGCGTTCGAATCATTTTTTACCTCGGCCCCAACCATCGTGCGCACACGATACACGATTTTTCCGGGCGCGTGAACGTGTCCGGACACGGCACGAACAACCAATCGAGCCGCACGGAACAACGGGAAGAACAAAAGCGAAAAATAGAAACGTTCCTTCGAGCGGGAAGGATTAATTCGCGCCGGGACGGCAGGACAATCGATCGGCGAAGCAAAAGGGCGGAATTCCCGTTGACTTTGCAAGGGCCGCCGCGTCAATTTGTCCTGATTCGAGTGGCGTGTATCGACAGGCCACCGGCAACTTCTGGTTACTACGCGTAATTGGCCCTGCTCCCTAGATTACTATGTTACAGGGGAAGAAAGCGGCATCGGACCGTACCTGTTATCGACAATCCGACCCCGATTCTCTATTCTACGCCCTGAACCACCCCTTTGCCTCGGGCGACGATCCTCTACGTTAACGTTCATCAACGTATGCTTCCCTTCGATTACCACACAAAAGCTCTCTAATTCCAATTTTCATATTTTTAATTTATGAATGTTCGTGTACAAGTTTCGAATTTTTTAATTCGCAGATACGAAATTCCAGAATTCGTTATTTAGAAGTGTGTACGTTTACGTTACCACAATAAACAAAATGGTGAATACCTGCTTATAAGAAGCTACGTAAGTTAGAAAAGAATCGTGAACATCTTTGATATCAAATTTTTCAAGAATACCTATCGATATTATACACTATATGTGTATGTTTAATATTCTTCTTAACAAGAGTTCTTTTGAACAGACCACCGAAAGAAAATATAAATACATAAGACTAAATCGTTTCTATTAAAACCCGATCTTTTCTTGAATAGATTTATTACAACAGATATGCAATAAAATAAAGAACAAATACAAGATCGTTTAAAAAGAGTTCTCTTGAGTCCCTTGCATGACTTCATCAACCCAGGAAAAAGGACACATTCTCTCATAATCTAAACTAAAATTTAAATTTCGAGCAGGGTTCCGTGTCGCGATGACGTCGCCACCCTTCGGGATCGTCCTCTTTGCACGCTCGCCAAGCGAATAGAACCTGGGGTAAACGTAATTTCAGACGGATAAACTACGAGTGAACACGAAAAATCGCCATTTCGCGGATGTTGCGCCGCTCGTTATTAAGGCTTTCGGTTTCCTTTTCGTTCGCCCTTGCCCTCCCCCGTTAGTCGCCCGTTCCTTTTCCATTCGATGCTCGCGTTTGCGCGTTCCACGTACCGCGAACCCGTTAACCCGCCCGTCCGTCGTCTGGCGGTGCTTTAATCATCGATTTCACGATGATTCAGAGGCCTTCCGTCTCGCGTGGGTTGGCCCCGATTTAATATGTTTCGACCGGTTCACGGCTCGCCTCGTCATTTATCCGAGCGATCACTGTTATTTTTTCGACGGGACCGACCTTTCCGGCGCACGAATGCACGGACAATTTCGGCCAACCGAAAATCTTGCAAATTGACGAACGTGTCGTTGATCGTTACACCGGAACGGTTCGTGTATATGTAACCTTCCTTTGGATAAGAAACTGGGGGTGGAACACCCCGTCATTTGCAATCGATTTTAGATGCAGATGTAGACGATACGTTTGCTATTTGCATGTTTCTCAATTTTTATGTTTTACGATTCTGGAATTATTGTTTCAGTTTTGCCTATTTTCCTCTTAGTTTCAACACCTATTTTCTCAAAATTTTGTACTCTGAAGATCATGTATTTCTATAGATTTTAATACTCAAGATGAATCCCTAACACAAGGTTCCAAATCCCTAAATTTCTAAATGAGCAAATCTTCAGTTTCTAAATCTTTAAATTTCTAAATATTCATCCTCAAGTTTCCAAACCCCAAGTGACCTAAATCTCTAAGTTTCCCAATACTTAAATCCTAAATTTCTTAACATCTAAATATCCAAATTTGCAAGTTCTCAAATCTACATATCTACAGATCCAAATAACCAAATTTGAAAGTTTATGAATCTGAAAATTCGCGAACCAAAAAACCTTTCTCCGTTATTTTTCCAAAAGAAGCTTGAACGTGTGATAAAAGAAACGTGTAATCTATGCATGAAACTTTTGATAGATCCCGCGTCGACTTAATGACCGTTTTACGCTTCACAAAGGACTCGTGGCTCGTTACTACAACTATATTAAAATTTCAATTTTGGTCGTCTGTACACTTCTCATAAATTGTTATTTTATATATTAAAACATAATATTAACCAAAGGAGTATTTTCAAATCCCAGTGCAAATTTGAAATAAATAATTTGAAAGCGATGATAATCCAATCACCAACCGTATACAAATAGCAGTACACAGAAAAAAAGCTTTAGAGTGACACAATTTTCGCGCTTTCATTTATGTCGAACAGAGATAGAATAGAGGACAATCAGATGATTGAAGAAACGATACAGTAGAAATTTTCGAATGATTTATAACAGCTGATCCGTAAAGATATTTCAACTGTGAAAAGTACGGGAGTGTTTGAACGAAATTGGTCTGCTTGTTCGCGGAGTTATTCTACTGTGCATGCTTAGGCACGAGTTTCGCGAATCGTCGTTCATCTTCGCGATTTAACACCTTCAAACACAGTCGTATTTACATTCCGCGATATGCAAAATTTATCGTTATCGTTGTACATACGTACCGCATGTTTCAAGCTGCCACTAATATTTCACAGCGATTTCAAGCGTCCGCCGAAACGGCGAACAGCGAACACGGCCGGCTCGTAGATCAAGTATCAGATTTTGTTGAAGGAAAAGAAAGAAGGAAAAATAAAACTGTTCTATGAAAAAGTTTCTCGAGAAATTACGCGTTGTTCGCACGGACGGGGACTGTATTTTACTAGAGAAACGCTATCGAACAGAATTCTTTTTTTCTCTCTATTTTAATCGGGACGAAAAGGAAACGATTTGAAAATTAACTTCCTCGACGTTGTACAGGACCATTAAAAATCACCGATTCCGATCTACCTTCTAAATAAAGCTCGAGAACCTAAAGTCTTCCGCAAAAGTTTATTCAAATGATACCTCGAAACCCGGCGTTTTTCTCCTATCTGAAATTCTGCTCGATGATTTACGATATCCTTATTTATGCACCTAGCGTTTAATAACGCCAAAGGGAACTACCACGGGGCTCGGACTGTCACGCGACACCTGCGGCCAGCAAACCACCTTTCCAACAGGGAAAGAAAACTTTTGCACGAACCGTTTTTCGCGAATTCACCCCGTTAGAAAAGTCGGCAATTTATTCATGAACACTTTCATTAACGTTTGACGGTCAGTTTTCCCGCTCGTATCGCTGTATATTGCATCCCGCCAACTTATTACATTCCCGGAAAATGAGCGTAAAAAGTTACACTACTTGAATTTTCTTTTAAATTGCCGGAAACTTTTCGACTTTTACTTTAAAATAACCTACGTCTCTCTTCCCATTTTTTTTCCCACTTTTTTTTACGTGCTGAACAAGGTACGTTTAATGCAGAGATTTTTAAGAGGAATTAGAACGTGCGGAAATTTAATTATGGAACTTTAGTGATTTAATTTTAGATTTTTTGACATTTTGGATTTTGGTTGTTTGGGAGTTGAGACAATTGGAATTTTGGAACTGTGGGACTTTGAAATTTTAGAACAGTGGAATGTTGGATATTTTTAGAATATTGAAATTTTGAGACTTTGGAACTTTTGCAATTTTTCATAACTTTTGTAACTTTTGTATTTTGGAATTTTACAATTACTCATCTTGTGAACTTTGAGACCTCATCACTTTGTAACCCTATAACTCTAAAATTTGTAAATTCAGAATTTATTCAGTTTTCATAAAAAAGACGTGTCTTCCCAATATTGCTTTATTAAATTTCCTTGACACCCAAAAACACAATTATTTATCGAGATATCTTTTCATTGATCCGTCCGTCGATTAGACGACACGAAAGCGCCATTCGCGCGGGAAATGGGAACGCAAAATGAGGATCCGCGAGTCTGGCTCAACTACACGGATTCAGTTTTAGCCGGAAACACGGCCGCCGGCGGAAACGTCGGCGGATCGCGACGAAAGCATAACACGGTGTGCAACTCGACCGATCGAACGCGTGGCTCGCACGAAATTAATCGTACAACTCGCGAGTCCTCTTCGCGTATGTGCGTACGTGCGCACACTTATCAACGTAAAATCAATTAAGCGAATCGCGTGGAGAATCAAAACAAAATATGATCAACTTTCATATCCGTCGGAGAGACATTCAAATTTTCGATGGAAAGTTATAAAAAATGATATCAAGAATTATGCAGCTGAATACTCAATAATGTATGTATTTCATAGTTTGTTAATTCACAGTATGTCAAATCATAGTATACATTATTATGTTGAAGGTAAAATTGTATACTATATGTATATACACTTGTTCGTGTATGTGTACATGATACTCTATAATATACACTTGTTAATAAATAGTATGTATATTCTATGCACAGACTTGTTCGTGCACTCGTTAATTTATAATATGTTCTTCTTGATTTATAATATTTAACTTTACACCAGCATTGTGAGATTAAAAATACTGAATATGTCAAACTAGAATTATAAAGCAAATAATTCATAATTAAATTGAAATTACCATACATACATTTCAAGTACCAACAGTATTAATATCGTAAATCAGTCATAAGTTATTCACGGTGAACTCGAAATAACGTTAGAGTATCAGCAGCATAATCTAACAAATTGACCGTTGTCTCCGATTCTTCCTACTCGACATATTCGCATCTGCGTGCACCATAAATCATTTCTAATTACAACTCAATTAACCGTGAACATTATCTAAGGCCGCGTAACGATTGACTCGATCCTGTTCCATCTGTAACCGTGCAAATAAAATTACTCTACCGGGAATGTAAATCTACGGCGTGCAAGATGGAGAACGGAAATGAGCTCCGCGCAAAAACGATCGACGATTTCCTTCGGCTAGAACAAGCAATTAATCGATTCCACATTGTCCGCTGATGCACCTAGTAGTTCGTCACGAGAGACCAGTTCGATCCGCTTGTTTTGCAAAATAGAACACCGCGGATCCGTTTATCCACGGATGGACGAGTCGCTGTGTAATTTCATACTTTGATTCTTGTTTTTAGCGTACACGCGAGATTTCTAAATGAGCACTTTACGCGTTCCCGTTCAACGAAATCGGCTTCTTCGATATCCTGATCGACTTCATTCCGGTGGTCGTTCATTTCTCGCGCGAGTGATCGATTCGGACTTCTCGACGCTTTAACGCGTCACGAAAGATGCTAAATTAACGTTATGCTTCATTATTGATAATATCATGTTGAGGTTAGGAATTTAGAAATTTGCAAATATAACCATATATGAATTTGACAATTTAAGGATTTTCATAGGAATTTCAGAGATATGGGGATATCTAGGAATTTATAATATCACACATATACGTATGTGTACCTCAAATCCATTTCGCGTCACTATCTTGATTTACACAGCTAATTGTATAAATGTATTATACGACTGTACTCAACTTATATTATAAAGTATATTAATAAAAATCATCTAATAACACATGACAAAGTTTACTAAATTAATAATAATTATTATTAATTTTCAATCCACAGTCCGCAGCGAACACGGCGCCATTTTGTAAACCTTCCAGCTTCGTTCGAAATAGAGTACCATAGTTTTGTGCGCAGGTAATTGCAGCGAAACAGTTAATGAATAGTAAAGATTGTGTGCAAAACTTTTCAAGGAGATTGATTGAAACTGTGATGATCGTGAGACGAAAGGGTGTGACGAATGTCGACGAAAAAGCCTCTTTTCCAAGACAGAATATTCCCCAAGGATAATTTCCCACGCAGACACCATGTAAGGACTCGTGTATGCACGTCGGTGATGTCAGAATGGAAAAACAAGAGAACACAACACAGGATCTCTTCGTGGCATTCTGGACGGTGACAAGAGTAAAGGGATAGATCCATGGCAGCACACGTGGCTTTGTTTTATGTATATATTTATGATTTTAATTAAACATTAAACCTGGAACAGGTAGCGGTAGAAAGAGATATTAACATCTTTTTATATCCTTCATAATTTTATCATTGTATAAAATTCTCAAATCTTTTTTATGAACGTAACATCTCCTTCTACGAATTTCCCAGTTACCATCACGATCGTGAATTTCATCCAAACGAGTTCAATCGAATATAAATTATTGATCAGTGATATAATTAAATGGATCATTGCAACGAATCCGTTAAATGGCCAGCGCAAGCGTTGCAATGATCAAACAGCATGAGCACGATCGTAATTGTAACGGGTTGCACAAACACATCCAGCAAGTTTGCTTTCTGCGAGTAGATTACATAATAAACTGAAGCATGCAATTGGTCGTTTGTGTGTCAAGATGGAGCAAGGATATCACGGAATGTGCGATATGTACATTGCTTATCTACATGATATGCTTCGAGGGTTCGTATGATTTCGCAGCTGACTCGCCTGTTTCTCGTTTTCACCCTGTAACGTTTCCACCCTGCATCTGCCCGGGCTGGCATCCAGCGACCCTGTTCCGTCAGGGTAACGAGAAATATTCGTCGGACTTTCACCGCATTCTCGTGATTGGAATACTTTTAAGTACCAAACTGGGAGCTCTCTAACTCTCTCGCTAGCCTCTCTCATTTCGCTGAGAAGTCTCTTGCTCTTAATCTGCCGGAGAATTAAACGAGTTTCGCCGGGAGAACTTGAGGATACGTGGAACACGCGTGTTCCCGAGTACGTGCGGATATTATATACTTATTTAGCCGAGAATTTATTCGCCGCGTCGGAATAAACTCGTAACTGGTTCAAACGCGGTTGTTCCAGCACTTTATATTAATCCTACGCGATGATTCATTCGCCGAGGATTAAGTACCTTTATTTCGGTTCTAAATCATCGTCAAATTGCGCGGTCGTTCGACGTAATCCTATGGAATACGTTATCAAGGATTATACATAGAGAAAAAAGACCGGTAGAGATCCTCTTACGATCGAGTCATTTCAGCAGATGATCTTGTGGTTATTTCGAAGGTTATAAAAAATTAGACATCATTGGCTCGATCGACACGTTCTCACGATGGCTTCACACTGCCCACCGCATTCGGTTAATAATTTACCGTCAGCGCGCCGTCAATTACGATCCACGTCTATTAACGATTCAGCCGTCGATTTAAATGTACTAATGAAAATCTCCAGGTGAAATCGTGCCATGAGAAACAACTCGCCACCGAAGAAAATTCGAACTTTAAATAAAAGAAAGAAATTAAAGGAAAATTAGACTAGAAACGTGCTGAGATATAATTTTTAATTGACCTAGATTGACAATATTTATTCGTTACAGCAGTGGTAAGTACACACTGAAGAATTTACGAACTTCCACGAATATCTTTCAATTTTCCTTTGTATTTTTAGATTCATAAATTATTCTACTTTCAAACTTTCGAATTTCTTAATTTTTTTAGGTTCATGTTGAGTATTTTGAGCATGTAGAACTTAAAAATTTAGTAAATTAAAATGTAAAAATATAGAGATCGAATATTTTCAAATTTTCAAACTGAGAAAGCCATCAGTGTCTACTTTAATCCATCACTCAGATTTAATAGTTAAATCTACAAATCTTTATTAACTCATCATAATTTCCCCTTGACTATAAAAAACGTTAGGAACTCGTGAAATGACCTAAATAACGACCAGTATGTACATTCTTATACGAAATCGCGAATCTAGCCAATTATCCTTTTAAACAAATGCTGTCATCTCACGCACGACATTAAATCTGCTCCCCAGGAACCGAGTTACCCAGCGGAGTTCCAACGGAAAATTGCCGGTACATTTTCCGTTTTCGTATAAATCCGTGTTCCCCGGTAACGAGACACGCGAGGAACCCGTCGCGACGAGAGACTCCCGCAGAAAAATGAAGGATAAACACGAACAGCCCTCACCGTCGATGCGAAAACGACGTGTGCCACGATCATTTTCGTTAGTGGCCGTCCCGATAACAGAGAGAAAGTTGTTTATCGACCGAGACAGAAGGGACCAAAGTTTCTTTCTTTCGTTTTTTGCCTTTCGATCAACAGGGATGGGCGTGTTTTGATAAATATCCTACGGGACAGGATAACGTTCCAGGCCAGACGTCTCTGTAATTGTTTACGATCCTAGCCAGGGTTAGGTCCGGTTGATTACCGGTACGAAATTACATTCTTGCGTTTCCTCACCACGGATAATTATCCTCATCGAGCACGATGACGAATCGTAAAATTGTTTAATATATCTACGTCGGATCGATTACGCCGTAACACATCCCCGTGTACCGTAAAGCAATCTCTTTTCTCTGCTTTCTACCTTCGTCTTGTTCTTTCTCCCTCTGCATGCGTGCCCGCCCTTTTTTCCCCTCGCGTTGATCGTCCATTATTAATTGGCGAACTAACAAGCAATCGAGGAAAGGTTGAATTTCATTTTTGAACCCGTAACGAGAAAATGGACGCTGAGAAAAGCAGATAATGGCGGACACTTCAGCAATGCTTTTAATAAAATTATGAAATCAAATATTAATTGCGAATTATCTGCAGACTGAAACTTTTCAGTTATTAATCGAACAATGAAATGAATAATTTGATGTACATTTTTTGGATGAATATTGCAATTAAAGGATAAATTGTTTTATTCGTACTGGCAGATAGCAATTATGGTACTTTATGTCACAAAAACTGAATTTCGTTTATTGTAGTTTCAACATAGATATTAATCTGTATCTGTATCATGTTCCATAGCTCTACAAATTTATCAAACACAAAGTTCTGTCTAACACATGTTCTTACAGGTTATGTACCACATACAGAACTTTTAGTTGCATAACTTTCTCGATTTTGTGCAACATTTTTCTACTCTTAAAAAAAAAAAAAATTATATACAAACATTCCTTGCAGTAATAAATTTTAAATATTTCATTGTTATAGTAATGTCACCACTATCCACTAACCGCCATTTTCTCTTTTGAACCTGAACGCAGCTTACGTGCATCGCGATCAAATAAAAATGTCGCGAAAATATAAATATTATGATCACAAATACACAAAATGACTCCGTGGCTTTTTTTATCGTCGTTCCGTTAAACCGAGGCGATCGAGCTCGAATATTTATTGAGCAAATATTACCGTTTGTTATTTCTCGTAATCGTGAATATTCATGTTAAAGAAACTCTGAGAATGTTGATTTTTGTAAGATCGAAAGATGGGTCGAGAACGGCAAACCGTGTTTCTCAATTCGATGATTCGTGTTGCTACGATTGAAAAGAATTCGAGAAAAAAATATATGTACAAATCGATGAAAGAACATTTGGACTGTCGAAGTTTTCGAGCTCGAGTTGACGAGAGTTGAATCATCGAGTGGCTATTAGCTCAATGTAATTACATCACGATTACGCAACATCACGAAAAGAATTCGTTCCTAGAAGATTGTAATAGCCTTCCTGCGATTTCGACTACCATTTATATTGAATTGAACAAGAAAGCCGAACAAATGACGTACTTTGTTTAATAAAAATGCAGTCCAATTAGCTCGTTCCACAAATCACGGTAACGAATGATTAATTGAACGACAGGGTAACGCGAACGCAACGCTCGGAAGGAATAGCACGCGGTGATTCGAACCGCACCCTAGCAGCTGGGGGTTAACGCGACACATAAAGTAGAACTAATTTCCATGCTGAAACACAGGTCTCGCGAATTGGTCATTCTTTTTCGATCTAATTGCTCGCCGGCTACCAGCGTGGCAGATTAAGAGTGGAAAATCCAGTAACCATCCGCGTCATTTCTCAACGGGCGTAATGAACATTTCCACGGTTACGCGCGCTCGCTCGCTTGATCGCTCGCGAGCGGGGTAAGGGGTTTGTCATTAATTCGGTGAAACGGAGGTTCGCAACGGACCCGTTCAATTTCATTAATCGTTCCCCGGCAAAGCCGTCTCTCGACCCCGTCCCGCTTTCACTTAAATCGTAATCTCGTACGTGCTCGGCCCACCCTGATAAATCTGCCTCAAACACGCCTGTACAAGCGTCAATCCGTCGTTTCGACGTCGGTTCTACTGGCTTTCTCTTCTGGTCTAACGATTAATCCACGAGTGGGTAGAGGCGCGCGTGGCGCGCGTCGATTAAACGGAATTCTCGAACAAAACGCCTAGTTTCCGGCGCGGAAGCTTCCCTTTGGCCGGCACGGCAAAGCGGATGTACGCCGGCCTCCCGGTGAATGGCGATGGCTCCAGGCGTTTAGGCGAGAAAGTTTAACAGATCTTGGCACAATCGGGAAAGATAAACCCGGAAAAGAAGCGACCCAGAGAGAGAGAGAGAGTTAGATAGTATCTTGATGCTAAGATCGCGGAGGATGAGTTAAGAGTGTAGCTTGCTAGAAAAGAGGAACAGGGAGAGTATCACACCCTCGGTCAGAATTATCCTGGACTACTTGTCCCTTGATTCAGAATACCCTTGCTCCATTTTGCTTACCTCTGAAAAGGGATTTCCCTGGGGTACGATGTTAGGAAAGAGAGTTACAGCGACCTGTAGGAGACAGTGGCGTAACTAGCTAACCTGGATGGAACTGGCCCAAGCTACCGATAGGGCCCTACTATTATTTTATGCTTATGATCTTGAACTTTATAATAAATCTCCAAATTCTAAATTTCTCATATTGTCAAAACCTTGGAATATTTATTCATACTAAATATAATGACTTATACAGTAATTTACATATAGTAAGGGACCCATCCTAGAGAGTCCTAGTTACGCCAATGTCCATCGACCATCGTTCGAGAATTTCTCTAAGTTCTCAAAAATTCTCCAAGTACAAAATTTGTATTCGAGTCATTGTAGCTCATTAACCAAAACGTCATTCTTCCCGATCGACAGTCGATGCGTTAACATGAAAAACCCGGGAAACATGTGGCAAAGGATCATACGGAAGTAAAAAGAAATTCCAGAAGACCCAGCAAGAGTTCGAAGCGAGATTATGGCATGCATGTGAATTGTTGAGGGAGTTACGCGAACCACACCCTTCGGTTAAGGAAAGAACACGTTAAACGTAACAACGGGTCGATTATCGCGTTGGAGTGGGAAACAGAAGAATTAAAAAAAAAATACAACGAAAGAACACAAACCGGGGCTCGAAGTATGCGGAAATACGCGAACGGAAAACTTGAAGCTATTGTTGATACTGGCGCGTGGGTGAAACTTGCACCGTTGATTCTCGATTTGATGAGAGGAAAAGAAATAACTCTCATGAACGACGTGTACCAGGTCAGACGATTCCGACGGAGTTTCCAAGACTTCAAAGAGAATGAAACGATTAAATGCGCGTTTGTTACAGTGAATTATTCCGGGAGCTTAATGATACGCTAATTAAGTCAATTAGAAACGTTCGATTCTCGTTCAATCTCAGAGTACGAATAATCGATTCGACTTGCAAATCAAACGGACTACCAAGTACGGAAGAGACGAGGGTAATATTTTTCTCGGATGAATCGTCTTCGCTGGTACTCTTTGTGTTCTTTGTGATACGCCGTACGATACGAATGGATATCACTGTTTGATAATGTTGCACGAAATTTCTCGATTTCGCGAAGCATACTTTTGAGACACGGCATAAAAGAGGGCAGAAAGTATCCGTCGCGGTCCAGATTCCTTGGAAAAGAACAGACATTTTTTTCATCAAGGAAATAGGAGGGGAAAAAAGAGACGAGATGAGCAACGTAGGCATCTTTCGGCTAAGAGTTGTACTACAGTATTCGAACGTAATTCCAAATTCATGAATACCCAAATTTTTAAAGTTTCAAACATTTCCAAATTCCTTGAATTTCTATATCTCCAAATTATCAAATTCTCTGAATTAACAAATCCCAGACTTTGGCAAATTTTCAAATACGAAAGATTGCAATCTTGAGAATCAACTAAAATTTAAGAGATGAATCGTCTTTCTCCTACACTGATATTTTCCCTAAAGAAGCCTACGATGCCCCGCAATGTACATCGAGGAGAGACGATGATTACGATCAGGCTAGCGATCTCCCGATCGATTCTCCGGTACCGAGTTAAATTGACGTTGAACTCGGTTGGTCTCTCGGAGCGGGTATATACGGTCTAAGCAGACGCGTGTAAAAGCGTCGCGACGACAGACGTGTACGTGTATGACTTGGCTGTGCGAGCGACACCGTGGAACTTCTCCACTTAAAGTTAATCCGAAAGTCATTACTCCTCAGCCAGAGGTCCTTAGAGCGAGTTCTCCCGACGAGACGTTGCCTCGAACTTTAAATGCGTTTTTCTGAAAACGTACTTCAGCCCACCGGAGGGGGCGCAACTCAATTTTAACCTTGTTCGCGGTTCTTACGGGATTACGTTGCACTTTCCCGTTCTTCTCGCGTGGTCATCTTTATCCGCGCGTCATACTATCGACAACGAGGATCGAGATCAACCCCGTCGTGCACGATTTCGATTTGTCATCGCGATTATCTTTCCCAATTATTCACTTCGCTGGCACGCTGATCGTCTTATCAACGTCGTCGTTTTCCTCGCGCCACCAAACTAATTTCCGCCCGACAACTATTAATCACAATGACGAACCGCGTATCCCGGCTGATCAGCAATATTTCGTCTCCCCTGTCTCGTCTCTTTTTTCTCGTCCTCACCTTTGGTGACTCATTGAAATCGATGATCTGGACCGATCGATCAGATACCATCTCGATATACACCGTCGCGAATGAAGAGAAACGAAAGAAAATTAATAAAATAAACTTCAGACAAAGAACAGAAAAGGGAGTACGCAGGATACATTAGGAAGATGGGATTTCGCGGAATGCGAGACTTGTGAAAATACCCGCGCGCGTACCCCCCACGCGTGCATGTGTATTTCGAGGGACACGAAGATCGAAGGAAATGGAGTGGATGTTCACGAGGACCGGGATAGAGAAGCGACCGCTGAGTTTGCGATTCTTCCTATCGCTCTGATCCACCGCGAAATACGCTCTTCAATGGTCAAGCAATTGGCCAGTTCGCCGGACCATATGAAGTCGTCCACTCCCTCTTCGTTTTCCTTCTTCCTTGGATACATTGTTTTCCCCCTTTTTAACCCTATGTTTATTTCCTCGACTCTTTGCTCCATTTCCGTGGATAGAGGATAAGATAGCGTCGAGGTACGTGATGGCTCACATCTTAACGTTCAATTATCTCGAAAAAGTTATTAAACCTATTATCAATAATTCATCTTCTATCTCAATCATTTTAAACCTTTATTGTAACAAAGGATGTAAGACAAGTGCACTTGTCTTATACCCCTTGCAAGGCCTAAAGAGAATCTCAAAATGAAATTAAAGTCTAAGTATTCAAACCTTATGAAATTATGTTCCTAGTCCCGATTGTATAATAATTGAAGAATTTTATGAGCGATTCGAATAGATCAATCAACCGATGTAATGAAAGGGAATAGAAAGTTCAATCTATCCGATGTTCAAACGATGAAAGCATCTTGCACGCGAAACCGACTCGACGAATTTCCGCATACTCGGCGGTTAATAATTTTTCATTCCCGATGGCGTCGATCGAGCCGTCCAATCGCGCGCGTAACTCTGGCCGCCGAGGGAGATCCGCGCGATCGGATCGAGATTCTCTCGGATAGATCGTATAGATCGTAGCAAGGTCATCTAAAGACTATGATCGATATACACAGATAAATACGCGCGCGGCGAGCTGCAGGAAGCGTTTCTCGTTACCTCGAGGTAACGTGGCTGGGCTTCCAGGTGTCATGCTGGATATCTCGCACGTAACGCTCGTAAAAGCTTCGCCGTGTAGATATCGATCCACGCGGAAAGTCGGATCGTTCGATAACCCGGGGACCAAAGTGACAAGCGCGATCTAAGCTCGATCGGATCGAAACGTCTCCTTTAATTGGTGCTGGTTCGACTCATTAAGGATAGAAAATATCCTGGCAGTGGCAACCGTCTCCACTTTTTCTTTCTTTTTCTCTCGATACCTATAACTTCAACTTCTAGCTACGATGCTGTACCATCACGATTTCCTCGACGCCATTTTCTCGGGACCAAGGCACAAGGTTCTGATTGTTCAGGACTTGAGTCGTGTACGTGGGATGCAAGGACGTCGATCATCGGAATACTTACTCGCTATTCAGCACACGGAAGGACTTGGGCGACATACAGTTGACGCTCCAGTCGGTGTTCCCGTGCTCGTTGCATATCGTTATCGAGAACCTCCCGTAGTTCGCTCTGATGAGCTGGATCAGCTTTCCCTCGCCGCACTCGAGCCTCAGTGTTTTGCCCTCGCAGGCGTACGCGGTATCGTACCTCTCTGTAACAGAAATGATGAAACGAGCTTGTTAGCTGTTGCGGTTGCTATTAAACGTGTCATAAACGCGTCAAAGTAAATGACGCAACACTGGTGGGTAGAGTTGTGAACTGATAAGATCCGACTAAATCCACTGTCGTAATCCTTGTCTACTGTACTGGCAAATATTGACGATAAGCGCTATATCTTAGATATATTTTCAATACGTAAAGTAATCATATTTAAATCTTTGGATTCCTATGACATAAATGCTTAAACCCCAAAAAATTTATAGATTTCCAGACCGCAAAATTTCAAGACCCCCGAATTCATCTCTCAATTTATAATCCTACAAATTTACAAGAATCATTTAGTGAGGGATTCTGAGTTGCCATATTTTCCCTACAGAAGGTTACCCGTGTAAGAAACAACAGAAACATTGTAACAGAAAAGAAGGAACAAAACACCCTGTAAGTATCCAGCAGCCGATTTCGTCGTCAATAGCACACGCAACGAGGGTCTAATTAGTCGACGCAATCGTGGCACAATGGAAAAACGAATAAAATAGCAGAGTCACGATTTGGTTGTAAGAAAACAACACTGTACCTCATCCCCCGTCCGCGATAGGCTACAGAGACTTGAATTACCGCGACTGAATAAGGGTACCCGGGGAAAAAGAAGGGGTCCACCGGGTTTCCAAGCGGCGCGAGTCAAGGACACGTCAAAGTAGCTCGCGCAAAATTGCAGCGACTAGCTGGAGGGCAAAGGTGGTTGGTTTTGCCGGGCCACGGTGTACACAGAAGGGGTACACGTTAGAGGGATACAGTTGATAGGCTGTGTCGCGTTGCGAAGTGCAATGGAATTAAGATAAAGGACGCCGCTGTATAGGCGCGTATATACAGGGGACGCAAACAATGAGAAGCCGACAAGAGTGGCTCGTTCTGTTGGTGTACGGTTGGCGGGATCGGCTGAAAGGAGGCCGAGATAGCCCGACGACTCCTGCCTCTCTTTGTCGATCCTCCCTCATCTGCTCGGGGATTTATCCCGCGGAAAATCTGCCGGCGGGTGGTTTCTTTTGAAAGCAAATTAGCGAATTTACGGGCGCGACTTTCCTCGAAGAAAAGTCCTCCAGCTCTTCTTCCCTCGTCGCGACACGCCACCGCCGCCAACCACGCGTTCTTCCAGGCTTTTCTTCACGGATACAGCCCGTGGCTCGGTTTAATGGCCGCGAAGATCACTGCCGCGATGATATTATATACTCCTCGCGACTTTCAGACCGATGAATGGTTTCGTTACGATTCAAAACGCGAGCTGAGGGAAATAACGCGGTTCGTTTCGTACGCGGTTGAACAATCGAGGACTAAGATAAACGATGTAAACGTCATCGAATATGATGGAGGAGCTGCAATATTTTGGACCCCGGTCATTGACTTGTGTCGTGGTAACTTCAAAAATTCGTTTGTTTAAATGGAAGAGCAAAATAGTGGAATTGTTCTACAGTAAAATACTGAAGCAATATAAGAACAGAACAATAATGGACGGTAAAGAACAGTAAAGAGTGGAATAATGCATATCCTCCCGTTTAAAAAAATATGCAACTCGAAACTCCAAACGTAACAATTACATCGAAGAATAACATGAGAAAGAACAATCTAAAAAAGAATAATATTTTGAAAGACAGATCCAGCAAAGAAGACATAACAACGATTCTCATTTAACGTCAGCGCAGAGTCGCACAGAAGACACTGAAGGTTATCCCGCAAGATAAAAAGAGCTGCCAAGAAGAATAACATCGAGAAGAAAGGATCGTAAAACTAGGTCTCCAGGCTTATTGAAGACGAAAGAACGATAGATCTGCCATAATACCGGTCGACCATAGTGTCCAGGACCGGGTCGGTGACGCGAACCGGGATACCTCGAAGTCGGAAGGTGGTGGATAGAAGTACCTCGAGGAACGAACTAGAGGACTAACACAGAAGGACAACGAGGTGAGAAACTCTGTAGCCGGAGAGAGGGGTAGTAATAACTCTGTCCGTGAAAGCCCCGTCGTGAGTTCATTAGTTCCATACCGACGCGCCACAATGCCATTTTAGAGCGCTGTTAGGACTTTCCACGAACAACGCCTTCGACGACTTCTTGTTGCCGTGAAATATCACGCCGCACCGGGAGATTTCAACCATTAAAACGCGTGCACTCGTGCTGGGACAAAAAAATGTATTACGATCAAACGATCAATCTTGATTCATTACATTTATTCGAATCTAATGGCTTTAAATCGGCTGGGAATATTTTTGTGCGAATGGAACGTGGGAAGTTTTTATATTTACTTTCAATATGAATCAATTTCAAAACTATTCGCACGTTTTGTATAAGTTTTTTACTATGTACTAGGATTGTGAAACTCTAAATTTTTTAAATTCTCAAGTTTTCAGAACTCTCTATCTTTAGAAGTTTTCAAATTTCACGTACTTCCAGAAGTTTGAAATTTTCAAATTTATCACTTCTTCAAATCTGGAGCCTTTGCAACAAGTCAAGTGGAGGTATGGGTTCTATCGTAATCATACCATACATATAAACGTAGCCTACTATTTTGACACGATCACGAATTGACAAAGAAATGAATAATTAAACACGAGTACAAGCGACAATTCGTCGTGAAGGAAAGCACGTATCGATTCTAAGAGTAGTAACTCAGTAAAAACGTGAGGCGGCGACGAGCAAGTATAGCAGAAAGAAACGGCGATTTTACGGGGCTGTGAAAAGTTTTCCAGTGCCGTAAAGGATCGAAAAGTATTCCTGTTAAACGAGGGCAAAATCGCCGGTCACGGCAGAATGGATTCCACGAGTCGGCAGGCGAAGAAATACAGTTGATTTTATAGGATCCAGGTAATTTCTCGCCATTTTCCTCTCGCAGTCAGCGTACCGATTAACCGGCTACGACGACCTAGGGACCGGATACTACTCGCTGCCGTTTGTTCGTCGTTAATTAAGTGTGTCTTGATAACACCGTAAGCGGCAGGTAATCGATATACGGGGCTCGATCAGCATCCACGATGCAACTCCGCACGTCGTGTGCACGTTGTGCGAGTAAATAGTCGTATAAAAAGCTCCGCCGCTAACTGCTACTGCAAACAGAGCTCGAATGAGAATCGCTTCCGTGAAACGAGCGTGTCCTAACCGCGTCCGCCGTGTCGCTTTACTCGCTTAAACCCGCTCGGCTCGCTCGCTCGCTTGCTCGTTCACGCGTCACTCGCAGCTGCTCTCTGCAACCGGTGCATTCTCTCGGTGCACCTCTAACGCGAGCACGATGAAAAAAAGGCCGCGTTCAAGCTGACGTAAGGGAACACGCTTCGCGGCAACCAGCAGCTTCCTCGTTCGAGCTGGCCCCCATGGCATTCCTCTTTCTTTTATCGAGCCGGACCGGTCACTTTCGACCTTTTCTTCGTGTTAGCGCGACTTTTTTTCCCTCGGTTCGCGCCGCACGGACAGCTCCGAGGTTCTGGCCTTCCGATTTTAATGCGGACGAGATATTACGAGGGTCTGTCAGGGCTCCTTTGTCTTGTCGAACATCCCGGTGCGATCGCAAAAAACGTAATAATGTGGTATCCCGGGTGGAAGACGCGAGACACGATAAGAAAGCGTGGAAAATGAGACACGAATACGCGACCACGAGGACGAAAGGATAGCGGCGAAGAAACCGTATGGAGAATCGCATTCTACCACGTACCGCAGACGTCCCTAGGGAAAATAATCATACACTTCGTTACCTTACGATTTGTACATTTTTACATTTTCACCTAGACAAATGAACCTGAGTAAAATGAAATTTTTTCGGAAATCTAGAAAAGTGAGAAAGCTGTAAGGGAACTTGTTAACTGGTTTTAAACTTCAGTAACTTTAAACTCTTAAAAATTAAAACTTTCAGAATTGTTAAGCCAAAAAATTGTCCGTTTACAAAAATGTAAGAATGAAGAAATTTGCGGTAGCACCCCAAAAATTGAACACGAGTTTCAACCCTTCTCTCCATTCTCATTGAAAGGTACCCTGTACGTGGGCAACATGCTCGGATGCCTTTCATTCGTACTGGGAATCACAGGATTCCGGCGTCCTAATCTCGTCTCCGAAAGTCTAACTTTAGGTACGGTTTTGCTCTCGGTCGAAGATTGGAGCTCGTGATTTCGAGAGGTTCTTGGGTCCCACGACGGAATCAAAGTCGAGAAGTTGCGTCTCGAGAGCTGGTAGTCAGGGGTTCGCCTCGTTTCCTGGACGAGTTATTGGCGTTAGATTTCCACGAGCGGGCGCGTCCGGTTGGTCCTTACTTTCGTAGCTTCTCCTCAAGCTCGAATTCACCGCGGTACGTAAATCCCGAGGACGATCGAGCGACTCGAAACAGAGATACTCGAGGCGGATCCCTTGAAACTTTGCCCCACGAGGATGGTTCTATCGGCATTCGAGCGCTTCCACGCCATGGTTCACAGGTACGCACCACGAGTACCGATACACGTGGCACCTCCTTTACAAGGACACTGTAAGCTTTCCACCGTCGCAAGTTTCAAGCTCATTGTGCCTCAGAATCCGCACTCGAAATCCCTGGACATAGTTCAGGCTGTACATTGACCGCACGAAATCCTGCGGCATTCTCACCTTCCGTGGAGTGTCGCGAGGCAACGACAATGAACGGGGTTGCTTCAAAGAACTTCAATAGAATCGCGATGGAAATCCACGGCTCTGTGCCAATCTACCGACCCATATGATTAGATCCCCTCCTTCTGCGTTAACCATTTCGCTCATGATACCATACTCGCATATTGTAGTTCAGATAGAACCCAAAATCATATTTGTAGTATGATTGAGTCTGGAATTTAATATCAATTATACTATCATAAACCCCGGAATCCAAAGTGTACTCAACACTTCAACTTCCTTTACTTATTTTAATATCACAACAATGAGCTAGCTCTAGTTGACGCACTTGCAGAAGAAATCATAGCTCAAGGGGTAACATACGTCTCTTGAAACATACACCTGAGAAGCTATGAATCTTACTTCATTTTGTATAATAAAACTTTCACAGGTAGCTGCTAAGATGCACAATCGATAATCTTGTTGACAATCAACACCTTACTATAGACACCTCCTATTCATTCCAATTTTACCTTTCAACTCTAACTCTTGTAATCAGTATCTCAAAATCTCGTCAACTACACAGATTTTCTAATATTTACAAAAAATTATCTGCAAAAACTTCAATGATATTTCGCTAATATCTCAACATCTAAATGATCGATATCCAGTTCTACTAACGACTTGCAAGTAGTGTTATATGCATCGAATGATTCAACTTATCAAAGTAAATCTGTAGACTATAAATCATATACTTTCGCGTGTATGCATAGGTATAGGAATTGCGTATTTCGAAACTTGAATTTTATTTCGCCTAGATGATTGTTCGAGAGGCGATTGTCATTATTCATGATACGTGATTTTGCACTCGGTTAAATATGGAATCTATCCATCTAATGGCGTGCTCTAAAAGTAGGAAGGTACTTAACGTTACACGGATAGTCAATTTGTCGCCGCTTCCAGCTTGCGCGTAGAACGAAACTATTTTTTCGGAGGAAGATAAATACAAAGGATTTTCTGAGAATATCCGTACAAACAGAGTGCTAACTGTTTATCTACGAAACATTTATCTCTTTCAACGTCTAATCACTTAGTATAGAGATCTGACATACGAAGTTGAAATTGACTCTTCTTTCTTTATTTAGAAGTGTTTCATGCAGCACAAAGGAAACAACAAATTTTACATATACTACTTATTTCAGTAAAATTATTACCAATTATAAAACGTATAAAAGTTTGTCCACAAAGAACGTATAAAAATAATGTAATAAATCCGCTATAAATGGAATTCCTAATTGAAAGGATTTTTCACGATTTTGCGCTCAAAGCGTTTCTTGCCGACCTGTTTTTCCTGGCAAAAACTATAAATTTCACTTAAACAGGATCCAATCCGATTCCGCGACAGAACTCGAAGAATAATCGTATTTATTTTTGCTTGACCCAGTTCTCTCACTCAAGGAACAACATCGGGAAATATGTCGGAAAGAAGGTGGATGCATTCTTGGTATCGTCGTTTTCTCGCGATTATTTCTGCCGGTATCCAGGCTGGAGAAAAACGGTAACAGGATTCAGCAATTTCGCTGGAATATTTTTCTCCGAACGATCGTGTCGTTACACCTCCAAGTCTCGTCGTCATTTTCACCAGACGCAACGGAGCATTGCAATGGCGGAGAGTGCGCTCGTTAAAAACTTTTCGCGGCATTCATTCGAATGCACTCCGTCAAAGTGCAACGCTAGGGTCAGATGAGAGAAACTGCTCTAAAAAGATGGCAGATTTCCGTGGCATACCGCGTCGAGACGACAACGACGACCCAAGTTATCGTGCATTCTATACGTGTCCGTCATTATCCTTGCTGTTCGCGCGTTTCCACGAGGAAATCTCTTTCTATGTCATACATTTTGCCGTAGTCTTTTTTCCTTTCGAGACAGTCGTCGTAACGAAATCGCAAAATGCAGAGAAACGTCTCGTCACAGAGGAGTCTTTGCCGACCGCGCGCCACTTGAATTTTGCTTTTCGCTCGAATCACGATAGTCTTCTACCCTCTTTTGCCTGCTCCGGTCTTTCACTTTGCAGCCCGGTAGGAGCGCGACTGTGATTAACAGTGGCGTTTACAATGGCCACAGAAACCGTGTGTAGCTGGTGTGGAATGAAAAGTCGCAATTAATTAGCGCAATTGCCTTGATCTTCCGAGCAAGGCCATTCAAAAGCGTCCCATTGTTCTGGTCGCATGGTTCACTACAATATTATATACTTGACAGAATGACTTATCGTGCCGCAGATGTTTTCTTTGTGTTATGGGTTTAATCAGGATTGTTACGTGGACAACCACTGTAATTCAACGTACCCAAATTACAGTTCTATCAGCATGGGAAATGTAGGATGCAATTTAGGTCTCTCTGGTACTCATTATTGTTTTCCAATTTTTATGAACTCAATATGTGACATTCAACAATTTTCATTTTTACTAAGTTTGTAAAATCTCAAGGTCATAAATTGACAAGTACATTAATTCACAAATTCACGAGTCGATAAGTGTAAGATGTTAAAGTTTGTGAATCCTACAATTACGAAATCATTCTAAAGTACATTTCAGAATTTCTTAGCCATTAGCAAGATATGCATTCTAATATACGTACTCGTCGTAGCTCACGACGTCTTTTGTATTCGGGGTTCGGGATTTATCTCGGATCTAAAGGCGAATGCAATATCGCAAGCGGCGATTTGCGTCCGGGCGAGCATGAAGCGAGCGTCAACGATAAATAATGAACATGAATCAAGAATAGGTCAAACGTGGCCAACCGGCTAAAGCGAAAAGCGGCGTGGGCACACCTGGCGCGGGAACGAATCTGCACAATTAAAGATCGCATCGTTCTCTCGCGGTAAAACGAACTTTTGAACCCCAACAGATACGGCATAAGAGAGGGGAGGTGGACACGCAGGAGGGGAGGAAGGAATTTCAAGTACCCGTATATTAGCGTCCTTTATCAAGGGGATAATTAATTATCCGCTCTACTCCATCACGGGGCGAACGTATCGCCAATAAACCATTCGATATTTCTCGATTAATTCCAGATCCGTCCAGCTGGCTGGCGAGACACGATACGTCGTCGACAGAGAACGTGCCTCCTTCTCTCGCCGGGCATTCCGTGGACGGCGCGTGGAAGGAAAAGAGAATTGCAGTTTACCATTAATGACTTCGGGTAATAATATATCGGAGGTCCGGCAAGCCATGCCTCCCGCTGCCGTGGCGGCCAACTTGAAAGGGCCGACCTAACAGCGGGATGTCGTCAGCCCGATGCGGTCTTAGGCCTCGAAACCTTTACTACGGTGTGTACGCTCGCTGTGGGTGATGCCTCGTTGAAACACTGTGCGGCCATTGTTGCCCACGAACACAGTCCCTGTGATATGCTTGCGACCCCAAACAAGCTGGATAGAAACCATTTTACCAGATTCGAGGGACCATGCTTGTAACATCACAGAATTTGCCTTTCTCTTATCAGTCAAGGTGCACCCGACAAATAACTCAACTCTACACAAGCACTGGTATGAATGTAAACTTGTGAAATATAGGCGATCTTCTTCATTTGGAATACTCTAACCTGAATAACTTTTAAAAAGTTTCTAAATAAATCTCAGGTTTGAATTACACAAGTATCTCAAGTAACAGTGAGAAACTAGGTTTTCCTCTTTACTCTCGTTGATAAGAGCCAACATCTTCAGATTACGAGGTTTCTATTTCTCACCGAACATTGAGTCACAAGACACGAATTTGGTAAACGCAGTCACACATGTTGCGAGGAGGCAAGGGAGAACTATTTAGAGGGGAGGTACATAATGGTGTACAGAGAAACGGATTCTTCACACTTCACTCCAGATGTACAGAAATAACGGAGGGGTAAATATATACGCTACGTCGTCTGCTGTGTTAAATGTTCACATATGAGACGGTGAAGTGAAAGATGAGGAGTAAATAACAGAATTTACGATATAAGCACTGGCGTAAATAAGTGGACCGGAGTGGTTCTGGCGCCACTCGCTCAGCACGTGTAACTTCCGAAATTTTGAAAATTATGAATAACTTTCAAATTCCTAAATTATTAGATTATCTAAATTATCAGGCTTCTAAGGAATTTCGTCCGCAATATTTTCAGAACATTTAAGTCGACTTTCAAATAGTAAAATTAGGAATGGTAGGAAAATAGATAGCAAGAAATCACGGTATATTTTAAGAATGGAAACGAAGAGTGAGCGTACTTAGTTTAGCAGAATCATCTCAGCACTTGTTCGCTCGATCGAGTGATTCAACGAAGCATCGAGACTCGTTGGCTGTCTCACGAGCCGTAAATTATGCCCACGTGCTTTCCTAAGCGCGAAATTACGTCTGGATTGCGTTATCCATTAAGGCAAATGGAGAGGTGGGGTGGGTTGCGCGGCGAATTAACGAAGTCTTCATAAATACCGGTCCATTACTCACGGAATGTAATTACGAGTCGTATTTAATCGTGTATCTTCGTGGCTCGCGATCCAGCCACGTGGGTCGATCGAATTTTTGAAATATTTCCGCCGGTTCCGGCTAATTAAGGCCGGTGCCGATACCGCCGACGGAAACGGATATCCATTTAAAGCGACGAAACGCATCCGCGTTCCGATCAAAACACGAACAATGAATTCGATACCGGTATTCTCTCCCTCTATCCCTCTGTCTTTCATTAAACGCATTCTATGAAAAATGGAACGAGCTTTGATTGCATTAATAATGTATCCGCCGGTTCGATGAAATTCAAAACTGAATTCGACGGGAAATTTGACCGGGAGATAATCGATCGGAGGGGCAGAGAAGCGGCAGATAATTGCTGACACCGGCCTTCAAAGCCGGTCGACGCTCTTTTCTATCTGCTCCTTATAATTTATTCGGCCGCCATAAATCAGTCGACCGCGACGGGACTGCGACATGCAACAGGGCCGACCATGTAAATGCCGATGCGTTCAACGTATCTGCGTATGTGCACACGCACACATGTCCCGCGACCGGCCAGCGGGTCCGTCCACCGTGAATTGATAATGTAATTAGAACGGCGAAAAAGGATTAGCTTGAATTAGAAATCTCGACGACACGCTCTCGACCGTGGCCGAACGAGGGAGGAGGCCGACTCGTGGGAGAGACACCGGTGAAATAAGGAGAGCGAGAGAGAGACGGGAAACGAACGAAGAACGTAACCGAGGCAAGTCTCCGTGGACGACTTTGATTTATGCGTCCCGGGAGCGCTTCACGGAGAGTGCAGCAACCGTGTGCAGCTCGTCGAGCCTAAAGATGCATGGCCAACCGGACGAACAGTGCACCAAAGCCGAACTCGCGTCTCTATAATGTTGCTCTCGATCGATAGCTGCGAGAAATACACCTTCTTCTTTAATCTTACTTCGCGATAAGGTGGTCTTCTTGAATGCTACTTCATTTACACGATTTTATACAACTTTCGTATGCACGGTCTGCATTTCTTTGACATTTGCTATAATCTGATGCGAAACGTTAATTGATGGTAGCACAATGCTACAAGACTGGCACAAGTTTTTATTTTTTACACAATTAATGTCTAAATGAAGTCTCTGAGTTTTGATGATTTTTGTTTGAACGAAAATATCTTTTTCCTTTATAGTAAGTACTACGATATAATATTGCATGAATTTTTTATTCTTTGTGTGAAATTGTAACATGGAGCCATATAATATGAAATGTTACGAAAAATTTAAATACAGTGGCATTAAAAACATATTTGAATGTATACTTATCACACAAAATATTAACGTGTTATCATATGTGAATTGAAGTATTTTACAAGTTTTTTATATAACAAGCTAATACTCTTTCGTGCACACCGTTCAGAGAACAATGAGTGCTAAAATACAGGGTCTTATTACAAACAGAGAAACGTAGCGCACATAACAAGTTTAGAAATTGCATCACTCAGTGGTATCTTCTGATATGTATTGTTTTCTCTTCAAGTTGCATCTGATGCAGATGCAGCGGTCGGAAATAAGAAACCATATTAAACATCCTATCGCATAGTTTTCACGGTTCACGATGACGTCACCTAAGATAGCGAGGAGGGTAATCCGAGACACCTTTTATCTGGCTTATTTAGTGATCACGTTTCATACATCTCTCATTCATAATATTTTCATTGTGATGGCCATGTATGAGAATGCCGATCCAATTACACGAACTGAACTTATCGGTTGATACGAAAATGAATGACGATGAAACATGAATGACAAAGATCGAACCTTGAGGTTTGTGTAGGAAATTGGATATCTTAGACGCCATTGATGAAGATTTTACAGAATTTTGCGTAACTATTGTCTGATGTATTCTATGGAGTAAAGCAGATGGACTTCAAATTTTAAATTCCTACATTTCCTAATTTCCCAGTTTTCAAATCTTCAAACCCTTAAATCCCCGAGTCTTCAAATTTTCATACCTTCAAACCTCAAATTTCTATATTTCCGAGTTTCCACACACCCAAATCTCCGAGTGTCAAATTCCTAATTTGTCAAATTTTCAAAACTGTCTAAATCTCCAAATACCTCAAAACTTCTGATCAAGACATCTCACGAAGCTGCATCAGCAATATACTGAACGAGCAGCAACTGTAATATCAGCGTCCACAGTTAAAATAGCCGAAGGAAGTTGCAAGTCGAAGAGAAGAAGGGAGCAACGAAATATTAAAGAATACAACCTTTACACGACTCCCATTTCGCTAATAATCAGCGTGGCCCGTATTTCACGGCATCGAACTCGATTCGCGTTACATGACAGGTAACACGAGCGGTCGCGTGTAAACGGGTCGGGTGGCGAAGAGGACGGGGAACGAGGTGCCGAAGAGAAACGAAAAATCGTTACTGTCGTTGCCGAGCGAAAGGGGGAGAAAAAAAATTTTTCGGGACATAGAATGGACACCGGTCGCGAGACGTCACTCATCGTGGACGTCGGCAGCGTCGTCCAACCCTGTCGATATCAGTTACCGTACTCACTGCATGTCGCTTGATCGATGACCGACGCGATGGAAATGACATTTCGCGGAATGCCGTTGTCGTCACCGACTACCTTCTCTCTTCTGCACCCTCTGCCTTTCTCTTTCATCCTTTCCCTCTCTGCGCTTTTCATTTTTTTTCACTTTTGCACGCCCCTTTTCTGTTCTCCCTTCTCTGATTGTTTTTACCCTTCGTCCAAATTACAGCAATCTTTATTAGCCAGGTACTCACGAGCGGAAATTTGTAAAGTAACTGTTTTGTGAAAAATAGAAAACGGTGGAATAATTCAGATTTGTAAATATAGAAGTGATAACTTCTCAAATCTATAGACCAAAAATTGAAAAGTCAGGTTGTACAAATTCAGATATTTTTGGAATCATGAGTTCCCGGTTTAGACGTTC
The DNA here is from genome assembly GCF_050947335.1 of Megachile rotundata. NCBI lineage: Eukaryota > Metazoa > Arthropoda > Insecta > Hymenoptera > Megachilidae > Megachile > Megachile rotundata. The sequence goes on along the minus strand of NC_134991.1, from coordinate 6,681,350 downwards.
TCAGAATCATAAATTCTGAAATTGAAAAGTTTTAAATTTACGAACCGTGCGTCACGGCGTTAAAATAACAGTAGGAACCGATGAAACTTTGCTGTCTTTCGCTAGTATTTTTTACAAATATTCCATTTTCAATTTGATCGAAGAGAAATAGTCGCTGACAGTTTTAAAACTACAAAACGGCGACAGTTTTCGTCATTGTTTGCAAAGTGTAATTGGTCGACTGTGACAGGAATCGTGTAATGGACGGTTATCGATGTTGTCCCACGCGAAATGCGCTTTGCAAGCAAAACGTTGCAACCTACGAGCAACATTTCCCGTTTTGCTACAAACGGTTCTATTTTTAACAAAACCTTGACATCGTATCCTGACAGGTTTTGTGTGAATGACAGTGTACAAAGCAAGTGCCATCTTTCGATAGAATTTTGTATCAATTTTCAACTACAAAATTTTGATACATAAAAAATTCTTCGAGGATTCTCAACTATTAAAAATCTTCGAGCAGTCAGCATTTTCACGCTGTCCACTGGCATTACGAATTAATTTCCAGAGACAAAAAAAGGGGTGCGGAATGGAAAGGGAGCCCGCCCTTATAAATTTTCCAGGCGAGGGTGGAACAAAAGGACGATTGTGTCAGGAAAAAATCGTTTCATCCTGTGTATGCACAGAATGTCTTTTGATCAATATTGTCAGGGATAATTTGATCCGTTTCTTAATCAAAATTTAGACGAGACTTGGGAGACATTAGGACATCAGGACACAATTAGAAAAACAAGAGTAGCTACAAGGGTTTGCGAGATTTTGTGATCATTCACTTTAAAACATAAATATTCTTTTAAAGACAATGAAAGTTAGGTAGTAGAAATTTTGAAGTAAATTTTCAAAATTTGAACATCAGACATATCTTTAAAAATTATGTAACTTTTCAAAGTAAATAGTAAGAGATATACTAAAATTCTTTTACTGTAACATCCGCGAAAAATGACGTTCCTTGGTCTATGTTTTTATTGCCCATTAGAACTGACACTGTATATGTTCGTAATATAATAAGATTTCGAAATGATATGCAAAATAATTTTTTAAAAGAATTAATTGAATAGGTAACTACGAGGGTATTTTAAAAACAGGACACCGCGTGTGTATATAGTCTTGATTAATTCAGATACTACAGTGGCAGGATTGGCGAGGGGGCGGCAGGAAGTAGCAGACAGTCGAAGAGGGTAGCGAAAACGCGGTTCCTGGTCGGACGATGAGCGACGTGGCGGAGGCAGGAAGAAAGAGACGTCTAATGCACATCTACGGCTATCACGAACGACATAATTGCGAGGTATACTTCATTAAATGAGATCGTCTGAGTCGGTGGGCGTATGTGGCGCATCTCGTTACGTTGATCCTCGTCTCTGGCTGATGGCCCCGGTGTGTTCGTACACGTACACACTCGCGTCTACACCCCAGAAACACCACCTCTTCTCGTTTCCTTTTTCTCCGTCGTTCTGTCTCTCCACCCCCGTCCAACCTTTTTTCTCCCGCTTTATCTGCCCGTCCCTCGCTTTTTATCCGCACACCACCGGCTCACGTATACGCGCGTGCACACACGCGCGGGCTTAACCCTCTCTGCGACGACAAGCACACTCCACTCGAAAGCTTTGACATTGGAGACGTCGGCAAGTACACCGGAGAACGGATTTATCGGATATTCTTCTTCATCCAGAGGCAACCGGGACAGACGGAGAATTTCAACCGCGACGAGGAGGACGGTTGATGATATTACTCAGCTGGAGAGAACTTTCGCGGGCCCTTAACCAGCTGAACGATACGAAAATTCGTCCCGTGGCTGCTGCTCTTCGGGCAGACGTGGAGAGGACTCGGAAAGAAAACGATGCGTTACAGTTTTTAATATTCTTTATATAAGAATGCAGCTTTTGTCCGAACACGCGGTAATTACAAAATTCTTCGTTACTTTCATTAACGTCGAATTGTTCTACCCTACGACGAACAGGAATTTTGTTTAATTAGTTCGCCGTCTTCCGACTTGTGTCTGTTGAAAGAGTCTCTTGACATCGATATTCTCTCTCCGCCCGCTTTGAAACGGGAACGAGCGGAGCGTATCGATTGTGTATGGTTACAAGCATGTAACAGTCTTGTTATTCAAAATTATACGGTAAAAAACTCGATCACTCAATGCAATTATTAAATTGGGTTTAGTAACTTTAGCAAATGCATCACAAACCTCTTCATCTTCAATTTTCCATATCGTAATTAATGCCATGAAACATATTAATATTATACACTACGTTAATTACTAGTTGTAAAGACTTAGTTGTGCTAGATTTGTGGTCATACCGCCTCAATGCTAACCTATACATAACCTCACAATGCATAAACCTCCATCGAATTTACGTACTTGTAATACCGTCGTTAAGAGCAACCGCATAAAAATGGCGAACACATAGTTTCTTTAATCATCTCACGTAACGAGTATCGATACCTCGGCGCATTTACGAGTTTTCTCGACGGAGACACGTGCTACGTTTATTAGCCCCCGTCGATGGTCTTTGACCCGTGGAGGCGGTATCGTGCAGCATCCCCCACGCGAAATATACCGCGTACACACTAAGAACGCCGTTCTATCGTCGTTTCTTGTCGTATGTTGACGTGGAGAACGATATACGTCGATCCTCCTGGAAACTCGATACGAGTAGTATCTCAGGAAGACGTACGACCGATCGGAACTGGCCTTGGAGACCGGTCCCTCGGGCTCCGTCTTCTACCTACAATTATCTGCCTTTCCTTCATCTCGCCCTTCATCCATGTACTCTTTGCCTCCTTCTTCCTGGTACACGAATCGCTGAAATGGTTGTGTCAAAGGACAAGCAATTTTTATTCAATAATTTACGACGGTGATCACTGAAGAAGACAGGTCTATGGATTTTTAGAAACTTGTGTATAATAATACAAATTTGCGAATTTAGAAACTTGTAGACGTCTGAATATTTGAAACTTGGAGAGTTTTGGACTTGTTTAGAAATTTAAAAACATCGAATTTTAGAAGATTGGAAATTTTAAATCATAAACATTTGTAAGTTTACACCAAGTATGAATAGAAAAATAAATTTGTAATCCGACATAACGAAAGGAACGAACTAGGATAAAGAGTCGACAGCACTTTATAAGATTTCAAGAGTGACTTAATAAGTCATACGATTCTGCTCGGCGAGCGAGAAAGCAGCGTTAGGATTCGCTGAAAGAAGACTAATGAACTTGTTGGCTCTCGGCCGAAAGGAGGGTCATTTCGTGGCTCTTAAACCACGGCTCGAATAAAACGGTCATTTCGCTTTCATACGCGAGCTATGGTTCAAAATTTCCAAAAAATGCATCATCCGCTCGTTGATGAAGAGCTTGATAAAATGGGAAATTTTTTATGCGGAATACTAGAAACTTCTCATTAAAAGTTCGTACAAATTAAACACAAATGACTACTTAATTTCATGCTTCACCTTAATTTTTTCACTAAACACGAACTTCTAACAATTTACACATTAACGAAAAAATTATTTTTATTTCTACAGCAAGTTAGAAAGTTTGATACACGATGGCAGTAACCAAAGGGTTGAAAGCAACTATACTGACGCTTCATTTCAAACTTTGCCACACAGTTTACTCTTCGCAGTTAATTAGAAACAAGTTCGGTTTCTCTACGACAAATCAAACAGTTGCGATCATTTAATAAAAACAACGAGAGTAGCTCGATATCTTTTTGTAGCGAAGCCCCGAGGGATGGTTTCATTATCGATACGAGTATCTAATCAAAATCTAACGAAAATGCACAGTCAGCCGGGCAAAGTTGACCCAAAACAAACTGGTCAGAGCGATCGATGACGACCAGTGACCGCGTTTAATATAGTTGCATGAATAATAAACGAATATCGGTGGTGCAATGTAAACGCGAGCGTGTACTTCGGTTAGCGAGGTACACGAAGAGGAGGTGCGTTAGCGAGCAGCGAAATGTTCGCGGAAGATCAACAGCCAGCGTCGAACTGACGAGACCGAGTAAAAAGTTTGTTGGAAAACGAAGGCGTTTCATTTCGGCCGAAAACTTTTAAATTAGAGTATAGTTCGGGGCTAAGAGTGCAATGATTTTTAACTACCCTTTCAGCCAGGATTTCAGAAAGTGGCTAAGAGTTTAACTTGAAAAAGAAGGACAAGCTGTTTGATTTTATTACCCGACGTTAAGTGAATTGGATCGGAATATCGAAGTATCCACGAGAATATTAAGCAGTCTTAACGGAAACTTGATTTAAAATAATAAAACTGAAATACGTGTAGATTTTTGACGTAAGTTTTAGCTGAAGCTTCAGCTTGAAATTTTCCGAATTCGTTTATGTACGTATGTCTATATGGTTTCTTTCCTCGAAGGTGAAGAATCATGGGTGTTCGGCACGAAAACGAAACGAGTGAAGTCGCAGGTGCTCAGGGTCGTTCGGCCCTGTAATTAGGCTAGGGACGCCGAATCCGCTTGGCCAGAGACGGTAGCAGATCACCTTAAGCAGAAACGTGTTAAACACGTTCCTACCGCTCAAGGATAAATGAAACCTCTAAATGTAATTGATCTTCGCTGAAATATTCCAGTCGATACATTTCTGAAATTTTCATCCTGTAATTTTGTACTTTAGTCACATTTTTCTTCTAGGAAAAATATACAACGTAGAATGTCAAGATCGTAAAATTTTTCAGTGCTACCTAACGACACCGAAAGATCAAACTTCCCTCAAAAACCACTCAACTCCAAGATGAGTCGACACCCCAAAACTTTCGCGCTCGTTATCCGTGTTATCGCGAATCTTACAATTTAATTTCCACGCAGCGTTATCAGCGGTCCTCTGAGAGAAGGTGGAGGTTTTGGTAGGCCTTCGAAGGACGTGTCCTAATCTCTGGAGAGATATCGCGTTCCGGCAAGCGCCAAAGTGTCGGTCGTGCGATCGTTAGGGAGCAACAAACAGGCCGGAAGAAATTTGCCGGGTGGCGCGAGGAGCAGCAGCCGCAGCCACCACGATAGGGGCAAGAAAAGAGATTCAAATCTTCAGAGGCGTGCGAACGCGGCCGAAGGGGTAGCCGGGAAAAAGGGACAAGGGCTGTGAACGGTGTAGACGAGGGTGGCGGGCTTGAAAGAGGTGCTTTACATTATTTCAAGAAGCCGCTCCGGTTGCACACTCCGCGGGGCGAGGCGAGAGAAGCAGGTGGATGAATGGCGAGCGGCCATGAAATAAAAGGAAAACCAGCCGGAAGAAACGCGTTGAAGAAAAGAGAGAAGACGCGGCCGGGGACCACTAGAAATGGGAGTCTCGCGAGAGATTTAATTACACGCTCGGTTTAAAGGTTTTCCTTTTTAGTTGATCGCGGTATTGTAAATCGGCGAGCTTCGTGGAAACGCGTTTTCATCGAGACACCCTATCCGCGTCAGCTCGCTTTGATTCATTATTGAACCCCCTTTAATGAGGTTACCAAGACGCTTTTATTTGCTAGCGCTGGCTAATTTAATTGCAGCAACAGTCCTGCCTTTTGCCCGCACCATGTTCGTTCGATTTTAATTCTTAGCACTCGTCCACCGGCGAATCGACGTCGACGCGATTAAAAATTCAATTTTATTTATAATCGGATTAGCCGGGTTACGTTCTTCGTCGTCGCACCCCTCTTCTTTCTGTGTCTTACTTTTCATTTTCATCCACGTTGTTTTCAATTACGAGAACCGAGTTTTAATGCTGAGAACCGGAGGAAGATGCGACTCGAGGGTGGTGCGGTTATCAGTACCTCATTAGAGGGTGCAAACATTTTGAGAAAAGATTAAAACCTGGATTCTTGTATATTTATTTCAGGATTTAAATCACCATCTTCGTATTAATTTTTAAACAAAAATCATTAACCAATGTACTTGAGACTGAAATATTGAAAACCTAAGAAAATAACGTGAAAATATTTTTCTAAAAAAAATTACTCATCCGAATGATGTATGAATTTGTTTAAACGCTGAGAGCTTGACATGGTCACCAGGTGTTAAAAAAATTAATTGAAATTCGATCAATTTTGCATCGAAGTTGAAAAAGAATTGTACCGAAGGTCAAATTGATACCGTAAACGATCATATTTTGTAATCGCAGTTATTGCCTCCCCGGGTACATGGAATTGTTATCGAGTGTTTACGGCGTCCAAAGTGTCAAAATTCAACAAACAACAATTTTACACTGTTTGCGTTAATTTGTTGATCCCTCTGCGGCGTAATTCAAGCGATTACGGAACAAAATGCGCGAATTTAATTGGCGATATAATAGAAGCGGAACGAGAGACATAATTCACGACGTCGGAAATCGAAGAGGAGTAAAAAGCAAATTGCACGATAAAACTGGAAGAGAAGGGATGTTGCACTTGGTTCGTGCAGTAAGATCGAATCCTTTTCGTAAATGTCAGTTACAAGCATCCCCGGGGATGCACTGCGAACGAGATACACGAGGGACGAGCTCCTTTAAACATTTACTGCTTCACCCTTGTCGGAACATGCAACAACGATCCGACCAGACCATAGAAGACGTTAACCAAAGGAATTGGAATTAACTGTAGCTACCAAATGATTCGCCAGCTCCGCGATGCAACGCAAACAATCCTTCACAGTCTTGAAATTAGGATACTCGGTCGTATTCACGGAAATTGAGCGTTCCATTTGAATCAGGAATTTCTCTGCTGGCCGATTCTGTGCGCTAACCGGTAGGAATAGTTTGGGAATGTTTCGATAAAACCCTTGATAGGCTTTTGTGATTATCGAGCGAATTTTTTTCAGGAACCACCGTGAATCGGTGTAGTTTCAGGACTTATCGATCTAGGAGTTGTTACCGGCTTTCGAAGATGCTCGGGATCTCAGGGTTGCTTTCGTTCACGATAAATGGAACGACCGGTATAATGGCGTTAGGTTGTAAAAGCGTTCGAGAATGAATAAACCATGCAGCACCGAGAGGTATTGGTAATTATTGAATGGACCTTTTTAGGGATTTGTTGGCCGTCGATGAACCGGAGTTAAGAACGATTTACGAGGATGCTTTGGTTATTCGAGGATCCCGGGGTGGATGATGGTTTTGGAAGACGATAGGTATTGGTGTTTTCAGGGCATTTAAATTGAAAGCATTTGTGATGAATAAGAGCAGATAAAAAGAGGTATTGAAAGAAAAGGGGATGTTAAATAGGGCTATTGAAACAGTATACTAGCTGAAGACTTGTATTATTTGGGTCATTCGAATTTTATGAAGTATGAGTTAAAAATCAGATGATTCTTCAGCATCTGCCATTACAGCTAATTATATAACTTCATTTGAGTATATTCAATATATTCATATTCTACGCTTAATACTTCGAGTCACATGTTAAATACATCTTTGACATTGTGTTTAAATTATGTATTAAATGTAACAATTTCACCTTTGAAATTTCCTGCATAAAATGATCGAGGTATAAAACCTCAAACGACAGATATGAAAAGGTTACGTTTGCGCTTTAAAAGTTCCTTTTGGTTTGCTAGTCACATTATCGTGTAATTTCGCTTTATACACCGACCGATTGTCCCGGTTCGATTATCAGGATCTCTCGGTCGATATACTGCAAACAATGCAACGCGACAGTTTCCAGGCAGATAAAACGATCTGGCTGGTCACGGTGAACATGAAAATATTCGACCGAGATGAGCTATGCGTGAGCCTACCAGTCTGCTATTTTTTTGTTTCCATTCCAGAAAAAATCCCGTATTCCTGTTAATACCGGGTTCGAATCATCCCCTTTCTTGCTCATATCGTTTTAGTTCGTAGATTGCTATTGCTGTTGATTCGCGGATGCAGGCAATGGTTTTGCAGGTTTTTTATCAAGTTATTTTTCTCGCATCCTTTGACGTTCATATGTTTGCATTAATAATCATATTTTTATTAGACGAACCTGCAATCATGCTTTCAATCAAAAGCCAGTGTACATCGCACAATATTGCAAGCGTACAATGAAGGTTCAATTTATATGAAAGGAATTTTTAATGTGCATGTAAAATGTCGAGTCACAGTCCGTTCCAGGATGATCGAGTTCTCACGCATATCGAACACTTTTCTTATTTCGAGATAAACCCTGACAGGACACTAAAAGAACTGGGTATGAGTGATCAAATCAATGGCAGGTTGTGAACTATTGGTTACAGGACTCTTATTTATTGAATGAATCATCAGTTCAACTATGTTAGTTGAAGCCAGTAACGCGTATAATCAACTGTAAATCTAACTTAGAAAATATATGGTAACCAAGAAGTAAAGAGCATACTTAACTCTCCTAGAGCTCGTCTAAGAACGTACTGTTGCCTCAATGGAGTAATCGGATATTCCTGAAGAAGAGGTACGGAGAGCCATTCGATTGGTTCCTCTCCAAATGAAACATCCGCGGTACAGGCGAATATCTCGTTCGATAAATTCTCGAATGGGCCGGGGAACAACGAAAAGCCGAATAACTTAGGCGACTGCAAGGTCGAGGTGCGCGGCGAGAAAGACAGTACCCGAGGAGTAATGTGAGAAATACGAGGAGAGAGCCTGGACGAGGGTCAAAAGGTGCATCGCTGACCGAAGCGGTAGGGAAAGACCCGACAGAGATATTTGGAACGTTCGTGGCGCACAATTCGAACCATAGGAAGCCGGCGAGATATCTCGCGCAGTTTTTTCTGACCGTTCCGTTCGCTCGACGGCGAAATAACCGAAGAATCTTATGCTCATTTCACCGGCCGAAGAGAAAGGGTACCCGGAGCCGCCGACAATTCCGTATCGGAGCCGAGATCGCATTGTCACCACCTTCCTTTCTTTCGCCTCCTCTTCCTTTGCCGGAACAGAGAGAGGTCTCGAGATGTCTCGCCCTTCCCCGCCCTGTCGCCATTGCAACCCTCGTATTTCCTCGAACCTCTGTGACATTCGCGCGCCCAGCCGACATTAAATCCAACATAGCACAATGGTACACTCGCTGACAACGTATACTTCCTTTCGATATGCATGGAAATTTCATGATTTATATATTTCTTAATTTACAAGTTTCCACATTTTTATTAAATTAAATACAAAAGACCAGATTTGTAAATATTTTAATTCGAAAATTTTTCCATCATTAAATTCTCAGATATTCATTCTTAGATTTCTACACCTCTAGGTTTTTGAAATCTCTGACTTCAAGGATTTTTATATTTCAACATTCACAAATATCACGACAAATTCTCAAAAGTCCCTATAAATTATCAATTGGAACACTCTTTATTTCTTGCCATATTTTCACCAAGGAAGGCAGATTTGCTGTTGACTGTACGCGTTACGGTATAGGATATTTCGCGGATCGATGCCTTTTATTTCTGCGCGGCCTCCTGGCGCGGATAAACAGCCTCGCGGTTGTGCACGCTCGAGATCTCTCTACCGTTCTTCTATACACTGCTGACAGGATCAGCGCGTTCGTATTAGGGAACTAGGGGAACCAATGTTTGTTTTATCCAGAAGAAAGGAATCAACGATGAATGAAATCAGTAGAGATTGGATTTAGAATTAGCGTGATATATGCGATCTTTTGTTGCGCGATTATACTATTCCAGTCCTGCTGGTCTATCATGATAAAGTATCTATTATCGTTTATGTTCATCAAATGACACTTTGACAAGCTTAATCCCTATGACATGAGATAGTATAACATAAAATTATATTTCATGAAACATTTTCAACGAATAATATTATTAAAAATATTTCTTATCTACTGCAAGTATATTTTATTGTACTTTCTTGAGATGTCATAGATTTCAGAGTTGAAAGATATACTTTTTTAAATTGAAATCTTATAACAAAGAGCTAATGGCAGACATTATAATGAAGTCGGTTAAAAATACTTGAGGAAGATGTAGATTTTGAAACATTACAACAAAGGAATAATAAAAACAATCCGGAAAATAATAAAGGTTTACGTGTTGAGAAACATGAAAGCCTTTCGTTACGATTATAGAAATAAAGAAATATATCCCGATATCTACAGTTACGATAATGGAACATTCGCAAGGTACGTGAACGTCCATTGTGAACTATCCTCATATAAACTGTAGTCATAAACCAGGACTGTATTATATAACACGTGGTCAGAGTGCACGAGACAGTCGTGACATCGTAAAAGTATCGAAACGATGTCCTTCCGGTGAAACTTTGCGATGGAAAATCCGTCCAGTAGACAAGAAAAGTGGGTGGGCAGTACGAATACCGAGGGGATAATCCTAAGCAGGCTCGTGTCGGTGGATTTTCAAGGGTCGCTCGCGGCTTGTATGGTATACGGCACTCTTCGTCTCTGTCCGAAGTCGCCTCCAACCCCTGGCCACTTCTCGGCGGAGGGCTCGGAATGGGTGTAACACGGGCTGCCACGAAGCTAGCTAAAGGGTGGCGGGCAATATTTTAAAACGGTCGCGGGTCTGTTGCGAGCAGAGCCACTCGGCGAGCGCACACGATGCTTGAAGGGCTAGCTGACTCGTAGAAAGAGCTGGAACGCGCGAACAGGAGAAATGGAGGAACGAGGAGAGTAAAGGAAGGGCGTGCCTGCTGTTATCTTGCTTGTTCTCTGGATGAAATATCGACTAGCAGTTTCAGGCCTTCTTCTCCGACGCTCTACCTTCACCTTCTTCTTTTGCTGTTTCTTCGTGTTCCGAGACTACGACTCTAGTCGTTCTTCAAGAGCTCGATATCAACTTTGGAAGGCATGTGACCGTTATGATTCCGGGTCCGGCGGTCTGCTTTGCACCTTTTCAAATGGATAATGCTACGTCTGGTGACGTATCATTACCATACATTGTCGACAAACTCATCGATCACCGTTCGACCATTATTGGATGGAAGTGGCTCCTTGAAGCCATCGACTTGGAAAAGAGCCATGAGAACGACAATGCGGAAGCGCGGGAGGCATATAAAAGGGACGGGAATAAAAGATCTGCAAAAACTGGAGATACCTCCAGAAATTCACCAAATCCTGAACGATCGAATCTTCGACTCTTCCATTCTCAAATCCTTTAATTTCACAAATTTTTCAAATCAGTCATCAAATCTCCAAATTCTTGAATTCTCAAACATAGGGTCTCAAGTCCTCAACATTTACAAATACCGAAATAACCAAATAAATAAAACTTCATATCCTCAAGTTCCTAAACCGCTCAATCGCTAGATGTCCATATTTATAGAACTCAAGAAACTGCTTAAATTTCCATGTCCCAAAATCTGAATACCTCTGTAAATGAACTCAAGAAAAATCCTAAAAATGAACAAATAAGATTCCTCAGTCTACGCAGTTACATATACCTAGGGTAATCATAATTACTGTTGGCTGTACACATACTGACAGTGTCCACATTACAGCACCGGCTCTAATCGATTAAACATCCGATGAACATTGATCGACTGTCGACAAAGAGATACGTCGACTCTTGTATTAGCTCTTGTTCCTCCGTGACAAGATTCGTTTATTCGATTTTAATTGAATACGTTTCACGTTTCGCCGTTGCATACCCTCTTTGTTGTTTCACGTCGTTTCCCGACAAGGTCACCTGATTCGATCGATCCGGCTGAGAAATTGCATTCTCGTGAGACAGTTCAGCCAGCGATTACGATTTAATCCGGCAGACGGCTTCGACTTGCGTATTATACTCTGCATGAGCTTCCGTCTGCTTCGCGTTGATATTTCGCGTCACGCCTGCACGTTTCAATTTGTCCGACAAATCCGTGGCTTCCGGCCGAATCTGGATTTAACGCGATCGCGTAAATTTATATATCGCTTGTTATCCGCGATCTCATTGTAACGTTTATGTTATCGGCGACCAATATTGCGCGCGGTGTAAATAAACGGAACGAGCGAACAACATCGAGCTGATTAATCGTTGTCAGTCTATCGAGCAAATATCGCGGATACCGGGGCCGATGCGCGCGCGCGTGGCCTAATTAAAATCGCGGCCACGATTAATTCGCTGCACGTAAACGGCACCGAAGGAACGCTCGGTTTTTCTAATTAAAAATTACCTCGCGCCGCTCTAATCTTTTCCACCCCCTTTGTTTTAATTCCCTGCCGCCGCGAGATAATAAGCTTTTCCGAATCTCTTTTTGGTCGGCGTTGTTTTAATGTTTGCGCGAAACGCGTCGCGAAATAAAATGAGCACGGTATCAAAGCATCGCAGGACGTTATTAGATGCAACCGAAAATTTATGCAGGAAGATTTCGTTCAATTTGAGAGTTCACGGAATTTTGAATATTTCTGCCAACTTTCGATATTTCCTTTTTCGGATCGTTCGAATGCAACGGAAGACAGCTGCACCCTCGGCACATCAATATCTCCGCGAAAGCAAACAAGGTACAAGCACACTCCAACAATTCGCGAACTTTACGCAAACAAACGTATTATTCGTCGGTGGAAATTTCGCAACGCGTCAAACGAAACTGCATATTTCCATTGAATTTTGCATCCGACCGGTTAACTGATTAAAACAGCTCCGTTTTGCACCTTTGAAACTTTCTAATCATTGGAAATGACCCGGAGATAAGGGGAATCTAGCCATTTGGATTGTTCCTTTATTGGAAAAAGTTGCTGGTTGAGAAGCTGGCAGCGAACGATCGTCTTGGCCACAGTTTCGCGGATGACTCGCCAAAACGAGCTGACTGGCAGTTTCCTGATTCCATTTTGGCAGGCTTCTCTTCTGATTCGAGGCAATGCAATTTCCCGGCGCATCATAGCGTGCCCTCGCCTCGAAACAACATTAAATACGAGCATTCTTTCGTGCAAGATCTTAGGGAAGTATCGGAAGGTTACTATATTTGAAGACAGTTATGCACTTGTTGCTAAATCGGTCAGCTTTATTCTGCCTGCTTGCATGTCCATTCGATCTGACGAGAGGGGAACGAAATCGTGGCGCTTTTGTGAGTAGCTGCGACAAGGAAGCACTTCTGTGTCCTCGCAAGGGGAAACGAGGGTGAGATTCAAGCTCTGAGAAAGCCCATGCGACCGAAATGCTGGGGTGAACCTGTAGAAATGTACTCAAGAGAAAATAAACCGAGGTTTTCTTCTACTCCGGGTCATCCGGCTGGAAAATCACGCAAATCTTTTTTCTCTTCCTCCGGGGATCGTTAATGAAATTAGCGTCCCGTTATATGCCTCAGCTACTAGGGGTAATCTTCAAATTGAATGGGATTTCATCTGGGAACGATTAATGTGTGGCATCGGATTATTTAGGGTTTTCAAATTTTTATATGGTCATTTATATTAATTTTAATTTTCTAATTCTCAAAGTTCAAATTTTTTGCATTTCCAAATTCTCGTATTATAAAATCCCCAAAATTTCCAAAATCACCAAAACCTCCAAAATCCTTGAAATTCTTAAAATCACCAAAATTCCTAAAACCTCCAAAATCCTCAACATACTCAAAATCACAAAAATTCCCCAAACTTCCAAAATCCTCGAAATCCTCAAAATCACAAAATCACAAAAATCACCAAAATCCCCTAAACTCCCAAAATCCTTAGAATTCTCAAAATCCCCAAAATCCTCAAAATTCTCGAATTTCTGAATACTTAATTCCTGCAACTCCTAAAGTCTCCAAAATCCCTAGAATCCACAAAATCCGCAAATTCCCAGAAACCTCTTTTCCGACCTGAAAAGCCGTTAGTCTTGAAAACACGCGTAATTTGTACCTGGCGGAATACGTTGGATGAAACGAAGGCAAAGGGGCAGAAATATTTATGAGCATGTAACAACGATAGTAGACGGCGCATTGTTTTATTCATACGGCCTAGATACGAGTCGACGGGAAACACGCTCGCGCGGAAACTATCGTTCCGGACGGATGTTTTGTTAACCGCATTTTCGGCTCGATCTCGATCATTTTCATCGCGAATACTCGACGCTGAAGTCCGTCATTGCGTCGGATTACAGACCGACCCTTTCTCGCCGCAGCGATTTTCACGCTCTCGCACGCACAAAGTGGCCATCTGCTCGAGTGGATCGCGCGTGCACGTATACATACGCTGTACGATGTACAAGAGCTGACAAGCGAAGCGGAGACTCGAATGTACTTCCTACGCGGCAGGTACTTTTTTATCCTAAAAATGAAACTTTCAACTCTTATTACTCTTGCAAATTTTTTATTCTTGGGTAAATCGGAAATTTTAAGAAATTTCAGTATCAATATTTAAAGCATAATTTTAAGAAAAACATTAGAATTATAAATTGTTTTGAAGAACCTGCATAGGAAGGTGGAACAGACGAGTTCAAACATAGGTGAATACAATACAGCTTGAAGAAATGAAATCTTTTAAATTCGGATACTAGGTGATATTTCATGTTCCTCGCTCGCTATTTACCGTGAGACGTATGATCGAAATGCATAAATTACAGATTAATAAAACATAGTGAGTTATATATCGAGCCAGCGGTTAACGGACGCCACAAATTTCGTTTTGCAATAATCCTGAACAGGTCCCTCGGCCGTTGCAATAATCATTGTTAATAAACGTAATTATTCAGCACTGTCAATATAACGCGATCTCTGATAATTATATCTGAGGAAGCTCGTTCCAATATCTTAATCAAGCCACGACTGAAAGTCAGTCCTTGTACACCATCTATCGGCGTTACAGTTTTATCTGACAGCCATTTATCAGCCTAAAGAAAGAAATATTTCTCTGAACGATCACCCTTCGAGATTATCATCTCGATTAATTTTCTAGCATGGCGTACCGATATTTTTCAAGATCCCGTCGATATATATATGACACACAGCAGCGCGATTCGGCGTACGAAAGAGTCCGGCTTTCGATTCTAAGTTATCCGATTAAGCGTGACACCCGTGCAATCTACTTCAACGGGTCTTACCGACCTCTGGAAGGTCCATCCGGGCCTTCACGGTCGCTGTTCGCCGACTTCACGGCTACCTCCCATAAGTCGTTGAAAATCTCTTGGTATCTTCCTTGAAAGGTGGCCAGAGACATTGACTCGCCGGTCTTTTCACGCGTGTCCTGCGCCCGTGTCCGACGATCGTGATTCGTCACGCTGAATGCGTCCAGGATCGGTGTATACGTGCCAGCAGATACGTGACGTGGAAATTTCAACGTCTTTTTATTAACCTTCTACAGAAATTCTCCTCTCGTGTCGCATAGTAATATCGTTTGAATCGGTTGTTTATAACAAACAAGTCCGGTAACTCGTACAATCAATCCTAAATCTGAGTTCTAATAAGTAGGATGTCAACTCGTTGATTTGCAGATATTATTGATGGTTTGGAAATTTTAGGATGAAAGAGGTACTTGAGATTCAAGGCGCAACGAATAAATTTAAAGATTTGGAGACGTAAGAATTCAGTAATTTAGTTGATCATTGGAATCTAGAAATTTAGGAGCCTCTAAGTATGACCTCGAAATTGGAGGATCTAGATATTCAAGAGTGGATAAATTTTAGAACTTGCACATCTAGAAATAACAATCGATTTTCGACTCTAAATTAATTTTTAAAGAGATGAAGTAAAGACCAGAATCAGCTCTTAAAAAAATGTAGGAGTTGATCCACCAGAACAAAATAAGCTTCTGAATCGATCTTCAGCGAATCTAAATCCCCGATCAGAAAATACAGATAACCTTCTAAAACAGATTTCATATTTCAGATCCGCGTTTAACATATCGAAGGTTGATGATAGAGTGGCAGGATATAATCTACTTTGGCGATTAGTAAGTTCGGACAGGATGCCTGTTCAAGACAACGTCGACACAGAACATGGAAGTTGCTTGCGTAATTCCGTGCCACGATCAGGTCGGACGAATTTGGACGACAGGATAGACTGGGACGAGAAAAGACGCGACGATCCCGATAAAGGCGAGAAGATGAGCGACGGTGACGAGAAACGGAAAGCAAACGCGGATGGTTCCTATCTACCAAACAACGTAGTGCACTTTAAGAGTGGCAGATAACGGGCACGCTGACCGTTATATTACCGGCCCTATAATTATTATTCCAGCCCTCGGCCGGGCCTCTGCCCCCCTCCGTGGCCTCTTTCTTCCCTTTTTCCCCCCTATCTTCGAAACCTCCCCCCGCTGGGCCGCCTTCTTTTCTCTCCGACTGTCTCGGCCGAAGGGCCTCCTGTTTATCGAGACGAGAGTGGTCCCGGTTCGGACGGGACATCCGTAACTAATGACCCTGATAGCCGGCTATCTTCCTCCTATGTCCATCTCCCTCTTAAACCCGTGGAATCGGTTTATTCCCGTCCTCGTTTCTCCCTCGCACAATTTCTCGTTCATTGTGTCTTCGAAGGTTAAGAATACCCGGCGAACCTTGGGAGTCACTTAATTAATTTTCCGTTTCGATGCTGGAAGAGGAAGGAGGGGCATCGAAAAGCTCGTTATCTCGACTTATTACTCCTCGCATCCTCGTTGTCCTGTCCCCCCCTTTCGCCACCCCCTCGAGGGAGCTGCCGCTCCCTTCCGTGCACCTTTCAGCTACCAACGAGGACGTTCGGGCATTCTTCAATCCCCATGGACCATGACGTGAATAAATAATACGCGTGACGATCTCCCTATAGCACTATGGAGGGGGTGAAAAGGTCTCGGATTCGTCGGTGCGTCGTTCGTTCGTCGTTACGCGCTATCTTTCGATGTTCTTTCGGGGCTCCAGCATCTGTTCCGTAACGCGAACGTGATAACCGTGGGCTTTAATTAAAATTCCTTACTAAAGATTATTTCTGTTTTGTCCCTTCCATTTTTCGCGCAGAAAAAGTTCATTACAATGGCTCTTTTGGGGTTCGAATTTAGAGGAGTGCTGGATTAAACGTGGAAATTTTTCAGTTACTACATTGATCAATTTTAGGATGCAAATAGCTATACAAATATTATGTACTTCTGTATACTCATTTCTATGGCCACAAATCTCTATGTTCCCAAATATCTACATTCCTGAATTCCTACACTCCCAAGTATCTACATTCCTGCATTCTCAGGTCCCTACATTCTACATATCTCCGAATCCCCAAATTCATAAAATTTAAAATCTCTAAATCCCCGAATTCGTACAACTTTGAATCACATATCCAAACTACCAGTAATTTTTTTAAACAACCAACCACTTTTTGCAAAATTTGAGAAAAGAAAATTTCTTAAGGATACAGTGTACGTTTATAATACATTCAGAATCATTCGTCGAAGAAAGAAAAAGAAGACGCATTCTTTTGGCCGCGACGATGCAAGGATTACGATGCGCGGAAAAAATTTGTAGAAATGTCTTCCGCGTGTTGCTCACGCACGATTCTCGCGTTAATCGAATCGAACGATCTACGCGTACAATGCAATCGCGAAGTCGAAATTCCACGGCAGCGAACGGTGCCCTCGGCCCTTCGACTCCGGGATATTTCTTTTGTCCTTTGTTCTCGTCGAGATCTCGAGTGTACACGCACGAGCGCCATGGAGATCCAAGATTCCACGCTTAATCGAAACGTAATAATTAAGCGAACCGTAAATCTATACGTACAGCGTTATTATACAGTCAACACAAACATCACGTCATAATTATTTCTTGAATTTATGTAATTTATTCTTTCGTGGAACGATCATGAAAGATATCTGCCAGCCAGTTTTTAAAATCACAAACCAGATAAAGTTTATGGCTAGAATTTAAATAGGACATTAGTGTAGTTCTCACTGGTTTAAGTACTTGTACAAGTACTTTAAGTACTTGCACAAACACTTTGCATGTAGTTTAAAATCAAATTTATTTTGGATTAAAGAAAAAGATGTACTATAACATGTTGATATTATGATAGAATGTATTATTTTAGAAGAGTCAACGAATAGTAAAAAACGGATTTTGTGGAAAATACAGGTGGATAAAGACTTGTTTCTTCCTACACTAAAAATGTATTTTGCATAATACATAATGCATGAAGAATATTGCCAAGCTGAGCTATAAAACATTTAACAAATAACATTAGTAATAAGCTCCATCTTTACGGTTTTCTAAGTGCTTCATCAAATCGTTGTACTTTGCATAAATACATCTATTAGAATTGCACGAACATTGTTAGCTGATGAGCTCAACTTAATCAACTTTTGAAACGTGACACTGATGTTTTGGAGAACATTATTTAAAGAATATTGCGCAGTCTAACAAAGGGCAAACAAACATAGAATAAAAAGAGAAATAACTGTAACCATGTAACCGCTGGTGGCGTAATTATCGTACATACGAAAATAAAATCATCTTCGCGCTAGGGTCCCCATTGTCCCGCGGCGCTTAAGCGTGCCATTTCCCTGGGAGGCGAGCTCGTAATTGCTCCTTTTTTTTTACCCTCGGCCTTTCGGCTCGTTAGTTCGCTGAAAGAAACTGGAATCTACGCTTTGTAAGACGAGCGATGGACCGTAAAGTCTCCCGAATCTGGATGCCTCTCGTAGCCCGAATGCTCGCCGGTTCTTTTCCTTTCCTTCGAGCTGATCGATACGTCCGCCGATTTATCTTGGCCCTCTGGGCTCGTCAGAAATTCCCTCGGAAATTTTCTCGTGACTCCGTTTTTCCAGATACCGTCCCTAGAATTCCTACTACCTCGAAATGACACTCGCAGCTTGTGCGCTTCATCCTTGTAATTTGTACAAATACAAGATCTATTTTTAAAACTGATCATAAGTAATAGCTTCGAATAATAGTGTTTTAGATGAAGTTCTTCAAGGTCAATCTTTTATTTAAATTGTAAGATAAAATTGTAAGATAAATGAATAAGTATTAAAATACAACATCGACGAAGTCAAAAATGTCCGAAATATTTTAGAACCTTCAAATGAAATTTTGTATAAAAATTCTTTACACCAATTTCTGAATACGAAGCCTTGAATTAAACATGTAGAACTATTGAATACATAATAAAATTTTAAATAAAATTTATAAATTAAATTTTATATAGAACGTTTGAATATAAGTTCCTGAATTAAATGTTAAATAAAACTTGTGAATAGAAATTTTTTAATTAAACTTCATATAGAACCCAATATAAATTCTAGAATTCCATTTAATTCAACAAAGCTTTTGAATTCAAAATTACATTCCAAAACATTCGAAAGAGTCAGTCAATATAAAAAATATGAAATTCCATTTATAAATTAGAAATGAAGA
This sequence comes from Megachile rotundata, assembly GCF_050947335.1. Taxonomy (NCBI): domain Eukaryota; kingdom Metazoa; phylum Arthropoda; class Insecta; order Hymenoptera; family Megachilidae; genus Megachile; species Megachile rotundata. The sequence goes on along the minus strand of NC_134991.1, from coordinate 6,662,161 downwards.
TTGAAATCTCTAAAAAACACCATGCAAAATTGAGTTTAAAATCTCTGAAAATGATCCGGTGTATACCGAATAAACTATTAATAAACGAGGAACGTAATTGAAATGATGAAACTATGCGCCCGCGGCCATTTTTGGCGAAAAGGTTGATCGAATATCGTAATTTGGTGGTTCTCAGGTGGGATTCTCGACAGGTTCTCGTTCCATCTGCGAGCTCTTCTTCAGGTGGAATTTTAAGATCGAACGGTATGCTTGTAGGTACAGAACGCTCGATATATGCAGCACGTGTCGCCGTGGTCCCATCGTTCCGAGAGCTTACAGCGTTAGATTACGCCGGAGAACGGTTTCGCGACGAGAGAACCGTGTGATTATGCTAATCGGTCGTTGCTTGAAATAACAGACGGCCGTACTGTCCGGCCCGTGATACGTTGACCAGAGCCTGAGGGAGGGAAGAGATAAAAAAAAAGAGCGGAAAATAAGAAAAGTGGAAGATCGATACGGTGTCTGCGAAATGTGAAGTGGCATAGTTAAAAAGTTGTCGAGCGGCGTGTTGACGATGTAGAAATTCTTGTTCCCAGATGGTATCTCGATTCTGTTCTACCAGACATTTTGTCACTTTTTCATTGTGCCACGAGTATCGCCTGGACATCCGTGGAGGCGTTCAAAACTTTGATCCGGGTATAAATGAGACCTTGAGCAACGACGAGTGACGCGAATGTCAAACGGCGATTTAGACGAACGTATGCAAATTAATGAATACCGAAGATCGAGAAGTCTGTTTACCAACTGAAGAATATTTGTCTGATCTCTGGCAATAATTTCACTGATCAATTTAATCTTCTTATGCTGAGCTCAAACTTATGATAGGACAAACACTTTTATAGTCTCATTGTGGAGTATATAACTTTAGAATACTTCGATGAACACAAATAATGTTATTTACACAATGACTTATAAAATAATCTTATTCTTTAAGAATATAAACTTATGAACATAATATAATATGAACATAAGAATATTTCCAACGATGAATCTATAAATGGAATTCTTCATTGTGCATAGTTAATGCAAAAGCAATCTTCCTGGACTTTAGTGTAGATTATAAGTAGATACAGATCTGGTAAACTAGAATACAGATAGAAACTCATAGCTACAATACTATTTACTGTATAAAAATACACGTTCATAGAGTGTTCTGTTTGACGTTGAGTCCAAGCAATAATCGTATGAAAAATTTATTCGAATCTGTTCAGAGTTAACAAAAATAGCAACATCCCCTTAAGGTCCTCAATTTTTATTTAACTTTAAGACGTTGATTTCAAGCAATAATCGTATGAAAAATTTACTCGAATCTGCTTAGAGTTGACAAAATTAGCAACCTCCCCTTAAAATCAATTTCCATTTAATTATTATGAAATTTCAGTAGGGATATTATCATTTACCCCTAGAAAATGAGAAAGAAATGGTAAAATGAGAAAGCGTGGTACTTTAAAAAGTGCGTTCAAGGACATTGGGCAGAATTAACAATTTAGCGAGGGAAAAAAATGAAGTGGAAGAAAAACGTTCGTGGTAAGCGTGACGATTCGGCTACCCTCTGTCGAAAAAAGAGGCACCCTCGTCGTCTGGTACGAAAAAGCACGTACGAGAATTGCCGGGGAAATTAGGGAACGAATTAGAGTAGGTACGTTTGGAAAATACGTGAGCGTCGGTCGTGTCGGCATCGATCGCCAGTTAAACCATTGATTATACGAATGTGGCAAGAGCCGCTCTGTGATTTGCATACGACGATTAGGCCGCCGTGGTCTGGCATTAGGTGTATACTTGAAGCATTTAGACGCGTCGTACCGATAACACGCGATTCGATGTTCCCTTCGTTTCGATCGGCCAAGTTGGAATTCACGTTGGTTGATTCTCATTAATTCGTGTCCATCGAGAAAAACATAATCGATTCTGGTCATGCACCATTCGTCCGCCTGCGGCCGTCGGACAGGGAAAAGGGACGAAAGTGCGTCAGGCATTCGAAAAAACCGGAATGCCTGGGATCCAGTGTTTTCTCGAATCGGGTAAGCTGTTTCCGTGGATACAGTTGTCACCGATAACGTCAAGACGCCTGTATTTTTGTTGGCGCGGGTGAAAACGCGAAAAACGGTTTCGAAAGAAACTCTCATGGGACTTACTCGAGGGACGAATTGTCCCGAATTTAACAATGCGATCTTCGTATACAATTTTAATACTTTGTGTTTAACGGGAGATCTGCACGGTAAATAAAGGCAAGGAAGTAATTTCGTGAAAAGTTAAACGTTAAAATTAGCAACATGCGACGCTATCAAAGTTTTAAAGCTTCCATAGATGTCGCAAAATTTCACGATGGAGACCCAACTTTGACTAAAGTTTGTACTTACGCGTACATACAATTCTGAAGTATCTGGGTTCATCGAAAACTGACGATTACTCACCTGAAACAAAAAAAGAGGGTTTGGTATTAATATGTGATGAAATAGAATCAGTCAGTTAGTTATTCGATTAAACATAATACAGATAAGAACAGAATACAGCTAAAAACAGATTTATTCGTTAAAAACCTAAGTCAAAGCGGCTTCAAATATTAAATTCAAGAAACAAGAAATATAATTGCTTACGACCTTATTCAATTTACAGAAATAGATTAAACGTACTACCGGTCGTAAAGTTAAGACTCTTAAATAGAATATGAGAGAGCAAGATAGATTTGATCGGTAATAAACTCAAGAATTGATGTGATTGCAGACATTAAATTAAATAAATGAAAAAACTAAGTAACTGCTTATATCGCTGTTCGATTCTCAGAAATAGATTGAACAAACTTTCCATCCAAGCGAAAATATTGAACAGAATACCTGGGAGATTGAAAATAGCTTTAAAACTGATTAAAGTACTGATCGAACGAAAAATATAAAACAGCGTAAACAACCACAGTGGAAATAACCTTATATAGTGAGACACCCTATAATTCTAATTATATACGATTACTTTTCAATTTCAGCTTTCCATATTTTGCTTCATGATAAGTGAGTATTAAAGTCGTTTCAATGAGATTTTCCTTTTTATCTTCTTTCAGTTGTTCGGTTAAATTGAATTTGGTCGTAAATGAGCTAAGTGGTAGTTAAAGTGTCAAGGGGAATATAAGGAATTGTAAATAACAGTGACAGGGACATAGAGGACTCAAGAATTTCGGAATTTAGGAATTTGAGAATTTTGGGAATTTGGAGATTTGGAAATTTGGGAATTTGGGGATCTTGGAATTTGGGTCTCTTGGGGTCTGGGGGTTTAGGAAATTAGGGATCTGAGAATTCGGGAATCTTGGAATTTGAGGATCTAGGAATTTGGGAATCTTGGAATTTGGGAATCTTGGAAGTTAGAAATCTTGGAATTTGGGGATCTTGGAATTTGGGACTCTTGGGATTTGGGACTCTTGGGATTTGGGGGGTTTAGGAAATTAGGGATCTGAGAATTCGGGAATCTTGGAATTTGGGGTCTAGGTATTTGGGAATCTTGGAATTTGGGAATCTTGGAATTTGGGAATCTTGGAATTTGGGAATCTTGGAATTCAGGAATCTTGGAATTTGGGAATCTTGGAATTTGGGAATCTTGGAATTTGGGAATCTTGGAATTTGGGAATCTTGGAACTTGGGAATCTTGGAATTTGGGAATCTTGGAATTTGGGAATCTTGGAATTTGGGAGTCTAGGTATTTGGAGATCTTGGAATTTGAGAATATAGAAATTTGGGGGCTCTTGAGATTTGAGGATTTAGGAGATTGGGGATCTGAGAATTTGGGAATCTAGGAATTTGAAGATCTTGGAATTTGAAGATTTTGGAATTTGGGAATAAAGAAATTTGGGGCTCTTGGGATTTAGGGATTTAAGAGATTGGGGATCTGAGAATTTGGAGATCTTAGAATTTGGAAATCTACGAATTTGGGGATCAAGGAATTTGCTGATCCAAGAATTTGAGAATTTAGCTACCCAAGAATTTAGAAATCTAAAATTTTTAGGATTCACAAACTTGTTAATCCAGAAATTTGTAAATCCAGGAATTAGATCTATGAGTTTGTATATCTACATACTTGGAAATAACTTGTGGATCTGGAAGTTAAAATTCAAAAACATGAGAATATAAAATCTTGACACGTTCAAACTACATTTATGTAACACTTGTCACATACACACAAGCCGCACGTGCCTCCCCATAAACTTTAATCTCCAAATATTAAAATAAATAAAGGCGCTAATAATATCGATGCTCAGAAATAGAATGATCGAAAATGGTTTCCTGCGTAAATCCAGCTCTCCAAGGTTCTCCGCGAGAGATAATCGAAGGATTATAACAGAGGCGTATGTGGCCGGAGGATACGCGTATCGCGTTAATCCTGTCAAGCTCGGGCAAAGAGAAGTCGCGAATCCCGAATCGTTCGATCCTTTGCCGGATAAGCGTCCGTACTCTTTCTGTGGTCGCAGTCATAACGGTCCGCCGTGAAATACGCAAATGCTCGGCAACTCGTAAAGGCAATCGACCACGAGCTAAGCTTGCCAATAGTCCCGGCCGTAATCCACGAATCGCCAGGACAGAGAAGGCGAACGAACAAAAAGGCCGGGGAGGTAAAGGGATGGTAGAAATAGGTGGAAAGCACCTTGAACCCTCGTATAATCGACGTTCCATCGTTGTTCTTATCTTCTTTTACCTCCTACTTCTCCTTTCGCTCGTTCGTTCGTTGTTCATTGATACGGCGTGGCCATTTACTTGCCGATAATTTTAATTAATTAAAGGATGCGAGGGATGAAATGGATTCCGAGGGAAATTGCCACGTAATTTTCTCGATTGCTTTCTAATCATTTCGTTGCAGAGACGGAACGCTCGGGTCTTAGAATCGGAATTTCAGATAAACACGAATAGCGTGTGCTTTGTAATAACCGTGAGAGTGCAGATGCAATAAGACAAATGCGCAGGTAAATGTACAGGCGCAGACACGCTGGAATCAATCGGTCATGTTCACTGAACTTTACCGCTATGTCTGCTCTCTTAATTGTTGATTAATCCCGCGATTTTTCTCTGCTCTTCAATTTCCTTTAATTCGATTTCGCTGGAGAATTACCAAGCAATCTGCGGCGTGATCGAGCCAGGTTATATTCTTGCTACAACTCGGGTTACGGACAGATAGGAACATTTTATACCGTTTGACAAACTCGATTATCTGATTATTGCGACTTTTGTCATGAGTACATTAATACATGCGGAATGTAAATGCATATCTTAAATATTAATATTGTGAAATGTATTACTTTTATTAATATTCTATATGGAACGGTATTAACATGTTATGTGGGAGAGATTAACCTGTATAATTCTGTAAACATTTTACAGAAATTCGTTAAGCAAAAAAGATGTGCAATTTATAACACCGATGTATTTCTGAGAGCATGTTACCATTACATGCTGCAGCAGAAACATGCGTAGTCAAACAATCTATAGATGTAATTATTGGCTCCATTTTGCAAGTATACCCTTAATATCTCACACGATTAAAATTTTCTTGCAAAATCTTTTTCAAACTTCAACTTAAATCCATTATTTAATCTAATTATCAAAGTCACTCGCACACATATTTAAACATAACCTAATTTAACTAATCTTTAAGTGGCTTAGATCAAAGTTTCAGAACCACCTCCAGACATATAAATTTTTAAACAAACTCCAAAAAGTTCCCCTCTACATTATTTATCGAACGTTGAAAATTAGCTCGAGAAAGATTCACAAGTTTATTTGTGTGATCCTTGACAAAAATCATCAGTCGACCGGTCATTCTGCTTCGTCGCATGACTACCTCCGTGGGGAATCTTTGCGATGTGAGTCGTCGTGAGAATCTCAAGGGACCCTCTGACAGCATCGTGTCTGTCGGCAATCGTTCATCGAATGATTTAAACGCGAGCTTCGGTTGGAAAACGCGTGAAAGGTATCGCTACCGTGGCGATGGTATGCGCGACAGGAGAAGGACGAGTCGACGTGAAACTTTTCAAGGTGCATCAAGTTATGTAACGCGGTGTTTCTTTGCGTTTCAAATTTATTCACGCAACAAGAGATTTCCTTCTGCCCTCGAGGTCACTCCTTGAAGGATTTAGCCTTCCAGGAACACGAGACTTTGCGAATTTTTAGGACTGATGTTGCTGCAGGTGTCATATCAAGATATTTTTACATTCGTAAATCTAATAGGATATTTGGATGATCAGATAGCTTGATATTCAAATTTTTAGAGATGCCTTTTCTTGAGATGTCTTAATTTGTAGATACTTGGATTCTGAGATAGTGATGTGGACCTTAGATGTGAATCTCCAGATCTTTATTCCCTGATAGCTATATTTTTAAATGCCTACGTTCTCAGATATCTACATTCTGAAATACCTATGTCCTCAAATTATTACTTTCCCAGGCTTCTACATCTTCAGATACCTTTGTCTCTAGGTATCAATATCCCCAGAAACCTGCATCTCCAAATTACTAACTTTCTAGTTCTCTACATCTCTGGATACCTACGTTGTTTACATAGTCCCTAAATAACTAGAATCCTCGATCCTTATAACTCAACGTATATACGTCCCTAGATACCTATACTCCCAGATACCTATGTCCCAAATTACTTCACAATTTTCTACGTTCACAGATACCTACGTTCTAAAGCTATTAGCTCCCTAGATCCCTACACACTTAGACTCCTACGTCCCTAGATACCTGTGTACTTCGATACCTTCCCTAATACGTTTATCAACGTTTAAAAATTCCTCGAATTCTAGATTCGTACGTCGTCAGATTTCCACATCTGCAAGTACCTACGTCTCCAGATCTGTACATTCAGATATTCATATATGTCCAGATGCCTATCTGATCAAGTCTCTAAGCATCGATATTCCTACGTTCGAGTCCTAAGAATCTAAACAAATCTCTCCTGCAGTTTCCTACATCCTCAAATCCTTAAAACAAGAAAACCGTAGAAAAACAAGAAATGATATACTGGTAGATAACGCACATACGTCAAGAATTACGAAATAGAAATCATCGACCATTCAGACTATCCTTAAAGAAAAACTCGCGAGTGTTGTGGTAGTACGCGATAAATTTTTCTTTCTTTTTCCCCTTTTTATCGCCTCCTCATCGTCGCGTATCTTTATCGCGAGCTTCCTACGCGTCGTCACAAATCACCGCGATTATTTTTCATCGATATCCCTCGATATCGGCCGGCCATGTTCCCCCGAATCGGAATCAAATCGCGATAACCGCTCGCCGCACGTTATTTCTGCCGTCAGGACAATGCCTCTCGCGCGGCGAGGATTCACGGATCGCGCGAGTACGCGCGAACCCGCCGTACGTGTTAGAGGCGGATGCAGGTGTGCGTATATATACGCGCCTCGTCGTACAGGGCGTGTATCTCGTTGACGTAGTGCGGTGCGCTTGCGCTATCGGTATCAATGTCCTGGCGTTTCGTGTCCTGGATGGATTACCAGAGAATTTAAAGCTTCGACGGTGTGCCTTCGCGAAATATGCGTCACGACGTACGCTACGAGTTCTCTCGCTCTTTTTTTTCCGTTGCCTCTTTTACAGCCTGTGGAATAGGGTATCAGGGAATTTCGGGATAGCGGAAAATTGATCGCGTGCCGGACACGACGCGGACCCACCGGATTGCGCTTCTCTTTCCTTCCACCCCTGTTTCGATCTGCCGTTAATCGCCGCACGCTACATTTGCTATTTTCAATTTTCATGAACGTTCTCGAATGCCGTGACACGGAGATGCCGCCGGATGCTTCCAGCGGATTTCGACTGTTCAGTTTCATCATCCTCCGCGGTATTAGACTAGGCGGTACAACAACCACTGAATTATTCATTTCAATGTAGTTTTAATTAGAGTTTAATCCTTCACGCACCTGCGTAACTTTGAGGTTATGTGCCAAATTACTGTGTTAAATTCATGCCCTCCTACGCCACATTTTGCACTGTATACCCATGCTCTAATAGAATATTGTACCTTAATTACCGTTTATTATCGAGAAGCGGATTATTTGCTTGTACCAATTAATTATAGAAGTTAATTTCGCCTTATAATTTATACATTTACCGTTACCCTACAGTTACATATATCAAATTTACTACATTTTTCAACTCGTGATACTACAGTCATTTTCATTGAACTATAAGCTGGAAATTGTTGTATCGAACTCTGTATTTCGAAAGTTTCATATCTATAATGTTAATTTTAATCTTCTTTCCCAGAAATATCGAATTGCAGATTAAATTGGAATCTGATTTTCTAATTAGAATGCCATAAATGATTGTACGCATATAATAGCAGAAGCGTTTAGATATTGCGAATATTCATGACAAAAGGAATAGCTGGATCGGAGTAAATGCTCTTATCGCAAGACGATTACATATAACGTCCTTTCAATTACATTCCCACAAAGACACGTCGTATCCAATGCACTTTGTGATCCAATGAATCGTTCCGAATTTCGTCTAGTAAATTCTCAGGAATTTCCTGCAAAATTGCAACAAAGTGTCTTCGCGAATCTCTGAAAAGAACACAAAGCCTTCGGTTGCATCTCTGAACGCGTTTAATGGTGAAAACTATAGTTCTTTTAATGACAAACGAGTAACAAAGACTTCGAATGCGCAGTAAAAACTACGTAATCCTTTGCATTAAACAAAGAATAAAAAGTAACAAATGTATCGTGCAATAAACACTGTTGCTAGAATTTCTTTGACAAACAACGTCGCTGTAACTTCCGTGATAAACAACGTTGCGATCCATGTAACGTCGCTAGTCGTTGGTCATAAAAAAAGAATCGTGAAATTGGAAAGAAACTTTTTAACGTCCCGAAGGAGACTCGTGTTCGCGTTAACCAAGCTTGTTGCCCTTCCGCGTAATTCCCTCAATTCCTCCCTTTCTTGTCAACCAGCCGTAGGGAAAACGAGACGTAAAGTATATGAAATACCTTGGCAAGAAATTGCCGAGAAAACTGTTCTGCTTTCGGCTTCATCGCACTCGCTACTATAAATTTCGCTATCCTCCTGAGTGCTCTTTGCGCTGTTAATCCGTGAACGACGAAACGATTCATCATCCCGATGGATTCTTCCATTCCAGCCAACTGAGCTACTCGAAACTTCTTGAAATTGAAACGATAAGTCCGTCGTAATTGGTGTTGCCAGCACATTTGAAAATTACCATTTCCAGCTGAAGGTGGAGAAAACAGACGGATACGTTAGGATGTGTTTACGCAATCCACCTACACGAACAGCTGTTGTCTTGTATACTACACGCTCAACATCTTCATTCGAGACATCGTAAATAAAATGAACTTCGGACTGTAAGTTTTTTAATTGACGTGTGAATAAGACTATGAACGTGTAATAAGACTATTAAAATGTCTTCTGGATGAACGTTAAAGCTCCCTTTTCTAAATCTTTAAATAGCTAAATTTATGAAAACCTAAATACATCTTTAAACACCTAAATCTCTCTATTTCTAATTTCTCAAATTTCTAATTCGTCAAGCTTCTATCTCCTCAAAATCCAAATTTTGACATACAGAAAATACTGAAATTCTCAAATTGAAAAATCTAGCTCTGAAGTTTCATAATTCCAAATATGCACATGGATTCTCAGCAAGGAATGTCTCCCTGTCCTATCCCCATGTACCGAACACAATCGTTCATTCGGGCCGGTACATTTACTTGTCGACGTCGTAGCAGAAGATGAATAATTTGAAATTCTAATTGAGTCACACTGCGAGCGGAACATCGACGGTATAGACGTTCGAATGACGCAAATGTATCGTTGTTAAAAAGTCGCGCGACGGAAAACACGTCGTCGAAGCTGTTAAGAAGGTGGTTAGGAAGGACGAGGAAGACAACGGGAGGAAGAAAGCTGCGGAGGCGTGTCCGCGTGTAAAATCCACCGGGAGAAGACTTCTGGCGTGGGCTAGGCGAACGAGCAGCCTTTGCCGCATAATGGATGACTTCCTAACGACACTTTAAGATAGTTCTCACTCCTCGTCGGCCTCGTGTTTTTCTTCCGCAGCGAAATACCTGGGGGCCCTTCGGTTGTGTTGCACGCCCGTGGATTCGAGGGCTGGGGACAACCAAGAATAATAGATTTTTTGCCAATTCCTTCGTTTGCTCTACCAACTCCGGTAATGACTTAAACGCGAGACGCTGTTAAGGACTACGACCTTCCGTACTCGAGGTATATTGCCTTTTCTTTGCTCGCTACTGTCCTTTCGATGAATTTCAAATGATATTGGCAATAGCTCGTTACGATTTCTTGTTATGGCTTTCTTTGTATCTTTATTGTCTCTACGATATTTTCTGAAGAATGCATTATACTGGTTTAGGAGAAAAGCTTGCAAATTGGGGTGCAATTCGGGTAACTGTAAGAATGATATTTCAGTGCTGAGAATTAAAGGAAATTAGAAGTTAGAAATTTTTTTATTTGAACACCTTTGAATTTGATGGACTTTGAGGCCTAGGAGTTTGAGAACCCACAATTTTGAGATTGGAGAAATTTAGAAATATGTTTGATGATGTAGGAATTAGATTTGAAGATCTGGAAGTTAGGAAAATAGGAATTAAAAATGATCGAGTATACATATTCTTACCGAAAGAAGATAACATTGCACACGAGTGTGACCTTAAGTAACCCCTCGCTATATTGGTAGCAAGTACAACGAGTTTGATCAGCTGTTCGATGGCTAACAAGTTCGTAATAACGAGAGAAAAATCTCGATTGAGAGAGCAGGTGTGAATGCACCGTAGCGAGAACTCGATATTCACGGGGAAATTTGATAAACGCATAAGGAATCTCGTTCGAGCAGCTAGTTACGCTACAATTGGTCCGTGCTAACGAACGATGCTATCGATATTCCCGTAATTTGTATACCGAGCAGACTTCTTCTTTTTTCGCCGGCGTTCCCAGAGAGCAGAGTATGCTTCCTGGTTGCATCCTCGTTACAGCTTATCGATAAATCCCCGGCAAGCGTGCAACACCGCGAATCTCGCGCGTAAAGGGGATCGTTAATAAATAACGAGCATCCGATTGATTTAATAAATGCATTCTAATTAGCGTAATGCAGTCGCCCGAGCGCGTTTCCGTATCGATCCCGATGGCTCGTTCTTGATCCTGTTACACGCTCGATCGATCCGCACCGGAGACGATTAATCAAGGAAACGCGACCACACGCTCGCGGAATCTCTTCTAACAGATGTTACGTCTGGGACACAAAACCTTTCGAGCTGCATTGTTTCGGTCGCGTACCGCTTTGGGAGACTAGCAACCGGCGGAAAGTTCTTCGGGACACGGTGTTTCGTCGCGGAGCCGACATTACAAGCGCGAAGTCTTCCCCGAGAAAAGTTATGCTCGGGGTGCCTCGTCGGAATACAAAGGGGGCCCCTGCGTGATCCTTCACCGCTCCGAACAATGCACCGTGAAGCATGGCCGCTCGTTTCCCGTGTCCCGCACCCAACAACAGCTCGAAACTTCGCGAATCGCGAGAATCGTTTCTAATATCTGGTACTGTATTTTACCTCTCGCTAGTTCGAAAATTCACCCGATCAAGCAATTCGACAATTTAACCCTTTACGCTATTTTCTCGCTTGACTCGTACTTACACTTCAGCTGTAATCGATTTTACTCCAATTTTTACTACGCTTCAAGTCCAACTATAATTGCATAATAGACATTTCAACTTTCAGTCTCTGTTTTAATATTGTACCTATGATTAGTCTTGATCACCTGACTAATCATAGAGCAAGGGTTTTGTAATTTATATGAAATTGTATTATGCACTATACGTATACATTGCTTGAGCTGCAAAATTTATTCGCACATTTTTAATATCGTACAATTCTCCCAGATATAATCTCATTGGTAAATGTCAGAGACCTTACAACAGTTATAGTGAACACAGTATGTATATGTATTTCGGTTAATTTTTATTCGCAAGGAAATTGTCGGGAATCAGAAGAACGGCAAGAAACGCTCGCGGTAATGTGATTCGAACGCAACGCTACTTAACGAGATAAAGTTTGTTGGTAGTTCTTAACGCAGCGATAAAGTGCTCAGAAGTAAGAATCGAGGATATCGTAACGCAGTTACTCGCGGGAAATAAGGGCGATGCAATTTTGCCCGGGTAATAAATGCGACGGTTGTTGGCTTTCTTTTTCCCTGAACGCCATTCTCTGTGTTTTATCAATGATCGTTAAAGAAGAGGTCTGGTAGAAATTGTCAGATTGCAAATAACACGTTTCCGGTCCAAATTCGATGCCCACTGACACGTTACACCAGGGAAGCAATTCCTTGCTAACACGAGGAAAGCGCTGCGGTCGCGATTAAACAACCGCGTCTGCTGATTAACGAACGTGCCGCGATAATCAAGCAAGTAACTGGCCACCATTGCCATCAAACACCCGTCTGTTGGTTAGCAATGGATCGTTTAACCTCGTTTCAGCTATCAAACAGATTCCCGATGAGAACTGTACACAGTCTCTCTTCTCCTCAGAACCAGGATCGAGCCCCTTGTACGACGGCTCCGTACGCGTCATCCGTGAAGCGACGGTTTCCGCAACAGGAAATGCGAAAATCTTTGATGTAATCGCCGGTAAAGCTGATAAAAGTAAATCGAGACGTCGGTGTATTACACGATATTGAAATATCTATTGATAGATATTTCGTTAGTGATGACATTTGAAAAAGAACAGCAGCAATGTTCGCTTTTCAATCGTGTCTGCGAATCGAACGACTCGCTCGAATCTCTCTCTTTGGATGAATTTTTTATTCGATAACTGTTCGATCGTGGACACCGTTACTCTTCTCTTTGCTCCGCCTCGAATTTCGTTCGTAGAAATCGTGTCCTGGCCCGGTCAATCATGGAGGAAAACTATTTTTCCTCTCTGTTTGCTCGGCTTCCTTCCCTTCTACTCTCGACAATGGTTCCGGGGCCAATTTACCTGGTGAACTCCATCAGCAGAGCTTTTATTAACGCGACAATCGTAGCCCGCCAACGGTATTGCCGGATATTGATTTCGAATTAGCAAGATTGTCGGAGGCAGATCGTCGCGGGTGAATAGAAATCGACGAAAGAATGAGCCTGTAATCGAATCATTTTCCTATTGTGCAATATCTTTACTTCCCTCGGGCGTTCGTAATACAATCTTCAGATAACGTATCAGGCTTTTCGATGTTTTCGGGCGGTAATATATGTGGTAATGTAACGAGTAATGACACTAGGCGTAGTGATAATATGTGGTAATACTGTTTGTGGCTATTAGTTATGATAATTAGTACGCTGAGTAATTCAACGTGTAGTAATTCAATGCGCAGCAACTCAAATCTTAGTAATTCCACATGATGTAATTCAACGCTTACTTACTCCACGCGTGGTAATTTAGCCCTTACTAACTCCACGCGAGGTAATCCAGCGCTTACTAATTCCACGCGTGGTAATTATAAAGCGTGGTGATGCAACGCGTGATAATTGCAGTGTTTACTAACTCCACGCGTGGTAATTTCAACGCCTGCTAATTCCATGCGTGGTAATCCAGCGCTTACTAATTCCACGCGTGGTGACTATAATGCGTGATAATCCAGCGCTTACTAATTCCACGCGTGGTGACTATAATGCGTGGTAATCCAGCGCTTACTAATTCCACGCGTGGTGGCTATAATGCGTGGTAATCCAGCGCTTACTAATTCCACGCGTGGTGGCTATAATGCGTGGTAATGCAACGCATGGTAATTCCAGCGTTTACTAACTCCACGCGTGGTAATTTCAGCACCTGCTAACTCCATGCGTGGTAATCCAGCGCTTACTAATTCCACGCGTGGTGACTATAATGCGTGGTAATCCAGCGCCTACTAATTCCACGCGTGGTGACTATAATGCGTGATAATCCAACGCTTACTAATTCCACGCGTGGTGACTATAATGCGTGGTAATGCAACGCGTGGTAATTCCAGCGTTTACTAATTCCACGCGTGGTAATTTCAACGCTTGCTAACTCCACGCGTGGTGACTATAATGCGTGGTGATCCAACGCGTGGTAATTCTAACGTTTGCTAACTCCACGCGTGGTAATTCCAGCGTTTGCTAACTCCACGCGTGGTAACTATAATGCGTGGTGATCCAACGCGTGATAATTGCAATATTTCTTAATTCCACGCATGATAATTCCACACATGGTAATTCCATGCATAGTAATTCAGCGCAATAATTCCTCGCGTAATAAGAGAAGGTATGGTAATTGAACGCTTGGTAATCAAATTCGAGATAATTCAAGATCTGACGTAAATACGACGCGTTGACCTCATTCGTGGTAATACAACGCGTGGCGATATAGCGTTGAAGTCCACCGTCGGTTCGATCGAACCGAAACTGCAAATTACAAGGCCAAACACATAACTGGTCTCGAAGGCAAGAAATTAGTCCAACAGTGTTGCAGAACTGGAGTCAAATTAATGCTTGTAACGAAACACCATTACGTAGATTATGGCTGTATAATTTTATCGTCCCGATACACGGTACCGCTTAATCGGTCATAGAGCAGGGGTACAGCGATGCAACGGAGAAGTGGTACAAGGTATAAGGGACAGGTTTACGGGTTGCATAAAAAACGTCGAGATGCTGGTGCAAAATTGCGTGGCTCAGAGGTTGAGGCAGCTGCCGTGCTAGATAATGGAACGGCTTGCGCAAAAAGAAGTGGATCGACATTAATCTTCGCCCTGGGGGCCCGCTCGGTTTACACGAAAAAGAGGGTGGAAGTGCATAAAGGTGTCTAATTATTGCGTGGTTGCAATGAAATTGCGTTGCCACGTGATAAATTAGCCGGTGTGTGTCGGTTAATGGAACACTTTTACAGACTCGATCCACTCTTACACGATGTGGGAGGGCCTACAAAAAAAATAGGAATATTTCAGGGATAACTATTGAATATATGAGTATGGACTATCGGGAATCTATCGAACTACAATTATATTGCACAGAAGCTCGTAAAATATAGCTGATGTTACTTTTAGTTTGTAACTTTTAGATTTCAGAATTTGGAATTTTTTAAATATTGGAAAATTGGAGTATAGGGAAACAGAAAAATTCATCAATTGAGAATTTGTGGAATTGAACATTTCAACAGAAACCTCGACACTCCGTTCAGGAAGGTTTTTTAACTTTTCGAACATTGGAAAATGAATATCAGAAATCTGGAGATTTGATAATGTAAGAATTGGGAAGTTTGGATTGTAGAACTTTAAGACTCTGGAATCAGAAGTTTAAAAATTTTGAAACAGGAATTTGAACTAAGATTTGAATGACTTAAGGTTGACCTAAATTTTCACTCGCAATATGTGACCGCAATAATAAAAACGTGTCGCTTAATAACTTATGCAACATGTCTATATTTGTCTCGAAATTTTTGCATGAGGTGGATCTCGATGACACCGATACTGCAACTATTCGATGACGTGGCCGTCACCAAGGATGCACGGTTGCGATAATGGAATGACGACGATTACCGCGGGACGTAATTAACCTTTTCGACTGGCGGAGACTACGTGAGCCTCGAGAATCGATAAGCTCGCAAGTATCTGTGGTTGCGTCACACGCGATTATCGTTGGATGCGAATTTAATGATGGAATTTGAATACCTCGTTAGACGGGACCAGAAGAGGGACACGATTCGAACGGGAAAGAAGCAGGCTGAAGAATAATAGGCTTCTTCAGACGTTCGCTGTATTTGCGGATGGTAAATATAATTCGAGAATGATTACTCTCGAATCGTGGCTAATGTGACCATAAGTGTAATGATGTTTTATATATGTGGAAAGAATAGAGACATTAATCTCTGGAATAGGTTGAAGTCTGAATAAAATGTTTATAAATTTTCGGGATATAAATTCGTAGATTGTTTGTGGGGTTTTAGGTGCAATGTTTGTGGGAGTAAATAGGTTAAAATATAAACAAGTATTAAATTTGATAGATGTCAAAATAGGCTTTGATATTTATTATCACTGATTTGATACCAAACTGTAATGTTTCAGTGTAGATGTATTTTCATTCTTTGTTATGTTTTCATTGGTTTTATTGGTTGACCCACTTATGTAGAACTATCCTGAGACATCGAATAAATATGAAGTTTTGTGGTGGAGTTTACCGGCAATCGCTTTCTGCCATTCAGCGCGTTAAACTGCAAATGTTTTGAATGGGAAGGTCGAAAAATCTGTGGACGAAAGTAAGTAGTTTACACTTGAAAGTTTCGTACGCTTTCATAATCGAGTGCCGTGCTCTAAAAATGGTGGAGACGGTTCTAAAGTCGCGTGTAGCCTTGAAAAGAATCGTAAAACTTCCCGACGGAAACTATCAAGTGCCCTCCAACGTGTTTGACGACAATCTCGAATTTCCGATAGAAGCCAACGAACACGTATAGGGCTTCGGTCGATGCTTTCGTAGTAAACGACACGCGAGAAACGGCCATAAAAATCTTTGCCATTAAAGCGTTTCCCTTCCGAGGAAATATACAAGGAGAGAAAGAAGGTAGTAAAAAAAGAAACGAATAATACGAAAGGGAGTATATATTTCTTAGGCAAGGGACACCAGAGTAATCGAAGAAAGGGAGGCGAAATCCTCTTAAGGTTATGCCCGTTTTTCTTTTTTCACGACGCTCGTTCATTGTGCCGGGAGAAATTAGCGGACGACGAGGTCTATGATTAGAATGAAAAAATGAGAATAGGCATAGGTGTGCGTATGTATTGTGTGTGGGCCGAGGTAGAGAAAGCACATCGAAGACATTATGGCTGTTGTGCATGCACCGCTGATTCGATCTGGCGCCGCGCCTTCGCACGAACTAATAATTAGACACGTTTATGCAATTCCACCCCTCGGCGCTAACCGGGCGACAACCCCTTCGCTGCAGTTGCCTTCTTTTTTCAATGACAGAATGGATTTTACGCTCGGAATATTTTATCAGCTACGTTCAATTTCTTTAGCCCTGCGTACCTTCAAATTTGGACAATGGGTACATTATGATCAGGAACTTGATATAATCAGTCATTTTAAAAAATCCTACATTTTTTATATGAAGTTCACTTTCATCCCTACCTAGTCACAGCCTAACATGCCACTCTCTATAAAATAATATTATTTATCATCTCCACCATATGTTGCCATCAGCTTCACAAAAAGCCAACGACGATAGCTAAGCTTAATATCAGCAGTTAAACGCTTCGAACTTTAGAAACAAGTCAATAGCAGTGTAGTAGCCGATGATTAAATATAACTACCTATCTTTGATATCAAATTGATGTTTAAGGCACGCATGAAAATACAGGTAATTTGCAAGGTAATCGATTATTAATCGTTGTCGGAGGTTCGAATGGGCTCGGGAACTCTTATTAGTCGCAATGACTGCTCAGAATGAGCCAGGCGCATTTCAACAGGCAGTTGTGTTAGCGCAGCGTATTTTGACGCAACATAAATCGCGAAACGGAGAAAAGATCAAAGCCGAGGATCGACGGTCTTCTTTGATCGAGAATACCTGAGCGGTCTGTTCGTGGAGGTTCTCACGACGTGCACGACTGTGCTAAGTGTATCCTGCCAACGCAACCTGAAAACGAAGTAGCCGTGTCAAGGTCTTGGCGACGAGACTCGCAAAGTGCATCGCAAACAAACAAGCCGTGTCCTCTTCAACGGTGTTCCGTCCAAGATCTACCTCTTTCGAGCGAGAATTTTTCACCAACACGAAAATCTCGACACCGGTGTATCTCCACGGTTGCCTCGCGGCACGCTCGTTTGGGAAGAAACGCGAACACCGGGCGAATTAAATCGTCGCGACGACGCTACGTGCCTTTTTCAAACCTCTCTTTTCACGTTCTCCTCCGTTTTCCTTGCCCGACAACTTAAACATCGCTGCTCCTCCAACTTTAGACGCTTCCCGACTTTCTGTGCTGAAATTACAGCCGAAAGTGGGTTCACCGTGAGATCAAGCATTTTCTGCAGCAACGGTTTTGCTTTGCCCGAGCAACCTGGTAACTCACTTGAATACAGCAGTGGAAACAAGGTAATTTAATGCAAACGGACGAAATTATGGCTCGTTTCATCATTAACTCGTCCGCTATTTTTATGGTATTTCAACGAGAAGACATTTTATCCGGTGTACAGGTATATAAGGATAACTCGTTTAGCGAGAGAGAATAAAAGGATGTTAAGGAAGAGTCACTTTCGGTGCTGCAAGTTATTTTTAAAATATTAACCTTGTTTAAAGCTTTCTCCTTGCTTTTTATCAATTATTGGATTTTATTCAAGATATGTTCTGCGTTATTAGCCATTATAACAGAAATTTAACATGATTCTTTAAAACAAGATAGAATTTCAACACATAGTTTTTACATTTATTCTCTTGACCACTATACAATAATGAGCTTTCACCATGAGTTTCAAGAAAATTGTAAGTGAAGGAATTACCTATCAACCTTATTCATGAAAAAGAGGAGGGTTGTTACGATTTTCGTTCCATTATGTTCGAGCAACGTTCTCAGCGAATGGAGTAGCCTCGAAATATTTATTTTCATTATTTAACAATCTTGTTCGGCAAATAACTGGCCAGGGATTGCCGCAATATTGGCGATAGCTGCTCTTACCGGTTCGAAATGCCCAAATAACTGTCGAACACATCGCGATGTGACGCATCTGGCGTGGTGTATCGTTGAATTTTTAACGGGGCAGTCATTTCCATCGATCCGCTTGCTGTTTCCGTGGTGAGAGTTTTCGAGAACGTCGGACCCGTCGAATGTCGATTCGATCGGTCGATCAGCGAACGGAAATACGATTGCGCCCGAATTTCGAAATAATCTATGACGATGATGGAATTGCAGTCGTCTCGGGCTTGAATGGAAAATCGGCTCGACGAAATTCCGCGCAAACACGAAAAACTGCCTGGTTCCGGGCGAATCAACATCGCGTCCCGTCACACCGCGGTCAATATACGATATAAAATGAATTGCGCGTGTTATTTCGAAACTAACGCGATCGCGGTGTTCTCCAATCAGATTTCATCTTCTCTGAATAGCTAGAAATTCTATTATTACTTTGGACACGGCTATCCCAAAATTCTCCGAGAATTAACAATTCTGCATTTCCAAGCACTTCTAAATTTACCTCGAAGAGTTCAGGAACCACAGAACATATTCAAATATTTCTGGCTCTGTCGAAATTGTAATTTCACATCAATAAATATAGCATAACTCAATTCACAGATATAGACTTTTTAAGAATATTCATATACATAGATTAGTTATACATATATTTAGAATAGTTTTAATTCATACAAAATAAAATCTCATCCATTGCAGTCATGTATCCTATTATATGTATACCTAACAATAATTTCCTACTAATTTCCTTTTATCTATTAATGCCTGTACATGTGATAATAATTACCTATTTACGTAACAATAAATATTTAATAACAATAGCCAGTATTTATCTAGTAATAGGAAAAGTTGCAACGCGATTGAACTTGTAGAACATGTTGGCCATCAGTGGGTCACGATCCCCCGAAACAATAATTCGTTTCGTTCGCTAAAAACGCGATCTCCCACGCGAAGACTCTCTCCTCGAGCGGGACACTTCCGGTATCGTTCACAACGGAGATCGTGGAGGTGTTTCGATTTCGCAAGGATAATGTCGCCTTACGTAAGTCAGCCGGAATGCGCGTGTAGGTGCTTCGTCGCACGGTGTACAACGGCGAAAGAAAGTCCGAGGGAGCGTGCACACACGATTCCACGGGAGCTGCATTCGTTGCAACAGCGACCCGTCTCGATCGGCGAGCGACGAAACGCAACGAAGGCGGAGCTGCTTGCTTGCGGTTTATATACGCGAGAAACAAGCGACCAGGCAACCGACACGGAAGGCCTTGTCCGCCGGGACTACCTAACTGCATCGTGCCCACGCGTTCACCAGGACAGGGAAAAAAGACCAGGGAAAAAGTCGTGCCAAGGTCTTCGCTAAACTAACACGACGAGAAACCTCTCACGGTGACCAATTCTGGGATAAAATGATCTCCGGAAAGATTCGAAATTCTTTCTTGATTACTGAATAATCGTTTGAATTAATTAGAGAGATTTTGGTGACTCAGTGAATACCTTGAGATGAGGTAATGATGTATGATATCAGGGCTTATGATATAGTATCAGGAATTGGTGTTCGTTAAGGACTCTGAGATATGAGACATTTAGAAGTTTAATACAGTGATGGATAACTGTATTCATGAGTAGCCCTTCTGCAAATGCGAAGACTGAAAGTAATATATTTACGAATTTACAAATAATAAGTTTCTTGAAATTATTAAATACTGAAATGGTCAAATTCGCAAGTAGCTAAATTCTGAAATCGCAGAATTCGTAAATTATCCTTCGACCAGGTCCGCTCATCGCCGTTTCAACAAATGATGAGTCGTAAAGCTGTTACGTGTAAGATCATCTTTTTTGCTCTGGCAGAAATCAAATTTACTACGCATTTCGTCACGCCACTTTGTCCGTTACGCAACTGTAATTTGTCCCGAGGAACAGAAGAAAGAAGGAGAGGAAAAAAGTGATATATCTCATTTGCTGCTCGTTAATACGAAAATGATTTCTCAACTTTTGACACACTTTGGTGGGTTCTTGGATTCATGAGCATGCAAAATTGGCCGGTTTCACGAGCGAGTTACGTCACTCGAGAAGGTGAAAGCGATCTTGATATCGATGAAGAAAACGAGACAAAAGAAAAAAGTTGAAGCCCGAAACGGTTAAAATTCCATATTTGGGTCAGTCCGAAGAGCGCCGCGAGAGGGACGCCCTTTTCATTTGCATACGTAGCTACATCTGTAATGGCAGACCCGCCTGCGAGACTCGTACACGCCTTCGCATAATGCCTTCTGATGCATTATGTATGCTTCACACCCTTCTGATGATTCGGAAAATCACGGTAGGGTCGTCGTGGACCGTCTGTCTTCGTGCACGAACCAAGAATCGTGTCGCGTCTACGACGATGCGTGTCGTGCCGGCACTGCAAATCGATTCCCGGCGAAAATATAGCCTTCGACCTGCCTCCTGATCGATTAGATCGAACAATCGGTCTGCGAAGACCGTGTTTGCGATGCATAAAATAAGAACCGGCGAGAAAACGCGTGGCAAATTCGAACGTTCTTTTCTTTCTAATTTTCTTGCCGGAACCGTGAACGTGCAATAAAACGAGCTGCAATTGAATCGCGACGCTTCTTTTCAAACGGAATTCCTTATGCATGCCGGTTTTAATCGCGTTCCATGGTCCGAGAACATTTGAAAACGCACGTTCGAGTGCGGAGAACGAAATTAAGCTCGCAGTGTGCTCGCCGTTGTCTAAAAGCACGGTTAATCTTTCGACTTTTTCCACGGACTGATTAACGCGTCCGGAGCGGAATTGCTTCGAAACGAGAACATGGCTGATTTGCATAGGGTCGCGATTAATTATCGCGGAATTGCGTGGAAACAAAGTCGGCTAATTACGGTAGACGACCAACGACAATTCTGTATAACGTATGAGTATGTTAGTCAGACATCTGAGATAATTTGCGTTTTAATGCGAGCTGTCGTGAGGAAGATTTGTCGACGCGTTATTATGTTTTCTAAGTTTCTACATTCCCAAATTTTTATACTTACAAGATTACTATTATTAAATCAAGATTCCTATATTATTAAATCTCCATATTCCAAAGTTATCAAATTTAAACAATTCTACAATTATTTTCTGTTAAATATATTCGTAACGATGTAAAAAAGATATAAAAACGTAGAAATTTTTTTATTGGAGAGTTCTGACGTATTAATAAAAAATGATTACGTATCAGAAGAATTTCTTAACGAAGTTGCTTTATAACCGTCTCGTGGCCGAAGGGGTAATATAAATCACCGTTTACAGAGGTAAATTAACCGTGTTCCGGGGTCCGAGCAACGAAACAGACGAACGCGAATTTATCGGCACGGAGCAGTTCATTAGGTTCTTGAATCATTGAATTTCAGAACGGCCGGTAATAGATATTGTCCACACGAGATAGGGCTCGCGACAAATGAACGAAAAAGTATCGCGCATAATTCAGCGGGGTTCGTCCTTCGTGAATCGTCCCTCTCACGAAGGATTCGCCAGACGCTTCGGTTTTTTCTGTCCCCGAATGAAAGAGAAAGGAGGAGAAAGAACGGGAAGATGTACAGGAGCAACGGTGAGACGGGGAGCGTGGATTGGGAACGTCCGAGCTTAATCCACGCTAATTAAATCGCGGACGTAAACGAGAAACGGTTTGCCTTGGCGCGTTCGTGACTCGCGAAAATAAAAACACCAACGAAGCGGAGAAAAGGGAGAGTCGCGGCGAGACCGCCCGAAAGAGGACGGTGCACATGCATAAATTATTCCCGAAACTGCACGACGATCGAGCAAAGAACCAGACTCGATATGAATCGCGTTAATCGTGCTAATGGAAATTGATTTGTCGTCGTGGATACTCTAACCTTCGCTTTTGCTGCAACTTTTAGGGGTTTTGTCAGAAGGTCACATTCCATCGCTGCGATTCGATAGATTAACCTCTTAATCATGTAGGATGTCATTATTTTAAAAAACGTATCGTTTGTAACAATTGTGTTATTGTTGGTGCAATTACATGTGGATCAGGGTATGTTACACCACTTAATATGGATTATAGGCTGTCTCCAAATACAGAACCTCTTCAATTAATGTGAATCTTAGGACATAAACTCGTACATTTTATATTAAGAACCTAGAAATTTTCAAAGTCCTTCAAGCTTAATATACAAATTTCTGAACGTACAAACTTTGGTATATAAATGCAATATCCTACAACCTAACAGCAATGACTCTGAATGCAATAGCCTGAAGTTTAAATACAAATCGCAATTTAATAATACAAGTAGTCTGTCTGAAAAGAACTGATCATCTTCCATAACCTTCATCATGAATTCTGAGAATACAATAAATTCAACAATAAATTCGTGGATTAAGTTTGATTTGACAAACGCAGTCCATCGAAATAGATTGAAGAGACCATAGAAAACCACGAAATCCAGAAATTTCGTAAGGATATTTGTCTGTTTCGAGCGAACAGTGTGGTCGTTCGAAACGGGAGGGAAATACCGTCTGTCTATAGAGTGAGTGACGGGTGGCGGGCAAGTTTTATAAAATTCATATAAATTCAGGATATACACGCGATTCCCGCAACGCGCGTCCCGTCGCCGCTATGTTTTCCAACTTCCATCAGGAATTTCGTTGCATTCGTATTCCCAACATGCGTGTAATTCATAAGCACTTCCATTTCGTGGAAAAGCGTGTCCGGTGTATAAACAGGCTAACACAAAAGTGTGGGAGAAACAAGGGAGTGTATGATGACGGAGGGTGATGGTGGTTGAAAAAAAAGAGGAAATTGAGGGAAAGCTGGCCGCGCGAGTCATAACACGCGACTCGCATAAAATGTGATTCCCTTTTGTTCCTCAATTAACATAAACGCGGTACACGACCGGCCAACAATTGGCATGTTCAATACGTTCGAAATTATAGCCGGGTTATTGAGTTTTTCCTTTGAATGTTCCAGACCACTTTTAATCGCGATAAAATTGATCGATTCGGTACTGAAAGTCCATTTTATCTTTCATTAACTTGGTTTTAATTTCTCGATAAGTCGGCTGATAGGTACAGCCATTGAAATAACCGTTTGTGAAATACCGACGACAGCGTGGTCCCGGTCAAACATCTAAATACGCCATTAAAACGAAGCCCGGGAGTTTGGTCCGATGAAAAAGAGGACAAGCGGGACGATAGAAGATAGGTGAAAGGCCAGCGACGACACACCGGCGACTCCTCCGCCATCGATGGAACTAAAGGACTCTCTGACTAGCGCAATTAAAGCGGAGAAATCTTTCGTAGAGATAAGGTGGTCATCCGGATGCTCGCAGAGGGGAAAAAGGGGAGTACAACAAGAGAAAAGAAGAAAGGAAAACGGTAGAGGCCTCTGCTCGCGTACGACCGTATTGGATATACACGAGACCTCTGATAAAAAGATGTTTAATCCTACCTTCTTCTATGCCTAATTAAGGATATTGTAATTGTAGTATCGTTCGAACTTTCTTCTATCTCTTCATCCTTGGTAAAATTGCAAAGTATTCAAGTTTTCAGCTCCCTAAATTCTCAAATGTATAAATGTTTAAATCTTCAAACGCCTAAGTTTGAGAACATTTTCCAATCTTTTTATCCATAATATATATAGAAATTCCATCGTGACCGCGGTATTACCGTGCAATTTAAAAGGACAACGTAGTCAATGACCCCACTCGCAGATACGTCCAGAGTTACCACTTTATCCGAGAGAAAATGTGTCAGCGGTGGCGATGGAACACGATTCAGAGACAGTCGTCCTCTGATACTCGATATCGTCCTCCTCCGGGCACAAAAGGACCTCCAACCCGGTTATATTTCTTTTTCCTTTTACCTCGTCCCTTTTCTACTTGGCTGCACTGACACCGTTTTCAGTCCCGATGTTCTTCTCGCGAGCTTCTCGCGTGTCCTCCAATCTCGACGGAAATGGCCGTAATAGCTGCGCTGTCTGTCGTTTTATCGGGCGTTCTCATTAATCGAGGAAACGAAAAAAGACGCCGGCGAAAGAGGATGAGGATGAACAACAGAGAGCTAGGAAATAGGTCACTTTCTGATAAAGTGAACACGGCAGTCGAAAGAAAGTCCAGCGATGATGATGGCCGTACGCGATTGTGTGCGAGCAACACGTTCGGAACAGAGAACGAGAGGGTGCAGAGGCGACAATGAGCCCAGTTGACCACCATCGATCGATGGTCCACCCCGAGAGCCGCCGATTACCACCGAGAATTTCTAATTAACCATTCGGCTCCTTACCCTGGCCACGCGAGGTTACCCATGAAAGCACCGTTTTGCTTTCATCGTTAATTTTCAGCTTCCTGTTGGAACAACCCTTTTACCATTTCTCTCTTTTGTCTTATTCACTGTTAACGCTTGGTCAATATTTAGGTTAGATCGTTTAACTCTTTTGGTCCAGAAGGCTGGTCGTTTCATACTCTTATTTGGAGAATCTTTCAGAGTTTGTCGAATAAGAAATCTCGTTTACGTAAACGAGGAGTACATGTGTTATCGAGTACATATTTCTAAATCCATACGTTCATGGATACTTAGATGATCAGGATTAATTTCTTAGATTTTTAGAACCATAGATAGCTACATTCTTGGATGTTAAGCATTAAATCTAAGACTTGTAGTACCTAGTACCTAAGTATGTTATAGCGATCTTAAGTATGTTACATCTTACACCAAAGTATCTAGACCATAAGTATCAAAGTTCTATTCAAACTTCGTAAGGAAAATAAAAGTTCCTTAAAAGAAAGCTTGCCCCAATAAAATATGACGGACAAATATATCCTATCCACCATAACTTTTTTCCTGTTTCAAACTCGACTCCTTTCAATAACTTGCATACATTGAACAGCAGTATTTCGCTAGTTTTTCAATTTTTCCAGTCATAAATTGTCATCGCAGTGGCACGGAGGAAACACTTCCAAGCCAAAACGATCGTTTCAAGAAGTTGGCCGCGAAACATCGAAGAAATTTGCGGCAAGCGTTCGACCACTGGGAACGGTTAATTCCGTAAAACTGATAACGCGTATCTGATCCCCAAGTCGGTGCACGTACGCCCGATGATACCACTAGCTTGCGTCTGCTACGTGGAACAACGTTGCCGAGTAGCTGGCGAGTAGTTGGAAGTTTGGGAACTGGTGTACGGAGAGTCGTATCTACCTGTGACCCGATCCATGGCGCTGCACTTCTATTAACGTTACCGCCACCGCGTCCGGACAAGCCTCGTACTAATTAATCGTACGTCTTGCTCGGGAGCTGACGTGCTAGAGTTCAAGGGGAATCCCAGACGTCCGAGGAATTACGACTCGAGGACGCGATCCCGGATTTCGAAAGGCGTCCGACTCTCCGGTGGCCCTGTCTTTGATTCTAACTCGATTACTTAATACCCGCTTGGCGATTAATCGCGTGAACATCGGACAAACGTTTAATGTATTCACCGTCAAATCTCCGTTAGCTAGATTTTTTCAATTTTGAAAGGATATGTCTTTAATTACCTTCTGTATGACATATTTCGCCATTACAGATTCACTGTATAACTGTACTTTTACATTAAATGGTAGTTTAATATGAATTTTGGTATGATATAAGTGGATCGTAGGTTATTTCATCATTTAAGAGGGCTGTAATTTTCTGACGGTCACACGAGAGGGTGGTTGATAATAGACATCCAGATTAAAGTCATTAAAGGTGGTATTCTAAGCATATTCTAATAGACAAATTCCATGTTAGAAATTCATTTGAAGAAAAATTATAATACTGTACATTTTTAATAAGGGGTAGAAATGATACAAAAATTATGAGTGAAAAAGATAAGAAATGTTTTTTACAATTTTAGAAATATTGAAATAACAGTAAATTTAATTCATGTTCAATGAAATGCAAAAATTGTATAAAATATTATTTATGTAATTCGCAATAGAATGCAACGAAGGGTTCATTTAACCAAATACGATCAACGCTTTATACGAAAAGAATTCTCATATTTTCAACGAAATGTGGATAATAAATTAATGCACTATTGTTTCCATGAAAAATCGATATATATTTTTTTTGGCAAATAACTGAAGAATAAAGTGGATAGAGGAACAAAAATTGGAAGGAGTTCTCTCATTTTCGCGTCACGATTATTCCAGGGAAAAGGATTTAATTTTCCAACTTCCCTCTCATCGACCGGTAGGTACACGGATTACCAGTTTGCATATCGATGCAGTTTTAATTAACGAAGGAATATCGCTAATCTAGGTTCCCGATGAAAAAACGTGAAACAAGGAAAAAAAGCGAAGGCAAGCCGTACAAGTTGGCTGATAAAGGGGCGCGCAGGAAGCGCGTCGCGTTAAATTCATCGTTATCGAGGCAACCCCTTATATTCTTTCGTCTTCTTACAATGTCGTCGTGATCTTCTCCCCGGTATTCTATTCGGTTCTATCGATCAGGCTACTCCGCAGCCTGGCTCCCATGCAAACACACACGACACGGGGGCGAATGCGGTGAAACTGCTGGTATCTGCGATCGTTGCAGGCAGTAACAACGGCAGTTAATGTCCGAGGGCCCGTGCCTGGGTACTTCGTAACCCAATGAACAGATACAATCGGAACATAGATTAACTGCAATATAGACCTCGCGGCTCTGACTCCATGGCCTAGAGAGGACAGAGAGAGAAAGAGAGAAGTGGAGAAGGGTTCCCAACAGCTTTGGAGTCGTAGTCGAGGACGATCGCCTTATAATTGTCGGGCAAACTGCGATCGTTTCGTGATCTCTTGATTGTTTTATTTTCACCGACTTCTACCTGGTGTCCGGATATCTTTACACAAGTTTAGCAACTTGGTAATTCCCGGATTTGGAGGATCAAGTTTCGGGATTTAGAAATGCAGAAAATCGAGAGGACGAAGATTCAGGAATTTGGCAATTTCATGATATTGAAATTTAGAGATTTGTACACTGTTGGAAGTAGAGTGTTGGAAAGAGGGTGGAAAATTTGAAGATTTAGAAATGTGGATTACGAATCTGAGGAAAATTGAGGATTTGAAAGCTTGGGGATTTGAAGATACAAAAATTTAAGGCAACTTGAAAACTTAAAAATTTGTGTTCTTAAAAATCTTCAGATTTAAAAATTTTAGAACTTCATCTCCGACACATATAAAGTCCCTTGTAAAAAAAAATTCTCTGTCACTCTGTTCTATTCCAAAGAAAAGATACGAATTCAATTTTCAGCTCTCCTCCATTTCAGTCGAATTTTCTCCCAAGTTTCAAGAACGTGTCCGAAAATACAATCTTAAATACAATCTTTAAAGAATCTGGCAACGAGCCACCGGGGTTCTCGCTTCAAGATCGTTTACTTCATTTTCGTAGCAATAATCGCGTTTATCTCTCGCTTACCAGCATCGAGAAGAAGGGCTAACCTGACCCAGGCGAGCAACGGCATTCTTGGATACCGGGTGGCGCCTATTCATCTCGTCGGACGAGTTATTATCCCGAGCCGAAATGCCGGACTGGCTTTCCGGTACACTGTGACGATGTTTAACTTGTAGTCTCGTCATGGTCTCCATAAACGCAAACGCGTAATACCTGTGCACAACAACTGGAAGTCCTGGTGACGGAGAATAATCGTTTGCAGCGAATATCCGGTATCCGAAGAATGTGGGAGTCGGCAGTGCGAGGCTCGCCTAATCGGCCAGACGTATATGTTAAGGGACGAGCATTTTTCATACTTATCGAAGCCAGATCGCAAGTCATTGGATCGCAGTCATTTAAACCGAGTCGTTTCAAGTTTAGAGAATTATGCGGGTTGTAAGCTTTGAATAACTTTAGAAAATTAAACTGGTAATCGGTGAACAGTTGATGGTGAATTAAGATGTAGGAATATTTTAGTGGATTAATTAATTGAAATATTCTTGGACAACTCGTTTCGAAGGATTAAATGTGGCATAACCTTTATGTTTTACATGTTTGAAATAAAATTTATATAATTTAGCAACAAAAGCTAGGCTAAGATTCAGAGTAGATCTGTTCGATATGAAAGGAGAATCGTGTTGGAAAAATGTGGTTAATTGGTAAAGTATGATGAATTAACGGGGATACAGCGCGAAAGTTCGAAAGTATTTTCACTGGCGACAAGAGCCGAAAACGGCGAAGCAAGGACATGCAGGTGGCAGGTGGTCGGCGGTGTTCCAGACAGGTTCGGGTCTCTGATCCTTTGGTAAGGACGCGGCGTGGCGAATCAAGCGGAATATGCTCAATCCCGGTCCGCTCCCACCATAAGAATCGACGACTTCTCCTTCTGTGTCTTCCATATATTATCGATTTCTTGCAAATCACGGTACGAATTCGATCGTAAATCACGCGCGAATCTCTCCTTTCTCTCCGTCTCTCTTTTTTTATCACATTCGCTCGCCGGCTTCTTATCGGGGATATTCATAAATTAAGATCGACCGATTAAAGCTCCGGCGGATTAAATTTAAGTCGGACGATTCGAAGAAGCGGACAAAAAACGAAACGAACACGAAAATACGCTGGTCCTCCTCCCACTTTTATTTTCGCCGCGCAATTCGATTATAATTTACGCGATTGCGATCGTTAAGGGCGGTGTGTATTCGAGGCAACGATTCCCGATAATTAATTGTGCGAAAGCGCTACGTTGATCGCGAGGCGGTTCATCGAATCGATGCAGACGAGATTAGTAGACGTCGCGATAAAACAAGGACACTCCCTCTTCGCAGACCTCTATAACTTTCTTTCGTCCCGTCTACGTGTTTGCGTGAACGCGCGAAAATCGCGTTAAGTCGCGATTCAGGCCTGTCATTTATGTAAATGAAACATTAACAACGTCTACCAAGTTTTATAGTCCCGAGTTAACTGTTCGCCCCTCAGGTACACCGTGTCGTCCCACCCCCGTTCCACCCAGCAGGAAGAACGAAGAAAAAGAGGAGTATGAAGACAGCTCGACCAAAAGTTTCCTCGCGATGAGCACAGTTTAAGAAATGACCGCGCTTTAAAGCTTGCTCTTATGATCCACCCTTCTACCATCCCCCAAGATGAACCTTCACCTAACCTCTTCTACGCTACCTCCTCTGGAGTTTAGGTCTTTCTTCAGCTTCTATCTACGTTGTTATACGAGAAAGAGCCACTCAATTTTAGTCGAGCATTTAACACAGCGAATAACCTCGTCCTCTAGAGGAAACACTATTCTCCTCCTTTTGCCTTCGAGCCTGTTGGTCCTCCTGGACTTCAAGCTTGTACTCTCGAGTATTACACCAGCCAAGCTTTCCTTAGTCGCTCGCGATCTTCAATTTCTGCTATCTGCTTTCGCGGTCGACAGACCCGGCGCTGAATCTTCTTGTTTTCGTCGGAGCATCCACGCGAAAAGGGATTAAATTTAGGTGCAGTTTCTTGGGAACTGTTTTGAATGCGGAATCAGTGGATTTGTTCAACACTGGCGACTTCGATCGTTTATTGCATACTCAGGACCTTTTCTTTACTAAAGCATTATGGTCGAAAAGGAAGCTTTTTACTGTGTGTTTTCAATTTTAAAAAAGTTTGTTGTGAATGGTAGATTTTCTACGAAAAACAACATGGATTTCTTTGCTTTTGATTTTGAAGAAACTTAATCCTAGGTTTGCTAAAAAAAATCTAATGTAGATCTAAAGTGATGTGGACATTAGGTTATTTTAAAGAACCTAACGATTCTAGGTTTTCACAAAACATCTAACACTCAGATTTTTCTAAGGAGCCTACTCTAAATTTGCCCAAAGCATTTAATGTAGGTTTTAGACTTATCTAAAAAAATTGATAGAGATTTTCCTAAAGTATCTACCTAAAAATTCTGAGTTATCTCGAGAGCTAAAGTTGTATCCAAGAATTCCAGATAGGAGAGAAAATTTTTTCACTCAATTGTTAAGAAATCGAACGAATTCTCTACTTCGTTGAACGACCAAAGATTTCGTGACGAACGGGTCCGCTAATTGGACGGACGGGTGATTAACGAGCGCCACTGGCAGCGGCGATCGATACGTCCCTAATAATTTAATAACCACGGTTAATTTAATTTCCAAACATTGAACGGGGAACACGTAACCCCTGTGCCAGCACATCGATCGTGAAATATGGAATTATTTCGGGAATCAGCCTCGAATCGAAATGAACACGGGAAAAAATAATAAGTCAACCAATGAACACGGGGATTTTGTCGGATAATAAAAATAAAGCATCGTACGACTTTGTTTTGGAGGATTGATAATCGATAGAGTGTTTAATATTTCGTCTGATCTTTTGAATTTAATTTGGTCTTTGTACAAATGTACCGTAACAATGAAACACATTTCAATAACAGGATTTCTCTGTAGAATGAATTGAAATTAAAAAATTGAACCGATTTGGTGAATTTCTCTGAATGTAGTTCATGTGGAATTATATGCATCAGAGTACAGTCTGTAGGGGATGGGAGTGAGAGCAGTCTCGGTGTGTTTAGTCGGTAAATCAATAAATAGAATTTACATGAATGTTCGCTTTGATATCCAACATTAACGAAATAGCTTTCAGAGAGAAGTTAGTCAAACATGAAACAAATTATGTTACATTCGATTCCAACGTTTCGAGGCTCACCGTTTTTCCCCTTTTAATATCACTCAATTATGCAAACTGGCAAAAAGAAATTATACAGTTTGTCTCTCGGATTATATCATTATAGACTTTGTCAAATTGAATGCAAAATTGAATCTACTCATATAAATACAATTTTCGCATTCGAAATCTCGATAATTTCCTGCGCTTGGAGCTGTAATGGAAATTTAGAAATTTGACAATTCAAGGAACCGAGTAAGGTGCAGACTAAAAATTCGAAGGCATTTGGAAATTTAAAGAATCCCTATTCAGAGCAAGCTTACAGAGGTCAGCAAACATTCTGAGCCGTGAATTTATCTAGCAGGAAAGTATCTAGTGTAGTCGAATTCTGAGCTAATTCAGTCAGATTGGAATCGATCGAAAATGTATTTAAATTTCATCCCCAATTCTTTCCATGATCGATCAGATTATTGAGAGATACGCGAAAGAGAAGATACTTTTGTTTAAAGGGGAAACAGATTCCGGAGACGGCCCGAAGGAACGCGAGAGAAACAGAGCGGAAAACGTTTATGCATATCTCCGTAGTCGATTATCGTCCTCGGGATCGCGCTTAGGAAGCATCGTTGCACCTTCCGCTGAAGCGGGCAAGCATAGATAGAGGAGCGCGTAGATATTAAGGGGCGTCCATTCACTTAGTGGCCCGTTTTGGAGCGAGTGCTGCTTTAGCTTGCAAATATCGCTTGCCCCCGATGCGCGTGCGAGCCCGGCGATAAAAGAAACGAAACGACGCTTTGTTTATGGAGTCGAGCGTCGGAAGGCGGAGGGTTGGAACACCGTGCGACTATTTACGGGCGAATTATATTCCAAATCGGCGCGACCAACGGTGACTATTACAAATATCGCGACACGTTCTTGCGTGTACTCCCGCGGCAATATATAACGAACCATGCATCTCAAGCTTCCTTCCGCACAACACAATTTCAAGATTCTTTGATTCTCAAATTTTCGGATTTTGGAATTTTTAGGGTTTCAAGTTTTTAAATTATCAAATTTTGAAATTGTAAAATTTTGAAATTGTCAAATTGTAAAATTGCCAAATTGTCAAAATGGCAAAATGTTACATTTTCAAATTTCTAAGCTGAATGTGGTTACGACTATATGGATCCTTGCAACAATTTTATTTCAGGTCGTTGTTTTCCAGGCAGTTTTACCGATTTGCCCTTAAAATCTGGTTCACGGATACGAAGTTATAGTTCAATCCGCGTTGATGATAAACTCGCTGAAATCGTGGAAGTTGAGAGTCGTTAACGCAGTAATATAGCTTTCCAGAAGAAAGCTGGTATAGTAGTAGCTTTTTTAGACGATCTTAACGTGTAATACCGGTCGTAATTGCTTCAGTGCTCTTCGCGTGTTGGTAAAAGCGAGATTACGACGTTTTAGTTCAGAATGTGCTCATTAATTTTTAGTATTTTACGGAATTCGTATTCGAGTGCATGTGCGTTCCCGGAAAAAATATAATTCTAGGATATTTATAATTAAAGTTTTGTAAACCTTAACATTTTCCTTTACAGCGATAAATTTAACAATTTTAATATGTGACACATAAGATAGTGTGCTGTTTGTAATTTAAAAGCAAGGCTCTTATATTAAATCGACAATTAATTCCCTAAGTTTTTTCAAGTTTTCTATGTAAACAACTTTCAACAGAATTTATGAATAATATTTTTTGAGGTTACTGTTAGAATTTAATAATTTGTTTTTTACTAATTTAATTGTTCGTACGAAATTCAGACTTGACAAGTCAAAAACGATCGACGAGAAGAAGCTCAGTCTCGCGCTGTTTCGTGCAATTAATATTCCAGTAGAGTTCGCGAACGAGGAGGTTCCGGTTGCCGCAGGTGCACTATGAAAATCGTAAATTTTCACCTCCAGGCATAATGGAATCGAGCAGGCTTCGTTAATAACATCTGCCGCTTAGGAAGACACCGATTGTACCCTTCGGCAAATTACCTAAGAGAATGAACAAACGAACCGTACAACGTTGTATACACGGCGAAGAAATTTCATTCGTCCCTTGAAAATATCCTGTATACAGATTCTATGTACTCTTTAGAGATCCGTGAAATCCATATCGCGAATTGCTGCACAATCAAGACCATCGACGTTGTTTAATGCTTCGGGGTGTAGTTGTAGAATTACAAGTTTTTTATTTCTTGGAAATTTGTATACTTTTAAATTTTCAAATGTTTTCATTTCTAAATTTGCATAGCAATATCTCATCCTCAAAATTTCGCTTCAAAATCAAAAGCATAATTCACAAATAGCACAAACAAAGAACGCAGAGAATTCACGATAAAACTGAATAACAGTATAAAATGTACGACTATTTCTTTTCTATATCCGTATCTTCTTCTGTACACCGCTTTTTCTGCGTCTGTTCCTAATTTTCTCGCCATCCAGTTCTGTTACAAAGAAAGAAGCATCAGGCAACAGAGTTAAATAAAATTTATCTCGAGCGTCGCAGCATCCGTGGAATTCCGGCGGCCAGACGCAGAAGGTACATCCGGGATCGTAGCGATATGGCGGAAAAAGAAGGAAAAAGTACGAGGGGCTACCTCCTGGTCAAAACGTCGCAATGCGCGCAAATTACTGGTCGTTTCGTTCTAAGTTCCGTTAACCCATTTACGAGAGTGTCTTCGGTTTGGTTTATTAACGAGAAACATGGATGGATTTGGCATATAACACCACTTTCCATCCATTTCGTTCTAATCCGCCATTTCGTAGTTCGGAGGATTTACAAGTTTAATAAGCATCAATGTTTTATTACTTGCTTTCGTATTTATTTTCCAGAGACAGATGTTCTATAACCTTAAACTCGTCGCTTTTACGAGCAATTGTATCCTGCTAAGTGCCTTTAATAATAAATCGATTATGGCGCCATGCAACCCGGTAACAAAACGATTGATTTTTCTCGTTCAATTTATTTTTCGTACGATTTAAATGAATATAAGATGGAAGATAAATCGAGGGCACAATGCGAGTTCGAAGGAAAATAAATTATTTGTATCGACCTGTGGACGTATCATTTGTCTCGTAGCGACGTCTGTTCATCAAAAACATCGATCAACGAAATCGTAGACGCAAACAGGACACGCAGAGAAACAATCGACGCACGCGTTCCGAACGCGCGACGAATTTCAAATATTTGCTTACACGCGTGCGGAACGACTCGGCACGCGTCGAAATACCGTGCAATTTATTTCCACCCCCGATTGCACTCACGACTCTACCCCCAAACCCTCTGTAACGACTAACCGCCGACGTTGGCCGACGTCGCGACCTTTTGCACCGTACAGTTTGCAGAAATAATGCAATTTTCGTGTTCACCGCTAATTTACGGACGGCATGCCGCGTTACGCTGCCCCGCTGGATTTGATCTTAGCCCCCGTAGTTTCCCGTGGAATTGTTCGCATTGTTTGTTTCCTGGGGCTTCGGGGAATTATTTTATTCTATCTTTGTTTTTTTACTCTCGTTATGTTTGTTTTCGGAAAAAGCTCGCCAGCTGAAAACTTTTCGGGACGTTTGCTCGGTGAAAAGTTCAAGTGAAAAATAATACATTTAGACGCATAAATATTCTCACGGATGAAAACGATTTTTCGAAACACATTTGTCTTCGCTGTCTGATGTTACTAACCCTGTTATTGACATTACTGTATTTAATAATTTTTATGATGTTACAGTTAAACATTTTTTTAATAAAAATAAGACAGAATGTTCCAACTTTAACTTTTAAAAAATACACGATTATCATTTGATGCTAATTTATCAGCTAATTTTTAAATTTGAACAAAATCAATTAGACCTAAGTGTTAACGCGGTAGAAGCTTCGACAAGAACATCATTACACAGAATTATAAATATTATAGAATTTTTTAAGACAGTGGGAAGCAATAAAAGTTTACCAACAAAAAGTTTGTAGAAAATGATCGATACACAGCGTGACAAAGCAAAATCTTGTCGATATTCCACAAACATTCTCAATTGATGGTCGCGAAACTTGTTTGATACGGTTGAACATCGTCGCAACAAAATTGCCCGGGGGTCTTTATTGCGAGCGTACACAGGTTCCTTAACAAAGGCGCGATGCATCCTTTTATTATCGTCCCCTTTCCCGCAGCCGGTTAACGAGTTTAACTTCTTTTTGGTAACACCTTTTCTCCCGAACAAATTACGCGGCCGTTGAAACGCGACGAAGGAAGAAAAAGGTTAAAAACGCGACGAGGCGTTTCGCGCAGCTCGCGCGCCTCTCGGTGAAAAACTAGTTCCCATATCTCGTTCGTTTTATCGCGATTCTATTTGCTTTTCGAGAGGAGAAAGAGGCCAGGGCCCCCGTTGGTACTTGCCGAACTAATTCGCGACGCACAGCCGCCACACACGCCCGTAAACGTGGCCCTTAATTACACGTTCGTATAATCCTATCGATCGGCAATTTACAGCTCGGCGTCACCGTAAATGGGAGGTTTAAGAGCTTGGCCGTTAAGTTTCTCGCTTGGCTCCGCTTGGCGAGCGACCGCTTTCGTTCCTCGTGTTTATACCGCGCGTGAGAAACGAGCCAATAAAAATCCTGCTGAATGTCAGACGAATATGGTAGCCGAATGATAATGACGTTGCTAATTAATACCGGATAAACGGAGTCGCGCTCTACACCGGCCGCCGTTAACGATAATAACATCGTGAATCACGCTCAGCGTTTAATAAAGGTATTAACAACGATACGGGTCCATCGTGACCCATGCATCGCATTTCGAACTCTTGCAGCTCTCGAACACAATTAGAATTTTTCGATTGAACCAGGTTTTCATAGAGAATACAGCATTACGGGGGAAGGACACTTAAGAAATTATGGAGTAATCTTTTATACAGAAAATGAGCTATAACTATTTGAATATTGGAAATGTAAACAAATTTCTGAAATCAGTAAATGATCAGCTTCTCAATTTTCTCGTCTCGCATGAATGTAAATTTTGAACGGGGTAGGTTCACCCTGGGAATGTAGTAAAGCGTCCGAGGAGACTGAAATTGGTAGCGTCACAGAGAACGCACTTGAAAATCATGGAACGAAATACAGGGCGTCGCGACGTCTGTGTCGTCCGAGACGGTTGGATGGTCGTTTAACTCCGTAAATTTCTCACGAAAAGACCGAGGAAACCGTCCTCGGAGTGGTCGTGTCTCTTCCGCGGATACGAGTCCCGCGTGGTCCTATCTTCCTCTTTTTCTTCCGCCCGGCCATCATTTTCTTCTCTTCATCCACGGCTACACGCTGATCTCTCCCAGCTCGACGTTTTCTCTCCATATCCTAGCGTGTTCGCTAAACTCTACGCTCCGGGTCCATTCATTCATCCGCAAAACCCTCGGCTCGCGCCATCCTGCTTTATTCCCCTAATGTTACCTCCGTTTCCCATCTTCCTTACTTTCTTTTCGCCTTTCCTTTATTTTTACCCCCTTTCCATCAAGCACACGAATAATTACGTTTCCCCCTTGGAAGCTGTCCATTCATTCTCGCATCTTTTCTTTGCTTACTTACTCCCTCCCTTCTTTTTTTTATCGCTGCTCCCTCATTTCGCCGTTTTCTCTTATTTACGTGTCTCTCCGCCATTTGTTCGAACGTTGTTTGTATACAGCGTCCAGCCGACGATTCGAGACCGGCTAAAAAGAGCCCGGGAATTGTGTTAAAGCAGAAGAAGCAACCGGCTGCCGGCAACCCCTCGGGTAAGGGTGGATTTTCAGCGCACACGCGGCTTCCTCGCGAGACTGTGTGCGAACGGAGGTTGTGTACACACCGGACCACTCGGGGTTGTAGGTTTTCGTGCTTTATCGGCCACTTAAGGCGCGAGCTTTAAGCCGGCGTCGCGTTCGCGCGAGAGAAACGGGGCCGCGATCGTCGCGACGCAGCGGAAATATTAGTTTTCCAACGGCGGAAAAACCTCGGAGGATATTACTGCGGCACCAGCGACACGGAGAAATTAGTCCGTACGTGCCGTGAAATAATCGCGACCGGATAAATTACTCGGAAATTATTCGATTGGGTCGTTTAGTGCACGCTATGCGTTGATGATTTACTGACCCGTTATTCAAGCCGCTGCTATTTAACGCGAACACGGTCATTTTTCTTGTAACCTTGTAATATACTTTGTTGGTTCATGGTCGCATTCGGAGAAAGATTATTTTCTTACGTGTTCCACTGTGGTTTGTTAACACGTTGACTGGCAATTGGAGCTATCTTGTGGCTCTGTGTAATTGAATGTGAAGGCGAAATTAAACTTTGCATATATCATCTACATAACTTGATAATTCTTTTAGTATGACAAACTATAACAGTCAGATAAACCATTGAAGAATTCGTTATGGTTGACATACGTGCATGTACTAAAAGTATTACATAAATTCAGGTATCAAGAAAAGTGTCCTTATAATGAAACGAGTGAATGTCATAAAGAAAGCTTTTTCAGTATAATATATTACTATGACTTCAAAAAATTGGAAAGGTGCATGTACAAACACGAGTTAACTCATGACCAGTCATTAATGTGCAAACATTCTATTAACAAGGAGTTAAGTTTCCAAACTGTATAAACATAGTGATTCTACATATTCCACAAAAGATCAACTTGTTTAATGTCTTTAAAGTCCATCTGCAGAATAATTACACGATGTGAGCGCGAAGCATTAATCATTCGTGAAAGGTCAGCAATTCTGTAAATTTGTCGGTTACATATCATCGAACTAATGAATTAAATAACTTCTTAGGCACGTGTACGGACCGCTGCAATATGCAATTACGGCCACGATGTTGCTCTCGTTGCACCGACTAAACGCGCGCCGCGTAATTAATTTTCCCAGCAATCTGGCACCGCGTCCACTATTATGCCGCTACTATTTCCCAGGCTATCGTCGAGCATTATAGTGGTAACTATGGTCTCACCCCGGGCGGTAGCGAGGGCTCCGCGCCGGTTTATACGAAACGCGCTGCTAAATTTGTCGAGACTGTAACACGGAGAAACGGGGCTGTAATGAACCGTAACCGTCGCGATAATGCTGGACAATAAGCGGCCGGTTCACGGTCGATCCGTAATTACCGATGTTACGAGCTAATCGTGCTCGATCAAAGCGGAGATGAGATTTATTCCGTTGCCACGCTAATGAGCCTGTTTACGAGTAATTTTCAATTTCTTCTCGCTCACCCCACAATAGCTTCCTCGCGTCGAACAACGACAATTAAGATTACCTCTTTTGATTGAAAACGTCGATACTTTTATTTCGAACTTTCTTACCTCCGTTTTATTTTGTAATGTACCTTAATCCATGAACATTCTCCATTTGGTTCATTTCAATAATCTTGTTCACTTTGTCTATTTTATATTATTTTGGATAATTTTAGAATGAGTTTCGAGTAGGAGATACTTTCTGTCATACCTCGTATATATTCATTGTAAATTCAAGTTTCTTTTAACATAAAACTTGTGAATATAGTTGTTCCTTAATA
This sequence comes from Megachile rotundata, assembly GCF_050947335.1. NCBI lineage: Eukaryota > Metazoa > Arthropoda > Insecta > Hymenoptera > Megachilidae > Megachile > Megachile rotundata. The sequence goes on along the minus strand of NC_134991.1, from coordinate 6,623,322 downwards.
AGTTTCAATTGCAACATGTACTTTAAATCCACCTGTGTTAAAATAATGTATATAGTGAGTATCAGAAAGTATCGATTGAAGAGTTCAGGGCTGGAAAGTTTGAAAAGTATCAAGTTACAGTTCAAGTACCAAAAAGAGGCTTGAAGGATTTAGTTCTCTCTACCAACACAAGTAACAAACTATGATGTTCCATCTAGTTCGTTCGCATTCGTGTATTCCATTCTCCGGTTGGTTACCATAGATCTGATTTATAGCACGCTCGCAGAAACAAACGTATCGCGATGAATGATCCATGATTCGAGTAGGAAAAAAAAGGCTCCTGATTAATGGTGTCGTTTGGTCGGCTTATCAACGCGGTGTATTAATGTTTGTCATCCCGAGCAACAATTTCGCAACAACGATAAGCCCTCCGAGAACGCAACCGGTACGAGGCATAACAAGGTAAACCGCGACGAGAAACGCGAAACGATCTACGTGACCGTTCCTTCGTCCGGTTCGAGGTTGATGCACGGCGAATGAAGAACCTGATACGTGCATTAGATGGTATAGCTGCTCGATAACACGTAATTTCGTGCTTCTCGTGTACGTGAGAAATAGGGAGGGAGCGGGGACTTACAAATCTAGATGAGCTTGCAACACCGAGTTTCGAAATCTTCTTGGAATTTCAAATCCTATGAGTCCTTAAACTCCTATGAGTCTTTTATTATCGTAAAAGATTATATAATGATTTACCTAGAAATTTACGAAGAAAATGAGTTTAAAAATGTTTGAGATCGATAATTATTGAATTAGAGCCGCGAACAATACGAATCATTTAAAAAGGAATCTAGCAACAGTCGTCGTCGATGGCGTTGTTCCAGCTCGGGTGGCCATATTAAGCAATATATCACGGATTTTATTTTTCACGAGCAACAAACTTGGACGACCGTAAAACAGAAACTAAAAGTATAAATCACGCGAGCCGACCGATATGAAACAACGGGAGAACGAAATTTCCACGGCACGCCGCGACCGCGTAGTTTCGTGTTTTACGTCGCGCGACAAAAAATAAGAATCGTCTCGGTTCTCTTCGAGCCACGGTCCATGGTGCTGGTAAAAATCGAGCTCGACCGTGCGTACAGTAGTTCCAATGTATCTTTGTCACGAAAGATAAGCTTAATGTCGCGAAACGCAAGTTATTCGCTATCGACGTTGAAAAATTAGATTCTGAACAGGTCGCGAGAGAATAAAATGAATTTGTTAATTAAAATTGTTATCGAATGAATGGATACCATGGTATACGCGAATTGGCGTATCTAAATCGTTTCCGGTGTTCGTGCAGCAACTATTACGTTACCTTGCCACGTGTTCCTGTGATCTGCATGTTTCTCGAATCGGTTGTAGATAAAGTGTAGCTTACCTGCAAAGAGAAAAATGATGTCGGTTAATAGAATTTTCGAAATAGATCTCGTAATCGAGGGGTGCTTTATCAAAGTCTTGAGTAATCGCTTCGCGAAAAGTCACGATAAAAGTAGCGGTTGAAATTTTATAAGAAAGGCAAGAAATATTGCGCGCCATGAACGCAACAAATCTCGGCAACGTAACTCGATCAATTATACGGTAGCCGAGTAAAAGTTAAACAACCACAGATGCATGTACCCAGCAGCAAAAGCCCCGGTCAGAAATAAAATGTATAAACGACGGAATATAAATAACTGGGAAAACTAGCTCCACTTTTCATCGCTCTCGGGTCCCGAGTCCTCTTCAAACACGCAACCAAAGCCGACAAACCGTGCACGACGTTCAAATAAACAAGTCCCGTATTGAACGTCCATATCAAAGAAAACAAATTTCCGCGGCGTGTTGCGTTGTGTTTCGGGTGTCGCATCTGGGAAAAGAACCTCGTAAAAATCGGATGCGTTTGCACGAGACAAATGTATTTTACTCAACCATCAAAATATTTAGACAACACGCGAAACACTTTCGTTCGATTCATTACATTAAACCCACCTGGACTCTATTTCCACGGTTTTCGTTACAACCTCTTACGTCTACAACTTATCAGATTCTCCATTAAGTATACGGATACATTTTCCCCGGCTCGATGACTATACCCCAAGTAATATCCTAAATGGTCCTCAGAGCAAGGCAGCTGAAACTTTACACAAATTAGCTCCTCGAAACTATCAATAATTGAAGGGTACCCGAGTACTTCGTACCGGGCGGTATAAGTCCTCTCGTCGTTCGTATTATCGTCCTTTACGGTAACGTTAATAAGAGGTTTTAGGCTTTCAACTATCTCCGCGACCTTCGCTAATCCTCTCCATCCATACAAGCGCACGTCTGTTTAAAAGGGAACTCTTAAGGAAGTTTGTTATTTTTGTCTAAACCACATGAACGTAATTTTGAAATTCTTCGAAAGGTCTTCTCTAAACTTCAGAATGACGTTCAGTTTACATTTTCTAGGCCCATCGTTCTGTCCTTTATCACCCTTGTATTCTCTATGTCTATGTTCATCCTTCACGTCATTTGTCCTAAAAAGCGAAATCTTCATTTGCCAAAACAACTTCACCAAGCCGAGTCAGAAACACGAGATTTTCTTTCACGCGAAGTTGGGTGTCACGCGTGTCCTTAAACGCACACGCGTGCACGCAAATGAAGCGGGGTCGCCCACGTTCCATGGCAAGGATTCGCTGTATCACGATACGATTTATCGGTCGCATTCTCGTTCGCTCTGCCCTCCTCTTCTTCTTCTTGGTTCCCTCCCCTCGCCGAGCACCTATGGCCAGGCCATCGGTCTTCAATCACGCTCGGATCTTTCGTCTCGATAGCGCGAGCATAAGCGTACGAGACCCACATGTAACTCCTTCCTTTTTCTTTCTCCAATCACGATCTGGCTAATAATAAAACGCGCGATGTTTAAACGTTCTTCTGACTCTATCTGCGAGGATTACGAATAATGGAACGGTGCAAGACTTTACAGGTAATGTTAGAGATGGGACTATTTATCAAAATATCTCTTGACAAAATATGTCAAAGCTACATTACTGCTTGTAATATATGACCGTTCATATTTGCTAACGTTGACATTTACATGTTTATAAAGTTGACATTTATACAAAAATTCCTTTCATAAAATAATAAAGTTTGAACACAATTTTGTAACATCAAAATATTGCCTATATTTATAAAAATCGCCTACTTATAAAATCTATCAAAAATTGTAATGACATTTCTATTCACGACACTAGTTTTCCTGTGTATACCTCTTAAACGAATACAGGTAGTTTTTTTTTAAAAAGGCATTAATGGCCTTGTTTATTTCCACTGTTCAATTGCAAGGTGAGGTAGGTGAGAAAGTTGGGTACAGGCTGGTTTCCGGTATTTCGGATGTTCCGGTGATAAATAGAGTCGGCCGTCCACGGTGAGAACGACTTCTTGTGGTGCGATGTGCTCGCTGTTGTTGCTCGGTTATTTATTAACGGGGGCAATGGGAAGGCTGATTTAAACGCGGCAAAGTAATTAATTACACACGCTGTGTACGGCGCTGGTATGAATTTTAATAAAGATCGCGCGGGAGGACGACGTTTCCTGGGAACGTCGAACTAACGCCCCGTTGGTGAATCGAATTTTGCACGGCTCGTGATAAAAATCTGTCGACGTATGGCGGGGCAATAACAGCCAGCCGGCTAAATGATGATTAACAAGTATCTTTCGCGCGGAAAATACGCGTTAAAACGTGTTGCTTTCGTGAATATACTGTTTGTAAAAAAAACTGATATTTTAGGAGAATTATTTTTTGGGCAGTGAAAATGGAGTGTGGTTTCGACGTGTTTGAAATTTAGTAATTATGGGTGTTTAATGTGGGATATGAAAGTATTTGAGAATTTGAGGGTTTGAGAGTTTGGGGGTTTGAGAATTTGGGGGTTTAAGGATTTGGGAGTTTGAGAATTTGAGAATTTGAGAATTCGGGGATTTTAAAATTTGGGTATTTTAGAATTTGGGGATTTGAGAATTCGAAGATGTGAAAGTTTTGCGATTTGAGAATTCGGGGATTTGAGAATTTGGACGATTTGAGAATTCGAAGATGTGAGAATTTGGCGATTTGAGAATTCGGGGATTTGAGAATTTGGGGATTTGAAAATTCGGGGATTTGAAAATTTGGGTATTTTAGAATTTGGGGATTTGAGAATTCGAAGATGTGAGAGTTTGTCGTTTTGAAAATTTGAACGATTTAAGAATTCGAAGATTTCGGAATTTGGTGATTTGAGAATTCAATAATTTGCCCATTTGGCAATTTGAGATTGTGAAGATTTGAAGATCTACGAACATGAAAGTCCGGAGATTTGATAATACTGAAGCTAGAGAATTTGGCGCTACACATCGACTGCCACAAGTTGATCACCCCAGTCACCAGTGACACTATAACGAACGTCTACTGTACTCGCTAACCACATCAGTTCGTTGGAAATGTATTCCGCGGCGCGAAATGCCTGTTACAATATTCAAATATGTTAAATCAGATCTGAATGGTTCCCAGAGTGTCAGCCAAGATCCTCGAGAACTATGCATTCGCCAGATCTTTCTTCCTCTTGAACCAGCCACCTATGACCGAGCCATCGGTCTTCAATCACGCTCGGATCTTTCGTCTCGATAGCACGAGGCTTACGAGATACGCCAGTGGTTCTCAAACGTCATCAGCGAGATCGACGAAGATCGATAGGCCATAGAATGATTCACGGTCGTGTGTTCTGCCAACGGATATATTTATCCGACAGAAATATTTAAAGAAGATCGTAGGGTCTTGGTGCGGTCTGAACGTTTCCCAGGGAAAATATTTGTTTAAACGCTTCGTCCCCCGGGCAGCACACGGTGGATGCCACGAATTTTCGAGCGTGTATGTTTACGTATCGCGTAAAAGGAAGACCTATGGTTTTTCTTTGGTTTATCTACCCGTTGCGGGTGTCTGTTTATACATTGTCCATTATTGATGCGGTTTGCGGTGTGGCCCGTGGACAAAAGGACTGATCGTTTCATGATTTATTCAGTAGTCGCTTCAAAATTAGATTTGTGCGCCTTAAGTTGAATATTAAACGTTATGACATGGGATTACAACGTGTTCGATTGACATCGGAACCTCGAAACTTATTGCATGGGACACATTAACAATCGAGATTCTTTTATTAGACGCTTGATAGGATGATAAATGTTTTTTGGAAGATCATGACGCTAAATGTTATGGCTTTTGTGATTCATGCGATTCCTTGGGAGGCAGAAGATATATTGTCGTGATATTAGACTTTGTTATAACGTGGTCTCATGACTAGGTCACGATAGTGCAACAAAATGTCTCAAATTTGGTCATCATGAAAATAGTCATATCACTAACGGGATTCAATAAAGCTCATACTGAATATTCCACTTGAAACAAATTAATGTTAGATTCTGATAGTGATGTATTTCAAAGTCAAACAAAAGTCCCATATGAAAAGTGAACTTGACGCGTGTAGCAAAAGTGTTAAGGTGAACTTTCTTGTTTGGTGGACATAACTGTGCTGAGGAGAGGTCACCAAAACCAGGTCACTCGGAAAATATCAGAGTGTCACAACTAGCAAAACTGTCCCGTGAAAACGCACCCTAAGGAGAAAGTTAAAGTCCAGCTGTCAGCCGTTCACCGGTATCAGAGCACAGTACGCATAAGTAACTCGGCACGTCTCTAAAACTCCATTTTACTACTCGCCAATCTCATCAATTACCCACTTTCCATTCGATACAGGAATTATTACGCTCTCTCGCAGTATCGGCAATAAATCAATATGGACAGCCGGTGAAATCGTTTCGGAATCGTAAGATTCCTCTGTATTTGGACGTTCTCACGAGCGATAGAAGGTTCACGACGGAAGGTGTAAGCCGAGCACGCAGCATTCTCAACCGAACGAAAATGAGTTTTCCCCGTGTTATTAATGGGGCCAAGTGGGGGCAAGAAGGCTAAGGTATTTTAGCTGGATGATAAATAGCCACGGTATTCCCAGGTTGATTTTATTTATATCATTTACACCCAGCCCGGCTGTCCGCGCTTTTGATATATACCACCGCCCCGTTTATTTCCTCGGCTACATTAAGTCACGGCCGCCGAACTCTGTATTCTTTTCATTATCTCGTGGCTCGATACCGGGCGACGTGTTCCTTTTTTCTCTGTCGTTTCCCCTCGCCATCGACGCCGGCGAAGAAAAATTGATTGCCTTATAGAATATCGAGGAACACTGGGTTCGCGCGTTGTGTTATAAATAGTGGTGCGAGAGCTCTGTCTCTAATAAGGACGCGGTCTTTTATACTCCATTATAAATAGCGTCGGTGACTTTAGATAATGAGAGAACATCAACGAACCCGCGATCAAGTCGAAGTGACTCATTGAACGAGCGCGTATCGTTGTCTGGCCGGCCATAAATGGACATATTCCGCCAGGCGTTATTAACGATAACCCGGTATCTTTTATATAACCGTAATCGAGCCACGAGGATCAATAGTAGCTCCATCTTCCGCAGGGAACGTGAGAGTAAAGTCCGATCGACACTTTATCAAAGCCATTTCACGAAATCATTGTGCTTCCTGCATCGTACATAGAGGTATCGCGAGGAAACCGGACCGAAATTCATCGGATCACGATCACAAAGTTCGCGATGGAACGTTCTCGCCGGTTGGAAAAACGTCCGGATCGATCCCGGTCAGAATACATCGGCGGAGAGCATCGTGCTCGCGGAAGGTATGCCAAACGAAATCTACGTGCACGAGGAAAGAGAGAGGTTATGGCTACGTGCACCGCCATAGGAGGATCGTGCAGCTTTCGTATTATACCGCGGCGACCGATCGTTTGACCGCAAGATGAAACGGATTATTGCTCGACCACGTTCATGTACCGTGGTCGGGTATGCCTGTCCACCGGCGCCGGGATAGCGACATATTCATGCCGAAGGGCTCCGACACGCCGCGATATATGCATATGCAACCAACAGAGAGAGTGTGTCTATGCACGTATGTGTTTAGCGACATACCGCGCACGTGCGTTTCGAGGGTTACCCTCGAGGACCTGACCGTTTCACGATCGGAACCTCAAAGGCGTACACCCGTGATTCGCGGATGGGAACACTGACAACCGTAACCGAATCGATTTCGATAAGCCTCGATCGCGTTCGATTAACCGATGGAGCTAATCAGCTGGAGGATTAACAATTAGCTACCTCCACACGATACCTGATTCGAAGGGACTTAACAGGTAGCTAGATCTTGTCTCCTTTGTATCTTAGCGTTAATTAACTATGGCTTCATTCGGACGGATGCGTTACAGACAGAATATCTCCGGCTGATTTGATTCCGTTCATATCCAGACACAGACGTGCAACGCTGAAGCACGCTTGGAACTTGGTCCATCCTAGATTATTACGCTACATTTCGCTCGGAATAACCGTGGGGACCGAAGATGCCTTGAGCAAACGTCTGATAGGATACGACAATTCTATCTCCTACTGACGGACAAACAGATCACCAGATGCTGGGATCTTCGTCTTCCCTCATCCCTTGGATGTACTTTTCTACAAACCTACGGTTAATGTTTGAGTTACATCGATAATTTCGGTTCGCTTTTCTTTCTATTTCGGTCAAACTTCAGCTCTGAGGGTCACTTTAAATGTTGAGGATCAATTTCATTGTTAAGGGTCAGTTTTTGATAGTAATTATTCATGAATGATGTTGTGTCCACAATGACACTCTGGAACTTTACATTAGATGAAATCAGATAATTTGTTGGGTGAACTATTTTTACATAGATATGTTTGAAAAGTTTAAACTATTGAGTCTCCAGAGCGTCATATGATGAATGTATACGCTTCATTTTCTTCAAGTGGCTTCTCCACTGCAAGCAAGCGTATAGCAAGCGTTGACACGTGCATGATTCGTGTTCAAATAATTTCACACTTGAAGTATTCCCTAAGAGAGTATTGTTTGACTATTTATTGTACAGCAAGAATAAACTAGAAATTCTTATTTCAACACCATGCTAATAAACTATTATAACCTTTAAGAATATAAATTCAAAAATAGTTCAGTAACGAGTCAAAATAATACCGTTTAAGATCATAGAGATTCGCCATGAACAAAGGTTAACATAACAGAACTAGATTCCGAGGATTTCCGTTTGTTAGGATAGCTTTGCACTCGTGTCGTGACAGGAGTCCTGTTATCGCGTGAAGACGTGCTTTCGATCCCGAACAATCGATAACATCCGCGATCGAATTCGTTTTCACGCGACTTTCGGGGTCGATGTCTACTTACGCGATCTATCGAGGGCACCGAGGATGGAGAGATTTATTATGCAAGAAGTCCCGTTACCTCCGTTTTCCTTACGCTTTTTATCGCCCTTATTGATTTTCGATTATCGTCCTCTAATGCGCCGGACGTTTTTGGGTTAAAGACCACCCACGGTAGCGACTCTGGCCACCTCTCGACGCTTCGCCCTCCAACGAAGCCCCTTAAATCCTGACGCGATCCGTTCGCAAGGAATTTTGAATTTCTATGGGGCTGTTTAATCAAGCCTGAAAGCCAACCTCCCGATGGGATGCGCTAGGGTCGAACATATCGATCGGGTACAATGCGGCTGTCGATTTCTGCAATTAACCGATGATACACGTTTGTCGGATGGTAAATTGACCGACTTCCAGGAACGCTTGTTTGGATAAATCTATTTCATCACGGGTAAAGGATAATATATTTCAGGCAGACCGATGTAACATGCATGGATCTTTTGTTTTTGATCCACCTGATACAATATCTACAAATTTCTATATTTAAATTTCTTAAACCAGAACCAGTATTTTTTAAATTAATGGAAACCTAAAAAGTATAATAAAACGAGGACAAGTTATACCGAGTGTGATATTACACCATATATCGCGCTTTAAAAGTGCAGAAGCAATCTTTATTTAAAATGTTAATATGTTTTCATAAAAAACAACTGGAAGATGTAGAGCGATAGTGTTGTTCGCGCACGAGCAGCGTATTGAGGTCGAAAGAAGATTGATCGTCGAACAGCGATACGCATCAAGCATAGAAAAACAACAGGAAACAACATTGCACAGAAATGAATATCGGCCCAACAGTTTATTTCCGAGCGACATCGATGTGACGTCAAGCGTGCGGCAGATTCTTCGATGAAACGCGACATTTTCCAATAGCGAATGGCAGCAAGGAGTCTCGTTGAAAGACGATCACTTTGATCGCAGTCGAAGAACCACAAAACGCGAACAGACGAACAGGAAAACCACGAGGACGATTCTGGGTAGACCGGATGCATAGACGTTCAACTAGATAACATCACAGCTGATGGTTTCGAGTCGCTCGCGAAATAGGGTTAATCGAATTCGTATGGCAGCTGGGATATCTTTGATCCTCTTTTTGCTCGAAAGAAATAGGCCCACGGTGATTCGTGTGGCGGCATGAATAATTTGCCGTTCGATATATCGGTTGTCTCGTCCTCTTTTCGCTATCCTCGTGTCCTCATCTCTTTACCGCTCTAAATCCTGTTACCTCGAGAGGAACACGTGAAACGTTCTTATATGCCCAATGCATCATGTATAGAGCCAAAAGCGTGCTATCTGTAAACATTCCGCGGAGACTCGTAACACTTTGACCCTCCAGTTTTGGGGGACAAAATTGCGGTAAAAAGAAAATATAAATAGGGAACCGAAGTGATGATATACCAGCATGTGGATTATTTATTAAGGAGGTACATGAAGTTTATGTTTGGTGGGCTATATTGTTCGAAGATACTAAAGATCACAAATTAGATTACTATACGTTAGGTTATTACTCGTAAAAAATTATTTTATAATACGAGGTGTGACACAAAAGTAACGAGACTAGGTCTGTAGCTTGAAAAAACAATGGAATTGGCAGCAATTGTTTTTTGTGGCATCATCCCACATACCTCCTCTATCCATGTTGCCAATTTCGATTGAATCGGTCATACCATTTGGAAGTATTGTGTTATTTAGTGAACACGTGCAACTGCATTCTGCCGGAAAAATGTCTAACGTAAAAGTCGAACAGCATATAAACATCAAGTTTTTTGTAAAATTTGTTGAAATCTTTTGTAACATGTGATGAGACTTGGATTTTTACCTATGACCCAGAATGTAAGCGCCAGTCAATGGAGTGGAAGTCTCCAGGATCCCCAAAACCTAAAACGCACGCATGTCAAAATCAAAATTCCACATTAATGAAATTGTAATGGTTGAGTGGTTTCCCAGTGGTCAGATTGTTAACCAATACTATTACATTAAAGTCCTAAAAAGATTTAGTGAAAAAATTTGGAAAGAAAGGCCACAGTTATGAAGCGATGGATGGTCGTTGCACCTGGACAATGCATCCGCTCACACGGCACTGACTGCCAAGTAGTTTCTGACCAGTAAAACTATTACTGTGATGGGGCATCCTCCTTATTCATCTGATTTGGCTCCATGAGACTTTTCTTTATTTCCTACAGTTAAATTTTGCTTAATGGGAACCCATTTCACCTCAGTTGAAGAGGTTCAGGCAGAAACGGAGAATCTCCTAAAGGGACTTCCAAAAACCTCGTTCCAGAATTGTTACCAGCAAGGCCAGCACCAAATGCAAAAGTGTGTGAATGCTGAAGGAGACTACTTTGAAGGTGATAATGTCACGGAGAACTGATTCTGCAGGTACAATGATTTATTGGACTAGTCTCGTTACTTTTGTGTCACACCTCGTACATCACTACACATGGTACTACATATCGTACATATTGCTACGCACTGTAATACCATATGTACTGCAACGCACTGTTGTACCATAATATTACTACGTCCAATGCACGCATAGAAATACTACATGTACATATTGCTACACACCATATAACACCACGCTTCGCATTTGCACGCGCGGTACCTCCTCGCCCTCTATCGTCGCGCAAGGAGTATCTTCATCATCAACGGATAATTCGTGTACGCAGAAAATTTTTCGCGACAGCAACTAAGTACTAGACACAGTACGTTCTTCGCGTCGTTGCTTATTAATATGCACGAGAACGCAAGAGAAATCGGCGAAACTTCGGTTAAGACACTAGACGCGTGTAACCAGAGCAGCAGAATTCCGGGTAACAGGAGCGGGTGGCATCTGTGCGTGATTCCACCCTTGTATCAAGCGAGGGAGTGTCTCAGCCCCTTCGAAAGTGAAATGGAGCGCGGCGAACCACAGAACGAGGATGATGTTCGTTGCATAATTGAATACCTGGTCCTTGGAACCTCGCACTGATGCTAACAACATCGTATTCGATCGACCCTCCACCCTAATCGTTGTTTTCTTAACAGCCATAATCCCTTATACACTGTTCATAAAACGTAGGAGCTCAATTCTTACAAACGAGAGCAATCAAAAAACTGTTGATCAAGCAAGGAATGTTTCTGGTATTCATCAAAGTTGCATGTGTCATCCTGACACCTTCTGCATCCCTAAAAGGTACGAGCTCCCCAGGGACGCTCCTTTGAGGAGTACATAATTCGAATAGTGTGAAAGTTAAATCCCCATCGCACTGCGTTAATTCCTTCGATACATTTACATCGTGGAATAAATGCAGGAGTCTGTTAAAAGCCATAAACAATTCCATAGATTTTCTATTCGGCTACAAGAGAAAAGAAAAGAGAAAAAGAAGAACGAGGTGAAGGAGGATGAGAAAGATTTCCCGCTTAAGCCTCTGGTGGGCGGAATTTAAAAGCAGTTTAAATCCTGCCGTGTGCGAGAGAGCGTCATTAAAACCATAAAAATCTTATGGACATAAAAAGCATACATGAAGCGCGCGGATCCAGCGGCGCATCGACGTTTCCCTTTAAAACACTTTTCACCATGCCGGCCTTTACCCCGCACCTGATCGTAATGGATAGAAAGAGCCTCGTCGAAGCTCTCTGCCGCAAATCCGAAGCACCGGTTCCCCTTCTCGTTTCTCTGCAGGCGGCGCCCCTTCAACCCTCTTCAGCGTATCCAACACCATCCCTTCTAGCCGCTCGCGCGCACCAGACACGTCGATTTTTATTCCCGACTTTCTGTATCTCCTGCCAAGCTTCGGATGCTTCAGAAGAGAAGCTGACGAAAGCTGACGCAAATGTGTCCGCCCGCCAACAGCCCGCTTCGAAAACGACGCACCAAGCCGTGCCGCGGCTAATGCAGGCTGCTTGTTTGCTTGCTTGCTTACTCGCTTGCTTCTAGCAGACGCGAGTCACGATACTCGAGACACGGGTAGCGAAGCGAGTGGATGCCAGCGTGAAGCTTGTAAGCGGACTCGCGAGATGTTCGAAATCAAACGGATCCACCCCCTCGTCGAGCGCGAACACGCTCGCGTGTACTTGTTACGCCCATCTTGTTACTTGCTTGGAGTAAATTCAGACAAAGTTGCCGGTCTCCGACGCCTCGATGCGTTTCCTGTCTACTTTTCAAGGACGGTACACGGTCTTCCGTGCTCTTCCTTCGCTTCCACCCACCTCAAACTCTGGATACTTTTGCAGCCTACTAAAGAATTTATAACTAAATGCAAGGATTTGGTTGTTAGTAGAAGTTGCTGTCACTTTGATTCCGTGAACGTGGAATGGTCAGCTTAACATCGAGAAAATTGGAAATTTGGAACTTACAGAATTTCAGGAGAAATTTAGAGATTTAAATGTTTCGAAAGATGGGGTAATTTTATAATCCGACGGTTGAGAAATTTGGAAAAGTAAGAAACCTCGAGCTCTGACAAAGATCTCCTGACGAGTTTCGAATAAAAATTTGAGAATCTCCAGAAATTGGAGAATTCAAAGAAACTAACGTAACACTAATGTCCACGACACTGAATGAGTCCATCAAGCATCAGTATCTGTCTCGCAAGCATTTAACAGAGCTTAGGCTTCTCTATGCCTCTATCACCTTCTCTTCGCCACTGACATACTCCTTAGTCTGTCTCTCTCGCGCTCTTCTCTTCGGATCCCGATTTCTCTCTCTGCATGGATCTTCCTCTTTGTAGCGCTGTTGAACGTACCCTGCCCCTCAGACCGCCCTCTCCGACGCCACAATGTACCCAGGCGTATTGTAGCCTAAGTGCATACCTGTGCAACTATTGGCCGGTAGGTTTGTGTATATAGGGTGGCCGACAAACAGCGTTCGAATTGTCGACGCATGGAATTGACGGAACTACCTAATCGCTTGTCGCGTAATTCGCTCTCGAACAGCGTAATCGGGCTTGTTGTTTTCGCTGCGATATGCTTTCGTCGACGGATAAACGTTTCAGTACCGTGCTGATGGAAATGGTGAAATAGCGGAGCCGATCAACCGTGAGATTATCGTGCTGCAGGACTGATAATGCAATCCGGGAATTATGCTTAGATCGATGATAAACAATGATGAAATTGCTGCGTCGATGGGAAGGGATGCATCTTTTGTACGAATCCAATCAAAGGACGTCATTGGATGCTTCGCGCGAATTTCAGGGAATAATCGTGGAAAAATAAAGAACGTAAATTATTTGCGGAAAGAGATCTGTTGAAATTGGATTGTTGATTTTATATGGGAAAGATGAATTTTTATGGGGAGATGAAAATGAGATTAGAAGGAGAGTCTGAGGAGAATTCAGAAGGCAGGGAGAGCTTAAGATGATGGGAGATCCTCAAGCCTGGGTAGCTTAGCCTAGGAAATCAGGACCTTGAGAGGTCGTAGTAACTAAGGAAAATGTCTGATCTAGGGAAGAATTAGGATGTATAAATGTGCTAGGGGACGTAAGACCCAAAGAGGGGTTAGAGCCTTTGGAGATCCTATGGGTTAGAGGTAGCCTAGAGGCTAGAGACAGCTTATGACCACAGAAGATCATAGGGACTAGAATCTTGGAATTTTTAGAGATCCTGCGAACTATATTTGGTAGCTTAAATGTTAAAGGGAGCTTGAGACCACATCCCATGGACAATACTATCCCCTTAATGCAAATCTTGCCGAATCGAATTCGTTTGGTGAAAATGTAATGTAGCTAGTGCTTCGATCAATAACAGATCCTAATTTCTGTGCTGTGTACATTTACACGTTCGAGAGACGGAAGACGTCGTGCCTGTTGATCGACCGGTGTGATCAAATTGTGAGCAATGTTGCGTGCATAACCAACATTTGCATGCCCCAAATATTCCTGCTGCTATCAAAGAGAGGCGCGACCGATAGCTGTCGGCCGGCTCTGTCCATTCTGATAATGATTAATGCATTAGGTAGAAATACTCCCGCGGATAATGATGTGTAACGAACGTAAACGTAAATGATCGACCGTATCGCGTTCCGAAATTAGGCAAACCGGTGAAAAACCGGCCGTGCCGCGATCTACACGCCGCGCCGAGTTTCTGCCCGTTCGGAACCGATCCTCATCGTGAAACAACGTTAATTGATTGCACGATAAATATTGTTCCCTTTTGAAAGCGCACAGCGGGATCAATTAACGGGACGCGTTTATTTGCATCGGTTGATATTAATTACGCAAGACATGGTTGCCTTTTAACCAACTCGCTCGCGGATATTTACCGCGTTTCGACGAGGATCGCCGTGAAATTTTCACCGCGTGCCATCGCGCCGAGCATCATCGTTCATCATTAACGAAATTTAGCTGCAACAATTCTACTATCCGAGCTCCTATGAAAAGCGGGCTCGCGTTACGGGGATCGGCGTCGAACAACCGAATTCGATGAAAATCGACATTCCATCGACGGACGAAGATTAAAGGGCAAATTTTGCAGCGTGCATTCCCGCGCGAAAATTTCATACGTACCATCGAGTTCCAGTTACTTGTTCTCTCGTGATCGCGTTTTGGGTACAATGTAAACGTTGTTACTATGGAAATTACGCGAGGGTTATATTTCACTGTTATGACACCTACTAGCGAATCTAGAGAGATTTTAGGATGATCCTAGAATCTACACAAGTATCTTGGGACAATCTGAACCTGTGGAGTGTTTAGGATGTCAGAAGACTCTAGGAAATAGAAGTCACCTTAACTATAAGCCTTTCTAAGATTTTCCTAAGGAAAATCATATGAGGAGCCTAGGAGAACCGTATGAAGAACATAAGAAGATTATATGAACCTAAGAAGATTGTATGAAGAATCTGGGTGGATTGTACGAACTTGAGAAAATTGTGTGTAGAACCTAGGAAGATTGCATGAAGACCTATGGTGAATCTAAAGAAATCTTATAACCTAGAATTATGCTAAGAGGTCTATGAAAATTCTAGCAAATGAATTTACATTGAAATTGTAATCTCCACCACCATTTTAGGTAATATCGAAACACGACTTACATGTATCAAGTCTGAAAGAAGCATTGTGCAGCATAAGGTTAGCAATGTTCTTGAGCGTTCGATTCTTGATACACAATATAGCAAGATAAAAAGAGAAGTTCGGAATGAGATAGCGAATTCGAGCGGAAGAAAGATGATACGGGTCAAGAAAGCAAACGGAACATGGAATGATTGACGGGGAGCGAGAAAAAGATCGTAGATCGATGGGAATGAAAAATGGTGGAAGTGGGAGAAAGTTAAAGTTCGGAATACGAAGAAGACAGATGTAAAGAGGTAAAGAGAAGCGGAAGATAAATCGAAAAGCGGACGCTGAAGAGGAGCAAGAATAAGAAGAGGAAGGGCGAGTTTTAACGGAGGGAGAGGCGAAGCTGAGGATAAGAAGACGACGGCAAACGAGGAGCGCGTAGATCGTTCGCTTGATTATTTAACGACGATATCTGAGGGCGTTGCGAAAGCGAAGCAAACGCCAGATGAAAAATATATGATCCGCGAATGGAAGAATGGGGGGTGGGTACGAGCATGAATAACGAAGCTGGGGTGTACACCCGAGAAAGTCACGACGTCACCGTTCAGAAATTCTTCTTCTCATTTCTATTTCTTCCATGCCTCGAGGTTAACAAAATTTTTCTATGTTAAATCAATCTTGACAGAATATTAGACGTACTCAAATACACTACCCATAAATAAATTTTTAAATACAAAATTTTATTCTTCATTCGTAACAAAATACATGTTGCAAACTTTGCAGAAGACGCCTAATAAGTTTCCGGAATGTGTACAGCTAGAAAAAGCTTGCGTATTAGTCTCGCGTTTATACGACTACACAATCTGTAATTTCCTCTGTTTTACCACCTTATAATCTCTCGTCTGCTTCTTCGTTTTGTTGTTTCAAAGTATGGAGTAGCAAGTTGATAAACGTGAACATTTCTGGCGCCTTCCGTTGTAACCAGTTTAATCAAGGTTGCACGGCGTGATAATAGGTACCGGCCATACGTAAGCCTCTATTATTACCAGTAATAGTTAAAAATGACAATTTTTACATCTCTGGCGTTGCATATCCCGCGAGATCATCCATTTTCGCTGAAGGTCAACGCAGGTTGTAATTCTAAAACATCCCCATCGCTTAAACTGCGAAGATTTATACGCTTTCGATTATTCTTCTCTCAAGAAAAATATGTTTACCATTCTATCTCAAAATATTGGATATAAAGATACATCAATTTTATCAGAAGAAAGAATATATTCATCAACAGATGGTGGAGTTCAGAATGTCTCAAGTATTATGACAATTACTCTTAAGTTAATTTTGTTCAAAATAAATAATAATTAGTTCAGTTATTCGTTGTTATAGGCAGTTCGAACATTAGTATATGAAGGACATATTTAGCCTTGAACAGGAAGGAAGAAGGAATGCAGAATAATGATTCGCCGACGAAAGGTTTGAACGTGAACGGAAGTAACCGCGTTTTCAATATCGTCGATTATTCGTAGCAATACGGGTGTAATTTGGCGCGGCATATTACAGTAATTTAAGGCGATTAAAGCAGCCCCGGGTTTCGTAATTTTTCAGCGGTTCACGGAACGCTGGCATCATCATCAGCCCGGCGTTTTCTCAGGGGATCGAGACAGTTCCTCGGTGGCGAAGGTCAACGGTGTTAATAGAAATAAGACAGGATTAATAAACGCCTTAATGAAACATTCCTTCGAATAGCGAATTAATTGGGAGCGGCAATTCCCTCGAGGCGTGAAAGTGACTCACGTAGCGTGCTGCTGTTGCCGCTCGTGGGGCCGTTTCGACATTGGGCCCCCCCCCCTCGCCAATTTTCTGCGATCAACGTTTATTAAACGCATTCCACGATTCCCCTCTCGCTCCGCCGTGCCTCTTTTATTGTCTAACCGTAATTATGAATTTCCGTGAGCGGCGTACGCGATCAAATCGTTTCCCGTTGTTGTACGCCGATCGATCCGATCTTCTAAACCCCTACTACTTCGGGGTGCAAGAAAAATTGTCCCCCGATCGAGGGACGAACTCTCGTCGAAATTCGAATCACGAGTGCTCCTGTCGGCTCAAAAATTGTTCCCCTCACCTACTCCGCTCGCCGATAGGTTAATCAAACCGGACAGACGGATCTTCTCTAGGCTCGGGCTCCCGTGGTCACAATGAAAAATCAACAAGGCCAGAGGCTTCACTTTTAACGCTCTCCGAACGCACTTGGAGAGTTGAAAGCCAGCATCGGCTCGGTGAGATATGGTCGGTATCCATCAGCGTAGAGTGGATGCGCGTAGTTCTGAATGGGTTTCTAATTACGAATAGCTCGGTACCGGTGAAATACGCGGCCACTACCAGCCTCCTCTCTTCGCCAACAGGGAAAAAGAACACCGAGATTCGCTAGTCTCCCCTGTGGCTAATTAATAATTTCGAATTTATTGCGTGATGATATTGCACTTCGAATTGTACGTGTTGCGATATGGGCAGTCTCGAAGAACGACTCAAAGAACTAGGATTTTTGTTCAAAGATATATCTGCGATTTTATCCGAACCGAATATCAAGAGTATAGACACTTTAAACATACACGAGTATAAATAAAACCAACATACATATGTATTGCATGTTCTACATATTAAAATATTTGTATAAAACAAATATGTTCTACATGCATACGTGACAGAATGAATTCATAACAAATAATATACATGTATCGTAATTTTTACCTCCCCTGTTCTTTCACAAATATGCTAACATATTCTGTACTGTATACGTATTCTATTAACAGTGAATCTATTCTACAAAGTCCATTGTCTTCATTGCTGTTAGTGTAAGAGACGAAAAATGTTTTTTTCATGAATAATTGAAAAGTGCATCAAAGACTGGAAACAAGACTTAACAAAGCATCGTTGAAAATTCGTAACGTGTCTCGTCACGAAAACTGTTCGGACGGTTCATATTTTTCCCTAGAAATTTCAAGGAAGAAAAGCGAAAAACAGCGAGCGAAAAAGGGGCACGCGTCGAGACGTTGTAAACGGTTTCACGTCGTACACGATGCAAGACACCCTGAGCCTTCCTTAACTTATCTCGAATCCGAAAATCGAATAACATCAATCTCTTTTGTGGCGTCCCGTGCACCTCGAGACCCTTTCCTCCTCGCCTTTGCGCCCTGCTCCCTGTAGCATTGACTGCTCGAGTGCAGGTCTCTTTGTCTCCTCTGATGGCATATACGCGGGGCAAAAGTACCCGCTCCGAGAGTTATAACGGTAAGGCGGCGACTTTGGCTTTTGAAATTTATTGATTTAAACCTTCCGCCTTTCTCCACCCTTCGCCATTCTCCTTTTTCTCGCTCTTCTCGAACCTCCCGATTTTCTTTTGCCCTTCGTGCTTATTTCTTTCGCTGTTCCCTTCGAAGACATCTTTACCTGTTGGAAAATCGAATTCCTTTTGTCTATTAAGCCGTGTACGAGATCGAGCACGAATCGTGTCGCACACAAAGGATCTCTGGTTAAAATCATCTTTCGTTCCGTGAGTTTGGGTCTTTCCTGCCCAAGGACCAGGCAGGCGTCTTCTCGAGTGGAAGGACTCGAGGGAAAGGAGCTGCTCGAGTGTTCGTCGAACGAGTGACGAAAAGCAGCCCAACGTCAAGGAACGCTTAATTACTTAGAAACAGACGCTGCTACTTGGCAGAGTAGAGTTTCTTCCTTGGTCCGTGAAGTATCCTCCGGTTTGGAGAAGCTATGTACAGTTGCGGAACATCTAACTCGTTAACCTTCTCGTTAATTAAAATACCGATAAATATAAATAAAAACAGGGAAATTAAAATTAATTATTCCAAAAATTACATGTAATTTTAGCTATACATCGATATTAGCTATTACATGATACGTCCCTGAGCAAAGGGGGTGTCAGAAAGTGTACCAGCGGTTAAAACAGAAAAACGGGGAGGGAAAAAACTATCGGTCGAGGAACACGAAGTTACGATCGAGCCGGCGAGATAGCAGTCAAAGAGGAAATCGAATTTTTGGGCTGAACGGCGAGCGAAAAACTTGAAAACGGACTTCGACGTTCGGATTTGAAAGCCATGGGCTACGCTCGACTCGCTTCGTCACGCTTAATCGCGGAAACCACCTTCCACCCCCTGGATCTTTCCTAGAAATTTTACGGCCTTTAGAATTTTCGACGATATCCCTGTTCAGATCGCGAATTCTTGTACTCGAGCTTCTATAACGTTCCGAACGAATTGATCTTTACGTTCGATGCCAAACTCCTGGCATTGGTAATTTTTATTCTTGAATTATACGCATAGTCGATGAAAATCGCAAGCATGGATATTGGGTCAAATTAATCTTGCAAAATTATTTTTTACTCGCTCGTCAATTTTTATGTTTATTTGATTTGTATGTTACTGAGTCGTTTTAACTTTTTAAATTGTGTTTTATGTGAAGTTGAATAAGTTCTTAAATTGTTACATACCTAAATAAATATTTTGATATGTAGATACCTAAATCGGTAGTTGATTAGGTCTACATAGACATCACCAGATGACTATAGTCCTAAATGCTTATATCCCTAAATTCTTATATGTGTACAATTCCTACGTCTATATTCCTAAACCATCCTAGACTACCATCCTAACCTAAAAGTCTATCAAACAGTTGAATTTACTCGTATGTCGCATTAAAATAACTCGAGATACGATTCTCAGAAGTTAAAAGATCAAACTATGCGCGACAGTATTTCACAAAGGTGATCGAAATTTTTGCGAGGTGTATAGGTTAATTACGAGGTCTATTTTCTGTCGCGCACGAGACAACAGATCCGTTGCAGGTTACAGTGTAATTCGTCGAACTATGTAGTTGATCCAGGGTCAACAACGAAAACCGCGTTCCACGAAAGCCGATACCTTTTGTGAACTCGTTCACGGGCACGCATCGCAACGCGCGACCAACTAATTGCACGCGCACGCTCGCGCGCTCTTTTCTCTCTCGCTGACTCGCGTCGAACGATAATTAATAACCTCTCGCTGGTCGGTGTCGATGGTAAATAAACAGCGGCGGGCTGTTTCGATCGAGCGATTGAGCCGGCGTTGGCCGAGTGCACTTGTGTAAAATGCCTAGAATACATCGAGTCGCGTCGCTATAAATTACACCGGAGCGTCGCGACGGTGCATAATAGTACGGAAACAGGGTTTTATTGCATGCAATCGCGGATGAAAAACATTATCGTGACGGTGATCAAAGAGGACGCATAATAAGTCTCTCACCATCTTAATAGGAATCTTCATTATAATTTCTAGATGCAAATTCATCGAGTTTATAGGGGTAAACTGCTCCTCGAACGTATTTAATCTGCCTATGAATATTATAATTAGATACTTTCATCGTGTTGAGACGTGTGAGAAATTTCTCGTTTTTCATCGAGTATTTGGTAAACGTTGAAATATGAAGTTGCAGTATCAATAATTTTAATCTTGATGTATCAAGATGTTTACTTGAGGTTCCATTTCTCTGTCTCATTTTGACAATACCTATCTTTTTGTTATTAATTTTATGCCGAAAGTTCAACATTCTTGATCTTCTTGAATTTTACTCCAGATGATACAATATATGTACATCAAATACTGTCGCCTCAATTATTGCAGCCATTTCTTCTATCACCATTTACCTATTTTTCGTTTCTTGATAAGCTAACATAACGACCCACCATAAGGTTCGAAATACAATTTAATAAAAAGAAAAGATTGAATAGCGTCCTCGATACAAATGTATGGTTAGGTGTTTCCGCTAACCACCATTGTCTCACTAGATACGTTGTTTAAAGAAAACGTTTTTCTCGATAAATGATTTTGCAAAGGGTCCCGAAATGCGAACAACGTTGACCTCGAACCGGTCCATGGGTAGTTTATGACGGTGCTCGATTTCCCAAACGAAAGGGAGGAGCAGCGAGACCGGAGATTCACAATCCACGGGCCATCGGATTGATATATCGATGTTCCCGCACGGACACGAGGCCTCGCCCCCATAAAGCATTACAACAGGCCCCTGGTTGTTGGACCAGGGATTCGCATGTAGTCGAAGAGCATCGAGTGTCTTCTCTTCGTTTCCTGCTGTACATTCATTCTTAACCCCTGCATCTTTCACGTACGTTGCTTTAACAGTACCTTCTGCTGTCTATTACCTTCTCTAATTCTTTGGCTATAATTTTATACTCTTTGATCAACGTTTTGGAGCTCGAAATATAAAGTCGTGTTTACTTGAGATCAAGGGAGATGTGTTATTAAAGATATGTGATGTGTAATATATAGGTGTATGATGTGTAACATACATATAAAATCAAAGTTACTTTCATGCATTACTATGAGTAATGAATTCATGAATTCATTAGTTCATGAGTTACTATGAACTGATGACTAAATTCTGATTATAACTGTTACTTTATATCACAATGAAAGCGTATTTGAATGAAAACCCAGCTTGAATTAGTCGACAAAATGTGAACCCATGACAAACGCAACGCTATTTATCTATTCATAATAATTCTCATTACCTTCAAAAGTCATCACACGCAAGTGACTCACATCCAAATCGATAAAACATACCATCAAGCCTGTCGATAAAGCGAAACGCATTCCGGGACCCATAATTCTTCTCCGGAAGCACGTATGTCCCAGCAAATCACAGGTTCCGGACGAGATCCGAGGGTTGGATGAAACACAACGACATTAACGTCTCCCTTCGACGCCTCTCGGAAGCTGTACGACGATCAAAGGCTCCCTTTTGCCCTCGATTCGCCAGAAAACTGGCACGCGGCTGGACTAATCACCCAAAGGGAGAAAGGTCGACTGCGTAAACGATAATAGTCCCTGCGGTATCACAGGTGGAACACGAGGCGAGGGAGAGAGCGAAGAAGGAGAAAGTGGGATGGGAATTTGTTTTTTTCTAGCAGCTGAAACATTCAAGACCGTCGACCGTCTGTCGGGACTCTCCAACTTCCTCCGACAAAGGACACTCTTTCTTTTCTTTACACGAACACCTTTCTGTTCTCTCCTTTCTTTTATTGCATCGCCTCTTTACACGCTATCTGCTTTCCTGCTTCCGTGAGATGTTCACGATTTTCATTTACTTCCTAACCTCATTGGCATAATTAAGATGTGGACCTTCCCTGTGAAGTTTGATTTAACAGAAGTGAAATGGGCGAAATTTGTATATTTTTTAAATCTTGGATATTTGAAATTTTTAAGTAGGGTCTCCAATTTTGAAAACTTCAAAGTTCTGAATCCTCAATTTTCCAAGTCCTTCAACTCTCAAATTTCCATATCCTTAATTCCCCACGACCCCAAATGCCCACGTCCCCAAATCTCCAGGTCCCCAAATCTCTACGTCCCCAAATCTCTACGTCCCCAAATCTCTACGTCCCCAAATCTCTACGTTCTCAAATCTCCATGCCTCCAAATCTCCATATCCCCAAATCTCCACATTCCCAAATCTCCACATCTCCAACTCCCCAAATTCCTGACTCCTTAAATCCCTAACTCTCCAAATCCCAAACTCCCAAAATTCCCAAACTCCAAATCCCAAATTCCGAAGAAACCTAACCAAGCTACCGTCCCTATCCCCCATTTCCCTTTCCAGATTAATCTAGACAATGAATCTCCTCGTTCCCTTCTCTTCCAGGTATCAGCAGCGATTCCTAGGAAGATATTACGAAATCATCGGAGGTGTTCATATCCTGGATCGTTTATAAAAATCACGTTGGAACATTCTTGGAGTAAGGGGAACAATGTGGAAACGTGTACTCCTGTGACCGGGCCCTATGAGAATACGCGGGACGTTTTTCAACCGGATCATGCATTATTCAGTTGTCGATGGCGGATCAACGATCAAGCCTTATAGTGACAAATTGATTGCTTCCGGAACAGGCGACGTGACGGTTCAAAGCGGCTCCATCTAGTCGTGACACGATATCAGTAATTGCAGCGGCTAGTGTCAGCTGTGCCTAGATATGATTTGTTATATGACAGCTGACAATGCGCGCGATTCATGGAAATACTCCCTTTGATATGCTGGTACACTTTTATTTTCTCGCGGCTTATAATTTCCAGTTACAGTCGGAACTCGTATTTTTCCCACAGTCATAAATTTATGAAGTGACTAATCACTTACCTACTGTTATGTACAAACATACATACGGTACATGAGGTACGTCGATATATCTCTAAATATCGTTAACACGATTAACTGACGATTTAGTGCGTGATCCAAATGTAATTATTCTTGCTCAAGATTAAGTTAGGTTAAGTGAACCCAATTAACTGGATTTGAACGGTAAAATTATGTCTTACATTCAACTTCATTTACTCTAATTAAGCTTAACAATGTTATCGATGTTAAGCATCAATCATCAAGTATCGGTGTATTGATAATCGATAGCAGCACCTCCAATTCACGTTCGATTCTCGTGATATTCGTGGAGTTCGCAGCAGAATTACACGAAGGGTATAATCGCAAATGAGATTTGACGGGAACAACGCTCGACGTATCCCGTCATGGTTAAGAGTCCGCCCGACTGAATCAGAAGCGTATCAATAACAGCGTAACGGATATTTACGGATCCAGACTGTTAGGTGACGCGGAACAATAGCGGCCATGACTCGTGGCAGGTCATTGATTAAACGAGCCGCGGGTAATTAGGTCCTGACGAATAAATTCGGTTTATCTCTAATTATTCCGCGAGTACGTCAATGGTCAAAGGATTTGTCCGGACAGCATCGAAACTCGTGACGTTGTTATTACATAGAACATATCTAGGAACGGCTAGAATCGGTTTAATTGCCTTTATCCGAATCGAAATGAAACGGACATTTCATATGTCCAGGCTGGAAACCGCGGAGATTAGAATTTCTCTGCTGTATAATTCGCGGTAAACTGCAATCTTCATTATTCATCCCCCGTCTTCGGAATTAAACGACAATTATCGCCGTTCGTGAATTCATACGTTATTTCGAAAACCATTACTACCGCAAGGAAACTTGTAAGACCTTTTTTGTAGAGAATTTTCTAAGCTACAAATTTTGTGATAAGTACTTTTGTCGTGAAATTGATAGATAACGAAATATTCATGAATAAGTGATTCTTTTCATCCGTTGATTTTTGATGTATCGTTTGAAGTGACGAAATAAAATAACTTATTTATAAAGTTCACTTTTTAGAGAAATTCCATAATATAGTAAGAATAGTTCACAATACAAGACTAGTGAAAAGTTGAGTCTCTCCGGAATTGTAACTTAGACTTTCATAATCACGGAGCCAATTATCGCCAGAAACAGAAGAACGCCAGCGGACGCGTGTGCAAGTTTTATCATCCGGATGGTAATTGCGTAGATAAAGTTTCGTAATTGATGTTGCTGCGTTTATCGTTGTCCGAGATTGTTCGTGTAATTACACCCGGCCGTGATAACAACCAGCGAAAGAAAGACCGAGAAAAGGGAATCTATAATTCAGGAAAACAGTGAACGAATTTTGCGAAGCAACTTCCAGCCAATCCTCTTTCAATTCTCGCGAATTTGCAATTCCATGAGGGAAGAACGTTGTAAAAATTCCCATTTCGAAACGTTAGTATAGCGACAGAAGTTCGACGAAAGAAAAATTCATCGGAACTATCGTTGCCTTTCACCCTCTCAATTCGATCCCTCGGTTCGACTTCCGGCTGGTAGCGCGACCCTACGCACGGGGGTGGACTAATCGGAAAGGAGACGACACGTCCCTGAAAATGAGCTCGTATTACCTTTTTCTTCCCGTTGCCACCGAAAAACAGGCGGGTTCGAAGGTGAACACGCCGGGTTAACGCGGGGCGGCGTTCACGGTGAAGGGGTGGCTGATGTAGCTGGAGGAACGGGTAGCGGCGGAGGCCAATCAAGCCAGAACACACACAGCGGATTCGGAAACGAAGCAATTTCTCTTCCAGCCACGTTGCTGGAACTCTCTTGTCCGCGTTTCTGCTCTCCACCCCACTCACGGCTCCTTTTGCCCCGGCAATCGAGCCACACGCTAGAATTTCTCCGGTCTCGGCGAGAAAAAGGGAGTTTTCCTTGAGATAACGACCGGAGAGTACTTCGAGAGGAACACCCTTCTCGCTTTCGGCCCGACGGCTAGGGGAATGGCGGAGAGAAAGAATACTCCCGAGGGAAAGGGAGGAGAGGATGTCAGAAACCGGCCAACCGGCAAGAACGCGAAACGATCGCCATTAGCGCTTTCGTCCACGATGTACAAAAGAGGCGATACGCGCCAACGTGAAACGGCAGCGACGAGCCTACACGTGAGAACGCGTGAAATGCATCGCATCTCTCAGCCATGATCCCCGGAAGATATCCTCTCTGCTTGGAATGTTAATGCTGGATCAGAGGTATCTAGACGTTGCATACAACGCCTCAGCTGCAATGTTTTAATACTTTGATGATCAGTCTCGATGTAGAGATTTCTATTTCATCGTTCTGCTTCGTGTTGTGGCTGCATATAGTCATCGCCATTTTCACAATCTTAAAATGTACGATCCCCTTGGATAAGTATGTATACAGTGCAACCTACTGTTTTAATTAAAACTATAATTTATAAGTATTAAAAATATACTGCCACTTTTTCACAAAAAGTGTCAATACATATTACAGATGATAAGTGCAGTATAAAACCGGAAAGAAATTTTATTTAAACATAAGTTCGTTTGGATTGTTCATGGCACTTAATAAACTACTAGATAATCTTTACATCATTCATAAATTACATATGGAGATCATTTCACTGTTTACGATGAAATAGCAACTGTTATGGCAATTGCATCCGCAATTGTATGAATGATACGGTGTTACAAAGTAGTAAACCACTTTAACCATAAACTCAGATAATTTCAAATCTTCACTTTCCCCCATCAAACCGACATAAATTAGTCAGCGACGGAATAAGAAAATTGCAAACGAGATCCCATCAAGAAGATTACATCGATATACATGTTCGATCATCGCGAATGGAATAGAAAAGGGAAACGAGTGGAAAATGGTGAAGAATGTCTGAAGATCGCGATATTGAGATCCGAATTCTCGCGGATTCACGTACCGTCGATGCAACAGCTCGATGTAATTTACTTTGACAGTAATAAAAGCTGTAATATTAGCCATTTATGACCCCGGATGTGTGTGAGGCGTACGAGGCGGTGTTGTGCGAAGGGAACGGAGTCGTTAAAAGTAATAGGTACACGGTGAAGAGATACCTGCTCCTTTCGTTCGGCGAATTTGCGGTAATAGCCGAGACAGGCCGGGGGAGGAATCAAATTTTATAGAAAATTTTACTGCGTTCCATCGACGCCACTTTATGGGGCGAAGTTTTTATCGGGGCTAGCAAGGAGGCGAAGTTTTCAGAAGCCACGGATTTGGTGCAGCTGACACGAAAGCCGGCTTCGCCTCCTGCTTTCTCGTCGACGATCGGTTAAGACCAATCACACGGGATAAAAGTTTCTCCTCTTTCTCTCTCTTTCTCTCCTATTCTTCCGTGTTCTGGAAAAATCCAACGATGACCTAAATTCCACGCGCTGCCACCGTAATTGAACTTCAGCACCGGAGGGAACGTTCCGATAAATTTCGAAGGTTAATTTTGTGCTGTCGATTCGCGTGATGCATTGAAAACGTTATCGACCTATATGAATTCCAATGAAGCTGTTTAATTGCTAATTGCCTTGATGCACGCTCGAATTTCGAATTCCACGCTCAAAGAAATACTATCGTTACGTACCGTTCGAAACTCCATGTCGGCTATCTCGTCGTCTGCAT
Organism: Megachile rotundata; assembly: GCF_050947335.1. Lineage (NCBI taxonomy): Eukaryota > Metazoa > Arthropoda > Insecta > Hymenoptera > Megachilidae > Megachile > Megachile rotundata. Next base: position 6,596,175 of record NC_134991.1, on the reverse strand, counting down.
CTCTGTTATCGTTCGAATTCATCTGAATAACGGCGCGATTAAACGAATTCATAAACTGACGGTTCGTACAGGTGTCAATGTTTACAGGAGCCACGTGACGGCATTCCAAAACGGTGTAGCTCATAAATCAACCTGGTTGCTAACGATATCATATATTATATTGTTTCTCCAAAATGGGAGAGAAAGGACGGCCGTTTCTCGGACCGGTCAGATAGAAACTACATTATTCAGACACTTCTTCTTTTTTCATTGACAATTATAGACATCATTTTTTTAGCCACACATCAAATCATATATCATACGTTAAATATGTTATTCAATTACCTCTTATATCTCTATAACATTTTGCAGAAAACATATCTCAGAAAGCGTATAAAATCACGTAGCTTTGAAAAACTGATTCCAGTGATAATAAATATTATCGCAAAGTTTAAAATGCAATGTCGCGGTCGTAAGCATTCCACGCGTCCGCGAGGAGCCCATTTTGTCGCAAACACGGCAGCGGGAAAGAGTTAAAACTGGAAAGCGAAGTGTGGCGTTCACGAGCGGATCGTTCGACGCGGCAGGCATCTCAATTTACCCCGACCGACTGGACGTCCGCGATGTAAAGCCAGATAATAGAGGAGTTATAGGTGTACGCGTTGCCACCACGCACCACCGTTTGCCACCAGGGTTCTCTGACAGAACGATAAACCTTCTTCTCACGGCAGCGTTGTTTTTCCAAGGTTTCATGTAGGTGAGTCGTGGGTAGGAATCGGGCCTACGGGCGGCGCGGTGCTGCTCGCTAATTAAGAGGCCGTAGCCACACCGGCTAGGAGATCCCGTGCATGAGTTACAATAGAAACGAAGATCGTTTCACAGTTACGCCGTTACGGCGTTGAGTCTCCGGGTATTAAATCGCCTGCGGCTGGCCGCAGGTAACCGAGAAGGAGAGGCCGCAACGCGTCCCGACGTTAACGTAAATTTTTATTAGAGTCCCTCTTCTAGGTACGCGGGTTCGTTCGCTTCACTTCCGCGTGGAAAGTTCGATGATCGACGCGAGATGTAATCGGCGATGCCGTGCACGGATAACCGATAATTTCAGGTCGGCTAGGGATGCCGACGTTGGAATCGGCGAAGCGCACCTCGGGTTCGCGCGCACCGCGGATATATACGAGAGCGATGGAATTTTTTTTGAAACTGGATCCTCTAGCGAGATTCAATTATTGTACCCATCGGTCGAATGGCAGGCACGTGAAAGGTTACCAGCCGCAGATCTCGTTAGAAGCATTCGCTCACGCTTACGTTTTTTTTCTTTCCACCACGCTGCAACGCGACGTACCCTCGGTACACCAACTTAATCGTTGCTTCGCTATGAATCGTGACAATCATCCGAGAAGCTCTGGGAACTGCTTAATGTCATCTGCTTTTACTTACGTCGATTTTTAGTACAGTGGAAACGAAATGAAATTCGTCGGTCTGGAGAAAGGGGTTCATCATAGATGCAGTTCGTAACCAAATATTACTGATATCATCTTATATAGTAGTATTACTAATATCATCTTATGTAGTACTATTGCTAACATAACCTTATACTAATCCTTGTGTAGCACCTCTATCTCAACAGATACTATCAACAGTATAGCACTAATAACAAATAGTACCTTGTACGGTGAAGTTTGATTATAAGAGTATAAAAATGTTATGATTCCTATCTTGATGACGTTTCATTAAGGTAGTTTTAAAAATGAACGAGGAAAACTCCACGATAATTAATTAAGGAGTAACGTATCGTATTACACTTATCTTAAAGTCCACTACGAGTCGTTTAGCAATCGAGTAGCTTCTTTGACCTTTCAGGCAGCATTACTTGAGTAAAGCAAGTCATTCCATCATTATAGCGATTTCCACCCCTTATCGAATCGCATTTACGAGTGGTAATTACAATCCGTTAATTTTATCGCAGAAAAACACCAGTAATGGCAGTCTCATGCCTCGCCTTTATAGAGCTGCTTTATAATTTGTTCTTTATTCTACTGATTAATTTATACGTGTCTAGTCTACCCAATAAAGCAGCTGTTTCAAAAATCTGAAAGCACGTTGACTGTTCAATCAAGTTATTGTAAATAAAAATCCTTTAGTACAAAATACTCTTTGCTAAAAAATACTTTAACCTTTCGTTGTATGATTTTCCCTTCGAAAATAAGAGAGTATTTCACAAAATAGTAATAAAAAAGTAACAAGCAGATACAAATCTTTATAATAATAAAAAAATATTTCCTATTTTTTACTTCAAGAAATATATACTTCAATATTGCAAAATTATAATTTATGTTATAGTGAGTATTCAGGGATAGTTTGATATAAAAAATTGTTAAAAGAAGATATAAGGATAGTTAGCGTGTTCAAGCGATAAGATTGCTGAGGTGTTTGGTGGTTGTCAGAGATCAATATTTTATTAATTATTGTGACAGTAGTACTCGCGTGCATAAACGCAATCAACACAAGTGTGTGAGGCTTGCGCCAGGACGGATAGACAGACGAGGCCGACAGATCGACGGACAGGAAGCCACGAGAAGCGAGCAGAAGGTAGGGGCCTCAAGGAGAGAGAAAGAAGGAGGCCCCGTGGATACGAGAAGCTCCTCGGGGCCCGTTTGCAAGGAGGATGCCCCCTTTACCAAGATGGCCTCCTCGCATTCCTCCACCACCACTGCTTTCCTCTCTCTGCCTCTCTGCCTTCTCTCGCACTGTCTTCTCACTTAACTTTCTGTCTCCCCATGCAAATTCAGAACTTTTGAAAACACTCTAATTCTTAAATCAAGAATATGATAGGTCGGTTTGTCAAATTCGTCTTCGAAAAGAAGTCTTATGTAAATTATATTTAATTCGTTGTGTTCGATTTATAGATTCGATTAAATTAATTATTTAAAGAGAGATAGGATTAAATGAGCATAAGGGTGAGTCAATGAACGTTAACAAATTAAAAGTTACTGTCTGTGGTTTTGAATAATATTTTCAGTATATCTGACAACATACATGAAGTTTTGCAATGTCAGTGAACGTGTTAGATGTGGTGCTCTTGACACTGTACTTTTTATAATAGAGAACGTGTTCGAGTTTAAACAAATTATCTTTAGATATTCATTAACGTTATTACACGTAATTTTTTTGTTATAAATTGAGCCAAGTCGCCTACGTGCTATTGATACTAATCTCGTAGACGTCGGGGTATCGTAATGAGAAACCAGACACTCCGTCAAACAGGTCTGACCACGTCAGGAGATTGCACTTACAGAAACGGTATGTTATTTGCTCTGATAGAAGTCAGACAAGCATACACTCGACAATCTGCCAAGAAAATCGAACATGTTTTCTAATCTCCTATAAGCAGAAAATGCGCTATCGATAACTGGGATATATTTATGCACTTCTTCGAATAAATAGCTGTATAATAATTTCGTTTCAAATAGAAGCATGCGTATGAATAAATAAAATATGCATACAGATAAATCAAACCATTCGGTATTGTGTTCATAACTGAAATAGATGCAAATTACACAATAGCGTAAATATTTTACTATGATGGTGATGAATAACTGCATCAATTTACATTTGCATTAATATCTGATTATAGTTATTTACCGACGGAATTAATTAATGTATTAATGCGAATAATAGAGATTTGTAGAGATGTCTATTGACTCGGATCTTTGGTAATTAATCGCGTAGATATCTATTGTGGGCTGCAATTTGTTTGGGATATGTAAATTTCAGGATTTATGGATTTAAAAATAGATTTTCGGAATTAGATTAGATATACTCTTGATTTATGAATTCACAAATTTAAAAATTCTCAAGTTATTAAATTTCTAAATTCTTAAAATCCTAGATCTTCTTTCTACTTCTCCAAATTTTTGGATCCCTAAATTTCCACCTCTTCAAGTCCCTGAAACTCCAAATTTCCACCTCCCTAAATTTCCACCCCACCAAATTCCTAAAATCCCAAATTTCCACCTCTCTAAATTCCTAATACTCCAAATTTCCACTTCCCTAAATTTCCACCCCTCCAAATTCCTAAAACCCCAAATTTCTACTTCCCCAAATTTCCACCTCCTCAAATTTCTAAAACCCCAAATTTCCACTTTCCTAAATTTCCACCCCTCCAAATTCCTGAAACCCCAAATTTCCACTTCCCCAAATTTCCACCTCTCTAAATTCCTAATACCCCAAATTTCCACTTCCCTAAATTTCCACCCCTCCAAATTCCTAAAACCCCAAATTTCTACTTCCCCAAATTTCCACCTCCTCAAATTTCTAAAACCCCAAATTTCCACTTTCCTAAATTTCCACCCCTCCAAATTCCTGAAACCCCAAATTTCCACTTCCCCAAATTTCCACCTTCCCAAATTCCTGAAACTCCAAATTTCCACTCCCCTAAATTTCCACCTTTCCAAATTCCTAAATCCCCAAATTTCCACCTCCTTAAATTCCCAAATATCCAAATTTCCCAACTTCTCAAACATCGAAACCTCGAAATTCCCAAATTGTCTCCGCAACTTCCCAAACTCCCAAATTTCACAGTTCCTAAATTCCGACCTTCCCAAAATCCACTAAATCCACGCATGCGTATTTACGAAACGGCTAATGCCTTCGAGTAGTCGAGGTCTATGTATCTCAAAGGCATAAGTCCGTTTTCCCAACCCATCTTCTTCTTTCATTCTTCTCGAAATGTTTCGCGTTAAGGTGCGCGTATACAAGTGAATGTTTCTTTCTCCCGCAGTTTTCCGTGCGCCCACCTGAAGCATAAAACACCAGCGTGGAAAACGGACGAAAAGCTCTGAGTGCTCGCTGGCCGCCAAGAGAAAAACGTTTCCTAATCCCCGCAACTGCGTCCTCCGTCCAGGCGGTAAGTGATATGGTTTAAGATTTTTTTTCCCTTTCTATCCCTTTTCCTTTTGCTGGATTCCCCGTTGCCAGCAAGAATTATGACGGCTACGAGATCTTTCTTCGTTGGAAATGTACTGTACGCCGCGGTTGCACTTATTTCGACCGAGTTTACTGGCATCGGACTGACATCCTTAAGTCCCTGTATCCTCTTGGGAGGTGAAAGTTTCCTATAAAACCCGAGAAATTTTCGGGACGAAACGCTCGGAAGATAAACTTCTGTTGTCTGTTCTGACGTTTGTGTGTTTGGTCTTTCACATGGAGGGAAATTATCCTGATTGCTATTTTACTAAATTGCTGACTTAATTAGGGAATTCAAGGCTTCTTTTAATTATGAAACTTCTTATATTTCAAGGTTACAAAGTTCTTAATAGAAATTGTTAAATTGCCACAGTCCTTGATTTTTGGATTCACGGGTTCACTTTTCAGACTCTGATGTGCTCAATTTATTCGATTTTTCGATTTCTGAATCCCTGAATTTTCATATCACAAAATGTTCAAATCCATATATTCTCAAATTCACAAGTTCACAAATTCACAAATTTTTAAATTTCAGAGTTCCTAAATTCCAAATGCCCCAAAGTCCCAGTGTCCCTAAGTTCCAATGCCCCAAAGTCCTATTGACCCAAAGTCTTAGTGTCCCCAAGTCCCAGCATCCCAAAGTCTCAGTGTCCCAAAGTCCCAGCATCCCAAAGTCTAAGTGTCCCAAAGTCTCAGTATCCCAAAGTCTCAGTCTTCCAAAGTCTCAGTATCACGAAGTCCAAGTATCCCAAAGTCTCAGTATCCCAAAGTCTCAGTCTTCCAAAGTCTCAGTATCACGAAGTCCAAGTATCCCAAAGTCTAAGTGTCCAAAAGTCCGAGTGTCCCAAAGTCCAAGTGTCCCAAAGTCCTAGTGTCCCAAAGTCTAAATACCCCAAAGTCCAAGTGCCTAAAAGTCCCAAAATCTCAACTTCCCAAACCTGTCAAACTTCCAAACATCCACATTCCCAAATTCTCAAACTCCTAACCTTCCAAATTCCAGAATCCCAAAATCCCAAATTTCCAAATTGCCAAATTCATCCCCCTACCTAAAGCTCCCTCTATCTTCCCTACCAACCTCATAAACCTTTCCCTTCTGCAACTCCACCGCCATATAGCCAGACTACCGTACCCATTTACAAACATGGTTTCACAGCTTAGTATAGCGAAGATAACGGAAAGCGCGTGTCACTCTCTTACTGCAATTAGGCAAGATAATTTGAAGCATCCCGTAATCGTTCTGCGAGACACTAAAAGCAGTCATTGGATAGGCGAAGCATAGGCTTCCATTGCGATACAGAGGAGCGAGCTACGACGCGAGTTATGGCAATGAGATCCAAGCGGTTAAGCTGTAGTATCGAATCGCGGCCGTAACTACCGCATTACGACCCCTTTCATTTTTTAATATAGTGTACGGGAAAACTTGGTCGTATCGGAAGCGTTTACGAACGAACGGTAAAAGAAAATTACCGATGGAAGGGATCCTTTAACTCTACGAGACTGTTCGTCGAGTAATTTCTTCCAGTAGGATTGTGTTCCCGGAGATGCTATTTCTTCTAGAGCTATTTTTACACCTAGCAAAAATATATAAGAATTTCCTTGTGGTAAAAATTTCCTTGTTGAAAGAAAAATTGAAGTATAGGATTTAAGAATGTCATATTCGTTTTAATGAAAACTGTAAAAAGCGATTGTTCAAACGAAGCTTTATCGTATGCTTGTCAATGTCTCGGAAATTACCATGGAAAGATGGCGTGCGCGCTTCTTATCGTAATTACCTGCAATAATTTCGTAACTATTCACAGGCGGGCGGTTTAGTTGCACGCCATACTAAAAGCAGCCGTTCGATGGATGCAGGATGCACTCTCGTTCTCGTATATAGTCTACAAAATGCACCTCGGAAGCACCCCTAAGTACCGTGCAGAAACCTGCTGCGCGGAATTATGTCAGCGTTGCCATATTATAGGTATTCTAATTGTTCAATAAAGCAGCTCAACGACTGCATAGTGCGCGACGCAAAATTATAGCCGTAGAGCACGATTCTTTGACGAAATCACCTGTTCACCAGACAAATTACTTGCGTACTCGAATTGAAGGTTTATACTTGATGACATGCAATTTCTTCCAATTTTGGAAAGACTCGATAATTTACTGATGAAGTTTTTCTATGTTTTACTCAAGTGTTAATATGACGAAATTGGGAAGAAGATTCATGTTTTATAATTTAAATCACTTAAACATAGATGCAAGTAATTTTTCTTTCACCCCTGATTTAATGAAGTTTCATTCCTCATGTCTGATAATTGAAAGCAAAAATAATCACGTTATAACTTGATCAAGGAATTTCCTGTGCAAAGTTAGATGGCAGATGCATCCGAAACAAAGTGGTTCCTAGCAAAAGGTCGAGGATGTTCCCCATTTTCCGCTCATCGACGCCCATTAAAATCACACGCGGCGCAGGATCGATCAAGCGGCAGCCCGGCTTGCAGGAAATTACATCTGCAGCGTCTTCGCGAGCTTCTTCGCGCGATATAACCGTCGACAATAATTACGTAAGTGTTCGAGGAGGTTGTCGCGATAAAGAGGTCGGTGTCGAGCTAAAAGCAGTCGTTCGATGAATGCGCCGATACCGCTGTCTATTCAGTTTGTAAGCGGAGCACAGAAGACCCATACAATCGTAGCTGGTGCACACTCACGATGGTGGTGCTGCATCTCCGGCACGCACAGAGGCGAAACCCGCTGGCGCCGGAGGATTACATCGGGACCCACCCCCGTAGCCCTCGGTAATGCATCCGATTGAATATTCGACGGGGGTGGAGCAGCCGACGAGGGTAGGGGGCACCCGCAACGGTCCCTAGGCACGCAAACGCCACCGACGACCCCTTACGATGAACAACGAACCCGTGTACGCGTGTCCGTGTTTGCACCAGGTCTGCTTTAAATGGCCGACGCGCCGCTTGCTGCGGATCGCACGAACTGGGAAAAATAACGAGTCATCGCGCCGCTAGATTATCGTTTATTGGCGCTCTTCGCTTCCGGTCGTGTACCTCTCTGTTTTTCCCTCTTTGCGTTTTCGCCGCTCGAACACCGTGTCTGATTCTATTGCCTCGAACCGAGGGTTACAGAACTGGATGGGGTGCTTGCGAACGGTTTACGCGCGGACTTTTAGGGGTACCAGGCTTAATTACCGGATTATGGCTGGATTAATGTTATGTTAGAGTTATTAGTGGACGGAAACTGTACATTCGAGTGAAATATTAACGGTTCGAGTTTCGTCTACTCCGCTGCCAAGGGGTGGGTTTTGAAAGTTAGCGAGGGTGTACGAGGTTGCTTCTCTGTTACGATGTTCTGAATAATGTTTTATTCGACTAAATCGTATATGTATTTACTTTTAAAATCCAATTTATACTTCAACTTATTTTGTAGCCAACAGATAACATGTTTCAGTTTCATCCTTATATTAATCTAAAACCGCTGCTACCTTAAACTTAAACTACATTTTCTACTTATTCGAACATGTCAATCCACACATTTTCTACAGTTTATCTTCTATAACTTATCAAAGAAGATTTTCAAGGATTTGAATTAAAAGAAAGTGAAGTACATGTCGACGAAAGTATCGAACAAAATAATGCAAGAGCATTTCCTTGGCAAACAAAGCAGCAAGGTGTTCCATAAATCCCATAAATCCTCCCTCATCAAAAATTCAGCGTTCGAGAAACCTCGGTAGCGGTCCCTCGACGAGGCACCCTCGTCAAAAGGTGCGTTCTCGGTATCTCCGAAAAATCGTCGCGTCTGGCATCGATATCGCAGGTTGCAGCATCGCGACGTTTACTCAGACTCACCCCGTACGCGGCCATATATGTTCTACGTGGTTAAGCACACGTGCTCGCGATATCCCCGGCTTCTCTCCCCTCATTCCGGCAACGACACGGCAGAGCAAACAGTCTAACGCGAAATTGGTTTTTGAAAATATTGAATGGTCGACCGTTCCACGGTGGCTGAGTTATCAAGGCGTCGTCGTTGTCTTTCCCGAAGCTGTTATCGTTGCCGTGCGACGAGCGGAGGCCCGTTTTCGAAAACTGTTAGTGATCGTCAGGATTTCGTGCAAGCTCGATTTTGCGGGCACACGTGCGACGCGGTTCGAGGGCGATGAAAATAACCGAGGATAAAGGAATCGTCGTCGATGATCGATATTACGTCCTGACACGTAACTGCACGCGGATTCCCTGCTGTGCCCTATCGCTTTTTACCGCCATGTGAAAAGATTCGCATGGTAATTTGCAGTTCATCCGGGAAATTTTTGAGCGACGAAAATGATAGAGGACAACGATATCTTCGTCGATTTAAGGGTACATCGAGAACGGGGAAGTTCTTTGTGCGTGTAACGATAGGCGGCAGGATGGACGAGAAGCAGGTCGACGAGAGAAATGAGCGGTTTAGCGACACGGAAATCGCGTCAGGATAGACGAATCTTCGGTAATTTATCGTTGGTCCGAGGGAACACGCTGTTAGTGGACCGCGTGTTTGACGTGGAACGGCTACCGCACGCCCCCGTCCCTCCTTTCGGTAATTAATTACTTTCTGAAGCATCGACTGATCCCGTTAATTATTTTTCGGCCGAGAATCGTTACGGGGCTACGTAGGTGTAGGGAGCAGGTAAATGTCGGGTAAATTGGTTTAAGTATTTTATGCTTTGAACGGTCCGGTCATTTATATTCCAGCAGCAACGTTGCCCGTGTAATCGCGAGCGCTATTAATAAGTATTTGTAGGGAACTACCGGCGATAAAGTAAATCGTTCTCGCAACAGGTCATATCCATTTCCTTACGAGCATAAAGGAAAGAAAAGTCGACATCAAAGGCGGCAGTGTTTATGCACGAGATACGTTTTCGAGAGTTCCGTTTGTACACGAAACGGGTCAACAATCGTACACGGAAAGCAATTAATAATTGAAGGAGTATCGGTGATCGATACGAAGAAACATTCGAACGATTTGCAGTTCGCTCGAGCCAAAGTCACGCGACACGCCGCGCCGGACAAACGGCCGTCCTTCCGGTGCTTCTCGAGCGCATAAGCCCGCGGGCGAAAGAACGAATAGAAGAAAGCGAAGGATTTCGACGTTTCTTACGGGCTGGGTCCCTCCTCGAACCGGTTAAGGATCCGACGATTTATATCCTCGCGTAAAGGGGCGCTTAGAGCGTGTACTGGCATCTTACTCGGTCGCGACGAACGAGCGGGTGGAAGAGAGACGGCGAGTACGCACGTACCGGGAGACAATACGACTCGGTCGAGAGCTTTTGTAACCCGCCACCTCTTAACAGGGGTTCCAGCGATTCCAGCGGGAGAAAAGGAGAAAAATTCCGCGCCGGAACGGGAGCACCTCGAGCCTGAGAACGGAACGATACGGCGTTAATTGTGACCCGACGAAAGCCCGCCGTGAAGATGGGGAAAAGTTCGACGGCGGGACCGTCGAAAGAGAATTAAGCGATTCAAGATGAATTTTACGGGCCGCTTAAGATTCCGTCGAGATTCTCGAGTACTTTCGCCCCGATCCGTTTTTCTTCGAGCTTTCCAAGGGCTGGGCTGGCTTGTTCCACCAGCCAAAGGGGGTGAGAAACACCCCACACCGGGTGGGAAGAAACGACGTCGAGCTACGGGATCGAGGTAGAGAGAGAGAAAGAAGCGGAGAAGCAGCCCGACAGAGAAGAGAGAAAGAGGCTGGCTCGTTTCGTAGCTTCGGCCTTTTTAGGAGGAGAAGAAAGACCGTGAGCGGCGAAGAAGAAAAACTGGAGGAGAAGGGTGACGGAGTAAAGGGTCTACGACCACCTGAACAAGGACCGCCGACGACGATTTACCGCTTCCTTAGACGTATTGGAACGCGGCCTCGTTCGCTATATCTTCGCCAACGATAGAGCCCCACTTCGAAGAAAAGTATGGCGTGCTTGTGGCCCTCGATTTTCGGACGAAATTTGCGGTCGACGCCGTGACGGACGACCAACCACTGAAATGATCGAATCTGCATGCTCGAACGAAGGAGTTTATGGTATTTCGATGGGTCTTCTTTTCTCCATCAACCTATAGTTTTCCTATTCCGAAACGATCACTTGTGTTCGGAAAATTTGGGTCACTGATCGAAACACTTTTAGACCAATTTTATTCGGTCAAGCAATCAAATGTAGTGTTTGAAGTATTGAATATCGAGTTGCGAATATGCTACACGCAATTCCTGTATTTTATCGAATTTTGAACAACGTATTTCAGTATTATTAAAATTACCGTTATTACTGCTTATTATAAAATAATGAAGTGCTCTCGATATCGCGTTAACAACAAATTAAAATGTACAACCGTATTATATCTGTATGTTAAACCATGTACAATCACTGTGAAAAGCAATGTGTTAATCTTATAGCTCACTATGTATGTACTTTCACTGCAGCAATTGGCATATTAAAAAGATTCCATCATACATCGAAAGGAGTTTTGTAACAAAGAATAAAGCAGAAAAAGAGCATGAAATAATGGATAAGTATATAGTAGCCCACGCGACCGCAAGAGGATCGATGATCACCGCACGAATTCAGAAGCTCCCGCAGCAATGAAAATCTCTGGCTGGTCTGGACGTTGAAACGTAACCAGTCATCCACTGCCGGTCGTCCGTGGTCGCTCGATGGGAGATAGGTTGACGCGCGATTGATCGATCGATCGATCGTTCGGTAATTTTACGCGCGGCTCGGCCACGCAGGAAATTGCGTCCGCTAAAAAGAACGAGGGGAATGCACGCGTAATTCGCGTCCACGCTAAACAAAGAGGGGTAGGTAGCACACACGGGATTAATAACAACAGAATAATCCAGAGAACGGAAGGAAGGAGTCTGGCGAGAGACAAGAGGAAGAAGAGAGATCGAGGTAGCGGTTGCACGTAGCCGAGGGTGCGTTCGGGAAGAGAAGAGGAAGAACAGGAGAGAAGGAGAGACGAGTCTTCGCTTTGGTTTAGGCGATGGCCTGTAGTAACCTCGCTGGTCGAGCATAGTCGGATCGACTGCGGTTCGAGACACGGGAGAAAAGGAGATGCTGGAAGGACGAAGCGGCAGGAACAGGCAGAGCAGGAGGAGAAACTGAGCCTTCTTACCCAAGGAACCGGTTCTCTCCTCTCTCCGTAGACCAGCTTCGACTCCTACCTCCGAGACATGGCACTTAGAGTCATCCGGGGACTCTGTTCCCCGAGATCCGCGGGACTTTTAGCGATCGGACCTTGCACTTGGCTTTAAATCGCTCCGCGTCAACTGGCTGCTCTCTGATACGCGCTCGTGCTTGGCGTGCACGCGTCCTTCTCGAGCTTCCACCGATCCCCGTAATCTGTATCGACCGTACCAGCATCGTAGGAATGTATAGTTAAAATTGACTGCGGTTTAATTGAATTGGCTCGGACTAACAGCCTCTTCGCGGCCGTTTAATTAGACGCGAATGCTTGTTTTTCAAAGATAGCCTGTCTGGCTCTAGCCAGCGGATGCGCGCTAATGCGGGTAAGCGTATTACTATCTTAACCCGTTTTGGTTAACGTACTTGATTTTACATACCTACTTCTATTATTATAAATGTCGTGCTTATTAACCCTTCCGCTATCAAAGGTGGCTGTGGCAATTTTCAACTCTACAATAACTGATGTCGGGAGCGTCGTAAACCAGACCTAGCATATTGATTATGTCGCCGTATAGAGAGTAGATTGGTTGAGAGTTGACTGGTTTATACTATAGTAACTTACTGTAGTATGCAGTAAACGAAGTTTATTCCATTAAAAAATTAGGTAACATATTTAAGAAAAGAAAGTTTCGAATGTCTGATAGACTTCAATTGCGTATATTCGGGTGAAGGTTTTGCGATATTGGACCGGTTACACCGTGGACGACCTTAACCCTCAAACGCGCATACTGTTACTGTTCGGAGAAAACTTGAAACGCATGAAACAGGTTTCATGTTAGAGCAACAGACCTCGTACAGTGTCACGGTACCGAGCAAAGGCTAGAACTTTCATAGACGATTATATTCGCTGGCTGCGTGCGGGTTAAGATTTCACTCGGTGACGAACCTAACGGCTCGTCGATATTAGGTTTCTAGAAAACGCTCATGAATCCTGTAACCGAGTTGACGTACTAGTTACATGTTTATCAGTATCTACAAGTCTTACTGAACTAAGTTTTCATATTTGTTAAACAGCTTTACGAACTCTTAAGTATTAGTGCAAGTATTCAAAAAGAAAAATTCAATTTTAGACTTCAGCAAGACGAAGTTGGATATCATTATGCAATATTGAAAATATTTTGTTTGAAACAACATGTAATTGAACAATCCGTTATGTCATTTCCAGTATAAAATCAATGATTAAACTCCACTTGCAGATTTCAGAAATAACTGGTCGCATTCGTTGAACGAGTATGTACGCGGTATCGTCGCATCGTCCGCAGAAAGCACACCATGTCGGTTATATTACATGTCGGTATAACGTGCGCGTGATTTATGCCACATGGCGGCGAGCGGCATTAAATGGATCATCCGACGTCCGACTAGGGTATACGTGTGGCCAACAGTCACCTACGTAGAAATCCGCGATTTATAACGCAACGGAGCGAAGGGCAACTCGTATATTCGCATCTGTCCGTTTCTATCACACTTTCCCTTTTCTCCTTTCGCTTTCTCTCTCGTCGCGGTTCCACTTTCGCGTCTGTACGGACCTTTGGCGACGCTCGTTTTCGCTGTTACTCTGGACGTGACTTTAGCGCCTAATCTTTCTGTTCAAAACGCATCGGTGATGCTCGAAAAGTTCGTTGACTCGCATTTGTATAATAGAACGGCTCTATTGTCTTGGAGATGTGCACACTTTTCTTTGTGCAAGTGCTAATTACCTGCGTAGACATGCTAATTGCTGAGGTACTAGTGTTCGAGAGGTTTTGTACTTTCGACCGAGTGATTATACTGCTGTTGTTCGTACGGCTTTGAACAGTTTGAAAATATGGCACTTAAAAGGAAATAATTACTTAGGCTTTAGATTATTCGATAAATATGTCGTGGAACAAGTTACGTAACCTAAAAACAGATGCTGAAGCATTTAACTGTTAATTAATTTTAGATTAAGGACACTACATTTGTTAATTGACAGATATACAAATGTGACAAGTCCCATTCTGAGACTATTTTATATTAAAATTTTTGTACAAACGAAATAATATAAATCATGTCAAACAAGTTACGAACCAAAATCGTCTATTAAGTACAAAACCCAGAGATTTTAACAGGTTAAGATGCATCGCGACATTTATGTAACATGGTTCCAATTTAATTACACGCCTAATTATGGTATCGATAAGCCAAATACGTTCGGAGGATCTCGACGGGAAGGTCTCGAGTTTCTGACAAGTCGAAACGCGTGTTCGCCTGGTTTTCAATGGTCACGGCGTCCCTATATTATACACGACAGCGACAACGTTATTAAAGAACGAAACTGACTGATCAAGAACGTCGTAACAAGCGCGAATTTAGCCGGCGAGCATGCAGAATAAAACTAATTCGAGGCGGACTCTGGCCGGGCTGATCGTTCGAGAACCAGCGTTTAATTGCGCCGACTTTTCAGATATCAGCCGGACGTCAAGCGTGTGGCAGGAAAGATCAGGTCCTCAGGAGGAGACTCGAGTCGTATCGGCTCGCTATAGGCGTCATAAATTCTATCGCGTATCCGAGCATTCCGAGCGTTTCGTAGCCATTCTCCGTGTAATTAACGCCGGACGAGTCGGACCGCGCTTAGCGGCAGGGGTGAAGAGGTGAAAATCCATTAGCGTGAAACGTCACGCAGGAAGGGTCCACGTGAAATTAACCTGCTATACGATCGGTCGGGGCTTTTTACACGGGGAACCTTCGGAAGAAAAGAAAAAAGGAGAAAGAAGAAAGAAGGACGTTCCGTTGTACGCGGAAACAAGCCGCCGGATAAATTCGCTCGTAAGAAGGTGCGATCGGTATGCGTCCCCTGGTGTCCAACGATAGTCCCGCTTCTCCTTTCCGCAGCTAATTAACTTTCATCCCGGCGTTAGTCGTGCTCTAGAAATTCTACCGTTCCTCCGCCGAACGAATTGCCCGCTTCGACTCGCAAAGGGGCTAATTGTGAAATTCGATTTCGTTCGATCGTTCGTAACGAGGAAATTAATGCCGCGATTTAGTAGACCGAAGAAAATATTCGCGATGAATAGAAGTCCGATTGGGATCTCACAGCGTGAAGATCTTATTTGAATACCGGCTTAAACGTAGAATTTTATCTCGAGAAACTGGCGAGGTATCCGTGCGGACCGAGAAGCAGACAAAGGGTTGTAGATTTCCGGCGAAAATTCCAAAGGATTCAACGGAAGGGCGGAAAGAGCAACGCTCGGTAAATCTACCAACTGCGCCGCTTTAAATTGCGTAATTTATATTTCCAACCCCACCAGTTTCGGGTGCTTATAATTAATTACGCTCAAGTTCGCTGGAAAGTCCGGAGAAAGAAGGCTGGAACGAGCCGAGTCGTGCAAGGGCGGATAACCCGCAGGAAGACGTTCGCCCGAGGTTCGTTCACCGCGGACATTCTTACGACTCGTACGAGATAGCATCGAATTCCGGCCAATTCGAGGGTCGAATCGCACGATCAATTATTTCAACCCCGTGTACACGGTGTAACCGGGGCTCGAGTCGGCCTAAAGTTTCCGGGTCATGGTGATCCAGTCGCCGAGGGGCGAAAGAAACGGAGGAAATCGGTCACGCGAACCGTACAAACGGATGTAACGCCACTGGTGGCACTGCTGGAGGATGCCGGGCGTACGATGTTTCGGTCGCGAGCATTTCCGGTAAATGCCGTTCTACCCTCATTGGTCTGCAACATTGCATTGGCGTAAGCTGGACTTTTGGCTGCGGCGGATTTAGATATTTTGGGAACTCGAGGATTTGGGGTCTCAGATGTTCCAAAGTTATCAAATTTTCAACGCTGCTAATTTAGAAAGTTTAGGATTCTGGAACTGGTTTAGATACCAGCAAAGTTTACTATTTTAGGGATTTAAACATTTAGATTCTTAAGAATTTGGAGACATATTTAGATACTCGACAATCTGTGAGTTTAGATATTTGGATACCTAAGTATTTGGAGATCTGTAAAGCTCTGAAACTCCAGTAAAATCTTTTATTCTCTAATTCATACATTAGAATATTCTAAAACATATTTACGGTTATAAGTTGCAAAATTCCTAAATTCCTAACATAAAGAGTTGAAGGCCCAGTCCATAATTTTTGGGAAGCAGGCCCGTACCTAGTTACGCCAATGGCCTACGGCCGTTTTTCACCCGTTTCCACGGCACCACTGTCGGAGATGGAGGTGGTGGTGCGTCCGGGGGTGGAAAGCAGTTGGCGTGGAGAGGCAACAAGAGAGAAGGGAGAGTACTGCCGTTGCTACTTTCGTTATTTACGAGCGGCGATATAGCCTCTCCTCGTCGCCTCCGTCGGTTGCACACACCGTCCTAAAGACGCGCTTTCTCTCCAGTCACGGGCCTCCTGGCTTCCTTCACCACCCTCTTACTTTCGCTTGTTCAGGGTCTAACTTCGGTTTCTCCGGAACACACGGAGAGGGTGGAGGCGTCGCGCGAAATGAGATCCGGCCGCGCCGATGTTATACTATTATTGCTAGCAACGACAACTCGGAATAAAAGGTTGCTACCGCTGTTGCCTTCACCGCGGTTGGATGTATTAGCCCATCCCATAAATAATTTCGCTTTTTTCGGCGTTTCGCGAAGATGGAGATATTAAAACTTGCTGTTGCTTTTAATAACACTCGTGCTTCTTACTTCGTAATGCAAAATATTACACAGAAAGAAATTATACTTTATATCATTATTTAAACTGATATGATCTTGTACATAGCATAGATCTTAATAAGAGATCTATTTTTTATCTGTTAATAAGAGATTTAATCTAGTTACATACAAAGTAACACGCTTCAATCATGAAACTGATTGCAATATTCGATGGTAAGTTAGTGGTAATTTTGAACGTCTGTAATTTCATGGCAGCGAACGTAGTATTAATCTCTGTTCATTGCATTTATTATACAAAGAAAAATGAAATAATTCATGTTGTAAGGATCGTTACTTTGAACATACATCCACAGTATGTACATGAATTTTATCTCGTTTATTGGCAGCAAAAAAAGGATCAAACGATACAAACTACTCAAATATCGTTATCGAGAACGCACGTGCAATATCTCGCATCAAAAGGTGCGGGGTCTCCAGTTTTCCGTCGGATTCCAGAACGATATTAATTAAACGAGCTACGATTATCTTGGCCATTT
Organism: Megachile rotundata; assembly: GCF_050947335.1. Classification (NCBI taxonomy): domain Eukaryota; kingdom Metazoa; phylum Arthropoda; class Insecta; order Hymenoptera; family Megachilidae; genus Megachile; species Megachile rotundata. Next base: position 6,578,878 of record NC_134991.1, on the reverse strand, counting down.
AGATATCGTCCCGATGGATAACGCTTTCTCCGTCCTCGTAGCCAAGGTTACCGCACGTCCCACGGTGGATCGGATTTATCGTTAACCGTAAAATGCCACCGCATGAATTAACCGACGATCTTTATATATAACCGCGTTTCTTCGATTTAAATCGATTACCTGTGCCGCGCGGCCAAGAAAAAGAAACGAGCAGGTTCGGTGCAACAGCGAAGCAAACCGAGGAAAGAGGGACGCGGATCGAGTCGTAGAAGAGAAGCAGATGCTTGCTGTGCCAGCAACAGCAGGCACTGAAGAAAAAGAGAAACGAAACGAAACGAAGAAGAAGAAGACGAAAAGGGAGAGTATGCGGCGTGCCAGAGCCGAGTTTAACATAAGCGCTGTTTTCCTATAGCCGGGCTCATTAGGAGTGCACGCAGATTACCGAGAAGATGACCTCGAGACGGCGGTGTCGTGGTGCTTCTTTAGAGCAGCGGCCAGTATGAGCGCCACCAGTATCCGCCGCGTGTCCCGTAAGCTAATTAAGACGACAAAAGTCCACGTTAATCCGAGAAACACTCGTCTCGATGGGGAGGGCCTTAAGTAAACCGTCCCTCGGGCCCGCTCCGTCCAGGAATCCGGACGAACCAGGGGAACAACGAAAGGAAAAGAGACGATGTTTCGATAGGAATACGCTCGCTCGTAAAAGCGCGTCCACGAATCGATGGACACGCCACGGAAGGAGAGGAACCGACAGGTGAAACCAACGTTGCTTTTGACGTCGTTCACGATCCCTACAACTTTGATACGCATGATTTATTTGACGCTCGAGAGTGAGATCGGACGTCGTATAAAAACGTTCTACCCATCGGTCGATTTAATTCTTGTGTCTTTCTACGGCCGTATCTCGAAGCATCTCGCAGCTAGAAAATATCTTACGGCAATAACGGTTGGATTAAAGGGGGACGCAGAGAGGAAAAAAAAGGAGTAGATACCGTGCGCCGGAGAATGTGTTCGTGGCCACGAAGAAAAACTGACATAATCATATTTAATGTCCTCGTAAAAATGTGCACTTATACGTACCGAAAACAACGCCACTGGCGCGACGTGTCGCATAAGGGGAATAATTAATGTGGTATGCAGCGAGGATAACGCGCGCCAGATGAAAAATAGAAACTTTGAATTTTTTCGTCGAGAAATTTACAAATTTTTTTGTTTATTTTTCGGAATACTTAAATTTTAGAATTTCAGGGGCACATACCTCATTTGGATATTATAGAATTTCGGAATTTGGGAAATTCAGAATTTTTAGATCTACAAATTTGTGAATTTCAGAGCTTGTAAATTTGCAAATTAGAGATTTAAAAATTTAGTAACCTATTAATTCCTGCATGAAGACAATCGCGTATGATTCCTCCATGTATCCAGTGCCATATACCGAGAGCTGGCCCGTTCATAATTTTCAATGGGAAAGTTCCATAAATTTTCGCCATCATACAACAGACACTGGTTACAAATGATGAAGTACGAGCTAACGATACGTGGTCCGCGATTTGCAAACGCGAAAGTTACGTACAAATGGAATAAAGTTGAGATTTATCCTCGCGAACACGCGCTGCCGCACGGTTACGATACTTAGTCGATAATAAATGTTCGCGTGATGCCACTCGAGCGATCTCAGCCTCCGTTGTGCTCGTTCTCACCTTGTTACTTACACACAATAAGGTGCATGCGCATAAGTAACACGATGCAGCGGCGCATTGCGGAATAAACGAGTTGACAAAGGGCGAGCGACCGTGCACGGAGCATTTTCTATCTCTTGTCCGGTCGTTGTTCGTCGAATCGCGAAAGCATCTCGTTGCTCATGCTTTTTCAGCTTCTCCCTTAACGCTGCCATGCGGCCACGAAAGCTAACAGCTTCGAATGCTAATCGTTACATCGTCCGGATGGAATCCAATTATTTATTGGTAATATCGGATCGAGGATGTGGCCGAGAGCCAAAGCACTTCGGATCTGGTCTCGTTTGGATTTTTAAGCCGATAGTGCTATGGTAATCGAGGTGTTTAAGAGATTGTTGTACAAAATCATGCAAGTTATGATTGTAATTGGAATGCTTGATAAACTATTTACGATGGGAATCGGGCTGTTTTTACACTATGTAAATTTTCTGCTTCGTAATCGTACCCGAAGAAGTCGATACATTATAAATATGGATTAAATATTTCCGTGAAATTCTTCAAAATTGATGATCTTTTAATTCTCGTTTATGCATTCATATTTATAGTTGTTAATTTCGCACATAAGAAGTTTAAATTTCATATTCGAAATACCAGGAATAATTTATTATATTACTTTACCAACATAGATTAGCAATCGTGAATAATGAATAATATTCATGATGTTGCTTCAAAGTGCACACAGATTAAACTAATTGAATAATTCATTTACTTGAAAAATTTTGCCAAAAATAAGTGACTATACATCTTCATGTACATAAATAATAAGCACATTACCAAACTAAATTGTCCATTATATTTATAAAGATCATCCCTGATTTTATACATTTTTAGTTTTAATACGATTTTGACTGTATTTCTGTTCGAATACTTTCGCGAGGGACAATAAATTGTAGATGGTAAAACACCATGGAAAACGACAAGACGCAGTTGAAGCAATAAAATGTAGCCAGCAAGTTCCCGTGAGCCACGGGCCAACAGTTCTCACCTTATTACTTACACGTTATAAGCCACGGTGTCCCGGTACTCGAGAACCCTGTGGAATAAACGACTCGACAAAGGTGCCTTATAAGCGGGCAAGACCGATGCCCGCTCTTTTATCCCCCTTCGCCTTCGCTGGTAATCCCGAGCGTTTCAGGTCGCTGGCCGCTCTCAGAAATATTTATATGCATCTTAAGCTGAGCAGCACGCGCGGGGGTAAGCGACTGTCGAAAAAGATTATTATTAACGCCGCCAGTCGACGGTGTGGACCGAGCCGATAAGGGTCTTACGAGGAGAGAGAGTCCCCTTTCTCTGCGATCCACCACACAAGGGGTTGGGACCCCGTGAAAAGGGCGACACGAGACAGAGAGGCGCGTATATAATCGACTTCTCGATAAGCCTCGCACCATGCCGCTGACAGCTATGATGACCGTCCGCGGAGAGACTGCACCCCATACTCACCCCTCTGTCGCGATTTTTCGCCGGATTTTGACTGATATAGGGACGTCGAGTTGGGAAACGGGGATGTTGGGGACGAAGATGCCACGTAATGCATTGTGATGGAATAACGTGATAGACTACGTTCAAATTTTAATTAAATATATATACCCCTTGGCATTAAGAGAATTACAAGAGTCTCTACTTCATGATAAACTCATCCATATTAACTCCAGTGTGATAAATCATTGTATGTACATCTCTGATAAGATACGCTTCCTTTAATTTATAAACTAAACATATAACCCCTGCTATAATGGTACCTCTCGTTCTGTTTCAACCCCTTGTTCCGAAAATTGTCAGAATGTCATTTTATCCAACAGTCAAACTTCTCAGTACTGTTTTTTGTTACAACAATTTCACAAATCGTCAAATTCAATTAAAACATTTACCAAATTTTCGATTGCTGAATATATAATAAATTTTATATAAAATACTATACATTCGCATGAAAATTAAGTGAATTAATCAGAAATATCGTGTTGATATTACAGCAATAAAGCAGGTACCATAACGAGGAAGACTGTGAGAATAAAAATGCATGGAGGATATTTAAGCGTCACCCACACGCTCCCGCAGGGCCAGGTATAAGCATCACATGCCAGAAATGTGCGTTTCGCGAATGCCCAAAGCGGCGAGTAATAATCGTTACGTTAAAAAAATTAGTCTAATTGCACGTGGCCAAAGGAAAGAAATGCGATGGATGCTTATTACAGCGGCGGGGACTTTCACGTGCTTCTCAGTTTTAATGTTCAACGTTCATCTTTCCGTTTGCTAGCGGTACGCTCGTGAAACACCAGCGTCGTGGCGCGGCGTTCGCATCGCGGGACCGTAAAGTCGAAATATTTATTTCGAATGCGGCTTGTAAAGTGCGCGGGACCCCGCCATTACAAGTCATTTTCATGGGGCCCCCGAGATCAAACGAGCTGATATTTACGTTCTATGCCTTCATACTCGTGCGCCCTCGCGAACGGGACCTGGCCTTGCTCCGTGGACCACGCTTCTTCTCTCCATTAAGGAAAAAAGACTCAGAAAATCATCGACAATTAAAACTTTCTCGTTTCGTATCAAGATGTGGTACTTTGTATTTATTTATCGACCTCGAACACAGGGAGAAATGTAACGATTACGACATTCTGGTGAATCGACACCAAAATCAGAAGCTTATGGTACAAATGGTGGATCAGAAACTTATGCAGAGGCAAATCGTCGAAGAGTGAATTTTTCGAGGAAAAATGATGGTGATTTCGAAGTGACCATGAAACTCGATATACTCGACAAGCTTCTCAGATAATTCCTTCTAATAAAATTTTTATGGTACACATTATACTTCTGTTGGTATAAGATTACAAAGGGAACGAAATCAAATTCAGAGAAGTTTAAAAGTTTCATGAATTACATTCCTGACGATAATGAGGCAGAATTTTCTTCTCAGCGAATCAACGTCATATACAGACTCCATCCGTATCTAGTCATTGATCAAAGACAGTGTCTATTAAATTGAACAGCGTTCGAAAAACTCGTGTCTGCCGAAGGAAATAACGAAAATTAGAATTATGTAAAGTTGAAAGGTGGTTGGTGGAGAAGCGAATATTTCGAGGAAAAATGATGGCGGTTTCAAGAAACTCGGTACCCCGATCGCGAACCGGCTACAGGACAAATTGCCAGTTTTTACATTCATTTTTTTCCCGTGGTACGTCGCGAACGAAATTTTTCCTTGGCATTATCTCACGTAGGACGTGCGTCGGCTCGAATCGACTCGGTCTCGCCGACTATCTGGACCCGCACACTCCTTCCATATTCCCCCAAGAAAAAGACGGTTTCCACGTGCGCCAGGGGTTCGAGATGACGAACAGCCTCGGCGTGCGGCTTCGCTCGAAGGCTCGTGATATCTCGCGAAATTGTCTTCGTGCTTCGAAGCAGTTTCGTCGAGCATACGGCCCCGGTGCTGGCGCGTTACACGCTTCACGTCGTCTGGGGAAAATATTTTCGCGATATTTACTCGTGCTTCTCGCCTCGTGAGGCTCGATTCCGAGGCGAATCGGCGCTGTTGTCGGTACACGCCAGCCACACAAGTTCGTGCTGCGCCGCGTTTACAAACGGCGAACCAATTAACGTTTAATTGAACGCGTAAAGACGGTCATTGGCTCGTGTCACGCGATATAACGCGTGCGTGCTGAATCTGCCGACAATATGGACCAAGTTGTTACTTTTAATACACTAATCACGCCGCTACGTATTTCCACGCCCGAGATCGCGAGAAGAGGTGAAATCTCACGTCGGGGAGTAATTTCCCCGTACGCCGATATTTTACGCGCGTGCTCAGACCCAAGATTGCCTCCACTCCCTCTCTTTCTTGGCCCTTTACACCCTTTCTTTATCTTTTCTCTCCTCTGACAGCTCCTCCTTCCCTTTCTTCTTCAATCGACGATTCTTTCGCTGGACCAACAGCACCCCTCTAAGTAGCCGTGAAACAGACACTCGTTGATGGAATTCGTAAGGGTCTCTTCATTGATTCGTATTCTTTTCTTTATCTATCTCTAGTGCTGTTTTGGTCGATTTTATTTTCACAACTTGTCTTTTCGAAGAAGTGGAGCCATAAATGTGTCATAGCTCGAACGAAAAATAGGTTCCTTACAGATGTTTATGATCGACTGTGATTAATGTATGATATTTCAAAGTCCGTGAATTGTGAACAATGTTATAGACTATGGAGGAGTAGCCCATAAGAAGTTGAATTAAACACCTCGAATCGAAAAACAGCATTCAATCGCATTTGCACCAAGAAGAAGTCTTCGCAAATGAAACACAGAGAAGCGAAGAGAAGAAGTTCGAAGGTATAAACGATATTTTTTCTACTTAGCCACCGCTTTTCGCATCAATCTTCTTCGTTCTCGGCGGTAGCAGCACCGATGTACGGCTGCAGTTTCGGCTGATGGTTCGAAAGGAACTCGAAGGGACGCGTCGGTCGCGACGCGGTTTTTCCATCGATAAAAACGCTCCTCGTCGGTCGGACCGAACGAAACGAAAGAAACGAGGAAGAATGGCTGAGTGGCTGGTGAAGATAGAACGAAAGATATATACGACGAGCATCAGTCTCCCGAGCGAAACTTTGTCCAGTCTCACTCCTGGAATATCCCGCGGAAACGGAGGATTAATTCTCTGTCGGAAGTTTCTGACGTCCCGAACGTTCGTTCGAACCGGAGAGAAGCGTTTAAAGTATTATCCCCGAGACGATTTCCCGATGCCCGGGGTCGCCGACGTTGTTCGGAAATAAGGGAATATCAGCGAGGCGAACGTTTTCCGTGATATCGGCCAATTTACTCGGGAATAACGTTTAAAAGCGCCCTTCTGCTTGCCGTCGCGAGGAACGAGTATTTCTCTTTCTGCGGAATTCCTTTCGCTCTTTGCCACAAATCGTCGACGCTGAAATATTGTCGCGATTCTCACGGGATTCTTGAAGATCATTAGTTCCGTGTCAATACCGCAATTTGAGTGCAATCAGCTATTACACCACTCTCGAAGAAGCACCATATTACAATTTAATTCGCATTATAATCTCAACAAAGTTCTGTTACCTGTAAGATACAAGAATTTCACAGGTACATAAAAAAGTAACAGCCCGAGAGAGTGTGAATATAAAACGTGTCCATAAAGAACTGTGGAAAGAAGAGTCATTTATGAATCACGCAGAGAAACGGAACCACGTATCAATAAGGTGACTCATAGATTACCTTGTCTCGAGAAACGGTGAAAAGAAACCGCAGTCGTTACAACAAAATTAACACCAAGGTTCGCAAGACCTTTACAAAACGGGTTACCAAATGCAAAAATACCTACTGCGCCAGTCACATCTAACCACGGTTAATTAAAACGTTCCGTTATCCGCATGAAAATCCGGAGCTGACGGTAATAAAACGTTTTTGCCAGTCACGCAACGAATAATCGTAGCCGGTTTCCCAGCATCTTTGCGCGGTCAGTGTCGCTGGTACCGGAAAAACGAACCGTAGACCATGGCTGCAACAATACTGTGGCCGTTCCTCTCCTACGGAGATAATGGCAACCCATATCCGGTGGAACGTGCGAATCTCGCGACACCTGCGCCAACCTCGGATGGATGATCGTGGCAATCATCGGGGAACGACGATTGCGGACACGCTCGATTCCTTGCCCAGCTTCTAGGAAAGTGGCGTATCACGTGAACGTGACAGTCACGGGCGGAAATGCGGAAATTTATCCGGTTGTCGGGGCTGTCATGCAACTTCCCGTGGATTTCTTCTGCTGCAATTTTTATTGTAGCAAAGTCGAAAACTTAGCTGCAGTCGTCTGGAAGTTCTTGTCTATAACGGATAGCTGGTCGAAACTTGGAGACATTGGTCATCTTTTCTTTCTGAAGTTATGCAAACATTTTTCCATCTCGGTATATTCTTTCAGTTATAAAAGTTGCGTGCGATTGAATATATTTATGATTGTCATCTGTTGCATAGGATAGTATTAACATTTTTGTAGATAAGAAAATATTAAATGAAAATTTATGGGGAATCATGTAGAGTGTACATTTTTGAGATGGTAGTACACAGAAAGTGTCAGCAGATTTTTAAGTTTAATTTCGGGAGAATATTTCCCCAACGGTTCGCTTGTTACATTTTCTACAAGGACTGAAACACCCATTTTCCCCATCCCCTCGACCAAAAGCCACCATGGCCGTTATCAATCACTGCTGTCTCTAGTCGTATTAATTCCCTAAGCACCCCTGCTACGTTCACCGAATCTATCTACATCGGAGGCTCCGCAGGACACGAAGCTCTTTAAGGAGATCCCATTCACAGGCGGAAGGAATTAAAACGCGCGAGGAAGGGAGCGACGAAAGGTACGGGACGGGTGGGCTTAATCGACCGTGGAAATGGCTCGATTCTTCCAAAGTGAATTTCGTCTCTTTCCCTCGTCCGTGTCGGGAAGGGGTGCAGGGTGACGCCACTTAAGGTCGAAAAGATTGGCCAGAATTTTTCCGCGGACCTCCGTGCACGGGGAGGCCATGGTCGGCCGGGGCAGCGTCGAAATGAGACTCAAATTAAAAACTATAAATCAGACGCAGAGGTTACGCAGCGTCGAGCGGGGCAACGGGCCGGAGGAAGGTCAAAGGCAGAGAGACGGATAAACGAGCGAGGAGGCCGGAGAGGGAAAAAAAAGCGACGACGAGCACGGCGCGAATAAAAAGAGGGGTGAACAAGGGGGTGGGAGACAAGTGGAATACGAATATCCGCGTAGGTAGACGACGCCGACCTAGAAATATTCTCGAGTGCTTGCTCTGAAACTTCCACCCCTTCCACGCTCTCTTCCCCTCGCTCTCGGCAGCCAGCTTCTCTCTGTGCAGAAGAGGGGAGGCGAGGGGTTGTACGAGCTCCTCTTATCGTTCTTTTACTTCACGTTCCGCCATAGTTTACATACGCGGCTGCCGGAGCACATCGTGCGGGCCAAGTAGCTGGTATTGTTATTGCTTTCGCAGACGAGCCAGCCCGCTTCGTTACAACGTGTACAAGTGTTCCGCCAAACTTTTCTCGAAGAAACACAGAGGGTCTACGCTCGAGCGGCGATATTGCGGGCCTCCTCGTGCCTTCTTTTACCAGACGCCGACACAACCACCTCCGTCGAGACTGCTGCTTTGCGAGATGCACTCGTGGATTCGTTCCACCGTGCGTTCAACCGATATTTGAAATAGACTGAAATAACGAGCGAAAGTCGATGCATCTGATCCGTGCTACCTGCATTCGCAGTTATTCTAACTCACATTTTTGCGGTAGGGAAAGATGCACCATGTGATGTGTTATTGAAACACAGTGTATCGTACATACATTACAGAATGTTATGCATGCTTAGAGGTATATTACGAAGATGCCAGTCTGATTTGAAGTTAATCATTCACAAAGTTTTGAAATACGTTATAAGCAAAATGCAATCACATTATACACGATTGTTACAATTTCGCGGAATGTTTCAATCAACATTGTGTCGATAGGAGATTCGCGATAGGAATAGCGGATTTACGCGAGGTAGAAAAGAAAGGAGGCCGTAAAGGCAGTCATTTAACCGAAATTACGGCGATTCGCTTGCAAGGCGCAATAAGAATTCGCCTTTTCGGCGAATTACTTTTCCCCGTGTACCGTTCGTTTCGCGAACGAATCTCTTCGTGGAGAATAAAGGCCACTGAAGGAGGTGAACGAGGGAGGTCAGCAACGCGGCGAAGGGGGCGCGAGGGGACTCGGAGCGTTTACTCGCGCGCGAAAGGCGCCGAAACGACGCTCGTAAAACGCCACCCCTTCGCACTCTAAGCCACTTTTGCAATCAACGGCTCAATTACGTTCGTCCACCGGCGAAGCTTTCAGTCGTTGCGTTTCGGTCGATTCGCGTGGCCCGTTGCGGACTGCAATCCGGAAACGAGGTCACCGGTCTGGCCAGTCATGGGCTGCATCATCTTCCGGGAACAGGGTGCACGCGTGCGCGCGCGCACGGCCAAACGAGCACACGCGTTACCGGACGCCTCGAAGAGCTATGAATAACATTAAGTCACGAGGGCCGCGGGGGAGCGTCGCGGAACAATGTCAAAGTTTAAAGGGAATTTTAATGCGGCCGCCGGAAGGCATACATATTTTAGCGGCAGGAATCGCGCGGGAGATTATTGCGCGAGCACGGAGAACCGAGCTCGAATCTATCGTTGAATATTTAAACTCCTATTCGAGTTGTTTCTTCATTCCATTTGGCCTTGTGCACGCGCCTCGTCGCGAAGCTCATTCGCGAGAATCGTTGAACCCTGGACCGACCAACCCTGCTTCCTGTATTTTCACCACAAATTTCATTATCGAAAAATTATCAAAAATCTTTCGAATTTTATCTGGACGTTTAAAATTCGTAACACCGTACAATATTTTTTTAAATAAACGTTTAGTATTTAAAGAAAATATGTGCATTTCTGGTTGTCACAATAATAGACAGAAACATTTCTGCTTCTGTCAATAAAGTGTAGAATCTTAATAGAGTCGAATTTTTAAAGTCTCAAGCATAATTTAGGACCCTTACGATCATGTAACGAAGAGGATTCATGCAACACCGTAAAAGCGCAAAGCTGTTTTCATCCGGTTTCGTTTAAAACAACATGCCAGGGCAATAAACAGGACAGCAATAAACGAGCGAATCCGAAGAGCAACCGAAGAATCGAGCAAAGAGTCGCAAAAGGGCCATTCGGAGTCGTTCTCCTAAATTTCAGCGACAGCAGACCGCTCGATTCTCCCCTCGTCGGGACAACCGAAGCGACATCCTGGCGAACGGCTCTTAAAGACGCCACCGTCTGAGCTTTCCGCCATGTGGTCCTCCCTTGGTCCCCCGTGCCACCGACCCACCGAGTCACAGGGTAATATATCGCGCCGGTCCGGTATTAATCACTTTTATTAGGTTATTATAATACCCGGCCGACTGGTTCTTGGTTAAGGCGCAATTTATCTCCCGAACGATGCATATTTAACGCGTAGCGCCACTCTTCGTTCGCTATCATTCAGCTGCGGCAATCTTAAGTTCCATTCGCGAGAAAAAGCGATTTGAAAAGGCACAGGGAGGAAGAAGACGAAAAAGTGATTGAACGTACCAGTTTCGTCGAACACACCTGAGGTCAAACTGGAGTTGCGTTACGCGAGAGTTTAAATTTTAGGTTTAGAAATTTGGGGTGTCGGGGTTGGAGATTTGGGATTTAAGGAATTTCGGGATTTCGGAATTATGGGTTGGAAATTTGGAGTTTGAGGAACTTGAGGTTTGAGGAATTTGGGGTTTGAGGAGCTTGGGGTTTGAAGAACTTGGGGTTTGAAGAATTTGGAGTTTGAGGGATTTGGGGGTTAGAAAATTTGGGGATTGTAAAATTGATAGTTTAGAATTAGAAATTTAGGGATTAGAAAATTCAAAATTTGAGAAATTTGGCGTTCGAAAAATTGGCATTTAAACAATTCAGAGATTGCAAAGTTTGGGGTTAAGAAATTAAGATATTTCAAGATTTGAGGATTAGAGAGTTTGATGTCTGAGAAACTTGAAACTTGGGGAAGTATTATTTGAAAATTTAAAAATCTGAGTGTTTGAGAATTTAGAACATTTAAAAATCTACAATCATTGAAACATAAAAATGCAAAAAGTTTTAATTTTGAAATTGAGGTAGCACACCGATCATGCAATCTTGCATCGCAAGAGTGATCATCCTCATTGCAAAACCGCTTCTTTTCCTTTCTTTTCCCCGTACCCCTTTTCTTGCTTTCCATCGTTGCTCTTGTTTCCTTTTCCCGGTTTGCCGACACGTTGCACCGATCAACTATCAATTACCTGGGTCGGTGCACCGGCTAGCACGACCTGTTCGGAATGCACCTTCGAGAGCCCAGGACGATTCCTGTCGACCGCAAATCGCGCCCGAGGAATCTCGTCTTTCGACCGCTCGACATTTGTCCCGGCTTATCAAGCTCCTGTTCGAGCTGCCCTACGAGATACCAGCACCTCTAACGCGAGAACAAGTATTGACTCGAAATTTTGCCCGCGAAATAAATCTAACTGTACGAGCATGAATTATCGCGTACGCATAAATTTTAATCTTGAACGCCATTACGAGGTCGAGGTCGAGTGTGCTGAGTATTTTACGATGATAACTGAGTAGGTTATTTTATCGGTATCGAAGTTTCAGCGGGGACATTATTGAATTTGTTAAAAGTTATAGCCGATCGTTCCCTGTCGATGCTTTCTTCCGTATGGACCGTGATCGATGCGACGGACGAACTGCAATCCATAATCCGTGTCCTTTTCAATATCGGTAGTGTATTAAAGTGTGTCATTGTTCCTGTAAAGGATGATTTTCTAACAGGATTGCGACGTTGTATCGAGGATATGATGTTTGGTATTAACCTTGATTGTTGTGTAATATTGACGCGGTGCAATTGGGACTGCTTTAATTTACGGGACACGTATTATTCCAGTTGAAACTTAACGTGATTGATTTTGCGATGAAATTCTATGGGGTTAAATAATATGCATTCGAATTCAACGAGGTTGAATTTCATATCACTTAATTTTTATGAGATGGAGTTCAATGGAATAGAATTTCAAGCAGTGGAATTCACGCAATAGAATTCCACGATTGAATTCAATGTGTTAGAATTACGAGCAATGGAATTCTATTTGACTGAATTCGGCGTGTTGGAATTTCAAGTGATTGAGGTTGATGTGATGGAATTCCATTCGACACAAGTTCAAATGCTTGAATTCCAAGAAGAAAGAATTCCAAGCGATGGAATTCCACGAGAGAGAATTCCGAGCGATGGAATTCCACGAGAGAGAATTCCGAGCGATGGAATTCCACGAGAGAGTATTCCGAGCGATGGAATTTCAAGCGATAGAATTCCACGAAAAAGAATTCCAAGCGATAGAATAACATTAGATGGAATTCCAAGCGATAGAATTCAAAGCGATAGAATTCCAAACGATGGAATTCCACGAAAAAGAATTCCCAGCGTTGGAGTTCCAAGCGATAGAATAACAACCGATGGAATTCCAAACGATGAAATTCCACGAAATAGAATTCCAAGCATGAAAATTCCTTGGGAAAGAATTCCAAGCGAGAGAATTCTGCAAGAAAGAATTTCAAACGATAGAATTCCACGAAAAAGAATTCGAAGTGGTGGAATTCCAAGCGACAGAATTCCACTGATTCAATTTAACAAAATAAAATTCCCAATGATCGAATTCCTTATCCTCGGAATTCCACTCGATCGAATTTGACACGATGAAACTCGTCGTGCTTCACGTCGACACGGTTCACTTATACGAATTCAATTTTGATTTATCTAAGCTGCAACGCGATTCAATTTGTCTCTATTCAACCTATAATTTATCGAATGATTACTATACTAGCCATCAGTGCTGGCAAATGTACGCCACTTGCACATCTACAACGTGCCCTTGCGGGCACAGTTGCCCATCGCCGGCATAGCTGATTCGAACGCCTGCATGCAAACTCGCCTCCATTTCGTATCGACCCGTCTCAGCCATTCGACTTTACGATCGCGAGTTTTTCCAATAATTCCCGAGCTTCCTTTCATTTCCCGTGTTCGCCGATGCATCCCGGCGATCAACTATCAATTACGGCGATCCACACTAGCCGGTCAACCGGGAACGCGAGTTTAAGTGGAAGGTGATTTCCGGTCCGTGTAACGACGCGTCGTTAGAACTTTGTCTCCGTGGCGGCGAACGATCCAGGAACGAGAAAGCAAAGAGGAGGGCAGAAAGAGAGGATGGTCGGGGGCTCATTTTCTTCTGGCTCGTTAGTATGCAACGCGGGACACCGCGAGAGATCGACTATCGATCGAGGCGAGGCGGTTCGCTTCGCCGACGATGCACACGCGAGGCTGCGATTTGCAACGCGCATAATTTCGCGTGGCGAGCACACGGCAGGTGCGAGGCGACTGCGAAATTTCAGTTTCCGATAGTTCGACGCTGTGCGCCTCGCGATAATGGCGATCGTAATTCGATTTACTGGTCTTCTTTCCTGCGGCGTGTTCCACGCGCTTCTGCTAACAACGTTCAGCTACCGGTTAACGTGCTGGAGATCCGTTTAACGAACAGCTTCTCCGATTCGTCAGGATACCACGAGTTTCATCCTGTCCTTACAAACCCTCACGATTTTCAAGTAATTAACCACAAAAAAAGAGTAATCAAATACTGTTGTACTTATAGAGGTATAAAACGTTGTCTAAATTGTGACTGCTCGTGTAATACGATGTGTACTTAACTTCACATTTTCTGAATGTAATGATATATTATATCTGTAATTCATGAGATATAACCCACATTTGTATAACCAGTCTTATGTGGTCCACTGTAGCGTGTTTTAAAAACCTGTTCTAGAGATTGAGGTCTTCATTTTGCATGATACAGAAGTAAAAATTTACGTTCATTGTGAATGTTCAAATTGCTTTTGGTATTAAGAATAATATCCTAACATTCTGTCTGAAATCTAATACCTACTCTGAATTAAAAATTAACTCTTGAAATTAAAAATTAAAAGGCAGTGTGATACAACGAGGAAATAGAATGAGTCACTTTTACCTGTCTCATTTCAAAGCTTAAAGAAACTAAAGAAGCAATAAATGATAGAAAAACGAAAGAAATTACGTTCTCAAACGTTCAGAAATAAATTACATTGTGAACATACCTTTCTCAGTGCAAGTATTCTAGACTGTAATTTATTAACGAGAAATATGCAATAGCATTCGCCTACGCATGACTTGTGTAAACTAGTCTGTGATATATCACAGTATACATAATGCATGTATTTCGTTAATTCCATTGACAAAGAACAATATAAAAACAGTTTAAAATACTGTGACAATTACCGGGATGACTCACAGACAAAATAAACATGTCACGTTGCAAATATGTGTACATTGTGTACATTACCGTGTACATTGGCTTGAATGTAATTCGAAAGCCTTGTTTAAACACTATATTAAACAGCAAAGACAAACGTTCACATAAATAGTTAAAAATCTCTGCAACGTCGAATCAACCTGAAGCTGTTGAGAATATTTTGGAAAGCGCGACTGTAACAGTATTTTATACTGTTATTTTATACTCAGACAATCACAAAATTATAATCAGACAATCATACAATCAGCAAACCCAAAATTTCGAGAATGCAAATAGCATGAAAATCAGATCTGGAGAAACAAACGTAAAAATCGAATATTTGAATAAAAAAGAGTCACACGGATTCCTTAAATGGTGCACGTGAAAAGAGCCATAAAGGCCAGGTAGCTCGATCGATTGCGTGTCCCAGCAGCAAAGTCTTTTATATGCCGTCTGATACTTTGGCGAATGACGGCGTCGTGTCACCTGGATCGTGCGGGATTTCCGGTGCACGCGCGACACCGTCGGCCACGATCAATCGGGTTTTTCTCTTCGGCGTCGAAGACGTCGCGTCTTGCATCGATAACCAATTCCGAGACCTTGGCTGCCCTTACTTGGATAGCTCCTCGATGGATAAGGCGTTCAACGATTCACCCGGTGACGAGATCGTCGAAAAATCCCCGTGTCTGTTTTATTCGACCGCATTCAGCCTCCGATCGTCTCGATACATGTCGCGCGAATTTTTCGCAAATGTTCGATTCGAAAGACTCTGCCGACTCGCGGATAGCCCGCTCCCGTTTCGCTCGTATTTCAAAAATTTATGGCGTTTATATTTTATTTTTAAGTATATTCCCTCGATGCTGTAATGGAATAATACGAGAGATTCAGTTTATATCATGCGTAGAAAGCATTCTCTGAAATATTACATTTCGTTTTTTATTCGTTATCATTGTCAATATATACGTGTTTGTTTTCTATGACCATTATACTCGTAACTTCTTCTTTACTCTCAGAGACTGCCCAGCAAAAATGACCAAATTTATAGAAAAAATAAAACAGACTAACGTAAATATTTTTGGGCGAGATCTCAAAAATACACACACATATCTTTCAACGGTAAAGCTAGAATAATGGTTTCATTTTACGATACTCGTGTTTATAAAATGAAGTGACTTATGACTCTCGCGAAAATCATTATCAACTGGCATACATTACAGACACCGAATATCATCATGTACGAGAATATGCATGTTTGAACTAATCTTTCGTATCTGGGTCAAAATAGACCTGGAGAGTGGTATATCGAAGCTCAAAGTAAATCGTTGTACCGGAGTCCGTGTTTAAACTGAAATTATTACCCGACAGAATCCCGGGTCACGGGAATATCGTTGGTACACGACGTCGAAAGTATGCGGTCCGATCGGCACACGTTCGCATCGATTTTCCTCGGGATTACGGGTATTTCCATTTTCCGACGACGACTCGCGTGAGATGTAACAACGACCTACGACAATCCCGTAATCGAGCGTCGCCCGAATAATTCTGGCCGCCCCACGACTGCTCGTCGTAAGCCATTCGAATGGTCCTTTGCCTATCGAGGCGATAGCCTTCCTCGCTGGGAGGTAACGTAATTTATTGCACGGCTTGCCCTTAAATCTTAATGGGATTCGATTAAAGACGACATTTCCCGGCGACACCCGGGAGAAACCCCTGCAAACGTCTACGATCTCCGCACTCTTGTACCCCAACAGCCTGGCCGCCGGCTTCCGTCGGTGTCCCGTTCGATTCACGATCGTATTTCCACCTAACGCGATTCCCTCGTCCTACGGTTCCAGGAATTCCGTTAAGAGCTAGGGCTTTTTCGTACCGAGATTTTTCTACGGCGAACCGCGCGAAATGCACGTTTCCACCAGCGCTCGCTTGAATTTCGTTTCAGCCCCGGGCGGTTCTGTCTACCTGCTCGCTACGCTGTTCGCGTCGAGAGACGGTTGTTAGATTTATTCTGCAAGGTGAATATTTTTCAAGCTGAAAGCCTCGCGAATAACTACGCTCGTGTATGTTTGGATTACTTCCTTGCAACTTTACGTTATTAACTTGCAACTGATTCGAGTTGAATATCCAAGCATTACACCAAAACCAATTAACATTTGAAATATTTCTTTCGGTGAATTGTTAGAAATTGTCAATGGTACTTGTAGAATATACAACATGCGAATATAACAGCATGCGTAATATACATATATTATATGTATATAATATGCGAAGTATGAATAGGTTGATGAGTTATTGAAATATGAGTGCAAATCAATTTTGTACAAGTCTAGTATGAACAGCAGTACGCCTTGCAGATAAAATTTATGTAATGCAAATTGTGCAAGGTGTTATGAAACTGTAGAGACGACATAGTCAGCAGCATCGTTCGAAAAAGCAAGCAGATCTTGAAGAAACACTCGCCAAATAGTCGTTGGAATCGCGCAGATTCAGCAAAGCAGAGAGAGACTGGCGGCCACGCGGTGTTGTACGAATCGAATCGTGCTAATTCGAGCGGGTCGCGCGTGACCGGCATCCGTGCACGGCGCAGACAGCCCCGTACATTTCCGGGAAAGACTCTTCGACAATTCCTTGGAATACGAACCGCGATCCTTCGGGATTAAGTCGAGAAGTAGCAGGTGTAATCGGCCGTTTCCATGCTGCCGGCAAGATCTTACCAGGTTATGTTCCGACTGGGATCGTTCGAACGCGGAAGCGTTCGAAGAAGCAGCTTTTTGCCGCCTGCTTCCCTCGGCATTTCTGCTGTCGCTGCATGGTTCCCTCTTTCTCCGTCTCTCTCTACGTGAACCTGCCGCAGCTTCCTCCAGGAATTCGACCTGCGCGCTGCGAAAACGAATGGCCTGCGCTCGCCTATCTAACGGGGACTGCGTTTTCGAACGAATGAATCACGATTTTTCCAACGATCGGATACCTCGACACCGTTCGTTCCACGACTAGAAACATTCCTCGTGTATTCGTGCCCGGGTATAATTAGCGACGCTGGGAACGCGAGAAGAGCATGCACGAGTCTGTGTTCAGTCGCTGCTGCGAAAATTGGGGATGTGTGGGTAACCGAGTGGGTTCGGTAAAAGTCGGGTGAAATATAAGCGATCTGAAGTAATCGTAATTAAACGTTTCCAAATTTTGAAGTTCCCAATTTTCTCAGCCTCTAAATTCTAAACCTTAATTCTCAAATGGCCTAATTGCGAATCCAAAAATCTGTCTCGGTCAAACGTAACTGACTTCACCCCATTCAATCCCGAAATGTAGGATACCCGCACATTTAGCGAGTGCCCGACAGGTTTCACGGCTGATGCCAGAGCAAAATAGAACTCGAGAACGTATCACGGGCAGCGTGAAACGCAGGTGTCAGCTGAAATTGGAGCGTCTTGTACGTGTCTTATTTGGAAGCTACCGGAACAACGAAACGTTTGGTCGGGGTATACAAACGGTGCCTAGTATATCGCTGTCGGGAAAGCAGAACGGTGTGGGCGTATGGAAGGGTACACTCGGCTAGGTAAGAAGCAGTTGGAACAACAACGGCGAGCGCAACGTTGTTGTGCCGTTGCTTCATCCTTCCACGGTGTGTAGCCAATCAACGAATCCGGCTGAGCTCGCCTCTCGATGGCTGTCCGCCTGTCCGCCTGAAACGGAAGCCATCCGTTTCTACCCGCTTCATTCTGTTCCCGTGTGTTCCTCCTTATCCGAGCCACGGATGGTTAATGCCGTGATTTTGTCTTCGTAGCGGACGTGAACGTCCAAAGATTCATGGTTATTCCGACGTTCCAGCCGGTGAGTGGGTTGTTTTGGTCCCGGGCCCGTCTACCCCCGGGAGGAAAATGGAACGATCAGCCGTCCGGGATAGATCGTTGTTTCTTTTTCGCGCGCACAACGGTTAGAACGGTGCAATTCTCTAAGATGAATGCTCGACGAGATGACTGTTACGTAAGGGCGCTTTGCATCTCACGATGATCCTGACCGCGACGAAACTGCTCCTCGGTAAGCTGGATCATCCTTCAAGATTTGCGCTTGCTTGGTTTTTCCCCCGGCGAAAAGAGATCTCTTCCCGGGGAAATACCGTTCCCTACATTTTTCTACGGTCTTATTAAGAACTATGAATTTTAAAATGATTCAGAATATCAGACACTTGCGGGAGAAGCTTCTTTAAAAATACCATTTTCAGCGCCGAGATTGTCCCGCGTTAATCAGCGTCTCCATCTACGCGCCTCCTCGTGTAATGACGTTCGATTTTTAATAAACGGTCAATCGTTTTACTCGACAGACATTGGAGCTCTACACTGCAGATGTTTATGCACGTGTAATACATTGAAGTCTGCGAAGTACACATAAATCATATAATCTATTGACTGTAAATTTCATGCATTACATGATTTATGTACGCTTTGCAGACTTTCATGTATCACAACTGCATAAATATTTGCAGTACAGTTATGTAACAGTTGCCAAATGGATTCAATGTGACGTCATATGTAGCTATATATTACATATATTACAACATAACTTTACACTACATATATTATAAAACTATACAGCAATATACAGGGTGTTACCTGTAACGCTACTCACGATTTTTCTCCCACTTGCAGCCACCTTACGAAAAAAAGTTTAGAACAATATTTGCAGGGTATGAAGTGCACAATAGATGGTAGTAAAGCAAATTTTGAAAACAGTTTGTTCTCTTGGCAAAGTCAAGGTCACCTTGGGTTTTTTAAATAGGAACATACATTTTTTTTTATTCATATCATTAGAGGACATCGAGACGAATTCAAAACATGTATTACATGATATTTTTATTAACATATTACTCGATTTACAGAAGTGGAAATGTGAAGTAGAAGACCGGAATATTACGTGATGGGAGCGGCATACATTTTGAACATGTAATTAAATAAAGTGTATTTTCTTACATTCTAGTCGCGTGTTTACATTCAGTAATCTTTTCGGAATCAAATAATGGCTACATTACCAAAGTCAAAAGCTAAGTACTTCACATTTCCACTCCTGTAAATTGTGCACTTTATACCTTGCAAATATTGTTTTAAACATTTTTTCGTAGGGCGACTGCAAGTGGGAGAAAAATCGTGAGTAGCGTTACAGGTAACACCCTGTATACTGCTACATATAGCAATATACATATACTGCTATATACAGCAATATATGTGACATATAGCTATGTATAAACATAGAGCTTAATCAATTAAAGTTGGTGACACGTGACATCATACCAATTGACGCCAATCAAAATAGAACTAATGACGTCCCGCATGATGCGACGTCGCGTGAACTTCATTTCCAGCAACTTTGTTACGTAACTAGCATCAAGAGTTGTATTCCGAATTCAGAGGATATCAGGCAAAATTTGAAGAGTGTGCAGTGTGTATTGGGTCGAAGGGCTAGCGTATTATCGCAAGGGCCGTGTAGTCCAGAGCTTAATCGCGCTAGGATTTAACGATCGTTGGCGGCACGGAGACCTTTAATTCCGAAGATCGAGCCGACACGTCTCTATCTCTGGAGTCGGGTGAAAGGTTCGTCCGGCGAACATACCTGAATCCGCAGATGAGCAGGGAGCTCTCGAGGGAGTGGCGGCGGATTCTCCGCGCCTGGCTAGATGCTTTATTATTCTGGGAATCGCGGCTCTCAAGCGAGCGTACGTGTGGCATTCCACTGTTATTTCCGACCGTATTATCTCTCTCTTCCGAACCGATTACGTGGCTCATTAAAATCGAGCCGATTCATCTCACCAACCGCGACGAAACCGCATCGAATGACCGTCGAATTTCCATACGTTACCGTGAAATGCTCGCTTTGGCTACAAGTTCGCGAAACAGGGAAGATGCGGATTTCGGGAATGTCTTCGATCCCGTCAGCGTTTCACGAGAGGATAATCGCGTGATTTAGTCGAGAAGTTGGGCAAATATACGCGGAAAGGCGAAACGTATTTCGGGCAAAGCGGAACGAAGCGTTTCCGTCATATTCCACCACTACCCTGAAAGCGTAACGTACGATGGTCACACAGAATCCACGCTTTCCACCCGAAGCGAACCAATTTTAATCAGAACTCGTTCGCAACAGTACGCTTTTAACGGAGCGCTTCGAATCGAGCCACGTACAGAAGCTATGTTTGTGTGAGTTGTACCGGCGTGTTTGAGTGCGGGGAATATATCCGTTGTTCGATTTTCGACGACCAAGTTCATTCGTATACGATTCCCAAAGTAATACCGAGGCCATAGGTTAATTTCATTTAAAAGTACTGCGTTCGTATTTACGGCTTTCCTCGGACAGCATTTGATCAAGGAAACAAAAGACAGTCGTGGAATACCAAATTCTTAAATTATTTAAGCATCTAATCTGGACTCCATATCGACTGGATCACGTACCTGCAACAGAGAAAGGATATTTTCAGTTAGTATCATCGATGTACATATTTGATTAAATAATGCATATTAATCGATCTTAAAATAATTATTTAACGAGCGCTTCAATATGGAGTAAAAGCAGACTTTATATTTAGCTTCGAATAATATGTGGCTAAAACTTGATCGACTGTTTTCATTCGAGAACTGCTATAATTGTATTACCGTTAATTTTAACTGACGTTTCATAGAATTGCGAAAACAGATATGAAATCATCGCTCGAGAATGATCACATTCCTCTGGGATCATTTGTGTACCTATTCTAGGCATTAGCATTATTACTTGCATCAGTCTCGAAGTCAATGACATAATTACGTACGCTGGATCGATATGTGTGTACAGGGTGATGAGAAATTACACGCATGTCTTATGCAAATCATAATACCATCAGTATCTAAGTGAACATCAATTTGCAAATTTTTTAGTATCTTTCAGATTACATATGACATACTTTTATGACATGCAACATTTCATATGAAGCATTTTTACAAATTCATATATTAATTAAAATATATTAGTTCACTTGATACTAGAAAGAAGATATCTTTGGTATTTTACATTTAACATTGACTTATGCATTAAAAAAACACATCAGACTTATTTTGAAAAGGTTCTAAATGAAACTTCTGAATTATGTATCCAATGCTCAAGTAATAATTGACAAACTCTTCTAAGCAAATAAAGCATTTGAAACAGAAGTTATCAAATTTAAAATGATAGACCATATAAAATTTCTGAAGTTGAAATAAATGAAGAGCAATTACACCATCATAACAGCATCAAAATCATTATGCAAAACTTCCAAACACCCTATGTGCATGAATCGTAGGGACAGCGAGGCTAGGCACGCAGCTGCAGCACGCGTCTGCAAGCGCAGGCAGGTGGGTCGCGGGAATGCATCGAGACAATACTGCAACAGGGCAGAGTCATCGTTAATTAGCGATCTTCAGCGTGTCGGTAAGACGTGTGGGTAACGCGTGTACGCGTGTGCGTGCATAGGTGGTCGCGTGCGTGCGTCATCCGAACGATACGCAACCTCGTAAGCGTGTACGTTCGAACGAACAATGCCGTACCGAGTCAATGGCTCGTCTTTTAAAACGATGATTGCGGACATCTACCCCCTGCCCCCCATCCACCTCTCCTATCTGCATTCAGTCGATCGTGTATTTATCAACCATCCGACTCCCATCTTCGTTTCGCCTTTCCGATTTACCTTCGCGAACCCACAGCATCCCGTAAATGGTCATCCGTTAATTAGCGAGTAATTAAAGGAGGGATCAGGAGGGTACAGCGTCAAGTATGACGCTTAACGGTACACCTGGGGACGTTTAACCGCAATCATGCAATAATCTCTTCCAGATGCGATTGTATCTTGATCGCATGAATTATGGACTTGGCGCTTGCTCAACATTTATGGGGTGAGGGAAAATTTGCATTCCGGAGAAAGATGAATACTTGAAAAATTGCTTGACAAGCTACCGCCTTGATAGCAGAAATCAGTGCGGTATAAATATGTACATCGTTTTATCTAAATTCTATCGAAATCTGAGAGTCCAGTTCGATAACGCTCTTAGCAACTAAATATGGTAAACCATCTCGCATGAGAGAAATATCTACCACATACTTTAACCACCCCGTGATTTACGTTCCTCCGAAACCAATTAGCCATTGAAAAATGGAGGTCTAATGTCAACGGAATCTGCTCGATCGGCGTCGATACAAGGCCGATAAACGTGCAACGATACAATTTCGCCGGAGGCTAGAAGCGCATCGAGCGTTTGCGTTGCCGGTTCCGCGTCCACGGTATATCTACGGGACACGTAGCCTCACGTAAACCGGGAGCGTCTTAAATCACGTTAAATAGAAGGTAACTAGCGTCGGTTGTAGCTGTCGTCAGGCCTTTAATCCACGATAGGTCTGTCGATAGAGGGTACAGTCGAGTGACTCGTCGCGATCGATCGTACGCGGCTGGGACCACGACGACGACGGAAACCGAAAGATTTACGGGCGTTCGATTTATCGATGCACACCGACGACGATCCCACGGAGGCCAGCCACGTCCTGCACACAAACGCACGCGTGTATTCTCGTGCGAACGTACACCACGCTATTGCCAGCGTACAGATTCGGCCCGGTCGTACGTAACGCATTGATAACGAGAGTTAATGTTGCGAGACGAGGATCGAGGCCAGCGTGTTTCCAATCCGTACTACGGAAAGTCAACGGAACCGTTTCTCGTGTGACGCTCAATGAAACGTGCCCGACTTGCTACCGTATTTTATACGCCGTGTGCACCCCATGAGAATGCGCCTGCCAGGCCTGACTGACGTTGGATGGCAACCGGCTAACCGATCGGTGCTCACGCAATCGTTTCTCTTTCTGACTGATCGCTACTTCTATACTACTTTCGGACTAGTACCAAAACATTTTTCACTGTAAGCCACGTGAAAACTGATCATATGTGTACCTGAGATATTCATAAGGGTGATTGGACATTGTGCAGTTTTGACTATAGTCCAAGTATAGAGTATGCCAAATTTATCTAATGACTTACAAATATGAGTCATCATGTACAATTATTGTGACATATTAAGAATAAAGTGAATAATAATTTTGATTGCAAAACTTGCAACAGAATTTGTTCCCTGTACACCAAGAACCATCAAACAGAAAATGAGGAGTGAGTAAAAAACATGACTGTGTTATCGAATATCTAAGAAAATTATTTATGTACAAAATTATTTGATATCCAATGTATAATAAATGGCTGATTTAATGACATTGGATGTAAAAATGGTATACGCAGAATTTGATGAATACAGCGCAATTCATTCGCGCGTACCATTAGAGCACCCAACCGTGCATTACATATTGCAGCGCGATCTCTAATGTTCTCGCCGTTGAAGAAATCTGTACGGTTCGATCTGAGCTCCGCAGGAAATACGATTAACAGCGCAGATGCAACTTTTCTTGCATACCGCAGCTTAATTCCGTGATTCGAGTGCGGTACGGTGCAATTAGGCTGATCCGTACGTTCGGTTTCAGCCGGCGAACCTGAAGAAGTTCGAGACGATCGGAGTAATTACACGTCGCCGAGCATAGTCCGAGGCCGAGCTCTTTAATTAACTTTGCCCCTCGTGAATGAACGGAAGAGCGTCGAGTGGTGGCGGCGCTAAACATTCTTTTGGACCCGCGCCGACTTCGAGAGGCGTCCCAATTATCGCGGCGCGAGACACGCGTCCAGCTCGCGAGAACGCTCGTGGCGGCCGCGCGAGCGAGTCCGCGCAAGGTATAATTTAGCTGAACAGGGGAACCAGGGAGGGCGTAACGACGCGATGTATTATCTCGTTTCGCAGTACAATGGGCTTTGTTCGCGAAAGTTTTGAAACGCGGAATCAAGCCGAACGACCGCCTACTTTTCGCGCCGGTAGCTCGCGAGCGAGGAACGTGCCCGCTTCGAGAATAGAAGCGGACTGCTCGAGGTAAAAATACGACCGCATTGATGCACGGGACACGGCCGAACGCTCAAAGGGATGCGAGACAAGCTACCCCTTGTCTCGTCGTCGTGTGGAGGACATTGTGAAACGCAATTCGGGCTTCAACCGGCTGAGCCATTATTCCTGACTGTTTGGATCATAAAGTGGCTCGGAACAATTTATGCTGGTAATTTTTGTCGCGTGGATTATGCCGTTCCACGAAACTATGCATCGAACAGGTCCACTTAAGATGATTGCTTGCCGCAACTCCTCGCACGGAAAGAATTTTTATTAGAGAACTGTGATAAAAAATAAATTGGAACGCGTAAATTTTTTTTGTTGATAGATTGCTGGCCGTTGGACAGTTTTATTCTGATCGGATACTTTATTTTTACGTCATGTGTTATTAACTCTATTTGAGAATTTCAGATCATTTTCTTTTCAGCTTCTGCAATATTATATTAAATTTATGAGCATTGATGGCAGTATTAAATAAATTCTGAAGCAGTACGTAATTATTATTAGAAGCAATTCAAAGCGTTTGGTTTGTAACCTTACACTCACACCTTGCCGCCTCAAATAAACATATTCAGAATGAAAACCGTTTCAGACGGAGTCCTAAAAATACATTTCACAGCAGTGTCCACAACAGGCAAGCTCAACGAAACGGTCTTGTAGCTTCATTGAACAGTCTGACTAAGATAAAATTACACCTCGACCGTCTCGAATCAGGCAGCAGACTTGGTAATTACTCTTCCAAAGTGGCATGTCCCGGCACGGAACGAAAGCTAGACCCCTTATTCTATGGGCGAACGTTTCGCGGTAGTCCTGTTGGACTTTTCACCCATTAGTCTCGGTCCGTCTCGGCACGCGCCCGCTCGAAACGCTCGATTCAGGAAGAGCAGGACCAAAGAGACAGGTGGCTCGAGCGTATTTATACGCGACTCGCGTGAAACGGCCGCTTCGTGTGTCTGGAGCTCTCGCGTGATCGTGCGGGCAGCGTCTAGGGAATTCGCGGGGAGAGGTGCCAAACAGCGTGTTTTTAGCGCGTTCATTCATTCTGCCAGCCGGACCTACCTATGAATAGACGCTATTTAAAGGACACACCCGGGACCAGTAGGGAGAGTGCAACGGCTCGCATCGTCGGACGTCACGGAATTCCCGACGTATGGGAACGTTGTTCTTTTCTCGAATTTGCGACCACCGCCGTCTCGGTTCTCAATGCCCTGAGAGAAATCGTTCCTGTAGTCGTTTTCCTTCTGTTCCCCGTCGGGACATTGTACGGGATCTCGCGTGCATTTCTTTGGATCGCGATGAGTTACGAGTCTACGCTCGTTACGCTCGCGACGCTTTAACGCGCGCAAGAAACGAATAGACGCTCGTCGCGAATATTCGGCGCATTTTAATTGACCGTACGAAGAATCGAAATTCTCAGGTGCCGACTGCCTGCGATTTTCTATCTTTTATTCGCTTTGGCATTCTCTCGAGATATTGTTTTTGATGTTGACACGATGGTAAATCGTTGGGATAAATTACTGGACTAACTCGTGTGCAACACAGACTGTAATGCGTGAACTACGAGTTTCCACATTTGTGAGTTCTTAAATTTTTAAATTTATAATTTTCGTTAATGGCCAAATCAGGTCTAAAAATTTTTGAGCCATCTTCAACTGTTACCCCAGAAGTCCCAGAGAATGGAGATAATATTTTTCTTAGAGAAGAGTAATTTGCTTTCTATGGCTACATGTTATATTTCCATATATTGTATCTCCACGTGTGGTACGAATCGCTGCATATGGATTGTTACGCGTTGTGTCTCCACACCTTGTATCATCACGCGATATATCAGCATAGGTTAGATAATATACGTCTTAATCATAAGGTAAGACCAGGGTCATATAGCGAGACCAGTAATATACTAGCACATTTGCGCTAATCGTTTGATCCCAGCATCGAAACAGACGGGATACACGATCATCCTTCAAGATCGGTGGCAGATTACACAGAGGTTGGAAGATGACGGGGAGCGAAGGGTTCCAAGAAGGTATAAGCTCCTCTCTTTCGACGATGAAAGGTTCCTTTTGTCTCGAGGCTTGTCATGGATAGCGTTGTTGCTGGCACGTCTCCACGTCGTGCACGATAATAACCAACCCTCGCCGGTAAGGGTAAGCACGGGGATCCTTCCTACGTTCCCGGATATTGCGACTACGCCTTGTTGTTGCGAACACCGTGGAATCGGTGTCTCTGTGTACGTACGTATGTATGTACCTTCGTTCGATCTGTCCGTTTCTGTCTTTGATCGATGCCCGGCTGCGGGCTGATAAAGGGAGCGCACCAGCTACTTCCTACCCGGCTACTGATCAAAGGAACCGACGATGCTTTCGTTTCAATTCGGTATTAACGTCTCTCGCGTTAATTTCCCAGGGCCGATCGATAGTCAAGACTCTCGCGCGTTCCCTGCGTAATCGGCCGGTTCGCGCTCGTAAATTCTTCAGGGTCGCGTAGGGTGTTTCGTGTCGGACGAAAGAGGATACCTGCGAGAGAGCGGTTCACCGAGCGACTATCGGCGGTCTCGTGACAAGAATTGATGCTGCCACGGCTACGCGAGCTTGTTACGCAGACAGCAATTAATGCTACGCTGCGAGCAATTGTCGTTTAGATGGTTATCTGGCCAGGACCTAGATACGCGAAACGTTTGACCGGTCAGTCCTGGTGTCGCGTTTCAGCCTCCATCGATTTTAACCTACCGTGTTTTCGGTGAAAATCTTCAACGATGGAAAAGAAACACCGTTTAAGAGCTTTTGGACCGTAGCACTCGAGACAACCTCGAGTGGAATAAACAGAGATACCCTCGAGAACACGGACCACACATATAGACAGTACTTTATCGTGAATCGAACATTGTAAATATTTAAACAGAAATAAATGATACGATCAATTACGTCGCTGCTGGGAGATAGAGAACCTGTGTAAAATCATTCTTCATTCATTCTGCAGAATGAAATAATTTACAAGGACACGTTGAAGCACTCCAGGGTATTCTCGAAGAGAAAAATTCTGTGGTAGACATATATCTTTTGAGAATAAAGAACTTTGATAGGATTTTATATGTATCATTCAAGTCTTAAGTTCACTATGACTATAGGTAGAAGGATTATAGCTATAACTACAGGATAAAATTTGCAAAATACATTGTGGATAGTCACAAGTATGGAATTTTGAACTTAGCGAAGTCTCAAGTGCAGAGTTTCGTACGTTAATTCCAAATATGGAATTCCACGTACAACAAAGCTCCAAATTTGGAACTGCACACACAGCGAAATCCTAAATCCGGAATTCTACACGCACCGAAATCTCGAGGGTTCTATATGTCGCAGAATGTCGGATGTAGAATTTCACTTAAAAGATAATTCCAAGTATGGAATTTCTGCGCTGTTCATCTTGACCCTCCCGGAATTTTCTACGAGTCGACTGTGATTTTTCCGTTTAATGTTCATTGATCCGTAATGGAATTTCTTCACTTCCGTGGACACGACCTCCTAGTATCAAGACGGCAAGTATGTCCGGAGAATCACAATTACAATCGGACGGTCCAGCGATTCGCGGCGCTACCTTTCGAATTCATCGGGCCGTATCGGGCCGCGGGTCGTTTTTGATCCCGCGAACGAAGAAGCGGTGCCAATAGAAAGCAGTTTGTAGGAGTCGTTCACGAGTCACGAATAAAGTGACTTATCGCGCGGTGTCGTACAAGCCAGATATTTTCGTGCTGGGATGCGACCGTCGGCTCTCGAGAGAGGCTTGAAAAGCTGGCGAACACGCGGTTCGGTAATATCACGAACTTGGAGTCCTTCGATAACGGTAATGGAATGCATTCTGTCCTCTCTTCGCGTGTACGCTCGCGACTACCGGCGGACCTGCGATCTTCGCAAGCGGCGGACTTTATCGACAAGCAGATGAGAAAGTTACCGGTAACGTTTGTATGTCTCTGGATACCGATCTACGGAGCAGATCGTGTACCTCCACGTTTCCCTCGCGATCGTCGTCCGCTTACCGTAATCCGTTAGAGGAGAATACCGCTTGCTTAGATCGATCGATAAACGATTCTCCTTGGCACGAAATAAATAACTGATCATTTCATTCGATGCCAGAAAACGTCGACTACGCCTGCAATCGTTCGACGTTTAACGGTTGATTGCTTTTTAATCGCGTCGCTCGGTGGGAAAGATTGAAATTTCTGCTCGTAAACCATTTAAAAGTGTGTATAATTAAACTACGAAGATGGATAACACTTTGAGGCGCGGAGCTGCTTTTAATATATTGCTTTCAGGCTCCTTTCGAGCTCGTTTCATTATAAAATAATTGGTTAAACAACACCGGGAATATAAAACACTTTAACAGTTTGACCTTAATCGTTTAACGTTCTAATCGTCTGATGGTATTCGCAAAATATTCCATCGTAAACACATACTTATTCAATCTAATAATTCTTAATTGTCGAAGAATCAGAGATTGAAGCTTGCAATTTTCCCCTTCGAGGACTGCTTAAGGATCCAAGAATCTTACGAATATTTTACAAGAGAATTTCAAGGAATCGGCGTATTTCACCGTACAGATAGTCAGATGTCGACGAAGTACTCTACGAAACGATTTGCAAAGGTGTGTACTCTTCACGGGTTCAGGAACGATCTGCAGCGATCGTGTGGCACGTTTCCAAATTCGATAAGGATCCAGAACGGGCAGGGAAGAGGAACGTCCCCGTCCGAATCTTCTTAGCGAAAAGAAAAGCAAGATGAACGGGTAGATAGAGGAATTTATTGCCATCCTAGATTCTCCGTCGCTCTTCCCGTAACCGATAACAGATTCCGCTCGATTAACAACGAGAACAAGGACGGGAGTACTATCTGAATGCAGCGAACGCGTTACAGATTAGCAGCACGAGTTCTGGCGTAGAACATCGAGCTAAAGTGGGCAAAAGCTCGTAGTCGATAAAAAAAGCTGCGAACGAACGAATCTGGCCAGGCTTGTCGCGTTAACGGGAAAAAACGGAATCGATATTTTCGAGCGCACCTCGAGCAGAGATAATTGCGTGAAACAGGAATCCAATTAACTGTCGTGAAATTTAATTATTCGTAGATGAGGATGACTCTTTGATGCGTTCGACAATAAACGCTGCAGAAATTCTCTTGTTTAAGTAATATCGGAAATGGATTCCGTAATTGAAAATG
The DNA here is from genome assembly GCF_050947335.1 of Megachile rotundata. NCBI lineage: Eukaryota > Metazoa > Arthropoda > Insecta > Hymenoptera > Megachilidae > Megachile > Megachile rotundata. Next base: position 6,549,097 of record NC_134991.1, on the reverse strand, counting down.
CGACTGGAATTACATCAGTCGACGTGGAAAGGGCAACCTGCCCTTTCACGATACGTATGAATATTCCGACATATTGATTCTGCCCTTTGTACAAGAAGATTACATCGAGAGGTAAATGAATTTTATCGCGAATACACGTCAATTAAAGTTTAATGCATTCCAACGGCAAAATTGAAATTTTCTCCGCAATGTAGCTCTACGCGTCGACCTAGTTACATCCCGTGAACACACACAATGCGGAGAAGGGTTTTTTTCAAGACCCTTCATTCGCGAAAGCACAGACGCGAAGGAAAAACTGTTAAAAGAGAGCTGCTCGTGACTTCGTGCTCTCCAAGATGGGTGTTCACCCCCTCGACACCCTCTCGCGGTCGCAGACGATTGTCTGGCAGGTTTCCGGAATATCGGCGCTATTCCTGGTAACGAAGGACGATCGTGCAAGGGAGCGAGAGAGAGCAAGCCGTCATATTGACGTACATGCATTCCGGTCGGCGCATATTTGTAATGCAAATCTTCGCGGAGGTCGAACGGGGGTGGGTTTGGGGGAGTTAGTCGGTGCAGATAGAAAGGGCCGTCCATGATATACACGCCGATGACAAATAGCCAGGGAGAGAGTCCGCTCGGTGCGGTTCGCGCACGATATTACGGAGGGCTACGCCCATACATTTCGCGCCGCTACCGCCGCCAACGTCGACCATTGGATTTCCTTCCGTTTTCCGTGGAAATTCTGCCCTGTATCCACCTCTGCGTGTTCTCCCTTTTCCACGCAATCTGCGACTGTTTTCGCTCGATTCCTCGAACACGGCGTTCTTTTATTGCTCCACGAAAACGCTCGCGTCAGAGGATGATGTCGAATCAACTGAGAGCCGGTGCACGCCGTACGGTCGATGATCGGCTTGGTAGCAGGTGTCAGTCGAGCTTGTAATTGCATCACGCACGCTGAATTTGCTTCGTCGAGATTAACGGACTCTATGCAAAGCACGACCTTTCCTCCACGAAACTATTTTACGATGTTGCCTGCTGTTTAGTATGCTGAATTTGCGTCCTGATCGACAGGCTATCTCTCATGAAGAACTATTTCATCTACCGGATAACTAAATATGTCCCGCGTTAACCATATTGTCTACGTGCTTTGTGTGATATTATTTCTCTTTCACTGAAAAAGTGATAAGGTCTTTAGATATATATTTTAGTTACAAGATTCTATACCCAATTACTACAGCTTTTGTATTGTAAATTCACTGTAAATGTATTATATAGTAATTCGTTCTGACACTTCGTCAGTTTGAACAAATTGTGGACCTGGCATCAAATAGCTGGCAAATGTCCATGTCCAGATATCTGAATCTTGGAAATATAGTGTAAAATATAAATGTAGTAGAAGAGAAAGAGGTTCGTCGACCTACCCCACGTCTGTTTATAACTCTTTTATAACCCTCTCCAATGTGGCGCGGCTGTAACGCTTCATTTATCCCCTGATCAGTGTCGCGCACGTCCGATCCCTCTTCTGGCCACGCCATGTGGCAGAAAATTATGTAAGCATCGCGTCTAAAAACCGACAAAAGGCGGCGGTGCCAGCTAAACACAACATACACACACGTATACATAGAAGAAGGCGGGTCTGCATTGTCAAAGGGGGCGTTGTCGCTGGCCGATCGTCAAAGCATCGTCAACCCCTTCGGAAAAGAAGAAGAATGTAGGCGCGGGGGTGCTAGGTCGCGCGAGCGCGTTTTGCGGAACGCGCCACTACGAAAGGATCCTCTCTTTTATCTTTCACCCCTTTCTCTCGCTGTTCTCGAGAGCGTCTGCTCTTGTTTCTCGACGACGGAGAAGCAGCGAAGCCAAAAGGCCTTCGGGAAGAGGGAGGAAAAAGGAGCTGGACGAAGACAGGGGACTCTGTGTTCCCAGCCACGACCGCACAGTCACGAGCCATTGTACACAGGCTGAGATTTGACGGCCGAAGAGAATCTGCTAATATGTCTTGTATACTCTTAGGTTTACATTGGATATTTGCTTACATCCTTCTACCCTTCGTTTTCATCGAGACGTTTCCGATGCGACATTGTTCCCATTATTGATTTCTATCTTGACGACGAAGACGATATTCTCCGGACGGTGTGGATACGGTTCGACATATTTCATTAAAGTGGCTCTCAAAGAATATCAGATTATTCTATATTCAGCGAACGGTATCGGAAACAAAAATCTTTCAATAAACGCGCTATTACCTTCCATGTGTCTTCTGATCAAGCTATCTCGACTTCTCCAGTTAACAGGTTAACGAGCAGTAAAGATCAGACTTTGCAGAAACGGAAGATCGTAGCAAGATTGTATCGCGAACGCCTGCCAATTAGAAGATCGCGAGAATCGTAACGGGATTAAAAAGCATAGAGCGGTCTGCGAGAGGGCGATTGAATTGCAGCGAACGCAAGAAGAGTTTGATAACGCTTAATGAATAAGTTATTCATATTCCAGAGGCGGGGGTCAGGGTACGGAGCGATGCACGGTGAGGGACGAAGAGGCCGCATAAAATTATAATAAATTTCCCACTTTGTGTAAAATTTAATCTCGTCCGATCGCTGGTTGCATTATCGTTTTATGAATAGAGCCGGCCGAGCGTTGTATTTAGAAGGGCGCGGCGGGCTTTCGGGATACGCGGGTAACTATGAATAATCAGCGGTTTTAATCAACGGGATTACCGGCCAGCTTTTTTCCCCGAGTTTAATAAAAAGTTTCTCAATTTCGCATCGTTTAAATGTTTCTAATGGAACGCGAGATGCCGAGCAGAGAGAGCGAAAGAAGTTCACGCGGATAAAACGATCGTATAACACGGAGAACTAGAAACGAAACGGAGGCTGATTGTGCGAAAAGCAAATCGTTAGCGTCATTGATTGTCAATCGGGACGACCGACGAAGAATCGAATAAATTGCTGAATCTCAAGCGAGCAATATAATCACCCGGCAAACTACCGTAGCGACGATTGCTTCGTTACCAATGTCGTTAAGCGACGGGTCGAGGCGGAAAAACGTGGTTAGAAACTGGAGCGGAAGCGGCGACGATTAATTCTGACAAGCTTTCGAGAACCGGCCGCTCATTTTCGTCAACGTCACCTGTGTCGTTTCTTGCGACCACCATTAGTTCACGGGCGCAAGATCGTTCACGACGTGGAGGACACTTGTAATGGGTCAACGGTGGACCGTCGAAATCGCGTTAGTTCATCGACAAGTCGACGACAAATGAAATTAATCAACGCCCGTGCGGTTGTCCATGGCGGTTTACTGCGTTCGACGTTCGATAGTTGCCTTTTTTTATCCAGTTTCACCATGGACCTCACCCTTTTCTATTCTTATTTCTTTTTCACTGTAGGAGAATAAATACATAATTATTTTGAGATGATGGGAATTGAAGAAGCAACGAACTGGTTACAACATTAGAAGTTTGGAACGTAAGGATTGGAGATGCTGACTTAGGACCTGTACCTTTAAAATTGTAGAAATGTTCTTGAATTACCTTCGTAATTTAAAAACTTCAAAACTATGTAATTTGCAAAATTGTCCAAGTGACAGAAAAATACCCTTTTAGAAGAAAGTCTATCTAACTTCTCCGACACCGGTGTCCATTCGGCGGTCAGTTGATCTGGCGATCGCCGCTCTTAAAGCGCCGGCAAGATTTAAGAAATACCCGGCGACATGTGACACAATCAGCGAGCAAATCGTAACGGAACCGCGTGGAATGTCGAGAGGAACGCGACGTAACTTTACGGCGAGCCGTTTCTTGACCTTCCCCACGGGTCGTTGCAACGACAGACGACCGTGGCTGCTGCGGAAATGAACTTTTTATCGCGACGCATCTCCACGGATGCGGCGACGTGCGTATTCTCGAAGGAAGAGGGAAGATCGTGTTGGACTCGTCACCTTTCGTGTCGAGTTCGCTCCGTCCTTGTCCGCGTCGCCAACAAAGCGAGCGTGTATCCATATGCAACAACGTGCAACAGTGGAGACCGTGGTAGACGGGCCTGTGAAAGGGACTAAAGGACACCGGTGAACGCTGAATTTATAGCAGGAGGTGGTGTACGCCTTCGAGTCGTTTGACAGCGAGGCGGCTGAAGGATAACGTGACGTGCAAGCGCTTTAATCGAGCTCGTGGTTAAGAATTCGCGTTTCGAAGGAACGCTGGATCCCGAGGGTATAATGGGTGTGCCATGCAATTGCACTGAATTGTATCTTTGAAACGGTCGGAGATGCATAGTCCACGGAAAAAGATTAACACGAGCCTTGTATACTTTGCTCGAGAAAAGTCCTATTCGTCCCAGAATAGATACAGAAGTAGAGGATACATTGTGCATGTTGATATAAACGTGCAACTTCTGACGTATAAGTTCAGCTTCTTTAAATCTAACACCGTTTTCCAAAAAACTATCGAACACAATTATGGCTCTAGCGACTAGCATTAACATTCCTAATATTCATCAGATGTCTCTACTCTTTCGAATTACAAGCATAATCAACGGTACAAATTTCTTTCTATGTTCGTTTTCCAATCATTTCGTTAAATTACATTCATAACACAACTGATCCCGTGACAGCGTACGTGTTAATACGTCAGGGGAGTTTCAGCCTATTCATATATTTCGTCGATACAAATTGCCTCGTGAGCAACTCTTTCGTCCATTTCCATCCTCTCCGTGCTCTTCCTCTCCGGCGTTCACCCTCTTTCTCTCGCAAGTCAATTACCTTACCGACATCGTCGGATATAGAATATTAAGGTAGCGGCAGTGGCAGACGCTACAACCGTTGACGGCGTCGAGCCCCAAGTTTTAACTACTTCCGAGATCGGTTCTACAATAATCCAGGACTTGGCTGCCGGTTGCTACCGGCTTAACGACTGTAAAGACGCTTTGGCCTGCGGACGGAAAACGAAGTGCCGCGGGAAAAACGCGAAGACGGTGTAACGAACCGACGCTCAGCGTCGTCGACGCCTGAACGCGAAACAACCAGCGTCGCGAATTCATCGCATCTTTCCAGGAAGTTATTTCAACGCGTATCTTGTCTGCAAGCATCCATTAGCTCGATGCTATTACATGCATCCTGCGTATACGAGGCGCACGATCGTATTGCTACTTCGTCTTCTCTTTAAAGAAACACATAAATGGTTTATTAATACGTTGTCGGAATAAATTTTGTAAAATTAGCGGTCTGGGTACCGTTAGCGTTATATAGATACGAAGGAAGCAAAAATACGTGGTGCATTTTCATAACCTGTTTACGCTGGTAAAAATTGATTTAAATTAGAGGAAGGTATTTGTATTGCGTTCATCCGCTGTATATCGTATACATCTCTAGATCCCTTGTTTCTTAGAAGCTTAGGAACTTAAGTGTCAAATCTCTATTGCTGAATTTCTAGTTTACCACATTCTTATGCCTTAAGGTCTCAAATTTTGTAGATAGAAAAAATAGACAAAATGTTTCAAATAGAAGTTGATGTAATAATAGCAGTAAGCTATCAGAGTATGTAATACCCTCGGTAAAAGAAGATTAAAAAAGAATTGATTATCGTTAATCAAGATTCAGTGGAATGGCAGCTGTTTGTTTGCTGTCTTTCTACCGACAATCATAACGGTTCTGTTCCATGCAACGGAAGTTCCTCTTTTTTCATTTCAGCGTCAAGAGAGTTTTTTGTCGCGTATTTTTGCCCCGGTTAATCATCGATCGCTAACGGAGAGGACAAGTTAATCTGCTTTTAATTGTACCCCATGTCAGCTGCGCGTTTCTATCGCTGATAAACGGTGGCTGATAACGAGAGTACTTCGTGCACGAGTCCAATTCATCCGAAACGATTACTGTCACCAGGATCACTGGAATTTCGCTGGATAAGCGGCTACTTCCGAGTTCGTATGCTTCTGGTCTTGATTGTCTGATACATCGTACATCGCTTTTTAATGCCCGATCGTACGACGAATATCGGTCGACCGTTAATTGCTGAATGGCAACGAAAATAACTCTTGGAAATTGGACATCGAAGTTAGCAAGCTGATTTCGAACATCGAGAACTGTTACGAATTCACTGAACCGTTCCTTGATTACATTAATTACTACACGATTAATACGAACTCGATTCACGTGTCGGTTATTTACTATGAATTTCTAATTGGTTCTCAACGTTTTTCTTTCGACATCATTTCAGCTTTGAATTTTCAGAGTTACAAACTTACTAAAATATTGAAATTTTCAAGTTTGATTATAAAAATGTAATCACTCTGAAGTTTTTATGTGCACAAATATTAAATACGAGAAGTTGAAAATTTAAAACTTGGAAATCGGAGAACTTACTAAATTTAAGATTTATGGGAATTTGGTTTATTAAGGTAGAAATATAGAAAATTCGTCGATTCAAAAATTTGGAGACTAGAAACTGATAAATTCCAGATCTTGAAGATTTTGGCTAGCCATCAGAGTTCTCAAGTGTCGCCAAGGACGATTGTCCATCAGTCGAGTAAGCCAAAAACTAATTGCTTCTCAAATTTCGCTGCCAAAACCCATCTCGTAGTTATCCTCGCGCCTCTCCATCGATGCTGATCGTCTACTTGAGGCGTCCAAGTTCGCGAAAGCCGTCCGATTTCGGTTGCCAAGTAACAATTAGAGTTTCGCAGTTGGCGGACGCAGTTATTGTACCGAACGAGACGCCGGTACAACAGGAGGCCGCGAAACGATATCGTCGGCCCTTTCTTGCAGAAACACCGAGATCTGGTAGGAACCACGACGAACGGGGTGGAGAAACGGTCGTAAAGTTTCTCGTCGAAGAGCACCCTCGAGTAAATGGAACAAACACACCGCGCACTCGTCCGCGGTTGGTTAGGGATTATGATTTGGATCCAGCTGAGTAAATAGCGGTCATTATATTATCCGAGACCCGAGCATGGCTCTCGCCTGTACGTGTGTACACTCGACTCTTTGGATAACGGATACACGCAACTTGACAAGTTTCTAATTGCCAACTTCTTGTACTTACACATTTCTGCATGTTGCTTCGAACTTTTCCAATTTCATTTTCTCATTTTTATATTCATACATTTTTCAAATTTTTCATTTTCAAATTTCGGAATTTTTTAGTATTTAAATTTTGTAATTTTCTCACATTTCCAGAACCAAGATTTCCAAATTGCAAATTCCCTAACACCAAAATTCTCAAATTCTTAACCTCTTCAGGAGTACCTACACACATGTGGACACTTAATAACCAAATATTACATGCATATACATTATTATCGTTCCTGTACATTTATTTTAGATTTAAAATAAGTCGAATATAATTGCACCAAAATATCTAAAGATATTTGTAAAGATATTTTTTAACCTCTCTAAAGAGGTTAACTTGAACCAACATTACCGCTGACCAAGATACTCAAATAATAAAACTCTGAATTGTACAGTGATCGACATTCTACCAATCAGATTATTTGGAACGAGATCCAACACGAATAATTTGCATCAGATATATATATGACCTTTATTCCTTGGGAATCAGGTTTTGTTTGAGAACGAACGGATTCTCGGTTGATCGGTTCACGAAATTGGAAGCTAGATCCTTCGTTTACGGAACGACCGATCGAGTTATTCGAATTAGCTTTCGGCTAGGTCGCTATTTATCAACTCTCCGAATGGAATTGAATTTCGATGCACCGTTTGCTGGCTGATTGATCCGACTTGATCGAGCTACCTGAATTCTTGAGGTATTCGCTCTTCTTGAACCAGGTATAAGATATGGAGCATGCAAATAGAAGTAGACTGTCAGGGGGCGTTCAGACACGTCGCAGTTTAATCGACTTTTCGTCAAAGTCGTACTATCGGGTTCGGAAAGTTCCTTACATTTGCATATTAAGGTTCTTAACTATCATCGTTCGTTGATCTCTGACGACTATAATATTTCAGTGTTGAAGTTCATAATCTACTTCACATTTAAACATTTTATTTTTAGCCCTTATTTGTCAGTAACGAATAAATATTATTACTTTATATGTATTAGTATTCTTGATGTTTGAAAATATATTAAAAAATGACGCCTGAAAGACAGTTACTTCATTTATAAGTTTTTACTTGAAACAGTAAAATAAATTTAAATGATAAATTCTACATCTCCGTTGGTTTCAACTACATTTCAAAATATCAAAATATTTTAATACTACCATAAATATGGATAACATTACCGATAGTAACACCTCCATAGAGTCGCAGAGGGGACGATCGAAAATTGAGACGTCTGGCTGCAGCGCATTGTGCGACACGTTTACGCAAACACCGAGAGCAGAAATTATTGAAACGACGGGTGGCGTGGAGAAAGAAACGAGGGAAAACAGCATGGCAAGGGGCGCGGCGGTGAATTGAAAGCGAAGAAGAGCGGAACGCGCAGCTTTGTCGTGAAACGAGCGCATCGGTCGTCGCATTGTCCAACATCCATAAATTTCCCGACCGTAGGAAAATGCATTTTTCCAGGGTGCACCGGGCCGACACGCGCAGGTAGATTTCTTCGATCGTTAGCTGATCCTATGGGATTCCGAAAGTTCTTCGTCCCTCCTTTTAATCCGAACACTGGGTTCTTTGTATCGCGACAGGCCCTAACTTTGCGAGTCAGCTCCGCTACAACCGCCGCTCGAGGCGGCTTAACTTCCCGCTGCGAGATCTGCCAACGCGTTTCCAGGCATTAGCCCCTTCCGGGGATGTTTCCACGTGACGACAAACTGGTACGAGTCTAATAGGTGCCCGATCGCGTGTTACAGCCGCCGGATACGGGTGAAAGGTTGGACACCTGGGGTAATTCGCGCTAACCCCTATGAAAGGCGCATGGGTTGTTAGACTGAAGAGGAAAATATTTTCTCCCCTTTGTGCCAAAGTGCCACGCTCCTGTCGACGTGCTGGATTTCATCAGGGGATGCTGCAACGTTTGCATCTTAACTTGTCTGACCAAGGGGTGCAACCTCTTGGTCATCACTTTTATCTTCTAACACATCAAGATATGTGAATCTCTAAATTTAATCATCTTCATACCGGGTGAATATGTGCATAGAGTGAACTGTATACAAATACGTGATTTCTATTTAAAGAAGTTCATTTCCACATCTGTTCTTCAACTACGTACACTGTTACTACTTGTGACTCTCATTTTGCTAATGAACGAAAGTTATCCTTTTTTAACAAAAAGCACTGTCGATATCTCTGACAATAGGAGATAAAGTCGAGTTCCCTTCCGTATATTAATCACTGACCAATCGGCACTTCGATTAACTTATATTTCTTGCAATAACAAAAATTCATCCGTCACGAGGTAATTGGGTTAATCGCCGACCGGGTAAATCGCCAGTTTTTTACCGTAGAATTTTCCCGGGATTTAAAAGTAACAGATGGAAGATAGAAGAGCTTCTCGAACAGAAACTCAATAAACCTTGTATTAGACGCGTGAAGAATATCCACGCAATACGTCGGCACGTCTGATCGCATTAAAATAGATGAAATTTCTGAACAGCAGCAGTGTATCTTGCGAACGGTAGCGAAGGCGTGACGGGGAACGGGGCAGAAAAATCGACCTTCAATTCGCACGTTGCAGAAGAAGCGATTCGCGCGTTCGATCCTTTCGACTGATTCGCTCAAAAATTATTGCGCACGGCATCAGCCGCTGGCAGATTGTGAAATTTCGACGGGGAGGATGGAAAAAGTAGTATGGGAGCCAGATCGAAATGGATTGTACCGGCAAATTTATAGGCTGGTATCGAAACTGAACGCGCAATTGCGAAATATCCGAACAATTGCTGTAACCCGACGTCATCGTCAAAGTGTGCGACTTTTTGTTTGTTCCTCTTTCGTGGTGTGTCGCATTTTATTACACTTTGCAGTGTAGCGTGCATGAATACTGTTAGATTATATCATTGCTATTGGACTTATTAACAGCGAATGTGATGATTAATTTGCGAAATTATGCTGTTTTGATGTGAGGTGCAACTAGAATATTATTTTAATCATCTAAGATGTTTCTTAGACCTAATGTGAAATTTTTAATTTTCACTGATAAAAAGCACGGAGAATCATAGCAACATATCTGAATTTGAACTAAGATATATCTAAGGTGCAAGGTCCATATATCGTCGTAAACGACCCATATCATCAAACGTATACGTTTCCAATTGTCCAAGTAACCACAGAATGAACGAACAAGCCGAGGTTATAGGAAAAAGGAACCGTTTCCAAGTTTATTCAATTTCACGGGCAACGGGTTGCGATTCCCCATCTCGGATGGCGCGCAAGATGCAAGCGCGGAACGGCACGCTAAAAGGACTAAACGCGGTCGATGTGGGAGCCGGAATTCCCGGAGGAGCGTAGCAAAAACCGTCCAACTATCAAATTCCGTGGAACTGTCGTCGCGGGTACGATAAATACATGCTGGTAGTCGCTTAATGCGGCTCACGGTGTTCCCACAATTCAGTTGAAATTCAGGCATTCAAAGTCAGCGCGGCGGCTGAGTTGGCGGACGCGCGTTCGTGCACGCGAACGGCTACACGAAGGAACTTCCGGCATCGAAATCGTTGTTCGGAGTTCCAGCAGCCTTCGTCTTCGTCCTGGCTCTCGTTTCGGCCGACACAACGAGCTTCCTGTCCTGGTGCTCGTCCTCGTTTTGCCCACGAATCGAGCCGCGGACGTGCATTTCACGCGGCTGCTTCGTGGTCCTGGCCGCGTAACGGGTAATCGTAAACCCGGTCAAGATTTCCAGTCACGTACCAGAAGTCCATTCTAAGCGTCTAGCTTGGTTGCTCCGACAGAATCTGTTCTGCTTCTTGCTTCGAGCATATTGGAAACCTACGGAGTGACGATTACAGCCTGGCGCTGGAGAGCGCCGGAAAACATGCTTACTCGTCGATTCGTTCGGACGAATACAAAGTATAACGGAGAGTGAATCTTCGGGGATCGCTGATATTGGATAGATATCGGGTTCCTTAAATAAACTTACCGACTTGCATGAAATTTTAGATTTGAACATTTGGAATAGGAATGATGAACTTGTATTATTATTATTAACTTTGTCTAGAGAATACAGACAAAGTCTGTGAACAGGCATGAATCTGATACTCTTAGTTCACCAAATTTGCAGCTTCTTGTCACATCAATTGTAGTAAAATCTCAAACATATATTTTATTATAGTGTTAGTTTCTAATACCTCAATCAAGTGTCTAACTAATCCTAAAAACTTTAAACATCCAGCACCAAGAATTATGTATCTAAAAGCCATAAAAAATGAACACACACTAATTCGACTCGACATACACCAATAATCCCTTTCCCTTACGTAAGAAAATTTGAAGAGTGAACTTTGCTACGTCCACATGATAGTTGTATCTTATAGACACGCAAGCGACGTTGTAATCGTTCTTATACACGTCAGCATGGTCAGATTTGTAGTCGTTGTTGTCACGTAATATGTAATCGTAAATTGAACAAGATTTCCATTCACGTAGCGAAAGACCATTCGAACCGCCACGCTGTCTCAGTGCGTCCGATCTTGTCATCCCTCTTCTCCTTCTATCTATGGTTATCCCACGTCGTCGAAGAACGAGACAGAAAGAATAGAAGGACAGAGACAAAAGATCGATGGAGATGAGCGCGCGTAAAACGTGATCGGGTAATACAATAGATGAGAGATCGATTGCGTTTTCATTCTCCCTCCCGAGTCAACATCCACACGATCTTTCTCTATCTGACCTGTCCGGTCTTCGCTCGCTCTTTGTTCGACCTCTTCCTGTTCGTCTATCATGGTCTCCTTTCACCTTCGTATCCGTACGTGACTCGTACCTACCGGGTAGTCTGGCTACGAGTACGTGCATCCTGTTATATAAGGAGTTTAAATTGAGTATCAATTTTCACCAGCCAGCCAGCCGGTGCGCGTCCGTGTGCGCTTTACAACGCACTAGAAACATCAGGGGTTGAACGCTGCCTGTACGTCAATCGAGCTAACAACATTTCGTCCAAACTATCGGAACGATGGGTTTTTCTTTTCGTTTAACATTCCTGAATTGCCAGTTTTGAGCCTCCGATGTAGAATGTGGAATTTGGTATTTTCAAATGTAGGATTTGGAATTTTTGAACTTTGGAATTTTGGCAGTTTACAACTATTTTGTAAATTTTGTACCGACCATTATTTTATATACATCATTTTCACCATTTACTTTGAAGACAATCTACAACATTACATAGGTCAAACTAAATTGTGATTGACGGAATTTCAGAGTATTTCGCTTGAAATTTTTCAAAGATGGTTCACAGTAACAATGGAACAGAAACATCGTTCACAAATTCGTACATAAAAGCTATAGACAACCAGTGACCTATTTGGAAGCCAAAATTCCTGCCTCTGTCGCCAGACTCTGCCATAGCGTTAGCAGTGAACTGAAAAACCGCTGGAAAAGCAGTGGCAAATCCGATTCTGTAACGCGGCCGAAAAACCACGAACTGAAGGCAGAACGGAGATTCGATTTGTCCTCCATTCAGAATACTTGGTAGTTTCATTTGACGGTCTCGCGAAATACAGCGCCGTTAATCCGATGATATACAGATTATGGTGCGAGGACAAGAGTCGACGAGCTCGGAACACGATTTGCCTTTGTCTCCAAGTTTTGTCGATTCTTGTATTCAATAATGTTCTTTGCCATGGAACCAAGGTTAGGTGTAAGTTTCATGAGCTGAAGAGGTGGAGGAATTGATGAGGATGTCATTAGTGGAATTATGTAGGGTTTAAGAACATGGATATGAGACTAGTCTTTTTTAGACTGAGTGATGATATAGGAATTTTCAAGTTTTTAATTTTACTGAATTCCAATATTTCAAGTTCTCAAGTCCTCCAATTCTCACATCTCCAAATTCTCACATCTCCAAATTCTCGCAGCTCCAAATTCTCACATTTGCAAAGTCTTGAACCACCAAATCCTCCCTCCCCAAAATTTCAAATCTCCAAATATTCAAACTCCCTCCTTCCCAAATCCCCAAATTCCAAATTTCCAACCTCACAACCGTAATACAGTAAAGTATTCAATCTCAATATATTCAAATTCCTCTCAGAACAAATATTCCTATAAAAATGAACCCACGAATTTTCCAATCCCTAAATTTCCCAAATTTCCACATTCCCATATCCTCGAACACCAAAGTCCTCAAATCCCAAAACCCAAAATGTCCAAATTTCTTTTCCAAACTTCTTCAAGCCTAATATAGAACACTGACACCATTAATATCCCTAGCGAATGAGCCCAAAGAAAAATTCTACTTACGTCAATGATCCATATCTCGGCGATCTAGGAAAGCGCAAATGGCGTCAAAGCAGAGGCGCGAAAGTGTGTCATGCGAACGAACCTCGGGCAAGAAATTCGACGTCAGGGAAATTCAAGCTGTTACCTTCGATGCTATAACATTTTCGCAAGAAAACTGAAGAAGAAATCGTGGCCAAACGATTTTTCGCGAAATTAAAAACGCTCCCCGCTCGTCGTATTAATATCGTAGTTCACGAAGACACGTAGAAACTAGCGTTTCGACATGACGCGGTACAAGTCCTTGGGACTTACGGTTCTCCACGGCGACACGAAACTGTTAAGCCTCGTGCAGAGTTGAAACTGCCATCTTGACTTACGTCGGTGTTATTGTGTTTGGAGAAAATAGGTCGCGCGAAATCTGCATTGTTTAGCCTGGAAACTGTCGCGATACGTAGTCGCCTAGAAAATCTCGTGGGCGTAAATAAATTGCTTAGAGTCCTCATTTTGCTGCTGCTTAAACGTTGGGGGACATTTGTTCATTTTTATAGGAATATTTATTCTGAGAGGAATTTGAATATATTGAGATTGAATACTTTATTGTATTACACTTGTGAGGTTGAAAATTTGGAATTTGGGGATTTGGGGAGGAGGGAGTTTGAATATTTGGAGATTTGAAATTTTGGGGAGGGAGGATTTGGAGGTTCAAGAATTTGCAGATATGAGAAATTGGAGATGTGAGAATTTCCAAATGTGAGAATTTGGAAGTGTGAGACTTTGGAGATGTGAAAATTTAGAGCTATAAGAATTTGGAGATGTGAGAATTTGAGGACTTCTTGATTTGGGAATTCGAGGATTCGAAAATCTGGAACTTGTCTACTTAGCATATTAAATTTCTCGAAATCTAAAGCAATTAGCCCCCATTCGAAACTTCCAAAGAAAGCCTATACCCCAGATGTGCACGATGAATATATACCGTCTAGTTTATAGTAGATAAATTGAAATTCCACGGGTAAAATTGTACTCCATGCGTATAATTATCGCGGTAAGAGGAACGGTCCTTCCATCTTCCCTGTTTCAATTCGCGATCCCCTCGAAAGTCTCGTACGAAAACGGTCTCGCGCGACCGTTTGATCCCCCCTTTCATTCTCGGTTCGCGAGCCTCGTGGTTCGTCGGGGACGACAAATATCCCGAGCATTATAATATTTCTCGAGGGGTGGCCAGGACGAAGGGAGCATTAGGTGGTCGAGGAGGGTCTGGTCGCCTCTGGGTCTCCCTCGAACCCAACACGCACGTCCTCTCTTCTCCCGTTAGCTTGCCCGATGCGTCTCGTTTAGTCGTTGCCGCGGGACAACGGCGTGGCGGCAGCTTACCATGTGCATTTTAATTACGACATTAAGTCCCGAGCTCGTTCCGAGCAGCACGGAGGAGAACGATGCCCGTGAAAGGGAGACTGCCTGCTCGTTGGGTTATTGGTGGCCAGGAAAATGTCGAAGTGGACATTGGGTTCTATCGTTTAGGTCCTCGCGAACTCACCAGACCGACAGGAGTCTAACAAACATTTGTTATTATATTGAAACGATAGTATATTCTTAGATTCCTATATTTCCAAATCGGTACGTTGTTCTCATATTGGATTGGAAGAGCTCTATATGGAGATCTCAATATGTTAGACACTTTTAGACACCTCTATCTCCAAATCCCTAAATCCTCAGAACTCCATACGTCCAGATCCCTGATCCTCATCAGAGTTTCCAACTGATTTGTACACAATCCAGAAACAATTAACTCGAGAATCGAACGTGAAACACGATCCAGAAGTTTGAACAGCTGCATAGCGGAAAGATGTACCTAGATGTATACCTAAATGTAATTGGGTTAATAGGACGGTTGTCGCTGACCGACCAGGATCAAAATTCCGGGCAGCTTCTAACGAGGAGTGGGCTTGAAAGCTCAGCTTTGTATTCCGGGCGTCTTGCGAGGCAAAAACATCCAAAGATGAGTAGCCACTCGAGAGAACGTGACCAAAAGAAAGCCTGTTCATTCATCACGCTCTCGCCGCCGCGTCTCCAAACATTTCTCCGCGGTCCATGTTGTGGACTGTTTCGGAACAGAATTGGTTTACAGAGGGTCTTAGGTCGAACCGTGTCGAGATTGAGCTTAGGTTCGACGCTTCGTAACGGGCTGACAAAACAGAATACAAGGTTTTAGAATAAACACAGAGTTGACTCGAAGATGAGTCCTCTCGATAGCCGGCGGAAATTGCGCCACTTTATGAGCCAGTCGCTGCACAATCCACTTGCTCCTTCTATCTGTTTCTTTTGATTTTCCCTTTTCGCGTGCCTCCGCTCGAACAAACGGAAGAAGGTGGAACACGGCGTCGTCCCGGCCAGCCCGAGGCGTTTGTATTGCTTTTCAAACGGACGAGAGAGGAGGACCGGACCCGAGCGGTACACACGGAGCCGAAGAGCACGACTCCGGGCCATCGATAAAGATTCCAGCTCGATTTCTTTGGAATCCTGTTGGAATACGATAGCGGTGGCGCGTTATTGCTCGAATATCTGACGGGATCCGAGGTCTCTCTAAACTTCCCTTTGGCTCGACCGTCGGCCATTTCGAGGCCGATCACGAGAAACGGACGGTGATCCTTCTGTGTTCTAGTCTGCAGTTATTGCTTCGGGAAATCTGCAAATCTCTGACCCGTGAATGGGGGTTTCGTGACAATCGGATTCTAAGCAGACTTCACGTGGTGTAGGGTCTCGCTATATGGCCCCGAATAACGGGGTAATATGGACGAACAAATGGAAAAACCTGTCGATTAATTTTCTCTATGCTTACGGTTCTTATTATTGGAAATAAATTTGCAACATGACAGAAATTATACGAAAACGATGGACTATGATGTCGAACGGAAATTTTGTTTCGGTATTTCTTGGTCGCGTGAGGTTAGTTGCCGGAAAGCGGAGGAGGCAGAACGGTGCGACGCGGCCAATTATGTAAATTCGCGATTACATAATTAAACAGTTACCGTCGCGACGGAGGGCTCTGAATTCTGTTTCTACCAATATCTTCCCTCCAGTCGAGCCCCTTCGCTCGATATCGTTCCTTCGGTATTCACCCCGCTGCTCTTTCGTTGTGTTACATCGATTTCGAGAGCAAAATATAATGAGAATCTCGTGTTGCAGTTTTACAATCAATTATACTCCATTTATAATTTCAGAATTTTCATGAAAATTCATGACTTTCTTAGCAATAGATATAATACTGTACCATTAATTTCATTCATTAGACTAACACTAGACAGCTGTTAATTAATTGTCAGACAAAGATTTTAACAATAAAGAATTTTAACAATAGATGAATTATTGAATAATTGAACTATTGAATTATTGAATTATTGAATTATGAATTATGCAACAGCACAGTACTCCGAAAATTTATTCATCCGCAGTTCTACATTGAAAATCGATGCCACAAACCTGAAACGGTTAATGATAGTTAAATTGTCTATAGGGAAAACGAAGTGAAAGTGTCGGCTGGTTCCGTGCAAATTCATAAAATGACTATGCGAATTAGCATGCGTGAAACAATCCCGGGCTCCTGTCCGTTCGTTATTTTTCTCTCGTCGAGACGGCGAGCGGGTACGCCGCAAAGTAAACGAAATTACGGACAATTTATAATTGCTGTTGCCCGTGGAAATGGCGAGGGAAAGCAGCGGGAAAAGAGGGGACCAACCAGTGGCCGCCAGTTGTTTCCCAACGAGAACGAAATTACAAGTGTTACCCTCGCGGCGTGAACTCGACGGCCATCGAAATTATTCCTCGCTCACGCCCCTCGTCTCGTCCTTTTCATTAATTCTCATTGTTCCCTGATCCCCTCTATCGCCTCCCGCGCGATTCCACTAATTATTAAAAAAGGAAGACAAAAGATACGAGAGTTGTTAAAGTTGCGCCATGCAAAACGTACTGGGATCTTTTACGATTATTAGCTGCTGAGACTTAATTTACGGAAAATAGCTACTTTGTGGAAAGTTGATAGAAGCAACCAAATAATAGATTTGGTTCCTAATTACAATATACTGTACTTTCGTAGGGCGATTCGGAAATCATATTTGGGGATTTAGACCTTGTCAAATTTTTTAATTTCTAAATTCTGGTATTTGGGACAATAGATCTTTCCAAGCTATCTTTGCAACCTTGGAAATTCGAAACATAGGCCTTCCAAATTTCCAAATTTCAGAATACAGAAATTTAGAAATGTAGAAAATTTTCAGATCCCCAAACTTAGAAATTTAGCAACGCAAATTTTTGCAAATTCTTGTATCTCCAATTTTACAAATTCAGGAATATAGGTTCTCCCAAATTTCCAAATCCCCTCCTTGCAAAATGAAAAAATTCAGAAATCAGGAAACTGGAGACTTGGCGAAAAAGCGAAGATGCCCGGAAAACATTCGATCGTCTATAGCACGCGTCGACAAAGCGGGAGAATTTCTTTAATTAATCCCAGTCGCCTGTCGACTTCTTGCCGACGAACAGGTCGTTCCCTTCGTTCGATCGAGACGCCACGATTACGAGGGCGAAGCATCCAGCTCCGATCTCTTGTACGTTCCCCGTGCCACCTAGGTGGTCCCGGGCCAGAAGGGTCATTTTTTAAAAGAGTTTTCAGTCGGGCGAACGTCCGCTCGCGCCTGCCTTTATTCCTCGTTACTACGACGTCCGGTTGTTCGTTTTCGAACCTGCTGCTCCATTTTTACCGCCCGTTTCTTCTTGCGGTTCGTGCGAACGCCGAGCGTAAAACGTGTGTTTCTTGGTATACACCAAAGGAGAATTTTACGGCTGGCGAGCGTACGCGGGAAACGAATGGATCGTGATAAGGCGAAACGTGTTTCAATTTATGGACAAAGATGAAACGGTGGCGACCGAGAGTACCTGCTACGTCTTAATCTTCGTTGCCGACGTGAGAACTCCCTTTCGATAATTAATGGGGCGGCTGATGCCGCTTCAGTCGTTAGACGCTCCAGTTTCACCCTCATCGCCGTTTTACTATTTTACTGACATTTCACATTTTTATGCTCCTACTATTAGGTCCCTTGTTTCTTTACTATCAGTTTTCAAATTTTCGAATTCATAAATTATTAAATTTTTGAATACTCTTCAAATTTCTTCATTCTGAAATTCTCAGGATTCTAAATTAAATTACTGCATTACCAAATTTCCAGAGTTCTATATTTCTAAATTCTCAAATTTCTACATCCCTAAATTCCTACATTATCAAATTCCTGTATATGCAAATTTCTACATCCCCAAATTTCTACGTCCTCAAATTCCTACGTCACCAAGTTCCTGTGTTTCCAAATTCCTACATCTCCAAATTCCTACATTCCCAAATTCCTACGTCCTCAAATTCCTACATCCCCAAATTCCTAAAGTCCCAAATCTCTACCACCCCAAATTTCTACATTCCCAAATCTCCACATTCCCGAATGTCTACATCCGCAAATTTCTACACCCCCACCTTCCTACATCCCCAAACCCCCACATTCCTAAATTCCCAAGCCTCTAAACCTCCAAATTCCTGCATCCCACATCTCCAAATTTCCAATACCCCACATATCTAAATTCCTAAGCTTGCATCAGCCTTCTCTCAGCCCCGCATTTAATAACCGCTCCATCCGACATCTGAAGATATGAAAAAGAAAAGAAAGAGAGCTACGAAACGCGTAGTATAACCGAGCATTGAATCAGGAACGTGGATATACCGTAAAAGAGCCGGCCAACGCCATTCTTTTGCGACTTTCTACTTTATTTGGCCGTAAAGCAGCTACGACTGAAACGTCGCGGGATTAAGCGTGCAGACGAAGAGGCGAGGGATGGTCAAGAACGAGAATGACCAAGCGTCTGATTGGCGGAGAAGTCGTTTCGTACTTTGGTCATTCGGATTAACCGTTAAAAGATCGAAATACACCTTTGCGTAAATGCGCTGCGGTGCCTTGCAATTATTCGGTTCTCTCGCCAACGGTGACCATCTTCCGGTACGCCCTTACAACTTCCTCATTCCTCCTTGGTCGTCAGGAATACCACGGCTTTAATATCGACCTTGGTAACAGGTTCTTTGCTTTATTATTCTGGTACAAGTTATAACATCTACTTTTTTGCTTTTTGTGGTGATTATGGTTATCTGGTATTTGAAGAAATTATTCGGAAATTATGTTCAACTGGTATTTCAAGAAATTATTAGGAAATTGTGTTCAACTGGTATTTGTGTTGAAATGATCTGAGCACAATTTAAAAGTGTCCATGTACAGTTTAAGGATTGTTCAAGTTTTTAGGTAGAATTAGTTACTAACTTGTCAGTTGAATTGACATGGTGTCATCCAAATACAGTGAGACTTTAGACAAAATAAATTGCAGCAATAATAGTGAAAGATTGTCAGCTACTATCAAACAAGAATATCGATGCCAAAATTGAGATTACAAGGCTACTAAATTTGATCTTAATCGAAGTAGTAAATTTTGTGAAACCTACGAGGAGGTCTTTTTATCATCAGATATTACGTCTACATTTTTGTAGCATCTTTGGTAAATCAATTTTTCAGAATTTTATGCTGTATGAAGCACAATGCTGAATAAAATATTCATTTAGAACGGGAATGGACGTAAAACCGTTCCTTATTTATTAAATAGAGATTTCCTCTAGTCTGCTCCTCCACTTTCGGTTAACTACGATTAATTACTTAACGACGAACCATGTCCAGGGAAGCACTTTTAAGCGTACAGAGCATCGACGTTCCGTTTAACGAGCGCATCTCTGAATCGTCAATTTTCTTTCAGAGGACTCAATTTCGATTCCAATTCGAATCGCCGGTCAGACCGCTTAAATTCGTTCGATTTGGAGCGCGCACGGCTCTCTTTGAAGCCCGATCAAGCACGGATGGATTCCCTTCAGGTGAATGGTGCTTTCATCGCGTGAAATGAGCATAGACGACGAGAGGACACGGGGCGGCGATCAGAATCGAGGCGAAAGCTTACGATAATCTCGTCTCGAACACGCCGATTACGCTCGGTTCTCGTTTCACGCCGGGCCAACCGAGCGTTCTCGAGCGTTTCGCGATGCGATTCGTTCCGCTGCTAACGCTCCGGCTCGCACGGAACAACAGCGTTGATGAGATTGCGTGGGATGACACAATGGCTCGTCCGAAATCACGCTCCAGAAACAACGCTGTTCGGAAGATGCGGCGTCGATGTAAAAAAAACGAGGAAACAAAAGGTATACCCGTTTTGGTGGAAAAACAGGAGAAACACGAAAGTGGATAGTGACGAGCAAAGTGGTTCGAGGGCGAAATGATCGTCGAAATTTTCTCCCGATCTTTTTTCTGCACGCTGCCGGATCGTCTCTGTGCGGAGCCAGAAGAGAAGAAAAAAGGAACAGAGAGCACACAGCTTTGACCTGGCTTCGATTTGGAGCACACTGGACCGACTCCCTGAGGCGAACGGGAGCACTCTCTAAGGAAATGGACAGATGGTCTGGAAGCTGCTCGATTCCACCTCGAGCAGAATCAGAATCCCGTTGTGTATATTCCAGCACATTCGTTTTCAGACCGTGTCCGTGTCCGCCGGCCGAACCAGGACGATGGAAAATTCGGCCGAAGGCTGGTTTACGCTCGCTT
Organism: Megachile rotundata; assembly: GCF_050947335.1. Taxonomy (NCBI): domain Eukaryota; kingdom Metazoa; phylum Arthropoda; class Insecta; order Hymenoptera; family Megachilidae; genus Megachile; species Megachile rotundata. Next base: position 6,528,152 of record NC_134991.1, on the reverse strand, counting down.
CGATCCGACAGTGCCTCCTGTTGGCTGCCAGATGCAATTTCCACGGAAAAACTTCCGTCTCTAACCAGAAGAATTTCAATCCGCGTGTTCGATGGGTGTGAAGCCGTTCTGATATCTCGAAGGAATCGAATCAAATTTCAACATCGAATTTCGGACCTTGCAAATTTCATCGCCGATATTCGCGGATCAATTCTCAATAATCGAGGTCGATCACATGAAAAATTACTTATACCAATTGTAAGGTAGAATTGTTTAAATACAAGTTGACTTTACCATACTGTATGGAGTAGTCGAAAACCTTTGCCGCACTACTTTGTGGGTAGACCATGTATAACCATGCTGCTAATACATACCTGTAACATAAAAAGATTTTCTGCTTAAGTATATAAATCTAAATTCATTAATATCTATATAAAAATGAATCAAAAGATATGTTCAAGGGTTTCATGACAGTATAGAAATATTTCCTGATGTTTAATAACAATGTTAAATTACTTGAAATGATATGAAATTATGTGGACGGATATAAAAGTACAAAATTCTATCTGCCTACTTAAACCACTCACTGTAACCACCATTATCTTTACTGTAATTACCATTTGATAAAGTAAAAATAAATGCTGGGTGTAATATAGAAATATGTAATAGCTATTAAACAGCGATTACTCATGTTTCGTTTCCAGAGAGCGTATTTTAGGAACATCATCAACGTCAAAAGTGAGACAAATCGATGTAACGGCGTTTGTTTGGCCGTCACGACAATATCTTTCCCCGTCGTTCGGATGAATATAAAACAAAATTCGACGAAGGAGATCATGGAAGAATAAGGGAGGAGGACAGTAAAGGCGACATCGAGCGCCCTTGTCGCTTCCCTCGAATTAATAACCTCCCTGTATAGCCGAGCCTCGAGGGCCGTGTCTCGTCCGGAGCTTTTGCCACGAGCACGGTGATCGAAGAGGTCCGTTTCTTTTGGCACCGAGGTTAGAGTTCCTCCTTCCCGGGCAAAAGGGCGAAATGGGCGGGGGACAGATACAAATGGAATACACGGAATTCCGGGGCCATTAATGCGGCCAATGATAAATCGCTGGCAATACTTTAAACGATGACTGCCGAGGTCTCGTTCTTGTTCGTATTTTTGCCAACAGCACCGCGCAGTCAGTCAAGAAGACATTCCCGTGCCCCTACCACGAGTGTCCCCGTGTGTTCAACTCGGTCCGGTGTGTGTCCTGGTCCGGCTACACGGAACGGTAATTCCATTCCGTCTCGCGAGCGTGTGCACGCGCGTCGTCGGAGGCAACGAACGTCGCTCCTCCTTTGATTTATCGTTTGCCAATGACGGTTAAGTGCTCCTTTGACTTTCTCGCTGCTCGGGACCGGTCGCGAGAACGGAGCCTGTAAATCACGCTGCGCTGATAACCGATCAAGGGACACGGACCTACGCTTCCGTACGCTGCGTGACAATCTCGTCTCGTCTCGTCTCGTCTCGATCTTCGACTTAACGTCGTTCGACATCCACTGATTCCGGCACGCATTATACGACCGGAGTAGTTTTGAACGGACCTGTTTGGATGCATGAGGAACATTACGGTGACATGCCTGATCTGATTTTCTTCCACAACCAATTCGTGGGAAGAAGCTGTCGTTTTTATCTGCATGGCAGTTTGCGAGCCCACGATTGAACTGATTCTATCGATATGCATGGACCTACAAATTCTCTGTGTTTTGCTCGTTAAATATTACTGATCTGTGCTGATTTTCGTAGAAGAAAATTAAACCGAATGAATCTCATAAATCAAAAATAAGTTGAATCGATTTTTACCAGACAGATTGATCTTCAACAGACAGATATGTTGTCTTTGAAGAGGAAGCTGAAGAACAGACTGACTAAAACTGGAGCTAGTAACAAGCTCTTTGAAGCGTTTCATTATGGATGATAATGGAGCGTTTCATGATAGTGAAGCGTGATATAAGATATCTGCGAAGGAGCAGCTAAATATACTAATCTATGATAGACAATGTCTGGACAGAAATACTAGGAAGCGGCCCGTCGTGAATCACGAGCCTTTTAACGTTAACGTCTATCCGTAATGGATAACATTCTGACGTCCTAAATTTGACTCCCCTGAATGGCGAAATATGATGAACTGGAACAGCGTTCAGAAGCTATGAGAACGTCAACCATCGAGTACACCGTTTCAACGCGAACACGACGGGGGAAATTTTTTCCCACACCGCGAAAATCGTCGAACGGGCGAAAAGTTGATGATTTATGAGGGCCAGCGTGTCGAGCGGGGATCCATCCAATTATTTCCGTACCGACGTCGACGCATTTTCAATTTGATTTATCCCCAGTTCGTCGAGGCGCGATGTTAGGTAGTTGGCGTGGTTCCAAACACGCAAAATTCCCGCGAATACCGTTCTTTTCTTCGGGGTGTCGATCGTAAAGCCGTCAGAAGAAACGTTTCGAAAGGCGAAATATACCGGTGTTATACTTGCGCGTTGATCAACAAACCGAATCTTACTCGGAGGCTCGTGATCCTGCCACCAGAATTTCGACATCCATCTACCAACGCGGTACATGATCCAGGAGGGGAACAACGTTATTTCGACGAGGAAGCCCTTCGAGGAAGGCAAACAAGGGGAGAATCGTAATTTCTTTTCGCGTTCCGATCGTGTCCGCTCGGAAAGCCATTGCGGGAACAGGAATATCGCTTCTCCTCGACGGATTGACAGTTGGCTCGCGCGAAATCTCGAGCAGGAGGAACGAGCGTTCCTCGGATCCCTTGTGCCGAACGCGAGCTAATGGCGCGCGAGCTATCGGCGAGTAGTCGAGCGAAAGAAAGCTGCCACCGGGGGTAGAAAAGAGCGGAGAAGAAAAGAAGGAAAAAAAGGAAGCTCGAGGAGCAGCGAAATAAAGAGGGTAGCGTTTGGTTACCGATAGATGGGACAGGTCCGGACACGAGAAGGTCTTCCCAATTCCAGGAGTCAATACACGCGGATATTGCAGCCATTTGAAGCCCCTTTTCTGTCCGAATGAGAGCAAACGAGAAAGGGGGACAGACTGGAAATCAGGAGAGACGGGTGAAAAGAGAGGGACAGAGGTGACCAAACGAAGAATCGAGGGCTCACACGGAGGGAAGAGCGTTAGTGTCACATCCAATAAAATTGCCTGCTCGCCCCTCGGGCTCTGGGCTACCCTCCCGGAATAAAATGCAGTATCGGCCAGCAGCGGGTACCGATTGTAAAATGAGAGCCGGAGAAACGAAGGAAGAGGTGCTGGCGAACCGACCAGGGATGAGGAACCAGGCAAATGTAATATAGAAACGTAGCATGGCTCTATCCAACTTTCTTTCTCCTCCCTGCTTCGCGATCTATAATAGTTCCTGTTCCTCTCTACGGTGCACGGTCAATTTACGAGATACTACGTCGTTTTCATGACGTCGGCAACATACACGTATATGTATATATAGGTATATTTATGGTTCATGGCAGAGAATGAAAGCTGTTCGTGCACGTCAACGGTCCCTTTTTCGCAAATAAAGCGAGATAACGGGCCGGAGGGAAGAGGGCAGTCTTATTTTCAGAACAAGCCGATCCTTTTGGAACGCGTATCGCCCCGGAGCTAGTGCTGCGATGTAACTGTAGGAAGGATGCTGTCAGATGAGCGTGCAACCTAACATCGAAACCAGGACCAGCAGAATAATTCTCCCACGCGAACAACAGAACCTCGAGATTCCTACTTCTCGTGTAAAAAATTCATTGTTTTATTTTATAACTCAAAAATTTGATATTCAACTTGTGCCCCGAATTTACCAAAATACTTCCTCAAACTGTAGATAAAAATCAGAACTCTCGTCAAACTCTTTTAACCCTATGCTGGCATCTGATAACATACTCAAGAACTGTCTGTGGATATAACGAAGATGTCTATAAGACTATTTATACTCAAAGATGATGAAGTTTTTTTCTGATGATAAACTTTGAAAAAAGTAACAAAGCAATCTAAATGTTTGGGAGGAACAAATTGCTCGACGACCCCGGAAAACTGTATTTGATATCCAGCCTATGGAATCCTCCTTGTCCCGATCCCTCATCTTCTAACGAAGTTAAACGTTTATTCGACAGAGAAACGATCGGTGGTAACCGAGTCGACGGAGCTTCCGCGCGAGCAGCTTTGAAACCGATCTCACCCCAACTATCACGCGAACTCCCCCTGTATCGTCAGGGTGCGAGCAGGCCACGACGTACCACGGAATTATGATTCACGAGCAAAACATTTCACTGGAAGCTACTTTTTTCCTCCGTGCCTGTCAACGCTTCCCGGTGGTTGATGGTGGCATACAGCGGGGGTGGCGGAAGAATGGAGAATAAGGCGTCGCCGACTTCTTTGTACACTATTCTCGTCGATGTCAAGGGGGGATGGTGTACAGGGGCGCGACGCGAGGAAATGATTTGTGGTACGACGTAACAAGCAGCTCGTTTCGATTCCCAGCGGATGGTAAGCTGATTCTAGTCGAAATTTAAATTCTACTTTGGGAATATCAATTGTGGAGGTAATGGATGTCAAAAGGAAAATTCGGGCATAGGTTAAATTCACTGGGGTTATTGATTACTCTGTACTGGGTTCGAGTCTTTATTTATTAGAGTCTTATGGTAGAAAAAGGTAAAGTCATTTTTGAGAGATAAAATAATTTTTGAATTAGAATATTTGAAGATAGCAAGAGATATCCCTAAGGTTCCATATTCTTGAGAAGTCAATCCTTATTTGAGGAGGAGACTTTGCTACCTACTTACGCCGATAATTAATCTCAATTACCGGCGGTGCTAGAGGTGGAAAACGTAACTGGAATGTCTGTAAAAGCAACGCTCATTTACCTTTGATTGAGCAGGACTACTTAATAAGACGCAGACGCTTGGCATCTCGACGCAAGTGTCACAATTACCAGGACTCTCGATCCGTGTCCCCGTGAAACGGCGCTTCTTCGTCTCCGCAGTTTGCCTGTTCTCGTCCACGTCGGGATAGTTGAGGGATAGTCTCGTCCCGAGAGGTGGAGTTTCCAGCCAGACTTGGACTACTCGATCCCGCCAAGAGTGGTCCTTCCTCCTCCGTGTCTTCCCTCTGTCTCATCCCCTCGTACGTGGAATCGTTCCTGAGTGGCTTCGCGATTGGAGTACTTAAGCGGGACACGGACGAAGCGTTAATGAATCTCCGTCGGGACTCGTTCGCGCCACCAGAGAGGTCGATACCCTTTAACGTGGCACAACCTTCGACGGGAATACTCGAAAGGGACGAATCAATTTGGAAATTGTCGCATCCTCGTGCCAACCCGAAATGATCGTATTAAACGAGCAGTAATTGTGCTCCTGATCGTTTGACGAACGCGACGCGACGCTCCAACTTCCGCCGTAGTTACCCGCGGTCTAAGTAGCGTCGGCCGTATTTAAAAGTTTAGTATCTTCGAGGAAAAGTTGGTAATTTATTAATTAATCTGGGTATAATTAAACCGCAGCCCTTCTATGGATTCAATTATACTTCGCCGAACTCTCCAACACTCGATTAAACTCGTTAAAAGCAGCCCTACGCGTTAGGGTCACTATACTTGGCTTCTTCGTCTCGACGAAATTTCTTCTAGCTATCATTAATTAACATCGAACACCTGTGCTCAGGTAATTAATAGAAAACGTTCTAGTTTCTGACTAGAGAAATTCATTTCATTCGTTTTACTATGCATGGGAATATTGAACAAACAAGTGTGGTTTAACAAGGTTGACAAGGTTTAATAAAACCAATACTACGAGAGTACGTGCAAACCTGTCAATGCCGTGCATTCAGGAAGTGATTTTCTCATGACGTTATCTAACTAGTGTTCACAATGTCATCTGACTAGTAACTGTTAATTTAACTCGATCTTTATCAAGTGCAGTTTTAGAAAAAATGTGTATATCATGCAACATGAAATATCTTTCTTGACCTTCAAGAAAATATTAAACTAATCAATGCCCAAGTAACTGTATTTGGTAAAGCGAGATACACCACGACCCCATTTTGTCCAACTCGTGCCTGGAATTTTTTCCTCGAAAAAGAAGAAAATTCCTATCCAAACGCAGTTACACGTATTGACCATTTGACAAAGTGGGACTCCGTAAATACCCCACTTTGTCCATCTTCCTAATTGCAATTTTTTCGCCGAAAAAGGAGAAAGCTCCCGTCAAGATGCAATTACACGTCTCGTATAATTCGCAAAAGGATGGAAGCTGATCGCAAAGTCCCGTCGCCGAGGAGACTGGCGTTCGAGGCGGATTCCATTCGCAAACGTTGCACGCTGCCGGAAACCGGTATAACGCGGCTCGGCTCTTCCGCGGATCTCCGTTTAAGGGCATCCTAATTGTACCGCGTGAGATCAGGGCTACGATCGGCGACCCTTCAAGACCGCTAGCAAAGCCGCTAGAAAATCCTCTCGTGTTCGCGAGCGTGCAGGGGAACGGAAAGGAACGCGTGTCGCCGTGGCGCATGGAAAGGAGATGCAATCGGCCATGTAAAACAGGCCTGCCGGTAACGTACGCCTCTCCTCTCCTCTCCTCTTCGTAACGTTCCCGCAGGAGCTAGCGCAGTCACGAACGCGCCTACAGGAACAGACTTCTGCGCACACCGTCGCGTGGTTTATTTATATTTTGCCTGATGCTTGCGAAATTTATTTCTCCATCTACGTGCTTTATCGCCGGGGATACCGATTAGGGAATTGAAAACTTATCGATGAACTGCTGTATCTCGATTTGACTCTACGGTGTGTACTTCGTCCCCACATTCGAATGTGGATTACATAAGAGTTTAGGAATTTTTGTGAAATTTTTAAGAATTTTTTTATGAAAAATGGAAACAAAATATTTAATGTTTTGTGTGAGTTTCAATGATATATGTTAGATATTTCCAGGGCTACATCTCTGAATAGTCACTGTATTGTAAAAGTGTAAAATCATGTAGTGACATAAATTTCAGTGATACGTCAACTAAAGCAGTATTGTAATTATACTTTGAAATGACACAGGTGAACGATATATACGTTCCATTCACGAGTACCGCTAATTAGATGTTAATTAGAAAAGACATATTTACTTATCAAAGAAGCTTAAAATTTATCGATGGAAAGGGAGTACCCTTACGTTAAATAACATCGGGTTTAATCTCCTATTTTATGTTTCATTTTCATAATCTCCTTACACCGCTAGTCCTACATGCATGGTTTCTAGACTATGCATATTAATGCACTAGTAACACCTGAAAGTATGCGAGATATACAAAAAATAAGGATAAAATATGCAAAACGTACGTGAACTAAAACGAGGGGCACGAAATATTTGCATAAACATACGAGATTCAATCATTAGTTTCAGAAACGGCAGAGTGTCATGTAATCTTCACGCTCGTTTCGTCGCAACAAAATTAAACAATGACGGTCTCGCGAAGCGGCCTTCAAGCATCTGCGACTCTGTTACCAGCTGCAGCAAACAGAAGCTCGGTGCAATAAACGTTTGGAGATAGCGTTACGCGTCCCCCGAAATCCGCACAAACTTATTGCTGCACGTTAACGCGGTCGCCAAACAGCCAAATAAACGTGTTCCAGAGGACGGCGCAGCGAGAGAACAGCGCATTCTCGCCATCCGCCGCGTTTCGTCGCTCGTACACGCTCTGATTTCAATCTGACCGTTCGTGTTTCGAGCTTGCGGTAACGATAGAACGGCGACGACGAAGAGGAGACAGAAACGGCCGAAGGAGGCGGAAAAGGTGGCGGGCGTATAAAGGGCGCTAGCCGCACTTGCCTAGCACGAAACACGACTGCATTACGTTAGCTGCCGTACATTAGGCGAGCAGACGACGAGTTTCCATGTAGCACACACGATTGGCCGGTAATGCGCCAGGAATTTCCGACCTTCAGCCACGGTTACAGATATTTCTCTTACCGAACGCTTCCGGGACCTCCGCTCTGGAATACGTTCACGCTAATGCTTCCGGTCTTTTCTTATCGATGGGACAACGATTGCCTTGTACCGCAATTGGCTACTTGCGATTTGATTGACGATTCACGAGAAGGGGAATTCAGAATGCACGGATGATGCGAGTGGATGCTATTTACTGTGGATGTGGTAAGTGCGATTGCTGTAGCAACTCTTTCAACTCGGTTTGTTTTAAGAACTGTATGGATTTTAATTCTGCAAGCTTTCGATACTTCACGGACAGTATTGTTGTATCAAAATTAAAACATAATTCTATCTATTTTAAAACTTTGTAATCTAGATACATTTTGTTACAATCGCTCTAACACTTTCGCAAAATTCCGCAAACATGGCACTTCTGAAGGTTCGATAATGTGAATACAAAACTGGAGTACATCAGTTTGAAGAAACTAACGCTTCCTCAACCCAATTTACGAAGTAAATCTCGAACAGTATTAGCACTTTGACTGTTGCAAGCTTCAACCTTTGTAACATGCAACTAGAGCATACTGATAAGATTGCATCTGATTTTCAAATAGCAACTGATACCAGCAACACACAGTCTCAAGGATGATGAGATTCAAATACGTAATCAGTCAAAGTGTTAAGGGTACAACCTTTGTAATATGCAACCAAAGATTACAGATAAAACTGCATCTGTTTCAAAGAGTTAGTTAATCATTTCCAAACCGTAACTGATTACTGTTGCACTATATTGCAATAACCTAATGGATGATTCAAACACCTCACTAGTCAAAGTGCTAAATGACCTTTTTATTAGATAAACAAAGACTAACGATGAGATCTATTCGAGAGACAAAATTAGTCGTTTCTAGCTATTAGTAGCTGAAATAGTCTAACGAATGATGTGGTTTAAATACGTTTCCTTGTACAAAGTGTTAAGTATACGAATTTCCTACCAAAGCTGACAATACTGTATCTACTGGAAAAAATATTTGCAAATACTTAATTGCAACTGTCAATTGCTGCAATATATAAAAATAGCCAAGTACAAATGTACGTTTCAACCACATGTCACCCATACATCAAATACGTTAACTACACATTGAGTCCTATCCTGTCACCAGTCAGCACTGATTATACACCGAAGTCCAAATACGTTTCATCGATCAGCGATAAGCCAACATCGAAGTCTAAATTTGAAGATCCCCAGGCGCATAAATACTCGATTCTACCAAAAACAGAATAACAGAAAGTCTCAACGATGTAGCAGCACCGCGAACCAGCTGGCGTAACAAAATAAATGACCATTGGAGGTGCTCGGAAAAAGTTGCAAGTATTTGTTGCGAACAAAGGTACGGGTAGACGGATGATTGTGAGGAGACTTGCAACTCTGGCGAGGAGATCAAAGTTGCTGTAAAAATATCGAAGAATTCGCACCGGCTGGAATACCGGCAACGGGACTTATTTTTTTCGGGTAGCGACGCGTATACAATAGGAAATCCATCGGCGTGCCAGGCGAATCGCGGATCGCGCTAGTTATTTTATCGAAGTCCGAGGCCTGGCGCGGCGGAGACGGCTAGGGAACTGCGGGTACCGTAGTTGGCTCGCTCGTGCTCGCGGGACGAAAGTAGAGGACGGAACGCAGGAATGTTGCTCCCGGTGATTTCGATCCGGTCGCGCATTATCATCGGGTCCATGTACGGTATTGCCACCGGCGGGAATAATAGTTAAGGACAATGGAATCTCGTGGCGCGATAGCGCCGGCGACGATCGTTGACAGCTAGCTGATATAACGTATACGTTACTGCCGGTGACGGACAATGGTTGGTAATTAATTACCTACAAAGTACAGAAGGGGTTGCATTGTAGTCTGTATCTGGTATTTATCTTGAAACATCAACAATGCGCGGGACAGCGGTGCCATCGGGAGAAGTGCGGGAAAGGGAACGAAGAGAACGGACCCGGCAGAATCTGTCCGCGTGGCTTCAGAAGAAATTGCATCGCGATATCGCCTTCTTTCTCCTCTCTTTATCGCCTCTTCCCACCCTACCTGCTCCGCTTTATCGACCGTTCTTGATAAGTGACGCGGTCGTCCACTATTTTCACCGTGGCCACCGTTCCGCGTACACACGTTTACGGGAAACTACGGCGAAACTGGCTACGTGGCACTTTTTCACTGACAAATGTTGCTGTTGTTTAACAAACCCCCTGGCGACCTGCTTCATCAACTCGAAATTCTCCAAACAAAAACTTATTTAACGCATTTTATTATTTTGTCATACATTTTAACATCTCTTTTTCTCTCACACGTGTAACAAAAATATATAATTACGTATACAGACAATATGTATACTATCTGTGTACAAAAATTATAATGATGTATAAGAATTTTATTATTCCAACATGCTTTGTAATGCATAAGAGTTGCAATAAATTATAACACGTGAGTGTTATACATATAAAATGTAACATAACAGTAAGATCATATGTAACATGCCATATATAATGTATAATTATATGTATAACGTATATTATATTGTAATGTATTTGTAATGCTTTGTAATGTATAAGAGTTGCAATAAATTATAACACGTGAGTGTTCTACATATAAAGTGTGACATATGAGTAAGATAATATGTAACATACCATATGTAATGTATAATTATATAACACATATCTTACGTGACATTGTAACAAAATGCACAGAAAGTCTAACATTATAACATATAACCGAAAGATTAATTCCACAAAATATTAAGAGAAAGTTATGAATAGAGAAGTTCAGTTTTTCGGTTGTCACATATCAGTTCGATACCATGCCCCATAAATCGCCAGCCATGAATTTTATCCGGGTCACGAGCTGTCGACGAACGATTCGATACGAACGCTTTAATCGTGATTCTAGGCAATTCGCGAATGCGTACGGAGTTAATGGTAGGAGGGCAATAAAGTTGTGAACGACAAGGCGAAGTGGAAAACGCAATTGCCTATCGTATATATCGATTCTATACTGTTATTGCACCCAGTTACAGATCGTGATATTGGTCATTGATAGAACCTATCCTCAGCTCTTTAATAGACTTTACAATCGAAAGAAAACAGAGAATTACGAAACTGTAAGCTCCATTTTCCTCGCCATTTTTGTCCTTGACAATTGACTTCTATAGAGTCAGCCGGTTTAAAGGTGATAAGGTCTAGTTTCTCGCAACGACTGTAATTTCCTTTTATTTTCAGACAATCGTACCTTCTTTTCTAACCCAAGTCTCCTTTGTAATTGACGTGTGTATAACCTGATCGATTTGTTCTTGTTCGAAACGACGAGCGAACAACAGCTACGAACTCTAATGATGGTATCCCAGAGAGTCTAGGGTGACGAACCCCTCGGGTAACGACTCTTGTTTATAGCGACATGTGTCGTCTTATACCTTTCACAATTTACGATCTGTCATAAAAATAGATATACTTACTCGTATTGACTCGTAACAACTGTCAACTGACTTCTCTATTAAAAAGCAAGAAACTTTAAACTAACATTTATTGTCTGGAAGAAAGTGGACACCTCTTCACACTCTTAACTGATAAATATACAATTAGAGACTGCAACTTTGCACTTTTAATTTTTTAATTTTATATTCTTTTTCATTTTTCATACAAATTTTGTATGACTACATTTCACTTGCTCAATGTCTTTCGTTATAAAAATTAGGTGTTTGCAGTTGAAGCACCACCGTATAAGTTTAACAGATCTAGGTCACTATTCGCCGGTTTTATGATTCATAGGTTAAAGTTACGTTAAAAGAGTCGCATTCATATTTTGACAAAGAGGTCAGAGTTAAATCAAGTCAGACTCCAGTCATCGCGAGCACAAAGAATGAAATTATAAATCACATTGTCTAATTAGCATTTCTAAGTTTCTCTACCTGGAACTTCGTTAGACAAATCACCGACGGAAGAATGAATGAGTGTGAAGAAGAAACATTTGGCAGAGTCGATTCAGCGGCGCAGCTTTTCCATGTCCGCCTATTTTCGCCGCCACAAATCATTCGACGCCCAAGAAAATATGTTTCGGCGGTCTACCAGTCGTTCAGTGGACTTCACACGTTTGTAAACCCATTAACGGATTTAAGGCGGTGCCTCTGAAACACCGAATGCCTCTTCCCCGCCTCCGTTTCCTTCGTCTTCTTTCGCCTCTATCCCAGAAGGAAGCTAGATTTATGGGCCACTAAACGATTCCACGGAATTTAATTGCCACGTCGCCGGTTATTATCGCGCCCCAACTTCGTTACGCGTCGCTGCTTATGGATTAGACGCCGGCTCGATGAGCGTCGAATCCGGCAGCCAGAGATAACCCCTCGGCAGAAACCACTCTTCGAAGAGATTGCGTTTGCCGACGAGAAAACGAGGGGTTATCGTTTCGCGGATTGATTCGACGAGCAAATAAAAATCGTCAATTCCTGACGAGGTCTTTTTCGTACCCTCTTTTCCATCCTCGGTAACGCGGTTTTAAAATATTACTCAAAGATTCAACACATTTTGTTGAATCTCACTTCTGATTAAACCTCAGAAAATTGACTCATTCTATTGTGATATAAAAGAAAAATGTTAAGTATGAAGAACTTGTCACAAGAGTTTATATAATTTCCTAAGACGATACTGTAATTATAGAACTGTTTAATTAAACAATCTATACATGATAAATATTTACAAAATACTTTTAAACTCGTTTAAATTAAACTCGTTTATATGATTGTGAAAGTATATTTTTAAAAATTAGAAGTAAATGGGATATAGAATTAAAAACAATCAAGGAAACTCATTATTATTCCTGCTGAGGCTTATTTATAAAGTAAGTATTTCTCTCAGGGTCCCGCTCGGAGCGACTATTTTCATTATACGAAATAACAACGAACGTCCATTGTTCTCGCCACTCAAGGGCTAACGTTTAATTCCACCCTTAACGTTCAGACGTTCGAACGAGCAGCATACTTTTCCATTAATCCCCGCTCGAATCTTCGCAGGGAAAAACTTTGTCGAGAGGGTGCAAATCGCTGCAAGGTACGACTAATTCGTCTCCGAATTAATTAAGAAGAAACAACCGCGCCGAAAGAACGAAGTCTTTCGAATCGATCTGGAGCGAGAAACTGCAACCGAAGACACGAGGATTTAAGAGTGGAGAACTGTTTCACGGCGAAAGTGGGCGAGAGAGTTCTTTATAGAGCTCGTTTCTCTTCGAAGCCAAGGAACAGCCCTTAAAGTACACCGAAGGACCATCGATGCCAAACCCGCGGCCCGCTAAAAGTGTTTTATTTAAAGATTTCCAGATCCAGGGAAGCGCCTCTCGCCGCAGAAAGGTCGTTAAGGGATCTCACACCTTTCGTTCTTTCGTGGCTTCGCTCTCCGGAGAGCCTGCCAAGCTTTCGGACCAGCCGCTTTCTATCGCTGGAAATTCTAATATATTGCCCCCAGCTTATATACCCTCGGCATGCTGTGAATTTCGAGAACTGGTCGACTATCCGCAATGGTTAACCCCTTTGTAACTGCTTTTCGCTCCTTCCAATTCTTCACTGTATTACTTTTATTTCTACTTCCTCCAGCAATATGCAAACAAAGAAACGTATAGCTGCAAACTCGAAGAAGGAAACTATTAAATGTTTCGAAGCTACAGGATAGGAAACGTCCATCCTGCGAAAGTTTCTTACAGTCTTTTTTTGCCGAGACAAAATTCTTTTTAATTTCATGAAATGACAATTTTCGTCGAAGGTGGTAGGCAATTTCGCTGATGAAAGATCGGCGCGAAACATGCCTGCCATTTGAACGCCCCGAGGAGAGCCATCAATTACGTAAGACGGTAATAGAGGAACTTCGATATTTTACAAGATTAGCTACTTAAAGCGAAGGTGCATTATTATTTGAATAATTTACAGCTATCTCTGTGGCGCTGTAATGACGGGTTTCCATCCACGATGACTCGATACTAGCCGTAGGTCGAGACAACCTTCCGGGGAAAAAAGACGAAAAATGAATTATTTATCCGAGACACCGGCTTCTTCGTCCGCCAACGAATTACACTGTTCGAATGAAAGAAGACCGCGTCGCATCTCAGTTAAAAACCGTCTGGTTTTTCAGACTCTCGTCACAATACGCCAGACGGAATTGTCGTTTCCTTGGAACCCCGCGATATCAAGAGTCTCCCGCTGACAACGATATATATTAATAAGGTCGCTTGCACGCCTCGTCAACGCAACAGGCTTGAGTAAGTCCGCTTGGAGGATTGTTTTCTGGCAAACGCCTAAGGAACAGGCGTCTAATTAATTGGACTACTCGCGAGAGGGGAGCAACCAAGCGAAACGTCATCGCGTTGATGCGGTCGACGACACCCGTGCTTCGTTATTGGTGTCGATGAACTTTCCGGTCGTGTAATTCCTTCAACGTTAAAAGTTTTTCAAATTGTCTATTTTATTCTAAAATTTACCCTTATTGATCAAGTCTGATTTTACCCATCTCTACTTGAAATCGGTGGTGTTATACTATTATCACATTAGTACATGTGACTCATAAACTTCTTGTGATTCTCTAAAAAAAAGTACCACCTTAATTATGTAAAAATACACACGATAAATAAATGTATTTTAACATGAAATTTGATATGAAAGTATAATAGATTTTTGAGTGAGTATTTCTGAAATTTAAGTTTGCATTTTATTCTACCATAAAGTTCTCTGAATTGAAGATACCTACTACCTTGAAGATACCACTTGGAAATTTTCAGCGGTATCTGTAGAATGTATGAATGAAGAATGTACGGTATAATTGTTACTCACTTCTACCTCGAATTTCTGAAGACTATGCTCGCAAAAAGAAAGTTATACAAAGAAACCGGTAATGGAGAAGTAAAAGCTCGGTGCAGAAAAAGGGGGGTTGATTCACGCAGACGTACTCCGAGCGAATAAAGTTTAATGCTATATATATAGAGTTACTATTCTACCATTTTTTATTCGCTGCGTATCATCTGTCCTTCACAAAAAATGAATTCAAGTATGATTAAATATCAAAGAATTGTGTAATCGTACATTTAAAAAAGTCTCATCGATTGTATATCAAATAGAACATTATTTTAGAGTAGCATCGGCTTACGGAAAGGGGTCCAAATTCCCATTTCCTAGCTTCTCCCCATGAAGAATATTCGGAAGCGATCAGGCGTTCCATTTCCATCGATCACCGCCTCGACTCGACACCCAATCGCATCCCCCGACGAATAAATCTCTAATCTAGCGCGCTCGAAATAATTCCGCGAGTAATACCGTCGCATCGGATGGATTGCATGGAGCGGACTCGAGCGCAGGAGAAACGACGAGGATGCATCTCGACGAGGTGAGCGGACCTGATGGAAGTTTACAGCTGTTTGCGTCGGATATCGATGCAATAAAAAGCAACGGGAAATGCCGGTAAGATAGAGCGAGAACGATGGTATCGGTGTACGAACGAGAAGGAGACAGGAAAGAAATTTTCCTTGAAATTTCAACGCGACGCGAGGAAGTACGCCTAGGAGACGGGGGTGTTCTCCACCCCTCGACGGAATAAGTAGATCGAGATTCGAGGCGCGCCTTTGCTGACGCTACTCGGCTCGATGCCGTTGGAACGCAATAGAATCCCTTCCGCCAACAGGATCCTCGAGGATACCACGATATCACGGCTAAACGAAGCGTTTTCCGACTGATTTATCCACTAGCTGGTTCCCCTTCCCATCCTCCGATTTCGCCTTACTTTCCTCTTATTTCGAGGGTTGCTCCCCTCCTCGAAGTCAAACCCGATATATCGTCGTAACGAGAATGATCTTTAAGAATAGAGAATCTTTTATTTCTTTTCTTCCTTTTTTTAGTATGATGATCCAGACTGATTGCACTTGTCGAGAAGACGTTAAAGGGTAGTCCACGTCGAGCTGCATCGTGGTCGTTTAAAAGGGAATGTTCACCGTTGATTTACGAGCCGAATGAATATTCTTCTGCGATATCTCCTGGCGGACAATAAAACTGTCATGCTCAGGCTTCCTAAATATCGCGATATTACGGCCAAGGGGATAACCGTCCGCCGACTGATTTATTATCCTACCGGTCTAGGCCCTTATGTAATTTCCAGGGATCGAAGGACAAGGATATGCCACTGCATGGAATCGGGAATTCTTCGAAGAAAATCCTAGGTAACTGATGTTTTCGGTCTAGATTTAGAATATCAGATTTCATTTCTAAATTTGAATTCCAATAAATCTCATATTTCTAGACTTGCAAAATTCACTTGACAAGTAGAGCACCAATATTAAAATTAAGAGATAGGATCCTAGTTAGATCAATATAGTTATTGTCGACAACGACACATCACTCTCTATTAGCATCATATGCATCGTCATTCGGTTCTCGCTTAGCTCGTTCGTTCGTGACAGGTATAGAAAGTCGCACCGCGATCCGGCAATTTCTTTTCTTTGGAAGAATGGGTGGAATTAATTGGTACTTCTAGAGGAAATCGCTCGGTCATCGTTTTCGTAATTAGATGCACGTATGGGACGTCCCTCGTGCGGTGACTGCTCGAAAATGCGGAAGACTGCGTGATACTTGGACTGTGATTGCATGGGAATGCATGTCATTCCCTATTGGTACACGTTGTAGCGAAAATCTAGCGATTAACTGAGACCTACCAAGACGTTTGTTATTTTGTCTTGCAGTTAACATGCAAGTTGCCTGTAAAGGCAAATCAAGAAAATCTTCGCAGATTCTCTTATAAACCGAGTATTGATTATGTAGTATGCAGATCGTAATTGTTCTTATATGGTAAACAGTCAATTTTCAAGGGAATTAGCAAGGTTTATCCGTCGAAATCAGTGTTCGTCGCGCTGTTCGAAAGTAGTCAGTTTACGCAAACGTAAAAATTACCCTCGTACTTTCCATGTTCTTGTAAACAGTGGAAAAGTGGAGGGTGCGTTTGACGCGAGCTGAAACGTTCGAGAGAACACGGAGGGAAAGAGTTACGGTCGAGCCAGTCTGTGAAACAACTGCCACACGTGGGTTACTGAAATTTACACACGTACACCGTACATCTTTTATACGCGAATACGTTTATATACGCGGTGTTCTGGGTCGTTACCAACGTGGTTGTCGTGCTGAACAAAAAATGGCTGAATTCAGAAATAGCTGAGTCTACAATCTCTACTAGATCCATATTCTTCGGTTATTTGCTGTATAAAATCCGGGATATGTGATGAATGAGATCAATGGAAGTCTGTTGGTCTATGCAGATACTTGTAATTATTGTGAATAGTATGCATTCCATTCACATATGATACACCTATGTTGATACGACACAAACTCTTTTTCAACTAATGTGCCAGAGTGTGCCACAATCTGAGAAACACTCTGTACAACAGCCGAAATGAATATATTTGACCATGTAGCATGCCGTCCGAATTAATACAGTATAAAAGCAAGCCGCAAATATGTATAAGTACAGAAGAGGAATACGTTTACGCGAAATATTTGCTCGGCGCCGGGGCGTGCATGCCGACCGCGACGCTGGCAATCGCCGTTGAAGAGGGTTGATGAATTTCTGGTGAATGGAGAGCGGGAAATCGGCGCAGAGCGGGAGAGAAAGAGAGAAAAGGGGTCGTTCGGTGGTGCGTTCTTCCACACCGGGAGGTCGAGATTTCGCTAGCGGGAAAACGAAGGACCCGCTGATGTGTACGTACACACACAGCGCAGCCGACGTGTACCGTGAAGAAAGGGTGAGTTTCGAACCCCTTCAAAGGGTACTTTCTCTCTCCGTCCGATGTTTCTGATAAAATCCACCCCAGCCAACCGGGAGGGTGGCTCCCAACGCGGCTTACGCCCTGGAAAATTCTTGCTTGCTTGCACCGGCTTGCTTGGTGCGGCTGAACAACTGTATCGACGCGTGTAATATCACCGGAGGGTACTAATTAGTTGCGCGCCGTGCCCGCGCCACCGGAGTTCCACCAACAAGAGCATCGAGTCAGCGTTCGGGAGTGATGACTTTTCGTTTGTTTTTCCTCCCCGGTTGCCTTTCTTTCCTCCGCTTCCGTTAAGTGGTCTAGACATCTCGTTACTTCTTCGCGAACTCGTTATAATTTCCTTCTTTTTTCACGGTTACCGTGTATTTCGTTTTCCCCTCACCGGCTAGGCAATCGTTTGTAATTATCCCGTTGTTCTAACGCGGCGATGGGCAGATCAAACCCGCCTTCAGTTGACGAGAACCGGTGTGACGAGGTGCTACAGATTTAACATTTTCAATCGTCAAATGAGATTTCGAGAAGTTCAGTTTGAGAAATTTGTGAACTTAGAAATCTAAAAATTCAAAAGATCTGGGCACTATAAAAGCAGGGAATTGTCTAAGATTATCGGCAAAATGTACAGCCGTAAACCTTCCTACATCGAAGTGTCGTACGTCCCACATACCTCACGCTATCTAAAGAGAACCAGTCCCTATCTCGAAAAACATCAGACGTCTGTCCGTATCTACTAACGCCAATAGGTAAAGATATTGCACGAGTCAGATTATCCGCATCCCGTTATGGAATCACCCACACACGCATCGAGGGCAAATTACCGGCGGTACTCTGACGCATTAGGAAGATGTAGGCTCCAAGGAGTTGCATCGCGGATTAAATACGTAACGCACACACGCAGTCGACATTGTCGCACGCACTCGCGCTTATTCATTGGATAGATAACTAGCCACGCGGTCGCGAACGTTATTCGAACATGCAAAAGCGAGCCTGTGTGCATTAGAGGCATGCGTGTAGCCGAAGGTAGGTGAGCTAAGTACAGGGAACGGGTGCACGGTCGACGCGGTACGCTCGTGAAACACGAACTCGCGATCCCGTATCGCGTGTAACGTCGTAATAAGGGATGTTATTACTTCTATTGCGTTTCCCGCTTCCACGGATAAGTTCTTGCGCGCCAACGGCGGCCAGGGGGACCACCCTCCTACGTGTACGAGCGTGTGCGCCCGGGAGAAAGCACGATTCCTCGCCGCTCGCGCTAGCCTGAGCCTGCATGTGCATGTGCATCGTATGGCTCGTCAGCCATGCTCGTTACTCCATAACTCACTTTGCTCGCGTACACGCCGCGCAAACAAGCAAACCAGCTACGGCAATCGTCGCTGTGTCTCCATTGATCTTTCTTTCCAGCTAGATGCGGATGATAATGTGTAATTGGGCTTTGTCCCGTTCGCCGATAACGCGGCTTGAATATTGAAATCGCCTGGCGAACCGCGCCTGGCGGGATTAAGTCCTTTAAATCGAAACGAAACTTTATTCGTTCAAATGTGGACACTCTGGTCACTCTCTGAAGCTTTCGAACCTCAGGCTTGGTAATCTTGAGGACTCTGAGAGTTTGAGGACTTTGAAATGTCAAGTATTTGTTGCATGAACAAGAGCAAAATTTATCTTGTACACATTATACAATTGTAACCTGAACAATGTATAATAGAATATCAACTATGAACTATTGACACATCGATCAAATTTATGTTGGAAAAAATATTGAAAAGCTTAGAGAATAATTTACTTGAAGGAATCCAGTTTGCGATTAATCTGCATCTCAAACACGGAATTTTTGAATAGCTATTGTATTTTGTCAACATCAATCCTTCAGAAACTAATGAATCCATTGAACCGCGGCATGTGTTGTAAACTTGTAACCGGTACACAATGTAGCGTCGAATAATATTGTATCTTAAGAATCATCGTTTTGCAGACACGGTCTTCTGACAAATGCTTTACAGCCTCATTTGAGACGATCGAAAGGAATGTACAGAGTCACCGTTTCGAACGTCGCGCGATTCAATCGATCCTTTTCTTTTTGCACGTCTCGCTGACAAACGTTAGGAGCAAAACCACAGGTCATCTCTTCCACGCGATGAAACCAAGCCTGTCCTTTTACAAGGGAACGCAGAAACTCCTAGCAAAATCATCGCTATCGGTCGACAACATCTGGATACACGTGTGCTTTTTACGGCTCCGAACGCGACACGTCTGACTTCATCTTTTTTACATATCACGCCCGGACTCCCGATAGGATCGCATAATTTTTTTCCCTTGCAAGGTCGCATGAATATTTTACAAAGTGACTTTCTTTGCCGACCGCGATAAGTGGGCGAAACGGTTTCCCTCTCATGCGAATCACGAACAGAGCTTTCAGACGAAACGCGTGCAATTTTACCTCTCGTATGAAACCCGAGAGCTCGTGTCACCGGGCGATATACGTTCCACATGCCAGACATGATTTCTTCGTACGACAGCGGAGATTCTTGTACCTTGAACCAAATCATTTCCTAGAACTCGATTTGTTGAAATCTTCAAACTTAATCGAATAGTTGCATATATAAAAGTCAATCAAGGGTGTGTAAATATCATAAACTTATATAAAGTAACTTAAAATATCTTGTATTTGCATAAAACTTCTCGATCCGCCGATATTTCGCTTCTATACGATAAGCTCCAAAACAATTTCCTAAACCTCGGCTCAGAATATCGGGGTGGAAAGGTTAAAATTGAAAATAAAACTCATCCCTATTCTTTGCAGTCGATATAAGGGGGAAGTTCTGACGAAACTTTTCAAGCACATCGAAAAAACTCGGGCTCAACCGCGATGTCGGTTGGCCGAATTAATTTCCCAGTTAGCTAGTCTACGAGCTCGCCGTGAAAAGTTAATTACCAGCCGATACGAAGGTATTAGCTCTCGGTCGGTGATTCTCTGGCTCGGGTGGATCGTCCTAGAAAAACAGCCACGTTTCGCGCACAGTGATTTTTCCGTGCAGACTCGACTGCTGCGGTATCGATTGTCGCGTGCTTAGTCCGGGCTTAACAACGAAAACTCGGTAAGTCGAGAACCGGGTCATGGGAAAGCCAGATGGCGAGCTTTAATGCCCACACGTCCCTGCCGTTTCTTTTTCTACTTCGTTTCTCTCTTCCTCTGCCGGTGTCCACACACATACACACGCGTGTACATTCTGGCGGGGAACAGCGCATACGCGAGAACAGGAAGCGTGTACGAGGGTCGGTGGTCAGCAGGAGGGTGGAGCGTGGTCTTGAGTGACGCGTAACATGACTTAAGGATGTAGACACAAGGACAAACGCGCGTGCTGTGCACGAGCTTAGAGAGCAGTTTCGCGTGTGCAGGTCCGAGTGTGTGCGCGGCCAAGTTGTGACCACCTGGATGACGCATTATTCGTGTCAGAAACCTGTGCGTAAGCGTTTATAAGACACTAAGCGCGCGAACATGCACCGAGGAAGAAGGTGCTCACACACACAAGGACAACACGGATCGGACAGAAGTTGCAGCCGGACTGCTTCGAAGGTCCTGGCAACACGGCGAACGTCCAAAGTGGTCGCAACTGCGTTGCGGCGTTAGCACAGTTACACGGGGCTTACGGCAAATATATGATTACCGCGAGCGTAACCGAGCTTGTTAATTGTCCCGGCGGGAATTCGAATTTCCTCGGTTAGAAGCGAGCACTACGCTTGCCGGTGATTACCGCTGCGGAAACTACCGACTTCGTTTCCCCGTTCGGCTCGGTTTGCGTGCTGCTTCTGCATCCGTATGTTACCTCTATCTTCGGGTGTGTAGACTTTTTTCGAATGAGATTAACAGAAGGTGCTATTAAGTGCCTGCTATTGGAAAAATCTGGGATTCGATCAAAGTTGAACCTAAGAAGATTCGAGTAAGCTTTGGAAATTTGAGAATCGTTGTTTTGGATATTTGAAGATTGAAGAAATTGGAAACTCAGGAAATTAGGAATTTAACTTGGAAACTTTAAAAATCGCGTTTATCATCTTCCAAAGCAAAATACAATTACTCCAGCAGAAAATAAATCGTAGCACCCAAATATCTGAGATTCTCAGTCTCGCTTAGCGGTCGACCGAAGAGAATACTTCCGAAGAAAAGACCAGGAAAGATTTCCGGTGGAATTCACAATCCCCAAAAGTTTGGTACAGCAAAATCCTGACGCTGGAATGATACCGGTACGGGGTCGTTATCAGGAAGCGATACACTGCAACTCGTCCGATAAAATAAATCGCGAGGGTCGTTCGTTCCCCTCCTTGGGGGGATGCTCGTGAAACTCGCAGTAGCTAGCAATTTTTCAGAGGGGGGTACTTTCGATGCCAGGGTCCACGGGGGGCGCCCTATTCAAGAGGGTGGTCGTACGAATCGTACGTTAGAGTTGGCTAAGTCGTTTATACTCGAGGCAAGGGGGAGAACTATTCTCTGTCGGCCGTTGGCGTCCTCGCGAAGAATAGGAACGATTTCGGTGGTGCACGTGTACACAAAAAGAGGAAGAGACGGATAAAACCACACCCTTTCGCTCAGACGGCAGCTTTCCGCGGTGCAATTGCGGTCAGAGCAGCATCTCCCTCGGCGTTCATCCGCGCAATTTGAAGCTAATGGTCGTACAGTGAATTCTGTCTCCGCGCGGAATCCTCTGCGACGAGCAGAAAGAGGAGGAGGGACAAGGAGTTTACGTTCAAAAGTAGAGGAACGTGTGCGACAGAGTGGAGTATCTTCAATTTCGACTCCAGCTGGCAAGCATCGCACCCTTGATTTCGCAGCCTGTGAACGATCGTTCGCGGCGTAGTGCCGCCGATAAACGATATCTTTGGAAAGGGTAGGACGTAACTCTTTCCTCGATTCCCTGAATCAGCTGAAAACACCGCTTCCATCCATATTTTATCGCGTTCCGCGCGATTCGTCGATAGATTAGCGCAATCAACCGCGACGCTTTGCCTCTTATCTTTATGGGGAATCCTTTCAAAGCCACGTAACGCGCGCGAATAATTCTCGACGATGGGGTCACGTGACGTACCGGCGAGTTTTACAGCTAATTCCGTTCCATCCATTCGTCGCCGCTCGAATCCTGCTCCACCGGTAACGAGCCGCGTGCGTGTGAAACGTCGAAAAAATGAGCCTTCGTTACGATCATCGAACCCATTCGCGCGTTCTTAACGGCGCGTATAAAGTTTACGAGCTGCCGGCGTAAATCGATCGATCTCTCTCCACTCTCTACGCCTTTAATCGAATCGGAGCGGGCGTAAAATCCGAGCTAGCCACAGCGGCGAGTAACGGAACCTCTAGCATTATACCTTGCAATCTCCTTTCAGGCTTTTCCACGGATACGTTTGCGCTGCCGGTACCGTTCCCAGGGGTAACATTGTCTAGATTACCGAGAGGAGTTAGCTAACCTACCGGAGAAGTTCCCCAAGCAGCCGAGAGGACATTGTAATTATGTATTCTCGTTGCTCGCATCTGGGACCCTTGGCGGCCGAGCTACGTCCCTGGGCGTGTACATCGGCTACTTTTGCTGCCGGTTTCCGTGTAGAGAAGCGTGTTAGTCTTTCCGACATCCCCTTCTGCGACACGGAGCATCCACCCCCGACCACCACGAACCCCAGTCCCTTTTTCTCGCCCTCGGTAACACCTTTCCTTTCCTTGTCCTTTTTCAGCCAACTAACTTTTCCCTTTTGCTGTCTCCGTGTCTCCAAGGACCTGTCTCTCCCCGGTCCCATCTTTCAGAACTCTTCTGTCTCTCCCCTTTGGCGGAACACCCCGATGACTAGAAGATTCGGCTGATTAAGTGGATCCGACTCCCTCGTTTTTTTTAACTCAGTGATGGGCACATCAAGTGCCCGAGATCATGCCTTACAAAGTGTACAGTGCGTGTGCAGGTGCGGAATACAAGATGCGATAATAAATCTTTCTTATGGTTATTGAATGTAACAAATAAACGTATAGGAATTAAATAGAGTGAGCGAATAAACTTATCGACATGCAAACGCAGTTGCCCATCACTGTTGCTGCTCGATGTAATTTAACTCCTCGTATCTTTTTCCCCATTAATCGCCGGCGAGGTTAGAATATCCTGCCAGCTACCGGTCTGGACCGGCAATGGAATATATTCGAAGTTCGCGCCACTGGTCGCGATAATTCTTGTTACGAAGAATCGATTATTCACGGTTCGCCGACTCGAGATACGGATTAGAGGAATGGGCCGGTACACACGTAAGAGTGGGTAATATTATTATCCGGTAGGTCTGGAAAGCAGGGGTGTCTTCAGCCACCCCTTTCCATTTCGCCTTCGATCCGTGGTCACAAGCGGAGCCTAGTCTTGCGCAATCTGCACGCTTATCTCGTGCACCATACGTCAAGTGCAGCACTGTCGGTGCTGGCTTTTTCTCCATTTTTCCTATTCGCTTTTTGCCCGTTGACCCGGTGTACCTGTCCAACCGTTGGTTATCCGCCGACTTTTTCTCCCCTGTTTCTTTTCTCTCTCGCTCTCCTTCTCACCTGCTATTCCCCATTTTTTCCTTTCACCGTGTCCAGCATCCGAATGCTGTTTCTGTAAACCTAGCCAGTCCATGCAACGTGCTTCGGGGCGGACAGTGACGAGCGCGGATGGATTCGTTGGAAAATATTCCGAAGTGGACGAATTTGGTCGTACGTGCTCAATTTGCCTCGATGGCGTGACAGAAACATGCTTCTGGATGAATATCCTCGGTTAACTCGCGTTACCCATTTTCGGACACGAACCAGGAAACATCGTGTGCGGGATTCCGACAACAAAACATCGAAATTGATACCGTTCCGTTCGTTCGGAAGGAAAGGGACGTTTATGAAACCATCGACTACGATTTCAGCCAGTGAACTGAAATATAATAACGTGTCGGTGAGGGGAAACGAACGCGAAGGAGAAGAAAAAGAACGATCGTTCAATCGATCTACCGGCTTCGTCGTCGAGGAAACAAGTATCGCCTCGTAAAACGGGGCTTATCCGCAAAATTCTAATATTTATTCATACCCGGGGTGGTGTGAGGCGCCGGTGGCGTCGGCGGTGGTGGTCGACCGGGCGGAAAAGCGTTCTCGAAATCCCCGGAGGGACGAAAAGTGGATGGCGGGATTACCCTTTTCTATAAGGCACAGCCAACGGAGCTGATGCGTATATATGTATGTGCCTTTATACATAGAGATATACGGTGGTTTGACTGGAGAGAACAGGTAAGGCGTAGTCCAGAGAACGAATACCACAGAAAGGGAAGCGGTGAAAGAAGAAACAGAGTAGAACAAGAAGAAGGAGGAAGCGGAAGAGCCGTTGAAGAGCAATCCTGAGAGGTTGAAGAAGAATGGAAAAAAAGGCAATAGTCGGGCTGCTTTCCTTTTTGGTGCACTACGAGACATGCCTGCTAAATGGCTCGCTGTCTATCGAAAACATCGGAAATTCAGTCTTCCTTTTTTTCTTAAATATTCATTTTACATTTGAAGCCATAACTTTTATCATTTTAATATCCACATCTTCTGTGACATATCCTAAATATATCTTCCATGACATATACTTTACAATATTAATTCCAAAACTAATTTTGGAAAAAACGGACGATTTAAAATCTCCAACGAAGAATTGAATTTTTAAAATAAAAATGTTCTATTCGTTTTGGACAGTATTGTTTAAGATTTGAATGAACGACAAAATTAACGAAACGAAATTATTTTAACGTTTCCGGTACAAAAATACTTTACAATACGTCCACAAAAACGGTTCATACGCTGAAAATAGTTGCAGAGACAGAAATTCCTTTGTGAAAGCAGTTATAGTAAAAGTGGGTGACAACTTCAAAGCTTCGGAATTTTTTTAACAATTTCGAAACCAGTAAAGCGCAGGATTAAACTGTCCACATTTTTACATGCACTGCAAATATTTCAATTTGAACGAAATTCTAGGTATCAGCAACATTGATTGATTTAAAGTGGAATGATATAAATATGACACATGTAATTTTCGCAATATGCGTACCATGTGCAATGTATAGTATGATTTAATTTTTTAAAATTACTCGAAATTTCAGAGATCACTTTGTGATACGTCATAAATAATTCGATTTTAATATACTACTGATGTTGGGACTCTGAAAGAACCTTGAAACCAATAAATGTTCATAAATGATTAATGGTGATCTTCAGCTTTTAAAATAAGTTTGAATCTTATAAATGCTTAGAGTTTATCCATGGTCAATGATCAGGATTTAAAAAGAGATTAACATGTTGTTGTTTAAGAACAACTTTGGAATTAATGAATGCTTAAAACCGATGGTTAACGATGGAGTTTTGAGATAAATTTCGCGTTTAAAAATGGCTTTGAAGGATAAGTGCGAATGAGCTTAGATTTCAGAAGTCGCCCTAAGTCGCCCCGGTCTGCTTGATCAAACGTCAGCCCTCACCGTTTCGAGTCGTATCTTCTCCCTTATTCATCTTGCTCCTCCGGCTACAGAGTCAGCAGATCGCAACCCCCGTTGTATCCACGTAATAAACTTCCATCGAGTCCATCGTCCCCCATCGGTGGCTCGCTTCCTCCTTCCGCCGACCGACGATGACACCGTCGCCATAAAAGGCTGTCGGAGAAGGCCGATTCCTTTGTCACCCTCTATCAAGTGCGCGGAGAATAAGAACACGAAAAGCGATGGAGAGGGAGGTCGAGAGGCCTCGCGAGACCGTTTCCAACCTGGAGAGCCGAAATTGCTCGACTTCCTCCGCCGCAAACCCTGTCGCTCTTTCGTTTTCATGAATTTCGTCGACGTCTGCTCGGAATTATAATCAGCAGTAGCGCGCTTTATCACGGTTTACCCGTGGCGAGGAGTTAATCATTCCGAACTCCGGGATCGACGCACCATGAAACCTCCTAACAAAGAAGATCTTTTGCCCTCCATGCGGCTTAGCTTTCAAGAGCTTTTGTTACCTCTTTTGAGCGCATCTTCTGTATACCTACTTTGTACAAGGAAACATTCTTTTTGATTTTCGGGGATTACTGGAAAAATGTTGGGAAAGGAAAACAAAGAAGGGATAAAACACTTTGTTTGAACAAGTCTCAGAAACGTAGTTTGGATAAATATATAAATTTCACATTTGTATGAAATCAAGTCACATTTCTAAATTTCCAATATCTGAACTCCTGAATTCCTACAGTACCAAATTTCCAAAATCCTCAAAGTTACCGTGCGAAGCCTTTTTGCTCTTTACCGTACGTTCCATTGCACCTACCTGCTCGACGGTAAAAGAACGCCCGGAGAGAAGCCGTCGAAGATTGCAGGCGAAACCTGCGTTGTAACGAAAATTGCCCAAAGGTCTGCCCCCGGTATGAAATAACACACCCGACGAGCGCATCGCGCGAGAACTCGTTGTTAGACTTTTTTGTCCACCCCGTACACCTCGTGTTTCATCTTCATGGGACACGTTTTCCGTGTCTATTCTCGAGGTAACGATTTTCTCGGTGAAGTGTCGGGGCAAAAAGAAGGGGGCAGGACAAGGAGATCCTCGAATTAAACGATGTTCGAAACATCCTCGTCAGGATCGTCCGAAATCGCTTTCCGGCCCATTGCGCCGTCGTTCGAGCGGCTTCTGAAAGAGCTCGGTTTTAATTGAGCGGAAGGGACCGATAAGAGAGGTCTCATTATCAGCGGCACGCACGAGCGAGATCTGTCTGTCCGAAAAATATTCCGACTGGATGTTCGTAGTTCCACGAGAACTATGAACACGTTCTTCGTGAACGAAGAACAAAGCGAAAGGGAAGTAAAACAAAAGGGCGAGGATGAAAATCATGGCGAGGTGCAACCGATGCTCACCTTTTTTCATCCCTATCGAGCATTTTCCTCGCCCGTCATTTCTCTTTCTCTCTCGTTGTGGCCAACTTTTAATTAAACGTCGATAGGAATAAAAAATACGCGTCCCGGTCGCCCGGTTATATTTCAACCCTCCGGTCTGCGCGCTCGACCCCGGAATGATGAATGCCTTTCCAGCTGATATATACATCGCCGGTCGTAGGTCGATCGAGGTAGGTATCGACGCGGCCAGAATACGGTTGCTCATCCGCTTCTTCGTTATCGTCGAAAAATTTGGCAGGCTGACACCTCGGTCTGATTAACTATTAAAGTCAATTTGCGCTCGATCGGCCGGCACCTTTCAGCAACGTCCTCGAGCTGTCCCGAGAGGGATCTCGTCCGGTAAGACCTCCGCCTTCGTCGCCGGACATTTATGATGAATTGGAAATCGATCAGTCCCCGATGGTAAATTAATCAACGGGATAATCGAGCTGGATCTTTCATAAATCATCGTTCGTCGAGCGGAAAGGCCGTGTCCTAATTCGAGCCGTCGATGGGAATTCGCTCGGAACCTTGGCTTTGCACAGCCACCGACGATCCTTCTAGACCGATCGATGCGCGTGACTCCCGAGGAGGTTCGCGGATTAAGCTCCCCGTTTGTAGAGTTAATTGCAATCCAACAGGACAACGTTCTATCGCTGTGCTTTACTCTCTGACGTTCATCCAATCGCCATTTTAAACACCTCCACACTTTTTGGCCACGATAGATTCTCTAACTCCCGTCAGAAGGTAATAGTCAGTAAACTTATCGACACTTAATTTCAAATTTGCTCAAAAAGCGAATAGTCTTAAAAATCTCAGTGGTTTAAATTTATTTAGGTCAGACATATCGAACTGGTTTATCTGTAAGATCCGCGCTAATATTCTGAAGAATAGTTCGTTTTTAAATTTCTCCGAGACCCTACGCCAATGATTTTGAGTTTCAACAGGATCAAGCTCGAGAGAGCTGAACTTGGCAGCGGGAAGAAAGGGACACGGGAACAGGAGGCGAAGAGGAGAGATGGCGAGCGAGTACCGGCGTCTTTTCGTAGCAGGGACGAGGGAGGAGTGCACGGTGAGAAACGACAGGGGCAAAATAAAACG
The DNA here is from genome assembly GCF_050947335.1 of Megachile rotundata. Classification (NCBI taxonomy): domain Eukaryota; kingdom Metazoa; phylum Arthropoda; class Insecta; order Hymenoptera; family Megachilidae; genus Megachile; species Megachile rotundata. The sequence continues at coordinate 6,499,411 of NC_134991.1, read as the reverse complement.
TCGCTCTACGCGACGCCTTTTTTGCGACGGTACAGCCGCCACTTCAATCTGACCTGTACAGCCCTTCGCGAGAGCTTTGCGCGCCCTTTCTTAAGCATCGAGCGCCCTTTGTCGCGCGACGAGCGCCCTTAAACGAGGTCAATTGTTCGAAAAGTAGCTGGGGCCCCAGCTACGCCAGGTTTTTTCCTTTTTACTCAGCCACCACCTTCTCGTACCTTCCTTGCCCTCGCCTCTAATTGCGAATTATTGACGCTTCGCTGACGGCGGATTATAAATATTTTCCGGCTACGTAACTCCGCGCGTGTGTACACATCCGAGACAATCAAAACACGTCGAATAAAAATCGTCGGAAGCACGGCGCGGTGTTATTCTTCTCGTTTCTTTTACAACGCGCGATAACCGGAGCAAACGACCACGTAATATGGCGGTCCACGCGTGCACGCCTACGGCAAATTATTAATCTCTTGCTCAACCGGGAACACGAACAAATAGTAAACAATACGCGCGCACAATTAATTTGCTACCGTGGCGACGGTGTGTGTGCCTTTTAATTAAAAAGCTCTCTCGCCGCGTAGAACGGAAGACGCCTAGCAAACAAGCGTTCGTTCGTCGGCTCGCCGTGGCGTGGCGCTCTCGCGAACGCGCAACACCACGGCCGCGTTCTAATTAAAAAAAATTGAATTCGTCGTTATTATTAGTATTGTTACCCGGAGCACACCAGCTGTCCTATTTCTCTCTTCTTTTTCTTCAGCGTTAAAAATCACGAAAGCCGAGGAGCCGCGAACAGCAACTCGACGCGACGACGGATCTTCCTGTCGTCGTACGCGCACCTGCTTGAATTGGGGTCCGTCGCTTTTTTTACTCTCTCTTTTTCCTTCCTCCACCCTTTCATAAGCGCGTCCCCATTCAAACTCGAAGCTATACCCCGTGTCGGTCCCACCTCTGAATCCGCGAATTTATTTTTATTCGCCAGTTTACCTTTTTATTCCATTAACGCTCGCCCCGTCGCGGTTCACGCGTTTACATCCTCCGACGCGAGACCGATCTTTTCCTTCCTTTTTAGCCCATTCTTTTTGCCCTTCCTTAGACGCGAAACACCTTTGTTCCATGTTCTCGATTCGCTCCTACTTCTCCTTCTTCCCACCTTTCATCTGGACCCGTCTTTTCGGCTGCATCTTCATTCTCTATTAAATCCTACACCCCTTCTGGTTCATCCTTTATCGTCAACCTTATGAATTTATGCGCCATTATACCGTACGCTTTATTAAGGAGAATGTCGACTTAGCAAATAGATTCACGCATTTTCGAGTTTAAGAAGTTGGAGATACAGGGATTTGAAAGCTTGGAGAATTAAAAAATTTGCAAATCGAAATTTCCATATTTCATGTCCTCAGTTGGCAACATACAACCATCGTAGTTTATGTTCAAAAAATGCCATGTTGCAGTCTCGTGTGCAGCTGCGAGTGTAAATGTACCGTTTATCTTGGCTCGCGGTATTTCCCGCGTCGGAAGCACAGGCGGATACGTTCGATTCATCCAAGCGTCGCCGATTGTGTTCCTCGTTTTCCTCTCCCTCGAAACGTCCGAACAAATAATCGAATGCGCGACGAGTGCACACTCGAGGGCCACGCCGAGGACCAAATGGCGTTCGTTAGTAAAACCTCGTTCCTGAACCTCCCTGAATCCTCGCCCTCTCGCCTCGCGTTGCACCCTGCGTTCAATTATCCACGAACGTTCGGCCTCTCGATCGTTCGACCCGCGCTTATTCTTTTCCCGCGTCGAGGAATTCCCAGAAAATAATTCGAACGTTCCGTATAAACAATTCCGACCCACGATTTTCGACGTGCAAGTCGTAACGAACGCATTTATTTAATTTTCCGCGCGACCACAAATCTTTGGAATAATATTTTTTTACAATCTCGTACCACGAATTCTCTTGACGGAACACGCGCGAGCAAACGAACACTTGCCGCGTTTCCGACGCACAACAAAGCAGGCTAACGCGTCGAGCCGCGGAGTTTTAAACGAATTAGCCGCGCACGGAACTCGTAACAGGAAAGTACAATTAATATGTTGCGCGAGCCGGTGTACGCGGAAATTCACGAGTCAGTAGAACGCGACAAAGAGGAAAGAAACGGAGGACAAAAGTCCTTTTGTCCGACGCATGCGCTCGTCCTTTGACCAGCCTCGACAATGTCGTTCCGCAAAACGGATTACGCGTTCGGCTTCGGCAAACAACTTTTCCTCGTGACATTTTTCACCTTTCCGTCGCGGACAATCCTTCCTCGTTCGCTTCGAGTCGTATGCAAATGCGCCCGCGCGATTAAATGATGCTTTATAGTGATGAGCAGCGAAGCAGTGATCCTGAGGGAAATTAAGCAACGCGCACACGCGTGAATTCCTTGCGGTGAGAGGATTTTGATTTATGAATCTGCGAAGGGTAGTGATGGGCTAGCAATCACTTGAATGCGTAATTCTAAATGGGTCTATTCGTTGGCTTTCAACTATTTCAGATTGTATTCGAATTCTGGAAGTACTCATAGCTTTTCAAGAATATGGAAATGTATAGTGACTAATGCAATTGCTTTTAATATTTAAATAAAAAATTTTAAGTTAGCAAGACTTTCATGAACTAAGATTCTATCAACTTCTAACAAAATTTTAAATAATTTTCAATATAATTTTAAACGAGAATATGAATTATTTGAAGACTTACAAAACACAGTATCGAATGTCTGTAATTGACGAACAGACAAATAATTGCAATATTAATTTACGCAGTCATAAAGCATCGATTTGTAGATTTTTCATGGTAATTTTTTCCAACCACATGATACTTTAAAGTATTAAAAAGAACAGATAAATGGAATGCCAGTAATTAATCGCGTTCAATAAAAAATTCGGTATTTCCACTTGAACCCCATCGATTTTAATTACACGAGGTTTTCTAATTAATTTGCAACAACAGAACAGGTGTTGTTTAAATAAACGCAATTGTACGCCGAATGTGGAGTACAATGAACATTCGAAGACCGCAATTTCCAATGGTCTGTTACATTATACAATCGGAAGGTATGAATTACATCAACGCGGTTAATTAAATTTAAAAGTAAATATTATTCTCGTTCGAACGATTGTCGCTTCATTTTTAACGTACACAGTCGGATAAGATCTGTCCAGCGAGTTTCAATTACGGTCGATCGTTGATAAACTCACAGCTGTAGATGTATCCCGTGCAATAAAACTTGCACAACAAAACTATTGGGAATACCCTAATTGCAACAGTTTTATTTACAGCACGATACATCGCGTGAACGCGAGACCAGGCTACCATTACTGGCTGCGAATGGGAAAGCAAGGAAACCAATTACTTCTACTTCCAGTTACCCGCTAAAAGAAAAAATCTACCACTATTTCAAAGTCTAATTACGAAATCTCGAGTTAATCACAGCGCGCCATTAATTAAACGCCTCTGCGAACCTTTAAAAAGTAACGTTACACGATAGCCACCCCAAAGAATTAACCAAATAATTTTTGAAGGTTTCTCAGAAGAAAAATTTTATTGGAGGGTTCAATGAAAAATGTTATTATCGTTATTCGTTGTCTTTTAACGTGATTGTATTATGACAGGTTTAACACCGAAGACATTTACAACTAGGTTAGAAACGTTCTAACGTTCTCGTTAACGACGAGAGTCAATTTGCATCGAGTCCGATTCTACGGATCGATCTTTTGACGTCAACGTTCCCTCGTCGAAGTATTTCGAGGAGAAACATTGTCCCACATTTTCAGTTTACCGTCTCATCATTTTTCCTCGGTGGTGCACTCGACGATTACAAAGAGAATAATTTCGATGGAAGCGCACAAAGTGTGGCAAACGAAAAACAGCATCGTCCCAAAGCACAAAGTACAATATTTTCAGGCAGCGGCGAGGCGTGCAGAAGCCGGAAATCCGCGGAACCAACGGATCGGCGAGCGGATCACGATAATACGCCGCGAGTTCTCGCCAATCAGCTTTGTGCGCTCGACGAGCGGAGCGCTGCAAACGAGGCGCGAACGGAACCCGCGTTGTGTACCCCCTTTCGTTTTATTTTTTTTCCCTCTCTCTCCCCCTTCGCTCCTATTCCCGGCCTTTTATTTGTCCTCCTTCTTTTTGTACTTCAAACGCAATTAGTGCAGTCAACGTTGGCTGTGCGCCGACGGGGGATTATAATGGCAGCGCGTGCACTCGTGCGGCTAATGAGATCCGGAAAAATCAGGCCTTCGGTTTGCGCGCGCCCGAGCGACGCTTGTTAAATGACGCTCGTTTGAAGCCTGCTTCCGTGTTTTCGGTCGCGACCGCTTCCCTCTTTTCCGATTACAACCGCGCCGGCCAACGCTTCAACCCTCTCTCTGTTTCAGCTGTGATTTCTTGTCGCACATTTTTTTTTCACCCCTTTGTTTGCGCCGCGCACGCGTCACCCCCGTTCGCAGGGGTCGCTTCGGACCGAAAGAGGAATCGTGATGATAATTCACTTACTGAGTAATTACCGCTGCTTTCGAACCGATAATCAATTTTTTTAACTTTTACCAGTGGATTAACAGAATATGGGACCTGACCCACTACGATAAATATTTATACATAAAAATATTGGGGTAGAGAAGGTTAAACGTTCGCTTGGATAAGACTTGAGTACGACAGGGTGGTAACCTACTAATTTTCTTATAAAAATTCACTACATCATCTTAGATATAAAAATTGAAATATAAGTTTATGAAAATTTGATTGAAATCAAAAGATTGATATACGATCTGAGTACAATGCATTGTATAGCACGTCACGTCATCGCCGAATTAACCAATTTTCCGAAAGTTTGAGTGGTTCGCGGCCACATTTTCAATTCAGCGATGAAACACGGTTGCGCTAGGAAACATCGTAGATCACGCGAATTTATCGGCTGGTGAATATTTAAGTTCCGGTTGAATTATAACGCGCCGCTGATAATATAAATCGTTCGCCATAATACCCTTCCTTGTTCGTTCCTACACGGTATCGACATAATAGGGGGGTTTATAATTTCGCGGACCAAAGTTCGCGCAAACTACGCTCGCTAATTAATTGTTCGTTCTACGTGCGAGCACGCGATACAAAAAGCGTCCATTCTTCCAGCAGAATTTTCCGGGAATGAAAATTCGACGTCGTCGAACGTCTACGAAACGAGTCGCCAACAGTTCATCGACGATTTAAAGCATCGTTTTTAAACCGACATGGTTGCCTATCAGAAACGAGCGCTCGTTAAAATTCTGTTGCCTCGGCGAAGATTCTCGCCGCAGTTGGTGCCAGTTCGAGCTCGATTAAAACGAGATTTCGCGTGTTGCCGTCGGATGAATAATAAAAGAAAAACCGGCAACTTTCAACCGCACGAAGATCAACCGCGAAGAAGAGCAAACACTTCTTTGACCTGTCAGGCTGAATTTCAACGGCAGCAACGGATTACCCTCGTTTCTTCGTCACGAACTGGGAACACAAAACGCGATTCTTCCTTCGCTCGTGAAAAGTTTCGCGCGATAACTCCGCCGGATTCTGTACACGGATTTTCCCTCCAAATTACGTTTTCCTTTCACGGCAGTGATTTTCTTCAACCGAAACGTGGTTTTCTATAACCAAAAGTTTTCAGAATGGGATATGGTGACATTCTTCGTAAACTTTCACGCAGGTTAATGAGACGTTCTTACGGGAAGTCGTTAATTATGGTATAAAATGTAGGAAGAACATAAAAGACGTGTGTGGGAAATATAACGCGTGAGAGATACAAGGTCTGAGTGATATAACGCGTGGATGATATAATACCCAGGACGTATGACGCGTGGAAAGTGTTACGCATGGAAGGTACAACGTGTGGAAGGTATAACGCATGGAAGATGCAGCATGTGGAAGGTATAACGTATGGGTAACCTAAGACGTGGAGATACAACACGCGAGAGATACAATGTGCAGAAAATATAACTCGTAAGTTACATAACTCATAGCTATCCATCGTTGCAACACACGCGGCGTAACATACTAAAATAATAAATTAGTCCTAACCTAAAATATTAACTTAAATCGTCTAAATCGTGCACCATCATCCGATATTAAATACAACGAAATTAAGCGTCATAAGAGCTACTTCAAGTTCATAACGAAATGTATGGTATTCGGTGTGACGACACTGAATGTCCCGATTAGCTGTCACGTGCAAACGTACCCTAAGCTAGCCAGATAAGCGAGAAAAGAAACGTGACGGGAAGGAGTAAAGAGGGCGGACGAGAAGCGGACGAGAAACAGGTTGACGCGAGCGAGGCTGGCTTCAAAAGCGCAAAACACTACGCGCGGAGGTCCCCGTGCTTCTCCCGGCATTCCTGTTCCATCCTCTCCATCCCTGCTCGTTGCTGCTGCCGCTGCTCAGTGTTCCCTCTTTTCACTGCGTCTTCCTGCACCTCCTCTCTTGTCTTTGTGAAGCGGTAACGCCAGGTTGCCGACCTTCCCTCCAGCTTCTGTCCTCCGTCTTACGCTCTCGTCCTTTGCCTCCCCCTTTACCACCTGCTCGATGCTCGCGCCTCATTCTCGCGGGTCTCGGAATGCACTCGTCGTCGCTCGTCTTTTCTCTTCCCCTCGTTCCGACGATTGTCTCGGTTCCGTGCACACGCACACAGGGACCCCTGGCCGCGTGCACGTCACCGCCACCTCCGCTTCAAAGCCGACGATGGGAAGAAATATTTGCACGTCCGAACACCGAGTCACTCGATGATGGTATTATTCGCCGCAAAGGAACATGGATTTAGATACCTGGTCCACCTCCACCCTAACGCTTGTCAACGCGACACGCGATGATGATGGACGTTCTTGCGGATCGCACCGTGATACTCGCGCCTATGTTTCATCGTTTCAATCCTACGGACGATTAGAGAAGGGAGAAAAAGCGGCGAGTCTTTCTTTTTCGAACGAGGCGATCGCGCCGGTTTTTGGCCCTTACTAGACACTTTAGGTCCTCGCTTATTTTATGTTGTAATAGAAATTTAGTAATTTTATGAGTTACGTAGTTCCAAGTATCCCCAAACTCTCAAATCTCTCAAACTCCCAAATTAAAAAATGTCGAAATCCTGAAATTCGCGGATACACCGCGTTCTAAAAGAGAATTCTAGCGCTTAGCTAATACTTGGAGTATAGCTAATAAAATTAATTTCCGATCAACCAGGAATGCAGGAAAGTATGCGGATACCGTGGAAGCTATGGTTTCGTTATAATTCCAACAACGTTATCGAAACACCTCGGACGTCGGTCGGCTAGTAAAATCTTGGAGACAACGTACCCCTCTCCCCGTATGTCGAGAACGCGCTTGTACATTAATTACACGAAATGAGCCAGGATTTTAGAGGCTTTTACGGCGAGAGCTTCTTGCGGGTCCGAGTCGTTAAGCGACGCGCAATTTCGTCCCTTTTTATTATCGGCTATCCCGGTGAACGGCGAGGAATCGTCCGGTAGGGTAGAGCAACGCAAAACGGGACGAACAGAGAACGAGGTAGGGCATCCATTCTGAAAAAGATCACAAATTCAAACGAAGCGACGCGATAACTTTTCCGCGGGACGTTTATTACGCGGTCGTAACATGCGCCGACTAACGGGCCTACCTGCTTGCACGCCGACTTAATTGCATGGAAACATCGGGATCGCATAATGAAGAGGTCTCCCGAAAAGGTATCGAGGGTGCACTACGTTGTCCCGCGACCACGAGCCACTTCGGACCAAACCGCTCGAAACTTGAAGCGTCTCGCGTGAAATATGCTCGCACGAAGCTCACGCGCTCGATCCTTGTTGCTCGATTTTCGAGACGGCGAACGCGCGACGAAGAGGAAACAGAGACATCTGTTCTCAGGAAATTGTCTCGAGCCCCGGGCTACCGGTGCTGATCGATGGACCGCACATAAATCTAACCTACAACTTTTATGGTTCTTTAAGGACTGCTTCGTACATTCGCTCCTGGTATTCTGCGCTCGCGTTTCTACACCGTGTCGTCGGAGAACCTCTTGTACCCACGCGATATATTAACTCTTATCCGGTCAAGGTCCGATGGACGCGTAAAATGCACTTAGTTATAAGCTTATATATTTCATTCGTGAATAAAGGATTTTCAAACAATTCAAAAGTAGGGTTAGTAGAATTTTTAATCCCTGACCATGTACGAGGCCATAACATAAGGTACACTTTTCAAATCTCTGGCTTAAGTAAATCGGTCTCAAATTCTTAAGATGAGGTTGTCAAGCTTAAGATGTTTTATACCTTAGGAAAAATGATGTCGATTTGGAATGATATCAAAGGACCAATTTTAAGGTAATTTTTTTCAAGATCAGCAGTGTTTACAGATAATTGTGGACAGGATTGATTGATTATCAATGAAAATCCAATGTGTTTGTAATAAAAGTAAATATTTGTAGGTTGTAGACAGGTAGAGGGTGAATTAATGTTGAAAACGATTCGTGATATTATTGAGTATAAGAAGGTAACGAAAATGGTGGATAGAGTGTATATCGTACGTGTACACGGCATACACGACGCGCTAAATTTGTTCGCTTAAACCGAGCATTGTTACGTGTCGACCGCCTCAAAGAGCTCGTAACCGGTTTTAATTAACATAACAGACATCGCGAGGATAAGGAGCATCGTCGAAGAAGAGAAGCGGTCGTACCGAGCGTAAAAATCCCGACCAATTAAAATCGCGAACAGTCGCGCGCCGTTATTGCTCGCCATCCGATCCAGCTAATTTGAATCGTTCTAATGAAGAGGTCTCTCGCGAGCAGCGTGCAGTTTCATCGCGCGCAATGTGTGGTCTCGGTTGGCATGGGGTTCGGTCGGGACGCGTGTCCGCGTAATCCTCGAAGAAAGTCGCCGGGGCCTCTCGGAGCGTTTGGTCAACGTTTAATTGCGATTTATTACGCGCCTGCTCGGGAAGAAGAACGGATCGGGAGGAGCCTCGATTTCGAGGGGCGATCGAAGACGCGGCCAATTTGGCTGGTCCACCTTGCATCCTGTCGTCGCGAGAAGAAACGCGAAGAACGCGTACGCGAGAGAGTCGGCCTCGTTCGCCACGCGGCCCTTATTCTTCTCGCCGAACAATGTAACCGGCTTTAATTGCGCCAGCCTCGGCCGCCTTTACCCGCTCCGACTCCTTGGAATTCGCGCCGATCCTCTTCCGTGAGCCTGGCCGATCGCGACCAACTCGCTCCGCCCCTATCTCACGATGGAATTACCACGGGAACGATAACTGCCTAACTGTAATTCAATTACCGCGTTAATTGCGGCTAACTATCGATGGGATACTGTTTATTGGTTCTAGCCGAGCGTGTGTTTTATCGCTGGTCACGGTTACGAGCGTTTGCAACCACGACGAGCTTCCAGTTATTAGTCGAACTTGCACTCGCACTGTAATTTCTCCGGTGCGTTCATCTTCCCTGAATTTCTGGGGTCTTGATCGCCGGTGAGCCTCGGTATAGGGCACTGGATGGATTCTGGGAAACTCCTTGTGGAAATTGCGTAATTTTTTCCATGCGTTACTCAATTATCGAAGAGTTGCCATTATTGTCGAAACTTTGGCAGGATTTTCAAACTTGTATATTTGATATTTGTTATGTGCCAACTTTGACGATTTGAAAATATAAAAATGTGGAATTTTGGTTCTGGGAATTTGATATGTGATAGAGGTTTACAGAGCTGTGCCGAAAAAAGTTATATCCAGAATATTTGAACGGTCGGAAGAATTTTTCACATTTTTCGTGCATCACTGTGCAAATAAAGTATCCGTTGCAGTACAATGTTGCCATTCCGATCGATATTTCGATCAACTATAATTATTTCTCTTCGAGCTTGCTGTACCATTTGATATTCACCTCAAATGCGTTCTATAGCATGTATACGGGTTCCGTGAACAAAAAATACAACGCTAAAAGGGATGCTTTTGGAGAAAAGAGACAACAAAACTCGTGAAATGTTCCAGTAAAATCGATACAAACGAACCTTCGGTTTCATTCCCCCTTTTTTTTCATAAAAGAACCATTACAAAAGGTCTTCGAAAATATGGTTCTCTTTATCTCGAGAAAGTCTTCCCGAGGACGTAACGATACGCGCTCGAGCGAGTAACGACACGATAAAATCGAAATCGTAAAACTGCGAAACTTCTTTCCTCGAGATGAACGCGGATAGTGAGCAGCGCAGAGGGGTGAAATTATCTTTTAAATTGTCCGCTTCGCAAAACTTCGCTTTGGCTAGGAGAATGCGCGCGCGATATTCGTAACTCCTGATTAATTCGAGCTTTCGATTGCACTTTTAACTGGTTGACTTTTCTCATCGTCTTTACGATCGTTATTCGTTGGCACGTTAAGACGATTATAACTTTTACGAACTAATTATCGAAACGCGTTAAAAACCTTTAGATAAGTTTGAACGACAGGTATGAAGCTAGTACTTTCGTTTCGGGGAGATTAAACTTGGAAATTTTCAATTTCTGAATTGTTATACTTTTCTATTTCTGAATGTGCCAATAGTTTTAAAATTCATGGTTTTCTAAATTTTACAAATTGTCTTCAAAGTCCTGAAATCATCACATTAGCAAATTCCCGAACTGCTTCATTTTTAAACTTCCTAATACTATATCCTCATATTCATGAATTCCAAAATCTCGAAATTTTTACATTTGCAGATTTTAAGATATCTAAGAGTCTGCAAATTCTCAAACCTCCAGTTATCAAATTTCGAAATCCTCGAAGCACTAATTTCTCAAATTATCAAATTTCTAAATCCCTGAATCCCCAGATCTCCAAATCTGACCACCGAATTTTACGAAGACCTTTACAAACCCTAACTGCAGATCCCCAAACTTTAATTTTCAAAATTGCACATTTCCAATTGCTTCCACCCTTCGAATACTTAAATATCGTATTGCATTTTATCGGAATGCATCCATCGTGCGTTAAAAATGGCTGATACTCGATCGACCCAGTTGTCGCAATAAAAAACTTCGTTTCCTCCGTGCATCAGCGCGTAATAACCCAGCATACATTCCTGTTGAAATTACTTAACCTATAGCGAACTTTAATTAATTTCCTCGCGACAAGCGTCGAATGACGCTGCAGTTCCGCGACTTCCGTTTCGAACGATTAAATGGGATTAAGGTTCGCTGCTTGCGTTGCTCGCGCTTCGTTTCTCGGCCAGTTATCTTGATCCAGGATATCTTGAGAACGGCTCCAAGATCACCCACTTTGATTTCTCGGTACGATCCGCCATGTTTAAACCGTTGAAATCATAAGAGATGATAGGGTTATTCATAAATTATTTCCATAAGTTTATCCGGTGTTAAAGTTGATTAACACGTTGAATGTCACGGCGCAGGACACGTTACGCGCCACGTTCGATGGCTTTAAAACCGGCAAATACGAAATAATGCTCTCATGCACGCTTTATCGCGTGTCCTCGATATAAAACGTTCGCTTTTTATTGCGGAGATATACCGAATTCGTCAGCGGATTATGGAGCCTGAGAATTCTTTAAAGTCCACCCGATAATTTAGTGCTTCCGCAATTGTAACGCAAACCCCGTGTTCGCGGTGCTAATTAGAATATTGATACCGTTCTTTTAGATGTACTTACTACGAGGTTGTTAGGGTTAAACCGACCTGAACACTTTCCGCGAATTCCCTGGAATCTACGTTTCCAGTTTTATTTGCCTTTTTTATAGCGGAGCCAACTGCTACTTGGAAATAGAGTAACGTGTTAAGATCGCACGATATATGTATGTTACTCCGCTTGTCGAATAAAGCTGTATTTCAAAAGACCTGTCAATCCTCCGTGTATAATAAACATGCAAATCTTATTTAAAATTTATAATTTCACTTATTAAGATATTTAAGTATTAAAACAAATTTAAAAAAATGTAAAATAAATGTTATTTTGAAATAAAATAGCGATGAGGGGTTAATTCAAAAAAGTACAAGTGATATGACGAGTTCCATTAATTGCGGAAACAAATCGAGTCCAGAAGGGTAAATATTACGACGTGTCGTTATGTATTTTCGCTGCGACGGTGTCATCGTGTTAACAAATTCTTCACATTTTTACTTTTTAATGCAGATAATTCCGGAGACGCGTGCAGGAAGCGTGCAGGAGTTTCTGGTAATCCAGGCGCACCAACTAAATTAAAGTAACGCGCGACGGGCTTACAATCTGATGCTCGGTTGCATCGCGTACCTTTTTTACGCGTATCCTGAACGCGACCGATAAGGATTATTTGTTGCATCGCGTTTTTAAGTTTAAAGCCTCGTCGCACGTACGATGCTCGTATTTTCCATAATAAAACCTCGCTCCCCCGCTTAATTACCGCCACTGAAATCAGGACACGTCTTCTTTTCAAAAGAGTATAATGCTAGACTTCTAATCTGTCGGTTTAATAGCGGTGGCGAACAAAATATCAGATACAAGTATTTTTTAAACAATTTATTGAAAATGGAATCTCCTTTCAGTTTTTTGATTCAGGTAAATAAAAACACTGTTATACTACACGTCGCCGAGCAGCTTTTAAAACCGAATTATTTTGTTTTTTCCCAAACTACGATTTTTTCTTTTATTTGCAGGTATCAAAAAATACTCTTAAAATTCCAAACAGGTCGCATAGTTCTCGAAAAAAAAGCAAAAACTTTCACACGAATTTGCGCTCGTCAATTGAGGTTCCTCTCTAAAACCACTCTATCGGACAGCAACAGCGTATATCCATTGTCCTTTTGAATAAATTTTTGTTATTGCCTAACCAATGGTTTTTCCTTTCGTATATGAATATAAAAAAAAACACCCGAAAATCCCCAACGTGTCCACAACGTGATTTCCGAAAAAAAAAACCTTCATACGAATTTACGATCGTCGATTGAAGTTCCTCTTTAAAGTCACTTCGTTAACAGCAGCACTATTCTTTCAAACAAATTTGTTTGCAAGCTAACGATTTGCCCGTCGTTTATAACGGTAAAAGCAGCTTTTTAGCGACCGCCAGAATTTCAAACGGATCAACGGGTCCCGAAAGAGCGTCTTTATGAATCTGCGCGCGTCGATTGAAGTCCTTCGACAAAGTCATTGTATCCCGAGGACAGCAACGTCCTTTTTACCAGACGAACCAAACGACCTGTCGAAGTAGCAAGTAAACAACAGCAAAGGAAGCTGCAGAAAAAAGAAGTGAACCGAAGCGGCTATTAAACCGAGCGCACGGGCAAGATAATGAAACGAAATTCCGAGTAGGAAACGCGGCAATAATGTCGGCGTTTTTTTTTTCCTTTCCCCATGAAATTAAACAAAGCGCCACGGGGCTGACGTTAATTTCGCGCGAACAAAGAAGCCACGCTTAACCGGCCTGGGATAAGCGGTCTTTTTAAGCTACGTCGCTTTTCAAAGCGTTGGCTGCGTTTTCATGATCGAACTTCGTCTCGCCTCCGTAGCCGGCTGCGTCGTGACACGGTCAGTAACGCGTTTGTAGCCTCGATGCATCGATACCCGGCCGCAATATTTCGCTGGCTCGTTTTACATTTCCGCGAGGGCGAGCAGCAACCGGCCAGACAGGAATTTACAAAGCGGTTTAACGAACTTTTCAGTCGGAAAAGAAACTTCGGTTTAATTTGGCGCGCGTTAATGCGCCCGGAGGAACTTCGACAGGAAGTTCTCGCCGCTACCGGTTCTCTTCTTACTTCCGTTTCTCGCTATCTTTTTTTCTATCCCGGTTGAAACGAGGCGCTTATTAAAAAATCAATAGACGCTCTGTAGAAACCGGCTTGTCACGCTGGCAATCTATCCTTCGAATTTCGTGCAAGCCGAAATCGATATTCACCCTGGTCGGAATTCCTCCGGCGAGAATTTGATTTCTGGGGAAGAAGAGATCTGTGAAAACTGACAAAGGTTTAAAGACCGAACAATACAGCTAAGAAACGTAGAAATCGGAACGAATCGTCAATCGATAGGACTCAGTCGAGCGCTTCTTTCGCATGCTTATTAGCAACCGCGAGTTCAAAGAGAATTGAACCGGTGGAGCGGCTTTCACGCGACTTTAACCCCCGAAAAAAAGCCCGGTACCGATGTACAGAGGCGCGATTGTGCGCGTACACGGTCTTTTTTCCTTCCCTCGCAAGGGAAAAGACCTGGAGGGGGTGGTTACCCCAGAGACCGAAGAGCCTCTTTTCTCTCTTTGAGGGGCGAGTCGACTTAGCAAAAAGGTACCGGGCCGGCTCGTATGAATGTTAACGAGAGCGTGATCGGAAAAAAGGAGCAAGAAGACGCGGAAGAAGAAGAAACGAAAGAAGCCGAAGGAGAATGCGGAAGAGCGGCCGAAAAGGGAGGTGAAACATACGGGGGTTGCATCGCCTCCGGCTGCAAAATGAAATGGGAAACGATTTCGAGCGTGCCGACTGTTTTCCATCGGTGAACACCAGGAAGCGGGTCAAGTGCGGAAGAGAGGAGAACACCGAGATAAAGGGAGAAGGAAGACGAACATACGGGGGTGTGCATTAGCTAGGAACAATGGACCGATCGCGCGAGTTCCACCAAAGAGATTGTTTTATTATCATGAACTGCTCCACCCCCGCATTTCGTGCGTCTTAATAAAGCTCCGTTCCTTCATCTCTTCCCTCGTTCGATCCTCCTTCTACTCATTAGCCGCGGCTTTTTGCTGAAAAGCAGCTTGCTTACCTCCCGCCCGTTTTGCCCTTCGCCTAAGCCACCTATTATCCTCCTTTTATCGCGGACTCGCCGTTCGAACCAGTTAACATGGGCCAAAAATTCATAATAAATTATCTGTTACATACTTCGGTTAGGAACTTTAATTTTAATTTTAATGGTTTACGTACCTATTCACTTTCATACTAGCAATCAATTTATTCGGCTTCATTAAGAATAAGATATATTGGTCGAAACCTTAAAATATAGAAATTAAATTTTATTTCCAGGTCGTTTCGATTTTTAACACTAAACCTAGTAACATATAATGTATACTTAATTTGAAATAGAAAATGAAGTTAAAAAATTAATAAACAAACGACGAGACATAAATTAGTACACACATTTTTTTTTATCTTGATGAAATTCAAAGCTGATTTCAAAAAATATATTTTCACAACATGTGTGCCTTATAATATAAAACTTGTGGAGAAACTTGAAACATTAGATCGGTTTGGTAATTTTACTGTTAAACCATCACATCTGTTGCATGGACAGCGCGGATTCTGTTGAATATAGTTTTTATTAGCTAGAAAGCATATTTGGTGATTTTATGTTATGATTAGGTCATGATAATGGTGTTATGATAATGGAAACCACATTGAACACGAAATATAAACATATCAGTAAGAAATACCGGTAAGTACAGTAATATGAAATATTTGAAATATTTCGTTTGTTCTTGACTCTGAATGGGTTTCAAGGTCATGATATGATACATCGTTGAATTCGTTTCGATACGTCCTTTCATATGATATAAAAAAATATATACCATTCCATTAAAAAAACTGAAGGTTACCTTCATATCTCAAAAAATAGTATAAACACGAAAAAAATATATACTTTTTTATGTTGATTATAAAAAACACTACCGCTTTTGGCTCTTTCATTTTTTTCTCGTACCAGTCGTTTACGAGAAAAACGCTGGCTAGTAAATTTCTGAATACCCTGCATAAATGAGTTCGTTTCGTGATTTAAATGATTACTGTTCGAGATATAAGTGAGTTCGTTTCGTGATTTAGATATGTGATGTTTGCGATGTTCAATGATTCTCTTCGTGATTTAAATATGTGTTGTATGAGATATTATTGTGTTCTGACGTCTTCCGCAAAAGTAGCTGTCGATATTACTTCGGGATCGGTGATTTGGAAGGGGGTGTGTATGTTCATTGGTCGTTGATTTTAAAGAAGTTACCGCCCTCGTACAAGAAATGGTCACCCCTGGAAGTAGCTGCGACCAAGGGGTGACGCACGAGGGATTCCGCGATTTGGGAAAAACCCGTAGCAGGTAATAAGGTGAAAAAGCACTCTGACCCTGATGACGAAGGTTGAAAATAACGGAATTTGAAATTAAACATGCTGGTCCCAAGCAATAAACTTGGATTGCCGACGCGAAAGTAATTTCATCTACCGAAAAATGATCAATGGCTTCATAAACTTATTGCCGGTACGGTCAGTTCGAGATCCTCGGTCTATTGCCTTGTAAACTGTGAAAAGATAGCTGCATCGCGCTCTAAGGCGATGCAACAACATCCTTGCATAGTCAACAACAAAATCATTTACAGAATTTATGCAAAAAAGTAAGAAATATTCCAGGAAAAAAATATTAAATGTGTTTTGAAGTTAGACGAATGTTTTACAGGATGTGTTGTACAGGGTGAGACGAACAGTGACGTGGGGTTGGTGGACGATGGAAGGAGGTATCGTGACGTTGGAAAGCATGGCTTATTCCGGAGTTATTTTTCACGGGGCGTTGAAAAATTGCCGCCACTAAGAAATCGGAAATCGATTACGTCGAGGAATCCGGGATGGGACGACGGCGTCGTAAGAAGAGAAACTGATGGTTACTTCGTCGGAGAAACACTGGGAGCGCCTGAAGATCGATCTTTCTAGCTATGTGTCGGTTATATCGCCAACAAGCGTTACGTTGCCTCCATAAAATTAAAACCGTTTGCGCGAGAGAAGGGGGTGGAAGGGGATGATGCTGTTGATAAGGCTTATGGAAGCTTACAAAATAAGAAAGAGTTGGATATTTATGTAAAAAAGGAAAATATTGTTAGATAATATGGTTATTAGATGGACAACATATAATCAGATGTTTTAATTTTTAATGACATACATTCTGAAATTCTCATAGTTGTGGCATTATAAGTTCTCACATTACCGAAATTCTAACATCCCAAATTTTCAACGATGCGAATACTCTATCTTCCAAATTTCCAACGTAAAAAGCGTATCTCTAATACAACGCCTCCAATTATCACATTTTTTAATTTCTCGCTCCCCAACGTCCCAACTTCAGAAATTTCCAAGTGTGCAACGGCGCAAGTTGCGAAATTTCCAAGTTTCCTGCGGTGGAAATTCGGCCTGGTAAAACGAAGCTAATTCACAAAGCGAAGGTACAGGCGATTAGTCCCTTACCCGCCGTAAAAAGAAACGCGCCACCGAGTGGAAACACAGTGGGGAATTAAAAAAAGTAGTCGGTAAAAAACGAAGAATTCCGAAGGTGGTATGTTCATCGCGATATCGTTAATTGCCAGCTCGCTTCCCGTTTCCAAGTGGCCCGTAAACGATGCAAGCAGCGAGCGTTGGCCGGGTCTCGTGATGCCTCGCTCACGAGTCGGCGTTTCAGCGAGAGGAAACTATTTCTCTAACAGAGCGGTCTAACGCGGCGCGAACTATGCCACGACCCCGATAAAAAGGAAACGATAATCCAGCGCCGAGCGCTCCGCTCAACGACCGTTCTATGGAAATGCCGGCACCGGACGGCCCTTGCACGCGCGAGAGGGACCGAGCGTACAAGGAGGGAACGAGTGAGGCGGAGGATTTTCAATTATGGTCAAAAACTCCGCTGGAAGATCCTGTGCGAATAGAAAACAGCTTGAAACAGCGTTCGAAGCAATTTTTGAGAAGCTTCGCGAAGTGGGTCACGTACGCCGGAAGTAAACGTCGCGAGAATTAAAAGTCCCTTCTGCTCGGCGTCGAACAGCCGAGCACCGCGGAATTCCGCTTCGACGACTTTCTTTTTCTTCTTTTCTCCTTTCCTGCCCGGAGCTCCTTCTTGCCTCCTCTCGCTTGTTTTTCCATCCGAGGTGCTGCAACCACGAGACGCGGAGAAGATCGCGGCAATCTCTTATTTTCCGCGCGACCGATCCATTCGCCGCGAATTGGAAAACGCGAGCGGCAAGAAAACGAAGTTCCGCGCGAATCGGAGCGAGAAGAACCGTGGTCGGGGGTTGATCTCGGAAATTGGAGAAGGTAGCTCGCCACGGGATTTCGTTCGATCGCTCCCCCATCAGGAAAACGGATTTCTCGGTAAACAGTTCGTCAATTATTGCCATTTTTAATGGCTAATTTCCATGTCTCGTAATTTTTTACCATCATGTGAGAAATTTGTTTTATAATATTAAACTGTCAGAACTTTAGCATTTTGCCATAGTTTACTCATTTCAGTGCATTCATTGACTTTTATAAAACATGAAATATATACATGTGTTCCCAGTGTACTCATATGAGTACTAAAGTTTGTAATATGAAGAGATGTATTATTTTTATTATAACAGAAGGTTTTATTTGCTCAATAAATTTGTATTGAATATCTGTACAAGCCCTACTATTATATACTTATTTTTTTTATATAGAATTCAGGTAAATTTTTCAATTTGCGAAATTGACGAAAATGAGTCTTTTTTTGTAGATACGCTTCGTTCGTTGAACTTATGTATAAAATTATGCTTTGTATTAAAAGAAAAATAATCATATAGAGTAATAGTAATAGATTACATGGAGAGTAGTAAAAACGATAATAAGTAAAGTGATTGGCACAACTATTTCGAACAACGTAGTTAGGCGTAATCGAATAGCACTTCGTAATTGAAAAACAGATATCAATTCGACTTCCCATCAGTTTGATTTGATTTAATCGGCTAGACGTCGGCAGGAAATAGAGCACCGTTAACATGGTTCAACCTTTCTAATTACGACTCTGAACGCTAATTCGTCCCGATCGTGTCGCTAACCAGTTGAACTCGAACTGTTCAGACAGCTCGGACCATCTGAATGACTGATTACACCGAACCCATTGAACTCGACGAAAGCGAGCCGACAAAAAAGGAAGAAGAGACGTCTAGCGATTTGCGTTCGTGGTAATCACCGGTGCGTGATTGGAAATTAGATTAGTCACGTTGCGACAACCTTATATAGTCTACCATATTGTTACTACTCATTCTCTTCTACAACCTTTATATTCTAATTATTGTTCATTTACTTTACATATCTATTTATCGATTTTGCAAATGTTTGTAAAATAAATACGTGCAATATCGGTCGTACCAGAATATCAAATTATAACGTTACAAATTTCACGAGAATCTGTATTTATTGTAAGCAAATTGACTCAAGCTTATTTTATTAAACTGTTTGATTTATTAAACAGTGTGTAGTTAAATTTGTGTTTATACGAATTATGTATTAGAGCAGGTTAACGAACGTGTAATATATTGAATTTATATATCAATAAAAATTACAGGTTATGTTATTGCCACAATAAATTCGTGGTAATAAACACTTACAAATAAACGTGTAGTACATTGAATTTATATATCAATAAAATTTGTAGGTTATATCAGATAGGTTAAGATACGATAAATTCAACATAAACACAACTTATGAATTGATTAAACTGATAAAACAAGACAAGACAAGCAAAGAGAAAACATATAAAGCTAGTGAAATTGTCGATAAAACTTTTTCTGAATAAGATTCTCTAAGGAGCGAAATAGGTGTTGATTAATGGAGCCCGCCATTTTAAAGGCCATCGAATTTCAAACGGAGCCAATCGAAAGTCTTTCAACAAATGGTCGATACGGAATGAAAAATACGCAGGACGAGATAAGCCAGCATTAAATTCGTGCCAAATGCCACGGCACGTTGAAGTTCTTTTCGACTGGGAGCGATAAGGGATATAATTCCGGTGTTCGTCGTTGGCGAAGAACGTTGTGCTCAGCTGGAAGCGGAAGTGCGCCGGCTCAACGTCGTTCGCCAACGACTGGCCAAACAACCCCCGGTCTAAAGCTACGACCTCTACCGCGTGTTCTCCCTCTATCGCCGGCTTTTCCAGCTAACCCGGGAAACCGTAACTTGCCGCGAACCTTAGCGTCTAAGATTTGTGGTAACATCGACAACACACGGTGGCCCCAATTTACTGCGCATTACGCTGCTTTTCTCGGTTGTTTCTCCTTCATAGAAATTTCCCTTCTTCGCCCTTTTCGTCCCACCGATCCGCTTCTATCCGCTGCTGTTCGATCGTTTCGCGGAGTTTGTGCGACGAAACGAGTTCCTTGTTAAACTCCTTCTACCCGCTCCTCTTCCGCGGAAAATCTCTTTCCGTCGTATCGGGAGGTTGTATAAAAAAGATTGAATTACCATTCTGTTTCCCTCGTGCTCCCGTAACGGTCTTTTCCCAGAAACTTTGACAAAAGTAGTTCACCGTGGATGTTCGAGAGACACTTTGTTTATAAGGTCTGTCTAGGTGTTTCCGTTTAACAAGATCGATGCTATAACCATCAAGAGGATTGTTCAACCCCTTCCTTTCAATAGTGAATATATTGTTGAAAATCTTAAAAAAATTATCTTTTCATTCTTAGATAATTTGAACGACAGTTTTTGAACACATTTTCTATCGAATTTAACTGTGCACATGTGGGTGAAAATAATTAGGTTGATTGTAATAAATAAGGATCTCAAAATTTAATATTTAACAATTTCATTCGTAATGTTATATCTTCCAATTAAATAAAGCAATTCAACAAACCAATTAAATAACCAATGAACCTTCTCACATAGATGTAATCTCAGAAAAATTTTGTAACGAATTTAAAACTGTATCATGATTAAAGCCGACATTTTTGTATTTGCCGCTTCGTAGATAAATTAATTTATATCAGCAATTTGATCGGGACACGTCGAGGAATAATTATAGCCGGATTACACGGATTCGAAGATAACGAGGGAAATCGTCCGCGCCCTAACAACCGTGAGAAATTTTTAACCGCTGATCATCGAAGGACACCGCCGCAAACGTGATTCCTTCGTCCGCCTCGGGGATGCCGCGCATCCTATAATTACGCACTGTCCACGATGCTTATTATCCCGATATTGTGTCGAGTGTATAATAGGATTACCGATCTATCCTGCATAAATATTAATTGCGCAGGATTCGCCGCGGTGACGTAAGTGGCGGCCGTAAATTGCTGGCCACCGCCTCCCCTTACCCGCGCGTATAAATCTTCGTCGATGGAGGAAGAAAACGGGAGGAAAAAAAAAGAGAGGAAGGGGTTGGTACTCGAAGCAGTCGAAGCGAAGTGGCTCCCTGACGGTGTCCCAGGTGGTCTACGGGGTTGCTGTGTTCCGCTCGAGTAAGACGTACTTCTAGACCTGTCGAGAATAAACGTCTTCTCTGACGCAGGCTAAAATACATGGTAAACTCCTGTACGATATGCCGGGCAATGGAGATGCAACCCCGTTGAAAATATTGAAGAGCAAACGGTCTAACGGAATTGGGGCTATTACGAAGGCAACGATAATTCTGTGAAATTCCTTGTTTTCCTTCTTATGTAACTAGAAATTGTGTTCATTCTATTCTCGTATATTTTCTTATAATTCATATACTATCTCCTTTTTATAACGTGTGGAAATGTTATTTTAGGCATTTTGTTTAATACCCTAAGGGTTCATTCTTGGACTAACAATAAGACATTCGATTTAACTCCTGTTGAAATTTGAACAGTGATTGCACTGTTGGAAATAATAGCTCTTGAAAAGCATCTGTGAATCCAAAGTGATAACACATAAGAAAACTCAGCATCTCGAAGGAGAAATATCGAGCGTGTAGTTATGCCAATAGTCGTCCTAGTATAGCAGGGGAGATTTTTCAGAATCACGGCCAATCGCGGCGAATAAATAAAAGATAAAGCCGCCTTCTGCTAGAAACTCTCACGTCACGATCATTCTCCGGTCCTTTATCTACCTGCTGCCATTTTTCTCCAGCCGTTTCCGTTCCCGTGGCGGAATCAAAGACGGGTCCAAAGCCGTCTGAGCCGTCGATCGCACGCCACACAATGCCAAGAGATTTTGATTTATCTATCGTTCGAGTATCCGCGGTTTTTGCGCGTGGAACGGGGTCGCACAAACACGAGTTCCATCGAGTGCCTCGAGGGTAGCTACGCGGCTCGAACTCCGAAGTAACAGAGAGGGGTCGTGTAGGAGCGAAACGCGGGAACGACGATGGTTGCGTGGATTAGGCGCACCGAAGTGTGTGATAATCGCGAAGGAATAGAGAGAAACTCTTCTCTCCCCTTTGGTGTTCTTCCACGACCCTTCAGAACTCGAAATCGCTCTCGAGACTGCCGCTCGTTAATGCTCGGTTCCGCTTCGACGTGTGTGCAACACGCGGTTCCGAAACTTCGGCTTCGCTGCTTTACGCAACCAACCGGATCTCCACCCTTTTGCGGGACCGTCTCACCTGACATACAACCCCCTTCGTTTTGTTGAAAAATTTCAAACTCGCCGGAATACCATCGTTACGAGTTATCCAACTTTTTGAGAACGAATCATGAGATAAAGTAATTTATTCTCCAACATTTAGGACTTTACACATTTTAGGTAGATAAAGAAATTTATAATGAACCCTGGGGAGATGAAGTTTATCTTGTTAGAATTTGTTCTTCAGTTTATTAGTATTTCATGGGCTGTGAAAATGTACAGAATATCTCATAAATATTTCATAAAAGAATTTATGTTCGATGAAAATACAAATGCTAATAAACATTATCAAACTTATAAACCCAAACATATCTCAAACAAATAAAATTATGTACAAGCATTCAATATATTTTATACGTTATAGTAAAGGAATATATTAATTTGATCTATTGTTTGTCTCCACGACTCATCCCCTATTCTGTAACTACAGCGTGCTTTTAATAATAAAAAAAATCGAAAATTATTTCAAATTAAAAATTAACAAGTAATATTTTGATGAGGTGTCAAATATAATATTTAAACGAAATAACTAACAGAGGGATGATAATACCTAAAGCAATAAACAAAAATGTACAAATTGCCCGTGAGTATAAAAATGGATTTTCAGCGAGTCACCATTTGTCCCAATACATTTCCCAAATATTTAACCGCACTGTAACCCTCTGCTAATGGCTGTTTGGCCTCTAATTACATCGTAACCCCGACAAACGCATCGTCGATTCTTCCCGCAACAATATCACTTCACGCGTGGCTTCTCCTAAATCGATTAACACAGAGAACGAGTTAATTCTCGGTCCTGCGCTGCGTACACAGTTGGTCTCCTAAACCGTCTATCCTGTCGACGGTCCTCGTTCCTTTCGTGAGGGTCTTTCGAGGGTTCGAAGGGACAATCTTCCACGACAGTACGACATAGCGGAGCACCAATGTACACAAGATCCTGAGCTACTTTCGTCCGCTTTATTAAACACATCGTGTTTGCATTCTGATAAACGTTTGACCCATCCTTAAACGGTCGTCGAATTGCGGTTTCGCCAAACTGGATATGCAATGTTTATCCGCTTAAAAACCCACGCTTCGTTGCTATAACACGGTTCTGCGTTCATGTTTGCGATAAATCTGTCTCCCTCGAGTCTCTAAAGCATGAAAATCAATTCTCGCGACGGTCGTTGATTTTTCGACGGAGCTTGTCAAACACGTCCTCGGTGCTAATTATCCTGGCGAAAAGTGCCGCGTACGAGCATCGCTTTGTCCGAATACCATTCGCGTGGAAACATTTCGCGTTCACGTAGATTTTTCAGCAGCTCCGAACACAAGCACGGTCGTGCAGCGCGTAAATATTCGCACGCGCTCCTCGCACGAGGAGGCTTAATTGGCACAAGGACAGAACGGAGGCCCGAGGACAGGTCTTTCGCCAGGAATCGACGCACGCTGAAATCGTAAATACTTTCTCACTCACCTATATTTCGCGCTGCGACGGTGCAACCGCTGGTTAGGAGCCACGCAAACACCAGGCCACTGAGTAGACCTTTCCGTCGACCCTTGCGGCACTCCATCGTGAAGTTCCGAGCTCCGACTACGCCTGCAAACAAACCAACGGACATCGTTAGAGGTGAGAGTAATTGCTACCGCGAGTACGTACACCGCCGATGCTTTTTTTCTGCTCTTATCGAGTACGGCTACTTTCTTCCACTCGTTAGAATAACGATTCGATCCGAGATGAAAGTTATTGCGAATGGATCGAGAGAAGAAACTAAATTACGACCGAGGGGCAAGTTGCATTATTAACCGATTTGATTTGTCTTCGTCAAGATGATCGTACATTGATTGCAACCTTCTCTTTCGTAGATTACTCTCGGATGCGATTAACACTTTCATATTTGATTTTTTACGTCATTATTCTTTATCTCAATTTACCTACCGTTAGATATAAATTACAGTTCTTTGGCGCTTAGAAACGTTCAAGAATCTCGGAATGCCTTGAGGGATGCAATCAATTTTACTTACAAATTTTTATGCAATTTAAATCTCTTAAGTGCAATTTCCATATTTTCTCTTTACACGGAAAAATTAATAGTAGTCGTTCGCACAAATTTTAACATTGATGATAATGTAATAATAAAATAACACATGACATGGTTTAATAAATACGTCAACCCTTAAGCTTCAAACCCAGAAACCCCAAACAAAATATTAATACCAAAAAAAGGGAATAAGTGTAGTAGATCCTTCCTAAATTCCCTTGATCCATCCGGATCATCTCGCACCCCCTTACACGCAGCATGTTTACGCGTGTCCGACATAGCGCATCACTTTTTTTTGCCGAAATTTAAACTCGGTGTCAGCCACCCTCGTGAAATCCCTTTGTCGCGTGGCATTACCGAAGGAAAACATGTTATCCGTGCGATTTCGCGCCTAATCCAACTGGCGCACCTGGTCTCGTCTATCGCCGTTGAAACTCGCAACGATAACGACGACACGTCGTGGATTTTTCCCGGTGTTGTATCGAACGAAACTGGTTTAGAAACCATTCAGCCGCTACATTGCGTTGCATGTTCATCCCTTGAACAGCACATTTTTAAATTGAGAATCTGACTCAGCCCATAGGGTATCTGGCGCGTGTACAAAACTAAAATGGTGGAACTCGTGTTGACATGAAAATGGGAAGAATGGGACATTATGGATATTCAACTGTTACCAGACTTTGCGAATTTTGGCAGTTGAGAAAATTTGGTGCTTGACTTCGAGATTTGGGGATTTTGGAATTTAAAAATTTTCAGGACTTTGAAAAAATTTGAAGTTATTGAAAATTGGAACTTTTAACATTTTTAATTGTGAGACTTGGGGATATGATTTTAGAAATAAAGCAAGGTCTTTGAGACTTTCAAGTGTTAGAGCTTTGAGATCTTGAGGTTTTGAGGTTTTGGAACTATGTAATTTTACAAATTCAAGAGCTTGAGGATATGAGGACCTTGGTATTTTGAAAATTTGAGATTGAAATTTTACAACTTTGGAATGTTAAGACTTTGGATTTGTTAGGATTTGAAAATTGTTGATAAACCTCAAGAATTTGGAATTTTGGAAGATATGACTCATACTAAATCCAATAACAAAAAAATTCTAATGTACCTTCATCCCCTATTTCAACATGTTTATTTTCTTCAATGACCATCCAATCCCCAAACAATTTTTATCAGATCGTAGCGCTAGAAATCAGTTTAATTCATCTGAAGGGGATGTAGGCGCGTTGTTGGCAAGTTATCAGGGGTTAGACGAACGAGCGAATGTTCGCACAGTGAATGTGGGTTAACGAAGGCAAAAAGGAAAACAGTTTTCGCATCAGCGTTTCGGCATTTAGCGGGCGCCACACAATGGGACGCCGTCGAATGAAAACATTCGAGCCGACGCCGGCAGAGGAACGGAGAAAGAATACAGAAAGCGAAACGAAGCGGCAGCAAAGAGAAAAAGGGCTTCGAAAAACAGAGGGACGGAAATAGAGCGAGGCAACGCCAATACCGTGTTTCCCTCGCCGCGCCCGTTCGCCGTGCAACTGGGGAATCCTAGGGCAGAAACTATTTATTTCCATTCGACAGCGTGCCGCTTATGTTTTAATTTCTTTTTCTTTTTTTTTACCTATACCGACGAAATCTGAAGCGTTGGTTACGCGAAACACCCTCGGGGAACGTTCCAAAAACGAGCTCGCGATTCCATCGTACACGCGATCATCTTCGTTGCTTTTCGATTGGATGTTTCGATTAAAAATATTGGTTCTTTGTTCCGATGCTTGTTTTTGATATCGCAGCGGGGTGAAATGCTCCCGTAGGAGATTTTAAAAATGAAACAGAACAGATATTCCCATGATAATTACAGAAAATGAAATAAAATGTTCATTGAGGTAGGTCTTTTTCTGACGGTATTTGAACACTGATATTTATACATTTATCTATTTTTATTTCGAGCTTTTAGAAATATTGACTTGTGTACACGTATTGTGTGCATGTTTATTTGTTAAAAGAAAATGTTGTGCACACTATAAATCTACTTGTACATTAGAATAAAAAGATGCGAAAGAAGTTGTTTGAAAGAAATGATATGGTCGTAAAGTTCGTACTTTAACATATGAGCTAAAAGAATATATCAAATAATACATTCTGAGTGCTACCAATTACAATCCGATCAGTGCGACCCAGTATTACTTTTCACATTATCACCTAATAGCCTTCAGATCTGAATGAGTCCTCCAACCAACCGATCTAAATTAGTCCTTTAACTGCCTATTGATGCGAATGATCCTCCTAATAGCCTACCGATCCCCAATTAGTCTAAGTTCTGCGCAAACTCGAAATTCTGTCAGTAACCAGCCTACAAAGATTTAGCTAGCAGGGAGTTAGACAATGTTCAAAAGAACTAACGACCGAGATATCTGGAGCGAAGCCAGCATTCTCAAATGCAGGCTGCGTGAATTTTTCCAATGGGCTTAATTAAGTCGCGTGGCCGCCACGCAATACCCTTTCCTTGGCTTTGTTTCTCTTCGAGAATATCCACAGCGGAGTGCATTCGAGCAAGCGTTCTCTCTGTCTGGTCACCGTGTCCATTCAATGGCGCTTAATACGAGCCGGCAGGATAAACGTGCAATCGCGTAGCACCGTGATTATCACGGAAACATCTGTAAACTCTCGGAGTAACAATGATAATTGAATGCGTTAGGTCCGGCGAGCAGAGACAGAGAACGGGTCTTGGTTGGGCCAGGCGCATAAGAGAAGCGCACGCACGCGGTGCACACGTTCCGACGCATTACGCATAATTAATCCGGCGATGCTTATCTCTTCTAACCTTGTATCAGCGCGCTCGCTCGCGTGAATAGAATCTGCTCCGCACGATCCTCCTTTCATCGACGTTGCGGCTACGTTCTCGTCTCTCTTCTCCTACCTCTCTTCTTGCAAATTCTTGTTAAAAATCGACGAAAACGCTCGCGATAAACTTGCTCGCTGATCGTTCAATCGTGTCACTCGTCGAGGTTTTGATTTACGAGTTCGCTCCGAGACCCTGCTATCCAATTTGACTTGCTTTGATTTATGAAGCCGTGCATGATTCTTCTAGTTGGAATTTCATTTCTCATGTGTCTCGAGGAGGAGAACGATAGTTGACTTTTCTCGCTTTTACAACTTCTTTCTCAGATGTATGATCCATTCAATTTTAGCGTACAAGTTTCAAGAAGCCAGATTTCGTATAATCAAACTTTTGGCCATTAGCCTTTTAAATCTGGGAGATGATATCGTTGCATGTAGGAGAGACGTGCAGACGTCTCAAGTCATTGCAAAGTTATTGAGATTGAGCTGTCTGGTAAGATCCAGACAGTGCGAAATACTATGATACTACAGTGATCAGTGTTCTGTCTCCATTTAGACGGCATTTAAACTAGCAATTACTCTGTACCTGAATTACTCTGTAAATCGAAGAATGAATTAATAAATTCCAGTGAAATCTACAAATTTGACTATATGTTTAATGAAGAGAAAACAGGAATAAGAGATAAACGCATCGAACAAAGAATTCGCGTGCACTTGCGCTTTCTTTCGCCGAACCTTATTGTCCGCCTCGGTCGTTCGAGCTAATTACATTCCCACGAAACGCGTACGCGACCAGCATAATTGCGATAAACGTGGTGACAATGCGATTCCGATCTCGGAAGTTCAGCGAGCACAGAGAATCCCTCGGCTCGCGCGTATTCGATACAATTGGATGGCTACCGGAGTCAGCGTAATCTCAGCCGCCCGATTTTTCCCGCCAATGAATGCGATTCCTTGGAAACGAAGCCGGCTCTCGGAGAACCGACTGGCTTTCGTATTTTTTGAAGATCGGTAATCGAGCTTGGTCGAACCGCTCGCAGAACGCATTCCCGACGATGCGGTTTTCTTCGCCGAGAATTCTGAGAATCCACCATCGCTTATCGACCCGTCGCATCGTTTCGCCCCGTTTCGATTCGCGGACCGATCCCCGTTCTATTTGTCCTCCATCTTTTTATTTCCTCGATAACGATAAGTAAAAGTGGAGAACGATAATTGAAGGGAATGTTCTGAATATTTGTATGAAATGAGATAGGAATGGAGGAACATTTTGACGAATGGGGACAGCTGAGCAAAGAAAATACACCTGCTAGAATACACCTGCTAGATAAATATTGAGATTATCAACATTTTGCTGCAAATTATTAATTGTAGAGTCAGTCTTTAATTCAATGAGTATGATGTTATCTTGCGATGAGTATGTCTAGGTACACTATTGTTAACATGTTTGCTGCATGAACTTCAACAAAACGGACGTAGTTGATTAAATAAGATCGTTTTTATTAAAAAAACGTCTTATTTTTCAAAGAATCATCTCTTTTTCGGTTTCACTAGTACATCGCATACAAATTCTATAAAACATGTCGCAGTGTGAAAATAACAGGCATGCAATTTTTCCTTTGTGAAACGAATTCCAGTATTATTTCCTATGCCCATGACAATGAACGATACTCAAAAAGTATTGCATCCCATCAACCACTCAGACGTCCATTCTTCGAAAGTAGATGAAACTCTTGAACAGGATTTTTCATCAAATACGTCCATCATCCTATATCGAACGAAATAAAACCTTCGTTGCGCAACTACAATAGAATTCGTAATTGGTCATCGAGATTCTGGTGAAACGGTAGAGGAAGAACGTTCGCCAAAGCCAGCCAGCAAACCGGAACATCGAAATCCATACATACGCAGTTAAAACGCGGTAGAACGAAGCAATCGTGATAACACGGCCGATCGAACGCGATTCGGGGATAATTCGCGGGGCCACTTAAAATCCTTTCGACGCCTGTTCTCCCGTTGAATACCGAATCGAGCCGCGGCCAACTAGCTCGCTTTGTTCGGGGCTGTCGCGATTTCGCGACGATTTCGAGCACGAAACGCGCTAATCTCCTCGCGGAACCCTACGCGAGCCAAGTCATCCGTGGCGTGTCTGTTCCAGACACGAAAACCGCGGCCCCGACGCGAAATTATTTGTTGGAAATCACATTATCGTATCGACGGGGGCCCGGCCACTATCGACGCTCGACGGATTTGCAGCTTTCAATTTTACACCCAGACGCATTTTAACGCGGCCGCGGAAACCCCGAACGCGATCGCAGATCCCCTGTGCAATTAAAAATAATTGCGTATTCGC
Source organism: Megachile rotundata (assembly GCF_050947335.1). Classification (NCBI taxonomy): domain Eukaryota; kingdom Metazoa; phylum Arthropoda; class Insecta; order Hymenoptera; family Megachilidae; genus Megachile; species Megachile rotundata. The sequence goes on along the minus strand of NC_134991.1, from coordinate 6,469,919 downwards.
GTGCTATGCCGAATCGCTCGCCGTTTTGCGAGCGTGTTCGCGCCGACAGCACGGCCGCCGCCAGCTGCTCGATGATGAGTTTTGTTTCGTCGATGGATGCGGCACCACGCGACTCGATTACCCGGCTATTTATTTCCTCTGTTATTGCGCTGCCCATTCGGATTGAAATAATCTATGATTGCAATCTTTTTTTTAATCATACAAAATATAATATATTTCTCTTCAAATAATATTAAATCGATCCAATGATACAGTTCTCAAAACTATGACTTTTAAATATACGAATTTAACGAAGTTGTTACCGATAAAAATTGTCACTGAACCTATCACGATAAACTAGCAGTTACTCGGTCTATGATTAATTAATATTTTAATTACGATTTTCAATTTACTACAAATTGTGACCAACATTCTCAAAAGTATTCCAGATGTTCGTTTACAAATTTTGACTATAATTATTCACCCCTTGGCTTACAATATCGTCTCCCCCACTTAACTGCTGAAATGCGACGAATCACATTTTCACCATGATTCAATTTCGAGTTTAATTTCAATTCCCTCCACCAATGATCGCCATATAGAAAACGTCCCTAACATTTGAAATTCTTTATCTGTCTTAATTTTACAACAACAATTAAATCGCCCTATCGAACGCACTCATCGAGAAAATCATAAGTTAAGGGGTTAATTATCTTATAACTACTATTAAAGTACATCTGTGACGAGAAATCATTATCATTTAATAATAAAGCTAATAAGTTGATTCAGCCATTTGGCTAGCAGATCCGTAATATAGTCCAAATATTTCTTCATAAACTGAACCGTTCGTTTGGCAGAGAAAACTAATTTTATAAATTTTGATTCAGTAAAGTAATTGGATTTCCAAGCAGTTTCTCGTTTAACGACACTCACTTAAAAGCGGTCGCTCGCTTTTCGTCTATTCGTTCGTCGAGGGAACAGTCACGCGTTTATGGAAGCCATAATAACCTGGCAGACGTAAGAATTACCGGACGTGGCATGCAAGAGCGACATAAAATCGTACGCGTCTCGTTGCTTTTGATGCTCTTCTCACTACGGTTGCAAATGAACCGTTGTATACTCTCTCCCGATGACCGTAAAGAACGCGTTGCAATATGGACACTGCGCGTGCCAACACAAAAACTTCCCAGCTTTGTTAATAATACGTGACATCAAAACTTACAATTATCATTTGCATCAGCTTTCACGAGATACCGTTCCAATTCTCTCGTTTATACAGTTACTATTGATAAATATTTATGACGATCTTGTTAGACAATTTCTTTTAATATCTCTCTTAAAATTTACATTAAAACAATATAGAGTCTGTTATTAATATTAGTGTCATTAAAGCTCTTGCAAATACGTTGCGCAGTCTGCAACGTGAGAAGGTAAATATATAATAATTTTGTCAGACGAAGTATTCGCGAATCAATATGCATTATAAATCTGTGTCCGTATTTAAAATCAAGCTACAAATAGGATGAAAGCTTGTCGAACTCGGTGTAGACGGCACTGAATAGTTAACTGGCCATCTATCGCACCAAACATCCATCAAAGATAGTCGTTCGAAGAATCGGAATTTAACGAATCGTATAAAGGTCACGTATGACGTCAATTGACTAAAAAAGTTCATATGTGTCAGGATATATGTCACCGTCACAATATATGGAAGGTGTTAAACCAAGCCTCAGTCGATCGAGAGTTAAACAACCCCCAAAATCGTGGTTGTTTCCGAATCACGGTGCAACCCAGAGGGAGGTTTTTCGTTCGCGTAAACGCAACGCGTGCCATCCCGCCGACGACGTGTTCTCCTCCCTTTTTCGCTATCATAACGTCTTCGTTCTGCTGCATCGCGACATGTATGCACGTCACGAAGTGCAAGCTGCCAAGCAGGCAGCCGCGTGCACGTGCACCGCGGCAGAAAGCCGCGAGAGGACAATTGGGAACGGGGTCACGTCAGGGGGAACAAGATGCAGCGGAATAAAAAGAAGCCTCCTCCGCGGCGAGATGTATTGCGACTAAATTTTATTTTCGCATGAAAACCCCCGCCGGCTGCATGCCACCGAGATCACAGCGTCGGCGGTGAACCATTCAAATGTCTCTGCGCGCTTTGGCTACGTGAAAACCGCGGGAAAAAAGAGGTCGGGTTACGTAAAATCGTGATAACCTCGTCTAGCCCGGATCTGGCACACGCCCGCTTAGAAATCGCTTTCTAGGAACCCTTTGTCGTTTCTTTAGTCTTTGGCAAGTTATTTTCAAGTCATTTGCAAGTTTAAGTCATTTTTAAATTATTTCCAAATTTCTCTTATAAGTCGCATTTAGCTCTTTAAGGGCGGCAGTATGAAATTAAGAGTAGATTTTATTAAATGATGCTTTTCATCAGCTTGTTTGTTTTAATGAAAATCTTGAAATACATCTTTTAATTCCGTAGCAGTACAGTTATTGTTGAAGCATTGAACATGTAGCAGTGTGCAGCAATGCTATATAAACAATGCTGAATAATATGACATGAAGCATGGAGGATATTCTGTGTATAATATTATATGGGCAATTAACAGCTGAAAACAATCTTTTGTCACAAGATGCAATGCAATCTTTCACTCGAGAAACATAATGAACCAATGTGCTTCGCATTGTTAATTCATTTAGTTGGAATAATTCATGAAATTGGCCAGTGTACACGAGACGAAGGAAGATGGAACGAATCGAGGAGAATGCGAGAAGGCTTGAATGAAGCAACGAGGGTAGAAGGGACGGGGAGAATTCTCTTACAGATTGGCGGACAAGGGGCGCAAGACGAGAAGAGCCGAGGGTGTAGCACGGCATTTGAGTGGCACGGGGAAGCGACACGATGGAATTTCAGAAATTGCGCTTGACATTTTCGCGTGCATCGGTATATATACCTGCACCCGTCTCACCCTCGTCACCGCCCACCCCTGCACACTTTCGTTGCAGCCTTCTATTTCCACTTGCTGAGGCGTCTACGATCGAAACACGCTGAAATATATCGATGTCGGAATAATTGACGTACACTTTCCAAAACTGAACCTCCAAAATAATTACATATATTTTTATATATAATTTATGTACAAATCTCCGTAATGATATGCAATAAATTCAGATGCAACTCATTTATAAATTGAAGTAAACTTATGTATAAATTTTCATGGGAGAATGTATGAGTTTTCAAACAACCCTCTACTCATTAGCATATTATCGTTAATGAGTTCATTCTCTTGATTGAAAAAAGAAGTGTCAACTACGGAGGCAAGTAGCTGAAATGAGCCGTGTGAAGAAAGAATTTTAGAGAATTACAGAATGGTATTGGAGAATAAATTTCCAATTTAATAACTTCGGTAAATATTGCAGACGACTGACCCAGCTCTCGACATTGTTCACTTTTACCAGATTGGTTGGCCGGAGTGCAGCAAGGTTTGCGCTTTCGTCGAGAAGCTCGGGCGGAAATCGACAGTTCGAAAATACGATTGCCGGAATCGAAGAGAAAGGAAGGAATTTAGTGGACGACATGGCCACGAACGGTTCCTGGCTCGTACGTATCAGAAATCGGATGTTATTGCAGGTTGCACGAATGAAAACTGCAAAGTGCTGCTCTCGATTATCGAGACGTTGGAGCGTTTCTGGCCGGGACAGAACGCGTTCTGGTGTTTTTTATCGTCTCTTTCGCCGACGCTAGACGTAGCACGATTCCGAAACGTACAATATTATATCGAATCGCGCGATTCCTTGAATAGAAGCGACGCTGTTCGCCGAAGCGGATGCTTTCCTCGTTCGGATAATCTTGGGAAAAGCTGGCAGATTACTTCTATTCTGAAGCAGAAGAATGACGTACATGTATCGCGGAAAGCTACCGGCAAACGGTGCACGCGTTTCAACGGCGATACAACCGATAAAACGTAAACTTGGCGAAAAATACGAAAAAGCGCGTTGTTCGTGGAGGAACAAACGAACGAGTCGAGACGACACAACGAGAGGACATAAAGTGCTCACGAGTGAGTACCGTGAAACGCTGATAATTTCAAAGAGAACCAAGCAACGCGCGGGATACGAGCGTAAAAAGAAGGAAAACCGAGGGGCAAAAAGGGGTGAGAAGAAGAGAAGAACGAAAAGATCGTTCTCATCGTCAATGGCGAATACTTGAAGTTCCAGAGTGGTCGAGCGTGGCTCGACGTCGAGGAAAATAAATAGAATCGAGCAGTCCGCTCGAAAAGAGAACGTAGCCGGGACAAAGAAACAATTAAAAGAACACACGATGCTTCCGGCTCGCGAGATAAAATAATTAAACCCGCTGCCGGTAACGGCTCTGTATCGTTCCGTGAGCTTTTATTCGGGCGCGTTTTCACGGAGCTACCCGATTCGACGACGGAGAAAATACTCCCGAACGAAATTATTAAAAACCGTGCACGAGCTTCGCGCGAATAGAGAGAGTTAGAGGTACGGAACAAAAAGGACTAGACCAGTGGTTCCCAAACGGCTCTTTAAGTGCTACTTGCGAATTTTTCAACATGTAAATTTCGAATTAGCATATTTGAAAAGCTAAAAATTTAGAAATTGAAGAATTCAGAATATTATGTCCCCAATAATGAAAAAACAAATGGTCCTTGTACTTCAAAGATGAACATCAACAATAGCCAACAAGTAAGGCAGTAAATCTACCCAAGTGACTCGAGACGTCCCAAAAATTCAGACTTCGACGTCGTTCCCTAAACGATATCCATTTCAGACGAAAAGCTTGCAGCTCTGATAAACGAGAAGAGGTTTAAAGCGCAGAGTCGGGCACAGAAGGATAGAACAAGCGACTGAGCTCGCAGTAGGAAACGCGAGGACATTTTTCAAAGAGCCTGTGAAGTGGTGGATCGGCACAAGAGAAAGAGAGAGAGTTAAGCGAGAAATAGGAGGTCGAAGGTGGCTTAACTCGCGTTATTCTTGTCGTCGCTCAGAGCAAACGCGTCATTGACGTAGCTTCTTTTTCTCTTCAAAGGTTCTTTCACCTTGCCACCCCTTTCTAGCGTTACCTCTTTCGGCCCTCGTGTTCCTCCAACGACCGACGGAAATATCATAGACTAAGGTGGCCACGAGACGGACCAAGAAACCGAGAAAAGATGAGAAATCCTCGAGAAAGAGAGACGGGAGAATTCTCGCGCTCGTATATATCCAGCCGAGGCTTTATCTGGCCGGTCTTCTTGGGCCGACGAGATTTATCGGTGATACCGTTTTGCCCTGCTCGTATCACGCACAAGGTAATAGCGAATAATGCCGAGCAGTTAGAGAGACCCTACCGTTGCCGTTCTTAAGTGAAAAGTGAGCCCTCGTTTCGTGGAGGAGACCTAAGCCGGGATCGCGTACGCCGAACACGGAGATCGGGGGAGAATTTTCTAAAAGGGGCCGGAATAATACAATCGTTACCTCGTGCTTTTTTCGTCCCATTTCTTTGCCTTTCCGGCAATATTTCCACTAACGTGCTACGACGCCACGATTCACCCTCGCCGTTTGTATCAATTCAGTCGCGTTTGCTTCGATGCTCTGCCCCAGTGTTTCTCAACCACTTTCGGATCGTAACATCAATTTTATAATATTCAAATTAGCTGCTCCCTTGTAAGCTGAGGTGAATTTAATGAGGCAAGGAAAATTACAAATACGTATCTCAGAATATAGTTTTATATTCTTAATGTATAAGGATAATAATGTCAGGGTACTTTACATAACCCCTAAGTGTTCATGTATATTCACTGCCATTTCTCTTTCAAAATTTGATCAAGATTACTCCTACATCTTATTAAGGTTATTTTAGATCCTCGGGACTTTATGAGATCTTGGTCGATGATCGGTTAAGCACGTATTAAAATACGCAGGATCAGATATTGAGAAATACGTGACAAGGTTTTTATGTATTCCTTTCCCTTCGTTACACGCATAATGTTTAATTGTACATTTATATAAACTTTCTCCCTGTGACGAGGCTTTGAATAATAAGTGTCAATGCTGGTAGGTTAATAATGACCGTAACTGCAGTTGTATGTTTTTGTTATAAAGCAACGATATCGCAGGGGTATTGATGTAAAATCTGTATAGGCTCTCGGCATCAACGATCACCGTAAATTGCCTTCGGATAAAGCGGGGGTGGTGTCGTAGCAGCATGTTCGCTGTCAGCGTCACTCTTGGCTCGAGATACGAGGTTGGTCCAGGTTCGATCACGCGCCGGCATAAAGTCGATACTCGTCGGTGTGGCTCCATGTGAATAGGGACAGGGAAAGGGAGCACCGAATTCCCGGTTTCCGCGCGATAAATCCACGAGAACAACGTCTATTCCGTGTTACCGTCTAATGATTCCGGCCTCTCGACTCTCCCTTCTGTTCCGCGCGCGACATTAACCCTGCCGACATTATATGGCGTGTCTGAATGGCAGTAACGATTCCCTTAAAACAATTTATGCGCATTGATTAATAGGATAAAGCTCGAGAGTCGTGGACCCGTAGCGAAGGTGGGAAGGACGCCGCGGCATCGAACGAGAGAGACGATAGGGCGAGATATCGGGTACACGCAGCGCGAAATGCAAGGGACCGTGAAGCCATCAATTTAAATTCGCATTGGCGCCGGATCGGTCGAGGCTTAAATTCGACAGAACGGAAAGGTTGCGGCTCATCCAAGAAACCGAGCTCTGACTCCGAAGAACCAACCCAGGTATTATAGGGAATACGAAAAGCTTTTAATCCAGCTTGCCGACTCTTCGATACGATACGATTAATCCCGCGCGGAGAGCAGAAAATTTATTACAGCCCCCGCCTCCGAACGAGCCGCGTATCCGCTCATAAAAACGATCCCCGTTCCTTACTTCAATATTTTTCTCCGTCTTCTCCTTATTAAAAGCGGATTTTCGGTGTACAGGGGACACCAGATTTCTTTCCTGTCCGATAAGCGGTTCCCTGGCTCGATCAACGCTCGGAACATCGGATTATTTCGGCAACGTTATTGCTTTTGTCATGCGTTAAATGAACGCTGCATCGCTATTATCCACTGTCCTGGCTGGGAAGGGATTAAAAACGGAATAAGTTGGATCAAATCTGATCGGGGAATATCGGGTTTTTTATTATCGAAATTCGCCAGGGAATGATTTAAGAATTTTCGAATGCATATTATCCCCTGCTAGCATCAGATAATATCAAGAATACCTGTAGTAAAATCTGCTAAGGAATTCTACGACTATGATAACATTCATGTAAATCAGCACATGCGAAGTCGGTAGCAGCTATGCATTTTCTATGTCGCTGCTATAATTTCCTGTATGTAAAATTATGTAACCTTGCCGAAATAAACAAGACACTGGCAGAATGACATCTACCCATTCGATAAAGGCCACAAGCATCCCTATGCGGAGCACCGTTTACGTAGCGAGTTCATGTTCTCGATCAAATTTCTATGGAGTGCTCGTGATCGGTAGAAGCTACATCGTGGTACGTCTTGTTTTCGAAGCTTGTATTTCCGAAAACAATGATCCACGGTATTGTGGTTAAGTGGAAGAGAGCGCGATGCAGTGGATACGCGGTAACCGGGGAAAACCAGTAATGTGTACACGGCACGGTTCCATGAACACACACGAGCCGCGAGGGCGTATGAAAGCTCCGAAAAGCAGAACTGCATTACGGGGCTGCAGCGGCGGTCCAGTGTGCATTAACTCCGCTCACACGTGCAGGATCGCCGCGCAAACACTCGTCAACCGATTTTATAAAGCTTTTTCTCACCCTCGATCCGCTAATTCCCGTCCAATTCCTCCGCTCGACCGACCCGCTTCCCGTTTTGCGCTGTTAAATCGACAAATTGTTCCTCCGACGTTTCGTCGTTGTGATTTTCGTTCTTTCCATCGGGGTCTAATTTGCTTTTTCCGAGAAAACGATTTGTAGTTGATTGATTTAATGGACCCGGTGGTCTTCCGACGATTTCAGATCGTTTAACGTACTTGGGAACTTTGATCGCATCAGCCTTCATCCCCTTACCGAGGGGTCACTTCCTTCTTTTCTTTTTTCCATTCGATAAATTTATCCAGCAGATTTCTTGTTATAAATACTGGTATTAGATTATTAAATCAATACTCAAGTTGCAGTATACGATACAATTTGCATCCTCGTGACATAAACTTCAATTATTTCCTTAGCAATCAATTCTTTGTACAGTATATTTATAGTACGTACACAAGAAATACATATACTAGAATTATTTAAAATTCAAACATAAACATCCATAAATGACCTTTTATCCGTACGCAACAAGTTATATAAGTTTAAAAAACTTAAGCATAAAGGGTGAATACGATCAATGAAGATCCATTTGTAATCTCGATTCGAACAATTATAATACAAAAGTCGAATTTTGGACTAGGTGCAGTAGCACGCAAGGTGCACGTTCCCTTCATGAAATCACCCTTGTCCTTAGTTGAGGGGTGTACACCCTCGTCGAGGGTCCGACGCCAGATCGTAGATAAGATAGGACAGAAACACGCGTATCGAGTCGTGTCGAACAAATAATTTGGCAAAGTTGTTTCGATCCGACTACAAAGAGCGCGAGTGTAGATGGAGTCAACTCGAGAAGGATAAGAGGGGAGAAGAGTAGAAAAAGAAGGAGAGAAGCAAAGAGTATGGTACACGTCGAGAGCGTAGTAGGGTTATTAATTCGGGGACGGTGGCACCGGCGTGACAAAGCCATCTGGCGTAATGGGCTTTCACTCGAGCCGATTACAAGCTCGCTACAGGAAAAAAAATAAAGAAAAGAGAGAAGCTGACAGAAGGGAGACTCGTCAAGATCGTTCTCTTAAACGTAGAAGATATATTCAGCGTTCGTAAAATTGATCAACGCTCTGAACCGAGCATAATTTCTGTCCGTTGAAAAGCTTATAACGTTAATGGTACACATTAGCCGCGCGTCCGGCGATGTTCATCGGCTCGAAACAATTTGCACCGGTCATCGATCGTGAATTATGTCTACAATTTCGCGAGATTACAAAGTAGCACCGGAGAAGCATTTTGTTTCGTGGGGATTTCGCGTCACGGAATTCGCGCGAGTATGAATCTCGTTCCCGGAGGAATTCAGGGGACGTGTGCGGCCGTGTTCGAACGAATCGAGACGATTATAACATCTCGCGGCAGATGCGATTCCAACGTTTCGATCGACAGTAATTTGTGCCCATCTCTGCGGTCCGAGGCGGGCTGCGGTTTTGATTTACAACCCGCAAATGGAATCACGCATCTTTCGACCCTATGCGATACGGCGCCACAGACGTAATCGAGGCCAAGATCGAGGAAACTGGACGATCCGTCTTTCGCAGCGGCGAGAATCGCCTTTCGTTGCATCCTGTCCCCGTGAATCGTCCAAAAGAAACAGGAAGCCGCGTAATCAAATCAATTTCGCGCCCGATCCCTGCCTTTCTTGCCTCTCGCCGATCGATACCTTTCTACCTTTCTTCTTTCGTTTTTTAACCATCACGATTTCCCCTTCGACAGAATGTGCCACAGGGAAGCCTGTTATCGAAATTGAACGGACAGAGAACAGCTTTGTACTTACGATGTAACTACACAAGAATGTTAAACGACTTATAAGTTTGCCCGAAATCACGAAAAATATCGGTGGTAAAATTGTACTAAGAACACTGGTTTTATTCATCAACTCAGTCAATGTAAGTTCGTATAAAGCATATGTTGAATAAATATAAAATATTTATAATAAATAAGATCGGTGCAATAACATGTTGACTATTTTCTCGTAGTGCTTTGAAAATAAAATTAAAAATTTTGTGTATTACGAAAAGGTTCAATTTGTCAAATACTAAGAAAAAAGTGGCTTAATTCTCTCGTGGAATGGAATAATCAAACGATTACGAGATTCAATCCACCCGTTCCGATCGGACGATCAGGCAAATGAGATCGACGATCGCGGCGCAAAGAGAATGTTTTTCATAAATTACGCTATCGAAGAGAACGAGTTTCGTGACCTAATAAATATTCAATGGACCTCCCTAGATCGTTCGCCGGCTTCTTGGCCCGTAATGGTGTCGTGATTGACATGTAAATCATAAAATACCTTTTTACTTCCCACACCATCGGAGGACCATTAAGTCGCTGCACCCTTGGGCTACCGATCCGCTCGATACCACGAGGCCGTAAACGTCCCTGGCACGCGGTATAAATAATCATCGATACGACGTCGGACTGGTTGTAATTAAGTGGACACGTGATGTACCGAAAACCATAAAACGCACGAGTTTATGGTCGCCGTACGAATCCGTGGATAGAGAAACTTAATTTGGGGAGAAGGTGAAACCGTGTAGGGTAAAAGGGTTGAAGCGTATCGGCGACAGGGTGCGTTCTGGGGTTGGCCGACGACGATGAAACTTGGGAATTTCGTTTTTCCTCCCGACGAGAAATCACGGGGTCGAAGTAGACGAGAGAGCAAGGAGAGAAACGGTGCACGTCGAAAAGTAGGAGTACGAGGAGGAGGGAAAGAGGTGGAAAGTGGAAGCAGAGGCCGGAAAACGCGAAGTAACCAGGGACCGCCGACCACTTTGCGTAATTACCAGCTACCCGACCAGGACCGTACTATTTAATCGGGCTAAAGTGCAGGCCCACTCTCGTCGTCTCTTTGTCTCACCTTTCGACTTTATCACGGTTCTCCTCGTTGCTCTCGCGTCGCGAATTTCCACCTTTCTCTTCGACTCGCACAATCTTCGTTGATGCAGCACGCGTGCAACGCCCCGAAAAAAAGAGGGAAAACCAGCGGCAAGGTCGGAAGGGAAGCGGCGTACCGAAAGGGCGGGTCTTCGTTCGGGGGATACTCAAATATTTGAGCGAGAAAATGATATTTCCCCATTTAGCGATCCGCGTAGTTCGATGTTACCCCTCGTTGTACGGGAGAGAAGAGGATTTTTCAGCGGTCCGGAAACATTTTTTCCGTTACTCGTTCAACTCGACCGATCCCTTTCATCGCGCTGAAGAAACGAACGAAAGAATCGTCGATCCACCTACGATTCTCGTCGCTCGTTTCCGGTAAATGGAAAGCCACCGGAGAATAGGTGCGGTAATTTGCTAGCGGGGACCATCGAACGAAAGAAATCCTCAAGTCCCGGACCACTTTCAAGATCTGCCAGTCGGTGACAACGCTCGTAATTGGTCCTGGGAACGGAAGCAATTTCCCTATTGGACGGGGAATGATCGGCGATTACGGAGGCCGAAAAACGTCCACGAAGTCCGGTGGCGTTTCTTCGCGGAGAAAAATTAGTCGGGAAAAGAAAGGGCCGCGGGCTGGAAGGAGGACGAATGTCTGCTGGACAGATTAAAACTGCAATTACGAGAAGAATGGCTCGCTGAGAAATGATCGTTCAACGTGGCCACCGAGGTGACTGTAAAATTGAAATAATTTAACTTGCAGGGACATTCGCGTGGTCTGGATCGTCACCTTTGTTCCTTCTATTGTCTATTGTTTCGCGCTGTTCGGTTTCTTCCTCCTTTTTCGTTAACGCTAGAAAAATCGACCAGGTCAATGCGATCTATTCACAACTTTTCCTCAACTTATATTTCACCAAGGATCGCGAAATTTTTAATTACCCCATTAACCATCGAATGATTAAATTGTAATCGATAATTGTACTTCGTTCAGAATTAAAATGCAAAATGCAAAAACCGTTAATCGAGTAATCTTCTAATTGAAAATTAGAGTTTAACTTTTAATTAAAACTTCTTAAATTAGAGGTTACAAAAGTTCATTTTAATTGAAGGCTTTAGCTCTAATCTTGATTAAAACTTTGTTCAAAGTTTTTTTAGGGATCTTTTGCGATCTTAATTACATCGGACTTTTGATATGTTGTATCAATGTACATAAAATCTTTATTTAGCGATTTAACAAGATGGTTTATTCAGATATTTGTAAGTCTCGTATTATTTCAGATTTAACCACGAATGGTGTGCTGAAACAAAAATCACCGCATTGTTTCGCTGCCTACCAGATATCTCGGCCGATAAAATTCCTTCTTTGCTCGTAGATGACGAATTCGAGGTTACTTCTCGGTTCCCTCGTTTATACTCCTTTGCAGAGTGTTCATTGCATTTTCATGCCTTCGAGCGTTCCGTTTCTCGAGCTGCATCCTCGTGTTTATGCAAAGGTTCTCACCGTTCGTTCACAATCTCAGATTGTATACGTTGTAATTGCTGGAGTACAGAAGGCGAGTTAAAAATACCGTAGCGAGCTTCGCGATTCTCCTTCGTTTGCAACGTTGTTCCAAGTACGAAGGATTCTTTTGCTTGCAGCCTCCGAACGATAAGCAGAAATTTCCATGACCGTGGTTGAAGCACGAACCGGAAGAGCTTTAATTTTCCAGCGGCGAATCGAAATTTCACCGGGACGATTTCCAACGAGTCGTCGAAAATTCGCCGGAGACCCGGTGTACTCGGAACGAGAAATTCGAGTTCACGTTCCAACATTCTCTTTTTCTGTGTCCGGGTCCGGATCCACCTCTGCCATACCGCTTCTCTGTCATCGTCGAAGCCTTCATCGCATTTTCATGTCGCCGCGTGCTCCGCTCCTGGCTCGCACAGTTCCCTCATATTTATGCAACGGTTGCACGACCGGACACGGATCTCGCCAGAGAAACGTTTTCCGCGCTCGTTTTTCTCAGCGAAAAACGCTCGCCGCCACCCTCGTTTCAAAGGCGGCTTTCGCGTTTACGCGTTCGGCCTTAGTTTTAAATTCAGGCGCGAAAAAAAGGGGTGAAGGACCACTCGTCGTTCTGTTACCATTCTGTCCCTCCTCCTATCCGCCTCTTCCTTCTCTTTATTTTCTCTCTCCTTCCGTTTTGTGATTTTGGAATGGAACCGCGTCGTTGTGCTCGACTCACCAAGAGGGAAAACGCTGCTCACTTTTGCGCCATCGATGGTAACGTAATATATCATGTTGTTGAAAAATAAAAACGGATTGAATCACAGGCCACGGTTTTTTTTTTAATAATTTTTTGTCGCAGTTGCGCACAAACAGAACACCGACAAATGCACAAATGTGCACGTATCTGACTTTTTAAAATTTCAATTAAAAAAATTTTGCAAAGAGATTAATATAAGAGGTCGAGTAACTTCATCCCACACGTTCGTAGACAGAACAAATACGCCGGTGCCCGCAAGCTCTCCGGTGAGCACTCGATCTGCCCGTGACCAATTTACAGAACAAAGCGCAGGGCGTAAATATTGTGTGGGTGTTCCAGAGACGTCGAGGGTGCTCCTTCGAAGACAGCTTTATCCGGCGCGTGTGTGCGATAAGAGGCATGACGAATCTACCATCCTTTATCGAGCCACGTACATTCCCTTCTTGAGGGTGCGCTTTTAGGAGTGCGTTAAGCAGTTTCGATTAAGAGTCTAGCTGAAACGAATGTACGGGCAGACTCCATTATCCCGGCTAATAGGGACACGTGATCGTTCTAGCAGGGTACCTTTCGACAATAGGCCACTTCACGGATATATTCATCTTTCAGCAGCAGTAACACGAAATAACAACGCGATTTTTGCGTCCGCGTTGAGTTTTTCACGGTTTATACCGAAACGCGGCGGCGATCGATCGGAATGGTACGAATAAAACGCGAACATCCAACCAGACCTCGCGTATCGGGGTTGAAACGCGAACGAGCGAAAAGGAACGAGGTACACGGCGTAATACAATCCGCTGTTGGCTACCGTACGAAACTCAATCACATTTTTTAGTGTCTTCGTCGGGATCGTTTATTACGCTCTCGCGTCTGCGTGATGTTCCATGGAAACGATGAACATATTCGGGGAAGGGACACGGGGAGAGCAAGAGGCTCGTAACGCTCGCGTTCAGCCTGGAATACCCTCTCTGCGCAGCACTCGTACGAATTCCCCGCTATCGGGTATCATTCAAAAATTGCTCCAAGGAATTCGATATTCGTGAAATGGCGGGCAGATAACCGTGACGGAGCGTTCCCGGCGAAGCCACACCGAGGGGAGCCGGCGGTTATTTGCGACTGACAGCTGTGGGTACACGTACTCGCGCGGGAAACCTTACGAACCGATGTCCATTTGGGAATTCATTAAATCTCGGGATATCATTGCTTATCCGCGAAAGGATGGTGAGAAAGAAAGCTTTGATTTGCCCTCCATCGAATTCGAACCCAGATTCACCCCTACTGCCGGTCCTTTCACGTCAGAATAAATTAAAGGATTTTATCAATCTCCGATTTTTCAAACCGTAGAATTTTAGAAACTTCTGATAATGTTGAAATTTGCGAACATTCAAATTTAAAATCTTTCAAACATTTATGTAATCTTATGTAAATAGAAATTTACCCTAGGTAAATTCATTAAATCCTATATAATGTGATACTTAGGAATTCATAAACTCCTATAGTTTGGAATTCATTAAATCTGAAACATGTATTTAGGAATTCATAAGATCCCAAATGCGTATTTAGAAATTCATAAGATCCTAAATGAGTATTTAGGAATTCATAAAATCTGGAAGCAAGCTTGTCCATCAGAGAGGAGAAAGAAGAAGGATCAGCGACCTGTCCTCGATCGTAGATTCCGGCTCATCGAGGATTTCTTTTTTCCAGTTTCTTTTCTGGTTCAGTCCCATGTATCGTTCCTCATCCCTCGGCATCGGTCGTTCACGGTCCCGGTCGTTGAATAGATTAAACGAATACACGTCGGTAAGCCAGCGCGTAACGTCGCTGGTGGATTCGAGCCGTGAATTTCAACCGTGAAAATATGCTCGTGCTCTTTGTACACGGGCCGAGACGCGGAGGCAGGATAATCCGCCGAAACGAACAAACTCGTTTCCAACCGCTTCTTCCAGCCCTACACACCGCTCGACATAATGCTAGATTATGGCTAGAGGTTGGGCCACTCCACCTACCGTTTCGCTCGTTCTCGCGTCGCGGCTGCCGTTCCTCTTTTATACGCTTTCGAAACACGCCAACGAATCGTATTCACGTCGATCTTCGAGACCTCGAAACCATAGAAGCGATTTGCTACGTCGTTCACCGGCTCGCCGGAGAACCTAAAGGATGCTCGAGAGTCCACGAATCGAATCGTCGATAACAGGAATATACAGGATCCAATGAATTCACGTGAGAATCGCTGTTTGATCAGCGTGTTTCGAACTCGGTGAAACATTCCGCTGGAACGGAACCATGAATCAACACCAGCTTCCGGCGGTTAAGGACACCTGAACCTTAATTTTGCTTACTCCACAAATAGGCCAAGTTCTGTGTAACACGTTCAGATCTTTGTGAGTGTTCCGTCTTGTTCGGGGAACTTTGTCTACCTCACGTGGTGCGGTAATTGCAAGAGCAAGCAGAAGAGCAGTGGGTATCCGATAACAATTGTGGTATTTGAAATGTCAAATTGAATTTTCAATGGCCCGTGCCAATTTATATTACTAATGAAAATAGAGAACCGTTCCATCAAAATTTAACTGTTTTCATTTTCAATCTACGGGGCTAAAACAAATCAATCGTTCAACAAGAGTTTAAATTTATATTTGATTCGAGGCTTTTAAAAAAGCTTTTATTCTACAGGCTGTAAAATTTTAATAAAACCGTGCAAAGTTTACCTTTATTCTAATAAAACTGAGCATTACACAAAAATCGTGAACCGCGTTAACCGTTTTTAATTCTACAAAAGTGAACCACGAATCTCGGTTGAGATGCAGACAGCCACGCAACAAAACAGCGCCAAGTAATCACACCTTTGGTCGCAGAGGAAAATGCGATCCTCTAACTCCGAGGGTGAAAGACAAGCTGCCGCAAAAATGGAAGCGGTCCGTGCTCTGTAGCGAGTAATTTGCGATGGAAAGATCAAAGCCGACGTTTTCGCGGACTACAAGCCCCCATCGTGGAAATATTTCGACGAGAGGGCGGATCTCGCGCAAAAATGAAAAACCACGGATCCTCGACACGCACGTGGCTGCCCTGCCAGGCGGAGGGCAGCGGCGCGTCAAAATTGATTTTCGAGCGAATGCGCCACATTGACCTCTGGCTTCATTAAGCACCGCCGCGCCTCGCGTTTCGAATTAATTATACATTCGATTTTTGCTCGCCTATCGACGGATAATATGCTGCTGCGCTCTCTCACATTTTCACCGTCTTTCACAATTAACCGTATCGTCTGCGATCTTTTATCTTTTTTACAATTACGAGATTCGACTAAGATGTAGGTAAAAATACGTAATGATTAGTGGTTGAATTAAACATGAAAATAAAGACAAATGTAAATAACGTAACCACAGATTTCAACAATCATATCACAAATCTATTAATTATTCCAGTGATCTTCTTATGCCCTTTATTCAAGATCCTATCTTTTTACTTTTCCCAATATAGCAAAAACTTATTGACTGACAAGAAATCTTACAGACTAATAAATACAATTTCCAGAGGTAAGATTCTTTCGTCCCCAGTTACGAACTGCAATAATTCAAGTATCTACTATCTACGCACATGCGAGAGCATCGAGTCCCAACTTCAACGTTTCCCAGGGACCATTCTTCCGTTCCCAGTGATAAAGTGCGAAGATGTATAAACATTCCAGCGAGTCAAACATATATCCGTAATCTATAATCAGGCGTGATTCTGCACACCACTTTTAAATTCCGACTTCATTATCCCAGCATTTTCTATTTGCCTCAAGATTCATCGTACAAGTCTATACAAGGTCCGACGTAGATCCTCGAGAAAAAACCGAGCGGCCTTAACGACTTTCGACGAACAGCCATAAAAAAGCTTTAGGTACACGCAGTAACTTCCGTGATCGTACACCATCGTGACTACTCATTAATCCACGAGCAAGCCAGCCAAGAGTTCACGATACCGGCCCGTCGTGATCCTTCCAATTATTAATAGTTGACCGTATATCGACGACGGTTCTCCTTATCCGGGCAAGCTCTGCGTGGCACGAGAGATTTCCGAGCCAGTTCGTCAGGCTTCCGAACAACGCGCGACCTCGCGTCGCTTACACACGCATACCGAAACCATTAATTACGACTCATTAGGAGAGCAACCGCCATCTGTCCCGAGCGGGCTGTGAATCACTCTTAATCATTTCATCTAGAGTCCAACCGCGGTGACTACTGCCTCGACCTCGACTATCACCTTTTCTCTTCTACGTGTTGCTCTTCTCTTCCTTAACGCCGTCAACGAGCAAAAACGAAAACGAATTTGCGAGTTTCGCGCGAATTGACTCACTGATCGATGGTTATAGTTAGACTCGTATTGCTTCGTTAGGGAAACGGTGGTTATTGACTCGCCAGATTGATCGGTGATCTAACCGTGTAATTAAGTTATTGTGCCTGCGGGCTCCTGATCTCTTACTCTTTGATCAGGTACTATTTATCTCTATGTATTCGCTAGGAAACATTCGTCGAGTGGATAAGCTTTAAACATTTTTTGATCTTTGAGTTTACGTATTGATCCTAAAGGAAGTGGTGGAGGAATTGTTCAGAGTCGACAATTTAACAGGAAATTTGCTCAGAAGATTCAACTTTGCCAAACATGTTTTTTCCATCTTCTGTCACTGGAGATTTATGCACGACCCAGTTGCATGAGTCAGCCTATACATCTCGCGAAAACCTGTAAGTTATTTTAGAGCTCCGTTTGGCAGCACAGTCGCTCTGCAGATTCGACGACAGCTGAAAAATGAAGGGAAACACCCGGGGGAGTACTTGATCGTTCGAACGACGCCGTGCGTCTCGCGAGCTCGCGAGACGACGGAAGCTCGGATGAATGACGAGATCGTGAACCGTGTCGCTCTCGATGAATTAGCTCTCGTTTCTAGTTTAAAGAGAATTATGACGCATCGATATATCACAACGGTTATCGCGACATTATCGAGCCAAACTAACGATTCAAACGGAGTTTCGATTCAAACTGGAAAGTTAGAAAAGCTGTGCTAATTATGAATCCTACAAACAACGTATACCGATTGCGAAGACTTGGCCGGCGCAATTGCAGTTTCGAAACAGTTTCAATGGCACTCCCAATTAATTTTGCAACGGCAAAACAACATTAATTGCAGTAGAAATAATAGTGGTGTAGTCGGCACACAATGTATCGTGTTTAATTATCAATTATAACGGCACGATAACGATACCTGGACCAGCGTTATTGTTTCTCCGACGGCGGTTCCGTGTCGATGCAGGCGTGCGTTTCCGAATAATTAGGCGGAAAATGAATTTGACGGAGGAACATCGTGGATGGCGAATGTGGGTCAGCACCACCCACTTTCGAGTAAAAAGGAATGGTCAACGTGTTCAGTCTGGAACTGGCGTAAATAATGACCCGCTTGTTTCTTCCTCGTCATCGAGCCAGGATTCACCAGCTGACGTTCCGCTTGGAACGAAAGATGGTCGCCGTTTCTTGGTGTGCGACGAGGAAGGAATATGACGAGGACGTGCAGTGGCGTAGTTACGTAGAGACCAATATGGACCTTACTCATACTCACACTAATACTCACATACTCGTCCATATAATATGACTATTCATATAGCGTAAGAATCCAACGCTAAGTTACATCACAAACATATCACAGCTAATTGAATTATATTCGAATTTAATTACATTGTGATCTAATTTGATCACTTCAATTTCATGATATTTCAATCACGTTGTAATAGCATTACGTAGCTCAGACTTATTAATTAATTCAATTACTAATTTCTGCGATATGTGTGTAATTTAATATCGTTCCTGTTTGGATATGGACGTATAAATAGTTCCATATTCATCACTGGTAATTGTAGGTTTCCACCTTTTATTGTTAGTATCGGCTCAAATTCTCACGGAAAAGATGCGAATCTTGCGTTAACGGCATAAAATGACTAGTCAGAAAACAATGATTGATTTCGAAGTATACAATCTGACATTACAACAGTTCGACGAAAAAGTTTCCATAAAAAGATATGGAAGACCAGGTACGATTAGTTGTTAAAGAACCTCCTTGTAGCATGTCGTGACCGCTAAACAAAATTTCCAATTACGCCAATGTGGGCCAGAATGTCCCAGTAAAATACGAAAAGCCAAGCGCCGATGGCACGAGCATGCTCCGTTATTTAAAGGCCATTAAAAGCGCTCATGTAGCTCGGAAGGGCAGGCTCGAAACCGACTCGGGAAACGAATTCGTAGGAAGCAGTCAGCGAAAGGTCGACGAGCATCGTCGGAATAGAAACGAAAAAGAGTGGTGAACCGTGTTTTTTTTCCGCTCCCTCGACTGAAAATTCGTGTCGCGATCCGCTTTCTCTCTTCTTTCCGCCTTCGATCGGCCGATGCCGACTGAGATTTACGAGCTGAAAAAGCGTCGTGCTCGGAAACGAGAATTCTTCAACGTCAGGGGTAATTAAGTTCGGCGAGAATTTCGGTAACAGATGGAGGCTCGAAGTCATTAAACTTCGAAGCGTTCGCAAACTGGTTAATTCCTGACACCCGAATTTCAGATTGTCCCCGGTTGAATAATAACCGAAAACTTGGCGCCGGATGCCATCTCGTCGTCACCGTTAGCTTTTCTAGGCGTACCCGCGGCTCGTGTTTCGGAGGATCAATGGATCGATCGATTTCCCTCCGTTGAACGAGAAAAACAAATTTTTCCGTTCAACTTCGCCGTTCCCGGTCGACCGACTAAAACGCGAACTTCTTTCGATCGGAACGAAGTTCCGATCCCCTTTTCGACGCTGTCGTTACTCCATTTGATCGTAATCACTCGATCCGATACGGTCGACTTAGCCGCGTTGCCCGTGCTCGCTCCATTCCATATTCTGCTTTCGTCCGTAAATCTTCGAACTTGTTTGAAAGCCCCTCTCTCGCTCTCTCGCTCTAGCGCACCAGAGCCAGCAATGGGGGTTGGCGAAGTTTCCGACGTGTGAAGCTCAAAGGAACAAAAATAAACGTCGAAATAATTCTGGCTGCGCGATCTCTGGGGGCTTTCGAATAAAGTTTTTAATATACGAGCTCATACACGTACTTTCAAAGCCTCGAAAACATTTCTATTCATTCACCGTCGACCCTTTGTTCTTACCCACCTTTTACTGTTTCCATTTCTGTTCTCCTTTCCTCTCCCCTCAATTTTTCATCGATGATATTTCACCGCTGGAAGACGCGGCAAGAAACGCTACCCGAAAGATCGTTCACCCACGTACGACAATCGACTCTCGACGTCTAATGGACGATTCTCGAGGAACGACGCGTCAACGGTCTTTCGACCCCTCTCGGCCACCAAAAGACATTTCCTCCGGTTCTGAAGGCAACCGGACCGAGGCTAATCCATGATATCGTTCGTACTTCATTAAGGGCCATTTCCAGCGGACCGAGCAGCGATCCGTGATTTATCGACTCGATCCACTTCATTCGACTCGCTCCCGCAGTTCCTCCGGTCGATTCTCTACGAGTTATTTATTCGATCCGATTGCACACACAGCGACCTCGATAACGTGTACGCGTACGGACGCACCAATCGATTATCCTAACCATTCGAATATGTTTCCTGCTATTCATTAACGGCCCAATGATTTATTTGTTCTAGAATATATAATAAACTGTACACCCGTGCACGAGTTTCTTTATGATAGCGATTTATCAAACTTTTAATTTTTCAAAGGACATGACTATATTAAAAAGTAATATAGAACCCTCTTTTTGTACAGTTACACATTAATCGTTTCGACATTTTTAATCCAAATCTTTTAATGGAAATAAGTAGTATTTATAAACACGTCCTTGCTTGAATAATCAAAATAATTCAGGTATGTTCTTTAAAACGTGAACATTGCAATAAATTAGCATGAATAGCAATAAATTAATAAGTTAGTAGGCTGACTTTCATTCTACGTAGCACCACACATTGAATATCGAATATTCATACATGCCTTCATGCAAATTACAATTTCTCAAAATTATTAAAAATATCTCACGCAACGATCGGTTTGTCCCAAAGGAAATAAGCAATGAGTTACAGCAAAAGTCAATGCACGTTTAGTGCCCATTACGGACACGATGATAAACTGGGGATTCTTGAAAAAGGTTAATTCGGCGATAAAAGGGGTAAGATGGAGATCCTACAATAAATATAGGTAAAAAAAAAGGAATCTCATTCTTTCCCAGCGCGTTTCATCGCCACGAGCTGCGATAAAACATCGACTACCATCCGAGAAACCGGGGGATTTGTCCGCTTTATTTATCCGCTGAAACGCGTAGAATGCGGCCATCGAATGGGTATTTTTCAAGCGGCGCCGCAGGATTCTCCACCCTCCACACCGCCCGGAGACATTTCCCTTCGCCGCGGGAACTTGCTCGACCGAGACTAATCCAAGATATCGTTTCTACTTTGTTAGGGGCCATTCTCCGTGAAGCAGCCCCGATACGTGATTTACCGATCCCGACTGCACGAATTACCTCTTCGTGGTGGTTCTTATCCGTGGCCGGGTAACTTCGCTGGCTACCAAAGGGCCCGTAACGAATCAATTTCTCTTATTGTCGAGCCGTCTCTGTCTTTCCCCTACGGTTTCGCTCCTTCGGCTTCGTACCGGCGCTTTCCGTGACCTGTCCCCTCGAAAACAACGAATCGTAATGAAGCCGTTCGATCCGGGTGTCCCGAGTAGCAACGATAAAGGGAAAGCGATTTAATCGAGAGAGCCTAAGCCGCAAATGAACCGAGCAGAACTCGAGGAGGCCGCGAGCGATCGACGAACGTTGCAAGAGGGTGCAGACGAGGGCGATGACGACCAAACGAAAGGGGAGATAGATAGTAAATAGTTGGAACTCGGAAATCGAAGAGAAGCGAGGACAAGAAGGAAGATCAATTAGCAGGAGAACTTATATATAATCCTCCGTAGTCCACCCTTTCCTTCTTTCGACCAGGATGACTCTTCCTCGCGTGCACACGCACACCCTGCTCCTTTTCACCAGGACATGGCATTTTTTAATTAATCCTCGAGTATTTTTTATGAGAATTCCGCGCCACGATCGTGTCAAGCACCCCTCTATAACGGTGGGGCTGAGAAAATTCATATCGTGCGTATTCGACTAAGCGTATATAACGTATTTTCAATTTCGTGCTTCTACAGAGAAGAATTTGGAACGTTTTGCTGTATGTCATTTTCATACATTTAAAGTAGACTGAACATGAGGAAGAATAATACGACACTTAAAATTTTACGCCAGTTATAGAACAACCATTTAAGTACTTACTGTTAATGAAATGAACTTTGTCTATCGCAGTGCAAAACCGAATAACATTGCATAAATAAAAATAAGGTGAATGGAACTGATCCTATAATATAAAATCTGTAGCCAGCACATTTCACCACATACTACCACATCTCAGACTGCGTTCAATATCACCTTAAAATTTTTGCCTACAAAAGTAAAGCGTTTAAAAAAAAACTTCGTGACAGGATTTTTTGTCATTCCCGCTAGTGCTGCTGAAAAATCGAAAACACCCCGTAGAGCGTACGCGTGTACGCGCAAGGAAGGACCCTTGAACGCGAGGGTTGCGACGGGGACCTCTCGGTTAGGTAGGCAGGGTGTCTCGGAGCGGCCCCGGAGGGGTTGGTAGGGGGCTGAAAGGAGGTAAATAACGCGAAGCGAAGGGGCGAGGGTACGTCAGCCTACTATGATTAATATCGTTGCGGCATGCAATCAGATCAGACATATATATGTATGCGCACGGCCGGCCATTCGAATTACACCCGCCGCTGGGAGGAACGTTGTTCCTCCCCTCTCCTTGTCTCTCACTCTTCCGCAGGATTTCTGTTTTCTCGAGGCGGTGGTTCAGCGTCGAAAAACACCGGTCAAACCCCCGACAACCGAATGATTCACGTGGCCGACGAATTAATTCCGCGTTCGACTGCCAGCCACTTAATTAATCCTAATTTAATTTTAATTCCTTGATTCAATTTCCTCCCTTTGTACCGTCGAGCTACGCCCTCGTGCTCTGCGGTCTACGCACGCTTTGTACTCGGCGGAGTCGTGTGTTAATATTCGTGCGTTTGCGTAAAAATGTTACCCCTTCGCTCCCGAAATTCCGCCGATCCCCTCCGAAGCGTTTCGGTAAACACCATGGCGGACTCTCGAAATTTTATGACGCTAGCCAGTTCGCGACACGCGTACCTCCCTCATATTCTGTACCGAAAGGGTTACCGGATAGGGAGAAAGAGACCACCCCGATCTTCTCGACTCTAGTCGAGCAACGATCCGAATGTCATTAATACGACGGGGATCGGAGCAAATGTTGACGGTACAAACACGACATCCGCGTGTGCGAGCAGTTACTTATTGAAACGCGGTAAATATATGCTCGACGACGTCACTTAACGTCCGTGGACGAAATTCCGGTAGACGGGCAATCATGACGCTTAGGCGATCATCGTTGAACGTTCTAACGAAGATGCATCGGGTAATCGATATGCTCCGATGATTGCCAGATACGTTTAGAATCGCTGCTTACGACCAGGGGATGGGTCAATAGAGTCTATTGAATAGAGGGGTTCAAATAGGGCTCTACATTCAAGCTGTATAGTTTCTATCGCGATATAGAACTCGTTACTCGAATGAACGATGTTGCAGCACTCTGGACCGCATACTGTGCTCTGCTTTAGGGCTCCGTTTCGAGATATTGTATAGAACACATTGATGATCTATGAGACATTTCTTTATACGATTCTGCCCGAAGATTTACGTTCCTATCTACCCTACACTGCTATTACGTCCAACTAAAGGACTTTATGACGTTATTGTACTGCGATGAGGACTATATTATGTAACTTTGAATTAGGTTGCACTGTTTTACCTATTATTTCTGCTTTGGCGATTCTTATATGTATACACATTTATTTCATATTCCTTAATGGAGTTTAAACTAAGGGTATGTAGAAGTGATTTACTACTACAAAGAACATTTATGTAATACAGTGTTGGTAACTCAGGAAATTTGTACAATTTGGCTGTTCGTTTAACTCAACCCTTAATAGACATCATATTGAATTTTTACAAAATAGAACATTATTTGCATAAATGTATCAATACAGTAATTTCATGCGTATCGAGGTTTAATAATCTTTCAGGAGATACATCAATTTGTAAGATCAGTCAGATAACAAGAATGAAAGAATAAAATAAGTGCCTATACCAAATACCTTAACATAACAGAATAATTATAAGCACATAGATAAAAGAATGGCAACCAGCAAAGTCGAACAAACACGGATTGCCGTAAACACCGGCCAGGAGAAATAAGTGCATTTCGTTACGATACAGTGCATTATCTTGAAACAACATCGTTAAAGAAGCGTCGTAAAACGTGGGGGCTGGTTGGCGTGCACGAACTGAAAAGTGGCTCGGCGAGGAACGACCCCATTCGCCGACTGCCGCCATTACTCGATCCGCTTAATTATTCAACCGTATTATCCCGGTAATTAACTCCGGAACAATAATCCACCGAGACACTTCCTGACTGGAATTTTCGGAACAATATGATTCGCGGTTAGAGGGTGAGACATGCACCACTTATACCGCATGTTTCTAAGAGCGGCTACATCGTTTGTTGCACGTACCACGATTCTTCGTGGCAAACGTTCATTGTCTTGATCTAATTACGGACACAATTTCCTCGATACACGTGCAACAAGCAAGAACAATTGAATCAATGCTAGTACTGTAGGTTAGTATACATGTTTGATATTCTTGTTACGTGCGAATTACATTGTGAAGGATGAAAGGACTCGAATCACTCGGCAAAGTGCTCTTAATTAATCCTAGATTTTAGGTTTGGATTCTATTAAGGTATTCTCCAAATATCTTGGAACTTTAGGGAGAATTATATATAAAATCACTGGTTAGTGAGGTGCTACTATATCCCCATTTTTTTTGTTGTTGTTGAAAAAGTTGATATTTCTTAATCGAAAGCAGTAAACAGCAGATGTAATATAAAAATCAATTGAATTGTACGAAAGTCGAGAAGATGGCGCAGGAGGCGTAGAGCAAGGGCCAAGAGAAAAGAAAAGAAGTAAACGTAATTTCCATCGAGAAAGGTACGCTTCGACGCTAATCGCCGGCGCGAAATCACGCGGGCAAAGATTTATGCGCGGAAGGCGTACGTACACTCGCGTCTCTATTATTAAAAGCTGCGTAATAACCGGGGGGCACCCCTCGCCGACTTTCGAGCAGATGAAACGATCGTAAATCATTGGCGAATTGGACGACATGTTAATCTTGTTTCGCCCCGAATCCGTGGGCCAAGCGTGCGCGAAAAGAATGAATGGCCGCGGTACGGTTCAATATGTTTCATTCAATTTCTTGCACGACGTGACTCGAGCCCCGGCTTCAAGTAATCGATGCCTCCGAGCACCGTGCGAAATTCATCCTATCGATTTTCTCTCGGATAACGTAAATATTGGAAGTATCGCTCTTAATTGAGTTAAGAAGCAACAGCATGCGAAGCGAGTAGAATTTCACGAATTATCAATTAATTTACTCGTCTATCGTGCTCCCCTGACAGCTGCTCGCTAAGTAAAATCGTTTGAAGTCATCGCTGAAAGGGTGTATCTTCTAGAGTTCTGATTTATTAGGTCATTCCGTAAATAATATCGTGTTTTCGATCGACAGGGGTGAGAATATGAACACTTACTTTCAATCAGTCGATGCGTCCATCATTTCCTTTCTACCACTGTTCTCAAGGATTTTTGTACTACTGAAAAATTTCTATTATTTTTAATTTATTTAGAAGGGTTTAAAAACTGCCTATCTCAATACCATAGTGGTTAAGTATCACATCCTTAATGAAATTAAATAGTATGCCATTACGCAGTAAGATAAAGTATAACCCCCCAAATGACTTTCAGCACAAAACTTCGTCAACTTTAATTTTCACAGTTGTTTGAGAACAAAATGATCAGTTGAAACAAACATAACTTGAACATCAAAACGAAGCAAACAGTGTGTAATATCGATCGCAGGAAATTCTGAAACGTAGAAAAGCTGTTGCACCAAATTCCGCGTTCACCAAAGACGAGGCTGAATCCGAGCGAACACGTATCTCGAGAGAGCTCCGACATTCCAGGAGAGCGAGCGCGAGCACGCACGTACGAGCGTAACAACGCGTAAAATCCTCTCGTCGGTCTGTTCCATCCCTGCTTTACGATGGTACACGCGTGTAGACACGAGGAACACGCGCGTACGTAGCCGTGGCGAGCGCACGAGAAGAGTCGAGTATCGAGAGGACGGCGCGCCGTGCCGCGTCAAGCGTATACCTGTAATTTCGATGTCGCCATTGTTCGTCGGATGCGACGATTAACGTCCCTTTAATAGCTTCGCCGACGATAGACCGGCTGAGAGGCCGATAGCGAGCGCGATTTCGCCCCTTCCTGTAATTCGCGCCGCCGCGAGAAGCGTTTCGATACCGGGTCCAACGTAATAGCTTCGACTAGCGAGGAACGCTAGCGAGATCATAATTGCGATCGTGCAGAACTGCAACTTTCTCGCGCGTCTTATCGGCGCGGTATTTATTCCGACAGGGATTATACACCTGCTGGAATTCCAAGGAATTCATCATGGGTTACGTCGATACGTCGCCATGCTGTATTTATTGACGTCGTTTGCTGATATCTCAATTTAGGAATTTACATTGTTCAGAATTTGGACATTTGGAAATGAACATTGGGTATTTGGAGAACTGCCGAATTAGAAAATTGAAAAATTAAGTATTTGATGATTTGGAAATTGGAGATTTGAGGACTTGATAATATAGGAGTAAGGGATTTGATGATTTGGACATAGTATGGAAACTGATAATTTAAAAATGGGGTATTTTAATAATTTGGATGACTCATTGAGAGTTTAGAGAGTAACAATAAGATACTTAGAAAATTAAAAAGTTCATAAACTGAAGACTTGAAAATTTAGGAACTTCACGGATCTTTAAATGAAGAGAAGTTGTGTGGTAACTGGTCGAAAATTTGGGAATTTGAAACATTTTACTTGAAGTGCCCCATTTGCCCGGCAGAAACCACAGTTTCATCGGCCGAGTATTATGACCGACGCGAGCATTTTACATAAACGAAGCAAAGTGATTTTCCATGGTGCAGGGGGACAACGGATCCCATTAGACTCGGTATCGGGCTCTTGCGAGGCCCACAGCTCGACCGCATCGCGTCGTCTCAGTTTTATGGCGAATCGCTTTTAGCAAGTATCTAAATGGTGTTTCCACGGCTAAACGGCTCGTATATACCGGCAACATTCGCCCCAGTCGCGAGAATCCGTCGGAGGACTCATCTTTATGCTTCCCTTTCGATCGTGCCGGACTTTTTTAATGCTTTCCATTACCGGTACACGGATAAGCCGGCCTCGAAAATGTAGACACTAGCGAAATATACGATCGACCGTGGCACGAGGAATGCGAGGCTCGTTTGGCCACGTGCTTCTTCGCAAATCATGCGAATTTCTTATCTCGTTCGTTATCGAGTTAAAGCTCGAATCGGAGATCGAAATCCGACAGCCGGCGAAACAAAATGGAAAACGGAGTTGTGTACGTCGGGATCGATAACTCTGTTTGCTCGCAACGAGTCATGTCTTTCGGTCAACTATAAATAAAAACTGGGCTACAGATTTGATTATACGCGTAATTAATTTAACCGATTCTCAATTTCCTGCGACCGAGTTTGCGCGATGTCGAAAACTGCTCAATGGAAAAATGATTCTCTGCTCGATTCGCGATCTATTATGAAAAACTGATTCGCGCCGGTCGCTATTCTAAAGCTGTCTGATGAATAGAGCGGGAACGTGCGTTTTATAACTTCGACGGGCAGCTCTACGGACGCCATTTTTCAATCTCCGCCACTGGTTCGCTTTATTGCTTTTCGATTCTGTATCCTGTGAATCTTTTTATATCCGTCTCTTTTTATAACCGTACAGAAACAGAAATATCGCTCGACGATTCCCGTCGATAATAAAAAAAATTGTTTATTTTTTTCGCAACAGCCCGCGCCAAAAAATCGCTCGACTGTAATCGCCCGCTCGAAAATCCGACGATCGAGCCAGACGAAATCACGGTTACATACCGATTTCGAGAAAACGCGTTTCCACCTTATTAAACGCAGGTGATAGCGCAACAAAAGTGGGAAGGTAGGTAGTACGGTCAGGAACGAGCCAACATAAATCCGCTTATCCCCCGCGCCGACGTCCAGCAAACAAAGCTACGGATTTCCCGTGGGACTTTACATACTGACGTGCCGACGAGAGAATTCTCAGGTAGATTTCAGGTAATCCTGCTCTACCTCCGCACCCGTACGGGTCTTCTTTCCGAAAGCCAGTACGCGCAAATGGAGACGCGTTCAAGAATGTCGAAAATTTCAACCTTTTCACGCGTACATAATTCTATAGCACTTTTCTTGCTTTTTAACCTTCAAACTATTTAACACTTCCAGAGCCAAACGCATGATTGAACCCCTTAACATTACTGCTTAGCCTCTGGATAATTACAGAGAAAAGTAGTTACAAAATTAAC
This sequence comes from Megachile rotundata, assembly GCF_050947335.1. NCBI lineage: Eukaryota > Metazoa > Arthropoda > Insecta > Hymenoptera > Megachilidae > Megachile > Megachile rotundata. The sequence goes on along the minus strand of NC_134991.1, from coordinate 6,441,354 downwards.
AGAGAATTTAGATCATAAATACGAATTAATGATTTTAATTTATGTAAATTATATACAATTATATAATTTTATATGTAGAAAATATTGGTTATTTTTTATAGGAGAAAGTTCAATTTTTCTTTGAGATTAAAAAGCTCTCTAAGGGATAAGCTCTAGTCCCCTCTGAATATACTGATAGGTAATTTGCAAAACATAGAGCAGCTTTTGGCAAATTTTTTTTCTGGTGTGGAACAATTTTATTTCGCAGGGAAAATACGTCAGAGCACGAACGAAAAGCAATCTCGACGGGGATGAAATAGGAATTCGCGAGTACGTTACCCGGAATTTTCCACTTCCATGAAATATTCCGACCGCTGTATCGAGACACGTCCCGCGATATCGTGAAAAACGTGGCTCGTTCTCCGGAAAGGAGCATCGAAAAGCTCGAAACGTCCATCGGTTAATCGTTATTGCCGTGCCAATAATGACGTTCCCGTTGTCTTTGTTCATGGGCGAACAATAATGGTCGCGCGAGACCCGTTGTTATCGCGGGTTTCACCGAAAGCCATCAATTTTACGGAGGCCAGTCGTTCCAGCTCGCAGCCAGTTCGATATTTTCGTTTCTCCCGAAAGCGGATCGTCCGGTATAGCCGATTAAAATGGACATGGTCGCATCGCTAGTCCTCTATTAATGCGTCGTTGCATAGATAAAACACCGCCATGCTACTCGGTTCACCATTCCCCTTTTCACTCCCGAAAATTCTATAACCATCAACAACCTCGAAAATAACTCCTCTCTAGCGACTGTTACGTTAATCAAATTAACCCTTCAAATGCTTCGCTTAGTTAATAGAAATTCTGTTATGTTACACTTGACATAACAACTCCTATCTTTGATTTGCGTTATGAAAATTTTCAAATTCTAAATTTCGAAATTCTTGCACTTCCAAAATTGTTAAATTCCAAAGTGCTGAAATCTCTAAATCGCTAAATGTCTCATTTCTAATTTGATAATACGAGTATGAGACTCGTGGTACCGTTAGCAGAGACGGAGCGAAGGAACGTAATTTACAGCGCTTTAAAGGCACGTTTACGTGGACACGCCAGCAACAAAACCGCTGTTACGCTAAAAAACAAAGAAGCACGAGAGAAACGGCACGTAAAATCGCGACCACGTGTTCCCAACGACGAGAGACAGAACCTCACGGAGACAACGTAAAGATGCGTCACTCCGTCTTCGTTCTTCGCTCGCGAAGACGATACTCTCATCCCGTGAGGCAGCAGCGCGGCTGTCTTTAATAAGACGCTTCCTTATTCTCCTGGCCATAAAGCAAACATAAATTACGAAGGGGCACGCCGAGGCCACGAGACGGAGAAGATGGTACTGACCGGAACACACAACGTATTGGCCCCACCCTATGCTTTCTCCTCCTTCTCTGTTTCGCTTCTTTCTTTCTTGCGAACAAGTAACGCGAGAATGTCGTGTCTCCCGAACGTCGAGGGTGGCCAATTGGAATACAAATAATACCTTAAGTAACGCAAACATTTAGGAAATGTTCAAACACTTAACAAATGTCAAGGTCGAGTTAAGATCGTTACAACACTCGTTTCATAATTATATCATCAATAATTTTACCCTGTTTTGTAAATTATCTTGTTTTCTGATCTACATCAGAATCGCAGACAGAGTCTCCATTTTACGAGAGCACAAACTTTAAGTATGGAAAACATAACCGGAAAGAGGATTTTATCAGTAGGGACTGACACCGGCATGTAAACAGAGGGGTGGTAATCCTTTCCTTTACGACGCTGCTTCTAAAAGGCTACACGAATGTTGGTCGAGCGTTGTTTACGCGGATCTTTCTGCGAGAAAACGCCAGTTTTACGCGACTGAAAAGCCCTCTGGTTCTTTAGCCTGCTTTTATGAACAAGATAAGACCGGGCGTAACAATCTTCTTTATCGAATTGGGTTTATTAGAAAACAACGAGATCGTTCTATACTTAGTCGTTTGTATGAAAAACTGGCGTTGAAGATGAGTTTCAAAGGAAGATTAAATTTCTGAAGACTGTTTGAGATGTTCTTCACATTGACCTCTAGTCAACATAGATTGTATGGAATGTTTAAAATATCATATTAATGCAAATTACATGCATATAGCAAATAGTGTAATATATATTAGGAGAATAATATCTAATAACATCTAAAAGTGATGTTAGGTCCATAAGAGTCTAAATCCACTATTTGAAGATTAATAATTTGCTTATTTGTTACCATAAGTTCCCCATTTACTCTCGAAATATCTCGACGCAACTTTACACCTTCTCCCCAACTGTACATATTTATCTAACTTCGAGTTCCGTCTACTCTCGGATGATCGAAATCATTGCCGATATTGCGTTACATCCGTTGCAATATCAAAGCAGCTCTCCGTGCGTACAACGGTGCCATTTTCCTAGACGTTTCTTTTACGACAGTCGTTTTCGTTCGAAATCCGCCACGCGTGCACCGGTTGAATAATTTTATAGCGTGCCACGAAACTGTTTCTAGCTACGACGTACCCTGTAAAATGACGGAGCCTGACGAAACAGCGAGCTGCCTTTTTCACCGGCATCCGAACTTTACGATGGGGTGAACGTAAATTCGAAACACGTGGAAAATTTCTGCAGACTTCTAACTCAAATATTTGTCGTTCGAGGTTGAAAAGCTTGTCGACGAAAATTTCATTCCGTGAACGTCGCACCTTTGCACGGGTCCGCTGCTCGACACGCTGCCATTTTACGCGTTGTAAGTTCCAGCAAATGGCGCACTTTCTTCCGGTTGAAAGTGACCGTTGCTGGATCGATAACGTCTTCAAAACCAGCGATGGGCACATCATGTGTCCAGGTTATGGAGAACGGGTACATTGAAGCGACTTGAGATGAGGGAGCCTCAAGATTTAGAATTTAGGGTTAAGAAATTGGTTTGAAAAAGAGTCTTGGAACTTTAGGTATTTGGGACATGGAATTTTGGGGAAACGAGAATTTAGAAATTTAAGCATTTGTGAATTTAGGGGTTCAAGACTTTAGGTATTCAGCACATGGAAGATACAAGATTTTCTTGGGAACTTGGAAATTTTATAATTTGAGACTGGACTTTTTGAGAAATGAAGATTTGGGGATTTAGCATTTTACTCAAAAGTAAACAAGGAGGGAAAGTTATCTTTAACTGTTGCATATTTTTAACAAAGGAAATATGAGGCAAAGGTCGAAGGAAGCGGGCCACAGGTCTCGGAAAATCGTGAGTCGAGAATAGAAAACCGGCGCTGCATCCAGGGAGGTCGTCGTAAATGCGTTTTATTGCCGTTGCGGTTGGAGATTCGCGAAGGCTTTATTAACTCGCGTCTTGATTTAGGACGCGTCTCGTCTCCCTTTCGAGACATCATAAACGCACGTATAACGCTGATACGCTGGCGTCAGGGTTGTGTAAGGCGGCTGCAATAACGATAAATTCGACAGGATGACACGAGACAGGTAAAACAACGTGGATGCATTCTTTCGTCGAACATGTTCGGTAGTCGCGAAACGGCAACGATTCTCGCGCGATTAATTACACCCCGAAACAAGCTAATCTCGCTTGCTTACAAAGGCGTAATATAACGGCAGATCGGCATGGCCAGATAACGATTAAATTTATTAACTCCCCGATAAAAAGGAAAGGTATTAACTCATCCGGCGATCTGATACAGGAAACACTACAGGGGTGTAAACTGTGGTGCTCACGAAATCGGGCCGCGATATCTTAACCAGGGGGTGGCAAGGGCGAAGGGAGACGTTGCATACGTCGCGCAAATCGATCCTCCGGGGAGCTATTATTGATATAATCACTCTGGCCGTGCGTGTCACCCTTGCTACCGCGACAGTCATCCACCTTAATCCTCCTCCATTATCGTTCTGCATCGTACGGACCGTACAGAAATCATCTGAGCGTAGCCCCGAACGAGGGAACCGCTTTTTACTATAGGACAATCGTTACGCTATCGCGCGTCTCGAATCCCCCTTGGAAAATTGAAACAAAAGATTCCTCGCCAACGAGGGGATGCAATCCATGCGGCAACTTTATGAATCTTGTCTCGTGAATTCCTCTGATCGTCTCGTAAAGTGATCTGACGTTTATCGCTCGACTGGGAACACTCCTGATCAAGGCTCTGTCTTATCACAATCGAAAGGTATGTCCTTTCTATATAGGGGCTTTCGCTTTAATCTAACGAAATTATCTTCCGAATTATTTATTCTTAGGACGCTTTTTATAATGGACACGTTGTAGACACAAGGGTTGAGCCGAGGACACTAGGATATTCCGTAGATATAAGGGTTGTTCAGGTATTCCCATCGATCGTTCAGGTATAGTTAAGTATCCTGTGGACATACGGTAGGTAGACTTTTGGTGGATTGTTTAGGTATGGACTCCTCAGAAATTTTATGGTCTTTGTCCTTTGTTAGACCATTTTAGTCGCTCTTAACCTATCATCCTTCAAGTTAGATCCCGTTTAAACAAACATATGGAAGACATTTTTAATCTGCAGTATTCTTTATGTCTCACCTAGAACGATAAGTTGCTAACTCTTTGTATCGCCAAATTTTTTGTACTTCTACGTTTGAATCATTTCATAACCTCTTACAAATCTTCATATCAAAGGGGTTATGGAGTTAAGTACGCATCTAACCAATCTTCCTCAGGTCTTCAGCTATCATCGTGTTCTAATAGCCATCGACACAGCATCTCGGACATAACCTAAGCTAACCTAGACAAGGCCGACGTTTGAATCAATCCGCTGCCATCATCGACGCGTGTCGATTTCGCTATCGCGCTAGTCTTCGAGCATCTACTTCACGCACCGATAGAGCTTCTACGAGAGCACGATACGCTTTCACCGTGAGCGTGTTACGGTTTGAAAAGTTGGCACGCGCAGCCTCTTCCGTTCTCCTTCACCTTCGCCTTCAGCTTCGCTCGCCCAACTCTCGACAAGTTCCTCTCGAGGAAAAAAGTGCAACGCGCGCCTTACTCGCGCGCTTCGGAACGCGCTGACGCGATTCTTCTCGCCGATCGTTTACGTGAAAATTCTCCCTACGGACGCGTAACATCCCCGCGATTTCTAGCGCTATTTTTATCGCCTTCATCGACGACCCTACACCATGAGATTTCGAGAGATGCTTCTTCAGCTTCTTCTTTGTTCCCTAGAAGGAATTAGCACTTCCAGCTACTTTGGATATTTTGATAAAACGTTAATTTAAAATAAAACAATGGAAATAAAATTAACTACAGTGATCTTCAACTGAAATTGATCTTGAACATCCTTACGAATAATGTATATTAGTAATACCAATAAAATGGAAAAGACTTCAAACTCCTTCAAAGGCAAAAGGAATACCGAATGAGGATAACTTCTGGAAGGGAACTTCCCGATCGAATTCGATAAAGAAATTCCCGGAAAAATGAATAAAGTCCAAAGAGCTCGCGAAAAGTATGGGATATCTGCAACAGCGTTGCGGTTTTATAAAATTCGCGAATTCGAGCGAGAAGCGGACACCTCGGTCGAGTCCCTCGGGACCCTATTTATGAGATAACCATTGTTGAAGCAAGTTCCCTGGAAGAACGTGCCGCTTCCTTTTCGCGATTCACTTCGTCGAGTTCACTGAAGAAGTTGAGCGGAATACGATCTCTCGTACGGCAATCCAGTGAAACCAATCGGCATTGGCTGTTTCCAGCCCTTCGTCATCGACTGCGCTCGAGTTTCCAGTCCTCCAAACTTTTCCGCGTGGCCCTTTTCTTCATCTACCATTTCCTCTTGAACGACTGGTCTAATGTCTCGAACGGAAACTGCGTTCTCGCGCGTACTGAAAAGTCGCGATCGCTGGCTAAACGCCAGTGAGAACGGTTTCCCAGATGGTATGGAAACTATTGCCAAGGAAAATGTTTTCGCTGGCGTATTTTGGAGGAGTTAGAAATTGGGGCGTTTAGAAATACCAGTTCCGAAATTTCAAAGTTCGGATGTTCAAAGATGTGGAATTTAGTTTGGAGTTTTAAAGACTTAGATATATAGATGTGTATTTATGGATTTGAACGTTGAGTCATTAAGTACATATGGATGTTTAGAATCGTGAAAACATTCAAATTGAAAAATCTGGTAGTTCCACTATCTTTCCTAAGGGGATCTTAAAATGCTGTCGAATGCACTTCCCAGAATCGGCCTAAGGATAACGGAGCATCCGAAGTGACCGGGTCTCGATTTCAGGTATACAAGTCTGTCCTCTTTCAAAGGACTCGGGTCAAATTGACTCGCATTCACGCACCGTTACCTCCGTGAAACCGTTGTTTGTCCCCAGAACCGATGTTCCTCATGGACAATGATCGACCATAACGAAAAGCGTTAAAACGAGGCGTTCCCGAAATTCGTTCGGTCCCTCCATAAACGGCAGATTCTTCTGGATCGATACGGAAAATCCTTCATTATTGGAGGTACAGGCATATTAATCGAGACGAAAATAGACAAACTCGTAGTTATCTCGGGTTCCAAAGGAAAAGGGAGTGTCTTCTTTCTTTTTCTATTCTCGCCGACTATTTCCACGGAGAGGCACCCGAAGGCCAATGAAAGGAGATAATGGCGAGTAGGTACGCGTAAGAACAAGAGAAGGAAAAAAGGGCTGGAAGTGGGGATAGTTGAAGGGCTGACTGAATAAAGGAGGAGGGGAGGAGCGCCGTGAGGGCCGGCGGGGAAAAGAAATGGCTGAGAAGGAGAAACGAAGAATACCGTGCGCGTTGGTGAGAAGGATGGGCGGACGAGGCAATGCTGAAGAGAGCAAGTGTGCAGGAACGAGCGACCAGTTCAACGTTGTTCCGTCGAGAAGAAGAAGAGAGGCCAGAATCACCGACAGAGTCCACGGAGTCCGAGCGAAACAAGAGGAAAAGGGAGGACGGAGAAGGGAGGAGAGTTGCGTGAGATGGAGCTGGGTGCGCCCCGGGGGCACATCCTGTTCCCCTTCGAGGCTCCCGATAAATCAAACGCGGCCGAATGCATAATACGCTAATTACCGAACACGTCATTCCTCGCTTTCTCTCCGACCCCGTCTCTTTCCGTCCTCCCGACCTCACGATCTCCCTTTCTCCTGTACCGCCAATTGCCCGGGATAGAGGTGCGACTATCGATTACCGATATCTTATCGATAGCTTATTGATACTTGACCCCTAGAACGCGCGTACACTCCTGATGAAATTTCGGAATTGGGAGATTGAAACTTTAGAAATTGGGTAATTGGCGAGTTCGAAGATTAGAAAATTGGAAAACTTGGAAATGTGAGAATTTTAGAAACTGGGGAATTGGAAACAGTATGAAGGCAAATACATTCTCTTTACAAAAAGAAACATATAACGCGAATATGCATGCCGATCAGTTTCAATCGAGATACATTTAAATATCGATATCGATGGTCACACATCAAGTCCGAGATCGGACATACCAATCGACCACGCTCCGTAGATTTACATTTACGCCCCCGCCCGATATCTCGAAACGGCTAATTGTCCGTTACGCGTATCGGCTTGTTCGATCTTTGCGCCGTTTCTGAAGTAGAGATTCGTCCGAGTCGAAGAATACCTTTCACCGTCCACGCCTCTCGTCGATTTTTCAGATCCCGTTCCGATCGATCGACGCACGTTTGATTAAGCGTGAAATATCTATTTCCAATAGGACGTGTGCTCGTGTACCGGTATTTTTCTCTCGGCGGACTAATCGATCGCGTTCCATGAGATTAAACCACGAATCTCTCCGTGTGTTCCCGTAGCTGCGTGCAAATACGTTCCTCGTTATTAACAGCGGCGTACAGCGTGTCCGAGAGTTCGCGCAACGCGTTACAACATAATTACGGGCCTCTGGCTGCCCGTGAAAGAATAACATTTTTATTCCGTAGCGGGTGCACGCGTCCCACGTTTCACGTTTCTCTCTTTCTCGCCAGACGAACATGCAGCCAGCTAACAAGTGCGCGCAAAACACGACGAGTAAAAAAGTTTGACGAATACGTAGGTACGTACGGCGTAACCGGACCGGCAATTAGAAGCGTGCTCGCTCTCTCGCTGTGCACCGCGGCGAAATATGTGGAACAGCGCGCGCACTTGTGTACCTTTGCAGGGAAAATCTGGGCCGAGAGCGAGCCACCTGAATAACCGAGGGAAACGCACTGAAAATTCCGTCCTCGTGGCTCCGCCATACAAACTAGTCGCTTTCCGCGACTACACCCTGCCAGACAGAGACAGCTATGTATTGGGTTGTTGCATATGGACGATTTCCGAATACACTCTCTCGAACGCGATTTGATAACAGAAATTTATTCAAATACTTCTCCCCTATTTAACCCAACAAATATTCAACAGACATACATAGATCTATCGTTAACATTGTATAGCTGGAGGAATTATTATATGAAGGAACATGGAGAGTCCGAGAATGTGACAAATTAGAAATCTGGAGAAGTGAAGATTTGAGAAACTGCGAATTTAAGAAAGTGTAAAATATGAAGTTGTACAAAATTTAGGAATTTGAGTTGGAAGTTTAAAAACTGAAAAATCTGAAGACTCGAAGAGTAGGAAATACAGGAATTAGGATACGTGAAACATTAGGAACTAAAAAGTTCTTTATGCGTCTAGCCAACGTTATAGCTGAGTGCACCATCAACCGAAAATCACGGAATGGGGTCATTCGACTGCGGACCGTTTCGTTCTTAACTCCCCGCACAGTTTTCCTCGTTCTCTACTTGTATCCTAGCTTGCAAGCTTGTTTTCCTCGGCCAAAGGAACTTTACGAGCGGCGAGTCGATAAATTCTGGCCGTAGTTCCCGAGACGGCGATAAATTACTAATTTCCTCGCCGTCCTCTTAACGTCGATAAACTTCCAAACAGTATTCACGCTTCGAGCGGTTATTAATGATTCTCAGGCCTCCGCGGATTCCTCGTTTTCGTGCGCCTCGAGAACGCTTCTTCGCGGTAAAACTCGGCATCCTTTTTTTTCCTTTCCAACGATCCGTTTCCGTTTTCTTGCACGTCGAACGGTCGAGAAAAGCTCGAACGAGCCGCCTCGACTCAAACCCCATCGCGGAGACGAGTACTAATGATAGACGCCACGCAATCCTCTCGACGAGTGGCGAGGAACGAGTTTCGTGCATGCAGGTGAACAGGTAAAGACAGAACGATGTTCGATACACGCGTGACGTGCGATGAATCGAGAACACGTCGTGCGTATTCATCGGGACTGTTCGAACATCCCGAATTCGATCCCCGTTGTAAGCGTTGGATTTCTTTTTTCGAATATTCCCCTCCTCGAGCGTTCCTCTTCTTGTTTGGGACCGTCTGCTTTCTTTCCACGCTATTATCTCGTTAGTATGGCGCTGTGTCACGGCCCAACAAACTTTGATGCGTTCATAGAGAACCGGGACCAAAGATCGACCCTTGGCACGCCGATTATAAGCATTCTTCTCTCTACCTTCACTGACTCGTTTTATTAAGTTGTTCAACGTTATAAATAACGCAAAACAACGGTTATTTCACATCAACGAAGTCTCAAGATCGATAAGAAATTTTAATATTTTTCGCACGGAATGATGGATGTGCGAATATGATTTGAATCATTTGTGAATATGCATCGGACAATATATGAATTAATTTCGAGATCGTTTTTCTCGTGTACAAGTATGTACACGATGTTAATAATTGGGATGTATAATAATTTTTTAAGTAATAAAGGATAATAATTTCACTTTACATATAACCTCTGCTATTATTATTACGAATATTATTCTTCAGACTTTCATTTCTCACCACCCTCATTCCTCGTTGGTTAGGTTATAAAGTGGCCGGATACCCTGAAACCTTCCGCTTTGTTCGCGGCTGGCAATAAAAAGCCTGGCTATTACTATTGTTACCGTTGTCGTTATTACCGTCATTATTAGTAAGCTGATGTTCAGAATTTTCCAGCCCTGTTAACTCGTTCAACGTTAAGCAGGTTTTATAATACATGTTATTTATTCATTTCCATATTCATCGTACTGTACGTGTCCACATCTCGAACTCCATAAAATTAACACTCAAGGTACAATTTATTTTTCCATCTTCTTTTATACCCTCAATGAAAACGTATGAATATTTGCATTCTTGAACAGAAAGGAAATGTCTGCAATGACGATTAAGTCAGGTTAATGAAATTATCGATGAGCAATATTCTTCAGTATAAACGATGAAATTACAGTAAAATTTTCTTATTAGATTTTATCGCTCGTAACCAAAGAAAATCATTGTTCTAATTTTCTCTTTGATCGTTCTAATTAGCTGGAGTCCGAGTAAAGCACAGTAACACGTATTTCGCGTAGAACAGTCAGAGTGAAAATGGCTCGAGCCGTGGATCACTACTCATCTTAGTAGCTCCACGGAGAGAAGACGGTAGTATACTGTTTTATGCCCAAGAGGCTGCGCGATCACGAACTAAACTTGAGCTACGGGACGTGTAATTTTGGCCTTCTACTTGAAACAGGTTTTATGTTCACCCCCGTAGGGTTACCGTATAGCTTCCAGGATTGTATATACGGGCAAACGTGTACCTCGACGCATCCGTGCTTTTCAAAAAAATTTCATAATAACCGACTGGTGAGAGCTGGCACAGGAGGGTTCGATACGCGACTACTTGCCGTTAATTGGACGTTATATTTCAGTTAGAATTAACGATAGTATCGTAACGGGGTTGCGGCTTATCGACTACGATTCCCTGTGCACGGATAAAACGAAAGTGCTTTCGTTTCGAACGTTCGAGCGTATAATTATGTTATTGATAATTACGATACTTGTGCGCATCGAGCATTGAATTTCGAGTAGCAATTTAAATATCATGAATGAAAATATTGTCTGTTCGTGCATCTCTTGAAATCTCGATACGCGGAAAGAAAAACGGAGGAATGTTTATCTCGATCCAGTTTCCTTGACATGCATTACAGACATTTCCGTTTTGCGATTAATACCCGACATGAATACCGATTATCGGTATCCAGGATGCATAATGTCAATTCTTTATAAACTAGTCTTGCAAGACGCGGCCCAACATGGCTCTCATTGCCGGATCTAAAAAGATCGATCAAAAAAGAGAGTCAAAAGCCTGACGGAGAGAAGGACAACGAATCAATGGGATACATCTCAGCCACGTCGAGGATCGGATTCAAATTCAACTCACAATTAAACTCCAATCACCGAAAAAAGGATACCGCGAGTCATGCTTTATTGCCATCACGGCCACACACACCATCGAAATGGACGCGTGTGCGTAATCGCGTGCCTAATAAGACGAGACTGGGTAGATTCCCGTCGATCGAATTCGAATGCCAACGTAGCATACACGAGAAGGGGCGAGTTGCACAAGAAACAAGAGTTATTGTAACGAATCGGGATTGTAAGTATCTCCTAGTCGCCGAGGTCGTTTTCTCTTTCTCGAGGAGGGCACTACACAACGGGAGCCCGCCTCGAATCCCTTTTTCTACTTCGTGATGACGACAGATACAAATAGAAGATCGCACGCCAATGATCTCGACCTCTCTTCTTCAGGGACACGTATAGAGCTTTTAGGATCCCAGACACACGAATGAAAAGCTACACCTTTCTTATTCCCCCGGGATATTTTTTAACCCTTCTGAACACATTATTATCTTTCAAACTTAAAGACAACTTCTATAATTTAAAAATGATACTGTATTATAATAACTTCTTTCAAAATTCGTTACAATTAATCTACTTGTGATACGAGTAATTTAAAGTGTTTAATTACTGATAAAATAGACAAATCAGAATTTAACATCTAACACAGGTAACGAAATCTCTTGGACTGTCAAGAGTACATCCTTTAAAATTTTTTAACACTCAATTTCTAGCATGTCATTAATTAAAAATAAGCATCTAAGTTTCTCGAATTATCGTCACTGATAATGGTTCTCATAAAAAATTGAAATGTAAAAATTGGATTAACAAAACGAAGGTATTTAATATGTTGCATCCAATTAAAGAAGGTTGCAAAAGTGTTTGGATACCATTATCGGACATCAGCGTACGGTAAATCGAGAATGCAACGATTGATCTCACCTGACCCTCATGTACCAGGTTCGATCACCGTGAGTATTTACTTGTGTCCAGGGGCACGAACTCCGAAGGACCGATACCGGGATGTTTTCCGGGGGAACGAGCATTATAAAATCACGAGAAATTATTAGCATTGCAAATTCGCTCGTATCGCGCGAGGACGTCCCTTCTACCGTATTCAACCGGGCATTCATAAAATCGTTCCTCTATTCACCGGATTCCATATTCATAGCAAGCGTGTGGCACAGTAACACGGCGTGGCCCCCCCGCCAAGCTTTTACTGCATTATATATCACACGGTAAATTATGAAACGTAAAAATCAAGCATCGATGCGGATCGCGTATACCCACAGTTCTACGTTCCGGTCACTATCCTGTGGACGTGGTCGTCGCGAGGCAAGAAGGGGGGACACAAGCCGCATCAGTGTACGAGATCTCGTATCGTATGTGGTCGTCTCTCCGATCGAAGATAAGGATATATATCCCGAGACGCTGGACGAGGGTTCTTTCTTTCTTTCAGGGCCACGTGACATCTGTCGAGGCGCGTACAATGTTAGAATACCATATTACAATCGTCAAACCGCACGAACGTCACGGGATCTGATTGTAATTGCGACAAGAGGGGTGGAAAAGGGGTGAACTCGCGTCGGCATTCATTACCGATACGAATCTGATACTTTGGTTCATCATCGAGTCAATGACAATCATTGTTCGAACGGGCATTCCATAAGCGTTAATGCATTATTCATGGAGGTTCGGTAATTTAACAGCTATTGCTGTGACTAGCGTTCGCCGCGAATTACGACCACGGTAATCCAATTATAAAGCGATCGAACGCGCGTCATCGCGACGCGTCGTCTTCGACCGGATGATCGTCGGCCGATCGAGGAATTCCATATTCCTGTGGCGAAACGATGATCGACCGGTCGGCTTTATCTAATCTCCGGCATGGCTCGTCTGAAAAACCTCGATCCAGGATCCGATGGACGCTAAACACAGGATTGCTTTCAGAACGCGTGCTTCATTTGCATAAACGAGCGGGAAAAACCGAGGAACGGGTTTCCTAATCTGAGACTTGTTCCCGGCATGCTGTTCCCGGCAAGAATGAAGCTACTCTCTCCTGTTTCGTGGAACGGTGTACCATCGCTTAGCCGTAAACAACCGTGATTAACCATTACAATACCACGGCCGAATATGTACGTCCAGAATGATACGTTCGATGTGGACTACCGAAACATTACGTTGAAACTGCCAAAGTATCAAGTTTCATCGTTGTAACCAGTGAGGTAGCGAGTTAACTGGGTTACCCGGAGCATTGCGGAACATGGTCCATCGGGTTAGTTGGGTTACGTAGCATACTGGAGAACCGCATCCTCTTTCGGTTTGAATTACGATCTGGTGTACATTTCGTACTTTCATTAGATATATCAATGCCTCCTTTGATGGTGCACTGCTATTGAATGTTCATTACGGTGCCTAAAATTCACTGCCTCAACATTTCCCAGCGGTTCTCAACTACAGAACTGTTATCAAAACGGTTTTACTTTATCTTACTATGTTGTATACCTTGATATAAAATTTTCAAATGAAAGATTCAAATGAAAGATTATTTATACACAAGGCTGATTATTTTTTTATGACTAGTAACTATACTGTTTTACAAAAAGTAAGAAAAAAATGTCATACGGAAATCCTGCAACCCTGTGCCCCACGAAAAAATTACAAAGAATTCTCTGTACCGAATAAGCATCGGCCTAATGTTCAGCCAGCGTGCACGTTCGGTAGTACAATCAAAGAGGTAACCGAAATAACCTTAACCCCCGACAAACGAAGGGTTGAATGTCGCGATAACGTCGGATTGGGAGCTTACTCATAAAATCAGAAGCTGCCAGTGAGAATCAGCGGCACGAGGGTCCGCAGCTTTTTGTACGAACCGTGTATATACACGATGTTATAAAGGTATTAAAGGGTCGCCGAGGGAGGAGGAAAAGAGACGGCGAGAGCGCGAAAGAAAAGGGAACGGGGGAGGACAAAGAAATAAAACGAGGGTCCGTGAAAGCGAAACGCGGCGAAACGTGCGAATTACGGGTATAATGCGAAATTCGGGCTTATCCTACGACCCCGAGGGGAGGTGTTCACGAAGACGCCACTGTCGCGTACCACGGACCGTAACGCTCTCCAGAGCGCAACAACTGGGGTGGCCTCATAACACTTACATCAGGACAATAACGATTAAAATGGAGTTGGTTCGCAAGGGGAGAATTCGCGAGCGAACCCACCGACTTCCGTCGTAAACTTTCCACCGAACAGAAGTTAAAAAAAAATGGGAACGGGAAGAAAAAAACACGGAACGTAGAATTCAGATGCTAACGGTTTCGTGAAAGGAGAAGTCTGAGAGGGAAGAACCTTTTCGAGTCCGCTTCGAGCCGTCAACAACTTATGGTATATTGCCCGTCTACGCTCTCCTAGAGGATCCTTAGGGAGGCAAAGAAATGAGTACACAGATGTTCCTTCCGTGATATTTCTCGGGAGGAACGAACAAAGTTCTCGGTATCTCCGTTTCCGGAGCACTCGGATTTACGAAGCAGCCGATCTAACCGAAGAAAGAGTGTCGCCACTTGAAAACGCTTTCCGTGACTCCGATTACCCCCGTGTAACGCTTACCGCGATATAGGAACGCGTGGGAAACGAACGATGCTGGGACAATCACCTCTTCCTCGTTTCGGAAACGCTGTACTTCCGATCATCGATAATGTTTACGAGAAATTGAAAAAAACGATCGTTCCTGACAAACGATATTTACGTCGATTTCTTTTAGCTTCGCGCGTTAGTCCCTAACGAAATCGCGTGCATTGACCGGCGATAAAACGAGATTAATTCTGATTTAAAATCGCCTGTCTTGCAGATGCTTAATGAAAGAAGCAGCATGTCCGAGTGCATTTGTTTATGGCGGTAAATTCTCGTTTATTGTCTGTCTGTTGTGGCACACCGCATAATGGACTTGTCCAGCCGAGTTCGTCAATGGCATAGAAAAACAGCGATCGAAAGGGCAAAGAGAGGACGCGGGAAACGTGGCGAGAAAAATAATCCTTGATTATCATTCGTGACGCCGGAGTAGGATTATCGAGGTTTAGCAGACATTCCAATTATCGTGGAGTGTCGTTTGTGCGTTGATGAAATTCTTCGTTCACGATTAATAAAAAATATAATCATTTAACCGGAATATAAGAATACACAGATTTAGTGAATGGGTTCAGATAGAGGGAATATGGCGATGTAGGGATTTGGGAATATAATCATAGGATGTACATATCTATGATGTAGGATTCTGAGGGTATAGCGAATTGTGAATATGGAGATCTGTAGATGTAGGAAGCTCTGGATGTAGGAATTTGTGGATGTAGGGATCAAGTGATACTTGGGAATATAGAGATTTGGAGAATTAGGAATTTACAGCTCTAGAGGTCTGCAAATTTAGAGATATTGGGATCTGAAGTTCTGGTCACAGAGAGATTTAGAGATTTAAATTTAGGAAATTGAGGTTTGGGATCTGAAGATGTTCAGATCTGAGATCCAAGAGTGGAAACTGAAATCCTGGATCCAAGGACATGGGAAGAACTTGGGAATCTAGAAATCTGGAGGTGGTAGATCTGGAAATTTAGGAGTTTATGAATCCGTGATCTGGGAATCTAGAAATCCATGAATATAGAAATCAAACATTTAAGAATCTATAAATACGGAAATACAGATCTATGGAAACCTAGATAATTGAAATGAATAGCAAGATAATTAAAATTAATCAAGGGATCCCTACTTTGCATAATGGCCAGCGATCTTTCTTCAACAGCGCGAAAAAGAAATTGTTCACGTAACAATACCGTTAACGTTGGCGGCGGTAACGCGAGTGAGTCAGGTCGTTGTTAGAATACCAAACAGGAAGAGGAATACTCGAATCGGCCACGTACGAGGCCGATATTAAAACCGGGCACGAAGCACCGTGGCGGCGGGCAACGTTAATTAGTCGAAAACACAGCGCAGCCCGTATGCCTACGGGCTCCTGGCGACCCGTTTTATTACCTCCTGTAACGAGTACAGTGGCGCACGCGGCGTTTCTAAATAAAATTACCTCCGAGCGTTCGCCGCGCTTTTCTGTTAGCAACGACGACGACGACGTCGACATCGGTCCCAAGTATCGTCGACCACGTTTCGCCGTGTGTACACCACGCTATTGCTCTCCTAGTAGCACACGCAAAAGGCTCAGGACCATTTCTACCATTTCTAGGACACCACCCAGGCAATTCTACGCCTGTCGTCTACTTTATCCGATTATTTTCACTCGCTCGTTACTGTTAGGTCGCTGTTAGGAAAATCTTTTCGAGGTATTTGTAATTTCGCGCTTCAATTTCCTGCGGTTCTGGGACGTCGTTGGTACCATGGTATACCAGCATTTTCTTAATTGCGAAAATAAGACAGGTTTTTTAAGTGCTGCTGCAACCTTTTCAATGAGACTGCAAATGCTTCGAAGATACACTTTTGTATTCGTATAAAGAGTCCTTCAGATACTGATAATAAAATGAAATTTAAATTGTCGATGACCTATTAGGTACATCATTTAAAGTAATTATGAAGAATTATTAAGGAAGTAAAATTTCTTTCCTTCCCTATTTGAAAGCGTACTAATTAACAACTCAGTTAACAGCGTACAATGTAAATGTGCACAAGTCACGATACGTGAAAGATCTGCGCAATCAGCTAAATTAGCACTCGAACGCACAATACGAAGCGCGATAAAAAGTGTATAGGAAAAAAGCAGTATGCAAACGACACACGAGTGGAGCCGGTACCCTTCACGAATCGCAGGAAGAGTTGAATCTAGGGCAGAAAAATGCTGGTATTTCAACGGATTCCAAAGTGAAAGGGACAGGCAGTAGGTACGCGTGCTGCGTGATTACGTGCAGTTACAACCCCCTTAAATCGCGTAAAAGATAAGACTGGCTTTACATTAAACGCGCGCAACCCCCATAAATAACGCGGGGCTGCTGCGCCTCTCGTTCACCCTGTCCGCTTTTCTCCCCCTTGTATTACCGATTCTTCGCCGTCCCTCGCGCCATTTTTTCCAATGAATTCGCAGCGAGGCGAATTGTCGTCGATCATCCCTTTCGACACCCTCGAGGACACGCGATTTTTTTTCCGAGGGATCGCGAAAAGAAACTGGCGTCATACAGAAACGGGTGCTGTTCAATTAATTCCATCGCGGTGCACCGCAACTGGGTCATCGCATTCAGGCACAAACGAATTCGATTTTGCAATATAGCCGGTTCGCTCTCTAATGCCAACAATTTCCTTTTTCGTCCGACGTCTGTGAACGAGCCACTTTTCCACGTTGCAGTCGTTCCAAATTCAGTGAATCTGGGGCCGCTCGCGATCCGCCAGAAATCCGAGGCAAAAAAGCACCGACGTCGCGATAAATCAATGGCAGCCCGCAGGGGAAGGGTCCGTGTAGGGCTAATTTAAATGCCGTTCGAGAAACGTTACATCGATGCTTTCTAACTCTTTCACGGTTATTTTCTCTCTTCCGGCACTCGAGAATGTCGCTCGACTAAAAAGGAAATTCAGAAAAAAACCTTTCCCTCCCGTTCAATCTATCCCTCTGTGAAGATAAGCCGACACCGGTGTCATCCTCTTCGGTAGAAGCAAAAAACGAGTCTAATTGCACGACAGGCCCGAGGAAACACCGCGTCCAAGACGCTTCTTCTCGTTTTATTGATATCGGAAATATCGAGGAAATTAATTGCCTCGTTGATGGACGACACAGGCGACAAAAAACAAAAAGAGGCGAAATCACGAAGGAGTAAAAAACGTGGACGCTTCGAGAGGGAACTGTATTTGTTTAAGCGAAAAATTAGGACGAACTATGGCAACCGGAAGAAAAACGACGAGTCCGACAAACTTTCCTAGAATATAAATTGCATGCTTTGCAGTTGCATCGACAATCCGGTCGAACTGCAAGGAACGCCATTTTTACAGCAACCTTCTCAAGTCCGTCCGTTGCACCGGCATCAAAAGTTTGCGCCGGTGAAAAATTCTCAGGTAGTTTAACGCGATAGCGGAACTATTGATTGTCGCAAGCCCGTCGGACGCCATTGACGTCGCCTCACACCATTGCTGACACGGCATTTAGCTGTTTCCACTTTATCGTGTGTCTGTTGCCGCGTGGCAAAGTGGGTTTCACCGTGAATGTAGGTGGCTGCAACGAGCAGCACTTCGCATTTTCCAACGCGACTGTATTCTGCCCGCACACACACACCTGTCCGTACACCATGAAAGAGCGTATGGTGTACACGTGCACGCGCACTCTTTTGACGCAACGGTGCAGCCTGGTTCGTTTTCAAGTCGCCAAAAGGTAATATCGACCAACGTGATACGTCTATACCAGCCGCTCCCGTTGAATCTGCTAGCGAACCTGGCTCCATTACCAAACTGTCAATGCGTGACTCGCACTTCTAAGGTGTTCCAGACCCGGTGAACCGGTGAATTTCTTCGCCGGGGACCGAATTTGCCCGGAATCTTTCGCTCGCTACTGAAATATCGCTTCAAAGACTAGCGTTGCATGCTACCAAGTGCCTTGTACGAATAAAATATTGAATGAAGTGTTACGTGGGCTTGATAAAGTTACGGCTATATGTTTAATACATAGCTCTGAAAAAATTTTATTTAAACCACGCGAATTTGTTGAATCTGAGTCGTTGCTAGAGGAAGACTTTTTTTATAATTTTTTGAAGAAATTGTTAAAGAGATGTTCGCAAATAACTCGCGGTTTTCTCTCGTGTCATGTTTATTATAGAACGTTGATGTCATTTTAACTCACTTTATTATAAGCCTGAAAAGTCTGAGTCACCTTTGAAAATTAAATCTAGATTTTAACGTTTCGATGATTACGGACTGTGAGGATTCACGATTTTTAAATAATTTCGACGTCTTGAAGCGACTTAGCGACCAGACGTATAAGAAATAAAAGAAAGAGCGACTGGCATTTCCAGATTTTCGCGAGCAGAGAGGAATGAAGGTTGATTTTACAAAATGTCAGTTGCACGCGGCAGGTAGGTACGGGTCGGACCGGGAGCGAGCGACGCGACGCGTCGGTGCGCGTACAAAAAGCCAACCATCTGATACAACCGGATTAAAACCTTTGACGCACGCCTCGCTGACACATTGGACACGATGGCGTCCCCATGTTTTCGGCGGCGACGCGTCACTCACTATTATAACGCGCGTAGAAAATGAGCCAGACGATCGAGTCAGCTCGAAAAACGGAGCGGCGTTTTTCATCGGAGCGATTCGCTGATTCGTCTCGTAGCTCGCGTCTACGGAACCGCTCGAATTTGCATTTTTATACGGCGCATCAATAGCTGGCACGATGCAATTTAAAGGAGAACGACCGTAAGTAAGCAAGAAGCGAGTTGCGTCCTCGGGCGAGAAGGAATAAAAACGGTGAACAGCCACTTTATAGCGTAGCGCTCGCAACTGTTTCGTCGCCGGGAATCGGTCCATTTTACGCTCGTGTAGAGCGCAATAACGTCGTCGCGAGACTGGCCACGATGCTCGCCGATTACGCTCGCGACGCGCCGTTCCGTCGTGAAATTCAAATAAACCTCGCACAGCCAAGAAAAATACGGAACTCGGTGTGTACCATTTTCGAGAACGAGATCTCTAGCCGTGTCTCGACTTGTCTCCCGTTTCCTTTTTCCGACGGAGACAAAGAGGGACAGGAGAAGCGGAGGCAGTCAAATCGACGGGTGGAAACGGGGTTCACGCTTGAGGACACGCTTCCATCGAAAGTAATATTTTTCGTCGTTGCGAGCCGACTGGAGAAATAGAAGAAACAAGCCGAGATAGAGGGAAAGAGCAAAGACGTCGCGAGATACGTCGATGGCCAGGACGTCGTTCTTTCTCCTGAATTTCTCACGATTCATTTTCGCGATGTTTCCAGCCGCTCCGCCGGCGCCCCTGAAGAATTCGAAATCGCAGATTGCAGCGGAGAGAGGCAGACACCAAAACACCGAGGCACCCTGCGTTCCAGCCACTCCGCTCGAGAAGCGCCAGCCGTGAGGATCGGAGGAAGATCAACGAGAGTACAGGTAGACGCGAGGGGAAACAAGGAGAGTCGCTGAAAGCGAGACAGCGAACAAGAGAAGGGCAACGCGGCCAAAGGATGCAAAACTTCTTAAAAAGAGCACTAGGTAAGCGTGAAGTGCGCCAATCACGGGCCGTTATTGGCGGCAATTATGATAATAGCATACCTCGAGCGAGAATCTCTCGTACATGCATACACACGTACGTGTACGTACATGCGCAGGCGCATTGGTGTACGTACGATCAGCGTCGGACGAAGGAGAAGAACAGAGCCGTAGGCTCGCGAACTACCGGCCTCTATTAATCACATAAATGTGGTTCATCGCGGCTAGGTGTATCGCTATCCGCGATAATTACGACTAAATTATGCTTACGAAAAGCCGGCATCAGCGCCGCGAGGAGAGACACGCTCTCAAAAGTCTCAAGAAATCGCGGCGAGTAATGGCTTCGAGAGATACGGCTCGGGGAAAATATGGACGGGGAAATGAATCTATAGACCCGTTGCAGGCGGTATCGCGAGTTGCTTTTTTAGATTCCCGATAAGAGTTCAACTTTGATAAATTAAAGAGCAGATGACCTTTTTAGATAACGTTGCGATAATGGATCAGGGCTTATTCATTTAATTGTGACGTTTCTCCACCGACGCTATTTTTAATTACAATTTCACTATTCGAATGGATAATTGAAGTTGTTAATTAAACTGAAATTGGAGCAGGAACTTTAATCGCTCTAAAATGTAAAAAGCGAAATATACGTCGAAATATTTGAACTCCATGATTTTCTGTCGAACTTAAATGAGTTATTAATATGTATTCTATGGCATCCTAATGATAATTCATCAAGGTCGAAGGTGACATTAAAAAATTCATAAGAATCGATAAGGTTATTGATCACAAATAAACTCAAATTCTTCTACAGCTATACAAAGAACTGTAGCCGTACAAAGTGATCCAATGATACGATTGCTACAAACTGATCATACTACTTCTGCTGCGAGACCACCTTTAGTCCAATGTATCATGTTAATAACTCCAGCAAGTTTAAAAAGAGAAGTTTAATAGCACTTTGACTTTCCAACAACAGCATATAAATTTAAATAAAGTTGCTAACAAGTTATACATACGAATCGTATAAAAGATACATCAGAATAATGAGAAAGTACAAGTTTTAATACCTCGGATACTCTTGAAATGACTCAGGGGATTAATGTTTCAAATGTAAATCCGGTACGATCATCTCGCAATAAATATACGTTATTACAATCATTATACACGACCAGTTCTTTTGAAAGATCAAATTGAAGCTACCCTACCAGTTCCAAAACGAGTATCGCACCCCACACGCTCGAGGGTTAAACTTAATGCAACCAACGAGACGATAAACGATCAATACAAACAGCTCCGATTGTCCACACGATCAAAAACACGCCGTACCAGTTCTCACGAAAACGAAACAATCGCTTGCGAAACACGAAAATCGCTCGCTGGAGCTAGTTATGGAATCGGCTGGAGATCTTGGCTCCTTTAACAGCCGCGCTATCAGCGAACAGTTTCGCGTTTCTAATTGAACACGTGTAGTTATTTGCCGCACACTCGGTCGATCAACCGTGTTCGTTTGCCATCTGCACAAAGTAGCGGCATATGCACGCACACTACACGCACGGTGTTCGAACGGTGTGCGTACTCAGGTATATACAGGGGGGCTCAGCTCAGCCGATAAAAGCTCGTGGACACCATAACTTTGCAAACACGCCTCCTACATACGCGGCTACGCGCGTTCTTCCACCCGATAAGAGGCCATTCGTGTACGCACCGTGTGCGACGAGCCCCGCGAGCTCGTATGCGTGCACGTGCGTAAAGCATTGTGCACGATACGCTTCGAACAGCCAGTTGAGTCGAACCATTCTACACGTTCATTCTTTCGATTCAACGTTCAGGAGTGTTCACTGATCAAATGTACTCACATTTTTACTACAATTAACATTCCTTACGTTAACCTATTTAGAGTTATACTACGTAAAATTTGGAGTTATTCTTTCAAAATGGTTTTTCAAGTATACAAACTTCTGTGTTCAAAAAGTTACTTTCTAGTGGTCGTTTGATGGTTTATTCAATTTTGATAAAACACCTTTGAAGCCAGGTGTGTATCATGTGAGATAATTAGACATATATCAGTATATACATGTATAATTATATCGAGATGCTTAAGAATTGAAAATAAAGGCAAAACATATGATCCACGTATGTAAGTAAAATGACTTACATAATATGTGTATAAAATCCACATATGTCAAATTCACATATGCCTGTAGAGTAATCCACACGTATAGAACCTCTACGTAAATGTATTCATACAATTGGCATGTATAGTGAAAGAAAGTATAAATTCCATGCTGTAGCTTAAATAGAATGGTCGGAAATTCTCAGAATGCTAAAAGGTTATAAAACCAGCATTCGTCATTGCGCAAGTTCGTAACCGAAGTTGGTAACAGCAATCGATAGCAACTCGTAGTAACAATTTTCCCAGATAGTTTTTCTCGAAGGAAATGGTAGTTTGATCGACGTTGGCCCGCACCATGTACTCCGAATCTCCGTGAGAGCGATGGGGAAGTGCAACACGAACCTACCACTTGAAAGCGTGCATGCTCGAGTAGGATAATGTTACGCATTTTCCGCGCTCATGCTCGCCAACTATTCCGAAGCACGGCACGGGACCGTGAAAACAATCGATATCGCGAAACCGCCAACGGCTCGAACACCATTACGTACAAACTACATTCTACGTTCGTTCATCGCCTATCGAAACGGCGCGGATCGGCGCCTTTCTCGCGTTAGAAACGTCGATAACGTCGTTAATAATCCTAGGTGCCCGGCGTTCCTAGGAAATTTCGATAACGCTGAGAAAACAATGCCAAACTACACCGCCTTTGGAAGCCCGCGCCTAAACGCGTTTATCGCGCTAAGCCTCGTTAACGATTTCCTTCGGTTCGATCGTTAGAAACCGTTCTTCGTTCGACCCACGGTATCGCAACGATTGCGAACATTCCAATCGATCTGACCGTTTCATGTTCGCCAACGAAAACAGAATGTACCGACGTTCGATTGCAATTTCGATACGCAACGAGAACACGGTAATAACTGCTCGTTTCAATTGCCGTTCCGCGATAATTTCAATCGATGTTCCTTGGACCTGTAATGAAATCGTTACATCGAAACGGTACCGATGGTCAACTGCAATCATCGGCGTAGCCATGATTCTCCTTCAAATACGAAATTATTAAATTTAAATTTTGACATTTAACTATTTAGAACTGCACAAATTTGGAGCTTACGCGTTTGGACATTTCTAAATTTGAGAATGTCGATATTTGGATGTTTAGAAACTATAAAATGTACAAATTTAAGAACGTACAGATTTGAGCATTTAGAGACCTGGGAGACTATAAACTTTAAAACGTAGAAATTTAAAAATGTACAGATTTGAACTGCAAAAATGACGAACTACAGAAATTCGAGACCACAGTAATAAAATTTTGTAACTTTAAAAATTCCTAATACAAGGTACCCATTCTCGCATAAAAGAGACCAGTAAAGGCCACCCCGATCCCTGCCTAGTTACGCCACTGGCTGTAATCTACACGGAAACTCAACAGTTTTGTGATTCGATACGGATGATCCAATCGGTGAACGGACGTTTCTGGCCACATGTTTTTCTTCTCAACTCCTTGGCCAGGAACGAACGAACCGTGAGGCTACGATTTAACGTTAATTTCCGATTCGACATGACGATTACCCGTGGACGATGTCTCGTGACACGGTATGCAGCCAGTGTTAGACAATGAACAGCCTTTAGGTTCCCAGGAACGGATCGTTGCGCGGAGAAGGGCGAAGGAACGGCAATTACGCGTAATTCGCAGGTGTTGTGAGAAAATCGCGGTTGCTGGATGTGTTCTCGACCTTAATCGCGGCAATTTTTCTACCATTACAAAGTTTATCGGAACCGTACGAGCCGCGTTACCTGCACACCGACTGATCGCGATTTTTAAGCGTGAAAAATACACGTCGACGCTTCAGAGAATCGAAGGAAACTGGTGCAACGTATTATTTTCTGTGCGTTTTAAGTCTGCATAGCATAACTCGCCGGCTTTGAACGCCGGGAATAATCGACCATCACTACCATTCCCTTTCTATGAAAATTGAAAGCTTACCGTCTCTTGCAATCGTGAGAGAACAAATATGTCGACTATGTCGATGGCAAAGATTAACATGTTAAGAATTACATCTTGAAGAAATAATAAATGTGTCTCGACTTCAATTTTACACAAATGCATCGTTTAAATATAAAACATGTGACGAAGTAGTCGTACATTAATTCCCTGCAGATCACTGCTTCTAATAAAAAAAAAATGAATTATAAAGAATACGCAGTGCGTATACTTTTGTATACCCCTTGAGCCTCCAGCGCGGTTAATTATCGAACAGCCACTGTATCTATAATCTAACACTCTACAAGTAATATTCAATTAAATACAAATTGATCGCTGAGTCGAAAGTGCGCTCAGATTTGGAAAACCAGTTGAACGAACCAGTATTAAAAAGAGCTGGTAAAGGTAAACAAGGCAAACCGAATCGAAAGGTGGCAACCGAGGGCAGCTACGAAGGCGTCCGTTCAAGAAATACGATCAGCCAAAACGGTCCAGGTATTTTCTGTTTCCTCGTATATCTTCGCCACCTGCACCCGTTTCTCAAGTTTTTCATCGGGGGATGTCCTCTGCATGTTTCATAAGGATTCTGCGCGGAGGTGTAAAAAACCCGGATCGAAAATAAATTAAGCGGTAAGCCAGCATTGCTGACGCGTTTCACAGGTCGCGTAACGTTCGATGAAAATCGAGAGCTCGATAAATAATTTTCACTTCCCGCATAATGCACGGTAAGTCACGCTCGACACGTCCATGCCCCCAATGCACGGTCACGTCTGCAAATTTGCGATACACGCGTGAAAATGAACGAAAAACGAAAGGGAAGGAGATATTGTTCCCTGGAGAGAAAGTGTATGCCGAAGATATCAGAACGGCGCGAGTGAATCATTCGACAAAAACAAGCACTTGTAAGTTTAATTAGCTCGTCGTGACGACGAACGTTCGTGTAAACGAGCACAAACAAGGCCGGCTTAATTGACCGGACAAACGTGAAAATCTTCGAGAAACACTGGTATCCCGCGGCGCATTCGTCGTTTCAACATTTCATTTCGGATATTCCGATTATTTATTCAAATTAAACGGCCAGACTGAAAAACGCTCCAGGAATGCTGTGGATCGAGAAAATATTGGTACGCTCGCTATCTTCGTGATAGTTGTACTTAACATTTGATGTTTAAATTTTCATGTCATTATCTTTCATCTCTCACGTAGGCGTACTTTATGAAATACTAATTACAGCTTAAAAATGTGTAATTTTTAGTATGTTGACATTCTCGAATGGAACTCATTCAATAACTTCACATGTCAAAATGTTAAGAATTGAAATATTATCAAATGTTCTGTACTTTAATATTGTATTTATATAATTTGCTTCTTCCTACGTTCACAATGTCTATATGTATATCTTTCTCGTATGCAGGAAATCAATATTTTCATATCGAGTTTATATTTGACACGTTCTCAATGCCGCGATAATGTGATTAAAACTGAAACGGATACTGTTATCAGAGAGCGACACATGGCCGAAAAATGATGAGTACGCAGAAAATTTAAAAAAGTAGATCAGCAGACAAATATCCTATATGAGACATCGGACATTTTGAATTTTTCGACTAAAAAATTTATATTTATTGTATAAATGTAGTACAGCACTTCTGCCTTTCCGACAAAATAATTAGAAGGAAAGAGTGTGTCAACGGTTTGTTGATTCCTTGTCGAACTAATGCGTTACCAGAAGAATTCCAAGTTGCCTAACACAATTATCCAACTTCTACGAAAGCACATAACTCACATTTGACGCGAACAACCGCAATTCGAAGATGCGTAAGAACGATGACCTTTTCAGAGAAAAGTTTCGAAGCCTGTTAAATGGGAAACTAACAAATCAAATGGAGCAGGGTTTTCCCCTGAACGAATAAACCGTCTGGTGGTTACAAAAGCGAACGGAAGCGAGAAATACCGACGGCAAATGTCACCGAAGACCGCTCGCTTCGAACAAACGGACGTCACGATCCGATTCCGTTACCGCGAATCCACGAAGAGCACGCGTTATCTGTCCGCGACAGGATTTCAAGGCACCGTTTTCTACCTGTTAAACAAAGCGTTCGAATATCAGCAGACGAACGGCGTACAAAGAGAGAGAAGAGCGAGACCGCAGCTGTCTAATCGCAACGGGTTCCAATATTGATATAAATGAATCACACGGCGCTCCTCTCGAGAGGCCTTCGATCACGGGCGTCACCTAAATTCCGTGGAACTTCTATCCGAAGTTTCTTACGGTCGGTCGTAACTTATTCTCCCCGAGGAACAGGCAACAGCACGTAGTCTTCAGCACACACGCCACGAAATTTCATAGAGTTTCGTCGGCGAAATCAGAAATCTACGACGTACGTGGACAACGGTGTCGCTCTAAGCGCGCCACGCAAACCGAGCATCCAGAATGGTCGGCCAGGATTTGACCGAGGCTTCTGTCCACGGGTGGTTGGTCCGTTTCTAGGTAAAATTTAAACGCAACCCGCCCAGCAGGTAACAACCGTATCCCTCTGTGTAAATCTTTGAAACGCTTTCAAGGAGGAAAGCACTCGCTCGGAGTATCCTTGTGGAGGTCAAGCTTAGCCAACCGGAACTTGGTCGGAAGTACGCGCGCCAGGGCCAACTATGCGCGCATAGATTCTCGGGTCACGTGTACACACAACGCGTTTGAAGCTGGCTCACAGGGCTAAAGCTCGACGAGTGCAGAGCTTTGAGCATCGGCTCGTAAAACGAGACCTAATGCACGACCTCCTCCCGCGGGATGTGTCAAAGTCACCGGCGCCGTCGCTTCCCGTGACCTTTGCTTCAACGATAGAACACGTCGTCACGAATTCGTCTTCGCATCTCACCGGGCACACGGTTTCTTTGACGACGACGCGGTTTCGGCTCGCGAATAGAATGTCAAACTTTACTTACAAGATGGAAGACGAAAACGGCGTGGTCTGGATACATCGCACGAAATCTCAACGGAACGCACAGAACTGTCACTGACACATGTGAAACACTCCGATTCCCTAGCTATCCGAATCGGAGCAGGCTAGACCGTCGCTGCGACGACGGGGAGCGGGAACGATCCTCCGCCGCGGCAAATCGATCCTCCTTCCGAAGGATCTCTGGCGTCCGACGGCTGGTCCTCTCGCAGGCTCCAAATCGGTTTCTCGAGAGTTGTCTGTCGATCGATCGGCTCGAATCCGGAGTAGGATCGAAAGAGAACGATCGGTTCCTCTGATCGTCGACGAATCCGTATCGCTCGGTGGTTCGCACCTAGCGCTAGTTCCCACTCCGAGGATCACCAGGGTACACCGCGGAACAAGCAACAAGGGGTTAATCACTAATTATTCCAGCCAGTACACACGAGGAAAACGCTTTCTCAAGGGCGAACTCTTTCATCCGTACACTTTTAGGGATCGTTTCACCAAAACGGTATCGTACGTGGGTCCGCTCCGAACGATGATTCTCCAATCGGCGCACTATCGAAACCGCGTATCGCGCTTGCCACGAGTCTCCATGACGATCAGACGAGTAGCGATCGTACCGAGAAAAACAAAGTCACACCGGGATCCCGTGATGAGCCGAGAGCCACACAGCTCGTCGCGAGATCGTCCACGAGGAAGAACAACGACACGCTCCGATCCGCTTCCAGCGGCGTCGACGGAGAAACTAACCGAGCTAAGGGGGCGAGAGAGCGTCGACCCCCACCATCGAGCAACGCGCGCATCCCCACCACCCGACTAACCGAGTGATTCCCCTCTCGCGCCTAGTCATCCACCCCATCACCTCGCTTCGCCATCCACGGCAACCAGCTCGCTTCTAGCCACCGCTCGCCCCTCTGGTTCCTTCTCGCAAACCCGACAGAACGTATTTCCCTCCCTCCCAACCCTCCTGACCTCCCTGCCACTGCTTCACCCCGTTCTGCTCCTCTATCCTCTCGCGTCCCGCCACCGTTTCTCAGACTCTCTCTCGCTCTCTCTGCTCGGCCTCGCCGCTGAACTCTCAAGGTGGAGGCACTCGGCGACCGGAGGAGATGCGCTCTCTTGGTATCTTCTCTCGTTCGTTCGTTCTGCCTCTCGCTCTTTGGTATTTCTACGTGTGTTATGTGGGATCCGTGTGTGCGTGTGCGCGAACGCGAGAAAGGTGAACCGTTAGGTGGTAAGATCCGAGGGTGTTCTAATCACTCGAAAAAGACGGAGGACCATGCGTTTCGCGCGTCCCTTTCGGATCACGTTTTGGGATAGGACGAAAACGTCTGGCAAAATCCAGCAAAAATGTGATAGAGGTGTTCTCCTGGTAGCAGATAATTTTTGCCCAATATTAAATATAGGCAACTGCT
Organism: Megachile rotundata; assembly: GCF_050947335.1. Classification (NCBI taxonomy): domain Eukaryota; kingdom Metazoa; phylum Arthropoda; class Insecta; order Hymenoptera; family Megachilidae; genus Megachile; species Megachile rotundata. The sequence goes on along the minus strand of NC_134991.1, from coordinate 6,412,542 downwards.
ATCTACACTGTCTTTGATGTCACATGATACAAATGAGCAAAAATACACGATGTGGACCATTATAACATAGTTCATGATTTTCTATGGATGACGTTTTTCTAAATCACAAAGTTCTGAAGTTTCAATACGTCCCAAGATGTTATAATTCTAAACTCTTCCAGACATTTAAAAAGTTCCAAATTCTGTAATAGCGTTCGATTTATCATTCGAATGAGGTATACAGAGTGTTTCACTTAAGTTGAACAAAATTATTTTCACCGGTATTAAAGCTGGAAAGAGATAAATGACGGGGTTTTACATTTGTTATCATCTCTGAATGTACATCCTTTCATAAAAGCTCCCATCAGTCATATTTTTCCACTCGTAGTAGCAATAAAAGTAATGTATTCGACTTAAGTGAAACACCTAGTATGCTCGAACAATAAAATTTGATAAACGCGTGTAACATCTAAAAGTCTCCTAATTCAACATTACGCGTGAACGACTCATACGATCTGTTCCTTGTTCATTTCGCAGAACACTTATGTCTTCCGCTAGAAGATCTAACGCGGTTACAACGTGTGCCTATCGCCACATCACAGTACTTTGCGTTACGACCGATCGATCGTATTGGACGCAACGAATCGTGCAACATGGTTCCGAGCGTTTATCGATCGAGCTCGTTTTGCTGGCAATCGTAAGCTGCGTTTCCTCGGAATAAATTCAATTCGTTGCAGGGGGAGGGGGTCGTTAAAGAGGCATCGTTGATAGATTCGTTTCCCCTTTGTCAGTTCATCCGGCGAATTGTTATTGGCGATGTAAATGACGGAACGAAATTATCGTTGTATTTTATTACCGATCCGTCGGTACAAAGAAGGGATTACATTTTTACTCCGATTTCAGCTGGACGCGCGATTCGATCTGGCAACGAAGTTGTTGAATTATACAACGTTTCGCGATTACCAAAAATCCTCCGGGTCTCTTTGTCACTTATCACCGCGCACTGATCCGGGCTAAGTCTATTAAACCGTCCGAGAGGAAAGGCGGCGCTTGTAAAGTGCTTGCGAAACCACGCCGGGCCACGTAACCGAGCGTGTATACACCGCCCGGTTCGTGAAATATGTCGCGTTCTCGAAATTTATTCATCCGTATCTCTTGCGAACGATGAAAACCGCCCCTGGACAAAAGAGCACCCCTATCTCGAGGTATCGCATAAACAACCTAAGATCGCGATCTTCCTTCAGGATGTACGACCCCTCCATACCTTCCCTGCCACGTTTCGAACAACCCTGTTCCTCAACCAGTGTCGCGTCTCTCGAGCTTCGACTCGCCGAAAAGAGCCGCTCTCGGCAACGACGCTTACGACTCCCTTCTCCGCCTTTTCCCCGCTAATCCCAAAAGTCCATAAATACTGGAAGGGAGTTTATTCTGCGAAGGGTCGTTTACAGGATCACAATTGTCGCCCTGACACGGGCCGGTGATGACGCTTTAATCCGACACCGTTATGCGCGGCCAGGAATGTTGCAGAATTTGCGACACCGTTTCGGTTCGCCGATAACGCTTGGATCGCGCCGTCCAAAGCGTTGTTACGCGAGTGCGCGATGTTTAAACGCTGTTGTCCACTTAACAGCGCCCCACTTGACCGACATCGACATGCTCATATTATTATGGAGAGTTCGTGATGTTATTTTTGATACGCATATAATTATGAAAATATTTTGACGTAGTTGTAATATTATTTAGGCGTCACGAGTGGGTAGAATTATAATTGAAATTTATGCAAGGTGCTTCGCGTAGATTGATACAGTAAATTGAGAAGTTATTTTTCGAACTCGAATTGCTGAGTGTTGAATAATGAACAACATGTAGGTGACTAATTCGCACCAAACAGGGGCGTTAGAAAGCTAAAATCCTATCCAAGATGCCTTGCAGATAATTGTGTAATGTAAATGCCATCATGTTCGGGCTTACGTAAGGCGTACGTAAAACATGATCCACGCGGACGATTGCAGTCGGCTCACACGAGAATACCAATAATGCACTACTCCTTGGCACGTTTTTGCGCCCGATTCGAGGACAAATTGATCACCGTTGCAGTCCAATCACGATACCCATGTGAAGCAGTTACACATGTTCCTTTTATTTAGAGGCATTTTAATTATGAATCTATCATTACCGTATATGTGTGTACACTGGATTTTCAAATTAACGAATTTAATCGTCTAAAATTGTCAATTGGAAGTCTTTTACCCTTGCACTGATCTTAGACGATGGACTATTATGTTTGAATACATTTCACTTTTAGCCTGACTTACATCTTTATCGCATCAGCTATTCCGAAAGCAATTACGACATAAATGCGTGTTACGACTTGCAACTTTGCTCGACCGAATAAAGGTATTATCTGTCGGAGCACGGTTGACGGACCAGGTCGTAGCCAATTACGTACGACAAATGTTTATAAATGAAACATGATTTCATCCATCAGAATGGCAAGTGAGTGACACACGGTTTTACACTTCACGATCCGGTGACAATCGTCAGGGTGTCACAGTCGGTAGCCGGGCAGCTGCCTGAAGCGAGATTTCGATGATGTTCGAAAAGGGGATGCGATGCGAGAAGGGGGCGAGTTTCGTATTCTCCTTAACCTCCGTGAACCCTCGGTCTGGCTATTTCACGGTTCATTCAGAGGACCGAAAAGCGAGACGGTCGAAAGGATCAAGTCTAGAGGAAGTAATCCAGATCGTCTCGTCCTCCGAGCGTGTCGCGCGACCAAAGCACCAGGTGAGTTCATTACACGCGTCCGCCAAGATTTTACGACGTTGTCGTTGTAAGACCTGCTGCGTGTACGATTTTATTGAAGCCAGTCCCGCGAACACGTATCACGTCGCGGAGTCACGTTTATCGCGCGTGTACAGGTCGCGACAAGCGAAACTTCGAGGGGTACGCGACTGATTCCACGAATTATGACGACCAGCGTTGTCCGCATGCCCTGTTCAACTTCGAATCCGCCTTATTTGACGTTGTGCAACTCGATACGGACGAGCGGAATGGCACGCGAAGCCGGACGCTTTCCGAGATCCGCAAGCGGACACGTAGACACACGTGGAACACGGAACCGTGGCTCTTTTAATGACTTCCTTAGACAGCGTCTTTTACGTGTCCCGCAGCGGTAGGCTCGCCATTGACGGGCTGAATCGAACATCTGGCTTGAAAGGTTAAAACTCGCCTACTCGTTGATTCTTCGAACTTCGACTCCAACTTTACAGTTGTACATACGTCTTATGTTGAATAAATTTAATGCGCCTAACGAATACTCTTTTAATCGAAACACGTAAACACCACTTTTTATAGAGCTACCGATGCACTATTGATGTTTAACGATGTGTCGATGACATCGTTAAAGTATCGTTAAGACAAATGACTGTGACTAAAATAGGATGTTCATGTCTATTTTTGACCTAATTTCGAAATCTCATACAATACGTAATTATACTCAAATCTATTTCTTTTCGTTCAAACTTTGAATAACAATTTAACCCACTTCTGAACAAGAAGAACCAAAGAATCACAACTTGTTTAGAAAATTTATTTGTTTGCTTTATCAGGTTTGTTTGATCATTCAAATCGCCTAAGCTAGATCAGACCCTTTCAAATTAAAATTGAATCATTCAACTCATAAAGCACGACAGCAAAAAATGCATGGACAAGCTAACTGAATTTGTCCCCACATATTAAACTCCAATTGTTTTCACGAAGAGTTTACATTGGTTCGAAGAACCGAACGTGATTAAACGCCACAACAGAATAACTTCATTCGAAACGCGTTTTCATCATCGTTCCATGCCTGCACCTGCTCGTGGGAAAGAATTTTCTTCGTCCCGGTGCGCGCACCGTCAAATTGGTTGTTGCGGGTTTCACAAGCAAGTTATACAAGACCTTTCGTTCGAACCGCGTTGTATAGACCGGGCCAAGCGGTGACACGGCGAAAACTGTTCGAAGAATGTACGGTACGATCTAACGACGGTCAATATCAATGTGGTATCATGCAATGGCGAACACGCAAGAGTACTCACGCAATTTTTCCAAGTTCCGTCCGGCTGGTCCCGACTCGTTGACAGGTATCTGCAACAGAAAACGAGCCGGTCATTAACGCTGTGTCGACCTGCGAGAATGCGACTATTTATATGCCTCGTATAGTACAGTCAACAGCAAAGCTCCTTAGGGATAATTTAACGAGGACACTCGTTGGGTTTGAGGTTGTATTTGCATATTTCGGAACTTGGAGATTTAGGGATTTGGGGATTCGGAGATGTGGAGGTTGGAGAATTTGGAATAATTTAGGAATTTAGGGATTTGGAGATTTAGTGATTTGGAGATTTGGAGATTTGGAGATTTGGAGATTTGGAGTTTTGGAGATTTGGGAATTAAGTATAGGCTTTTAGAAATGTATAAATCTGAAAGTGTCAAAATTTAGGAGTTGAAGATTTGAGAACTTCAGATTTAAAAATGTGGAATCCCACAAATCTTGAAATTATGAATATACGAATTTGAGAATTGAAAAACGTGTAACTTCGAAGATTAAAAAATATTCGAGTCCCCATATCCAACCTTATCCAAAGCAAGCGTTGTGCCCGAGTGTACTTCTCATACGTGTCGACGAGATCAAATCTCGGGACTTGTTCGCAACACGAGCAACAGAGACAGTTAATTTAAGCGCATACCCCTTAATCGTACTATTTATTTCATTATAATCCAGCCTCGAACGGTGGTATACTATCCCATTTGCGTTAACCGCTTGCATTACCCGCGTACATCGTCGCAAGATAATTCCTCGACGATGTTCGTAGACACGCGCTCTCCGTTTTCTAACCCCATGAACAGTGACGGGCATCGAACAGCAGATGGTAGAAAACCAGCGGTCGCTATTTATTTCCAGCGTATTTCCATGCTCGAGATGAGGACGAGGCCACGATAACGCGTCTTTACGATGAAAGTAGCCGACTAGTCTACACAGTCATCGTTGACCAAGATACGGAAACGTTGTGCCAGATTATCGTAAGCTTTTGCATTCGAGGGATTTCTGTAATCCATTCCCTATGGGTAATCCCATTATCGGCCATTTTCCTTACGTGAATGTGGCTTGGAACTGGGTCGCTATCTTTCAACGAAACTGGTTCACGATTGTTTGTGGAATAAAAGTTGCGAATCGAATGCGTATAAACTTGTCGAATATCTCGTTGCTTTATGTGTTGCATTGCTTATGAGATGCATATGCGTTGCGGTACGTTGCATATGTGTTGTACTGCTACACATGTGCTGTATTTCCACGCATTGATTAGCTGCGTATTTCTACTCTTTTATGGGATATTTGTAGTTCGTTGCATTTCCACACAATTTGCAATTTCACGAATTGCTTTTTCATGTGTTTTCACGTGAAGTGCACCTTGCATTATCTGTGCGTTGTATTATTACTCCTTGCATTAATAGCACTGTCGCTAGCCACGTGTTGTATTTCCACGCGTTGAATTGCTACACGTTGCAGTATCTATGCGCTGTATCATCACTCGTTGCATTACCAGCGCTCTGTCACCACGCGTTGCTTTAACCACGTGTTGTATTTCGCCATGCTGCATTTCGACGCATTGCATTTTCATGCGTTGTAATTCTATACATTGCATTTCCACGCGTTGCATAACCACGCATTGCATTTCCACGCGTTGCATATCTACGCGTTGCATTTATACGAACTGCATTTCACGCGCTAAACATTATATTACACATTGCAGTACCCATGCGTTTCCGACGCATTGTATCGCCACGCGCTGCACTACCTTTGTGTCACATCTCCTACGCGTTAATTCGGCACGCGTTGCATTATCTGTTCGTTGTATCGCCACGCGTTACATTATTTGTGTTGCATTGTACACGCATTGCATTGTCACGCGCTGCACTTCGTTGCATCCCCTACGTTGTATCATCTATGCATTGTTTCTTTGTACGTTACGTAACTACATACACATTGCCATACGTTGCATCGTATGCAACTGTAACACGAATAGTATGTTATATCACTCACAAATACGCAGTATACAACAGACTCGTTATATCGCCGTACTATGCTGCGTATTACATAAACCACCAATTAATTCCCTGAAATTGCTGGCTGGTCCATTTGCTACCATACACGTATGTACATCGTATACCCTATATCAACACGTGCACACAAGTCTAGCGTCCACGTGGCAATATTGCCGCCACTCGGCTAACAGGCGTTACCCGGCATAGCAATTGTGACACGTATCGAATACATTCATTTTGCGTAGGTAACGTCTCACTCGACGTCATACGCGACACCGCCGAAGCCGAGGGGAAACACCGGTATAAGCTCGCGTGTACGCGGAAGCGACACATACGTGGCCATGTATGTGTACACGGTATACCGGTATAATGGAGTCGGGGGACTGAACGGCCCTTTCGGAGACCTTCCCTACGGGGCACCCAGGATCGACTCGAATCGAAAGGGAACGAGTCGAGCAGCCGGGAGTGGTGCCAACTTAATGAGGGACCACCTAGCTCTAACTGTTTGTTTTTCGAGAGATCGAGGCCCCGCAGAAAATACGCTGCTTGCGATCGAGAGAACGGCCGATCTCGTTTATGGCCTTGTATCGCGAGCCCTATTGCCATAACTTCCGCGATTTGGGCGTGAAATTACACGCGGCGGAATCGACTCGAGGAACGCCAATAGTTCGATAAAGATTCGCCCCCTTTCAATTCCACTTCTTCTTCTTTCTTTCTCTTTTATTCTACACTGTTTCCCTTTCGCTTGTTCTTGCTTGAATCGAACTCGAACGTTCCATCGATCGATTCGACACGTGTTATCTGCTATATCCATTCGCACTGAGCAGTCGTTATTTGCTCGTATTAATGCCTTGAATCTGTTACATCAAATTGCGGTACTTTGGTACTGTTATTCGTTCGAAATGTTTAAAATATTTATTTAAGAAAATATACATTATAAATAAAAATTATTTGACATTGGATACTTCAATCTTCATCCCCGTTTAATTGTAGCCTGTTTATTTATACTGATTGGTAATAAATATTTACTATTAAAATTCCTTCACATATGATGGATATATGAAGACACTCATGCAATGTTAGTAGAGGTTTTAAATCTTACAAAATGTCTTCATCGAGAAAAGCCTTCTAAACGAACATCTTCCAAAGTGGATTCGCAAACTTTTCATGACAATAACATTACCGAAAAGATACATTCCGAGAGGAAGCATTAAGGATGACACAACTCTCTGAAACGACCAAATATTTGAGATACCAATCCAAAGATACTAACCTCTGACGAGTACATATTCATTGAATGAAATAAGCGATATTAAAAGACTTTAAGCATACGCGTATAAGAGAAGATTGTGCGTGTTTAAATTATTACAATCTTCATTAGTTATATGAACTTTTGCAGGTACCGCGTTCACGCTCTCGCGTTACGGAGTGCAAATGACGCGAGTTTGCATGCCGTTTGCACAATGCGAACACCGGGCACGCATTAATTCGACGGAACACACCGTTTTCCGTAATTCGCGGCCATAAATTAATCCAGCCGCGTATTAACGATGCGCAAATTACACGCGCGCCCGAGATATTTAATCCCGAAGACACGCTGTAATTATCGTGGGTCGTGCGACGCCCGACCTTTTTTTCATAAATGGATCCGGGGCTAACGCGATGTAACGCATTTATAACGGGCTTCGATGGTAGCCCGGGACACGGGCAGCCATGGAATTACCAGCTCCTAATATCGTGTTTTTTTTTTCTCCCCTAAACCCCTCGGACACGACGCGGTAGCAGAACTTGCTCCCTTCGTGCTCACTTTCACCGCTCTTTTCTTCGGACCACTCTGAAGGGAAATTAGGGAAGAATCCTCTTGACGCTTCGTCTGAACGTGGTTTTTATCTTTTCGGTGCCATCGCGGTCGATAATCGCACTGCTCTTTGTTATCCTTTGATTGCAAATTTCATTTATTCTGTCTCTTCACTAAACCGAAAATAAATTCAATTTGACTGCAGACTTAGACATTTATTTATTCACTACCTTTGTTCCAAATTTAGAAGTCTGCAGATTACTATTATTTTCGAATTCTCTTGCACTTTGATTTCAAATTTAGAATTTACTTTCGACAGAGCTTTAACAAATCATACAATGGCCACCGTTCACAAAACTTTTTAATGCGAGACTAACAAGAAAATAATGAGATAACTTAAACGTTTACAACAGAAAAAATTGGAAGCATTTTCGCTAATAATTTACAATAACGAGATAAAAGAGTTTATTTGTTCCATGGTAGACTTTAATGTCTGTCTTAATCATGCTTAAACATTTTTTCACTCCTAGATAATTGGATGGAATCGATATTAAATTGATTAGTAAAAAAATATGTTGAGAAAACGTAAAAGTAAGTTCAAAGATCCTCATGTTTTTGTGACACGTCTGCTAGTTAATGTTTTTGCTCGTGTACTAATCGAAGATAGGTTACGGTCCGCTTTATTACGATTTTATTGCTAGTAGCAAAGCTTCGAACGAGCATCGTGTCTAATCGTTTTGAAGATAATGAATCCTGAGAACTATCCACTTAGATTTCGATATAACGTACAATTACGTGCAATTATTACGGCGCAATATCTTGGAACCAAGGTATTTATTAGCGTAAGTGGAAGTGCACACCGGTTCCTTCTGAAGTGCCTGCAGAAGCGATACATTCCATCAGGCGACGTATCGATTACGCTGTCGTGTTTTAAGCTGAAAACGAACATGCGTTGTTTCTGCTTTTCCGTCGGTAATGCGACGTATCATTTTATTACGCTCCTTTCATGCAATCCTTAATTGTGAAAATATTTCATACAACATGCCATTTGCTGAAAAGAATATAATTCTGTAAACTTTGATAAAATTAAGGAATAGTATATTTTAATCTTTAGGACACCTTCTGTTCTCTAATGACTAAATTTGCTAAATAAAATATAATTAAAATTATTCGAATAGAGCTTTTACTACCAATATAGGATAAAAATGTTGGTAACACCACTTTACTCTCTACATCACTATCGGTCTATTTAACTGTAACGAATTTGTACCTGTCAGTGACAGTCAACGTACTCCGTGTTCAAACATGACACCACGCAAGATAAGTAGTGAAATAAACAAAAAACAAAAGAATGTCAGTAAGCGTCAACGAGTACAAGTAGCAGCAAGGATCACGAAAAAATACGTCGGTTTCAATCTACGTGTTGTTGACAGCTTTCGCGAGGAAGCTCGACAGAAGCCACATCGACCGTGTTGCTTGCTGTTCGACTATTCTACACCATCACGAGTATCATTCGGGATTTTGTGCGAGTGACGCACGGTGAAAAATGTTTCAGGGATTCAACGTGGAAAATGTCTGTTTTCGAGGTGGATGTTTGCGTTGGACACTTCACGGAAATTGATGAATCGGGATTCTTGATTTTTTTAAATTCGTTTTCATCTGTCTGAGATCGATGAACTTTTGTGCCCAGACAGTGGTCTGACACACGTGATCAAAAACTGTAATAAAAATTTAAGACTTTGGATCGATGAAAATGAAATTTTCAAGTGTTTAAATTTCACATAAAAATTTCAAACTTTCACTTCATTATTTTATATCTTGTAACATAATGAAAATTAATCAGAATCCCTAACCTATAATTTTCGAGACAATTGCGCCATTATGTTCGGTTAAATAAAGAAAGTTATAAAGTTAGGCACATTCTGTGATCCTCGAAGATTATAATTAGAATTGAACCCAACAGTCGAGATGAAAATACGAGTCTGACTTGTCACATATGAACTATAGCATGCGTCACACGCTATTATAGGGCAAGGGGTTAAAGATTTCTACCTCAATTATTTCCGAGGTATTTCAGCTATTTATGAAGTCTGTTTTTAGTAACCGAATTTCTTGGTAGACTTTTAAAACCGAATTGAGCTTCTTGGCCTACTTGGCGAGGGACAGAAGGAGATGAATGTATATGTGACGAGCAAACGTCGACTCGGTCATAGCACTTTCATCCGACGACTGGTCCAAGGACGATTTGTTCCTATTAGCAGGTTCGTGTTAATCGTCACGAGCGTATGAAGGCTCACGCTAATGAGTCGACATATCATTCTATGAGCGAGCAGGTTTCGTCTCGACGAAGAGATTCGAACGTGTGCATTATAATTCGAGGAGCACACGAACAAATCTCGAATCGACGGAAATTATCCACCGCAATTTGATAACATTTTTGTTCGACAAATCAAGACCGTCGTAAAGCTACCGGTGCTCACCTAGTCAAACAACTTTACGAAATAACAAACTTCTTTTATTACCGTAATTACAGTTGCTAGCTGTTTTTCTCCCGTTGGTTTTCCATTAGCCGCCTCGCGATATGAATGTACCAATCATTTCGTTTGCAATCTCTGTAATTGCTGCTACTCTTCATGACTTTATTTTTCGCTGCAAGATACGGTATTTTATGGAACGGTGTGTGATAACTAAATGACATTTCGTTATCATTTTGCTCAGTCGCAATCATTTAATGGAACCATTTATTATTTCAACAGGACATTCATAAAGGTGACGTTTGTTAGCAGAGTTGCTAATTTCCAAATATAATTTCAGACATTCACAAATTTTTGCGTTTAGCTATTTTATTGTAGCAGAGCCATATAACGGGACTTTGAATTTTCATTTACTTTCTCATGATCTCCCCTCGAAACTTTCTACGAACCGTGCGTATCAAAGTTTCCCATCAAGCAACGCTGTTTCTGCATTTTATCTTTCATTGTTTAAAAGAATACATCGAAGAGCGTCTACCGCCGGCACGAACTTTTGGAATTACCTAATGGTAGCCGGGGTAGAAAAAAAATCACACGGTTTCTATTTACCGTAAGAACAGGTCGTCGATTACACCTTTGACTCGGCGGTTGCATCGCTTCGATTCAATCGATCCATTCGCCACTCGGTCACGATCAATACGTTCACAGGAGCAAGAAGCGTCGACGATCTACTCGCAGCTCGAAACTTATTCGGCCACTCCTTCAAACGAGCATATTTTTATTTACTCGTGTCCTATGCATCGGTGAAATCTTCCGCGAGACGAAACACGAAATGTCACTTACTTGGAAACATCTTTGCTGCCGACGTCTCTCTCTTTCCTCCTCGATCCCTCTTTATCGTGCTGCTATTCGACTGATCAATGCCCGCAGCGTTTCGCGAGGCTAGACACGAGTTTGTTATTGCAAAGATGTTCGAAATATCTGGCGTCGTACCGCGACGATTTAAACTATGTCGGCTGAAAGCTTTCCTCGACGGTGAAAGTCGAAAAGTCGATCTTTCCCGCCGCGAGGAGCGTCCCGCCGCGAGAATGAGCGCTGAATAGCAACTAGCCGGTCGGTCGCTGATTATCGAGGGATGAGAGAAAGGGGTGACTCCGACAAAAGGCGGTTTGACGAAGGAAATGTTAACGAGGGTGCCTGCCTGGGTCCGTTTCCTAGGACGTCAGAATCCGTACGGGCCGAATCAGCCCTCTTTGTGCGCTCGCCGTATCGTGCATTTTTATTAAGCCCCGGCTCGAATAATCGACGCGAAATTCGAGATCGCCAAAGGCATTTTCGTCGCCCGTGCACGCGTCTGTCGCCCGATTCCCATGCCTTTGACGTCCGCTGACCTGTTCCAGACCATATGCCGAGTTCCAATAATTTTCAATTGGTTTAAAAAGAATCGTCGCCTGACTCGAATGCTCCGTCGAATTTTAATCCATACCTCTTTTCTATTCCTCCTTTGTCGCAATCTTTCGGACTGACGCCCGCTATCTGCTATCAAGCTTCATCGAGGATGGAACGCGGCTATACGACAGAATATAGTTACAATTATAACTCCTACCATATTCATTCATTTTCGGAAATTCATTTGTCTAAGTCTGCGAAGTGAGCACAAATCATTATGGTTGATATATCTGCACTTTGTGTACCACGATTTAAGTGCATCTTTTGAAAGATAAAGTGTGTGTAATATAACTGAATATGAAACGACGGATTCTACTTAACGAATACTCGTGTCATTACAGATACTAAGGTGGAGAAAAACTACAAGTCTTGGATATTACTTCCGAATATTGCTAAGCTCTTCGTAGCGAAACTCAAATAGTGACTATATTAAAAAATTGAATAAGTTATGTAGCAATATCGTTATCGATAAGCCATATACGATGCAGCCAGGTGTAACCTATGAGCAACTAGGCAGCATCAACATGCCCATCGGCGTGTCTGTTCACGAATAAATCCACCTTAATTATCGAGAAACAACATCGAAAGCTTGTCCAATCAGCGTGCGGTATTTATCGAGCAGCATCGCGAGTAGGGACGCGAATGGACGACAGACATCAAGTTCGATTACCCCGTGTAGTCGTTCGAATAGGATAATCATCGATGACCGTTTTCATCGCGTATCAAGAACGTTTAGGTTCAGATAGTACTCTGCGGTGGCCGTAACTCGCGAGTTCGGCGGACTCTTGCGGAATAATCCGAGGAGAATCACTTTCATCGCGAACCGCGAATGTGTAGGTACGTATCATCGATGCATCTAGGAAATCGAGATGGTGGCGCAAACACGTTGCCGAGGTGCTCAGCGAGGTGCACATCGAAACGAGGGGGGAGGCTTTAATAGACCCAGCCAGTGTATACGATGCTTTCGTAACAGGGACGCGCGCGTTGCATCGGTGCAGCGCACAATAAACCGATGTGTATTCGAAGGGGCTTAACTAGACGAACTATTCCGCGTAGTTTCTATTAGTAAATCACCCGCGCACTGCGTGGCATAGATAACGACCCCCGTAGCCGAGCTACAATACCGCCGACGCGGAAACTTAATTAAGTATATATTAATTAAAATCCAGCCGCGTTGTCGTTGCAGCCAATGCTACCGCTTCGTCGACCTGCCATAGTTGTGTCTCTGTATCTCAATATTTAGTATCTCTTGTCATTCGATTATCGAATTTTCTACCTGATCTAGACTCTTCAACGCCAGCATTCTTTGCATTTCACTGCGGCAATTCATTACAGTATAATTCCCGATATTATTGTATGATAACGTTCTTTCACTCCGTATACACTCTAATTCCCACTCGCTACGCTAGATGTCCGATACGATTCAATACAATATACCTGCCAATTCGATAAAACTAGTAAATGAATACCTCTCGCATACCAATCGAGTGGATCTCGCTAAATAGTGCAAACACTGTGGACGCGTTGACGCAACCGTTAAATCGAACACACCAAGCGTTAAGCCCGTGATTAATTATTTCATTCAATTACCGATGAATCAGTTCGTATTTAACGTCGAAAGAGTTAGCGGCACCTGTCAACCGAAACGAGCTCGTTGGAAGCATCGAAATTTCTGTAGCATAAGAAGAAAAGAAACGCAGCGAGAAGGGGCCCGTTTAAAGCCCAAGGAGTTCGCTCCTTATCGCGTACACATTGTAAGTACGCACAGCTGATTCTCGTTTTGCATAAAATCGAGACGACACCGCGGCCCTCGGCTTGGCTTGCACGCGCGCCTGCGTGCGCGTGCACGCACACGAGCACGCCGCTCGCACACGAATTTCTTTTTACGGCCAGTTACTGAAGACATTAAAGTCCACGAGGGAGCAGGAGATTTGGACGGGTGGATGCCGTGGGGTCCTGCGGTCCTGCGCTAACAAGACGATCTTTAAAGGAGGAAAGAGTTTCCCCAATCACCAGTTAACATCTTTGTCTCGTACTCGCACGGCCCGCCGTGCCGCCGCCGTTGCTGCTTGTGAATATATTCATGAGAAACCGACGCCGCTATCGACCGCGAGCCGTCGAAACTTTCGAGCGGCGACGTTTTGAATCGCGACGCGGAAACGCTCCCGGCACCGCGGAATTTCGGTACCGCGGTACCGCGCGCAGACGCGACCACGGACTATCGCGATTCGGCTTGATGAAAGCTGACCTCCCCTTATCAAGATTTTACCATAGACGCGTCGCAGCCCAGGGAAACCACCACGCTGGATGAATTTCGGAATTATTCCTCGTTTAACACTCCCACGATAACCGACTCTTACTGGACTCATATATCTTTCATTCTTTACGTAATTTTATATGGTTCTAAATGTTCTAAAAGTTAATCACTTTTTCTTACAAGTGTACACTTTTCTTATGATTTATCACTACTTCTCTTATGATTTATCATTACTTCTCTTATGACTCATGAGCTACTCTCTTACAATTTATCTACTTCCCACTCTTATCGAGGCCAGTCACATTTTACTCCTATTTGAGAATATGCATTCTACATTAATAGTAGCAATTTGAACGAACGAATTTCAACTTTTTCATGGATCATTGTACGCGATGATGCGTTTATAATGTGACGCTCGGTGGACAGGTGGTCTTACTATTTTTCGTTTTTGTAATTTCCTCGGCATAATGGCTGAAAATGGACACGTACGAGATACAAAACGAAATGCACGATGTTAGATCATACGCTGTGAGTGTTAATGAGTGCAGTAGGTTGATACAGGAAATTATGAAACGTTATGAAAGTATGAAATACCTGACAGGATGTTATCTTTTATCGGAGAAATTCGATTAACATCGATGAATAATATCAGTTTACTTTCAATCTTTTTGCATCTGAATTATGCTACAGGGTTCTGAATAACCGGAATTATCTCTGCAGCTCTGGTATTCTTCTTTAGGTGTACTTACTACATTTTCTTATGACGGTAACATAATACAGAGACTGTTTCCATTTACAAAATTAGTTATCATGCATCGAGGTTCTGTTAACGTTGTACGATTTTATCAGCTCCGAGAGAAACATTCTTGAAGTGATGAATAAATTCCTTTCGACGTTAAAAATTCCACAAATATGCGTCGCTAATTTTCAATACATTTATATAAAAGTAGAACACGAAACAGAAGACAATTTTTATTCAAATTGAATTCCATCGATGCAGTTTATGTTTATCGAGACACAAAAGTTTCATATTTGGATTAAAAAAGCATCTTGAAATTGAAACAATCAGCGAATACAATGCTGGAGCGTATCGTACCGAAAAAGAACAAAGAGCATTTTTAATCGTATCGCCATTCTTAACCGTGGACACGTGTCGAAGGCTAGTTCGGGTTTTGTTAACGTTACGGGTTTACCCGGAAACACCTCCGGCGGGTCAGAGAGTCGGGGTTGATTTATTTCCATCGCGAACTCCCGCCTGCATCGTTCGCTTCCGGCGCTATCTTGATTTCGAATCGAACCCAACCCCTTCCGAAAATTTTTTCCATTCCGAAACACGCCACCCTATACTCGAGCCACGCGTTTTCAGCGATAATCGAGATCGTTTCGCTCTAACGAAAACGCCCATTTGCCGGAGATAATAAGCTGACCCGGTAGAGAGGGCGCGTACCCTTAATCAACGTTGAATTATTCGACTCTATATTATGTCGCTTCTGGAATTTATTCGGAACGTTTTTTTATCAAATTTTTTGTGAAACCACTTAGTTAGTAGAATGCCTTTATCACGACTTTCATGTGTTGTATATGTATTGTGTTTGAGTGTGTGTATCATGTATGCGTTTTATATACGAGCAAAATTTAGGATTTTAGTATCAATATCGAATTTTAGTACCAGCACTAAATTGATCAATTTTATTTAAATGTCACTCAGCTTGTTTTTCTGTTTGTTCTCCCTGCAGATTCTAATATCGGACTTAATATCAATGAAATACCTTTTCACAGCTTTTAATGCATGACGGTGTTAAAAGGTTAATGAACTCTTAATAAATTCTCTCCGTTAACGAATCTGTCAATAAGCCATATAAGCGAGAACGTAAAAGACCGGTGAAATTCGTCAAAATGCACTAAAAACATCCTGAAACTGACAGATGAACTAGACGTTCGAAAACAACATTTATTATAGAAATCTCTCCAGTAATAGATAGTGCCATCATATTCTTATTTATATTCCACAAATATAGACGGAGAATCGATCCGTTTCTTCTTTCAGATAAACTCGTAAAAACAAAGAGGTTCAAGGTTACATAAAGTCAAATATTATGTTACTAATTTGTTACGTCGGATTAAGTGCCTTACTCGTTTATCGTAACAATAATATTTGTTCGGATACAATGTTTTATGTGCATACGACGACAGCTGTCGATAGACACGATTCACTTGAGAAAATACGATGCGCCAACCACGAACCGGCACCCTATCGTTCCTTCTTTTCCCGATGTAATCGTTCGATATCGATGTCTCGTAACCGAGGGACTTTTCAAACGTTCGGAAACGGCAAGGGTATTATTTGAACGTGGTTGCGAGGGGTGCGCAAGATTACGGCAGATAATCTCCTGCAGCTGTGAAGCGATCTTATCAGTGTGCTTTTGAACATTATCGCGTTTGAATTTCGAAAATCCGAATTTCTCCCATTTTTTATAGGAAGATTACCACAGATGATGAATTGAATACACGGGGATTAATGTATCAGCATTGCAATCTTGACTAAATTAGGAGATTGATAAATTCAGAAATTTCCAAAGTAGAAAATTTGGAATGTCAGAAATGTGGAGATCTCTCCACGTCTCATCCCTGCATCATACATACGTCCATAATAGTGTTAATGAACAGTATTGTATACTGTTGGCAATTGATCTACCCATCAGTGGATTCCAGGTTTAAGCAGGTTGCAGAATGTTGAAGCTAGAAAAGTTTAGGAAGATCGGTACGTATCAACGTCGCCCATTCCACAAACGTGGTTCTACACGGCTCCGCGCCGGACAAAATAAACGAGCCACGGTGAGCGAAGTTTGGTAGAAAGCTAAGTGACGGTCGTTTTCGATATCTCTTAAGAGTACAAAGATATTTTCCTATCTCTCGGAGGTATTCTTATCCATTCATTCAACCGACGTTTCCACTGTACCGCGATTGGCTCGCACTCGTGACAGCGCTGTCCCTCACAAATGGACGATAAAGTTTTATCAGTCTCGTTGTCAGTTTCAAAATGTAGACTGCTGTTCCCACACACGCACACACGCGAACGTCTGCAAGTCGATTGTATTATCTGTCTAGACCTACGGACGTTTCTTCTCACACTTGACAAACGGTTATTCGAAACCGTTTGGACTTTCCTTTTCGTTCTTGTTCTTTTTATGAGGAAAACATCGGACAGGTATTGTTCTTTGCTCGCTGATTTCGAGGACCATTGCTTCCAACGTTATTGATATTTCAACAAATGTATTGTTAACTTGTCTCGTGAAATGTTTTACAGCTCCGTTAATTCAACGTGGATGTTACGGTTGAAGTTTTAAGTGGCGACGCATTAATATTACGTTCAGAAACGTAAAAAATTGAATTGCTAATGTTGTCGACGTTGTTCGCGAACAGGATGATATACGGGAGAGCTCTAATTTGATTCAACTAGACTGTAAACGTGTGTGCATGTACATGCACGTATGTTCACTTCTCGCTGCATGGTGTTTTACGATTAACAATGTGCACGTGGCAAATGAAGGCGTGTCCGTAACAAAATATCAGAGAAATTATTAAACTGTGTACGTGAACTGCAACTCTGATCTTATAATATTATATATTTTATTTTCCGACTGCTGACGTGTTACCCGCCATTTTCATCGTTCTATTTTAACTTCACCCTAAAAGTAGTATATTTCTACTATTTTAATTACTAATTCGTGAACGGAGTTAATTGACATCGCAGTCTCGAAAATCTGCAACTATTTTTAATTGTGTTGAAAAGCCTGCGCATTTTATGGATTTTGTATCGAAAAAGGGATTACCGAGGGAATTATTTTTTGGAATTTTATATCCGTGATAAAATGTTTTAATCTATATGGATTTTTATATTTCACGAAATAAACATATTTTTTATAATAATTCTTTTGATGAATTCTCGCAAATGAAAGTCTATAACGTAGATAACATTTTTAAATAATCAAATGAGAGACATGAAATTGTACACACAAAAATCCTATGATTTTTATAAAAATTAAATGATTGAACTTTCTTGTAAAGCAGATAGCATAAAGTCTGGCGTTCATTAACAACCCCATGGCGTTGACCTTCGCCGTCCAACGATCCAACTTTCCCCAGGTCCAAATGTCGTAACCGTGAAAATAACCCCACGAACGATCCCAAGGAACCAATTACGATTCCGTCGTTATTGTTGGAAAAGAGGAGACTCGGGTTACCCACGAAGTAGGCAGTCCGCTCATTGTCGTAAGCAGAATGTCGACCGTTGTGGAGCGGTTGCAGAGGGATTGCTGTTACACAACGTTGTGTCCGGTTTTATGAGTTCAGCGAAGGATCGCGAGGATGACAGACACGTAAACGACGCGTTTCCGGTCTCGACGAGCCGCTAGGACACAAGAGTAGAACGAGGTAGGCGTGTCGGTCGTCTCGGTAGAAAAGGTAACACGCGTGTTTCCCGGTTCCGAGCGAAACCGTGGCGCGTAAAGAGGATACGACAATTGTAGCAACTCGGCAAGTCATCGTAATTTCAGCAACGATCCACGTTGTTCGAGATGTTTACCGGATCGGCCGGAAGGGAGGAATTCCGCAGAAAATGCGCGGATAGAAATCTAATCATGGCATCGACAAGGTGGCAGCAAAGACAAGCTTCGCGCGTTCGAAACACAGCCCCATCGGCAGATGCGGATACCTACCAGTTGGGCAGACTGTCGGGCGAGAGCCGAGCACGGGAAGAATAAGGTAGGCGTGTCGCAGCAACGTTAGGTGCGTTACGTGTGCGTGTGCACGACAAAGAAAGATACGCGGGGCATAAGCTGGCTTATTACGCGACGCCGGAGGCTACAAACACGCCGAATAATGGCCGTGGCTTTCGCAATAGAGCGCGCGGGACGAGCGAACAACGGGAGGGGTAGTATCGTATTAAATTATAATAATTCCAACGCGAAATTATTAGAACGAAGACCAAGAGAGGGAGAAACTCCGCGGCAACCGTAGGCGCATAAAGGGCTACGTCTTCTCCCTCGGCGAAGTGCGGTTACGCATTTTCTACTCGCAGCCACCTATACAAATCTGCACAATGTTCAGCCTTATCTGGCTACCCGACACGTCCGGGGACCGAGCACAAACTCGGCAGGGGGTACATCCGCGACATTTGTTAACAAATATTTTACCTCGTAACACGATACACATAAGCGGACCGTAATAATGCCATTCGATGCTCGAATAATGGCGAGGAATGCGAGAACGCGAGCGTAGAAAGCGGAACACGCTGGCCCGAGCTACTCGTTTACGCGGGATTTCCTGCAATCGATAACGAACATGATAAGCATCGGAAATATGCGACTGCATAAAGTTTTGAGTAAATTCCAAATTGGTAACGTAGGTACTTGGAAGTTTTTCCAGACTTCTTTATTATCGTTTGCTTGCATTAGAGATTCATCCAGAGGTCGAATCTTGAAACTGTAGAGAATGACATTTTATAATAACGATTAGACAGAGGATGTTCATGAATTTATAACATATCAGTCTGCAAGCTATACATAAGATTTTGGATTTAGTCTGCACGATTTATATTTACTTCGATGTATTATAAATACGAAAGCAGCTATCTAGCAGTTATAAATGAAAGACCAACCGAATTGTAAGTCTCGCATATTCATAAAGATAAGCAGAATGTTATTGTTCAAACATCCGCGGAATCGGTGGATTCTTCTAGACAGATATGTAGACTCAGAAAGAAGTTTGCGTTATTTTTTTTCGAATAGATCTGCATACAGACACGCATCATCCTTTTCTTTAACGTCGAGTTTACCCCCAAAAGCCCTGTCGATCTGTAAAGGTAAAACTCGACGGGAAAGACGAGGCGAAGTTCGCCGGAACGAGGTCGGCACTCTCTCACGGAAAACGGAACAGGTATCGAGATAAAATACTAGAAAATTCTCAAAGCGCGGCAGCTCGTCGATTTAGGGGCCGTTCCCTTCCTCTATTCCACTCGGATTCACCGAGCCGAGCAAAACGGGGCAGGGGGTTGGAACAAAGAGTTCGCCTAGGTAAAAAGGAAGCGGAGGAAGTTATCGAACGGGCATAGACGCGTCGTGCCGAAGGATTTATTATCGATCCTTCTCATCCTTATCTCCTTACAACATACTTTCGTTACCGTCTGCCGGAAAGGAGCCCTCTATTCTGTTCTACATCCCTGGAGGCCGACCGCGCTATCCTCGCGCACGGGACGCATAATTATTACAATGTGCCTGCACGAGACTGCCGCCATTAATATTCATAAAGTCGATCCGTCAAAACGGCTCCCGTCTATCGCCTTATTCTTCTATTTTTCCGTCGCCGCCGGAACAGTCGACGAACCAGAGGAGGAGGAACGGAGAAGAGGTTGGCCGTCGATAGAACGTGTGAAACCGATCGAAGTCTACGCGGATTTAAGATGCTCGTACACGCTTGTGCGTGTACAGGCGTAAACGATCGCATAAATTCGATACGACCGCCTTCACGCGCAACAGAATACCTGGGTTAACGTGTAGGAATAAATCAGATGCCTATTGATTTTGGACATGCAATCTGTTTCACGATGTGTTACCTTCCGCTCGCGTGTCACGCCGAGAATTACGAGGAATATTCGTGTGCTTTCGATGACTCAGGGTTGACCGTCGAGTCTTTTACTATCATTGGTATAACTAGGTAGGGATCAGAGTCCCTCCCCTAAAATGTGGCATGAGGCATGTAGGAATGAAAGAATTCGTGTCTTTGAAAAATATCAAACTACTCAATTTTCAAGTTTCCGAATCCACAAATACTTGACAGAATTTGCTCGATTCAATATTCAGATGCGATCCAATATTTAAGGATTGAAAGGAGATTGATGGCTCCAGAGTTTATTTTTGAAACACACGCCGATCACACGAGTTCTGTCAGTCATAGAAATTGTACAACTGCAATCGATCAATTGCAACTTGATTGAATCTCCATGGTGCGAGTTTAGAAACACAGCAAAAACGGTATAAATATTGAACGAAAATTCTTAAGAAGACGATATTAACGGTAACGAGATTATTCTGTAATACGATTTACAAACTCCCCAATCGAACTGCCCACAATCTAAATTCTACGCGTGTGTATAATATTTTTGCAAACGCTCGCAAATTAATGAGCGGCATCGTGCGTGGATGTATACCGTAATCTCGGGAGGTGTCGGAATCGCAATCAAGAATCGACTATATGTTAAATCATACGGCACGTACGGACCATGTAATGAATAATAATAGCCGGCAGGCTCGCCTGTAACTACCGATTCATCGTGAATCACGGATCGACTTAAGTGGAATCGTCGAACTTGCATTTTTCAGGGGCTGTTCGCATGCTTCGGTTACCGGTAATTGTGGCGCCGGTTGCTCCACGAAACGTCTTAAAATATCTCGCTGTAAGCTGAAAAAGTTGACTTCTTGCATTTTACGTTCCAACAACTATCTTCATTTTTACACCGTAAAACAAATGGGGGTGGTTTTCTACGTATCGCGATATAAAATATTGTCAGAGAAATTTAATTTAATAAAATTTTAAATATTAACTGTGTGAGCACAGATCTTTCGAAGCCCTAAAAAAGAGCGTCGCCCTCTCGACGGTGCTCCGTCCACGACGAAAGTTCGAATTCAATTATTCTTTCGTCCCGTTGGCCAGCCAAGGATTAAACGGACGCCACCTCTCTCCGGGATAATTAATCGTTGTTATTTCTAATTAGAACGAATTAAGACGCGTTTCCTGCAAACCAGTCCCTTTCTCTCTCGTCGCTGCTCGTTTCCGGACGAACGGGCCGGAAGGAAGAGCAGACCGAGCGCGACGCCGATGTCGCGTCGAAACGAACGCTACGACACGATCATTAGATTCGAGAGTCCCTTCTATAAATATGCTCGACGCTTATTACCGAATGCCAGCGTCTGAATGTAAATTATCAAGACGGTTCTGAGTGCATCGATAAAATTCCGCGGCACGTTTCTAGATTCTCCCTCTCGTTGCGAGGCTGTAAAACTAATTGTTATCGTCCTATCGTGTACTCGCGTTCAAACGCTTCTTGCCGTCCCGATGAATCGATAACGGCCTCGACTCAATTATCTCGTTGATACCTCTAGTTGAATAAAAACTTCATTCTGGTACGATATTCGTGTTAAAGCACATCAAGAACATTTTTAACCTGTTTTATTACCGGTTTAAGGGTAAACTTTAGCGGGAGATAACGCTGCCTAGCGGCATTATCGTAAATCTTAAAACTTTAATTCGAGCTGTACGTTATGTGCGCGAGGACGGTGGATATTAAGTACTATAATTGATTTTACAAATTGGAACGGGATATCTTGTCGTATTATGGAAATCATATTATAGAACGTGCCGGAAAATAACTTCACTATCTTTACATTTACGATTTTTTATAGAAATTCATTTGCGGAAGATTATTGTTTATGAAAGTGTCTTTGAGTCTTCAGAAGTTTCAGAATTATTTTCACTTTGTGTAGAATTTATCCTCTTCATGTATAAAAATGTATTCGTATAATTACGTGAGAGGACATTCATTCATAAAGTTATATTAAGAAATATTCATTCATGGAGTTATATCAAAAGACATTTGTGCATAGAGTTGCATCCAAAGTTATTTACGAAAAAAACACATCAAACAGTCCTACAAATTAAACAATTTTCAATTGGAAACTCCGCAAGAAATTTACGAGGAAACTGTGAAGACAAAGCGTCCCATGTAAAACTATGCCGGTTTACATTTTGTTGAGGCCACCGGCGAAATATATCACGCCTCTCGATGCACGCTATCTTTTATCGAAAGTTCCTGGCCCCCTTTTCGAGGCCGTCCGTGAGGGACGATAGTGTGGGAGCTTCCATTACCAGGTGCCGGCGAA
The DNA here is from genome assembly GCF_050947335.1 of Megachile rotundata. Lineage (NCBI taxonomy): Eukaryota > Metazoa > Arthropoda > Insecta > Hymenoptera > Megachilidae > Megachile > Megachile rotundata. The sequence continues at coordinate 6,389,571 of NC_134991.1, read as the reverse complement.
GAATTTTAATTCATCCCGAAAATTATGGCACGGTCATATGCCCCGGCATGCTGCTGCCGCCTTTACTATTCTGCTCGCCGACTACTCATTATCCCGGTACCTGATCACACTTCTTTTTTCTTTCCACACAGCCTAATCGCTTCTCAGGAGCGAGTCACGAGCGAGTCGCGCGCGAGATCCCTGGTAAACGCTCTGCAACGGCTAACCAATCCAGAATCATTCGTCCCTTTTTCTGACCTAACTCGATCGGAGCACGTATATTGCTTGCGTTGTATGCAGATCTGCCGATTTATCTGGATTGGTCGAATTCGTTTGATCGGAGACAGAGCTTTGTGATTAACCTGACCGGTTCTGCGCGAAGACTTTGCGAATCGAGTAACAAATAGCAGTAATCTTATCCGAGTATTCTTGCAACTGTCCACTTTATTGAAACAGGATTTGTGTATGAAGCATTTTTGAGTGTTTCGAAATTATTGATTTATATTGCTAGTGTGATGAAAAACGAATTGACAGGAAGATGGAAACGGGTGAATTTCAAGGTCCCGTATCGTGCTCTCTAATGACCAGAAAATATTACGACGGTAGAAGAAGAGGGATCCCGGTAGCTCGGCCCTCAACTTACAGATTGAAATCCACCCTTTGGCCTCTTTGTTCTCATTGTTATCGTCGTTCTCTGCACGCCACGAAGCCGGCCACTAGCCGTCTCACCCGCTGGTTATTAATGCAGCTCGGTCGGTCTGGTCGGGCAACTTTGAAAAATGGCCGGGCCGCGATGATTCAGAGTTTTGCGCGGACTAGGCGATATCGTGTCGACGGACGCACGCTTCGGAGGAAATATTCAGCGAAACAGGTGGCGAAGTTCACATCGAGCTCCGTCGGGAGACCCCTTCGCGCGACGCTCCTCGACCTTTCCAAAGACCTCTCTTCCGGTCTACGACTGCGAGCATCGGCCTCGATACCGGCTCGAGAATCCACTGAAATATTGCCGGGGAATGGACTCCACCTTTTCTGCAATAATTAAGCGACGCGAAACTTGGATATTAAAATTGAAACGCCGAGGAAGATGGTATTACTTTCGCTTATACCAACTAAATTGGGAAACTTGTTTCCACTCTTTATTGAATTGCGACAGTCTTAACTTGTAAGTGCTTAAATTATGTCTGCAAGTGTGATATAGAACCCTTGCAATAAAAACACAGTCAAAGAGAGAACCCTGGTACACAACGGGGTTATAAGTAATACCGTCTAGAAAAATATGGAATATCTAAAAGGTGGAAAGTTTGCAGGAAAGCAGTCGAATTAAATCGTTCTTAATAATTTAAACAGCTTTGTAAGATCGCTTATAAATCGTGGTTCGCTTCTCGCAAGTTATTCCCCGAAGCCTGATGGCTCAAATATTAATCCAGTTCGGTAGTCTCTTCTATGTCTCTTCGTTCCCCAGCGTACAATACGGCAGTATAGCGTCTAAGTCGCGCACACGGGGCGGGTGGGACGGAGACAGGCAGACAAACAGATAGAGAGAGATTCGTAATTCGCGGATGCTCCGTAACGGTCCAACGATTTCAATCACGATCTCGAGCACCGACGAAATTCTGTCGTCGATCGTAGTCGAATGCACGCTACCGATCCACACAAATGGAAGCTCCCTAGCTGATTCGGCTGGTTCTCGCCCAAAGCAGAGGCAGATTTTTAGAAAAGCGATACACACACGCACACACCAGTCTGTATTTCCTATCAACGATGGTTGCCGTGTTTCCAAAATCAATATAGCCACGCAGATTGTTATTTATACCGGCAAGAAGATACGGTATTCCGTTTGAAGTTCTCCTCCGTTGGCATTATCCTCGAAGAGCGGTTAGCGGGGGGCGGCTGGTAGTACAGATAGATAAGAGAACGATGAGAGCGGGAACGAGAGTGGCGGAGGGGCGGATAGGATGGATTACAAGAAGCGTCTCGGGTACCTCTAAGCTCGGTAATGCGAGGCAAGGGAAGGAGGACTCTTTGATAAATGCGAAATGTACCATTCGAGTTTGTTATGGTTCCCGCAATCCACTATTTACGGGGTTTTCTTTGAACTTCCGGGGGTAAGGGCGGCACCGACGCCCCTAAACGTAGTTGGGGTAAACGATGCGGTTGCCACCGGAACTACGGTTACACCGACGCTAAGACAAAGGGAAAAAGAACCGAAGGAGGGGGCTTAATACGCCGAAATATTGTCTGCTTTCCGGATTTGCTCCAGTATTAACCAACAGCCCGTAATAAAGTTCTTGCACCCTTTTCGAGCGATTCCTTCCTAATCGTTTACATTCATATACTCTAACGATTAGAGTACCTTGATGACCTTGAAATGTGTCGATGTCGCTAAATTTTTGTAATCATTGGAACCGGTAAGATGTGTTATCGTTTCTTTTGGTAATGTTCGATCGTTAAAGTTAAAGCGTGTGAAACAAGTTTGGCAGATATAGTAGTTGGAAAGGCTGGAGGCAAGCGTCATCTAAGGCAGTATCTTTTTGCGTTAATAAATCCATTTCACGTCGCTTCTTAAACTGAAACTACCTCGTAGCTATGCAAAAAGGTGGCAGTTAAGTTAAATACGGCATCGTAAGGTGGAACGACGAGCGTTGGATAACAACGTCAAATCATGAATGGTGAAACAAGGAAAGGCACTTTTAGGAGTGACAGCGGACAAGCTCAGATAAAGCTCGCAATCTTTAGAACGAAAGCAACGAGTTCGCTCGTCAACGAGAGCGATGTTTCGCTCGTTTCCACTTAAACGATCGAATAATCGACGAACGGTATCTTTATAAGCGTGGATCACGCAACAATCTCCATTCAATTATAAAATGAACATTTCAAAGAATCCACTCCTCTCGCATTCTAGTCGTACAAATTACACTTGTTCTGGTATCCCTTCCACTGACAATTATCGACAATTTCATTCTAATAGCTTATAAACTGCCTAAACGAAAGCGTTGAGTCATCAAAACGCTGAGTTTCAAATCACCATGTGAACATACTACACTTCATCACGCAGATGGTATCATAAACCTTCACGATGTAAATATGGTTCACCGTATTGTTGGAAAGAAACTACACAATTTTCTAGGAATTCTGCAAGCTTCTGTAATCGTTCCTACTTTTTTGTAACATTGTACCAAAAGTCACGCTAAGTCAGCTGAAACTAGAATAAAGTATAGCTTCAAACAGTGCGTGACTGAATGAAAAGTTGCAGTACACCAAATCAATTATGCATGGTACAACCTCGATATTTTCCTAAATTAGAGGTTGTGCGAATGGGCCGGGAAAGTAGGGAGGGTACTGAGTGCACCTTGGTGGGTTACTAGAATTTCTATTTCGAGGTTGGAGATTTTTAGTAGGATTAGTAACATATGCTAGGTATGATCAAATAGGTTTCGAAAATTTAAAAAGTGGAGACTTGGGAATTTGGGATTTGGGAAATTGGCGATTTGAGAATTGAAAGTTGGGAGGTTGGAAACTTGAGAACTTGGATGCTTAGAAATTTGTAAAATTGGGAAATTGGTGATTTGAGAATTGGAAATTGGGAAGTTGGAAATTTGAGAATTTGGATGCTTAAAAATTTGTAAAATTGGGAAATTGGTGATTTTAGAACTAGAAATTGGATAGTTGCAAATTTGAGAACTTGGATATTTAGAAATTTGTAGTTAGAAATTTGGGATTTAGAAATAGAAGAATGTAAAAGTATAAAAATCTAAGGATTTATAAATTTATAAATTTAAAAATATAAGGGTCTGGGAATTTTTTAATCTTTAATTTCTCTCTTAGAAACTTTAAAATTTAAAAATTAGAGTCCCCTATGAAAAATAGATGTATACCTAAAAATATAAAAGTTCACCTAAATTCATATTGTGAAAGAAAATCCCAAAAAGTAATTAAGAAGAAAATGTTGGCAAGACTGAGGAAATCCGGTCAATATCGTCTAAAGTGTTTCCAGGCTGATAAGATTCCACGTTGGTAAGCGTTTCTGGAGCGAGTTGCTCATCGACGGAAGTATCAATTGCATCGTCGTCGAAAAAGGAAGAAGCCACGAGACTGTTGAAAAGAAAATTCCGCATCGTTTACTCGGTGAACCTCGGTGCAGCTGGAAAATGAATTTTTCGAAACTCCGACGAGTTAGCTCGGCGATGAAATTTATAAAACTCGTGGAACGACGAGTTTGAAGAAAAACGGGTTTAACCGCGCGATTCGATTACCCGGTTTTCGCGGCATAGAAAGAGTCCCGGTAATCCGGTACACGCTTTTCGACATGCTGCAATTAATATCGGTGGTTAAAACGCGAACCGGGACACGGCGGTCGCGTTCCGTGTCGCGACGCAGAGAGAACACGGGGTTTCGTGTACCTTGAAAAGTGTCACGAAACGAGCGTGAAGCCCGTTGAAAAGCTCGCCAGCGATAACGGTGCACGGGAAACGCGAACGAAGCATTTAGAACCAGCCTTTTTTCCCATAGATTATACTAACGCGATGCACAGTGGGATATTTATATCGAACGGCCGATCACAGTTACTTTATGACTCTAATCGCTTGTTTCTTTGATAACCATTTAATTTATTCTATTCGAACATTATTGAACACATTAGTATTCAAAACACATCTTACATAACACTACACCTTATTATTATAACTAAAATGTCATTTTGCATTCAATTCTTGTGAAAATTGCAATAAAATCTTAAGATTTTATAATCAGATGACATAATGTTGATAACATTCACCTCTGTAATATTTTGAAGTTGAACCTCTCTCTCGTTTTTTAATGATAAACGTAACACTCGAGACATTTGTCATTTAATATTAAACAATCTTGATAATTTAAAAGAATTATGAAAGCATCAAGTCCAGAGTAATATAAAAAGCTATTTTGGAACAGTTCGCAAAATAAATTTTATTTGTATAAAAAAAGATAAGAAAAGAGGAATTGCATAACCAAAACAGTGGGCGTATTAAACTAAATAATTCAGGATAATTTTTGAGATTATCGTCGACGAGAGAGCAGCTTTTGCATGCAAATACCCCATCGTGCAGCGGTCGATTTTCCTCTTCTCCCTTGTACTCGATGCGCGTTATTATTTCCCCGCGAGCTGACGAAGCCGTTATATTTGTCGCAGCCCGTGATAATGCAGGTTAAAGGAGGCGAACCCCTCGATCTCAAAGCGTTTCCGCTTGAAACCTTTATCGGTCGATCGACGAAATAATTCCGAGTTAGTATCCGCGAAAAGAGGGTGGCATTTACAAGAGTCCCTTTCAATTGGCGTGCCACGTAAAGCCGTCTCGATAGAACGGGGCTGAATTGAAGCTTCAATTAAAAATAACCGGCGCAACTGATTCGACGAGAGCGCGCGTCGTTTTCTAATTGGACCCTTTCGACGCTAAAAGCGAGGAACACCTGACAGAAGGGGTTGAAGGTGAGAGAGGAGGCGCGGACGAAGCATCCCGCGCTCATTAAGAGATTGAAAGAGAAATGATACGTGCTAGATGTTTTACACCGATGAATTCCAGCAACTTTTTCCCGCAACCCTCGCCGCGAATCGGGGCCGATGCGACGACGCGAGAGAGGAACACGTACGAGCCGTGTTTTTCTCGTCGCCAGAGATCCCGTGCAAGTTATTACGAGGGTGCGCCGAGGATACCGCCGAGGATCCTTTAGAAAAGTTCCGGGGTTAGTGGCAAAAATAAAATAGCGTCCCTTTTAAAAATGCATCCGACGTATCCACCAACGTAACACCGGAATGGCTCGTTAACTGATAACGCGTTTGCCCTCTTCCTTCCTCTCTTTTTCTCCTCTCGGCTGGCCAAGCTTGTTTACATGCCTCGCGTTTGCGATCTAGATTGCCGGAAAGAAAGGAGGGCGGCCACCGAGCGACCGGTAATTAATACGATTGATCGAGATTACTGAAACCTACCGCTCTACCAAACAGTCTTTTATTATATTTCGGAGACGTGATATTGAACGCTTGTTTAGCTGCGCTGGATTTTATGTGCGAAAAATTGGACGGAAAAGGGTGGACATAGCCGATGAAGCCGGATGTTCACAAACAACCATTTGCAGTTAATATTGCCTGGGGTTTATTTGATGTTCGATGAATGAAAAATTTGGGTGATTCCAGCGAGATGTACAATTCAGAGTATTTCTTTCCGGACCATTTGTTGTAACACTTCTGGCTTATCACTCGTTATGTGCTCAAATAGGACCCCTGAATCTAGGACGTGGGGTCGGGAGATTTGTGGTTTGGGATATGGGATTTGACGCGTGGAAGTTGGGATTGGGAATTTTGGACATTTGGGACTTTTTGGACATTTGGGAATTTGGAGATTATAGGATTTGTCATGTAGGATTTAGATCTTGGAAATTTTTAAGTTTAGAAATTTGGTGTACAAAATAATTCTGGCTATTAAGAGCTCTAAGAATTTAGAAATTTATTAGTTTACTAATCCGTAGATTTAGTAATTCAAAAACATATAAGTTAACAAATGTCTAATATCCACTGCGTACTTCAGAACTACAGCGTCTACCAGCACAGTTCTCGCTTACCCACGATTCCAGAAAGGATTCCACAAGACCATATCGTACGGTCCCCGACTTAATTTCACACGGAAACATCGTATGTCGGCCTACTGCATTAAAAAATCACCGTAAGAAACCACGTACACGATGTAATTAATACGAGGAAGCTCGAAGCCAGGCTCGGAACAGTTAGGATCGACCTATCCAGCCCGATGTTCGTCTAATTAATTAATCGTCTCGTGGATCTTATCGATCTGATCCCGCGTGCGACAGTTAGCAAGGGGTATCTCGTTGTATAATCGAAACGTGTCTGCTGCTCGATTCTTTCCAGTGTCCGCCTAGCGGTAACTCGTTATTAAAGCTTCGCGTTTTATACCTGTGATCCTATCGGTGGTCATCCAGTTTCCGCGTCAGCGAGCAGACAAGCGGCTCGGTTTCCTGACGTTTCCACAGACCGTTTCGAACAAGAAATTTGATCGAATTATCCCGTATCGTTCGTAAGCAACCGATTGAAAAAGATCGATTTTCCCGCTTCTCGTCCCTACGATCTAAATCAATGATGGCCAGAAGAATTTAAGGACTTAAGTGAGAGCTTAGGGTTTGGAGCAAACTTTATGGAGAGATTGAATGTGGATAGTTTTTTGGATTTAAGGTCATATTAGAGAGATGTAGACAGTACATTGAATCCATAGGTTGTCCATCACCAAGATGTGTCAAGAGCAAAATTGCCTTTAGAGACAGAGATATGGGGCTTGTCTAGGAATTTGTGTATGGGAAAATTTAAGAATATGTAACCTTAGAAAACATTCGATAAAATTTAGAAATCTAGTTAAGATTTGTCAAGTTTATTTAAAGGAAGTCTACATTGCACCCAGGTGCGTGCGAGCACCAAGTTTCATTATTCAAAAATGTAATATTCGTACATTTGAAAGAGCAATCTTCCTGACCACATCTGTACCGCAAATTAGGGCACCCCGGTGTAAATTAACGAGTCGAACACACTCGAAGCATGACGAGTCAATTCTACTGCACGTTTGTTTCGTTTATCGATCGCGTTGAGCAACCCTCGCGGGCACGAAGAATCATTACGTAGCCCCGAACGCAGCTGTCGAGTTTTGGAAAATTTTCGGGGCGCCCGTTGAAGAGGCAACAGAGGAAAACTGGTAGGTTGGTACGTCGAGGGAGATCGCGCACATACCTAGGCAACCGCAGTGCCGGCACGTGACCCGGCGACATAAAATTCCTCCGTGAATTCGACGTAAATTTCCGAGGTGTTTCGCGTGTTTTCACGGCTACGCCATCGCCACCAACACCTCGCCGATCGTCTTCGTCGGGCCACGGTAACTATCGTAGGTGTAGCGTACACCTAACCGTACGTACGAGTAAGCTGGGTGCAGCAGCGATGGTAAGAGCAAAGAGACATGAATATGTATATTGCGCTCGCTAGCCAGCTACTAAGATACGAGCGCTATCGCGTTTATTCATGCGACTTTTAATATTTAACCCCGAAGTTTATCTACCCCGGCTAGAGAACCCGTACTTTTTCTGATACGTAGCCATGGTATCGCACCGATGGCGCTTCGAGCATTGCGAAATCAAGCAAGTTTCGCGATACCGGAGGAAATGGTGCGAGCCGGAAATCGATGACTTAATAATAGCGACGTGTAATCGCACGAACGATAACACCGATGCGTTGGAAACTGGGCTATAGGTCGAAACATAAAATGTCTAGACAGACAAACGTCTAGATGGCACCTGGACTTGGATGCGACGTGGGTGACATGTGTGTGAACTTTGCAGCTCTTTAATTTTCCTTATATACTAATATATAAATTTCTAAATGTCTTTATTCATGAATTTGTAGATCCTCAAATTTCTACATTTGCACTTTTGTAGATATACAAAGGGTACTCCTATGTCCTCAAACAACAAAACATCTACATACGTCTGCAACGTGTTAGTCATCGAATTGCTAAATCCACAAACTCCTAAATCGTCAAATGTTCAAAACTCCATGTGTGTAGATCCTCAAACCGAAAGTTCCCTATAGACATCCACGTCCCTAAATGTATCCATGGGTCCTCGAATAAAGACACCCAAATACCTATATGTCCAACTTGCTTGGTCTCCGAATCCACAAATTCCTAGACAAATCTCTAAATTGAAGCCAATCCTTATTAGTATTAAATTAAAGCTAATGGTTATAATATACAACTCACAAAAGTATGAATCTCCAAAGGAGTAATATTTGCCGAGAACTTTTTGCCTCGGGCCGAATCAAAGAGAAACAGCAATACATCATCACAACGGCACGGATGACGAAGCGATCTTCCGATCGACAAACGAGCGTAATCATTATCGAAAGCACAACAGAGTGTCGAGTTTTGCTGGACAGAGTCAGATAGACGAAACACGAATGCGATACGACGTGAAATCGTGCGGAGACGCCGATAACGACATCGTTACGTACGCACAGGCGTGACGACTGATTAGAATCGGCCGTACGTTCTTGCCCGGCGTTACTAATCGCGGGTCAACGATGTTACCTGCTACGATACGGCCGGTTCCGGCTTTAACTCGGCTCCGGCAATAATTCGCGCGAGGAAATATATCGCGACGTGGTCGATTGGCCAACGAGCGTGGCCGTTAATCCTGCCTTGTCGATCTCGCGAATGCCGTTCCAAAGACGCGATACGCTCGTTCCAGTTTTACTCGCCGCGCCGAGTAATTAACCGGGATTAGCACAACAGCCGGGGTTAATAACGGACGATAACTTCGATCGGAATTATCGACGAACCCGATACGTTATATTGGAAGTAGAAAATCGAGTCGTTTGCTTGTTGTTCGTTTATGAAGTTTAATCTGAGAGAGATCCCAGGTTTCACGATGTTGTAATAGAGCTCGAATACCGTGTATTCGTAATGCCTTACGTTTAGCACATTCGTAATGTGTGCTTAATGATAAGCGAGTGTGTTCTCGATGATATCCGTGTACTTTGACAACTGAATATCTGCCGATGACGATTTCACTGTTTTCTTACCGATATCTCTGGTTTTTTCCTCTGGCTAATTTCGACGAAAAGAATATTTCTCTCTTTTTTCTGAGAACCCTCGATTGCATAACACATTTATTTCTGGGAGACATGGCTGTGTACAACGACTTATATTTAGGCGCAATCAAAATCAACGTTCCATTACGTGTACATTTTGTTACATGATAAATACACGTTTCTTCTAAAAGCAATACATTTTTACTCTTTAATATAATACATTAAAAATGTTATTAAATGCATATCATGATCCAACGCTTTCGTTCTCTAAAATTTGAAAAGAGTGACTTAACACATTCTAGTTCCTGGATCCAGATATGTATCCTTTGTGAAAGATCAATCGTTTCAAGCATCAAGATCAAAAGTTCCATTCCCGTCACTCCGATTGTTCCCACAGTAAAATACCTCCATACCTATGCACGTTCCATTCACATAACAACGTCCATCCAGCGAATCGATCATGTCAGAAAGCAATTTATTGATCGTTTAATTGCACGCCACTCCAAGGTATCATATCATCCCAGGAAAGTGGGGGATCAATAATGCACACGCGTCTCGACAGCATTGACTTCCAATGAATCCGCCGCTTGAATGAATCCCGATCCGTTCTCCTCCCAAACGTTGTCGAAACCAATCCGGTCTATTCAAAATTTAACTCGCATATTCAACCAAGTTCCTGCAATCTCCCGGTAAAACAACGTCACCGGGCTCGATTCGTGACGTAACCTTGAAGGACAGGTGCGAACAATCGCCAGGACGAATCCACGATTTCGCCTGGTCGCCGTGTCAGTGTCTGCTTATTTATTAATGTGGACTCCGAGCAGTGACGCAACTACGACTTTGATACGGGGATAGGATTCTAGTTTTATTGATGGAGACAATTGAATAGTAGGTAATTTGGAGATTTGAGGTTCGAGGATTTGGGGAATTTTGGGGGTTAGGGATTTGGGAACTTTGGAAGTAGAAAATTGGAGATTTAGGGATTTGAGAAATTTGGGGTGGAAAGGTTGAAGTTTGGAATTGGATAATTTGAGAGGTGGGAAATTTAGAAGTTGGGGAATTTGAGAGGTGAGAAAATTGGGAATTGGGGGATTTAAGAGGTGGGAACTTAGGAGGTGGGAAAATTAGAAAATGGGAAATTTAGAAGTTGCGGAATTTAGAGGTTAGGGAATATAAAAAGTGGGAATTGAGGTGGTGGGAAGTTTAGAAATTGGGAAATTTAAAAATTAGGGAATTTAGAAGGTAGGAAATTTAAAAGTTGGAGAATTTAAAAGGTGGGAATTTAGGTGGTGGGAAATTTAGAAACTAGGAAATTTAGAAGTTGGGAAATTTAGAAATTAGGGAATTTGAGAGTTTTTGAATTTAGGAGATGAGAAATTTAGAAGTTGGGGAATTTGGGAGCTGGGAAATCTAGAAATTGGGCAATTTGCGACATAGTAAATTTGCAAATCAAAAAACCCAAAATTGTCGACATCCATAATTGAAATTCTTACAAATTGTAAATTTCCGAATTTGCGAATTTATTGATTAAAAAATTAAGAACAAAATACTTGAAGATCAGTAAAAAATTATAAAGATCCAAAATTTAAGAAGTGAATAAAAATTAGAAAATCAATAAATTAAAACCTTGAAAGCTCCACAATCAGAATCCATAAGCGATCACTCATCAACGCAATTAAGTGCTGCCATATTGCATAGCTGGAATCTTTTCGGTGTACGGATGATTTAATGGCGGCCAAGCTGTACGCATTATTCCGCAGTCGTGGCACTATTTTCGGTGCAAAGCGTTCGTGGCGTTAACATGGTCGCCAGGTTCGAGGCTGGCGTTTCAAACAACGGTCCGTGTTCGAATATCGGGCTCTCCTGTTTTCGTGCGGGATCGAGGACGACAGGGAGAGCGAGTACGACGCGTCGTCGCAGAGCGAGTAGCGGCGTGTTCGAGCGGACGGACGCGGGCAGCATCGATGTGTGACGCGTTCGAGATCGTGTGCGACAAGTCGACCACGCACCCCGTCAACCCTGCTGCGGGTAGAACAATGTTTTCATTAACTGAATACACGCCAGCCGGTGGCTCGACGCTTCGACCCGCGTTGTCTGGCAAGAAACGCCGAAGCTTTTTCCTGTGATACCTTTCGCGACGGAAATTCACGCCAGCTGAGCGTGACTCCAGCTACAGACGTGACACGATCGAGTTAACTTCTTGAACGTTCAGCTTGTTGCATGGCAAGCAGCTGATTTCGAAACATCGAAAGTCTGACATGATTCCGGTATACAACACCTGCATTACATCAGAAGCTTACAGTTTGCTGAAAATGGAGGGACTTGTCCTTCGCTGATATTCTTAATGCGAAGTGACAGTTACAACTGATTTTGAAGTCAGACGTATCAGAATGTTGTGAAACAACGATCGTATATCAATTTCAAGCTTGAAGTTTTATGAACTGGATGAATTACCGGTAATGGCTTTAAAACTGCTCGCAGCTGCGACAGTGACTGATCTCGAAATTTACGAAGTCTAACACAATTTCGGGACAGAAAAGTATCATGGAATGAAACTTGAAGTGTACTCAGAATGATAGATTAGGATTCTATATCATTTCGTCAATATTAGCATCAATTGCTAAATTTGCTAATAGTACCAAGCATCTAACTTCGTCCACTTCAGCCATTTTCATGCCATACCCATTTCGTTCCACATTAAAAATGTCGATAAAACATAGCCCTTTTTATTAAACTTCAATCTTCCAGTTGACATAATCGCTATTTACTTATGCTTTGTGTCAACAAATTGCATCGGTTATATGACTAGTATCAGAAAAAAAGGGAAAGTTAATTCCAAAACGAATAAGGGTATCGTCTGTTGATTTTCTCCTATCAGTTAAAGTGTCCACACGACATGCATCGATATACAAGGGATATCGCTTGTTCCTGGAACACGATTATTTGTTACAGCAAGTAGTCTGAAAGATAAGATATCCCCTGTATCGTGACATAAAAAACTTCATTGAATTGTTAAACAATTCACCATCGTCAATCACTATGATCCAATTTCGAAAATCATTCCGTATATAGCAGGAACTTAATCCGAGGACAAGTCCCACGAGCGGTCGGACAAAGGCGGAACGCATTGCATCACACCGCGTTGTGTCCGACCAAAAAAGTCGCGACACAAATACCTCACCGTGAACGGTGTTCCTTCCTGGCCATAAACGAACGTGATTTCTGCTCGATTTACTTCGTACGGCAGCAGGAGAGCGCGCGATCAAAGCGCGTGCCAATTAAACGAGCAATTAGTACATTAACGTTGATGAAGTATCGACGGCCGTTAATTCAGCAACGCCGCTCTCGCGGCTCGTAAATATCGCGCTTATCGCGACCACCCCTTTTCCCTTTCATGTTTTCCGATGTGAATGCAACCAGCGGATCGAACTTATCACTGGTAACGTGCACGCGAATGTGCGGGGGGTTCGAACTTTTCAGAGTGGCCAACTTTTATGCACAACTTCAGGCAAGTTTTAAAATTTTTCAATTTTCAAATTGGGTGATTTTTTAAATTTTTGATTGGAAAATTGATAAATTCATGAATTTTTAAATTTACGAATTTTTAGATTCAGAATGTGGTAACTTTTAATATTTCCATCTCTCTGAATTTGTGAAATAACTAAATTTCTAAATTTCTTATTTCCTGAATTTCTCATATACCGAATTTGACATTTTCCGAATTCTCCATGTCCCGAATTCCTCACATACCGAATTCTCCACATCCCGAATTTCTCACATGCCGAATTCTCCACGTTCCGAATTCTTCACATACCGAATTCTCCACGTCCCGAATTCCTCACATACCGAATTCTCCACGTCCTGAATTCTCCACGTCCCGAATTCTCCACGTCCCGAATTCCTCACATCCCGAATTCTCCACGTCCCGAATTCCTCACATCCCAAATTCTCCACGTCCCGAATTCCTCACATACAGAATTCTCCACGTCCCGAATTCCTCACATGCCGAATTCTCCACATCCCGAATTCCTCACATCCCGAATTCTCCACGTCCCGAATTCCTCACATCCCGAATTCTCCGCGTCCCGAATTCCTCACATCCCAAATTCTCCACGTCCCGAATTCCTCACATACAGAATTCTCTACGTCCCGAATTTCTCACATCCCGAATTCTCCACGTCCCGAAACTATGAAATCCCTAAATACCCAAACTGCGGTACATACAATTCATGACTTGTTAAGAAAGGTGGTTGATGAACTCACGAGACGGGAAGGCAGACGGCCAGGTTACTCGGGAAACCGCAAATTTCCAAAGGTAGGGTAAATAAAAACGCGGAAAAACTGGAACATGCAAATATATTCCGACAAGCGTCGCATACTCGCGCGCACGCGCGCGTGCAGCTTCTAAGAGTATGGCACGTCGTGGCTGGTTCTACTCGCGACGCTCCATGGTTCGTGAGCAACCAGCGTGGAAAAAGCGTCGCCAGTGTGTATATGCAAGGTAAATTAAATATACATGCAGTGCAAATAAGACCCGACTAGCTAGTCTCTCTGTTTCCCATTCTGATTCCTCCCAGTCATGTTAGTCGCCAGACAGACGGGAGCACCGTGTGTATGAAATGAAACGGACGAAACGGGTCGCGGTTTGTTTCGACCATAATCGTGACGATATTACATTTCTCATGGTTGTAAATGCGATGTAGGATCGACTGAACATTCTGAAGTTTCGCTAGTTTAATCTTTTTGCGGTTACTTTATCTGCTCTTATTGACTTATGCGTCGGCTGCAAAGTTTAGGTTCATACTTGACATACCTCATGTGTTGAGAGATTTCTAGTTTATAGCTGAAGTGTATAGTTTTTTAAGATACGCACTGTTTAAACAATAGGGGTGGAAAAATAAGTTCTTGTGATTGGAAACAAAATTGTTAATAGATAGTGTCATTATACTACATCGTACCATATGTGAATGTATGGGCACATATGAGCATATATGAATCTTGTATAAATCTACATAAACTTACATGAACATATGTGAACATATGTGAACCTATATGAACAAACATGACCTATATGAATCTATAGGAACCTACATGAATTTATATGGACCTATATGAATATACATGAACCTACACGAACCCACATGAACTTATATGAATCTACACGAACGTATGTGTATCTATATGAACCTCTAGGAAGGAACCTCTTGCTTCCTATGCAAATATACGAACATACACGAATTTTATCACGTTAAAAGGATTTCCAGTCGGAATTGTTGAGCCATTTCGAAGGATCGGTAGGAAAAGGGCGTCGCGACGACAGAAGTTACAATGTCAAGATATCCCGAAACTCGTAGCTGCAAGCTCGCATTAATATTTCGCGTCTGAGCGCATTACTCTTCGTGGCTGGCCGCGACATGGTGTCCTAGATTTCGGTTCTCCTTGTCGTAACGCGATATTAATGCGCGGGAAGATATGAAAGTGTCGTTCCCTTTTACCTGGCACGCTCGCTCGCTCGCGTTGCCCGCGTTATGAAATAACGACGCGTCCCGCGCGACGGCCCGCACTCCATGTCAGCTTTTACGCTGCCACCGGTGCTGTTTGAAGCCGCGGAATATTTTTCACGGAATGATGCCTGCAGCGGTGCACCGACGCCAGTTTTGTACGGTATAAAACGGTCAAGATTACCAGCGACTCTTTTCATACGACACCGATGATACATCTTTTTAATGTGCGCCCACGTGCACGTCGTTTTTTTTTCAAACACACGTTACTGTCCATCATTCTTATCGTGTTCGCCGTGAAAATAAATTAAACAACGCGGGCGAGAAAGTCGCTCTATTCGCGTGTAGCGGTTTCTTCGAGTACCCGGCCATTTTTTGATCAACGCCGATGACGTACGGGCAGCAATCGCGAATGTACGACTTTTGCCTAATATACGGGACGCGGACTCTACGGCAACAAACAGTTTATAGCAACCCGTCGCGTAAATTTGGTTTAGAGCTACGGGCTTTTCCGCGTTTTCCCCGCTATTTGCATTGCACAAAAGCTCGAGCACGCTCGCAGACGAGTCACATAACTACGCGTATGCTAGTTTACGGGGTCGCTGATGTTTCCCCTTAAATATATACTATCAGCTCAGAAAGTACACCTGACTTATACAGTACGTCAAAGATCGTTTTAAAAATGTACCAGTTACTCTATATCCCTGCTGACAGTAAGTAGTGCAAACCCTTTTGAACTTCTTATAATTTAAGACTTTTATCGCTTTTAGTATACACATGCGTATTTTACAAATAACATGTATGTCAATCTTGTGGACCTTGACAACGTTTAAGTGCTATGTTATTGATTTAGTGGCGAATAATACACATTGAGAGATTTGTCTTTTTGTTATGTTATATATTTTGTTTTCAAGATAAAGTTCCAAATGACTTGGTCTGTCATCAAACAAGCGTATGTAACATGAGAGAAGAAGCATGTCAAAGGCTGTTTACCTGTGCAACTCGCTTTTTGATCGTACCAGTTTGGTTACTTTCCGAACGTATTTTCAGATCAGCAGTTAAGGTTTGTAATTTGCCAAGCTCCGTGATCGGTCGATCACACGCGGCACAAAAGCTGGCGGGTCCTCGGAGGTCACGTTTGCGAAAGAAAGGCAATTTAGAGTGTCCCGATCAAAGAATACGATCGAGCGTCGATGCCGTTGCGTCACGGGGCCTGTCCATTCATTGCCGGAATTAGTTGGAAGCGTAATAAAGCGTTCCAGCTTTTTGTCGAACAAGTTTCAATCGAGGACGCCGCGGCCCGACGTCGAGCACCGTTTCTCGCGAACGTGACGGTCTTTGCGTCTTGGCAGCTCCATTATCTGCTCCATCAATCGGCCATTCTTCTTCCCTTTGCATCATCGATGTACGAGGAGGCGAGCGGAAGGAAGAAAGGAAGCGGAGCGAGAAAGGTAGGGTAAAAAAAAAGGGCAAGCAACGACGAGGAAAAGCGTGGAAGATGGCGGCTAGACACGAGGGAACGGGACGAGGGAGGAGGAAATGGTTTCATTAAAACAATCCCGGTGGCTCGTGGCGCTTGATCGAAAGCCCGTGTACAGAATAATGAGCGTGTGTCCCCGGTGATTGTGCCTGTGCACCCACATACCGCTACCTGTGTGCGCTCGTACCGGCATTAAGGTGCCCTCACAACGAACCACGGATTAACCCTTATCCGGTCAAGGTGAGTACGTTGAACATACGTACGCGTGCCTTTCATTCGCTTCGCTCTTTCGCTACGAAATTCGACGCAGACTTTTGAACTTGGAAATTTGTGAATTTTTTAGGACTTGGAAATTTGGGGATTTTGGAATTTAGAAATTTTGAGATCTGGAGATTTGGACATTTAGAAGCTAAGGGTTTTAGGAGTTGGGAATTTGGAAATTTGTATAACTTGAGAGCTTGGGATTTTGGGAGTTTAAAAGTTTAAAAATTCAGAATTCTGAAGATTCGTAAATTTAAGGTCTTAGAGATTCGAGAATTATAGAATTTGGGAAATTTAGAAGTTTACAAATTTAAGAACTTAAGAATACAAAAATTTAGGATCTTGAGTTTAAAAGTTTGAAAACTTGCAGAAAATGCAAACATCAGAGAATGGATTCATATCTCGATGCTAACACTCAATACGAAATACTGGCAAATCGGCAAATCCAAACAAACTGACAATATCGATCAGCCGAAGTCTCCATTACAGTCCGGTTGATATCGTAATTCGTCGAACGTTGCGTGAGCGGCTAATTAGCTGAACGGTAACAATGTATCGTTCAGCTTTCGTGACGGAATCGTCCCGGTCGTAACGAATCGAGCTATTAATAAACAATTATGCGGAACACGAATTCTTCGGATGCCGTACACGCTCGTAGATTCCACGTATGATTCGATCGTTCCATGCAAATCTAATCACACTTTTGCTTATTCATACTCTTATTTCAAACTCGCAACATTTAAACAAGCATTTCATGGCGAGATAAATCTTCTAAGCCGTTTGTTTTTTCCGCTCGACGTAATGCTGTGCCTTTACGTGGCATGAACAACCGTACCACCGACCGAGTTTACTCGCTTAATGGTCAATTAATAATTCATTAAATCGGCCGGGAGCCGGGTATGCAGAGGGCTTAAAATTCGGCGCGCACGAGCGCGATATATAACACATATCTGCGTGGCTCGACGCGAAAAGCGAAACACCACGTCAAGTTGAATATCTATACTCCTGTATTCGTGTGTGAATGTGTGTTAGTATGTGACTGTAGCGTTCGGTGAAATGCGTGTATCCGAACAATTAGATTCCAGGCCAACCCCGTTCCCGCCACCGCCTCCGGGGCAACCTCGCCACGATAATATGTACGTACTAGAAACTCTCGTGTTTTCTGTTAACGTATCGCGAAAACATGAGAAATAACGTTTCCCATTGCCGTATACCGTGTGCCGTGACGCCGAGTTAAAGCGACGTCGTCCTGCTTGCTTGCTTGCTTGCCGTGCAACGCGACGCGCCCCTAATCGCCCGTTGATATTTCCAGCTGGCTGTACGACCGCCACGCCGCAGGCCACCCCCTTTGCAACCCCTCTATACACGTGTATGCGTGCATGTTTGCTCACGTAAAAAGCCTCCACTCGAAGAAATGTCGCTTGCATTCCCAGTCGTCGTACATACCTATGTGACGATAACTTGTTTCGTCGCGAGAAAACCTTTTCAAAATATCTCGGCCTGACGATTAAGTTTCGCTGATTTGCGATAACGCTTGACACACTTCTTTGGATAAGCTGCGGAAATATGCAGATTTCTGAGCATTTAGCGACGGACTTCAAGCAGGTTAATTTGAAATTGTTAAGGGGAATAATCTTACTTTAGGTTGTAACACGCGCTATACGTTACATAACGTTCGATTACGTTAAATTAGAACGCGTTGGATTACTATAGGTTACGCGTTGGGCTGTGTTTTGGATCGCTCGTAAAATTGCTAAATATTGCCCTAAATTGCTACGAATAAATTCCTACGCTTTAAACTCCTACTCCGTGAATCCCTATGCGTCAAATCCCTGCGCGTTAAATTCCTATGTGTCGTATCTCTACGCGGTAAATCCGTACATGTCAAATCTCTACGTGTTAAATCTCTACGCGTTATATTCCTTCCTACGCACAAATCCCCATGCGTTGAATCCCTACGTGCTAAATTCCTGCGCTCTGAATCCCTACACGTTTAATTCCAACGCGTTAAATTCCTAGGTCCCAAATTCCTACATATCAAATTTCTACGCGTCAAACGCGTACGTCCCAAATCCCTACACATTTAATTCCTGCCCGTTAAATTCCTACATCCTAAATTTTTACGCGTTAAACACCTACGTCCTAAATCCCTACACGTCTAATTCCCACACACTAAATTCCTACCGCCCAAATGTCTACACATCAAATTTCTACGCGTTAAATGCTTACGCTCCGAATACTTACTCCTTTAATTCCTGCGCCCCAAATTTTCACACATCAAATTTCAGCGCGTTAAACGCCTCGACGCCAAATCCCAACGCGTAAATCCCTTTTCACGAAACCCTTTTGCTCCTAATTATTCCATATTAAATCACCACGCGTAGTAAGCCATCACACGATATATTGCTACGCGTATATTGTCTATTCGTTATACAAATGGAAGAGCAATCCGCGTTCCCGACTCTCGCGACGACAGGAAGCGCCTTGTTCCTGGAAAAGGATGAAACTGAGGGAGCGGAACTCTGGTCGGAAATACCGTATCCCTCGCAGCCCGTCAACGCAGGAATAATTTGATTAATGAACGTTATTTAAATTAAGTCGGGACACCGCGTTTCCTTAGCGACAGGTCGCTCGTTGACCCGCAGCAATTCTTTCAGAGGGCAGTTTCCTTCTTGATACAGCGCATTGATGAATGTTAAGCTTCCTGCTTCGAGTAACAGAGAATACGAATTACATACTTTCGTTACCCTTTCTCACAATATCGTTGTCTGCTTTGAATCTATTGTCCTCGAAAATAAATGACACATTAAACCCTGCCAAATTTTCATTATTTACCGTTTTTGCTAGAAAGGGGAGTTTCAACGATTTCTGTAAGGTAGGGGGAAGGATGATGTGGGGGAAGGTTCCATTAATATTTTCGTTATCTTTGAGGAAAATGAAGAATTTTGAGGTAAAAGGAATTTGGTAATTTGCAAATTTAGAAACTTTGGAATTTGAAATTATTAGATTTGTGAAATTTTCAAGTGTACGTATTTTGACCTAAACAGTATGATCGTCCCTCTACATTAGTTTGTAATCTAAGAAAATTCACATTGAATGCTTTAAGTAAAAAAAAATGATTTCCTTGTAATTCTTCAGTACTTTAAACATTTATTCATCCGGCGAATAGGGACTAATTTAGACCAGATACGTAGGAGAGCATGCCTCGCGAAACCTTTGAACACGTTCCGCTGTGGTCCGGGGTTAAACCGCTCGCCATATTTTCACGGAAACGATCGTTCTACGTCTGTCTCGATCCGCCTTCCGGGAGGTCCGCGCTCGCATTCCAGAATGTTGACGGTGCACCGTTAAAAGGAAAAACATGGCAGCAGGGTGTAGTAGAACAACCGAGAAGGCCACTTTTCCTCGAGGAATGGTATTCGTCACGAAACTGGACTTATCGCCCGCCTCGATCCTATATACACTGTGTCATGAGGTTTATTTTGAAGACGTGACTTAACTAAAATAAGTTCGGCAAACACGACCCAGCGCGGCTCGTCCTTCTGTTGCGACTCCTGCAGGACTATTCCCGACGTTTAAACGCTCCTTACGAGTTGTCCTGGCTATACGAGCAGCGAGCAAATACGGGGTACAAGACAAACGAAACGTTCCATCGTGAGAAGTGTTTACAATTTATCGATCAGTATGCTGAAATAATCGACCCATACTGATCGAGTTGGGTATGATCGAGGACGCAGTTTGTGACGATATTTTTGGGAAATGGTGGGTAAATTGTCGTTGGACAACGTGGGCGGATTTAATGTATTTTGTGCTTTGTGATGAATACAAGGCTGTATTTAATATTATGACTGTGTGGTAACATGGTCGTGTTTAACATCATGCAATGTCACTCATATTTGCGTGACGCGTGAATTCCAACGTCTGTCTGCCATTTTATGCAGAATATCACATATCCAACTATACCTACATGACTTTATTAAATTCTTGAAAACACGTGCAAGTCATGGAATTATGTACGATAAAACTGACATGTAAGTTTATTAAAAATTTCTCGAGATTCGAAGTATAATATAAAATGAGAATTTCCTTTTACAAAATGAACATCAACTCGTTTCAGAGCAGTATGATTAACAATCTTGAAGACAGGATGTACATTAACAAGCTTCTAACAATATCCATGAAGTCGAGGTTACTTCAATCCCTGTTCATATAAAATAATTCTCTATAAATACAGACCCTTCCGAGATCCATAGAACCAAACCCTTAAGATGTTTTTTAA
This sequence comes from Megachile rotundata, assembly GCF_050947335.1. Taxonomy (NCBI): domain Eukaryota; kingdom Metazoa; phylum Arthropoda; class Insecta; order Hymenoptera; family Megachilidae; genus Megachile; species Megachile rotundata. Next base: position 6,368,458 of record NC_134991.1, on the reverse strand, counting down.
GAACATTAATTCAACGAAGCCAGATTGTCAGTATATTCTTTGATCAACAATCACATTTGCAACACGCAGCGGAGTAAAACGTTTGTCCTGCAAAACGTGACTTAATTAAAATATTCGACCAAAAGGGGTAACAGCGTTTACCTTCTGTTTGCGACGAGAAACAGGAATATTTACACCGACGATGACGAGAGGACACGTCGATTTGGGAACGTACACTATTAGCCCGGTTAAAGGGGATGAAAAGGGGTAGGGAACACCAAGAAGCTCGAATGGAAGCTTTGTATTAGAGAAATTCGCTGGCTCGCATTTCATTACGACTCGATAAAACAAAGAAATCCCTTTCGTTCCGCGGAACGAGGACCCTTCGTCCCGTAAAGTAAATTGAAAAGCGTTACCCTGACGTAGTAACCCTCTGCCTTGTACTCTCGCCTTTCCTCGAGCTTTTCAACGGCGTCTTCGCTGGATGCTGGTAAACCGAGGAATTTGGAGGCAGTTTGTATAATCGGGAAAAGGCTGCGTTACCTCACCGGTATTAATAAAGATTTATAACGAACTGGATTTACTGCGTCAAAGTGTTCTACGTTTTCCGGATTAGGTAAGTGGATATAAATTACTATCGGTAAATATTTTTGTGAATAAGTCGCGTAAATGTAATTGAAATTATCCCTTTTAATATCTGGCGGTATTGACTTGTTTGAAAATTATTTTGGTCAGAGATTATTAAATTTTTAGGTTTGGGAATATTTGGCAAATTAGGAACTTGGTAAGCTTGGGGCTTAGAAATGAAAACATTTTGGAAATTTGGACATTTGGAGGTTTGGAAATGTAAGGATTTAGAAATTTAGTGTATTAGGAGTTAAGAGGCTTAGATTTTAAGGATTTAGAAATGCAAGAGGGTTAAAAATGTAGTATTTAGAGGACAAAAGGTTTTGAAATTTGGTAATTTGAAAATTTAAGGGTGTGAGATTTTAAAAACTTCAAAATAACCCTCCATTCCTAGATTCTCATACATCACCAAAATACCCAGATTCCTACATCTCAAATAAACTACCTTTCAAAACAATAATCCCGAAACGTTAAATCACCCTTTTTGTCAAAGAACCTTCCAGCTGAATATTCAAGCGTTTGATTACGCGAAGAAGATACGTGACCTGAGAATTATTCATTCGACTGCGGTTTAAAGATTACAGGAAGAACCAATTGCAATTCTCCAGCGCACTTTGATCCAGCATACACGGGAAAGCATAGCCACCGTTGGACACTTGATTTCTCAAGCGGCGAACTCGTAACGAGGAAAACAGTTTTCCCGGGGTTGAAATCAAAGAAACCGACCGGAAAGTAACTGCAGAGATTCATCGACAATGCGACCGGGTTGGTTGGTTCCTGGAGCGTTTGCCTTTGCAAGTTAAGCCAGCGGGCGTGAGGGAGAAAGAAAAGGGTCGTTCGCCAACCACCAGCGACAAAAGACGAGATTACTAAACGAGATACCTCTCACCCTGTTTCAATCAACCCCTGACCCCCACCGAAACTTTCACGGAGGTGTGCTCGCTCGAAGGATGACGGAACTTCCTTCTTCCCACTACAGCCACGTGGCTGATGAACTGTTGCATTTATAATACATTTTTCGATTTCCTTAAAAAATATTCTAAAATAGGAAGGATCTTTGTTAAGTCTTTTGGTGGCTCTTCTGCTTGTCACACTCTGCTGTCACATTGTTTCAAACTAGTTTAGTCATTTTTAAGTTCAAAGACCTTGACTAAAATTTCGGGACACTTATGAAGTTAATATGTTAGTGCAAGTATAGTTGGAACATGTCGTTAGTATTAATACATTGTGTTTAATAGATTAATCACAAAGATGAAGTCACAATGTTAATATGGTTTAGCTCTACCTTTCACTGATCACTTAGGATGATCACTTTGAATGTTTACTCTGAATGGTCACTTTGGATGATGATTTTGATTGATCACTTGATTGATCATTTGATCGAGTACTTCGATGATTACCTGGATGTTCACTTTGGACGAAATATATATAATAACAATATTCCTTCATGAATCATCTGCAATGATCATCCAGAATGTAAAAACATGCATTCATCTTGAATATACCTATATTAACATTGCGCCAATGACGCATTTTATGAAAAGTGTATTAAGCTGAAAATTTAGCTGGAAAAGTTTTGAAAAAAAATGAGATGCATGTTCAGAGAAAATTTTAGCCCAACAGGATATAAAATATTTGAACGACGTTAATAAAGGTCTTCGATCGCATTTTCTGGAGTTATCATCAGAGATGAGTTACATGATGCAAAATAATAACGCAGAGTTAAGGTTTTCGATTTTCCCGGTCGTAGGTAAAAATGTGAATTTGGCCGCGTGCATCGCGAATCATTCTAGTTAAGCACAGTTGGCCAGCCAATTCCCTTATCCCTTTTTATTTTCTCGGCTCGAGGCCGAAAAGCGGGGAGAAGGCGAGACGAGACGAGGTGAGAGCCGGTATCTCGCATCGATCTGAGAAATGGACGAGCCGTGGCGGGGTTAATAGAGAGCGTGTAAGCGAGGTACCTCGCGCCACACGGTTCGCAGGAACAAAGGTGGTTGGTTGGAAGGTAACGCGAAAGCAGAAGGCAGCCAAGAAGAAAAGGAGAGAGCGGGCGAGGAGAAGTATTTTCGAGCGAGCAGATAGCATCCCGAAAGATTTAGAGGGTCAGCGCTGCAATTAGCGATGTTTAGAAGCGAATTATGAGGTCGTATATCTCCTCCGCTCCCTGTATCTCTCTCTTTCGCTTTACTTTCGTACGCTCTCTTATATCGTACCCTCTCGGCGGAGTCTCGCCCTTCGTCTCTTTCATATCGCTCGCTCTCCACCTCGAACAGCCCTGTACACACGGAGCAACAACGAGTCTGTTGAGTGCACACTTTCACCTCTACTTTCTCAACTTTCCTCGCTATTTTTGATGCCACAGGTGCAATTTCTTTCGATACGTGTCCAGTTCAAGCCTCGCAGAATTCTTTATCTGAAGGTCCTTCAACTGAGCATTCGATCATTTCAAGAATACAAATGAAATTGTATTTACTTTGAGCTGAAATTTCGGGATGAAGACTCTTAGGCAGTTGAGAATTTCGACGTTCGAGATTTTGGGAATTTTTCGTTGGAATTTGGAAGCATTCAGCGATTATGGTATTCAAGTATTTGAGAACTTGAGGATGTGGAATGATCCGTAAAACCTCGTAACGAAACTATTTTCGTGTCCCAATGTTACGCTCCTTATAAAGAGCCGTTTGCTATGTATAGAAATAATACGCGAATCGATCGGCAACGACGAGACTGACGGAAAATAAAATACCCGTCTAGAGCGGCGACGCAAGATGTATTTTCCAAGAGAATGGATGAAATGTACTTTTGCTCTTACAGTCGAAGACCTTTTCCCCGTTCTTTCTTTGGCCGACATTTTTCTATATTTCTCGGTCGGAAAGTATTCCAAGTGGGTACACGGTTCGTTGGGACAAAAAGATTTTCCCGAAAATAAACTCGAAGAGAACCACGAAACATCGTTGAGGTGAACTACGGCAACATATTGAGGATCAAAAATGTATTGGGAATTGTGGCGCTTGTAAATCGTTCGATATCAATCTTCAGTCATAATCGAGGCCTTCGGCGATTATTTTCGATGAAAACACGAGTGGAGTACCTAACGTTTTGTATCATAAACGTGACGCATGAAATTAACGACCGTCGTGTGTCGATATCATCGACCGTTCGTAATAATCTCGAAAAATTGCCGAGAGGCAGCAGACTCTGCTATATTGCTGCTTCGCTGGAATCGGTAGCTACGTTTTATCAAATTCTCAAACACCACAATTTTAAGGTCATAAATTGTTAAATATACGGGTTTCATAACTTCTAAACTGTCGTTGAGTTCTTAAATAGCCAAATTGTACGACTTCTAAATCTTCATGTTCGAAAATTCTCAAGTATGCAAATCATACAATTTTTACATTTTTAAGTTTTCAAATTTTCAATACAAAAATTCCACAAGTTCTTAATTTTGTAATTCTCACAACCTTAATTTTTCACACCCTCAATAGCTGAAATCCCTAAATTCTCATATTCTCAATTTTTCACACCCCCAATTTCCCAAATCCCCAAATTCTCACTTTCACAATTTTTCACACCACCAATTCTTGGAATCTCCAAATTCTCACATCCTCAATTTCCCACACCTCCAATTTCCCATATCCCCAAATTCTCACATTCTTAATTTTTCACACTCCCAATTTTCCAAATCTCCAAATTCTCACATCCTCAATTTCTCACACCTCCAATTCCAGAAATCCTCAAATTCTTACACCCCTAAATTTCCACTTTCCAAAATTTCCAAAACCTTCTCCCCGTTGCAAGGACTACTTAATAAGGCTTATATATCTCCCACCTAAAAGTCCAGTTTCCAGTGTTATTTCGTCCGAAAGAAATATAGTAGCGAAGCAAAAGCGGTCACCGTAAAGAGAAACTTTCTCACAGACGAAACACCCAACTTCGCTGTCTCCGCGAATCGTGTATCGATCGTACATTTTCGACATCGTTTAAACTCCTCGGGGATCAAACGTAACGAACCGGATTCGATAAGATCCGCCGGTAACAGGACGAACGTACGCGAAGAACTCGCGAAGCGGTGTTTCAGCTCGGGAAACACGCTCGCAAGCGGCGGATAATCATCGGATCGCGGCAACTTGTTCATGCCGTTGAAAATAAACGTTTCCCTTAATGCTCGGATTTCGTGTCACTTCGGTTAGATAAGCGATTTCGCTTCTGAGTCCACCCTGCACGACCAAACTTTTCATCGAAACTTTCCGCGTTCGGATCATCCCTCGACTCTTCTTTTTTTTTCGTCCGACTGTCCACGGCGAGGAGAAACACGGGAGAAAGAGATCATTTGTTCTGTCTACCTCGTAGGTTTTCGATTCTTCGACTTTCCAACGAACTCCACGGTTAGGTCTCTTTTCACAGTTCCGAATAACCTTTCCACCCTCAATTGTGAGTTGTACGTAAAAGCTGATTTGCAGCGACCGTTGGAACTGTTTGTCTTGTCTTTAATTCGTTCGAACCGAAGTTCCAACAAACGACGAAGTATAACAGTGGTTTCGATTATAATCGTTCTACCTCGCGACGAAGGCGACAACCGTTTGTCTCTGCTGCAGGTTTTGTTCGAAATTTCAAGGAACAAGGACCACTTCACGGTGGGAGAGTGGCTACATCTGCGAGTGTTATTGATGTCTCTGATTCTGATAGCTGGAAGAATCGAATATAGTGTTTGTCGTTCTGAAGTGCTTTTCGAATCGAGTGGATACCTAATTACTTTCTCGAGTTCTCCTTACATCTGTGAACAGTATACCAATAATTGGTAAATGCACCTGATAGTTTACTGGCCAATTAACTTCTTAATGTTCACATTCTTAGACATTGACACTCTCAAACAAAATTATGTGTAACGTACTTTATTTGTGAATAATTATACGGTTTATGATAAAAATGACATATATAAATACTGGATATTCTTTATAAAAAAATGGATCTTCAAAAAAGGATTATACCGAAGAAAGGATTACACTGTATAATATTCAAGGTGTACTCTAAAATGTCCAAACCATAAAAATGAAGTGGAATATAAACTGTAACCTAGCCCTTCCACCAACAAAGGAATTGAAGTTTAACTCGAAATAACCTCCGCAGTATCTCGAAATGGCCGTTCAGAAACGAAAAGGCAATTGATAAGCAACAGAAGATCGTTCTGAACAAGCGTCTCGTCGTTTTCTTTCCCTATCTGGTGGAAGTCTGGAGCGTCGATAGACAAACCTGAAGTCAGAATTCAACAAGAAAAAGGAAAGAAACGGCCGCGAAGGGGAAACGAACAGGAAGTCGGTACAGCGTGAAGTCGTCGCAGCAGCTAGTTAAGAACTTCTTCGACGGCAGTCTCGTCGAAACCGAAGCCATTGTCAGCTTATAACGATGTAATAATAAAACCGACGGTCTAACGATCGGATCGTGTTTCCCGGAGACGCCGGTCGCCCCGAACAATGAGACGTACATTTTCTTTCCGGTCATAATCAAGCAATCCAATTGCCGGCGACTTGCCGCGGAAGATAATATCCCCCCATAAACTTTCGAGACAGCTTTTCGCGCTTAGCGGATCGTTCGTTTAATCCGCTTTTTTTACGAGATGGAACGCGCTTTATTGGTTGCGTCGTTTGCAACGACGCGACAGGAGCTCATATCTGCGTAACGGATCTGGAGAACCGAAGTAGCAACATTTTCTAGCAACATGTTTGATCAAAATTTAACTCTCATTTAATTTTCAATCGAACCTTAGAAACGTCGTTAACCCCATAAATATTTCGTTCCTTCAGAATGTCTTAAATTGCGGAAATAATTTAGACCGACACAAGTTCGACAGTTTCGTAGATTTTTGTGCCCTTCCCGAACAAACGACGCCACCATCATCGTTTTTCCGAATTCTAGCTCGTTTCGCGCGTTCGATTCTTTCACCCTTCGGAATGAGCTTCGTTTTTCGTGTCCGTGAATAAGAAAGACTGAAAAATGAGCGGAGGCTATTCGAATGGCGGAAACGCGTACACAACATTTGCTCTCGCGAACGATTGCCCCGACCGGGTTTAGATGACGTGGACACGTTGTATATAGAAGGGTGAATTATTGGCGAAGTTCCTTCGGCTGAAATAACCAGGGAAAGCGACGACGGGGTCGAAAGAAGTCTCGGTAAGGGAGATCGACTCTGTGGATACGCGAAAAAGTAATTTGCGAGCGGATCCCTCGAGGGTGACCATAAAATTCCGCTTTTTGGCTGGCCGCTTCTTCGACGCGGATAGTAGGTATTCCCGCGATACGCGTGCGCTTGTACAGCGTACGAAAGCGGGGAGGCCAATTATAATTCAGATTCCCCTGGCCCGGTCGGTATAAAAATTCATAACGAGAGGAAGAAAAAGCCGCGGCGGAAGATATTGAGAACGATAAAAACCGTGCAAACGGAACGGGCGAAATGCAAACGCGAGGGGGAGAATCGGACGCTCTTTGCCATTAAATCTCTCGCGTTAGATCCGCTTTCGAACGAACAGCAAAGAGATCCAGTTCTACGCGAGCCAACTTAATTTGCAACAAGCTGTGAACTTAATGTCCCGAATGCTGGACAAAACTCTTCATTCGGTTTTTCATTCAACTGCTAGATTTTCTGCTGAGGCCTTATTTATTTCTTTACTACGAAATAGTATATGTTCTTGTTAATTATGGATATAGTAGCTTCATATGAAACAAGAATAATTGTGATAATTCGGGATAATTAGGTTTACATGACCACGTTAGGGTGGACAAGGTTAAATTAAATTGGGGTCAGGTTAAATTAGAGTTGGATATCAAGTTGAAATGAGATTAGTAACCTAATAAGTGGGAACTGTAAAATGTAACAGTGTCTACATCTTCAAATACCCCAACATAACCTTATAATAAATGTGAGCTGAAAAATGTAAATAACAGATACAGCCTATATCTTAGTGACGCAACGCAAAGAAGACATAACCTCAAATTTTTGTCTAATTTCCAATATTCAGAAGAAGATTCTAAGTTTCCGAAGGAGCCTAGCTATATGAATAAACACTGTAGAATGAAAAATCGAGTCGAAGAAAATGCAAGATGGAAACACGAACGAGACCAAAGATTCTGCGTGAACGGTGCGTGCACCGGTCCCGTGTATCGCCACGCTCGATCTACGGCTCGTTATTAATATCTTATTTTGCACGAGCATAAATATCGCGTGCCCCGATGGAAGAAAAAACGCATTTGTTAATCGAGCGAGAACGAAGTTCACCGAACGTTCGTTTTACTCTGTTTGCCTCTGTCGTTCTGACTGGTTCTCTTTCCTTACCGTTCCCTTTCTCTCTGTTTCCATTCCAGCTCCCATCTTCCGTCTCTGTCGCGCTCTCCAGGCAATCTCGTTCGATAGAACTCATGTTAATTTGCATAGCCACTTCGAGGGCCGAGTACGATCATCGTAGCCCCTATCGTATCGTTGTAACTACGGCAATATTGCGTCGATATGAAGCTATCGCGCGTAGCACCATCAAAACGATACACCGATAGTTTTCGTTTTTACGGATTTTTCGAGCGATCGCCTCGGAACCTTAATTTGCACGCAGGTAATTTCTTCATTAAATGTGGCTACAGCTGATATCGACTATTTATCTTGCAATACAAAGTTCTTTTCAATACATTTTTCCCGGACTCCCACGAGACTTTTATTAGATTATAAGGTAATTGAAAAACATGTTTAAATGGCGCAAAGAACATAAAATAACGTGAACACGGCTGAACAACTTTCGTACTGTGCAACCTGAATATTTTCTGATAATGGATTTTTACCTTGCATGATTTATTTGTGGCGACAGTTGGAATTAGTCACAACTTCAATATCAAAACAGACGAAGATTGAAATATTATATCAATTTCTACTCAAATTGGACTTGCGTATTAAAAATTAGAGTAAAATAGATCACGAAGTGTCATGAGACTCGTGAAAATAATGTAAGGTTAATTTAATATTCTTCTTGTCTTTCCTATTAAAGCTGGACAACGTGCAATTCGCTGGTAATGAATTAGGGATTTAGATGTTTGCCAGGACCGTTTCCACGATACACGGGACAATTTGAAATCCGTTAATTTAATATCTCCGATCGAGTTGCGGGATTTACAGGGCCAGCAACCGGTATTACGTTTAAATTTAATCACCGGTACATTAGGTACGATCGGTTCATTACCGCGGCCGCGACTATCGAATTCGGAAAATAACCGGCGACTCATTAAACCCTAAAGTTAATCACTTGTACAGGACATCCAACCCCCTCCATTTTGCCGCCCCTGTAATCGATTTTCAAAGATGCAAAGTAGCACTCGGTGGTCCGAGATCGCCATTTAACCCCTTCCACTCGACGCATCGTGTCGGTGCATTAACACACACGAATAATCATAACGCGCTCGATGTATTCATAGAGATTAAATAATCCTGCTAATCGACAGTTCATAGCTGCGTATAAACCGATCACCGACCCGTTTAGTTTATTTCTCCGATAGCCGACTCGTCATCGGCCGACGATTCGTGCCGTATACAAATCTAAAATTCAATAGCAAAAATAATAAATTTTTAATTATAAGGGATGGCTACAAAAATATGTACTGAAGAGATGGAGCGTGATTAAATTATTACACTGATCAGGAAATTCTTCGAGATTCCTTCAAAGTGTTCTTCGGAGTGTCTTTCAGAATATTCCTTCAAAGTATTGTAATTTAAAAATTTCAAGGGTACATGTCAATTATCATCAATTTAATTTTGAGATTGAAACTCTTGAAAGTAAAGAATCCGGTGCAAAATAAGGTTATTAGATTTCTGGAACTCATGTTAATTTGAGGATAAAATTGATGTTTTAACAGAATGTCAGTGGATTTCTCGATCCGGACCACAGTGCAACGGTCCGGGCGCAGAATGAATTGAAAATGCGCCCGCAGCAGAATACCACCGTGGCCTGCCGCTTCGGCTCCCTTCTCTAATCGATCTTTTTCATTACAATGTCATTAACTCGCGGCCCTTGGTTCGTTTTTCTTCCGTTGCATTCCGTCGTTCGTCCGCACGAACGTTTTCGATGCATCGCGACGCGAATACGAATCATCGCGAGTTCGCCCCGGCTGGTTCCACGACGATATTTCATTCAAATCGTCGCAGTGAAAAGTATTGATGACTTGGAGGGTTTTATCGCGTCATCTGCGAAAGTACCTGGGCTGATCTGGTGCAGTAACGAGCGTGCAGGGACACGATACGATCCCGTGTATAGAGACGATGCCTCTTTTCGTACGCTAAAGCTGGAGTATGCGTCGGAGCTATGCAACCAGACGAGACGAGACGAGATATCGTTGCTCGACGGACACACGCGTATGTACGCGATGCCATATCCAATACGTCGCTCTATCGTCAGCGATATCGTAACTCGTCAAAGAGACTCGGTGCTCCAGCTCGCGAAACATCTCTGAATTCCTGCTTTCGCATCGGATTTCGTCATCGTGAAAACTTCTGACTCCTAGGTCCAATTACCTGATTTCTATCCCTCGTTGAGTTATCTATAAACCTTTGTGCGAATAAGTATATCGGAGCTATCAACGCTTGCTCTAGAATTTGGGAAGGTATTTGTTAATTTCAGAATTTGAATATTAGGGAATCTTTACACTTCTGAACTTTTATATTGTCAACTTGTTTTGGTAGGAAATCCAAACAACTCCAAATTGCTATATTTCCAAGCTTCTACATACTCAATTTCTCACATACTTACATCCACATATGTCCCGTCTCACATATTCTCAAATTTCTTTATTCCCACACTCTCACATTTGTATCTTTTCATATTCCCAAATCCACATATCTCCAATTCTCACATTTCCAAACTTCTACATACTCAACTCCTCACATACCCAAATCCACATATGTCGAATTCCACATATTCCCAAATCTCTTCATTCCCAAACTCTCACATTTGTGTCTTTCCATATTTCCAAATTCACATATCCTCAATTCTCACATTTCTAAACTCCTACATACTCAACTTCTCACATATCCACATCCACATATTCCCAAATCTCTATATTTGCAATTCCCCATATACCCATACATCAAAATATTTATATACCTCCTATAGTTTCCCAGTTTCCAAATTTCATTAATAAATACTGAAATAACCAACTAGCCAAATATCTAAATCCTCCCCAAAGAAAGTCCAATCTCTCGATCGTACACTCCTAGCTGAACCCATATCGGTATACGAAGTCTGTTGCTCTAGGAATTTTTTTTCTCACGAACAAAGTTTTAAAATCTCCGAGCAACCGCAATCTTGACCACGCACAGAACGCGAAAACGAAGAGGCGGAAGAAGCAATCACGCTTTTGAAGATTGTAGGGAGGAAGAGAATCGTTCGATCCAGCTAGACCGCAAGTCGAAGCCAGATTTCTTGTTGGACCACCGCTTTAACCGATTGAGCTATCCACGCGGTCGACGAATTCTTTCTACCTTAATCTAGCGTTCGAAGAAAGCTGCCGCCTTACAGATTCTTGTAACATCGTGTTCGGTCGATTTGGACGATTGGAGAATCGCATGTTCCAGAGAAACATTGTAAAACGTTCGGTGGCGACGTGGGTTTAACTCTCGAACGATTGCTGAATCAGTGGGGATTCAATCTGCTAGAGACTTATTTGGCATCGGTGTCTCCACTTTACAATTGGTTTTTCAATTTTAAATATATGAAATTTTGTTAAGTTTATTAGTTTGTCAAATTTCCAAATTCTCATATGTACTGAGTAGACTTTGTTCACATCATTAAGTTCCTCAAACATGAAATTTTTCCAATTCAAATTCCAAATGGTCAATTTTTTGATTGTCGAAGTTGTCTACTTATCAAACCCTGAAATTAAAAAATTTCCAAATACTCCAGCTTCTACTTCACTTAAAATTATGGATGATAAAAACTGTAACATTCTTATTCCAAGTCAAAGGCTCTTCGATCGATTATTATTGATGATTTTCGATTTGTTGAATTTTAATACTTACCCAAGCGCCATGTTATCGCTTTCCGTCTGCATTTGATGCGAAGCAAATAGCAATTGCAGTGTCAATATTTCGACAAGAGAAATGTTATTCTAAATAGCGCGAACGCAATATTTTCAAGACCCTCGATTATTCGGTATTATTTATCCAAATCGGAAACAAAAATATGTGCTTAAAAATTGAGATCGAAAATATTTTCTCCATTCTGCTAAAAGTGCCTCCTTAACCCTATTCTATAAAGTATTTTAACTAAAATTCAACGAAGTGTAGACATTATTTATACGTTCCTAAAATCCTTTCTGCATCCCGAAATCCGGGACATATCGCATCGTTTTAAAATTCTGTTTAGCAAAGCACGGCAAACAACCGAGCCGTTGTTTAAGGGCAGACTTAAGCTGTACGATCAGATTAAATCCTAAAAGGACGCCGATAAACTGTCGGATCAGTAAAAGAAACGATGGATAATGGTTTTCGAATTTCGCGAACGGAGACGGGCTGACATAATCGCGGGCACGGTACATTTGTAATCCGGGCAAATAGGTGGACCAAGCCAAAATTTACAGACGCGATTGCGCCAATAATTTCCGGCATTACTACGCGACGCTTCCCTATCTTCCCAGATAAACGTGTAGCAAAGTTAAACTCCCGCCGCTGATTTTCCCCGGGAATTATTATAATTTCGTTGCAATTATCACGCCTGTCGGCTATTAACCCTGCCCCGCTCATTATGCGCGTGTACGCGTTTCGAACCGTGATTTTCGATCGATTATTATCCGCGTAATCCGCGCGGGGACGGATTGACGCGGAAAGAGCCACGAGAATACAGCTCGTTTTCCGTTCCTCGAGGATCCGCGACGATCACTCGATCCGTAATGAAAATTCCAGGCTGCATTGATATGCATCTACAAGATTCCGACTGCAGCCGACGTGCACTCGGCGTTCATTTCGCGCGATTTCAGCACTTTCCTAAGGAATCTCGTAAAAGCGAATTCTTCGAGACGTCTCCTCTTCTCAACCTTCTTCACAACCGTGCCGTCGAATCTTTAAAACAGCAATAGAATCGTGACAGAATGCGTTTCCGTGATATTTTCAGTATTATGTCGAAGACGTTGCTGGCGTTAATCTTTCAGAAGAGGGTAAATGTGTGAGGATAGAAAATATTCCGTAATTATTTATTACGACAAGTTTGACAGCTTTTAAGAGCCGTATTTAATCTTTTATGCTATTAATAATTAAGTGTCTCTGAATTCAGAATCGATACTTATGTTTAAGTAATGAACCAACTAGGTAAGACTCAGTTTGGAACGGCCTCATTAAATATTCTTGAAATATATGCATGGACTTGTTTAAGGATACTGCAATCTGACTAGCATTCAAACTTCTATTTATGAAATGTACTGATAGCTAATGTATATGTATATGTACTCAATGAAATATTTTAATTAAATTTTTGTAGAATCGTTCAGCCAATGATCATAGCAGTTGAGGAACTTATAAAATCAATCAATCAATCGTTCATCTTGGAAGATCAAAAATTTGCATTCATATTTTTTCGACATCTTAAATCATGAAATTAGGAAATTTCGAATGAATGTAACCTCAAAAACAGATACTACATAACTTCAGTCACGTCAATTGTTAAATACGTTTCCAATTTAAAATCAAGTCTGCGAAATTAAATCTGCATAACATTGTCCAAATTGGGATGCAGATTTTCACGATTAGCTATTCGATAATAAATTATGAAACAATAAGCTTCGAACAATTGCGCCGAGGGGCAAACGATCGGTATTATTAACTTCGGGATAAATTTTTAGACGAATCTCACCGATCGTAAATTATTCCGCATAATCAGCATAAAATAATCTAAATCAAAACAGAGAATTTTCGCGTTCTATTATTCAACGGTGTAAATTATAAAACGGGTAAATCTATTGGAATAAATCTATCGAGGGGTAGCTCGAAACCCAGTAACGCGGTTACACAGTTGGTCCAGCAATCGCGGAACAATAGAAATACCGGTCGAACGATTGCGATCGGTTCGATCGATTATCAAAATGATTTGTTTCGCGCAAATTATCAAACGTTTCAACGCGATCGCTACTTTAAAACGATGTTTATTGTTATTACCGCGTTATTACGATCCGACCGGTGGTCACTATAAATTCTTCCTGTGACAATACTCGGACCAATTAATATCTAGAATGGACTAATTACTACACAAATTACAGAGAGTCTCTCCTCGCTCCGTTGCATCGACGTTGCTCTACATCGGCCATTGATTATCATCGCTGGTGTACCGGTTATTTATTGCCAAATTGAATTATCGAGGAGATCGAAACTACGGTGCTCGGATCGACACCCCTTTTTTCTCCCGTTTTTTATATTTCTGCAGAACGCTTTAACGCGACGGACCGTTTCGATTATTTGCACGGTCGATAAATAAACTCGCGGTGTAATCGTCACTCCGTTACAAATACTTTTCGTCGCGGTTCAAGCGTTGCGTTGTCGCGCCAGGGCCCCGCTATTAATATAAATATATCCTGCGACAACATTCGGTTCGATTAATTTCCCAGAATCCTGTAGCTAATTACAGCGCAAATTACAGAGGCTCGCTTCTCGGTCGAGTGCGCCGCTATCACAACGTCGCGGCGTTGTGTACGCACGCGGCGCACACACACGCGTCGGAGCGCGAGCGGGACAGGCGATTATCGTCGCTCTGTCGACCGATTATTTGTCACCGAGCCCGATCGTCGACAAGATCCGGCCGAACGCTTTTTCCTCGATATACCCGGCGTTTTGTCACGCGCGTTTGATCGGATTCGGCTATCGGCGGAATGCGGAATTTGCAAAAACAACCGGCAAAAACAACCGGTGCACACGGTGAACGCCGGACCCGGAGCCGCGTGCTGAAATCGTTCAGCAACCGCATCTATACACGAGCAGCGGACCTGCTCGACAATCGAAAACGTTTCGACGAGAGTTTGACCGGATCTGTAGTCGATTCGCCGATGAAACGGATGGGATTTCGAGAGCGAAAGTGCCGCTAGCCTCTGCCTGTCGCCTCTAATCGCTCTTCCTTTTTTTTTAATCCAACAACTAGAGACAACCGGGAACGATTAGCCACTTAACGGTACCGCAAAAATGCGCGTTCGTGCGTTTCTGGTTGAAAGTGCTTCTGATTAACTTATACGATTCGTTGCTCCATGAAGTATCTGCTTCATTCCTGTTTTGACTTAAAGAGACCTCGAAAGTATGCACACATTATGGATGCTTGAATCCAAAACATCAGAAAATTAAATACATTCTATGTTAAGTTGTAAAACTTTAACGTGTAATAAATTAGTCGATACTGCTGATTTGTAGGTAACATTTTCGCAAGATATTGAGATCACGTTCGAATGTTGAAATCAGATTCGAGTGTTGAAATTACATTGGTCTGCTGAAATCGCATTTCAATATTGAAATCACGTTTTACATGAAATGTTGAATTATACAAGACAATGTTATAATTTAATGGTGTTTTGTATTATTTATGTCGTTCTCGTATTTAACGACGTATGCATTTAACTGTGTATAATGTTCGTACTTATGTATAACTTTATTTAATTTACGTAACTTTGTATAACTTTATGTATGTGTTAACCTTTACTTATCTGTGTCAACCTACGTTTAACTGTCAGTGAGAATTCCAAACTGTCTGATGTAAAATGCATTGATACCCGATAAAGATTGCATAGGAACTTGTAAAGAACCTGAAATCTTACGATGACCAAATGGCGCTGAATTTTGGAAAGGTTTTTTGAGTAATAGAAGAGAATGGCGGGCGACGTGCCAATTCGTCGCTCGGTTCCGAAGCGTGTAACGTCGAATGACGTCGTTGAAGCGGCGCGTTGCACGGCAGGCATTCGGAGCTCGAACCGCAGTGTTTGGTAAATTTGGCCACCCAGAGGTAAAGCAACGGTAATAAATGAGCGGCGAGCGCGTTGCCAGCGCGCCCGCTTCAGCTCCAATTTCCCAGGAGGGTACACCGGGCAAAACCGCAGCCTAAAAACAATATCCTACTGCCACGGGCCAGTGACAGTGCCCGATAGGTGGTTATACCGTGACGATAACTTATCGTCGTCCATCTAACATCCGAAAAGGTAATAACCTTCGCGACGGCCAGTCCGTGTGCAAAAACCTCGTCGAGATTTCGGAGATCGACGAGCCCAATTCGATTGGACACGACGAATGTTTCTATCGATACGAATATTTGTACGCTTCAGAAATTCCATCAACTTGCGAGGGATTAGGAATTTTATTCGGTGATACAGATCGTGAAGATATACTTGCAGCAATATGGGGTTGCTTGAGTATAAGAGACAAGGTGTTTCTGTCTGATTGTTTGACTTTGAAGATTTGCACAAGTTAAAAGTTCTCAAATCTTCAAATTTTCATATTGTTTAATTTTTAAGTTCTCAATTTCTTAAACCCTCAAAGATACCTACTCTTCCAGTGTCTACATTTGTGCAAATTCGCAGCTTCCACCCTATAACCCTCAAATTTCAAAATCCTCAAATTCCTAAATTTTCAAATAATGCAATCGTCAAATCAATTTTCTCCTGAATGAGCTAACTATGTTCGCCAATATGCACCTCGTACAGTTGCAACATACCACGATCACGATTAGATACGCGAAGACCGACCGAGTAGGAAAATAATCGAGAAACACGCAGGTCGCCAGAGAAAATCGAAGAAAATTATTATGCGATCGCCGAAAAATCTCGAGTTTTATTTGATACAGCCGTCTCGTCGATTCCCGGAGTTGCTCCTGTGTACCGGTAAATTCTCTCGAAAAATTCCGACGTGGTTCGAGAGTATGTCCGTGTAGTTTACTTCTCGCGACGTTTGTGCTTCAGTAAGCGAGCGTTTCGACGAAGAGGGGTTGGACAGGAGCGACGCAAGAACGGGGTGAAAGGACTTAGAAGAAGAAGAAGAAGAAGAAGCGAAAAGAGAGGGCATTGGAAGATGTACGTCGAAAGAGCGGTGAATTCTGGAGGGTTTGTCGATTTACTACTCGAAGATAGATAGTTTACTCGAAGTCTGAGCACGAAATGATTTCAGAGCTACGGGTGCGGCAAGCACTTGCCTCCTCTATCTATTTCGACCCGTGTTTTCCTCTCGCTCTTTCCCTCTCGCGTCCCTTTTTCTTCCTCTCCGTTCTTCCTGTATCGCCGTCCAACGGTTCTATCTTCCGTAGCCTTCTCTCGGTGTGTCTCTGTCCCTCTTCTCTCTTCAAGGCAGTCGAGTTCCACGTCGAGCAAAGAGCCACTGCGGACATCGGGTTGTATTTCATAAAGTGAGAAGCCAAGTTCAGGCCCGAGCTTGGAAGTTCGCCGTGGTCCGACCCCGAGTGTGCACTTTAATACAAGTTTTCCATTCACGGCCCGGCCACCCCGACGCTTTTCTCTTTCTCTCGTGGCGCGTTAGTTTATTAACCGAGTACGAAGAGAAAACCGGCGCCAGGCATTCGCGCGGGCTCTCGCAAAAATGCCACTGAAACGTAGCCCGTGTAGCGAGAAGACGTTATGTGACACGCTTGTGAAAACGTTATTTACGTGTGCACCGGGTTCCGTGGCGAGCGACACGGCACCAGTCGACCTGGCCGAGCAAAAATTCCGAGCGGTGCTCGCCATCTCGTAATGAAGCCACGTGAATCTGTCGCTAGGACAAGCGTTACCGTATTTCTTCTACGATTCTCCGCGACCCACTGTATTTTCACGAAAATTGATTCCGTCAGGTTCGAAGCGACGACGTAGAAACGACTTCGAGGATGAACGCACGGAGAAAGCGCGAGTTTACGTGCTCGCAAATTGTGACTGTTTGCGAGGCGTGCAGGCACGGCCGCTGAATTTCAAATCGCGAATTGGAGATATTGGTGTAACCAGACCGAAGGCGGGACGCTGCAAATTTTCATATTTTCCTATTCAGACGCTCGGAAAGTTTTAATTTGAATACTAAACAATTTGGAAACTTATGTTCTTGAAAATATGAAAATTTAGAAATCTCTGGATATAGGTTTCGGGAAATAGTTACACCAAGCAACAGCTCATTTAAATTCAACAAAATGAGAATAAATTAAGTACCACAAAAATTGCACGTTAATCAAAATTTAATTTCCATATTCATCGGCAATAATTTTAAATAAATCAATTACCTCGACGCAGAAATTGAAGAGGATCCTCGAACGTGTACAGGGAATTTGGAACGAGTACGAACAAATATATCTGGAGATTTTTATTGCAGAAATGTCCAGCATACCAGCGTTTTCGCTCACTATGTGACCGTCTTCCAGGAAAATTCGCAAATGAAAAAGTACCACGTGTCATTGGCCATACACTCTACGTACCGAACGAGTTGTACTGTTTTTAATTTATGGAACATTTTAAAATGAAATCGTAGTTCCTTTGAAGCGGGAATCACGGCCAGAAAATTGATATTAAATTTTTCCACGTACCTTCCGCGCCAATTAGTGTTCAACCATTTGAATTGCGTTAATTTCTCTCTTCAAACGAATTCAGTGGCGTACAAAGGAAACTGTGGAAAATGTATATTCTCTCGACTTGATCGAATCACGAGACCAGCGAGGTTATTACGTTATAAATGAATCGGCCTTTTCAAAAAAAATTGGCTCTGCATCCTCTCCCTTTATTTTGTGGCCAGCGGGAACAAGGCATGAAAGGCTAAAATAACAAATTCTGACTTGTGAACTTTTTACAGGGAAGACTAAAGTT
The DNA here is from genome assembly GCF_050947335.1 of Megachile rotundata. Taxonomy (NCBI): domain Eukaryota; kingdom Metazoa; phylum Arthropoda; class Insecta; order Hymenoptera; family Megachilidae; genus Megachile; species Megachile rotundata. Next base: position 6,350,035 of record NC_134991.1, on the reverse strand, counting down.
CCTCTACCTTTTGAGGATACAATAAGACTGATTTGTTTGACATAACCTAAAAGATGTTTAGCGAATGTTTACATTTATGAATTTTTATATGTAGATCTATTAACATGTGGTATTAGATTCTTTCACATGGAGTCTCACTATGAGTCTTTATTAAATATGTATCAAAATTATTGCAAGGTTATGGACTCTAACAAGTATGTTAAAATTTTGCTGTATTTCTTGTGTGAGAGATGTGTATTTTTTATGCCATATTAGCTACATGATTTTATTTTAATAACATTAGATAAGGAGTGTTGAAAGTTCATTCCATATTTGTGAGACTAACTAAACGTTTGTTACAGAAGTTGTCAATATAACAAGCTCAATGATTTTATTTTTATAACATCAGATAAGGGATGTCGAAAGTTCAGTGTATATTAATGTCAACTAAATGTGTGATACAGAAGTTGTCAATATAACGGGCTGATAATAAAAACCATACAAGAGGTCTCAATCCCATGGCAAGAAAAAGAGGACGCTGGAACAAGAAGAGCCTCATGGAAGATGTTCCATGGGAAACATACGGCAGGATTGTAATTTCAGGGCAACTCCGCGAGCACAGCAGGTAACGAGCGACTATTCATTACGACTATGCACGTTGGCGCGTATACATCGGAGCGCACAAAAACCACCTCGCCCTATAATTATCTCGCAATGTCTTGGTAATGAAAAATTATTGCTAATAATTATTCGTAAGCGTTAGAAACGGCGTGGTATGGGGGCTGCAAAGAACTTTCTTCCTGTCGAGTAACCTGTGCTTCGAACCGCCATTTCTTAATCTTCCGAGAGTTCTACCCTTTCGACGCCTACGAAAGAATTATAATCAAATACGTAGCGCAATTAACTATTCCTCGATCTTTCTAAAACGTCCCTTTCTTCCCGGGCATCCCTCGCCCTAAACCTTCCCCTTTCCTGTTTCACGAGCTTGCATAATTAAGGCGCATAATTCCTTGAACCGTTAAGAAATTATTACAGGTTCTCCGCTCACCGTTGCTTTTTCTTGAACTGGTTCATCAGTATGTCGGAGAGAGGCTTAGATTTTTTCGAATCCCGATAAACCTGTTCCTATTTCGCGTTCACGAGTTCAACCTCGCTCTTATCACCGTGCTAATTGCGTATTTTATAGGCTCTGCATCGAATTTCAGCACAGAAATTCCAGAAACGCTTAGCAACATGGTGAATGTTACGGATAGGAAGATACATGGGAACTTTTATTGCTAAATCACGGTAGCAAATATGTAGAATGGTGGACACAACTCATGTCCTAAGCAATTAGCAAACATGTTTTGGAAAAAAGATTGGACTAGGAAGATTCTTGCGGACATTCTAACTGGTTTATGGTCTCCTAACCTCGTTGAATATTAATACTTGGTAGCATTTATTGGGTACAAGATGCTGAGCAAGTATGCAAGAGGATGATAGTCTTTCTTAGGGATGAAGGCGATATAGGGAAAGGCTTGTTTTATAGTTGAGAGTTATGTCTAAACTACACTATCAAATCGAGTATGTTCTAACGAATGAACCAAGGAAATTTAAAATGAATGTTAGATTAAATAGTTGTCTTGTGTGAATGAGATTTAATGAACAATACTGAGTTAGACTTTGACTGTCAGTTTATACTATGACCTGAAACATCTGTTCCTAAATTATTTTATTTCGTAGTCTAATTAAATATGTTGAACTGCAGTTTCAACTTGGTCAGACATCACAGTCTCAATTTGATATATCAAACATAGCCCTAACTTGCTATATTAAACACTACGGTCTCAATTTGATATATCAAAAGTAGCCCCAACTTGCTAAACACTATGGTCTCAATTTGATATATCAAACTGAACTTGATATATGCAAGATTTAAGGCTGGTTTCCGGATGAGCCGACATCCGCAATTCAAAGGTAAATATCCACGATATTTCAGCCTGTCGCGAGTGTAGAATTTTTACTTTGGCGACCTCTGTTGAAACGGTGGAAATGAAAACGTAGAAATGAAAATGTTGTAACGAAATTCCTTCTGCATTGCTTTTTATTCAATTTTCAACTGCATTTTCCGCGCCAAAGGGGAGATTAAACGTTCGTCGTAAAACACTTGGCTCTGGTTTGTAAAAGCTATTTAACGACGTTAGCGAAAGCAATAATTAGTCGAATGAACGAATTTTTTCTAGCATCTAATACTCTTGTATATAGCAGAATAGCGTTTGGTACGCGCGATTAAAACCTTATACGGTTTTCTAACTGGCACACTAACGAGACCCGTGACGCGATACTATATTTAACCTCTCTAATTAACGCGCAAAACAGATTGGATAATTGCGAGGATCGAGAAACGTTAATCTTGAGAAGCTGAGCCCAACGAGTTGCGCAAACGAAGAATCGGGTGAATTAGCGTTCGAAACGCTGAAATTTCGACCGACGGTGGCTGATCATTAATTATAACGCGTTGACTGAAAATCGTTAAATATTTGCGCGCTGTTCCACTGCAAACATTGTTTTGCACAATTTCGCCAGGTAGAAAACGGGTTTCGCGCCAACACCGGATCGTACCTCTTTACAACACTGTTTTCCCTGTCACGTTTCAGCGTGATGTACGGTTATTACCGGCGAAATTGAAGACGAATTTACGACGACATCGTTAATAGACATTCGAGAATAATCGTGGACGAAATACTAGTCGGGCGGGGTTAAAGGGAAAAACGAGCGTATTCCGAATTGGACACAGGAGGACCCTAATTCATTTCTGATCGATCCGGAAGATAGTGTTTTTAGAAACGGGTCAATCTTGGACAGGATTCTAATAGCAGCGAATCGAGACAAAGTCCAAATTTAATATCCGCTGAAAATATCTTGATTAGCACGCGACTGTAAATGCAATAACTATTCAGAAATCTTTAACATTGTATTTTTATACCGAAGGTTGTTAACATTTCAAGCGATGCGTTCTCAAACGGATATCAAAAAATAGATCGTCTAAAAATCTTTCTCCGAATACGTCACCGCTAAATGTTTTAACCTACTTTGAGGTTATCAAAACCTTTTAAACTATTTGTAGGTTATAAAAATCTTTCAGGTATCTGGGTCTTCTAAAGATACGAATCCAATCGCTTCTGAGAATTTAAAGAAGAATATAAACGAAATGGTTCCTTGTTTCTTACATTCGTGATTCAAGGAAAATAGCAATTACCTTCAGGTTTGATTAGCTGTCAGCCTCCGGTATTCTTTGGAGAAAAATCACATGGCTGGATAATCCAACGAAAAACTACGATTGGTCAACCTACAGATATTATATCCCGGTCGAAGGAGATTGCTAGGGAGTTCTAATACGCGAAAGGGAAAAGAAGGAAAAAGGGAAAAGAGGATCCGGAAAAACCTCGATGTTCTGTAAAACGAGCTTAGTCGTTGATAGGATTGTGGCTCGTTCCACATTGATCAGGACATCGAGAATCTTTTAGTCTCTGGTTACTCGGTACACCGACACCGTCATTAACTCGATGCTTTCCTTCCTTCTTCTTTCAGACTAGTTATCTGTTTTTATCAATTATTTCTTCCGGTTGTATTCTAGATACTAGTTATTTCAAGCTATAATACACAATTTTTGTACTTAATATTTTTTTATGACTCTCAGTGAATTCTGCAGCAATTACTTTTCTTTATTTTGTTAGGTTATTTATAATATTCTTAGCATGAAAGGTAATTTTGGGTACGTCAATTATTTTTTTGAGAATATTTTTTTCTTATTTTTCATGCGATGGTAATATTTTGAATATTTACTATGAATTATTAATATGTAAATACATATAGAAATGTGATAAATAATATGGAGGTAAATTATTATCAATAGCCTTAATGTTCCAACAGTCCAATAGTCCAATAGTTCTAATAGTCCCACTAGTTTTGACAGTCCCACTGGTCCCAATAGTTCCAGTAGTCCTAACTATTCCAATAGCCCCAAAGTCCCAACAGTCCAATAGTCCAATAGTTCTAATAATCCCATTAGTACTGACAGTCCCAATAGTCCCAACAGTTCCAGTAGCCCTAACTATTCCAATAGTCTTAACAGTCCTAACAGTCCCAATAATCACCAACGTCCGTAGTTCCAATATTTCAACGGAATAGATCCCAAAAAAGTGAATGGCAGCAAGGGATTAAGTACTGCGAGAGCCGAAATTTTTTCGTGGTGGACGAATTTATTGGCAAACACGGTCGCGGATCTACTCGCGATCAGCTTCACGCGGCATTATCGTCGAAACTTCTTATCACGGGGTGCCCGTTTGTTCGCAGTCAGCCGCTGCTGGCGTTACGAGAAAAAGTGTCGTGAACAGGCGGACGGAGAAGAACGAGGCGGACGCGGGCCATAAATAAGCATCGAGGAAAAACTGTAATCCCTTATCGTTTGTGTATTCTGCAGCAGCGTCTAACAATAAAGGAAAAGTTTCTTCGCTCTTCGTTTTCTGCCGCTCAGCACCTCTTTTTTCGCGCACACGTACCGACCCCCTCCATTCTTCTGCGTGTTCGTGGCACGGTTCTGTTCGCGGATCGTGTGTCGCGGCGAGAAAGAGAAAAACCGAGCGCAGTCTGTCTCTGGTTCGTCGACAGGGGGTTGCGAGTCGGTGGCAAACAGTCCAAAGAAATGCAGGAAGATTTCAACCGGTACAGACGGCCGAGATCATCCGCTATGTGGTGGGTATGAAGGACGGTGCAAGGAAGAAAAAGATGACAGAAAGAGATAGATTTGTATTGGGGGTCGGAAAACTTTCACCCCTGTAAACGGACATAGTGTATCGAATTTGACCGAAACAGGGATAATTATCGTCAGGAATAAGTATCGTCAGGTTTCAGATAAATTATTCAAGTCAATTACGGATATTACTCTCTTGATGTTATATTTCATAATATATTTCGTAATTGACGTTATACTTCAATTTGTAAATGTAAAAACTTATTTAATAACTTTCAAGATTTTTCAAGAAGAGGTCTCATTTGATAAACAACTTCATCGAGCAAATATCTTTGTTATAGGTTCGATAAGTGAAACGAATACAACCAGATTATAGCAAAGTCGCCTTAACTGATCGCCGTTGGGTCTAGTCGCGATCAGTTATCGCGAGATTCACGGAACCATCTAACAAAGCGTGACTGTGATCGATGTAGCCGCGGTTCAAGACTGTGTGCTGTTGCTATGAGTAACTGCTTATATCATATATTCACATACAATTTTCAGATATGGCTACATTAATTGATCCCACTCCTTGTCGACATCTAATATTAACAAACTGATAGTAGGAGTTGCGATACAAATGAAGTACAGATCAAAGAAAAGTGGAATAAAATTTCAATTTAGCGCACGATTTCGGTTAAATTCAGCGTGGAGTGGGGTGAAAGAGAAAGAGAAAAGGGGGTCGAGAAATCTTTTAAGAGATGCGACGCTTTAAGGACGTATTAAAAATGGCAGGCGGCGTAGAGGCCCGAGGTGCAGCCTGCAGTTTACTGTGGTATAAATTAGACTCGCTGTTCCAGCATAATCTGATATATTAACGAGTCAAACCTCGGTTCTCCGCGCTCTCTCCCGCGACGAAGAGGAAACGCCGTTTCGCGAGGGACAAAGACGGGGCTGAACGATGACGCCAGGTGAACGGAGAGAGGCCAAATACGAGATGGGAACGAACGGGATGAACGGAGTACGAGATAGTCAGAACCGAGTGAAGAGACTCGGGAGAGAAGGGATGGAAGCCCGCGGGACGTATCGTCGATTTTTACTTGCTTAGTATCTCGGTTATAGTCTCGCAGTTTTTACGGTCCGGCGATCTCGCCGGGCTTAACGCCGTAATTGAAATTGTGGCCTTGCTTATCGGCCTGTCTTAACGCTGAGAAATGGATCTTTATTAGGGAGCCGTGCGCACAAGTGGCGGAATGAACGGTGTCGAGAAATTCGAAAGGGAACATAGAAAAATAAAGACAGAAATAAGGATTAAGCTGCAAGATTTTGGCAGAAGCAAAATGATATTGCGGAGCGCAGGGAGAAGAAAATCAACCGTCTTAACCCTTTCAAGGCACATCGATTGGAATTTTTGTCCGCTACCTCTTATGTAGCCTCATCCAAATTTTCAAGTTCCAAACTTTCAGTTTTTCAAATCCTCAAACTTTTCAATTCTCAATTCCCTTCTCAAACTCTGACGACTCGAAAGTTTTTGCTGCTTACAGTGTTTATGCTCGTTAAAAGATCCAGTTTGAATACGAAGGATTTCGCGAGAATAAAAATATCGTTGACCGTGAGAAACGTTTCACGCGAATCAGCGTTGAAGGCTGTTTCATGATTAACAAATTGTGTTCCGCGAGGAGACGGAAGACGCTCGTCGTAACGATTTCTAATAAGAATTAATAGCCTGCTATACGCCAGGCATTCCGTGATTACATGCCGCACGCTGAATCGGTGTTTATTACAGGCGTTGAATTTGAAATCAATCTTCATTAATGAGACTTATAATTAGGGACAAGGTATAGCTAACGATCTATGATACAGTATAGGCAAGAGAGGCTGGGGATATCCATTATTCTCTGGTAAATCATTAACGCAGCGAAAGGGCGTTCTTTTTCTTCTTTCCATTGTCGGCCGATGCGGATGTGTCGGCATCGATATCGAAATTTCGAATTTACATTCATCGCGATTATCATAGCACAATGCTTGCTGGACTATTATTATCAAGTGACCATTAAATACGCAACGAACGCGTATACACGGTATAGTGGTTACGCGGGACGCGCAATCGTGTGAATCCGCGTACGTTCGCTCGCCTCGTGCACGATATTGTGTACCGGCATAAAATTACAATTACGCTCACAAAGCGATAGAAAGCAATTACAGTTGGGATCGTTATCGACGAAATCGCGATCCGTTCGATCGGAACGATTCTCGAACTTGGGGGCTTAAGTTAATCAGAAGGGATAGGAGCAAGAAACGTCAGAAGGTCGGGGCTACGAGTGGTTCGACGAATTATCAGAGACGACCGAGAAAAACGCGTCTCCCCGTTCAGGCGTAGCAATTTTTTCACCCACTTAACTCGCACTCGATACTATCCCGAGAGACCGTTAAGCTGTTTTACGAGAGTTCACGTAATTCCTTCATCGCCTTCGTCTTCTTCTTCTTCTCCTTCTTCTTCTTCGTTTTCTTCTTGTTCCATCGTTGGCTCGTAGCGGCCCGCTCTAATTGACCGCGACAAATAAATCATAATGAGGCGGCTTCTTTTTCATTACCAAGCGAGCGTCACGCTTTCACGCAATCTTCATCGCCGTTCACCGGCAGCGTTCACCAGGTCGAAAATAAATTCCCCCACGGCCTCGATGTAATCCGTTTACGAGACACCGGTAATTACGCTCTCTTCGTGTTAATAACGATCGTTCCGTTGTAATTCATAACGCCTCTAATTAGACGCGATCTTCTTCGTGTTCTAGCTGCCGCGCTCCAGATCGTTAATTGCACGCCGTCGTTCGCTCCTCGTCACTTTCGATTATTTCTCTGTTCGCTCACCTTGCCTTCTCGCCTTGAGATTTTTCAACCGGTTCACGTTCATCGAGCTAACTCCATTTCGAAACTTTGCCGATCTTTCAAAGCTCTTAATATCCACCGTAAAATCGCGTTTACGTTAAGCGATCGACGACGTGCAGGAGCATTCGCTTGTGCTCATTTACTGTAAATGAGCGAACCGTTTACCCACGCAGATACCTGAATACAAACGAAAGTTCGCTGCTCTTGATCTGATCACTCGATGACATCAATCTATCACTTATTTAATAAATATATCATTTCTCATCGTATAACACTTATATAATACATGATAGAATCTCTAAGAAAATCAGTAGATACCGAAACTTCTTTGCTCGTTAATTTAGCTATTTTAAGACACTGATCACATAAAGGAAGGAAAGTTGTTTTCATGCACCAGAAATGTTTCGGGACTGAAATTCCTTGAGAGAATCGCAGCGGACAGCAGTGGGCCAGTGGCAGAGGAGAAAGTGTCTGAGGGAGAATCGCAAGTGGCAGAAAAACGATAAAATCTGTCGTTTCTATTCCGTTGGACGACGCCGCGACGGGATAACGACCGTGCATTGTCCAGCGTGGTCGGTCTGATTGGTGCGTTTCCGCAGGTGCAACAAGGCTCGACACGAAACGTAACGAGAGCCCTTTCGACGAGCCAGCATTACTTTTATTCCGAGGCTGGCGAACGTTTGCGAGCCTCTTACGTATGTATCGTAAGCATCGGTCGAGCGTAAGCCGCGTAAGCGCACGGAAATACTCGTTAACGTCACTTCTCGTCGCTGTCGTAATTCAAACTGTGCTCTACCCTCTTCCTCTTCTTCTTCTTCTTCTTGTACCTCTATCTTCCCTGCTTCGCGTACGCATTCTCCCCATATCGTTTTGCGTGGCGTTCGCGCGACCAACGGATAACGAAACGGATAAAACATTCCGAGCCATTTGCATACACTTTTTACGCGAGCTGCATTTTCCAGTTATCGCATTAGACTCGAGAAGCGCACCACTGGCTAACATTGTTCGGTCGTTAATCGGTTTTATCTTCGACGCAAACAGAGGAGTGCCTACGTGCAGTTTTACGAGAGCTTCCACGAATACGACTGTTGTAGATTTTTCGCGAAAAACTGAATTTCTCCGATCTCATCGAAGATTTGTCACAGGGAAATGGCATTAAGGTAGATTAAAGTTGTAAACACTTTAATACCAGTATGTGGGTTAAGAGGTATCCAGTCACATATTGCTGCGGAGATTACGTTTTAATTTCTGATGAAAAAATAGGTGCAGTTTTTCTTTTATTGGAGATGTGTATTTACAATTATAAACGTTTGATACTGCAATATATTTTTTATAATTATATAGCATTTTATTGTACATATTTGTAGTTGGACTGGTGTCGCTGTAATACAGTTGGACCTCGGTTTCAATATCGTAGCTTCACTATTAGATATATTTGATTATTATACTGAAAACAGCACATCTCACGAAAAGTCTGTTCTTGTTATTACCTCTTGATTATTTCAATCATTTTCTATTATTCTAATTATATACACCCGTCCAAAGCCTTGAAACTGCTATGTGTGTGGGTTATGAGGTGAACATTTTCGTTAATCACAACTTGACAATTCCATCCAGCATACCTTCATATTTTATGTCTTTTAAGGTAGAAACACATTAACATCCAACACTTGTGCTACGTAGACATCCTTGAACAAAGGTAAGCTTTAAGAAATCAACCCTTAAGTTCCCAGTAAATATTGCGCTAGAACAATGAAACGAGCATGCGAACCAAAGGAATTCCCAGTCTTATAAAGTCTTCTCGAATACCGAAAATGTCCCTTAGAATCGGCGCATTGAAATAAGCGCGTAGTTGTCGCACGGAAATCCTCGTTAACGTCAATTCTCGTCGGCGTTGTAATTCAGGGAACGCGTCTCTCTTTCGCCCGGTCCGGGGCTCTTCCTTTTTTCTGTCACGTACCTACGCAGGTATATACGTCCGGCTGTCGTCCCGCGAACTTTCCGTAGCCGGCGAACAGCTCCGCGGATAATGGAAACACAAGCGGTGAGTTTCGACGCGTTCGTTTCGTGGTTGGTAGGTGAAACGAGCCGAACAGAGAAGGTGTATAATGCCGGCTCCCTCGACGCCGATACAAATTTAGTATTAAATGGATACGTCCGAGGTTCCATCTCGTTACTGCTCTCGTTCCTTCTTCTTTTACTTTCTTTTTTCTTCTCTCGAGGCCGCGACCGTGAATTCACGATTACATGCACGGTACACAGGTTCCTCCCGGGACTTACCGCTTGTAAATATAAGCTGACCGACATAACGAGCATGGCGATTGTGACCACTGGATGCCCCTAACTGACCGTATATGTTCAACAATAGCTAGGATATTTTTTTCAAAGTATTTGAATAATGGCTGTTGAGAAGACAGAACTATGTCGAAAAATCTGGAGGGTTGCACTACTTCATGTTAACAAATTCAACTCGTTTTCAGAAATATTTTGCAGAAATACTCGTTTGTATAGTTCAATGTAAAAGTACGATCTTTTGCTTGGCACCAAAGAAGATGAACCTTCATTCTGATTTTTAAGTAGTATTGATGTAAGTCCGCCTTCATCAGCAAGGGAGAGCACGCAAGAAAATCTGAATTTCAATCAATGCTTATTTTTAATTTACGCCACTATTAAGAGGATCACATCGTCGAAAACGAACTTACTCGAAATTACAATAACACGAATCGTTCAGACGCAACGAAAAGGAGAAAACTTCGTTATCGATACACGGAAAAGTTCTATTTTAGAAGAAAGCTTGATCGTTCGGAAGCAGTGCTTCGATTGCAAATTAAATCGGCATCGAACGAAAGGAGACATAATACAATTACGAAGAGGAGTCCTTGGTCTTTATCTCGGACGAAGTTTCGTCGGGAGAATCGTTCTTTATGGCCGAAGAATATCGCGACCCGCTGGAATTAACGTTTTCAGATAGAACAATTTTCTGCGCGTATAAAATTCGTTTTCCAATTCCGACTGCGGTTATTTTATCGCTAAGTCACATGTGCACACACACACACGATCTGGCTACATCTTCGAGTATTCACAGATTCGCTTCTTATCTGGCCACGATATAAATTCCGTTGCATGCGAGTCTCCATTCACGACCGCTTTTACTTAGCCCGTAACATTCGAGTTATCTACTTGTTCTGAATCGTCCCAGAGACGTAGACGCTCGTTTTTGAGGGTCCACTCGTTTCGCCGTAAGTGGCTCGCCAGCGCAAGGGTGGAAACTCGATTTCTCCTTATCTCGATACGAGGAAAGCGTTTGTAAAGAGGCTCGCGAACGCGACCGTCAGTCCTCTGCGTATTGACCCTTCTTGGCCCTTCTTCTAATCGGATACTAATAGGTCCTCCGGGATACTACACCCTGCCTCCATCGTGAATTTCAACGATCTACGCAGGGATGGATTAACCGCGAACTTACCGAGGATTCGAGTGTTCTGCGAAAATCAGCAAAAAAATTCGATTCTGGATGTTGCGGGGGAATTATGACTGAACGACGAAAATTTCGTAGGAAATTGTGATGAACATGATTGCTAGGGGGTTTTACATAGAAATTCTTAGGTCATTAAGGAATACAATAAAAATTTTCCACTTCTAAATTTATTTTTTTAAGTTTCAATGTTCCAAGCTCAAAGTTCAATTTTTGTGATGTACCACGGCTTTGCACTTCTAAAATTCTACAAGTCTGAAATCTTAAGGTATAAAAATTGAAAAATACCGAATTTCTAAAGTCTATAAAATCTGAGGTCCCAGAGTCCACAAGCTTTAAAGTTCAAGAATTCCAAAGTCTCTAAATTCTAAGACCTGGAAACTCCTAAATACTGGAACCCCTAAATCTCTAGACCCCTACATCCCCAAATCTGTAACTTTCTAAATCCCTAAGACCCTAAATCTCTAAACTCTGAAATCTCTATATGCTCAAATCCTTGAACCTCGAAATGCAGATTCCCTAAATCCCTAAACCCCAAATCCCAAAATCGTCTAAATCCAAAAACTCTCCTATTTCTAAATCTCCAAATCCCTAAATCTTAAAGTCTCTAAATACCAGAATTCACAAAACTTGCAAACCCCAAAGTACTGAAATTCGAATGAACCACATTAATTTGCCAATACTAAAAAATCTCAAAGTACCAAACTTGCAGTTGGAAGTCCAAGTGTTCAGGGCACCAGAAGACGTTAATCCGTCCCTGCGTTCATGTCCAATTACGGCGTACAAATGTATACGTACGAGCTTGCAATCTCTTTGGTCGGTTTTCCCTTTTACGCCACGATTCTTCCAACGGCAACCGGCAGAAAAGGGCTGATCCTTCGTTCCGCTACGTAGGCAAACTGGCCACTGGTCGTCGATCCGCACCACGTACGGGGAAAATTAGGATACAAGCATTGGGCGTAGATTTCGTCGTAAAGACGAAAGCGAGTGTCCCATGGCGAATGTTTGCATTAACCGGTCTGTAATGGAGTCGTCGCGTGTGCAAGGGTATTCTGTTTGGCGTCTCGCGATACAATCGGAAAATGGCCCGTTTCGGGGACCCTGCCTGGCTTCAGAAGGGTGCAATCTATTTTACTGTGTACTGCCAGTTACAAAGTTAATTTGGCAAACGGTGGCATTAAAAGTGAAACGTGGTAGGGTCCGTGACTGTATGCGGCTGTAAGGGGAATTGGTCGGTGATCAGACGTTTGATGCATAAAAATGTCTGAGACGCAGTCAGATCCTTATAAAGTTGGACGAAGAATTTTGTTTTAAGCTGATAGTAATGATATAAAAAATGCTCCAAAATCATACACAAGAAAATAGTATATTATTCACATGTTTGGTTTTTTCAACTACACATATGCGTGACGTTCATGTGACTATATTTCTATACATGACAGGTATAAGGCAGGTAATTAATATACTCGTTTTTCCTTCAAAATTATTTGTTAAATTTCAATAAATTTTCATCTCCAATTTTAAAATAAAATATATAGGAACTTCAAAAGTTGCCAATCTAAAATCTGATATATTTTAATAAGAATCATGAAGGCAGTGGGAGGACAAGGAATTAATTAGAAGGATGAGGATTAAGGATTAAAAATAAGGAGAGAATTATACGAAGGGACGAAGATTAAGGATCTTTTAACTTAATTACTCTCTGCTGTTAGCAAAATATTCATAGCCTTTAAAATCCTTTCCTTTGTACATTATTTTGATCATCGACCGCGTTAAACTTCACAGTCTTCGTACATTTGTCGAACCTGTACACAGATCTCGTATCGGAATTGTTTCTCGGTTGCATCGTTTAAACCACGGTTTTCTGAATTCGATTGATGTCGAGGTGAACATAGAGGAGAAACAGAGTCGCGGGAATAAAAAGCTGGAAGAAAAAAGAAACAATGAAAGCGTACGTGAATGGGAGATGAAGAGAACAGGTAGAACAGAAAGAGGGATGGAAGGGAGCTCGCCACGGACCGAATCGATTGGAAATAAGCCGATTGCTACCTGCACGGAGGTCCGCGTGCAAATCCTGCTTGTTCCTTCTGATACTTGAGACCCGTAAAGAAAGCGAGAAACAAGAAAAACCGCCACTTTCTTTCGCTCCTCGAAACATTGCCGTCTTCGGTAAAACGTGGCCAGACACCACGCTACCATTATCCTTTGCTGAATCGACTTCAAGGAAACATTATCCCGTGTAAAAAGGTATATACAAAAATATCGTTCTCTGAAGAAACTTGTTATCCTGTCAAACATACTCTTGCGCCAATAGTGAGTTAAAGTACTAGATATGATATGTAGATACAAAAGAACCAAAATGTACAAATTGTGTTGCTGTCAAATTTCAGAGACATAAAAAAATTCCAATTTATCAAGTTTTACGAAGAGCATCCGAAATGATCCAAAATGTCCGCGGAACACGGTTCGTTGGACGCGACACGTCGCGAGGAGAGTGGTCGGCGTAACAAAGCCAGCTGCCTCGAGCTTTCTTCAGCTTCGACCAAGAAATTGAGAGAGAAACGGTAGCAAAAGGGAGAAGAACGTGTGGGTGCCGGCGATCGGGTCCAGTGACGAGTCACGCAAAAAAGAACAAACAACCGGCACGGCCCGCGCACTTCTGCTTATTCCGAGAAACGGCTCCATTAACGAAATGGCCGGACAAACGAAACCGAACGCGGCTCGATCGCGCGCAATACACGCAGTCCACCATCCCGCCAGCTTGTGTATCGCTAGAACGATCGGCTACCTCTTTTACCGGTCAGCCAACGGACGGACAAGAAGATGCAGCGATGCGGTGGTTTCCCTGCGTCAAGGCGGTGAAGCCTCTTTGAAGGTTGCATCTGTTCGTTTTGCAACCGGTGCAACGATTCCGCTCGCATCGCGCAATTTTATCATTCGACGTTTCACGGAGATGGACGTACGCTTCCGTCTTACACCGCGAGAGATTTCACGTTTTGCAATAAATCCAGAATATCTTGGATCTAGTTAGGTTGCAGAAACCTTCAAATTTTTTTAAAGGCTGAGCTCTCAAGAATTTACAAATTCCTATGTTTCTCGATTGAAACTCTAGATACGAAAACTTTTTAAATTTCAAACATTTCTTGATCTACAAATACTAAAATCCTAAGAAAGGACCGCAATGAAGGATCTCCTTTATGTCGTCCACTTTCCTAGGAAAATTTGCCACGTACATGACATTCCACGAGGACCATTTATGAAACACGTGCCCTTAAGAGTAAACAGATTAAATTGTTTAATCGTCGCGACGCAATTCACCTAACGAGACATCTTCTCGTTAACACGACGCGAACAGTAAAAGCGGGGACAAGCAATGGCGGACTTGTCTGCCTGGTTGTTCGCGCGTTTTTCTCTCGCGCGAAAAGGATATTCTCGGCAACAGGGTAATACCTGTGCTTTCGAGCGTGCGTTACACGCGTTCTACTCGCGCGTTCGGTAGACATCCTGGTCGAAGCACATCGGGAGGAACGTTAAGCCGGCTATTAAAAGCTCGATAGACCGTAATACCCGTAGTTAACCGAACACAGCCGGCTCACTACATTTAGCAGGAACTGCGAAAGTTACGGGCATTATTATCCATCCGCTCACGGTCGGCCTTTTTCTATCGAGCCACGGAATGCTACGCGATGCTACGTTCTCCCCCAATAAAAGCTATTTTACTTCTTAATCCGTGATACTGTAATTTTACCCGATCAGAGGGTCGAGACCGCCCCGGGTATGCACCGTTTACTTTTTTGAACACATTTTTCGCCATTATCCCGACGTTTTTGAAATCGAGTTTCATTGTTGTCCGATTGGACCTGTTTTTAGTCAGATCGCTAATTTTAAGCATAGGACATATTTAAAACTGTGCACTGAGAAAGATTAATTTTTGATTATTCACTTGTATTCACAGTTAAGGTAATGTAAGGTAAAGTAATATTTGGAGCAACATAAAATTTACACATGTGGTTAGACATGGTACAAGCGGAATAGTTTACTCATACTCAAGTTTGATCAAACACTGAAAATGATACTTGTTAAAACTTAGATACATCTCCGAAATAGTAAATAAAATCCTGTTAACCCCAACGTGTTAAAGTAGCAGATCACCGAATCGTTTTATTTCCAATAAAACAGAATAAACGATTGGTCTCGGTGTGGTCGTTAACGGGAACATTTACGTTGTGGATTTTCCGTGGATTCAGCAATGGTCACGTAGCGCTGTTCACCCTGTTTGCCGTTTCAGGGGAGAAAAGAACGAACGGAAGTTGCGACGTTGACGGAAGACGAAGTCTGGAGAAAATGACGAAGACGCGGGGGTTGCATTTTCCAGGCAAGGCGGCGAGGTGACGCACTTCCACGAGGTGGAATCGCGAAATCCGAGAAGCGACTTTTACATGGCCGGCGCGAAAAGGAAAGAGGAGGAAAAAAAATCTGTCCTCATGCATTTTACATGAGGGAACGGTTTTGTCAATACCGTTGTTGTGATCGAAAATGGCTCCTGGAAGATACGATTTGAATAAGAGGGCCGTGGGGACGGGGTCGTCGTGTCGAACTTGAATCAGCCCGACTGTAACGAATAAATTGCTCGCATTACGAACGTCGCCAGCGATCCTGTATACGTACGACTACGGAATAGACCAACTTTTTCTCCCGCTACACTTTGTACGCCGATTTATTTGAGACGCTCTCGTCACTCGACGAATCCATAATGCATACGATTCTGTAGGCTCCTCGCGACCCGTTCCGACAACGGATATACGAAAAAGTATTTTGTAAAGACTCTATCCTCTTGCGGAACTACTTGTCCACGAATATAACTTCTTTAATCTACAACCATGTATAGATACTAGATCTATACATCTGTATCCTTAAAGATACAGAGGTTTTTATTATTACACAGATACGTAAGACAAGATTAGGGTCAGTGAACAAAATCTCCATCGGTAACGACGAAATGTTTAATCTCTCACTCCGGAATGTTGTATAAAAGTATGAGATAATCTAACGTGTAATAAAACCTTTTTATAAAGCTCCAGTTTTTGTCAAGAAACTCCCTGGAATTGGTAGCGTTTTATTGGAGGAAATTGGTGCAGTATTACGGGTCACCGGTTTAAAGCTGATTATTTGGACTGCAATTAGAGCGGAATACTGGTAATTCTGGGAATAGTAAGCGGTAGGCTGTGCAAGCGGGTTTTTCGTAGCTGGGCGGCAAAAAGAGACGTGTCCTTAGAATTACGCTGCACTCGCGTTGTCGGCAATTATCGTATATCCGGCGCTTAGAAGCCGCGGCATTTAAGAGTTCGCGTCCCGCACGAACGGGGGCGAGTACAACCGAGAAAATAAGAATGCGTTTCACTTTGCACGGCCAATTACAGAACGACCGGGAGCACCACAGGTAGCCCCGTCGTTTATCCTCTGGAAAGATACTTCCCCGTGTTTTGCATACCTCTCGCACCGATGCGACTACCTTTTCTTACGCGCCGATTCTTTTTCTTATTTTTACCTTTTCGAATGCAAATTACTAGGAGCACCATTTTTTCGAGTTCCCGCGGACGCCACTATCGGCGCAAAACGACACGCATACGTATGCCTGTGAGTCATACCCCTATCAGATGACACTGCTGCGCCTTAGTTTGATAAACGTACGCGTCGCGACAGAAAAGCTCGACCGGTAACTGAACTCTGAATACAACAATGTGTATTTCTGTCTGAATAACGTTTATTCCTGTCGACGAATAAATTGATCAATTTGCATTTTTATTTACTAGAGTTTCAGTGGTAAACTTCTATTTTGACGCTTGATACAAATATTTAATATTTTCACTTTAACTTTGACGAATATTTCATAATTTGATGTTAGACATTTTCGGGACCTTGTGAAGCGTATTCGTACTCTTTTGAATTGATCTCATTCTTGTCTTGAATTGTCCTCATTATATTATCATCATTGTATTTTAACAATTGTACAGACTACTTACGTGTCTTTAGATCTAATGTACACTGTGGATATTTCAGCAGATATAAGTGTACAAGTGTGATCTGTAGACTGTGAACTCACAGTTGTATGCTTTGTAGACTTTGATACATCATAAATTACATCCTTAGTTTATCAATGAGTTAGCATCATAGCATCATGTAACGATCACAGAATAAAATTAGCTGCATTATCTAATCTCTGATAGCTTGAACAATCACTTAATGAAATTTTCATGCTGTAATCTATGCAATCAGTTAAAATCTCGTTATCTTGAAAATGTGCTTCGTTATCGTTTGCACATCGAATGCAATGATTCATGAATGAATAAAAAGAAAGAAGTTTAAGAAATTTGAAACAAGTATCATTAATATCGTATACTAATTTGAATACGATAGCGAGAGAAAAGTTTAAATTGGAAAATGAAACGATCGTATCCCGAACAATTACAATTATAGCGTGCCGTATTACAGGCGTCCATTTTCACTGCGGCATTTAACGTGTTAGCATCACTTATTCACTACATAAAATTCTCACGTGCACGTAATTACGCTTTCTCGTTATAAAAGGGAAAACTTTTTCAACGCTAATATAACTTTGATTAATTAAAATTCCACGCGTCTATTTAATTTCGTCGATATGAATTTCGTTTTAATTTGTGACGTTCATTATCGAAAATTTCCGAATAATAAAATTTTATTGGAACAGGACTCCAATTAAGAGATGAAACGTCATATCATTTAAATGAATTAATTTCGTTAATTGTTAGCATTCATTTATTTAACGGGACAAATCCTTTGAAATACAGACGGTGTTATAGAATGCATCTAAACTAAATATTGGAATGCTGTTGATTGAATGTTTCAACTGTTCTCGTGTTCGAAATTGGACCACGGTTGTCAGTTTTATAAAGAATTCAACACTTTACTACGTGGATGTATAACTGAAAATTAAATTTAAGAAGCGGTTTGCTTTCTTTGATATTTACGTCATAAGAAGTTCATTCGAAACGAAGATTCAGTAAATTTT
Source organism: Megachile rotundata (assembly GCF_050947335.1). Taxonomy (NCBI): domain Eukaryota; kingdom Metazoa; phylum Arthropoda; class Insecta; order Hymenoptera; family Megachilidae; genus Megachile; species Megachile rotundata. The sequence goes on along the minus strand of NC_134991.1, from coordinate 6,331,939 downwards.
TTAATATCCATATTCTTCGTAAACATGCAAATATCATTCCTCGACCGAATTTTACGGAATCGTTCGAACATGAGATGGCGACGTTTGGACCATTTACTTCGAGGAGCCACTTTTCCGGCCAATAAATTCCTCCGGTAATATTTCCGCGGTTAATTCGACACAAAAGCCAGGAGCCATAGATTTTTTAGGGCGGGAACAAGTAGCTATTTACACGGTGGCGTGAAAAACGGGACAGGAAACGATACGCGCAATTTAACATCGTTGATTAGCATGCGAAGAAGTAACATAAGGGAGAGCAGTCCGAGGCGTTGAACGATCGCGAGTCTGGAAAAAAACCGTGTCAGCTCGAACGTCAACGATTTTAGCATAAGAATGCCGGGTCCTCTCCGCGGCGGGCAAGTACGGCTCGTGTTTGTACGCTCATTGTCCGGGCCGGATGCTAACACGGAGGAACGGTCAGAAGAAAAATAGACGGCGTCGCCGGTCCCGTGAACTACGTCGTGATCGAGTGCAGTTATGACACTCGGGACGGCGCATTTGTATTCGAATAAACACGAGGCGTGGGAGGTGAGAGACTGAATAATAACCGCGGATAACGTCTCGCTGTCAGGGCTGCCCCGGCCTGCTACTCTCGCGTCTTCATTCCGCGGAAAGTGCGTGTCGGACAAAGGGCACCCCATTAAAATTACGGCTAGACCGCTCGCGGATTTGTAATTCGAAATTAAACGACCGTTTAAGCGACAGCCGTTTTAATAGGCATGTTGCCGCGACGAGACCGAGCATGGATGATTAATTTTACACCGCAAACACGATTCTTGCATCGCTTTATGCGCACCGTCCCATCCGAACGTCTTTATGCATATTTAAACGATTGCCAGCGCACAGGGTTCTACGACCGCGACGATAAAATACCGGTTCATCCCTCGCGATACCTTATGAGAATTACTCCACGGACAATGCTCTTACTTAATTTACATTATACGATTAAATACATTTTATCAACGTTCTGACCGAGTATGAAATCAAATTCGACTAAAGGGGATGAAATTTAAAGGAAACTGATATGTGATCACGTAGCAAAAATAACTGATATTTAGTTACACATGATAATGCATATATCAAGCTTTGAGTCTATCTTCATAAAACACTTCGTATGAATACCACCCCGAATGAGTTACAAATTTTTCGACGCGTAATTTTTTATCGATTAAAAGGTATCACCACGATGAACATTATTTGAGAAATTATTACAGGGGTAGTTCAGCAGTACCGCAAGCATTTCCATGTATAGATCGAAAGTAACTTTCGATATAAACTTGTGATCCCACATGTAACGCGGTGGTGACGCTTATTCTGTTCGACTGACAGGTGAGGCTACATTCAATTTTTGTAATCGAGCCCGGGAGAGCCCTATTTCTGGTGTTCCTCTTTCTCTGTACGCGCATGGATTCGACAGTTTCGACCCCCTTTTGTGCCTGACAGTTAAACCGCAGCCATTATTCTCCCTCTTTCTCTCGGCAAACCCGGTGCGCCACCCTTCTACGGCTGTTCCGTTGTAACCTTTTCCACAGAGGCAAGAGAACCGATGCGACGGTAGTCAGAGAGTCCGGTCGTGCGCTTCGATAGCGGTAGATAACCGACACGAGCAGGGTACAGAGAGCGAAGCACCAATTAGGAATTAGATTTCTCCTGGATGCCGGATCTCTTTATTTGCTCTCTTGGCGTGCCTCTCTGTGTTCCCCGCTGCGATCTCCGCGGCTCTACCCGCGTACGTGTGCCCGTTTATTCTCTTGTACAGTCCGATACAATTTAGAGCTACCTTAACTGAGGTTCAATGTAGGCCGGTAAGATTTTTTCACTTTTGGCATTTCATTTTTGGTATTCGGAATTCTTTCATTTGGGGTGGGGATTTTTGGGATGTAGGGAATTGGGAAGGCGGAATTTGGGGATGTAGAAATTTGGTCAGGTGGACATTTAGGGATTTAGGAATTTGGGAAGGTGGAAATTTGGGGAGGTGGAAATTTGGGGATTTAGGAGTTTGAGGAGATGGAAATTTGGGGAGGTGAAAATTTGGGGAGATGGAAATGTGGGATTTAGAAATTTGGAGAGGTGGAAATTTGGGAAGATGGAAATGTGGGATTTAGAAATTTGGAGAGGTGGAAATTTGGGGAGATGGAAATGTGGGATTTAGAAATTTGGAGAGGTGGAAATTTGGGGAAATTAAAATTTGGAGATCTAGGAATTATTGAATTTAGAAGTTTGCAGAGGTGTAAATTAGGAGATATAGAAATTTAGAAATCTAGGAATTTGTGGTAGTCAAAATTTAAAGGTGGAGATTTGAAAACTTAAAGCTTTGTAGATTTGGGAATTTGACACTCCACAAATTTGCATATTTAGACATTCGAAAACTAGACCATTTCAAAGCTTAAACGTCACAATTTAAGACGATAAAAATCTACAAAAGGAGATCTTGAACATATAAGAGTTTATGAACTGTGAAATCTGAAAATCATAAGATCAAATTCTTGAATTGAAACATATAAAAATCTTAAAATTAAAAAATTTCAGAATCATAAATATAGTAAAAGTGATAATTAAAAGTACTATTTTCAGACTCGCTAATAAGAAGCAAGATTGCATTGGAGTGTACTCTATTCTTCTCTATATTGGTTTCACATTGGTCGGTACACCCGCGTGCGAGTGCGAGCGCAACGAGAGTACACGCGTACGAGTAGATAGAGACGGCGAACGAGCCCCGGCTCTAATGAACGCTGAAAATTAGCCGCTATCTATTCATCTGGCTGGTAGCCGCGTCCTGCCGCGAAGGAACGAAGAAGCCCGTGGAGAGGAACGGAGAAAAAGAAGAGCTAGTCGGCAAGCTACGCGAAAGCTACTGCCTTCTGTCGTGTGCCGGCTACTTCCATCGGGAATTCAATTCGATCCTCCCGTTCGAGCAGACTGTGAAACTACGATCGTAGTCGCTCGTTGTATCGTGACCAACGATGAAATTAATTTTCTGTACAGTCGAACTAACAAGTCTCTCGATATTACGCAAAAATAGACGGTCATGAAAAACCGTGGACCTCGCGTTTCTAACAGGCCGCGAGTCAGGCTGGATTTTGTTCGCGTCCAAACGAGCGAATAAAGAAAGTACGAGCAGCAGGTAGAAACGTAACGAGGAAGCTTCGAGGATTACGAAGAACGGGAACGACTTCTGCGGAGACAACAATTTTACGAGGTAAAACCGCGTGCATGAGAGGATATAAAACACCGCTTCTGGAGAGGCCACATTACTTCAGCCTCGATAGAGAAGGTAGGGCTAAAAGCGGAATGTCATTCGACGACATAACTCTAGCAAATTTGTTACTCGGCTCAGGATATTTCCACGGCTCAACTTCGTTTCAGCTTTTCACGAAATGACTCGGCCTTTCGTTCCTCTCGTATGTTTAAATTATTGCTTGTTTATCGCGGGGAAAAAGTATGCGCTTGTTGAAAGATGCGAGGGAAACGAAAACACCATACTGATGTATGTAGATAGAAATTTGGGCGTTTGGAAATTTTTAATTTTGGAATGGGAATGCAGGAATTTGGGGATCTTGAAATTGCTATGAATTGTTTAATTTTTTGTTAGTCCTATGTTACCCTTGAAATGATAACGTGTGTAATTTTCTTTGTAATTTAATTAAATGTTTAAAATATCATTCCGTTAATTAACGTTTATTCAATCAAAAGTTTCTACGATTAAAAAATTTGGGGATCTATTCCAAAATTAAACAAACGTCTATAAATTATAAATTTGAGATTCTAAATCTAAAAATTTGAAAATTTGAAAATGAGAAATACAGAGAGAAATACCAGTTCAAAGAGATGAAAGTTGTTCATTCGATTTCCTCATTATCCGATGCACATGAAACCAATTACCGATTTCGTTAAACTGTGTTTTCCATCCCCGGCCACTAAAAGATTGGACCAGTGGCCTGGAATGAAATTTCTACGATTGTTTTTCAGCGATGTTTATCCAATACCGTGAAATTTGCTGTGCGCCCGCTCAATTGAACGCTTGACCGGAAACAAAGCCGATGTTTCTTTGCAGCCAGGTCACCGATACTTGCGAGGCAGGATCGAACGTGCAGATTCTATTATCGCTAGCAGAGACTACTCGCAACGCGGTCAGACCGATACTGGCTGGTCGAGCGGAGTTGGTCATTCGGGATCTCTCTTGGATTACGCTTTACACGGATCCAATCCTCGTTCCTACCCTTCCTACCTAATTAAACGGAACTAATACTAACGCTGAAAAAGCCTATAATGAACGCCCTCCACGTACAACTAACGCATCTACTATCCGTACACGTGTGTACCATCTTTATGTTTCTTCTTATTTTCTTGTGTTTAACATTTTTGTGTATGTACTTTTTTATTCGTATTACACTTATCACTGAAAATACTATTGTGTTGGTATTAGTTTGAAAATAATTACAGGACAACTTTAGAAATGGACATCACTGTTAGCTCACATATGGGCATCACATATGGTAGTCAACGTTTATTTACAAGTAGTCATATGTTTGTTTAAATATGTCCATGAACATCGTGAATAAAAAGTATATCTGCAAAACAATATCAACCTCAAAAGATCACTGTGTTATAGTAACATGTATGTTCCCATATGTGGTCATGCATGTGTATGTTAAAATTTTCTTTCCAGATCACATTGTTGTATCAATAACCCTCAGAATAGTCAAGAAAAATTAAAACACCTGCAAAACATCACTATGTTCTTCTAACATGTATGTTCTCATATGTGGTCATGCATGTATACGTTAAAATTTTCTTTCTAGATCATATTGTTGTATCAATGATCCTCAGAATATTCAAGTGGAATTAAAAGACCCGCAAAACAAGGGTAATGTTGTGAGAATACTGGCTGTAAGTTTGGTACACACATGCACGGCTCCTAATGAAGTATAAGCAGACGCGTACGTCTGGTGACTATTATAAGGCCGAGCGTTTGACATTAGCTTTATTAAATAAAATCGCATCAAGAGGATCGTATACGACGGGGTTAATTGAATGATTGGTCCCGGTGTAGCCGGGTCAGGTCGCATCGCGTTTTCCTACCGCGTGTATCGCCCCTATGTCTATTCGAACACTCCCATGTATGGCGAGCGTGTGTACACACAGTCACGGATACTCTTTCGACCGTGCGTCTATTCACGTTACGTAACTGCGCACACACACAGACACACACGTTCATTCATGCATCGTAAAACACTTTGGTGTGTTTCGTTTGACGCAGTTTGCGCATTAGTAATGCAAATTCCACGCCGTTCCACCTTGCGCAAGGGGCTCGACCACCATGGATTTTCAGAGATATCACTTGACCACGGAGCTTTTTGATGGGCGTCGAAAGGGATGGAAATTCCGGTAGCATCAAGGGCCGCGTTAATTTTCATCCGCCGGCATAAGTGGAGAGCGAATTACGCCCGCGTATTGCCCGCTGCACGCCGAATCGTTCCGGAAATTGGATCACGTTTTACGGCCACGAGCCAATTTCATCGACGACCGAACATCCTTCGAATATTTGTCCTCTGCTTCGCCATATTCTTTCTGCGCTTTATACAGTAGACTCTCGTTATATCGTCACCTTCCCACGCAACTTAATCCCCACAGAAGAATCATTAAACCCCTATTAAATTGGGGTTTGGTCTTATACCTAAACCAAGATTAGATATGTCCGAGATTAGATATTCATTTTTCTACAAATTTACAAATTTACGTAATTATTGTCTTGGAACTGTGGTCACATAACCCTCAATGCTTGATAGGTACTTTTTCTTCTTAAAACAAGAGTACTCATTCTTGCGATTTAACAATACAACAATGTCGTACTATAATAACCTCTTTAATTCAACATCTTGCATACGAACATGTCATACAGTCTGCCATGTTTCTTCAATAATTACGGAAAAGATCCAATGCCATATGTTCGACGACCGAATCATAAAAGTTCCCAAAGATTTCTTACCGTTACTGTTCGTACGCGGAAGAAGGTGATTTACATTCATTCGCCATCGCAACTTGCTCGTAACGACGACCTAACGTTTGATTGCCTCACGTTTAAACGTATACGATAGATAGCCGTTTAATTGAGCGTCGAGCGTTAAACAGCGCGATTTTCATTAGGTTAAGGAGGAAAAAATAGCGGGTGGTAAACAGGCGGATAAAATCCGTCGGCAGTTCTTAACGTCCGCGGGTAAAGTCAAATGAAATTCCTGAGAAAGAATTAATTACACTGGTATTACGGCGTCTAGCCAGGGGCCAACGTTGGCCGTGGGGAAAGTATTTCCACGGATCGATAGAATCCAGCTGAATTGCATTTGAATCGAGCAAAATGCTAATAACGTCGACATAGCATTGTTCGACGGACAACGTAGTTGAAACGATTCACCGATACGCACAGACGACAATGCCCTTTTTTAATATCGGTTCACAAGGCGCGATTGTTGCACCCCTGGAATTATTGTAACGAGCATTCCCAAAGTGTCTAGCTGCGTTTGTTTGAATAGAACGCAGGGATCTTCATTTAATAAGAATATCTGTGCTTTCTATTCGTATACTTTTTATTAAATATGCACATTTTTTACCTTTCAATTAGTTACAACGCGGTATCTGCACAAACACCTTTTTCTAATTTGCGTGAACTTGATGGTGTAACGCTTAAACCGAGGACCTCGATTTATCAAGACAAGTATTTCGACCGATTTGACTCAAGAGGTAATAAAATCCGTGAAACGTGCTCTATTCGCTGACCGCACAGCCGAGCCGATAAACGATAATAGCGAAACGCAGAAAGTGACCATTAAAATGCAATCACGCGCTCGTTGTTTCGCGAATGCGTTAAACCGTGTCGATAACCATCTTGCCCGCTAAACGATCAAATCTATCTTTTTTGTCTAGCCTGTAATGCGAGATTTAATTAAGATACACGATCGCGTGAGAATTATCATCCAGCGATGTGGCTCGTCGGAGCGGAATCTGTGAGCTGTTTTAGCGAAATTGTTTGTAAACTTGAACAATTTAAGCTTCACAACGGAGATACGAATGGCTGCGCTGTAAGTATAGCTGCAGATTGCTTCTGAATTAATAAAATGGTCTTTACTTGCGAATATTACTGTTTTTCAAGTATATTCGAGAGAATATAAACGCTAGAGCAAAATTTTTTTAAAGTACCAGATTAAATTTTTGTAGAAGTACGAGATGAAAATTTTTTGAGAATTTTTCAGAAGTAGCAGCTTAAAATTTGTCAGAAGTACCAGATTAAAATTCAAAGGACTGTGTTAATGTTAGGACTGATAAAAGATAGAGGAATTTTTAAATGGAGAATCAATTCATGCATCATTATGCTCATCCTTTCATCTCGAGAGCATTTATTTCTTTAAAAGAACCTTGGCATGCATATCCTTCTGTCACGATCCTCAATCACGATCGTTTCGTCAATTTTATACAATAATCCCACGAGACAAAGAAGAACAATCCTCGCGTCCTATCTCTGATTATACCCCCGTTGATAATCGCAAAACGCTTGCATTCGAGCATGAACCATTATCTATTTATATTATTTCCAGTGACGATCGATCGCCTCTACCTGAACAATTACACCTTCTCCTTCGATATCCTTTTTGTTCGAAAGGTCACCAAGTACCGATGAAATAGGCCATTCTAACTATGCAACGACGTTTATTTCGTGCACGATCACCTCTGCGGGGTGCAGATCGCTTCGGAGATAGCGGCATCAAAGGTATCGCCGCATAATAAAGTTAAAATCATACTTTTATGCATTCGATGAATATTTCAACTTTTACTCTCAAATAATTTTCAATGTCTTTGATTTTGACATTTTCAAGCCCCCATAACAAAAATTCTCTAATTCTTCACATTTATGAACTTTTATGAATTTTTTCAAATTTGTAAACTACCAAATACTAAAATTTTTAAACATGAACACAAGGAGTTGTTAAACTTAGAAATTTCTGAATTGGTAATTTTGTAAATATCTCAATGGCAATTGAGGTGAGGGTAAGCTATCGTATTGAGAAACTTTTTGCTTAGTCACAGGTCTAACCCTTCCCGCCTATCCCTGTTAGCGTTTCCCTTTTGGTCTGTTTCGCGCGCGCCGTTCCATATCTCTTTCTTCGTCTCGAATAGTTTTGATTCATGAGAAGTGTGTAACCCGAGCATGCGTGTTACACGTGTGTGCGTGCACACCTTAAGGTGTGTATCTCCGCTGTTCTCTGTACACCTCGTTCTCTTCTTCGTCTAGCGCGTTCTTCCGACGGACAAGGCGAAATCCGACACTGCATACCAGTAACTCGACTTCCAACCCGGCGCCCACCTTTTCCCTTACTCCCTCGTCGCCTCTCTCTACACCTTTCCTCTCACCTTCGGATCTCTCCTCCTACGACGACGACGGCGACGAGTCTGGTTTCCACGTGTGCTCGCGCGAGCGGTCTACGTTTGAACACGTGTCAACATGTCGGTTGACATAGATTTTTCGCCGAGATAGAACCACGAAAATAAGACGAGACTCGGCCAGGCACCGAAACGCAGCCGAGAGAAGCTTGATCGACTCTCTCTTCCATGGGAGCCGGAGTGTAAGAAAAGAGAATGAGGCGAGGACGAGGGAGGAGAATCCCGAAACCAGTTTGTAACATACGTTTCGAGGAGGAGCACCGTTCTTAAAAGTACGGCCATTCGGGGCGCCCGTGGATCCGCGTTTAACACCGGGAGGCATAGTGTTGGCATTGTTGGCCACGGACGGCTTTTAGCGATCGTTGTATCGCGTTTGTTCCTTAATTGATGACTCTCTTTTCACCGGTGTTATTAGCCAGGTAACCAGCTATTAGTCGTGCAAACCGTTTACGCGAAAGGTAAACATCGAATCCGATCGCGAATCTTTATATCAGCTTCCAGCCGATGAAGTATTACAAGTGACTTTGTATTTATCAGGTTTCGAGCCTGGAATTTGTATCGTTTCTGGTTTATGTCTATTTTTGCTACGAAGCTTACATCGAATAATTATTTAAAATATACTTCATCTTCATTTTACAATTCATCAAGTGGCATAACTATGTAATTATCGAGTGCTGATCGTATCTTTATTTCAATGTACTTAAATTTTCTTCAAATTATCGATGTAATTGATCAAAATGTCTGAAGAATCAATCACATTACGCCGCAAAGACTAACTATGAACGAAATAGTTTATGGTATCTTGTAATAAAAGCTGAACACTCCATCAGCTCTGCGATCGATCAGATAAAATAATACACGACTGTATATTCACAGATTTCCAATGGAGTAAAAAGTTCCTATTATTTTCCATTTACCGAATACATAAACCTTCCCGGTAAAAATGTTCAGTTAATATTTGATATGGACGAAATAATTGTTCAAAGAATATCGCGATAAAAGTCGCTATTTCCATCAGCTTCGTTCAGCGATCGAATGGACGAGGTAATACAAGTAGCTCTATATTCGTTGGATTTCAATCGACAAAGGAATTCGTATTGTTTTCCATTTACATTCAGATATATCAAACTTCCCGCCAAAAAGGATCAAGCTTATATTAATTGCAAATGAAACAATCGTTCAAAGTATCGCGATAAAAATCACGAATCTCTCCATCAGTTTCGTTTCGCAACTAAACCGTGCTCGTTGCGTTTCAATCAACTGCGGAATTCGTATTGTTTCCCATTTATATCCAGATGTATCAAATTACCCTCCAAATAGGTCGAAAGAGCAGATTTATACGAGGTATAGAGGAAACAATTGTTCGTAGTAGATGGTGATAAAAAAGAAACAACAGGGAAGGCAATCTGCGTCGGAACGTCGTGAAATTGATTTTTACGGGGCCAGTTAACCGACGGAGGTCGATAATTGACATTTCACGATATTTTCCGAGCTCCGTACACGACCGATGGAAATGGTACATACCGTTGCTCGATAATTTTCTTCGCTCGTTGCTGGTAACATGAATCATTCGTTTCGCGGCAAAAGACCAAGGTGTACACGTACGCGTTACACGTGCACGGTTCGGGTGAAAGTTGTGATATATCCGTTATAATTTCGTATGGTTGGGCGTATTGCTTCCGTATGTAGGAACCATTTGTTCCGGAAAATGGCGCAATTTTGTCTCCCTCGCGTTGCGGGGAACAAGCGCAATACCTTCCTGGGTATAATTTAAACAAGGTCTCTTTATGTAACACGCTCTATTTATTTGGGCATATCTACGCTTGTCCGCCGTATACAATGCCCATGCAACATGTCACACAATTTCTGTTAAACGTCCTCGTCTCTAATGGACGTGCCGACTATCTTCGTATTATATTTTGCGGCTTCGGCCAGAAACAATGCTTGATTTAACTGGGCAAACGTCCGCGTTCGTTGCACAGGATTCTCCTCTTTTTCCTGCATGATCCTCTCAACCTTTCTTCAAGCACGCTCAACCTTCTCTTAATAACAAAATGCGTTATACAACTGCTCATCTTTCAAACTATCCAAGATTGAAAGTCATGTCACACGACGAAGTTCATATGTTTCACATTTTTGCATCGCGTTAATGCATTTTGGTGCTACAAAGTCCAAGAGTGAAATCCTCTAGGTGAATTCTGTCCAAAGGTAGGTCAAGTTACATAACTGGATCTGAAGTTTGTAACGTTGAAGGAAAAATGTCTTTGTAATATCGTCTGGAGAGCAGAGAACCCGAAGTATCAAGGTACAGCTCGAAATACTGACTTCAAAGGGTTTGGAGAATTTTCTTGCCATGAAATATACATGCAGCTTCAAATGCACGGGCACATGGAAGAAGAGTAACGCAGCTCAATACGGAACTTCGAACTTCATATCAAAGGATTAACATGTCAACGAATATAATTTATCAATGATCTTTTACGGTTTTTCTTCTTATTCCATACTACTGTTCATATTTAATACGAATTGAACACCTTATGAATCATTGATGACCACTAGTATCACTTGTAAGAGAAATAGATATGTTTATTAAAAAAAATTCTAAATAGCCTCGATATTACTTTAATTTCATAAGGTAACTGAAAATTAGGAAGTGAAATAGTCATACTCTACATTTAGAATAATTGCAATTAGCGAGTGATATAGTGCGAGTTAAAAATACTTGAAATATCGCCAAAAGCGTCAAAATTTTAAGAATAAACCCGTATTTCTGGCAGCACATCGTGCAAGGTTACTTCAGTCGCTATTTCATAAATCGTATGCGACTAAATTGCATGGAAACGTCGACACACGAAATCGGCACGTTCGCCCAGTACAAGTATACTTTTCTTCTTCGTCCTGGCCGAACTGACGTACGAATTTTCTCTCGCTCTCCTGTCCGGCACTCTTTCTCCCTTTTCCTCTTTTCCCAGTCCCAAGAGGACCCTCGTCTCGGAAAATTCGATTTCAAGGATTTGCTGGCGACAGACACGAACACGCGTCTTTCACGGTACGGTGTAAGAGACGGTGCTCTTATACAGGTACAAAAGCTATTGCGACTGTTCGGCAACGACGATACGCCTATACGCTGTCAGATAGACACGTTTTTAATTTATTAGTCGACAAAATTCGATCGACATCCATTTTTGCGAGAAAATTCAGTTAATTCCATTTTATTCATTTCATGTGCATTTATTTATATTTAAATGTCATCCAAGAATATTGACTTTTTACTAATAGACAGATATTTGCATCTGCTGGTTCAATTAATAAACAATTAAAAATCACGCATGACGTGTAAGAGAATTTTGGTGTGTGAATTAATAAAGCAATATCCTGGAATGAATGTCAGATGAACATTTTATCTCCGAAACATTCCAATTATATTTCGAATGAAAATATTTTCAGAAACGAACTAAAAAATCTGCTACCTGGAAAATCATTAGCAGAAATTCATAAAATTTAACGATGCCAGTTTTAATCAAATGAATTTCTTAATAACGTAGCAACATTTCGTATGTACCTAACCTATAGTCTATTTACAAGTGATTCGGTTAAAAATGGAGGAATAATGGAAAACGATCGTGTCCCTTGAGTATAATATTTTAAAAAAGGTGTGCAGTAATTAGTTTCCCGAAAGCAATTTCACAAATGCAAGGATGATCAAATAATAGATAATTAAATTCGTAAACAAGGTCAGCCATGATACGTCTAAAACAATGCTCACATTTGTAATGCAGGCATATCAAAAAGTATATACCTCTTATAAAAAGTATATGCTATACTTGGGAAACATCGACTTGTCATAGTTCAGTCGGTGATAAAGTACAATCGAGGGGTTCGGAAGATAATTGAAAATTAAAAGTTGCACTCACCTTGGAGACTCGAAAGTGGGCGAGAGCTGGAAAAAGGATCGAAAAAAGGCAGGAAGGAATCAAGATTCCTGGTGGCACGGGGTTTCTCCGCTCCTTAAGTTCTTCCCTCGAAGGGGTGCGTGAGTGCGCGAGTGCGTGCGTGCGTGCTTAAGGTCCTTCTCGCGTGCGGCGTGAGAACTCTTTTTTCGGTGTTCACGAAACGAGTTAAAAAGTAGACGATGAAGTTGGCCAAGTCCTCTCCAAGTTGCCACGGTCCGTTTTCTGCTCCTTTCTTACTCCCCTTTCCTCGTTCCTTTTTCTCCTTTAATTGGCCTCCTTAATATGCGAAACGGCACACGAATTTCAATGCGTTCGCGTGATTATTAATTAAGAGGTTCCACCCGAATCGAGTCGAATGATGTATACACTCGAAGGTGATCAGGACATCGTACCTGAATGATTGGTCATGCAGAACGAACGTCTCCTCTCCTCGCTTGGTCCTGATTAATTATCTATTCGAGTAATCGGCGTCGTTCATTTACCTTCTTCGCCGGGATACACGTCCGATAACTTTTAAATGCGAACACCAGTGACTCTGATTAATTAAGTCAACGGAAAAAGTTTCTCTTTTATCGATTCGTCGGGACGATTAACGGCGCACGAATTTGGCGGGAAAATGAACGGGGCGGTGTACACGGTTTCGAAACGATACTCCAGAGCCGATAACGATAAGCAGGTACAGTGTACCGATCGTATAGGAAAAACACGTCGACGCGATTGCACGTTGACTCAACAGAAAATGTTTATCTGCGCAAAATGTTAATATCGACAGGGACGTTGATATCGACAAGTTTGCCAATATCCATGAAACTTGTCTTCCTTCCGTTTTAATTCACCTGGTGGTAATCGGCAGCTGGTCCACCATGAAGTTATCCGTTAGCAGCGGATAACGTTGACGTTACACGATCGATAACGAGCGTTAGATCGAGTCCGGTTAGTCGCGCGTAAAAAAGTCGAAATGATCAAACATCGGTCGGCGCGCCTCGATGATCGATCGTTGTCACGCGGTTCGGTTCGATAAACGATCTCGAATTTTGTCCCGTAGCTTTTCCGGCTCTTTAACTATTGACCGTCGTTGTGACGGGGTGACAGGTGAATTCCAATCAAGACTCTAATCTTTCGAGGCCGTAATCAAACGACGAACACCAGATACTGAATCGACGCCAGTGATTGACTCTGCCCGGAGGAACAAGGATGTCTGTCCGCACATACGTCGGATTAATTACTCCGGCGGTTAGTCGGCACACTACGCTCACTCGTGGCCAAGTTACCGGTATATATACGGGTACACCGGCCTCCGATTGCAGTTACTCGTGGCTGATGCACCGCAGGACGCATCTCGAAACCCACACGCAGACGGTAACCCCGAAGCTCGCACTAGAAACACCCTCGGTAGCACTCCAGAGTACTCGATCGCACTCACGTCGACGGATCATGATGTTGCCAACGAGCACTGATTCCATGTAAACACTCACACATACACATAGACAGGCACACAGTTACACACACGTTTTATGTACAGATACGTATCTCCGTGCTAGCACTGTGGTCGTGTCACAAATCCGGGCGCAGTGTTGTCAGAATTAGTTACTGCTAATCAATCGATTCCAGAAGACGATAACACTCGGGAAAGTATTCTCTACGAGATAACCAACACGAGATTCACGTGCACCCTCGCGTCCTAATCATGCGCATCGACCAAATCGAGCCTTTCTGCAATGTCAACGCGACCGATCGTTCCACATGTTTCTGACGTACCGTACAACAATTCGAACACGTTCGATACGAGATCGATGTATTATCCAAGACTCGACTCGCGCCACGTTTATGTTAAGTCGGTTAAGACGGCTCCATCGCGTGGCTCGCGTCACGTTGACAGTTTCGCGGATGTACACGCGGTCGAAAATCGTTCGCGAATCGACCGTGTAAGACCACCGTGATCCGGCCTCGGAACACACGCTCGTTGAACTGTCGTTCGGAGCAGCTCGGCCCGCGGTTTAGTATCAACGTTCGTTCTTGGCTGGCGTCGCGCCCCTCCCGGGACGCCGGTCGACGCCAATCGAGTGCGCGTATACCTACGTGCACGTACCTGCGAACCTGTGAGGAGAACCCACCTCTGCCTTCCTGTCTGAATCTCGACTGCGCGCACCTTTACGCGATCCCATGTGAGTACCTTTTGTATTTGTATTCTACTCCAGTATTTCATTTTTTTTTCCCCTCCTTTTTTTACAACGTTGGTTATTTTCGATATTGAATTTTTGGCCGAGGATTAGTCTATTTAGGCGATAAATTGTGATGATTGCTCCCATTTCGGTGACCTTGAAACATTTTGTCAAGGATGACGAACTTTCCCCTTTACATGCAACCCCCTTTCGGCTTTAATTTTAAAGATATTTGTAAAAGTAGTTTGTAGGAATTTTTTGTACATCACCGATTTCGATGACGTTTTGATATTATTGGTATTCACTGATAACGTTATCGACAGCACCTCTGATTGTTGAGGATTTTCATTGCAAAGTCTTTAATAATTTTCACGATGAGCGTAGCAATTGCGATACTTTTTAGCGCGTAACGATGCATGCATTTTAAAATGGAGTACACAATGTTGCACATAATTAATAGAACTATTCTCATTACCTGTGTAAACAATTAATTATTTCTTTTCAATCGTTCATATATTTTATACATAGTATCTTTATGTAAGAACTACAATTTTTTCAGAAAGCAATAAGAACGTCAAAAGTAATAAGAACGTTCTTGAGATTCTTGAAGAATTCCCTAGTTCTTAATCAAATCAATTCCTTTAAATTCACCCTTTGACGATAAAAGTTTCTACAATTTTCAACCGTATTATCCGGTCGTTAACTAACCATATAATTCAAAGCGATAAAATATAAATTGTGGATGGATCAAAGCTGTCTAGGAGTATATACATTAAAGTCTTCCTTCTCGGGTGGTTCAATTTAACTGAAGAACAGCAGATATACTGTTAGGAAACCAGTCTCGTTTTCCTCTTCGCGGTATTACCATACTTGAGTAGCACAAACGGACAGCAAACGCGGAATTCACAGCGTCGCCTCGACCTTGTGCTCGCTCTAATTGGCAGACGGTGATCTAAGGTCTCGAATTTAAGCGTTCGTTTAATGACAAAACTCCTATTATTCTTCACGGTCTCGCTTCGTCCGCAGCACCTTGTTACACCGCGACTGTCTTCGAACTGATCGATAGAAGCCGATTCATATTTAACAATAGCCTTTTGTTCTTCTTATTAACTCTCGACCGGTAAGAAACCATTTGGCGCAAGATTGAAATATTATTACCGTTCCGATTAAAGATCTTTGTTCAAAGAATACGGACAGTAATTGATTCGTTCGATCCTTTTCATTCTTCGTTAAAATATTAATGTAATATTTACTTACAATCAATAAAACGTTTTTTTTCGTTAATGTCGATGATCGAACAATATTCGTTCAAGTTTAGCCCGAAATATGATCCCTTACTAAAAGTGTTACTATTCGTTAAAATTTAGCAAATATCAATTTTCAACCGAAACAAACATTGAAACGAATAATTTTTTATTTCGTTCCCGATAGAATTTCGGAGAAAAATTGAAACATTCGAGACTTCGTTAACTTTACTGCAGCGTCGAATTTAATGTAAACGGTCTATTCTGTTACGCGAAATACCAGTCCATCGTGCAAACTTTGCACTTTTGAAGGAACGAAAATTCCTTGTTTAATCACTTCGCGCGGTGTCATTGCATATCTATTTCAGCTCGCGATCGCTTTCGTTTCCACTTGCACATACTTGAACGAACACGCGGAAAGTATCGACAGAAAGTTCGCAGCACTCGATTTCGCGACTCGGTATTGGAGCGCGCGAATGTAGAGAAAAGCTAGTGTGCCGCATGCAGAGGCACGCGTGTGCGCCTGTTGAGAAGAGATTTCATAGTCCATGTAGTTTGGCATCAATGCGAGATCTGGGGTTGGTTTCAGACGCGCGATAAAGCCATTTCAAATTGAATAACAGATTTCTGAGCACACAACAAAATGCACTTGCCGCGAACGCTTCTGAAACCCGGAAAAGAGGGTGGAACAATAGAGCCCGCTTTCCCCGTCTACTTACACTTTCCATTTGGCCCGACTGCGAGACTCGCTTGCTGTGTTTTCAACAAATACATTTGTACGTTGCAAGAACGATCGACGCGTCAATTTTCGTCTCGTTCGGCCGCGCTGCGATATTTATGTTATGGTCGAAGAACGGTAAAAATATTTGAAACGCCGTCGAAAAACAACGCGGTTTTTGTGAATTATTTTTCGAACGGTCTTCGTTAAAAAGTTATTGATCGCAGATTGAAATGCACATATATTGCATAATATTTTTTTATCGCTGCATATACATATTTAATAATATTGTACAGATTGCCGCTGAATAATGCACGCAGGGTCACATGGTTCCGCTCTGCTCGGTTCATCAGGGGCAAATATATTTTTAGTATAATACTAGAATAAATTTATCGGTGATTTTGGAAGTCGTGAACAGTAAAATAATAAAAGTTTGTTCGAGAATATGTGTATGTCAAATTTTTTTGGAGAAAATCACTGCTTCTGATTGGATCAAGTACCTAATATTGGACCGATAACGTCCTGTGCATAGCAGGTTGAAGCTTCGCCTCGATCGTTCAATCTGCTTCGCGTAAACTTTGCTTCGCAGCTTCTGACTGCCGCGTGTTGTTGGCTTCGGGTTTCGAAACTCGCGCCATAAAACTCTGGTGGTGCTAATCCCCCCCTCGCTGCGCACTCCTCGACAACCGATCCACGAACGTGTGAACAGTGAAAAGTTTTGGTATATCAGTTTTGCCGAAACTTTCGATCGGTGGCGCTTTCGAAACACGTGCCAACATCTTTATACGATCTACAGGATTTTTACGATGTCGCGTGACTCGATTTATAATTAGCAAACAATTAAATTCCGAAACTTCCATTAGTAGATTGTAAATGTTAATGGGTTAACGTGTGCTATAACCGTAATAAAAGGAATTAATGAATTGTTTCGGAAGTGGAGAGCAGTTTGTAGCCGACGTGTAAATTAATGTACGATTTTCCGCGGTACGCACATTGTATTATGCGTACCATACCTGTACGGAAAAAACGGAACATGGTAATTGTGTTTTCTCATGCAATGCTCACATTGTAATTTGAAATAATACTTCTATCATCGAACAATGAGAGCATTATACGACACGAGTCACTCGGGTCTGGCCATTTATAATTTCCGAAGCCGCTTCGTTAAAAATAAAATAAATGGTAATTTCCCGGCGTCGATTCTATTCATACGGATCACATCGGCGAACGCGACGAAAAGTTTCCTCAACAGTTCAAACCATGTAAATAGTATGAAACAAAATTAAATACCAGCGATTTTTGAACGTGCGCAAGATAATATAAATATTCTCAAATTGAAATATTCCATGCATCGCGGTAAAGCAATACCGGCGTGATTACGAGAATTGAAAGGCATTTATGAGTTACATTGAAAACGTTATTGTATTAAATATCGAGCAGCAAATATTCTGTTTTTCGAGTTTGCTGGACATCCAACTGCGGCGAGAGGTTAAAATTGCTGGATAAATATCGTCGATATTGATACATTTTGGAATCGACAAAAATTTTAAGATGAAAATTTTCAAATTTTCGACTCTAGAAATATATTTGCAAATCACATTTAGGAATTACATGTATGGAAAAGATCTCTACCCCTTCAGCCTCGTTATGGGCCATATAGCGGACCCTATTGTAATTGAACATCAGCAATGTTCAAATTTATCTTCCTTCAAAAAACGCAGATATAATTGCAAATTTAAGTAGACTAGAAAATTGAATTAACCTAAAATGAAAAGTGTGAGCCATACAAAATGAACAAGTAAAATATTGTTACTCCAGTTCTTCGGCTGATCCTCTCGCACAGAATTAGCAGGAGTTACACCCTGTATAGCTTTCCGCAGGTACTAGGAGCTTGTTGTATG
Source organism: Megachile rotundata (assembly GCF_050947335.1). Lineage (NCBI taxonomy): Eukaryota > Metazoa > Arthropoda > Insecta > Hymenoptera > Megachilidae > Megachile > Megachile rotundata. The sequence goes on along the minus strand of NC_134991.1, from coordinate 6,313,489 downwards.
AAATTAGCATGGCCGTGATAGGATTGCATTTATTCATGTACGATTTAAACTAGCTGACGAGGGTAGCGCGCCTTTGTCGAGCGTCCTCGAGCGTTCCTCTCTCGTTCTCTCTTGCTCTGGCTGTCTGTTCGGTGCTCTCATCCGCTGGTCTTTCTCTTCGGTTGGTCCTCCGAGCACTTACGTGTGTTTTGTTCGCGACACGAGCTTCTCTGTGCCCGTGCAAAACCACGCGGCCAGTGCCGGCACGAACCGCATGCCCTTCCGCGCGTGCCACTCGTGCATTCTTTGCGCCGATCGAACGTTATGCAGATCCGCTCCGGGGCTGAATTTGTGCCCGATGGTGAGCAGCAAGGTCGTGCCTCGACCGACAGAGTGATCGAGACTTTGCCCCACGAATGCATGCCGTCCATCGGGATTCTTGGAATGTTTGGTCCGCGTCGCGACGCTGCCAAAGGATCCACATGATCTTTTCTGTCCCGGAGAATTCGCACGGCAAGCTCTCGTTCGAAATTTCCAGCGTACGGTGAGTTTTCGGTTTGTAGACATTTCGTGGTTGATTTGACGTTATCCAAAATTCGAGGCTTTTCATTACGCCGATAATCGAGCGGAAAACCGGGACAACGTCGAAAAGGAATCTGAATGGATCGCATTGATCGTTCACCGTTCGTTATCGCATAAAGTGCACATTCTTGTCGCGAAATGAATTTCCCGCGTTCCCTAATCGAGTGGAAATGATTTAATGGGGTATTTAATCGCCGAATAACGGCTCGCGATAAAACGATTCTTCGTAGCGGCATGTTGAAGCACGTTTAGCCGATCAATGCGAAGCGGAAAAATGCTCCAAGAGATTGATAAAGCTGACGGCGACGCGTTGCTCGCAGAATGCTTATTCATTAACGAATTCATTTCGCGCCGCGGTATCGCAAGTATCCGTGAGGTATGCTCGAAATAAATGTTGCAAAGGTATCAGCGTCGCGAAATTAACAAGGAAACGTACTTCGCTTGCCACCCTAAATGCTGGGTACACGTGTCATGTGTATGTGTTCTCACCAAATCGGCCCGGTGTATTCACAAACAACGACAAACACGTGTCGCGCCGCGCGGAATTATACATTACCTCAACGGCGCGTTAATTGGTTCAAAAAATATGTGCCTGAGAAAGGTACACAATGCATACTAGCATACGTTGTTATCACAGGGAAATTGTAAACATTCATACTCATGAGATGCACCTTCAATATACATAACTTGAACATCTTTAAAATTATACACGCAATGTTACACGTATTGACACTATTAGCACATTAAAATCAAAGTACAGCTCGGAACATGAAAATTAAGATGCAGTAAAACGAAGAAGCGGTGAACAGACAGTGAAACAAAAGGGGATGAAAATACACGACTGCCAGTTTGAAAAACGGTCCTCCTCCCATTGCCATCTTCTCGTCGGGTTCGAATGAAAAATTCCCCAAACCCGAGTCCTGAAAATTTCCCTCGGACGCCGGAAAGGTCCTTAATGATAAAGTGTCTTACGGTCGGATCTCTCGCTCTAACTTGGCGACTAACTAAATTAAGAGCGGCATTCAGCGTGCTAGAACGCTCTTAAAACGGGAAAACAACCGGGTCTTAACTACCGTACGCAAACAGCGACAACAGTTGCGACGGGGTGCCGATTAAATCTCGGACGACGATAATTCTTCGGCGATGACTCAGTTGCACGCGTTATTCTGCGACTCGATTCGACATCGCCATGGGGCACTCTATTGTCCTGCTGTGCAATGCGGGACCGACTTTACGTCGTTATTGTCAGGATCCTTGCGATGATGAGCGATCTGACGGACTATAGAATTGTAGCGATGAAACTGGGATACAAATCTGCCGGGAAACCGAACTGCTGACAATTTCATATCCGACAACACCGCTGTTGTTTTCGAATTGGCGCACACATTTCGAGGTTATTTTAGTGCAGGCTCATAAGTTTATCGAACGATCGAGATACTTCGATTGCATTCGTATCTTTATATAACACTTGTGCTACATTTTCTGATATCTTTATGACAGATATTGGATTGCTGAATATCAATCGATTTCGAAATATATGGGATTTGGCAGACTGCTAATTCAGGGACTAAGATTAATTCTTTTCAAACGGTGCAATGTGCAAGTTCTGCATAATCGATTTTAGGCATAGTTAGTTAAAAGATAATAATTAATATCAAAACCTGTATATCTCCAGATGGAATCTTGGTAACAGAGAATCAGTCAATGTATAAAATTTATAGCTTCAAATTAACCTTACACCTTCTACATTTAAAAATTAATCATTCGACATGCATCGAGTTAAATATTCCTCCACTTCTCCCTACGCGCGTAATTTGCAATTAAACTTTTTCTTGTAACCTATTTTTCAATCCTCATGTAGTATCCCCAATTTCAGTTTTGCTGGATGAAGCTTTTTTTTAATAGAAATGAAATCGTTAACGCGGAAAATAAAATAGTCAATAAAAATCTCAAAGAAGCCTTTTTGCTTTGCCTGAACTACGGAAAAGGCGTGAACGTCCGTTTCTTAGCCCCGGATGAGATAATTGCTGGCAGAGATTCGTGCTTTTATTGCAAAACTCTCGAGCGACTATCTTTTTCTAAATCAGTTTTTAATTCCGTCGCTTTATCCCGCCGCTTAATGTAACCCGTTCTCGCAGGATCGTAAAGTTACGGTCTGTAATTTCTGTGGCAATGAAGAAATAAAATTGTCATTGATAAGTCTTTAAGTTTGTCACTGATACTTTACGTCAGTAAACTTCATTCATAAAATTAAAATTTATAAATTTTGCAGAAATGAAATTTTAAAATCGATTTCGAAATTTACGATGCAATAATATTTAGAAATGTAAAAGTCTTAAAATTGAGTAATCAAATAATCGTCTATTCATAAGCGGCCGTAAGTGCACGCTACGTAACTGGACGTATATGTTCATACAGTATGTATCCGTCCTCGCGGGTGCAGTAACCCAGCATTGTTCTACCCGACGAAGTCTAGTAAATATTTAGAGGAAAATTTGTTCTTTACGACAACGAAAGTCGATCGTGTTTATTCGATCGCAGTTTCGCGAAAAATAGAAATTCTTCGGAGACGTCGAAACATCCTTTTCGACTAACAGCGCCGTGCCACGATTTCCTCGGCTTCCTTCATTTTCATATCGAGGAAAACATCTAAATCCGTCGCGAATACCTGCATCTTGCAGCGCCAGAGGCAACTATAAAGCCGCCAAGAGCTAGTTACAAACACATAACTCTCTGCCTCTCTCGGTCTCTCCGGCGCGTTCTTCGCTCTCTTTGCATCCTCCGATACGGATGATTGCGTTTTGCTGGAACGTTTTGCGCGACGAAAACGACAATTTTCTCGCTCTTCCGCAACAGAACCAGTCACCGACCGTGATCGTGGCTGTAGAGTGAGTTTCTATCAAGCATCTTTGCCTCTTTACTTTACATCTCTCTCTTTCCCGTTCCGTAGAGTATCGCCGATGACATAATGGGTCGACTTGGATTTAATGAGCATCGTCGATTTTAAAAGAGCGTTTGATACCAGCTTTTCCAGCCGGATCCGGTTGTATACACGCGTCCCATCAAACAGTCCGTTTTTCACCCCTCTTCTTTACAATTTTAATTCCCTCTCCAACCACCTTCCCGACACTTCCTTTCCTCCAAGGATGTTTGATCGTCGTCTACGCGTGCATCGAGCTACATCGCGACCGGTCCGATAATTATCTCGAACCGGAGGTGTACTATTAGTGATCACAGTTTGACGCGTACATCAGCTTCTTATCAGTTCCTACCCTCTTTCCACTCCTTTGCATCCTTCGACGTCGTTAAAGGCTATCCCCGGCTGCACCCGTGCAGTCATTACTACACGCTCATAACACGTTACACGATAATTAATATGCCGCTTGTCCCGGATAACAAATACGCCGCACAGCAGCCAGAAGTGACGTGATCTTTCCTGCGGAATGAAAATTCATGAGTCCCATCTTAATCCTCATCTTCGTACGCCTCGAACGTGACTCGTGTACCGTGGATTACGCTTTGTATTTTGATAGCTGCACTCGAGCTGCCATGCTTTTTGATTATATTTATCGGAACCCGCGTAACGAATATGGGATACATTTCCATTTTTACGAGATACATTTTTCGAAATCAAGTATATTAAATTTCTATCTGCGGTTTCCGCTCAGTTACCGCGGAAGTCGAAAACGGTGTAGAGCTTTTAATACACGTAAATATATCCTGTCTTCGGTACGGAAAATGAGAAGGTATTAAATAATGTTTGATAACCAGGAACTATTCAAAATCAGTTTCAAGAACTGGTTAGAATAACATGGTCTCTAATGGAAACCTTCCTGATCAGTTAAGGGCAGTTTATTGTATTATACTATCACCTCCTCTCACTGTAGATTCATATTAACGATTATGTTGTACATGTTCGAAACTTCATTCGAGTCTTTAGAGCTATTTGAAGATATCCTACATTAACAAATAAAACTCTAAGTATCGTACCCTCTTTAAATATTGAACTCGGTGTAAAGGAGAGTAACAGAAATAATTAGCGACGAGTTAATAATAGTTAACCAAAGCTGTTGATTCAGTGGCTACTCGTCGAAATTTACAAATTGAAATTGAGCTCCGTAAAAGCCGCGATTAGCCGCTCCCTCGTATCCCTTGCAGGCAAAAATTTATTTCCGACGTGTCGCGTTCAGGGACGAAAAGGGCCGACGATTAATTATCCTTAATTGGCGCGAATACTAATAGAAAAACGTCGCGAATCGACGTGGTAACAGGTTGCAAATTGTTTGAAGTCGCGGTCGTCGCAGGCGAAGGGACGTAAGTGGACTGAAACGTCCCACGCGGCTGCGAAATGGCGGGTTTCTGGGGGCGGTAGACAGGGAAAGAGAGAAAAGGGAGCCCGGGATTAGGGGAAGCGAGAAAGGGTGCGAGGATAGGGAAGAGGGACGGGTCGTAAAGAGAGCGAAGGGAGTCGGCATCGCGTGCTACGAGCCGGTTGTGTAGCCGGCATAAATGATAAAAACGGACAGCAGGAGCGACCGGTTCGCGGCTAAACCTCAATAAGTGTAAAGACCGCATGCAAATGCCAACCAATTATAAAAGGGAGTCCACGGTCTCTCTCGCCGTGAAATATTATCAATTTTCGACGCGCGTTATCGCACTCCCCCGCGTGCAGCGGCTTGCATTACCGCGGGCTGAAAGCGCAATAAGATGCGCCCGGATTTGCCGATCGTTCGTAAACTACGGAGATATGTTCAAGGATGAAGCTTTCTGAGCCTCTTTGTTATTCTTCCGAATATTGCACCGATTTATGCAAAACGCTTATTATTAAACTTCGTGAATTGTTATTGTTCCTTTCATTTTATTTGATCATAAATGGGCCAAGCAAATACTTGTTTGAAAGATAAAGAACGAAAAGTACAATTGTACTTAAAGACCAGTAGTAATACAGGCAAAATTCTCAAACCCCTAATTTGAAAAATTTAAAAACGTGCAAGTACATAAATATGAAAGTTAATAAGCTGTAATGGGTGTTTCTGTATTGTCAGCCATCGTCGGTGCTATACATTGTGGCGTGTCTTTTCCCATCGGTAGCACAATTTCCTTCGAATGTCGTTTCGCAACGAAAGCCCAGAGACAAAAGAACGATAGAGCAGAGTTGCGTAATGGAAATGAGCGAGTATTCGCGAACCGATGAGAGATAGCTCGTGACAAGGATTAATGGGGCGCAGCATCCGCGTTGCTTATTATTAGTAGTACTAGCCGCGTATTAGCTATGGGAAAACGTGCAGGCGATGATCGATTCGAGCGTCGACTTTCGAGTTTCGCTCCCTTAGTCTCGTCCCGCGGCGAGACCGTTCTTTTTCTCGGCCGCTAAAGAGGCTCTTCTTGCTTCGCCGGTATTCCAACGGGCCGCAGCGTCGATCTGACAGTGATCGAGCACTGTCATTCGGCTCGACGGCGCATACCTTACAAGATTCTGTACGCGCCGGCAATTATGCTATCTTGGGAATGCCTTGTATCACTCGATTCTCGCTTTTCGCGGCATTAAACAAAAGTACGAACATCCTGCCGGCTACTGGAAACTGTGCTGACTGCGTGCCATGCTCGAGCGGACCGATCGTCCAACCAACGGGAATATTCGCGGTAATGCCGCGCAGGCCAAATATGAACCGAAGCTTAATTAACATGCAAGCAATTAACCGTGGAATTATCGTGCTCCGCTCTGACCGGACGATTATCGAGAGGAACGGGATTCCTCGAAAACCGGAGGAAATTATTACGTGCGTTTTTGTTCTCCGTTACATCGAAACCCTGCTATGGTAAGCGAATGCTCATTTTCGACCAGCATACTACGCACACTGTGTATTCAGAGATTTACTTTAACTGCTATCCTTGGACCGCTTTTTTGAACACCGACCAAATATTAACATTTAATTACGCCATTTTCTTCGAACCGATTGATACTGTCCTTACAAAAATGTGTAAAAATAATTTTCGTGGAAATCGGTGAACGAAGTAAGTAATATGTACCTTAATAGTATGGCACAAAAAAGTTGTACCTTCTTATTTAAGAAGCGGTACATTATACAGTTTCGGCGCTTAATAAATGTTAATTATTCCTTTCGTTACAAATGATCGGAAAGTAAAGTGTAACATCGACACTCCGTATGCGGAATGTAAATGGAGAGGATGAGGTAAAAAATATAGTAAAGTGGTGGGAACTTATCCAAGGCCGCGAAAGGTCGCGTACCCGAGGCAAGACCATTTCGGCAAGTTCGTAGAAATAATTTTTGGCGGAGATTGGCATCGATTCCGATTTCCTCGAGCGACCGCACCAAAGCGGAGGAAAGTTTCTGCAGGTTATTACCGCTTTGAAAGTCAGTGGCGCACACGGACGGAATCCAGTCCGATTCGTAGCCATCGTCGCGAACGGAAACGCGGGAACGATCCACCCTCTTGGCCTCCGTGCATCGACTTTCCTCCGGCTGTCGGTCTCGAGCCTGTCGCGAAGAATTCGCGGAATGTCGTCGCGATCGCTGGTCTCCCGGCGAGAACAACGTCGACCACCGCCGAAACTTTTTGAAACAGAAAAATTAGATATCCGTTGTGTCCGTCCGTGGCTCGATCACGTGAAAATTTCGCTCGTCGAGCGAACGAGAAGCGGAGGGTAAAAAGAGAGGCGCATGATGTATGGGAGTCTAAATCGAATTCTCGTTCGTTTATGAACTTCGTTTGGCCCCGAAGAGTACAAGGCTAAAAGGATCTGGAAGACCGGGAATGAAATTTTTCCGCTATCCGAGAAAACTTAACGACAACGAGGGGTGGTCGGAGGTTTCGTGCCCGCCTTGTTCTTCGCTTCGACTCGTTAGAGGATATCGCCCTCGTCTCGTTATCGCGACGTAAAAATTAATCAAAGTTTCGCGATGACCGGCCGTGGTTCGGCGAACGGTCGTTTAAACGCAAATTCGAAAATGACGCTTCCGGAAAGTTCGTTTTATTATTTATACGATAATTATTAAGACCGGGATTAAAAGTTTCCCCGTTGCCGCGCAACTTGCTCTTGTCCACGGGCGAGAGTAAGCGGTTCAAGATTTTACGGACGAAGACGGCGACTATAAAAATTAAATTAATAAGAGACGCTGGTTCCCATGGAAGATGAGGACGACCTGATTCAGCGAATTTAGGGCCGGGCTTCTTCCTGTTTTTCTATACCTCGTTTTCTTTTTTTCCTCCCTGTTTTTCTACAGCGAGGGTCAGGGACCTCCGGCGTCGCGCGCGTCCTCCTTCGCGACGTCCCCGAAGATGAAGAGCCCGGAAAGTCAGGAAGGGTAGATGGATGTCCTAACCGAGTTATAAACGCGACTATAAAAATCAAATTTGCGGCGTCTACCCCGGCCAAATTGGCTTAGACATTATTCCTACCTATCGAAGTCAAGGTCCTTCAGCAACAATTTTCAGACTTACAGATACTTCACGCAGTGGTTTAGAATCAAAAAAATCCCGGTGAAAACTTTCAAGGATTTTATTAGAACTTGCCAAAAACTGATAAAAGATACCTGCATCTAATCCTGATTTACATTATTTCATATACCTTATGTATTGTTATAAATAATTTAAAGCTAATACAATTACACCTACAGTAAGCAAAAGTTGACAAGGTGGCAAATTATCTAATCTTGAGATTATGTCCATTCAAAAGTGGTTGAGATGTGAAAGCGTTTCTTCCACGAAACCATCGCGATATTTTCACGCGGTCACTTATGATCTCCGGGAAACGTGTTCGTCGCATCACCATACCTTTCGTCCAGCCGATTTTTGCCCGCACGTGCTCCCAAGTAGTTCTCCGTTTCCGTTTTGCTTTTTGTTCGTCGGCCACGAGGACGCTGTTCTTTTTTTACTTCTTGCGAAGCATAAAGCCGTAGCAACGCGGTTCGACGAAACAGTTCCGACGACGAAGTCAGCCGACAAATTTCGCTTCCAATAAACGGCTGTGGTCTGTCCGATGGCCACTGTCAATCTTTATGAGATTTCGTGGTCAATGGAGATAATTTAGAACAGCGTCATTGCGCGTTCCCATGGCGCACGATTTATTGCCGGCGTTATTATGAACGACCGTACCAAACCCTGTTAAGAATGGTTGTTGCAGCCGGAATGCAACTGCAGCAGAAGAAGAAAGCAGGAGGAACGGAGATGGAGAGAGGCTTGAAGGTGTACCATGCAGAAAAGCATCGCGTGTAGACGTCCCTAAATAGTATGCAGATTTTAACTGCTTGTTCTGTCAACGTTTATTATTTTATTGAACGTGTGGCCATAGGTGGAAACGTATGTTCACCCGGTCATACGTGTGTAGCTTCGACGGTTTTATTTCTATCGAATTTATCGATCACGGTGGAGTAATTTGTGGAAATGCAACTGTGCATATTTCCAGGAACACGTGTTTCTTTATTACCAATTAGTATAACAAAGTGGGAGGGTCGAGCTATTATGTATATCTGTCGTAATTATATTTTTAATTTGCATGATATTTGTGCATTTTTCTTTTTTAATCTTTTTTTAAAGCTTCGGTACGACGAAGTTAATATAAGTTAGACATTTTCGTGATGAATATCTTTGATATTCGTGATAAAATTAATTGAACCAAGTTATGAAAGGGAGGGAACAAAAGGTTCGAGACAAACGTTTTGAAAACGCTGGAAATTCAATATTCGTCACGAGGTTCCGTTCCACTTTTCCACCCTCTTTCGGATCTCCGTATCAAGAAAAACTTTACGACCGATGAAATTGAACGTCTGAATACTCGATTGGAGCAGACCCTCTCCACTTCCTTACTTTTATCGCTGAGATACAGTGCGATTTGCAAAAATTGACAACGGTATTGATCAGCGAGCACGCTTAAGAACAAAGAGAGCGAATTTTACAATCGATGACAACGGTCGGACGAAAACACGGCGTTAGGCGGGTTGCCAACGATATTTTTACGACCTAAGTGGAGCAGACGCGTCGAGAATCGCGATTGGGAAATAATTATCGTTGTATCGTGTCCGATTAGAAGGGCCAGTGGCAAGTTAATATGCACGGCAAACAATACCGCGTGAAAATAGATTTACGACGATTACGGGGCCGAACGTCGGCCAGCTTGAAACGCGTATAATTGTTTCACGGCTGAATACCGTTGCATAATATTGCACATTGTAACGCGGTGATCGCAGCTCGGACGATGGCCATTGTCGAATGCAAGCCGCGATTCCGGCACGTTCATGGAAAAATTAGCGAACAGACCGCTTCGCCGCGTGTTTACGTGTCCCGAATGACGGCTGATAAATGCCGATCGCGATTGGAATTCGGCCATTTTATCGCGGATCCTGCTGTCACTTGTTACGAAACAAACAAAAACACCGTGTTGTTCCGCACACCTTTTTTTACGTTTCGACGAACACAGTTTGTAATTTGTACTACACTGGAACTCCATTTTGTGCGTTCACGTGGAACAAAATTTCCCCGTTTCCCGTTACCACTCTGTTGCCTGTTCTTAATTCTACTTTTTTCTTGCTATCTTCATTTTTGTGTCAATTAACGGTGTCATTCACTGACGTTTATTTTACAAAAATTTACTGTTAAAATCTGATCAATGATTACAATCATAAATGCTCCGTAACAAAACATGTTATCTGATAACTGATCAAGTTTGACGTTGTATATGATATCAAGTTTTAATATAATACAGCATGTGAAGAATGTTCAAATTTTAACACAACATTGTATGTAATTAATAATCAAATTTAGACATAACTCCAAATAGATCTTGATAAAGGGTGTCTAATCTGAACGATGTCTATCTTACATTTATTTGAAACCTCATTTTGTCACCGTAATTAATTTGACCTTTCAATATCCGACTGCAAGTAGTTTCCATAATAAAAAATATAAGAAGAATATTTTGTCGAGCTGATTGGCCATATTAGTTAAAGTAAAATTGATTCTTGGATCGGGAGAAGAGAATCTGGTTCCCGAAGCAGAGTAGTTCGCGGCCATTAAAAGTTGGGGCATCGTCCAAGTTGCCGAGAGGCTGTTGTAAAGAAGAACGTGAGAAATGAAACACGATTTCCCGTGCGTATATAAGCCGCGTCCCGGTTGAATGAGTCCCGATGAGAACGGCCGGTTCCGATTCCGAAGGATTTACGCGGCGGAGTAGCTTGTTAACCTTAAAAACGAGCGTTCATTGGAAATCGATGCTTATGCACAGCCGACGTTACCTTACGGGAAACGTTCGTCTGTATGCACGCGCGATACATTCTATCATGGTCCTTATTGCTTTTTGATCGATATCCATAAAGTGTATCGGCAGTATCGCGCCGGATTCTATGAAGACTCCTCGAGACTGAAAGGCATCCGACTACGACGCCATGGAATCGGTGCTTTCATATTTTTATGAATATTTAAATCTCCCTTGAACGGCTCTTTTGAGAAACGTACGATATCCGACTTTCGCGGGAAACTTTCGCGATGGCGTAACGCGCACTCGTTCGAGTAACGAGTGGGGATTATTCGAAGATCATTTGAGACCGTCGAACCTTGGAAAAGGGACGATTTAATGCGCAACGAGAGCAGAACTCGCGAAAGCCGTTATCGAGACGGTCGAGTTCGCTCGGCATCTGCGAGCATCTTAAAACGAGGTATTCCGTTTTCGACGAACCGACATTCCACTTAAAACGGACGGGAACCGAGCGTTCGTTTTATCGCCGGAACTTCGCGACGTTCGAACGAGTTCCTTAATCGCCGGTGGCGCATCTGCGTATCGACTGGCTCGCAAGTTCGCGAACTGCAACCAGCACCGGTTGCAACGAGTATGCCGTACCTAAAGCCTTATGCAGAGATTCAGGATCGATTGGCAGCTACGACCGCGCCAACTTCCAGTCAACTGAATTATACTACGTCTACGTCGATTTGCACGCCATCGCCGCATTAGCTATTGGCAACGGATCATAACTGCCTCCGGACAGTTTTATGCAGCCGCACACTGCAAATCGCTTCCGTTACACTTTCCTCGAAATTTATATTGCACTGACGAGAACGCCACGTCGATCGTCCACCCTCACCTTTGTCCTCGTTTTCTCGCTTCGATCGTTGCTTCGATAATACCGCTTAACTGGGGCCTTGTCCAATTTCTTTTCGATAAAACGGGCAGACAAATTCGCAAAATTATTTTCAAGTTTCATGATTTAATCCCTTACACTATTTTGACGAGTCTGACTCGTGACGCACTCATACTTCAGCTATGACAAATTTTACTCGAATTTTGAATACATTTCAATTTGGAGTTCAAGTCAAACTATAATTTGCATAGTCAACGACTACACGATACCAAATTCACATAACATTTCAAGTTTCTATGTCTGTTTTTATGTTATGGCTGAAATTAGTCAGTTCTGACTGACGCACTTGACAAGAACATCATAGTGCAAGGGGTTGATGCGTCACTTTAACGATGATAAATTCGCATATCATATAAGTCATTCAAATGTGATGACAGACTCGCGAGGAATCTGCTCTTCAAAGCCACAATTTGTTTCGAAATAACTGATCAGAACCACATCACTGGTTTAAATGACTTTATTTGAAGAAGATTAATAATTGTGATATCAGCTGAAAATCCCATGAAAAGCAGGCAATTTATTCGAATTATCTTAAACGTCTGACCCGGTAGAAAACGTGATGCGCAGTTTACAGTCGCTACAATATTGTCCTGGCAAAAAGTTTCATTCATAGTGAAAACTAACCTTTCGTGCAAGCGAGACGAAATTCTAGGGACGACCCCCGAATACGTGGCACGCGAATTGCAATCCCCAGCTTTTTCGCCCGTAGTAAACTGATTTACACTCGTTGACGCGAGTCCTCTTTCAACCTTCGTGCAAAACTCTTTTGCACACCGTAGGCAAGTCTGTATTCCCGTGTCTGCCAGAATTTCCCACGTGTCAGAGGACCACTTTATTTTCTGGCAATGGGAACCGTTCCTTCCGTCTGACCTCTTTGTGCCGTCTCTTATATCCTCTTTTTTTGTCAGCACGTATGCAAGCTACCACTTTCGTTTGTACGTATGTTCCTCGAACATTGTTCGCCGGCAATTCGGGAGACAGAGCGACGCTGACATTTCCCCAGGGGATAACCGAGACAGATAAGGCGATCGATCGGCGATTTTGGCGAATCGACGACGTTTTCGCGAACGCGTGATACGCGAACCTATTTGGATTTCATTAGTACGGCTGAATTTAATTAACGGAGTCTATCGGGGACCGAGATAACCGAAATCCGGTCGAAACTCGGAATTTAACGACACGCGCATCGATTCATGCCCCTCTGCGTGCGTTAAATGAATAAATAAAAATTACACAAATTACCGTCATTAACGAGTTAAGTGCCGCGATGCAAACGGCCGTGTGTAGATTATATACCACGATATAATTGTAATTATTCAGGTTACGTTCCATTTTACGATCTACACTTTTCACTTTGCACCCTGTGGAACGTTTATACTGTGAAAGTAGGACATATGTTGGGACTGTTATTCTGTTTCAAAGGTTCCTGAATTTTTGTGATTGTATATTTTTTTATATTTAATTTTTATATTTAGAACCCTCATTCTTCTAAATTTCTATAACTCTAACATCCTCTCAAATCCCACTCTCCAAATTTCTACCCCTCGACTCCTATCTCTTTAGTTCTCTATTTTTCTAAATTTCTCCATAACCTAAATACCACCCTCTCAGAACATCTACCGAACTTTGCTAATCCCGAAATACTTCTAAATTTCCATAACTCTAAATTTCTACACATCCGGGTTCCTATACCCACCAATTCCAATATCTTCAAATTCCCATCCCCTCGATTCCCACCTCTCCAGTTCCCAATTTTTCTAGATTTCTCCACAGTCTAAATACCACCCTCTGACGAATCCACCAAATTTTGCTAATCACACTCAAATAATAATCGATTCAAAAAATCGTCATAAATCATCGATGAAGAGTTTAACCGCGTTTTAAACGAGGCGAGGTTGACCCGTTCTCAAATCCTCGGTCGTGATATCTCGCATCGATATAAAGAAAATTTATATATCGGCCGGTCGTGTTCCGAATCGGCAGAGATAGTGGAAGCCGGTAGTAAAAATTTCATTGGTTAAAATTCCTGGTACGGTGCTTGCCGAAATAAAAGCTCGTCCTTCGACTCGAGCTGTACACGGTGTCCCAGAAGGGAATATCGATTGCCTGAAGGTAAAATTTATAGGCTCGTAGTACGAAGCGAAACGCGTTCCATCAAGATTGTACGAGATGTAAAATGGTTATGGGGATTTGTATGTGTTACAAGTGTTCTTGTGTTATTGTTACCGACACGCATAAATAAAGGAGAAATCCAATTCTGAGGATCACCGGTTACCTTTTTTATTGGTTTATATTGCTATGTACGATTTTGGGAGGTGTAAATTGGTAATACATATGTTTATACAAATTTTAGAGGTGTATACAAAGATAATTATTTTACTTGAATTATATTTGTTTGTATATTATTTTACTTGCATTGTTTGTATGTATATTATGTTACTTGCATTATTTATATGTATATTATGTTACTTCTATTATTTGTATGTATGTACCGTGAAAGAACGAAATTGGAGAATGTCGACTTTTACCGGTGAATGTCAACACATACCAAATACGTCGGTGAAAGATCGAATATTTTATTACATTCTTGTACATTCAGACCTTCACCGGTGTACGTCGACAATCACAGATATGCTCTGGTGAAGGTCCAAAAAAGAGGAGCCGACAAAGAAGCGACTGGCTCTGTCCCGCCAAATCCTGTGTTCTGCTGGGATTCAGTCAGCTTTGTCAATCTTATGCAAACTTTGATGCTTTGTCAATCTTATGCAAACTTTGATGCTTTGTCAATCTTATGCAAACGTTTTTTTAATTTTTTTTTCCAATACCATAATTTATACTGAATGGATACTGCAGTAAATCGTGATCTTTTTCTTGAAAAGTTAAATGCATTAATTGCGGGTAAACGAGAAGACAATTGTTTTTATTTTTCTCAAGAAAAGTACTCTAAAATACTTTCTGAAATGGTTTCTGCTAAAACTAAGTGCAACACACCTTTGGATTACAGACGATTAAAACGTTTTGACGTTTTAAAAATTAATGATGGAAGGAAATTAATTGTACCATTAAAATCAGGGGAAATGAATATACAGTATTATGTTACCAATGAAGAATTGTTCAGTATACTACATGAAACTCTCGCCAGAATAGGTCACGGAGGAAGAACACGTACGCTTAGAATTTACTATGTGTTTTAAATTCTTGGTCACTCCTCTCAGAAAAAGAGGCGAAAAAGTTGTCACCCTTTTGTGACGTTTTATAGCGGCTGAATTACGGAGAAGAAAATATAAATCTCCGACATGTTCAACATTCACCATTAGTGCATGGTGAATGCCGACATTTACCGGCGTAAGTCATAAATAAGGGTATTTAGCAAATATTTCGGACATACACCAAGCGACTATGTGAATGTTGACATTCACCAGTGAAAGTCGACATTCTCCAGATTTCGGTCTTTTACGGTAACATGTATATGATGTTACATTATTTATATGATTTTATACACATACATTGTGTGATTATTTATACACATACGTTATGCATACGTTAAAGGGATTAAATGTTAAGTGACAAAGGTTTTGTCATTTTTCAACTATTACATCTTAAGAATCATATAAAACACAGGATTTTGATTTCACAATTGCAATCCATCTTACCTAGTTAGCATACCGTATTCTTTACCAAACTCCATGCGTGATTAAGCCATCCTTGTTCGCAGAATCTAATGAACTTTGAGGATGTAACAGTATCGCTCCGCAGATGTAGCTGATTCGAGATAAGAAATAACCTTTCCATAATAACGAAATGATTTATTCATTCGTTTTGTGCGTAATCGCATCCGTTTATCAACCGAGGAAATGTTACCATCTTCGTAACTTTCAATTAACTTCGTAAATCTCTTCATATATTTATACTATCTCTTCATACTCTAACATCTCTTTATATTATTCACAGGTACCTTTCTCTGTATTAAATAAAACCCTAAAAAGTATAATAATCATTAATATCAGTGCAATAATTTTTGAACGTCAATTTAATTTTCCTGAATGCGTATTTTTGACACCTCCTTTATGAACAAGTTATTTATTTGCACAGAAATTATTTTCAAAATGCAATTGTCTTTATAAAGGACTGTAGTCATCGAATGTGCATGCTTGTCCACGAAGCAGCGTTCCCACCCAGACAGTCTCCTTTGAATCGGAACACGCTCGTTTATGAACGTTATCCACTTTGATGTTCGTACCGATACCGTGGAATCGGTCGAGCTGCGTCGATGGATTTCCACAAAGTAAATGTCGGCGGCAGGTGGCTGCCATATCACAGAATTCCCCACGAAATCGTTGACTGCGTAATCGTAGCTACGACCTTTACGCGCTGCAGGAGGCTGCTACTCCGTTTGCGTTCGTTTGCAAAGGCTATCGTTTGCCAGAAAGATTGGTTTTCTGTGCGTGACGCTGATAAACCAGATCATAGCGTTAACGATTGGGTCAAACAGTTCTTTGTCTTATGGACATCTTGTTGGGTCATCTGACCAGTTCAGGGTGGTTTGTTTAGTGATAACGTGGAAAGGTGAGATTGTGTTGATTAATGTGCTGATTTGGGACTTGAGGAATTTGGACACTTGGAAATTTGGGGGGTCAGGAATTTGGGATTGTAGGAATTTAGGGAGTAAGGAATTTGGGAATGTAGAAATTTGGGATATTTAGGAATTTGGAAGCTTGAGAATTTGGGGATTTAGGAATTTGGAAGCTTGAGAATTTGAGGATTTAGGAATTTAGTAATTTGGAGATTGGGGAATGTAGAAATTTGGGGGTATAGGAATTTGAGAATGTAGGAATTTGGAGGTGTAGAAATTTGGGAATGTAGGAATTTGAAAATTTAGAAATTTGGGAGTGTAGAAATTTGGAAATGTAAAAATTCGATGATGCAGAAAAAAAATAAATCTTCGAATCTTTGAACGAAAGATTGTTTCCCGTATTTATCCTTCTATAATCGCGCTATCTAAGCCACAAATTCTTTCAGCTTAAATCTAATACGAGAATACGGTTATCATCCACGAATGAAAAGAATCGAACCGGTTGCTAAAGATCCTCTAAGAATGGATTATTTCTAGGATCTTGGCGTAAGGTTCGGTGTAAACGTCCACCTTATCGTTCATAAGTTTTGGGATCAGTGTTTCAGATACCACACTTTCAAGAATTTTTGTTACGGTATTAGGAGCGAAACGTCTCTATCGTTTTCTTCGAGGTTGTAATTCGTAACAAGTTTCATAGTTTTCCAAATACTCCAAATATTCCTTGTATTAAAAATACAAATGATTGCATTTAAAACCGTTCTGGAATTCTTGTTAATTTTTAATACTTTCAAGTTTGATCTGAAATGAGATCTCAAGTTTGATCCCAAAAAAGGTTAAGTTAAAAATATGTAACAATGAAGTACTGGTTCTATTTTTCGTTACATTTTACATTCAGACACAATTACAAAATCAAAAGTTGATGCAGTAGAATCGTAACATTTGCAACGATAAGAAAATTATTTAAATCATGTTTTTACTCGCCATTAGCGATACCAACCGGTCGACGTAGCGCAATCTATCATTTAACGGTTATTGCAAATAATTGTAATGTGACTCTAATTATTGTATAATTGATGGCGCGGAATTGTTGCATGGCCATTTCGTTAATTATTGAAATATTTAATTAAACCCATCATAAAGATTAATAAGCTCGTCGTTCCGCGAAAACAAATTGACGCAATGATATAATAAATTGCAGCCTGGTTTGAAATCAGTTAATGTATGCGTAACCAATTTTATGTAACATATACATTATTCACCTCCGAATGTGCTTGTTTACTTCACGCATCAATAATTTTGTAACAATCAAAACTGAATGACAATGAATCATTTTTTTAGGAGAATTAGCATTTTTTACAATTTTACATCCCTAGATTTCCACAATTTTACATCCCTATTTTCCATCTTGAAATTCTTATATCTTTAAATGCACACAAATTTTTATGCTAGATTTTTATTTTCATGGATCCCTATGTACCTATATCCTCATATACTCTCACATTTCTTGCACCTCTAAATTATTAGATTTTTAAATTGAGTATTGATTTTTATAATCAATACGACGTCCAACTGAAGAAATAAATCCTTGATGGCCTAGTGTATCAAATCGTTAGATACAGTGCAAGGTAATAAAAATTTGCAGCATGACTCGATTGTTTTCGACATAGCCTCAGAACAAATAGGCCCAGCTAGAATTATTATTGAAATGACCGCAGACAGCGTCGCGTAAATCACGTTTGCGGCGGAATGGTCGCAAAGACGCACGTGTGTCGCGACCGCAGAGTCGAAAGGAAGAAGCCTCGTCAGCGTTGCGTCCGTGAATAGCATTCACGGAAGAGGAGCACAGGGTGTTCTTTCAACGAGAAGAACCCTCTGTCGGAGCCGAAGAAGCCGCGTGTAATGGCGCATCAACGGTCTGGCTGATCGCGATTACGATCGGCGAAACGACGATTACGCGAGCGCCGTCGCGCGTCTCTTTGACCGCGTGTGGTCCCCCGATGCCGACGGGTTGAAACAATGTTCCAAAGTTACTCTGCAAAATTTCCTCTGTGAGGTCATTGTCTACCAGCGGACATGACCACCAATCGCGAGTCCGAAACGCCATACCGTTTCGTTTCGTGTCTGCGGTCTTCAACGTCCGTACCCTCGGATCTTCGAGCGGGTACCCGGCTTCGCCGAGATTGATGCGCCGAGAGTGAAGGGCTGTCCGTCCGTGAATACGTGAGCACCTGTCAGGTGCATCGGGCATTTCAGCTTCCTGCATGTTCCCGCTTCTATTCTCGATAGGCACCGGTCACGGCTCGATAAGTAATGCGGAACGGTGTAGGTGTTGCTGCAGCGGACAGCGCGGGACACGCTGGCCACTTACGATCGAAAGGCCCGTACCGTTCGCTGAAGCTCGCCAGTCGATACTGGGTGACGCGATAATAGCGTCACGAATCCCTATTCGAGAACCTCTGCAACCGGCTGTGACCGGCTGTGACCAAGGTTGACCTTCTTATTGCGCCTAATTGGATATCTGTCCCTTTTACTCGCTAAAATTGGATACCATATACACAGTCTTGTTATATGACCCCTGCTATAGTACCTCTACAATGACAAAATCTTTTAATTTTTATCATCAAACTAGCTTCAAAACGAACTATATAATTGAACTTGTATCTTCCGTTTGAATATCACCTATAGTGTGCAGTCTTGTTATATGACCCTTGTTATAGAACGTCAGCAATGACAAAGTCGTAAAATTTTATATCTTCTATACCACTAATTTAGCTTAAAAACGAACCATATAATTGAACTCGTATCTTTCTCTTGGTTATCACGTATACAGTGCAGTCTTGCTATATGACCCTCGCTGTAAAACATCAGCAATAACAAAGTCGTAAACCATTAAATCTATACCACTAATCTACCTTGTAAACCGCATAATCGAATTAAATTCATCATAATATTTCTCATCATCTGAGAACTACTGAAAATGACAAGAAAAGCACTCTTATCGGTTTCAACAAAATTTTGAAGAATTAAGTTTACAATGAATCGACGATAAATCCGGAATAACAAAAAGACCCTTGGCGAGAATTGGTAACGATTGAACTTGATGAACGGTCGAATGAATAATCGGTCCGTTCCCCGGGAACCGACGTGACTCTAACATTGGATTTATTTTTAACCCCGTAGAGAAAGGGTATCAATTAACCGCATTTCTCTTTGACGGTCGCTCGACGGGCCGGGAATAAAACGTAGAAAGCTCTTTGGTGCTCGAATTCGAGTCGTTCCGTACGTCCCGGCCTCGTCAAACATCGACGTAGGTTTTTCCGACGGAATTCATTCTAGCTGACGTATACGCGGCTCGAGTTGAGATATGACGTGGTTTGTCATTAGGCACGTCGTTATTCATTAAACTTGACGTTGTAGTACTTCAGTCGGTCAAACGATAATCGATGTAGACGTATTGGAATCGCGATCGTATTGGTGCGCCATTCCAGATCGGTTCTCCTCTTTCTCTTGCAAAATGAATGTCCCACGAGAGGTCTGGCTGATTTTCGCGCGGTGTTGCCCTATCAGACTTTGCTGGTTATTTTAAAAGCGTTACGCAAACAGAGATCGGTTTTCGCTCGAATATAATCCATTCTACCTCCGTGATCAATAGACGAATTTTATTTTATCGATACTTACTCGATTACACGTTCCCAACTTTATTCCCACTTTAGACTCATACGAAATGTCAACGTTATCGGATTTCACGTATATTATTTTACCGCCGAATAACGATAGAACCTTACTCTTAATCCCACTTTTCTTCTTGCGTATGAAACTGATTATACGGGAAGTTATTAAAAACAGTATAGAATCTAATGAATTCAGAATTCGTCAAAGTCAACAGATTTGGCGCGACGAAAGTAATCGCAAAGAGTATCTGGAAGACAAGTCTCATTTCGCTAAGTGCTATTAATCGCAGTTCTCCCGTTGGCAACGATCAACGGGTCTTAGTTTTCCGCTTATTTTTCCGGAGCACGATAAATCGTGGGCCAACGATGCGTGGGTGCCGGGCAAATAACTCGAAGTAGATTCGGCAATCTTACGGTCGTGTCATCAGTCGGCGCCGTTCTGCCGCCAAAGAAGTCGCTAAGCAGTCGTTATCGCATCACCCGTTAGAGCGTTCCAGGTTCGCACGGATTGCAAAGCAGCCCGCATAAAGCGATACCCGGTCGTGTAGTCGTGAACACGAACGAGGCTGGTGGAAATAAGCGAGGACGAGTGCGTGGGTAACGGTCTTCACGAAAATTACGAACCGATCGGTTCCCCTCGAGCGGAGAGCTCGATCGCGCTATACGCGGCCGTTGTTTTTATCGGGATCACATCGGGCCGGCAATTAATCGACGGCGATCACATGGGGCTGGATTCATCGTTATAAATCGTAATACACGCCTTTCTAAGCGATACACTTCCTGCTAGCTTAACGAAGTACGACCGCTAACGGGATACACTGCCCCTTCAAGGTTGCCCCGAAACCAGCCATCGTTAAATGGAAACACGATTAGAAACCTTTTAATTGCTTTGCAACTATATACTGCTGGGTTAATTAGCGCGAACAAGTTGTTGCTTAGACTGGTTCCTGAAACTACCATCTTTCAAATCATCGTCGGTATCACTGGATGGTCATTTTATAGACACTCGTTTCATTGTCTTGTTATTTAGTATCTGAGAGTGGAGATTAAATCGTTACGTGATTTACTGTACTATTGTACTACTTTGAAAATTACTGAAGCTTGAGTATAAAATGTGGCACGTTCAAGAATACTTCCAATAATTTAATACTTAAAATTAACTGAAAGTAGCTAACTCTGTACACCAGTTATCAGAGGACAATGCTCCTCAATTACTCTAAATCTCAACTAATTTAAATCTAATTTGTCGATTACTGCCACGGTGTTCTTTCAATAATGAAAAGTTTACAAGATTAAATTGCCAGAGTTTATTTACCTTAGCATCGTAATTTTCCTCGCAAAATTCTTCCGCTGGTAAGTGTCGTTCGATACTCGTCCCATTCTCTTTGCGTCTCGCCTCTTTGCACCGTACCCACTCGCTTTCGCCCTTTACCACCCTGTTGATCGTTCCACTTGTTTATGCACACATGTTACGAGAGGAATGACGAGGCTCTCGTGTACCCGCGAGATATCAAAACATACTCGCGACCAAGCCGAGGCATGCTCTCGAAAGAACACCTAGGAGGTAACGCACACAGCGACGCTGACTCTGCATCGAAGACCTTACAAATAATGACCAATAAAAATTTATCCCCGTTATTTTATTCAAGCTCCATATCTATCATTAATAAAATACTATTAAGAAGTAAAATATTCCATTAAATGTCTAAAATACGGTAATACTGACATCACTACTTGAAATAATTAAATTGTCATTTTAAGTAGCCAAAAGTTACTGTAAAGAATATTCTGTATTATTAAAATTTAAAGTTCGTGCACGTCAACCACCAAAACCATTTACATTTTGCTTAATCCCTCCATTACATTCCTCCGATCAAATACTCGAAAGTGTTTAGATGTGGTTATTGTTTATTGTGCCTACCTATACAATCACATGTTCCATCGCCAAAGCAGACTGCACCTTAATTGCAAAGACAAAGATTGGATCAACTTCATGAAAAATGGCTCTCACTAAACTTGTCACGTCAGTTTTGAAGCGTTTAATTTGATTGTCTAACTCGATTGTTTTTCCCCGCGTTAGATTTACATTACACGGTTAGCCGGCACCAAGTTGGAATAATTTAGCGCATTATTATGGAACAGCACAGTTATGCTGCGTTGCTATTATTAGTAGAGTTGCCGCGGTGAAGAGCGTCGAAGCAGACTCGTTCGAAGAGCCCGGGGCAACTTGCATTTACACGGTGCATCGACGTTGCATCGCGCCGCGCGTCACAAATAACGGTGACTAATGAAAACGTGCATTCTATGGCGTGGCGCAGTTTTGCGTTCACCCTGGCCGCAATAATCAATTGCAATCCATGCAAATCATCGAGCCGCCAGAACGAAACGTCGGATACTCGATAGCGTTTAACCTTGCATGCTTCTTAAGACTCGATTAACGCGAGAAGGTGTAATAAAAAGTTTAGTCGCTTTCTGTTTTCGTCATGCACTTTTAATTTATCAATTTTATATAGTGCTGCAACATAGAGCGCGTGTGATCGTAGTAGCGGGGAAAATTGATTTGTTGGATGCGAAATGCAGTTTTGGGGAGGAATGTGGGGGATAGATTAGGGAAAATGTAAATGGTTTTGGTGGTTGAAGCGCAGGAACTTCAAATTTTAAGCAAGTAGTAATTATTAAGTAATGGAGGGATTTAGAAAGTTGAGAAGATGGAGATCTGGGAATTTGGGGATTGAGGATTTGGGGTCTGAGAATTTAGAAACTTGAGAAATTGGGGATTTCAAAATTTAGGATTTGAGAATTTAGAAATTTGAGAATTTGGGGGTTGAGAATTTGGAGTTTGAGAACTCGGGAATTGAGAATTTGGGAATTTGAAAATTTAGGGTTTGAGAATTTAGAAATTTGAGAATTTGGAATCTTGTGAATTTGGGGGTTGAGAGTTTGGAATTCGAGAATTTGGAATCTTGTGAATTTGGGGGTTGAGAATTTGGAGTTTGAGAATTCGGGAACTGAGAATTTGGGAATTTGAAAATTTAGGGTTTGAGAATTTGGGGGTTGAGAATTTGGAGTTTGAGAATTCGGGAACTGAGAATTTGGGAATTTGAAAATTTAGGGTTTGAGAATTTAGAAATTTGAGAATTTGGAATCTTGTGAATTTAGGGGTTGAGAGTTTGGAATTTGAGAATTTGGAATCTTGTGAATTTGGGGGTTGAGAATTTGGAATTTGAGAATTTGAAATTTGAGAATTTGGGGGTTGAGAACTTGAGAATTGTTGCCCTGGGAATGAGCTTAAGAATTTGTGAATTTAAGTACTTAGGGATTTGAGAACTTGAAAAATTCGAAAAGTTGAAGATATTATGACTTTAAGAAACTTCATAAAAATTGTAAAATATAAAAATAAAAATAATTTACAGCAGTGATTTAAAAAAGTAGGTACTCCACCACTGGTTTCGAAAAGAAGGCTTGTTTACGATCTACTTTCTCTTTGCAAAACCAGCAGTTAAACGATACTTCGATGAGATCGGTAACCGATAGATAGCAGATCGAAGCGAAACGCTCGGTAATACCTGCCCAAGGCTGCGTGGAAAGGCGCGTTCGCATCGGGGCTGCATCGCGGCGCATCTGCAAGGGCGCAGCAAATAACGGTGACTAATGAAAACATGCATTCGCTCATCTCTTAGACGGGCACGATAAGTTTTTGCATGATTCATTGCGCCATTACATCGCGCGGCCAACGGCTCAATACGTGCTCATTGTGATATCGACAATTTATTGCTCGGGTGGAGACTACGCTCGAATCGGCGTCGGCGTCGACGTCGTCGCCATAACTGTGCGCTTTGAAGATAATCGAAACTTCTCGTTCATAATTTCCTGGCGAAACGTACTTTCGCATCTGTGCAAAGATGCAAACATGTCGATGATTCATGAGACTTTTGACATTATATGCAAAATGTCATTTCTGAATATTCGTTAGGGATTAATATTTTGAACATTGCATCATAGCATCTTTTCGCATAGTATATTCTCTATAAGAAGGTTCTAAGATTTATGTAAAAAAGATAAGCAATTTTATGTACCAAAATAATCTGAAATCTAGAACACATTTTACTATATGTCTCCTGAAATAAAGTTTTGCTCGGTTTATTAATGAAGTGATAATGTATTATTTTTATAGATTCACCCTGCATATTACATAGCACAGATTTGATCGGATAATAGAGTATTACTGATGTATGGATTCTTGTGTACGGAAGGTGCCAATCATCCAATGTTTTCCATGTCACATAACAGCTGTTCTAGGTAATTCTTTTTCCTATAACACAGTTCCATGAATATACTATCACGTTCACAGCAACTACGACTTCTAGAATCAGTCGTCTCTAGAATTACTTGAAATCGTTCTATTTTTTGTATAGTAGAACAGATTGACGAGATCGGTCTAGATGTTACATTAAAGTTTCACGGTTGCCCTCATTCATTGTGACCATCGATCGACTCAGATCGTAAATACTCTTTGTTTCAAATTTCTGGGATACTTTAGAAATTTTGTTAAGAAATTACACCTGCATACATGTAACTATCGAATATGTTATATATGTGTACATGTAATTATCAAATATGGCATACGTGTATATAACCATCAAATATCACACATGTACATAATTATAAAAAATATCATACATGTATATAACCATCAAATATCAAACATGTATATAATTATCAAATATGTCATACATGTATATGTATAACCATTAAATATCATACATGTATATAATTATCAAATATGTCATTCTTGTATTATAATCATGTAATATGAACAATAACCCAAGTAAACGTTTCAAGCATGTGCACACTCACATAAGTGTCCAGTTACAGGTACTGTTCTCAAAAGGAATGTAGTGTAAATTACTTCATCTATCAGTTTCTGTGTTACATAAAAATAGAGAACTCTAAAGTATAGGGATCTAGGTGCATTCAACAGGTTAAGTTATCGATGTCAAATTAGTTCAGTAGAGCTAGAGTAGTGTTGAAGACCCATGGATATAAAGGTCTAATAACTTAATGTCTCAATATAGGAATATATAAATCTGAGGATGTAGGAATATCAAGATACGTATGAAAACGTGGTGACTGGAATCTAGAAACGTACCTTAACAACTAGCTATATTCCTAAATAGCTTTGCACCTAAATAGCTAGCTATTTGAACATAGGTGAATGTAGTAATATCGAAGAATATGAAAATCTTGGAATACAAAAATTCATACATATCAGACTGTAATATGAAGGATATAAGAACATGTGTATACAGCGGAGATCTACGTTGCATATATTAAGTTGTGGAATAAGTTCGTAGCGTTTTGACATTCTTTTTTTTACAGCGACGTTTTGCAATTTGCAAGGGGTTATAATATTCATTCGATAGAGCTCTTTCTGCTCTACAAAACTGTGTTAATCGTTTTTTTTTTAGTAGTTTCATTCGTTAT
The DNA here is from genome assembly GCF_050947335.1 of Megachile rotundata. Classification (NCBI taxonomy): domain Eukaryota; kingdom Metazoa; phylum Arthropoda; class Insecta; order Hymenoptera; family Megachilidae; genus Megachile; species Megachile rotundata. The sequence continues at coordinate 6,288,047 of NC_134991.1, read as the reverse complement.
TACTATTGAGGCTCAGAAATGGAATATCCAGGAGGTAAAAATTAGCACTTTCGACACCTGCTCTTCTTCGCTTTCCATCGCGGCCAAAAAGCTGCTGAAACAGCCCGGGATATTTGCAATGTGTACGGAGAAGGTGTCATAGGTGAGTCGACAACACGGAAATGGTTTGCAAAATTCAAAAATGGCGATTTTAACGTCGAAAACCCGCCCCGCAGCGGAAGACTTTCTGAGTTCGACGAAGAGCGTCTCCGAGCACTTGTGAAGTAGAATGGTCCTCAAACTAGTCGTGAATTGGTCGAAAAAATGAACTGTGACCACAAAACTATTCTTAATCACCTCCATTCAATGGAATTTGTCGAAAAATTGGGAGCCTGGGTGCCTCACGAAGTGAACGCTACGAACTTATTGCCCAATCTTAGGTTGAATTTTGCAAACCATTTCCGTGCTGTGAACTCACCTATGACTCCTTCTCCGTATACATTGCAAATATCCCGGCCTGTTTCAGCAACTTTTCACAACTTTTCAGAACTTTTTGGCCGCGATGGAAAGCGAAGAAGAGCAGGTATCGAAAATGCTGCTTTTTACTTTCTTGATATTCCTTTTCTGAGCCTCAATAGTAACGACGAATGAATCTACTGAAAAAAAACGATTAACACAGTTTCGTAGAGCAGAAAGAGCTCTATCGAATGAAAAATATAACCTCTTGCAAATTGCAAAATGTCGCTGTAAAAAAAAATGTCAAAACGCTACGAACTTATTCCCCAATCTAATATTTATCGATCAACAGAAGCGTAGTAACCCGTTAGTTGAGCAAACGTTTGACGCGTGTACGTACACAAATCTGTGCTACCTGTACACAGCTACAGGCACTTTTGATCGAACCATGATCCTGAGCAGTGTCACGCACGGTATTACAGTAACGAGAATTATCTAATCTTCCATACGTGCTCCGTTCAGTAGCCGTTCTGTCGATGTGACTCACGAGAGAAACGGGAACGAGGAGCAACGGAACCAGTGACGAGTATAACTCGACTTGTCCAGGCTCGTTTGTTACCAACGTCTTGTTCCGTGTGAATCGCGTCGGCCTTATACTGTAACGCTTATAATGCGAAAGGTCGACAGACATGGCGTCTACGATAAACGCCTCGAGTGGTCCGTGTGTGAAACCGTTCGTTCGCTAAGCGGACAGGAACGGGTATTGCTCTGCGGCAACGACCCGATCGGTTACGTTATTTCATTTACATCTTACACGGACGGTGTCGCGTTGCATTCGCGCCGCGGGTTTATTAAACGGTCACGCGCGCTGTCAAAACTGCGCTTAGTTCGGCAAATTAATTATCGGCCCGTGCCGCGGAATCGGTCGCGCGGATAATGGATTATTGATTTGTCTGGAGTGACTACAACGTACACTCCGGTGCAACGCTCCTTTTAGACGCATGTTAACTCCGCCAATTTTACAATTTTCAAATTTACACATTTTTTATATTTTTAATTCTTAAAGTCCCAAATTCTTGGAATCGCAAATTTGGAGATCCTCAAATTCTTAGACTTCTAAATATCCAAAGTTCCACATTCCTCCAGTTCCAAATTTCTAAGTTCTCACATTTCTAGATCTCGGTATACCTAGATTTCCTACATGTCCAAATTTTAGCACTCCAATATCTAGATTCTCATATCCCTAAATGTCCAAATTTTTACGCTTCGAAACCCTAACTTCCCACATCCCTAAACATCCAAATTTCTGCACCCCAATATCTAAATTCCCACCTCTCTGTATCTTCAAATTTCGAAGACTCTAAATACCCACATCACACTCCTATGTACCAATATTCAAATTCCTATATCTTTCAGTCCCTGTACTCCTAAATTCTCATATTACTGCCATCTCATATCTCTGCCATTACAATAATTAAAAGAATCGGAACCATCGCAGCTTCGTTTCGAAACCCTGCGTTCACCGATCGACGTCCATTTTCCTTTGTAACTCGACAAGGGATCATGTTTGATCGGCACTCGCGCGCTTCGCTCTGTTATCATCGCTGTAATTATTGGAAACTGTTTGTCTCGGAGAATTTGAGTATCGTCGATGACATTTTTGATGAACGAACACGATGTTTCATTATGTCAATACATTGGCTTGCGATTCGAACGTTCGCATGAAAGGTGTCAAACGATTGATAGAGACAATGAGCACGATAACGGTGATTCATCTCGGCAGACAATTTTCAATTATCTGTAATGTCGTGTTACATTGTCGATAATTTAAAAACGAGTTAGATGAATCATTCTTGTTCGACTTGCGGTTCTACGAGCATTGTTTTTGCATGACTTTGATTGTCACGTATTGAATTTTGCAATATCAAAAGAAAGAACGTGAATGCTTGAAAAAAATAAATAAATGTTACTCATCCCACATTCGTTTTCCATTTCTAATTACATGTTCGTTCCTAAACTAACGACCATAAAAGCAAAGAATCCGTTCGTATTACTTTGAACGTTTCCATATTTTTGCGCCATTAATAAAACGAACGTCCCAAGCAATTATTAATAGAAAACATTTCTCTCGTGTTTCTGCAACATCGGCGTAAAAAGCGGAGAACGAGAATCGAACGAAAAACTTATCCACGAAATGAAATTGCGCAACTAATAACTAACACGAAAAAGAACAGAAAAGAAAAAAAGAGCGCACGGTACAATTTCCGAGTACATAACCAAACCTATCTTGCGTTATGACGAATATATCCGACCGAACATACGCGGCGCGCCGTTAAAACTCGTCGTTAATCCTGCGCCTTCCCTTCCCTCGTCGCGAAAATTACGAGCGGCATTGTGAAATCTTTTCCAGGTTCGTTCGTGCGAGTACACCGAACAAATTTCACCCCTTTCGTCGTCGTCGCCGTCGTTCGAGCGCTAATGACGATAGTTATTAGGAAGCGGGCCGAATCCTTGGCATACGTGTATACGCGAAAAGAAAAAAGGCAGCCGTAGCTTGCGGAATAAGGGGCGCCACGGTATATACACGCCAGGAGAAACGGTCATTATCGACGATGACTGGCACCGGGGTCATCGTCGTCGCTTAAGGATTAACGCTCTTTTGCGGGGGCTGCTTAACAATGTACGCGTGCAAACTCGCCGAAATCATTAACGTGCGCTGCCTCGGTTAACTCCCGTGTTCCTTCCTTTTTGACCACCCAGTTTTCGAGACACTCCTCCAAAACTGCTTTACCGTTTGCGCTCAATAATTGGAACAACCTCTCTTTTGTTTAGTGTTCTACACTTAAAATGGCACGATAGGGGTTGCGCTTTTCGTATGATAATTGTCTTAATGAGACTGACAGGAGGGAGAAAATGTGTCAACATCTACAAAAATCAAATGTAAACAAAAGAGATCTACAATACAGTCATGTATACAAAATTGGTGTAACTAGAAACCAAGGTGTATCTTCATGATGTACAATCCAGGTCAAATCTCTATGTACTGCAATTTCCATCCTCTCTTTTGAACACTTCCAAATTTGAACACTTCCAAATCTATTGATATCCTATTGACATTTCCTCAAATTTCTATCAAATCCAAAAATTTTCGGAAACCTCTTGGCTTGTAATGTCGAGTCAAACTGATAGTGCAAATGTGACTAACCTATAATCTGCGTCAACGCGCAGTGGTTAGAGCCGAATCGCATAGTGACTTTATTGGAAGACGAGGGAACTCGAGCTCGTGTACGCGGTTATCTCCGGCAGCCGACACGGCCTCGGCCGAAAGCTCGAAGGGACGCAGACAGAGCGAAAGGGGTTGCTTCTAATAGCCCTTAAGTTGGATAAAGTTGGCCATTGTGCGCGCCACCCGGCCGTACGTGATCAGTTTTACCCTTGGATAATCACACCGACGCAGATTCGACCCCATCCACCTTGCTGCCCTCCACGTCTTTCGTTTATTTCCTATGTAGGAACGTCAAAACGGCCAGGGGTGGAACGAGCACGTAACGGCAGGGATTAAGATTCGTGGCTGTAATTGATAGTTGATCGCGAGCTACTCTCTTCGGAGGGCGCGAATATATTGCTGAACTTTGAACGACGTCGTCATAGTTAAGCAGAGAATTATGTCTTTAATAAAAGCTTCTGCTGAATTATATATGCACGTTTTATCGAACAATTTGTCCAATCCGATAATTGAATCGATAATTTAAGGAAATTGACATGGTGGAAGTTTTTATCGACCTTTGTGTGATCATCGTTTGATTTACGATATATAAATTCAAGCAGATATGGTAACTATTCACGGAAGTAGATAAACCGCATTCGCGTTTAGGATTTCGTTTCCGGTTGTTCTTCAAAGAGGTAGATTATTACTATTGCTTGCGATCGTTGGGAACCGATTAAACGGTGGTCGTAATTCTATACATATCGCGCCGATAACTGGATAATCAGCTTGTGTACGCTTCATTGTTTAGCGCATTAAGTAGATTGTGGATACTTTGTGTCCGGTCACCTCATTTATTTCAATTTGCCGCTGTTACAACGTAACGCTAATACATCGATTTGGCGAAAAACTTGGGTAAATCGTAATTATTTCGTTTGGATGTTTTATTAGAACCTTGTACAGTGACGTAATCGTTTCTGCGCTTAGCCGAGGGCTCAAACAGATGTCGGGGCGCAACCATAAACGCCAAGATGAAAAATAATTAATCAGGATTGTTCGTTTAATAATTCTCCGCCGGTCGGTACGCGCCAAGTCTTTCATCAGACCCACTAACGCTGATATAATCCATACACCTCGTCCGACGATTAAACGATGGGATCGATTAATCTCGCAGTTATCCTCCGCTCTTCCTTTTCCAGTCTGCACGTAATCCACGACGTTGCTTTGGGTTTCACGGACGATCCATAGATCCTCTTTCTCTTCCTGCTCGCTTCTCCGCCGCCTTAGCGAGAAATAAGCCGAGTTTACACCGGCATAAGCGCCAGTCACGCCTGAAAACTGGGGATGTTCTCCCCGGCGTTGCGGAATACAAAATGAGAAAATTCTGAACGAGCGTAAATCGTCGGGAAAAAAAATTGCTTTCTCGCCGTGGACTTCTTCTCTTCACGCTTCCTAACGTTCTTTTTTTTCGACGACGCCCCTACTGTGTTTTCTTTTGCCGCTGTAATTTTACATTCGCGATCAACAACTTCCAAATCAAAATTAATTGCCGGAGCGAACCAAGGTACACTCGAGTGTAATGTAGGCCTTTCCCAACCACAAATTCTTCTATTTCCAAATTTTTAAATGTCCAAGTTGACAAGTTTCTTAAATTCAAAATTTCCAAATACATCTCTCTATATCCTCAAGTATCATCCCCAAATTTCTATGTCTTCCTATCAGAAATTTCTAACTCATCAAGTGTTTAGATCTGCAATTCTGTGGACCCTGAAATTCCTCTACCTTCAAGTCCTAAATGCTCAAAGTCCTACATATCATGGTTCTAAGGTCCTTAAATTTCTTTGACTCTCCGAATGGTCAAATCTCCAAAAACGTCTAAAAATGAAAACTAGTGAATGATCCAAAGATTCGTTGATGGTAGTAAGATAGGGAAGCTGAGGGAGAAACTTAGCGACAATCACGGAAACATCCCATCCCGCTTCAGGGTTGAACTTCTATGACGGTCGAACAAGACGCTCTAAACGCGCGTATAATCCGCGACGTTCGGTTCAGGTTTCAGGAAGTAGGCGAGCTTAGTCGGTCGCATTAGCGTGCGCCGGTTCCTGTCTCGCTGGAAAGTTAGAAATATCCGTTTTGGCGGCGCGCGCGAATAGGCGGGTTAAGTTCGGGGTTGAAAGAGAGGAGAGGGGTCGCAGATACGGGGATGGTTGTAGAACGTGGAAGCTTCGTTTAATTGGACGACTTCCACGAGCCGGAATTAGGAGAGAGCTCGGAGCTGAGCAACGCGTTCGTTCCGTTGGAAGAGAGGAGGGTGAGCGCGCGGGCAAGAAATAAGGGCTCGTAGGGTGGATAAAGGGCGGCTTATCGGCTAATGTCACTTTAACATTGTATCAAATTATCAGTCGTCTCGCCAGACCGACGAATTAATTAAGCTAATTATTGTTTACGCCTGCACGGATACGTAGCTCGGCACCCGTGGAGCGAGTCATATCGCGCGTATTACAGTTTACGCCGAACTGTCGCGTCGTCGTCGACGCTGTTGTTGTTGTTGTTGTTGTTGTTTCGTCGCCTTGCTTCACACCTCGGTGCATATTACCGGCGACGATATTCTCTCCTGTGCAGTTGCTTCGCCACCTCCTATCCTGCAGACGACGTCGACGACGAGCGGCAGAACGAAGAAGCTCGACGACAAGCTAGCTGAGCTTGAGACGTATTTATAGCCGAGCCTTCGCTTTATCGTTGTCCCTCTTGTTATCGAGCCGTCGTTACCGTTATTACACCGATGCCTGCGAACAGACGCGCAGATCCGCGCGATACCGAACCGAGATCGAACGAGTAAATTCCCCGCTCAAAGTCTTTCTTCGATGTCCAGGGACGTCGTTAAGGGTGGTACTCGAAAAAGAACGCGTGGAGACTTAGATCATATCGATGCCCTAGGAATGCAATTTCTAGCGCGAAATAACTAGTACAACCGTGCAGAGTTCTGTAGGAAAAATTGCGACCCATAGGGAGAGGGAGACCCATTGTTCCAGTTGGGGATCTGGGGATGTAGAAACTTGCGAACTTGAGGATTTGGAACTGTAGCATTTTAGTAATAATTTAAAAATTTGTAGATTCAACGGCGTGGAAATATATGATCCTGAAAATAACTTTGCAAATTTGCATCTGAAAAGTTTGAAAACTTCAAGTTCATTTTTCATAAAAAATTGCTTAACAACATGATCCCTTAAAGTTGATAAACTCCCTGTAAATATTCCTTCGACATATTTTCCGCGCTAAATGAGACCGTTTAAAGGAGTCTACCAAAGGAAAGTATCTTACCCGTTTGTTACGAAGCAGATTCTTTTCTCGTCGCGCTGCAATAAAGTTGCTGAAACAGGACGTTGAGCCTGGTTTCAGCGTGTTTTCAAGCAGCTTGCTGGAAGCATTTTTACAAGTAATTTTGTTGGTGAACATCTAACGATCGAAATAAAGGGAGCGCGTTTAACAACGCGTACCTGTGTCGAACCCGCGAAACTAACAATGTAGCGAGAGGAAAAAGAAGAGGCGAGATGTTTGCGATTGTTATCCGCGGTCGAAACAAGCAAATTAAGACGCTAATTGAACGATTAATGCGAGGAGAGACGATGTCGCCACCGTTGTCGTACACGAGATCGGATCGTTAAAAAGAATCTTAATGAAGACGATTTTCCCTACGTTAACACGGTCCATTCATTTGTTCCGTTAAAAGAACAAGACGGAATATCAACGATGACAAGGAGGATCCACGGATGAAGCAGGAGAGGACAGCAGGGTCGCATTCCATCGGATCGAGATTTATTTGCCGAATAAATGTTGAGAAGGTATTTTTAATGGCCGACAATAGTGGCCCGATAGTGATCTCAGAAACGTATTGTCGTTGGACGTCGTATATAATCCCGGAGGCATCGACGCAACCAACAAAACGGATACACTCTCTCTCGCTCTCCTGCTACACTCTCCTTCGTCTTCTCCCACGTAACTCTCCTTGTTTCTCCGTCGGCTTATCGGCCACGAGAGAGTCCTTTTCGTGCTCTCCTCGCACCGTGATCTTTACTTCTTTCCGCTCTTTCGACCCGCGCTCTTCTCTTCTCCTCGCGAACCACCTTCGTCCTCCTCGCATCGCGACTATCATCGACCGCTCACCTGCTGGAGCCTTTCAAGTCAATTCTTTTGTGAATCGGCATTATTATTGTAATTGAATACTTGTCTCCTAGAGGGATATCCTTTCGAACGCGCTGTTACAATGCCACGGCTTAAATCGGGACTAATGCCGGGAGAAAGTCTCTCCGCGTCACGATGTAACCATACAATGTTTAATCCCAAATATCTCCAACTATTCTCTACACTTGTGTTTGACATCGATCCTCAAAATTTATCGTTTCATTATACGTCGTACTTCTTTTTTCTCCCCAAGAAATTAACACAGTAAGAAATGTTTCCCGAGTCCAAAGAGGGAGAGAAAGTTTGTGACCCTCCAGTCGTTCCTGAGGTCACGATAATATCGAACGTACCCAGATCTACACGAATCCATTTTCACAACCTCGTCAAATTATCCGCACCCTCTCCGTATTCCCACCAAGTATACTAGTTTCTTGTACCTAGCTACCTTTGATAGGAAATTTAACATCAAGTGCGTATTATGTTCATCATGGATTATTGATGAGGTTACAGCACGCATATTTCGCTGGAAGGATACAGTTATGATTGCTACAAGCAACGACCCTTGGCGATACACTGAAGCTTTATCTCGAGGCGTTATTAACGTGAGAAAACGTGCTCACATCGTCGGGTCAGCGCGAATCTTCATAATGGATATGAGTTTCCACACTCCCGGAAGGCAACGTGGGGGTAGCCATGCGTGTATCAGGAATGTCTGGGTGCGTGTAGATCATCAAGGTGAATCCTGTTCAGGCTGTACGTTCGTTTGGAAAACGTGTTACAACCGCTTCTGGGTTTTTCTGCTTTCTCGTTGAAACGAGCAACCGGTAACGACCGATACGTACGAATGAATTTTTCTTGCGAAACAACGAACGCTCTTTCGAGAAAATTGCCGTACTATTAGCTGCAGGAAAAAGAAGTCCCGAGCGTTCTTGATGGTGCAACGAATTGCCTGTTCGAGGAAAAGGCGAAACGTCCCACGCTGATTTTTCTTCGACAGGATTCTGGTGATCCTGCGAGTCATCAGATACGGGATAGAAGATGAGCCATAAAACTAGATGGTCGTGAAACTCATTACGGATGAATAATAAACTTGTCGTGTGTAATGTAGCCTTTTATGACTTTCGTATCGAGCCTCGACTCCTTCGAGCATTCATCGCATTTTATCGAGTTTCTACGTTGATCGTATTAAGAATGCCTTTTGGATATTGAGTTAGATCCAGTGTATCATTTTATGAAGTATTTTCATACCGTAGAAAACTGTTGACTAGAAGCAGAGTTATTTTTCTCTACTCTCACAATCAGTCTTTTTTGGCGCATTATTGTCCAAGTAGCTTAAGCATCTATGATTCAGTTTCACAAGTTCTAACCACCGTGAGATGAAGAGTAAAGTCATATAACTTCAGGCGTTAAGTTGAGGTGTCTTGAATCTTATATAAGTCTAATCCTTATGATACAGGATTTCAGTATATCTCACGAACATATGTTCGCTATCAGTGTTACAGTGAACGTGCTAAAATCTGCGGGTTTTGAAATTCTACTTGGCTTCTGACTACGTGACTCTGTACTATGTCCTACAACTTCAACTTCATTTCGACTAATTCTCTATTCCACCAAATATTTTCTTCTCAAGAATTATTTCTACTTATTCACTCTACAAGTCTTCTATCCTCAAAATTACCTCCTCGCTAATATCTTGATTCCTAAAAGTACTTCCTACAGTTGCGTTTCGAATAATTTTGTTATCGGTAATAATAAACTTGTACGATCAGTTTGTTATCATCAGCGTAGAAAGATCGGTTGCAGACGATTTTAATCGGACGGATCTTCGGAATGAGATTAGATACAGCGGATAAGAGATAGGTTCGAGCAATATCCTGGCAAGAAGTTCTTTCCGCGCGGCGCAATTGCACCGTGAGTAACGTGTTAAAATTCAGTCGCGGCCCGAAACCGCCCCCTCATAAAGGAAGCGTCAGTTCATAAATTGCCCCCCAGTTGCCCCTCCCCCCCTTGTTCCCTGTGTCCCTACTACTCTGACCCTTCCCGCCGACGGTGCAACGATCTCAATTTTGAGGGTGCCAGCAGGAAACTACCACCCTCGACAAAACTTACTGAATTCATTATGGAGCGAACAAAGGCTTCATGGAAAAGCCTTGGGCGACGTACACTCTGCCACGGGAAGGAAGAGACCCGGTGCAACAACGCCAAGTCGTGTCCGTTGGAAATCGGGTTTGATATCGGTAATCTACGATATCTACCACGACGAGAATGTTGGAATGAAATATATCGACTCTAATTGCCGTGCATCTTCGTGAAATCACTCTCCGAGGACACCAAGGTACATGTTTTTGTGACTGACCGTCACATTTAGTAATTGAAACATTTAATATCGCACGTCGTGAACGAGAATCGTATGTTCAGTAAGATGCAGCTCAAACTAGCGATTCATCAAAGTTTAATGCGATGTTGTAGATACTTTATAATGTTAACTGTCGAGATTTGTTCCGTACTCTTGATTTATTCCATATTGACTCGGATTTATTCGCTCCTGAATATGGAGTGATAGTGCTATTAGTAAGACCTTGTTAAACGTGTACCGTTCTGCAGACGGAGGAAACAAGAGAGTTGATATATAAAGGATTGGAATCCGAACTAATTGCTAAGCAATGTTTTACTTTGTTAAAAGGACATTTGTATCGTTGCAATATGTGCTCAAGACACTGCAGACCTCTGAACACAAGTAATCTAAAGATTCAATATCGACCTTCTCCAGCAAATCCCTATTAGACCCATACGAAGTTAGCCTAAACACGAGGTTGCCGTATCAAACAGCCAGTTACCGATCATCACCTCCGCATTTGCATCTCCCACATAATGAACCCTGAACCCGTGCCAAGTGCGTCTGCCTCACACGAGGGCACGCGAAAGGCTTCGGACAGTTGTGTAAGTCGAATCGAAGTAACGGGGAAGAAAGGGCACGCGTAACGAAGCCAAAGCGTAATAGAGCTCGTCTCCGTTACAAGACGACTTACAAGATATCGGCGGCAAAGCTCCGCCCGTTCGAAAGGGACCGGGGGTCCACCAATGAAGATCTGAACCCACGACGAGCACGCGACCAGTTGGGCTAAGGGCAAACGTAAAACTTACCGATCGGCAAGATAACTGGTGTTTAACACGCGAGCCGAACCGCCATTAAGCCCGGCCCACCGTACGATTTCTACGCGCGGTTCGGCCGGGCTCCTCGTCGCCGGACGATTGATTTACGGGCCGTGCGGGCACTTTTTCTCGAGGAACGAGAAGATCGGGACACACGCGGGGACACACACGCTCGCTCACGCATACACGCGCCCTCAGCCTGCGTGCACGTGTTCGAATCGCTCGCGGAACGACGTTGGGGATGCGGCTTGTGATCGGCGAGGATCGGGTTCGTTGCACCGAGCTCGAAACAGCCGGAACAGCGAGATGGGATCGAGCAGGCGGATGTGATCTGGCTAGATCGGATCTACCTGCTCGAACAGTGCCTCGGTGCTTCATGGGAATCGATGCTCCCGATTTCTCCAAAGCGATAATATTGATTGGAACCTATGGTCCCTACGCTCGCTTAATTAATTATTTTTTACCCGGTACTCGTTGACGCGTATTGTTCGTCGATGGATTGCCTCCTTCGTAGCCGACCTACTCGGCAGCATGTACTTAACACATTGATGCCATACATTCTTGCCCAACCTATTTTATTTATGTTGGAAAAATATTTAAATTATGTATCCCTTTGTGAGGGTGCACGATCTATTGCTTTAGAACTGGAGCTAGAAGGTATGTCATCATGAACATGTTCAGTTGCTTCAAATTTTAAGATGCATACCTCATCAATGAGGTATTAACGTGTAATGTGATACTAATGTACAATCCTCACATAAATTATACTAGCGGTATAAATAACGAAAATGTTTTAGGCAATTAAAAGTACACATACATAGGTGTTGCAGTAGGTAATTAAATCAAGTGTAAGTAAATGTCCGCATACTTTCGATAGTGTATCTCGCCCCGACGGATAGCACTTAATCGATTCAATTTCGGTGCGGCTACTAATTACAGAAGAGACCGGTAGATTTATGGTACACTATCGGTTGACGCGATACGCGTAAAGAAGTCTGAGATGACCTATCGGGTGCCGGTAAAGGACAGTTATTTTATAATTCCTAGTATTATCTCGTCTGTTTTCCGCTACCGATTCTTGGCCCGGTATAAAAATGCTTTCAGCCGATGGTTAATTAACGGGGCGCCGTCTAATTAAGGTCCGTTCGAGCCTTTTACGGAGTTTATCTTCGACTGTTCGACGGGACAAGGTCCGATAAGGACGAGCCGAGAATTCGAGTCGGAAAGAAGTGACGTTACAGTTGGAAGATGAAGGCTGAAAACGGGATGGTTCATGAGCGGCACGGCTCGTTCCCTTTGAATTCGTAATGCCCTAATCAGAAAACCGTGGTCGTCGGAGAACGTCATGCATTAGAAAATGGTGTTCCCAGTGCTAGGGAGAATGGATGTAACGAAACTTATGAAGGTAACCGGAAATTGCTGGAATACCTTGCTTCATCTTCGACCGCGTTTACGTGCACCGGCTTCTATTCACGTTTCATCTTGCATAATTTCTGGCATTCTTGAAATATTCGACGATTCATTTTGGTCGTCAAAAATCAAGTTTCGTTTCACTCGGGAAACTTCGAAAAGACACGCAAACGTGCATCCGTCCATTTTCAGACGATTCAAAGGAGAATTATTCCGTCCGGAAGAGGATTGAGTTTCGTTAATTTTCCTCGAAACTGATGCTCTTCGCTTGCTGCGTCCTAGAATCGTTTGGTTGTTATCGATCACTCTGTTACTTAACAAACGACAAATACCCAACCGCTTCGGAAGCGAACTTAATATACCGGTTCCTGTCGATCTTGCCAACTAGTTTCTGTACCTCTATTAACTACTCGCTGCAGCTGAAATACGTTGTTAATAACAATTCAACCGGATGCCTCCTGTACTTCGTCTGTTCGTAAACGATCTCGGTCGCGGAACCGTCAACACATCTTACAGTGATTAAACATAGAAAGAAGAAAAACAATTATTGTATATTTCTATCCTATAACATATAGAGTATTATACTATGTAACTAATATACCACTGTATTACATTGTTAACTAATACACGATATTAGTAATTATAAAAGTTATTTCCGGATTAACGGGAGGAAAACATTGGAGCGCATATTGGTGTTTCGCGTTATTGTTTTCCTCTTTTTCTCCCCTTTTTAAATTCATTTTTGCGGGAAACAAAATACGTAGCTAAACGATCATTGCGCTTCCGCCGGGCGGTTGCACGCCCGACGCCCGATGTAATCGGGTATTGGCCGAAAATTCATTTTTATGAAATCTCGGATTTTCGATATTCCGCGCCCACCCGAATGTATTTATAACGAACAAAAAAAAAATAGCGGCACGCGTATTTGATAAAAAAAATAATAATGAGGATTATTCGCGGCCGGCTGACCGTTAATGCAGTCCCTTTTATTTAAAACTCTGCCCGGTGATTTGCATTTCCGACTGTGATATTAAACCCGATATCGTTCGGAGGTACCGCTGAAAAACCATTATTAACGGCTGGAAAAAAAACAGCGATGAAATTGACACGAAAACTCGCGTTGCTCCCACGATCGTTTCATTAAAATCCATTCCGACGGATGCGTTAATTAAAATATCCGTTACACGCTCGACTACTTTTTCTTCTTAATCGAATTATCGCCCAGGAGCATTCTCGCTTTCGATTACCTGCGGTGAATTCTGCTGTCTTTTTCTCGGTCGACCAAAAAACCGTGCTTCTGCTCTTAACAACGCATTCGAAGGTCATCGAAATCCGTGAGGATGCTTTTCATGGATAACTCTCGGTCTTCTTCTTCGATCACGATCCAGCTGAACCGTGAAACCGGCGAACAGATCCAAGAATGGGCATCGAAGAAGCGACGTTGTTGGAAGTCGAGTAATCGCGTGGGTCCGCGTGCCTGGCCGTATTAATAGCTCGTACCTGACCGAGTCGTATATTCCCTGGCAGGCTGTATCGTGGCGGAGGATCGTGGTGGTCGATCGCGAGCTAGTTTCCCGCTGGCGGGGTCCAGAAATCGGCTGGAACGCGGCGCGGAAGCGGGACGCTCGACGGCGGCGCAACGACGACGAAGCTCGGCGAGGAACGCACAGGAATATAAATCAGCGTCGTAACGAGTAATCGATCAAGATAATGCATTGGGAATCGGGGAAAAAGTCGCGCGGACAGACCGATAAATAAGGACAAATAGAGCCGGCTGCGAGAACGATACGACGAGCTGGCGGATACGGACATCCGAGAGAAAAACGGCGCGCGTGGCGCCCCATCGACGTTAATCTGCCCCCGTGTGCACGCGAAACCGGCGAACGATCGAGCAGAAGGACTCTGAATGAGAGGGCCGAGGGAATCGGGGAGCGTGTCGCCGGATATACACGACACGTACGGCGAACTCGTTTTTCCGATCGTGTAAAAGAACTTGACTCGCTGCTGGATTTACAGAGTATCGACTGAAGCGTGGCCCGAGGCCTCTCGATCGAACGTGATTAAGACGTCCCTGGGTCCGCCGGATCCGAGAAACGAGAAAACAGTCCCAACCTTTGATAATCACCGGATACGGTCCTGACTGGATACACAGGAATTTTGATGGGTCACTGCATCCAACTTTCTGACAATTTTTCTTTCTTGCCTAATTGGCTCGTTCTGCGTGTGGTCGCCATCGCACAAATTTTGCGCATTTTTATGCAAGCATAATTTTAGAAAATCTTTTCTGTAAATTTTTGTTAACTGTTGTTCTGTGAATCAATTCTATTAAGCTCCAGTGACATATATGACAGTTATTACTCTCCATGAATATAGGACCACTAATGTACACATTATGTCTTATATATTAAGTCTGATGTCTTGTGACTATACTAGTTAGCTGTACTGGTTTGCTATATAACTATATTAATATACATCCTGATATTAAACGTATCATACAAAAATAATTCTTGGTTACTGTAATGATATATCGAATCACATAAAATGTCACTGTGAACTCTATTTAGCTACGATAGCTCAATTCCTTTGTAGCTCCGTCTGTCATCCCACATGTCTATCAATTATAGATATTTAATTGCAGGACACAGGTAAGATATAAATTATTAATACCGCAAGTGTGTTCCCTGTTCATGATGGGCTTCAACCTTTGCACGTGTTCTGCATGGCGAATGAAGTCTTGACGCCAAGAGGGTCTTATTCGCATCGTTTCAACGAAAAAAGCCTCGTCGCGAGAAACACGTCAGAGTGTATTCGCTTCGCAAACTGACTTGAAACCGCTACCGAGATTGAATCACGAATTTATTCAACATAAATTACGCGAAAAAGTTTGCCTGATATTGTCGATTATTATTTCTGTCCAAAAGACATTAATCTCTATTTGCAAATATTTCAATCTGCGTTCTATGTGAATATCATAAGATCGCGATTTAAAATGTTTGTACTGCACTTTGAAGTACGAAATAACCTATAAAACAAACTAAGAGAGTTTATCTGAAAGCAGTCAGTTTCAAAAGTTGCTTCAAAATAAAACATAGAAGAAGTTAATGGACGTCAGGTGGATCAGGAACATGTAAAGTGCCGTTGATGTACGAAATCCTTAATGAAATAAGAGAAACCAGAGTGTTGGATAAGTTATCAACAATGTAAGCACTTTTTGCGCATCACATTGGTTGTCGATTCATTTTGAAACTTCGTGTCATTTTGCATACGCCCAAATTAATATACACTTTGTTCGGCGTCATTTACATTCGTACCGGTTCCAGATCGACCATCTAAATCATCAACATTGCGTTTCCCGCCGATAGACACCGTGACAAGTCATGAATATTATCAACGTGGCTGGACATCTACAAATATTTTCTGGGTGACGGAACGTCTGACGCAAAGCCGGATTAAGATGGCGAAGAAGTATAACGCGACCCCGGTTGCATTCGGAATGTCTTCGATGCTCTAAGTTATTCATAAACGCCTCGAACTATGTATACGTTCGTACGACACGATATTAACGGACCGAACTTTCCATCGACCATTAATGCGAACACCGATGACAGCGTTCTTTAATTAATATTGACCGTGTATGAAACGTTTCTCCCTGAAAGTTACAACTTTGCTCGTCGTCGCGTGTACCTCCTTTTATCCTTTGTTTTTTCCTCCCCTGGTACGCGCTTTTGCATTATTAACTTCCTTCTTTTTTCCCTTCGATGCCCGTTCACTACGCTGCGCTGCAAACTCTATGTTCAATATGCAGCCGTCGATCGACGAGTTGCAGAAAATGCTTTACCGTTGCTCGCCGGTAAAACGTGCTAAATAATTTCGTATAAATTTTATTTGCGTGCGTGTTGCGAGAGCAGTTTTGCAAGCTATTAAATTTTTACAGTTTGCAAGTTTTGAAATCAATTTCTTAATTTCCGAATATACACGTTTTACAGGTTGTTAAATTGTTGAAGTTTGCAACTTTCAAAATTTTTAATTTCTACGTTCTTGTATTTTCAAACTTCTTGTTTTTAAACTTCTGTGTTCTCCAAATTCTCAAATCTTTAAATTTCCATGAACTCAGTTTTGTAATTTATAAATTTCTAAATGTTAAATTATTCAAATTTCTATCTCACATTTTAAGTTACGTCTCCGGTATCTTGACGTGACTCATATGGTGCGTCGACAGTCAGAAGGCGTTAAGTCCGACGAATTTTTAACGAGCTCGAGGAGGCTGGAACCGATTTGTGAAGCGGATCTTTTGAGATAATGCTTAACAGTCACGTCGGCGGACCACCCCTTCTTTAGGAAGGCGGGATGACAGTTGTCTTTGTTGCAAAATGTCACAGTCACGCCGCCCGTTACGTTCATCTCGGTGTCGTTACCACGAAATGTAATAACGTCTGGCAAGCACGAGCTGTACGTGACGTTAATTCGAAGAATAATCTTGCACATTCCTTGCGAATACCGAGTCGTTCATTAGCTTGAAAGGATTTATCAGAATGAAATACATTCGGCTCTACCGGTGTGCACAAAACGTTTCATCCACTTTACTTATCGTTTAGAATGTTCTTTTTAATAGAAAGTCATAAGAATCGCTTCTCATCTATTTAAATCGTTGTCGTCGTTATAAGATAAGAAGATAGGAATATAAAAATCTAGGTAATAAAATGTGTGGAGATTTAACGATATGTATATGTACAGATTGATGTAGAACTTTATTATAAATATCTAAAATTGTAGAAATCTATGAGGACAGTTTAAAGTGTATTTAAAAAAATGTGTGAAATGTATAAAATGTATAAAATGCACAAAGTGCACAAAATGCACGAAATGCACAAAATGCACAAAATATACAAAACGTATAAAAGGACGTAAGAGTCTAAAAATCTATGAATACATGGATCCACGTGTGACTAAAGAATTTTATGGATCTACCTGCTATGGAGATCTATCGATATTAAATATGTAACTCCGTGGTATGAAAATTTGGAAGTATACTGATTTACGTATACAGGAACGTATATCAATCCAAATGTGAGTCCAAAAATTCCAGTGAATCCAAAAATTTCTATGAAATGAAAATCATACGTCAGGACGTACAAATTATTCATCAACATCATAAATTCGAACGTATCTTGTCAGAATCATATTATTTCGCGGTGGTGAAAAACCGGCGAATTCCTTCGTACAGGTGGGTCGCAATTAGCAGGCTCGGCTCGCAAAGTGGGAACGCTTAGAGGTCCTTGTCAAGGGAGCAAATTGCAGTTTTACTTCGGCACGTTTATCAGAGAGTCAGAGAAAGAGAAGCAACGCGTATACAGGAGATTGCAGGTATACACGACTGGCCGTGTTAAAACAAAGTCACGTCAGGCCGCCGCGGCATATGTACACCGTTGCTCGTGCAAACAACGCGGTTTCACGCGGGCGCCAATTAGCTAACGACGAAAGTTTGGCGACGACGCCGTGAAACTAATCAAGATACCGTGGATACCGTAATCACGGTTGATACCGACGCGAGACGCCGTCTTCCCGATGTCGTCGCCGCGACGAACAGACGCAAAAGAGGCCGATATCGAGCGAATCAACAGCTGAAGCGTAAGCACGACTTCGATGCATCTACCTCGCTAATTATCGCTACGAACGTTTCTCCGAGTTAATCCTTTTTTTAAACGTCGTACATTTTCTGGAGTATTTCACTCGTCCGATGGAATGTGCATAAATATGCAGTATTTCAAGTCGAGTGCTGCATGTTTAATTCATGAACAACTTTCTACAGTTTCGTCGAAGAAAGAGCTTCTCCAATATGCCGAATTTAGGACGATTAATAATTCTTCAAGAAACAAAGTAGCTTTGAGATATATATGTATTGTTATTTCGAAATTTGGAGATTTTTTCAACTTGAAATTTTGGAGTATTTGGAGACTTGTGAATTTTTCTTAAGGCTTCAGAACTTTGGGATGTTGGAACTAGAGTGCTTGAGATTTTTTGGACTTTGGGTAGTATTGAAACTTTCACTTTGGAACTTCAGGAAGGTTCCATCTTTAGAAGGTTCTATCTTTAAAAATTTAAGGGTTCTAGAGTTTTGGAATTTTTAAGCTTTGAGGTTCTTTAGAATTCTCTAACCTTGAAATGTTACAATTTTACTTTAGGACTTCCGAATTCCGGGGCTCCGAAATTTCAGTTTCAAACTCCCTAACTTCAGAAGTCTGTAATTTTCAGAAGTTCGTAATTTTGAAACTCTAGGACTTTAAGACCCTGAAACTCTGAAACTTTGAAAGTTCAAGATTTCCAGCCTCGAGAATCCAATCGACATCGAAGACCGCTATCCGATCGCCATTAACCGTAGTTTCCGGTGCGAAACCCATCGCGAAACCGTAGCAGCGTCTTCTGATCGTGATTGAAAATCGCCGGAAATCGATAGAGCAACTACGGGATTTAGCAACGCAAACGACCTTGAAGTAGTTCGGTCCCGAAGGGTTTTCCGTCGACCACGAGGTGGCGGTGTTCACGTTTGTCTAGCACGAAGACGTTTCGGAGACGTCCGGATGTAACACGGACGTGCACTCAGCGTTTTCGATTATTCAGTAACGGCAAAGGACACGTTTCATGATTCCGCTCGGTTACTCACACGCTCGGAAATCGTGGTTCACGAACGTATACGGAGCGGTTGGCGAGCGACAGGACCGAGCGAGAGATCGGCCAGCAACAACAATGGCCTGATTGATATCTGGCGGTCGGCATCAAAATAATATCGCGGCGATAGGCATGCCGTTAAGGGACGAGGTTAAAAGCTTAACGAGTTACAGGCATGATATTGGATCCGATGAAATTTATGGTCCTTGTAGTACCGGTGGGGCCCGTTTGCCTCCCGCGGCGCGGCCCACGGACCTTGCGGTCCAGTGCTACATCAATAAGATACCGCGCCGAAATAAATTCGCTGTTTTGACGGCATTTAATAATAATTCGCCAATCCTACTTGCTCTTGGGCCCGGGACGGGGGTGCGATTCGCCCCTTTACGCAATATTTTCAAATTTACAAAATTTTTTGTATATATTATATTTTTTTGCATTCAGAGTTGTTAAGGAAATATGGACACTCAAAAGATGCGATATAACATATAACACTCTTGAACGGAACGTACAATGTGATGCAACCTAGTCATCTAATATGACCAGCCTAACTCACATGTTTAGTGTATGTTTAGTTGAATCTTGATCCTTAAATATGAAACATTGTTTTACTTGTCTTACCTTTGTGGCAATGATTGATTAGTTTTAATTAACTCAACTACTGAGGAAGTTATAAAATATGACTACAAAATATTAAAATATGTCATGCATGCAATAACCAAGGACAATATCAAAATTTACAAAATAAAAGAATGCTATAGAAAACATTACTGAATACAGCTCCTGAAAGAATAAATAGACACATTGACAACTTGACTATAAATATCATTATTTTTCATTTAATTATTCTGCGCAAAATACAACATACGCGTTAATATAGGATACAAAATAGCATAATTTTGATTCATACATGAGTAGTTATATTACCAGAGAAGTTTGTATCGTCGAAATTTTTCGACTATTGTCAAACCTGCGATTTTGTCGTTTTGCGGTGAGATTGAACTTTGATGTTGAAACGGGACTTCATCGAGGTCCGTGATACTCCGTTTCCACGTAAGTGGACGTTTTTCTGGGTACCACTGTGTTTGCTGGTTTCCTAGCTGGCGGTAAATCGAAATTCGATGTTCGTCACGACACTAACGAAATTTCGTGCCGAGTTTTCACGTGCGCCCCATTCCGGAACGATTTCGTAACCTGTTATAAAGAGAAATGTTCTGATTTTAGCGGCTATTAGGGTGGGTTAAATCTCTCCTGAAGATTAAATCGACGAAATATTTTAAGTAATAACATACTTATACTGTAATAATATAACTGTACAACATACTTACATAAAAAGAATTAGTAATTTAGTACAATGGGAAGGGTGGAAGAGAACGCTAATATTGTAACACGGTAAAGATATGAAATAGTAAATAGTAGCATAGTGAAAGAATAGAAAAATAAAACAGTAAAATTGTAGTATGGGTATATAATAAAATTAAAGAAACCCACAACAGTCGAATGGACAAAGAGAAGAAGTGAAGCACCAAGATAATAGAATGGCAAAAATAGTAAAAATAATAAAATTGCAAAATAGCGAAATAGCAAAAATAGAATAATAAGTAGTAAAGTACAGCATATCCGTCCAACGAAAATCGAGAAAGCAAATAATTAATAAAAGCGTCTTAATTTTTAAAAAGTTCTTAAGCTCGCAGTGCTCACGAAGTTTAAAATGCGTAATAATAATTCGTCGTGAAGGTACTTTCAAGTTTCTTCGAGTCTGGTAATATACATGCATACACAACAGGCTGTCGTCCAAACTCGATGACCGGACGCCCTTTCATCGTGATTCACCGCATCCACTTTGCACGAGGATGCAAGAAGCGCCAGGGGATGAAGACACAAGCTCAGCGCCACGAGATATCCCCGGGCTTGCGCGTCTTTGTCGTCGTTGGTGTCGCTCCTTTGCTTAGGTATTTCCTGGAGCCGGCCGTCACATTAGCATTTCCGTTACCGTTACCCTTCTCGTGGGTACCATCCACGGAAATTTCTGTCGTGAAACACGACAAACGCAAATGTACACACACGATACGACCGCACCATGGCAGACACTTGACTTTGACCGAAGCTCGAGCATCGAGTCTTCCATTTAATTAACGCCTATCCACTCGAGAATCAACAAATCACTACGTACGACATCTTCCTACCCCTTTTTAACTGATTCACGTTTTTGATTAAATTCTTAAGAGAGTCAAATCTGTTCAACTATTATAATTTTACATACTTTAAGATCAGATCAGAGTACCTGTGTGAGGATATGTGCATTATTTCTTGTGTAAATAAATTGAATATATACGAGTGCTTTATAACTGCGACAAATCAATGTTGAGTTTCATATAATAAATTGACGTCGTTCATTAGACCGTTCTGTTTTCAATTCACATTAGTATTATGTAATTTATAATACCTTTTATATTAATGTAATTTGTAATACCTTTGTGGTATTAATTGCAATACAGATTATCGTCGATAAGTTTGTAGGAGGAGAAGTATGATAGTATAAAAAGGTGTAAAATATTGGAATTGAGAGTGACTTTAAGCTATATGGCACTAATCAATTTGTAACGTCGAAATGGGTATGTGGGTACCACGCTAGCCACGTGCGCTGTTGGCGTCACTCGGCGTCGCTTTGGGACCGACGTTTGGCCTTTGAAGAAACTTTCACGACCTGCGCGATCGTTGTTTGCATTCCCACATTTCCTAGGTCGCGGGAGACAAATCGTTCTCGGTCTGACTGCCATCCATCATCGACGTCTCCGTTGCGACTGTCTGGAGCAACCGCCGCACGAAAGAATACGCTTTCCCCATGATCGACAAAGTTACCGGGACATTTTAAGGCACCGAGCAGCGCGTCAAAGCCAGAGGAGGTAGAAAAGTATTTTCCGATAATTACGCAAAATCGCTTTTATTTTTCGCGACGTTCACCGCGGAAACTTCCCTGAGGCACCGTTGCAGTTAAGAAAACCAAGAAGAATCCAAACTTTGTAAACTTCAGCTTCTACGTACAAAATATTAAACTGCTCTGGTAGTTAATCAACCCGACGCAATAGAGTGCACGTGCACAAAAAAATTTCGCAATGTTATTGCTCTAGTAGCTGATCTATCGTTCACGATCTATTGTTTACTGCGACTCGAACGAAATAATCGTGACAGCGATTTCCACATTTTCCTATGGCGATTAGATCTTTAACGTCGAATGCAAGTTTCCACCGTGGTCGAATTGGAACACGTACGTCAACGCGGAGGCCATCTTTTAGCCACTTAAATGCGTCTGGACGACAGTCGTTAAGTTCTGGGTCATGAGTATCGCATAACTGCTGCTCGTAATTATATTGTTAGAGCGAGTTGGTCGAAAGGCAGCGTCGAGTTTCTTTCGAGGAATCGTACAATACAGTCAGCGATAGTTCTAGGTAATTTGCGCAAATTAAACAATTGCAGTTCTTAAACAAGTAGGTCATAATTCTATTCCAATTTTCAGTTTAATTAAAGGGTAATTTTGCTCGCGCGAGATCCGGAGAATATCAGTCATTCTAAGTTATAAAAGTAAACTGTAAAATACTGAATTAATTTTGTCAGCTTTGTGAAATTAAGAAGCATAAACGTGACACAAAAGTTGACTTTCCACAACGATTCAATTAATTTGAACCTTTCGTAACGTAGATAAGATACAGTATTTGCTGAATTAATTGAAAAATCTGGTTCCTAATGATTATCTGATATATAGAGGTTCTTGACGAAAGACAGAAGTTATTCCTACGTTTCCATACCTCGTATAATTTCAAAATAATGAGACGCCATTTACAGAATATCGAAGGAAGAATTAAAAAAAAAATCATGTTTCAAACATCTGTTTACACACTTACGCCAACTCCATGTAAATTAACCATAACCTTATCTTCAAATTTCTATTCACGCCTGTACAGATTGCACAAGTTAATTTGTGCAAATTACCCGAATGTACAATGTTTTCGAGGATATCGAGGAGGTAACATGCGTTGAATGATTTCATTTATTCCGGTCCGACTGACGAACATACAGCTAATTCTACCGGTGATTTAGTATTTATCTCCGTCCGTCTCTCAATATCGATCCTGGTTTTTGCTTCGTCAGCCTGCTCTTATCCTCGAGCCGGCCATCCTGCGAGAAGGATCACCATCGTACACGGTTAATCGTGGGCCGCGTAAAATAAAAGCGACTCTCCATTTGGTTAAACGACGCGCCGACTATAAATTGTATTAACGAGTTGAGTGTACGACGGGATCCTATTTGCATAATGTATGCTTATCTGGCGCGTTTAATGGATATCTGAATGTCATCGCTAATGGGACCGCTAATATCCCGGCGTTTCGGCAACCAGCGACGTCCTTTCACGAAAATTTGAAGAATCTAGCCCCGCTGCGAGTCGCACGCTTTCGAAACGATCAAATATTCCCCGTTTTGGCGCGTCTCCTAGTGTCCGCCCACCTTGAGAATTATCCATTTGGAACCGGTCAATTATTCGATAACCATGAAACTTTGAATTCCTCCTCTGAGTTATTCAAATATTATTCGAGGAAAATAACGATTGCTTCGAGAGAACAAAATCATAGAGCGAGCTCGAGGCGACTTTTCATTTTTAGCTGACTGTATTGTTGAGATGCGCTCCCGCGGTGTTTTACGTCTATTTTACACGCTCGAGAAGCACGTCAGCTTATGGCGAAGGAATGGTACACTCGAGTGCAACGTAGGTTTCCTTTGGTTAACATGGAGGGAGAGGGACATTTTACTAGAACCTTTTAAATTTGGGAGAACGTAGAATCTATGAAGAACTAAGTAGATCTAGAATGTAGAGAAAGTTCAAAGAAATTTTAATCTAAACACTTCTCATCTTAACTCACTGTTCGTCATTTGCAAAACTGAACAGATTCGCCCAAGCTATTTAAGAAAAATTCTCTCCATAGATCACGTACCAAATTGTCATGATTTTACGCAACGTCACATGATTGAGTATACGTGATGTGAAGTGTATTACCCCAGATGATCTCTCGTTTGAAAAATGAATGAAGAAAGAATTAAGGAAGTGGCTGCATCAAAGTGTACGGTAGTAATGTATGCCATAGACGGAGCAGCAGCGTCGATTTGCGGGAAGATTTACAGCTAGCACTAAATATCCGTGGGTCGGTGTTATTATCGGCTTTATTACATCCCCCGTCGACGTTCGAACACGTCACGAGAGGGTTAACAGAAAGAGCGAGCGCTATCCGGCGTCTACTCGCCGTATATCATCCCCGGTCTTCATTGATTCCGCGTTGACTGGGCTCTTTCCGCTCGCGACTCTGCTCGGAGGAACAGAAGACGGTTGCCGTCTACGTCTGGCGTCTAACGTTCGACCAGACAGACACAATGCAGTCTACGGATAGAATGGGAGGGTTTCCAAAGAGCGGCGCGCGTTGGCTGTCTGTTTTAGTGCCACCCTCGGAGAGACAGTTTTCGCTGTAAATAATGTTTCTTATCTGAACTGTCGCGAAGTATAGAGTTCGGGGCCCGATGTTGCCTCGATACGATCAGAAGCGTTTGGAGTTTATGTCCTCGCCGACGGGGAGCTCCTTCTAACGCTGATTCCTGCCTCGTTTCCGTTCCTTTTGTGCGCGACCCTCCTGCTCGTTGCCGCTCCCTGTTCGAGCGTACTCGAGCGACGAAACATCGGCTCGAATTAAACGGAGGAACCTCGTGTCGCTAGGTTTATTGCGACGGTGATCTTTCGGCGAAACGAGCCGTCTCGGTATCGCTGTTTTAATATTCGAGCGTTGGTTAATTGACACCTCGGAGCCCGAGGAATTTCACGTGATTCGTAATCGAGCGACGATGAAAAACGTTACAGCGGTGACTTTGTTGAACGTCGATCCGACAAATACGCAAGCATGCTTTTAATGCATTACAAATGATCGGCGTGCAAGGTGAAGCGAGGCAGTAGGCATACGAGGAAAGACCATTTTGTATTCGTCTGTTCGATCGTTAAAAGTTTGTCTGCCGTTGAAGCGGCACTTTAGCCTGGCGGCGAGAAATCCGCCGGTGAATCTGTACGGTGAAGTAACGCGTTAATGCAGCAAATGCAGCGAGAGATTTAAAGAAACGACGAGGGGCCGCAAAAGATACCGACAAAAGAGCACTAAAACGTGTACGAGGCGAATGCTCGCAAGGATCGTCGAGGGGAGAATAAACGGAAGGACGAGGAAGAAAAAAGAGAAGGAAAATACGCTAATGATTGGCACGGCGAGGACGAGACTCATCGTAACGGGACCATCCGGACGAATGGGTTCCTTCGTCTCTTTTTTTCAAGAAGTCCGTTCGTTAAGAGCCGCTTTATTCGATGCGCGCGCGTCACTGTTTCGCAAACAGCTCGTTGAAAAGACCTGGTACAAAGACCGGTTAATTGCGCCCTTTAATCGATTCGTCGTCGCTTTGATATTTGTTTTTCAAAGGGTTTATGCGATTCGACCGATGAGTCAGGTTTTAATTATAGCACGGTTTATCTTCGATTGAGCATCGTATCGAAAGAACCTTGATCGTCTCATTTATTAATGACTTGCACGACAACCCTGCGGTCGAAGAAATTACATTTCTTCAATCCTCGAGATTTTAAATATTCGTCACAAATGACGCCGACTTTATTCTTTCGTTATCGATCCTCGGGGTTTTGAAAAAAATCGGTCGGTGATACTGCGAGATCGCATCTCAATCGGTCGATCCTTTCAAAGAGCGGCGATATGCAGATATCGTTTGAGTGGCTTAAATACTAATCGTTACGCGTCGAATATTATCGAGTTATTACAGATCGATAAATTTAATATTCTTAAGAGTAATCTCACTGTTTTACGTTACGTCACAGGTGTAGTTACATCTTACGTCGTAGTTTATGTGCTGTAATACGTTGAATTATTGCATTATGACGTATTAGACCACAACGCGTTGGATTACCACGTGTCGTACTACCATACGTTGGATTATCTCATGTTGTAATACCATGTGTTGAATCATCACAAGTGGTATTACCATGCATCACGAGTTGTACCATGCGTTGGATCACCATCAAGGTTTCACCATCACTGTGAAACATCAAGCGTTATGTTACCATGTGAATCACTATATAGATCATCATATGTTGGATGACAATATACTAAATCACTATACAACTACCAAACAATGGACTACAACTTATGTTAATACGTGCTGGATCACCACGTGATGGGACACCACGAGATATATTGCCATACGCTGCATCACAACGTGTTATATTACTTCATATTAGATTACCACGCGTTGATTTACCACGATGAACCACCACGAGTATTATCATGCGCTGGATCACCAAGTGATAGAACACCATGTGTTGTATTACTACATGTTGGATCACGACGCGATGCATTACCACAATTGAATTGAATTATCACATGTTACCTCGAGTTATTACACGTTTAGCTTACCACAAGCTAAATTAACACCGTTGAGTCACCAGACGTTGCATCACCTTGCATTAGACTATCGTATTATATAGCCCAATCGTGTTACATTAATTCTATATAGAAAAAAAAATTAAACAGCTGTTTAAACAACACATGGCCATTTTCCCAGTACCTTTTAACGTGTTAATAAGCAGCATTCGAAAGAAGACAAGAAGCGCTGGTATTGTGGCACCCTCGCGATCAGCGAAATTTCGTTTGAATACACTTATTGTGGAGGTCTCGGGGCTGTGCAGGGCCATTCAAGCTACAGCGTCGTTATCAACGGCGCGGAATTTTGCTGGAAGACACCCCTTTTTGATTATTCATCGACGGTGGAAAAGGAGAAACCGCAGGGGCCGGCTTGCCAAAATGATTTCGCCGACCAATGGGGGACGGGAATGACGGTAGGCAGACAACCACAGGACACGATAAGAGAAACGACGACGAGCACGGTGAAATCGTGGCGAACGAGCAAGAGGGAGAGAAGCGGGATCGAAAGAGAAAGGGAGAATGGGACAACGGGTAAACCAGGGGTGGGGAAAGAGGACCAAGAACGAAGTGAAATTTATTCGCGTACAAACGGATGTAAATTTATTTAAATTACGCGATTTCGAGCGGGGGTTTATTGTGGCGCGGCGCGAGCGGCTTTATTTGCTTTATCACTGCGTGGGACAAGAGATGGGCGTGGACCGTAGCTAGAGCGCGAGAAAGATTCTATTTTGCGGGAAATTAAAAACTCTCTGGCGCGCGAATGCCGGACTCTGCTTCACCGTTTACATCAACCACCGTTGCATCTACACTATTCTATATTCTTTTTTTATACCCCGATATTAACGTACCCCAAATATAATTGAACTAGTTAATCAAATAATTCCAAGAATGTGAAACTACGAGTCTTCGACTTTCTTTGGTATCTACAGAAGTACATATTTTGGAGAGTGTCTTAAGATATGGGAACAATTTCTTCTAGACTTATGATGGGGACAATAAACCGGGATTCCAACTGGATGAGAGCTGAGTCATTAAGCCAAAGTATTATTGACATAACTCAAATTTTTTTGGGATAAGTCCTCTAATAACCTCTCAAACAAAGAACTTTAGAGATTTGGAGAACTGGAAATCTAAAAGTCTCAGTAAGGAATTCAACTCAAGAATTTAAAAATTAAAAAATTTTACAATTTGATTTAGATTACTATTTGATCTCATGAAGTTGGAAACCTCGTAATTTATAAATCGGTAATTATAAAAATTTCTCACACGACGAGTATCCCTAACACTACCAGTACTTGTATCGAGCCCACGCTCGTCCCTAGATTACGTATAAGTTCGTACAGTGAAAAAATCGAAGTTCTAAGGCAATAAACCATCTGTCAGCGAAGAAAAAAACTGGGGGATGAAGCGTTAGGAGGGGAGATCTGTCCGCTCGTAAATCTGAATTCGTTGACGTTTCGCACGTATCTCAGCGTTAATAGACACAACGGTTTCGTAACCGGTTCGGAGCACCGATTAATTTCGATTCGATCGCAACGCGTTAGAGTGGCTGGTATTTGCAGTGCTCTCATGATACATTACGCAACAGTTTTGCGACTAGGTACGCGGACATTTAACATGGCCAGTGAATAATTACCTGTATCGGTTCGTACGAACGCGCACGTATCGGGGCCCGGTGCTACGTGTACGCACTTGGAACCGCTCGTTTTCTATGCATCTGCATAGACGACCTTAATTAGATTCGATGTAGGAGCGGCTCGTGTGTCGTCTTTAAATACTCCCGTGCACGAGTAACGAGATAAATACCCTGGGTTGTACGAGTCCCCTTAGAGACCCCATGGACCGTTGATTATCTCGTTACTTAACGCTGGACGAAACTTACGTTGCGTGGACGCTTATCACGTTATACGACCCGTGCTCGATATTAAATATCGAAATCGTCGGATAGTAACGAACCGTTGAAACGTCGAACCTTGTCCAACGGACGACGCTGGATTACGGCGGGAAATGCCGCTTTTAAATATCGTGCGTGCACGGTTCAAGCGGTCGCCACCGGTTAACGAGATAAATAGTTGGTAAATAGGATAGACTGCGTATAACTCAGACGCATCGATTAGCTTGTTACCTCGTGCAGCTGAAATATAGCCCCGCGTTGGAACTTGTTGAAACGCGCTTTGCTTGCACGGGATACCGATAGTCGGCGATCATTGAATATTTAATAGAACGACGCGTATCCAATGGCTGATACGAATGCTCGAGAAAGCGCATTCTCAAATCGCTCCTGTTACGATACGTCTTTTTACTCGATTACGCTGCCAACAATTTGAGGAGTTATGCACATCGTACAGCGAAATGTTTCCAATTTTCTTAACAGCCTCTGTTTAGTCAAACGATAGAACTTATTAGAGAACTTTGAGATATTAAGACTCTCAGATTTTGAGACTTTAATTCAGACACTGAGGCAATATTAAAACTGATTGAGGATACATTGAGACTAATACAGACTAAGATATTGAAGCTGAGCCACTGAGATCGATACATTGAGTCTTAGATATTGAGTTTCAAATAGTGAGACATTGAGACGTTGTAACATCAAAACCTTACAACTTCGAGAATTAGAACTTGTGTGAAATTGGAACAGAGACCTAAGAAATTTCTCAGACTGACCGAAACGTCGAAGAAACGATTGATTAACATTAATGAATTACCGAAGAAATGCGAAGAAGGAGAAAACGGAGGAGAATATTTGCATTTGTCGATGCAGAAGTACGGTGAAAATCGCGTTGTACAGTGTCAGCCGACAGGCAATTCGAAAGAGCTAAACAATGCACGGCGATGGGCTATCAGGCTGGGCCTGGGTTCGCGGTACTTCATCTCGAGAACGAGCCAGGCTGCGAGCGATTCGATTGAATTATTTCATGCCATCGGTGCCGTCGTTCCTCGGAGCGGCGTATATCGGAAGCCACCGCCGTCGAGAAGGAGGGACAAGGAGGTCTCGCTAGGAAGGAAGGAGAGAAAAGCGGACGACGAAAAGGAAACGGTCGACAAGGCAGAGGAGAAGACAACAGACAAGGACGTGGAGGAATAAGAAGAAGAAGAAAACGGGAGAACTATACCTCCGGCTACTGCATACGCATTTATTATAATCTACGAATTCCCGGGGAGAAACGATTCTTGGACCGTTTCGGAGGGAACACCGAAGAGAGATGGATGAAAGAGCGACAAGGACGAGGGAACGGGCGAACGAACGATCTCTCCCGATGCGAAGAGAAAATATATCGTCGAAACAAAAGCAAGGAGAGAGGTACCTCGCAAGGTACCTCGCGAGGAGAGACAGAGAAAGAGAGAGGGGTTCGCGGGAAAGGACGAAGGATCAAGACGGCTCCGAGAAGAAAGAAAGAAAGAGAAAGAGAGGAATGACGGGAAGAAGTAGGAAGGGATAAAAGTGGAAGAGGGACTCGAAGGTAGCTCTCGGTGGCTTGGCAGTCCTGGGCCTGGGGTAACCTCAATTTTTGAGCATAACTCATGTGCGAGCGAGCTGCGCTTAAATCTTCTGTCCGAATAATAAGAGGAGCGCATTTACTTTGGGGCTACTGCGGTGACAAGCTATCCGAAGCCCGTCCACGCATCGGCGACCTACGCTGCACAACGATCCACCGGAGTTGGGAGATAGAGAAGGAACGAGGATGGACGCGGAGAAAAGGAGGTAGCGCGTATTCCTGTTTGGCAAGGCCGAAAGAATCGTTATTCTCCGCTGGCACAGGTTGGCCGGCAAGCTGTCTTATACCTTATAGTCCTTTGATTTCACCGATCCCGCGGACTGTCCGGCTGCGAGTCGACTTGTCTCTTCTTCTCGTAAGATATAAACAACGCTGTCGCGTGAATTCGTCGCCAGCCATCCAAGATCGCGTGCAAAGATTTACTCATATCTTCAACTCTCACACTCCAGATAAGGTGCAGAAAGATATGAGAAAGGGAGACACGTGGATGAGGTACGTGGTACATACTTTATTCACATGTTTGTCAAATATGGTTGCTTAAGTAAAATCAGGACACTCCAAACTGACTCTAGACCTCTTGTGACAGGATTAAATTGTTAAGACATGAATGAGTCCCTATGAGTTCTTTGAATCCTTCACGTGTTACAAGAAATGTCCTAATACATGATACTGCTAATTATAACAAAAATATAATTGCAGCATAATATGTTGAAAACTTAACCAAAATTCTAATTATGTCTCTCTCAAAAATCTTGATATATTCTGCACATCACCAGCGGTGCTAACCTCGTTAGCAACAACAAATAGAAGTCAGCGTGTTTACATACCGGAACTTCGCGTAACTTCAACGTCGGACCACCTCGACAAGCCACCCATGTGAACAAACAGTACGCGACCACGAAGAGCGTTTCTTTATTAGCCAGGAGATAAAAGTACAGCACATCGATCTCGATCCACCATGTTCCGCGCAATTTTCCTTGTCGTTAGTCGTTTTTTAATCCACCACGTTGTTGCTCGTTGTCGACACGTTCGACCGGTCAGCGGACGTGTATCGAAGGAGCTAGCAGACTCATTAATCCGGCATTCCACCGTTCCCGGGGTCCGATTAAAAGGCAGGCCGGTTACGAGAGAGCTTCTTGTCGCATCGCTCGTCCTATTGCGGAATTTCGTTGATCCTCGTACGGTTCGATCCGTCGAACGTGCCGCGTGGAACAGCCTGCTAAATGATTCGACGCGTCCAGTCGATTCGCGGAACCTGCGGATTCCGCTCGATCCATCGTCATCCCCTTTTCTGTCTGTCCGTCGACGCGTGCGTGTTCTTCTCGATCCTGAGGAATCGTCCCGCGGTATTGGGTCCCAGGTATGTGCTCGGAATTCCCGCGCGGATTTTTACCATCTATATATTCTGTGCGTTAATCCATAAAGACGTATAGAAACTGAGAACGGTTCAGGAAGCATTTTGCGCTAGTACTTTGGGATCGAACTTCGAGAGGGGTCGAGACACGGTGAGATATTGAGAATCAGATTATCAGGAAAGTTAGATAATTTTGCGGTGATAATTGAAGTATCAATTTCTTGGATTTCTAAATACGTCCTCTTTCTAGTAGATTATCAAATTCAGATATCTCCAAATTTCTAGATCTGAAAATTGTTAGACCTCCAAATCACTAAACTTCCATATAGGTCTAGGCAAAACTCAATCTTCGATTTATAAAGACTACATTAACCCCACAAATATTCAACCTCTCCATAACATCTCAAATTATTCACAAATGTGCATAATCCTAAGATAGCCAAATAAATTCGTTTACACTATATTAAAGTACGCTATTTATTAAAATAGTACCAGTACAAAATAAGTGTTTGACATCAGACAAACATTTTATAAATCTTAAAAAGTTAAAGGTAAAGTATTTTAGTAATAAATTCCAGTTAGAGAGAGATATGTAGAAAGCTCAGAAATGGAGACGGTTAGGTACTAAAGAGACGCTGGTAGGAAAGTTTTTGATGCTTTGGACAGCTCGTATTAGATGAACGGGAACTTTCACCGATCACTAACTCGCGTTGAGGAACAACGAGGCAAAAAGAACAGACCCTTGGCGGATAGTTAGACTTTATAAATATCATCCGGGTAATGGTTTTACTGACTCTTCCAGAACTTCCGTAATTAGTTGGAGCATAGTTTAGTAACCTGTCTGCCCACCTTTTTCCTCTCTCTCTCGTCTTTCCTGCTTACACGGTTTCGCTCTACCAAAACGTACCTAAAATCCTGTTCTGGTGATCGAACATCTTTACTGTCTACCAATTGTATTCAATTTTTATGCACTTCACTGTATATTATTTTTGAATATGAAACTGTTCTTTGTCTATGAAATTGTTCGACTTTAGGATTGCAAGAATCGAGTGACTATTTTACCTTTTCAGAAATCTTAACAAGATTTTGTGTTCTTGTGAATACATCAGTTCTCTATTATATAGATATCATGTTTGCGGTAAATAGATTTTAAAATCGAATTAAAAGAGCAGTAAATGACACGTAGCTGCTATACTGTTCTATATCTTAGACTTAATATCTTCATTTCCTGCAATCTCCTTAGGCTACATTCAGAATGGTAAATAATCTCCTGAATGCTTTGGCTATTAATGAAATATCAATGGTCGAGCACGTATGATGCGTCTAATTAACCCCAATTAGTTACAATCGCTGAGTAAATTATCGGTGTCATGTTAATACCATCTTCCGTGGCATCTGTGGAAACTCCATGGCGAATCGATCCCGCGAAACCACCTTTCAACAGTCAATTAGCTGCTGCGATGCAGAGTCAAACCACACGGCAGGATATCGGTTGCAATAGTCACGCTAATTATACGCCGCGTTTCTAACTTACGATTGAGTTTCGGCCAGCAATCTTAGTTTTGATCTGCGAAACGTCCGCTTTGCAACCGACTTAACCAAAGTGTTGCATCCACGCTGGTACCGGTAACAACTACAGAACGGTCCACGCTCCATTTCGTCTCTGTTTCTAGCTCCAGATCGCCCTCCTCTCGCGATTTTCGGTTTATTGCACACCGAAACGCAAATATAACTTGTCTCGGTAGTTTAATGTCTTCGAACATCAGTAGTTGCAAATTTGGAAACACAAATTTCGAAATTCCAAGTGTACAACCTTAAACTTCGTCTTCACATTTACTAGTACTTGAATCTTCAGATTTGAGTGTTTGGGAATCTTCAAATTTACGAACCAGGAAATATAGAACTTTGCACTATAATTTGTCAGATACGTCAGAGCTAACTAATCACAATTACTATATTAAAACAGACAAAGAAGGTTGAAATGTTAGGTCAATAAAAATTAGAGTAAAAACGAGCACAACAGAGGTATGAGTCATCAAAATATAAGGTTTAAATAAAATTCATAACCATATTCAAAATTATTTTCGATTTACTTATTTTCCATCTCTGTAGTGCAACGCCGTTCAGAACCATGTAAGGAGACGTCCAGTGTAGATAACACATGATATGAAAAACATATTGATTGAATAGAACGATACGTATCATACCTCGCACGTCAAATATGAAATTAAAGGAATAACGTATTCATTAAATTTCTGTATCTCGCGAATCGACTACACAAAATAATCCCTGTCAAGTTAATCGACAGGCTGGACAGAACATGTTTTTACACGGAAAGCAAGGATCAGGAATTATCTTCGATCAGCGCGCGACCTAGGAGGAGAGAAATAGTTTATCGATCGGCATATCAATAACGATCCCATTTACCAGCCTCGTGCGCCGGGATCGCGATGTTTCGTTCGGTCGAACAGGATGTACGATAATTTCTTCGCGTTACGTGACGCGATCCCGATTCATTGATTCGCGCGATCGCCATCTTGTATCTCGCGAGAAAGGCGTAAGCGTGTGTGCGCTGGTACAGTCAGCAACAAATCTGGGTTAATTCCGAAAAATTTAACAACCGAGGGTAATTGTGTTCGCTGGATTTTAGGGATTTTTGGTTATTTGAAAATTTGGGATTGGGGCGATAGTTTTGGAAGCTTGGAATTTGGGGATTTTGGGATTTGGGACCTTGGGATTTGGGGACCTTGGGATTTGGGGACCTTGGAATTTGAAGACCTTGGGATTTGGGACCTTGGGATTTGGGGACCTTGAGATTTGGGGACTTTGGGATTTGGGGACGTTGGAATTTAGGGACCATGGGATTTGAGAACTTTGGAATTTGAGGACCTTGCAATTTGGGAACCTTGGAATTTGAGGACCTTGAGATTTGAGGACCTTGGAATTTGGTGTCCTTGGAATTTGGGGATCTTGGGATTTGGGGACCTTGGAATATGGGGACCTTGGGATTTCAGGACCTTGGAATTTGAGTACCTTGACATTTAGAAATTTAGAAATTTTGAAATCTGCAAACTTGAAAATGAAAAAATTTTTAAACGTGAATCGAAGAATTTTAAGTTTAAAAGCGATTCGCATAATTGAAGCCGCGTTGCATCCGAGTGTACGCGCAGAAATATGTAATACGAGGAGAGACCAGCGCGTAACTTAGTGTCGAGCAGATTGATCGGATACGATCGTCGGTCTCGATAACTTATGATTGATAAATCGATTCAATCGCTAACGCGCACTGTGCCGTCCGACCGGGAATGGTTACTAGCTCTCTTCGACGTGTTATTAGGAACGTTCCGACGCGCGTCACACGAGAACGTCAATTATCGGACTACCAACTGAGCTCTGCTGACCGATTGCTCTTCTGCCACTACCTGTTCATTTATTGCAATAACGAAAATTCGTGCAATTGGTAAATATCGCCGAAGGATATCGTTTTGGGCAGTGACTCTCCAAATCGCTGTTCCCACATTTTCTTGCTACCTGTTAGCTCTGCGGTCAACGCATGCGCGAAGGAGTTGGAGGAATTATAAATCTTCAAAATTGAACTGTACCACTTCCATATATTTTATTATTATTAACAACACAATTGATAAGAATATAAATAGCTAAAGAGAATCGACATATTGACTGTTGTTTAGTGGAAGGCAAAACTTGCAAAAAATTTAGAGATATAAATTGATGTGCTCGATTAGTGCGAAAATTTATTTGAAGAAGTTTAAGTATTTAAGATGGTATAGTAGTAGATCATCTAATTTCTCTTGTAATAATAATGACACGTCAACGGAACGTAAGTTCGAAAAGGAAACCGACAGCATCGGATGAACCGAAGGAGATAGGTGTCATCCGAAAGATCAGGAGGCCAAATCGGTGGCTTAGGCTGAAATCACCCGGCTGCATCGGGCCGTCTTTAGTTGTTATACGACGACGGCACAGGATCACGAGGAATCTGGGGATATTTTACGAGCAGCCGAGCCGTGATGTCGAGTGCAGCCACGTTACCAACAGAAAATCGCCAAGACCTCTAAAATTGAAGCCATAAAAAGCATGGACGGAACGACAGCTTTACCGATTCGTGCTACTCTTTACATTGCCACCTACCGATCGCGATTGCAAGCCGAATGATAAACACCGCGCTATCACGCGATGCGAAAAACTCATCGTGAACGTATAATCCTCCATCGATCCTAATGAAACGCGTTAACGCGGTGAAACTAAAAATTGCAAAGCAAATTCTACTCGACGATTTCATTTGCATAAGGCACGTTTAAATTATGGGTCGTTTTTCATCCCGAGGCGTCTCTTCGTATTCCCGCGTCAACAGAATCATCAGAAAAGTTCGATAGAGCGTAAGGAGGAAACAAACGCAAAAGAACGAGGCGAGGGACAAAAGAGGAGAGCAATCGAGAGAGCCGAGGGCCCTATCCGCCCGGTGCCACCGAACCGGGATACCACAACAACAACGCACGCTCCCTGTGTATCGCTCCGCGGGCGGCTGGTCGCAGACATGGGCGCTACAAATGGGCGGGCCAGCCCGTGGTGCCCTCAGGTCACGAGGAGGAAACGCACGGCCCTGCCAGCCACATTGGGCTGCGAGTGCGAGCGCAACGCACGCTCCGGGACGAGCAGACAGGTGAGAGAAGGTGAAACAGCCGGACGAGCGGACAGGAGTAGAGGGGGAAGGGAATCGGTACCAGACGACAGGAGGGGATGATAGGGCACCAAGAGCAAAGAGGAGAAGAACGGACGATTGTCCGAGGCGAGGAGAAAGGGAAAGGAGGAGAAAGAGAGCTGGTAGGGAGAGGGAAGGGCCCCGAGGTAAAGAGGGCCCTATCAAGGTGAACCACTTACACTTTACCGACTGGATTACACTAAGCGATCGAACTCGGGCTCGGAACGCAGAAGGGTCGCTCGCATTGCGTGCGATCCTCGCTGCTGTGAAGCCGTAGGTGTAAGGGTGCGTTTTCACGTGACAGTAAATTGCGATATTTAATAGCGAGGAATGTGGCAGAGGCACGTCATAATATTGAACTGTAGTTTCAACTAATAGAGCTGTATTCCCAGATTCCAACTCCTAAATCTCAAGTTTCTGTATCTTCTTAAATTTATAAATTTCTATATTTCCAAGTACTTGAAGTCCCTAACACGACCCCTAAATCTTCTGATTTTTCAAATGCTCAAATATTCGAATATCCACATTCTTAGGTTGTAGACTTTCAAATGTCCAGGTACTTAAATCCCAAATCCCTAAGCAGGCAAATTCTCAAGTGTCCAAATAATCAACTCCCCAAATCCTTAAATCTTCTAAAATCACAAAGGTCCAAGTACTGAAATCTCCACATCAAGTCAAAAACCTCAAGTCCCAAATTCTAAAATCCCCATAACCTCAAGTCCCAAATTTAAAAATCTCCAAATCTTAAATTTCTCAACACCTCAAATCCCCAATTCTGCAACTCCTCATCTCACCAACTCCCGAAATCTGTAAATCCCTAAATACTCCATGGGTAAAAATGCAATTGACTTAACCCTATCATTTCGAACCGTAAAACCGGTATGACCTTGCGACTCAAACTGTCCACCAGCTAAGCCAAGTGGTTTCATCGCGATTGTTTCCGAGGAATGCTCGCCCAGTTCGCATAAAATAGTTTATTGCTTAATCTAGCTCACTCTTTTACGTGCGACGGTTTTATGGAAAGTTATGCGAAACGATCGAAAACCGAGACGATCGGGAGACTCGCGCTAGCATGGCGATACGCATGGTGCACGACGGAGCTTTATTATGCATAAATTTACGAGCGGAGAGTTTATTCATACGAATTCTAGGCTTGTTCGATGAAGTTTACAAGCGACCTCCGCTTCGTTACCGCGGGGAATACGAATAAACCTACCTATTGGGAATCTGGGGGATTTTACAGCCATCCATTGCAACAGTCAGCTGCTCTTTTTATTTCGCGTTTGTTTCTCGATACGTTCTGTTTTCTTTTAGAAGGTTTAATTCTATAATTCGTTTGAAATAGCAGCAGTGTTAAACGTAAATCAAAGAGCAAGTTTAAAACTGAAGAAGGTACTGAAGATATTTAATCTTTTTGAAGGTGGTAGGTTATGTTTCGTTACTGTTGTCATTTGCGGAAATAATAATAATGATTTATTGTATCATTTTTGTCATTACTGTCAAACTGTAACTGTTTGCAAATTCAAGGTTTATAATGTGAACACTCATTTTTCAAAATCTGATCAAGGTTTTCTAGAAATACAAAATAGAATAATATAAAATAATACATCATTCCCTATAGTAGTACATCTTTCACTGCATGTATAAAAGTTAACATACAATTCCACATCAGTTAAATTTTGTGATTTGTAAGAAGAAACCCAAAGACAGTCAATTTGTCTGGTTTTGTATTTTCGCCATATTGTTCACCCGCAGCAACATTGTATTACTGCGTGCATCCGATTTCACCTGGTGGCGTTATATAACTTCTTCATATGCTTTCACCTACGAAATTAATTCGATAGGTCGCAGGCCCGTGCAGATAAATTTCCAGAACGGCTGGCTTAAGCATTCGAATGAAAGACGAGGCAGTCATATCGTTCTCGACTCAGTTCGAACTTGGAAATGTTTGAAAAGCTTTAAAACTTCAATATTTCAAGAACCTTGGGAGCATAGAATCTCGTGACTTCTGAAATTGAAGTAATATATCATCCACTTAACACCGAGGTTTTAAAGCACCGACGATTCAAAGGAGCCTGAAAATCATCGAAAATTTTCTCTGTCGCTCGTTGGACGATTCAAAGCGTGTCCATGGTTGGAATCGAGGTTAAAGACGACTCTCGTGGCATCAAATAGCGAAAAGCAGCTCGGAGAACGATAAAATTAACCGAGAACTCTTCCTTCGGTGTCGAAGCCATAGGTGACTTTCGAAATTCGTTCACTGGATTTCTGAAATTCCATAAAGAAAGTACTGCTGATTTATTGCATCGGGTCAATTGAAAACACCTGCAATTGCAACGGTTCCCGCATTGCGGTTTCGCAATCGATCCGTCGGCTTCGATTAATATGGCCTTACGCGATTAGTAGGTTGCGCGAAGTTTATTGCCTGGCCACGACAGAAAAATTACAACACGAGAAACTCTCGGGCCTCTAATAAAATCCTAAGTTCCAGAAATCATCGCCTATCGGTAGAAACAACCGATAATCGAGCATCGATTCTTTTGATTTATTGCCCATTCTTGCATGAAAATTTCAGGTCTGCAATGGAAATGTGAAGATCAATTGATACGGTGAAAGAATGAGAATGCTTCAGTTGAGTTACTACATCTTATTATTTCTGACCTTGATACCACGTTCACGGTGTTACTTTCTCGAGGTGAAATTGATTTGCTCCATTTGCATTCGAAGAGATTCAATTGTTTACTAAATTACCCTAACGGGGCAGAGCTACCACACCTTGACCTCGATGATTGCAGTGGCGAACTTTCGGAATCTCCTTAGTTGATAGTTAGAGCAAATCTTTGTGTTGGGCTTGTTCGGTACATCTTGCTATTTAGAGTAGACTGTTTCGTCAGAATAACGTTACTTTTCGCAATAATATCATGTCATATGTGAAAAGTATAAACAGTTTTGTCATGTTTTAGGAATTTTCAGTGTTCTTATTAAATTCTCAAATTTTAAGATTCTCGGTTCCCAAATTTCTAAGTGATCAAATTTTGAAAAATTTAGAGAAATGTCAAAATCCTGAAATACTCGAATTCCAAAATCCTTAAACTCACAAGCCTTCAAAATCTTAAATTTAAGTTACTAAATTTCCAAATTTTCACATCTTACTTTCTCAAGTCTTCAAATAGTAATGTCTACGAATTCTCAAACCCCAAATTTTCAGGTGCATAAATTCTCAAATCCTAAATTCTCGAACTCCCAAATTCTTGAAAACTCCCAAACCGTCAAACCATCTAATTTCAATCTCCTCAAATGCCTAAATTCCTAAATTTCCAAGTGCACAAATCCACATAACCCAAATTCCCAAATTTCTTAATTCCCAAATTTCCAGAACAAAAACCCTAGAATGACCAGCTCCCAAATCTCCAATTTAAAGATTTCCAAGCGACTAAATTTGAAACCATAAATTCGAAAATTTGCGAGCGAAAACTAACAAGTTGTAAAATCCCTTTACACCGCCATTGTCGCAGGAAAATCCTTTATCTAAATTCCTCTTAATCCGTATTCCAAAAAATACCAGATCCAAAAATTCTAATTATTCCCGAGTATAATCTTTACAGCGTCTTCTCTTGAACTCTTCCAGTTATACGGCGCAAAAATATGGTTGCATGAAAGCTCGTGGCGCCGGACAAATTTCAGGGTTCGCGAAATCGTCCGCGGTATTACTCGAAAAAAAAAAGGATCTCCGTTCGCACCGTTGAAAACCAAGGGCTTTATGAACGCGGCGTCGTGTGTGCCGTAACTTTCTCGAGCTGGTGCAGAAAGGAGACGCAACGAGCGAGCAAAGAGGAAAGCGCGAGAAGGACGAGAGGAACGTTGTGCCGGCGAACGAGCGAAAAGAGGGATTTCGAGAGGGAGACGGAAGACGTAAAATGTCGTGCGCGCACGCCCGCTCGTAATTGCAGTTTGCGTTTCTCACGCGAGGATCTTCGACGTGATCTTCGGCTCCGCAGGAAGGTAAAGCCGGCAAGATGCCGCGGTAATTTCTGATGCGCGATAAAATGGTTCGATTCGTGTCGTCGGAATGAAACGCGATCGGTCGATTTTGACAGGATGTGCGCGATCCATCATTTCATTCGACCGTGTTTCAAGTTGCTCTATTATAATACGGGTGGTCCAAATTGTTTCTCTTTCTTTGTTGCAACCTTCAAGATGAATAATACAAACTATGTGAAAAGTGTTATTCATGTATCATCATTTTAGTTTTGGTACAAGTATAACACAGTCAAACTGTGTGAAAAGTGTTATTCATGTATCATCATTTTATTTTTGGTACAAGTATAACACAGTCAAACTGTGTGAAAGGTGTTATTTATGTATGAGTCACAATTTTAGTTTTGGTACAAATAAACTAATGTTATAAAAATCTTTTATTATACTATGTTAAGTTTCATTATGCTAACATTTAATAAAATTATGTACTGTCCGATAATATCATTAATTGTTCAATTTTTCAGTCATGCAGTTATGGGTGTTAAATTGTCGAAATGGTCTGCAGGGTTGAAAATAAACTTTCTTGTAAATCTACGGTTATGTGTACCATATGTAAACATGTTCTACATCACTTTCATGTTGTTTATATAACCAAATGAAAATGATATGTTACTGCAGTATGTTACACACTTTTTTACACATTCGTGTAAATTATTACTGAGTTAAATATTTGGCAGTTCACGCTCAAAAAACATTGAAACATTGTACAGAACATACGACTTCCTTTAACTAAAATATTTATGTAACCCTTTGTATGTCCGCTCTTGACAGCCGTATTAAAAACCATCACGAACATTCATTATTTTTAACAAGCATTCTATGACCAGTTACAATAATAAACATGTTCCTGCACAGGTCAATTTAAGTCTCCATTTTTATTTCTTTAAACGACTTATAATTTCTGAAATCTTGAATTTACGATTTGTTCAAACGATTTATCGTCGTGTAAGAATTTGTGATGAACAGTTTTATTTCTCTGAACGAATACACTATTTATGAAATCGTGAATTTATGATTTGTTCAAACGAGCTACGGTCGTGTATTTTTCGCTATTTTGCATCTGCAGGTTCTTCCGATTATTCGGACTGTTCGCAACGGTGATACTAAAATGTTAGTTCTATAATTGTAGAAAGAATCAGCAGTTAAAAAAGGATTAAAGAATGAATCCAATCGGATTAGACGCGAATTAAAATTTCTGGCACGTTTGCGATCTCGCATACCGTACGTTTACGAGCAGATTGGCGTTCTATCGAAATCGACCGGTCTCGCAGTCACTTCTCTCCAACCATCAAAAGCTTTATCGAAGGCATTAAAGAAGAGGAGAAGGAGGCAGCGTTGCGCAAAAATCGCCGGCGTATTAGCGCGATTACGTAGCCGGACGAGGTCGTTTAATTACCGATAATAACAGTAAAAACGAGACGCTCGTAGTTGTCGAGCGGGCTTATAATCCCCGGTCATACGTTGTTTTACGGCTCGAAGTATTGTACGCGAGGATCGTTCGAGAAACGAGCCACGGAAGGAGGAAATATTTGCGGTGTTACCAGAACTGCCGTTGCTTCGACGATCTCGGTCGTTGACGCGATCGTTTCCGTCGCGTTATCAACCGTCGGCCACCTTTGCCGGCCGTACACGCCTTCTAGGACGTCCAGCATTTTCGGCGACCGAGCATTCTCGCCGCGGGTACGCGCGAACCGCGTGCTTTGATTTTATCGCTGGAATTCGAAACGAGCGTTCGACGTGGCCGCTTCGCGCGGTCCCCTGTAATCCGCGGCTTCGTGACAGTTTCACGCATACCCATCGCGAATACTTAAAATCGCGGCATACCGCCCGATTGAAAGTATTGCCCAAAACAACGAGGTGCGATGTACTGAGAGAAATATATTGGGTGGAGAAGGTTTGGAATTTGGATGGGTTCAAAGTTGGGATTGACATTATGGGAATTGGAACTTGGGAGAGTGGGATTTTGAAGTTTAGGATTTGGGAGGTTGGGAAGTTAGGGGATTGGGTGCTTGGGAGGTGTGGAACTTGGGAGATTTGGAATTTGGGAGATTTGGAACTTGGGAGGTTGGTAACTTGGGTGATTGAGAACTTGGGACAGTGGAAACTTGAGAGATTTGGAACTTGAGAGATTTGGAATTTGGGAGATTTGGAACTTGGGAAAATTGGAACTTGGGAGATTGGAGACTAAGGAGATCTGGAATTTGGGAGATTTGGAACTTGGGAGATTAGGAACTTGGGAGATTTAGAATTTGGGAGATTTGGAATTTGGGAGATT
This sequence comes from Megachile rotundata, assembly GCF_050947335.1. Taxonomy (NCBI): domain Eukaryota; kingdom Metazoa; phylum Arthropoda; class Insecta; order Hymenoptera; family Megachilidae; genus Megachile; species Megachile rotundata. Next base: position 6,245,601 of record NC_134991.1, on the reverse strand, counting down.
TGGAACTTGGGAGATTGGCAACTTGGGAGATTGGGAGCTTGGGAGAATTGAAACTTGGGAGATTTAGAATTTGGGAGATTTGGAACTTGGGAGATTGGGAACTCAGGAGATTTGGAACTTGGGAGATTGGGAACTTGGGAGAGTGAGAACTGGGGAGATTGGGAATTTGAAAGTTTGGAAACTTGGGAGAATTGGAACTTGTGAGATTTGAAATTTGGGAGATTTAGAACTTGAGAAATCTGGAACTTCGAAAATGTTAATTTGGGGCGATTGGTAACTCGGAAGTTTGGGAATTTGGGAAATTGACAACTTGGAAGATTTGGAACATAGAAGATTTAGAACTTCAGAACTTAGGAAATTAATATATCCCAAACTTGAATAATTGGAAATGAATCTTGTAAACCTAGAAATGTAGCTAATATTCGAAAACTAAAGAACATGAAAGTTGAACTAAAAAGAATAGATATTTCCTTGGATGCTTGATAACTTTCGTAAGCTGGGTAGGTAGCTTCGAAGCTCGATTACGGGTACGATAAGGTTATCCTCGATCGATTTCTATTCAACATTTATCTCGAGGTTCTCCGTATAACATTTTCAATTTACAAAGGCACGATAATGCTTCGCCCAAGAAAAAGGTATAAAACTGTGCGAAGAAGTAGGAAGCGATCGTCACAGATTGTATAAAGCGTTCGGCACAATTTCACAAGGACAATCGACACTATCGAGATAATCATAGTGCCAATCAACCGATCAATGTCACAGACATATTGTTTCTAGTCCATGTTGAACCAGCCAGAATTATGATCCGTATTTATGCGAGATCGTTATCCGCGGTCGCGGAAACGTTTCTCTCTTGGCAAGCATCAGATAACGCGTATTGTTCTCACGAAAGTAGGTTATATCGGGGAATAAAACCGACTCATTTCCAGACGACGTTTACGAGCACCAGCGACTTATACTCCCCCATTCGAGCTTTTACGATTTATTCAGCTTTAAATACCCTTCGACCGTGTGCCGGCTTCAAATTTCACCCGGCCGTACTTGTTCGATCTTTGCGTTCAACGAGCGTTTCGCATTTTAACGATTTCCCTCGGATACGTGTCTACCCGGGACGAATGATTAATTTCCCCGCCCACCTTTGCCTCACGCGTTGCTCGATTAATCGAGGAAAGTCACGCGCGCTCGAATACTTCCGGTGAAATTTCTAACCTTTGCCCACCATCGCTGGATCTGTTGCTGGATACTTCGCGTTACATCGTTTCTCTTCCGCGATCCAACGTGGATACCGTTAACTGGGATCGTTATCGAAAATGCATTTACAATTTCTATTATTCTAAATGCTATTCATTTTGTAGGTATTTGTAATCGTCAGAGACAGGTGAATTATTATGAAGTTTGAGTATGCAATTCCTCTGCCTTTTGGATTATTGATAATATTGGCTGGCTTTAAGTCAATCATGTATAATTAATTGGGCTTTTTAAGCATATCGTGTGATATGGTCTAATTCAATCTTGCTTAACAATTGCATTATTTTATTATATTTACATATACATACAAAGATTGCCATATCAAGATTTATTTCTTCATATTGCTACCAAAATAAGCAAAACAATGGAACAGAACAAACGCAACATAACTTAACAAAATAACAAGAGCATTTATCATCAAACTATGTGGACTGCTAATACGAAGTTACTCTAATTAAATCGCTAAATGATTAGACATTTGAAAAATCGTAAATTGTACAATTTAATATATAAACAATTATCAATTAGTTATTATAAACAGTTGTCAATTAAATTGTAAAGAAATGAACAGTACGTCGACTGTTTTCTACAAAAGGTCTTCCATTGTGAGAATAACAGAGTTACGGTGAGCGTGCAGTATGTCACTGTCTTCAAAATCCAAGAATATTTTTGTACCGTCATGAATAATTAATTCCCCTTTCCCGGCTCGATTAATCGAGGAAAGTCACGCGCAGCGAAATTTTCCCCTAGAGATTTCCTATCGCTGAAACGATAATATGAGCAAACACGTCGGGCGGAATTACGTGTCTCGGTGTGACTAGGAGTACGTGTATACAGAAAATCGGCGAGCAATTTTCGAGGACGATCGATTTCGCTGCGAATTACCGCGACGATCCAACGATAAATTACGCTTGGCGATGTTAAATCGAGATGCCAGCAGCTACTCTCGAACACCTAGTTACCAAGGGTTCGTTACTCTTCAGTCCACGATGGAATCGACGCGTGTTGAAGCGGAGTTTACGCACGCTGCGTCGCGTTTCAATGTACGCGCACGTGCGACACGCGTGCTCGCACGAGCTGCCATTCGCGAATACAATTCGAAGAGTTCGCAAACGATTCGCTGGCGTACCGTTGATCGACGGATAAAGGATCGTTTTTCAGGGGTGTTTCACGCGGGGTTCGAAAACATTGCCTTTGTAATTTCGTGCTTCGTAAACGTCGGTGTTTGTTTTGAAAACGAAATTACCTTAAGAGACGGGGGAACCGGAGGAAGTAAGAGATTGCAATATTTGTAACATTGTAACGCGGTGAATATTACAATGTCTACTCTTGATCAGAATACAAGTTACAGCGAATATATCTAATTGCTAGATTTGTGTAGCTAACTGATTACTCGTTTTTAAATCTTTCTCTATCCGAATATTACGCAATTTCGTTAAACTTCGTTTATTTTGTATTTCACTGCAAATTACCATGGAAATTCGTTGTCGCGCTTTCGCAGAATACATCAAATTCGTTTGGATTGAAATAAAATGAAAAATTGAAATGGACGGAAATTACAACGAAGCCGTTTGATTAACTGCCTATCGAGCGTAAAGAATAAACTCGGAAGTGTAAAACGAAACGATGAACCGGGTAAAATTTTGTTATATTTTACATTTTCAACGTTTACCTGTCAGCAACGTTTGAACTTCATTACACGCCGATGTTTTCGATGCTGCAACGATCGTCCCGTTTACAAAAATATCGGAAAAGCCTCAATTTTCCCCCCGCACACCTGTCACGCGAACGTTTAATTCGCTCGTACAATTAACATTCGCGGGTCGCTGAACGCGCATTGTAAATCGTCGAATCGCGTTACGTCGGCACATTGCATTGAACCGGCCCCTAATGCGCTTCCAAGTCGTTTGATCATATCCAGCGAGGTCTTTAACAGATGACAAACGTTGAACGGACAATGAAACGCGCTGTTCCGAGCAGCGTGCGTTTATTATTTTAAAAAAAAAAGGGAGAGACGCACAAGCGAGCGACCACCACCGGCGCGTTTGTGCGCGGCATTAAACTCATTGAAGCTTCGCTCGAAACAAATGTTATGACAATCAAGAACCGTGAATCGCAGCCGCGATAAATAATCGCGTTTCCACAGCGTTTAATAACGAATGCCTCGCGCCACAAGGCAGATTAATCGGCCGGCTTTATCCAGCGATCGCTACAATACACCGAGATTCCGGCGCGATTTAATTAATCGATTGACTCGCGAAGCGAATCGCGTAATTTCGAGCGATCAATTTCCTTAAAGTGCCCGCTGTAAAACGCACACCACGATTGGTCATGTTGCACACCGCTCATTCACCTAACCGATAATATTTCACGCGTGATTGTTTGAACAAATGTTTGCGGAGAACCTCGAATAACTGCTGAATACGTTGTCAAGCACTCTTCTCAAACTTTCATTCTCTAAAACTAAACTTACTAACTTTAGTAACATATTGACCCTTAATCCAACATATCTTCTACATCAATACATAACCCTAACCTAACTAAATCATAGCCTAAAACTTTTAACCCGATCGAAACGACTTAGAGTGATCTTGGCACGATACGAAAAATTTGTTATTTGTTCGTATGACGGCGCAAACGAGTCCACGACTTCCTAAATAGCTCGTTCGTTGAAATAGGGTTCGAGCCACCCCGTTCTATGTTGTATATCAAAATAATAATCTATGGTTAGAACGGAAGACATTAAAAGACAAAGTAGAATGCAGAGGACACGGGCGGCGTGGTTCGACTAGGGTGGCGAATTACGGGCATTATTTATGGCCAGGCGAAAGTACACCGAAAAATAGCGACGACAGAGAGAGAAAGACGCGAAGGGATCTCGAGAGCGGACCTTTTTCCTGCCACGTGGCAGAGACGTGTTTGTAAATTGCTTCCGATATGGACGAACGAGTGGAACGCGTGCTCGCCTAGTCTACGCTGGATTTACGACAGTTCGCCTCCGCTTTACCTTTTTTCCCTCCCTCTTTTACATCTTCCCACTCTTCGTCCTCCAGGCTTCGAGATTTCCGTGAATCGTTTGCATCCCGCCACGACAATGAAGCAAAGCCTACGATTTACATTCCCCACGATTCGGGGTAAACTGGCCGCAGAAGACTTACGTTCATTTGCTAAGGGACGCAACAAATCGTCGAAACTGAGACAAGTGATTTCGTGGTGTTAGTCAACGTCTTAACACTATAAAAGTCCCTTAAAAGAGAAGGTGGTAAAATTGTATAATACTATGAGGAGGTTAATGAGGCATTATAGGTATTCCTCTAAGAAGGACATAGTACAACTCCTTCACAATTTGTGTGCGTTAATACAATTTATTATATGTTTATTAAAATAAAATTTGTAAACCTCTTAGTCCTCACTCACCATTTAATTTAATACAGTAAGAGACACGCTGTTTGCAGACAGTCAAATTACCTTGGAGTGCAAAGGGTTAATATACTTGATAAAACTCTAAACAAATATAATATTTGTACTGTTCAATCAGTTCGATAAAATACAATCAGAGCACAGCCATTTGTGCTTCTCCGTATGTGGTCCATGCATAAATATAAATGTCCTCGATGACTTACCATGAAACTCCTAAACCTCTGAAAGGATCCAATGAATAGTGTCGTGACAATAAAAGCCACGATTCGGTGTCACGTTATCCCCTACGAAAAATAGTGGTCCGAAAATAACGATCGCGGAAGCGATCGGGAAATATTTATTTTACCAGCGTAACCCACTCATTCGACCCTTTTTCTCCCGGCCACGTGGAAGGAACACGCATGGTAAATCGCTTCCTCTACGCGCGCCAACTAAAGTGACATGCGTGCGTGGCCTCCTGTTTCGAATTTACGACGACTCTTCTGCCATTCGCCCCTGTGCTTTTTCATTCCACGCTTCCGCGGCTCAATGCCACTTGTTTCACAAACGAGCACCGTGAAACAGCTTCTATTTCTCTGGCCGCGTGTCCCCCGTGTGTACAACGCTTCTCCACTTAGCGTCCCGGCGACATCGTCGTCGCACCGCGTCGTTCTCCACCCGCGCGTTGTTCACCGTCTCTCTTTCTCTCGTATCGGTGAAAGCGGTTGCTTTGTTTTGTTCCGCGAAACTCCGCACGATTCTGGCTGTTCTGCGGTGATACCCGCTATTAAAACATCTCGTTGCGTGGGAATTTCGGTAAGTGGCCTGATACGTGTCTTCTCGCCGAGCTAAACACCGTGACACGAGTTCTGTTTGTCACCGTCCCGCGGTAACAATACGCGGATTTCAGACGCCATTTTGACCAAGCAGACACGGAAACTCGCAACAGCTTTTACACATGCTAATTGCTGCGCTTATTCTTTCATGATGCAATTATGTTTGTCCTTTGTGATGCATAAGGTAGGTTCGTGTGATTTATGGTGGAGTACCCCTCAACGAGAATTTTTGGGGGATAATTCGAGGATTTTAAATTTGGTGTATTCTGTGGTGGTAGGGAACGAGAGGGGAGAGAAAGGTGTAGTTTAGATGGAGTAGGATTTCTGAGTGAGATTTATTTTCTGTTATATTTGATTGGGGCAAAGGGTGGTACAATGTGTGCTGATTTGGCGCGTAGGATTCCAACGTGTAAAAATTCAGTGCGTGAGTACTCAGAACGTGGAGATTCCACGCATAGAAATTCGGTGCGTAGAAATTTAGAGCGTAGAGATTCTACGCGTAGAAATTCGACGTGTGGAGATTCTACGTGTAGAAATTCGACGCGTGGAAATTTAGAGAGGGTAGATCCTACGCGTAGAAAATCGACTCGTAGATATTCGACGCGTGGAAATTTAGAACGTGGAGATTCTACGCGTAGAAATTTGATGCGTGGAAATGCGGTGCGTAGAAATTCGATGCGTACAAATTCATCACGCAGGTATTCAGAACGTGGAAATTCACCGCATGGAAATTCATAACGTAAGAGTTCAACGCGTAGAAATTCCGTTCCCAGATACTTGTAACGTGGAAATTCGGCATGTGGGGATTCAGCGCATGGAAATCCAGCATGTAGAGATTCGAAACACGAGGATTCAGAGTGTGGAGGTTGGGTACACAGGAATTCGTCGCACAGAGATTTGTAACGTGTAAATTAGAAGCGTAGAGATTCGAATGTCGAGTTACAACACATAGCACTATAAGGCGTAGAGATTTGACAATTCAACATGTAGCAAACTAAACCTAACTCCTTCGAACGAAACACCTAATTGCTCCCTCAAACAAAAGCGAAATAATCAGCAAATTAAACCTAACTCCCTCAAACAAAACTCCACCAATCGAAACGTAAATTATTATCGTAAATTATTATGAAATGCAATATTTGATAAAATTTCCCTTACATGTACAAAAGTGAAATAAGAAGATATGCAGCGAGCAACGTCGAGGGTCGAGCACCGGTGGCGGGCCAAAATAATTTCTATTTCGATCATTAGAAGACAAAACGTGTCCACGTGTGTTCCGCGATAGTATCAGGACAACAAGGCCAGCAAGGGAGCGGAACAGTGTGTTGGCCGTGTAAACGGTAGACGAGCAGAGGAGTCCAGTCTCGGAGCAGTGGACCAGTGGGGCAGGTTTCCTCGGACCTCTGAAGAGAGCACAAGAAGAGAACGAAGGGTAGAAAGAGAGAGAAAGGTCGCGAGGATGAGAAGAAGAAGAACAAAGAGAATCAGCAGGATCGAGAGTTATTACGGACAGAGGTTACGTGGTTGTTGGTGCGCTCGTAACTGCAGAATATCCCGTGTGTTTCACCGAGTTTCGAGTTGGAAACAGGAAATTCACGAATCCGTTCGCGAGACTGCCTCTTGCAGTCTTTTATTCCGCCATGGGCTGCTTTAATTTCCTGGCGAAAACACCTTTGCTCTCGATCCCCTTGTTTTTTCTAGTACCCGCTGCTTGGGGGCATGAATTTCAAGTAACGGCCATTGATGGGTACTCGTTTGCTCACTTTGAAAAATTCAAGTTACTTTACTTCTACATTTCCGTATTCCAGGAATACCAATTTTTCCAACTGTCAAGATTTTTAAAAATCAGAAATGAGAATTGTGAGGTTTGAAAATTTGAGAATTTGCAGACTTGGGGGTTTGAGGATTTCAAAAGATGGAAATATATGAATTCAGTCCTTTCGAAGTTTGAAAATTTGATAACCTGATAAATTTAAGATATCTAAGTATTTAAAGCACAAACAGTCCCACATCTCAAAGTACTGTATTCACAAGAGTAAACAACATCCAGAGAGTAACATCTACAAAATGGTGAAAGAAGAGAAGTCCTTGATAGAGTCAGTGAACGCCATTGAACACGCTCTTAACCCAATGTTTGCTTTACGATCTTTTCCCTACTTCGTACCCTCGTTCTCCGCCACATTGTCTTTTCTATTATAGTCACGATTAATGACCTTAATCGTTCGATGTCGCTGCGGGATACTTTATATCGTGTCGTGATCGGTCGGATCAGGTAGCATCGATATTCCCTTCCGTCTATGGAGCCGCTAGATGGATACAGATAAATGATGTTGCTGAGGAACGATTTGATCAACGAGCGTCGATGATTTATTGGTAAAACAGGGAACATTAATATAACACATGGGAACAATCGGTTTCAGCGTGTAACGCTTACGCAATGAAATTTGTAAGGAAACCAGTAACAGCTGGTGGCATTGCTTATTAATTCATCCTGTACCGCAATCCTTTTAATAATAATACTCGCCGGTGTATAAATTGATTAAAAACTAATATCTTCTAAGTAACTGAAAAAAACGAGGGTAGACGTTCAAAACAACGTGCTTCTTGCTCCTTTTTTACAAGGTCGACGGTAAACCGGTGACGTCACACTGAGAGGATCCAGACCACGAATACCGAAGATAGCGGGAGGCCTGGATCGCAGCCACAAGGTAGGCATCTCTTGTCAGTAACGCTAGATTCCAGTACACTGAACATTCGTACATATATTATGATTGCCGTGTCGATACCTGCCGCCAAATTTTGCTCGTGCCAAGCGAATTGATGTATTTCGGCAAACGGACCGTGAGAATCATATTTTGTTCGCGTTTCGAAAATTTACTCGGCCGTAATGCGTGGGGATCGGTGGCGATATAAGGAGATTTCGTATATGGTGACTTGGTCGGTAGGACGCGTGATCAACCACGAGTGAAAATTCGAAGAGTGATGTGATTCGTAAATACTAGGCGCAGAAAATTTTGCTAAGTGGAAATATGGCGCATGGAAATTGGAAGGATATGAATTTGGCTAGTGGAAATTTGGGACGTAGAAATCTGATACGCAGAAATTTGATGCGTGGAAATTCAGCACTTAGGGATTTGACGCTTTGAAATTCGGCACGTGGAAATTCGGTGCGTGGAGATTCGGCGCGTAGGTATTTGACGCGTAAAAATTCGGTGCGTGGAGATTCTACGCGTAGAAATTCAGCGCGTAGGCATTCGACGCGTGGAAATTCGGTGCGTGAAGATTCTACGCGTAGAAATTCGGCGCGTGGAAATTCGCTGCGTGGAGATTCTACGCGTAGAAATTCGGCGCATGGAGATTCGGCACGTAAGTATTCGACGCGTGGAAATTCGGTGCGTGAAGATTCTACGCGTAGAAATTCGGCGCGTGGAAATTCGCTGCGCGGAGATTCTACGCGTAGAAATTCGGCGCGTAGGTATTCGACGCGTGGAAATTCGGCGCGTTGGTATTCTACGCGTGGAAATCTAGAGCATGGAAATTCTGCGCGTGAAAATTCAGTGCATAGGTATTTGACGCATAGGTATTCTTTGCGCAGGTACTCGGATCGTAAAGATTCGGGGCGTGAGTAACCGATGTCACCTAAATTAACTGCTTAATTCACTCAACTCAGCTTCATCCCAACTCAATCCACATTCTACCCCTATCATTCTTCCTAAACAATCCTATACCCAGCATACAAGAATAAAACTCTCGCATCCTCCAAATATTCTCTAACAGCAGTTCCAACCTTCCCTCAAGTATGTCAAAGTCACCGTACACCCCACTTATTAACAACAATTACATCCAGTTAGTTAATCTCTCCCAAGTAAGGTTATCGGCCCACCGTGATCCTTTTTCTACTTTTAATACATCCTCTGTCCCTTTCCAGGCTGTCTCTCCGGTCGAGCGTTCATTCGGATATTGCCGAATATTTCGGTCGGATAAGGCAGGGGTCGGCTCCGTGGCGCTTTGTCCGACGCGCACAATGGCGCACGGCGGGGGAATAATAAGAAACCGCTGGTTTCTCGATCGAAATGGTAAAAGGGACGAGGAGAGCACGAGCAGTCTGGCAAGGGCCTCGTGCAGGGGTCAGAGAGAGACGAGAGGACGTGCAGAGACAAAAGATAAACTCGACCGACTCGAAGATACGATCCGCTAAATCCACATTTGTATATTCCTACTATCCAAATGACCGGCACATCCGCTCGGATCTGTGAGGTTGCTTCCCTGTGCATTGACAAGCTACTTCTGGATGAGGCCTAATGTGACCCTCGTCCTCGTGCTTTAGTTATTAGTCACTGGTTGAAGAGGTTACTTTGACAGGGAGAAACTGTTTCTTTAGAATTGAGGTTAATCTTGTGGTAGTAATCCTTTAGGTATGATTGGTTATGTCCATAAATATGGAATGAAGGTTCCATCTTTCCACTTGAATTTTCATGAGAATCAATGTTCCACGTCGATGTTTTTGATGAAATATAAGGATAACTGTTATACCATTAAAAGAATAGATACTTCTTGTTCACGATTGGGTCCAGTCTCAAAGGTGTAGTTGTTTTGACCTATATGTTTTAAGACAGTATTAACCTTCTCAAACCTGGAGATTACAATGTGCACATGTTATAATTTAGAAACGTGTAAATACATCTTTGTGTAACAATATTAGTGCACTTATAGAATCATAAATTGACTACAATAACTTCTACAATTCACAAATTCAGTATAGTTAATTTGTTCATATAAAAAGCTTCATATGTGTAACCACATGTGATCTATCATATCGTAACAGGTGACAGACTAATTGCAAAAGCAGTATCAAGATAATATTTAGATGCCTTGTTTGTTGAATTTATCCTGTGTCCACAAGTCAGTGTCCTTGAAGAGGTCAAAACATGATCCACATATAAATCTATTTTTACCCAGTCCAGCTTGAATTCGCCTGTCATTTCGAATAACTACTTACAACTGGCTGTGAGATTGAGCCGGATTCTTGCATACGAGAGAATACGGTCAGCAAGATCCTCAGGAGTCCAGCTAGAAGGGGTTTCGCCTGCAGGGCGGTCCGGCCTCATTAAACGTTGCCACGGGACCCCGGGGTTGCCCGTTTCGCCGCACGTGATCGTCCGCAGAGATCTTTGTCATTCGACGGAATGACTTTCCGTCTCTGACCACCGTCAACGAGACGGTCAGCTACGTCGCCGCGATTTTTGGAGAACTGCCGGTTGCAGCGTCACGCGGAGCGGAAATGATGCGAAAGAGTGCACGGTACGGTTAACGAACTAATTAACGGCGATCCGGCCAAATGAAAAACGTCGCGTCGCGGAAATTCGTTGTCGAGTCCCGCCGAATTTGTTCCGCGTTTCGCACCCCCCGAACCCCTATGCATTCGGCACGATATGATTTCCCCGTTTATGAGTTGACGACGATCGAACCAATTTAATCGGTCCCGTTGTTTCGCGCATGGCTTCGTTATTAAACGATAATTAGTTTTCGTTCGCGCGAATTCGTGAAATCGTTTAACGAGATGACCGTTCGATGTAAACGGAGGATCGGGCTCGGAATTGTAGTTGTACCTTTTAGACATTTTCAGGTTGAAGAATTTTTTTTTGACTTTTACTTCATGTGTGGTCTTGACAAATGTCGAAATTTTTAAATCTTCAAATCTTTCAATCATGAAATACTCAAATTTCTAAATTCCTCAAATTCTAACAATTTTCCTTCCAACCCCCAAATTCTCTTGCGGAAAGAACAAAAGGAGACTTTTAGTTAATGAACCATTAACAGCAGTATGAAAGCAATCGAGCTTCTGAAATAATCAGAAGTAATCAAAGTTTCAATGATCCGTCAATATCGAAGATTTCGGGCCCCAACAGAAATCGGACTCAATTTACAGTTTAGGTGGAAGCTATCAATCAATTATTAATCAATTATTAATCGAATTTCATCGTGAACTATCAGAAGCAGTTGAAGTCGAGGCCATCGAGTGCAGAGATAGAATCCGACCGAAAGAGTCGAAACCACGAGTTTCACTTCATCCATGTATAAAATTGGCGTTAAACGCCTGTTGACCAGTGCCGCGAGCGAATCGCGTAATTAAGTGAAAACGTTTAAATGCGTGCACGCCATTGAACTCCCGATCGGCGATTTTGCCCGCTGAAAATTTATGGAACATTATTTTCCGTGCGCCCATTTCCATTAACCTACATAATTAACCCGTTAAAAATCCCTTTACCGAAATCGAGCAAAAAATATTCGATACTTCGAGAGGGAAAAAGGATCGTCGTCTGGACACGATAGGGTTACGAGATATCACGTGAAATAATATTCGCGAAAGTTTATCGTGTTCGCAAAGCCACTTCCGCTTAGATCGTCCATTATCTGTTCTACTCGAACCGGAGAAGTTGCTCGGATTCTCTTTCGTTCCACAACTTCTGTCGCAGATAACCCGGCACATAAAGCGTCCCCTATCAGGTTGAGAGTTCAACAAGACATTATTATTGCGTTCCCGCCCGAAACTGGGTGAAATTAAAAGAAAACAAAGTTGATCGTTTATTCTATGAGGGACGTCGATAAACGAAAGATGGACGATATTACTTTTTAATTAACGAACCATATCTCGAGCTGAGTCACACGATACACTAATTTTTAACCGACTTCGAAAAAGGAGGAGGTTACTCAATTCGATCAGTATATTTTTTTTTTTTTTTTTTATTATTTTCTATGTGTGCCCGCCGATTGCGCCTAGCTGGATGCACCGATCGGAACGAAACCTTTAGCATCTGGTAGGTTCTGACTCCTCATTGGTACCATTATCAAAAAATTTTTCATTTTTTAATTGCAAAGTGTTGTTATTGCAAAAAAACCGACAACTTTTGAAATAAACTTTTCTCGATTTTAGTGCGCTTTTCATATCTTATCACGGACATGATTCTGAACAATTTTGTTCATATAAAAATTTCGCGGAAAGCTTTAGTTTTCGAGATATTAGCGAAAAATTGTTGAAAAGTTTTGAAATCAACTTTGGACGATTTTAATGTCCTTTTAATATGTTATCAGGGGCACAATTCTGAACAACTTTTTCCTTATCCGCAATTAAGGGGAAGCTTTAGTTTTCGAGTTATTAGCGAAAAACTATTGTTATTAATGTATTGAATTCCACGTATGCCTCCGTGTCTCCGGTGGTGTATGAGTCAACATGCAGTCGCTGATTTTCTACTGTTTCTACAAACACGTCTTGTCGGCCGATAAAAAGCGTGAAATAAAATAATTTTAAGAAAAAAAATACACCGACTTCGAAATGCACTAAAAAGTATAAAATAATTTCTATTTCCTAATGAAGTAATTTCTATTTCATTCAATCATACAATTACGTAACAGATATGAATGAAACCTATTTACTCGTTAGGTATTATATTAAATACATTTCAACCTTTTCGGAGGCGGCGCAAAATTAAATAACATATTCAAAATAATCTTTTAATTTTGCGCCGCCTCCGAAAAGGTTGAAATGTATTTAATATAATACCTAACGAGTAAATAGGTTTCATTCATATCTGTTACGTAATTGTATGATTGAATGAAATAGAAATTACTTCATTAGGAAATAGAAATTATTTTATACTTTTTAGTGCATTTCGAAGTCGGTGTATTTTTTTTCTTAAAATTATTTTATGTTATGTTCGTTCAGTTCGTCGTGTGTTTGCAAATGTCCAATTTTCCAAATTTTTCAACAATCTCAAATTTGGAAATTTTTAAGGTTCCACTTCGAATGTTCCAAATTTTTAATTTCCCTAATTTCTAAATTCTCAAATTCTTGAATTTCGTTTAAGAAATTTAACGAAATTGAACGTACGCATTAGGGATTCGACGCGTGGAAATTCGGTGCGTAGGTATTCGACGCGTGGAAATTCTACGCATAGAAATTCGACGCGTGGAAATTCGGCGCGTGGAAATTCGGCGGAGGTATTCGACGCGTGGAAATTCGGCGCGTAGGTATTCGACGCGTAGAAATTCGGCGCGTGGGTATTCGACGCGTGGAAATTCTACGCATAGAAATTCGACGCGTGGAAATTCGGCGCGTGGAAATTCGGTGCGTAGAGAATCGACGCGTAGGTATTCAACGCGTGGAAATTCTACGCTTAGAAATTGGATGCGTGGAAATTCGGCGCGTAGGTATTCGACGCGTGGAAATTCGGTGCGTGGAAATTCGGCGCGTGGGTATTCGACGCGTGGAAATTTCACGCATAGATATTCGACGCGTGGAAATTCGGCGCGTAGGTATTCGACGCGTGGAAATTCGGTGTGTAGAGACTCGACCCGTAGGTATTCAACGCGTGGAAATTCTACGTGTAGAAATTTGATGCGTGGAAGTTCGGCGCGTAGGTATTCGAGGCGCGGAAATTCGGTGCGTAGAGACTCGATGCATAGAAATTCGAACGTTCTTCGTACGTTCTAGGGAAACCAAATTGAACTCCCTAGCCAATGTTCTTCCCACTCGTTCGTTTCTTCCGCTTCTGTCCGTTTCTGGAAGCAAGTGCGATTTCCGCGCTATCGTGGCCACGTCGAAAACACGGGCCTCGCGACGTCGTAAAGTAGCGATCGAATCGTTGCGGTGGAAAAAATAAACGAGCGAGAAAGGGCGGGAGAAACGCAGAAACAGAGGAATCCTTCGAGCGCGTAATCGTTCGAACCAGATAAAATCGGAGCGTAAGCCGCAATAAAATCGTAACGAGATTGCGTCGCGTGGGCGTGGCGTGGCGGGCTTCAATTATTTCGGGAAACGTGGCTGGATTTAAAGCAGCCCGCGACCACAGGGAGGAGGGAACCGGTGGGTTAACGTTGAAAATTATTTTACAATTTTATAGGGACGCACGGGTTTTCGCGTTCTAAATTTTACACGGGACATGCACACGCTTCCTGTCCCTCGAACCACTCGCGTTATCGTTACCTGCTACGTGCTTCCTCCTGCAACATTCAAACACTTTTACAGTCTTCTCTTAATCCCACGGGGTACACGATTTTTCGTACGTCTCCCTTTAAACGCCTTCCTTGGCTGGCGGGATTGATATAGGTTCTTCTAAATTGCTTTAAAAATTAGTTTTCATACTATTTTGTGTTATTCGATTATTTATTTATGTGAACAGTTATTGTTACTGATTCATTGAGAGTTCGATGTTGATTTTGATAATTCATCGATGTGGGTAATAAGATAGTTCAGGTTATAACTTCTGATCGTTTAAAATGATTTATGTATTTTTTTTATTTTATATTCATTTCTAGATAGCCTTTTAATGATTGGTAAGTATAATTCGTTTCAAAAAATCATTTAAGACAAAGATGTCATGTCACTTAGAGAAGTATGTGTCTTAACATGTTTGAAACAGTACTCTTTTAAGAGACTCTTTTTTAAAAGACACACAAAATATTATTTTGTCGTTTTACAACTTAACTACTTGCTTTCTTTACCAGTCCTCTAAATTTCGAAATCCAGAAATAATTTTACTGTTCCAATGAACCATTTTGAATTATTAAAGTGGAGGAAGAGACGGCTTAGATTTCGGTGATAGATGCCATCTCCTATACAGTATTCAGATGTCTTATGTCTTCCGAAACTTGTTCCCAGAGAGCGTCGGTTCGTTCAACTTTCCAGCAGAATTATTTACACCGCAAAATAATTAAAAAATCTATTTGGAACCAGGTTGGGTAGTGTCGCGGCGGGTTATAGACAGCGGCTGTCAGATCTCGTATTCATAAAGGACAGCCGTATCTTTCTGCGAACATTTCGGATAACGAACACGCTGCAATGATCCGACAGCAAAAATGCAACATAGTAATTACTCGTCTCGGGTCTGGCTTATAACTTTGTGGTTGAGACTTACGCAACCGGTCGCGTTTGCATAATCAGGTCCTCGGCGTCGGTCGAAACGTCTTTATCGTGCCGGTTCGTTTTACATAATTGTGCCGTTGCGCGTCATATTTTTGCTACAGAGGTGCCCCGTATAATTAAATACGCGAAAAACAGAACGGACACGAACGGCTCTTTTGACAGGAATACAGGTGTCCTGTACGTTTCATAATTAATGCCCCGCACGATTACGAAAAACGAAACGGTGGTTACTTTTTTCTATGAATTCTCACCACGCGATCACCCCCTTACGATCGATTTAAACTTGAATTACTGCATTCACCGGATTGCACACTGTGTATACACGTCGAATCAATTTCCTTTCCAATTGGATGCAGCGACGTTTGATTTATTTACGGCGGTTGACGTATGACAGTGGAATTATGTATGTTTTAAGAAATTGTATGAAATTTTCATACAGTTTAAATACGGACGGCAATCTCTGCCGGCAATAAACTGACGTCTCTAAATCTCTTTGATTTATTTATAATGTGTCTGCGGAACGGTTAAAAATAATATATTGGCGAAGGTGGCGGGGTCTGACATTTTGAAGGAGCACTTCGGAATTTTTCAATGTTGGGGCTTTACGACTATAGGACTGTGAAGTTGGAATTTTTGGAATTTTAGGACTTTGGAGTTTCAGAATTGTGAGACTTTAGGTCTTGCAGAATTTTTGGACTTTAGGGCTTATTACTGTGAGAGTTTAGAATATTGGAAATTGTTGAACTTTGGGATAGGTTTTTGGAACTTCGAGATTGTGGACTTTAGAATTTGTTAAATTTTTGGGCTTTGGAATTTTTCAACTTTGGGATTTTAGGACTATGGTACATTGAGATTCTGGGATTATAAATATTTGTAATCTGTGCACTTCGATTCTTATACGACTTGAAGACCTCAAGTCTTCAAAGTCTTAGAACTTAAGAGTTTCAGAATTTGTTAATTTTTAGACTTCGACATTTTCACACTTTTGGACTTCGAGATTAATTGAAATTTCCAGAATCTAGAAATTTTGTAACTTTGCAACATTGGAACTTATGATCAGTATCGAATAAAGACCATCGAATCTCGAAGTCATCATGCAACAGCAATTAGCATCGTACATTTGTACCATGCAAATAAAAGAGTGTTAACACGCGCGTGAATCGAATGAAAAGCAATCGCGAGTTACAAGAATACATCTCGTGGCTCGTGAGGGTGACGTACGCTCGCGCGAGCGCCCTACGGGAGCGTGCGATCCGCTCGCAGGTAACACGGCATCAGGATTAATTCCGAGCGGAGCGTTTCATGTCTCGCGGTCTCGCGCGACGCTCAGCTTGTTTTGAGTTTAAATACTTTCGCTCGAGCGAGCCGGAAAGAGGGTCCGGCTTAATTTATCGTGCGGTTTAAATACTGTTTGGGGCTCACGGGAGTCGAACGTAAGCGGCTGGCCAAAGAATCGCGCGTCGAACAACCGTTCTCGCTCGACGATTCCGCTCGAACAGAGTCGTGGGGATGAGGCGGACAGTCTTTGCCTCGCCACGAGCACGTTGGAAACGTTT
Organism: Megachile rotundata; assembly: GCF_050947335.1. Classification (NCBI taxonomy): domain Eukaryota; kingdom Metazoa; phylum Arthropoda; class Insecta; order Hymenoptera; family Megachilidae; genus Megachile; species Megachile rotundata. The sequence goes on along the minus strand of NC_134991.1, from coordinate 6,228,640 downwards.
TAAGAATCTCGAAACATCTGCTGCCACGGCTGACTGGGAGCCCGTGAAACACACAATCGGTCCACACACGTTCCTCGGCCCGATCTCGATTTTATCGCGACGATGCGCCTGTTACAGACGATACCGAGCCACTTCGATCCCGCCGATAAAAGTTTTTGTTTTCAACCTCTTGGGTCACTCCAAGTATGCTCAATTTTTGCGACGCGTTGAATCACGGCCAGACCTAGTTTCGATCTTTTATTATTGCGCAGTGCTTCGTAAGGATACGTCTTATTACACCTTTGGATATATTTGATGGAACTAAGAAAGCATCTTTTTAATACCTAACTTCTTTCGAAAAAGTCTCTGATATTTAATGCTATTGCGTATGAGAAGATATTCCTGTCTGACATATTGAATACCATGTGTGGTCATATGTAAACGTTGCAAACTCAGTCGAAATTATTATTGACAGAAAAACGAAAGAGTTAATATTGTGACAACATACACCAAGATTCTTAATAATCTGTATTATGAGTCTAACAAACAGTTAACTCATCCGTCGATAAAAGCAACCTGAATATTCAAAGTCATCGACCAAATCTGCGACTATACAGTCGAAAAGAATATCTGCTGAGCTTTTAATCCTTTCCGTATTCAATCTACGATAAACACAGCCGTTGTTTCGTTCAGGAATCTGGCTGTTGTTCCGCCGAAAGCGGCGAAACTGCCGCGAACGTAGCAGCGAAGTAACACGAGTTTTATTCGCGCGTAAAATTATGCAAATTCGCTAGCGAAATGGTGCTAGGTGGAAAACGGCAACGATCGCCGGCAGCGTTATGTTTGCTAGAAACGAGGCGATGCCGAGAATCGGCGGGATCGAAAAACAGGCGCGAAACTGTGCTATGAATTTCAATTTCTCCCTCGCCCCGTCCATGAATCGCAATTTAAGATGGAAACTTTGTCTCGCTGGTGGCAAAAGGTAACGCCCGTATCCCGCGCGAAAATCGCTTTCGACCAGATCGTATCGGTGCCCCCCTTTTTACCTTTTTATTTCGGGAACGTTTCAATTTCCCGTATTCCTTGAACGACCCATTTGTGCTCTTTGGTCAGCGACGTTATGCTTTTTCCAACATTCGATAAGTAATGCATTCGCCCGGTTCGTGACCAGAACCGGGAAACTGGATATTTCGATCTTCTAACACCTTCGATAAATGTCCCTCAGAGTTCACATGTTTTCCGTAGTCTCAATGGTCTGGTAATATTCACCATCTTTCAATCACTTCAAAAACACTTAATCTCTGTTCCTATTCGTCTACAATCTCTTTTGCATAACATTTTGACTTTTCAATTAAAATAACATTTTTTTAATATAACAGGTCATTCAGTTCATCTTGTAACCTTATGAAGTCAGAAATATAATACCATTAAGAACACCGTCCACCATTACAAAAATGCATGCTCTCATACCGCGTAAAGCTGGTCATGGAATGGTTTCCAAGAAAATGGTCCACCGTGTTCTATCAATAGACAGAATCTTTCTCGAATCTCCTTCAGCAATCACGGAGTGAATACGCTCGTTCGAAGCATGTTCGATCGCCGTGATTCGAAGTTTGGTTTCGATGCGCAGCAGCCATGTCTCAATATTTGGGAAGATATAATCGGCTTATAGTGTTCGGACGGTAACTCCGGACTTGGGCCCTACCTGACTGTTCGCGTTCCACGAACGTGACACGTGAACGGGTCCGGATATCTCGGTAGAAAGAATAACAGAAGCAACGGGTGCAAAGGGTGAGAGAAGGAGGGGCGAAGAGGGACACGGAGAGACGAAGGGCCTGTGGACGTGGTATCGACTCGGTGAGGAACACGAGATTTCAATTACTCGGCTACCATTTCATCAAACCGGGACTCTTGGCCGCTCTTCTCGTGGCCGAAAGACCCTTCCAAGTAGCCACCACCTCACGGTTCTCGTGTCATTTCTAACGAGCGACGAAATGGGACAGACCTGCATACCGAGCGAGCTCTTGTCTTCTGCGACCTGCTCTCTGGGAACCGATCGATTTTCGAACGTGGCAACCAAATTCATGAATACAACCTGCTACGACTTTTTTACGGCTCGCGAGAAACATGATTCATTAAAACTACATGAATATTCAATTCGACATTCCCTTTGTGGGACATCGTTTAGGGGAACAGCGCGTGGAAATTTGATGTTACTCATTGTAGTCAAAACCTTGCCTTAGGATTCAAATATGGGATCTGCTAGCGAACAATGTTGGGGGATATGAGGAAGGGATATGTACACTTCGACATGTTTCACATGTTCATTTCGGTGACTCGATTGGGTATCTACTTCTGTTAGAAACATAGCTACTCTCATATCACGCAGAGAACTCTTTTTCAATTCTGATTACGAAAAAGATTGTCAGTGTCTTATATGACATGAGAGACTTGTGGTGTCTTTTCAGTAATCACTTAACTGTAATCAAATGTCAACCATGTTTATATAAGATCATTATAGTATCAGATTCTTGTAGACCAAGTTGCATAAATGTTTGTGACAGCTCATTCACGTTCGACATCTATTAAAAATAATCCGAGACACGTTGAACAATTTTATAATGTGACCCGTTGAAAGATATGATAATTGAAATGCATCTAGCATCTTCCTTTTCTCAAAATGTAGACTTCGTATAACAAAAGAGGTCAGCAAACGCTGAATCAGTTGAATAGAATGAGTATAGCGACACTGCAACGAATGCAAAAACGGTTGAATAAGAAACAAAACATCGATAGAGGATTTTTCGGAGCAGGTACGACGCTATCGGGCAAGGATATCGTGAGCTTCCGGAAGCAAAGCGGCAAGCGCAAAGGGTTGCAAGCTTAAAGCGTTCTCCCGGAATCTGTTTTCGAATGGAACTCGATGGAATTAGAAACGCGAGAGGGATAGGGTAGAAGGTAGAATTCGTACGAGCGTTTATCGGGTCGGATCTAAGTGGATCTGCGCGATACGGGATAATCTCGGTATTCATCCGAAGAAAGAGGGCAAATAAAGGGACAGGGACGCAGGTCTTATCTACCTCGGTGGAACTACTAGAAACTACCTGGTAGGCCTGTGCGCTTCTTATCGGCTTCCTGGAGCTCGTTAATGCTCGCCGATACTAATTAACCAGACGCGGGCGTTTGTCATCGACGCCGCGTTTCCGGTGAAATTTTCAAGCTGCTTCGCGGAAAGTGCAGCCGGTGTATAAGGGCAACTACGCGGTCAGATAAGACCCCGTTTGTATCTGGAGATCGAGTATAATTGCCTGCTCGCTTATGGAAAACTGAAAGAGGATTGGCGCGTCGTTCAGCTTCGATGAATCCTCGGAAGTCATTAGCAGTTCGCGCGATAAATATTATAAGCGCCAGCAAGAAATCCGCCCTGGCTTATCTGTGATTAACGATCGGAACAAAACACTCGGGTCGTTTCTTTTTGTCGCTCTGCTTAATTGGAGCGTGTGTTCGAAGCATTTTCTCATTTCTCTGCTGCGACAATGATTCGATGATCGCTGCAATTAGATTCAGTTCACTAGTCGCGAGGAATGTTTTTACGAAACCTGGTCAAAAGTTTTGGATGATTTTGAATTGTCACTTTGTGAGGAGTTGATCGCTGTGTTAGACTGAGTGCAACAAAATTGCGGGTCGTTCGGAGAAATACGTGAAAGCGTTACGAATTTCGTGCAGCGCTGCAGTTCCTTTTTTCACTTTGGTGAATCATTAATGGTGAGTAAATTGAACTTTGTTGTTTCGTCCAACTCGGTATTTATCTACGCTCTATCGTATCGACGCTAGCAATAAATAATCTATTCACCCGCGTTGTGTTCCATTCTCTACCTCTACTTTATCGAATAAATTGAAATTATTAAAATATTTCGACGATTGTTTCAATGAATCAACATTTAATGTTCTTCAATTGTTAACTAGATGGCAGGTGATTGCAGGAGTTTCAATTTGACGATTCAACTGATATAACTGTATCACATAGTATGAATTACAAATATAAACTCCGTCTCATAAATTGCAATCAAAGCGATCGAAGTTGGAGCAAAGTCGTTCGACAGAACAGGTGTCAAATGGTTTCCTCCCATTTTCGATCGCTTGTTCGCTCTAGGAAATGTTTTCCCCGCAACGCAAAATATATTCACGCCGAAGGGTAGATCTGGGAGGAGAATCGGGCGCTGAGGGAAGTTTACTGGCGGTGAAGAACAGAGAGGGTGTTCCGGAGTTTCGGGCCTGCCGCTTAAACACTGCGGTGTTACATAATCCGTCGGGATTAACCGTAGTCGCGCAGGATTAACTCCAAGAGACGGATTTCTAGTCCTCCGTCGGATACGCTCGGTCGACCAAAAATATCAAATCGACATCATCGACATCTTTGACAGATCGTTCGTGTAACCCTCTTCTACGAATCCTTTGCGGGAATCTTGCAATCGTGACTTGCAATTCTTTATTTACTTTAAAAACTAAAGACTTTGTTCTTTCATATTCGAGGTTATATTTTTTATGAATGTTGGAAGAAATTTGAGAGTTTATAAAGTTAATGATAATTGAAACAAGTTGATTTTTTTTTAAAAATGTTATTCACAATGACTTTTCCAAATTATATTTCAGTCATGTTTATCAGGTATTGGAGTCTTTATATTTACATTCCTTGACACATTAATTTGTACATCTAATAATTGTTAAAATAATGTTCATATTAAATAATTTTTACATCTACTGTATTTGATAATTCACACGTAATTGTAAATATTAACACTCTAAATATATTTTTGCCAGAAATAGTGGACCTTCAGTAATGCTTGAGCATCACTGAAATTTCAAGATGGCGTACCGTTGCGAAGGCATTAATTCGTGTTAATTATTTTCGATCATTCTCCTAGACCATTTTTCATCCAGCACACGCGTCCTTTAAATTTCCTTTTTCAGTTCGCCTCTTTTTATCAAGATACACAACGATCCTCGAATATTTATTTTTGCATGCTGGTCCGAAAGGTCGCGGCGTTACGTGTTTCGAGGTTCAACGTTCCCGCGCCACGCGATATTTAACTGTGCCATAACGCGATATTAATATTCGGGCTAAATCGGCCCGTACATCATCGCGCAGAGGGCAGCAGGAAAAAGGCGAGCCGCGAATCCGCACGACGTCGTGGAAACACGGACAAGAACATCGAACCGGTGGAATTATTACGACAGAATTCCGAGAAGGCGGCGAGAAATTTCTTTCCCTCGGCGCGGACCTTGTGAAACACTCAATTTCGCGTGGTTTTTATCTTCATTTTTCTTTTTCGCGGTATCGTTTCTATTTTGCTTCAATTAATTTTATTTTTGATTTTACTCATTTTTTATGGGGTTATTGAATACTGGAATTTCGATTAAATCTCAAAGGATATTTCTGAACAAATTCCTGAACCTTGAGTTCGCAAATTGGCAAATCTCAAAATCAAGTTTAAAATAAAAATTTGCAAGTAAATCCTCAAATTTTCAATTTCTCAACATTCACCCTTAGGCATACAAGTTCTTAATTTTCTTAATCCCCGTCACTAAATAACGATTGAAAGCACCGTATTGGCAAAGAAATAAAATCTTCCGTTAATGGAAGAATACTAACGGTCAGTTGTCCCTGGAATTAGATTAGAGCGAAGTGCGTTAGCCGAAAGTCGGTGATTAAAGGTAGATTACTCGAAGAGAGGGTTAAGAGTCGAGGAAGCAACGTCAAAAAAAAAAGGAAGAAAAAAGGGAAAACAGAAGAAGAAGAGGGGGCAACGTGGAAAGAATGCATCGTAGCAGAAAAGATCGTAAAGTCCTGACGCACCGGGACGTCACGCGAGTCGACATCCGGCGAACGAGCCGGAGAAGAAGGCCGAGCGACAAAATCGTAATCTCGCCAACACGTCGGATAATTATTCAGATATTCCTGAGAAGAATGTCCGAGGTATCTAGATACCTTTAATGGGGCAAGCTTTCAGCCGTTATCTGGCCAAGGCTCACTCGGGCTTTTACTCGGCTGAGTCGCCCGCGCAGATAAAATACACTCGTAGTCTTCGTCCCCCCAATATAATTAACCGCTATCGGGGCACACGGGCGTAACCGTTTTTTTCTCCTCTCGTTCGTTCCTTCGTTCTTCTTCTTTCTTCTTCTCTTCGCCGTTTCTTTTATTTCCCTTTTCCTTTTCGGCCTTTTGTCGTTCTTTATTTCGTCCTGGATCGAAATTCCATTACGAGCCATTTATTTTATGCGTGCGTGATCGTCGTCCAACGTCGTCCACGTCTGGTCGCCGGAAAGAGGCGACCACGATAAGAGGCGAAGTCGGTTGTGCCTCTAAACTGATGTCGTTATATGCGAATAAGCGGCCACTCTCGCGGGACTAAGTTGAAACTATAAAGTTTTCGAGTGTCGAATTGTTTTATTCTTCCATGTTTCATCCACGAAAATCCCTGCTTTCGTGGACATTCGAAATGTTACTGATTTCTGGACATATGGTGCGTAGTACAGGTGTCATCGATTACTGATTGACACTTAATGAGATATCGATGATATCATTAAGGACGAAGGGAGGGGACGATCACGAATAATTTTAATATCTTTCATTTCTGTTTAAAACTGATTCTCATTTCTGTTTCATATATAATCTGATTTCACTTAATTTGCTACATCACTTTTTAATTCAAATATATTACTACTAAAACAAATTTAATTTGCCAGATATTTCCTGAAATTGATACATGCTTTTTTTTCTGTTTTTTTCATGCTTCTACAAATACTTGTACAGACGTCCTCTAAAGTCATCTCCAAGTCCAATTTCCAAAGAATTTTCTTCAGAAATATTTCGAATCATTGAATGCTGATCAGGTGAATTAGATTTCATAATCTCCTGCGAAAATTGAGCGTGAAACGAGCAGAGGCACGTAGCAGGCGCGTGCAGGGCGACGAGCACAAGGATCGTCTGGGCGATCCTTATGCGATAACCGCGTAGGAAGAGCGGCGTGGTCATTGTGTTATCGGTGGTGGTAACGACGTGTCTCGGGAGCGTTCGTAGCAGCTGTCGTAGTCCTTAAGAAAGAAGCATCTGGGTCCTGATACGGGATGCACGCGAGAGTAGGGTCCGTTCGTGTTAACGCGTCCTCGCGTGGTCCTTTTCGCGATTTTTTCAAGAGCTTGCACGGAGTGGTAGGAAGAAGAGAGAAAGACTCGTGCCTCGAAAGGAATATCAATTTTGAATCCGATCGGTGGATACTTTCGGTTGTTCCATCTCGAGACGACAACGAGTTCCCTTCTTCCTTTCGGACCGGTCCCAAACTGGTTCCTTTCTGTTCGCTCGAAAGAGTCCCGGCTCGCGGCGGACGTCGACGGACGATTCGTTATGATCGTGAATGTCGCTATCTAGATTTGGGGGAGAAAAACGAGCAGAAAGTGGCAGCTCTGCTAATTGGTGATCCAACGCGACGGCTGAACCATCCGCCGGTTTCTTCCTTTTGTCCTCTTTCGATTTGTCCTCTTGCGATACGTTCTGGCCCTCGATAGACGGTTAATTTAATTAATGCGAGTCTAGATTCCATTTACATCGCGTAGGTGAATCGTGAAATTTGCTGGGGAATCGTAGGCGATTCACCACGTGGGTTGCTGGTCCATTAGCCAGTTCTCTTCCTAGAGAAACCTTTGTTTCAGAACAAGAACGAAACGTTGAGCTACAGAATTTATTTACGATTATAACTATGGAAATCGGAATTCAATCTTCGCAAATGGAGATTCACATAATCTTATACGAGTTGATTTTGCGGACTGATTTATCTCTAGGCATGTTCTGGTGTAATCGAACAATATATAGCAATACTTCGTTGCACAAGTGGTAATTTTGAAGCGCAGCAGCGAGTCCTTCCGGTGAAAAGTATCTCGAGCTGGTCGCGACGAAAGCAAGCCAGCCAGTCGCACGTTATTTATTTGGAGCTCGACGACTCCCGCATCAACATAGTATCTACGTCGAGCATCCGTCGCCATCCTTCCTCGCGGGCTGATTAATGAGCTGCCTCGACCTGTTCTCGTGCGCTGGAATCGGATACGCGAAAACGGCCGGCTAACATTAATAACGACATGCTAAAGTTTGTCCGGCGTACATATGCCGCTGATCTCGAGCTCGATATCGCGGGAAACAAGAGCAACGACGTTGGTTACATCGTAATTAAGACTCCCGCGGACCACTTCCGATTCTGTCTGACCGTATTTCGTTTGCATCCCCTTAGCACTGCGTATCCAAGCTTTAATGAATCACTGATTTGGGGGGTCGATATATAAGTCTGTTGTATCGCCATGTTCGTTCTGTCACTACGCAATAATGTGACGCATTGTATTGTTAAAACAATTTTTAAGTTCATGTTTAATAGATTCAAGTTGTATTGTCACGTTAGAATGTCACGTGTGAGATGCGACAGATTATCTCGGTTACCATGCGTTGAATGGTCACACATTAGGTCCTCACCATGCGTTAAATCCTTAGGCGCCAGATTACTACGTGACCGATTACCGCGCACCAGATTACTGAGCGCTCGATTACTACACCTCAGGTCTCCAATTATCAAATTATCAGACGAGTTAGACCACCACGCGTCAAATCTTATATGCTAAATTCCTATACATCGAATCTCAACGTGCCGAGTCACCACAAGTCAAAATACCACGCATCAAATTAATACACATCAAATTACTACACGCTACATTACTACGCGGTCAATTATCACGTGTCCGAATACTACGCGTTAGATCACCACGCGTCAAATCTTGCATGCCAAATTCCTACACATCGAATCTCTACACGCCGAGTCACCACAAGTCAAATCACCACGCATCAAATTAGTACACATCAAATTACCACGCGCTAGATTATTACGCGTTCAATTATCACGCGTTCAAATACTACGCGTTAGACCACCACGTGTCAAGTCCTTATGCATCGAATCCCTACATGCCGAGTCACCACGCGTCAAATGACTATGCACCGAATTACTACGCATCAAATCACCACACACCAAATTACTACACGTCATATTACCACATGTAAGATTTCTACGCGTTAGACCACCACGCGTCAAATCTCTGTGGTCCTACGTATCCAATCCCCATGCGCCAAATATCTACCAAATCTCTACATAGTCACTACGTGTCCAGAATACCACAGGTCAAATCACCACGCGTCGACTGCTACCACACGTTATGTTACAAGTTCATTCATTTGCCTTCTGAACTTTGAAATGAGATAAAATTAGGCGAAGAAACTCCACCGGAAAAGTGTTTCTGGATGAAGACTCCAATTGGAACCATTCATTAATAGCAAGATGGTTTCAATTATTAACATACTTATGTGACGTAGTAGGTAATATGAATATTTTGAACACGATTTCCGGTGCCAGTCTCTATTTTTAATGAACTGCGGCTGTCCGAATAGTAACAGTAATACTAATGGTTAAAGGTGACACGAAATTTAAGCTTCAAGATGTATCAAAATAGCGGTAGATTGGAAATAACCGGTATCGTAATTTTCCGGCAGCGATCGCGCTACCGGAGTGCAGTAAATGAAAAAATAATGAATGGAAGTGCGCTGGAACTAACTTTTGACGCGCTTTAACCGGGAACGATCGCCTGCACACTTCGGGCACATTTTTAATACCGAAGATATTTTTAGTTGGAATTGAAATAGGTGACCTGTAGGAGGACCAGCGTCTGAATGTTGAAAAAGTAATGATGCATCGGCTAATGTCAAATGTACCCAATTGAATACCGTTATCATCCATTAACATCGCATGAATAGCGTACATTCTCGTCATTAAATAATTTTAACTAACAATAACTACTGTTACTACAAATAGCAGTAGGTAAATGTAATTAACAGCACATATCAGCAATATGTGAGTACTGTTTCTGTCATGTATAATGAATTGTGAGATGATATACCAGAGAAGGACTCTCATTCACGAGGTCCACATCTGAACGAAGGTCCACATTTATTAGATTACTTCAGCAAATTGCAAGAATACGTAAATAGCTCTATGATTATAGAATAGTGGGCTTTTATCAATGGTTCCTTCTTACGTAACAAGAGTAATATTAATAAGAGTGCGAATGTTCATGTGTCGCGCAGTAAATCCTTCAGTAACACGAGCAAACGCAGCGGCTGTCAATGCACAGAGAAAGCTTCCAGCACGATTTCCGTTCGCAGTCTGGATGGAAGAACGCTTTCTTATATAAGAAACGAAGAACTTAACCGAAGTCCTTCTCGCAAGTCGAATCAGGATGAGGCGGGGGCGGGACAGCAGGAAACGAGAACGGACTCGGCTCTTTCTTCGACTTTTCATCAAGCCGCGAGAATGGTTTTCGATTAAGGCGCTGGATTGGCGGAAGTGGAATTGGAACGAGATCTTGAGGAGACAGGAACGAAGAGAGAATAAGCACCGGGGACAAGTGGTTAATTACGGTCACCGGCTATAAGCCATCACGATGGCTAACTCTTCTCGTTTAAGTTACTGATCGTGCTTCCCGATTAGCCGAATAGCTATTTGTCCGCGCGGTAAAATCGGACGGGCTCGCCGATTTCCGGTCGAGGTGTTGCAAGATTCGTTTATTTTTTTTTTTCTTGTCCTCCCTTCGATTGTATTTGAACCAGATAAAGAGTCAACGTGGCCGGACGACTAAGCCAGCCGTGGCTTTTGTCACCGGGCATTATCGAGCGCGGCTAAAGTTTTCGTATGAATGGAAGGTAATCTGATTTCCGGTGGGTCAATGTTCTCTGGAAATTGCGGTGACCCTTGGCTCCGACGTTCCGTGAACTGAAAGAAGATTAAAGTCCTGGAGTTCGAATTTGAAGCGATCCCTACGGAACTTGGAAACTGTGACGTGACGTCTTCTTTCGCGAATCCTCTTACCTCGATCCCGTTCAATAATTATGCATCACGAACGGTTCCCATGCACTTCGTGCTCTGAGGAAACTTGATCGACTCGGTCGTCGATGACGTTCGAAAATCCACCCTCACTGTCACCAACAATACCCTCCGTTGTTTGTAGAAATCCACTCTGATATATCGTTCATTCCTTATCGGATCTGCATCAAACGCATCATTCTTTTTTACGTATATTACACGTCATGACCAGGAAATTATCTCTAGAATGGAAGGTCTGGAAGGTCCGCCCTGCTGCAAGGTCTTTCCTTTAACGGGTCCCTAAAGTTTTCGTGCGAAGAAGAACGAAAATGTTAGGTATCATCGCGCGCAACGAGATAGGGAAACCTTCTTGAAATTACCTCTCGAGTTGCCGAGGGTTTGACCCTTCGAGCTGTCGATTCTCGCAACTGTGGGTGTTCAATTACGGACGCTGTGTACACAGGCTTTCCGTGAGACTCAGCGTTTTAAGGAAACGTTTGTCGATCGTGGTTGTCCCCATCGCGCTTTTTCTACGAATTCTCCTCGCCACGCTTCGATTCAATTAATTAGCGCCTTTCAACGAACAGAAACGACGTCTTTGCCCCGGCGAAATCTTCTTATCGTTATTAGAACATTTGCAAAACGAATCAAAGTTTCCGGCAGAAGTGTTCGCATTAATCATCGAGCGTAATATCTACTGATTAAGATTCAACAGGTTTGAACGATTCAGTGTTCCACTCGAGACCTCGATCGATCGATGTCTATCGATATAACGAGGTTCGAGTGTAGCACATGTTCAATGTACCATGAAGGCTAAATAAATTGTAGACTGTAGAATAATAGCGTAATATAGGAAAATGGAGAACACCAAACATTTCGTTTTTTATTAAATTTCTTTTTGGATTCAAGTTGAAGTGAAACTGTTAGTCACGTAGTTTACATTTCAATCACTTTACGTTTGTAATTAATTACAATTAATGTAACGATGCTTACTATATTCTACATGTGTGGTTTTGGATATCATTTCACATCAACACGTATGATCTTTATACTTATTCATGATAGTTCATTACAGCAGCTTAGCAAACGAATAGCATACTAATGTAGGAAAATAGTAGAACATTAGTAGTATAGTTCAATAATAAAACAGTCAAAAACTTTAATAATAATATTATAGTACAAGTGTAGTACGATATAAAATATTAAAATGGTAGAACTGTGGTGTGTGGTATGTGTGTGTTGGACATGGGTGCATAATATGAATGAAGAGTGTGGTGTGTGGTATGTGTGTGTTGGACATGGGTGCATAATATGAATGAAGCTTGCGTATGGTATGATTGAAGTTTGCATGTAATGAAGGTTGCTAGAAGATTGTCTTTTTGGTGCGATTGAATGTTTTGAGAAGAAGCTGAGAGGGCATTGCTTTGTGAGAGTTTGAGAGGAAAAGACGTGAGAATTTTGTAATTTGAGAAGTTTCATCTTTGTGTTGCAATTCATTAATTATACCCAGTAATATTTTGTTAATAAATTTCATGCATTATATTTAATTATTAGAAATTATTCTACAGAACAGTATAATAAAACAGCCTAACATCAAATCAACACAACTGCAAAATAATAAAATCCAAGAACACCTCAAATTTGAACAAGATTTCTCGTTTGTATCTTTTCCACCACGTTTACGTTTCTATTTGTCAACGAGCTTTACCGCGAAGCTTTGAAACGATTCTCGCGGCGTTTGACGGCCCTTAACGACCAACGAAACGAAATCTCTGGGTTCGGAAGGAGATCGGGTCGAGGACCGGAACCGTCAATCGGATTCATCCGGTCGGATCATCCTTCGGGCCGGGATAGAAAACGAAGGACAAGGCGGATGCCTGCGAGACGCGGCCGCTCCTGTGTTTGGACAAAGATCACGGATTGTCCCTCGGGCTAATGAGATTCCCCTTGTCACTGTGCACGATCTGACGATGCGACGGCGGCGGCGAAGGATTTTGCAAGGAGAAATTCTGCCGGGAACTCCTTGTTAGCCGGAGGCTGACTGCGGCCGGGGATCTAACGGCTGGTGTCGATTTCCCGGAAGGTCAAACGCTCGCTTCTCCTTCGATTCGCCATTTATGAACGATCTGTTACTATCGGTTTCCCGGAACTTATTCAACTTTTTCTTTTAATGACGCTTGTCGGTTGTACTCCTCGAAAGATGATCGCTGATACCGTAAATAAAATACGTTTAAAATTGTGGAAGATAATATCTGTGGATATTATATCCCTGTACAATGTAAATTTTTCATGTTGCCGGTTGACTCGATAAAAGTTTGCAATTTTGAATGTCTATTAAGAGATAATAATCTATTTGTTATGTAGAAATTCGATAGAAGGCGCTTTGTGCGAAGTGGCCGTTGAAATTTCACTTAACATGCACCGGAATAATTGAATCTTGCCTTTCTTTTTTTCTAAATGAATATAGAATTTTTATGCATTAGAACGCTATTCTAACTAGAAGCAGCATCGACACGAACAAGCCTGGTGTATCGACAACGGGGCCCGATTTGCATACAGAGCGAAATCGTCGTTTATCAAAATCCCTCGTTTACAATGTACCGTGAGGCGAAAAACGCCGCAAACACTTGGCGGGAACACCGTGGGGGTCGGGCTTGTATGGAAATTTAATTATCTATCTGGTTTAACGCGATAATTCAGTCCATCGAGATTAATAGAATACAACGAAACACGAGCGTGTGCCCGTTTTAATATTGACACTCGCTAAATCCTGCTCAAACCGACCGCCGTTCGATTATTTAATTAAAATATTCGATCGACGCGCGCGATGCTCGCTTTTCACGGTTCAACGGAACAATGTAAAACACCATGTCCGGATGCTCATCGATTCGAAAGAACCGAAAATTTCATGAATAAACGGCACGGTTGACAGCTACACGATCGATTACACGAATTCTCGGGGCCGCGACAAGGAAATTCGCCGTACGAACATGGCCACGATGTTTCGCAAAAATACTCAATTGCCGTGCACTGGAAACAGTTCGGATCCGATTGCTCAAAAGTGGCACGCCTTATGTCATAACACGCCGGCCCGCGGCACCGACCGGTTGATCCACTTCGTGATAAATGCGAGTGTCACACGCGCGCCACAATAAATCAACCGCCGTTGTCCCTTTCGACGGAGGAGATTTTTGCACGGCCCTGGGTGACAACGCACCACCGGATAAAATAATAAATCGACCGACGTTCGCGCGGGACCAACGTTATTATTTCGCGAGCCTCGCGAACTTCATGCCACGAAATTGATCCTAAGTTTCGGGATGTCTTTCCAACTCTAATAGCTCTCCAAGGACAATGATACCTTTCACTAACCTTCAAACTTATTTTCAACGTTAACATTCTTTGAATAAATGTTTAAACCTCATGTCAGCCGTATTTCACTGTTTATATTTCAGCTCATCATTTCATGAGGTACGTGTTAACTTATGACAAGTATTTTTATTGAATATTTTAAAGTATATGTAATAAAAATGCCGTTGATGTCAAGATTAATATTCAGAACTTACTTTTTACAGTAAATGTTTATTATGTTCATCGCCAGTCATCAATACGCACTTTGTCTAAAGAATTATGTGTGTGAACCATAAATTTCTACTTCTTTAATGATATATAATTTTACTTAATACTTTAAAGTATGTCTGTGAAAAGTAGCTAGTTATCAGAGCAATCAATAAAGTTGAAAATAAAAATACTATTTATTAAGATTTTTGACGAATTCTACACTAGTGTTCAAAGCGCTAATTCGCTAACACACTTTCATTATCGAATTTACTGAAGTATATCTACAAAAATATTTGAATAAATTTAAGAAAATGAATATATTTATGAAAATGACATCACTCGAGAAAATTGCTAAGAATTTCCTTTCGTAACTTGTGACATGTAATTATGAACGTTTATGCAAAACATATGTTACACACCTATGAAATATTTTCTTGAAGAAATCCATCAGTTTCTTATAACATGAATTTTGGTTGCGACATGAACATCTGCAATCAACGCACAATAAAATTACAAGAACAATGTAATAAATAGGTATTGTTAAGTTGCATCATGCATTCTTGGTTTATTGCAGAAAGTGTGTCGCATAGTTCGTCAGTTAAGGTACCGTTGAATCGTGTTCTATCACTTTCATGGCATTCGGTACAGTCGTAAGAACAATTGAATCGCTAGAAAGGATCGATCACCGTCTATCCCGTGTCCCGACAATTGTTAATCGTGCGAAGGTGTTCCGTTCGTGCAAGCGAGCAGAACTTCTTGCAATTTACGCGTAGGCGGCACCGAAGGCAGGCCGGTTTTTGCCTCGTTCTCGATTGCAAAATCCCTCGGTCTGTTCATAGATTTCACCGTGAATCGCGTGTTGCCGGTTTGCGTGAGCAAAGACAAGCCGCAAAAAGCTCTGTTACGCTTGTAAGCGTTGTCAGCGTTGCACTTAGCCTGGCGCGTTATACGATACCGTTTCGCGTAGGGGAGAAAAAGAATGATGCACGAACATGGACTGTAATTGTTTCGGAAACGCGTAGGGGTTAGTTTGATGAGCGAACGCGTCTCGAAAGTTTGTGCGCCGTGTAACGAACTTGAGAACATCCCAGGAATTGAATGACACGTGTTTAGCCGACATTTTTAATTAGATATCGTTGAATGCGAATATCTTTTCATAAATACTTCTGTAACTTTTAAATTCGGTAACAACTAAATTAAATTCTTCTATTTAACGCTATATATTTCTGACATATTTGTCCATCACATTTATTATGGAATATTTTTTAATTTTCTCGGCAAAGATAAAAATACGGAGAATAATTTTTTGCCGTCTCGTATGGTTTTTAATTTTTTACGTACAACGGAATACGTGGAAGTTTTCCGATTTTTAAATTGGCAAACTCTTAAATTTCTGTAACTGAAGTTAAAAATTCATTAACCTACGTCACTTGTACACGTGAATATTTCGTATATATCTTACCCCTTCTCACGTTTACTTGTAACTTCAATTACCCCCAGTAATTTCGTTCATAATATGTACTTTCATGTTTATTAACTCGGATTTCTAGAAAAGACTAATTTTGTTGAATTTCAACATGAATTTACTTTTCTGGAAATATGAGATAAAATTGTTTTAAGAGTTTTAATTACATTCCGTGGTACTACCGTTTGAGTGCCTGCCAGGAAAAAGGACTTAATAAATTTAATATTAAGAAAATATTTTACTGAAGCTTTGCCCTCTTCGATTCAAGTATGTTTCATGTAGATTGAAATGTGAATCGAATTTGAAGTTTATTATAGATATACCTGTATTAAATTTCTTCGACTGTAACCTAACCTAACTTTTATGTTACGTAACTAATTTAATTTTTTAACATGGAGGCAACTGTTGGAAAGTGATATTAGAAGAAAAAGTGTAAAATATAGAAAACGAGAGTAAAGAGGGAATTTTCGTTATTGTTATCTGAGAGGTCGGTCATCGAAGGGTTAATAAAGGACGGCGGCTGTTAGCATCGAACGTTGACGATCGTCCGGCAATTATAACGGTGAAGTATCGATTCGTGCCTTGCTGGAGGTAATCAGAGCTCGGTGCTGTTGTACCTGTCCGCAGGATTCCATCGAAGGTCATGGCGACCGGTCGTGGGTACCGCTATAACTTTACTTTCGTCCCGTTGAATCGCTCCCGTGTGTTTGCGCGCAGCCGATTAACCGATACAACGATCATCATTATTACCGACGTTAAACGCTTTCGACGAACCACCTCCGCGAATCGGAATCAGACCACCGTCCTATGAATTATGTACGGCATAATTAAACGAAGTAGCCGTTGATTAAAGTAGCGATAAAGCTCCTCCGGAGGTGTTTGCGCATCGACCACGACGAAGTACGGCGCCGTGGAGCCTAGAATAATTTCCATTACTAACGAACAGCCGGAATTAATAGAACTCTCAACGCTCGTCGTAGATATACGAGCTTGCACGTCGAGAAGTTCGCGTCCAGATCGATGCGATCTGTTTTAATTCAATTGGCCGACGCAATCGGGAGGAAAGGAACGAAGGGTAAACGGAGGTCGGTAAGGTGAAGAAGAAAGAGGAGGATGAGTCAGGTAATCGAGATGGAGCCGAGGAAAGGGGAGGATGAAAACGGTTCGCGTAATTCGTCGGGTCGACCCAGTGACAAACGTTCGCCACCTACGCCAATGCTCGCACTTATTTAGGAGGGATTAAGAAGCTCTCGTTTTCGTCGGCAATCTTACTCACCGTCTTTTTCCTTTTTTACACCACCTTTCCTCGCCAGCTCGTAACTTTGCTGTACGTAAAGCAAACCACGATGGGTTGCCTGCTATTACGAATCGATTGTTTCCCAAATTAACTCAACTACCCTCTTTTTTCTCTACCTTCCTTCGATTCAGAGATTAACTTCGATTAGGTCATATTCTTATATACGTGTTGCATAATGGTGCACTCTAAAGTGAATCGAATTTGATTTCTGGATTAACAATGTCACTTTCTGATAACATATTGTACTTACAAAATTGACAGGACATCTTTATCAAGCCATACATGTAAATACTTCTTTAAGATTATATTTTATACCTCATCTTTGACGATCATTAACAATTTGTCCTTGTGCAAACACAGTATTCATTGTTACAATTATATCATTTCATTAATTATACACATATAGTACACATAATACACATATAGTATAACATGTCGGATATTCTTCAGTCTTGTTTTAGACATTTATGACAGTAATATTTAAACATCAAACATACAGTAAATATAATGTTATTTATGATTAAAAACCAGCAAATTTTATAGCGACTCTAAAATTTTTTGCGAAGAATACAACGAAGGAGAGATCGAAAGTACCGAGGGCGACAACCCTCGTGAAATTAGTGTATTCTCTGGTAGTGGCCGTTCGTCGACGTTTGCTCATGGCGACGGAAGCAATCGCTATTCCATGAATAGCAAAAATTTACTACTTGCCGAGGGCACCGCCTCTCATCCCTTTCTTCCATCCATAGGAGGGATGAAAAAGCGCATCCTGACTGGCTTTCGAAGCAACACAACCGCCAGAAGGGAGCCGAGACCCGATAATAAATGTCTCGAACACGCGTTCCAACTTTCAAAGAAATTAGAGTGGATCGGTACAGAGACACGAGCTCTCGTCGCGACAACCAGCGAAAAAACTAGAGAACGTTTTCTTCTCATCGCTCAGGAAACAATCGAACCGGATATACAGGTGTATAGGACCGTGCACGCGACGCAATGATTCACGGGACCTGGTTTTTTGCAATCCGTTTATTTCCTCTTCGATTTACGATTGCAGTAAAACATAAGTTACACTCCCCTGCCGTTTAAGCGTGACACTGTCAATTCCGTAATGTGCCATAAAATTGATTCATCGCGACTCGTCTCGATATCAGGGAACAAATAGCTGCCATCTTCCTGGGTCATCTCCTAAGTAATTTTTCTGAGACTTTCGTTTGAAACAATGAACGATTTCGAGAGTATACATCACATTTCAAGACTTTTTACGATCTTCGCAAATAAATTTTATTGGACTATCAAATTATGTTTTCTGGCTGCTATACGTTCTTCAAATGAAATCACAACATATGTAGTATATATCAAGAAATTTTTATGTATGACAAATTAATAAATGTTCCTATTATTTATACTAATTTGAAAAGTAACGAAAGTGGACTCGAGCTAAATGGACTTTAAGGAGCAGCCTTCTCGTGTAAAGAAATAATTATCGATAACTGGAGTTAGTAAATGGGGTCACTCATCAATAAGCACGTCTCTATGGTGAAATCGTTGTAGGAACGATTTTACAGGAATTTCCGTTAACTCGAGCAGTAATTTGATTCCTAGGATTTGGATCCAGCGGGAACTTGATATCGGTTAATAAGCAGCTATCCACGGAACGGCGTATTTGGCCGGTAATGAGAATCTCGAAGGAAAAAACGGCTGACGAAAGAACAGCGAAAAATATCATCGTTCGTGTATTAAATTTTTATTGAAAACTCGTCTAGCTATTACGACGGGTCGGCGGTGTTCGGTTTCAGCGTGGAAAACCGTACGAAGCCGCGAACAGGTCGAGCCACGAAGATTCACCGTGAACGCCAGATTACTTTTTCTTTTCCTCCCACGGCCGTGATATCCGATATATTCAGGCACATCCGGTATACGGAGGAAGGTTGACGTTTTATGAGACGCGACGCGGTCTCTGCGTCGGCTTTTAATGAGGATCGAGGGAAAGTTTCCCGGGGGTTTCGAGGTTCCCAGGGATCCCTAGCTCGCATTATCCCCATGCTGGACGTCTCCCGACGTCGTCGTTGTCGACCGTATCCTCGTTCCAAAACCTGCTCGTATCTTTCTGTTTCCCTTTCACCCCGTTCTTCGTCACATTCATTAAAACGACCTCTCGGACCACATTAACTTATTAGCCATGCGAAGTGCGAGCATTAACTCGGTTGCTCTTGGTTAACCCTCGTGCGCCGTTTGCGTTAAACTGATCCGAAATGGAAATTCGAAACACTTTATTTATAAAAGAATCTGCTGTTTGCAGTTAAAGATTCTCCGAACTATATGCGATCACTTGTGGATATAATAGAAATTTCAATCGTTCGTATAAACTTGACCCGTCAATTATAAATTCATCGCAATTAGTTATCTTGAATGAATTTCGATTGCAATCCACCTTCATCGATCCCGTTCGAAACCGGTGTCCGGTAATTTGTGTGGATGACAATGTAGGATTTACCGCAGCGGTTTCTTCCCATTTACTGTGTGACTTGCAGTAAAATTTTTCATGTCGTAGGTTGTAATCAAGCGTATTTGTCGCAGGCAGAATGGTTTTCTTACAGGACTTGTTCTTCTGTAACCATAGTAGCCTTAATTTGGATCACGTGGTCTCAAAAGTAACGAGAGAAAAGAAGTCCTGAACGAGGCAATAAATTAACTTATGGAAATGAGTTATAATTCCGTGGTTCGATGACATCGTAAACGGCAGTATCCGTTTTCTTTGATAGCAACACAGAGTAGCCCATCGCGAGGGACAGGGCAGTGGTTGATTTTCCCAGGAAATAACTTGAAAAAAGTTCCATTACGAGTCGAGCAAGGTTTGTAAACAGCACATCGAGGTTGGTGTAGCAGGGAGAAGGTGTCGGAGGTGATTCGACGGAGGGAAACGAGTGACTGGGCAGGGAAGAAGGGTGAAGAAGGATCCGTGCTGAAAGGAAGAGAGAGGAGCAGGACTGCGGAGACTCCCTTTGGTAACTCAACTTTTGAAAACAGTGAAAGTCATTTAAAGTTTGCCCCGCGCTCGCGTCACCTCTCTCATTTTCCGTACCCTCGAACGTAGCTTCTTCTACCCCCGACTCTCACCCCCTTTTTCCCTTCGGTTTGTCCTCGAGCCGTCTCCTTCCATCCCGTAACCTCTTCACGGTTCGGGATCAAGCGTACACGAGCCGATCGCTAAATCCTGCCGCCTTTCAAGCTCGAAATTTCACATTCGAGTTAGCTTTTTACTCGAACCGAGACTCGCGTTAGATCGACTTCTTGTGGCGTGAGGCTTGCGAAATGCGAGAGTAGACCAACGACTACCGTTTCAGGACCGCGTTCTTACATTTCGCCTCCATTTTACCTTACATCGCGGAGTCACCCGATTCAACGGCTTCCACTCTTTCGTGCGCCAAAATCTTTCAACCCCGACGACTCTTTAATGTACCGGCACAACACGATCGTGTAAAGCACTCTAACGAAATGTTTACCGTAATTGTTTCGGGCATGAAAAGTATCGGGGGAAGGTTCATACGTCTTTGTACACGGATTTCTAACCGTGACGTTTGCTCGTTCGTTTTTGACGCGAACGAACGGGAAGCACTGAACCGATCAACGTTGAACGTCTATCAATCGAGCACTACCAGAAGTATTTCACTTTGCGTATTTTCCGTAATATGCTTCGGGAAAGGTGCACCTACCTATGAGAATCGACCTAGTTACCTGGCATACAAAACGTTTCCATCGGAGAAACTTCGACGAACTAGAATTTCCGTGTGTCTAACGCAGACCGTTCGCTCGTTTGTTTTATTCCATATTCATTCTCAAAAATTTCTTCTCGTCTTGTATGTATCGTACGTCAAGTGCAAATCCCCTTCACTCACATACAAATATAAGGCAAATATATTTTACTCTTGTATGGGCATAGCCATATACCTATCTTTAACGCTTTTAGTTATATTTAAAATTTGTTTAATTCCTATTAATAGTTGGGACACATATGATTGCTAGGAACTTCTATACGTATATACATCTTACAAGGTAGATACACAAAAAAACTAAGAACAGTTATGTTAATAATATTATAAGTTGGGGTTGAGGTTATCTGTTGTCTGTTACTGAAATAAATCGTTATAAAGAATTATTTATTTTTACCTGGTATCTTTCTAAATTATGTGCATATATGTACAGGCAAGAATTGAATGTCACGCCGGTGTCCAAACGCATTGATCACTTATACATTGATTACAGTGAATTTTAATGTTCAGTGTTCATCGAGGAATTAAAACTTATCCCATAATTAGCCTCCTCATCTGCAACCCGTTCCCGGTCGAACGTTAACGACAGCCCGTCGACAAAGGAAGAAAGTAAACAGCCCCGGAAGACAAGCACACCGGGAGAGTATCAGAGCCGTTTCGCATCCGGCTTACGCGTTCTCCCCAAACGTTTCGAAGCAATCGGCTCATACGCGCGTCGCGACCGTGCCGCTACTAGCATTACCATACGGGGACCAGTTCAAACAGACGTAGACTGATGTATGCACAGTTCGTCAGCGTATTCGAATTTCGTATTCAAATGGCACATCTCCGCCAGGCTAGATGGCTGCAGGGACGACCGGAGAGGTATACCGTGCAAGGAGGACAAAGCGAAGGGTGTACACGGATGGAAAGAGAAGAAACTACCGGGGTTGGCCTCGATCAGGCTCGAGGGTCGCGATTGCACGTTTCCCACTTAGTATTTCGGCGGTCGGTGTTAACGGCGCAACGCGTAAACGCAAACACGCGGCAACAGACGTGGAGAAACGGGGGGTTGAACTTCGAACCCTTCTCTGACCTTCACCCTGAGCCGCGATCGGAATACTGAGGCACTTAAAATGGCTCTAAGTATTTCTACTTTTAGCGATAATATAACTTAGTAGATACCGAGGTAGATCTAATAGCTTCTTCTAGTTAATAGTTTTCTAGGATCTCCAAAAACAGACGGTGGTCATTTTCATCTTTCTGATAGAATTATATGAGCTCATACTTTATTATGTTTTCACGTATAATCTAATTTGAGAATAAGATTAATGTGTTTTATAAGATATATGATATATGATATATAAGAGTGATGTATTTTAGGATCCTTCGGGGTGGTTGAAGAAAACACTCGAATAGATTACATGTATCATTGCATTACAGAAAGAATGAAGTATAAAATAAACTTTATGACTGTATGATATACACCTTATATGTCCTTACATGTCCTGATATGTCCTATACATCTTTATATGTCCTCATATGACCTAATATGCCCTGTATGTTCTTTATACGACTTCATACGTCCTCCAAGATTATTTACCCTTCAACAGCAACTTTAGTCTAACACAAATTATCGATCACCAATTGGCGAGACATTTAGGAGTCCCGTTTCAAACACCATACACATGTGTGTTTACTATGTTGCAAGTAAGTGGAAGGCACTTTTGCGGGTACGAAAGGTGTTGCGCGAGACAGGTGTGTTTTTTGCCAGTGGCCCATCGTTTTCGGGTTAAGAGTGAATAATTGAAGAGGCCTGGCTGTCGGATGGTGAGTTTTATCTCCGTTCTGGGATATACTATATATTAATGGCAAGGAGTAAATGCGAGAGAATGCCGTTATCTTTCTCGAGGTTTATTTATTGTATCGCGAAATTATACGGGGAACTTTTGGGTTTATTTTTGAGAAAGAGGTAAGAGTGTTGATGGAGGGAAGATCGTTAGAAAGTTTATTTACGTGATTGGTCTTCATTTTCGTACTAAAACTTGAGTATTTATTATGGATAACAGACATGTGGAAATTTAGGGATTCAATAATTTGAAAACTTCAGAATTTGGATAATTTGAGTAGTTGGGAATAAAATATTGTTTGCATGGTTCGATGACATATTGTCAAAAAGTGAGGTTAGAATAATTCTATTTTCGTTCACAACACTGTTCTCCTCAAATAACATATTTTTTGTAAAAACGAATCGAATTATAAGAAATATATTATTCCTCTAAAATTTGCTTTTAAGTACTCGTTTGATTCCATATTTCACAATAATGTTATTGTTTCAGAAGCACCTCGAATCGGTGTATAACAGAAATTCATTCTATGTACATAATATTCAGTAACCTTTTGTAAATTTCCTGTCGATTTATGGGCAAGATTTTTCAAACGCAATTGCCTGGATTTCCCGATTTATTGTCTTGAGCTTATTCCGCTCGAGTTCACCGCCATTTGTCGAACTTCGTAAAGGATGATATCGACGTTCCAGTTTAACGGTTGAAGTCTTCATCAACTTGCGATCGAGAAATTGTGCGGTTAGATCGTGAAACTTGAGGGAAGTAGATATTGAAAGAAGCTATTAGAGCATTAGAGGAAAGTGACTGAACGTGTATAGCCCCGTCTTTGGTTATCGAGTTGACAATGTCCTTGTAACACTAACTCGCTTGTCTCTCGCAAGCGTAGCCGTGCAAGCACCGTAACATTAATAGCGGTGTGCAGATTGCAAAGCTGTATATCCCGTAAACAGAATTTATCGTTGAATAAAAATAAAACGCATCTCGGGTCGCTGTTACAAATCGGGTTATAATAAATCCTTTGTACTTATTATTGCACAGGAAATTGTGGAACTTCAGAATATGAATACTCAGAAATGAATAATACCGACCCCGTTTCGAGCTGCTATTTCACGGATAAGTTTTATCCTGCCGTTTGTGATCGATGTAAAATTTACCGCGTACATTTCCGTCTGTACGATCGGTAATCTTGAAAACGTGTTTCAATCTGATGATGTTCGGCGAGATGAGTATTTCTGGTTGAACAATTCGATCAAATACGAAAATTGGCCTGAATGTTACGAGTCTTATGTGTAATGGGCATCAAAGAGTATCGACATTTCAATAAAAACAAATACCTGTGGTGAAATTAAATTAGACACTGTATCCAACGACATCACCCGTAAAAAAAAGGTTTAGCTGTTTTCGTAGAACGGCAGTATTTCGGAAAAATCGTGGCAAAGGCGTAAAGCGTAAACTCGAAAAGTAACTTTTTGGAAGTTGTTCCACTTCACATAACAAACGCTCGTCGAGGTCAGTTGGAGTAACTAACAGAAAACTATCCAGTCGTTCGCTTTTCTCTGGATAGCGTCGTTTTATCCCCGCGTCCAGACAGAGAAAGACGTCGATAGAAGGACGTCTTTACCATGGAACGAACTTGCTCGAAAACTTGCCGCCACAGCAACGCTCGTTCACCGGGTTAGGTCCTCTCAGCCACTTCCTACGTACTGCGAAACCTGCTGCGAGCCGGTGAGAGACGGTAGTCCGCGTTAAAGTTTATCTCTGTGCGCGAGCGAGAGTCTTAAAGTTCACTTTATTAAAGACCCCCGTGACTACTTGAACGCTGGCCGTGGACGAAGGAAGGAGGAATGCTTTTCTGCGGTTACGCCATGTCTTAGTCTGACGTATACGTTCCACGTGAAATTAAAAGCTTGTAGAGTTTCACCGCCCATCCGTCTCGGGCTTTATTAATGGAGCCGATGTTGTACCGTAAGCAGACAATAATACTGCCGAATACGCTTCGTTTCTTTTCAAAATGGAAACCATACTTTGACACTTTTTATGCTTTTGCAGATTAAGCACCTTGAATTTTATAATTTTTAGATTTAAATTATTGCCAGATTCTCAAAACAAACCGAAGAGTTAGAAACTTCAAATTTATTAATTTAATAAAAATTTGAAGCTTTAGAAATATCCAAATTATTTAATTCTCCAATTTTCAAATACTCAAAGGTTCAAGGGTGGTATTCTTTACACATCGCTCACCCAAAAAGCCTTCCCTTTCGCCTGAAGATAAAGAACTTACAAAAGTGCTTTCCCGAAACGATTTTTTCGAGATTTCCTGAAAATTCGTTCAAGTGACGCGTGGTTACGATGATTTCCATTTTACGGCGAATCGTTTCGGTTAAACGTAGATTGAAAGTTATAACAAAGGGAGTTTGAGAAAAGAATTAGAGAAAAAAAGGGGAAGAACGTTTGACTAAAAAGATAATCAGAGATAAGCTGAAGTTTCTTTACGTAAAACTGGGTTAAATGAGAAGAGTAAAAGTTTAAAGTATCTCTGCGAGTAAGTTTCACGCGTTATGTTGGCAAATCCGCTTTGAGAGGGTTGTTGCGATATTCAGAAGGCAAAGCATAATCTCTCGCGTTTCAGCGCGCAGCGTCGACTTTTTCAGATCGTTATCTTTTCTCATGTTTGATTAAAAACGTTTGCTCCTGTAAGATACACCAGCTTTGCACGTTACATTTTCTCTTGATGTTATATTTCCGTTTGTATACGGGTTGCTAAGCTTCATATAAATACAGCCGCACTGTTCCGCCACGCTATTTCGTATATTTAAAGCTACGTTGAATTCTGTTTCTGTCATGCATTTGGATTTTTGAGGAAATCGGTGCATTTTGGTGGGATGTATTTTGGATAAGGATGATGTATTTGCCTGTTTTTAAAAAATTAAATAAGTAAACTTGAAATTTTGATCAAGATTCAGTCCTCTTCCCTGCACGGCCATTTGAAGAA
This sequence comes from Megachile rotundata, assembly GCF_050947335.1. Lineage (NCBI taxonomy): Eukaryota > Metazoa > Arthropoda > Insecta > Hymenoptera > Megachilidae > Megachile > Megachile rotundata. The sequence goes on along the minus strand of NC_134991.1, from coordinate 6,202,801 downwards.
ATGTTTCTAGTGTATGTTCGAACATGTTTCCCCATCATTTGTCTGTTTTTAAAAAATTAAATACGTAAACTTCTGTTACGCGCGATGGGTAAAATATAAACTGTTTACAGTTATTTACGAAGGTTGTAAATCTTCGTCGACCCATGGCGTTTCCAGAACCTGTTACAGTCGTGGAATATTTCTAAAGTTAATATTATGAAGTAGAATTTTGTTGTAAAGTAGAGTTAATATAGTGGCTCAGATTCCTCCACACTGGTGTGTCCAGGTCAATGAAGGATGTAGATCATCATCCCACTAGTTATACTGGTTGTTGTGTGTTGATGTAGTTGATAGTTACAAAGTTAATTTAAGACTGACTAGTTGCTTCTAAACAGCCAGAAAAGAAAGCACAGGAAGAAGTTCAGGACGTGAAGGCGTTGCCAAAAGGGACCAATCCGGACAGATTGTTATTTGTAAAAGACAGTGATTGGTGAGATGATTCGACGAATGAGGTTGTAAGATTTTAGCCTTCACTCCAGGGTTGTAAATAACGTTTCGTTAATAAGGTGACCCAAACAGTTAAGTGATTTGGGTCCTTCAAAAGAACTAAATAATGGGACACATTGCGAGACTGCTGAATGACCGAGTCAGGGTGCCTGGTCCGCCGAGTACGCAAGGATTTTCGTAAACACTGCACACAGCAAGGGTGCACAGTTTAGGACTATGGACATAAACTTCTTTAAGGAAAGATATATTGGCGTTATAAAGATGTGCTTTTCTGGCCTGTTAAAAGGTTATTGTCAATAGTTAAGAATGTCAAGCTGTAGAGACATCCATGTGGTCTTGAAGATCCGTTTGAAATTGCAAGAGTAAAGGTTTGACAAAACACCCATAAATATTACGCTGATTATATTCCGAGTGCTTCGGAACAACTTCAAATTTTGATCAAGATCTAGAGTTCTCTTCACTACATGGCCATGTGAAGAAATGTTCTTGTGTATGTTTGAACATGTTTACTCGATGATGCATTTGAAATACATTACAATGATGACATGTTACGAGCCAGAGATTAATAGCAAATTAATACTGTCGTTATCATTACACGATATCTATCTCGGATCGAATTTGCAAATTGCTATTTGCAGAAGATTTAGCGTCATCATGGGCGCAGTGAACACGCCTCTGAATTTGATATCCCGGGTAAAAAATATACATGGGCAGCCACAAAAGGCGCAATCTATTCGAAAATTCGAGAACGGGTGGGTTATCATCGTGGCCCGTAGCGATGTTTGGGTCGAATTCGCGACGAAACTCTCTCAAAATTGAGCTATGTAGGATCGGCTAGTGGCATCGAAATTGAATTCCTCACGGGAAGAGCATCGCCGGCTCGAAATTTCTCCCCGGGCGAAATAATTTCATTCGCGAGATCGTCGGATCGATTCGCGCGACTACCTTTCTCGATAGAAAAACCGGTGACGCGGGGTTGGAAACGCGACGGGGTTGAAACACGGCTAGAGACGAGGGGTAAAAACGCGACCAGACGAGAGGATAGAGCGAGATGGCGGGAACAAATCGCGGAGGTGAGTGGCGGTTATCCATATTTCGACTCGTTGGACCGTGCAGAGGGGTTGCTAGAGTTCATTACGGTAATCTGCCCTTCCTGAGTAACGCACCGATGAAAATGTATAATCGTATCTGGCGCTTCTGTGCACCGATCTCCAACGATATCCCGGCTACACACGCACCGCTATGTAAGGTGTACATAGGTAACCCCATCAACCGATCCGAGATAATTATCGTTCACTAGGAGCCTCTTGATCGCGTCTCGGTCCCTGCGTCCCGATAATCCCGATGCGTGTTACGGGACGCTGAGGATTATCTTGTCACGACAACGATCGTAACTTTTCGTTTAACAGACGATTACACGCTTCTTTTCATCGATCGATTCCGAATATATCGATCCATAACTCGTCTTGCTTTAACGTTAATTAATATTATTTTCGTTTCGTTGCATTCCTTCGATAATATTTCAAGTTTCCGGTTTAACCGATTTTTTCATAGTCCGTGAGAAACTCATCTTCTCCACTTTGTTAATTAGTAGAATTTTATAATTTCATTCAATTTCCTGGATAAATACTTTATGTTCTACGGTTTTACCTGTCTTTTTAACTGACTCGTATAGATTAATTTGTTCGTTTTAATCGATAGTTATCTTGTAATTCTGATTGACTACTTAACTTTAACTCCCATTGATTTTTTGATCGCTTTATTCGAGCACATCCGTGAGAAAATCATTTTACTTAATTTTGCATTTAAAATAATTTTTTTTGTTCCATTTGTGTCAACATATTTCCGTTCAACAGTTATTTATCTGAACTTCATTCATTCATTCGAATATGTATATTGATCCTTCAGACCAACAACTTTCGCTCCATTGGCAATTAATATTATTTCACTATTTTTCATTTTCCTGACAATATCGTTTTTAAATTAAAACAAATTTGCTTTGTTTCACTGTAAAATAATTGTCTTTACTGTGGAACATTTGTGCCGATAAAAAAATGCAGCTATATCCGACATTCATAAAATGAAATTATTTTTTAAGGATTTACCAAATAAAATTAGGTATTATTTTCTCGTACAAGAAACTTGTTTCTTGTTTCGCACAAGAAATACCCTTATAGAGAACAAGGGTTAATTTCAAATATATTTCCTCTCGATTAACCAGCAATAAAATATCTCGATTAATCATAAAAATTTCTGAAGACTCCGTTAAAACGAGCGATAATTTTTTTTCCGATAAACTGCGAAATACCGAGAAACGTAATGAGGGAAGAACAGCGTCGGTGTTAATGCACTTTAATGAAGTATTGATGCTTGGCTATAAACGGTACAAAAGCTATGCTGAAAATAGCAGCATGCTTTATACAGCGACCGATACACACGATTTATGTGCTATACGTGGGATTCTATGGATGCACGGAACATCGTCTAAAGAAATAGAAACGGCATGTACAGTGTGATAATGATACTGACACTTTTTCCTCAAAGGTTTCTTTGTGACCTCAGACTGGATATCAAAGTGATTATTTCAAAGCGAACGTTTCCGGGAGCAATTTCAATTTCGATCGATCGAGTTTAATGTCGAGAAGCGTAAAGCAACTATCCATGAAAAAAACCCAATGAAAAGTTTCGGTATAAATTTCAGAATATCTTTTGGGAAAAGACGGTGACCGTATAAACGTACGAGTTTTCCAGCTGTTAAGAGCTTCCTTTATGCCAAACGTATATTTTATATCGATGTAACGGCTGGTTATAAAATATACTCGGATGCAGCTGTCGAACAGCGCGATAAAAGTCTGCAGATAAATCTACCGCGACACCTTTTGCCAGGATTAAATAAAAGGGTTGGAATATTGCTGGAAGGAAAATTTACAGAGGAAGTTCCGAGTAACTTCCGTTTATTGCCTCGAATCAATCAGATAACATCGACTACCGTTGAGATCAACGCCTCAAAAGTTTCGTAATTACTATAATAAAAGACAAACTGAGACTAATATATTCAGATCGATACAAAATTTATAACGTCTTATTGTGTCATTATTTGTATGTGCAACATTGTGTCACATTATTTCATTTTTTATTACAATATGTCAACACCATGTTTCCGTAAAGCTACCTTTCATTACATATTCTTTTCTGGTTCCACAATTCCTCAAGTCCAAGTTCCCCTCTCGGGAAGGAAGCTCGTATCCTAAGAAATTCATACGCTGATAGGGGAATCGATCATCTATCTACATATGTAATCAGTGAACTATGAATCATAGAACTCCCTGCGATGGTGGATGAGAGCGGAACATCGTGCAGCAAGGGTTTGCAAAATGTTTTCCTATGTTCCATAGATGTAACAAGTACGGGGAAGCTAATTATAGTCTGTTTGAAATAAACGTTCGTACTAAAACTTCACGTTGAAACAATATTACGTACAATTTTCCTTGAGAAGATACTGTATAACGCATTTTACCTACTCTCGCTATTTTTATTGCAAAAAGATATCAAATCTCTCTATACTTGTACCTAAAGTAGTACCAAAGTATTAAACCTCATATGTTGAGGTTAGATAACATTTCATTTCATATTAATCGTGCTGTGAATTGTAATAAACACTTTATGTGATTTCTAATGTGATTAAGTAAATTGTGCCACATTTATTTGAAATTGTAGTAAACATTTTATTTGATTTCTAATGTGATTAAGTAAATTGTGCCACATTTATTTGAAATGTATTGTAAAATCTAAATTGTATAACCTACATTTATACAAATTGTAAAACCTATGTATACATATACCTATCGTATATACAGCCTGTATATTTACTCACAATATTTAACCGACACACGTGAGTCTATCGTCATGAACCGTAATATACAACCATTAAATTTGCTCACGAGAGAAACGTCTGTGGCCAAGAATATTTGTCCCAGTATTATGCGATCGCGACAAATATAGCCTCTGGAGAGAAAAAAGAAACGAGAACACGCGATCCTAGTCTGTTTCGCTGTATTTATTCTGTAAAAATCCAACGCGGTGTGCAATTTCTTCGAGTCTCGGCCTGTAATTTGCATCGATCACGTGTAGTCTAAACGTTAACGACACGTTCGAGGACACCGTGGGAGAAAACAAATGGTCGACACTCGTGGTCCGAGGAAAAGTGCTACGTATGGCTCAGACCAACGCAACGTGGTATCTTTTTACCAAAGTAGAAAAAAGAAGCGAGGAAGGGAAGCTTCCCCTTGCGCCACGTAACCGCATCTAGAGCGAAAGCTCACCTAGACGCGAAACTTAAATGGATAACCATAAAAGCGTATATATATGTGGACGAATAAGTTGGCGAGGAAAAAAGAGTCGCAAAATGATGGTCGAACGTTGCGAAGCTGGGACATAAAAATACGAAGAAAACGGTATGAAGAAATGAAATCCTTTTATCGACTGCTGACTTTCGATTGAGTTGCAGTATACTTTAAGTATCTTTTTAACTGGAGATCGATTTAGGGTGGTATTTGTAATGAATTGCGATAACAGTTCTACAGTTTTGAATCTATTTGGCGTTTATTATTGAATCTTTGGAGTTCCTGAATTTTCTTATAGACTATAGCATTCAAATTAGATCCTTGAGTTTTTGTAGATGTCTATAATTTTGAATTCGTATGTTGTCGAATGTCTATATCTTTGAATTTCTACAGTCCCTGAATCCTAGTATTTTCAAATCTTTTTTCAAGTGTATCTCAGAATTTCCTCGAATCTGCATGAGATCACACATTAGAATTTCTATACATATCTCGAATCTCTGTGTTTTCAATTCCCTGTATCCTCAAAGTTTACTTCCAAATATCTTACAAATTCTTTACCATCGAATACCTATACCCCTACATTCCTATGTATGTAAATTCCTAAACCTCTGACTTGCCACATCCCTTATTTGCTATATCCCAGAATCCCTATATTTCCAATTTCTGTATTCCCGAATTCCTACATCCTCGATTTCCTATATCCCTATGAATTACTACAATCTCAAATTCCAATATCTCTAAATTTACACCTCTTCAAATCCCTATCTTCAAATCTCTAAATCTCTATATCTCCAATTTCTATACTGTTAAATCGCTATATTCCTAATCCCCACATCCCCCAATCCCATTACTCTATCTCTATACCTAATCCTTACATTCGCAGATCTCAATGTCTCTAGACGCTTATACCCGCTTATATCCTGATATTAGTTGGTCGTAATCGTAATTCCATCTGTTTCGGTCCCATGGCTACAACGGGAATTAAAAGGAGATTCGAACAAACGGAGAACAAGGAGATGAAATCAACTGTCCGTGAAATCCTGTCGCCGCGAAATGGGCCGGCAGAAATATGAAAAAACTTGCGGAGAAAAGAGCGAGTGATTGATGGAAAGAGAAAGCAAGATGCAAGAGAGGGTGAAAATGGTTGCGGTCGTTCAAACGATAACACACGATCACGCGGAACGATTGCTTCTCTCTTTTCCGTCGGTTACTTCGGCCTCCATCGATAAAACTACAGTATGAATTATTTTGGTGAATATTCGTGTAACAATCGCTATTACGCTTGCATACCAGCTGCCTATAAATATTTATCGACAACGGCCGGCTAATTATTTATACACTGCAATGATTAATTCATGGCAACTCTTTTCCCTAAGATACTGTCCCGTTTGTCGGACATGATACCCTGTAAAATATCCAACGTTTTAGTCTAAATATAATTTCATTATTAAATTTTATGCACATGGTACTATTTAATGTTCTTGATTTTATAATGTGTTTATTCACTTTTGATCATTTTAGTAGTAATCTTGAATTAGACTATAGTTATAAGTTTTACATGGGTTAATATGGATAATAATGACGGTTCTTCGTTTTGGGTTTACTGTGTGTTACATCATATGTTAACGCGGTTAAATAACCACGCGTCAGATAGCAACATGTCAGATAACCACGCGTTAGATAACCACGTGTCGCACGGATTGCAGAGTCACTCGTTCATCACACATTACTCAATCACACGTTACATCACTATACATCCCCACACGTTACACCATTTTTGTTACACCGTTTTCACCATTCGTGTCAATACGTCAATACCATACTATAATCGAAAAAAAATTTGACATTCTTAAACAATTTTCTAAATAACATTCTCAGTATTTTCTAATGAGTCTCCATTTTATTGTGAATAGGGCCCAGTAAAATACCCCCGCGACAAAATGTTTAAAGCTAAAATAGTAAATGTCTCATGAGTAATACATGGGACTGCGCGTACATAAGTCAGCGTAAGTGACAACGGATTCGTGCGCTAACTTTCTTGGGTTCGCTCGAAAAAGTCGAGCATCGTTCGATCGAAAACGATCCGTACGCTCCGGGGCTCTCGAGTCCGTTTCCCTTTGATCCAAGCAAAAAGCATCCATCGTTCGCTGCGAGTCTCTATCTCATTATCGAAATTGCCGCCTTCGATGATGTTTTTCAATGAACTGAATGAAATTAATATAAATTTCGCGAAAATTTATGTGTGCGCACGGGACGAACCTTAATTGCACGTTAATGCCGTGCCACGTATACGCGATACAACGTGTGTAAGCGTTATATGGCATTCGCGGTAAAAATAGTTAATTTATTGTGTATTTAATAACCGGAAATACGTGAACAGGGGGCGGGTAATAAGACGAGGGGTATGTCTCGAAATTATTGACGACGGTGATGAATGTTATTTCAGATTGAAGGGGCGCGTTTTCATTACAGATTTATCTACTTTCTACACAAACGACTTTATAGACCTCAATTAGTAAGATTGTCTCAAGTTCTAGTTGCCACTTGTACAGGGTTTTTAAGATACTAAATTTGACAATCATGTGAACACATTGATAGATGAGATATAGAGATTTGAAAATTGCAAAGATTCAGGAATGTAGAGATTAAGGGATGCAATCTAGCATCCTAAGGATCCAAAAGTCTGAGGATTTAGAAGAATAAGGATCTAGCTATCTGACGTCATCAAAACCTAAAAATCTGGAAATCCAAAGATCCACAAGTCTAGACATCTAAAGATGTATGCATCTGAGTATTTGACAGTACAGTACAGTTCCAAGAATTTAGATATACGTCTCTATATTACACCCACGTTTCAAAGTAACGTTTCCACTACTTGATAAAATTGTTAATACCGATTAACATTTTTGTGCGCGGAATGTATGACTCCCACGGAAACTGCGCCACCCACACGCGGCTAAGCAGCGTTAAACCTGTTCCCCGAAGTATCGACGTAAAATCGCGAGCGACCAAGAGTGGCAGAAAACGGACTGATTACCGGTCTGCTGAACAATTCTCGAAGAGATATAAACGCCAGGGACTAGATCGTTACGGTTTCGCGACACGTTCATCAACGAGGCTGTCGATCGTTCTCCGGTGCACGGAGGCCATAAATACCGGGCGACAAGTCCATCCTCGAGCCCTTAATCAAAGAGCCGTATTTTAGCTGGAACGACACAATTCGAATTTTTTCCTCTAGCTTGGCCGCGTTTTAATTTATTCCGATGCCGTTCGTTCTCCCCTTCCCCCGTGCCGGATCACGAGTCAAAGAAACATCGGGACGGTTAATAGCTGGTACCAGTCGAGACTTAAAGAAGGAAGAGGGCGACCCCTCTGCAAAAGTATGCTCGGTTTTAACGATCAAAGGGGACGTGGGTGTATATTAGCCGGCAGAAGGAACGAAAGGACGAAAGGAGAAGAAAGAAAAAAAGGGAAAGAAATAAGAAAGAGAGCGAGAGAGGCAGGCAAATAACGGCGAGCACAAAAAGGCGAGAAGAAGTTCGCGCAGAGTGATCTCTCGAGCATGAGGAGCCCTAAAGGGAGAGAGCTCGAACCACCCATGGTGTCCGTTATTGGAGGACATTAAGTCATTATTGATTACCTCTTGGTACAGGCATCTATTGCGGTCTACCATAGGCCGCGTAAGGAGAGGGCAAAAGAAACAAAAAAAGGAACAAAAGAACCAATGAAGGGAGAAAAAAAGAGGAACATTCGAAGATACGGATATACACGTGCTCGTGGCACTCCAGAGTACCCCATACGAGGCCATGTCCCTCGATGGATATTGCAATAATTTGTTATTTTTCACGGGAGAGTCGTTCCCCTTCCGTCATAAGTCACTCTCGGAACCTGGATAGCAATGCATCACCGTGAAAAAATTTCTTGTACCCTTGTTCGCCGTTTGGGATCCCTTTGTCGTCTCGAACTTTACTTTCTTGTTATTTTTTCGTCGAGTGCAATCCAAGATCTGACGCAACTAAAATTTTATTTGGAAGAGGAACATTGTGTGCCGCTACGCGTTGCATTGCTACTAGTTACATAGCTGCGCGTTGCATAAGTGCACGTCTGATTTTTAAGCATTGCATAGCTGAACCTTATATCGCTATGTGTGATATTTTCACTTGTGGTATCTCAACATGTTGTATTTTTATGTATGGTACTTCAATGGGTTCTATATTCACGCATGGTATTTCCATGCGTCATATTTACACGCGTGGTAATGCCATACACCATATCTCCACGCGTGATATGTTCCCACGCGTAATATGTCTATACACAGTATTTTCACACATAGTATTTCCACACGCGCTGCATTTCCATGCTGCATCTCCTATTCACAGTATTTGTACGCGTCACATTTCCACGCATGGTATTTCGATATATTGTACCCTCACACGCGCGTCCACGCATGAAATCTCACATACTATATCTGCGCGGTATCTCCACGCGTGGTATCATCCCGCGCTATATTTTCACGCTTGATACCTCTGCATCTCAAGTCCATCCTAACAGTCACTACTCAAGAACCTATACGTTCATAGAAATTTAAGACTCGCAGTTTTCTCCTAGTAAATACATTTCCTCATGGAAAGCGTTCGTCTTGAATTACGGGGTGGACACGTCGAGGAAACAATTTCAGCCCGTTCCGAATGAAAGAGAGTCGACTGACCTAACTAAATTTTTAACGAATCGACGAACTTCTCCTTCGGATCCAATTAAAAACTGGCAGAGAGAGGCTGGCCCGGCTAACTTTTTCGAATGCACCGTCTCGCTTCGTCGCGTGCTCGTCGCCGCTGGCACGGTCGACGTTTAAACATTCGTTATACGGGCCGAAGAACCGGCCCGGATAATTCGACGTTCTAATTAGCAATGGCGAGAGACGCGCGTACATCGTTTCCGCGCTGAAGTTAATTACCGAAAGGAAATTCGGGGCAAGGGCCATTTAACGTGTTACACCGTGAACCTTGCGCCGGGCATTACGTTACACGACCGGACGGCTACGCTCGCTAACCGACCGCGTTTAACGATACACACGTACCATGCGAGATACAATTGCAAGCAAAGCTCGAGAACGCGTGCGCTCGATGTTCGATAAATTCGGGGATAGGTCAGCCGCGATAATTTGTGGCTCTCGATTGATCTCGCGAACTGAGACCGTCGACACTTTTCGATACGGGCCCTCTTATATCGGATACTCTTTAAATAGGGTTCCATGACGGAAATAATGCGGCAGATTATGCCATTGAGGGTGAAAGTGATTCTTTATGGAAACTAAAAATAATGGAAAATAATTACATTGATTTCATTGATGCACACTGAATGGTTTAATGAATGTATAATTTTTTTACTGCGAACATCGATGAAATATTTATATAGTAGCTCGCTGCAGATTCTGAACTTTCAACTCGAAATTTGACTTGATAAGTCAAATTATTAATTTTCAACACGGCAACCACTACAATTTAAACGATACAAATTGGCAGATTCAGCAAGATGGTATACGTCTCGCACTGATTAAAATGTTTACATGTATGGGTCCTGGGCAAACACGTGTTAACTCCATGCATATTCATCGTATAGGAATTCACACATACCCGTACATATTTCATAGAGCTTCTATATGTACCCTGGCTGTGTGTATTTATGTATACGTTGCATTTGCATACTGCATTACGGCTGTTATCAGAAAATATCCTTGCCCAGTAATATAACTCTAGAATCTGACTTATTCGATTATGCTTTTATTAATGAATCCACTCAGCTAGTTAATGAATTAGACGTTGTAATCAAACGTTCTATTCCGCTCAAAAGTGTGTTTCCAAGGGTATCTAATCACCGCGTACTTCCACTGTTAGTATGTACAGACACATATGTGACGTAGCTTGCGCAAGCTTTCACGCATGCAAACACGCATACACGAAGAGAATATAAGCGATGCGTATCTCGTGCGTGAACGCAGCTACGAGGACACGCGTGAACGAAGCTAGTTGGTCCATGGAAGTGACATGCTCTGGCTAAAACCCTCATAAACCCGGCATTATCGAGTCAGTGTCATGGCAGACCAGGCCTGGGCTGTATTAATTGAAGCCTATCAATTTGAAGCGTATTGCCGGTATCCGCGAGCAGAATATCGTTCCGTTCTATAGTCCGATATATACTATACACATCGTGCTTCCACATTAGACAATTACAGCTGACTGTTCGGACGTTTGTATCTGTGTACGTGGACGGGTGCTTGATACGTGTGTAGGAACATATAATGGAGTTTCTATGTGCGATAAATGTGTAACGTTAATCCATATTGGTCGACGAACTGGGAACTGATGTTACAGACCGAAAATATTTGATGGGTTTGATTGGGTTATATCGCAAACCGACCAGACCGTGCAGTCGGTTCACTTATTATTAGTTTAGTACGGATCGTCGAATGGAAATGGAGTCTATGAGAATAATGTAATGTCGCAATTAAGGTTGAATCTGAAGGCATTGTTTGAGCTGATTACCTACATTGGGCTGTGAACACGATCAGGAATCATCACGTTTTCTTGGAGTAAATACATCATTGTCACTGTATTGCTGTCAGTTATTGTTGAGCCGTTAGATTGCTGTGTGTTGTGTTATTACGCGTTAGATTGTTTTACGTTGGGTAGCCACGAGTTAGATTTGATCACGCTCTATTACCGTGCGTTAGATTACTACACGCTGGATTACCACGCGTTAGATTACTAGCCGTTAAATTACTATGCGTTAGATTACAATGCGTTAGATTACTACTCGATAAATTATTACGCGTTAGATTACCTCACGCTCTATTACTGTGCGTTTGTTTACCGTGCGTTGGGTAGCGACGCGTTAGGTTATCTCACGCTATACTACCGCGCGTTAGATTACTACGCGCTGGTCCACCACGCGTTAGATTACTATACCCTGGTCCACCACGCGTTAGATTACTACTCGTCAAATTACCACGCGTTAGATTACTACTCGACAAATTACCACGCGTTAGATTACTACTCGTCAAATTACCACGCGTCAGATTATTTCACGCTCTATTACCACGCGTTAGATTACTACGCGCTGGATTACCACGCGTTAGATTACTACATGCTGGTCTACCACGCGTTAAATTACTACTCGTTAAATTACTACGCGTTAGATTATTTCACGCTCTATTATCACGCGTTAGGTTGCGACACGCTGATCTACCACGCGTTAGATTACTACTCGTTAAATTACTACGCGCTAGATTACATCGCGCCGGATTACCGCGCGTTGTTTCTCTAGCACGTTAGATTACTACGTTGCTCACCTAACACGTCAGACTTCCATATATTGTATACCTAACGTGTATCACCATCAACTATATATCTAATGCGCTAGATTAACACGCGATATTTACCTTATATGCAAGATTACCTCACATTATTTACCTAACACGTTAGGCTACCGTGCACTGTGTACCTGACAGGTTATCATCCGATATTACGTAGTGCATATGTAATGCGTTAGATTGCGTAAGTCAATATTATCCCAGGCCAGTTTATGTAATATTAATTAAAATCTATAAATGTGAACTGTATTAATAATGCTTGCGACTACTGCTGTTAATGAGTTTGATGATTTATTTTCGAATTCACTGCAATTTCCAAATTTTAGATTGCAAATTTCAAATTAAAAATTAATTGAGGTACTTAATGCACTCACAATTTCTCAGATAAGAGTGCTTTAATATTAAAATTGAAAGTACTATTCTTATTAACTTCAGGTTAAGAATCTGAATATTTTGTGAAAATTTATTTGTAGCAGAGCTATGTGAAAGAGGTGATAAAGATAGAACAGTAAGGTTTGTTTACTCGTAATTAAATCATCATATTCGTGATTAGAGTATTTCGACGAGCGTAAATTTGTTAACGAGACCAGATATTATATCCGCTTTGTATCGTATGGTTATCCGCATCCGTGCAAAGTACTACTAGTCTATTACAAGGGATTATTAAATTCTATAACGGACGTTTGGATCATTGCCAAAATGGCCCGCGGATATTCGCGCGCTCGACGGGAGCGTATCACGGAATCGGGATAAAAGGTTAAGGAGAGAAAACGGGAATGAAAAACGATGAGTAAATAACGTGCAAGCACGAAACTCGGTTTGCAAATGAATACTGTGTCAGCATTTGAAACTATCCAGACTTTATTTAAAAAGCGAAATACTTTGCTGCGAAAAAGCGTTTGTCAATATTATCATAACGTATGAAAATACTTTGAACAAATTATAATTTTATCGTTTCAAGTTGAACCTTCCTTTCTCCATTAACCATAATCTCTTTCCAATTAAAAATTTCATACGTGGTCTTCTGTTTTATCAATCCATATAATATTTCTGTATTCAATTTTATAATCAATAAATTCGCGCAGAAATTCTAATAAAATTTTACCGACAAACTTTCGGAATAAAATACAATCGAAAATTATAGTTCTCGTGAAACTGTTAATAATGGAACCATAGGTCGGTGTATTAACACGTCCGCTAATATCGCGTATGTATGTATTCATGAAGCTCTTATGGCTTATACGTAGCGAACGTGTGTTCATTTTATATATCTTCAAAATAGCTGAACATCGTTTCAACTTTCATATAACATAAAAAGGTAGTATGTACAGAGCACAATCACCTAGCGCAGTCCAAAGTTATGGCTAGACTGGTGCAGTTTATTCATATCATGTCAGAGTACGGTATGCAAGAGAAAACGGAATACATTACTCAAAATGAGCGAGATGAGATAATACATTCAATTACTCGCAACGAGGAAATATTTTATAAAAACATTTATTTGTATAAACGTCTGCGGTCTGATTACGTTAACCCCCCTGCGGCGTTCCGGTTAAATTGACCAGAAACAAAAATCTAATATTTCATGGTTCTTTAATAAAGCATTCTATTTATGCGAGTTCGACCGATTTTTATTAAAGGGCGCTCGATGATTACATTCGCCAGGAACAACGTTACTTACCTCCGATACTGTAATCAAAATTTGACCTGCGTAGTTAATTAACCTATGCGAGGCAATTTGATTTGGCGAATAAACAAATAAATTATCTAGTTCTCGCTGAAACTTCCGCGATCCTGGGAATACGTTCTTCTGGAACGAATAAAAAAAAGATATTATTAATCCCCGGGACGGAGATTCGTTCTCCAGCATCGATTCTCACGTCAGCCCGAAGGATGCATTTTTCTTTCGGCTCTGGTACTATTATTCCGCCTATAGGTGTACACATATATACGCACGGCAATGTTCGGCGGGATACGAGGCCGGTCTGGTCCCTCCGGTTTCTCGAAGAGACCTGTAACCTCGAGGCTATTAGGGCGGTCCAAGTATTTGAACCTCACACCTCGATCTCGTGGCCGAGAGGCACCTGCTCTTTTGGGACTGGGCGGTCCGTAATTACCTACCCTATGTTTCGCCCACCGGTCCGTGCGTAGATGTAATCAAAACGAATGATTTGAAAACTCAATTACCCTCATTACGTCTATTAAAGTGTCTATCCTGTACGGCCGGGATCGCCTCTCGATGCAACGTCGTCGTCTGGCCCGGGTCTCGTCCTTTCACGCGCTTCCACCACACGTTCTCGCGAGCCTTTTTTCTGTCCGCCTGCTGCTTCGTTCGCTAGAAACTCGACTTCGTTGCTCCGCGGTTTCCATTTCGTTAATTGACATCGTCAGACATTCCGCTTCGTGCCATTCGCTCATCTTCGCTTTGATCTTTTCGCCGAATTTCCACATTGCAGGAACTGCGATTTTTGTCCGAACGCCACTTTGCCATATTTGGTGGATTCAAGTTATATCGCCATGCGTTGGATAAACATGCGGTATATCGCCTAGTGATGTATAGATAAATGATAGATCGATATGTGTTAGATTTTTACACGCTGGATTATTGTGCGTTGGATTACTGCACGTTGAGTTACTACGTGCTGGGTTACTGCACGTTGGGTTACTACGCGCTGAATTACTGCACGTTAGATTACCACGTGCTGGATTAGTACGCGTTGATTAACTACGCGTTAGATTACTACGCGTTAGATTCCTACGCGTAAAGTTACCACGCGTTGCATTATTACGCGTTGGATTACTACGCGTTGATTAACTACGCGTTAGATTACTACCCGGTAGATTCCTATGCGTAGAATTACCATGCGTTGCATTATTACGCGTTGGATTACTACGCGTAGAATTACCACGCTTTGCATTACTGCGCGTTGGATTACTACGCGTTGATTAACTACGCGTTAGATTCCTACGCGTAGAATTACCACGCGTTGCATTATTACGCGTTGATTAACTACGCGTTAGATTCCTACGCGTAGACTTACCACGCGTTGCATTACTGCGCGTTGGATTACTACGCGTTGAATATCTACGCACTAGATTACTACACGTTGGATATCCGCACGTTGGATTGCTATACGTCGGATTACTACGCGCAGGAGTACCATGCATTACATTACTGTACGTTGAATTACTACATGTTGAATTACTACACGCTGGATTGCTACGCGTTGGATTACTACACGTTGAATTACTACACGCTGGATTGCTACGCGTTGGATTGCTACACGCTAAATTACTATGCACTGGTGCATCAGGCATTAGATTACTGCACATGAGGTTACTACGAGTGAAATTGCTGTTCCTTGGATTGCCATGCGACAGACTACCACATGATAGATTACCACGCGCTGTTTAATCAACATGTTAGATTATTACCCGTTATTTAACTAATATGCTAAATTGTCAGAGTACAGCCAACGTATTAGATCTTCACTGCAAGTTAGATTATTTTGCATTAGTTATAGCTACATAGCGTTATATTATCACGGGGATAGCTATGAAACAGTTATATTTTCATAATTGAGGAAGGCATTTGTGTATATTAATATTTACATTGCGAACTTAAATATATTTTACTATAACATTATTTATCTATTAAAGAACTTGCTCTGTAAACGAATTAAATTAAACAATCACGAAATAAAAAATAAACAAGACACCCGGTATAGCTTTTATTCTACACTTTTGTTTATTGCTCCTGCGCAATGATACGATATTAACATTTCCATAGCGGTATTTCGGACGAACAAGCGAAATAGCAAAAGCTTGCGATTCAATGGACAAACATAAAGAACGAAT
The DNA here is from genome assembly GCF_050947335.1 of Megachile rotundata. NCBI lineage: Eukaryota > Metazoa > Arthropoda > Insecta > Hymenoptera > Megachilidae > Megachile > Megachile rotundata. The sequence continues at coordinate 6,186,745 of NC_134991.1, read as the reverse complement.
AGGAGGTAGCTAGGTCCATTTGCATGGTTGCAGTTTGTCGTAAAGCAATAAGATTTCAGCAAGCTCGGCGTATATTCTCACCGGGAAGGGAATCATGAGAAGAAAGAGAGAAACGGAGAGAAGGAGAGTTACTCGGCTTTTTAGTGGCTTATTGGCGAGGAAAACAGCGGACCAACCTTGGTCGGGCTCGTTGTCGTGGCTTCAAGTAAGCCATCTGTATGTTAAAGGGGACCAATATCGGTATCCTTGTGCTGCCAGCAATAAGAAAACCGCTTCCACGTTGTCGTATTATGTTAATTCGCTCGCGGTTTTCTGCTTCGTTCACGGTGAACGCGACTCGGCCACGCGCCACTGTTTTTATTGGAAATTAGCTCACTGAAACGGGCGACCTCTCCTTTCTTCTACCGAGTCATCGTCCTTTCAATCTCTGCACTTTGACACACAAATTTGGGAGATGGAATCTCAGAATTTTTTATTTTGGTGATGTGGAAATTTGGGGTTTTGGAAATTTAGAAATTTGAGAATTTGTGTGTTTGGAGATTTGAGGATTTTGAAAATTGGGAAATTTGGATAATTGGGAGTTGGTATATTTAGGATGGAGAGAATAGGAAATTGGGGAGTTTGCAAGTTGGAAAGTTTAGGTATTGGGGTGTTTGAGATTTTAGTATTTGGAAACGGGGGTAGCAAATTTAGCAAATTGCGAATGTATGATTGGAGTATTTGAGAGTTGAATATTTGGAGATTGAAGTAATAGAAAATTGGGGAATTTACAGATTAGAGAATTTGGGTACTTAGCAATTGGGGTACTTAGGTATTAGGCTATTTGGGATTGGGGTATCTGGAAATCAGGCTCGTAGAAAATTGGAAAATTTGCAAATAAGAGTTCTTAGGAATTTAGAAATATAGAAATTTGATACATTCTAGAATAAAAAATTTAGGAATTAAAAAATTCTTATCTAAAAAATGAGAATTTACAAATAGTGGAGTTCATGAATTAAAATATTACAAATTGAAACGTACAAATTCTTGCCATCTGCTTCCACAAAATTTCCCTATAATGACACCCCATCCGACGACGCTCTCATCGATACCATCATTAAATAACATACCATACGTTAAAAATGTCTTTGTTCCCCTTTCTACCCGTCTCGTTTTCGAAAGTAATCTGTCTATCGTGCAAGGCCCGTGTTACGCTCTAAGGTCGACGATATCTCTATTTGCGATTGCACGCAAACCTCGCTCATTCCCAAGCTGATTTCTCTTTCTCTCTCTCTTTCCGTCTCGTTTCTTTGAAGGTTTCCGTCTTTCTCGAAGGACTGGCAAGGTTTTACCTCGGGGGAGACAAAAGCCTTAGATCGTTCGGCGGGCAAGAAACAGGAAATCGTAATTGCCACTCGACCGGTTATTAGAGCTTGCCGTGGATGGTATTAAGATATCCGTGCACTGTATCGGCCATTAGCATAGTCGTTGTCTAGGTCGGATCACGAGCCGTTCAAACTGTTACACTTTGTTGCTGGTAATTAAATGTACAACGAGGTGAAAGTCTTTCGAAACGATTTCTTGCGAACATTGTACTACGCCGTTGAAAGTATAATGATAGAAAATAGTTACGTTTAGCTTATCGCTCTTACGTATTTATAGGTTTGTGGAATTTAAGTGTGCATGCAATTTAAATTTAAATTTAAGAGTGAATTTGATACCGTTTTCTGGAAAATTGCTTCTATAAATTGCAAAATGATATCGATTTAACCTACTGTAATAAATTTGAATACACCACATTTGTGTAGTCCGCATATGGTTTGGATATTGCACCATAAATACAGTAGAAACATATGCACACATACTGTGCAATTTGTATTGTACTTGTATCGTAATTTGTTATAATATTGACTGTTATTTCGAAATTGTTAAATATACTCTGAAGGTGCAGAAGATTTGAGATATAAACGAATGTAATTAAGGGTGAACTTATTCACAGGATTAACACGTTTAAATGAGGCCAAAAGTTCAATTAAATTGATTGCCTGCAGGGGAAGTATTAAGTAGTCCTCTAGTTTTGAATTAATAATATACAATGTTAAATTAGAAGATAAGATTGAGAGGTATGTTCTTGATGTGTGTCGTGTCTGACCACACATGGCAATTTTCACTGTGGCGGTACATGCATGAAGTATAACCTCAAAGAGTAATTATCTCACATTACAGTGTTCTTAACGTAACTTTTCTAACATCAATAAAAATTCTTCATAAAAGTTTCCTAGTAGGATATGAAGTATTTAGACCATATTGTTATGATTGTTGATATGAAGTATTAGTAGTATTAGTACCACATTCTTATGACAGTTGATATGAAGTATCAGTACCATAATGTTCATACCCTATTCACCCATCATTGACTTCCATCACTCAACAAAGTAATTTATATAATTAACACAGTAATATGCTACTCTACATACCTAATATACTGTTTCCTAAATTAATGAACGATTTCAAACATCTTAACTAGTATAAATCGTCTAACGAAAGATCGTCCAAAATAATCTAGGCCTTGTCTCATCCATTCTCATATAATGTAAATAGGTAATAAACAACTATTTATAGCTTCATTCAAACATCCACATAGAAGCAAAGCATAGAAACCATAGACAAGGAAATCCACTAAAACATAATTATAAAACAAGATATTATTTCGCAGTATACGAACTCATCTATTGGATATTCTCGGAAACCAGTTTACTAAAACAAAAACCATCGACCGATGTGTTTACGAGGTTGCTCCGTAATAAAGTAGAATCAGATCTACTGTTTAGAAATTCGCAGACCGTGTTCCACTTTTCCATCGATCGTGTGCAACACCTGCCGCGTTGTTCGGTCAAATGACAGAGCGGGATTGGTTGCAATCAAATTAATCGAAAGCGCAGCCATCGGAGCGAGAACTTGTCTCGAATTATAGAAGGTATCGCCGTCAGCGTTTGACAAATGGAACTGTTCGATACTGCGTTTTCACTTTCAAATTTTCGAATTCTCCAATTTTTTCATTTTCAAATTTTCCAAAGTTTGAAATTTTAGATTTCTGGATTTTCAAATTTGGATATTATCGAAATTCCTAGGTTTCCAAATTCCAGAATTCTCGAATTCCTAAATTTCCGAATTTATAAAGTCCTGAATTCCAAAAATCCCAAATTCCAAATCTCAAATTCCACAAATTCCAAATTCCAAAATTCCCAAATTCCACAAATCCCAAATTCCAAAGATTCCAAATTCCAAGGATCCCAAATTCCAAGGATCCCAAATTCCAAGGATCCCAAATTCCAAGGATTCCAAATTCCAAAGATCCCAAATTTCAAACACCCCAAATTCCAAAGATCCCAAATTCCAAAAATTTCAAATTTCAAAATTCCCAAATTCCAAACAACCCGAATTCCCAAATTCCAAACAACCCAAATTCCAAAAATTCCAAATTCCAAAATTCCCAAATTCCAACTCTCCCAAATCCCAAAAATTCCAAATCTCTTTTCCGAACTCCTCCAACTCCCCAACTGCCACAAATTCCCCAAATCCTAATACCCCGGATTTCCAGCCCACACACCAGATCACGATCCATAAACCCTCTCGTAAATCAGCGAAAAGTGATCGACAGAAACCTATAGCGCCTCTCGTTCCAGTTCTTTTCCTCTTTCTCAACGCTTCGTTGCGGTAAGTGATCCATTTACGAAACAATCTAGGTAGCCGTGCACTAGATGATTGCGATATAATGCGAGGTTTGCTGAGTATAGAACGGCAACGATCCCTATGGTTGATTCACTTTTACGGTGGGCAACGTGTAGGTAATGAGAATTTATAAGCTTCCGATCCGGAGGAAGTGATCGCTATAAAAGGGAAAGTCAGAAATCGATTTGGATCGCGGTGATCGATCGATCATTGATACCTTGAATGTTTGATTGTAACATCGATGGTCCGTTTATCGGTTCGCGGTTTTCTGAAACGCCATAACTGCTTTTTAATGACGTAACGATGATGAGCGTAGAACTGCTAACGCCTTTAATGGTCCTGCGTAAATTAGGCTCCGATTTAAAGCTGTTACGTTTATGGTATAAATCAAGCTTTTCTCGGTAAGGAAAAGGAGCGAGATTAATTCAGGAGCATAATTTTACTCGGAGAATAGCTGTCTATGAAGACGTCACGTAATGCGCTAATCAAATCTTGTGCTTCAAATTTGTGATACAAATTTTTTATCTGATGATATAAAATTCCGATGCTTCATACATAAATTAGGTGACCAGCTCCTTTACGTTACTTCTGCTTTTGATTTTTCATTAATAGATATTATTGACGTTACTTTTACTTCCTTGTATCTTATTGCACGAAGGACGCCGCAATCTCGTAATCCTTCAGGCTCGAAAGGCAGAGGCTTACAAAATGGCGGCGTACGGCTATCAATTGCATGCTGAGCGTTCGGTTTAATACTGTGATGTTACACATATGAACACAGCCAAACAAACAATAGTATTAATAATATAAAAATGAGAACTTCAAAAGAATTATAGACTTCTTCAATTAAACCTACCAATATGCGATATACCCTTCCTCCGAAATTAAAAATGAAATTGAAAAATAAATAAGCAACTGATAAAATGTAAATTAGTACACATATTAATTCTTCACCTTCATGAAGATTAGCGAAGATTCTAAAGAAATTGTCTTAATAAATTTTATAAATAAAAATGAAAATCTCACCTCGTAAAAGTAATTCGACAATTCATTTTTTACACTACAAAAATATATCAAAATGAATTGTATTAATACAATTTACGTACCAATTTATTATACCATAATTTGAATATGCAAAAATTTATACCAAAATTTCCTGATTAACCTCGAAATTTCATAAACGTGGTAAAACATGCATAAAATTCGAAAAGACTAAAACCAGCAATAATTATTATTACGGATAAATAGTCGTTCGATCGTCATTATTATTCAGTTTAACGTAATTCCATCTTCGTCCCCGGAATAAGGTTTATAATAGCTTTAGCATTGTAAATACGATATTGTTTTGTTCGTTCAATCAGATTACCGTTAAATGCAAAATAAAGATGGAATTTATAAAGCGAAATAATTGATTTACATTAATATGTATCGGTTTAATTCATCGATTGAACGAAGAAGTAGGTCATTCCATAAATTCATACCACGTTTCATTTACATTCCCCTGACGTATTTTCTAAATAAAAAGCGCTGTACATCTTTCGTACAAACAATTATAAATTTACTGTTTGCAGAACTTCCATCGTAATTACCTGCAGTTTTTCAGTATCCCTGGGCATTTAATTTTACTTGTTGAGAATTAATAAGTTAAGACGGAAAAGGAGAAATATTAGACATTTTTGTTATTTCTTAATTTTTATATTTCACAACTTTTACAAATTTTCAAATTTATCAACTGTTGTGTCGACAAATTTCAAAGCTTACAAATTGTAAATTCTAAGTTTCAAAACTTGAAGAAAACTCAATTTCAACAAATCCATCAAACTCAGAAATTTGCGAACGAGGACCAAAAATTCAGCAACATAGAAATTCAGAAACGTTCAACTGCGTGTATAAATGTTACTGAAATGTTACTTAAAATGATACTGAAATTTATAAATTATTAAATGGTGCGTAGAACCTCTTCCTATATCGCCGCAAGACGTAGGGAATGACAGATGCTTTCCAGGTTACTCGGTTCGTCGCGTGACAATTCGTTGGACGGAAACCAGCTGATATGGTAGTTGCTCGACTCGCTGATATAATTATCCTGGATCAGGCACGCTACCGATTTCTCACGAAGATCCTAGCTTCGTCGTGATCAACAGGCTGTTCGACTCGCGAGAAACAGGAAATCGTAATTGCTCGATCTTGCACCGGCTCGATATTGAGATGTTCGCGATACGATCGTGCTCGAAAGTGATCGTTCAACGATTACCGGGATGAAACGGCGACGTTTGATTTCTGTTAATTAGCAAGCTGGCCCAGTTCGAAGTTTCTTCGAAGACTATCGTAGCCAGAGGTAGCTCGTAACGATCGAGTATAAGCGCACGATTATGGATCGACTAAGTTCACGAGGCACTCGCTAAACGTAACGCGATAACGCATTGCTTCGGGTAAACTTCTTGGACGCGAGCTTTAGTATTGCTTAAAAGTTCGTGGAAGTTGAAAGCCGGCTCCTATACTTTTCAATTACACCGGCTATAGTCCTGTTAATGCCTCACCGTAGGTAGCCGAGGGAGAAGTATCGTGAACGGTATAACTTCTCGTTAAGACGGAAGCTCGAAGCGTTACGCATAGTTCGAGCGCGTAACTTTATTGTGAGTACGTATATATACCTAATAGTGTTTTCTATTTTATTAACGATCGTTGCCAGAACGCTCGGAAATCAAGTACCTTGAATTAATTTCGAAGTTATGACTTTGGAGGGGTCGGAACGTTAGGGGATGATTTAGGGTGGGAGCTTGGGAGACTTCTTTCGGGATTTTGGAAGTTTTTGATTTTGGAGATATAGGAGGGTTTTGAAGATTTGGGAATTTAGTTTTGATGTTTAAGAAGTATGAGAACTCGAAATTTGGAAACTTTAATTGTATCATCCCCTTGCACTATGATTTGTCAAGTGCGTCGGAATTAATTAAATGAAGAATATTGAATATTCCAATAAAAATTTATCACAACTGAAGTACGACTGTGTCAAACAAAATATAAACCATAGACCATACAAACCACAGACCTAATAAATAACAAATAAATAATATATAAATACGTTGAATCAATTAATTATTAACAGAGCACTTAATAAAAGTGTCAATACCAATTCAATCTTAATTTCGAGAAAGCGGTTCTCAAAAAATAGCATCGTATTCCGCATTGCAAGTTGGCATGTTACCAAGAGGCACAGTACCATGGTCGAAAAGCTCCGGCGTGTAAAAAGAACGTCCAAAAACCGCGATCCATGGCTGGCGAGCCATTATAGAAAATGCCGTGCGCGTTTATTTCGGGAAAACGCTCGTTTGAAAACATCCACTCGGTTATTCATACGTAGCCGGTGTCTCTGTCAGCTTTGCCCTCTTCTCCTTTTTTCCCCGGCTTCTTCTTCTCCGTTCTGCACCTTCTTTTTTATCACGTTGTAAAATTGCGATTCCGGGTAACGGGGTTCGGTTAAACCCGCGTGAGATACTATTTAGTTTTTATTGTCCTCGTAAAAAGCATATGTGCTCGCAGGTGCGCACGCGTATCCGTGTCCGCCTACGTAGCAGCCCGGAAATCCGGAATATATAGATCCGTTAGGTGAACCGGGGACGTAACTTTCGAAATTGCCTTCGAAAAGTCGCGTACAACTTTTGTTGTACAATCTTCCACAAATGATAACACTCTTTCGATGTTTTACTTTTTGATCAACTTCCCTTAAGTCCTTATGGATTAATTTCCTTCGAATTTACTGAGATTAAATTCTAAAATACGACTGTGAAATTTTATTTTGACTGATGAATTGTTCATTTTTTATGTAATGAAAATTTTTATTTGTATGATCTTTTTTTGTCAAGATAATAGAAGCCTTGCATTCGTAAATCGATTTTAATTAGCTCCATAATTTAAAATTGAATTCCACATTTATCTGGTTTTGTTCTAATATTGAGTGTCAAGCCTTGTATTTATAGTAGGTATTTAATTTAGTTGCAACGATAATTTATTGAGCAAGAAATTTATAGAAGATTTGCCTTAATTAATCCATTAGCATATGTCTCATAAAATAGTACAATCAGAAACCATTTTATCAAGTTTCCGTCTTGACAATTTTTATTTAACTATCTCTTTATCTTCTCAGAACAGCAATATTAAAAGTGTTCCTCGAATAAATCGTTTTCTTATTGGCGTTGAAGAGTGAAAACTTGCAGCGGTGGAAGAGCAGCAATGGTGCAGAAAAGAGTATGCCATAAATGGGGTAGAGTTTGCCCGAACGAGCGCTTAAACAGTTATGAAACTGAAAACGCGGTTAAATGTAAAAGGTAAATTTCTCGCGAGTTTTGCGCAAGTGAAATTTCGCTCGTAATTGCGGCTAATCGATAGAAACGAACAGCGAGATAATTGAAACGCGTATGAGCGCGCATAAAAAGACAATTCGTCGACAAAAAAAAAAGGAACCCGATGAAAATCGATTTTCAATTAGTTGAAACTCTCGTGGAGATGAATTCACGGTGCCGCGATCGGACAAAGGAAACGCATAGGTGGTGAAGTTTGAACGATGAAATCGAATATTTTTTTAATGTGATTTCGAACTGGTCCCAACTAATTCGAGACTCTCGACGGGATTTCATTGAAACGCGAATGAAAAATAAAAAGAGCGATCCATCGGGGGTTAAAGAGTTTCTCCTCGTCGACCGAAATGATTTTCGTGTAACCCAATTTCTGTATAACCTATCGAACGCGCCGTGCTTTCGTTTTATTGCATCGTGATCGAGGTATTTAAATTCGCTACATCGGTCGGTCGTGTGATTGGGTGCGAGAATGGATTTCCTTTTTATACCGGTTCGATTGAAACTCTCGCGAAAGTAATCGCTGCATGTACATGGTGTACCATTTAATAGCTAATTAATGATGAGGAATAGTGATAGTCAGGATGATTCAGCCGAAGAAAAAAAATTATGGGAAAAAGATGTACAGTGAGAATTAATGGATCTCTGTAGGGAAAATGAATTTGGAAGCACTTTTGGTCTTTAGTTGAGAAATTTTCGTATTTGGAACTTTACTTTTGGGAAATTGAAGAGTTGGTAAAATTCAGGTGTGGAGATTTAGATATTTGGGGGTGTGAAAATTTGGGAGATTCGAAATTTGGGGGTGTAAAAATTTAGGAGATTGAGAATTGGTGATGAGCTAGAAATTTGGGTACTTGGAAATTTGGGAGCTTGAAAATTTAAGAAGTGAAAATTGGAGAATTAGGAGTTAAGGAGCTTGGAAATTTGAGGGATTGAAAATTGGGGAGCTAGAAATTTGGAGCTTGGAAATTTGGAGGTGTAAAAATTTATAAGCTTGAAAGTTGAAAAGTTAGAAATTTCAAAGCTTGAAAATTTGGGAATGCAAAAATTTGAGGGTTTGAAAATTGGGGAGCTAGAAATTTTGGAGTTTGGAAATTTGGGGGTGTAAAAATTTCTAAGCTTGAAAGTTGAGGAGTTAGAAATTTCAAAGCTTGAAAATTTGAAGATGCAAAAATTTGCGAGGTTGAAAATTGTAAAGTTAGAAAATCCAAATATGGAGATATAGTAATGTAGAAATTAGCATAAGTAGAAATTCAGATCTCCAAAAATTCACAAATTTAATTCAAAAAATTTTCAAATTTAGAAAAAATAATAATTTGAAAATTTGCTCCAAAACCTTGGTCTCCTAAAATCTATTTAAAATGGTAAAAGATCCCATACTTATCCTAATTGAAAAAAATCCTCCATTTCAGTACCCATAAATGAAAGATTGAATATACCGATAAAAAGAATAAATCAGATACTTCGCGGATTAAAAGCAACGTTGTTAGAATTTACAATAATACCGACGATTTTATTTTTGCGTATCTTGAATCCATAATTTCATATTCGCATTCTCTTTTCCTCGTACGTACGTATTTTCTGTCAGTTTTATATGCTTCCCACCCCTTTATATATTACGTTTTATATCGTTACCGCTGATCTCAACGCGTGCATCCGCCGTTATCATTATATTCGCAAACATCAGCTGTAATCCTATTCGTAAACGAACGTGTAAAACAGGAAAATAAAAACAGGAATTCTGCACGTTATTTCCGTTCACAAGATTAACGAAATGCGAAACTGATTGTTAGATTGGACAGCGGACGCTCGAAAGTCGATACAATTTTATTGCCTGTTATATTATAATAGATGACACAGAATCGCGTATTTAAATGTCTACGATTTTGCACGAATTTCATTGTTCCGTTTGACGTTGAGCGATCCTCGTTCTCATTTCTGCGCGTTTACAAATATCTTGCTGTCGTACCAAGAAAGCACGTCATCGCCCAAGAAAACTCGTGTCATATTTCCTGCTCTTGACGAGAAAATTCTAAGATTCTACGTTTACAAATTCACAAAATCACACTTTTTGAATTTTAAAACTTTTAAGAGGCAAAAATTGTAAATCTCGAAATGAGTAAATCACTGATAATCAATTATTCTGCAAACTCCATTTCCGTAGATTCAAATTTTTGAAATACTAAATTTGTGAAAGTCGGATTTTATTTCGTGAAATTACGTGTGCCTTTCATCTTTCAACAGCGCAAAAAGTGCATCGCATCGTATAAATAAGCGTCGTTAAATAAACGACATCATAAAGCACGTACAGAACCGATGAGAGATCACGATACCGGGAAAGATAAATTCGCCCCAGCTCGGATCCTATTCTTTTCGAAATGGCTACCGGTCCCGGCCTCCGTCCCGGCGTAATTCAATTCTTAAGGGTATCAAACACACAACCCTTTCATTAGACAGAGCCCTTCATCAGCGTAAGAGTCGTGGGCCGACCAGGCTGCTCCATGGAGAGACAACGAAGTTACGTTGTACAAGTACTTAAAGCGAAAACGCCATGGGTCGATACAATATGGGGTGCCTGGTTGCCCTTGGAAATGATGTTCGGCATCCTCTTCTTACTCAATTGCTGAAATAATCCTTATACGTTGTATCGAAGGTAACTGCAATTTTATCTTTCAAAGCAATGTTACATTTTATTTCAAGCTTATATAATTAATAGATGCAAATGATAAAATTTAGGCTAGGTTTTGCTAAGTTTAATGTACAAGAAATATTTTTTAATAATAAAATTATGTATTAGATTGAATAGTTTGAAGTGCAATTAAGAATAAATATATTTGAATGACAAAATTGTCTATAAGGTTATGTTAGGTTGTATCTGAAGAACAACTAAGAATAAATATATTCAAATATTAAAATTATGTATCAGATGAGGTTCAATTAGGTTTGAATTGCAAATTGTCATAAATATATTTGAATGATAAAATTGTCTATAAGGTTATGTTAGGTTGTGTTTGAAGAACAACTAAGAATAAATATATTTGAATGACAAAATTGCCTATGAGGTTATGTTAGCTTAAGTCTGAAGAGCAACTAAGAATAAATATATTTAAATATTAAAATTATGTGTCAGATGAGGTTCAATTAGGTTTGAATTGCAAATTGTCTTAAATATATTTGAATGACAAAATTGTCTATAAGGTTATGTCAGGTTATGTGTAAGTAAATATATTTGAACAATAAACGTTTAGGTAAAGTTTGCATTAAAACAAGAATAATCCAGAAAGCTCCAATAATACAATTACACATCACATTCAACATAACAATCTCTTATCCATTTAATTCTTCCACATTCAATATACGACCATGAAACCTACAGCGATATAACACCTGAATATAATGCTTGCCATGAGATCCTAAAATTAACAACGTGAAATTTTTACTGCAGACTTCCATTCGAAATCAGTGTACTTTCCACTTGCAAAAATGGCGAATTATTTGACTGCTGCACAAACTATTCTCGAGTTTGATATGGCCAGTGTTTTTAATTAATTTATTTTGTTCGCGGACGATCTCGGAACGAAAACCGCTCTTTCTCCATATTCATAACGTGCTCGCTCATCGGGAAACTATTTTATTTCCGGGATTTCATTGCGCGGACGAGGAGGCACGTCAGAAATGTATTCCACGGACGGCGCCTCTTGAATTTCTCGAATTGTCAAACTTTTACGAACATGTTACCAGCCTTCTCTATATCTGGCGAATTTGGGTCGTCGTGACCGGTACACGGTTAAAAAGCTCCCAATTATAATGCGGGTGTAACAATATGCAAATGCGTTCTTCCCTATTCTTCCTTCGTTAAAACGTTGAAATATTCTTCCGTTTATTAACGTCACGTGTAAAACTTATTTCATTAATAAACAATTTTATTATCAAAATTGTTTGAAACCTTTCGCAACAATTTTTCATATAACAGAGCAATATGGGGTTTATTTATAGTCATTCGAACGACTTTATTTTTTCAATATTCCCGTCCAATGAAGATATTATATATTTAAGGTAAAAATTTCACCGCGGCATTGCGCAGCAGTTAAAATTTCATAATTGACCGTTTTGCCTTTGTACGCGTATTGACGTTGACTAAATACGCCACCGATGTTTTCAATTAACAAAATGCGTTAGCGATTTTATTTCCATATGTCATCGACAAATTGACCATGACAATTTCAACAACAAACAGGAAACATAATTTCCGTCGGTAAAAATCTCCTCCATAATTTTGCACTCGATCCAAACAACACATTTCGCACGGTATTGCGTAACAGCAAAAAGTAATATCACGGTAGTTGAAACGCGAGTTGCCTCGTTAACCAACTTGCCGAGTCTGCGAGGATCGTTAAGAAGTTACTGCACGGCCTATCAGGCGAAGAATTAACGAGACGATACTTATCGTTACGGCTCCATCAATTAAATACGATGAGCTTTCAAAATACAGCCTCCATAGAGCGTAAGAAAGTTGACGTTTTCAGCGTCGATTAAAGACGCGTGCATCTATTAATATCGAAAATTGTGCTCGATAAACGCGTCGAAGACAACCGCGAGCGACGTACAGTCGCGAGAAAATTTATACACATGTGAAAATCGCTTTTGGAATTTCGGAGATATAAATTTAGAGTTTGGGAATTTGGATGTAGATTTGGAGGTGTAGGAATTGGGGGATTTAGGAAGTGGAGAATCTAGGAATTTGGAGATTTCATTTCAGGGTATTTGGGGACTTGGAAGGTAGGGATATAGGAAGTTAAAAAGGGTGTACTATAGGTTAGTTGAGGGTTTAGACATTTGGAGATATGGGAGTTCTAAGGATTTGGGGACCTAGGAATTTCAGCACTTAGGGATTTAGATCAAGGAAATTGAGGAGCTAGTAATATAGGGATGTTGATATTTGGCGATCTACGTATATGGGATTCTAGCTACGGTCTGAGAATGTGAGGACACTAGAAGTTGAGGATCTAGCTATTTCAACATCGAGAAATGTAGTGGCAAAGGTACTTCGAAATTTATGAATATAAGAATCTAAGAATTTGTAGATCTAGTGACGACCTGATTTGGTCTAATCTGGAAACAGAAAAATTCACATCCACATAGATATTTGAGAACTTAATTTGTTAATATAAAAACGTAGAAGTGTACCCCACCGAAAGTGTTGCGCCCGAGTGTACACAAAGCGATATCCGACCCCGATAAACCATTTTCTTCGTTATAATGTACATTCGGGTCATATAAAGTTTTTTTATTATTCGGTAAAGTTTAATCTCAGCCCTTTACGAGCCACTGTCATTCCGCAGCCGACATATTTCATCAGCGTCGCGTTATACTGTGCGATTTTCTCCCTCGACCGTGGCCGCTCGCGGCCCATAAGCCAACGCCGGAATATCCGATAAACGTGTACGACTTAATTAATGCTTTGTCACCCCAGTGTCTTAACGTGCATCGTGCACCACCACCATCACCATCGCCAACGTTAAACGGACCCACGCACGCACGACTTCCTGTGCGCGCCGAAGGATCCACGGGTTAAGCCCTAAATCACCGTATTAACACGTATAGCACGCATGAAAACGTTCGATTTCGTGATCACGCGTGCGTCGTTTCTCTCTCTTGCTTGCATTTTGCACGAGGTCGCTCACGAGCATGCTCGGCCGGGGATGATATAAAAATCGAATGATTTAACGGGCCAAGGATGAATATTGTGACGGCATGGAACAGGGTACAAGGCCTCGCGATGCGTTCCCAGGATCGATAAATTTTAAGGAACGTCCGTGGGCCAGCCACTTGGTGCCCTCCACAATGCTCGATTTTTGCTGGACGATACCACGGAATCTTGTATTTTATGGGACGATCTTGGATTGATATTTTTGGGGGATTTTACATTGATGTCGCCAATGTGTTTAGCATAATATTGGTTACTAGTCGAGGCTAGTGATAGTAGAGCAAGTGCTGAAGTGCTTGTCGATGTGGACGATGGGTACAGTGATGAGAGATGAGAGGTCTACTGATCTACTGAACGTCGATAAAACTAACCCTTTTCGTACGAATACACGTGATGCTCGCAATTAGTAAGAAGGTTATTAACGTACGAAATAAAATAGCTACCCCTGAGCACGTACAAGATTGTCTACTGATCTACTGAACGTCGATAAAACTAACCCTTTTCATACGAATACACGTGATGCTTGCAATTAGTAAGAAGGTTATTAACGTACGAAATAAAGTAGCTACCCCTGAGCACGTACAAAATTGTTAGATTTTATCCAGAAAGGAATATCCTCCAGAAAAATAATACTCGCATTAACTCGAATAAAGTTCCATAATTAAAAGAGCACATCTGTTATATCTTACGGTAGAATACAATAATTTCAGAGAAAGCTTGCAGGGAACGTTTTAAAGCTTAATAAAATTAAATTGTATTAAAGAAAAAACCGAGCAGGTTAAGAGGAAGACAGCGTAACCGGATACGGAGAAAGTATAAGGGTATCTTCGTTACTCGAAGATTAAAGGATAAAAAATTCACCATAAATCACGATTATCCTTTCAAATGAAGCCCGATTAAACAGTTTCTCCTGTGGAAATACCGTTGCCGCTATCGTTGCGCCAGATTACCGCGTTTACGTAATCGATTCACGCGCAGCATCCCCGTAATGAATCGAAACGAAGAGCGCGAAAAAAAAAATATATACATTCAGAGCGGTGCAACGACTGGATGCTCGAAGGAAGCCGCGAGCGAGACGATAATTTATGTTTATGAATATGGACGACGCTTTAATTAAAAAGGGCGCACGAGTGGAATCGAAGGGTTCGCGCATCGATTTCGGGAAACAATATCGAAGAAATACGATCGAGCATTGGCTTTCGAGCGCAATTTCGATGAGCCGAACAGACAGACGTGGATGTAACGCAACAAAGAGGCCGTGTATTAATTAACGTATGCCAATTAACGGGGGAGACCCGTCGCGCCTTTGTGTCCTTATTTGCCTGATTGGCTATTTCCTTTCCGACTTCACTCGTTTCTTGTCCGCCACTCGACACCCGACGCCCCGACCCCTGCCCCGGCGTCGTGTGAACTCATTTCGTAAAGAGTTCTCGTGTACACGCGTCTGGCTACGTACCGAACAAACCGATAATCAGTTGCACGGCAATTGTTCGAATCCCCGTGCGAGATTCTTCGTATGCCTGCCAATGGAATTAATTTTCTAAAGGTTTCGTGCTAGTTTGCGCGACAGGCGTTAATTTTGCAGCCATTGTCGCGGCTTCGATGCTGGCGACCGAGCTTGTACGACCATTTTTAAAGCTGCGCTCTCTAGCTTTCTTTCATTAATTATCACGCGAACTATCATACTTGTACTACTATACATTCAATTATCGCATGTTATATTACTTTTTATATTATCGTATACTATATGTTGAAGTATACGTTGAACAACCATCTATTACTTAAGATTATTAACACATGTTGCACTACTTGTGCCACTATGCGTTGAACCATACGTTGAGCCACACATGTATCACCACATCTTGAATTTGTAGTTACAACCATAAATTCTGCTACACCGAAAAACAATGTATGCATCTGGCAAAGTTTTTGCAACCAAGTATAACAGTTCCATATATAGCTCATTCTACAATGTTCTCCGCTTCTAGTTCCATCTGGAACCACATATCGAGACTTCACCATATGTGAAAGCTACTTGAGTACCTCAATGATGAACTTGATTTGATTCTTCAATTAAAACAGAGGGTAGTAATAACTTTATCGGTGGTAATATTAAAAATAGCTCTTTGTTCCAGAACATCTGAGATGCAACTTATCCCGCGATCCTTGATTTGCAGACTTACAGTTGACCGTGGTTGTTTCACTCGGCCGGTCGAGTGTTACAAGCCTATAAATTGCCGAGAGCATCGTTGTTTTTTTAACCGGTCCGTATATCAAAAAAGCGTGCAGCGTTTATGCTAATTCGCGCGGCAGTGCGGCGTTGCTTGAAAAACACGTTTAATTCACGTAAAGCCACGGCCTCGGCGTTAGAAGATGAATTATCGTGTACGTGGGTTATACGCCGTGTGCGAGCTGGGATGCGCGCGCGCGCGTAATTCATCGCTCGCGGTGGCGCGGCGAGGGCGAGCGGAATTAACGCTAGAGAGACCGCAACGTTTTTCTTTAATATCGGTAATCGCGATCGGAACTCGCGTACGAAATAACGTTGTTATTTTCGTCGGGGGGAAACCGATGAAACTATACGTAAACGGGCAATGTATCATTTCGGTTTGTAAGTGGCTGAAAAGGGGTATTGTTATTTCCTTGTGCCGTGACGTGAAAAGGGAAACGTGACACACCGCAATATTCAGGAGCAACCGGCGAACACCAAGCGCGGCTCGGTGTGCAACAACCGTGTGTGCCTTCGACGTTCTGAAGGCGGATGGACGTGCAAATCACGCGATCGCCGACTACCTTCGACTCGCAGATGCCGGCGCGCTGGGTGGCGGCGGTAATTGCATGTAATTTTTGCTATAGATTAAGAATCGAGGTGAGCGCTTTTTTTCGAGCGCAAAAATTAACCGTTCGACATTGCACACGAAACGTCGAGCGTGCCTCCTCCGGGGGCCGCTTTTACGGCTCCTCCCGACACAAATCGATTTCATTGTTCCATACCGTGCTGCCTACTCGAACAAATTTCGGCACACATTTCGGATTTTCGCTTTTTACGACTTTACATATTTCAACGGATTATGTAATGCTACGTGTTTGTTACTTTATCGTTACGACATCCACCATGTCGACATCGTGTAATCAATTTGGATGCAAGCTTCATTAGCACCGTGTAAAGCTGGGTTCCATTAACATGAGTATTACAACAATGTAGACGTGTTCTTTATTAAAGCACAAATAATTCATTTCTGCAAAGTGAGCTCGAGATTTATTTAACATGATCCCAGCTATATTCTGCTTTTCAGGAAGAATTTTCTGATACAGCTTGTTTTCTTTTAACACCAGCGTTAAATAGTAACCATGACAAATCAGAAACCAATAGGTTGCTAGAATTTTGAAACATTTTATATTTATAAATAGTGTAATATTTGTAACGAAAGTTTGAATAATTGACCCTATGTATACATATATCATTAAAATATATTTTTGTTGTATATGTGTGCGATTATAATACTATTGAGCAGTAGTTATAATTGAACAACTATTATGACACACATAACTAGATTGCATTGACGACCACTATCATATAACGTAGCAATGGCTATAACCTAATTGAACAACGATTACATCAAAGGATTATTATGTCTGCAGATATCTAATTGCATACCACATTTAAGGTTAAATTCTGATTGACACGACCGATTGTCTCCACATTGCATATCTGTCCGAGATATTTGGTCCGCCATTAAATTTACCTGATGCAGCAATGAATGGACAAGTAAATGACGGCCTATTAAACGCGCTTTTCTGCATAATCTTGTAATTAATATTTCAATCTCGCTTCCGTGTACATACTAGGAACCAATCGACGCGTATATACAACTACGAACCGGCGGGCAAGCGTGTCAGGCGCGAACGAAAAGTTCGCAGAATCGCAAAATTTCGGAGGCGTGTTTAGAGTCCATCAAGCCGCGTCGACGTTCGGTACGTAGGGACTCGTGGCTGGGCCTCTCATTTGCCGGTGGATTGTGTCGGTACGTTAATGCATCGTTTGCACGCCACCGTTGAGGGAGGTATACCTGGCGTGAACGAGACATTGTGCACACGCTCGAATCTGAGCGATAACCCCTGATCGCCGAATCCACCATATTCTCTTTGAAACAGAGGGATTGTCGAAGAGATGCAAGATCTAGATAAACTAGATAGGAATCTTCATGACTGATATTTGGACACTTTTTGGTTTACAAGTCTTCCAATTTTTGGGTTAACAAATTTGCAGAAGGTTAAATTTCCAGAAATAAAAGATTCCAATTTGACAAAGTTTCGATCTCCCAAATTTCCAAGGTCTTAAATATCTATCTTCCAAATTTTCAATCTATCAATTTTTCAATCTCCCAAATATTAAAATCCACAAATTTCCAAGTGCCTAAATTTTTAAACCACCAACTCTCCAGTTCCCAAATTTCTACAACCCTAAATTAACAAGGTCCTAAATATCCATCTCCCAAATTTCCAATCTCCCAATTTTCCAATCTCCCAAATTTCTAATCCCTCAAATATCAAAACCTCCAAATTTCTAAACCTGTAACCCTCAAATGTGTCAACCCCTCAAATATTTAGCACCCCATATAATTTTCATAAACTCAATATCCGCGAGAAAATTCGAATCGCTAAAATGTCGTTACGAATTCCTCGCAAAGTTCCTATAAAATTAACCAAGCGAGCGCTTTCAGAATTGTTTATAGAGTGATTTAATGTACTTTCTGTTTGCGAAGCAACGAACGAATGTTTCACAATACCGCGATCAGGATGTGAATAGTTTACGAAAGAGTAGAGGAGTATCAATTTTTTAAAGCGCCACGAGAGTAATAGCCGCTCACGAGAGCGACAGGCGAGCTTTTCCTCGGCAAAATGGCCGATCGTGAATGCACAGTCAAAATTTACGCTCTCCGCTCTGCGAGAAGATTTTATTATCGTTATTCATCACATCCCGTTTCTCGAAACAAGTAACCGAAAGGCTAATTCCATGAAATGAATACAAAATGTCCCAATGGTGTCCTCATTAGCGTTTCATGATATTGCACCGTTTTTAAGATTTATGGCGTCCATGCGGGTGGCGGTACATCGTCGTGTATACGAAGGCAATTTTTTATATCTCCCCGCCGGTCCGCATACGCATCGCCACCAGGTATGTATGTAAATATTTAAATATTCAAACCGGACGAATAATTAATGTGTCGTTAATAAAGCACACGATATTACCTTGGATGTGGGTCAATTAAACCCGAGAAACGATCGATTAGAAGCGGGGTCACGGTGTGCTTCTTGGCTAAGCCAAACGTAAAACGCTTTTAATAGGTGATCATTTGCATTTTAAATTTGTTACCGTCGTGGTTACCGCTTCCACTGTCCAATTAATACCATTGCCACGTATCAACCTCTGATAGACACGACGCCGTTACAAAGCCTCACCGAATATTCGGCGTGAACGTTCGGATTTCTTAAACCAGATTAAGAAAGACATCTCGCGAGTCACGATACGTAATTAAATGAATCCGGGATTGTTAGTAACGATACCGTTGGGAAATTAATTTCAGAGAAATAAACCGTAGGAAGTACTAAAAGATTAAATCGAAAGTCAATTTTGGTTTGACGTTGATATCCAGGAGCTTCATTTATTATAGGGCTGTCAAATTGATGGCTCATGAAATCGTAATAATCAGACTCGTAGCAGAAACGCTACTTTCATTTAAGTTTTTCTGTTACTCGATACGAAGAACTGAGGTAATACGCTGATTCCAGTGATCTTCATATGAAGATTTCCTGAATAATTTTGTACGGTGCTCAACTTCGGTTCTGAAGTTATGAGGACTCTAACACCGAAGCATCTAAGTATCTAACACCGAAGAATACTCGGGGTATTCATTCATGGTAGCCATTTTCATCAATTTTCAAACTACAAATCCACGTGCCACAAGCACTATTTAGTGATACCAATCAGACTCCACGCGTTTATTTACAATTTATACGTGTATTTGAGCATTTACTTTACAATAATTTAATAATCGGCCAATGTAAAATTAATCCGCTCTTATACACGAAAATCGCCGTCCGTAAAAACAGGCCATTCACGGAGGATCCTTGAAAGAAAACCTCAATCGTCGCGTTCGCCTCCAAGTCACGAGCAATCTCCGTGCAGACGCGTTTCTGGGTTTGATGGTTTCCTGTCCTCGGATTTGTTTCGACACGGGTCTCGCGTGTCCCTCGGGATGGCACGCCGCAAAACACGACCACGCGCGTGTTCCGCGACCTTTATGGCGGTCGTTCGACATCAAGTCGTATCGAGCGGTCCATTGAGAGTGGCAGATGTAAGAAGGGTCGATCGTTCGGGTTTGACCGAAAGGCCTTCGGATTAATCTGCTTACGGCATGCGAACCAGTGCGTTAAAGCTCGCACCACTTAGATGGACGGAGTGTTTCGTTCTGGTTGCAGGATTACCCGTGTACACGCGGCGATATAAATATACAGGCCCATTGTAAATATAAATCTATCCAGCCAGTGGCGCTGTCACGCGCAACCCTGCTCGCTAGACCGTAATACGTTTGCATCGCCGGACCGCGGCTATTTCATTCGGTCGTTCCTCGTATTTCCTTCGTGACTTTCGCCTCCTTTCGTCCCTACTGATCCTGCAAGCTGGACCCGAAATAATGCGGACGGCAGGTGAGTTTTGGGACAGCCTCTGGAAACAATGACTTCTCGGATTAGGCTATACGTTTGATAGAATCCTGCGTACGTTGAAGGTGAGCAAGGTTCGAGCAAATGGTATAGGAGACTTTGATTTTTAGTTAGAACGTTCTTGATTTAGAGCTCTAGAAGTTTGAGGATTTTATTATCTAGCATTTCAAAAATAATGATGAGTGAGAAATAACGCAGATTAATTCGACAGATGCTCCCATTTTTTAATCTGTTCAAACGTGAAAGCTACAAGAAGTGATCTGGAGTAAAGGGAGTACAGCGAAGGACGAGAAATTTTTGACGCGTTCCTTTTCCAAAGCAACGTCAACGGGGAATTTAATCAGCCGGGTCGAAAAGGGAATCCGTCGTCGTTCGCCGGGACGGCAGTTAGCCAAAGAAAGATAATTCTGTTAACCGAGTTAAGATGGCGTCCGTACGATGGCGAAACGTTTCGAAGCCTGGAGGAAAATATGCCACAAAGGTGCCACAAAGATGCCACGGAGCCGTGGTTTCGCCGTTGCGAGTGTACAGGGATCGCTCGGATATTTTTGGTCCCGGAATTCCTGCATACAAGAGAGCCAGTGTCGGTCGCACACAGAAGGAGTGCTCTCTTCGAACGACGAGAGCACCGAGTCGAAACAAAAGAAGAAGAAGAAGAAGAAAGAACGATGGAAAGAAAGGAAGCGCGGAGAGACGTACTAACAAAGAGAATTATTGACCGTGCCGTTAATACGAACGCTGTCGGTCATCGTTTCGTCGTCGAGCGTCTCGTCCGGGCATCCGGAGACTTCAGGGTGGACAACGGTTTCGCTTTGTACTTGCAAATGAAACGACGAAACGAAACAATCGGCCGGGCCCCGGTGTCCCGAAGAATTTCGTTCTGGCTCTTGCATCTTGCGCGCGCGTGTACGGCATTCCCACGCGGACAGAAACGCGTTGACCACGGTACTTGTTCAGGTGCTGAACTTTCCACAAAACGGAAGTGCAATTAAAGACTGCCACGTTACTATCATGCCGAAAAAATTATACATTTTGATGTTCGATCATATTTAGCTCACGAATGCCGTGTAATAACGGTATCACGTAATTTCATCTGATGCTAATGTCCTACGGGGTTACGCTTTAAAACCCCATGGAGCTTATGAAAGCTACAGGAGCTAGTTGTGGGAATATATGAGATATTTTTGTTCAAACTTTCTGAATTTAAAGAGGTACAGTGTAGGTGCAAGAATGGCACTTCTGTCTGCAATTCAAGATGGCGGTGCTGGAGGTTAAACAGTCCGTAATATAACCTACTGCGGTCATTATAAAAATTGCAGTTATAAAATAGAAAAAGTAATAATTAATACCTATATCAAATTTGCTAGAAAATATTCACAAATTCTACAACAAAAGTTCACTTAACCTCAACCCACCATTCTGCAGTTGCGTCAGAATTGTAACAATATAAACCGAAATAAAATTGGTGTATTTTGAATTTAACCATGAGTTAACGCAATTATAATGCAAGTTATAATATGATATTTGTATCTTTTATATTACCCTTCAAAGATCACCCTACAAAATTAATCTTAAGGACTCCAAAATGGCATCCTCATGCATGAAAATATTGAGAGATCAAATCGACGTCAGCTGGTTGGAATAAAAGAAAAGTAATTAGCATCGAGGGGCCAGTACTCTGCGTTGTGTATATGGGTCCCTAATGTCGTGTGGGGGCCACGATCGCGATTACTCGAGGTTTAGGCTTTCGGGAGGAGGACCCAGGTACACGCGCGCGCCAGCAAGCATTATATATTTTTGTTTCACTTCTTCCTTTCTCTCTTATTTTTATCGTTGACCGTGTGCACGGGATTCCTGGATACACGGTATAAGGGAGGTGTGACGCGAGGCCGCACCACGAAAATTTATCAGCCGATTCAATGCCGCGGCGTTACTCGCGCTAATTTATATACACTCGCCGAAACCGCGAACCAGTGGTGCTCGCCTGGTCCTAAGGGTACTTGGGAGAATTCTGTTGAGCATCACGGATTAAAGTTATAAAGCAGAGACGCTTGATTGCTGTTTGGAAGTTATGGATTTTTGAATTTTGGGTTTTCGGAGCTTTAAAATGTGGGACCTTGAAGGGTTGTTACGTGAGAACTTTGGGTTGTGGAGACTTTAGGATGTTGAGACTTTGGGATGTTGAGACTTCGGAACATTAAGATTTCTGGATGTTGAGATTTCAGGACGATGCAATATTGGGTCATGAAGACTTTGGTATGTGGGAATTTTAGAATGTTGAGGTTTTGGTATATGGGGATTATAGATATGTGAAGACTTTGGAATGTGGGACTTTGGGACATTGGAGTTTTAAACGTCAGAATTCTGGGACATTGGACCATTGGGGCATTGGGATGTTGAACGATTAAAGCATTAAAATGTAGAGATTTCTTAACATTGCAATGTTGGGACATAAAAACTGCAGAACGGTCGGACTTCGAAAATTTAAAACATTGCTACCTCCAGAGACATTAACACTTCGAGACTTCAGTTTGACGATATAAAAATTTCGAGACCTTAAATATTTATGACTACGAATTTAAGACCGAAACTTGTGAAATATCAAAATGAACTTAGGTACTTCAAAACTTTGCAACTTTGTAACTCCAGAACTTCTCGAAGAGTAGTTATTAAACTCCACAACAAAATTCAAGTTATCCCCCATATAATTTGCTCCGTTCTAAACTTGAAAAACCGTGAGTTAGTAGAATCCGGTCTCCGAGATCTATCATTAAACATTCCAGTATCCATTTATAGGAGCGGAAGAATGCCACAAAGACCTTTTGAATTTTACCCAGTGATCTGTGCGAAACCTCCGAAGCGAAGAGACTATTCAGGATTGCAACGCAACAGATTCGTTGAACGAATCAGTTTCATGGCGAGAGAAGAATCGCTGCCAGAAGAACGCACACGATTGCCAACGATGTTAATAAAAACCGATGGAGCATAGCACGGTACTACTAGAAACATTGATCTTTTTCATAAGCCGGTCTCTCGACTGGTAGAATCGCCGCGAGCAACACGAGACTGGCGAAGAGGCGGTTTTTCAGCAGCCGCTGGAATTAATGTACATTTCGTCGAAGACGCCGGCCAGGGAAATGAATGCGACCGCGGAGGATTAAATCATTTTCTAGCCGCTCGACGGCTGCAATTTACAATGCTTTCAGTGGTTTTACGACTGTCCGCTCGCTTCCACCGACGATTGCTTTCTTCATTAACAATGCGCGCGGCTGGCTTTCGTCTGTCCGCTTTCATTCGGTTACCACCGACTTCGCGTATCAGTCATTCTTAACGAGCAATTATGATTGTTGAAGCAGTCATTACAACGCGATCATTTTGTTGCTTTGGTTAGAATAAATGCCATTCAAATTTGAGGGGTTAGGAAGCGAAACTTAGGGGATGATACATTGTGGAGAGGAGTGGAAACAACTTTTTTTTATGAAATTTTCGAGTTATGAATTTCAAATCTTTGTATGTTCGAATTGTCCTTTCAGATACTTGATTTAAAAAGTTTGCAAGTTCTATACACTAATATTCCACAATTTGTAAATTATCAAATTTTCAAGTTTCAGGATTATTAAATTTTTTGATTTTCAGGTTATCAAATTTTTAATTTCTAAATCTCATTATTTCCAAATCCCTAAAGTTCTAAATTCTCAGGACTTTCAAATCCCTAAATTCCCCAATTTCTAAATTTCCAAATCTCACAATTTTCAAGCCCCGAAATTCCCCAATTTCTAAATTTTCAAATCTCACAATTTTCAAGCCCCGAAATTCCCCAATTTCTAAATTTTCAAATCTCACAATTTTCAAGTCCCTAAATTCCCAAATTCTCAGATTTCCAAATCCCTAAATTCCCCAATTCTCAGATTTCCAAATCCCTAAATTCCCCAATTTCTAAATTTCTAAATTTCCAAATCTCTAAATTTTCCAATTTCTAAATTTCCAAATCCCTAAATTCCCCAATTTCTAAATTTCCAAATCCCTAAATTTCCAAATCCCTAAATTCCCCAATTTCCCAATTTCCAATCCCCAAATTCCCAAATTTTCAAACCTCAAATTTCTCAAATTCCGAGATCCTAACCTCCAAATTCTCAAACTAAAATTATAATTAAAATAAAATTTTAACTAATTCCACAGTAATCCGAGAGTCACTAAATCAATCCAGCAATTTTAACGACATTCATTTATTTCCATTACCCGTTTAAGTACGCAGTAAAGTTATTCCTATCAGCTTGAAATTCCTTGTATTGCCTATGAATTTTATTATACCCCGTCGAAGTAATTGACCACTTACATTTATACTATTCCTAGAACGACGCAGATTGGATAGAAATCTCTAATGTATTTTCTCGTAGAATACCTGTATACCTGCCAGAATTTAACTGGAACTATAAAATATTAATCAACGATCGAATTTTATATGAAAGAACCTGTGACGTCAATGAGCCACTGACCGGGACAAAATAAAAGGCGAAGTCGGATTATAAATCGACGATAAAAATGGCTGCGATGAAATACGCGGCGGTTTTTCAACACAGGCGATTAATGCACATTTCATCGAAGACGCCCGTTTGGCATATTAATACGCTGTGGAGAGGGTTAAATCATGTTTCACCCCGTGTCGCCTCTGTGATTTACAAGACGTTTAATGCTTTTACGACTGTCCACTTGGATTACGATTGCTTTCTTCATTAATAAACGACGGCTTTAGTCGCGCGCCGCGTAAATCTTCTACCCGAATCGAACCATAAAAAAGCTATTCTTTGCTGCTACTCTAAGTACCCCTAATATCTAACACTTCGTATATATATGAAATACATATTATTCATATGCTATGAAAAAATTGATATTATTAGTTTATATCTTTGGTTATGTTCTTTTAAAAATTAGGACATACATATACGTGTCGCTACATATGCATCCTCCACACATACATATGTGTGCACATATACATATATGTGTATTAAGATGTGGATAAAAAGTAAGATTGTAATAATATTTTTATACTTAGTAAATAGACAAATTTTCTAAATATGATAGTAAATGTTTCATAAAAATAGGTATATTTATACATACACCAAAATCTTCTGGATAAACTATTTCATTTTTTTCATCTCCATTAAAAGTCTCCATATATTATGTAGTTTTGAGGTGTTTTATATGTATACAAGAATATGTGTTTTTTGTTCCAGATTAATTTGATGTGAAATGATACTCTTACTCTTTCAGAACAATTTGAAACATGGCAATAATTTCTTACAACAGTCAGATCGTCATTTCCCTGTCTGAAATTAATTCCAAACAGAGCGACGATGTTTTTAGTGTCCCCGTCACTCGCAACTGTAGCCGTCCGTTTCGCGAACTTTCCAATTGAAAAACGTCACGACCATTATAAAAAAAAGAAAATAGAAACTCAGTTGCACCCCCTTGGATCGATCCGTGAAGTAGCTTCCACTACGAAACGGGTTCGCGAGATTTTTTGCGGAGAAACGGTAATTGTTGACGAGAGGCGAGTTGGCCCCCCAGGTCCGCGGCGTTAAAAGCGAAAACACACAGAGGTAAATTAATTTACGGCCCGGTGGGAGCCGCGACTCGGCCGTTCTTGCTGTTCCTCGCAATTAGTATCAGACGCCGTTCGTGTGCCGTTCCACTAATCCACGAATAATAAATGCTGCTCGAGACCTCGTGAAACTTTCGTCACGCTCGCGAAACGTAGCGAAAAGTGTTGGGGAACGGGCATGAAATTAAAACGCCGTATCGTGACGAAAAATGGTCCACCACGAAACTCCACGTCTTTTCTTGTGACGCAGCTTTCTCGGTCATTCATTGTATTTCCACGAAAATACCAAGAAATGACTCGTTCCGCAAAAATGAATCGAAAATTCATGCTTTCTAATATTTCACGCCGGTAACATTTACCGTATTCTCGACGTTGCTAAATGTCTCATATTCTTCATATCGTTATAGTTACTGACATGTTCACTTATTACTAATTGATTTTCTGTACGACTTCAATATATTAATTTAAGACAAATTTTTTTTCTCAAACCACGACACAATATTTTCATTGGACGATATTTTATTATCAATTAAATCCACTCAAAAAATATTGTCATATTTTTCCATTATAAATACACTGAAATTACATTTGAAGAAACCGCCATATTTCAAGAATGGTTTTCTAAAATTTAAGACATCAGTTTTGACGGATATTCATGAAACGATAGTTCGCCTGATTTCGAGTATCAACACGATAACAAGCGAATCTTAGTGGATTCAATTTTTAATAATTAACGAATCTTGTTGCCGATGGTTCACGGAAGGCTAGCGAGCATACGAAGGTGCGGGAAGAGGAAATAGGTAATT
Organism: Megachile rotundata; assembly: GCF_050947335.1. Lineage (NCBI taxonomy): Eukaryota > Metazoa > Arthropoda > Insecta > Hymenoptera > Megachilidae > Megachile > Megachile rotundata. The sequence goes on along the minus strand of NC_134991.1, from coordinate 6,159,841 downwards.
CGAAGGTAAATCGAGGTAATTCGAAGACGAATGAATCCCGGGACCCACGGAGCATGCTTAATAGCGTGACGATAAATTACGTTAAGATACAACAGGTTCTCGTGTGTAAAAGTATCGAGGTATATTGTCGGGCCAGCCGCCGGGGATTCTTGCGAACTTTAACACGCAGACTTTCGTGAGAAGGATTCTTATGAAAATGTTAAGTCCAATTCTGGATTTCCCGAAGAGTCCATTACCCTCCAGAATCAATAAAAATTTATAAATTTACCACTAATAAATTTTGAACATTCAAAATGTTAAATCTCCAAATCACCAAATTCAGAAAGATACATTGAAGATTCACAAGTCTTCAAATTCCCAAATATTCTATTCTCACAGTTTCTAAATTTTGAACCCCAGCCCAGTTTATTGAATTAATCCTTTATCGGAGAACCGTGAGTTAAATTCGGATATCCTAATCTGAAAATAATTAGTAATTTATAGACCAAAGGTACCGATTTGCATCAGAAGTTGAACGAATCGTAAAATTAAATCGATATCTCCGTGAAAGATACTATTTGCTCTGTCGAAAAAAAAAGTGAAGGTATCGATTGAAAATAATTCGGGCGACGCTGAAACGGCGATTATTCGATGAAATTCGTTAAATAACGAACTGGCGCGCTGTTTTTTTCGGGCTCGATTCGGCCGACCGGGATAATCGGGCTGATGAGATTTATTTGCCGGATCGACGATGAAAGAACGATAAATAGTTAGGAAGGAGGGCCTGCCAAGTTTCATCTATCGAGTATTGTGAAACCGTTTAATGAACGTAACGGATGCACACACGTACACGCACACAGCGACGGTGGGCGAATGTAGTTAATTCCAATTCGGTGAGGTGGCACATGGCGGTGTGGAAAGACGAGGAATCCGGCCAGGTCGAATGAAAAATTACCCGACGCGACGTCACGGTTTTCAAATTTCCGCCCGCGGTACATCAATAAAGACGCTGACGATTATTAAGCGGCCCATGGGTCTTGCCGCTTGTTACGGGGCATTGTTTCTTTGCCGGCATTATGCTCTGTCGCTGGTGAAAGTGAAATAACGACTGTGTTCGACTTAATGACGGGATCAACGCAACTGCTGCGGCAACTACACCCGAGAATCTTGCTTAGCCATATATGAGGGGTACCTTGAAAGCGATCGTACCGGGGTCTTTAGCGGTAGAATTGCTAAATCGAATGGTCAGATCAGGCATATTTTAGATAGAAGACTCTACCGATTCACTTATACATTATTTCGCTAAATTTTTTACCCTCTACGATTCCTTATCCTCTTACGGGTTTGTAAAGTAATCAGAAATATTACTGGTAAAGGGTGAGGTTTACCAAATAAAATAGTGGGCGCTATTTATAAAATACTGGAATGTTTTACCGTTGACTTTTCACGGCAAATGCCAATACAAGAGTGTCTTCCTAGACACGATTTCGTCTTGAGGACACCCCCGTTAGCATGGCTGTTTAGGGCACTTAGGCCCAGCGAAGTTCCCTGAGGAAGGGGAAATGCAATGACAAAAGCACATGGCCTGTGTCGACCGTTCGTCGATTTCTATTTTCTAACAGGTTTAACACTAATCCTACCAGCGTATAATGTGTACTTAATTTGAGAAAAAAAAATGAAGTCAAAAAATAAATAAGCAAACGATAAAATTCTTCATCTTGATGGAGGTCAATGCAGATATCAGAAGAATCAGTTCAACAAATTGTGTAATTTATTATAAGGATCTTCTGGAACGGTCATTTGACCGGTTTGGTAGTTTTAGCGTTAATTTGAAATTTCTTTTTCTCATTTTTACATTCGTATCAAAAAATAAATGTAATAGATCATTTGGTCCAATGGTTTGTTACGATAATATTAGTCGCGTTTAACATCCATCACTTTGTACTGATTGTTGGTTTCTGTGGTGCGGTATCCCGTGGCGAGTACATGTTCCTTCGGGTGTCGCATGTACAGAGTGTTCTGCAAATCCTGCTGTAAATCTTTGAAGAATTATTTAAAGCGTGGAATTGTTCCCTGCTATTGTTTCATTATGCATTATTTCATGCTATGCATTTGGATGAGATTATTAGATTATTGTAGAACAGTGCAACGTATGTTAATTAGCACGAAATTCTCTAAATAATGGGTAGCAATTATATTGCAGAATAATTAGCATCATATTGAAATATGGTTGTTATAATGGGTAATAGGGCCGATATTCTATTTTTTCGTCTGGTTGCGATGTAATTGGAGAATAAATAATTATTAATAATATACGGATCGTCAGTTATATTGTCGAATAAACATGGTTATTTAACAAATGTCCTATTTTGACGTATCTACACAATTAACAGTGTAACTTGTATGAGGTGTATCACTTGTTCGTTCAGCATAAACTCTTCACAGTAGCTGCAAGACTAAGACTTCGCAGTAGTTTGTTATAAAATATTTTACAAGCTATTCATTTTTATATCGTGTCATTCTACATGAAATATTTAGAAAAACTAACTTGCAGAAAAAATAAATGCAACTTCATTTAACAGTGAACAAAGTTTCATTTAACATAATATAATTTCAGGAATGCTTCTAACTTGATATGACTTGTAACTTGATATGAAAGCACCCTAGATAGGTTGAATTGAAGCACCCTATATTTGAAGTACCTTCGTCGAAAAGCAATCAGCATCTCTCTGTACCTGAACTTACCAGACACCCCGTGTGCGGCCCTATTTTCCTCGCTCGCGCCGAAGAGGACAGAACGTGTCGAGCCGGCTACAAATCTATAGATCGGTTGGTAGCCAGTGCAAGTAAGCATTCTAAAACATAATGTCAGTAATTAATTGTCTGCCAAGAAATGATGCGGCTATCTCACGCGACCGATGCGAGAGGCCCTCTACGGAGCTTCTTCTCCCCGGCCTTCTCTGTACTCCTTTTTCTCTTCGGTCCCTCGACCTTCCTCCACCTCCTCTTTCCATCTCTTCTCTTCCCAGCTGTTTCGTTCATGCTCGTTCTTTTGTCCGGACTTCTCTCGCTCGGCCGGTCCCACCTTTCCGCCTCCTTCGTTTCTTTCTTTCGATCGGCTCCGGACTAGTAATGCATTTAAACAATCTCTTTATCTCCGATTCGACACTCCGGGCGACACGACCGCTCGTAATAATGAGAGGAAAGCATTCCCGGTGCCGCGAGAACGTGTCCGCAGGATTTTTGTTCCGCCCCGGCACAGGTGGGGTGAACTTCGGTGTATCTTGCCGATGCTTTACATTTTCGTTGGGTACCACGTGCCAAAAGTCAAGTGATTTCCAAAGTATTTGCGTAGCAAATTATCTGTGCAATTATATTCTTTTTCTGGACTTAGGTCGTATACAACTTCTTTTTGGTGTAAAATTGTGATGAGCTGATTGAATGCTTGTTGAAAAGGTTAGGAGCATTGAGATCAGACAGGAGTGAAGAAACAATCACACTAGATTAACACGAAGGTAATAGTTGAAAATGTTTAACAATTTCATAAACAACCCCCTTCAAAATATAAGTCCTGCACCAAAAGTTTTAAGATCTTTCCCCATATAAAAAGTTGTAAAAAGTACGTAATAATTTTAAGAAGCACAGCAGTATTTCTCTGCAAGGAATCGAGTAATGGGTATCGTAGTCAATCTCCTCCTTTATGGTGCAGAAACTTGAACTGTACTCGAAGTTAAAGCTATTTCCTATCAACTAATACAGTGAACGTTCGTGTACCGCAACAACAACGAATAGAAACTGGTCAAAGTTTGCGAAGCTCGAGAGTCGTGTTTGGCCAACAATAAACTATAAGGGTCCAGGTTGACCAAAGATTTCTTGAGAGCGGTGGTTATCGACACCAGCCCAGCCCGATTCTCTGGTCCCGAAACATTCAACGGCTCTGTTTTAAACATTTTTGATCGATCGGGGTCCTTGAACGTCCCCTGGCCCGGTTCCTCCCGGTGGGTCTATGCATTCCATTCCTGGTGGACACGCACTCCGTGTGGACACACCGCCGGACCGTACAATAACTTTACGCGGCCATTGTACAATTTGATAATCATTTTGCCGTTGAAGTCACCCGTTCATTAGCATATTTAATTATGAATATTTAAGATTTTTGGCGCAGCGGGACGGCGTCTCCTACCCGAGAGCCATCTCCTACCCGGCCGTATTAAAATAAAGCCTGCATGGTGCATGAGGCTCCGTCGTAAATTTCGTCGGACACACAAGGACTGGTTGTTGCTCCGATCTTGCAGCAAAAGACGAGTAAAAAGGTATCTGGAAGACAGGCATACGATACGTATTGCCACTAGCGGCGTAACACGATGAAAAAAACCGACTGTGCCCACCTTTGCACGTGCGTGTGCACGCGTGTGCGTTTCACGGGGACGCTTTGAAATTTGTACGCTCGCGGAAGGCACCGTCCAAGCTTTTCGTGTATTTTTCGTACACCGTTCGCCGGATCAATCGAAATCCTTTTTTACCTACGCTGCGAGAGTATTATATAGTTGTCGAATATTCAATTTGCTCGTTTTTTCAGCGCCAGGAATTTTGCTCGTCGACGATGTATCTCCCCGCGTTTTCATCGATACCGCTGTTTCGCTCGTCACCACGGGGTTCTCCGAGGATACATGTTTTACGCGTTCAGCGTCACCGAAACTTTAAGTCAACGCTACACAAACACACAGAATTTATTTTCCATCTTTACATTTTCATTTTGTAAATTTTGGAGTATAGTGTCTGATCCGAATGATACAGAAAGCATAAGTAAATTCTCTTTATTACAGAATTTATTAAGAATGTCCTTTATCACAGTTTAATTAATAAAAATTTGCAGTTAAAGTAAGGAACAATGATCTGTTCATTCAATGTTTAAGTAAACAGAGAAATAACGAATAAGTTAATGTAAACACCAGGTGGTGAAAGTAGCAGCGTGTTAGCAAATCTATAAAACGAGACTGATCACTGATTATATCGACGGTTGAGCAATGATTTGTCCGATAATAATAACTGTGGGATGAAATCACACGGGCCGGCGAGAAAGGGACGGGGCAATTAAAAGGAAAAGAAAGGAATAAATGGCCGGCCATGTAAATGATTTTAGCTGGCCGGTTCCTTCGAGCAGCATTAGTTTTACACACCCTGCCGATGTTCCCCCGACTAATTATTAGGGCCCATTACGTGTTATTTAAAGAAGTAGACGTCCAGACCCTCTCATTATAATGGGCTGCAGGTGCTAGGAGCCTCTATACACACCTTATTCATCCTTTACCCTTTTAAAGTGCCGCTATTATAATGCGTGGGCAACGAGAGGAGAGACAGAGAGAAAGAGAACGGGATGCGTAAGAACCCGCTTCAGAAATCGCGACGGCACAGGGAACACCGTGAATTGTGTTCGCCTCTGTTAACGTCGATGGAAGGCCACGGGGAACAATGGTACCCGATAAATAAAAGAATTTTCTCGAGCCTGCTTATGTAAATTTACGGAATGAACATTTAAAGCGAGCTTTATAATTAATATTTCTGGGGCCGTTACGGGCTTAACATGTATTAAGTAATTTCCCCTGTTCAACGAAGATTGAATTGTCTTCGGAGAAAACGGGAAGAAAGGGAAGAGAATCATGAATGCGTAAATACACACTTATGGAACTTTTGTACAATTATTCTAGTAATTATTGTAAGAATTTTTTGATGTCTCTTGTTTCAGAAGTTGTAAACGAAGGAAATATGCGAACATCGTCAATGTCAGTAAAATGTAGTAATTTTAATGGAAATGTCCTGTCCCCAACATTTTTCAAACAAATTGACAGATATGAACAGGGTAAAGCAGTTTACTGTTCGATTCTTAATCGTAAATAACTTTGCAGATGTCGTCTTAAATTATTTAAATAGAAGTAAAATTGCAATTAGCGGAATGTTTTTTTTCGATCCCGAATACCACCGACTGTTTCAAACATTGTGACCAAACGAGCTTTCATGAAATTTAACGGGATGATACAGTCGAGGGACGAGTTTGAAGGAGTGGATTCAAATTATGAATCCCCCCCGGAAAGAGGTTTGGAGAAAGATCCTGGTTGCCCTCGCTGTCCCCACCTACAAGTCACTTTCGCCGTTCGCGAAATTAAAGATCGCTTTTTACTGTAATTATGGCAGAATCGCGTCTTCGAAATACATCGCCACGGGGCGCCAACTTAGTACGGCAGTTAAATAAATATCGCCATAGGCGCCCCATTCGTTTCTTCGGAGGAGGCCCCATCGGTACCCAACGGGCCCTCTGGATTAACGCTTTCCGTCCATTGTAACCCTTTCTCGTAAACGTCAAAACGTAACGATCTCCCCCTTCGTTCGGGCCGGCGTTTCACGAGTGCGCGTTACGCACCCAATAAAATCCAATCGAATTTACCGCATTGTCGCCGATTCAATCGATAATAACGCCAGTAAAATGTACAAACATCGTGTCTGAATGTTCATCCTGTTACGATCGGAGCGATCAACCCGAATGCTTGAAATTTTACGAGTTTTCTTCAATGGAAACGACGTTTAACGACATTTCGAATGTGGCGAGCAATTAGCTGATCCTCACCGAAGGATCTAACTTTCGATTTTATAAGTTTTTAATAGCGTCACGAGACTGGTTAAATTTGAATACTAAATGGACCGAAGTGTGACTGCGACCATGTTTTACTTTTATGGAATATTCCAAGTACCCAGGAAACTTCTCACGTTCAAACTTCAATAATAGAGTCATGCAGTAAAACGAAAATACATCGCATAATTTGATCACTTCGTTTCATGACAGAACCCACCTTGCACATTATCGGGTTTTAAAATTTTTTATCCTGCACAATAAATAGTTGTATTCAAGAATGACAAATATGAAAATATAACTTTTGCATAAATATCTCGATTGATGCTAGTTATCCAACGAAGGAGTTTGAGTAAGAGGAAAGCTTTTAAGGATCTTCAGGCTTGCTAAATTAAAATTCTACAATGTTGTCGGCTGTTTCTTTAAATCGTCGAATCTTATCTCGGTCCGAGGAATTTCGCGTGTTTTTGGGGGCCGAACAGGGACTATCGATGTCGTAGGAAGCGTAGAATGCGAGCGAACGCGAGAAAGAGATAGTAAGAGAGTAGTGGCAGTGACTTAATAAGAGCCTGTAAATATACAACAACTGCGAGCTGAACGATATTAAAAGCCCGCGTTCCACGACACGGCCAATCTTTTCCCTTCTTTTTTTCGTTTACCCGGACGACCCATAAGTCAAAACGCAGCGAGAGCGTACAACGGACGAGAGGGACGCGTCCCTCTTCTCTGATCTCGCTTTAATTGCATTTCTCCTCGTGGCGAAGTCAGAAAAAGATACTGTCCGACTTAATTCGGCAGAAACTGCCGGGCCTGAAGCCCGGGGCCAACGACGGGAATAGGACCGACTGCTCGCCGTGTAGAAATCATTCGTCCGCCGATTTATTACTTTTAATTAGTATTAAATTCAATCCGGCCCCGTCTCGCCGTAGGTGGCGCGTTTACATCATGTAATTCGTGTCTTCCGTTATGGTCATTTTCTCGTGGCGTGCCCACGCTTTATCAGAACGCTCGCCGTCCGACAGTCCATTATATATCAGTCGGCACGGGATAAACGGACGTGTAAACGAATCAAAAGTATGCGATATTTACAGTTTTTATTACGAACCTTATCTTTGGAAAAAGACCTGATCGTTTTCTAATAAAAATCATCGTTTTCAATTCAAAAGTATGCGATATTTTCAATTTTCATCACGAACCTTATCTTTGGAAAAAGACCTGATATTTTGCTTAACCTTTTAGTTGCATCGTCATGTCACTCTTGACACTACACTTCAAATACAACAAAAATCATATTTACCCTACGATTAATTTTTTAATCAAATACCAGTTAGAGTGAGGACAATTAAATTTCAATTTACTTTATTTTAATCCCTTAACCTACAATTATCTGGTCAGTCATTTACAACTAGCTAATTCTTGCAAGACAGTTAAAATGTTAGGTACAGTACATAGTAAGTTTGGTCACACAGTTTATGATCAGAATTGAACCCAAAATTGCAGTGAAAGTACGAGTCTCGTTTGTCACATTCGAACCATATGCGTCATTGTAACACGTCATAGGGCAAGGGATTAATATTGCAACAGTGGCTCTGACGCAACTGCTGAAACAATCATAAGTTAAGGGGTTACGAATATGATCAGGAAAAGCTTCGTTATTCTTCGAGTTCATTCTTCATTCTAAAGGGACATTGTAAACGTTAGTTCGTTCTACAAGGTGTTATTTTAACTTAGGAAAAGTCACTGATTTAACGCGTTGACCGACGCAGTAGAAATAGCCAGTACTATAGGTGACGTAGATTAGTGTCACAGTAGAAATGACCTATGTACGCCAGGCTATAGTTAGATTTATTGAGAATATGATCGTTCCATGTCTTAATTTAAACTCCCTACGTAACGGAATATGTCACGAATCCGAGTTGTCCAATTATAATAAATCAGTTACCACGTAATATGAATTCTGTATCATTCTTGCGACATATGGCTCTTAACTATGACTTATATTATCTGCATTATTACTCAGTTGATTTATTAAGTATCTGATCAGATACCGAGACATTTTAATGACCCTTCTTGCGTTAAAAGAATTTTAATATTCGCCAAAATTTCTTGTCGAATTAATGTTATCGGAATAGAAATTTCTAGTGAACAGAAATCAATTTTCTTTGACAGATCGGTGAAAATTGTGATTAACGTGTCTTATAATAGAGAGGCGAGGAATTTGTTGACGATGCTCGATTTTGTGTCGCGTATAGCAGGACAATGTTGCCCCAGCGTGATCGTAACACGGCCACGGTAATCCTCCGATCTTCCACGAGACGATGGATAGGTGGACAGGGTAGGGACAAACTGCCCATGAAACCAGCTTACGCGAGGCTACTCTGCTCGGACGTTTTGATAGGCGTGTAAATAACGGCCGGAAGAATATTTCTACAAACAATCGTGCATCAACGGTGTCGTGGCTTAAGCTGGCCTCTGGATGAAATCCCGGTTAAACTCTACTAAGTCGTAGGTAAGGGCCGACATTTGGATGTGACATCGCCGCGATTACGCGTTGCTAATACACGGCTCCGTCCGGTAATCTATGGTAATACACGCCATTTTTATGCGACGACTATAAATTACGGAAGTTAGCGTTCGAGGAATCGTGTCTTCATAACGTTATTCGGCGAATTGCACTTGCAGCTTGATGGAGATAATTGCGAAAGCTTAGGCTGCGATTTGACGAAACGGAATCGTACGATCATCTGCAATTATTGTCAAGAAACAGGAGAAGTAATAGATGTAGTTCCGAGTGTGGAGTCATTTTGAAATGAAAATGAAAGGAGAAAAATAATTAAAGCATATAATAATGTATAGCAGACAGCAGATGTATCGAGTAAAGAATTTGTGGCAGTATATTTTTATCTTTTTCATTTGAATGAAAATTTGTTGAACGATGACATCCGCTAACGATAGAGTTTATTTTTAATTAGTTAAGTGACCCAGTTAATTTTTTTATAAATGACTGCCTATTCAGACAAGCGTATTCGAAAAGTAATTAGTAGACGTTTTACACTGATAAGTTTTCATAAAATCTCACGTTTCTTCGTTTAAAGTTTCAAGTCTTCGCGCGATTCATTAGTTGTCGGTACATTTCCGAGCACCACTTTTCCCCGATTTATTTCTTTTCTCCCCTTCCTTCCGCCCCCATTTTTTCCCTCGTGTTTAGTTTAATTAAACTCACGCTCTCTCCGTCGACACGCGAAATTGTATCTCGCGTCGTGAAAATTCGCCGCGGCCGGAGTTTTGGCTGGTTTAATTAATTCGAGCTTTTTAGAGGCGGTAATTAGGAAATCGCGGCGGCCGTCTCGCGGTGCGTGAAAACGCGACTCCGTCGCAGTATCGTGATTATAAACGTATCGCGGAGCAGTTTCTAGGACGATGTTCATTCTTCCGTTCGCGTACGCTTTTTATCCGTCTCCGTTTAAGTCCCTGGGAATTTCGGCCGAGTGTCATCCTCGAGCGGAAACTGCTGTAGCCCTCCGGTAAGCGACACAAAAGTCGGTGCTTATCGTATATTCGTTTGCTCGTCTCTCTGTTGCGTTGTGCACGTGCCTCTCGAGGAGTCAAAACAACGGGGTCCTGGTTGACGGTTCTCCAATCGCTAAAAATTAAGCTCAAAAACCCGGCTCCCGTTCGACGAGGGGCTGGTTCTTAAAAGAACCGGAAAAAAACACGAAGAATGAGAAGAGGGAGAAGCGAAGGAACCGCAGCCAGGACGCACCTACAACGGCAGGCTTAAATCTGATTTAAGTCATATACCGTGTCGCGATGTTTCTGCCGAAAAAAGACAAGGATCCCTCCCGTGAGCTACCTTAAATTTACATCAAACTATACGCGCTTTAATCCGAGAATACGACGCTCCTGCTCGCTCGGATGATGCCCTCGCGCGCTACACGCACACGATCGCGAATCGAACACACAACGACGCATCATTGGACCAGGCCTACCCGTATCTCCACTTTTAATCTTATTACGGGCGACGGACGGAAGATACGCTCGAGACGTATCATTTTCGCCTTTGCTAATTTATCACTTTCCATAAACTGCCTATGCGCGGATTCCGTAACGCCGATAATATATCGCGAGCTACGATACCGCAGGACAACACTCAACGGCTGAGCAATCGGTTCTGTCAAATGGATCGATGGAAGTGGGTCAAGATGTTGAAGAAGTGTGATGTTTGAAGAAAAATGGCGGTATCGTTGGGTATCGTAGGTTTAGAATTGTTATGAAGGAGGACTCATTAATTTGGTTGACAAGCTTCCATGTTTATAGGATTGATGATTTAGTTTTGCAAATGTGAGATTTTGGGAATTTTGAAATTTGGGAACTGATATTCATTTTCAAATTTTCGCATCAGAAAAGTTCAGAATTTAATTTAAAAAATCAGAAGTTTGAAAATTTTAGAATATGAAGATTTAAAAATTTGAAAATCGCACGTTTTAATCGCAGCGTTGTGTAGAGTTGATGAATTGTTGCAGAAGCAAGTAAGAGGAAGCTTGATTAGCTTCGCGATTAATTCGCTTAGGCGACGACAGAAAACTGTTGTCCAGTGTAAGGATTCGCGAACACGATGTTCTTCGCTCGGACTTATCTCTGTTCGTGTAAGCCTGTTCCTTCTCGCGATAAATTAATGGCGTAGGAGGAGCTCGGCTCTCGAGTCACGTTGTTGATGCTCAGATTGAACTTTTAATAACGATCCTTACGTATGCGAAGCTGACTATCTATGCGGAATGATCGATAAAAAACTAGCGGAGAGATAAAGTAATACAATATTGAAATAATTTATGTAAGTTTTAATTCTTTACTTGTAATGTATTACATCATTCGTCACATTAATGTTCAGAATAAAATACTTCTGAATATCATTGAAAAATTTTTGTTCTCCAAATAAAGAGGTTATGTAACTTTCGGATATAAATTATAACCTAACCTAACCATATAAATTGATACATAAATTTGTACCAAAAGGAATTAGATTGAAATTCTCTGAACAAAGATATAATTCTTGTAACAAAGAACGAAGTTTCATACACACTTGACTTATTTTAAGATAAAAGTAATTATGCAGTAATTTAATTCACGTAATAATAATTAAACAAAGTACTCTGAATAGCCCGAAATGGGTTAAATTTCCTCAAACAAAAAAATGATAAAGTATAAAATAACCAATACACTACCTCTTATCTTTCATTCATTTAAAAGATTTATACCATGTCCCACTTTCCGGATCCAGGATTTAAAGCCGTCTCAGATAACGTTCAATTCTTTCGCGTATATTAAAAACGGAAAAAAAGAGTGGGGGATAAAAAATTACAAATATCCAGCGCGCATAATAAGCCCTCATAAATATCCTCGCTAGTCGCCGCAATCTACTTTCCCATAAAAAAAAAGAACGCGAATTCCGCTATCAGCGAGTGTGTAAATTTTATCCTTTACAATGCTCTTGCCCGTTCCGGAATCGGCCATCTCGCGAGATCCCGGCGAAGGATTAACTCGGCGGGAAAAAAATACGACACTTTCTGGCCGTAAGAGCGTCGCCGGAGGACGCGACGGGTCGAAAAGGACGAGAAGGCGAGAGAGATTCCGTGGAGAAAAAAATTCAATCACTGCCCGTAAATAATTGACCGTTCTCCCGAGCCGTGCACGGGGTTGTAGCACGTTCAATATCGGTAAAACGGGATTTTCCCAGGCTGATCCCAGGGGTAAAACGCAAGTATATACAACGACGGACGCGTATCCTGGTGGCGTACGGTCGACACGAGGCGAAGGCGTCAGGCTTAAGGCCTTAAAGCCTGTGCAAAAAGGTCGTAAAACAAAGGAAGGCCCTATTTAATAAGATTACCGCGTCTCGAGGAGATTGTGTTGCCCGACTCTCGAGTATCGGATAACGTAAGCTACCTAAGGGGCAACGTTATGCGAGCAGCAAAAGGAACTCGGTTGCTTCGCAGGGTGACAGGATAGATGCGAATACTTAATCGTTCTTATTTTAAACATCGCATTAACGCGGTTGCTACGAATTCTTGGGGAAACCATGGTTTCCTGGGAATCTCACACGCACACTTGAAAAGGATTCTCGGTTTAAAACACTACAAAACCCTTGGCTGGACACCGAGTTGCGAGCACTTACGCAAAAATAAAATCCTGAAATTTATACTTATAAATATTATTTATAACACCTGAAAAGGTGTTATAATGGGTGTATATTCCTAAATCTCTAAGTGTCTAAATTACTAAATCCCCAACTTCTTGTATCCCAATATACCTATGTATATTTCTGTATTTCTATATATGATCATATATGATCATATGATCACAAATCTCTAGGTACCAACATCCCTATGTCCTCATATTCATTTGTCCCCATATTCCTACATGTCCATATACTCGTGATCCCCTCTTCTTAGGTCCCCAACTCTCTACGATCCAAAATCCCCACATGTCCACATATGACATCTGCTCTTTAGATCTTCAAATCTCTTCATCCCAATTTCCCTATATCCTATTCCTAGTCAACGGTATATCCACATCCCTTGCAGTAGCATAAAAACGTTTACCATTAAAAGTAATATCATTAATAATCGCAACAAACGACGTGGTTGTAAAGAAACAGGAGATAAAGCAGTTAACATCCCCGAGAAAATTAACTCGACTAGTTTATTTAACTCGCGGTGTTATCCGCTCGCAGATTGGATTAACAAAGGAACAGGCTTGTTCGAAGATTATACGCCGCTTGTGCGAGACAATTCGCGGCCGGAAGTCGTACGTTAATTCAACCGGGGGAAAAAGACAAGGGCTGAAGAGAAGGAAGAAGAGAGCGAAGAAGTGGATGATAAAAAAAAGAGAGAAGGAAGAAGCCAGCAGCAACGACGAGGGACGTCGTCGTCGTGGCGAAACATGGCAAAGAGAAAAGCCGCTTATACGCGGGCTTGGAGGAGTTTTTCAGCTACGTAGCTGAATATACGATCAAGGATATAATGTAACGTTGTACGCGGTACAATTCCGCTGAATACTTCACCGTTCTTTCGTCTTTGCTCTTTATTCCTTACTCATACGCGATACCCTTACCGTGTTTCTGCTTGCAATTTGCGGTTCGCCTATGCACGCCTAAAATGTTCCTCTTCATTTATGGGGTTTAAAAGGATAAGCGGAAAAAAACACAATCCGAATTGTCAAATTTGTTCACAGATTTTTTCGGATTTTAAGCTTATGCATTTTCTTTAAATTTTTCAATATTCTAAATTTTTAAATTTAGACTTTTCTCAAATATCCAAATCGTCAACTTAAACATCCAGATCCGAAATTTCTCCCAAATATCTACATTCCCCAAATTCTCAAATGCCCAGTTACAAAATTTCCCCCAAATTTCTAAATTTTCCAAATTCTCAAATACCCAGATCTCAAATTTTCCCAAAATGTCTACATTCTCCAAATCCTTAAATATCTAGATCTCACATTCCTCTAATTTCCAAGTTTCCTCTCCCTATATCGCCACTTTCCCCACGTCATCCTATCCCTACAATCAAATTACCGATTCCACTATTTCTATATTTAAATTTGAAACAACTAGAAGTGAGTCTAACTAGCGATCTCCAGGGTTATATTGGGTCACAGGCTCACTGCGGTTCAGAAAGCATGCGTACAACACTCGCGGCAATCCTCGGCAGAGGGTTTCGTATAGATAAGGGGAACAACAGCCGCGTTTCCTTACAAATGACGGGCGTCACGCGGCTGGTCAGTGCTTCGTGGCGAATTAAAGGACACCGAGGTAGCCTCGTTACCAGTTAGCAGGTTGCCGTACCGTCGCGAGGACACGGATAAGTGAAACTATTTACGACCACCCTGAAAACAAACAATCGCCGAGGACGAGTTAATAGGCGCGTTGATCACGCGCAGCAAGATTTTCGATCAACGCTTTATCTCGACGCTCGATCGCGATCCCGGCCCCTCCATCCTGGTTTTTCATGTCCGATTCAACCCAATTAAAAAGAATCTTCGATGCTAACCAACTGGTTACGAATGCTGCGGACGAAGAACGGATTACTTGCACGTACACCCTTTGTGATGTTGCGGCTGTTTTTCAAGGTTATTCGATGCTTTCAGTGTTTTGTGATAAATTTAGGTGTCATGAAGGAGATTCTGTTAGGGTACATTTTTGTATGATTTTGACGAAGTCTGGTAATTTTTAGGTTAAAGTTAAATTTATGTGTGGAAACTGAGGTTGTTTTCAGATAAATTGCTAAATAGTGAACGATTCAAAATCATTGGACATACAACTTCCAAGTTAGAGGTCTTTCGAAACCTTCGAATATTACGAATCTTCACATCTTCGAATCTCTATTTTCTATAACTCCTACATTCACAGAATGTAACAGATCAATTCTCAAATTACCAACTTTCTAAATTTTTGCTATTTGTGAATATTCTGATGCTCACATTTCTAGATACCCTAATGACCACATATTTAAATCTTCAAATTAAAAATCCCAAAATCTTGAAATTCCAAATCTCCAAATTGCCACAATTACCAAACCTTCACATCTCCAACCTCCAAAAATCCTAAATTTCCAACTCCCAAATTTTGTGAAATCACAGACTATGGTCAACACAATTAACACTAACATACTATCAGCAAACCCTAAGTTCTTCTCCTCTTTTCGAAAAAAGTGTTAGCAGTTGGCTATAGTCTACAATATCGAAAGTATAAGCAAATCGAGTTTGTCACATCTACTTCGTTTTTATCCGAAAGCCAAGGACCTCTCGAATCGATGATACTTAATGGCCGTGTCAAGACCGCGTAGCAATATTTTTCGCCAATGTTTTATCGTTTCGAGATAATCCCTTTTGGCCTTCACGCTTTAATTCATCCCGCGAGCGTGTTCGAGGGGCCCGCTAATGGCGGCTCGAATAAAAGTGAAACTGCAACCGGACCGCAGCGGAGGCGACACGTTGTTGCAGCCAGGTCCGATGCATCTCGGATGCATTAAGCTTGTCTTACCTGGCCTGCTGGACTGTCGCGAACGACCGATTAATCCGGGATAAGAGTTCCCTGGTATAAATGGATTGAGAACCGATGCGTGCACCCTCGCCCGCCACCGCTTTTACTTCCTCTCGTTCGCCATCGTTCCCATATCTACCAGCTCCGTGGGAGCTTAGATTTTGCATACCGAAGGGTAACCGATGGGATTAAACCGCTGGAACCTTTAAGTGCGTATCATTCCACCGCGTTCCGTGAAATCCACGCGATATTATTTTCGGCAATTTATGGAAATGGTTTCGGTTCTTGATTTTTCTTCGTCCTAATTGCAGACGATAATTTTTAAATCTCCCGGGGGTTTATGGAGTTATAGATAACTTTGTTGGACATATAAGTTCTTGTTCCCACAGCGAATTGCAAATAAACATAGCATGAGGTTCCGGTGAAAAAAGGAGATAAGGAGAATGTCTGTCTATCTGTCTAATGCTTTGCTCTTGTCGATGGTTTTATAATCTCTCGGAGAAGGTCTTCGGTGTCTCGCAATACCGCGTAACTGATAGGATTAAGATCAGACGATGGTCTCGGTCCGGCGAGCATAGATCGGGTTCCTACGCGGACTCGAGCTTGTAATTACGTAGTAAAAAGATTCGCTGGTATCACTTAGTCGTTGCTCTCACGAACGACCGTCTCTCATTAGCATAACCCTCGGAACGAATCGCTCATGCTACTCCCTTCTGAAGTATATCTTTTCTAACGATGATACTCGACGACCAAAACAATCGGACATCTGCGGTTTTGATATCTATGGTTTTGATAAGAAAGTGAATTTGTCGCGTGATAAATCATCTGGGATGATTCAAAATGCAGGTGCATAGGGATATATATACCGAATTTATATATATACATATATATACATACATACATACATACATACATATATATATATATACATGTATATATATATATAGGAAATATATACATATACATATATAGAATCGCCAAAATATATATATATATATATTTAAAAAACCCAAGGTGATCTTGACTTTGTCAAGAGAACAAACTGTTTTCAAAATTTGCTTTACTAATATCTATTGTGCACTTTATACCTTGCAAATATTGTTTTAAACATTTTTTCGTAGGGTGACTGCAAGTGTGAGGAAAATCGTGAGTAGCGTTACAGGTAACACCCTGTATATAGAAAGGATCTGACAATATGGAAATCTATATAGAATGGATCTGACAATATAGAAATCAATATAGAAAGGATCTGACAATATAGAAATTTAACTACGTAGGAATTTGACGATATACACGGAGTAAAAATATAAAATTTGTTAGGTTACTTCACATAACTAATCCACTCTACTATTCATGAATTTCAACAATACATTATGACAACATAACAACAGACTACTGTATTCGATCCTTCGCAAAAGAAAAAACGGAGTTGAAACCTTCAAGTTCCATATCGGTCATCGACGTCAGTCCAGTATTTCGGTTAACGGAACAACGATAAAGAATCGTGAATTAACGATCGCGCCATTGTAAAGTAACACGAAGAAGTTTAAGTCGAGGTTGATAAACTATCGCGCGATAAAACGTAAAAGCGGGAATTTATGCGGCGCTTTCTGCTAGCTTTCGATTTTCGGGGATTATTGCGCTTGATTTATAGGCGGCCCGGAGGAAGTCCGCTTTTATATCACCGCAACGCGAGAGAAGATCGAATTGTACATTCAATTTGGCCCCGATAAGCAATTAAAGACGAGAGATGGTCGCTCGTTTTTCAACGTCACGGCAAATAAACGTTGTTTCGCTGAAATCCTAACGACGTATTCGTCACGTTGCGCCTATTGTGTTACTCTGAAACCGGGGTTGATCGACGTTTCTTCCTTCTATATTTTTTTTTAACAATTATTCCGTCGCTGCAGCGTTCTATCGAATTCATTATATGATGGTATATTATATGAAATTGGACATTCTTCACTTATGGAGTTATTTATTAATTTCGTGACTTTTACAACTTTATGTATTAGTCATATGTTGGATGTTTATATGTTATTAATTCTTTATTTAATAATTACTGTTGTTGATTTAATTAATAATTCATTTTACTGTTACTTATGAAGGATTAGTTAGAGACCCCTATTATATATACAGGGTGTCTCACAACTAGTGTAGTGTGGATAACTAGAGTTATAGCGTGTATAACTCTATACACGCTAAATTTCGATGCGTAGAACTATGACGCGTAGATAATTCGGCGCGTGGAAATTACGGTGTGTGGAAATACAGCACGTGGAAATTACGGAGAGTGGAATTATGGCGTGAGAAAATTATGGTGTGTGATATTATGGCGCGCAGAAATTTCGACGCGTGGAAATACAATGCGTGGAAATGTCGGCGCATGGAAATTACAGAGCCTGAAATTATGGCGCGTGGAAATTACGCCGCGTGGAAATACAGCGCGTGGAAATTACGAAGCGTGGAATTCTGGCGCGTGGAAATTACGCCACGTGGATATACAGCGCGTAGAAATTACGAAGCGTGGAATTCTGGCGCGTGAAAATTACGGTGCGTGATATTATGGCGCGTGGAAATACAGTGCGTGGAAATTTCGGCGCGTGGAAATTACGGAGCGTGGAATTATGACACGTGGAAATTATGGCGTGTGGTATTATAGCACGTGGAATTATGGTGCGTACAAATTTCGACGCGTAGAAATACAACGCGTGGAAATACGGGGCGTGGAAGTTACGGAGCGTGGAATTATAATGCGTGGAAATTAAGCCGCGTGACATACCAACCTGATCAATCTACTTGCGTGTCCACGTTTTCACTTATATCGAATTTCGAACCCTCTCGACATTTTATATACCGTTGACAATCAAGCCTTTAAATGAAACGATTATTCACCGTAGATAGTTTTATCAGAAATAACGGGCCTATTTATTAAACGAAACAGCATTAACCGGATGGTTATTCTTCGTGCCATCCTGTCAAACGGGATCAGGCTAGTTGTACGCCGCGATCCGAAGTGTAGAAGCCTAAGTAGATTATTCAAGCTGGTAACGTGGCGCTCTTAATTATTTGTCTGCGAGAGATTTAGGATTAAGAGTACAGGAATTTAATCCTGTTAACGACGGTGAATGATTTACTTCTCCACTCTGTCTTCTTTTATTACGAGCAAACGATCTGGTTCCACGTAACTGGAGTTGTCTACGTAGCTCGTAAATATATTAGCTTCCATTATTCAGTGATGCATGTCCGCAGCGGGTCAGGTTTGCAATAAAATTTATTATTTTTAGTTGCAAGAATAATTAGGATTAACTATTAACGAAAGGTACTTGCTACTTGTGTCGCTGATATCAGAAATTTCATGTAATCCAATGAGTGAGAAAAATGGAGAATTATAAGCAGCATTAATATTATAGTGGTCGCACAAGGTAGCAGGTGGAAAGTTTCGAACAAATGCAATCATGCAGATGCTAAAGTATACACTGTATTATTATAATGTGAAGGTTGAACAGAAATTCATATTCTGTTTTAGGCATGAATATTCAAACAATCATTGGTGCTGTTTTGTACACAGTATGTGTATCTTTTTGCAAAAATGGGGTTTGGAGCTTCGTTTTTGAATTATTCAGGAATATAATTTTTCGCTCTGTAATTTCCACGCACTGTATTTCCACGCGCTATATTTTCACGCATTGTATTTCTACGCGTCGAAATTTCTACGCGCCATAATACCACACACCGCAATTATCACGCGCCATAATTCCATGCTCCGTAATTTCCACGCACTGTATTTCCACGCGCCAAAATTCCACGCTCCATAATTTCCACGCGCTGTATTTCCACGCGTTGTATTTATACGCATCGAGATTTCTACGCGCCATAATACCATACACCGTAATTTTTACGCGCCAGAATTCCACGCTCTGTAATTTCCACGCACTGTATTTCCACGCGCCAAAATTCTACGCTCTGTAATTTCCACGCGCCGTATTTCCACGCGTTGTATTTATACACGTCGAGATTTCTACGCGCCATAATACCATACACCGTAATTTTTAAGCGCCAAAATTTCACGCTCCGTAATTTCCACGCGCTGTAAATCCACGCGCCGAAATGTCTAATTTAACATAAGTATAAATCTTTGTATATTAATCTTCCCAAAAATTGCTGAACGTTCCTAGTATGAAATGTCTCGTATTTAAAAATCCAATCACTACAATTTATTTTTGTATTAAAAGATCACATCCTTCAGAATGTTATACGATCGTACATTTTTAGACCTCCCCAAAAGTTATTTCACCCAACATTTAAATAATATATTCGAATATATCGAAGTTCAGGAATTACGATTATGGAAGCCACCGTTAATAAAGCAGTTAATTAAATTGCTGCTTAAGAAACAAACCGTGTAATAACGTGAATGGACGATCGAATGAGTGGTTATGAGGCACATATGAAAGAAGAGAAAAATGCGATACTTCATTTCGATCGATGGCTAAAAGCTGCAATCATAATCGTTAATTTGATTAAATTCAGCGTAATAGCAGCTTGGCCGCCACGAAATACGAGCAAGAATGTAACGGGTGGAATGAGAAACCGCCTTAAACACGGCGTATTCACGTCCGTCCTGATGAACCGCCTTGCCCGGCCACCTAAACAGGCCTGCACACCTTGGTGTGCGTGTGAATCACGCGAGATGAAAATTTATCATATGGTATTTATCATCTTAGAAGTTACGCGCTTAGATGGAGAAGCGGAGCTCAGCCACCGCTCGGTTTTCCAGCTACGATTTATGTCCAGCCGCGTTCGAACAGACTCGTGGAAGGATTACGGGACGAATTAAGGTCAACATCGTCGTTTCGGTGACGAGTAACCACGGATCATGATTAAGATCAAGGTTTATCATTCACGCGTTTCGAGAACTTTCAGCCGGAAGCAAATCTTCCATCATCTGTTACAAAAATGCTTGTGTCGGTGAATTGCTGATACCCCCAGGATATATTCTTCTTACGGAAACTGTATTTAGTTCATCTATGTCGGGTTAATTTGACATTTTTTCATTTTTTAGGTGCTTTTTCTGAAATGCCAAATTATGGAATTTGCAGGTTCTTAAATTTCTCAATTCCTGGATTCTTGGGTTTTTTGATTTCCCAGTTCCAAATTTCTAATTCTCCAAGTTCTCGAGTTTTCAAATGTCTAAATCCATAAATTACTAAATTCCCAAATTTCTAATTTTACAAGCTTTCGAATTTCGAAATTCTCAGACTTCCAAAATTCCTAAATTCCTACATTCTTAAATTCCAAAATTCAAAAATTTCGGAATTCTTAATCTTAAACTTAGATATCTAAATAAAGATGTAATTACTCTATGAAACCAATAGAATATCAATAATCACATTAAATTACCGATGCATTAAAGACGTTCGACGAATCTTGAAACTCTCGACAGTAATTGTATAATTGACAGTAATTGAAATGAGTTGCGTTCAATGGTTTTAGCCAAGAATCCCATCTCATCGTTTAATAATTGAAAGGTAAAAGGGTATTAATATCGCAAACCGTGCAAAGCAGGCACGAACACAGACGTGTCCTGTCGAAGGCTCGAAATAATGGAAATTATATGTAGCTATTAAATAATTCACCACGATCATGCATTTTAATTCAATCGACGTGAAGCGTGCTCGAAAAAGGAATGATTAATTTACGTCGCGGTACCGTGTATCAAATTTGAAAGTTACACTCGATTCCATGTGGAAAATTCGAAATTATACTAAAACGTTTCTACTTGATGTTGCAAACGCAACGAACGATGTATCGCTTAATCACATTAAATTACCGAATACCATGACCTTATAAAACATAATCCTATTAAACAGAAATTGCAAATCAAATTTTATGTCAATCGATAGCTTAGCTCCTTTTGAGCCAATCTCACGTTCTAATTCGTGGGTTGACATCAGTTATGTTTGATGCAACTAAAATCTTGGTACAAGAAACACGAAGTGTGGAGTTATGGCGCCTAGAAATTTCAGCGCGTGGAAATATGGCGCGTAGAAGTTGCGGCGCGCGGGAATTACGCCGCGTGGAAATACAGCGCATAGAGATATAGCACGTGGAAATTACGCAGCGTGGAATTATGGCACGTAACAATTACGTTGTGTGGTATTATGGCGCGTAGAAATTTCGACGCGTAGAAATACAACGCGTAAAAATACGGCGCGTAGAAATTACGGAGCGTGGAATTATGGCGCGTGGAAATTACGCCGCGTGGAAATACAACGCGTGGAAATTACGGAGCATGGAATTCTGGGGCGTGAAAATTACGGTGTATGGTATTATGGCGCGTAGAATTATGACGCGTAGAAATTTCAACGCGTAGAAATACAACACGTGAAAATACGGCGCGTAGAAATTACGGAGCGTGGAATTATGGCGCGTAGAAATTTCGACGCGTAGAAATACAACGCGTAGAAATACAACGCGTGGAAATACGGGGTGTGGAATTATGGCGTGTGGAAATTACGCCGCGTGGAAATTACGGAGCGTGGAATTCTGGCGCGTGAAAATTACGATGTGTGGTACTATGGCGACAAGGAAAGTTCCGAGTGGAAAGCGAGGTTTGAATTTTGTCAGAGACCTTTGTAAATAGTTTTGCGCTGACTCGGCGGGTCTAAGAGGCCCTCGGCCCTTTCCACTCGGGACTTCCCAAAGAAGGAGAGAGTTTTCTCTCCCATGCGAAAATGTATTTTTGTCGACATTCTAGTCTCGACCTCCAAAGTCAACGCATCGCGCCTTTGTCATTAATAAAGTATTTCGCCACATACACCGTGTTGTTCATTCACGTACATCACCTCAGTACTATGACGCGTGGAATTATGGCGCGTAGAAATTTCGACGGGTAGAAATACAACGCGTCACAACAAGTCAAGTTTGTTCGCACCGAGTCAAGCCATAACGTAAGAACAGAAAGAAGTTCGCGAAGTCAAGGAGGAGTCGATATCACATTTAAAAGTGGCGAATCGATACGCGTGTATGCACGAGCGTGTTGATCGCGTGGGCGTCGCGTCGGTTCTCCGATTCCTTTTTACGAGGCGACCGCAGGGATATCATCTGAAGCTATCGATCATCGATACCAGATTCAGTTATCCTATTGTGTTCGCTACGAGCCGTGAGTGTGTCTTACACGCCGTAGAGATTATTCAGCCGCTTTCTCAATGGAACGGATGGAATGCGGCGTGATTAATCAAAGACCAGCCTCGAAACGTATCGGTTTAATTAATGTGCTCACGAGTTCTACGTTACTCGTGGTTACGAACTTACGATCTGCGCTTGTGAAAAAAATCCAGCGTTGTTTAAACAATGCGTGCTCCGTTCACTGGTCAACGAACACGCGTTATTCTGACTGGATACACTTTCGAATCGAGCTTAACGTTCCCTTTCAAGGAGAATTGTAATTATAATTTTGTACAGTACAAATTACATTAGGAAATTAGAAAATTAAGAAATTAGTAGTGTAGTAATTTAAGAATTCAAGAATTTAAAAAATTAAATTACCGTGTCACCAAGAAATTCCTCGCATTAAAATCGTCTGACAACTCATTATTCCGAAACTAAAAATAGGCATACCTTGACATCAAACAAAATCAAAAGCGATTAAACATTCGCTGCTACACAAAAATATTAAAGATACTTTACGATCATGATAAGTCAGAAGATTCGTTTGGTCATCGTATTTAAATAGCGGTGTTCGTTTCACGAAGTAATTAACGTGTCATTATCGTAAAGCTCGAATTAGTTATCGAAACTTAATCAGTGCGATCCAATCGGGAAATTCGTGCAAAAATTCATTGACCTCCGAGGGAATGAGCGGCAAAAAAATTCGATCGGTGTCGATGATTGTGCTGGCATGCCATATACGGCAATGGGGCTCGCGGTTGATGATCCTGCCATTCGACGATGATTTACACCGAAACGCAGAGTCACGCTGGTAACGCCGGTAGCATGATGGAACGTTAATACACCGCGAGTAGCAGTTTGTAATGGAGCTTCGATTGTATCCGGACCTTGACGAGCTTGCTTGCATCGACAACCGATACGCAACTTGTTTGTCTTCTCTGTACTTTGTATACCTTATTGTACATTTTTACTTTTACGTAAATTATCGATGTTTACTTTTATGTAAATTATTGTAAATGTAACACTGTTACATTTCGATTCTTCAATTATTCATTTTGTTGTCATTCTTCAATTATCTTAGGAAAGTTAACCTTCGATTATAGAAAATTAACCTTAGGAAAAACTTGTAATTTGCAATACGTATTTTATAGAATTCGAAACACTTACATTTTACAGAACACAGAAAACTCGTAATTTACAGAATACACAGCACTCGTATTTTAGGGAGTATAGAACACTCGTATTTTACGAAATACAGAACACTTGTATTTTACAGAATACGAAGCACTCGTATTTTACAGAATACAGGACACTCCTATTTTACAGAATCTAAAAGCACAGACTCTGTGTGCTATACAAAATTTACACCAACATAGTATTGCAATATTAATTAGCACAATCACAATTGCTCCACAATGAAATTTTATTCATTCAGAGAATTTAATAAACTGCAATGTTATATCATATAATTGTTCATCATTTTGTTTAGACTGCCAAAGGTTTCTGTATCTTATGCAGTTTAACAGTACCTGTTTATTAAATTCATCAAAGTTTAATTATACTCAATTAGTAACTGAAGCCTCCCAGGGCATTCATTATATCGTTTCTCGCAAAATAATATTCTGGGAACTACACCATGTTTCTTCCTTGCATGAAAAATATTACTGTCGACATTAATTGATGTTACGTTACTTTAATTTTATTCATGTATTTGATTTAATTTCTAGGTTATGTACAAGTTTACCCTTAGGTTAGGTACAAACTGACATCAATTGAGGTTAATGTGACAATTACTTCAATTTAATTTCATTCATATCTGTTGTCTGATCTAAATTTTAGGTTATGTACAAGTTTACTGTTTGCTAAGTTAGGTACAAACTGACTCTGACATCAATTGATGTTAATGTTACGATTACAATGAAACATGTTAATGTTTAATTTCGTTCATACATGTGTCCGATCTAAATTCAAGGTTATGTACAAGTTTATTGTCTGTCAGGTTAGGTACAAACTGACTTTGACATCAATTGATGTTAATGTTACGATTACAATTAAACATGTTAACGTTTAATTTCGTTCATACATGTACTTGATCTAAATTCAAGGTTATGTACAAGTTTATCGTCTGTTAGGTTAGGTAACTGACACTGAATTAGGGTTTGAATTTTTTACTAAAAATTCTTCGTAAATTTTCTTAGGAATTGAATTTTGCAAAAATCTTTCAAGGTAACGATTTAACGATGAATTTGAATTTCTCCGTACTGTCTGTAGCAGAAATTGTAATTGAATATCGTCCATTGCGGTTCGTACGCGATATCAAATTAGTCCGAGGTAAATTATTGGCGTGTAGCTCGATAACCGTGGCACACGACGAAACGAGAGGCTCGCAAGGTCTATACTTAAACGACAATTTGATTCTGACCGGCTGCGCTGTCGTTTAACCGGTGTATTTTAATTTCCATCGATTTCGCGCGCTAAATGGCTACTTGCATTAGCGGAGAACGTCCATTACCTTTATCGCGTCGATTAACTACAAGTTTTTGACGCCGATTAGTTTGTTCTAATTTTCCTGAAACGTTCCAGACGAGTCTGGCGAGCAGGTAGATCGAAACGACACCGACCGCGCCTGCGAGATTAATCTACGTGCTTGCGTGCGATAAAGCGAGAGATCGCGAGCCGTATCTTATTAATGGAGCCGCTGATTGAAGGTTCTCAGAACGAGGTAAGTGTGGCTTAAAACGAACGGGAGATTTTTACGGATCGGGCGCAAGGACAGCATGAATGATCGAGGACCAGTTGACGATTTGCTTTATTTCCAGCGTTTTTGCCATCATTTAATACTCTAGATAATGCGCGATGAAAGTACCTGAACTCGCCTCAAATATTGCGCTAAATTGTTACGCTTTATATGCTATTATCTTTGGAATCACCTGAAAATTGAAACAACGTTTTTTCATTTTTTGGCATAGTACAAAAATTGTTAAGTCGTATTGTTCATTCTAATAAGAGATTTCGTTCACTTTTTTATTATGCAATATATGAAGAATTAAATATTAACACGTTCGCTGTTGGTACTCGATTGAAAATTCATCCATCACTCGACGTTTCTTTTTATAAAATAACATGAAATGAATTAATACAACTTGAAACCGTGCAGGTCGTTAGTATATCGTGACAGAGATTGATTTTCATTTGTTTTAAATCATGTAAAATGAAAAATTACGACCTCGTATTGAAATTGATGGCATGGACATGGGACAGTGGTAGAGAACGTGTTAAGCACAATATCTGATTCATGTTAAATGTCAATGAGTGTATGGTACATCCGATGACGTATCGCAAAGTGAAAAAGAACATTGCTCTTAAATATTTTGTATCAAATTCCTCTGAACAGTTTGGCAACATACGTAACATTTTTTAGGATCATTTTTTTGCAATATTGTTTCATTTAGACTTAGTTACAACACATAGAGAAATTTTTTGATACAGAAATTTAAAAAATTTGTACTTATAACATGAATGAAATTATGACACGATTATAACATGAAATAAATTATTATAAAATACATTAAAAATATAATTGAAATCTTGATATTTATTTAACTTCATATTATTTTATATTTAATTCAGCCTCATATTATTTTGAGCAAACTTCAAGTTTTATTAAAAACTTCTACGATAATTAAATGCTTCAGGTTGTTACAAATTTGAGTTTCATCAAGGTTACGTTTCGTCCCGAACACGAATCAGCTTAACCTCAGCGTTGACCTGACGAACCGGTTGTCCCTCTAATCTCGACGTATTTGAATAAGTTTTGGACAATAATTTCTACTTTGTACGCATAAAGTATCAACTTAAAGCGCGGGAAACCGGTACAAAGCCGGTAATGATTCTTTGAGAGCCGCTTTTAAGCGGACACCTCCACCCCCGAAGCTCTCGGATAAACAAGCTGAACACCACCGTAATTTTCGGGCGAATAACTAAGTTCTTCTAAGAACTACACGAATTAAGATAAAGCTGCATACAATTTTCAACCAATGATTGTCATATGTGTAAATTCTCCATGAAAATTTTCCACATACGCTCTTTAGCAAAATGATACAAGATTATATTGTAATTAATATTGTTCTTCATTGCTGTCTTCAACGAACTGAAGACAGAAAAAATTTGTGCCTGTTCTCCACTCATTGACAAAAGATCACACAAGCAGGTTATGATTTCTATCTTCCATAACCTGGGTTCTCCTGTTTTCTCATAATATTTTTTAATAAGATGGCAAAATAATAAATTAGTAAAGTACTAAAGTAAAACAATACAATTATGCGTTAAAGTGTAATAACCAATTACAGTTCTATAATCTAATTAGTAAATATAGTATAATACTGAAAGAATTTGAAATTATACAACAGCCTAGGCAGAACAGAGGTCATCAAAAGTGTCGGGATGAAACAACGCGAAGGCGGCATAATATCACCATTTCTCACGGTTGACGCGATAATCACGCGAGGGTGGTCTCCATCGGGACAAAAGCATAGCAAAGAATTAACAACATGTGCGAGAACCTACCCCAATCGGTGATTTTTACGGCTCATCGGGGGCCACCGTGTATAGAAACACGTCGGCGACCAATAGAGACATTTGTTAACGCGGATCTCAGCCCGCATATTGCACCCTCTATACAGAATACGCACCCCTTACCCCGCGACATTTCTGCCGGACCCTCTTGATTTATTGTCTCGATTGTCATTACCGGGATGCCCGGTGTCGGGCCAAATGCGGTCCGTGCCACGTCTGCATTAACATGTTACAACGGCTACGGCGTGCAAACAAACTTTTGTCAGGATTACGCGTCGATGATCCCGTCGTATCGACGATGTACGAGCGTACCGCGTGAAAGTGAGACGAACACAATGGCCCCCAGCGTCGACCAAGTTAATCGTGTCGGCTCCATTTTCGCGCTTGTTCGCGCGTACAGCCTGCTGGAAGAAAGCGAACACACGGGTCGAGGAACTTTTCGTGCGAATCGATCTGTTTCCCGTAAACAACGAGGGTGAATTGTTCGCTGTTGCTATTATTAAGCGGCAACCCCTTTCGCGCGGTATCGATTATAAAAATGTACGATTGAGGGACGACGTCGATACGGGTAAACTACTCTTCAGTAACGTGTCACAATATTTTTTGCGATGGAAATGATTTTTATTAGCTTCTTTTGCAATTAGCTTGTTTAACAATTCACAGGGACAATTCAGGGACTCACAATTTGAAATAAGTACTTTTTATTCGGAACTATGGTATGTGCTGTGTACATTGAATAATAATTTGAAACGATTCATCAAATTTTTCAGCTCAAGAGTTGTAATTGAATTTCAAGCAAAGTTAATTACTCTGGTTTAATAATATAATTAGTGAAGGACCCAATTTTCATAGAAATTTTCATTTAGACCTTATTTATAATCACCCAGAATTTTTGTAATATGCACCAATTTTAATTTTACCATTGTATATAATTATACCATTGTTTAGTATATTTAATTTAATTTTACCATTGTTTAATAAATTTCTGTTCTATATGAGATTAAAAAATTCTTGATCTTTTTCACATCGACCAGAGACATTGCTGTCTAATTATCAAAATTTTTAAACAATTCAAAGAAGTTGCTATGGCAGTTTCCCAGTTTGCATGGTATCGAATTATGCGCGTTTTCAAAGGATTATTAAATCGCGTTTAACGCGTGCTCGCAACACGATGGATAAACCGGAAAACGGGAAAGGGCAGAGCAGTAATCTGGCGAAGAATAAACGAAGGGTTTAACACAGTACGTTTCAAGGATTCCAAGCGTTTGTAGCATTTTGAATTCAACTTTCAGCCAGCGCTAGAAACAGTGCGCTAGCTGGTGCCTGGTTCTTTGCGATCAATCACGAGATAACCGAGGAAAAGGGAAGCTATTAAACCGGCAGGAGATTTAGGTTCTTGAATGAAGCGCGAGAACACCGAATAATCCTACCTCCTCGTCTTTTCCTCGCGAATGAAATCGCTACAAAATTGCGAGCAACGCGCCGCTCTTTGAGCGTTAAGCGTTGAATCCCTGTAAGACGTGGCTGTTAAAGTTCTTCGGATTCGTTCAGCGTTAATATCCTTGTAAAAACGCTTGGTAATTCAACAAAAATACGGGAAAAATAATCTTAAGCGGCTTTAAACCATTATTGTTCTGAAACATTATACCGAATTATAACTTTGTTATTATTTAATAAAACATTACTTTGAAAAAACTACAAATCGTCATCCTTGATATTCTATTGCGTTATTAAAAATTTCAGTATAAATCCTCTACAAATGAAACTTCACACTATGTGCAAAATCTGGTACAAATTAAAATTACCGTGTATAAATTAAAAGCTTGGTTATTTTTACCCCCTTGCACCTTATTATAATCTTTCATTAATAATTTACATGGTGTACCCTCATTACTGAAACGTTGTCATCTCGTTCGACGCAGGTGCTCAGTATTTTGCTCTCTTCCCCATGGAAGCCCGTCACGAGTAAGAGTACGACGAGGGGGAGAAAACATCCCTCGGCTGCGATAAACCGAAACCTTGTTGCGTACTTCATAACAACGCCCTGCAGAACAATAAACGTGCACGTTTACACGTGTTACACGAGCACAGACAACCGCAACGTTACTTAAGAACACGGCTACTTAAACGACGAGTATGTATCTCGCGTATGAAATCGTGGCTTTATACGGGGAATTTTGTACGGTGTCACCCGAAACGGGAGAACTCTGATGGAGTATTTCACGATTATCCGTACATCGAAAACTGTGCTGCATACGCGAGTAATTTTCATGCTATTTGGTTAACGTATTCTACATGCAATATTTTCTAATTAAGGGAAATGTCCGGCTACGTAGCAGCATTTAACCCAAAAAAAGCTAATAATGAAAGATACAGTAAATACTCGTTTATTGCGCGCCGGATGGAATTTTATGCACGTTCGCGCGTATTTTCTAATCAGCGTTAAAAGCTCATTTATTGAATGATACTCGTGCAGTTCTTTTTATTATGCTCAGTGAAAGGTGATATTTATTTATCATATGCATGGACAAATTTTTCTGCTAAATGTACGATATGAAAATGCGAGTATCAATTTCAATGAAATGAACAAATGCTGTCAGATATTCGGAGATTTTTCTTCGATCGCGCATTATATTGCTCTCGAACATTTTATTGCATTAAATGACAGTTTTTCAGAAATTGCAATTTAATATCTTCCGACTAGCTATTAACGGGTGAACTAAATAATTTTTTCGGACTGACTTAAACTTTCAGACTGCTAACATTAATACTTGATAACACTAATAACATTAATACTCAGTAAATATAAAATCGATTGTATGAATCGAAACATGAGTCCATTCGAAGATATAATATGTGACTCCCAGAATGTCGAAACTAATGATATTACATTTCAAACAACTTAATTCTCGTAATTGACATCCCTGTAATGTTTACAAGTTACACGAGTTGCAACCTGAAATTTACTGTCGATCAAAGAACATGTTAGGACGAAGCACGCAATTTCTTCGACACTCGAAATAAATAATTCCTCTTTAGTGACATGTTGCTCTGTCATCAGATTCAACGAGTATATTCGCGGGGATCGCGACAAGTGGAACACGATGTACAGTCGATCGATATTAAATAAAGCAAGAACGAATCACCTTGTGATCAATTCGTAAAGAACGTTCCCTCGGTGTGATCTTTATTTCGCATCGCAAAAAAAGAAAGCAATATTCTTCACGGGGACTCGAATAGTCACGGAATGTGTCTCGTCAAGGAGAGCAACATCCTTTTTGCCGTGACGGGACGGGTGCAACAAGAACGCAGGAAGTAATATGGCGTCGAGGTATCGGGAGTATTATAAAAATCAGCCTGCAGGAATCTCGGCGTTTTTTTGCCCGTGCATTTATCCCACCTGTCCATAGAATATTTACGGCGGGCAAACACATATCGCGTGGTTTTATAACGGTGAGCCTGGCATTCCGCGGGAAATGGTTATCAAATCAATAGAATATCCTTTTTCCCTTCGACCATTCAAATTTTCGTCGATGATTTACGGACACTATTTCCGCGGAAAAAATGGGGAAAGTTAATGAACAATGGTAGAAAATGGAGACACCATTTATCGGAAAAAGATATTTCAACTGAATGATAACCACGAATTAACCCTGTACCTTGTTAGATTAATGTATCAAATATTTATTAAACCGATTTGAAGAATGGAAAAGGATCGTTAAATATTTCAATGGAAATAAATTATTGATATTATCATTAAATAGTAACTTCACACGTTTACTTGTCCACTACGAATTACTTTCTCTGCTATAAAATATGTGATGAAGTAATTTGACTACTTCATATGCGATAATGTGTCTGTAATTTAATTTGTGACATAATTTGCACAAGATTATAGTTCTTCATTAGAACAATTTTACAGAACACAAATTATTATTACATAATAATCCTTATTAACATTAATCCTTATTAACTTTCAACTCTTTATATAAAATATATAAAAAATATGGAAAATGATATAAAGATGTGGTAGCAGACAAAGTTAACACTGAGTCCCAGTAATTCGTCAGATTAATTTCTTTCTAGAAAATAAAAGTGGAAGATTAAACGTTCGGTCCGAGATAACACAGGAAGTAAAACGAATACCGAAATTCCGGGACATGATCGAACACGAAACGATCCGTAGCCAGGCCGATATCGCCGGTCCGCTATCGCGAAATACGCGAAAGCTAAATTGCTCGAGCGGGTAGCATTAAGCTTCCCCCGGCTTGTCGTCGTTCGAGCGCCGTTAAGTATGCCGATACAAAAGGGTCGGCCCGGCCAAATAAATCCGCACGACCAGTCCGGACAACCGTGCTCCACCTCCCGTCGCTCGATCAGGCCTCGCTGCGGAATCGGCAAATGGTAAAATGCTTGAATTGCGACTTCATTAGCCGCGACTTTGCGCTCGCCGTAATTCCGTTCCCGAGAAGAAGGCCGAACGATGAAATAGAGAGGAGACGAAGGTTCGCCACCTCCACCTGTTTCGCCACCGCCGTTGCCTCCGCGTTTCGGCTCGAAAAAGCGAGCGGAGATTCGACAAAAGAATGGACAAGGTACAAACGGCGGAGGAGGCGAAACGGGCGAGAAGAAACAGATGGAAGAACGAAGATGGAGCACGCGTACGTACACGCGTGCAGCCACTGCGTGGACGAAAGGAAAGAAAAGAGCCGAGGAGAGATAGGGGAGAGTGGAGGGGATGAGAAGGAATGAAAAGCGAAGAAAAAATCGACTGTTCTGTAGATCGCACGGCATGGGACCACTGCCCTCTCTTATCTTCCTCTCTCTCTTGCATCCTCTGTTCCTTCTCTTATACACGACGGCTTTTTGCGACAATCTGACGTTCATTATGCAAAGTTATTTATTACTATTTATTTGTGCAAATAATTTAGTATGTAGAGATGCGTATTGCCGATTGACAGTCATGGACAGGTCTGCAATCTGTAAATATATTAAACGGGTATCCGTGGATGATTAACTATATTGTCAGGGACTTCGTGACAACACGTGAAAAATCAGCACCTGTTCTAAGTATCCGATAAAATCTTACACTGTCTCCAGTTCTAATTTGTGCTCTAATACAAAAACCAGATCCTTCATTTCTTCGAGCAAGTCCTTGTCATCGGAATAAGCCTGAAGTTGCAGAATAGAGGAAGAAAACGAGACCCGTTGACGAAACGCGTACACAGAGACAGGAAGAAAGGAAGACAAGACACAAGCAGGACAGAGAAACGCAGTTTCATCTCTGCCAAGTTTTCGCGGCGGATAATGGCGAGAATACAATGCATCGACGCGAATACCAGAAGTACTGCCGAATACGGGGCGTCTTTTGATTATCTCGACTGGTACCTGGCCCCGGGAGTTTGTATCGAAGGAGACGAAGCAGGATGGACCGTGCTCGAGCGGAAAGAGGACGAGCGGCAAGTGCAAGGAAGATAACTTTCGAAGGGGGAAAGGAACGTGGAAACGAAGAACGACGACCGACGACGCCAACCGCGTGCACGATGGACCGATCGAGCATGCAGGGCCAAGCTCATTATAACCTTTATGACTGGTCATTTGGTCGGTCTCGGGTCTCAACACGAACGCCGACATGGGAAGGACGCATCATTGTCCGTTACGCGGGCCCACCACCGAATGGGCCTTATCTGCGTTTCCTTTTGTCATTATGAATCGCGTTCGACGCGTTAATACGACCGCAAATAATGTTACGATGTTTGCGACGTTAGGCGCAGTGATTGTGCAGAAACACTGTCATCGGTTTAATTATATTTTGTATCATCAAATATTGGCATTTGTAAACATATTTCAAATGTGCAGATTGCAACAAATTATTATTAACGCTTAGAATGAACAAAATTGTATGGACAAAGAAAGAATATTGACACTCGATAGGTGACTTATCTGGTTCAGAAGATGTGTACTTTTTTGTAGGTTCAAGAATACCGTAATCGATCTTGAATGAAGATAGACACGCGGGAAAAATAAATCTTTTCCACAAGAAGTAATAGATACGTATAAATGGATATCGTAAGGTCTCCAAACATCCTGGACAGACGTGTCCAGGAATTGTAACAAAAATGAAATAATTGTAAAAACTGTTATAGTCTTTGATAGTCGGTAGAGTAGAGTCCGATTGACGAACAGTGGGTGTCGCTGTGAACATCGCGATACCGATCATCGTGTATAATTAACCAGTCCTCGATGAGCACGCGTCACGAAACCACGTACCTATTATTTTCACATGTATTAATTAATTTTTCTAAAATATATTTTTGTGCATTTATCACATTTTGTCTTTAATATTCCAACAGCCTTTAACCAGTAACGACCGCAGTAAAACAGGCAATTATTCATACGGTCAAAAACAATTTACTGGAGTCCCGTTATCTTATAGTTTCTGTACGGGGTATATAAAGTATACATCCGCTCCGCTCCACACCTCTGGGCGCGTTCTTGCGTGGACGTTTAGAGGCGGAGTTGAACCGTGTCCTGGCTACCGTTTTTCAGCGCAACGAACAAGACCAGTAGGCACAACGGGTCGACGCGGGTTTAATAATCGTTCGGTATGATAATTGAGGCATAAAAGATCGAGTAATCTCCGGGAATGAAACGAGGATGCAGGGATTGCTCGGTCGTTTTGGTCCACGCATCGCAACGATAACCACACGAGATCACCGGCCGGGATGTGCACGAGAGTCAATTTACGTCGAGGAAATAGGCACGTGAAATTGTTTCGTCTAAGGTAGCGGTTCGTTTAGCCTCGGATTCCATGGCGGTGGCAAGGGAGAACAGAACACGGGTCGTTTCTTATTCGCCGTGGGCCACTACCTATCACGCGAATCCGGATGAAGTATTTCCGTGGATAAACGCGTACACGTGGCCGTACGCCCTCGAGCATGGGATTATTGAATTAGACCGTTATGTGGCCCCGTATCTCTTGTGCCTCCGCGAAAGAACGTGGTTACGGAGCATCGAAGTTCGCTCGATGTTAAACTACCATAGTCTATTAGCCGTTAACATGATTTCTCTAACTTTCGTGATAGATCTACGTTTCTGGAATATCGAACAGACTTTCTTTTAATTTATTACAAATTTCTCTTTCAACGGGTTTCAATCTTATTTCATACCGAGCCTTGTAAGTGCAAATATGGAATAATAGTTATTTCAAATTAGAACTCACGTGTTAATCGATTAACATGTGTTTGTAAATACCTTAGCATTTTATACAAGCAATATTTTTTTATTTATATTCTTAAATATTCATAAATTTACATTCATTTTTTCATTCATAATTATAGCAACTATAAAAATTTAATGCACATTCATAATTTGACTGCAATTTAATTCTTCTTAGAAATTTGATTATTTTTTGCTTCGTTTGAGTTCGAAGTTTTTCGTCTTGCACGATCGAAGTTCAATAAATAATGTTCAATTAAAGTCACCATTAAAATGAGTAATAGTTTGCCATAGACGTCTGTAAATTTGCAACCTGTCTGGAATTTCATCAATTTTAAAGTAAAACACAACAAGATCGTAAATTCTGTTGTCAACCATACGTTGAAGAAAAAGCAGCATAAGAATAATCAACGAGAACACAAATAAAAATTTCGCAATAATTTCAAGCACATCAATACTGCTGAACAGAAAGTGGCCATTACTGCTCGTTCACCGTTTCATTATCATTTATCATCTAGTCATAGGAATCATTTTATATCATTGCGTAACAGTGACGATCTCAGTGCTACTCAACGTTTTGTAAATCATCTTCTAGCGCGATTAAATTAATTAAGAAAAATATAACTTAAAATAATACGATGCTAAAATTTGATAAACATCAATTCAATGAATCGATTGTTCAATGCGATATTTATAGTTTGAAAATAATTTCGTGAAACACTAGTTCAGCTAAGAACCACTGATCCAACCGCTCAGAGGCACAAGTTTACCGTACACGTACAATTTATCATTCCAGCATGATTGGCTAAGTTTCACAAGGATATTCATGAAAGAACACATCGATTGTAAACGATAACTCGATCCCCAGAAGTCCTTATGCATATCGCAACAGGATGTCGCGTGCAGATCTAAGCTCCTCGAAGAAACGCGTGTCCATTAAAGCCGATAGAAAGCGATATCGTTGTGAAAACGATACAGGGTTGGAGGCGCACGCGCAACGGCTTCATTGATTCGCGAACGGGGGTGGCAAAGGGGTTCGGTTGCATGTGCGAACGTTTGTGCAGGGATCCGTGCACCTGTGCGCCTTCCGATTCTGTTTACGCGTTCGTATCTACAGCGTTCCATGGGGATGGACGAGAACGGAGAGACAGGGATAAAGAGACGAGTACAATAACCGAAGGTCCTTTCATTAATGCGACGGTACGGGTTCAGCCAAAGGGTGTACGGGGTAATCGATCCAAGGGACGAGCACCCTTCGTCGATATTTTCTTTCCATTTTTTCTCCCCGACGACGTCTAAATCTGGAAGCGGTTATCGGATAAAACGTGGCCATGATCAATTACTTGCTCGTTTCGTGGAAATGCAAGTTTACCGATGTCCATTTTTGTATTACGCGGAGTTGGACGACCTCCATTTTGTTACTCGATCCATTCTGATGTGTAGAGAAGTCGTTTGCAGCGCTTTGAACGAACGAAAAAATACACAATTTGAATCAGCGCAAGTGATAATGAGGTGATGAGCTTACAATCTTAAAATTTCAGAATTTTTAAGTCTTCAAACCTTGAAACTTTGTACTTTCACTATCTTGAAATATTTGAATAGTAAAACTTTAAAAGTTCGGAACCTCCAAATTTTTAGGTTATGAGACATCGGAAATTTTGAGATCTTAGAACTTTGTAATATCAGACCTTTCGAACCTCTAGAATAACCTCCTTTGAAAAAATGTCTATTTTCAAAATTCGATTAGGATCTCCAACGACGTACCTCCGTCGAAGATTTCCACGTGTGCGTTCAGATCGTCCATAAACGTAGCTTGACCCGGAATCAACATTAAGACCGGTGAAACGCTGATTAATTGAAACCAGACAAGATACAAGTTTCTTCGTTCCTCGAATCGAGTGGCAACATTCTCCTTATCCTCGATGACGCTGCTTTTCCGTCGTCCTCTCCCGTATACTCGAGACGAGAATTCTGGCGCCTTTTGATCTTCCTCTCGCTTTTTCTCTTTCTTGCCTTCGAAATTGACGTCCCTGCGGGGCGAGCCAGGTCGGAACACGTGGAACGACAAGGGTCGTTCTTCATTGCCAATCTTTTACACGGTACTTAGCACAACTTTTTCCTTCACGCAGCTGCTGCTCGTCGGCTTCGCGTTATTTCTCCTTTTTTTTTATCCCTCGGTCTCTGAAGACTATCTGCACTTGCAAGACAGCGAGTTACGTTTCTTACGTTCGGGATCGAGAAGAACTCTTTGGTATGCTGCGCTTTAATGGACAGGTACGTAATTTCGGACAATTGCTGCCTTTTGCTTCGCCTTGTTATCTTTGATATTTCTATAATCTCCGACGTTGGAAGTCTATATTAAGCTTAATTAAATTAATACGATAATAATTACTTCTACAACTGAATCCTAGAAATAATTCAGGTACGTAATATTACAGGTTAATTACTAGAAAATTTCTTTATAGTATATTACTACATTGCAACAAGTACATATAATAATCCGTGCGTCTCACTATGTCTCACTGGTACACTGATTTTAGGAGTTCCACTTCAGAATAAACCATAAATAATCTTCCCAATAAATGTTTTTCTATATACAATGTTTTTATATTTCTATAAATGTGTATTCTCGTTCCCCAAATTACAAATTGATTTGGTATCTTCGAGTGGATAGAAGTTAATCCACCCCCTTTCTCATTTCTTTCCTTCGCGCTATTTTATCGACGAAGTACAAAGGCAACGAGGGTGTCGGCGATGCACCCCTATGTAACATTATTCGACCTCCAGGATATAGCTGATCAACTGGTTCTCTAGGGGCAGTATCGACTGCCTTTCTGTCGCAAACAGAATATCTCTACACATCTGTTTCCTTTGTCCGTGGGTTTCTCCTTCGTTGTTTCCTTTCATAGCTCGATTTTTATCTACAAGATCACGCTCATCGTTTCAATTGACCGTTCTGGAAAACCATCGAGCCCATTTCTCGCGAAATCGTGTTGTCACCGAAGATTCTCTTTAGAAATGACCGACGATGTCTCGATGGCATCGTTTTACTGACCCTTCATCACGTTCTATTTTATATGAACACTGTAATTTCAAGCTACTTCTATATTCATTGTCTAAAATTCTTCACAGCAACTGTTGATTGAAACATGCATATATTAATAATAATTTATGTTTGTTCATCAAAAAATTTCGTCGCTTATTCCATCATCATTTAGAGCATTTGTTCAGATCTTATATAATAGGTGCATCAATGCAGTTTTGCATAGAACATTTCAAAGCAATCTAATAAATTAAAAATTTCTTTTTTGAAATTTGAAATGTTTGAAACTTCTTTTTTGGAAATAAATAGCATAGGTGAACAGCACATGTTCAATATTTTTAAGCAAAAATAATCCACTAATCTATTCATCCTGTCAGAATAAATATAACTAATGCAAACCCTTGTACATGCATAAAGATGAATTTATTTTAATCTCCGTAATGTTCCCATATCTCTTTCAATACTTGTCAATTGCAATAAATTATGAGACACACAAAATTATGACAATAATCAATTACGATTAATTACCGCGGACCTGTAATTAGTTCACGAACAAGTTTGTTATAGAAGATTATATGTTTGTCAGAGTGTAACATTGAAACAGGACGTTAATTTCGCATATGAGAGAATTTCGGCATTTTCACTTTTCCCCGGATGTCTCACTGAAATTGCCCGTTTTATTTGTCGTCGTGCACCACGGAATGGTTGGTTTCCGGCGTTTTTGATACCGCTGCTTTGGCGTGTTCTGTTTCATCCGATAACCCGAGATCGCACCTGGGGGAGCACCGATTCCCCACCTTTAAAAAATACACAAAAATGTAGCGCGATAGCTGTGGCGCAAAGTTATTACGTGTAATATTCAGGCTAGATGTTCATTAGCGAATGGAAGTGCTTTACCAAAAGAACTTCTCTCATCAATACTCCCTGTCGAGGCCCGAAAAACTTCGGGACAAAACCTGTCAGAGTTGACAGAGAATTGTGTCCCGTCATTCGTTCGTAACCCGAGTTTCCAGCTCCCTATTTTCAAGAAGTTTAACTTCTCATTTATAACCCTTTCGCTCGAGCGTGGGAAGGGGCGCAGAATATCAAATATGCATGAAATTTACATTTCTGAAAATACGATATTGAAGATATTTTTAAATTTAAGTAACCCAGTGAATGTTGCCAAAGGTTTATGATCCTCAAAGATTTTCTAGTGAACTCTGAAAGTAACAAATTTTCTAATATTCGAATATTGGAACTCTGACCCTTAAGACCTACTTTGAAATTCGAACTTCGAAATTTTCAAATGTCGGAACTCGTTAGAGCTGTAAACTTCTGTTGGAACGAGAAAATCCAGAATTAGAGATGAGAACGTCAATTCATTTTCGACAAATGAAGTTTGAAAAGTGTGTCACGAATTATTGAAAAATGTCTCGTTCTGTCAAGAATCCGAAACTGAAAATAACGCAAGGAACATTGTTAACGAAATTTACGTAGATAACCGTCTAATTGAAAGCACTCGGCCTTTTGCCACGAAATTGAAGCAAGCAATCAAAATTCATAAAGCGACATTTGCATTCTCCCACCCTAAGAGAAAAATTGAACGGTATAAACGAAGACTCAGAACGATCGGAAAATCGCGGTAACGAGATACTTAGACAATTCATTAACCGTTGGTTCTAACAAGCACCCGATCGATCTTCCGAGCCGGTTACATAACTCGGTTGCATATTTTAAACAAAACACACTATGCAACGTTGAACCCCCTCGATCTGTTTCCCCGGGCAGCCGGTATCGCAATTTAAATAAGAACGTTCGGGATGTAAATCTTCTTTGGAACGAGATAGCGAACGGATAGCTGGTTGAAGTAGAAGCCGCGGATACACGAGGCAGAATTACACAAAAGTAGCAATAGAGGGAAACCTTTTATCGCGAGTACCCTGGAGAGGTCCAGGAGGATACTTTTCCATTCGTTTCTCTCCCCACCCGTTTTTGCATGTATTCCCTTGGATCCTCGACGGAACCGGAGGAATCTTGTTGAGGAAGGACTTCATGAGATCGACCACGGTAGATTTATTTGTGCCGCTTCGTGCTTCGCCTCGGAGAGCTACGCGTTCACGTTCCTTCTCCTCGAGGAAAAGTAAAGGGCTTCGATATATACAGGAATTGGAAGGAGATCGACATCCATCACTCGGTTAACCGAGATAAGAGAAAGCTCGTCTGGATGAGCTATCGATGGAGCACGAGCCTCCACTTAGGAAAATACAATTGGATGGTTCAAATAAATTTCCCTGTTCCTTCGCGTCCGCGCCGTATTCAGACGCTTGTTCCATCAATTCTTATTCGCGTGGCATTTGTTTTCACACCACGTTGATACGAGACATATCTCAACAGTTCATGTAATATTACCACTCTCTTAAAGTTTCTGGGACTTTTGGGACGTCACTTTGCAATATTTTCATTTACACACTCTAACATTTACGTCACGAATGCGTCACAAGTGCGTCATGAGTGCACCACTAGTGTGACATGAGTGCATTACGAGTGCGTCACGAGTCTGTCATGAGTGCACCACTAGTGCGTCACGAGTGCGTCGTGAGTGCACCACTAGTGCATTATGAGTGCATCACGAGTATGTCACGAATGCATCATGAGTGAGACTTGTCAAAATGGTACACGGTGCTAGTACCAAACATTGAAATCAAAAACTGAAATCATCATTTCCTAAATAATTCTTATGTCAGTGTCAAATAAAGTTACATCAAATACATTCTACCAGAATCGTACGGACCTAGACTTAAACTACGTGTACCTATACGTACTTAAACCCTATGTACCTACACGTCCAAATCAAGTGAATCCAAGACTTGATTCCACATCACCAGCATAAATCAAAAACTAACATACCTTTCGCAACTGCAATCTTAACATGAAATGCACTTTACCAGAGCCATAAGGTCGCGTTAAATGACGTTGAAGCCGTGTGTACCGACACGCTTCCGCGTCACGCACGATCAAAATCCAGTGCAGAAGCAAGCACGAAGATTGCCAAGTAATTTCCACCGGTGGCCCAGATTTCGTGTGTCTCGTTTACTCGATGCAGCATCGATAACCGCGCAAAGGTAAGCAGAGAAGCGGCACGCGAGAAAACGGCGTGGAGGTATCTCGAAGTTGTCGATCTATCAAGTTTGAAGATAGTTCGGCGTGCAAACAAAGAAAACTTTGCAAGGACGGTCGAACGTTTACGTGGCCGGATAGCTCTGGGGAAATGATTTTGCATACAAATTACTGTCACGTTATTACGAAGGCAATAATATAGGCGGAGGGTACCCGCGCATCCAAACTGTATTACCGCGTACACCATTTTGGTGGAGGTAAATTGAATCTCATCGGCCGTGCAGCTCCAACGCTCGAGCCACCGTTCCTTTAGACAAAGAAGGATGGCGGTTCTGACAATTTGCATATTTACAACCGGCCGGGATAAAGAGACGACTTGGAACCCGGTATTTTATTTGTTAGATACCGACATTACTACTGGGCCCTCCGTAGTCTTCACCTTCAACGATGACTTCCGGAACGTTTAATTCGACCGTACCTTCCTGTCCTCGAATTAAATCCTCGCATAATCTCCTTTTTAACGTAATAGGAACTTATCCGAGATTTCTTACATTGACCCTGTGCATCGTTACAGGGATACGGCAGAGTATTTCGACGAATTTACTGGAAAATGAATTTTGATGACATTCATACATGTCACGTGTAGGAATTCGAGTTTTTTCTAGACCAGCAGTTTAACACTTTAGATCAGCAAATTTTGACATAATTTTCTTTATTTCTACCTTGCTTGCATTTATCTGAAGTTGCTTTGAATTTCATAGAATTGTAGAGGACTAGAAATAATACAGTTTCAAACAGACTGTTTATGAACTAGAAGCTACTTATGTACACTTCTGTGTTTGCACATTTTATTCTTCACATAACCCACATGCAATTATTATATATTTATGATTATATTTTACTGTACAGTTATAATTGTATATTATTGTAATTTATTGTACAGTTATAATTGTATATTTTATACATTTTATTTGAACCTTTGAAGGAGACAAGCTCCTTCACCCTTGCCAACTACTCAGAGATTAAAGTTGATTTCCCGAACATCAATACATGTGTATATATATCTGCAAAGTTTGAATAGAGTGACTTAATTGTGATTCGCAGTCCATCACGCGTGAAATCACGTGGATAAAGCTAGCGTATCAAGGATCGTCCACAAAACGAGACAATAACAAAGTTCTGTCAGTCGTTCCCAGCGTGGAATCCACGAGGCGTAATCTAACCGCTTCAGAAACTTAATCACGGAGGCGACAGCTCCCGAAATCCCGTCACAACTCGTCCCGATTGTTAAACGGCCAATAAAGTCGCGCAATCTCTTCCAGGCTGACAGCGGCCAACAATGGGACGATCCCGTGGCTTGCCAGTCCCGTACCTCTCAAATAATGTATTTGATTTTGGTTTTCAAAGGACCAGCGTCGATACACGCGCGTGCACCGACACCGTCACGGGGCGCACGCATGCGTGCGTCAACCCTCGAAACGTAAACGGGGCCACGTGTCTACTTTAAACAGAGCCGCGAAGGGTTCCCCATGGCCGGAACCAGGCGCACCATCACCACCACCATGATCCTGAGCTCGAGTACACCGTTCGGATTCAAACTCGATGATCCCGAGCCGAGAGTGCGCTGAACCGTAAAGTATTGTCGTTGGGGGTTCGTCACCCCTCGTTGCCTTTACCTAAACCCTACAACCACCGACGTCGCTACCGGCATCCTACAATTACTACCACCGTAACAATCGACCGTGTATTACCCTTCGTTTGGATGCAACACTTCCTTTAGAACGCGTGCGTAAACTCCAGGAATTTTTTAATTTACAAACTTTCTGAAATTTGCTGAATTTTGCAATTTTAAAGGTTGCAAGTTTCTACGTATTCAAGTTCCTAGACTCCCGAGTTAGATCCTCACATTTCATCCCCTAATCACCAGAATATTCCAACCCTCTAAATTTCAAAGCTTATAGAAATGTAGCACGTGTTAACACTAAAGACCGGTCAAATGACCGCCCCACAAGTTTCTAATTATAAGGTACACATTTTGTTAAAGTACATTCCTTGAAATCCACATTAATTTTAATCAAGATAGAAGATAAATGTATGTTCTATTTTATGTTTCGTCGTTTGTTTATTTATTTTTTAACTTCATTTTTAATTTCAATTTAAGTATACACTATATACCGGTAGGTTTAGTGTTAACTTTGTAAGTTTATAATTAATAAAAAGCAACGAAATCGGCAGAGTTTTGACAAAGAAATTTGATTTGAGTTGAATCGAATTGAAGTGTCTCACCTTGTACATCGGTTTCTTCGTTCTCCAGAGGGCTTTTCATTTGAGCGGCGACCGCCCGCGGAGCTTTGTTCTCCGTTTCCTCTGTGCTGAGGGGTTCATCAAGGTGGGCGACAATGAAACTCGTAAAACGGTGGCGGCAACGAGAGGGTACTTTGTCTCCCCCGCGATTGTTTGTCGACCACGGGACGAGAGATATTGTGATTGGTGACGGGGTATCGGAGCACGATCGTTGATCATCCAGATTTTTAATTCGCTATGATGGACGTCGGAACGTTTTTTGCAATTTACCGTCGAGCCTCTCCCGGGGTGGCTTTGATGGGAAACGAAAGAGGGAGCGTGCACGGCCGGAATAAACAGGGAAAACGCGGCGAGTGAATTTTCGTTGATTTTACGGCGAGTTATTAAAAACTGACTCGTTAGGGACGCAAACGGCCGCTTCGATTTCCGATTAGTTTCTCTCTTTTGTATACGTATCCTTCGTATCCCGGTGTTCCGGCGTTTCTTTCTCTCTTTGCGCCGCACGGATTTGGTTCACTGGCTTCTTTCCCGATGCGGATACCCCGCAGCGATCCGTTCTCTGTTCCGCGTATCGGCCACGAAAGATACACAACAATAAAAATCCGAAAACGTTGCGCCAAAGTGATGCATCAAACCGTCATTCTATCGGAAACGTAGAGAGTTCTCGTGTGGACGAACGGTACCCGCGCAATTTCTTGCCCCAGTTGGCAAGTACCGCTTTGAATATTTTCCCGAGAAACAAACGTCGGCTTCGACCACCAATGAACAAATCGAATGCAACAAATTTGTTAGGAAATCGGTCCTAGTGCTGAACCGAACGACTGCACGCTTAGAATTCCCCTTTGTATCGCTCTCCAATATCAATCATAGACTTTTGAACGCTGCGGGATGAATAACGATGAGGAAGTAACGATAGTGAATTTCTGCACTAATAATGGAAGCACAAACTGAATTTTTCCAACTTCTTTCCTCAGTTTTTAATGTGATATTAATTTATATTTATTTTTGAGCAAAAATCGAATTTAGCTTGTATGGATTGTGGATGTAGGGAAAGCGTCCAATTTTTTATTATTAAGTCCAATATTTAAATTCGTACACTTACAAGTTCACAAATATACGAATTAATAAATTTCCATATTCCTAAATCACCCAAAGTTTTTAAACTCCCAACCTCGCAAATTTCCAACTCAATGTCCCTAAATGTCCAAGTCCCCAAATTTTGAAATGTTAGCGTCCCTACGATTTCCGTCCATTCTTCAGTTCTCAGACGAACAGAGATTTCATCCAGTAGCTTCCTTTTTGAACGGCAGACACCCCGCGGCGCTCTGTTTCGTGTTTCCCGGTATCGAGCCCGAACAGTTGTCGAGATACATAACAATGAAAAGCTGGAAACGACGATGGTTGCGTCGAATTGTTGTACCACCGGAAATGTAGTGGGTCCTTCACGGTCAAGGGACGTGTTTATCTCGCCACGTGGCTTCCTCGTCGACGTCAACGAACGGTACAAATTGCACGTGTCGTCTGTTTTTCTATAGACCTCTCTTGATACGCGTTTTCGCATGACAGGTGACTGAATCGACTTCTATTTATTTAAGTGTTGTTGATGCTGTTAATTGTTATTTCCACCTGAATTGTTAATAGTGAATTTAATTCAACGGGACTTGATTTTAAGCGTAAGAATTGTCATACAATAATATTTGTTTTTTAAGTAAATTTAAAATCCACATTCGACGTATATGTATACTACGCATTCTATGGTCAATGCGTTGCATAGTCGACGCGTTCCATAGTTAACTCTTTGTACAGTCGACGCATTCTATAGTCAACGCTTTGCATAGTCGGCGCGTGGTATAGTCAATGCTTTGCATAGTC
This sequence comes from Megachile rotundata, assembly GCF_050947335.1. Lineage (NCBI taxonomy): Eukaryota > Metazoa > Arthropoda > Insecta > Hymenoptera > Megachilidae > Megachile > Megachile rotundata. The sequence continues at coordinate 6,114,913 of NC_134991.1, read as the reverse complement.
GACGCTGTCCATAGTCAACGCTCTGTATAGTCGACGCGTTGTACAGTCGATGCGTTGCACAATTGATGCGTTGCATAGTCGGCGCGCTGCATAGTCAACGCGTTGCATAGATGACACTTTGTATAGTCAACGCGTTCCATAGTCGATGCATTCCATAGTCAACGCTTTGTATATTCGACGCGTGGTATAGTGAACGCTTTGCTTAGTCGACGCGTTCCATAGTCAACGCTCTGTATAGTCAACGCGTTCCATAGTCGACGCGTTGTATAGTCGATGCGTTCCATAGTCGATGCGTTGCACAGTCGATGCGTTGCATAGTCGGCGCGCTGCATAGTCAACGCGTTGCATAGGTGACACTTTGTATAGTCAACACGTTCCATAGTCGATGCATTCCATAGTCAACGCTTTGTGTATTCGACGCGTGGTGTAGTGAACGCTTTGCTTAGTCGACGCGTTCCATAGTTAACGCTCTGTATAGTCGACGCGTTGCATAGTTGACGCGTGGTATAGTGAACGCTTATCATAGTCAACGCTCTGTATAGTCGACACGTTGCATAGTCAATGCGTTCCATAGTCAACGTGTGGCATATTCGACTCATTCCATACTCAACGCGTTGCATATTCGACTCATTCCATACTCAACGCATTACATATTCAACTCATTCCATAGTCAACGCGTTACATAGTCAATATAATATATCTTTTTCGTGACATCATCTTGTACAGTCGAGCACATTCCACAAATTTTCACCTCTCACAATCCCCTCTATAATAACAAAACAAGTCCACTCTTCCCACCTCCTCGCACGTATTTCAAAAGCTCTAAAATTTACCAATAACCATAAAAATATAAAAGACCCTAAAATTCATGAATTCCATAAATAGGACCACCAAAGTTAATCACAGACAGTAGTTCAAAAATACCGTCTGTAAATGAAGTTTTCAAAACGAAGTGATTACCGCTACTTAGAAGTATATCATTTTTCAATGGCGAGGATGATTTAAGAGACGTAAGATTGAACGCTGCGTTCTTGACAGTCTCAATGAACGTACTAGACATCTTTCTCGCAACGTTTCTAACACAAGATCGACCGTTGTAAGTTCGAGTTGTGGGCACCGCATTAAATACGGCCTCTACCTTCTTATATTTATGACTCGCGATCTATACGTCTGTCTGGGAAGCATGGACCGGCTGGATAGCTCCGAGTACGATGTTCATGTTGAAAAATCTAGTGAATAAGTAGATGCTAAGCAGTTTCTCGAACTAACTTTAAATGGGGAGCGCCACGTGAAATATTTGTGTAGTACAACGAAATTTATGTCGAAGGGGTGGGCTACGCGTATATTTAAAAACTTTTCATCAAAAAGTGTTTTATATTGCTCGAACGTTTCGCAACGTTCTCGATCTCTGTTACCCACTTGAAGAACATTATACCGCAGCTACTGTATAATTTATTGCCGGATTTGCTTAATCACCGCTCTGTAATTGATTTTCAAACTACTTTCCTGTATTTCCTATACTGTTTTTATAACTTCGTTCACAAAAAGGGCTGATTTTAAAATAATTATTCATTCGGTTATGAAGAATGAAAGACTGTACATAAACATTTACGATAAATAAAATAAATACTGTTTACATTCTTTCATAATATGTGTAGTATAATTATAATTCAGAGTTCATTTTGTTTGTGCAATCAGATGTTGCAATGGACACTAAATGCTATTTTAACAAATTGATGTTAATTCATGATGCACAAAAATGACTGTTTGTATGACTGTTATAAATGACTGTCTATAAAAATTGTCTGTTTGTCGAAGATGAAAACAGAAGTTCTGCAACAAGTGGATATACAATACTTCAACCGGAAGTCACGAACAAAGAAGTATTTAACTGGCTACTTAAACGCAGCGTGACAAAGTATTCATTCGTAAATATTATTTTACGACAGCATCAATATCGAGTGTTTCCAGTCGAGCTATTGACCGTCCATCCGTAGAAGCTGTTTCCCATCTCCTCCATTATCAATCGTCGACAGAGAGTTTTCACGTTTAATATTCCGTAAGTATTTCGCTGGTACTTATCGAGAATCATTGGAATCGCGCGACTGCCGGTAATGCGAAATATCAAGCTCGTTTATAAGCCGCTTTGCTTGGCCCTCCGTTAACAGAGGGAAAAACTTGTTCAAAAGGCGAGTAACAATAATGCAGCCGGTGTTCGAAGGAAAACGCGCGAGAGTCTCGAACAGCTAAGTTCGTGGCATCGCGGCGGAAAACCCTTGAGAATTCGAACTCCGTCTCGATATCAGACGTATACGTGTATTTGTACAGCATTAAAACTTCAAACTCGCCGTCGGCCCTCAGTTTTAAGCCCCCGAAACTTCTTGTCCTCCTTTCGCTATTTACGCTATGTATACTTCACCCTTTGTCCGCCAGGTGTGCCAACCTCATTGGGTTAGTCAAACATTATATGTCGCATTATTTCACTTGTGCACATTTTACGTGGATGATTTTTCGTGTCAACGAGTCTCGAGATATGTGGAGTATTGAGAGTACATAGGGAGAGTATATGGAGCTACGTCAGAGGCATACAGGTGTTTTAAGATGGGTGTCATTTAAAATGAGAGGGAGAATGAAAGAAAATAGGTGAGAATTTATTTAGTACAAAAATTAAGGAATAGTCGAGTGATGTTACAGTGACTGATGAATGAATCGCATTTTTCGAGGCAGGGTGTTTAAACGCGTGGCGAGGAAGGAGCCGATAAATTATCCACGTTCGATCACTATCCCATTACCGGTGTGCCATTCGAAGAGCATCGAGCAGTGGAAGACAGAGAGACGAGAAGACGATCTTTTCACGAGAAACGTCGCTCTCTCGGCGAGGACCGTCCGTCTTGCGAGAAAGTCGAGGAAGAAGGAACGATTCGTTGAAAGAGAACGAGCGTAAACGTCGCTCGGAAAAGAGAAAACTTTCTTCGGCGATCTCGAGGAATCTCTCTTTTATCTCCTGCCTCTCTTCCACTCCCTTTTCCAGCGTGTTCCACGATAGAGTCCATAAATTTTAGCAATTTCTGGAGTGCTGTTGCCCGGCCTCTCCTCGCTCCGCGGCACAGGCAGGAATAATAACGTGACGACAGAGCCCAATTGTCCCCTAATGCCGCGAAGTTTCTATTCAGAGCATCTTTTTGTGCGTTACTACCGGCGGACGTGGGAGTGAAAGTCGTATCTTGCCACGCCGGCTGGAAGGGCAAGCTTGCAATTCAGCTGAGCAACGTGGGAGGGTTGCCAACTTCGCTATATGATAATGGACCGACGATGCTATGCCTACTCGATCTATAATACGACCCTATACAGATGCATCCGCGGATTATATATACCATATTTTGAGCCTCAGCTTCCTCATTTTCCATTGGTAAAATAGTCTTCAAGATTTATTAATCTTTAATTGGATAACCATCTAGATACGTTCATAGTTTTAGAAACGGGACACAAATTACAGAATGTACCTACATATAACATGTGCATATGAAACACATGAACTAACACATACATGTACATACATAACAAGTAATTGTGCCACATATGAAGACGCGTTTCAACATAACATTTAATCACATTAATAACCCCAAACTCTATAAAAGTAGCAAAGGTTAACACCAACGTATCCTTTCAAAAGTCGATGATACATGAAATAAGTAACATTGTACAGAATTCTATGATTCATCAAGAATTCAAGTGACTATTTTTCGAAGCAAAATTGCGGCTTAAAGCGAGCGAGCAATAATAGATCTCGGTGGGTTCAAATGGAATAACAGAGTCAGGTTGATCAGCGATTCAAAGGAGCCGGGAAGAAAATCGGAGATCGTGTTGCCTCATCAAAATTGCATCGACGTTACCGTGAAAGATGCACAGGATGTGTTGTAGAAACGCCGGTAGACAAAGACGCGTACCAAACTATACAACATACATTTTGACAAGTTTCAGTTTCGCTTCGCAAGCAGCCGGAAATTGAACGTACGTATACGTACACACGCTCCTCAGGAATCTCGTTTAATGAAATGTCAATATCCGTGACCGAGACTTTGGTCTTGTAGACCGACTGTGTTTCCTGTTCCAGGACGAGCTGGATTCCGCGACGGGGGGTAGTTTTAACCCGTGCTTTGAAGGCAAATCGTGACGGCAGGATTTGTATGGGGATGAACGATCTTCGATAATACATTCACCGATGCTACAATATATTACTGGGATTAAATATCTTCTGGGATCAAATTTTTTCCAATTCTGATTTGGACTCTTTTTAATTCAGTTTGGAGCAAAATACTGGGAGCAATCATTAGAACCTTAATTCTTTATAACAATTATATTTTTACTAACTCGGTTACATTGTTGCTAATTTATTGTCCTATGTCTACATACTCTACATCTACATCAATTGAATAATATATTAAACCATGATGAATTAATGTATTAAGCCATTCATAACAAAAGTGGAGTAACTATTTTTACAGAAGTTTAATTTGCTTGCTCGAGTAGAAGAATTTTAAAAAATTTAGAAAATCCTTCCTAAAAAAAAAAGTAGAGTTGTTCAACCTTCGTTATGAACATACAGTTCAATTGATTGGTTTAATTTAAACTCCATTAAGTCAACTCCATTAGTCAAGGTTGAATTATTTCTTAGTGGTAAATAACGTCAACATGTGGTAACTGAGAGTCAAGGTTAATTGACATTACGAAGCGGAAATGTTAGGTCGAGGTTTGATCGCGTCACGTAATTTTCCACCCCAGAATTTTTATTAACGCCACAGGGAATCCTCCCTCGAATTTCGTTTCCCAAGGAGACAGAAGATTAGGAAGCTGAGACGAGAGAAGGAATGCTCGAGAAATTTGTCTCCCTTTTCTTTCCCCTTCGAGAAGTTTACGTCGATAATGATTCTGTAGCGTGATTCTGTCGCTGAGCGAGATTGCCACCCGTTGACAAATAATACCGATCCCTTGGTTGCCTTTTGATGAAGGATCATTGGCCGGCTATTTTTAACAACGCGTTGTTCATTTCTGAGACAGTGAAAGAAAAATAGCTGTTAATTAACTTCTTTCATACTATTTATTTATCAGGTTCATACAGCATTTATTTTCCTATCATTCACCATTTATCAAATCAACAAATGTTTTGAACAAAACTTTTTCAACTTACTATATATTTTTGAAATTTATTTTTATAAATTGTTAAAGTCACTTTTATAAATGGCTCCAAAAATTTTTGACTTCATAGTGGTTGATGTCAATGACCTGCTAAAAGTATGATCTTGAAATGACTTTAAATAAAAAGATTCAAGGTTTCGTCAACAGAAATGATTTCACTCAAATAAAATTGCAAATGATAGGATTAGGACTGCCAAACTTATGTATGAAATTATTGGTCATTTTAACATGATGTTACATTAGAAACAAATTTTTTAGAAATATTTAGTATGCAAATATGCAATGAATTTTTTGGCCGAAATATTTTTTGACGATGGTCCATGAACCACCACAGAACCATTCAGTGTGTAGCAATACGACTTAGATCACAGTCGAAATTTTAAAAGAGTTAGCGTAGGTCATGGTTGATCCAACAATCCGAAGGTTGGAAGGCAGACACCGGTGTTCCAAATAGATCTAGCGAAAGGTCAATTCTCGACGATAGGTCACCGCCGAAATGAATTAAACCGAGCGTTTTCCGGCTGTATATCGGAAATTTAATGGGTCACCGGTATCCGCGACCTAATTGCATCGATCCGGCCGATTAAGCAACGGAAAAACGTGATTTCACGGTAATTGAAGGTGGCCGGGGCCACGAACTTCCGCAAATCCATTGTGCACGCCTTATTTTTCGGTTATTGCGCATTAACGATGCAGCACGCTAATTCGAGCGAGCGCGATGACGTTGTTTGGAATACAAACGTGGCTCCACTGTTCGGTTTATCGGAACGAAACAATCGCAAATACTCTCGTGAAAATCGAATATATGGACACTAGAACGTGCGAAATTAAAAACGGTTTTCGAGAATCGGATGATCGGAAATGACCAATTATCCTGTTTCCTAAATTAAGAGTTCGATGTCAATCTCTGTTTTTAGAATTTTCTGTCGCGAATCAAAACTGAAGGAGTCGAATTTAGATTAACTTGAAATGGGAGATTTAGCGGAATATTAAAAGAATTAATAGGGTATTATATGATCGAGTTGCAAGTTGAAAAAGGGGGAGTTGAAATCTATTTTTTGGATGTAGCTTTTTTATTTGAATAACAATTTTAGACCATTCGGATGTGGATTCTAAAGATACGTTCAGGGTGGTTTGTTCTAATTCATGTGCAGTATATTTTCGATACATATAATTGTCAAATGAAATATATATAGAAACATCTACGTACAAGTCTTTATCACATTTATATACACTAGTCAAAAGAATTAAGGGAGCAGAAAAATTCTTTAAATTTTTAGGTCATATTCAAATTGCTCTGCCTCCGTTTAAATTCATCGCAGGAGACATCCAGAATAGTAATTTCGAAACTTCAAGTTTCTAGTTTTCGACCCTTTATCTTAACAATTTTTTGGGCCTTTTATCACGAATGAAACATACAACACATCGCGATGGAAAAATTTTAGAATTTTTTTTCTTTCTTTTAAGGTTTGTATAGACATAGGAAAATTGTTTTGATTAATGCCACTTCTTGTCTGCTCCTCCCTGTTCCTTCCCCTATAATTTGCACGTCCATGAAGCTCGTTTCGATGATCGGTCGCAAAGTTATGAGCTGCCAAAGCCGAAATGACGCTTTTTCCTTTGATAGTCATTATCTCATGAACGCATCATCGAACAAAAATTGTAAGGACGGTGCCAGAAGGCGTAGAATGTACCCTTTAAGATGTGTATATCGTGGACGTGTAAATTATAGGGGAAGGAACAGGGAAGAGCAGACTAGAAGCGGCATTAATCAAAAAAATTTTCCTATGTCTATACAAACCTTAAAAGAAAGAAAAAAAATTCTAAAATTTTTCCATCGCGATTTTTTGCATATTTCATTAGTGATAAAAGGGCCAAAAAATTTTTGAGATATAGGGTCGAAAACTAGAGACCTAAAGCTTCGAAATGACTATTCTGGATGTCTCCTGTGATGAATTTAAACGGAGGCAGAGCAATTTGAATATGACCTAAAAATTTAAAGAATTTTTCTGCTCCCTTAATTCTTTTGACTAGCGTATTTTAGTGTGTATTTCACTTTACTTTCAAGACCTTGTTAAATCACTTAAATAAATTATAAAACCAATTCGATACAATTTTCCATCTCTCACTATCATTCACCCTATTCCATAAAATAATTCAAATCCACTTTCATTTAAAATGCACAGAATGATTCGAAATTATTATCCGACTTCCCACGACATCCGACATCAATTAAAAGTGATCCGAGGAATCAATTAAAACTGATTACCATTCCAAGTGGATAAACGGTAGCTCGGGTGTAACGACGTCTTTTAACGATCACGCAGAATGCTCGGGCAACAGGGTCGACTTAAGACCCGCCAGCGAAAGAGAGAGTGCGAAGAGGGGGTCGCAAGAGGGGGTGAGAAAGAAACGAGCCGTCTGACTTGTGATCTAGTCGGTGCCCTTGAGGCTTCCACTCGTCCTCCGTCGTCTCTTCTCGTGATTCCTACATCCGTTCGATTCTCCCGCTCATCCCCGGGGGCTGTGTAACACGTGCACGCCACGGGAGCGCTAGAGGGTAGGGAATCGGTAGAGGGGAGGTTAGGGGCGGTAGAGGGAGCCGCGCAAGAGTAACTGCTAGTAACAATGTTTTCTCACCCTTTTGCGTTTTAGCGGCGGAGAGAGGAGCGAACGGAGCACGCCACCCTCTCGGTTCTTGCCCCGAACACCCACGGGTAGCGCCACCCTGCAGGAGAGCGGAGCTCGGTTATACACCCTCCGCAATCAATTTCGTCAATACCGCTTGTTGCGGAGGGGTGGCTGTGCTGTCTCGCCCGCGGCTGCCTTTTGCCCCTTCTGCGTCCGCCACTTCATCCCCTGTTATACAGAAGGGTCTGTTGATAGATTTTTACGTTCGAACCACCGCGATCGTAAAGTCACCGAGCTCTTTTGTTTTCCCTATTGCTCGCAGGCGTTCGTCTTACCCGGTTACCTGCGAGCCTCTCCAGGGGATGATCGGCATGTCGTTCCTCATCGACGTCCTACGACCGAATTTTACGGGATAATTCTGTACAGTCAATGACAAATCAAAAGATATTTCAAGGAGAAAATTTTACTTTTCCGTTTTCATGCATCCTTAAGGATTTAAATATTTTCACTCAAAAATTTGGGGACCTTAAAACTTCAGGAATTATGGAGATTTATGTATGTAGAAAATTTTGTAAAACGGAAGAACTTGTAGAAATATTTTGTATTTTACAAACCTGTTAAATATTTTTCACCATTTCAGCAATTATTATTTTATGATACAAGGTCGCCATTTTATGATTAGGTCATAGCGTACAGTACTAAACACGGCAATTTTCAATAACTAGTTTGTCGAGGAGCAAAATCACACAAAGCTATCGTGCACGGAACAATTAATTAACATTGATTCGACAAATGTAATTTAATCAAAAAGGAAATTCAAAATTCCACGAAAATTGCTTTAATAATCTGACACGGCAAATTAAACGCTCGTATCGTTAATAATTAAAATTATATGTAGCGTGTCGTTCTAGATACAGTTATTTTCAGTGTGGTAATCAAGTTGCGGAAGAGCAAAATGAATTAACAAATGCAAATGAATGATGTTCCCGGAAATGCGTTTGTCCGGGTGGTAATCAGTTAGGATAATTTAGCCGTCTATTAAGCGTTCACGGTTTCACAAATATTGTTTCAAAGTTTTCGGGGAGGTAATCTTACAGGCTCCTCTAACGACCGAAGATCTTGAGATATAACGGTTTTCAGTGAAATAACAAGCCCCCGGGCATTCGTGACCCCAACGTTCTACCACGTATTTCGTTCTTTCTCCTCCCCATATAATTGGAGTCCATGATTCTGTGCAAATATCGCGTAACCAAGCAAACAATGGTTCCGCGAGGCGTAGGCTATACAAACAAAATAAGAATGTCTATCGAGTGAAACGGTAGCATGATGGTAAATCGAAAGATGGTATATCTAACAGAACCACGTTTCATGACGTTTCATTTAACTTCAGTAAAAAAGAATAAACAGCAAAGAAATATTCGTAATCATCGATTGTCTATATCTAATAACTTTACCTAAGTTGCCCGTAATATTACAATTGAACATGCTTGAAAAATCTGCCAACAAAATAGCTAGAAGAGGGCTAACAATATACCCATAGCATTAAGTACTACCGCAAAGGTTCAGGAATCACAATATCCATGGCTTAAGACCGTTTCTCGAACGCCACTTCTGTCGGTCGATCCTTTCTCCGCTACATCCCACGCCCTGACTTCGATATAAATATCGATTACCTCCGTTATCCGGATAATCCTTACAGATTGAAATTACCATTCGTATCCTGATCCCCACAACGCTTCACCAGACGCGATGCACATCTATCGTTTTTCATACTGTATCTTATTTTTCAACGGCGCTCCTTGCTGCTCATAGGGGTGTTCTTGGCAGGTTCATACTTTCTGCAAGTTCTCCTGTACGGTGCTCGATGTGGAAGGTCTTTTCTTGATTGACACATTTTTAAATACACTAACTTGGATATTAGCTAAGATAAGATAAGATGAGATAGAATTAACTTTGCTAATTCAAGACCTCATGTTTATGAACATTTGGAGATTTAGAAATGTGGAGATTTTGATAGTTGCAAAATTTAAACTCTACGTCTTTTATACTATGCCAACAGCATTAATTAGGGAGACTTACTCGTCCCAATGTGTCAACTGCAATTCTTGACAAAATCATGTTTCAATTTCAGACCAAGACCTACATCAGGTAAACCATTAGAATAGTTTATTAATATATGGCTATTAATATATGGTCAGGTAAACCCATGGCCATTTTCAACTATTTGCAAATATAATACCCAAGCAACAAATTGAACACGAAATCCTGAGCTCTCAAGAAAGCTAGGGTTACGATCAGAGTCGGACCCTTTACATCACCGGGTAGTCGATATAAAATGATAACGCTTTACATAATTCTCTTCCAGAAAGTTGCAGAGCATAAAGGAAGAGGCTTGCTATCCTACTGAAAATCTACGTTCTGCCTTTAGCGAATAGGATCCCCGGGTTCGCTGGGACGTAAAAGAATTCGGTTCATTCGATAGTACGCATGGGCGGGTCTCGCTTTTATTCGTTTTACGAGGTTTGCGTGCGTCGTCGGGGAAAAACCGAGAGGTAGTCGCGGCTTGGTGCGATGAATAAAAATGCCAGACACGTAGGCGATCGCCATGGCCAGCACGGATTCGTTTGTCGCGACGATTGATCGCGGTCGACCATTTTCTCCCTTGCTCTTTCCTCCCGTCCATTACCTAATTGCCGCGAGTAAGTAATTATCGACCGATGGAGAAGACGAGTCGTTCAAACGGCGATCGTTCCGATCTCGCGGACCCGTGATAGCCGCAGGTAATACGTATTACGTTACCGTCATTGTTTGTGCACATCATGTACGAGCAAACAAGCTATCAATCCGTGTACCGCCGATTGCCATTTATGAAATTAAATTTCATAGCCGGTGATCAGCTGTCGGTAACGCACCCCTCCTCGAACCACCCTAGAAGGAATGTCTGTAAAGGGATGTGTTTATAATTGGAGTGTACACCTACGGCGATGATTGTTCATTATTAACCATATTCCGCAATTTTAAATACCTTTCCAATTTTTCTAGCTGAAAGCTGAGTTTGCATCAACGTTCTAAATCTCCGGATTCGAACATTGTTAAATCCTCACTCATTAAATCCTTCACTTGTTAATTCACAGATAAAATGAATGACACGTTTTTGAATTTCTGAATTTCCATTTCCCAAAGTTTCCAAATTACCAAACGATGAAACCTGTGAATCTGAACACTTCAAATTTCAACGTGCAGACGTATAATTCGAATTCGTAATGATGCGATAATTGTGGAATGATCGATCGAGTCCGTGATTATTTGAATGAACCAGAAATGTCTATCGCGCACCGTTGAAAAGGTGACCGGGTGTAAACGAATAAAGCAATTTCTCGATTGACCGGTGAAAAGCACTTCCATATAATGGTACCGATGAAAATTGCCGCTTTTCGTTTGACTTATCAAGCATTAAACCGAGTTTAGAAGCTTTTGCCTAGGCTGGCCAACGTGGACGTTTTTCTAAAAATAAATCGGTAAATAGGCTCTGTCCCGTGCTCGTCCCTCGGAAAGAGTTTCCCGGTAGCATTTTCCTTTAATGAGACCATTCACCAACCTTCCTTTTATTTGTTTTTCTCAAAGTGCAAAAACTATGAGGCTCGTACACGTCGATATTCTACGTCAGCTCATAAAGGATGAATCTCTTGTCAAACAGGTGGGCGAAATAAAAACAGTAAGTTACGTATAAAGCTGGGAAACTAACGCGAATTAACGGAGAATCGAGCAGCAGAAAATTGCGAGGGAAAAAGGGATGGCTTTGTAACTAAAATTATCGAGCTTCATCCAGCTATTTTTCTAACAAGATATTTCCTTTTAGAAATGTGCACAGCGATAATTAAATAAAATTTGTAACACGATTGCAACGTGTACATTGTTATTGTAACGTTTAATCGAATCAGAAGATTAATTAACGGTCGATAAATATTCACTAGACGGCAGTCACAAACGATACTCTTGTATTGTAAAACCCTTGTTTCCTGGCCAAAGTAATCTTACACCGGTCAACGTGCAAAATTCACGAACAAAAGTGCATCGAATGCAATACGATAAATACAAACCAGATCGTAACCGTGTACCCGATTCCCGAACGAGCTCAAATATTTATTTTACCTTGCATTCGAACAAAAACGTTGCACAGTCGGTTGTAAATCGACAATAAACGCGCGTCCAACACGAAGGCTTAATTATGCAGGCAACAGAAGCGAATGGATCCGCTTTGAAATCACAAGCGGATCATCGACATCGATCAGTTTCCAGTTCTCGTGTTCTACTGCAAATAGAACTTTCAACACATGATCAACTTATCATAATTACGGGTATTCTCAAAATTTTTGATATAGTGCTCGTGGAAGATTATATTAGTAATTTTTTGATAGGATGATGAATTGTCAGGAGTTGATATTTTTAAATATTTGAAAATTAGGTTTCTTTTTGAAAATTCTCAAATTTACAACTCTTACAAGGTGCCAACTTCTCAAGTTTCCAACTCTCACAAAGTGCCAACTTCTCAAATTACCATCTCTCACTAAGTGCCAACTTCTCAAATCTCCATCTCTCATAAATTGACAACTTCTCAAGTTGCCATTTCTCACAAATTGCTAACTTCTCAAGTTTCTAACTCTCACAAATTGCCAACTTTTCAAATTACCGTCTCTCACAAAGTGCCAACTTCTCAAGTTTCCAACTCTCACAAATTGCCAACTTCTCAAGTTCCCAACTTTCACAAATTGCCAACTTTTCAAATTACCGTCTCTCACAAAGTGCCAACTTCTCAAATTACCATCTCTCACAAAGTGCCAACTTCTCAAGTTTCCAACTCTCACAAATTGCCAACTTGTCAAGTTTCCAACTCTCACAAATTGCCAACTTCTCAAGTTCCCAACTCTCACAAATTGCCAACTTTTCAAATTACCATCTCTCACAAAGTGCCAACTTCTCAAGTTTCCAACTCTCATAAACTGCCAACTTTTCAAATTACCATCTCTCACATTTGCCACCTCTCAAATTTCTCTAACCCTAATTTCCCTCCACTCAAACTTCCAACTCCAAATTTCCCAAAACCTCCCAAACACGCAAACCCCAAATCCTAAAATCCCCACTTCATAAATTTTCAAATCCCCAGAATTCTGGTTAGAGCATCAACCACTGCAATGAAACTCCGATAGAGACAATTTGCAAATTAGAAATATCTTTCGATGTTCCATTATCCGTACGTTAAATTTCCGAGCAAATATTTGATGTGGGGACGTTCGGACGTGAAAAATGAAAATCCATCGATCACGATTCGGCTAGCGAAAGAATGCGAGCAAATAGTTCGACGGGATTGTTTGCATGTAACCGCTTACTACCAAACACGACCACGCTGGTTACCAACGATAGCCATTTATGAAATTAAATTTGATGGTCTGCGGTCGGTTGGCTGCCATCGATATATTCGAGTCGACGCTGAATTTCACGGAATAACACCGATCGTTTCTGTTATACCCGCTGGTATCAAGGGTCGTAGGGCGCAGGGATTATTTGTTCATTTAGGAACGCTTCGACATCGAACATTGTAAATAGCAATTCTACGAAGCAACAAAGAATCGCCTGAAATGTAATTAATCGTTGAACAAATCCTATTTCTAACTGACAGTTCCTCTCTAAAATTATATTAATATTCTAGTTTGTAAATAATGTATTTAATTTCTTGCACATCATTTCTGTTAGAAATGGATTATTTATACTGTAGAGATAACTTAGTATAATTTAAAAATTATTATCAATATGTGCATGTGTACATATGTATATGTGTAATGTTCATATGTATATGTGTGATTATTAACAGCTCATTTCAAAGGAAATATATAGAAATAATTTTGTGTTTATACAAAATAAAGTTTGATAAAAATTTTCTCAAAGTTCAGTTTGTATTTTCAGTACTTATTAAAAAAGTCAAACTATAAGTACAAACGATATTTGCGATATTATAATTAGAAGGAATAAGTACACGGTCTCTTCAGAATATTCTTGATGATAAATATAGATGAACAAATGATGCCTTCATCTTCCCTTCAAGTTGACTGAAGGGAAGGAAAAAAAGAGGCTGAGCAAAGTTGTCGATTGTCTCACGTCCGATTAGGCGGCAACAACACGTAAGGGCGAATCCCCATGGCACCGATACTTTTCAGGCACCGAGCCAACAAGGAGGAGTACACAGATGCGTACGCGGCGCGTAATTAAATAAAAAGTCCATCAGTTATAGTGGTGCTCCGAAACTGTTGTCGAGCGTCGACAGGATCAAGGACTCACGGGAATATACGGATGGAGGAGCCTACGTCGAGTATCGATCCTCGATTACCGCGAATAAAAACTTTCGATCGAATTAAAAGCTCTAATAAATAAATGATCTCGTCGATGAAAAATTTCCACGGCGAACGGATACTCCTGTTTATTTTTTCAACGCGTTTCGCTCGTGTAAAAAACAATACACAGGGAAGAGTATGGGGGAGGGTGGGAGAAGGAGAATTGAAACGCAAAACCCATGATGACGATAAAGACACCGAAATAGCGGTTACTGATGGAAATACGATTGGACACCTGTCAATTTCAACATCCATTATTTTCACCAACAAAAAGAGAAGGAAAAAACGTTACACATACAAATCTGTTGAGTGAAACTGCCTGTTTACGGCGTGTCCGACTATTTCGCACGGCAAACCTCTGAAATGCGCTTTTCGGATCGTTTTCGCATCGATTAACAACTGCCATTCTTTTTTTTTTTCGACACTTACAAATCGTTCAACCTAAATTGCCGCCGTTTTTCGTCTAAAAGCCCGCAAATTACAGCGATGCAAATGGCGGGTATCTTGGTACCACAATTTCTGGGTTGTTTGGATTTTTTTTCACCGGGGGTAATTTCATCGTTAGAGCGTGTATTCGAGGTATCAGGGGTACCGACATTTTTAATTATTTACCAGGGATCACTTTCTATAAAATTTTCGAAATGATGTCATTTTCAAATTTTTTAATTTCCAATTTTTTTTTTAAATTTTTGAAGACCAGAAATTCCAAAACTAAAGAGTACGTTATACAGTAAATAGAGTACATTATAGTGCATTAAATGAAATGTCAAAGGTTGTTTCCAAACAGTAAATAGACACTGAGGAAGAAGAAAGTGGAGGAAAATGAGCGAGAAAGAAAATGGACGTTTGGGTAAATCGACGTCGATGGCACCGTTCGCTTTTCCTCGAGAAATCTCTCGTATCTCCCGTTTGGCTTCACCCTAATCGACCTCGGGGCCCTCCGGAATTTGGTCCAATCCATTTCTGCCGGTAGTTTTCTTTAGCGCACCTGATCCCACGGATCACCCTCCGCTCGCTTGGCGGACGAGCATTATTTAAATGCCAACGAAATCATTGTTTAAGGATCACATCAGGCACCTAATTTATATATTTCCTATATGTCACCAAGAGAATCAAAATTTCGTTGTATTTGATTTCTTCAATCGTACATAAATCCTTCTTACACTTTTCTGACATCTAGTAATGCTTGCACTTTCATCACTCATGACAAATTTCTATTTAGGTGTCCATTTAGAAATATATAGATGTAACGAAATATTGAGTAAATAGCAGATAAGACTTATGCCAAGTAGAAATGTCTAATGAATTATTCTAATGTCTAATGAAATGTTCAATTCATTCAATGTGACAGTTATTAACCCCTTCTCGTGCCATTTATTTAACAGATGCGTCAGTCAAGACTAACTACTCGGGGCTATAAAATTAAAACGAACAAAGAAAATTAAAATGCTGTGAGTATTTTATATTCAGAAATCTTTGATAATGCAACTTATATTTGGACCTAAATTTCAAGTTGAATGTTCAAAGCTTGAGTAAGGTTTGACACATTTGAACTGTAAGTGCATCACGAGTGAGACTCGTTAAAGTACGTGAAGGGGTTAAAAACTAGAAAATAATTTTTGAAAAAGTTTCTTGTATGAAACAATCAATATCGAGTGACCTAAGTGATTCGTAAATGATGGATCATCCTAAGTAAAAGGATTGCATTCGCAAGTTGTGATTATAGCCGAAAATCTGCTTGTACGATCCAGAACTAATTGTACAAACGTCCGAGGAGCAACGTGGTCACATTTGTTTGTGATTAGCTTGATTGAAGAGGAGTTACAGTATCGACGTCAGCGACAATGCTAGACTGAAAGTTCTAGCGGGCAATGTCGGCAAATTGGTGAAAGGGTTGGCTTCAAACTGAAATTGAGAGGGGTTGGACGTCGCCAGTACCCAACATCAGAAGGGCAGAGACGGGATACGACGCTTCTGGGCTGTCGTGAACCCTGGATGGAGCCACCGGTGTACTTGGCAGAGAGTGCTTTTCATCTCCGTAAATGGACCGGCGGTAAAGCAATTTTGGTACATTACCTATACCTGCTTTAGCCAACCCCCTCTCCCTCTTCCGCCTTTTCTGACAGACTCGCAGCCCTTACCCCTCGTCTTTCATCTTGCATCATTCGACTCTCGATCGCGGGGAACATTTGATTTCGATGGGAAACGTCGTAAAGGCATTAGAGGGGACCCTGTAGAAACAAAGAGCCGATTTCACTGTTTTCCGCGGTGACAATCTTTATGCAAATTATATAATCTGTGACTTTGCTGATGCTCCTTTGTTTCTAATCGGATATTTAGCAATGATTGATGAACTTAGGAACTTAGGAAGTTTGTTCTAAAATCCTTCTTGAGAGTCGACGGCACACGTTACAGTCTGAACTGTTTTCAAGAATTTTTCACTTGTTATCTGAAACTTGGAAATTGTTCCTTTTGTACCGAGACTTCTTGACGTATGCTTCTTGCAGATGCCAAGGATGTGTCCACAAAGTCGACGACACATGAATCTTAGAGTTATTTGTTTCAGTGTTTCTTGGAATAGTTGCTCGCTATGTAGACTTAGGGACTCAGACATTGTTTCTTGAGGTGCATTTTAGAGTTGCTCTTAACAAGTCTTAACTATAGTTTAAAACTTTTTAAATTCCCTCTTGGCAAAGTAAAAATTGTTCACTTATTTGGTTCCTTATGTGCTGTCCTATATTAACACGTTGAGCGCCACGCGTATTTCTAAGACAATCCCGTTCAGGCCACCGAATTTCGGAAAAAATTAGCAGTCCATCTTACAAGTTGTGACAAAGAAAACATTCCACCGAGCAGAACCAAATTAAGTAAATTTTAAATAAATTTTCTGTAATTCCGTAAAATAGTGTAAATTTTATAGTTCTCATGTTACACGCTGTCAGCCACCGATGAGTGACACGGCCTAAACGGAAAGTCTAGTGTCAGCCACCGATGGCTGACGCGGCCTAAACGGAAAGTCTAGTGTCAGCCACCGATGGCTGACGTGGCGCTCAACGTGTTAAGAGATCATCGAAAGAGTCAGCGACGTATGGTAGCTAAGTATAAACACATGTGTATATACATGTGTTATACATGTGTTTTTCATCAGATCAGTTATAGCACAAATTCTAGAGCCATCTTCTAACAATTGCGATTTAAATAGATTAGCTAAACTTGATATTTGCTAACATTTATGGAGATAATCCGTAGATGACGATTCTGAATATCTTCGAAAAACACGATAAAATAGCGCACGTATTCACTTCATTTTAGAGCGAACATTTCACACACGTTCTACGTTTCCAAGCACCAGGTGCGCTCTTAGAATTGAAGTATACTCTTTGTTCGAATCGTAACTCGATTTCCTCGGCATTATCCCAAAGGATTTTACGTAACGAGGCAACTTCAGACGGAGAACAATTTCTCCGTCTATTCCCAGGGTGAATCAACCACGTGAGTTAATTCACGCCAAAAGTTCCATAAATTCGTTCGCGTGTACACAATACCGTGAAGAAGATCGACTGTTGCGGGGAGCTGGATTTCAATCTTAACGAGCTTGCGAACATATCGATAGAGTGGTTCTATGGCTAGCTTCCTAATTTCTCCGGTATCCAATTCGAAGTCTTGTTCGCGATCGAATCGCTGCTTAAACGTCGACGACCCGTAAAATCGCGCGATCCCCATTGACCCAGTTCATCGGTATACCGCGCTAGATATGCCGCACCGTACAAGAAGGAACACGAAACAGAGAAAAAGAGAATGACAGCGAGAGAGAGAGGGAAAATTTGGCTCGTAGCTGGAACGTATCAACGTTTAATCCAACGTGATTGCATTCGGTCGGTGCGACGATTTTACGGCCGCTCTCGAAACGTACGTCCGGGCAAACACGTTTTCCTTTTCGCGAATTTTTGCCCCGCAATTACGGCCGGGACGAGCAAACGTTCGTGAACGCGACAAACGAAAGCTCGCGCCTCTCATCGTTTGTCGTCCTTTTCAACCGACGTTCCCTGTGTCGACTGGTTCAACCGTGTAACCAGTTTCGGCCAACGGGTCGGCTAATTTCTGTCCGTCGGGAAAAGAAATCCGGGAAACCTGCTTACCGAATACCGAATTCCGTGAGAGGCAACGAATTAACGAAGGGAAAAGCTTGTTTGTCGGCGCAGTATAATCAGCAATTTTACGGCCAAAGCAAACGATGCGATTTTGTCCCGTCAAGTTTTAGACCTTTTCAATCTTTGATATTTTTAAAGTGGTCGCAACAAAACTTGCTTCATAATTTTCGAAATTACTTACATTACTATTTTAAGTATACATAATATATAGTGAATAAAATAACGGTAACATGTGGTAGTAATAGCAATGATTCGGAAGTGACCAGCCTTGAAAATACATAGCAAAATACATAAGACTATACCTTGTCAGGCGACTAAATCTAGTTAGCGTGTGGCGCACTAGTTATTAGCAGACAGCAGTTTGGCTTATCACCGCGTGATACAAAGGGCCGTTTATCATAGGGCGAAATTGTTACGTCGACGGACAGCAATTCGCGTCAAGTCGAAGCGAGGCCAGACAGAGGGAATGATTCTCCTCTGCACACTTTGCGGCCGTGAAGAAGGGGACCGACGCTTTTGTCGCGTTGCACAGACGCGTGGAAAAGATGGGGGTGAGTTTTGCGACGGCATTGTCGTTGATTCGCGTTGTCCCTTCTCGTCTACCGTTGTTGTCATTCCGATAACAAACGTCACGGTTTGAGGGTTCTCGCTTTTCCAGTCGGTGGCCAGACTCTTTAAAGAGCAGGTAATTATGCCTACACTTGCCGTATCCCGTAATATTCTTCATCGTTTTTTTCAGGTGAGCTATTTTCATCATTCGCTCTTTAATATTTCTTTTTTTCCCCACTCTCTGTTTTGTTTTCCTATTTCTTTCCAGTTTTATTTTTTATTTTTCGTAGAAAGTACAATTTCTGAATTGTCGTGCCGCGACCATGGAACAATGAGCCCACGGGTGAACGTGGCGCACGGTTCATATCCAGCCTCTTTGTTTTCCCCAAAAGAAGAGATTTGTTGCTTTTGTCGTGACGCGCGCAGACGCGCGGAAAAAAGAAGGGACCGGCTCACGCTACTGGCCACCATTGTTACGTTGTTCCGCAGCGTTCTTCGGATAACGAAAATCCTGTCGCCTCCAAGGATCATCCTGCTACCATGGTTTCCACGCTCGAAAATTCGGATTTCCCCTGAGGAGCGTTCGACTGGAACCAACACGAAAACGTTCGCGGTTTGATTATTATAATTACGATCCGCTAATGCGAGCAGCTGTAGTTCACTGAACCTGCTCGAACGTAAATTAATGCAGTCGACACGGATTGACGTGATTAGAGTCGATTTGGGTGGCTCGCTGAACACGGATTCGCATTATGGTTTACTCTAATTGGAGAAGTAAAAGCACCGCATAGATATTTTGACAATTATGCGGCTCATGTAAACGTGCAAATATTCTAATTTCACACGGACAGATATTATTTTGGGACGTGCGCAACGACTCGGATATTTATGCTAATTTATGATATTTACCGGTCAATTGCTTTTATTGGATGCATTCTCCTCTTTTCGCGGATTTTAATGAATATACGATTATTCACTGCAATGTTTGCTCAAGAATTAATAGTTTTAACTTTGAGATATGAGGGAAAACATAAGTTGGTGTATTTGGTTGCTTAATTTTTAAAAGCGTCCAAAAGTCTGCAATCCCATAAATAGTTTTAACTTTGAGATATGAGGGTAAAGGTGGTGTATTTGGTTGCTTAATTTTTAAAAGCATCCAAAAGTCTGCAATCCCATAAATAATTTTAACTTTATGATATGAGGGTAAAGATAAGGTAGTGTATTTGGTTGCTAGCTTAATTTTTAAAAGCGCACAAAAGTCTGCAATCCCATAAATAGTTTTAACTTTGAGATATGAGGGTAAAGGTGGTGTATTTGGTTGCTTAATTTTTGAAAGCGTCCAAAAGTCCGCAATCCCATAAAAGAAGTCCACATCCCAAATCCCTAAATCGCTAATAACATCAAAGAAATAACAATTTCCGGAAGCCTGCGTACAATCACAGTTGATTAGTCGGTCCCGGTTGGTGAAGGGGTGCGAATTTCCTCACGAAGGTGGTTTAACTTTTAAGGGTTCGTCGTTGTTTCGTAACTTCAAGTGGCCGTGAAGGAGTTCCGCTTACACGAAATGCGGTTCCATCCATCGGCCTCGGGGGATCGGTCCTTTCTTCGAGATGGCTAAAACCCCTCCGACCGGATGGCCGTGACTTGCCACCCTTCGCAGGGGTTGTCGGAAATATTCCCTGGTGCGTGTTACGCGTTCTTCTCGCGTCTTCGCCAGGGGTCCACTCTTTTCTTCTGCTTAGCCTCCATAGGCGAGTCCGAATTGAGATTACCTCGTCAAGATCACGTTTTATTGTCGCTTTGAATCGACGCTATACGCACCCTTCGATTTCAGGAATTCGACTTTTGAACCAGTGCTTCAATTGCTTCGGATTCTGGGTTTTATTTTATGACTTTGGAAGTGTGCTTCAAACGTGATTTTGAGAAATCGTTTATTTTTATTGAACACTGTATTGTCTGCTTTAAAAGAATACTCATCGTCCATTAAGATTATATTATTCATTGAAATTGTAATTTATTTATGAAACAACAAATACTTATTTAGTTAATAAAATTATAGTTTGTTGAACAATTTGATACATTAATCATGAAGATCCTAGAACACTCATTAATATTTATTTTTCAAACACATTTTAAATTCTAAGATCAGTGATCAAATTCTGAATGAATTACGATTAGGTTTTAACAGGTAATAATGAACAATTCATGAGTACTGAAGCTTTAATAAAATCTTCAACCCCTATATTGACTACGTGTATAATTACAGTAAGATCCATAATCTTCAGAGTGTTTGACAGAACGATCCTGTCAATATGATTCAATCTCGCCCGGGTTTTACCGTCGACGTCTCACCCTCAGAGGCGATAGAAGGGCAATATAAGATAATGCAGGGAATAAAGTCGGTTTCATTGCTTTCCGTGTCGATCTGATAGCGCTCGCCTGGAACGTCGAGTAGCTCGAAATCGGACGGGTTTAAATTCTCTGCACGGCCTACGAGAAAATTTAAGGCGTCGTCCATTGTTCTTGCAGCTTGAATTTACAGGGGTTGTAAACCGCTTTGAGCTACGACACGTTGCAACGCCACCGGTGCCGCCATCATCCCTATCACCAGTCACCGTTTAATTAATGCGTTCTGTATTTTATAGAAGATCGAGGAGACGAGGGTACGAGATGCCGTGATCGCAGGACGAGTGGCTGTCCTTCGATCCTGCCTCGAGGACCTGCACAAGTGGTGCGACCAAGCCTTGCTGACACCTGTGAAGGGATGAAGCAGCCACTCCGCCATTCCAGACGTATTCTTATCACGAGGCAATGCTATAAAATGTGCTCAAAAATGTACTACTAGACATACACAATTTTATGAAATTAAAGGACATGTTTAAATGAGGACGCAATTTGAAAAAATTGAAAATTTGAAAATATTAGAATATACAATTTAGGGTACATTTATAAAATTACAAGGTACAATTAAATAAAAGTACATAGAGTTTAAATGTACTTTTAAACTAGTTTTAGATGATACATAGAAAGGGGGATGATATTGTACATATATTGTAATATTCATATGTTTTATAGTGTGTTAAACATTTTGTATAAAATATCACGTCTAATAAAAACAAGTGACCCATCTGACTATTTAGTCCGCATTCCAGGTTTAACAACAATCGTATTTCAACTTGGTTTCTAATAAATGTCCACATTGAACTAATTTCAGAGAAGCCGTTAATGGTTATCTAGCACAACCGATAGGATTTTGTTTTTTATCGGAATTCGCTGGAATTCCGAGGCAATAGTCCCTAAAACGATCTTCATCCCCTGTCTCGCAAGTCGACAAAGGGAGGTCATGGACCAAGGGTCGGTTAGTTCGGATCGAAACCCTTAAATCATCGACCAAAACGTCGTTAATTACGTGACGAACGGCAGTAATCTGGACGACCTCGAATACTTGAGCTAATTCCATCCGGACCAAGCGACTAAGATCAGGATCATTACAGGCCGATTAGACCTTAAGGAATTAATTCAGCCATTGTCTGCGGGATTTCTGTCCGCGCCATAAACCCTTTTGACTGGAGGGTAGAACGCGTCGCTTTTCCTATCTCGTCTCCTTTCACCCTTCTCGTATCACAGCCAGTTCATTTATTCCCGGCACCCGAGGCTATTGTGATCTCCGGTTGCGTGACCGATTATCGTGTCGCTGATCGTTCATGGGGATCTTAAATCTGCGAATCGGCCCTTTAATTCCTCTTGATTCTTCAATATCGAGTCACACTTCAGAATGGGACAAATCTGACTCGCGTTCTTAAATTTTAATTAGTGACAAGGATCTTCAAATACGTGTCTGACAAGTCGATATACCCGCATGCTAACTTAATAGACACAGGTATATTTATTCACCTGGTAATTTACGTGTATTATATATTCATCTTTGAAGAAGACGATTCAGGTTTTCAGTTTAATTAAAGTCTTATTGTATAGAGACATTGCCACAACCGGACATTGCTCCGAAGTTATTAATTCAATTAAATATGTCCTTGCACTTGGATATTATGGAGATATTTAAGACAAGATTTAGAATAAAAGCAGTATCGATTGAGGAAATTAATTTGTGGTCAGCATGCGTGACAGGATAAAAGTGCAACACTTGCTCGAGTGTTTGATCAGTTATATCAGCTGCGGTTATAAATACGCGTCATGCAACTGTCATTGATCGAATTTAATCTCGCACACGTGTCTTATCCATTTATCAGTCATAAGCTCTTTGCCCACACCTCCTAGCTAAGAATGCTAGAGCTTCGAACGGTAATCGTTTTACACGATCTTCAATCTGACAAAGTGGTCAGTTTCTACTATCGAATCCAGTTGCTTTTATCTGTCGAGCAATTACACCGTGACACATCTTGATTTACCGTTAGAGTAATATCGCCATCGTGACACTCAACTTATTAACAGATTTTAAATCACGTTTTTTTTAAACAGAATAACTATCTTTCGCAACGTTAATTTATCTTAAGAAAGCAACGTCATCGCTTACGAGTTTGTACGACAACATTATCCTTCGCCTTTACTTACTCGCGTCATATCTTAAAGCGACAGATCAGACCGATTAGCCTTCCGAGAGTGTTCGTTTCTTCCAGCAGTTCCATTTTCAAGGGAAAAAAGAAGGAAGTTAATACAGAGGTTCCCGTATCCCGATGTCCCATCTTGTCTTATCTCGTCTCTTATGGTTGGACGGTCGTTGTTCGGTAGAACATATCATTGTACCCCGTGGCTCCGAGGCAGCCTCGAGAGCGAACTGCCGTGGCGAGGGTGGTTAAAAGAGGTCCGAGGAAAAATAATAACAGAGATCCGACTCCTTCAACCCTGGAACACAGAACCATACTTAGACGGACATTAGTGTGATAGTGGCCATCATTTCGTTCCGACTATTTTTATCGACGACATAGCACGGATTACATCGTTTCGACGACTTCGTCTAGCATTTTGATCTTTCGATAACCATTTCTCGCTCAGAGAAATTGCTAACGTCCCTAGGTAATTCTATACCACGCTCTAATACTTTGGTATCATTCTACAGAATGTGGGTACTAAGCATACATATTGGATATTTAGTATGCATGTGTACTTACTTTATGCATACATGTGGATACATAGTTTATTCATATATGGATACGTAGTATATTCATACATGTGAATACATAGTATATTCATACATATGGATACATAGTGTATTTACACATGTGGCTCCATAGTATATCCACACATGTGGATACATAGTGTATTCACACGTGTGGCTACATAGTGTATTCATACATGTGGATCATAGGATATTTATACATGTGGCTACATAGTACATCCACACATGGGGATACATAGTATATTCATACATGTGGATACATAGTATATTCATACATATGGCTACATAGTATATCCATACATGCGGACATTAAACATATGTGTACATATAGACATTTAGTAAAAAATTGGTCAAGCGTAGAAAATCATACTTCATAGTAATTAAAATGAAATCTTCAAACTTAAAAGTATCCAAATAACCAACTGTCCTATTTATTAAAATCTTATGTCTTCAAATCCTTAACCACTTAAATATCCACATACTCAAATTTACAAAATTCAATGAAACCTGAACTCAGTGAAACCTCGACACTAATCCCTAGAAACCTAAACCCCAAATCTAAACCCCAAACCTAAACCCCGAAATTCTAGCAACCAACCATCACAAATGTCTACCTATAAGGACCTCCAGGAAAAAAGTGGTTTGCGAATCTTTGAGCGTGGAAATCGAATGAGAAATCAGAGGACAATCGAATTCGTTCCGGTGTTCGGTGCCTCAAACGAATTTTATTTTCTCTTACGGTAGCTCGCCCCGAGTTAACGGTATGGTAATTCGGGAGTACAAGAAAATTGGCCAGACAAGTGGGTTGATCTTCAGCGAAGCTTATCCACGTTGAATCGCGCGACCTATTCTGTTTCGATCAGCCCCGATAGAGAGTTCTTCGTGGTTTGTAGGTGACAGCCGATTACTCGCCACCAGCTGATGGTCATTCATTGACCAAAGAGGGTCGTTGTCGTTTAGGCAACGGTGCAATCGAGGCAACCGTTCGGCCCTCGCCTGTAATCATCCTCCAAGCCCTCTTGTTCGATTACAAAGGTTCCGACTGGATTCGTTGATTTGATGGCGCGAAGATAACAGTCTCTGTCGTGCAACAGAGACTGTTTGCAAAAATTACGTCCCTCAATTGTATCCGTGGGTTTTCGTGTAAATGATCCGTGGAAATGGACGCTTCTTGTGCACGGTGCTTTCTGCGGTGGCCAGTTTCTGTAATAAAAAAGCTTCGAGTTTAATCTCTGCAAAACGCTGGGGTAACATGGAGGGTCGAGTGAATCTGACAGATCTGATTTATACAACTAATTGTTTTCGAGAAAAGAAATTGTTTAAAAGACTGTGCTGAACTCCATTTATGTAATCTTATTAGTAAAATTATATTTATGTAGCTCTATTAATGTAGACTGCAAACTTAATTTACTTAATAATCATTATAATGATAATCATGTTAATAATCATTAAAATGAACTACAAGCTAAGGTTACACCCAAGCGACGCTATATTCACAAATAATAAAGTAACTCTCAATTATCAATATACTCATTTTTGAATCATTCAATTTTAAATTATGTGCCTCTAATTACCTCCCAAATTGCAACACCATTTTCAACTGTCAGCCATAAACGTATACATCTTTGACCTATTTTGCCATAAGTGCATCTCAAAGGCACACAATCGGTTACCTGCCCAAAAGGGTAACCAGTTGCTCCGACAGGCTGCAAGCGATCTTTCAGACACGATAACATAACGATGGCTCGAAGACGAAGAAGGCTAAAATTCGTGCAACGTGTCTGGCCGCGAAAACCACGTGGTCGTGGGCAAAAAACGAACGGTGATTCGTTTGTATGCAAATGTTTTCTTGTAGCCGTTGGCTTGCACGGTCGTTCGATACCTTTGTCGGATAAAATGTTCCCCCGTAAGCGACGAGCGTACACAGGTAGCGCAGGTATGCCATAAAGCGCGCGAACTTACCATGTATATTGCGAAGGTCTACCTGAATTTCCATTGAATGATCAGTGTATCGGGCATGTTTGTGTGTTTTTGCCCGGCCGTGCCTAGCTGCTAGGGAACAGGTCGTCGTGTCGCTTAATGTATTCCTGGCGATAAAACCGCATGCTTAAAATATAGGTCGCTTTCTAGGTCGAACGTAGCCTCCTGCTACTTTGCTTCTACCTATTGCCTACCTGGGTTATGAACCACCTCCTATCCTTCTATAAACCAGTCACCTATAGCATACTTACTCCCGTACTTTTCGCCTTCGCAAAATGGAAGTTACGACTGTAACACGTTCGGTCGCGTTTGTTATACGACGTATGATCGATCATACATGTGAAATTTCGATGAGAGTTTATGAGAACGCATATTTTTCGCACATGCAATTTTGCGTTTTTATGTGCAGTATTTGGTAATTTTACTGTGCTCAATTCCACGTGTCGAATAGATGATGTGTTCTTGGGGAGTTGAGTACTTCATGCGTTGTGTATTTCACGCGTCGAATATTTGACGCGTTGTGTACTTGGTGCATTGGGTACTCGGTGCGTTGTGAACTCGGCGCGTTGTGAATTCGATGCGTAGTAAATTCCTCGCGTTGTATACTCTACGCGTTAAATATTCTGCGCGTCGAGTAATCCACGCGTAGTAAATTCCACGCGTTGTATACTCCACGCGTTGAATATTCTACGCACCGAGTACTCCACGCGTCGTATATTCCATGCGTAGTAAACTCCACGCGTTGTATACTCCACGCGTTGAATATTCTACGCACCGAGTACTCCACGCGTCGTATATTCCATGCGTAGTAAATTCCACGCGTTGTATACTCCACGTGTCGAATATTCTACGCGTCGAATACTCCACGCGTTGTATACTCCACGTATGGAATATTCTACGTGTCGAATATTCCACGCGTTGTATACTCCATACGTTGAATATTCCACGCGCCGAATACTCCACGCGTTGTATATTCCATGCGTTGAATATTCCACGGGCTGAGTACTTCACACGTAGTAAATTCCATGCGTTGAATACTCAACGCGCTGTGAATCCTACGTGTCGAATACTCCACACATACTCCACACGTCACATCGCCACGCGTCCGTTTCTCTCCCAAACATTTTCTCCCGTTTCGTGTCGACAAATGCAAAAATTCGAGCATCAAAGAAGAATCATCGGTGGATTTCTTTGTGCGATATTTCTTTTTCGACAGTTTCCGATATACAGACTGTAACGCTAATTGTTGGCTTGCATGCACGGTAATGTACCGAACAATAACGCTTTTCTTCCGCACTCCTTTCTTTCTTTCGTGGAAAGCTTTCTTCCTGGTCCTGAGGGAAGTAGCAGCTGTCTCGATGGCAATATAAAAACGTCTATGCGAACGGGGCAACTGGAAAACCGCCGTTTCCTCTTGCTGCATCGTTAAATCATTCGCCCTGATCTTTCGGTTCCATTGTCTCATCAAACTTTGATAATGTGAAAATAACACGTGAGGTTCATACAATCAATCTATCTTTCAAATTACATACATGTATATCTTTATCATGGTCAACAGAATAATAAATATCTAATTGATTAGTCACCAACTATTATATTCATTGATCAGTATTCATTTATTTTTGTGAAATAATTGATACTGTGTCTTTCCATCATTTTGTATTTTAACAAAATTGAAATCACATGCAAGTATTATAATTAAACAATTGACTGTTGGCGAACGTACTTATAAAGAAGAAATGACAACTAATTAAATAGTAAATATGTTGATATTAACATTTGAAATACAATTATTTAGGTATAATCAACATATGTCTGTTGTCATCATTTGTATCTGAACGTCATCTGAATGTCATCATTTACATCAAATTGAATCAGTCCGATATTTGCTAATAAGGCGTCCGTAATACAAGCACCATAACAAAAGGTATTCGATATACCTAATTATGACAATCGTATCAAACAGTATTAGATGAATTATCCAAACAACATCCCAAATGAAGTTCGTCCAAGTGACCTAATTAATGACAGATTAGGTAATTGTTATCACTAAACAGTGACAATCGACGCGTTGTACGCAACACAATAACGGCTGGTATCTATCTGTTTTGATCGGTAGCGATACATTTCACGATATTAATTAAATTGGTATATCTTGCGGGTGGTGAACAGAACAACGGAGATCACTCGCGGCATTCTCGATTCGTCAAAGTCAGTCGAACGCATTTCAATACTGATTTGCGGTGAACGTAATCATTCCCTTTATTAAATTCCGCCATCATTGGCCAGCCACGGATTGCCACAAACTGCTACGACTTGCCTCTTGATTCCGCCGCGTATCGAAACCAATCAGAGAAATGTCCGAAACGGCGGTTTGCCCGGGAGCATGTTTCGAATCACTATCATCAGAAATTGAGTCCAATGATAATGCCCTTGTTAATTTCGCTTGCCCGTTACCAAAGACTGCGTTGCATCCATTCTGAATCTGAACTCGTGTTTCTTGTTACCCCCAAGCGTTCTATTACGTTACAGAGCAATGCTTCGGTTACAAATGCGTATATGTTGTTCCGTACATTCGATACAATCGATCTTCTATCCTGTAATTGCTCTTTGAGCATGCGTGCAATTATTTTCCTTCCTATTGAGATCTTTTGATGAACGCTGCCGATGGGAAATCGATTCTATTCCTCACTCGGCGATATAACGCGTGGCGAGTTTCACCTATTCTCCAATTTTACTACATTATTAAATTTTCAGGTTTGTTCATTTTTAAGTATGTCAAGGTTACAGTTTGTCAGGGTCTCAAACTTCCGTATTTTTAAATTTTCACATTTGCAATTTTCAAAATTTCTACGCTCTCTTATTTTTAAATTTCTAAATTTATGTATTCTTCACTTTCTACATTTTTAAATTTCTAAGTTTTCAAGCTCCCACGCTCTCAGATTTAAAAATCCCTAAATTTCTATATTCCCAAGTCTCCACATTATCAACTTTCAAAATCCTACATATATTCCTAAACTTCCACATTCTCAAATACCTATCTGGAATTTTTAAGTCTGCAAATGTTTTAATATGCAACTTCATCAAACCTCAAAACAAGAAATCCCCAAATTCCACAATAAAAATTTGCAAATAAAATCACACAATAAAATCCCAAAATTCTCAAATTGTTTAACCATAGAGTTCCTTAAATTACCCCGAAAGTGGATGCAAAATTTAACCTGGATAAAGCATAGACTTGGATGGAAAAAGGATGGTTCTCATGGACGGTACAAATTCCCGCAAGAATCGGTTGCCTTCTTTTTTATCGTCCTTCGCCGCCGCAACCTCTCTATCTTACTCGCCGCCTGGCTGCCTTTTTTCAACGAAAAAGAGATAAACGAAAGGCGGGGATAGATCTTTTCGAAGCCCTACATGAACATCAACAACGAAGCGCAAATAAAAATAAAGGTACGATCGGAGCTAAACGCGGACTCTTTCGATATAGACTTTCTACCTCTCCTCGACGTTTCTCCCCTTTACCCACTACTTCGACTTGGACCCTAGCCTCTTTTCTGATCCGTGACTTTTTTCTAAAAGGTCCGCCCGGTGTATGTGGGGGGCCCTTTCGACCGACTGCCCCCGGTGTCATTTTGCGTACATTCAGACACACGAGTTACACCGCCCTTTCTCTTTGTACCTTCGTCCTTTCTCAACCTGTTCTCTCTGTTCACCCTTTTTTTTCTCCTGTCTCTCCGTTTAAAAGCGCTCCGTTTTTTCATTTTGCTTACGTTTGGAAGAGTGATTTTTTAATTAACCCTTTCGCGAAGCTGCTCTGTGTTGGCGAATCGATCGATGAAGTTAATTTATTCGTCCGAGGGAAACTTCCCGATTTTTTACGAATTCGAGAAGGTTTGGAAATAATAATTAGAAAGTTGCATGTTGTTCCGAGCTCCCTTTCTGTGTGACACGAAAATGCGAGTACACTGTCTGTTTGAACGAGGGAAAAGGCATTTGTAACGCTGTCTCGAGAGCAAGCTCGAGTTTCTTGATTTTCTGTCGTGCAGTTTGCCTTCTTAATTGAGAACAGAGGGGAAACAATGCGATGAGAAAGTACGCTCCCGATTGTCGACAGAGGAGTGACGTGTAAAATGAAAGAGCCAGAACGGAAGAAGAGGAATCGCGGGTCGTAGATTAAGCGGGATATTGGACGAACGAGTAACCCAGTTTCTTGCATCTGCAACCTTGTTCCGTCAAGATGCGCCTGGCTTTTACATCGACGATTTTCCGTACCAGGAATACTATATCGATCTTTCGCCATTAATTTCTTCAAGCTACGGATCTGCAAACATCTTGTTATTCTCTTTGAAGATCTGCTCGAACTATTGTTCGTTCTACTTGTTTGTTCAGAGCATTCGTTATCAGAAAATAAGCCAATACGAGGTTTCTTCGCTTAAAAATAACTGGGAGAACCTTACATAACATTTTGGTCCTTCAATTTGCAAATTTGGAGTTCGGTTAATTTTTTAAATTTATTTTACGACTTCGAAACTTGCATTTTGGAATTTCGAAAACTTATTATAATTCCTGTTAGAACTTTTTGAAGTTAAAACTTTAATTCCCTGAAACTTAATTTTTGAACTTCGTACATTCAACTCTTGTATTTCGTTGAAAAAGTATATTTAAGTATTTACGATTTCCCGAGAGTTTAACATAACTTCCAAACACCGAAACGTCCGCAATAAATAATGTTGCGTCGGCTCATTAGGTGACATGTTTGTTTCCGAATTAAAAAAGTTCGTTGAACCACGTACATTGTACTCCTGTAGCTATTCAGCGTTTAAACTTTGTTATCCTTCGCGTAGCAGCAACAATGTTTCCCCTTTGCGATGTAACTCGGTTTTCAAGCTTTTTGGCCGCATTCCAACGTTGCATCCAGCGTGCACTTTTATCTGTGATTCATTCAACTCGCTCGCATTAAGTGGTTCTAGAGGCAAAGTGACATTGCCGTGGTTCTATCTTTTGCGGAATTCGGATGACATGAAAAACAGGTTATATTTCTTCTTTCGCGGGCAGTACAACGTTTTTAGCGGGTTCTGGGATGGGCGATCGTTTTAGGTACACCCGTCAAACGATGGAAACCGCGACGAAAGTGGTGTTCTTTGCTCAGAACACAACACCGACTTCATACGACTTCTACAAGAAATCGTTCGAACTTATCCAATAATACTTTTGGCCACCTCCCCGTTGGTCATCCATCCCATTGCCGGAAAAAGCTCTTTTCAAGTTTTCATCGAAAAGCGGTATCGCAGATCGACACATTCCCCCGTTGGAAACGAATCGTGTGCTTTCCAACTCCTACGTTTGTACACTTGAGACCCGCGGAAGAATAGAGCTGGTAAAAGTTCAATCTGAAATCCATATCGTCGAACCCTCCGGCTTGATCGATTCGTTCCAGGGTGTGGATGAACGATGATCACAAACTGTATTGATAAATGGTTTTGTTGCGATACGTATGCTGGTCAAGTTTTGTTCCCTTTTACGCTTACCATTTATGATATCGTTGTACGATGTGTTTAATCGATGATTTAGTGATCATTATTCGTGTGTTTATTCGCACGGGAATAATAGTTATTTGTGTAGAATAATCATATTTCAATAGCTCAATAATGTGCGATATGAATAATTATTAGCGGTTATTGCCACTCCAAATGTAACTCTTGAATTATTCATAGACTGACAATGAGAGAACCAATTTTTTTACAATACTCAGTTATATCTAAAATGTATTCTTTCTTTTTACATTTCATTGAAAATAATTCATGAAACCATTTATTGACCAGGATCATGAAATATTACAGTTTACCCCTTGCATTAATTCATTTATTAGGTGCGTCAGTTGAAACTAACTTATCATAGCTACAATATTAAAACAGACAAAGGAAGTTAATATGTTAATATGGTATTACGCAATTGACTATGCAAATCATAAGAGGACTTAAACTCCAAATTGAGGCATATTAAAAATTCGAGTAAAATTGATCATTGTTGAGGAACGAGTGCATCATGTGTCGGATTTGTCTCAAAGACATGATGATGAATTGACATGACACATAATTAACAGACGGTTAAAACCATTTCCAGATACTATTTCACAGATTGTTCCTTCGTTAAGGATCATTATTAACTATAGTTTAACTAATTATTTCTAGTCGAAATTAACTTATTACATTTTAACTTGTCCATTACAATTGTTTAACTTAGGGGATTGCAATGATGAAGTCTCCTTATGTCACAAGTCTCCCTTTTGACGAATATCTGTACACGTCATTACAAATAAAAACTACGTTCCACTAAAAAAATAAATACTCAAAAAGTTTCCATAAATGCTTTTAAAAATCTCCCTGAAAAATAATTAAACGAGATAAAAAGGTAGTGATTATATCGAGAAAGTAAGACCATGATGCAACACAGAAAAGCACACGAATAAAAATATACCGTTTGTTCGTTATATACGACTAAATTAAATACGCAGCGGCGATCATTCTCGTGGCAGGCAACGTGTTAATCAAAGAACGACAACGTATCCTCCTCCGAGAGTGAGATACGCGACGATCGTTTGGTGCGCGCGATCGGTGGCTCTGTCTCTCGAAGAATTCGATGAGTGGCTTCGAAGCTCGCGAACCGATCGAGCAACCGGGATGGAGATATCGTGTAGCCGGCAGTGACGCATAAATCTGGCCAACGTTCCTCTATACGTGCACATTTAATTGCAGTGTACCGGTGCATCTGCGAAGGCACCGCCTCGCCGACGTCAGTTGCGCTTCGAGCCTCCGCAACGAGACCAATCGGCTCGCTCGCCTCTGCTGCTGTTCTTCATCGTGTCCTGCGGCTCGTAGATCTTTTTGATAAAAAATGCGAGACACTCGTCGCGATTGTTTTTCCTACACTCTTCATTTTTGTCAGACTCGACAAAATTTTTTATCGGAAAGAATTTCGTGGTCAGGTTAAGTTTAGAGAATTTTAAGTTAGGTTGAGCTTATAGAATTTCAGGTTAAGTTGAGTTTATAGAATTTTAGGTTAGGTTAAGTTTAGAGAATTTTAGGTTAGGTTGAGTTTATAGAATTTTAGGTTAGGTTTATTTTTATAGAATTTACTTATTAAAGTTTCTTACGATTTTTTTAGGACTTGGGTCCTTAACTATCATTGCAGCATTTATGTTAGTGACGTCAGAGTTTACGAAATTTTTATGATAGTAAATTGATTACAATAGTATTATTGAATCAATAGAAAGTAGGTTTAAATATAATGTGACCCAGCAACAAGAATTCGTAACAGATCTATAACATTTTTATTAAATAGTAGCAAAGTTATCATCCTAATAGACAGAAAGTAGGTAAAATATAATGTCGAGGAATTGCGATAAGAATTTGTGTAAATTGCAGCGAAATTAGAAGATCTTTGATGCTTCCTTGAACAGTTAATGGAGCAGGAAGGAACTTCAATGTTAAAGATGAAAGATTTTTTGTAAATTATGCCCTAATAAGATCGGATATTTCAATTAAGTAGTTTGATGATCAAAGAAAATGGGAAGAAGTTTCTTGTAGGCCACTCGTCGTTTTATGGTTAACGAACGGGTTATTGGTAAAGGTATTCTACTATGCAAAGTTAAAAATTCTTACAGTAAAAATTTTATTCAGATATTCTTCTTTTATGATCGTTTTACCACTTTAATGTTTTACACTCGTTGCTGGATACATTTCATTATAATTTAATTTTTATTTAATATATTGCAAATGGTTCTAAATAGCGGACATCAGCTGAAAGTCAATATTTAATCGATGACCACATCATTTGTAAATAATGAGAAAAAGTTAACACCACCATAAAAATATACACACCATCATATTTTTGCACGTATTCTAATAAATGCATGAATATAGAATAAAATGTTGAATACAATTTTTC
The DNA here is from genome assembly GCF_050947335.1 of Megachile rotundata. Taxonomy (NCBI): domain Eukaryota; kingdom Metazoa; phylum Arthropoda; class Insecta; order Hymenoptera; family Megachilidae; genus Megachile; species Megachile rotundata. The sequence continues at coordinate 6,080,939 of NC_134991.1, read as the reverse complement.
TTAAAAAACGAGAAAAACTTATTACACAATCTTCGATACCATCGCTTCATTGTCATTCAAGTCTACCGACCGCAAACTTTATTCCACCGATATAAATTGAGTAACTCAAGCAAGATATTGACACTGTGTTTCACGATGCGCCGGAAACCAAGCATACAACGAGTATCCTTCTCTTTGGTCCATAAAAGAAGAGAAGTATCGTAACACCCGGAACAATTCACAGGATCGTAACGACTTCGACCCGTGTCGATTCTCCTTTCTTATCGCGTAGCTCCATCAAAACAGGTGAAACTGCGAAAGCAACGGAGAAAGAAATGGCTACATCCGCGACAATAGTGTTGGCCGGAAGTTGAAGAGCTTTCGGAACTTATCAAATAGCTGTTGTTGCGGTACAAAGTATCTTACGATCGTGCTATAAACGCCGAGTCAGAAGACAATACCGTTACGAAGTTTCGGAACTGCATCGTCAAATATTTGTGGATACCTCTGATTCTTGCCACCTACTTAATTCAGAAATTAAAAGAAAGTTAGAAAAGACACAAAGATTAAAGATATAATCTTTTCAATTAGATATCTAAACTGTTATTTCTTGTTTTAACTATCACTTAAAATTTGATATAATTTAAAAAGACTTTGCAGAGACTTTGCATAAAAGATCTTCATGCATAAATATCGAGCGTATCGATGTGTCTTAACCTAACCTATAAAGTCGCTACGGAAAAGGGTAGATTTTCCTGAAGATCTCGCTTTTAAAATCAGGGTCCAGCAATTTTATCCTTCTTACTTTTTTCATTTCCTTCCTCCCTTTTTGTTTCCTTTCTTTCGCGTACACTCGTCTTTCAAAGGACAGAGCGTTCCGAGGTCGCCGTTAAGGACACGTTTGAAATCGTTCATGCGAAATGCTCATGTCGGTACTCTCTCTCTCTTTCTCCGCATAAATCCTTCCCCTTTGAGATACGAAAGTGGGTTGTACTCGGGTCGCACCTATGTACCTTTGCCCTCGTAATCTAGCCGCTCTTCGAGTAGAGTGCCCCCGAGTGAAGTGCGTTTCACTGTATTGTGCAACGGTCGAGCCGGATTCGCGGCTTGCAAAGTCCGCATCGCGTTTCTACACCCCTGCACTTCAGTCACTGGGCTAAATATGACCTTCGACATTAGACACTGCAACGCGACACAATTTTTTCACGGATTGGACTCTTTTGCCTGGTGCTAAATTTTCAAGTGCTGTTAATTGCTGCAAGTTTTAATAGTTGAATGTTCTATTGTTAACTAGGGAGATGGGAATATAGGAACATGACTATGTACATGAATGGTTATGTTCTTAATATGGTTATCAAGCATAATTAATGATGATCAGTTTTGCAGCATATATTGTTTCACACATGTTTGATAACATAAAAGTGTTACAGAATAATAGATATATTCTAGCAAATAAGAGCTTCAAGTTTCATGAAAATATGGACACAAATAATTCAATAATGTTCTTAATATAAAATAACTGATTACCAATTACAATAAATAAAAGTCTCTGTAGAGACACAAAGACAACCTGTTAAAACATATAAAACCTAAGACAATTTGATAAACGAATATAACAATTCTAACATATATGGTATGACATATACGGTATATTAATTTAAAGCCTGAAATTTTAAAGAAATGCATCTAACATCTCTAAAGAAAAATGAAGTAGAAATTCTACTAATTCTAACAAAAAGAATTAAACAGAAGTCTCCAAACAAAAAAACTTATGAACTCCCGATAAAGATGTGGAAGTAAATAGAATCCAACATAAGAAAACGTGGTTTTCCTCTGAATCGAAGGGAGCAGACAATCGTTGACCCCCCTAAACTCGATTTTACCGTAACCCAACGGAGTCTCCCTTTGGTTGTTAAGAGAGAAAAAGCAGCCCCGTAAACGATGCGAGTTGGCACTTAGACTTTATTGCCGGAACTTAGGTTCTCATTGCTATTAAACGGGGGAGCAAGAGTGGGGGCAGATTCCCCTTTTTCTCCCTCGTGCCATCATGTCCACCTACCGTACCGAAACGTGTCGGTTTATGTTCATTTTTATGGTCGCTGATTACCAGGTACGCTAAATAAGTATCGCGTCCGATCGTCCGTTCTGTCGTAACCGGATCGAAACGATCGAGCCACAATGCTCGCTCGATATGGCTGCTTGCAAGCCACGTGTACGTCACGGGATAAATCTATACTCGCGTCATGTGTGCCGGATTTCATCGCATCCTGAAAATCGCTGGAACAAATTTCTTACCGAAAATCGAAGTATGGCCCCGAAAGACGTCACGAAAATCAATGTTCGTATCATGCGATATATCGCCGCCAGCTTCGAATTAAACGTGTCCCGTAAGCGTTCTGCGTGTTAAGAATCGATGGAGAAATTTTTCTTCCGTCGTTCGAGCACGAATTAGTTCCTGCTTGATCATTCGAACAGTTCCATGTTCTATCTTCGATACACCTGGAGGGTATTGCTGGAATATAATGTTCGATGTTATCTGTTAGAAAGGTTAACTGGATTCTGAATGTTAGAACTGCGAGGAATGCGATGAGAATTTGTCGACAGTTACGCGAATGCAAAAATGACAGTTTCAATGGCGATTTCATGTTCTGCGGTATCGAATGAAAGGAACGAACCGCAGAGAGACAGCTATGGTCTAATCGTACGGATCTGATGAAAATTATTGATCGATAAAATGTGTATATGTTTCTTAAATAGGTAACTGCCGCCGGCGATGTAAGCTTAATGGTTACAACCTTTCGATATTGCTTAATGTATGTACATTCTGAATTTAGGTCATTTAGCAATTTCATAATTTAATAACTTATCAATTCGGTGAATTAAAAATACTCTATAAATTCAGAAGTACGAAAATTCGAATTGTCCGACTTAAATTCCCTGTGGCAGTAATAAACGAGTAGTGTTACAGAAATAAAAGTGAATCACTGTCGGTTTTTACCCGACGTCCATTATCCGTATCCGCTGCGCGTACATTAAAGTTCTTTATTATAAATTTCGACGAGGTAACATAACCATTTCGAAAAAGTTAGATGTTCATAGATACGGATTAAGCTGGGTAATTCCGAGTGTTGTAAGAACAATTAATAACGATCATTAAGGGACGACCCAGTTTCCTCGACGGTTAGAGAAGGACGAGAACACGTGGGGGCCAGTTCTCCCGGCCATCTACCTTCCTTTCTCGCTCCCTGGGGAGAACGGGGCAGCGAGTTCTCGGCGAAACATGATTCTTGACTATCCCGGCTGGGCCCAAGGATAGATCGTCCGTGGAGATTGTCGGGGGCGCAATTTGTTTCGCTGCCTAATACGAGTCTTCTTCCACGAGACGCTTGCTACCTGGCTCCCGCTCCACCAGGATAAAATCCGGCTTCCATGTATGCGAGCTACAAGCACGCGAATTTGTCCGACCGGTCGCAATAGCATAATTTCGTGTTGCAACAGCCAACACTATCGCGATTTTTCACGGCTCCGCCGAGTCATGTGATCTTCTTTGTTTCGAAAGATCAATCGACGCAGATTAAACTTTCGTTACCGTCTTGCAAATTCTTTATACCCAACAATGCTTTACATTTTGCACATTACACTCTTCTCAAATATTGCTCAACTCTCTGTATTCCAAGTCTTTTTTGGTTAATTATGTAATGTGTTTGATATCGTTAATTGCAGTATATTCGATTGATGGTTGATTGGAATATTTGATGTACAGAATTAACAGTACGTTTGTACAGAATGTACAGAATTAACAGTACGTTTCTGCAAATTGAATATTACTAAATGGAGGATGATACTAAATAACTACAGAGGATGTACACATTCGCAGCGAAAGGGTTAAAGACCTTGCAAAACTTCGCATGTGCACTCGTCATTTATCTCTCGAAATCTAATCAAGATTGTTTTGAAAGCTGATCAATGAACATGACGATACAGTTTTATAAACAAAATACGATTCATAATGAATGGTCATATGTGATTATATCATAAAAATTGAAACTTCAGTTGTTCTGATGCACTCATTTCCAAAATAAACCAAAGGGTTCAGCGTGGAAGTCATTAATATCTCCTTGCTTCAATTTGTTTTTCAAATTTAATTTGTTTTTTAATTTGTTCTTCACTGAAACTTGAGACATCACAAGTTATACAAAAATCAAGCGTGATCATAGTCTTCTTAACTTCGAGGGTAAATTAAAACTCGAGATAATTTATTAAATTTATTAAATTTGAAACTGTAAAAACTGAAACGTGGAATCACCATTAATATCATTTTCGTGCATGAAGGGTGTAACGTCAAATTTTCCTCGCAATTTGTATTATCTGCGACACCACACGCGACTTAATCAAGAGAATAAGGTAACGTTTAGCGTCGAATGTCGTGCGTGTAAAATTGGAATGCATAGTGCTAATAAATTATTTTTCCCCGTTGCAACTCCGATAAGGAATGTTCGTGCCTGATATTATTTGTCTCGTTGAAGTTTTGTTTCCATAATTCCACTGTTCTCCACGCCTTCAAAAAGAGTAAGATACGTTTCAGACAACATGAAATGTATTAGGAGAAGTATTCGTTTATAATTTCATAAAGAAATATAATTTTAAACTGTTAGAAATGATAACAGATAGTCGGGTTTATTAACGTAAATGTTTCAAGAGCTATTTCTTGTTTACTCGCTTTTTAATCAAAACGCAATAACAATAAGCCCGATACTGTGATATAGCTTTTAACGACCTCGGTAGCAATAAAACATGCAGTTTATTTATGTCCAACAAGGTACAAACATTGCATTGTACATTATTGAACACAGCGTGTTTGCAACACGATATAACGAAGGGTTAAAACGATCGACCGAAGATGAATGCTAGCTGTATAATTCGAACAAAGCCAATACAGCTCGTAAACAATCGAGAACAAGAACCAATTTAATATGTGTTCGAAGAATATGGTCTCGAATTCCACGGATGAAATAAAAGCGCAGTAGTCCAGGAAGAAACAAATTAATCTTGCGAGCCAATAACCCGAAGCTTTCCATTCGAGCCGAAACCCGGCTACATCCTGCCAGGATCTTTATCAAACCCAAATAGAAAAGTCGAACGAACGTGTATATATATATACACACGGTATATATGTGGAGCTTCGAAAAGACGAAGGAGCTCCAGATAATCCCGTTAGCACGATGAAAACGTTCCCGTGGTTCTGCCAATACGGCTTCTGAAATATTCTAAATGGCCCCTTTTTTTTATTCCCTTCCATCTTTTCCCACTCGAGCATTCACGTTCCGTTTCTCGAACGGTCCGAGGAGCTTCTGCAATTATTTTCGCGGTGAATTCTAGCGAGGACCACCCAAGTTTCGAGCGGCGCAACACGATCGAGGTGGAGCCCGGAGGTGGCTTCATTGCTCGAACTCACGAGATATTTGCATCTGGGACCGGCGTCAGTTAATTCTGGCCATCAAGCCACGGTGTCCCTTCCTGTCTCCTCTTCCCTTTGCCGACGGACTTGGGAAATTCTCCCTGTTTCCTTATTCCAACTGATTCACCCTTGTTTTGACCAATTTTTAGGAATTCACTGATCCGATGTCCTTTGAGAATTATTAGATGAATTATTAGTAGGGAATCATAGCTCAAGGTTTGTGCAATTATGTGGGGTTGCATGTGGCAGCAGATTGGGGATTTGGTTGTTTGGAAATATAGGTATTTGACAAGTTGAAGATTTGCAAAATTAACCCTTTGCGCTCAAGAGGTGACTCACAGTCACCATTATATTTAATACAATAATTTTATACAAGCATTTTTTAACTGATTCTATAACATGACACGTGTGATGTATAAACATAATGAAACAAACAATAGTGGAAATTATTATTAAAGAAATAATAACCTCAAAAAAATTCATTTAACTTTTTAACTAAGTTTTAAAGTTGCTGTTTGTAAACAGTCAAATTACCTTCGAGTGCAAAGGGTTAAAGTGTTTGAAAATTCAGGGCTGAGATTAAAAAATCAACACTCTGTTGAATTACTAATTTGAAGATATAAAACTTTGTCGAAAGTATAAAAATTCGAATACAGAAATTTAAGAATGTCGAGACCTCATAACCTCAATTTCCCGCCCAGTCAAAAGTTCTGCAGGCGTCGCAGTTATCTATCGCTGATGAACACATCGGGCAGTTAGAATCGCCGTCCCTGGAAATAGACAGGGTTGTTTCTATTTTTTCCGCACTCCATCCCCATGGTGCAGCCCCGCGGCAGGTTCTCTCTTTTCTTTACCCCGTATAATGTACGTGTTAGGTGCACGGGTTGCGTTTCGTAGCAACGTTGTACGCGTGCGGCCACTCGTTCCACCAGTCATAAATAATATGGAAACATGAATATCACAGGGCAACGTGGCTCTGTTCGCCACCCCCGCCGGCCACGTACGTATAATTTTCTTTCTTTTTATTTTTTGTTCGTTTCACACGCGGCCAGGATCGTGGGTGTTCGCGCAAATGCACGCGTACAGAATACACGTACGAACGCGTTTCGGCGATAATTAGAAGTTCTCTTGGATTTCCTTGCGTTCGCTCTTTCCTGTGCCTCCATCTTCGCGTCGTCTACTCCTCTCCTTTTTTTCCCTCTCGAGCTTCTTTTAATTTCTCGACGGACCTCCCGCGAATTTCTCGCTAATTTACTATCGCGCCCCGGGAAAATTAGCGCACCGCGCGATGCAACACCGCGAGACCACTCGGAGCGGCTAATCAATCACGCAAATTGGACGCGGTGAGGAGCGGAATCCTTTCTACTCTCGCGATTCGTCGGCACCTTTGTTATTTTCACTCTTTTTCGTGCTGCTTCGCTGCATAATATATGTTTCCCTGATTTATTGGGGAGCCCGAACACGCGAATTGAGTTTGAAATCGCTCGTACGATCATTAATGCCGCTTATTGTTTAACATTCCTCTGCGCCGTGCTGCGAATACGGCGCAAAATTTTACACCTCGTATCTTGTAACTCATAAATTACCTACATGTATATTTTACACCATTATTATTAGATGTACAAGAAAATGTCTAACACTTTTAGGATGATTTTTCTTGGATATCTAATAGCAAAATGTATTGATGATTTACAAAATACATAAATAACCTACATGTATATTTCACGCCATTATTATTAGATATACAAGAAAATGTCTGACTTAAGATAATTTTTCTTGGATATCTAATAGCAAAATGTATTGATGATTTACAAAATACATAAATAACCTACATGTATATTTTACGCCATTATTATTAGATATCTAAGAAAGTGTATAATTTTTTAAAAATAACTTTTCTTGGATATCTAATAGCAAAATGTATTGATGATTTACAAAATACAAGAATAATATGTACAATTTTATAGAACAAATTAAACTATACATTCTCAAAAGAGGTAACAATAAAAATATAATTGCAAGGGTATTAAACTGTAATTAAGTAAATTTTAAAGTGGTATTTTGATACACTCTGTGCAACGATGAATGACGTATATGCAACGGATAAAAACTTTGAACATTATTTGCATATCGTTACAAAAGCACAAAGATAGAGTCAGAAGAATTTTAAGTGGCTCGATACTCGAACGAACGAAGAGATCCGGCGATCGAGCGGCAAAAACAGTTTCACCAGCATTTATATCGTTTTAATTCCACTTATTTAAACGCGGAGAAAAAGAGAGCGAGTATTTATCATTCACGACGAAATTTCAATTAAACGACGGTCGATATGCATTGACCATTAATAACAAATAGCCTGCTCGATGTTTCTATTAAAAGGCAGAAAGCAGAGGGATTTGAATAAGAGGACTAGTGAATATTTTCTTCTTGAATGCATAAAAGAATCTTTGGTGATGAGGAATTCTTTGATACTTCTGAAGCACTGAGAACAATCATAATATCGTGAATTTTTATTACTTTTTTGTGTGGTTAATTTTTAAAGTTAAGGGTTTGAGGATGTAGAGATTTAAAGAGTGAAGGTATAGTATAGAGGGTGTGGATCTGGAGATGTAAGTATTTAAGGAGATGGAAATTTAGGGATATAGAAATCAGAGGAATCTAGGAACCTACAAATTTAAAAACCTAAGAACCTAATCTAGAAATCTGGGAAGTTAAAAATCTAGAAATCTTGGAACGTTGGAATGTAGAAATTTAGAACGTAACAAGCTGATGTAGGGTTATAGGTATCTGAAGAAGTGGAAATCTATGGCTTTTGGAACCTGAGGATCTAGAAATCTAGGAATCCAGACATGTAGAAATGTAGAAATGTAGAAATGTAGAAATGTAGAAATGTAGAAATGTAGAAATGTAGAAATGTAGAAATGTAGAAATGTAGAAATGTAGAAATGTAGAAATGTAGAAATGTAGAAATGTAGAAATGTAGAAATGTAGAAATGTAGAAATGTAGAAATGTAGAAATGTAGAAATGTAGAAATGTAGAAATGTAGAAATGTAAAAATGTAAAAATGTAAAAATGTAAAAATGTAGAAATGTAGAAATGTAAAAATGTAGAAATGCAGAAATCTAAAAATCTAAAAATGTAGAAACCTAGAAGTCTAAAAATCTTCAAATCCCTAATTATCCAAATCTCCAAATCTCCAAATCTCCAAATCCCCAAATCTCCAAATTTCCAAATCCCCAGAACTTAGAAATTTATACTACCTCTCCGCACACATATTTCGCTATTACAACATGTACCATCACAGCAATTATACAATTCCCGCAATTGATAATACGCTATATTCTCACCGCATGTTCCATTCGAATAGATGATGTTTTCTCGTGCGTCCACATCATTTCCACCATCGCGAATAAACTCGCGCCTAACCTCAACAGCGACAGTAACATAATGCTCGGCGGATAGAACAGCAAGCATAAGAGGAGGTGTGGCATCAGCACGCGTTGCGAACATAATTCATTCGACCAGTCACGGGGACATACATGTGTACGAATACGAGTTTTATCGTTCGATAAGAACCACGATCCGTGAGCCTATCACACCTTGCTGCCCTGACAATCGATATTTAACACACTTCGTCATTAACGTTCAAAATAGTGTTCGGCTAGATCATTTTTCCCTTGGAATTCATTCGGGAATCCTAGGTATTCTTGATCGGTTATCGAGTTACTGGAGCTCAAGAAATTTTCTGCAAGTGTTACGAACTTTCGCTGAAGATATACGGGGACGGATGATCTTGAGATGAAACAGAATGATTAGGGTTAAAGAAATGTACACTTGTTAAAACTTACGAAGTATGAGATTAAGACAACGAAACTCTTTGGGCAAACTTTGGGTTGCGTAAAACGTTTTGATATTAATTGGGGTATACTGGGATTCGAAGACGACTGCGATTAAGGTATTCGTCAGCGAATATTCTCTACCCAAACTTCATTTCAAACTACTATCGCTATTTGAGTAGCATTTGAAAAATGTACTTTCTTGTCTGTGTTCGAAAGTTCAAGTGCAACATCTTTGGGTGTCACATACGTAATTTGTCAATTTTTACTTTTTCACATTTTTCGATATTTTTTCAATATTTTCGAATGATCAATTTGCTTCTGACTCTTTATGAATCAATAAAAATATTGCAAGTATTACTTTCTTATATTTCTTCAAATTCATCCACATTGTTTTCTTTTTAACTGAAAATGTTTTCAAATGATCAGTTGGTTCCTGACTCTTTATGAACTATTCAAAATATTGCAGAAATTATTTTCGTATAATTCTTCAAATTCACCTACATTAATTTTTAGCTAACAATGTTTTAAGGACCATACATAGACTGTTGCGCAGCGCAACAGTTGACGATTACAAAAAACTCATATATCAAGACCTCGCGTTTTATCGCATTGCAATAACGAACGCAGCCATTGTTGGCACAATTTGTAAACACGCGACCGCGTTATTAATTTATTTACGACCAGAACGACAATGCGCTTGCACACGGTCCAGAATCAATTAATATCGGCCGTTTTACGCCCCCGCGGAAGGCGGCCGTTCGTTTCAATCGAGTTTAAACGAAATCATCAGGCGATTCGGCAAATAACGCGGCGGACCCTGTTCGAAAATGTACGCAGCAAACAGACCAGTTAAATAGAAACGAAATCGCTATTGTGTCTCTCGCTATGGGGATCGAAACGTTCTACGGATCTTTTGTAAAATTGCACGAACTAAAGCTGCAAAGTCATAAATTTAATCATGAAAGGTCTTATTAGAATAGTTCACATAAAATGATAGACATGCGTCAAAAATAGACATCTTTGTTTTGAAGACGTAGGTATCTTACATAGTCATTTTCAACAAATTTAAGATTTAAATTAATATATATTATTTATCAGTACCTATGAAAATTAAGGCTTCAGATATATTTCGAAATCCATGCAAATAACAATCTAATAAAACTTTCAAGATTAGTACTGCTCTTCAAGTCGTACTTCTAATATAAGATGTAAGACTTCAGGTTTACAATATATTCAAAATGTGAGAACAAGTTTCTGTATTCAATATTGCAGCATTTAAAGAATTTGATAATCGCCATGCAAGAAAGACTGCGTTTTTAAGAGAAGAAACCATATTCTCTTTAATTCGAAAATGTTTCGAGCACATGGCGCAATCTCGCAGATGTATGTAGCCCTGAGAGAGCCATAATGCTATAACGTTCCAATAAAACGTCACGAAACAGGGAAATTAGTTTTTTATCCTAGTCCATTTACCTACACAAGCGCGACTCAACTATTCACACCATGTTTTTCTTTCTTTGGAATAACGCTAAGTTATTAACACGTTGGCCATCGTGGAAACAGCCACACCTAATCTGACACGCGACAGCATGTATAATGGGTATTAAACATCAATGTTTTCATCCAACTCTTCAATTTATTACCCATGCAAAATTGCTGCAGCAATTTGTAACTGTTCACGGACTAGTTTTTTCCTAACTCGAGTTAGAACTTTTGTGCACGTGCTACGATGTTACACGATTTTGTGTCAAAGAGGTCTGCTATTAATCAACAAACTTTCTAGCGATTAATCAACATAGTTTAAATTGTCAAAAAGACTAAAGTAACAGAGATGTCTTTCTGAAATGTTAAATCTCAGAGTTAACCCTAATCTAGATTTTGTAAATTAATATTGGGGAGTTGTATTACAATGGAGGTATTATATAAAATTTGTGAAATGTTTATCACATATGGTTCCCACTTTCGACGAATAATTTCGCATGCAATTCGTTGACATAACACGACGAGAAGAGGCGAATTACCCAGCGAAAAAATGCAAGAGCGCATTATATCGTGTCAGAAGACGAAAGAGGTCAACCTTGTTCCGTGCAAGTGGCAAGAACTTAACGACCAAACGTATTTTCAACCAGGACAATTATCGCGTAAAACTTTTGCCTCCTTCCTGTACGCCCTCCCGTTCCCTTTTCTTCCTTCCATTCGGACCATCCCTCTTCTCTCGCAAATCTTTAATACGACACCGTCTCTTTTCCGCTGCTGAACATTTCTCGTCTCGTTTCCATCGCGTCCTGTCGGTTCACTGCTCGCTAAAGTAATTAACACTTTAATTGCTATCGCTTTTCGGGAGAATTGCTGTGTTTTCGCTTTCGGATAAAGTGGGTTTCTTCGAATCATTAGTATGGTTGTTCCACGGCTATTATTAATGTTTACAGTTGCAAATTATTGCTGCGATTTATCACTTTAAGGACCTCGGAATTTAGAGGAATTTACAGGTTTTAAAATTTGGGAATTTGAGAATTCGGAAAATTAGAGATGTTCAAAGTAGTCATTTTCGAATTCAGTCATCTGAAGACTGGAGCTCAGAAAGGATTTAGACTTCTACAGAAAATTTGCAAATTTAAAAATGCACCAAAGTATGGGAATGCAAGGATATAGAAACTAAATATCCACATACATTTGTCGTATGCGATATCAGATTACCTTGATGGTTGGAAGATGAATTGCAATTAAGCATGAGGCAATCGTATCAAAAGAGTCATCAAGTTGAACTAATAGTATTCATTGAAATCTGAAGGCAGGGATTCATTCGGAATTCTCTTACACAGGAGATTGGAATCTGGAGAAACCGCAATTAACGAACGAGTAGACCTCCTAGCCTGTGCTTGGAATAACTTTCTTAGAAGCGAGTTAGCATCGTTGAGCGTCCAGACGGAAAAGGGCTTGAAAAACCGTATTCGGCTAAACCGATAACTTTTTCGTTCGCTGATTTCGACTGTTTAGATCGAAGAGTCAGTCTGCGAAGTTCGCCAATAATTCTTGTAGACGAGAGCTGGTACACTCGCGAGCTCAGGGCGAGGCCAGGGCAAAACGGACGAGTACAGAATCCATTTAGATAAGTAAACGACTTTGTTAATTAGATTTGTCGAAAGCAAGGAGGAGACGGGAGTGGCGCAGCTGGAGGAGGTGAAATAATCCCTGGTGCACTAAACGGAGAGCAGTTGAACGGGTCGCAGCCGACAAAGAAACTGCACGCTGCGCTTTGACAAAGATTTGTAAGGGAAGCGCAAAGTAGACGATGGAGAACGGGACAAAGAGAGAGAAAAGGAGGGAGATAAAATGAAGGAGGTGTACGAAAGCGAGTAAAAGTTTCTCGCGATAATTGCGAGTCCAAGTTTAAAGCGTCCCATGATGCTAAATAACGTGCTCGAACGTCGCCTTACTCGTCGACTAAACTTCTGGCTGATTTCTTTCTCGCGAACCAGCCTGATCATCAACGCGAAGCAAATGAATATGAACCTTCAAAAGTTTGATACTGCTTTCGTTTAGATTTATAGCTTGTTCGCCCGTTCGTTATTTTTTCTTCGGCACTGACGGATACTGTGCTGATACTCTCGCAAACTTTACCGTAGGTCTATGTTTTTTATGCAGACGCTGCAATTTATAAACTATCAAGAATCGGAAGTTCAGGAAATTTTATAATTCGTGTCCAATTATATCCCGTGATCGAATAAGTGAAGTTGACAATTTGTTCATCTGGAACATTACAGGATATTATAATTTATTTCATCGCAGTGATCTTTTAATGTTCCATTAATACGAACAGTTGATATGAGCAGTTTGCTAACAAACTTGATCGCGATCTTGTATATTAAGCACATTCGATAAAGATACGAGCAATGTTCATGAAATAAATGCACTAAGATAATGTATAACTCCATTCAAGATTGATTTATTTCTCTGTATCAGCTGTCTTAACAAAGTCGCTCTTGTAGGCACGTTAAGTTATAAATTAAGTTAAACAGTAACTTACATAGTACGTACAGTAAATAACTAACATAGCTATTGTATGAAAAATATATTCCTAACTGTTTTCAACACTTGAAGATCAAAGAACAGTGAACTTGTCCGAATTCCTAGAGTTCTTACGCACACAATATCTCAGCAATTACGACGTGACACCCGTGAAGTAGGAAAACGTATTTCCGCGAATCGGTTGTTGGAGAGGATCTCGAGGAACCGCGAACAAAGAGGCTCGTCTCCGTGGCAGAGGACGAGCCGGTGTCCGACGAAAGGAAACGCGGTGCGCCGTAACGGCAGATAGGGATCGTGGGGATCGCGGATCTAGTACCGATTCACGGCCTCTCTTCGTTCTCTCGAATAGGGCCATACGTATGTCCGTTTACGCATACATCTACCCCGACCGCGAGATTTCAGCTCCGTGGAAGTAGCTGCCCCTGCAGTTAAGACCTCAGGGTATCAGGTTTCCCCGATTGTATCATCAAACGGTCCCTGCTCGGTTTCTTCGTCATCTTTCCTCCGCGTTGCGCTACACCAGCCCACTCGGTTATTTTCAGTCTCCTGCGAGACGGTACACCACGCTTTTTCGACCCTATGATTCTTTCGTTTTGCCCGTGGCTCGAGCGACAGCGATGCAACGCGTCGCGCTTTTGAGAAACGCGCTTAATCCGTAAGGACATCTACCGCGAAAGGGGTCAACGTCAGCTAACACGCCCTGGGTGACGGCCAGCTCGTTTCGCTGCTTCCTTAGGCCACATTCACATTGCGAACGTCATTTATGCCAGATTTATACTTCTGATGACTCATGTCGTTTCACTGTGAATAAATCATCTTTTAATTCATCAGAAGCACTTTGTTCTGTTCGCTGACCACCTTAGATCATCTTGAACGAAACTTCAATCGTCTAAAATAAAATTGCATTTATTCTATTTTGTTGAAATTGATCACTGATCAAACATCGTTTACTTCGTGATAGTTCCAGAAACTTATAGTAAACTACTTCGATGATGTACAATTTCAAAGTTGGTGTTCCGAGGAGTGTTTTGTCTCCATTCAAAGCTGCTATCTTTTTATTCCTACGTTGAGGCTACATCTTTGGGGATTAAGCTTTCTCTTTGAAATTATAAAGAAATGTGTTGAAGTTATTTAATGAATAAGTATGTCGTATAAAAATGTAGAACACCTTAATCCAATTACGCGAACAAATTCTTTCTAACCCATCGCTAGGGTCTCCTTTGCTCGTTAACCTCTACCTACGAGGACCGCCTAAAGTAGCAATTCGCGCAAGTAGCCTTCATTGTTATCCCCGTTACTATTGTTACCTTTAATTTTCCAGCGACCTCGTTTCAAAGAGATCCGCGTTCAGCGGTCTATGAAAAAATTCAGGCCAACCAGTCGAGCGAGAAAGAAGACATCACGCGTCCCGTCGTGGACTTCCTTTAAGTGGATGCGTTTCGTTTGCGCGTACACCCCCGCTTTCAACCGGCCGCTATTTATGCGAATTAAATATAGAGGCTTTTATCCACGAGGGACGCTTAAACGCGTCAGATATTTATGCGTGCGCAGTGAAAATTCGTTTTTTTTACTCCGTGACCAAGAAGAGAGAAGGACGAGCGTAAGGATACCAGTGCAATCTGAGACAATATCTCGTTTCGGCTAAGAGGATCGCCGTCTCGACGACGGTTTTAATAAATTTCAACGATTCCAGAGCGACGAAATCTACGCTCGCCGTGCAATATACCGTTGCGGCTTCAGACCATCTCTACGAACCAGGACGACAGAACGAGCGTATTCTCGGTTTATTAAGCGTCATTAACGAGTCGACCCGCTCGACACAGACGACCGTCGCGCCGTAAATGTTGTCCCTTGAACGTGAAATACAGCGTCGACTACGTAAATTGAAATACCGTATGAATGACGTGATGCGTTTTTATATTTTGCCTGCTTTTTATTCTGCAAATGTAGAGAGGAATGCTTTCGTACTTGGGTATCGATAGTAGTAGTGATGCGGCGTGTGGTAACGTGATATATCATGCAATATGTAGTAATATGATACGTGACTGTAAAGCGCGTGTCGATACAACGCGTGAAAATACGAAGCGTGACGATATAACGCGTGAAAGTTTGGTATGTGATAATTCGATGCGTAGCGATACAATGCGTGACAATTCGACGCGTGACGATACAACGCGTGACATTTCAGTGCGTGCAGATATGGCGCGTGACAATACAACGCGTGAAAGTTTGGCGCGTGACAATTCGATGCGTAGCGATGCATCGCTTGACAATTCCGCCTGTGATGATGTGATGCGTAGCAATGCAACGCTTGACAATTCGGCGCGTGACCTTACAACGCGTGACATTTCGGTGCGTGAAGATACGGCGCGTGACGATATAACGCGTGAAAGTTTGGCGCGTGACAATTCGATGCATGGCGATGCAACACTTGACAATTCGGCGCGTGACAATTCGATGCGTAGCGATGCAACGCTTGACAAATCGGCGCATGACATTTCGGTGCGTGGAGATATGGCGCGTGAACATGCAACGCGTAAAAGTTTGACGCGTGATAATTCGATGCGTAGGGATGCAACGCTTGACAATTCGGCACGTGACGATACACCACGTGAAAAGTCGGTGCGTGACAATACACCATGTGACACTTCGGTGCATGGAGATACAGCACGTGATGATACAACGCGTGAAAGTTCATTGTGTGACAATACAGCACGTGACACTATGGCGAAAAATTGGAAATAAAATTAATTTCCCTAAGCAAAAACAGCGAAATTTCGCACAAACAGGTGCCATATTAAAATTGGAGTCGTTATCGTACCTAAACCAGGCACGGCTTATAATCGGGATAATTGACGTATCGTTGGCTGAATGAAAAATTGAGCGTTGAAAAGCTCCGGTATTGGGCAGGACCCGTTAACGAGACAATTAAGTGGAAATTAAACAACGTGGTTAATAGAAAATCAACGATGCAGCGTATTCATAACGAGCTTATCACGGAGTTAGCCGAGATTTCGCGGTAGCTGTTCTTTCCGTCTCGGCAGCATGTAATGGATATCCCAACCCTGGCTGATGATCTATTACCGCGAAAATAGGTCAATTAGACCGGCTGGCCTCGGGCCACGGGGTTCGTCCCGAATTTCAGGCTAATTCTGTTGGCTGCTTTAATTACTCTCCAGGTTGGAAACGCGGCAGATCAAAGCGACACATTCGCCAGAACGATTTGCAATCGCGAGGAAAACACGGCCACCCGGTTCACTTGAAATATCGGACCGGAACTCGCCGATTCTCGTTCGTCATTGACGTCTGCGAATCGAAACAATTGGATGGTTTATTATTTCCCGCCCATTCGACCGACTAATTGGCCTAGTTATCTGAAAATTGTACGTACGGCGTGACCTATGCTCCGAGAGGCAATTATTGCCGAGTAGGAGGTTCCACCTGGGATTAACTTGTCAGATTTTCATGAACATCGATATTTCATCGGAAATATCGTTTCACTTTTTATACCGAGATTCCTAAGAACGATTTTTATCGAACACTAATTACTAGTCTCCTCTCTGAACTTTATTACATGTTTTAGAGGATAACCTAGTTATGTCTGGCTATTAGACTGGTTATGTCTGTCTATCAGACTAGTTATGTCTAATGATTAGAATAGTTATGTCTAGCTATAGCCTAGTTATATCTAGCTGTTGAACTAGTTATGTCTTAAGCGACTAACAAGCTAGTTATTACTTTCCCTTGTAGAAGTTTAATTGTCCAATAATTATACATTTTTAGGTATAAGCAAAATGATGTTCCAAACATTTGACTAAGTGCTCCCATTAAATACCTAACTACTTAATTTTCGATTCAGTTTTACTGCAGCACGTGCAAATGCCAACGATATGATTGCCAACCTTGAAGGTTCCTGAGAAGAATGAGGTTCGAAGCATTCCATCGAGAATTTTTGGGCTTCCCATCAATGTGCACTCGCCTGTCCGACATGTTATAAGTTCTTGCAAATATCCGAAGTAAACCGGTGCGTGTACGGTCCGGTAATGGGCGGCTCGGGTTTCCGCGTACCAATGCGAAAATCTACGTTGCCACAATGTAACTGGTCTACAGGGTAGAGCGCGAAGATCGTGTTACAAGCGAAGCCAGAGAATTAAGTGCTCGCGTGTGTTCGACGCTTCGTGTAATTTTACTTTGTGCACCGTTGCACGGCCAAGCTGGAATTTCATTGAAGCTTCATTCACCTGGGAGTGCAGCGAGAGAGGAACTTTCTTTGTAAAACGTATACAGCTTCGCGGCGGAGGGGATGCACGCGGAAACGGAGTTTCAGCGGTAAGATAATTTCATAGGTCGGTAAAGTTAAACGCGAGCTCGCGATAAAGCGATCGGACAAACAGGAAATGATCACGTCAGCTTTTTCTTCGAACTCTTTCATTTCACGGAGAACTTTCTTTCGGAGTTTCGTAACTATTTTTATGGGAGACCTCTTGTGGTTTGAGATGACATAAATGTATTGAAAAATAACACTTATGACGTTTAAAGTTCTGTATTTAATGAAACTGGTAGGTTTTTCGGTGATGCTTGTAATACAAAATGGCTGACTCATGTCACATGTGAAGCACATGTATAGTCTGACAGAATTTCATGACAGAAAAGTATCATGAAATAATACTTATGATACATCAATTTAAAGCTTGAAGCCCAAAAAAAATACTGTATAAAGGCTTTGGTGATATACTTAGTAGAAACTGTCAGATTGCCAGTTGTAGTAAACAATACTCGATTTTGGAACATGTAAAGTCCAAGAGGATTTCATGATAGAAAAGTATCATAAAATAGCACTTACAGCACTTCATATTCAAGTTAAAAATCTAATAAAATTAATTACATAAATTCTTCATTAATATTCTCCATACAAAATAGTTTACTCTTCATTGAATTAACTAATACACTCAATACTGCTGATTGGCAGAAGATCTTGTTTTACCAATGAGTCAGCCATTTTGTATTAACAACAAATTAAGTGTGCACCTTATCAGAAAATCAGACTGAGTCTCAACACGTTAGAAATAAAATAGAATTATCATAAATAAATAAAAATATCCCATTCTCTAGTCGCCTAGATTAAAATTAATTTCAGTGAAAATAATGGCCACCTAAAAGCGTCTTTCATCCAATTCATCGTCAACATACTAAATGGTATTTTATCGCTAGTTCTCCTATACTGAATCTTCGTTAACGTTTAATGACTTTTAATACCCGTTTATTACACACCAGTTTAAGCGATGTTCCTTTAGCAAATTGAATACGGCGTTTTCAAGCGAATCAATATGCTACCAGGATAAATATTCATCGCAATAACATATTACAATAAGATACGTGTCCGTGTGTGTATACGTTCGAAAACTACATACAAACTTTCTGTGGAAGGATCTAATAATTGATTGAATCGTATTGTATGTGCACGAAACGAGAGAATAACGTTGGTGATAAACTATTAAACGGTGACCATACAACGTTCCACGTTTAATGAACCGACAAGCATGATCACACTATATTTATTATGTTACGCAAACCGGTCCAGGCTTAATTAAATGTTTATGACATATTATTCCTGGAGGATATTAAATTCTCAATTTGCATGGGATATACGTTCGTGTTATGCAAACTAATCAGTACTGTTCTAACCGGGATCATAACCTCGATCGAACCTTTATCGAGTTTTAATCGCTTTCATTTTGTACACCATGCTTTCTTTAGTTCTGTTATTATAATGCTTTTTATTTACTGAAATTGAAAACAAACGACCTGTGGGGAATACGGTTATTTGGGAACTGCAGATTTTCAGGTCTCTGCGATTACAAATTTGAAAATTTGGAAATTTAAGGGTTTCTTAGTTTGGGGACATAGAAATTTGGAAATTTGAAAATTTGGGGGTTTGTAAATTTGGGCATATAGCAATTTGGGGGTTTGTAAATTTGGGCATATAGAAGTTTGGGGATTAGAAAATTTGGTCATATCGAAATTTGGAAATTTGATGCTTTGTAAATTTAGGCATATAGAAATTTGGGGGTTAGAAAATTTGGGTACATGGAAATTTATAAATTTGGTCATATCGAAATTTGGAAATTTAGGGGTTTGTAAATTTAGGCATATAGAAATTTGGAATTTTTGGAAATTCAGAATCTTCACGGTTAGGAAGTTTAAGAATTCGATAATTCGAGAATTGCAAGATAAACTTAAAAACGCATAAATCACAAAAATTAATAATTTGTAAATTTACCTCCATTTTCAAATTCCCAGAAACGTTCACATTATACCTCTAAATTGAATCCAGTTATCAGATGACCCTTGTCCTGAAAAGTTCTCCGATAAGACTTCGTAAAACAGGAAAGCCGCAATCTGGCATTCTTCGAAAATGTTCCCGAGCCCATTGAAACGATTAAAGCGTTCATAAAAGTCCGATATTAATTTCATCGGTGTCGGATTAAGGTTACCCGGAGGCCATGTCCAATGTCGCGGACGAACGCGAAAGAGATGAAGTTCGAGGTTGCGTTCGCGAAGAAGAACGAGCACCGGAAGTATCGCAATAAAAGAGACCTCGAAGTCCGTGGCGCGTTATTAAAACTTTCGACTCGACGTTAATGAAATTGTTCCGAGGTGTATCGCGCGTTAGCATCGGCCGTCTACGCGTTATATTCCGACGTGTCGGCCTCTTTAACCGTCCCACATATTTTTTCACCCACCTCTACACGCGTATACGCGTGCGTGCATGTGTTTTTTGTCGATTTTACAAGGAAAACGCGTGCTCGGTGGATGTTAATCATACTTGACGCGTTTTACGTGGCCAGCCGAGTCGGGCGGATGTAAATTCGTCACGGAATCGAAACGCCAGATCGCCTACGTTTTCACAGAATCTCGTTACCGATAATCTCGACAATTTTTTATCATTATTATACTTTTTGTCCGAGCTTTAACGCGTTGCCCGATCGTTTCTACTCCTATATTGCCTAGGAAACAAATAGGACTCTTTGTTCGGCCGGTAATCGCCGAGAAACACGTCAATCGCAGTTTACAGAGAAATTGGAACGTTTCGTGATATCTGCCATTAGAATACGTTCTTTGCGAATAAATAGATGTTTTACCATTTAACTCTACTGGATTACGTATGATTAGACTGCGACGATCAAACGATATGTCTAATGATGCATCTTTTCACTGCAAAGTGTACACAATGCCAGTAACTTATGCTAGTAACATTGTCAGTAGTCAAATTTTTACGTTTCTTTGTTAGTGCCAGACTTGTCACTGAAAAGAGATAATTTTTTTCTTTTCTTTCTTGCTTTACTTTCTGTTTTAACTCAACGTTCTACTGGATTACATATGATTAGACTGCGACGATCAAACGATATGTCTGACGATGCATGGCTTGTTTCACTGCAACACAAAGATGTACACAATGCCAGTAACCTGTCCTACTAACATTGTCACTGATAAAATTGTTACATTTCATATTTTGTACCAGGCTTCTTTCTTGCTTCACTTTCTGTTTTTTAAGTACCTGATACAAATGTAAAAATTCGCCTACAGCCAATGCTACCAGCACCGGTTAGGCATAACATATACACCTTCGGTTAAATAATCAAAACTTCTTCAGCGTAGTCGTTTTTTCGTACACAGTAGGCTCCATTTCATAATATTCTTTACGCACCAGTATAAACACAATTTCCAACAAACCGAGCGAGTCCCGCTAACCCTCACGCGTATCCCACTTTGTATGCATGCGAGTTCCTTCCACAGACTCGTCCCGCGGGACCGTTGCAAGGCACACAGCAATTTCTGCAGGATCTACAAGTTGTATCTTTCCGCATAACGGCTTTAATTTCAATCGAAACAAAACACCGTCACTGTCGTATCGAGAGTTTCCGATCGAAGTTGCAAATACTATCGGAAAGAATAAGTTTGACGATAAAGTTGATACTAATGGACGGTGGGACAATTTGTATTTAGAGAGGATGCAAGAGTTTTGAAAATTTGAAATTTGGGCATTTGGTAATGTAGAAATTAGGTAATTTGAGAAGTTAGTAATGATGGAATTTACACATTTATAGGTTTGGAAAATTAAAAATGTTAAAATGTAGAAATCTTCAAATGTATGGACTTGGAGAGTCAACAATTAAAAAATTCACAAATTGGAAAATTTTTAAATCTTAATATTTAAGAATCTGGAAATTATAGCATATAGAAACATGGAAAACTGAAAACTATTTTAAAATATAAGAATTTCAAATTTGAGCTATCAAGCTTATAAATCTTTAACGCAATAAAAATGTCTAAAAATGCCCAAGGCTCTAAAACGTGTACAACTGCAAATTTAAAAATCCGTAACCCTATTTAATCTTCAGAAATAAGACAAGTAATAAAAGGCACCTCTTGCAGATTTGAAGTCAAGAAAGGCTACCCGCCTACCGCCCAGGCGGAATTAAGTGGTTTTTTGAGCCGAAACACGTGACATTTAATACACTCACGAATATCCTGTCGTGACAACGGCCAATTCTTTAACATTATCGCCGACGATAAAAATAATACGGTACAACCGACCGGAGGTACGAAACCGAAAGGTGGTACCTTTTTGTCTCGCGTCCGAGTATAAATAAAAGTAATCTGGAGCACGACCATAAAACATAGGTTTAATGCAATTTGTGGTTGAACAGGATCGAGACAGATTAGAAGAATAATGCCTTCTGTCGACCGTACAACTTTCTCAAGACGTTCTCTTTTTTATCGTCCTTTTCTTTTTCTCCCCTTCCTTCCCTTTCCCCGTTTTGCTGTTTCTCTTGCGAGAATGATTGTTATTTATAGCAAAGGCGCGATGAATTTATTAACAACTGGCACGTGAATGCATGCCTCACACGGGTACCACCCCCTCCTTCTCAGCCCTTTTCCGTTAACGGCGAATGGTATGAAACTTCTTAATGAGAAAGTACGTCTTTATAGAGCAATATAACGCGCCACATGCGCCAGAAATATTGTTGCACCTGATGCTTTCAACGCTGGTAGAAACGCGACGAGTTACGGCGAAGCAGCAATAATCTACGGAGTCGACTAATTCGGCATTCGGCGGGACATCCAGGAGGAAGTTCGAGTCATTAAGCGATACTGTGGCTGTCTATAAAATTTATATTAATCATTCGATAAGGTTTTTCATCGTCATCCAGATAGAGGTGCATGGTAGTAATAAACAAGAGTGAATTGACTGACGAATAGCTATACTCAGGTTGCAATATAGGGAGTGACGATATAACGCAAGATGGTAGCGTATGTGAGGATACCACTGTAATGGATACTACGTAAAGGTATCATGTGTGACAGTACAATCTGTGATGGTATTTGGTATACAAGTACCATGTGTGACGATACCATGTGTGACAATACCACACGTGACAATACCATGCGTGACGATACCATGCGTGACGATACCACGCGTGACGATACTACGAGTGACGATACCGCGCGTGACGATACCACGCGTGACGGTACCATGCGTGACGATACCACAAGTGACGATACCACGCGTAACGATACCACGAGTGACGATGCCACGCGTGACGATAACATGCGTGACGATACCACGCGTGATGATACCATGCGTAACGATACCACGAGTGATGATACCACGTTTGACGATATGTGTGACAGGTACTACACATGACAGTACCACGTATTACAATACCACGCAAGCTGAAGACCACGTGTGACGAATAATACATGTGAGGATTACTACACACGGCGAATACTACGCTTGACAATACCACATGTGTCAATACCACACATGACAATTCTCTACGTGGTGATATCACATTTGTCCATGTCACACATGACTACCATATATGATGAATGCGACGCGTAAGAAGATACCACGTCTGTGAATACTACGCATGACAATTCCCTGCGTGGTAATATCACGTTCAACAACATTACGTGTGACTATCATATGTAGTGAATGCTACGTGTGAAGGTACCACATGTAACATCACGCATTACAGCACATATGACACCACATACAGATACTGTGGCATACAGCATTACATGTGTCAACACGATATCGTGACAATACCACGTTTATACCACATGAAATACTATGCGATAATACCATAACGATAAAACGCATACATGTGTTAATACAACACGTGCTAATGTAACACCTTGAGCTACATGCGATATATGTAGTGATGCAACTTATGATAAGCCCACAATATCGTAATGTAACTTGAATTTATCATATATTGCATTTATTTTAAGAATATATAAAACTTCCACTGCCATATCATCGTTATCGGGCACACATGCACCACGTATTCTATACACGACACGACATTGCACTTTTCTCTCCATGTCAATAAAAGTGCGTCGCTTTTGTGTCGTAAAGGGAGAGAAAGCTCCGCTTTGCTTTTGGTGCGCGCGTTCGCTGATTCGTCCGATATTTATGAGGCTGCCTGTACAAACAGATAACCACGATGAAGCCGAGGATGTCTTTTAGTAGAAAATCCTCGCGGCAAAGAGTGGATACGTTCATTGTGCCGCTCTGTGTGTCATCGTGGAATAAGCAAGACGTCCCCTGCCAATTTATCCCAACGATACTGGCCGTCATTCCTCGTTTCAAAGAATATTCCGATGGGGATTGAAATGAATGGACCTCCACCCCGTTCCTTTTCCGGGACGCTCTTGATTATTGCCGGGAAACAATGAATCGCGAAGTAAAAAAAGAGAAAATCGCCCATCACGGAAATGCCTCTATCATGGAGCAAAGATTGCGATTTCTTCGACGATCTTTCGATCGAACGGAACCAGAAGCAAGGGGTGATTGAACTGTCTTATGGATAAGGTTTTAAAGTTGATAGAAACGTCTCTGGTATTTTTTTTCTTGTAACAACTACAATTTTAATAGGCTGATATAACAACTACAAACAGTAATAGGCTGATATAAACTCGTATAGTTTGATAATTATTAAAGTAGGTCGATAAGAGAAATCTCTAGGTACACAGATTTCAGGATACTCAGGTCACAAGTTATTAGGTCACGAAATATCCAGATTTCTAAACATTCTAGTCCATATTCTTTGATCGTTAGATTGCTCTAAATTGCTGAATATCTAGTTCCCTGATTAAAATTCTTAGAATACCAGATTCTTGGATCTCTTCATCCTTACATCTTTTCTTTAAGTACATACATTTTCATCAGAAAGAAAGTAGCTTTCCCAAATCAACTAGCAGTTAATTTTAATAAAATTATGAGCCAAGTCAAATAATAGCTCCGTCTATATTTACCAACATCAGCTATCCTATAAAGATCCACTCTATAAACAAAAAGCAATCTTTTAGAGCAATCTTGGCGCTATGAGTCTTCTTTATTTCCACTCCTCATTTGTGAGAAATGGTTTCCCTTGCGTTCACAGCGAAATACCGAGGTTCCGTTATTATCTCCCAAGTAAAAGGAAAAGATTTTCTTTAATATCCGCAGCAAGATGGAACATCATTGAAACGATGTAACCTGTTATGAATATCATTACCATTCAAGGGGATAAACCGGGTCGACAGGACACCGGTGTAATCTCAGACGGTAAAGATCTTCCGTTTTCAAGGATAATTAAGGATCCTCGGAACGTCTGCGACCCTCTGATACGAGACAGAAGTCAATTAATAATCCTTTGTGACGGAGCCAGTTTAGTCGTTGCCCCGCACCGGTGGCTATATAATATCCTTTAGCCAGCCGGTGGCAAAAGCTGCTATTCAAGTTCGTCAGTGGGGACAATGGTTCCTTAATCCCGAAAATTTTTTTCAATTATGCCATCCTGACCTGGGAGGTTTCAAAGAAGGATCGTGGAACGCGACGACGCCTCTGACGGCGAAGCTAATTAAACTTATTTCAAAAATTCGCCGCAATTTCTTTCGCAAACATTATTCATTGTTAAGAGCCTATCCAGCTCATTTTCTCTGGCCGCGTTTCCACTTGCCGCGTCCTGGATAACCTTCTTCTGCTTCTTCTTCTTCCTCCTCTTCTTGCTGGAAAATTGAACGACCTCCGAATTAATCTGGCCAGCCTGCTACCGTCCGGCCATCGTTGCGTTTCCGTAATCACAGTCTAACCCCTCCCATTCTCCATTGAAGATTATAAAATGCACCGTCGAACAGAAAATTGGATTTCCACGAGGTAACTTCCGACCAGTGAAACGTCCTGCCCGATCCTCAGCTTCTATCGCCACTTCCGGTGCGCTCAAAACAACCGCGACTCATCGAATAGTTTCTTCGAGTTTAATAGACGATGATGATGGACAAGACTTATTGAAATTTTCAAATTTACAATTTGTCGTGTGGCCACGAATCACTTGCATCCTTCTGCAACTCACCTTAATGCGAAACGTTACGAATGGAAGGTACAATTATTCTTTGAATCCTCTTACAAGTTTCTAAACTATCTCAGTTTGTAAGCCGGTCTTACCCTAATTCGATGGAAAGTTTTAGCCTTCGGTCACGCTTGTCAGAGCGAGTAACATGTGCAAGGGGATCCTGGTACTCGATCGTCGAATAGAAACACTTCTCAAGTGAATCGACCTTAAATACATACCATCGTGTTCATACAGAATATGTGTAAATTAGTAATTATGTAAGTTTATCACACCGTCATTCATCTGCTAAGTATACATTCATTCATATCATTTCACGTTAAGTATACGTCCGTCCCTGTGAACGAAATGAAAATAATTTGATACGAAATAATTAAGCAGTCAAATTATGTAAACATACCGAACAAAAGAGTAAGAGGGGTCGAATATTTATGACCGAACAAAGAAGTAAAAGAGATATCAGTGATAGTATGAGAAGGATATTTGTAGAATCGTAAGTACATTATTCGTATTATTGCTGATTCGCAATCAAGGTTTCTCGGTGTAGGACAGAATAGATTCCAATTGCTTTCATTTTTCCTCCTATCGGATTCTTCATCCCCTTTTCTCGCGGCAACGAAGGCGACCACCATCGCTTTCGCTTTCGATGCAAATTTTTACCCCGAAGCGCGGTATTAAGAGGCGGCGAGTGAATGGTATCCTTTAATATCGGGAACAGTTGCTCGATCACGCTTTTCCAGCGTGAACTCGCGCGTGTGCGCGTGCACCACGACTCTGATGACGATTCTGCGTGTACCAGCAACGGCACCCTCCGCCGCGTGTTGACTTTACGAGCTTAAATGCGGAATCTTGATGAGTGAGGAGGATTCGTTGGAAGGGCTGCTCGATCCACGACCAACGTCGCTGCTAATATCGACGACCCTTCGTGAAAAGGGAATAGGTGGCACGAGAGGGAGAATCGCGAAAATGCTGGCCTTTCCAAGAGGGAAAAATTGTCTGTGACGCGGAAAGGATAGTCGACTTTTCACGAAATAAAAAGTATGTTCGATCTATTTGGACATTTGCTACTTTTGAACTTTTAGGTTCTGTGAATTTTAAATTTCACACTTTGCAGATTTTCAAATTTCCAAATTTTACAACTCCCTAAGTTTTGACAACTTCCAGGTGTTTTCAAATTGTCAAATTTCTAAACTCTTGCATCCACAAATTTTCAAAGCCCCAACTTCAAATTTTCCAGTTACTAAATAACGAAACTCAGAAATTTCATAACCCTTGTTTTCAAATCACACTTAAAATCCTGAATGTCCAATATCTGTCCAATATATCCATCTTATCAAATTCCAAAGTTTCGCAGGAAACATCTGCACTCAGTAACTAAAAGCTACACTATCCTAAAAAGTAACCTTAACCTTCAACTACAATGAACACCGTTTTTCACCATTCTTGATTTCGTAACAACTTTTACCTCTCGCAAAACCACCAGCCGCTTTAAAATCTGTCCAACGAACCGTTCAGGGCCCTGTCGGTTATTTTAACGCATCGATGGCAAGGAACAGTGGATCGAAGTCGAGACGCAGGTACAAGAATGATAAAAATTACAGAACTCGCGCGACCGGAGGGGGACGCAAACAGCAAATAAACGAATACGCGTGTGGCCGGGGGGTGAAGAGAATAAAAAAAATATCACCCTGTACAAAACGAGCACGGTACGTTAGATTCTGTTTCCGCGATCTGCTCGTCGTCGACGACGTCTCTGCGTCCACGGACCCGGCCGGCTCTCAATTGTTTCCGGTGAAACAATGTACCACGATCACAATTGGTCGTCACTGATGCTCGACACTCGTTATGAAAGTTCTAACGCCATCATGGAAACGAAGGCTAACACCGCTGTCGAACTACGCGTAAAAAGGTATCGGTCGATATGGGGATGTCGATAAATTCGGGTACAATGGTCGAGGAATTCTTGAACTCGCATTATATTCGCGAACGAATTGTGGCGGCCATTTTGTGCGAGGGATGCGCCGGGGAGACCGAATTTCCGGTGGAATGATCGTGTATGGAATATGGTAGACTTCTCTCTTTTTTTATTTATTGTTTGAAATTCTATTTGTTCATTATTTTGATGTGAGTTAATTTTAACTTTGAGGTTATTAATGTATGTATCTACTTATGTTTATACATGCATGTGTAGTTACGTTTAGGTTCTTTTATATTTGGTAGTCAATGACTGGATGTGAAGATGTGCCAATTCTTTCAAATTCTTCTTATTTAATTTTATAGTTACATTATCGATTTGAACAAGTAAAGTACTATTAAAAGAAATAAATTCTTTTCCCTTTCTAATTTTAATAAAATTCTTTCTGAAGAGGTTAAGTGTTGCATAAGGTTTGCATAATATTATACATGCATATGTAGAATAAAAATGTCACTTGATATTACTAAATGTATACACTTATTAATCTTAGTCCTTGTAAATATCTAAATATAAAAATGTTGATTACTTGTTACAAATGTATTCATCAAATAACACATACAAGATAGTATCGTTAACAAAAATGGGAACTTAACACATTATTTAACGAATTCACAAACATTCACTTAAAGTAAGATAAATACACGTTCTCACACGTGCCAACAAAAGTTTCCATATAAACGATACATTTTTGTTCGTGCATACTTCTACTAAACCGAACGCGGAAATGGTTGTACTAGTTAAAGTTAAAATCTCGTTATTTGTGGATACATTTATATAACAAATTAGTATACGCACGCATTAACCGATGTACAGTAAACATTTACTGCAACACACGCGAAACATCCACAGAATTTTCGTGACTAATTAAGTTCAACAATTTCAATATTGATAATTTCGACGAATCGGTGCAGCACGATTGTAAAATTCATTAACAGCGTATAATACCCTTTGCAAATGTAAACAACAATTTATTCTCGCGATTGATTCGATACGGAAGTGAAGAGTAATTATAAACAAATTTTTAATCAGCCATTTTACGTGGCCTTTTAGTACAATAGAATAAATAATTCTGATCATAAAAAACTGAAGTATATAGTTTAGGTCTCTTTGAGCATGCTTTATAATCATGACTTTCTAAAGATGATTTTCAGTGCGTTATTATTAAACAATTGGTACAAATAAATTAGTAAATAAATTCATACGAATAGCGAAGAATTAACAGAAATATTTAAGGAAATATAGGTAAAACGATTTTGTATTAAAACAATAAAAATTCTATCAAAACCTTACAATATAAATATCATCAGAACAATGATTATCGTATAGGTACATTTTTTATACTAAAGATCCTAGAAGAAAGGAAATGGGCTCAAGAGAGGTCTATTATCGAAAGTAACAATACCCCAATTTATTTATGACGTTCAAAAAAGAAAGTTTCTCAGCATAATGAAAGCTAAACGATCGGCAGGCTCATTGAACGAGTCTCTCAATTAATTACACACCTGTTATTTCCATCGGTGAAAGATAGTTACGATATTTCAAAGCAGATTCGCGGTAGTCGGGTAGACGCGATAACGGGCTGTCATTTGGTGAAATATCGCGATCGTCGCAAGAAACGCGTGCTTCGTTCCCCGTTGGAGCATCTAATTAACAACGTCGCGGAACAAGTGCGCATAATGAACGTTTCAAGTGCTCGTTCAGAGCGTTACCCTTTCTGAATGGCCGTTTACGCCTTGCGCGTACACGCAATTAGCGCGCGCATTTAAACGGAGCGGTTCAGATTCGTCTTCATTCCGATGATACGCTAGCTAGCTGGCGAAACGAGCAGAAAGGGCTCGCAACTTGAACGTCGAATAAAGCTGTACCCGCGCCGTCATTTTTCCCTTTTCTTCTTTCCTTTTCTTTTTTTTTTCCCTTTCCTCGCGACCGTGGTAATTGCAATCTACGCGTGAACAATGCCTTTATCGTTTGCACGCCACCCTTAATTGCGACTTTGCGTTCCAATGCACGCATAAATTACGCGTTCCTTTTGCTCCATTCGAAGGGTATATCCCCGGCTAAAATAGATACTTTGATGCTTGTATAACTCTCTGTAGATAGCGTAAATGCAGGTATTTGCAACGTGGATAAGTCGCATTTGGTGAAATGATGTTCGTCGCGAATACGCTGGATTACGAGTTGCCGAATCGGAAACCGGAATTAATGGCGTGTCATTACGGAAGATTAAGATTATTAATGTTTGTATGAATTATTAAGTTTTTAACCCGGTAAACAGCACTAATTTTGAGATTCCATTGGCACAGCTTTGGTAGATTCGTAAGAATACGCTGAATAATATTTATTCAGATCCGTTAGGTAACGAGCTTTTCCGAATTGAATTATGAACGTTCAGATTTATTATACATTTTCAAGACAATTTCGAGTGTCTTCTTTATAAACGTAACGTTTGGAAGTGACTGCCTGAAATTGATGAAATTCAATGCAGACAACGCAGAATCAATCTCCGTATCTATATGGAATTTGATACAGATCACCCCGTATTTGTGGAATTTGATGCGAATCGTGGAATCACAGGAAGATCTGGAACAGATAAACCTTCATCTGTGATACCTGATAAATTCTGAACGCTAGAAACCTGACAGAAATCTCCGAAATCTATGGAGCCACACATTCGGCTGTATCAAGTTTCCACACGGAAAATATCACTGTAAAGTAATCGTACACATCACTCATTCTTCATTAATTTACATATTTGTCAGCTTGGAAATTTTTTTAAGAGATGTAGAAATTTTGTAACTTATGTATTTAGGAATTTAGAAATTTGAAAATTTGTAAATTTATGTATCTGAAGTGGAAATAATAGAATTTACACCTGAGGATTTAACAAATGAACATTCTGAACGATCCAAAATTTTTAGAAACTTGGAAATTAAAAAATATGTAGGACGAAAGACAAAAATGCATAAAATTGAGAAGTTGATAAAGAAATTTGGTAACTTGGAAATTTAGGAATGTAGAAATTTGAAAACCTGTAAATTTATGGATTTGACGTGGCAATCATATGCAGAATTTACACCTGAGAATTTAACAAACAAATATTCCGAAAGATTCCAAATCTTTAAAAGCTTGAAAATGAAAAAATTTGTGGGACGAAAGACTGCTAAATCCATAAAATTGAGAAGTTGATAAAGAAATTTGGTAGCTTGAGAATTTGGAAATGTAGAAAATTGAAAACCCGTAAATTTATGGGTTTGAAGTGGCAACTAGAGAATTTGCACCTCAGAATTTAACAAATGAACATTAAGAAAGATTCAAAATTTGTAAAAGCTTGAAAATGAACAAATTTGTAGAACGAAAGACTGCTAAATCCATAAAATTGATAAGTTGAAGTTTGAAAAATTGGTAATCTACCATCCCGCCCAATTTCAATACACGCTCGTCTCTGTTCACTGAAGAACAGTTATCGGAATTTTTTTCGTTCGACTGTTTGAAACCGGAGTTTCTTTGACGTCGCTCGTTCAAACGTTTTCAGTGCGCTTTGATCGTCGGATAACCGGGTAGCGCAGGTTTTTGCAAAACGATCCACCAGAAAAATGTTTGAACAACGTGATTAATGAGCAACGAAGAGAGGAAACTGTTGCTCCTGACAGCGCGCAGGAGATTTTCAGAATCCGCGAAGGCCGTGCGTTGGAACAGCTGCCAGAGCAAATCTAGCCGAAACATAAACTATTAACATACAAGTTCGCAGAAGTTTTTACTGCCGACACGAACTAGCGCGCACCTTGCGCAAAGTTTCAAACGGAATTAGCTGTTACCGAATTTGCATTCTACGATGCCACCGACGTTGCGGCGTTTATTTTCTGAAAAAACACCGATGCCGATGACGTTCCAAATCGATGTGGACATATTCCCGAACGGTGTTTATACGGTGAACGTCTTCGAGACCAATGAGTTGTCAATTTTTGTTACGTGGACCTACGCGATTTCTTTCTCGAACGAGAAAGCAAACATGGCTCAAGTGCCGGTATCGTAACACGTGTTCGGTGGCCAGGAAAAGAGCGAAAAGAACGTTACTTTGGGACAACGTGGCTGTCTTCCTCTACCGCTTTCGAGTGGTTCGTCAGTCAACGTGTCCGTCGAGCTTTCACGAAACTCTGTTATTTTTAAGACCAACCTTGCAGCTCAATATTTGCTAAGCCTCGTGTTTACCGGCTGCTCTTAATCCTTCCTGTTACACTGATGTCGTTTTTTGCACGGAATCGCAGTCGATGTATACTCGTTTATTAACCCTCGTACATAGGAGAATTCCCTAGGGAAAACCGTGGGGAACATTTACTGTGGTCATTTAGAAGTCTTCTGATTACCAAGCTTACTGATTCAGAAATATTCTTATCATCAAATTTGGTAATTTAAATATTTGTGATAATTGAGACATTTGAGGATTTGGAAATTTGAAAAGTGAATATTTGAATATTTTGACTCTTGACAAATTTATTAACACTTTGAAAATGTGTAATATATAAAAGCATGAAATTTACAAAACTTGCAAATTTAATAACCTAATAATTTTCCCATCTCACAACACAACATAACTTATGGAAACACAACTCATCAACTTAGTACACATAATACCTCAACATACCTAACCGAACGTTGCATTTTAAACCTATTCAAAATGACGTCGGAAAGCCACTTTGATGCCAGCAAGCAATTTCTAGAGGCTATTTTGTCGATGTAAAACGAAATTGCATTCGTTACATCGCCGACCTCCTCCAACTTTCCCTGCAAGCTATTTGCAACTTGGTTGCAACTTCCAACTTGGTCACGAAATATGGCGAAGTAATTTTTTGGATTTACTCGCGCAAACTATGAACCGAACTCGATATGCCGAATGTAATTTCTCGACACCTTTCAAATCGAAAAAACGGAAAGTGTCGAAGACACGCCTTTGCAAAAGTTAAATCAAACTACATCGACGCACGAACACTGAGGAACGTTTAATTGGACGACGATGTACCTTCGACGTACATTTGCATTTCTGCACAACAATACTTCATCTTTCGTTGGTTTTTTAGTTTCTGTTTTTATTTGTGGTGTTAATGAGTGTTTGTTGGAATTTTATGGGGTTTTCTTTCTTTGAAAACCTTTGCGACTTATAAATATGAAAGCATTTTCCTTTTTTCTTGAGTTTGCTTATGGTCGGTGGTTGCTGGATTTTTCAACTTCCGTTCAGTTGTAAATGCTTGAAATTTTTAAGAAAAATGTCTATCACTTGGTGATAAAATTTCTGTAATAACCTAACCTATAAAAAATAATTTAAGTGTTCGATTTTAATGCCATGGCTGTAACTACTTATGTAGTATTTTCTCATTATCTCCAGCACAATTTGATGAAAATTAATTATAACACTAAATTATATTTAATTTTAATACTGTACACAATAAAATTTAATCGTTTCTTGCAAAATTGCGTTGTTCGTATTAAAATGATCCAACTGAATATCGTATTTTGTTCAAACAGAAACTTATCGTGTCCAGCTGATAAATACACGGTGTTTAAACAGGCTCCTCGCTGTTCGCCAGACAATATCGGCGTCCAATTTGACAAATAAACGAGTCCAGTCGGCAATCATGGGCAACGAAATGTAATTGTAATTGTACGATATTCATTAGTCCTCCAATTAACGCGGTAATAATTTCAAGCCACAACGAATAAATTGGTTTTCAAATTTTAATTCTCGATCGTTATTATTCCAAGTGTTATTGGCTTATTCGGTTATAATTACGCAAACGACCGAACACGGACCGCAATACGATTTCAAAATATCATTGTCCCTTTATTCGCGAGCTTTGAGTCTGTAAATTTCCCGACAAAGCCACATTTTATTCCGCAATGTTTTTATTAAATATTAAGGAATTCGTTCAACATATTCTCCCACATCCCATTTGTTATTATTAACTATTTTTATGTAGAGGAACTTATTTGAATTATTCTATTGACTAATTCTTTGAAAAGAAGTAGTTCTTTTGAAGAATTCTTCTGAACAAGTACTATGTCTCAGTGTTTTATTATGCTATTACACTGTCCCAATAATTTTATACTATAATACCTGTGCTATTTACACCCTCAGATTTTCAAAGCTGAAAATATTAAAGAACGCCATTGTCTGACACGTGAGTTTCTAATTACCCGTTACAATACGCTTGATTATCTCCTTGATTTCCCTTTCACGAACTACCTTTTCATATTCCGCTCGCGAACGCATTGAAGTTATTATGCTCGAAATAAAGCGAAGACTCCCTGGCACGCAGGAAATTCACAAATTTCAAAAGGACGAACGTTTTCTCTTTCGCGACGGAAAATATCCTACCATTGAGCCATTCCCGGCAGAGTTGCAACGCTCGTTAATTTATCCATGAAATTGCCGCGTCGTTAACAATGCTTTTTATCGGCTGCAAAGGGACAACGCGCGTCAATCACAGGCCCGTGTGTGTGTACCACGATTTAGGATTGAATGGTCCTCGCAATTACGGCCCCGTATCTTTGACATCCAGACCCCGCTCAGGAGCATTCAATTTTTTATCTTGCCAGAATATTCGGCTGCGAACGGGGAGAATGATGAAGGAGGGCGAGAAAACCGGGGGTCGTAACGTAATCGCGTTTTACGGCTCGGAGCGCTCAGAAATTAACTGGTTCACCTGCTTTAAAATTATTATGAAACGCTTCCTCGAGGATCACTCGTGTTCTGCTCGATTGTTAACTGAATTTTTCGGGATCTTGGGTGATGAAAACAAGCCTTCATGCAGTTTTCCATTCAAGATAACTTCATCATTTTTTATGAATTGCTTGAATTTTTTGAGGTTAGAATTTCTTTAATTACAGTTTATTCTTTAGTCTGTATTATATACATGAACTCTAAAACTTTTTAGCATATAAAAATAATAATAATATCCAAACATGTGACTTTTAATTTATACATAAGATTATTACAACGTTTATAATCAATGTATGTATTAAATGAAAATTGCATATCTTTTGCATGACACATTGCTTGATTTACTAATAAATAAGATTATTGCAACGCATATGATCAATGTATGTATTAAATGAAAAATGCATATCTTTTGCATGAGACATTGCTTGATTTACTTAATATGCATTATTTTGTAAAAGAAGTTATGGAGATTTTTAGACATACGAATATTTTAAGGAACATATGAACAGGCAATATTTGATTGAGATCGTCTGTCATTTTATTAAAGCAGGACCGATTATCGCAACGTTTCCAGTACTCGGTGTCGTCACTGGCAAATCGAATCGAGCAGCAACTTGAATTACACACTCTTCAATTTTACGGTATCGCCCGTGCAGCCGGGTAGAACCAGTTTAGATAAGGCGATCAGTGACACGAACTAGGAGAAAAATGGAGAAGTAGCGTGAACCGAACGGAGAAGAGAACCGCTCTTAGAATGACGTGACCCCGATCTCTTGACTCAACCGTGACGTTTCGTGTAATTGGAAGCACAGGTCCTTCGTTTTCAATCGATTCTGATTGGCGGACATCATTTCCACGAGCAACAAGAAAGAAGCACGTCGAATATAATTGGCACGATTCTCTTCTGTCTCGCTCAAATCATTGTCACTCACTTGTTGATAACATTTTACATTCGGTGCACAACGGTATTCCAACTGGGTCATATCCGGAAAACGAACAGTCTGCTATTCCAAGGTGCTTTCTGATGCTATTCAAATTTAGTTGCATTTCAATTTAATTCAAGCTTCTAAATTTTCGAATTTCCAAATTTGTTTACAGATTCGTATAATTCTTTTTTTAACTTCACATGTGTCTTTCATGTGAAGGCGTGTCATGGTGCTTGATAGTCAAAGTCCTATGAAAATATCCTATGTTTCAAAGGTTGTCACTGAGGGTTCAAGTTTAACTTAGACCTAACCTAACTACCAATCGAATGTCACTTGAGTGCTCGAATGAATCTGACGCTCGGAATCCAGAGGTTCAGTAAAGACGTTTCGATGTCAGATTAGGGTGTAAATATAATTGAGACAGAACCTGTGTTAATGACAATTAAAAAGTCCATTCCTTAAGAATTAACTTGTCCATTGAGATCGACTAGTTTATTTTATTTCCTTCCCATGACTAAAACGCGGACGAGAATAAAGGAAAAGAAGAAGAGCCGCGAGTCCACTCTGCTCGACGATTCATGGACTCAGCGCGATCTCATCTTAAAGATTACATCTGAGCGGACTGTAACGAACTGGGGATCTCTTTTTCCTGCTGCTCGCGACTGTTCCTCCATTCCCGCTACCCTTTACGATATCGTTCAGCCCGCCCCCGTGTTTTCTCCCCAAAAAAGAAAGGGAACTTCGAACTGCTCTTTGATGACGATGCGTCGCCGACTTTCGTGCCCCGTAGCTTTATTTTATAGCCGTCTTCTGCCGATCCAGATATTGATTGAGATTCGCGAAACTTGCCGAAAGGACCATCCCCCTCAAATCGCTGAAACGAAATCTATTCGAGGTAGGGTGGCCTTCTTGGTATTCCAAGAACGCTCCAAGTGGTTCATCCGCGATCGTGGATTTGTTCGGGGCGAATGTTCTATCGTAGATAGAGACGCTCGTACTCGGAAAAACAATGATCTTTATCTTATATATAATTTAACTTCCGAGGGGGACACTGAATGATATCTTCGAAGTTAGCTGTAGGATTTAATATCAGTTTATGTGGGAATGAGAGAATGACGCTAGTGTGGGAATGAGAGAATGACGCTGTCAGTGACCGACTGACCGAATGTCGGTAATTGATCATCGATAATAAATGTTAATCGTCGGTAATAATATTGTAAATTGTTATAAGTTATCGACAGTTCAAGACGTTGTAAGCGAGCGGGCTTGATGTGTGTTTTTTTAAAAAAGAAAGGAGCGTTGTTGATTAGAGACCGGGTCGTGAGAGTAGACGTATGAGGAAAATAGGCGTAAAAAAGTCGGGAAAAAGTCGTGAAAGTTATTAATAGATTGTAAAGTCGTTTTATTTTAAAAGTTCTTTGTGTTTTGCTAAATAAAGTTACAGTTAAGTTTTGTTCGTTAATGTTTGTGTTGAAGTTTTTTTTCCCTTGTTAAATAATAAAAAGAGTTTTCTTTTGCACAAAACCAAATCAAAACGGTGCAAAACCTTTTTATCATTATAATTCCTACAGTTTATGTACACGTTAAATAAATACCTCGAGAGAACATGTCAGCGGCTGCAGATCGAATAAGGATTCATACTATTAATGTATGTAAACACCCATGCTGTATTACTTTTATAACGCATATAATTACAAGAATGTATCGATCAGAAAGATTCAATGTTGCTTTTGTCGATCACTTATAGACACTGCGACCTACAATCCTCCTGACAACCAAAAAACTGTATATTAACACTTGAAAATAACACGATCGCAGTAGTAAATCCTTTCACGAGGATTTATGAGCGTAAGGGTTTCAGACCAAAGCTACTCGCGAAATCTGTCGCGTTGTCTTAGCTCTCAATCATTCAAAAGGAACGACGGGCCACTCGTGTCTGAACGAGCGCGTTAATAGCGAGAAGAGGGCAATGCGTGTCGCACAATGCTGCACGTCACGATCCGAGGGGCGAGAGGGTGTGGAACGGGGGTTTAGAGAAACGTGAATTCGCAGACGGCGAAGTTCGCCGCGCGGCGCCTGCCTCGACAGTTCTCTCCCCGGTGCGTCATTTCGATGCCATATGGGACGAACGTGGATGCCTAAGTTTTCGACAATACCCACTCTTTCCTCTATTACTCCGTTTCAATCGGCCACCCTCCTTCACGATCCTTTTTTAACCGGAATTTATTGCGTAGTCTCTCCATTGTGTGCCTCGAGGATGCGTGCAGGATCGATGACTGAATGTTGCAACGCGACGATACTCGTTCGCTTCTCATTTCGTCGGGGTAGTTTTTCACCGTTCCGCTTTCAAGGATTCATGGCGACAGTAAACTGAAAGGGATATGCTCCAAGTTTCGTGACACTCCGGAGAATTATTGTTTACGCTTTATTGAAATATTGACGCGATTAGCTTCTCCGCAGTATTTTTCGAATGTTATACGACTCGTACGATCAATCGTCAATCAGGTTCCTTACTATCGATGTACATTTATCATAGATACGTTGTCAATAATACTATGAATAAATTTTAGGAACTTTCATATACCAACAATATTGATCGTTTAAAACTTTTGTAGACGACGAAATAGTTGTCACACAATTACGGTATTAAAAATTATTATACCTTTTCTTTAAGCCTCTTCAACTTGCACCCTATAATTGTACCTTTGCTATAAACGATACCGAGGATAATTCAACGATAGTTGAACCACAAGATTCGAATGCACCCCCTCTTCAGATGAAGACCGTTCGACAACCGACAACGACACCAAATATACAAGAAATTTTCGACTTGGACAGATGTCCAACCACGATAACGTGATGTCAGCAGTAACACCGAACGCGAAATCGATCATCTCCGACCTGGCAAGACAAGGGTCGCGCTAAGTGTGCAAGGGGAGATCAGCGAGGTTAGACGAGGTTACCGAGGTATTCCAACGTGGATTCCACTCCAAGTATCATCCGGAACATTCCCCTAAAGCGACGGACGATTTTCCACCCCTCGACGAATTCAGTCCAGACGAGTTTTCAATCCGTACGAATTACGCGTGTCGTGATCCCAAACTATTAAATCGAAGGAAAAAAGAAAGTCATAGAGGAAGTTTCTGAAGGTACTAGAGAAAAAAGAAAAGGCGGTTTAGCCCCGGTTAAGAGAACGGGGATGCAAGCCGCAACGAAAAGGTATCCCCTGTAAGGGGTGACGTCTTCCGTGGGTGATTTTATTAAAAATTCATGCGTTCGGGAACTGCTGTCAGAATCGTGCTCTCGGAGCCAGGTTTATGCTGTCAACCCTCTTCTACTCCGGGACGACGGCGGGGGGTTGATTTGTTCGGTTGCCGATGCTGGTCGAGGAAAAAGGGTATAAGGACATCGACGTCAACGACACCGGAAGGAAAACGATGGAAAACCTGGCGCCGAGACTGCAAAAGATAGGGAGGATAACGTGCTACGCTACTTTTCTTCGCCCTGTTGTCTTTTCCAGTAGACTAACAAAATTTTATCTGGACTTTTGTTCTGAAGTTGATCGAACTATTATAGCTTGATTATTTTTCTACTTTTATGACGAAACCATGAGAGTAATATTTCGAATGTGACTTTAAGCTCGATGGATGCATATGAGGCTACCTTTGAACACATGTACTTTTTTGAACATACGTATCTTATTGAACACATGTACCTTTTTGAACATACATATCTTTTTGAGTATGCATATCTTTTTGGACACACGTACCTGTTTGGACACATGTATTTTTTTTAATAAACTTGACTCTTAGACAATATGTATTTGAACATATTAGAAGTTGTTCAGAGTAGACAAGTTGTAGCGACTGTCTCATCTAAATAAACAGACGTTTGATTGCAACAACTGAATCCAGGCGTAGTTTGATGATCGAACTTACAAAGGAATCTCGGTGTCTGTTCGTTTCACCTTGGAATAAATCTAAAACGAGATCCGCGCACAAAGACCGTCACGGCACGTCTGTATGCCCTTGCCTCATTTAAATAACAGATAATTGCCAGTCCTGTTAATTGAAGCGCCGCGGGGATCGTCGGTCGGGGGTGGCTAGAGAAGAGTTAGCCAAGATTTCGCAGCGGTGTACCACCCTCTCGTTTCCTCTTCTGTTCCTCTCTTCGTCACTTTTCGTAGCGAGAGTTAACGCGAGACCCGTCTGCCTCGCGACTGCAACAAATAAATCGCTTTTGTCATTCGCACGCCACCCTCCGCCCCCTTCTGTTTCACCCCTTTCAACCGGCGACTGTTAGCGACATTACAGACTCGTCGATGGAACGGTAAAAAGTTGAGCAGTTTCGCAGCAAATCACGGCGTAGTTAATCTGGCTAATGGGGATGTTCGTTGCGCAGAAATTCGAAACGTATCGTTATCTTAGAATTCCTTGTCCTTCGCTCTCTCTCGCTCGGATCCAGCCGGCCCTTGTTGTTTCTCAACCGGTCTAAAGGACAAAACAGGGGAGGATCTCGTTTAAATAACGGATAATTGGAAGTCTCCTTAATTGAAGCTGTGCGCGGCGGAACAGTTAGCCGCGTTTCTCGCGACACGCCTTGCACCCGTTTTCCTCCTTTAGACGAATCCCGTTGTTAACGTCAACCACAAATCTGCGCGAGATAGCTCGGCCACGAGGACGGCACATTGTTTGCCGAAAGAATTTTGAGAGCACCCCGTTCCGTCCCTTTGTAAGCTAAAAAGAATTGTTACCAGATTCGAGCACGGCCCTTGTGGATTTTACCTCCTGTTTTGTCGAAATTGTAAATGCTAGTTTCTACTGTTCAAAAATTTCGCTAATGATATTGTAAATATTTTAAATAAGCTCTTACATTGTCTACTAAGGATACACTTATATTCTGTGCGAAGAATATAAGTAATATAATGTATACACTTATGTTGTATTATTTACATGTAGGTGTTTCACAGCAACAGTTTTTGGGGAAATATTAATAATTGTTAACGTTGAACTTTTTAATAAGGGCTAAAAGATAGTTTAGCATCAGTTGCTTCTTTCTTCACAAAATAGAATTTAATAAAATTCTATACATGATCTATTGATCAGCCAACCATAGGTTGACCACTGATATACATACGAAAGTAACATAATGTTAAGTGGACAAATATCTGATTCGTCAATTTAACTTTTTAAGCAGACAGTATATTATATAGTACATTAAAGTCTTTCTGATTAAATAAAATGCACAGATGCCCATCAGAGCAATCAAGGTATTTCTGTAATACCACCGTGTTCGATCAGTAAAGATTTTGCTAATCAAGGGAAATTCAACCAACCAGTCCTAACGTGATCTTTCCAGCAATGATGCTCGATGAAAATGGAGCATATCGACAGGCAAAAGGTACGTTCGTCCGCGAACGAAGCGATAAATGCCCGGAGGAATTGTAAAATATGGTTTACGACGGTGCTGCAATGCAGGTCCCCGAGGTGGAAGAGGATTCACCTTCTCCTCTTCTTCTTCTTCTTCTTCTTCTTCGACCGATCGATAGGTCGGATCGACTGACGGCAGCCGTCTCGATTCTCTGAGGAAACGGATTTCAGGGGGATGAGAAAAGGTGGGGGCGGGGGCTTTAGTCGTGGTACGGGACGAAATTCGAAATCTCCTCGGGCAGATTGCCTCGGAGCGCGAAGTTCTCTTTAACTCCTCGCCGCACAAAGAACCGCGTTTGCCCGACGAAAGTGTCACGATGAAAAGTCGCGAAAACGTCTCGAATCAACGTGTCGCAGGGCAATCGACGTGTGCTCCGAGCAACCGGCTTTCAACCAGCTCCCGATTCCTTCGGGCGCTTCGGGATCAACCGGCCAGGTTCCCGGTTCCTCCTCTCGGAGACCGAGAAACGTTTATCAAAACTAAAAGCTGCTGACTTTTTATTCACTGTTCAACAATATTAAACTCAGGTACATTTATTGTACAGGTGAAAATCATAAATGTGCTTTGTATAGAAATGAGTTCTAACTTCGAGACGCCTTATGACTCCAAGTTATATCTTATAGGAAATCTGCTTATAGCACAGATTTTATATTTTATATTGTTACTTCATACGTATATTTTATATTGTTACTTTATATGTATATTTTATGTTGGTACTTTATACATATATTTTATATCGTTACTTCATACATACATTTTATGTTTTTTTCTATATTCCTACATCATATATTTTATATTTTATTTTATACTTCTGTAAAGTATAAATCATATGTTCCTTATGAGGCAGTATAAATACAAGCTTCTTGAGTTATTGAAATAGAGAATCTTACATCAGCATGACGGGAAGCAACCCTTAACAAGTTGAAGACGGTGCACATGAACCCCCTTAATTTCTCGTTTCAGTCACGGTCAATGGCTGCCAGTGCCGTATCACGATGCTTCGCGATACTGGCCCTGACAGTGACATGTGGCCATGAGAAAAACAGAAAATTCCTCTGTGTACAAAGTGAGAGAGAAAGAGGGCGCCAATCACTCAGAAAGCCGAATGAAATTGGCATTTCCATTAGACAAGACAAAAATTGCAGTACGATCCCGACGGAGCGGCGTACGGCCGTTAAATCGCAGTATCGTACCGACGCGTCAACCGTCGACAACATCGATCGTTCTCGACGTGAAGTCACGACTGTCGACCAATTTCGCCGGTAATACGTATAAATTACTGATAGATCGATGACAATCCTGGATGATTCGAACATCGTTTTCATTCAATATTCTGTGTTTCATATTTATTCTTTGCTCTTTATGTGGCTGGGGATGATTTAAAAATATGACTCGTTCATTTTCAAATGTATGATTTCTTTTAAGTAGGAAATTTGGAAATATGAATAGGAACATATGGGGATTTGAACGTTTGAGAATTTAAGAATTTGAAAATTTAGAGAACGAGAGTGCAATTTGAGGATCTGAAAATTCTGGGAGCTTGAAATTGTGAGGGGTTAGGAATTTAGAGAGTTTGGAACTTGTAGAGCTGAGTATTTGAGAAGTTGACAATTTGAAGAGCTGGAAATCTGAGAGTTTAAGAATTTGTAGAAATTAATTAGAAAAGTTAGTGGAACCTGAAATTTGAGTATTTGAAAATTTAGAATACTTGGAAACTTAAAACTTTCTGCTCTCAGAATTTAAACCCACAAATTTGCAAACCTAAATATTTAAAACTCCAAAAATTCTCAAATGTATAAACTTATCCCTTGAAACCCCTTTCGGTCTATTTCTTGTACCACATAGTGTTATGCACGTTCCCAAGATTTTTGAATAAAAAGCTTGTAAAGCTCACTGCCACGATGTACATATCCCCAGGTATCGTTTATGCTTCCATGAAGCATGTCGATTACCAAGGTGTGGTTCATGGAAGTTATTTCCCGGTGAGTGCGGTCAACGTAAGAGACGCACACCCGTTGCCTCACATTTACACGGATAATGTAATAATGTCTATGCGAGCCTTCACGCTTCTAAGCACCCGTACAAAGGCCATGTACAACGTATCTCCATCATGATCGTTTCTCTTCTTCAAACCTACCGACTTGCTTCCACCAGTGTTCTCATCACCGGACGTTAAGAGACGCACCATATGTCGTGAATTCCGATACGCCCATTAAACCGCCATTTCTGTGGCATTCTACATATATTGATGTACTTTGCTGCGACGCGCGATAAAGCGAGGTTAGGTCGAGGATCTTTCAAGGCTTACTCAAAACTTTCACTTGCCTTATCGCAAGTTTCATCAGGTTTAAAACTTTATCTTAGATTTCTCACACTGTTGGAAATGCAACCTTAAGATTTTTGGAATTTCATTGTTTAATCGATCAATTTGGAACTGCAAAACTTTGGAACTTTGAAATTTTCGGTGTTTCGGACTTCGCAAGTTTAAAAGTTTTGGGCCTTCGAATTTTGGAACTTTAAGATTATATTCTTTGGAACTTCGTGTCTCAGTTTGAGACTTCGTAGCTTCAAAATTTTCAAATTGTACGGATTTGATATTTTATTATTTATATAATCACATAGCTGTGCAACATCGTTCTGAAATTTTCTCTGAATTAACCTGAACTTTTCTACTAATTTTTCTTAGACTGTCCCTTGTCCTTCAAGATCATCCACAACTACCCAAAGTTTCCTAAACACATCCTAATACTGATATTATTATGCAAAAATACACTTTACACTTTCTGAAAGTTTCATCCTACTTTATCACTCGTAACCCAGTTGTAGCACATAAGTCACGTTTCCATACGTCAGATACATGACCACCCCAATTTATAACGAAAGCATTGTTTCCATAGAAGAACGTGATTAAATTCGCAAAGTGTAAAATAATCGATGAGTAAAATGCGTTATTGGCAGGAATGGTCGTGTTACAGGACGTTTGAAAGATTCGCCCTTTAGAAACGAAGGTTTCGTTCGCTTACCACCGATGCAAGCTATAAATCTCGGTCGACTTGCCGGTGAAATTGCACGCTTTACATCTCCTCGCGGGTAAGTGGAAATTGGTTCTTCCATTCCGACATCCCTGAAACTACCAACTTTAATCTTGCGCCAAAATCGATGTGGTCTTTGCCATCCCGATAGCGAGGCAAAACGTGAAGTAGAAGGCACACGACGTGGATGTGGAGTAGGGGATAAAGGGGGCAGAGTTTCTACATTGATTTACTTCGCGAGCGACAGGTTTATTACTTCGATGTGTACAAACGCACCTGCATGAATAAAATCCGCTTCGTACGACTCGGGCCGGGATTGATTCGAATTCTCGCGGAGAAATCAAGCGTTCCGACGGGAACGGGGAATGTATAACATTCCGAGATCACGAGATTGGATTCTTCTTCTTCGTACGCTTTCCTTTTATCCCGGCCGTGGAACAAATTCACTCAAAAGTCAGCACCCGTTTACGACGGAGACGCTGATTATTGCGAGTGCTCCTCAAAATTTGATTTGCCTGCATAAATTCCTGCAGTAAACTTCGCAAATAAAACACCCGTTTATTCTGGCGCCGCCGTGCGACCATTACGAGTACTTGCACGAATGTCCTCCGAATTATAGAAGTCGTGGTTATAATCATTGTCACAACAGACAGGAAGTTTGCAAATTTGAGAATTCACGAATTTCCAGATCCTGAAGGTTCTCAACAAATAGAATCCTAAAGAAAATCATGTCATTGAAATATCTACCATTGCATGCCCATCTTCAAATAGCACACGTAATTTCTCCATCAATGAAGCCACCACCAACAACCAACAACCACCAACAAAGCCAATGATAAAAAAAATAGAAGAGAGTGAAAGTAGGAGAAGTTAGATTGAAAGATGATCGAAAACCATCGAGAACACTCGCGTCCCAAGGTCTGCTCGGAAGCATCTTCCAAGCCCGTGGTCGCGTTATCTTTCCCGTGAAAGTGCCGATTGCGACCGGGGCCACGCAATTCGAGTTTCCGCTAATTTCTTCGTTGTTACCGGAGACATCTTGCACGGATCCGTGTTACCTGGTCCTTAGTAAGCCCGTCGCTAGGCCCGGTCCTCTTAATGGGGGGTCATAGATTATGGCAAATGAGGAAAGTTGAGCAGCAGCAGCGGCAAGAGAGAAGGG
This sequence comes from Megachile rotundata, assembly GCF_050947335.1. NCBI lineage: Eukaryota > Metazoa > Arthropoda > Insecta > Hymenoptera > Megachilidae > Megachile > Megachile rotundata. The sequence continues at coordinate 6,035,992 of NC_134991.1, read as the reverse complement.
CCATGTGGCGCCAGCTGCGTAGCTGCAGCTTCCAACTTCATAACCGGCCTGTGGAATGGTCCGAAAGCTGGCCATGGTCTGAAATTTCCAAGCTACCCATCGCGCCGTTTGCATCCTCTTATTCTTTTTTCTTCTCTGATCGGGCCCTCTCGAGTTTCCTCGTTAATGCGGATCGATAACGAATGCATAAAAGAATAACAAACGGGACTATTAAAATCGGGTTCCAGTAAGTAGGTCTAGCAGCTTTACCGGACCGGGATAAGGAGTTGCGATTTCGCTTTTAAAAACGGCTCGGTTAATTTATCGGCGTCTCGTTAAAGAAATCGAAGTGACGTCGGTTTATCGGTGATTCGCCGGCACGGATGATTACATGCAACCGAGCGCGACGAGGGCTTTCACTACCCGATATACGGCGACTGATTATCGTAAACGTCCGGATGGCTCTTCCGGGAAATCCCTAAAGTTATTGCGTTCTTGGACCACCGGAGGGAGAGAGACAAGTCGACATTTCTTACGGGTGGTCAATCGATAATTGTCGGGCCTGGACCCACATGTCCATATAAAGTGAATTCACCGAGCAACACCTGGTACTCGTACATCTTGGCGCATGTGCGCTCCTGAATATTTTACTTCGAACACGGTACCTTGTGTTAATTACATGCTTACGTTAACACTGTTGATTCAATCGTTCACTCTTCTTCGAGGATATCGGTGTAAAAATGAAACGTGGTCAAAATATTCCTCATTTAGAAAATTACAGGCTGATCTTCGTACCTTATCAATCTTCTGTTTATTAATTTCATCATCGGTTCCTTAGAGTTCCACTTTATAACAATGTCTTAATTACTAATCATCGTGATATATATCTTGCAACAAGGAGCACAACCATTTTGTTTTTACGGAAAGTATATATGAATTCGAAATTTATAGTCGAAAGTATTGTATATGAATTCAAATGAAAAATTTAACCTATGTTAATATGAGGCTTGAAAGATTTAGACATGGACTGACATAATTATAAGACCTTTTCCAAGTGTATATCACCATAGATAAATAGCCACAGAGATATACCTAGGTCTCCACATCATAAACTGCTATCTGACAATACGATTTGCATCCCCATAACCTAACCTCACCAAAATCGTTCGATTCTTCATCAGTGCTATTAAGATCCCTGGAAACTATTGTTTAAATAAATACGACCCCCCAGAGTGCATAACTCAAAGAGGATCGCGACCTCATGGGGTTCGCGGAGAATAAACAGAGGGATTAACAGAGTAAGGGTTGGAACTTTCAACGAGAAAGTTTGACAGTCCAGGGAAAATTTCACTTGGGCCACCGTTTATTTAGACTGAAATGGGAGGTAGTTTCTATCGGAGGATTATCTGGGAAACATTATTACGAAGAACATTTTCTCACCCCCTCGATTCTTTCCGAATTTGATAGACTAAATCGTGAGGGTTTATTGCCCGTTCGGTGGTTGAAGATAGTTTACTGAGAGATACCACGGGTCAAGGATCTGAGCTTTTATCTAACCCTTATAAAGATTCACGATTTTCCTCCCTGTTCTTTGTTCTTTTTCAGCCCTTTTTCTTTTTCTTCGACCCTGGATTTAATGGCTTCTACCCCATTCGTTTGTATAAATGGAATAATAATGTAGCAGAGTATTTATATCGAGTTCATGAAAAATTATAGAACATTTTGCAGATAAGCACTTTTAACTTCGAACAAATTGAAAACAAATTTTTAGAGGATTGTTTAATAAAAAGAGAGGTGTAATTCAAAAATATGAAGAGTATGATAAAATTTTGTTTAAATAACAAAAAGTACAATTATTACTAAGTTTACTCCTTGCTCATAATCTCCTTGTCTCCAATTAAAAATCTTTGATTTATTAAGAAACCTGCATCGAATGCAAACGATGTAGATCTTTAAATACATTTCGCTACAGATCCTTTGTGAAAGACAAAATCCCTAAAGTTCAAGCATCCTATACTGACGCTTTTATTTACCTACAATTAAATGAAATGTTACATCATATCTGCGTGCATTTGTACAGAATGAAGTAGTTCAGGCTATTCGACACAAACACTCGTCTCTCCCCAGTCAAGGAGTTCGGCAGCTAAATAATTAGGTTAACCCTTGTTGGTTTGTCGGCTGTCGTGTCGTCGGCGTCGCGATAATACGGGGGTGTGGAAATTTCTAGGGACGAATGGACGAAAGGGCGAGGGAAACGACGTTTATCTCGATTTCCCGTCGACGCACACTTTTCCGCTAACAAACTTCGATAATGAACAAACGCTGACGAGACGCTTCCGGCTTGTTCTCGAGAAACGACGTCGCGTCCTGTCTCTTTCGGGAAACTGTCGCGATTGCCAGTCACCGTAACAGAATTCTCCTTCAGCTACAACTTCGAAGAATTACTTCTTCTCGTGGTAGATTTTGCTGCCCTTGCGTTGCGTGTCTCGCGTGAGACCAATACTGTTAACCTGTTATTATTACAATAATTATCGGCTTACTAATGACACCAATTACTATGTAATTACGGGAGATTATGTTTTAATCAGCCGATAATGCCCTACCGGGTGTTTCAACATTAATTTCGGTTGAAGTGTTTGCGAGTTTAATATGGAAAGGGGAAGAGAATGTTTTCAAGAAAATTCATAAATTGCGTACAGTATGTGCTGTAAGTCTATGAGGCAAGTGTGCTAGGCATTATAGGTTTTATAGAGTAGGAAAAATAGTAAGATTTTATAGGGAAATTGGCGATATACAGATAGGGGATGAATAACTGATAGTTATTGATTAATATAATTAAAAATTTAGAAATGAAAGAATTGAAGATTAGGAAATCTATAAATTTGTGAATAACAGAATTTGTGTTTCAGGATTCGGACAATTAGGACTTTGCAAATATTGAAATTAGAGACTTGAAGATTACGATATTCAAGAATGTGTAACTTCAAGAATCCAGAAATTCACAATATCAAATTCACAAATTTACAAATTTGAACCTATTTTGAAGCTATTTCGAAAAGCTCATAAATGAATGCGTTGAACGAATTATTCCGCACCCCGTTTTTTCTTTTCATCCATGACGATATTAGCCCTCAAAATTGTTGCAGGCTGTCGTTCGAGATAGACCACGGTTTGCAAATACCGTTTGGCGCGACAGGTAATTGAAAATTAGCAGAGCTAATAGCGGCGACAGGCGAAGAACGATGCCAGAGCTGCTGTCATTTGTGCCAGAAAATCGAGTCGCCCGGCCAGAGTGCCTTTTAATGCAATTTTATGATCGAATCGTGTAGCGAGGGTAGCGCAGTCTACTTCGACCACAATTTTCCTGTCGCTGGTCCATCGTGGTTGCAGATCGTTTTCGCTCTAAAAGATTGAAGAATTTTAGGGTTATAAGTGCTACCGTTCGCACTGGGGTCAGAAGCTGCTGAACAATTTTCGTGACGATTGTATCGGGCTAACCATAAATAACCAGCGAAACAACTTCAGTTATCTACACCGTACAAACGCTCAGCTGAAGTTTATTAACGCTTTGAGTGCTACTCTAGAGTCATGAAAAATCCTTTCGCTCAGCAATTTTATTGCGAATAAATCTGGCAAGTAATTTTTATTATCGATCTTTTTGATATTTAACGGAGTTATTTATAAGTCGTAAATAATTAGCTGAAAGTGATCTATGCAGAAAGTCATAGTTTCAGATTGTGACATGGCACGAACTTGTAATAATTTCCATCCTTTATTCCGAAGATTAACAAATATACGAACATGTAATAATTAACAAAAGTACAAACATAAAATAAACGTCCATAAAAATAAAACAGACTAAACGAAAATATAATATATATAAATCCTAAAGAATGCACAAAAGTGTATCGAGTATGGTAGGGTTGAAAATTTCTGAGTTTGCACATGGCTACTCATGAATATTTGAAAAAATACACGAGGAGAAGAGTTTCAGAAGGGAGTGTCCAAGGATAATCTTCTTTTTACCAAAAACTTTAAAAAATCACGACTGGCACCTTGAAATTTCATCGTGGTCGTAAAGAAAGAACGCTTCCTCGATCCACTGACTCTGAAACATCGAAGCAACTTCCGGCATCCGCGGTGTCTCTTGGACAAAGTGCCGATACCTTCGACGCCGACGAACAGCCTAACTTTCGAACTATTACAAAACTTCCCAACTAACCGGCGAAAGATTACCCGGAAATTAGTGATAATTTCGAGCTACTTCCCGGCAAATTCCTTCGTCCCCGGGTAACTGCACCTACTTACACCGGCACAAATTTCTCTTCCCTCGCTCTTTCTCTCTCCTTTCTAACTCACGACTCCGGAATTCGATCTCATCCCCGGGATTAACCAACTTTTACCCTTCGTTTCCGATACCAACGACACTACGATGGCCGCCATTGTTAACGAGTACACTGAATCGATACTAAACCATTAGTGTTATTTACTGAGAACAAGTTTTCCTTCTATTTAGAAGTTGTTATTCATTTATTTAAGGTTGACTTAAAATTATCTAAAAAATGAAAGTAAAAATTGTCTACTAAAAACGCAAAACAAGGAAGACAAAAATCCTTAGGTTTAGAAGAAAAATGTTAAATTGTTAAGATATTGTCAAGAACGTATCAGGTAAAATTCAGCCTTTAACCTACAATTTTTTGGACATCATTCACTGTCTAATTATTTTTACAATATTAAGACAACTGAAGAAAGTCAAAATGTACATTCAATGAATCTTGATTACACTACAATCAGAATTAACCCTAAAATTCAGTAGTAGTGAAAATACAAGATCACGTTATTGTACAAGGGTTAAGTCAATGAACCACATCGAGGTGGGCGAGAATAAAATAAATTTCTGCACCGATAAGGGTCAGCTTTATCGACGAAGGTCGTGCCGTACGAAAAGGACAAGAAGGAATAGGTTCGGATGTTCTCGAATGTAAATGCAAGTGCAATGAGCGGAGTGAACAAGCGGTAAAAAAGAGAAAGAGCGAGGAGGGCGAGCCGTGAAAGCGCGCGAAGGAGAGCGCACGGAACGATGATATTTGATTTATGCCCGTCGTGGGCCGCGGGCCGCAAAAGAAATGATTGTAACTAAGATTTATTTGAAGCTCTTTACTGTCACAACACCGACTTACCGGGGGTAATATCCCAGACCAGCCGGGCCCGTTTCGCGCTAAGTACAAGCTCGTTGGATAAAAGTCCATTATTGAATGGGGACCAGTTCCTCCGAAGGCGAGGGCGATTATTTAATGCCATGGAGTCGAGTGTTAAATTGGAATAGATTGCCCGCTGAACTTTCTCTCTTTCTTCTCCCCCACTTTCCTCCACTCTTTTCTTCGACCATCTCCTTTCATTTCTTCTCTGTTCTATTATCTTACTCTTTCACTTTCGTTCTTGGGATTTATTGTTTTTCTTAGTTTGTGGAATTGTCATGGGATCAGGCGGGATCAGAATTTAACTGGTAGCAATGTATATTAATACGTAATGTAGAATATCACATGTGATGATAGAATGAGACCTCTTTGATATTGCTGGGGTTACTACGCATTTTTGTGTATATAAAATTTCTTACTTTCAGACAGAAATTTATGTAATTGAAGGTTTCAAATCTTTTTAAGTTTCCAAATGTTGAGGGCTAACTTCTAAAATTCCTAAGTTTTACAGTTTGGCTCTTCAAGGACCAAATTTCTAAACTCCCATCCTCCAAAGACCTAAATATCCAAGTCCCAAACTTGAAAATTCACATCCTTAAAATGTCTACACTCCACAAACTCAAGTTCCCAAAATCCCTATGGTCTAAAGACCTCCCCATCCAAGTTTCCTACCTACCAAATTTTTGAAATTGCAAAATTCTTACACTCCGACGTCTGATTGCCCCGAAATTTCAAGAAGTCCCAAAATTCTTAATCTACAGTCCCTATATCCCAAAATCCTAACTATCCAGACTTCTATGATCCCAAGTAACTAAAATTACAAAATATGAAAGTCCCAAGATTTCTAATGCTCCGAAACCTCTAAAATTCCAAATCCTCAAACTCTCACTTTGCAACCTACACTTTAATATTTTTACACAGTGTTCAAAGGTGTTCAAAGGCGTTCAGGGTCTCAAAAGGTCCAAACACGGCTCTGAACGAGACAATTCGTTTGTCTCTCCGTGGAAAGCGTGGTTATAGATAAAATGTGGTCTCGAATCGTCGAAGAAGGAAGAGCTTGCTCACACGCGATTCACGCGGGGCCCTTTTGAGCGCCTCCACGACGATGCAATAAATCCTCGCCGATGATCGAGGGATCCAGTTTATCGGCTCGCGCCCGTCCAGAAAGGTCACGACGCTGCATGCACCAGGACATTCATTACAGTACGTTGGAAGTAAAGGGCCCTGGCCATGGCCAACGTCTTGCCCCGAGAATTTCCATCTCGAGAGTAGGTTGCGCTTGTGAACAAAGCGTTAACACTGGATCGATTTGTTTCGCGAACGTTTCTCGGATGTTTCTTACGCTCGGAGCAACACGCTCACGCTGGAAAGTTGAATTTAATTAACCGTTTGCTGCGCGATTTATTTTCTGGCAGCCGTGCCTAATCGGGCTATTTAATTTTACGAGAGTAACAAAACTACGTTTACCGGCTAACGCTTTTACCTACATAAACATAAAGGTTCTGTTTCTTCAGTTCACATGTGCTAATTTTACTTATTAAAGCGATTAACTTTTCATACATTTTTTGCTCAATGTTCAACGCTTATATTCAATGCTTATGTTCATTGCTTATATTCAAAGTTTATGTTCAATGCTTATGTTCAATGCTTATGTTCAATGCTTATGTTCAATGCTTATGTTCAATGCTTATGTTCAATGCTTATTTTCAATGCTTATATTCAATACTTATGTTCAATGCTTATATTCAATGTTTATGTTCAATACCTATGTTTAATGTTTATGACCAATGTTCAAGTTCAATGTTCATGGTCAATGTTGATATTCAATGTTGATGTTCAATGTTGATGTTCAATGTTGATGTTCAATGTTGATGTTCATGTTCAATGTTCATGTTCAATGTTCATGTTCAATGTTCATGTTCAATGTTCGTGTTCAATATTCATGTACAATGTTCATGTTCAATGTCTATGTTCAATGTTCATGTTCAATGTTCCTGTTCAATGTTCCTCAATTTTAACAATGGTCATAGAATGGCCGAAGGTGAATAGACGCAAATATAATAGGATGACCGTGTTAAATAGCCTCGAAGATATTTGCAACGGTGTTCCAATTTAGTGTATGCCTGATTTACGGTTATGTAGGTTATCATCGAATGGTATCTAGGCATTCGATAACGATGATCTCTAACTGCATCTGGGATCTATTCGCGGAGGATATTAGCGAATGATCGTCGAATGAATATGCATCGGAAGTCTATGGTCGATTAAAAGCGACGTGCCATAGCTGCCGCGCATTTCACCTCAACAGAGCAAAACTTATGCAGCCGACAAAATATCGATTTATCGGTGCCCGCGGCGGGAATCTGCATTCGAAACTTTGGACACAGACGGCAAAATAAGCGTTCCTTACATCGTCCCTCTCTTTCCGTGTGTACACGTCTCTTATGTTTATCGCTTAGTCAGTGTCTCCGTCGGTCGCAATTTATTCGTCGAGGCCGAATAAAAATTTAATAAGCAACCAGCGACCTTCGCGTATCTCCGATCGCGCCGCTTAAAACACTCGCTTTCTTTGCAAACTGTTACCTTCTTTTTTCTTTTCCTTCGCACACTGCTTCTCGTTCCATTCTCCTTTAGTGTACTGACAAAGAACGGGGCGTGAATGTTGCGACGGGACAATCTTTGCCATGGTGCTTTAATCGAAATTACGCGGCTGTACGCATGCTAAGCGAGCGTAGATTGCGCAGGAGCCAATAATTCAAAATTCAAAAGGGGCGAAACTCGTGCGCCACGAAATACGGACCCAGCTTCCTCTTTGAAACATTCAACCGACCCGACACCCGATTCTTCTCTTTTTCCATTCTCTCCCCACATTTCTCTTTTGGTGTCATCCTTTCTCCAACACACTCACCTATGTGTGCGCGGTCTGCACTCGGATTTTTCTTTGAATATCAATGCGTTTAACTGCGGACTCAGTTATACTGGCTAGAATCTCAATGGGTAACGTTTATCTGATACCATTATATTTGACGCATCTGATGAGTCAAACAGAGGCTCCTTAATTTTAGGTCGCTTTGAAATTTTGGACTTGGAGTTCTTACAGGTGGATATGCTTGAACTTTTGTATATTGGGATTTATAAATTCCAATAGACTTCCAAACATCCAAACCCCCAAACTTCTACATTTCCAAATTTTAGAATTGTCAAATTTTCCAATCTCTCAACCCCCAAATTCTCAAATTCCAGAATTGTCCAATTTCCCAATTTCTCAACCCCCAAATTCTCAAATTCCAGAATTGCCAAATTTCCAATCTTCCAACCCCCGAATTCTCAAATTCCAGAATTGCTAAATTTCCAACCTCTCAACCCCCAAATTCTCAAATTCCAGAATTGCTAAATTCCCCAACTTCTCAACCCCCAAATTCTTAAATTCCAGAATTGTCAAATTTCCAACCTCTCAACCCCCAAATTCCCAAATTCCAGAATTACCAAATTTCCAACCTCAACCCCCAAATTCCCAAATTCCAGAATTTCCAAATTTCTCAAATTTCCAAATTTCCAAATTCCCAAAATTCCAAATTCCCAAAATTCCCAAACTTCCAAGCCCCCAAATTCCCAAATTCCAGAATTGCTAAATTTCCAACCTCTCAACCCCCAAATTCTCAAATTCCAGAATTGCCAAGTTTCCAACCGCTCAACCTCCAAATTCTCAAATTCCAAAATTGCTAAATTCCCCAACTTCTCAACCCCTAAATTCTCAAATTCCAGAATTGCCAAATTTCCAACCTCTCAATCCCCAAATTCCCAAATTCCAAAATTTCCAAATTTCTCAAATTCCCAAATTCCAGAATTTCCAAATTTCTCAAATTTCCAAATTTCCAAATTTCCAAATTTCCAAATTTCCAAATTCCCAAAATTCCCAAACTTCCAAGCCCCCAAATTCCCAAATTCCAGAATTGCTAAATTTCCAACCTCTCAACCCCCAAATTCTCAAATTCCAGAATTGCCAAGTTTCCAACCGCTCAACCTCCAAATTCCCAAATTCCAGAATTACCAAATTTCCAACCTCAACCCCCAAATTCCCAAATTCCAAAATTTCCAAATTTCTCAAATTCCCAAATTCCAAAATTTCCAAATTTCTCAAATTCCCAAATTCCAGAATTTCCAAATTTCTCAAATTTCCAAATTTCCAAATTTCCAAATTCCCAAAATTCCCAAACTTCCAAGCCCCCAAATTCCCAAATTCCAGAATTGCTAAATTTCCAACCTCTCAACCCCCAAATTCTCAAATTCCAGAATTGCCAAGTTTCCAACCGCTCAACCTCCAAATTCTCAAATTCCAAAATTGCTAAATTCCCCAACTTATCAACCCCTAAATTCTCAAATTCCAGAATTGCCAAATTTCCAACCTCTCAACCCCCAAATTCCCAAATTCCAGAATTGCCAAATTTCTAACCTCTCAACCCCCAAATTCCCAAATTTCCAAATTTCTCAAATTCCCAAATTCCCAAATTCCAGAATTTCCAAATTTCTCAAATTTCCAAATTCCCAAAATTCCCAAACTTCCAAGCCCCCAAATTCCCAACCCTCCAAACTCCCAAACCCCCAAATTTCCAAACTCCCAAACCTCCAAACTCCCAGCCTCCCAAATTTTCTAAAACTTCCTCCAATGGCATGCAGTAGCAAAGTAAGCGTTATCCGTAACGACAGTCCACCTATTACACCTATTATCAAAATAATAAATGAAGTAAATGACGCGTCCGCAATCAGGTCGGAAGCATGAAGGAAAACGTAACGGTGTAGCAATTTACTTGTTACATCGGCGCACGGCACCCGTGGCCGGTGTCTATGTGAACGGCCGTGCGGTTCGTGTGTATGCGTGCGTCGTAATGGAGAGTACGTAATATCATAAGCCACAATCGACGTTAGAGGTTATACGGATAATACGTACGTATCCAGGGATCGCGATTTGCCGTACACGGCCGCCTGTACAGCATACATATTCGTGGTACAGCCGGTAAACCCTACGGGTCCTGGCTTTTACGTGTCCGGCATTTCTAAGAGAACCGCCGCCGCTACGAACCGGTTACATTTCGAATTTCCAGACACTCGAATGCATATACGATACGCGTACTGCAACTGCGTTATTACATCATTCGCCTCGTGTGAGTTGATCTTTGTTTAATCCTTTGCACTTCATTTCTTTTACCTACTTCCTTAATTTATGAAATAGGTGAAGATAGGGGTTCATGTGAAATGTATTGCAACAAGGTGGTATTGCAACAAATATGGGGACAAATACTATATATGAGACACTTTTCTTTTATTACAGACAATAAATAAATGAGAGTGTACATAATTGACCAATATTTTTAGCAGAATTATTTATGAGATCTAAGAGAAGTGTGATGTCGAGCCACACTGGACATAGGACTGCAGAGAGTTAATAAATACATCTGTGATCTAATTTCTCTGAGTCTTCAAATATGTTACATTTTTACAGCTCTTGTCTAAATCTTGAGATGTGCTGAACTTTTCCAGCTTTTGACTGAATCTTGATGTATGGTGCACCTTTTGTCTGAATCTTAACATATGCTGGACCTTTTGTCAAGGTCTGAATGTTAAGATATGTTGGACCTTAAACTTGTGGTCATACAAAGATAGAAAAGTTTGATTTTCATAATTATTTTTATTAGCAGAAAAAGATTTGAGGCTAACAAAATTAAATGGGTACTAAATTTGCGTTGAATCGAATGAAGTGACTATGAGCAAAAGTACCGTGTCAACGCATAAACAAGGACCGAGCAATAAATCACGAAGCACAATTAGGTTTGTGCGTCGATATATTTTACTTACGTGTTATTCTATCATTTCTATGATGCAATAGATTTTGATTAATGTTAGAATTATCGGTGATTAATGTATTGACTAATCCCGATATATCTGGGTGTGATATATAAACAAAGGGAAGGCAGATCCGATCGGTTTAACGCATCACATGGCATACAAATATCCATAGAAAACATATCTATAGCGGTTCTATATTCTCATTTATCAAATATTTTTATCAATTATTTAATAAATGACACTTTTATAAGTCCACCAAGGAATAATTCACTGTGAAAACTTGGAAAATAATTACAAGTGTATATAACTCCATTTAATTGTCTTCGTGGACGTATTAAATATATAGCGGTAATAAATCATTATTAATTTAATAAAGCTGAAATTTACGAGAAAACTTCAATCCGTCCCTTGACGCAGAATATCAGAGCCTTAAGACATCAATTTTAGTATCGTGGATCAATTTTCTCCGTGAGCTTAGTCAAGATTAAATTAGATCATTCGTTTCGTCGATTGCCTCTTGTCCGCTCTTTCGTCTATCTCCACCCTGAACGCCAAAACTTCTCGGTAATTTCAACCCCGAACTCGATCTAAACGCGATCCAACAAATTGCACTTCATTTGTCCCCGCGTTTATCCGAAACGATACGAAATCGATACTCGACCCGCGACATAATCCTGCCACATTATTTCCACGCCGGATAACCGGACCCTTAATAAGTCACGTGGAAATACCTGGTAATCTTATAACTCCGTATTTCGGTGAGGAAACATTATTTCACACGACCTTCTAACGGATTATCCATTTTAAACGAGGTTACTACCAAGTTTTTGAAACGGTCTTACTAACATTCTTGGGAATCGATTAATGAAGTTAAGGATTTCGGAATTTGCAAGTTTTTTAATTTAGTTAATTAAAAGATTTTAATATTTGAAAAGTTGAACATTTGAAAACCTAAAAATTTGAAGATTACTAACTTGGACAATTTGTAAGATTCAACTGTCCTATAGAAGAGTCCATATGATTTAGATATAGTTGATAAATGATATTTTCAGTGAAGTATCAGCGACGTATCCAGAATTTAAATGGATCTTTGAAACTATCCTGTAATCATCCATGTCCAGAGTAGCGACAAGGGCTACACGTTGGTCTCGCGCCATGAATGGCAGACTAGGAAATTAGATCTTCCAACCACTGTCTAGAAATTACGAAATGTCGCGCGAGACAGCGCTCCCTCTCAACGGGAACCGAGCTGTTCCATGGAAACGCTGGAAATGAATTATTCGACTTTTCGTCCTTGGCCCCTCGTGCCCCGTCAAAGACAGTTTATGCAAATGTAACACGGATGACGGGGTGAACGTCATTATTTCTAGCCTTGCCAACTGTCAGTCGCATTGAAACGTGTCTATCTTGACACAGTCGTTAATTGATGAAATCTCGGTGATTCATGGACTTTGGAATTCAAGAAAACGATGCAACTTTCCATCGACTATGTTAGAATAACTATTGAGAATCGTGGACTGGAATATTTCTTTGAACAGTTGGCGCTTTTGTGAGTGTTTTTGTAGAGAGTCTTCGCAGATTTATTTTTTCAAATTTCAATTAGAAATTCAAATTAATAAATCTTTGATGTATTAAACCATCACATTCTGAAATTTCAAAATGTCTAAAATTATGAATTTATGAAGCTTCAAATAATACACTTACAAATCGTTGAGGTTTCAAATAGCTGAATCTTCAAATTTATCATCAAATTTCTAGATTGCCAAATTCTGAATTTTTCAAATCCTTAATACTATAAATCCTTAAATTTTCAAAATCCTAAAACTCCAAATCCCTGAATACCCAAATTCCAATATTTCCAAATCTCTAAATCTCCAAACTCCGAAATTTTCAAATTTCCAAACTTCCAAATTTCCAAATTTCCAAATTCCCAAATCTTCAAGGCCAAGATTTAAAAATCGCCAAATCCTCCAATTCCCCAATTCCCCAATTCCCCAATTCCCCAATTCCCCAAATTCCCAAATCCCCAAATCACCAAATCCCCAAACTTCCAAATTCCCAAATCTTCAAGGCCAAGATTTACAAATCGCTAAATCCTCCAATTCCCCAATTCCCCAATTCCCCAATTCCCCAATTCCCCAATTCCCCAATTCCCCAATTCCCCAAATCACCAAATCCCCAAATCCTAAATCTCCCAAATCCCAAATCTCCCAAATCCCAAATCTCCCAAATCCCAAATCTCCCAAATCCCAAATCTCCCAAATCCCAAATCTCCCAAATCCCAAATCTCCCAAATCCCAAATCTCCCAAATCCCAAATCTCCCAAATCCCAAATCTCCCAAATCCCAAATCTCCCAAATCCCAAATCTCCCAAATCCCAAATCTCCCAAATCCCAAATCTCGAATATCCCAAATCCCTAATCTCCAAATCTCCTTAAATTTTAAAATTCTTCCCTTCCTAAAATATTTGTCTCGAATATCTTTCTCAGAACAAGATTTCCTATGGTTCGATCCAATGCGCGAGCAAACAAAGTTAAAAATTGTCCCATTGTCGCGAGATGTGTTCCGTGACAGGTGGAGCCAAATGATAAATCAACGACCGTCCGAGTAAGTGTTTCTTTATCTTCCCTTTAGCTCGACGTCGTGAAAGAAAGAAAATTATCCGTTGCTACGAAGTGAAACGTTCGGACGAAGCGTCCCGAGAAAGAGAAATGGGGAAAACCGAAAGTGTGTGCGTTCTAAACGATACCGGGTCCCCTGGTAAGACAATCTTGCCACATGCTTCTCCTGTCCACTAATAGACTGCACGTCAAGTCTTTTTCCACGAGTTTTTTCTTGACCGCCGCCACGCCACACCGTTGGATTCGCCGCCACGACGATGGATAACCTCGAACCTTAACAGTCGTTTAATTTGTGTCTGGCTCCACGTTTTTGTCCGAGAAAAGTAAGCTTCTTCCAGGATAGAATAAAACACTCGTCTTGTGTAGTCTAGTTACTCGGTGGACATCTGCAGGGTGTTCTCGCCTGTATCGCGGATTTCTTTTGCGACCACCCTCGTGCAAGAACAGCCAACTAATGTCTGAGTGCCGAGCAAAGGTGTATACTCTCTATGACGCTAATAAATTGCTTTAAAGCTTTTGCGACCTACGTGGAGAGGTCAAAGACTCGTTTCTACTTTCATCTATGAGCAGGATTTATGGACAGCCTAGGGAGATCCTAGATGGAAACTAAAGATAACGGAAAACCGTGGAAAGAGTATAAAATAGAAGAGTTTGTAGAAAATTGTTGCTCTAATAATTACTCCGGGCCGAAATAGACTGCCGAATCATCCACCTTCCAGGGGTTAAGGGAAACGAATTCAGATACAAACGCGATGTAATCTATTTTTGATGGCGACGAGGTTCCCCAGCCGGAAAGTTGCCCCGAGCCTGCTGGGACAACGAGGAGGGGGTAGTTGCCGGTGCTAATGTAGTTAAAAAGTGATTAGAGCAACCCTTCCGTGTGCCGAATGTGCACCACGGTATGAAATAGTCGCAGTTTTCGGTGTTACGCGGATATAAACGATCGTGACGCAATCTAAAAACATTCTGCAGGTCAATAAACAGTGTGCGTTACGCGGAGCGAAACCGCTGCAGGGGTGGAACACGAGTCGTATGAATAAATTAGGCAACGACTCGTTTGGGGCTCGTTACAATTACATAATTCAGGATTCGACGACAGTCTCATCGGTGTTTTCTTCTTCCTTTCGTTACTTTTCTTCTCGACTCTTGATGTCCACAAATTGATGGAGGTCTCGCTGTGAAAATCACGCAATTTCGCATGAATCTCGCCGCGCAAAGGCGTCGTGACGAGCGTAATTCGACCATCGGGGGTGCTGGATAATGAGCCAACAAAGGGACGAAACTCGTGGCTAGAAGGAACACAAACAGGGAACAAATTGTCTGTGAAAATGTATCTTGGAATGGCTGCTTCTTTCACCCCTTGATAACTGACGAAGATGTTCCAAATAAAAATACTTCGAAACTCGGAATCTAACTTGCGAAAACTTTTGACGAATTACTCGAGACCGTCTGGTGAATTTACGGTTTTATAGTGATTTTATGGGACGGAGCAACGAACAAGAAGCCGGTATTAAAAAGAAATTTATAACGCTCGGTACACTCTTACACTTTCGAGCGCTGGAACTTCCATGCATTTTCGCGCTTTAATTATTTTTTGAAGCTCCCGTTAACTCCGGAACCTTTATTAATAATCCTTTTCTCGTTCAGCGTGGCATTCATTTTTTCACCTCAGACACAATATAAAACGCGTTATAACTTTGCACCCTGCGCTTTTTTCGAAATAAAATTACGCAGTCTGTATTTCCAGGGGGTGTAACGAGTACGTTATCACGAAGAGGAGAAAAAAAATGACTGCTCCGGTCGTTACATTTGTATAATGGGATTTTTTATGGTGAAAGTTCCATCGTAATTTTGCACGCAGCACATCTAACCAGTCAAAACACAGAGAACCACCCTCAAACGGTGTCACGCACGTAACCGCGGTAAGAAATAGGGGTCGCAACCCCTTCAATCGCAAGAACAAACGAGGCGCACGCATAATTTTTTGTCGTGCTTTCAGACGGCCTCGAGCTGCCTTGCAATTTTCTAACGTTTGGCCATCGCGTAATAAAGACGGGCAACCCGTTCGCGGGACCGAGCACAATGTCGGCAAGAAGCGAGCGTACAAAAGGGCGTGTCACGAGACATGTCTCGTCGCCTATTTCAACTTCTTGCTAATGTTTCTCGCGACAGGCTGTGTCTACATTTGTCACAGTAGCGTAGACACTTTTCATTTTCATTTCTTTTACCGTGTATCTACAGGCTTCTTTAAAGGTTTTGGGGAGATATTCCACCCTCTGGATATCTAACCCTTTTGCTGTTATAGACATCATTTGATATTACCATCTTGGATTAATTGCGTGAAAATGGATTATTGATTTTGGGGAGAATTTAAACTTCATATGTCCCACAGATTTACAGATTTCTAAATGGAAACACAAGTCTTATAGTAGGATTGTATTCTTCTTCTTGATTGACTTATTAAAAGAATTTGAATTGAACTATTTATATAATATTTTCATAATTGATGAAATACATTTTATTACATTGGTACTGGTATAAAAATCATAAGCCCTCGTTCAAAAAATTAAAGATCAGCTTTAAGTCTCTATGCAAAGAATTATTAAAATGGTAGTACGATCCATTTTGTACATGTTCAATGAAGTTATAAAATATGTATCTAACTATCTAACATTAATTTTTTCTTCTCTGAATGAAAAAATAACTGAATGTTAATGAACCTTCGTCCACTAGCACTCTGTGCAAATGTCTGTAAATATTGAATGAGATTCTGAGACGTGTGACATGACATGACATGACATGAATACATAAGACAAGTGTTGAATTTGTCAGACGTTATTGACAGCATACATTGGTCATCATATTAATAAAAAAGGAGAAAATTTTTTATTCTTCAAAATGAAAGATCTTTAATATTCAATATTGTTTCAGGTGAATTTTCTTGTTACCACCGAATATACCTAACCCCCGTGCATTAGTTACTGGTTTCCACATCGATTCCGTGCAAGAGGGTTCTCCGTAGCCCCATTCCTCGCAGCGTTTACGAGCTGGACGAAAAGCAGAGACACCTTTACGATCGTAACTAGCAGTACACCGTTTGTCGAGCTTCAAACGTGCCCATTAAACGAGAAGTCCCAAAATGGGTTAAGCACCGACCGGTCGAGATACATTAAAATTCTGCATAGTCTCCGAAATTATTGAGCAACAATCTTCGGTTAATGGACGCAGCGTTAACGCCGTAGATATCAAAATGCCTGAAGTGTTATATCGTGGCTAATGATACTGGTATCCAGTGGCACGATTTTTCACGCTTTCGCAACGCTGGACGCCGAGATCTATCTAGTGGGTTCTCCACGCATTTGCTAGCGAGTATCAGCAAAGCGTTCGATGGCGACGAAGCACGCTACCGATCGTACTCGTCCGTGTACCTGGGCTCCCGTGTCGTGTCAGCTTCTCGAATAACTCGTAAATCTAGCCGAGGAAAACGACACCGTTCGCCGACGCACCTTTTTCGTTTTTCCAAACGAGCCACGCTGCACGGACCCGTACGGAGCGAGACGAAACGTTTCATCAGGGACGAGTTGTTGAATCCTGGCTCTACGCCTATGCCAGTTAGTCTCCGACCCTCTCCATCGGCACGACCTCTCTTCCTTCGGATCTAACCTCTCGCTCTCTCTGTACCGGCGTTACACGCGTGTGCACGCACGCGTTCACACGAACACTCGTACGTCGATACACGCTGGCTCGGTTGTGTTCGCGTGCTTCCAAGGGAAACCAAAGCACTACCCTTAATGACTCTGACGACAACCTACCGACTCCACACTTACTTCACCTCCCTTTATTTATAGACGAAGGTGAAGCAACCAGAAGAAGAAGAGGCTGAGGGAGCAGACGTCGCAGGAGGAAAAGGTTGAAACCACGGGCGCGGTCACTTGTCCCGGGGAAAATGAAAAATGCCCGGCCCTTTGAGGATATCTGTCCACGACACGCGACACCTGGCCCGATAGTATCGGTCATAAAGATTCGCGGACCATTCGTCGTCAGATACGCCGGATGATAAAACGTACTGGGGGGGAGAACCAACTGCCACATCGCATGACCAACGGAGATCGTTCGATTTTCACCGGAATTTCGTTCGTGTTTTACCTTTGTTCTACGTTATTCTAGTTGGGAATGGTGGTTGCGCTTTTAACACTGAGGGCGTTCAATTCGTTCATATATGTGGAACTAGGCGAATTTATTTTTTACAAATACTTCAAATATTATTTTATGAAGAGTGCTGTAGACGTTATTTGATCTGGGACTCTGTAGATGTGAGGATCAGGAGATATAGAAATATACATACATATGTTTACATACATAAGTGTCGTATGTAGTCATATGTGGATTTGCAGATGTAATGATATAATAATCTGTATAATTTAAGTATATGTGAATGTGTAGATCTAGGAATCTGCAGACATGGAGATCTATTAGAAATTTGAAGATGTAAGAATTTGTAGATATAGTGATTGAACATATGCTACATATGCTAACATAAAGATTCCCATGTCATATCTTCAAACCCGTATTATATTTATAAAAACGAAATAGTTCATAATTAATAAAATACACCTCCGTTTTGCGAACAAAACGGGAAATTGCTATTTATTACCGGTAGAAGAAAAAACTAGGGGATAGTTTCCCCTTAAGGGTCCGTCGCATGATCCAAAAGGAACCCCTACGTACAGTTTATATCTAATCGGTCTACATTCTTGTAGTACAAGCGATAAGAGATAACGGTCACGTAATTTCAGCCGATTTCTCCGCGGTCGTTTTGCGATATATCGAAATGACGAAAGCCGGGGGGCGAAGACGGTGGCCGGTTAGCGCTTTCGTGCGATGCACAGGGACTTATCTTTTCATCGATTCCTTGTTAAATGTCAAGTCGTTTCGCTTTTACGAGTCGCGCTCGCTAATGAACATCACGTAACCGGCCGTGCCGAGTCGATACGACGTACGACGTCAACGTTCACCTCTGGTTGCACGCCACATCATATTTTCGCTTGGACGAACCGAACGACACCGTGATGGATAGACGAGATCATTTTTACGAGGATGGTTACAGAATACGAATGACATCTGTATTTTCTAGGCGTTCGTTTATCTTTCACTTGTGAGCAATCGTTTCGAAAGCTTGGGACCTTAAGAAGGACGTTGATACATTTCTAAAATAATTTGTTAATTTTTTATGTACAAGATTCTTGTATTCATTAATTTTTAGAATAGATTACTAAGATCTTTGCCGACTTTCACTTTGAATTTACTGCTAGATATTATAATAAATACGAAACGTCACAATGATCATATTACCACTAAAATAATCTCAGGAAAATAAATCATTTTTTTTTAAGAACAAATTGTAAATTATACACGTTTCAGTTACATGTACTTTCATGAAGTATAGAAGTTCTCAAAAATATACAACTTCAATTGTATATTTCAGAACGAATTTCTTTTCTAAAATGCCTAGTAACAAAATATGTATTTGCAGAATGAAAACGGACGTTGAGAAGCATATCCTGTACAAGTGAATTTTAGGATCACATAACCGATACCAAAGCTGTTTAAATAGACGTCCAGCAACGGTGATGAAAATTAGGAGCATTTCGACATGGTGCTCGGCAACCATAAGAGTATTTCAACTGTTTCCGGATTACATGGCCTCAGAAGTGACCATCTCAGTCGGTCCACCGAGGGAACAAGGTACCGGGAGTAAACTTAATTAATAGAATAAATTTCATGGGGACTGTAATCTCGCGTACATTTACCTTCTTGCGAGCGAAAACGAAGGACAGGGGGTTGCTCCAGGGGGTGGTGTGACGCGAGCGAACGTGGAATTCCCGAGGTGATTTACGTAAGTGGCCACGATCAAGACTAACGAGAGCTAATGTCGGATGCTTCTTGTCGTGACTAACAAAGAACCGGGAAAAGACAGCACCATTTTCAAATAAAGATAGCTTTTTAATTGCGACGGAGAAATCGGTGATACTGCTGGCTAATGAGTTTCTTGAAGCTTTCTAAATTGCAACGTTGAAAAAGGGTTCTTTGATTTTGAGGGAGTCTTAATTATTTTATCAGGTCCCTACATTCATAAATAACTACATCTGAAATCCCTACATCTCCATATATTCCCAAATATATCCCTGAATTCCGACATTACCAAATCTCATGTATTATTAGATCTTCACATCCCTAAATTCTGACGATCAAGGATCTCTGTATTACCACATACCTACATTTCCAAAGTTCTATGTCCTCAAATCGCTATGTCTCTAAATCTCAATGTCCCAAAATCTCAGCGTCTATATATTCCTATATATCCCAGAATACTCCAAAGTTTCAATGTCCCTTTGACACATTTCTAAGTGAACCTTCAATCATCTTGCAAACCACCCCTAAAAAAAGAGAACTGAATCAGCAGAATTCAGAAGTGAACCAAGGTCGTACAAAATCAATCGTAAGAATAGAATGTAGCTCATGCGCAGAAATGTTAGCCGGAGTCGTAAATCGCAACGAGGTCGGTTCGACGGGGTTGTTTTCCATCGGTGATAATCGAGCGTTAATTGGCTGCAGAGGGTGGTTACGAGGCGAAAGAGGGCGGCAGGAATTCGGCGCCGGTGAAATTTCCGAAAATTTATGGCGCGCGATGCTCCCGCGAATTTCGAGAGCCAGGCGAGAAACATCTTAACGAGGGGTCGGGCTATCGGCGGGCGGATGTGCGTTTTACTTCCGGCGGTATGGGGTGGAAACCGGTGCACCGTGCTACCTGCAAAATAATTGCACCCTCGACAGCAATGTCCCGTTCGCGGTACAGGGACAAAATCTTGCCGACGAAGACGGTGTACCTGCAATAACGAAGGCATTCCCTTTAGTCATTGCGAGATGCACCGAGCAGCCGGTATACTTCAATAATTGGGCTTTGGCATAGAACATCCTTGCCAGAAAGCAACGGCGCCCGTCCATTCTCGTCGGAATAGTCGACGCCCTGCGTCGCTTGACAGTCTGGCTCGTTACTGATCCAACCGAGCGGTTCATTCCGCCCGAAAAGTGAGCCAAGAACGTTTCGATCAACATACACCATCGTCCACAGCTGCTGCAAACCTGCATTTTCTGTCTGCTCTCGAATACAGCGTGCTTCAAAACATTTGTACAGAAAATTGGAATGAAACCTTTTTAAATAAATTCTGACAACATGACCTTCTCGGAAGGAGACACTCATACTCATACTCCTATTCATACTCATACTCAGTCATATGCATAATCATATTCACAGTCATATGTTCATAGTCATATGTTCATAGTTATATGTTCATACTCATATGTGCATAGTCACATGTTCATAGTCATATTTTCATACTCATATGTTCACACTCATATGTTCATACTCATATATGCATATTCATATACACACTCATACTCGTGTTCTTACTCGTATTCACAGACTAACATTCTAGCACGTTGCACAAACAAATTATAATAGTTCGCAGCAAATCCGGCCGATTCTCTATTAGAATTATAATCTGCTCATAAACTATATTCATCAAGCCGTTCGTAACCGTGCCTCGGTTAATTTTTCTGGCCGTTTTATACACCAGCCGGTAACTATTTGCGGCGAGCAAGCTTGCAACGGAAAGTGAGAAATGGCAGTTGTAACGAAGAGAAGCGGGAAGTTTAAAGGTTTTTCATGGTGGCGGGGTCAGATGAAGCTGGCGGGAATAAATTTCTCGGTAAATTCATGATCGAGTTGCCTCAAACGATTTCCTTCGTCGAGACTAGACGTACGCCCGTATGTCTTCGAAGAAGGCGCCTTTTTTTAGTAAGACTCGTTCACAAAAAATCGCACGGTTTAAAACACGGTTTCAGGCACGTCGGCGTATAACTGTTACGTATTAATGGTACGAGGGAATTATGTGCAATGAGCAATTGTGTTTTATTGACCAGCTGCAAGCTCGCGCGTGAAAATTCCAGTTGTAATTTTGTCCAGCATGCAGCTCACGTCTCGCGCATTATTTAAAACACGCGCCCACCGCAACGGGCCTGGAATAATGACAAATGCATTTTTCGGACAGTCGACGACCAATTTCCAGCGAGACCCTTGTTTTTCCGCCGATTTGAATTTTGTGTCACGATCGAAATCCCGTCCCTTGTTATCGAATACAATCAAAACAAACATAAAAAAATAAATAAAATATCCTAGATGATAGAACACCTCCAGGTTCACCAACTTGAGTTATAAATCAGATGTATGTGGTCCATGGTATACATTAAAACTTGTACTCTGCCGAGGCTAACACGTACTCGGGGGACCCACCGTTTTCTCTTGCAATAAACTGGACTCGTGCCGCGAACTTTCGACTCGATGACCTGCATAACAGAATTGTTTGCCTTCGAATATTGTCTGTTTCATGAGACAACTGAAATCTTCCGAAAACTGCAGAATTTAGTTTTCATGACATCAATTAAACATTCGAAGAGTCAATCAGTCAAAGATTCGAAGACTCAGAAATTAAAAAGCTGAGACACCAAAGTCCTAAAACAGTTCTGAAATTCTAAGATGTTCAGAATCTCAATGTTCCAAAATTAAAAAATCCCAAAATCTCCAAATTGAAAAGTACCAAGCTACCACAGCCCCAAACCTTAGACCAAGATCTGTATTCTAAGAATCCAAATTGGAATAGTACCGAATCGCAGAATTTCTAACAGTGGAACGACAATGTCTGACCCCGTGTAACTGTCAATGAAAAGGAACACGCCAAAGGCAAATAATGGTTGCGGCTTCCGGCAAGATGGCAATTATCGTTGAGCAGCGAGGATCGACGCCCGTTCAGCGACAAGCCGAACGTGATAGTCGGAACAGCAAACACCTTGAATGTATGTACACACGACACAGGCGAGAATTATTGCGTCCGTGATAAACGGCGAGGCAGATTACGCGATTATGGAAGTAGGTCTGTTGCTTGGAGCCAGACGACCAACCACACGAGTTGCAATCTCGGCCGAACGTTAAGCACGGAACATCGAAAGCGCGGCTAGGCACTCGGTCGTTAAAAAGGAACCTAAGGTCTAAGGGCATTACTAGGCTGCCTCGAGTGGCGAGTGATTTACGATCGAGCTTCCCGGGGGCAGGAAATTCGTTAGGGGAATCTCTGGGATTCGAGATGGGCTTCCGCACGCACCGAGCACCACCGTTCAAGATAATGTTAACGAGTCCGTTGGATAAACGCGCGCTACTCCATGGTTCCTCCTTAATAACCCCATGTCGTGACTTCCTCCACGTTCGAGTGTCTGAATCTTCAACGATCCTCGAGGAGCATCTCGCGTCGATAAACTGCTACGAATTCATCATTCCATCTCGTGCTGTTCTCGAGCAAAAAGGATGATGATTCTGGGCGCCGGGGATACTCTCATGGAATTCAATAAACGCCGACGATTGTTACAGAGTATGCTGGTCCGAAGATGGGGCATCTGGAGATCCTTGTATAAGTCTTTGTTTATAGTTTAGGAAATGTGGTCTTAGACTTTTAACAATTTCCACATTACTTACTTGACAAGTTACCAAATCCACATGTTCTTAAATTTTCTAGCTTACAAATTATCACATTCTCAAATTTTTTTAATTCTAAATTTGTAAACTCTCAAGTACCATTTTCTCAAATTCCCAAATTCACGAATTTCTAAATTTCTAACTTCTCAAATTCGTAACCTCCCAAATCCCTAACCTCTCAAATCTACAATCTCCCAAAACCCTAACGTCCCAAAATTCGTAACCTCCTAAGTCTCTAACCTCCTGAATCCCTAACCTCCCAAATATCTAACGTCCCAAAATTCCTAATCTCCTAAATCTCTAACCTCTTGAATCCATAACCTCCTAAATCCCTAACCTCTCAAATCTTTAACCTCCCAAACTTCTAACCTCCAAAATTCCTAACCTCCCAAATCTCTAACCTAACAAATCGCAGGAATTTTTCAGAATCTTTTACCCCATCGAAAAGAGGCCGCAAACTGTAAATGTTAACTAGTTTTTTACAGTTCCATTTATAATTCCAAAGCATAGAGTGTACCCACAGCTTAGTTTCCAAGTAAAACTGTAATTGCACGTTGTACTTGCAGTGCGCCAGAAACAACATAGTAGAAGATGATCCTCGTTAGGTAGAGATCATGTTGGCTCATCCCACTTATCACAATCATCCCGGTACAGTATCCTGCAAGCTGTCGAAACGGAATCTGTAATTGTTCAAATAAGAAATTTCAAAAGTGAGTTGCAATCATAAGCAAACCAGATGATTTATCACCACAAAGTTATCCTCTATAACACTTGATATGCGTAAAAATTTGTGCTTCGTTTCAAAGTTTGATGATGCGTGAAGTTCGTGCAAAACGAACGTTACCTAGAAAGCGATCGGCTTAAAGTGGAATCAAATAAAAATTATTAGAATCATTAAAGATTGCGCGATACCCTTCTGATCCCACTTACGGGATGATACTTGGCCGAGATATCGCGATGATTGGTACTCGACCACGGATAGAACGATTCACTTTGATAGTTGGAAAGTTCGATTTTCTCTTCTCTGCGAAATTATTTCCATTCATTGCGGTGCATAGTTTCGAACTTGCCGATCATTGATAAACGTTACAACGGATTGGGGCAACAAGTGACGTCAGCAACACTGCTCACTTTATACAAAAAAGTGTGTTTTGGATAGGCTCTTTACAAATTATTTTGACTGCTTTTATTCGCATTTGTTTAACTGTTTATTCTCTTTTTTCAAGTTTTTGAAATATTTAATATTTGAGTATCTGTTGAGTATCTGGAGAACAGTATCTTTTCATAAAATCATGTTTGTAATTGGGAGCAGTTTTTAATTGCGTAAGAAATTGTGTCATTTTATTTTTTGACAGTACGAAAATCATCCCCCAAAATATTACGTTGGAAAGCAAGAGTTACATGACGCGCCATATTTCCACGCGCCAAAATTTCTATGCGCCGTAATTCCACGCATCGAAATTTCTACGCGCCATAACTCCACACACCGTAATTTCCACGCACTGCATTTCCACGCGCTGTAATTCCCACGCGCCGTAATTTCTACGCGTCATAATTCCACGCACCGAAATTTCGACGTACCATAATTCCACGCACCGAAATTTCTACGTGCCGTAATTTTCACGCGTCATAACTCCACACGCTGTATTTCCACGCGCCGCAATTCCCACGCGCCATAATTCCACGCGCCGTATTTCTACGCGCTGAAATTTCTACGCACCGAAATTTCTTCGTGCCGTAATTTTCACGCACCACAACTCCATACTCTGTAATTTTCACACGCTGTATTTTCACGCGCTATATTTCCACGCGCTGTAATTCCCACGCGCCGTAATTTCTACGCGTCATAATTCCACGTGCCGAAATTTCGACGTACCATAATTCCACGCACCGAAATTTCTACGTGCCGTAATTTTCACGCGTCATAACTCCACACGCTGTATTTCCACGCGCCGCAATTCCCACGCGCCATAATTCCACGCGCCGTATTTCTACGGGCTGAAATTTCTACGCACCGAAATTTCTTCGCGCCGTAATTTTCACGCACCACAACTCCATACTCTGTAATTTTCACACGCTGTATTTTCACGCGCTATATTTCCACGCGCCGCAATTCCCACGCGCCATAATTCTACGCGCCGAAATTTCTACGCGCCATAACTCCACACTCCGTAATTCCCAAGTAAAACACATCGTCAATCTCATTGACATATGAAGACATATTATGAAGAAACACATCTTTATGACACTAACATTTAAACTATAGACACCCTTCTATTGAAATACCCTATGTGATAAGGAGTTTCAAAAATGTACGAGGTGCGATCACTTAAGTCCCCTTGTGCAGCTATACACCGATCCTAAAGCCTCCGCCATTTTTGGAAAGCTTCCTAGAAGTCTTCTTGTTGGAGCGTGTCAAGCACCTGCTGCGATTCGCGTTGAATCTCGTCCACCGTGTCAAATCGGCACGTGTCAAACAGGGTTCCAAATCTGATGAATACGGAGGGTGAGGAAGGACAATTTTCCATGTTTCTTTTTTTTTATGTCCCTCTGTTCCAATTTGGAGTCCATCGTGATTTCGTAAAGGAGAGCGTAACTTGTATAACACAGAATTCAATGAAGATATCGCTTCCAAACTTCGTGTCATATGTCTCGAAGATTGTTATTCTTATGTTCTGCAAGCGCATGTCAATCGTGCCATTCGTTTGGTCACAACAGACACAATCCCGGAACTTAATGATGACACCTCGTATACATGGAATGTAATGTGAAAAGACTTGCATATTTGAAAAAATGATAAATTAAGAAAGCGATTAGGCACCGCAAGTGGACGCCATTTGCGCAGGATGAGTTCGCGAAGTGTCCATCGTCGATCTAAATGACTGCGACCGCAAAACATCGGTCACACAAGCTATTTCCGTTCTTCCAACAGGTGCACGTATTTCAAACTTCCGTTTTCCAACGCGGAACAAACGACAGATGGATCGAGCGTTCAAGGGATAGATCGTTAATCTTCTCACGGCATTAGCTCGTTTCTCGTTAGTTTTGCATCGAGCAGCGATGGAATCCGCTCCTCTAGCAGAAGTCGCGTATATATACGACAGGTACATGGAATGTTTCCGTAAACGCGACGTCCCTCGAGCGCTCCCCCGGAGGACTTAAATTATTTTGATTCTAGCGGAATCGCAGTTTTAACCGGGAGAATACGAGAGGCGGTGCTGGTGCAATCACCCCGGGATACCTCGTGTAAAACTCGCCTCTAAACGCTCGGAGCTTCCCCTGTCCCGTGATTTTTCGTCTTCCTACGCGGTCGCCGGTGATTAATAACATCTTAGCGCGCGTTAAACGCTCATGCTTCTTCAGATTAGCCCGGGCAAAAATTGCCAAGTTTGAATGGCCGCGCATGCTCGCGGCCACCAAACGAAATAAATCACTTTGGGAAAGGAAAAGGGGTCCGACGCGTTCCAACGCTGTTTCGTTCGCTTCCTCTTTCTGAATGCGACTACCCTCTCTGTCTGTCACCTGAGTTATGGCAAATAAAAGAACGCACCGGAGACCGTTGGCCCCAACATTGTGCGCGACCGTAAATATTATTTTTTGCTATGCACAAGTGACGTCCTCGAGAAAATCCGCCACTTATGCGATCCTCGAGGACCATGCGAAAAATTCTGCGAGGACCCCTGCTTCGCTCTTCAGATACACCTTGTACCTACCTACGCGAAAAAACGGACTATTCCTAAAAGCCCTTTAATGAGAAAAATCGCTAACTATATTATGTTTCGTGTTTCTTAATTTCTAATTACTGTAAACATTGAAACTGACATGATAGCATTGAAATGTTCAGGATCATTTCATTTACTTACATCCTGAGTAAAGATTGATCATGACTGTTCTTGCTATATAAATGACTTATTATGTAACGATAAATGTACAGTTAAATAATAGTATACATGTTCAAAGAGATGGGTGTACTCTTGTTAAAATGAACAGTAACTATGATTAGCAAAAATACAATTTCATACACAGCTCAATTTTGCAAATTTTATAAATCTAAATTTGAGTTTCATCAGTTTAAAAAGTTTAAATCTGGCGTTCGATAAATTGTACAAACTTCAATATTTTATAAATTTTACAGACTTAAATTTGAATTGTATGAATACAGATGTAAATATAAATTTTATAAATTTAAATTTGAATTTGTGAAATTTGATGAATTTAGTTACGATCTGAATTTTATAAATCCTATTTTCCTTTGAATTACAGTACACGAATTTTACGTAACATTAGATTAAACAGTAATTATAGTTCACAGGAATGATCGATTTAATATGCACTATTTAATACTATTTCCTTCTGATCTGACCAAACCATCCGCGGGATTATAAAATTAATGCACAAAGGGGAACAGGAGATCGAGTATTATGAAATTTGTAAATTTGATGGATTCGATTTCACGCGATTATTTATTAATATAACATTCAATTTTATGCGGCAGAGGTGTATTTCGAGTCAGCAGCACAAGAGTACGGAAATCCTATACGATCCGTACAATAATATCACGTTCGAATATAAAATTGTTACTCCGCCACGATTATCAGCAATTTCAATGGAATTACGTTAAATCATCGGCACGTATCCAATGATTTTAACGTCGTTATTAAACACGGAAATGCTTAGTGTGCGAGGGAATCGAGCAGCGTGATTAATTATTAGCCCCGCTAAGTTAATGCTCGCAGCGTTGCATCGAAATTGCTCCCTGGAATAAGTCATTAAATTAAATCCTACTAAAGGGCAGGTATTTGGAAAATGTTCTATATTACAATAAATCCTTGGCGTGAGCAACCGATGTGTATTATTATATTATTTAATATTACTATCTAGTACAATAAATATCGTGTATTTCCATTCTATGCATCTATCAATCCTATTATAATGAAAATACAGGGTGTCTCACAATTAATGCAGGTCACTGAAAAGGTAGCTGACGTGATTCTGAATGAGATTTTCCTTTGTAAAAATGGGGTTTGAAACTTCGTTTTCGAATTATTAAGGAATATAATTTTTCACTTCGTAATTTCCATGCGCTGTATTTCCACGCGGCGTAATTTCTACGCGCCATAATTCCACACTCCCTAATTTCCACGCGTTGTATTTCTACACGTCGAAATTCCTATGCGCCATAATACCACGCATCGCAATTTTCACGCGCCATAATTCCACGCTCTGTAATTTCCACGCGCTGTATTTCCAAGCGCTATATTCCCTCGCGCCGTAATTCCCACGCGTCATAATTCCACGCGCCGAAATTTCTACGCGCCTTAATCCACGCGCCGAAATTTCTATGCGCCATAATTCCACACGCCGAAATATCTACGCGCTGTATTTCCCACGCACCATAATTCTATGCGCCGTATTTCCATGCGTCAAAATTTCTACGCGCGATAATTCCACGCGCCGAAATTTCCACGCGCTGTATTTCCACGCGCCGTAATTCCCACGCACCATAATTCTATGCGCCGTATTTCCACGCGCCAAAATTTCTACGCGCCATAATTCAACGCGCCGAAATTTCTACGCGCCATAATTCCACGCCCTGAAATTCCTACGCGCCATAACTCCACACTCCGCAATTCCTAAGTAATTTATATTAAGAAATATAAATTTTGTTTAGGCTCGAAGATATTAATAATATTTATTATCAGTCGCACAAAATATCGTCACTGAAGTCATCTGATTTAAAGAGATAACGCATACCAACGAAGCAGAGAAATACACAAAAGAGCTCGCACGAACGCGAGTGTCTCGACCATTACCGAAGCAGTCAGTTACCGTAATACAGTCTTGCGCTTATAAACGCAAGCTGTGACATCGAAATAGAGCGTACGAGACGTTCTTACTAGGATCGTTCGCCTCCACATGACTTCGAGCTTCGACGAGACGCGGAGCACCGTCTGGAAGCAATCCAAAAGTACGTATTACAATTTATGGACGAGTTGAGTACACGTGGATTGTTCTTACGACCGAATGAACGTACACAGATGAAGCTGAGAACGCTGCCTCTGTACAGTATATTAGAAAACCATTTTTGTAACGCTCTACCGAGAATGCGATACTGAAATCGCATGGAAGTTTTAGGGAGAGAAAGTGCGCTGACCTTCTGGACGGATTTTTAGAACGTGAGGTTATGTGAGGTGTGATTTTTAAACTTAAGAATTAGTGAATTTAATTTGTGGAATTGGAAGTTGGGAAGTTTTGAGATTTGAAGATTTGGAAATTTAAAAATTTGGGAGTGGTGAAAATTTGGGTGGGGATGTTTTAAAAGTTGGAAGTGTTGGAGATGGAAATTTAGAGTGTTGGAAATTTGGGGGAGATTAATAATTTGCAGAGTTGGAAATTTGAGAGTGTAAAAATTTGCAGAGTTGGAAATTTAAGAGTGTAAACTTGGAGATTGAAGTTTTGGAAGGGTGAATACTTGAAGGTTGAAATTTGGAAAATTTTGTTCGAAATGACTTCGAACCCAAAAATTGAGTCATACAAGCAACGAATTCGTTGTACGTGTAGAAAGCTCGGGTCCAAGAATTGTTGACAAAGAATTTCTCGGAAAGTTTCCTAGGCCGGAGAATACGGAGAGCAGTCACGCAGATACGAAAGAAGAGGCGAGGATCTCGAGAAATCCGCATCGCGAGGTGTTAGCGGTTGAATAATGTAACGGGCATCGGGCTGAATGATTTAAAAGTAAAAGTCCTGAGCGACGTCACCCAAGCAAGGGTAGAGACGATGCTACGGGGTGCGAGAAACGAAAAGTTTTATGTTATTCCATGCTGGGGGATAGACCCTCTGGAGGGGTGCGAGTAAGAGATTAACATGGAAAGTTTCAGGGTTGTTGAAGTTTGCATCGGCTACCAGAAGGGAGAGGGCAAATGAGCTGGCTTCATTCTTTCGCCTGAATGGAAATGGAAAAACCTTCTGTCTTTCGATTCAAAATAACGTACCGAGAACTTTTCTGTTCAAAAATTTTCAGTTTATCCATATAGAATGAGTATTTTAATATATTTGTCGTCGTTCATTACTTCATCGTTTACTTGGTTGTCATTTGTTGACTTCATCATTTTTTATCTTGCAATCAGTAACAGAAGTAAATAACTTTGTCGTTATTCATTTACTTCATCATCAACAAAATGGGTAACTTCATTATACATTTACCTCATCAGTGAACTTCATTATTCGCTTACCCTATTAGAATGAGGCATGTGACAAGCCTAATGGTAATTTTAGATAATGGTGATGTTACTAATAGTAAGGTAACATGACAAAAAACTTCATTCTTATAAATTTACCTCACCATGAGTGAGGTAAATCACCTTCCAAAAAAAGAGATAGCATGAACGATTTACGTAAGACAGAATATAGTTCGTTGACACGACATCGATAACGAAGTATTCGCGTCGGAGAAATTACCCCTTTATCCCGTCTGGCTGTCATTTCTGGGTCAGCACGGTGTATTGCATTTTCCTGTTGGACATTAATAACCCATAAATAGTGGTCGTATGCGCACGGGGACCCCCTTAGCAGGACCATCGAGGCTAACTTCGGTGTCGTTCACGCGCACACGTGCACGTGTTACACGAAGAATTCATTTCACCGGCTTGCCACGGGATAAGGAATGGGGTCCCGACCTGCCCGACCGTTTCACGCCTAACACGGTACAAGTCAGATACCACGTTGTAATAATAAACATCGCAATTGCCATGCATTGCTTTCGCGGTAGTCACGAGACCACTCCCAAAGTCGTTTGTCGGTATCAAGCGTGTTCCGTGTATCGCTCATCGATCCTCCTCGACACTGCTTCTGAGGGACGGACAGGGTGTGAAATTAAACGCGAGACAACTCATTTCATTCTTATGACACGGTATTATTTACTGCCCTGATTTTTATATTTTTAAAAGCATTTCATGGATGATATTGACAGGCTTCTATTTTTGACATTTTTGTTTGTGGAAGGCATGTACGTACAAATTGATATGTAGTTTATTTTGATGGTATGTTTAATTACATTTGTCTTAAGTAAAGCTGTCGGAGATATCACACTGGTCAATTAAAGAAACATGAATAAGGTTGTGGGTTGATCAATATTAATAATTTTTTGAAGCTTTGTATCAACTCCATACTTCGTCACTTTCAACATATCGACCTTCTACTAAGAACCTTATCCAGGTCAACCAATAAGACATGCATCTAGAATGTATTAACCGGCTTTATAGGAAATTGTATTTATTATTTGACTGTTTTGTGAAGCAAAATTTTGCTTATACCTACTGTAGCAATTAAAGAGAAATTCAAATAATCGTGTCATTATATGTTATCTATAAATCATTGACATGCCTATATGTATGTATATTTTATATATTTAATATACAATAAACCCCATATAATTGCATTTTATTTTTGTAAATTTAACTGAATTAGAGAAGGTAGGGTAAGGTTTAAGGATTGAAGCTTTATGCGATAATTAAGTGGAATTCCTTGGCGACGAATGAGTAGAAGATAGAGACGTAAGAAAATACAGGTAGTATTACTAAACGCGCAATCAAAAGTTTGACACCGGTAATTTCTTAAAATAACGTGAGAATCAATCTTCCAAATAACAAATCGTGCATAGCAACAATTTATCTTGAGCAGCAACGAAGTTGCAAATTGAAATGCCACCGGAGACCGATTGTATTCAAAAACACAGTGATATCTACCAACATTAATCAGACGCGAGTTTCGCGTCGTTCTCTCCAATCCACTTCCACTATTTCTTTCCATGCTTAATTTACGACGCAATGAAACACTATCTTACGCGTCGTTCCGCTGTATTTTACTGTACACACCGGGAATGCTTCTACCGGGATTCTCCAAATATTTTATTTCCCTCTAAATATCTCCGCAAACGTCACGATTACAATTTTTTTATTCGTTAAAAATTTTTAGGCATCTGAAAAATCCACGGACGTTTACACTGTGTTAACAATTATTATTACCGTGTAAAGATTGTGGAGGTATTTTATTAGTCGTTAGATTATTTCCCGTTAGTTTACTACGCGATAGATTAAGTCACATGTTAAAATATTACGAGTTAGATTACTGTCACTACACTCTAAGTTATCACGTGTTATATTATTAACCGTTAGATTACCATGCACTAGATTATTAGGCGTTAGATTACTGAACGTTGAATTACTATATACTAGATTACTGCGCGCTCGATTATTGCGCGCTCGATTGCTGCGCGTTAGATTACTGCGCGCTCGATATTACTACGCACGGAATTACTATGCGTTAAATTACTACGCGTTAAAATATTGCACGTTAGAAATTACAATGCATTGGATCATCATGTGTTGAATTGCAACGTGTTAGATAACTGCATTTTAGAAATTACTACTCATGAAATTACTGCAGATTAGATTACTACCCGTTATATTGTTAGGCATTAGATCACCACACGTTAGGTCACTACGCGTAGGTAGGTCACGCATTGTATCTCATGTATGTCATCAGTGATAGTGATTATAAATCTAATTTAATTAGATAACGTGTGTCAAACCCACGTTAGATTACTACCCATATTGTTATGCGTTAGATCACCACCAATTACGTTTGATCGTCAAGCATGAAATCTAGAGTTGATTAAAGCACACACTACACATTAAATTGCCACTCGTTGTATTGCATCCGTTATATCCTAACTTTTCCTATTCCTTTCGAACCGCACGTCATTCAGCAATTTCGCAACTGCAGATAATCAAAGGAACTCTCTCATGCTCCTTTCCCCATAGATGATTCTATCTCGTCGACACGTCGATAATCTACCTCAGACGATCAAACACATACGATCTCGTTAAGCCCAGTGCGATAGTTGAAATGGGTTAACGATCACTAAATAGAGAATTGTGTCACGAGCGTTGAAACGATGGCTCGACGGATAACGCGATACACTCGCGATTTCTGCCGGCGGATCACGGACCGGTGACAAACGCGTTTCACCTAACTCTTGGATTTTTATCGCAACGTGTCGTTAAGGGTTTCAATTAGACGTCGATCGATGGAATTCGTTCATGTGTCATTCTGTGCGGAGGAACATTTTTATTAACGTGGCCAGTCATGCGTACGATGCTGCGGGGCATATTCGATCGAAACGAGTTAAACATTCGACGTATGTTCTGTATCGAAGCAAAGGGCGTATGAAATTTTGCTTTATAGTGATCCGTGACGTGTATGAATTTTATTAATCTTCCGTTATAATGGGAATATTATGGAAATAATTATGCAGTGTCGTTTCTTTTTCGTTTTATCGCAGCTCCGTTTACGTTTCGCGGTAATGTGCGTATGAAACATATCATTAAATTGTTAGGTATACAACTACACTTCTGCAATCCAAATTATATATAGGTATGATAATATACCGTTATTAAACACAGTTCATTTAATTAATACAACCAAATTATAAGTTATTGTATGAAATTTACTTATCCAAGCAGTTATCTTACGTTATAAAAATATAATTCGCTTCCCGGCAAATGACACATTTACCAGGAAAGCAACCATGAGCTGAATTTCATTCGGTCACGGATTTTTCAAATATTCGATGATATAACAAAATCCGATGCAGCACAGGTCTAAACGAATTTCGCTTAGAATTTTGATTTACCCCCGTAAGAAACGAACGCGAAGAAAGAAAAATGGAATGCGATTCCTTTGTGCTCAGCCCGGAATAAAGAATCGAATGGTGGCGCAACCGAAAAGACGTGCAATTTCCGCGGCAACCCGGTAATTTCTTCCGTAATTTCTCCGCGAGTTGAATCTTCTCTTCCGTGAGGAAGCATCGTATCCCTCGATCGCGGAGAAACATAATTTTTGCCGGATGCAGCGAAACGATACGGAGAACGAACTCGGTGTCGTAATCGTGTTTTCGCGTGTTACCTAACGGATACACCTTTTCAAGAGTAAAACGTTCGATTCGAACGATGCGATGATAGCGAGGGCGTCTGTGGAACGCACGCTTTCCCCCGTGAAATCTCAAACTCGCGGCCATTCGCGGAGGGCTTTAAGCATCGTTATCGCCAACCCACGAATTATTCATTGTCACGTTAGACAATAGAGATTACTTTATCTACGACGATGCGAGGACTAGCGTCACGTACTTTCTCGTTGTAGAAGACACGTTCCATCGAGGCGGTACTCCGCCAATTGTAATTTATACCCTGATGTAGTTGCCTAATACGTAGGCTATTTCCAGACTTGTGAACCGGCCTTTAAGGCGACCGTCTTCAGGAAGTATCAACTATGACGAATCGGGCCTGAAGAGCTCACCATAAAGGTATCGAAACCGTGTTCATTCGCCTGAAGCTATCAAACATCCTTCGATGTACAGTTTATATTATACAGTTTATTCGTACACTGATATATTGCAATTTAAGTAAGTTTTATAAAGCAATAATTTTTCTCATGAAAACATGTTTGTCACACACTATGTACAGATTAACAGTACTTAATCTTTCAATTTCATTTTTTAATCTGTTAGTACATCATTATCCTTAAGAGCCCTCGAATGTTCCTCTCGTTTGCTTTTCCTATAAATAATCAATTTAAGTGAATTTACTATAATCACCGTCTTACATTAAATATACCTTACACGCACGAATCATAAATGTATAAACTCATTCTAACAATAAAAGATGTATATTAGAAATTTCACCTACGTCGATCTCCGTTATAGTCTTTAAAAAGAGTAACAACATCTGCTCGGTATTGTACACGTCCCCGATTTCTGCACGATTTCAAGATTCCATTACTCACGGTACAGAGCCTACACTTTTATCCTTGCACAATATTGCAGATAACCATCTCCGCTCGTAGCCGTCGGATGACGAGTCGTATGCGAACAAGTTCGAGCGTAAATCACGGCCATAAATGCCCAGGTATCGGTAAGCCAATGTCCCAGGAAGCAACATTAAACGCGACATGGAGACAGCGGTGATTGGAAAATTCTTGGCGAAGAATTCGCAACGACGCGGCGTCTCCTTTGGAAAAGAGGGACCCATAAAATCCGGCGGAAAAACGGTCGTCAAAGCTGTAATAGGAAAAATCGTCGACTTTCACGCGGAGACATACGTACTATACATAGATCGTATGCGTTTTCCCAGACACTCCTTGTTCACTTAGCCAAGATCTGATAGCGGCTAACTACAATCGAAGTTTTCTCTCCGATCGCCGCTATTATTTACAATATAACGTGTAGGCGAACGTGCACGCGCGCGAGCGAGTTGCATGCCGGCTGTCGATGTATGCCGAACAGATTAAACGGATATACAGCTAAGACACGGAATATGGCCGAACCATAGACCGTGCTGCCTCACGGGGTCAGGATTACGACACATTGGATCAACCGCATGCCTTTTGAGCTCTGCAAGGTTCATTCATCTTGCTCGCCGGGTACTGCCTCTCCAATCTACGGCCGATTATGTATTACATTAATATCTAAGTCAGGCTACCTTACTGGGGACCAATGCTAAATACGTAACCTCTTAATACCTCTGATATCCTCTTCTGACTAGTTCGAGACTAATTTTCTAAATGCAAGTTGTTTTACAATTTATTTAATCATTTTACTTAACCTATAATTTTGTGGGCACCGTCATTTACATCTACCGGATTATTGCTTCATTAAGACTACTAGAGGAAGGTGAAGTGTTAGGCATATTTCAACTTCATCCTTGATTATACAAATTATTAGAATTGAGTCCAAAAACCAATTGCAATAAAAATACGAGTCAGGTTTATCATTCTCGAAGTAGGTCATAGGTTAACAAATCATGAAAATTGCAACTCAAACAGAAAAATAAATTTTGTTCTAACTTGTATAGTCCCAAAGAAGCAATTAGTAAAAATATTACTACTCTCCATAAGAGTATATAATAAATTGTCTTTAATTGCTCTAATTAGTATTTATACCCGACACGTATATTGCCAAAGAAAAAAACGGCTAAAATTAAATCTGCGAAGCGAACCAGTAAATTGAGAAATGAAATTAAGAAAATCAATTTGCGGTAACCTTAATAATTCACGAATATTTCATTAACACGGTTATTTCTCGGTCCAGGTTGATCGAAAGAAAATGGACGATTCTCATAAAATAGATTCGATCTTTGTGTGCCGCAGCAAGAGGAGCCAGCCCTCTCTCGATCATACCATTGAATTACGATCCACCATATATAAATTACAATAAGAAGCCGGTTACGGCGGCAACGGCAAGTGCAACGCCTTATAAACCAGAGGCCGATGCAACGAGGACCGAGGTGTGCGCAGCCAGGTCGAAGACAATCGGAATCGGCTCGTATCGAGGGCTTATCTACTTAATCTGGCTGCGATACAGCACGCCTATAAATACCGCGATTCGTAGCCGCGGGTCGTACGCGTCGCATTCATCTCGCGATCGGTTACGAGTGGCTCGTGTACGCACGCCTACGCCGAAAATCGTTATTCATCGCGGTAATTGCCCTCGCGAACTGGCGATATAAGCAGGTTTCGCTGACGAGGCGAGAATTCAGGGAGCCTCGTTATCGATCGTCGACGACCTTCTCGATCTCGATCCGTCGATTTGTAACCGAGGAGAGAATCGATTTCATCGTGTGACGTTCACGCTCGACCCTTCTCGACATCGATGGAAAATTGCAGCATTAATCCTGCTTCTGCGTGTCTTATTGCTCGAAGAGGAGACAAATACGTTCGAGGTCCCGAGCTGAACCGCAAAACCGATTCGTGGCGTTCGTACCACGGAAAGATTGGATAATTGAGCAGCGATGAAACGGCCGGCTTAGACGGAAAATAATAACCGTTTCTACTTTGTAGCCCATTAGGTCTCGTTAACGACCGCCTGTCAAACGGATAATTATTTATACTGGCCCAGGAAAAGAATCGTGTTTGTTAGCCGGTGACCACGCCGTGAGTTACAGACACGCTGATATTCGCGCTGCCCCCTCTCGTATCGCCGTTTTACTACACCGTTGATATTTATGTGTATCGCGCCATGCATCATATCGCTTCGGTCCCGTATTGTATTTATGGCGGACGCACGAAAAATGGCACAATTAACAGTTCCAGAATGGGGCGCGCAGCTGCTACAAAAACTAACCCCCCGGTCGAAATTCATTTTCCGATATCCTGATTAACGTCCACGATAATTCCATCGATATCTTCCATGGACGAATTAAAAGCCATTCGGGGAGGAATCGTATCTTCCTTGTCGACGCACGATAGATGTTGCAGTTAAAATTCATCATACCGTCCAATCATTTTAACATCTTTTATACTTTAATTGTCTTGATTACATTAGGACAATATACCATAATCATACTAAGATTGTCCCCCTTCTTCTACAAATTCCAAATAAACTCTACAGTAAAATAATTGTTCGATTTCGTTCAGCATGTCTCCTCAGAAAATTCGAAGAATACAATTATACTAAATTGCCAGTAATATTAAATTCATGTTACATCAAGTAATGTCTCCAATTTCTCCAAACCAATGTGAAAGTATTTGGTCATTTTTATATTCTTGCAAATCGTAAGTTATCAGCAGAGCCTTCATCGTTAAACGATTTCGTAAATCGAAAAACCCACCCAGTAGCTAAGATACGGAATTCGAGTATTTCGCAAAACAGCATTGAGCCAACACAGACAATGAAGTAACCGGAGCTAATATCAAATATAAAAGGGCACGTACAGTATGTACCGTATTAAGAAACCGAGTCCACTTCGTAAACGGCATTGTACGACAAAATACGTATCGTGAAACACAAGGAGGTGTATGTATTTATGACTGTGCCATGGCGGCGTATGGAGTGACACGCGTTAACAATCCCACTGACGATTTGCAGCATGTAGTCTACCCACGCTGTCTACGGGGCCACATGGAATTGAAATCTATTGTCGCGCCACACGTAGCCGTTCGCTTTGGAGAACTTCCCTTTGAATCGAATCCGGTTCGCTACCGTGCTGTCAGCTAGGTAAAAATTCTAACGAACGTCGCACGGAAACGACACGGGTACAACAAAACCCGCTGTATATTTAAACAAAGAGTTTCTTTAAAAAGTCTCCGAGCTAAGAGACAGACGGGGAGAAAAATCGAGCTCCTTTATTAAATTTTTCCTATTCAAATGAAATATTTTAAATGCAAATCTACGTGATCGTTGATAAGGCAACGAAGATTCTTCGATACAACTGAAGGAGGCATCGTTGAAATGTTAACGTTTCGAGGCTGATCCGCGTTTTGCATGCAAATCAAAACGGAATAATAACAGAGACATGCTTCAAATATCATGAAACTGATCGCGTACTGGAAAATGACTTCCAAAGTTATGTTTTATACATTTTGTGGTGAAAATATCGTTCACGTACGTAAATTAATGTTATTCATCCACAACTACGTTATTGAATTCTGTAACGCTGTGATCATGACTAAAATATATTTATAACATATGTAGCATTAATATTTGCAACAATAATAAAATACTGAATTTCAATCGATTTTATTTTGCTTCCAATTTTATTTTCGAGTTAAATCAAAGTCCTTCCCGGTTTAACACTTCATCGAATTCGACGGCTTCCGTAAAGAAACAGTTAAATACTCAAGACTCGCTTCTCTGAAAGTCGACCAACGTTACGACGCCGTTACATCATGTACGAACGTTTCTTCGCCAAAGTGACCAGCATGTTACGTGTAAAACTCGTGGTAACACCCACGTTCGCCTTCAAACGCTTCATTTCGCTTCGCGAACGACCTTTAAACGCTCGCTTCCCTCCTCGTTTCGTTGCTTGTCAAAGAACGCGAATCGATTCTGTCGACATTTTTACATTCGCGTCGTATTTATTTTATGTTTATACAATTCACAAAGCTGCGAGTATTTTTTAAAATACTTCTTCGAAATCACATGTATAAATTCTACAAGTTTGCTAGAATTTACATAACCTCATTTTAGAGCTTGACGATAATCGATCTTGCTGTTACGTAGATTGTTAAATTAACTCGCTACAAGTTTTAACCGTTATTGTCATCTATGTGTGTTTTACTAAGTTGCAAAGCATTTTTTAATTTTAGGAAATTGTTATATTTATATAAACGAAAAATTAATGATTCCAATAAAGAGTAGATGTACTTCAAAGAATAGAATGTTTGGAGTATCATGAATAATGAAACATCAATAATAAAACATCATCAAGAATAAAAGATTAAATTTGATTATTGCAGAAAAGTTAAGTAGGAGACCCACACGTGAAGCATGCATTCGAGAGTAGGTTAATTATCTGGTACGTCAAAAGTAGTTAGGTTCCGACAATAAATCAGCAGATTTTCTGAATTAAGATAGCTAAAGTGCCGGTCGGTTCTCAGCTGATAGCCGCAAAGTGGTAGCGGCTGAACGGCGTCGATCAGATAGCGGTACCCCGGATCGATTTTGCCATGGTTGTTTAACAAAAGTACAAGGTACCGCGAGGAATGGTGATTTATGGTAATTCCCGTGATTGTAGAAAATAAGGGAACAGAGAGACGGACCGTGTCAGCGATGAACGGAATCGAGATGCAGAAACGGTCGAGTGAAAAAGACCGGCGAGAGAGAAGGGAGAGAAGAAACGAAAGAAAGGAAAAATACGAGACGCGATTGGCATTCGGTACCACAGCACCCACTTGGTTCGTGTAACAGGTATACCAAAGGTACTAACGTAATTACTATGTACGTACAGACTGGTCCCGTGTATTCGCCCTCGTATAGAAACTACGCTCGCCATGGCTAATCCAATTAAATAGCCAATCAGATGGTCGATACGGCGCGGTTAATTAACGGCACATTCTTATGCATGTACCTGGCAATCTCGTTAGGTCATATACGTACATACGAGTAGCCGATCTACTACTTATCATTATACTAGGTGTCCAACAGTGCTTGCTGTGGATTTACTATGTGATGTTTCGAATTTCGTAATGTATATAATAGTCACACATATGTACATACCTTGGATCTCCTTCAGTGATGTAACCTGCAACAAAATAAGTCGGTGGTTAGAATTAATCTGATTGTAAGATGGTCAATTATAAATAGTATAGCAAACTCACAAATTATTACAATATTTTTATGTTATTATATTTTATTGTGTAAGTGCAGTAAAAGCACATATGTCACTGCACATAACATGTATCTCGCACATAACCGCATCATAACATAACATAACCTTATATTAACGTGAACCTAAAGTAATATAAAGTGTCCAGCACCAAAGTACGCTATAATCAGTACTAAAAATAAGTAAATGAAATGACAAATAAAATGTTATTCAAGTAATCGAACAACAGCGAAC
The DNA here is from genome assembly GCF_050947335.1 of Megachile rotundata. Taxonomy (NCBI): domain Eukaryota; kingdom Metazoa; phylum Arthropoda; class Insecta; order Hymenoptera; family Megachilidae; genus Megachile; species Megachile rotundata. Next base: position 5,995,371 of record NC_134991.1, on the reverse strand, counting down.
AGCATGCATGGAACGCATACGGTGCGTCAATCTTGAAAGCGTTAAGGATCGTTCGACGAAAACGCATGGTGGCATAAGATCCGTTTTCAGAGTAAACTCATAAATATGCAGTTTGTTATTCCGTGGCTAGCGTGGCTCGCATTTTTCCTGCCCTCCACCTTTTCTTCGACACGGTACACGAGAGGCGATTGAAAATTCATACGACTCGAATCTTCAGAGACCCCTGTTTATCTTAAACGGATATATCGAAGTCGACACAGTTTGATGCATTGCATAACGTTAGTTCATAGCCGTATATTAATATTTTATCACATGTATCTTCCAAAATAAATCTTCGGATAAAACTTGTTAATATGCAATTTTGCTCATTTTTTCATACTTGTCAGATAATTTAACGAATTACACAAAATAATTGATGAGACGATTATAACGAAGGGTCTCATCAAAAATTCATGCAGCCATTTTAACCTCTTCGAACTGTACCATGAATAATATTTTATAATACCTCAAAAACTCCGACATTTCGTGACAAGCTACTACTGAAAAAATATACGGAGCTGGTAAATTAACAATTGCTGGTAGATTAAAAATTGCATAAAGATTAATCAAGATTGATTTTCGCAAGGGTGGTCTAAAAGGAGCTTTCTACTGTAAATAAATTAGTAGCGGAGCATCGATAGGAGGCACGTGAACCGGCGGTGAAATCGCGAGGCAGAGATCGGACAGGGCCAAATCGCTAAAGATCGACGCGCGATGGTACAGTCGGCTCGAACTAATTATCCGTCCATAAATGGAATAGAAACGTTAGCGAGCGCGTACTCGGTCGCAAGCTTGCTAGATCTAGCGGTTTAGCGCGAGCGTTAAATGAGGACGAGACCGCTTTGCCTCGGCACAAAGTTCATGTGAAAGGGGAACCAATGAGCATGAAACATGCGGAATATACACGCGTCCACAGAATTCAGTTCGTGTATATTGGATAAAAGACACAAACACACACAGATCATGCAAACGCTTGGAGACTTAAGGAGAACTGAAAACGCTCTTTGTACGATGATCCGCAAATCTAATGGGCATCTAGGCAAGATTTATCAGATTGCTGCTCACCGTTAATCTAACCGCCGGATTGATACGTGAAATTTTCCACCGGCTTAAGTTGTCTCTGTAGTACCATTGAAGTTGTCCGTAAATTGTTTCGCGAACAGTCTGGGAACTATGAACTCGCATACGTATTGATTTACGTTCTCGCGTGGATTCAACAAGCGGTCTTGTTACAGACTTCTATATTATTTATGAAGTTCTGTTGGCTGGCTGTGTGTCACGAAACGTCACGATTCCGATGGCGTTAAGATATAAGTAAAAGAACGGAATGTCTTCTTTCGAGCATCGCCTGTTACCGTCGGTTTTGTACTGTCAGTGAGTCTGGTACTCTCAAGACAGATGCGGCAACCGTACAGGACTCTCGTTAACTCTTAAATCTTCCTTGTAGAAAATTGACATTTTTAATTTCCACGTTCGATGATGTTTAAACTCTTAGAACACTTGTACACGAGTACACGCGTTTTTTCCATTTTACGAGGTAGTCAAAGTGTTAAATTGGGCTACGCTCGTTCTCTTTGGCACGATCGGTCAGAGAGTCTAGGAAATCGCACGTTAATTTCCCTTTTTTTCCCCCTCGTGTTCCCTTCTTTCTTCGTTTTTTCTCTGGTATCTCCCGCTATCCGTTCGCCACAGGGGAAATTGGTTTTTTCCATTGCGCGGCGACGAGCTGGCACGAAAACACACGGAATACAGGCAACCAAGTCGGCGATGCCTTTTTTCCAAACAGCAAAACCTCGATTATACTCGAGGGGAGTGCAAGTGCACCGTTTAATCGCGAAAGAAGCGCAATTTGTCGATCCTCCCATTAAATTGTTTCGGCTTTTCGCTGAATCGTTTCCACGTTGCCCTGCGACTTTCTAACTTCTACGTATCGCTACGGTTCTCTACGAATTATCCGATTCAATTCCATTTTTGCCGGCTAACACCGATTCCACCGTCCTCGTTACTTTGATATTTAATTTTTTATTTCAGCCTCGCGAATTTGGGACGCAAGGAAATTTGTAGGACAGTTGGAAATTTAGGGATTAAGAATGTGGAAATTTGGGGGTTAGACTGTTAGAAATTTAGGGACTAGGTAATGTTAAAATTTGGGGGTTGATCAGATAAAAATATAGGAATTAAGAATGTGGAAATTTTAGGGTTGGAGAGTTAGAAATTTAGAGACTTGGAAATGTGCAAATTTGAGGGTTGATCAGATAGAAATACAGGGGTTAAGAGTGTGGAAATTTGGAGGTTGGACTATTAGAAATTTAGGAACTTGGCAATGTGCAAATTTGGGATTGTTCAGTTGAGAATTTAGGGAGAATTAAATGGGAGTAATTAGGAAATTTGAGGAAGTTTAGGGGTTTGGAAATGTGGAGAAGTTGAGGGTTCTGACACATAAGAGTTTCGAGGTTTCAAACTTGATTAAATGTGAGAAATTTCGGAAAATATCAATTACAAGATTTGAATAATTAAAAATTTTAAATTTGAATTCATCGAAATTAATTTTAGAATTTTTAAGTGTCAGAACTTAAATTCAGAATTGATCTGAAGCTTCAAAGATTTTACAAGTCACTGTAAAAATATTAAAATCCAGAAACTTGGGTGCATTGATAAAATTGGAGAATTGTAGAACTGAATATGTGGAGAAAATCTTGTGAAGGTAGGTCTTCAATATCGAAGAAGCTGCACGCGCAGCAGCGTTCCATATTTATGAACAGAAGGGATCAGTAGAAGCGAAAGGATTCTCGGTGTCCATCACGCTCACTGAATGGCGCGTGAAATTCGTACGAGACTGTTTGGCTAATGGACAGATAAAGGGTCTCGTTGACAATCTTTGGCATTTTCAATCCTTTAATGCACGTCATAAGATACTGATAAGGCTTCCCGAAAGAGGGGGAGAGGATCCTCGAGCATCAGGCTACGTCCTTCTCGGGATCCTTTCACGCTCTCGTTTTGCATGTATGGTCCCCCACACGCTCGTCAGTCTCTACATATACGAGTTTGCGCTATTCCCTTCGAGCAATCTCCGACGGTACTACCAGGGCTGGACAATAACTTAGATAAGGGTCCAAAGGTTCGCTTTAATACCGTGATTTTTCAAAGTGGCCGCATGAGAAAGCTCGGTTCGACTCGCGGCGACCGGAGCGTCTGAAACACGTTCGGAATCGGTGTCTCCCATTTCTGAACATCGCGATACCTTTCACTGAAACGGCGTACTCCATAGCGCGTTCTTGGAAATGATCTTACAGTCCTTGGATGCTCGATTTACTAATTTATTCGATCACCGTGCATTCTGCCGGATAACGACCGGGTCAATCATTCGACTAATCGTTGATAACTTCTATTTAGCTCGGTTCTTGCGTTTGGAGTCCTGAATATACTCGAAAACGAGGTGAGTGGCTCTTAACAAAACGATATGTAGCACCGAAAACATTTGGGACATAGAAGATAACTAAAGTGCACGACGCGTTTATGTTGCAAATTTTCTCAGAATTCTTTCAAATTGGTCGGAGAATGTAATTAGTTAATCAACGTTCGAGGTATCTCGACTTCTACCCCAAACGCGATACGCTTATTGCGGAGAAGTGGTCACGACAGATTTTCCTTGTCAAAGGACAAAAAAGGACAAAATTGAAGAAGTCGAAGACATCGGTAAGAGGGAGATCCAAAGGGAAGAAGAAGGAAGGAGAGAAGAGGTCAGCAACGGGAGAGGTAGTAGGGAGAACTCTGGTTCTGGAGAGGGTTTCAGTATGGGCATGCACGATGCACGTAGCGAGATAACTGGTTTCGCGGAGCCTGCTATCATGGCACTCTAATTACCAGCCATTACACCCGGCGAACCCCTCTGAATTGTTGCGTTCTCTACCTACACTCGTACTAACCACTCGACCACCGAGACCGGTGTGCCCTGACCGCAGCTTTAAATGCAGAATTAATATACCGGCCGGCACTCATTTTGTGCCGACGTTGTTGCACGTGGTTTTCTTTTACCCCTACTCTTACTCATCTGTCGCCGTTCTTTCGCCGTATATCTTCCCTTCTTCGTTACGCTATTTCCTTCTATTCGTTCGTCTTGCGTTTATGATGTACATTTCATTGATTATGACACTTGCTAATTCACTCATCACACTCGTTCAACACCTTGCACTATTTTCAAGAGCTAGCTTTCGAGTTCATTTATAATTTTTATGGTCAATGATTGCAGATTATCGAATTGAACATTTCGACTTTCTTCTACCGTTTTAATATTGTAGCTATTAGTTCTGACTGATCTGACGATAAATCGTAGTGCAAGGTGTTAAGTGTCATACACCTAATGGAACTCATTCATTTAAACCATGTATCTGTTTACAATTTCAATCATAATTTCAATCATTTTTATAAGCTACTGAGTCTTTAAGTTTCTAGTCTTAGGGACCTAGAAATTATTCCCTATATCTCGTACTCTTCAAGACATCCTCTGTACAGTTCGTTCGGAAGGTCCGCAACATCAGGTACTTAAACGACAATCCAAAACTAATAGGACATAAACTTTGCATACGTAGTTGCATATCTAACTTAGAAATTGTTCGTTCTGTCTCGTTTTACTCTTCAAAAGATGCTGCCCTGATACCGACTGTCCATCCAGAAGGTTAGACTCCTGACAGCAACTAATGAGACCTAAACTTTGCGCACATACTTGTCCATCAAACTTCAAAACTGTCCATTCTGTCTCGTTATATTCTTCATTAAGAAATACTGTCCTATAACAACTGTCCAGAAGGTCGGCGACGTACGGTATCTTTAACAACCTGTGTCATACGTAACGAATTATATGAATTCTAAAAATTTTACATAAGTTGTAAAAAGACTTACATATCCGATGCAGGCAAAAGTAGCTATATTACTTAGGGTTGCGTGCTGTACGTACAGGGAAGGCGCGAGGAGGGTTTCTTTTTATTCATGAAAAAACCGGCAGGAGGGGACTCGTGAAAGATAATACAGACACTTCCTAGAGCAATTTCATTTTCGGTACATCCTCGCCGCAGGACAGCCCGGGCTTTAATCGGTTTTCGTCCTCGCGAAGAAAACCGGGCTCCGGAATAAAAAAGAGCCTCTTTTCTTCCCCGAACCCGAACAGTTCAACCCCTCTTTCTCGCCTCCCTTTTTCTTCGCCCTCGGTGTACTTACTGCGGATGCAGCACTTTTAACGGCGAGCCATTTCGTCAGGAGAAGAAAACGGGACGCGCGAACAATCGAAGGAAAGTTGAGACGTACATTTGTGCCCGGCCGCTGACCATAAAGGCGTCCATTCACCGTAAGGATATTACGCGAGAACGGGCCCGAACGATTCTCGTCCATTTTGTCGCTCGTACGGCCACTTTTTCATCGGACAAGGAATATATTTGCCGGACGAGCAATCCCTCTTTCCCGCAGCTTTTTACACCGTTCGATCGGCTTCCTGAGAACTATCGAGCTTTTTATCGAGCCTCCGTAAGAGTTCTGGTAAACGTTTTCCTTTACCTGTTACAAGTGACGCCGATCAGATTTGAGACGAAGAATATCTTTTTACGTCGATTATATATGAAATTGGATATCAACTATTTCATCAAATTTGTCATTTCAGCGTTCAGGGTGAATTAATTTTATATTTCTATGGCCGGAAATTTCAGAGTTGGGGCAATTAGAACTTTGGGAGAAGGATGGAAGAAGGACCTTTACAAATTTTTAAATTTAGAATTTGAGAATTTGGGGAACTGCAAAGGTAGAAATTAAAAAATTTAGGGTTTGGGAATTTAGAAATTGGGAGACGAGAAGTAGATCGAGACATTGCACACTACTTGCCCGTGAGGGTACAATTGCCCATCTCACTCGTAGAGCATCGACCGGTTAAAGGATCCAGACAAGCTAATTTATCGAAAGAATGTAGCGTTGGCGAGGGGTGATACGTGGGCAGCGGTTATCAGGGCGAGCCAAGCCGACCGACTCTAAATGATCTCTCGTATCGTGATTTACCGAGACCCCCTGGGATCGTGACCGTTTTAGGGCTTCGTCAAGTGACATCTTCAATGTTGAAATGCGGTTTCGCGGCCACTGAGTCTTACTCGACATTTATCCGCGTGAACCAATTCACAAACTTTCAATCAATACCTTAAAGAAATGTCTTATTCGAAAAAATGCAATTAGTGGTAACTTCATTTCCTTCAGTATGACTAGTTTAGTCAATGTTCGATGGATTTGTTTGGAGCTATTTTTGATGTTCAAAGAAAAATAAGATAATACAGACAAGAAAATGAACAATTAAGAAATCCTGCTATGTTATTTATTCACGAGATAAAACTTTCTTATAAAAATTACAAATGACTGCAATAATACATCTACACCTTTCGAATCTTTTAAAAATTTAATTCAAAGAAAAATACATCTTTCATTTCTCCATTCACAAGATGTCTCCTCGATCATCGTATATTAAATCCCGTGGAAAATGAATTAAGATGTAACAAACGTTAGTACGGCTATTTAACGAGCCAAGAGGAGGCCACATCGAGTAAGAAAGGAAAACCGTCGACAGAGAAGGATATTAAAGAGGAGGCTACCGTGTTTGTGCGCTCGCGAGACCCTCGACAGTTTCACTTTCCATCTCGCGTAATCTCTTTGTGCGAGCACGCCTAAAGTTCAACAAGTCGGAACGCAGCAAAGTCGTTACCGCTAATTTTTCCAGCATCCCCGGTGCAATCTGTGCTCCCTCATCCCACGCCGTGCACCTAGACGGGAAATATAATTGCGAACTACGGTAATGACACGCGTGTCGGCGCCGCTAATGACATTTTCCAACGGGGTACATGTTTCGTTCGAAACACCGTGAATCGAGTAAATTGTGACCGAAGTTCAACCGGTAATGGCCGATAAAGAATAACGAAGATGGCGGCTGATGTTGCGAAACGCGTTACTCGAGATAAACATCAAGGAATAACCTAAGCACTGCTTTGGGGCTTAACTGCCTCTGAATCCTCATGAAACCGAGGCTCCCACGATTCCTTTCGTTCTAAATTGTTCCTTTACGAGAAACAAGTGGCACGATGGCTAATGGTGGAATCTGGGGACATCGATGAAACGTCTTCGCTGTGAAGACGGGAAATTAACTCATTATTAGAAGAGACTTGAGGCTTTCTTTATTAGATTTTGTTATTTCTTTGGATCTTGCTATTGATACATTTACTTCCATAGGTTTCTTAAGGATATTTCGGTGCATTGAGAAAGATATTATTGTAGGTTATGTTAGCCTACAATAATAACATAACCTACAATAATAATTCTTAAGTACGTTGAAGAGGAATCGGATTAATTGAAGAATTTGAGGAATATAAGGATTTTAGGGATTGGACAATTTGAGAATGTTGAAATTTATCTGTTTGAGGATTTAAAAATCCAATGTTGAAGAATCAAGAATTAAATTCTCGAATTTAATTAACCGAATCTGTCTGTAATATTGGAATTAATTTGATGGATGAAAATATGAAATGGAAAGTAAGTAAGAAATATGGCGATAAATGTGAAAGTTAATCAAGAGGCGTCTGATGATAAATAATTCGTTAATATCGAAGACCATCCGGTTCGTTTCTCGTCGTTTCGTTAAAGATTCAATCGACGCTTCAGAAACGACAGTCGGTCGCAGTTTGCCGGATAGGATTTCAACGGTGCTCCTTGATGCGCAATGGAAAAATAATTTATGCTTTTCGTTATCGGGCGAAGCAATCGCACGAATACGAGCGTAGTACGTTAAATAGAAACGGGAGGAAGACGGAATGAACGGGAGATAGAAAAGAGGAGGCTGAAAAATAAAGAGAAATAAAATGGGGAAAAAGTGGAAAGTGCTCAGCCTTTACTCATTAGTCTTTGTACCTCTGGCAAAGAATAACAAGTTCGAGTTAACCAGGCGTTTCTAAAGTCTTACGCAAATGAAGGAAAGAAATGAAAAAGGGAACGGGACAGCATCTAGAAATGGAAAGTACAACGCGACGGAGTACAGCTTAATCAGTCCCGTGCCCGTTCAACGTTCTCTTATTTCGTCTTTGCACCGGAATACGGGATGAGATTTATAAAAAGGGAACTCCCGGGCGTTCCCACCAACGGGACCTCGCTCCCGGAACACTCCCTCGAAACAACGAAAATAACAGATGTAATCGAACGTAATAATCCGGCGATCGACGTCGATTAAGTTCTCTCGGAGTTCCTCGGAAAAAAAGGAACATGCTCACCGACAGCTTGTACCTACACGATCGTGTTCTTTCCGAGTACTTTTTCTGGAACGAACGACGAATTCCCGGAACGAAAGTTGCGTGGAATGTAAATCGTCGAATTTCATTTCTACGACGATACCAGTCGGTGAAATAAAGAGGGTCGGGACGAATTAAAAGAAAGGAATAAGAGAAAAGGAGGTGGAAATATCTGGTAAAAGGACGCTTTGGATATCAGGAGACGCATAGAGTGGCAGAGTGCAGCCGAATCTCGGATTCCTGGAAGGGACGGCATGTAAATGGAATTAAAGCTTTTTTTAAATATCGCATGGGGCTCCCTCGCGACGTCCTCACTTGTAATTAGCATTATTATCTCGGGGCAACTGTCTGCGAAACAGACCGTCCCGGCCGAGAGCAAGCGCTGCGTGACTGGCACCACAGCCGGTGGGAATTGAAAAAGAAGCAACCTTAATCGCACGTTCACCGGCTTCGAGAGACGTCTCAAACTCTCTCGTACAGGTATTTGCTAATTATAAACGACGGAACTGACTGTCCTACGTTTCTATACTTCCCTCTTTTGTTCTACTCGCGAATGCGCTTTAGCTATGTCCGTCGCTTCGAGAATTCGCCCATAGGCTCTCTGACACTTTCGCTTTTAAAATAATGTCCCTCCTAACGTATACTTTGTAAACGCTATTATATTTCACATCTATACATTTCTAATTTTCCTCCCTTGACAGTTTTCTCATCTTCTATAATTTCTACAGCATTCCTGTATTAGACAATTTTGTTCCATTTTTTAAATATTATATCGCACATGATCGCTTTATAAACTTTGTCTATTATTCAGAATTTTAAATTAGACAATATGTAGTTGTTTATAGAATTTTATAATACATAATGCAGTTTACAATTTAAAATAATACGCAATGCATTTTACAATTTAAAATAATACATAATACAATTTTGTAATAAATAATACATTCATTACGATTCGTAATTAGTAGGTCATTATAATTTGCGTTTGTAGAATAATCTGTTCTTAAGTTTCCTAAAACGATATGCAATTAGAGATCCTTTCAAAAAATTTTAAGCTGATGAAATCTCTAAAGAGGTGGAAACGCTGCTATATGGATATTCCGCCGCATCTCATAATAATAAAAGCCTCGTTGTTAAAATAAGCTTCTCCTCAAGTATATTATGTGCTTATAAATGCTTCAGCAACAAAAGGGTCTTCGTTTATTGCACTGGAGCATTATGGCTACTACTGAATTCCGAACAGTTTAAACCCCTCACGACTTCCCATTTCAATGAATCTTTTTGAAATAATATTAATGAAAGCGAAAGAAAATAAGAACAATTATTACCAAAAAATATGGGGCAATAAATGACACACTTCGAAATTTGGTATTATTTTTTTTGGTATATGTGTACATTGTAATGGGGACATATATGTAAGTATATGTGTGTATAATATAGGATACAAAGGTAAAAAGTAATTGATGAGACAATTTTTTTAGACAGTTTATATTATTATATTATTATTAGCAATTAATAATAATAGTTTATATTATTATTAGCAAACTTTCATGTGACATACTGATCTAATGTTTTATAAAAATAATATAATCTTTTATAAAAATTTTATAACCTAACCTAACCTATCCCAACCTTTCATATCATCGAATTGCATCTGACTTGGTGTTTCTAAATTCAACATTTCATCTCTGACCATCTAATAATTCTATAACAGTTCTGAAAAAATTAATAAACTATAAAAATCATGTCTTATATGTACCAACCTACTAATAAAATAAATTGTACAAGCAATCTCCAAATTTTATAAAAAAATAATTCTACAAATCCAAAAAAAATTAATGACTCAAATCACAATAAGCACACTTATTTCAAAATGCATGTACCACGTTTCGTCAAATAAATATGGCTGAGTGTTAAGGAGGGATTATTCGCTTGTTCGACAAGAAATGAAAAGAACCACGATAACAAAAAAAAAATGGCACCGAAACAGCGGACCAAAACTCGGACGGCAACACGAGTTTCTCGCTTGTTCTAAAACGCGCGAAGCGAAATTAGACATGAGGCAATGTCGGACAAGCTGTATTCAACCATTTCAATCCGCCTCCCGCGGGAAATTTCTTCATTTCAGAAAACAAAACATACCGCAACGGTGCCTCGTTAATGTAACGAAACAGCGTCGCCGGAAACGGCGCGCTAAAAATTGCTCTCACAAACGTTTACGGTCAGACACCGCCTACTTGTGCTACTATTCAAAAAAATACAAAAAAGGACTTAATTCGTATATTCTGTAGTTTATACAATTTTCATGAATTTATTTATTCGTTCAGAAAAATATACGTCACCGTTATACATCAGCTTTTAACTCTTACATTTTTAATTCTGCTTTTGGGCTCACGTTCAAAAACTAATATTTCAATGTAATTTTCAAGAATTTATTAATTAAAAAAAAATAGAGATTACTAGTCATTGTGATCATACATCAACTTTTAGCTGCTTCTTAATGTTTTTTTGCATCCATGTTCGCGAAATAATATTTAAAGTAATTTTGAAGAATTTATTTATAAACCTAAGGAAACTTGAACATATATACTTTATTTAATCACACATCAACTTTCAGTTATTATTTTAATTTTGTTTCTGAATCCACAATTTTATACAAGTTTCTGAGTCCACAATTTTATACAACCTTGAATATTTATTAAATTGAAGAAAAAATAATATACGATAATGCGACAATTTTTGCCTATTACATTTTTAATGCCACATTGGAGTGGGCGTTCGGAAAGTGACGTTCCTTTCATATTTCGCTGCATGTTACCATGATTATCGTCGACAGCACGAGGTAAAAATGGTCGGCAGAATTTCGCGAATAATATTAATTGCATTACCAGCCGGGAATTCACATCTGTCAACGGCGTTTTCATAGGTTTCCAAACGATCGGCCAGCGTTGTTTTTGTATCGTCGCAGCCGATCCGATTGGAAAACGACACGAGTGTCAATTTGACGCTCTCGCATGCGTATTCTATAAAGTTTGCAGAGGCTGACAGTCGCTTTAACGGCACCAACAATGGAAACGTTAATTTACAACTCGCCCGCGTTCACGATGACCACGGAAAATCGTTCTGGTTGATGGCTTGCGAAATAGCCTCGAGACCGTATCGCGTTAACCGGCATGTGCACTATTTTCGCAGTAGAGGAACGATTTCATGTTCGTATTGCTTCAAATTTTTGAATATGACTCGAACCTCTATCTTTACAAATGTTCATATATACATACATGTATAATCAAATTCTACATTCCCAAATTCCAAATTTTCCAAATTCCAAATGTCCCAAATCCCAAATCTCCCAAATTCCAAATGTTCCAAGTTCCAAATTCCCCAAATTTCAAATGTTCCAAATTCCAAATTCCCCACAACCCAGATCTTCCAAATCCCAAATCTCCCAAATCCCAAATCTCCCAAATCCCAAATCTCCCAAATCCCAAATCTCCCAAATCCCAAATCTCCCAAATCCCAAATCTCCCAAATCCCAAATCTCCCAAATCCCAAATCTCCCAAATCCCAAATCTCCCAAATCCCAAATCTCCCAAATCCCAAATCTCCCAAATCCCAAATCTCCCAAATCCCAAATCCCAAATCCCAAATCTCCCAAATCTCCCAAATCCCAAATTCTCCACATACCCACATAACTCAAATTCCGCCAAAAACCCCAAACTCCACATAAGATCGCTTAATTAAATTTCGAAACGAACCTCATCCAAAGCACAAAAAATAGCCAATCACGTAACGGTACGTCTAAATATTTGCGAAACTTTCACGAATGTCTATAATCAAGTCTGTTCTAAACGCTGGAACACGTCGGCGAAGCATGTGGCGAACTTTTCCCGGAAGAGCTCGATCATCCGTAATCACCGATGCAAATCTCACACCTTGGAACCGGGTACACGATGCACCGTTCGTGTGCACGAGGAGAAAGTACGATTTTCGCAGAGCGTACCCGTACTGTCGATAGAAATCGTCTGCCTGTACATTTCGCGTGCTCGATTAGGAAAAATATCCACCTCATATAGAAGCGTGCTACACGCTTATCTCCAGCTGCCATTGCACAACTCGACTGCTAGCCAATTACACTTTGATACGGTCACAGGCAAACTGATTCGAAACAGTATAATGAAACGTTAATTCTGGGCGAAATTATATGATACTTTTAATACTTTAATGCTTTGAACTAATGATAGTTTAATGCGTTTTTGATCGATTGATCAGATCAAGAATATTCTTAGGTTGTCTGTGATATTGGGGATGATCTAAAATGATGCAGAGTATGATCTAATGGCTGGGAGATTGTATTGCACTTATTATTTTATGGTAATATTAATTTTATGTTCATTTCGTGAGGTAGTAAGTGTATATTAGATTGTGAATGAGTTTTGAGGTCCTTGTGGCAGTGTAGATAAAATTGATATTCTCAATGGTTTAAAATTTCTAAAAAATTATGTGGATGACATTTGATCATTTTAAAGGTTTAAAGATTGTGAAGATTCTTATAACTCAAGGTTCCAATATTCTGACGTCCCAAAATTGCAAGGTTTCAATATCACAGAGTTAGAATATTTCAAAGATCCAAATATTCCAAAGTTGTTATTTACCATGGTACCTATATCTTGAGGTCAATGTGTCTCCTGGTACCTGTATCTTGAGGTCAATGTGTCTCGTGGTACCTATATCTTGAGGTCAATGTGTCTCATGGTACCTATATTCCAAGGTCCCTATATGGCAAAGTTCCAATCTCCCAAAGTCCAATATTTCAGGGTCTAATATTCGAAGATCCCTATATCCCAAAGTTCCAATCTTTCAAAGTCCAATATTTGAAGGTCTCATATTTGGAAGTCCCTATATTCCAAAGTGCCAATCTCTCAAAGTCTAATATTCCAATGTCGCTACATCCCAAAGTCCCAATCTCTCAAAATCCAATATTTGAAGGTCCCTGTATCCCAAGGTTCCAATCTCCCAAAGTCCAACCTCCCAAAATTTCAATAACTGAATGACCCCAACATTCTAAACACCTAATCTCCCAAATCTCCCATTGCCCTAACACCCCAACACTCTAAAACTCCGAATCTCCAAAAATCCCCAAAAACCTAAATTCTCCAAAATTCCAAAAAACCAATATTCCAAACTTCCAAAGCTCTTAAAACCTCATTATCTCAAACTCCCTTTTCCTCTCAAATAAAAATATCCAAAGCTTGAGAACCCACAACAAAAACTCCATTTACAAAATCAGTTCCGCAAAATCGCGCAAAGTAAAAAGGAGGAAAAGATCCATAATTCGTGAAAACACAATTTGGTTTTAACGCATCGCGATGGACGATCGCGATAAAATTTGCAGTACCTATAGGCGGGTACGGTCCTAATTGACTTGATCACTCGACATGGCACGCCACCAGTTATCAAATGGAGCTGTCGGCTCGAAGTATAATTTGATTTATATGTAATTACCGAGACCTCCATTATTTCCACGTGACGCGGATCAAACTCGAATTAGCTTAATCATAATCGAATAGCAGCCGCTTTCAGGATGCCCGCGAGCGATTAGTCGACATTCCTTTGACGGATGATTCCGGCTCTTTAATTATCCCTGTTTTGATCGAACACTTTTAATGTGCCTCTCTTACCGGAGTCGCCGCTTGTCAACTTTCTTCTTCACCTGTGATTTCGTCTCTCCGTTTCGCTCTATCCTTCCTTCTAAACACTCCGGCCAAGATTTATTCCCTGATTCATCACTTTGATAAATTGCAATTTCATTTTAACGATCAAAAAGGAGGAGGTTTAATTGCTTCTTTAAATTTGCACAACTTGCAGAAACCATGTTTTCGACTTGTTATTCCAACAATTAATTTCTACGTTTTACGAGGATGCATTTAAATTGGATAAATTGGAATTTTATTTAAACGATCAAGTGCTATTTTAAATCGAAGCACTTGGTTTAATTGCATAATATTTTTGTAACTCGTAAAAATAATGGTCGATATTTTTCTTCCATCGATTTTTTGTGGCAATAATTTTTCGATGGAAAAGAATTCTTTACAATTGGATTTTTCATTCAACTATTTTCTCGGAATAAGCTTAATAAAGCTGCGAGGGTATTTACCAGCCATACGCGTTCAAATTTAAACCTCCCCAGGAATTCGATGTCGACTAGGGTGAACAACACGATTCGCCGCAATTGTCCATTTCCGGGATCTCGATGCAACATTTTCGTCCAAGAAAATTATGCCGGGACTGGAAGTCACGGGCCAATCCTGGACCCAAAGGACCGTGGTGAACGGTTATGGCCGACATTGAAATACCGTTGCGAATATCGCCGGTCTCCTTAAGCCGTTCGATTCCCATGTTGCTTTTCCCCACCTTTTCACTTCGTCCGGTTCTGCAACTCGCCCACTTACAAATTTTATTCGAGCATCTCGTTATCTTCGCCAACTGAGAAACCCAATGACACAACGTTAATTGTGCACTAGGGAAAATAATTGACCTATCAGGTTACTTGCAATTTCAATTTAAATTACCTCGATCATTTAGATTGGTTAGATTATGCAGATTAGATCGACTGTTTAGACGTTTGAATTTAAATTACTTACTTAACACTGTCATTCATCTACGGAAATTAAGTAGCTTTAGTTCTAATCAAGGTAATTGGTCGTTTAGTTATTTTTATTTTATTATACGGTAATTGGAGATAAAGATCTCTATCAGATTACAGTTACTTCAATTTTTTTTTTATTAGAGAGGGTGGGGGATGATTACTGTTATTATAGCAGCTGTTATTATATACGTCTTCTACAAACCTACAGTCTCTCAATTTTTTTTTTGCTAGATTGGCATTTTATGGAGATTTCTGTCAATCATTTATTAACACTTCCAGGAAAACTTCTTTATTAACAATTCTGAAATATTGTCAATATTGTAAAAACATATATTGTTCGACTTCTTATGTACAGTTCACGTGTATTGATTGTCTAAAGTCTTTAACAATTTTCTTTATTCAAAGAGAATTTATTAAACTCATTATTTAAGAATGCTATTAATTCCTTATATTCAAACAGTATTTATTAAATCGATCATCTGAAGTCTCTTTTGATTTCTCCAGTTCGAATATTTATTAAATCGAACATTACATGTATCCTATATTATTTCGTTTACTTTTGCAAATATTTAATATGAACGAAGTCAATATTAAAATTGATTATTATTTTACGTTAAATGCATTTATGGATGAGGTGTTGGAAGGTAACGAAGTCTAATATAAATTCTGTAATACATTTTAGAACGACGTCAAAGAAATATGGCGCTGGTAGAAAATTTAAAGAGAAGGTAAATCTGTCTCTAAATCTCCGGCATTTTCACAAGTTCCGGGATCTTGCAACCGTGTTTTCCCAAGTTTTCTTTTTCATAGCTCACACTCACCTGCCCCTTTCCCGAATGCATACGCTCGCTCGTCGCGCTTAAACGCGCGCATATTTTCTTGCACGACTAAATGGATCTTATAACGTGACTGAAAACGTTTCAGCCAAAAGACGTTCTATTTTAACACGCTGAATATCACGGCTGAAATACGTGACTTTTATATTTATTTGACTGTGTAATCAAATCGCCTGGTACACCGCATTTTTTATTTTGCAGAATTAATTGAAAGGAATTGAAAGCAAGCTTCAGCGTTTTATTCAATGTTTTATTATACAGGTACACAATTATGTAGGTCGATATTTTCTTGTATAACGGATTTTGGGTTAAGTGGATAATTAGGGAATTTTAATCGAGAAGTTGTGGAATGAGCTTTTGATATTTTCCTGCGTTGATAGCTGTATGGGGTGAGATGTTATTAAGTCTCATTCGAGAAGATTTGCAGTAGGACATCAATATTTTCTGGTACTACGAATTTCAGGAGTTAAATAGAACATCAGAGAAAATTAATTAAAAAGTTGTAGAATGAACTTTTGATATTTTCCTGCGTTGGGGGCTGTCTTGAGGTAGAATGTTATTAAGTCTATTTCAAGGAGATATGCAGTAGAACCTCGACACTTTTTTGGTCCGAGCTGTATGGAAATAGTCCCATTCAAAGACTATGAAAATTATGAAAGTTAGACAGCTACCTCGATATTTCCCTGCGTCAAGGGCTCTAAGAGTAACTCAAGTAAGAGTAAGAGGCAAATTACATACACAGACGAAAACCAGTGCATCCTCACACAAATTTTAAATTCACATAAGCTTCTACATAACCTAGAAACCACAGGGAAGACTATTTCCCACAAAATTCTAGCAAGTTTCTAATCGACTAATTCACAAACGTTATCGACAATCGGTAATCATAAAATCGTCTTCCACCCTGAAATAAATCGATGCCATCGCAATAAAGATAGAAGAAAATCGATATTGTGTATTCGTCCGTCGTTTTTATTACCGAGTTACGTTCACGATGCAAAGTTTTCTAGCAGCTGGCTGTTTACGAGCGGCGATTCCCGTTTTACCGCGGTTAATTCATTTAGTCGTGGAACGGCGCACCGAGCGCGAATCGAGTTAATATCGAGTGTATCGTGGAGCCCCGGGTTGTCCCTCTCTTTTTCGTTATCGGCGAGCGGCGGGACAACGATAAAAAAAAGGAAGAAGGAGTACTCTGTTACCATGGCAGTCAAATCGATTACTGATTGGCAGGTAATGCGCGTGTAATCCGCCGACCGGCGTTCACCACCCTTCCGTTTCGACGTGTGCACTTGTTGAGCGAAAGATACGCGTCTGATGCGTTCGTCTGCACCGTCAGAGGCCCAATTAAATCTACTTAATTGCTATGGAACTGAGCGGGGTGAGAGGTCGTCTGCTTTCTCCCTCTGTTACATGTTGCTTAACTTTCTCTCTGTGTTACTCTCGTTTACTTAATTTACAATTTGCCAGGCTGTTTTCTCTGGCAAATGATGGAATAGAAAATTTATTATTGACCATTTTTCTGCTCCAGAGATGCATTTTGCAGGATTTTACAAGATTTGAGTTTGAATTTGGAGGATTTTAGAACCTTGAGATCTTGGAATTTTTTACATTTGAAATTTGTTTGGATCCTTCAAAATTTGAGACCTTCAGATTTTCAAAATTGGAGCAAACTATGTAAAGTGGAGACTTTGGAAGTTTCACTCAAGACTGAAACTTTACCTGCACATGTCCTACATGTCTACGTCAACGTCACAA
The DNA here is from genome assembly GCF_050947335.1 of Megachile rotundata. Classification (NCBI taxonomy): domain Eukaryota; kingdom Metazoa; phylum Arthropoda; class Insecta; order Hymenoptera; family Megachilidae; genus Megachile; species Megachile rotundata. Next base: position 5,977,795 of record NC_134991.1, on the reverse strand, counting down.
TTAATATCATTAACGTCCACTATCCTCACTATCTAAATAATCTCTGTTCCCCAATAAACACATTAAACTCTCATTTCCTCAAACATCATAATCCACCATCTTGCACAAATAACAAGTTATCAAAGGGGTCAGGCATTTAACCTCTCGATTCGGAAAGCAGAAATGCTAATTAGAATAAATACAAAGCAACGCCTGTCCGTTCATTATCATACATTACCGTAGAAACGGTGCAGACCAACATCGATTCAGTTCGCTGATATTTCGAGTGATTGACGTATCCAGACTCGCACGAAGACTGAAAAACGAGCATCTTCCCATGTGCTCGAGCAACGTACACGTAAGAGGCGGCGGTTTATATCGAACGAGTCGGTTCCCTTATCGATGTCGGATCTACGATGCATTTAGAAAGAGATCTCGTCCCGATGCGCCACGAAATCGTACGTCGCCACGGGCGAATCTTGCAGCCGTGCAAGTTGCAGCAATCGTGGCGTTGCAACTTCCTGACTGGCGTATATAATTGCACGGGGTACTCAAATGTATATTCGGATGCAATTTTGCGTCCTTTGGTGAGGACGTGAGAAAGAGTGATTATTTGAGGGGCGTGATTATTTAAGAGGTGAAATATACTACTTTTAGGTTCATTTTTAGGTAGATTTCTAAATTTGTGTATTTGCACATTTTTATATATGGAGTGAAGGTACATTGTTTAGGACTGCAACAGAGGTTGTATGAAATTTCAAGATTTCAAATTTATAATTTAAGTTATCAAATTATTGAGTTTTTGAATTTTTAAATTTTTGAAGCACCTCATAAATTAGCAAAACCACGTATCAAATCTTCAAACTCTCTAATTCACACTTTCTCACATTTTTAAATATTTACAGCATCAGTTTTGTAAAACTCTAAATTCTCAAGTCTCCGAATCCTCGAATCCCTAAAAATTATTATTTTCAAGTTCCTAAACCTCTAATTTCCCAAACCCCCGAGTTCCCAACCCCTAATTTAGGGTTAAATCCCTAAATTCTCAAATTCCTAAATTTTCGAATCCCCAAACTCCAAAATCCTCAATTTCTCAAAGCCACAAATTGCTGTATTCTCGAATACTCGAATATTTCAATTTTCACATCCCTAAATTTTGAAATCCCCAGATTCCCAAATCTATCAATTTTCAAGCCTCTAAATCTTGAAATCTCCAAATTTTCAACCGCCTAAATTTTCAAATCCCCAAATCCGCAAACCCCCCAAATCTCCAAATTCCCAAAACTCCAAATCCCCAAATCTCCAAATTCCCAAAACTCCAACTCCCCAAATCCTCCAATTCCCCAACTCCCCAACTCCCCAATCCCCAAATCTCCAAATCCTCAAATCACCAAATTCCCAAATCCTCCAATTCCCCAAATCTCCCATATCCCAAATCTCCCAAATCCCAAATCTCCCAAATCCCAAATCTCCCAAATCCCAAATCTCCCAAATCCCAAATCTCCCAAATCCCAAATCTCCCAAATCCCAAATCTCCCAAATCCCAAATCTCCCAAATCCCAAATCTCCCAAATCCCAAATCTCCCAAATCCCAAATCTCCCAAATCCCAAATCTCCCAAATCCCAAATCTCCCAAATCCCAAATCTCCCAAATCCCAAATCTCCCAAATCCCAAATCTCCCAAATCCCAAATCTCCCAAATCCCAAATCTCCCAAATCCCAAATCTCCCAAATCCCAAATCTCCCAAATCCCAAATCTCCCAAATCCCAAATCTCCCAATCCCCAAATCTCCAAATCCTCAAATCACCAAATTCCTAAATCCTCCAATTCCCCAAGTCCTCCAATTCCCCAAATCTCCCAAATCTCAAATCTCCCAAATCCCAAATCTCCCAAATTCCAAATCTCCCAAATCCCAAATCTCCCAAATCCCAAAGTCCCCAAATCCTCAACCCCCCAACTCCTCACTCTCCTAAATCCTCAGTCTCCCAAATCCTAAAATTCTCAAATCCACGATCTCGTAAATACCAAAATTTCTAGATTGAGATCCCCATAAATTCCCAAACTGTTCCATCAAAATCCAGCAAGCGGCGACCTCGCATTTCTCTGAATAAATCTACCATGCTCGCGATTGTACTGTAGGTTCACGTGTCGGGAATCTAGCGTCTGGCCAGAGGCTTCGAAGGATCTGCATTTAAAGACGATAAATTAGAAGCATAGCGGCGTCGGTCGGCATAAAGCGGGCGTAATTTCGGTTTGCTGCCCGTCCATCTCACCCGTGTCACCCCACGCTACGTTGCTTCTCCCCGAGTTCCTCTGGAAAGTGCACGTCGTTCAGATACCAGAACAGAAGAGAACAGGTACTGTTGATTTATCGTATCGTCTGTCAGAAGTGCCCGGGGCCTCGCGCCACGTATCCCAGACGAAACATCCTGGATCTTGGGAAGATTCTCTCCGGGCACAGGTGTATGGGCATTCGCGTGCACCCTAATGGACGTCGGAAGTCCGTGCACTATCGCTGAGATCCACTCGAATAGAAGACTGTTTAGCGCGAGTACTGTCTCTCGTCGTGAAGAACGATCGAATGCGCTTCTATACTGTGCCACGTTTCGTTTCGACCTTTTACCGATTCCTATCGATCTATCGTTCAACTGTTCCGAAGTTCGATGTAATTTCCTGCGGGTCTCTTCTGGCTACCTCGAATTCGTTTCAATCAAATTGGACCTGTTAAAATTCTCTTTGAACGGATGTAACTCGCTTCCCTCGTACGCGATCTCGTTACCACTCCACATCGATTTGTTTCAAAAATGGATAATCCTTGCAGATTTTTATCTGGGTTAAGCGCCAAATTTTTGGGCTGATCTGTTGGGATGTTCAATATTCTTGGATGTTCTACTGCAATTGCTGGAAGATTTTGCAAAGTTTGTTCTTTATGAACTGACTTTATTGTAACGTTTATGGTTGGTTGGTTCGTATGAGTGGTTAGTATGATTGGTATAATTGGTTGGTTATGTTGATTAATTTTTGTATTTATAGTATTTGAAGATTTTGAAAGATACAGGTTCAGAAATTTCTTCTGATAGGTCAGAAATTTGCAAACTTGAAAATATCTGTATAAGTGCATATCTGACGTCGATATTCTTACAAAATGGCCGATGATCACATTAAACGAATATTCAACACGACATAGCAGTGTAAAAACCTTTAAGATTTAGCTTTAAGTTTGTTCAAAATGACTACATGAGCGTTCCATGAGTGTTCCGCAAACAAAATGGCCGCTGACGAATGGAAACCAATTCTGAATATGTGACAATGATTTCCACACCACATATCGTTAAACCACATATCATATGTCAATTCGAAGCTTAAACCTTCACTGAAATCTATGAAACTTTCAACGAAATCTTTCACAGAAAATAAATCGATAGTCTCAATAGAAAATCCCCTTGTTAAGAATCTTTAATTAACATAGCAACTCCCGGTGATAATAAACAACCACGAGCTTTACAAATTACCGGCGCAACGACAGCGAGTCTCGTCAAATATGGTAACACAGATTTCCATCCATTTTCCACCAAGATAAACGTCATCCGCGCCCGTAACTTCTCCCCGAACAGCAATATTCGTTGCAGCGCGTGTTCAACGGGATAAGAAAGGAATCGTGAGCTCGTCCAGGATTGGATTACTTGAATAATGGCGATCTATCCTTCATTAAATTAGTCTCGCCGCTAATTTATCGCGGGAGTAACTCGAGAACGCGGTTCTTGTTCTATAGCTGTGCACGATTAACGGACAAGTATGTCCGGTAGATTCTTTACTTTTGTGTACGTACACACATACATAACGAACTTTCTTTCGATCGTTACACTCGAAGTTTGCAATAAAATCGAAAACCACCTCGTTCCATCGAGGTGACTTTACGGTATTGAAGAGGCCATTTACGTGCTCCTAACAGCGGCATAAAATCGCGAGACATAATTATGAGATTCATGACAATATAAAGCGCGACGTATATGATTAATCATTTATTTGCTGGCGGATCAATCGTTTATTGCCTGATCGCATTTTTTTTCGAGTTAGGATATGATGGATCACTTTTTTCTGTCATCGTTAACAGTCTTGTTTCTGTTTTATTATAGGTAGTAGAAGGCAGAGTTTAAAAATCCCAGCGTAAATATCTGTCTCCGACGAAAGGTATTTCGGGATGCGACTTTTATAATTTTATTAGAAGCAGTAAGAAAGATTAAGGTTAATTATTATGAGGGAAGGCAATTAAATGGACTGAAATATTTGGAAATTTACAATTCTCAAGTTCTCAAATTTTTTAATTCTCACGGTCTCAAATTTAAATATTAGAAAGTTCTCAAATTCCCAAATTTTCAAGACCTAAATTCCTGAATCTCCGAATTCCCATATTCCCAAATTTTCTAGCCACAAATTCCCAAATTCCCAAATCTCTAAATTCTCAAATCTCCAAATTCGCAAATCTCTAAATTCCCAAATCTCCAAATTCCCAAAACTCCAAATTCCCAAACCTCCAAATTCGCAAATCTCCAAATTCCCAAATCCCTAAAATTTCAAATACCTAAATCCCCACCTCTCCAAATTCCCAAACTCCCACCTCCCTAAATCTCATTCCAAAATTACAAACCTCCCAAATCCTTTCTCAATCACCTAAATTCCATATCAAATTCCCAAACCTCCAAATTAACGACCACTTCCCAGCATCGCAGTTGCACATCCGCCTCGCGTGCATCCCTATTCCAGTATCCGATTTACAAAAGAAAATTAACAAGAGCCGGTTAACAAGGAGCACAACTTATAAAGATTGCTCCGGGATATACGTTTTGTGGCACGGTAAGACGTTCGAGGAAAATGAGCCAATCGTTTGGCCGAGCTGTTTTCGGTACACCGTGTGCGAGGATATGCAAGGATACGGATAAAGTACGTGGCGGTACAGGACGAGAGCAATAGACTATGAAAATGTTGGGAGGTCGGACGATAAACGTCACCGGGATGGCTGTACCGTACGATAATTGTACGATAACTTTTACGATGGACTTGCACCGTTCCTACGAGCACGCTTCCACGTGAGAAACCGCGTGTCGAGATCGCCAAGATCGGGTATCGTCTTACGCGGATACGTTTAATTAAGCCGTGCATCCTGGATCTATACGACAGAACCGTCACGACACGTCCCACATCACAAATTTTTTCATTGACAATTATTAATATTATGAATACTAAACATTCTTTTAATTGAAATTTTTATTTGCGATTAAATAGGTAGTATTTTATTACTTTTGTCGAGTATTTGTTGCAGCGTGACGATATAGAGCGTGATGATACAGAATGAGACGGTATGCAGCGTAGAAATATGCAGAAATACAGCGCATCACAATATCCACACGTGGAATTACAAAGCATTGCAGTATCGACGCGTGGAATTACAATGCATGGAAATAACACAAGTAGGAATACCACACGTGAAAATATCGCGCATGGGAATACCACGCTCGGAAATACAACGCGTAGCGATACCCACGCGTGGAATTACGACGCATGGAAATATCTACGCATGGAATTACGTCGCATGGAAATACCACGCGTGGAAATATCGCGCATGGAAATACCACGCATAGAAATACAACGCGTAGAGATATCCACGCTTGGAATTACAGGGCATGGAAATACCATGCGTGGAATTACAACGCGTAGCGATACCCACGTGTGGAATTACGACGCATGGAAATATCTACGCATGGAATTACGACGCATGGAAATACCACGCGTGGAAATATCACGCATGGAAATACCACGCGTGGAAATAGAACGCATGGAAATACCACGCGTGGAAATACAACGCGTAGAGATATCCATGCTTGGAATTACAGGACATTGCAATATCTACGCGTGGAATTACGACGCATGGAAATACCATGCGTGGAATTACAACGCGTAGCGATACCCACGTGTGGTATTACGACGCATGGAAACATCTACGCGTGGAATTATGGCGCATGGGAATATCTACGCGTGAAATTACGACGCATGGAAATACCACGCGTAGAAATACGGTGCGTAGAAATTCGACGCGTAAAAACTCAACGCGTAGAAATGCGACGCGTGGAAATACGGTGCGTAGAAATTCCACGCATAGGAGTTTCAACGCATAAAAATTCGACGCGTAAGAGATTCAACGCGCAAAAATTCGACGCGTAAAAATTCGACGCGTAGAAAGTCGACGCGTAAGAGATTCAACGCGTAAAAATTCGATGCGTAGAAACACGGCGCATAGAAATTCCACGCGTAAAAATTCCATAAATATAAATTCCACTTATAACTATAATCGCACAGCAACGCATCGCCCAATGAACTAACGCGTAATAATCTGCCGTATAGTTATCCAACGCTTACTAATCCAAAGCGCAGTAATCCATCGCACAACGGTGTAGCACATATCACCTAATTAAATTAAATTCACCAGCTTGATCACCGATGACCCAACAACAATAAACACATTAACGATCCTCATTAAAGTTCTCGCTGTATCGAATTTACTCCATAATTGCAAATTACAACAAAATATTAATTAGCAAGATGGAAAAGAACGATCAAAACGGCATAAGAAAAAAAGGAATGTCTCGCAAATTAATTCGACGTGGTGGAAATTTAATTCAATTAATTAAAGAAATTCACAGAGGCACACTTCCAACGTACGTCGTCGTGATATGGTAATTTAATTTTTAATTAGGGTCACGTGTAAATTTCCGTGCATCCAACGGGTATGTTAATTTTGAAATTCTTTTCGACTTTCAGCAATCGTTATGTATGACGGGACTGCCACTTTATTTCGAGTTCTCGTTGAAACTGATCATGCAGCCAGCCAAGATTTCGCTGTAATTGGAACGCCAGAAATTTTTGCCCGACGCGTAAACGTGGTGCTTTAATTAACGACACCGGTGAAATATTGTGTATCGCGATTATTATCTTAATTGGCTTTATCAAAATTCCATCGGTAATCTTTTCTATTATAATACATTATCCATTAATGTTCGTTGCGTTATTCGAATTGATTGCACGTTGAAATATTCATTTCGCCAGTCTGATCGCTGCGAAACATTACGCGATGCATTAATTGGAACACGAATAAATTAACTGGAAATCGTTTAGCAAATAATGAAAATAAGATTCCGATCATTTGATAACCAGCTATTTTTTACGGGTGGATCAAAGATATTCACTTAATTTTTATAAAGCAATTCTTAATATAGTAGTCTACACATACAGAGTATGTATGCCTAACCAGAGTACTATGGAACTCTACATAAATAGCTATACATTTTTGCATATACTTAAGAAGTCAATTTTTTCTAAACAAATTTCTGTTCTTGCAGTCAGAAATTTAAGAGAAAAAAGTAGCTTCAATTATACAGTTATATGTATATAAAAAATGGCGTCTTACAAGAATTAATTTTACTGAATATGGAAGGCAGACCTACAAAAATGTCTGGAGTCTTCAAAAATGTTTCCAAATAGAATTTTTGACCATAATACCGCATATGCCATAACCAAAGTAAAAAGACAGATCTTTTCCAATTTCCCTTATCTCTCTCCTCGCTCATAAACCTCTCGCGTTCCCAGAAAATTCATCGTCCGCCAATAAATCCTGCAGGAACGATGATTACCGATCGATATCCGATGCCAGTGGCATCGAGTAATTTCCCAGGGCCAGAGTTACAGCTTCCCTTGAGCGATACCTAACGAGTACCTGCCAAATTAGAACTCTCTTACCTGATGCTACTTTATGGAATTGAATAGAGCATCATCGACTCGTTCGATCGGAGCGTCATGGCGGCGTAAACTTGGAAGCTCGAGGAACACGAAACGCGACGAATAACTGGCTACAATGGCGCTCCAATGGAGACTTTAATAATAGAAATCCGATAGACGTGTCTGACGTCTCTTTCCTTCGTTTTCAACACCACCAGAGTTGCGTGGAGCTTCGAGAGTGATACGCGTTGGATACGTACCGACAAAATGGTTCCGGATTAAAACCAGAACCATGAAGGATGCCAGAAACGTTGCTGTTCGAAAGAACAGAGACGGATAAAGCCTGATAAAGCTTTTGTTCGGGAAAAATGGGAAACTCTGCAACGAATGAAAAACGAGGATAATTATTAGCCAGGTGCTACTGACCCGTTTACCTTCGGAAGTTGATTAAACATCGAATGATTAAAAATTCGAGCTATTAATGTAGATAGTTAGCTAGCTATTACCTGTTTCAACATCCGTCACGGTTCTAACAAATCGTTCGAGCGAACATCGAAGACGCAGGCTAACTTGTCTACGTGACTCGGTTAACGCGGCGTCAAGTCAACGTCTACTAATCGGTTAATTAAATCTATGGAATTAATATTCCGTCGTCGCGCGTCTACGCGGCTTGCATAGACAATCGGGAGTAAGAATCCTGCGAGATCTTGCGATTTTAATTTTTCGAACGTTCTACTACCGTTGTTACTGTTGCTTCATATTCAAATTTGCATCGAGAGGATTTTAGAAATGCCTTTGTCTATTCTGGGACATTATTCTGTGTACACAAGGTTACAAGTCATGATGCTCTGAAGTTTTGAAGCACTGACGATGTTCAGAATGTCAAAGGTCCAAGGTATTAACTCCTTAATTTCTATTATTAACTCCGGAATTTACAAAATAAAGGGCTTCTGAATTAATTTACAAGGGACTATGCGACAAATATTTTTTATTTATCATAAATAATAAGTAAATGAAAATATATATATTCGACTAAGCTATTTAATTAAATTTAAACAGTTCCGTTACTTTTCCGACATACTATGTATAAGCCACAATCGGCATAGGAATGCAAAAGGTTAAAAGTATTAACTTTTACAAATTTTCGAAAAACCACACGTGAAATTAGAGTGCATCGCAATATCGACGCGTGGAATTACAACGCATGGAAATACCACAAGTAGGAATACCACACGTGGAAATATCACGTGTGGAAATACAACGCGTAGCGATATCTACGCAGGGAATTACAACGCATGGAAATTTCTACGCGTGGAATTACGACGCACGGAAATATCTACGCGTGGAATTACGACGCATGGAAATATCTACGCGTGGAATTACGACGCATGGAAATACCACGCGTGGCAATACAATGCGTAGCGATATCCACGCGTGGAGTTACGACGCATGGAAATACCACGCGTGGCAATACAATGCGTAGCGATATCCACGCGTGGAATTCCGACGCATGGAAATATCTACGCGTGGAATTACGACGCATGGAAATATTTACGCGTGGAATTACGACACATGGAAATACCACGCGTGGCAATACAATGCGTAGCGATATCCACGCGTGGAGTTACGACGCATGGAAATACCACGCGTGGCAATACAATGCGTAGCGATATCCACGCGTGGAATTATGACGCATGGAAATATCTACGCGTGGAATTACGGCGCATGGAAATGTTGATGCTCTCCACAATTAATGCAACAAAATGCATTATAATAAAAAATACTGAATACTGATGTACTTATAACTAACTCAATACCGGGTTAATGTACCTCTCATAACTTCATAATGCATAGAAAGTAAAACCAATTAAAACGAAGGTTATCGAACTTCCATAAAACCTTAAGTACCACAGAGAAATGTTCTGAAACGTCACCTCCGATTCTCGTCAAAAGCTTATCGTAATTACTTTTTAGAAAAAACATCTCCGATTACATCGGTCCAATCCCCCATATCCGATATCGGGCACGGCCTATATCCAGAATCAAAGATTTAAGACGCAGTAATTATTCGTGATCTCTGTATTCGTAGATTGGAAGTAATAATAATGGAGAAACTTCATAGCCGGCGACCGAGGTCAGAAATAATAATGGACCCCTAAAAAGAGGGCTTCCTGTAGAATTTTCTTTGAGGACTTTTGACGGGTCCTGAATGCTCGAGGTGTTCCGCGTTATGGATTATGATGAATATGTCGTATCGTGTTACCCGACCGATGCTTTTCTTTTTCTTCTTCTCCCTCGTCTTTCTTCTTTCTTTCGTTCCTTTTTTTCTGACGCTTTTTTCCCCTTCGGCAAGTCCGCTCGAGCACCTCTTCGGTCCCCTTCGGAACCAGAACGTCTCTTTGTAACGCGGCTGGTCGAACTCGCAACGAACAGGATTCACGTTTTCTCTCACATTTTCCACGCGTTTGACCGACTTCCGTTGGAAAGACCGGACAACGAAATACGAGAAAGGGGCTTTGCGAATTAATTCGATGGAAATTGTCGATGGACGCAGGTATTCTTACCACGATACCAACAAACTTTTGTTGATGATAGAATTTTTTTTTGTATATCATAGGAAAATGGGGGCTTCGGAGGTTAGGTATTTGGATACTTGCAACTTTGAAATTTTAGAAATTTGGAACCTTGGAAGTGTACGACTTTGAGAGTTGAGGATGATGGCAGTTTGAGACTTTGGAGGTTTAGCACCTTGGAAATTTTAGGTTTCGAGAGACTGCGACTGTGGAAATTTAGGATTTCAGAGGTTTGGAACTTCAGAACTTTTGGACTTGGATGTCCACATGGACACATACAGTTTTGGATATTTTAAACCTTGATACTTTAGCATCTTAACAATTTAAGACTTTGGAAATTCATATTTGCGACAGATTGATTAGAAATTTAAAATATCAAAAGTTTGAGATTTTGGGACTTTATGACTTGTATGTAGGGACTTGTATACAGGTACTTAGCAATTTGAAGCCTCAAGAGTTTGATTCCTGAAGTTAGCTGTTCTAAAAACATGTAATTTACAAAGGACTTTGGAGATTTAGATGTTTGAACATTTAGAACTTAAATTTGATAGCCTGGAACTTTAAAACCTTGAAATTTTATAATTTTTTTAAAACGTTTGGAATATTAAATTAATTTTGCGAGCACACGAGTTCCAATATTCGATGCAATTTAATTCGTTCACGTCATGGAAAAAGAAAGAAGAGCGAAATATTTGAATGTTTGATACGCATCGTTTAAAACGCAATGAAAGAGCAAGTACTTACTCGTGCACACATGCGAGCGGACGAGATGCGAGTATAAACCGCAGCGTGTATACGGCAAACAGCATGCCTCGCTTTTAATCTAGGCCAAACACACTTCACGGTATTCCAATGATGAAAAATGCTGCGGCTGCAATTTCAATCTTACGAATTCCTGTCGAAATATTAAATACATGCGTTCACTCAACGAACGACACGCTCGTCGACCTGTTCTCAAAACAAACCCCAGGAACTACGTTTAATTTCCCCTTTATAACTCTCTTTCTCTCTATGCCTTCGTTTTCTCGCGGAGCGGTGAAATTTGAGGGAGAGAGATCGTAATTTCTTTTAAACTGCGTCTCGTTTACGGGATATGAACGCGAAATTCGAGAATCTCCGTGCGAAAGTCGATCTCAAAATGCTTGGATAAAAATTGCGTTAGTTAAATTTGTTTAACCTATTAGCTGTGCGATGGTCTTTTTTAATTAAAAGACGAGCGAAGAATTCATTTATCTCGCGTGTAGAACACGTTAATGGGATACCGGTTTTTTCTGAATTAAATTATTAAGAGGACGCTTTTTTCGTTCTAATCTTGTTATCGCTTTTGGGGTATTGCGTATGTGTTCAATACATCACATATCTTATGTTTTACCACATGTCATTGTATTATATCACATATTATGTTCTACCACATATGAATGAATTATATCACATGTTATATTATCACTGTATTTTACTATGTTATATGTTATATGTTATATGTTATATGTTATATGTTATATGTTATATGTTATATGTTATATGTTATATGTTATATGTTATATGTTATATGTTATATGTTATATGTTATATGTTATATGTTATATGTTATATGTTATATGTTATATGTTATATGTTATATGTTATATGTTATATGTTATATGTTATATGTTATATGTTATATGTTATATGTTATATGTTATATGTTATATGTTATATGTTATATGTTATATGTTATATGTTATATGTTATATGTTATATGTTATATGTTATATGTTATATGTTATATGTTATATGTTATATGTTATATGTTATATGTTATATGTTATATGTTATATGTTATATGTTATATGTTATATGTTATATGTTATATGTTATATGTTATATGTTTATGTTATACGTTACATTATATACGTTATATTCCAATACTGCATTATATTCTCCATTTTCGAAAACCCAATCTACTCCAACATAACCACAGTACCAAATTTACCTTAAACCCTTGCGAAGGTCAAGGGTTAAACCTCGGTCAAGGTCATCAAATAACCATCACATGCAGAATAAATTATTGAAGCGGACACATTACAGGACACCGTGATAGTACAGATATAGATGACTCAATCGTGTCGTGTTACGACGTGAACAATCAGATACTGACGATCCGTGTACACCGTGAATTCGTAGAACAAGGTAACCCGTGTAGCCAAGTTTCGTCCGATCAACGTCTAGCCAGATCGTTCCAGCGAAAAAATTCCCACAAGCCAGTGTCCCGTGGGCTCTGTGGAACGTGGCCTCGGACACCTCGTTCGCACATCAGCTTTATTCGCCGACGCGCGTATTATAACGCGTCCCGTGTAGACGTATCATTCGAAACTTTTAACACGTCGTGTCTTATCGACCGGCGCCTCTCGACGAGCCTTAATACAACAGGATAGCGCTAAATATGGTTCAGTGAGTTCTTTATGCTCCAACGGCTCGGGACCTGCTCCTAACGCGGATCCCAGGACAGAAGCACTTGGGTACCGGTCCGATGTACCTGGCCCTGTCGACCGACAAGTGTATCCTCGCGAACAAATTGTGTTGGTCGTTCGTTTCTTCCGAACACCCGTACATAATGTAAAAAAAATAGGATGACTGCAGACGATGAAATCGTGCGCTGCGCGGATGGCTGTATTGATGCTTGGTTATGGATTTATAAGACGGTTGGACTTAGGGAATATGAGGGTGCAAATGAAATCATTCTTGGGTTGAGATTTATAGATTTCTAGATTCTCAACTTTCTGGATATCTAAAGTCCCAATTCCTGAAGTATAAATTCCTCAAGTCCAAATTTCTAAATTCTTAAATTCTTAAAGTCCAAAGTCTTCAATCCCCAAATTCCAAAAATCCAAATTTCTAGGTCTCCGAATCCTTAAATCCCTAAATCAGTAAATTTCTAAATCCCTACATCCCTACATCACTACACCCCTAATTCCCTAAATGTCCAAATCTATAAATCCCTAAATCCCTAAATCTCCAAATACCTAAACCCTGCATTCACATATTACCAAATCTCCAAATTTCCAAATGTCCATATTCCTCCTTTTCCAAATTCCCAAGTTCCTAAACTCCAACCCTACAAATGTTACAAACTCCTAAATTCCTAAACTCTAAATTATCGAAAGAACTCCCTTTCCACCTCCACAAATAGAAAACTCCGCACGTCTAAAGCTACAATATACCTAAATACCTAAATTCCAAGGTCTTTACGAGCACTTGATCTCCCCGTCATTGTTCTTAACCCGTATTTTTCAAATATCCACATTACGATCTTAAAAGCAATTTGCAGTAAAACGATCTCGTGCCATAAGAACGCCTTTTATTTGCCTTTACTTAGGTTAATCTACCCTCCAGAAATCTAGTCGTCTCGTGGACAGCTTCGAACGCTTCGAGTGTAATAAAACGGTGAATCCTCAAGTCCTCTTTTCCGATAGCTACTGTTCCCTTCTTTCGATCCATTCTACTTTCCTTCCCGTCGTCCGTGATTGATGCATCGGCAAAACGGCGTTCCCAACGTTAGACAGCCGGGTTATTTATCGCCGCCGCGAGACGGTGATTTAATTGAGTGGAAATTCGGGAAGTAAACAGTACTGTTTCTCGAAATTTTCTACCTCCTGCATCAAACACTCGCCAGTTTATCCTGTTGCAAAAACATTTGATTAAGTGTCTCCTGGTTATGCACAATTTTCAGATGAATATTCTACAATGTATACACTTATTAATACTTCCCTAACACCATAACTGATGGATGTAGTCAGACACACGATAATACAGAATTTAAAAAAAAAAAGAAACGAAAAACAGGAAAATTAATGTATATGCTTGAACATGTATATATTATTGTATAATGCATGAAGAACACCCAACAACTTATTTCTCTTACTTATTTCCTTCAGACAATTAATTTAACAGTCATGTGTTAGGACACATTTGCATTAAATTAACACATATTGAACTGTACATATAGCTGCATATTGAAATACTCATCTTTGAACTCAAGTATGAAATAAATCCAAGTATGTAATAAAAACATACAATTCAAGTATGAAATAAAAGGACATTGAATTTCGTTGCAAGGGTGAAAAATGCACTTTGCTGAAGTAGCCCTATAATTTTCTATCAACCTACAAGATTTTCATAATCGTGTCTGGTGGCCATCTATCAAGGGTGAGGACGTTTCTTAGAGAGAGCTCCTCGACATCAATTTTCGATCAACGAGCACAAGATAGCCGGTCAGAAGCGTCTCGATTTTCATCTCGAGTGGCGAAGGCCCGGCACGGAGATAGGGGACGTACAATTTCGTGGCTATAGTCGGCTCCGGCTAGTTCTCGAATTCCAATTGTGGAGATGCGTGGTCGGTTCACGCATCTCCAGAGCCAGATCATTCGGACTTAGCATATCAAAGCCCTTATCGACTGACGGAGTCGGTGGCTCGAGTGGCGGTAACCCTCGCAGACTTCGCTGCCAGCTACGAGAACGGAACTCAATATCCCTTTGGAAATGCCTCGGGAAATGTGAAATTCAGAAAATACATAGAGCCGTGTAAGCCGAGTGGCCCAGACCGGTCAAGCGGACCGTAAATATGCGGTCTCCTGCTCGACAAATCACGACCCCCTCGATCCGTATCCGACACCCACGGCACCGGGCGATACGTGATCGCCCCAAGTGGAAAATAGTCAGCCTCGAGATGGACACCGTCCACGATAAATCGAATGTATGACTGTTTTATTAAAAAGGACACCCTTCGACGTGGACTTTCAGTTACACCCTTGGACCTCTGTATTAGATATTTCTTTGCAAAAATTTATTTCGATTATATCAGATTTTTCTGCCTAATTGCTACTTTCTCTAAATTTATTAATATGTGGAAGATGAAAACTCTCTTTTCCTTGCGACCTGTATTTTTTCAGCCAACATCGCGATCACACATCCTGGAACACTGTTTACCATATTACGTAATATTAGGTGATTAACATATCACGGTGGACATATTTGCAAATTGAGTGAATTTATTTATACGAAAAGTAAATGAATGGTGTATTGAGACCATATGCGCCTACTGAAGGATTAAGTACCTTAATAAGGTGTATTATGTATCTGACCACATGTGATGGTCAAGCAGGAAAATACGTGTCAATGGTCATAAAAAAAGTCGGTCAGTGAAGAAGAAAATTTGTTTGGCAAGCATCTAATAGAGAGAACAAACGTTGCAACGAGGGTAGAGAAGTTGATACTCGATCGAGAATTGTTGCAGCGACTGGTTTCCAACCCCTAGCCCGAAGTTTCCAAGCCCGTAGCTCGCTTTGTACCTTCGTAGCCGCGAAGGTAAAATAGAATTCAACCAGCGTACAATCCTTCGGTGGTGCTACTTCTCTTCTCGTCGATCAATAGCCGTGTGGCTGCGATACACGCGGCAATGCCGTTGCAATATAACCTCTAGCTGCACAACGCGCGTCAACTTCGCCGCAATCTGCATAACCGTGAGCTCATTACCTTTTAATTACCAGCCCCGGCAACCGTGATGATTTTCATTGCCACTGAAACTCATCTAGCGCCCTCCTCTCACAATGGAAGGGACTTTTCCTCGACAATGTTACACGCCCATTAATTTCGTTGGTAACTCCGACGGCGAGGCGATAATTCTCTCCTTCCGCCATGCTACGAGTGCATGCAGCGCGAAGAAGCAAAGCAACGGTGTATTGTAAGTGCGCTCGAATGCGCCGGCTACACGCGAAATATCAATAAAGAGAATACCTAATTATATTTGCCTTAGACCCGTGGCTCTCCTACTGTATCTACGAATAATTTCCGCTTCTCGCGAAACGCGAAACGCTTCCTGATAAATATATCCGCTGTCTCGTATTCGTTGCCAGACTTACAGCCGCTTATTTTGCGAAAATACCGAGTCAAAGTGAATTAGATCCGATGCAACGACTTCATCGCTAAACTGCCTGTCGTGGGTGTTTCTATTAGGTTTTTTCTCAATAGAGGATTTAATTGTATCTTTTCACAGCTACCTTCACAATTAACCCGCAAATTTTATATTCTAACAACTGATAAAGGAAGACTTTTTTGTGAAAAATTTCAATTGATCCTATGTAGTAGTTTTTGGTTGAAACTCCATCAAATATCCCCAAAGTCCTAAATCCCAAAATCCTAAATTCCCAAATACTTGTTCCACAGTAAACAACTCATTAAACCTTTATCATAAATCAAAATAACTGTAACCGCGAAATATCATCGCTGCACCCGTGATCCCCTGATTGTTCAATGTGTCTGTACTTATCCTTAGCGCCAGGTGAATAGTTTCTCGGTGGTAGGTGTCTGAAGACCTTCGAACAAAGACATTATACCCAGCCAACGTGATTACCGTCATTAGCCGGTGGACATCCTGTCGCGCCTCACCGATATAATTTCCGCGACTCGACACCGTCAGCCATGAAACGAAGACATCTTCGTCTTGACGTGCTTTCGTAATGCCCGGTTAGATCGTCGGCTAACGTACCTACAGGTATTATTTCGAGAGATTACAAAATCATGCGGCACACTGTCCCGTATCATTACTACGTTACTGATCGTTTCGAGCGTCTGGTTCGTGAGCTTCATTTAAATCGATACGATTTTCATTCGTACGACATTCGTGGCCGGCACGCATAACTGATCCATTGCGACGTTTTTTCAATTCTTCAGAGGGACAGGATGTCATTTTCTCGCTACGCCTGTTTCTTGATGCATGTATTTTGCTTCCTCCTTATTACATAGTAGCCAAGGTTAATTAAGGGTTGCTGCTCTTACGGATACGTTAACTTGTCTACTGTTTGCTTAAAAATCGAGATCGATTTGAAAGGTGTCGTTAATGCACGAGTGCAACCCTTATTAATGTAACTTTCGATTGTAATGATAATTGGGTAATTTTCATTGATGAGAAGTCTTTATTAGATCTATATCTTATTAAGTCTTATTACTGCATTTCACAATTCTTGTGTTTTTGTATTCCTAAGACTTATTCCTAGATCCATACATTCTTAGCAACATGTCTACATACATGAGTCCCTATATCTCTGGGCCACTAAATACCTTCATCTTCAGATCTCTAAGTTCACCTTCATATTCCCAAATCTTAACCTTCTATGTCCCTATATTCCTACACTTCTAGTTCTCCTAATACTTTATACTCCTAGTAAGTATGAAGTCTTCACTGAAAAAAACGGAGTAAGAACTTCAACACAAAGGTATCGATCAAGCGATAAAACAGAGAGCCAGCAACGAATGCTGTCGAATTCGAAAGAAGACGAAAGAGAAGGTTCGGAAAGGGACGGACAAAGTCGAAAGACAAACATGGAAGAAATTAGAAAGAAACGTTGGATATCGGTCTTTCAGACGCGGAGAAACTGAACGAACAATCCAAGGAATCTCGAAGAAACTTAAAGAGGCTGTAAAGTAAATCGAGATGCGAGAGAAAGGCAAAGACATACACAGAGACGCACACATAAAAGAGCAGAGAACGCGTGAGTTCGTTTCCGAGAACAAAACAGAAGGCAAAGAAAGTTGCAAGGTGTTTCAAAAAATTTCCAAGAACCGTAGAGAACAACGGAGCGAGGAGGTGGTCGCGCGACGGGGACCCGTAGGAATCCAGCAGGAAGTGGAAGCAAAGCGGCCCCGAGCCGAAGAGGAACAAGAAGAAACCAGAGGAGCAAGAATGAAAAGGAAAAAAGGGAAGGGATAACCAATGGATGAGAGGTCGATCCGAGAGGTGGGGAGAGAAGGTTGGCACGTATGATTATACACCGCCACGTACGATTATGGTTGTTCGGCCGTGCGAGACCGATGCGTACGTCGCATAAGTTACAAGCTTATCGTAGGCGTATAAGATAACCGCGGCCGCTAAATTGAGATAGAAACGGCGAAGGCGAAGAACAGTCGGACAAATAGACATCCTTGAAAGGAACGGGATCGGGAATCCTAATTAACGGCATTGATCCGTACTCATTTGCATACGTAAACAGAGGGTGATTCTTGGCGAACTCGAGAGCGATTCCGCGTACGAGCACCCTCGCCAACGGCGTACGGCCGAGCACTGACGTTTTCCGCTTTCCACGCCGGCGAACCAACGCCACACACAGAAACGGGGACGCACGCGCAGTGATCGAACGCCGGTAGAAATGAAAATGAAATCCAACATGGCGATGGGTAGTCATCCTGCCGCGTCGAGATTGGAGTTGCCCTTTCTCTCTGTCTCACCCCCGGTTACTCTCTGTCGTTCTCACCCCCCGACAACCACCACCACCCACCTATGTAAACTTCGACCCCTGCGAGCCCTATCGACACCTTCCATTAGTCGGTGGCTGCGTCGAAGGGTGAAGGAGCAGGTTTTATCGCGCTGCAAACTGTCTTCGGCCGAGTCGTTCGCCGGGTTCAAGTAAACTGCGGGATTTCACGGGTTCCTAGAAACGGAATTCGAAGCTTACCTATCCCACCTCCCGTTCCCGCCACTTTTGCGACCGGTCGCCTTTTTCCACTCCGGGACCGAGTGGACTCTTCTGGAAACGGAATAAAGACTATTGCCGTTTGAAACCGGAGAGGACGTTGAAGCGTGGAGGATTCGATTGATCGTTCGATTACTGTCCTCGAACGGATTTTCAAGGAATGACTGCGGTGGCGGGAACACTCCTTTCCACTCAGCCGAACAAACAGTGGCAAAAGGGGAAAAAAATCATTTCGAAAAATAATCATGGTATGTAAAGATGGAAACCACTGAGTGTAAGGATATTGATTTTGAGAGAACTTGTGCTGGAAGATTAACTTGAAAATCCTGATAATTGTAGATTATCTACATTGACTATATAGGAATATAACAAACTAGAAATTCAGAAATATAAATATATATAAATATTTATATTAATATTATAACGTTACGTATACATATCGGGATACATTGTAAACTTAGTATCATATGTCTTGACATATCATATAATTTATAAAAACGATAAATATATTTTATTTTTACCCTGTCATCCCTTAACTCTTCGCCTAACATGCCTCAAATTAGTGATCGTAGCAAATGGTAAAAAAATTGTACGAGAAAGTTTAACGATTGCACAAAGAATGAAGATAATTGAATACGTAACTATTCTATTTCGCTTACAGTGTTTGTTCAAGCGATAAAATTGCATCCATCGTATAAAAAACACAATTGAAAGGCGTCGAAAGTGTATCGAACAACGAAGGGTTATTCACCCAGAGTGTGGAGTATCGATTTCTGTAATGCACTTACGTCGTGATTAAACTCATCGCGAATTCCGCGTGCAGCTCGCGCGCTCTGTAACGAAGAACCAGCGAGACAATTTCGAGCGTGCACTCGCGTCGACGATGATTACTTACCGCTCGCGCGAGAATTGTTTTCTCTTGTACACTCGACAAACAGGAAAACATTCTCGAACGAGATACGTCATCTTTCGAACAGCACACGAGAGGTGCCAATTAACGTCACTGGACGCGATTGTCGATGAATTTATCCGAGATATACGTTCGCATGCGCCCCCGATTCTCCTCTCGCAATTTATAAACGAGAGAAAGGTCCGTTAAAGGAAAGTTAGAAAACGGGGAAAACACGGAGGAAAAATAACAGCGTAAACAAGAAACATTCATTCATTTTTATTTTCTGTTACCCTGCCACTGTTTTCCCTCTCGTCTTTTATTTTCTTCTTGCTGCACATTTAAATTTTTCTTTTATTAAATGACGGAGATTGTGTGACTAGAATTTTTCCGTGTACACTTTTTTATGCTATTTGTTTCTTTTATTTCTTGCTGTTAGCATAAGTACTTTTATAATTCATATGCTATACTTTTATACTATTAATATTATTCTAAACTACTTCTGATTATGACAGGTGATTAATCTACAAAGTTTGTGATACAAATACTGAATAAATTTTTCATTTTAATTATTTACTCCACTAGTTTCAGTAGATTAAAAAAATCCTGTTCAAAATGAGCTGTCGAACGAGCCAGAATCGGTTTACCTTCCTATTTATATCGATTTATTTATTCGCGATCATTTTTTCATTTTTCCGCGAGACAGTCGAAATTGAAAATATCGGATTTATTTGCATGGAGCACAATTTCCAGGCAACGCGCTTCGAAACAAATGTTCCGCGTCAGCCGACTTAATCTCGTGACAGCTCGTCCATGATTTCGCGCGTGGCGAGTCGAAAATCCTAAAACCGGTGGAAATCAGTGTGGCTGGGCGTCGAAAAACCGGTCGACGGAAGAGGAGAGGCCTGGAACAAGCGGACGGCGTGTCACAATTTCCGGATTTCAATATTGACGGGTGCCGGGAGTGGCGGCGCGTTATCCAATGTGTAAACTTTCGTCCTGTATTTTAATTTCACGACGCTCAATATAACGTCGCGTTCGTCGACGACGTCGGGCGTCGTCATCCTCGTTCGTCGTCGTCGACGCCAGGCACCGCGGAAAGTTTGCAATAACAGTTTAATCCCCGATGATGAGAGACCGTGGAGGCCTCTTACCCTTTACCCCTTTTCAGCCGAGTGCACTTCAATCAAGCCGTGTGTTTGATTTAGAGCTATCCAAGATGCACTGATAATAATCGATAAATCCCGGTTTCTCGTACACGAATACGCCTTGAAATCTTAACCCCGCGTTACCCCGTTCGCTACGTTTCCGAGGCAACAGCTCACCTGCAGGGTGGTACGTGTACAGCTAGAGCCCCACGTTGTTTGAAAAGATTATTGCGCTACATCCTCTCGATCGAACCAAATTAAAACTATATTGAACCGTTTCAAGTACTCCGCTTATCCTATGAACGAAATGGATCAAGTTTCGAGATGTCGAGCAAAGTGTGCTTTTACATTTCCATGTCCTTTCACTGACACACTTTTACTATTATATTATCTCATAGAATTTATTTGGAGATGTTCATATTAATAGACTTTTTCTTATAAATAACAAATATACAACGCGTTCATTCGTAACTTAATTTCAGTATAAATGAAGAACGTTATAAATGATTTTATACTTGGTTAACTTCATGTCTTTTAACATTGTCAAGGTCCCAAAAGTTGCAAATCAAAATGTTTAAAAATAATTATGTCGAAAATATCTATATTCCTAAGAAGTCTTATATCTAATGACATATGAATAACAACATATGTAAACAACATATGATACTTTAAAGTATCAATAAATGAAACCATTGCTATAAGTAATTTACATGAACAGAATGATCTCGCCATTCAAACGATGTTATCGATTCTGTTTAGTCCCCGAGTGTCCTAGTAACACGTGACGTAATCTCGAAGGATGGTCCAGTAAACCGCAAGTCTAGGCATATAAAGACGTCTGTTTCCTCGAAGGGCGTCCCAGGCAATAAACGCTGATACAGAAGAATAGATTCGTGATGGCGGCGTTGTTCGCGTGTCGAGGGTGCCGTGCGGTCATGCGATATACCGCTTTTCGCTAGGGGTAACATTATTGAACATTACATTTATAGATTTGTCGCAGCTGACCGCGCGTGCAAAGCTCAGCCACTTTATGCTTTTTCCCTCTGTTTTTTCGCTTGTTTCGTGCTCCCGTTGCACTCGTCAGGAAATCATTAGCCGCATTCTGGCGGGTACCAGGAACGCGGTGTATCGGTGAAAATTTGTCGTCGGTGATCCGCTTCGACACGCGCCACCGTTCTACGAGACGTTCGGCATTCCGTCGGGCACGATCGTGGCGTGCGTGATACACGGCCGTTCCACGCCAGCCTTCAATTACCGGCTATTAAGCAGCAAGTGTTAGAAACGGCAAATCGATTTAACGTGAACGTCGACTTCGTGTCAGCCAGGTGACGAGTGATAAGGGAGAAGTAAACGAGTGGCTGAAGACCTTCTTTGAAGCACAAACTTCGTATCGTGATCAAGAGGATGTACAAGGATTCTCACCGGTTTCGAAACGTTGGCGATACCACTTACGACTTTTTGTAACTTCGTCACAATTTTCTATCTAAGGTCGTGACCTCATATTGTAGACAAGCTGAACTGTCTTCAACTTCAAATTGATAGTTCATAAATTATTATTTATTAATTAGATAATTTGTAAGTTGGTATATTATGATTCTGTGGACACTGCATCAAACTTGATGTGGATACTTCAAGATCATTATTTGCTATAACTAATAATCCATTCAATACCTACAGCATTTGTATACCATAAATGTTATTTTGCTATACTGCTACATAATCAAGTAGTGTTAAACTCTTTACAAACTCAGCAGCTATCTGATGTGAGCTAACATAAGAGTCTTTTGATCAGAAGACTTAAGAAACCGAAAGAGTCCCTACTTAGACTGCAATGATATATGATATTTTATTTTACAAATGAATACTTGATGTCCTAATAAAAATTGCCTGAGTTTATACATCCTTCAATTGTTCATCAGGTCCATATGATCACCTCAGCGGCATTAGATTCATAGGAACCTGATCGAGGGTTAGACTAGACCGTATCATATCCAGAAACATCGAAATTGGATACTTTTTTATCTGGAACACGATCAAAAGCAAACTACTCGAAGCAAACTACATGGTTCGAGATGTATCGCCAGGTCGCGAGATAGATGACAAAGGGAAGGCTGTCGTGTTCACGACAGGAAAGAGGAGAGGAAGGAAGGAAGGAAGCGATAGAGAGAAGAAGAGGGGGCGATTTCGCCTTCATGAGGCGAAACACTTCGCCGGCAGAAGAAATATACGAGTTCCGCGGGACCCTTGGTTCGCTATCCTTCGATTTCAGCATTTGTCTCGCGCCAAATAACGCGTGTTATTCAACCTAAGAGACAATAAAGTGCACATGTTAAGTTCCGCTCGTGCGTTTCATCCGATGCCCTCTGCTTCTTGTGTCTCTCACGGCTTTTTTTTTCGACAATACCGAAATCCGACGTATTTCGTGTCGTTGGGCTGACGCAGAGAAAGCCACTTTTTCTCCCGCTGGAAAAGAGGGACCAACTGCTGGGGAGGCAATGGTTACAGAATATAAACGTCTTGATGTATCGCGCAATGGGGAAACTTCGACACCGGCACGGGTAACATCGCAGGATTGCGAATAATAATATTTCTTTTCACGCCACCGACATTGAGTGCCTTCTTTCCCTTCTGGGAGCTCAACGGTGATCGGTACCGTACCGGCAAATTCGAGCTCTCTGTGATTTTAGGGATAAGGGTGTAACCCCTTTCTTGCGGAAAATGGAGAATTATGGAAGAGGAACTGAATGACTATCTCATACCGAATTCATCACGCTACAAATGTCACATAGATTTAGGGCATGAATAAATCATTTTTCGTTATCTAAGTTTCAGAAGGATTAACCATATGTATATTGTACATATACATATGTAACCATATGCATATGTAACCATATGTACCATATGTTATATCTAATGGTTATTAATCTAACGGGTAGATTTCAATTAACCATATGTATATCACCTTTACAAAACCATATAGTGTCTGGTGTAAACCTGAATTAATATTACGGTCACTAGTCACTTCATCTAAAATAAACTGTTCAACTACGACTTCTTTCAGCTACTTTCCTACAATTAGTCTAACAATTAATAGTCGTTTCACAGTGAAGTTTGAAACGTTCGCAGTGACGAACACGACTGGCAACCATAAACGTCAATTTAGTGGATGAGTCCGGTTTCTGCACTTGGAATAATCAGGTTTCCGGGAGAACTCGATGACCGGGTAAAAGCCTACTTCCTTCGATCAGTCTTAACTTCGTATACATCCATCCCGGAGGAAGCCGGGATCTACGTGTGTGTTTCTTAGCGGACCACAGGGCAGGGGACGGTGCACGTAGGAGAAACTCAGAAATCGAATTCCAACGGGTCGGTGTGGGAACCGAGCGACGTAGCCGCGCGTAATCTCCGGTTTCGTGGAAAATGAAGCGGCGACCGAAAGCACCGGCGAATTCCACGCCGGTAAATCGACCCGGCCGGATAATGAGCCAAGTCGAATAATTTCTCTCCTCTGGCACACTGAAAATGCGGGAACGAATCCATTCGGGGCATCCGCGGGGTAATTGTATCAACGTCCAAGACGAATGCCTTCTAATCTCGATGAAACTGAGGATCTCCATTTTAGACAGAATTTCCTAACTAACATTTCGAAACAGAAGTCGAAAACTAAAGACGGGAAACAACGGTTGAAAGCTAACTATTTGAAACAAAATAGGTTAACGATATTTAGAAAAAGAGACGAGAGCTGGATCTGA
Organism: Megachile rotundata; assembly: GCF_050947335.1. Taxonomy (NCBI): domain Eukaryota; kingdom Metazoa; phylum Arthropoda; class Insecta; order Hymenoptera; family Megachilidae; genus Megachile; species Megachile rotundata. Next base: position 5,953,179 of record NC_134991.1, on the reverse strand, counting down.
AAAAAGGTTACTGGAGGTTGTTTCCACTATCATAAAAATACGACTGAATGATTTATAATGTACAGAAATGCAGTCTACAGAATACACGATTTACGTATTATAAATGTATAACGCACTCTAGCAAATGATATAATTTCGTGTTTAATTAAAACATGGGTTAAACTGGATTTGAAAGCGAATCAATTCCAGTACAAAAGGTTAATTGCATACTGTAAATGGGTAATAATACACCGCGATATATTTTTACATAATTGCAAGTTTCAAAAAGGTTTCACAATAGCGATGACGCATGCGTTCGAGGGAGCAGAAGGTGCAATTAGAAATACAAGAAAGATTAAAGAACGTGTCAGGAAGGGAAACAGTGGGCTGAACAAAGCACGCGTCGTTCAGGACCGATATTTCTTTGAAAGAGATGGATGCGTGTATAGATGTGGTATCGCCCTTTGCGAAAGGACGAGGATCGCTCCTGCTCCGTCATTGCAGGACTATCTATCTGTCCAGCGAGGCATGCATACCTCGGACTACACAGAAAGATCATGGACCACCCCTACATAACAGACTGCGGCCCGTAATGCAGCCGGATCCCTTTTCATTATTTTATGGTAATAATGCACTTCGGCCATCTTACCCCTCTTATGCTGGACGTTATTTCCATCTCTGGGTCGCGTAAGAATAACCATCGAATCTCTTTTATTCACGCCAACCGGGATAATAAAACGCTTCTACGTTTAATATCGATGATGAACCTTCGGGCTAGAAAATGATCTCGAGATTAAATTCAGACATTTCTGGCTCATAGAAATCAAATGTAGATAATACATTAATAAATGAAATGATAAATTTCGTTGTGCGCTTTTGGAAGGAATATTTGCTCCAGATGAAAATAGCTCTTACGAACAAACCGTAAATCTTTATTACTGTAATTTATTGAATTGTTCATAAAGGAACGGTATCTGCCTCTTAAATAATTCTTGTAAATTTAAACACAGTAACTTGCTAATATAGTACAGGAAATATTGATAGGAAGTATTCTATATTCCGGAATACTGTTCTGGTGAGAATATGAAAGCATAACAGAGATCAGTCTGACAGAAGCACGTCTGGCAAGTGCTCGAAAGCAATTTGACGTCCCGATCAATCAATAAACGCAGAATATAAGACGAATCAAAAGTAGCCCGGCAATCCCCTGTGGGAAAGAGAAAAGGAATTCGTACGTGAGTACATTTCTGACCGCTCTAGGCTGCCAGAAAAGTGTGCCCATCGTCCTTTACCAATAGGGAACGTGAGCCTCGTTTTAAGTTCTGGTCCTACCAAATCCTGAACAGATTTGGGGTCTAGCCACTCTGCTCGACCATTCGTCTTTCTGCTCTATCAGTATGTGATGCACGACGACCGCTTCGTTTTCATCCCCTCACGCACCCTTTATGTCTTGACACCGCTCTATGCCATTTCACCGGACAAAAATCACATAAAAATTTCGCAAACAATGTTTACTGTTATATTCGCTCACCTTCTTACAAAATTATGACGGTGTTTTGAAGTTTGATTGCTGAATTTACATTAGGGGTTGAATTTGAGGGGTTAGATTATTTTTACTGTGAGTAATAGTAAGTTGGATTACTACGCGTTGAATTAGGTTAGTGTTGGATCGCAGTTGTATTACTACCCGTTAGATTACTAACCGTTAAATTAATAATCGTTAGATACTACTACGCGTTAAATTACTGGGGCGTTAGATTATCGCACGTCAGATATTGTTACGTATTGGATCGCCACGCGTTGAATTACTACGTGTTAGATAACTGTACGTTAGATATTAGTACGCGTTACATCACCACGTGTTGAATTGCTGCACGCTTGATTACTGCACGTCAGATGACTGCACGTTAGATATTAGTACGCGTCCAATTACTACGCGTTAGATTACTGTACGTTAGATATATCTACACATTCAGAATCTCTACATGTTAATTTTATTGATGTTACATTTTGACATTTTGACATTAATGACATATTACATTTTATTGATAAATTTCGTGCTAAATCTCCAGACTACCCGTTATGTCACCACACATTATTCCAGCATATAATTAAACATCATATCAAAAAATGATTATTAATCTTCCTATAGCCAATGTTAAATTGTGATATTCTGAACTACTGTAACATCCAATAACATCCAAAAAAGTCCAACAGAGTTCAATAAGATTTAATATCGCCCGCCGTCAAATTATGTCCAATAGCGTTCAACGATAAAAAAAATGTTATATATGAAGACCTTTGGCCCGTGTCCCGGAACTCTAGCGGCACCTCTACCCGTACAAAAGCAGCAGCGAGAATTAATCGAAGGTGATTACCCACGAGCGTAAAACGTGAATTAATAACGTGGCTCGACCGTTTAAAAACTTCGAAACAGCAGTCATTTTTTTCATCCGAACGATAAGAAGGTATTCCACGGCGAGAATATACCTTCTCTCGATTTCACGACCCTTTGCAATCGCCTCTCATTACGCCGACATTTTTACCGATCACCCCACGGTGCAACGAAAATTAAACCGTGGTTTTGGTTGTTCGATGGATTAGAAGCAACCGAGCGGGATCCTTTAAATTGAATTGATACCGTGCTCACGAAGACGTTTTGAATAATTTGCCGACCACCCCTCTATCTCGGCCAAAGAAAGGGGAGAGCTCTGTTTATTTCTGATTACGTCGATGAAAAGGGGCTGCGTAGATGAATGACGCTTGTCAGACGCTCGACTCACGGACACTCGCTGTGATTAAATACAAAAACTAACCGAATTAGGTTGCTCAACATCTTTAAATTGCACGGAGAAGAGTTTGCGAAGCTGCTGAATAATTCAAATTTACGAAATATTCAAAAACCCCTTGACATTTCAAATGAAATAAAAATTTGAATATATTGTATTTATAATAATATTTAATAGCACCCATTAATAATTACACGGTACAGTGAAATCTTATTTAAATACTTAATAGAAACTTAATACTTAATCCTCGATAGAGAATATCAACTGACATATTAAATACAACAAATCTAAATAATAAGAATGAAGAAGCCATTTTTAATATAAAATACAAAATTACAAAATCTCAAAATTATTATCGAAGCAATAAGACACCTTAAGGGTAGTTTAGTCTGTACCATAATTTCCATTGTTACTGTATAATCAAAAGAGTTGCAGGGAATCATAGCTTTGGCCGTGCTCGACAAATATTTTCGAGCGCCTGTTATTTTCAGACCGAGTTCCAGTAGCTTTGGCAGACAACGCAGAGACACGGATGGGTGAGATTGTCGACGCTGGGCTCAAATCAAGACGCTGCCTAATCCAATCAGGGATGGTAATTGCGTGCGTAGCTCGGGGCAGCAAATCCATCGGGGGGGATGGCTGCAGACTACATCCCCGTGTTGGCGAGGGGTGAGTCAGAGTTCACCCCTGGTGCGCGTGCCCATTTGCTTGTCTCTACCTACCTAACTCAACCATTTCTATGACGCCAATAGAGAGCAAACGTCTGTTGCTACTGCAGAGACGAAAATGTCAAATCGAGTCATTGAAATCAAAAAATTATTTAACCTCTTCAGTTACGATTTTTTAGGATTGCGAGATGAAATGAGATAATCTACTGACTTTAAATTTATAATGGTTGAATCAGAAAATTGGTGGTATTAATATTATAAAGAAAGGACTATTTTTATATTTGTGGATGTAGGCTGTTGACAAAGACACTAAACATGTGTGTTAGTCCTTGATGAGATTAATGTATGTCTATGACTGTTTTTACCCTTCTAACATAAAATATTTTTGAAATATTTTTTTCGAGTTTTATGTTACCAAGTTAACATAAGAAAAAATAAAAAAAATAAATAAAAATAAATTTCTTCTATAAATCCCAATAATCGAGTACGTCTTTAAAACCAAACTGTTTCGTCCAAAAAGTGTTAACTATCACCAAATATAACTGTAACGTCGGGAAGGAGAGTAAATACGACGGTTTATTTTGAACTTGTCAGTAGCTGTATTTTGACTGACGTCTCGTCAGCCGTTAGTCCTATGCCTAGCGATGACACTCCCACCGCTCGATTCTCATCCACACACACACATCCATGCATTCATCCGCGACAGCGATCGTCCGCCTATACTACAATAACTTTGTAAAAAACAAAGATTGCCAAATAACAAAGAGAACCTATTGACCAAAAATTGAACCAACAGACGATAACCAGAAATTACCAGAAATCGATCAAAAACCGAGATGGACGACGAAATTGAAACTATAGTTTCCGATGCGCAGGTGAAATTTTTAACGCCGTAGAGAATTGAAGGTTATTCGCAGGCAATTTGTAAAAAAAAATATCGTGTACCGTGCGGTGCACCCGCGGCTATTTTGCCACCCCACTTCCCAATGTGGAAACAACCCTCGGTGACCCTAACTAGTGTTTGCGGGAACGAAAATGGTGGCAGGGTGAAGAGTGGTCGAAGCTGACGCTCGGACGACGCTGTAATTTAGATTCCTTCGCTCTGTTACACAGTCATTCTGTTATCTTGCATCGCTGTAAATTACCGAGCGAATATTTTTGCCGATAAAAATCATAGTTACGCAAATATTCGTTGATCTGGGGGGAGGGAAGGTGACTATTAGGGGTTTAGAAGATACTGCTTGTGGCGATATAACGTGAGGTGGCTATGTATAATGTAATTTAATATATGACATTAACTATGTGTAGATATGTGTAGATATGTGTGGCAATATGTGTGGCGATATGTGTGGCGATATGTGTGGCGATTTAACATGTGACGTTAACTCTGTGTAATGATATCGATTGGTGGCAATATAACGCGTAGCGTTATTCACTTCAGTCGATACAAGACGCAGCAATATAACATCTAATATGTGATGAAACCTTATTTAAAGGCTAATGACACAGCTAGTATAACGTGTGACAGTACGTCACATGGTCATACATGTTCGCTAACTCGCCACGTGTCAATAAAGCCGCCAACTCAAGAATGACCCACCAAACAAAAATCGCAGTTACACCAATAGTCGCAGTACCTTGAAATTAATTAATCGGTCAACTTTGTCGCCGTCACTCGTCAAACAGTACGTCAAATAAGTTCCGTTAACAGCCCGGTTGCAACACGTCGACTGCGAGCAAGCTTTCAATTAGCCGAAGAAAACTATGTTCTGTTCTCGGCTTTGCTAGCAATTTCCATCATAACGTTGAGCGAACGTGCAAAAGCAATTTGTAGCACGGCGAAAGTATCGATCGTTGGATCGATTTTCGTGTCCGACACGTTCCGCGGCAACAATAAACGTTATCTTAATTAGCGAAATAATTTTCCCACGATTAAATATCGGTGCCTATGGCGCGTTGTAGCTAAGCAGAAGTGGCTGTCCGTAACACTTACAATCGCACGAGCGTTCGTGTAGCATGGCGGTCCACGTAACGGCATTGCAAACAGGATCTGGCACGATCGTTTTCAGCCAAGCATAAAGTCGATACGTGTCAAACTGGCAGCAGTAATTGCGCCTGTACCGTATACCCGCGAATCTAGACGTCCAGCCGCGACGGTACACTCGATACGCGCCTGTACCAGGATAATGGTGCTGCATCCTGGCAAGGATCGGCTTACGACACGTGTCAACCGAGACCGGAACACCGGTTCCCTAACCGTGTATCCATTGCACTTTGGTCACCGTGTAGAACTCTCGAACCTACCTGTACGTAACCTATCCACGTGTGCGCGTGTGCGCTGGAATCTCTTGTCGCCAGAGGACGACGCGTGTACGAATGCGATTTACGTGTAGCCACGATAGACATCGAAGGTGCAAATGAGACGAACAGAGACACCAGGTGTGTGTTACCGCTCGGATAGGAGATATTGCGTGAGATATGGAAACTAACTGATTTTCAAGAATCGCTAGGGGTAATTCGCTGAAACCGAGCAATTAATGTCAACGCGATGCACGATGGAAACAGCTCGTGTGATTCATCGAGCCGTTTCCTAGATTCGGACATTTCTGCTCTTTCTGGAAATCGCTCTTTCAGACTTAATTAATTTAATTCAATTCACAACTGTATTAATCAAATTTATGTTAGAGGCTTCTTTAGTTGACCACTACTTTAGTTGATCAGAAGTATCAGTTATTTAATGTTTACATCGTTTGTAAAGAAAATATCTGATGTTAGCTTGCTTCAACATTTAGCTACCATCATACAACATAAGTAGTCAAAACTGTATTTAGTTTAGTCTGTATAGACTTCTATTTAATCTCTGTTCATCGTTCACACTTCTCATGGAACTCAACTTACATAAAAAAACTACCTAACTCCACAAGTTAATAATTTAAGTGAACAAACAAACAATCTTCTCCTAATATCAAACTATTAATAATATCAAACACCTGGAGAAACCGTTAAGAATCACAACTTCTCCATCACTTGTTTAATTCATTTCATAATTTATGTCTTCACTTCATTATCGAACGATTCTATCCGAGGTACAAAATACTGAAGCAAACTATTGACCAAGAATGTGTACACGTATACGTGTGGAACGACCACTATGACATCACACAAGAATCACTGCACCCGGAGGGTAATACGGGATGATCTAACTGCATCACTGCCAGGTCATGCCACATTGTTCCTATCGAGCCGATCATCGTAACTCTGGGATTCAGATACCTATGCCAGACGACGATCGTAATGTTGGCAACCCTCCTTCAACATCACCTACCTTACGGGTTCTCAAACTGTTGTTTTCGCTGATCACGAATTTCTAACTGCTTGCGAAGTTTGAACTTTATGAGATTTATTGTGGTATGAAGTATTTGGAGTGATGAATGTTTTGGGTAGTGATTTTTGAATTGGGGGTGTTTGTATTTAAGGAGGAGATTTGTGGGTTTAGGTTTTTGGAGTTTAGGGATTTGGAGGTGTAGGAGTTTGGACAAGATGGAGTTTGGAGATTTAGGAATTTGATGTAGAGGGGTTTGGGATTCAGAAATTTGGAAACTTAAAAATTTGGGGGTTGAGAAATTTGGGGACTCAGAAATGGATGTCTAGGAATTTGGAAAATTAGAAATTTGGAATTTTAGGAATGTGGTTTGGAAACTTGGAAAATTAAAAATTTGGGAACTCAGAAATGGATGTCTAGGAATTTGGAAAATTAGAAATTTGGAATTTTAGGAATTTGGTTTAGAAACTTGGAAAATTAAAAATTTGGGGACTCAGAAATGGATGTCTAGGAATTTGGAAAATTAGAAATTTGGGGTTTGAGAAATTTGGTACCTGGAATCTTAGGAATTTACAAATTTTCGAATTCAAAAAATCAAAAATTTGGAGATTTACAAATTTAAAAAATTCCGAATTTAAAAATTAAGAAATATGGGGTTTATGCAATTGTTGAAATATATAAATCATCCCATACGTTTCTGATCAGTATTGAGAACCCGTGACTAACGTCCCTCCGATCCTGGACTCCTATTCCGTATGGCGAGTTTTAGTGATACAGCGGATTGTCGACGATTCAAACGAACAGTATAGTCCATCCTGGATAACAGGATGGATGTATGCCAGCAGGAAGGACGCATTCTTGTCGATCTAGGACATCCGCAGGGAAATACAGGACTTACTACAGAAATATTGGCACACAACAGAATCAATCTGTTATTGTACAATCGTTCCATTATCTACAATTATTAACACAGTCCACTTTAATAGACAAAGAAAGACCATAATCAAAATTAATATCATACTAATCTCATACATTATTAGATATAAAAATGAGACATTATGGTGTAGAAATATTAATGACTCTGAATTAATATTAGTCGTACACTTCTCTCATTCAAAAAACACTATGTTCAACCCTGACAATCCCCAATTCTCATTTCTTATAACATTCATACCAACTTGTAAAATATCTCACTTATACTAACCTCACTCACTCAGCTCTCTCACCAACCTCACTCATATAACACTCTTACCAACTTATCATGTTGTAAAAAACACCCTCATATTTAGATTTTAAAAAATCCCAATAATTATGTTAGAATAATTATGTCGTACCTAATATATCAGTGTTCAATACATCAACCTTATTAGGTTTCTATTTAAACTTAGCCACAGCTTACAATCATAAACCCACATTTCAAAGTTACCATTAACAAATGAACGCAACAAGTGACCGTCTACAATCGAATCCAAGAAGCATAATAGGATAGGGGTTGTTAATCGTCCCGCGGGAACGTTAATCGTTTCTCACGAGGGCTAAAAGGCTATCGGACAAAGTCAGCTAAAGAAACTTGCTAAAAGCAGACTGGCGAGACGATCGTCTGGTTGGACGGCGACGTCGCAATACCCGTTATTACCAGCAACTTCGTATCTACTCGAGAAAGTAACTACAAACAACACCAGTTCCGAATGATTCAACGCCGGGAAACAATGAAAACTTTGGCCGAAGATAGCGTGCATTAAATACGAAGAATAATCCGTGCCGCAACAATGCTACATCTGTTTATCTGGTAGCAAGATGAGAGAATCCTGTGACAGGCCAGACATTCCTGCACAGAAAATATCACGTTCTCTACATGCATGTCACCGTAACTTTTCATATTCCTCGTGTAACTGCGTTCTCTACGTTTTGTGTAATTAATTGCGAGCTGAATCACGGGTCGATTTACTCTGCGGATGTTCCGGTGCTTGAATAACAGCCATCTTGTGCAACGAAATTTTAGGAGAAAATGGGTTCCGGACTTTCGGCGCTGGTTCACGATGGTTCTGATATGTTGAGAGGATAACACGAAGTGGAACGTGATTGACACGTGACTAATTTTGTTTAGTTTGAAATTTGCAAGTTTTCAAAGCTATTTCATTTTTTGGTTCTAACAAGTTCCAACTCCTTAATATTCCCTACTCTAGTTCCCAAACTCCCACATTCCCAAATTCCTACATTTCCAAATTTCTACATTCCCAAATTTCTAAATTTCTAAATTCCTAAGTTCTCCAAAATTAATGTGACCAAATAGCTGTCACTGCAAAGTACTCTCGAACCCCACAATATTTTTCTCATTTCGTGGAACCGTAACGATATGGAATCCCCTAGCGAGACCCATCGCTCATACACCGTCGATTACCCAAAATAGATTTAATCAACGACGTATTTTCTGTAGAAGGAAAACAAGCCAGTAGCATATAGAGAGGATGTGATCAAGGGGATTCTGTGTGAAGTAGCTGCTGATCATGACGAATCGATGAGATCGAGCATATGCGACCGTGTGAACGCAAACATCTCGCAGCTCGATATTAGACGCGGCTTCTGGTCAATATGTTATCGTCAGAAATCAAATCGATATCAATTCAAGCTTTTCAATATACAGAACCGGGTACAAACATTCCCTATAAGTACAAACTTAAATTCTTTACTATAAGTACAAACAAAATTCTTTACTAAAAGCTTAATAACACTTAATAAACTTAAAGTTTATTGCTGAACATTCGATGCATCTGGCAGCATAGACGTATAGGTATAAAACATTTCTATGTTCAGCTCAGATAGTATGCTTATTCTTTGAAGAATGCAATGTTAATATTATCCAAACCATTAGTTTAATTTTTCAATATGATTTCATTTAAATAAGAGGTTCAAATAAAAAGGGCACACATTTAAATCGACAATTATCCTCAAGCAAACCGATGAAGAAAAAATTAGTTTTCATATGCATTTACACACATGTACAAAATTTACTTACACACATGTGAAAAAATTTCTATGTTCATACAAAAAAATTGCTTTCCATGTACAAGCAATATTTAAATCGTTAGCTTGTACCTAGCAACCTGACGAAGAAAAAATTTTTCTATAACAATCGATGCATGAAGCCCCAATTTTCAGAAAGAACGTTCATCATTGACTTCAGGGTTAATATCGTAAACTGTATAATTTTCAATCTCTAACCGATGCACGCGATACCGGAGGCGCAACACCGGCGTCGTCAACTCGTTACGCCCTCGTCGTCTAGCTTCCGGAACTTCGTGATAAAAGGACCGAGAGAAAGGGTTGCAGGAGCTTTCTACGTTCCTTTACACACACTCGAGCCAACACTACTGCATAGAGTTACACGCAGACAGTGTTCGCGAGACGAAGCTTGTGCAAACGCGCGAACGTGCAAACGCAAACCTGGCGAAAACGAACAGTTTCGTGCCGTTGTAATGATTTTCGGTCGGCGTGAATGTGTCGCCCGTGTGCACACGTGTGAGTGAGTTAAAACGATTAGGAAGGTGAGCTAACATCGCTACGTCCTCCGCGAAACGCGCAGACCGAGTCACTCGTGGAGAGGAGAGATCGGTAAACGAAGCGGGTGGAAGTCGAGGGATGAAGATGCAAGGTTTGCCAACACTACGATCGGAGAAAGGGGAAACGCACAACTATATAAAACAGAATTACGCGTAATTGGCCCTGTGCAACTTTTGGCAGAGTATTACTAGGGTGGATACTCGAAAATAGAGAGTGATCCAAATAGCGTGTGGTATGCAGGACATTTGAAGTCATAAATTCCATGAATGCCCAATTCTTCAAATATCCAAATTTCTACCTTTGGAAAGATTTAAATCTTCATATACCCAAATTTCCAACTTTGAAAAAAACCTGCAAATCTATAAATACTGAAATACCGAAATCCCCAAATTACCAACAGTCCATGTTTCTGAATTTCTAACTTTCGAAATCTTGAAACTCCTAAATAATCTTGGTCCTACACCCTCTAATTCCTAATCTCTAAATTTCCAACATTCTAAGATCCCAAACTCCCAAGCTTCCACTTCTCTAACTTCCCAAATCCTCAAATTTCTAAGTCCCTTAGCATGTTTTTCAACTTCAAATTCGTGAACTTCGAAGTCTTTAAAATAGTCAAGTTCATCAGTAAATAGCAGAAATTTTGAGACATTCAAATAACCAGTTTGATGACACCCGTTTTCGGTGATGGCATTTCACCAGTGTTCCAGACGCTCGTGGCCATTAGCTTCAGACCGACTTTGTCTAATTGTTCGGCCCGTTGTACGCTTTCGCGCTTTCGTTGCCACGCAGGTAGCCGACCGTCGTCGCCAATCCCATTTCGTTAATCCGGCTACGTCCTTGTTTACTCGAACCCTGGCCACGGCTCCGACTGAACGTGGCAAAATGGAGAGGGAATTAAAGCGTCCCGACGACCTCTTGCCTGAACGAGTTCCCCCAGGAATCCGGAAAAAAGTGTCGCAATCGCGTTAGCACGGTCAACGCCGTGTCAGCCAACTTTACCATTTTGAAGTTGGCGAAATTTTCACTGCTTTCGACCAAATTTAACTTGTACGTTGAAGAAGGAATCGATATGTCGAAAGAAAATGAAATTGGTTACATGAAAATAATTACGTGACTAGTATTATAACAGTTAATATTAAATAGGGATAATGAAGATGGGATAATGAAGTCATTAATATTACGTACATGTAATGAGATGTTTAATGTTAAATGAGGCAAAGTGGATTATTAGTGTTAGGTGAAGCTAAAATGATTAATTTTGGATGTGAATAAGATGATGCAGCCTTTTGGAGCAACCTTGAAACTATTTCTTCAATTATTTTCAAGGGACGAGCGTATGTTTCATCAGCGACCGCAAGGGGCGTCGTTAATGTCCTTGCGCAGCCTTTGTGACGATGTTCAGGGTCCGACCCTAGCATATTTATGCCCTCGTACTAATGGTCCAATAATACCGGTTGTGAACGACTTCGGTGCACAGAAGGCGCACCGTGTACTAAGGGATACGTTTCTCTTAATGGTTTCGCAATTTTTGCGTGTATCACTCATTACGCATCTTTGCACATGTGGGCGTTTCACTCTAATAATAATTCGCTATGTCCCTTATAAGTGGACGAAAAGTTACTTCGGACAATATGATACTTAATTACAGTATGATACAACGTAAGAATTAATTACATCGATATAATGTAATATGAGAAGTAATACGTGTGTAGATATCGTACAACATACAAATTAATTACATAAACGTATAAAGTAAGAACATCTGAGTAACTAATCTACGATTCATCTTCAACTACCATTATCTTCGACAAAGCTATAACCACACGCGAAAGTTTTGAATTGATCAGAAAACTTCATCGTTGTCTCAAAATGTCTGAAGTACATAGATGAAGATAGTCTGCTTTCCAGTAAACCCAGTTCACGGCATAATCTGAAGTAAGTTCGAACTTGTAACTTCACCCCGCAATGGATCTCTCAGAGCCATCTATCTCCGCATCAAATCACTAAAATGAACCTGCAGAAGAAACTTTACTACATCAAACAGCAGCATTTCAGCCACGAATGTCGCAATCTCCCTCCTTCGATGGATACTCGCGAACAATTTACGTCGTCGACGTTAGTGGCTGTAACTCGGGACAAAGCAACGCGGGTCTGACGGTCGAGCAAGTATAAGGGTCGTTCATAATTGCCAGTGCATTGTGGATATTAATTTAGTAGCTCGTTCATATCGAAAGTAATATCGACCGGCCTGACCAAGGAAAGTCTAATAGAAGTCGTCCCAAGATGAGTTACTGCCTTTAATTTCCCGATAATAGGGCTCGAGCAACCCTCCTAACCGTTACCCACCCCCTCGACCGATTTCCCTTGCTCTTCCTTTCTCTTTCCGTGCGTCTAGCCACTTGGAAGCCAACGAACCGTCCTCTTCGTCCTTCCCGCGGGTACCATTGCTAGGTGGCTGCAGAATTGTTCGCTGATAGTTTCCGTTCGGGGGACACTCGGGCCAGTAGTTAACTTTGCGGTCGAGGCCATTCATTCCCGCGGAACAACTATTTTATTGGCAAGCCCGCAATAACCCTCCCCTCGCCGCGGACGTTTATCAGAAGCGAACTATGTTTACCCGTGCTCCTACTCCCACTTTTTTTCAATAGATAAATCAGTCCCGTACAATTACCGAATGGGAAAGTAATTAAGCGATGCTTCCTTTCTGTCACGGAATTCGAGGAAATCGCTGCTAATCACATCTTTGTGTACACAGTGATTCGTTGATGGCTACTTTGTGCAAGCTGATTTGTTACACCCTGCTGTTCCAAATTAAATGGTAGACATTCAGAATTGTACACTAAGTACTAAGAATTTGTTAAATTGTTATCAGTAATGTAAAATTGTGTACAGTCAGAAACTAGTTGTGAACCTAATGAACATCTCAAAACTTATTCACTATTTCTATAAGACAAAAAATAAAATAAAATAACAATATATAAAAAAATGACTTCTTAAAAAATTATTAAAAACTAGTCAAATCTAACAAGGTAACAGGGTAAACAGCTTGACCACTACATCAGTGAAGTATAAAATTGTAAGTGTTTACATGTGAGAGTATTTTCGCCGAGAGACACATATTAAATGTTTCAACGAGATCCTCCGCGAAAGATATTAATTTTTTCAATGTAGACAGGCGAAAGGTCTGTTACACTTGGCCAACTTTCTGGCGACTTGTCGAATGAAATTCCGGACGCTGACCAATCTGCGTCCTTCCGCTTCACGCGACGCTGCGTTTCTTTTTCATCCTGAACAAAAGGCAGTCTATCAGAAAGAGCGGAGCACCGGTCGCAAGGGTACAAAGTGATGTCACGTAATTGAAACCGTCGAATCGTGGTGGTACCTCACCCTTCGGCTCCTATTATTATTAAATATTTTTTACGACTATCTTGCAGCTGTTGGTCATCGAAATTTCATCTCCCTTTTAACCCCTGCTAATTCGATTATTTAACGAAATTTTTGGTACGTGATATTGGGAAAGTGTCTCTAGGGAAATTTACTATGTTTCATTAAGTTAGGACAACTGGTGTGAAATGTTTAAATTTTCATGGTAACTCATTACCATGCATTAACAGTTTTATACGTCAAGCTAATAGAAATTTATTAAAAGTAGTTGAAACACTCTACAGTTTCAGCGTGTCAATATTTGTATTAAATCTATAGTTCATGTAGCCCATTATATTAAATAGCCCATGAATTTTTAAGTGTACACGAATCAAAAATTTTAAGTATTAGGTCGAGTCATAAGTAACTTCCGATGCAGCTAAATAGATTTTATTGTGTGTATGGTGAGATTATGAAGGTATAAGTCACCACGAGTTGTTGAAGTCAAATTTAACGATTACTGCGGATAAATACATTCAGCAATTGCAAAGAGTGCAAGAGAAACTCCTAGAAAAACGCCCTGCACTCGTCAATCGCAGAAATGTCATTCTTTTACACGACAACGCGCGACCGCATACAGCAAGGGTAACTCCAGAAAAAATTCTTGAGCTTGGATGGTCTGTTTTACCATATCCACCTTACTTCTCAGATCTTGCCCCGACAGACTACCACCTTTTCTGTTCCTTACAAAACTTTTTAAATGGAAAAACCTTCAATTCTGAAGAGCAAGTCAGGCAGGCTGTTGAAAGCTTCTTCCAGTCCAAACCAACCACATTTTACAAGGAAGGAATTGATAAACTACCAGGAAAATGGAAGAAGGTTATAGAAAATAGTGGTGAATATATAATAAAATAATATAATTTTGTTGTTTAATGAGAACGAAATAAATGTCTGATAAAAAAACGGAAGTTACTTATGACTCGACCTAATAATTAAATTTAACATTGCAAGAGCAGTTTCAAGAAGAAACTCGAATCGTAGCGAGTGGTTCGGCCAATTTTGTGGATGTCATCGGCATTATTGAATTAGAAAAATGACTCCACTTTTCTTATCCAGCCGTACACAGCCCGCCAATCCTAACGCAACGTGCATCGTCACCTTGCAATCTCACGGTGACGTTGCTGGATGCCCTTCTGTCGTACGCCTTGTATCTCTTCTGTCCCTTCTTCAACCGTGTATAAACGTTACCAAGAACCGCGCCGTTGCAGTACCTACTTCAGGGCGTTTGCACGAACATTCCAACGACATTGAATCGAAATATACTGCCTCTTCGTGAAGCCTCTCGAACGGCCTCTGAGAAAAAACCTCGAAATCCAAACAGCATGCTTTCATGCAATGCAAATTTCTCGTTGTTTATGTTTTAAACGCGAGATTCAATGTCCGATAAATAGTAGATTGAAAGATCCTTCGGTTCTCTCCGAGTAGACAGAAAGTTATAGTTATACATTACGTGTACTGGCAATATTTTAGGGTATGTTGTTATGGTCAAAATTTGAGGGGGTTACTGTAGAATTTTTATTTTTCTAAGACTAGGATGACTCAGTGGAGGATTTCTAGGAATAGGAATGTCAGTGATTAATTTTTAGGGATTTGTGGGATTTTGCGAGTTTGAGATTAGGGAGAGATTTTAGGGTGAGATTTGGTACTTTGTGATTTTGAGATTTGATGGTTTAGGAATTTTGGGTCTTCAAAACTTGGAGACATATCAATTTGAAGAATTTTAAGAGTTAGAGGAATTTAATGTTTTTGAGGACCTTGGATGTTAAGAAACTTGGAATTTGATAATCTTTGAATTAGGCGACTTAGAACTTTGAGGTTAGGTTCAAGAATTTGAGGACCTTGAAATTTGAAGAAGTAGTTGGAGGTGGCTAACAGGAATTGGAATTAAAAAATGTTCAAGTGCACCTACTCGAACCTAACGTTTCCTAATCGAAAGAATGCTTATAGAAAGAAAAATGTTTGCAGAAAATGGTTGATCAGTAATGGACAAGTAGATTCGTAGAAAACAACGCGTTAAAACGCGGAACGGTCCGACAATAGTTTCGAAAGCGGCGCGAATGATTCATAAACCCTTGGCAATCTCCATCGTCGGTACAAACCGCATAAGAGCTATTGGAATTTGTGACCTTCGGCGGAGCGAGGTGCAGCCTGTAATGCCGCCGTACTCGCGCCCACTTGTGGGCGTCGAAATACGTGCCCCGTCGGTGAAGTTTCAGCAAATAAATTCATTCGCTGATGTTACGCACACCAGCGTAACGCGAGTCTGAATTATTTTAAGCGGCACAATTCCACGTACATAGGTAACGTGGTCGCATTCAGCCTGTTTCCCTTTGTTGCCAAATCCGTCGAAACGCGGCGAGATTAAAAGGTCAGCTCGCATTATGCTGTTTCGATTCATCTTCTTTGCTCTCTATTCTATCAAAGATTTGTAACGGTGCCCCGAGCGTACAAATGCTCGTTCTTGTCTGTCTCCGACTTTGGCAAGAAAGAACAAGGTTGAAGCGGTCGAAAAAGGAGTACACGTTTGCTTATTGTTAGCGGAAACGGTAAATGTACTGTGTGTTTTTTCGACCGTTTTTTCGGACCGCTGAGTTTGTTGAAAATTTTCGGACGACAATCTCGTGCGAGAAAATGAGGAATCGCCGACCTAGCAGCTCATTAGCCTTTCTTTTTGTTCGTCCTAGAACGATTTTCCGTGTTGTCCCTCGAAACGGAAACGGCTTTCGGCGAGCACCCTTATCACGGTTCCTTCCTGTTCGCGTAAACCAACCGTGCAAACGAGGAACATCCTCTTGTGCCCCAGGTTTTCCGCAGGGAACGCTGGACGAGAATGACCTAGAAACTGCAGTATTTTCTACGACGATACGTGAGGTTCAGGGATTGCAATGTGGACTTGATAAAACTCACCGAGATAAACGAGCGTTCCTCAAAATTTTAAGTGAAGCCTTTATCCATTATTAGGGATATTCAAAAACCCATAATTTAGACAAGAAGTCATTCTACACAAATTACATCTATAATCCAGTGTATCAAATTGACTCAAACTTTAAAAAGTTTAATGTCTTTGATAATCTGCTATTCCGTGTCTGACTACATATCTATTTCTGCTACGATCAGTTAACGATGAGTTACTACGATCTAGCTATTTAGATAGCCACAATGAAAATAGGCAAACTTGTTACAATTATTAGAATTATTATTAAGACATTATTATTGCAATTATCTAAAATAATTTTCTACTTAACTTGCATAAATAATATGTGTGCCACATAAATCTTATAATACATTCGTAGGTCGATGACCAAAATAGCGATAAAGTGCAAGAGAATTCAACAACTGTTGATCTCAGTAAATGCACAACGTCCGATCGAAGGGTGAACGACATGAAGACATCAACCATAACGTTGTCGAATCGTGTAATGCGTGTATTAGAACGAGCAAAGTGAGGACAGATGTCACGCATCCCCCGGAACGGTGCAACGGATTTTCCACGCATGTGTCGCCACAGATTTGCCTCTACAACGGCGGTCACATATGTTGTCAATACTGGGCCTCAATGGTCATTAATTATTCGGTGATTTTTTCCGTCTGGGGATACTCGTTCGGTGGTCGATCAATTCGTGAACAAGTTGAAAAAAGTGACAGGGTGAATTAGTTGCTTCAAAATTATGTGCGTTTATAGGTGATTGATATTCGAACTTTTATGGACTTGAGAATTTGTGAATTATGAGATTTGAACGTTTGGGGGTTTGGACATCTGACGATTTGTAGATTTTGAACTTGTGGAGGTTGGGGGTTGAAATTCTGGGACTTTGAAGATTTATTTCTGGAGTTTGAAGATTGAAAATTTAGGACTTTGAAGATTTAAGAATTTGTGGATTCAGGAATTTGCATGAAGAGTTAAGAATTTGCAACATGAAGTCTTTGTTGAAAATTTAAACTTGCAAAATAAAAAAGATTCGGAGGCATGAAAATGACAAAATTTAAGAACTCTAACATTTCTATTGGAGAAGAACAAAGAAACTTGCAATAACTAAAATTGATTCCAACAAATGAGTACAGCTTCCAATAAAGCACACAAAAGAAAAATTGTCATAAATGTCACCAGCAATATGACGGTAAAACTAATTATTTGGTAAGAAGAAGCAAGTAATTAGCCAGGGTATGCACGAATAGTCATTGGCTGTTTTTATCGTTGTCCAATTAAAATTTCATTATCGGCAGTTATTAAAAGTTCATCGAAATTCGATATACGTACGCGCATACATCGCTCGACTTCGTTAACTTCTCCATTTGCCACGATCGTCGACGTGCACAATGAAAAAGTTCGTTTTCCCGTGGAAAGACTATTCCGCGCGGAATAACTGGCTTACTAAAATAAAACGGATCCTTTAAAACGATCCCGCGGTGTTAGCGGTACATCCGGATTTCGCGGATAGATGTCCAACGTTAACCGCGTTGCTACCTGTTTCCCCACACCTACCCCTACAGGCGTTCTATAAATAAACGAGTTCCTTAATTAACCAAATTATACGCGACTGCATCAAAATTTCACATTACCAGTTAAGGGTTAATTGCATTCGCACCAGTCAACCACGCCACCGCGGCGCTAAGCCCTTTACGCCACTCAACTACGTGCCAGAAACGAGATTTGCATCGTCGCAATTTCCACCGCGTACAGATTCACGCATATCTTTGTGTCTAACACTGCAACCGCTCGTATCTTGGAATTACAATTTTACACGGCAAGATCGACCTACTTTCCAAACAATATTTCGAACGTTACGGTAGGTTATACACTAAGGTTGTATAACGCAAGGCTATACAATGCGTGGCTATACGAAACCTACTGATCCAATGCGTGATTCTGTAATGCGTAGTAATACAATGCAAGGTAAAATAATTCGTGGTGACACAATTTGTGGTAATTCGATATATGATAAATATAATTCATGGAAGACCTAGTAATATAACGGCGATCCAAATAATGCAATATGTAGCATATATTACTACATATGTTATAACACATATCATCCAGTGCTGTCCACATTGTACACCGTTAAATATTTTCTTACCAAATTTATCCCACCTTCCACTACATATATAACACATGGAAGACCTAGTAAAATAATGGCGATCCAAGAAGTGCAATATGTAGCATATATTACTACATGTATTATAACACATACCATCCAGTGTTGTCCACATTGTACACCGTTAAATATTTCCTTACCGAATTTATCCCAACTTCCACTACAATATTTTTACATTTGACTAATATTTAAACTCCGTTTTCTTGCAACATCCTAAATTTTTGATAATAAACCCCTCAAGATTATTGCGTTGCATTCTATGCACAAAATAAAAAACTATCTCTTGAAACATTTTAGCCCAATCTCCGAAAAGCATTTGCGAGAGCTAGAAACCGTGCGAAGAGAATTTACTTGACGGTAATACCAGGCACGAGCAATGAAATAATCCAGCAGGCGTGTTACCTGGCGCGCAGAGTAGAACGCTCGCGCCGCTTTTTTGTTCCGCTCCGGGGCAGGAATGAAGGAGGAGAGTGGGCAAGACGTCGGTGGGGAGGACGAGAAAAAGGCGTCAGCCGTGAGAGGGCACATCAGTGGGACCCATGAAATAATAATGGTATATATAAAGTGTAATTTAGCTAAACGTATGCAGCGTTGTATTGAAGCTCGGCTTCGGAGTCAGGGCCGTAGTCTCCGAGAGTGTTCCGTGACGCGTGCAGCTTCGGGCCCGACGCAATAATTCTGGCAAACAATGGACAGTCAGTAGGTGGTGCGAGTTCTAACGAGATTAATCGGTAATTGAGCGATTGCTCGGTCAGGAATAAGAGTTATCCGGCGGATCGAAGGAGCGTCTTCGGGCGACGAGTTCGGTTCAGCTCGTGTACACGAAAACAATAGACGTGGTCGCATAATGCGGTCATAAATTCTATTATCTTCGATGAGGCTGTTTGTCTCGAGCGATCGACTGAAGATTCGGCGGAAGCGAACTATGAAAATCGAGTCTGAAAATGATGGAACGAATATGATCGTGATGCGAAATTTCAGGTGCCCTGTGATAGGTGACATCTTCGGGGCCCGATGCGGCCGTCCCTGAGTTATGCCACGAGATGGATAGCCTGGGGCCCGCGGTGAGTAAATTACAAGGTAAGACGGAACGCCGACTGCCTTCCTGCCCCTCCGCCGGCACTCTTCTTCTTTTCGTTCCCGTGCTCTTTCCTCTAGGTTCTAGCGTCTCTCTCGCAACCGTTCGATCCTCCGGCACCTACTCTCTGCCTTCGTCGAGTGGACCGACCGGCAAAGGGCTTCACGGCCCCGAACATCCCACGAGCACCCGACACTTTGGGCCCTGCTATGATACACCTTTGGCGTGGCTACCGTACTGCGAGATACTCGCTGCCTTCTTTCCTCATCCTTTCACCTCCTCACCCCACCCTTCGTTGATGCCCTCTTCCTTCTGCATTCTGCCTTCCTCATCGTCTCAATTTTTTCTCCTCTTCTTCTTCGCTGCTCCTTTTTTTGACTTTATATCCCTCCCTTGCCGGTTCGCTCTTCTTTCACCGCTGCGGTTTTGCTCAATTTTTTCCCTGGCTCGCGTCGTTTAAATCGCCCAATCCGTGCTGCCTGTCCTTTTTCTTTACGTCGACTGTTTTCTCTTCGTTCTTCTATCTCGTATGAAGATTCTATTATGTGCTCGCTTTCTCTGTTAGGGATGTATTCGACCTACTTTAGAGCGGAGAGTTCGGGAAAAATTGAGAAATTATTCTTTGCGGTTTTGTACGTTGGGAAGTTTCGGACGGATTCGCGAGTTATTACAACTTTTATTTTTTTGGATTTTACTGGAATTTATGTGGAGCGTTTTTAACCGCGAAAGGTACCACATATCCAATACATATTATGTATCAGTGTATGCTGTGTCTAACAACATGTATAGTGGCTATGAATATTATACAATGTCTATTAATACGCACAGTGTTTATCAATATACAGTGTCTATCAATATCTCCATATATACATATACATCCATATGTACATACATACATACATACATACACGCATGTATACATGTATAGACGTATGTACATATGGATATATGTATGCATATATGACATGTATCACATGTATCACATGACCTTGAGATATTTCATATCGATTCTTAAGTACAGCTTATATCTCCATATTCATAAGTCTTGGACGAAGAACGTAGGAGTGTGATTTAGAGTTTAGAGGGATGAATACAGTGACGAAATAAATGTAATAGCTTAGAATAAGCAATTAAGCATGAAGGGGTCAAATATAAATTGCAACAAAATTTGACGTTATTGACTGTCGAGCGATATACGCGTCTCGCGTGCAGAATGACAGACGGCGTTTCAGGGAATAAATTTTTCATTTGCCGCGATATTGCCCTCTTCCGTTTTCGAAAGCATAAATATTCGCGAGCGACCGTCTGCTACTGTGAATTTGTACTTGCTCTCGGTACTATCTGCTAATCGATAGATTTGAAAGTCATGGCGCGGCGTCCATTTGAATTTCAGATTCGAGATCGGGAGCAATATGACAACCTTAGTGGTAGTTTAGTCTCAAACGTTCTCTTAAGCCAGGTAGAAGAGGGGTGAAAAAGAACGAGGGAAGAACAACGTTGTCACAGATTAATACAGCTTTTTTTTAAACGATAGAAGAACGAGAGGAAGAAGAAGAACGAGGGACCGTATATCATACACCGCTTCTACTAATGACTCTGAAAGTTCGTTGATGCTATCATACGAGAAAGAAAGCTCCCCGATGGTTAGGTCGTTAAAACGGATGCACGAAAGTATCGTTGAAATCAAGAAGCGGAGCGGTTCGATTAAGAGGCGCAGAAGAAGACGGAGAAACGTTGGTGCGCGAATGAACGAGGATAGACGGAAGATTGAGCGCACAAAAGAAGGATTTTGCATGTCTGATTACTTACAGCAAAGGGTCTTTGTGACTTGGAAGTTCCTTCGATGAAAAACCATTGACGTTCTAGAACGGTTTTGTCAGACGATCGAAGAATTCTATTTCTGCCTTTTCTTAGCCCTCTCTCCTCTATTTTTAAATTCTTCCTTGGAAAAGCAAATGAAAAGGGATATTGCGACGACCTCCCGTTTTTCGATTTCTGCTACACCCACACTCTACCAACAAAATTCGCTGTGTCATTTCTAAATTCTTGAATTTTCAATCTTCCAGGTCCTTTAGATTCTTAAATCAAGTTGGGATAACAAACTTTCATTTTAATCCTCAACTTCTCTATAGTAAGTCTCTATAGCCCCAAATTAAACAAACCACACCTTCCGAACTTCCTAACCTCAAACAATAACCTCAAATCGAAAAACAGATTGAATAGAAAAACCAGATTGATAGAACTTGAATTTAAGTTCTCATTCGAAGCACAAACTTATAAGTAACAATCTAAATTCAAAAACAATTCCACCACAAAAATACGCCAAGATAATGAGCTAGATAAGCCAATCATTCGATCGCACGCGAATTCGAGGGTCGAAAAGATTTACTTATCAGCCGTCATGTAAGGCGGTAATTAATTATTTGGCCCCGAGAGCAGCATGGAGAGGCCAAAATTAATTCAATTTAATCCACGTCCACGCGAGGCAGGCGCGAAGATTCAGCCGGTCTTTCCTCGCCAGACGTCAAGCGTAAAAACAAACGGCCCTACGAGGCCACTTATGCAAAACAGAGCCGACGGCGATTGAAACTAAGTAACAATTAGACCTGGAACGATCGAAGTTCCGACGTGAACGAGTGACCCTTTAATGCACTGCAAAAACCATATTCCACATCTTTGTTTTCATTCAGTCAAACGTACCTCTCAATCTGTCTTTGGTTACTTTTTTGGTAACTTGTTTTTGACGGTTCTTTAATTTTTTAATTTCTTTCCCCAAATTCCAAATTCCCCAGATTTCAAATTCCCCAGATGCCAAACTCCCCAAATTCCAAATTCCCCAGATTCCAAATTCCTCAGATTCCAAATTCCTCAGATTCCAAATTTCCCAGATTCCAAATTTCCCAAATACCAAATTCCCCAAATTACAAATTCCGCAGACTCCAAACTCCCCAAATTCCAAATCCCCCGGATTCCAAATTCCCTACATTCCAAATTCCCCAGATGCCAAACTCCCCAAATTCCAAATTCCCCAGATTCCAAATTCCTCAGATTCCAAATTCCTCAGATTCCGAATTCCTCAGATTCCAAATTCCTCAGATTCCAAATTTCCCAGATTCCAAATTTCCCAAATACCAAATTCCCCAAATTACAAATTCCGCAGACTCCAAACTCCCCAAATTCCAAATCCCCCGGATTCCAAATTCCCTACATTCCAAATTCCCCAGATGCCAAACTCCCCAAATTCCAAATTCCCCAGATTCCAAATTCCTCAGATTCCAAATTCCTCAGATTCCGAATTCCTCAGATTCCAAATTCCTCAGATTCCAAATTTCCCAGATTCCAAATTTCCCAAATACCAAATTCCCCAAATTACAAATTCCGCAGACTCCAAACTGCCCAAATTCCAAATCCCCCGGATTCCAAATTCCCTAGATTCCAAATTCCCCAGATTCCAAATTCTCCATATTCCAAATTTCCCAGATTCCAAATTCCCCAAATTACAAATACCGCAAACTCCAAACTCCCCAGATTCCAAATTCCCTAAATTCCAAATTCCCCAGATTTCAAATTCCCTAAATTCCAAAATTCCCAATTCCCAAATTCCCCAAATATCAAATTCGCCAAATTCCAAATTTCCAATATCCAAACCCCCAATTCCTAATTCCCCAAATCTCAAATCCCCAAATCCCAAATCTCCAAATTCTCAAGTTCTGAATTTCTAAATCCCCAAATTCCGAATCCCCCAATACCTAATCCCCCAAATTGCAAATTTCCCACTATCTAACCCCCCAAATCCCCATCTCTAAATCTTCAAATCCCGAAATTTCATCCCGAAATCCTCCAAATTCCTCCTGCTCTGAGTTTTAAGTCCCAGCGCACCTCTGAACCCGTCTCTTCCGGCTCCCCGTTTCTTTTTATTTTACTGACCGTTTCACCTGCCCGATTCCGTCCCGTTTCGTCGATAGAGCAAGCCAACCTTAAGTACCGCTTTCAATACGTATACGGGCAATTTAACGGGCACGACGAGCAATATGCGGTAGACAGAGAGAACTGCCACGCCCTCGACAGCAACTTTGTCGAGTAATAATTAGGGATATCAATTAAAAATTTCTCCTCGTCACTGGCAATTAATTTGGGACCGTATCGCTTTTTTTATATCCTTTTCTCTCTCCATTATCCCCACGGTGATTCTCCATTTCGACGAACAAAATAGTGGACTTTTTATTTTGTGTGTATATGTTCTATTTGTATTTCGTTTTTCCGTCTTTTAATTACACTCTGAAAGATGCCACGAAGCCTATTGGGAACGTAACGTTCGCGGTAACGAAACGTCAAATCGCATTGTGCGCAACAAAGTATTCAAGTTTGATGAGGTATTACACGAATTTTGCTACCGAACACGTTCAACAATTACGTTCTCGAATTCACCGAAATATTGTTTAACTCTCAAGTGGTTGGGACGAGATCAAAATTACCCTCACCATGGGGTTCAACAACCGTGTTTCACTGGTTATTCCACGATTGTTTGAATTTCCATTGCAATTTATGTTACTGTAATGGCTTCGTTTAATGGTGTTAAGGGTCCGCTGTTAAACTTCTAAATTTAATCAAACAAACTTTATAACTATGTGTTGTAACATTTTATAACTATGTGCATTACCGAAACTGTCCCCAAGGAAAATGGCGATGTAAGATTCCCTAGTCATACCAATTAGCGAAGATTAGAACTTCAGAAACTCAACAACTTCCAACTGTTCAAATTTCTGAATTTTCACGGTCGTTAAAACTTCCGAATTACTTTCGCAAATTTCGAAATTTACATATTTTCGTGTTTACCGAATTTCTCAAATTTTCGAATTACGAAGAAAGTTGTCTTCACCAGGCAGATTTTAAAATTAATATTTCCAGACATAATATATAATGATTCTTAAACATTCCAAGGTTTTTCTGTATCATCTCGTTGTTCAACCCCTAATGTCACCTGCATCACAACTAACCACAGCTACAAAATTAAAACACACAAAAAATGTTGACTATGTAAATTATTAGACTTGAACACCAAACTGCATATTAAAAATTCGAGTAAAAACAGCTGAGTGCCTTGCAAGTTTCATCAAAATCGTGTACTCTGATAAAGCTGTCCACATTGAGGACATAGTACAGTTAAATTAAAGGACGTGTAAAACTTCAATCCATTTTATTGTAACGCAAAATTTCGGAAAATTCCAGTAGCTGAGAAATTACCCAATTTTCGAGAGCAGCCAAAGACTCGTATTTTCATTAAAATCGTGATGGTCATAACCGTTGGCGAACTAATCCAAAGCTCCGCATTAAACTATCACCCATCTGATCAAGCTTTTGAATAATCCAACAGAGAATAAAGCAGCGCGATTATTGTTCGGAAGCAGCGAGCAACAGCGAACAAAAGGAGCAACGTCTACGAGCAAAAAGTGAATCCGCAAGAAGTAAATTGAATTCCATCTCGCAATTAAGCAATAAACATAAAGGCTCGCGAGCGTTCCTCGGATAAACAGAAATATTTACGAAGCTAGCTGACCGACGTACAATTAGCGGTGTTCCGAGAAGCAAAACGGGATCGTTCCAGTAAAGCGCAACTCCTCGCTATCTCGCAAATTTACAATCGAAAGCGTTATCCAAAAAAGGACGGTTTTAACGAAGCCCTTTACGGATAATCAAGCGCTAATGAGAAAGCAGCGAATCATGTGAAGACGCGATCCTCGTGTGTCTGCGGGTAATTATAAGTTTTTCAACCACTCCGTGGCGCGATAGTTGGAGTATCGCCATTCAAAGTCCTTCCATCGGACCAAAGTGCGATCTCGAGATCTTAACGACTCTGAGTAAACTCCAAACTTTCTTCGCGCACCCTCCAACTCTGGCTTTTAGCAAGTTAAACGATAGCCTGTCTCTGGATTAACTGTTCGATGCAGAAATCTATTTTCTAATGCTTTTCTTACGTGTTCATTTCGCGGGGATCGACGCGTGGCGCTTCGGCTAGGACTCGGAAACGCTCGGACTGGTTCGGGAAACGAGGATATAGGGATGGAAACGCGGGAAAATTTGCGAATTTGAACGGTTGGAAATTTGAGGGTGTGGAAACGTGGAAACTTGTAGAATTAGAAGTTTATAAATTTCGGGAATGTGGGAACAAATTTGAGAGTTTGTAAATTTGTAAATTTGAAGATTCGGAATTGGAATGCTTGGAAATTCGAATATTTGAGAATTTGAGAGCTTAGAAATTCGGAAATTTAGGAATTCGAAAATTTAAAAATTTGTGAAATTTAGGAATTTGAAAATTTAGAAATTTGTGGAATTTAGGAATTTGAAAATTTACAAAGTGAAATTTAAGAAGTTGGAAAATTCCTACCTCTTGAAAATTCAAGTACACAGAAAACTTTTATAATTCCCAAATTATTAAATCTTCAATAACAAAAGATTTAAAAACACATAAACTAAATGTTACAAAATACGTAAATTTTCAAACTTAGTTTTCCACGTTGTCAACCATGTTAAGCTCGTATCACCAGATCAAATAACTCAGTGTCGAAGGGTAATTTACGAACATGTATCTCGATGACAGGTTAAAGCATAGTAATTCGTTGTGTTCGATGATTCAATGATCGCGAACGTCAGTGACAAATGCGTCGAAACGAGTACCCTCGGAATCGGGCGATCAAAAGTCACGGTAACTTTAATTACCAGCTTTTAATTCGTTAGCGACATGGCCTAGGATACGTGACTGGAATTCGAACGTTGGGCTGGAGAAAAATTAGCATGCCTTCCTGCGACGTACCGCAGTCTAATTTGCAAGGACGCAAAGAATCCATATTGTAAATTGAACTCTTGAAAGCGTCTTAATCGATTTTAGACTTTGCGTTCAATGGTATTGTATGTGAAACATCTGTATTTACCCGCTAGATAAATTCATGATTAAGGAAACACTCAACGCTCTATAATTTCCTGCTCCGCCCATAGAGCCCCTAGCGCAGGAAAATATCGAGTATAAGGAATAGATAAATCCCTGATTAAGTAAACACGCTTTCCTCCATAATTCTGCTCCTAGAACAGAATTCCTATGCTGCCCCTAGAGCCCCTAGCGTAGGAAAATATCGAGAACTGCATAAAGAATGGACAAAATTTTGATACAAGTATAAATCTATGCTACTATAGGCGTAGATTAAATTTTTGTACATAGATGAAATTTTCCTACATAGTTTAAATTTCACAACAATTTATATAAGTATGAATAAAATCTTGCTTGGAGTCCTGCAATAAATATAGATTAAGTTTTGCTACGACAGACGAAATGTCGATAGTATTTACATAGCCACAATTTGATCATTTTATCACCACATGTTATCTGAGGATTTCTGCATTCCTTGAACGTTTCTTCGATACGAAAGACGTTTACTTCATTTTATTTTAACCCTGTTCAATCGATGGTCATCATGATAGAGAATTCCTTTGACGAGTTACAAGTTACGGCTGATTATTGACACTGGCTGATTGACTCGATGGCTCG
The DNA here is from genome assembly GCF_050947335.1 of Megachile rotundata. Classification (NCBI taxonomy): domain Eukaryota; kingdom Metazoa; phylum Arthropoda; class Insecta; order Hymenoptera; family Megachilidae; genus Megachile; species Megachile rotundata. Next base: position 5,925,726 of record NC_134991.1, on the reverse strand, counting down.
AACTTTTGCTAAAGCTTTCCTCGGTTATATTCCTGTTCAGCCTTCAGTTTTCGATGACTAGGATTCCCGTATGAAACGCAGAAAATATTCCCTGTAAAACTGTACGATCATAACACGTCACACGGCTATATTTAACCGAGCTGGTTCAACTGCCACTTCAAGGATAAAGCTGCGATGTAACTCGAAAGCAATTAACACGAAATTCTTGAAACACGAGAGTATCATTCGAAGTTGAATTTTCACATCATAATTATGCTGCAGGGATGCAATCGTTATCTTGTGCCATGAAAATCCGTGAAGAATCGTCTTTCAGCGAAATGAAATTACCTTCAACTAATTGCCAACACTGTTCTCGCGTTTCCACTCTCGGTTGCAACGTCATGCAACTTGTTGGGTCGTTAACTTCGCGATTCAACCAAGCGATTCAATGTATTCATAATACTATTAATTATCAATTATAATAAACGTTCAGGTGTTTGTGAGATCGTAGCTTTTCCAGCGTCGAGTCCCTCAAGCGCTGTCTCTCATCGCGACTGACGTTCACTGCATAAATCACTCTTTTATGAATTACTATGGATGTTATAGTTGAGGTATCATTAAGTAGACACTTTTACACGAAGCAATTCATTGCCATATTTTTGCTCGTTGAATTCCAAAAATTCCAAATTCCCTAGACTCCAAATTCATAAAATTCCAAATTCCCCAAATTCCAAATTCCCCAGATTCCAAATTTTCCTACTACCAAATTCCTCAAATTCCACATTCTCCAAATTTTCAAAATTCCCCAAATTCCAAATTCCCCAGATTCCAAATTCTCCAGATTCCAAATTTTCCTACTACCAAATTCCTCAAATTCCACATTCTCCAAATTTTCAAAATTCCCCAAATTCCAAATTCCCCAGATTCCAAATTCTCCAAATACCAAATTTCCCAAATTCCAAATTCTCCTAATGCCAAATTCTCCAAATTCCAAATTCCCCAAATTCCAAATTCCCCAAATTCCCAATTCCCCAAATTCCAAATTCCCCAAATTCCAAATTCCCCAAATTCCAAATTCCCCAAATTCCAAATTCCCCAAATTCCAAATTCCCCAAATTCCAAATTCCCCAAATTCCAAATTCCCCAAATTCCAAATTCCCCAAATTCCAAATTCCCCAAATTCCAAATATCCCAAATTCCAAATATCCCAAATTCCAAATATCCCAAATTCCAAATATCCCAAATTCCAAATATCCCAAATTCCAAATATCCCAAATTCCAAATATCCCAAATTCCAAATATCCCAAATTCCAAATATCCCAAATTCCAAATATCCCAAATTCCAAATATCCCAAATTCCAAATATCCCAAATTCCAAATATCCCAAATTCCAAATATCCCAAATTCCAAATATCCCAAATTCCAAATATCCCAAATTCCAAATATCCCAAATTCCAAATATCCCAAATTCCAAATATCCCAAATTCCAAATATCCCAAATTCCAAATATCCCAAATTTCAAATATCCCAAATTCCAAATGTCCCAAATTCTCAAGTTTTTCAAATTTCTAAATCCCCAAATCCCAAATTCCCAAATACCTGAACCCCCAAATTCCCAATTCCCCACTATAATAATATGAAATTTAGAATTTGAGGTTACTTTAGTGACCTACGCTGCCAAACGTCATCAGGGCTTTTGAAGAATTAATTTTAAGAAACTTTATGTAAATTCACGAAATAACATATGCTAACATACACATAAAACAAACGAAAACAGCAATTGCAACACAATTAATAGAATAAAAATATTTTCCTTTATGTGATAATTATTGAAGCAACCACCCACCTTCATCAATCGTCACACATATGTTGTGTGAGCGGCCATTAAAGTACATATTAAGGAGTTCAGAAATTTAGAATTTTGGGGTTGGAGAATTTTTCAATTTTAAATAAGAAAGGGTATCTTTAAATTGAGGATAAAATCACAACTAAACTAAAATTCGAAAAGGAAGAAATACATTAACCAGACGTCCCTCGGGAGCGAATTGGAAATTGGACGCGGTCAAAGCGGGCTGGACAGCGTGTCTCGCGCGCGGGCGTTAATTTTAAACAACCGATACGATTGATACGTTTACATAAATTCAATTAAGGGATGCGGCTGGAAATTATCATTTGCCCGTACGAGCGTAACGCGAGATGCATCGAAAAACAAGTCGTATGGTGGTCGGCCGTGCGCCATTGCAATCGCGTTATCGTGGCCCGCGACGCGAATAGCCAAAGGGAAATTCGATTTGAAAATACCACGGCGTATAAAACAACACCGTTCGTCGTATTGTGAAATAATTTACTCTGTCGAGAGAGGCGAACTTCGTATCATTACGGTTCTGTTCGAGTATAATTCAATGCCCGTGCGCGGTTTCTGCTTTGTTGCCCGGGCTAAACATCATTATTTGTAAACGGGTACGATTGATCGGAACACGATGAAAGTAGCTGCGAAGATAGATCGTCATGAAAACGAATGTCATTTCCTATACCGATATAAATTTCGTTCGCTGAAAATGAACGTCGCTCACCTACCCTTTTGTTTCAATTTCCTTCTATCGAATTTGTTTTCTACCCTGTAACTGCCCTGTAAATATATGACGCGACGATTTTCTACCTCGATGTTGTTGTTAATCAAACTTCGTTTTCAATGGAATACCGAAGAACCGGCAATGTAAAACTTTGAAAGTTCACCAGTTATTGTTGCTCGATGCATTGTAATTTTTTTCGCGATAACGTTATTACGGTGCTTTGTTAGTACACGATACACAAAAAGGTGGTCGCCGAGAATAAAAACCGCCGTCGTTAATCAAGCTTTCTTTTCAATAGAATCCTGTAGAAACAGTAACATTCAAAGTTTATTGTTATTGTAAGTTGCATTGTAATTCCTTCTTTGAAGTAACGTAATTCTTTGTGTAAACGGGTGAAAACTAATTGGGTAGGTAATAGAATATTAATTGAACTCTCGATGAAAATTTAATGTCAAATATTGTTTTAATAAAATTACAAATTTTAAATAAAGTTATGTTACATTTTGAATACATTGTTTTTTAATAAATGTTCTTTTATAATCAAGAACCCATGTGATTATGCATATTTCCTTTATTACGATGGACCTATTTATTGCTCTTCAGAAACTAACTTAAAAGACGTCTAACAAGGAAGTTTATAAAAAAGAAACTAACCTAAAATATCTTCGCGGTTAAAAAACAGTCCATTGCTTTTCAAAAACTAACCTAAAAGACATCTAACAAGGAAGCTTCTAAAAAAGAAACTAACCTAATATGTCTTCGCTATTAAAAAACAGTCCAGTGCTCTTCAGAAACTAACCTAAAAGACGTCTAACAAGGAAGTTTATAAAAAAGAAACTAACCTAACTGTCTTATTAAAAAACAGTTCAATAACATCCCAATTATTCAATGAACTATCCGAATTACAGAAATTACAGACAAAATAATTGCAAAATTGCAACTCGTGTTACAGTTCCGCGCCGACCAAATTGTATCTATCCCATGACAGCCATCGTTTGAGTATCGCGTTACAAAGGGTAGCGATATTAAACATCCCTTTGATGTTTATAAAACGAAACCTTTTGACGCCGCGTTAAAAACTCGTGTCAATCAATTTTTTAATTAGAACGAGCTTTCAAAGGACCTGCTAATTGAATTTTGTCAATCGAGATATTTTGCATGTAAATAATTCCGACACTTCCATGCACTGAAAAATTCTTTCATTCCCGTATAATTTAGTAGAAAAATAAAATTTCTACGAATTGGTATTATCGAAACACACTGTATATCGAGGTACTGATTCTTCTCGTTTAGATCGCCGCACTCTCGGCAACCCTTCTCTTACACCGCCTTCCTGTCGCTCCCGTTCTCGTCACCCCACTCTTGACTACCTCCGTTAATTGCCCCAATTAAATCTTTGTTGCAAGCAATTTGAGCTCAGGGATTTTTGGAAGAGGGGTCCCTATATGAGGCCTACCACCAAGCGAACACCGTCTTCGCAGAATCGTTAGGTGGTTCGGAAACTTTCACCAAACTGGTGGTCTGACTACAGGACCCACCGGTTCTTTGATCGAGGAAAAATTATGGAACATTCTCCTGTTTTAAAACTGTGGCGGAATATGGCTATTGCTAAAATTCCGACGTTCTTTTACCTTTGTTTCAATTATACCTCGTCAGGTTCTCTTTGGAAAGGCAAGTCTGTACTTGTAAATTTCTATTTCAAGTTTCTGTATTTCAAAATATGTATGTTTCCAAGTTTTTGAATTTTTACAATTTCAAATACCCAGATTGTATCCTCAAATTTCTAAATTTACTCTATAACCTTATATGACTAGCTCCCAGTATCTTTCAATAATAATGTTATTTCTAAATCTTCAAATTCTCACATCCCCAAATTTCCATGTCCTAAAATTTCCAAACTTCCTTTGCACCCCTACATCACCAGATCCCAATATCCCTCAATAATAATGTTATCCCTAAACCTCCAAATTCTCAAATCCCCTTTTCATGTCCTAAAACTTCCAAATTCCCTCTACACCCCCACATCACTATATCCCAATATCTCAATAATAATATCATCCCTAAATCTTCAAATTCTCACATCCCAAACTTGCATACCCTAAAACTTCCACCTAAAAAATTTCTTAAACCCCTAACTCCCGTATCTCTAAAATCCCAAATACCAAAACTTCCATACCCCAAATAATTCCCCAACAAATATTCTCTCCCTAACAAATAATCAAACCTTGATTTGCAGAGCACCCAGTACATGAAGTCCAGCAACATCCTCACACACAGACATAAGATAGACATAGGAAAGTGTGAGACGATCAGCAAGGGTGGAAGAGTCGCTGAAAGGTCCTTCACTTAGCCGAAAAGGAAAGGACTTCGAATGCGTTATTTGAAAAGGGACGTCCGTTGGGGTGGAGTTCGAGAAGTGACCCTCCATGTATTATTCCCTTCGAACGTCATTTCAAAAACGGCTTATCCGCCGCGAGACTATTAATGTCAAGCCTCCTCTTCGTCGACGCGTAAACGGAAGGGAAGAGCCGGCGAATGACGAGGACGACAACGAGGATCTGATTTGTCCAGGGTCCTTCTCGATTTAAGACGAGCTCGATGTTAAATCTTTCCGACCATTTCTCTTCGTAATGAAGCTGACATCGAGTTCTCCACGTTCTCTTAACGAAGCGTTCCGGAATTTTGATAATTGTTAGCTTCGGAAATTTCCGATGAAGCATTCCTTTCATTGGAAAAAATTCGACAGTACTCGACTTCTTAAAAATTCTCATTGATTAACTGGGTCATACAAAATTGCATTTAGACTGAAACTGAATCTAGCTTCGCACAAAATTTAATTTAGACTCGTACGAAATTGGATGTGGTTCATAATTGGATCGATGCTGCTAAAAAATTAAATCTAAGCTCACACAAAATTTAATCTACGTTCACAAATTAACAATTGTCATTTGTTAACCTGATTTTCGACATTGTTTCGCGTAGATTACGACGTGTGTAGACATGATTTCATGTTGTATCTCCATGCGTTGTATTTCTATGTGTAGGTACTGCTATACGTTGTATTCCACGCGTGGTATTTTCATGCACCGTAATTCCACACGTAGATATATCTATGCGTTGTAATTCCACGCGTGGGTATCACTACGCGTTGTATTTCCACGCGTGGTATTTCCATGCGTCGTAATTCCACGCGTAGATATTTCCATGCGTTGTATTTCCACGCGTGGTATTTCCATGCGTCGTAATTCCACGCGTAGATATTTCCATGCGTCGTAATTCCACGCGTAGATATTTCCTTGTTTCGTAATTCCACGCGTAGATATTTCCTTGCGTCGTAATTCCACGCATAAAAATTTCCATACGTCGTAAATCCACGCGTGGGTATCGCTACGCGTTGTATTTCCATGCATCGTAATTCCGCACATAGATATTTCCATGCGTTGTAATTCCACGCGTGGGTATCACTACGCGTTGTATTTCCACGCGTGGTATTTCCATGCGTCGTAATTCCACGCGTAGACATTTCCATGCGTTGTATTTCTACGCGTGGTATTTCTATGCTTCGTAATTCCACGCGTAGATATTTCCATGCATCGTAATTCCACGCGCAGATATTTCCCTACGACGTAATTCCACGTGGGGGTATCGCTACGCGTTGTAATTCCACGCGTCAACGAGATTTTCCAAACAAAGTCCTTATATTTTCGAAGCGTTAGATTTGAAATGTTAGATTCTTTAGGGGGTGAATATTGTCGACGAATATCCATGTCCAACGATCGTATATAAAATTATTCTTGTTCCTTTGCGTACGATTATTCGCGTAGCAGTTATAGAATTTCCGTTGTGTTCCGCGTTACACGCCGCTTTCCGCTCGTCACGTATGCTTCGCAACGCTCATCGATTCGCGGAGAGCCGAGCGTCAAAGGGGGATCAACGCGCGAGACCGTGTTACACGTTTCGCTGCGAATTAACGCACGTCCCACCTTGGATGGGAAATTGATGGAATTATGTCGCGATTAATCGCCGTCGATTGATCGTTTTAAAAAGCTTTCGCTACCGACGCGCTGTTAATCAGAATGTACCAGGGTTTGTGAATTTGGGGTGGAAAGTGAACCGAATCTTTAATTACATTACGTAATTTCACGGATGTTTTTAATCATTTTTATACAGATGATATAATGCAATTGTTAAAAAACGTTTGAGTAATTATACGTACAAAAGTATACTGTGCTGTGTGCAATTTTTTTACAGCTTATTCTGACAAAATTTTTTATGAAAAATATAACTGGTATAAATATAAGAACCTAGTCTATATCTCGTTATAGCATAGAAATGAATTTCAATTTCATTCTAAATACTACTGTGATCAAGTTGAACATATGATTTAAATAATAACATCAATATAAAGAATATTTATAATATGTATCAATTTTGTGGAACTGTATGTTTATAGTTATAGCATAGAAATAAATATCAATTTCATTCTAAATACTACTGCGATCAAGTTGTACATATTACTTAAATAATAACATCAATATAAAAAATATTTATATGTATAAATTTTGTAGCTTATAGCAATTGCTTATAGCAATGGTACTGAAATGTGTACCAATAGTAAACAAACTTAAATTAAATTAATTATTCTGCATAATAACCTAGTCATATATTTGTCCAAACATACAGCACACCACAATTATACTCTGCATATAAAATATTCTTTCATACAGTAATTAAAAGAGTTACCTGTTAAAGTTGATAAACAATTTAGTATGAACGTCCATCTTCTTGACGCCGAACGAGCTCGAACAAGATAGCCGCTGACCGGTCACCAAGAATAAACCGCACTTTATCATCGCGTAAAAGAGAGAAACGTAAACGGAGTTGAGCAATCAAGTTTTACGCGACGCACGTCGTAACGACGATCCGAACAGCGAAATGCGACGATAACAAACGCGTTGAAATAAACAACGAAAAGCACAGAACAACCCGATCGTGAAACGAATAGCGGACGAAAACGGTCCTGTCGTTGAAACACGTGTTCCCGAATGTCCTAGCGCAAGGTAACTGAAGAGGCTTCCTTTCGTATCGAAGGATTAGGACGTTAAGCCGTGTTGTTGTCACGAATGGATCCTGTCTTGTTTTGTTTCCGTGCTTCGCCGTGTAGACAACGACTTCATGAATGTTTTCATAAATTTCTTGCCGGAGTACGGTATCGTTCGACAGGAATAAAACTCACTGGGGGTATCTATATGCGTTATCCTCGGTGCATCGTTCGCAGTGTTCGGACGAATAAAAACGCTTAGAGATATCGAAAAATCGTTAGGAAGCGAGATATACCACAGGGGATTTCGTTGTCTCGCGTACAACCACCTCCATAAATCATGGAACATTTTGTAGTTTTAATTTTAAATTTAAATTGCGGTTGTTAAATACTTGCGGGTATTAAATTGCTACTCTCTGCGATCTCGGATTCTTCAGGAAGTTATTATGCATGGTGATAGGAGGGGATTCTTGAGAGGTAATGTTGCACGTGGCCATTATTATTGGTTTCGCGGGTTATGATATAATGCGGAACGATATACACATGTGGCGATTTCTAAGGATTTTGGAATAGATACAGATGGAAATAGTAGAGATATACGCGTGAAATTACATCGTGAGGAACTATCACATGTAGGAGTACCCATGTGTGGAGGTACAACGCGTGGAATTACAGCGCATGGAAATATCACAAGTAGGAATACCACGCGTGGAAATATCGTGGATAAGAATACTACGCGTGGAAATACAACGCGTAGCGATATCCACGCGTGAAATTACGACACATGGAAATATCTACGCGTGGAATTACGACGCGTGGAAATACAACGTGTAGCGATACCCACGCATGGAAATATCTACGCTTGGAATTACGACGCATGGAAATTCCACGCGTGAAAATATCACACATGGGAATAACACGCGTGAGAATAACACACGAGGAAATACAGCGCATAGCGGTACCCACGCGTGGAATTACAACGCGTGGAAATATCACGCATGGGAATAACACGCGTGAGAATACCACACGTGGAAATACAGCGCATAGCGGTACCCACGCGTGGAATTACAACGCATGGAAATATATCTACGCGTGGAATTACGGCGCGTGGGTACATCACGCGTGAAAATACAACGCTTGGAATTACGACGAGTGGAAATACAGTGCGTAGCGATACCCACGCACGGAATTACGACGCATGGAAATATCTACGCGTGGAATTACAACGCATAGAAATACCACGCGAAACAATGTCAGCTCGTAATAACTCAACCCATAAAAAGACGTTGATAAAAGCATAGAAATGCACCTTATAGCAACGCCACGCGTGGATATAACAGAAAATAGGAAATTGTCAGCAATAGTTCACGAGTAATACAGATTTAGTTAAAAATAGTGTTTCCTGACTTATGAATAAGAGTGTACAGTGAATAAAAGAGAAACACGTTTTGTGTTCCAATACTCCGGTCGCACCTACTGCCATTTCAATTATTCTTCGTTACTGATCTCGCGGCTGCGAAATGCCGGTTTACTTCGCGAGCAATGGAAACCACGTTTCGCTTTAGGAAGATTGCCGCGATAAATCAATGCCCCTAGCAATCGGGAAAATCGAGAAGCTGCGGGTGCTGGGTTTAACGTTCGATTTTCGTAAGCAGCAGGATGAAGGATTGCGTGCAGCGTGAGAAGTTGCATTTTTTCGTGGAAGTAGTTGCAATTAATGCGACTATAAATTGAATTATTAGGTTGGGGAATAAGTTCGTAGCGTTTTGACATTTTCTTTTTTTTACAGAGACATTTTGCAATTTGCAAGGGGTTATAATATTCATTCGATAGAGCTCTTTCTGCTCTACAAAACTGTCTTAATCGTTTTTTTCAGTAGTTTCATTCGTTATTATTATTGAGGCTCAGAAATGGAATATCCAGGAGGTAAAAATTAGCACTTTCGACACCTGCTCTTCTTCGCTGTCCATCGCGGGCAAAAAGCTGCTGAAGCAGCCCGGGATATTTGCAATGTATACGGAGAAGGTGTCATAGGTGAGTCGACAGCACAGAAATGGTTTGCAAAATTTAAAAATGACGATTTTAACGTCGAAAACCCGCCCCGCAGCGGAAGACCTTCTGAGTTCGACGAAAAGCGTCTCCGAGCTCTTGTGAAGCAGGATGGTCCTCAAACTAGTTGTGAATTGGTCGAAAAAATGAACTGTGACCACAAAACTATTCTCAATCATCTCCATTCAATGGGATTTGTCCAAAAATTGTGGGCCTGGGTACCTCACAAAGTGAACGCTACGAACTTCTTGCCCAACCTTACGTTGAATTTTGCAAACCATTTCCGTGCTGTCGACTCAGCTATGACACTTTCTCCGTATACATTGCAAATATCCCGGCCTTTTTCAGCAACTTTTCACAACTTTTCACAACTTTTTGGCCGCGATGGAGAGCGAAGAAGGGCAGGTGTCGAAAATGCTGCTTTTTACCTTCTTGATTTCCATTTCTGAGCCTCAATAGTAATGACGAATGAATCTACTGAAAAAAACGATTAACACAGTTTTGTAGAGCAGAAAGAGCTCTATCGAATGAATATTATAACCTCTTGCAAATTGCAAAATGTCGCTGTAAAAAAAAGAAAATGTCAAAACGCTATTATTCCCCAACCTAAGACATAACCGTACTAATAAATATTAGTACCAATATTAATCGCGTTCAACATCTTTCACAATATCTCTTTCAAATGAACCTTGATAAAATCATTAACAAAATTTATAAGGTAAAAAATTTGTATTGTGAAAAATATAATAGTATGTACTGTAGTCCTTCCATTCTCAAAAACCACCCTTTTGAATTATTATCAAACATCTACAAATTGAATTTAATTTAATCTGTACACATAAAACATGTCATTTTTATCTACAAAATACATTACCTCAAATCGATCGTTTCTTCAAAAAAGTTCGTACTAATTCCTCTACGTACAAATACTGATAACTTAAAAATTATGATCAAACATAATTTAATTTAATCGCCGCAGCTACATAAAATATGAACGTCGCTTTTATTTATAGAACACAAAACCATCGATTTTATTCCAAAAAAAAAATTATACTTTTATATAACGTTCGCAACGAAAGGCTTTGTCCCGGCACAAAGAACATCGATGTATATCAAGCATACATTGAAAACCATTGAAAGAATTTTTCTAGCGAACACATTGAAAAACATTTGTCACGTGTATACCCGATCCAAAACAATGTTTCACCACCTCGCTGACTCGCGACGCTGTTTCAAAAACGACAAAAATCCCGTATCCATCCGTCAAGATTGTCATCGTATATCCTCGTTCGTTTACTTGTATAATCCTACGCGCGGCTATCGACGAGTATCGAGCAGAACGATAAAAGGAGCATCGAAGCAAAGACAAGCGATTCGAAACGTCGGGATGCCTACCGTTCAGCGAGCCACACTCTGACGGTCTCCCGACGCTTTTATTATGGCAATCGTAAAATAAGTTACCGATCACCTGCGTCCGGTTGATCGAATTTACGGCGACGCCGATTTTACGTCGCCCGGAGAGGATTTCTGCGGTTGGGGACCTTCGAGACACGGTTCTGTCGCAAAGGATACAAAACGTAATTGCGGATGGCGGCGGGGTGGATATTTTAGCGTTGAGATTTTAGTTTAAGGATTTAGAGATTTGGAAGTTTAGAAATTTGGATATTTAGGGGTTTAGGGAATTTAGATATTTGGGAATTTAGGGTTTGGGGAATTTAGAGATTTAGGAATTTAGAGTTTGGGGAATTCACGAATTTGGGAATTTAGTGATTTGGGAATCTGAGGATTTTGGAATCTAAGGATTTTTGGATCTAGAGATTTGGGAATCTAGGGATTTGGAAATTTAGAAATCTAGAAATATAGAAATCCAGAAATCCAAAAATCCAAAAATTCAACAATCTAAAAATCTAAAAATCTAAAAATCTAAAAATCTAAAAATCTAAAAATCTAAAAATCTAAAAATCTAAAAATCTAAAAATCTAAAAATCTAAAAATCTAAAAATCTAAAAATCTAAAAATCTAAAAATCTAAAAATCTAAAAATCTAAAAATCTAAAAATCTAAAAATCTAAAAATCTAAAAATCTAAAAATCTAAAAATCTAAAAATCTAAAAATCTAAAAATCTAAAAATCTAAAAATCTAAAAATCTAAAAACCTAAAAATCTAAAAATCTAAAAATCTAAAAATCTAAAAATCTAAAAATCTAAAAATCTAAAAATCTAAAAATCTAAAAATCTAAAAATCTAAAAATCTAAAAATCTAAAAATCTAAAAATCTAAAAATCTAAAAATCTAAAAATCTAAAAATCTAAAAATCTAAAAATCTAAAAATCTAAAAATCTAAAAGTCTAAAAGTCTAAAAGTCTAAAAGTCTAAAAGTCTAAAAATCTAAAAATCTAAGTCTAAAAGTCTAAAAATCTAAAAGTCTAAAAATCTAAAAATCTAAAAATCTAAAAATCTAAAAATCTAAAAATCTAAAAATCTAAAAATCTAAAAACCTAGAAACCTAAAAACATAAAAATCTAAAAATCTAAAAGTCTAGAAATCTAGAAATCTAAAAATGTGAAAATGGAAGGAAAATCTTGAGAGGAAACAGTTTTGTTTTTTGAGACGAGTAATCATCGTCGAATTCCCGGGTAATTTTCGCCTCACTTTCATTGTAGAAACAGGAAACGAATTCCACGCATGACTAATACGTTGCGAAGAGTTCGCAGCAAAGAGGATCGACGCGTGTAGCAGCTACGTAATGCGATCATAAATTCTTCACCGGTTCAGTAACGTGTATTCCACGTTCTATTAGTAATGTGTACACCGAGAGGAGATTGGAAGCTGAGATTCCACGAAGGCAAAACTAGCCTTTAGAACGATAATTCGAAATTCATGAATATCTCTATTCATTTTCGAGAGATACGTAATATGTGTGTTTATTTCGGATGTCTTGCGTTCCCTTAAAATGCCATTATCAAATAGCTGTAGATATAATACTTTAATTAAAAATTTTCTATTAAAATGAAGGAAACAGCACACAATTTCATTTTTAAATCAATTATCAACACGTTGATGAGTTCATCGTTGTGTCATCACCAAAGACTTGTTTTACAAATTTAAAAATAAAAACAAACTTTTTACAAAAAACTATTGTAAAAATATTGCATTTTGTTTAATGGAAAAATTCATTATTTCTATATTAATAAATAAAATAAAACAACAGATAATTCTCAAAAGAGATGGACAGTTCAGTGTCCAAAAAATGACAACACAAACATTTTGATTTAACCAAGAAAAATCTGAAACATATGACAATCTTCTCGAACACAAATGCATTCTTTTGTCTCTGAGTCACAGCTACCGAGATTTCGGTATCTGCTTAAAAAGCAATTTATCGCCATGAAATTCAACACCAAGCTTGGTCGAAGCGCTTTTATGTTCGTTTCGTGCGTTTTAACGTTTGTCGCCCGTGTAGTCGCGTGAATTCCTTGTCTTCCACCCCCTCTTCAGTCGTTTCTGTATACAAGAATCGGTCGTCCACGTCGCGTTACAGGGTTCATAATTCCTGAAAAGTTCATAACTTCCGAGAACTCGGTGAAGGCGGTAAACGCCAGGGTGCAAACTTCGCGCCATTAATACAGGGTCGACGCTCGTTTATACGCTGCAACGATGTATTAGTTCCCGCATAGAGATAATAACGCGAACCATGTCAGCCACGCGATAAAATGTACGCCATGGTGTCATATTTTTGGCCGCCCCGTGAATTTCAATGGTTTGCTCTGAGACGGGCATGTCACGAGTGTCGTTTATTGATCTTTTTGGATTTTAAGGGTTGCTATTGGGATCGATTACTTTTTGATTAGGATTCCCTAAATCCTCAAATCTTCAAATCCTTAAATTACTAAAATTCCAAATGGCATTCCAAAATCCTAAAATCCCCAAGTTCTTCAAATCCAAATTCCCCAAAGTCCCTAAATTCCACAAATTTACCAAATTTCCCAAATTCCACAAATTTCCCTAATTTCCCAAATTCCACAAATCTTCAACTTCCCAAATCCCCAAATCCTCAGCTCCCCTACACCCCCAATCCCTGACTTCCTAATTCCCCTAATCCTCAACCTTCCAAACCCCAAATTTCCAAATTCCCAAATCACCGCCCGCAAAAACAACCATCCCTCCACCTTCCCACTCCCCAACCCCCAAGCACCAACTCCCCAAAAACCACCCAAAAACTACCCAAAACAAATACCTCAAAATTTCCTAATCCCTAAAAATATTTTTCATAGACACCTCACCATCTCACCAAGTACATTGATATATATCACAACGCAGAACGTTCACCGATCTCGGATAGTATTCTTACCTGGATCAAGGAGAAAAAACGAGAAGAATCGCAAGGAGCTGCATCGTCGAGCAGCCAGCGGGAATGGCAGTCCTATCCTCGCGTTTGAAATACGATTGCGACGCTGATATAAAGCATGTCATGGAAGCGAAGCTTTTACAGCGCACTAAAACCACGGGATCGAGGATGATCCGTAGGATAAAGATTCGGCCAGAGACACACCGAAGGATAGAGATAACCCACGCTTCGACCCCGTACACGAAACCAGCTGATTGTTTGACACCGGTGATACCCTGTCACCCGCCTACGTCTTAGGTTACGTCGGGTTTGGAGTTTGCTTCTTTTTTGTGCGATTAGATATACGTCATGTAGATTGTAGGCGATCTAGGAAAGAAAGTTATGGTCGTGATGGTGAAGTTATTGGGATCTAGTGAAGATCTGCACTGTCAAAAAGTGTACATGGTGATTCATAAATTAGTGTCATAGGATAGTTGTTCTTTATAGGAAAATCGATTACTTTAGTTTAATTGTACTTTTGAGATGTGTAGTTGTAATATACATACATATATTGTATTCTCTACTAAGTATGTTTGATTTTGTATATTTCATAGAACCATCATTTACTTTACTTTAATTGTGCTTCTGTGACATGTAATTTTAATATACATACATTATACTGTATTCTCTAATAAGTATTTTTGATTTTGTATATTTAATAGAACCATCGTTTACTTTACTTTAATTGTACTTCTGAGATGTCATTTTAATATATATACATTATATTGCACTCTGTAAATATGTTTGATTTTGTATATTTTTTTTTATTTTTTGATTTGTGTATTTAATGTGAATATTTAATAATGTGTATAGTTTCCACTGTTTGTTAACAAGTATCAAGTTAACAAGTAAGTAGTTTGTTAACAATGATTTTGTTTAATATCTAAATTTTTTTCTTGTAAGAAGACGCTTTTACGATGATTTAAATTGTAGGTGCACTTTGCAGTCTTCATTATTACAACTTCCTTATCTAAATTATTCAATTATATCTAATTTGCGATTCCAATCAGTAGCGATTCCCACGGAATGCAACGTTAATAATATTCACGATAGCGAAACGTGTTAATTAGCACCGCGGAAGCAATCAAACATAATTTAATCAGCATGCATTTCATTTGCATAAAAATTAAACATCCAGTGAAAAATGTCTAAACGGATAAAAAGAAGAAGTTATTGAAAAATTATAGAATGATATTATTTCTAGCCAAAGGAATGACAGATCCTAATTAATTCAAACCATTGGACGCTTAATTAACACGATATTATGCCGCGTGAAAGTTTCGTTTGATGGCGACTGTAACGAGGCCGGCCTGTAACAACGCTCGTAAGCTAAAGCAAAATGAGAGGAACTTAAAGAGCCCCGGAACGACATCGATAAAACGAACGATGAAAATCAAGGTGTAAGAAACGGAAGTTCAGTAATGGAACGTTCGACGATCGTAGAAATTTCTTTTATTCGACGTCGAACGGCCTAATATATCGCCTAAGAAAATTAGTGATCATCGATTTACGACGGCTTTTTTATCGGTCCCGAGTGTTTTCCGACGAATAAAATGGCGGCGAGGTCGTAAACGAGCATCGAAGGGACAGGAAGAACGATGCCACTTCGCGGGAACAGCCGTTAAGGTTAAGTCGAGTTATCGTCGTGAATTTACTGCAATGGACCCGCGTTAATATATCGTTTTACAAGCTCGAATGTAATCTATTTACGATGAAATAACTATTGCTTAGCGATCGCCTAACGTAATCAGGCTGTCGTGAAATTTCGAGCGAAATCGCCTATGAACACTTCGCACAATACTTCAATACATGGAAATCACCTGGGTACTTAATTTCGATTTATTTTATACTAAAAACCATGCGGTACAACGTGAACTTCATAACTCCTTGTGCAATTAAATTTTTCAAACTGTTTAATCTCTTTAGAGATAATTTTTAAACTAAGTCCTCTTTTTTAAATTTCTTTATGGAATTTTATTTTAATTATTTTAAGTTGACAGTAACACATGTAGAAAGCAATTGGTCGTTGACTTAGTATGAAATTAATAACAAATTTGACGATTTGTCTTCTATCTTAAATTTCAATTTTTATGTATTTTATTTTAATTATTTTAAGTTGACAGTAACACATGTAGAATGTCATTAGTCGTTGAATTAATACGAAATTAATAGAAAACTTGACGATATTTCATTAATTTAACTACATCTACCTTGAAGTATTTAATGAAATTATTATTAGATAAAAGAAAGCAATGACTGCTCAAATCTATCTGAATCTGTATGTGAGACAAATGTGTATTACAAACAAGTGTTCAGTATAAAAGATTATATCATAGAATAAATCAAGAGTTTGTTAAAGGAAATTCATCATGAATCGTTTTCACTCACCTTCCTATCGCCATTTTCTCCCACCAAGCCCGCCATTTATCCAACCTTTATTTCTATTCGTCGTTCGAAAATCGGGAATGAATTGACGTCGGACAACGGTGTTATAGATCGATTAAAAAAGGAGATAGATAGCGAGGAAAATCGATAAAAAAAAAAGAGAAGAAAAAGGAATAAGAGAAAAACGAGGGACACAGTCTTGATTCGAACGCTATTTAAACGGAACGGCTGGATCGCAGTGTGATTCATCAAACGATTCGACAGCTTAAGAGCAGATCAAGCTCAGATTTATAACGCCGCGACTCGGGGAACGAACGATAAATTTTAATTCGGACTCGTCGGCCTCTCGGCACAGGGCAATGTTATTTAAATCGTTAAATTACTACGTAAAGCTCCAGCTAACCCATTGCGTTAACGCCATCGCCCTGTTCGTTTCGACCGGCGTTTCGCTCCTGCAAAAATAATACGAGGCTAATGGAGCTCGTACAGAATCGTAATTATCACACGTTCTGGCATCGATTGCAACTGGAAAGTGTGGACAACGATTTACGAGCGTTATGGTGTTTAATATGGTCAAGCATGTGGGTGGCTCCTTTTGGATTAGGGTGGCTCATTTAAGTAGGGGGACTCATTTAAGTAGGTTAACTAGGCTCATGTAGAGGTATTTTCGAATTATCAAAATTTGTAGGTTTTTTAACATAAATAAACTTCCAAATTCCCAAATTTTCCAATTTTTAATCTCCAAACTTACAAGCGTCAAAATTCCAAAATTTCCAAATTTCTAATTCCCACACTTCCAAGCGTCCAAATTTCCAAATATTGAAATTTCTAACCCCCAAACTTCCATGCGTCCAAAGTCCCAAATTTCCAAGCATCCAAATTCCCAAGTTTGCTAATTTCCAAGCGTCCAATTTCCCAAATTTCCAAATTTCTAATCCCCAAACTTCCAAGCATCCAAATTCCCAAATTTGCAAATTTCCAAGCGTCCCAATTCCCAAATTTGCAAACTTCCAAGCGTCCAAATTCCCAAGTTTGCTAATTTCCAAGCGTCCAATTTCCCAAATTTCCAAATTTCTAATCCCCAAACTTTCAAGCATCCAAATTCCCAAATTTGCAAACTTCCAAGCATCCCAATTCCCAAATTTGCAAACTTCCAAGCGTCCAAATTCCCAAATTTGCAAATTTCCGAGCGTCTAATTTCCCAAATTTTCAAATTTCTAATACCCGAATTTCCAAGCATCCAAATTCCCATATATCCAAACGTCCAAATTCCCAAGTTTGCTAATTTCCAAGCGTCCAATTTCCCAAATTTCCAAATTTCTAATCCCCAAACTTCCAAGCATCCAAATTCCCAAATTTGCAAACTTCCAAGCGTCCAAATTCCCAAATTTGCAAATTGCCAAGCGTTGAATTTCCCAAAATTCCAAATTTCTAATCCCCAAACTTCCAAGCGTCCAATTTCCCAAATTTCCAAATTTTCAATCCCCAAAATTCACAACATGCGAATCCTTGAATTACACTGACATACACCCCCCAATCTTCCTCCAATCAAAAATCCACTGCAACCGAGTAATATCATCGCAACTAGTGAAGTAAACAAACCACTTCCATTCCGAACAAACAATGTCCTCCGTCAAACATAACCTACAAGAATTAAAGATACAACAACACCCACAATATTCAAATAACTAAGTAACCAATATACAACCTTATCAAAAGATCCACGATAACAGAATTTTGTCACAAAACGAAATTTTGTCGCAAAATTTTACCTTGCAAAGAAAATTTAGCAGAGTCGAAATAAAAGACATGGGGAAATTTCTGAAGCGAACTTAGCAAGTACAGAGAATATTACGTGGTTCGCAGCAACTCGCAGCTGCGAATGCAAGCATCAATCTCGGTACAAGCTCCCATAACTAATTATAAGTTTGTTTTACTTCGGTGGATACTAAGCACAGTGTATTCTCTGTTGTTTGGTAACTTCAATTCGACGCGGTGTCCCTTTGTATGCGGTGCTAGACTAGCTGCTGACCCATCTACGCCATCTTCGATTCCACGATACGATACCATCGTTGTTCTCCAACTGTTGCCAACTAACGACTAACAACGATGAAAACTTTCAGCGCTCGATGCTAGCTTTCTGCTAATGTTAATCATTCTACCTATTCGTTCGCTACGGAGTTGCAGCGGATCGTAATCGAAAGGAAAATTCAATTACTGTGTGGGAATTTTCGTGTGGAATACTCGGGTCGGAATTATAGCGAAATGTAGGAAATGGGTTAAAGGAAGAACACTTTTATTAAATGTAGGACTCTTTTATATTTATTAAATAAGATAGATAAATTTTTAGGTAAGACGAATTTTTAGCATTTGTTAGTGGTTTTTAACATTTGTTACTGGAGACGAGGAACTTTGAGCAATTTGGGGATTTTGTGGGTACTCAAGAATTTAGGGTGCAATTTGGGAGATCAGAGATCAACAATTTAATGTTTTGAGAGAATTTACAAGCTTGATTTATAAAACTGACAAAAGTTTGAAAATTTAATTCAAATTATTAAATTTTGGGAATCCAAGAAAATATGGTTGGTTGAAAATTAAAGATTGTTAACAAATTTTTAAAATATAACTGAAAATATGAATCAGTAAAAATGTGAAAATTCGAATTTAAAATTAGGAATTTAAATATTACTCTTGACCATCCACAAAGTGACATATCATATACCAACTTCATTGTGGATAGTAAATAAAAATTGATTTCCACTCGCTTCCACCTAGACGAGATTCTTCGAAGAGTCTAGACATTTTTGGGGAGTGTTCGAAGTTTCTCGGGTGTTTCAAGACGCAGACCCACGGAAGAGGTTTAAATATGCTCTTTGCGGAAGCGAGCTTAGCAGAAACTTGTTTTGGGCGAAATGTGCCGATGGTCTGATTACTGCAAGAAGGATCTACTTAATTCTGTAGCACCGTTGAAGTCAATTACTAAGGTGAACATCGCCAAGATTTTGAAACAACTAGAAGATAACTTATGATACTTTGATGGAAAATCAGGTTGCCAGTGTGTTAAAGTTATTTATTTAAAAAAATGAAACTCTCAAATGAGACATTCCAGCTGTGAGTGTAACATGACACACACATTACAGTTCGAATTTTTATTTAAACAGGACACCAGCTACCAAAGGGTGGAAATACAAAATATTATCATTTATTAATAATGGTATGTACAATAGTAATGTGTCATGTAATACCTAATAAATTATCTCATTTGTATTTTTAATTTTAAAAACCCGAAAAATTCTGAAAATAGTGCTAATTTAATAAAGGTATACCGACACATGTAAGCCAAAAATCTTCAATATGTACACGTACTCGAGATTTGTTCAAATACAGATCCAACTAAATCGCAGGGGTTTTCTTAAGCGAATTATACTCGAGCCGCTGTACTTCGTTTCGACATCGCAAATAACCGATCCTTGGAGAGCAACAGCGTAAACCGACGCAAACTTGCGCGTATTGCTGGCGCAGACAAACCAGCCAAACCACAGCCGTTGTATTGTCTATCGAAATGAAACACCATCGAGATAGATACCCGTTGAATACGTATAACTCACTCGTTCTACCGTCGTATTTGTCTACGGTAGAATCAGCGACCCTACACACTTCGCTGCAACGCTGCGTTCGTGGGATGATTTTCAAATCTACAAATTTTCAAGCTTACAGATTCATAAATTGCTGGATATTCAATTTTTGATGTTTGCGGATTTTGAGAGGGGTTTTTGCAAATTTATTTATTTGTAGATTCAGGAATTTTTTATTTATATTCTTTGGTATATCATTAAATTAGCAAATAGACTCAAGGTTTGACTTGCTCAAGGTTTTATTTGCATGAGACCGCAATATACAAATGTTTAGGTCTTTAGATTCTTAAACTCACAAATTACTAAACTTTGAAATTAACTCTACAATTCCTGAAATTCACAAATTCACAAATCTACAAATTGTCAAAATCTCAAAACTCATATCAGCCAAGACCCTCAAGGCTCCCAAATTCCAAACCCTCCAAGTTCCATATTCCCCGAATTCCACATCCTCCAACTTCTAAGTACCCCAAGTTCCACCTCTTCCAAATTCCAAATACCCCAAGTTCCAATTCTCCCAAACCCCAAATCTCCCAAGTCTCCCAAGACCCCCCAATTCCAAGTCCTCCAAATCCCAAATCTCCCAAATCCCAAATCTCCCAAGTTCCAACTCTCCCAAATCCCAAATACTCCAAGTTCAAACTCTCCCAAATCCCAAATCTCCCAAGTTCCAACTCTCCCAAATCCCAAATACCCCAAGTTCCAATTCTCCCAAACCCCAAATCTCCCAAGTCTCCCAAGACCCCCCAATTCCAAGTCCTCCAAATCCCAAATCTCCCAAGTTCCAACTCTCCCAAATCCTAAATCTCCCAAATTCCAACTCTCCCAAATCCCAAATACCCCAAGTTCCAACTCTCCCAAATCCCAAATCCCCCAATTTCCAAATACCCCAAATCTTCCAAGTATCCCAATTCCCAAATCTCAAACTCTCCAACTCTCCAACTGTAGTGTAGGCGGACGATCGCTGTCGCGTATGAGTGCGTGCTTGTGTGTATGGATGAGAGTCGAGTGGTGGGAGTATCACCACTAGGCAATAAGGACTAACGGCTGACAAGACGTCAGTCAAAATACAGCTATCGATAAGTTCAAACATACAGTCTCACTTACTCTCCTTCCCAACGTTACACCAACTCTTCAACTCCCCAAATCCCGAAACCTAGACCTCCTCACCTCAAATTTCCAAAACCGTGACTTAATAAAAGTGCAAATTAACAAGTTAGACCACCCCCAATTTCGTCGCTCGCTCACGTATACCGGTAATAAACCGTTATATTTAACTCGAACCGCCAATTTCGCTGGTCGAAGCAGTGAAAAGCCCGAAGCACACACACGCGCAATATCCTTGAACCGTGCTACACCCTCGGGGAAAATGTCTAATTAGGTCAAGGGGCCATGGCCTCCTAACAGCACGTACGTACACCTAGCACGGGGTTTAAACGAGAGAAAAAAAGGAAATAGCGAGAGAGCAAACTGCTCGCTTGACAAATGGAACGGCTGGTAGTCAAGGTCGGGCCACAGTTTTCTGTTCTTTTTTTCTTGGCGAAAATATTGTATGGCTCGTTTTCATTTCGCAAGATACGGTTTCGATGAAAGCGACCCGTTAATTGGACGGGAAATTAGAAACGTAGAATCTAGGCTACGTTTTCGAGGGGTTCAGAATTAACGAGCACGTGGCCGTAATTAATGAACCTCCGTCGTATCGCGCTGCATTTAACCGTTAATCTTCTCTGTTTGATAATTAGTCATCGATTTTCCTGCAAGCTGAGGGCAATCGGAAGAATTGAACGAAGTTTTTATCGGTGGTAGAGATCAGATAACCTGTCGGACCCATGAAGTTGGAAACAGCAAAATTTCTATTCAATATTAAAACCATCTAACCCCTCGCTTTGTGCCACGCTCGAATTACTTAAAGGATCCCAACTTGTAGCGAAGCTCTTTTAATTAATAATTCGCTGGCTCCGCGTTGAATACCCGAGCAATCACCGAAGTGGTTATCAAAGTAATCTCTGTTCAACTTTGGCAGAGCGAAGATTTTCCACCTTTAGTATGCATCATCGGAATCGATCAAATCGTGCGAGCCATCATTGAACCGATCGATCGGTTGGGTCGCGTTGATATCGTTCTAATTTCCAATTTCATCAACTATGGGATTGTGTGGTTGCATGATTTTTGCTACCGGACGAAGACTTTCGCTACTTGTTAAAACAAATTTTTTAACAGATCAAACTTATAAACTTGAAGATTTTCAAATCTTGAAATCTTTGAAAGATGTCTTTGAAGGATTTATTTGTCAGGTACATCAGAGCTAACTGACCACAGCTACAATGTTAAAACAGACAAACAAACGTGAAATGTTATGTCTATTTGATATCATTGACTATACAAATAATCAAACACCAAATCACCTACTAAAAATTCAAATAAAATTTGTACAAAGTACAAATCCCAGACTCCTGAAAGTAGTACAAGGTTAAAAGAACAAATTTAATCGTAACATTTTATGTCAACTAAAGTGATTCCCGAAAACGCTTCACAATTCTACTCGCCCATAAAAACATTGAATTATTTCTATTTTATTGTGCAATAAAAAGAAGGTATAAAAACGACGCAATTGAGTGTTATTTGTAAAAGGGCGGAGCTGAATTTTCTTGTTGATACCGGTTCCCTTGTAACAGGACCCACTGACCTAACTCCTGTCGAATGATGCGTCCTTCCCAGGATGCACGGGACCGACTATAAAAAGCAAAGTGTGAACGGTAAGCTTTGGTAAGAACCATCGACAGGGTTAGTGCCCTTAAAAATGCATACCATCTCGCTCGTATGTTTTTTTTATGGTTCTTCGTGAGTACCCTTCCGTCATCATCCTATCGACTTAACTTACATGGCCGTACAACTGTACTGGTTCTTACGTGAGTATCAGGGTTTCAATTTCTTTTGATGAGGTTGTGGACGACAGTTATATGGTCAATGAAAGAGGTCCATTTCTAGGAAAATAATACGTGTAGGTATTAAGGTGTTTAGGTAGTGACTAGGTGGGGTTGATCAAGGGTTAATTTGAATTTTTAGTCTTAAGTTCCCAGGTTTGCAAGTCATAAATTTCTGAATATTGAAATTTGGGATTGTTGGAATTTCCTAGTTCAAAAATTTTCAAATTCCAAAATTCTTAATTTCTAAACTCCTTAGGTTTCAAATACACTAGATTCTAATTCTTCAAATTTCTAAATTTCCAAGGACCTGAATTCCTAAGATTTCAAATTTCCAAATTTTCCAAATCTCCAAAGTCCACAGCCCCTAGTTCAAGAATTCCCAAATTCCCAAATTCCCAAATTCCCAAATTCCCAAATTCCCAAATTCCCAAATTCCCAAATTCCCAAATTCCCAAATTCCCAAATTCCCAAATTCCCAAATTCCCAAATTCCCAAATTCCCAAATTCCCAAATTCCCAAATTCCCAAATTCCCAAATTCCTAAATTCCCAAATTCCTAAATTCCCAAATTTCCAAATTTCCAAACTCCCAAACTCCCAAACTTCCAAACTCCCAAACTTCCAAATTCCCAAATTCCCAAATTCCCAAATTCCCAAATTCCTAAATTCCCAAATTCCCAAATTCCCAAATTCCCAAATTCCCAAATTCCCAAATTCCCAAATTCCCAAATTCCCAAATTCCCAAATTCCCAAATTCCTAAATTCCCAAATTTCCAAATTTCCAAACTCCCAAACTTCCAAATTCCCAAATTCCCAAATTCCCAAATTCCCAAATTCCCAAATTCCCAAATTCCCAAATTCCCAAATTCCCAAATTCCCAAATTCCCAAACTCCCAAACTCCCAAACTCCCAAACTCCCAAATTCCCAAACTCCCAAATTCCCAAATTCCCAAATTCCCAAATTCCTAAATTCCCAAATTTCCAAATTTCCAAACTCCCAAACTTCCAAATTCCCAAATTCCCAAATTCCCAAATTCCCAAATTCCCAAATTCCCAAATTCCTAAATTCCCAAATTCCTAAATTCCCAAATTTCCAAATTTCCAAATTTCCAAACTCCCAAACTCCCAAACTTCCAAATTCCCAAATTCCCAAATTCCCAAATTCCCAAATTCCCAAATTCCTAAATTCCCAAATTCCCAAATTCCCAAATTCCCAAATTCCCAAATTCCCAAATTCCCAAATTCCCAAATTCCCAAATTCCCAAATTCCCAAATTCCCAAATTCCCAAATTCCCAAATTCCTAAATTCCCAAATTTCCAAATTTCCAAACTCCCAAACTTCCAAATTCCCAAATTCCCAAATTCCCAAATTCCCAAATTCCCAAATTTCCAAATTTCCAAACTCCCACACTCCCAAATTCCCAAACTCCCAAACTCCCAAACTCCCAAATTCCCAAATTCCCAAATTCCTAAATTCCCAAATTCCCAAATTCCCAAATTCCCAAATTTCCAAATTTCCAAACTCCCAAACTCCCAAACTCCCAAATTTTCAAATTCCCAAATTCCCAAATTCCCAAATTCCTAAACTCCCAAATTCCCAAACTCCCAAATTCTCAAATTCTCAAATTCCCCAAAATTTCGAAATTTCTAACGTGAATAACACGAAGCATTTTACATAACAAGATTTACTCCACATTTAGATAGTTCCAAACCTCCCTAGTTCCATCCTAACTACTCCAACTGTTGATACCCGTCTGATAAATCCAGCTATCGAGGCTCCGTATAAACTTTATTACGTTTTAAGGTGAATGCACCGGATACAGTGAAGAATATGAATTTTTTTCTGTTGGAAGTTTAAAAGGTCAACCAACCACTCATATCGCCTGTCGCTATTTGTATTGGTGATGCACTTGCATACAAGAGAGCATATTGGATCGACGGCCACGTTGATGTCGTCCAATACTTGTTCTTTATTGGATGTAAGTGCAGCCAGCGTAAATAATCTTTTGTGCTCATTTTATTACTGCATCCGCCGGCGCATTTTTATGCCCTGTTATCTGGCCCCATGGTTTCTAGCGATACGAAAGCGAATAGGTTCCGTGCGCCGCGCTGATATCGTTGATGCACGGTTATGGATTTAGGTTCGTCAACAAAAAAAGGAAAATTCGATGGTTCGTGGTCGGAAATGCAGGTACACGGAACGGAAACGAATCGAAGTTTTTTTTTCCCCTATTCGTTGTTACGTGTGTTGAATGAAATTACACGGTTGTTTAGTTGCTTGTACTAAATCTACAACGTTGTTATCGTTATTTCATTGAAAATATCGAGCACGGCTCCCGTTATTTGAGACCGTTTACGGGTTTAAAAATTCGATTTAATTCGTACTATATAGCCGGTGAATGGAATCACAAACCCGGTACAATTTGATTAAATAAAACATTTTTAATAACGTTGCTGTATAACCAGCCCGGCCAAACTGCCACTGTTTTATACTCTCGACGCTCTCGTATACAATATTTATGAGATTTTTATGTGAAACTTTGACCATTACTTTTTACGTACACCCGGGAAAAAATCTTTTAGCTTCAATTTTTTAGCGAGATATTAATTTCGTAAATTTAAATGAAATGCTATAATTCTTTTTTGTACTTCTACTATTGTACATCTTTGGAAAATATGATATGTTTCGGAATTAAGAGAAAAACAAGATTATATGCTTCTGAAATAGCTTTGAGGTAATTATTCTTGATCTCCAATGGCTTCAAGGTTATTTCAAGCACCTTGAATTAGACTGCACTTCATCTTCAGACTTTAATATTATTCTTTTACATCTTCAGAAAATACAGAGAAAGACATAATCATATATCTGTAAAATAACTTTGAGGCAATTCTCTTCCATCCTGAATTTCCTCAAGGTCATTTTAAAGAGGTACATTGAATTAACTTGACTCGTACTCCATCTTTATACTTCCATACTATTCTTGTACATCTTCAGAAAATACAAGGAAAATCGAGATCATATGTCTGCCAAATAAGTGTCAGCTCAAAGATAATTTGTTTGAAACTTCATCAGTCAAATGACCTCAAAAAATCAGAAGTAACAAATGTCACCTGAGGGAGATTCTCCCTAAAAAATGATGATACATCCACTTGCATATTAGTGGAATAAAGTAGTTATATCAAACGGTACTTATCGTGGCTGTATGTATTTTTACCAACTCCTCCAAACAGCCGACACAATTCGCCATATTTTACGAGTAAAAAATGTCGGCCAGGTCGACGCGTATAATTAAGCGGTCGCGTTAGTTTCCGCGGGTAGATTTCCGTCATTATTCGTCCGTTGTAATTATACAGTTTTCCGGCATCGTTCACGCAAACGGCCGATTCTTTTTCTTTGGTACGCGCACGTATGTCCCCGGTCGTATGCTGATTTCCCCAGGATCCCATTGTTCGGTTAAACGTGACGCTCCCGCGTCGCGGCCGAATTTATGAATCTCTCGAACTTTTCATCCGCGATGCTCAGAAAAAAAAGAGACAGAGATACGCCATTGAAAAGAGGGCCGTTGAATTAAATTCCCCATCCAGTATAGAAATACTCTATTACCGGCGGAAAACGATGGTACGGAATTTCATATGACCCGTTCGCTTGACTGACTACCAATATCGGTACGTCTTCGACGTATGGAGAAAACGCGAGGAAAACGAGATAAGGGGGATGAACGCGTAAAAACGTGGGAATACGTCTCTGTCGTAACGCAGCGAGATGAAACAAAATAAATGGAAGAGGACGATGGGAGAGCGGGGGAACTGGGAGTGGTGACAAGGTAATCGCTTTCGGGGGATTATTGGTATTTCGATATTAAATATTTTTTGATGGGGGAGAAGGAAGAGAAAATTTGGAGATTTTGGGAATTGGGTAATGGAGATTGGAGATTTGGGGATTTAGGGCTTCGGGGATTTGGGGGTGTAGAGATTTGGGGAATTGTAAATTTGGGAGATGAGGAATTTGGGGGGGTTGAAATTGGGGGAGGTAAGAATTTGGAGATTTGGAAATTTGAGAGTTGGAAATTTGGGAATTTGGAAATTTGGGAGATTGGAAATTGGACAGATTAGAATTTGGGACTTTGGAAATTTGGGAGATTGGAAATTGAACAGATTAGAATTTGGTAATTTGGAAATTTGGGAGATTGGAAATTGGACAGATTAGAATTTGGGAATTTGGAATTTGGGGACTTGGAAATTTGGGGGGTTGAAAATTGGATGAGATTAGAATTTGGGAATCTGAAATTTGTAGAATTTGGAATTCGTGGAATTCGGAATTAGTGGAATTCAGAATTCGTGGAATTCGGAATTCGTGGAATTTGGGATTCGTGGAATTTGGAATTCGTGGAATTTGGAATTTGTGAAATCTGCAATTTCAAATATTAATAATATTCTATCAGGAGTGCACATTGACCACAAAAATCCCACCGAATTAACAATCCCTATTGATCAGCCCAATCCTCCATTACACCATCCCCGAATCCCGCAGAAAATGCATAAGTTTCAAATCCCTATCTTAACCTCCCTTCATTTTAAAAAGAAAGAACGGGTAAGAGAGGATATTAAGATCGGCCAGGATAAAGTAGTAAAAGTAGGTAACATTACGATCGACCTTCGCCGTTCTCGTCTATGTAACCTATAAACTGTTAGTGTTCTCCAACCCCGAGGTTTTCGCCAGTCGCGCAAATAAGTCGGCGACCAGGGTGAAATAGACCCATATTTTTTGGGGCAGCTGCGTCCGGAGATTCTAATAAGAGCCGCATAAAGCTTAGAAATTAATGTCTTCCACCTATCTCTCTTTTTTATCCTCTTACCGTTTCATCGTACCACATGGCACAAAGGTTTTTACCACCTTTTTCACATCGTACCCTTTTTTTCCTATACCCTTTTGTACAGGGAAACCTGACGTAACTGGACCCTTGTTTGAACTACAACGAAGTAATATCACGCGTTAATTGCCTTCTCATAGTATCGGATTTGTTCCAGGTGATCCGCCATTTCGTCTCGTGATTACACGAGCTTCGCTGAAATTTTAGTACGCTGAATTCTTTCGTTAATGTAGCTTGATTTCCTTTTTGGAGACCATTATGTATCAGTGATTAAATACGTACTGAATTAACTTGAATTAATTTGTATGTATACGCAGGAACTTATAGACAAAGATTTATTATAGTATTGAGAAACTCTTGACTAATCGTTCTCCAACATTTGCGTAAATTGTCAAAGATGCAGTACGGATCGATCAATAAACTTAATTCGTCGATCGATATTCCAATGGTTAATAAATTCCGCTAATAAGTCATCTAGCTTCGAACATGATCAAGTGGGCGTGTAACGTAGATAACAGTAGCGGAAATGTATAGTAAATTATATCAGTTTCAAGAAACAGAAACATGGTTCCTCCGCATGGAAAAGAATTCGTATAGAGTACATTCGTGCCCCTTTTTCGACCGATTTGATCTTTCGTGTTTCATACATATTCAACGAGTCGCGGGTATAAAATCTATTTCAGAAATCGTTACACATCGTTCACGTTGCATTTTCGCGTATAATTACATAAGCCAGCTGCCATAATGATAAAGGAGATTGCATTATCGCCGGACTCCAGGCCAACATTTCCATCGATCAAATTCCTTCCGGCCCGTAAGCGAGGTTATTTAACGGGAAAATGTAATAAATTGTAGAGTCTGTCTCCCTCTCCTGCGTCGCGACGACACCGGCAAGTTCCGTCGACGATTTCTCGCGGAAACCACGGGAATCGAGCGAGAAAACAAGAACGACATATTTTTGCCGAGCGGGAAATCGGTAAACTAATTTATGCCATCGAAGAAGACCGCCATAATGCTCGTTGCTCGAGTATAAACGGGCTCCCACTGGACGTGAAGTATGATTTAACTATTGCTGTCAACGTGTCATGCATCGTTTGTCACGTTGATTAATTTACCCGTGCCTCGATATCCCTTTCATTGATTTTCTTGCTCGCTTTCTACTCGATATACTTTCGATAATTAATCATTTCCGCTACCGACTATTGTACTGTGATTCGACGGCTGAATTTTCGTTGGGAAATTGGCTTTGGATACTTGAAGAAGTTAACGTGTACTGTTTTTTTTAGGTATTTGGGGAATTTGGGGAATTCAGGGAATTTCGGGAATTCGGGGGATTCGGGGAATTTATGGGGGGTTGAGGAATTTAGGGTATTTAGAGGATTTGGGGGATTTGGGGGATTTGGGGAATTTGGGGGATTTGGGGAATTTGGGGGATTTGGGGGATTTAGGGGGTTTAGAGTATTTGGGGGATTTGGGGTATTCGGGGAATTTAGGGAATTTGGGGAATTTGGGGTATTTGGGGTATTAGGGGTATTCGGGGGATTTGGGGAATTCGGAGAATTCGAGGAATTTCGGCAATTTGGAAAATTTGGGAATTTAGAAATTTGAGAATGTCTCCCAACACCTACTTCTGGCACAGCTAAAATTCACAAATAGTCACAGACATAGTCACAAATGTAATTATAGATGTATTGCAAGAGATAGATTTATTTAACAATAGAGTACAATTGGTACAAAGGTAAAACAAAAGGCCAAAAGAAGCAGAGTGCAGAAGGGAGATCTTTTGTAACCATAGACCGAATCTAAGAGCGCTTTTAAATCAGCGTAACCTAACGTATTGCTTGCGGCGTTCACCTGTGGTAATGGCTGCATAAACTGCCGACTCCGGTTCCCGTCGCTCCTTTTTCTATTCCACCGAAAGTTATTTCGCCGTTCGCCTTTCTTCCTTTCTCCTCTACCTATCCTACCAATCGTACTTCAATTTATTCCTTCACGTTTGCTCTGCGAAGTGTCTTGAATCTCGTTCCAGAAGGAGTTGCTTCATTTTCGGATTTTTGGAAATATCAAATTTCCTGTATACATAGTTAAAAGTTTGGAATGTTGGACAAAAGGAAGTTTGAGGATTTTTAATTTGGACCAGTTGAAATTTGAAGATATTAAAATTTAGATGAGTGAGCATTTGAAGATATAGTAATTTGGATGAGTGAAATTTGAAGATATAGAATTTTGGATGAATGAAAATTTGAAGATATAGAAATTTTGATGAGTGAAAATTTGATAATATAAACAGTAAAACTGGTGGAAATTTAAAAAACATAGAAAGTGGAAGAAGTGAAAATTTGAGCATACAGAAATTTGAACAAATGAAAATTTAGATGTACCTAAATTCAAAGATATATAAATATAAAAATGTAGAGATACAGAAGTACAAATGTAGAAACTGCAAGCTTTGAGATCTACCCACCTATCCTCCCTTTCCTCAATAAATAGAAAACAATCCAGAACAATAACAGAGAATCAGCGAATGCATTCCCTCGAGCACAAAATCAATTTATCGAACAAAGTATTACAATTTTACAAATAACAAGGAAGCAAGTTTCATCAGCATCGGATATTCTCGTAAAGCGAAGCATCGCTCCACAGAAGTTACAAGTTCAACAACTTCGAGAGTAGTATTCAGCAATCATTCTCTCGGTGTGTTACTGATTCTCCCCGTCAACGGAATGGTGGCTGGTCGAGATTAATTCGAGCGGCGAAGACAAAAAACGGAAGCAAAAAAACGAAATATATATAGAACCAGTCCGCGATTAATAAACGCTGGTGAACGAAAGAAAGCTCTCCTCGCGTATCCGTGTAATGGCGAGGCTTCGAAAGATCCTGCTTGCACGAATTAACCATTATGAGTACCAGCAGAGCGGGCCAGGATATCGGATCATTTGTAAAGCAATAACGCCCGATAAATCTCCATCCTTTCATTACTATAAATTCCCGAGCGTTGCGGATTTTTGCTGGTCCGTGCTCGACCGGTCCAGACAACCGGCAATAAATGTTATATAGGTATATAAAATTCAGGCTGCAGCTCGGCCTGTGTTGTATATAATCACAATTAGCGTCCTATTAGGCACCGAATACCACCCCTTTATTTATGCCGTGCATTAACATACCTACCTCTATGTAAACTTATATCATTTTCATCATACAACCCTCGTCCTCTGGCGTGTCCTTCGCTTCTTTCGACCAGAAACGACGGGACCTCGATAAGACAACCATGTCCCCTTACACCCCTCCTGATTTACGATTATCTACATTCACACCTGACCGCTCGATAAATTACGCTCGACTCTTTGTAATGGGAATTACTTCGATGACTTTGTGCGAAACCGCGCAACAAAGATTTTTTACCATATCAAAGGGGTTCTCAACGTAAACCCTCTGTCACTTAAGACAGTTTTTCAATATTTAACCCCTTCACTTACATTTTCTAGGCAGTTTTCACGACAATTACTAATAATTACTGTTACGACGTTAAAAAAATAAAGTTGAAATGTGAACCATATTTTGCCTACAGCGATCCTTGAATATACAGGGTGTCTAACTAATGTTACTCCTTGAAAGGTGTGGTAGAGAATATCATTCCGAACAAAATTTTCCTTTGCGAAAATGGGGTTTGAAGCTTTGTTTTTGAATTATTAAGGAAAAACGCGGACCAAACAGAGAGCGAGGATTACACGCAAACGCGAGAGCGACAGCTTTGAGCCTGGGAAAAATTTATATTCCTTAATATAAATTACTTGGAAATTACGGAGTGTGGAGTTATGACGCGTAAAAATTTCGGTGCGTGGAAATACAGCGCGTGGAATTATGACGCGTGAAAATTACGGCGCGTGGAAATACAACGTGTGGAAATTACGGAACGTGGAACTATAACGCGTGAAAATTACGGTGCGTAAAAATTTCGGCGCGTGGAATTATGGCGCGTGGAAATTACGGCGCGCGAAATTATGGCGCGTGGAAATTACGGCGCGTGGAAATACAGCGCGTGGAAATTACGGAGCGTGGAATTATAACGCGTAAGAATTACGGTGCGTAGAAATTTCGGCGCGTGGAGTTATGACGCGTGGAAATACAATGCGTGGAAATTACGGTGCGTGGAATTATAACGCATGGAAATTACGCGACGAAAAATTATATTCGCTTTGCAAAGGGAAATAACTTGAAAAACGTAATGAAAAATTATTTCCCATGTAATATTTAATTATATCACGATGCTGCAGGCACTTTCACAAACCTACTGTTAACAGAAATAAAGATTCCCCTACTAAAAAGAGAATTATCATATAAATGTAGGGTAGCAAACAAAAAGAAATATGACACGGACCAAGGAGAGGATCATTATCGATTGTTATGGAGTAGAAGCGGAACGTGGTCAAAGCCACAACTAAGATCGAGGAGAATGTCGCGGATTCAGCGCGGTATGACGATCACGCCTGTAATCAATTGTACGCATAGTCGCGGCCATTGGTTTGCCCTAGCATTTCGCAATATCCGCGTCTATCCGCGTATATCCGCTCGTACATATAACCGTACATGGCTGTGTATGCGTAGCATGCGAAAAATTAATTCCGTACATGATTTGCATATACCCCAGTAAGCAATACGTGTTCCTTAACGAACGGGGCTTTGCGACGCTAAATTAAAAAAGAAATATAATTTTTCGCTGTTTACCGCCCTTTATCCGCCGGATAATGCTTGCGCGATCTACTCGATATTAATTAAATCGATGTTCTTGGGTGCTTCATCAGGAATCACCCAAGTAAAATGTTAAGACAAGGTTGAATTATTAACAAGGTTTGAATTATTGTACTTTTCGAATTTAATAAATTATCTTCAAGTTTAAAAAATATCTTACATAAAATTCAAGCTTCATTATAAGTGACAAATTTAATAGTAAGCACCCGTTCCTTAAACATTTTATAATATTGTAAATATTATTCTAAACTGAATACCAGCTAAACAATCAGTGCAAAGGAAGAATAATGAAGTTTAATTACATAGAAAATCTCTTAAGACCTACAGTAAACTTGCAGAACCATATATGATCCTGAGGAAGTTTACTACCTAATATAAAAGTCTAATACAAGAATAAAAATTTAATACAAGAATAAAAGTTTAATACTAGAATAAAAGTCTAATACCAGAATAAAAGTAACATCTCTAACTGAGTGAGAGTATATGGAACCGCAATTCGCCGGACGTATTACGCACGATTATGATTATTTTCTTTAATGTATAGCTGGCCGGGCCATGTTATTAATACAGAGGAAAGCATGGACACCCTGCTGTGGTCCTCACGATACACCATGGGCAAGGCCCTGACCTCGGGGCCTCACCATCGCCAGGGTCCACCAAGCAATGGTTCATGGGTTCCTACATGCGGCATCATATATGGCGAGAGCCGCACGATGCTATTCATTGTTCCTTTTCGATTCCATTTCGTGAACTGCCTTTTACTATCGAGGCAAAGCATCGCTGTCTATTTTTTCTTTGGCGAATTTCATTGAATTCGGTCGGTAACTGATTCTTAAAATTAGAAATAAAAACAGTTAACAAATTTTTTATTGTAAATTGTGTGATTCTAGATGAGTCACACAAGATGAATTTCAAGATACAATGGCTATAAAGAGATCGTTCAGTATTTCACATTATTAGCATTAATTTTATGAGATATTTTGTAGCGATTTTTAGGTTTGTACAGGAATGTTGGTACAAGTGTATGTTTCTTCAAATATTTGCTAACTGTAAACAATTTAAAAATTTCGCTAAAAATTAATCGAGAGGCTACGATGTTTGTATGATGAAGTATCTGAAAATGAGTCAAACTTGAGAAATTTAAAATATAAAACATAAATTTAGTACACCCATGAAAAGTTCACACTTTCTCACAGAGACTAAATGTAACTATCTAGCTTATATAATTATTCTAACAACGAAGTACAAGTTTAAATATTGAAGATAATATAAATATTTAACAAATAGCCACCTCCTCAGTCATCAAAAGTACTGCCTTAAAGAAGGGATTAATTTTTAATGGTATAAGAATATTGCGAGTAAAAAATGCCATCATAGGGCAATTACAATACCTGTTACGAAGATAATAAGAGAGTATGAGAGACACCGAATTCAGTGAAGATAATTAATCGCGGAGTAAATTATTCGCGTGGCGGTTCGCGTGTAAAGGCCTGGCATATTTCATGTCCGGGTAGCTTTCAACGATTACGGATTAATTTCGATGGAGGCCCTGTCGCTCTTAATTTCCAAGCCATAGGCGGTACACGCGGCGGCGGCTATATCCAACGATCAAACTGCTTAACGTGCTACTAATGGCCGGCCGAGTGGCTTAACGTAGACGCACGCTCTGCTTGCCATCGCGGCGTCTCGAGGCACGTTTTCAATAATTCATTTTCCAGCCAGCGTACCGGTAATAAAGTGAGTTATATCGAGTTGGTGTAAGCGGTCGACAGCACGCGTGACATTCGTTCACGAGGAATCACGGCCGGTTGGTGTCCCTCTTTCCTCCGCCTCCATTTATTCTTCCCGTTGCCGGTCGTCCTAGTTGTCGTCTTCTTTTCGTCCGTCGGCGTCCTTATGCGATTCGAGGTACCCGTCACAGGGCTTTGTTATGTATTTATGTGCATATTCGCCTATTTGTCGAGAAATTCCAGCGTCGTGTCGGCTCTAGGCTGCTCACGACTCGTTCCGTGCACGATCCCTGAACGTCGACCCCGAAGTGATGTGTGTTTACTCGGCGTACACGCGCGTCCTTATACGTTTCTACACGCGAACGCTGTGTTACCGCCTGGCAAACGCTCAAACACTGTCTTCCACCTTCGTGTCCCGTACGTTCACGTGACTCCGTAGGTCTGCCATAACCGGGACGATTTTTCATCGAATCCATGGGATTTCTTCGCTCGAACCTTGTGCTCGAGACCCCGATATTAAAATCCGTCCTGTTCGAAAACCGATTACGATCGAAACGGTCTTCTTGAAAGCCCCGCGCTCTGTTTATTGTGCCGGCGATTGTCGGATTATCGATTAGACCGAAACATTCTATTAATAACCACACGCGCCAATACACGGCACAGATCTGAATCGATACGGAACTAAAGCACACGGAATCGAGCTAACGCACATGACCGTTTAATTATATGCTCTCGATTAATGTTCCCAGGACCGCTTGTATTATCTGATAACCTGAGATTTATAGCCTCGATATGGGTTACACGCTTTTGGTGTACTGCAATCATTTTTTATTTTGGGGTAATAGATTGAATACTTGGAATTTTTAGTATTCTACTTCGAGTTAATATACCTGTGTAGAGGAAAGTTCAGTAATGCAGTTAGTGAAACGTGGGAGTTAGCAATTTAGAAATTTAGATATTTGATTTTAATATCCGCGCGCCGATACTCTACGCACCGTAATTTTACGCGTTGGCTATTCCACGCGCCGTAATTCCACGCGTTTGTTACTCCACGCACCGTAATTCCACGCGTTGGTTATTCCACGCGCCGTAATTTCACGCGTTGACTATTCCACACGTCGTAATTCCACGGGTTGGTCATTCGACGCGCCGATACTCCACGCGCCTATACTCTACGCGCCGTAATTTCACACGTTAACTATTCCACGCGCCGTAATTTCACGCGTTTGTTACTCCACGCACCGATACTCTACGCGCCGTAATTTCACACGTTGGCTATTCCACGCGCCGTAATTCCACGCGTTTGTTACTCCACGCACCGTAATTCCACGCGTTGGTTATTCCACGCGCCGTAATTTCACGCGTTGACTATTCCACACGTCGTAATTCCACGGGTTGGTCATTCGACGCGCCGATACTCCACGCGCCGATACTCTACGCGCCGTAATTTCACACGTTAACTATTCCACGCGCCGTAATTCCGCGGGTTGGTCATTCGACGCACCGATACTCCACGCGCCGGTACTCTACGCGCCGTAATTTCACACGTTGGCTATTCCACGCGCAGTAATTTCACGCGTTAGTTACTTCACGCACCGTAATTCCACGCGTTGGTTATTCCACGCGCCGTAATTTCACGCTTTGACTATTCCACACGCCGTAATTCCACAGATTGGTTATTAAATATTTGGTGAATATGAAATATTAGAAGCAATAATTTAGAAATTTACAAAATTACAAATACTGCAAATTTAATCCGATTTCAGTCGATTTACATCAATTTACATTGACCTGGACCGATTTGGAGCGACTTCATCCGACTCCGAACGATTTGATCCGATCTTGTCCGAATGGCTCCGAATCGATCGAACTCTATCCGAATTAATTCTAATCGATCAAGATCTACTCAAACAGATCCAAATCGATCCAAATCAGTTCATACTATCTCAAATCACCTTAAATCAGCTCCCATTACAATATCTAAACACAGCAAATCATATTGTGAATCTTTCCAAGATAAAAAGAATACAACTTCTAAAATTAAAAATACGTGGTCTTAACGACTCTCATTATACAACAATTGTTTTCAGAGCCGCAAAGTTTTAACACTTGTAAAGTTTATTCAGAAAAAATTCTACTAAATCTTCACGCTCGGTACATCTACAACTCAACGTCTGTGCCAAGATACAATTTATTTTTTAGTCGAAACGGGTCATCCAGTGCAGGAACGTCATTAACGTCGTTCTCGCACAAGCGAAACTCGCGCGGAATAAAATGGTCGCAAGAAAATTTTTCATTACGATACGTACCGTATTTTGTCGTGGCAAACTGTACGTCTGGTTGCGCACGACGAAAGAAATAGAAGGACAAAAATACATTTCGTCAACGTTTCCAGAGAACCGGAAGGCGCAATCTTATCCGAGCAAACAAGAGACACAGAGGTTCGTGTGTGAACAAGCGTATTACAGAAAATAAGTATGTTTCATGGTGATAGATCCCGTTGCGGAGTGACTCTGGAAGACGCGAACAACGCCAAGTTTTGTGTGCTTTTCATCTGCATTCTTTATCGTCGATAAATTATCCGCTCGGAGCAAGAGTTGCATCTCGACCTGATAAAGTATTCATCGTAAAATCAAGCTTGCGAAATTGCCGTGCGTGTCTGCGGCCTCTTGCGAACCTCGGATCGTGTGTACAATCTGTGCCATATAATGAAATGCACGACCACGAAAATCACAATGTTATTTAACATTCGATCACACGATACGAGAATGTTACAATTTATTTTAAGCTTACAGTATTGTTTATTTTCTTCAACGTTTAACCTCTTTAGGATTTTTATAAAATAGGAAAAATTATCTATTATGTATGTAAGTATGTTTTATTTAAACTGACAGTAGGTGAGAGAAAACAGATGATACATATGGTTGTTGATTACCAAAATACATAATCTTTGAACACCTATCATCCTTGATGGAATTAAAAACATCTGAACAAAAAATTAATGGAGCTTTTCGATTTATACCAGTTTGTAAAGATTTCTATTTAGATTATTGCAAATAAGTCTGATTGGAAAAAGTCTTTCATTCTGGTTTTCTTCGAGAGCATCCAAGTGGTGCACCATGGAGATCGTTCTCCAGATTTATTGATTACAAATTGCACGGCGATCAATCGCTTAATGGTGGCTGCGCGATCTCGCGTTCACGCAAGATGTATTTATGAATCAATACAAAATATAGCCTTATTAAATCACCAATCGCCCCCACCGGGTCGAAGCAAGAAAGATCGTACGTAACGCGTCGTGTTTAACCGCGATTAATGCGCTTTCGAACGCGATCCTGACGGCTATTATTTTCTTCCTAATGCAACGTAATCGATCCGTGACCGAATATTTCTTGCTAAAAAATCTTCCAATTGTTTTCGTACAAAGCTATTCAATCACTGAACTCAGATTTTTTAACCGTTTCCGAACAAGCATTGTATTTTGCATATTTTTTAGTGACAATTTTTTAATTTTCAAATCATTTGTGCTTTGATACTTTTACCTAACAATAAGTGAAATATCAAGTTACACAAAAATTACTTACACAAAAGATGAATTATATACAAAGTTGTATTCACATCATGAATTTAGTTTCAGAAGAAAATCTATAAAAATTGAAATTTACTATTTAAAAAAAATAATTAACCATCTTCGTTTAACATTCTAGGTTATGTAAAATAAATTTATTTGCGTTTTCGTTTGGTAAGGAAAGTGTGAGACAGGTTGAAGAGAGAGGGAGTCAATTTGTATGAGTCATTGTAAAAATTCTGACAGGGCTGCCGAGAGGAGGAAATGTCGGAACGAGGGTACAAAAGGGAGCAGAGAACGTAAAGCAATAAGATCAAAGCTAACGATCGATCCCTTCGAGACTGCAGCTTGGCACGATCCTTTGCCAAGATCGTTTCCGGAAATCGACGACTCTGTCGACGTTAAAATTCAATCCCAAAAGTGAGGAGAGGACGTAGACGAGAGGGAAGAGAACGCTTACCAACCAACCAATTCTTCCTTCGTATCGTCAGAATTTCTTCAGATCGATACTTTCATTTTTCCTTGATACATTCATGTATGGAATGGATTCAAAATTAATTGCTCGATAAAACTGAAATTATAGTTACTTTCTTTATGTCATATACATGTTTCTTTCTTTTTTTGCATATATTGAGTGCAATTTTGACGGGAAATTATAGGTTAGAAATTGGAGGTTAGAATAACTTTGTTGGAATATGTAGAATTTCTCAAAAGAAATCAATATATGTAAGTTTGCAAACGATTCAAAATCAACACATGTGAAAAAAAATTCGACACATGTCATTTTACAAAGAATTAAAAATCGGCGAGTGTAAAACATTTTATAAAATGTTAAAAATCAACGCAGATAAATTTGCAAAGGATCCAAGCTGAATTTGTACATATAAAAGTTGAATGTAATTTTGTAAACAATTAAAAATCAAGAAATTGAATAACAAATCTTGCCAAGAATTTAAACGCAAATCGTAAAGTTTCTAAAATTGTTAAAAATCTGAAACACCGTAGCTTCGTGAATCAATTAACATCCACAGCTTCCCAAATAAAAAATTAGCAGTGACAAAATCGAAACAGCGAATTGGAAGACATAATATCTTCGTGAAAAGCGTCCGCAAATAATAGCGCGAAGAAAACTGTGAAGTGTGGCGTCGCGTCGTCAGACGCTCGAATTAGAGCCACAACCGTCAAACGAGCACACTCGTCATGTTCTCTTGAGCGCAGTTTGTCTTTCATCTGTTAACAGTCTCTTAGTGCGGCGATAATGGAACAAGTTACTTCAGACGATGCTCTTGGAAAAGAGAGAGAAAAAAAGGAGCTGTTGCGACGAGCAAACTGGAAAAGAAGGAAGACTTATTCCCGAGGAAAGAAGAAATGAAACCTTTGAATACTGCACTTCAGGTCGGTGCTACGTCGGAGCGAATTGCCGGAAATCGGCGGCTCCTGGGCGACGTCAAAGTCGGGACGTCTCGAACGTCGTCAAACGACGACAAAGACGTCGGAACGGAGGAAATCGAACGAAATGGGCGAAGGGAAACAACAACGAGGCGACGATGAATAGAAAGAAGACCGGGACGAGAAACGCGAAACACGAGGAAATAAATAAATCAACGACTACCGTGGCGGTCTCGGGGGGAGGGCGAAAATTGGGAGAAAAAGGGGCAAAAGAAGGAAAAGAGTGCGTTGACGGTAGTTCGCGCCAACGAATTCGAAACACGACCGTGTTCGTTCGCTCGCAACTTCCCGTCTACTCTTCTCTGTCCTTTCGGCTTCATTCAAATGTAAAAACTCGAAAGGAAAGCGCATTTTCTCTCGACGACTAGCGATCTCTTGTGCCGCGAGCGGAAATGGAAAAGAGGTCTTCTCGGGGACGCCATCGAGATACATCGCCAAATAGGCCGGGCTTCGGAGATATTTCCACGCTGATACTCGAACACGCGATATCTCGCCGTGCTCCTGCCTCACGACATGCACGATATCGTAAATACACGCATGGATATTCAGAATTGGTAATAAGCTAATATCTTACACGACAGAATTAGATGTAGCGTTACGGTAACCATACTGAACATACTTACACAAACATTACTATTTGATGTATTTCTATTTTTCATATCTTGTGTATTTTAGGTTAGGAATATTTTAGGTTAGTTTAGGTTTACATCATTTACAGACATTAATATACAAATTTTTATATATTTATTCATAGCACATAGTAACAAATAAAATTAATTATTATGAATGATAATAAAACAAAATTGCAAAAGTATACAAGTACCAATAAAGTATGCAAGTGTAGAATGTTATAAATTATTACAGAAGTTAAAATTACAATACAATGTGAAGTTCCATTATATTTTGGTGTTTTCATTATACTGTTATTATTATGTCTCCATAATTTCGTATAATATAAGACAGGTCCAAAGAAGGTCGAAACATTTTATAAGATCTTTTTCTTCGACTCACCAAAAGTGATCACATCCTTTCATAATATTAATACCGTTGATTATAACGTGTCATGCACCCATATTTCCAGCATGACAAAATGGTACACAATGAAGCGTGAAATACGATGAAAAAATTAGCCATCGAGGTAATGCACTACTTACATATGCTCTCAGTAGATGCGAACAGTTTGTGGTCAGCCATGTAAGGAAAACTGCGTGTGGTGAGACCGGAAAACCACATCGCGTGACGATCGTCTACAAAAATATATCTACTTTTGTAATCACCCGTGTTCTTTGTGCAAGAGAAAGTAATGAAAAGAATTAATTGCGCAATCCATTAACGATCACGCGTACAGATTACTGACTATAATCTACCGTGACTTTTATTAAGCGTCAGGTGAGTTAATACGAACAAGCCGATTTATCGTTGGGTGATAAGCTTGGGGAAGCGTGCGTTGACGGAGAAAGAAGGGATTTGTGGATGTGGGAATTTTTGGGATTTGGAGGTTAGGGGTTAGGGAATTTAGGAATTTGGGAATTTAGGGATTTGGAGAATTAGGGATTTGGGAAATTAGAGAGTTGGGAAATTAGGGATTTGGGAAATTAGAGAGTTGGGAAATTAGAGAGCTGGGAAATTAGGGATGTGGGAAATTAGAGAGTTGGGAAATTAGAGAGCTGGGAAATTAGGGATGTGGGAAATTAGAGAGTTGGGAAATTAGAGAGATGGGAAATTAGAGAGTTGGGGAATTAGGGATTTGGGAAATTAGGGATTTGGGAAATTAGGGATTTAGGAAATTAGGGATTTGGGAATGTAGGGATTTGGAAGTGTAGGTATTTGGGAATTTAGTGATCTCAAAATTTAGGAATTGTGAAATTTAGAAATTTGAGAGTGTAGAAGTTTGGAAATTTAAGGATATGATAATGTAGGGATTTGGAAGTATCAAATTTGTGGGTGCAGTAATTGAGCAAATTAGAAATTTAAGGATGTGGAAATTTAGCAATGTAGTGATACGGAAATATTGAAATTTGAAGATTGAGTAATAACAAAGTTCAGAAGTTTGTGGTTGCAGAAATTCCATAAATTAAAAATTTATATATTAATCCGGAAATTTAGAATCTTCAGAGTGCAAGAATTCGGAAGTCTATATTATTTGTTTGTGGATGCAGTAAATGTTTGGAAATTTGTAAATCTACATATTCAGATATTTCACTAATTAATTATTCAAAAGTTTGAACATTTAAATATTTAGAAATTTGTAAATTTAACAACTTCATGTTTAAATTCAGAGATTTTAATATCTGATCAACTGAGATTTAGAAATTTAAAAAATCAATAGTTTCAATATTTGACAAATTTTTTACCTTGAACCCGACGATTAGCCCAGCTAAAAACTTCCAATCGAAAACTAATAATTCGCATGAATGTCGTGTGAATGGTTAATACGTAAACGTTCTCCCGCGAAATCCGCCAGCAAGAGCGGTAATCGGGGCACGCTAAAACGAACTGGCCGTTATGTCAGAGGATTTACATATTAGAACTCAAGCCCCCGAGATTACACGAAATTTCGGGAGAACTAATTTCCATAGCTTACGGGTATTATTCGGTTATTGATTTCCGGGTGAAAATTTCGCGACCGAGAACAACGAGCGTTATTTATGCAACCCCGATACCATGGTTACGAATCTCTCTCTTACCTTTTTTTTTTTCATTTTTTACAAACACCGCGAAACGAGAAAACATATAGGAAACCGTGTAATAATCATTGAAAAATAGACATTCAATTTATATGCCGCTGTTAACTCGAAAAAACATTTTGGTTATCGAATTTCCACGAAGAAAAGAGAACCGATAAAAACCGAATGTAGTTTTATGGAATTTAAACGGTGGTAAAAAAAAATACTTTCGTGTAATTCGCTGGT
Source organism: Megachile rotundata (assembly GCF_050947335.1). Lineage (NCBI taxonomy): Eukaryota > Metazoa > Arthropoda > Insecta > Hymenoptera > Megachilidae > Megachile > Megachile rotundata. The sequence continues at coordinate 5,883,474 of NC_134991.1, read as the reverse complement.
TGGTTGATTAAATAATTGTTTTCATTGAATTTTACTTTTGTTTGTTTTAGAGTGACACATTTTTTAGAACGTAATTCGAACGGTGAAATTTCAACACTGACATCGGAGCGATGGCAAACAACGAACCTCTATCAAGGGAACGCATTAGGGAACAGCATGTAAAATTCAGAAGCCATCGAGCACTATGACGTCAATAAACTACAGTGTAAACCTCTGGTGATTTATCCTCCGTAGACACGCCGGCCATACACCTGGCGAGTTTAACGGCTTATGATCGGACAACGAAAATGTGCTATATGATCTGCGGCTAGAACCACTTTCTCGTTATATGAATTATATGTATAAAATAACAAGGTTATGACGGATTACACGGAATATTTTATTATGTAGATTTCTTTTTAATAATTTGAATACTTTCTATTAGTTTATGGAGGTTTTTCAATTATGAGGTTCTTGAATTATTTTTGGACTCTCAATTTATTCTTGCATCTATGGATAAGTTTTTTGGGGGTTCTTTTTGGATTCTTAGTGGATACTTGGATTGTTCGAATTTTGCGTAAGTAGATACTTTGTGGGATTTTTCGATTACACTCAAATTGCATCGTTTGAAAAATTCATAGTCTCCAAATTTTTACATCCCCAAATTCCACCATCTCCAAATTCCTATATCCCCAAATCCCACATTCTCCAATTCCCACATTTCCCAATTCCCACATTTCCCAATTCCCACATTCTCCAATTTCTACATTCCCCAATTCCCACATTCTCCAATTCCCACATTTCTCAATTCCCATATTCCCCAATTCCTATATTTCCCCATTTCCACATTCTCCGACTCCCACATTCGCCAATTCCAACATTCTCCAATTCCCACATAACAATTCCATCATCTTAAAATTCAGTCACCCCCAAATTACATCGTTCCGAAATTCCCACATCCCTAAATTCCAACGTCGCAAAATCGCAACATCCCAAAATTCAGTCACCCCCAAATTACATCGTTTCGAAATTCCAACATTTCCAAATTCCCACATCCCCGAATCCCACCATGTCAAAACTCTCCCACACCCAAATCTCAACGCCCCAAAATTGTAAAACCCTTCAAACTCTCTCCACCCTAAACCCTCCGCCCTCCAGACCCTAAAAATCCATCACCTTTAAATCCCACCCCAAAACCCAAACTTCCATCATCCCCAACCGCAAACAGCCTAAATTCCCAAAGTTACAACAAAACAAAAAACAGCAAAATCCTCTAAAAATCCCTTCTCACAAGCCCTTTATCAAGTAAATCTCCCCGAAACAGAGCAAAAGCGAATAAGAGGAAAGGAAGGCTTCGTTCAATGAAATATTCAAAACTCGGTTTTCCGATAACAAAAGCTTCTCGATAAAATCGCCCCGGTTCGAGTTATTCTCCTAAAACAATTTAGGAGAGAACTTCCTAAAACATTACTAAACATACTCCCTAAATTATTACTAAACATTTTCATTCCTAACCAAATCAGCGTCTCCAGCGAAATCTTTTTTGTACCGGTTGCTCGGCTAACAAGTACAGTTGCGTCTAGAGCTCATGTTGTCATTCTGTTTACGGGCTCTACGCACTAACTAGAGCGGAAACCGGGTGGCCAGCATTGTGTATCCGGGAGTGGCTTAACCCGTGCTGGCCAGCGGATTAAGTCGCCGCCGTTGCATACTCGCCGCGTCCGCGTTTAGCGAGCTTTCCGCTCGAGCCCGCTCGACGATCCCTCTTCCCCTGTTCCAGGCGAGTTAAGGGATCCATTCTTTTCCCTCTTCGTCCCGCCTCGTGTCTCTAAAAAAGGTAACAGGTGCGGAACGCCGCCGCGGTTTGTGCCACGAGAATCCTCTCCCTCGTTCGCTCGCCAACAATGCTAATTTATTGAGCGACTCGCGAGGACGCTTTTAAAGACGCCGATCCTAGACGAACCACAATACCGAGCCGACTTTGATATCGATGGTATTCTTCTCATCGCTCGATTCTTTTCAGATTGCGTTCGATTGAAACATTGGTAATTGAGTCATTTTTTTATGAAGGTTTCTGTGATGATACACCTGTGGTTTAAGGTGTTAGGTGGGTGCTTTGGATTTTTAGGTGGCAACGGTTTGGGATATTAGGTGTGGATAGCTTAGGAGATGTGGGTACTTTGGATTGTTAGGTGGGAACCGTTTGAGGTATTAGATGTGGATAGTTAAGGAGATGTAGACACTTTGGATTGTTAGGTGAGAACCGTTTGGGATATGAGATGTGGATTAGGAGATGTGGGTACTTTGGATTGTTAGGTGGGAATCGTTTAAGATATTAGATGTGGATGAGACATTGGGTGTAGTTTGGGAGATTAGTGAAACCTGTGGCAGTTGCACTCATGGAGGATGCTTAAGAAGGCAATAAATTATAATCACCGTTGACACAAGTCCTCACAAGTTAATTTACTCAAGAAGTAAGAACATGACATTTCGGAATTTAGAGTTCAGACATTTAACAATTTGGACGCTTACATGGACCAGGTAAAGAAGGGGTTACTTGTGCGGTTCAGCAAGTTTGGGGGTTTGAGAATTTAAAGAACTATGTACTTGCAATTGAAGGTTGAACACAGAAATATAGAAATAATAGGAATGTGACAATTCATAAACTACTGAATTGTAAATCTACACACCTGCAAATCTACAAACCTACAAATCTACAAACTTGCAAATCTCCAAACCTGTAAATCTACAACCCTGCAAACTTCCAAATCTGTAAACTTGTGAATAACCCTATCACCCAACCCATTACCGCTAATCACAATCGAAGTACCTGTACAAAATGTCTCCGTAAGCAAAAGATCGGGAGCTTTCATACCGTCGTTGTATTTTTTGCCCAGACACAATGAGACTGTGCGTGCAAAACGCGGCGGGCTGCTACGCCCTCGCGCATTCACAATGCGATCCATCTGGCTCGGTTCACGTCGGCAGATGCGTGAAGCTTGCTCGGAATGCGTGCCACCAGCGTCCGAGTGAGAGCTCCAAGGAAAGGAGAAATAAAAAAGGATATTTGATTGATGAAGTGCACAGCGACGAAAAAAAAGGAAGAAGAGGAAAGCCTCCGTCCAGCGCAATTACGCATTCGAACTCGCCATCAATCTTAATTACCGGTCGCGGACCAAAATAGTTCGTTAGAATATATTAAAAGCGTGCCCTTTCTTCTCGCGGGATAATTAAAAAGCGACGTTGATCGAGGGAATTTTTGGGATTATTGGTCGATGTTGATGCGTTCGACACGTTCATTGATCCTAATTTAATTCGGTCGATATTAAGGTTAAGATGGTTATTAGGGTTATATTGAAATTGTTGAATAATTACGGCAATTTCTTTGCAATTATATTTGCAATATTCTTTATGCAGGATACATATGAAGGATACAAGAAAGAATGGTACATAACCTCTTATCGAACATAACTTCTTATTGTTAGGTGTATAAGTCAGAATCATTTACAGTTACGATTTAAAAACGAATAAACAAAAATTATGCAAATTGTGATTGGCATTAAACTTCAGTATAAAGCATATTGAAAATTTGAATAAGATTATAATATATATAATAAATTATATGTATACATTATATATATACATAATACATTATCTAATGAATATAATATTAGTCATATACATACATAATACATTATTTAATGAATATAAAATTAGTCATAATACATACATACATATAATGAATATAATATTATACATATACATATATGTAATAAATATAATATTACACATATGTACACATGTACTCAATTATTACGTCAAACACATGTGTATTTCATTACATAATATTTGCAGACTATAACTATAGATTATATGTATTAGTAGACTATATACATCTTATGCAGTCATTAACACTTTCATGACCGGTGACACCAACGTGGTGCCATAGGCAGGCCAGTCGTTGTTGGCCGGTGACACTTATGTGGTGTCATTGATAGGCCGTTATTATTAGCCGTTGACTTGCACGTGATGTCAAAAATATTGCCGGCTCAAGGCGACGTTCCACTGCGCAAAGATGCGGTCGTGAAAGTGTTAATAACAAAGCACTTAAAACTACATTTTGCAAAGATCATCAGATAATTTCTAGTAAAATTGCAAAGAATCAGTCTCGCCGACGGTGCTCTAGACAATTGAAATTTACAGAGTAGCATTCTCCGAAGGTATATTTTCTCACAGTAGCATACGGTACAGGTGGCTATCCGCGACCCACATTTCCTATTTCGCGCAAGAATTTCCACGGCACGATCGCATCGACGTTATTATGTATGCGCATCGATGTATTTACGCGAAACACGTGTACACGTCGGGACTCGTTATTGGAAGAATTTAGAAAGTAAGCAGCAAATATGGCACCCCGCGAAAGAGTTCTGGCCGTACGCGGTGGAAGCGTGGCAATGCCGAATGTCGGCACTTGAAACGAGCTGAACGACGATAGTAATAAATAAATTCCGTATGGAATAAGCATGGAACGCTATTACGGCCTCTTTGTGCGAGAGTACCTCGCGATTGGTATAAATTAACGAACCCGGGCTGCTTTCAGCCCCGCGGAACACCGTGTCAACGTAAGATTTATCGGTTACCGTTGAAGAGTTGCACGCCAACCGGAACGCCGGCCTATCGAATTAATTGCCGGTTATCTTTCGCGTAATTTCCTTATCGAAACCTTAGAATGATATCGATTCCCGAAACGTTGCGGTTGGTTAATTTAGTGACGAGTTTCGTATCGATTTTTGTACTTGTATGGGAGTATTTCAGTAGAATTTAGAATTTGGGAATTGAGCTTTTAGAAGGGTAGACTTTTAAGAATGTGGAAATTGAACAAGGTGGGAATTGGACAATGTGGGAATTGGACAATGTGGGAATTGGTCAATGTGGGAATTGGACAAGGACGGGAATTGGACAATGTGGGAATTGGATAATGTAGAAATGGAATAATGAAGGGATTGGACAATATGGGAATTGGACAATGTGGGAATTGGATAATGTGGGAATTAGGGAACGTAGTAATTGGGAAATGTGGTAATTGGGGAATGTGGGAATTGGGGAACGTAGGAATTGGAACATGTGGCAATTAGGGAATGTGGGAATTGGAAAATGTGGAATTGAGGAATATGGAATTGGGGAATGCCGAATTGGGGAATGTGGAATTGGGGAATGTGGAATTGGGGAATGTGGAATTGGGGAATGTGGAATTGGGGAATGTGAAATTGGGGAATGTGGAATTGAGGAATGTGGAATAGGGGAATGTGCGAATTGGGGAATGTGGAATTGGGGAATGTGCGAATTGGGGAATGTGCGAATTGGGGAGTGTGGAATTGGAGAATGTGGAATTGAAGAATGTGCGAATTGGGGAATGTGGAATTGGGGAATGTGGAAATTGGGAAATGTGGGAATTGGAAAATGTAGAAATTGAGAAATGTAAGAATTGGGGAATGTGGGAATTGGAAGATGTGGGAATTGGAGAATGTGGGAATTGGAGAATGTGGGAATTGGAGAATGTGGGAATCGGGGAGCGTGGGAACTGAGGAATGTGAGAATTGGGGAATGTGGGAATTACTGAATGTTGAGATTTCAGTATGTGAAAATTGATAACATGGAATAATAATATGTAATATGTATTCGTAACGAAATATGTATTCTCAATAAGAACAATGTAAATATACCAGCAATAATTTCCACCAGCACGATTAAATTTTCCCTACCACCTATTAATTTGCTCCCAAAAAGAAGTAATAATTTCCAAAACAATTTAAGCATTATCGCAGCGCTTATTTCATACCCTATCACGAAACACCGTGCAATTGTCGTTAAATAAAACCTCATCGTGTAACGATCGCAATGGAGGCACCGTTCAGGGAACAGGTTCCAGTGGGTTCAGGATCGGCAGTTAAGTTGTACACTGTCGAGTGGAACACTTTGTACGACATGTCGCGCGTTCTTGTTCCGTTCTTCGATTCCGATAATTTCGATAATTCTTTCGACGAACCGGACCATTCAAACCCTCTTGTCGGTGACTGTATAATGCCCACGATAGTGGATGTGCTAACGATCCGTTAAGTTCGACGGCTAATTAGATCAGCCGCTCGGATGTAACTAATACGAACGAGCGAATGCAAATGATAGCTAACGAACGACTTCCCTCGACCGTTCTGACCAACGACAGAACGAAAATAAAGAAAAAAAAAGAGAGACGGAAAAAGGGTCGGTCGAAGTTTTTTCGATTACCGATTGGATTCGTGCGATCACGGACCCGCGGTCAAATGAACCTCGCATTTCGATTAGGTGCTTCGCGAGAGGTTTTATACATGCATTGTGGTCGACCGAAACAGTCCTACGTAAAAGTTTTTACTCGCTTTGTACAATTTACTTTACGTACGAATGTACAAGTGATGGGAAAAATAATTGGAGAAAATTTTGTAAATATAGATTCGATGTAAGCTTTTTTTTTAATAAAGTAGTTGATTAACTAATTGTAATGAGGGATATTATAGCTGTGCTGTGTAGGTAAAATTTTGGGACACGTGATGCAGGTGATTGTAACCCACAGCAATTGTAACGCACGTTGATTCTAACGCACGTTGATTCTAACGCACGGTACGACGTGCGTTGCAACGCGTGGCGATTGTAACACATGATGATTGTTACGTAGGAGTGTTTATGATGCGCGGTGATCACGACGCATAATGATTGTAACGCACAGCGATTACGTACGGCGATTTCAACGCGCAGCGAATACGACGCAAGGCAATTGTAACGCGCAGCGATTATAACGTGTGACGATTGTAACCTAGAAGTTGTAACGCATAGCAATTATGGTGCAAGTAATTTGAACACACAGTGGTTATTAAATGCGACGATTACGACGCACCGTGATTATAACGTACAGTGATTTGAACGTACGGTGATTCCAACGCGCGTCGAATACGACACAAGGCAATTTTAACGCACAGTAATTATAACACTCTGTGACTGTAAGAGAAAATTATACTACCTGGTAATTATAATGCACCGCGATTATAACGTACGTTGATTATTACAGGCGGCGATTTTGACGCACCGCGATTATAACGCGCGGTGAACATAACACGACGATTACGACGCAGCGTTACACAATTACGACACGTAATGAACCAAACACATGACAATATAACGCATAGTTATGACGGTGTGCGAGAAACTTGCAGAAATTATAAATGGCGATTATAACCTATAACGCATGGCGATATAACAAATGGTGATATTCCAATGTCCAAGTATTTTTTCATCTCCACAGATCTTCATACCATATTTATAGTCTTCATATACATTTCAATGATTAAATACATCAGTATGTAAATCAGAAATGTACTAATGCATATGAACACGTAAATCAGAAATGGCAATATAACAAAGGTGCACTATAATTCGTTCTATACACACCATGAACAACTCCAAAGCACATCAATTTTGCTCTACATCACGATTACACTCATCACGACAAATATTTATAACATTATTAATATTTTTACATATTTCACGTCCGTCCAACAAGCTATCTTCGGCAGATATCGAACTAGTTAACAGGGCAATTAAGGTGTGCAAGAGTCCCAAGAATAGCAATAAATAACGATATAACAACCTGTTGCAAATGAAGGACAAAAAGTAATTCGACAAACGAATCCTTACTTTGTCACGATCTGCGCCGCCCTAAATAACGTTGGTCTTGATACTTATTGGTCTTAACTGGTTCGTTATCTGGAATCGATCGATTTAAATGCCCCGCGTGAATTGATACGGCTACGCACGCTGGCAAGCTTCTCCGTAATGAGTACAATTATAGCAGTTATAAAGGTGGATTGTATTTTAGGTGTACGCGGCCCCAACGAAAGTCATTATGTCCCGCTGTCCGACAGCTACATATGTATAAATGCTCAATTTGCGCGCCAGCGCGCGAAACATTAATCTTATTATTTTAATTACAAAGGATTCGGAGGAAAGGGAAGAAGGGCTCCGTTCGGCGATGCCTTATAAATATAGATGTCGACCACAGGTTTTTAACCGCGTACAGTCCGCGAAAGTAGTTTCCCCGCTTCTTTCTTTCGTCCATTTTGCTCCGAGCGGGTCTTTTTTGCGAGACTCGGGTGCCGATACGCTTCTGTACGTGGATACATAAATTGCACGGCGAAGATCGATTACTGTAATAAGTCTGATTCTTTGCGAGATTTTTTAATTATTGAAATGTTGGTACATGAGAGGTACATTTTTGCTTCGACGATTTGTACTGAGATTTTAATGGAGGATTAATAGTGTGTCGTACTTTAGGATTACTATCAGTATTTTGGAATCAATGATCACAAATTCGTGGATCCACAAATTGCAAATGGAAGTTTTTGAATTATTTAATTTTGAAGTTCTCGAGTCACCTTTCATCCCCTAATTTTATCCCTAAATTCCTTAAAAATCGAGTCACCGTATTCTGAAAAGTGACTGTTGACAATATTTCAGTATCACGAATATCAACAGTGTATTTGTTCTATGGACTGTGGTGAATGCAGCATGTAAAATGTGATTTCCTACGGTGTATTGCGAAAAATGGCGACCGCGTTCGAATCGGTCAACTCCGGTGTGCGGTTTGCGAGACAATCCGCTTCGCAGCTGCGGTTTTGACGTAGGCGGCCTGGCGAGCGTATTACGAGCTGTCCGCTTCCTCGTAACCGCAATGAATATGACCGAGAATTCTACGAACGAGCATTCCGCGTTCTCACGCGTTTATCACCCGCTGATGAAATCGATCCGACGACACGTTGATCTATTTGATTCTCTATTGAGAAATGCGATTACACATTCTACAATTTCAACATTCCCCAATTACCATATTTTCCAATTCCAACATTCCCGAATTTTCACATTGCCCAATTCCAACATTCCCCAATTCCAACATTCGCCAATTCTCACATTTCACAATTCCAACATTTCCCAATTCCCACATCCCCGAATTCCCATACTCCTAAATCTCTACTCCCCAACTTTCAAAGTCTCAAATTCTTAAATTATCAATTTTAATTGAGATTTAAAACGTGACGTGAGTTTATATCAACCTTGGATTTATGTCAATCTTGGGTTTATGTCAACCTTGGGTTTATATCAATCTTGGGTCTATGTCAACCTTGGGTGTATGTCAACCTTGGGTTTATGTCAACCTTGGTTCTATGTCAACTTTGGGTTTATGTCAACCCTGGTTCTATGTCAACCTTGGGTTTATGTCAACCTTGGGTCTCTGTCAACCTTAGGTTCGTGTCAACCTTCGTTTTATGTCACCCTTGGGTTTATGTCAACCTTAGGTCTATGTCGATCTTCCGTTTATGTCAACCTTGAGTTATAGTAGTGTTAAAGTGTAACTGGTTTTTGTTTCAACCTATCGGTCGGTTTAACACACATAGATTTATAAGGTGGTACACGATAGCAAAGATTGAGTTTAATTCGCACGAAACAATGCTAGCTTCTTTTTTCCCGCGAAACCAGCTCGTACTTCTTCTTTCCTAACTACTTTACGGCATCCGGCAATGGGGTCCGTTCTCTCGACGTATAATAATCCTGCTGGTCAGAAGAATAGGTAACGCACTCGAGACCCCCAAGTGCTATTGTTCTAAAAGCCGCTCTTGCCCGTTAAAGTGCACCCGGCAATGCGGGCAAGTCCCTCGACCGCCCTTCAGTCGCGTCTTTCACCCTTTTTCCGTCTCTGTCTCCGCGGGGGGAGGAAAGTGTCGAAGTCTTGAAATCAAAGGAGCAACCGTGAGAACAGTGTACCCCGTGAACCACCAAATAATTGCTCCAGAAGTCTCTGGCTGGCGATATGACGAGGGTGGACTACCTCAATTTTTAAGTCTTTCGGAAAATATTCTGTTAGATAAAGAATCATATTTAGCCACGTTACGAAGGACATTATAATTTTGAATACTTTACATGAATCTCGAACTTGTATATTTTATAAAAATTTCAATCGTGATTGTTCTTAAAACAATCTCAATCTTGACTGTTCTTAAAAAGCTCACGATCCTAAACATTTTTGGAAACGTCTTAATTCTAAATATTTTTAAAAAGGTCTCAATTCTGGACATTCTCGATTTTAACCGTTCTTAAAAAAATCACAGTCCTGAATATTTTTAAAAATGTCCCAAATCTGAATATTTTTAAACAGCTCTCAATTCTGAACATTTTCAAAAAATGTCCCAATTCTGAATATTTTTGAAATTGTCTCAATCCTAAATATTTCGGGAAGACTTCACAATTGATTATTCAAAAGCACTGTCAATCTCGAATATTCTTAGAAACGTTCCAAACTTGAATATAGCAATGAAATTTAAAACTTGACTACTTTAAAAAGATCTCAATCTTGAATACTTTTATAAAAGTGTTGATCCTGAATATATGATTAAGATCGCGAACCTGAATATTTTAAAGCTGTCAGCCAGGGGTGAAATATTTGTTTTATCTCGAAGATCGTTTAGAAACTAACGTAGATTAATTTCTGCCGATGTTGCTGATGCTTCACGTAGCTTCCTGTCCTTCCTGCGTGCTATCTGAGCAGCCATGTCGTAAAACTATCTTTAATGACTGCGCTACGACGCGGATGCTTTTAGAGTTGTCCTCATCCAACTATATTACGACGAACCATACAGAATTGGACGGAGTTGATGGCTGGCCTCTACTTCGACCATGAATCGCCACTGAATCGAAGAAAAAGCTCGTTCGCCTCGAACAGAAACGCATCCGTTATCCGATGCGTTTTCACGAATTCTCCGTGGAAAACAACTTTACCTTGTTCGGAGGAAACCATAATGTTTCCGGTGATTGATGGCAAGATGGGGTGGGTGGGAACTCCGAGAAGCTCGATTGTGGGAAGTTAGGAGTTTCAAAAGCGAATGAATCGCTTTCGTAGTGTAATTATTGCGTTCGGAAATTTGAAAATTGAGGACTATGTTTCTGGATTCACTCAAGTTATGAAGGTAAAAGTTTTTCAATTTTTTAAAGTGCTGCACTTCTGGTGGGATAGGTGAAATGATTTGTGAAATGGCCAATTGCGTTAATTTTCAAATTCACCAATTCCACATTCCCCAATTCCCACATTTCCCTATTCCTACATTCCCCAATTCCTCATTTCCCAATTCCACGTTCCCCAATTCCTCATTTCCCAATTCCTCATTTCCCAATTCCACATTCCCCAATTCTACATTCCCCAATTTCCACATTCCCCAATTCCCACATTCCCCAATTCCCACATTCCCCAATTCCCACATTCCCCAATTCCCACATTCCCCAATTCCCACATTCCCACATTCCCCAATTCCCACATTTCCCAATTCCCACATTCCCCAATTCCCACATTCCCCAATTCCCACATTCCCCAATTCCCACATTCCCCAATTCCCACATTCCCCAAATCCCACATTCCCCAATTCCCACGTTCCCCAATTCCCACATTTCCAAATCTCAAGTTCCCAAATCCTCAAATTTTCAATACTCAAAGCAAGTATCTAAATCGCGAAACCTCCTATTCCCCAACTGCTCAAATTCCAAAATTCCCAAATCTCAAATCCTCTACAAAACCTAATCTCCCAAAATGCCTACCACATAGAACTTGACCCAATTCATATATCAGTATCTAAACATTTTCACTTACCAAGCTGAACGTGTTCATATAAAATGCAAATTAACGTATATGTATCCATGTATCCTCCATTACCGTCTTACAGACAAGCAGTAAAACGACTCGGTGAAATCAAATATAGTAGAATAATTCACGTTCCAACTAAGAAACCCATACAGAATGATGAACGAAAGGAGCTAACAGGTCAATTAGATCGCCAATGAAGATTTCAAGAAACGAACGCAAGCAGGATGAATTAGAGGATCTAAAAGTAGGCGGTTGAACTAGGTGTGCACGCGAGTTGAAGCAGCCGGGTTCGCGAACTCGCAGAGATTAAACCAGTAAAACGCAAGTGCTCATAAAACCGGTAAACGTTGCGCCCTCATCTCCAGGGCGCCGAGACGTCAGTTTAATGACGGAAATAATTTTACTTGTGACCCGACCGACCAGTCGCGACCAGGAAACCGGTTTTGCTACCGCAATACGTCAATAACGCGGTTCCGCTTTGGCCAAGACGAAATATGAGACAATACGAAATACGGGTGACAATTACAAGTGCGAAGAGCTGTTCGAAGCTGTTTCTTGGCTTCATAAAAATAAAATAAATCGAGGATGTTCATTAAAGATTGTGTACCAAAACAATTTTCTTGCTATATAATTTAACTTCGCATAAAATGCGGATATGTTCTCTGAATATGTTCGTGGGATCAAAATGAATTAATGAACTTCATTAGTTGTACTTCACATCAATTTTCATTGTGATGCTGCGATGTGTGATGGTGTGATGTGATTTTACTTTGTGAGGATTGAAGATTGTAAACGACTTCATTATCTTCGGCAAGGTTAGACGAATCGAGGATCTTCATTAAATATTATTCAGCGAATCAACTTTTCTTCGGGTAAAGTGGTTGTAACGGAGTCGTACTTGAACATCATCTTAGGGATAATATAGGTGGAGGGTCTTCGTTAAGGATCATATAGTACAATTATTTTCCTTGCACAATATAATTGTTCTTCACATAAAATGAAGATTAAAGCAGGGTCACACTTGGACATCATTTTAGAAGCAAATTAAGTCAAACTCTTCAGCCATCGACCATCAAAATGGTTTTACTTGTACAATATAACTGTACTTCACATAAAATGAAGAATGAAGCAGGGTCACACTTGGACATTATTTTAGAAGCAATATCAGTCAAAAGTTTTCATCTATGGACCATCAAAATGATTTTCCTTATACAACATATTTGTCCTTCATATAAAATGATGACTGAAACAGAGTCACACTTGGACATCATTCTAGAAGCAAAATAAATCAAAAGTCTTCAGCCATCAACCATCAAAATGATTTCCCTTGTACAATATAGCTGTCCTTCATATAAAATTAAGACTGAGATAGAGTTACATTTGGACATCACCCTAGGAGCAAAATAAGTAAGAAGTCTTCATCCATTGATCATCAAAATGATGTCCCTTGTGCAGTATAATTATCCTTCATATATACTGAAGACTGAAACAGCGTCACACTTAGACATCATCCTAGAAGCAATATCAGTCAAAACTCCTCAGTCGTCATCCATCAAAATAATTTCCCTTGCACAATACAATTATTCTTCACAAAAAATAAAATCTGAAATAGAGTCAAACTTGATCATCCTAGAAGTAAAATAAGTCAAATCTCTTCATCCATCCACCATCAAATAATCTTCCTTGTACAATTGATCTCCACATAAAGACCTCAACAGTCACATCTGTACTCAAAAACAAAACAACTAAAAACATCTGTTTATCCATCACCCACAAATTTTCCTTCCACAAATTATCCACATAAAACAAAGCCTATGGCACCAGAACCTTGCCACAAAAGAAATGGAACTTTAGAGCACGTTTAACATCCCCAAGCGATATGCATTAAAATTGAGCTCGTTAACGAACAGTCGATGCATCGAAAACAGCATCGAAGATAAGTCGAAATGTATAGACGGCAATGTATTAGAGGTTCATTAGCCGTGCGATCACCGATTGGGCTGGCATCAAACATTCAGAATCGTTTCCACGTAGGAGGATGGTTAATCGCAAGGGGGAGGCTCGATAAATCACAGATCGGCGCGGATTAGCCGACATTTCATGCGTGCGATTCGACATCGAATCGAGCTGACCGGCTGGAAGCGCAGGAAGCTGCGTAAATATACATGATTCTTGTAGGCAGCCGGGCGTACGCGTACAAACATCAATCCCCGTTGCTGCTTATGCCGGCGGTGAGGTTCTCTTCTGGTATCGGGCATCGATGCCGGCGTGTAATGCCGAGAGAAATACATTCGGCGGGCGTCGCGCACCGCCAATGCTCGATCGTGCATCCGGGCCCGGCATTAATGCTCGAATCGATCATACAAGCTATCGGTATTACGGGGTAAATCATTTGCCTTCGCCGGCGGTTGGCTACGCGATAGAAAGTTGTTGGCTGCTGGCTCGGTTGCTCGTGCACCGCCGGTGTACCAAGTAGCAATTGCCGCTCATTTGTCAGCCACGCCACTGAAATATCAGGCCTGAAATAGAGGCTGCACACCAAACCGACCGCGTTTCCCCGCTTGCCAGTATCGGTCACTTTACGCTTTGATCACCGTCCTGCATCCTGTACGAATTTCCTTAATGGCCAACGCCGTATCACCGACACTGTGTTTCGGCGTCAACGTACAATCGATTGCAACGTTTATTTCCTTTCGATATGCCATGTGGCACACCACAGGATGCCGATTTTGAGGGATACTTCAGGGTTTTCGGATCTTTCCAGGTATCATTTTCAGGTGTCTTCGAGTTTTTGAGTGACAAAGTTTGTCGGTTTTACTCTCAGGTCAACGAATGTGGAAGTTTCTCAACTTTACAATTTTTTTCATTTTCATGGTGCCAAATTCCTAAATCCACAGTTTGGACTCTCAAATTACTAAATGACCAAACCTGTAGATTCCCAACTTCATCAACTGCCAAATTGCTAAATACTCAAATCTCCAAATTCCTTACAACTTACACTCCCAAAATGTTAAATACCCAAATCCTTCCAGTTCCAAATCCTCAAAATTCCAAATCCCTCAAATCCACCAAATCCCCCAAATCCCCCAAATCCCAAATCCATCAAGTCCCAAATCTCTCAAGTTCCAAATCCCTCAAGTCCCAAATTCCTCAAATCCTCCAAATGCCGCAAATCCCACATCCATCAAATCCCAAATCCCTCAAGTTCCAATCCCGCAAATTCCAAATCCCTCAAGTTCCAAATCCCTCAAATTCCAAATCCCTAATGTTCCAAATCCCTCAAATCCCAAATCCCTCAAATTCCAAATCCCTCGAGTTCCAAATCCCTCAAATTCCAAATCCCTCAAGCTCCAAATCCCTCAAGTTCCAATCCCTCAAATTCCAAATCCCTCAAGTTCCAAATCCCTCAAATTCCAAATCCCTCAAGTTCCAATCCCTCAAATTCCAAATCTCTCAAGTTCCAAATCCCTCAAATTCCAAATCCCTTAAGTTCCAATCCCTCAAGTTCCAAATCCCTCAAATCTCAAATCCTTCAAGTTCCAAATCCCCCAAATTCCAAATTCTCCGAATCTTCCAAATCCCCCAAATCCCCAAATTCCCCAAATTTCCCAAACCCCAATCAACAACTTTTAAATAGCCAAAATATAAAAATTTCCAAACCTCAAAATCAATATATGAAGAGAAAATTTCATCAGCAAATTCTTATTCAAAGCACCCCTGAATCTTATTTTTCTCATCGCCCTTTAACATTGCGTGTATTCTTCAAGTGGCCTCTACTCTGAGCCCACTTTGACCAAGTCCTTATAGAGCTCTAATCCGTAGATAACTCTCCATAGCACTCAACCCTGAAGAGGACGAAGGATTTACCGTCAAGGTACTGAGTGTACCAAGCAGAAGGGAGAAAGACAGCGCAAAGAGAGAGGCAGAAAGACCCGAATGCCGTGTATTATCGCTTCAACTAAAAGGCATTATAGTATCCTAAGAAGTATTTATTCAGGCACTCTGGTAAGTAGTTTCATCTTCTTGTTCCAAGCCACCATTTAGTGGCGAATCTTCTCTTTGAACAGGATCATTTGTCGGAACAATGCGAACGATGTACTAGGAAACACTCCATCGTCATTAATATTCAAAATTAAGATGTTCAGATATCTATCTAGATATCTAGATATTCAGATTCTTGAAAGTCTATTACATGTAATTGAGACCTCAAAACACTTAGTTTCTCGGATCACGAAAACATTACATTAAATTCCAGTTCAAAGGAAATTCATCATAAGATCAACCAATGTCACCATGCTTTAAATAGTGATGGTCCAAAATATGAAATTAAAAAGTTAGGAGCTCATACTTGGAAAGTAATTATCTACGTCCACAATTGAAGGTGCAACATGTTTTGCTGCGTACGCTTCGCAACAATCGAGTATCAAAAACCCGTTTCTTGTAATTTATAACCACACAAGTGTTCGAACATTGTAGCAGCTCTGAAGGTCCAGCACATGTCCGGAGGTAGCTGGAGGGGCTCGAAATCAGGATCCAGGTTCCATTCCTTCGCGTCCAGGTAAGAACACGGTGATGGCATTTTGTTCAATGGAATTCCACCGTCGGATTCTTGGCCAGCAATTTGCCAGTTGCATTCGGATTTCGCGAATTCCTAGGCCGTGTATCAGGCCGAGAGGTAACCGCCATAGTCGATAGGTAGAAAAACGACTGTATAGACGCACGGACCACCCCACTTGACCGCGTCCCCGTTCATCCGTCTCCCTTTCCACGTTGCCCTGGACGAGGGCAAACGTTGCCACGATCTAGTTCGGCATTAACGTTGCAAATATCGAGAGGACGTATGTACGCGCGTGGACGCCGGATAACGTCATTGATTAATCGGTTGCCCGAGTCCGAATTATACCGCGTTGTTACGCGATGAACAGTGACGCGACGTTGATCGTCGACGTCCTCGTAAAGCACGCGACCCGATCGATCGTTTGTCTTGCTTGATCCAATTGCAAATGGAACCAGATCCGGCGAGCTATCGTTTCCCATAAATACAACGCGGCCCTTTTTTTCGCTTCGACAATGGTAGACGGCCAAAACAAAAAGCCTCCGGGCATCCAGCAACGAAAGTTCGCGACACAGAATAGCGTCGGATCGATTGTTTGTACCGTTTGATCCAATTTCAATCAGGATCGTGCTAGCCACCCACGGTCGTTTATCTTGCAAAGTTCCACTCCAGTTAACCGGTAACACGAATTTCACGATGAAACTGCTGTTCATATTTTACTTTCGATCGTGCTTTTAATCAAATCACTTCGGGGAGACATTGTGGCCCGCTAACTATGCTCGTTTGCAGAAGTATCCATTTTCTAATAACTATTCTGAACAATCGTTTATAAATAACCAACTGGAAGAATTAAAACATGAACCTAACCGCAAGACATTAAAACCTCGATATTTTCCTGCGCACGGGGCTTCAGGAGCGGGACAGAGTTACAGATCTTATTTCTTCTCGCGACTTCCTGAACGGAAAATTTTTCATTACTTGTGGAATTTTAAGTCCGTCAAATTTTAACTATGACGAATGCGTCACACGTGTGAATAACCCTTTTGCAATTCGAAACTTGTTCTACTTTCAGCGAGGTTAGAATCCGCGAGTCCTTAAGCGGCACAGGTAGAAGCACGCACACGCAAGCAATCGGGAGAACTAAGTCGAAAGGGTTATGATACGCGTGTCAAATCTGGACGGGGCCCCAAGAGACCGCCCACGCGGCCGAATGGAGAAGAGTGAAAAGCTGCCCCGGCCCGATCGGGGCCCAAGCGGCTCCTCGCTTAATTATCGTACCTACGCCACATTCGTGCGCGTAAATCACTTGACGATACCTCGAGACGTGAGATGCTTCTTCCCCTCCTAGCTATTTTTCTCTTTCGCTTCTTCGTCCTCTTTAACTTTACGCTTGTTCCGACTCCTTGGATTCGTTTTTTCACCCTTCTCGACGCTTCGTTTCTGCCAACTCGTTTTATTTCCATCTTTACCCCCTTTTCACAGGCTCCATGTCGAAATTTAAATTCTAGTTTCGAACTATCTGTAGATGTGCAACATAACTTATCGCACATGCTTGTAGATTATTATATCTAGATTGTAGATGGTCAGAAATGATTACGGATGATTGTCGATGATTGTAGAGGGTTGTAGATAATCATATATGGTCATAAGTGATCGTAGATTGTTATACGTAAATAATCATACTTGATCGTGGAGAATTATGGTTGATTATAGATGATCGTAAATCCGCGTAGATGAACGCAGATCGCACATAGTCGATGATTCTACACGTATTGGTGACACTAAATGATCCTAGGTGGTACTAAATTACTTCAGAATATTTTAGATGATCCCAAATGATCTTAGACTGTGCTAGATGATCTCGGATGGATCAAACTTTCCTCTAAATTGAATACAAAGTCATTTACAGGTAGCTCTAGTATTATAATCGCCCACAATCTATTTTCAATTATAAGGGAAACAAAGTACAGTAAAAATTCATGGAAGTCTGTCGGTGAGATCAGAAGACCAAGCACTGCTATTACAGCAAAAAAGTATAAAATCAAACGAACATAACTCTCCGGAGCGTCAAATTAGAATTCATATTTCGATCAGGGTATCTCCTACAATCTTCTCCCCTTTTGCGCTTTAAAAACACTTTCCCCCGTCCTCCCCACGAGAGCGTTTTCTCGCGGGCCGCGGCCCTAAAATATGAAGGGCCCCGAAGTTAATACGGCATTTAATCGGAGATGTGTAGGCACAACATCGTGGCGTAGCATGACGGAGGGCGCGAGTGGACACGAGGGTCCCACGTGTGCACAACGAAGATCGAACAGCCCGCGTGCTCGCACGGATAAACACGAGCGTGTGTATTCACGACGTACGGGCATCACAGCTAATTATGAAATATTGCGGGACCATTGGCAGACCACCGCCAGTCTGGGGTGCCCTCCGAACGTCCGCGCGTGTGTATGTCACGCGCGTGACCTCCGCGCCGTGCCCTCGCGAAAGCGTACGCGATTCGCACGCGAACCGATCCAAAGATGGCACCTTGTTCTTTTTTACGTCGAGCGACCATTTCTGCCCGTGGTGACTCCGTGCACAGGGTACTTCTCGGAAACTGTACGGCTCCTTTCCGGCCAGATACGAAACCAGCCGAGTTATAAGGGATTAGGCACCTACTTTGTTGGCCCGCGATATTTATTGGACTGGCGATAGCGAAAGCTCTTCTTCTTATTTCTTCTCACGCTCGTAATAACGATAAAACTCGATGCACTTAGCTCCGTCCTTTCGGGACCGCGAGCGTGATTTAAATGTGACCGCAAATTATCGAGCCGTCCCTTCACGGTTAATCAGAATTGTTGCTTGAAAAATCGTTAAAAGCGCGTTTAATAATTTATGTTCCACCCCGAGCTCCTTTTTCGTCCCTTCTTGCCCCTGATACGAAGAAGCGGCCTTATAACCCCGTGAATGGCACACACCGCGGAAGAATGATTGGGAATGTCGCCGCGGAATCTCGTTTGCGTGCGTGGAACGCATGCTTCCCAGAGAGCACCGTTTCGCGGAACGAATTTGATTTAACTCGGCCCGCGCGTACGCTTTATGGCCCCGGCGAACTTTCGGGGATAAAGTCGGATAAAAGCCAACCACGCGGCATAGCGGCGTATCTCTGCCTCGCTTCTTATTGCAAATTCTCCCCGTACTACCAAACGACATCGGTATAACGCTGTAATTGACTGGCGTCGACCGTCTTTCAAACTGACCGCCCGATAAACAACTGATTTTCTTGTGAAAACCGTGATTCACTAAACTATGCCTCTTCACAGTTTTTGCCATTTTGGTGGACTTTGGTGGGAAACTTTATTTTGGAGGGTCTTTTTGGTGGACTAATTGTTAGGTTATGTTTAAGCCTTCTTTAGAGTGTATTCATCCTTTTTTAAATTTCTTTTTAAATTTCTACTTTTTTAAATTTATCCAAATGTATTAGAGTTTGCTAGACATCACCTCCCAAAGTAACTGTCTGGTCTCAAACTCGAGTCACCGCTATTTTTATTGTTTATTATTTTACCAGTTTGGTATTTTCCTATTCTACCATTTTCATTAACCAGACTTAATCTATCTCCTTAGTAAGCTACCCCTTCAGTGTTCTCCCATTTTGTTATTCAAGATATTTAAACCACTCAGTACATTCAAGAAATCAGAACCATTCAGTATATTTCTTACTTTGTAAACCTATCATAATGATTTCAAAACAGCCTAATTGACTTTCCTCAACAATTATCCACATCTCTATGATACAGGTCAATGACAATTGACCTCAGAAAAATAACATAAATTTCAGACCTTAATGAGAATCCTCATCAGAGCTAATAATTAAACTTTTCACATATTAGACCATCAGCTAATTACAAGCTGCATCGAATCTCTGCTATTTGAAGATAAAAAAAATGATTATGACCTAAACGATGCAGCTGTACTTAGCAGGTGCGGTTGCAAGAAAAATGAGGTCGTAAGAGCATAATCCTTCTTATGGTATTCAACTTTTTCCTGCGCCACTTTTTTCCGTCATCAACCAAACAAGAGACACGATTCGCGTGACCCACTCTGCATGCGATTTTTACGATGGAAACAGCAGCGTACCAGCCGCAGCGTTGAATATTAACGACCACATACAAATGGCAGGAGGGGATCCGTCGTTCAAGATGTGTGCAACACATTAGTAACTTTCTTGCTACGTCTTTTCATTACCATAATGCATCGTCGTTTTAACAATACCATACATCTCCAAGGGAAAAACTGCGCTTCAATTACCGGCAATACGTTCAGACTATATGTGATAGGTCCTGAACGAATCGTATTCAATTATTCAAGGTGTGTATTATAACATACGAACCACCCAAAAATATATGGTCTCAAATTCGTATTCACAGTTTTATGAGATATATGTGTAAAATATACAGGGTGGGATACTTTTGGTTACTATTGATAGAAAGAATGGTAATTAATGAATGATATGAAAAAATGCTAAACTTGCTTGGAATCTAACCTTTTGTCTAACCTTCTGATCTATGTGTCTACAAAAAGACTACATCAAAGTATGCTTTAATGCCAAGTACATCGTTTAATGTACATTAATGTTTCCTATCATTAATAGCCATGTTTGGTCCGTTCCTACACATTGTAAGTGCACCCTTACAGACCCCATAAGCCGGCCATGGCTTTTCGAAAAGGTAACACGGCTGAACCGCAAAGCATTCGTTTGTACGTCACCGCGGCGACGATGTACGCGGGTTTGGTACGCACCGCAAAACCGCAGGTGGCACGAAATTTTCGGTGAGGAGTATTACTAAGTAATTTGTTCCCTCTCCGTGCTAAAGTCCATGGCGAGAGGGGATCTCGCGACGTAAGCCGCAACATAATCTCTGCCATACTCTTAGGTCGGAAAGAGAAAGACGGAGAGACGAGGAGATCCGTTGTGCCTCTTCGCGGCCACCTTTCGTGGCCGTTGGCCACCATCGACGACCAAGAGTAGGTAATTAAAGCGGACAATGTCTTACACGCGGAATTAAAAGGGCCCCGGCACCCCCCGGGTAGCGAGAAATACGATACGCGCGAGTTTGCACACGCGAGCTCCTACGAGGGCTCCTAACAATAAGTATACGCGAAATATCGCGTGCGACCCTGTACACGAAGAGGAACACGCGTGTACGAAGAACAGGGTTATTTGCGGGTAGGTGGCTGTCGAAAATCTGGTGATTAAAAGGTCAATGCTGATGTTTGTTTGGTCTCGTATATTGGTTACTGGTGGATAGTCATCTGTGCTCATATGTAATCATATGTTACTCATATGACTTCTAAGTTGCTAAGTTTTTATGGACTCCTATATTCCTAGGTAATAAATTCGTAGATCGCTAAACATACACGTCTCTAGATCCTTCAATCCATGTACCACTACTAATTTAATCTATGTTCTTCCTATGTGCATATGTGCTCATATGACTCCTTGTGTAGCTGAGTTCACCTGGATACACATATGAGGTCCCTGTATAACTTGGCTTCTATATGCCTAGATCCATATGTATATGCCTGAACTCCTATGTGCTCAGATTCCTATATGCCCAGATCTCTATATTCTCACATATCTACATGCCCAGATTTCTACATGTTCAAATTCCTATATGCTCAGACGCCTTATGTACCCATATCCCTATATGTCCAAAGCTCTATAATAATTAGATACCTATGTGGCTACATATCTATATGTGCAAAGCTCTATAATTCTTAGATTCCTATGTGGCTGCATACCTATATGTCCAAAGCTCTACAATACTTAAATTCCCATATGGCTATATCCTTATCTACTTCCCCGTACTCTTACATACCCACATACATATATTCCTATACCACCCATCATGAACCAGTAATCATTTGAACAACTCAAAATCCTGCCTAAATTAGCAAAACAGTTCTTCAACAAGTTCATCTTTGCAAGTATATCAGACATTCATCATCAAAAAAAAAAAACACAAATCGCTTAGAAACCGGCCCCTGAAAATCGAAGTTCTGTGCAGCGTATTAAATTGGATCAACGTTAAAGTCGTCAAGGTTCGCTTGTATCGTGTTTTCTAAGGAGGATCGTGTGTGACTTAGAAGAAAAAAATACGCTATGCTTGCCAACGAGAAAACAACGTCAACGCGTTACGAGATGTCGTTATCTGTTCCGAGTGCAGTAAAAGGATCTCGCCGGGTATACTCCTAACCACCATTATCGGGGATTAACGTCACCCGGCCAGACTTAAGCCCGATTTTAATTGCACGCTGATGTTTCGGGATGCCGTGAAAAAAGGACAAAGTCGATTACACACACGCAGGTACATGAGCTATCGGTGAACCGGTTTATCGGTCGAAGTTGAAAAGATGTCACTCGGAGGCAATTTCAGGACACTTCGAAAGCTAGCTACCGTTATCGAGGATTAACGTCATCCGAGAGGATGCGATTCAAATTAGCTTCCAGTCTTTTATAATTTTTCTTTGTATGACGTTCACGTAGTTCCAACATTCCAGTGGCTCTACGTGTTTCTGAAGACTTCAGAATTTTATCAGTTATGTGGACTTAATGATGTACTTTGGCATCTGCATATATGAACTATTTATATGAACTATTTTATTACTCTATTACAGTATTTCAATTTAATGTAAGATCAAAAATCTATAGCAACTGAAAATATTCATGACCGAAGTCATCACCCAAATTCGATCTTGAAGTAGCAACACAAAATTGAATATTAAAACTTAAAATGTTCAGCAATCTATCATCGTATTGTGATGTGAAAAGGTATTGTTGATGGGTACATAATTTCTTGAAGTGTCGAAACGAATATCGAGCGTCCCATTACCGGACATCGATGACCGTTCCCCGCAATTACAGACACGTCTCCCAGAATACGGAGTGAAGAAGGAATCATAGAAGACCCGCGGTCGGCTTTCATCTCAATCGACACAGTGGCGCGGGATAAAGACATAAAACGTAACGGGCGTCCGTGAAGAGAGTGCATAATGGTAGCTCGGACGAAACGGTCGAAAAGCGATTGGAAGGAAGGAAGGAAACATGGAAGATCGGGAAGAAGGTGCACGCAACGAGCACGGAGACGTCGAAAACGGTGGAGCAAAGAAGATTTCTCCTTTCCTTGTCCCTCTTCTTCTTCTTCAGCACCCTCTTCGACCGTTTCCTTTCCTCCTTCTTTTCGCATCTTCCCGTTGACCTGTTTCTTTCCTTTCTCCTTGTCTGTTGCCGTTTCTCCCTTCGCGACGATGTGTGTGGTCCGTCGTGGCAGCCGCCAGGGTCGACTCGCTAATAACACCCCCCCGGCCCTTCCGACCCCGCTCACCTTCTCCCACCCCTAGTCTGCTCATTCTTCCCTACCTCCCTTTTCGCCGTCATCAAACTGCGTGTATTTCAAACGTATGCTTATTCAAACGCTTTACGAAACTAGCGAAATGGATCCAAACGTCTTCCAATTGACAGGACTCACCGTTCACGACTTTGAACATTTTCAGTACACTATAACTGCATATTGTTGCAGTAGAATTGAAATTTTCTAGTTTTCAAATGTCCTAATTTCTTTATGCATTTTCATACGTATGTGTATCTCATATATCTCATACGTATAACATATATATACATATATGTATGTATGTGTATGTGTATGTATATGTATGTGTATGCATATGTATGTGTATGTATGTGTGTGTACATGTATATGTATGCACATGTATGTATATGTATGTGTATGTATATGTATATGTGTGAATATGTATGCTATGTATATGCATGTATGTATATGTATGTGTATGTATATGTATATGTATGTATATGTATATGTATGTGTATGACTATTCTTTGCATTAATCAATTTTATAACACATCTATTGTGTTATAAAATATAACACATCTATTGTGTTATAAAATATCTATTGTCATGCTACATAAAAAGAAGCATGCTAGTTCAATTCAGTAACTTGTGCCTACTATAATCCTACAAAATAATTTTGATAACATAAATAACATAAGTATACACATATGAAGTAACCAATACCTAATACCTAATAAAATACCCTCCTACCTAAAACTGTCTAAACTAAAATAAAATTGAATGAACATTTAAAACATCCTTTAAATTGTCATTACTTCAATTTGACCAATCCGCTATAAATAAAGAAATCGTCCCAATTTTTATTTTTAATCAGCAGCATTTCCAGATGTCCGGACTAAAAGGATAAAAAGGTAGCAAAGACTCAGGGCCGCAAATCGTCTTCTATGAATGCCTCCACGGAGTAGCCCGAGGCCCCATTGGCTTCCACGCAATTCGTCATCCTCGTCGTACCTTCGAGCGTGCCTCCAATCTTCGCCGTTCAGTCTTCCTATCCCTGGACGTAGCTGGTTTCGTGACTCCCTTTTTACAATGCGCTCGAAAACGTTCGAACGCGCGTCCACTTGTCGAGCTAGCGAATTTTTCGCATTCTATCGCTTCATTATAAAGACCGGGCTACCTTACACCGGCTCCCGATTTCGGGGGAT
Organism: Megachile rotundata; assembly: GCF_050947335.1. Lineage (NCBI taxonomy): Eukaryota > Metazoa > Arthropoda > Insecta > Hymenoptera > Megachilidae > Megachile > Megachile rotundata. The sequence goes on along the minus strand of NC_134991.1, from coordinate 5,858,670 downwards.
CAAGACACTGGCCATGCAGTCGGATCACGCCGTCCTTTCAGAATGTACGAACCTGTTCTCGGGTGCCCCTTTACCCTCCACAAAGGGTACGGTCAACCTGTCCTTCGATCGTTCGTCTTACCGCGTATCGACACACAATTTTGCCACTTTTCTGCAACCAGGAACCGTTTCGTTTTTCGACGAATTCCTTGTTAGGGGCCTGTTGTGATTGAACCATGTTCAAGCTAATTAGCTCTGCATTTACTTATATATTTATATCAAATATTCTGTTATCGAGATTATTTGATCTGTTATTTTGATTCAATAACTGAGGTGAATTGGACTTACAAGTATACAGCTGAGGTGTGATTTTAACATTCAGATATATTTTTGTTCAATTTTCTTGAACCTAAGGACAATTTTAGAAGAAGTAGTATTTTGTAAAAATAACGAATGTGTGAAATTACGGCACGTGGCGTATCGGTGCGTGAAATTACGACGCGTGGATTAGCCAATGCGTGGAATTACGTCGCGTAGAATAGCCAATACGTGGAATTACGGCGCGTGGAGTATCGGTGCGTGGGATACTCAACCCGTGAAATTACGGCGCGTAGAATAACCAATGCGTGGAATTACGGCGCGTAGAGTATCAATGCGTGGGATACTCAACCCGTAAAATTACGACGCGCGGAGTTCCAACGCGTGGAAATTACGGCGCGTGGATTCGCAACGCGTGGAAATTACGGCGTGTGGAATTACGGCGCGTGGAGTTAAAACGAGTGGAATTACAGCGCGTGGAGTATCGGTGCATGGAATTATGGCGCGTGGAATATCGGTGCGTGGGATACTCAACCCGTGAAATTACGGCGCGCGGAGTTCCAACGCGTGGAAATTACGGCGCGTGGATTCGCAACGCGTGGAAATTACGGCGTGTGGAATTACGGCGCGTGGAGTTCCAACGAGTGGAATTACAGCGCGTAGAGTATCGGTATCATGGAATTATGGCGCGTGGAGTATCGGTGCGTGGGATACTCAACCCGTGAAATTACGGCGCGTGGAATAACCAATACGTGGAATTACTGCGCGTGGAATAGCCAACGAGTGGAATTACAGCGCGTGGAGTATCAGTGCGTGGAATACTCAACCCATAAAATTACGGCGCGTGGAATAACCAATGCGTGGAATTATGACGCGTGGTGTAAAAGCGTAAAAAGCGGAAGAAATTCGCGAAGAACAATAATTTATTGACAGCAGCCATTTTGAGGTTAGGTAGCTTAAAATTACCAAAACTTCAACTTTATAAGTCTAAACAAACTTATACCTCAATACTAAAATTTCCTAATTAGATAAATAATATATGGACTATTTTTCTCTTTAACTTGAAACGTATGTCTTTAATTGATCATACATGTACCTGCACGTTTACCAACATAAACGTGTACAAAAAGAACATTGCATTCAGTAGAGAGCGCCACAGAAAAATGATCGATTGATCAAAATTCAGATTCCATTGTTAAGTTGTCATCGATGAATCGTCCGTTCGCAAATGAAAGAACGCGAGATGGTTATGGGGGCTTCAAAGGTGCCGTTTCACGACGGCCATTTATACTTTTCATCGTTCTCCATGCAAGGACAAAGTAATAGCCGATTGTTCGCTGCCCTCCAAAATTTACGCCACGGTTTACGAGAAGTCTTCTCCAAAACGTTCTGACAGAACCCCGTTGACTCGAACGTCCTAAATAGAAGAAAATAAACGATGGTAAAAACGTTCGCCTTCGACGATTCCCGCGAACTGCCACCAAGCCGAATTCTAAGATCGAAATTTAAGACCGCAAGCTGTAATTTACTAACCTGTAAAGCATCTCGTTCGAAAACTTTTACGATTACGCATTACGGCTAATAAATTAAATTAGAGGTAAAAGGCTCGAGTTCCAGTTACCTCCCAGCCAACTCCTTTATTAAATTCGTTTTTTCGTACCAAGGTTCCCAGGGTTACCGACACGCTATTAATTAATTTTAATCGTAACCATGCGTGAATTATTAGTTTTTGATGGCTGTTTTGTGACTGGGTTCGCTCCTCATTAATTTATACTTTATTACAGTTCTAAATGCAATTTACATATGAATTTTAGACTATTTAAAATTAAGTTGACAAAAGATATTCACTTTTAACATTCCTTTGTTTTCTGATTCGAATAGTTTGAAATTTTTGTGTCAACAGAGTTTAACTCTAGTCTTGATTGAATTATGAACAACACATTTTTATATCAACTTCCCCAAAGTTCTAAATTTTCAAAAGTTTGTGGACTGTGAAATTCGTAAGAACTTGCTGCGACAAAAGTCTCGCAAACAAAAATGATTCGATATAAAAACAGCGTTTAATTTGTGGTGCGTCCGCCATATTTCTCCGTCGATTTCTCGAGGCAAACGTAATAAAAATAAAAAAGCCCGGTTGTAACGCTACGTACATCTGTCCTGTCATTTAACGCGACAATCCGTGAAGCACCAAGTTCGTTGCAACAAACGCTGCCAATCGGAAAGTAAATATAAGCCGCGCGGGACGATTTATGAACGATCGTGCACGCGTATCTATTTCCGGTGTTTTCACCGACGACAAGTGCGATCTGCGCGAGACGCGCAGTTGCCAGGTGAAAAAAAATGCATTCGAACGTTTCGAAAGGATGCGTTTAGAAATAAAAAAATGTTGAAAAAAAAGAGAACGAAAGAGAGAAAGAGAGAGATTACGTTTCACGCGACGTCGACGCGTCGTTCATCCTCGACGCAATCGTTCGATTCTCGCTCGTTGTACTTTGTCATCATAGCTAGCGTTTAACGATTTGTCCCCGCATCAGGTTTTACCTCCCTTCTCGCTTTATTTTTCCTGCTGCGATCCTGCGCCCAAAAAGCTATCGTTAGCGCAATATTTTCGCACGGATCGGTGACGTAAAAGGAACAAACTGTCCGTACGCGTTTGATGGCGCGAACAATAGCAGGAGATATCGATACCCGGGGAAATCGATAATACATTTTTCTAGGACTTTGATCGGACACGGTTGCCTCTGCGACCTCACTGGCCTCACTTTTATTCCTTCTTCCGAATGGTCACACGAACTACCCCCGGTGTTCATGGTGTCGTGCTACGCCGTCGATACGTGTCAGTGATGAACGACTCGCGTCCAAACGGATTACTTTCTCGATATGACGAGTTTCTGGGTCGCCGATATACCTGTATTTTACTTTTTTCACCTCGCTCGTATCACTGTCACGAGTCGCGTTTAATCCGCACTGCCTGCCGCCATATTTTGTAAACTGGATTTGTTAATACAATATTACTTCCTAGTCGATATCGAAAACTATATCAACGTTCTGCTTTTAACTTTCATTTAACAATTGATTTTTTCCACTAAAATAAATAATTCAAATTTATTTATCATCTAAACAATTTTTTTTTTTTCATTAACAAAAAGAGTTCAAATTTAAATTCAGTTTTTTTTTCATCAACAAAAAGAGTTCAAATTTAAATTCATATTTATTTCGTGTGACAATCTTTGAATAATTTTTTTCATTAATACAATTGTATTTTCTATAATCACCTAGTGGCTACAATTTTCTATATCGAATATTTTCTGCATCAAAATTACTGTCTCCTTCGAATCAGTACTTTCTGCAATAAGTTTCCCTTAACCACCTTTCCATATCTCACATTTCTGAAACACAAGAAACAAATTCGAATTTTGTATTTCAATGTCCCTTAGTACACGAGCAGTAAATCTAACCAGGTAAGCTAGGGAATAATAGTATAAACCTCTTGCCCTCGATTCGAGCTCGTGCCAATGGCAGCACGCGCGCGATCGCGTTAATCGTGCGTGAAAATACCAGTCTTTACCGATCGCTTACAAGGTCCACCTGTCCAATTATTAAAGACCCAGTACCGGTATAACACACTTGAACATTTTTGCGGCAACACACACAACATACTGTTTCAGCTAGAGAAATACGTGTGTGTAGCGGCAGCTTTTGTTGTACCGTGAGAAATGGCCGCTGCAAGTGTCTCGTTTTGTACGTGAGACGAAGGCAAACCGGTAGGATGAAAAGGTAGAAAAGTTTGCACCACGTATACGACCATGATTGCATGGTCAATGATATCGATAGTGATTTAGATTTACGTGATTCAATTTAATACGAATCGGAGTGAATTTATAGGAAATTGCCGTTTTTGATACTTGGACTATTTTAGAAAAAGTACTATACAAATATTGTTATTGTCTAGGATCGTTTATGTTAATTATTAAGAGTGCGCTCGACAGAATTTAGAAGCAATGAATAATTTGCAAAGTACAATTAATGCAATATTAATTGACGCGTTGCAATTACACGTATTATATTTCCACGCGCCGTAATTCCACACATTGATTATTCTACGCCCCGTAATTCCACGCGTTGGTTATTCCTCGCGTTGGCTACTCCACGCGCCGTAATTCCACGCGCTGTAATACCACGCGTTGGTTATTCCACGCGTTGACTATCCCACGCGTCGTAATTCTACGCGTCCGCTATTCCACGCACCGATACTCCACGCGCCGTAATTCCACATAGTGGTTATTCCACACGCCGTAATTTCACGCGTTGGCTATTCTACGCGCCGTAATTCCACGCGTTGGTTATTCCACGCGCCAATACTCCACGTGCTGTAATTCCATGCGTTTGTTATTCCACGCGTTGGCTATTCTACGCGTTGTAATTCCACGCGCTGCAATTCCACGTATTGAATTTCCACGCATTTTGTTCCCACGCACCGTAAATCCATGTGCTGTATTTTTACTTGCTGTAATTCCATGCGTTATAATTCCATATATTGTATTTCCAAACATTGACGTTTCAACAATGTGCATTTAAGAACGCACATTCAAGGTGTGTCACCTGCATGAATCACCCTGTACATGTACGTACATGATTTTTTCAATTTGTTTAAATGCACTAATTATAGTACTGTGCTCATATGAACACATGTGTAGATTTTACGTTTTATGAAAGTCGATGAATGCAAATAACACTATGAAAATGGGTTAATTAATATAAATTATTAAGTGACGTTAAAATTCACCAGTGAAATGTAAAGTTTGTAAGTTTCTCTAATGAGGAAGCTCAGAAGCGTATTTTACAGGGTACATAAAATTGCTCGAACGATCGTTTGAGAGTTTTTACATTTCACAGCCCGATGTTCGCTCTTAAATATTCTTTAAAAGATTATTAGAGGTTACACGTAATGACTAACGTTGAAAAAGTAATTAAAGAGAATTTTAACACGACTTTCATCCCGTTTAAATACATTCTACATATTCTGTGCCGCACACTTCCGCATCGAATATCCGCAAAGAAACACTAAAACGTGTATTCATACTTTGCCGATTTACGGAGAAGTGTTTGTACTCGAAAGAAAACAGAAAGGAAGTGGGTTTCACATAGGTATCGAACAATGGAATCAAACGCTTTTAAATGCATTGCAACAAACTATAATACCGAAGCTTTATTTCTGAAAGGAGAAAAAGGAGTGTAACAATACGGCACTCGTTATTTATAATTCGATTCAGGCAGCCAGTCGCGCAATCAGATTTAATTATGAATATTTCGTTCGCCCTTGCACTGGAATTACAATGAAATTTTTACCATAGTAATTACCGCTTTTCTTCTTTCGTATTCCGCGTCAAAAGCACAAAGGTACTTCCACGAGAAAAGGAGAGCACGTCGTGTATGTTAGTGGTAACAGGAATAAAAATAGAGGGACGGAAAAAGTAGAATGCTTTTTAACTTGAAATTGTAGGAACACTTGACACGATTTTATTGGAACTTGGGGTTATGGAAATTTTTTGGTCTTGGTCAGTATTTTCGATATTTTGGGATTTGTGGAATTTCCACTTCCCCAGATTCTAAATTTCTCAAATTCCCAGTTTCATAAATATCCGATTTATCAAATTCCAAATTTCACCAACTCCGAATTCCTCAAATTCCCTATTTGAGAAATTATCGATTTCCCAAGTTCCACCTCTTCAGAGTCCCACTTCCCAAATTTCCAATTCTTCAGAGTCCCACTTCTCCAAATTCCCAATTCCTCAAATCCCCAACTCCTCAAATCCCCAAATTCCCAAAATCAAAATTACCCAAAACCTCCCTCGAGTCTAAAGTCCCTCTCCAAAACCTCCCAACCTAACCTCCAAACTTCCAAGTCCCAAAATTCACAAATTTCCTCTTCAGATCCCCAAACAAAATGTCCTCTCAACCAAATTTCCTCTCCCAGTATTATCAATAAACAAGCATTCTAAAATAATCCCAGTAATCGTGTCACCAGAATTAATTTCACGGGTGTTCGCCCGTTAAGTCGCTTATTAAGCCAAGTTTCCCAGCTACCGTCAGATTTTTCCCGCGTTAATCTCGTTATTTCGATCGTCGATCTTTCCAGGGTTTTTCCTTCGTGCCCGGATTGATAATTCAATTATACGACTCACACAGTTGATTTAACTGCCGGCTCTTTCTGTACCGACGTTCTAGCATTGGGATTCACAATTCAATTAGAAGTTAAACGCCGCTAGACTCTCCCTGTACAAGGTATCCGAGTTACACCCCGACAACTCAGGCTTCCACCTAAGTACTCGTCTCTCTCGTTCCCTATCACGTTGTTTCATTCTGTCTTCGTTTTCGAGTTCCTTCTCCGTGTTACGGTCCCTGTCCCTTGCTTTAACGCCGTCAAGGGTGAGACCAGCTCATAATCTTGCCGCGTATGTCTTCGTCCCAGCCTAATAAAGTATGCAGTCTGAATAAGCAATGAGGCCGCGGTGTCACTCGTGAAACTAACTCTTTAATAATCGCGTCACTCTGATCGTTCTACGGATCCTTTCTCCTCGTTCATCATTCTATGCTTTTCTAGACTAGTACTACCCTTTGGAACATTTCACCTGGGGAGGAACTTAGATCTTCAATTTATATGCGATGGATAAGAAACGGGGTATTGTTTGGAAACGGAGGTGAGGAGTTTGGAAATAGATTAAGAGTTTTGGGAGAATTGTAATTTCACGCTATATAATTACACGTATTTTATTACCACGCGCCATAATTCCACGCACTAATACTCCACGTGGCGTAATTCCATGTGTTAGCTATTCTACGCGCCGTAATTCCGTGTGCCATAATTCCACGCGTTGGTTATTCTGCGCACCGTAATTCCACACGTTGATTATTGCACGCGTTGGCTATTCCACGCACTGATACTCCACGCGCCGTAATTTCACGCGTTGACTATTCCACGCGTCGTAATTTCACGCGTTGGCTATATCACGCACCGTAATTCCACTCGTTGGCTATTCCACGCACCGATACTCCACGTGTCGTAATTCCATGCATTGATTATTCCACGCGCCATAATTTCACGCGTTGGCTATTCCACGCATTGGCTATTCCACGCACTGATACTCCACGCGCCGTAATTTCACGCGTTGATTATTCCACGCACCAATACTCCACGCATCGTAATTCCAGGCGTTGGTTATTCCACGCACCATAACTCCACGTGTTGGTTACTCCACGCGCCGTAGTTTCACGCGTTGGATACTCCACGCGTTATAATTCTCAGCGCTGCAATTCTACGTATTGTATTTCCACACGCTGTAATTCCACGCTTTGTATTCTCACACGCCGTAAAGCTACGTGCTGTAATTCCACGTACCGTAATTCCTTGCGATGTAATTCTACACGCTGCAAATTCATATATTTAACACTAGAACTATCAACCACTCAAAATGACTGGTTTCTAATTTCTCATTTTATATTACAACATATTATTGTCGTGATTTTATGGAAATGTCTGTCATTTTTCGTTGAGGTAAAAACTAGTTCTATATGTTACTTTAGTATTTATTTATTTCCCTTTTCATTTTATTTTTCATTCCTCGGTAAATGAGCATTTAATGCCGGTAGTTCTAGTGTTAAATTCCAGGCGCCAAACTCTAGTTCCCCAAAGTATAAAAATAATTCTGCTCACTATGAAAAACGAAAAATGAATCACAATAAAAAATTGATCACCACCAAACTATTATTAGAACAGAAGATAAAGTAAAATGGAAATTAAATTGAAATTTTCTCGAAGTTAAACGTCTGAGACAATGATATCGATCGTTTTGAAGCAAAAGCGTCTGCATGTATGAATCAGACGTACGGCGGTGTCGTTATTAAATTATCGAACAGACGTAGACGCAAGCTTTTGTAGAGAGGATACGCGTCCAAAGCCACTGTAATTGTAGTAACTACTACTACTGAAACGAAGTTCAGCCTCAATTTACGATCGAATGCCGGTTTACGTACACGCCCGTCTAACGGTCGAATTGGTACAGCGGCAACTTACGCTTCCAGGTAATTAATCAAATCTGCACGCGGCAACGACAGGTAAACTTTAATGAATGAACGATACCAAGCTTCCCGTTAAAACCTCTTAACCGCAAATATGTTGCTCGAAACGTACGCTCATGATGCTCTCTAACTTTCTGAAAGAGCAATCTGATCCCCCTTATATTGCAAATACGACAGATAAATTTTTTATTAAATTTGAAAAGGGAAGGTAAATTTCGGTATGCCTCATATTGTGTGCCTTATGAAAATATTCCGAAATAAAATACTCTATTTTGCATTCGCTTCTTCGTTTTAAAAATGCACCGTTAATTTATACCACATTGGAAATACAAATATTCCGGAAATTCGAGATGTACAAGTTTCGTATTTATCAATGCATTTGCATATAGAACACGAAATAAATGTACCATTTCGTAATTTAATCTGTCAAATTTAATTTAACGAAACAGTTCATTTTAATACAGTTGATAAATAACTTGTATAATTTTCCCGGGAAAAATAGTTTGTGCTAGTAATTTACGGGGGCTCACATCGTACGCGTCCAAAAGAGGAACGAAAAAAGTAAAACGAGCGCAGTTTCGCGTTCTCGAGCATACGAAGTAGATTTCGTGGAGGCAGCCTCGCAGAACGAAAGCGACAGTCGGTGCACAAACTATTCGCCGACATCAAGTTCCACGAAACGCGCCCTCGAGACTTCGCATTCTTCCGTGTTCCAGTAGCGTTTTCCTCTCGAGAGCATACCCACCGGAAACGGGTTCCGGCGTCGCGGGGTAACAACGTTTAACGCCTTTGTCGGAAAAGAAGCTTGATCGACTTCTCATCGATCGAGAACTGCATTAACCGAGGTTTAGATTCAATTCACCGATTTGGGAATTTGGGGATACGTTTTAGAGAATTAATAATTGGGGAGCTTGGGGATTCAAGAGCTCCATGTTTAGGAAACTTGCGAGTTTAGAGATTTGGGAATGTGGGAAATTAGAAGGTACAGAAAGTACCACCTTCCAGAACTTAAATGTAATGTGGTTTGACACGTGACACCACACTTCAAATGTGATGAGTCAACCTCGTATGTTCACTGCAATGTTATTGCCTTAAGTAGCAATAATCAACTAGCAGTGAATGTCGTTACCTAGAAAATTGTACATCAAGCTATTGAAAAATTGACAAACACATTTTGAAAATTAAAATACCATAAATACAAAATACCACAAAAACGACCGCACAAGAGAATTAACCCTTCACAGCCAAATTTCGCAATTAAACCTTCGAGCAACGTTTATGCAAAGAACTGGCAAAAGTAGCCCATTTGATTCGACTCACGTAATCGTTGATCGAGATTTTTTCGCGTGGAAACTCTAAGGTCCGGAGTTCTCACGGCCTCCTAATTAAGCCTTGGTAGCCTCGCATAATCACGACTATCGGATGATCCCCGGTTTAGGGGGTGAAAAGGTGGACGTCGGTGGATCGTCAAGAGCAACGGATCGGGTCTCGCGATTATTTTTAATTCAATCAACGTCAACGGGTTTCGCTCGCGGAGGAAGCATCCTTTTCCCTTTTTCTGTCGTATCTGGTGAGTTAGGGGAGCCGAGTCGTCCGGGACGGATTTGAATACGCACATGCCAAATGTCTCCGGTCCGTGCGCCGTTCTACCCGTTCTGGCCATCGATCCGTTTGTCCGGCTCGCTCGTGATCCCGCGGCAATAAATAAGGGGAGACGAGACGCAGTAGGACAGTCGCGATGTCGTGCGGAATGCATCGGCTTCTGTCAAACGGGCGAGTGCTGCAGAGACAACGACCACGAAGACGGGGATCAGCACGGGGAGGCAAGAGAGTAGTAAAAGGACGGAGGGACCAGAGAAAGAAAGAGGACCAGAAAGACGACCAAGACAGCAACGGCGACAGGCCATTGAACGCCCAGAGGGGCACGTTATACCCATGCGCTGATCCGAGTCTAGATTGCATTAAGGCTTTTCCAAAATGAGCGATCCCTTCGCCTGCAAAGACGACTCGGAGAGAAAGAGACGGACGGAGGACACCCTCCAACGGAGATTCCTACTAACGACTCCCAAATGCGGACAAGCCGAACGGTCCAAGGCACGTAGACCTCGTCACCTTTTCGTGCTTTCGGCTCAGATTTCGTGATATCGAACGACACTGTGTGGAGCTGCCATTTTAACGATGCAAATCGTTCGAAATACGCCACGGACCCGACCTTCACTCGCGATTCGGTTTCTGAATGTTTACGATGGAAAATGTGCCACACTTTTCCACTTTGATGCTTTGACTCCATGGCCTATAGGCTGACTTTGAGATACGTTCATAGTTTAATAGGCTATTTATACATATGTAACGTCCCTGCGACTAGACTCAGGTATTTTACAGCACTTATGAAGTAAAGAGCGGTTTTTGCCTATTAAGCGACTCGTTTTTACTATAACTAATTCTAAAAGAATGTGGGATCGTGGTGGCATGTGGTTAAAGAGTGAAATTTACAGGTTAATACCTTTCATTAATTAAGTTTATTCAAATAATGATGAGAAAAAGAGTTATAATTAACAATTTCTTTAGTAAATATAAAAATGTATATGTGACTGGATTCTATAAGCAAATTGGAGTATAATAGACTTGTTGTTGTCGCAAATCGCAGAACGGTAGCTAACTACTACAATTACGCGGTTTTTATAATGATATACATAACGCAAGAAAATAACGCAATTTAATAATGGATCTAGATCCTAACAAAACTGACAGAACAATATTTGGTTAATTACAAAAACTCTAAAATTTGTATTAGACGTGGAACAGTTACTCCTTGTTTAACTCTAAACTAATTAGATTCATGGCCCTTTTTGTCAGAGCACAAATCGGCACCCAAAACCTGATCGCTTAATTGGGGAGCCTGCGTTAGCTAGCTGCTAGAATTACCCAACGATGCAAGAATCAAGTGACCAACGTGTAACCAACAGGGTTGCAAATAAAAATGACTCGACTTTAATTATTTATTGAAGTTACCGAAACGCCACCCAAAAGACACGGGCTTCAGAGACCAAGCCGCTCAATAATGGGGAGCCTGCGTTAGCTGGCTACTAAACTACCCAGAGCAAACTCCGAGAATCCGACGGCGAGTTAATAACTTAGAAAAATAAGAAATATATATATGAGTGACTGGAGAGCTCTCGTTTGATGTCTTAGTTCCTTCTGGGGCTGAGCATAGCACTCTCCTTACGGAGTTTCAGATGCAAGACCGTTTGAACGGGGAGCCTGCATTAGCTGACTACTAGAACTACCCAACGATCGAGTATCCAAATGGCTGATACCTGCTGTCCAGTCAAAACTAATAATCTTGTTAGGCTCTTAACAGTTAAAACTGCTCCAGTTCGTTGCTTCCTAAGAGGTCCGGCACGTAGTACTTCAAAGATTGTTCTGCCCTCGCAGCCGCTGCTGCACACCCTTTTATACCCAGAGAATCATGGGTTTTTCCCGCTCAAAAAGTATTATTATTTTATTACGCTTTATTTAGTGACAAATATATATTAGTTTGATTAATAAAAATACGCTTTGATTTATTATTAATTAGTCTTTCACAAGTTTTCCCGTTAAATCGTATTTTTAATCATTTTTAGATACGCAAATTATAAGTGTTTTAATAGAAGAAATAATTAATCGCAAACAATACATAAAATAATAGTTGAAAATATAACGCAATTTATAATGAGTGAATAATTAATAATATATATAATATAAACATTTAAATGATAATTTATAATAACTCTGTTTCGAAGTATATCTCCTGTCTCTTTCTAACTAACGCGCGCGCCATCGATCGGTGATCTACTCTAAACAATGTTGCACGTGTGAGCTACCCCATCCCATTACCACGCGAATTTTTATGGTGCAGTCGGTAATAGAATAGAAAAAGATATACGCATTAGCATGTTTATTTATCGACAGGATTTAATGTGATGTTCCCGGGGACGTTACACATATGGGGGCACTACCTTCACTTACTATTTAAATCCTGAATGTTTATGGTGGAAAAGGTACCACACTTTTGCAGAGAATTCTGATACTTTGCCTCAATCCATAGGTAGACGTTGACATCTCATATGCGTACATAGCCTATTAGACTATTTATGCATATAGAGGCCTAATCTTCAATTGTGATTCACATCCCCAATGTTTACGATGAAAAATGTGCTACACTTTGTCACACAATTCTGATACTTTGCCTCGACGATCCATAGGTAGACGTTGACATATCATATACATACATAATCTAATAGACTACTTGTGCATATATCACGGTCTGGAAAATTACCATATAATGTGATACACAATTTATAGATTAAATGAAATGAATGTTCACTGTGCAAAGACACATCATAAATGCATATACATATACAGTCTAATGATCTATCCTCCACATGTCCTACCCCTATAGATATCAAATATGTCTCTCGATACCAAGCAAATTAGTCCAACTTCTTCCTATCATTAACAACGTATAATCATATAAATACATACAATTACATGTCCCATATATCATCCGTTCTGTAATAGAACACAAAGAACACAAACGAATAAAAATTGAATGAAATCAGATCCTCCGTAAAAGGTACGAATAAATTAGTAAGATTTTTTTGCGTATTTTGCCAGTGTAACAGAGGTAGAACGTTTCGAGTAATTAAAAGATCGCGCCTTTGTGCAATTGATAAAGGTTCTAATAAAATGGAGGAGGAGTCGCTGGCGGAATGAAATTACGGGACGCTGAGCAAGCACGTAGCACTTTTCACGAGCGTGTCCGTTCGAGAATCCTAGAGAAATGTAGGAATCCAGGGATCAACGTTAACGAACGGATATTGCATCAGACGGCAATCAAGGAGTTAGTTTCATTAGGCCGTTTAAGAGCACTCGGCCGGTGATCAATTTGAAAATTGACACGTTTCAAAGCACCATACGAGGAAAACCAGACGTCGAGTGCACTCTGACGAACTTCAGCCGATGCCCCGCCGCGGCACGGCGCGGTGTATCGTTGAATTTATCGGAAGAGGAAGATATATCAAGTACCGATAATTTAATTATTTCGCTACCGAACGTGAAGGACATGGGTGGACCATATAACGAACCGATCGAATTCCTCGCTTTCCGATCTACCCATTAAATTCCTTTGAAACGTGAAATGTTCCCCATTAAAGAATCCTGAAATTGAAACCCTTCCTCCTTTTGCGCCTGCCAATTTTTTTGGAACGGTTCTTCATTATTTTATTAATCGACTCATCTCTCGATCTAGACAATACTCAAAGCTGTGCGAAAAATCTGTGCAGGTTGGAAAAGCATTGTAGATTCAGGGATTTGGAAATTTGGAATTCTGCTGATTTGGGAAGGAAAAATTTGATAATATAAGGACATGAAGATTCTTTGTAATTATCCCCAATTTTTCGAGACCGTATCCTAAATATCCCAAATGATAGAGTAGAAGAAATCTGCTTTGAGAAGTACACAGCGCATCGAAATACATAACCCTCGACCCCTCGGGTACAAATCTGATCGTCAGCAGATAGCTGAATCTATCGGCTCAAGTGGATATGGGAATCGGTATAGAAGAGGGCGCGATGTCGCGATCACCGTCGGCTCGGTCCTATCTCGATTTATACTTTCCATATATTATCCCCTGGACGTCCGTCGTAAAGCGATACTCTACCTGTGCTGTTTGTCCGGCGAATAAACACATTGCCACGGCTGACAAAGCCCCCCGTGTATTCACAGCCACCTCTAAACGCATTACATTTCCCTTCGCGCCTTTTACTAACCAGCCACCGTCCCCTTTTCACCGACGATCTTTCTGCTGCCGCGAATGCAAATACGCGTAAACGTCTGTAACTATCCTTGCTTTCCGCCTCCGTGTTCGCGCGTGGACCATCGCATGGGACGCAGACAGTTGATATTCGAATAATAAACGAACCGCGAAAATATGTTTGTCCCTTGTGGTATCAACTTTTTCTTTCTTTATCGTTTAGTCGATAGAAGTTGATGACGGAGGGTGAGAAAATGGAGGGATGGATTTCACTCTGTGGGGACAAGACGTGACCTCGACATTTTCTTTCTGATATTAGGAGAGGTTGCTTCTTAAAGATGAAATTCGATTGTTTTTTTTTTAAGTAAGATCAGTGATAGAGAATGCACGTTGAGAGTCTAATACAAATTCATGACATAAAAGTATTGCCAAATGTCACTCATGATACATCAATTTGAAGGGTAAGACTTCAGGAAAATGGCCACATGTGTGCTTTATTGATATACTTAACATAAAATGAGTGATGGTGTGTTGAAGTGAACAATGAATATCAAAACAATCATTTTTATATTAGATGTCATATTAAAAGTCCATGACAATTTCATGACAGAAAAGTATCACCAAATACCACTTATGCTACATCAAATTAAAGCCTGAACTTCCACAAGAAAAGCTGCGTAAACGCTGCATCGATCTTCCGTATATAAAATGGCCGACACTAAAGAATACCTATCGATGTAACAATATTTGAATAAATAAGTGTATTTAAATATTTAAATATTTAATGTGTGAATAAATCATAACGTGTGAATGGCATATAAGACGAGAAAATGGCATATGATTTTTTGAAAATACGCAAAGAAGTTGAAAATGTTTGGAAGGATCGAAAGAGCAAGTCTGTACACACACGCGGTCCAGCGCTCGTTAAGCGCAGTGCGATTCTCCGAGATATCGTGGCGGCTTTAAATCAAGCCCCTCTGCCTCTCAACTGCTGACTGACTTTGAGCCAAGTCCACGGGCGTATACGTAAAACAAAAGAATCGTTAACGTCCGCCGCGACGATGCACGGAACCGCGGCGCATTCAAATGAGCTATTGGCCATTGCAAAAATGACGACGAGAACGAGAGCGACTCGACTACTCCGCTACGGAACACGAGAAACCGATCTGATGAGAAATAAGCCCTGGCTCGACGATTCGTCGTCCCTTCGAGGGAATATTTAACGAAACGGAAATACAGAAAAAAAATACAAGAAAACGACGCGTCAGTATGCTTTTCGTATTTTGTTTTCGACGTACAACAGCATTGTCCAATCGCCCCGCTCGTTTTGCTAAGGGATCAATCGTACCTTCATGCAAATCGATAATGAACTGTTTGGAATTTCTAATTTCTTTCGACTTTGTAATTATGGGGACAGGGAATTAGCTGACGATAAGGAATGAAAGAAGGTTTGATTTCGCAAATTTTTTAGTTTGTAAATTTCTGTTTATTATTGTGAAAGTTTGCTTCTTAAATTCTCAAATTTCTGATCTCTGAACTTCCTAAACTTGACTACCAAATTTTTAAATAACCAAGTTTTGTAATTTTCAAAAGTCCTCAAATTCCTTAAATCCCCCAAATTTCCACGTTGTTACCTAGTGTGGTATTTCCACGCACCGTAATTCCACGCGTCGGTTATTCCGCGTGCTGTAATTTCACGCGCCGATACTCCACGCGCCGTAATTTCACGCGCTGATATTCCACGCGCCTTAATTCCACGCATTGACTATTGCACTCGCCGTAATTCCACACGTTGATTATTCCACGCGTTGGCTACTCCACGCGCCGTAATTCCACGCGTCGGTTATTCCGCGTGCTGTAATTCCACGCGCCGATACTCAACGTGCCGTAATTTCACGCGCTGATATTCCACGCGCCTTAATTCCACACATTGCCTATTCCACGCGCCGTAATTCCACACGTTGATTATTCCACGCGTTGGCTACTCCACGCGCCGTAATTCCACGCGCTGTGATTCCACGCATTGGTTATTCCACGCGTTGGCTATTCCACGCATCGATACTCCACGCGCCGTAATTCTACACGTTGGTTATTCCACGCGTTGGCTATTCCACGCACCATAATTCCACAGGTTGGTTTTTCCACGCACTGATACTCCATGCACCGTAATTTCATGCATTGGCTATTCCTCAAATTCCCCAAATCCTCCAATTGCCCCAAATTTCCTAAATTCTCCAAAGACCCCAAATCCCCTAAATTCCCCAAATTCTCCAAATCCCCGAAAACCCCCAAATCCCCCAAATTCTCAAATTTTCAAAACCCCCCTAATCTTCTAAATCCCCTAAATTCCCCAAAATTCCCCAAATTCTCCAATACCCAAATCTCCAAATCCCCAAATTCCTAAACCTAACCTAACCCTATTCAAAAGCAATCACTCTATCCCATCGCAAACACCGCCGACAGATCGTTAGTCATGAAACAACTCCGTTAAACAAATTGTCAGTATATATCGCTAATTAATTGCCTTTTAGCTCTCAGTTTAATCGGAACCGGTGTCCGCGGAACGATCGCCGTAGCAGTTAACGAGTACTAGAAAAGCAATAGCAAGAATAAGTATATATCGGCCAGCAGTGTCCCATGGTCCGACGAGAAATGAGACCGGTTTGACGATGGAGCGAGTTCGCGTGTCGTCTATTCGTACAATAAATTTCAGTCGGTGCTATTTGCGTCGAAACGGTCAAAGAAACCCGGAGCTTTGCTTTTGTATCCGCTTTTGCTTTTGTTGTCTCGTTGTAACTCGTCCGTTTCCCACGAGGTTAAATTGCGATACTTCTGTGTTACGTTGCTCCATATTTCCCCAACAACAATGTCGATTGTTCGGCGACAAAAATATTGCATTGTATCTCGAGTAAATCACGGCGGTAGATTAATCCGAAACATCTCACCGTGAAACGATTCGGCTTCATAATATCGTGTTTCGTACAACCGGTTAAAACATTTCGACGCAACTTCTAATGAGTTGATATGTCGTAAAAGTTTGTGCGCTGAAACTCTGTTTTGCGGTACGTAAACAATTACGAAAGTATGTAATTATATTATAGCTCCAATTTCGGAAAATCGTTGACTGTGTTTTATTATTCTTACTTGTGGATTATGGCGGAAAATATTTTCAGGTTAGATAGGTTGTTTAGGTAGTTGCTGTGCATTGGTGATTTTTAGCTTAGGAAATTTTGGGGTATCAAAGATGGATTCCAAAGTTGCTATGTTTTAAGATTCTGAAATCCTAATTCTAACATGTCAACGTCTCACTTAAAATTTGAAATTTTGTTGAAATTTGATTTTGAAATTAAAAAGTTAAAAGATTTCAAAATTTCAACATTTAAAAATTCCATAACCTCAAATTTTCAATATTCAAACCTTAATGTCCCAAACTCTCAGTTCCTAAATTCAAAACTAACAAAGTCTAAATATCCCAAAATCCGAAGATTACAGAATTCCAAATTCTGACCCCCCCCCCCCCCCCAAATTTCAATGTCACACAATTCCCAAAATTCCAAATTCTGAACCTCCCCAAAATTCCAAAGCTCCGAAATCCCAAAATCCCAAATTCTAAATCTAAATCAAAATCTCCCAAAATTCCAAAGTTCCGAATTCCCAAAATTTCAAATCCTCAACTTCCCAAAATTCCTGAGTTAAAAAATTCCAAAATCTCAAATTCCGAACCTGCGAAATTTCCAAAATCCCAATCTGTCAAAGCCCTAAACTCCCAACCGTGAAATGTGAAAATGATCGTAAAGCCAGCCCCGAGCGCAGGGAATTACTCGTTGCAGCAACAATCTAAAACCCGAAACACGCTCGATAGTATCTAATTTAACGAGAATTCGCCATTCTCCTGTATGTACTCTTAACAAATGATAGCCGAGTTTCCTCCCTCGCTATTGGCCCGATCTGTTTCGCTTCAAACGATCCGAACGCGTGCTGGCTCCGTCACGAAATCAAAAGGCACACGTCGCCACAATCGCTTTGAAGTTGCATCCAACCGAGATTGATCTTTGAGAAACTCGATTTCTAACGAGGACCACGCCATCGCATCGATTCGAGACGGGAATAAAAGGGGAACGAACACAACCGGGGAGAGCTTGGTATTTCTCTTAGCGAGTAAACGACGTTTCAAAAACACGTCCAACGTAACCAGTATGTCGGTAATTGGCAGGCCAATGGGGACAGATGAGAATGTTGGTGATCAAAAGGTCGCGGGACAGGATAGGCGAGAATGTCTTAAAAGTGAAACGTCGCGAAAGACGAAGATGAATTGCTCTCTTCTTGTCGAATCTTTGCGGGGAATAGTTGCCGAGGAGCCAGCTTTCAGATCTGGCGATAAACCTGAAATCTTGCATCTTGAAAATCATTTTCTGCTGATGGTTGTCTGATGAGAATATCCAGAACGTTTCACCAGTTCATGATTGCAAAATCAACACCTTTTTATATATATTGATTTGATGAACAAAATGAAGTTTTAAAATGGCAATTATGGTATACGAATATCAAAGTCGAGGTTCAAAAATGACTGCAACAGTGTTTAGTTTTTGACATAGAACGATCAATGATATGAACAATGAACAATGAAATAATGATTATGTTAGGTTACATCAAAAGTGCGACACATGTGACGCTGATATGAATGCATGAAATGCCGCATGTAATATATCAAATTAAAGCTCGAAGTGAATGGCTATATAATCTTAATTGTCGCCCAAAAGGTTAATAAATACCAGAGTTTGCGAATGCGAAAGAAGCTGTCTACTTAAAAATTGGGCACAGCATAAGGTGGTCGACATCCTGTAGCAATTTGCTCGATAATCGCGGCAGTTCTTCGCAACTATCATCAACGGCCCATTTAATTTAATCCACCTTGCAATTCGACGACGTTCCAGCGAAGCGAGAGGAAAGAAAGGGCGCGCAGACAAATACGATCGTGTGCGAATAAGCACGCACACATATGTTTCCGTGCACGTAAAAGAGGGATAGACTAGTCGATGGCGAGGCAGAATTGGCCGGTGCTCATCTCTGCCTAGAAGCCAGTGCATCTCCGAATATGATTAGCATATGCATGAGTCGACCAACCCCTTTCCGCAGCCTCGAACGACTGACCGCGCATGTCAGCGTCAGCGTTCTCTGTTACCATCCCCCTTCAACACACACAGGAATGCGAGTATATGGAAGCAGCGTGCATGTACGTACGCATACCGAGACGCGTAAACGTTGCTGCACACAAACAACTCGGGCTGCCCCACCGCCATCAGAAACTTCAATAATACCTTCCACGTTCCTCAATTACCTCCTATTTAATTACACCGCCGCATAATTAACGTCGTGAGAGCACCCTCGCCTGACGTGACATGGCTTGACCGAACCGACTCGCCTGGCCCACCGGAAGGCCACATTCTGTCCTGTATTCAAGTTGGTACGCGGCGGACACGTAGCTAGTGATATGAAACCTTGGTTTGGGGATGTTGGGGAATTTTTTAGGGAATTGTTTCTTTTAACTGCAATGGAAATTTTGATGTAGGTGATTGATGGATGTGAGAAATTAGTTGTGGAGTATTAGAGGTCCCAGATTTGTGAACTCTTACCTGCAAAGGAAATTTTGATGTCAAAAGGTGATACAGTATTGGTAGATGTTTAGGTTGGATATTGAAAGGTTATGTTGTAGAATATTATGCATGGTGCCAGATTTGTGAACCTTGGAATATTGCAAGATTTAGAAATTTTTAAGTGTCGAGGTTCTAGAAGCCCTAAGTTCTAATTCGTGAGGATTAAAGGTCTAATGATTCGAAATCCTTTGAGTGTCACTAAATCTCAAGGTTCCAAAGAAGGTACCAATTTCCATGATCCTAAATTTCTAAAGGCCTTAGAGATCCTAGGTCACCAAAGTCCTAAATTTGCAAAGTCTGCACGTCTGACATTACCAAGGTCTGAATTACCAAAGACCCAGAGTTCTGAATTTCCAAAATTTCCATGTCCAACATTACCTAGGTCTCTAAGTCCTAAGAAATCCTAAGTTTCCAAAATTCTAGTGTCCCAAAATCCCAACTTCCCAACATCCCCATGTCCCAAATTATCAAACTCCCAAAGTAAAAAATTTCCAATATCATCCCCAGGTCCCAAAGTCCCAAAGCCTGAGATCCCCTCAGATCCCAAAATCCCTACACCCCAAATTCTAAATCTGTAAAACTTCCATGCTCCAAAATCCCAAATTTCCAAAATTCCACTATCCCAAAGTACCAAATCCCAAAAGTCCCAAATTGCAAACTCTCCAAACCCCAAATTGACAAAAACCCAAAGTCCCATGTGGTGTTGCAAAGAAACACCACAATACCACATATCATAAAGGAATTAACAAAATGGTTCCTAAACAGAGTAACCAAAGTACCCATAATGTAATTTGTACTCGAAAAACATGGAGGCAAATCGATCAACGGATCAATGAATAATAATGGAAACGGTCTCTGTAGGAGAAACTACATTACTAAGCTGAAAGCGTACACAAATGGGAGGAAGAGGCACATAATGGGAAACGATTGGTCTTTAATTGGCCACATCTGATTGGAAACGACCCTTCAGCTATTCGGCGTTTCGATAGGCTGATGTTAAAGCCTCTACTAGCTACGTGAAAAGAAACATCGTTACGTTATTTTATGGCTATCTCTCCGAAAAGTAGAAACGATCGGTTTTGATGAAATTGCGGATTAACGCTTTTGCAATTTTTAGTCGATCTCCGAATCAACAAAATTTAGCCTACGGTTAAACATTTTTTATTTTTCTGAATTTTTACAAAATTTTGAAATCCTCAAATTTCAATGTTGCAAAGTTTTAAAATTCTGAGATCTTCAAATCCCAAATTTTTATTTTTTTAAAATTCCAAAGTTCAGAATTTCCAAAATTTCCGAACTCCCAAAATTCCAAATTCCAACCCCCTGAAAATTCCAAAATGCTGAAATTCCAAAATTCCAAAACTCCGAATTCCCAAAATTCCAAATTCCAGCTCCTTCAAAATTCCAAAACTATAAATTCCCAAAATTCCAAATCCTAAACCCCTTAAAATTCCAAACTTCCAAAATCCCAAAACCCAAACTTTTCTAAAACAATTTTTCCTGTCTCCACGATAACCGTATACGGATAAAATATTTAAATAAATTGATTGCGCGTTAATTGTTCGATGAAAAATATTTTGTTATCGGGTCCGTTCATTTCGACCGGGATATTCGATTTCGAACGATCGCTGCCTTTTATGTGCGCCAAATAGACCACTTGAAAAGGTAATCTGCACTATTGCGTAAAAGCGAGGTCGATGCGAATGGAAAACTGATTGAAAAGTGGTACCTTAACCGTTCTGATAGACTATCGATCGGCACGACACGCAAAGATACCAGGGTTTTGATCTGACTGCACGCGTAATTGTCTTTTCCGGGATTGGCATACAATTTCCGGCCAAAAATGCCTCTTCCAGAACTAGAATGAGGCTATTTCGCGACGACCTCGTTGTTTAACCTTTTGCTAAACTGCTCAGGCTATAACGACGGTTTGACGTGCATCGAGATCCAATTTCCAATGCTTGTTAACTCAAATAAAGTTTCCAATGCGGGGTTTTGTTGCATGTATGGTTTATGAGGGTGTAGGAATTTGGGTAGAAGGATGTGGAGATAGGAATGTGTGGAAATAGATTTATAAGAAGATGAAGATATATGGAGGTTCATGTGGTGAGGGTCTAGGTAGTTTTGGAATTTGTAGATGTGAAGAGGATTTGTAAATGCAGAAATTTGGGAGTATAAATATTTAGAGTGCAAACATTTAGAGATTAGAAATTTGGAGATGTAAGTGTACAGATAGGACATCAGTGTTCAAGTGGTCTGATGATATACGAATGTGGATATACAATATGTATAAGCATATGCATATGTGGATGCAAAGATCTGGGTATACTTTGGAATATAACGATTTGGAGAGGTAGGGATCTGCAAGAGTAGATATTTGGGAAGTCCTAAAGACATTACAAAGACATTAGAAAAATTAGAAATTTGAGAATTAAAAAGGAAATTAGAAAAATAGTTCATATAAGTATTTGGACACATGGAAGTATACATGGAGGTATTTGGAGACATGGGTACAGAAATTTAATAGATTTAAATACCTAGAAATATAGAAACTACTAAACCACAAGTCCCAAACTAGAAAATCTTCCTCTCAATAATTGTCCTCCGATAAACCACTCAAAAAATAAATTAGTGAACAAGAGAATATATTGCCAGAATGGACCAAAAAATAATTCCAGTGTCATTTTCCTCACTGAAAAACGAAGATGATCAACGAAAAACAACCTCACGTCAACTTCCAACGCAGCGTCGACGGACTTAGATTAACTTAGGTAAGAGGTGGAAGTTCAAAGGGGTTGCAAGTATTCGAAGAACGGAGATTCGGCAATCTGAATCGGAGGCGCGGAAGCAACGTCACGGGAGCGGAATTTTAACAAATTTACGCTGCAGGAAACAGAGAGGGTGGCTCTATCGAAAGTTCCTCGTGTGTCGCTGCCTGTGACACTGAGTAAAAGGCAGATTTTCGATTAGAGATTAGGGTGGAAAGACGGAAGCATTCTCCTATTTATGTTAACGATTTCGTTTATGGTGCTGGATAGATTCAAACGTTTCATCTCTCGAAACGCATTGGGAATACAAAATTAGATGCAAGGTAATTGATCCTTTAAATGAACATCTTGGGGGAGATCGTCCGGTGAATTCGCGATGAGGCACTAGTGCGAAACGGTGTCGTCGTTAACACTTTGTAGGAAGGAACTTTATCTGGTCCCTTTAATGAAATGCCTTAAGTTTATATAACACGCGAGATGAGGACTTATTCTTGTACGAGAGTCGAAACTTTGAGGGTATTGAGAAAATTGAGGAGCCAATGGAAAATCGAGGAGGTGTATTCAGAGTGATGTATGTTGACAATGAACAGTAATGTATGTTTTAAATATGAACAGTCATGTGTAAAATTGAAAGAGAGTTAAAAATTACGTGATCACCGAAGTGTAAGATTTTATAAGCTTGCAATGATAATTGTTTTATGAGAATTGTATTAACTCTTTACACTCTTTAATTTATGAAATAAACCAAGAAATAGATTTTCAATAAAATATATTGCAACAGGGTGGAGTATGTGACAAATACATTTTTATATACATATACATAACACATTTTTCTTTTACTACAAGTAGTAAATAAATGATAGTATATTCAAGCAATATTTATCTGAATTTATAAGACCCAAGAGAAACGCCACATAAGAGTGCAAATGTACAACAAATGATATATGGATAATAAACATAAAATAAAGAAGTACAAGTAAATAGCAGTAAGATGTATAATTGTGCACAGCCATCAAGGGTGTCCGAAAATGAAATAAATCCGTGAAAATCAACGTCCACAAGTGCACTCTATGCAAATACGCTCATTAGAATGTTAAAACATTTGCATTCTCAGCATCACACGACGGCACTGTCCGGAATATACAATAGCAATTTATCCTCGGCAATCTTCCATACATTTCCACTGTTTAACAGTTCCAACGAGCTTAAAATATTCACGTACTTTTAAAAGCATGCAAGCATTCAAAGTTCACGGTACCGTTGCATGTATGGGTTGTCCGGAGGGTCGCAGACGTGAAAGCGCGAACGGTGCATCGAATTTCCGAAGTGATATCTAAACGAGAAGATTATGGAAAGTATCGTAAATGTATTCGGCCACTTGGCGAAACGTGCGGACCTGGCTAGCACACGTGTCGGTCCGCTGAAAGGGTGTGCAACGTAGACGGAGAGGGCCGGCGCCATTTAATAATCAGTAAACTAGTTAGAGGCTCGCATACATTCATGCAGCAGGGGCCTAGCTCCGGTCGCATGTGCGCCCTGAATTATTTACACGTAGGATGACCGCTCACCAAAATGGACTTAGAATTCGCAATTAAGGTTGCACGGAGCCATAAGCCCGAAACGCATTATCACATTATTATTAAAATCGAGTAAAGCCGTCGCGACCTCGCCCCACGCTCCACTTCGCCTCGTGTCCGCTAAATGTAAGACCTTCGTTCGCTTAAGCGTCCTACCTGTCACGATGAAAACGTACACGCTCTGACCAGAGGGAAAATTCGTATAACCGGGTCAAACCTTCCCACCGAAGGAAATTCTATTTCCACAAAATACGGGATTTGTTTGTACAACAATTTTGCCAACGCTGTCGAATAATCGAAATTCGATCGAGGAGTAAAAAGTCGGAACTCACCCGGGCGTAGAAATGAAAAATTCCTGAATTAAGGTAGAAATTTTTAACTCTTTGAACCGAGCTTTAATACACCGTCAGCATTATTCCTGCACTAAATTATATTGCTTTTATTTAACTGACGGGATGCACATTTACTGCTAAATAAAGTGGAATGAAATTAAATAAATGGTAGATTTAAATTTCGTGTAGAGATTCTTTCTTTTGCTTGGAAAGCATTTTAATAAAATTCATAACTCGAAATGGAAACTTGAACTGCTCATTTTTATTAATTTTTATATTCGTTGCATTATTTTCTGCAGTATAATACTAATAAAAAAAAGAAACCTCTAAGAAAAGTCTGTCAATAGAAAATGATTATTGGAATGATTCAATAGAACACAAATTGACAATATTGTGGAAAGATACAAATATCTTCGATGATCTCAAAATCTGCGTTTATGTTTGACAAAAGAATGCAGAAGTATTCTAAATAAAAAAAGTAACATTTATAATATAAGTTATCGGAAAAACGTTTGTGAATCATGGTACCTTTAGGTTTATTAAACCGCAGAAACGTTTGCTCATTTTTCGAGTATATACAGTGGAAACGTGGTGGCCTGTGGGCATGCAATAACGGGACAAAAATATCCTAGAACGTTTCGCGACACAAGTGCAAAGGCTTTTTATTGAAACGTCAAGCGAATAGGTCGCGCACACATTGGAGCCACAGGCCGCGCCACAGAACCGTGCATGCAAATTTTATAGGTTAAATAGGCCAACCGACCAACCACGGAAATAATTATCCCAGTCACCCTGTATTCAGTGCCTTACTCATGTCTGTCTAATACAACGCCATGCCACGTCGCGCCACGCCGCGTGCCAATATCGTACGACGTGTTACACGTACACGCGTGCATCGCGTTTGTACCAATTTCAAACTACAGTAGCTGGTAATTCTATTGCAGGAAATTCGCGGCAAATTAAGGACCTTGATGTTGGCGGATAGAGGAATCAATCAACGACGGTGAAAAGAATACGTTTATGGCTGTAAATCAGCGAGTAAATTGCTAACTTGAAGTGTTGGATTTTATGGATTTTAGGTATTTTTTATATGGTGATTGTGGCGAGATATGTTGTAGAAATGAAACTTTGGATTTTTAGAATTTTAAGATGCAATTTGGTGACTTTGGGATTTCTAAGTGGGTTGTGTCAAAGTGGAATGTGATTGTCCCAAAGTTTGGATGTCTCAAAGTACATTTGTCGACATATCTAAGTGTTCTGACAGTTACATGTTCCAAAGTTCATATGTGCCCAAGTCAGAAATTTCACTCACCTACATGTTACAAACTTCACATGCTATAAAGTCCACATGTCCCAAAGTTCACATGTTCCAAAGTTCATATGTCCAAAACTTCACATGACCCAAGATTCAAATATCCTAAACGTCATATGCTCTAAAATTCACATATACCAATGTTCACATGTCTCAAACTCCATATGACTCGAAATCCAAACGCGCCAAACTTTACATGCTCCAAAGTCTGCATGTCCTAAACTCTATATATCCCAAACTTCACATATGTCTACCTCCACATGTCCCAAACTTCACATGACTCGAAATCTAAATGTCCCAAACTTTACGTGTGCCCACCTCTACATGTCCCAAACTTCACATGTGCCCAACTCCACATGTCCCAAACTTCACATGTGCCCAACTCTACATATCTCAAAATTCACATGTGCCCAATTCCACATGTCCTAATGTTCACATATCCCAAACTCCACATGACCCGAAATCTACATATCCCAAACTTCATATACTCTAAAATCCACACATGCTAAACTCCACATATCCCAAACTTTACATGTGTCCACCTCCACACATCGTAAATTCCACACGCCCCCAAATCCACATATCTCAAATCTAAACGTGCCAAAAACTAAATATCCCAAAATTCCACCGTCTCAAAATATTCTAAAGTCTCTATATCCCACACTCGACTCTAAACCTTTGAACTCCCCAACTAAACGAAGCATACGTTATCTACGTTACACAAGAAAGGCAGTAAAGTCGCTATAGAAAGTCGTAGCAAGTATGTATCATCACATCGTGCAGCCTGCTACCGTGGAAGTGTTAAGCGTCCCGCGAATCGTGCTAAAAATTATCAAGACATTTGAACCCGGCGCAATATTTAAGGATCACGTCGTGGCATGTTGGGCGAGCCGGTGAGCTACGACACCGACCGAACCGTCGCTAATTCCCAATTTCATACACGGTAAACTATAAATCGACGTGGACGGCGCTTAAAACGGCAATAGGCAAACCGATCGGCTGCATAAATTCGCCTTACGTTCTATCCAACTTTGTCCTACGATCGGTCCGCGTGTGGGCACAAGCCTCGTCTTATTGGCTCCTCTTCCACAACAAGTTGGCAGAACTGACCGGCAGAAAGTCCACAAATTGTCGGCTACTTGAGCAAAACGAGCGTGTTAAACCGAATCGTGTAGGGGAACCTTTCTTGTGCGGGAAGGGCCTGTCTAAATTAATCATTCTTACACGATGGCTAACTGAAACCTTGTAGACCTCGGAGAAATTACCTAGCCACGATTTAAATTCAATTTTAGACTCCGTTCGCTTTCAATCTTACTTCGTATTACTTCCTCGGGTATTTTTCTAATATATGAGGCTCGTTGAAAGAATTTAATTATTAATTTTGAAAGATATGCTATTTTAAATGTAAGTGTCTATAAGATTAATCATCTCATAAAATTTTCAATTAACAAAAGCCTTAAAGTTTAAACGAATGAAACAGCAAATCCTAATTCTATCCTCAAGGTCAAGTTTGCATAAAAACTATCCCCTGACTGAAAGTAAAATATGCAAGAAATGTCTAATAAAAAATTCTTCACCACGTATGAAAATTAAAAGAAAGATTTTTATTTTCTTTTGTGCAACAACGCTGTAACTGAAATTAAAAAGCGCATGTTTAATGAGAGTCAAGATAATATAAAGCATGTTGAATACAAAGAAAAGCATTATGGTTTCGTGTAATTGTAATTCATGGTAAACTATTAGTTAACCTCATGAATATGCGAAGAATGTGTTGATGTTTCGAGAACAGCCATTTAATAGATACAATAATCTCGTGCCTTGTGAATCCCATTGGATACCTTCATTTTAGCCACCACCTAGGAAGTAATTAAACGTCCGATGATTATCTATTTCCTACATAGACCTCCAACTACCGCCTACAACTTCGTCCTCCCTCTAACCCCTTGATTCGTTCCTCGTCGCCTTTACACAATAATGCGCCACCGGTTGAACCGGAAATTGCCAAGGGAATCAGGGTTAGCCTGTACGATCGTCACGTATCGACGTTATGCGATATCTGCATGACTATTGGAATTCAAATAGAAATAGTATTTGTAATAAATATATTAGTGTGACTGTTAGAAATATCAATAATTGTTATGTTAGGTAGATTTACAGATTTGGAAACCTTTAGGAGTTTGCAATTTTGGAATGTACATTTTTAGGTCCTTGACTTTGCAAGTTGCTAAATTTCTAGGCTTCTAATGCCATGAATATTTCAATTTTAAATGTTTGAATGTGCTTTCATAAGTTTCTAAATTTTCAAACTTTCAAACTAAAGTATCAAATTTTCTAATTCTCAAAACAAATTCTTAAATCAGCCAATTTGTGAACCACAAATTTTCAAATCTTCCAACTCTCAAATCTCCAAATTCTCAAGTCTTCCAATTCCCAAATAGTCCAGCACTCAAATCTCCTAATTTCCAAACCCCAAATTCTCAAATCTCCCAACTCTCAAATCTTCCAATTCCCAAATCTCTTAATTTCCAACCTCCAAATTCTAAAATCTTCCAACTCTCAAATCTCCAAATTCTCAAGTCTTCTAATTCCCAAATCTCCAAATTCTCAAATCTCCCAATTTCTAAACCCCAATTTCTCAAATCTTCCAACTCTCAAATCTCCCAATTTCCAAACCCCGAATTCTCAAATCTTCCAACTCTCAAATCTCCAAATTCTCAAGTCTTCTAATTCCCAAATCTCCAAATTCTCAAATCTCCCAATTTGCAACCCCTAAACTAATCTCCCAATTCCACATTACTCAAATTTCCACTCCCTAAATTTCAAAATTTCCAAAAATCTCCACAAGTCCTCTCATCTCCAAATTTCCAAATTTCCAAATTCCCACATACCCATTCCCAAATTTCCCCCCCAAAAAAACCTTCAAATTTCCATCGTTCTCATCTTACAACCTCTCAATATTTCAAACAACCCGTCTCTCAAATTCCAAAGTAAATATTTAACTCCAAAGTCCATCAAAAATCGTTAAAACGAAGGGATAAATATAACCCGATTAATACAAAACAATCGCTCCCTTTGAGGTCGATGAGTATAATTTAAACAGCGAAACAATAGTGGAAAAAAAGGAACAAAGGGAGAAGTAGAGAATCGAGAGGATAAAATCGACCGAACGCGGTGCAAATATTTAACCGTTCGAAGCGGTTCGATTTTAGATATTTGACTTTCGAAAAAAATCCAGCCGAACGTGGGAGGAATTTAATTTCGCCCGTGCCACGGCTAGTCTTTTTTCCTCCCCCGACGTCCGTCGACGAACTTGCGAACTTGTTCTTTAACTTGAGCCGAACGAACGTGAGAAAGAAAGTCAAGCAGCGAATACTTCCATCAACTCGGAGTCCGCTTTAATTCCACGCCTCTCTTGTAATATAATTCACCGTGTAATCAACCGAAACATCGCAGTGGGTTACCTCGTCGTAGCTCCGATGATTTTCCCGTGATAATGCAACGTCGAAATGATGCCGATGTTTCATCATCGTTTCGATAACGCCACGTTAATGGTGCACCGTTGCGTCGGTATGCACATAAGCGACGACTAGCCGCTGTATCAATTCTCAAACGGCCGAATTCGCCGAAAATGAAACGCGATCGTTGTATCAGTTGCATGCGAATTACCTATGCAGACGGATCGCGGAAATGAATTTTTTTTCATCCACGTTTTGCGCGAAAAATGATACGCCCCGACGTACAATCACCAAAAAAAGTATTTACCCTCTTTCGATGTGGGAACAAATGGTTCAAATTTTCTATTCTTTGTGAAGTTCAAAAAATTTCTTTTAAAAAGAAATAAAATCAAAAAGAGAGGTTTTGTCTCACAATCTGAATATTGACAAAAAATTTGAAGAATGAAATTTAATTTTAGTGAATGAAATTTTTTTAAAATTTGTCAAAGATCATGGAAAAATTATTGCGTGTACTTTTTTCAGATACTGTACGTAGGTATTTGATGAAAATTTTGAACCCCGAATCGAACGATCCTCCTCTTTTACCCGGAATGAAACGTTTTTGTTTCTCCATTTTCTATCGGTGTAATCATTTTGCAGGGAGATACAAAACACAATATTTGCATGCGGTATTTTATTCGTGCCTTTTCGTCCTTCTTGGAGAACGAAGTGCTTCGAAGTACATTCTTGGACTTCTTGAAATCCTAGCTGACCATAGCCGGACGTCGGTGAATTCTTGTTACTGTACAAAGAAGAAATAAATTTTGGAAATTTCAAGAAATACAGTTTTGAAAATTTTTGTACAAAGAAGAAATAAATTTTTGAAATTTCAAGAAATACAGTTTTGAAAATTTATGTACAAAGAAGAAATAAATTTTTGAAATTTCAAAACATTTTTGTACAAAGAAATAAATTTTTGAAATTTCAAAAAATTTTTGTACAAAGAAGAAATAAATTTTTGAAATTTCAAAAAATTTTTGTACAAAGAAGAAATAAATTTTTGAAATTTCAAAAAATTTTTGTACAAAGAAGAAATAAATTTTTGAAATTTCAAGAAATATAGTTTTGAAAATTTTCGTGATGGACAGCTATGTTTTATGTTATGGAGAGTGCATTGTACTTGAATTGCATTCAAAGAGGATTTGAAAATTTCAAATTTCAAAAGAGGATTTGAAATTTTTATTAGAGCTATTAGAATTTTTAAGAACTGCGTAAAATTTGGAGTAAATGCACTCGTCGAATATAATGTGAACATCGAAGTATAACATAAGAGTCTGTTCAGGGAAACGGAGCAATCATTTCGACTCACCATTGTCATTCCTTTGCGACGCTCCTTTACGTGCAAGCACATATTATGTAGAGCGAGGCGTGATAATAGATTATCCATATGACGACGCATATCAGATACAGAGCCGCGTACGTGATCAAGATTCGAAATATCCAGATGACTAAATTGCTTTGCGAATCGACGTCGCTGAACACCGCCTTCCACTTCAGAGATTGATTCATTTTCACTGAGAACTTTTACTGTAGAGACAATCATACAAAATAATTGCCTCAAATCAATACAAATAACCACGTGTCACTAGATATTACTAAATTATACGAAAACATTGATCTTCTTCTATCGATATTAGTCGAAACTAACCCCTTTTCGCAGTCTATCTGCTTCCGAGAGAATTTTGCCACTAAAATCCGTGCAGACGTTCTTCGACATCGACAGTCTAGACAATAACTGCTTTTCGCGAATACGTGTCGCGGAGCGTGACAAAACAGCGGAAACAAGCGACTGTAAACAAGCGAGAATCTCGCCCTATGCTGTTTCGAGCATACTTTGAATTTGTGGCCCGTCACTCTTCTCGATTTTACAACAGAAGAATATGGAGATAATTTCATGGACAAAGTTTATGTTATTTTGGACGTTAAAAATTGTATTGTCATCGATCATTTTTAGACGTCAACTGCGATTCTGCTCTAATTAGAATATGTTGAAGTTCGTGTAAAATTAGGGGGGGTTTAAGTCATCATTTTGCAGGTTTCGAATTTTTTAATAAATAACAAGCTATCGGAGTTTGCAATTTTTGCTCATTTTTATGAAAGTAGACTTCACTTACGAATTTTTTTCTCGGAAACTACTGAACCGATTTAACTAAATTCTTTTTCGTTTTATTCACAAAGGATCGGGCTATTTTAAAATATTTTTTTTAGTTCCCTCAATTTGTTATGAAATGTCGACAAATTTTAACAAAACCTTTCTTTACATTTTTTCAATGAGGAGCCTAAAGGATTTAAATTAAAAAAAATATTGTAACATTCTCTGAAGCTACCCTTTTAAATTGTGCCTTTCAGATGAAGACGCATTAAAATTAAATTTTTGAATTTCTACATTTAAAAATTTTAAACAACAATACGTAAATCTAAAATCTTTACCCGCACGATATCGACAGCTGTCAACGAAACTGTTATAACAAAATCAAAGTTCCAAACCAGAAACGAAAGAACATTGTTTCCCATAAACGTGAGTTTTCTGTCACCCCGTAATTTCCAGTTAAACGATCATTAGTTCATTAGTTGACGATGAATATGCAACAGTTGCCTGGATGCATATAGTAGTTGCATATGTTTGTTATTAAATTAGAGGGCTCGTTGGAGGCAGAGTACACAAGATTAGTAAGCGTTTGTCAGGGGTCATACGTTCGCATTACCGCTACAGGTCGGTCTTCTTCGCCGGAACATTCCTCGACACGAATCCATTAATAACACTGATTTATGTGAGAATCCCTCGTTACACGACACACCGGCACCACCCACCAAGAATTGACAGTTACCCCTCCGGCCGACTTGCAATAACTTCCACCCGGTAAATTAACGAATGAGGTTGCACTTTGTACTTTCGAGCAACCTCGGATAGAGCTTTGACGAGTTCCGACAGATACTCCGTTTTTCAACGTCTTACCTTGTTGCATATCAAATAACGCATTTATAAATGCTGTCTCTTGTAATTTTATTATGTAAGTATCATAGTTTGCTGGATTAATTTATGGCAGGATGATGTGCGCGATGATATGGTGATTATTCATCCCAACTCTTTCAAATCCTAACTCTCCTAAATTCCAACTCTTCCAAATTCCAACTCTCTCAAATTCCAGCTCTTTCAAGCCCCAACTCTCTCAAATCCCAACTCTTCCAAATTCCAACTCTCTCAAATCTCAAATCTCCCAAATTTCCACTCTTCCAAATCCCAACTCTCTAAAATCCCAACTCTTCCAAATTCCAACTCTCTCAAATCCCAACTCTTCCAAATTTCAACTCTCTCAAATCCCAACTCTTCCAAATCCCAACTCTTCCAAATTCCAACTCTCTCAAATCCCAAATCTTCCAAATTTCCACCCTTCCAAATCGCAACTCTCCCAAATCCCATATCTCCCAAATCCCAAATCTCTCAAATCCCAAATTTCCCAAGTCCCCCAAGACTCCCCAATTCCAAGACCTCCAAATCCCAAATCTCCCAAATCTAAAATCACCCTGTCCTCCAACACCCCAAATTCCATATCCTCCAAATCCCACATTCCCCAAATCCCAAATGCCCCAAGTCCCAACGCTCTCAATTCTTCCAAGTCCAAACCCCCAAATCTCCACATTCCAAGTTCTCCCAACGTGATCGCAGCGATTTAATTTCTGAAAAATAAATTTACCAGAAAATCCTATCGAACATAAAATAATCAGGAGACGAAGAAAGTACAAGAGTCGTTGAAAATAATAATTAGACGGCGATCGTTCTTGCAGCTATCATTAACGACGCAGAATATTCTACAAGCATCGTAATCGTATTTAAAACTGACAAATTCGTTGCATCTCCTTCTACGAATCTCGATCGATTCTCCGTTTCTCCGGTATAATTTATCCCCAGCGACCGAGTTTGTTAACGACGAGCAATTTGTTCGTCGAGTGTTTATCGGAACGCTCGTTTGAGAAAAAGTTAATGAGGTCTGAAAAGAAACAGCCGGGACAAAAGTATCGGACTTCTTTGGCGACATCGTTCTCCCGTTTTATTATTAATATGCATCTCGCGCTCGATTTGTCCCTCTACTCTCGATATTACGCTAACGATTGCTATTTAACGAGCTAAAAAGAACGTCGACCAAAAAAAAGAAACGAAGCTTTCCAACGGTCCAAGAGATCCAGAAGAGACCACTCGACGAGCAAGATAAAATTTCGGTCAGGGTATAAAAAGTCAGAAGCAGAATTTACATTCACGTGAATATTAATTCGGGTACGCTGTAACCACACGTGAAAACGTTTTCAAGATAAACGCGACAGTTTAAAACGTGGCTTTTCCCTTCTCTTGAAACGAACGAAACTTTTTAATCTTTCAATGCAACCGTTCAACGTCACACGCACGGAACAGTTCCAGCAAGTAAATCGTGGCTGGAAAATTCTCTCTGCATTTCGTTTCGTTTCATTTCATTCCTGCGTAAAGAGAAGTTGGCCCGGGCCGCTCGTGCTGCTCGATTTAAGCGGAAACGAACAGCGGAGGAGTTCGAGCAACGAACACACAGATGCGTTCGCAAAAGCTCAACGAGTTAAACCACAAACTCAATTGGACGTCAGAAAGAAACTCTGCAACAAATGGGCGAAGTCTGGTCCGGACAGAGCCAGGCCTTAGTCATTTGACGCCTCATTTCTGTTGCCGCAAAAACCGGCTAACGTTCAACGATTCTCTACGCTGCCGGCATACGACGCTTCTCTAGGCAAAATGGCGGCTTTACCGCAACACTCGGTCACTTTCTTATTAACACATTTTGTAATTTACGTTTGCATATTTGAACAATTGGATTTTTAGGTTTTTTCAATTTTGGACATTCAGAAAATTTAAGGATTTTAATATTAATTTTAAGTGTTAATTTTGTATAGTCTGCCGAATCGATACGCCTCTAAAATAAGCGGTACAGCCTCGTGTTTCCCCTGAATATTTAATGTTGCACTTAACTGGAACAACAGTAAATTGTTGAACGAAACTGAACATATTCTTTAGACAACTATATTGAACTGAACATATTCTGAAACACTGAATATTTCAATAAACTATCACTTCTCACCGTTTTATTAATTAAGAACATCCCAAATCCCGATGAAATTTAGCACAGCCTAGGCATCGTTAACGAGCTTCTACTTCTACAGAAGTGGATCCCTTCTTAAGATTCAGCTGACTATCGACGTTCTTAGATCATAGTACACATTACGATCTGCATTTTTAAACGTCTTGAGGGCTACTAAGCGATACTTGTACACTTGGTCGATGACATGGTTCTGAGATTAAGGTCGACGGTAATTCAGCATCTCGTATTAACATTTTAAAGCGCCACAATTTTTGCCTTTCTTTAAGGCACCGTGCATCCGATAATCCCATTCGACTTAAGGTTCTCGAACCTCGTCAATTTTATCTCGTCTATTGAATAGCTCATCGATTATGAATCGAGGACATCACTTCGTAAGTGTCATTTCGGTGACACTGTTTCATTCGTTAAGACTCCAGTTTTCACAATATCTACTGTTCCCTCAAAATTCAAGAAGCTTCAATTTTGAATAGTTACTTTGAAAAGTTTTGAATAGTTTCGTAAACTTACATTTCAAAATTTAGATGACACCTTGAGAATTTGTACATTTACAAGTTTTTATTTTAAGGAAATAGAAAATCAATTATTTTGAAATTCGAAGATTAAGTTAAAGAATTTATCGTTTAAAAAATTTATAAATTTTGAACATTAGTGAATTTAATTTTCAACTTAAATATAATTTCTACGCTTCCTACTGCAATAAACTCAGAGTACAAAAGCTTTGTAAATTTTCAAACATCTAAACTTGAAAGTTTAAGCTCTCGAATGCAGAGACACGTGCCCAGCAGTAAAAGCGGTACTAACACGTGGTATTACCACGCGTTACATCAGCACGTGACAGTAATTCTGTACAGGGATCTTTCCTTTATTTACATACTCCAACATCAAAGAGTCCATCACAAACGTCATCTGCTGCGGAATCAGCGATGCATTCTGACGAGGATCGATAGTGAATAGGTACTAATTAATCAAACGAAAAAAGTGATTTAATTAGCGCAAAAGATAGCGTATCTAATTATCCGGGAGCCCTCGCGAATTCGTTTCGTTCTTATTGCGAAAGCAGGACTAATGATCGCGTTCGAGGACGCGTTTCCCAGAAATTCCAGCAAGGCGAGTAACATCAAGGCTACGAGTGTGCATACACGCATGGACATTTCGTGTAACGCGAGTACGTGTCAGAGAGTTATGCCGATCGATGATCACGAGACCGGTACGCGGTGTACAGTACGCGACAGATAGACCAGGTGTACGTGTGTGTGTGACAGTTTTGCATGTAATTTATTATGTGCATAATTAGAATAACGAATAACCGAACAACTTTCTGCGAGCGACTAACGAGCGGGTATCGGGAACGCTATCAGCTCTCGAAGATACGAACGGCAAACACTCTAAGCGGACGTGAGAATGGTATTCCGTCGAGGAAGTCGCTGGAGGAAGCTTAAAGGTCGCTCGTTATAAAGGATTTCACAACCTTGGTTACTGTGTGTTTTCAGCAATTTACTGTTATTAATAAAGACATAAACATAGTGGAAACCAATCATCTAAATGAAAAGTCTTTACCAACTTGATAATCATTGAATCTAACTCTTGTATAATCTGAATCTTGCAGAATCTATGCATAGGAATATATATATACATATATAAGAAAAATATATAAAAATGTAAGAATATACATAGATGGATCTTCATATGTGGTTCACATGTAGATCTACATGTGAATATATGTATACATAGATATATGGATCTTCACACATATATGAATGTATGTATATGTATATAATGTAGATGCATATGTGAACCTATCCACGTATGAAGATCCATATACGTATGTATATATTCATATGTAGATCCACATATGAACCTTTCCACATATGAAGAACCATATACCTATGTATATATTCATATGTAGATCCACATATGAAGATCCATTTACCTATGTACCTACATTACTATATGCCTACATATTCATATGTAGATCCACATGTGAACCTATCACATGAACATCCATGTACCTACGTGTAGATAATTTAGCTCACGTTAATGATAATCTGCAAAAAATTGGAGCGCATTCCTTTGATAGATGATCGATAGCGTTCATCGCGAAGACGAATGCCCGAAGTAATTAAAATATCATTTAACCGTTTGACGAAGATTATCACAACCGTTACTTAAAAGCAACCCGCCCGGAGGCTTCTCGAGAACGTCAGATTCCAGGTGTCTGCACTCGTATTATTATCGCGATAATAACAGCAATTAAGCCGTTTCCAGCACTTCGTAATAACACTTCGCGCATAATATGTGTTCCTAATCCGAAGCAGCATATGGTCCAACATGCTCACCCATCGCGACTATCCTAGCCCTTCTTCGCCAGTCGCTTAAATTCCCCATTAAAATGTGTTACAACGTTCACCATTTACAGCTCGTAGCAGATATTCCGCGCGGTTATCGATCAGTCATTCCGACTGGCGAGGGGTGAAGTTCAATTTATGGACCCCCTGCTTCCATACGCTTCCTGTATCATTTCGATGCTTCATAAAGCAGAAAAATATTCTGTTCGGGCTTAGGTCTTAGACAATTATGTCGGTCGCGATTTATTGATGATTGCAATTAGGAAATTTTATTATGAGACAAGTCCTTCAATTAGAGAGAGTGAGAGGGAATCTTTTGGAGGTTAGGATACTTATGAGAATATATGTAATAAGACCTATGTTGTAATATTTCCTCCAAAACTTGGCTAACATTTACATGAAAAATTGTACAAAACCATATAAGTTGGCAATGAATTATTAGAAAACATTTGACAAAATCGCCCATCAATTCTTCCCCGACATTTTCCCAACATTCCGCGAGCCACACGATGGTCACACATATTCCCGTATTCTCCTGCACGAGATAAATCAATTTAAAAGCGCGTACACGGTACATTTACGTCCGAACGGTGAACGATACGACGTAGCTATCCCATTGACAGACGAAATCGATAAATAAGACTTTACGAATGGATACAACGGAGACGTTCCTCGAGGTCCCCTACATCCCCGGTATAATGCACGAAAGTCCACCCCTTTAGGTTCGGCCCTTTCTCCCTCGTGATGTAATGGATGCATAAATTATACAGTCTGAAATATGCTAATACTAGGCTCAACTGGCATTGCTGTATCGAGGTAGGTAATCTACTTGAGAAAAAGTCGATGTTCTGAAAGAGTGGTCGAAGGAAATAGTAATGTTCGTAGGGATAAGATCTGAGTTGTGTATTGGGCTAATTATAATTGGGTTTGTTAGTTGAGAATGGTATTGGTGTTCGGGAGATATGTTGGTGTTAAGAAGTCTCTTGAGTCTCAAATCAGACGGGTTCACCAAGATAGCCAAGTTTAAAATCCTTCAAATCCTGTATTCATTGAATTCCAAATCCTCCAAGTCTCACATGCTACAAGTTCCAACTTACAAATCTCAACTTCTCCAAATTTCCACTCTTCCAAATCCCAACTCTCTCAAATGCCAAATCTCCCAAATTTCCACCCTTCCAAATCCCAACTCATTTAAATACCAAATCTTCCAAATTTCCACCCTTCCAAATCCCAACTCTCTCAAATTTCCACCCTTCCAAATCCCAACTCTCTCAAATGCCAAATCTCCCAAATTTCCACCCTTCCAAATCCCAACTCTCTCAAATGCCAAATCTCCCAAATCCCAAATCACCCAAATCCCAAATACCTCAAATCCCAACTCTCCCAACTTCCAAATACCTCAAATCCCAACTCTCCCAAATCTTCCAAGTCCTCTAAGTCCCAAATCTCCCAAATCCCAAATCTCGACATCCAGAAGCGATAATCAAAAGAAATAGCACTGTTCGTCTCTCACCAACAACATCATTATTTCTAACCCGTATCGCGCTAATTACGATCAGTTTAATTAATCGAAAATAGTATCATATCCCCGAACGTTAATATTAACGCGTATCGCGGTTTATTAAGAGCGTAACGCCGGCCATTTCGCGTTCAACAAGAATGTGGAACAATTATTTAATCGTCCCAGGATGCTCGGCTATCAGAGCAACCGGTTTAGCGTAAAATATCGTTACCGTGCCGCGCGAGAAGTAAGACGTTCATGAATATTTAAGAGTGGACGCTTTAATATTCGACAAACAGTTTCTCAATGTGTCACGGCCAACGTGGCCGAGCCGACGTTCCTTTAACGCAACGTAAATAATCTCTTTGTATGGATATTGCCTCTATTAAGGCGCGCCCGGTTTTTTCATTCGACCGCTAAATAACAAAGCAATTTCATCCATGAGGGGGGAGTCGAATTTATCGCGCCAGCGAAACAAACCGATCCATTATGTATCGCGGCGAGATGCACTCTCACGTTGCAGACGTCTCTTCTTCTCGATGGAAACGTCTCTAATCGCGGGAACAACGATGAAACGGATGCTGACGCAGATGGAAACGTTAATATTACAAACTGCATCGACGTAATCCGCTCACAACCGGATAACGGCTCTATTATGCGAATTTAACGGCGTTTGTGCGAGGTTCTGAGGAATAATTGTTTAAATGTAGGGAGTTTTGTGTTGCACTTTGTGTAGGGGTTAGTGGAGGTGTGGGTGAGGGTTGTAAGAGGTTCTTCAGTTTTCGGTTGGTTGTTAGAGACTTTTTGTTGTTAAAGATTTTTTGTAGTTTGAGGTGAATAGGATTGAAGTTGATTGGGATGTGGTTGGAGATTAAAAATCCTGATACTAAAATCACCACATCAGAAATTCGCCACATCTCAAGTCCTACTAATAACAAATCTTCCAGGTTACAAGTTTTGTACATCAAAATATTTCAAATTCTAATTCCCCTAAATCTCAAATCTCTCAAGTTTCAAATCCTGCAAGTTCTCCAGATTCCAAATCCGCCAAATTCTACCTCTTCTAAGTCACAAATCCTCCAAGTCATCCAAATCATTCAGGTCATCAAACTTTTTCAGATTCCAAATCCTCCCAATTCCAAATCTCCCAAATACCAAATCACCCAAACTCCAAATCTCTCAAGTCCCAAATCTGTCAAATTCCAAATTTCTCAAATCCCAAATCCCCCAAACACCAAATCTCCCAAATTCCAAGTCTCCCAAGTCTCAAATCCCCTAAATCCCAAATCTCCCAAGTCTCAAATCCCCTAAATCCCAAATCTCCCAAGTCCCAAATCTCCCAAGTCCCAAATCTCCCAAATCCCAAATCCCCTAAATCCCAAATCTCTCAAGTCTCAAATCTCCCAAGTTCCAAATCTCCCAAATCCCAAATCCCCTAAATCCCAAATCTCCCAAATCCCAAATGACCTAAATCCCAAATCTCTCAAGTCCCAAATCTCCCAAGTTCCAAATCTCCCAAATCCCAAATCTCTCAAGTCCCAAATCTCCCAGGTCCCAAGTCTCCCAAATCCCAAATTCTCCAAATCCTAATTCTCCCAAATCCAAAATCCTTCAACCTAAAATTCCAAATCCCCCAGATCCCTCAAAACCCTCAAATCCCGCAAATCCCCCAAATTCCCGAAAATCCCCAAATTCCTCAATCTCCCCAATCACCAAACTCAGAAATTCTTGCAGATTCCCACAAATTTTCCTATACATATAGAACGTTAAGAAATTTGCTCAGCGACGTTTTTGGATGCCTTCCAAGCACTACACGGCAGAACACGATACATCGTTACACGCTCGCCATTGTTTCATCGCGCTTTCATTCCCGCGAGGAACTATTTGTCGTCTAGGCCCGCATAGAAATTCTCGCTCGACTCGACCGACGATGAATCGTGCTTGAACATCGTTGAGCATGCACCATTGGCATTAGGAGAAATACTGTGCCGAACACATTAACGTCCTTCAGAGAAATGACAATCTAGCGGAAGAAACATTGACGTAACTATATTGGAACTATGGAGGACTTCATTCTATTCGAAATTTAAATTGAGTCTCAATGTAAGATACTGGTGCATACAAAAAGTCACGTGTGACGGGCTTTCTTCTTGGACTTCTTGTGTGCTGCGAATAGAACATAGGATGCATTTTAATTAGTATATGTATAACGTGTAGTGTTCATAACTCGTGTAAAATAGGTGTAGTTCATATTATTTGTGCAGAGTCTTTCAACTCAAGAATGTACCTAAAATTGTTATTATACCTGGCTGTTATCATACCTGTAGCTTTATTATTGCAGCTATAATTGATACAGTATTTAAAAGAGTTTATTCATTACAAAGGGAGAGGGTAAATAAAATAATAAGAGTTAAACTAATAATGTAAATTGCAAATGAAACAAACTATTTAAAATATCTTCCTTGTCAGAGAAAATCATGTTCGTCTTAAAAAGAACAAACTAAACTGCAATTTTTCTTCCAGTCAGACAGTATAATTTCTCCAAAATACCTAGTGTTCATTTTACTCTTCGCGGTTCAGTAAGAAATGAAAGAAACAATGATGAAACAAAAGGGGCAAGGTGTGCATCCAGCAAAGCTACATTACATTCATTTCACTGGCAAACGACCGATATATCTAATCATTAGAAATCTACATAATGGTCTGTTGGCGTGTTTTGTACACCGTGTACAGCCAGCCCTGAA
Source organism: Megachile rotundata (assembly GCF_050947335.1). Taxonomy (NCBI): domain Eukaryota; kingdom Metazoa; phylum Arthropoda; class Insecta; order Hymenoptera; family Megachilidae; genus Megachile; species Megachile rotundata. The sequence goes on along the minus strand of NC_134991.1, from coordinate 5,817,653 downwards.
ATGGCTACCTTTTCTGCATGGGTAGATAAAAAAATTCCTAGCCCCCTAAAGTCGATCGACGTACTACAGAATTACGGCAAGTCGCCATTAGCAGAGGGAGCAAAAAGCAATCTGAGAAAAGTACAATAAGCAAAAACATTCGGAATTGTGATAAATGATTTGTCATTTGAATTGACTGCTTTGAATTCAATCTTGAACTCCCGCTGGAATATGAATCGGTGGTGACATCTGTTTGCTTCGTGCTGAAACGTATCGATCTCTGAGGGTAAGTAGAAGAACGCTATAATTGTAGCGTTGTAGAAAATGGTCCCCTTATTCGTTGATTTATAATTAGTTTATAAAGTATAAAATTTTTAAATATTTTAAATTTTTGGATTAAGACTTTGTATGTTTTAGAATTTGGAAGGCTGAGAATTTGGAAATTTGGAAATGTAAAGATTCGGCAAAGTTTAAGAATTCATAGGTGCACAAATCTCGAGGGGTTGAAATTTTTAATATCCAAAATCTTGAAGTACCGAAATGTCTAAAATTAAAGTTCTGTAATTCTAAAATCCCAGAAAGTCCTACTCAGAAGGTCCTATCCAACCACAGGGCCCAAAATCCCACAAATGAAAATTCTGTAGTGATCACAATGTTCCAAAATTAAATTTCCAACACTCTAATATTTAAAAACTCTAAAATACTTAAAATCTCAGTATTCGAAAAATGTAGAAACTCTACACCCTTGTGAATCCAACATTTTGAAGGTCCTAAACTCTGAAAATTCCAAAATTCTAATATTTGAAGGTCCCACAGTTAAAAAATCTGGAAGTCCCATAGTTCCAAATCTGAACACACCAAAATTCTAAGCTCCCAGGATCCTCAAGTTCCAAAATCCCAGAACCCCAAAATTCTAAGCTCCCAAAATCCCAGAATCCCAAAATTCTAAGCTCCCAAGACCCCAGAACCCCAAAATTCTAAACTCCCAAGATCCCAGAACCCTAAAATTCTAAGCTCCCAAGATCCCAGAACCCCAAAATTCTAAGCTCCCAAGTTCCCAGAACCCCAAAATTCTAAGCTCCCAAATTCCCAGAACCCCAAAATTCTAAGCTCCCAAGATCCCAGAACCCCAAAATTCTAAGCTCCCAAGATCCCAGAACACCAAAATTCTAAGCTCCCAAGTTCCCAGAACTCCAAAATTCTAAGCTCCCAAGATCCCAGAATCCCAAAATTCTAAGCTCCCAAGATCCCAGAACCCTAAAATTCTAAGCTCCCAAGATCCCAGAACCCCAAAATTCTAAGCTCCCAAGTTCCCAGAACCCCAAAATTCTAAGCTCCCAAGATCCCAGAACCCCGAAATTCTACAGATCCATTCCTCCATCGCAAATTCCTCGCATACCAAACCACAATCCTCCACCTCGCAAAATCCTCGGAATCCAAAGACAACCAAACGCAAAAAGCATAACGTACCGGTTCTCGTTTGAATACCAGCACTCAATTCATCGATAATCGTTTCGACACCTGCTTCTATTCACCAGACCACCGCCTCGCTGCCGTTTCCCATAAATTTCCTGAACAGTTCGCCGGAACGCTACATATTCGATAGGGTCAAACAAATAGGAGGACGAAACCGTACGGTTGACCCAACGCCTCCTGCTTTACATATAATGGGACCCCATAAGTTACAATGTACCGAGGTGGTAATACAGCAAGGCTGGTGTGTACGAGACGACCGTTCACGGTTGTTGGCGCAATTGTACACAATGGTCAAAACCGGAGGTCCGATTGAAAAATAAAAGAATAAAAAACAAAGAGTCAAAAAGAATAAGCAGAGGAAGTGGGGGACCAGTGTCGAAACATTTTGGATGCCACTTACAGGGTCGAACACAATGGATTGATTAATGAAAGACATCAAGACCGACACGAGGTACCCGCTAAGAATTTAATATGGACCAACACCGTGTGATGCCGTCCGGATGTTTTACTAGCGTATTAAGCCTGTCTAACGATGCTTCGGGTGAGACACGAACATATTTTCGTGTTTGATATACGTCCTCTTGTCAGGGATGTCAGGTGGCGGATCCGACGAGAATGATTGCTAATAAAGAAGAAATAATGATCCTATTTCTTTCCCGCGGTTACCTTTCGGTAAAAAATTGTACGACCTAAGTCGAACGATGTTGCATACGATAACTTAATGCTTCATTTCGTACATTCGCGATGGGGAACAATTTCGATTCAATTTTACTTGTTGGTTCCTTGCATTTCTGATATGGTTAACTTTACCTTTGTAGAAACTTTTGACTGAATGGACATTTAACTGAACAATATTTAAACATTTAACTAAATTTTCAAAGGAACACAGGCTTTTAGCAGTTCAAGGATAACATCTGACTGAAAATTTTAAACGAACATTCACAGCAATGATGCGTTTTTCAACAAACACCACTTGCAAGCCCCATTCACTCCGTTCATACTTCAAGAAATAACTATAATCGTTAACGTGTCGCACATATAATACAGAACCAACGCACAAACCTTCGATGGCAATTTGGGAAGTTGCTTGAAATTTTTTATAAAAATGAAACAATTTGATTTATTGTCTCAAAGTCGAAATTAAACGATAGGAGCTACCCCCTGTTATAATCCTTATCCATAACCTTACATTGCACCGAAGTGCACATATCGCCCGAAAACTTGTCAACCCCCTAAATGGCTTAACTTCGACGATATATTTCGTCGAGTTCCTAAATCGCAGTAAGTTCGTAAAGCAGGTCAAATCTTGAAGAATTCTCCTAAAAGTAGTAATTCATTTGCCCGGATTTTTCGAGCAAAACAGCGAAATTCGTATAGGTTCGTCGGTGATCGATAAAATTAATTGTCATATATTTCAGACATTTGCATAGATAATGGCGATTGGTGGGTGTGACCGATTACCGTACGTGATCCTGCGCTCCTCTGCCGGTGAATACTTAGCAAATGAAATTTCATGCGTGCGCGTACACGCGTCGAAACGTGATCAAAATGTTCAGCGCTTCCTGTCTGGTGATCGAAAAGCGATCGGTATTTCAATCGTGAAAAAAAATGTTACACCGTTTCGTTACACCTGGCAACGCACGAAACTTCCATCCTTCATCCGAAATTACTTAAACTCCCGGAATTAATTCAAACGGGATTTCGAATCGCTTTTATCAAACTTTAAAGCAAACGCTCTGAAAAAAATGTAATATGAACTTATGAATATTCTCTATGGCTCTCTTGCTCCGCGCTCGATTTCGGAATACGCGGATCGTGAACGAGCGCGGAATTTCTACGAATTTCTCGGAATTTTTCCAGTCGTCCGAGCAAACGAAGTCTTCGTGATTATCTCGAGCGATTTTCCGCGAGCGCGTGAATAAAATTAATCAGTGTCGGAGGTAGTCAGACTTTCAAGGCGTTTTTATTACTTTTACAGAGAAAAGTTGCCCGACCTTTTTCACTGACCACTGACGCTGGGTCCATCATTTACCGTTACGCTGACAACTTTCTGTTCGTTTATAAATTCTGTTTATAACATTTATAACATCCTGAAAAATAAACTATAAATTTAAGAAGGTAAGTTCGGAGCGGGCCCAAGTTAATACTAAAACTACCGGCATGTAATGGGTACTTAATTTGAAATTAAAAGTGAAGTTAAAAAATAAATATACAAACGACAAAACATAAATTAGTACACACATTTATTCTTTATCTTGATGAAAATCAATTATGATTTCAAAGAATGTATAATACTTTAACGAAATGAGTACCTTATAATAAGAAACTTGTGGAGCGGTCATCTGACCGGTTTGGTAGTTTTAGTGTTAAGTCAAAATAAAATGGTGGACGAATAAAATGGTAGGATTCGAAAGATTTGTCTGTAGGTAACAAAACAACCAGAGTAGTTAGAGATATTAAAAATTTTCTATTGAATGATAAAACCAATATAAGGAATATAACTGTCATATAGATCGTTTTGAGTTGTTTCGTTATCGCATTTCCGTCGCGTTAAACGACCGACTTCCGCACACGAGGCACCTTTTATAGGAAGGATAAAAGAGGCCGGGAGATTTCATATAGATTGTCTGAATTACAAAGCTCGCCGAAGCGCAGGCTGGTAATAAAAATCGGCCCCGTATCTGTCCGTGCACGCGTCCCATCTCTTCTCCGCCCTTCGATCTCTCCTAACTCTTGCTATTCATCGAGCGACGATCGATTACAGTGCTTCGCGGACAATACCATTCAAAACAGTGCGAATTTCATTCTTTCGTTTCGTGCCCGCTCGCGGAACAGCCCCGACAAAAGCTCGCCAACAGAGCCCGATGCTTTCACATGTATTCCTCTCTTACTAGGCCGCGTAAGTCTTGCGTGAATTCGCGAACCTATCTGCCAACTTATTCGAACGTGGCGTTATTGCAACGTGATCTTTCTCATTGTTTCCACGTTCCGATGTACTGTAATTTATCGGGACCTGTTAATCCATTTCAATAAAATTCGAATTCATCCTCTTTCGAGTCAAACAACGGTCGATTAATGTACGAGAAAAATGGTCATTGGCCGCCATTTTGTGAACGCTACAATCTTAACATTTGTGTTAACTGTAAGATACTCAGGACCTTTTCTATTTTACGTTTCTTCTTTTCTTTTACGTAAGTGATAATATTGAGGAAAACATCGTTGGCCCTCATTCCAGAACGCGTAAAGAATATTCAGTAGTTTTTTGGCTGTAAAATAATAAATAGTTTAAACGTGACGGCTTGAAATTCTGGAGTGTCGCGCCACATGTGTACCTTATGAAATTTGTATGCAGTGTGTATACTAGCGGTATTCTTTCTAAGGTGCGACTTTTTTTCAGTTTAGAGAAACTAATCCAGTTTTCTGAACATAATTATATGACATTTTAAATCGAGGTTAAGTAAAAATAATTTTGAGAACATTAGTAATACGTTAGAGAAAGACAATGTCTGTGTATGTGACCACTGGTTGTTATAGTAAATGTATACTTAGGAAGGTTCAACAAATGAAACCAGTTTGAAACATGCTTCTTATGAAATTAGGTAATAACTAATTGACTGAAGCTTATTTTAATTTTGCTATTCATTGAACTTTGATACAAGTTCCGCAGAAAAATAAAGGTGGACGTTTAACGAAGACAGTAAACGCATTAAACAAGTACTTTCTGTCAGCTTTAAACCACGTTGGAAAGAATGATACACGTAAGTGCCTGTTCCTCCCCCGTGCAGGGTGGGAGAAAAGCAATTTTTCGGTTAAAAGTGAGTTCACGCAGAGTCTCGCGAAAAGTTAGATTATTAAAGTCTCTGAATGGCCGTGGAAGCTGTATTATCCGTGCTTTGGTTTACTTCGGATTAAGAAAGTTCGGCCTTAAGGGGTGGCTTTCGCGTCGAAGCCTCGGAGAATTATATAATATAACGATCCACGAATTTCCCGCGTATTGCGCGGGTAAAACAGAGAGACAAAATAAGATTATACTTCAAATTAAGTGGAAAACTTTTTCCATGTCAGCCGAATTAATAGTGTAGAGAGACTCGTTTCTGCCGGACGAGCTATCAAGGAGAAGCTACCGCGAGAGCGTGTTCCCAGCTACGTTCCTCTCGTTATATTTATGCGGCTCGAAACGTTGCTTTCCCACGCGAGGAGAATTACTCGCGTATCTCACGCACGCGCCTCTACAACGGCCAACAGAGGTGATCGACGAAATATCAGATCGTAGCCGATAAAAATGTCCTGCCTTCGCGGTACGTATGTAGCTACGTTTGTTCTCTCGCGTAATGGAATTATCGTTCCGCGGCAACCACGCAGCACGCGATACTTCGATTACGCCAAATGCTCCCTTTCGCGGCTACAACCCCCTACCTTCGCCACGTCTCGACATTGGCGTAACTACTCCTCCTCTATGGGGTGCGGCTCGACTTTTCAAATCATTTAACTTCTGCAAATTTGAAAATTTCGAGTTTGATCACTCTGAGATCACTTTGACATCTTTTGATGAATTCTGACGTTTGAGTATTTTTAAATTTTTGAAAAGGGAGGTAGGTTTAAAAATTGAGCCAGTTGGTAATTTAACAATATTGCTATTAGGGGATGTAGAGACTTAGGATTATAGGAGGTGAAAGACTTGGAAATTTGGAAATATTGAAATTAGGGGGAGTGGAAATATTAGTGTAGAAATTTGAGGGTGGAAATTTAAAAGTGTTAGAAGTAGGAGATATAAAAATTTAGATACACTGAAATTAAGAAAAGTGGAAATTTGGGATTATTGAAAGTAGGTTTGAGAATTTAGGTGTATTGAAATTAGGGGGTGGAAATTCAAAAATATAGAAATTCGGAAATTTGGAAACTTAAGAATGTTAGAATTAGAGAATGTGGAATTTTTGTTCATAAAAATTCAAGAACTTAGAAAGAGAATACCAGAAAACTTGAGAATCTAAAAATGATCAATACATTAACATCAAAATTTGTAAAGATGTTCACATGAAATTAGGTAATGATCCATCCCTAATCCTAACGTAAGTACGCCACTGCGTACGTCGTTCAATGCATGTAATTCGTGTACTCGAACGTGGCTGGAAACTTAGGTTGGTCAATTATGATCGACGCTTAAGGGGAGGAACTAACGAGCGGTAATAAGGGAAAAAAGATTAAAGGGAAGTCGACGAGTCGATTTACATTGTAAATCTGCTTTCCTACGTTACGTTTCTCATTCTCGTAGGAGATCGACCACTTTCGAAAGGTAAATCGTCGTCGATTTGCTCGCGAACGAATGAATCGTGAGGGGAAAAAGGAAGCTCGCCTTCTGTTGAATAGAACGCCGGGAGCTTGAATGACTCCGACTATTCCCGGTCGCCGAGAAGGAATTTCGTTCGGAAATCTTTCGACGCGAGACGACGCGACGTACGGACGCGTGCAAATAGCACCGGGTCCGAGTGCACGAGACACGAGTATCGTCTGGAATGACGCTTTCTTCCATTTACATGCTACCTAGGTTGGGGGACATTTATAGATCTCGACGTTAAGAAGCGTCGCTATGCGAACTTCCTTTCCTTCCTATCTTTTGCACGAGTCACCGAACATTATGTGTATATTCAGTGTTTAATAAAACGGGATGAGTCTCAATATCTACTTTTTTACCCTCTTCGACAACATAAATTATTATACCTTTCATAAGCATTAAGACACTTCTGATCTATTTGTATCAGCACATTTACATTTGCAGTGGAAGTGTAATATCTTAACACTAAAACAACCAAACCGGTCAGATGACCGCTCCACAAGTTTCTTATTATAAGATGCATATTTTGTTAAAGTACATTCCTTGAAATCAGCATTGATTTTCATCAAAGTAAAGAATAAATGTGTGTACTAATTTATATTTCGTCGTTTATTTATTTATTTTTTAACTTCATTTTTAATTTCAAATTAAGTACACATTACATGCCGGTAGGTTTAGTGTTAATAATTTGTTACATATTATAAAGAAGTGATAGCTCGTTTAGAATATAAATATGTTTTGTGATCTTTATAGATATACATACATATTTATATATGTAGTTTAGTTGCACACTGCTCTTGGTTATGCTAATACGCTTTCAATTAATTTTCCCATCTCAAAAAACAAGAGCACATCCCGGTGTCACCACTTGTTTAAAGCGCGAATTTTTGCCAGCGAATACCAGTGATCCTCGTGACAAAGAGCGATCAGCGTAGCAGAGTATGAGAACGTGAATATCATACGGAAGAATAGGTGTGTCGCCCGAAGGCAATTTGTCGCGAAAACCTTGCCGCTCAATCCGAAAGCAAAACACGAAGCTCGCAGAGCAACGTCCTGCAAACGATGTGTACGCGGCCTTTTTGCGCCCTTTCTGTGCGTGTGCTTCTCGTCCGCGCCGTGAAAATATTTCACATATTTTTGTTAGGAATTAATCCAACCCGTAATACTCGTTGGCCAGCGTGTTCACCGCTGAAAATTCTCTTGACAAACAACCCTCTTGGCTGCATCCCGGCTTACTGAAGGGCGCGACAGGGTGTTTGTACCTCGCGTGTGTACGTGTAGAAACGCGGGATCCGACGAAATGGTCAACCTCGACAACCCCTTCAGCCCTTTAAACACGCGCGCGCGCGCGATCCGCAGAATGGAATTCCTCAAGTTTGTCCAGGGTAGAGAAATTAGTTGGAGCGACGTAATTGCTCGAATGTATGCGTTCGGTCGTTAACGTTATGGCACCTCTCATTACGCTCCTAACAGCAGCTGACACAAACAGCGGACGAGTTTATCTCGCGTGTTCGCGGCGACAAAAATTTAAACGGTGACCTGGGAGATCCCAGAAAAATTCGGCAATAAATTGGTGTCACTTTAGGACCGAAAGGTGGGTGGTACGAGTGTAACTTCAAGCGGTGCGAATAGAGGGTGAATTAGTGCAAGGAGTTTTGATTGTCTTGATTTTTCTACACAGTGTTTATGAGCATCTATTTAACTAACTAACTACTTGTAAGTAAGTATAAGATTCACCGTAAAATATGGACTAGTCCATCTCATAAGCCTGATACAAATTTAGAAACTTTCAAAGTTAGAAAATTGTAAATTTTTATATAATCATGTTCTCTATGTTCATCACAGTAATATCAGATTTGTGCCATTCTGTAGCTTAGTTCCGAATGTGTTAATATTAGAATTGAAGGAAGGTAATATTGATTAATATTAATGTTATTGTACAGAAGCAGAATAATTTCGCAATGGTCAAAATTTCGTAACGATCGTTACTCGAGATTGACACGACCAATGAACACCGGCAAATTATTGTCATTCCATTGGGTCATCCCGTTAGTCATGATTAAGCAAATTTCATACCCCGGCTATTAATATTAGAGCGGTTGACCGCACGATGTCCACAAAATTCCCCTGGCTAGTATAGAATGCATATACTGACCCGACAACTACCCGCCACTAGCAAACTTCCTGAAGTTGATTAAACCGGAAAAGGCTTCGGCTACCGGTGCGGCGCAACGCGTTGAGACGGCTTTATTTCGGCCAATTAAATAATTATTAATCCAATATAGACTGGCGTGACAAACTACTGTTAGATGAAAAACTGTCAAGCTACATATAATGTCAACCTTTCGAACAATAGCAAATAGCATTTGCCAACAACATTTGATGAATATACATTTAAGCAATTTTTTATAATGGAAGAATAGTAACATAAGTATAAATGTAGAATTGAATTAGGTCTAACTGCATCATGTTATAATAAAAATTAATTAACTTCAAAATTTTTCAAATTTACGTATGAATCGATACACTACTGACAATTTTGATTAAACAACATACTGATCCTCATTTGCCTTCAACTTCTTAACCATTAATTTATATACAACTAACAATCAACCCTCTTTTATTAAAATGAACTAATATGTAAAAGAAATATTAATTTGAAAATTTAGATTATTTTTAAACAAAGAATTTGTGTAATAGATTATTTTTTAACAAAGAATTTGTGTAATAGATTATTTTTTGAAAGTATTAGAATTCAAATCGAAGACTCATTTCAATGCGTAGGCATAACCGGAAAGGGTTTGTAGATTTATCGAAACTATCTTCAGATACGTTGGAAAGCTAGATCTCTATAACATCGACAATGTTAAACATGCTTGAAAATACGAACAGGAGGTCTTTGCATACATCTGCCAGGAAGCCTATGTTCTGTTTCAAGGAATGGCGCTTGCAATAAAAAGTTTGCGGCACTTATATAAAGTATACAATGGAAGTAGAGCAAGTGTATATTCGGCACTTCGCGTGCCGATCGTTCGAATATCAGTTGCTCAAACGACACAAAGGCATTATTATAACACTGAGAGTAAGTAAATGCGTGAAACATAACCTTTCAGGATGGAAACATTCGTAGTTCCTACGTTCATTGAGATAGAATTTTTGAATTATTATATTTTGATAAAAGAAAACTTAATTTGATAGTCGTGGCATTAGTAATTTGTTGAATAACAAGATTTTGAGCGTAAAGTTTATATTTGTTGGTGTAATGAAAATGATTAATAAATTAATGTTTTTATAGCGCATAGACCAAAAATAACAGGTAGTTTAACAAATATACAATCTGCTGGAGGAACTGTACAATCTCTAACACAAGATGGATTAGATAGTAGAAAAATAGACGAAGAACAAAAGGAAGAAGCAGAAGAGAAAGAAAGACGAGAGCAATCACAAAGGCTACTTAAATATAGTTTTACATTTTTGGGAGTATTCACCACTGTCGGATTGTCCTATATAATATATAATTTAACAAGGTCCAAATACGATGAACATGGAAATATTATTGAAGATGAATTTTCAAATTTACCGTTCTATGAAAGAATTTATAAAATGCTCAGAAGAGAATTTACTTATTACTCTAAGGTATCAACAATCCCTATTTATTAAATTTTATAGTAAATTTAAGCAGAAGTTTTAAGTTGCTTAATTTTTTTATTGGACTAATTATTTCAGATGGTTCAAGAACCTAGTAGAGATAAGTTACTTCCAGATCCCCTCAAGTATCCTTACATTCAGCCACCATACACTTTGGTATTAGAATTAACAGATGTACTTGTGCATCCTGATTGGACAGTAAGTAATATATTTTTTGAAATGTATCTGATGTTATTTCATACAAACATTTATTTGTATTGATTGATAATATAGTATGAAACTGGTTGGAGGTTTAAGAAACGACCTGGAGTGGACCAGTTTCTAGAAGCAGTAGCTCCACCACAATTTGAAATTGTTGTATATACAGCAGAGCAAGGAATGGTGAGTATTCTTGATTATTACTGAAAAATAATTTATATTATTTTGATATATTATTTATTTATTAAATTTTTAGACTGTTTTCCCTATTTTGGATATCTTAGATCCTAATGGATATATCATGTACAGATTAGTGAGAGATACAACACGTTTTGTAGATGGTCATCACGTTAAAGATTTAGATGCTCTTAACCGTGATCTCAGAAAAGTAAGTAACTTAATTTATGATTTGTATATAAGTTAAATACATGCTTAATTTAATACTTCACAGGTGATAGTAGTTGACTGGAATGCGCAAAGTACAAAATTTCACCCTGAAAATACGTTAAAATTACCCCAGTGGACTGGAAATGACGATGATACAACAATGTATGATTTAGCTGCATTCCTAAAAAGTATGTTTCTTTCAACAAATTTATATTTGCTTTATGCATGCAAATAAACTATTACATAATCGGCCTCACGGAATAAATATTTTTCAGCTATATTAGCAACGAACGTTGAAGATGTACGAGAAGTTCTCGACTATTATAGGCAATTCGATAATCCATTACAAGTTTTTAGAGAAAATCAACGAAAATTATTGGTAACAATTAAACTGATATTTTTTGTTAGTATTGCATAAACTAAATATATTTATAAATTATTCAATGTTTTTAGATGCAAATGGAAGAAGAAGAAAGTAAAGCACAACAAGAGAGTACTAAAGCTCTTACGTCGAAGTGGAAACCATCTTTCCGCTAAATCGTATCGCAAAATGCAATGTTGTAGATTACAAAACTTGTAAATTATTATTAACATGTTCATTCATTTTGTCAATGCATATTACATGTAATTATTGTACAATTTTTACTATAAATAAATAAACAAGTAATACGTATATCGAAATACTGTATATACTTTTATTTTTTTCGTATATTTCTTTTTTTAGATTGTGTTGTAACTTTAGGTAAGAACAGTTCTTGTAATGCATTACTGTCATCTAGCTGAGTTATGTCTACTTCTTGAGACACGCTTATTAATTCTTGGCTATTCATTGGCGTTGCCACGTTATCTAATTCTTCTTGCGATAATATTTCTTGTTTTGTGTCAGCAGACTTCAACCAACTCAAAACTTTTTCATGAGGTGCAGCCGTTAAAGGCAATGGAACTGTTTCACCTACATCCCACACAACTAAAAGTTCAGGTGCTAACAAATCCGTGTAAGAATTTAATTTTTCAAGAGATTGCTTCCAACTCATTTCAACGTCATCTGAGTCATGATCTGTACATTTTAACTTTAATTTTTTATTGGTGAAACCTGCAATGTTAATACATACATAAAATACACAGAATCACTTTTGATAAAAGCATTATTTTAAGGATTACTTACATTCAAAAATATGTTGCATATTCGATTTTTCGGACATAGTAAGAGGCACTATAGTATCTGGTTGCACTGATATTGCTTTTTCCCAAGAATTCAGAATGCAATATGACTTAGAGTTTACACAGGAGTAAGAGTTTAATGCAGTATCATGCGTTATACATTGATAAAATATATCACCTAAGAATATATTTACATTTAATTTTATACAAATAAAATACATAGTACTAAGATAATACACGTACCAACAGAATTTTGAAAAAATAAAAATATATCTCCCACGCTATTTTCAATCATATAACAACCACTATTGCATAATTCAAATCTATCTCTTAGATATGGATTCAGGCACATTCCCTGCATTTGAGATTCATTCAGCGTTTCCATAATATTTGGAGGGATAAATGGAAAATTAAACGAATGTGTAATTATATCGCTCGCCCATGTATTTAAAATTATTGTACTTTCACCAGATATTTGACTAGATAACATAAGAAACTCCTTGTCTTCTCTGAAAATAGTTATTATGTGTATTTCTTGTTTTAATTATATTCAAATGTATTTAAACAAATAGCTAAGTAAATTTTTGTACCTATTTACGGTATGACCCATAAGTGGCGGCCCTTTGAATTGATGTGTCCATTTTTGTTGAACGCATTGTTTAGGCGAACGACTATCACACATTAAGACACTGTGATAAGTTCCAATATATCTACAAAAAGTATTTCTACTGGCAACATCTAATGACAGACTTTCACATTTTTCCAAATGAGATTTTGGACATAATGTTAATACTGGTCGTTCAAATGGAAGCTATAATATATTGTGTGCACTTGTTATCAATTTGAATCAATATATCGTGTAGAAAATGTTTGAAGAACAATTAATAAAAATGCTTTTACCCTAGTATCAAGATAATGAAGACAACATCTATCTACATATAAAATAATATCTGGATCAATTAACTGAAACTTCACATTTGCCCATACATCATCTGTTACAGTAGTTTGCTGTACAGAATGACAGCTTATACCTTTCCTACAAAAATAAAAACAAATATGAATCTTATTTCTACACAACACATATACTCACATTACTATACATACATTTTAGTTATATCCCATAATATTACAGATCTTTTTGCACTTGCTGTACAGTAATGGTTCTTATTAATTAAATGTAGATCTGCACTAACATAAGGAACTTTTGATGGTTGCATATGAATCTCAGTAAGATTGCATTTATTATCATATTCAGATAGTGTATAAAAATTACAATGATGTTTGTATCTGCCCAAAATCATACATGTATCTTTATTAATAATGTGTTTCAATTCATACAATGTTCCATCAAGTTCACATTTTGCTCCCTTTTGTAATAAAGGTTTCCATAAAAATTCTTCCACATTTTCAATAGGTGCACTTACTGTAAATATATCATAATAAAATTACAGCATAATTTATATTTTCTCATAATTTATATTTAATTTATGGTAGCTATACCTAAATCTCCCATAAATGGAAAAAGTAAGATATTTTTATCATGATACTGTACATAATCTAGTGTGCCACCAGAATAGTACCAATTATAAACCTAAAACAATTTGTTTTTTTTACTGTAATATAATAATTTTATATATGGAGTTACCTTACCCCTTCAAAATAAGGGTCTGGATCCTTGTCCATTGTTCCAGCTAGATCTGCTAGATATTTTGGTACTTTAGCAGTATCTGTACCTTTATCATGTTTCCATTGTACATCTTTTTTATATATTAACTTTAAGTCTATGCAAATATTTTAATTCATGATCACAGGATTTTTTGTAAATTTCAATATGTTCACTAAAATATAAAATACCTTTCTCATGCTTAGAATAATAATGTTTCATTCTTTTTATGTCATCATTTATATGATTTTTAACAGTAACCAATTCCAATACTGGGTCTTCTTCATTTAGTACTGCATAATTTATATATTCAGTTATAATTTATAATTCAGTTATTATTTGTCCTATTGAAAACTTAATAAAGTATTATGTTGAAAAATTAAAATGCTTACCACTTCTTGGTAATCTAGCAGGAGGCAATAAAGGTTTAGGTAAATCACAGTGGTAAGGGTAATCTCGATACTGTTCTACAATAATTTCTAAATCTGCCTCATCCACAAACAAATTGTTGTGTAAATTATATCCTGGTACTAAATAATGAGGATAATGCTTTAAAAATGTTGGTTTTAATTTGTCTTTTAAATTTGCCTCTGCACGTTTATATGCTTTTGATGTTAAAATACTTTGTTCCTCCATTTCAATGATTTTTTTTTAATATTCTATTTCACGGAAATAAACTTGTTTTACAAATATCATAATAATTTCACATTTATGTAGTTATTTTTATTACAATTATCATTGTTGTATTTCTGCAACTCCACTTTACTAACCTATACGCTGTTTACATTATACATTATATATATACAAATAAGAAAATATTTCATTCTTAATTAACACTTTGTCGTATATTATTTCTACAATATTAAAACAGTAAAATCAGTTTTGGAACGATTGACAATTCATTATTAGTTCTTATAGTATTTTCAAAACATGTTACAGTTTCACCAAGGTATATTAAATTCATACTCAAACTATAGTAAGATTCAAGAAATATATTCGACTATGTATTTGTACATAATAATTCACAATTACATGGTTTTGATATGGAAATAAACACAATGTGATTTTCAAATACATTCAACATTTGCTTTGTTGTTTTCTTTAATTATTTCATTTATGTAAAGGCGTGCAATATACTGCCACAATAACTACAATGTTGTAAACAAGATAATACATACATGTATAAAATTGACATACGGTACAATTTAAAGTAATAGCAAAGTTGAGTATTCATTAATTTGTAAATTTGATACAAATTGGTTGAAATATATAAAATAATAAATACTGTTGATGGCATAAAATAGCTATCACAGGATTAACTTCAATCTCACACCACATTGTCTTACACATAATATACGTACAAATCTCTACATTTTCGTTGTTCAAATGAAACACTTATTATTGCTTCATGTTTAATATGTGTATGTATTTTAAATGTAGAATTCAAATAGATGATGTAATTGCGTGTTTAACAAATTATACATACTATAGAATTCAAGCAATAAAAATTATTGGATTTACACAAAATGTTATAGTACTACTGAATTTCATTAAAGATATTAATGAAATAAAATACTAACTGTTTTTATTTCACACTGTTTAAATACTGACATTTACCATAAAAAATATCTATAAGAAAGTGATACATTTTCTTTATTAAATAATTTAACTAATGCTTTTTATGTGCTTCAGCTATAAATGTTCTGAAAAAGTGATATAAATATTAATAAGTTATTAGTATTGCCAATGACTTAAGCACAACTAATACTTACTTAATGATATTAGGTAATTCCTTATAGCGGCATATATATTTATGACCGAGACCATACGAAGCATCTATTCGTATTAATTGAATACAATTTGTACTATTGCCATGATAATTTATAGCTGCTTTGTATAACTAATAACATATACATATACATCAAGTTTATTATAATATTAATATTATAATGTTTTGTAAACTTGTATCCAGAAATAATATTATACCTTTTCACCCAAAGAAAATGGTACAATACCATCATCTTCTGCATGTAATATCATTACTGGACACTGAATCTTTTCAATATGTTTATCTGATTCAAATCGAAGAAAATTATTGTAAAATGGTTCAACAATTACCCAATGGAACCATGGTAAATGTTTAAACACCTTTAAAATTTAAAGACATATTTTCAACATATTTGATATAACAGAGTTATTGAAATGCTATTTTATATTTAACATCTTAAATACCTGTGCCAGAGGATGTTCACTTAATTCATCAGCAATATTATTAAATGGTGATTCTAGAAACAACCCTGCAGGCTGTATATTTTCAATTGCTAATAATGCTAATACATGAGTAGAAACCCTACAAACAAGAGACAATAAAATTTATAAATATTACTACTATAAATATTACTCTATTATGAAATAAACTCTCACCCAGTGCCTAAGGAATGTCCCCATACAAAAACAGGAGCTGTATTATTCACTACTTCTAGCAACCACTCAAGGATAAATTTGCTGTCAATAACTACTCCTGATTCAGAGAGCTCTGCTTCTTCACTATCACCATAACCTGCATTTATAAATTATACAATTATAAGTAATTATAATTTTCATTTTCTGACCCTAAAGTTTTATATGCCCACCTCTATAATCAAAGCATATAACATGGTAATCTAAAGACTGAAATAGTTTATAAAGTTCTAACCGATGGTTACTTGCTCTGTTACCACTATTACCATGCATGTATAGAAAAACAGGTCGTGTAGCATTTCTTAAAACAGCTTCATAATCATCATCAGTTGTGATAGCAGAATCATTTAATAGGGATTGAGGTAACACCTGCCTAAAAATATATTTTACATATTACTATCATGTAACATAGGTAACATTACTTACATAATTTTAAGTTAATTGTATGTAATTACTAACCATAGTCCTATTTTTACTTGCTGATTTGTTGTTAAATAAAAATTTCTTGTTCCTTTCATACCAACTGATTCTGGGTTTGAAAAATTTACATTAAGTGGCCATTGCACTGAAAATATAAAATTAATGATGTTTGAAAAAAAAGTATTAAATATTTTACATTTTATATTTCTTACAAAATTTTTAAAAATTTGTTTACTTACCAAAATTTAAAAACAATATCTTCTTTTGTATAGCACAAGAGTAATGAAATATAATAGGCAAAATTCCAAATATTATAAAGTATATAATTAAGGACACTGCCATCACCCAAATTAGGTGTCTGTAATCAGTGTTATATGTTTAAAATTTTATATTATAAACAAACCAGAAAAAATAATGTATTATTTCTTAAAATTTGTATTTACCTAAAAAAAAACTTTTGATTTTGCTTACTGTAGAGAAAATTAATTACAAATCCAAAATACAAAATTTTAAATATACAAATGCTTATCATAGACACAAGCATATATAATGATCTCTTTCTAACATTTATGACCATTAATAAAGTATAAAAACATGATAAAATGTATAAGTTTATACCTTATTAATTTGATAGGAGGTTGACGTGTATATTTACAATTTAAATGATGATTACTGCACATTATTTAATGCATTTACTTTAATAACTGCTCATGTAAAATGCAATTCAAAACTATGTAAATTGAACTTTGTATGTATAGAATATTCTTTTTTCCATATACTCAATGAAAAATATCAAAAATTTACTTGTTATTTTATAATGCATTTTCATATAAGTTCCATTATTTTATTTCTTTTGCAACATCTTGTGTACTATAATAAAAAAGTTAATAACTTAAAAGATTAAAACATAAAAAAAAAACTTAAATAATGAAAATATAAATTCAAAGATATTTATCACGCATTCTATACAAAATATGCAAGTTCTAAATAAAATAGTTCTACTCAGTTATGAATATTTGATTCACTAGTTATTTTTGTTAGTCTAATTATTAGTTTATTTAATATATAAATATTTAGAGTACAGTTCACTTATTACTTATTCAACAATAAAACTACTTTGTTAAAATATTAAAATGAGGGTACCTTCTCTTTGATACAAAGAAATTTGAAAGTTTCATTGCATTTCTTAGTTCTACATTTCCAAGAGATTTTTAATAAGTTTGTGATTTTATTTAGAATATAAAAGAAAATTCACAAAACAGACATTAAATGAAGTAACTTACATTCCAAAATACCAATTATCAAGAATGGTGGAAGCAGGCAATATTGTTGATAGTAGAAAAGTTGATTGCATATTTGTTAGTAGCTATCAAACTTACAGCACCTTTTTAATATCCCCTTTTAATATAATTTACTTGTGTTAAAGTCCTTGCAAGCTATTATTATATACAAGTGGTCAGATGCAATATAATTATTTATTATATTTACAGAAGTGTAATTATATCCACATATAGAAGTTACATTTCACAGCAAAACATGTTTATTCATACTGATAATGACATATGTCTATATCAGTAGTGACAAGTTATAAACAAATGTTAAATCATTACATTATATAAGTTTATACAAGTATATAAAATTAAGTTAAATAAATACTTTTGTGAAACATTTATACATACCATATTCTGCTAAATGCAATACTTTATTCTAATTTTAAAATTTGTTAATATAAATTAATATTTTTTAACATAGTGGTAATAATTACACTTTATTATTATATTAAATATAGTTTAAGCTTAACTGATAATACTGGTTTATTGACAATCTTAATATTGTTTGGTGTCCTAAGTATTGTGTCATAAATGACAAATCCAAAACAAGAACAAAGAATTAGATAAATAAATACCGAATACCTTTTTTTAAAGCGTTTCTTTGGTAACCAATACAACATAATAATAATAAATTAATAAAATTCAATTTAAAAAAAGTATTCCCATCAACGAAATACGGAGACAGCGATTTATATAATTGCACTTGTCGTAATCACAAATCAAATAAATAAGCCGTTCTCCACTTTCTCTTCAGGGTGGCAAATCTTTTAAAACTGTACATTTTCATTCCAAATATTGCAACAACGAAAAAACTTTATCTAAATTGTTTGTTTTCATTATACTGAATGTTTCGCGATAAATGAATACACACAGTTAAATGTAATGAAAGAATATTATAAACTATCTCTTTGACATTTCTGACGTATAATATTTAATGCGAATATTAAAGATGTAATATAGTCAAAATAATACATTATTTTACGCAAAATACAAATTATTGTAACGATAAATGTTTGAATTATATATTTGTATACAATATTGTAATTTTGATTTACTGTTGTTTTCGGTATTTTCATTAACAAATATGATTACTAATCTTTTACAGACATAATAGAATATAATATGATAGAATAGAACAGTGGAATTCTATCTTTTTCTTTAACTCACGAATTGTATTTGCAATTTGATTGGTTACTTACTTCAATAATAAACAGTATTAATAAAATGTTCTGCAAGTACAGATGCGTTAACAATGTTCTTTGTTGATACATCTAATGTATCAATGTAATTTAATGTTTTCAATGTAATTTATCTGATAAACATACATGTCATTTTTAACATATTCATGCAATTCACTGTTAATACACTTGCAGTACTGAAATCTGCCAACAGTAAAAAGTTATAGCCGCTTTCAATTACTGTTTGTAAACAGATAAAATCGTATAATTTTAAAACGTGTGCAGTGTATCAAATTTTACAAATAAAGTATTGTAGACGAGATTAAAATTTGTAAGGTAAAGCCTAGTTACTCTAAAAATAAAAATATCAATCCTAACCTATTTTTGAGAATATCATTTCATACATGTATTAAATATATACTTTATTCTCATTATTTTTTCATTTGTAATTACAGATGAGTCGTAAAGAGGCATTATCTCAGTTTATTCAACAAATTCATGGACGTCCTGTTGTTGTAAAACTAAATAGTGGCGTAGATTATAGAGGTAAAAGGTTTAATCCTTAACAAAATTTGATGAAATAACAAACATTTTATTAATAAGTTAATCATTATTTTACAGGTGTTTTAGCTTGTCTTGATGGTTACATGAACATAGCACTTGAACAAACAGAAGAATATGTAAATGGTCAATTAAAAGATAAATATGGTGATGCTTTTATTCGTGGAAATAATGTATTATATATCAGTACACAAAAGCGTAGAACTTAACTAAAAATAAATATATAATTCGTATAAAGTTTTATTTATTTTAGGTTAAATAAGTCTCTTTAGTTTTTAATAATAAATCATTTATTAAACATGTCTCCTAAATTCTACAATAATACTTAGAAAGTCTTTTCATAATCATATTATAAATCGTATAGTAATATTCTTATTTCAAGATCCATGATTTTCATTTATTTGGGAATTAATCTCACATTCTTTGCTTTCTGAATTTTGAGATATTTTAGATGTTTGTGTGGTAAATGAATCATTTTCAAATTGCGAATCTTCTGCATCTTCTAATTTCTTTTTCTTAGCTTCTTCAATTTCCTTAAGTCTTGAAAGTCTCCTTTGAATAGCTTGTTGCCTATTTCGTTCTATACGCTCTTTCATCTCATCGCTCAATTGTGAAGCAGAATTCACATTTGCTGGTTGTGAATTCTTGGTGACATTAGACTGTGACAATAATGCATTAAATGTATCTTCATTATTAATGGATGTATCAGACAATGTTGATTGTTGCATAACTTGTTTTTGTTTCTCTATTTGCTCAGCAATTAGCATATCAAATTCATCAATAGGTTCATCTTGCTCTTTGTCTTCTTCTGCATCCATATCATCCTGAGTAGTCAGATTATCATCTGCACTTATCATATCTTGTCGATATTTTTTAATAAACACCTGAAGATCTTTTTTAGAACCCAATTTCTCCACTTTTTCAAGAAAATCATCAAAGTCTAATTTAGGGAATAGTCTATGTCCCCAATGCTCCATCCTTTTCATGACTCTATCTAAATCTAATTTCTCATATCCTTTTCCATGAAATTTAAAACCTTCAAAATACTTTTCGATTGTATGTATTCCTTTAGGGCCTTTCAGACGTTCTGTATTTAATTTAGGTATAGGATTTCTTACAACATGTTTCACGGATGTTGTTGGATCAACTCTTCGGGCAGTTTCTTCTTCATTTTCTGAACCAATATCTTCATTTTTTTTAACATCAACCTGATCTTCATCAGAATCTTTATTTTCATATTCAGCTAATATATCATCTTCATCTTCATCATGATCAGAAGTATTCGACAGCATTGGCATATTCAACAAATTGCTCCTCACTTGTTTTTTATATATAAGAAATAGTAATTGTTCACTGAACAGTAAAATTCTTCAAAAACTTTTGTGAATATAAGTGTATGAGTACAAATTTTTAAACCTAGCTTTTCCTCTTTCGGCAGTATTTGTGCGTAACGGTATCCCTGACCGTCAATAGTATATTGGTTATGTTTTACAACAAATGCATTTGATACTTTACTTAAAACTCGTTGTCATTTTGAGAATCATAACTGGTATTAGCTTCTTCCATAAATTTATCAAATTCTCCGCTTGATTTATTCATTCGTTCCAAAAGCGACACCAATAACTTTTTATTCAATCTATCGGTTTGTGTAATTTCCCGTACAGCAGGTTCATGGTTTGTTATCGGAGGACGTTCTATTGTTCGTAACTTTTCCAATGTGTCGTTTTCTTCTTTTATTGGTGTGCCTGGCATTTTGATTAATCGCTCGAAATGTCAAGGTTTTAAACTCTTAAATACGACTTTCTTTTAAACAATTTTGCGCGATCACCAGTAATTACTCGTATCAAAATTGTTTAACCTATAGGTGTACTGTTATCCTCTGCGCATGTATAGGTATCATAAAAAATTGAGATTCTATGCGCGCCATTCGCCACTTCAGTTTAAATATTATGATTTATTTAATAACTACAAGTCACTTTTTATTTTAAATATCTACATTTGCTTTAAATTTAAAATAAGAAACGTAAAGGAGTAGATACATATTTTTAAATGCTACAATGTATATCTAAATAATTATTTTTCTTGAAGTACTTTATTTACGAACATAATCGTGCTATTTTGGTTTGTCAAGCGGGGTTGTGCATAACACGATAGAAGCAAATCTTGTGCGTATTATACCAAAACATTGTAGTTAACTTAGGTTGGGGTAAGGTTAGGTCTTTTGTTCATGAACCTCACAGTGAAAAGATTTTAAAATAATCTTGCTTACATTCCGAAAGATAAGCGATGAGAGCTCCAATTTTAAAAGAAATTCTACATTTTTGTTCCCATTATTTAATTAATTTATTCTACATATTATATCTATATATACACACCCTATTTTGAAGGAAAAATAATTTAATACCGATATTCTTAATTAATTCATAATAAATTATGTAAAAATAAGCTATCCAACGGCATTCATGTCATACTTTTAAAGAACACGGTAAGGTTAAGAG
The DNA here is from genome assembly GCF_050947335.1 of Megachile rotundata. Classification (NCBI taxonomy): domain Eukaryota; kingdom Metazoa; phylum Arthropoda; class Insecta; order Hymenoptera; family Megachilidae; genus Megachile; species Megachile rotundata. The sequence goes on along the minus strand of NC_134991.1, from coordinate 5,795,361 downwards.
GTTATGTCACAAACAATTGAAACATAGGTAAAAAGAGACTTATGATTGAAAAAAGAAACGTTATAAACTTCTTGTGTTATAAAAACATGGTATTTACATATTTTTACATAGCAATCGATACATCTTTGTTTCGTAAAATTATAAATGTGACTTTTGAATCTGTTTTCTGTACTTGTTTAAAACGGTACGTAAAAAGTTTTTTCAAATGACTTCTCCGATGACCGCGGTATATTTCTGTAGCGTTGAATCCCGGCCACACGTTACACTATTACTACCGTTTGTTTCATACAACAGATTCCAAGTCTTGTCGGTTCAACACAAGTCTGTGGATTAGCGCGGTAAACTCGGCATATATCGTCAGTATCATAAGAACATTCGTGCCACGCGGAGTAACCGGGTGAAAGACCAACAGTTACAACTTTATAACTCGTACACTTTTGAAGATACCATAAAATACCAATTAAAAAACAATCAGGTATGTTTTAAACGAGACAACAAACTGCGTATAAAGAATTAAATGGTGAATTCCAATTCAAGACCTAATAGAACGACGATATACATTTTCGTCGCGTTAGGTTGAACGTGGAAAATGATTATTTCGTATAAATTATTTACATATTTAAATGTATAGTTCGAACGTTTTCACTGACTTAGAACCTTGTTAAACAAACATTTTTATTAACAAATAGTTTTACTTTTTTTTCTATAGTGTGTCTAAAATATAGGCACACACGTATATATAAAAATTGAAAACTCAGTAATACAGAAAAATTGTATTTACTTTAAAATATTGTATAGATTTCGGTAACGACATGACAGGATGTAAGAACTCTTCTCGTTTTTAGGTGATTGTTGTTCGTATGTTACGGTTTTGAATGTTAAGACTTTTAAGGTATAATAATGAAATCGTATATTCAATTGATGTACCGGTCAATAAAAAAATATAAAATCTAACGATATTACTCAACTATTTCATTGTTTACCTTTAAACATAACGCGAGTCATTGATTGGTGCATTTGGATGTTTCACGAATCGTATGTTCGTTTCGTCCGGGAGGCGGACCAATCACGAACGTTAACGTCAATGGAAAAACGCAATGATTCTACCTGTCAGATACCGCTAATATTCACTATAGATCACGTAGTATAGCATCATCAGATGTTCGGCGTCGAATAATTGTCAAATGTTACCTTAATTTCTACGTGTTTATTTTTTAACCTTTCTACTTTTTTATGTCTTGCTTTCTATTTTTTCGTTCTTTCAACCACTTCAAATTTGTCCCGGTATAACATGTATGCTTTTTTTATGTAATAACAACAGGTATAGAATTTGTCTTTCAGAAAATTCCGAAAATATTATATACGTTAAGAATTTCAAAGAATTTTTGAATATCATTTATATGCGCATTAAAAACAACCTTTAACTTGAATGCCATTTATGTATCTAAAAGATCGATTTGAATAGCAAGTCATCAAAATAGGTATATTAATCGTATGATTGTACGTCGTGGTCTAACCAAAAATAGTTGAACAGCGAACGGTAACAGAAGCAGATTTTCTTCGAGAAAGAGCATTTGTTAGCCGGCCAAATAATTAGCTATACATTATACAGTCAATGGTAATATCTATGTATGTACTTACATCTAATTCACTTCATTATAAGCGAAATAGTATAATTTATAATTCTGTCAAATCTGCACAAATAACAAACGAAAAACATTAACATTAAAAAATCATCAGTACCTCTTGTCGATTGTATCTTTTCTTTATTAATAAAATAAATATCTTAACTGAAACCCAAAATCATTATATCCATAGTAGAGGGTGATAATGGTACGATACTTAATCGTGTAAAATTAAGTAAAAACAACGATTTAACCTTTGAAAACAAATACTGATTAAAATATTCGGCGTTATAGATAATTTAATCCGTGGACAGATTAAGTATTGCAACATTTTTTTAATTAGCGCTTATTCGCCTTTAAATGTTTACCCTTAACGGTATTAAATACTTACAATGTTATAGACAAATATTGATCCTGACATATGCGCTGTTGGCTAAAAGCAGTTCGTATCGTAAGATGGCACACGCGATATCGCGTGATGCAATATTTAGAGTTGTTAATTTAATTGGTAACAATAATTAAGCGGAGTAAAACATGTTAATTATTCACTTCATTCGATGAGTTACTTTCGTAATAATTTTATAATTATAAAATCTCGTTTTATTTATATAAAAATTAAAAATTATGTAAATACAGTTATTAATGAAAGTTTATAGTATTTATTTATCGAGACGTCGCATGATGGATAGCAATGAAAATCGTTTTCCTTCAATAGATTTATAAAGCAGATTATTCGAGCACAAAGACCCACTTTCCGTCTTCGAATGAAACACTGGCGTTTAACGGTATCATTCTGAATAGAATGCGGCGAAAGAAAACCACAATAGAAGAAAACTTCCGTCACGATGTTATCACACCATCAATTGGAATTTTTAAACCGTATCACAAAGCAATTAAGCTTCTTGATTACTGCCGAAGTATCTACTATACTTCTCACAATTTTATAAGCCGAGACCTACTTTCAAAAATGCTAATTTTTCATGACTCACTGCGTGATGTACTATTTTTCGAAATCATCAAATGAACAAATTCCAAGGTCCCCAAATATCAATATTCCACTTTCAGATTTTAATATTAAAGGGCTTTGATTTCGAATGCTACCTTAACATTTTTTACAATCAATAAAGTTTACGAACAGCATTAGAAAGTCCTGTAAGTTTTTTTATGCAAATTTTAATGCGATTAACTTTTGACCGGGCAAAGTACAAAGTAACCTAATTTTAATAACTAAGCAGATAGCGTTCGATTATTGTATTATCTATGATTTTTTTTTAGGATAAATCGTGTTCGGTACATTTGGTTGATTTATAGTAATACACAAAAGAGTGACGTGTTTCAGAAATGAATATTTACTACGGTTTTGATTTCCTGCGTTTCATTTTCGAAAATTACTGTACTTACGGCGTAACACGTATTTGGAATTAATTGCATATAAGACCGGCACTTTTTGTTATTTGCGCCTTGTCAATTGCGTAACATCAAAGTACTGTTTACGATTCCGATGTACAGAATTTTGTTGTTACCTCTTTTCTAAAGATACACTTTGGACGCGATAAGTATAAAATTACATAACTTATTGGACTTCATTTTTTTCTTAGTCGCCCGTCATTTTCATGGCATTTTAGTGCTAGTGATTTATGGACTTATGTCATTTTTTTATCTTCGGTTAAATGAAAATAACTGTGTTAAAAATTGATTGTCGGTAGGTGTTAAAATGTTTGTTATTGACTAATCAAATTATACAACGTCGCTCAGGTGCCTTACTTACATACGTTGAATGAGAAACTTAGTATTTGACGATGGTAAAACACGTGATATTGCAAAGTTCTTACGAAATATTGTGAAACGATCCATAGTTTATACTTATGGACCTGATAATGACGGTACAGATATAAATTAGGTAGACTGGAATTTAGGGATATGGGAAATCTTATATACAAGGGTTATACTCTTTACTCATAAAAATATGGGGAGTTAGAATTCGGAGTTATGTAGGAAAAAAGTATGTAGGAATCTACGTCTATGGGGACTTGGGAATATAGGGACCAGACACAGTTAGGGACACAGCATGGAAATTTGCTAACAGAAATGTTGAACTTCGGAATTTGGTAACAGAAGTGTGGAACTTCAGAATTTGCTAGTAGAAGTGTGGAACAGAATTTGGTGAAAGACCTCAGAATTTGGAAATAGATATAACATAGACTTCGTATTGTGACGACATAGATATCTGCTATCTGAAATACTTAGATCAACCTTTAAGCTCCTATTTCTGAAAAGAAAGGTCATAATCAGTTAGGAAGTATCATTGAATTGTGACGGTACATTCAATGAAGCATTTCTCATGATATCAAAAGAATGCAAATGTCAAGGCAAGTGATCGCGTGACTTCAATTTAAGTAAATCTCAGCGAATTACGATACTTGTTCCAGTACAAATAAACACCTTTTAAAAGCTTTTTTTGGATCTTAAAACCTGAGTAATTTATATTGGCATTTTAGCGTTGGAGTGATTGAGGGTTAAGTGCACTTATGCTATGGAGGGAGACTGTATACGATTTTAATAATCAGATCGTTATAAAAGTTATACATAATTACTTGAGCTACTGGTTTTAATAACAGGGTCCAATAAATGATTGCAGGTTTTTGTTATGAATACACAATTACTTATTCAAATATTATTAATGTGCTAGAATCGCACTTTGACCACCGGTCATACGATCTAATAAACCAAAAAAAATGACTGTTTATCAAGATGTATATATCATTAATCTGAATATTTAAATAATTCTTTACGTAACGATAAAATGACTGATAACGCTAAATGAACGTGGAATTTAATATACATCATCAGGTTAAAGGTGAAGAAATTCATACGAATGATAGCATTCGAGTCTATAGAAGGAATACATATTAGGAAGTTCAATTTTTCAATCTTACAAATTCTTAAGTTTCAAATCTTGCTCACATAAAAAAACTGATGGAAATTTTAAGTGGACGAAAAATTTAAGTGGATCGCACTTTGTATTATGCAATATAGCATGCAGTTAAATGCAGTATTGTTCTCGTGAATGACCTAAAATTATCTCCACCAGTTCCTGCAATGACTTCAGCTGACTGGGCGTTTGCATTATCATGGAGTCATGACTAGTGATATGACACTAATCATATATTATAATTGGAGGAATATGTTTCTTACTTCGTTTTATATACTCGCAATTCCGAATTTCTAACATTCCTAAATCCTTTAAATTTCGAGGCTTCACTGTTCAAGAGTCCTTAAAATTCTTATATTTTTATAGAAATTAAATTTCTATTAAATTTAAATTTCTAGGTTCCTAGATCCTAGCGAAGCAAAGGTAAGATACTTTTCTGTTTAACCCCTTGCACTATTTTGACGAGTCAGACTCGTGACGCATTCGTACTTCGACCGTGATCAATTTTACTCGCATTTTTAGTACGCTTCAATTTGAAGTTCAAGTCCAATTATAATTTGCATAGTCAATGATTGCATAATAACATATTGACATAACATTTCACATTTTTTTGTCTGTATTAATATTGTAGCCCTAATTAGTCAGTTTTGACTGACGCACCTGACAAATAAGCCATAGTGCAAGGGGTTAAGTAAGGGTACCATACTAAACATGCCATTTAACTCAAGCTGAAAATTGTCAATTTTAATAATTAAAAAATGATTTATGAGTAAGAAGTCGCGAAGGAATTTTTTCGTTGTAAATGTTTGTCAGAGGATTAAATATAATCTGTTAAACCGTTGCAAGTGTTCATAATTCAACGACACTGTCCAGTGCCTTCTAGAAAAATTACGATTTACCTTTAAAATTTTAGGGAAATATATTATAACATTTAGGGTAAAACGAATTTGCGATTTCAATTGAAATACTAATCGAACTAAACAAAGTTTACTTCAATGTATTTTCTTGGAGGGGTTGCACCATGATTTTTAATATACGACATTGCTTTTTTTAAAAGAGAAATAATATGTTTGTGAGTAGCAGGTGCAAGACATAACAAAATTGCAAATTAAGTCATTTTCCATCTCTTGGTATTTAGCACCAATACTGATCGGTGCCTCTCTTAGATTGCCTCAAATTTCAAATATTTCCAAATCTCTCAAACTTCTCAAATAACACTTATAATGTTAGCAATGCTACCATTATATATGCGGTATTTCGAAATATACAATAAAATTGGTCTAAACGCAGTTTTGGTCACGAAGACCCTTAAAGCACGAGTCTGACTCAAACACAATAAATCTACTCGAATGATTAATACTCCAATTTAAAATTTACGTCCAACTATAATTTGCAAGATCAAAAATTGTTGATTAAAAAATAGACGTAACATTCTCACTGTATAGACAGCTGTGTTTAATGCATCTGACGAATAAATTACGCAAGGAGTTAGTAATTCTAACAGTGTTACAAAGAACAACAAATAATAGTCTTAAACTGACAAATATGTTGTCGAAGCTATTAAATATTCAGTCGTGAACATTTGCATGCGTTGAACCATGATAAAACATTATTTTCGAATCATGAAAGAAGTTTAATGACTTTTTTTTGTATAAACAAATAATTAAGTTATTCAATAAAAAACCTGAACATTCTTGTGCTGATAAGAACTCGTGTAATGCAAGCGTTGCACGTGTGTAAATCTTGGATGACTAAAATGATAAGAAATTTTATTCTGTTTTTGTTGTGTTGATTTATTATATAATTGTAATTGATTCATTATATAATTAATCAACTTCTACATTGTATTTGAAATAATTATTTATTTTAAAATATTATTTCAGACAACATGACGGAGGTGCAACCGACTCAAGCCAACGGAATAGCAAAAGGAGTTACTATAAATAGTAAAGTGAGTAAATTAAAACTAAATAACTATTAATTAATTTTCATTGTACTTTATAAATAAAAGTGCTCAGACATTTTTCAAATTCTATTGTAAATTACCTATGTTCGATAATGGAGTAAGGGGATGGGGTTAATTATTTTTTTTAATATTACAGGAGTTAGAGGAAGGTTTATATTATGCACCGAGTTCTGAAAACGAACTTAGTGGTGAGTAATAGAAAAAAGTTTGAAAGACCGCAAATTTTGATTTATTAATATTTCTAATTTAATAATTTTTTATTGCAGGACCAAATCAAGTACTGCCGGCTGACAGCTGCGTTAGTACGGAACGAAATGGCCGAGTGAAAATAACGTTGACCAAAGGAGAAGAACATTGGGCACCGATCATGTCGATTCCTGGAAGCATGTCTCAAATGGCTAATAGTTATCCAGATCGCATGGCACTTATAGCGAGACCTGATACGAAACAAAAAAAGTCTTACACTTTCAGGTTTGTGTAATAGCGAAACGACGCGTAATTTGTTTGTATCTTGAAAATCTCCGACCTGAAGAAGTTGATACGTTAAATTTTAATTTCTCTTAATTTTGTAGAGAATACGAACAGGAAGTGAGAACTGTGGCCAAAGCATTTTTAAAATTGGGATTAGAACGATACCACGGAGTTGCTATTATAGGATTCAATACTCCGGAATGGTTCGTTTCAGATCTTGCTGCTATATACGCGGGGTAAAGATTAACATATTTTTTAAAGATCATCATCGGACTTTACCAAAGAACCTAAATATTATTCCATTTTAGAGGATTTGCGGTTGGAGTATACACTACAAATACTCCTGAGGCATGTCAACATTGTATTGAAAACAGCCAGTCTAATATCGTAGTCGTCGAAGACGACAAACAGTTGGAAAAGATATTAAAAATAAAAGATAATTTACCATTTTTGAAAGCGATCGTCATGTATGACGATGTTCCAAAAGAAAAAGGTGTTTTGAGCGTAAGTAATCTTATAAGCATCTACATGAATTTATCCAGACTATGTTTAATAATAATTACTTTTCAGTGGAAAGATTTGCTGGAAATCGGTCAGAAAGAATCTGACGACAAATTGAACGAGGTTTTGAAGACAATTGCGGCGAATGAATGTTGTACTCTGATTTATACGGTAAAAATAATGTTTTTCTCTGGTTGATTAAGTCTATGCAACGAGTACGGGTGAAAATTAAACCATATTTTATTTGCAGTCGGGAACAGTTGGAAAACCGAAGGCTGTGATGTTATCCCATGATAATCTTCTACAAGATGCTCGAAGTATTTTACGTTTTACAAAATTCTCCATTGACGACAAACATGTTCTGATCAGCTATTTACCGTTATCTCACGTCGCTGCACAGGTAAAGCCATATAAACAATTTATGATAAATTTATAGAACTATACAATTTATACAATAATTTCTTAATGATTTCAGATTCTTGATATATATTGCACCATGCTTTTAGGCGGCACAGTATATTTCGCTGCAAAAGATGCCCTTAAAGGCAGTTTACTCAACACTCTACTTTTAGCGCGACCTACAATTGTTTTAGGTGTACCCAGAGTATGGGAAAAGATTTACAGTAAAATGCAAGAAGTTGCACGTAGCAATGGATTTGTTAAAACACTGATCGGTTCATGGGCAAAATCACAAGCTCTTTATTATAATACGAATAAACTTCAAGGCAATGATACCAAGAATTGGGGATACGTATTTGCTAGATGGCTAGTTTTAAGTAAAGTAAGAGCAGCACTTGGTTTAGATAGGTGTCAAGTGTGTTTTACCGCTGCTGCACCTTTATCCAGAGAAATTAAGCAATATTTTATGAGCCTAGATATACTTATTCTAGAAGCATACGGAATGTCTGAATGCAGTGGTGGGCACGCCTTAAATTTGAACGAATGTTACAAGTAAACATTTAGTCAATTTGTTATTTATTATCTTTGCTTTGATAATTATAAGTAACATTTAAAGAGTGATACGATCCAAAATTGATATTCAGGTTAGATGGTGTTGGTGTAACTTTACCCGGCTTTCATACGAGACTAGATAAGCCGGATAGCTCTGGCGAAGGAGAAATATGTATGCGTGGTAGACATGTATTTATGGGATATTTAAATGAACCAGAAAAAACCAGAGAAGTCATAGACGAAGGAGGATGGTTGCATTCCGGCGATCTAGGCAAAATTGATTCAGATGCATTTTTGTACGTGACAGGTAAATATTTTTTTATAGAATAAATATGCATCTATTCATTTCATTAATGTTGTTTAAATAACACATATTTGCCAATGTACAGGAAGGATAAAAGAATTAATTATTACTGCTGGTGGAGAAAATATACCACCAGTTCCTATTGAACATTCAGTATTATCTGAATTACCAGCATTAAGTAATGCTATATTAATTGGAGATAAAAGAAAATATCTTACTATGTTGGTTACGCTAAAGGTAAAATGCAGTACGAATTTTCACGTTCATTGTAAATTATATCAAATTTCAATATTAATACTACTTCTACATTTTTAGACTGATATGGATATCAACACCGGTGAACCAAAAGATACATTCACTCCAGATACCTTAAAATGGTTAAAGTCCATTGGTAGCACAGCAAAGACGGTCACGGATGTTTTAAATACACGCGATCCTCTTGTAAGTTCAGTAGCATTACATGAAAAATTTACTTTAAAAAGTTCTATTAAAAATAAATTTAGATGTTAAATACGTATTGTCTACTGATACATAAATTGTGCGATTTTGTTTCAGGTATACAATGCAATTGATGCTGCTATTAAAGCAGCAAATACTAAAGCTTTAAGTAATGCACAAAAAGTACAGAAATTCAAAATATTACCTCACGACTTATCAATTCCTACTGGAGAATTAGGACCAACATACAAAATTAGGAGGAACATCATTTATAAAAAGTATGAAAAACTGATAGAAGAAATGTACAATTAAATGTATGCAAAAAATTTCAATCACACAAGGAAGATAATAAAGTGGCAGTTGGTATAAGTTTTGAAAATGCTCTAATACTTAAAACAACGTGACTTCGTACAATTTAATATTTACAGTACCTGTGTAATTAGCAATTTTCTGATTACTCAAACACAAGATTAAACTTAACTAGCAACAACTATAACGATATTTCCAATATACATATACATTATTTTTTCAAGTTAATATTAAATAAGTAATGTACATAAAATGTATATGTTGAATATGTGTAGCATAATACAACTCTAAAGTAGAAATTTTATATACCTTTTGGTACAAAGTTTTCTGACTTGTTATGATAAAGTTGTTTGTTATCAATGCGAACATTTTTGGATAATAATATTTACACTATTTACTGTTCGTTATTGAATTGATTACGAAATTTTAAAATTGTTGAATTTATCAAAATGTAATAAATTAGTGTCTTTATATAGGTATGAATGTGTTGAATGAGAAACATGGGAAATTATACATTGAAATATGAAAATATAAGTGATATTATATATACATATATAAAATATTGTATATTAAATGTATTCTATACTACTGTACTGCTTATAATTATATTTAGGTACACATGACAATATTCAATACAACAATCAAAAACAGTACTTAAACATTACTTAAGTTAGATAATAAACATTAAGTTGTATAATTGTATAATTAATATATATATATATACGAATGTTAAAATATGTAACTACTTGAGTACTTGTTTAAATTGTTATGTGTAGATTATATTATTAAGAAATAAAAATAATAAAAAAAATTTTCGAATGTGCTTATAAATATATTGTATATAATCTATACTGTATTGTTAAATACTGTTTTTAAGTGCATATTACTCTAACAATAAATGTAGGTAAATGTATTATCAAATGCATATTTTATTATTCATACAACAAAATAAATTTATTAATATTTTCATTAACTTCAACACACATATTAAAAATAATTATAGATGGTTAATACGTAGAAGGTTATTTAAAAAATTATATTTTTATTACCAAATATAGTGGACAGGTAACTAAATAAATATTAGTATGTTCAAATTGCATTATATTACTAATATAGTTTACAATAACCAAAACAACTGCTATATTTAAAATTGTTTTATGCTACATACAGATTCTTATGACAATTTGACATCTTATAAGAAAATAGTCTTACTAAGCGCATCACAGCAACTTTGGAAATGCAGATCTGTATAATGTCTTATCCTGAAACTCTATTGCATATACAAGTGGTTACATTCACGTTATCCTCTTTTGTTATTAATTGTAGTTTTACCTTGTATCACTAATTATACAATTTTATTACTTATTTTTATAATAAATTTTGAAATTCTACTTTCATGTTTATGAATCTAAGGTGCAAATTTATTGCTGTTTCTAAAAAGTAACTCAGATAACAAAACAATATATCTATATGTATGCTGTTTAATACTCTCAATTTTGATAAACGAAAATTAGAATTATAATATATTGTCATAAATTACTGTAACATTTTTAGGTGCCAAAAGTTTTTTTGAGTGTAATTCTCAAGAAATGCTTTTATGGCACACAGTATACTACAAATTATATGTATTATCTTGGTCTCAAGATTTTCGCAACAATGCATCAGTCATTGAACAAGCACTGAAGAAGCATTATAAGAATTCAGTTTTTCAAATAATACCATTCATACAATATAGGCTGTTTAAAATTCAGATTGAATTATAACCACATTATATCACTGGAGTTGTAATACTTTGAAAACGTTATAAAACTTTAAGAAGTACTTGTTGTATTGAATTTTTGTTGAATAATGGATGTTTTTCGTTGAGGTACAGTTTCTGGTGTAGGTATAGCATCACCTGTTGGCAAAACACCAGCTGGCTTTGGTTTCGCTGTATATTTTTGTTTTGCCATTTGATAATCCCCAGAATCGAAATATTTTTGCTGCAAATAGTTGATATGCAATTTAGGAAATTTTAATCTTATAGTATAATAGTATTGCATTTATGTTTACTTAAATATTACTAATTTATATTTTTACCCCTTTAGCTAGCCTTTTCTGCAAAAATGCAGAATGTCCACTTATTGGACGTCCAGTATTGGGAAACTTTGCTCGCAACTTTGCTTCTTCTAGTTTCTCAATATCGTTTGAGGACAACTAAAATAAAAAATTTCTTTTATTTAACAATTACATATTATACATGCAAATATATTTTATGTATAGTATGAACCATTTACAGTTACGTTTACAAGGCGAAATCAGATATAGCAAATCACTAAACATTAGTATTTCTTTGTTGAGAAATTGGTCAAGAAAAAATAGACTTGAAAATAAATTTCATTCCTACTTACCTCAACTGTTTCACTCAGTTCGTTTGCCTGATCGTCACTCATTGTTGCGTTCTAACCACTTTTTTTCGGTAATTGTAGTTAAAGTTTGATGAAATTCTCCTTTTGATATCACCGTGTACGTGTATACAGTGCGATGGCACTGATACTTGTTGGTTTCAGTTATTTTTGAGTCAAATAAATTTATTCATTCAGGGTTTTGTAAACGTTATCCTTACGGAAAACAAATAACTGTCAATGGAAGCGCACACTTGAACAACAGCAACAGCGTTTCATACACAGTCATATGTTTCCAGGCGGCCGTTACCGGAATTCGGTCTAGGTGCGAATTTTCATGACGTATAGAGGCAATAAAAATTGTGTGTTTAAATAACGATTTATGAATACATGCTACTGTTAACTTATATAAGCTAGCTGTCATCAGATGTACTAATACCGCGATGCACATGTGCATTTTCCACTGATAAATATAGTTACTAAGAAAGTTGTTTCTCCTTCATTTCTTTGAAGTTTGCGTGAAAACGAATCCTAAATTCGCGAAATATTTAAATATTTTAGAAACTTGTTTCATAATGGATGTTGCGACAGTTTTTGAAAGTGAATTTTACTTTAATGTTAAATTCATGAAATAAAAAACCTGAGAGAAATATTTAAGAATTAATGAATAGCGTTTTAAATGTAATAAGAATCAGTGTTTTGAATTTAATATGGAGAACATCAGCGAGGTAAATTGTTTTAATAGTTATGAAATTTACATCTAAATAAATTATTGAAAGAAAAACATATCATATTACAGTAATCTTTAATAAATTTTCAACAACAGGTAGAATCATTTTCACAGAATGATTCTGTTTCAAGTACTGCTTCAAATGTAAGGTACCGAGATGTTATTTTACCAGAAGAGCAGTCATTACTTCAAATTTTACAAAGAGCAATATTAGAAACTAATGAAGAACATATTGCATTTGGAAAAGAAATTTTACCATTGTTGGACAAATTGAATTTGGAAGTACAAACTTTACCTAATGATATTAAAGAAGGATTAAGAAAGATAGCTTTAATTATGAAGTTCGCAAAACTGTCTGACTTTAACGATGTTACATTAAATATAGTAAGGGAAAGAGAAAAAATAGAAGAGAAGAGAAAACAACGCGAGGAAAAACAATTATCATTATTACATGATGATCTTTTTAGGAAACATAATATATTTACAAAAAAACTTAACTCATTACAAGAAGCTGTAAATTCTGTTGAATCCTTCATTGAAGATGCTCGTAAAGAACAAGAAGATAATTATTGTAATCGTGTTTCATTAATGGTAAAGTTAAAGGAATATGAACAAACTGCAAAAAAATTGGAAGCTGAGTTAATGGATATGCAAATTGAAGATCTTTATCCACAAAAGATATTAAATAAATATCATAAATATTTAGAAATGTCAGGGGAATTAGCAGAACTTAATCAATATCTTAGTCAGTATGGTGATTTGCCACCAAATTTACTGCAAGCTAAAGCTTTACTTGAAGTGAAACGAAAAGAATATGAAACCTTAGAAAAAGCATTTCTAGAGAAAACAAGTTATTCTTGAGTGATAGTTATAACTATTGCTATAATGATAACTACAATTATGTACTCCTATTTTTCATTTTTATATAAAAATAAAGACAAAGTGTAATATATTTGTTATTGTACAAGTCTTTTTATTTAGAAACCATATTTCGATTGTGTCTGTTTTCTTGTCAATCTATTTTGCGCCCACTGATTCTTTAATTCCATTTCCATTGCCTTAGCTTGATGAGCCAAATATGTTATTTGGTGTTTCTTTTTGGACTGAGAATTAACTCCACCACCTTGCATAGAAACTGGTCTTTGAACAGGCTCCTCTGTTAATGCTTTTACTAGCCATTCTCTTTCATCTGGTTTAATGTCTTCTCCATTTATTTCAATAATATTTAATTCTTCAATTTCTTTTGGTTTTCGTTTTACTCCTCTTCTTCCACAAAGGTACTCAATAGCTTTGTCATCAAAAGCCACATTACCTTCTGTATCAATGTTATATTCTTGCTCAGGTACAGGTAACTTTGGACCCACTTCTGCTTTATTTTTAAGTAATATTTCTTCTCTTGGTAAGTTCATAACATTACTCACTAATGTTTTCTGGGTATTATTAGTACAAACATCTTTTGAATCATGCTTTATTTCTGAATCACTGCTACGTGATGCATGTTTTAAATCTGTCTTACTTTCAAAAGATTCTGATACAACAGGATCAAGTATAGTATCAGTTGCTGACAGAGCAAAGAAATCAGTAGCAGAACTACTATTACTATTTACAGTTGTATCATCTTCACCCTCAGAATTTGAGTCAGAATGTATATCCATAGAAATTTTTGTTGCAGGTTTTGCTATCTTTTTTGTAGATGAATCATTTCTTGTTTCCTCATTGATACTAACATTTTCTTTATTTATTTTTGCTGCTGTTTTATTAACAATGCTAGGTACTAAGTTACTGGTACTTTTTAATTCAACTCCTTTTGGTGGTGGTAACAAAGCAAAAAGCTTGGTACCTTTCTAAAATTTTAAAGAAAAATTAATTTTGTTATACATGATACATAGATATAATCATAATACACTTACATTTGATGGTTTAATTCTATTAGCTTTTTCTTCATTTTCCTCTTCAAGATCTTTAAACTGTAATGTAAAAATGATATAAGATTATTATATATTAATTCAAAGTTTTTAAAATATTTATATTGGAAAATAAAGTTGTATCGATAGGATAATAACTATTCATACATCAGATAAGGAAGGAACAGTTATTTTAACTGGTGCACGATCCCTCTTTATTGGCTTTTCAGGTTTCAATTCAATCTCTTTTTTCAAAGGAATATCATCCTCTTCTATTATATCCTCTGCTTCAGTTATTAAACTTTTGGGTTTGGGTAACTTATCAAAATGTATTTTTTCAGAGCATGTGTCATCTGAATCCGTAGTAACATCATTTTCATTATTATTTTCTACAAGTTTTGGAGCAGGTAAACATAATTTGTCACTTGTTTGTTGAATGGTTGCACTTTCAATTACAGTTATGTTTTCATTATTGGTGTCAGAATTATTTTCTTCCTCGTCTGAACTTTCATCGCTACTCCCATATGCAACCAAACTCATTTTCGAAAGGTAGAAAAAAGTAATTTATTTAAATAAAAGCACCGTTTCAAATGTCATACGTGTTAAAATTGGAACATCTATCTGAAGTAAAGTGACAACTGCATAATTTGTACACTCAAGTGCAAATCTGATTTCCCTAGGAAAAGAAAGGTCAAGAGGGAGGGATTTTCACCACTAGTTACTGCATCAAACTTATGCCTAGTTCACAGGAATCGATAACAATTTGTTATTAGTTTTACTGCGGTTGTTATAAAATGTAATTTTCGTTGATGCTTTTAGTGGATTGGGGGAAACTTTGGAATATTGTTATGTTTCGATTTTGGCTAAATTTTGCAGACAAGGTTCTTTTTTAAAAAGGAATGTTTCCTATATTATCGACAAGGCATAATATAGAGTGCGACATGTTCTGAACACATAATGTTCATTTTCAGACCGTGGAATATATTGCTATATTGCATAAAATCGATATTAATAAATATGTAATAAATGTATAGGATATTAATTAATAAAATCAATATTAATTGAGCTTTTAGAAAAGTATAGAGAGTGTTTTTCTATATTTAAAATAGTCAATTAATTAATACTTTCAAAAATAACTGATTTATTGAAATTGATTTTGAAATATGTCGTTTTCAATTCAGATTTGATTATGGAATGAATAACGAACGATTTGTTTTTTAAAATACAATTGAACATAAATAAAATTGAATATCAAATACAAATAAAATTCTTCTTTATCGATGGCTTGAAAATAGAATTCCTCTTGATCGACGACAACTCCGACGATCACCACAAAAGTGTAGAGTTCTGCTTCGGGAAATAGGAATCTCTACTTTACCGACGTGCGAAGGGGTAAATAAGTTTCACTGCGTTTAAATTTAATAACAATGATTAACGATTATATTTAATAACAATAAATGGTAACAATATCAGTGCGGGCTAAATAGTCTGTACACACGTTTCGCGCACTATTACAAAAATCGCAGAGTTAAACTAAAGCTGTATAACCGTAAAAATGCGTCTGCTCGCCTAAGCGTTCCACGAGAGAATGGAAGTCCTACGCGCGGAAATGCACTTTCCGGCGCGCTTTCAAGCCGGAAATAGGTGTCGCCACAAAAATTGAACAAATGGCGCCATCTCTCCGGCGAACAGGATGAACTACACGTTTTTGAAACTGTACTTTAATTAGTTCTCATCTCTTACCGTTAGATGGCGACATTATGCAGAAATATTCCGTGGATCCCAAGATATGAATTATGTCAAAAATCATTCTCACATGTATCATTTTTTGAAAAAAAGAGTTTTCACCACAGATTAGAATGATATTATATTAGTTTAATTGAAAAGTGTAAAGATTGCTAAATTTGAGGTACATTACAATTTTTTATTTTTTGGTACCATCGCTAACCGCTCGATGGTGTTAATAGCATCATTTTTAAAGAGAAGATGCGCGTAAATGTGGATTTTAAAAAACATATAATAATAACGTTTACAAAATATTTTCAACTCTTTAAAATGTACACTTTACAATAAACTATCTTTCTGCATATAATTTCTTCAACTTAGATTGTTACTCTGCCATAATTAAAGATTGAAACACGAATGAAATTTCAGTTATAAAACAATATATATTTACACAAAATTAATGCACAAATATATGCGATGTTTCTAACAATAGAAAAAGGCAATAAAAAATTTCAGCGACAATTATTACAACTGATATTCAAATTATAATTACAATTCCCTGATCATTATAATTATCAATTTAAACTTGAGAGAGGAAGACTTATTTATAAAAAACTTGTAATGCAATTTAACTCGCAAACAAGTTAAATTACTCAGGACGAGTAGAAGCAAATATTTCTTCAAGTTTTATAACCCAGCGGCACCAATTCTTAAAATATAAAAAGGAAGTAAAATATGGCGCTGTAACCTTTGGCCACGAGGAAGATCTCACGACTTTAAAATTAAAACGAAACACGTTCACATTAGTTATTCAGGAAATAAATGAACACATAATTTTTTAAATATAGCAATAAATATATTTAAAAAAATCTTTTATGAAATCAGTCGTATTTTTAAAGTTAGAAAATTTCGGTGGAACTCGCAAATTTTTCTGCAAAATAATTTATTCTTCATTTACAGATTAAATAATTTTCTTGACTGCAAATGTGTACACTCACTTTAAATGTTATGTGAAATATTAATGAGAGTTACGAAATAGATTATGAAGAACATTTTAACTTTCTATACAGATTCATAAAAAATCATGTCATTAACATTAGATACTTGTTACCTTTAAATATTCGCAAAAATTTGCTAAAGTTACTAAACTAACTTGCTAAACTAATAATATAAATTGTGTAAAGATCTCAAACGATCCAGAGTTGACTTAAAGAACAATCTTGAAGAACAAAATAAAGTTTTGCACCGTTTTTACAGAAGTCAGTTTAGAAATTGTTTCACGTGCAACCCCATCGTCAGTTACCCTTCCTCAGAATTAAAAAAGACGAGGGTACATTCGTCTACATTCCTTGGTAAACAGGATTCGGCTCGCGCGTGACGAGAAGAAGAAGAAAAAGAAAGGAAAAAATTGCAATTCGGCCCCGAAGCAACTGCGGATGAACTCTTGGTCCGTATGTATACGCGGAGGCCGTCGACGAGGAGGGATCACCTCCCTCCTACCCCCGATCCTGATTTGCTCGTCTGAAAACCTTGCTCTTTTACGCAATTTTAGCGTTTATTAAAGTTTGCTCGCAAATGAAACGAAGCCCATATAACCTACCTAATTTAGCGAGTAGCATTTTCGAGTGGGGGCCACTCCAGGAGAGGAGGAGAGGCCGGGTTCTATTGACAGCGGTTATTGCCTAACTGCGTGCCTCCACCTAATATGCCCGCTCGGGGATTCGCATGCAGGGCCGCTCGAACGAAAACTGCGAAACACGCCTGTGAATCTTTAATTCCGCCGGTGGTAATCCAGCATCCCTCTCTTCTGGCTGCTACCCCCATCCCCCGTGGTCTCTCTCTCCTATCCGCGCTTGATTTTTTTTTCCCTGGGCTCACGAGGCGAACCGTGTATCGTATGGGAATTCTTTATCGTCCGTTTTGCAAACGAGCCCCCGTTTGGCATCCTGCTGACTTTTCATTTATACGATCGTCGATACCGGCATTACGCATTGATTTCTCTTTACCTTTCACCGTACCTCTTTGGCTTTTCGTTTCTTCTTTCGTCTCTTCTTTTTGGTTTTTCGCGTTTAATGATCATGTTGTATCGCTACAAAACGCCCGCTGTTTTTTAACCTACGATATTCTACTCTACGATATCTCTTTTTCTAGCATTCATACAGTGTCATCGTATAAATTTTCGTGGAAAGTGCTGTCAACGAGAGGTTAATTTAAAATTATCAGTTATGGAGAAATATTATTTAAAAAAAATTCGTGCTCTATGGATAGGCGCCCTTTTTGAACGAGGACGGAATAACTCGAGCCCTCAGTTGTGATCGAGTGGACATTGGCATGAATGCAGGACTCAAAATAGGGTTTCGAACTTGGGATATGGGAATATAGAGTATAGCTTGTGTTACAAATTTAGAATTTCAAAATCTATTTCCTAGATTCACAACTTCCAAATTTTCAGTTTCAAAATTTTCAGATTTCTAAACTACATTTCAAAATTTTCGATCTCTTAAATATCAATAATTTGCAAGTTTTTATATCTTCAAATCCTCAAGTTCTAAAATTGTCACATCCCCAAATACTCAAATAGGAATATAGAGTATCGCTTGTATTACAAATTTAGAATTTTAAAATCTATTTTCTAACTTTCAAAATTTTCAATCTTTCAGATATAAAAATTCACAAGTTCTCATATTTCCAAACCCTCAAATTCTCAAATCCTCAAATTGTCACATCCCAAGTCCCCAGATCCTCAAATTTCCAAGATTACAAATCTCTACTTTTCTAAGTCCTGAAATTTGCAAATTTGAAAGTATTCAAATCGTCAAATCTTCAAATTCCCAAATCCCTAAGTTCTTTAATCCCTAAATCCCTAAATTTCTAAATCCCTAAATTCCTAAGTCCCCAAATCCCCAAATCCCCAAATCCCCAAATCCCCAAATCCCTAAATCTCTAAATGTCCACATTCTCAAACTTCCAATGTTCCAAGTCCCCAAATCCCCAATTCTCCAAATCCCCAAATTCCCAAATTCCCAAATTCCCAAATTCCCAAATCCCCAAATCCCCAAATTTCCAATTTTCCAGTTTTCCAAATTTCTAAATTCCCAAATTCCCAAATTCCTAATTCTCCAAAACCCCAAATCCCCAAATCCCCAAATTTCCAAATTTCCAGTTCTCTAAATCTCCAAATCTCCAAATCTCCAAATCTCCAAATCCCCTAATCCCCAAATCTCCAAATCCTCAAATTCCAAAATCCCCAATTTCCCAATTTTCCAGTTCTCGAAATTCCCAAATCCCCAAATTCTCAAATTCCCAAATTCCCAAATTCCCAAATTTCCAAATTCCCAAATCTCCAAATCCCCAAATCCCCAAATCCCCAAATCCCCAAATCCCCAAATCCCCCAATCCCCAAATTACCATTCGTTAAATCCCAAAAATTCCCAAATCTCTAAATCTCTAAATTCCCAAATTCCCGTTCGTCAAATCCCAAAAATCCCCAAATTCCTATATCTCAAACTCAGTAATTCCAGGGTACCCAGTTCGCCTAAAAAAAATCCTAGTTACGCCTGTAAAACATACGAGGAAAAAGTTTTCATGGAATCCCTATTTTTTGCATTTTATTCAGTACATATTTTTGATATATCCTTCGATACCGATAGTAGTGTTGAATTATTGGAATTGATCGATGTGTATCGTGAAACGAGACGATGATCGAACCCGCGAGCGATTTTTCTTTGTCTAACCGAACGCGGCACATTCTCGCAAGCGGATGCGAGCAAATGACGGCCCTGCCTGCATTTGAAACTCTGTTAACTCTCCGAATATTAGCTCGTCGAGCGAGATTAACCCCATTGTACCCCGTTGAAAATGATGACATCACCATTAAACTCCCGTCGGCTTACGGAAATTGATTAAACTATCAAATTAGCTCTACTAATATCAACACATCAACGCGGAACGCCGTGTCTGGCTTCGGAGGTTTAAACCCCGATGACATGAATTTACGTGTCTAACGATCGTTCGACGTGCATTCATTGGTCTGATTATATTTCCTAAGAGGTCCGCAATCACGAGTCTGCTGCATGCACGTTGGATTTGGAAACGGCTTAATACCAATAACGCCACCACCCCGTGTTGAGGGTGCGTACCATTCCGGCGATACACGCGAATTCTTGCTGGATAAATAAACCTGTGCAATCGTCGTGACGATTTCGTTTCATTCGACAAAGTAGCTTATCGTCTACCAGTTGTAATGTCTATACTGGGCATTTCTACTATAAAATGGCGATATTTTATGAACGGAGGAAGACTTATACTCCAAATTTACAAAATTCTGTTGGCCCAAAATTCTTGGATCCATTCTTAAATTCTGAACTCGCAAACCTCAGGATAATTTTAGGAGTTTCAAATTCCTAAAATTACTAAGTTCTGAAGTTCTCAAATCCAAAACCGCAGCCTCGAACTCCAAAAATTTTGAGATCTCAAATTACTGAATTTTTAATGTTCCGAAATATTGAAACCCCAAATCTTTAAATTTCTAGTCTCCCAAAATTCCGAAATTTCAAATTATTGAATTTCTAAAGTTCCGAAATTTTGAAACCCAAAATTTAAAATGTTCTAATCTCTCAAACTTCCGAAATTTCAAATTACTGAATTTCTAATGTTCCAAAATCCTAAAACCCCAAATCTTTAATTTTCTAACCTCCCAAAATTCCGAAGTTTCAAATTACTGAATTTCTAAAGTTCCGAAACCTTAAACCCCAAAATCTAAAAATTTCTAATCTCCCAAAATCCCGAAATTTCAAATCACTGAACTTCTAAAGTTCCAAACTTCTAAAGCTCATCAACTCAAAATTTTCCAATTCCCAAATTCCGAAAGTCTAAGTCCCGAAAGTCTTCAAATCCCGAAATTTTAAAGCAGAAAATTTTCCAAACATTCCAAAGCCAATGATCTTCTCAGATCCCGTATATCGCCGTTTTCCCGGAAAATCCATCACATTCACCGATACAAGTCACCAACACAAGCGTCAAAATATCCCATCCCCGGAAATGTCAACTCGTCAAACATCTATGTTTAAGCGGCGAATTATTGGATAAGAGAATTAGGTAACGAAGCAAATGGATTAATTGTGAAGCTTATTGCGTCTGATTCCAGTATCTCTATCGCTTCTAGGAATATTTGCCCTGAACACGCATCGGGAATTCTAAAACCTATTAATATGATTTGAAAGCGTATTGTTCGCGGACTACGTAAGACTCTAACAGATTCATTCTTACGTGGATAGTTGAATGACGTATTAACTCGTGCCTTGTTAGAAGATTAACCCTTTCTTGCAAGCAATTAAAGGCAGGTGACCGTAATCGTTCTTAGTGGTCAACGTTCAACGAACGCTTAATGAGTTTTTAAATGGAGGACGAGGATTAATACGGTTAGTATGGAAAGAAGATTTACTCGTTTCTGTTAGAGGATTATACATTTTGCAATTACCTACGTTTATATTGTCTTACGTTCTTCGAATTTAATTTTATAAAATCTGAATTGTTTCGAAAATCGACTTCCAACTATTTCAAGTTTCTTGTTTCAAATGCTGAGTCATATCAATGTAGATATGTATATTTATATATACAAAATTATTAAAAAAAGCTAACATTTTAACAAAAGCTAATAATCTCCGTAATTAAAAGCCCGCCATTTTGACGTGTACCGTAGACCAACATTAGAATCAGGAATTGGTCCAACACACTATTTTGTACTTCTCTCATGATTTTTACTATAAGTGAGTACTTCGTGCATGACATTTTGATTGAAACCTAAAAGGATAGTAAAAACGAAATGGGTAAATGGATGCGTGGTAGCGTTCCCTTAGAAGTAAAACGCACGGTTGTTGTTATCGAACGTAATTTTTCACCTGGTCGAACACTATCAATTCGAACGAAACGAGTCGACCCTATCGAAGGGGGTGTGCACAGGGAAACGTGTCTCTGTGTCGGAGCATCCCTTTGCATCCAGCATCCAGGAACTACGGAACGTTAGATGTACTGTCAAGGGAAGTGTGAACAATTTCGTGCATTGTCGAGACTATAATATGGATGGCTGGCAGGATAATTATTGGAGGCCGTTTGAATCTAACTGTTTCCTTCATTAGCAGTCTCAGTTCGCTCTGGCTGTCTCCTTCTCCCTCGCTCCTACCCTCCCCCCGTATCCCTCTGCCAACCCCTCCTCGAACCCCGCCACCCTGTCACTTCGCCGCTTCGTCTCTCTTTCTCTCTATCTGAATTTTGTGCAGAATTACCCACCATTATCATAATTGCGCTATTACCGATAATATCTGCGACTCAGCTTCGAAACTGTACCTCGATGCTCTTAATCCATTTTCTATTTGGACAGCGGGCTTTCGGTGGACGAGAAGTCGCAAATTCCGTTGCGTAATTTCCGTCCCATTGAGCGTCCCTCTTAGGTATGGAATTATGTGTTTCGCCTCTGGAGCCCGACCGGATTGCCGGGCGAGAAACGCGCGTGTTGCAAATCGGCGATTGAAAAAAATACACAACTTGACCAATTTCACAAATTTCCCTGCTGCTTATATCTCCCTTTGTTCTCTTCTAACCCCGCCGAAAGTAATTTATGAAAGCTACACAATTTTTTAGACCAGAAAACATGGTTGTTGTCAGATAGGTCGCGAGGTTAAGATTACTAAATAGGTTAGATTAGGTTTATCTATACTGGTCGAAGCTATCTCCTTTATTTATCCGTCTTTTTCATTATGCTTTTTAATATCACAAGATGGAGTCGATCGATCGTCAGGATCTTCGACGTATCGATTCCTCCTGTTCCACGATGGCAATTAGGAGGGACAGCAGGTGGTAAGCTGAACGTGACAGTTTTTAGTGGGGCGGAAGAATGGAGGGTTACCTCAATGCCGCAAATAAATCCCAACTCTATTATTGTTTGCGAGGACACGCGAACCGCAGAGCAGCTTGTAACGTTGCAATTAGTCATTTTTGACTCGTGTGTATTCACCAAAAATATACTCAACTTGAACCACACAAAACTTAATTCTCTCAGATGCATCACTGAAAACTTATCATTGCATAATTTTTTAGTGTCAATTTTCTCTAATTCCGAGATATTTAAACTGTAAACTTTGTTAAGTCTTAAGGTCCTTAAGTTCTAAATTTTCAAAGTTCCCATTCTAAAATTGCAATGTCACAAATCAACAAAGTTCAAGAATTCTGAAATTTGAACAGTAAAAGTATGTTGCCCGAATCTAAAATTATTTCATGAGTGCACACATTAAAAGGAGCTTATCAACAAAAAGAGCAATAAAATCAACAGTACACCGTATTCCACCCGTTACAAGGATCCTTCCTTTAATCGGATCGGAAAATTTGCATACACCTCATCGTCCCTCCGCGGCGAGCATCGTCGAGAAACGAAATGAAAAAGAATTAATACCTTCCCGATTGCAACTTATCTCGTTAAATCCCCGTTTCTTCGGACTACGAAAGTAACCGTAGAGTACGAAGCATCGGATAGAAAGCGGAGAGAGTTGCGGGAGGAGGGGGAGGGGTTAGAAGTGGAGCGTAGGTAGGGATGTGGCATAATTACGAATATTAATTGCGTTTCCAACGAGCTGCTGGAACCGGGGGCTGCTGAGTGCAGATGTCAACCTATTATCATCCCTTACCTTACAATGGGTGAGATCTCGCTTTCTGTGTGTCGCTTTATCCCCCCACCCCTTTCCGCCCACTCTTCTCCTTCTACCCCTTCCTCGATGTTTCATCCACCCCTCCTCGCCTCGGTCCTCGCCGTCCTCTTCCCTGACGGTATCACCCCCGCTTTATTGCAAAGTTAACAATGTTACTCGTTCTTGAATAGCTGCGGAGTATCATTATCAACGTGTCATCAGCAGGACGAGGATCGTCTGCTTTTATAAAGTAAGATGGCACGGGACAGGAAGGAAGCCGGGTAGACGATGGGGTTAACATGCACGGGGACAGGTGTTTCGTTTATTTCTGAAACGGTCGCTTTCGTGATCGAACTTCTTTGGGAATATCCTTTCTTCTTCGTTCAAATCATGACAATTTTTTATAAACTGTATAGAGATCAGTTTTAACAAACCTCATTTTTAGACACTTTATTTATTTTGTATAATATTCATTTGATCGATTCCAGACGTAGAATATTAACACACTACATAATACTTTAGGATAAATGATGCTAATAGTTACAGGTACTCTGGTGTCAACGACCATGTATCTCGAACGTGCATAAGTAATTATATTTCTTGTGCATATGTATATTTCTAACATGTAGGTTTCGTGTACATTCATCTAACATGTATATTGTTCCTATAAAAAAATCATATTGATATGACATTAAATTATTGACAACATTAAAACTATGTTACATCGTTGTTTACATCAGGCTAATATGTAAATCATAGTTTTCATATGTGTAGTAAAATGGTATAGATATAAGGAAAAGGTTACAAGTTCCCCGTCGAACTATCGATCTCGAAGTTGTTTCGCGTAGGTGTTTGAAGTTTATCGGTGGCGATAAGGGAATCACGGTAGCGGATAATACGTAGAGAATTTTGTTGAAGCACCACTCCGATTTGTCATCGATGTTAATAAAAGCGTCGTTCCTCCTTCGTTACTCTCTGAATACTTTCGAGTCCCCAATTCCGATGGCACGTTCCACTTCGCCCCTCTCCGTTACCGAACGAACCAGATCTAATGAAATTTCCTGAACTGATATCCCGAATCTTGTGTATCGGTGACGATTACGAAACCGCCGTGAAATCGTCGGAACTGATTGTTTAAGCGATTACACCGTAGACATATCGTTATTCGCATCACGGGTAAAAACGGTGGTGGTGTGGGAGGGGGTAATTACATTCTCAGCGATTGGCAACGGTCTGGGCGCATCCTCGACCGGAAGAACAGCGGGATAAAATAGTAGCAGAGGGCTTAATTTGCCGTGAGTGCCGACTATACATCTCCGATCGGCACCGTAGTGAAAAAGGGTGCCAGCTAGAGGGGTAGGCGGAGGATCGGACGGGGTACGGGGAGATGGAGAATGGCAGAAGGAGAGAGAACCGTTTAATAAAAGTATGAATATCGCCAATAACTCGTCGCTCGTTCCCGAATAATTTCCACTCTATCGGAAAATAATTATACTTTATCGCGGCGGTCCTCTCTCCACCCCCTTTTCTTCCTTCGTCATCCGCCACTCGTTCGCTCCTCTTTTTCTCCCTCGACGACGTCTCAAATCGCTCAATTATATTTCCTCTTCGTTCCTTCTGCCCATTGTCTCCTGAATCCTGCCACCGACCGATCCAACGTCGCCGTTATCCACCGGAGAAATCCTTTCGGCGACGATCATTTCCTCGTCTTCTACGCTCGTCGTCGATTTTCAGCCAGATATCTATCCGGTCGTCTCTCTATAGGGTAATCGTCTCGTTTCTCCGTCGGTGTCGATGTTTCGTTAATTCGATCATTCTTCTACGTTCTATTCCATCATTCTTCTACATACTATCATATGATCAATACAAATATCCTTTTCATATTTTATTCACGTCTGATTAACACGATCGTTCTTCAACATTTTGCTGACGTTTAATTCCATATTATTCTGACAATGTACAGTTTGATCATTGTTCCATATTCTGACATATTTAACAAAGACTTACATCTGAATATTATACATATCAATCATATTGTACACATGAAGTACAATAACCTGAAGTACATGCCCATAAAATTTTGTAATGTGTACATGTACTTATAAAAGATTTAATTTTTCCTCCTCAAAATATCATGCAAAACTGATCATCAAGAGTTTTATATAACAGCCAGATTTATGAAAGTAGACACGGTCAGTAGCATGCCATTAACCTTAAAATTAGCTCGATTCCGGACATGATCGTTTCCCCGGTAAAAATGAGCAAAAGAGAATTCCATACGAGCCAATAGATGCTCGTCCGACAATCGTTTTCTCCCCTTGGGGCAGGCGTTCATCTGCGTCCAACGTGGCGTGCACACGTCGCAAACAAAGTGCTGCTTCTCTTTCAGCTCCTTTCAACGAGCGATTAACGCGCGATAATCGAGAGAACGCGCGGTGCGCGTCCAAGTTAATTGACTAAGATAATTCCCGATCGGCTCTCGAGGCAGACGTTAAAAGCCGTGGTGAAAAAGAAGGGGGTTGCCACCCTGTTACGCGTATGATGGTCTCCATCGAGGGTTTGATCGTTCGGTGGGTTAGAGAAGGAGATCGAGGCGGAACGAGGAGGCCAATGAAGAAGGATGCGAAAAAGGAAGCCGGTGAAATGACGACAGAGAGCGAGAGAGAGTAGAATATAGAGGTCCTTAACGTGCGTAGGGGTGGATCGTTCGTGGATGGCACGCGTGAATGCGCCTTTATAAAGAGCAGTCAGTGAATTGATATAAGTGAGCGGTTATTTCGCGATCATTTGGAATTCCTCGTGAATACAGGGTCTCGAAGGAGAGACATGGTGGGGTGACCGGTGGCGGGATCTGGGGAGCTTTCAGCCACGTGCTACGGTAACGGATCAAAGCCAATGGCCCTGATCGGACTTCCGAATGTTCCAATGCCGTCCTCTCCTCCTTCTATCCTATACTCATCCCTGCACGATTACACGACTATGTCTTTTATGCCCTCGATCGACTCGTTTATACCATTCCGTGGCCGATCTACCGATATCATACCTTCGTTACGGACCAGGTGATGTTAGGGTAATTGGCGCCATCGAACGCTCGAATTAACTGTGATCCGCTGATAGGACATTCGAACTTGTTTCCGATGAACTTCATTTCTGGATATATTATAGGAAAAACGAACGTTCGCTTCTGCAATTAAAGGAAAAGGCTCATATATTATTTTACTAAAATACACCACATAGTGTCACAAATAAATTAGTCCTCAGAGTGACATAAAGTATATGACGCTACCAATATGTTAACATGTATACTCCCTCAGGGAAATATATCTGCATCCAGGAGTCTATGTTAAGCTGTACTTTTCAAATTTCACAGCTGAGCAAATAGATACAAAAGTAACACAAATTTGATAAAATCTTTAGACTACTATATTAAATACTAAACAAGAACGACACAATTTTAACCATCAGAAATAAAAATACACATTAC
The DNA here is from genome assembly GCF_050947335.1 of Megachile rotundata. Lineage (NCBI taxonomy): Eukaryota > Metazoa > Arthropoda > Insecta > Hymenoptera > Megachilidae > Megachile > Megachile rotundata. The sequence goes on along the minus strand of NC_134991.1, from coordinate 5,767,958 downwards.
TAGAGTTAGCACTTCTGCAGCAGATGTACGATAAAAGTAATTTGGTTTTGAATACAGTTAAAAGAAGAGATAGAATTTCACGGACGGAATCTTTAACGAGGCTCGTGGAAACGTGATTCCAGAACGAGGATGAAAATACGATTTCCACCAGGTTAATTAGGGGGCTGCTTTACTGTAAAGAGTATCGCGGTGATTTTTTAAGAAGCAACAGACCAAAGAGGAGGCCGCTGATGGCACGGTAAGAAGAGATTCTGTGAGTGACGAGGGCACGGGCCAACGAAGAAATAAACCGGGCACAAACACAATAATTACTGTCTCTTTATTTGGCTGTTTGTCGGAGCCGAGGTCTCGGCCTTTTCTGTCCCTGTCTGACTCGAGGGAAACGTGCGGCTCGTCGTCCTTGTGCAGAAGTTAATAAAATCCCGGCAGCCGCGTCGGGGTGCGCAGTAACCACCCCCTCTGTCTCCACTGTGCCTTCCCTCTGCCCCTCGGGGGTTAGTTTATTTAGCACAGGCGTAGTCACCGTCTCCAGCTTTCTATCCTTCCTTTTTGTCGATCTATCTATCTATGCGGTTTGCCGGTACATTTTAATCTTACCCTCTGTCTCGTCGACACCCTCGATTCCTGCGAAATACCGACGCCTTTCTTTCAACCTTTTATCATAACATCTCATAATCTAAATTTATCATTTACAATTTGTATTAATTTTACTATGATAGTTTTACTATCTTCAACTGTGCTATAACATTTATAATCTGAACATGAAATAAACGTAACAGAAGAAAATATTTGACTTCAGGTCAAAAGATGAATTTAGAATATCAAGTATAAAACCCGTAATTTAATTATCTACATCCCTCATACTTGTACAGAAATATTTTATTAAAAAAATTAGCTTCAAATTCCACTACAAAGATCACGAATGACGAAGAATGTTCACTTGTGAGTACAGAAGATTAGATCTTAGATCTTCTTAACCCCGTCTTGCTTCCACCCTTTCATTTGTACTCGGTGTACAAACGTGGTTCGCAGTGTGTATGCACGCGGGTGTTCGCGTGTGGTCGGATGCGACCACACAGAGAAGCAGAGGTAGTCTTTACCTCGTTTATCCCATAAAAGTCAGCGGTTCTTCGGTCTCGGTTTATCCGGTACGCGGCGTGCCACCCGACAAAGCCCGGTGGCGCCTCAGGGGCCAATAACGCGACGCCCCTGATATACAACCACGAAAGAGCGTCCACCCCCGACCACCGACCTCTTCGTGGCTGCTCGACCGCGTTGTTATCGCTTGAAAAGGATCCGGGCGTTAACAAAAAAGGAAAGAGGATAGTTTTCGAAAAGGATGCAGTTGTTTTGCGTCTTATACCACTCTTTCTGGTCTTCTTTCGCTTTGTAAGGAAGAACAAAAGTTGGGGGTTTTTTAGTGTTGTGTCTTTGATATTGAGGTGATTTAGGGTGATTTGGGTTACTGATGGATTGGGTATAGTGGTATCATGTGTTTTGGTATTATGCGTGGTGTATTGAATGAGGAGAACATGTGTTGTGATATTATGCATGATGAGAATATGGTGCAATGTCATGTGTGGTTAATCTAACGCGTGAAGAGTCTAATGTGTGCTAATTCTATGCGTGGTGATTCTACGCGTGGTGATTCTACACGTGGTGATTCTACGCGTGGTGGTACTACGCATGGTAAATCTAATGCGTGGCTATTCCACGCATTGTACATCTAACACGTGGTAAATCTAATGCGTGGCTATTCCACGCATGGTGAATCTAATGCGTGGCGATTCCACGCATGGTACATCTAACGCGTGGTGATTCTACGCATGGTGGTACTACGCGTGGGGTGATTCTACGCGTGGTGATTCTACTCGTGGCGATTCTACGCGTGGTGGTACTACGCATGGTAAATCTAATGCGTGGCTATTCCACGCATGGTACATCTAATGCGTGGTAAATCTAATGCGTGGCTATTCCACGTATGGTAAATCTAATGCGTGTCGATTCCACGCATGGTACATCTAACGCGTGGTGATTCTACGCATGGTGGTACTACGCCTGGTGATTCTACGCGTGGTGAATCTAACGCGCAGCGATTCCACGCATGGTACGTCTAACGCGTGGTGAACCTATGCGTGGTAATTCGACTCGTGGTGGTTCTACGCGTGGTAATACTACGCGTGGTGAATCTAATGCTTGGCAATTCCACGCATGGTACATTTAACGCGTGGTGATTCTACGCGTGATAATCCTACGTGTGGTAATTCTACGCGTGGTAATTCTACACGTGGTAATTCTACGCGTGGTGTATCCAAAATATAGCGGTACTACATGTGGTTATACCACCCGTGATAAATCTAACGCATGATAACATTATGTGTGATAAATCCATTGCTTGATGATCATTCCCCTTAGTGCATTTAATGCGTGATAATACTGCACATAGGAAATGAAACGACTGATGATGCCATACGTGGTGAATATCTACCCCGTACGAAAATCGTGCTTGCTAGATGCAACTCGCAACGATACCTCGCGTAGAGATAACATGACATAATCCGTGATACAACGCATAACCGTGGTAGTAACATTCACAAAAGTTGTCGATGGAAAAAACAGAATGAATTCGAAATGGAAAGAACAACGGAATAATTGCAAGATTAAACGTTCGAAACTGCCGATTGATTTCTGTACACTTCCGTCCGATTTCATTTGATTCCGTCCACGTCGATTGCTTAAATATGCAGTCTTTGGCTCGTTTGTCTCATAAAATTCAATGGTTCTCCGGTTCATTCGCTGGGATTCAACAATACGGCCGGTGCCCCCGGGGGATAATAACTGTGTCCTTGATACGGTGACTTCCCTTATAGAATCCACGCTAAACTCGTTCCCCCTTTTCGTTAAAAGAAAGGACGCGCGCCAATTTGAGGCTCGTATTATCTCGTTGTTTTTACACGCTCCAATAAACTGAATTGCAACGCGACGCATGGATAAACGCTTCTTGGCAATTCTTCTTCTGTCTCTGTTTCTCGTTTCGCGATGGCAAAAAACACGTTCATTTGTTCGTCGCTGCAATTACCGCTGCCTTTTTAGCATCGACTCAATATCCTCGCTGCTCATTCATTACCCTCTTTGTCATCAATATTGATATCGTTTTCTTATTAAGAAATGTTAACGCGTTCGACACAACCGTCGCTCAAGTACTTAACGAATTTCATTATTGCGATTGAAATCTGTCAAACGAGATTCCGTATTAAAATTGCAGACCCAATTTCTTGTAACAATAAAGGAAATTATTCTCGAGGACGCTCATTCAGATTTCAGATGTCCTCTAGACCTGTATTTCTTCGATACGTGCAAAGTATATTTCATACATCTGAAAATATTTTTCCTCGTTGCTATCAAGCTAAACTCATTCAGATTTCACAGCTGTCCACATAGACTTGTATCTCCTAGATACGTACAAAGTATATTTGATGCATCTGAATATTTTTACATCCTCATTGTTATCGAGATAAACCACTATCAAACACGTAGGTACCCTCTTATTAATTTTTATTAATTATTTTATTAATTACTTTGCCATTTACATTTGACAATATACAAGAACATGTGGCAATTATTTATGTAGCACATAATAGAGGGTTAAATCACCGAAATTTCAAATACAACCATGTTTCATAAATCATTTTCAAAAACGATCAGCGAAATCAACGAGACGAAGAAACCTATGAAAAATGACAAAATGGAAAGAAACCCTTTTGCATTCGTTCGAATTAAACTGCCAAAATAATTTTCCCCGCCCATTCAGGTAACAAAATACAACGGTCCGGTACACCTCTGTACAGAAAAGGTTCGCAATTTTTGTACCGTCGCCAACCAGTTAGCATATTTCGCGATGTCCTCGTCCAGCAACAAACGAATACGATCCGAACTTTCGACAGTCTCGCGCCGGTTATGGGCGTCGGTAGTTCTTGCAGGGGGTGGCGTTTGATCTTCGAGCCGGTTCGCCGAGTCTATTGTGAATTGTATCTGCTTCCTTTACGACCGATTCCACCCCCGTACCACCCCTCGCCCCGTCGCGCGGGAGAGAATCTCCTCTCTTTTGCAGATTTAATGTTGCCTATTGTAGAACGTCACCTCGCATGCCTTCCTCATCTCTTTCCTGTCCCTTCCCTCCTCGCCACCCTCCTTCTTTATTCGACTCACCCTGCTCAGATCCATGATATAACAATTACACCCACGAGTTATCACCCCTATTTTTGGTAGACCCGGTCGATGATACACTTTAATTTTTTCTGGGTGCTTCAGAGTGGACGTCTGGATGCTTCAGAGTGTTTCAGGGTGGAAATCGGGAGATCGAAAATTTGGGGTGTTTGGATAATTTGGGGATTTTTAAAATTTAAAGAAATTGTTTGGAAATTTGAAAAGTTGGGTGATTTAGATAATTTAAGATACATAACCTCTAATCTGCTGTTCACATAACCTAACCTATAACCTTATACCTATGTCCCTACATCCCTATACTTTGACATCCTTATAACCTTATCCTTATATCCTTCTCTATCAACCCCATTTAATAATAATACATATCCCTTCCAATTAAGCATTCTCCTTCTCCCTTGCCAGCAAAATTATGTTATTTAGAAACGAAGATTTAAAATGAAGGAAAATCCAAGACCGGGATTTTAAAGAGCGTATCCGGATAAACATTAATTATCAGTTCATTTCTAAATATCGCACATATCGACCCCCAGTAAATTACTGTACGGGATACAGTTGTCCCGGCTGAAATTCGCATTTTATCGTGAAAAGAACCGAATCAATTATTGTGTCACTGGTTCGTTGAATTTGCTTGTCGTGTTTATTGCAAATTTTTTATCATTTTTCACCGGATAGCCTACAACATATACGTGGCCCTCAACGTTTAATTTTCTTTTTTCCTCTACCGTATAACGTGTACACGATACAAACATATAAACAACAAAAGCGATGTCCATTTATGAATTTCGGAGGAAAAAAATCGTGCACGTTCGCAGCAACGATTTGCATGTCATTCTTGATTCGTCACACCGATCCAGGTCAAATGATTTACCTAATGGTTGAAAATCGTGCGGATAATCTTCGCTAAGGTCGACTATGCCTAATATTGGGTATTCCCAATTATTTCTGTGAACGTTTATCTGTTAAGTATTAACATCTGCTAAGTATTAACTGTTTAGCTACTATCTGCCTCGTCGGGGATGATCCTGATTCCTTTTAGATCGCGCAGTGGATGCAGCGTGACACTTTGACGTTCCTCCTTTGGTCGTTCGGTCAGATTGCTTCTTTGAACAGGTCATTGTTGTACCCTTAAGAATTTCCCCTATCCAGACGTTTATTCGTTGAGAAGGGTGTATTAACCCTTTGTGGTCGTGTATCGGCTCTAATAACTTATTATTCTCAGTCAATCAACCCTATAGAGACATAATGGACATTTTACGACGCCTTTCAGCTTTTGTTTCATGGCAACAGAATACCGTCTCATCATGTTGTCATTCTTATTGGATTTTCGAACACATGAAGAACATGAGATTTCACAATAAATTCTTATACGCGCTGTAATTCCACGCGTAGTATCGTCATGCGTTAGATTCTCTATGCGTTGTAACTCCACGCACTGTAATTCCACGCGTAGTGTTGTCACGCGTTAGATTCTCTATGCGTTGTAATTCCACGCGTTGGAACTCCACGCGTGGTATTGTCACGCGTTAGATTCTCTATGCGTTGTAACTCCAGGCACTGTAATTCCACGTATTGTAATTCCACGCGTGGTATCGTCACGCGTTAGATTCTCTATGCGCTGTGACTCCGCGCACTGTAATTCCACGCGTTGTAATTCCACGCGTGGTATTGTCACGCGTTAGATTTTCTATGCGTTGTAACTCCACGGACTGTAATTCCACGCGCTGTAATTCCACGCGTGGTATCGTCAAGCACTAAATTCTCTACGCGTTGTTACTCCACACGTTGTAATTCCTTGCATTATAATTCCACGCATTGTAGCTCCACGCGTGGTATCATCAGGCACTACATTCTCTAAGCGTGCTAATCCCACCCAAAGCACAACCAATCTTTAAACTTGCTACTCATTGCATCCCTATGTCATTGGATCTCCCAGATCCTCTACGCCTTCTAACACAACGCATAACATCTCCAAACATTTGATTCTCCACAAGTTTTAATATCACGCATTATATTTCTCAGCATTAAATACTGCATGCGTCGTAATACCAGGCACAATCGATTCGTTGTAACACCACGCGTTATATCACCTAAATTCACGTTCGTTATAGGCACATAGTCCCCGCATAGCGTATTCCACGCGCAAGATGAACGTTTCATTTTTTTAATGGCGTCCAGGAATTGTCCATTTCATCGTGGACCGGGTAATCGGTTTTCGTATGTATGTAAAAACGTGACGTCGTTTCTCGCCGACAAAGCGTTTTGTTTTTCAAAATCATCCGTGTAGGAGATACCTTTTTTTTCGCGCGATACCGGGTCGCGATATTCCCAAAAATCTGGTTTGCAGCGTCACGAACGCGAAGCAGCCAACCCCCTACCCCTTTTTTCTACGGTTTATTTGCATTATAAAGCCCGCGATACAAACGGGGGAGGAACGGGGGCGACATATTGTACGCCCACACCTTTACGTGATCGACGGAAGATACTCCGTTTCGTTAAATAAATCCCGGAAATTTAATATTCAATTGTCGCGTGCCACGTCGTTCTGTAACGATCAAATTTTTCTCAATCCTCCTATAAAATCGAAAGTTTGATAAAACCAGCGAAATTGTTAAATTCGTTTGATGTTTCGCTGGAGTGTTACGTTTTGCGAAATTGCACGCCGAAGTGTACAAACATTAAATTAACTCTTAAATATCCCGCCATTTTGTTTTTACTATGTGTCGATAAAGGTTTTTGTTCACAAATAAATATTCGTAATTGATATTTAAAATTCGTAATAGAAGTATTAAATGCTTTAGATATTTCCTTAATAGTTCAGCGATTTAAAAGTATTTTATTACCATTATCATTTTCATCGGGACATTTTCAACGAGATAATCATTTTCATTAGTTCACCTTAATTTGTTAGAGATTGCTGTTGCTCAACCTTCTCAAGCCATTTATTAATTTTTGCTTCGTCAGATATCATAAATGGATTAGAATATATTTATAACTTCAACGATATTTCTCTTCAGTCACAAAATGGCTACCTAACGCCATGTTTCTTGTATCACTTAAAATTGCACCCGAAACACAAAACATCTTAGAAACTTTAAACTGTTTTTAAACAACTATTTATTAAACAATATTTTAATAGCAGTCGAAATACACAATGTACACAAAATGGCTCCCATATCAGAATTTAAATAAACCAAAACCTCATAATTAACGATAATACAACAGGTTGTTTTCTCTCAACAACCACAGTGAATTAGAGCGAGAATCCCGCAGAATGTGGTCAAAAATAATCATGGGTATTCCTTGGATTAGTAACAGCTTGTCACGGACAGATTACGAGAGATTACATAAAACGGATGAATTTTCGAAAAGTGGTGCTCAGGATTTTGCCTCTTTCGAGCCCATGGTCTTAGGATTAGATTACCAATTCTACCCAGGTAACGTGCAAAGGTGTTGTCTTAGAATAAGTAGGATAATCGTAAGCAAATTTTCGGACGGGCCTATTAGTGAATAGCCGGCGAACTAGGCGACCTCGTTTCTCGCAATTGAAAGCTACGGGGTTCCTCCACTTTCAGGTAACCTCAGGTTGCTGTACTCTGGATATTATCGAGAAAATTTTCTTCGTGCTATATTGCATATGGAGAATATATGCAATAGATTTGTTAGATAGGTAGATTCGAGGTTTTGTGTTTGTGTGTTAGGTCAGGTACTTAGTTATGCTATCACACTTTGGGATATCAGAATTTTAGAGTTTTGGAGCCTGGGAAATTTAGGACTTTGGGAGTTTGAAGTCTTATGATTTAAAAATTTTAGGTTTTTGAGATTTTATGGATTAGAGTGTTTGAATTTTGGAAGTTTAGGAATAATTGGCAATTTGAAATTTTTATGCTACTTTTGAATTTTTACAGTTCAGAGGTTCAGACTTGTGGAAGTTTTTAATTTTGCGACTTTGAGAATTCATAGCTTTGGACTTAACAATTTTGTAATGTAAAAATTTTGAGATTGTAGAGTTCAAGAAAGCGACTGTTTAAGAGACACTGGAATTCTGGAACTTTGAGCAACTTTTTTGTTAAAAAATTGAACATTCCAATTTTTTAACTTCGCTGTTTTAAAGTTTTGAAGTTTCATAACTTCGAACTTGTGCAATTTTGAAGGTTCATACTTTGCCATTTTACAACTATCGAATTTTAAAAATGTCAAACCAACAAACAACATCCCTAATGAAAACAAATTCCAATTCTGTGCTGCTCATAAAAATGATCAAATCTCCCAATCAAATTACATAGAATCTTAACACCATCCTTTAATTAACCCATCGCCAACTCCCTCCGAATCCAAACTTCTCCCCGCAAAGAGTAAGAAAAAGGAACCTGAAAACTCTCAGTTAACGGTGTAGGTAAGATAAATGGCGAAAAAATGCGCGTACATCCGAAGACGCGGTAAATAATGTTGATAGAGAAAAAGAGAGAGAGTAAAGAAATATCCCGTCGATCGAAACCGTGGCGTCAAAGTGAAACGAGAAAACGAAAGACAGATAAAGGGACGGACATAGGTAGATGTACGACGTAGAAGAAAGACAGAAAGATGGAGACTCAGAAGCGAGAGGTTCAGTTAGAAGGAGGAAGAGCGTGGAGGGGGAGGGTAGGAGGAGGTGGAAAAAAATCCGGGGATTTACGCGGAAAGGGCAAAATATTCCCCGCCCAGGCCTCATTCAACCCCCGAGTACGGGGTGGCTTTGGGTGAGAAGCGTGCGCCCTCATTGGCGGGGAGGCTAATATGGCGGTGTTAGGGGTTGCGAGGTGGGGCGGCTGTGTGTGATATTAAGGGCTGCTTTCATGTCCGACGAGCCAGTTCGTGGTGCGCCGTCGATTGACGCATTTTCTTTTCGAAGCCAGAGTCGCGTGGAACATCGGCGCTCCGTCGTTTTTTCCTTTCTCCTCTCTGGTTCTTTCTTTCTTGCTTTCTTCGCCGCGAGTATCGTATACCGTTGACCCTTTCGCGCCAATTTGGACGTTTTCTTCGACGAAGCTCCATCTGTCCGCGTGCGACAGCGGGAAAATACGATTTACCGGGATCCTCGATGATACAGAACTTTTCGCAAGTGATCCTTCGTGAATTCTGCTACGCTTCCGGTTAACACTTGCCTACGCTGTGATTTCCGACGAACAAGCATGGCGCAAACTTACAATCAGAAGAAGAACGTGTATAGCATCGATCAGATATTGGGACACGGCAAGGACGAAGGTACACTTTTTTTATCTAGTGCTTGCGTGTGGAATTTGCATGAAATTCGGGGAATCGCGCGTGATCGCCGATTCTTTCGAGTGTGTACAGTTTTTTAATGTACGATGGTTACACGTGTGGACTCTTTATAACTATACAAACTTAACATGTTTGGAAGTTTTTTTTTTAGATAATTAATATCGTTTTGAAATGAGTCAAATATACAGACAGCTTAAAAATCGGAATTTTTAACCTCTTCAAGGGTACCGATTTGTGTATGTGTGAAACTAATTGCTATCAATTTAAGATAAGTGGAATATAAATGCATAGAAAACTAGACTGTAATTTCCTTGTTATCTCATAAATATCAGTATGAACTTGGAACCTAAAATAAACTAAATATTATTTTTACAATATTTTTTAATTGCTATCAATGTAGAATAAGTTCAAACATAACTGGATTAAAAGTTAGACCACTTGGCAACAAAAATCACTATTAAAATATTTTCGACCCCGTCAAGGACACATAACAATGCAAAATAAAATTTATATTAAATAACCATCGATTTAAAATAAGTAATAACATTGCTAAAAAATTGCATAGTCTTCAAAGAGTAAAAATCATACCTAAAGAAGTTAATAAATTCACAAGGCTGTTATTGTATGCGAATGTTTCTGTTTACTTAACACGAAACGACATATAATAAACTCGACTAGGAAATGTTGCATTATTATCTGGTATCTGGTATCGTTAAATAAACTACAGTCTCATTTACCAGCATTTTACCATTTTTGTATCGATCGAGCCGCGATTGCGATAAAAAAATATAAAGGGAAAAATTTCCTTCTAACTGAAACAAAGTGGGTTATCTATCTTAACCCATCGTTCAACGCGCATCAGATAATCCTCGTAATTGTATGGTAATTTAGCAAATGGCATTTTACCGATTTTCGAAATTACCACCGTCGATCGAGCGACAAATCGATCGATCATACTAATGGAGGAAAATCTGTTTACACACGAATGTACGCAGACGTTCGCGCGTCGTCGGGGTACGAACTACGTCTTTTACTCTGTTTGACTACGTGTGCATCGCTTAATCGGATATTAATTAGCTACATATCATTTCTGAGTTCGTCTACTTACTATTTATATTCTGACAAGTTTTGGTATTTTTAAATTTTCAAACTTTAAGTATTTTTATATTTATAAATTTGTGGATGTTTGAAATTCATAAATTCCTGGGTTCTCAAGTTTATAGATTCATAAATTATTAAAGGTTGTTTTCAATTTTTTAACTTTGACTATTTTTAGAATTTCTGAGGAATTTAATTCCTGGACCTTCTAATCCTGATATTCTGAAATTCCTAAATCAGTAAATGCACCCCCAGAGTCTTATATTCTTATGTTCCTAACTCCTCAAATTTTCAACCCTCAACTCCTTATATTTTTATATTTTTAAGACTCTAAATTCCAACACCCCTAAAATTCATAAATTCTCAAAGTCCCAAAATTCACAGACCCTCAAATCCTCAAGATCTAAAATTTCTATACCCCCAAATTTCTACACCCTCGAATCCCCAAGATCCCAGATTTCTAAATCCTCAAGTTCCCAAACCCCAAATGAAGAAATCCCCAAATTCTCAGACCATGTGAATACTACAAAATTAAATACTATTAAACCCCCCAAATTCCAACACCCCCAAATCTCTATATTTGAAAATTATCCAAATGTCGAAATTTCCAAAAATTCCTAAATCCCCAATTTCCCACACCCCCAAATCTCCACATTTCAAAGTTACCCAAACATCCAAATTCCTAAAAGTCCCCAAATCCTGAAATGTCTCCTACTATAAAAATCCTCCAACATCTTGAAAAATTATTGAAGCGTCCAGGTTTTAAAATTTGTCCAACGTCCGTTTGATTATGAGCACATTACTTAATTGCCGTGAGCGTTTTAAAAGGCTAATTAGGTCGAGGTTCGAATCTGTGTTGACGATCAGTAGGATGTAAATTTACAACGTGACTAGTAGCACGCGAGCGAGCGAGCTGGCGAGTGCATAACACACGTGTGCACATTTGTTTGCGAGCACATTTTCCGCGGAGGTAAACGCACGAACACGCAATTATTTCATTAAAATATTCTACCGATGGATTTCTCAAGAAAGCACGATTACGCTTAATGCCGTTAATTCCTGACCCGCGCCACGTGCTACTGTTTCGCGATAAATTATGGCGTTTCCATGCGGACTCGATGCATACATATTGCCACGCGACACGACATCAAAAGGCGTTTTAAAACGCGACGTGATAATTAACACGCGCAACAGACTGTATCTTTCGTGGAAATTAAGAGGAAAATGGATAGACTTGAGGGGATTAAATGGAGTAGTTTGAGAATCAAGTTTGTGATGTTTTTAGGAGTTTTTTGATTGGGTAAGGAATTTTGATATGGGGGATGACTAATGGGGGGATTTGGGGATTTGGGAGGATGTTTTGAAATTTGTGGATTTGGGAATTTGGACTTTTGAGGTTTGGGTATTTGGGGAGTTGGGGATTTAGGGATTTAGAGATTTAGGGATTTGTGTATGGGAAATTTTGAGATTTGGGTATTTGGAGAGTTGGGGATTCGGCAATGGGAAATTTTTAAATTTTGAATTTTGAGATTTAGATATTTGGGGAGTTGGGGATTTGGGAATGGGAAATTTTTAAATTTGGAATTTTGAGATTTGGGGAGTTGGGGATTTGGGAGTAGGAAATTTTGAAATTTGAAATTGTCAGATTTGGGTATTTGGGGATTTAGGGAATGGGGAATGGGGAATTTTGAGATTTGGGTGTTTGGAGAGTTGGGGATTTGGGAGTAGGAAATTTTGAAATTTGGCACTTCGAGATTTGGGTGTTTGAAGATTTAGGGATTTGATAGTAGGAAACTTTGAAATTTGTATATTTGGGAATTTTAGGAATCTAGAAATTTGGGAAGATAAAATTTAGGAATGTTTGAATTTGGGGATTTGGAAGTTTGGAGTTGGCAGTTTGGAAATTTGGAAATTTCTTCGTTTAGTACTTCAGGAGTTTGAAAGTTTGAGAATGTAGGAATTCAAACAACAGAAAATTCGGAGATTTAGGGATTTGTGTACTAGCATGTTTCAGAATGTAGAATTTGGGGCTATGAGGATTTACACTTTGAAAATTTGAGGATTTAGGAACTTACAGTAGGCAGGAATTTAGCTATTCAGAAAATAGAAACTTTGAAAAGTAAATTTGTTAATCCCTCAATATAGGGATTAATAATTTGGGAATTTCTGTGTAGGGAAGAATATAATTTAAAAATTAAGAAATTCGAAAAATTACAAATTTAAAATTCTACAATTTTGAAATGGACTTGGAATGACAAAGATACCCTAACCTTTGCTATACTATTTCAAAATATCAGTTATTAATGAAACCACACGCCGTGTTAACAATTAAAATGGAACGGAAATAAAATAGTCTAAAAATGAAACGAAATAATTAACAATTAGCTTTAGACAATTAGCATTTATTATATCGCACATCCTTGCGTACTTCTTCGAATCCTCCCTAAAGAAATATACACACATAATTTTATCGACAGTCATCGGTCGTTTTTGAGAAATGATTTCGTTCATCGTCCACTAAAACACCATGAAAAATTAATCAACTCTCGTAAAGCTACACTTATTAAATTTCCACGAAGATACTCGTTGCACGGCAATTTTTTTGCTCGAACGATTATCCGGACGAGTTTAGCGGTGAACGTATTACCCGTAAACCCTCTTAAGGATTTTATTAGATTTTCAGCGTAAAGCCGGACCTTGTGTAATCCGTTCTAGCGAAGTGTATCTTGTCCAGGAGGATATACGGCACGGCTTGTTCTTAACTCTTTACACTCGTATCCATTGGTGTAACAACCATAACCTTGGAAGTGGAGATGTAACTCGTGGCGATATAGCGAAAGGTACCAAATATGACGAGACCATGTGTGGATATTCAGTATGCGACGATCTAACGTGTGCTGAATGTTATTTAAAAAAGATCTAATGCATGGAGAATCTAATATACGGCGATATAACGCGTGGCGATATAGCGTGAGGTACCAAGTACGACGAGACTATGAAAATATTTAATGTGCGACGATCTAACGTGTGCTGAATGTTATTTATAAAGACCTAATGCATGGAGAATCTAATATACAGCGATATAACGCGTGGCGATATAGCGTGAGGTACCAAGTATGACGAGACTATGAAAGTATTCAATGTGCGACGATCTAACGTGTGCTGAATGTTATTTATAAAGATCTAATGCATGGAGAATCTAATATACGGCGATATAACGCGTGGAAATTTAACATGTGTATAATACATGAAAAAGAGTTTAGGATGTGACGTCAAGGGTTTAGGAATGTTGTGTTACTAAGATGTGGAGAATTTAACGCGTGAAGATTTAAATAATATATGGGAGAACTGGGGCGCGGCGATAAAACACGAGGGTAAACTGACGGGTAGGATATTTTATGCGCGGAGAATCTAACACGTGGAAAATGTAATGTATGGCGATAAAATGCATGGAAAACTTTGTGTGTGGCTATATATCGCGTGGTAATCTAACGAGTAGGATATTGAACGCGTGGAGAAACTTATAGGTGACGATAAAACGCGTGGCAATAGAACGCGTGGTAATTTAACGAATAGAAAATTCAGCACGTGGAGAATCTAATTTGTGAAAAATCTAACGCGAGGATAAGGCAATGTGTGGAGTCACAACGCGTGGAAAATCTGATAGGTGGCGGATATAACGCGTGGTGATATAACGAATAGAAAATTCAACGTGTGGAGAATCTAACGCGAGAAAAATCCAACGCGTAAATAATCTAATAGATGGCAATATAACGCGTGGTAATATAACGAATAGAAAATTCAACGCGTGGGGAGTCTAACGCGAGAAAAATCTGACGCGTAAATAATCTAATGCGTGGAGACACAACACGTGGAAAATCTAATAGGTGCCGATATAACGCGTGGTAATATAATGAATAGAAAATTCAACACGTGAAGAATCTAACGCGAGAAAAATTTAACGCGTGGAAAATATAATAGGTGGCGATATAACGCGTGGTAATCTAACAGATACAAAATATAACGCGTAGCAAATTTAATGTTTTGAAAACCAATCGCATCGAACGATGTATAGAGAATGTAACACATACAAAATCGAACCCACAGAAATCTACCATATAGCAAGTCGTAATTGCATAACATCTGGCAATATATCGCGTGGCAATCTAAAGCTATTTCGTGTACATAATAATCCTAATTACGTCAATGCCGGTATACTTATGATCCCATGATAGAGAACATCATAGGAAGAAGGTTTCTTAGCGTCGTGCCAATTAGCGTCCGGATGATTGGATTTTCATACAGGCCGAATTGATTACGAGGTTACGCGTGTATGCACGTTTCATGATACATATGGGTACACGGGTAGGAACACAGTCGATGATCACTGTATACAGCTGGACCGATTATTGGCCCGTCCCGATTGTGGCGTACAGAAATCAGGATGTGTTTGCGGATTTCGATCGTACAGTCGTCTAACATAATTAATGCGTCTGATAATACCTGTGCATCGAGTGTCCATTGATACGATTCGCTGAGTATCGCTTACAGATCGACGCGTTCACGATTATAGATTATCAAGGGAGCGATTCACTTTTGCTTTATGCTGTGGGCCAAAAACTTTCGTCTTTCTATGATGCACCATTGTCATAATTCACTTTTTTATGTTTGAGTTCATTAACTCTTAAATTCTTTAAAATGACAGATTTTTAAATTCAGATATTCTTCAGTTTTTTACATTTTCAAGTTCCTGAATTCTTCAGATTTTTTTATTTTCTTTATTCTTCAGATTTTTCAATTTTCTTAATCCTCAAATTATTATATTTGTTAAATGTTATTAAACCTCAAAATTTCAACTTGCGAATGTACCTAAATTTCCAAATATTCAAATTCACGCTTTTCTAAATTCTCAAACCCTCAAATACCCAACATTCCAATTGCAACATCCCTGGTATATGCAACCACAAATTAAAGATAACACAAATCCTAAATTCCTAGATCCCATATTCTCAAATTCTCAACACTCTAATTTCAACATCCCTTATACGCATTCACAAATTAAAGATTACTCAAATCCCCAAATTCCTAGACCTCAAATCCTCAAATTCCAAAAACTCCAATTGCATCCCCATCACATGCAACTATGAATAACTATGATACAATTAAGCTATCCAAGCCCACCCTAAAGTCCTAGTAACGAATGGTATTCACAGACCAAAAAAGATCCACTGATCCGTCGATATTAAAGTCGTCGCAAATGGAGACGAACTCAATTAAACGCAAAATGTTGTCAACAAGTATCGGGCAAAAAAGCGGGACATGTGGTGATCGTAGGGCACGGTAAATAAATCTTTAATTTCGCGGCGCGACTTGGCTTTACGGGCCACCCTCTCGGGCGCAACCCCATATCGGCGGGGGTCGTAGATTTAATAGAAAGAGCCGGAGAGTTAGGCATCAAGTGGGTGCCCCATTGTGCCCTAGCATGAAAACATAAAAATCTCTCTATTCATCGTGGATTATCCGAACGTTGTTTGCGTAAATGTTAGTGCGATTACGCGCACACGCACGCGTGTATTTCTCTCTCTCTCCCTTTTGCTCGTCCATTTGCACACGCAGCCGACATGCGTACCGGTCTGAACGATTCGCTTTATTCGCAACCTATCACAATTGCCGGTTAGAGCGGCATCGAAATGTAGGATTAACGTTATTTCGCTCGAGTAGCAAATGCGCGTCTAATTAGTTCAAGGAAACGTGTGTAAGGGGATGATGGGAGCGGATGGGGTGAGACAGATATTGAAACTTTGTGAACCGATGGTCGTTATGGCGTTGTTATTTAATTTCATGGCCAATGCCGGTTACGTTCAAAAGCGTACTATCTCTAATTAGATACAGGCGGAAATTAAACGATTAACGACGCGTTAATGGACTTACGATTTTCAGCACCGTGATGGCTTTCTAATTGTACGATAAGCGTGCAAAAGAGAAGTCGATGAGCTTACGCTCAATTAGTCACGTGATTCACCTTAATTATTGTCTTCTTACCTTAATTGCCTGTATGTTCTATCAGGGATTTTTTCATTTTTTAATTGATACCTCTAATGGACATCTTACACGATTTTCATTCGTGAGGACTCTTAGAATTTACTCATAATGCTGAATTATTAAAAATATGAATATATAAAAAAATATTAATTTTGCATTAATGTATTGTTCATTGTAAATATAGGAATTTATGGACTTTAAAAATATTGTTCAATTTTTATGTGCTATATTTTACAAACAATGTCGAATTTGTCCACATTGTCATCATTTTTAAAATCTTTATTTTTGCAATGAAGTATAAAATTAAATAGGTAAGGCTCTTAAAACAGCCCTACGTCACTCTATGAAATGACTTTTTCATGAAATCGTGCAACATTAGTAAAAAACGCAATATTCCGTGCGTAGAAAAAAGAGTACATTCCGCGTGTAGTTTGCTCTAATGAGCTGTTTAAGCCCGCACCGAGGCGGGAAGACGAAAGAATTGGCGGGAAAGAGATAGCTACGAGGGAGGGTCAGAGAAACGAGAAATGCAAGGGTTGCATCGGGCACCGAAGGGGGCACGTTGTACGACATGTACTTGTGATATTTGCTAATCACTGACGGCAACGGTTTTTAAGTACTATCGAGCGTGTACGTATAATGTACAGGCTCGCATCGATGCGTCATATTTCATACATAGCCGGATATACAAAAAATGAAGCGCACCGGGTGAGGCTTAAAATTGGCAAATCCGCCGATCGGACATCATCGGCGTATCGGTTTGTATATCGGCGCCCGGTTCGTGGCGCGGCTTAAAAACGAAATTGCACCCACACCGGCCCCGCAGCATCTACACCCCCCTAACCACCCCCTTGCGTCCTCGCGTTTGCTGTCGCTTGCGTACCAGCGAAACGTCAATTTCGTTTTGGCAGCGTGGACGATTTAGCTTAATCGCCCCGATCCTCTCTTGCGCTCAAGTATCGAAGGCCCACGTCGATCGTTTGATACGCGTTTCTGTCCAAACTTCAATACCTGTCGCGGTCCTATACCACCGTTTCCCTATCTGTATTTTTTCCATGGACTATGGGGTTCCAGGAACGGTGGCGATCCTGGGCTTCGGTTCGAAATTTTTGGAATTTTGGGATTTAGGACTTGGGGTTTGTGCAGTTTGGGGATGTGGGGATTGATGTACGGAAATTTGGGGATGTAGGAATTGGGTATGTGAAAATTTAGGGATGTAGAAATTGGGTATGTGAAGATTCAGGGATGTGAGTATTAGGTATGTGACAATTTAGGGATATGGATATTGAGTATGTGAAAATTTAGGGATATGGAAATTGAGTATGTGAAAATTTAGGGATGTGGAAATTGAGTATGTGAAAATTTAGGGATGTCGAAATTGAATATGTGAAAATTTAGGGATGTAGAAACTGAGTATGTAAAACTTTACATATGTAGAAATTGTGTACGTGAGAATTCAGACATGTGGATATTACATATGTAGAAATTGAGTGTGTGAGAATTCAGGGATGTGGGTATTAGGTATATGAAAATTTGGCGATGTAGAAATTGAACATATAAAAATTTAGGGATGTAAAAACTGAGTATGTGAAAACTCACATATGTAAATATTACATATGCAAAAATTTAGAGATGTGTAAACCGGGTGTTTGAAAACGTAGAAACTTGTATCTTCGTCCACCCTCATAATCCACACGAATGTTTAAATACAAAAAATCGAAGGCTTCGTGTACACAGATGCACGCCACATGCAAACACGATAATGTTGTTTTTGATCGTTGATAATAATTAATGTAACGTATACGAATAAAAGGAAGTAATTTCGATAGATTCGGGAGATAGAGGAGAAATGTCAGTGATGCTCGAAATGAATTATTCTTTTTATCCTTATTTCCAGATCACGCGACCTCGTCCGATGTGATCGGCGATGGAGGAGATACGGAACTCGGTCATTTGAGCGATCATCAGATAAACGATGCTCTGCACGATCCCTTAAATCTAGGAGAGTCAGATAGACCACGCAAGGTTCGAAGGTCCCGTACAACCTTCACCACCTACCAGTTACACGAGTTAGAGAAAGCTTTTGGGAACACCCAGTATCCAGATGTGTTCACCAGGGAGGAGCTGGCGATGAGGTTAGACCTGTCGGAAGCTAGGGTACAGGTTAGTTTAACTTTACTCAAATTAATAACTGCGATTATATTCCAGTGTAGATATTTTAATACATGGTATAGAAATCACTGTTGAAATGTGATGTCATTTTTGGTGTCCCTTGAGTTAGCGTTTGTGTCATTGATGTAATAGCAATATTATTACAAATTCTACTTTTTAAAAAATTCTTATCAGTATCTAGGCTTTGGTTAAGGAATGTAAAAAGAATTCCACTGCTCACTTTATTTGTACATATTCTTCGAAGAGGGTCCATGTCTCCCCTAAATTTCAAGGTTCTTGCAAGATTGGAGACAAATAATGCTCCCTACTTTCCTCCTTAACCAAAGGACCCCTGCACCCCAGTGAAAGATGAATTCTTCACGTATCATTTCTCAACAAAATCAATAGTTTAACTTTTCACCCCCACATGCATGATTAATACCAGGAAATGAAATTATGCAAATTATAAGGAAATTTAAAAATGTGAAGATTCATCCACTTCATCCAAAAGGTTAATACCGGATCACGCAAATGCAAAAACTCATAAAAAAAGTTGAAAGTATTGAGAGCGAAGGAAAATTTGGATTTCACGGATCCTTAAGGGTTCGAAATTTGAGCAATAGGACGATACTCTAAATTGTCTTTAAAGTCATGCATGCACACCAATAGCTTTCCGGGCTTGATATTCGAACTGGGAAAGCCGTAGCTGAATGAGCCACAACCTCAGTGTGGGCCTCTCAACTAATTACACACTATTGTACCGAAAATCTGCCGCTCTTCGACGTCTGCAATTTCACGAAAGACGCGCCAGACCATCATACTCGTGCTACGAGGATTAATTTCATACGAGCCAGTTGAACGGTAAAGAGCGTGCGGGGTCGTAATCTGCTTTGAAATTATTTGCCAGCCGTGCCTTTTAACGGTCATGAGAGAGCACCAGGTGTGCATATTTTGACGTCGATAAAAAAAGAATCAAATGGGATTTACATGGACAATTGTAACTTTTAAACTCTTCTTTTATCTCAGTAATTATTTTACCCTTTCAATCTTTTTCCAATACCAATATTTTCAAATTTGATAAATATTGTCGAGTAATTAAATATTTTGACAACTCATGTGTCATTGCTGGGTATTCTTAACTATCAGATTTGCTCTTATCTAAAGGTCACTCAGGGTTACTATTACACTACATAGGTTACTCAGATTGAATATAAGATTACAGACTGACAAGATGTAAGATTGAATATAAGGTTACTAGTATTTCCCAATGTAGTGTAATGCATGTTAATATAAAATATGAAATGAAGAAATGGAAAGTTGTGAAATGAGAAAGTAAATGTGGAATGACGACCTTGCAATTGAATGATGGAGCAGCTGATGCAGGTGAATATTACGATAAATTACGTGAATTTGAAAATCTTTGATCGCGATGATTTGATCACGATTGCGATAAATATCATCCCCATCCACACCTATTATCACTTAATCGTCCGCGAAACGAGCCGGGTCTACGTGACGCGGAATCGGCGTGCAGCGACGACAGTGTCCGGGTATTGGCGGGTGCTGCCATAAATTATGACTTTTCCATGGATGGAAATCGGTTACTCGATTAGCGTAACCATCCTGACACCCTCTACTAGTACGAACAGAGAGGACACGATCGCGCGAGCGAAACACGGAACGAAATTGGAGAGAGGAGAGACAGTGGTAGAATCGCGAAAGCAGGAGAAAGAGAGGGAGAAAGAGAGCGTGTACGTGTATACACGTGTAGATATCTAGGATGGGTGTGTGTGCAGGGTATAGAGAAGGGTCGTGGATAGAGCCGTCGTCGAAGGGTGGCGTGCAGCTGAAAAGAGACAGAGAGCATTCCGATTGGCCCATTGTGGTACAGCCAAGCGACAATGCCGGCAATTGGCCGTCGCTCGACAAAACCGCTAAATGATCCGCCGCGGCGCAGTGGTGCCACGGCCACTTTATTTCAATCTAGGAAATCCTCCGCTACTCCTCCTCCACCTCCGCCCTACCCCACCTACCGCGCCACCCCACAATTCCAGATGCGAAATTACCCATTTTTCGGTATTAATGGCCGGCCGATGTATCGCGTTCGATCGACGATCGGTCCCGATGGTAATGGAATCACGAATCGTTTCTGCCCGCTTCCTATTCCCGCGGACGCTCCAGGCTCGCTTTCGCTTTTTCCCTTGCGTCCCTGTTTCGATTTCACGGGATTTTTCAGTTACCACAAAAGACGATAATTATATAGAAATGCGTACGCCCACAGTTTCAAGGTCCTTCAGATATCAAGGCCTTAACCCTTGCAGAACCTTCATCTCAGAAGTGGATACAAGTTTGTCTTCGATGTGATAACTGTGGTCGATGTTGGGACCAGAAATGTGGTCGATGGTAAGCCGTATACTGTCAAGGTGACTCAATCTTTAGATTACCCAGTAAACTCATTTTGTACTCATGTTATGGACAGGGAAGATTGTTAATCATGTAATGGCTTAACATCATATTCATCAGCCGATGCATCCACATATGTGAAGTCTAATATTTATTGTATCATGTGTGTACATATACTGAATTCGACATCATGTGTATATCAAACTGTGCATATTAAATTGTCACTATTAAATAGTATATTAAACCGCATTAAATTATATTAAATCATAGGTACATTAAATACAAGTAATATCTAAAAAGATAGCCATCGCCTGACAACGTATTTAAAGATAAAAAGAGTTCTTAAAAATCCTTATGTATAGTTATTCAGAAGGGGGATAGAAAAACCCTAAGAGATGAACCTGCACCGTCAACTAGTTTCATAGTAGATACATGGAACGTAGTACTTGCATATGTAAAGTGTAGGGGTAGAAAGAAATTGTAGTCGGTTAGTGCCGGCAACAAGCAAGAGGGTAAGCAGGAAATTTGCGGCGGAGACGGTGGAAACGTTACACCGAGATTGTGTGTGGACCGAGACAGGGATTGAAAGTTTCGGGTTCGCGTTGGGTCGCTTAAACGACGCGCAGCAACGTTTGCGAGCACTTTGGCGTTAGCGGGGTATTCAGGGGCGATTAAATAATTAACAGCAATTAGGCAATTGAATTTCCTGCCCCGGCCTCGCGACGTTCAACCCCTTTCCCTCGCTCCTACGTTGAACGCTTCCAGTCACTTTCAAAACTTCCCTTCTCCACCTTGGCATCGACCAACGATATTCCTAATTCCTCCTTGCAAGTCCTTCGACCAAATTTAATCATCCGATTAGCGTTACATTAATTATGAGTTATTCTCTTTCTTTTCGGATCGTTAGTTATCTTTCTTTAATGAAACTATTTCGAATGTCTTAACTCTCTCGTAATAATATAGGGATGCAAAGATATATCTTGGAACTTCGAGATATGGGGATGTAGGACCTTTGGGGTAGGTATAAGAAGAAATATAATTCTGACATGGGAGTTTAAGGAGACATAAATCTAGAGGTATAAAAATATAGAAATTATAGAAATCAGAAGGTAGGAATATTAACATATAGGTATCTGGACATATTGGTACCTGTGGAACCTGGTACTTGAGGATCTGAAGGGCTTTAATAAAGTGGGGAATTTGAACTTGAATTTGGAGTTTGATGTACAAAAATTAGAACCCATAATTTTCATGACACAGAGATCCATGTACACAAATCTTAGAAACACACGTTTCGTCATAAATACTGAATTTAAATCTCGAAGAAGATGAAAGAAAAGTTGACCAGACAGCGTTCGAAGAAGTAGGTATCACCGAACGATCCACGCGTATCGGATCGATGTCGATGGATCGGCTGAAAAGCACTGGATTTCCTACACAATAGAGGTAGGATGTAAAATGCAATCTCCCTCTTTCTCTGTCTCTTTCGCGGGGTCTGCCGCTAGCCACGAAAAATCAGAGCAGCTCAGGCGGAAAGCGAAAGCATTTATATGGCAGTAACGGGGTCTGCAGAAACGGCGTGCCAGGCTTTCGATGGGGCGGCGAGGGACGAGGGCAGGGGTTGCTGCCACTCAGGGGTACGGAGGAAATCAGGATAATTGTTAACAATTAGCTTAATCAACCTCGAGAGCAAGCTTTTGTTGGGTGGTTCTGATACGGCTGCTTGGGGTTCTCATGCGTAGCTAGGCGTATTTTCTTCCCAGAAATAATTCGATGATTTCGCGCGATAAATGTTCTCTTAATTTGGAAGGACACCGGGAGCAACTGTGTCGTCAAGCTGAAGCTTCTTGAAACAAAATTTATTACTGTTGCAAATTGCACGACACTTAACTTTCTGAGAGTCCCATTTTCTTGTTTATTTTTTATTCCATAATTCCTGTTTAGGAATAGTATCAAATTTTAGTAACAATGTATCTGTAGTGTGTTCAATTTTTATTATAGTCAAATGGCAACCAGAGAAGCGAATTTCTAACTGATTATAATTAATATCATAAATAGACACCAATATAAATTTCAGTGTTAATACAATATAATATCGAGTTTTATTAACATTTTTCAAGATTGATTCAAGTGTCATTTTTCTGTTCTCAGGTCTGGTTTCAAAATCGCCGCGCAAAATGGCGCAAGAAGGAGAAGGCTCTAGGAAGAGACACCAGTTTCATGCACGTGGAACAAAGCGGTAAGCGACTGTTCACATATCTTTTGAAAATTCGTCGCCAATACTGTTTGTTAATATGCGAGGAATCGAGCCACGAGGAAAAGTTACGGAAGGGTAGATGCAATCGGCACCAATTACATCTAATTTCAGTGTCGGCCATCGTGGCCATCACACGCGAACGATGCGCGACGGAAGCTTGACCGTTTAATTTTTCATGAAAGGCACTATCGGTGCTCCGTGGTTCTTATTCCTATGCGAACAGCGATCTCGCAGACAAGCGGATAAATTTCTACCATTCGAACTTCTCTAATCGTTTCTCGATGATACGTGTAAAATTGTCACGGAAAGAAATTATCCGTTTATCATAGGATTTATTGTACACCTTATGTTGGATCTATGTGCTCATTGCATTTTGTGTTAAGTGTTTTTAATTTTATATGAAAAATGTAGTAGTTGTAGTTTCAAAATGGCTGCTGGAGTCATACATGAAACATGAATTAGGGTTCAATATGAAGTGTCATTTAAGATCACTGCGAGTGAATGTCACAAAAATATCTGACATAAGAGGTACATTCATACTTGATCATTTTTATACATACAATCCAAAGATGTCTTTTGTTCAAAATAAATTGTACAGAGTCGATTTCTCAAATGATTTCAATCAAAGTGAAAAAACCAGGTTCGATATATCTAATGTAAAGAAGCAACCAAACGGTACCACGAGTTGAGAGTGGCCTTGAGCTAATTGATTTTGGACAAAGAACACAAAGCCGCAGCTGGATCTCTAAACGCTAACCAGCTCGATCTTGTCCGGGAACCCTTCGCAGTTCGTCAAAAACAAAACCGACTAAAATCCCTGCAAAACGGTGTGATTGCAGGTGTCAACGAGTTGTCCCTTCACGCCCGCTTGCTCCAAACCGCCGGCGGTGTGCCAGGTGCGGATCCATCGGGAGGACCAGCGGGTGCCTTTCCCTGGTTCATCCCTCCGGTGTTCCCACCACCGTGGCCGGCCAGTGCACCGAAACTACCCCCTCTGCACGCGATCCTGTCGCAATACATCGGCCTACCCCTTCCGCAGAACCTGGCGTCTCTTGGTACAGTGCTTCCGGTCGGACTGAACCCGGCTTCGTCCCTCAACCACAATAACGTGAACGGACATTCGCTCGGGAGTCATCTGCCGGGACATTCGTTGAATCTCGGGGTGCAGAGTCTGCCGCAGAATTTGAGTTCGAAGCACGACAAGGAGGAGGATTCCGCCTCGTCTGACGACGAGATCAGGAGACAAAGCGCGGAGGTCCTCAGAGTGAAGGCTGAAGAGGTTCTACGCAAGGTGGATAATTAACTGTGAAGATCTCGATGGCCTGATGTAAATAGCGGTGCCGAGGACTTTGCTGGTGTGATTGTATATTGTATGAAAGGTTCGATTAGGATGTAGGGGTTGAAAGAGTTCTGTTGAAGTGCAACCTAGTCTATTCGGGGCGGCTGTGGACGACTGAGATCGTTACGAAATTTCGTACCGAAATTTTTCTGTTGATGCGAGAAGCCGCTGGCGGTTTTCCGATGTCTTAGAAACATTTTATTGTAAAATATTCAAAGTTTCATGTTTATTATCATTCGAGAATACGTAGAATTTGGTTAATTATGGAATATTCGAAATGAGCATTTTTGGTATAAATTTTAATTTGTGGAACGTTGAAAATCTTAGTTGGAGTATTTTGTAGTCAGTTTAGAGACGATCGAAGCGAACTCATAGCGGACGAGCAATTTTTGTAATATACATGTATGATACGCAAACATGCATATACATATATATAAATATAGATCACGTACAATATCTTTTCATGTAAATATGTAGCTAATTAATTACATCGAGAGAAATATATGATACTATTAACATCTACCAGTTTACAATTCCCTATCCTCCCTGACTCCGACAGTTCTATCATTTCTAATATCTTTGGGGATC
Source organism: Megachile rotundata (assembly GCF_050947335.1). NCBI lineage: Eukaryota > Metazoa > Arthropoda > Insecta > Hymenoptera > Megachilidae > Megachile > Megachile rotundata. The sequence goes on along the minus strand of NC_134991.1, from coordinate 5,742,594 downwards.
TGGGCAATCTGGGTAATTTAGCTAATTTTTGAATGAACATTTGGAAAATTTTTCACTTGAAAATCTGATAATCGAATTTGGAAATTTCAAACTTTGGCAATTTCGAAATTTGAGAATGTACAAATGTGAAAAAATTCATGTACAAATTAAAATTCCTAAATTTTCAAAGTTTTTAATTTTTAATTTCCAAGTCTTCAAGTTCACAAACTTTTCAATTAAAATGTCCATCCATTAGTACACCCGAACTTGCCCACTTTTGCACCCTTAACATAGACCAACACTTCATTTGAATCATTCTCGACATAATTTACTATTTCACCCCCGAACCCTAAAATTAATCTCAATTCGTATCCCTTTGTAAAACAGCTAATGACAATATTCCCCAAACAGCCGAAAATCGGAGAACACGATTAATGCGATTAACCCGCGCGAAAACCGCTTCCGTGTCATTAATTCCGAAAGGATTTTCACATAGGGGTACATAGCGATTTCCTGAATTCTGGATTGACATAGGGGCAGCTGCCTTCTCTATCCCCCTGTAAATACAAAGAGGGAGGAATGCATTCGATTCCCACGGACTTTCGGTGTAAACATTCGATGGTGACGTTTAATCGTGCCACCCGTTCATCCCCTCAACCCTGTTTGCAACGCTTCCCACGTGCCTCGGTCAGGTACATGTACTTTGCTCATCCTGGTAACACGCACAACGGCAATTACAATCCAACCAATTTATCCGTCTTATCAGAAATTTATCTCTAGTAAGGACGACGAAGCGAGGAGCGACGATACCGCCACGACAATTATCGTTATCGTTATTGAACGGGTCCGCGGTGGTGTCGGGGATCAAAGCACAGGGGGGATGTAATTATTGCGCCACCTGCGCCGGGACGATCGTCATCGTTGTTTTCCGATAAGATCGACCAGATAATGACACGAGTTTGCGGGGAAACATTGTGCTTTATTTCCTGACCAAGCTTTTGTGTTATGATATTTCAGCCTTTCTACTTTCCACCTTTCTGTTTCCATTTCTCTCGGAAATTGACAAACCGTGGGACAGTCTTTCGCTGCTCGCCTAATTACGCTCGACATTAGCCACCCATGAGTGAATTATGACCGGACTGACACGAGGGAGGTGTACGGATAATTCACCGAGGGGACCTCGAAACAGACCGTTGGCTAACTACAATTTTTTGTCGAACTTCTGATTTGGAAATTTGGGAATCGGAAGGTTGGAAATGCAAGAAGGGGATTCGGTTAGTAAATTTGGGTGTTTAGGAGTTTGTGAACATTGGAATTTGGGGGTTGGAAATTAGGAAATATGAGAGTTTGGAGATTTAGAAGTTTGAATACATAGGAATTTGGGAATTTGGAAATTTCAGAATGTAGAAATTTGGGACTTCAGAAATTTAGCAAACCAGGCATTTGTGACTACAGGAATTCGATTATAGGAATTTTGTAAACTTAGGATATGGCAATTAGCGTTTCAGAAATTTAAAAATTAAGATGTTTGAAAATTTAGAAATTTGAGAACTCAATAATTTAAGAATTTAGATTCTTGGAAATTACAATCCAGTTAAAGAATTTATAAGCAAGTCCACATTTCAAATTTACATTTCAAAGTCCACAATCAAATCATCCTCAACCATCCTTACCGCTATCTACCCTATTTTAATCTTATAGCACTATGATTGTTAACAGCAAGTTTATCTATACCTTTCTATCGATTCCCACCCAAAGAACAAAATTCCCGTATTTAAAGGATCGAGGCTGAAGTCGTTGACAGAAAGAACCAGTGTACTCGAGATACTCCGCAGACATTTTATATTCGCAACATTAGAAAGAGCACGCTTTGCATGCTTTCGAAATTCCTCTCCCCCTTCGTGCGTTTTAGCTGAACAACCGTGTCGCATAATGCTGTAAAGTTCCGCTAAATGGAACCACTAGAAGGAGAAAGAAATGCTCCGGGTCCACTTTCGCCTTGCATTCATTCGCCGTGTCGATTCGTAAGCATTCACACCTATACCTGTCCACGTGATGCACTTAGGTATCGATAGTCGCGGATTGTGTGCGATACTCAAAACCAAAAGCTTACTTCTTGTTGATAAGACACTTTAGGTTTAGGTCTTGAGTGGCAGCTGAAATACATAGACATGTATGTCATATGGGTAGTCTATTTCCATTTTCAACCCTTAATTTGGTTTGTCACTGACTTATTTCTCTTTTGGATAATTTAGATGAATCTCTTGATGCAGTGTGAATTGAATGCAACTTATGTGGAGTTTAATGACGTCATTGATTAAAAGTAACATACAGTATTATAAGATATCCTGTTAATCATTGGAAAACTTGCCCCTGTTATTATATTTTATTGCTGAACATTATAGTCTAAATCATCTTCATTTTTCTCAAAGTCATTCAAGATCAAGTCATTCAAAAGTGTAGTCTTCTTAAAGCATATTTAGATCAACCTTCAATCTTCAATCATCAACGAACATGTTCACATGTCAATCAAGTAAAGTGACTCAGGATAGACATACGTATTCATAAACTATATTATATCTTGGTAATAAGAGTAAGAGAAGAACAAAACCGTGGAAAACCTTCATTTCCCATAGGCAGCGTGATATGGCAAATTGCTCGGGCTAGCACTGGCAACGCAACATCCCGTGATGAATTTTTAACAGACGGTGTATTACAGGAATTTAATAAACGTTTATTGTTCGTTGGAATTTAATTGCCGCATTAAAAGTTCGCGCTGTGCTTTTTGAACCGCTGCCGCGTAAAAATTCGTACGGCACGAAAGAGGAAGAACCAGGGTCCGTTCTTTTATTTTTTGTTCCACCGCGTAATCATATGTTTTAAGGGGGTGGACGAGGGATCAGAGTTGAATACCACTGATCGCGATCGCGACGGCTACGAAGGACAATTAGATTAAAAGCAGCGCCTCTCGCGGCGGCTTGAGATCCATTAGTGCCCATTGTACCACCCCATTTGTACCCCGACGTACCACCCCCGTGTGCCGTTACTTCAGCCCCTTCCACCTTCTCCCCTGTGCACAGCCACCATCTCGAAGCCAGGTACTTATTCTCAATAGTAATATGCTCACTTCATACTTCCATCCCCTCCTGCATCCTCACCCTCTTTTCCCGCCTTCGACACCCACGAACACGTACAACTACCCTTCTCTCTCTAACGTACCGGTCCTCGCACACACGTTGCTACCGTGTCACTCTCTCTCCCGTTCCTCTGTTCAACGTCCTGTTCTCTTCCTCTGTTCTTGAGAAGCGGAAAGTCGCGAGAAGTGGCACGGTCTGAAAAGATTTCTCCGCTTGTGAAAATCACTAGCTGCTGATACCGCGTCCAAGACCACCGACATTAATGATACCCTGAATGACATCAATTAGTCCATCTACCGTGATAAACCTCCATCGTCGAGATTACTACCTATTCTCGACGGCTTTTCTTCCTCGACTACCAGCACGCTGCTAAGTAACTGATTTCCACTGATTGCACTGTCCTGTGCGATATCGCGACGCAACATCTTAACTACGGTAAACTTCGTTGCACGCACGAGGGGTTGGAAACGCTAAGAACTTCCAAACGTTTCTTTTCTTCGGTATACACCGTGAATTAGTTTTCAACTGTTATTGCAATTTTTTCTGATAAATTGTGTATATTTGTAGTATATTTCCATACGGTAAAACTACCGCCCTTCTATTTTTTTTATCCCATAAAAATTTTTTACTGTTTGAGAATTTTGAGAAGTTTGAAAATATTTTGGGAACATAGAAATTTAGGAATTTGCTAATTTAAGATTTTATACACATTTTTTATATCACAACTAAAATTTCAATTACTTCATACTTCAACTACAATCGAATTAATACATCATATCGAATATCATATCAAATATGTTTTTTCTACATCTGTCAGCGGAAATTTGTAATTTTATATTGTAATTTTTGTACACAATAAACAAATGAATTATCATGAAGATATTGTTTGCAATTCACATTGCGAAAAATGTGTTGCTTATTCTCGCTCGAAAGGTGCAACGATTTTTCCACTCGTTCGCGAAGCTTCGTGACGCTTAAATTGTATCCACATTTGCAAGCTGTTAGAGAGAACGAGCCACTTGAAAACGTGACTACAATATAATGGTTCGCGATATTGTACGAAATCGGTGTATAATGAAACGCAACGTAGCGAGGAAGATCATGATACGATTGTACGGCTATTGTTTAACGCTTTATCCGTTGGAAAATATTAGGGGATCCTTTTCCGCTTCCGAGAACGTTTCGGCTTCTTGCATTATCTTTACACCATTTTGTTCGCGAAAACCGCGTAGTTAATGTTCAAATTCTGTCGAAATAGAAATGCGACTTTAAATAAAAAATTTTGGGGTGATTCATGATGTTAATAATAAAAATTGATCGTGAATTGTTTCGAATAATAGAACGATCGAGTGGTTGAAAGAAAGATCGAACAGCGGTGCAGACGGCTCGAATAATGAAAGCAGCCAATTACACGTTGGTTTCTCGGTTAGGTATTCCCAAAACTTCAATGGAACATTTCTGGACACCCGCGGCGTAAGAAAAATCCGCGCGAAGACGCCAGACTGACTGTCGTCCGGAGTGCGACGATGCGAATGTTTGAGAACTGCTCTCGTTCACACGTTGTGAAGCTGAGTGTACGATTATGCTTAAAAATTAGTGTCGTTGCGTTCTAACTCTATACACACGGTGCGTACACACTTCATTAAGGCCATTAGAGGGCATCTGGGCACAGCAAGGCGACGACCTGCAACCCCCGAACCGATCTTTTTCGCCTTTTCAGCCCCTCCAAGGGTGACCGACAATAATGTCCTTTACGCCGATAGGCTTACGCCAGATATCGTCAGCACCCTGTACGCCTGCACCCCTGGAAATTGAGATATATACCTGCACGGTTCAGAGATCTCTTTTTTTCCCTACTTCCTTTCTTCGGTATTTTTGTATTTTCAAGTACACCGTAATTTTATTACGAGCAGTATTTTAGGTATTAAGTATTTTAGGTAATAAATATTTTAGGCATTAAGTTTGTATATAATAGGAAGGGCGGGAGGATATTAATACTGACTAACAGTGGAGTTCTCGTTATATGTGGACGCCATCACCATATGTGGACGCTGCGCATGGAGGTCTGTGAAGGTCATTGCAATATCTAGCAATCTCTGCTTTGAAAATTTAGAAATTTGGTCAGTCAGAAATTTATGCATTTTACTATATTATTTATTAACAGCATATAGAAATTTTTATGTGACATCAGAACCTATATGTCACATGAATTCTAGGATCAAATCCTAGGACCCTCAAGCGCATGACGATATACAGATCAGATAACAAGATTCTTTGTTAGTAATAAAGATTGTTAGTAATAAAAAGTGCCTCAAACATGTTGATTAAAGAGTGTAATAATTTATGCGCCACACATGAATTCGTTTTCACACGGACTCCTTCGAGCTGGCTTTGTTAAATTTAACGACTCGAGAGCGACCGAGCCGTTTATAAACGAGCGACTTTTTGCGGTCGCAACCCGATTTTTCCACGATGGAAACGAGGAGTGAAAAGAGCGAGTAGTCGGTGAATTGCGACGCGATCTAAGGCAGCCCGATAAAAAAAAGTATGCACAACCGCGCGACACAGATAATCAGCTTAATGTAATGTAATATTACAGTGCAAGTCGTGAGACGGGGAACGGATGGTTTATCAAAAGCGTGCCCGCAGCCTTTCGTGTCTCACGCTTTATTAGATTGCACACTGCCAGCTGGAAATTAATAGTACGATTAATTTATGACTGCGAAATGTGTCCACGCCAAAGTCGCCGCTTCTGCCACATTTTATTCCTCGAAACGCGATAAGAACACCGACGAATAATTGCCCTGTTATAAACAGAATTAATGAAATATTTTCTCGACACGCTTGATTCATTATCAAAATTACCTACTAGAGATGAAGAAGGAAATGCTACGATATTAGCCGTATTTTAGTCGATCTCTGAATTTCGTTTGGACACCTTTCAACGTATGGATGTCGAAAGGACCCCCGATGCGCGACGTATACGTGCATGGCTTGATGCACCTTTTATCCCGCGAAAACCGCCTCATTCGAGAAAATTGATCGAGTGTGAAAGACCTCGTTCCACGATCCATTAGAATGCCGTGAGCTTTGATCTTTTCAACGAGCTGGAGCATCCGATCGGTCAGACCTCCTCCCATCTTTCTTCCCTCTACTAGTTTTCTTCTTTTTTAACGAAAACGTATCCGATGAAATCAACCGAACCTCATCAAACTGCATCGAGGATCATCTTTTTAGTCTCCATTTATTACGATAATATCGTTCTTCGTCGAGTAGCTCACTATTTTTTAACATGGAATCAATAGAAAGTCATATTAACATGTAAGTCCACTTTCTTTATTCCATCGATTTTTGTAGGAGTTTTATACTTTTTGTTGGGGAGTAACAAAATTGTATATCTTTTTTAAAAAGTAGCAAAAACTTAGTTCTCTCAGGCACAGATGTGGATGCTCAGTTATTGATAATTTTGAAATATTAACAATATTGTATGTTACAGTGGGTTAGCAGTCTGGTACAATCAAGTGAGAAGTGATTTTCGAAATTTTTAAATTGTTCAGAATGAACAAAGTGGCATGGAAAATAACTTCGATTCTTTCATTGGAATAAAAACTAGAGGTATTAAAACGAAGAAAATTTCTTAAATGTAAGGAACGCTTGCAACGTTCCTCCACTTCGTACGATAACAAATCTCCACAAATTCTGGAAGAAAGTAAATAATTGAAGGAACTGATTTTGGAACGATCACCGTAAGAATCATTATGAAAGCTGGTGGCAATAGCCCTGTGGGAAGGCAAGGATATCGTTGCACCGAGCAAGAATCCGTTCTGTATCCGTTTAGCCCTAAAGTGCTTTTACGGTCGTTTAAGGGGCGGGTTTAATGGCCGTTTAAGGGGATTTCGGTGGATAATTAGCGGTGCTGGATAAAAAAAGAAGCGTCGTTCGGGTATGTACGCGCCTCTCGGTGTGAAAAGCCGCGACAAAGGGGGTCGGTTACGCGATTACACGTAGACAGGGGAGCCCTGTTCGACGATTGGTAGATCCGCTAGGTGTTCGGTGCTGCTATTGGTGGCACAAAGACGCTGCCGATCGTCTGGACTCGAAAATACAACGGGCTCGTCCGCACGGAAGCGTGGAAGGAGATTTTTCGAGGGCCTTTCTCCTCAATGGGGTCCTATGACCGACCTCCTGCGGTGCCATCGGCAGATGTGGACACCCGGTATACATATACGATCTCTCAGTGTACGCGCGTACAGAGACCGAATAATAAATCCACGCAGTGTTTGGCCACAGAAGTATCTTTTATTGTAATTTCAGTCCGAAAGGAGATCTGAAAAAGGAACCCTCGAGAGGTGTAAGCTTACCAGCTTTTCCTCTAGCGCCTGCCATGATGCTTGCAGGAGAGAGACCATCGCTGGCGTCACCATACCCAGAAAGAAGACACTTCTCGCTTTTTATTTTGTTACTCGCGTGCATCGGACGACCTCGTGCTTGTTGAAACGATGTTACACGATGCAATGTGTCCCTTTCGATGACATGCTAGATTATTTAATTCTGCTGCAAATTTTTTTATCGAGAAAGGGACCGGTGACATGATATTTCAAGCACTGGAATTTTTATCGGACTTTCATATTTAGTTAGTAGCTTTGCATTTGCATTATGGAATCTTTTAGAATTACTCTGAGAACGATTTTTAAATTATTTTGGACGTACAAGTTGACACTCTTTGTAGAAGTTATGTTAATATCAAGGGAGCAAATGATGGTGAGAATGTTATAACCCTAAGTAACCTGCACGACCACTGGTTATAGACAATAGGCTGACTGTCTATTTTGTATTCATTTAGTGCTTCTAATAAAATTAATTGATTTTACATAAATGTAGAAAGAGATTAATTTTCTTTACATGATGTTAATACGAACAGTAGCGAAATTGTAATCAGTCCAACAATAGTCAAGCCCTAACAAAAATATGATTTATTAAAAATGACATACTGAAGACAAATATCCTTCAGTGAATATACTGACATGAAATGTAATAATATATTAGGTCAATCTTTACAATAAATACAAGAACCTAACCTAACCATTTAACTACTCGGTCTACCATTGAATTGATCATATCGATAAAACTGATCGATAACGCGAAGTAAAATAAGAATACGCCATAGAATCAGAGTGAAAATACTTAAGTAGCCCTCCCCCTAAAAAGAAAGGGTTAATAATTGACGGTAGACAGCTGATTCGAGCTAAAATTAAATTCCCTCTCTCGACGACACGTTAGGCGGATAATCAGGATTCGAGGATCGCAGTAGACGGCAGCCTCCATTGTTTCATTCGATTTACACCCGTGCTCCATACCCATAATACAGAACCTGCAATTTACAGGAGAATGAAAAGTTAAGCCCGCGCAGAAGGCTCAGGGGTGGCGTGCAGACAATGGGCCCTGGCTTTAAAATCTCTCCAGCAAACAAATGGGAAAGCCCGGCTCAAAACGTAATTGAGATATTGAGATCTGATTAAGATGAAATCAATAACACGGACCGGTTGCCGCATTTTGCCTCGTCCTACATTCTGTCTGTTCACGAATCTTCAACGATCCACGATCACGGGGGTGGCGGCGCGAATGGCTGACGGAATACTTTCGATTTCTCTCGACAAATTCGAGTTCAAAGAGCCAGCCCCTGAGTACAAAGGGGTTTAAGTAGCGAGCAAATATTTCTTGGGTTATGCTTGTCTGACTCGACATATTACATAATCTTTGCAGCATCTATTTACACCGAGCATTTCTACCAAATTCAGGTTGTCCAAGATTGTTGTAAGCACCAATTATTTAAGAAGTCATCAAACAATTTTTTAAGAAGATTCAAAAGTACTATAAGTACTTTTTCAACTCTTTCTCAAGAGATACAACTATTCAACATGGCTACTTTGCTAGGATCCAGTTTTAGGTTAAAATAAGCTCATCTACTGATTCTGTGTGAGCTACACAACTTTAGCAATCTTTTCGAAATACATTTCTTGCATTTGACTATCAACATTCTTTACATATCCTAACAATTAACATGATACATCCACAACTATACAAAATGAAAGATGTCTGTAAAATATGATATTCCCTTTGCGTTAAATGAAAGGATAAGGTTGATCTTGCAAGAAAGATTAATATCACCCGATCAATTTTGTTATTATTAGCCATCGGTCTCGGGATAGTTGACGGTCAAACGAGGGCCAGATTGCCTGGTCGTTGATCCATCAAATTGGCAGGAAATGGAGCGGAGGCTAACGCGAGCTGGGTGTTCATGAAGTCGCGCTAATTAAATAAAAGGACGAAATCGAGGAGGACGAGAATGGCTGGCGTGCGTAACGCGTCACGTGTTGGCACGTGTGTACGCCTTTCGTCTGTCTACGGCTCTGTTCCTCTATAATGCATTATTAGTTCGCGGAATGCGATATATATTAGTTTGAGACCCGTCGACAGATTCGGGAATCAATTAAATAACAATAGCCGCTCGTTAATCCCTCGCTCGAGACCGCAGACGCAACCGTTTACCACGAAACCCCCGCGATCATTAATTACTCTTACCTTCGCTTTTGATCATCGTTGTTGCTCGGTAAATGTACTGTTTCAACGTTTAACTGCGTCTTTTAAATCAGAGTAAAACGGTATTCAAATTAATGATTAATCCCAAATTAATGATCATTAATATTTCGTTACAGGGTCAAACTTTTTCTGTATTGAAAATTGATTTCACAGAAAATTATCGATAACGAGATCAAAAATAAAATAACGTAAAAATAACGAGTTTAAATAACGTAAGTTCTAACGAGAGTTTTTCGATAATTTTACGGGTAATGAAGTAAGTGATTCTTCTATGTTTGACAGAATAGTATTAAGAGTATTACAGAGTGTTACACGTAGCAAATGTGCAATAATCTCGATAATGTATAAATTCTAAAACTGCTCTCTGCTTGAGTGTAATTACACGGTATAGAATTGTAATTATTACTGATATTCGATGGGTACTCGACGTTAAACATAATCAAACCCCGTAAAAATAAATCTCTGCAAATTGGATAAATTATATTGCACAACCGCGTTCACACAAATTATGCATATCGAAATCCCAATGACTGGTTAAATAAATATCGATGCACACTAATCAAACACGTTGCCATAAAAATATATAATCATAACGAACTGTTACAATATTCTCTAACTTCGTTCTGTGTTATACGAATGTATGGTCACAGAAAGGTCAAAATCAAAACCGTAGGATCTGCAGGATTGCAATCTACCCCGAAAAGTATCAAAACCATCCCCAAAATGGTGGTTTGCGTTCGAGAAGCTAACCGTCCGTGTTATTAAAGTTTGGAAGCTAACTTCAGCCGATATCAAGCGGTGATCAGCAAATGTAATAACGCGGTTTCAAGATCCTCGGCTGGTGACAATTCGAGGGCAAAGGGGTTCCGAGAGCTAATCGCGAGGCGGCTCGGAATTTTCCTTAAAAAGCTGTGTATCAAGAACGCGTTATCGTCGACGGTATGCGTATATGTACGTTTGATCGTGGAACACGGGGTAGCGCGAAGATAGACGGAAGCGCACATAGGCGGACGTTGCGACCGCGGCAAGTTCCATTCACGCATACACTCGCTCGCAAACAGATTCCCGGCTTGAGTCGAATATATTGAAATAATCTGGGCAAATACGACAAGTTCGGTTATGAAATTTGCCGAAGGGCTTGTGAGCTCTCTCTGCTCCTGTCTCTGCCTCCGTCCTGCCGCACCCTTACCTCCTGGTCCCTTTGCCACCCCCTCCGAGCCCCTTTTCAGCCTCCTTCTTCCTCCCTTGCTCCTCGTGCAACCACCAACTATCCCGTCACTACGGCATCGCGAATCTCCCCGACCTGCTTCAAGTGATATTTGCTCAAAATCGGTTCAATAGCAACTTGGGTATTCGCCTGTTCCTCTTATACGTTTCGGGTACCCCTCACATATAACGTCTGCGCCGACGTGTGCGTGCAACCACGTGCACCAGTGTACGAGCACGTATGTGCTACCAGAACGTTTCGACGTGGGTCTTTGGCGGCACGGCCTACGCGCACGTGTGTCACACGGAATATCGTCTCGTCGACGATTACCTCATCGTCGCGAAATTAATTCGCCTTTTTCCACTCGATTCTAATACACTTTTCGACGGTTTTCGACTTATTCTTTCATGCGTAGATTGGTCTTTCATGTAGGGGGTGGATTTGAAAAATTATTGTTTTGGATAGGTCTTTGAGATTTTGGGATTCTCAAGTTTTGAAGATCATGAGAAGTTAAAGAATTTTGAAGCTTTAGTTTGTAGACCTAGGTGTTTTGGGATTTTGTGGAGGACATTGAAACTTTGGGAGATTGGGACCTTGGAATATTAAAACTTTGGTATACTGAGACCTTGGGATATTGGAAGTTTGGATTATTGGGACTTGGGATGAATTGTGTTGCAGGGACTATAGATCCTTGAGATTTTAGGATTTAAAAACCTTTGATGATGGAACAGGTTTTGAGATCTACCCCCAAATTCGATGAAACCTTGCAACTCTCAGACTCTGGGTCCTCAGAAGTAAGAGAGCTTGAATTTTTGGTACTTTGAGCCCCTAGGACTTAGGACATATTTTGGGATCTACTGCATGCAAACTAATTGTAATAAATTATCATTTATAAAAATTGATCTCGACGCTAAGTAGTGAATCTCACCCTCAAGAATTTCACCCCAATTTCAATTTCAATTTCACCCCAATTCACACTTACAATTAGTGAATATCTAGTACAATATATAAGAGATGTAAAGGATATCGGTAGATCGTTGACCCACTGTATTATCAAATATAATAACATGAATCGCATATAAACGTGCGAAACGACGAAGCTACGTGGATTTATAACGCGCGTAGTCAAGCAGAAATCGAAACCTTTGATACACGGGGTGGGACAATTAAACGCTAAACTACCCCTCGAGGGCACGGGCGCACCCCTAATGCGCTCTTTATGGCGACTTAATGCCCCTAATATTGCATGCGACCCTTGTTTATACCAGTTCAGCGCTTCCCATTTTCGTCCTGTTTTCACTTACGTACGTACGACCGTCGCTACATACGTGTGCGTACATACGTGTACACGGATGAATATGTATCCACATATAAATCCGGGTTCTTCTTCCATAAATTCTCATGTTGGATGACCGTGTTCGTGATACTGACCGTATCGCGAGCTTCGTTTCGCTGTACCGAAAATACTTGCCGTTTAATGTTCGCTAATGAGCTTCAATAATAACAGTGTAAGCACGAGTAATTACAGGCTACGTGAAATTCCTATTGGGTAAATGCAGCTGCATTTCGAAAGGAAATATCTTTACGAATGTAGTTTAACGTGGGAACTTTGCGTTTATAATTGCAAGAATAATTGGACTTTATACATACCTATTTTTAAATTATTGTTTATAGATTTTTAAATGTTCTTATTTTACTGTTACTTAAGTCCTTAATGTTCTACGTCTCTAATTTTCTAATTTTTTTTTAAATTTCCAAATTTTAAACTTTTTCTTCTGTTCTCCAACCTGCCACTCAGTTTCTGATCACCTTACCTTCCATGTTATCTAACATACACATATTTTCTAGCGTGATATGTTCACTGTGCTCTCTCAAGACTACTCTTGAGATTTATAAAAGTACCCGAAATTTGAATAAGCTGCAAGAATTTTTATGAAGACACACTGTGTCTGAAATTAGCAATGAGAGGTTTACGAAGAGATTTACAAAGTGGTAAAAATGGTAGTAGTTTCTTTTTTTAGAGCGGAAAGAGTTTTCAATAGCCGGTATCAACACTCCCCGCAAAATGGAGCAGCTACAGAAATTCGATAAACATTCCTGACAGAATCAATGATTTCTCCGTGCGTCACGTTTATCCAGAGGGAGAATCCTCGCAAATACGGTTGACATCGAGAGGTGGGTAACGGGGTGGCAAAAGGGGGTTGAAGAAGAAAGCTACCCCCGTGACCAGCTCTGAGAACCCCTGCCGCGTAGAGGGAGATGCCATGGGAAAAATTGATGTTGTGTTTGTCGTAGAGATCTACCGGTCGAATAATGTAATGCGGACGTTTCCATTGAGTCACGGCTAATATATCTGTCACCGTATCGGGGATGCTCGACGTAGCCCGCGGGGTCACCGTTCTTTATTAAATTACCAAGTTACGAGCTGATGGCTGGCCAGACCGATGAAAAGAGCCACGGAGATTGATCGATATCTCGAAGGTGCATCCTATTCAACCGTGGCTACGGTGGATCTTTCGTGAAAATTAAACAAGCCGCGCTGCTTAATTGAAAAGCGAGCGAGACCTTCTTTCGGCCGAGATTAAGCGGGGCTGCAAGAAGTATTTAAGGACTTTCTTGGTTAGCGTTAATTAACTCGGACGCACCGGCGATATACACCGACGTTGGATAGTTTTAGGGTCACTTCTTCATCGCGAGCTTTATTACGTCCGAGGATAGAATTCATTAACATTCTTCGCTCACTTTTGTACGGGGTTATTTTCTAACAGGTGCTACGAATTACGACAGCGAAATTTTGGTGCATAAATTTTTTGGTGATTAGTCAGTTTGACTCGTTATAGTACTATAGGATTTTTAATTACTAGTACACTACTATATGTTCAAATCTCTGTGTATTCAAATCCACATATGCCCAAATGTCTACGTCCCCATATCCATATATGGTCCAATGCCTACGTCCCCACATACCTACGTCTCCAAACTACTGTATCTTCGAATTCCTATATCTCCAAACTTCTATATCTCCGAATTTCTGTATTTCCAAATCCCTATAGCCCCAAATCTTCACATCTCCAAATCCACATATGGCCACATACATATGTTTCCACATCTCTACGACTCCAAACTACTGTACCTCCAAATTTCTATATCTCCGAATTTCTGTATTTCCAAATCCTTATAGCCTCAAATCTCCACATCCCCAAATCCACATAGGCTCACATACATATGTCCCCACATTCCTACGTTTCCAAACCTCTGCACCTCCAAATACCTATATCTCCAAATTTCTATAGCTTCAAATTTCTACACCCCCATATTCCCATATCTTCAAAACCCTATAGTCCAAAATTTTCACATCCCCAAAATCACATATGCCCACATACCTATGTCCTCACGTCCCTACATCCCCAAACCTCTGCATCGCCAAATTCCTATATTTCTACCTCCATATTTCCAAATCCCCATATCCCAAAACTCCAATACCCTATACAATCCTTACTTTATAAAGCATTCAGTCACATCACAAACGTTGCTAAACAGCACCAAAAACGAGACCAATTAAACGAGTCTAATTTGAAGGTAGTCGCTAGCAAAGTACCATTGCCAGTGAAAAGTTGAACGAAAAGCACATTTTCCTTTGATCGTAAAAATCGAAGTATCATCTCATTTTCTGGGCACAGGCCAGGCCCATTGAGGCGTCGTTTAATTGAAAAGTGAAAATCGAGGGAAAACCGAGCAGAACGCAAGATAAAATCGCGATGTTCATCGGATGAGAGGGTCGCGCGGGAACGGGTTGGAAGATGTTTGAGGATTTTTTGTTCGACCAGGGCGCGGCGTCACTTTTACGTAACTTGCACTCGTTAAAACCGTCATACGAGGAAGCTTACAAAGCCGTCCGACCGGGTGCATTGATTTCCGGCTTAAAACTTAAGCTCCCCGGCTGGCAAAACTAATAACTGCTCGGCAAGGTCCTCTCTCTTTCTCTATCGTCCGGTTTTTTTTCTCTTTCTCTGGCGTTAGAGGATTTTTTAGGTAGTAATTTTTGATCCTAGATCGGGGCTGAACGGTGTCGTCTTCTGACGTTTTCTATCTATCGATCCTGCGTACGCTTGTCGACGGAAATTAGACGTATTAAATTATTCTCATGGCTAATTTTGACTATCGTTCAATTTCACGTTCAATTTTATGTTTCTCAGTCGTTTGCTATAGATAGCGCCTTTTCTACGGTTAACGTTTTTGATAATGGAGTATTTTAGTAGTCGATTTATCGAGTTGAAAGTATGGGAGGTTTTATAGTTGTGAAGCATAAATTTGTATTATTACACTCACACATTAATTTTTGTAGATTTTTGTTCCACGTTTTCAGGAGCAATATAACGAGACTGTACCATGAAGTCTACTTTTATGAAAGCCGAAATGTATTTACCATACTGTAGATTATTATACATTGCTTTTTGTATATTTTGTATATGTCAGTCTTCACACATCGTTCCACGTTTCTAGCGGCCATATAACGAGACTGTACCATAGTCTACTTTCATGGAAGCTAAAATTCTTGGAAATTTTTTTTATAGAAAGACAAATACTTTGAAATGCTAACATTACGATGACCTATCGAAGAAAAATTTTTAACGATTTTATCTTTGGAGTACACGCATAAATTCTGACAAATGGAAAGCATCGCAGAGCGATAGATCGTTATGCAGATCGATTTGATTACAGACGATACGAAATTGGAAGCGAGTTATTTGCAGGTGACATGGGTATAGTTGCTGCGGCGCTGAAGTTCCAGTAATTTAGAGGTAATGCGATTAAACTGCTCGTGAGATTAGAACTTCATAAATTGGTCGCTCCATATGACATATGACAAAGTAATTAGGTTATCATTACGTGACGGTGCCAGACGTTAACGGGATTATTTCATATTTATAAATATTTCATCGATTCGTTTCGAATTTGCCATTTTCGGATTGTTCCTTGTAACAGACACTTCGAAGCTTTAACGAGTTTTAATATCGCCGCTCTTTATGGCCGACACGAATTACCGGACAGATACGCGATCGAATACGCTGGACGTTATTTATCGCGAACAGGAAATGGTAATAACGATGTTCAAACAATTTTGTAGGAGTCGTGAAATAAAACGAAAAGAGAGGGAAAAAATAGAAGGTATTTTTTCGATGAACGTCGCGAGCAAGTAATTACGATCTTTATCGCGAGCGAAACGAAAAACATCGCGTGTGATTTATAATGTATCGAATGGTAGAACGCAATGATGAGCGACTTCTTCGTTTTGTATATCGCTGCGTAAACGAACGATATATTAATCATCCACGCGTTTCAACGAAAAGTTGATGGAATCATGGAATATTAATTGTGATGCAAATTCGGTGACGCGGGTGCAATTGAACACGCGATACCTGTGAATCGATTGTACCGGTACCAGGAATATTCCGGTAAATCGATCAGCCGACATCTGTACCTCAGTAATTAACATACCACCTTTTTCCATCTTCTCAAAATTATCGTATCGTTTTAGAACTACTTTTAGCTTCAAAATAAATTTAATATCGGTTAATTAGGAATCTATCAAGTTTGATGTAGTCAAATATTCAACGTAAATTTTCCTCTTTTTCGAGGGAAACTATCGATAAGATTTAGAATAAGTTTATGCATTATACGCGAGCTCTTGCATTTTTCAGTTTACGAATCCAATTTTAAATGACAGTGGTCATCGCGAAATAGCTCTGAAAATCGGTTAATACCTTATACGACAGTGAGTATTAATTTTATTGACTTTTTGATTAAATTCCAAAGACCTCGTTGCGATATAGCTCGTTCTAAGCTTGTCTTGTCCTATAACTATTTCAGCTTCTTATAAATAAATCTATAGAATAGTATTAACATTTCAGTACCATCTATTCCTGACTACAGTGTATATTAACGAGGGCCACTGGGTTTTAGGCAAGAAGTCCAGCTTCTCCAGTATACATCCCTAAGCTAATACTTTTAAATAATTATAAATATATATATTCTTTTAATTTCACCTCAAAAAAGTTGGACAGCGATGTTGCTAATAATTAAATAGTAACCAAATATTTTACTGAATTCTTTTTCTTTAATAGCTTCCTACTTTGTAACAAATTTTATTATCAAATTTATACGTACATATTGTAATGTTCAAGGTAATAATTTCTTTTTATTTAAACTCTTATTGAAATGTTAAATTATTCAGACTCTGTTAGGTTACATAAAATTGATTTCAAAAATATTTACATGCCTAGCAACATGTATTATATTCATCAACAAATAGACTAACAAGAAATCCTAAAACAGTTCAAATTTTTCTAGCATGTTTAAAATAGTAGATATTTAGATTTGATATAGAGTTTAATCGAATCGATGAGGACTAAGTTAGATGCGTTAAGAGAAGACTGGTTGCATTGCAGACAAGTGCATCAGGACGAAGAAGGTGCGTGTCAAGTGGTGGCTGGTCCACCCCCAGTAGCCGACGAGCCACTCGTCGGTAAACTTCAACGTTCTTTGCCGCGATTTCTCCGTCTATCTCTTCGTTTCTCGCTCGATCTCCTCTCCCTCTCCCCGCACACTTGGAGAGGGTCTCATTTCTCTTTTAAGCCGCATACAATGCGGCAAATGAACCGAATTTGCGAAACTCGGGGATCGACGAGCGGCGGATGGCCCTCCACAACAGTCTTAGTGGCCTGGCCGGGCTGATCTATAGGCGTTAGAACTAACACCATTCAAGGTGTCAAGGAAAAAAGAGGTTGCGGGCCTCGCAGGTACTTGCGAAAAATCCCTCGAGATCCTGAAGAGTTCATTACCTGGCTACGTGTTTCTCGCGTTGAGGGGATATCCTTGCAGAGATGAATCGGACGCCACGGACCCCTTCTCACGGTAATTCCTCCTTAAATACGGATCCTGCTTCAAACATTCTGCATTATCGACTCTGTTGACTTCGATCCTTGTTTCGAGGACGATTTTTCTCGTGTTTGACACGCGACGTAGGAGCTTTGTACTTTTGAATAACGGTAGGGTAGTACAAAAAATGGTGATGTAGGGAAAGGTTTGTAGACAAGTAGATTAGGGGTGGTGTAGATGAGTACTGTAGATGGTGGCAGTAGATGAGAGGTGTTTGAGATTTTGGGAAATTGGGAATTTGCAAATTAGGGATTTGAGAAATTGGGGGTTGATTATTTTGGTTTAGGGAAGATTTGTAGCTAAGTAAATTAGGGGTGGTGTAGATGAGTACAGTAGATGGTGGCAGTAGATGAGAGGTGTTTGAGATTTTGGGAAATTGGGAATTTGCAAATTTGGGATTTGAGAAATTGGGAGTTGATTATTTTGGCTTAGGGAAAAGGGACGTGGAAATTTATGAATTTGGAGAGATGGAATGTGGAAACAATGGAAGTTGGAGTTTAAGAATTTAGGAGCGTGGGCTGTGAAAATTTGAGCATTTGAAAAATTGAGAATTGAACATTTGAAAATTGGGAGAATGAGAGATGAAAATTTCAGAATTTGGAGCATAGGATTTGGAACTTTGAAGACTGTAAAACGTGAAAGTTGAAAATTTAAGACTTGACAGTGGGGAAATTGACAATTTGAGAATTTGGGAGGGTGGGAGTTGAAAATTTGAGATTTGGGAGCGTGGGAGTTGAAAATTTGAGACTTGACAGAGCGGAAATTAAAAATTTGATAATTGGGAGCATAGAAATTGAAAATTTGAGAATTGAGTGCGTGGAAATTGAAAATTTGAGGATTTGGAAGTGTGGGAGTTGAAAATTTGAGAATTGGGAGCGTGGAAATTGAAAATTTGAGAATTAGGAGCGTAGGAATTGAAAACTTGAGAATTTGGAGCGTAGGAATTGAAAACTTGAGAATTTGGGCGCGTGGGAGTTGAACATTTGGGAATTGGGAGCGTGGGAGTTGAAAATTTGAAAAGTTGAAAGCGTAGGAATTGAAAATTTGAGAACTGGGCGCTTGGAAATCGAAAATTTGAGAACTCGATACCATAGGAGTTGAAAATTCAAAAACTGTGAGCGCGGAAATAGAAAATTTGAAAACTTTGCAGCACAGAATTTGAAAATTTGAAAACTTGCAATCCTACAACTTAAAAAACCTTAAATTCTCCAAATGAAATCAAAGTGTCTATTCCAACACCTACACCCGCTCCTTAATTCCACACCTTGACACTCCTCATCATATCGACACACTTTGTATCTCCCCGTTCATCACCACACCCTATGTGCTCGTTCCCCAGCAAAATCCACCCGTTCCAATAAACTATTTTCCGAATATTAGAACGTTAGAGTTACCAGTTGGCGAATGTTCTTTGATCGTTGACGGAATTTACGAACAGGCGAATGGAAACTCTGGACGTATCGACAACCGGCGAGAAATCGACAGGAAAGAAAGAGAGGTGGCACAGAATTTTCGCCATTAGAGAGGCCGGGAAGCAATTCAATGGTGCGTTTACGCGGCACGAAATTGTTGGCCAGTATTTGTGAGATTAATGAGTTTCATAACGTGCTAACGACATTCACGGTCAAAACGAAAAGTAGATTACGCGGCTGAATTGGAGGAGGGAAGGATGTGACGGGGGACGAAAATGGCGCGGGGGTGGCGGCCCGACAAGGGAAGGAGGGTTGCATGCGTTACGCTTAGCCATCTGCGAGTTTTGGTGACGATGATTTTACTTGATGAGGCCGCTGCTACTATTATCAAACCGTTCCCCTGGGTACTCGGAATTTTCGAACGTTTCGTCACCATTTAAATCGTCGCATACACCGAACGTTACTTCCACGAATCGAGTGTAAGCCGATCTTCGAGATATACTTTAATTAATTCAATTATATACTTATTGAATTTTTACTTTTATAGGACACTTTGTTTCTATGAGAATGTAACTGAAAATCCTCTGTGATGTATTTAAAAAATAATTACTTCATTATAGAAAATACAATTGCAGAAAATAAATTTATTATAGGAGATACATGTTCCTTTTTGTTAATTATTATTTCATTATAAAAAACGTAAAGTACAATCAATGACTAAGTTTGCTGATCAATTAGATTAAGTTAATCAAGTTAGATTAATTTATTATCAGATGGAGGCTTTATACGTTAGCATACCTGTTTACTCGTACCTGCTTTATTTTCTTGCTTTACACATATCATCACATATGTCCCCTACGGTACAGTCAATGTCTAAGCTTGTTAATCAATTAGGTTCAGGTAATCAGGTTAGATTAACTTGTCATCAGATGAAGGCCTTATAAGTTAGCATACCTCCCCTAATTTATTCGTACCTGTTTTATTTTCTTGCTTTACTCATATCATCACATATGTCCCCTACGATATTCTTCCCAGTTTTCATAAATCTAGATCATCTATAAATTCAGGTATTTAAAAGCTTAGAAGTTCAACAGTTTAAGAAGACGGGCAATTAAAAAATTAGCCCTCTGTGCACATCGTGTGTATAACGCCCTCAAAGTTGCCCCTCAAAACGGAACATCCTTCGAAACTAAATATCCAAAGTGTCCCATGAAGGACGCCGAGCACTCTCGAGCGGATTCGGTGATTTTTTCAACTGCGCCGCCTAAAACGAAAATCGCCCGACGAGAAAAAAGAGTAACCCTAGAATATAGAGAAAAAGCAGGGAACCGGTTGGAAAAACGTGTCGCATAGAGGTCAGAGTTGCCTATGGAACGCGACATCAGCGTTATTCGCGTTCTCCTTGTTGCATCCGGGGCATCCGCGGTCGCTCTATCTCTGTCAGTGGGCAGAGAGACACACAGGGGCGCGCAAACACGCGCGCATTTTTTTCTCTAATCTAATCTATCGACAATTTGACGGGCGAAAAACTCGCCGCCATTTTTGCACCACCCTCCTCCTGCACCTCCTACCTTCGCTCGTCCACCAGGTTGCACCCTCTAGCCACCCCCGTGGCCTCGCTCCTACCACCCCCACGTGGCGCGGCGTAAAGCTATTAAAATTCATAACCCCGGACATACGCCGAGGGGTTAAAACGCGTAGCGTTCTACGCGACCAGAGGGTTCCACGGGGGGTGTATGTGTATGTGTGCGAGGAGGAGGATCTGGCGAGAAAGGAGGTGGTGTGAGGTGGCCAGGTGGGGTTTCGGGCGGTGGGCCAAAGGGGTAGGTCGGGTGGTCAGGGCTCGAAATGAAGTAACCGAATTTGCGGACTCGTGCTTCATGCCTGTAGCAAAACAAGAGACTCCGTTGCCCTGGCAAGCCGCCCGCGGCTGGATTTTGAATATGCATTGCTTCCCGGTGCAGTGTCGCATCCATATACATGGGAAACACGTCTTTGTGCCTGTGTTCCTATGGCTGTGGTGTGCACGCCAAGAGTCGGCTGGAAAAGAGACAACCCATCGGAGGAGGGGGATTGGTTATGTGACGGAGAACGGGCAGACAATGAGCACCTATTGGATTATACCGACCTCTTTGGCCTGGCCAAGCGGTGCAAATCTCTATTAAAAACTTCAAATTGCTGACTATGGTGCTCTGCTGTTCTTCGTCGTCTTATCTTAACGCATCTGCTTCGGATATTCATTTACCTAGGTCTGCTCTTCCTTCCATCCATTTTTTTTCGTTGTTCATGTGTGAAGCTACAAAAACGTCATCTCGAAAGAATGTAGGTCTCATTGGTTACAGTAAAGTCAAACTGTCTCGTACGTATTTCCGGTTCTATCTTATCATTGTTCAAAGTGTTCTTTAACGTGTTATCAATGTCAGGATGATGCATAAATTTAAACAAGTTAGTGGTTTTATGAGGTATGTTTTTACTCATCAATGACAGAATGATACACAAACCTGAACTAGTTAGTGGTTTTATGAGGCATGTTTTTACTCATCCATGTCAGGATGATGCACAAATTTCAACTAATTAATGGTTTTATGAGGCACATTTTTACTCATCAATGACAGAATGATGCACAAACTTGAACTAAGTCTTGATTTTATAAGGCATATTTTTACTTACATTTTAATAAACTGATATTTCTATGACCAAAATATTCCACACCCCAAAATCCCAAAGTCTTAAAATCTCTTATAAAATCAGATATATCGAAGTACCTCCATTTCAACAATTAAAGGACCACATGGTGTAGGATTAAAGATTGGAAGACCTCCAAATTGGTTTGAAACGACCAAGGTCGTTTTAGGAGGTTCGTTAGGTAGTGGTTGAACCCCTGATACCAAAGGGAGGGTTGCGTGAAACTTCACGAGGCCGTTAAGGGTTTTGATTATCGAATTTCAGTATAATAAAAATGTATGAAAGTTTTGTGAAATTTTAGCAAATCGGAGATAGAAATATTAGACGTGTATGGTATTCGAAGTGCTGGAGGTGTCCGATGGAGAGCCGTCAAATATTTGCGAAACAGAACGCGAATCGCGCAAAGCCGCTTGTACATACATTTTCTAATAATTGGTATAAATCCGACCACCGGTTACGTTCTACGGTTCAATGAGTGGCTAACCGTTGGCTTAATGAAATTCTATACAAATTCACGAGCCTCTCTCACGCGCACCGGCTGGAAATCATGACGAATTAATGTTACTAATTGTAAACAGCGCGATTATGGTGGATGTAGTGAGGGGTAGTAGGAGTGGTTTCATTAGAACCGTTTTAACGAGTGGGATCGGAGGTACCGGCGTGTAAATAGGATTAATTTCTATACGGATAATTTCGAATAATTGGACGCACGAACGTTTGATGTAATAATGAATATTCAACGATGCAGAAATTTCCCTATTAATGCGTTTTAATATCCTTATAACGCGTTTCAGGGATTGCTCCGTTTGTCTAAGTGAAAATTTCATAAACTGATCAATTTAACCAACCATCGTTTATTGGATTTGAATCAGCCACAGTTCAATTATTCAAATAACTACTACATAATCGATTAAGCAGATATTTTCGAAAGTAAAAAAGATTTTCAGTTTCAAAATTTCTAAATAATTATATATTTTTGGGGGATGGACATTTTTATCGATCGAGTTTCGTCGATGAGGAGTATGTTCTACTTTATCTGGCTTGAATAAAATGTTATCGACGGTGGTAAAATTTTACCGACGTCCTATCGATCGTTCTACAAATTCAGCTACTCGTTCGCTTCCACCCTGCTACGCGTCAGCACCTGTTCAGTTAATCTTTCAAAAGGGGTGGAATAATGTTTCACTTTATTATAATTTTTGCACTTCATCAAAATGAAAATCGTTCGCAAAATCGAATCGTATGAGTGAAACAATTACTCTACTCAATTACGAATCAAATTTAGTACCCTTAATATGTACTCTTAAAGAAACGTACCCTCATGTACTAAGTTCCACAGAAATTCTCCGCTTTGTTCCAATAATAAACTCCATTGTACACAATTTCAAGCAACCGCTTCTCGATGCTCACAGGTTTCGATACCGCTGTCTGTCAGTGCACCGTTATAATTACGGAGTAGCAATCAATTAGTACACCAATCATGCGTTGATTAAGGGGTCGATTGGAATGTAATGGGACTGTAGGTGGTCAGTGATAATTAACGTTCGTGGAAACCACCCCGATGCGTACTGCGTAAAATCAAATACAGCACCGGCCACCCTGCGACGCAGGAAACGAAATATTCGTCCTGCGGGGATTGCGATTCCGTGTCTCACCCTGTCGGTCTCCTCGTTGCACCCTTCGAATCCTCACGCGTTAAAGTTGATCCCAGTTAACGCTATACCCCTGTTACTATCAATTTCAAACATTCCTTACGTCAACTATTTCATCTATTATTCTTTTACATTTTGGAGAACGCGGTTATTTTACCAGTTTATCATTTCAATGTTCATTTCGTCTTAATATTGTATTTCATTATTTTACTATTTTATCATTTCAATGTTCACATCATCTTAATATTGTATTTCATTAGTTTACTATTTTAACATTATGTGATTTTATTATTTTATTATTCTGTCATTGTAGTATTCTGCTACTTGAGTACTTTATTGTAATATTGTTATACTAGTTTATTTAATTGGTTCACTATTATATTATTTCCTTATTACAATATTTTATTATTTTATTATTCTGTCATTGTAGCATTCTGCTACTTGAGTACTTCATTGTAGTACTGTCACACTGATTTATTTAAATAGTTCACTACTCTACTATTTCCCTATTACAATATTTTACTATTTTATGAAAGTAAATGAGAATTTATTAATGTTAGTTTTAGGTGTCTACATAGGGATCGGTTAAATTAGAGAGCTGCAGTAGGAACATAGGAAATTAAGGGTAGACAGAGGAATACAAGAAATTAAAAATATAAGAATGTAGGGGTGCTATACAGAAATCTAAGAATGTAGCTCCTAAAAAATAGATGATTGTGTATAAAAAGAGAAAAGCAAGAAGCTTCTAAAAGGTAATTAAATACCACGAGAAGAATCTTTTCCGTGCATTCCCCGTTGGCGACGTAAACGTTCGGAAACGTTAAAAACATTATATTCACGAATATAATCGTCGGGGCGTTCGGTGGATCGGCGAGGCGGAAAAAGCGCGAATTGACGTTGTTCCATCGACGGCTTTAATCCGGCACGAGTTTTATGCAATTTGTCGTTCGCAAGCGACCAGGGCCGATCGTGTGCGTGAATATACGTAGAATCGGGAAGATACACGTATCGGCACGCACACAGGCCACCGTGCCGCCGCCAGTCAACTTTTAACGGGGCGCATTTTATTTTTATGCCGGACTACCTTTGAAATGCAAATCGATTGTTGGACGAGCCCCTGCAAAAAACCGAGCAATTAGCGGCAGAAACAATCCTGGCGTATTTGCACGGGTACTCATTTCGGAACTTCTCCACCGATCCAGCCCAACCCCACACACTGCCGCCACCCATCTATCCCGAACACCCACCACCCTCTATCGCCACCCTGTTCCTGACCAATCCCTATGCCTCTGAACTGGCCGGAAGTCGCCCTTCGATACCGATACCGGTTTCACCGATTTTTTTCCAATTACCAATGGCTATCCACCTGGCGAAATTGTTTAATTAACCCTCTTTTTTCAATACCAACACCGGCTTACACGAAACGATTTACGGTTACTAATGAATGTTGCGATCAACGCTCCACATATTGAGGGCCTCCGACTAAATTATTTGTAATAAATGCTTCATGCATTCTCATCGATTTAATCCACGTTTTAAGAAACCTTTATCATTAATTATGTAGGTTAGATTGCTCACAATTTTGCTTGCGTTCTGCGAGTATCTGCTTTGGTAATCTGCATCTTATGGATAAATTCTAAATAATTTTCCCTGTAACTCTTCAATCTTTACATTACAATCTTTACAGTACAAGACAAATTATTTAGGACGCTAATTTAATATAGTGTACGACATTATATGTCTGAAATGTATAAGACTTTGCTATCATATGTTTAAAATGTAAAAATCTTATAGAATGACTTTAGTTAAAGAACATCCAAACTACCCCCTCCTGCAATTAATCACTCAAAATGCTTCTACGCCTCATCCAGACCAAACCAACGCAGAAAATTACTGGGAATATAGTCCTTGATAAGCAATTTCAAGATCATTTAAGTTAGTGAAACATTTTTGATATAATTATCTAGAAACGTGTTCAACAAGCTGGTCAATTTGTAGCAGTGCTCCTTTTCGTACCGATTCGCGGAGAAAGAGTTAAAGAGATTGATATGACGCTACCTACGACTTTATTATCGTTTTATTACGCTGCGTCGCAATTTATAACGTTCGTCGATGGGTGAAATTGAAGAGGCGGTACAACGGTGTGCGCGCGTGTGTGCACACGGATGGATGGGAGAGTTGAAAAATTGTCGGTCGACCGTGTTCGTGTAGCGCCAGCCTTTTAACGGATTATCATTCGGTTGTATTATAATGATATATTCCCTGGAAATGCAGATTTTGATTGCCGTCGAACGGCGGACAAGTGGATTATATGTTTATAATGAGGGATGCGCGAAACGAAAAATACTCGCGCGGGGATGTGGAGGAAAAAAATGTACGTGTGTGTATACATAAAAAAAAAAAACAACTTCGTCGTTATATTTTTCCGGTCGAATACGTCCGTCAGCGTTTTTATCCGGCACGAAAACGCATTTGCGAGCCCGTTTATTCACGGGATTACATCCTCGAAGCGCGTTCCGTAGCACGGCAAATTAGAACGTTCACGTCGATATTTATTTATTTTATTACGGCTCGATTCCGTCGTTTATTCGCTCGCCGATGAAAAAATTTTATTTTCCGCGCCGATGAAGAACGCTGTTCCGAACGTCATCGCCCGAGAGTGTGAGATTGATTCTATATAAAATTGAATATCTCATTTTTTTTATAATCATGAGTTTGTACTTTCAACACAGGAGTTCAATTCTGTGGTATAAACTTTCATTTAAACTTCGTATTAAAGCGTAAATGAACGTTAATGACTCGATCGTTAGCTCCGTCGTTAATAAAATAGGGGTTGAAATTGTAGAAACACTTTTTTTATTTTCAATTTTATATATTCCTTTTGCAGCGTTATGATATTCAGATAAGTTGTAGCACAATA
The DNA here is from genome assembly GCF_050947335.1 of Megachile rotundata. Taxonomy (NCBI): domain Eukaryota; kingdom Metazoa; phylum Arthropoda; class Insecta; order Hymenoptera; family Megachilidae; genus Megachile; species Megachile rotundata. Next base: position 5,716,063 of record NC_134991.1, on the reverse strand, counting down.
TTTTTGTTTAATTTTACGTTATTTTATTTTTAACATTGTTTTCAATGCAATTTGCAGGTTACGAACTTTTGTGCTAGCATATACATGTTTTTGTTGTATTATTTTATATTAGATAATTTAGTTTGGATTTTAAAATAGTTGTTGTATTTTCTTGACGGTATTTTGTATATGTGCTAAATAATTAATTTTATTTTCTTGTTCACAGCGTACATTTTGTACGCAGCAAATGTTAAACTCCTCAAAAATTTTTATTCATGATAAATACAGAGGTTTCAGTATTTTATAATTTTTCAAGGGAGTATCTCCTAAAACTTAACAATTTTCCGAACATCAATTGCTTCCTTAATTAAAAAATCCGTTCATGTCTTATAATCAATACGTTTAAAAATCAACATCGTATTAATCACCCTATTAACCTCTACGTACCATGTATGTCCACATACTTAAAACCTTCGATTGACAAATAACAAAACAGTACAATAGACGTTAAAAGACGCAGACGAGGAAGCTTAAAAGGAAGAATCAAGGATGCATGTAACATTTGTAATGGAGATGGCGAATGATCCTCGTTTAAATTGAGACCTAATAAAAGCTCTCTGTCGTTTAACGAAACTCGTTTCAACTTCTCGCGAGTTCCGCATGAAAATTTCACGGGAAGCTCACCACCCCGCTTCCTCGAACGCAGATTCGCGCGTTACCGTTTAATCCTCCATACGGGTAAAATTTATTTTCATTCCGTGAAGAGGAAGAAGGAAGGTTCGCTGCAGGTGGTGAAGCCGTTGGAAGGAGAATCAAAGGTGAGCAGAGAATGACCAATTAGCGTGGCCAGCAGCAGCAACGTCGGGTATTACATTAATCAGGGTGAAAAAACGAAATTTTCCCTGAGCGTATTTTCGCGTTAAGGGGGTAACCGCGACTTTCATTTAAGTTACCTAGTGGTAGCCAAACTACCCCCGTAACTCTACCCCGCTATCTCTCCCGTCATGTTCATCCCCCTTTCACCCTGTCCTTGTCCAACGGAAGGGAAAAGGAGACGACACAGAGAGAGATGGTTCACTTTGTTCCCTTCCTTCATTTTATTCTTTCTTCCTGTTCTCCTTTTTTTCCTCTCTTTCTTTCTGCGCGAACAAGGCGAAGGGAGAGCCAGCGAAAAGGAAAGGCAAGGTTATTTTAATGAGAATCCAACCCGTTTGCGGCGCCATCTCGTGCCCTCTGCCACGTCTAATGAACGCCAGTGCAAATATTATTTCTGCTTATGTACTTGCCAACTTAGAATGACTTTGACTCTAATTAATAATGCTAAACAGTCGGACTGCGCCGCGTCGGTGCATTCTACTCACCTCTCTTCTCTGCGCTTCTTTGCAGCGTTCTACTTCCTCTTCTTTCTGTTTCTCGTGGATTAAAGGAACATTGGTCGTTTACCATTGTGTTCGATTCAGACTGATATTTTATGCAATTACATTTAGTGATTTAATGTGAATCGCTTTAGTGATTTATTGTGTGTTCATATGTGACATCTTGGATTTTGGTATAATTTCCATAATGCAAAAGTGAAAATTCTTATTCCGACCTTATAGTTTATATATGCACAGAAGCAGAGACTAATTTTGGGTGAAAACGATTCTCAAAGAGGTGCTATCTTTTAGTACATTATTTAAACAAATAGTTCCTTGAAATTCAGGTCTGCATATTTTGTCCGAAGATGCAAATTTGGAATTATTTTACTGATACGAAAGAAATGTTCCTCGTAATTTTTCCTTCAATTTACCTAACCTATCGTTTCGAAATTTTATTATTGAATAAAAAACACGAGTGCAGAAATTCGAAGGTTAATACTAAAAATAATTTCTAACAATCGAATTCGAGTATCCAAAATGGAATGAAGTGGAGTTCTAAAGCATCCAACGTGGAAAAACAAGGAGATTGGCAAACAACGTATCTCAATCTCAAGATCAGATCAGCAATCTGAGGAACCGCGAAGCGAACGGTCCTGTCATAGCCAAAGCTAGGTATCCATTTCCAACGTAACCACCGAATTGTCTTCAGGACTGTTTGAACATTCCGCCCCGTTGGTTTGGTGTTTCATTGATCTGGTTGGTCCTAAACTGGTCTTATTCGGCTCCCTTGTCGGTTCTTTACTTTGTCGAGGCAATAAGGTTAGGCAGGCCAAGCATCGAGCAATATTAGACAGACGACGTCTCTGCCAGAATCTAGGTCCTCCGCCTCTTGCCGCCTCATCCCCTTACCTGGTCCCTAAACAAATTTAATAAAGCCACGATTTCCGTGCCAATTTCAACCCTTAAGAGATTGCTTGCCGCCTCCAATCTCCAAGCCGTTGCTTAACACGATATACGCGTGTATTGCTGACCGGTCGCTCGTCTACAATCAATTATCACCCACGTTACCTCAATACGTAAGCACAAATTGCGCTATTATCCTTTCTAGGAAGTAGAATGTCTTCACTTCCTAACGTCGAAAATTGCAACGTTTACTTCAAATACCTTAGAGATACCCTTGAGTGTTGTCTATTTATTTGCAAGTTTATTTTCATTTGCGTTTTGAAATATATGACGTATGTCGATTTGAAGCTCCATAAAGGTCTGATGTAGAACCATTTCAGTAAATGTCATTGGCTGATTGTAAAATTCGTTGCTAAGTAGTAGTAAATTGTACATTGCAATTATTGACTGCAACGAGTACTTCTTAATAATATGAAGCCATTTGCAAGAAACCTTATAATTTGACCAGAAGAGTCTTGATAAAAAAAATCATAGGTTAAGGAGTTCCTCGATAAAATTAGCAAAAGAACTTCCGAATGTATTAATTTTTAAAAATTAAATAAGAGAAAAATGCAACAGGTACAGTAAAAAGTCTACACATGGTGGATTTAAAAATAAAACAAACCTCTATTAAAATAAATCTTTAACCTTACATCTTTAACATCTTTAAACACACATAACCTAACACTGCAATACAAAAGAGTTCTAAACGCTCCCTATTTTTCCGGCATGACGCGTTCCCCATTTCTTTCGTCCACGTGCACTTCTCACGCACTCTATCAGAAGATTCAAGATCAAACTAGCTTTCAGGGTTTCTTCCGTACAACTATATCGGTGTTGGCAGCTCGCTTCGGCCCCGAGTATTATTAGTCTTTGGAGTTAGAGAGTACGCATGGACTCGAATCTCCAGGCTCGCTCGCATGGTTAACTTCTGCAAACAGGAATTACCATTTTATTGGGCGAGTTCTGCCACCCTCTTACCGCCGGCCCCTTCCAACCCTCTCTGCCGCACTTCACAGCGACCCCTAACGCGACGATTGGAATACCTAATCGTTCAGGGACCATTCAGCACTATTGTTCCAGCGAGCCGGCGTTGTTGGTGCTGTTAACGTCGAATCCTTTCACGCCCCGTCATTGCACCCGCCCGTTTTTTTTTCCACCACCTTCGAAAAAGATAACCAACTACCCTCTTCGTGGACCCCTCGCTACCGATTCGTGCAGCCTGGCTGGATTTTTCAAACGATCCTTTGTAACCGCCTGCTATGGCACCGGCGATGAATTTTAACTCCGAGGGTCTTGCAGCATGATTTCGATCATCGGTTTTGGACGGCGAATCATTGTACCTTGTTTTTCTCGCTTTTTGCTTGTACCGTTCATCGATACGGTTGTACCATTAATTATTTTAAATTGTACTCTGTACAATAGTGTACACATTCTGTTTGTTCTTCAAAATTTTATTATGCACTCTGATACACTCAAACTGTATCTAACCCTTAAATTAAATCATGCTTCTAACCCTTTGAACTCGAAGGCTTTTAACATTCAAATGTTCTGACATTCAAATGCTTCAGAGAAGAGAATCAAGTGCAAGGTTAATTTTAGAAAATTATTCTACAAAAACAATTGCAAAATTTATAAAAAAAAAATGTTCCATAAAATTACAAGTAACTTGAAGAAAATATTTTTGAAGTTATCCGAAATATTTGCATGTGTTTAAAAAAAATTCCACACAAAGAAAAAATGTTAGAAAAGTCATTCTATAATTTGACAAAAAATAGCTGACTAAAATGGTGATTTTGATAAAAGTAGACCAACTACCAAAAATAACCCGAAAATTGACCAGACCCTATAAATCACTGAACCGTAAAATCGAAGAATGGCAAAATAATTGTAAAAATAAATATTGGTTGTTCGATTACCGTCAAATATGTTGCTCAGACGATTTTTAATAATTCCGTCCTTTTTTTGTCTCGCTCGATTTCTCGACTGCTCGAGTTCGCCCGAGTGGTTCTTCGATTTCAATTAAGTCGAAAGTAAGGCGAACAATGAGCCGCCAACTTGGCTCGACGCTCTCCGCGAAATTAATTAAGCCTTAATTGAAATCGTTCTTTGAAATGCTAATTCCTTAACAAATACGCGCTGCCTCGCGCGGAAACAATTAAAAATCCGCCACCGCGTCGACACGGCCTTCTCCAGTCGTTTTCGAGATCATTTTCTTTCGCTATTAACGCTTATGCCTGAAAGCGAAAGAACAAAAATAATCCGCGGAAGAAATCGAGTAATGTCCGAGTAAAAAAAGAGTGGAGGAAAAAGCGTGGATTAAAAGCTGACCTCGAGAAGGATCGATCGGAAGGAACGCTCGCGAAAACGAGCAATTTTATTTCAGGAAGGATCGTGGACTACTCTGATTTTTATTTGAGGGATCGTTTGTGGGAACGAACGTGTGGTATGATTAAATATGTACATCAAATTTTATTTTACCACGAGCAGGTATATATACAAATAGACGTTCGGGGGTGGGTAACTGTCTACGTTCTTTTTTCACCCTCTACTTGTTTTCTCTCTCGATTCGCATGGAAGACGACTGGTGAGAAGCTTGATTTTTTATTCAAATTATGAAAGTTTATAAGGTAAGACGAATCTGGAGATTTGAAGTGCGATTTGGGGATCTAGGGATTTGAGAGAAAAGGAATTTAGGGAACTAGGAATAGCTGAATCTAGAGATTAGGGGGTTTAGGGATTTTGAGAGTCCAGAGATTTGGGGATTCAGGGATCTAGGGATTTTTGGCTGCAGCGATTTAGGGATCTAGGGATTTTTGAATGGAGAAATTTGTTGATCTAGGGATTTATAGATTTGGAGATCTAGGGATTTTTCTATCTAGGGAATTTTCGATCTAGGGATTTAGGGATTTTTCTATCTAGGGAATTTTCGATCTAGGGATTTATGGATTTAGGGATCTAGGGATTTAAGGATCTAGGGATTTAGGGATCTAAGGATTTGGGGATCTAGGGATTTGGAGATCTAGGGATCTGGGGATCTAGGGATCTGGGGATCTAGGGATCTGGGGATCTAGGGATCTGGGGATCTAGGGATTTGGGGATCTAGGGATTTGGGGATCTAGGGATTTGGGGATCTAGGGATTTGGGGATCTAAGGATTTGGGGATCTAGGGATTTGGGAAATTGAGAATTTGGGGATTTGGGAAATTGAGAATTTGGGGATTTGAAGATTTGGGAATCTAGGGGATTTGGGAATGTAGGAATTTAGAAAGTTACAGATTTATGCATCTAGGGAATTATAGATACGGAGATTTGTGATCTCAGAATTTGGTCATTTGGAAATCTGAGAATTTGATTTGTATGACTATTTCTTATGATTGAAATGTGATTATTTCTTGTGATTTAGGAACTTGAAATTTAGGGACTTGAAATTTGCATATTAGGAATTTCAGGGTACAGAAGTTCAGAAGTTTACTCATTTGAAAATTATGAAATTCAGAGATTTAGAAATTTGACAATTAGAATATTGAGAGATGAATTTACAAACGTATTTAACTTGAAAATTTGGAAATTTACAACTCTTAACAACAAAAACCCTATCTCAAAATCGCCGCATCCCAGTCTCCTTCCATGCAACCGAAATTCACATACCGTAGTCATTTATTACGTACTTATGCACAATTCTTCGCCTTAACGTATTAATACTGCAGAATATTGTTTATGCCAAAATGCGTCTCCCGCGCTGTCTGCACCTCGAGTCTATGCTACAAGAAATATTGGATTTAGTCTGTCAGGGTTCGTCGCAGCTCGATCCAGTCCGATATTGATTTCGCGATCGAACGATTCGATAGGAAATTCTGGAAGAGCGTTCGCTTGTTTAATGCAGGACACTCGACTCTGTTTCGGAGATAAAATTGCATGAGTTTTACACGTGTTCCGTCGCTCGTCGACGTAGAAGCGCAAGTGACAAACGTTTTAAAATAGCACGAATCGTGTCGCTGTTCACCAGGCTCGTACATGATTATCAAACAATTATGCTAAACGTATTTCGGATACAAGATCAGTTTACACGATCCTCTTGGCCGATGGGGTCGTTCACCCTTCTCGGTTTGTACCAATTCATCTCATTGATAATTCTCTCTGCCGGTCTTTTACCACATTTAGGAATTTACTTTTTTACGTTAAGAGTGCAGGAAATAAAATTTTGTCAGGTTTCTTTAAATAACTCTAGTATCTTATGTAATTCAGATTTTGTAGACGTTTAGTTTGTATCTTGAGAGTTTAAAAAAATTGTAAGTACGAAGTTTTAAATCTGCACCCTTAACGTGGGTATAAATGTCAAGAATTGTTATAAATTCATGATTGATATGCATCCACATGCGATTGTCTCGATACTTGATTGCGTTTAACACGTCAGCCAACTAATTCGATCAATACTTTTTCGAAAATGCTAATGTTGCTAAGTTGAAGCTACCTGATAAGGCTGTCCACTTGACAGCGTCTGATATCAGATCGACATCGACACATCGCGTCATTAATGTGCGTCCATTTGTAAAATATCATCAAAGTATTCGATGTCGTTCAGATATCAGTTAATTCTTTGAAGGGAGGTTTCAGATCCACTTAAAGTTTGAAATTGCTAACGCGTTAAACCGAACAGTCCAGATATTCGCCAGTCTCAACGTCCATTCGAAAGAACACGTCTTCTTGTTAGAACTATAACATATTACTTACTGATCGTTCAGGAAGGGGTCCTCGGTTCACTAACAAGTCTCTGACCTTACATCTACTCTCCTCAACACTACGAAAAGTCTCTGACCATTCTGTTCGTTTATTGCACTATTATGAACTAGTTTGACTTTTCTCTTCTCCGGCGAACTCGAATCGACTGGTATCAAAGAGCGACGTAACAAATTTCATTTACCAATCAGCCAGTAATCGGACCAGCGACTAGCTGCTTCTCGATTACCATCGAGATTCGTGCGTTTCATAATCGTCCGTTTCTCTCGTCGAGGTGCTCGATAACCGATAAACCGATTCCAGGGGAAACGACCAACTCGAGTCGTTCCAGCAACTAGAAAAAGGAGCGAGAGAACTTGTTTGTCGATCTGTCTGGCTTCTACTGGACATTCTCCGTGGTCGAAGGGTCGAAGGTAGAGTAGTTTCGCTTTCGGTCACGCCCGCGGTGTTAAAAGCGTGGCTATGGCACGCTCCAACTCGGTCTGTTGCCTTCCTCGGTTGTACGTTAAACTTCAGACCATTTGCAACCCTTTGGTGATGCTTTCGACGTGTTCTTTGGCTCGCATTCTCAGAGCCTGGATGCTGGTTGAGCGGAGATCGTGTCCCGGGGGACTGGGAGGTGCTGCTGGAACGTGGCCGCCGGTTCCTATGCTCGCCATTCCTCCGCTTAGGGTTCCTGTTAACATCATTCGTTTCCTATTTATTTCTCCTTATTATTACCTCATTTACAAGCTTGATGCAAGTCAAATAATTGTTCATACAAGTCAAATAATTGGCTACAAGTCAATTGGTCACTTAAATCACCAAACTGATAGGGCACTGTACATTGTGAAATTTTTAAGATCATTTCAACAGACAAACAGTATTAAACTTCAACCACTTCAGAATCTTTTTGAGGTTAGAAAAAATTGCAACTTCACTATTTATAATTCTACAAATATATGCTGAAAGAATTTATAATATATGTACAAAAATTGGTAATCTTCATATGTCATCTTTAATCGATGAATAGTAGGTTAAAAGTCTACATATGTGTAATAGTTCTTGAACAACTACAAAATTTGAGGTTAGGTTTAAAATTTAAACCTAGTGAATCCACGATGGCCAACATAAATTATACGAGTCATAAACTGGAGATGTTATTAAAGAATCAATCTAATATTGAACCTAATTTAAGTTAATCAACTGAAACACTGTCCCTCACATTAATATAACCACCAATAAATGAACACAATTGCCTCGAATTAAATACTGTAATAATGTTTTACCTGGCACAGTGTTTGCAACGGTGGCAACGTTCGGTGGAGACGGTAATCGTCTAGGTGATGTCAGATAACTAGGATATCCCGTATGAGGAGCAGCCAGGAAGCCAGGAAGAGCGCTTAATAATCCCGGAGGAGTCAGCCAAGGATCACCTGGTAGACCCAAAGCTGGCCCAGCCACGTTTCTGCGATACAATAGTAAACTTCAATCAACTCGTGTATTCGTAAATACGGAACATTAGTATCCACACAATTTTATAAGAATATTACCTCATATTTGCCGCGTGGTATTCGCTGAGACCGAGTCTTGCGGCTTCCATTTTCTCCTGCCTACGCCATTTTGCTCGCCTGTTCTGGAACCAGACCTGCAACACGAAAATACAGGAAAAGATATTACGTTGAATGATAACTTCGTTGTTATTTAAGGAATTTAAATAATTGATACAAGTATGAAAATATTGATCAAATAATTGATACGAGTATTAAGGTATTGATCAAATGATACAAGAAGTTATATCAGTAAGTTCAGTAACTTTGAAGATTTCTTTCACATTTTAGTAAAAGAAGGTAATCGAAGAATATTAACATGTGTAGCATTAGTGAATTGAAAGTTATTCAACATTGTATTATATCAGTAAAATGTATTAAATCTAACGTGAAATTATTAAACATATTTAATGTCATTATTAAACCTAACGTCCTAAAACCTAAATGACAAAAGCATCTTCTACGCAGCTAGAAAAAGTAACCCTCGTACCAATCTGACGCATCTTGTGCAAATATACTCTCAGAGAGAAAGAACATAAATTCCAAACACACCGATAGAAAGGTCACTCAAGAAATTTTTCCAACAAGATTGGAACAGGAAGAGTCTACGACGAGTTAGACAAAGAGAGACAATCGCTAAGCAGAGGTAGCCAGAAAATGGAGTTCCTTTGGCGTCGTGTATCCCGGTTCAGGGTGAGAAAAGTGGCTGCCAAAGCTCTCTTATCCCGTTTCTCTCTCTTTCCTGAATTCCGTCTTCGTCTCTCCCCTCGAGACTCTCTGGTTCGCTTCAATTCCGCAGCTTCTCTCCTTCTCATTCATCCTCTCCATCCAACGCGTTAGTTTCTTCAATTTCACCGTCTCGCTCGCTCTCGGTAGGAAAAGAGGGTTGCGGAGAAATATCTCTGGGCGGGGCGGTCCACCCCTGGAAGGCAGCGCAGGCCAAGAAAATGAGGTAAGAAGGGAGCTCGTAGGGTGAGTCGGTGCGGGGACCACCCTTCGACATCAAGAGGGTAACGAGGGTAACTGTGGGGCAAAATCGAAAGTGAGCGACGTGACGGTGCTCGCCCAAGGTGGACCGAAGAAGGGCAAGAACGGCAGCCGTGTCGAGGAGGGACGAAAAGGACGGTCGGCCATGTTGATTTCTTTATTGTAACATGGCTGCTGTTGGCAGCCCGCTAAAGTCTATCGCGATAAGTATCGAGGCTGCTGGCTTCTCGACTTATGAATTATTCAGTGCCGCAAAGACACGCCGATAGGCCCTATTGAGCCTGTCTGTGACGAATGTACGAACGGGTTCGGTTGTACACGAGAGAAAGATCCATCGATGGTAGCAGTGAAGTGGTCAGACTCGATCATCCTTTTTTGGTCGACCATAAATCGCATAGTCACGTTCGTGTGGGCTGTTCAGACCAGTCATCGTTATGGGTAAATGATCGATTCCCAAGGAGAGCAGAAATGGAATTGCTTTAAGTGTTTCTGAATTACTTGATTCATGTGTACAGTGTGTAACGGACGGGCTAATTGCTCGATTAAAAGTTGCTTAACGTTCGCTACCGGTATTTAATACTCTCGATGTACATGTTACTTTTAAACTGATATTCACGTTGACAAATATATAATTAATGGAGGAACGTTGTGTAATAAGTTTTTAATGGCAGTTAATTTGTGCGAAAGTATATTCATGTTTTTAATTCGAAATTGAGATTGTAAGATTTCGATGGGTTTCAAAAGAGAATGTAGTTAATAATATTATAACACATGATTATAAAATAATATACAATATACCATAATACAGTATAATGTAATGTACTAGAATTCACTTAATATGTATTATAATAAATATTAATGAATAAAACACATGACGGTGGTTAATTATATATCTCATTATGGGATATTACGATACGTGTATTATTGTATATAATGCAGTATAAATGATAGATTAAATGATCGTCAAAGAACTCACAGGGACTTTTGACTTCTTTACAAGCATTCCGTGTTGCATATTACATGCATCTACACAAAATGAAGAAAATAAAGAATTTATGTTACAATAAGAAACATCCATTAATACGTATCTTATGTATCCTTATATGTATCTTATGCAAACTTTTAATTCATAACCTATGATGCTGATAAACGTGTGTACTGTAATTTAAAATACGAAACGTCATTTCTTGTAAATTTTCAGAACTATAAAACAAGATATATTTTCACGCGTAAATTCCTATCGTTTACACAGTCATTGGTTCACGAAGCAGGATACAACGAATAAAGCAATCGGATTTCTGGAGAATCTGCAGATCCCGAAATCGGATTTCCCAGAAAGACTTCCGTCGCACCGAATATCCTCCCTGTCTGAGGGACGCGACGGGCGGCATAACGCGCGTGCGTCGCAAACGAATTCTCGGCGTCTCATCTCGTCGACAGTGGCACCTCTGCCTTCTTTTATTATGTAATCCACTCCGTAATTTCCCATTTAACTCCACGAATTCCCCCGGTGCTTTTACGCAGTTGCAAGAAGTGTCGCGTTCGAATAATAACGGAATAAATTGAATGTTGTCATTATCGTCACCGGCGAAACGGTCGAAAACGTTGAAGAAACGAAGCCGAGGCAGCGAGACGAGAGGGGTACATCTGGGGGACGGATATCGAGGCATTCCCGGGCTCATCAGGACGATATTCCGCTTTCGAGGACGAGAAGCAATTTTCTTTCCTGGCTCCGTGGATGAGGAAAGGCCATGGACAAGATGCCACGTCGAAATGATGGGAAAATAAGCGAATTTCCCTTCGTATCTCTTATATATCCACTTCTTCTCGTCTTTCATCTCTCTATCTGTCCTTCCTTGTCCTCCACCCTTGACTCTTGTCTCGTGTACAACGATGTTTCCCTCGAAAAGAGAACTGCTGCTGAGTACCTCTTTCTCCCACCTCCCTCTCGCGGAAATATAAAGAACAGGGCTAACGCGGCTTAACCATTTTAGGTCGTAAATTTATTAGAGTAGGTACTTCCACCTTCTCCATCTCCGACCCATCTCTCCGCCCATCTTCAACGTTTTCTCTTCCCGTACCGTTTTCTTCTTTCTCGGCCGACCATCTCGCCCTGCACGACGCTCCAATGATATTGCCAAGGTAAACTCGCTTAGACGGTTTAAATGCAAGAAAATTGGAATAAAATGGAAGTAATTCCGGGATTAAAATTGCACGTTGCGTCGGCCTGCGTGGAGTGCGGCCTGGACATGGGGCGACACCTCCTCGCGCATGACCACTACGAACCTGAAGACACCAGACGAGTCGTACTCTGATTCGGTAGCTGATCGAGCAGTTCACGATTGCGCGGTAATTGACTGGCCAGAGAATACTAATTATACTCTTAATCATTCTACAGCGGGGTCGTAAAATTGGTCAAATATGAACATTCAATCTTTCATACGATTTAGAATTACCAAATGAAAGTCTGCTTTTCGTAGCACTAGGGTGCTACAGATACAAACATATAGGGTGTTGTACTTAAGTCATCTAAATTATTACCACAAGGAACTAATGCCTTTGAAACGATATCCACGATTTCATATCACCTCTCCAACTATTTTGCACATTTTGTTCAGCAGTCAAAATCAGTACATTCGAGTTAGGTTACCCTTTTACAAACGTTACAGAAAGCTCCCTAAAACATCTCCGAGTATAAAAATTCACCTATGTTCAGCAATTTTTCTGGACATTTTTCCCATGCGTTCTGCAGGCGGATTACGCTCGAAACGCACCGAAAACGTGTTCACGCCAAGCCCGTTTACGGAGGACGGAAAAGCACTTTAGGGGTGCCCAGTTGTACCCGGAAAATCTCGGGAAACAGCGGTAGTTTACATGGGAAATATCGATGTTAACGTAGTTCGGCCAGCCGTGTAACGGTTTTCGTCGATCGGCCATACGGTGACAAGTCGTGTCTCGACGAGGTCGCGTATCGCGGCAAAAATCAGTTTTTCCATCGTTGCCGTCTCTTTTATCCCTGGTGGCCCTCGTCATCGTTGCATGGACGCTGCGCATCGTTCCGGGACGATGGTCGCTTTATCCTCGCTCTCGTCGAATTCGGATTAGCGCCGGTAAAAAGGTATTCGAGAGCCGCTCACGCCATTGTCGTTCGTGCTGGTATTAACAGATTTCCTCTATTGTTCAATGGCGGTGGTTTAAGTTGTTCCAAAGAGTTACGAGTTGGAGAGGTATCTATCTCATACTCGTTTCGATTCCTTTTATACCTCTGAAGATGATTTATATGGTTTAGAGATGATTTATGTGGTTTAGAGATGGTTTATGTGGTTTAGAGATGATTTTATGTGGGAACAAATTTTTTTGGGAGAGATAAAACAATGAAGTGTAATAGTTTCTATATTATTGTAATATTGTAACATTTGTAAAAATCATGTTCGTTATAGTTGTCTGTTATAGTAGTATTTGGTTCATATTACATATTGGAAAAATCAAATTCAAGTTTTATGTAAATTTATGTAAACAGATTTATTCGATGGAAGCATTATTTACACATATGCATATGTATACATATACACATATGCACGTATCTCCACATGTATATATGGACATACCTATCTATACATGCACATGTACCTATCTGTCTATCTACATATACCTACATATTCTTAACTAATCCTTAGTACATGTAGTACCATTTTATACACATATGCACACATATCTATATATTCCATAAAACACCTAATACTCATATACAATCAAATCTGCTCCAAATAATAATTTTTAGAATGCAAAAATGAAAGTTTGTATAATAAGTAAAATATCGAACATGTATCAATCGAACAATCGTAATGGAAAGATGGAGAGAAGATTAAAAACTCGATCATAGGGGATGATAGCTGTGCAAATAGGTCGGCGGAGAGAGACAGAAAAACAGGACAGGGTTAATAGTTATTTTTCCTTCGGTCGTATTACAAGTTTATCGAGAAGCTCTATCGTGGATATAGAGCAGGGGGATGGAAGGGACAAGTTTCGAATATAAGCCTAGATTCCGGTCCAGGGCACCGTGACCATGGTATGCATAGAGAAGGGAGATGTTTGGAGAGGGTTGGAGTCTATTATTCAGCGTGCTTTTTATGCCCTCCCTCCATCAACCCTCCTTCTTGCTACCCTAGCCCATACTATTTCCCCTTCTCCTACGACTCTGTCAAACTGTCGTGCAAATTCAATCCTCCGTACAGTCGTTCTCATTTCGATTCGGTTGGGAGAGCCCACGAAACGGGCAACGTCTGTGCATCCGCACTGCGGATACACGTTCCGTGGATAATTGACGATGCGGCGTGATTCGTGCAGCGTGCGAGTTAAATCAATTCCAGCGGGTGAAGGGTGGTCAGTTTCTAGTTAAAACCGGTAAACTGCTTCGATGATCGCATGACTCTAATCATTCTGATTTTTGACACCGTTTTGCGTTACTCGCATATTCAACTACTTTCAACACGGAATATTTTTGACGAACGTTCAAACCTTCATCATGTATTCTGTATGGTTGAATAAAGTAACCGATAAAATTAATTGCCCTGGCGCAAAATGTTACGTCCCTAATATTCCTTCATTAACCATAGTTGCATATACATATACGTTTAATAGATTTGTCAGATACTTGCACTAAAAGAAAGTGGCACATTTTTTATATTTGATAAATAGAAGCAAGATATTTTTAAGAAACCTTCATAAACATTTCATAGACAAAATGCTTTTATACTCAAACTTGTTTTAAGAGTATTCTAAAATTGATGTTAACTAACATAGTAACGAAAGTAACAAATGTTCATAGCAATTAGAAATGTCTTAGACTGAGAATCACTGGCGAGCTTCTCCAATAAAGCCACCCCTGTCGTTGCGTGTAATCACCCTTAAACACTCCAACGCCCCGGTCTAACCCCGACGAACTGCGATACAATACTAATGTGCTACAAATAACATCCCAAACACGAGGCGATTTCACTTTTACAATGAGACTAAACGGCTCCATGTACAACTACTATGGATACAGCAAAGATCGTTCGTAGTCGAGAGGATCCTTGTACACCCGTTGCCGAACAATGAGCCTTGTTGTGCGTATTTTATACGGAGGAGATGGTTTTTGTCAGGAAGTCATGGAGCTAAGAAGTGTGGAAACATTTTGTGAACAATCTTAGACGGAATCGAAATAGATTTTAGAGTTAAAATGGTTATTCAGTTTTGGGGGTTTAAGGTTATTTAGCGGGTGACGATACAAGGTGTGGTAATATAACTCGTGGTGAAACTGTATGTGAGTACACATGCTGTAAAACTGTGTGTGGTGAATGTTAATTCGTTGCAAATTATTCGAGTGATTCGACACGTGTCGATGCGATGCGTGGAAATATTACTCGTAGTGATCTAATGCGTGGAATTACTACGCCTGGAGATACAACGCGTAGAAATACCACTCGCAGGGACCTAATGCGTGGAAATACCACTCGTGGAAATACCACGCGTGGAAATGCGACGCGTGGAAATACCACGCGAGGAAGTACGACGCGTGGAGATACCACGCGTGGAAATAAGACGTCTGGAAATACCACGCGTGGAAATACGACGCGTGGAAATACCACGCGAGGAAGTACGACGCGAGGAAGTACGACGCGTAGAGATACCACGCGTGGAAATAAGATGCGTGGAAATACCACGCGAGAAGGTACGACGCGTGGAAATAAGACGCATGGAAATATCACGCGTAGAAGTACTATGCGTGGAAATACAATGCATAGAAATACCATTCGTATAGATGTAATGCGTAGAAATACCACGCGTAGTAATCTAACACGTGGAAATCCAGCGCGCAGTAATCAAACTTATAGTAATCATCATTATACTATTTATCCTTTTTTTTATATTTATCCACAAAATTCATCGAGATAAAAGCTCCACGTCAAAGTAAAAAAGAAAGGCGTACAAACTATGAAGAGTTTCATAACTTGATGCGTTTTTATCGAATGTTGAAACAGAGGATATTTTTCAAGCACCGAGAGAACGTCGAACGATTGTTTGCATTGATCGTTCGCATTTATCGAGGCAGATTCGAGGATAAATATATGAATATTACAGTTATTTGATTAACGATGGAATTATGCAAAGTATCAAGCGTTTCAACGACGGATATTAATCGCAGGTAAAGAGCCGTTTAATCGATGCATTTAAAATTAGTCGCGATGGCCTAGTTCGAAATGCACCTATTTCGTTTCTCGTCGTTCCACCCAACTTCTTTTTTTAATCCGATAAAAGAATGAACGGGAATAAACGTTATTAATGGATGAGCCCTTTCCGTGTAACAAAGGATTATTAAATTGTGGCCGATCTAAAGATAGACGGATGAAAAGCGAACGCTTGCTAATTCTCGAAATAAGAAAAGGTAAATCGTGAGACGCGAGAATAATGTGCTGGAATTTAGCGCAAAGGGGCTGAACATTTTTCTTATTCTTTCCCCTCTATTATTTCCTTCCTTTTTCCTTTTTTAGACGGATTACGGACGATCGACTTTCTCAATGATCGGAGAAACACGGAAGTGTCAAGAACACGAATCGTGCCCTGAAATTCGATCCTTCTTATTAAGACCCTGTCGACGTCGAAGGAAAGAGGGGTTTAAATCGAACGACGAGGGTGCTGGCCGTTGCGAGGCAAAAATAATTCAGCGAAATTATGAAAATCCGAAGGCTTTCCTCCTTAATGCAACACCGTTTTCAAAAATTACTTCGAAGAATTACAAACCTATCACATAAATTACCTTCAGTGAAATACCGCCATTTTATGCAAACCAAGCGCTAAGAGATGACTGCGGTAATTACTCCTATCCAAAATATACATATATACAAAGATCCCTTAATATAAAACTTCCTTAATACAAAACTTCCTCAATAAAAATTCTTTCAGAGTTAATTTTGTGATCCATTAATTTCTCCATAAATAATTTTCTACCATTCTTAAATCAAGACCGCGGTGAAATCAAAGGTTGAAAGTTCTTTACACCACGTGTCTGAGCACCGGTTGTCATTAGCCCGTGGTCTCGTTTTAAAAAGTCGGTCACAATGCGGGAGAAACCGAGACAACGGGCCTAACTTCCAACATAATCGCGAGGGTGTACCGCGTGAATGAGGCGCGCAGAAATTCGGCAAATTAGCCTTATGGTCCTCCTGTATTTTGACACCGCGCGTTCATTGTCCCCTTTTTCGCCGTCAGCCGCGGAATCGGGTTCGACTGAATGCACCCTTTGTTACCAGAACCTATTTGCCCGGCAATATGCTCCGTACGAGATCGACTCCTCTCTGATGCGATCTTTGCAAGTTGGCGAGCCGTGATGGCCGCCATTATGGTGAACCCACGAAAATGGAGAGACAATCAATCTCTCCGCTACTGAAACGTGTTGCATTGCAATAATTTAGTTAAATTTGCTTTAATTAATATTTATTTTGGTACAAGTATATTTATTTTGGTGCAAGTATATTTACTTCGGGCTCTTTTATATTTTGGTGAGTTGTTTTCTGTTTTGTATGTGGATTTTCTGGGAAGGACATTAATATCAGACTGTTTCACTGTAATTGCGGGTGTTTATGCATTTCTGATAAATTAATGATATAGACATAAATTAATGTGAACTGAAATATATTTACAACAATGTCTTTATGAAGACTGATTTGTGTAAAGTGCATTTTTTTATGAAGACCACAATACCTTCATAAAGACTGATTGTTTTTGAATACACTACCTAAACATTGTTCTTCATACCTTCACAAAGTTTGATTGTTCCTAAATACACAAATTAAACATTGTTCATCATACCGATGTAACAGTACCACATATAGTACAAATTGAACTAACATCCTCAGTTTAGCAAAACACTGTCCTAACCTATTTAGACATGAGTCGAAAAATATGAAACAAAAAGTTGACATAAAAATGAGGGAAAATATCGCTTTCTTATAAAGGAGGGTTTAATTGATAGGGTTTCCAAAAAAGCTAAAGGGTTGAAAAAGCCGCGAGTCGGATAAAAGGGGGTTGCATCGACTGCAACGTGGCTGCACGTGAAAATCCGTCGCCGATGTAATAACTCTAATAACTCGTAATAAAGCCCGGCTGGAGTCATATTAGCGTCAGGAGCACGCGTGGGCGCACAAAGGTCGGCCGCCCTCGACAAACACTGTGACTTTTGATGATTATTAACTTCACGGGGCCAGCCACGTCGACCAGGAGATGGGTAGGGAGAAGGCGAAGGGGAAAGGATCCATAGGCCGTACACAGTAATCTGTTGCCCCGGAGGCTTTTCTGGTCCTGCCTTTCACCCCCCGGGCTTCCTTCCCGTTCGCCGACTTCCCTCGGCTACCCCTCCTACTACCGCCTGGGAACCAAATTAATAGTTAGTTCTGCTGGATATATCTCGAATTCGGTGTATTCCCCCGCGACTGACCCAGCCTTTCCTTCCTCCTTGTCTCTGGCTGCGTTTGACATCGGTTACTCGTTAAAGGGTCGCGCGATATCTCGATCAAACGAACCTCTTGCGGCCCTCGAATGGGGTTAATTGAACGGGATCACGGAATTGATAATTTACAGTGCCCTTTGCCATGGACGCTCCGTTTTCGGACAATCGTTACTTTCAAACATGGCTCTGTATTGAGACCTCTTCTGAACAACTATTCTTCAAAGGAAGGTCTGGTAGGCGAATGTCTTCATGCTGCGCAGGTTTAGATTACCTAGATGACTAAGAGGAGTATCTTCTTCTTAGACAATTGTCTTTTTATATTTATGACACATTTGTAATACGAAAGTCATTTTGCATGGGTCTGTTAATTTGCTACTTCTTCATAATTGGTGAAGTTCAACCTGCAACTATTTGGATGAATCATTCATAACAAGATGGATGCAAAATTGTTATACGCCATTTTCTACCAACATGGTTATAGAAACGATTAAGAGAAAGTTTACTAATCTGAGAAAATGGTACAGAAGGTGAATGATGTTCTCGGGAAAGTTATCTAAATGAAGGTTCAACTAGATATGTCCAAATCTAACTCATCATCTAACTAACCTATCATTCTTCTATATCTTTCAATTCACTTATCTATATGTCTTTAAATTCTATGAAGTCTACAATCATCATATTACTTTTATGACTCGTATGACCTCACTCGGGTAAAATAACAAAACAAGTATTAACAAAATATTCCAAATCAGACTGAAATAGAAAGTCTGACTGATAGACCGATAGAAAATCTGTCTATGGATACGATGGATTTCATAGTATGTAAGAAGGTTTTCCCACGAAGGAAGGATCGTGAGGCAGGCCCACGTAACGGAGGCTAGCAAAAGACCTTCATGTAGGGCACACGCATTGAAAATCCACGTATGTGCCTGCTCGTTTTAATATTCCATATAATGTTATGAAACCTTTGTCGGCATATGGTCCTGAGGCCAGCAATTAACAATTAGCTGGCGGTCCTTGTAATCGAATTACGAAGCCCATTGTCGGGCTCAGGTACAAACGTATTCAGTTCCACTGGTTGCTGCCCTCCCTACCTTCCTCTCCTTCTCTCTCTCTCTTTCTCTCGATTCCCCCTTTCCGCGCCTTCATTGGCTCGTCTCCTTTTTTTCCAGAGTGGTTTAAGATCGAATTTCTTGCCGCTGCATGCGCTCCGCTCCGCTCGGACGGCGCATAGATGCAAAATGCAACCGTGAGGGGATCCCTTACAAAGGCACGGACCGAGCCACTCTCCCCGTCGGGGATGAATGTCACTTCGTGAAAATATATCCGTTTCAAGAGTTTGAGATTTCTACTCTGGCCGGGTGAAGCGCAGGTACACCCTGACACAAACCATCCAGATGAATGCGAACCTGGAAATCGTGCCCGGGATTAGTAACACTAAACTGTTCTGTGATCCCACGCGACGTCTTCATCTCTTTCGGATCTGTAACCATCTAGAATTCTACCTTCTCGAAACCTCTGCAGTATACGTAGATCATCGTGAAAAACAGTTGGAAAACCACTTCATTGAAAAAATTCCAAATTCCACTTGTAATATGAATATTTTACAAATGGCGGAAATGGCATCCTGATTTACATGTATAATGTTCTGGACCATCCCCTTTTCGACGCGATTTTACTCTTGCAAAAATAAAATTTTTTATTCTTGTAAAATCCTAAGATGAAACGACTTCCTTTAGTAGAGATAACAGAGATTTACTGCGTGATCAGCTAGCTCATTTCCGCAGATACGATGGTATTCGTATAAAAACTACGTTCTTTTATTTTCATTGATCGTTTCAGCTTCTTGATATATGCAGGATATTATTAATATTTAGCCAGTGTAGCAAGGTACATTTTAATTTAGCCTGAGGAGTACTTTGCGCACGTGGCAAAAAGGAAGTCTGAAAAGATATCTAGGAAAGGCGTCGACCGAGCACCAATTACCGCAACAACAACCATCAAGAGTGCTCGAAACGCGGGTTCACGAGGCTGTTGAACATTAAACGGCCGGAAACGGTTGTCGCTCGCAAGCAGAAAAGCTTCGGTCGAAAGACAAGCAAAGGAGGTTGCACGGAGGGGGCAAGAAAAAGCTCGTAGTCCATCGTTTTCCTGTAAATACGTCCAGGAGATTAGCTGTCCGAGGTTCTGAGGTCTGTGGCTCAATTAAGCACTCCGTTTAGCGCTTGACTAAAAAGGGTTGCCGTGGAACCCTTGGGCTCTCTGCCCCCTCGAGCATCAATCATGTCGGAGCAACCCTTTTCCCCGAGGGCGGTTTTGCTCCTCTATTGAGACGAAGTGTTGTGCTCAAACACAAAAACACTTCATTTGGCAGATTAGCCGTTAAACACCGAGGGAGTACGGGCACGCGTTCACGCTCCTCGGGTAGCGGGATGAGCGGCTGAAAAAAGACTGGTCGCGTTCGGACGATGTTCGCCACCGTAAATTGCGGACGTAATTACAAGGATAATTAATTGCGACCAAGTCGTTCTCGAAACTGTTAACGAGTTCAGAAGGACTACCGTACACTTCGATGGATAGGAGACGATAAGAAACTACCATGCGTGTGGAACTTGAGCTTCCTACGATATACGTAATGCTCAACACGCGACGATGGATTAAATCTTGCTAATTGCGAACAAGAAATCCCACCGAGACTGAATGTTATCGCACACTTACTTTCCTGCTAACTTATATTCTTTACCTGGAACAATGATGACCCTGGCTTATCTCAAGGATAATATTAATCCATTTTACCGCTTAATAAAATTAACTTCTGTAAATATGCACTTTGCATTTTTCATTATCTTTATTTATGCATCTACATTCGTATTCATCTTATTCAGACCACTAGTACATCTCTGGGTGTTTGTATTGCAATAGCTGTATAGGGATATAGGAATACAGGATATGTATATAGGGACATAGATATGTAGCTACCGCGATATGAAGCTACTTGTACTGTAGAGAAATATCAGTACATATATCGGTATGTACACCAGTCTATGTATGTATAGTATGTATGTGGATATGTATGTGGTTATGGAGATATGTAGATACATGGATATGTGGATATGGAGATATGTGGATATGTGGATATGTGGATATTTGGATATGTGGTTATGTGCATATGTGGATATGGAGATATGTGCATATCTGGATATGTGGATATTGAGTCCTAATGTTCAGTAGCATGAATAATCCTCGTAAAAACCATAATCTAAAGATTACTTCAATAAGAATTAAATTGATAAAAAACATGAAGAAATAAAACTTTAAATTTTGAAAAGTCTCCTCATCGAGCTACTTTCATCGTCGAATATATACGCGTAGGTGAACGCGCGGGTTGCTCGCAAGCGAACGAAAGGACGAACACTGGGCCGTAATGGAGTTTCCAAATATTCGGGGAGCCCTCGCTCAATTTCGAACAATTTGCATTTAGGGTGAAGTGCAATTAATAGAAGCGGGGTGTTGTCCCGCGCCATTCCACGCCTATTAACACTATATTCCGCGGGAGTTTAGCATATCGAGGGGGCAATATTGAGTTACGCGACAGTAATTATAATACTCGTTAGACGGCGCTGCAAGAGTTTACCCACTTCGCATGCTCTCGCGACCCGCAGGATCGAAGGACGTGTTCCTGCGCCGACTTAAGGGTCCTGACAGTCTGTTACTGAGAAAACGACGCCAACCAACCTCGACCCTTTTCCACCGACTGTTCGAACGACGGGGGAGGAAGATACACCGTTAATGAAACGGGAGGTGTTAACGAGTTAAAGGGTAACCGTAACTTTTGTTCCAGTATAATCGTTTTCAACGGTGGAACACGTCTCCTTTTGTCGCCTAATAAACGCTACGGGAAAAGTTTGCTTCTTTTCTTGTGAAGATTGTTTTATGAAACGGTAGACCTTGCGTAATCTCGATTAAAAAAAGATGAAAGCATACAAAGTGTAAACACAGAAAAACGATGGATCTCATGATGGGGTAAATAGAGAGTCCTCCTTCAGAAAAATCATAGAAGCAAACTCTTTGAAAATTCTCTATCATAATGTATTAGACAAAGATTCCTCCAGAGGGATGACTCCATTTTGACATTATACGAATGAACAATAATGCACTATTAAATCATCTAGCTTGAATGATTCTGCCTATAAATTTTTCTGTTTCTCCACGTGCGTGTAGATGTCGAAAACACGTGTTCAATTTGTCACCAGACAATCGTCACGCAAATGAAACTTCAATTACACGTTTCACGCGAGACGGATGAATTTGTCTGACTTATATCGCCTGTTTCTACTTGACAGGCCATCGTGCGAGAGTCAGGACTAAACGGCCGACATTTTTCCGCTCGCTCGTCGGCTTAGGACTAGGGACTTGTCCTACGCGTTCCGTTGCATTACTGTTTTTTTTTCCTTCCACCGTGACAGCCTTCGTCCCACAGCAGGTGTCCCGCTCTCACGATCTTCGCTATTTCTCGCCGCCCCATTTTCTCTCCTTGCTGCCGACGGGGCTGCTCTCGCGCCTAGCACGAGGCCATTATCTTATTTTCCGCCTGGAAACATCGCACCCACAAGAAAAACGATCTGACGCGGGGGAGGGTGTCTGACAAGAAAGGCCATTCGCTGTTCACGCGGAAGATCGGAGGTGCTTGCGTGTAATAACATTTGTATCCGCGACGTCTTCTTTCCATGGTCGGACTTTTCTTTTTGAAAAATTCAACTACCTTTTGTTAATATTGTTGGATATGAATTTTTGAGATTTCTATGCAAGGACGTTTGTGTATTTCTAGATAGCTATGTTACTGTATTTTTAGATCCACAGTTTTCGATTCGTATATCAGTATAAGGTGAATTAATGCATGGGAATAGCAAGCGTAGTAATCTAACGCGTGGAAATACAGCGCGTAGTAATCTAACGCGTGGAAATACAGTGCATAGTAATCTAACGTGTAGAAATTCAGCGCGTAGTAATCTAACGCGTGGATACACAACGCGTAGTAATCTACCGCGTGGAGATACAACGCGTAGAAATACCACTCGTAGTGATCTAATGCGTGGAAGTACCACTCGTAGTGATCTAATGCGTGAAAATACCACTCGTAGTGATCTAATGCATGGAAATACCACTCGTAGTGATTTAATGCGTGGAAATACCACGCGTGGAGATTCAACGCGTGGAAATACCACTCGTAGTGATCTAATGAGTGGAAATACATACCACTCGTAGTGATCTAATGCGTGGAAATACCACGCGTGGAGATTCAACGCGTGGAAATACCATTCGTAGTGATCTAATGAGTGGAAATACCACTCGTAGTGATCTAATGCGTGGAAATATCACGCGTGGAGATTCAACGCGTGGAAATACTATTCGTAGTGATCTAATGAGTGGAAATACCACTCGTAGTGATCTAATGCGTGGAAATACCATGCGTGGAGATACAACGCGTAGAAATATCACTCGTAGTAATCCAATGCGTGGAAATAGCACGCGTAGTAATCTAACGCGAATGTTCTTGAATCCTCAGGATCATGGTTCGTCGCCCGATTTCTACGTTCTTATATTTCCACTCTTTAAATTTCTACGTCCTTAGATCTCCACATTTTTAAATTTGCACTTTTTAGATCCCTACGTCTTTAGATTTCCACATTCTTAGAATTCCACTCTTTAGGTCTCTACGTCCTTAGAATCGTCATTCATCAAGGTGTTATTTTGATTTATATCTGTGAACGAGCAACTTACATGGATGCCATTAGTCGTAATACAACCTGGTGTGAAAATTCTCATGTGCCCTACACTAAACAGTTTTATGGTGCTATGCATGAGTATTAATATCGCGAGGTCGAGCTTATGGTTCTCGGTCTAGTGACCACGAGGGGGTACAAATACGCTCGGATACAACCTTGAGGGACATGTCCCTTCGGAACTTATGTCAATCCAGTAATACATAACTTAATCGCGGAATAAAAGTAGATTTATTAGCTTTCTCAGATCTTGGTGTACTTGTTTTATTGTTGGATTAATTACAGTATTCCCTTTTCTGAATTTTTGAGTGTTGGTGGATAAAACATAATGTAGGTAGGATTCAAAAATTTCATTCGTACACATATGTCCGTGACAATAAAATATTTATTAATTTTCAGTTTAAAATTCACTTCCGAACATTTTTATCACATCGCCAAATGTATCCATCTTGACTGCATCTTTACAATTAAAAATTTGTTGTCGCAATAAACACGACGCTGCCAGATTTTCACTATAAACACGATGTAGTGCCATTAGCGTTCTCTATCAGCAGCAACCGAAATAGGAAAACACGTGTGTCATAATAATCATCAATTACCAGCGCGTACGATGAAAATCACGCGGCTAGCGTAATTGGTATATTACAAGATTGGGAAACGATCGGTGAGGTCATCAACTCTACTCTAGGGGTGACATTCTTCAAATTGCGCTATAATTTCAAAACTATATTTCAAAATGTACTTTTTAAAATCAACACAACCACTCTAATCAAATTTTCGAATTACTGTAGATTACAAAATTTTTACTTGACAAAATTTTATCGATACTTGACAATTTTACTATTCTTATATTTTATTGATACTTCAAATCTGTATCAGGTATCCATCTAACAATCTGCAAACGCTATTCAACGAAAAAGTCTGATCATATCACTGCTTAGATATTTGGCTTTTGCAGATTGCTATCAACCTAAGAGTTCAAATGTATTAAAAATATTTTTTTCGTCAAACTCAAAGTAGCAGATGACCAACAATGTCAATGATGATAATTTCTATTAGACTTAAAAGATTAAGAATGAATTTGACTTGATCTGAATGAATGTTTTAATTTTGCAATTTTGTGTTAAACAAGTAATTAATTGCGTATTACGGGGAGTATGTTTGCGTTGATTTCTCCGTTTTTCCGGATTGCGTGCGCAATCGCGAAGCGGCCAGAAGCGTGTAGAGAAATTCGCGGCAGTAGCCATGGTTACCGGGCGTTGATCGCCGGGACTGGGCGTAGGCGGCGTGCGTGACTAATTTGACACCCCGTAGATATAGGTGCGCCTAACCCAGACAGTCACCTGCGATTCGTGCCGGCCTCGTGTCGGCGCTAACGATCACGATTTGCCCCCCTAATAAAACCGAATTAAACGGCCCGATAAGCGCCCCTCTAAATCGATCCCAAAGAACCAGCCATCACGCTTATTCCACCTTCGATTCGATACTTTTCTCTTTGGAAATTACCGTTTTGCCGAATTCGACGCTCTCTTTCATCGATGCTTCACGCACTTCTGAATATGTTTGTCAGACATTTTTTTGTATTTCATGATGATTAATAATTGCTGTGGACGAGATAATTGAATAGATTGGAGAAATTATTGGAGAAATGTTTTTGGAAACATGTTTTTAGATATTTAGGTACTATTTTCTTGTCACTTGTGTATTTCTAGAAGAACCTTGTCCGTATTAAATAAATTCAAGAGTACTAACCGTGGAGCAAATGTTCTTCGTGATTTCTTGCTCCACCCTCAGAGCCCCAAGCGCAGGAAAATATCGGAGATCGTATTGTACTCAATAACTTTGAAATCATATGTCAAACCTATGTATCCTATGTATCAAGTCTTCCAAATCCTATATGAAATCAAGTATCAAGTAATTTTGAAGAATTAGTCCTAAATGACTGAAAAGTGCAATTTACAAAGAAATTTACGAACTAAATTACAAAGTTGAAATTATTCTTTAAAAGTACTTATATAAAAAATGATAAGTGCAAGAGTTTTAAATTAAATGTCTTGAGATATAAATTGAAGTAAATATTCGATAAATGGTTTCCTCTACTCGTAACAGTTTTAGAGGTACTCGATTTTCACAGGGAAACAATTTACGTTGAACTTACACTTCGTGCTCTATATTATCCACGTTTGTTATTCTTAACGAGAGGGGTAAGAAAATTTCACTATCGTATATTATACCATTAGGGAACATCGTCGACTGTGAGTTTCGCTTTAACGTCACGCGAGCTTCGCTGTAAAAACTGACGGTAACAACGATTTGTTAGAATCGAAATCGATGCAAGGGTTTCCTTGGAATCACTTATCAAAATTAATTCGGTCAAACGGGTATCGATTTAATTGTCCTGTTGGAAGAAATATTGTGAATACAATAACTCTGTCATAAAACGTTCCTTTTATAGCTAATTTCAGTTTTGGAAAAAGGAAGTAATCACATGGAGATAAGTCAGAATTTGAAGGATGTTGGAACAGACTTGTTTTTTCGCCAAAAATTCACGAACAGTGACAGTTCACATGGTGCGTTATCATGCAACAGAAACCAACTTCACGGCGCTCGATATTCGGGCCTCACACGAACGATCCTCTTTCACAAATGTTCCATAACACCCAGATAATATTCGCCATTAACATTTTGTCCCTGTGGAACGAATTCCCGAAGTATAATTCCTTTAGAATCGTAAAAGCAAATTAACATTGTCTTCTTTCGGGACTTCTGGAATCGCAACTTTGATTTTGGAGGGCCTGGAGATTTCCACGTAGCACTTTGGCGCTTTGTTCGAGGTTCATACTTGAAGCAGCAAGTCTCATCACTAGTTACAATTGGTTCCAGGAATGTACAGTTTCGTCTGGCTGTTTTGATAAGATCCTCGCAATATTCAACGCTAGCAATTTGTTGCGCTTGCCCGTGATTTTATGACACGGTGACGAAAAGTTCTGTCGCATTAAACGCTATAAGTTTACAATTCGTTGCTCGATTCCAATAATGAATGTTGTGTTTTGTAGGGGAGGTATACTGTTTTCAGATGACATATTGTTTTAATAGATGGCGCTATTTTTCCTTAAATTTAAAAAGTTCTGTAACTTTTTCGACATAGTATATACATGCGATGTTGAAAATGTTAAAAATTTTCTGTCAGTAAATGTAAAAATATTACTGTCAGATCACGCGCAATGTATAGAATTTTATGTTCATCATTTCCTCATAAAGGTAATGTGCATAAACATCTGATTGCATAGAAACTAAACAAGATTCCTATATTTATTAGGTTTGCAAAAGTGTATGATTTTATGATTATAAATAGAATGCGCGTAAATGGAATGCTGATTACAGGTAAAAATGGGGAATTGTAGGGATTTAACGCGGGTCAATCGATCAATCGACGGAAATTCATTATCGAAGGAATAGAGGACACACGTGTCCGGGCTGGAGCTCGAATCGGGTATTTTGCCAGCGAGTGCGGGGAATGGAATCGACAATCGGCGGAAAGCACGACGTGGTGGGCGGAAAAAAGCGGGCAGATTGATTTTTCGCGGTAGGCCAACTAATTTGGCGAGAGAGACGGCCGCCGATGGCCATCGTTCCGCGCGGACGGTCCGCTAGCTCGACGATTGCCAATTGGAAAAATACACCAATTCGATTACAATTTTTTTCGTCGTTCGCGCACACCGGGCCACGAAAGAATTTCAAACCTACGACCAGAGAAATACGCTGGTCGATTTTCAATGGTTCAGGGACGCGCGCCGTAGGGGAGGGGACGTAAAACTAATATCGAAGCTGCAATCGTTTCTGAAAGCTTTTCAGAGCGCAATTTAAAAGCGATCTTCCCTGTTTTCGTTCCATTTACAAAGAAAATCGGCACCGATCTACGCCCCCGGGAAAATATTTCGCTAACGCGGAAATTATCCGCCGAATCGAACGTTAAGTAACGTCGTGCAAGAAAATCATCTTGCTCCCGGGGGCAAGAGCGTAGAAAATAAAGGGTGGCCTTTCTACTTGGAAGGTGTTGCGCGTTATTTACCGTCACGTCGGCATGGAAACCGTTTCAAAGGCAAGAGACACGCGTCGTTCTTCAACTATTTCCTCGCGTACCAAACTACCTTGATGAAATTCTACCCGGTGAACAATTACCCCTCGTTTAAAACAATAATTCGCCCTCGCCCCCTCACAGAACAAACTTGTTTGATCTTTAACCCCCGTAGACGACAGTTTCTTTCGTAGAATGGCCTTTTTTAACCCTACTGACTGTGTTCCATTGCAGATTACATGATCAAAGATTTTACACCATGTAGTTTGTCATAGCTCAACTACACCCTGTAACAGTTCACATATAACCGACTGCTAATTGCATTTTGTATTTCGTCGTTAAATAACATTTACCAATTTCGTTCGAAATTAATGAATTAGCTGAATTAATCTTTTTTAATAATTAAATTAATCTTTATTATTAAATTAAATAAAACTTTCAGTTAACGTTAATGAGTCGGTAGAAGTCATCTTTGAATTAACATCCATAAATCAGATGAACTAATCTTTAAGCAAAATTAATTATATAAATTTTTATATAATCTTGATGCGTGTTATATTCATCCCTTATTGTACTTGATTTATTTTACATGATATGAATTTACAAAATTATATTTTTTATATAGTCTACAACTGTATGAAGTTAGAATGAATCCTCTTGTGAGAACACTTCTAAATGTTCTTGTGAGAACATTTTTAAAACAATAGGCATTAGAAATAAATGACAGATAAAAATGGGGTTTTGATAATATATAAGAGTGTCGATTAAAATACATATACAGAGTGTATATTAAAATACATATAATTGAGAGCTTGGATTGTTATTAATTGATAGGTTAAATTGTTAAGTGACTAGTTTGCAGATAATTTATCAATGTACGAAATGTAACTTGCGTATCGATACCGCTAGACGTATTATCGGTGTAATTTTCGAATGAGGTGAATCGTCATCGGTGGAATGAAGCGTTTCAGAATGCTTTTTAACGACGGCCAGTTACAATAACAAGCTTAACAAGCAATTCGACGTTTCGATATCGGCCGAGGCGGAACGGAATCGTGTGTCCAATAAAATCTCCGCGCTACGCGGACGATAATTATCGCGAGAAAACAGCGTTAATCCCCGCAATCAATCTGCCGTATATGCGCGGAGAGCGGAGGCATGCATGAAAATCTGGAAAACGCGCTTTACCCCGGTCACAATCGGGTGACCGCCGACCGGGACACCCTGCCCACCCGAACAACCCGGTTTGTCCAATAAAAGCTCCGTTTCCCTTTGCTATCACCCCCCTCTGTTCCACCCCTCCGCAAAACCATCTCGTCGAGCGGCCTAATAAATCCGACAGATAGGATTGGCGTGCGCTATCAATTAAAAATGATGAAACCGAACGTGCGTCCGCCTCTTCGTTGCGCCTACTATCACAACCAACCAGCGTTTTCTCCTCCGCTTGTCCCGTTTTATCGTTCCGTTTGTCTTTTTCGCTCCCGTACGCTTCGACTGATTCCTTGTCTGCTCGCGTAATAAGCTTAAGCGATTAGGTGTACCTTAGGGGCGCACCGACGTTCCCTTCTTCGACCTTCCAGGCTCCTCGTTCGCTTTTCAGCTCGACACCGGGCGAACTACGAAAGGGGCAACCGGCACGAACGAGACGGTAAGACAGAAAGAGGCGAGGCGGGTCGGCAAACCCCTCCGGAGAAAATTGAAAAAAGGACGAGCGGGTGGCGCACGGGGTGGGTCGGCAGCACCGGCAGGTTTTAAACGCAATTTAAAATTTTAATTGCGATTCTCCTCTGGACGAGGAGCACCGCTGCGTTATCCGCCGTCCTTTTTCACGCGATCACGCTTTATCCACTTGGATATTACGAGCCTGGGTTTCTTTGCTTATTAATCGGTGATTGTGGTAGCTTCTATGTTTAGCATGGGGAGACTTCAGTAAACTGATATTTTTTTAACTTATGGTCACATAAAAGTTTACAGGTCATGAAACAACTGTATGAGTGTATGAATTGACTGATAGTATGAATTTTGACTGTATGAATTTTTAATGGTAGACTACAGAACAGGTCTTTAATGGGTCCATCAAAATATTCGCAAATTATACGTACCAATTATTCAAATATTTCTAGAAATTTAGCAGCAAGTTTTTAAAAGTTTTTTCGAATATTTAAAAAATAGACGACCTGAAATCTTTTAATTGTTACACTAGTACTATCTACATATCACTTTGAAAGGAGGTGTCCTCATGAAAAGAGTTCAAGAGTTCTTCAACCCTTATCTACTATTAGACAAAGTCACGAACAATTTCTTAAGTTAAAGAATTTCTTCAACAACATACACCACAATCTAATTTTCAATACAGAATTTATGAACCTTGACAGAAGAATATTTAACTTCATAACTTAAGGGTTGCTTATAGTACTTGTGGTTAATAAACATTCCTTGTCCCATTCCTTGTCCCAGTTAACAAACATTTCTTGTCTATATTAGTTTGTCTATAGAAACTTGTCTATATAATTTCATAACAAAAGTTGATTTTAAAAATCGGCAACTAAAATTGCAGGTGTTTTAAAGATCATAAGGTAATATTTGGGCCTCGTTGAACAGAATATATCGCATAGACCGCACGAAACGCGTACCCCTAGGAACCTAATCGATGCGTCGTCGCATGCGACTGCGTGCTTTTATCGCTGTCACGCACATAATTAATTTAATTTAGTTTAATACGACGGGGCCAGCGTCAGCCGGCGATTGCTGTTCCGATTGTTTGCACGGAAACGCTATCATTAAACTCGGCCCGCTCGTCGGCCGCGCACGACACTCGTGTCCGCTCGATTCGATAGAGATAGAGAACTACAGGGAAACAGAGACAGATATATTTGCGAGAGATCGCGTTGACGAATCGCGTCGATTACCGTTAATAACCTAGAACGCTAATTTCCGATTTCAGAAACTTTTCAATTTTTCATTTTGCAAAACTTTTACGTTTTAAAATTTTTTTTCTTGAAATTTTTTAGGTAATTTTTCCTAATTTTAGATTTTTAAATTTGTGGTTTTTTGGGTTTGTAAATTTACTGATTTTTAAATTTTAGAATTTGGAATTTTTTGTGGGTCTGAATTTTTACATTTCTAAATTTCAGAATTTCTAAATTTTAGAATTTCTATGCTTCTGAGTTTCCATGTTTTCGAGT
Source organism: Megachile rotundata (assembly GCF_050947335.1). NCBI lineage: Eukaryota > Metazoa > Arthropoda > Insecta > Hymenoptera > Megachilidae > Megachile > Megachile rotundata. The sequence goes on along the minus strand of NC_134991.1, from coordinate 5,684,995 downwards.
TGTTGGACCTCCAGATTTCTGAATTTGCGAATTTCTCAAACCCCAGATTTCTAAAATTCCGAATTTCCACTCTTCCAAATATCTAAATCCCCGAATTTCTAAATTTCCAAGCTTGCAATTTTTCCAATTCCTAAATTTCCAAATTCTCACATCCCCGAATTCCCGACCTCCAAAATTTCTACAATCCCAATTCCCACATCCCCGAATTCCGACTTAACAAAATTTCTACAACCCCAATTCCCACATCCTCGAATTCCTAACCTCTAAAATTTCTACAACCCCAATTTCCTACATCTCCAAATTCCTAACCTCCCAATTCCTAAACCCCAAATTCCTACATCCCCGAATTCCTAATCTCTCAATATCCATAACCCCAATTTCCTAAATTCCCAAATTCCTAACCTCCATTTTCTAACCTCCCAAATCGCACAATGGAGTCTCTAAAGTCTCCAAACTAAAAAATTTCAAAAACATCCATCCTTTCTTCCTCCTGCATCGAATTTTCGATTCCACAAAAATCGCCACTTCTATGTCTGTTTCCACTCCCCAATTTCTACTCCTGCGAAAGGTTGACCGAGGTGTTATTTTTACGGTCCGTATAAAAGTCGATGGACGGAAATTCGATTAGTCCGTTACGTCAACAGTGACTTTTAATAAACGCTGCAAGTCGCGTTATTATATAGAAGTACCGTTCGTTTGTTGGTAAAATCGTTCGAGTAACACAATCGGCCACCGGTGTCGTGAGGGTTAACGAGTTAATACGTTGTTAGTTGCGTGACTCCGCGAGGCGGGGCGATTATTTAAAAATGTATGAATATTCGTCGTGCCAGCGAGAAAGAGATCTTTCGTTTCATACCGATTAACAACGCGATTCTATGCAATTATTCTTCTTAATCTGCCATCGGACAGATCTGCGATTACTGAGAGAAAGTGCTTACAACGTCGCGAATTTTTGAATTTCATGAAACTATCTTTTCTTGGTTAGTAAATAGCTATAAGCTTAGTTAGTGTTATAAATAGCTGACATCGGGCTTAGATATTTTTTATATGACAAGATTTCTGAATAATTAACTTCTCTGTCAGCGATAACATGACTATACGTGTATGTGGTTAATATACATGGTTAATTTACACGGTATCAAGTTACAGGAGGTTCAAAGTACGTATTTTTTATCGAGTTTCATGAGTTTGCAAATTTTATATAAATTTTTCTCAGCAAATTACGTTTTATGTAGACACATCTGGTTTACAGTTATTAGCACTTTTTATTATTATATTGATTTTTTATTTGTGTTATAAATAGCTGACATCGGGCTTAGATATTTTTTATATGACAAGATTTCTGAACAATTAATCTCTCTGTCAGTGATAACATGACTATACGTGTGTATGTGGTTAATATACACGGTATCAAGTTACAGGAGGTTCAAAATACTTATTTTTTATCGAGTTTCATGAGTTTGCAAATTTTATATAAATTTTCCTTAGCAAATTACGTTTTATGGACACATCTGGTTTACAGTTATTAGCATTTTTTATCATAAATTTTTTACTATGATATTGATGTTTTATTACCACATTGATATCAGTCATAAGAAGTCGAGAACTTTGTTATTAAATTTCAATTATGAGTTTGCAAATCTTATATAAATTTTTCTTAGCAACTTACGTTTTATGGACACATCTGGTTTACAGTTATTAGGATTTTTTATCATAAATTTTTTACTATGATATTGATTTTTTATTATCACATTGATATCAGTCATAAGAAGTCGAGAACTTTGTTATCAAGTTTCAGTTATGAGTTTGCAAATCTTATACCTGCCTTGCTATATCAATTTTAGTAAGAATTTTAATAAGAGTATTCTTTTCATAAAAATAGTTATATTTTCAAGATACTAATTTTTGCTGTTGAAGATATTAATAAAAAGTTACATAATATTCTAACATGTCTCTGTTGCACATATCAACACTAAAACTACCAAACTGTCCAAATGACCCCTTCACAAGTTTCTTATTATAAGGTACACATTTTGCTAAACTACATTCCTTGCAATCATCATCGATTTTCATCAAGATAAAAAATAAATGTGTGTACTAATTTATGTTTCGTCCTTTGTTTATTTATTTTTTAACTTCACTTTTAATTTCAAATTAAGTGCACATTATATATCGGTACGTTTAGTGTTAAAAATTAGGTTACATCTTTAGGTACATCCTTGAAATCAGCATCGATCTTCATCAAAATAAAGAATAAATATGTGTACAAATTTATATCTCCTCGTCTATGTATTTATTTTTTAACTTCGTGTTTAATTTCAAATTAAGTGCACATTATATGTAGGTGCGTTTAGTATTAAAAATTAAGTTACATCGAAAGAATTACAATTTCTTGTATGAAAGAAAGTAACTCACCTGAACACGAACTTCCGGAAGATTGACTTTCATAGCCAGCTCCTCCCTGGAGTACACATCGGGATAATGAGACTTCTCGAAGGCCCTCTCGAGCTCGTGCAGCTGGTAGGTGGTGAAGGTCGTCCTGTTTCGGCGATGCTTCTTCTTGCCGCCATTCCCGTTTAAATCGTCCCCGCAGCCTGTCCCGATTTCCTCGTCGCTGCCGCCGCCGGTGGAGTTGCAGCTGTTCTCACCTGGAACCCACGGGAGTGGTCAGGTCTCCTCGGAAACGGTCGTTACGGTTAATAGGTACGGTAATGGTGATCGATTTATCCAGTCCCAGCTATTACCTCTATTATGCGCGTATAATGCCAGCTATTACAAGTGTTGTAACGCTCATCACCGTTCTACGAGCTGAATTTCGCGATCGCGTGCATCCTTCCGATTGTTTCGTTTATTCACGAATTTCTCTTGCGAACTAACTGATCGAACAATTTCTTTGTTGATGAGGGACGAAGTTTGTTGGGCTCTGTTTTGGGAAATTGGAAATTTAGAGGGAGGTAAGTTGGAGAATTTAGAGGGGTGAGAATTTGGGGTGGGAGAATTCTGAAATTTCAGAGTTTTGGAACTGGAAGGAGGGTAGACAAATTTGGGTGTTTAGGAATTGGGAAATTTGAGAATTTGGGGTGTGGGGATTTGGGTGATTAGGAATTTGAAAATTCGAGAATTTGGGGATTTGAGAAGTTGGGAATGTGAGAATTTGGGCGCTTAGGAATTAAAAACTTTGAGAATTTGGGGGTGTAAGAAATTAGGGATGTGATAATTTGGAGGTGTGACAATTCGGAAGTTTGAAAATTTGGGGGTGTGAGAATATAGGCATTGAGGAATTCGAAAATTTGAGAATTTGAGAGTGTGAGAATTTGGAAATTTGAGAATTTGAGAATGTGAGAATTTGAAGACGTGATAAGTTTGGAATGTGAGAATTCAGAAACTTGAAAATTTTGGGAATGGGATTTAGGGGGTGTGAAAATTTTAGCATTTGTAAATTTGCAAATTTGTGAATTTTTGTAAACTTCTGAATTTCTGTAAGTTTGTGAATTTATGTAAATTTGTGAGTTTTTTTAAATTTTTGAATTTATGTAAATTTGTGAATTTTTGTAAACTTATGAATTTTTGTAAATTTGTGAGTTTTTGTAAATTTGTGAATTTATGTAAATTTGTGAATTTTTGGAAATTTGTGAATTTTTGGAAATTTGTGAAGTTATGTAAATTTTTCAGTTTGTAAATTTGTCAATTTGTTAATTTGTCAATTTGTCAATTTGTCAATTTGTCAATTTGTCAATTTGTCAATTTGTCAATTTGTCAATTTGTCAATTTGTCAATTTATCAATTTGTCAATTTGTCAACTTCTAAATTCGTCAATTTCTAAATTTCTGAATTCATGAATCACTGAATTTAAAAATTCTAAAATTTGAAAACAAGCTCTCTAAAATTTGTAAATCAAACGAAAATGTAACATGAAATCACAAAAGAATAATTCTAAAAAGAACATATCACAATTTTGTTCTCCAAAAAAACTTCATTTTTACCAAAAACTATAGAGCACCGATTTATCGAAAATTGCATCGAAGCAAAGTATTCAAAGGTCCACCCTCTACCTCGTATTATTCAATTCCAATGGCACACTTCGTACTTGCTATTATTGATTTACACGGGTTTGTAATTATTGCCTCTATTATGCACAACGACGTATTCATTACAACTGTAACGATTGCAACACGAACGAACTCATAATATTACACGCGTTCAATATTACCGAATCTTAATAATTAATTATCGATTTTTGTTCAATGTATAATTTGAAATCTGTCCTGTAGAAATTCATAATTGAAGCACGAATTAAAATGATGGAATATTTTATTTCTGCCTGTTCCTTTATCGACGTTGAACAGTTAATTAAATGCGATAGAATTTAAAAAGGTAATCGCCTTGGAAAAGCTCGAATATGCATTGACACGCGTGTTTGTGTATACTGAATGTCGTGTTGAAGATTGTAACCGTTGATTAAATATTTGTAAGCTCTCGTGCTAAATGAAACGAAGCTTATCTGCCATTTTACAAAGTAGCAACCATATTGTGGCTGTGTTACGCGCTATCGCTAAAGGAGCAACGAGTTGGAAAAAGGAAAATTTACGATGTTTGACGATATTTTATAATGCTTGAGTTATCGCGAGATTTGCTTATGAATTACGGTTTTAATTAACCTTACACATTCGCAATTAAAAGATTGTTTATCTGTTTCCATCTAAATAACCTAAGATTTCATTTACATTTTATTAATCTTTACTTCTTTTAGTACATGAAAATTTTAAGAAATTTTAGGTTGAAAGAAATATACTTTAATTGTCTTAATTTGTTAACAAGTTTCAAGTTTTATTTATAATTACAGAAGAGTAATCAAATTCTCAAACATTTCTAACATTTTCATTCTAAAACAAAATTTCATAAAGTGCTGTAAAAATTTTGTCAAAAGTTTTGTTATAAAAGTGTGTAATAATCGTATAAAAAAGAATTTAAAGCGTAAACTCAAAAACAGAATATTCGACGCACAATCATTTATGGCAGAAATCGCTGCAATTTGCTCATAACACACCGGAAATTGGCGGCCCAGCAGCAAAAAGGGAAAAACCGAACTTTGGACGCAATTACTCGTTTTATTTGAACGAAAATTTTGTAAATTGCCTCGGGAAAGCATTGTTCAAGAAAATTAGTTGCAACGTTATTAAACAACAAGTAGCTCGCGTCTTACGAGACATTTCGTTGTCGTTAAACAAGTTATAGCACGTAACCGCGTACCATGTACTTCCGGCAAACTATTACACGCTCCTTTTCACTGCAAATTACCGCCATCTCTCGCATTATCCGTCCTTATTATAGTATCCAGGAGCACGAACGCCGTTATCGAGGAAGAAATTGATTCTGTGGAACCACAGGGAACATTCTCTCTACTACCACATATTTTCTTTGACAATTTTTGATACGCTCTCGCTAATCACTCTTTAGCGTGTATCTTTATCGTTTTTAAATATATCTTCGCTATATCGCCATTGAGGGAACTTTCATTGGTTATATAGGGTATCTCATAATTAGTGTTGGTCCCTGAAATGTAGCTGACGTGATTCTGAATAAGATTTACCTCTGCAAAAATGGAGTTTAAAGCTTCGTTTTTGAATTATTAAGGAATATAATTTTTTGCTCCGTAATTTCGATGCGCTGTATTTCCACGCGCCATCATTCCACGCTCTGTAATTTCTACGTGCCGTATTTCCACGCGTTGTAATTTTCACGCGCCATAATTTCACGCGCCCTATTTCCACACACCGTAATTTTCACGCGCCATAATTCCACGCTCCGTAATTTCCACGCGCTGTATTTCCACGTACTGTATTTCCACGCGACGTAATTCCCACGCGCCGTAATTCCACGCGCCGTATTTCCACGCGCCGAAATTTCTACGCGCCATAATTCCACGCGCCGTATTTCCACGCGCCGTATTCCCATGCGCCGAAATTTCTACGCGCCATAATCGCACGCGCCGAAATTTCTACGCGCCGTAATTTTCACGCGCCATAACTCCACACTCCGTAATTTCCAAGCAATTTATATTAAGGAATACAATTTTTTTTAGGCTCGAAGTTGTCGCTCTCGCGTCTGCGCGTAATCTCGCGCTCTGATTGGTCCGTGCCTTAATAATTCAAAAACGAAGCTTCAAACGCCATTTTTGCAAAGGGAGATCTTATTAAAAATCACGTCAAGTACCATTTCAGCGACCTACATTAACTTTTAGACGCCCTGTATATTGGGGTGATTAAAATTTTGTTGATGTACAGAGTTTGTTGGTGTATGAACTCTGTTTTGTGGATTGGACTGATCCACAATATCTCGTAGATATTGGTACTTAATCATACACTTTATAATGCTTGATATAACAAGTGGAGCTGTAATCTTTCAATACTCAACGGAAATTTATTATTTCATACGTATTTAATGTGTCAGTGTTATATATTACTGTGTGTTATGGTAGGGTTGTGTCATATGAAAGTTGCCGTCAGGTGATATAACGAGGCGTCGTAACGAATCAGATTTATTCTAATAACAAATAATCAAAAATCTGCAAGTACTAATCCATTCCTCGCGTGTGCTATACGCGCTAAATTTTTTCGCGCGAATAATACGAAATTATATGTACTTATAAAATAACAAAAAGCCGTGGCCCAATTTTCCCCAGCAATTCCGCCGCTAATCGTCCCCTTGCGTGTGTATTGACAGGGTTCATATTTTCAAAAGAAACATGAATCTACACAGAATAAAGCAGCGATACGTGTCCACACGTTCTAACGTGATTAATTTGCAACGGGAAGGAAATGGAGGCCCGTTTTCCGGCGTTCTTCGACCATAACCAAACGCAACAATCGAATTCGTCCGAGCTCCAAGTGATTCTCTTTTCGACGTCCCATCCCGACACCCTGTGGGGTATATATATTCAGGCTCTCATTAACTGCATAATTAACCTTCTCTCGCATCGCAGCGCAGCGCATTAGATCGAATTGTGGGGGGGTAATAGGGTGGCTCAATGGCGGCGTTCTCGTGTATACACACACACACGAGAACGCTCGTTGGTGCACACCGACACCTATGCAACGTATACAACCCGCTTACGTGTGTGCATGTGCGGCATCGGGTCGGTGCTAACCAACAGCCTAATAACCTCGCCTTGCCTCGTGATTGACGCGCCTGTACCGGCTAATTATCAACAACAATCAATAATAGCCCCCGAGAGTGCCAACACCATCGTCCTCCTTCGCTCGAGGTCCTCCTACGAACCCTCTCTTTCTACCCCATTCACCAGACAGAGAACACCCTTCCTCCAGGCTGCAATCACCTAACAGGGACTTCTGTTCAGAATGCAACTACCTCCTTCCTTTAAACTTGCCTAAATAATGGCGAGATGAACCTTCGACTTTTGATGGTTGTTTCGACTGTTGAATGGTTTGACTCATTTAGCATGAACTTCCGATCGGTAGCACGATAATTATACATCGCGGATATTTTTATAAAACTTGCAGAACGGAACGTTCATTCAACTTGATTAACAAGATGGACAAGCAATGATCGACGATGGTTTCTAACCGAAATTCCCGCCTCTGTGATGGACAAGCGGCTGAAATTAAATTACGAGCGCATACATTGCGTCTTTTCCAACGTTCGTGTCAGAAATTTCCTGGTACTAATTGATCGAAAACCGTGGACATATCGCTATCATCGAATGTTATATATAGCACGGTCTCATTATATGGCTGTTCTTTTATATAGGTTCTTCCACATGGACAGCTCTTTTATGCTCTTAACCTCTGTAGACATTTCCAAACCCTTAAATTTTTAGATTGAATAATTAGACATTTTCAGACGCTTTTAAATTTCTTATAAAAATATACTCATTGCTGAATTCACAGATTTTTAGGTTTATAAAGTTTCAAGTTGTGGTACATAAAAATTTAGACATTTTCAGGTTCTTAATTGTCAGATTTACAAATTTAGACAGCTTGAAAATTTTCAAATTTAAACCTTCATTTTAAAATTATCAAACTTCCGTATCTTCCATATTTATACAAGGAGTTGTATAACAATAAATTCATCATATCAATGTATATGTATTGGGTAAGAAAAGAGAAACTATTAAATTTTTGTTGGTGTGTCGGAGAATGATAAACTCGAAGTCGCTGGCGTTTAAGAGGAAATTAACGTGGACAAGTAATATATCTATAGGAGGACACAGAGACTTCTGTACGCAAGGTGAACACAACCGGGGCGGTGTAAACGCGTGTGTGGGTACGTCTGCGCAATAATTGGTTTCGGTCGGACAGAGTAATTATCAGTGATTAAATTCCACGAGGTGCAGGTGCGGAGAGCCGATGCGCCGTCGCTGTTGTTCCTCTCCGTTGCACCAAGTTGTATCAAGAGCACCCTGTGTATCGTTCGAAGTGGCTCGAATTTTCGAGGATTTAACCCTTTCGCCGCTAATGTCGGCTAAAATCATACTCTATTAGACCAACAACGATACCGTAGGTAAACCGAAATTCTGATCATCAACCACTTTAATTTTCGTTCATATTCACAAATTATAAATACTTATAACAATTTCAATAATAAATAAAACTTTCATCTTCAAAGTCCCAAATTTAAAGATGTCGAAAATTGACAATTTTTAACTTTGTAATTCTCTGAACTTAAAATTGTTAAATCAATGAGAAAATTTTAACCTAACCTAACCTAACCTTATCTAACATAACGTACCCATAAAAATTTGGAATCGAGGTACATTTTTAGTCGACCTTCAAAAATTATGAAAATGGACTTCAATTAGCAGTTAACACCTTCAGCAGAAATACAGATTAACAATTTTTACGGGTTTCTAAAGAATCGTGTTTATAGGAGAATGAAAAGGGTTATTTATACCCGGTATTGCATGGATACCCGCGACCTCACAGCAGACAAATACATTAACACGAGTTTATTATCTTCCTTAATCGATTCTCTGGTAAGATCCCGGGGCAGAAGAATCGAAAGGTGGCCCGTGGCGTTTTGAAATTTATCAGTGATCAGTGTTGGCCCATTAGAGCCGGTGCCCGATTCAGGAGGAGGCTACGATTGCTTCTCGACCGCTTCGTCCATTATACTATCTTTCCGTGTCAATCTTTTAAGTAGCTGAAATGGACTAGAACCGCTTCATAATCACGCGATACCATCTTGTTTCTCCCTTGAATACGAAATACCGATGAGCCTTAGCTTGTTTCTTCTTCAACTTCTACATGATTGCTGTTAATCGATTAACAATGGATTTCGATAATATTTCTGATGGTGGTGTTTACGTATACTCTGGCAATGTAGAGTTTAAGGCGAGGGATGGATGCAGAATCTTTAGGGATTTCGATATTTTGAAGGTGGCAGTTAATTATTGTGAGATATTTAGGGAGAGATGCTGTAGCGTGTGGTACAGCGTGTGATAATTCCACGCATGCAAATTCAAGGCATTGTAAACCAACGCGTGGTAATTCGATGCGTAGGGATTCAATGCGCAGGAATTCGGCGCGTGGTACTTCAATGCGCAGTAATTCGACGCATTGCAACTCAACGCGTGGTAATTCGGCGCGTAGTAACTCAACGCATAGTAATTCGGCGCGTGGAAACTCAATGCGCAGTAATTCGGCGCGTGGTACCATCATGTGCAGTAATTCGATGCGTGATAAATTCGGCACGTGGAAACTCAATGCGCAGTAATTCGGCGCGTGGTACCTCCATGCGCAGTAATTCGACGCGTGGTACCTCCATGCGCAGTAATTCGGCGCGTGGGAACTCAATGCGCAGTAATTCGGCGCGCAGTAACTCAACGCGTGGAAACTCAATGCGCAGTAATTCGGCGCTTGGTACCATCATGTGCAGTAATTCGATGCGTGGTAAATTCGGCGCGTGGGAACTCAATGCGCAGTAATTCGGCGCGTGGTAACTCCATGCGTAGTAATTGTGCGCGTGGTAACTCCATGCGTAATAATTTGACGCGTGGTAAATTCGGCGCGTAGTAACTCAACGCATGGTAATTCGATGCGTACTAATTCAGCACGTGGTAACATGGCGCGTGGAGGTTCCGTAAATAGTAATTGGTAATAGCAACAAGGTAATACAGCGCATTATGATACGAATCGTAGCGTAATAAGAACGATAGTGCACCGTAAGCTTGATAGTACACCGTATAAAAATGCAAGTCTCAAAGATAATTTAAAATGAACCCATTTGTTAGATATACAGTTCTCACATTAATTCCCTTGAACGCTAATTAAATAATTAACACCGGCAATTTTCCAGGTATTAAATGAAACAGGTATAAATAACGATCCCCAATGAACGATTCCTTTTCCTGGTAAAAAGAGATCCCGAGCCTGATCCGTGAATTCTTGTCTCTCATTTTTTTCAACGTTGTTCGATGTCGCATCGTCGTTTATACTTAAGCACGGCTGTCGATTCGAAATCGAATTTCCTTGATCGGCGTAGGAGGACAGGGGTGAGAGAAGGAAAGGCAAAACGAGAGGAGGAAATAAGAGAAAGAAGACGATACGCCGTCACACAGAGGGCTTAGCTCGCCGACCAAAGAGGATTACAGAATTTGTCTTCTCGTGGACCGTCACCGGTGCACCTTTCTCTCTTTCTCTCCCGCTCACTGAATTCTTTCGTTCTCTCCTTTTTCTCGCTCGTTTTCTCTGATCTTTATTTTCTCCTGTCTCTTCGGGCTCCTTCTGCTCGTTCCTCCCTGTCCCTCGCTCCACGGTTTTTATCTCCGGAACGAAACGCAATGGCCACTTTGCGCGGCACAAAGTTTCGACGGAAATTTCTTCGTAAAAGCCACTGTCACCTGTCGCACTCTTTAATCCGACGCAACGTATCGATCCACGAAAAGTGTTTCCACCCGACAGCGTTATCCGGTTTTTCAGCGTATCGGTCAACCAGTGCCCTTAGAAATCTCTGTTTTGTTAATTCGACCATTCTTGCAAAATTGACAAGGTCAATTTCAAGGTACCATGTATATTGTGCATATAGAAATCATAGTTTTCAATGTTGATGACCCTTAGGGCCATATAACGAGACTCTGTAACAACTCTCACAATAAAACCCTTCTTGCTACACCTTCAGTAATTTGTCAACCCAATAATATAAAAAGAAGATAGAATTTCAATTTACTGATGGATTTCACAAAAATATGCCAATACACCTGCTTTTCACTCCATAAACAGAAAATTGTCCGAGTTAAAGCTTGTTAACCAGTTTTTCAAAGCACACGATGCACCGTGATAAAAAGAGCAGTAAGAACGTGGGTGAAGTTCATCAATTTGATTTATTAACGGTAACGCGAAAAATGATAACATGTTACAAAAGCGTAAATCAGGTTTACTTTTTATTGCGCGGCGTGCAACAGAGGTTCTTCGTGGCGCATCCAGCGTGAAAGGTAACTCAATAAAGTACGTTTAAACATTAAAACAACGAGACGAAACATCAGGCAGCGATTTGAAAAATTGGAGAACGCTCACCCACGGAGTTCGTGATCCTATTTCATTCTTCGGCGATCAAATGACGGACGTTATCGGCATCGAATCGGAGTCATTAATTTAATCATGCAGTCATGAAATCACTGGACGAGATATTGCGTGCAATGGCCGGCTTTATCGGATAATCATTTTTCTTGCGATCATTCGACGCGTTTAATCTGATGAATTTTATTGGCGCGAGAAACCGGAAGGTTGGAGAGAAAACGCCGATTCCCCGATCGGCAAGAGGAGAGTATCAGGTTCGTCGATTATTCGCGTACCCGGTATCGAATTATTAAATTGTCAAAGCGGTGGTGAGAACGAGCGGAGAGCGAGAGAGAAAGCGCGCAGCGAGCCTTAAGAACGCCTCGGCAAAAGGCTCTTAAGCTGTCATCAAGTTCTTGCAACGGGGATAAAATTTCCATCTAAACGGGTCAACGTACCGGTAATCATCTCGAGGTGCGTTAATTGAAACGATACCGGAGTTAGAAATTGTTAACTGAGTCGAGGGGTGCACCACCTCTGTCTAATTGAACTGAAGTGGCGAACCGATGTTTCAACTATAATTCATGACTAAGACATTCTTTTTCATTCTTCTTCATTCTTCTTCGTCTGATTTGTTTCATTTTTCATTCATTGAATAAAAGAATTCAACTTGTTGCTACTTACGGCTGAACTTTTCGAATGTCACATATTTTAGAACAGCACATTTAACAGCATCGTCAATGACTTGCAGGTGGTTCTTTTTTAATATAATTGAAGTTTTGTTTTATAACAGTCCATCAGTAAATACAACTTTATATGATGTTGCAGCACCTGTTTCGTTAATTGATCGAGAATATCTGAACTGATCGAGTACACGTCTCGCTAAACTGACGTACCTCCGTAACTGATCGAGCACATTTCACGTTAACTGATCGGGCAAACGTTTTCGATGAGAAAGCAAGTACCTTAAAAGTAATTAAAATTGTTTATTAACGAATTCTCCGGCACAACAAGTTCACCACTTTCTGACAAAGTTTCAGCAAGAAAATGAGGTCTCAATTCTGTCAAAGAGCAATTAATCCCTGAAGTTTGTGTCATGCAACTTGCCGTGTTCTCGTGAACATAATCCGCTTCTTAACCAAGAATTTTCCAAGCGAAATAGAAAAAAAATGAAACGTTGTATTTGACTTGCGTTGCCTGCGAACGGATCGAGATTCTTGTCAGTGCTTCGGCTTCATTATAATAGTAATCAACACGGCTGCCCCTCGTTATCGTTACTACTTAATAATTTAATTGTTCGGTGGCGTGCAGCCTTTATTGGGATATCTCTGACTTCATCGTGCGACGGTCGATTGCTGTTGTGTGTTCTCATCCGTGAATACCCTCTTCTGTCGTACTAAAAAAGAGTTTAAAGGCGCTGTAGAATCAATGATTTCTTCGGTCGATCTCTTTTCTGTCCGTGACGTAATTAAGTAAGATGGTAATTAGTGTTGGATTATTCAAAAGGATTAGTTTATGGAGTTAAGAACGTAGGATTTTTTGTATTAGAAAGTTTCTACTTTTCAAATTTTCGGATTTGCAAATTTTTGAATTCCCGATTTCCAGAATTTTCAAATTTACGAATTCTCGAATTTCTGAATTCTCAAACTTTCAAATTCGCAAATTTCCGAATTTTGAAATTTTGAAATTTTGAAATTTTCAAATTCCCAAGTTTTCAAATTACCGAATCTACAAAATCCCCAGATACCCAAATTCCCGCATCTTGAAATCCCTAGATCCCCAAATTCCTACAATCTTCAAATCCCTAGATCGCCAAATTTTTAGATTTCCAATTCCTCAAAACCCTAGATCCAAAAATTCCCAGATTCAGAAATCCCTAGATTCCGAAATCCTCAGATCCAAAAATCCCTAAATTCCAAAATATACACATCCAAAAATCCCTAGATTCGAAAATCCCTAAATTCCAAAATTCCCACATCCAAAAATCCCTAAATTCCAAAATTCTTATTGCCAAAAATCCCTAGAGTCTAAAATCCCCACATCCAAAAATCACTAGATTCGAAAATCCCTAACATCCAAAATTCCCACATCCAAAAATCCCTAAATTCCAAAATTCCCACATCCAAAAATCCCTAGATTCTAAATTGGCCACATTAAAAAATCCCTAGATTCCAAAATTCCCAAATTCATAATTCACCAAATCCCCAAAACCCCATTTTGGGCAAACCAAAAATTTCAATATCACGTCCCCTAAAATTTTACAATCAAGTCATCCAGAAAATTGCAATATAACGTGCGGCGATACAACATCAATGCGATCACCTATGTGTCATATAACTATCATATATTTCTGCTTAGTATCAATGTGTGTTTCGGCTGATGCGAAACGTCTTTTTCAATAAAGTGTGCAGGTACAACACGTGGCCATGCGAATGAAATTGAATGTTTCGCGATCGTCAGCAAGCTTGGAAAGCAAGCCGGAAGCAGAGAGTGCGCCACGCAACAGAGCACCCCATCGTGCACAATGTACCTACTAATAATTTAATTGTTCTCTAACATGCAAGGCTTATTACAATCTCTCCATCGACGTCGCTGGCACGAATACAAATTCTCGCGTTTCGATTCGAGTCGACCTGCTCCGCAATAGTCTTTCTCCTTCACATCTTACCATTTTCAATTTTTATGATTGGCTGTCTCGAATCGGAACGTTGTAATTTCATTCTTCGCTGTTCCTCTGTTATCGAGATAACGCGGTACTCAAATAAACCCTTCTGTACAACAATTATCAATTTTACACAAATCACGAATACATTTGCGATTGCTGCTCTGCAATTTTCTTGATATTTTCTTATTGCGGTGCAATCGAGTTGCATGTAATTTTGATTACAACTGCTATTATGGTCACGAATTTTTACTGTTTGTTATTCTACTGTCAAGTGTTGTGTGTTGAAACTTTTTTTTAATTGTTAATGTTTGTTCTTAATGTAAAATTGTTATGTTAGTTATGGACAATGGAGGATTTAAAATATTCAATGTTACATGATGACAGAATTTGAGCAAAGTAATACTTATTTTATATGAATTCATAAATTGCTTTAATGTATGAATCACTTATTCATATTCTCAATACAAAATAAATATATCAGTATACTCATACATGGTTTGATGACAAAATTATTGGAAACCTATTACAGCTTGAAGTTTAATAAAAATTACTGCAGAAATCAGTCATCAGCATTCTTAGTACAAAATGGCTGATCCAAACAGTCATGACATCAACAATTACATTAAACTCGACCTCGTGACATGAAATCATCACAAAGTAGTTGCACATCAATTTCAAGGTCCATTACAAATTTCTTAAGCTCCAAGTGCACCATATATCAAAATTTAATAAAATGATGTAGCCCCATTTATTCCAGCCTTGAGACGAAGATATACATGTTATGATATACATAAGATATACATGTACGAGACCGATAAAATTTTGAAATTGTTTCTCTGTATGAATCATACACAAATTGCTACCACTATTGCTAGAAATGTAGTCGCCGAAATCACAGGGTATCCGACGCGGAGTTTCCTCTTCCTTTCCATCCCGTTCCTCATCCCTTTTATCAGTTCTGTCTGTCTCCGTATCGTCGCTCGATGATGTGTCTCATTGGATTCGTCCAGGCACGGAGCCCGTCTGCTCGCACGATCGATCACGAAACGTTTCGGTATCCGAGCGAAATAGCTTCCCTGACGGACGGTGTACGATTGATCGACGACACCTGTGCGCCAATTACCACTCGCGAGCTTTGATCCAACGGTAATTCGGTTAAATCGGCGCGTATCTCGCTCGCTCCCTCGTCTCGTTCCTGTCTTCGTGACTCGTCTACGTCCGACCGTCTCGCTTAACGATTCAGAAAAAGAACAGAATTTCGTGGTTGTACGGAAATCGCATGGAGAATCTATCATTTGATGAATGATAGAACTGGGAGACTGTTCAATTGTTAGAGAGATTCGGGGTATTTTTTGAAATTGGATCTGCATCTTCTAAATTCCTGTTTCGTAAATTCTCGTTGAGTAAATCCCTACTTCAGAAATTTCCACTTCTTAAATTTTTTCTTCCTAAATCTGTATTTTCTAAATTTTCACTAACTAAATTTCCACTTCCTAAATCCCCACTTTTTAAATTCTCACTTATTAAATTTCCACTTCCTAAATTCCCAAATTTCTAAATTGCCCAGTATCCAAATTCCCAAATTCCTAAATTCCCACTTCCTAAATACCCAAATTCCTAAATTTTCACTTCTTAAATTCCTACGTTCTAAATTCCCAAATCCCTAAATTCCCAAACTCGCAAATTCTCAAATCCCTAAATTCCCAAATCCCTAAATTCCCAAACTCGCAAATTTTCAAATCCCTAAATTCCCAAACTCGCAAATTCCCAAATCCCTAGCTTCACCAAATCCTAAATTCCCAATCTCCTAAATTCCCAAACTCCTAAATTCCCAAACTCCTAAATTCCCAATCTCCTAAATTCCCAAACTCCTAAATTCCCAATCTCCTAAATTCCCAAACTCCTAAATCCCCAAATCCTAAAGCCCCAAATCCCAAATTCCCACTTCCTAAATTCCCATTACCTAAATCCCCACTTCCTAAATCCCGAAATTTGCAAATTTCAGAACCCTCAAACTATCCACCCCAAAAATTCCCAAATCCCATATATCCTCAATATTCCCCAATATTCCCTCCCTTCCAAATCTCAAAAACAATTAATTTCTCACCACGTCCGAATTAACGAAGCACTCAACTTCAAGCTGTCCGTCATTATCGATCGATCTCCCATAAAAAGCAGCTAAGCGCCGCGATTAAATAAAAAGCCTTAATCCGCTCTTATAACAACTGGAAGTAAAGAAGCGCGAATAATTAATAGAGTAGAGATGTTCCCATCAGATATTCACGTGGATATCCTGTTTCCACAGGAAATCATAGTTTCAACTAGATGCGAGTCTCGTTCGTCGTAAGAACAATCGATAACGACCATTTCCCTAGTTAATTAATTTTTCGTTCCAATTAAAAATATTATCTTGACGCAGCTGCGAAACCGACCGAAAGTACGGCGGACGAAGGAGAATGTAAACAGGGACGCGAGAGGATGAACGATTAATGGGCAGAAAATATTCCCATTGAAAGGAAGGACAGAATTAAAGCGGTCGGGATATATGTAACGGCGTCGCGACGTTCTGAAACGCCGCAGGTAAAAGTGCTTTGTTAGGGGGAGTAATTTCGATCGCGTGACAGCGGCAATGTAGCGCGAAGGGGGAGGAAGGCACGGGCAATTACGTGTAATTTCATACCCATTTATTGCCTGGATAGCTCGTTTTTCGATTCTACGCTCTCACCATCGAACATCCAATCGATAGACAATTGTAAATTTTACATTCCTTATGACCCTTCGAATACGACTCTTCGCAAATACAACTCTTCACCACACGTAGAATTCCCTACGCGTAAAATTTACCACGCGTAGAAGTTACCACGCGTAGAATTCACAACGCTTAGAATTCCTTACGCGTAAAATTCACCACGCGTAAAATTCACAGCGCGTAGAATTTACCACGAGTAGAATTCATCACGCATAGAATTCTCCACGCGTAGAATCCACAACGCTTACAATTCCATACGCGTAAAATTCTCCACGCGTAGAATGTACCACGCGTGGAATTTACTACGCGTAGAATTTACCACGCGTGAAATTTACCACGCGTAGAATTTACCACGCGTGGAATTTACCACGCGTAGAATTTACCACGCGTGGAATTTACCACGCGTAGAAGTTACCACGCATAGAATTCACAACGCTTAGAATTCCCTACGCGTAAAATTCACAGCGCGTAGAATTTACCACGAGTAGAATTCATCACGCGTAGAATCCACAACGCTTAGAATTCCCTACGCGTAGAATTCACCACGCGTAGAATTCACCACACATAGAATTCGCCACGCGTGGAATTTACCACTCGTAGAATTCGCCACGCGTGGAATTCATCACGCGTAGAATTCACCACGCATAGTATTCACAACGCATAGAATTCACCACGCGTGGAATTTACCACTCGTAGAATCCACCACACGTCGAATTCGACAACTTACATTTACATATTCATATGTACAATATTATTTCGTAATACATTTTCTGTAGATATTTATATTTTATTTAGAAGAGAAATTTGTATGTACAGGATTTTACATGAAAATTAAACGCTGTTATAATTTTTTTAAATAAACATATTCGTTCCATATTAACCCTTAACTGTTGTGGCATGACTCATAATTATAATACATATGATCAATTTTATAATGAGTTTTGATTTATTTCACCAGCTTACTTTCTGCTTTTTAAGCTAATAATATAACAGAATATGTTTTAGAATATATACAAGTTAAAAAATAATTTTCAAGTAGAAAAAATATCAGAATAATTCTAATTCTAATCAGAATTATTCATAAAGAAAAACTGCACAGAAAGTACATTCCACTGAATGAAGATCGTCAGAGAAATGAAGCTGCAAGTAGCAGGTGCACTCTTAAAGCAGATCAATAGCAAAGACAACCGATTAATTGTCTTGACTCGACGAAACGACATACTTTAATTACGCGGGAGACTTGCGTGGTCCGCGTGTGATTAATTGGAAGCGTGCTCTCGAGCAGTTAGCTTGTTGCAGGCCGGAAAATCAGAAAGGATAATTGTGCGAATTACCGAACGAATTGATGCAATTACGGTGCGTGGTCTCCGCGGCATTATCGCGGCGTTAAGGAAAGTTATTCGTTCGCCCCGTGTTTCATTATGCAGCGAAGAATTAATGAAATTTGAAAGTGCATTAATCTTCTGGCTCGCGTACAAGGTAAGATTGATTGCGGCACACTTCACCGTTTCTCTTACCGGCAATTTTCTCCTTTTTCTTTCTTCTCGCCACCTCTCTTTTACGCCCTCGATTCTCTTATCCGACCGATTTATCTCGGCTTGTCATTTCGAATTACGTTCACGTATCCTCCAACGCGAAATTTTGCCTATGCGACGATAATTACACGACGATACGGCAATGATATTTTACAGGAAGTTTCATTTTTCTAGGTGGATATCGATGTGGTAGATTATTACACGTTGGATATCTACCTGTTTGAT
This sequence comes from Megachile rotundata, assembly GCF_050947335.1. Classification (NCBI taxonomy): domain Eukaryota; kingdom Metazoa; phylum Arthropoda; class Insecta; order Hymenoptera; family Megachilidae; genus Megachile; species Megachile rotundata. The sequence continues at coordinate 5,666,308 of NC_134991.1, read as the reverse complement.
TCTCACGTGTTAGATTAGTACGCGAAAGATAACTACGCTTTAGATATTTACGCGTTCGATATGTACGCGTTAAATTACCACGCGTTGGATATGTACTCGTTGAATCACCAAGCATTGGATAACTACATGTTAAATATTCAAGCGTTAGATTATAAAACGTGGTGTATTTATGAGTTGTATTTACCATGCGTAGAATTGCCACGCGTTGAATTCACCATGCTTCGCTACGCATACTTACGACGCATGGAATTTGCTACGCGTTGCACTAACCACGTGTTGTACTTATCACACGTAGAATTACTATGTGTGGAATCCACCACGAGTAGAGTTCACCACGCATAGAATTTACCACGCGTAGAATTTACCAAGCTTAGAATTCATTACGCGTAGAAATTACCATGCGTAGAATTTACCACGCGTAGAATTCACCACACGTAGAATGTACCACGCGTAGAAATTACCATGCGTAGAATTTACCACGCGTAGAATTCACCACGCGTAGAATGTACCACGCGTAGAATTTACCACACGTAGAGTTCACCACGCGTAGAATTTACCACGCGTAGAATTCACCATACGTAGAATTCACCACGCGTAGAATTTACTACGCCTAGTATTCACCATGTGTTCTATTTACAACGCACGGTATTCGCCACGTGTAGTATTTCCCACAACATTCGCCACCTTGAATTCCCATTATATTCACCCTGTCATATCACCTCTCCTTATATCACAAAATTTGCAACCTTGAATTCCACCAATTTTTCAGTTTCAACCGGTAGTATAACAGGTCCCCTTGCTACCAGAGTAATAGTGGCGGTACACGAGGGCCAAGGATAAGAAGAAGAAGACGCCGCAGAAGAAAAAGATAAGGTGGAAGGAAGAAGACGAAAAAGAGGTTGAAGAAGAAAGTAGATGGGGCAGGCGCGATCCATTAGTAGACACGTCAATTCAGTTCTTAAGAAGCGACTGACTTAAAGCCGCTTCCATCTATCTCTTTTTTCGGCCCGTTCTCTCTTCATTCTTCCCTTCTTTCCATCATACTTATTAGCAGAGGCCGAGCTCGCTTTTTACCTTTTCTTCTTTCTCGCGCACGGTATCATAATTAATGATAATTCGATTAGCGGGACAAGACTGGGCTCTGGCTAAGCAGCCTCCGTTCTCTCTCTCTTTTTCTGTTTTTCTTTTCACTCCCCATCGCTCCTCGATTTCTCTCCTTTCAATTATCCCGTCACGACGATGGACTATCCGGAATTGTCCAGAAGCGCGAACCCTTAAGTAGCTCAATTACTGCTCGACCTAGCGGAAGAAATTATAGGCATTCCTTCAAGCTTTTTCTTCCGACGAAACTCTCTCGAATCGAGAAAATTTTAAGCAAGGAATGTCAAATTAGTTTCATTATAATTAACACAGTTGGATGTTTTCAGTGGAAAAGGACGACGTCGAACAAGAACCTTGCAAGTTCCAGCTGATCGCCGGAAGTTACCACCGATGGAACTTCATTATTTCTCAACTCGTATCAACCCGAAACTTTCGGGTTCTCTTGAAGTTCGAACGCGACGAAATCGAGAATGAAAATCCAGGGGTTTAATTGCTATTACTTAATCAACAGACGTCGAATTACACAGTCATCCTCGTATCGCGACGCATTAATCGGCGAGAAAGACTCGACACTGAGCCGAGGAATCGTAAAAATAAATCGGACATCGATGACGACTCTCTTCGGAGATCTACCAAACACGGTGACAAACGACAAGTGCATTATGCAAAAACGTTTCGGTTATCGATCACTGTAGCCACGGCAACGAGATTACACCAGGCTTAGCTGCACGACTGAAACATCGACGAAGATCGTGGAGGATCAAACCTGTTAACTTGTGAGTCAAGTGTTTTGGATAGTTTTCGATTTCTGTGGAATTTGATAGGATAATGAATTACAAAATGTGCAGTTGAATAAAGTCAGATAGGCATTGTACAATTTTTGTAGACTATCAAAATAAAAATACACATGAACAAGACTGTTAAAAGAATGATTCTTATGGAGCAGATTATCAAAATAACAGTCTATATGAATTAAAACATCAAAATGATGGTTTACAAGAAACAGACTATTAAAATAGCAATCCATATGAAACTGACTATCAAAATAACAATCCACATCAACTAGACTACCAAAGCAATGATCCACATGGAAGCGATTATCAAAGTAACAGTCTACTTGAACCAGAATATCAAAATGATAGTCTATATGTGAAACAGACTATTAAAATAACAGATATGTGAAACAGATTATTAAAATAGCAATTAATTATGAAACAGATTATCAAAGTAACAAACCACATGTACTAGACTATCAAAAGGATCCATATGAAACAGACTACTAACATAACAATCCACATGAACAAGATTACTAAACCAATGATCCACATGAACCAGACTACCAAAATAACAAATCACATGAACTAGACTATCAAAATAATGTACATGAAATGGACTACCAAAATAAAAATCCACATAAACTAGATAACCAAAGTAATGATCCACATGAAACTAACTACCAAAATAACAATCCACATGAGCTAGACAACCACAGTATTGATCTGCATAAAACTGATTATCAAAGTAACAGTCTACATGAACCGAAATATCAAAATAGACCACCACGACAATGATCCACATGCAACAGATTACTAAAATAATAATCCATATGAACTAGACTAGCAAAACTTCAAATCTCTACATTCTCAAATCCCTAAAATCCTAGATTCCCAAATCTTCAAATCCCTAAACTCTTACATTCCCAAATCTCCAAATTCCCAAATTCCTAGATTTCCAAATCTCCAAATCTCCAAATTCTTGGATTCCCAAATCTCCAAATTCCCAAATCTTGAAATCCCCAAATTCCTAGAGTCCCAAATTTCCAAATCCCTAAATTCCTAAATCCCCAAATTCCTAGAGTCCCAAATTTCCAAACCCCCAAATTCCTAAATTCCCAAATTCCTAGAGTCCCAAATCTTGAAATCCCCAAATCCCCAGATTCCCAAATCTCAAAATTCCCAAATTTTCATATCCCCAAATCTCAAAATTCCCAAATTTTCATATCCCCAAATCTCCAAGTGATCCACACGCAATAGACTACCAAACAATCCACATCAATCCAACTCTCAAAACAACCCTCCTCATGAACCCAATAATGAAACTAATACAAAATCGTCCAACCAAATTCACATCAATCAAAATCCCAAAAAATCACCTCACACAACTCCATCACTACCCATCAGCGAATAAACTATCACTAAAAAATGATCTATTACTGAACTATCTACGAACAGGACAATAAAAATAAAATGTTGAAATATTCGATATCCAAGGGTTAATTTAGGCAATCGATCGTCACTTTCGGTGGTGCGGCATCCCGATGTCCGTCGAATTGATACAAGCTCTTGTTGCACGTGTAATTTTTTCGTTAACGGCGGCTTTCGATGACGCGGCCAAAAAAAAGGAAGAAAGAAACGAAAAAACGAGGCAACCAGCGCCCATACGAAATTGTTTTGTCGATTTCGAGCCTTCCGGCGAGAGCGTCGCGTCGATAGAGGTGCGGCGAAACGTGCAGCCGATACCTTGTTGTATACCGGTGACATCGCGAACGACAGTCGGTGGCTAGAGCGTTTTCGCGAGACAACGACCGAGTGTATCCAGGGACCACGACACGATCAAGAGGAGCACGATTCGCTCTCGAAATTGGAATTATCGGATATACGTTTAGACGGGCCGATACAGGAGACAGGCTCGCGTTTCACCTCGTCCCGGACGACTAATTAGCGCCCGTACACGACAACGTGCCACTAACACCGGCTACGTGATCCTCGCGATACTAACGATTTTTCAATTACACGTTTACAGTCGTACAGCCGCTATGTACGTTTTATTTCGATCTGGTGAACTCGTATCACGTCTCATATCTTGGGGAGAGTTATCCAATTTTTGAGGGCATAAAGTACTTTTTAATTTTATTTTAAGTTTTATGATTTTTTAATTTTGGAAGGTTTGGGGTTGTTCTATTTGCGACGTACAAATCTGGGATTTTTTGAATTTTCGAATTTTTTTAGATATTCAATTGGGTTTCTGGATTTTCTAATATAAATTTCTAAAATTTTTCTTTTTTAAATCACCGAGTTCTTACGTTTCTAGGACTACAAATTCTTAGATTTCCACATCTCTCGCATTGGATCTACAAACTCCTAGATTTCCAAACACCTAGATTTCAAAATCCTTAAATTTTTGGACTCTCAAATTTCTAAAAACCTTGATTTCCAATTTTCCAAATTCCCAGATTCTCAAATCCCCAAACCCCTAGATTCCCAGATCTCCACATCTTAAAAATTCCTAGATTCACCAATTTTCAAATTCCCAAATTTCTAGATTCCCAAATCTCAAAATTCCCAGATTCTCAAATTCCTAAATTCCTAGAGTCCTAAATCTCCAAATCCCTAGATTCTTAAATCCCCAAATCCCTAGATTCCCAAATCTTCAAATTCCCAAATTCCTAAATCTCCAAATCTACAAATCTCCAGATTTTGAAGTCTCCAAATCTCCAAATCCCCAAATTCCTAGATTTCCAAATCTCCAATCCCTAGATTCTCAAATCCCCAAATCTTCAAATTCCGAAATTCCTAGATCCCCAAATCTACAAATCTCCAGATTCTCAAATCCCCAAATCTCCAAATTTTCAAATTCTTAGATTCCCCAATCTCCAAATCCCCAGATTCACAAATCCCCAAATTCTTAGATTCCCAAATCTCCAAATTCCCAAATCCCTAGATTCCCAAATCTTCAAATCCCCAAATCCCTAGATTTCCATGTCTGTAAATCTCCAAATCACAAAATCCCCAAATCTACAAATCCCCAAAATTCCTATACTCCCAAATCCCCAAATCCCTAAATTCCCAAATTCGGCATCTCTACCTCACAAAAAAATATTTCTAATCTCCAACTCTAAAATTTCGTCAACAAATAAATTGAGCCCAAAATAATCCAAAACATGTACTGTAAATAACATGTCAACAAAATTACTTAAGATAACTGAAATAAACGAAGCACATTAATACCGTCTCGATAAAATACTGCCGTCATTTTCGTTTCATGGATTTCATAATCTCTGGCAGAGTGCAAAACAAATACATGAAATCCGTACGGATCCGTACGGATATTATCTACTATGACGACCGAAGCAGACGAAGTGCATTGGTCAAGGGTAGGTGTTCTGTTTGATAAGTAGTCGATCGTATTATCGGATTTAGACGATGAAGTGTGCGTTGGATATAATACAAGAATCTTGCATTTCAATCTATTTGATCTGAAGTTTAATTTTATCGAACATTGATTGGTCTTTTGAACTGTGATGCATAGTGTAATGATTTTATCTTTTGATGATTAGTTTAGTTGGTTCGAGTAGTTGGGGAGAGTAGATGAGAATTCTGATTTTGTTGTTGGGAGAGGTGATATGTAATGTTGTAGATAATCTTTAGATATTTTCTTAGAGATATGGTGATAGAGGAATAGAAAGACATAGGGATATAGGGATATAGGGATAGAGGGACCTAGCAATATTAAGATGAGGGAGAAGTTTAGAAGCACATGTATGAACAAATTTGGGGTTTTCAGGAATATGGATGTAGAGGTCCTAAACATATACTGTAGAGAAATAGGAATTCAACACTGTAAGAATCTAGAAGTCCAGGAATTTAAAGACATAGGTACCCACGAATATAGAGCTCCAGAAATATAAGAATCTAGAAGTACAAGAATATAAAAATATAAGAAGATATAAAGAATCCAGAGATTACAAATCTAGAAGTGCATAGATATCTTGACATACCTAGAAACATTACCTAGTAACGTATCTAACAATACAGAAATCGCAGAATATAGAAACCTGGTAACGTAGATCCAAAGATACACAGCTCTAAATATTCGTAAATGTAAATTTCCAACATAACTGTATCACCCCATTAAACAAGAAAAACACAAAAACAGCGCTATTAAAGTTCCGCAAAAGAAGCATAATGAAGTTATTTAAAAAATGAAAATTATACACGGAGATATATATTCCGCACGCAATTATTTCCCGATTTCTAACGCGAACAAAAAAGTGCTAATGCATTCGAGCAATTAGCGAACGCCTAAGAAGCATTAAGGTTGTCAGGAGAGTATTATCGCGAGCGTCATCTTAATTTGCCTAACTAGCGTATTATTAATTGCCTCGATCGTATACGCACAGAAATTTATTTGTTCCATTAATCGTGATGTATCGAACCACTTTTCTATCTCCGATGATCACGAACGTTTGTTGAACGAATTAAAACGACAGGACCAAGCTTCAGTCACAATTTTATTCTTGTTACCGAGTTTAAAATGTATGTGAATTTTGATCGAAACTCCTGCGGTTTGATACCCGATTACATTGAACTCGATTGGAGCGAAGGATAATAGCGAAACCAGTAATTGGATGAAATGATTGATCGAAGCTGCTTTGTTAATAAGTCTCCGAGGGTAACTTGAGCCGTTTTGGGATTTGGGATCCAATGTCCTGGATCTAATACAGGGGTAGCAACAGAACACGCTCATGCGTGAACCGTCGGACAGATCGTGCGACGCTATCGTGTCTATCCTTCAATTAATTCTCTAAATCTATTAGTTATTCAAATACACGTCACAATTCTTTATTCACAATTTTTTTAATTAAAAAAAAATTTTAATAAGTTAATAAATCAATTTGCACACCACTTATCCAAATACTGTAACCACAGGATGCTCTTTGAACTAAAAAATTTCATTATCATAACTTAAGTATAAAGTAAATTTGTCAGAAGGGGTTCAAGTCCACCATTAATTAATTTAAGGGAAAAGGTTGGGTCTTAGATGTATATACATCTCATTAAATATTGCATTTAATTAAATTGGACTACTTCAATGAATCCATAATAAGATACCTATTAATTAATTACTGCTATTCAAATCGATAAGAGATAACAAGAGAACTAAAATATTAAATCTACTGTATCTACTGAACGAGAATCACATGGTTGACAAACTTCCTAGCATATCATATATAACCTCGCAAAGTTAGGTATCAAATTGAAGCTTCAAGCAACTTTGCAAACCCCACAAGTGCTAAATCTTCTCACGATTCATCATGACAAACATTCACATTTGATCCAATTAGACTAAACCGACAAATCAGAATAAACCTGAGAATGAAACGTTACCAGTGTTCTCTTGGGTGTCTCTCGCGTTATCCTCCATCTCTTGATGGCCCCTTTTGTTATTCGCCAGTCCAAGGATCGCGTCGATACTGTGTCTCGGTGTGCTGCTCGCGGGTTTGGGCAGGACGATGTCCTGACTGTTCTGAGAGGCCGTGTCAACCAACTGCTGCGAATCCATCGTAGAAAACCTTCCCGCTAATGGAATGATTGTTGAGAATCCTTGTTAAATGCTATTAGTGTTCGATCGAGGCACGAAACTGTCCGTGACACGTGTCTTCGATTACAAAACGCATTTTGAGATCACCCCTGCCACGTGATGCTTGACAATGTCTTCGAGAGCACTTGACTGTTTGAACAATCGACACCTGGACAATTATCACAAAGTCTATGTCGAACGAACAATTCGCACGCGAAGAGACACACGATGACAACGGTACCAATGGCTCCAGCCACCATCCATGACTGAGCGTCACACGACACTACCAGCTGATTTTCCTCCGCACTGATCAAAAACTGATCCGTCACAGGAGTCGGTGTGAACTTTCGCGAACTTGGTTGTCCACCGATTCACGATCGATCTAAAATCCCTTGACGCGTAGATCCACCGAGCAGTGTCCGTCCATCAGGGTCGACGGGTACTCCTGAAGAGGCAAGCCAGTCGGGCCAGAGGGAAATAAAATTGTCGACCGGCTAAGGTCGAAGTTGTTGAGCGTGCGTCGTGCCAACGAGGACTAGTCGGTTGGCCAAGCAGCAACGGGGTGGCCTTTGTTGTAGTAGCACACAACTACTCCGCCTCGAAGAAGCGAAACGCGGAAAGAGGTGGTCCAGCGTTTGCCGAACGAGGCGTGGCCTGATTCCACGAATCCGCGTGGCCGTTCGTCAGATCTGGAGCCAATCGGGGCCGGGATCGAAGAACATGGCGAGACAGTGGTGCTCAAATCGTTCGCAGAACGATCAACCCTCCCTCGCGGCGCCTGGGTGGGGTTAATTCGTAGGGGTTGAGGAGGTGGTGGCTTTCGTCGGGCTTCTGTGACACTGTACCCACACGAGGCCAATTTCGTGTTCGTGTACAAGGCACGGGAGGGTTGTGTGAACGCTTCGAGGGATGGATACAACGACGGGGTGGTTGGCGGGCGCGCACACGCTGCCTTCGCGTAAACGGTGCCCGCACACACGCCCGATCGGCGCGGCTTGATTCTTGCGGCGGATTCTGGCATTCCCTGTAATTGCCAGAAATGAGCTAAAGCTTACCGCTTACGCCGAGCCTTCTACGCTTCTGGCGGCGAGCTACGCGCATTCGGCCCGACTTTGCCCCCGCGATACCACCCCCGCGCGCATTATGCGTGCACCCGACGAGATCGCGACGCCTGTTGGCGACTTTTCGAAGACAATTGCTTCTCAGCCGTTTAACTGCTTGTAGACTCTGGGGTAAGGATAAGGATCACGCCTCCACGCGCTAATTGCTTCCTTTCGATCTCTCGGTATCTAAATTTTCTTCTCTCCAGCGTTATTGCAGTTGCTGCTTCTTTATTTGCTATAAATCTTCGCATGATTTTCGAAAGGTACTTCTACCTTTATGGACGATTGTGAGAAGTATAACTTCCAGATTTACAAGGTCACGTAAAAATGCAGCAAAAATTTTAATTATAAAAGACATGTGGAAAATGTCATATGGACATGTATCATGAATATAAATGTAAACTTTTGAAAATATTCATGTAGCAATATAGATATTGGCATAAGTTATTGATCATTTCATATTGCTCTTCAAGCAAGTTAATCTTCATGTGGATGTAGATTTACTGAAAATTACATACCTATATGAGTTTTTTACATGTATACACATAACATATGTATACGTATATGTACATGTTTAGTTTTTATTATGTATACATATTATATATAAGCATAATCTGCAGTCTTGAATGTTTCAAGTTTGACAAACAATTCAGTTGTATACATAAAAACCATATGTGCATCTCATGTTATCTCCACATACTCACACACGAATTTTGATTACAAGTAACAGATTTAAAGTGCTATTATAAATGCTATTATAAGTGCTATATTAAATGAATAAGAAAACTTCATTCACATAAATGTCCTCACTTGTGTCACCATGTTACCAAGTCACCATGTGTGATAAAGTACATATGTGATTATTAACTCAAATTTGAATATTAAGTTGTTGATAAAATATTAGAGACATATATGTTGACAGACATTTTAAGGGATTTAATTATTCGATTAAATTGAAACCAAAGAATGTATCTTTCTATAATAAACGTAGAAGGGTGCGTGAACCACGGGTTGATTGATACAATGTTATTTTCCGAACGATCTCGATATTTCGCGTTTTGAGTGGGCGATCGAAACCGCAGCCGAACCACAGACACTGCGACAGATTTTTATCTCGATTTCCTTTCACAAACTTTCGGAATTAGCTTCGTGACAAAGAGACAAGGAAAGCCGTACGGTTTTCGGTTGTCTGGGACGTGGCGCGTCCGGCATGGAAGTTGTTTCTTTTTCGTTCGCGCAACCGAAGACCAACGTGCACAAAACAAATCCCCGTTTCCCATTCCACATTCGATTCCGCGTATCGTCGTTACCATTTGGCGTTTTAGCCCAGGGGGAAGTGTACGCCCACAAAACCGCGACACAAAAGATATCCGCCTGTAGCGAAACAGTAGCTGTTCAAAATCGATCCGGCTAAATCCAGCCAAATTATACGTTTCGAACCGATTCACGTTCCTTTTGTCACAGAAAAAGCCTCCCGTCTGGACCCACGCCGATTATAATTGTCCTACGAAATAACGGCTGAACTGTGTTTCGCGGATGCTTGTTTGCTCGAAATAATTCGACTTTTGAATAAATTTGCGGAGGAGTATGATTCGTTTTGAAATGGATCAATTTTTGGCGGTGACAGATGTCTATTAGATTTCGTTTTATGTTGTTAGTCGGGATATTAACACTGGAGTTGGATTTCCACTTCCTAAATTCCCACTACCTAAATTCCTACTTTCTAAATTCCCAAATTCCTAAATTCCCAAATCTCTGAATTTCCCATTCCCTAAATTCCCAAATTCCTAGATTCCCCAATCTCTAAATTCCCCAACCCCTACATTACAAAATTCCTAGATTTCCCAACACCCAAATTCCAAAATCCTTAGATTTCCGAATCCCTAAATTCCCGAAACCCCAAATTCCCAAATCTCTAAATTCCCAAATCCCTAAATTCCCCAATCCTTAAATTCTCCAACCCCTAAGTTTCAAAATCCCTAGATTCTCCAACCCTAAAATTCCAAAATCCCTAGATTCTCCAACCCCCAAATTCCAAAATCCCTAGATTCCCAATTTCCCAAATCTCTAAATGCCCAAATCCCTAAATTCTTAAATTCCCCAACCCCCAAATTCCAAAATCCCTAGATTCCCAAATCCCTTAATTCCCAAATCTCTAAACTCCCAAATCCCTAAATTCCCAAATCCTTAAATTCCCAAATCCCTAAATTCCCTAATCTCTAAATTCCCTAGCCATTAAATTCTAAAATCCTTAGACTCCACAACCTCCAAATTCCAAAATTCCCAAATTCCCAAATCCTCAAACGTAAAACTCTCAAAATTCCCCTATACCTCTATTATAATATCTCTCTCATCTCTCAGAAGCTTTCACAAAACATTCCCACGTGCTCCACGCTGTCGCACGTCGAGTATACACGCGTTAACAAGCAACGCGCGTTTTCCATGGGGTTAATCTCGCTCTCGAATCTGGCTCGTGGTGTTCGTCCACGGGGCAGAGAGTAGGGAAAAGGCTTTTAGGTCCTGGTAGAAATCAGATCAGAAGTTGCATTTAACCGGATCCCACTTACCGCGATAAATATCTGCCAGAGGATCGAGGGACCGAACTCTCGAGTTGGATCGAAGCGATTATTTCGTGCTTGGCCCGGTTAAGAAGCAGCGGCAGCACTTAGCTCCAGTTTTAGCTAATTTCCTGAACGTTGATCCTCGACTTGAAACTCAGGGGTTCCTTCGTAGACAGCTCTCTTTCTTTATTTTCGTCTCGAGTTATCCCGAAAAACTCTCAGGTAGACGTGACGGTTAAACGTTTTAACCTGTTTAACGTTTTGGAGGCAGCTGATACTGTCCTGACCGAAAGATAAACGGATTTATCTTCAACGAGTACAAGTTTTGCCTTTCGTTCGTCAAATTTGAGGTATTCTTTTCTGCATAATTTAGGTATTTATTTTGGACGTTGAGTTTTGTTGCGTTCTTTATTTTTCGTTCGATTTTGATTTTAAACTTCGTAACTTGTTGTTATCTTCTATTGTGATGTTGTAGTTTCTTATTTGGACATGTGTATTTTAATATGAAATTCACGTATGAAATACATTATTTTTATGTGGAATACACGTATGAAGTACATAACTTTAATATGAAACACATGTATGTAATACACATATGAAATACCCGTATGAAGTACACGTATGAAATACACGTATGAAGTACATCATGTTAACATGGAAAAAAAGTATGAAGTACATGATAAATAGCATATAATATTCTCCTTATGTGACAAAGAAATCATGCAACACATGGTGCACTTGACTGTATAACATATAACACATGGGGATACATGTGATACAATGATCTGCTCCTACAATTTCACTTTCATTACTCGTTCATTTAAAGATCGAAAGAGAATTCCATAAACCACTCGAGCCGAGATAAGAATCGTTATTCTCCTCATCCATCGATGCAGAAGATCTCATACGCTCATAAGACCCTGTAGTCCATTCTCCAATAAAGGGACAAAATCGAATCTGCTGGAAATTACCTAAAATCTGTACGGCTGTACGGGGCTTATTGTGGTGGTCGTCTTGTAGATCGGTGATCGGAAACGATCGGTTCACAATGGCGCGTGTCGAGGCCGTCGAAAGGAGCAACGTGGAAAGCAAAGAAAATTGTTTGCAAATCGTGCACAATGAAGAAACTAGGCCGTCTATTCACGCGAATCCACGCAGCTGCGTTTCAAACGAACCTCGATCACCGAGATAAGTCTAATTTTCTTGTGTGCAGCCATTGAGACCGACCGAATCCGCTCCAATTTTCTCTGGACGAGCCGCTCGTGTGCAACGATCGAGAGGTGCGAAACGGGAAGATGAAAGAAATCGCGTCGATGTTTTCGCGGATGAAAAGCTTGTTTGGGCTACGGTAGCCACGGGTGGCGGTTGCCATTGTTGTTAGAAGGATTTCGCGACAGGTTTTGGGAAAACTCGCAGCGGGGTGCCCACTCGATCTTCAGATTTCAGGAGCTTTATCCGTCGTACGACACTCTGTGTACTTCGAGTAATCTTAAGATACTTGAAGAGTGTTGGGTACAAATAGGGTGATCGATACGGCTTTTGGAGGATTGTATGGGGTTATTGGGGATCAATGAGGAGATGCAAAATCGAATTTGGAAATTTGGGGTTGGGATTTTGCCTGAGAATTGAGGATTTTTTACTTTCAAAATTTGTATGGACACATTTGCAATAAAATTAATTTATTAAATCTTGTGCCAAAATGAATTATTTTTATTCAAAATACATCAGTTCCCCTTGGCATCAATACAAGGCTGGGCATGCTTACACAACGTTAACATAGGTTTTTATATGTCGTTTTGCGAAATCGTTCAAACACCCTTGTCACAACTACCTGGACTTATGTAACAGTGTCATAAAACGTTCCTTTTATAGCGAACTTCAGTTTTGCAAAAAGGAAGTAATCACATTGAGACAAGTCAGAATTTAGAGGATGTTGGAACAGACTTGTTTTTTTTTCAAAAATTCATGAACAGACAGTTCACATGATGCGTTATCATGCAACAGAAATCAACTTCCCGACACTCGATATTCGGGCCTCACACGAACGATCCTCTTCCACAAATGTTCCATAACACCCAGATAATATTGGCCATTAACATTTTGTCCCTGTGGAACGAATTCTCGAAGTATAATTCCTTTAGAATCGTAAAAGCAAATTAACATTGTCTTCTATCGGGACTTCTGGAATCGCAACTTTGATTTTGGAGAGCCTGGAGATTTCCACGTAGCACTTTGGCGCTTTGTTCGAGGCTCATACTTGAAGCACCAAGTCCCATCACTAGTTACAATAGATTCCAGGAATGTATAGTTTCGTCTGGCTGTTTTGATAAGATCCTCGCAATATTCAACGCGAGCAATTTGTTGCGCTTGCCCGTGATTTTGTGATACGGTGACGAAAGGTTCTGTCGCATTAAACGCTATAAGTTTACAATTCGTTGCTCGATTCCAATAATGATTGTTGTGTTTTGTAGGGGAGGTATGCTGTTTTCAGATAACGTATTGTTTTAATAGGTGACGTTACTTTTCCTTAAATTTAAAAAGTTCTGCTACTTTTTCGATATAGTGTGTATGTATAACTTGTACAAATTCAAGCCTTCATATCTGTACTGACAGACAAAAGAGTCTTAATATGAATTCAAAGTAAATTTAACAAGACTTATTGCCAGTTTATAAATAAAATATCAATCTTGCAAAAGCTCAGTGCATAAAAAACCGCACTACATAAAACGTTCGAAGTAACATGAAAGTTCGCCGAATTATATTTCATTGTCCGCGAAACCGCGGTCCAGAGAATACCACGAATTTAGGTTCCATTTTGGCTTTTTCCCCAGGTTCGATTCGTCCCAGTGGCGTGGCACGCAGCGATCGAAGTTTGTGCCACAGAAATAATAACGACTCGAATCGTCCCGAAAATGATAGAAAAAAAAAGGAATTTCTGCGGGAGGGAAACGGTACGAAATCGAGTTAGAAAAGTTTCGGGAAACTGGACTGCGCGACAGCGCACAATGCGCATTTCTAACAATCCCGAAAGCGTGTTCGTATTGCTTTTTAATTCGAATTCACCGATAGCCGACGGTACGGTGTTCGCAAGAATAGCAGCCCGGCAAAACGCAATTTCGCGTTCGCAATTTCTTCGACAATGGCCGACAATCGCGCAATAACCCGGCGCTGGCCAAAGCCGGGGAAAAATCGGCCACGCCACGAAAAAGCACCGCCAATCAGCCGTTCGCTTTTGTTTACGCTGGTAATATCGATGGACAGAGAGTTCGGCATCAAAGCGGCCATATATTCAAAGGATCACCTGGCTATCTTAGGCATATGTTTAAAACGCTTCAAACTTTCATTGACATAGACAAGATTATTAGAACATAGGACTTTATGTATATGAAGCAAGAGAATGATTAAAAAAAATGAAAATTTTTAACCCTTCAGATACCTAAATTTTTAGTAAGAAGATGTCTATGTGTCTCAAGAAAGAGTATGATAAAGCAGGTCAAAATTTTTAGTTCTTCAAACATTGAAATTGTTAATAAATAGGAGTCTATGTGTCTCAAAAAATAGGATGGTAAAAAGGGTAAAAATCTATAGTCCTTCAAACACCAAAATTATTTATAAACCTGAGTCTATGTGTCTCAAGAAAGAGTATTGTAAAGCAGGTGAAAATTTTTAGTTTTTAGTGTTTGATAGCCACACTTCTATGTGTCTCAAAAAACAACATGATAAAAAGGGAAAACACGTTTGATCCTTTAGACACCAAAATTGTTAATAAGCCAGAGTCTATGTGTCCCAACAAAGAGGATGTTAAAAAAGGTACAATTTTTACTCGTTCAGGCATCTGAATTATTAATAAGCATGAGTCAATCTTTCTCAAGAAAGAGGGTGGTAAAGAAGGTAGAAACGTTTAGTCCTTCAGACATCTAAATTGTTAATAAGCATAAAGCTACATGTCTCAGGGAGTATGATAAGGAAGGTTAAAATACACTCCTGCAGGTATTTAAATTGTTAATAGCGTGAGTCAGAGTAGATGCCATCTATGAATGTAATGGGATGGTAGTGAAAGATGTACTTATCGTTAGATGAGTAGTGGAAACTTGCTGAGTTTTATCCTGTGACTTCGGAATAAAACACAGATATTCATGGGGTGTTCTATAAATTCCTTCATAACTCGATTTTACGATACATCTAAACATTCTGATATTAATAGAAACAGTGTATAGTGTAATTAGAAACCTATTATCCAAATCACTGACAATAAAACGTAAGATCGTGAAACGTAAGATGGTAATGTGATGTTCCCAAAAATAAGTGTCAATTTCCAAAAGGTTGAACGGTAAAAATTGTGATATTCGGTTTGGCAAATTAGCGTTTTAGGAGTAAAATGCTAAAGTTGAGAGTCACTGAGACTGCATATCCAGAGAGCAAATTACCTTTGCAGCCCACAGGACAAAATTGTTCGTCCCTCTCTGGCTGTGGAGCGTTCATGGACGTTTGTCTCGTTCCAGTGACCCCTTCTCTTTCTCCGGTGTACACCTCTCTGTCCGTGTCGTCCTCCTGGCTCCTCTTCGTCCCCGTTCCATCATCCTCCGTGGTACTCCGGCTTAATTAACTGTGTATACACTGCAGTCAACTCCTACCGTTGTCTTGCTCCCGCCAATTGGAGCTCGAGTCGTCCGGCTCCGCACGCCGCGCCACGCCAACGACGACGACACACGCCACGGGTATCCCCCGTTTAATTCTCGCGGCATGATTTCATCAAGTCAACCATCTCCGAGCTGCGTCTCGCTCTCGTGCCGGTTCACAACCATTTCCTTCTTGTACACTCCGCGTTTCAGCGAGTCGCGTCAATTTCGAACGGCCGAGACGCGCTCGTCGAGACGTCACCGGGCCAAATTAGTTAACCACCGGTTGTCGATTGGCATATCATTGTGTTCGCAACAGACCCGGTTAGAGAACTCGTTTTGATTGGGCGGAGGTGATCGTGTCAACGAGCTGCGATCGAATTGCTATTGGTAGACGAGGTGATGGATAATTGCCGCTCGGTTATGATGACTCGGGGGTGATTCGAGGATCATCTACGTACTCGGTTTTTGGTAATACAGAAGGTGGATGCATTTAGAGATCACTTTATATACGGCAATTTGGATCAAACTTCTGAATTAAACTTTCAAAATGTTGTCTCTCCAAATTGATCTTCTATAACACCATACAATTCTCCAAAAGCTGTAGCGATCACCCTATTTGTACCCAACACTCTTCAAGTATTTTGAGATTGCTCGAAGAAATACACAGAGTGTCGTACGATGGATGAACACATTCCTGAATGCTTAACACTAAACCTACCGACATATAATGTGTACTTAATTTGAAATTAAAAATGAAATCAAAAAATAAATAAGCAAACGAAACATAAATTAGTATACACATCTATTTTTTATCTTGATGAAAATCAATGCTGATTTTAAGAAATGTGCTTTAACAAAATGTGCACCTTATAATAAGAAACTTGTAGAGCGGTCATTTGACCGGTTTGGTAGTTTTAGTGTTAAACACCCAAATTGAATTCACAAGTCCCCAAATGTCTCCACATTCTCTAACTCTACAATTCTCAAATTTGCCAGAGCACAAATTTTCCAACCCTCATATTCCTTAAAACCAAACCTCCCAGCCCCTATTAGTAAATTCCTGAAATTTCACAGTGTCAAAATTTTCCAACCCCCAAATTCCTCAAAACCAAACCTCCCATCCCCTATTCTCAAATTCCTCAAACTTTCCAGTATCCAAATCTTCCAACTTCCAAATTCCTCAAATTCACATCCCAAATTTTCAAATGCAGTCCTCAAATTCTACACACCAAATTTCCAAATAGCACCAGTACCCTTAACCCAAGAACCTCCGCAAATTGCAGCATCTCCATTCGGATTAACCCCCGGGAGTGACGATTTGCAGCGTGATAAGAGTAGGTCCCGGGTCTCGAATGATCGCGTTCCTCCAAGTGGTTCCCGTTGATGGTTACGCTTTTAATCGCGCGTACGACTGTCTGACCCTAGGTCTCGTCCCCGTAGTTTATTTAACAGCGCCCTGGGCATCGGTAAACACGGGTTAGCGAATTGGCCCCAGGGCGAGACCGAATGATAGTTAACGTACCGCTAAACGCCATTGGAGAGGACCTCGCGTCCCTTCCCGGCTGGAATACACCAAGCCTCGTATATTGCGTGCGCGAGGGGACCGAAATTTAATTTTGTGCTTTTTGTACACGCCAAATCGTTGTCTCTCCCACTTGGCCGTTCCCTGTCCTTCTCTGTCTTTCTCTGCCCTCTCGCCTTTACCCTGATGAAATGGGGGCGATAACGCAGGCGTCGAGGAGATTTCGTCGCGATTTTGGACACCGAGATCAACGACCATTGTGTTGCTGAATCTCGTTCGTTTGTGCATCGCTCGCGGAAGACTATTTTTTTTTCTAACACTTTGAACAATGGAATTTTTTCAGAGAAGTTGAGTACTTTATTTTTTATTCTGGGATAATTAAAACTTCTCAGGATCCGATGATCCACTTTCTTTTCTCTCCTTTTCAAAGATACGTAAACTAGTATACCTGTACATCTTTTGCTTTAAAAGAAAAAATCGATGAGACTACTTCGATACCATAGAAGTATACCAAGTTCGTTTTATCCGTGCAATTACATCGTCAGCATTTCTATTATTTTTCGATTTCGTGTCTGAAACGCTGGGTCGATACAGAGGGTACTAATTCGATCAAGAGCGGATCAATCAAAGACGAACGATAAACCGTGGAGATAAGGGGTGGCCAAGGGGTACTCGCGTGTTCGCACACTCGTTCGCGTCCACTGTTAGGCGTTATCAAATTTGAAATCGATTACGGGCTTTGTCGCAAAATCGGATCGCTGCAGATGGACCAAGCTCGCTTCCTGCTGCGTGCATATGTGCAAGATACACCGGCAGAAACGCGCTAGGCGTGCGCTGCAAGTTGCCGACGTATTTATCCCTGTTGGATACCTTTGTAGCCGATACCGGAGTACCCTTTCGGGCCATGTGTTCCGTTTACCGAGTCTCTCCTTGCTCTCCATGTTTCTCTGCTTCTCCCTTTGATCATTATTACTTGTTACCAACGGTGATCCGTGCTTGCTATAATTGCAATCCGATTTTTGTCAACGGGTATCGTTGCTGGATCGTCGAACAGAATCAACGCGATCGCTCCTTCTATATTTTAATCCGTTCACTACCTTTCGTCTTTTACTGCTAGAATATTTGAGAATTTTATAGGGTAGTTTTATAGGATTAATTTTAATAAAATCTCCATAGTTTTTCTGCATATGTTTTGGATATGTGCTGATGATGTTTGTTGAGATATTTAATTTTGCTTGGTTAAATGTTAATTTAAATGTTAGTTTGGTTAAATACAAGTTTGATATCTGCTGTCTGTTCGATCATTACCATCTTTCATATTATGTATGAATATGTGTGTAGAACATGTTCTATAACGCATAACATTCTTTTGACCAAAACTGAAGACTAGCTTCAGTCTCAACTTAAGTATTAGATCTAAAATATTAGACTTCTATCTTCAAATTAGTGAACAAGACTTTGAAATTGTTATTTCAATCATTAAATATTAGTTAAGAAAGTTGACTCTAAACGATGGTGATTCTTACATATCCTCACTTATGTGATCACCGTAACCATCATGCCGTTAATGGAACCATATAAAGTCACCTATTCCTTCTTCACACCTGTACATATTTATTTTGATAAATATACACATTTATTAGAATAGATGTCCTTTCACATCGTCTTCCACATTGAATAAATAAAAAGAATGACCTGAAATCGCAGTAGCCTGAAAAGCGTCGCTCCGTAGAGTAACGCAACGTTATTGCGTAGAGAGAATTTTTGAACAATAAATCTGCGAGGAGTGTCAATTATAAAATTGTCTGGGTTGTCTCCTCCGAAACAGTCGGTGTGGAGTAATGTCTGTTGAAGTAGTCCGGAAGCGAGACGACAGGTGGAATCCGCGAAAGTCGAGCGAAGACCGAGTAACGAGATCACGCTAACAGAGTTCATCCGGCTCGTTTATCAAGCGCACTAGCTTCCACCTTGCACGGGGATCAAATTCCGCGATGCGTAAGGCAGCAGACAATTTTCCTTCGCTTTTCTGCCGGTTCGTTCCCAGTTCAAAGTCTTGGTAGTCGATGGTGATCTTCGGCGTGGTCGTTTACGCGAGCGGAATTTTCGCGTACGCTCGGCTGACTCGGCTTTATAAATCCGATGTTCGACGGCGTTGTGTGTCGGGATTCGGTGGCGTGGCGAGAGGAGGCAAGACGAGGCGAGACGAGCGCCCTCCGCCAGCCATGTTTGCGGGTTTATAAATTGGGTTCGGCGCTGGGGATTTTTCTATTAGGACAAAATTGGTTCTTTCAACCGCCACCAGAGCGGTCGGTCGCTCCCTCTGCCCCTCTGCAGCCCACGTTCCACGTTCCAGGACCGACGTCGTTCAGCTCTCGATCCTCTCTTCTCCTCGTGCATGTGCTCCTCTACTCACTCGCGCTCTTCCCCTCTTTGCCCGCCCCTTCGCTACCGCTCGTCCTCGTCTCCCGCGAGCGAACGAGAGGTCCGCTATGATGGGGTGATTTGCCAGGGGCTGATGTACCCCGGCAAGGGGAGGGGATGCTCGTAGCAGCTCTCAAAAGTCGATATTTCCGTCACCGGTGTTATCGGTGTTTCCTACATTCTGTGTCCAGCGTCACCATAAACGAGGTTACCGATCAAAGTGCCGTCGTCGTCGTCCTGGCATTCTTACGCTTTCACGGCGACCAGTCTGCCGACTTCCGCCATGTCCTCGTTACCTTCTACGTTAACGTTGTCTAAGAATAAACGTTCCCCGACGAAAATACAAGTAAATCGGATAATTCTGCCTGCAAAAGCGCTCGCTTTCCGGGGGATGCAATTACCTCCGTAATCGCCACGGTACAGCTTTCATTGCCGCGCACTTGCTCCTTCGTTAAGGCTAGTTTTCCACGAAACTTTTCCGACTGAAATTTTCAGCTTAACTCGTTAACATAAACAGATTACCAGACAATTACGCGACAGATTCTGCGCGAATTGCCAACTCGTTTATTACGAAGATGCGCCACCAACTTTACAAGTTATTTTCTATTTTATATATCCTATTTATACATTCTCAAGCTTATCTTTAATTCTGCAATTTTCATTTACTAAATAATTTTCAAGTTTGCAATTTTACAAATTTAGAAATTGAGATCCTCGTCAAGGTCCTCAAAAATTTCGCATCGTTGCGTATTACTCGGTATACGACAAATCGTATTAGGTAACTTTTAGAGAATTTCGAGACAGGAATAGCGAAATTGCCGCGCGAAATAACTTAACTCAGTTAAACGTGTCTCTTGAACGGGTTCTCGAAGTGCTGATCAAACTATCCCCGGAGCACAGCTGCGAAACACTTCGGAATCGGTTCTTATTAGTTTCCTTATTCACGGGGTTACTTTGGCACCGATATTTAACGAGGGAATCTAATTAGTCGCGTTCTCTCGACATCGCCGGAATTAATTAGATCGTACCGCACGATTAATGGGACGATTGTTCGTGATACTCGATTTTAACCGGTCCTCCGTCGATGTTTTTCCTTTTTTCGTTTTTCCCTCCGCCGTTCGATTTTTTTCTCTTCTTTACCGGTGGTTCCAGAGCGCGGCTGATTAGTCGCCGCCATTTTTCCATCGGGCCAACCTATTATCGGCCATTGAGGCAAGTACCGGCTAACCGGAATAGAAGTTTAATGAGGTTTACCACGGCGAATCGGGGCGATTTCACAAATACCTCCAAAAAACTCGAAAACTATTTTCAAACGTCACTGTTCTTTCAAATTAATGACTTTTACTCTGACGAATATTTTGTGTCACTCTTTTATTACGATCATTACAATCTTTTATTACAATCATTTAACTAGTTTTACGTTCTTCGTGATTGATTAACATTCGTTATACTTTTGAAGAAATATTATAATACGCAAATACATAATTATCAAAAACTGTTCAAAAGTTCTCTATTTTTAACACGTGACGTCAACGAAGATGACTTGTATATGTATAATAAATCGGAAAAGAATGACAAACAAAATTTTTACAAATGCTCACTCACCGTTAGTATATATTTCCATATTAATGACATTTTTAACAAACAGTGTATTTTAAATATTCGAACGAAATTGATAACAAATTTCTTTTTTAGCGTCATGTGAAATTGATAAGAAATTTTGACTTATTTATCTTCATACGAAATTGATAACATATTTTAAATATTATATCTTTGTTCGAAATAGATAAAAAATTGATCTTCGTACAAAATCGATGAAAAATTAATCTTCGTACAAAATCAATGTGAAAAATTGATGATACGAAATCGATAGATAATTCCGTAAGGAGATGGAATAACCCTAACGAAAGTGCGTCAATACGGTAACTCGCTGGTGGAGATTGCACATCACCGAGTTTCTAACAATATTGCCACACCGGAACGTTTCGCCAAACAGAAAACGTTTCAGCTGAGTGTGCGCAAGGGTGGCGGACTAGTCACTGCAAATATAATAAGGGAAGATAATGGAACCGGCTTCCGTAACGAGCAACAATCAAATCGCGCTGTCTCTCGATTTCTTCGCCCGGCAATCTCTGTCGCGAGTCAACCCTCCCACCCCCTCCTTTTGTGTCCCGACAAAACGGACGATAATACAAGTTATACGCGACAGCCAAGAGAGACTAAACGGGAACGAACGAAATTATTCGATTTGTCCGTCGCGGAGGTCGAAAGTTATCGAAAGTCCCGTTGGGGGTGAGACGAACCTGCAAAAACGCGGTACACTCGGGTGCAAGCGTGTCTATGTAAACTTTATAATTCTTTTTAAAAATTTTTGGAGATTCATATTATTATATCTTTCAATTTTTCATTTTTATATTTACAAGTTAAGAGGTTGAGAATTTTAATATTTTCTCATCCCTGAATATTTGATTTTTTAAATACTGAAATCTTATTAAAATTGCAAGGTTTGGAATATTTACGTTCGCAAACTAGACCTACAAATAGTACTCAGGTCCTTAGATCTCAAACTTTTGTCTTTACATTCTTAGGTTGAAGACATAGAGAGGTTAGGTTCCTTTGTCTTCAATCTCAAGGTCTCTTAATTACTTAGGCCCTCAAACCTATATTTTTACTTTTTTAGATTTTCGAATCTTGATGTTCTCAAATTTCTAACTCATCAAATCCCTCAAACAAATTTCCAAATTTGTAGATTTATATATTCAGGGTTCCTGCACCCTTAAATTAACTCATTCAAAAATTCCTGTATTCTTAAGCTTTTCTCAAATTTACAAATATCTATGCACCTACTTGTCCAAGTCGCTAAATCTTCAGATTTCACTGCAACTTCATATGCACCAAAATGTCTAAATCAGTAAATCCTTAGATTTCACTTCATCTACAATGCACCAAAATGTTCAAATAACCAAATCTTCCAATTTCACTGTATCTCCAGATGCACCTAAATGTGCAAATGACCAAACCCCTAAATTTCACTGCATCTCCAAATGCACCTAAATGTGCAAATACTCAAGTTCCCAAATGCCAATATCTCCAAATCAACGTCCCAAAATTTCTACTCCCCAGAATTGTCCCAAAAATCTGTAAAAATCGAGAGTAACATTTGCAACAGTTATAATGTCGTCTATGAGATTTGTGGTGGACTGTACATAAGAGGGCGAGCCTCGGTCATTTGGCTTGACTTCATAAGTCATTAGAATCAGCCCTGAATCGAGTCGTTTGTCGCGAAACACCCGGTGGACAGTGACGGGAACGGGTATAAACGGTACACCGCGGGGGTTGCACGGAACAGAGAAAACGAGGGAGGACGGGGGTGCGCGCCTAACCAAATTACATCAATCCCATTTCACATCGTTTTGACATGGCAATTGAGTTGAGTCCCGCGCAACTGTTGTGTTTTTGCCGGGATGCAAGAGACGGGAAGAAGCGCGACATCGTCGAACGGGGAAAACTACCCCTCGCGAGAAACGTTCAAGTTTTCGCCCCCTCCGTTTTCGAGCGAACCGCAGAGGGCGAGTGCCTTAACTTTTCCTTATCGAAAATAAGTCGTTAGCCGGCCTTTCATCTTTAAACGAGTTTTCGCGGTGCCCTGAGTTTTTACCCGAACTCTCTCTCTCTCTTCTATCTTATTTCTTCTCCTTATTCGTCCTTCGGGACCGCACTTCTTCGCTGTCCCTTCTGTTCTCTCCCGTACAGCCACTTTTGCTCACGTTGCCTCGGTTTAAGGGATTTTTCAATTTCGCCCTGAGAAGCTAATTCAATTTCTGCGCGGGACCGATGTGGAGCAAAGCACCGGTTATCCGTGACACTTGGTCGTTACGCCTGATGAAAACGCGACGCGAAGTAAAATAAATCGGTGTATCCCGGGACAGTCCTGATTCGAAATTAGAGATTTTGAAATGTCTTTATAAATGTGTAAAATAAATCACGCATGCGGAGTTAGTATGTGATAACATCAATTTCCTCGTTTCGTTTTGTCGTAATTAAACTGCGTTTATTTATTATACATTAAAATTTACAATTGGTACATTCAAAATATACAATATACACAACATACATATTTGCATATAATATAGGTGTAAACCTTGCATGTGTAATGTATATCTAACCTTGCATGTGTTATGTATGTGTAACATATGTGGTAAACCTTACATGTGTAATATATGTATAAACTTTGCGTGTGTAACATATGTGTAAACCTTGCATGTGTAATGAACATATATATAAACCTTCACTTACACGTGTTATAAATACATACCTACAATTTTAACTATAATCAATCCAATAATATTCTTCTCCACATCACACATATGATATCCACACACGAAGAAGCAATTATAAAAATTATTTAACAAAGAGATATTTGGAGATACTTAGACAACTTCATGTGCAAATGTCTATCTACACACAGCTGATTGTCCATCGTTGATGAAGATGTTAGAAGGCGTTAATTGTATACGTCCCTAGAATGCCGTTGCTAATTGACTCACGGTTGATGCAATCTAGCTGGCGAGTCGCAGAGTAACCGTGAATTTGTTACAGCTTGTTTCTCGCTCTATTTTTTCGAGGAGCTATTAAATATTCAAGGGATCCGTAATGGCTCGGGGTGTAATTAAAACGACACTGCAGATACAACCTGCTCTTGCAAATATCTTTCACGGTGCCTGTGTGCACTTTTACAATTTTGTTCGACGATCGTTAATGTTGGACCTGGGTCAATTGAAGCATTTGGTATTTTGTATGAGATTGAAGGTTTTTTGTGTGTATTGAATGAGATATGTGTGCATATGTTATGGATGTGTATATGTGGATTTGAAGATATGTCGATTCTTAGGTTTCTAGGTTTTTGGGTTTCTAGTTTTCTAGGTTTCTGAGTTCTCAAACTTCTGCATCCCCAGATCCCTATATCCCCAAATCTACACATCTCCAAATCCACACATGCCCAAATCCACACATACCCAAATCTATGAATCGTCAAATCCACACATCCCCAAATCCACATATTCCCAAATCCACACATCCCCAAATCCACACATCCCTAAATCCATACATCCCCAAATCCATACATGCCCCAATCCACGCATCCCAAATTCACACATCCTCAAATCTACACATCTCCAAATCTACACATTCCCAAATCCACACATGCCAAAATCCACACATGCTCCAATCCACATATCCCCAAACCCACACATCTCCAAATCTTTACACCCCAAATATCTATGTCCCTAAATCGTTATCTTGTAGCCCTAGTATGCTCTGCTCACACTATAAATATATATGTAAGAATAAATTGCACCTATGAAACACTGAATTGCTACTTGTCCACTTGTATTTTTTCTATCTTGTATGTAAGTTTTAAATAATTTAAAATAATTAAACTACATCGTGAGTACTTAAATCAAATACATGGCACAAGAAATTACCAAGGTCTCGCACGATCACCCCAAAGAAAAAGAAAAAGTTTCTCGTCGTCTCAGGGGGAGAAAAATGAACGTGTTGGCTCATTGTCAGCGTTCGAGGGGTGGCGAGAAGCAACGGTCCCCTTCCTCTTGTCAGCCTCGTGGTGTGGCTTAGAAGAGTACAATGCTGTAAAACCGCCAGCAATCCGCTTACCAAGTGACATCTTTACGCAATTACCAATAATTGGTGGCCGGTCTCGGCCCAAAGCTTCGTAAACCTTATTAGGATAAAGAACGCAATCGGAGACGTACCGAGGGGTACGTTTCGAGTGACACGAGAATTAAATTCGTTTTCAATTAATTGTCGTTTAATTTTGCATTTATTCGAAAGTAATCTGTTATGTACGTTGCTTGAAATTTTTCACAGCGACAACGTTCGTTAAGGGTGGAAATTTTCGTTATATCGAAATTATTACCGCACCCTGTTTGCAGAGAAAATATAATTTTAATTTGATTCGTTCATTATTTCGGTATAAACGGTTTAATGCTGCTACCATTTCGGAGCCATCTCCATGGTTATAATAATGAAAAAGCTGCGTTCCATAATGTCGAAGAAAATTTAAATGAACTGACGTAAAAGTTACCCCATTTTGGTTCTGAATTAACCGTTTAATTACGAATGTAATATTTCGTGTAATTAGCGAACAATTGTAACGCACGGTTTCATTTTCTCGCGTCAAACGAGAACGCGAACAAATTCCAGTTTGATTTCAGCAAAACTCGCTTGTTTCTTTCGCGAGTCACGTTGATCCGTGACTCGAGTTCGACCTCGAGTTCGTAATCGATTCACGGCGCGAACGTGATAATCGTATTATCGAAATCGAGTAATAATCGAATGAAAGCATTTCGTCCCGACCCAGATGAGCGTCTTAACGAAGTTCCACCGAATTATCAGCAATTATCGGTCCTTCGGTGTAATTCTGTTAGCCAGCCTGAAGTTGGAAAAGGCGCCAACTAAAAGCGTGTTCCATCAAAAGGTCAAATCAGATTTCAACCCCGACCGTCCAACCTTGAAGACTCTCGATTAAATCAGAATTTTCTCTTTAGCGCCTTCTTAATACCGTCGTTACAAGAACAATAAAGAACGACTCGTATATTCTCGTCGAAATATTCTGGTTCAATACCTTCGACATCGTGGAGAAATGTAAGAAGATGAAGGCATTGGGAAGTCTGTAAAGGAACCACGAAATTTTCGCTTACACCCCATGTGACATCGAATCGCTTCGAGCTGAAATTCTTGCCATTGGCGTATACTGCGATGTAATTGAGAATTTTTGAATTTTAGTTTGACTTTAGGATTTTGGGGTTTTTTAAGATTGCAGGATTTTAGGATAATGGGTTGTATTAGGATTTT
Source organism: Megachile rotundata (assembly GCF_050947335.1). Taxonomy (NCBI): domain Eukaryota; kingdom Metazoa; phylum Arthropoda; class Insecta; order Hymenoptera; family Megachilidae; genus Megachile; species Megachile rotundata. The sequence goes on along the minus strand of NC_134991.1, from coordinate 5,639,745 downwards.
CGGATGTGATATTAGGATTTGGGGAGTTTACGATGTTGCAATATTAGAATTTAGGGATTTTTGGATTTTAGGATTTTGGTACTTGAAGGGGTTGAAATTTTTTAATTTCTGAATTTTAAGAATTTTGGGATTTTATGGTTTCAGAACTTAAGATTAAGATTATTTCAGAATTTTTATATTTGAATGTTTTAGGTTTTGGTACTTGAAGGGGTTAAAAATTTTAATTTCTGAACTTTAAGGATTTTTGGATTTCATGGTTTCAGAACTTGAAGGATTTAGAATTTTGTGTCAAAGAGTTTGAAGCTTCAGGACTTAGGTACTTGATACCTGTACAATTTTGGAACATTCTAAAATTGCAAAGACTAATTAAAATCAACTCTGCCTTCGAACGAATAAAAGAATCTGAAACTTCAGGACTTAGGTACTTCATAACTGTACAATTTTAAAACGTTCTAAAATTACAGACTAATTAAAATCGACTCTGCCCTCGAATGAATAAAACTTTCTCAAATCCTTTCCTCAAGTTGTTCTTCCAAGTCGTTCAAACCAAGTTCCACAATAAATACACCCATTTCATACCCAACAAAAGTTACGCCAATGACTGTAACCGATCCGTTTGTAACCCCAGATCGGTTGATTCCGCATTCACAATAAAATTGCCTTTCCTTCCCGACTGTCTCAAAACTCGCGATTCCCGCGATCGTATACACGAGAAATCAAGAGAGCCCGAAAGAGCCTTCAGCTTGTAGAGAAGGTGAAAACGTTGAAGAACTTAACACGCGACAAAGGGTGTGGACGAAGGTAAGGGTGGAGGGTGACACGGGGTTATGGTGGAAGGAGAAACATACGTAAACACATGTTACACTTGGGAAAGCACTTCTGTTAGAGGGTCTCTTTCTAAGAGACGGCTTATAACGTGCCAGACGAGGTGAAGGAAACGTCTCTTACTTCTCGAAACGACGTGTGGCGACAATTCCATTGTGCATTCCATTCGGTCGGCCGCTTTGAGATACAAGCATGCACATTCTTTGTCCCAACGAGCTACGAGGAAGGTCAGACCACGGAGGGGTACGAGAACGATCTATACGGTGCCACGAAAGGAGGATTAAAGGTAGAGAGAGGTATTTTGACACCCCGTATAATGCCACGACTGCGGGGTGCACCCAATTAGGTAACGTTTGGGGCGTGAAGGGCCCACTTTTGCCGCGGGAATAAGATACTAAACTATCTCGTGAACGCTGTATTAACGCGGACTTTCAATGCACCGAAATTTTCATCCCTATTCAATCGTTTAGGAGCTTTCTTAGAATGGAGATGTTTAGAAACATTTCACCCTTATTGTGCCATTTTAAACAATGACACTTCAAGCATGTTTCCTTACAAGCTTTGTAATATTTCGCCTCCGTATTGTTAAAGGAATTTGCAGACAAAAGATAATACCTCGACAAAATAAAGTTGGCTCTGAATTAACCCCTTGCACTATTTTTAAGAGTGACGTAATCGTACTTTGGTGATGGTGGATTTTATTCGAATTTTTTATACAATTTGACTTGTTGATTCAATTTGGAGATCAAGTCTAATTATTTGAATAGACGATTGATATCAGTTGAGGCAAGATTTTAACTTTCCTTGTCTGTTTTAATATTGTAGGTGTAATTAGTTGACGAACCTAACAAATACATTACAACCCCCATGGACTTAATGAGTTTCTATGACACGTGTTATTTTCTTGTTCAATTATCAAGACATCGCAAGAAGAAGTACTTATTGAATAGCCAAAAATGTGTATTTATTACAAAACTAAATGTTTACTCATTAAAAATTAAATTATCGTAACAAAAACAGTGTTGAGCAATTTATACCGCTTAAAGTATAAGAAAAATTTTGTCAAGTGTGACATCATGTATTTATTGAGCAAATCATTGACGAATGTTCCAAAGCGTTATAAAAGATAAAAAGTAGGGTCCGAGCAGTGACGTATCAAGTAAAGTTCACCGGGTGACACGATTCTTAATCTCGCGGTCGAAGGAAATTTCCTCGGCAGAAGCCCGGTCCCGAAGAAAACGCCCCGAGACGATCGACCAATGCAGCATCGTTCCAGCGGGAAAATAATGAAATTTGCAGGATAATCGGTAGGCAATTCATAGTCGCTGAGTGGTTTCTATTAAGGCTAACGACAGCCGGCACCGAAAGGGGCTCTACGAGCACCCGAAGGAAGACAATCTCCCGTGAGGAGATGGGCCTTTTTTTTTCATCCCCGTTCGCGCGCCTCGGCTTCACCTCCTCTTGATCCTCGTCACCACCGCCAATCGCGAGGATCTATTTCCTATCGGCGGACCCGTCTCTTTCTTTTTCGCCTCTTTGCTCTGCGACACGATTTCTCCTCCTGTTGCAACCCCACTCCGCCTCCTTTTATATCTTCTGTACTTTCTCTATCTCGCTCTGTTTTATGCAGTCTCTTACTTTGACTCATCCGCTTCTTCTCTGCCTCACCTGTGGAGCTCACGGCACTCAGGTTGGAAGCAGGCGTAAGCGGAATCGTCGGAGAGTTGATTTTAGGTCGGCTAATGTCGTTTCGCTTTTAATGAACTTCTACGTTCGTTAAGTACGTTTCTCCATCTCCGTCTTCCCAATACGACTTCTACTGCATCTGATTGGTACGATTTTTCTGTTGGACACTTTCGGGGGATTTTAATGAAATTAACACTGGAGGTTTCTATGGGCTTTGATCGTTTTGCTGGTAATATGTTTTACGGGATAGTGATGATCTCTGGGAAATTTCTGCATTTTATGGTAGAAACTTTCTTCTGGAATTGCAATGTGATAAATAAAAATAGGGATGTGGTATGAATGAGACATTGTGGTAAGATTAGTTTGGACAACTAGACTAGATGTCTATGTAGTTGACTTTGATAATTTATGAACTTGGGAATTTAGAGATCTGGACAGTTGAATATTTGGAAATGTAAGAATTGAAAGATTTAGAGGGTGGAGAACTTAAAAATCTGGGGTGTAGAACTTGGAAAAATGTAATTTAAGAATTGCAAGATTTAAGAATTTCTGGACTTGAAAATTGAGAATGGCAAAATTTAGAAACGTTAGAAAGTAATTTCTTACAGTCGGTTCACTATACAAGAACAAGATGTCGCTACTATGGTGACTCGAACCTGAAAAATAAAATTATAAAATATATTTCTACGTCAAAGATGCGTTCAGAATATCAGCGACACTTATTGTCAGACTGTCGACTATCTTTCCCATATCAAAATTAATTCTTTTCTGCCTTTCTCTTCACATACATCACACACGTTACATATCCCATAAGTACTGTACAAGTAATTTAGAATAAAGGTAAAACATACAGTTACAAGTTTCTTCACCATTTTATAAGATGGCCTTCCTACCGTTTCAACCGAACGCCGTACCGTCTCGCCAAACTAGATATTAAAATAATTTATTTCTCACAAGATACGTTCCATCTACCGACATCTTGTCTATCGCTACTTCGTTATCAACCAGCAAGAGCGCAGCATCAGCGGATTTCGTCAAACCGATTATCAAATAAAAAACCTGAAGTCAAGCATAACACGTCTATCACGAATAGATCTCTTTTAATCGTACAATTTTCGAGACGCGGTCGAGGTCTATTATCGATAATGCTTTAAATAAGATCTACTGTTGCATCATGCACATGGAAAAATATCCCCGGCTAATGTGTATTGTCGATGATAATTGATAAGAATTGCTTATGCAAGTTTTTACGTAATCGCATCCCGGATTGATCCTGAGAAATTCGCGTCACCGTTAAGGTGTCACCTTGTCGCGGCAGGCTTGTCAGCTGATAACCTTATAATTGTAAATTAGTCGCTCACTTTCGCTAATTACTCCTTGGAGATAATTCAATCTTTGACCTCGTATTCCCAAAAATTGTTGATTATGATTATTCAAAAAAGATTGCATTTTTTTTGGTGGGTCATAGGTTACAAGTACATTGAACTTCATAGGATCTCTCCAATTCACTCTCTAAGGTTTTCTTGGATTATACTTACTTTTCTGAGGAAATCTCTGATTTCTGGAGTTTTTGATTTTTTAGGAGTAAGAGTCTTCGCTAGGTCCTCAAATTTTTTGTATAATTTCCCTAACTTGATATTTAGATTTTCCTATAATTTTGTTAGGTACTCCAAAGAGTAATTTGAGTCATTTCTCCAATGAGATTTGTCAAGAGTAAGAATTTTTAGATTCTTCAGAATCTTTAGATCTCCATAACTTTTCGTAAGTCCCCATCTAACCTAACCTAACTCTCCAAGTTCTAAGCAGTTTAATATCCCTCAAGCCCTTCCACAATCCTAGATATTCCCTAGACGCATAATCACGTATTGTTTTCGAACGTCTCTTGTCCCGCCGTTATCGCGTGACGTCTCAGCAAAACGAAAACTGAAAACGGGATAGCAAAGTGACACTATCGGGCTGATTTACAGTAATCATGATACTCTTCTTATTGGGATTCCTTCGATTCAGTTATTTAGCGTCATTGAACTCGAAATATTCGTACATCATCGTTGCGATATGGAAAGTACAGAACTTATGGAGTTCTAATCGAACGATTAAAATGACGGACGTTACGAGTACCGTTTCCTCGTTGTTATACAATCGATTTATATATAAACTGTCATTCGCATATTTTGTCTAATTACGTAATTGCGGATTACGGGTGATAGATACGGTGTTATTTTGCATAATCAAATGGTTTTATTATCGGAGCGATACGTTGGTCACGTTATACGTTTAATTCTATATAATAGAATGTGTAACCTTTCAACCTTTAGCGATTAACGGGGAAACAATTATTCTTCAATTGCAATTTCAATTGCAATTACTTCATTTTTATAGTCAAAAAGAATTCACTGCTGTGAAAAAATATTTCTTATTAACTAAATCTGCAAGAAATCTTCCGCATTCTGAAATTTCTCAAATCCTTCACTACTCCTTCAAGTAAATTCTTTAAGCGATTAATCTCTGAATAAAATTTTCATTAAAAGATGAAAATCTTTCTCACAAAATCTACAAATTCCATCGATACATAATTTTTATATACAATAAAATTTCTTCCGATTTTCATCCACTTAAAAGCCTTCAACACTAAAAGCCCGTTAACAAACTTACGTAAAAAGATTTCTACATCAAATTTTTATCGATTCGCAGTTTAAAAGTAGATACGACTCGTTCATTAACGTGTGACACAAAAAAGCGGGCCACTATTTTATTCTTTTCTAGTTTCTTCTGTCTGACACATGTTTATGTATATGTTAAACGAGTCGTACATAAACAATCGCAGTCTAATTAAGTTAGGTCAACCGCCTCGTCTGCCGAGGAAGATGATCACGAGGAAGGAACGAAGCCAAGTAAATCCTCGTCGTGTCTTGCATCAGAACATTGCTTACGAAATTTCATGTATTAGATTAATGCGAGGCAAAAATAAAGAAAGTGGCGTGCTCCCAAGTTTCTTTGGTGGGAGTTGCTCGTCTCCGCGAAAGATACATACACTGTCTGCTAAAAGTTTCTGATAACTGCGAAACACTATAATTATTTTAACTCGTTCGATTTTACGTTGATCACTTTTCTTTTTATTGTAAATAAAATTACATTTGGAACCTGTTACTGTGAATTTCTGTAGAAGTTATTCATTTTCAAATTTATTTTATTTTTGAGACTATAGAAGATCTGATAGAATTTTTATTTGTCGTATAAAATCAGCTAATATTGTTTTGTTCAACGATGTGAAAAACGATCTTAAATATTTTCTTGTAAAAACGTTCTTAAATGTTTCCTGACGTTTGCAAAAAATTTTTGAAATCATCTAGAACATATGTGTTTAAGCAGCAAAATAAATATCGGAATATAAAAATAATTTTACTCAAAAATTCATGAATAATCTTGAAGTCACAAGATGCCAGTATAAAATGTAACAACAATATAAAAAAAATATACAATATGTAAAAAAAATTACTGAATAAAATACTAAAATGACCTAATAAAAGTTCCACTAAAAAATTGTCTATTAATCTACTAAAAATTGTATTTGTCAAAATATTCCAGCAAGCCAGAAGAGGTGTAAATTGTTGCATCATGAAAGTGTTGAAAAAAGCTCGGTAACTGGAAACTTTCGAGCATCGATGTACATACGTCAAACGTAGCAGCCAATAAAAGAGAAAAAATTTATCAAGCCAGATTAATTATCATTTATTTCTCAGCCCCGGCACGAGAATCGAATGTCACGGTTCGTCGACGATCTATCGCTAATCGTCCTTCTTGCTCGACTTGTTGCTCGATCAATAATCGATTGGTAGCTGAAGGGGAATCTCCACGTCCTCGTCGATTCGTATCGTTCGACGTCAATCGTTTGTTTATCGACGTTTCCGTGACTTCTCGCGAATATAGCAATATTTTTCAAACCCTCCCTCATCGTTGAAAGGCGAGGACAAAGTGGCAACAAAGACTCTCTGCCGCTTCGATAACATTGTAACAATCGAACAAGATGCATTTTTCGTTCAAGAAACAGATAAGCTTGAAGACGAAACAACATTTCGTAACAAGCGATTAATCTCCTGGGCGGCCATCTTGCAGAAAAATGTTACACGAATTTTCGACCAAATTTCCATAACATTCTCTGTCATTAAATTATTATTTCATGAAGATATCATTAAATTACTTTGGTCCATAAGAGAATGATGTAATTTTAGTCGACCTTTTTCTAGTTTAAACTTTTTCTATTTTAATTTAATGTTTAGACATGCAATGGAGAGGTTTCGTGAGATCATGAGGAAAGTGTCTGACGCTTTTCGGAAAAATTCAGCGACGAGTGTCGGGGAAACCGGGTCAGTGTCACTGTCATTTTCGTCATTCATTCATGCCGATGTAAACGCTGAACAGAATTACATCATGACTGGCAGATATTGCGAATCTTTCGACAGATGTTCTCGTCGCGTGTGATTCTGATTCACCGACAAAAATCCCACGATTCAATTTTTCTTACATCCAAAATTTTCCCCGAATACTAAGAAATCGCTTAATTCCCCTCTGGTCTCGTTTTCCTGCGTAGTTGCGTGAAGAAAATAAATTGCTTAATTATTTACCAAAATATTCACCGTACGTCATTCGTGAAGTTATTGTACGAAGTTTGTTTACTACGTCACACGATTATAAAGAGTAATAATATTATTACAATTGCTCGATAGTGTTCTATTTTAACCATCCTTATTTTATGTAGGTCGTCCATTTTGTTTCGAGGAATCGTTTTCACTCGAAAACCTTTTTTTATTGATGACAACGTATTATGAATGATCGATGGGAGTATTAGTAAACACATCTGAACACGCGTGCTCCTTTCAGAACGTGTTAACGTTATCTGACGCAACCAAAGCTATCGCTAAATATAAAAGCCGGGTAAACGAGAAGCGCTGTCAGTGTTGATAGTGGTAGCGTTGGTATTTCATGAAAAAGAATGTGTTGTTAACCGGCGCACCTTTCGTTCGACTATTTCTTTGTCACTGTGTTTAGTAAATTCAAGACGAATTTCAGTTAGTAATTTCAGTTAGTAATTTCAGTTAGTAAAGGGAAGAGTGCTAGGTAAATTGTAAGTAGTGAATCCCTTTTCAAGATGCATAAGAATAAGGAGGAATTGAAGATGGATTATTCGTTGTTTACGAATGAGGTGTCCAAGCGACGACGATCGGCGACTACCAGGGAATTAAGTAAGATTTTATTGATGATTTTTGGTATTATATGGGGAACTTTTATGGGGAACAGTGACAGAAGAAAGTTGTGAATTTGAAATGATTTTATTCTAGTGTTCACTGTCATCAAGCTTTGTATCGTCACGCGTTATATTTCCACGCTTTGTAATTTCCGGGGGTCATATTTTCTACGTGCAGAATTTTCTATGCATTGTACTTTGTACGTGTAGAATTTTCGAAGTATTGTATTTTCTACGCGTGGAATTTTTAATGCGTTGAATTTTGGACGAATTATATTTTCTATGCGTTGTATTTCTCAAGCTTTGAATTTTCGACACGTTGTATTTCTCAAGCTTTGAATTTTCGACGCGTTGTATTTCTCAAGCTTTGAATTTTCTATGCATTGTATTTTATATGTGTAGAATTTTCGAAGCATTGTATTTTCTATGTGTAGAATTTTTGATGAGTTGAATTTTCTACGCGTTGTATTTCCACGCGTTATGTTTCTACACGTTCTCCTTTAACTTTCTGTATTTCCACGCTGCGTATCTCCACGCTCCGTACCTTCATGCTCCGGATCTCCACGCTTCGTATCTCCACGCTCTGTATCTCCACGCTCCGTACCTTCATGCTCCGGATCTCCACGCTTCGTATTTCCACGCTCCGTACCTTCACACTCCGTACCTTCACACTCCGTATCTCCATGCTCCGTATCTCCACGCTCCGTTTCTCTACGCTCCATATCTCAACGCTCCGTATCTCCTACGCGTTATTTTCGCCAAACGATTTTCTATATTCTCTACGCACTGTATCTTCGCGTATTGCATCATCAAACCTTCCTACGTAGCAGTAGAGTCTACTATACTTAATACTGAGATTGCAATCACAAGAAAAACTAAAATTTAATGAAAAAACAGAAATTTGATAACAGCTTCTAAGTAATTTTTAACGATGTATTACAGCGAAAATAGCGTACTCAGCGCCCAAAACCCTGGTATCTCTCGCCGAGGGAATGCCAAACGAGGAGACGTTTCCATTCACAGAAATTTCCATCAAACTTAAGGATGGATCGTCTTTCACCCTCGACGATCGAGAATTGGGTGCTGCGTTGCAGTACATTCCTACCCAAGGATATCCACCGCTTCTTCAGGTAAGCAATTTCATAATATCATAGCAACTTTATTCATAATCAGAAAGATGCATAATTTAAACGTCGAGTAACATTTAAGAGAATCACTTTTGAATCACGAATATGCGTTGTTAAAGCAGTCTTTCAATCTTATAATATGATTGCTTCCAATATGTTTAACAACGTTGGATATTAAATTGATTTCAGACCCTGAGGGAGTTTCAGAGAAGGGCGCACGCACCACCCTTATGGGAGAGCCGCGATATTGTGGTGGTATCTGGATCTCAGGACGGATTAAGCAAAACTTTGGAAGCCATAATTGGTCCTGGAGATCCACTTCTGGTGCATGATCCTTTTTATCCGGGCGTGGAAGTTGTGGTTAGTGATTCACCATTTTCTGTTTACTCTTTTTTTTATTCCTTTTAAATCAAATATTTCGATCGTAAGCAATATCTTGACGAATGCTACACATATTAATTTTTAGAAAGTTAAAATTTTTAAATCCTTATGGATTTCCAAATTTTTTAAAGGCTTTACATTCAGATTTCCTTAAAAATCAAAGGCTACTTAAACGATAACCAAACGTTATCATTACACATTTATGTAATCTTTAAACGTACAATTTGAAGAAAGCATAAAATTAAATTTTAATTTTTATCTTGGTCATTAGTTATCGTCAACACTAGTAATTAATGTTAATTTACCTATGAAATATTTATTAAGTCGTTGCGTATGTTATGAGCATCGTTCAATCTATTCTGAAATTTCGTATGTAATATTTTAATAGTAAAATATAATTTGTAAACTAGAATAGGTATAGGTAAAACTCTTCCGGGTCACTGACGTGTTTTAAACGATCTGCAAAGTTACAGGTCATCGAAAGATAAGAAATCGGTCAACATTACAGCCACGCGCTGTTTAACAAACCGTTTAGATAGCTTGAAAAACATAACCTTGCCGCAGCAAATATCTGCAAAGTTCATCTCTCTCGCGTGCGCTTGATTAGCCTAGTAATTTTTCATCGACTTATCGATACATATAATAAATCTAATTTATAATACAATTTCCTCTAATCGGAAAGGGATAGTTTGTTCTTTAAACAATTATTTCAATACCTCGTTATCAACGTTATTTGATAAAACCATACGTAAAACAATTGCTCATTTCGCGTTACACTGTGCAAAGATTACACAAACAACTCCTCTTATCGCCGTTACATATTAACAACAGATAACAAATAGTTGACACAACATAAACGCATCGGGTTATCGGGTTCAAGATGAAACATATGTTCAATAAATATTTATTTAATTACAGGTGACGCCTCATAAGGCGGAGCTGATACCGATTCCGCAGGACGAGTATGGCGTTGTACCTGAGATCCTTAGAGAGACGTTGAAGAACAGGGAGTTATCTGGCAAGAAAATGCCAAAAATAATGTACATAAACGCCACCGGGACAAATCCTACGGGAGTCGTTATTCCATTGGAGAGGCGGAAGGAAATCTACAGGATAGCGTGCGAATACAACTTCCTGATTATTGATGATGATCCTTACCATTTCATGCATTTTGACGATGTGAGTGAAATGTTCAGATTTCCAAAAATTTTACGTCTTTTGACATCTTTTGATACTGAGAAGTTATATTGATACGCTTTAGAATCTGTGCGATAGATAACTGCGCATTAAATATCGACCCGTTAGATATTGGCGCGTTAGATATCGGAGCGATAGATTTCGATGCACAGAGTAGCCATGCGTTAGATTGCAACGAGTAGATTTCTCACGCATTAGATTGCAACGTGTAGAATTCTCAAGCATTAGATTTCGACGCGTCAGATATCTCCACGCGTCAGATTTCGGTGCATAGAATCGCCATGCGTTAGATTGCAACGCGTAGAATTTTCACGCGTTAAATATCGACGCATTAGATATCTCCACGCTTCAGATTTCGGTGCATAGAGTCGCCATGCGTTAGATTGCAACGCGTAGAATTCTCACGCATTAAATTGCAATGCGTAGAATTCTCACGCGTTAGATTTCGACGCGTTAGACATCTCCATGCGTTAGATTTCGATGTGTAGAGTCACCGTGCGTACGATTGCAACGCGTAGAATAGTGAAACCTTAGACTTCATCAAGTTTGATATCTCGATGCGTTAAATATAGACTCGTTAGTTATCGACATGTCAGATATCTCCCCGTGTTACATATCGATGCGTAAAATTTCAATATATAGAGTCTCCATGTGTAAGTTTGCAATGCGTAGAATAATCAAACCTTAGCTTCCTCTGCGTTAAACACCACCTTCTAGATATCGACCCGTCAGATACCTCCACATTGGATATCTCCCCGCATCAAATTTCACTGCACAGAATCTTGCATAAATTTCAACGCGTTGCATCGTCCTATACACATCGTCTTCACCCCCATAATCGACACAACAATCCAATATCCGCTGAAATACCATTAATACCCGAATTCATCCAAATTCTAATGCCATCGATCGAACATTAATCGCCGCATATTATAATACCGTAGCATAACGTTCCAATCATTTATCCCACATAAATGCAGTTTAAACAGCTGCACTCCACAGGTTACTAATCAAGTCTAAATCGAATCGTGTTTGCACAGGTGGAACCGAAGTCGTTCTTATCGTTGGACACAGAAGGACGAGTGATCAGGTTGGACTCCTTCTCGAAAGTGGTCAGCAGTGGTATTAGATTAGGATTCGTGACGGCTGCAGCTCCGTTGATAGCCAGTATAGAACTACACCTGCAGAGCAGCCATTTGCACGCGCCTACGTTATCGCAGGTTGGTAGGGTGGTTTTCTTCAACCCTTCGTTGGTACATTCTGGGGATATTCAGACGATGTTTCAGTTTTATCGAGGCACGATAAGCTCAAAATACTGGAATGGAAAATTTGTTCCAAATTCGATGGTTAATTTTGGGTCATTTGGGACATGAAGCAGTTCTAAGATATCGAACGGTATAATTTTGCTGACGCGAAATCGAGTTCAGGTCTACCTCCCTAGGTTATCGTGTCGATTTTTAGACGCTTCTTACAGTAGCGCTTTCTATAAACATGTCCAAGGTATTACGTCAATGAATTATCAGACGTGTACATGATCGAAATGTTTGTAACAGATTCGATATGCAAATTATGTGATCATATTTTTGATGAGAAAACAACTATACAGGAGAACCACAGGAATTTGTAGAAACTGTTATCAGGCAATAGACTGCAACAGTCAGAAATAATTATTAATTACAATAGAAATTAAAATCATTAAAGAAATTTAAAATGTGGCCATTTTGTATTCAACGATCTTTGACTATACAAATTATAATTAGACTTGAACTTTAAATCAAAATGTATTAAATATTAAATAAACATTTGTCGCGAGTGCGTCACCGTAAGTGCGTCCCAAGTCTAGCTCGTTAAAATACTGCAAGGGGTTAAACAACGAATAAACTGAAACTCGAGCCAATAACCCTAAACCCTAACAATCTCCCACTGTTGAATAATCGAAAAATCGAACGTTGAACAGTCGAATTCATCCTTTAAACTATTTTTTGACAGTCGAAGATCAGAACAGCCCTAATAAATTAAAGATCGTAAATAAAATGCATGTCACCGTATGCTTCGTAACGATATAATAATCGCGAATAATCGCGAAAGTGGGCGTCGGCCAACCGTAAATATTATTTTACCCGAATGACGAAATACAAGAAGAAAAATACTACAGCCACGCTTCTTGCAATTATCGTGTAAGCTTTGCCAACAGTGGCGCGTGTCCGCTCTTATCGCAAACGTAAACATGGTGATTGCACATTATCGTTAGTGATAGAAGCACGCGAAAGGGGAAACCGTTTTCTTCATGATCGCTTGCTTGTTTCTAGGTGATACTGTACAAGCTGATAAAGACATGGGGATACGATGGACTGATGAGTCATTTCATGGGGATCAGGTGTTTTTACAAACAACGGAGGGACGTTATCGCGGCGTTGGCTGAAAAACATTTGAGAGGTTTGTAGTTGTGTTTTGTTAATGGATGGTCAAAGTTATGGAGATGGAAATTAGCGGGTATGGGAGTGTGGGGTAGGTGTGTGGGGGTAGAGTGAGTTGGAGAGGTAGGGATTTGGGGATGTGGAGATTTTGGGGATATAGGAATTTGGGGATGTGGAGATTTGGGGACGTGGGGACTTGGGGATGTAGGGACTTGGAGACGTAGGAATTTTGGGGACGTGGAGGTTTTGGAGATATAGGAATTTGGAAACTTAGGGATTTGGAAATGTAGGAATTTGGAAACGTAGAGATTTCGGGATGTAGGAATTTGGAGACTCAGGAATTTGGGGATGTAGGAATTTGGGGACGTAACGACTTGGAGATGTAGAGATTTGGGGACATAGAAATTTTGGGGTCATAGAGATTTTGGGAATATTGGAATTAGGGTATGTAGGAATTTAGACACGTAGAAATTCCATTTAGTAATTTGGGGGCGTAGAGATTTGGGGGTGTTCGTATTTTGCGGACGTCGAAATATGGAGACCTAAAGATTTGGGATATGGAGGCATTTGGTAACGTAAAAATTTGAAGATACATAGATGTTTTTCATATGTTATTCCTCATATTCCTCCACATTACTCATAGAGACACTGAACAACCTATAAAGAATTGTGGGCGTACAAACTTGGAAATATAGAAATTGATGAATATAGGGATTTACAAGTACAGAAATGTAAATATAGGGACCGAAACTAACTGTCAAAATATATGCAAATTACTATAGATACAATAATCTAAACCTTGTTGTCCTATGTTTCTATAGGTCTGGCAGACTTCTCAATTCCCATGGGAGGTTTCTTCCTGTGGATCAAAGTACGAGGCATCAAAGACACCTGGAAGATGATCATGCAAAGGGGTGTCATGGAAGGTGTCATAATGGCACCTGGTGCAGCCTTCATGAGGGATCCTAGCAAGCCCTGCAATGCTATCAGAGCAAGCTTCGCTAAAGCTTCTTATGAAGAAATGGATCTGGTATGTTTTGATATAATACGTTGCACTTCAAAAGAACGCATAATCATCCGTTGTAATTAAGTACTGCTGAGGTTCTAAATCTACTCTCTTGTGTAGATTACAATCATTGTGTAGATTACACTCATTGTGTAGATGTTAGGATACAAAAATCATTGTGCAGATGATAGGATAAAACCTAAAAATTTTAAATGTAGATTTTCATCTTAAAATATAACAAAAATTACTAACTCAGATTAGAAAATCTTGTTTCGGATGCAACAGATTCCTTCTTTACCAACCGACGTACAAACTGTTACCAGCATTCGATACATTTACTAATTTTTGTCTTTCTGCTTCTTTTGCAGGCGTTAGAGAGGTTGGCGTACCTCATCAGGTCCGAGTTGCTCAACAATTATTCAATAATGAATGGGAATTAGGGTATTAGTCTCTTAGTTTAGTAGTATTATATCAGTTAAAAGTGGTGTACCTGCAGTTGTTCTATTAGCGACATTTAGTAAGAAAAATTCTATGACGACGATGCACAATACCATTCGCTGTTAATAAAGGTATCGTGTCATCAAATGTAGAGAATTTACCGACGGAGATAAAGGTAGAAAATTCAGAATCAATATGGGTGCATGGAGAAAATCTATCGAAATATTTCTTGCGCTTCTTGTTAGATGACTGTCAAATCAAAGTTTCCGAATTGCTTTAATATTTATAATTGTATATTAATGTTTTTGTACCATGTGTATTTTGTACGATCATCTTTATAGCAATTTTAACGAATTACTTTCACTTTCATCGTTTCATTCATCACTGTTTAAAAATCAATGTAAATTTTGTATGTATTTAAGTTCTGTACAAACGCGTGTATTTATCAATCGGCCAAGTATTGTCAAAACTTTAAACATTTTTGTAAATAAAATTGCATTATTGTACCACCGTGTTTTGCATTCCTTAACCTAACAAATAGAGGGTGTCTCACAATTGTAGGTCCCTGAAATGGTAGCTGACGCGATTCTGAAATAAGATTTCCATTTGCAAAAGTGGGGTCGAAAGCTTCGTTTTTGAATTATTAAGGAATATAATTTTTCGCTCCGTAATTTCCACGCGCTATATTTTTACGCGGCGTAATTTCCACGCACCATAATTCCACGCTCTGTAATTTCCACGCGCCCTATTTCCACGCGATGTATTTCTACGCGTCGAAATTTCTACGTGCCATAATTCCACGCGCCGAAATTTCTACGCATCGTAATTTTCACGCGCCATAACTCCGCACTCCGTAATTTCCACGCGCTGTATTTCCACGCGGCGTAATTTCCACACGCCATAATTCCACGCTCCGTAATTTCTATACGCCGTATTTCCATGCATTTTACTTCTACGCGTCGAAATTTCTAAGCGCCATAATTCCACACGCCATACTTCCACGCGTCTAAATTTTTACGCGTCATAATTCCACTTGCCATAATACCACACACCGTAATTTTCACGCGCTATAACTCCACAGTCCGTAATTCCCAAGAAATTTGTCTCGAAGCTGTCGCTCTCGCGTCTGCGGGTAATCTCGAGCTCTGATTGGTCCATGTTTTTCCTTAATAATTCAAAAACGAAGCTTCAAACCCCATTTTTGCAAAGGGAAATCCTCTTCAGAATCACGTACCCCCGATTTCAGAGACCTACACTAATTGTGACACACCCTGTGTAGGTAATTAATTTTATATGTGTACTATACATGTAATGCTAGTAATTGAACCAGCAAGGTATTGTAAACTAAGTTTAAGATCGTGTTGACCTGAAGAGCGAATGTGACCTGTAGAATGAGCGTTATTGGACGCCATTCTCTTCGGACAATCGCAGATCGTAAAGTCATAGAACTGACCTCTATGATCCCCATACGGAAAATGAAAGTGAACAGGTTTCTCACCAAAATCCCACTCCTGAAAATGTGGCCATTCGTATGATCGGCCGTATCTGTGCATCCCCTGTAACGGCTCCCAGAAACGTCTTTTAATATACACTATATCTTCGAAGGGCCCTGGGATTTCCCTTCGTTTCCCGCAGGAGAAAATACACACAAGTTGCTCGCCTTAAATCCGTCATTAGGTTTATATTAACCTGGTTCACCGAATTCTCCTTTCACCCTTGTCGCTGATACGCAAACGTTTATTTCGACTGGTGCGTTCTCTTTCTTTGGTCAATTTACTTTCTTGTTTTTTGGAGGTGAAGGCTCTTGCGTTTTATGGGGATGTGTTGTATCGACGTGTGTATTGTAGCAATGGGTGGTAGAAATTCAAAAAGCTTAAAAATATGGAAACTCGTCAAATTGTAATCTTAAAAATTAGCCACCTCAGATATAAAAAGAAAAAACCGAAAATATGAGAGTCTGAAATTAGATTAAACACCTCAGTATCTCGAAGTGATGAATAAAAATTGCGAACATCCAGTTGACGTCTGTCAACCGCAATTTTCTGCACTTATTTTTACTCCGATATCTGCAACCAAAAAAAAAAACAGTAAAGAAGCACAATATCCGAGCAGATGGACGGCAGAACTGTCATTCATTTCGAAAATATTCTTCATAGGAAATCGATATTAATGCTAATGAATGCACGGAAATAAGCTGTATCTTTTTGTTTATTCTCGCTATCCGCGAGGAAGGAAAAAATGAACATCTGTCACGTTTGTTGTATGAATTTCTAAAGTTTATTTCGAATCGGAATATGTCATGCAAGAAACCGCATGCTGGTTCGACGTCAAGAAAGCGTGCAGGCCGCGGGATACTTCATGGCTTATATTGCGGCAGATTAAATTAATTTCGTTCAATTAATTGGCAGTTAAGATGTTTAACGTTAAGTGAAAGAGTCTTTCTCCCCTATTTCTTTACGTTTCTCTTCTACCATCTTTCGTCCCTTCATCACCTTTTTTCGAGCAAAATTCGAATTCATTTTTTAAGATATCTATTTGATTAATTCGTGCTGAATCGATTTATACAGAGTATCTCACAATTATAGGTCCATGAAATGGTAGCTGATGGGATTCTAAATAAGATTTCCCTTTGAAAAAATGGGGGTTGAAGTTTCGTTTTCGAGTTATTAAGGAAAAACACGGGCCAATCAGCACGAGATTACGCGCAGACGCAAGAGCGACAAAAAAAGCCTACAAGAAATGTATATTCCTTAATATAAATTACTTGGAAATTACGGAGCGTGGAGTTATGGCGCGTGAAAAAACGACGCGTAGAAATTTCGGCGCGTGGAATTATGGCGCGTAGAAATTTCGGCGCGGGGAAATACAGCGCGTGGAATTATGGCGCGTGGGAATTACAGCGCGTGGAAATACAGTGCGAGGAAATACAGCGCGTGGAAATTACGGAGCGTGGAAGTATGGCGCGTGGAATTATGGCGCGTAGAATTATGGCGCTTAGAAATTTCGACGCGTAGAAGTACAACGCACGGAAATACGGCGCATAGAAATTTCGGTGCGTGGAATTATGGCGCGTGGAAATACGACGCGTGGAATTATGGCGCGTGGGAATTACGGCGCGTGGGAATACAGTGCGTGGAAATACAGGGCGTGGAAATTACGGAGCGTGGAATTATGGCGCGTGAAAATTACGGTGTGTGGTATTATGGCGCGTGGAATTATGGCGCTTAGAAATTTCGACGCGTAGAAGTACAACGCACGGAAATACGGCGCATAGAAATTTCGGCGCGTGGAATTACGGCGCGTAGAAATTTCGGCGCGTGGAAATACGGCGCGTGGAATTATGGCGCGTGGGAATTACGGCGCGTGGAAATACAGTGCGTGGAAATACAGGGCGTGGAAATTACGGCGCGTGGAATTATGGCGCATGAAAATTACGGTGTGTGGTATTATGGCGCGTGGAATTATGGCGTGTGGAATTATGGCGCTTAGAAATTTCGACGCGTAGAAGTACAACGCATGGAAATACGGCACATAGAAATTATGGAGCGTGAAATTGTGGCGCGCGGAAATTATGCCGCGTGGAAATTGCGAGGCGACAAAATTATATTCCTTAATAATTCAAAAACGAAGCTTCAAACCCCATTTTTGCAAAGGGAAATTTTATTTAGAATCACGTCAGCTACCCCCTATTTCAGGGACCTATAATTGTGAGACACCCTGTTTAGAAAAGGAAATATATTTTAAAAAATTTGAGTGCCAATGTAGTTGCATAATTCAAAATGCATAATTGCATAATTGTATCTGTTTTTATATACAAAAAGAATTTCCACGTGTTTGTAATCCTTTAAACTTCGAACGTTTAAATATTGATGACAAGTTCCTCAGAATAGAATCTTAAAACACGTAAATAATAATTAAGTATTTTTATCGTTTTCACCTTCTGCACTCTTGTGAAATGCACCGAAAAATTCTTTAATAATTCTCACCGAAATTATTTTCGTGCAAAATATTAATTCAGGGTCCACGTTTAATTTTGAATTAATTTTCATTCTTATTTGGACTACTATTCCTCCAACATGTATGAAGGTCTTTTATCTTAAATCTTAATTGATGCGCTATTTTAATAGTGAATTTTAACCACTTAAACCAATTTATTTGTCAGATGCGTCAGTCAAAACTAACTATTCATAGCTGTAATGTTTAAACAAACAATAAAAATGAAAATATTGTGAATATTTTATATTCAGCGATGCTTAATAATTCAAATTATAGTTGGACCTAAATTTTAAGTGTCATATTATAGAATCAGTAAAAAAATTATTATTTTGAATTATGCTGACTGAGAGTCACTTTTCGAGCAAAGGGTTAATCGTCGCACAAACTCAATTTCAATCATTACGTTTCACAAGAGGGTTATATCCAGCGTTTGAGGACTTACAGAAGATTCATAAATTCGATCAATGGTCCGGATATAAAAGAGCCACCGATCGACGTCCATCTGCCAAAACATCCCAAGATCGACTACCCATATAAAAATTTCTCAAAGTCACTCTTCAATCCTTAAGTCACCTACGAGCATTATTTTTACAAATCTAACCCCCAACCTATCTCCACCGCTGGCTTTCAAGGATGCGCGATACACGAAAGACGGGGGTAGACGGGTACAGAAAAAAGAGGAGAGAAGCGGAATTCTCGGATTCGTACCCTTAGTCGCGGCTCACGCTCGTATATAGCCGGCTACGCTTTCTGTCGTTCTTCTATTCGCCGTTGCCGCTCCATATAGCAGCTACGGTAAGGGGGTTATTCCCCGGGGGTAGGTCGGGAGGTGAGATGCGGGGGTTGCTCGAGAAAGAGGAGAGAAGGCTGGTTGGACGAAGAAACCGAAAGGAAGGATAGAGAGAAGCTGAAGAGTGGAACAAACGAGAAAGAGACAGTGGGAATGGGAGAGTACAGGGTCCTCCATAAATGCAGTCTCCTTAATAAAAAACGTTCCACGAAATTAACGTACTTTTGATCTCCCGTTCGATAAAATGTTTTACTCGATGTTTTTTCAAGTACCTTTAATAACTGTCGGGAGATTTCATACGCACAGAATGTTTCATTAAAAAAATATTAAATATAGATTTCGGATCAATTTGAACGGTGCCGTGTCGAGTGATGTTTATTATAAATTTAAGTTCATACATTTTTGTGCGCTGATGCGGCAGAATGCAACTGCAATTTCGGATCGATGTTTTCACTTTTTGGTTAAAAATTGCGTTCATTTTTGTCGATGTATTATGCGTTTATTGAGTCGTGTGTGGAGGGACTGCATTAGAATGCAACTGCACATTTACTGATTCAGTTTTGCACTTTTAATGCAATTTTTATTATAAAATTAATTTGAGAAGAATTATTGATTAATTTTAAAAATTAGCAAAATTAGAATGTATTAATAGAATGTTCAATGTAATAGTAGCACAATGTTTTATTATATGAGAATGATTTGGTACGTTATTGGTATATTATGGTATACAGTTGCTATATTACAATATTATTATCTGTATGCCATTATATGTATTATACAATACAATATACCACAATATATACCATAATTTGTATATACAATATACATTCACAATATAATGTACCAATTGTCTATACAATTTTATAATTTTATTTTATATTTTACAGTTGCATATACAATTGTTATATTATAATATATTATTCTCTGTATACCATATTACATATCATACATACAATACAATATATAATTTACAATTAGTATGTTTATACCATAATATACCATAATTTTCATATACAATATAAAATTACAATATAATACACCAATCGTCTATATAATTTTATATTTTATTTTATATTTTACAATTGCATATACAATTGGTATGTTATTGGTATATTATTCTCTGTTAAAAGAACGAAAGACAAGGCCATAAAAAATGTCCAAAAAAAAAAAAAACAGAAAGAAGTATCAAAAAAGAATTACTCAGATCATGATAAGAGTAAAAAAGGTGCAAAAAGGAGATGTTGTATATATAAACATGTAATTAGTACGTTGTATAGTTTGTCCAGAATGCATGAGAGAGCCTGTATAACGAACGTAGCTCGAAAGGAGAGGTTGGCAAGGGTGTGCGAGGGGTAGTGCAGTTTCGTGTTGGCATTACTCTTGATTTCCGTGGTGACGTCGCTACCTCGGCTGCCCTTTCCCTCCAGCTACCGTCTCTTCTTCCTCCTGCCTTCTCTCCTCCACCGTGTCTTGTGTTTTGCCGTTTCTATGTGGGGGCTACCACCCCGCCCATCTAGCCCGTTCTGATACGGAGAAAGAGCAACCACCCGGACTATCCGGCAGAGATAGATCCTTTCTCGCGCCCTACCTATATCGTCCTGGCCACGAACACAACCCCTGGTACCCTTTCTTTCTGTGTTGTCGCCCACGGAAAAAGCCTTGCCCTGCCCTTTCTTGTCTTCGCGCCCGCGGCCATTATATCACGGTAAACATCTCAACCACCCGAAACCGTGTTACAACGCCGTGCTAAAAAATTAACGAACACCGGCCAACTTTTTCACCTGGTCCATAATGACCTGCTGACGAATTAAATGACTGATAACGAACGGCTCGTTGGTTGTTGGCGGAAGAAAGTTTGCTCGATGAACACTGATTGACGGAGTAGATTAGAAATTTTACGGATATTATACTGATTTCGGAATTTTTTAGTTTTTGGATGGGGTCAGGGATTTTCGAAGGGTTTGTGGAAGAGAGAATTTGTTCTGTGTTAGCGGATTTTGGGGAATTTAGGTATTGGGAAATGTGGGAATTGGGGAATGTAGGAATTTGGGAATTAAGGAGTTCAAGACTTGGGAGTTGAGGATATAAGAATTTGGAAATTTCGAAACTTGGGAATTTAAGGATTTAGAAATCTAGGGATTTCGGAATTTAGGGGTTGGGGAGTCTAGGGATTTTGGAATTTGGAGGTTGGGGAATCTAGGGATTTAGGAATTTAGAGATTTGAGAATTTAGGAAGTGGGATTTTACGAAGTGGAAATTTTAGAATTTGGGAAATTAAGGATTGGGGAATTCAGAGCTTGGGGAATTTAGAATTTGGGGAATCTAGGATTTGGGGAATGTAGGAATTTGGGAATCTAGGTATTGGGGAATTTAGGAATTGGGGAATCTAGAATTTGGGGAATCTAGAAATTGGTAAATTCTCAATTCCTACACTTCAAGTATAATATATAATATATTTTCTATATTACAAACATATTACATATTATTTTCCACATATATATTAAAAATGTCCAAAATATTATTCCTACACAGTTTCATGTCTCCAATACTACCAATAAACGTCCACATTAATGTCTCTATAACATGAACAGAATTTATCTCGGATACAATTCTGTCAGATCGTTTTCAAATCTCGGAGAACCATGGATATTTATCTGCGATGAGTGGTTTCTTGTAAAACGATCGCAAATTGCATGGAGATTCCAGATGCTAGCGAAATTGAATTAGGATATCTTCTGCTTCTCGTTCACCAACTAAAGAGATCGATTGTGGACTCGTTCATTCGTTTTAAATGAACGAGTTACGTCGAGACGTTTGCTATTGGACGCATCAAATCTTCTTTGCTTCGAAGAAAAACAGATAACAAAATTATGGAAGAGGTAGAATTTCAAACAATTCGAATGATTGTATAGACTTATGATAATCATGTATTTTAAATATGGGTGAATGTTAAATTGCTGTGGGGGTTGATAATAATTATTATATTCAATCTAGTGGTTCATTTATGCTTGCTGTTGATAGATAATTCCCTGCGTTCGGGGCTCTAGGGAGGGGAGAATTACTTGGACATTGAGAATTTGGGTTAGGATTAGAATTAGGAGAATTAGGATATGGTAAGAAAATTTTAAGATTGAAATTTTTAGAAGGTTCCCAAACTTCCAAATTTCTAATTTTCACATTCTCCAATTTACTAATTTTCAATTTCCAATTCCCAAATTGTCCAAATCCCAAATTGTCCAAATCCCAAATTCCCCAAATCCCAAATTCCCCAAATCCCAAATTCCCCAAATCCCAAATTCCCCAAATCCCAAATTCCCCAAATTCCAAATTCTCCAAATCCCACACACCCCCAATCCCAAATTCCCCAAATCCCACACACCCCAAGTCCCAAATTCCCTAAATCCCACACATCCCAAATCCCAAATTCCCCAAATTCCACACCTCTAAATTCCCAAACACCCTAATCTCAACCTCCCAATTCCAAAATATCCAAATTCCATCATTCCCAACCATCCACTCTCCCAATTAAAAAAATATCCAATTCAAACGTCCGAATTCCCAATATCCAAGTCTCCACTTTCAAAGTCCTCAACATTCCGAAAGCCACTCACCCATCCCCGTAAGGTACATAAACACGACACTAAAATCACGTTACCCCCCGACAAAAATGTCCCATCTACCCAATATCCACAAGCAAAGCCGAATAGCAGTAAGTCGATTCTAGAGACGATCCTTCGATCGTCCATCGAGCCTATTTGAAACTCCGAAAGGATCGCGGAACAACGAGTAAAAGAGGAAGCGAGGGTTTGGATCGGCGCACAATATAGTCGCCGCGATTGCCCAGTAAATATCGGAGCGAGGTTATAGCCGGCTCCGCGGCCCGTAAACCAAGACATTAAATTTTATAATATTGCGTCCCGTCTCGCTCCCGTCCCTCCTCGACATCGGCCACCGGCGACCCCTCTCGCACACCTAACCTAACCCGCGGCCCGCTCGTTGTCGCGCTTGCTCGCACGCGGGCGTGCGCGTGCACGCCGTGCTTTTATTGGCTATTTACAGAGGAAATGGCCTCTAAATTAACTGCAGACTACCGGATTGCTACGTATATCGAACGGCCTCGTATAACGCCTCGCTGCTCTCGCCCGTTAAGATCAAAATCGAAATGACAGCGCGACGACGATTAATTTCGACCTGGCAAAATGGTGCCCCCTCGATTTCTGCCTTCTTCGGAAGGTGAGAGGAGTCGATACGAGGGCAGCATCGGGCTTCCTTTTAATTGCGCCCTGAATTTTTGATCGCTCGCTCGGAGAGAATTCGACCGAGGGAGATACTGAAGCCGAGGGCCCTGAGAGTTTTATGAGCACCGGCAACCTTGATATTGTTATTTATCGCTGTTTGATAGTGGTTTCGAAGGCGCTGCGAAGGGGTTGCTAAGGAAAAATTCTACTCGAGCCTGATCTATCGCTGGAAATTTAAATGTACATGAAGGACGGAGAGACGGTCAGAATAAACAGGAAGAATTTTGAAGTGAATGCATAAAAAATCTTGTTTTCTTGCAACTGCATTATCTCTTTGAAAATTGCAGACTTACTTTGGTTGAATACAGGACTTGCTGAACTTATGTTTAAAATGAAGAACATTGAAAACAAAAAATAAAGTTTGTTGTTAAAATTTAATTGCATGTGATAATTACTGAAGTTGGTGATAAGATTCAATGGTGACCTTAAGATATACTTGAAATTATTTTCAGATAATGAATTTAAAATAACCTTGAGATTATTTGCAGATAACTTTGAGATTACCTTGAGATACCATTACGGTTGCCTTAAAATAACCTTGAGTTAACCTTAAAGTAACCTGAAGATAATTTTGGGATTGCCTTAAGATAATCTCGAGAACACCTTAATTTAACCTTCAGTTGATACATAACCT
Source organism: Megachile rotundata (assembly GCF_050947335.1). Lineage (NCBI taxonomy): Eukaryota > Metazoa > Arthropoda > Insecta > Hymenoptera > Megachilidae > Megachile > Megachile rotundata. The sequence goes on along the minus strand of NC_134991.1, from coordinate 5,615,708 downwards.
CAAACTGATCTCAAATCTAGAAACCTTCAAACCTCAGACCAAAGTTAAAACAGAAAAGTTGACGTCCAAAATCGTTCACTTCAAATCAAACTTAATATCAAACCTATTTCTCAAAAATTAATGAGACTGCAAATAAATCGATTAGTCAAAGTTAATTTTAAACATGCGTACCAATATATCAATAGATAAATATAATGTGTGATAGTAATGCGTCCATAGATAAATGTAATGTGTGATCACATGTGAGACATATGAGAAATATTTTGTGAATTAAATATGGAAAACGATCAGATAAAACGGTGTAAAGTTTTCACGTAGAATATCGAAGCTGACAACACGGTGCCAAATAAATTTCATATCTCAATTAGTTTTTCGGCCACGTGCCGTCACGTGCCCAACGTTCAGGCTGCAGTTCGATCTGTGTTCCCCTTCTGGTTCTTCGACGGCTAGCAGGGGCGTAATTCAAACGCAAATATATTAAGTGTTGTCTGCACCAAGCTTCCGTTTAGTGTGTCGGTTTCATTTAGCCAGATAAGCATCTTTAGCTTCGACTGGACCCGATTCTAACTGACGGGATGAGCACGGCTCGACGAGTACACTGTTTCCGTCGATTAATTAAACGTACCTGTACCTGGGTGCGTTAGAAACTTTCGTGTTATGTATATTAAAAGAGCGAGGAAGATATATATTTGTACTATAGATTGTTTATTTTCTGTTGTTTTAATGAAGTCTTTTTGCAAATTATTCTTTTTGTTTGTTAATTGAATTTTATATGATATGTCATGTGTGATATGAGTGTACACATACAGGGTGTATAATAAAGGTCGGAACCCTTGAATATTTCGAAAAATATAAATTTTATCAAAAAATGTTTCAGACAAAAGTTGTAGGGTTTAAAAAGTTCTACTTACTGGCAATATCATTTTGACCTTGAAGAGTCACTGGAAGGTCACGTGAAGGTCACTTCAATTTTTTCTAATGGAACACCCTATATATTTTTGCATATTCTTGTAGCTTACATCGAGACCTTTTCAAAATATTATAATAAATGATTTTTATATTAATTTTTTTGGAGTTACTAAGGTTTGAAAGTTCCAATATTTTAACAAATTACAAAATATCTTACAAAATATTCATTTTTCAATAATGTTACCCTAATAATTTTATACACAGAATAATGAGATAAATTGACTGGCGTAAAGAAAATACACAATTGTTTAAAAAAAATAAATAAATTTGCAACAATTACAAATTTACGATGTTTCAAAAAAGCTATCTTTTGACATTGATACTGATCATTCCTCACTCCCAGGTACGCGGGAGTACAAGGGGGGGTTAAAAATTTTAAATAGAACCCCCTATTTTTTATTGCATATTTTTGTAGCTTATTTCGAGTTGTTTTCAAAACATTATAATAAATGATTTTTATATTAATTTCTTTTTGAGTTATGAGTTCATTTGTTTCATACATTACATCTTTTTCATTGTCTCAACGACAATACCAACTGGCGAGTGAGATATCATTTTATGTAAAAATACTGTAACTTTTAAGCCTCATAACTCCAAAAAAATTAATATAAAAATCATTTATTATAATGTTTTGAAAAGGTCTCGAGGTAAGCTACAAGAATATGCAAAAATATATAGGGTGTTCCATTTAAAAAAATTGAAGTGACCTTCACGTGACCTTCCAGTGACTCTTCAAGGTCAAAATGATATTGCCAGTAAATAGAACTTTTTAAACCCTACAACTTTTGTCTGAAACATTTTTTGATAAAACTTATATTTTTCGAAATATTCAAGGGTTCCGACCTTTATTATACACCCTGTATGTGTATATTTAATGTATTAGACATGTGTATTATATTACATATGTATTTTGTATATTCGAGTATTATATTACACATTCTAATGCACATACTGTATCACACATGTGTATACATATACTTAATGTATTACATATGTGTATGTACTTAATGAATTACATATGTGTAATACATTACATGCATTATATAGTATGTTTAATATAATACTCAGATCATATAAGATACAATATAATTCTTACTTCAGTCACTGATAATATTAAATTAAAATTATTGCAGTAATAAATTAGATTATTTTAGAAAACTGTTTAAAGAGTCATCTTTAAAAGTACGCAGTTGAAATCAAATGATCCGTAACCACAACCTCAGTATTCCCAGTGCAAACACGATCAGTAAAGACATATGTTTGAGCAGTGTAATATATACATAGTTCCTGCTCGGACACATCGTCCTACAACATATTAACAGCTTAGCCGGTAAGCCTTTTATATTACATTTTTCCCTCTATGGGGTCTCCTAATCCAATGGGGTAGCTAGCCGCCCTACAATGCGGGAGCTAACATAGCGAACTCGAGCCGAATCGAAGTTTGATACTGTACGTGTATCGAGGAACCGCCATTTCTTAGATTTTTGCAGGTAAGCGATATTAGGACGATGGTTAATTGAGTATTGAGTTTGTGACATTTGGCGAGGATTGATGAAGAGTAGTAAATTCCCACATCTCAAATTTCCACTTTCTAAATTCTCAGATACCGAAATTCCCGCTTCCTAAATTCCCACTTTCTAAATTCCTACTTCCTAAATTCCCAAATTACCAAATTTCCAAATTCCTAAATTTCCAATTTTCCAAATTCCCAAATCCCTAAATCCCAAATTCCTAAATTCCCAAATCCTTAAATTCCCAAATCCTTAAATTTCCAAATCCCTAAATTCCCAAATCCCTAAATACTCATATTCCTAAATTTGTACCACCTAAATTCACACCTCTTAAATTCCCACTGCCTAAATCGACTCCAGACCTCGAAAATTTCCATATCCTCAAGAATTCACAACTCCAAAGTCCACAATAATTCACCCAAAAGTCCACAAATCACAAATTCATCTCCAAAACTCATAAAACAAATTTAACCCATTTTACAACTAAATCCACGGTAACAAAACTAGAATAACTAATATACTAATATACTATCCACATTTGTTTACCAACATTTAACAAGAATCGACACACAAAGCGCAAAGAGTTAACCCTCCAGCTTTTCCCATGAACATCGTCGATCCGGAGGCCAGTTTTCTAGGGACAGTCACTTCCTCCAACTTGACTTTGTGAACGTTTCACGCCCGAAGCCCCCAATTAAGTAGAATGACTGACCCGATCACGGGTACCGTGGATTTATTGTCTCGCGAGACTCTTTCGTATACGATCGAGCAACATGGACATAACTTTGTCGGTCGGCTTGTGTTTGCAAGGCGCACCCTGACCGGGGTTGGCTCATTGTTTGCCCTGAAACGCACGCAATGCGGAATCATCCCTCGACGCGTGACTTACGTGCCTGTAAAGCCAAACGCAGCGGGACACGCCGTATATCTTTCGCGAGATTTTCACTCCGTGAGGCAATCGACTTCATCCATCGAGCGTTTCATTCTTTTTACTTAAAATTTTTACACTTTTATCGTCTTAATAGATAAAATATGATAAATTTATATTTTACGATTACATTTTAATTTCTTTTTGAGTTTCTAGATTACCAAATTTTTGAGTTGTTCAATTTTTACGCTTGCAAATATTATAATTATTTAATTTGGAAATTTTCACTTTTTCAAGTTTTGCTGTATCATAAATTTCCACTTCTTCAAATCTTTGAATTTCTTACTTCTCGAATTTCTAAATTACCAAATTTTTTAATTGTTCAATTTCTACACTTTGAAATATTTTAATTATTAAATTTGTAAATTTTCACATTTTCAATTTTTGCTGTTTCGTAAATTTTCACTTTTTTAAATCTTTGAATTTCTTACTTCTCGAGAACGCTCAATACGATGATCGATTCTGAAGTTGTCTTCTTAGGTCCTCAGCGTTTCGTTCCATTTAGTTTTCTTTTATATAAAAACGATCGATGTCATGATAGCCTGATGATCAATTCTGAAGTTATCTTCCTCAGATTCTTAGTGTTTTATTCTATTCTGTTTCTCTTTGTATTAAAACGATCGATGTCATGAGCTCTTCAGCGTTTCATTCCATTTATTTTTCTTTTATATGAAAACGATCGATGTCATGATAGCCTGATGATCAATTCTGAAGTTGTCGTCCTCAGGTTCTTAGCGCTTTATTCTACTTATTTTCTTTTTATATCAGAACCATCGATATCATTGGTCTAATGATTGATTCTGAAGTTGTCTTCTTCAGTGTTCTTTCATTTTAAAACGCTCGCCATCATGTCAGTCTGATGGTCAATTTTAAAATTGCCTTCCTCACTCTGCTTGCTTACATTTTATTCACCTGCCTTCTTCTATTGTATGTTATAATCCGATCGACTTCTTGAACAAGGCTAATTTAAACTTTTTATTTTCAAAAGAAGTTGAAGATGGACTCTCTGGCTGTTAGATAAATTAAAATGTTATATCATGCCAATCATATACACCATTTGCAAGTAACACTGAAGATCAACGTTTAAATGTAAGGATAAACATCATAAAAGTTAATTACGTTTAAAATGTACAAAACTGATGTTTGAGGTTAGTCTGCAAGTTTAATGGAAGTTGAAGAACGAGCGTGCAAAGGCTATCACGATCGAGTGCAGAGTGCATCAAAATGCAGAGCATTGCATCGGTACGAGGCAGTAGTCAAGAATTCGAAGATACGAGAGGCTCGGTAATAAATCTTTAGGCGGGACTTAAGTTTCGAAGTAAATCTTGCCACGTTTTAGCAGTAAGTCCAGAGCTCACCGCGAACGGGATCAAGAATAGCGACTCGCTGGATAACAGCTTGCATGGACCAGCTACGTTGCTGTAGCGGCTGCGTAGTCCAGGAAAGGTGCTAAATCCACTTGTGACGAGTTTAAAAACGACTCTATCGCCCATACTGATGTGTCTCGGCCATAATCCGTCAAGGAAGCACGCAACTCATGCTCCTTTAAAACGTTCGGAGAACGTAGTTCGCTGGAAGTGCTTCTCGAACAGAATTTAACGACGGAAACGTTCAAAATGGCACTTGGCACTTTTCTCTTTCGGGGAAACAGAACTTACGTTCTGATATAGTACAGAACTTCAGTTCTCAAATTTTTTATTTCAGCCTAAACTTGGAATTTGGACGTTTGGAGATTTAAAAATATGGATGTGTTGAAGGTTATAATTTAGGAAGTTGGAGATTCAATAAATAAGATATTTGAAAATGTAGAAATGTAAAAATTGAGAAATTAAATTTAGAAATCCGAGAAAAGCGAAATTTGAGAGCTTAAAAATTGAGAAATACTATTTCAAAATTTTTAAATTTCAAATTGACCCTCCTTGCAAAAAGTACCAGAAATGTAAAACGTTTCAAAAACGACTGAGTAGATTTTTATGTATCGAGCGGAGAACACGTATCGCGAGAGGGTAGATTATCAACGTTCGATTACATTTTACAATAAATGGTCATCGCGTCGTAGTAAATCACGAGCGAATAAAACAACATAATTCGCGTCGTTTAAATTTACGTTAATACCGCGTTTCGAAACGATATACCGCCGTGCCACAACTAGATCAATAATCTCGTTATTTAGACGATAATAAATTGTTTTTCAATCGTGCACAGCAATCAAAGAATTATGTTCATTTCGCTGGTATTCGTTCCGAAACTAAGAGACCATAATAACGCGTATGTTTCGGTGATTATCGTGAACAGAAAATCGCCGGATAAAGAATTGCGACGAACTGGCGGCGTTGGTTGTTGGAGGGTGAGGTAAAGTTTGGCCAGACTAGAAGAGAGAACAACGTGATTTAGATATCGTCTTCTTGCGGTAATCAATTTCCATTAACGAAGTCTCGGCGCAGGTGGAAAGGGAAAGAGGTGAGGCGAGGGAAAACGGAAGGTGAAATGGAGATAAAGAAAAACCGAGATGCTGGAGACAAATCTAAAGAGCCTCTGTAATCGAGTTCTCGGCATTTTTTATCCGTACAAACAAGTTAACACTACCATTTTTCGATCAAATCATCTTACAATTTTCACTAGAATCATTTACATTTTCACTAAATTTGGCAGAAATTTTAGGGCGAAAGGTGCAGTAAAATCTTTTATTTGGATTGATGATTTTTTCCAGCTTTGTTGTGAGAGATGGAGTGTTTTGTGATTTACGAAATTCTGTAATTTATTTTTTGGGATATTGTTTTTTAGTGTTTGAATGGGGTTTGGAGTCTTTGTGTGTTTAATTTATTTGGTAGTTAGGTAGATAAATATTTAGGTATGTGGATAAGTAGAGAGTTGGACATTTGGACAGTTAGGTATCTGGACACCTAGGCACTTAGAGATCTAAGCACCTTGAAAGGTAGATACCCAGATATCTACATACTTAAATACATAGACACTTAGACACCTAGACACCTAGATATCTAGATAGCTGCATACCTACATACCTACATACCTAAACACTCAGATACCTGGACATCTAGAAACCTGGACTCCCTGATACCTGGATATCTAGATATCTGAACACCTAAATACCTGGACACCCAGATACCTAGTCACCTAGACATCCAGATACCGAGACACCCAGATACCTAGTCACTTAGATACCTAGACACCTAGACATCTATGTAGACACGTAGACACCTAGGTACCTAGACACCTAGACACCTATGCACTCAGACAGCTAGACACCTCAACACCTAGATCTCGAGATCTCACCATACGTGTATCTCCACATATTCCCAAATCTACAGATACCAGGCATGTCCACATTCTTAATGTCCACATATCCCCACATCTGTATATCCCAAATTCTTATGTTCTCAACATTCCTACATCCAACATATAGAATCTATACATTCACCAGATCTCTACATCACTAGCTACCTATTCCATATCCTCACATCCCCACATCTCCACATCCTTCCGTAGTTACACGAAAAAAATATTAAGATCTCCCTGGTCCCCTAAGAATTCCCCAAGTGTAAAAACTTGAAGAAGCGATCTCTTTCATTCTACAACACAACAATAAACAAATCCGAGATAAGGAGAGAAGCGTCGGTTCCGATCCTCTCCAGAACAAGTCCGTGAGCCGAGAAAATTGAAAAACTTCTCGGTAAAACTGTCCCGCCACTAGAACTTGCACTGAACTTAACCTGCTCCTTCTCACCCCTGGCTCAATACATTCTAAAAAGTAATTAAACTTTGGACACACGCAAGAAGAGGCTCGACCACAAGTTTCCGTCGAACGATTCTCAGGGGCGAGTCGCAAAAATGCTTGCAGCTGAAGTCTGCGACGAGCGGATGCAATTAAGGGGATGAAATAATGAGATTGCCAACGAAATGTTTTCAATACTGTTAGAACAAAAATTTGTTTGTTAGAACTCCTTTATTTGATTTTGTTAATTTCAATTTTAGAAGTTTGCGAGTGAATTTTGGAATTTGGAAGTTGAGGAGAGGTGAAAGGCGGGATGTTGGATTTTTAGAGGAGGATTTTGGATGTGAGGGATTTGGGGATTTGAGAGTTTGGGAGTTTCAGAATTTGGGGAGTTGAGGATTTGGGGATTTGAGAGTTTGGGGGTTTCAGAATTTGGAGAGTTTAGGATTTGGAGAGTTGAGAATTTGGAAATATGGGAATTCGGGCACATATGAATATGGACGTATGTGAATTAGGAATATGTGAATTTGGGAATATGAGAATTTGGGGGTGTCAGAAATTGGGAATGTGAGAATTTGGAAACATGTGAATTTGGGCACATGTGAATTTGGGCATATGTGAATTTGGGCATATGTGAATTTGGGCATATATGAATTTTGGCATATGTGAATTTGTGGATGTGACAGGTCTTTCTGCGCTACGATTGCACCTCACATAGTGCAAATAATTGTCATCAATAAATAATATTTGTTATCCACACATCTACATTTCACATCAAGCTTAAATAATCTAAAAATTCCCAAATTGACTCAAATCTCTTCTCCTCGCCAAGGCTTCACGTTACCATCCAATATTCATTTTCAATCCGCAAAACCTACAGTCACATTCCACCACAAGAAAAATAGACTTACAGCTCGTTTCACTCTGCAATTGTCATCAAAGCATCGACTACCGTTAAAGCGATCTACTTTATCGTTACACTGTATGACGCAAAATCCTCCCGTCAAAAAAGTTCAGCAAAACCGCGTTCGATACAAAACCCGCGTTAAAAATCTTCCTAATGAAAAGGTATAACATTTGAATCGAACAAAATGTTCATCTCTTCAATTTATTGTATTTTTAGCAACGGTAGCTCTCGATTAAATTTATAAAATCGAGGGAGAAAGGGTGGGTGAAAGTCGTGGTGGGTGAAGACAGAGGCGTGTTAACGGGCGAGGATCGCTGAAAATCCGGCGCGTAAACGGCGCAACCCGGGGATTGCGGCAATTAAGCAAAAGCCGGCCCTGTCGAGTGGCAAAATATTTGCAGAAACGTGGCATCGACGTTCGGGAACTCGTTGCTGGCCATAACTGGAATGTGAGATATGGCAGGAACTCGATCGACGTCCAAATGAAGCACGCTAGAGAGTCAGCAAGTGCCTGGTCGGATATTATAGACCTGTGAACGAGGCTGAGGGGTGGTTTCCGCGTTAAATTGAAACGCTCGAAGGTAACGTCTAATGAAAGCATACGCGCCGAGCTAATATCTACCCCACTAGAATGTAATAATTTCGGAATGGTACTTCAGAGAGAGGCTGTGCTTCTCTGCAACAAAGGTTTCAGCCCGCGTGCAGTTATCCGGAATCGCGAGCGCTTACCGGGTTTCGAGGAACCCGCGAAAACTACTACGCAGGGGTCAGGTATAGACGATTTATTAAAAAGTTCAGCCACGAGCGAGATCGACCCGCGTTGCCGTGCGTTGATTTCGTTATCGGCGCTCGAGCGCCCACGAGAGCGAAGGCCAAACGGAAAATCAAAATTTGCACTTCGAGTCGATTTCCTACATAACTGCACCGATTCGGACGCGCTGGGTACGCGTTACTGTTCCGATTCTACTACCTACTCGTTAACCAAATCGACGATTTCGACTGATTGAAATTGAGAGTGGCTAGACGATTTTGTTCTAGTGTTGGTTGTAATTGCTATGCAAATTTTACGTTGTTTTTCACTTTTCTTTTTTTGGGGTTCTGAAATTTTTGTGTGATTGAGGGGGTGATTGTTTTGGAGAAAATTTCTGTTAGGTTATTACTTGACTTTGACTGTTTTTATAATATTTGGAGAATTGATATTATTGTATAATATTTGGGGTATTTCTGCAATTTTATAATTTCAGGATTTGTGAGTTCATGGTACATTAGTGAATGAAGATAAAATAGAGAAGACCGATGTGAATTGGAGTGAAGTAAGAAAGTGAGGATAAGGGATTTATGTACAAATAAGGTAAAAAGATGATGAATATTTTGGAGAAAGTTATAAGGTTTGGGGAATAGGTATATATTTCTTTAATTTTTTAATTTCAAGATTTGTTTTATGAAATTCATTGTTTCATTGAATTCATGATAAATTGGTGAAAGAAAACTTTAAAAGGTTTAAAATTCAGATTATGTAATTTCTTGTCTGTAATGTTCATAATAGCTATTACCTATTATCAAGTTTCAAAATCCAGAAGTTTCCTTGAGTCTCCAAATCCATATGGTATTTTCAATTTCAAAAATTGTCAAAATTCTAAATTTCCAAAATCTCAAATCTTGAAATCCTCAAATTTTTACTATTGTAATTCTCAACAATATTTCCACATTCTCAGATCTCCATTTTACTAAATCTGCAAGTTCTCAAATCCTTAAGTTTCCAAATTCACAAATCCCCAAATCGCTAAATTACCGAAATCCTCAAATCACCAAATCTGCAAATCCTTGAAACCCATAGGTTTCTAAATTCCCAAATCCTCAAGTTCTCAAGTTCTCTAATTCTTAAGTTCCCAAATAACCAAATTGGCAAATCCTAAATTTCCAAAATCCCAATCTTCCAAATTCCGAAATCCCAAAATTTCTAAACCACAAAATTCCTGAACTTCCAAATCAACTTCTCAAAATTCCAATTTCTGAAATTTCGAAATCCCCAAATTTCCAAATCCTCAAATCACCATATCCCCAAATCCCCAAATTACCAAATTTCCAAATCTTCAAACCCTAAAAATTCCAAAATTCTCAAATCCCTAAATTCCCAAATTCCCAAATTCCCAAATTCCCAAATTCCCAAATTCCCAAATTACCAAGTTTCCAAATCTCCGAACCACCAAATTCCCAAATTACCAAGTTTTCAAATCTCCAAACCCCCAAATTCCAAAATCCCCAAAGCCTCAAATCCCAAAATCCCCAAATCCCCAAATCCTCAAATTCCAAAATCCCCAAATCCCCAAATCCCCAAATCCCCAAATCCCCAAATCCCCAAATCCCCAAATCCCCAAGTCCCCAAATCCCCAAATCCTCAAATCCTCAAATCTCAAGATCCCCAAATCCCCAAATCCCCAAATCTCCAATCCCTAGAACCCCTAAGTTCCCAAATCCCCAAATCCCCAAATCCCCAAATCCCCAAATCCCCAAATCCCAAAATCCCCATATCCCCAAATCCCCAAATCCCCAAATCCCCAAATCTCCAAATCTCCAAATCTCCAATCCCTAGAACCCCTAAGTTCCCAAATCCCCAAATCCCCAAATCTCCAAATCCCCAAATCCCCAAGTCCCCAAATCCCCAAGTCCTCAAATCTCAAGATCCCCAAATTCCCAAATCCCCAAATCTCCAATCCCTAGAACCCCTAAGTTCCCAAATCTCCGAATCCCCAAATCTCCACAAGCTCCCAAACTTGCAACTCTCTAATTCCCCAAAACCTCCCATACCAAACCCCAAATTTCCAATTTCTCAAATCCCAGTATCCCCAACTTCCCAAACCTCCACATTCCAAAATCTCCGTATCACAAAGTCACATAGTCTATCAATCTTCAATAAACGGTAGCAGTAATTGTAACACGGAAGGGAATTTGCGCGATCATTGAAGTATATTAAACGAGGAACAGGCAAACGTTCAGTACACTTAGTAAAAAAGAGCGAAAAGGGAGGTATAACAAGTAGTCTTTCGAGCTTGCACGTGGCTGTAATATAATCGCGCAACGGTTTCATGAAAATCTATCGGACGAAAGCTTTTGACGATCGACTGTAATCGTGTATAGACAGCCGAGCATTTCCGGAAGCCAGGGTTGAAAAAAGTTTTCAAGAGTTCCAGCTGGAGAAGCGTGCGCGTAGAATGAATTTCGTTGAAGGACCATTTCCCTGCGATTGTGTATATGTGTATCCCATCTAGACGTTTGCATCGATGTATACACTCGCGTGTGTGCACGTGTGCGTACGTGCGATTGCAAGTGCGCGCGCGTTCACACTCTAGCCGGTGGCTCGGTGTTAAAGAGTGGGGGCACGAGAGCATGTGGGTGCTGTAAGCACAAATTGCCACAAATTGGAGAAAATTGAATGAAGCTTACAGCTTAACGAAGGCACTAAATCCTTGTGGAACGACCTATCTCAACGTACAGCCCATTTTCGTGATAAGTGAACAGGTGTCGCTAGTGATGAAAACACACCATTGACGAATCGCTATTGACTTGTCGATAACTTCTCAAAATTCGGATCGTAACGTAATTCTTGATTCGCTAATTTTTATACATTGCTAAATGGTTAATCACATTTTTGTCTTTGACCTTTCATGAAGGTGGTCAAGCTTCTATAGAAAAAATCGAGCTGACTGAGTTTCACTTTTGTGGATTTTTCAGGACTCAAAAATTGGGAAACGGGTTGAGAGTTGGGAATGTACGAGTTTGGATATTTTGGCTTTGGAGAATTGATGTGGAAATTCTGGAATTCGGTGGACATAAATTTTGAGGTCTTGGAATTTGAGGAATATTTGATTGGGAAACTGAGAAAGGTGGGAACGTAAGGTTTTACACAAGAATTTGGAGATCTGTGAGAGGGATGTGAGAAGTGTGGGATTTGGGAATGTAGAAATATGGGAATTTAGAGATTTGGAGATACAGGGATTTGAAAACGTAAGAATTTGCAGACGTAGGAATTTGGGAACATAGGAATTTGCGAACATATGTATTTGAGCACATAGGAATTTGGGAAAATATGGATTTGAGGACATAGAGATCTGGGTACATAGAAATTTGGTAATATAGGTACTTCAAGATGTAGCAGTTTGGAACATAGGTATTTGAGGATATAGGAGTTTGGGAATATAGGGATTTAGGAATATAAAAATTATTTTTTGCAATGTAAACCTAGTGTTATTATAAAGTAGTTTATTATATCAAGAGATGTAATTTTCCAAGAATCGCAATAAATAAAAAAAGCTGAATTCAACGACCGTTTTTATCAGAAGAAAATGGGTGTACGGTACATCCGTCGGATTACGGTATTTAAAGCACATTTAAACGTTCTCTGTGGACTCAACTGGTTACAGTAGGCTTCCATCGCGGTTAACGGGCCCGACGCTAATATCTTAAAACGACTGGTCCGTTCGCGGAGCAAATTCAAGCAACTCTCGCCTTCTCGTATCTCCCCGTGGTGGAACAATATCGATACAAACTTTCTTCCCCTCGATCGAGAGGCAGTCTTTTATTGAAGTGCGCTTCTTCCACGTTAAAGACGCGAACGAGTCCGCGGGGTATCGAACGAGTGGGGGCCAGCAGAAGGGGCAGAAACATAAAGAGGGAAGAGACAGTTCCCTATTTGTAGCGAACCGGGAGACACTGACGAGAGCCCGGGAGGCGTGCTAGACGCGAAATATGTCTGGCGTATGTGGAGAACCTCGTACACTCCCTCGGGATTGTTATGGGGGCATTCCGGCTTCTGGTATGTAATATCAGAAATTCCTGTCTACCTGTGTGTCGCCTGTTGCCCGTGCACGTTGTTCCAATTCGAACGGGCGCGGACGGGGGCACACACGCCACCTCGCGAAAGTGGTATTACTTCTGCACGGTATACAGAGGCCCAGGGTGAACGACGTCCTCTGATACGTCGAATATTCGGAGAACGCAACTATGCGCTCTACGAGAAAAATTAACTAGCCGATGGGGATTTTGTTGCATATCTAATGCCATCTTTTTTCTTCGATTTTTCTGGTTACCTTACTTTAAGTCTAATAATTAATATTAAATATAACCAGCGATCTATTAAATTTTTTGATTAATGGTATTAGTCGTACCATTTCTTACAACTAGCTAACTGACCAATGGCGTCTAAATTTTAATAGAAGTCTACTGCAACTATGGGTGGATCTCAAAGAACATTGTAAAGCCAAATATTATATTAAGGGGGTGAAAATTGAATTCAGATACGTATTTAAAGAAGCACATTCTTATTAGAACCTGATTTTCTCTTCATTCAAATTTCTTCTCATACGTGTTGTATTTAACTGTTTTATACTAGTCAAAGTTAACAGGACACCAATTAAGGTATACTTTCGCTATATTGCCATGAACGGATTCCAACAGATTCAAATCCCAATTTCTGAAGTTAGTAGTATCAGATGAGATAAAGCGTGTGTTTTCAAGTATTATCAAGAATTAAATTTGAATTTTTGAAAAAAGGGCTTCCGGTAAAATGCGAGCACCTAAAATGGACCTCCGGTGGCATGGAAGGGTTGTTTTAGCCAGAGGCATCGGTTGTCTGCATTCGACACATTGTCAATTTACCACTGTTCGTCTCGCCTGTTTAAAATCGATCGTGTACACGTACATATGCCTCTGCGTGTTTTCGCCGCCTAAGTGTTTCTCCGTCGCTGTCATTCATCTTCTTTAACGACGTTATAAAAAATGGTGGCCAACATTTTTAATATTATTATCAAACGTATGGAGGCTAACGTCAGATTTTATTTGATGTACTTGATATTTGGGTAATTCGGGTATTTGGGAATTTGGGGGTTTAAGAATTTTGGGATGTGAGAATTTTAGGGGTTTGAGAATTTTGGGGGTTTGAGAATTTGGGGGTGCGAGAATTTGGGGGTGCGAGAATTTGGGGGTGCGAGAATTTGGGGGTGCGAGAATTTGGGGGTTTGACAATTTGGGGGTTTGAAAATTTTGGGATGTCAGAAATTGGAAATGTGAGAATTTGGGGGTGTCAGAAGTTGGGAATGTGAAAATTTGGGAGTATGAGAATTTGGAGACGTGAGAATATGGAGGTGTGAGAATTTGGAGATGTCAGAAATTGGGAATGTGAGAATTTGGGAATGTAAGAATCTGATGATGTCAGGAATCGTGAATGTGTGAATTTGGGTATATAAGAATGCAAGAGTGTGAAAATTTGGAAATTTGCGAATTTGGCTGCGTAAAAAGTTGAGACCCTAAGAATTCAAAAATTCCACAATTTATCCAATATTTTGTGTCCATAAATACTCTTACACTTAACCATTCCACTCCCAAAAATTAAAAATCCTTCTCTCCGTAAATTTATCAAAACGTAAAAATACGAGAATTGCCACAATTTCCTACAATCCTTTAAAAACTTTTTCTTACCAGATTTCGAAACGTATCGAATCGATGTAACTAACGTAATCAACCATATCGCATTGAAAATAGTGGCCATGCAGTGGAGACGACGACGAAGATAAAAATTACGAACGCAGAATATTTGAAATATGTATATTGTGTTGGTGGGCGAGAATTCCTGTGGCACGAAGCTCGAATAGTAGCGCGCATTCCCCGGCTATGTCTGTTTCATTAAATTGGAGAATTCCAGCGTATTTTTGGAAACAGAGGAACCGAGTTAAACCGCTGGTTACACCATTTTCCGTGGACCAACAGCGTTCGTTCGCACATATTGCCGCGATACACTCGAACATTTCGTCGGTTGATCGGTGATCGAATACTATGGTTCGGCAACGTTAATTATTCTTAATACGATTAGCAACGTATTTGCATATACGAATTCGAATGTTTTTGTTGCATTTGCCTGCGTTTGTTGCCTTCGATAAATGCAAAGGGAGAAGGAAGAAATAGATTCATTAAATGTTCTTCAAAAATTTATTAGAGTAACAAATAAAAATATCAGGAGAATTTGAGATTAAAAATTTTATTTCGTATTTAAAATTGTGTATTGTAAAATTAGTTCATTTCCTGTGTAATGTATTGCATGTGTTATGATTCAGAGATTAAATGTTTACATTCCGTGTTAATTAAACATCTTTTGAAATAACATATCAATTACAACAGTTATAACATAGTCATCTATTACATTTAAAATGTAGAACTGCTATTTATTAAATAATTAAAAAATTGAGCATGCAGTAAACAATCTTCTTAAATATCTAATTAAGTATCTAACTAGTCTCTTCAGCATGAAATATGATTTTGAGACAAGTTCCATAAAATGACTTCATACAGCAACATACGAATCGAGTCAAATAATTAATTGATTAAGAAAGTTATGTCGAATCTTCGAGCAGAACCATTCAGTTGCATCAAAAAGTACACGTCGTCAACCAGAAGGTGTAATTTCAAAATCTAATTCCTGGCTGCTCTTTCAAGTCGCTTTTAAAGCATGAACGTCTCTGATATTAACTCTGCGTTGTAAATTATTTTCATATTAATGCAAGAATGCCGAACAGTCAACCGACGAGGCGTTTCTGCCGTGTTTATTAAATTTCTTTGACATCCACTCCCCGAATCAATATGGCTTCTATGCGTGTCGTTTCTCGAAGATCTGCTTTCAACGTAAGAGCTCGCAATTTCCTTTGAAATTTTCATCCACCCGTTCTAACTGTATCCGTATATTAACCGTGCTCTACCGTTCGCCAGTTAAATAATCGACGACGAAAACAACAACTAATTGCATCCGATAAAAATGAATTTCGATCGGCCCGTTGTATTTCAACGTTTATTACTGATTCTTTGGTATTGTCCGGTGGACAAGTATAAATATTCGCACAACGATGGAAACAATTTTCTTTCCAACAATCGAATGTTTCCGATAATTATTCGTGTCGGTATTTGCAAATGAAATAAAGAAAGGAAGCTTTCATTGCAAGAGTTTCAATTATTATCAGCAATTCATCCCATTTGATTGCCCTTACCGATGTCTCCACTCAATCCTTTTCATTTCTACACGCATCAATCGGTAATTACAATATACTTTTAACTTTTCATTTTATCGGATATTGCAACTTTCTGCAACTACTTATTTTATTTATTATATTACAAATCTACAGTATTTTCTATCAGGTACATCAAAATATTTCTATCATTTGTATATAAGAATATTATATTTCTAACTCAAAATTTCATGCATATAACATTTATTGTCAGGTTATAATCACCTACTAAATTGATTTAAGAAATTGGATAAAGAAGTTGTTAAAATTAAATGAATAAAACTAAATGACTTGTCAAGAAGAATAAATGTATAACCTTAACGAGGACCATTAATATAAACTTGATTTTTCCTCACACAAAATATTGCAAACTAAGCTCAAAATAAGTAATGTTAACCGTGACTTTATTGAGGATGGATTAAAAAAATTAAGACATCAAGATAAGAATGTTTGAATAATACGCGAAGCGCAATCCAAGTGGTCAGACAAGTAGAATCAGACAGTAGTTACTGTATAACTTTTGAGCAGCATCAAACACAACACACCTTACTTCTATTATTACATATCGCTAATACCCTTCGAATTTATACTGCCACTTAAATACTTAGCATCACATGTGTTCAAATAAATCAATACAAAAAGTGTTGGTTTATTCAATAAAACACGAAACACTGAATCTTTAAATCTTACAATATTCGTACATTGAATACCACGATTCTTTAGAAATTTAGAAAAAGCTTTCCATTTTCCAATTTCTCAAAATATATACAAATCGAGGACACTCTCTAATCAATTACCGCTGTGTAATTCTTTCAGTACGTCATTCGGTTATTTGAACGTATTAATCAGCATAAGAAAATTTGCTAAAACCGTGCGGAAGTTAGGTTTCACCCAGTTTCAGGCCCAACGAGACCGTAATTCCCAATCGTCGAGATAAATGTCCCCCTCGAATAGTCGCGTTATACATCCCCCGGTGGTGGGACTCGAGTAAAAGGAATATCAAGTCGGAGTCGCGTCAATACCGTGGCGAAGTGTTTGCCGGCATATCGTCGCTGGCTCGGCCGACTTCCGTCTTCGCCCGCCACCTTATAAAAAGGGTAGCTATTGAATTAAAAGGACGTAGCGAATAAAGCGGCCGGGCTACGCGGTAGCGCAGAGCCGGGCCAGATAAAGAGGAAGAGGGAAAGAGCGAACGAGAAGAGCCCGTGAGAGGGTGGGTTATCGTTGGCGAAACAAGAACAGAGGAAACGTGGAAAAAAAGTTGGAGGAAACGAGAAGGAATCCTGTTCTCTCCTTCGCTCCTGTCTGGCCCTGGCGTGCAACTCCCAGCAACCCCCTGCATCCACCGGACGCCGTGCTCACCGGCCATAAAAATAAAATTTCAATAAATCTCCAGGCAGAGGGTAAGCTAGTGGGGCATCCAGAGGGCGGGCTACTCGCTCATTGGAGCTACGTCCGTGGCGGTTACCGCCTACCGCAAAACAGAGACAGCTAGACTACAGTAACCTGGATAGAGTTTACCTCGGATATGGACAGCCCCGCCAACCACCGTAGCCCGCCAGCTGCACACTCTGCCACTGCCGCTTCTCGATTTCTTTCCACCGGTTTTTCTCACCCCTTTTTCTTCCCTCTCAGACGACTCACGCCTCGAGCACTCTTCCACTTTCTTCCTCTTTTCGATTATTCCTCCACTCCGAATTTCTTCCTCTGTCCGGATCGTCACACCGGATCGATCTTATCGACTCGTAAACAACTTCTCTCTATACAAATCGTCCAAGTTCTCATTCTTTTTAATAATCCGACAGTTTACAAAACTACAGATCAATAAACACTCGTTAGCCATCAATTATCGCGAAAAAAATTGGACAAAGGTGCTCGAGGTATCGGCGATTGTTTTCAGGATCCTCTTCAGCTAGCTACGTTCCTGGCGAGTCTGAAGCACAGGAGCGATTTGATATCACGCCCACGAGGCAGTCGCGGGAGCGAGAAAGAGCTACCGAGGGCAACGGGGCAGAAGAAGAGGAGCGCAAGAGGGTGTTACGAGCTAGAGAGAGAGAGGGGCACCATCCGTGGATCGGGCAAAGTGGGGGAGCTCGGATATGGCAGCTAGGCAGTCCGCTGTTTGCCTTGCTGGGACACGGGCCGTTCCTCGGGCACATTCCGGAATATACCGCAACATTGTCGTGCTAAATCTACGCTAAATTCGCTGTATCTCTTGGTGGTTGCTTGAGCTTCAGCGGACGAAGCTCGCGAGGGTGGTTCGCGGTAAGTATTTCCGGTAAGTAACCCTTTGACGTGTCAATGGTACCCGATGCGGTTTGGATGTGTTCTCGACGGTGCCGACGAAAAAGGATACTTCTTGTGGATATTTCTGATCACTTGGACACGTCCATAATTATTTGTCCGGGGGTTGAAGTTGTGGTGGAGGTTCGCGTGTGTTCAGAAGTTCCGAACCTTAGAGCCAAAGTGTTCTTTTGCATCAAATTCTTCGGTTTCAATTATTTAACGGTGGAAAAATTGTTTTGAACATTTGTTCAAAAAATGTGACTTGGCTCTTGGGTACAGACAAGGTAGGGAAGTGAAGTTAATGATGTTAAGTCGCTTTTTTATGAAGAAAGTGGCACTTTCGTGACACGTGTAACAAAGAGATAGTAAAGAGGAGTTAATTCATAGAAATTGTTCAGTAATTGTATTAGCATATTCTAGGCATGACGAGGTAATTTCTTCTTAATAGACAGGTTAAACATTCCGGTGTTTGACACTTGAGGAAGAGTGAAATGTCTTTGATGTCAAACTTCAGATATCTTCTGAATAGGAATTGGAGGTAGTTTATTGTTTATATTTATCAATTTTTAATTAGAGTCATTTCGATGTTGAAGAATAGGTAATTCACTGTGTGTTATTTTTTATTTACCAAAGGGGTAAAAAGATATACGAAAAGAATGATATTCAGCAAATACAGGGGATAAATTATAAAAATAGAGCACTAATCTTCCCTAAATTAACCAGAAAATCAAAAAGTTAATAAACAGTTTTGAAGATAGGTTGAACAGCGACGGCAAATGATGGTACTTGAAACGTGATTCTAACTGTAGTTGCGATTAATATAATTCTTGTTACGTTACGTTTAATTAATTATGTGTTAAAGCACGATTATATGAGAGGATTTTTGTCAGATACGCGATGTTAAACATACATTTCATATTCGCTGAGTGAGTAATGGAACCTAATATCCTACACACGCTAAAAAGTATTTGCAAAACTTTCCACCACGCATAATTAATTAACCTAATTTTATCTATTTTAAATGCGAGAGGTAATAACGATATTTCAGAAGGATAAATGACCGCTTTAGTGTCATTTCAAAGTTTGTTTTGGAATTAAAAGATCGGTGGATCTAAATGCTTATAATTCACGTGTTATTTTACTCTATTTTTTTTACATGCATAAAAGACATCCCTTATTAAAATTTAAAGTGATACCAGGATAATGCGTCCATTTGTGTTTAAAAAGTTGTTAATTATGAAAGGACGATTCGTATAATTGCAGGCGCGAAAAAATCTGTTAAGACAAATAATTCTGAGCATAAAATATCTTCTGATGGTTATTTTACGAATGTTAAATAAATGAACATTTACAAATTTAACGATTAATTATTTTTGCTGACAATTTTCAAACTGCCTCTACCCGTCGGCGTCTGCTCTTTCAATAATCTTCGTTGCGAAGACCAATTGCAATACACGGTATCTCACAGTAATTCAATACACATTTATTTCCATCGAGATTCGATTACTTTAATTCTCACATTTTACCGGAAGTAATTATCCGCTGATTAAAGAACCTGTTTTAATTAACGTTTCAATTAGGATTATTAAATAAAAGAATCATTTATCTTTTGCTGGGGGTTTCACACGCTTCACTTTTATCTTGAATATTAAACTAATTAAAAGTTTTGCAAGGATTCGCTTTTCGAACGCTTTATCTTACAATCATTAAAATTTGTAGAAAATTTATGGCACATGTTAAAATATTATTAAAATGGCAGGTATTATGACAGATATTATTAAAATATTTTAGAAATCAAAATTTCTTAGTTCTTAAAATCTGGGAGTCAGAAATTTCGAGAGTTAGAAAGATGCAAAATTTTGATTTTTAAATTTGCGAATTGACAAATTTGGAAAGTTGTAGAAGTCATGAATTAAAGTATCGGAAAATGTGAGGTTTGAAAATGTTTAAACGCGAAGACAGGGTTCCGTATTCAAAATGGCGCAGTAAGAGAAAGTCAAACATTCGCGAAACAAATGGGAAAAGTGGTCTAATAAGAGGAAAAACTCTGGTCCGATAACACGTGGCGACCTGCTGTTCTCTCTCGTTCAAGGAAACCGTTTCTCGAGTTTGATGACCTTAATTACCTCAACACTGTTTACATTAGGCAGGAAGTTAAGGAACGATTTAGAGTTGGGAGCTAGTGGTAGAAACTGAGCAAAAGTGCGACGAATCTAACCACACATTGTTCTCATTCACGTTCGTTTTTCTAAATCAATTATTTCAATAGACAGACTTTAACATTTTCAATAACCTCTGAAATAGTTCATTTTATTTTTTGTAAAATTCTTTATTGGTACTGAACGACTATATAAATATTGTGTACAATTATCTTTTACTGTAAAATCAAAAATTCGGTTCTTGACACTCAAAGCAGTATGAATTTTAATAATATTGAACTATTAAAACAGTAGAGTGACAATACAGATTGAATTATTGAAAAAGAAACTAAATATTTTAATATTGAGACAATATATACAAGATTAAAAGACTTGTTCTTAATAATGTGTCTGACCACAAACGTCACATTCCACTGACATCAACTTTCCATCGACATCAAATTATTAATATTGAAAGAAATAAAAATTGCGACTATATGAACATTAATATTTTGATGCAAAAGAGAGTATATTCTGACGAAGATGAAATATTCTTAAGGGTTGAGACACTTGGGGGTCCAGTTTTTTGTAACGAGGCTCAAGAACAAATTTCCGTTCTGTAACAAGGCTCAAGAACAAATTTTCTTCTGAGAAAAAAATTATCAGAAGTGTCAGGTCCAATGTTAAGTCAGGTTACATTTTTCTTGGAAAATAAAACCCTGATTGTATAATACAGTCAATGTGTGTTACACTATATGGCAAACCACTTGCTCTAATGAACAAGTTTATGTTTAATCCCCCCAATAATTCACGTAACTAATTACATGTGTAATTTAATATTGCATGTATGTAATTTAAAATATATAAAAATGCAGAATAGCGTTTCAGGTTAACTTTGTCACCGATCTTCACACTTTGATAACATAGAGCCATCAGATCCACCATTTTTTCATCCCTTCGTGAAAAGCGCAAGGGCGGTTAATGTAACAGACGACTGGCGACCAAGTAATTTTATTACGAGAATTAATTGCATTTGGTGCAGTCGGGAGACAATGCAACGCTTTCGATTCCCGACGTCGAAACGAACGTGTCCATCACAACGTTTCCGGATTGAATAATGTGATTTATGAATTTATTAATCAGACGCTTTCGACCGTTTCGATCCGTCAATCGGCAACTTTTCAAACGCCCATCAATGCGTTTTTGTCACGAGACGTTGACTCGTGGATCATTCGACGTGTTCTTTATTGAATTTTTTTCTTTTTGAATGGTTTGGGAAAAGGAGAGGATAGAGGAAATAATCGAGGTTTCTCTTTATAGAGTCTTATCGATTTAATTCGATTAAAAATCCGATAATAGGAAGGAATAGGATTAAACAATCATTCTCGGAGGTAATGAGAGGCAACGGTGGAGAAGCAAACAAAAGGTCTGCCGCTAATCCTGCCTGCTAATCGTATATCTCGTTTATACATTTTTATCGGGGCTTGAATTTAGAGAATTAGATGGTTATGCGGTTTCTTTGCGGAACGAGTGTAAGGAATTTTCAAATTTCTAGAGCTCGAGGTTTTAAATTTCTTCATTTAATATTTTGACCAAATTACCAAATTTCATAAAATTCTCAAATTTTCTAAATTTCCCAAATTTTCCAATTTTTCCTAAATTCCCAAATTTCTCAAACTTCCGAATTTCCCAAAATCCCTAATTTCCACATTCCTCAATTTCCAAATTTCCAATGTCCCATTTTTCCCAATTTCCACATTCTCAAATTTCCAATTTTACAAACTTCTAAATTCCCTAATTTCCATACTCCCAAATTTCCAAATTCCCGAATTTCTCAAATTTCCCAAATTTTCCAAAATTGAAATTTTCCCGTTTCCCTAAATTTCCCTAAATTCAAAAATTTTCCAAATATCCCAAACTTTCTAGAAATCCCAAAATTCCAAAAATTTTCAAATTCTCAAACCCACAATTCCAATTTTCCCAAATTTCCCAATTTTCCCAAATTTCCCAAATTTCCCAAATTTCCCAAATTTCTAAAATATTAAAATACAGTCCTCAAGTACATTTCTACCAGAACATCACTTATTTTTTGCACAACAAGTTAATACTCATCCTCTTGACATAAACACATCAAAGAACGCGCCGATTTCATTTTTCATACAAAAACGATTTAAAACCTTGTTTCCCAGAAAATTAATTGTAATCGGGATAAATAAAACCACACAACTTGTGTATTATTCGTGCCTTCATACAGTGATACTTCAACTCTCAGTTCGTTTCTTTTTTCAATCAGTTTCAGCAAAAACTCGGGAAATTCAAGTTTAAAGAACAATCGAATGTTTCACGCGTTCTCTTCACGGTTCTTTGGCACAAGCAAAAAATCACGATGAAGAGATCAAAGAAACCTTCCGAATTTCAGAAGGGTACTCATAAATACCGGTTCTGCCGGCAAGATCGAAATAAAATCATCAGCACCCATAAAAATAAAAACCAGTCATAAAGTTCATTCATACGGAGGTTCCATTGAGCAAACGGTTGCTGCACGGTGGTCGGGCCACACAGTGTTTCGAAGAAACACTCGATGCACATTTTACGATCCTTCGATACATTTGATCACTTATTGGTCAATTACTATGCAATTTTTTAGGAAGGTTAATTCTCGAATTAATTTAATTATTTTCATCCTTTGTGGAACAGGTGCAGGAATTGTTATGGATTGAATTTTAGAGTGGTTTTTTTGGGAATTTTGGAATTTTTAGATTTGGGCGTAATCTATTTTATAGATGTATTAATTTCCAAATTTCCAGACTTTCAAATTTTGAAATCTACAATTCCCCAATTTCCAAATCTTTAAATTCTCAAATTCCAATTCCCAAATTTTCAGATTCCCAAATTTTGAAATCCACAATTCCCCAATTCCCAAATCTCCAAATTCTCACATTCCAATTTCCGAATTATGAAATCCACAATTCCCCAATTCCCAAATCTCCAAAGTCTCAAATTCCAATTTGCAAACTTCCAAATCCCCAAATGTTGAAATCTACATTTCCCCAACTCCCAAATCCCCAAATTCTCAAACTCCAACTCTCAAATTTCCCAATCCTTACTTCCCAAATTCCCAAACTGTCCTACATCCAACAACCCGCTTTTCCAAATCCCTAAACCACTAAACCCAAATTCCTAAATTTCCGATTCTTAAATCCAACACACAGCTTCACCTTCCATCGAACATCAAATTTTAACTCGCAATCAATTAACAAAGAAACCGAAATCACCCTTCCGGTAAACCACTCATTTATTAAATAACCATGATAACGAAAACGATAGTAAGTTCCCGTACAAACGATTCTCCCCAAAAATATTCGACAGAAAATCCAACACCTATTTTCGATATTTCGAAGAACCTCAAACATCGGACTATTAACGTTGTTATGCGCATATGATCGTATTAAACATATCGAACACGAGCTCGCAGACGCCGAAAATGAATCATTATTAACAGGGGTGGATTATAAAATATCGATGCAAAACTGCTGGCTCGCGTGGCATATTTATGAAACCGATAAAATTCCTTCGTTAGCACATTATCGTTTCGTTGTGACTTCATAACGCTTGATGTATCGTTTCACGCTTAATTAACTGGTTACGCGAAATCGAAAGAAATGTTCGGTTTGTTAACCCTTATCCGTGACCTACGATCCGTTTATGAATTATGCAAATTTCTCGACAGAGTGGGTATTACGTACCTTTATTTTTCACCCTTCTAAGGGATGACAGCATGCCATTCTCTGTCAAGATCCGTTGGAAGAATTTTAATTTACACAGAGATCTAATTAACATCTGTTAGGGGAGATTCGATTGTATTATTACCGCGTCTGCGGAACCTAACTGCGAGTTTTGAGAATTCGTGTGATTTTCATAAATTTTATTTTTTGAATTACAGCACACAGTGAAATTATTATAGGAGTACTTTGTAGAACATAATTATATTGTGTCGAGGGTTGATTTTGTCAAATACAGGGAACATGTAAGAGAATAAAATATGGTCAGGTTTGTTTTCAACAGAACTAAGTATGATGACTTTGTGGATGTTCCTGAAGAAATTTGAAGGTTTAGCTTTTTAGCTACTTTCACAATTGAGGGATGATACAAACCTGATTGACATATGTACTGACAGTACGATAGTATTTAGGGTACACTAAATTTCAGAGGTATTAATATAATAGTTACATTAGTTAGTTCACGTTTATAGCATAACAGATATCGTTATTATTTAGGATTATATTAAATCATTGTATAAAACAATAGGGTATTGATAACATATTAAAGCATTATTGATACCAAAAATATATTGCCTTAAGACATTCTGTCTTTCCTAACGTTTCTCAAGATAAAGTTTCTCAATTATATATGATGAAAAATGAGAAAAGGGAATTGAAGTATTAATCAATTTAACAATGGTTAACTTCCAAAGCAACCCCAACTTCAACCAAATTCAAAGCTTGAGGCCAATCGAGACCATCCATTTCCGCGATCTCCTTTCCACCTCTTCCATAAATCCGTCCAAATTCACCGGCGATCCAGCTCTGTCTCCCATCTTACAATCGCAGAAAATCCCTAGTAGGTTGAAACTAGTTTACAGGCTTACGTAAGTCTGAGTCGTTCAAAGCGCGATGGCCGCTCGATCACGGTTCCGTCGGCGAACAGTCCTCCCACGCATTCTAGAAATTTTCTACGACCAATACGCGATCGGTTCGCACGAACACGTGTCCATAGGTGCACGAGACAGAGTTGGATGTGTGTGTTTGCTCGCCTAGAAGCCGGAGGCCGGTGACGATTCTCGCACCTCCGTGCTAAGTGGTCCGTGCTCCCCTCACCACCGACCGGCCAGCTTCTGCTCCTATACAAATTTAAACTACATAGAGCGAAAAAAGGGAGTGAGAGGTTGTGAGGCGGCGGATCCTCCGGGAGATACTGTAATGGCTCATTTTTATCACGTTTCGCATTCGCAGGAGCGAAGGATCTTCATGCGCAGGACCCGAAGAGGCACGACAAGTTGTACGCCGTGATGGGAGTGAATTTGGGGCCCGGGTTGTCTGCCAACCTCACGCTTCATCGGGAATTAATCATGACCGTGCCTGACACGGGTAAGCGTTTTACCGTGTTGAAACGTTTCTCTTTTCTGTGTTTTTTACTTCCTTTTTTTCCGCCCCTCCGGACTGACTTTGTCGGTGACACGGAGCTCGATACATTTTCAAATTCGCGCGCGAATGTACTTGAGGAAATGGAGTTTGTGTCGATGAGATACTCGCGGTAATAGAATACGTTCGCTTGGTTTGATACTCGAGAATTCAAGGGAGGTTTCCTGCCATTTTACGCTTCGTGGAAAGTATAATTCCTAAACTTTATTTATTTTATTTTAGCTTGGTAAAATTAAATTAGTTTTCTACATTTTCGTATTTACAACCTTTCTGAATTTTTACATTTGGAAATTTCTTTCAACTTCTGAATTACTAGGTTTCTATATTTTTTCTTTCTCAGATTCTTAAATTAACAAATTTTTCTCAGATCCACAAATTTCGGAGTTTCACAAACTACTAAATTCTCGGAGCGTCTCTGCATCCCTCACTTTCCAGATTCACAAATTTTTCATTTATGTATTGTTAACAAGTCACCGCTCATGTTTTAGGTTCTCAATTTTTTGGAATGTCTCTAAATTCTTAATTTGGTAAATTGTGTTTGCAGACATTCAAATTTCCAAGTTTCGAGTTACTCCATCATCCCTCTTCTCCAAATAATCCCATGTTAGTAAATGCAATATGTTTACACAGTTGCTAATCTTTAAATCCGCAACTTGCCATGTTACAAAATTCAAAGTACGATTGAAAATTGGTTCCATATTACAGGAAACACGGGGACGATCGAACAAGGCGACAACAAACCCGCCAAACAGAAACGACATCGGACAAGATTCACGCCAGCTCAGTTGAACGAATTGGAAAGGTGTTTCAACAGGACCCACTATCCGGACATTTTCCTCAGGGAGGAAATTGCTGTGAAAATTGGCCTCACAGAAAGTCGGGTGCAGGTAAGTGTCATTGATAAGATTTCCTCTCAAATTTTCTACGATTCGACATTTTTAATCCCTTGTGGAACGTAAACTCGACACCCTGATATAAAATACACCCTTCAAATTGTGTATAGGTGTAATAATTGCGTTTAGGTATATTAATTCGTGTCAAGCTTATAAGCAGATGTTTATTTAACTTATAATATTTGCATTTATCATCCCCGAATGGTTAATAAGAATTTTTTGAAGTAAACAGAATTTTTCTGGACAAAACGTGAACAAATGTATGTAACATCTGCGTTTATCATCCCTTAAACGTTAATAAGAATTTGTTAGTACAAACAGAATATTTCAGGATAAAACATAAACATGTGTGTACATAACATCTGCGTTTATTATCTCTTAAACGTTAATAAAAATTTTTTAGCATAAACAGAATCTTTCAGTAAAAAACATAAACACGTAATCACCCCCTAAATTTTAATAAGAATTTTTTAAGATAAGCAGAATATTTCAAATATCTTTTAAAGTTAATCTGATATATTTTGAAGATAGAATTTTGTAAAGTAAAATGTTGAGTATACGGTTTGAAGGAATAATGTTGATTTCTCAAGATACGTTTAATAGGCATAAGTAAATGGTACGTCTCGGAATCAATTCCGTCGGCCTACCGTGGCTTTTCGGATTAAAGTGAAACTTGGAGTAGCGTTAAGCCTTCACCCTACGGGGTGCGGAATTTTGGTGGACTACGGGACAACCGCAAAACTTTCTGCAAACTTTCCCCTGCTCCGAGCAAATTTCAAAGATCACGGGAATGACCATATTGCTGTTAATGAAATTTTAACGCTTTGAACGTTTATTCGCTGCAATATGTAAGTGAAAATTATTTGAGGGAAGAAAATATTTTTGAATCCGAAATGTGTCAAAAGTAAGTTTCCTAATATTAGGTTTCCTTAAGGTCACATTAGTTTGGTATTACTTTGATAATGGTAATAATTAATAATTGCTATGAAAATAATTTGAGATTAATTCTTGCAATTTTTCTTTAAATTGCATTTCAGAAGTTTTTATTAGGTTAGAAATTTTTGTACACAGCTCTAATTGACAGTCAAGAAAACTAAAATAAATTAACGGAATCGCAGTTATAATTTATCACTTTGTAGTTTCGAATTTTCTTCAACTGTTTCATAATTGATTCTTAATCAACTTATTTGTGTATTTACTTTCCGCTCGTGTTTTATGCAATTCGAATACATAAGTCCCTGTAAATATGACAGAAGATTAATATTAAAAAGCGTTCGGATTTATTAATATACCGCAGAAACGCAAACCGATGATACAGCTAATAAACCTATCATCAATTACAACGAATAGTTAATATTTAATACCCACTAAAAAATTAGTCACTTGCTTCACTATTACGTGGTAAATGATTCAAGTACGCATTAAATAATTTACTGTGGCGTTGCAATTTTATAATATCGAAAAGAAAGGAGCAGAAACGCCGATAATAAACAGAATATTTGGAGGAAGCTTCGTATTTGGGTCGTTATTAAATAACGAACGTCGTTGACCGCGCTTTAAAGTGGGAATTGATAAAAACCGATACTCGTTGACCAACAGGGGGTAGTTTCCACCCCCAACCGTCAGCCGGTTGGAGCTTTTTTAAGTCTCCGGGGCACGTCTAGAAAAACGAAGCTAATAGAAATTCATGAAAATTTTATTCGCAACTTGGAAGCGTCAGTCAAGCCAAGCGTCGAGCTGCATATCAAACAGTTCTGCTCGTCTTCGTTCTCGAACACGTGGAAGCGGCGACATGTGTGCGACGTTCGTGCACAGATCCCCGATACTTTTTCGTCCCGATTATCAGGAAACCCACTGCCTCTCATATGTTAATCCCCCGTTTCGTGACATCGCGATCGACGCCGTCCAGAAATATACTTTACAGATTCGGTCCATTAAATACGCGGACACTTTTATTTCGATCTCGAAAGCTTATGACGCTGCTTCTTTGTGTCTCTCTTTGAGAAATATTGTTCAAGTTCTACAGTTCAAAGTTTCTTTATTTTTGAATTTTTATATTTGTGAATTTATATGGTCTCCAATTTTTATGTTCACAAAGTTAAAAATTTAGGAGTTAATATTGGAGTTCATAAATTCAGGAGTTCAGAACTTTAGAATTTGCTAAATCCTTAGATTTATACAGTCCTATATTCTCAAGTTTCTATATTCGCGAATTAGACCTCCAAATTCTGGCAATCACATAAGTTTGAATTCCCAAATCTCCACGTCCTCAATCCCTACGTTTTTAAATTTCTACATCCCCAAATCTCTATATCATCAAAATCTCCATGTCCTCAAATTCTTAAGTTCCCATATCCCTACACCCCCCAATCTCTACGTCTCAAAATTCTTAAATCTCTAATTCCCACATCCCCAAATCCCCACGTTCCTAAATTCCCACATCTCCAAATCCCCACGTCCCCAAATCCATAATTTCCCAAATTCTCAAATCCAGAATTCCCACATTCCTAAATCTCTCAATTCTCTACTTCCCAAACTCCCAAACCCTCAACCCCCCAAAATTCTAAGTCTCCACCTCTTCAAATCCCCTAATCTCAAATTCCCAAATTCCCAAATTTCCACTTCCTCATCACCAATCTTCCCAAACGACAAATTCTCAAATTTCCAAATTCCTAGTTATCAATATATCCCCTCCTGATCTCCAAAATTCCTCGAAAAACAAGTAACTCCCAAATCGAGAAACAAGTAACCCTAAAAAGATATCCATCGTACCGTCGAATGTCGGATTCAAATATTCAGCAATGATTAATCAGAGTGGTTGAAAAACAGGAGAATCAAGGGAAAAAGTCGATGCGAGTTGCAGGTAGTTCGAGAAGGTGGACGCAGAATAAAGATAAAGGGAGAAGGTAGGAGACACAGCAAAAGAGAAAGAGCGAAGGGAGCATCGGGGTGGCTGGTTGCCTAATTGAAAGAGGTTTTCCGTGGGCGAGGGTAGACATCAGAGCGAACGAAGCGTTTCCAAGGAAACCCAGCGGCGGGCTCTCGTGTGGAGAGGGCCCAGGCACCAATGGGGCTGCTAGGGAAAGGCGCCGGCGCCCAGCGTCGCTATACTATCGAGCGTCGCTATCAAAGATTTCTTAACTCGCCATGGCGGACCCGTCGCTCAACGTTTTCGCGAGCATTGGCCCACTACCGTCACTCTTTCTGGACGGCCACCCTCCGCACACGTGCTCCTCTGCAACCCCTTACGAACGAACTCGTCCTTTATTATTGCCGTCTTCTACAAATTGAAACTGCAATTTCTTGCTTACCGATTGCTTCTATGGCCTCCTCTATCGTTTACGATGACTGTATTAACTTTTGGACGTACGATTTATTTTCTGGATGCGTCAGGCGAAACTGTTATAGCACTGTTACTGTAGTTAATTGTAACTGTTAACGTCTAATTGTTATTCTAACTGTTATTATAGATTTATTGGAGATTTTTGTTTGGGTTTGTTGGGAAAGATTGCGGATTTTGTTATAGGAATGTTCTTTGATGCTGTTGAATATTAGTGAAATCCTTCGATTTTGAGATTTTGTTTTTGTGTTTGTTCTTGCTGGTTTTTAGAAGGAAGTCTTTTTTATTTTTCTTAGAAGAAGTTGCTAAGTGATTCTAGGATTTCTGACTACTACAGAAATGTTAATTTCTTGAAATTTGAGATTTTATTCTTGTGACTGGTTTTGCTCGTTTTTAGAAGGAAGTCTTTTTTAATTTTCTTAGGAGAAATTATAAAGTGATATTTTATGCTAAAATGATCTTCGATTTCAACTACTACAGAAACATTAATTTCTTGAATCTCGAAATTTTATTTTTGTGTTTGATTTTGTTAGTTTTCACAACGAAATCCTTTTCACTTTTCCTTGATAGACTTGTAGGAAGTTTATATCATAGTACTTTCTACCGAAATAACCATTCAGTTACTATTGTAATCTTAGAAGTTCACAAATTTTGCTTCCTGTGTTTGAAGAAGTCATTGAGAAAATTTTGAAACTTCTTTTTTGAGTCTGAAAAAGTTCGAAGCTTTGTTGCTGTGATATTGGGAACATTCACAAATTTTCATGTTTGAAGTTTCAAGACGTTGTAACAATCGTAAATTTTCGAATTTCTTTTTGTGCGAAAAACTCTTCAATTTCTCTTTGAAAAAGTTAGTATTGTCTTCGTTGTCATTTTGTTACTATTGCAACTTCACTTAATTTAGAAAACTTCACTTCTGTGTAACTGATATTTTTTCTGATCAAATATTGCATAATTTTTTATTCGAAAGAACTCATGCAGCAACTTACTATTATATAAAGTCAACGAATCATGGAGCTTCATTTTAGTGATTAATTTTTGTAAAATATTCAGGTTATCTAATTTTCCTCTCAAAAAGTTCGATTCCTTGCAGTAACATTCGCAGTTCATACACATCACTACAATCTTTGCAATTAATTTTAAAAGCAATTGCAATTGCATTTTGTTTAAATTCCAATGCATTTTATTATCAAACTTTTCCTCTGAAACTTCGCCAAAATCCCCCGAATACTTACAATTAATTTCAGAGAAAAATTCTAATCACATCGAATTGCTCCCAAAACCTCGCTTTAATTCTAAATCCAATAGCAACGAAATAGAAATCATACTTTCAAACGACGAGTTCTCGAAATAACGAAGAAACTATCCGCAATTAAACGCAAAACTAAAAAAGCAGCTATCGAATCAAACGACTCCCATATTAAATTACGACTTGAAACCGAGTAATTATCGATAGCAAGAATCGCCGAAAGCTGCGTTTATAAAGTTTGCGCGCGAACGATCGGGACTTTTTAATCGAACGAAACAATCAGGATTGCAACGGGGGTAGAATGGATCAGAGAAATCGGTGCATCGAAAAATTAACCAACGACCGGCATTAATGCGATGATAGCGTTATAGTGAACTGGGGGGCAAAAGCGTTTCTAATTATCAACAAAATACTCGAAATAGTGCATTGAAATATTACGATTTATCGATCTGTTGTAATTTATTACTACTCGAAAAGAGATGTAATTGCCGTTCCGTCTCTAATTGCCGTTAATTAACAACTATTATATTGCTTGCACGATAACGCATCGTCGGGGCAACTGCTTTACAATCAACAATTACTTCGGTGCGGCATCACGTAGCCGATTCCGAATTATGCGAGGCATTTAATTACGCTTTAACGTAATAACGTTTTCAATTGTGCCACTCGTTTAACGTTGACCGTGGCCATACGTATCGTGGTCCGATTTATCTCAGATACAAACCGATGCGCGAAATATTTTTTTTTTTGTAAACGCGATAATCAGATATTTAATGAAGGCGAACCCCTATGAAAATCCCCTCAATCAGCCAAAAATAAAATAATCAAAAGCCGCTGACTTTATCGTTAAAAAATTCACGCGCCTCCTCGCGGACCTTTCACTTCGTTTAATTAGTACCAATGGATATAATGAATTCTACATTAGACCAGCTTTTATTATTACCAATAAAATACACACATCGCACCGTATTTATCTCTTCTCTCCGTTTCATTTATTTCACTACGAAGAGTCGTATTGAGAAAATAGATTGTTTAACTCTTCCTATTTTTTTATGCGACAATGGTAACAACTATAACTAGTAGTTACTCATAACTTAATTATGAGACAATTAATAATTCTGTGTTTACTATCAAGTTTATAGACTTTTTGTAGTGGAACACTTGTTTGAATTGTATTTATGGAATTTCGAATTATTAACATATTTATAGTTTACAACACATTGTGTAATGATGCATAGATTTTCCTATATAAATTCTCCCTAGGGTTTTTATAAGCTTTTCATAGATTTTTCTTAACGTTGCGTTAATGTGATGGCATCGACACGTATGTAACATAACCTAATTGTAAGTTCATGTATTGTATCGTACATTTGTAACATAACCTAACATTACATTTTTACTAGTATTATTTACATTGAGTTGTATTTGCCATACATTGAATTTCTCACGCGTTGTATATCACGTGTTATATTTCCTATGCGTTGGATTTGTCAACCATTTTGTTCTCGACGCACTGTATTTTCTACGTTGTGTATTGTCCACATTCTGAATTTCTACGCTTTGTATTTGCACCCATTGTATTTCTTACGAGTTGTATTCCTCGTATATTGTATTCCTCGTGTGTTGTATTCCTCATGTGTTGTACTTCTCATGTGTTGTATCTGTCACACGTTAAATATTGTACATGTTATAATTCTCACACATGAAATTTCTTGCACATTGTACTTCCGCCCACTGCATTCCTTACGAGTTGTATTCCTCATGCGTTGTTTTTACCACACGTTGATTTTTGTGCGTGTCATATGTCTCACACATTGATTTTCTTACGTGTTGTATTTATACAAACTATATTCCTACACCTTCAACTTTTCAAGTATTGAACTTCTCCAACATTTTGGGAAATTTGGGAATGTTGGGAAACTTGGAAAAATTGGGAAATTTGGGGATTTGGGTGATTGGAAAATTGGGAAATAGGGAAATTGAAAATTTTAGATTTTGGAATTTGGAGAGTTGGAAATTTGGGTAATTGGAAAATTGGGAATTTGGAAAATTGGGAAATTTGGAAATTGGGAAATTGGGAAAGTGGAAATTTGGAAATTCGGGTTCCAAATCCTTTTCCGTTGTTTTACGCGCCATATTTCTACAAGTTGTTTTTCCTACATATCCTCATATTAAACCACACGTGATCACCATATCCAGACGTATCCCCACGTGTTGTATCTCCTTGTCTCCCCAGTTGACTCCTGCAATCATTATCGATTATTGTGTCCCACAACTTATGCATGCCAATCTACATCCCTCCAATCCTGTCATGTTACTATTATTCTAGTATTACCCTAACACCTATTATTCCATCAAATATTATTCCAAAACAATGAATACCACAAGTGATCCAAAAACCCCAAACTCCGAAACTTGTCATTCAACAATCGATTCAAAGACCACAAAAATAATCTCCCTCCAAAAGTCCGGAATAAATTTTTGTTCTGTGCAAAATCCTGATCAGAGGTCAATGGCTGGTTTTTTACGCTCCCGTGCAGTTTTAGAAACGTGCAACTCGTTCCTTACCGTCAATCATATCTAGAATATTAATTAACCGTTTTCGATGCTTCGAATAAAGCTCGATGATCCGCCAATCCGCGTATCGTTCCGCGTGTGTCCGCGCGTGCGCTCTGTTCGAGACGAAAAGCTTTTGCAGCCGGACATTTATCGCACGATAGTCTATTTTCGGGGACATGTATCGGCGCTTTACGGTTTTAATTACGCGTATTTTAATCCGCCCAGGAGACATTTTCTGTTTCCAAAGCTGCGCTTCGGCAGCGACGGCGCGGCGGCGGCCGCGGAACGAGCTTTATTAGACCTGCACACAGCCGATTTAAATTTAATCATAATGAAGAGGCGATTAAAATTGCAATCGTCCACGGAATAGAACCCATAGCGGCGGCCAGTTAACGTCTGCTAACAGGCATTTAACTTAACTGCCTCAGGTAACTGCTCGTTTCTAGGCTGAAGGGTCCTTTCGATTACTGCCGCCCCGGAAATTTTATGGGGCACGACCTTTTCGCCGATGGCTACGACTTGCATGAAAGCTCCGAAGGAAAGGGAAAAAAACAGCGACTGGAAAAAATGCTGGATGCCGGTGTCTACGTTCGAACTACCCCCGCGGTCGTTCGTTTTCCGCCCTCTGCCGTTGTTCGTTATCCATCGTCATCTTCTCGAAACACGGATTAATGCTACTAATGGATGTTGCCTCGAATGAAAAGGAAACGTCGTTTAGGTTTATGAACCTGAGCTTCGGTTTTATGATTATCTCGGTGATAATGGTCCGTGCTGCAATCGGACCGACGCGACGTAGCCTCTTCGAGAACAGATGTACTTCACAGTTTTCCCAATTCTCAACTTTCCACTTTTCAAATTTTCCAATTTTCCAATTTCCCTATTTCCAAGTTTCCCGAATTTCCAGATTTCCAAATTTCCAAATTTCCAAATTCGCAAATCCCCATATTACCAAATTTCCTAATTTCCACATTCCCAAATTACCAAATTTCCATTTTTCCAATTTCCAAATTTCCCAATTTTCCAATTACCCAAATTTCCAACTCTCCAAATTCCAAAATCTAAAATTCCCAATTTTCCAATCACCCAAATCCCCAAATTTCTTAAAATTCCCAAATTTCCCAAAATTCCCAAAATTCCCAAAATTCCCAAAATTCCCAAAATTCCCAAATTTCCCAAATTTCCCAAATTTCCCAAATTTCCTAAATTCCCAAAATTCCCAAAATTCCCAAAATTCCCAAAATTCTAAAATTTCCAAAAATTCCTAAACTTCTAACTTATGTAAGTTCTTCAACAATTTTTTAACATCACATTTTATTAATAATTGTTGCTATTTCCCTTTATGCTTCAATTTATATTCGGCAACCGTATACAGTCGCGAATTTATATTTTCTAGAAATAGAATTTCATTAACACGTTGGTCGCCCATAATGGTTATCGGCAACGTACATTACGAATTTAACACGTTCGTATCGTGCGCATTCATCGAGCGAATGAAATAAACAAAGACAATATAAATATTGATAGTGATATTAACTATGAGTGCGGTATAATATTAATGATATTATTAACATTGAAAATAACAATATTAATTATATTAATAATTTAGTGCGTTTTACACATGCTTGTAATGAACATTATTCTGTCAAATAATTAACATCCGAGTCGCACAATGATGTGTCTTCAGTGATGTAGAGTGTAGAATGTCAAATTTACACAGATTTGATAACATAGCAATTTGGGAAATATAGAAATATGTCAGAAGAAAAAGATTAAACTTCTAGATCTCCAAATCCCTAGATCCCCAAATTTCAAAATTCCCAAATCCCTAGATTCCCAAATTTCAAAATTCCCAAATCCCTAGATTCCCAAATCCCTAGATCCTCAAATCCCTAGATCCTCAAATCCCTAGATCCTCAAATCCCTAGATCCTCAAATCCCTAGGTCCCCAAATTTCTATATGCCCAAATCCCTAAATTTCCAAATCTCTAGATCCCCAAATCCTTAGATTCCCAAATCCTTAGATCCCGAAATCCCTAGATCCTTAGATCCCTAAATCCCCAGATAACCAAATCCCTAATTCGTAAAATTCCTAATTCGCAAACTTTCGATGCCTAGATCTGCAAGTCCCCATATCCCTAGTTTCTCAGATTATTTCCCAATTTCCCCAGCTTTTCATATTTCTGGTTCTCCACATCCCAAAAATCTCTGCATACCCTGATTTATTTTGGGAAATAATCGAAACTCGAATATACGACTACGCTACTGCTAAAAGTCACATATGCCGCTCGGAGAGACGGTCCACAGTGGCGAATGTCGGAGTATTGCTTTCAAAGTATCCCACGGGAGCTGGACGAATGGCGGTGTCATTCGACCATCCGCTGGGACAAACAAGTGACTGCACCGAGGGTAAATGTAGTTTGTTATTGTCTCGTCCTGAGAAATGGGAAATGACTTTGGTGTTCGATAACTGCGATCACGTGACAGTTCAAATACTTTGTTTAATACGAGTACCACGTTGAAAGTCTCGTTATATGGCCTCTACGCAACTATACCCACATTGTTGGAGAACAGCTTCAATTTTGATCTTAGATGTTTCTTTTGACTAGAAACATTTGTGGTAATAAATATGCAGCAAGGAATATTCTTGCGAACGTGTACTATCTTACAAATTCCATTCACCCTCTTTACCTCTCAATTCATATTCCCAATAAAAGTTTCAAAGTCGATTCATTTTATTCGATCGATATCGAACGATTTCACCCTAACAGTGTATTTTCGCGGCTACGAAATTATTCAGAGCCGGTAGACGTCATAACAAAATGGGCGTTAGATGATGCTCCCTGGGGTCATCGCGGCGACATAGTTTATCCATTGAGAACCCCAATTCTCCTGCTCCATACGTAGTCATCCGCGTGTGTACACGGGGATGCTTTTCTCTTCGCCTGTTCCCGTGGTCGTCGGTGTTCGTGTGCGTACACAGCACCCGGCGTGATATTTTTCGGCTCACGACACGTAAGAGCTAATATCGCGGTCTATGCATATTTATACGGCATTAAAAATCACCCCTCCCTTAAAATGCATAGGCTGTTGCATAGCAGACGCGTTGGATCTTCGTCGACTCGCGTACGATGAAGCGTTTGTCATGATGAAGAGGATGAGGAACTGGTTACTACCCCTTCTTTTACTATTTCATCGAGACGCTCTTGTAGTTGCGTTGTTCTTTTTGTTAGACTGCTATTTTGAGTGGTTGTTGTGAAATTTTTAGGTATTCAAGGTACTGTGGTTTGGTTAGGTTAGGTTAGGTTGTGGTACTTATTGAAAGAAAATAAGGTGACTATGATAGTATGTAGGGGTGGTATTCAAAGTACTGTGGTTAGGTCAGGTTAGGTTAGATTGTGGTACTTATTGCAAGAAAATAAGGTGACTATGATAATATGAAGGGGGTGGAATTAATTGATCATCGTCATTGTTATTGTTAAAATAATAATAATGTATTTCAAGTCAACATTTTGGATAATTAGTTATATACATTATATATATAATGTTAATGGGTCTCAGATAGTCCAAAAGTTTATGTCAGATTTCATACATTTCCAAATCCCTACAAGTACCATCTATCTTCAAGTACCTTCCCCAAATTCCATGTGTGAATCTCTATAGCGTATATCCACACTTTACATTCGCTAATCCCTGGATCACACATGTTCTCAAATCCTTATATGCTCAAATCCTACATCCTCAGATTTCTGCATCTAATCCCTGCATCCTCAAATCCCTACATCGTCAGATTCCTATATTTCTACATCCTTGCATCTCCAAAACTACTCCTCTAAATTTTAATATCTCTATGTTGCACATAATCTCAAATCCACATATCCCATATCTCTAACTCCCAAATTTTGACATCCCCAAATCTTGATATTCCACATTCATACACTCAAAAGTTTTGACGTCCCCAAATTCTTACATCCCCAAATATATATATCCCCAAATTCCTACATTCCTAGTTCCTAGTTCCTACGCATCCCTAAATCCTCACATCCCCATATCTTCAACTTCATCCCCTAATCCCGTAAATTTCTCATCTCCACAAAGGGTTAATACACTCTGCCCGTCGCAAAAAGATCGAACGTATGATTAAGGAAGCTATTTTTAAAACACACCAGATATTTCCAGCGCATTAGTAAACGTGTTTGAATTTCGAGAGAGCGGGTTTAATGCGAGACTAATGTTAGGAGGGTAATGCCCGTTGTCCCCGTGTATTCTTATTCCGTCAGGACGTTGATTTATTTTGTAGCGTGTGCCTAGGCGTATTCGATATTCGTTCGATGCCGTGGCGGACGGCCGGAAACAATGTGTCGGTGATTTAACGCGAGACAGAACCGTGATCGAGAGTGATTCGCGTTACGGTGAAACTTGACGCGCGCATGTTTGATGCGCCATCGTAAAACACTCGATTGCCGCGTACACGTGTCTGGTTATATACGCTGGACGCATCCGCGTAAATGATCAGTGATAGTTTATGGGTAGAGAATTTTGCCGATGGAAATTCCAGATCGATCATATCTGACTTTCAATGCTTGATTCAATGCGCGCTCGTACTTCCATATCTGTCTTCTGCCATTTTTGATCATTTTCTACGCTTTTTTTTAAATGTGTTTGTTAGGTGGTCTTACGTACTTTTTAATTAGATTTCTTGGTATCTTTGTTATTTTAAAATTAATTAGGGGATATATACAACTGTTATCAGGGAATTTCATTTGACCATATGGGTTGATACTTGTAGGGTTGATTTGTACATCTGTGGTTTTAATATTTGTTTCTGTATTTCTTTATTTCCAATTTTGTTAATTAGTACATAAGTTTCCAACGCACAACTGGAAAAATACAAATTTCTAAATATTCTAATATATGTATTAGTAAATTTTGTAAAAGAATGAATATGTGAACATTTCAGCGAGCATTTAATCTACTAAAATATTTTTCTTGGAAGTACCACTCAGTTATTGACGACATTCGAATGTGCCAATTTTCGAAAGTTAAATCCAGCTTCATGAGTAATTCGGGCTAATTTAACGACAGAATCGTCTTAACGGTATTGCGTTCATGAAATAATAATAAAGCATAAATGGATCAAGTTTACGGTTCTCCATGGTTGCCAGGGTTGCAAGTGTGCATTTTATCGGTAGTTACCACCTTTACGACTACCTATATTTTCTTAAGATTACTGGTAGTACCTTTAAACACTCCGAGGAAATCTACCTACGCATTACGTTATCTAAATGCACGTAATTAACAATTTATACACAGTAACCCTTAAAACATTTGAAATTCCGCTACAAGAATTGTTGTTAAATATTCAACTTGTTTAATTGAACATTAAACATTGAGAAAGTTCAACTAAAGTTTATCATTTTTTAAGCGAAGTAAACGATCTTAATATTCGTTTAAGGTGAGAAACGATGAATATTGTATAGATTAGTCGATGCATAGCAGACATGTATCATTGAAAAGTCTAAAAATTCTGGAGATAGATTAAAATTCAATCGGTTAATTTTTTGTTAGTTGCTGCTGTTTATTCTGGGCTTTTTCATTTAAATTTATCGCACCCTATCTGTCCGAACATTTTTGGAACATGTACATTTTTAGAAAATCAAGTCACATAAATGTGGAGCTGAACTGAAGAAACAGGGGGATAATGTGTTTGTCTATGTGTCACATTTTTTATTTAAAGTCTAGGAAAAAAGTTAAACTCTTGTCTTATAATATCGTGGTCCACACATGATATGATCTTTGATACATACTCGACTCACATTTTCTTCAGGATTGAATTTTGAGTAGAATTTTAATTACCTGCTCAATGATCCACATCCTAAAGTTAGTATTTAATCTCTGACATTTAAATATTCTTTGACTATCTTACTGTCATAACAATAAATTTCTTTGTCTGCACTTGCCAGAAACTTTGGTTTAATTCCAAATATAACCTGTACAAACAATTGCAATTCATTGTAATATAATTTCGAAATATAGCGCCTCAACATTCTTTACCAGTTCAGATAAAGATTTGCCAAAAAAAAAATCGTAGGTTAAGGGGTTAAAGTGAGGGTGAACCTGAAATTTTAATTCCGAGTGACATTAGATCATGACGATCCACTAATGGCCCAACGAAAATGTCCCTCCTGACGTGGCGCAGTGTGAAACAGTGGGCGGTCCGGGTAATGCGTCTTGCCACCCTTGGACAGGAGGCCAACCACCGTCATCAATCAGGCTAACATCGCACAAACTTATGTAGTATTTATTTTCATTAAACATTAGCCGCACCGTTTTCTTTCCCCGTGTTGCAGCATTATCCGGTCAGAAAACTATCGCCGGCCAGATTACTTGCAATGAATTATCAAACCGATATTGATCGAAATCAAAATTCAACACCGTTCAATAACTTCTTAATGCTTGATCGTTTATTCACGGCCGAGATCGAAACGTAGACAGATATTTTAATTAATTTTGAACGGTGTAAATAGTGTATAGGTCGCGATTCCGCTTTTGAGTTTAAAATTGTGCGTGCTTTTAACCCTTAAGGCTCCGACTTTTAATATGTGAATATCGCAGCTTATTTTCATCGTACTTTACCTTGCAAGTTTTAAAATTTTTAAATGCAACAATGACGTGTAAATAATAATATTAATCTTTATTCATCTCAGAAGTGATTTAATTTTTATAACAATGTTTATATAAATTGTAATGTGTGGGATTTTTTCGAGGGTGCTTGAGAGGCATACTTGAGGCGTTAAGCGTTATGTGACTGATGTAACAGCGTCATAAAACGTTCCTTTTATAGCTAATTACAGTTTTGGAAAAAGGAAGTAATCACATGGAGATAAGTCAGAATTTAGAAGATGTTAGAACAAACTTGTTTTTTCTCCAAAAATTCACGAACAGACAGTTCACATGGTGCGTTATCATGCAACAGAAACCAACTTCCCGACACTCGATATTCGGGCCTCACACGAACGATCCTCTTCCACAAATGTTCCATAACACCCAGATAATATTCGCCATTAACATTTTGTCCCTGTGGAACGAATTCCCGAAGTATAATTCCTTTAGAATCGTAAAAGCAAATTAACATTGTCTTCTTTCGGGACTTCTGGAATCGCAACTTTGATTTTGGAGAGCCAGGAGATTTCCACGTAGCACTTTGGCGCTTTGTTCGAGGTTCATACATGAAGCACCAAGTCCCATCACTAGTTTCAATTGATTCCAGGAATGTACAGTTTCGTCTGCCTGTTTTGATAAGATCCTCGCAATATTCAACGCGAGCAATTTGTTGCGCTTGTCTGTGATTTTGTGACACGGTGACGAAAGGTTCTGTCGCATTAAACGCTATAAGTTTACAATTCGGTGCTCGATTCCAATAACGATTGTTGTGTTTTGTAGAGGAGGTATGTTTTCAGATAACATATTGTTTTAATAGATAGCGCTAGTTTTCCTTAAACTTAAAAAGTTCCGTTACTTTTTCGACATACTGTGTAGTTTCTTCATAACAGACAGTATGCCCATCGAGGCTGACCAGTGATCATCACTTCTACTTTGCAAACTTCGCCAAGCATAAGTACTTCGATAATTTGTTATTTAAAGAAAAATCCAAATACACGATCAAAATATATTCGTTCCACATCAACACAGCATTAGACTAACCTAGTGAATAGATTTCCGCAAACCTATTTGTGAAATGACCTCCGTAACCTCTTGATCAATCTTGATCAATCGTCCATCTTCGTCTTGAACAAACCATTTCATCGTCATTGTCCTGTACAGGAATTGCTTGATAATATTCGATGAATAATTGTAAACTTGTGTACCTCTTCGTCCGGAAAAATTCAGAACATAAAAGAATGTCAGTTGAATTAAATTTTCATCGTCGGAAGATCCCTGCGAAAAATCTAGAAAGCGTTATCTCGCTTTGGCGGCGATTCCAAGCATTTTTCCGCGAAGTGAGTCGAACTATTCTTCAATGGCGTGCTGAAAGCTACTTCTATATATCTTAGGGTGTTGGGCAGATCCCGCCGCTTGCCTTGATGGCAAGCTCAATTTATATCAACGCCCGTTGAAACCCCCTTTACGAGGTCTCGCCGCCTCTTTCACCTCACCCTAACCTTAGACCACCCCTGAACTCGCCCAAACCTTCGTTCTTGCCACCTACAGACCCCTGAGAGATCCCGGGAACTCTTTTCTACAGTTAAACTAAGCTATTCGCGATTGACGTGGAGAAATAGAAAGAATCACGCGTTTCCCTGATACTTTCGGTTCTTTTCAATTGGGGTTAATGTTGTGATTAATTGAACTTGAGTTATGACAAATTGAGTTCATTGCTAGATATGTATATTGTAATTTGTCAGTTTTATCAGCAACTTTTGTATGATGGATGATGAAGATTTTATACTTATTGCTTTTATTCATGTAGGTTGTAATATTAGCATATTGGTATTAGTATAAAATGGAGAAATTGTGTAATATTTTTATGAGATATAATATACTGAATTGTTCAGAAGCAATATACAAATGGATGTACAATCAGCTATCCACTGAAGGGTTAAAGGTTGAACAATGTTCCAAAGTCCTAAAGCACTGAAGTCCCAAAGCTCTCAAGTCCCAATCTTCAAAAGTCCCAAAGCTTCAGAGTCCTAATCTTCCAAAGTCCCAAAGCTCTCAAGTCCCAATCTTTCAAAGTCCCAAATATCTCACGCTCCAATCTTCCAAAATCCCAAAGCTCCCAAGTCCCAA
This sequence comes from Megachile rotundata, assembly GCF_050947335.1. Classification (NCBI taxonomy): domain Eukaryota; kingdom Metazoa; phylum Arthropoda; class Insecta; order Hymenoptera; family Megachilidae; genus Megachile; species Megachile rotundata. The sequence goes on along the minus strand of NC_134991.1, from coordinate 5,573,162 downwards.
TCTTTCAAAGTCCCAAAGCTCCCAAGTCCCAATCTTCTAAAGTTCCAAAGCTCCCAAGTCCCAATCTTCTAAGGTCCCAAGCTCTCAAGTCCCAAAACTCCCAAGTTCCAAAGCTCCCAAGTCCCAATCTTCCAAAGTCCCAAAGCTCACATGTCCCAATCTTCCAATGTCCCAGAGCTCAAAAATTCCAACCTTCACAGTTTTGATAATGGGAATACCAGAGTCCCAAAGCTCTAAAGTTCCAAAACTACAAAGTATCAATCTTCCAAAATCCCAAACTTCGAAAGTCCCAAAACTACAAAGTATGAATCTCCAAACTTCTAAATCTCCAAATTCAAAAAATTCCAAAAATTCGAAAGATTCCAAAATTCTCCAACTCCCACAGTCGAAAACCTAAAAAATCCCAAAACCGTGAAACGCAAATCTGCCCGAACATGAAAATGCGAAGGCCACGAAAATAAAAATAAAAAAAAATTCCAGAGGCCCACTTTCGAAAACGGTAATTTTCCATGAGCGGCAGATACGACGTTCTAATTAGCTAATTATCTAGGGGTGACGCGTTAGCGGTCTCGCAACGGAACGTTAAATTCACACGGACTCCTCGGTCCACTCGTGTACAATGAATCGCGCCTGACAATAATCGTTTATGCAAATTCCGCGTCAACTTGGTGGGTCGGTTGGAACCGTCGGATAAATCCGCAGCTCGCATCACCGGCAGAAAAAGTAAATCTCGTTTAACGAAGAGCGTAATTAAACCGCGTGAATGGGGCGTTCTAATAAATTCTCACGGTTTCGAAACACGTTCCATGGCGGGCTCGTTGAAAACGCGAAATACGGCTGACCGACGATAGAAATTCCCTTACGGACATAGAAATGCGACACGGTATTGCCGGATAGCGGTGAACGGCTCGTTCGTTCCAATCGAACGTCGGTACGTGGCCGTCATCGCGACTGATGCTGATTATTCGAGAGCATTTCAGCTCGTTTTCACCCTCACCGTGATTCCAGGTGCTTCCTGGGAACAGCTGCTCTGGCGCACGCGCCTCACAACCGAAGTGATTGATCAATTTTTAAAAAGCAATGTTCCTAATTGACCCGCACGAAAGCAACCTTAGTCATCGAAAGGTGTGGACCTTCGATCCGAACGTTTGCCTCAAACCTTCACCTTTACTGTGTTAACTGACCATCTTCGAAATTTTATTCTATTCATGCACGTTGGATGCACAACCCCTCAGCAGAAAATGTAGAAGATTGCTGTCTTAGAGAACACGATGCACCCGACAGACATTCTCGCTCCTCGGAGAACAAAGAAAAATATCGCAAAAATGCTGGTGTTATATGTAATACATTAGAGGCCTCTAGTAATATGGAAATGTTGATTAGTGAATGTACATCAATATTAATCGCGAATTCCGCGAAGACCGCATTCGAGAATAATTTACAGCGTCATTGTCCAAATAGTTGCGTCCACAGATGACGTGAAAGGAAAGCGTATCGATTCGCGAGGTCATTTAACGGCGACTATAGGTAGTTTTTAAAGTGCCTGAAATTTAACGAGCACTGATCTATTGATCACACTAGGTATGCAATTAGCGCAGAAACATTCGAACTAACCACCTTTGTCCGCGTGTCGTCATGGAGAACGATAGTTTCGCGTGATTACTCGACCCGTATCGTCATATTTATAATTAACGCAATTTAATTGGTATTCGTAATCGCCCCTAACCGCGAGTCATTCGAGGTATTCTATACGTTGGTTATTAACGATAGTTCGATATATGGGTATTGAATAAAAATCAGATTTTCTGTTCAGGGCGTAAAGAGATCGTCGATCGTCGGACGCACGAAAGCTCTCGTTTTGCGTGCAGTTATTTCGTAACAAGAGTCATTAGCATTCACCTGCGTTAATTAACGGAAGTTCTAGCGTGCGTACATATGCAGGATGCATCAGCCACGCGCGGCGGGGAGGGAGGGTGCAAGTGATAATGCGCGATATATACGTGCGACAGTCCCTTGTGCTTTTTCCCTCTTCTGGCCTGGTGCCGTCGATGCTCACGTGGCGTGTAACAGCAAATTATCCACGGGCTTTTAGCCGCCAGTTCTGCTGTAGTTGTACCGTGAAATCGTGCCAACCACACCCACGAACGCCGGCAAGAAACATTGACAACGCCGGCAAGACAAAAGGGATCGAGGGGGAGGATTTTGCATATTCGAACCGAGATTGCTTCCTAAACGATTCCTCTTTCGTCACGCTACCTGAGCAAATATTCGCAACCGAGCTTTTCCGACACATTTCATCTTTGCAGATTTAGATAGACAGTATTATCGTTAAATGCTACGCCAATGGGCGATCCATAGACACTGATTTGATCCCAATGCACTTAACACCCATCCAGCTCTAATGCTACTCTCTCGTCACGAGCGTTCATCCTTGAGAGGCAACAGACGTGCCAGATGTTCCTAAGCTTCGCCAAATGAACCGATATCCCCATAGACGGTATACGGGTCAAATCATTTTTGTCCTATCTGGTAAATATGGTGCACAGGAATCTTATTCTACTTCTTTTTCATTTAGACTGTTTATGCTAGGATGACACACGTTCTACACTTCTGACACATACACATGTGATCACACTAAGTGATCAAGTTTAGTGCTTGCAATCAGACTTAGATTGATTGCTGAGTAGCGTTTAATATTTTCTGTCAGACTTTGTGTTAAAACACACAAAACACTCAACTGCTGAAGGGCGCCATTTTTATAATTTTCAACTTGTACACCTTTCATCCTTAAAATTTTTAGACAAGTAGCTAGGAAGCACAAAAACTAGCTGACAAGTAGCCAGACAAGCAGATAAGATTAAAAATAAAGACCTGATAAGTTTGACTCTTGGATACTGACAGTACTAGTTACTTGTCTGGTAACTTGTCTGACTACTTGTCTACTCTAAACACAACCTAATAGTACAAAGTTGCAAAGAACATAATGAAACACATGAGGATTGTTAATAAACGTGCCTGTTCAATTATCATACATTATTTTAAGACAGTCAGTACAGTAAACACAATCTTTCTTTATAATTTGCCAGCACATCTGAAACTGTTAGACTTCAGCGGTCATAGAATGTACCTTCAAGTAGACCTACTTGTATGGTCAAGTTCAGGATTTTAATTGTGAAGATTTTTTGAAGACTTACGAAATTATACCATTGTATCACAATTCATCGAAATCATGTGATAACTCTAATATAGGTAGACAGTCCATGACATGTGAGAATCATATGAATGATCATATGAGATTATAGAGAGCTAATGAAGCACACAAGATAGTCCACATAAGAATACCTTCTATCTAAATGTAACTCGGATGTTGTCGAAGAAAATCAACATCCAAAAGGCAATGTATAGTTAGAACAAGAGTTTTCATTCCGTGGGAAGTTGATGTCTGATAATAAAGCGTCTTCGCGTTAGAAATCCGACGATCGCTTTCCGGCAATACCTGGAGTACAGTGGAGCGTGTAAATCCCATATATCCAATTAGATTCGTATAATCCCTGCATGTTAGCAGAGGGTGTCTCCACCCCTCGAGCTGGTTGGTTTGTCTCGTTTCCTCTTGGCGTGCCGGAAGCAAAGCTCGGTTACTCTCGCAGGTACGAAACGCGTTGCTACGTTGTGCGTCGGAGGCGCAAGCGCAGATCCGTGCTCTAATGCTAAAGTACTAATTTATGGGCACATATGAGATGGCTATAGCGCGCTTTACCGTGCCAGGAAAGGGACTGTAGTCCGTGGAACAAGGGGTGGAAGAGGTTGGGGATGGTGGGGATGTAGGCCGAGGGTATATCGGAGAACACAGGGGTGGGCTTTGCATGCGATATCAATAAATCAAGTCCCCGGGACCCCGGCAGCTTAGGGGGCCACTACGTGGCCAGAATCAACAGCTCATAACGTCGGCTAATAGCTACTCGCCCTGGGGTCGAAGATATTGTCGTAACACCCAGGGACATCTTAACGTCTCGCGCCGAATTTGCTTTCGGGAAAGAATCGTCTCAAAAGAGGACACGATTTACTCGATGTACATTACCTTTTCGAATACCATTTTTTAGTATTATAGCGTCGACACCTGTATTTTAAAACACGCTCTGCAAAATTCCGATTTGAATCTCTAAAAGAATTTTAATCGTATTAAATGAATTTATGAAATATAGCGAGTGATAGAAACTTAATAGGTTAGAATCGTGCAAAGGTTTTTACATTATATTTCAGGGTTTTAAATGTGTTTTCCGATATCCTTTGATTTATGCATCGTGCACTCTATTCTCATACCAATCGTAATAAAAACTAATCATAATGATATATTAATATACCTTAAGTAAACATTAATTACGAATAAGTAATTAAAGCAAAAACCGATAACAAGCAATTATACTTCAGCTTCTGTATTAAATTTATCTAATTCTAACCGAATGTTTTAAAATAGCCCACATTTTTTTAGCATCGGGAAGCTCGCGGCACGAAAGCAGCACGAATTTATACATAGAACAATCTAACACTTTTATAACTTACCGCAAGAATAATTTAACAGTCACGCGACCGTTCCATGTTCTATGACGATAATATCTACCACTTACCAGTTCGATGGAATCCTTGAATAATTGAACGTTTGCAGGTGTGGTTTCAAAATCGCCGAGCAAAATGGAAAAAAAGGAGGAAGTCCACGCCGGTTTACCGTTCCGCGGGCACGTTGCTGCCATCTCATGGCCTGCCACCGTTCGGCCCGATGGGCTCCGACCTGTGCGGTGCTGGAATGTTTCATGGATCTGCTGAGAGATGGGGAATGGGAACAGGTTAGATACATTCACTTTTATTTTTGCAATAGACAAATACGATTTGTAGACAAATAAGGTTTATGTAAGTTGGTCCTGGAATGTGGAGGTGTTGGGGGACGCAGGAGTTGGAGGACACAGAAGATGATTGTAAGGATGGGTCTAGGGATCTTCAGGGGTATTGGGGGATGTAGGAATAGGGGATATAGGTATTTGGAGATGTAGAAATTAAGAAAGCCAGAAATTGGATGATGTGAGGGTGGTAGTGGAAGATGTACGAATAGAGGGTGTAGGTATCTGAAGATGTAGGAATAGGGATATAGGTGTTTGGAGATGTAGGAATCTGGGAATATAAGGACCTGGGAATATATAGAAATTGGGAGATTTGAAGATCAAGGTATATTGAAATCGGAGATGTAGAAATTTTGGGAATATTGGGATCTGTAGATATAAAAATTAGAAGATGTAAAAATAGGTGATGTAGGTATTTGGAGACGTAGGAATCTGGAAATATAGAGATCCGGGAATATAGAAATTGGGAGATTTGGAGATCAAGGTATATTGAAATCAGGGGATGTAGAAATCTGGGAATACTGGGATCTGTAGATATAAAAATTGGGAGATGTAGAAATAGGAGATGTAGATATCTATGCAGGTAATAATTTAGAAACTTAGCATCTAAAGATCCAGTAATCTACTAATCCACTCATCCAGCCATCTACTCATCTAGCCATCTATTCATCTAGCCATCTACTCATCTAGCAATCCACTCATCTATCTATCTTCTCATTTACCCATCTACTCATCCTGCCATCTACTCACCTAGCAATCTACTTATCCAACCATCTAATCATCAAACCACACAAACATCCACAACCCTAAAAATCTACCAACACAAAAATGCAACAACCCATCCTATTATTTCTCATTCTTCTATCATCCCCATTTCTCCCTAACCTAACCGCCTTTAACAAACACCCTTCCTCCCAATTGATTCTCCACAAAAAGCAATACCAGCACAACTATAGTTAACCGAACAAATAGTAAAATATAAAACGCGAAATTACACCGCTGACAGGAAAGTTCTTGCTCTATTTTAATCGTACTTCACACGTCAAACATGTATAATCATATTATCATTGGTCCACAGAATAGCTAGAGGGGTGCGAGGTCTTAAATAGCCAGATCATAGACGAAGTCTCAATAGCATTCTGTCTTTAATTCAATTCCGCGTGTCTATCGAGCAGGACAGTTTAAATTGCCTCGTGGATTCCATGGATTTTGATCGACTGTGTGTCATCTTTTCCTCGCGATACTATTTTTATTGCTTCTTTTAAACTGCTTTAGGTTATAGACCGTTCTTTATCGCAGCTTATACTCTTCATTTGATGTCTCATAAAATTTTTTGGCATATTAAAATTTTCTTTGGGATTTTTTCTTGTATTCCGCAAACTTCATACATTTTGATCGACTGCATGTTATCTTTTCCTCAAGATATTATTTTTATTGCTTCTTTTAAACTGCTCCAGCTAATAAACCGCTCTCTATGACAGTCTTTACTCTTCATTTGATATCTCACGAAATTTTGTAGCATGTTAAAATTTTCTTTGAGGATTTTTGTCGTGCCGATGAACTTCATAATAGACAAATAAAATCAATATGAGTAAAATCGACGTTTAATCGAAATCACTTGTTTCACAGGTCTCGGACAATTAGGCCAAGGAAGTATGACGATGGGCGGTTTCGGCCAAAGTTTAGGACAACTTGGTCAACAAAGTACGGGCAGCCTGGGTTCCAGCTTGGGTCTTGGTAATTCTGGCCTCCCGATCAGCAGTCCGTCGCAGACCGTCTATCAAGCTAGTTACGGACTGAATTCCCTCGGTAAGCTAAATTCCCTAAATAGTTACCTAAGAACCCAGAAATTCTTCCAAATAAATTTATTATCGTCTCGTTTAATTCGAATTAAATGAATCGCCGCGTTGGATTGTTACATGTTAAACGGTCCATTTGCCCACGTAAAAATAGAACTTGTAATCTACTAGTTCGAAGCTTCCAAATTGCTTCATAAACTTTTCACGAATGTTTCTGAAGGATCTTATCGTTCGTTGACTTTAATAATCGTTATCGATAACTGACTGTTTTATAACAAAATAAGGATTGTATTAATACAATCGTATAGGTTTATTTTGAAAAACAAGCTGGGTACTTTGAAATAATTTTATATGAAATGTTAGACTCTGTATTTCAAATTGAATTACTAAAAAAAAAGAGTAGAAGTAGAAGACATTTCTTGAGGGAAAATTTTGTCGTTGAATGTCAATGTCATAGAAGATGATTTTCTTCAGAAGTGTCATATTTACTTGCATTCTTCAACTCTGTATTTTTAATTGAATTTCTAAAAAAAATGAGTAGAAGCAAAAGGCATTTTTTGGGGGAAAATTTTGTCATTGAATGTCAATGTCATAGAAGATCCTCTCAGAAACACCATATTTACTTGCATTCTTCAGCCACCATCTTCAAAATATCAAAACGTTTGTCCAAGTAATTTGAAATGTCAAGTTCGATAGAGAAGCGTTACTTTATGGCAGTTTTTATGCAACGACCAAATAAGATCATAAGTGGAGCGAATTAACACTGGAATATTTATGCAATACAAGAACAGCCGAAACGTTTATAACCGGTCGATTCTACGAGGTCGTTAAGAACAGCAATAAAAGTTTGTGTGCCGGTGTTTAAAACGTGATTTAGACCGGCATAGATCGCAAACGGATCTTTTTAGGAGAGGAATATTTTCCATCCCGAGACGAATATTAACGCGACGGACAAACGCAGACGCTTATAGCCGATTCGATAATCGTCTTGCCAAACTTTTGGACCGTGACCCTCTAAAAAAGACGATGTGCAAACAGTATCGAGGCAACCCGGTACCTCTTTGACGAAGTCGTTAAACGTTACGGTGCATTATCGCTCGAAGGGGTTATGCGGCTGCATGTAAGGAATTTGAGACAGAAACATAAACTCCGTCCTCTTGTCTGTTTACGCAGGCAAACTTCGAGCCCGGTCTCACACCTAGGTGCGAGATCTTTCGCTGTATGTTTACCATAACATCCCGATGCAACCTGTCTTGGTTGAGTTACGCTTCACCTTATCCAGGGACCTTGTACCTTCGAAGACGAGCTGCCTCGAAACGTGTGTGAAATTCTTTGTCTCACCAAATTTTACCCATTGCTCCGAAGTTCTCAGAGTTTTAAAGAACATTGAAGAATGCGGAAATGTTCGGAATCGAGACATATTTGGGGCAGTTTTGATGCAGTCGACAGTTTCACAAGATAGATCTTTCATTTTCTTTAGTAATTTGACATTGCATAGGGTTCTGTGATACTACGGTTTTTGGAATCTTCTAGGTGAAATAGTAGGTTGAAAATATTGTAGTAGACTGTTGTATTCTTCATCTTTGGAAATTGTGGCAGATGATTTCTTCAAATTACATATGGATAGGAGATGGATAGAAAGTTAAGGTCTTGTATCGTATGATTGTGTGGTAATTTAACGCGGGGTAAATCGACGAATGATTATTCAATGCTTAGTAATTGAATGTATGGTAAATAAGCGCGTAGCAATATAACGCGAGGTGGTACAACGCGTGGTAATACGACATGTGGCTATATAATGCGTGGTAATTTGATACGTGTTAATTTATCTATGTGTGACAATGTAACGCGTGGTATTTCGGTATGCGTGGCGATATAATGCGTAGTAATGTGGGACGCGTGGCGATATAACGCGTAGTAATGTGGGACGCGTAGTAATTCGGCAAATGGCGATATAGCACGCAGTAATTCGAGACGCATGGTGATATAACGCGAGGTAATTCGGGATGCGTGGCGATATAACGCGAGGTAATTCGGGACGCGTGGCGATATAACGCGAGATAATTCGGGACACATAGTAATTTCACAAATGGCGATATAACGCGTAGTAATTCGGAATGCGTGGCGATATAACGCGTACTAATTCGGAATGCGTAGCGATATAGCGCGTAATAATTCGGAACGCGTAATAATTCGACATACGGCGATATAACGCGTAGTAATTCAACATATAGCAATATAACGCGAGTCTCTATAACACGCAAAAAAATAACACTTCACAATAACATCCTATAACAGTATAACACTATTAACCCCAATAACCCGAAAAAACAAAAATAATTTTCTTCGAACGCGAAATTTTTTCTAAATAAGAAATAAAATAAAGTCGGTGAAACAGAAATCCATAATTGAACTATACATTTTTCCTAATCATTTATCTTCCTCGTTCCATCCATTTCTTCCTTGTCACAGTGATTCATATTTAAAAACATCATATCAGATTTCGTCAGCACCAAATACATAGTGACACGTCTAAACAGATTAATTATAACCGGTATATTCGATATCACCGCTCACGGAGGTCAACAACACCTAAGATCAGTTTTTCCGATATAGACCTTCGATGAAAAGGGAATCACGTTTTGTCAGTCTTTCAATATTTCATTGTTCATTTCCGATGACTTCAATTACAACAGCTTTTTGCGGCGACAATTGAAAAGCAGTGTCTACGATGAAAAATTGGATCGTATGATAGTTGAAATTGAAGTACATCACTTATGGTGGACGGAAATAGTAATGGTACGTCAAGTTTCACTCTGTTAAATATAAATACCGATTGAAATATTATCTTCCAGTATTTTAATAGACTGTACGATATAATGTACATAGATCAAACAGCATTATTTCTTTTAGACGTTTTTTGTACTTCACACATGTGAACACATATGAACTCTAATGCAGAATATATTAAATCTATCATATTTTGAAGTTAGATTTTCATGCTTCAGAAACTACATCTTATCCAATAGTAATTATTTTACTCCAAAACAATTCTCATTTAGACTTCAAAATAATTGTATAAAATAACAATAACATATGCTCACATGTGTGACTTAATATGGTTCGGCTTAAACCTATCACTACTAAATTATAATCATGAAAAGCAGAATATAAAATCACACAGATGTTTTTATACACGTACATATTAATCCTATCTCAAGTGATAAGAAATATATTCAAATCACCATTTGACGGTAGCAAACAAGTTAAAGTGTCAGATATGTCTTCATATGAAATCAAGCGAAACTTAGTTGCAAAAAGGACGGGGGTTCGATGGCGAAACTGTCTTTAGGTGTAGCACAGTTTCACAATGTACTAATGTGAGCGTGTCTCAAACGCGAACGTACGTGTGTACATACGTAACACGTACAAGGTGTCAATTATCACGTATTATCGCCGCGGGGCAGGTAGCGTCAACCGACAGTAGAAGAAGGAGGAAAAAAATTACCGTTCCACAGACGCGATTCATCATACGTGTGGTTCATGTGGACTCGCTTTAAGGTAGATGCCAGTACACCGTGGCTGACCACAGTCAGTTATCCGCTTTTACTCGTCGGTAATGTCTAAGGCAAACACCTTTTAGAGAAACGTCTTATTTTTCGGTTTTTGACGATGATTAGCATCGAACGGTAGCGTGGCCGAGGTTCACCGGTTTTCGAGTCGATTACGGGCCTCTATTTTGTTTAGCCTCGTCTAGTGGCGGCGGTCGAAAGAACGAGGTGTAAATTAACTGTGGCCAAAAATGCCCGACTTTCGAATCGCGATCGACCCCCTGAGACCTCTTTCGATTATAGTATGTTTGGGATTGAGATAAGCTGTGGGAGTGAAGTGTAGGGGAGGTCTGCTCTTGATTTTAGGGGACTTAGTATATAAACTTTAATAATTTCAAATCTTCAAATTCCTAATTCCCTAAATCTCTGATTCTCTGAATGATCAAATCACCAAATTCCTAATTCCATAAATTTCAAAGCCCTCAAGTTCCCAATTTCCCAAATTCTCAAATCCTCAAATTCTTAATTTCCAAATCCCTCATTCTCCAAATCCCTAATTCCCCGAATTCTCAAATCACCAAATTTCTAATTCCCCAAATCTCCAAGTCCCCAAGTTCCCAATATCCCAAATTCTCAAATCCCCAATTTCTTAATTCCCAAGTCCCTAATTCCCCGAATTCCCCAAATCCCTAATCCTCCAACCCCCTAATTCCCCAAATCCTTAATCCTCCAACCCTCTAATTCCCCAAATCCCTAATCCTCCTACCCCCAAATAACAAAAACTTTCACTCCTTTCCCCCCAGAAACCACATAACTCTCGAAAAAGAGAAAGCGATGTACTCACACGACCGAACGAAAGAAATAAAAAATAATTAATATTAATTGAGTCCGCCGCAGCGTGTTAATAACTAATCATTCCGTTAATTAGCAGATTGTACAATTTATCAATGGACGCTGATCGAGCCGTCTACAAAAGCACCACGGAATCAGTTGTCCATTAGTTATTCCATTGTTTCCATAAAGCTTCCTAAAAGGGACAACTGTCCGCAAACCCGTGTACTCGCAACGATACCGTCATAAAAACGATCCCTTTTCCTTGTTTTTCTCCCGGAGCCCACCAACGTGGATACGGAAACGACTTTACAACACCCGGTAGCACTACCCCTAACACTTTGTGAGTCTACCGTATTAATATCTACCGCGAAGAAGGGAAACGTTCTACCGTGTACCTGACGCACTTGTGAATTGCCCTTTCGCTACCTGACTACAGGAATTTCTGGATAGTCGATTCACGAATTAACGATGTTGGAGTCTTCTAGTTTCTATATTCTACTACTGATTTTCTTAATTTTGTTCGTTGATATTAATTTTTGAATTCTGGATCACATATGTAGTTTAATGTTTAAGTATAGACTGTGTATTCGTTTCAGTTATGGGTATTGTTTACTTTTAACTTACTACTATGTACTTTTAGTTACATTTGATTTGAAATTAAAAGTACAGAAGAATGATAAATAAATGATACAAAGTATATTCATCGTTTCTTCATCTTGATAAAAATTATTATAGGTTTCAAAAGTGTCATAGTTTTGTATTATTGTTTACAGTCCTTTGACCAGCTTGATAGTTTTAGACGCGTTTATCGAGTTAAGGTTGTCGCTTACTTTGCAAAGCTGAAGTCGTAGGAGCAACTTTGATACTCGTGTACATTAATAATACGAATATGTCGATGTCGATCTTGCTGTTTAGATGCTGCCACGTGAGCGACAACTCTTACGTTAACTACAACAAAAGTAGTTTTAAACGACGCTGAACATTGCACTGAGTATGCCAACGCATGCGTATTAATATGGACATCAATACATGACTATTAGACACAAAGTGATAGCAGAAAAATTAGACAACTTCCATTTAACATTTTTAAATTTTTAATAGACAACATAATATCAGTTTAACTTCTCTTCAGTTTATGTATATATGAAAGTAGCTTATTACATAAAACATGTGGATATCTTTACATTAATATTTTATTTCGAATCAAATAATAAAGATATATTGCATGCGACTCTCAAGCAATGTGACCTCTAACTAAAACTATCAAACTGATCAAAGCGACTTGTTAAAATATAATTTACCTTGTGACATATTCTATGCATCCATTTTGCAATCGCAAATTGAGATTGTTCAACCCTGTAAAAATCATTCTTGTCCCCTCAGTACAAAACAATACTTAAGTCCAACAGAATTCAACCTAAAAGGTTAAACGTCAGATAAAGAAGGTTAAATTATAATTTGCAGGGGGTGTGCACGTGACGGCGTCTCGGGGTTCGCCTCCAGGAGGCTCGAGCGTGGGCGGAGGTCAGGGTGGCGGTCTAGGATCGGCCTTGAACTGCGGTCAGGGCTCGCCAGGGACGACTTCCGGTAGCGGAGGCGGTGGCGGTGGCGGCGGTGGTGTTTCCTGTGTGGCTGCCGACGTGAACGTGACCGAAGCGTCGGATTGGAGAGACGCCCACAGCATCGCGGCGCTCAGGCGTCGTGCCTCGGATACGTCGCAACAATACAGTCCACAACCACCGCCACCGCCAGCAGGACCACCTCAATATGCCCACGACATAGAGTACAATTCCGTTTACTGAGCTGCTCCGGGATTCTCCGTTTACTCTACGACTGGTTCCATCGGGGATTTCGAGGACGATCGATTCCCTTGGTGGACGACGAGACCCTTCCGGGCAGTCCATGTGCAGGGTAACGCGTGATCGGAGGAAATACTTGTTGCTATTTCGTGGTTCACCACTACGTGATCTTTTCCTCATGGTTTATGTTCGAGGCTGGAAAATTTGGGGATAATCCTTTATCTAAGGATGAGCTACAACGAATTTTCTCTCATTTATAATTGTAACGTTGGATTCGAGGTTCGAAGTAGTGATGGGTAGTATCCGCCAGAGTGCGGGACATGGTGTACATGGTTCGTGGTCTGTGAAAATTGTTTTCAAGTTTAATTTAGTAATTCGAAAATTACAGTGTACAACTTGACAAAGTTGTGAATCCCAAAATTTGCAAATGTGGAAACTAAAAAATCCTGTAAACCTGTCATTTGCCCGTCACAGCTCAAAACCTAGCTTCCAATATAACAAACTAATAACAAATAACGTGGTGCAATCACGAAGAAAGCTAAGCATTTCTTCTTCCACTACGCGTGACCGTGAAGTTCAGAATGTGAAACTGAAGAAAGAGGAAGTTTTCGAAAGGACGATAAAGTGGAAACGGAAGGTTTGAGATGTAATAGAAAACGACTTCTGCGTGTAACATTGAAGAAGCTGTGCAACACTGGTTACTTAATATATGCATACATTAACGCTGTCACCGGTGCTCGTCGGACAATTTTAAACTCGATGTACAGGAGTTTTCGTGCGACATCTTCGTTGTTTTTGAAGAAACAAAGAAAGATGAATCGTACGGGAAGTCGCGCACATCCTTCAATTCCGATTACAGATTCAACGTTCATTTGAACGTTTACTTTAAATCTTCAGAATCTTTGAAGCAAGGTTAAGTGCAATCTAAACGAGTATTTGTTTGAACGTGAACGATTAATTTATTATATGCGTTACGTACTGTTTCAATAATGGAGTTTTTAGGATTACACGTAAGAATTCGCGACACGGTGTGACGAAAAGTATACGACAAGTTATTATAGTAATTATGTATGGTATTGTAAATATAGCAAAAAATTATGATCATTACCGGTAAGTATTGCGTACAATTAAATGGCTAAGTTATTTTTACTTGACCAGTTTAGCACACGATCCAGCTTGCAGTTCCTTTTACAAATCCGTCAGAAACCAAAGGAAATCCTTCGATTTTCAGCGAATTTCACACGTTCACGCGAAATGACCACGGAGCCTGTTCAACGATCGCATCAAGCTTTAATAACGATTTAAAAAAAGCTAGTCTCTTTGTTCGGCTTTGTATCAGACTGGCTATCTGAAGAAGTTTTGATCGCTTCGAGAATAACAGGCTGTATGTGTGTATCGTTGAATCTTGCATGAGAGGATAGAGTATTTCGAGTAATTAACCCTCGGACGGTGCATCAATACCATTCTTTTCAATTTTTAGTCTTCAATCTTTAAATTGACACTTATTGTCAATTTTATTGTAAATTGACAATTTGAATAATAAATTTCTTATTATTGTAAATTGACACCTTTTTGGTAGTCACTGTGTTAGTGGACTTACTAATATAGGTCTTTTCAATCACTTTGTAATGTATCATTTTTCAAACCTTTCAAATTGCAGAGTCAGTACTTCAAAATTATGAAGTTATATATTTTCGAACTTTACGTCACAAAGTTTAATAAATTTGACATTACAAAATTTCCAGTGCTTAAACTTATAAAATTAAACTTGCGAAGACCTGGACTTTCAAGACCCTAATTTCCATAGTCCTAAACCTCCAATCCCAAAAGTTTCATAGTTTCAATCTTACAGAGTCCCAAACGTGCAAAGTCCCAAACTTGCAAGACCCTAAATTCTTAAGGTTCCCAGTTGCAAAGTTTTTAACCTTCATGAGTCCCAAATTTCTAAGGTTCCAATTCTTCAAGGTCCCAAACTTCTAAGATCCCAAATTTTCAACGTCCCAATCTTTCAAGGTGTCAAACTTCCAAATGTCAAAAATTTCTAAAATTCCATCTTGCAAGGTCCTAAGCTTCCAAAATCCCAAATCTGCAAGGTCCCAAACTTCCGAAGCCCCAAACTTGCAAGATCTCAAACTTCCAAAGCCCCAAACTTGCAAGGTTCTAAACTTTCAAAGTCCCAAACTTGCAAGGATCCAAACTTCCAAAGTCTCAAACTTGCAAGGGCCCAAACTTCCAAAGTCCCAAACTTGCAAGGACCCAAACTTTCAAAGTCCCAAACTTGCAAGGGCCCAAACTTCCAAAGTCCCAAACTTGCAAGGACCCAAACTTCCAAAGTCCCAAACTTACAAGGGCCCAAACTTCCAAAGTCCCAAACTTGCAAGGACCCAAACTTCCAAAATCCCAAACTTGTAAGATCTCAAACTTCCAAAGCTCCAAACTTGCAAGGTTCCAAACTTTCAAAGTCCCAAACTTGCAAGGGCCCAAACTTCCAAAGTCCCAAACTTGCAAGGGCCCAAACTTCCAAAGTCCCAAACTTGCAAGGGCCCAAACTTCCAAAGTCCCAAACTTGCAAGGATCCAAACTTCCAAAGTCCCAAACTTACAAGGGCTCAAATTTCCAAGGTCCCAAGCTTCTAATATCCCAAACTTGCAAGGGCCCAAACTTCCAAGGTCCCAAATTTCCAAAGTCCTAAACTTACAAGATGCAAAATTCTCAAAGTTCGACACTTTGTTTTAAATTCTAAGTGTCTCAAAATTCTAAAGTCTCAATCTTCCAAAGTCCCAAATTTGCAAGATCCCAAATCCCAAACTTCTAAAATCTGAAATTGACAAAGTAATTTTCAGTGAATACCATTCGGGGGTTAAACTACAAGTTAGCACCTTCGTATATCGCAATTCCCGGCAAACCTAGAACGCTATAAATATAGATTGTTCTGTTGTTGTATACCGAGGCGTAAGTTTTGTAAATAGAGTATACGTCTAATATTAATAATAATCGAATATTATAAGCGGACCCGATATCTCATTTAAGAACGAACGCGAGTATACTTGGACATTGTGATATTTTGGGCCCGCTGTTCCCTTTATTTCTTCCAACAGCGACCAGCACACGATATTGCAAAGGGAAAAAGCGGTACCAGCAGCGACCGCGACCGACGACGAACGTCGATTATTCTAGTTACGAATTTACGGTAGTCTTAGGTACAACTTAGTGATAATACATGAAATTAACGAATATGCAGTTGTCAGTGTATCACTACGAAACGTATACGATTTTTAATGTACAAACATGAAAGATAAAAAAAATATTAACGAATGTGGTATGACCGCGTGACGAGGATGTATTCAAGGTATATCATCCTGCTGGTGTGAATTGTGTTCGGGATGAAATAATTTATACTCGAACTTTCGACTGTTCACTAGGGTGGTGATTATTTAATAAAAAGAAATTTCTTTGTATCTGATGGGTTCAACACTTTCCAATGGGGGTAGCAATTTTTGTCTCTGCGTATTTTTCAACGTATTGACTTAACATTGAAATATTATTACTGAGTATATTTGTGAACCAATAACTTTTAAGAACAGCCAATTCACATGTTTTACGGAATCTGTTTCGCAAATAATATCGTTAGCCTAATGTGGTATATTTTGTTGGCTAGTCGGAACTGCTTGAATAACAAATATTCGATGTTTTTGTTCTTCGTTAACAATCGAGTCCGTATTTTGAGGCTGATTTACCCTGATTCGTACTTAGTCATGCCTAGTAATCTAGCGTATGAATTCATTCTTTAAAGTACGATATTAATAAGCTAGTAGCAGTCTGAAATGTAATGAAATTTTAATCAAGCCAGTTTCTCCGTATAGAGAAGAAAAGTGTTAAGGTGTCCAAGCAATATTTTAAACGTTGAACTTTAATCACCTCCTTAATGTTCACTCGTTCTTTTCCTCTTCGTTCTCGTTTCCTTCCGTCGTGCATATTTTCTAAGCTACCGACTGTCACGTTTTTATACATATTTAAAAATAAGAACCGAACACGGTGCTTACGAGTGTAATTGAGTCATAGTTGAACACGCGAAAGACAGTAATATTTATTTATTATCACCTGCGTGAGTGGATCAAATGATTTGGTGGAAGTGTCGTGCTTGTTAAACGATCGAATTGAATTGCGTGGATATTTTGCAACGATTATATTATGGACATTTTTCTTTTCTTTTGGTCCGTTTGCGAGCGATTAACACGTATTTGATAAAATGTGCTGCACCAGAGTGGACTGACTTTATGCATCTTCAACACAAATCATTATCGTCGATGACCTTAATTAGTGATAAATAGAAGAATTTTAATTTTTATCGTTGTATAGTTGTGTATAGAGGACAACTAAGTGTGTAAAATAAATCATTATCTAAAAGTAGCCCTGTGTATATCGCCACACGTTATACCACCTAACAATGACTCTTCGATTGTATAGTAGTATAATTTCCATAGTCCTCTGACTTAGTTCCAGCGTTGCAAGATCCCAAACTTCCAAGGGCCCAAACTTGCAAGATTTTGAATTCTCAAAGTTTTACACTTTTAAAGTTTTAAATTTCCAAGTGTCCCAAACTTCTAAGGTTCCAATCTTCCAAGGTCCAAATTTTCAAGTTCCCAAATTCTTAAGTCCCAAAATTCCCAAGTCCCAAAATCTTAAATCCCAAAATTCCCCAGTCCTAAAATTTCCAAGTCCCAAAACTCCCAACTCCCAAAACTCCCAAGTCTCAAAATTTTAATTTTCATCGTTCTATAGTCATGTACAGAGGACAACTAAGTGTGTAAAATAAATCACTACCTAAAAGTAACCCTGTATATCACCACGCGTTATATCATCTAACAATGACTCTTCAATTGTATAGCAGTATAAACACCATTTTTATTTGAAAATATACATTTGCATATTGAAGAGTACATGTTTATAGTATTATGCATAGTATCCGTAGCGCGTAGAAATAAAACAATGTTAATCGAACGTTCAATCAATATTTGAAGAAGAAGTAAAATAGTAAAGATGAATGTTCAGCTCGCTAGATCAGGTACTAGGAAAATACTCTTTCATTGAACACATTTGTATGAGTGCAAACAAGAGACTACAAGACAAAGACAATCAAAGATACAGTTACTGCAGTTATGCTTTCAGTATTTCTAAAAGGATATGTTAATGCTTTACGGCAGATAGTTACATGATGTACCTTAGTACATACAACAAGAATTTGGTCGCTTTTTAAATATCATTTGCAAGGCCATTATTATCAGGTAAGTTACAGTATTTTTAAGTAAATATTCTTATGATTAATTCCTTTAAATATGGAATATACAGTAAGTTTTTTATAATTAGTATTTTCAACAAATAGAATATTCTCTATCGCCTATTATTTTACATAAACTTTAACGTTATTCAGGATAAATAATTTGATACAATGTTTGAAGTGATAAAATAATTCAATCTTTTAAACAGTTGCACTTTACCAGTTATCTTCACAGAAACTCTATTGAAAACTAGTTTTTAAAATTACAAAACTAATTCAGTCACGAAAAACAACATTTAAAATATCGGCAGTTTTTTAAAGTATCTAATTGCACCGTAGTCGTAAAAAGCAACTGTCGAATCTATTTACTTAACAGAAGCGCGAAAGCATTTTTAATTTTAAATTTGCCGCCAACACACAGAACACCCACATATATGTAACGCGGTATAACTTGTCTCTCAGTGTCGGATGTAAGGGAAGGATTATAATATCTTTATTCACAGAAATATTGATAGAAATGTGCCTAAAACGTGCAGTATCGGATGCAACATAAGGTAAGTAAAATAACAAATAAATAATATTCGAAATAAGATATTTAGATAGATATTATAGATATTTGTAAAACGCGGGAACTTTCAGTCATCGTCGATTACATTCGATCGGTTACAATGATGGTAACGTACGAATGCACAGCGAAGTCGTACCCGCTATTATATTAATTTTTTAGTAAATTAAATCTATTTCACCATTACGTCTTAATTAAACTAACGCATACTTAATTAAACGAGTGAAAGTGTGCTCTCAGAAGACAGTTATGAATTCGCAATTGAAACGTGTTTCACGAAATGTCATGGCATTTCATATTTGAATCCACATGCAGAGACAATATGTCGAAAATGAATTTGTCAAAATTGATACGATTAAATGATTTTCGTAAAACTATTTTCTGGATGTTCATCCTCCGAGGTTTCCGGTTCCGTGTTCAATTTACTAAAGTCTCGCGGGTTCGGCCGTTTCTGCAATATCTTGAAGCTTTTGCCTCTTCTGTTTTCCAACAGACCCGACAGTTTAAAGTTTTCTCGCCTCTCGGCTTCCCAGTGCATTCGTTTGCGCATTATTAACAAACACCCTGTTTACAACAAATAAATTTGCAATTAGAAAACATTTGGTTTTGAATGTACTTGTATTTGGTGACAATGGCACTCTGATCTCTTTTATTGTTTTCTATTTAAAATTTTCTCAACAACATGTAAAATTGCATTGAAATCTAATAGCTACATATTTTGAAGCATCATGCACTATGTATCGTTAAATACTTACATAATTATTGTTGAATATTACTGAAGTTAAAGAGGATAATAAGGGGAATAACAAAAAACATTGTTGAAATGAAAACATGTATATTTGCCTTTACAAGATGAGCATCTAAAATAAATAAATAATCATATACAAGTACAAAATAAAAAATGCAATGTTTTCAAATGAGTATGCGCAAAAAACATGTCAAAAAATCTTAAAAACATTCAGCTTTTCATACAATGTACTCTTGGTTTGTATACAATATAAAGTTCAATAGTTGGTCTATAAATAAAAGAATTATCTTTACATTTGTGCGATCACAGAAAAGTGTAAACAATATTTACATAATAAGTACATAAATTACTAAATATTCTATTGTTTAAATGGAAGTTAAACAGTTGAAAGCTAATCAATTAATATTCCATCGTTTGATCCCAATTTAGGAATAAACTACTTCATTTGTTTCTATGATAAAGTCTAGAAACTCAAATAGTTATTTTGCAGAATAGTAATATTAAATATTATTACTGTATTATAGTAATAATTTGCACAAGTATACTCTCAAATATATTTGGAGTAGAAATTGTAAATACTAGACTGGTATTCTCTTAAGTAAATTGTACATTTATATGCAACCCTCTTGTACTGGCCTAGTTTTAAAACAATCTTTGATAAAAAGATTGTAAATGCATTTACATTAAAAGTACTTAACAGTGTAAAGTATGAAGCAGAAATTGAAAATAATGTATTACAGCTCCTATGATATAAATATGTGAAACTGAAAGAAATAATAAAACAAAGCACCACGTTTTTTATAGTTTAAATAAAAATGCTAAAGTTTACAAAAATTTGGATTTCCTATTAAATTGTAAAATAGTATTATATAAGAGATACATGCAAAGCCAGTACAGAAGTTTGTCAAATTTTATGCTAATTATTTTTTAGCAAACTAGACAAAAGTACGTTCTCAGATTTTCATACATCTTAAATCATTGGTTGTTTTTTCCTTTACTGGCTATTTAAGAAGTTGCTTTGTTAAATGATATGTATAAGATTACTAAAATTAACTAGATTTGATAAAATTTCTACCAAACGTTTGATTCTGGCTAAACTAATCAACATGCGTGCACAACTATTATTCAATAACCCAAAATTAGTCAAATGAATATTCTTATTCGACTAGTTTTGAGAATTCGACAGCAGATTCATCATACTGAAACAATCTACCTCTTTTCTGACATCTTGCTACAACTGCAGCAATTGCTACACAGAGGGCAATAAAAATGACTGTTGCTGTAACAAGGGATAAGACTAATGTTGCAGTTGTAGTACCTCCAGAGGAAAGATTATCAGAGTTAGTATCCGTTAATGGTGCTAGTTCATGACGAGGGTTTATGCGTGTCACTGAATTTCCACTTTGTGTCGACGAATTTATGTCTGCAAAAAGTAACATTTTAAATTTCTTAGACGTTTTCTTGTCAAAAAAAAATTCTACATCTATGAATTGTTTCTTTGCTTTACTTAGTTATAAAGATTTAACATTATCTTACCTTGTAAAAATCTGTAAACAGTGTGTATGTTCAGTTCTACTACATATATTTCAGAACCATCATCGGACACAGCTATATCGTGGGGACTGTCCATATCATTTTTTGGTCCAAATTGAGATAATATATTTCCAGAATGAATATCAAGAACGAATCCTCGTATATGAACATTAAAATTCAGAGTTGGATCACGACCATTGATCAGGTAAAGCTTTTCTTTATTGTATGCTACACTATAAATTTTTGTACCGATGACAGCAGGATTTTTATATTCTTTATGGAATGTTCCATTGACTGTAGAAAAAGATAAAATTCGTCCATTTTCTCTATCAGCAACAAAAATCAATTTTAAGTCAGTAGCAAGAGCTAAAGCATGAGGTACAAAAAATGCATTTGGTGGAGGAACTTCTTCATACATGCTTCCTGCAAAATAAGATACATTTGAAATATGATAGGTTGTTATTCTTTAAGTAAATACATATGGAGAACAGATTTACCTCCTTCTCCCCAATGTCGGCCCCACTTTAAAATTCTTTCCCCTTTTGCATTAAATTTAATAATTCTGGAATTGCAATAACCATCACTTACAAAGAATTCATTATCATTCTGTACAGCCACTGCTGTTGGTTTGCAAAACCGTTTGTCATCATTTCCAGGTTCAAAAGGTATTCCAAGAATCAGTGATGGTTTAGGAACATAATCTTGAAACATGCTATTTACATCATCATCATCGTTAGAAAACATTTTTTCTTGACTATATTGCCTTTTCTTTATCTTCTTTGCATTTTCCATCATTGCTATATCCTTAGCATCAAATTTAAATACCTGGTGCAAAGCTACATCGGTAACCCAGTAATTTCCATTAGAATCTATTGTTAAACCATGCGGTAAATAAAACATGTTTGCACCCCATTCTGATATTATTCTTCCAGTCTTGTCCAGAAGAATTATAGTGTTTTCCCGAATTGGTCCTTTATTTCTATCAAATCTATTTTCATTATCAAATGTACTAATGTCCCAAATTCGTCCAGCTCTATGAAATATTCCAATGTTTTCATTTGGGTCTATTGATACTGCTGATATGTGACCAAACTTTGTATTATTTGCCCAATGGGAATCCCATACTATATCTGCACATACGAAGAAAAGAAATATATACAAGCTTCTTAAATTCTGTAGAGTTATCAAATATTTTACCCACTTTTGTCTAATGCATCTGAATTGTAGATATCTGAATTTATTGTACTTTTGGGTAAATAGCCATTCTTATACAATAGAGGCATTTGATTCCAATGTAATGCCAAAGATCCTCTATCCCTCTCATCGTTATCAGGATATTCAGGGTACTCATTTACCCCAAACTTTTGATCAGGCAAAGGTAAAGCTTTTTGCTGCAATAGTAAAAATAAAAATTGGACATCTTGTTAAATTATTCTACATTGTTATTCCATAGCTGTTTCTTTTTTCAGTCATAACAATTACTCTTGTCATTTACCTGAATTTTCAAGTAGTCCTGAAGACTCGCTTTGGCAGCACTTAAAACAAATAAAACTGAAATGCAACAGGCAATGTCATGTTGTAGATGCATCATCCTTAGACGAAACAGTCATTAGACTCTTCTGTTCTCGCTTTATTTCATTCAAACTATCCTTAATTATGCGACTAAACGTTAATTATGCTGCATAATATAATCTTAAGAAATTAAACACCGAATTCTGATGTGGGTCATCTCAAACTTACGAAACTGCCTCAAAGCCACGCGTATGTTCACTGACGTATGCAACAGGGAACACGAACAAACCATCTGGCGGCCATTCACTGAAATGCGTACAACAATTCGATTGATTGTAAAGGTTGATACTAATCTATACTACTGATTTTTATTGTTAATAGGTTCTGCGAGTCCGATAACATGCAAAGGTCTAGAGTTTCAAGAACAATAAGCAAGATTTAGTCTACAAATTATTGGCCGGTTGCTGTGGGGTTCGTAGAAAAAAATTGTTATTAAATATTGATCCAAAGTCTTTTGACGGATCATACCCATTATTACGGACATTGTTCGTTACTACTCTTGCGTCAATAAAGCACAAAAGATTATTTTATAAAAAAATTCTACTTTGTGTTAGTATCTTCACTCACCTATAGATGGTGATAGAAGTATTGTTTCTGAAGCTGTTATACAAAAATATAGAAAAATAAAGCTGCGAGATATTTTCAGCTGATTAAATTAATTATTTTATAATACGTTATTAGTGCGCAAATTTTTGTTGAGAATGTTTAATGGAAAAAGTTTGATATTCAAAGTTTACTAAGTTTACTAAGTTTAATAGAACGACTAAACGAATTCTCTTGGAAAGTTAAATTATAATTATTGGTACAGCCTGCAAAAATTGACTGATAATTCAATCTCTCGGTAAAATGGCAGCAATAATCAAATTAGTAATTTTGTTACGGTAAACAGAGGTATTTTTTCAAAAAATATAAAAAATACTGATGTTAACCGAATGTATGAACCAGCACGAAACAGTGATGGAGAAATTTGTGTTCCCGCTATTTTTCAACTGAAACGGTAGAAAATTTACGGGAGCACGATGCTTTTGCAATGTCAGCGTGTGAACGATCGATGAAATCGACGCTTTGACACATACACCATTCGTTGCATCCGAAATCCAACAGTTTTATCACCGATCCTTCCATTCTTTTATCAGCTTACTACTATTTCATCATTCCATGTTACATAAAAGCAATTCGAAATTGATAAAAGAACTTCATAGTTTGCAATACTCGTACTTATATAATTCCAATTTTATCAGTTACATAATATTACTCGTAGTCTTGCTAATTTTAATTGCATTACACATCTCGATATAACAAGTAAACATTTTTTTCTCTATTATCACATATTTTTTTCTTCAAGAAATTTTTTATGATATCTCTTTTTATGAATTAAACATTCATATTAACATTCAGTAATGAGCTGAATATCTTATTAAAGTATTCAAAATTATTCGGAGTGATGTTTCACCCAGATTAGGTCGGTATATCGATTCACTCGTGCAGACATATTTCAGGTTCTGGACGCTGCAAGGCACCACAAGTTTCATTCTTTATTCCTGACACTTTAAATTTCCACAAGTACCGTTTCAATCAGAATGAATCATTTATATTCATACGCACGAACAAAATCTCCATTTACGGATACTTCTGTATCGGAGTGTTAAGTGCCTGACTCATACTCCCAATTGTGTGAGCTCAAGATATCACTTCCATTCATAAAATACATTTCTTAGAACTAAACCTTACTCACATCTTCGAAAATTTATTTTCATCAAGATAAAATCTTTCGAGACGACAAATGTTTTTTATTGCAGTAATTTATTTCATTAATCAGTTTAGGTTTAAATATGCAATGGATATTTAAGGGTTTTTATAATTAAAAATGTCCTCTTGTCCCTCTTAATTATCTACTAAATTATATTTACAACTAACAATAAGTAAATTGATTGACATGTGTATAAATTGACCTGTGTGTAAATTGACATGTGTGATCATAAGGGTTGAATCAACCTCATAATTTCTTAACCTCATTCCTCCATGTTTACACAAGGTTGTTTACGAAAGACAAGTTCGTCAAATTGAAAATAGCATCATTACATTCAAACCCCGCTGTTTCACAAATGAAAACTGCCGATCTACCCGTGCGAACAATCTTCTTACCCCGCTAAGAACCACAGGAGGTTAATGCGAAGAAAAGAATTCGCTCGTGTTTTGCTTGCTGTAACAGTTACAGGTTGAATGGATGAAAATCCTCTCTGGTTACACGATGTATCAAAGTGTCTTCAGAAGACGCGTTATAATATATCGATATCTTCTGGCCCGACCTTTACGCATCGCTTTCAAAGCGTTCGACGCGTGTAGAAGCTCTTTACGGGGGAGGACTACATTGTTACCTTCGACGTAGACATATTGCGCGTCTATGGGGGTCCATTTTCATTCTGCGCGCTCTGGGTTAATATCCCGATTAAATTTTCTTTTCTCAATGCGCCGCGTTGAAAAGAGATCCTTGCTGTCCGAAACTATGAATTACAGTGTCCGTTTAATGGATTTCCCAAGTCACTGGACGAATGAGTGGGTTAGGAGTAATCAGATAACACTCGCTCTTCTTTCTCCAAAGAGCTACTTGATAAATGTAAAAGCCAGAATCTTAGTCTCACTCGGATTCTTCGAGTTCTGAAGGCGGGAGTTTTAGGCAGCTAACATCCTGGTTTTCACTTTCGTATTTGGGAATTTAGGGAATCTGTGAAATTTGAAAAATTGGGAGCTGTGTTAAAAATTTAGGAATTTGATGACTTAAACTTTTGGAGAACTGATCAGTTGGTGAATTTGGTGAACTCATCAGTTGGGGACTTCAATAACTTCTCTACCTGAAAATTCTAAAATTTGAGACCTGAAAAACCTCTATTATAAATTTTTACATAAATCTAAATGTAGAGACGTTCAACCTGGAAATTCGAGTACCTAGAAACTGTAAATTTGTGGTGCTAACAATTTCGTCTAGCACTCAACTCGCAAACGAACAAAATTTCTGACTGAAAAGTTAGGAGTACCGGTGAATTTAAACGACCTACAAACTATTTCTGCGATAATTATTTTTACGATTAAATTCGCTGGACGTTTCACGATCCAGGGTGTCGAAGACAGTACGTCGTAAGATAAAGGATTCCACCAGAGGTGTCAACTCTTTCACCTTGAAGAGGACTCCCGGCTGGACATTAAGTGCGAGTATGGAACAACAGTCGTTCCGTTTATTTTCGCTAAGCAATTGTCCTAGCAACGACAATACACGAATCACTGTCGTCTGCAGCGTAAGAAGGGTGGCTGGATTGTCGATTAGAACAAAATCGAATACGCAACCCTTTCAAAGGGATATGCGAATAAGCACCATTGACGTGTCTCCATGGTTCCGGCCGGATATAATGGCAGAAGTGTCAAAATTCAAGGTATCCGGAACAATGAACGCAATGGCACAATGGGTAGAAAACGAGCACGCTTTTGTACCAAAATAAGTGGAAACCATCAATTTCTGTCGGGTTGAACGGACGATTTTATTCTACTCCTTCGAGGTTTATTCGAGAGAATTATGTATTCGTGCCGGCTTTTCCAAACTTCTTTGCATTGGGACTCTGATTTTTCTTTCGACTTTTTGTACGACAGAATAAATATTTTATTTCTGCAAATGGTTCTGATGGTTTTCGAGTATATTTCATGGAGACTGTGATTTTGCAGAAATTCGATAACTTCGTCGAAAATTTCTAAATCTTCAGACTTCCGAGTTAAATCTCAGAATTAAATTAACCCCTTCCCGTACTTTGACGAGTCTCACTTGTGACGTACTTACAGCTCAAATGTGACAAACCTTACTCAAATTTTGAATACTCTTCAACTTGAAATTTAGGTCCAGCTACAAGTTACACTATCAAGGATCCCTGAATATAAAATAGTGACATTTTAATTTTTTTTGTTCGTTCTAGTGTTATAGCCCTGTGTGGTTAGTCTTGACTGACGCATCTGTTAAATAAATGGCACGGAAGGGGTTAAAAATGAACAAGGAGTATAATCCGTGGCGATGGTACTTAGGTTCACTCCTACATTAGTATACATTGCCCCTATATCGTCACACACGAAATAACAGTTAATTTAGGAATGCAGGGTGAAAATACCTAATACCAAAAAGCGTGTATTTGATCATGGCCGTTTTACGCAATTCGCGAATCTATTCAGCTGGAAACTACCATCGCGTTTGGAAAGAATCAGCGACGAATATTCTGCCTGGAGCCGTTTGTTCGATTTTTCCCAGAGTCCCGGATGAAACGGAATAAAGTGGAATAAAAGAAGGCAAAAAAAAACGAGAAGAGACGAGAAGGGAGAAAGTGTGCCGCAGAGGTAAAAAGGAAGCGATCCGCGATACAACGAGATTCTTTAATCTCGTCTGTCGTTCGACGCGTATCTGTGACAGATGTTCACACAGATACCGACGAACGCCTATCGAGTTTCGGTTTTGTGCTTTTTAACCTTTCAGCTCGCGGGGCTGAAAGAATCGTCGCTACTTTCCTTTCTATTTTTCTCTCCCTCTCGGTCCTCCACTTTCGACCTGTCTGTTTCTCGAAACGCGAAAACAAGCGCGACAAAAGGAGAAAGAATCGTCGGAGTACGTGGTCCGCCATCATAGGAGTCGCGTTCATTAAAATATTCGCGTTTAAAAAGGAACTTCAGGCATTTGTGCATCTGATTGCGGCGAAATAGAACGTTGAAATGATTTCAACGTACGTTGCGGAGCAACAACTCCGCAACGGGGACAGAAACGATTCTGGTAATAGAAAAAATGGAAGTTTCTTGTGATACGATGATCAAAGAGCACGATCCGTTTGGCGGAGATGACAAGGGACGAAATTATACAGACGGAAGATTGCAAAGTAGCGTCGGATCGAGTAATCGTTAAATTTACCCCTTTCGTACAATGGTAACCGCGTTTTACCCCCGTGTCGTGATTACGGACAATTAAAAATATTCCAGTTGGCATACTTTCTGAAGTTTATTGCTGATTAACATCGGCGAATGCAGCTCCGTTTCTTTATTAACCTAATAAATTTATTTCTCATTTGTTTTGTCTTACGACGGGGCATATTTAAATTACTTTTAAGGAGGGGGCGATAAATAATTAAATGTGGGGACTGTAATTACGACGGTAATAAATTATTCATTACTCTTTTCTTAGGTTAAAATAATTTGAAGTCAGCTCTCATGTTGATTCAAGAACACGATATTGAAATTTTCTTGGGGTTTATTTTTTTTATAAAAGATAATTTATACACTGTAAACTATATCTTTAGTAAAAAAATATACATTGTACCTAAGATGCAATATCCCTGGTAAATGTACATCTATTATTTTTATAAAAGATAATTTACATACACTGTAAATTATACCTTCAGTAACAAAATATACAATGTACCTAAGGTGCAATATCCTTGGTACATGTACATTTACAATTTTCTTTATAAAAAATAATTTGTACAGACCGTATATAAATTATATCAATTCTGACTACTTACACCCCCAATATTTAATTATAAATATCGGACATCTATTTAAAATACCAATTGACATTTAAACATACCGAACCCCTAAAGAGCACTCTTTCAGTTCTCTCCTTCTTCTCAGTCTTCTTATTACATGCTTAAAAACGAAAAACTACCCTTAATCCGACAAAACAAAAATTTGTCACAACACTACAGTTAAGAACGAGTAATGAAAACTCGTACGAAACACGACAGACCGAGAATCGATTTGTTTGTCAGAATGACGGTGTCGAACGGAGGAAACAAGCTTGCCAGAATCGCAGCTCCGATCGCGCGTTAAAAGCACCATCGTCGATCGATAATACATGCAACCAAGGGCTGGCTGCAATAATAAATTATCCGTGCTCAAGGCGCGAAATAGCGATCCGCCTAGATAACGTCAATGAGCCAGAACATGCTAAGATTACCGTGGGATTTCAATTTGCTGTTCGTCCTTTCATTCCTCGTTGTCTTCTTTCCTTTCCGAATCTCCTATTCGAGCACTATTTTAACGGAACGTCAATAAAGATACCTCGGTATTTTTAGCGACACATTCCGTTCAGGGAATGGAAATATCTTTCGTTGGAAGTTTGTTGGCCGTGACTTTAGTTTTGTTGGAGGCAATTGTGGTACTTGTTACAGTATATCATGTGTGGTTTTATATTTGCATCATTTTTAGATTTGGAATGGACAATGCTCGTTGGAAATTTGTGGATTTGAGGGTTTGGAGATTTGTGGGTGTTGAAATTTGGGGAGGTGGGGATTTGGGGATGTAGGGATTTTAGGGTGTAGAGATTTGGGGGTGTAGGGATTTTGGGGATGTAGAGAATTAGGGATAGAAGAATTTTGGGACTTTAGAGTTTGAGAATTTAGGAATTTGGGGGTGAAGAAATTTGGGGATGTGAGAGTTTGAGAATTTAGGAATTTGGGGGTGTAAAAATTTGGGCATTTGAGAGTTTGAGAATTTAGGAATTTGGGGGTGAAGAAATTTGGGGATGTGAGAGTTTGAGAATTTAGGAATTTAGAGGTGTAGAAATTTGAGTATTTGAGAGTTTGAGAATTTAGGAATTTGGGGGTGTAGAAATTTGAGGACTTGAGAGTTTGAGCATTTAGAAATTTGGGGGTGTAAACATTTAGGGACTTGAGAGTTTGAAAGTTTGGGAATTTGGGAGTGCAAAAATTTGATAACTTCAAAGTTTTGACATTTGAGTGTGTAGAAACTTGGAGACTTAAGAACTTGCACATATGCGAATTACAAGAACTTCAGAACTTAGAAACTTGAGAACTTGTGGCTAATTAGGATGCTTGACTACTTGAATATACAGGGTGTTACCTGTAACGCTACTCACGATTTTTCTCCCACTTGCAGCCACCTTACGAAAAAAAGTTTAGAATAAAATTTGCAGGGTATGAAGTGCACAATAGATATTAGTAAAGCAAATTTTGAAAACAGTTTGTTTTCTTGGCAAAGTCAAGGTCACCTTGGGTTTCTTAAATAGGAACATACATTTTTTTTTATTCATAGCTTTAGAGGACATCGAGACGAATTCGAAACATATATTACATTATATTTTTATTAACATATTACTCGATTTACAGAAGTGGAAAAATGTGAAGTACTTAGCTTTTGACTTTGGTAGGGTAACCATTATTTGGTTCCAAAGAGATCACTGAATGTAAACACGCGACTAGAATATAAGAAAAATACACTTTATTTAATTACATGTTCAAAATGTAACATATGCCGCCTTCCATCACATAATATTCCAGTCTTTTACTTCACATTTCCACTTCTGTAAATCGAGTAATATGTTAATAAAAATATAATGTAATATATATTTTGAATTCGTCTCGATGTCCTCTAAAGCTATGAATAAAAAAAAATGTATGTTCGTATTTAAAAAACCCAAGGTGACCTTGACTTTGCCAAGAGAACAAACTGTTTTCAAAATTTGCTTTACTAATATCTATTGTGCACTTCATACCCTGCAAATTTTATTCTAAACTTTTTTTCGTAAGGTGGCTGCAAGTGGGAGAAAAATCGTGAGTAGCGTTACAGGTAACACCCTGTATACGAATTTGATTGCTTGAGAATTTGCAGAAGTACGAACTCGAAAACTTGAGAATTTGAGGACATACAAACTTGTAACCTCCAGAATTCGTAGAATTCACAAACCTGTTAACAAATTTCCAAAATTAGAGATGAAAACAAATGGCACACCTTATAACTTCTCAACAAGCAACTGACGTACCAACGCAGACAGTAACTCCAGCGATAAAACGCGTCCCCTCAACAACCAAGCTATCATGGTAACCACGAAGGTCAAAATTTCTCTCTCCGTAGATTAGCAAACATTCGGAAGGGTTGATATCGCGTCGCCAAGCCATGAAAATTAATTACAAACTCCAACAGTTTCTCGCCGCGCAAGGACACAGCAGCAAAGAAGGAGTAAAAAAAAGGATCCACCAGGGGTACTTTACGGAGGGGTGGTACGTTTATATTTATGGGGTGGCGAGACGTAAAGGACGAGGTTGTTACACGTTGTATCGTTGTTGCGAAATGTTCTCAAGTTTTGGATGTTCCGAGCGTGCAGCACGACGCTAACACAGGATTCAAATTACTCGACAAGGTTCGTTTTTGCGGCGAAAGTCTTACGGTACCATAAATGGTAATCGGTGTTAATGACGCTACTCGAGGGTGCAATTGGTGTAATTGAAGCAACACCGAAGGCTTTTTGTCGGGGACCGGTTGAGCATTGAAATCGCATTGAAACCTTAAACTGTTTTTAACCTTCTGAAAGAATCTTTTATGGACATTTTCTAAAGAAAAAATTTGTATGCATACTTTGAATAACTTGAATATGTATTGTGATCTTCGAAACGTTTTCACGTATGGAAACGGTGTATTTATTGCATAATACGTCTCCTTGAATCAGCTATTATGAAAAGAATTTCTGCAAGGTTCACAAATTCTACCATATTTAAGAAACAAAAATTATGAAAGATTTCTTCTATTTACAACACGGACACATCTCAAGGTTTACAAATTCTACCATATTTAAGTAGAAACAAAAATTATGAAAGATTTCTATTCGCAACACATCTCGAGGACATTAAAGAAAATGTCCGTTCTTCGAGGCGAAGCGTTTTTCTAATCGGTACGATAATTTTTCACTACCCTATAGAAAGCCACAACTCGGCCAGATAACATTGAACAAGCACGTTATAAGAGAGTCGTATTTGCGACAATGCTCGTCGGGAGGATGTAACATTCCGGAATGTGGATTGCACTTCTATTCCCAATGCGTCTGTGCGCGATATAGACGTAACTGTAGCCAGGGACGGATGAAACTTCTCATGGTATTCGGGGCCATCACTCTAAGGGAGTAGGTTTACGTGTCGCGAAATTAGCCAGCAACCGCGTAAGATATTCGGCTAATGTATATCGGATTACAGAGCGGGTGCCGTTTACAAAATAGCACGTAACCTTATACAGATATACGTCGTTTATTAATTCTAACCTCATTCATTTATTCACGGTCAGTATGAATAATTTGGTAGTGGGTTGAGAGCTCTGGCAATTTTGGAATTCGGGGAGTGGAGAGATAGGGGGTTGAAATTTTAGAGTTTGTGGATTTGGGAAATTAGGGGATTTGGGGAGGTAGAAGTTTGAGATGGAGATTTGGAAATTCAGGGATTTGGGGGTGTTGGGATTTGAGAGTGTAGGGATTTGGGGATTTAGGGATTTGGAGATTTAGGGATTTGGGGGTGTATGGATTTGGGGATTTAGGGATTTGAGGGTGTAGGGATTTGGGAGTGTAGGGATTTGGGGGTGTAGAGATTTGGGTGTATAGGGATTTAGATATTTGGGGGTGTAGAGATTTGGGAGTACAGGTGTTTTGAAATTTAGGGATTTGGAGGTGTAAAGATTTGGGAGTGTAGGGATTTGGGGATTTAGAGATTTGGGGGTCTAGGGATTTGGGGGGGTAGGGATTTGGGAGTGCAGGGATTTGGGGATTTAGGGATTTGGGAGAGGTAGGGAGGGGTAGAAAATTGGGGGTATAGGGACTTGTGAGTATAAGTATTTGGGAATTTAGGGATTTGAAAATTTAGGGACACGGATTTTTAGAAATTGTGCTATATAGTAATTTAGAAATCTGAAGACTCAGAAAGCAGGTTCAGAAATGTAGCAATTCAGAAATTTAGATACTCGAATTTTTAGAAATTTGCAAATATACCAATTCGAAAATTTAAGGACTCCCAACAGGAATTCAGAAACACAGCTACTCAAATATTCACATATTCAGAAATGTATAAATTCTACAATTTATTAATTCATCATACTTTAGAACTATTATAAATAAACTTGAAAGCCGAAGAATCTATCCCGAAACCTAAATATCTGACGACCATCCGGTCAAAACACCCCACATATAAAGAAAGTATTCCTAATGCCATTAAGGTGACAGATATCGAGACGGTATTCATCGTGTCTCACAATACGTTTCCCGAGCAAACCGGAAATAACATTAGGTCGAAATGTGGGTTACATTCTCATAAGTACAACCGTGGCGCTTCGTAGCCGTATTAGAGCGCCCAGAGGCGAACGAGGGGATGGTTGAAGGGGTATAAAGGGGTTAGGAAGGAAGGAAGAAAGAGGAGGAGGGGTAGGGTTGGTACGAGAGGAGAGGGCGACGAGGACGCCCTCAGAGCCCGAAGGTAAAGGAGTGGAACGCGAAAGGGGGATGAGCGTAGATGGCGATGGAGATGAGGAGATCGTTGGAATGGGAATGGCAATGGGGTGGATAGGGGTATGGGGGTGTGTACAGCTGTATATATGCGACGGTACGGGACGACGACGACGTCTGTTGGCTGGAGCCACGCTGTCGCTGCTGTGGCATCGATCCACCACTCGCTACGACTTTTTGCCACCGTTCCAACGAGATCTTTAACCCGAAAACTGCTCTGCGGCATCGCCAGTTTTCTGTTTAGGAACCGAGCAAATTCGACCTTGATCGCCCTACAACTTTTTAGCCCTTTTAGGGGTTGTACTTAAGGGGCTTTATTTTGGGAATTTTGGGGATTTTGGGAATTTTGGGAATTTCGGGATTTAGAAATTTTAAGACTTG
The DNA here is from genome assembly GCF_050947335.1 of Megachile rotundata. Lineage (NCBI taxonomy): Eukaryota > Metazoa > Arthropoda > Insecta > Hymenoptera > Megachilidae > Megachile > Megachile rotundata. The sequence continues at coordinate 5,539,916 of NC_134991.1, read as the reverse complement.
GAAGTTTGGGACTTTAGGAATTTAGGAATTTAAAAAATTAACAACTTAGGAATTTTGGGATTCGGGAATTCGGGAATTTGGGAATTTTGGGATTCGGGAATTTTGGGATTCGGGAATTTTAGGATTCGGGAATTTGGGAAATTGGGAATTTTGGGATTTGGAAATTTTAAGATTTGGAAGTTTGGGACTTTGGGAATTTTTGAAATTTTGGGAATATCTGAAATTTTGGGAATTGTGGGATATTTAGAAATTTTTGAAGTTCTGGAATTTTTGAAATTTCGGGAATATAGGGAATTTTTGGGAAATTTGGAAATTTTGGAGGTTTTGGGAAATTTATGAAATTTGGGAATTTTGGAAATCAGGAGTTGTGGAATTCGGAATTTGGGAAGTTCGCATTTACCAATTCATTTATGCAAATTTATCTTTCGTCTCTTTCCGCATGACTTTTTCATTAAGGGTCCTGAATTTTTGGGTGTCTTATTTGCATGTCATCTCAAACTATGAGAACAGAAGATTTTGGTAAAACTGACTTGATACTGATTTTAGTACTGATCATTAACTTGATACCTGATACTTGATATTTGATATTTGATACTTGATACTTGATACCTGATACTTGATACTCGATACTCGATACTCGATACCTGATACTTGATACTTGATACTTGATACTTCATACTTGATACTTGATACTTGATACTTGATACTTGATACTTGATACTTGATACTTGATATTTGATACTTGATCGTTGTAGCATTGACTTGAAGTTATAAATTCTTGCGTCTTCACTTTTAATGTTCAAAGAGTCTAAATTCTCTGTAAGAATATGAATAAGTGATTTTGGCAAAAGAATTAGTCATTTGAAAAATACTTTCCTACATATCTTGACAATTCGACCCAAGTATCACGAACGATCTCGATTTCGATGATTTTATAGAGCTCCAATTGCAGCTGGGTTAGCAGTAATAGTTGCTGAAAAACGATACGAGTCCGATCGATTCGAACGTGTTCGAGGATTCTGAACGAGGTATTCAATCAGTCGTCGATTTATAAGTCCGTCGGGATAAGTTAACGCCGGGCTCATTTATGGAAGTACACGGCGATGGTTACACCGTGGTTTTGGAACTAGATTCGACTATGGTCGTGATTGCTTCGTCTATCACGTGTTTGACCAACATTTGATTGCAATCATATTCTTTCGTTGTATATTGCGCATTCAAAGTAACACGTTTATACACTGCAAAATTCTGCAGCAGTAGGCGAAGGAGTTCTGATTTTATTTTTCATAGATTAAACATCGGAGGATGAAGTTCGAGGAGCGTAAAAACGTAACGAAGAAACTCGAACTTATATACTAGCTGTATAATTAATGTTATAGCCAATGTCGGATGATACTTCGGAAAAGTTTCTGACAAATTACTTGACACTTTGCCAGCCAACTGGGTTACACAATATTACGGGATTTGCATATTTATACTAGAATTAATTTAACTTTCAAACTACTTTCGAGATCCGGATGAAATTCTTGTAACAAGCTTATCGAACATTATTTCTTCGCTATAAGCGGCACGTTCTTTTTTTTCGTACGTTCATTAACGAACTCTCTTAAAAATTTCTACGCTGCAAACACGAGTATCCTTCCCGGAGAGGGACAGATTGGAAAAGTGGAACGAAGAGGATGCGGGAGACATTAATTTTCATTCGAAACGAAAATATTTGTTTAACAGTTCAGCCGGTACCATAAAGGGTCCGCGTAACGACAAATGCAACGCGAAGTAACGATGTTTGCGCGTGACATTATTGGCCGTTACGTTGCTGCAAATTCATTTACACGTTAGAATGTTTCTCTGTCGTCGTTGAACCCTTCATTTTTCATTCCCTAGTGTGTGCTGTCCCCTACCCCTGTCCCTACACGAACACGTGTACGAGGGTCTTACGGGTGTAATGTAATAAAATTTCACGTTGAATCGCGAGCACCACTCCATTCTCGCCGGGGATAATTTGTCACCAGAAACTTCGGCGAAAAGTTCAAATTAGTCTTGGCCAGTGGCAGGTTGCCGGCCTTTTCTCAACTTTAGACCAGATATTTCGTCCACTAGTATATCTTTCAAATTTCCTACACCATTTTCCACCATTTTCTTTTCAAAATCTCCTTGGCTCTCCATCTGCATAACATCAAATTATTTTATACTAAGAATTATTCACAATCTAACAGGGATTTTTAAATCTTATATTAAAAATTCAGAACTCTAAAATGTTAAATGTCCACATCCTTGATCTTCAATAGCGAAGGTTCAAATTCTGAGCAATAATTTTATTTCTGCCTTTATATATTCTTTACATATATTATACACTTATACACATATGTATATATTTCATTCTTTCATACGTTTTTCATGTTCTATTTTTATTACTATTTTGTATAGAACTATTTTATTTTGATATACCTTAGCCACGCGTCGAATTACCACGTATTGAACTACTACGCGACGAATTACCAACCGTAGAATTACGACGCGTGGGACTACCATTCATTAGAATTACCACGCGTGGAATTACCACGCATTAGAATTACAACGCGTGGAATTACCACTCATTAGAATTACCACACGTGGAATTACCAAGCGTGGAATTATCAAGCGTAGAATTACGACGCGTGGGACTACCACGCATTAGAATTACAACGCGTGGAATTACCACGCATTAGAATTACCACGCGTCCAATTACCAAGCGTAGAATTACGACACGTGGGAATACCACTTATTAGAATTACAACGCGTGGAATTACCACGCATTAGAATTACAACGCGTGGAATTACCACGAATTAGAATTACCACGCGTGGAATTACCAAGCGTAGAATTAGCATAAGCAACATTTTTCATAATGTGCTGCCATCTCATAATTTTTCAGTAAAAATATTTTTGAGATTTCCTTTCAAATTAAAGTCAAGTTATACATACAATATATATGAATAACTATATATAACTATATATGAATTCAACAAAGAAAAATTGTTAACAATTACATGTTAGACAAAATACTACAAGGTCTCCCTAAAGTTAAGTCAATGCCCCCAACTAAGAGATACCCACATGTCTGGTTTACGGTACATAATTTGCAGGGCATCAGGGTTTAGGTAAGAATTAAGCGAACGTCTAAGCACTGTAGAGAAACAGAAATATGTCTCGGGTTTGTTGTTCGTGCCATATTCGTGTGTACTTTACGATCGCCAGTGTCTCCGCGGTCGTGTTGTTACTCTGGGAATATTCAGTGTAGGGTGGAAAAGCTCGGTGGAGAATAATGCCGGTCCCACAGTATGGGTCAAGTGTTTCACACCAGTGGACGTGACCTTTACAAGAGCGTGCATCTACCTGTCGAGTGACATCATGAGTCAGCCACGTTAATTAGCGGACTCGAGTGTCCCGCCACGCGAGTAGGTCTCAGGCTTTCAGGAAGGCTGCGGCAACAGTAAACGTTTCCAATGCAAAAAACCCGAGTCCTTTATTACCGGCTCAGCTAACGAAGGGCACCTTTAAGATCTACGAGGTCTTTAACCCCGCGAACGTAATCGTTGTAGCATCCTCGGTATTTGTATTATTTCTCCTCTTCGTCTGTCTTATTGTCTCCTGTTCATCCTCGTTGATCCTACACGAACGATTAAAACGGTTCCGAACGCGGAAACGGAGTCTTCATTGAAATTCAATTACGCCGGCTATATTAGCATTCACCGATTCGCCGTTTCTTCTCCTTGTTACGGATCTTTCGCTTCAATTATGGCCGTCCGTTCGATTTTAATTATCGGGCGATACAGATACTTGATGTACTTCGAAATTTGCACCTAGGGTTATTTCGTTCATCTAACGACCCTAAATACTTTATTTCGTTTACCTATCGAATATACAGGATCCTCGGTACCGCGTTAAATTTTCGTGTTATTATTATCACCCTATGTAAACTTCGCAAAATGCCCCATTTCTGTAAGCTGCCTTATCACGAGCTGGTTACAAAACGTCCGGGATCCGCTCGTGCCGGTACAGAAGTGGCTATGTCTTGACGGTCGTTGTGCTGAACGAAATCACCTGCGGAAATTCACTTACGCCAGCAATCTGGCCGTTTACGAGGAACCTGGAGCACGCTGCCAGCGGAGCACAATGAACAATAGACCTCATCTCCTTATATCTACACGTGTGTCAGACGGTCTTGTCATACACCGGCTGTTTCGCCCGTGTAACATGACGCATGCGTGTACAGCTCGGTGCAACGCACGCTTCTTGCAGCGAGTAGGCAAGCTGCGAATTTACTGATTTTGACGTTTGGAAAGTTGGGAACTTGGGAGTTTGAGGAGGTTAGTTGGAGATTTTTGGAATTTAGGAGAGATTTGGGTAAGGAGTTTGGAGGATTTGGGGATTTGGGAATTAGAAGATTTTTGGAGGTTTGAGGATTTGGAGATTTGGGAATTTGGGGCCTTGAGGATTTGGAGATTTGGTTCTGAGGATTTGGAGATTTGGTTCTGAGGATTTGAAAATTTAGGGTTTTGAAGATTTCAGGATTTGAAGATTTGGAGATTTGAGAATTTGGGGTTTTGAAGATTTCGAAATCTGAGGATTTGGAGATTTGAGAGTTTGAGGTTTTTGAAGATTTGAAGGTTTGAAGATTTGGAAGTTTGAGGATTTGAAAATTTGGGGTTTTTGAAGATTTGAAGATTTGAGGATTTGGAGATTTAAGAATGTAGGGAATTGAAGGTTTGAGAATTAGAGAATTCCGAGTTTGAAAATTTGAACATGTACCAAATTCAGATTATCAAATTCCCAAGTGCCTAACTTAAAGCATAACTTAACCTAAACTTATTAACCCGAACGTTCTCCAAAAGAGAGCACCATTGCACGCGAATGTACGAGTGTCGCGGAATCGACGTCGTACGAAGACTCACGAAGAACTACCATACCGTATAATGCCGTCGTTTATGCGGTGCACGTGCGCGAACAGCTGCATTTTAAAATCACGGATTCGGGCGCACGATTTGTCAGAAAATTCGTGTACGAAAAGTCAGCCAGTCAGCCCAGGGGGGTACCTGGATGCGAATTTCTTCGGCTGGCGCGCAACCTCTCGCTCCTCGGTCTTGACAACATCAATTTCCTTCGGGCAAGGACAATCAATTCTTGCCGCGAAGATTCCGCAGAGGACGAAAAGGGGTAACAAATCGTCGATGGATTTTTCTGTGACGGAAATAAGACAGCGGACGAGCGTTTTGTATTTGAACAGGTTATGATGTCGAAATGCAGGATGAATCTTCTTCGACCATCTTCTGATATTTTAAGCGAGAATTGTAAATTGTATCCTCTTTGGTTTCGGACACTATTAGGTTGAACTTGAATTTACATATTTGCAAGGATTTATTTTTACTGAAGTTTATTTGGATTGGTTTGTTTTAGGAACTTTAGGAGTTATCACGCGTCGGATTACCACGCGTCGAATTACCACGTGTTGAACTACTACGCGTCGAATTACCAAGCATAGAATTACGACCCGTAGGACTACCACTCATTAGAATTACCACGCGTGGAATTACCACGCATTAGAATTACCACGCGTGGAATTACCAAGCGTAGAATTACGACACGTGGAACTATCACAAATTAGAATTCCCACGCGTGGAATTACCATGTAGTAGAATTACCACGCGTGGAATTACCAAGCGTAGAATTACGACGCGTGGAATTACCAAGCGTAGAATTACGACGCGTGGGACTACCAAACGTAGAATTACAGCGAGTGGGATTACCACTTATTAGAATTACAACGCGTGGAATTACCACGCATTAGAATTACCACGCGTCGAATCACCACGCGTTAATACTACTATGCGTCGAATTACCACGCGTTAGTACTACTACGCGTCGAATTATCATGCGTCGAATCACCACGCGTTAGTACTACTACGCGTCGAATCACCACGAGTTAGTATTACTACACATCGAATTACTACGCGTTAGTATTACTACGCGTCGAACTGGTTTGTTTAGGAATTGTAGGAGTTGCGGGGGATGTGAGGTCGGTTTATTTTTTTTTTAATCTATTTTGGAAATTTTGGGTTTCAGGAATTTTTTTATTAAAAATGAACAATATAAAGAAAAAGAAAAATTTCGCTCCTCGAATGTTCAGAAAAAGATCGTCTCGAATGGATTAACCAAACCACGTTAAAAGTACTGAAACACGTAACTATTATCCTCGCATCTTGAGCGTTAAATTGAACAAGTGTTAGCGTACTTTTATATAAGCAATAACAAAGCGTATATTTTGAAACGTAACAACGTAGCGATATAAAAGCCCTTTAAAACTGACCCAATTTTATCTGAAACTACGCAACGGAAACAAGATGTCTCGCGGAGAACATTTCCAGCGAACGTGTCTGGAGAAATAAAGCGAAGGATACGTCGTTGGTAAGAGGAATTAAACCGTGGACTAACAACCATTACCGCTTTCATCCATCGTTAAACGCGGAAACAAGTTGCAAATGGTTAGAACGGGCTCAGGTAAGCTCGTAGTCCGGCATCGAAGCGAAATTTGCTTTGTCGAAAGTTGGCCCGGTTCGCTCTCATAGAAATCGATTTCACGCCTAAAGCGTGCGAACACTTTTTATTTGCGTTCCATATCTGTGTTTCGAGCGGATCATTTGCACCGGAAAGAGCGTGCACATTTTTTATTTTCCTACCCCCCTCTGCGCGTCGTTTTTGCCTTTTGTGGACATTTCCATCGGTGCACCGCAAAAGGGATTTTTCATTTATTCTTTGAATACATTCCAACAGCAAAGTGGTTATACGCGAATGGCTTAACGTTTGCCAAGCGAAATCGGCAAATTTTAGCTCGACCGAATGAAACGGCGAAAAACGTTGATTGACGAAGGGGTATATAGATTTTTATTGTTCGACAACAATAGTCTGTTTGCACGATTTAAAAGCGGCGTGTAAATTCTCTTTCCAATTGCGCGTTGCGAGCGGAGCACCGGACAAAAAAAATGAAAGAGACGCCAGATAATTTGTTTATCGAACAAAACGAGCCTCTATTGACTTTAATATTAAACGCTGCGGAGAGGTAGAACATAATGAGATTCTCGATTCTATTCGGTAATTGTATCCGCTCGAAAGTTTCAGGTAAACCCTGCACGTTTTAACGAGAAACTTTTTCGAGAGAAATAATAAACTCCGAGGAGCTTTGGTATTAAGATTTCGACCCGTTTAGAACCCGTTCGATGAAACGCTTTCTGCTCTCACGTCACTTTCTCTCTTAACACTTCGTGAACACGCTGTCATTCATCGAAATAAATATGCTGGAACGAGGAAGAGGGTTTTGTACGAGATTGGTGGCGCCCTTAGTCCGCGTTAAACGTTTATCCTCTGTCGAAGTAGGGGATGCCATGGATTTAACGTGGGGGACGTCAAAGGATCCGCCACTTTGATTTCCACGCTCGGTGATGAAAATGACGACCGCATTCGACTCCTTGGAAAATTTAATAGCATTGCTATTGTGATCTCTGATTAATTTAGAGTGATATTTATTGGAAATAGAGGTGCTCATGGGAGATGTGTTTGGGAATTTTTTAATTTGGGATATTGGAATTTTGGGAACTTTGGGAATTTAGGGAATTTAGGGAATTTTGAGATTTGGAAGTTTGGGACTTTGGGAATTTTGGGAAATTTGGGAATTTTGAGATTTGGAAATTTGGAAATTTGAGACTTTGGGAATTTTGAGATTTGGAAGTTTGAGACTTTGGGAATTTTGGGATTTGAGAATTTTGGGATTTAAAAATTTTGGAATTTGGAAGTTTGGGACTTTGGGAATTTAGGAATTTAGAAAATTAGTAACTTAGAAATTTGGGGATTTGGGAATTTTGGTATTTGGGAATTTTGGTATTTGAGAATTTTGGCACTTAGAAATTGTGGAATTTGGAGATATGGAAATTTTGAGAATTTTTGACATTTCAGGAATATTGGGAATTTTTGAAATTTTGGGACTAGGAATTTCAGGAATTTCAGGAATTTTAGTAATTTTAGGAATTTTAAGAATTTTAGGAATTTTAGGAATTTTAGGAATTTTGGAAAATTTGGAAATTTTGGGAATTAATTTAAGAATCCAGAACAGCACGTTCCATTGTAGAAACGTAATAAGCAAAATAATAAACGAGTGTATCAATATTTCAAAAACATTAATCAACACGAAATGGTTGTGACTGATCAGTTGTAAATAGTGCATGAACCGGGTGCAGCTAATTACATATATCAACAGTAGCTATTTAATTACAGCTTAATGATTGATCACCGAACTGTATTATCAAATAATCAACGCGCTGTTGCACTGTCGTCCATAAATTATCACGATTACGTCGCACAGGGTCAGATATCGAAGTTATTCAATTACATCGTGTTAATTATCGCAACAGACTACGAAGATTTCCTTTATTCGATATGTTCATTTCATATGTAAATTTTCTTCATTATTCTCACGACTTTGTTATACAAGAATCAATTATCGTACAATTGCATTGTTTCATCATTTATTAATTATTCATTATTTATTAATTATTTTTGAAATGAATGTCAGGTAAATTTTACTTCTTCAAATCATTTTAAAGCGAACCAATTTTATTTTTAAAAATTATTAGGATAGATCTTTTAACATTGTATAAGAAATCTTATCTGAGATCAAATAAGATATCTAATTATTTATACTTGTTATGTGCTTGTATCAAATTAAATTTTCCCATCGACCACATCCATATGTTGACAAGCTCTATAAACCTTAACCTTACCGAACCAATTTGTTTATTATCCCACAAATGCTCGATTCTGGTACGAATTCATATGTCATTCAAATACGAGACTCGACGATTAACCCCTTGGTCTATGATTTATTTCTCAAGTGCGTTAGAATCACAGCTCCAATATTAGAACAGACAAAAAATTCAATTTGGTGTCAATCTTTGCAAACTGGCCTTAAACTCCAAGTTACATATTCAAAATCCCAGTAAAATTGATCCTGAATCAGACTCGTCAAAATAAAGTTAACACCTTAATTATCAAAAGAGATCAGAAGATTGTACACGAATCTTGACGTAGTAAGAGTAATAAGAGAAAGCAAAATGAAAAAAGGACATCGATGGACACGAAGTGCAGGCTCGATTTAAGATGCGGAGAGGATCCAGTTTATCCGGGTACCGTTTATCTAAAACGGTGATCGTCCGAATACGGCTTATCCGAAGCGGTATACGGATCTCGTCTACCAGTATGTCGTGCACGACCTTGTCTTGTATCGAGCACACGTCCTGCGGAAACTCGAGCATGCGTTATATACCTATCGATTCGATGCAGTTTCGAGCATCGATACGATCCAAGTGGTATCCCTTTTTTCTCCAACGACGGCCAGTTAGTTTGAAATAACGAGACGATTGGGGTCGATATGGAAATCGAAATCTGTTTTCCTTACTACCGTCCTCTGCGAGATCCCTTCTAGGATAATCAAATTTACGACAATCCTTTTCTTTTGGTTTTTGAACACACTATCGCGCAATTTTAATCTTTTAGGCTAAATAATTTCGTGCTTTTGGGTAATCGGCCAAATAAATTCCTGCTCTCTGATTCTATCTTTAAGTTCTTAAGTTGCTCCCTGAGTTAGAAAATAAAAATTATTTATCTGCAAGAGGATTACGTTTCTAGTCCTCTATGCTACAATTTGTACATTTTTAATAATGTACTCAAGAAATTTTATGGCAAAGATATGAGGCGGTGTATGTTTGTTAAGAAGGAAAATTTTTAAGACACAACCTAGAAGGTTGCTTAAGATGTGCAAGTTAACAACCCCATTAGATATATTTCATGCCCCTGTTTGAATTAAAGGAAAATATTACATTCCAAATATATTGATACTAACTAAACAATGTAACTTTCTAATGATCTCTCACCACCATGAGTGCATTTAATTTCTGTAGAATGAATTACGTAATGATTACAATATGTACAATATGTGGTAGTGTAATACATGGTAGCTTGGAACGTAGCGATATTGACGCGTGGTAATTCGACTCGGAGTAGTACTAACGCGTGGTGATTCGGCGCGTGGTAATTCGACATGCGGTAATACGATACGTAGTAATTTAATACGTTGTAATTTGATGCGTAGAGATCCGACGCGTGGTAATTCGATACGTGGCAATTTAATACGTTGTAATTTGATGCGTAGAGATCCGACGCGTGGTAATTCGATACGTGGTAATTCAATACGTTGTAATTTGATGCGTGGAGATTCGACGCGTGGTAATTTGATACGTGGAAATTTGACGTGTAGTAGTACTAACGTGTGGTAATTCGACGCGTAGCAGTACTAACGCGTGGTGATTCGACACGTAGCAGTACTAACGCGTGGTAATTCGAGGCGTAGTAGTACTAACGCGTGGTGATTCGACGCGTAGCAGTACTAACGCGTGGTAATTCGACTCGTAGTAGTACTAACGCGTGGTGATTCGCACTGGTTGCCACAGTTCTCAAATATATCGATTAAAAATGCAGTCCAACGTAACATATCCCTGTTACTGTCGACATCTAAATAGTTACCATTCGAACCGAAACGAACCCCGTAACATTTACGTGCGCGTGAAAGTGTAGAGAAAGCGTGGCTAAACAAGTCGTTCGATACTTATTGACATTACGCGACAGGTGGATGAGAAAAAGCGGCTGTAAATATCCGTGGAAGGGTCCACGGACAGAATTTTATAGCTCGACGAATTTCCTGATTCACCAAGGAAATATCTTTTGTGAAACGCTCCGGGAAAAGATGGATTCCGGTGACGGAGATTGAGGCGGGCCGACGATGGAGATTTATCGATATTGAAAATCCAACGGGTAACGCCGGTGTATCCGGGGCTATTATTTGAAAGCTTGTCAATGCGTCAAAAAATCGGTCAGCGCAGAAATGATTACTGTCGTGTACGCGATGCGTTCGTTGTTTGATGAACGTTAATCGAAACGTTGACCCGATTCGATTCGGTACGCGTGTGCGTGCCGGCGTTCAATCGAACGTCTATTTGTTCTGCGTGCAGGCTGCAGTACATGAGAAATGATGCGTGCGACCGGTAGCCAGCGGTATTCGATACGAATAACCCAACAAACTGTTCGGCGTTTTTTTGGGGAGGAGACGCGCGTTGTAATGCGAAATTCCAATTGAAACTACCGTGTCATTTTACCACCTACGGATTCGACGAACGTGCTGGGCTTGCGTTCAGCTTTTTACTCGGTTAAACGAGATCACGCGACGGAATTTGCTATTGTTTATCGTGCTACTGTAAAATTGTTGCTCTTTACTTAACGTTCCACTTGTCGGAGAAGTCTTTAGAGCTTTTTGACTGTAAGGCGATATAACGCGAGGCAACTCAGTGCCTTCCTCGGCGCACGATTTTGGACTCTTAGGACTATGTAATGTGAAGAATGGGATCTTGGAGAGGTTCTTGGAATTTTTGGATTTTGAAATTTATATTTTGAGAACTTAAAAATTTGACAATTCACAAAGTTACGTAATCCATAGAAATAACGTAGTGATTCTTTTTTTTGTGTCTATCCCTGTGCAAAATACTTTCCATTACGATTACACCCTTTGCAGTGAATTATTCCAAAACTTTGCTAAACTACACATCATCAACGTCCAAATTTCAGATAAATTTCCCAATAAATCGCAACCGCATAAACCCCCAAAAGACCTCAGACTTCCGCGTTCCCAAATAACTGCAAGCCAATCCAAACAGCGCAAACAATTAACCCTAAACCTTACCCCAGCGCCCCGGAGCAAACAAGACTGATTAAACAACACCATAAAAAAGTTCTCATAACAATCTACGGGTCGAAGTTGGCCCGCGAAACGTTGAGTATCTGGTGTTATCGGTCTCGTTCCATGGCTGCGGGGCTTCGATCGGCTCGTCTTTCTCTTCTGCCCCTTCTTGGTCGAGCAGCCAAACCACCCCTACGGCAGCACTTTATTCCAACCTCGGCCTCGTCGCGATGTGGGTGGACGTGGGGTTGGGGGTGAGAGCGCGCGAAACAGAGAGAGAGAAGTTTGAGCAGCGACGGGGGTGGGGGTGTACGAGGGGGTTAGCGATGGTTAGGGCAGAAGGGGGGAAGGGCAGAGCGTGTTTCTCCGCGAACCCCTCCATTCCCCACCCTAGCCACACGGGCGCCAACGTCAAGCGCTTTCGAGACGTTAAGGCCGACACTCGTGCGGCGCACTTCGGCCCGACGACATCGGCTAGCTCTTCGTGGACACGTGCGTGGTTCGGTGTGCCATTGGTTTGCTCGCATCCCTCGTAGATCGTCGTCGACCGTCGAGGCTGACGCGCCACGAGGTCGTTTGCTCGCGTTTTCGTTCCGTTCTACCGTGACGTGCTCCCCGTGCCCGAGTTTTCCACCCCGTTCGATTCAACATTTCCCCGTAAAAGATCACGTGGCCAGGGAGACACGGTTGTACAGTGGCGATGCGTGCAGCGCACCGCGAAGGAGGGTGAAAAGTGTGACCTATGTAAATGCAAAGTGAGACACCGCGACGCGAAGAAGGGTCGGACCAGGTCCTCGATGCGCCCTTCTCTGCAGGGCGCAGCCTGTACGCGGAGGCAAGTCGAACATCTCTGACGAATCAGATTAGGATCGAGTGGAGAAATTCGCCGATAGAGGAATCGGACCAACTTGCCGATCGACCGACAGGATCATGAGGAAGTCTTACTTCGTCTTCGTGAGTAGTCTTTTGTCCTATGCCCGATTGGAGTGTTTCCGGTGTACACCCTCTTTTGACACCGATGTCTTTTTGACGTCCGTTTTATTTCCTGCGCTCGATTGTCGCTGTTACGCGCCAGTTGACAACCGGCCGTTCTTCGGGGAGTTCGTCACCCTTTGCCGCGCGACGAGCTCGTCTTCGCTTTTTCTTGCCCGAAGATCAAAGTCTGATGAGGACGCTTTAATCTGCCAATGGCGCGTCTTTTCCTCGTTACTCTTCGTCTAGGTCTTGCAACGAGATGTACGCTTTTTGAATACCCTCTCACGGGATTCATACGCTGTGTCCTTCGTCCTTATTCGTGCTGGAGAAATTAACGAACACGTGACTCTCGTTGCTGCAAGAGGGAATGAGGTCAGTCGGTGCACGCGACCCCCGCAATGTCGATTTCGGCCCTCCGGAACTTTTACGGACAGAACTTAACCTTTTCCTCGGACACCTGAGACCCTTTGAACACGGCTCTTCTTTACACTGATAAAGTTTAAGTGGATAGCTGGGAAATTGATTCGAGCTATCTCTTCTGTATAAAATTTAGCGACCGATCTTCGTTTCTTCAATTTCTGATAATGTCATTAAATCTTATTAAATGTAATAGTGTTATTATATTTTAACAACGATTCATAGTTAGAAAAATATACATCTGAACATCATCTAGTCAAAATCGGCGCAAATTATTTAAAATATTGACTCACGCGTGTTGATACAATCTGTACTGTTTATCGAACGCAAACTGATTCGTAGGTATTCTGTTTGAACATGTAGAATCGCTAGAATAGGCAACGGGAATTAGATGACTTACAGTGCCTTTGCCCGTTCATATGCAGAATGTGTTTATGCTGGAAGTTTGAGGTCAGGAATGTGGGTTACCGAAAATCAGAATTTGAAAAGCGCACTTCTATAGCCGGAGAACGAATGATAAATTTTCCAAGCTCCTCGCGTAATATTTAGGTCACATGCATGAAATGTGCTATATATGCATTTGAAAGTAAAACTAGGGGAAAATGGGAGTTAAATCGGAGTCAAAACGTGCTACCAAACGTGATTGATTACGATTTCAAAAGCGTTTCATCCGAACTTCTATCCCGTTAATTTTATAACGAGATATTCGAATTTCCTGGGTGTTGAATTTAGCGGGAAACCAAGTGAATTTTTTACTCGTCGAATTATCCAAAGTTCCTCGCATCCTAATTAATACCTCCTGTTAACGTCACGAAGTTAACTGTGGCGCAAGCTGGATCTCGCCTTGAACAGGATCGCACTTATTCGTGACTGCATCCTCTTAGTTCCCGAAGAAACTTATACACCTTTTGGATCGTATTGTACGGATTTCGGGCCGTTGCTGTTTGCCGCTTCAGAAACTTGCCCGAAAGTTGCTAGCGATCCTCGTCCTCGTATAATGCACAGAAAACGTACGGAGAGCTTGCTCGTTCATGAAAGAACTCATAAACGCGTGAATATTTTAATACACGATCGAATTGCTTATTCTTGTATTTCTATTTTGTTTAAATTTTGCTTTCAAGCTTAGACATATCTTTTTACACTTATTAGTATTATAACATTTAGGCTTACTTACAGAAAAATTATTTTTGTGACATTTTAGGGGAAATTCGGTTATAATATAATAATTATGGGAGCATTGAGGTTCGTAAATTTTTTATTAAAAAATTGTCAAATTTTTAAACTTCCAAGTCCTACAGAGACCTAAAAGTTTAAAAGTTCCAAAGTTATGAATTTCCAAATTTTTACAAGCTGAAATTTTCAAACTTTTAGAAGTTCAACTTTTCAAACTTTCAAAAAATTGCAAAATTTTTCAAATCCCCAAAGTTTCAAATTTTTGAAGTCCTACTGTCCTAAAAATTTTGATGTCCTCCAGTAAACTAGGTTTCCAGAGTGCAAAAGTCTTTGAGTCCCAGTTCCCAAAATTCGGAAATCCGGAAGTCCCAGTGGAGAAACAACAGGAAAGGCTTGGTATCTCGGTTGGATTACCATTTCCGCGTAAACCGAGCATCAGAATCTTCGCCTAACCGCAGCGATCGTATCTTCTTCGCAATCCCTTGTTCGAAGCGGCATGAATATTTCACGAACGCTTCAATCGCGTCGAACATCGGGGCTAGTTACCTGTTCTCGTGGAAGTGCTTCCGAGGCAGAGGAACAAGCGGAAGGCGATAGGCCATCACCTTCGAGGACATAGATCAGGTCGAGGAATTTTCTCAGCCGTTAAAAAGGGCTGGTCCGCTTTATTGCCGGTCAATTTTTGCGTGGCCACCCTTGTCGAGCCCTATTCTACCTGTCGTCTCTTTTCCCGGTACCTGCTGTTCGTGGAAGGCGTTTCAACCGGCACGAGCCGATCCGACAAATAAAACTTCGTGACGAGATGAACGGATAATGCAAGCGTAAAAACAGATGAGGCGTCGAAGGCGTAGTTCGAGTATTCGCTGCGTTAACGACCACATCCCGCTGAGTACTTTCGCCGATTCTCACTGCTATATCCTCACAATTCGAACACTACGATTGGAAATTATGTACCGATGTTTCGAGAATCTGCGAGTCGTTATCGTTTCGTTTTGAAAACAAGAAAGCGAAGAAAGCGTGACCTATATGAACTATATTCGCGAATCGAACTGATAAAATATTGCACAGATAACATTTCTTGCTGAATATTTAATCTTCTTGACGGTTCTGTACTCAAATGAAATTGTGTAATGTCACAATTATGTGGCGTGGTTTATGAATGAAGTTTATTCATAAAATGTTGGAAGCAGTAAGACTGTGTCTTAAGTCACGAATGTATATTTTGTACCTCTATATATTTACGCACCATAAACTATGTTAATTTTCATCGTAAATGATTTGGATAATTTTGTTACTTGCTATCGTGAGCAGATCTTCGTACGTGTAAAAATACGTATATGAGTATGTAATAATAAATCTGTCATTCTAATCCCCGAATGGTTCAATACCATTAGACAGGCGTGCCATGGAATGCGGCGAAAATAGGATTAATAAATGTGTACCACAATAATAGCCGACTGTGTGTCTACACATGTATCTCGTGCGGATTCACGCGCTCTAATGTATGAAAATTTACGAAATTAACAAATTAAATTAAAAACGTACAAGTCTCAAATCGTGAAATCATCAAATTATATATCATTAAATTCAGAAAAAAATTTTCTTTTGTCGTCACGTAAATTTAAATTAACAATCCTTCAGTTACAAAAAAATTTCACAAAATCTATGACTTTTTATTTTATCTTAAACCATGAAACTTTCCCCTGAGTTTTCTCATATGACAGCTTTTTAGATACCATTTTTTGTTGAAACTTCAGAGGGTGATTTTAGCGCCCAAAACTTGCGATTGAACGACTATAAAAAGAATACGTGTCTGTTCACCTGCTTAATATATCCAAGATTCATAAAAATTGGACAGTATGTTTCCTTGTCTGAAGTGCAGCTATTTTCAAGATTCATGAAATATTCGCATTCTTCCGAAAGCATTGAAAGTGGCCATTTTACGTACGTCCGCGGCTTTCAATTCGAGCACGAATCGGAGTTTGCTAAATCTGTTGGTTAAATCAATGTTACTCGATGACGTAGTCGGAGCTGTGAATTTTTTAAACTGGGCTTCTGCTATATCATAACTATTTATAACCAATTCGATTATACCTGCTCTTTTGGGGATTTTTAATAATATAATTTCCGCACTTCGTTCATCCTTAATGGTTGTTGCCTAAGAAACTTCATATAACAATTAATTTATAAATATTAATACATAATAATTATAATGATATCCCTACTTAAATTTTATGGAAATACAATTACTGTAGAAAATTAATTTTAAAGTTTATAGAGGACCAATGATCATAGCAGGTCCTCATAGAATAAATCAAACAAAGTTTATGGAACAAGTCAATCAATCAAAGTTTATAGAACAAAAGACTTGAACAGTCGATAGACTTTATTATTAAGAATTACTAGGTCATAATTAGTTTCAGTAATAATTAAAATCATTAAAATCATTAGAATCATTCGTTTAGGCGTTTGCAACCCTCAGATACGTGCCAAATACTCTTCACATTTTGAGACGCTTGTTGCAGTACAACTTGTCTACGTAGTTGCCCAGGCGTTCCCCATAGTTGTTCACAGCTTTTGGCAGAATTGGTAAAGATTGCCAACCAATAAACCCGCTTTGTTCGGCAACTACGAATTCGACCACGTTCGTTTTCTAATGAGCTGGGACGTCAGGATGTGCCAGCAGAATTACAAGCACTCTCCTTTGTTCATTATCTTTTTGCAACCTGTTGTCTTCTCTCGAGTTAAACGATCATAATTAGAGGTTTTACGATCCGAATCGACAGTGTCCCTGTCAATGTGACTGGATATTTCCGGGGGGAATTTAATTATGACATGCAATTAATGTCACTTCTCTCGATCGAATCTCCTGCAAGCGTGCGGCGTCTATCGATAGAGTTCAAATATTGCTTCCAATCTTTTCAAAGTATTTCTGTGAATAGGAATTCAAATATTTTGGCAAGTGGGTCATAGAGGTTTATTATAAAATAATATCAAGATGATAATTTTTACATTATTAAATTTATGAGTGTATTATGGAGAGGTCTTACTGCTGCTGGATTTATTAGGTTCGTTATAAACATGGAAACTAGAGCATTCTTAATTACCTCAAGAATAGTTCTTCATAAATTTACCACTGCATATTAAGAACGTTAACGAATAATTTATTGTCACTTTCAGCACCAAGCTTCAAATAGATAAATAAATATTACTTATATTGCAATATGTACAATATGTGGTACTATGATATATGGTAACTTGGAACGTAGCGATATTAACGCGTGGTAGTTCCATGCGTAGTAGTACTAACGCGTGGTGATTCGACGCGTAGGAGTACTAACGCGTGGTGATACGACGCGTGGTAATTCGACGCGTAGTAATACTAACGCGTGCACACTTAATTACCTTCTTAACGTCACTTTCTGCTCCAAGCGTCAAACTGATAAATAAAACATGACTTAGCAGTCCTTCCTCCTTAATACAGAAAATGATCTCCTACTGCAAGTTGCAAAACAAAAAAATATTGCATATTGTCCCCAGTAAATAACATTTAGATCACTACATCTTAACAGAGATATCCTATATAGTATAAAGTATCCTCAATTTTGAGAATTGCACGTTGCGCCATGTCGAAATCAGATCGTCAACCTAATTGAAGGCTTGTTTCTAGCGATTGAAATCATGATTATCGACGATACACGAAACGTTATGTAAAGTAGCACGCCAAAGGCCTACAGAACAGCCCCGCGGACTCCCAGTTACACGACTACCCATGGGAAATCTCGGCAGAGCAGCTCTGTCACTGCAAACCACCGGTTCGATGGCAAGACTTACAGAAACATTCTATGGATACAAACTGTATGCGCATCTAACAGCAGAAGTGACTAGCGCAGATCGGTAATGGCTTCGAGAATTTCCAGTCTCTTTGGACCGGCTGACCGACCTCGTCGTTCGCCATTCGAAATGTATTCTAGTCCAGTGTTCTGTTCGATCGAGTCTTTTGATTAAATTTTCTCGAAGCCCCCGGGTAATTTCCCCCGCGTGATTGCCGCGGTAATCAGTCAGCCTATTCGAGTCGAATATTACACAGCTCGACACAGCACCTTTTACGATGAACCACGGTAAAAAGAGACGTCGTAAATTGAACCTTGATTTTGGCGCTTTTTAGACGTGGCATTAAACTTTATTTGATTGCAAATTAGGAGGAGATTAGTAGGAGAGGATTTTTGGAAGCTTTTTCTAAAAGTGGGACGGATTGAATTTTTGTAGTATTATTTTGGGTTTCATGTTTGATAGAGAGGGTTAGGACTGGTCGTTAGTATAATAGTATTAATGCCTGGTAATTCGACACGTAGTAATACTAATGCATGGTGATTCGACGCGTGGTAATTCGGCGCTTACTAATACTAACGCGTGCTAATTCGGCGCATAGTAATACTAATGCGTGGTGATTCGACGCGTGGTAATTCAGCACGTAGTAGTACTAACGCGTGGTAATTCGACGCGTGGTAGTTCGATACGTGGTAATTCGATACGTGGTAATTCGACGCGTGGTAATTCAACACCTGGTAATTCGACGCGTGGTAATTCGACGCTTGGTAATTCGATACGTGGTAATTTGACGCTTGGTAATTCGAAGCGTGGTAATTCGGCGCGTGGAAATTCGATACGCAGTAATTCGACGCGTGGTAATTCGATACGTGGTAATTCGACGCGTAGTAATATTAATGCGTGATAATTCGACACTTAGTAGTATTAACGCGTGGTGACTCGTTGCGTAGTAATACTAACCCGTGGTAATGCGACGCTTGGTACTACTAACGCGTGGTGATTCGATGCATAGTAATACTAACGCGTAGTAATACCAACGCGTGGTAATTCGTCGCGTAGTAATACTAACGCGTGGTGATTCAAAATGAAATGAAACTAAACTAACAACACATCCGTAAACTTCTCTCACATCTTAACGAACAGATCCTCCCAAAATCGTCGGACCTTACATTCATTACAGCAATGTAGTTGTTCGACACCGTTTTCCCGAATCGTGTCGGAACAAAGTTCCTCGAGTGCAAATACAAATTGAAGACGTTGAATTCACCCGGTTGCATCGTCGATAAAAAATGCGCTCATTAACAGGAATGGTCGTCCTGTACGACAGCTATGTTCTGGTCCCTTCGATCAGTCTTTATTCGGGGCCGGCGTAAGTGGCCTGTTAATGGGTCGACGAGCGACTTTGCTGGTCCTAGCAGCCACTTTACAGATTGCCGTCGAGTAGCGTGCCGTTAAGCCTCCGTTGCTGTATACAGAAAATGTTTTAAGAAGCGAACCAACCGAGGCTGCCAGGCTAAAAGGATTACGGGCAAAGCGGCGTGACCACGCGCGACAGAGCATTTAACCGTGGATGCTCCCGAACAGCTTATCTCGCTAACGACCGCCTCTCACGTTTTACGGATTCGTTCTTGTCCGCCAATCTACCACTCGTAGGTGATGAACCGACGTTTTCTGGATTCTTATCTCACTTTTCGGACCGTGTATAAATCATGGAAAAATGCTACTCTGAATTTCTAACACCAAATCGTTCGCCATCGTTATCTGGAACTGCTGATTATACCCTGCACGCGCCACGAGATGAATCCTAGTGATGCTAGGCTACTGGGTTTACTTTCTTTTTGTATTCTTATATTACACTACTATGGTCTTTTATGGAAATGGTTTATTGTGGCTGTTGTTATATAGCTATTATACCATTGTTCTTACTGGTTTGTCATGACTTCTGTTATAGATATTGTTATAGTTCATTATGGCCACTGTTATAGTTTGTTATAACTATTGCTGTGGTCTTTTATGACCACTGTCATAGTTGTGTAAAACTATTGTTAGGTTACGTTACGTTACGTTAGGCCACTGTCATAGTTGTTTAGAACTATTGTTAGGTTAGGTTAGGTTATGTTAGACCACTGTCATAGTTGTTTACCACTGTTGTTAGGTTAGGTTAGGTTATGTTAGGTCACTGTCATAGTTGTTTAGGACTATTGTTAGGTTAGGTTAGCTTATGTTAGGCCACAGTCATCTGTGATTATTGTCGTAGTCGTTTATAATTGTTACTGTCTATTCTATTACGATTATTGTTACAGTCTGTCATGACTATTATCATAATTATCAGTATTATAATAACATTTTCTTTTCAACCAAACTCGTGTGTGTTCATATGAATAATTGTTCAGAAAAATACACTTTTAAATTTAATCAATAACAGCTACATTCTTTTAACTCATTTTATTGTCGAACTGAGTTTACAGTGTTCAATTTGTTTGACCTTCAGAGTTCATCTTGTGGCGCGTGCACAGTCTTCTTCTTACGAAAATGGCGGGAAAATTGCGCCTAATTTGCCCACGACATTTTCCCCGAGAAGCAACAGAATTTTCCCGGAGTAAACGTTCCCAAGTTGCGAAACCTCCTCCTCTTATATTGCCTTTTTCCCTACGGAAGGCTAACGTGCTCGACAGTATACCTTGCCCTCGAAGCGATTTCACCGTACTCGTCGAAAGGAAGCGGGAAAGAGCCTTCTTGAATTTTCATCGCGTGCACGTTCTTTTCGTATCGCTTTCGTTACCGAAAACTCGGATTTCCGTGAAAGGTTCATGATGGTGAAAATCTGTTTCGATCCGGGGTATCGGGTTACCCCGATGGTTCTGTATATTCGAATTCAATTCAATTTTCGATGCAGTTCGCTCTCCTATACGGTATTTGTTCACTGCAATTTGAAAAAATTGCTTCGATATTCATTGTTGCACATTTACTGTGCGAAAAAATTTTCCTAAAACCATCACATTGTCTTCAAGGACTTCTATGATTTATTTAACTCTTCAACAACTTACTTATTCAAAACTGAATATTTTATACGAGGTTAAAATAGTCGTACAATGTTTTGAATTATATATTCAAAATGAAAGGAAGAAAGTTCATTCATAATGTCACTCCCAATCACTTTTAAAATAGTTATGGAAAGTGACTGCATTCAGATGAGAATGCTAATAAAAATAAACTTTTTCATTATTTCTAGACATTTTGTTTAAATATGATATGCAGACATTTTGTACGTAGTTTCAGCATCTAATATGACTGAGTTGTTCTAAGAAGAAGGTAAAGGTGAGTAGGTATTAGCTATTTGTTTTGGTTCTATGTAGCAAAGATAATGCCTTTTCCGATGTAATAGCCTCTCCCGCGTTTTATGGATTTTCTAGTGGCCAATCGATACGAGCAAGACGTTTCAGATGACGAGGTCCAAGTACATCAAGCGAGTCGGTGGTTGTGTCTTTCATCGTTCGGAGCTGGTAATGGGCCAGTACCGTCGGGATATTCTGTGTATTGTATTCTAGATTTCTCCGACTAGCTTCCTAGTCAATAGTTTCGCGTCTGCTAGATACAACCGATGCTTCCTCTAAATATAACATCTTCCCTTGTATTCTTCATTGTGTTAGACGATCAATGTGCAAAGTGGGAACAAAACGAACTACCTTTCACTCGTGTTTCAATGTCTTATTATCTGATAAAACCATTCTGCTTAAACCGTATTCGTTCTTTACCTGCAATTATAGCTATACATCACGACATTTCTTTACCAAATAACTCACTTCTTCTCAAATCTTACAAAACCCTTCTTGCATAAAAATCTCGTATAAAAGTTTTTCAAAATATTTTGTGAAAATTTCAAAGTAAAGAATTGAGGAGGTACATTGAAAGAATTTTAGAAGGTACACAAATGTAGCAGCAAAAATATTTGTATCAAAGCTAATCTTCAGTTCAACATTTTTGTCCAAATTATCGACACTCGTACTTGCAATATTTTGCAAAAGTATCCATCGTACATTGCACACCAATTTGTAAGATCGAATATTTTTATGGATTATGTTGCATAAACTTGCATAAACAGCGATGTAAGATAATCGTAGTAAGCTCTTGCACCGAGCTATTCATCATAGTTGATCAGCGGCCCGATAGAGAAGAAAGATTACAGTCGCAAATAAGGTCCACTCCCAGGTATTTCCGAATTATGTCAGACACATGCTCACCCGTCACCGATAGATGCTATCTGAACGACATTTAACGCTACGATCCCCACTCGACGTTGACTATCCGCCTAACAATACACGATTCATAACGCTCGTGACTAGATTAATCGCGCGCGATTAAACACCGGTTTGCGTTCAGAAGATCGTCCTGGCCACGAGGACGGCTAACACACGTGTCGGGGAAGCAATTAGCCGCGTAAACGTCGGCCAGTCAGCGAACAACCGAGCCAAAGAGAAACTCACCCTCGTACAGGCTTCTTCCAGCGTGATTGATAGTCATGCTCGACCTCGTGGCCGCTTACGACTGTTTCGTCCCGATGACCGTACGCTAACAACTAGATATCTATAAATAAGTGCATTTCTTAACTGAGAGCGAGTTGTAAAAATAGATAGATAGATATACTTGGAAGAGTGTTGTGGTTTTTTGGTTATTGGGTATTTGGCAATTTTGGGTATCTGGAGATTTAGGTATGTGGACACTTAGGAATTTGGACTCTTGGCTATTTGGAGATGCGACGCGTGGTAATTCAATGCGCGGTTATTCAATACGTGGTAATTCGACACTAGTAATTCGATACGTGGTAATTTGACACGTGGTAGTTCGACGCGTGGTAATTCGATACGTGGTAATTTGACGCGCGGTAATTCGATGCGAGGTAATTCGATTCGTGGTAATTCGACGCTTAGTAGTACTACGCGTCGTGATTCATGTGTTGTAATTCGACGCGTGGTAATACTAACGCGTGGTAATTCGACGCTTAGTAGTACTAACGCATGGTGATTCGACGCGTGGTAATACTAACGCGTGGTAATTCGACGCTTAGTAGTACTAACGCATGGTTATTCGACGCGTGGTAATACTAACGCGTAGCAATTCGGCGCTTAGTAGTACTAACGCGTGGTGATTTGACGCGTGGTAATACTAGCGCATGGTGATTTGACGCGTGGTAATACTAGCGCATGGTGATTTGACGCGTGGTAATACTAACGCGTGGTGATTTGTCGTGTGGTAATGCTAACGCATGATACTCTAAGAATGTGAGTAATTGTAAGTGTGAAAATGTCAGTTCTAAACATTCCACAACTCAAAACTATTTTCAATTTTTGATCAAACGCATAATGCACCTTGCCCTATACAATAACAACATCAATTTTTGTTATCCCAACAATATCTATGAAACTTCCCTATTATAAAAGCATAACAAGCGTACCCAAACAGAAAGTCGCTCAACCAATACAACTGGAGTCGCGTGTATTTACAGAAGCGTATTTTCTGAACATTTATGTGCAAGTGTTTGCGCTTCGAAAGAAAGCTCCCTTTGGAATGACCGAAAAGCCAGAAGAAAAGAGAGGGAAATGTATTATGAAAATGGAATTTACCTCGAACTTTTAACTCGGACTCTTCCGTCCCAAGAGTTACGAAAATGTTTGTGTCCCGAGAGACTTTAGCCGGTAGTAAGCTTGTTGAGACAATAGGATGAGATCACGCATGTCTGTGATTTCCTTGAGGGACCGTTGCTTCCATAGATTTTTTCGTTTTATCATCGATCGATCCCCCAGCGCGATTCGGCCTTTCACGGGGACGAGATTAGATATCGATTGCATCGATGTCACGCATTGCGGATGGAACGATATTTTGCCCGGTCGATGGAAATGAAATAGCTCGAGCAAACGGATAAGCAGTATCTGTTTTAAAATAGAAATCGTTACTTTGACTGTTTTATTGACACGGGTTATCGATGTTGATCTTTATGGCGAGCTTTATTACGGTATTGTCACGTTATCAAGCTCGATGTGTCATATTCGACGAAGCACGAAATTTTCTCAAATTTTTAATTTGCGTTCTAAGAATACTTGGCTTCTTTTCTTTCTCTTATTATTGGTTCGATCCACCCGGTAACTGGGTTAAGCTTCCCGTTTCGAGGACCTCTTCAACTCTTTCTTCGACTTCTTCAACCATTTACAGAAAGAATGTATTATACATACGCTCTTTAAAACGAAATATTAATACTAAGGATGAATGCAAAGCAAACGTATAATATGGTAATTGCAATAATTGCAGAAAATTGGAACGTGCTTTGGTGCACGTCTTAGCAATTTCTGTTAACTTGCTAATCTCTGTTGGTAATCTCTTTGCTGACTTCAGAGGGATCTTTGTTAACCTATAATTAATCTTGAATATATATCAAAATTATGCATCTTATACCTACGTGATATACATTCAATTTACACATGGTACATAATACATGTAATACTTGAAACTTACATATAGTAGACCTACATATATGTGGTACCTTGAATTTGCATATATTACCTTAGTACCCACATATGACACCTTCAATTCACATATAGTACATAAGACCTACATGTGGTACCTTGACTTTGCATATAGTACCTTACTACCACATATGATACCTTCAATTCACATATAGTACATAAGACCTACATGTGGTACCTTGACTCTGCATATAGTATCTTTATACCCACATGTAGTACATTGAACTTATAAATAGTGCCTTGATATATACAACCTCGATACCTACATACAGTTTCGAAAAAGCCTTCGATCGAATTCTCAACGAAGTAACAGTGGGTGCATTATAACAGCGATAAGGTCTCGTGAGAAGGCAGCCCTCTTATCCACGTAACTAGTAGACCTAATCTCGCACGAGGATTCCTGGAGGGTGTCACGTTGGGTGCAGACCTATACCAGCGATAAAACGCGTGTACACAACTATTCAAGAGGAACTTCGTCATTGTCGAAGTTCAGGGAAATGATTTCTACTTACTCGAGAATGCACGTTTATCGGCCGACACATCCTTATCTATCGTCTCGTTATTTCGATTGTTTCGTAGCACTTGAATTTATTCGATCTTTTGTTCCCTCGATCGGTGTTTATCACGTACCGAGAAGATATATAAATACGTAATTGTATTTGTATACTTAAATATGCACATAATATTGGAAAGGGAAATAAATTGATTGTGATTAATAAAATGTGCAAAATGTGTGTCGACATGTTTAAAATGAGTGGATAATAAAAATGAAAGCATTGGTATTTTTGCCAAAATGTTTTGTATAAAATTTACTCATCGGAAAGCAAACTTGATATGGTTGTTACCGTGAAAGTCCGAAATTGGAGAATTTCGACTTTCACCGGTGAATGTCAACACATACCAAATATGTCGGTGAAAGATCGAATATTTTATTACATTCTTGTACATTCGGACCTTCACCGGCGTATGTCGACAATCACAGATATACTCTGGTGAAGGTCCAAAAGAGAGGAGCCGACAAAGAAGCGACTGGCTCTGTCCCGCCAAATCCTGTGTTCTGCTGGGAGTCAGTCAGCTTTGTCAATCTTATGCAAACTTTGATGATGCGAGCAACGTTTTCTTAATTTTTTTTCCAATACCATAATTTATACTGTATGGATACTGCAGTAAATCGTGATCTTTTTCTTGAAAAGTTAAATGCATTAATTGCGGGTATATGAGAAGACAATTGTTTTTATTTTTCTCAAGAAAAGCACTCTAAAATACTTTCTGAAGTGGTTTCTGCTAAAACTAAGTGCAACACACCTTTGGATTACAGACGATTAAAACGTTTTGACGTTTTAAAAATTAATGATGAAAGGAAATTAATAATACCATTAAAATCAGGGAAAATGAATATACAGTATTATGTTATCAACGAAGAATTGTTCAGTATACTATATGAAACTCACGCCAGAATAGGCCACGGAGGAAGAATACGTATGCTTAGAATGTACTATGTGTTTTAAATTCTTGGTCACTCCTCTCAGAAAAAGAGGCGAAAAAGTTACGTCACCCTTTTGTGACGTTTTATAGCGACTAAATTACGGAGAAAAAAATATAAATCTCCGACATATTCAACATTCACCATTAGTGCATGTTGAATGTCGACATTTACCGTTGTAAGTCAGAAATAAGGGTATTTAGCAAATATTTCGGACATACACCAAGCGACTATGTGACTGTTGACATTCACCGGTGAAAGTCGATATTCTCCAGATTTCGGCTTTCACGGTAACATGGTTTCATTCAGATCGACCAATCCTATCTCAACCGATAAGATTAGAGTCTTCAAGGTAAACCTATGGATGGAGATAATTTTTACCCAAAACTGCTGCATTCAAATGTCACAGATACAACATCTACTCAATGTTCAATTTTTGCAATATAAAATTAATGATAAGGTAACGAAGGCTTAAAATTCAACATACAAAACTTCTCACAGTCGCAGACAGCAATATTACACCCAACTCTATCATCGCAACATGACACAAAGATCGTTAATTTCTCTTCAATATTCAGCTTAGCCTAACGAAAGAGGTTACGAGGGTAGAATTGCATCATTAAAGCGGAGGATTTCGCGGGAATCAGCATGCGAATCTTTATTGACATCTTCGCCGGTACAACGATGCTCTATTTCACTATATACGCACACGTTGCGTTTCTCCGCTCGATGAAATCGCTTCTGGATGGACTTTCTAGCCAGTTTAGAAACGATTCCGTCGTTACACACAGCTATTTACCGTTCGTAGCGAGAAAGCGTAGCAAAACATAATTAACAAGCTGGTCGATAGCAAGAACCCTGGGGCTGTGAATAGAGTTACAGCGTAAAATCGGAATTTCGTGAAACCTATGGTGAATACGCTACATGTGATATCGACAAAATCACCTCACTGCAGTTTTCGTTAATTTCAAAATGCTCAATGGTAGATACTAGTGCTTTCTTCTAGTTAATAGTGGAAGTTGAGATTTTGCGAAATTTTCAATTTTGGGAAAATTTAAGGTGGAGAGATTGGAGAGTCTTTGGAGATCTTGGGGACTGGGTAATTCGACGCAAAGTAGTACTAACGCGTGGTGATTCGACTCGTGGTAATTTGACGCGTAGTAGTACTAACACGTGGTGATTCAACGCATGGTAATTCGGCGCGTAGTAGTACTAACGCGTGGTAATTCGATACGTGGTAATTCGGCGCGTAGAGATTTGACGCGTGGTAATTTGACGCTTAGAAATTCGACGCGTGGTAATTCTGCGCGTAGTAGTACTAACGCGTGGTGATTCGACGCGAGGCAATTCGGCGCGTAGAGATTCGACGCGTAGTAATTCGACGCTTAGAGATTCGACGCGTGGTAATTCAACGCGTGGTAATTCGACGCATGGTAATTCGATACGTGGTAATTCGACGCGTGGTAATTCGATGCGTGGTAATTCGATACGTGGTAATGCAATACGTGGTAATTCGATACGTGGTAATTCGATACGTGGTAATTCAATACGTGGTAATTCGATACGTAGTAATTCAATACATGGTAATTCGACGCATGGTAATTCGATACGTGGTAATTCGACGCGTGGTAATTCCATGCGTGGTAATTCAACGCGTGGTAATTCGATACGTGGTAATTCAATACGTGGTAATTCGATACGTGGTAATTCAATGCGTGGTAATTCAACGCGTGGGAATTCAACGCGTGATAATTCGATACGTGGTAATTCAATACGTGGTAATTCGATACGTAGTAATTCAATACGTGGTAATTCGACGCGTGGTAATCTGATACGTGGTAATTCAATACGTGGTAATTCAACGCTTAGTAGTACTAGTGCGTGGTAATATTAACGCGTAGTAATACAATACGCGATCTCGTCAGACCTTAGACACTGTTCAGTTCATACGTAGTCCTCCACATGAAGTCCACATGAAGACCTTAACATATGATATATTCATTTACCTATAATCCTAGTATACTATTTTTCGATGAACACAAACCTAAGCAGAATATAACCAAAGAGTACATAGTAACACATCACTAAAATATTTTCCAAGTTGTTACTCGACATTTCAGCCTCCGTAAGATGAAAGAAACGGCGTAACGGCGATGACGGAAGCGTTCTCGTCGAGTTTTGCAAGCGACTATTTGCTTTCGGCAGACGGAGAAACACGCGCAAGTGTTGTACACGCTTACACGAGTGTTCGAGCGGTATTCGTAAGGTTCAAGCGTGCACTTTATTAACGCTCGACGGCTGTACGGTTCGCGTCGCCGACAATCCGGCAACCACAACACCCTGCTGGTCCACGATTACAACGGCTGGCTTCATTATTATCGCGCAACTGCTCCATAATGTGGGCAAAAGGCTTTCATCGGACCTGTTATCCTCGCGGTTCTCTGAATTCATTTCAGGCATCTTCATGTCTGTAAAATTTAAACGTACTGTGTTTTTCATGTTTCGTGCACTAACAAGCAACTCGATACCATTTTTAACGATGTATTTAGGTTCAATATTGGAGTTCAATTTATTCTTAGTTTGTATTTATAGTTCCTTTTATATTTCTGTCTATAATTGTAGATGTTTATTATTGGATTTTTGCTGAGATATGTTGTAAGTTTGAGAGTGAATGAGAATGTAATCGTGCGTAGGAGGACTCCGGTGCAAAAAAGGTTCTTAAATCTCTTCACCATATGAATGTGAATGACAAAGGAATTGATCGTAGTGTTTCGCTTTGACCACTCACAGAACAATTCCACCCCCGCGTTCATCGAGTAATTCACGGGATTATGCCGTCTTAGTTATGGAAAGAATAATTCAACGAGTCTCGTCTTGTCTTTCGAGGGATTATGTAAATGGTCGGACTCGATTCGAATCTCCGGATTACTCCATGAGGTATTTCAATCGCGATAATCGTTGCTAACTGCCTGCCGCTTCTCTTAATTACTTTCCACAGCGTCGGCTCACTCGTCGATTTTTCTTTTTTCCATTCTCTTCTTTTCTACGCTCGGCTCGACGGTTTTACGGCAGCCCGGATGACAAATGAATTCGCGAAAAAGTTCCACCGAGCGTTGATATTTCTAACGGATCCCCCATAAGGTGGCACGTGGAACGGCCACTTTAAGCTACCGATTACATGACGCAGCAAAGACACTTACGTTTCCGGAGAAGATTGAGCACGCGGCATAAAAGTTTTATAGAGAACTTCTGATTGAACGACCATTTTACGACGTTAATACGCCCCTGAGTGTACGGTACACCCGATACACACGTTCGATTCCAGTTTTGATTCCGCAATTTCCCTTTAATCTTCGGATACCAAAGCGATGAAAATCCGCTGAAAGAAACCGGGCCACCAGGCCACTTCGCCTACTTTTTACCGAAGCGCAATTAGGAAAAGATCGCTCCTTCAGGAACAAATCTTCTGGGAACACGTTTGTCTCGAATCGCTTTACTGAATATTCACAAATGTAGCGCATGAGTAGTTTCATAAATATTCCGCAGATATTAACGAGGGAAAATATTTAGCTTTCCAAGTTTAGATACTTTAAGGTCCTAATTAATAAACTAATCTATTCATTACTTTATCGGTTCTATTTTGAATACATTTGAGAACAAAATTAGGAAAGTCAAAATCTAACTTTGTTATTCTAATTTAGGTTTCTGAATGTATTCAATCCAGAAATGGTTCCAAAATTTTCAGGTAACTTTAACGGTCTTAATTTTGAAGAAAATAGACCTCAATGTATATTTACCTCGTTCAATAAAGTACAAGATAAAGTAAAAACGGTTTTTGTAATTGTCCTAACATTCAAAATGCGTCAAAATGACGCACCCCGTAAACCTAGAGTTATCAAGCTCCTGGTATCCCAAGTTACAATATTCAAATATGGATGACCCAAGGGTGGAATCATGATCTCTTAGCAGCTCCTCGCTAATTGCTCTTCCAAACGCGAATTCGTTAACCTGATGTTGGTTAACGAGCTATTAAAAGAAGTTGGATTAAACGGGATCGGAGGGTGGTTAAAGAGATTTACATCGTTAGCAGTGACTTTTGCTCACCTTTGTGTGGATTCTTGACTATGTTTAGAGCTAGAGAGGATTGACTTTTGGGTCAAACCCTTATGAGAATGAACTTCTGCGTGACTCCCGTTGGGAGTGTTATCCCTGGACAGTAGTCCAGGTGAAATGGTTGGGAGGGTCGTTTCTTGAGGACAGTTCTAGTGTCTTTTACGTGTTCTTAACTATCGTGGTCAGTGATTAGATGCAAGTGTAATCGAATAATAAAAGTCAGAATTTTTAACAGTGTTGAGGACACTGGAGGATACTCCACGCGTTGTAATTCCACGCGCTGGTTACTCCACGCGCCGTAATTCCACGCATTGGATATTCCACGCTCCAGTACTCCACGCGCTATAATTCCACGCGTTGGTTACTCCACATGCCGTAATTCCACGCATTGGATATTCCACGCGCCGATAATCCATGCGCCGTAATTCCACGCGTTGATACTCCACGCGCTGTAATTCCACGCGTTGGTTACTCCACATGCCGTAATTCCACGCATTGGATATTCCACGCGCCGATAATCCATGCGCCGTAATTCCACGCGTTGATACTCCACGCGCTGTAATTTCACGCGTTGGTTACTCCACGTGCTGGTTACTCCACGCGTCGTAATTCCACGCCCCGGTACTCCACGCGCCGATACTCCATGCGCCGTAATTCCACGTGTCGCTACTCCACGCGCTGTAATTCCACGCGTTGGTTACTCCACGCACTGGTTACTCCACGTGCCGTAATTCCACGCTCCGGTACTCCACGCGTCGTAATTCCACGCCCCGGTAGTCCACGCGCCGATACTACATGCGCCGTAATTCCACGCGCCGATACTGCACGCACCGATATTCCACGCACTGTAAACATTTTGTATATCACTCGATCATTTGAAAATGTGAATTCGTTTGAAATGGCTTAAGGATGTTCTTAACTTTGTAATGTTTGGGCTGTGTTTAATTTTGTTGACATTTTCAAACTTTTATTATATTTGCAGTTAATAGTGTATATACATATATTAGAATAATATTATAATAAATTTGTGTAGTGTTACAGGAGTAACAGATCATATTGATAATATCTTTTACATTAACATATTGATAATATTCTTTACAATACATTTGATGACTTCCAATAATTATATATCAGAAACAAAAATAAACTTCACTGTGAGTTCAGCAAATTAATCAATTTCAAACTATTAAAGCCACAATCATTATATCACGGTATAATTTCCATCAGTGTAAAGTATCAATTAGTTGACATTTAAAAACAAGTTACATATTAATTTCCTTAATAAGTTACCGCGTGTTTTACACATGTCCACTTTCACCGCAACAATCAAACAGAACGTACTCGATACCGGTACTTATCGTACTATTAACTCTTAAATAACTATGTTTAAAACAAGAAAAATACAGTGTTTCAGAAATGTACTCGTTTGGTCTTTCTCACGGTCTCCCTAATAAAGTTCACAATCGCCAGGCAAAGTGGTGGTTTTCATAGGGTAGCGTTTCACGCACGCGACCACAGTTTGTGGCAATACTTCACATTCCATAAGGAAACTATGAAAACCACGGAATCTCTCTTTTGCGTGGAGAGCGGCATACCGTTTAAGGTACAAGTGTTCTCCTTTCTCCTTCAATTTTCCACGTAACGATCAGCTATTGCCCACATTTAATCAATTATGTTGTAAACTAAAGTTTGGGACGGTGTTTGGATATTTGGGGAATTTGTTGTTTGAAATTTTGGGCTTTGGTGATGTTGAAAATCGAGGATTTAGGGATTTGGCGATTTGGGGGATTTGGAGGATTTGGGGATTTGGGGATTTAGGGATTTTGGGATTTTGGGGATTTTGAGGATTTAGAGGATTTAGGATTTTGGAGATTCAAGGATTTGGGAAATTTGAGGATTTGGGGATTTGGGGAATTTGAAGTTTGGAAATTTTGGGATTTAGGGATTCAAGAATTTAGAATTTTAGAATTTGGAGATTTGAGGATATGGAAACTTGAGAATGTAAGGTTTTGGGGATTTTGGGGATTTGAGGATTCAAGGATGCGGGAAATCTGAGAATTTTGGGAGTTTTAGAAAACTTTGGGATTTAGGGATTCAAGAATTTAGAATTTTAAGATTTTGAGATTTGGGGATACTTGAGAATTTAAGGATTTCGAGATTTGAATCTTCTGGGATTTGGGGATTTGTGCCTTTAGAATTTGTAGATTTAGTCGAATGAAGAATTATGCAGTCAATGATCAGCAATTTGTGAAAATCAGTTTGATAATTTGCGAACTTAAAAATGTTTAGATATTCAAATTAGAGACTTTGATCTTTCAGATTCATAGATTTGTGGATTCATAAATCTGTAGACTAAGGAATTCACGAATTTGAAAACTACAGAATTTGTTGATTTGGAGATTCAACTTAAAGTAGAGCCACCCAAAGTTGATAAACATCAACAACTCGCTAATTGGACCAGATCTGACAAAGAATCCGGCAGGGGTTAATAACGATTGCCTTCCGTCTTATTACAATACTTTCTTCTGGTCGTGGTCTCGTTAACTCGCGGAGACAATTATCGTGGCGTAAACAGGATCGATAGCTCGGATCGATCGGTTTGGCCCGATTGAGTTGTTCTACTGGTTAACCGTGGAGCACCATTAGCGGCTACTTAGCCGGTTATTAGGAAGTTTCCCGGCTCGTTCTGTCGATCTCTCGACGCAAGAACCTCGTTCGAGCAATTACTCGGACACGAGGGTTCCGAGAAACGTTCGTGTCCCGCGGCTAGAAACACGGGACAGACACGACGACCAGACCGGAGTAATCGTTTCGTCGATATCGGTTCAACCTGGCTGCGAAAAGCTGTCTCCGTTTGGCACTTTGGTCTTCTTCTTGGCGGACAACGAGCCAGAAATCACTTTGATAGCGTGATTTAACCTTGTCGAAATAGAGATGGCTGGCTGAAGAACCGGGGTTTTTGAGGTGGACTCACGAAATTGACTTGAGACGTAATTTCTACGCGTTGGCTATTGTGTGCGTCGATATTTTAGGAGGTATAACTCGATGCGATGGATATTTCACGCGTTAGGTACTTGTTGGGCCGTAATTTCATGCGTTGATACTCCACGCGCCGATACTCTATGCGTCGTAATTCCATGTACTGTAGTTACACGCGTTAGCTATTCTACGCGTTGGTTACTTTACGCGTCGTGGTTCCAAGCGTTAGCTATTCTATGCGTTGGATATTCCACGCGCCGATACTCCATGCACTGTAATTCCACGCGCTGTAATTCTACGCGCCGGTACTCCACGCGCTGTAATTCCACGCATCGATTCTCCACGCGTTGTGATTCCACACCCCAATACTCTACGCACCGATACTCGACGCGCCGATACTGCACGCCCCGATAATCCACGCGCTGTAATTTCACGCACCGATATTTCACGCGCTGTAATTCCACGCGCCGATTTTCTACGCGCCGATACTCCACGCGAAATTGGTCCGAGCCACTTTGATCGGGCAATTTCCTCGCGCAACGATCGTTCCGCCATTACTGTAGTAGCTTCCAAGGGCCTCTTCGGCCATTTTCTCTTATAATTTCAACGCCGCGCTGAAATTTCATCCCGCGTTTTCACCTGATCATCGGAAACTTTCGTTATCTTGAATATCTTACTGGAACTTCTCCCGTCGACCAGAACGAGCCGAATCGTACGTGGTTATCGAGAATGGAACTCGTGATCCAATCTCTACGTTGTTCCATTGTGGACCGGATTATTTTGAACATGATTCATTATTCGTTGATTAAAATCGTTTTCATGTGGATAACAGAAGGAGTATCAAGCAGAAAAGAGGCAGATGTTTTGTTGAACATCAAAAACGTTAGTTGTTCATTATAGGGTGCCTAATTAGTCAAAAATTCGTTTGCGAGAATTATTAATGGCTCAACCGCGCTTTGTCACCCGTGCCACCGCTGCACCCTTTTGGAACTCCGAGACGAATCGGATTTTGTGGTCGATCCTCTTCGTTTGCTCGACCTTAATTACCTTTACGCAAATGACTTCACATTGGCGTAACCGCGGTGCCGCAGCAATATCTCGCGAGACTATCGATGAGGTTTTGATCACCTCGAGTGGCAATCTTGATCTTTTACGATTCGCGTTTGAAAATATCGTGCTGTTATTGATTCTCAATTTTACATATACTATATTGCATTTTTATAGTATAGTATAGTATACTGTTTTAGAACTTCTCATTACCATATTATAAATTTCTGCATGACTGTAGGATCATTTTCATGAGTACATTTTACACATGAGTATATTTTATTTTCTCTGTATAAATTAATTTATAAATTTCTCCAAAATGACCTTTAGGTTATAGGTTCAACTTATAATCACACGTTTATTCAGCAGAGAGTACTCTTCATTTAGTGCCTCGAAATATATAAATTTTATAAATTTTCTTTATATTTGCCTCAATAAGACTTATCACGTCTCAAAGAAATTTTTGTAGTCACGTTAAAAATGATAATTATATTTACAATTTGTAAAGGTCTAGTAACATTTCATTTTTCGTGTCAGGAAGGTTTCGAGTATATTTTGGAATATTAAATTAAGTGTGGCTATACAAACACATCGATTGTAGTAGCTTAAACAACGATGAAGTGAACCGCGTTGTGTCGCCAGGAATCGAATGCCTCAGTGCTCAAAGCCAACCTAATTAACGCTTCGAGTGCAAAGGGTTAAATGTGTCTTAAACAGGCGCATCCTCCGCCTTTGCAACGCGATTGAGGAATATTTGGGTGAAATGTTACGAGCCGATAGCCGTCGAAATTTTCGAGCGTGAATTTCCAACCCCTTTATCGGAACACGACCCAGTAAAATGCTATAAAAACGATCAACCTCTGCTTTGCAGGTCGTTAAATAATTTTCGATGCTGTTTCGACGGAATTATTCGTTTAATTAAATCGTTAGTAATATGTTAAAGAAAAGGAATTTTTGAGTGATGGGTGCTTTTGATGCTTTTTAATGTGTTGAATTAAATATTCTGAGATGAATATTTTAAGGTTGTAATTCGGAGTGTTTTAGTTTGCAAGTTTATTCGTTTTAGCACTTTTTGGGGGTCCCCTCCATTTTTGTACTTTTTTAGTTTTTCAATTTTCCAAATTAATAATTTTCTAAGTCTCAATTTGTACATTTTTCACTTCGCAAAATAAATGAGTTACCAATTTCACAATTTTCTAATTTCCCAATTTTCCCATTTTCCCATTTCCCAGTTTCCAAATATTCCGAATTTTCCCCCATTTTTTCAATTTTCCCAAATTTTCAAATTTTCCCCCTTTTCCAATTTCCGAATTTTCCAATTTTTCGAAATTTGTACAAATTTTCTCACTTTTCACTTGTCCCAAATTTCTGCATTTTTCAATTGTCTCAAATTTCATTTTCCAATTTCCCAAATTTCTACATTTTTCAATTTTCCCAAATTTCCCCATTTTCCAATTTTCCCAAATTCTTCATTTTTTCAATGTTCCCATGTTCCCAATTTTCCAATTTTCCCAAATTCTTCATTTTTTCAATGTTCCCATGTTCCCAATTTTCCAAACTCTAAAATTCTCACTTCTCGCTTATCCAATTTCCCGAATACCTAATTTCCCTACTTCCCACCCCACCACAAATCCCCTTCAATAATCCTAGCCTATCAGCAACTTCCCACGACAACATCTCCACTTGTCCCACAAAAAATTTTGCAATTCCCCCGCGATACAAAACCATCCCCCAGCAAAAAATTCCCGAAAATAGGAAAAAAGTACTTCAATTTCCCGCGAAGATGGTGTTTGACCAAGAAATAACAGAAAGGTGAAATAAGTTAGATTTATCGAGACACACTGGGCGGCATTTATTATCAGTTTCCTTCGATGTTCCTGAAGTTGCTCGCAACTTTCCACAATATGAAATTCCAAGTTTTCCGTGTCTCAGCTCTCATCCGTTAGCCGGTGGACACCGAAAGCGGTCCGAGCGGTGGAAATAACCGGGAGACTCCGGGACGTTGAGCAAGAAACGCGATCCGGTGCAATGTCGTGAACTCGTGCAAAGTAATGCGCTAAGTTCGTGTCAGCCAAAGAAGTCGGGGGGTTGGAGAGAAAAAAAAGCTTGTTCGAGTTCGCGTCAATTTGTCAAGCGTACCGAAACGTATCCGACTCCCATGTTCCGTTCGAACTATCCCGGATCGCCGTTTTCACGCGGACCGACTACGGCCGACGAGTAAACTCGACGTCCTCTTCTTCGTCCGCTTCGTCTATTTATCCTCCTCTGGTTTTGAACGGAATTGCACGCGCGCATTTATATCAACGAACTTCAGAAACTTTGCCTGCTTGCCTTTCTTGGCGTCATTTCTTAGAAGTATTTAACAGTATCGCTAGAACTTTCTGATCAAGCTGAAACGTATTGGCAAAACTTTTGCTACGTCTTTTTACGGTCGTGTTTTTATTAACTAGTGATCGGGGAATTTTGACTCTAGAAGATTGTTTTGAAGATTATGGATTTGTCAGTTACGTATTTGTCATATACACGTGTCGTAATTTCACGCGTTGGTTATTCCACGCTCCTATACTCCACGCATCCTAATTCCACGCACCGTAATTCCACGCGCTGTAACTTCACACTTTGGCTATTCCATGCGTCGTAATCCCACGCGTTGGCTATTCCACATATCCTAATTCCACGCGTTGGTTACTCCACGTGCCGTAATTCCACGCATAGTAATTCCATGCACTGTAATTCCACGCATAGTAATTCCACGCGTTGGTTATTCCATGTATCCTAATTCCATGCATTCGTTATTCCACGCGCCGTAATTCCACGCACCGTAATTCCACGAGCTGTAACTTCACACTTTGGCTATTCCATGCGTCGTAATCCCACGCGTTGGCTATTCCACATATCCTAATTCCACGCGTTGGTTACTCCACGCGCCGTAATTCCACGCATAGTAATTCCATGCACTGTAATTCCACGCATAGTAATTCCACGCGTTGGTTATTCCATGTATCCTAATTCCATGCATTCGTTATTCCACGCGCCGTAATTCCACGCATTGTAATTCCACGTATTGGTTACCTACTTCATGCGCTGTAACTTCACGCGTTGGCTATTCGACGCGCCGTAATTCAACGTGTAGGCTATTTCACGCGTCGATATTCCACGCGCCGTAATTCCACGCATCGATACTCCATGCGCCGATACTCCACATGTCGTAATTCCACGCGTTGACTACTCCACGCACCATAGTTTCATATGCCATATTTCCATGTGTTGGCTACTCTATGAGCCTCTATTCTCCGTGTCATAATTTCAAATACTGTAATTCCTCCCATTGACTATTATGTACGCCACTATTCTCCGTGCTATAATTCCACATGCCGTAATTCCATGCATTGGCTATTCTAAGCATCGTATCTAAAAAGCTAACATTAAAATTAATCTTCGATTTTGATAATGGAATTGCACACGATTTAATAATGTAAAAGTACTACTAAATTTGAAGATTAAATTTTTGAAACTTGATGAAGTACTGAAGTTGATTTGAAAATTAAAAAACTGCCAAATTAGGAAATTAAGAAATTCAGAATTTGAAAATTAAAAAGATTGATAAATGGGGATTTGATTTAATAATAATGATTTTAGAACGAATCCCTTAGGATTCACCGATATCAATGAACCGACTATGACATTTTTTTGCTCAAATTCATCGAGTTTCAGGCGTCAAGCTTCCAAGAATAGAGCATTTACATCGTCTTGCAGTAATTCAGACGTTGACACTTGACAGTTTCATAACGCGGACAATGCAGCCGCCACTTAATGAGATTCGTGAGATACGAGACACCTTGAGACGACTTTCTTTTTTTCGTTTCTACGTATTCTTCTTCCATTATGGTATTCCTCTCTGTTCCTTCAATGTTGATCACGGTTGACGCAAAATATTAAACAATTCCTATTATATGCATTTAAAGACCACAATTTACATTCTCTTGCATCAAGTTATCTTTCATAAACCGATATTATTATGTGTTTAAAAAAATTACAAAGAGGTTCATGTATAGGATACATAGATCAAATTTATCGGGTTCAATCAGATATTAATTAAAAACAGTGAATTCTTGTATAAGATCATTCTTGTTATATTGCCACGGATGATATCGTAGGAGTAGTAGAAAATTTGAAAATTAAAATTATCTTAGATTAGAATTGTATGAGAATTCAATGAAGGATTTGCGACTGTATTCTACGTATTTAATGAATACAATATGTCGCATGTTGAGTATGCAACTGGACCATTGTGCGAAGGGTGCATTATGCAACCCATCGAGTATGTAATGCGTTGACTATGCATCGCGTTCATTATTCTATGCGCTGACTATGTAACGCCCCAACTATTACATGCGCTGACTATGCAACGCATCAACTGTGCAACGCGTTAAGTTTTAACGCCCACACTATGTCACACCCCCACTATGCTATACGTCGACTATGTAACGCCCTGACTATGCAACGCGCCAACTATTCTATGCGCTGACTATACAACGCATCAACTATGCGACGCAATGAATATGTAACGCCCCCACTATGCCACGCGCCCGCTATGGAATGCATGAACTATGGAACGCGTTGACTATGCAACGCGTCGACTATGCAACGCGTCGACTATGCAACGCGTCGACTATGCAACGCGTCGACTATGCAACACGCCGACTATGCAACGCGTCGACTATGCAACGCGTCGACTATGCAACGCGTCGACTATGCAACGCGTCAAGTATTCAATGCGCCAACTATTCTACATGTAGACTATGCAACGCGTCCACTATACAGCGCTTCGACTTCGCAACGGCCCACATCGAGAATAGAACACATCACCTATGCAACGCACCAATTATGCAATGTACCAAATATGCAACGCACTACCTATACAAACTATTACTATCCTATCCATCACTACCACCATTCAAACTATCACCGCGCCAAAATTCAAAATCACCACTCACAATAAACCTTCAACCTCTACAATTGCATTCTATAAAACCTACTTCTTATTAACAAAACCACCACTCCACTATTTACCTATTTCAAAAACACTCCACAAAGAATCTGTTATACCCGTCCACCATGAAATATAGGTACTAAATACCTTTTATCTCGTCAGTTTTGATAAAAGTGCAGTCTTTCGCTCACAAAGCCGGCCACAGAAACGCTTTAACGTCGACGCGTTGTGTATTTTTCCCGAACAGTCGTCTCGCGTTTGCGTGCATCTCCACGCTTCGCGCGTTCACAGTTTCGCTTCGTTCTAAATTCCGCGCGGAGTTGGTCCGAGAGGAACCATACAGAACCGTTTATTGATCAACCTGTATATGCGGTGTCGCGCGGCGGGGGATTATAAACGAGCCACGTAGTTTCAGCATTCGTTCGTGAATTTCCCTCAAATAACGTTACACAGCCTGTACACTCGCGCTCGTTTCGCGTCTTGAATTACGTACTTAGTTCTTGTTACTCTTGTGCCACGTTAAGCCGCGTATACACTCGTAAAAATTTTCGTCGTGCGTTGAATGTGGGACAGGTGCTCAGAATTCCGACAGGCTTTTCGAATTTACCGCCCGTAAGAAATTCATGAATTAACGAGGATGCACGACCTTCGGATTGACTTGAAACTTTGCATACTGCTGGTTAATTGTACGCGTTATTTATAGGTCATTGTGTATGTAATTTATAGGGAAAGTGTTTATAATTTATGGTTGATTGTGTATATAATTTATAGGTTATGTATATACTTTATAGGCAATTGTGTATATAATTTATAGATAATTGTGTATGTAATTTATACGTAATTGTGGATGTGGTTTATAGGGTGTTCATAATAATCGAATATACGTAACTTGTTATAATTCCGTGTGATATTTATATGAATCTTTATATGTAAAATACATGAAACATGAAACATATGAAATATATGAATCATATGAAAATTATATGTAAAATATGTATATGAAGTTATGAAGTAAATATGAAGTTACGAAATGCACATGAACAATAATTCGACATCGCAATTTCGAACGATCGAGTTTAAAGTGGAAAGGACAACAAAGGCGCTGCAGCTATTTTCTGATTATCGACATCTTAAACCAAGCTCCATAGAGGCTGTTCATCAGGGAGGATAAAAAGACATCGGAATGACGTCGGTTCATCTTCGTCGTCATAGCGACGCCAATCAATGAATGAAATTGCATTTGCATCTCCCTCCCGATTCTCGAAAGATGTATATATATATATATATGTAGGTCAAGACAATTTATCGGATGAAGCAATCCAGGATCAAGCTGAACGAATAAACAAGACTCGGCCCCGTACCTCGAAATATCGAGTATTCTGGCTGATTTCAGCTTCGATACAGCTAGGTAAACAGCAGGAAGAAGCGAGCCCTGTATTTCGAGCGGAATTTCTGGCTGGATGGCGAAGATTGATGGACTTGTCCGTGGTAACACGGTATGCATGATGCGGCGAGAAACGACCGGCTAAGATCGAAGAAACGAACTGTTTCATACCGTGTATCGGCAGTTTGAATGGCCGCCATGGAACACGGCAACATTGCTATCGACACTTGCCAACGAAAAATGCAATTCACCGTGTGTAGAAAAGCTGCTACAGTTCTGCTATCGATTGTCTTGACATTTTTCAACGTTATTTTACCTTGATCTACGATCGACGATGGCTCGCAATAAATATCATTAATAAAATGTTCAAAGGACTTTCGAGCTAATAAAGTCAGATAATATTCAGATCATATTGCGTTCTTTGTAGTTTAAGGTAGGATTATAGTTAATTAGAGGTGGTAAATGGATAGTACTTTAATATATTTAGTGATGAAGTAAGAACAGGATGCGATTTTACGTACTGTATTGGAGATGATAATTCACTTTTGCTTGAACAAAATTTGTTTAAGTTAGTGGCGATGATTGTGTTAATTTAGAGGCACTCAGAATGCAATTCATTGACGTTCTATGCGTCGTAAGTCCACGCTTTGATATTCCACGCACCGTAATTCCACGTGCCGATACCCCACGCGCCGTAATTCCACGCGCCGATACTCCACGTGCCGTAATTCTACGCGTTGACTATTCCAGGCGTCGATTCTCCACGCACCGTAATTCCATGCACTGTAATTCCACGTGTGGGCTATTCCACGTGCCATAATTCCACGCGTTGGTTACTCCACGCGTGGTAATTCCACGCATTGGCTATTCCACGCGCCATAATTCCACGCGTTGGTTACTGCACGCGCGGTAATTCCACGCGTTGGCTATTCCACGCGCCATAATTCCACGCGTTGATTACTCCACGCGCCGTAATTCCACGCGTTGGCTATTTCACGCGCCAATACTCGACGCACCGTAATTCCACGCGTTGGTTACTCCACGCGCGGTAATTCCACGCGTTGGCTATTCCACGCGCCATAATTCCACGCGTTGATTACTCCACGCGCCGTAATTCCACACGTTGGCTATTCCACGCGCCGATACTCGACGCACCGTAATTCCACGTATTGGCTACTCCACGCACCATAATTCCACGCGTTGGTTATTCCACGCGCCGTAATTTCACGCGTTGGCCATTTGACGCGCCGTAATTCCACATGTAGGCTATTCCGCGCGTTGTAATTCTACGCGTCAATACTCCCCGCGCCATAATTCCATGCATTGACTACTCCACGCGCCATAATTGCACGTACCATATTTCCACGTGTTAGCTACGCTACGCGCCAATACCCGCCATGTCATAATTCCATATGCCGTAATTCCACCCATTGACTATTCTACGCACCACTATTCTCCATGCCATAATTCCACTTGCCGTAATTGCTCTCATGGGCTATTCTACGCATCGTAATTCCATGTATCCATATTTCACACGTCACTATTCTACATAGCGATATTCTGCGCGTTGACATTGTCTCATTGACTACACAATGCATCTCATACATCTAGTACAGAATACCTCACGCGTGCAATACAGACTATTCAACACCCTATGTATGCACCGACTATACAACCTGCCAACTATGCAACCTAATCGACTATGCAACGTGTCGTCTAACATACTAACAGATAAAATTTAGCATTCAGATAAAACGAATTAGTAATAAACCTAAATGCTCAAGTACAGACGCGCTAAGAACCTCAGCTCGTTTAGCTGTAACGTAATCGGATTTCTCGACACTTGGATGCTTTTCAATCAGCAGAACCTTCGATTCCCTGGATAGTTGGATACAGCGTTCACAGGTTGTCGCGATGGATATCTGTCGAAGCGTGAGACAAGACGGCCGGAAATCAAGAATTCGATATCGCTGGATTAGCGGCGGTCGTCGGGAAAGATCGTAGCGAATGCTCGAAGGAACTGTTCCGGATTCGCGAGGCTGAAAGGAATATTTGACGGGGCGAATGTTGATCGATTCAATTGACTGGAGTTACCTCGACGAAGTCAATACTTGTTCCATGTACGTGGCTGTACGATAAAATCGAGCAGACTGCTTCGCGGCTCGTTTGCTCGTCTCGCAATTGTTCCCTCGACTCGATTGATTTTTCCATAGCGCGGTATGTTTCGATACGGACGTGATAATTTGTTGCCTGTATTCGTTCTGTTAGAAACTCGATATTCGAGAAAGGGATTGTTCTGGTCAGACTAGCAAATACATGTATGGTTACTGTTTACATGTCATGAAGTTATCGTTACATCATTGGTTTGGAAGTCAACACTAAATCTACTGGCATATAGTGTATACTTAATTTGAGATTAAAAATGGAGTTAAAAAATAAATGAACAAACGACGAAACATAAAATAGAACGTACATTTATCTTCTACCTTGATGAAAATCAATGTGGATTTCAAGGAATGTATTTTAACAAAATGTGTACCTTATCAGAAACTTATGGAGCGGTCATTTAACTGGTCTAACAGTTTCAGTGTTAAAATGGAATTATAGAATCTGGTATAAATATCGAAAGGGTTAATAAGAGTTTGAAAAGATTTTCACATTTGACATGAGTTGTAAGTGCATCTTTAAACTTTTAAATAAACATGGTTGCTCAAGAATTGTGCCTTCAAAGTCTCCGATTCTTCCTTCTATTTTTGATGTTCTTTTCTTGTTACCGCGTTCACTTTTTCCCCCTCGATGTTCCCTTTCCTCG
Source organism: Megachile rotundata (assembly GCF_050947335.1). NCBI lineage: Eukaryota > Metazoa > Arthropoda > Insecta > Hymenoptera > Megachilidae > Megachile > Megachile rotundata. The sequence continues at coordinate 5,496,376 of NC_134991.1, read as the reverse complement.
TTTAATTGGCCTCCCTCTGTCCGCGTTCTCCTTTTGTTTGTACCCCTTACTTTCTCCCTCTGTCTTTCGATTTTTCTTCGTTTTTTCCCACGTTTCAACTCCGGTGTCCGGAAACCCGAAATGCGCGTTTGGTGCGGAACAATTCGAGTGAACTGAACGGTCGTCGATCGATCTCACCGAGTTTCGATGATTTTTTAATCAACGAAATTGGACGGATGCTTTCTTTCGTTTACGCAGAGTTTTTCGACATTTTCGTTCGCGGTTCCTTTCCCGCTCGGTTTCCCTCTCACGGTTTTGTTACGCTTTTGTATATCTTGGCGTGTTTTTCTTCGAGTTCACCTCTGTTATTTCGTCGTTTCCTCTTTCTTTCGTTTATTCCCTTTTTTTTATGGATAAAAGGTCGCGATAAAACGGCACCCGTGGATCCGCCTTTTATTCGCAATTTCTCTCCTGGCCGACTAACGCACAATTTTCCCTTTCGCTTCCGCTGGGGAGAAGTTCTCGAAATCGCTTCTACGTACTCGAATAGAAATACCAATACATAACTCGTGCAAACTCGCGAGAGAATTTGTCGAGCCCCGTGAACCGCATAAAAATAGACCGCCCCTATTCTTCTGCAATTTTCGAATCAACATACATTTTCCTTCTATAAACGCGACTTGAATATTCGACCACCTCTGCATTCAACTTATTGTTAGACATATCGTTTTTTTCTTATACTTGGAATACCATTTACCTCTATGATACACTTGTACAATCATTTATAAACAAATCGAGTACATTACACTGCTATACATTTTCAGTCTCTTTAGGGGTGCAGACACTCAGAATATATTATCCTAAAATTATTTAATATTTCTTTTATAAATTTCGATAACTTACTAGGTTTGTAGCTGCTTAGTTTATAGCTGCTGCTATAAGTCAGAATTCATGTAAATGAAATGTAATAACTTCCTCAGAATTCATATAAATAAATAAATTTCTATTCACATAATTCCACTTCAGACATATCGTTTCTTTCATATACTTGGAATACCATTTATCTGTATGATACATTACACTTGTACAATCATTTATAAACAAATCGACTACATTACACTGCTATACATTTTCAGTTTCTTTAAGGGTGTAGACACTCAGAATATATTATCCTAAAATTATTTAATATTTCTTTTATAAATTTCGATAACTTACTTGGTTTGTAGCTACTTAATAGTTTATAGTTGCTTCTATAAATCAGAATTAATGTAAATGAAACGTAATAATTTCCTGATAATTCATATAAATAAATAAATTTCTATTCACATAATTCCACTTCATGAATGAAAACATTCTAAAGAAAACGTAATTTACATGGATCATTTTCAAGGTTTAAATGACACATAAAAAAGATGCACCATAAAAAAGTACTCATGAAAATATTCAACAGCCTCATAATCACCGTAATAAGCATTGAATTTCATGAAACGAGATTTACACTAAAAACGAGTGACAGCTGAATACCATAATTGACTCTCGAGGCACCAGCATTCAAATCATTTACCACTCGAATCAGCCCGTTACCTCGAACCACAACACATACCCGCAACAATTTAACGCGGTGGTGTACCGTTGATACCGTGGTACATCCTCGAGATGGTTAGTCGAGGAAATTAACACGTTTTGCAGCGGTTAATTAACGCAAATTGGTTGCTCGTCGTGACAGACGTTGCGTATAAGCGTTATCGCAGGGGTGGTTAAAACGTGCGTCGAAATGTTGGGGGATCGACAGCCAAACTCTCCCCTGTTTTTACTCTGCGACGAACTAGAAGATACATCTAGATAAATGCGGCGAAACGTGCCGAGGGCCGAGCGTAAAAATGTTGTCCCTAAGGGGTGAACCCGGGAGACAGGACTTTTTGGAACGAGATTTACCGTCGCGACGGATGTCGGCGTCGCAGTCTTCCATCAGGTGAACGCAGTTTACTGGAAAAGCCGCGGAAAACCGGGTTCTTTCGCTTGAATAGCCTTCCGAGTGATTGACATTCATTTTACTTCTTTAGTAGCTATTGGCGGATTGACGATAATCGGGGTAGTTCGGAATTTCAGAATTCTTTGAGTTGGAAACGTGTCTTAAAATTTGAAGCGTTGGAATTTGGGGGTTGGAAATTTTAGAGCTTGATAATTTTGGGGTTGCACTTTTTTTAGCTGGGGATATTTGGATATTTGAGGGTTCTAATTTCACGCGCCATAATTCTACGCGTTGGCTACTCCACGCGCCGTAAATCCACGCATTGGCTACTCTATGCGTCATAATTCCACGCATTGGCTATTCTACGCGTTGGTCACTCCACGCGCCGTAATTCCACGCGTTGGCTATTCCATGCACCGTAATTCCATGCGCCGTAATTCCACGCGCTGATACTCCACGCACCGTAATTTCATGCACCGTAATTCCACGCACCGTAATTCTACGCGCCGTAATTCCATGTGTTGGCAATTCCACACGCCGTAATTCCACGCGTTGGTTACTCCACGCGCCGTAATTCCACGCATTGACTCTCGATCGAAGTGAATTAGAACTACGTTAGTTTTTTAACAGTTTGGCTATCGGATGGAAAGGCTATTTTAAGATTGAAAATTTAGGAGTTTGGGAGTTTGGGTGTAGGGGAATTTGGGGATTGGAATTTTAGGAATTTTTCAGTTTGAAATATTTAAAATTTTGGAGGACTTTCAAGATTAATTTTACAATATAAGAAGCTTCATCCTTCAAAAATTAAAGTATTTCAAATTTGCATTTTTGACCTTAACCCTTTGCACTCGAAGATAATTTTATTCTTTGCAAACAGCAACTTTCAAATATTAATTGAAATGTTAAATGAGTTCTTTTGAAGTTATTACTTCTCTACTAATAATTGCCACTATTGTCTATTTCATTATGTTTATACAATACGTCACATGAGCATTATTATAGAATTAATTAAATAATGCTTATTTTAAATCATTCTATTAAATCGAATGGTGCCTGAGAGGAGCCACTCGAGCGCAAAGGATTAAATTTGATAACCAAAAATATTACCAATTAAAAATTACAAAAATTGCAACTCAGCTGAAATTGAAAAGTCCGCCATCGATCAGTGCCCAGATTCCAACAAAGACTGGTATTTATGCCAAAGCCGAACATCAAATATTCCCAATATTTAAAAGACAAAGCTGCAGCTGAAATATTTTGAAAGAAGCCATCGGAGCATACAGGCTGTTACTGATAAAGATTAACAATATCCCGAAAGGCGGTCGCTGCTCCCAGCGGAAAAGATTAATCATACTTTAAGACCGGGTCGCCGCGGGGACTTTCCTGTCGCCTGAAATAATCCTGAGAGCAATCTTTAAGGACTTCTCCTGTCGCGAAGGAACAGTGCTCGATGCGCAAACGTTTTAACGAGGCTCGTCGATGAACGAAGATTAATTATCGGGTCACCGGCCTTAATCGTATCTAATTCGAATAACAGGACGCCTGCCGACACCGTGAACGATTTATCTATCTCGATGGGCCGATATTTTTCGACCGGAAGGAAAAACGGAAGGGGAGTTGCGACGACTTCGAGCTACTGGCTCGGAGAACGTTTTCCCTATCTTGTTTAAAAGACTGGAAAACAAGGCTGGCTGGGCTTGGATGGAAGCGCAATTTTTTATCGGACAAATTCGATCTCTTTTTCTCTGTCCCGCATTTACAAACACATTGGGGGAGACCTTTCCCTCTCAACATCCAGATTTTTATCCGCTACGTTACACGATCCTTGTATCTCTCTTAGCATTCCTTCACTTTTTTTCTCTTGACATTCCGTTTCCACGTCGACGCCTGCGATTCAATTTTTTGGAAAATTTGATCACGCGCGCGTTCGAGCTTCGGGCAGTAGATTAGCCTTGCAATATGTCAGACCTTGTCATCTTTTCTTTGTTTATGGGTTTTATTTTTTAATGAAATTGAGTTTTGTCAGATTTTTACTACAAAGGCAGTTAATTTAGAGGCGTTGAGAGTGCAATTCATGGAGGGTCAATGCGATGACTATGCGGGGTGTTGAACTACATTATTTTTAGAACGCCGTAATTCCACGCATTGGCTATACCATATGTTGTAATTTCACGCGTTGGCTATTGCACGCGCTACAATTCTACGCATTGGTTACTCCACGCACCGTAATTCCACGCACCGTAATTTCACGCACCGTAATTTAACGCGCCGATGCTCTCCGCGCTATAATTCCACGTGTTGGTTATACCACTCGCCGATACTTCACGCGTTGGCTACTCTATGCGTCGTAATTCCACGCGTTGACTATTCTATGTACCGTAATTTCACGCATGGTCTATTCCACGCGTTGGTTACTCCACGCGCCGTAATTCCACGCGTTGGCTATTCCACGCACCGATACTTCACGCGCCGTAATTCCACGTGTTAGCTACTCCACGCACCGTAATTCCACGCGTTGATTACTTCACGCACTGTAATTTCACGCGTTGGCCATTCAACGCGCAGGGTAGGCTATTCCACGCGGCGATACCACGCGGTGATCCTTGCCTTAGACGCGGGAATGTATGGAAAGCTTGGACGGAAGGCTTGTTGAGTACTAGCGAGAAAGTCTGCTTCATCTAGCGGCGATGAAGCGAAGCCACAGTTTTATTACATTAAATCCTTACACTTGAAGCTACTTTTATTGCTGTTGGCTAACAATCCCAAAATTGTAGACAATATTTCGATAGTTCCATGTAAGATCCACAGACTATTACAATTTACTATTACATTTATTTCGTAGACTTTGTTAAATGTGTAATTATCCTTAGTCCAATAATATTATAACGTATGTCATAACCTATGTTGTAACACATATGTTATAACCTTAAACTGTCGAATCACGTTAAACTGTCGAAAAATTGTCTCAAAACTATGTTCCTTCTCCAGTGTAGGTTTTTGAATATCCATCTTTGAGAACAGAGGTTCCTCGAATCAAAAGCAGTCCACAAGCTGAACCGCATAGAATTTATCGATGTTGACGGAGCACTCGGCTGTTCGTGTCACGTTCCTGGTGCAAGGTTCTCCGTGAACCTGTTCGGTACATTCTGTCGAATACGTCTCGAGTTCGTGTCGCAAATACGCGTACGGCTACATTTACGCTTCGAATCATTTCCGACTGTCTTTTCGCGCGAGCTGAATTAACTTCAGACACGGGTTTCGTTTGCTTACGCTCCGCGGGAGACGCGCCGTAATTTGTTTGAAGGGTTTATTACGAAAATAGTACAACTCCTATTCCGTCAAAGCCTTTCTTGATTGTTATAAATACACAAATATTTTATATAAATATTAAAAATTGCTTTTTGTTAAATATTGCTAACTGAAAGGATTTTCAAATTGAATCACCTCGAATTGAATCTCAAAGAATTGACTCCCGTTGAATTAACTTAATCTGCAAAGAACCCGTCGAATCTCGGTAAGTCCAATCACGTGGAATTGAATGGTGTCGAACTAAGTCCTGTCAAATTGGATCGCGTCCAATCAAAACGCATCATATTCAATGATATCGACATGAATTGCGTGAAATTCCGCTAATTAACGGAACCTTGTCGAACCTTGTCGAATTGAATGCCAACGAATGGAACAGAGTTTCATACTCAAACCACGAAGAAAATTATTTTTGAACATCGCAAGAATGATTGTCTCGCGTGCATTACGTTTCCGGGCGATTAGTCCGTGAAACAAGGTAGAAAATTGTTCGAAAATTGGTCTTGATAATTTGTCGCACGAATGTGGGCAAACGCAATTGAACGAACGAGATGGATGTGTCAAAGCCATCTGCGAGACGCGACGAAGTGTGAACGCACCGCGAGCAGATGTAATAAAATCAACTCGAATGTTTATTTTTCTGCGGTACTCTTTCTTCTCTCTCCCTCTGATTTTTTTCGCTCACCTTATTCTCCGCTGGGAAAATTCGTCGACCACGCCATCGCGCGATTGGTGACGGCTGCCGGGGGTAGTTATTTAACGGGCACAGCCACTTCGTGTCGAGGAATAAAAATAAAAATAAAACAGAATACTTCGCTACGGCGCGGCATTAATGCACGCTGCCGTTTTTTTTCGATATAACGAATCGGCGAAATCAATGTTGAGAGAGTAAATAAAAAGAGGGGAAAAAGGTACGCGGAAAGGGAAAAACGGACGACAGGTTGAATGGCCCGAATTAAAAAGTAACGTGACTTCTGTGTTGAAATATTTATCGAGAAACCTGCAGGGTGATTCGGCAGTTTCTTAATCGATCGAGGACTTTACAGAAATGTGGCTAAGAATTGTTGATAAAGTTTGATGAAGTTATAGAAAAAATAGTAAAGGGTTTTCTTATAACGATGTTACTATTAGCTTTGCACTTCTTAATTTCTATCACCTACCTACAACTTCATTCACAAAAAAAGATTAAGAAAAGTGTCATCAATTAAATGTTTTGCAACAGAGTGGCTATGTGACAAATATATTTTTCTTTTATTATAATATCTCCTAAACTAATGATTTTTTACATAAGTAGGTTAATCCTTTTTTGTAAAGGACATGAAGGAGCATCAGCTGATGCAATAAAAAATATATGATTCCATTTAAAAAAACATTAATGACCTTCATATGTCCTTTACACGTCCACCTACAAAAAAAAGTATACCACCAGCATATGCCCCTTTCAAAACCATTCAACTTCATCTGCATCATTGTTTGCTATGATTAATAATAATGACGCAAATCTAGATGGCAAAATGTGGTGAACCACTCTGTATACATATATTTAACCAATCCATTTATCTGAATTACTTATAAGATCTAAAAGAAATGTGGTGTCGAGCCACACTCGACGTAGGAGTGCAAAGGGTTAAGAATATTAGTAGTATTAGTCTGAACGAGGTATTTGCACCCATGGTCAGTTTTATTTATATTTGCAAAATTTGGATGTAAAAGCTAAGTGTCTATGTGTGGAGTATTGGGGCGTGGAATTACAATTGTGCAAAGTATGCTCCATAAAACTCGGTATGAAAAATCAGAATCCAAGATTCCATTGCAAGCTGAAAAGGTTTTTGTGGGTCGCGTTGTTAATATTGATAAGGAAAGCAGTGGTCGCCGGACTGTTTGCAATTCGACAAGTTTCCGGTTGTCGGTAGTTTCAGTCTTCCGTGTTTGTCGGTGGCAAACCGTCGTAATAAGAGGCAAGGTAATCGTGAAACAGCGTAATAACGCCGGTTAAACAAACTCCGGCGGTCGCTAATAATCAGAATCGAATCAGGAAACCCTTCGTTACCCTATCCCCAGAGGGATTGGCGACTCGTTCAGATCCGTCTTTATCCTTCGTCTCCTTGATTCCCCCCTCATTCACAGGAATATCGTCCACTAACTGTTTTCCCGACGGTTTAAGAACCTTCTTCCTGAATTGGCCTCTATTGATTTCCCGAAGTATGATTGCGCGCGGCTATAGAAAGCGGAGTGCCGATTTGCTTCTCGAATCTCGAGGAGGCAACCAATCGAGCGTTGAAACGGGACCACGGAAATCCTCCAACGAAGGGATACGCTTTATATTTAAGAAAGAACGAGTTTGATAAATATTCGTGATCGAAACTCAGCCGCGAAGAATAAGGCTGACATCGAGGATAACGGGAATTTTTCTTCGAACGAATGTTTTTAAGACAAATAAAGGGAGAGCTTTTCTTTTTCTCCTCTCCGCGGTAGACTGGCTGGAATTTTTTAGGATTCCGGAGCTTAAGAGGGTGAAACTTGCCGCTGGCGAAGCATTGAAATCGCGGCTCCAGAAATCTCAACTTTTGCTTGAAAAGATTTTGGGTTCAATTCTTCTCTTACTATCGTGACAACCGATTATATCGCTGCTTCGTTTTATGACCTATCGACACTCGGATGATGCTTAGCATCGAGGGCTCTAGTTTTTATCTATTGGCAGGTAAACTATATTGTATAATATATTCACATACAACAATTTCATGTTATATCGCTACACATCACACATTAAATTTTTGCAAGGTATTAAATTTTTTAATATACACTACTTAAAATTTTGTCAAACATTTTTATCCTCATTTAATGACCTTAAATTCCACAAAATGGACGCTTAAATGACCACATGACATAAACATATGAACACAAAATTAGCATCCATTTCATCGAATGGTTATAATTTTAAAAACGATAGTTTTGAATGTAAACTGCTAAAAAAAGACGATTGAACAATCATAATCGGTTCACGAAAACTCCGAAAAGCAAACTCACTAAAACGGAAAAGAAATGGTTCTCGATGTTGTCCTAATCGACGACCATTTACCTTTCCGTGACTGGAACTCGTGTCGTTGTGCAATTCTTACGAGATTCGGGAAACAACGATCGTTACTTGCTTGATTCGACTGTTTCGCTTATTCAGGCACGCTTTATTGGATTTCGATTTGATCGAATTGCGACCAAATGCATACTCGTGTTTTCCTCGTATCTTTAGTATTTTACTCGCAATCAAAAACTTTGACAGCAAAAATGTGCAAATTGAAAGTTCTAGATTTTATTCCTTTGGTAGAAAAATACAAGTTTTCGAACGATCAGTTCTATCAGATCCCATTATCGAGTTCGATTCTCTCTCGCCATTTCGGTAATGGAGGGCGACTAATTGCGAGTAGCGGGGCTTAAGCTAGCAAATTGTAATTCGATGTTCCTTTTTTTATCCTCCATTGTTCTCGCTACTTAAGCGTAATTACATGGTAGCGTAGCGAACAACGTCTTTAAGAGGATAAAAGGCGTTCTTTTGAAGTAACCTCGAATAATGTTCGCGAAACAGTTGTTCGTCGAAACTGTTAACCGGGTTTGTTGTTCTTTTCTCTTTTCTCCCCTGTTTCCGCGAATAACGCGGTTATGCGCCCGATTCGATCAACTCCTCCGGTTATTTGGTCCCGTTCCTTCCAATCGTCGTCTCGTAAACCAATTATCGATTAAGAAGCTCGAAGGAAGGCCCCGTTCGGAGGGGAAAGGAATTCGTGGCGGATCGAACCACGATAAAATTAACGTTCTTTTACCGGGTCGGTTTTGCGGATATTCGGGATGAGGTCGATCGATGAACATCACCGTGGGCACACGTCGAGTTTTATATTAAACGGAAAGTATTCGATGTAAAAATAACTTCCACGCAGAGTTTCGGGACATTGATGTCATCATCTGGTTGCTGGATATTTTTATAGCTTCAAAATTAACGGATTTGTGTCAGGGAGCTTTGGGACCCTCTGTAAAATGCAAGTGATTATTGCATTTATTATTAATGTAGGCAGCTTTACTTTTCAAAAGTGTATTTTTATTAACTTGACACTAAAACTACCGCTTCACAAGTTTTTTATTATATGGTACTCATTTTGTTAAACATTCTTTGGAATCAGAATTGATTTTCATCGAGTCTTTCATCAAGAAAGAATTTATATTCATCAAGATATTCAACAAGATATTCATCAAGGTATTCATCAAGATATTCATCAAGATAAAGAATAAATGTGCGCACTAATTTATGTTTCGTTTGTTTATCTATTTTTTGACTTCATTTTTCCTCTCAAATTAAGTGCCCATACGGTAGGTTTGGTTTTTCTCAGGTTTTCTAAATTAAGTTTTTTTTTTAGGTTTTAGAAATGAAGAAAATAAAAATAAATCGGATTTGGTGATTCACGTATAGCAATTGATCCATAAAAAAGTCCAACTTCAAGTACATCTGGCATCAAATTATTCTATGATGTTGTAAGAGGTTATTTTATTCATATATTCCCTAAACGAAAAAAGTAAAAATAAATCGAATTCGATTCAGCCATATTCTTCATGAATAAAACAAAAAAAGTTTAGCTAAATCGGTTGAGTAGTTTCTAAGAAAAAAATTCCTAAGTGGACCCTATTTTCTCCAAATTGTTAAAAAATTGCAAACTTTGAAGGGTTGTTATTCATTAACAAGTTCGAACCCAGCAAAATGATGACTTAAACCCCCCCTAATTTCACATGGACTACAACATATTTCGATTAGAACAAAATGGTGACTTCCAAAAGTGATCGATTCGGCGTGGAATGACCCGTATAGCAATTGATCCATAAAAAAAGTCGAACTACATATGAAATGATTCCAGCATTAAGCGACAAAAAACGTGAAAATGTCGAACAATAGAGTCGGTAATCCAGAAAACGGAGGGCAAGTAGATCGGTCATCCACGTCACGAACAACCTTTTCGAATACGGTAGCTTCGTGATCGGACTGAGCTGATGCAGGAGTATGAAAAAGCATCGAGAAACAACGTGCTCGTATGCAGCCAGTCAACGACGAGCATTTTTCCCATGTCAGGTTTTCGTTTGGCTCGACATCGATTCCTTGGCATTTTGAGCGGGATCCCACGCAGCGAACGCACTCACAAAAGCCTGTGGGTGGTCCACGCATAGACGTCAATTTGCCTTGGCACAATGGCCCAATCAGAGCGCAAACAGCCAGCGCAGTTTCGAGCTGCATTTTAAATCGCGACGACGCGTTGATTGCGACCGCGGAGCGTTTTGCGATTAGCGAAAGATTCGCGAGACACGCGACCTCCGCCGGAAACGACAACTTTTTACGGGGCCGAATTGTAGCGAGATTTATGGCCGTGCCTTCCGCCGGACAGACTCGAGAATTAATTAAAGGGCGTTAATTAAAATTCGCCGGGGAAACGTAAAATCGGGCCAACGCTGGTCGCTCCTCACGGTTGTTGTCCCATCGATTTTATTCGCGTTCTGTTTTTGACGCTCGGTGTTTATTTTACTCTCGACACGTTATTCTTGAAATTTCCGACTTCGATTCTTTCAAGAGATTTATGTGTACTCGCAGGATGGCGAGGGGTGATTCAAAATGTGGAGGAATGTTATTTAAATTGGACAAATTTCTGGAGGAATTTCTTTCTTTTTTAAATCTTTTTTTAAAACACTGGTATTTGAATGTTACACATGTGTTGAATAATCTTTAATATGTTGATTGCCACGTCACTCATATATGGGTGATACTTAAGTATCTATACTGAGTTAACAGGTATATTGTTAAAAATTTATTCACTTTCCTAATCGCAAATTCTCGCATTAATTACATGGATCTATGGAAAATAAATGTAATAAGATATTGTGCAAATATTTAGAAAAATTGGTCAAGAATTAAAACACTACTGGATACAATTGAAAATTACTTTAGAGTTGTTAACATGTTAACACTAACGTGTTAATAAATTTATTCTAAAACACTGATATTTGAATGTTACACATGTATTGAATTTTTAATAGTTTTGTTTTAAAACTGATATTTTAATGTTAAAATATAAACCTTGAAATAGTAAAATCAGTATCAGGAGAATCATTTCAACAAATTGTTTAATTTATAATAAGTAATTGAAGATTGCAATACATGCCTAACATTTTAACGTGATTTATTTTAACACCGCAGTAATAATTGTAGCGCTGACACAACTGTCGAAAAATTTGTAGGTTAAGAGGTTAGGTTAGTGAGTAAGGTAGATGTACCTAGTATCGATCGTGTCCCCATTGTGCTGTTTATTTAATTTCCTGAATTACCTGTTCATTTATTTTCATAAGACCTCTTATTGATGTTGAAAGTTTATTTATTATTTAAATAATCATTTTTATATGATGCTGCTTCTTAACAAGGTATTACATACATACATTAAATCCAGTAAATTTGCAGAAAATTAATAAAAATCCTGGTAAACAACTTTACAGTACATAACAAGTAAATTAAATTTTAATAAATCTTTGAAAAGCACAATCATGTGATGGAAGAAAGAATAGTTCCATTTAAAAAATAAAACTTCATAATTTATATATTAATAAACAATTTTCGTTTACGCCAAGACAGAGTCCCTTTTATCCTGAAATTTTTATATAAACTTCGTTTATAATATATAAACTATATTATATACGTAACAAATTTCATCTATATAAATTTCATCAGTGAAACAGCGTGGTATACTTAAGCATATGTGTGAACAACACCTTGTATGTAGATATGTGTTCATAAGATAACTTAATTAAAAAATTTCATTAGAATTAATAGTTGCTTTCAAAGTCGATTTAAAGGACATTAATAAATTTCGGAGTCAACATGGTAAACTAGTGAGTTATTATTCGACATGACATATACATACATATGTCATGTACGTATGTCATATACGTATGTATGTGCAGTTGACGCACAGTATATCAGTGTGTAATAAAGTGTACGTCAACGCGTTATAATTCGACGTGTGATACATCAGTGCGTTGTAAAACGACGGGTAGTATATCAATGCGTTGTAAGACGACGCCATATCAATGCGTTATAAGTGGATGTATGATGTACCAACGCGCTGCAAGACGACATGTGACATATCAATGAATTGTAACTCAATACGTGGTATATTAGTGCGTTGTAAATCAGCACGTGACATATGAATGCGTTGTAAATCAACGGGTGACGTATGAATGCGTTGTAAATCGGCTCTTGTTGTATCAACACGTGATATCAGTGCGTCCTAATTCGAATAGTTACAAAGGTCTACTATATCAACACATTAAGTTTCAAATTTCCCAATTTACAAACTGAGAAATTTGCAAGCATAAAAATTATAAATTCTGTTATTAAAAAATTTTTAAATTCTACCATTAAAAAAGTTGAGACTATAATTTTGTGAAAACGAAACTTAAAAATTACTAAATATTCGAAAATTTCAAGTCTAAAAATTCAGATACCTAAATAAACTTTCACAATTCTGCGTTGCAGTGTCGAAGAGTTATTTACGGACCGTTTGTCATAAAAAATTAAAATAAAGAAATTTTAAATGTCGGTAAAAAGGTATCGCTTAATGCGAATGAAAGATTAAAGCTTCAAATTGGAAACGCGATCTAAGTTATTGCTAATGATTTAATATTATCGCGTTTAGTGCCAAATATAGTTACCCCCACTGCGGCTGCTGATGTTTTTAGGTTATAATCACTATTTCACTTTGGAAAGTGCTGTTTTGTACTTTTATAGCAGCAAATTCCTTATTAAAATATGAATTAATTAATAAAGTATGAAGTACCGAACAGAAAAGTTCATTAATATATAACTCTGAATTTTTAAATACCAGGTCACTCTATTTATATCATATTGTCCTCTCTTCATTAATAAAAATGTGTCATTTACACGTACATACATTCTCTATAAATAAAAATATACAATTTATATGTACATTTCCTAACAAAAATTTGTATTTCCTAACTAACTTACATATTCAAATATTTTCTATAAATTCTAAATTACTCATTCACATATTCCGTACAAATAAAATTGTACATCTCGTGTACTCGGTAGTAAACAATCAGTAAAAACAATTCAATTTCTCTCATTGAATAGAAAATTCATGATAAGATCGTTCAGATTAACCAACGTGCATCGCACAAAGCTCGGTTGAATTAAAAGCACAAAAATCAATATCCTTTCACGCCAGAGCTTACGTTTAGCTCTCAGCTCGTATGCGGCACACGATAGCGAGCCCCTTTAAGAAGTCCTTTAAAATGCAAACAACTTTCTCGCAATTTTTTCAACTTTTATTAAACTATCATTTCTAACGATACCGTACGGACACGGGAAGTTACGCGGACTTTTAAAAGAAGTAAGAGGTACAAGCTTAAACAGAATATTTACAAAGTGATCAAGCAATTTCGACTTTAAAATCAACCTACCGTTCTTGAATTGTAAAACAACGGAACGTGGGCAAGAAGGAACGAGGAAGATATTCGTGTTGTAAACTTGTTTCGTGGTGAAGCTTGGAAAATTTCAAATTGTGAGCTTTCAAGTTTGGGAAATGTAAAGTTGGGAACTTCAAGTCTGAGAAATGTGAAGTTGGGGGTTTTCAAGTTTGAGGAATGTAAAGTTTGGAGCTTCCAAGTTTGGGGAACGTCAAGTTCTGAGCTTTCAAATTTGGGAAATTTCAAATTGTGAGCTTTCAAGTTTGGGTAATGTTAAGTTGGGAGCTTTTAAGTTTGGGAAATGTGAAGTTGGGAGCTTTCAAGTTGGGGAAATGTCAAGTTGGGAGCTTTAAAGTTCGGGAAATGTCAAGTTAGGAGCTTTCAACTTGGGGAAATGTCAAGTTGGGAGCTTTAAAGTTCGGGAAATGTCAAGTTAGGAGCTTTCAACTTGGGGAAATGTCAAGTTGGGGGCTTTCAAACTTAGGAAATGTCAAGTTGGGAGCTTTAAAGTTCAGGAAATGTCAAGTTAGGAGCTTTCAAGTTGGAGAAATGTCAAGTTGGGGGCTTTCAAACTTAGGAAATGTCAAGTTAGGAGCTTTCAAGTTTGAGAAATATCAAGTTGGGAGCTTTCAAGTTTGGGAAATGTTAAGTTGGGAGCTTTCAAACTTGAAAAATGTCAAGTTGTGAGCTTTCAAGTTTGAAAAAATTCGAATTCGAAGCTTTAAAGTTTGGGAAATTCCAACGTAGGTATTTTCAGGCTTGGAGAATTTCGATTTGAAAACTTCCAAGTTTGAAAAATTCCTATTTAGAAGATTACAGGTCTGGAAAATTCCCGAGTGAGAGCTTTCAGAATTAGGATATTCCGACTTAGCAGCTTGCAAATCCGGAGAATTCATGACATGGAGCTTTTACACTTGGGAAACTCTAACTTGAGAGCTGCCAAATTAAAGTTTCCCAATCTGGAAAGCTCCCAAGACGTAATTTCCCTATCTTGAAAGCTTCCAATTCGTCATTTCTCAAACTTGAAAGCTTCAAAACCGAAATGTCACATTCTTGAAAGTTCCCAATTTGAAATTTTCCACGCTTGAAAGCTCCCAACTCGTAATTTTCCAAACTTGGAAGCTCCCAATTCGTCATTTCCCAAACTTGAAAGCTTCGAATTAGAAATGTGCCATACTTGAAAGCCCCGAATTCAACATTTTCCATGCTTGAGAGCTGCCAAATTGAAGTTCTCCAATCTTGAAAGATGCCGAAAAGTAATTTCCCAAACTTGAAAGCTCCCAACTTAACTTTTCCCAAACTTGAAAGCTCCCACTTAACTTTTCCTAAACTTGAAAGCTGTCAACCTTCCATTTCCCAAACTTAAAACCTCCCAACTTTACATTTCCCAAACTTGAAAGTTCTCAACCTCCCATTTCCCAAACTTGAAAGCTCCCAACTTAACATTTCCCAAACTTGAAAGCTCCCTACTTAACATTTCCCAAACCTGGTTATCTTCAAACTGAAACTCCCTTGAAAACTTCTAAAGTACGAATTTCTCAAAAACGAAAGCTCAAACCTTAACTTTTACCTCAATTTGCCTACCAACCAAAAATTTCCCAATTCGAAAGCTCCATTCCATAACCATCCAACCCTACCCAGAATTTGCAGCTACATAACTCAGAAGTAAGTAGTTGGCAAGCAACACACGGTATAAATATCGCAGTTTTAGATAAACTGGCTGTTAACGATGCGGACATTTGCCTTCGTCGCGCGTCCGTGTTGCATTGCGGTTGCAGTAGTCGCCGGCTGCTCTCGCGGTGCAGCATGCAGTTCCACGAAGGTCAAACCGGGCTCTGCGGCGGAATCGGAAACGTCTTTGCTGTAACGCGCGTTGAAACTTCGCCATCCACCGATACAATTTCCCTGCCATTACTCCTGAAGGATCGTTCGCGTCGATACCATCTCTCGCTATCGAATGAACGATAGCTGCCGCAACGCAGTCGAGGCTGGGAAAATGGGGCGTTAGTGTCGTTGCTTGTAACGCGTCTCCGTTTCTGGAGCAACTTCTTCCACGATTGGAAACCAGTAATTTGTTGGAAATTTTGGCAATCGGATGTTACGATCGACGAAGTAGGTCGATCGTTTTGAAGCCACCGGAACGTGGGGTAGTTTCGGAAAATGGCTCCGAATGGAACATGTATTTTACGATTGTTAACTTATTTAAGGCTAGTTATTCGGGTCTTATCTAAAAACGAGCATGTTTCTCGTGGATCTTTAACGTAGGACACTTATAGAGCCACATTTTGTACCAAATGTTAGCTTGTTAGAAGTTCAAAAGCAACTTTTAGTCCCCTCTCCCTAATAATATGTAAAGGGAGTTAGCGGTTCTGCCTTTGCGAAAGCAGATTTTAAAATGTATAGTCTCTACTGGATCGAAGCGGAAAATAGAACATCGCTGGGCAAGGGTCCTTCCATTTTGGTCTACCATTTATCCCATCTCTTTTCGACCCTAACGTAAACACACTCGTGGTTCTCTGAGCCACTCGGCTCCACTTGTAGACTACCGTAAGTGCGTGCTACACATGATTCATGAAAATTGAATTAGACTGCAGGAAAATTCTCAGGGGTCTCATTCAAATTTCAATTAAAATAGTAGTAATATACAATTATGAAGAGGTACGTTCTTCCGGTTGTTACTTAATTTTACTCGCTACTTAATTTATTTTGGTTACATTTTATATTTAATATTTTGGTATCAGGAAGTATAAGTAACTTTGATTGAACACATGATGGTGCAATTATAATTGTTCAACATCTGTCTGATTATAAATGAAGTATATCTCACATTGACTCTCTGACATTATTTTTTTTGGAATAACTCTTGGTACACTGTTAAAAAGAAAATAATTTTGCAATTATAATTGTTCAACATCTGTCTGATTATAAATGAAGTATATCTCACATTGACTCTCTGACATTATTTTTTTTGGAATAACTCTTGGTACACTGTTAAAAAGAAAATAATTTTGCAATTATAATTGTTCAACATCTGTCTAATTATAAATGAAGTATATCTCACATTGACTCTCTGACATTATTTTTTTTGGAATAACTCTTGGTACACTGTTACAAAGAAAATAATTTTGCAATTATAATTGTTCAACATCTGTCTGATTATAAATGGAGTATATCTCAGATTGACTCTCTGACATTTTTTTTTATTTGGAATAACTCTTGGTACACTGTTAAATAGAAGTACACCTCTGATTGACTCTCTGACATTTTTTCTTGAAACAACTCTTGGTACACCCTTAAAAAGAAAATAATGTTTGATGCAAAATTTCGAAAGAGTTTGTAGAAATTGCAGTTTAATGTCCCAAGAAACGTCTCTCAGATAAAAGCAACAAATTGCAAGTTCTCGATTTGATCTTCGTTCAGGCAGATTGTATTAGCAAAGGAGAATCAGCGTTCCATTTACGAAACAGCGGGCGAGCATAACAGGAAGTTCTCCTATTAACGGATCGATTTACTACAAATTTCGGCAATTGAATATCATAATGGAAATATCAGCGTCGATCGTTCTCGTAATAAAGTTAACGGCAGAACAGAGCGTTAGTTTCATCGAACGTACAGTTAGAGCGCTATCTCCGACTCCGGCCTCCTGGCGGAACTACTCGATTAACGGATCGATTCGTAGCGAATTTCGGTTTTCGAGCGATAGTATCGAATGGAAATATCGTGTGTCGATAGCCGCTACGGTAAAGTTATCAGGAGAACACGGGCCCGCGTTACATTCATCGACACCGACGTGTTGTTTCGAAACCGCGGTAGCTCGATTAACCAATCGATTCGTTTCGAGTTTCGACAAATTCGTTTACCGGCCGCGAATTTTCCTTCGAAGCGAACTTAATTCCTTTGTAGTATTTTGACAAATCTTGCTTTGAATATTTAGTACATTTCAATTTGAAGTTCAAGGACAGTAAACCAGTTTAAATTTCCCGCTCTCTTTCAATTGGGCGAGCGGGAAATTTAAATCGAGCAAAACTTTCATGTCAATCTCTAATAATTTGAAATATATTTGTAATAAGTTTTCTTGATATAATATTGTCTTTTGAGATATTTTTATCAATTGTACGATGTTAAAAACTTGAAAAAGAAAAGAATAAAACTGATTGTTCTACAAAAAACTTTTCCAATGATTGTAATACTATTGCAGTTAATAGTTCTGACGCACCTAACAAACTAATGAAACAAGGAGTTAACTTCGCATGATCGACGAAGTTTAGAGAGTGTTTCACGTTGGCGTATCAAAATATTATTCACCTGTTTTATGTTTGGCCTCCTCGACCGACTACAATTTATCCTTATCTTTAGCCGCGTTCTTCCGTGGGGTGCAATTAAATTTCGCGACGCGCCAAGAAAAACGGTGCTCGCGGCGTTGAAATTACCGCTACGCTTGCCTGGAAACATTTAATTATCGTCGGAAATGCCAGTTTCGACCTTCGTCCCCTGCTTTTTAACCGTGGAACGTTAATAAAACGCTGGCGTTTCTTCGCTCGAAGTACTTCTCTTTCTGGAAACGTCCTATATCGCCGCGACGTTTATCCTTTCGTTTCTACACCCTACCGAGACTCCACCGTATTACGGCTAGAACACTATACCTTTCTTTGTGAATCTTTTTTCGCGGGATTTAGTGATTTGCGGGATTTGCGAATTTCTCAAATTAGAAATTTTATATTTGAAAGTTTGGGGTTTAGGGATTTGGAAATTTGAAGTCTAGGGATTTTGAAAGGTGAATATTTGAAGATTTAGAAATTCAATGACTTGAAGAGCTGAAAACTTGATAATTTAAGAACATAACATTTTCAGACTTCGAGGATGCAAAAGGATTTCGAAAATTTGGTGAGTTTGAAATTTGAGACTTTGAAAATGTCAAAAGAAAAATATTAGAATTTGATGTTTTGACGAATTGAAAACTTGATGGTTTAGAAATTTAGAAACTTAGGAATTTGAGGAATTAAAAGTTCCACAATTTAGGAATTTATAAATTAGAAATCTTTATGAGCAGTAAATTCAGGAATCAAAAAATTTAAAAATTCGAAAATTCGACAAATAAAAATTTTCAAAACTTAAACACTTGCCAGGTTCAAAGTACTTGAAACCTCCTCCAAACAAAATAGAATTAAACCCACAAAACTTAACGATTTAATATGCAAATCAAAGCGAAGAACGAAGAATCTCTAGCAGTAACCGCGATCGTTGCAATCCGGTGAAATTCGTGCTCGGTGTGATTCGAACAGAATCGAAAGAGGGTAATTTTCGAACGGTATGTTCGACGATATCGATTGTGAGACTGTAATTTGAATTTTTTATTGAGTTCACTCGAGATACGCGAGCAGTATCTAAATCATGCCCGAATACCCTTCCTCCCTTCGCATTTTGAAATATAACAGCCTCGTCGCTGGGAAAATTTATATTCCGCTTTATCGGGCTTCGCTTCTCGTTTTTCGATTCGTCGATCGTGATAGCGACACTGTCGAACCTGTTCGAGAACGTCGTTACAAAATGTTCCTACTGGTGGAGGAATTTGTGCACGACGGTTATTGTTCGACGACATGCCACAGCTGTTAGGGGATGCGAAAATTATCGGCTGTGTTTAGGTATGAATCTACGTATCATAATATATGTATGTATATTATGTATCTAACTATAAACTTATAAACCTATGTATCTAAAAATGAGCCTATGAAGGTTCATAGCCTATGTACCTACCTATGAACCTATGTATCCACTTATGATCCTATGTATCCACCTATGAACCTATGCATCCACCTATGAATCTGTGTATCTACCTATAAACCCATGCATCCACCTATGATTCTATGTATACTCCTATGAACCTATGTATCCATCTATGAACCTATGCATCCACCTACGAATCTATGCATCCACCTATGAAGCTATGTATCTACCTATGAAACTATGTATCTACCTATGAACCTATGTATCCACCTGTGGTCCTATGTATCCACCTATGAACCTATGCATCCACCGATGAACCTATGTATCCACCTATGAACCTATGTATCTACCTATGAATCTGTGTATCTACCTATAAACCCATGCATCCATCTATGATTCTATGTATACTCCTATGAACCTATGTATCCATCTATGAACCTATGCATCCACCTATGAATCTGTGCATCCACCTATGAAGCTATGTATCTACCTATAAAACTATGTATCTACCTATGAACCTATGTATCCACCTGTGGTCCTATGTATCCACCTATGAACCTATGCATCCACCCATGAACCTATGTATCCACCTATGAACTTACGTATCCCCCTATAAACCTACATATCTAAAACTCTAAATATCATAAATACATATATCTAACAACATACTATAAAATCCAGATATCTATAAATCTAGAAATACAATGATGCAAGTATAGGAATATACATCAAACTACTACTATAACATAAATAATGGTATAAAACCCTCACAATGAAATTTAATGACAACCATTTATCTTGTAACCGTTGCCTTCCTCCAGCGCTATATGGTCTCATTGTCTAGACGATCGAAGCTCCGTCGCTCATCACGGTGGCAATTATTTAAACTGCCATTCGACGATCATTTATTTGCACGTTCGCACGGCGAATTTACACAACAGAATTGTTCCTGGCTACCCCTATACAAATATGTGGGATCATCGATGTCGGTTGCGTTCGCAGGACGTTTCATTATCGAAAAACACGCGATCGCCGTGAGCAAACACGTTCGCGGAAACAGCTGCGACCACTGCAATCGTGGTGTCATTTCCGCATACAGGCACTGCCCCATACAGGACAACATTTTTTCGGGAAAAATCCTGCTACCTTGTCACCGCGACGCGACGTCGTCATCGATCATCGAGCGTGATTGATCGACGCGGGCACATAATAAATTCTTTGTCGCAAATACGCGATAAACGACGTGTTCCATGATATCATACCACTTTTGTCCGCTTCGCTATCAATAACCTTTTAATTCATTTATTTATTTTTGCAACTTTTTACATTGATATTTGATAACGGCTAAATTATCGATAACAGTGCAATTAGAGGAAATTTTCTCGTTTACTTTGCTTTTCGTCTTCAACGAACTTGCAGTTTGTTCTACTTTCAGCTAAAAATTAAACGCGTGACGTCGAATTTTCTAATTCCCTACTGTTTCCGTCCATTTCATTTTTAATGCGCTGGTTAATGTACTGAGCTCCGAACGACTTCCGAAAAGAGTCGCCCGAGTTTAATTCGAGACGTGAAATTGGAAATTTTACGATTCCTGGTATCCGGATTTTAGAGTTTTTCTCGGACCGATAAATCTAGCTGAATTCAGTACGTGTAAAATGTTGGGTTGTGATAAAACACTGGGTTGAAGCATTTTTTAGTTGTAACGTGCGTGTGCAAATTGTAACTCACTTTTGTTGCAAATTCATAGTAATGATCGATAAACTGTCATGTGGGGATGTATTTGCTATATGCACTTATCGATGCGACTGTGTGGCATTAATTATATAAAATTAAATTATGGGACCCTTGTTATTATTTGTTAGTACAATTATTTATATATTTACAAGTATAATTTATATATATTTATCAGTATAATTTATGTACTTACAAGTATAATTTATATATTTAATATATAATGTACACATATGCACATATACATATGTATGATACGTCAATACATATATCATACGTTAATGTATACATATGTGTATGTATGTATGTATGGTACGTTAACTATAATACATTAATTGTATAGACAGGTTATGTACATATGTACATACATGTATGATACGTTAATATATCATATGTTAATGTATACGTATGCGTACATATATGTGTATATTTACGTTAAGTATATTAATTGTATAGATAAGTTAATTTATCTTAATTTACCGGTAATTCGCTGCAAAATAAAATTTTTTTAATGCACAAAACTCGGTTAACCCGCCCTCTTTGTATATAAAAGCGGTTCGCAGTTTCGGTCAGAAACATCAAACTAATTTAAAAGTTTCCTTAGTTAGGTAGCGCCGGGCTAGAAGAATGCTCCGGGTAGTTTAATCACGACGAAAAACAGAGAGAAAGCACTTTTAATCGAAACACAATTATCGGGTAGCTGGAGTTTTAAACGCGACGAACGAACGATGAATATATTCTCATCGACCGGCAGAAGTTTCCTCTATCGCCAGATTTGATATCAATTCGTGTTACGATGATCCACAATTACTCTTTCAGATTTAGACATTTGAAACTTTAGAAACCTACGATAGATTGATTTTATAAGGACTGCTATGATCATTGGCCAGAAACCTACGAATTAGAGTATTTGATTATATACAAATTTACAAAATGAAAAGTTTGAAAGTTTATTGCAAATGTAGTTAATTTTAGTGACTTGACAATTTTAACAGCTTGATAATTTAGCAGTTTGATACTTTTATTGTCTTGCCAATTTAGTAGCTTGACAATTCCAGCATCTTCAGATTTGAACATTTGAAACTTCAAAATTCTATTACCAGATACTATTATAATAAGAATTAAAGTGTTTGAGACTGCGTAAAATATAATAAAAAAATGTAAAAATCTATTGAAAACACCATCGCTCGATGAACAATCGATCCGAAAAGCAAAGTGGGTAGAAATGCTGATCGCGTTCCACGGCAGTGTCTTCATCATAACCGGCAACCCCCTTGCTTCTCCTCTTTCGATCCTTTTTTCCGGCGCAATCTGAAGGGGGTTCGATGTCGGGCGCTAGCTGCTCAAGATGTAGGCGTGATAACGAACTAATACGGGTTACGGTGTAATCTGCATAATAATACGCGGGCGTTATTGGCCCGTGGATTCCTCTTCGGCTGCATACAGATTCAAAATTACCCAGACACCGCGACGCGACGCCGAGAGCTTCTCTACAGAATCGTGGATCTCGACTTCCGGTCACGATACAAAAATTTCATCCTTTCGACCATTTTATCACATTTCGTTTTATACATTTTTTGCATGTATTCTTTTTTTAGCGGCATTTTATTGAACAGACTTTATTTGAATTCTTATTGCAATTATAATTAAAATTTTATTGCAATTTTAATTAGTCGCACGTTGTAATTTATTCTTTAAAATTTTAGTTGATCAGACAGAATTTTATTGTAATTTTAATTGCAACTTTATTGCGATTTTAATTAGTCACACGCTGTAATTTATTTCTGCGAAAACCGAGCATTCCCTAAAAATCGTATCGGTACTTTAGATTACTAATAACTTTAGAACGAAGAAATTCTTGTGGACATATATTAAATCTTTGCAAATTACAATAATAAAATTAGTGATAAACTGTCACCTGAAATTGCTGATCAAAGGTAGTGAACTCATTTGAATATAATGCAACGAATGAAAACGAGGATTAAGTCGATAATCAGAGACGAGCTTTGTTAATCCTTAATCAACCGATAACAGTTCATAAATATTAATAGCTTTCAGTGCTATAGAATATTAAGTACATTATTTTCACCGATGGACAATTCTTTATTCTCACATTTGACGATCTCATTTAAAAGCAAATTGAATGACGTCCAAAAATACACTTAAAAATTTCGAATATTGCATTCTATTTTTTAATAGCTTCGCAGCTAATCTCTGTTCTGTAATCGTTCGGGAACGAGTTTTACAACTTGTGTAAATTTCATTGGGAAGCAAAACACGAAGTTGAGACAAAAAGGGCCTTCGGGGTCAGGTTCACGTTTTTGCAACAGGATCGGTAGTTTTTTCTCTTATTAGCATTCACGAGGATCAATTAAAGTTTCGAGTACAAACGTTTCCACGTCGTCGGTCAGTATTTATTATTATCGAGCGTTGAATTTAATAAATGTTTAATTCAGGATGTTGGCGATCGAACGAGGGTGGCCCGCAGCAACGGAAGTTGTAGTTAACGTCAGCATTGTAAATTCCAATGGGAAGTAATTATTGAAGTTTAACGGACGGTCAGGCAGGAGTTATCCAAGTGTAAGAAAACTCCGGTTCCTTTAAAATTGAGTTTAATATCGGCGAGATATCGCGAGCAGACGGGGATCTTTGAAGTGTACCGACGTCGGATAAACTTCGTCGAAAAGTTAACCCATCGGGATCCTTGAATTCGTGTCAATAACTTCAATTATTCAGAACGGATCACCGACTTCTTCGCGCTCCCCTAATAATTCTGTACAAATAAGCTCCTCTGCGTAGCGGAATTCTTTGACAAGAATCTACCGATTATCCCTTGAGAATGTATTTCAATTTTGTAAATGAACGTTTTTCTTATTTTATTTATGGTCCAACGTAATTGAACGTTAGATGAACTTGTTTGGCAGTGTTGAAAAATTACAACACTTTTTAGTATTCATATATTTTTTTGTTAATGTGTGAATGTGTATGTATGTGACATATGAGTGTGTGAATGTATGTGACCTATCAATGTGTGGATATATACATGTGTTTGAACTCCACATGTGAATGTGTACATGTGTGTGACTTCTACATGTGTGAATGTGTACATGTAGATACACCAAAATATATACATATGTATAGTACCTTTAAAAAACCACTTTTATTTTGTACATTTTTCTCAGACATTTTCAAGTGTTCCCAAATTTTCAGAATTTTGACCACCGTAAATGTTTTACCAAGTTCTATTACGTTGCTGATAACGTAACACTGCAGCAAATTTATATTAAATTTGATAATGCGTGAACGCAATTTAATTAAGTATCCTACTATCTACCTTTGAGCCTTTGGTCTAATAATAATCAGGGCCACAAACCTTACCTCTTCTAATTACAAATTCATCGATCTCATACTCTCGTAATGCAAAATTAATTAATTCTATGATTAATTCTAATTCCAGTAGCCAACATTAGTGTACCAATATTAACCATTTGATGGAGACCCGAAACTAACAGAGAAATAGCGACATCAATTTCCGAATCAGAGAGGTTCAAATCCTTACTTTGTTGTATGATCTGAAATTTATTTAATATGATGACACAACGAAGCAGTCGATAATGTTTTTAAGTAATCCTACTGATTAGTACAATGTTTTGTTATAATTAGTATTTATAGTTGCAAGTGGTTATGAATAATTTTTAATTAGGTATGTGAACAAATTCTTAATGATATATGTGATGAAGTCGTACACATGTGTGGTACATGTGTAGAGTCATATATGTATATATGTAGTACATATGTAGGGTCATATGTGTGCATGTGTTGTACATGTGTAGGGTCATATATGTACATGTGTAGTACATGTGTAGAATCAAGAGTTATATGGGGTCATATAGAATCATATGGAGTCATAAGGAGTCATAAGGTGTCGTATAGAGTCATATGGAGTTATGTGTTAATAGAGTCACCCATATATAAATGACATAGTAGAAATGTTAAGCACCTTGAGAAACACAAATAATTATATCTTTGTTTTTATCTTATAAAATATTTGATAAAGACATCTACAAGAGGGTGCGTTACCATTCTACATACATATGTATATATTCAATCTGAAAGCATCAACGAGAAAAGCATCGAAAAGAATCCCAAAGCGCCACAATGCATTCCGAAATAAAAACGAACACCAAAAAAAAAGCAGCAACGTGATCTCTTAAAATTAGAAACAAGAGACAAGCGACTTGTAACGGAACGAAAAGCGACAAGTGCTCCTAAAGGAGATTCAGTCTGTCAAGATTCTATTTCACGAGCGCATAAACTCGGCTATCTCGGCGGACAAAAGCTAAGCGGAAATTATTGTCCGAGACTAAACACGCCGGAATAAAGTGAAAACAACAAAGAAACGAAAACGGGGGATGCGGTTGGCTCGTGATCGCGGACCTCGTAAGGTACGACGAAACAGGAATTAAAATACGTAAAAACGTTGGGGAAAGAAAGAAATTAGATGGCATCAGGGGATTAAGCGTAAATTAAGTGAGACGGTGTTTGCCTTGTTCTATCACGAGCTACTGTTATTGTTGCACTTGCAAACATAGAAACCTTCCGTTTTACCTTTCGGTATTTAATTATCGTTTTTAAGTCTTCGTACAAATATCCTACGTAGACTTTTTTAAAAAAAATAACTTTTGTGGGAAAAATTTGTGGTGACTATTACTTAAGATTGTTTAACACTAATCTTACAAAAGTTTATATAATTAATTAATAATCTTACACAAGTCTACAAGTTTCGATAAGTTTGTTGAGACTTTCTTGAAATCTACGTTTTCGTTAAGATTAGGAGTTAATACGATTTTATGTTCAGTCTGTTTATTTTTCATCATTCGTAATTTTCAATTTGTCAAACCGTTCACACACCGTTTACTGTGGAAATTATTTAATAATGAAGTGAGAAATGTACCCATTTATAATGTTAAATGTGAGTATGAAGTTTGAAGAGCAGCTCCAGCTAGTAGAACAAGCATGTCTGACCACAACCGCTGTAACTACTGCAACCGACTTCAACCCGCAAATAACAGTGTTTAAAAGAAATTGTCTTACATTTCCTACTTTAAGTACTTCTAGTACATAAACCTAATATACACGAGAAATATTAGTAATAAAACATCTGTAAAAACATTACACAAAACAGTTAAGAAGATTATAAGAAACTTTGAGTTATGATAGCATAAATTGCAGCAGTGTAACACTATCATGTAACATAATAATAACATTGTATAAATTAAGAGAGCCTCGCCTTATCACGACATATTATTCTTAGACTTCAAAACAACCTACCAGAGAACCATTATGTTTCGGTATTTAATTACCATTTGAAAGTTTCACAACGGCCATAGTGATTCTTGGCAGCGAATAGATCAATAACGTTAGCGGAAAGTTAAAATATAATGAGGTGGCGATGAACACGACGTGTGGTTGTTGAACAGAAATTCAATTGTTCGTGGGAAATTTCGGATCACCGACAGACCGACTCGGTCAATTAAATCACGTTGATTTTACGCTGGAAAGGACGCGCTGGAATATGGATCGACCAATGGTAGCATTTGTTTTGACTTCACCGCTTTCGTTCTGATTTAACCGACTTATATTTTCACGTCTGAAACTTTCAGTTAATTGGTCTGGTAAAAATTCAAGATTTTTGGGAAGTTTGCAATTTGGAAATTTGGGATGTGAGATTCTTGGTTGAGAATTTGGGGAGTTAAAAATTCGAGGGTTTGAGAATTTGGAGGTTTGAGAATTTGGGGGTTTGGGAATTTAGGGAGTTGAGAAGTTAGGGGTGTCAGAATTTGAGGATTTGAGAATTTGGTGATTTTACAAATTAGGGGTTTGAGAATTTAAAAATGTGAGAAATTGGAAATATAGGAATTTAGAGATTTACAAATTTTGGAAAGCAGAAATTTGGGAATATAAGAATTTGGGGACTTGAGAATTTAGGATTTGTGACTTTACAAATATGATTATTTAGAAATATACTAATTCCCAAAATGTCTAATAGACACATTACATGCTTCTGTCAACAAAAATTTTCAAAATCCATCTCAAGTATTTCTATCTTCAAAAAATCTTAGAAATCGTATGATCGATATCTCCAAATAAACAGACCCGATCTAATTGGAGTCAGATTCATCTGCAAAAGGTAAACGCAATGTCCTCGAGACGAACGCATGTCGCATTCATTCGCGCCATTACGCAATTAACACGGCTCGCCTGATTGCTGCGAAATACACCCGAGCTCCATTTTCGATGCAAATATTTATCGTCAAATATTTCCTAGAGGGTCGTGCCCACAGATCTGTAACATCTCTTGCTCGTGACCCGACATGTCGGTGCTCTCGTTATTTAATAATGAACGGTTGTCATTAGCGCAAGCCTGATTACTCATAATCAGCGGCGTTCGTCGATGTACTCGAACAAATTGACGCGTGAAATTGCACAAACGAGCAGAATGGCCGGCTCGAAATTAGCAAGGAAGCTTGGTAAGCAATGAGAAACAATGTGAAAATATCGTCGAGGTATATGATTATTGCGACGCGAATTGTATATTAAACGTTGAGGTTGTTAAATTGAAATTAACAGAGACAAATTAGATAATACCAGACGTTCTTATTATTAATACGTTGTCTGTTGTGGACAGCGTAACCTGTATAAATTTAATTAAATTACTTACTTAATGGTCATTGAAAAATTATGCTGGTTCTTAATAATCTGTTGTATGTCTAAATGTACATGTTAGACATGTGAAACATGTTACACACTTTTTTAAAAAATTATTGGATGTCTTTAACATGAAAGTAACGATTTTTAAAAATTAATTTATTTTACAGAATATTTTAAGGTTAGGTTAGGTTAAGGTTAGTGAAGGGTAGGTCAAAGTTAGACCAATGTTAGGTCAAGGTTAGATCAAAGTTAGGACTAATTTGGCCTATGTTAGGTCGAGGTTAGGTATATGTTAGGTCTAGGTTAGGTCATTGTTAGATCAACTTTATATCACGTTTAGATCAAGGTTAGGTCAATGTTAATCAAGGTTAGGTGAACGTTAGATCAGGGTTAGGTCGAGGTTAGGTCAATGTTAGTCATAATATATGTAGTCAATTATTAAATATTTCTCTCTGGTTTACATCTCCGCCTTAAATCCTCGAAACTATCGCAGTTTAAACACAGATTATTTTCAAGATAAAATATTATTTACTTAATCATTTCCGGACGCACTCTGCCCCAACCTCGACACCGTTGAAACTACCTACACACGTCGATGCCCCGAAACCCGTGAACGGTTTCGAATAAAATGTCACGCTTGGGGGACGCGAAAGCGTCCAACCGCAACGAATAAAAACGTTTTCGCGTTTAGCTGTTTCCGGCAGCTTTTCAAGCGACACGTGCACCGTGCAACAAGTTATTTTTTCGCCTGTTACCAACGAGGTGGCAGTAATCGGCCGCTGTTCAAACAGCCGTAAGATTTATCAGCGTCCACATGGTCCGATCGTCTCCTCGTAATCGCGAATATCGATCCACGAAGAACGAAATGCATATGACACTATTAAAAATTGCCGTCTGAAGTGGCAGAAGTATTTTTTCCACACGCAGGATTATCCGAATGAACGAGCGACGTGCGTGCGTCAGAAGTGTCTTCTGATTGAAGAGCTGGAACTTTTCTGAGTCACTGGAAACTTTTTCGGGAACTGCTAAATAACGATTCTGTGGAATTATTGGAGGTATTGAGAATATTGAGAAAAATATTTTGGGGCGGTTGGATGAGTAGATATTTCAGAAGTTGGAGATTTGGAGATTTAAGAAATTTAGAAGTGGGAGATTTGGAGAGTTTGGTGCTTTAGAAGTTTGGGAATTTGGGAAGTTGGGCTCTTAGGAATTTGGAGAGAGAAGTTCGAGATTCTGTAAATTTGAAGGTTTTGAAATTTGATAATTCATAAATTTGATGATCTAGAATTTGGAGATGAAACTTTGGAAATTTGGAAGTTGGAGATGTAGAAGTTTGTGAATTTAAAAATTATGGAATCTTGGATATTTTAGTAGGAACTCAGCTATTTAGATATTTAATAATATAGAAATTTAGAAACTCAGGAACATAAAAATTGAGTAACTCAATATTTAAAAAATGCACAAAATTAACAACATAAATTTCAGAAATTCCAAGATTCAAAAGCTAGCACCGATAAAAAAGTAGCTCGCTTACACCTGCAACAACGTAAAATCCCATCCCTATCGAATATAAAAAACGGAACACATCAAATGTAAAACTCTTTAACTTGGAATATTTCATAAAACACTCTGCAACCCTAGGAGAAAGCTGATAGTGGTACAAAAGAA
This sequence comes from Megachile rotundata, assembly GCF_050947335.1. Lineage (NCBI taxonomy): Eukaryota > Metazoa > Arthropoda > Insecta > Hymenoptera > Megachilidae > Megachile > Megachile rotundata. The sequence goes on along the minus strand of NC_134991.1, from coordinate 5,466,780 downwards.
TCGAGGAGGAACGACTAAAGGATACGGGATAAAGGAGGTAAAGGGATAGAGAACGATAGTTTACTCGGCTTAACCCCAGTTTCCATTCCATGCAAATCCTTTGAACGTTACCACGGAGGAAAGGCGTTACGGTTTTATTTTAGCATCGATGTTTACCATGGATTTGCTTGTTTGCGCGGTTTACCCCTTTGTGGCCAGCCAGGGGAGCAAGGACGAATCGACTACGAGGGGTTCCTCGACGAGGGACCAAGATGGTCCTCGCTAGAAAAAGGGACAGCGTAAATAACTCGAGGCTGAATTATTCTTTCACGGGGATAGATATAGGTCGAAAGAACCTCGAATGAATGTCGCGTTTTATTTTCAGCTTCGTAAATAACTGACGGTACGAACGTTTTTGTCAAAAATTAATCGAGACTTTTATCTCTGTTACTTATTTAGACGCCAATTCTTGTACAACTCGGTTCGATTGTACATTGCCACTGTCTCACCTTTAATATATATTGACTGGGTTATAATTCGAGAGATTTATGCCTTTAATAAGTATTTAAAATTAGAAATATGGAGACAAATATGTGGATTTATCTGTAATAGTCTGGCTTTATTTCTGGATATTGGATTTGACACTTTTATCGCGTACTTGAGAATAGCTCAGTTTCAGACTGTAAGAGAGGTTGCTAACAATTATTCTCGATATTTATGAACATTTTTAAACGACCTACATAATGACAGTACCAGTCATGTTTATTGACATTGATTTTCACATACTAGTTTGAGCAAAAATTTTTCAAAAAATGCATTCTAAAACCACCTCTATAATGAAACCGATTGAACAGTACTACTAAACTGACTACTAAACCAACTATTAAACCCACTATTTTTCAAGGAAAATACCTAAATTCCCAAGAAAAGTTGAAAATTATAGAAAAATTTGTGAACGTAGAAACTTCCGAATTTTCCTAAAATTATCATCGCGGAATCTGAATAAGTCGATCGTGTAAATCGCACGGAGCAGAAGGTGTTCCTTGGAATTTGCTGGGGTAGTATGAAAAATACAAAGAGCCGCTAAATAATTCATGGCTGTTCGCCAGCAGCGAGTGGCAAACACAGGAGAAAAAGAAATCGATGGAAATCGGCGAACGTCGCAGAATCGGCACGGTGTTTTCAATCGTCGCCGTCGCCGGGCCATAAACATTTTTATAAGCGAGCTCGGAAATATTTTACGATACGACACTCGTCGGCAAGCACCCCGTCTAACGATCGGCTCCATTGCTCCCGGATGAAATCGTCGAAATCAAAGAAGAAAATCACCCTCCGCGATACGAGTGTTGCTGGATCCGACAACCTAAGGGATCCGTTTAATATCGCAAAAGGGAAATCCGACGAAATAGGTCGGACTCCGGTATCAATTATGAAATTCTTCGATCCTCTATTTTTGCCGGTTCGCAGGAAATTCTTGGATTTTCGATGTTCCCGGGCAAATTCGAACTCTGTGCACGCGAAATATCGATTGATTCCGGAAAATTCCTTTGAGCCCAACATCGTCAATCTCGATGAGATCCGCTGAGCGCACACACAGGATTCCCAGATATTCAACTTGTTTGACGTTCTATCCGGTATTTCAACCTGATGAAAATATCCCTTTATGAAATTGAACATTCACCTTTATAAGCCGCCCTTTCAATATGGCTGCTGAAGAAACAAAAGTTTTCAGATCGAAGATGAGTTATGAAAGCGATGAGTTAGATCGTTGTTAACGCGTTTTCAGAGTGTCGAAGAGATAAAGGATATTAGTATTAGGATATTGAAGTTTTTATTATGGACGTGATTTAGAATTTTCTATTTATTATATTGCAATTTTAGGTTAAAATAAAATATTTTAAAATTAAGGTTAGGTTCAAGTTAGGTGAAGGTTGGTTGAAGGTTAGGACAATGTTGGGTCAACGTTAGGTTAGGATAGGTCTAGGTTAGGACAATGTTGGGTCAACGTTAGGTTAGGATAGGTCTAGGTTAGGTCTAAGTTAGGTTGAGGTTAGGTCGATGGTAGGTCGAAGTTAGGTCTGGGCTAGGTCTAGGTGAGGTCTAGGTTACTCGGGGTTAGATCAATGTTAGATCAATGTTAGGTAAATGTTAGGTAATGTTAAGTCAAGGTTAGGTCGAGGTTAGGTCATTGTTAGATTATATAAGTCGTGGTTAGGCCAATACCAAAGTATTTCAAAGTTATCCAGGTATTAATCATCGTAGAAGCTTTAGTGGATGAATGTCAGACAACAACGTCTAGTCGATATTACGGATTCAATTTTGTAAAACGCTTCTTATATAACACTTCGAAAACGAACGAATTACAAGTTATTCTATAGCCGATTCAAGATTTCCGCCGGTCGTTTATTCGTGTCCTTTAAGGGGATGTAATTCGATTCAAAAGTCGAATTTATAGTACAAAGTGTAATCAAGTTTCGTCGTTTTGCGAAGGCACGTTGATTGTTCACTTCTCCCTCTGTTCCGCGTCTTCTTTTCCCGTAACTTTCCTGGAAAGCATCTCCTGCTGGTAACGGTGAACAACGAAAACGAGTTGTTCCAAGCAGCAACGTTAAAAGTCGTCCGCTGCATAACGCTTTTGTTATACATTTCTGCTCGAAGTGAATTCCGGAATCGTGTCAGTTGAATGAACTTTGTCGGAGAGTCCGGCACAATGCGGTTCGAAATGGAACAGCGTACTCCATCAGCTCGAATTTTTGATGCCAAGTACTAAAAGAGAAGGAATCTCCGGAAGCAACCTTAGCCAACTACTTAATGTACTTTCCAACGTCCTTTGAATTCTTATTTACGAAAGCATCCGCATTATCGAACGTTGCAAATATCACTGACGCACAGCTTCAGATTTCGAAACATCTCAAATTAATTTTTAATGTCAGGATTTCTTTTGTGATTCAACTGGCGATGAAGCATAACATCACAGAGTTGAATAGCAAGCTTGATTAATTAGCGATTACGTAATTAACCTTTGGAGATCTTTCAGATCTCTTTCAACTCATTTATTTATTTACAAAGGCAGTACGAGAGTAATTAATATTTATACATTTACCGTGCAAAGCTATCTCTTGCTTCGTTTGTAATCAAATTTGCATTAACATGTTTATGTTACAAATTCTTTCAAACCATTTATCTACAAATGTAGAACAAATTATTATATCGGACTCTTGAATGGGGGCTATGTTAAGGTTACCTATAATTTTTAGATGCAAATTCTAATACACCAAAGTTTATTATACATCAAAAGAACTTTTCTCAACGAAACATTCTTTGAAATGTCTCCAGAAAATCCTAAAATTTTTACAAGTTTCACAGAAGACATTCAGCGACATATAATACGAAAAGTGATGGGAACGATAACGATATCAAACGAAACACCCGGACATTTTCCTCAAGCTTTTTTCCGCAGAGAACCCGTTCAGCGCTGTCCAGAGAAAAAACGACGCGATGAAAATCTGACTGGAAATTGAACGGACGTCCCACGATTCCATTTTCCTCGGCCAGATCGAAATCGTAACGAGAGGCTTACTTTGTCCTATCCCTCTTTCTTTTCACCCTTTGTTATCTCTTTTGACCCGAAAACCTACATGTTCTTTTTTTCCTACACGTTCAGAGCATATTAAATTTCTCCTCGAATATTTTCGCGGTGTTTCCTGGATTTTTATAACAGCGATCAGATGAATTCACCTGGCACTGCGATTCCGACCGTTGACTAAACGACTTTCATCTCGTTCCTTCACGATCTCCAACGCTCGTATTCGGCCAAGATAGAGCTCGTGTACGAGAATATTTCGCCTGGAGCTTGAATTTGTCCTATCTAAGATATCATTCGACGCGTTTGAGTAATAGTTTCGGCCTTCATCGCAAAATCTAGAAGACGCTTGTAAAAGCTCGGAATATTCCATTGATATACTTCATTTCATTTTGGGAAATAGCTGATTATTAATTTAGAAAATTACTTGTATTATACATATGTGGTTTTCAGGTATTCGAGTACACATGTGGTATTCACATTTGGAGATTCTTGCAATGAACTTTGTCAGTATTATTCATATGTGGTTCTCACATATTCTAGTACACATGTGGTATTCACATTTTGAGATTCTTACAATGAACATTGTCGGTGTTATCCATATGTGGTTCTCAAATATTCTACTACACATGTAATATTAATGTACGTTTTAAAGTATTTTAATAGCCCTACTACAAAATGATATATCAGTTACTATGAATGATGTGTCTCAATATGTGTCTCAAGACTTCAGCTATCTAATGTTTTCATAATGAACGTACATGTCATGCAATCTATGTAACAAATGGTATCAGAAAAACCAAGTCTATAATTTTACAAAATCTTCACTGTGAAACCTGACTATGTCAAACTCATACAAAGATACCTATAAAAAATACAGTATATCTCTACCCAAAAGACATGTACATACCAACAGAAATGCATAACCCACGTAACTTCAATCTTCGAACAAAATAACAAACTTAATCCAGCTGAACACCTATATATAATATCCAAACTGAAGTTGTAGCAACAAACAAAGTTACAGATCCCCGAATGATTCCTCCGGGACCAAACTCGCGCGCAGTTGGTGATTATCCGTCAAAAGTGTACATCGAAGCAGTATGAAAAATTCAGACGTTTCAATATTTGAGCAAGGTAGAACCGTGTTCACTCATTCATCAGTACATCCAAGTTTAAGGATGAAATTTTCAGTTCGTCATGCATCGTAATCTAGGGTCTTGTCTCGTCGTCTAACGGGACCAAGTTCCGCGCCAAGACAAATGGAACTTTACAACGAGCCCGGAAAAACAGTCGGGAGTTTCGCGGTTCCAGTTTCGTACGGGCGCCATGACTCAGACAGACTTAAGTCTACGCTAATCCGAGCGAGGACGCCGGTTCGAGTAAATTTACTTGACAGATATATAGAACAAAAACAAGCCGACGATACTATTACTCCCGGTCGTTTACCGCGTTTCAACGTCAACCAAAGTCGTTAACAATCAAACGCATTTTTTAGGTGGTGTATTGTTTTTGGAGACGCAGAAAAATATGGAGTCTGATAGTTTAAAGTTTGGTCGGGAAGTGTAGTGGAGGAGGAAATTTAGGGTGTTTGGGCGTTTGAAAATTTGCGATTTGGGGAATTATGTGTGCTTGATTTGAGGAAAGATGAATTATGGAATGATGGAATTGGAAGGTGTGGGATCCGGGTATTTGGGGATTTGAGAAATTGGGAATTTGGAGAGATTGGGATATTGAGAGATTTGGGGTCTGAGAATTTGTGGAGTTGGGAATTTGAGGACGTTGAGATTTGGAAACTTGAGGATTTGGGGACGTCAGAATTAGGAAACTTGAGAATTTGGGGGCGTCGGGATTTGGAAGATTTGAGAATTTGGGGGCATTGGGATTTGGAAGCTTGAGGAGTTGGAGGACAGTCAGAATTGGGAAATTTGAGAATTTGGGGGACATCAGAATTTGAAAGCTTGAGGATTTGGGGGACATCAGAATTGGGAACTTGAGAATTTGGGGGACATCAGAATTTGAAAGCTTCAGGATTTGGGGACATTAGAATTTGGAAGTTTGATAGTCTGGAAGCTTGAGGATTTAGGGAAGTCAGAATTAGGAAACTCGAGAATTTGGGGGCGTCGAAATTTGGAAGGTTTGAGAATTTGGGGGCATTGGGGTTTGGAAGCTTGAGGAGTTGGAGGACAGTCAGAATTGGGAAATTTGAGAATTTTGGGGACATCAGAATTTGAAAGCTTGAGGATTTGGGGGACATCAGAATTGGGAACTTGAGAATTTGGGGGACATCGGAATTTGAAAGCTTCAGGATTTGGGAACATTAGAATTTGGAAGTTTGATAGTCTGGAAGCTTAAGGATTTAGGGAGGTCAGAATTAGGAAACTTGAGAATTTGAGTGACATCAAAATTTTGAAATTTGAGGGATTTGAGTTACATCCAAATTGAGAAACTTGAGAATGTAAATGACGTCAGAATTTGGATACCTGAAGATTTGAGTAACATCAGAATATGGAAATTTGAAAATTTGGAAACTTGATGATTTGAGTGATTAGGGTTTTGAGCTATAAAAATATGTAATATTAAAGAATTTACAGAATTAGTAATTTGATGCAAAAAGCTTGAAAATCTGAGGACTTCATTTTGAACATAGAAATTGGAGAATATAGAAATTGGAAGTTGAAGAATTTTCAAGGTTAGATATTTTCTAAAAATTAGATCTAAAAATCCAGCTACTCAAAAACTTATAACCTTACTCTTAAAAATTAAAAAATTGAAAACTTATTAAAGTTTTCCTTGAATACTTCTTTTAAAAGGAACTCGTTCCTACAAACAATGGACAAATAACACAATTTTATAATCCCGAAATTACAAGCCTAAATCCCCAACTTCGAAAATAAGTACATATTTCAAAACTCGAAACTGTACATTCAAAAATAGACCTAACACACGAATAAAAACCTCCCGTATAATCAAACCCAGTGACAGTCATAACTCGTAGCAGTTTCCTAGAAACAGCCCGATTTTTCAGCGTCTAGTTTGCAGACTCAATTTGCCGGACTCTACGTGGCTAGTGCGATTGGATCCTAATGTTGACCGTGTCGGCGTAAAATCAATTAGAACTCTTGAAAGCGCGTCCGAACGTTCGGGTGTGTCGCGTTAACGAAATTAAACGTCGGCTGAGATAATTGCAGGCTGTTTCAGTGAACTAACCTACGTCATCGCAAACTGAAAATGATGCGAATTGTGTCGATAATCGAGGTATTCGATTCGTTCGGTGGCTGGTCGTGCCTCGTTTGAAAAGCGAGCCCGAAACGAGAGGCGAAGAATGGGCCTCGAGGTAAAGGAGCTCGACGATGAAAGATTTCGCGAAGTTTCGCTCGTTGACACGCTCTTTCTTTCCCGGCGTGTCTGTCTCTGTCCGTTCGCTCGCGTCGTTTGAGTGCGCCGTTTTAAAAAGGAAGAGTCAGAGCACGGCTGCTGAGATTAGCGCGATTCCTTCAGACGAGCCGATTACTTTTTGAAAAGCGAACGAGACACTTTGAGTCTTCTGCCTTTTCACCGTGAACGATGCTTTTTTTTTTCGTCCTTCTCCGACGCTCGCGCTGTCTCCTTCCACGTGCAACTTGTCAGGCTCTGCATCGTCTTATTCGGCTCGTTTTTGCTCCTTTGATACCCTCGACCGGGACCGTACTCCTCCGCTGATTTCTTTTTCTCTTTTTTTTTTTGCCTCTTCACGAAACTCTTTGGATGATACGGGATTAGCTTGCTCTTGCGCGAAATGCCTCCTCTGATTTTTTTTTAGGTTAATCATGATGCGGTGACGTAACGCGGTGGGCAGTTCATTTCCATGTTTTAACGTTTTTAGACTGTTGGATTTCTTCATTTTCAGATTTTTAGATTTGTAAATTTCTGGATAAGTAAATAGTTTAATTTACAAAACTTCAAATCCTTAATATTACCAAATACCTAGATTTTCAAGTCCCTAGATTCGAAAATTCCTAGATTTGCAAATTTCTCGATTTCCAAGCCCCTAGATTCAAAAATCCCTAGATCACAAATTCCTAAATTAAAAAATCGCCAGATCCCCAATTCCCCAGATTCCCAATTCCCTAGATTCCCAAATTCCTAGATTTCCAAGCTCCTAGATTCAAAACCCCTAAATCCCAAATTCCTAAATTTAGAAATCCCTAGATTTCAAAATTTCTAGATTCCCAATTTCCTAGATCCCCGATTCTCCAGATTCCCAAATTCCTGGATTTCCAATTCCCTAAATTCCCAATTCCCCAAATTTCCAATTCCCTAGATTCCCAAATTCCTAGATTTCCAAGCTCCTAGATTCAAAAATCCCTAGATCCCAAATTCCTAAATTTAGTAATCCCTAGATTTCAAAATATCTAGATTCCCAATTCCCTAGATTCTCAATTCCTCAGATTCTCAATTCCCTAAATTCCCAAATTCCTAAATTAAAAAATCTCTAGATTACTATATCACTAAATTCGCAAATCCCAAAATTCCAAAAAAGAAAATCTGAACTTCCAAATCCCTAAATTCAAAAAGAAAACTTGAACTCCCAAACTCCTAGATTCTTAAATCCCTAAACTCTCAAGTTCCTAAACTTGAAAATCCCCAAATTGTTAACTCTGCAAATTTTCAAATGACTAAATCTGACTCCCCAAATTCTCAAACCCTGAATCCTAAAATTTTCAAATTTCTCAACTCAGTGAATTCTGAGACCCCAAATCACCACATAACAAAATATATATTTAGATACTTTCAATATTTATTTATTGGAATTCGGATTGAATTGTGAATGGAGCTTAAAGTTTCATACCTGACGCTGTCAGAATGCGTAGGTAGATGGTTCATGGACGTCCTGTGGCCTAGAACCCTTTACAAGAACGCGTTCCTTTTTTCTTCCCGCCTCTTTCCTTTCCCCTTCACGGCCGGCTCATCTTTTCTTCATTGACCACTTCCGCGTCACCTTTGTCCTCTCCAACAGCGCCGAGGGTCTCAAATAACACGCTCCTCTCTGCAATTATCCTTCCAGCAGTTTTCTACTTAAACGCCTTCGCGAAACGCAGAGAACAGGGTGAACGAAAAAATGGATCGTAATAAAGGATATTCTCTCTTATCTTCTTTGCAGAAGTCACTTGCTGTTTCAATTTATGCCTGGGTAAACGTTTGTGGGACGTTAACAAGTTATTACGGTAGTAATAAGTTTTTAGTTTGTTAAGAAATCAACTGTTATAAAGAGATTGACATTGTCAACTGAGAACTGATTTAATGATATGATTTGTTATAAGTAGTTTTCTTGTTCTTTCGTGGTTTTTGGTGCTGCTATGTGATCTATATTCGATTATTGTTCTATTGGAGAATCACGGTACTGGTTGCATCTAAATGAAGCTATATTTGATTTCAGTAATGGAACTGCGACACGAGAATGCAGATCATATTCCGGGGTATATTTTACAGTTAGCCACTATTTCTGTTTCGTACATTTTTCGAGTGTAGGATTTCACTTGCAAACTATATTTCACGTTAAGTTTGAATCAAATGTCTGCTGAACTCATTTCGTTTCACCAAATCTCCAACTCTCCAACCCTCCAAATCTTCAAATCTCCAAATCTCTAACCTTCCAAATCTCCAACCTTGCAAATCTCCAAATCTCTAAATTGGAAGGTCGGAGATTTGGAGATTTGGAAATTTAGAGGTTTGGACATTTGAAGATTTGAAAGTTTGGACATTTGGATATTTGGATATTTGGACATTTGGACATTTGGAAGTTTGGAGATTTTTGAAGGACCTGGAGGTGGATGATTTTTAGGTGATTAGGGTGAGAGCTATTTTGGAGCATTTTAACGCCCACACATGTACTACTAAGGGTGTGATGCGTGACGTTACGCAAACCTACTCTTAAACAAGGTTAGTCGTCCACACATAAGTATATATCAACTTCAAACTAAATCTCTGAATTTTACATTTGCTTGATTTATCAAAGTACTTTTATTGCTGCCTTTGTCTCTATTATCTGATCGACGACACTTTTAGTGGTTAATTCACAACAGCACTTTTGTTGACTGACTGATGAAGTGTACCTCTATTGACTATTTAATGACAGTATTATAGCTTGACTGTCAAAATTATCTTTCTTGAGTGTTTGACACCTTTATTGCTTGATTTACAAGAACACTCTCAATGCTGACTTGATAAACAGTACCCTTATTAGCCGACTTATAAAAAATACTTTCATTAGACGATCGACAGGACTCGATCTCCAAGACAGAATTGATATCCAAGAGAGCTTTCGATAACTTTAAACAGTAAGGTGGCTAATTAATTTTGGTTAGGAAGGATAAAGCCGCGAAAGAACCGCGGTAGAGTTTGGACAAAGCTGGAATTCGCATACAGGCCACAAAATACGAATCGTTGCCCCGTCGAGGCTCATAAAACACTCCACGAGCTGCGGTACCATTCCAGAGGGGTGGTCCATTCTGGCTCGTTCGAGCGTTAAGATCGCCCGCTCAATTACGATGAGAACGAACCGAACGTAGAGGAACAGAGAAAGAGAGGCGAGAACTGAAACCCATCGGGTAACCACGTTCACTATCCGCGATGTTCGATGAACCCAAATGGTAAGAACACCGGATATCGATGCACGGTGTCCTCCGTCAGTTGATTCGCATGGAAATTGAACAGAAAAGACCTAATCGTTTCCCGTTTATGGGGAGAGCAACGGTTCACGTGTATGATTTTGATTAGCGAAATGACAATCGGTTTTTGAGTTAAGTAGTTGGAGGTTTGGAGATTTGGAGGGTTGGAGATTTGGAAGGTTGGAGATTTGGAGATTTGGAGGGTTGGAGATTCGTAAGGTTAGAGATTTGGAGATTTGGAGGGTTGGAGATTTGGAGATTTGGAAGTTTGAAGATTTGGAGATTTAAACATTTGGAGATTTGGACATTTGGAGGTTTGGACATTTGGAGATTTGGACATTTGGAGATTTGGACATTTGGAGATTTGGACATTTGGAGATTTGGACATTTGGAGATTTGGACATTTGGAGATTTGGACATTTGGAGATTTGGACATTTGGAGATTTGGACATTTGGGGATTTGGACATTTGGAGATTTGGACATTTGGAGATTTGGACATTTGGAGATTTGGACATTTGGAGATTTGGACATTTGGAGATTTGGACATTTGGAGATTTGGACATTTGGGGATTTGGACATTTGGAGATTTGAAGATTTGGAAGGTTGGAGATTTGGAGATTTGGAAATTTGGACATTTGAAGATTTGGACATTTGGAGATGTGGAGATTTGGAATCCAAATCTCCAAATCTCCAATCCTCCAAATTAAGTCAAAAAGCCATATAACTACTAACTCCCAAAAGAATTACCAAGATGCCCCGAATAAGATTACATATTAATCAGCAAGAAGCTTTAGAACGTCCAGGAAGCTATAGATCCGAAGTCAGGTATTGAAGTTCACGCGAAAGCAGATGGACAAGAAGGAAGAAGCACAAAGAGTAACCGAGGGCTAAAGGGCAGATGGAAAGGTCGAAAGGAGTCGGGGCAAGTTCCATGGAGCATCGGTATGTCTCTCATGGGAGATCCTGTCCTAGTTGGACTATGCCGGCTGACTCGCAGGTTAGCGAGTGACTCCCAGAACGGATCTCCTCTGCTTTTAACTACGTCCCAACGCTGATTGCTTGCAAATTGCCTTCCTTTACTGGCGCCAACCATCTTTCCCGTAGACGACGCGATCGTGCCGTGACGCCTTACGATCAAAGTCTCAGTTCAAAGGTAATTATACGATCCACGGGCTTTGATGGTTCGATGGGAAAAAGTTCTAGGAGAGAGACAGACAACTCTTCGAACCGAATATCTGCCTCCGTTTGTATGTCGCTTTAGTCCGGTTTCAGAGACATGGAATCGTTAACTGTGTCTACTTGATAAACGGTATTCGATCTTCCAACCCTCTTTTCGATTTAGAATAACTTCTTAGAGACGTATGCTATATTGAAATTAGGATAAAGAAATTAGTCTGACATTTTCGTTTTTTATATTTGTGTAAAACTGCATTTTTTAAAAATTATACTAACACTGCCATTTTAGAAATTATTCTAACAATTCAATTTTAACAATTAATTTAGTGATGCAATTTTAAAAATTCCTTTACTGCTTCATTTTTTTTAAATTCCTTTAATGCTGCATTTTTTAGAAATTATTCTAACAACTCAATTTTAATAATTAATATAATGCTGCAATTTTAAAAATTAGTAAAATACTGCACTTTTTAAAAATTGCAGTAACATTACAATTTTGAAAATTATTTTAATGCTGCGTTTTTAAAAAATTCTATTGAGACCATCGTTTTATTACAATAAAAAATACAGTGACTTCATGATATATTATTCTAGTAGATTTGCAACAAAGCCACGAAAGAAAGGTATAGAAAATTTCTCATTTTTCTTTGGAAACTTCTTCGACAATTACCAAGACGTAGTTACCTGAGGGATCCCAAGAAAAGCAGGAGCTAATTACGAACTAACTAAATCGCGAGTCGACCGAATCCTCTCAAAACCCTTAATCTGGGGCTAACTTTTCAGAAGACAAAAAAAAAACTAAGTTTCGCTTAAGTGTACACGCTTGTTCATTCCGAGTGAATTCGCCAATGAAAATCGCAGCTAATCGGCGACGGAGAACCGTGGAAAGTTGGGTAAACAAGGAAAAAGGGTTTCTTAACGTGCATCGATTCGTTGAAGTTACATCTTTTAGAACTTCCAGGTTTTTCAAGTTTCGTTTTACTTCGAGTTTTTCAAACTTCTAGTTTGGGATTTTTGGGATTTGGAATTTTACGATGGAATTTTAAATTGGAAATTGAAATTTTTTAATTTTATAGCTTTGGGATTTTTAAGTAAAATTTTGAGACTTGAAAAAAAAATTTGAATGTACGAAACGATTGAATATTCTTTAAAATATCAAAGAATTGATTTACGACGGATGACAAATATTCAGTAATTAAGAACAACAGTAATTAACAAATATTGAGTAATCAAGTGAACCGTGCCGATAAAATTAATATCACTGAATATCCTTCGTGACATATCAATTTCGACAAAGTATCTGAAAAGTGTGATAAGCCCACAATGTCACGAATATTAATTAATAATATAAAATACTTCATCAACCTAACGTTCATTTTCTCTCGTTAAAAACTGTTTTACTTATTCCCTATAATTAATTATTTTACTTATTCCCGATAATCTGCAACAATTACGAAAGCAACGTTCCAGCTTATTCCAATAATGCAGCAATTTTCGCGAACAGCGCTGCTCAAAAGCGCTTTTAGATACGTTTAATTCATCTCTTGATTCAATAATTCTCACCGGCTTACGATCAGAAACGCGTTCTTTTTCGAACATTTAAAATGTTGAAAGGTCAGGAACGTTCGCTCATCTCGGATACAGCAATACATTAATTAACCGAATTAAAAGTCCATCTGCAACGAACTGACGTCGAATAAGATACTAATGTAACTTTGATGTAAAAATCATTTCATCTGATGTATCTTCCTTTATCAAGCTTCCTATTGAAATACATAAACCTCGTTAAAGATCCATAAAATTATTAATTTTTATTTTCAAAAAATTCGGATGAGGCAGAAGGTGGGATTTAGGAAATAAATTTATTAGGAGCAATTTTTAGAAGAGATATTTTAACAAATAAATTGTGGAGTGTATTCAATATTTACTGTATATTCATATGGAATTTTTAAAATAATTAATTAATGTGTGAAGCTCGAGAGTTCAGTTATTTTTAATATTGAAAGGTATCCATCAAAATTTTGCTTCAAAAAAAAAAAATTGCACCGTTGACAAAATAGAGTTGTCGAAAAGAAGAAGTCAGAAAATATTAATCTATAGCTCAGCACTTTATCCAGACATCCTATCGATCCTACCCTTTCGATAATCGACAATTAATCAAGCTGTATCGATCAATTAGAGCCTGAAGAACAGATTTAAAAAGTGCGAAACCTGTCCAAGAAGGTATCTTCCGCAAACGTTTACAATCTCGTAACAAGTGATCCACTTTTGCTAATTAAAGCACGAGTCAGCCACCGAGACACCTTTCTCTGGTGGGAATCAGTCGACCGTTTATAAGAGTATTAGCGTGCGTGTATGAATATGGAGATTGGTTTTACACGTGCACACAGATCGATACTGTAGACCGGTTCAGCACGTTGTTCGAATGTTAAGCAAGTTTGCCGACACTTCGACCAGCTCTGTTCCCGTTAAGTTAATTTAATTGCGAGTTTCTCGGAGAAGCAACCCTGGCAGCCACCTAAATCATTCGTTTAGCCCTGCTTAATTCTCGTCCGTTTTAAAACTGCTGGTCACATCTCCTTACCCATTTTCGAGTCAGCCAACCGCCCCCTTAGTTACTTCTCGCTAGCACTTCCGGCTGCCCCGAAGATACTTGGCATTTCCGTCACAGTTAGATGCCGCTCGCGGAGTCTGATCGCCTCGCGGAATACTAAGCACCGTTTGGCAAACCGACCATCCAACTTTCTTCTTTCCTCGATCTCTTTTTCACCCTCTTCTCTTACCGCGAACGTGATATTTTATTTATAACCCGTCGCGGACAAATTCACTACCCTTTTGTTTTGCTTGCTCTGATTTGAGCGCGAAATTCAAATTGCCCTTTAACGCGTTACGTGATTTCGTACTTTATCTTTGGACAATTTTTAAGGAAACAACTGTATTTATTCATTCTTTCATTTCCAAATGAATTTCCAAATATTCATGTCACTAATCTTCAACTTCAAAAATTTACAACACCTAACCTAACCTTATTATCCAACTTCTTTCTTCGATCTCTTTTTCACCTTCTTGTCTGCATAAAAATCACCACAACTCAGATATTTTATTTATAACATGTCGCGGACAAATTCACTGCTACCATTTTGTTTTGTTCTCTGAGGTTTGCGCGCGAAATTCAAACTGTCTTTCAACTTGTTACGTGTTTTTGAGTTAGTTTGCCTTTGAATAATTTTCAAAAAATCATTAAACCAACTGTATTTACACATTCTTTTATTTCCAAACGAATTCTCTTTCCAAATTAACCTTCAACTTCAAAAATTCTCTTTGACCATGACGTCATGCGTGACAGCTTAAATTTTCGTACGATAGGTGTATTGTTAAAAATTTGTTACTACATAACTACTTGAAATTATGAACAATAAATATAAATCATGAAAATATTCAAACTTGTCTAAAATAAAAATACTACGAAATAAATTGCCGATTATTTGAAATGTGAATGCGTGAAATAGCAGTCGAAGTTGCCTGTGAAGTTCCGTTAAAAGTCCGTCGGAAAAAGCGTACGTATTCAGTGGGTCTAGTACGTGTTGATCGAGCTTAAAGTCTAAATGGACGTAACTCGTCCGTAAGGGGACAAGGATTAAACAGCTTTACAGGAATTTCGTAGCCCTCGTTTTCCCAGGATAAATCCGACGCTTTTAACGGGGCAGGGCGACATACGTACACGTCCGTACAAGCGGTGGAAAGAAGAAAGCGGTGACATAAAGGTGTTCGTGTCACTCGGCTTAAAACAATTCAAACACGATTTTACGATCGTGCCGTGACTTCTCGCGCGACCAGAACCCGCGATCGTCTTCGCACGATCCTTTTCCCTCTTCCGAAAACACCGTTTTCCACTCTCGAAACGCCCCGTTAAACGATCTAAAACGGTTTTTATCTCGTAACCGGGCAAGCTTCGTAACGTGATTTCACGAGGCTGCAGATCGATAATTCCGGAGAGAGAAAAAATAAAAGAAATCGAGCGTGGTCGAAAGCTCGACAGCCAACGCTTTAGTCGTCTAACTTCTCTCGCGGGTTACTTCGTGCCGATATTATTCTTTCGGATTTCTTCCGCCGTAAAGTCTTTATTAAAAGCCGGGTCACCGCCGGCTTGGGCAAACTTTTAACTCGATTTTTTTTTGATACCCTTTCCATTGTCGTTATCGAGTTTCCACGATCAAGCAACCTTCGATCGCGTCTGCGTTTCTCTCTTTTTCGCCAAACGTTTCATCGTGGCTGCTCGAGTACGCGTTAAGTGTCCCCATGAAAATGTTCACGTTCATGTTCCGCTTTGAGAACCGTAACAAAGCTCGTCGACTTTGCTCGACGTTTCTCGTCCTAATATTTACGAAACCTCGTTTGACTCTTTTCTAGGGCTTTTAACAAGCGTTTGGGCGCAAGGACGATTACGGTATTGGTCTTGACAGTATTTTTTAGATGTTTATTTTTTGTTAAAAGTGATGTTGTTGATTGGTGTAATATTTACTGGATAATTGTACTACATTGTATTACGGTGGTATTGGTTTTGACGGTGTTTTTTAGATGTTCATTTTTTGTTAGCAGTGACGTTGTTGATTATGGTAATTCTTATTGTGAGATTGTACTACATTATATTATGGTGGCATTGATTTTCACAGTATTTTTTAGATGTTCATTTTTTTTTTACGTTGTTGATTGGTGTAATGCTTACTGAGTAATTCGACTACCACCATTACGAAGTTGTTAACATCTTCATCCGGGGCTGATACTGGTACTTGAAGTTCGAGAACTTTGAAATATCGATGTCATAATGTTTGAAAGTTTCAAACTGTCAAAGTTACAAACTTGTGAAGTTACAAAACACGATCGAAAATTTTAGAGTCCCAAATTCCAAAAGTTGCAAAGTAGCAAAGGTGCAAAAATGTAACCTTAAATTTTGGAGTTCCAAATTTCAAGAATTGTAAACTTCCCAAATTCTGAAGCTGTGCAACACCAACATTTCTAAGTCGAAATCATAAAAGTAGCAAACTTACGCAGTTGCAAAATTCTGTATCCAAAAATCTGAAAGTTCTAAACTTGGAAAATTTTACACTTGCAAACTTGAGTTGCAAAGTTGCAAAGTCGCAAACTTGCAAACCTCTATACCCCACAATTTGAAAGCCCTAAATTTCAAAAGTTGCAAACTTGCAAATTCGCAAAACTCTATACCCCAAAATTTGGAAGCCACAAATTCAGAAAATTTTACACTTGCAAATTAGCAAAACTGCACCCAAAAATGAAAAAATTCGAAATTCGAAAAATTTTGCATTTGCAAGCAATAGCCAAAAATATTAAATTCCCAAATTCCAAAATTTGCAAACTCACCAAGTTTTAAAGCTCCAAAAAATGTCAAAATTCCTTAAAAAAGTTGAAATTTTCCAAAATGCAAAAGTGGTGAATTTGGAAAATATCAAAAAAGGGTGGCAATGAAAATATATATGAATTATGGTAATGTATAAAGAGCACTTTCAATAACAGGAAAAGCGTGCTAGCCTAATTGATAGATGGCAAGATACGCGGTCATAACGACGCATTAAACATTTTCGCGGTGTTAGGTAATTATAAGCGGGGTGGAATTTTGGGGGGATAATGATGGTAACGTGAAAGCAGAACCATCGATGATTATGGCTAATACCGCATGATAGTTTGATTGGATTCCCTTTTGGTCACTCCGTTGGACAGAGCTGGGAATTATTCTAAAATGTGATTGATGCTACGTTGCGCACATCTGAGCCTGTTACATTTCCATACGATGATAATGTAATTATATGATGCATAACTAGGCAGCGTAATAATACCCTATATGAAATGAAAATTATAAGTATATAAGCTTATTTGTTATACGTAACATTGTACTTATCTTACAAAAATTATTTTTATTAGAAGAAAAATTATTTTTATAAACATCTTTTGTATATTCAACGAACATTATGCATTATGAACCTTAAATAACCGAATTATGAATAATTTTATCAAAGGTAAGGTGATTAAAAAGAGTTACGGTAGCTTACTATATTTAAGCTTAAAATTGAATCTACCAGATTATTTTTGACAAATAAAATGATTACCGAGAGTTTTTACCGTTACCGTTGGAATATGCTTTTCAACGAAATTTTCAGGAAGTAATTATGTAATTGAATTTATTGGGAACAATGGATTCCATATCGTGTTAATTCCACCCTAGCAAAGTCACCTTCGAGCGGTTTGGTTTCTACAGAAATTTCTATTAAAGCCATGATGCGCGTGACGGTAATCAAGCGTTAATTTCGCGATGCATGTCCATTTCATTAACGATTCTAATTGACGGAAGCTCGAGCAAGGTTGTATCTTTCATGAACGCGGCGCGATTACGGGGATGGTATTTTTGTTCGCCATTAACCCACTTGCATCATTAAAGGATCCGAAAGACAAAGTACTATCGGCAAATTGTAGCTTTTATATTGAACGGCTATTAATTACTTGCTAATTGCGGAAGATGGGTGGGTGGAATTAAGGAGAGCGCTTTAATTATACGTTTTAGTGTGTGTTGTAAGGCTTTAATGGGAAGTAGTTTGGGGATTTTATTGTTTATTGTCTGGAAGTTTAGGGGGTTTGGAAGTTTGAGATTTTGGAATTTTTATGATGTTGAATTTGTAGATTTTTAGGTTTTAAAGGTCTCAAGTTTCCAAGTACTTAAGTTCAAAAGTTCGAACTTCACAAAGTTCCACCTTCCCAAGTTCTCAAATTCTCCAATTCCAACCTCACAAGTGCCAACTACTCAAATTCCAAGTTCTCAAGTTTCACCTTCTCAAGTTCCAACTACTCAAGCACCAAGATCTCAAGTTTCACCTTCTTAAGTTCCATCTTCACAAGTTCTTAAATTCTCAAGTTTCACCTTCTCAAGTTTCACCTTCTCAAGTTCCACCTTCTCAAGTTCCAACTACTCAACCACCAAGGTATCTAGTTTCACCTTCTCAAATTTCACCTTCCCAAGATCTTAAAGTATCAAGTATCATGTTCTCAAGTTTCAACTTCTCAAGTTCTGAATGTCTCAAATTCTCATGAATGTATCAAGTACTCAGTGTCTCATCTTCTCAATGTCTCAAGTTGTCATCAATGTATCAAGTACTCAATACCTCATGTTCTCAATGTCTCAAGTTATCATCAATGTATCAAGTACTCAATGTCTCAAGTTGTCATCAATGTATTAAGTACTCACTGTTCCCAATGTCTCAAGTTGTCACCAATGTATCAAGTACTCAATATCTCATGTTCTCAATGTATCAAGTACTCAATGTCTCAACTTCTTCGATTCTCCAGTTCTCAAAATCTCACATCCACAAATTTTCAAATCTCCCCCTTTCAAGAATCCCAAACAATCAACTTCCTAAACCTCGAAACCCCTCAAACTCCCTGCTTCCTACAATCTCAAATCCCTTTCCCAAATTAATTCCCCAATCTCCACTCAGTTTTATCAAAATTTCTACCATACTGAAAACTTGTCTCCCATAAAAAAAACAAAGGCATTCGCTAAAAAATTCCCAGGATTTTCATTGGGATAAGTATCGCGTTTGAAACGGTCGGGTCATACCGTCATCTCGATATGTTTTTTTTTCGCTGTTCCATTAACGGTCGCCGGTTGGTAGTGCATGACAGGGGCGGCGGGTGAAAAACGGAAAAGCTACGCACGCGAAACGGGTTTAAAGGGAATTACAGTGTAGAGGTTGTGTTACGTAAACAGGTAGCTCGCGATGCAAAATGCAAGGGACGCGATATCGCAACGACAACGCGTTCGCCAGGCGAATTTCCATTTGCCTTCTGGTTACGTGTGCCCTCGCGTATCATGGAACGTATTGTTGCACGCAATTCGTTCGAGGGACACGCGTGAAACTCGATTCGGGAGTTGCCGGTACGCTAATTAACCAACTTTTCGCGATCACCAGAAACAACTCGAAACGCGGTCATCAGAGGGATGGCGGTTGTTCGCTGCTACCAGACTAATTATTGACGCCGAGATTTAACGCTTTGATTGACATTCCAACAACGGAATTCCTAGTTAGCAGTTTTGTTTTTCACTTCGTTAGACTGTTTTCAACTTTATTCTTTATTAATAATATATTTCAGTAAATGAACAGTTGTCGTTTATTTTATGAAATTGTTGTTTATTATGGTGTTCATTGAATTGTGTTATTATGATAAAATATATTAGGTATACATACATTTTTTCTATGTTCTTTCATTGTCAAAATAAATGTTTTAAAAAATTATAGCTACGTATCAACTTATAACATAACTTCTAAATATTTAATTCATTTTATAATAATTTATTACTGTTTATTATTTTGTAAATCAACCATATGTGACTCGAAGTGTTAACCGAATCAGTTATAACACACATATATTTTTTTTTAAATATTTCATTCAATTTAATAAACACATTCCTACAGCTTCAACAAAAATATTTGTAAACAATTTCGTATTTATTTGGGTATTTGATAAAAAAGTAAACGCTCCGAAACGATTACGTCATGTTCGAGTGTTCGTTTTTCGCCACATTGATATTTGTGCATATAAAACGGCCATTTTCCCACAACCAACCCGAATGAACCACAATCAGACTGTAAACGAGGTTTTCAAAATGAAAACAACCAACTAACCAACGAAACTTTATTATTCGACCGAATACGAAGAATGAAACGAAAAGTCGAAAAAACGAGAAGCGGAACAAACGAATCACGATATTCTCTCTTCGCCGGAACAATATCGAGATTACCGCGAACGTTGAGCGAATAATTAATCGTCACGGACAGTATTTTGCACCACGAATCGAGCCATTCACCGTGGACATCAAAAGTAACGATCAATTATTACGTCCCGAGCGAATTCGAGACGCCATTGTTACATTTCCCTATGAAGATTCACTATTTCTCTTCGTAAAATGAACCCCGAGTAAAAAGTCATAATAGATTCGAAATTGTCGATAAGCCAGAATCAATTATTACTCAAGTTATTATCGACACGAAAAGTTGCTATACAAATAGGTTATAGTTCAACAATTGTTCAGGAGTTCTAATAGGAAAATTTTAATTATAGTTCTAAATGTAATTTAGAAAGTTACGTTCAATATTTCAGGTTTGTGAACAAATTCGACCGAAAATAGGTCATTTTGGTATGTTCGGGTTACAAAGTTTCGCGTTATATGGTGTATGTCTGTGGGTTTGCGTTGTATTAACAGGGGTTACACTTCTACTTGTTATTACACTTTGAATGAACACGGGTTTTATTACAACATTGCAATTATTATATGTCGGAACATTATATGGTGACGTATTACTTTACATCGGCATGTGTTGGAGTACTAGGTACCGAATTGTTATGTACCAAAGTACCATGGGATGAATTATCACGCATTCAATTACCACGCATTGAACTATAATGTACTATACTGCCACGCGCCGAATTACTGTGCACCGATACTACCACGCGCCGAATTACTGTGCACCGATACTACTACGCGTCGAGTTACTGCGCGCCAATACTACCACGCGTAGAGTAACTGCGCGCCAATACTACCACGCGCCGAGTCACTGCGCACCCCTACTACAACGCGCCGAGTCACTGCGCACCGCTACTACAACGCGCTGAGTTACTGCGCACTGCTACTACCACGCGTTGATTCCTACGCACCGATACTACCACGCACCGAGTCACTGCGCACCAGTACTACCACGTGTCGAGTTACTGCGCGTAGATACTACCGCGCACTGGTGCCACCACGCGTCGAATTACTGTGCACTGATACTACTATGCATTGAGTTAGTGCGCACCGAATTACTGCGCGCCAATACTAATATGTGCCGAATTACTGCGCGTAGATACTAGCACGCACCCATATCACTACGCACCGATATCTCCACGCTTCGAATTACCACGTATTGAATTTTCTCGCGCAGTACTATCACATGCCAAATTACTACGCGTTGCATCACCACGCACCAATATATACTAACCTAACCAAAATATTTATCGAACCCAGAATCATTACACCATACGATCACGCAACCTGTCACCCCTCGTGACACTCCACACATTTTACGACACTGTATTATACATGAAAGCATCATAAAATGCACGTTTTCAAATATTCATCCGTAATCTAAATGAGGATCCACTTAAACGTCGTCGCAAAAATACATCGCGTTAGATATTCACGTGATTGTTATTATTACGCGAGTAGCATGTTAGTAAAAGTGTCAGTGAATCGATTTGCGTGACGCACGCGCGGGATTCCAGTTCGCGTGCACGTCTCGTGCACCGAGTAGTAATTAATAACGTGCTATTGATTAATCGCGTTTTTCAACGAATTCACACTTTTCTCGGCCGGCGACCGACTCGGCTACGGTTTCTGTCGACGCGAGCTCATTAGAACTCGCCTCGCTTCGCCGATTAATCACCGTCCGTTTTAAAAACACGCTGCTACTTTGGACGGCTGGATCTTTATTGGACGGTGTAAATAGAATTTACCTTGCCTTACCGGCTAGATCACGGACGTCTGGATAATTCAACGTGGATTCATCAATTTGCGGGGAAATTTATGGATTCTTCTTTACGCGTACCGGCTTTAACGCTCGTTCGTCTTTCTTATAATACCGCGACGGATGTTTACGTGTTTCGGTTTAAGTAGATTATTTTTATCGATTACGCTATTATTCACTGCCGTTATTGATTCAACGATGTCATTATCATTCCTTATACTACTATCTGATGCATCGTATCTGCAAGTTTATTGATTTTTTTTTTTTATTATATTCACTTGCGTATTTGGGTGTAGTTAGATTATAGACAAGTTAGACAAATATTATACAATATTTTACAAGTATTATATTGTATAAATCATAGTAGATATTTGTTGTGCAAAAGTGTAGAGTATAATGACTATTATTTTGATAATTTCAATAAGTCCAAGAAGTGTTCGAAATAAAAATTATTCAGCTTCTGTTCGTCCACAGACTTTTTCAGATTGAATAAAAAATTAAAGAATAAGTTAATGGTATTAGAAGATTTATGTCCTGACAGGCTTTGTATATTTGTTTTAATGCTCCTTTTATGTTCAGTCACGAAAACCGTATTTGCGAAAGTCCTCCATTTTCCAGCGGTCGATAACAAATTGCGTTAACGGTCCACCGTTTAAAATTGACCGCAGTCACAAAGTAATCGGACAAATTGTCCGAAACAGGACGAGCGAAAAAAAAAGGGCCGACTAATTCGAGAAAGAAAGTTCGTTCAGTCGTGATAACATTGTTCGATGTTCGGCTATATGCAGGCGATTAAATTAGTTGCAAAATTTTGATGGAAAATCCATTAACGGGCACGTCGCTGGAACACGGCGCACGTCGCTCGGCCAATTTCCTCTTTGCGACGGAAAACGTCGAGAGTGAAATTAGCTGTGGGAAATTTTTACGATATTCGATTTTAACTATTTTTCCTCGCAGGCTCGTGCAGCTGTGTACATACACGATCGTCGAATTTTCCGCGATATTTTCGTTTGCTTTGCGAAGCTGACTGCTTACTATTGAAAACTCTCGAACACCGGGTAAAAAATTAATCACGAATTATTGCCATTGGCTTGTTTCTTTCGGGGCTATGCTTTGTGCTGCAGGAAGGATTCGGCTTATTTTTAAATATTTTTTTGAAGAGTCTCTTTGAGGACGTGTGCTTATTTACCCTTCTTTTCGGGGGAAACAAAGTGGACGATTCTTTTAGGGTTGTCATTTTATAATTTATTTTCTTCGTTGCTTTTTAAAATAAAAATGTAATTTTATAATTTATATAAATGAATCTTAAATTATGAACAAAGTCATATGTGTTTACATATATGTGCATGTGTAGACATATGTGTATTTGTAGATTACTTAAATGCATAAATGCATGAAATCACACAAATGTGTCATACTTGCATAAATTACATAAACAAATCATGAAAGTATAAGTCACACAAATAAATCATAATAATATAAATCACATAAACAAATCATATTTGCATAAATTACAAAAAATATCCTATCTTTATAAATCACACAAATAGATCATACTTGCATAATTTGCAAAAGTGTGTTATAATTGAATTACACAAATAAATAAATCACTCAATTGTACTTCTGTATAAAATTAAATCTTGTCTTCTAAAATAACCTCAATCTTAAAAAGGCTAATTCCTTCACACAAAATGGGTTCAGTAGAAACGAATATACAGTACGTCATAGCAATAATCCGAATATAAAAGTTAATCTCCGTAATGTGTTTCGACGGTATATAAAGAAGTTCGGTAGAAAGTTGTAACTAAAATTTTGCCCGTCAAAAAAAGACAAACGCGGTAAATGTGACGGGCGGTTTGTTAAACGACGTCGGCTTAATCCGACGTTCGCGTAAATCAAACTGTAAATCACCGCTTCCTGCGTTGGTCGTACGTCGTTGAACTTGGAACAGGAGATAAGTCGAAGCATTAAAGATTTGTAGTAATTTAAAGTGTCCCTCAGGAGCACCTAACGTTTCTCAAACTTAGCCTTCCAAGTAATTAAGAGCGCGATTATGAATCTGTTCAAGGAGCTGCTTATTGTCCAAAACTTCTAAATTGATGTTTGCTTCTAGTGCTCAATAAATACCCTGTTTCATAGCGAAATCGTTCGAGTGTAATAATATCAACCTTTATGCAAAACTTTCGTTATGGAAGATTCTTTGGCGAATTTTATTTTTTAATTTATTTTAGTATGTAGGCATTTATTGTTTGTGTGACCCGTTAATGATTGTAGATATTCTTTGAAGTGTGAGTGAACGGCGCCATAATTCCACGTGCTGTATTTCCACGCGGAGTAATTTTCACACGCCATAATTCCACGCGCTGTATTTCCACGCGGAGTAATTTCCACGCGCCATATTTCCACGCGCCGAAATTTCTACGCGCCATAATTCCACGCGCCATAATTTCACGCGCCGAAATTTCTACACGCCATAATTCCACGCGCTGTATTTCCACGCGGAATAATTTTCACGCGCCATAGTTCCACGCGTCATAATTCCACGCGCCGAAATTTCTACGCGCCATAATTCCACGCGCTGTATTTCCACGCGCCGTATTTCCACGTGTTGTATTTTTACGTGTCGAAATTTCTACGCGCCATAATACCACACACCGTAATTTTCACGCGCCATAATTCCACGCTCCGTAATTTTCACGCGCTGTATTTTCATGCGCCATAATTCCACGCGCTAAAATTTCTACGCGCCGTAATTTTCACGTGCTGTATTTCCACGCGACGTAATTCCCACGCGCCATAATTCAGAATCACGTCAGCTACCCCCATTTCAAGGACATACACTTGTTGTGAGACACCCTGTATCAAATTATACCAGCACCTATCATATTCGCAACCTCAGCTTTTGATCATAACAAAAAGGACAATCGAAGCAGTGCAAGTCTTTGATTTCACAAAATGGATAGTTACATAGTTGTTAACATTCCCCGAAACCTCCATAACAATTCCCGATAGAATGAGAAGAAATTCTTGGACAACTGAACATCGTCGCGGAAACAGGTGTCAAATTCAGCCAATGAATAGGAAACTTTGCCAGTGTCCCTTCCAGTGAAACTTTGCAATCGAAACAGCCAGCACCTGACCAGAATTCTCTAGCTCCGCTGGAAGCAACGATACCCAATTCCTGGGTCATCTCTCCGGTGGAAGCCACGAATCGACCAACTCCTGGTAACAGCAAAAACTATAGCCCATTAATCGATTCACGTGCGGCGGGCATTCAGCTTCCCGACCCACTTTCGCCAGATAATGGTGGCGTCGGCCGGGTGAGTACGCAAAACTGGTCTTTTCACCGTCAGGAACGGAAGCACGTAATTTAGCAAGATGTAGGATGTGGAGTGGGTTGAGACTGGGATCGCGATATCCAACGGCAAGACGCGTGGTTATCGACCTCTGAAGAGGACGATGTTCGCAGTGGGGTAGCCGTTGTGGCGCCTAAAAGAGCCCACCCCTCTGCTGGGGGGTTGCAGGGATGAAGGTTGGCTCAGTTACATCATCTGATACGTAACCAAGATACTGCAAAGTCGCTCATGTCTGACCGTTCTTTAACCCTTTTTTGGGCTAATTCTTCAATTCTATCTCTGATATTCTATCTTTTTGATGTATGGCTACGTTTTTTTACAGAGATGCATGTGAGATGGTAATTTCGAATTCTGCATTTACTACTGGCTGAATCTTCAAATTCTTGAATTTCCGAGTTAACCATTTTCCAAAGGAAAATTCCCTTTCCAAATCCTAAAATCTTCAAATTCAACAAATTTCCAAATTCAAAGATCCTCAAAGTCGACAAATTCTCAAATCCTAAAATCCTCCAAAATCTACAAGTTTCCAAAACCCAACAATTCCTAAATTCTACAAATCCGCAAACCCTAAAATTCCCAGAATCTGAAAATGTAATATCCTAAAATTCCACAAATCTCTAAAATTCAAAATTTCACCGTCGAATGAATACCGGAACTCGCGATTAGTATAATATTATACGAACGAACAAAGCTACCGTGATAACCTCTTTTCCCAACAAATGTACGAGTCCATCAGTTTTCAAAGGGTTAAAGGAGACTCTATTACACCGAGTCGAGATGGGTTATGAAGAACGGTCTGGTCTTTATGAAAACCGTGAATACCGTTTGTTCGTGAACGGATGAGAAGGTAATTTTTTTTAACGCCCACCTTTTCATCCATATTTATGCACATGTAACGCCGGCTAGATAATAATTTCGGTGCACCCAGGACAATATTCTGAATAGAATGAAAACTACATCGTGGTTATTAATACCTTGAAGCAGAAGGAAAGCCGTTGGTTATTACGGCCAAGATAATTGATTCCTTCCTAGAGATGTTTGTTTCCCGATCTGGAGCACTGATTGTTCGTTTAATTACATTGCGCGATCGTTTGATACTGTTGCTGCTTGCTTTCCCGTCGAGATTGATCCTTTAAGACTGTTCCTGAGAACGAAATCTCGAAAACGATCTTTAATGAAGAATCGTTATTGGTTAAACACTTGTGGACGAATCTCACCCTTTCTATTCTCATGACGAAATTAAATATAATTATATACTATGGATTATTTCAAAATTTTATATCTAACTTGTAGGAACTTTTGACTGAATAAACGTTAGTTAAGATATTTTAAACATTTAATTAAATTACAAAGAAAATTACACACGTTGTTATTTCAAGGGTAATTTCGGCGCGTGGAATTATGGCGCGAAGAAACTTCGGCGCGTGGAAATACAGTACGTGAAAATATAGCGCGTGGAAATTATGGAACGTGAAATTATGGTGCGTGGAATTATGATGCGCGGAATTACGAAGCGTAGAATTATGGCGCGTGGAATTATAACGCGTAGAAATTTCGACGCGTGGAACTACAGCGCGTGGGAATTACGGCGTGTGGAAATACAGCGCGCGAAAATTATGGCACGTGAAATTATGACGCGTGGAATTATGATGCGCGGAATTACGAAGCGTAGAATTATGGCGCGTGGAATTATAACGCGTAGAAATTTCGACGCGTGGAACTACAGCGCGTGGGAATTACGGCGCGTGGAAATACAGCGCGCGAAAATTATGGCACGTGAAATTATGACGCGTGGAATTATGATGCGCGGAATTACGAAGCGTAGAATTATGGCGCGTGGAATTCTAACGCGTAGAAATTTCGACGCATGGAACTACAGCGCGTGGGAATTACGGCGCGTGGAAATACAGCGCGCGAAAATTATGGCAGGTGAAATTATGGCGCGTAGAAATTTCGGCGCGTGGAAATACAGCGCGTGGTAATTACGAAGCGTGGAATTACAGCGCGTAGAATTATAACGTGTAAAATTTTCGATGCGTAAAAATATCTCCAAATTTTTCAAAGAAATTCTGTCAAATTGCACATCAGTGCATTAAATGGATCTCGAAGTATTTCCTTCCAGCATAATTCAGCATATCGATGCTTTTCTCAAGACATATGCGTGACGAGATGTGGATGCGAGTAATGCTCGTTGCATCAATAGCTAGGTCCATGTATCGCGATGTATCTATCATGCTCGCCGAAATGCAAAAAGGGAGATCCAACAACGAGCTCGAGAATTTGTCTAGTTTACCTGAGTCCCGATGTTAATGGAAGATAAATGATATCGCACCGCGGTGCATCGCAAAGGGGCAAATGGTGGCCTGAAGATTGATACACCGCTCCGTGAACTTTCATAAATATTCGAGAAATATTCGATATTGATACAAACGAGATTCAAGGTGCATCGCGTTGTATGATCGTTCTTCTTTAAGCTGTTCGTCTGTTTTAAACGACGCTCGAAGAAATGGAGCTATCAGAAGACTTTTTTAAATTTTTCGAGTTGAGCTCTGCTTTAGCTTTCTTTTTGTACTTGGAGATTGTTGAGATTTAATGTTCAAAGGATCTTTGTATTTGTTTGAAGCATTGCATTAGTAACGTGATGACACTGTGTCTTATGTTCATATATGAATATTTATATTACTTTTTTGAATTTTACTAGTTGAGCTTTGCTTTAGCTTTCTTTTTGTACTTGGAGATTGATGAGATTTAATGTTCAAAGGATCTTATATTTGTTTGTATCTGCATTAGTAACTTGATGACTAGTGTCACGCGTTCATATGTGGACACTTACATTATCACCGTTTCGCAGCAAATGAAGTTACTTCAGAAAGTACAAATATCAAATTTCATGGTGCAGATACACGAAAAATTTTACAAGGAAGTAAAATGTAAAATTACACAAGTAATTAATCACTCGAAATAGAGATATCCGGCTACAGCTGAGTCAAACTTGTGGATAGTTAGTTTCAGTTACTTCTGTACATTAACCAGCTAATAATCTTACTTGGAAGTTCTCATACTAATTTAAGTCAATTTGCAGTCTACCCGTTCTAATAATAACTTGAACATAATTAGTTGTACTATGCTTTATACTTCATAGCGAACTTCCTTGACACCGGTTTGTGACTTGACATCTTCAAAAGCAATCATAAATTTTGATGCACGTTACTTCGGATAATGTACAAAATATGAAGTCAAAATCTTGCATAGAAACTCTAATAATTTATTATACAGGTCCTCAAATATTCTGAGTCCTAACTGACCCTTCACCTGTAGCTTTTAAGTAACAAAATTTTTATTTTTTGTCCTCTTCAACGCCATCATAAAAATGTACCATAACGTCACAAAAAATTCAATCAACTTCACAAAAATAGTAACGAAAAAAATATTTCTCGAAGTACTGATTTGGCAGTGAAATAAAATTATTGTAAGAAATAGAGAAAAGTGGAGGGTACATCTTTCGACAAGTGTCCAAAACGAAACTTTGAGAAACTAACTAACCAGTCAATGCATCCGAAAACGAGATGCATCTCGGCAAAGGACTCGACACATCATCGATGCACAAAACGAGAGCGAAATAGGAACAAGAGGCTCACGTAGCGTCACTTTGTATCCTCGTTAAAGCATCGAACACGTCGTTATACGTTCCTCTCGCGTGGGTGGCGCGAGCGCACGAGGCGGTAGCCGACCACGACAAAAGTGCACGAATAATGCCCGGCGATTTGTCACAGAGACAATTTGTAATCGTTTGTCAGCCGGTGTACACCGTAAACACAACTAACTGCCGTCTTATTCAAATGAGCACGGAGGCGAAGCCTCTCCTACAAACGATATGCCTATTCGCGCTGCCTAGCCTTACGAAACGCGAGTTACTTTTACCGCTTCGAAATTCCGCGTCTTGTGTACGCGAACGCGCCTTGATCCCGCCATTAATCTTCGGGGATAGTTCCTCCTTCGCCCGATTTCGAGGCTTCTTTCCGGGCTTCAGCTCTTTGTGAAATTCGATGTGGACTGATTTCTTATTTCATCTGGGAAGATTTTCAACTCTTGGATTTGGAGTGAGGATACGCAAAGATACAGGATAAGTAAATGACAGAATATTCAGTGACATAAAATGAACACATACAGCTAACACATACAGCTATCACATACAGAATGAATACTCTAGAGAGGTTCGACTCCTATGTGGACATGTGTCCACATATGTATTTATATGATATATCCATATGTTCAGGTCCAAGTTAGGATAAAATTCAAAGATACAAATGTATGAAATAATTTTAGTTGTTAATATGTCACACGATAAGAAGAAACTGTCAGCTTTAGAGTATTAAAGAGACACAGGGTGTCACTGCAAACAGTTGTCCACAAGGAAGGAGATTTCAGACCTGTCACATGACACGCCTCAGTGACCCATGCAGTTGAAAGAAAGAAAAGATGAATTTTACGCGACAAGTTTAACGCATCACGATAAATTGTGCATAATCATTGATTGAAGATAAAAATGGTCGAAGAGTAATGGATAGCGTGAACGGGCGGTAACGCAGATAGGATTTGAAATCTCATCGGCGTTTCGCAAATGATAAAGGACAAATACGACGAAGCTTAGTCACCGGTGATTTGTCGTCTGTCTGGCTCGTATTTCGTCGAGTTTTATTCGTCTGCCGGATTGCGGGACGTCCTGATTTCCAGTGGCCGCGCGTAAGCGACCTGTAAATTCATCGATATTTACGAGTCCCGCGTTCAGTCCGTAAACCAGCCATCGATTCTGGAAAATTACGCTTGCATCCGTTTCTTGCCGTACGAAGAGGAAGCCGGAGTCAGCACTTCCTAGAGGGTGACGACGAAATAGATGGCCGTGAGTATCGACGAGATTATAGTCGGACTTGAAGAGTACGTGTATTTCGGGGAAGCATTTATGGAACCGCCCATGAATGTTTGCGTGGAGCTATCTGGCGCCGGGGTGTCTGCTCTCTGATGGTATTACTTCGTCAGAGGCGAGGAGAAAGAAGAGGGATGAATGTTTGCGTCGTAGCTCTGGAACGGGATAGACGCAATTAGGTTTTAGACGATGAAAGGTGGAAGACCGATTCGATGAGAAATTGCAGGATGCACCGTCACCTGTTTCCTCTGCGGGATTAACGAGCACAATTGCTGAACTGAAAGGTCCTAGGACCTCTTCCGTTTATCGTGAAATACTCTGATATCTGCTATGGAGACAAATCAGTTTTTTATGTTTGTTTATATTTAAATAGCCAACTGAAGCTTTACCACACATGATTCTTTTTACAAGAATTATTACTGCAATATTAACACACATAGCAATATTAACACTTAGTTTGTGGACATATTGTATACATATGTAACATACACATATGTAACATATACATATGTTATGTGTGTTATGTAATTATATACATATGTCACATATGTTACCTATGTTATTATACACATGTTATGTATGTTATGTAATTATATACATATGTTACATATGTAGTCATGTGACACAGTCTGGATTTAGGAATTGCACAAATTATGTTTAATATTAAACTCCATCAAGTATGAACCATTGTTTGAACTATGTCACGAGTCACACAACACAAATCAAAAAATGACGAATAACTTACAGTCAAATTTTAAGATCATTCAAATCCCCACGACATCTCTTCCAAAAACTTTGTTAAATTTTAAGAATTTTCTGAAAGATCGTTAGGCATTCCCAAGAATGTTTCGCAGCAGAGAAAAACGCAATAATATCAGCGAAGAATGTGGACTGTTCTTGGCAACACGATGGCATCTCCATTATTGAATCTCATATTACGAACAGGACGTTGTATGTCAAGTCTGCCGGATTTCAAGACTCCTCGAGTAAACTTCATTAGCAGAAACAAACGTTATCACGGCAATCGATAAAGATATGTCCCCGCAATTTCAAGGACCATGAACTTGAGCGAGACCGAAGTTTCTTGGACTCATGTCAGTCGAGGGTTGAACGACTTCTGTGTTTATTAGCGCATGTAGCAATCGAAACGATCTGGTAGGAACACGTAAACGCCGATCATTGGTCGCAGTCATCCGCAGACACGACGCATTAACACAGCGCAGACATGATATCCTATAATCTTGCACGAAAGGCTGCATACTGTGACGCGTGATTCCTGTTTAGTTAATCGGAAGCTGGTCCCGGTGAGAAGCTGTCAGACTGCTATCGCACAGGTGGCTCACTTCGCTCGACTTGGCTGCCATCGAATGAGGATTATCAATTAAGCAACGAACAAAGGTCTTGTCTACGACAATCGAACACGCGCGGGGCACGTTAATGATTCATCGATCGACTACCGATACGCACAACCTCCATACTGCGATCGACGGCCCCGTGTGGCTCTCTATGTGTATTCGACAGCTGTCATCTTCTGTTAATTGGATCTTGCGGGTTCCAAGTTATTCCAACGTCTTGCCAGAAATCTTGCGATTAAGCATACAGACGCAGTACGTGCCTAATCGCCGAGTTCAGGTCGATAGCAGGGAGACATACGCGTTTGGGAAATTGCAAAAGCTAGGGGTGATTTCAGGGCTTCGGTCTTCTTTGAACTACTACTTCTACAAATTTGAACTAGTACTTGAATTTGAAGGATTGAATTGAGAAGGTTTGGAGATTTTCTGGGGGTTTGGGGATGAATTCGAATCAGTTCAAAAATTTGGAAACTTGGGACACGTTTCTATCTGAAAGATGACGTGTTCAAATTTGACGTGGATTAGCAATGTAAAATGAATAGGAATGTCTTGAATAAACCCATGTAAATGTAAGGATGATTGAGAAACTTCTTGAAATAAATGGAAACATACTTACATAAAATGTACATAATTTGTTTTAAAAGCTCTCGAGTATTCTACTATGATGGAACTGAAGATATGTGTCTTTTAGCGAACGCTTCTTGCAAGTTAATACTTCTTGAAGAGTTCCTTGCAATGCTGATAAAATATGTATGCGCGTAATCCTTGCATTTCATGGAGATGAAATTTCTACGCGCCATAATTCCACGCTGTGTGATTTCCACGCGCTGCATTTCCACGCGCTGTATTTTCACGCGCCGTAATTCCCACGCGCCAATACTCCACGCGCCATAATTCCCACGCGCCATAATTCCACGCACCATACTTCTACGCGCCGTAATTCCCACGCGCCGATACTCCACGAGCCGTAATTCCACACATTGGCTATACCACGTGCCGTAATTTCCATACGCTGTATTTCCACGCGCTGTAATTCCCACGCCCCATAATTCTACGCTCTGTACTTCCACGCGTTGTATTTCTACGCGCCATAATTCCACGCGCTGCATTTCCACGCGCCATAATTCCACGCCCTATAACTACCACGCGCTGTATTTTCACGCGCCGTAATTCCCACGCGCCAATACTCCACGCGCCATAATTCTATGCGCCGATACACCACGCGCCGTAATTCCCACGCGCCGATACTCCACGAGCCGTAATTCCACGCATTGGCTATACGACGTACCGTAATTTCCATACGCTGTATTTCCACGCGCTGTAATTCCCACGCACCATAATTCTACGCGCTGTACTTCCACGCGTTGTATTTCTACGCGCCATAATTCCACGCGCTGCATTTCCACGCGCCATAATTCCACGCCCTATAACTACCACGCGCTGTATTTTCACGCGCCGTAATTCCCACGCGCCAATACTCCACGCGCCATAATTCTATGCGCCGATACACCACGCGCCGTAATTCCCACGCGCCGATACTCCACGAGCCGTAATTCCACGCATTGGCTATACGACGTACCGTAATTTCCATACGCTGTATTTCCACGCGCTGTAATTCCCACGCACCATAATTCTACGCGCTGTACTTCCACGCGTTGTATTTCTACGCGCCATAATTCCACGCGCTGCATTTCCACGCGCCATAATTCCACGCCCTATAACTACCACGCGCTGTATTTTCACGCGCCGTAATTCCCACGCGCCAATACTCCACGCGCCATAATTCTATGCGCCGATACACCACGCGCCGTAATTCCCACGCGCCGATACTCCACGAGCCGTAATTCCACGCATTGGCTATACGACGTACCGTAATTTCCATACGCTGTATTTCCACGCGCTGTAATTCCCACGCCCCATAATTCTACGCGCTGTACTTCCACGCGTTGTATTTCTACGCGCCATAATACCACGCACCGTAATTTTCACGCGTCATAATTCCACGCTCCGTAATTTCCACGCGCCGTAATTCCACGTGCTGTATTTCCACGCGTCGAAATTTCTACGCGCCTTAATTTTCATGCGCTATAACTCCACACTCCGTAATTTCCAAGTAATTTATATTAAGTAATATAAATTTTGTTATGCTCGTAACTGTTGCTCTTGCATCTGCGCGTAATCTCGGACTCTGATTGGTCCGTATTTTTTTCTTAATAATTCAAAAACGAAGCTTCAAACCCCATTTCTGCAAAGAGAAATCTTATTCAGAATCACGTCAGCTACCCCATCTTTCAGAGACCTACACTAATTGTGAGACACCCTGCACATACAACTAGAACTAATAATTTTATGTGCTGAACTATGAAACGCAGATACAATCGCGAAAATAACTAAGCTTTGACACAAACTCTATGATAGCCTAACAAATTTTGATGATAAAAAGTTTGAGAAACGTTTTACACGGCTGGTAGAACGATTAGGTCACGATCCGCTTCGAAAACCGCGAAGACTATTAAGCGGAGGCGATTTACCGGCCCAATCAGAAAATCCATCACACGGCTCGGGGATTATAATATAATTTCGATCCATCGGGTAGATAATATCGACGAGAACTTGCTCCACGGATCACTCGATATTTCTTGCGCGAAATCCCCCCTCGGCTACCAGCGAAAGCTTCCATCCGAATTTATATCGACGATCGGAGAATAAAATTAAAGCTCGCGGCGCCGCGAGGGTAAGCAAATCGCTCTATCGACGTTTATCGAAGCAATTTTTCGGAAATCACCCGGTAAGATTTTGCGGGGTGAATGAAATTTTTCCAAAGTGTCGTTCTATTAAAATATGCTGGCGCAGGAACAAGCAACTGGCGGAAAATTCGTTCAAAAGTTTTCCGGGGCATACATTTTTCCTGGCCCTCCTAATTCAGCATCGTTCGAGTTGAAAATTTTCTATAAGAGATTCTTCCCTCGAAACAACTTCTGAATTACGCGTCTCGTAAATTATTCAAGGATTATTCTCGCGAGGAAAAAGAGACGGAAACGTTACGGTAAAATCGTGCGCAGCTGCGTTTTTGTGGTCGCGATAAGGGTGCAACGAAAGGGTTGAAGGGAATTAAAAAAAAAGAACGCTGACAATAAAACGAGCTTTATCGTCCAACTAGCTTGTAGGAAAACAATTTCGCGTGGGTAGTAGGTGCTCGACCCTGATTACGATACAAGCATAACACCGTGCTTACGTGAATGGCTCGTACGAGGAAACGGCTGTCGACCGGAGCTCGAATCGATAAGTTGATTTGAATATAACGCCGAGAACCGTGTATGCTGCTCGTGAACGCTCGACTATTTTTAAATTCCGTTAATTTTATAGCCCGGATGCTGAATAAATGTTGAAAGTCTTAATCGCGTCAATTATCGAAATTGTTTGCCGGTCATTTAACCTCCTTTTGTACTCTGGAGATTATCGAACGTATGAAAGTATTTCAGTCTTCTCTACATTTTAATTTTAAAATCTGATTTAAATTTTTCGTAGTCGTTAATTTTAATTAAGTTCTAATTTTTACGAAGTGTTTTCAAAATTGACAATTTTTAATTTTTATATTTGCAGATTTTTAGTTTCTTCAGTTTCTGTATTTCCGTATTTCTGGATTATAAAATTTTCCCGATTTCTAAATATTTAAATTTGATAATTTTTAATTTCTACATTTTTATAAATTTGCAAATTGAATATTTGAAATTTTTATATTGGAAAGTTTCGAAATTAGAAATCTCAGAATGAAAGTTGAATATTACTTCGCACTCCTGTGACCTTGAATTCCGGTACTTGATCAGCGACGGAGACGGAAAACCGAAATCGTTAAACGAAACGAGATAGGCACTTTTAATTAAACGTAAGTTAATCGGTACTGCGATGAACTTTCGTGAATTGTGAAACCTTTGAGGGAGAGTATTAGAGGTTTCGGTGTAAATGTCAGTCGGGAAAGTAGTATAGGTTAGAATAAAGACAGATATTTTACAAATATAAAAAAGAAACAAACATAGTCTATATTAATACTTAATACTCTTTCACAAATTTTTGGTTAAAATAATTTTGACTAAATTCACAAATTTTTTACTAAAATTATATTCTCCCTAAAATATGAAGAACGCAGGTAATTTTCATCCCCCAAATATTTCACATGTAATATAAAATTCAATAAACCACCAATTAAAATAACCAAAATTTTCAATGAATTAATTGTGCGCGTCCCTATAGTCCACATATATATTAATTAAATATTCACAACGAAATTATTAATCCCACAGAAACCAGAGATACATCGAAAAGCGATAAAATAATAAATCCACGTTGGAAATAAATTCGTTAATTCGAAAATACTGCGATTTCATCGGACCACAACGGCGAAGTCGCAGGTACAAAAAGGCCGCGAAGCTAGTTTTCTATAAAAGCTCTTCTTGCTTCATCCCTAAACGTACGTCGTTCAAGCGTTATTCTTTCGCGCAAAATGAAAAAGAAGACCGGTACAAGCTTTCTCGGGCAAGAAACAAAGAAATCTCGTTTACCCGAACCTGCATCGTCGCGGTCCGAAAGACAAAAGCAGGATAACATTTCGTCGCGAAAAAGCAACGCGGTCGATCCTTTAAAGCGGACGTGTGGAAACCGTTCCCGGCTTCTCGGCATTCTCCAAATTCCAGCTATTTTATTCCCGGATTGTCACCAGAGTTGTTCGTGCCCGTACAGGAATTAAATCACGGCTACTCGTGTGCCTTACCGAACAAATCGATAATCGAGTGACAGATACTCGATAGCTCGATATTTTTTTTAATGAATCCAATCGAAACGCCGCGTGACGACGCGTTTCAATTTGTACCGATCTTCCCGTTTTCAACAGTTGAATGCTCGGTACGTGACTGCCTGGCCAACGATCAATCGAATTACCAGTCGATACCGGTTGTCATCGATTTATCGATAATTCGGTAACGTGTGTCTATCGTTAATAGCATAAGTTTCGATGGATCTTTTGACAGCCGAATTTGGGGACTCCGAGGTGTAAGCTTTTGGGGTGGAGGTTAAGAATTTTTTAATTTTGGGGATTTAGGGATTTAGGGATTTAGGGAGTTGGGGTGTGAAATTAGGGAATATAGGAATTTGGAGATATAAGAATTCAGTGAGGAGACTAGTGAGGATTTTATTCTTACTTGGAAATGACGGAGTGTGGAGTTATGGCGCGTGGTAATACGGGGCGTGGAATTATGGCACGTGGGAATTACGGCGCGTGGAAATACAGCACGTAGAAATTACAGAGCGTGAAAATTACGGCGCGTTGACATTTCGGCGCGTAAGAATTTCGTTGCGTGGAAATATGACACGTGGAATTATGGCGCGTGGGAATAACGGCGCGTAGAAATATTGCGCGTGGAAATTACAGAGCGTGGAGATTACAGAGCGTGGAATTATGCCGCGTGAAAATTACGGTGTGTGGAATTATGGCGCGTAGAAATACAGCGCGTGGAAATACGGTACATGGAATTATGACGCGTGGGAATTACGGCGCCTAGAAATACTGCGAGTGGAAATTACAGAGCGTGGAAATTACTGTATGTGGAATTATGGTGCGTAGAAATACAGCGCGTGGAAATTTCGAAAAGACTTTAAATAATAAATTATTCAGATTTAAAATTTCCCAAATGTACTTACATACACACTTATGCATCACACCTATAGTACATACTCACGACATGGTATCGAACGAGTTACCCAGTCATTCGAAATGAACAATGTTATAACCAAAGACGTTCCAAAGCAGAAAATCATAAGAAGCTAAAGTGCAAAAGCGAAGAGAAGAGCCGCGAAATTACTTGGCATGGTATCGGGCAAACGATCGTCATGGGGTTAAAGTCATTCTCGCGTATGGTGTAGGGGGTGAAGAGGATGTCACAGCCCCCAGAAGAGCGAGTCGTTTCTCACGACTTCGGTATACACGGTGGTGCGGTTCGTACAGCGGCTCCTTGTCGTCTTTACACCCGGAGAGGGTTGAAACTACCCCGATACGTTTGCCAAAGTTTAATGCACCTTTGGTTTTCGGTCGTCGCGTTTCGCCGACGGCGCAAGAGCGTCGGGACGCCGCTCTGGCGCCGGCGATCTGCTTCGTTCTTCCACTTTTCACTGCTTCCACCCCTCTTTCACCCCCGGACTCATCCACACCCTCGTGACGGTGCTTCCTTCGCCGTTTGCCTCGTTCTTTTATATCCGATTCCTGGCTCGTTGCTTCTTTCTCCTCCCTCACAATCTCCTCGCTCCTTACGAGCTAAGCGTCTGCAAAGATATCTTTCCATCGTTGCGTTTTATTGTCAAGCTTTTGCTCGTTATCGGCCATCTTCCTTCGCGCTTCTAACGCGAGTACTGTTTCATCTTTGCCTTCCAGCTGTCTACGCGTTTATCCTTGTATATTGTTACTGCCTTTTGGCTACCTACCAATGACTTTACACTTCTAGGAGGACATAGAAGAAGAGGAGGACATAGAAAGGAAGGACATTGTCTTGCTATTCTTGCTATGCTATTGCACCTCTGAATGTAGAGTGTTTGTACTAAATCAGATACAGCATTTAACACACTGTCATATTACTCTCTTTTCAAATTTTTAACTGTATGACTGCATGTCGCAACTATATACTTTCATGACGTATTGTGTATCCACATATTCAAAACATATGTGAACCAAAGAAAATCATCTCTTCATGGTTCTACTTTATTAGCAACATCGTATTTACGACTGTTCGACGACTTAGTCGACAAGAGTGTTTCGTAGAAGCCCCACGCGATGTGTAACGTTGAGCGAGTGGGCGAATTACTCGTGTCGGGATACCACGAATAGCCCTGTGTGCTCGACGGGCACGAACATTCGCCGACTATGTCGGACCGAGTCGAGGCACGCGTGAACATCGATTCCTGATCGTTTCGGTGCCAGACACCACAAGGTCCTGTCACGTGATCGTGCATTGCACGGAAGAACGGGACAGGATGATTTCCATCGTTCCCGATACCTCCGAACCCGATCCTATGATACTTTTATCAGATACAGGTGCTTTACTTCCACATATAGATCACATTTTGTGATCATACTCTTTTTAGTACTTTTTTACTGTTTAGCTGATTTGGACCAATAGATAAATTGGATCAAATATCTGTGATATGAGCTGGTATGGTTGAGATCAAGATACTGTCATCTTCACTGATACTTTGTATAAAAGCAAAACACATGTCTGACACAAAAATAAATCACGTTACATTAGGACGAAAGCACTAATGATTTATTCCAATAATTTAAATGTATCTTTGACTACATCTTCAAGTCTGACACAAAAATATCTGACGTTGTATTAGAACTAAAGCACTAGTGATTTACTCCAATAATTTAAATATATCTTTGACTACATCTTCAAGTCTATACATCTCTAACATCCTAATTCTTAATACATCTCTTACATCATCCTAAGTCTCTCTAAATCTCCAAACCTTTACATCTGACACCTAACAGAACATCCAACATCTAACAGAGCCATCATTTAATTTCTCAGCTCACATCGGGCTAAATCATTCTCCCTTTCGACAAAAGCATTAGTCGAAAGTTCCCAGAGAAGATAATCGCATGCAATCTTGAAAGTTTGACCATGATACCCATCCGATCCCATCATTCTGGAGGAACACGTCGTTCCTGTATGGTTCTCGTAAGTTTCCGGCCAACACGAAAGCTAAGCAACACAAGCAACAGCGGAAGCCACGTTACGGGTCCGAGCACTGTCAGTCGCACCTTCCGGGTGCACGCGATTCAACGACGTTTACAATTTCCGGCAGACGTCGTGCGCTCCGACGTCGACCTACCCCGTCTCTGGTAATCGCTCGTGCAACACCTCCCAGGGTAAACTGCTTCTACGCAATCCTTGCTGTAATAATCCGGAAAACCGAATCGACGGAATATGTCGAACATCGTGTCTGTTACCATCATCACTATTCACGAGATAATTCATTCGTCAGGGGAGTACTGTGCAATTTTGGTACTACATTTCGTTCTCCACTTCTTCAAATTATACATGTATGTTCAAACATTTCTCTTTCTTCAAATATTTTTGTTATTTCCTATTTCTGTTTTTGCATTTTATACTACTTTGAATAGGTTCGTTATTTGTATTTTTTAATGGGGAAAGATAGGGATGCATTTTATGCACGGTGTTTGGTGGTGCTTCAAGGTGTGAGTCGTGTAGGAAGACTTTGGGGCGTAGTTCTCATATTTTACTCGTTCTGAATATTTTATTTAAAAGGAAGGTGTACATAAGTAGTTCATACCCTGTACTATATTTATAAGGTTAAAATACAATTGTATGAAATATTGAGATATATCAAAATAAGTATGTCAAATCCATATGGTATAATATTGGATTATACGTACACATGTGACACATGTTATATATACCTGTTATACATGTGATACGTGTTATGTATGTATGTTATGTATACATATTATTCATATAATGATATTATACATGGTATGTCCTGAAAGTAATGTCAGTAAGTCGATTACAAATCATTTATTGAACTGCTCGTTACAAATGATTAAAAATCTTCAAAATAGGCTCCTTCTGCGTCAATACATCGGCTCCAGCGAGTCTTCCAGCTCTCGAATGCATTGCTGTAGGCCTCCTCCGGAATTTCCTTCAATGCCGCCGTACAAGCTCTTTTGATTCCGTCTACTGTCCTGAAAATCTTGCCTTTCATGGGTGTTTTGACTCGTGGAAACAAAAAAAAGTCGGGGGGAGCTATGACCGGGCTGTACGGGGGCTGGGGAATCGTTGGCACCCCTGCTTTAACCAAGTAGTTGGAGACGATAAAGGCAGTATAGGCCGGAGCGTGGTGCAACGTCTAGTTGTCTGCCGATATGGTTCGTGACGATGCCATACACTTGAGTTTTTGGAATATTTAGCATATCGGTCATTAAACGAACACTTAATCGTCGGTATGAGTTGAACAATTCCCTCACTCGTGTCACATTGTCGGCTGTGGTGCTCGTGGATGGCCGTCCGGCACGGTCCTCGTCGTCGACCTCTTCCCGGCCTTTCAAAAAGGCCTTGTGCCACCGAAACACTTGCTGATCTGACAGGGCATCTTCCTTATAAGCTGACTTAATCATAGCAACCGTTTCCGTCGCGATCTTTCCAAGTTTCACGCAAAACTTGATCGCAATTCTTTGTTCTAACGAGCGCTTCATTTTGACTTGTACAGTGACACAAAACAATTCTCACGGATAGGCTCGTCCTCACTCTCCGGATGCTCGGAGCACCTTTAGCAGCGGAGATCTGTTTAGCTGACTTCCCGTACTACCAATTTCAATCGAAAAAATCGCGGCCCGACGTGAAGTCGCGTCACAATAAAGTCACTGACATTACTTTCAGGACATACCATGTACATATGATACATGTTATGTATACATGTTATTCATGTGATGATATTATACATGTGATACATGTTATGTATACATGTTATACATGTGATTCATG
The DNA here is from genome assembly GCF_050947335.1 of Megachile rotundata. Classification (NCBI taxonomy): domain Eukaryota; kingdom Metazoa; phylum Arthropoda; class Insecta; order Hymenoptera; family Megachilidae; genus Megachile; species Megachile rotundata. The sequence continues at coordinate 5,425,643 of NC_134991.1, read as the reverse complement.
TTAGGTATGCATGTTATTTATACATGTTATTCATGTGATAATATTATACATGTGATACATGTTATGTATACATGTTATTCATGTGATGATATTATACATATGATACATGTTATATATGCATGTTATGTATACATGTTATCCATGTCTACCAGATCGAGCGAACGTCTCTATCAGAAACGACGTTCCCGTAAACAGTGGATCAATTTCTGATATTTCTTTTCTAGAAGAAGGGAAAGTGGTTCCGTTTGAGCCCATTACCGGTGCCATTCTGCCCGCGAAAGTTTCCCAAGCGATCCCCGACGACCTTCCTTTCGAATGCTCTCGAACACGAAAACCTCCTCGTGCATTAAATGAATAATCCGTAGCCTCTGAATTTCCTTTTTATAAGGCAAAGCGTTCGAGCGATGTTCCAGGTTCGACCGGCGCCGACCGCGAAATTTACTTTTTGGGAAAAGATCGCCGCAGGAAAAAAGCCGGAGAACGTTAGGAAGAAGGATCGAGGCGGAGAAAAAATGATTATTCGTCTGGAGAGTTTCCGAGCGTTTTCGCAAACGAGCTGCTCGCATATAACGAGCGACTCGCAACATCGCTGCTTATTCGTTCGGTTAAAACATAGTCCATTTCGCTGGTTCTCCCTTCTGGGATTTAGAAGTGGTCCACGATGATTTATGTCGCGAACGCCATATTGAACCGCTGCCAACGGCACGCGCCCGGGAAAAATTTCTAAATTATTTTTCGTGTCACTTCGAGTTAACTGCTCTTAACATATCGTTCTTTTCACGTCAGCTACTTTAACGTGTTTTGATTATTATTTAAATTCATTTATTTATAATTTACATTTAGACTTTCTGGTTCGATCACTGACATGATACTCATGAATTTTGGGAGCAATAAGAAAAAGATTGACAGATACAATTTTTTATTTAACAAGATTAAATAAATTTTATAACTGATTTTGACACTATTCTTTCGTCTTTTGATTCAAACTTTAAAATTTTAAATTCTTAAAATAATTACAAGAGCTAACCTTCGATCCCTTCGTAACCCAATAACCTTAAGGTTAACATATTTCATAAAAACCTTCTCATAGTTATGTACATTCCGTTCTCAAAATGAGATGTCTAGAGAATATCCATAGAAATAAGAGATCCAGGGAGAGTTGCAGACCGCAGGGTTCGAAAAGGACGCCATTGCAATTGGGAGTAAACAAAAAAGCACATAACAAGAGGCGAAGGAACGGGGGAAGCAAACGATGCACGGGGCAACGGTTCTCAGATTTATCGCGGTGTTCTCTCAGAATCTTAATACAGATGGGTTGGCCAGCATTAACGATGCACCTTTGCCGGATGCGTGCAAGAGAATCCGACCTGTTCTCGGGATTTGACGCTTCGTTGGCTTCGCTGTTCGTGACGATGCATCGTCGACCACAGAGAAACCTCCTCCGCCGACATCAACGTGCATTTCAACCCCCTTTCATCGTTCATTCGCTTGTTTCGATGGCTGAAAATCACGGCGTGATCACCTACCGTGGACCGGCTCTTTGGATCCTTTGCTACTTTCAATGATTTTCATTCACTACTGCAATTTTATTATCGGTATTTTTAGGGTTTGAACGTTGGGTTGTCAGTGAAATTTGCTAATTTCAAGTATTAGAGAATACTTGATTAATTTAGACTTTTATCAATGTCAGAGTTCTTCGAATGATTTTCATCCACTATTTTACTGCGTTTTTATTATCAGTTAGGTTAGGTATCAGAGTTGAATGTTCATCGTGGTTGTTATCAAAATTTATTTAATTTCAAGTATTAGAATTTTCCAATTTTAAAAATGTTAGAGTACTTTGATAGCTTGTTAAATTGTAGGGAAATTATCTCCAAGAAATCACAGATAAAATCACATCGACTATAAGCATTTTTATTGGTACACTAAGAGTTACAAAGAAAATCGATCGATATCCCATTGTTATTATATAATTGGTTCAATTATCTGCAACCTTTGCATTTCACAATTTTAATCGTGTTATAATTACGTTTCTATTGTGCCCACGTTACATATCCATTGTTCCATTTTCCTACATGAAAAATTGCTAATTTTTCTGAAAATTCATAACGATCTATTATAATTCTTTTTACGCAACTATGCAATGTAGAACACGTGCAGGCCTAGAATAAAAGACACTTATAATATTCTTACATTTTGATATAAGACAGTAATATAAATATAATAAATAACAAATTATATAATAATATAATAAAATATCTCTTTATCTCTGTCACTACTTGATCAAAACCAGCAACAGAATTTTCCCTAACAAGTAGAATTTTTCCGAATTCATAGAAATTATCAATGGAACTCGTTCGAACAACCCTTGAACTTTCCCGGTGAATTCATGTTCTGTGCCAAACTACCGTCCCTATTTCATAATTTTCCCGATGAGTTCCGGCGATTCTCGAACGGGCGTCAGCCACTTCTTCACCGGCAGTTCGCAATAACGCTCGAAAGTTGCTGCATTTATGTTGACGTTAACTTTGAATAATTCGCCAACTTCTTATCTCGTTGCGCTGTGCATGGTGCGTAGCCAGAAGACGCCGGAAGGAGAAGCAAGAAAACCGGCTGGCTTTCTGTTTCACGAAATTAATGCCCGGCCAGGCCAAAGGAATTTCCAGTGTATCGCGATTTCTCCACTCGAATCGAGTTTCCGGTTATACTGTACCAATTAAGACATTCTCTGTCCGCCTCGTTTAACAGTTCGAGCGTTACTACCTGCAGGTTATGGGACTTCCAAGTACCGTGTCAGATGGCCCATGATGCTGGGTCGGGCTGATTTTTATTTAAAACGAGTGATTTCGAGAAATTCAATTGGCGTGGTTGAAACGGTGGTAGGGACTTCAATTTTAGTAAATGGCGAACTTTTTTAGTAAAAGTAGTATCACGAGTTGGTAGGAAAGTAGTGAACACTTTGTATAATTAATTTAATTTTACAAAATAATTAATTTTGGATTTGAGGAATTTGGGATGTGGGGAATTTGGAATTTGGGGAATTTGAAATTTGGGGAATTTAGAAATTGAGGAATTTGGAATTTGGGGAATTTGGGATTTGGGGAATTCGGGATCTGGTAAATTTGAGATCTGGGGAATTTGGAATTTGGTGAATTTAAAGAATTTCGGAATTTAGGAATTTAAGAATTTGAAAGCTTCGGAATTTCGGAATTTGAAAATTTAGGAATTGCAAAACGTGGAAATTTAGGAACCTTAGAAGGATTTCTTTCCATTATTGGCCCTTTATTCCATTATTGACAATACAATATAAAATTACACCCGAGTATTTTCACGATAATTCGGTTACATGGAAGATACAGGCATCGAGTTATCCGAGATAGAAACAAGATTGCAAAAGAAAATCTTATCGGAATATTCTTGGAAAAGTTCGAGAAGTTAGAAGGCTTTCCACGTTAAACGTTGAACGGTTCATCAACGCCTCGCCGAGATAATACGTGTATCTTACGTAACTTGGTATAATTACATAGATGAAGAACACGGATAGAGCGACCTGGATCGCAGCCAATTGGCTACCTGAGAAAGAAACGACATTTACCGATACTTTCGCGTCTACTCGACAATCTATCAGTAAATTGAACTTAACTGGGAAGCTAAATTGCCAAGTGTATGTTAAACCTATCAGGTTATCACCGATTTCTATTGCCATCAGATTTCATCGTTTAAGATCGTTTAAGTTTATTGAACTAGGATCTATCTATTTGTGATCGGACAGATTCTTTGATTTATGAGGATGTTGAAGAATTTGTGCTTTTGCATTTATCATGATTGATTTTTATGAAATTATATGATATTGTTAATTGAATGTGTTTCACAGTTTTAGTTTTGAACATTTAATTTTGAACAATTTTTGTTTTGGGACGAGAAACCAGAAAAACTGAAGAGTGGACAAATTTTAAGTTTCATTTTTTATTAAATTTTTAAAGAGATGTTTATAAAGAAGTTGATAAGAGTAAATGTAAATGAAAATTTTATGAAAATTGTGTATAATAAGTTTGTATGCATTTTGGCAAGATATTGCAGTAAAAAAAAAATTATTTTTGGTACAAGCAGTTTTATTTCCTGTTTCCAATATCTCTTTTCCATCAAGAAGAAAATCAATATCAAGTATTTGCTGAATTCGCATTTGCAGCCGTTTGAGAATCATTTCAACAGATTTTCAATCACATCAGATTTACAAGTCCGCATGCGTGTGCATCCTCATGAGAATAATCTCAAGGTAAACGACGCTTTTGAATGCTTACATCGAAACGAACGACTTGGAACTCTATCTCACGTATCTATCGAATCCTCATTCGCGCCAAAACCAGATCCCGTTGGAAACACTCTTTGATCAGTAGCTGGCAAAGAGTTCGAAAACGTAAAGCTTGCAGTTGATAAATCTATAAATTTATAAAACTTTACAAAATTTAGAATCTTAAAAATTGGTCGAAATTAGCAAATTTTTGAAATCGGATTAATTGTTCGAAATTTCTAAAACCAATTTCTAAAAGTCCATAGTCCCAAGTTTTATTTAAAATCAAGTTTATTTAAAATTGAACTAAAAATAATCTGTATTAATATCTGTCCAATGTATTTGTGTAAAGTCTATTGATTTCTTTTCAAGATATTCACCCAGTCAAATATTTGGCAGTAGAATAAATATTCAATTATAATAGCTTTTCATGAAATATAAATTTGAGACACGAATGTACCTAATAAAATGTACAAGAAATAACGAACTATCATTGGAGGAAACTCGTCCTATTAAGAAAACATCGAGATGTTTCCTCGATCTAGATTGGCAAAAAGTACCTTCCACCTAGTTTACTGACCAACCATTAATACCGAACGTCACTTTACCACTCCATTTCGTTGAACCTCTTTCGGGAACACGATAAAACCACCTCGAAGAAGTTGGATTTCAACACGATCGATTTGTTCGATCTCGAACAGTGACAAATTTCAATAAATTCCATTCAAATCTTGTTCTCGAACTGCGACAAACGTAATGTCGTTCCACAAGGAACCCGTGACACGTGTCATCGCGAGATCCCCACAATTTCACGCACGGAATGCAGTCTTTCACGAACCTTATTTCCTGTCGATCAGCTTCCGACGTATTCTTCGCTACATTCGCGCTTCACTTGCGTTTGCGTGCAGGCCACAAAGATCGCACTATTATCGGTGAAATCGTTTAGGGGTCTTCAAATGTCATGTTTTGTTAGAATCATTTGAATTAGGTTAAATTGGTGAATTTAAAAATTTTCAAGTTTGAGTGATTAAATTGGCAGATTTTCGAGTTTTCAGATTAGTGAACTTTTAAATTATCAAGTTTTGCTCTAAATTCCATATTCCGCAAATTCCACATTCCCCAAATTCCCCAAATACCTCAAATTCCACTCATCCCAAACCCTAAATTCCCCAAATTCCACTCACCCCAAATCCTAAATTCCCCAAATTCCACTCACCCCAAATCCTAAATTCCCCAAATCCCGCATATCCCAAATCCCGCATATCCCAAATGCCGCATATCCCAAATCCCGCATATCCCAAATCCCGCATATCCCAAATCCCACATATCCCAAATCCCACATATCCCAAATCCCACATGTCCCAAATCCCATGTGTCCCAAATCCCACGTGTTCCAAATCCCACATGTCCCAAATCGCACATATCCCAAATCCCACATATCCCAAATCCCATATGTCCCAAATCCCACATGTCCCAAATCCCATATGTCCCAAATCCCACATGTCCCAAATCCCGCATATCCCAAATCCCGCATATCCCAAATCCCACATATCCCAAATGCCGCATATCCCAAATCCCGCATATCCCAAATCCCGCATATCCCAAATCCCACATGTCCCAAATGCCGCATATCCCAAATCCCGCATATCCCAAATCCCACATATCTCAAATCCCACATACCCCAAATCCCACATATCCCAAATCCCACATGTCCCAAATCGCACATATCCCAAATCCCACATGTCCCAAATCCCGCATATCCTAAATTCCATATATTCCAAATCCAACATATCACAAATTCCTCAAATTTCCCACATCCCCCAACATCCCAAATTTGCCAGACCCCAAATTCTAAACTCCCGAGGTCTTCAAATTTCCCGAAAGTCCATTCTCCAACCTCGGAACGTTCAAATCTAAAAATTTCCCAATTCTTCCCTTTGATCCATCACTAACCCATCACTAACCCATCACTTACCATCGTCATAAACGCCCTTGCCCCATAAATCTACATAAATAACGTCAAGGTTATAAACTAAAAGAGGCAAAGATATTAAATTAAGCCTCTTGCATAATCTGACATCGGTTAAGTGTAACGAGGTTGCATCGATCTCTTTATCAATAACCTTGTACATATTAATATCGCAATGCAGACCAACAAATGAAGCTATTAAGCTACCTTAGCTGCATAATAACAGTGAACGAATTATCCGATGCTCGTAACAATGCTACTCTGTATTAGCCATTCGGTACAGCACCGTATCATTAGACGTCCTCTTTAATATCGTCAGATATTTTTTGCTAGTTTCTCTTCATCCCATTGTTTCTCCTTCGAAGAAGGGTCGGATGCAAATTCGACTGTTTCTCTCGCCAACTTCGCAGTCTTGACGCCGGTTAATTCGCGCTAAAAACAGGACGAATTGGATCGTCGAAAAAGGTTCGGACTAACTGAAAATGGCACAAACGTTCTCTCTGTCACGAGTTGTCGGAATTTATCGATGGACTCGGAACATTTAATGCGAACGATTGATACGAGTAACTTTCGTTCGTTCTCATAGAATGCGAAACGAACGAGAAACGAATTTATCACCGACGAGAAACTCGGTCGTTCTTCGTTCTTTTTTTTACTTCTTTGCTCGTACATTTTATTCGAGGAAGACACGTTCCTCTTCCGTTCAAAGAGTCCGCGAAACTTCTTCCTCTTAAAATTCTGTTTAATTTATTTCTAGCGCGTACCGGAGGAGCTGGCTCGAATAAATTCTCAGGACACGGGCCGAACACGATTCTTGGCTATTTATTAATTGAACGTGTGTCTGCATCACCCTGCAAAATTTATTTCGGCGCTTTGTGAAAGATCCATGTTTTAGACAAGCTTTTATTTCAATTTCGAGAATGTGCTTCGGTTTTTAATTCGAACTGGTGACAAAATTTTTCAACTCACTCAAGCTCTTCATATGATGTTTTTTAAATTTGGAGACGTATAGCAAAATTCATATTGGTCATTAGGATCAAACAGCTCGATATGTTTTTTTAACTTATGTTGCCCAATGTACTTATTAGAGTACACTGCATTCATTGACTTTCATAAAACATGAAATGCACACATGTGTTCCTACTGTGCTTATATGAGTACAGTACTAACGTTTGTAATATGAAGAGATTTTTTAACTCATTTTGTCCCAATGTTCTTATTTGAGTACACTGCATTCATTGACTTTCATAAAACATGAAATGTACACGTGTGTCCCTAGTGTGCTCATATGAGTACAGTACTAACGTGTGTAATATGAAGAGATTTTTTAAACTCATTTTGTCCCAATGTACTTATTTGAATACATTACATTCATAGACTTTCATAAAACATGAAATGTACGTATGTGTTCCTAGTGTGCTCATATGAGTACAATACTAACATGTGTAATATGAAGAGATGTGTTATAATTTTTATTGTGACAGAATTTTTATTTGCCCCATAAAGTTGTATTGAGTACCTGGGTTAATTGTAAAAAGTTTGGACCTGGAAGTATATGTCATGTACAACGATGTAACGCATAAAAATAGATACATATGTGTTAAGAAATCAACGCATGGAGGTAGAACGTGTGGAATTACAGCGTATGAGAATAGAACCCGTAGTCTATGGAAGTCTGCAAACGTGATTAAATATAAAAGGAACGCGTTGAATAGTACATTCCGAGACAACGCAATCAGTAATAGATAATCAAATAATCCCGAAAGGGAAACCGGGCTAAGCACTTGCCGTGATTAGACAAGATAGCGATCTTGATTTATCCTTCGCCATCCGTTCCTCCAGTTCAGCTTCAGGCTACTTCAGTAATTAGTACCGAATATAAGACACAATTGTCCCCAGAAATTCCTCATTACTTCCTCCTCTATTTTCTGTCGACATTAAACTATAACAGCAAAAGCATCGAAGTTTTCAAGTAAATCTTCAGAACTTTTAAGTAAATCAAACGATCCTTTAGAATCGATAAAAAAGTATAAAATACGAAGTGGAACTTAAAACGCGAGTACACATTTTTCGATCTGTTGAACGAGGAGGAGGAATCAGGACGACGTGAATGAACAAGGATGATGGAGTTTCACGACGCACGGAAATTTGGATCCAGCGGGATATAAGGAAGATAGAGAAGCGGATACACGACCAGGGATAGAAAGGCTTTTGGAAATGAGGGCGTTTGAATGCCACCCCGAAAACGGGTTATCTCGTTATCTTTAGGGGTTTGTTTCACAACCTTTTCCTCCCACTTTTCTCTGCCCTCCATGTCAGCTATATCGCACGAAAAAGTGTATTAGTTCTCGGCCCCTGTCTCGTGCTTTTACGGCCGACCTCTCAATCCGAGTGGATACGCAGGAATTTTTCTGCCCACAAGTCCACTGTCTTTTCTTATTCTTGAAATATAGTCGTTCATGAAAATTGTCTATTCTCTGGGGTTTGTGCCATTGTAATCATTTGTTATTATAATCAGCTCAATATATGTACACATTTTTATTGGTACAAGGCAGACACGTATACATATGTTTACATATTATTTGATATGGATTGGACATGTATACATACGTGTTATTTTATCTAGTTGCACATATGTTTACGTACTATTTTTATTGACACAAGTCAGACATATGTGTGTTCACATATTATTGATACAAATTAGACATGCATACATATATGTTATTTTACCTAGTTGAACATACGTGTACACACTGTTTTTATTCATACAAGTCAAACATATGTACGTGTACATATTTTGATTAACACAAGTTGCACATATGTACATACCTACACATACTATAATTAACACAAGTCACACACGTACGCATGATTGACATAAGTTTGTTACATATTCAGTGTATGCTAATAGAACGTATTATTATGTTGTGCATACACTCTATTATTATGTGGCATACGCACTGAATTATTATGGTATACATTATGTTCTATAATCTCATACATAAATCGATCAGAGTTGATATTACGTCGGCTATTTTGAAATGTTCAAAATCTGACGGTCACCGACGTCAAGTTATTCAATATTTTTCCTATAATTTTTTATATTAATGTCCAAATAAATATGTTAAGTGTTTGCACGAATTCGAATTTATGTATATGTACAGGCCGCGCTGTTCACCTGTGTCCAGCGGCGACACCTTGTTTGTGTTTTTATTCGGAAGTATGTAACGATAATCACACTCATTGTCCTCGTAACCTCGTCCAAGTGAGCACGTGTTAACGAAAAACAATATCCTATGTAATCCGTTAGTTAATATACTATTCGTTAAATTTAACACTAGAGATTTCTTCACATTCTATTTAACTCTGCCCCCTAATAAAATATTTTAAGGAACAACTAATATATTCATACATTCTAAACGATTGAAACATCAATAATAGATAGAAGTAATTTATCGACCAATTTAAAAATGACAAAAATTACAGACTGCGTTAGAATGAGAAAATTCCATTAGGAAATTCTAAAACAACTATCACAGAAAATTCTCCAGTGATGATCCGTGAAACCGTGTTCGGAATATCGAATTCGATTGATTCGAATGGAAAAAGAAAATAGAATTTTGAATTTCCATCGGTAAATGTACGCGCGGAAGTTCGATGACGGACGGGCTCGTTCCGGGGGTGAAAATTTCGAGCGCGATCGATCGATCGATTAACATACGCGGCGCGGGAATGCATGAAATTGAACAGACGGAAGCGGGCCGATTACATGTCCATGAAAATTGCATCCTCTTCCCGTTTTCGAGAGACACCCCCGCTATTTTCGTTTCGAACGATTTGCATGTGGCACGTGTCACGTTGTCGTGTGCACGAGTTTTCGCGGATAATCGCGAAGGACGCTCGAATGGGTCGTTCTCGGTTCGTCGGACTCGGAACGTTTTCGATTACACTCGATCTCGTTTTTGCCCGACCTGTCATCGGGTGAGGCGCGTTTTTCAGCTCGACATTCGTCGCCAAACGCGTTTTAAAAAAGTGCAGCCATTTTAGAAACCTCGCACTGGGATCAAAGAATCGCGAAAATTCGATTAGAGCTTTTTTTGTAGGTGTTGTTTCGACTCGGATTCGAACCCGCCGCGAGATAATAGCGCTTAATTTCGTGTGATGGACAGTTTATCGATGGTATAATTACGCGTTTGTAAAACGTGTCCGCTGATCGAAACAGAACGAAATTGATTGCAGCGTCGAACGAATTCGATTAACCGGCAACGATCGTGAGGTTTTTCCTTGTTAATAGCGTCCGCGTGAGTTTAATAGAAATACTGGTATCGAATTAAGCAATCACGTAATAATTCGCTTTACGGTCAATGCTTCTATATTTTACTTCCAGTTTCGGATATTCTTCGTGTCGCAAATATCAATTTATATCATTATCCCAAATTTTCATCTGAAAGTTATGGGTTTTTTATAAACTTCAGGACTCCATTTTGGTACAGCTCTATGAAATAATATAACAAGATTTATCGTTAACACTAAAATTCATTTTAATTTTTTCATTTTAAAAAAAATTCGTTAAGACAATTTTTTTAGAATCTCTTTTAATCTTCATGAAGGTAAAGAATTAGTATGTATATTAATTTATACTTTACAATTTACTTATCTATTTTTCGACTTCATTTTTAATTTCAGAGTAAGTGTGTATTGCACATCGGTACGTTTCTTGTTAAAAAATGATCAAATTTAATGAAAAATTAAAAAGTAAAAATTGTTCTCAAATTTTTACAAATAAATTTCCGGATCAAGGTCTTCGTAGTTTTACCCAGAAGCTACAGATTTTAATAAAAATTCTCTACTTTACTTAAAATATCTCCAGGTCGATAAACTGGAATAATAAAAAATTGTTATGATTTGTTTCAACGATTCATTGTTAAATGGATGGTTGGAATAACACGAGTGTTGTGTGTGCGCAAAGAAAATATCAGTCCAGGTATCGCGATATTTGAATGTCGAGATGCAAATATTTATTCGTGAAGATATCAATCGGCGTACGTTGTTAATATATTTGTTTGAAATATGGAAACCGAAATTGTGGAACGTGGAAGGATATTTTTCTATAATGATCTGGTCATGTACAAATTTTCTTGAACTTCCTATGAAAGGTACATGTGAACTACAAGGTATAATAATTATATGTGTGAAAAATACATATGAAATACAAGGTATAATAATTATTTATACCATACAGTAACAATAATAGATATGACTTTTTAGTTAGTAAGAATATATGAATTATAAAAAGAAATAGCGAAGATATATTATTCAGTGATCCCTAGTTCACCATGTTTAATTATTTTTTTTTATTAGTGTGCTATATGCATATGGTATGTGTACATTTATATACATAGTGGAACAAATCTGTTTCTTTGTAATATTATTAAAACTAGTAATAGTCAAAGAAATGATAGATAAACTTATCCAATATTCCCCTCACTGAACCAGAATTTTCAATCACTTTCATCACATATTTCTGCTGCGCCCACATTATAATAAAATAACCCCCTGTTTCAATCCACATAATTTTTGTAAACGACACTATATCACCTAATCCCCATCCTCGACATCAACACCAGTCTGGCAGCCACGTGATTCTCATAAAATCCAACGGCGATATTCCATGGCACGCACAGGGCATCCATCAGACATGGCGTCTCGACCAGTTCGAAAGGAATCCCTCGGCCTTTGTCGAGTCTGAAAGGAGCCGCGAATCGCGGCTAGGAAATCGGACCCGTGCGAATTCAATTGCAAGGAAAGGGGAGCGAATCGAGGAGGGTTCCAGGATCGCGAACAGCTTTTCATGCTAGTCCTGCATGTTAGACATCGCGTCGACCCGACAAGCCTCCCCAACGAGGAAATTCGAGTAGCGTACGGGCTTCAGCAGCTGCAGGTGCAACAATATGCCCCCATACGCCTCCATCGAACGCTGACGAAAACGTCGAAACGAAACTGTGGAATTAAATATCAACGGAACTGATAGATATTCGGTGTAGGGGGAGATTTATTTACTAGGGTAAATTTTGCGATTTGAGGATTTTTGGAGAATTTGGGGGAATTTGTAGAAATTTTAGGGATTTGACAATTGTGGATTTTGGTGATAATTGGGCTAGTTGAGGATTTGGAGGTGTAGGGAATTTGAGAACTGAGAATTCTTTAGAGTTGCTATTTGGGAATTTGGAGAGTTCAGAATTTAAGAATTTGAGAGTTTGGAAATCTTAGAATAGAGTTCTTGACAATTTCAAAATTTTACAATTTCAATAAAACACCAATCAAAAAATCTCTTGATTTCCCGCATGCGCAGCGTCGAATTCGATAAACATTTCATTCTCGCGTCCACCGATGAATAATCCAGGCTCCGGCGTTAAAGTTTGCAAATTTTGGCTGGCAACCAATGCTGTCGACACGAGTGGATTACGATGGCGCGAGTGTGTTTATGAACTCAATGTAACGATCGTTCGTTGTGCACGAATATGAAAAAAAAGAAACGAAGAACAATTTAACGAAAGAGAGAGAAGAAACGGGGTCAGATGATGCTTTTTACGAGAACGATCTATCGCGAAGCACACGTTTCCATCGTGCACAACAAACGTCATGGCAACGATGCCCAGCGTTTTTACGAGGGTCCCGTCATTGTTTCGCTGGATTTACACGAAATCGATAAAAATATGGAACATCTAGCGTTCGAGTCGAGTAGGCGCACGAATAACCGGGAGCATTGCCTTCCTATTCCAGTTTCTTGGATGATGTACACGGTCCCACGGTTATGTTCTCTTCTGTCCTCCACGCAAACATGCATACTAGTCACACGTACGTAACCAGTTATCGATAGCGAACCGTGCATCTGTACGATTATTACCTTGTATATCACGAAGAAACTATATTCTTTCTTAACGTGCCTGCCAAAACAAGCCACATTCGGGGATTGAAATGTGGGCAGATCTGACGAATATCAATGAAATTGATACTCTATAACGTACTGTCCAGAGTACGGAAGAAAACTAGCGGGACGGGAACGGGGCTAGAGGGACGAGAAGAGCATCGCAGTGGTCGGATTGTAACGTTGCCGCCTATTGTCACACGCATTTTCGGCAACAACACGCTATTTGTCGAGGCGCACACATACATTAATCGGTCGCGTGACGCGGAGAGTGGGTCAGATATATGTAGAACAAGCGAGACAGAACGAGCGATACGTTGAGCGGCATTCCATTGTCATAATGTCCAAAAGTTTTACGCATCGCGTAAGAGGAAAAAGATAGAGTTTTTTAACATATAGTAGCAATATCTGTTTCTATACCTACGTAAAACTACACCATTACGGATGAACGGTGGGAGCTACGCGTGAGTCGAAAAGTGGGGATTAGGTGGTCCTAGCGGCCTACCCTCTTTGCCCCGTTCCCGTCCCGCTAGTTTTCTCTCTTACTCTGGACAGTACTTAAATACTGAAGTATTCATTGTAGCATTAATTTTGAGTCAATTCAAAGAGTTGAAGTGATACATTCACATCAGCTCCTGATACTTTGAAGAACATAGAACAATTCCAAAATCATTTGTCCTTCTCCAAAGCTGCATCAGATATACCTCCTCGATGGTGAATGATGTACTTGTACATAAATACTCAAATATTCAGTGTGACATTAATTTTACGTAAATTCAAAAGACCCTCATCAACAATATAAAAAAGCCAAAAAAAACCTGTAGATACAATGTAAACAGATATTTTTGAAGGATGTTACACTTCGTGTCATATGCGCGTACATCTGTGTCTATAAACAAGATATTCATGGCATTAAAGAAAGGGCCGTTCGTGACCGACATAAAGTTCCGTACGTGTTCGCGAAACATCGAAGCGGTGCGATCGATTTCCCCATAGCCGCGGTGTGGCCAGGGAATTTGATATTAATCCGAGATGGAAGCCTGCGGACGACAGGCTTGATCTCGCGTTAATCAACCGCGCGCGAGGAGCATCGACGTCGACAATCTGTCCGGAATACATGCTCGATATATCACCGCAGCGTGCATCTGGTCTCGCGATAATGTAACCTTAAGCCTTCGCATACGTTTCTACGTGGACGCACGCCTGAAGGTGATACTCCTGTAGCTGCACACGATCGGAAAGCGGTGTTCCTCGTGCGACCAGATAATGCGTCTTTAAACCTTCGATCGTGATTCACCGTGGATATTGGACCGATCGATCGATGTAATTGGCCGTTATTTGCTCTGCTACCTGCCGCGGCACGCATACGCGTGATGATAAATTCGATGGATCGCGTCCAGGGCTAATTGGACAGCGAAATTACTGGACATGCACCGGCAATGCTAAGTTTTCACGCGAAATTGCAGTAATACGATTGTTTGCACGGTTACGTGGAGTGTGTACCAGAGTTTGTTGTTCGATGATAAATAAGCTAGAATTACGGGATTTTCTGAACCTCCCAGTCTTCAAATATTCGAGCTGTATGCTAAATTCAGCTTGCAGTTTTTTAAATTCAATTGATGAAATGTTTCACGTGATAGTCACATCATGTGATGTCGATGTATACATTTGTTCGATGTTTACATTTATTTATAAGAATGTTGAAAGATTAAGATGATAGTACCAAACTTGATCGAGTTTCTAGTGCTTACTCCACTAAAAAAAATTAATCTCAATCATTTTTTGCTGTTAGGGGACTTTCATGAATTTTTCACTCAACTAAGTATCTACATATATACATATACATATACATATACGTATACATATAGTATACACATACATACATATACATATGCATACACAATTTTGACCTATAAATTAATCAACAAATTTTCTACAATATTTATTACTCGAAAGTTGCTTCCCTCTTGAAGCATGACAAAAATGATCACCTATGTACATCCATACATATGGCACATATATACATGCACATATCTATGTATATATGTATACATATATCCCTCGCGATAGTCATGTTATGTGCCATGATACTTCACCTTAATCTCCCCAAACATATAATTCAATACACAAAGTCAAATGGATAAGAAAGAGTATAAAAGAATAGAAAAACGAGAAAGGATGATCCCTGCGTTTACGTGTGGTTCCTCGCATCCCCCTTCGATCTCCCTGACACATAGTTGCATTCATGGACTCATGGGACATTCGTGGTTGTTACTTGCGAACTCTGAGGCAAGTGTAAGCACACATAGAAGGATAAGAATAGAGTGAATGGAGGGATGGTTAGTTCCGTAAGAGCTCCCTGAGGCATCCCATGGATTCTAGGACTTGGTTCTAGATTAAGACTCTTTTTTCTTATGTTGCTTACTCTGATTTATTCTTCTCGAATCAGTAAACTGGTATTATCTTCAACGTTCCACAATTATGTAACATGTAAGTAAAATTACTTAAAACATTTGAAATTACTTGAAACCTTTATTAAGCCACTTTGTGTCTTTGGCGAGGACGCGAGAAACCTGTAGATTTAGGGACAGTTTGAGGCAGTTAGAAGTCCTATGGAGAGGTGTAGGGTTACTGTTTGGGTTAAGTGAACGGGCTTCTTTCGAACAAGTTCTTACGTGTATAAAATTACTAATTTTTGAATCTGGAATATTTGTAAATTGGGGAATTTCCTCATTTTTAAGTCTACAAATTCTCAAATTCTTAAACTTCTGTGTTTCCTTCAATTTCCTAAATTTCTACGTTTCTAATTTCCTTCTAAATTCTCCAATTTTCATATTTTTAATTTTTTAATTTCCAGAATCTCAAATGTCTAAGTTTCCACATTCACTAATTTCCAAATTCCCCAAGTTTCAAATTCTCCAAATCCCAAATTCCCTAGATCCCAAATTTCCCAAATTTCAAATTATCCAAATCCCAAATTCCCTAGATCCCAAATTTCCTAAGTTCCAAATTGTCCAAATCCCAAATTACCTAAATCCCAAATTTCCCAAATTTCAAATTATCCAAATCCCAAATTCCCTAGATCCCAAATTTCCTAAGTTCCAAATTCTCCAAATACCAAATTTCCTAGATCCCAAATTTCTCAAATTCCAAGCTCTCAAATCCCAAATTTCCTAAGTTCCAAATTCTCCAAATCCCAAATTCCCTAGATCCCAAATTTCCCAAATCCCAAATTCCCTAGATCCCAAATTTCCCAAATTCCAAATTCTCCAAATCCCAAATTCCCCAAGTTTTAAATTCTCCAAATTCCAAATTCCCTAGATCCCCAATTTCCCAAATCCCAAATTTCCAAGTTTCCCAAGTTTCCCAAGTTTCCCAAGTTTCCCAATTTCCCAAATTTCCCAAATTGCCCAAATCTCAAATTTCCAAATTTTTCAAATTCGTCAAATTCCTCAAATTCCCCTCATCCCAAATTCTCAAATTCTCATCTTCCTCGATTCCTAAACCAACTTCCAAATTTCCCCATTCCCATGTTCCCAAACTCCAAAATTCTCAACCAATCAGCATCAAAAATTTCCCGATCGCTGAATTATGAAAAAGGTGTCAGTCTCTCGATAAGAAGTCGTCCTCCGGTAACAATCGTATCGAATAATTTCAATTTCGTACCATCCTTACCGTGGATAAGATATCAATACGTTGGGTGCATCATTGGCGGGCAACGCGGAAAGCGCACGTCGCGTCGCCCGGGCATTTACCTGATTGCTCGAATTGGCTGATATTATACCCGCGGCGAATTCGGTATTACCTCGATGCAAGATCCGTATGCCCCGTCGTTTTCCCTGCAGCTACGTGTGGGAACGGTATCCATACGGTGTATCGATATCGGCCGGATGGAAACACGACGGGAATTCCGTATATTTCCGGTCGATTCCTTAAAAATTATATTCGGCCCAATTTGCCGGAATTGCCGTCTTCTTGGACGGTGCACCAGCTGCTGTGCCGAGTACGTGTACGTGTGTACGCTCGTAGACGGTTACGTGTTCGAGCTGCGATCCACGAGATTCCGCTCGTACCCTCTCGCCCGGGTTATAGGATTCTCTTCCACGGAGAATCCCATCTCGCGAGATGATCAACGAAATTTCGCCTCCGGGCCTCCTCGGAACGAATAAACGGAAACGCGTTAATTCCGCATCCGTCTGCCACCTAAATCGAGGATTTTGATTTTTTCCAGATTGCGGCAAACTTTGTAAACGAATATTTGC
Source organism: Megachile rotundata (assembly GCF_050947335.1). NCBI lineage: Eukaryota > Metazoa > Arthropoda > Insecta > Hymenoptera > Megachilidae > Megachile > Megachile rotundata. Next base: position 5,408,193 of record NC_134991.1, on the reverse strand, counting down.
AGGAGGAAATTTTACAGCTTAAATCAATTTATTATTTTCTCTTATTTTATTTGTATACGACGTCTTCTCGCTAATTGTCCTGTCGTATTTGTTTATTTATAACTTTATATAAACAGTCATCTCATGACGTGTTTAACTGTGAGCTTAAAAATATTCTGATTTAATTATTTACAGTTTTATCACATTAATGAAGAATTTCGAGGGGCTACATTTATAATTACCAAAATATAGAAATGGTAGTTTATTAGCGATCATCGTTTAATCCGTAATCGTGGTTAATGCAATTGGTATTAACAATTAATATTCGAAAATGTACCGATATGGGAAAATCGCGCAAAATATTAAACATAATGGTAATGTACCGCTGAATAATTAATTTAGAGTGGTTGAAATTTGTAATGAAAAATAACGGTAACCTAGAAAGATATTTGATTGTACGTTATAAATCTTGTTATTTTCGCCGTGACAAGAATTCGACTATTTTTGTTTTCAACTTCATTTCGTTTCGAGCTATCATCCCAACGGAATTGCTTTTGGCAGAGAATCTCGAAAGGAGGAAACGACGGTAATAGAAAGTTAGGAATCTATATTATAGTTCATGGAGCGTAACTTACGACGCTTCGATTTTACCGCTGTCACATTGTTTGCGAAACGCGAGGGGCTCCACCGAAGACACGCTATAACTGTAACCGAATGATCATTATACCCAGATATTAGCCAATTCGATGACAAACCATGCATACCTAATGGCCAGTTATCGCACGATAGTTATTACCGTTTAATTACCTTAATTTATCGTTGCGTCGGCCTAATTAGCGCTTACACGTTCGAGCACGACCGTCGAATTTACCAGGGCCACATATTCAATACACGACAATTAAACGCGTTTATTTTGTCACGACCAACAACTGCTCCCGTTCCGAAGCGCGTTAGCAAACTCTTATATTGGAGTTAGGGTTTCGGATGGGGCGATATAGTGCGCGGTAACTTGGGGTGAAGGTGGTTCAATATGTGGTAATTCAACGTGTGATGATTTCTTTGCATAATAATTCAATGCGTGCTAATTCGATGCGTAATGATTACACGCGTAGTAATTCGACGCGTGATAGTTCTACGCATGAATAATTCGTCGCTTGATGATTCCACACGTGGTAATTCGATGCGTAGTAATTCGTCGCGTGAGTAACTCGATGCGTGAGTAATTCGACGCTTGATGATTCTACGCGTGGTAATTCAACGCATGAGGTATTCGACACGTGCGTAATTCGACGCGTGAGTAATTCCAAGCGTGAATAATTCCACGCGTGGTAATTCGATGCGTGGTAATTCGACGCGTGAGTAATTCGACACTTGATGATTCCACGCTTGGTAATTCGACGCGTGAGGTATTCGACACATGAGTAATTCGACGCGTAAGTAATTCGACGTGTGAGTAATTCCACGCGTGGTAAATCGATGCGTGGTAATTTGACGCGTGAATAATTCGACACTTGATGATTCCACGCGTGGTAATTCGACGCGAAAAGTATTCGACACGTGCATAATTCGACGCGTGAGTAATTCCAAGCTTGAGTAATTCGATACGTGGTAATTCGACGCTTAATGATTCCACGCGTAGTAATTCGACGCGTGAGGTATTCGACACGTGAATAATTTGACGCGTGAGTAATTAATTCCAAGCGTGAGTAATTCGATGCGTGGTAATTCGACGCGTGAGTAATTCGACGCGTAAGGTATTCGACACGTGAGTAATTCGGCGGGTGAGTAATTCGACCCGTGAGTAATTCCACGCATGGGTAATTCGATGCTTTATAATTCCAGTGCGTGGTAATTCGATGCGTACTGATACCAATGATTAGTAATTCGACGAGTAGTAATTCGATGTGTGGTAATTCGATGCGTGATAATTCAACGCTTGATGATCCCAACGCGTGGTAATTCGATACGATAATAGTTCCAACGTGTAATAACTCAGCATACAATGATTCCATAGACAATAATTCATCACAGAACGTACCTCTGACAATTTAATAATCAAGTGACAATCTATATTACATGAAAATCTACTTTATACTTTTCACCCACCCCACCTCATAACCAAATTTGCTTATGTTTCCTTAATCCATCCTCCAGCATTGTCCCTGATAAAACATGAAGATATTTGCAAACCGAGTTGAAATGATGAAAGACTACGTTTTCCCTCGGACAACAACGTACTCGATTGGTAAAACTAGAGAGCAAACACGAGGACATTGAACGCATGAACGAAGATTCTATTTGAGGAAGCTAATTGTTCGCCGGGAACTTGCATTAGTAGGGGTTGATGTTGCGAATTCTGTGGCGGAGAACATGAGAGATACCGTCATATCGAGCGCGAGTATTAATTACAAACAGCACTGTCGCAGAGAAAATGCCGTAGTTCGCGTCTGATCACTGAAATGAAACGCCTCGAATATGGCGATGGGTTTAATATGCACTTATTTGTAAATCGATATCTATTCCAGGTAAGTACCTCTCATTTCGAGATGGTTCGAATAATTATTCATAAAACATTACGGTTCGTTTTATAACACCTGCTTGATTTACCGATATCACTCAAAGGTTAAGAAATGTTTTAAATGCGATTAAAATTAGAGGTATCCGAAAAGTTTTAGGAAAGAGTGAGTGTATGTCTGACTACATATGGCTGTTTCTACTTAGTAGTAGGTTAATTGATCGCTTCCGGAAGAGTTATATTGTTGGCCAACGGTTATGTATTTAACAACAAGTTAATTTACGGACCTCACAGTTGCCCTAATGATAGTGCGAGCTTGTGTAATTCAGTTTCACTAAATTAGTTGCAACCGCAGTCAATCTAAATAGAGTGTAATCTCGTTATTAAGATCTCAATTTAGGCAGCATTCAGAACCCTACTGATGTTCAGTAGGAATATGTAATCAGAGGAATGATCAAAGGCATAACTGAAACGGTAAACTATCCATGAAAAATAATTTTAATCTGTACTAATTAACAACTATACATAAAGCAATCTTGACAATTACTGTAACGTAAAACTCACAAATAATCATTTAGTAAATAGAAAGTAATATTCTTAAAAATCACCTCATACATGGAATATTCAGTTTTAATTAAAACTATGGTTTACCAATAGTCCACGTGGAGAGTGCCGACGATCAACAAGCTCTCGAGGAATTTCAGTTATTTGCTTTAAAATTCCACGGAACAAACTCGAGGAATTCAACGAAAGACATCGACAGAGAGAGAGAGGGAGAAAAAAAGAAGACCGCGAAAAATTCTATTCGATAAGTTTATCACGATTCTGCCTGTTCGAGGCACCGTTTGAAGCGATGCCAACGATAATAAGATTTGCCGCGGTCGACGATTCGTGATGACTTCTCGCGTTTTCATCGGGTTTCGACCTATTTCAGTGGAACAAGGTCCCCGTGTGCAGCTTCGTGCACAGCAGCCATCGATAACGTGGTTAAAAATAAAAGTTCCGTCAAAGGCGAACGTATCGCCACGTGAAAAGCCACGAAAAGTATCGTGGAACTCCATGTTTTCGAATTCACGTGATCGCGTTTGTTTCGAACTCCACTTTCTTCATGTCCCAAATATTTCTACCAAACTCTGCATCGATATAAATCACCGACATTGTGCCAATTTCGCGATGCATGGATTCCATTCTGAAAATAATTTTGATGATTCTTTATTCGTTGATTTAGGGTGTAGGAAATTTAGGATATGAAGAGTTTAGGATGTGTGGATTTTTACATATGTGGAATTCTGTCATATGTGGAATTTGATATATAAGAATTTTGACATATGTGGGATATGTGGATTTTGACATATGTGGAATTTTGGCATATGTAGAACTCTTACATATGTGGAATTTAAGATATGAGAATTTTTACATATGTGTATCTTAACATATGTAGGATTCTGTCATATGTATATGGAATGTAGATTTTGACATATGTGAAATTCTAGCATATGTGGAACTCTGACATATGTGGAATTTGGGATATGAGAAATTTGACATATGTGGATTTTGACATATGTAGAATTCTAGCATATGTGAAATTTAGGATATGTGGAATTTTGGCATATGTGGAATTAGGGATGTGTAGAGTTGTAGCATATGTAGAATCTAGGATATGTGGATTTTGACATATGTAGAATTCTGGCACATGTGGAATTTGGGATATGTGGGATTCTGCTATATGTGGAATTTGGAATATGTAGAATTCTAAGATATGTGGAACCTGGGATATGTGAATTTTGAGATATGTGGAATTTGAAATATGTGGAGTTTGGTAAATGGAGATTTCTAGATACTGCAAATTTTTGAACATAGCAATTTTCTAATTTAAGGATTCACTAAGGATTCAAATCTAAGAATTTTTGAACATGTTAATGTAATCTTATGCATCGTGTACCCCACTGTATATGTATAACCATATATGAGCAATAACCCTCATAATAAACTAAACGATCCTTACAAGGTATTGATATCATTAAGAGGTATAACGTTGATTAATTTCCGACAAAAACACAGAAAACGACGAAACATTCATTTTTTCGAATCAATGACCGAGTAAATCTGGTCCGAATGAGATCACGAATTAATTAGACGGGTCCGAGGCGTGTTTACCGAGTGGACTGGAGTCCGTGCGATCCAATTAAAAGTTAAAAACGGCCGCGCGACTGGCTTCAATTTATTTTCTTCCATATATAACGAACAAATGTTATTGTGCTTCATGGCAGCGTGCACGGACAACATTTTAATAAGTTCACTTCTCACGTCGTGGACCATCGTTGCGCGTTAATACTGAATATAATCAGTAAACGCCTTCTCGCCTCTCAGCGTTTGGTATATCCTGCGTTCTTATCATTATACGAACAAGAAATATCAAAACATCAAGACGTTATATAATTCTTATTAAATTAGATTATTTACTTAAATTTTGACAAAAATTAATTTACTTCGTTTTACTTAAATTTTAATAATTTGTGGTTGACCTTATTGATCCTCAAATTAAATTCTTTGTGTAGTCTCCAAGTTTTTAGGTTTTAGTTCATTTATTTTATATGTTTTTTTTTTCGTTAATATATATGGAAATTTAAGTCGAACATTTAAATTCTCATTGCTAGTAAAATTGGGGGAAAGCATTTAATGGCACCGTATACGGTTTTATATAGTTCCAACGATAAAACTTTAATTTTTATAGCGAAGATAATTTCGAGGTTGAACTTTAAATATATTCATTATCGAAATACATGTGTTAGAGAAACATATATGTAATTATGAGAATATGATTAAGTAGAGGTGCAATGGACACAGACTTGTTTTTGACAAGGTGTGAAATTCCTGCATCGCGACGTAACCATGTGGACTGGCTGCTAAACAGGAATTGAAATTGAATAATCCCTTCCATATCGATCGGATTAGCTGCAAATATGCAATACACGTACAAGGCTGGTTGAACACCTCATACCGCGTTGGTACACTTCCACTGACCAGTAAACTGATAAACGCTGTTTGATGTCTACAGTCTGAGAGGGATTGTCGATCGATGCCAATAAGCCAGTGTACACAGTACCAATCCGTTCACTACTCGTTCGATAATCTCTTCCGGTCTTTTTTTACTTTTCGGAACGATATATTATACCTTAGATCTTTCGCGATATTGTATTTGCCTCTCCAATGATTCAATTTTGTAATTTGTGGATCCTCATATTATATAACCTCACAAAATATTTTCCTCATACACAGAATATTTTTTGAAATCTAATGAAAAGTATCATAGAATCTTCCTACTGAATTATTCCTTATTGAATATTTTTTTAGAGAAATATTCCCTCAAGTACATTTATCTATCCCCCACAAAATATTTTCTTACTTGAATATTCCTCACACTATCATTACTATTTTACTATGTTAGTTGTACCTTTTTACTATATTTTACTGTATTATTTCTCACGAAATATTGTCTTGAATATCATAAAAAACAATAAGTATGTCAATGCAGGTTACCTATCAGCATATGATTTGTTAAAATTTCCAATAGAAGCTCAATACAATTCCCTTCCCGGTAAAACTTATTTACAAGTTTTAATTCTCCATAGGAACGAACTTTACGTATCACTGATTCCTCATTTCCGTAATTTTGCGGTATCAGCGTCTACGATAGACCTGTAAAATAAACAGCTGGGGGTTTGGAACGAGAAGAGAAAAAATAAACTTCGGACGCGGCACTTCTACTAGTTTCGCTCGGAAAACCACCTACGGAGGTGAATCCCGAAGGTAAAGTCCGGAATCTCCGGGGATCGTTAAGACTTTCGACGAGGCAACATCGGCTCCTCTCTTTCTGTCGGATGTTCGACCCTCTCGAGGTCTTACGCGGAAACTTACCGTACGAATGAAAAGACGTCGGGGGGGAGCAAGATGGAGGAGGGAGAACGGGCCAACGAACGACTGCAGCTGCGAAACTTCTCGAACCTTTTCTGCTGTCAAGTAGTCATTGTTACGTGCGTGCAACACAATGCCTTTCTTTCCTTTTCCGCGATTTTACGGCGTTTCGACGCTGCGAAAGGTAAGCGCGATCCGTTCAACGACCAAACGAACTTTTCGTCCAAAAATTGTCACCTTAGCTACAGTTTCTTTTGTCAAATAACCATGTGTCGTGAAAATTGAGAAGTGATTTTTGAAAGAAATAGGCAGATTTTATACTGTAACGCATTCACTCTAAAGCAGTTTAAAGCACTGTATTTCTACGCGCCATAATTCTACGCACAGTATTGCCACGCGCCGTAATTCCCATGCGCCATAATTCCACGCACTGTATCTCCACACGCCCTAATTCCCATGCACCATAATTCCACGCGCCGAAATTTCTACGCGCCATAATTCCACGCACAGTATTGCCACGCGCCGTAATTCCCATGCGCCATAATTCCATGCACTGTATCTCCACGCGCCCTAATTCCCATGCGCCATAATTCCACGCAGTGTATCTCCACGCGCCCTAATTCCCATGCGCCATAATTCCACGCACTGAAATTTTTACGCGCCGTAATTCCACGCACGGTATTTTTACGCGCCGTAATTCCCATGCGCCATAGTTCCACGCGCCGAAATTCCCATGCGTCATAATTCCACACGCTGGATTTCCACGCACTGTAATTCCCATGCGCCATAATTCTACGCGCTGGATTTCCACGCGCCGTAATTCCCATGCGCCATAATTCCACGCGCTGTATTTCCACGCGTTGTAATCCCCATGCGCCATAATTCCACGCGCCGTAATCCCCATGCGCCATAATTCGACGCGCTGTATTTCCACGCGCCGTAATCCCCATGCGTCATAATTCCACGCGCTGTATTTCCACGCGCCAAATTCTTAATAATATAGACATTAGACTTTCATATAGAAATTCAAGTGTCCACACTTGTCATCCACATATGAAGTATATTTTTCTCCGGTTTAATCACTTATAGTACTCGTTCAGATAAAGAATGTAACGAATCAAACGAGAATAACCTTATAGTGACACAGAAATTAAAAAGTCCTTTATTGCAAATTGATTCAGAGAGAAAAAAGTATACTATCGCACTGATGAGCATGTATCAGCGACGCGTAGTTCGTTATCGAATTTTTAACGATAAAAATGGAAGATTCACATCGTTGGTGACTATTATCTGCTTTCAGAAAGGTTCTCCTAGGATTCGATGTACAATTAAAACGCTCGTTAGATTCGAGATTGCGGTTGCAAAGGTATCGATATTTTACTGCGACACCATGGTAATAGAACGATGAAAAGGGTTATTTATTACGAGTATACGGTCGGGAAATTAAGGGATTAATCTTTTTCTAATCGGTGCTCGTTCGTTCTTATTTTTTTGAATGGTGAGACGTTTTGTGTGACTTTTAACCGCAGATTGCCTTTTATCAACGTAGTTGGAATATTGTAGTTATAATCATGTTTATGTGAAGATTAAATGAGTTTATTAAACTTGATTTATTTATTGAATTTATGCAATGTTATTTAACATTGCCAAATTTAACATATAATATTGTTAAACATTGTAATGTTATTTTATTATAAAAATAAATATATTATTTAGTTATTTATTATAAAATAAATTTTTATAAGGTTATGAAAGTAGATTAATTGTATAAATTTATGAAAGTAAATTTATTGTGCAAGATTAAAAGAATAGATATATTTATATAACGTTGTGCAAAAATATTTAACGCCCTCAAAGTTTGGTTTAAAGTACACGGTATCATGGCCGTGCGTGTTTTGTTGTATCTTCAGCAGTAGTCTTGTAAACACTAATCAAAACTTTCTTCTTAATTTTCTTCCGTAACTTCGACATTCTCGTGAACAGCATGCAACAAGTTTCGTTGCAACTACAAAGTACCAATCTGCAGGAAGTGCTCTTGAAATTTACCCAAGACTTAATCAAAGTATCAGCAATTTCAAGGAGTTCGTCGATTGATAGGTGTACCTCTTGCATCTCCATACAATATCGTCCTTCACGTTTCTGTATAATCATTCAAATTTTAACGAATCTTGCAGATAATTTATTCATTCTATCGATGTTTCATAACGTCCTTTTACATCAGAATACTCGAACTAATTTTGAGGTTTTGTGGGTTATTTCTGGTCATACAATTTTAGATCTTAATTCTTAGGACTTCAGATTTTGAGCTTCAGTCGACGAAATTGTGTCAGACTTTATATCTCGAGAATTAAAGTATAATCACTGTCATTGATGGCAGGATTTAGCTATCGAATTAGCTTCTGTTACTAGAGTTCTTAATGATATTCTTAGTGTAGTATCAATGAAAAATTGTTTGTGAACAATAGCAGTTTTAGGTCGTTTCTGTCACTACCAATCTTTAAACTCCACATCATCAATGTCTCCAGTTGTCTATATCAGTATCAAAACAATTAACCAAAAATTCAGATACTAAACACAATGTATAATAAACCTTCCACCATAATCCATCATAGTTCGACAACATCCACCTTCGACATCATTTCAGCATTCCGTCTCGAAAGAACTGTTAACCGATAATCTTTAATCATTTACACGAATTCGTGAACGGAGTAAATCACGCGAAGGGTTATCAGAGTGTGAGGTCGAGGTCGTCGAGCCAGAAAATTCGCGATGATAGCCCACTTTAGAGGGTGTAACCCCCCCGTAGGTGAGTGATTGCCGACGAGCCAGTCAGATCGCGAAGATCGATCGACCACCTAATCGAACGATGCGATGAACCGAATCGTGGCAGGAACCGTTGCAAGAAGGAGCAGAAGAAAAAATAGATGGCGAGAGAAAAAGGGCAAAGTGGAACGGGTTAGAAAAACGGACAAGCTTCTAATAACGTGAGCTCTCTCTCTCGAGTAGATGAATAGAGGCAGTATAGGTAAGGCGTGGGTCGGTACTATCGTACGCTCGAATCGGAAACCAATTTGAAAGCAATACTGCGCTCATCGTTCTACCTTATCTGATCAACGGTTCGAACAAAACGTTCTTGGATTCGGCCCTGATCGCTCGACGAAAGCCTGATGACTTAAGCGCCTTAACACCTCTTGGTATTTCAGTCGATTCCAAAGGGATCGTTCATCGCTTGTTCTTTCCTGCATGAGCTAGAATGAATGTCCTGTCCCAGAAACCGTGATTCCAGATACGTGATCGGGTACACAAATCTAATTATCTGGCTACCCTGCATGTATTTATACAAACTGTCTCTTCTGATTTACAGATCTGTTTCTATTACTTTTGTGAATACAAAAATCTTTCACATAACATCACTACATTGAATCAACTAAATCTAACATAATTTAACAACATCAACTTAATTTTATATACAGAATAATTGTACAACTTAAAACACATTCAACATATATTACATATATTCATATCAACATATGAATATATCATTATATATACCATTAATCTTTTGTTGACTACATTTTAAAGACTGAACTACTGCATTTATACTTACAGTAAAGTCTTCGACATTAACTTTGAATTGATATACCCGTAAGAGTTAAATGAAACAGTTAAAGTATTTCAGTTTAGAACAATAACTTAAGAAAAAGAATGGACCGAGAGTTATGAACCGACACGTTCCCCGAACAAGGGTCGTTAAATCAGATTCTATTACACGATCGCCTACGGCGCGATGCGTCGGAACCCACCCTGTTGCACGGAAAAGTGACAAAAGGGGCAGGTTATAAATCCGACCGCTTTTCTTTGCCCCGTGTCCACTCAAACTCGAGAACCTGTACCACGCCTTCGTTTCCTTCTCGAAAATTGTAAAAGAACCGCGTTAACGCCCACGTTCGAGGGCTCTAATAAATTTCTAATCCAAGTGGGACGAACTCCGGATCCGCTGGACAAACGCCTAATTGGTGGGGAAGATTTGTTTCGATTCTCACGACTTCCTTCAAAAAACCGTTGAAAATTTACTGCTGGACCACCAACGGAATGAGCCACCGGTGAAATTTATGTTAGGGAGCATCGAATCGATTTTTAAGCGATCACAAATTGTGCTCTGAAGCAATCTTTGTTTAATGGTGGGAGAAGAGACATTGTTAGTTTTACGAATTTATAAAAATTGAGTCTGACAGAGACATGGAGAAAAACTAACTTATTAAGGTGACCATATTAACAGGGTACCTCCCAAAAAAATTTTTTAAATTGATTTAGATAAACAAACCTCAGCCTGCTGCATGATCAAAGTATAAGTAGTATACGTGCACTACAAAGAAAAATATTAAAACAATACCATATGACTTATTAGGGTGACCATATTGACAGGGTGTCTCACAAAAAGATAAATAACAAACAAACTACATATGGTACATATGTGACATACATATAGTACATATACAGTGTATGTGTACCACAAAGAAAAATATAAAAAGAATACCATATAACGTACTAGGATGACCATATCGACAGAGTGTTATTAGGACCATCATATTGACAGTGTCCCAAAAGAAGACATATAATAAAAAATTACATATGCATATAGTGTGCATATACCACAAAGACAATTAAAAAAAAATACCACATAATTTAGAGAGTCCATATCGACAGAGTCCTCCAAGATTAAAAAAAATTGATTCAATCAAACAGCCTGCACGATCAAACTATAAATAGTGTACACACAGCAAAATGAACTTCGAATTAATTGGCGAAACTAGTGGTCCGTTTTCGAACCATAAACTAGTAAAGTGAACGGCAAAAACGGGACACGGTCAGGAAAACGAGGAAGAATGAAAGCAAGCCATTCGCGTATTTCATCGAAGATCGATTTCACGGCAACGAAGACTTCGTGGTTGACTTCCGATTTCCTGAGAATTAATTCCATGCCACGGTGTTCCACTTAAATTCGTCGGCGTTCCATTTTCGAGGTTAACCAGTGGTGCAGGCAGCTCCATTATAACCTATCATTAACGGATCTGGTCCACGCTGCCTCCTCGATAAACCCACCCTCTCGCCTATTTTTTTTTCCTCTTTCCACTCCTCAGGATAATTCAATTTACGGACGCCAACGTGATTAAACGAACCGCTTTTCTTCGGCGCTTTTCAGCCCCTCTTCGTGTACACAGTGGTCGGAAGAAACGCGGACAGATATAACCGGCTGTCGAGTTGCGGCGATGAAAAATGCCGCTGCACTCGCGAAACGGCCAGGAAATAGAATCTTGGGGAAGGGTGTCGAGGAGAGGGGATTTTGAAGGGAAATAACGCTGAAGAAAGTTAGGAACATGAGAATAGAGGGGAGAACATGTGTACATGTATGGATGAGCGGGTTGAATAGTGGAGGATACTGGAGTAATATGGGGTGGCAAAGTGGAAAGAGGATTGTAAATGAGGGTGGAAAGAATGTTTAAGGAACATGAGAGCTGTACTGTATGAATTAATAAACGGAGTTTAGAAATCCAAGGTTTTTATACATTTAACGTGTAATTACAATAGTTATGTATGATATTGTAATAGCATAGTAAGTATTCTAAATATTATTGTACAATAGTATTGTCTAACAGTAAATATAAATATTTTGTAAAATTAAATGTTATAAATATTTTATAAAATTAAATATTATAAATATTTTATAAAATTAAATATTAAAAATATTGTGTAAAATTAAATATTAGAAATTTTGTATAAAATTAAATATTAAAAATATTATATAAAATTAAATATAATAAATATTCTATACAATTAAATATAAGAAATATTGTATAATAGTAAATATTATAATACGATAATGTAATTTAGCAAGACATCACATTTAAAAAAATCTTCACGTTCTGACTTCGCAATTATATTTCAAGTCAAATTCGTTCTTTGTTATGTACATTCATTGTTTCGATCAAAGGTATCTTATTCACTGGAAGGGGCGAATGAAGATAAGGGTCGACACAGAAGGAAATAAAGATAGGAGGAAGATATTCAGCCGTGTAATATAGAAACCTCCATATCCAATGAAGTGAAATGGTGAACAGGGGATGACAAAGTAACCTACAAATGACCTAAAAAATTTTTCCTTTACATCATTATATTCTGTGAGGGAGGTCGTAAAAAGAATTTACGACGTTCTTTTTTGTCATCTGCTACTTGATGCTTAATACAAACCATAACAATTTGTTTGAGAGAAGTTTCAAAGTTTTAATGTGCCAAATCATAAAATCTTCTAATTTCAGAAATTCCTAAGTTCTCCAAATTTTTTTAAATATTCAAGTTTTCAAGTCACCAAATCTATATATCTACACAATACTCAAATTTTCAAATTTTTAAATTGAACAAATTTTCAAAAAATCAAATCACTCAAATTTTTTGCGGCTTCTAAAATTTCCAAATTCCCAAGATTCTTAAATTTTTCAAATTTTCTAAATTACCCAAGGTTCCAAGTCACCAAATATCTAAAAAAATCACAAATTTAAAAAATTTCCAAATCACTAAAATTTTTTGGAATTTCTAAAATTTCCAAATTCCCAAAATTCTTAAATTCCCTGTCACCATTACAAATTCGTGATGATTACTCTAATAAAACTACCCCATCCTATAAATTTCATGTACACACACTGTTTGAAATACCAGAGCGTTCCGTTTTATGCAGTATATGGAGCGCGAAAGAGGGTATAACTTTTGGAACGACATCGATACATTGAAAATTTACGCGACACGAAAATTTGCATCAGCCAGGTCAGTTTCTTTCGTTGCAAAGGCCACTTGGTATCCCATGGGGTTGCGCGAACGATCGGAAAAGTACGTCGAAACGGTTCGTGCAATATTGAAAGTAACGTTTATGGTGTTCTGCATGGTAGAATCGATGGTAACGCGTTCTGGAAATGTCCCGGTCACGTGTGCGCGACGACATAGCCGTGAAAATCCGTAACACCGTGAAATTTTCCGTTTCGCGTGCTGGATTTGGGTAAGCCGAGGTTTTAAACAGAAGAAATCCGCGGATTCGTGAATACTCAAGGATACGGAGAATTAGCGAGAAAAATACTTTTTACGTTACAGCGAGCGTGTTCGCGTAGTTTTCTATTTGCGTTTCGAAACGAAAAGATTCGCAACAGGCAACGGCAAAAAAGAACGGCAAAGCTCGTAGGCTTTTCAGAGAAGAAACGGGGAAAAAGTTATCTAGAAGAATTTTGCAGAACCGGATAAGAAGGACTGAGCGGAAAGAAAAATTCTCGTGAGATAGAATCTTCATTCAGGGAGAAGTAGAGCGAAGCCGGCGGAAGTGGAGGTAGAAAAATGTCGATGGTTCTGGTCTTCGATTGTAGAACCTTTGATATTTATCTGTCGATAAGTAATTTCAACGTGTTTGAGATTTTACGAGCTTTAAAGGATTTGGAAATTTTTAGAAATTTTTTTTTATTTCCGCATTTGATGATTTGGAAATTTTTAAGGTGCATTTGGAGGCTTGCAAACTTGAATGGTTTGGAAAATTTGGAGATTTTAGGAATTTTAAGAATTTTTGGGATTATAGGAATTTTAGGAATTTCCACGCGTTGCATTTCCACGCGCCATAATTCCACGCGGAAAAATTTCTACGCGCCGTAATTTCCACGCGTTGTATTTCCAAGCGCCATAATTCCACGCGCCAAAATTTCTACGCACCGTAATTTCCAAACGCATTCAAAACTAACCAATCAGACTTTTCGTTAACGCAACGCGGAACTTTGAATATGTTGAACAACGATCGATCACAGAGAATGTAGACGTAGAAATGTCAGAGAGTTTGACAGAAAATAGACAGCGATTCCATCGAATATATTATTCAACGCAGAGCGAGCTGCTCGTCTGGAAAATTCACGGGCCGCTTTAATTGGCTTAATCCTTGCACCGAGATAAGGGTAAATGAGAGTGATAAGGGTCGTAGAATAATCATGATCCTTGCACGTTTTGGGCTACCTTATTAAGGAAAATAAAAATTTACCTTCACTTTAATGTCAACCGAAGTGAAATTTCAATTTTGCAATGGTGGTTCTAATCGGCGTGAATTCGTTGATTTAAGGACCTCTAATTTCATTCTGTTAGTATGGCTATTAAAATTAAGAAATTAGTTGGGAAAGTTGGTGGAAAACTAAGTACTTTGAGATTCTTCACTGGAGTTAATAATTAAATTATGCTAAATTTGATGATCTTCTTGTTAAATAAATTAGATGAAAACAACATTGTTTCGCCTTTTAGACTAATTGTTTTATTTTACGTAATTTCTGCGCGCCATAATTCCACGCGCTGTAATTTCCAAGCGTTATAATTCCACGCGCTGTAATTTCCACTCGTTATAATTCCACGCGCTGTATTTCCACGCTTCGAAATTTCTACGCACCGTAATTTTCACGTATCGTAATTACTACGCGCTGTATTTTCTACGCGCCATAATTCCACGCGCTATAATTCCTCGCGCTGTAATTTCCACGCGTAATAATTCCACACGCTTTATTTCCATGCTTCGAAATTTCTACGCACCGTAATTTTCACGCGACTTCATTCCTACGTGCTGTATTTTCTACGCGTCGTAATTTCCTCCCGTCATAATTCCTGCAGGTTGTAAATGTATTCGCCGTAATTGCGCATTTAATTGAAGTAATTAATCAAATTCAAATAAAGAACAAATAGAAATATAATTACAATTTATCCGAATGTCCAAAGATAATGAATCGGAAATGTCCGATATATAGGAGGATTTAGACTGAATCGGAAACGGTAACCAGAGAAAAAGTATCGAATAGAAGGCCGGTTAGAGGCTGTTCCGAACGGTCCAATCTTATTTTATGGGGATAGGGAACGAGAGGTGTTTAGGTTTATAGATGACGGCAGATAGGTGAGCGAGTTTAACCCCGTTTTAGCGGTAGAAAAACACCTTTTGCCCTGGGAGGTCCACGGGCGTTGAGATTTTATCGCGTAACTATTGGGCGGTTACGGTGCACGAACATCGAACCAAGTTTAGCATACACACCGCCTTCTAATACGTTCACCACCATTCGACCACCATGGTGTCGAGTAAACAGCCTCGTTGCTTTTACGACTCGTCACGTGCCTTGAGAAAATTACCACTGTATTTTTTTTTTCGAATTAAACAAAAGTGGATGAAAATTGAATCATTCTTTGTTAAAATCATCCCCATTCATTCTTTAATTAAAATTATCCAATTCATTCTTTGATTAAAATCATCCCCGTAATTTTTTATTTTGTTTGAAGAAATATTCTGATCACAGACAAAATTTGTATTTATTTTCATTTGAGAGAAAAGTGTTTTTAAATGTGTTTTTAAATGATACATGAGGTATGGGGTTGAAATTTCCATAGTCATTGTATAAATATTTTCAATGTTTCATTTTGTTTAATTACTTTTTACCTGATCTTACATTTATAGTATGCTCAAAACACAAAAGCAATAAACAAATGAAATTGTTCTTTGTTACAACAAATAACGGAGTTGAAATTTGTATACTCAGAATGCATAATTCTATACAATTATACTCGACAGTATTTTCATTCATCCCATCAAGTATAATCCTCGAATATTAATTATAATTTCGAAGCACTGTAAAAAGGACTTAAAGTAGAAACAGTCGAAAAAAGTCGAGAGACGAATTAATTTGAACGATCTTTAGAACAGGGTGGCAAGGATTAATTTTTCCTAATAATATTTTATTAAGGGAGGAATAAATTGGAAGGAACGGTATTTCCATTACGGCGATTAAGAACGTTAATGAAGTTAGAAAAGAAAGGTAACTTTTCTCCACCTTGAACATCTAAATGCTAACTAACCTGTCTTATCTTTTTTCAATCTCGTTTTTATTCCTTTATATAATATGTCTCTGAAAATATTTCCATAGAATTATTTCTATTTTGTTCATTTATCTTCATTTAATAGCGTTCGTTGATGAGTTTTCGAATAAGGTATTGATTGTATCAGTCGATGTTAATGTAACGTGGGTGGCAAAAACGCGAAAAATCAATTAATTCAGCATATCGACCATCTGAAGTCTATTCTGTGAACAAAATAAATAACGTAAAGACTTTTCGCATTTGGTGATCATTGTCACTTTATTGATCAAAGTTTTTATATGGAATGAGTCAGAAGTAATGTTTATTATGACTTGTTACCTATTTATTGTGTCAGGAAATATTTTCAATAAAAAATTGTAGGGCCACGCTCTGTAATTTTCACGGGCCATAATTTCCATGCGTTGTATTTCCACGCGCTGTAATTTCCACGCGTCGTCATTCCACGCGCCATAATACCACATTCTGTAATTTCCACGCGTCACTATTCCACGCACCGTAATTTTCACGCGCTGTATTTCCACGCACCGTAATTCTCACGCGCCATAAATCCACGCGCCGTATTTCCACGCGCCATGATTCCACACTCCGCAATTTTCAAGTGCCGTATTTCCACGCCTTGTACTTCCACGCGCCGTAATTTGCACGCGCCATAATTCCACGCGCCGTATTTCCCCGCATTATATTTCCATGCGCCATAATTACCCACTCCGTAATTTTCACGCGCTCTATTTCTACTCCCTGTAATTTCCACGCGTCATAATTCCTTGCTCCGTAATTTTCACGCGCTCTATTTCTACTCCCTGTAATTTCCACGTGACATAATTCCTTGCTCCGTAATTTCCAAGCGCGATATTTACACGCATCGAAATTTCTACAGTACGCTCAAAATATGGGATTGAAATATCCATAGTCATTCTATAAATATTTTCAATGTTCCATTTTGAAATTTTTGAAATGAAATTTTTTTTTGTTTCAATAAATAATTGGGTTGAAATTTTCATAATCGTTGTATAAATATTTTCAATATTTCATTTTGAAATTTTTTGAATGAAATTTTTCTTTGTTTCAATAAATAATGAGGTTGAAATTTGTATACCTACTCAGCTCCCTAATTTCTACGCATCGTAATTCTTCTCAACCGAATCCGACATTTGCAAATTTCTTCCTGTCTGACGCCCTCAAAGCAGTTAATTAGTAACAGTCCAGTTAAATCGGTTTTCGAGATCGATCGAAACAATCGCTACGGTAGGAAATGGGGTTCCTTAAGTAGCTCACGACCATTTATCAGTAGGCTCGCGCACTTTTATGCAATCACGCGTATCAATGGTGCACCTTCGTCGACGGAGGTTCAACACGAACTCGAACCGGCAGCTCGATGCATTAAATCAATCCACCTCCTTCTACCGATGGATCGTTTTTCATTAGACTTCGAACCTCCGGGAGTGTTTGATTCATACCGGCTCTTGGTAAAGAGCGTTGATTATCGTACTCGTTCGCAGGAAGGGTGTGCGTCATTCAACAGGATAAAATGATAAGTGAACCTCTTCGTTTTTCACGCCTGTGTTCGAGAACGTTGATCGGATTTATTGCACGTTCTTGCACGCGATACCTAACGCTTCGAGTTGTGAACGAGTACTTGCTTTTGAGATGAATGATGCTTTTTGTTTGGCGCAGGGAAATTATGGTATGAGGGTCACATTAAGCTTTGTATTTTTATGTGATAGTATCGTAATTTTACGAGATGAATTTTGTATATTTCTGCGTGAATTTCTACGTGACGAAGTTGTATGAGTTGAATTTTGGTGCATGGAAGTTTGACGCATAGAAATTCCATGAATTATATTTCTGTGTGATGGAAATTCGGTGTTTTGTAATTTCAGCACGTTGTAATTCCACGCTCCGTAATTTCCATGCGTTATAACTCCACGCGCCGTATTTCCACGCGCTGTATTTCCATGCGCCATAATTCCGCGCTTCGTAATTTCCACGCGTCGTATTTCTACGCACCGAATTTCTACGCGTCAAAATTCTACGCGTTATAATATCTATGCGCCGTAACTTCAGCGCACCGTTAGTCAACGCCAAGTAACTCTACTCGGCATATCTCCACGCGCTATAGCTTTTCGCTTCATATATCCCCGCGCCATATTCGCACACCTCACTTCCCTACATCGTATCTCCACGCACCATAAAAAATTCTCAATAATATAAAATCAATTGAAAACCAAATCATCCTTGCAATAACCCCATCAATTTAATTTATCCCACATTTGAAAATTGTCGTCGTATGAAAAATAACAACGTAAATATATCTCACAGAGATTAAGAGTCATATTACTAACAATAAGTAACCACCCGGTAAATGTCCGGATGTTCGACATACGACCTCTAATAACAGGATCATAAATAAAAAATGTTATCTTAAGCGATGCACCGTGTAGATCGAAAACGAAGTATTGTTGAAAGTCGCCACAGAAGCGAGATTAGCTCGATGCCGGAGCATGATCTAATCTGTTTACACGAGCCACCTTTTAGCGAGGTTGCTGTTACACGCAGCCAAGACTCGATATTAATTCTTTCACACGTGGAAAATGAATTTGATTCACACTGAAGCGCAAAGTAGTGTCCCGTGTTCGAGTTGTTGAATTCTTTTTACTGGTAGTAGTAGGAACCGTGTGAAGATGCGTGTTTGTACAAGCAACCATAATCGGATATCGAGTTTTTTTATTCTTTCTTTATCAATATGAATGTGATTGATTGATGAGGTAGATTGAACTATTCTTTGGGGGTCTGTAAAAAATGATGCTCGAAGTAGATCCGGTGATTCGTAATTATGTAAATATGCCATGTTTTAATCCATGAATCATTCTTGTACCACATATGTTCATACATATAATAATGTACATATATGTTCCTTATTACTCTAAATTTATTTTTAAAAATATTTCAATGTATTGCAAGTGTTTGAGGTTATGATATAAATCATTCTTGTACCACATATGTCTACACATATAATAATGTACATATATGTTCCTTATTACTCTCAATATATGAATCATTCATGTACCATATTGCTGTTACAAAAACATTGAATTTTTCTTTAATCACAAATAATTTTGTAAGGCCATTAAAATTATTTATGTAACATTAAATATCATTTACATGACCTAGTAAATTATACTCAGTTTGAATGATTACTTCCCTTACATGTTTAGAGCGCAGTAAAAAATTACAGGGAATAACAAGGTGTTCGACATCGTTTAATTCTTATCTAAACCACTTGATTGGTCGCGTGCCATATCTCGATTAACGTCGCCGGTCCACATTAATTCTGGTAATTAACTTAGTATCGCCTCGACACGATCCGAATTGCCGTATCGACACGGAGTTCCAAGAAACTTCCGATGGTTCGATCAAAAACGCAACTTCGTAATTGAATCGATCGTGACTCGATTAATGATACGTCGCTCGTATTAATTGCTTGGTCATATTACGATCGTGAAAGGACTTATAGAGCTTCAATTATACATGTATAATTGTAATATATATTAAATTCTGGTATTTATTTTATAATAGCAAAGTATAGGTGCAATGCAGAGATAATTTATGAATACATAAGATGAAATTTGAAAGAAATATCTCGAATGATCGAATTCTTAAGTCCTCAAATTTTCATATGACCAAATTCTCAAATTCCTTATTTCGCAAATGACTATACCCTCAATTCCCCAAATTCTAAAATCTCCAATTTCTCAAACTCCAAATTCTCAAATAAACAAATTGAAAATCCCCTAATTCGCAAATGACCAAATTCTTGAATCTCCAATTTCTTAGATGACCAATCTCTCAGTTCCCCAAATTTTCAAACTCCCAATTTTTCAAATAACCACATTCTCAAATCCCTAATTTCTCAAATGACCACATTCTCAGACCCCAAATTCAAAATCTCCCAATTCTCAAATTTCCAATTTCTCAAATCCCCCAATTCTCAAATTTCTAATTTCTCAAATTTCCAATTCCTCAGATAACCAAAATCTCAGATCCCTAATTTCTCAAATCCCAAATTCTCTAAAAATCAAATTCGAAATCCCCCAATTCTCAAATTCCCAATTTTTCAAATCCCCCAATTCCCAATTCCCCAAACCCTCAAAAACTCCCAATCTCTCAATTCCCACATCCCCAAATCCCAAACACAAGAAACCTACTTCACCCATAATTAATAATTTCCCCAATAAATCATCAATCCAATATTAATTCAGCATCGACGACATAATCGAAGCGTTTCAAATGCTTCGACTACTTTGTCGCGAGTGAACGATAACTACATACAGCAGAGAGTACATATTATATTACTATCAAGATAATAACGGTGATCAGTTAATCGATCACAGCAGCTCGATCACTATAATTTTCTCTGTCTTTTTTTTCTCCTCTTTCCGAAGATAAACCATACACGGTCGGCAAACGCGCTAGGTGGTCGATTGGCTAATCATAATGATCGGGAGGATGAATAATGACTTTCCAGTTTCAATAGGAAGCCCCTACCAACTATTACGGCTTGATCAATTTCGAGAGGAAATTATGGTCTCTCGTATATTTTGAAATTTCCTCGTTAATGATCGGCTCGTATGATTGCGCGTAAATGCTGCGGTTCGTTTACGCAACCCTAAAGAACTCATTCACTTGTAACCAATAATTCTTACAATCTTATATTTTCATCGATCTTGTCAATTGACCTATTCGATATATTGTAACGTCGTAAAACCTATATGCATTTAAATTATTGATAAAATAGCGAGGTTCCCAAAGTACTATTTCCTAAAATTTCTAAATCCACAAATTGTTGTATTTCCAAATTCCTACATCCACAAATTTCAAATCCCAATATTTCTGGATTTTCAAAGTTTTCGATCTTCAAATATCTAAATCCCCAAATTTGTAATTTCGCAAATCTCTACATGATCAAATCTGGACATCCCCAAATCCTTACATCCTCGAATCCCTGCATCCCCAAATTCCTACGTCTCCACATCTCTATGTCCCCAAATTCCTTCATCTTCAAATCTCTAAATCCCCAAATCCAAACATCTCCACATCCCTAAATCCCCAAACTCTAACATCCCTAAATTTTTGTGTCTCCAAATCCCTATCTTGCATCTCAAAATCTCTATATCCCCAAATTCCCACATTTCCAAATCCCTTTTCCCCGTAATTATTTACTCATTTTCCTGCTTTACATTTTCTGCATTCTACTAGATTCACTTTCATACTCTTCAGAGTAAGTACTCAATCAACCAATAAACATCGAAGTCATTATAAGTTTCCTCGTTTACCTGAAGTATGAATGTTATTCTCTGAACGATTTATAAGCACAGATAAATTTGCGAGTAAAGTGTTCTTTCGACGTTAACGAACCGAACCTTGACCAGAATCTAATCAAGTCGGCTAATAACAAGCCGGTAAGCGCAACGTCATGCTCGTAAAATCCATAAGCGGTGTATCTTTGCATCGCTCTGCTAATCCTGATCCGTACGAGTTCATTTTCTGATGGGTCGACGCGTCTGGCGTTAACGTTTAATTACAGGGCGGCGTAGGCGTCCAAATTTATCGGTAATAAAGCTCGTCAGACATTGGACCGTTTTATTTGACGTTGCACCTATTTCTTCGCCGTATGATTCTTAATATAACATCTTCCACAACGTCTAATGCAACATCTTAATCTTTTGCACTTCTATGTTCACATCATTTCTAGTGCACATCACATTTCTCTTATATTGTAAATAATTCAGATAAATACGTTGTCTGAATCTATGTACATGTGGCAAGGATATGAGAATAAGGATTTGATCCAATCTGTAAGAAACTACCCGAAATTTTGTGAAGCGAAGTAAATTGAAAGTATAATGGCACAGTTAATGACTTTCTATTCTTGCAAGGCGTGAAACGTACTATTCACTGCCAACTTTCACAATCCTTCACAAATTCAGACACCATCAATCATGAAAGATTCAATTAAACGGAGGAACGTACGGTCACTTAACACGTGATTTCATCAATTATGATCGGCGACGGGTGCTAGTCGATTAAGTTTAATTGAATCGGAGGAATTTAGGTATTTAGAAATTTAGGGACTTGAGAATTTAGGAATGTAAGAGCTTATAAATTTGGAGATTGAAACATTTGGGAATTTACTTTGGATATTTAGGAATTTGGGAATTTTAGGACCTAGAGAAATGAGTGTGCGGATAATTATGAATTAGATATTTAGAAATTTGAGAATTTGGGAATGTGGGGATTTGGGGAATTTAAGATTTGGGGAATATGGAATTTGGGGAATTTGCGATTTGGGGAATTTGGGATTTGGGGAATTTGGGATTTGGGGAATTTGGGATTTGGGGAATTTGGGATTTGGGGAATTTGGGATTTGGGGAATTTGGGATTTGGGGAATTTGGGATTTGGGGAATTTGGGATTTGGGGGATTTGGGGAATTTGGGATTTGGGGAATTTGGGATTTGGGGAATTTGGGATTTGGGGAATTTGGGATTTGGGGAATTTGGGATTTGGGGAATTTGGGATTTGGGGAATTTGGGATTTGGGGAATTTGGGATTTGGGGAATTTGGGATTTGGGGAATTTGGGATTTGGGGAATTTGGGATTTGGGGAATTTGGGATTTGGGGAATTTGGGATTTGGGGAATTTGGGAATTTGGGATTTGGGGAATTTGGGATTTGGGGAATTTGGGGAATTTGGGATTTGGGGAATTTGGGATTTGGGGAATTTGGGATTTGGGGAATTTGGGATTTGGGGAATTTGGGATTTGGGGAATTTGGGATTTGGGGAATTTGGGATTTGGGGAATTTGGGATTTGGGGAATTTGGGATTTGGGGAATTTGGGATTTGGGGAATTTGGGATTTGGGGAATTTGGGATTTGGGGAATTTGGGGAATTTGGGATTTGGGGAATTTGGGATTTGGGGAATTTGGGATTTGGGGAATTTGGGATTTGGGGAATTTGGGATTTGGGGAATTTGGGATTTGGGGAATTTGGGATTTGGGGAATTTGGGAATTTGGGATTTGGGGAATTTGGGATTTGGGGAATTTGGGATTTGGGGAATTTGGGATTTGGGGAATTTGGGATTTGGGGAATTTGGGATTTGGGGAATTTGGGATTTGGGGAATTTAGGATTTGGGGAATTTCGGATTTGGGGAATTTCGGATTTGGGGAATTTCGGATTTGGGGAATTTCGGATTTGGGGAATTTCGGATTTGGGGAATTTGGGATTTGGGGAATTTGGGATTTGGGGAATTTGGGATTTGGAGAATTTGGGATTTGGGGAATTTGGGATTTGGGGGATTTGGGGAATTTGGGATTTGGGGAATTTGGGGAATTTGGGGAATTTGGGGAATTTGGGATTTGGGGAATTTGAAAATCCACGGAATTTGGGAATCTAAAGATTTCCGAATCTAGAGAATTTGGGAAGCTGGGGATTTGGAAATCTAGGGATTTGGAAATCTAAGGATTTCGGAATCTAGAGAATTTGAGAATCTAGGGATTTGGAAATCTAGGGACTTGGGAATCTAGGAATTTCAGAATCTTGGGAATTTGGGAATAAAATCCCCAAAAGTAATGCTGTCTCTCACAAATTTGAAAATTCAAAGAAAAACATGACCCTGTTCATGTTCCCATTTCTATAACTCAGCAATGATTTTCAAATTGCTCACGTTCTCCACAAGAAACACCGTCCATGTTTCGGTACTCCGCAGCTCGTTGAAAACTATCGGCACATGTTTGAACGAGAAGAAAGGCAATCGAAAAATGGTTCGTGTCCTCGAAATAAAGGAAAGTCCCTTCTGGAGAACTACAATTTAATTGTAGCCGCGTTTCCGCCCGAAAACGGATACCCACTTTCTGACATTACCGTACAAGCCGGAACTTTTATAACAAGCCCACACCGCGGCTCGTCCGCTTTTCCACCGCACGTACACCTCGTTCCAGGAAATTTCGAGCCTCTCTTTCTACAGCCGACGACCTGGACCAACCGGGTGATCCATATTTCATGAAAGCCCGCGATGTCGCTCGTTGCGTAATGTATTCTTGTAGAAACAATCGCGATTGGCTCGAATTTATTACGACAGACATTTTATGTACATGTAGATGGAGTAAGGAAAGTATTTCTTGTTGGGGATTTATTCGGTTACGCATTTTGACATTTTGGAATGTTCTTGTTTTTGAATTTGAGGGGGCGTGAAGTTTCAAATAATGGAATTCTCACATTTTTGTTTGAAAGTAATTTGAGGGAATTTGAGGGTTTGAGAGTTTGAGAGTTTGAGAGTTTGAGAGTTTGAGAGTTTGAGAGTTTGAGAGTTTGAGAGTTTGAGAGTTTGAGAGTTTGAGAGTTTGAGAGTTTGAGAGTTTGAGAGTTTGAGAGTTTGAGAGTTTGAGAGTTTGAGAGTTCGAGAGTTTGAGAGTTTGAGAGTTTGAGAGTTTGAGAGATTGAGAGCTTGAGAATTTGGAAATTTGAGAAAATGGAAATTTAAGAGAATGGAAATTTGAGAGTTTGGAAATTTGAGAATTTGAGAAGAATAATTCTATTTGAGAATAATTCCCCAATTCCCAAACCTCCAAATTCCCCTTCCTCAAACTCCAAAATCCAAAACCCTAAAAATCTCAATATTTCTAATTTTACAATATTTCAAATTTCACCCCTATTAACGTACCCCTACTTTTATTGTTTCAGATATGCCTGCTAGGCCTCGTCGTCAGCGACAACAGCACTATAGGTGATTCGAACATCGAAGATGTTTCGGAGGTATCAGAAGCCAACAACAACCTCGACATTGACTCAGGAGATCAAGTAAGAGTTTTAAACATCTATGTTCCACACGAAAGTTCCGGGAGAATTAAAATTAAGTATGTAAATTGCTTGCTTCAAAATCATACACACTGCTATTCGAGTTAGTGCTTTGTGTTGCTCAAACAACTGTAGATAGACGAGATGCATCGTATTGGTGTTTTGATTGTCTTCCTAACTTCAGGTTGCCTAAGCAAAGCAATCGAAACACCGGCGAAACTTGAAATGTCATAATTACTAATTCAATTAGTTGCGAAAGCTTTCGGTGAATTATATCACCTTCCGTTATTGTTAGGCTTTTACATGTATACGTATAAACAAGTTACATACTTAATTAGGTAAAATACAAAATAGCTAGTAAATAACTAGTAAATAGCTAGTTAAATAGCATCAATGTTACTTAAATTATATTGAAGTCATTTAACATGTTGACTATTAGAAATAATTGACATGATCAGACTTCTTATGTACATATTTACAAATTTATCTAGTAAAGACTTAATAATTTCACATATTAATTTTTTTCATGTATGTTGAGTAATTTAATTGGAGGTCCTGAGTCAAACAACCATTTTACACAAATAAGTGATACATAATGAGAAATAATATGATGTAAGTCATGTGAGTTTCCATGTATCATGGATCGTAACCATGTATCACCCAAAACTAAGCAACGATTACACTATACAAGTTCGATTTGCTCGTGTTATATCGTCACAGGTTGAATTTCCACGCGATATATCGCCACACGTTTCAGTTCACCTCGCGTTGAATTGCCTCGTGTTACATCGCCACTCGTTTTTTATTTCTACGCGTTATATCACCACACCTTGTATTGCCACACGTTTCAGTTTTTACGCGTTGCATTGCCGCGCGTTATATCGCCATTCGGTTTAGACTTCTACACGTTGTATTACCACGCGATACATCGCCATGCGTTGTATTGCCACTCGTTTTAGTTTTCCACGCGTTGTATCGCCACGCGTTATGTCGCCACTCCGTTTAGATTTCTACGCGTTATATTTCCATGTGCTATATTGCCACGCGTTATATTGCCACATGGTATATTACTGCGCGTTATATCATCACGTATCTTAGATTTCTATGCATTATATCGCCACACATTGCATCGTCACGCCATTCGAGTCATTGTATCGCCACTCGTTATATTGCATGCGTTATATTGCCACGCGACATATTGTAAGTCACGTGAGTTTCCATGTATCACGGATCGTAACCATGTATCACCAAAAACTAAACAACGATTACACCATAAAGCAAAGGTCACAATACCACGTACCTTGCAGTATCGAAACCGTGACAAATCGAAGTAACGATCTGCTTCGAACGCAAACAAGTCGCGTACAATCGTATATTTCATCCGTTTTTCGCGTTCCATGCTTTCGTACCTGTGGATTTCAAAAAGAATAAGGGACATTGTCGGCGGAGCTGCGGGAAAAATAAACAGCTTTATTCATGTCAGCCAGCCGGAAATAGGTCGCAGAAACCGTAACATCCAGCATGAAACCACGGGCAAAAGCTCCCTCCTCTTTTCTCCGACATTTTATATATTTTTGTTGTTTTCCCCTGGCGAAACACACGGTGCACGCCGGTGTAAAGTCTTTTACGCCTGGCGAGGCCTCCTCGTTGCTCTTTCGTGCTCTGTTTAGCCGACGACGCGAAGCTTCGTCAACGGGGTCTTCCGGTTCGCCATCTTACCAGCAACTCGACTAATCTCAAGATGACGTTACGGACGCACTCTTCCGGCGCTTTTTTTCCGGAACGCTGTCGCGAAACGACACGGAAATGGACCGAGAGCTTCCCTTTTAATGGACGTTCACCTTTCCAGTCTCTTTCACCTCTTTGCTTCGACATAATTTCGCTTTAAATTGATTCTTTAAAAGAATTGCATTTTTTATTGGAATTCATTTGAATCATGGGACTCGGGTTAGTTTGTATAACTTATAGGTCCATTGGAACATATCATTTCGCGTTAAAATTAAATCATTTGCATTTTTTATTGGACCACATTTTGGGTTAAACTGTAACTTTATATTTTTATAATCTCTATAATTTATACAATTTTTTAAATTAACATTATATTTGAGGGTTCGCTATTAGATTGGGAATGAAGTAGAAAAAATAAGTGACAGATGACGTTAACTGAATTACTTTATCTTGATAATGGAAAGAAAATAATCTTTGATTGTTGAAATCATTTCCTTTTCATCCTTTCAATTATAACCGTCTCGCCCATCCGCTCGACAAATTCATGACAGGAAAGCATCTCAAAATACTACTTATGGCACACCAATTTCAAGCTTAGAGTATAATAAAAGCGACTACTTAAAAGTTTCGTTAATATTCCCAAAACAGATTGTCTGACTCTTCGTCAAAGCAGAGGTATAAACTACTGAAACTGCAAAAACATTCGCGTCTGTCCTAACGAGTTTGTATTGACAACACAGACAAAGTATTTATTTTACACACTCATTTTCATCGAGCCTTAATCTACAAATTGATATGCAGTAAGCATAATTTAACTTTTACTTCAATTCGTACTTAGCAAGTGTTCAACGTCCGCAACCCTTAATTGCACTAAAATTTGAGCGCACGGAAATCGTACGGAATGCGACAAACAATAGTCGGAGACCCAAGAGGAATTCGTGTACCCGTGTCACGATGCAAGATCGTCGCCATTTGTGAAACGATCCTGGTAAATCGCTGGAGGAAGAGACGACTGGTTTTACGCGCGATAGGAGGACTTCCGGTCGCGTCGGAGCGAAATAAAATGGCGCAAAAGGAAGGGTGAAGTTGAAGGTTGTAGCGGGTGCCAGGATCGTAAAACTGGTCGCAGGTTTTTTGAACGTTTCGCGCCGCCACGGTTTACGGATGCACGCCGCGAAACTCGACAGGCGTGACGACACTTCCGGTCGCGGCGATGAGGAGGAGGGGATTTAATCGCGTCAACGCGGGGAAACAACGTTGTAAAGTTTGCGCCACGAGAGACACGGAGCGTTACGATTTTTCCAGCGTGCTGGTTGAATTAGGATGGATGAACTCGCCAGAGAGAAATTTCTCATTTTTACCAGCTTAATTTTCGTTTCATTTTCGTTCGCTTTTTCCTCTTTTCATTTTATTCCATTTTTTCCTTTTCAACGCCACGGTGGTCGCTTGTGAAACTGTTCCTGTTAGAATATTCAATTTATATCAATTGTTTTTATAGCGAATGTAAATGTACATTTGTGTGACCTACAAATTTTTGATTGCAAGCTTTCCATACGTAATTATGTCACACACAAAGTTTTGATAGGATATTTCGTTCAAACTATAACGAATAATTTTCTAAGTTTTTACAAAATTATTGTAGAAAATTTGCAAATTACAATAACACGTATTTTCGTTCAGTTTTTTAATTTACCACATGTTTCCATCTGTCGAACTTTTCAAAGTTTTAATTAACAAGTATGCGTATATTCACGTGGATATCTGAATGAAAAAATTTCAAGCATCCATAGAATTTTGTTACAGATCAGCTTCAATTTTAACGGTATTCAGAATTTCGTTCTACAGTTCCCAGCTGTGTAACCAAATTGAATTCGCAAGGTAGATCATCAGTCCCTATGATAATCAACGTGCTAACGTACGATTTCGTGCCGACAGTTCGACAGAATCCCTTTCAGAAGGTTTCTTTCGTATTCAGTGCAAAGGGAGGGAAGTTTTAATTCATTTTTCCGACGGATCGAAAATTAGTTAAGCGGCGAGCGAGTTAAAAGGGCGGAACTTTGAAAGGGATGAAAATTGTCGGACTGACCTACATACAAGCGACCAGTGTTCTTCCTCTTTTTTTTCCTCCGTGAATAAGTTCATTGTTTCGTGTGAACTCATTTAATTAATGGACGATTCCCGGGATTACGATTAATAACGCAAAAATAACTCGGCACACCGAATTTATCATCGGCTGCCCTTGATTTTAACAAATGCTGTTTGAATTTGTCGCGCCACAATGGAACTCCACAAAGTTTAAAACGTGCATTTATACGATAAAAGTACATTTTATAAACGCGACAATCCACGAGTTAACAATTGCTTTTTTTAATACAAATACTTCTGATCGATTCGTATTATTCTACGTAATAAAATTTGAAATTATTTTAAATTCGAGAGTGAAATACGTCATAGAAATTTCAAATATCTCACGAAATATTTGCTGTTCATAATCGAGGCACGTAACAAAATTTGCAAAAAATACTGCACTTAAATGTACAAATTGCATTTTTTAAATTTATATAAATTTTTAATTACATCGGATGTAAATTTTTACGCTGCAAATATGTAGAACGCTCTTCAGAAAGTTTCCGTAGAAAATTTAGGCGATGATTACCATCGTCATGATTAAAAATCAACAAAAGGGCCGCACGAAATTGCCAGCGAATTCCAGGTTTAAAGTAGCAGTGTAGCTGATAGTAAAGTAAAGGAAAAGTATCGATTTAAAGGTTTCGAGCAGTAGAGCGATATTCAAACCGCGTTTCGGGTCCAACAAGAAATATGAAGAAGCGTTACACGTGTATCGACTGCGGTGCATCGCGTTCCGTTTCGTCTCGTCTTACCACGATGGAAACTAGGCCAGCGTTACAGCCTCTGTGTGCTCGAAGCTCTCAAGAAAAGTGGAAATTCCTCGGCGAACACGAGAAGAACCTGTCAACGCGACAAAAAAAAGACTTGGCTAACACGGAATGTCTTTAGGATCGCGATAAAAACAATTCCCTCGTAAATTTTTATTCGATTTATTCGCTTACGTGGCTTCTTCGAAGGCATTCTTGAAATTCATCAGTACTTTCAATTATTGAGAACTACTTTAACTATATGTGCTTCGTTATATTGCCTTGTTGCAGTTTTGTACAATTTTTGCACAAGATTTTTTAAGGGTGGTCTTAAATTAAATTAATGTCATATGTTTTTGTAGTTTCAGTAATTTATACCTTTGCTTTGACGAAGAGTCAGACATTTTGTATTGAGAATATTGATGAAACTTCTAGATAATCGTTTTTATTATACTCTGAGCTTTAAATCAATGTACCATAAGTGGTATTTTGAGATACTTTTCTGTCATGAATTTGTGTCAGACCTTGCACGTTTCAAAATCGATCTCCTAATACACAGTAATGTAACACAATGACATTCTTCGCTGCGCTTGGAGATCAGTCATTCGGTGTCGGGAATATTGATGAAATTTTTAGGTAGCCATTTTTGTTATATTCTAAGCTTTAGATCAATGTGTCATAAGTGGTATTTGGATATACTTTTCTGTCATGAATTTGTGCCAAACGTTACAAGTTTCGAAATCAGTCTCTCACACTAACACAACGCAGCCATATTGATAATCAGCCATTTTACATTAAAAATATCGATAAAGCGCTTAAATAGGCATTTATATTAAACTTTAAGCTTTAATTCGATGTATCATAAGCGTCATTTTACGACACTTTTCTGTTATGAAATCATATCAGATTTGAAACGTGCGATTTGATTTACGGAAACGTCTGTAAAGCGATAAAAGAAAATAGCACGTCAGAAATAATGTCCGACAGAAGAAGTAGTACAACGCCATTAATTCTCCGTACTATCAGTAGCTGTATGAAAATAACCATCTGTTTGAGCGTGTTAAAGATGTTTTTTCATCAATGGGAACATCAGCGGTGTAAGAATCGAAGGGAAACTGTTCTTTGATTTATGATACAATCACGCTGAGGGAGGAGTTACGAGATGGTTAACGTGAAAGGATGAAGAGGAAATGATTACTTCAAAAACCAATGGATCAGAATTGATTACTGTATAAAGCTTGCTTGCTAAAAGGGCGGTATGCAAAATGAAGTATCAAACTAAATCATTTTAATTACGCAGATTTTGGGCAAAGCGTAAGACTACTGGTAATTAAACGCGAATTGAACGAATTACATTTGAAAAATTTTGTAATTTCCAAACTTCAAGTATTTTTCATTCGGTAATCAAATTTGTAGATTCCTAAATTTTTGCAGTTGACAGTTTTTAAATTTATAATTTTTTTAATTCGATAATGTACAAATTTATTAGGTTGTAAATTTATAAAGTTGACAACTTAAATTTGTGAGAATATAAATTTATAAAGTTGACAATTTCTGAATTTACAAGATTGTAAATTTGAATATAATTTATGAGAAACTTGTAAATTTTAATGTAATCTATGTGAAACTTCACTGTATTATTTATGATAAACTTCACAATAGAAGACGTCAGATCGCGTTTCATATCAATTTCCGAATGAGCGTACAAAGTATGTTTCTGAACAGGCCACGGATTATTTTAATTAATCAAACGTATCGGATAAGGGAGTTTGTCACGCGAAAAGAATCGCAGACGTGATTGATGAATGCAAACGCGATTTCTACAACGGATCGCAACAACAGATTACGAGACATTTAGAATGCTCGGCTTAACGGACGTATATCACCGAATGCGCAATTCGCTTATCGTATTTTGAATGCACAAATCGCAATTTATGAACACGATCGCGCAAACCCTGCGAACTTTCCTGCGTACGTCTGTATCCTACAAGATGGTAGCTACGTTCACATATCGCTTTTAAATCCTGTTTATACTCGCATAAAAAACTTTTCTACGTTATCTGATAGCTGACTCATAAATTTATAACTTATGCTTGCTTCGATTCAGGCTTTAATTAATATTTCGAATTTTATTTACTATTTTTGATAGTTTATTATTTATAGTGTTGTTAGATTTCGAATGGTTTTTCAATATTCGTTCGTCTTTGAATTTCACTTTAGGTATCTTATTGTATTCTAACTATCAGATGTTCAATTATCTAACCTCCAGTATATGAAAGTATTCATTTAATCTCCTTATGTTAATATTATAATCTCTGAGGAATTTCTGAAAATAGACAACGTTCATTCATCTTTAAATTTTAGTTTGGACACCTTATTGCATTCCAACTATCGGATGTTTAATTATTTAACCTCCAGTGGACTAACACATTCATTTAATCTTTTCATCTTAAGATTCCAATCTATGAAGAATCTTTGAAAGTGGATAGCATTCATTCAATCTTAAATTTCACTTTAGACACCTTATTGTATTTCAACTATCAGATGTTCATTTATCTAACCTCACGTACAAAGGCATCTAAACTCCAAACACCTAAATCCAAAACTGATTTTCCAGATCAAAAATACCACATCCTCAGCTTCAATGTAGTCCGAAAATGTTGACATACTTAGAAAGTTGGCATATTTCACGAATGATGAAAGGTAACAATAAACGAAGCGTCCATCGAAAATGCCTTCGATGACCCACTAGCAGTTGTCGGATGAAAAGTAATACCATTAAGTAAGAGCGTTATCTAGTGACATTTGTGTATATTGTTATTTCGGAGTTGTCAAGTGTTCAAATACTCGACTGTGTGCATTTCCTTTCCGAATATATTTCACTGTTTCCCCGTAATTGCATTGCCTGTCCCTGATTCGAGTGCAAAACTAAGTTCGCGAATGGCGGCCGCCCTACGGGTCTCGTCTCTGTGTTTCGCGAGCGAATTAGGATGTCACGGCTGTATCGAAATAACGTTTGTTTCGCTACGTATTTTTCGGGAATTCTCCGTGTCGCGTCGCGAATACCGAATCACCGAAACTTTCCGGAGTTGGAAAAATTTGGCAACTCGATTTGCCCGATACGACAGCCTGAAATTCGCCGA
The DNA here is from genome assembly GCF_050947335.1 of Megachile rotundata. Taxonomy (NCBI): domain Eukaryota; kingdom Metazoa; phylum Arthropoda; class Insecta; order Hymenoptera; family Megachilidae; genus Megachile; species Megachile rotundata. Next base: position 5,375,260 of record NC_134991.1, on the reverse strand, counting down.
AACATACACGCGAACCTCCAGAAACAGGCACGATGGATGAAATTGGTAATTGAAATTGAGGCGGGTCGCGGTTCGATTGATCCTGATTTCCTATGACGAACTTCCGCAAGTTTTGTCAAACATTTTTACGTACTTTCGCAACTGACGTTCTGAATAAACTGCGGAGACACAATTGGAAAAATTTGTCAATTTTATAAATTTGTCAAGAAGAACATAAATATATGGAGACGTAAATTTAAGTTTGTAAGACTTAGTCGTTCCTATAATTTTAATGAATTAAAAAATCGTCTGACATCGAATATTACAAACTCGTAAGAAAGGAAAATAGGTAGCAATGAAAACGAATCGTTATTCGATTAACCGTCGTTGAATCCGTAATTGAACAATTCCAGGATACACGAAGAACAAAGAAGTAACGTAATTAGAATTCTAATAAATTGTTGTTCAAGTGGCAATTTTATAGACGTCGGTAGATCTGATAACTCGATTTCTCCGATAATACACGATCGTGTGATTCCGAACGAATCCCGAATAGACGAACATCGAAGCGAAAGAACGGGAGTGAAAAAAGGGTAAAAAAAAGGACGTAATTGGAATCGCGATGGCTCGTTACTCGATTGGCTGTAATTCTACCCGAGGCTCTTCGGGTGAAAGTTTGAACTTCGAGGAAAGTTTTGATGAGCTTCATGTTAACACGAATTATTTGGATAATTGCCAAAATGGTTATTAGTGGAAATGGTCGTCGCCGTCTGGCAATTGTTTCGCCAAAAGTGTTCGCGCTGAATCTGCTCGCTGGAACTTGTAATTGCTTTATCATCGAACAACGTGCCACTCCCGATGCGCAAGAATTCATTTTAAACGAAACTTATTTCATTTAATTGCATAGAGACGTGGGTGGCTCATGGTGAAGGCGAAAATGTACGCAAGGATAGTTTCTTTGGTTTTATGGTATTAGAATTGGGGCATCGACGAATTTGCAATAGCAATCGATTTGCTCGCGTTATATCGCCACGGGTTAAATTTCCACGCGATGTATCGCCACAAGCTTCAGTTTACCTCGCGTTGTATTTCTATGCATTACATCGCCACTTGTTTTATATTTCTATGCGTTATATGGCCACGCGTTATATTGCCACGCGTTGTATCGCCACGCGTTGTATCGCCACGCGTTGTATTGCCACGCGTTGTATTGCCACGCGTTATATCGCCACGCGTTGTATCGCCACGCATTACATTGCTACGCGTTGTATTGTCACGCGTTGTATCGCCACGCGTTACATCGCCACGCGTTACATCGCCACGCGTTATATCGCCACGCGTTATATCGCCACGTGTTGCATTGTCACACGTTTCAGTTTTCCACGCGTTGTATTGCCACAAATTATGTCGCTACTCAATTTAGACTTCCACGCATTATATTGACAAGTGCTATATTGCCACGCGTTATATTACCATCTGCTATATTGCCTCGGTTGTATTGCCACGTATCTGATTGTTGGATTTTCATGCATTGTAGCGCCACAAGTTATATCGCCATGCGATTCAAGTTTGCCACTCGTTATATTCCCTCGCGTTATATCGCCACATGTTATATCACCAAGTGTTAGGTTTTAATGTGTCGTGCTATCAACTAATGTATCGCTAATAAAATATCTTTTATAAAAACTCATTTTTCATCAATACATACACGTACAAAATAATTTGAATGATTTGAAAATAATTGCAACAGAAAGAAGCATTCGTTTAATTGAAATAGCACCAGACATGTAATTATTATTTGCAATGGGAGTATATATTTGGAAACAAACAGAATACCGCGTTTAAAGCATATACGCCGTTGTGCCATCGCTATATTTCATATTGCATCATTTCAAAAGCGTACCTTTGTCTTTTGAAACACGGACGCTTCATTATCTGTAATCTGAAAAAAAAATAGGAAAAAAGGGGGACATAAAACACGCAACGCGGTATTTGTTCGCCGTTGCTCCGTCGTTGAAAAATACCGTCAGCGAAATGTTTGTTTCGAGGATTGAGATGGAATGTGGGTGCGTTTAACTAATTCCGAAAAAATAGTGGCTTAACGAAAGATTCATTTTAAAGGTGACTCTAACGAGGGGACATTTGTTGCGCTCAATTATCTGCGAAAATATGGAACAACTGCGAGCGGAAAGAATTGCTCGAAAGTTTTGTTCAATTTGCACTCGGTTTAAATCTTTCTGGTTGTTAGATATATTTTTGGTGATATTTACGAGTCGTTTACTTTTTCAATCCGGTCTTTTTTAATTATCTAATCACTTGTTAAATATTTAAACTTATGTGATGTTCTTCATTTCTCAAGCTTCCCAAATTCCTAACTTTATATATTGTCAAGTTTCCAAATTTGGGAGTTTGCAAAACCTGCAAGTTTCCGTATATCCAAATTTTTAGATACAGAATACGAAGTTCTTACATTTGCAAGTTTCTTTCAATTGCTAATCAATCGGACCTTTAAATCAGTGATCAGATAGGAAAAAGCCGGTTGGCAAGGGTTGAGAAATGGGAGGTCTGTGGGTACAATGGGTCAAGCAGGTTCTGTCCCAGTTGGAAAAATCTCCAATCTTCCGGAAGTCATGTTTCCCGCTAATTAATGACACGGTCGAATCGGGTGCGAGCAAAGGTGCCGGCACGACAGGAAGTCCCACTCGCGACGTCGAAAGAAGAAATTGGTTCGCCACAAAGAAAGTGCAAAGAGTGAAGAGTTAGGTAGCCGTGCGTGCCGTGACAATGAACATTCCTATCTCGTCGTCGACGTCGTCGTCGCTGCGACGAACGGCTCTAGTGGCCCTCTCGAGTAAGGGTGAAAAGCGTCGACGAAGCACTCGCTCCATTCTCCATCCAGTGTAGCCGGCTGTAATTGTCTAATTGCATTTAACGGGTGTTCGATTTGAAAGCTGGACGACTGGCTGCTTATAGGCTGCATCTGAGGCAATTCTTGCGTAATAGCGGTCGTTCTCTGCCGAATTACCGTAACCGATACTAATATCGTTTCCGCCGAAGATGCAACGGGATCTTACGGACTAAGCGGCCTGCGTTTACGGGTCGAACGATCGTTCCGGGGCGTAAAAATTTATAGAGGAACAACGCCTCGATCTGGACCCGTGCCTCGTTAAACGGAAAACTTGTTTTCACGAACGCTGGGCTCGCTGTTTTCGAATAATGCGAATATTCGGATACTCTTACTTTTGGTACATTGAACTGTGGAATAACCCTTGCTCTTATGTGGAGTCTGATGTCATTTGGAAGAAATAACACATTTCTATACCCTCCATTTCTACATATTCGTAGATTCATAAAGAAATTACTATATCGCTATACTATATACTATGTACTATTACTAAATTACTATATTCTATTTGTATTTACAAATTCGTAAATTATAAATTAATGTAAGGATAGCTATACTTCATAGAACTTTCACAAATATTATTATTGTCTGATTTCTTTCTTCACGTTCTCTAAAAAGACTCTAACAAAACGCGTCGTTACCGTAGATTTCACAAAGTTTTATGGGGAACGCATCCCTACTTTGCACTTTTGGGAAAAACACAAGCTTGTCTGGAAAATATCAATCAAGTCTCGTTCAAACCTGGTCCCAAAACACTCTGAGAGTGTCATTAACCTATGATGGACCTAAACCAATTCTGATCATTGTCAGAATTCTGAACAATTCTGATCATTCTATGTTGCGAGGTTCTTATATGCCTCAATTCTTAAATATACAAATTTCCGAATTCGCAAATTCTTAAATCTCCACATTCCTAAACCCCTAAGTTCTTAGGTCCCCAAAGTCAGGTATTGAAATTTCTAAATTCTCAAGTTTCTCAATTCCCAAATTCCTAAACCCCCAAATTCCCATATCTTCTAATTCCTATATCCCCAAATTCCTAAACCCCCAAATTCCCATATCCCCAAATCCCTAAATCCCCAAATTCTTAAGTTTCCAAATTCCTAAATCCCCAAATTCCTAAACCTCCAAATTCTCAAATCCCCAAATTCCTAAACCCCCAAATTCCCAGATCACCAGATTCTCAAATCCCCAAATTCTTATCCCCCAAATTCCCATATCTCCGAATTCTCAAGCCTTGAAATTCCTAAACCCCCAAATTCCTATACCTCCAAATTCCAAAATTCTCAAATTCTAATATCTCCAAATACCTAAATCTCCAAATTTCTAATTTTCCAAATACCTAAATCCCCATATTCCCATATATCCAAATATCTAAGTCCCCAATTTCCTAAACCCCCAAATTCCTCAATCCCCAAACTCCCATATCTCTAAATACCTAAATCCCTAAGTTATTAAATTCCCGAATCCCCAAATATTCACTCACATCTCTAAACCCCAAAATCTTAAATCCTGCACCCCTAAATTTCCTCCTCCCACCAGCATCCTCCCATTTCCAACTTCCCAAATTTGCAAATCCTCAAATCTTCCCACCCCCAAAATTAAAAATCTCCACCTTCCCAAATTATCACACAATCTCCCAAAATTCTCAAATACCAAATGTTCAATTTCAACATGATTCATCACAACGAAAAAGTAGTATTTCAAGTCCACAGAGGTACGCTAACCAATAGTGGTAGGACAGCCCCTCTGCCAGCAGAACCTGTATAGGGGCACTTGTGTGTGGAGAAGCACTTGTTCATACCTAACGTACAGTTTTCATCTGGAGAGACAGGGTTTCGCGAGACGACGCGAATATCGATCTGTCGCATTTTTGGCAAACGTGAATAGAGTTGAGGAAAAAGGAGAACGCGGAAGCTCGCGAGTTGGCCGACGATTAATTCTCCGGCAGGAGCTCTGAATACGCGGTGAACAGTGGACAATCGAAGTCTAGAATTTTTTTGGGAACAATCAAACGTTTTTGAAAAAAAAGGACAGAAAAACGTACACTCCCGTTCATAAATGGAACGCCTTAACATTTTATTATACTGTCGCGAAAATAACGCGTGAAGATGTTCGAAGGAAAGGAAGGAAAAATCACGGTACGAGACAGCGAGAGTCATCCGGCTCGTCGCGAGATGCCAAGAAACATTAAAGAAGATAAACGGCCGACGAAGTCGGTCTCATTCATAATTCATGCCGCTAATTTCTCATGGCTGTACGCCGCCTCTACGTTATTGCATTATCTGGAAAATCCTTGAATAATTCTCATCCGGCCGCGGCTCTTGCCACGAAACTTGGCCCGTTTTCCAACACCCTTCATCCCGCTGTTTTCTCGTTTCGTTTTTCAAATCTTTTCATCGAACGATCTCTTATCGTTATACAGACGCTTATACCTTTTATCCAAGCTTCTTTAGTTCTATCGAACTGAATTCAATCTGCTGTGTCAAATTAAATCGTCCATGTCAAGTGTTACGTCCCGGATGGTACCTTTGCTGAAGGTCCGGAATCGCTCTTGAATTGACAATCTTTTAGACCACGCGGTACGTGCGCCCGTCGTATGTCAGGGATCCCAGGGTGCACAAATATGCCACAGTACTTACCCGAAGCTTCCTCCTTAACTTTTACAATAGATTTCTCGTCTTGGATCCTTAGGTAGAAGATCCTCCACTATGATCTTCTTCACAGGTATATCAATAAGTAATAACTGATACTTAACGTCGCGGATAACTGGTCGTGGAGTAGGAGCTAGACAGGGTAGGTATAAGGTGCGTAGGATCTTACGTAGTTGGTATCTACGACCTCCTCGTCTTTGTCTCCCCATGAGCTGACTAAAAATGCAGAGGCATCAAACACATCATATGCGCACCGTGCGGCTATGTCTCGTACCACCGTGGCGATGTGGATTACCTATCTCGACTTCGCAATGTAATTGATCTCGTGCGGCTATGTCTCGCACCACCAGATCCAGCGTAATCGAGTATACGTATTTTAAATAATCAAAAGCTCTTAAAGAGATCTCGGGTTTATAGGAAATGATTAAAGGCGAATATAACTAAATATAAAATATATTCAATACTAAAGATGATGTCGGAATATAAACTAATACAATGAACTTAGAGTTATAATATAAATGAGACGCGTAATTTGGAGTTGGTAGGAAATGGGTGGAATTAAGATGGAAGCTAGCAGAGTCCAGCACGAGGGAATCGAACCCTGTGACTAGTCGGACCGCTACTGTTGCGAAGCTATTCGAACTGGGCTTTTATATTGCTCGGTGGTGTCAAAAGGGAAGATAAAGAGAGATTAGTTATGATCTGTTATTGTCTGGAGATTGCGTGATGTAAATAGAGATTCGCGGAATTAGATATGAATGTGCATAGCAGGATGTTTAGGTTAAGATAAAGGGGTGAACTTAAGGACCTAGGAGTAAAGGAATGTGAGACTTATGCTATCTTATTTATAACGCATGCGGGACTGTGTCTTATAACTAATTATGTCAGAAACGCAATATATATATGTATATATATAGTCCTTAAGCAACTAGATCAAACGTCGTCGCACGACGTCACACAAGTGAAGTCATCTACGTTCAGCATACATGTATCTACAGATATTTCTTGATCTACGTCTGGAATTATATTTGAAAGTAACACTATAGTATTTTTGGTTAAATTCAAGATTTCAGGGACTTGCATATTCTCAGATTAAAATGACTGATTTCAGGATTCACATTTTATATTACAAAATTTTGTTACAGTCTTGCAAATATTTTTTTATTGACACAATAGTTAGTTTTGACAAATTAATTCATACTCCATTATTTCAAGGAATTGTTCTATGTGATATTTCATGTATATTGCTTGTTTATTTAATAAAGTATTTATAGGCTGGTTCTAAGATCGATCTTTTAGCGAGGCAATAAATAAATTGATCTTTTATTACTTTTACAGAAATATGCAGGTAAAGGGTTGTATATGTGATTTCATGCTGCATTAATTTTCCTATTTTATTTTCAATTTATTCGCGCTGATAACTTTAATAAACTGATATTAACCGAGCAAATAAATTGGTGATCTTTTATTATTTTCGACGATGTACCGTAACGCATCTGGGTCATAATATGTCGAGCGGGGTAGGATGAACGTTATAGGAGCAAATTCGACGGTTACATCTGCGATCTAATAATTTCGCGAATCACACGGTGAATGGTGGATGGAATAATTGGAATTCACCGATGGACGTCGATCGACGGATGGCTCTCGCGTTCGTTTGTTAATTTAACTGCAACGCGGACCGCTTGCTCGGCGAAATCTATTTTCCTTGCATTTCGGCTGACCGGCAAAATATTTTTTCCCCTCCGGTCTGTTGCGAAACGTTTCAACAGCTTCGGGGAATTGTTCTTTGATTTCGTCGATACGGATACTGTGATTTCGAAATGTTCGTTTATGTTGATTAATCGATCGCAGGTAAATGTTCGATAATCGAACGAAAGTAAAATCAAATAAAAATAGGTAGGTACTCGATATTGCATAATGGAGTCCTGACTTTGATCGCTTTATACGATCGCATCAAAAATTACTGAATTTTTGTATGAATATACATATGATTTTATCGATGTGTGTTTATTTATTCGGTATGGAATTTTATATTTCGATTACTTTCACTCGATGATGTTTTTCGCGATATTACACTCGTACCTGCAAATTATTGGAATCTGAATTTTATTAATTTAATAATGTTTTACAGAAGAAATTCCTGAAAATATTCATTTATTATTTACCTTTAATACAATATTATACAGGGCGTCTCACAACTAGTGTACTACGTGCGCAGACGCGATAAGGACAGCTGTGCGCTGAACGTCTGCGCATGCACAATCCTCGCGCTCTGATTGGTCCGCGTTTTTCCTTAATAATTCAAAGACGAAGCTTCGGACACCATTTTTGCAAAGGGAAATCTTATTCAGAATCACGTTAGCTACAATTTCAGAGACCTACGCTAGTTGTGAGACATCCTGTACACAATAATTAAAGTATAGTATTAAAGAAATACGACATACAGTAGTAAAGTCTCTATATGTATATGTATTTACTCTTCATCAAGATGTCTGATAACAGTAATTCTGAACTTGAATAACATACAACTAATCATGCACCAATTAAATAACTTACAAATCAGTTTAGCTTCAAGAATGATTCATTAAGATCAAGACAAATTTTCTAGGGCAATATTTTACTCATTTCAAGCCTGTAGTAAATTATACAAATAAATCCCAAGAAAGTTCATAATAAAGCGATGTACATCCTTAGGTCTACATGTATCACGGAAAAGATGAATAATTTCAAGAAATCAGGTGAATTCTACTTCCATTTTATTCTCTGCAAGTGCATTCCAATTACAGGACATTAATAACCGAATTTCCATTTTTGTCGAAAATTGTGCGGCGCCGTAACTGGAATGACGTGATTAAAAGCCGTGCCTCCACATTTTAATGAAACGCAGGGGAACAGATATTATAGCGAGCGGCTTTTAAATAATGGTTTTCGATGTTTCACCGTGGAAAGCGTCCACAGTCGAGCAGCGAAAGAAAGAAGAATAACACGAAGTCGATCGGGAGAGAGAAAGATAGGATGCCAGACCCCGTGGGTTAATTTAACTTGTTCCCATCGAGACACGCTCGGTTCCTCGAGGAGCGAGTAAAAAAATGGCACCACTCCGGGGTTAATTTGTAAGCGCTGCTTCGACTGAAGCTGGAATCGATGTCGGGCATGAATTCGCTGAGGGTTGAAAAGCGGTCGAAAGGGAGGGGGCTGAAAGTCGTCTCGAAACACGGTTTGCCGGTGGCACGGGGTTATTACACGTCAGTCACACTTCTCTCAAAATTGCGAAACTTTTATAAGACACAACGATCCTCGTCCAACCACGACCCACGCAACTTATGAGCTCGGCCCTTTATTATCCTCGAAATCTCACTCGATATTACACCGAGACACAAATTACTTTAAAATCCACTCTCTATTTACAAATCTCTTACATTTTCTTCTATTATACCACTGAAATAGATATCATCTCTTACTTCTTACAAGACTTATTCCATTACGAACATGTATAAGGGACATTTAATAGGTTCGAGCCCGGGGTAACAGCTGTTAATGTATTTGCCCATTTGGAGTGTGTAATATTACCTACTTGGGACTGAATGTGTTCACATCACTATTTTAACCATTTTTCTATATCAAAATTGTGTCAGGATAAACTTTGGATAACCAAAGTAGAATAAACTGAATATCTTTAACAGCCTCGTTGTATACTAATAAGTTTCGTTGCTAAATTAATTACCGTCCTTGTCGGAGTACATATGTAATATTACCTACTTGGGACTGAATGTGTTAACACTACTATTTTACCCATTTTTCCACGTCAAAATTGTATTAATTCCAGAATTGTAACAGAATAAACTGAATATCTTTAACAGCCTGTATAACGCATTTCGTTGCTAAATTAATTACCGTCGTCAGAGTATAATTGTGTACACAAACATGGAGAAGATTCGAGGAATCGTTGCTTTGAAAGCAAACACCGAACATTTAGTAGGACCGGGTAAACGTGAAGCACAATATTTTGATAATCCCAAGCCGGTACATTAGCAACCAGGTCCATCAACATTGTATCCACCGGTATTCGACAGCGTTCGCATAGCAGATCGGTATCGAGACTTCTTTTTCGATTAGGCTGGGATTCTTCAATCGTAAAAGCTTAATGAAGCTCCGGACGTAATGGCGGACGAGACGGTGAGCAGCCACGAATGATCATAAATATTAACGGTAATCCTGCGCTATCAGGAGTCCTGCGAACTCACGCGGCCCTCTCGGCTTTATCGGACCATAAAACGCTTCGTTGGAGAATGATTTCGTATTTAACGTACACTTGACCCACGTATCGCGGTGTTTCGTCACGAAAATTTGTGTCCTTTCGAGTTACTGCGCTTCTCGTTGAGGCTCGATCCATTAGACGAATCAAATGACTTGATGAATTTATGGTAAAATTGTTTTTATGAGCTGACAATTATTTGTTAAAATAGATAACTGATAGCTAGTGAAATAGGGAAGAGGCTAGTGAGACTCAAATGTGGATGCATCAAGGTTGTAATTTTTTAACTGCAGCGAACAGGACAATGTGGATGCTTTAAGGTTGTAATTTTTTCATTACAGCATACAGTACAGAGATGTGTAGTTTTTTAATAATACGTTTTTCAAGAAAATTATATTTTAAATTTTAGAGTATCATCACTGTTATATCTAATAATGATTAAACTTTATCAGGTATAACTTCTGGAGATTGGAGATTTAATTCTCCCTAACCTCTTATGAAGTATAGAAGTGGCTCTAAAATACTTTACGCTTCATCTATAGTTCAAGTACCTCAGAAATTTCTTTTAAATCAAGGGTGTACTCAGAAATTCTTAATTTTCCTTAATTTCTAGATCCCCAAGTTTCAAGGTTCCCAAATCCCTAGATCCCCAAGTTTCAAGGTGCCCAAATCCCTAGATCTCCAAGTTTCGAAGTTCCTAAATCCCTAGATCCCCAAATTTTTACATTCCCAAATTCCTACATCTCCAAATTCCTATATTCCCAAATCTCTAAATTCCCAAATTCCTACGTCCCCAAGTCCCTACATCCCCAAATTCTTACATTGCCAAATTCCTACATCTCCAAATTCCTATATTCCCAAATCTCTAAATTCCCAAATTCCTACGTCCCCAAGTCCCTACATCCCCAAATTCTTACATTGCTAAATTCCTACATCTCCAAATTCCTATATTCCCAAATCTCTAAATTCCCAAATTCCTACGTCCCCAAATCCCTACATCCCCAAATTCATATATCCCCAAATTCCTACGTCCCCAAATCCCTACATCCCCAAATCCATATATCCCCAAATTCTTACATTCTCAAATTCCTATATTCCCAAATCTCTAAATTTCCAAATTCCTACGTCCCCAAATCCCTACATCCTCAAATCCATATATCTCCAAATTTCCACATCCCCAAGTCCTTACATCGCCAAATCCCTTATATCCTCAATTCCCTACATCCCGAAATCCCTACCTCCCCAAATCCCTACCTCCCCAAAATCCCTACCTCCCCAAAATCCCCAAATCTCTATACCTCCAAATTCCCATCTTCCTAAATCCCCAAATCCCAAAATTAACAAAAACCTCAAAAATTCTACCTCCAAAAGATCTCTTCCTCCTCCTTATCCACATTTATCACAGAATAAACAAATTTGTCTTGGACTGTACCCCTATTTTCGAACGCATTCTAGAGTATAATGACCAAAGACTAAACGAGGATTATATAAACGTGAGTTTACCAAAAAGCATCCTCGAAGTCGAACGTGCCTCCTTGAAACCCGGTGTCAGGTTAAAAGGGGTGCGTAATAGGCTTAAAAAGACTGATGTCTTAAGCGGGATAAGAAATAAGCCACGGAAATAAATCTCGTGGAATTTCATGCGGCCGATTCGAGAACAGAGAGGTTATCCACGTAACGATATTCGGAAGCGCTTATGAGTTTCGGCTGTCCGAAAATAAAGTCCCGATAGAAGATAGAGCCGTTTCGCTTGCCTATTTAGGGGATACGACACACGATTTGGGCTGAGAGGGTGAGTGGTTTAAATTGGCGCGCGTGTCGGAGATAATGGACTCATTTTAATAACAATGGCAGCGGGGATATGTGTACCTGGATATATGGCAAAAAACCGGTCGTAAATTGTGGATGGCTTAAAGACTATTCGATGACGCGACTGTTTTATTTATGACTTGAAGTTTTAAATATATACTTGGGGAGAAGTGTTGGTCTTTGGTCATCAGATCATTTTTCTATATTCTAATTAGCTCCGGTATAAGGACCTCTAGGTGCAACCTACCTCTAAGTAAAATTTATATAAAAATTTTTTGTTTGAATTGTTAAAGTAGAACATTGATATTACTCGTACTCTGTGATGTCTCTAGGTGCAACCTAACTGTAAATAACATTTATATAAAAATTGTTTGTTTAAATTATTAAAGTAGAACATTGATATTACTCATACTCTGAGATGTACACCATGTCTTATAGATATAGGAGAAGTAGCAAGTATCTTTTCTACTGGTCTTTTTTTATAGCACATCAATTAATCAAAGTTCAGAGCTTCAAGTATGAATAGGCAGTATGTTGAAGGCAGTACTAATTGTGCACCTCTATAGACATCATAATATATGAGATCTTCATATATTTCTTTCGCCATCTTTGAATATAATTCTGTACGTGCTTCCTGTTCTACGCAAGTGTTCATATACTTCAACACTGAGGTATCAATTATATTACTCATGTAGAAGCTTGTTATTTCTCCTAAAATTTCAGATCATCCCTGCATGATCCAAAACGTCCTGTCACACCGAATCAGATACTAGCAATTATAACTAGTCAATTCGAGTGCTATTACAAGACCGTTGTTCATCCTCGATTTATTCCCGAAGTAGGCAACCGACAATAACGTAACCGAGTGTTTTCCTTTTCGCCGTTCGATAAGAGGGCTCGAACGCTGGGAATAGAACGGATGATTGAACTTTTAAGCAGGATCCTCGCGTCGCTTGCATTATTCACGGCTCCTCTTCCTCGTCGACGCTTTTCGTCCTGGCCACATCCAGTTCGGGACTCCATTCTCGCGTGCAGGTGTCAATTTGTCTTTTTCCTTCTTGTTCTCTCTCGCTCTTCGACACCTCTTCGACCTTCTGTTTTCGTCTCGACTGTCTTCCCCTACGATCTCCCGGAGCAAGGCGCCCGAAATGCTCTTCCAGGATGGCGCATTAGACTCCCAAATTATTGAAAGCAACAATAGGAGAAGCCACCCTACGGCTCCGTCTTTTTCTCCTTTATGCACGCTTGTCACACCGTCATCTTACCGATTCCATCTACGTTGGTCGCTAATGGAGCGTCCAACGTTCGAGATCGGTATCTTAGGGCCATTTTCGTAGCCGTTTCCGATAATCACGTCGTCCCGGGAAAAGCCAAGAGTCGAGGAACATCGTGTCGATGCGACATCGCTCGATCGCAACACCTGTCCGCTCATTATCCATGCAAACGCTTGGAGTGTCCTACGATCGGTGTTGTTCTCGATAATGCTGGACACCTATCTTCCTATGCGAATGGCATAACTCCTTGTTCGTGTTAATCACTGTTAGATCAAATGATTTCGTGGAATCTTCATCAAATATTTTATTGCAATAGTGTAGGATATTTTAGTTCTTTCTTAGTTTGCAAATGTGCGAGTAACTTTCTAATAGTAATTTGGAGTTGTAAACTTATATGCAGGTTTCTAAATTTAAAAATACAGAGAACGTCAAGATTATTTTGCAGGATTGTGAATTTCAAAGTTGTTGAATTGTTAGATTTTTTATTTATTGATTGCTGGAAATAGCTAGATTCGAATAATTCTAAATTCTCAAATCTCTGCATGATGACTTTTCCACATTCCCCAATTCCCACATTCCTACATCATCAAATCCCTATACTAAATTCCTACATCATCAAATCCCTATACTTCTAAATTCCTACATCCCCAAATATACAAATTTCGATACCAACGCCAACCCTTAGAGCACCATAGCCCAAAATCCCCGAAATCCCCAATTTCCAAATCCCCCAATTTACAACCTCGCAAATCCACAAATTTCCAAAGTATAAAATAGCAAAATTTGCAAAATCCCCAAACGGCCATAACTTGTCGTAATTACCGATGTAACGAATACCGCTACAACTCGGTATACCACCACGCAGTAAGCTTCTTTACGCACAACGTAAAAAAGCCGAGAAGCGCCGGTATAAACACTCCAGGGGAAGCATACTACAGTTTCAACCATGTTTTTCAGTTTTGCTTTCTTTCGTTCGCTTATCTTCCGTTGCACCGTCCCTTGATTTCTCAGGGGTGCCAACTACTCGCGCCAAAGAACGCGGGACAATGATGACACCATGCCAGACTCGTTCGAGGCGTCCATGAAAAACGAGCGTCTCGTATTATCATCGAAAGAATGATCGATTTTCTCTTTTGAAAAAAAAAGACTTTTTTGGTTTAATGCTATAGTTCGCCGTTTTTAATTGTTTCTTCCACGGTGTTCGACGTTTGTTTCCGTTCTGCAGTTTTTTAATTAAGATAGGTGAGCCCAAGGGGCCTGTAATTAACGCGGACAGGTGAAATGTGAAATTATGAACAAACAGGAACATTGTGTTGGAATGCTTAATTATAAAAAAATTTTACCGACGTTTTCGAGAAGGTTTCTATCGAGGAACATTCTTGTTTCGAAATAATGGATATAAGGTACTAGTTTGTTGTAAATGAATTTTACAACGGGAGGATCCATGAAAATGCTTTAAACAATAGCGTTCAGAAAGTGTACTCGAATTGTGTTAATACCGTATTATTGGAACGAACTCGGAAGCTAAGAACAATATTACGTTCGCGGTTTAATTAGGAAAATATCGTTCAATGTGCCGAGTAATTCTAAGTATAATATTTAATTACCAAATATTGATTTTTCGTTAGGAAACGAATGGTCGCTATTAGCGATTCAAATTTATTTTAGAATCTCTTTCATTCTTATTTTATTTCTGACTGCTCTCTTGAATAATGTATAGTCATTTTTCGTGTTAATTCTGCCTAACATTTCCGAATTGATAGATTTCTAAGTTTTTTAGTTTTTTAAATATCAAGTGGATCTTCAGATTTGTCAATTTTTTAATTTAGGGTATTGGAAGTTTGGGATATTGGGATTTTGGATGGGTAGAAATTTGACGAATTTAGAATTTTAGGGTAATGGTATTTTGGGGTGTTGAAATTTTGAGGGGTTGGAATTTTTGAGAGATGGAATATTGGCAGATTGGGATTTTTGGGGGATTCGAATTTTGGGGTATTGGAATTTTGGGATAGTGGAATTTTGGAGGGTTTGAAATTTAACGAATTTTGAATTTTAGGGTGTTGAAATTTTGAGGGTTGGAATTTTGGGATTTTGGAAGTTTGGGATATTAGCATTTTGGAGGAGTAGAAATTTGACGAATTTAGAATTTTAGGGTAATGGAATTTTGGGGTGTTGGAATTTTGAGGTATTGAAATTTTGAGGGGTTGGAATTTTGAGATATTGGAAGTTTGGGATATTGGGATTTTGGAGAGATAGAAATTTGACGAATTTAGAATTTTAGGGTACTAGTATTTTAGGGTATTGGAATTTTGGGATATTGGAATTGGACAGTAGAATCCAGGGATCAGTCCCATCCCTTAAGAAAATCCTGAGTTCAAGAAAATTTTCCAAACAGCAAGCAACAACGGTAAGTAATATTACAATGTAAAATTGACCCGCGCGATTACACGTAGCGGGCCGAATATTTACGCTCGAGTTCCCGGTAAATTCGTCTAACTTAAATGCTCAATTTCCGTGGTACGTGGTTGTAACGTGGAGCTCCTTTGGCGTCGCGTATCAGCCCGAAGCAGTCTGCCAGACCGAAACGTCGAACGTAATCCAAATTCCAATGAATTTCAAGCGAAACCGAACGCAATAGAGCAACGTTCGCGACAAAATGACTTCACGCATTCCCGGCAATCCCTTTCAAAGCATTCCCGCTAATTTACATGCATACAAGTCTAAGAGCGGAGGGGCAGAGTTTAATAAAATCAAACGAGAAGGGAGATAAAAGCGTAGGGATGGAGTCGGAAGGAACGAAAGGGGTTGAGAGAGTGGAAAGTGTGTTGTCAGAGAGTAACGGGCCAGCTATTCCCAATTCCCACCCAATCTAAAATCAATCTTAGTTCGTGCTCTTAGACGAACTGGAAGTAGGATTCTAAAGGGGTGTTGGGGGAGGGGGGTCGTACCGATCACTTTTAAGCAGGCTTGCAAGTCTGCATTATTCAAACTTCACCGCCAACCAAACTAGAGTTCCAACGGTGCTCTCTAAGGAACCCCCTTGTGTCTCTCCACGAAAGCGACACCCTTCTCTCACCCTTTCTTCTTCTTACGAACTGTTTCACCACCGCCCTCCTCGCTACGTCTATTCACGTTTTTCCGACAGAACCGCGCTTTTTAATTGCCGTTCCGTTTTTCTTCGGACGAGTTCTACCCTCCATTTTCGCTGATATCAGAAGTTGGGGAATTTAGGAATTTTTTAGCGGAAGGTGGATACTTCGTGGTTTGCGGGTGGGCCATTTGGACCAAAATTATAATACCCCAAAATACCATTAATCTAAAATTCTAAATTCGTCAAACTTCTACCGCTCCAAAATCCCAATATCCCAAACTACCAATACCCCAAAATTCCACTATCCTAAAATTCCAACCCCTCAAAATTCCAATACCCCAAAATTCCATTACCCTAAAATTCTAAATTCGTCAAATTTCTACCCCTCCAAAATCCCAATATCCCAAAATTCTAACCCCTCAAAATTTCAACACCCCAAAATTCCAATACCCCAAAACTTCATTACCCTAAAATTCTATATTCGTCAAATTTCTACCCCTCCAAAATCTCAATATCTCAAACTTCCAATACCCCAAAATTCTACTATCCCAAAATTCCAACCCCTCAAAAATCCCAATCTGCCAATATACCATCCCTCAAAAATTCCAATACCCCATCCCAAAACTAAAATATTTCACATCTCCTAAACCCTCAACCTTATACACTCCAAACTCTCAAAATCCGAAAGTCCAAATTTTTCCAAAATTCCTAACAGAATGAAAATCCTAAAATCCCCAAAATTCCTAACAGAATGAATAGTTACCGCAACCAACGCATAAAGCAGCAGAAAGGCAACAAATTGACCATATAAATATTAGTCACGCAATAAATCGTATTTAATCGTGCACAGCCGCGTTTACGCATGAATATGCAAAGTTTTGTTGAACAGACGCAAAAGTAAGCTGGTACGACTGCATACGACCGTGAAGATTCGTATGCATAAATAGGCAGGAAATTGTGACCACCAGATACAAGCGCAATATGCAAAGAAGCACTGATGTGTGCCTTTGCCGGAAGCAATGCTTCCTTCCGTTGGAGGAAGTTGCTCATTCGTTACTGTAGGATCATTAAGAGATCGGTTGTTTAATGACTTAACACTGTTTCAATCTTGTGAACGGATCGTTGATTAATTCTGGGGATTTTAATTGAAATCGATGTAAAATGTGAGGAGATAATATTGAAATGACCTTTATTAATTTTTGAGGTCTTTGTTATTTTGGAAGTTTTGGAATGCAGATGAGATCATTCTGATGAATTTTAAAATTAGCTTCTGGCATTTTTGGTTGAGATGTTTATTATTCATTGTATCGAGTGCAGAGCCTAAACTCTAAAACTACCAAACCAGTTAAATGACCGCTCCACAAGTTTCTTATTAAAAGGTATACATTTTGTTAAAGTACATTTCTTGAAATCAGAATTGATTTTCATCAAGATAAAGAATAAACGTGTATACTAATTATTTATGTTTCATCGTTTGTTTATTTGTTTTTTAACTTCATTTTTAATTTCAAATTAAGTACGCATTGTATGCCGGTAGGTTTAGTATTAAACTCCTTATCCTTACCCTTGTTACCATAATTTAAAAATTGCAGTCATCAGATATATTGTCATCAGACTACATTGATATACACTACCGTCCATAAGTATCCGGACACTTGGTTTCGTGACATAAAACATAGTTGAATTTTGTACGAAAGGTATTTAGGGTTATCATATCATTTGTAATAATTATTATTATCTTTTTTGAGGTGTCATAACGTAATAGAATTAATTTTTAAGTACAAATTATACAATGAAAGTGTGAAAGTAAAATTCATGTCCAGAAGTACAAAGTCCAAATTTGTGAATCTAATGAAACACTTTCGATTCTAAAAAAAATTTTAATTTCTACTGTGTTTCATTTCTATGGTGCAGAACGTATTCAAAGGGTTCTTCGATATGTTTTAAGTGTTTATAAACTGTTGGTAGATGTTTAGATTCCCTCAATGAAAACAAGAATGGAGGCAATGCTACGCATTCGACAGTTTCGGTTTAGTTCGTCTGTAGCTTCTTTTCCATCGAGATATGAGTTCCAAACGAAAATTATCAATGGAAAAACGTTCCAGTATTCAAACGTTCGCAGAAAAAAAAATCGATTTTAGTTACTGTTGCAGATACTTGAATAACTTTTATGCAAAGTGAATGCATATTTCGCTTGTGTCCGGATACTTATGGACGGTAGTGTATAATCTACACATATTCATAGCAGTGTAATCTGAGCAGCTTCTACTAATTAATTTCCCTGCACTGAAACATCAATTAATCCAACAGAATTTAAAGACTTCGCAGAAATTCGCAGATGTCGGCATTCACCGAAACAGCCATAATTAACTTGAAAACGAAATACGGAGAAGCCGGACAAAGGCAGAACGAGCGATTTTCTATAAACAAAAAAGCAGAAAAAATACTTGAAAAGAATTTCAATTGATACGAAGAGCTGGCCCCGAACCGGGTCACGCTTGTCAAAGCGTTGAAATTTTCTGCGAGAAGAGAACACTCAGGAAAATCGCGTAACATTTTCACCGTAGAATCATTAAATCATCCTGGGTCTCGATTAGAACGATTTATGCGATCGGTCGTTGGCGATGTTTGAAAAAGCGATTCTTATCGGACAATGTCCTTTCGCTTCTAACTGCGAATCTCTCGCAAATTGGCAACGAAAGGAAGGGGGTGCAAGGTGGTGAGTTGCGAATGAAGACGGATACACGACTAGATAGATAGAACAGAGAAGGAAAGATAGAAATAGACGAGCAGAGAGGACAGGCCAATAGGCCGATAGGCGATCTCTCATTCCGCAATGCGGGCTTTCGCACCGTTCTGTACTGGCTTCCTCAAAATCTGCTGTTTCCGAGTATCGAATTAAATGGAATCTTATTTTAGGGTCACCATTTTTCGTTTTGCAATTATTGAGGAATATAATTTTTTGCTCTGTAATTTACACGCGCTGTATTTCCACGCTCTGTAATTTCCACGCGCCATAATTCCATGCTCCACAATTTCCACGCGTTGTAATTCTACACGTCGAAATTTCTACGCACCATAATTCCACGCTCCGTAATTTCCACACGCCATAATTGCACGCTCCGTAATTTCCACGCGTTGTATTTCTACGCGTCGAAATTCCTACGCACTATAATTCCACGCGCCATAATACCACACACCATAATTTTCAGGCGCCATAATTCCACGCTCCGTAATTTCCACGTGCTGTATTTCCACGCGCTGTATTTCCACGCTCCGTAATTCCCTCGCGCCATAATTCTACGCGCCGTATTTCCACGCACCGAAATTTCTACGCGCCATAATTCCACGCGCCGAAATTTCTACGTGCCGTAATTTTCACGCACCATAACTCCATACTCCGTAATTTTCAAGTAATTTATATTGAGGAATATACATTTTTTTAGGCTCGAAACTGTCGCTCTCGCGTTTGCACGTAATCTCTGATTGGTCCGTGTTTTTCCTTAATAATTGAGAAACGAAGCGAGACATCTTGTATATGGGTTGATCTTTCAATTTCATTTTTTAATCAGTGTCTCAATATTAACAAAATTTTCTATTGTTATAAACAATTAATTTAGCTGACACAGCGTTGGTCATATATGACTACCGTGGTCAACATGTTAATAATTTATATTACGTCTGACCACAAACGTCAGTTTTCACTGTGCTGGTCAACATGTTAAATATGTATGCAATAAACAATGAGAACGTATACTGTTTCTGAATAACAAATATTGCGTACTGAATAAAAATTTGTATGTATAAACATAGTACATTTTGTATGTCTTATTAGCGTTACATGTGATCATTACATATGGTCATATGGTACATATGGTCATTTTCAACATTCAGCTAATGAAACTATAAAATTATATTTGCTAGAAATATTTGTCTATGAATCATCTACTTTACATTCACTTTTTCATTCAAATAACATATTTGATCCTAAATGCAAATATATAAAGGTAATTTTAAAACAGCTTGAACAAGTAATTCATGTATGAGTATTGATTCATAAACAAAAGTTCACATACGATCTCACATTAACCTAAATCAATTTTTTCAACAATATAGCCTGCATAACAATATAAAAATTGTAAGACAACAGAACAACATTTCTAAAATAATGCACAGTAACGTCCAAAATAATTACACAATGCGCCCTTATCTTAAAAACGCTCGAATTTGTTAATAAATCATGTCTCCAAAATTAATTTTCCTACAACAGATTGAAATATCATTTAACAGTGTACAGTCTTAAATAAAATAATTCAGAGACACAGCTTTTAAGGACCGCCAGTAAAACGAGTAAGCGTAGAGGAAGCAGCGAGAGCAGAGACCGCCACTTCTTTAATCAACGATTCAAACAACGAACAAGCCCGCGAACTTTTAACAAATGAACACGTTCCCGGAGCTTGTTCCGTGCTTTTTTAATGAACCAACTCGGCGAATGTTAACGCGCCGCGTATATACGCGACCGCTGTCACCTCGTTGTATCCCACGAACTTTCACGTTCGCGAACTCTCATAAAATAACCGTCAGAAATGTCGACAGGTCGATCGTTTTCGGCCGAAATTTTCTTGAAATCGACGCTCCAGTAAATCCCAATGACGATTTGCCTCCGGCATTCAAGGTTATTCATCCAGCACGAAAATAAAACAAACTGCTGAAAGCTTCGGAGTGGCTTTTCGTTGGTGTTTTCTTTCGATTTTCTAACCACTTTCAACCCTTCTGTTTGCGCCATTAATCGTTCATGCGTTTCCTCGAATTCATTTCGAGTTCGATCATCGAAGTTTTCTTTCTTTGCTGCTGTTCTTTCGAATGTGACTCATGGTGTTTTAGAAAGTTCAGTCGTTTATATAAAACTTTGGGACAGGAGAAGTTTGCTCAAAATGGCCGGTCTAGGAAGATCTAGGTACTTTCAATTACAGACGATTGAATAGGACATTTTTAAATTGTTTTATAATACCTTTGTTATGTAAAATATAGAACTCAGAGTATTTTTTATTTGCTTTTTTTTAATTGTCTACTCTAGGAAGATTTAGGAACTTTCAATTACAAACAAATAAATAGGACATTTTTAAACTGCTTTATAATACCATAGCCATGTAAAATATAGAACTCAGAGAATTTTAAATTTGTTTTTTTTTAACTTGTTTTTTTTTAATAAACATGAATGAAAATAGTTATCAAAATTAAAGTTGAAAATGGTATTCCGCCGAATGTAATGTAAACAAATAAATTTTCGACAAGCTGTGTACACGATGAAAGTTCTCATTTAAACAAGCACGATTTGCATTGGGCTATTTGCGCCACTTCATCATGGTTGTTTGCCGATGCAGAAAATATTTGTCACCGATATTTTTTTAAATTTCGTGTCATATAGAAATTGAATGAAAATCAAGTTTTTATTGATTGATGTAGCAACTGTGTTTGTTTTATTAACCTTTGGTGCACCTAACGCAAATATTATGTCTCAAATAATGTAGGTTCAAATTCGTGTATTTTAAGTTTTTTAATAAAATATTAGACATATTAGATTGTTAATGTGCAGGAAATATTTCTTTTATATTTATAATCTTTCTTTTGTATAAGTTTATAAGCTTTCAGTTGCTGTTTTAATAATTAATAGTGTTTAATAATAATTTGTTTTAATACGGTTGACATAACCTCAAAGTCGGCCATATTGTCACCTTAAATAAATTTATAAAATGGAATATTATATCAAGGACATTCACTTGTATGAAGATAATAAAAAATGTATATACAATTTATACTTTATTTATGATACCTAGAATTTTATAATGAAATATTTGTTAAAGTCATCTGCAAACGAAAGCGATTCCCATCTTGAAGGTACATAGACAATACACAAAGAAAGAAGCGTACACTCGAAACACGTAGTGGTAAATAGTCATTAATCCTATTCATTAGGAATTCGTAATTGCAAACGTCCTTTAAGAGGATTATAACGAAATGCAACAGTTATTTGCAAAGAGTCGAAACGGAACGAAATTTTCAAATCAGTTATTACTCGAAAAGTTATTACTTGAAATCGTCTGACAATTAAATGTCTGTTACATGCATGTGAAAACATAGGTATTCATATTCATAATTTACTTTTTATATATATGATATGTATATGCGTATGATATGTATATGTATACATATGATATACATATATATGTATATATATGAACATATAAGCTTATACATATGAACTTATACGTTTGTACACATGGACATATAAGCTTGTACATATGAACATATATTATTATACATATGAACATATGAACTTATACATATGAACGTATATTAAATATATGAACACATGTGAACATATATGAACGTATTTTACTATCTTATAATTAGACAAATGAAATGAACAGAGTTTAAACCACATTCAATTTAAAATTATTTTTCATACGACCTTCCTTGAATACACGATTCAATTTCCTCGCAGGTACGACGCAAGCGGTGCGTCACTGAAGCATAACGCGTTAATTCGTTCCGGAAATAAAGTAGGATATAAATTACCGGTCGTAAAAATACAAGATACACGCGCAATCATTTGTAAAACAAACTCGTTAACCTAACGAACATCTCATTTCGCGGTGCACACACTCTCGAATCCGTGTCATTATAATTTGCTCGAGCGTGAAATTATCGCCCATTACCCTCGATCGCCACTTTCGTGTCGGGGTCGGGGCACAGCCAACATAATACCACCTGTGTACACGATAAAAAGAGCGAAAAAAGGATACAGGAGCAGAGTTCAAACATCGCATCGGCTAGAAACTAGTCTCCAAAATAAATTTCCACGTAGGGGATGAAAACTGCCGATGGCCATTAACGTCGAGCTTCTACCAGGTTCTTTGTTCTTTACTTCGATCACTTTTGTTCGTGTACACCTCTTTCAATGGCGTTTTCCATAACCGTTGCAACTTTTATATCATTTTATATTTTCCCTCGATTTTTGGTTCGTAGTTTTCGTTACCGTTTTTCTTTCTTTCACGTTATCCTGTTTTTCTCTTTCTTTCGCGCAGAGAACGTTGGCCGGATAAAAGGGATTAATTGCCGGAACTCTTGCTGCTCTTTCTCTCGGTTGAAAGCCGATACAGCGGCTCATTATCGGGAAAAGAGAAATCGAAGGAGAAGTATATTTCATATTTTCGCAATGGCGGTCTTCAACATTTTACTCCCACTTTTCTTACTGACTATTTTTCTTTTATTTTTTATTGTAAAGCTAAACAATGTTTATAACTTTATATATATTCACGTTTATTAATTTTAATTAGAGGAAATATGAGGAGTATAGGTTATGTACAGAAATTAAACGAGTATAGGTTATGTTCAGAAATACAACAGATAGAAATATAACAATAGAAATGTTATGAAACTAGTGAAGTTTTAAAACAAATAATCTAGAAATATAGAGATCTAAGAATTTCGGAATATTTCCCAATTTGATAACACATCTGCAACAAACAGTTCAATTTTCGTCCACCGATATATCGGTTGATTAAGTTTTTTAAATTTCCTACAGAAAGCGTTCGTTTATTCGTTTTCTTTCGATCTCAATTCGAAATTCTCATTACAATCGAAAATTGCACGCTATGAGAAAAAAATTCGGACTTCTCTAAAAAAAGAGTTGAAATCCAATTCAGAATAATAACTAAACAAACTTCGTTATCAAGTGGTCGCTCCGGCAGGCGTTTCGAAAAATCCATTCCTCCAATATCACGTTTCACTTTCCAGTTTCCAACTGGACCACTGGTTTTCCTCTCTTTTTTAATATTTTTGCGAGCCATTTTGTCACGCTTTTTTTATTAAACGATTTTTCGACCCTAATTGTTATCGTTCGTTTACATCAAATGTTCGAACTCGGTCAGTGATCTCCACGATTATTCATTAATTACATTAGAACGTGTACATGACAAGCTTTGTTAAATAGAAAAATACTGAATTCAGTTTGGTAAACTGACATCTCTGTTAGTAGTGCAACAAAATAAAAATAGTACTCGTAGTTATACCGATAAAATAAATTTTGTATAAGTGATCGATTGAAAAAAAAATATAGACAAACTTTGAACAAGTACAAATTTTATTTCCAGGCGTCGAAATTTCTACGCGATATATTTTCTGCGCGTCATAATTCCACGTATGATAATTCCACGCTTCGAAATTTCTACGCACCGTAATTTCCACGCGTCGTAATTCCACGCGTTACATTTTCTCTACATCATAATTCCACGCATTATAATTCCACGCGCTGTAATTTCCACGCGTTGTAATTCCACGCTTCGAAATTTCTACACACTGTAATTTCCACGCGTCGTAATTCCACGCGTTACATTTTCTCTATGTCATAATTCCACGAGTTATAATTCCATGCGCTGTAATTTCCACGTGCCGTAATTCGACACTTCGAAATTTCTACGCAACATTTCCACGCGTCGTAATTCCACGCCTTGTACTTCCACGCGCCGTAATTCCACGCCTTGTATTTCCAAGCGCCGTAATACAACTTTCCAATAAAAATTAACAATCAATTTCAAAAGTGTCTAACGTTAGAATTTCATTTAGTTTTCATCAAATTTCTGACCCAGTTCGAAGCGACGTAAAAGGGTGTTAAAAGCTTCATTTCGTGGATTCACCCGAACGGCTCCGAAGAAACGCGGGAAGGAGACGCTTTGATAAATGCGACGTCGAGTAAGAACGACGATACATCAAAGTATTTAGCGTCATTCCGTGGAAATAGAAAAATCTCGTCCGTGAAGCGGATACGGGGGGTTCGTTCGTACATCGATATCCCTCTCGGAGCAATAAGTTCGCCGTGAGACGTGATAAAAATTTCGGCGCTGCTGCAGAAACCGCGTGAAATGCTTGGCACGTCCGCGGCCGAACCGAGCGGATTTCGAAAATTCACTTTTACCGGTCGGCTCGAGAGCTTGTCGAGTTGAATTCCTGTCTGGGTATTTCATAGAGGAACGAAGGGACTGCTGCAATCTCGTACACGGCCATTTAAGAATCCATGGGAATAAAGTGGATGGCTATACGCTCTTTCTTTGTTCTTACAGATATACAGTATGTCGGAAAAGTAATGGTTTTTAAATCTAAGGAAATCTAGGGCCATCTAGTGTCTTTTATTACAACGATTTCTCATTTTCAATTTTTAATGTTCTTTTTTTTTATTTTTATTTTAGTGGTTAACACATATTGTCACTATGGTCATGTATTATGGGACACGTTGCAATTATATTAATTACTAGTTACTGACAATATTAATAATTAACAGTAGAAATACAATTTCGACGCGTAGAAGTTACGGAGCGTGGAATTATAGCGCTTGGAAATTACAGCGCGTGGAAATACAGCGCGTGGAATTATGACGCATAGGAATTACGGCGCGTGGAATTATGGCACGTGGGAATTACGGCGCGTGGAATTATGGCGCATGAGAATTGCGGTGCGTGGAAATCCAACGCGTGGAATTATGGTGCGTGGAATTACGGCGCGTGGAATTATGACGCATGGAAATATAAGGCGTGGAATTACGGCGCGTGTAGTACAAGGCGTGGAATTTTTATAGTAATGTTATTAAGGGTTGAGTTTGCAGTAGTGAAATAATATTAATGAAATAATAATAATGTGTGTTGTAGAGTATTTTCAATGTCCATGGATCCTATATTTCCAGATCTCAATACGAATCCTTATATTTCTAAATTCCTATAACTCTACGTTACATTTTGTTTTCTAAAACAACTCCCACATGATATATGAACAATTTCCGGAGAAAAACAATAATTTCGCAGAAACGCGAGACAGGGATGGAAATTTGTTATTACATAGATTAATTGTCGAACAATTTCGCGAGTGTCGATTCAATTACCTATCGAATATTTCTACAGCATTGGCGGCGTTTTAACGAATTTATTCGCTCGCGATGGATTCTCCAATTTCATTAAAAGTAGCACGCAGAGGGGGGTGAAAAGGGGTGGCGGAAAACGTGCGGGCGTTCTGCAAATACGATCTCGGATTAATTCGACGCGCGGAATAATCGAATGTCGAATTTTTGCGCGGAATGATAAACAGGCGTGCACGGTGCCGCGTGTTGCCGGACGAGCATCGTTTTATTTAGACAATTTAATCGCGTGACAAATTGTTTTCTGCTTGCAGAGTGTCACGTGGGGCGAATGGTCACCTTGGTCAAAATGGTCCAGTTGCTCGAGGTAAGCACTTCATGATCCAATTTCGCTGACGCGATCTCCCCGTTGCGTTTCACGCATCCGCGGATATAACGGATAAATTTTATTAACGATTCATAAATGAAATTGTTCCGCGAGGTTTTCAGGGTAATTACCTACCCGCGATTTTACTGCTGAATTAGAAGCTTGCTCGAAAACCACTTCTTTCTGATTAATTAACCGTTTCAATTTATTTTGGATCTCTACAATTTCATCATATAAGTACTTCTTTTTCTTGATACATTTCTTTGTGGAACTTAATTTAGATTAAATGATTTAATTGAAATTAACACGGGAGAAATTTTCGCGGGTTAATTACTAACTTCCATTAAAATCATATTAAATTATCGCGCATTAAATTTGATGTTAAATTAGCGCTTCATATTACATTTCGAAATTAGCGTATTAAATTGGCGTTAAATTATATTTATACGCTATTGGCGCTATCATATCGTTGAAAAGTATGTTTAATTCGATGGATCCGTTTAACCTCGTGCACTATAATTTATTTGTCAGATTTAGCTCATCACGCAAGAATGAGGTTTGAAGCTTCGTTTCTGAATTATTAAGGAATATAATTTTATACTCCGTAATTTCCACGCGTAATTTCCACGCTCTGTAATTCCACGCCTTGTACTTCCACGCGCCGTAATTCCACGCCTTGTACCTCCACGCGCCGTAATTTCCACGATCCGTAATTTCCACACGCCGTATTTCCACGCGTTGTATTTCTACGCATCGAAATTTCTACGCACCATAATTCCACGCATCATAATACCGCACACCGTAATTTTCACGCGCCATAATTCCACGCTCCGCAATTTCCACGCGCTGTATTTCCACGCGCCGTAATTCCCACGCGCCATAATTCTACGCGCCGTATTTCCACGCGCCGAAATTTCTACGCGCCATAATTCCCCGCGCCGAAATTTCTACGCGCCGTAATTTTCACGCTCCATAACTCCACACTCCGTAATTTCGAAGTAATTTATATTATGGAATATAAATTTTTTTAGGCTCGATGCTGTCGCTCACGTCTGCGCGTAATCTCACGCTCTGATTAGCCCGCGTTTCCTTAATAATTCAAAAACGAAGCTTCATACCTCATTTTTACAAAGAGAAATCTTATTCAGAATCACATCAACTATCTCCCACCCTGTATATCAAGAACTAAAATACAATATCAAAGATTCGCAAGAGTTTAAGCTTCGAAAAATAACTGCTTCGTGAATTAAAAGCATGTCAGTGATTTGGCGTAGAAACATCGATAGCGGGTGTTTTCTGCAGGAATGGCAGGTTCGATTTTCGCAATACAGTAACGAAACGTTCAGAGATGTCGGATATCGCGTCGCGTCGCGGCGCCGACGCGGTCGTGGAATGTTAAACGTTTCAGAACTCATTTCGACGTCGGTGGAGTTCCGGTGGCGACCGCTCGAGCGGCCAGCTCGTTTTTCAACCGGCCAGAAACGGCGCACACTGCGCCAACGAATAATTTATGACCCTTACTACTGGTGAACTGCACCCCGAGAAGCTTATTGTATGATGTACGGTGCCGTACATTCGACGCTACGACCGCGGCCCCTTCTAAATCTTCGTTCGCGTTCCCCGATACAATTATTAAAATTTCTTCTTTTACGCTGTCGCCGCGCGCCAACCGATTTACGATCGCCGCTTTAAATATCCGCGATACTAGCGTACAAACCGACGATACTGATTGAAATATTAGGTGAGTTATTCCTTTTACGTGATAGAGAACGCGGGGCGACATAAGCACGTAGCAATTTTAATGCGCTACGTGGTGGGTGTGCGATCGTGATCTGGGGTGTTTCTTGATTTTTCGTATTTTAGAATTTTGTCGTAGTTTTTCGGAATTAGAAATTTTGAATTTTTGTGTTTAAGAATTGACGTATTGATTAATGTAAGATTCTTTGGGTTCTGAATTTTTGAATTTTAAAATTGACAAACTTAAAAATCTTAAATCTCCAAATGCACCAAGTTTTAGATTTACAAATCTCCAAATCCAGATATCCAAATCAACAAATCACCCAATACATAGATTTCTAAATCTTTAAATCTTCAAATCTCTAAATCTTTGAATCTCTGAATTTCTAAATCTCTAAGACTCTAAACCTCTAAATCTCTGAATCTTTGAATCTCTGAATCTCTGAATCTCTGAATCTCTGAATTTCTAAATCTCTAAGACTCTAAACCTCTGAATCTCTGAATCTCTGAATCTCTGAATCTCTGAATCTCTGAATCTCTGAATCTCTGAATCTCTGAATCTCTGAATCTCTGAATCTCTGAATCTCTGAATCTCTGAATCTCTGAATCTCTAAATCTCTAAATCTCTAAATCTCCAAATCTCCAATTCCCTAAATCTTCAAATTCCTACATCCCTAAATTCCCAAATCCCTAAATCCCCAAATTCCTCCACCCCTAAATCCCTAAATCTGTAAAACCCCACCACCCTAATCCCCCAAATCCCTAAATCCCTAAATCCCTAAATCCCTAAATACCTAAATCCCTAAATCCCTAAATCCCCAAATCCCAAAATACCCCATCCCTAAATCCCTAAATCCCTAACACCTCATCACCCTGACTCCCCAAATCTCTAAATTCCCAGACCACCAAATAAACCATAAAAAATCCCAAAATATCAACATCACAATTATAAATCATCCAAACATAACCTAGCTCCTAAAATATGAAAGAG
Organism: Megachile rotundata; assembly: GCF_050947335.1. Taxonomy (NCBI): domain Eukaryota; kingdom Metazoa; phylum Arthropoda; class Insecta; order Hymenoptera; family Megachilidae; genus Megachile; species Megachile rotundata. The sequence continues at coordinate 5,346,288 of NC_134991.1, read as the reverse complement.
TCCAGCGAAGTAAATTACGCGCAGGTCGTAAATTTTCATCACGTTACACCCAAATTAATTATTTACCGGTTAATGTACTGAATGATCTTGCGAATTTTTGATTTGTCAAATTTTCAACACGTGCCACACGAATTTTGTCGCAGTAATACATATCGACATTGCTCTCCCTAATACGCAAATTTATAATACATTACAGCCTTGTATCACCGAGTACCAGCGAGTACACATATGGTCCCATATTTTTTTCTTACGCGCGCTCCTGTGGCACACTGTCGGAAGTTTCATGCATGTTGCTTGTTACAGTACATGCATATATTGTTATTTCTCGCATTTTTTTTTAATTGCGCTTGTCCCACTTCGCAGAAGCTGCGGTGGTGGAATTTCACGTCAGCAGAAACGATGCAGGAGGAAACCGTGCAAGGGCAGATCATGGAGCACGAAATACAAGATCTGTAATCCGGAGGTGAGTCGCAATGCCAACTTGTTAGTTTTAATTGTTCTTGAATATGAAACATCGCTGGTAGCTGGAAATCGCGTTACTCTTAACGCGTCTTACGTGTTGTGTCTTCATCACGATTTAAACTGACGTTAACCGATTAGACTTATAGGTAAATGAAATTCAAAATTCTAGCTTGATCAAACATAATAACCAAACATAATAATTCCTCAAATATTATTGAACACAACTTTTGTTCAAATACAATCAATATGTACATATGTGTATATTTTTGAATGTACATTTGTATGCATTTTTTAAGTCATATGTGGACATGGACATTCATTTGTTAGCTAGATTAATTGTCTTTTAAATTCGTTTGCAGGTTCAACAATTCATTAATCATTTATATATATATGTTCACACACATACTCATGTTATCATGTACACATCATGTGTGAGACAAAATTTGAATGTTTTAAATGTCATAAAAATTATCAGATACTATATAAAAAAATTTTTAAATATTAAAATTCTCAGATTGTAAAAATCATTTCATCTTTATAATTCAGTTAAAAAAAAAATATACAGTCACACAATATACAGAATACAATATGTACATATACACATATGTGTATGTACAAATACACATATGTACATATGCGTACTTGTGAGCATCTTACGTAGATACATAAATCATGTATCTATCATGTATAAATCAAATACAGTCACACAATATACAAAATACAATATGTACATACATGTATAAATCCACATATGTGCATATGCTACTTGTGAACATTTTACATAGATGCATAAATCATGTACCTTAAAAAATCATCAAAGATAAAAGAAGCTTATAGTCAGAGTACAAAACAACGACGATAATGCAGCATATCTCGCATCCAATTACTGTCCCCAAAGCAGCTTCCTTATCAATATAATTCTATTGAAACTACATCTCCGTCGGAAAGACAGAGTAGTGTAGACACCGACGAGAACTAACATAGAGAACGTCGGTTGCAGCGTGTTTCCCTATATCCTTTATCAGGAACGCGGCGTATAGCGAGCAAGTTGTCACGCGAGTAGAAACGGGACGACTACCCTCTCCTGGCCTGGTAACACGTACATCCGCGTGATTATAACGGCACCGTGGCTCTGAGTAACTGGAGGAAATTTGCGGTTCGCGCAAACAACGAAACGAAGTTAACTCCGTCGTTTAACTGGCAACTTTTGAAGCTGCTTCGCCGTATTCCATCCGCGATACGCCAACCCCTGATTCGAAGCGAATGTCCCCGTTTACGTAGAACACGGTAGAACACGGGAAAAGGTGGCTGGATGATTGGCCCCTCGCTTTACTTAACCTTTTCGCGCCGGGAACCGAGAAACTTCCAATGAACCGGAGAGAATTCGAGAAGAAGATTAACGACGTTTACAGTGTTAACGACTGCTGGAATTTTGTGTCGCCATTTTCGAGTTTTCGCAAAATTTGGGGAAGGAAAGTTTGGAATTTCGGGTTTGAGGGTTTGAGGATTCTATTAGTCCTAGGTGGGACATTTAGCAAATTAGGAGCTGGGGAATTTGGGAATTTAGAGCGGTGGTTTAGAAATTTGAGAATTTAGGGATTCGAGGATTTAGATATTTGAGAATATGGAAATTTGAGGATTTGAGGACTTGGGGGTGTGGAGATTTAACGCTTAGAAATTCTGGGGCTATGATATTTCAGGAATTTCTCAATTTGAGGATTTGAAAATTTCCAAATTTCAAACCCATCACTACCACCGCCGAAACTCCTGTCCAAATTCCACTCCTCCTATCTTCCAAATCTCCAACCCCACATCCCACTAGAATTAACTAGTGTTCCCCCTGAAAACATTAACCGAAATAATTGCTATAGAGTCCACAGCATAAAGAAATCACTTTGGCAAACAAGAGACAGCAATCTAGCCTGTCGAAAGTCGAAACACGAGCCGCTTGACCCGTGATTATGTACAAGAGTTCATACATCAAAGAACAGGTGAACCTCGCTATCGTAATTAATTATTCCCCGGTTATTACGGCCTTATGCCAACAGACCGTTCAGAAATTACGCGTATTATCAATTCAAATTCGACGCGTGACGGTCAGCTGCAGTTGTCACGTATGACCGTGTACCGTTACTGCAAGTGCATCCTGTACGTGTGCATCCTGCAGCACACCACCGGCCAAACCTAACCCCCGGGAGATGTACGGATGCAGGTGACCCGACCTACATTCGAATCTGGGCCGAATTTCGACCCCTCGACAAGACACGTGGCCTGGCCATCCCCATTGATATCTGCCAACTCGATATTCCGTCGAATTTGGACGGGTCCTTTTGAAACGGGAACGGTCCGCATTGTTCGCGTCGCCTGTAGCCTCTCTGAACTACTCGATTTTCTAAGGACAACAAAAATAATAGATGTTTCGACGGAACGTTGGTGACCATTGGAACCGCGGATAAGTTACATGGTATCGTGAATTCTGTGCTGGGAATCGATACTCGCACCCTTTACAAATGTATCGATTTTTTAGTCGTTTGTTTTAGTTGTACCGTTTTCAAAATTCTGAGATTTTATATTGTGGAATTCGTAGAGCTCCAAATTCTCATATTTTTGAAATACCGAAATCTGTAATTTGCTAAACCCCCAAATTCTCAAATGTCCAAATCTCTGTGTAACCAAATCTCAAAATCCCCTAAATTCCCCAAATCTCTGAAATTCCAAAAATTTCTCAAGTCTTACAAATACCCCAAATTTCCCAAATTCTCAAATTCTCCAAATTCCCTAAATTTCCAACATTCCACAAATCCCCCAGACCCCAAATTCCCCAAATCCCAAATTCCCCAGACCCCAAATACTCCAGATCCCAAATTCCCCAGTTCCCAAATCCCCCAAATCCCAAATTCCTAAAATTCCACTCACTCCAAATTCCATTCACCCCAAATCCCCAATTCCCCAAATTCCACTCATTCCAAATTTCATTCACCCCAAATCCCAAATTCCCCAAATTCCACTCACCCCAAATTCCATTCAGCCCAAATCCCAAATTCCATTCACCGCAAATTCCACTCACCCCAAACTCCATTCACCCCAAATCCCAAATTCCCCAAATTCCACTCACTCCAAATTCCATTCACCCCAATTCCCAAATTCCCCAAATTCCACTCACCCGAAATTCCATTCACCCCAAATCCCAAATTCCCCAAATTCCATTCACCCCAAATCCCAAATTCTCCAAATTCCACACATACCAAATTCCATTCACCGCAAATCCCTAATTACCCAAATTCCACTCACCCCAAATCCCAAATCGCCCAAATTCCCCAAATTTCCCAAATTACCAAAATTCCAGAAATCTCCCAAAATCCCCGAAATCCCCAAATTCCCAAAATTCCACAAATCCTCAAAATCCCCAAATTTCCTAAATCTGCCAAATTCCTCAAATTGATATATCATATTTTATCATCTCCTGACCCGATCACCGACTGCTTAAAATGTTACAAGATGCAGAGAATCATACGACAAAAATAAGTAGATTTCGCGGTACAAAAGCAACGGTAAGTCAATGTTGATTATTCACGAGCCATCGATTCAATTGTTTGTGTTCCATTCGATAGCGGAATCTTTTCTCGCGAATTAATGGTTTCATGAATATTGCAGAATGAAACAAACCACTTGTGACCGTGGAATATTGCGCAATATTCTGATTGATAGGTAATCAGTTACTATCAATGCTCGTCACGATTCGATATTCACTTTTACCCCCTCGATACATCTGCATATTACCGCTACAATTTGCTCTATAAATTCCTAAGTAATCAGTCTCGAGTAGCTTGCGCATAAAAATTCATGACGCCGGAGTATTATTCACGATCAAATCATTTCAAACAATATTCATGTCTCTTGATTGATATTGCGTGGCGGGACACTCAATATAAGTTCGCTTATTTTGCTGAGTGAGAAATATCTCTTGAGACAATTAAGAGTAAATCGATTTTTTGTTACTTAATCGGATTATTTGTAAAATGTTGACAATTGTAATTTTTGTATTGTAACATTTCTTATTTCATATTCTTTCACATTTTTGTTTTGAATTTATTTCTTTGTCTGTTTAAATCTTTCACTACCTTTTTGTCTTGAACTTATTTATTTGTCTGTTTAAATCTTTCACTACCTTTTTGTCTTGAATTTATTTATTTGTCTGTTCAAATCTTTCACTACCTATTCGTCTTGAATATATTTATGTATTACGACAGTTTTGTCTGTGGTACATTTATTTGTTACAACATTTTTGTCTTTGATATATTTATTTTTTACAACGTCTCTTGAAAATATTTATATGAAAGATCAATCCGAAATGTAATAGCGGAAAGACAAAAAGAAGTAACGAAAGATAAAGAGAGATCCTCACAGGGACTGATAAACCAGGATAAATTTCCTGTTAGGTGCTCTTACATGTTACATCGCCCACCTTCTCGTTTTCAAGAATGTCACCAAGAGATCGATGACACGAAAACGACGTCCTTAGCAAGGAAGCCCGAGATTGTCAAGGGATTCAATTTCCCCCATCGAACAAAGGGAAAAGTGTGAAACCGTTCACGGACTATTCGAACCAACTTGATCGGTTAGATTGGGGGCATAGCGTTTAAAATAAAGTCCATTGTACACACATTTTGCTATACATTAAACACACCCAAACTTCCAATCAAAACACAGAACTTCCATGTGTGAAAAAAATATCAGCTACATATGGAAATATTAGAATTTCGAACACTAAACTAAAATTTTGAAGCTGGGTGTAAAATTTCAAACAATCAAAACAACTATACAGAACTTTCATGTGTGGAAAAAAATATCACCTAGATGTGTAACATATGTAGAATTTCGAACGTGATACTAAAATTTCGAAACTGAATGTGAAATTTAGAAAATGAATGTATACTTTCGAAAATGAAATTAAAATTTAGAAAATGAATGTTTAATGTCGAAGATGAAATAAAAATTTCGGAGATATAGAATTTTGGGGATGAAATTAAAATTTAGGGGAAAAATGTAAAATTTATGAGAAATGATAGCGAAGAGATTGTAGAAAGGAGCATAAAGTGTCATTGCCCGGGTAAGTTATCGTCGGTAGGTATAAACACGTTCGGAATGATCTGCCTCCATGTTGACGTTGTTTCGCGTATGGGGGTCGCGTATCACGGTATAAAATTGCATCGAGAATTTTCGTCGGTTCTCCTTTGGTCCCAAGCGAGAAACAACGTTCCTGGCCGTCGTTGACGTGACATTTCGCTCCGGGGGTCGTTGCAGCGCCGTTGCAACGAGAAAGTGGCTGCACTGGACGTTCGTAAATGCACCGCCGACAAAGCTATCGATATGGTGGCCTTCACAAAGGCAATGTCGATCTTGCCAAGCTTTTTCGCCGCTACGACCGGCGCATACGTAACGCGTAATATCTCTTTCGCTTAAACGGCCCCGAAACCGGCTTTATTGGGCCTTTGTTGCACCGAACGATTCTCTCTTTCACGCGTTCCTGCTCGCGAAACGTGCTGTCCATTTACCGCCGCGAAATAGAAAAGAAAGAGCCCCGATCGGTGTGCGATACCGCTGACGAAATTCTGTTCGAAGGAAAAATCGTCCTTAGGGATGAAGAAATCAGAGATAAATCTGATTCAAAGTTCCACTTTAACATTTCTGGCAGAAAGATTATCGAACATTTCAATATCATTTGGGATGTAATATGAATTGATCCTTTATCTTTATGTAACAGCGTTCATATTAAAATGATAGGGTACACTTTAAACTGAAGAACCTTGAAAAATTACTGAATGATAGAATGATAGAAACATGATAGAATATTCATATTTTCCAGATAAATTTCTTATGAAAAAATTACGATTATCTTGTATAAAGAGAAAACAAGAGTTACGTGTAATGGCTGTTCGTAATTTCCTGCCCTGCCTCTAGAGCCCACAACGCAGTGAAATATCGAGATGGTAAACCCAATTCACATACGCGACACGATATTAAAGACGTAACGAAAAACGTAAATTTGAACGAATATTTGCAATTAAGAGAAAAATATATAAATTTGAGAGACGGTCTCGATTATTCAACAGACTTAATAGGTTGACGAAATTAAAAATTTGGAGAGAAGGTGCAACACTTGTTCTGTCTTATAAATTCATTTACCTCCTTGCAGCCTTGATTGCACTTTAAATTAGATTCTAGCGCACTTTACACCGCCCACGTTGCGAAACAGAGATTACGTTATTTGCGGCGAAAAACTGCGGCTTGAAAATTACTCAGCGATAACGTTACGGAACGTTTAATTTCCTTGCCTCCTACTTTCGTTATTAAAATTGGCGATGAAGAACAAACATATATTTTATGATTATTGTTTTGATACGATGTTTAGTTTTGATAGGACAATTTTTTATACAATTTTACAGCTTCTCGTATATTTATTGAAACGTGTAAGATGTACTGTACGTCGCCGACTCTGCGGACAAATGGATATTCATGAAAGACGTAATGTTTAGTATATGCTAAATAGGTGTTGAGTTATAATGGTATATAATGTTAAATTGATAAAAGTTATAATTAGTGTAACGTTGTTGGTTGTTATAGTTAATTTTATATTATATTGGTAAAGATTATAAATAATTATTGTATATGTTATATAGTATTGTTCAATGTTTTAATCAGTGTCATGTATTATTAAATACTATAACTAATGTTATAGTTTATACTGTAGTTACATAGTATTATAGAAGTATACAGGGTGACTCACAGCTAGTGTAGGCCCCTGTAGATAGTAGTATACTGATAGTTCATATTGTAACTAATGTTATAAACAAATGTATTATTAAATACTATAATTAATGTTATAGTATTATAGAAGTATACAGGGTATCTCACAACTAGTGTAGGTCCCTTATAGTAGTTTAATAGTTCATACTATAAAATTAATACTATAACATACCATAGCTCACAATAATGAATAATAATATAAAAAATTCTTATAAAAAAGATATAGCTGTATAATCCCTATAACATCGTCCACATACGTCATGCATCTCATATCCGAAATACCGCCCGTTAAACAACAGTTCAGAAATTTGTCTCGGTTTCAACGTACGTGCAAAAATAATACGGATTGGCCGAATGTCTCCCATTTTGTCCGATGGTCGATTTTCTGTGGGGTCGTAAGCGTTCGTCGAGCTTTTTACGACGTCACATCCAATCTGAGTCGCGTGATTGGTCAACGTGAATCGACGTGCACACTCTTCGTGGTATAAACAAGTAAACACGAGGCTGACAAATCTGATAACATCGAACGTTTCTCTCTGTCTCCCATCAATTCAACCTTCTTCGCAAAAGTACTATGACGATTTCTGTCGATATACCACGGATAAATAGGAACATATTCTTTTTCTACGTCGCACGGAATTACGTTTCTGTCGATGAATTGGCAGATCGAGCACCAAATTGAAGGAACCTTTTTCCTTCATATCCTTGATTCTTTTATCAACAATACGTCCTCGTATTCTCTGGCCTTCTTGACTGATTATCAGACATTTTTCCAGTTTTTTATGATTTCGGTGACCTTTCGGATAAACACGAAACATCTTATTTATTTTTTGTAATTTTATATTGCTTCTGTCTTCTGACTTTTATATTCAGAGCTAAATTATCAATATAGCTAAAGGATTGAAATTCTTAAAAAATGCAATGGTTAGTCAGAAAAGTGTATTACTTGCATTTAATCTAAACGCTTAAACATTTGTACACAAAACGGAACTGAAAAATCATTGTTTTTATACTCCGTTATGATTGAAAATCAGCCGCTGTACGCGTCACGATATTGGCTTATTGTGAAAATCGGTAACTCAGACTCGCGCTGGAAAACGTGATTACGCGGATAGTTCAATAACAATTTGTTTTCATGAAACGAAAACAAAGAAGTATTTTGTGAAATTCGTTCGTTTTATTCGCTGTCATCCAATACGTAATGGTACATTCGGTAACGGGATAAATGTGCCATAACAAAGCGGGCTTACTGCGTGTGTATAGCAGATATTCGAAAAGATAGGGTAAAACTTCAGCGATACAATGTACTCGTTAAAAACGAACAAAAAAAATATTTATCCATTGAAAAGTCATTAATTTTCGACTGACAAGATATACGTTTGGAAAAAGCGTATTAAATTAGAGCGCAAGTGTGTAATGTATAAAAAATGGTGTGCTCGATGGAAAGCGTTACGTCATTCGTATTACAGTTCGGTTTGACCCAAAACTGTGTCATCTGTCGATAAAGTGTTAAACAGGTCGATAAATTGTAGGAAATAAATCCTTGAATTAACTGTAATTGACATATTCCCACGGTGATGTGCAATCGCGACAGGCTGCAATCGTTGCAGTTCGTGTAACGGCAGCTGCATCGCGATGCACGTTGCACGGAGATACGCAAAATTCGGCGAAACGAATTTATTTTCTCGATTATAATCGTCCTGTTTTTTCAAAATATTCGTTTGGACAATTTCGTGAATGAGGAAACGAACCGAAGCGAATTGTAACAATTCTTATTATACATATGTATAATGATAGCTTCGTTTGCAAAAATAATGACTTGTATTCATATTTACTTATTTGTTTATTTTATAATTGTTCAATTTTAAGCTTAATTTTAATTTCTCATGTCATCAAATTTCAGAGTCCTCAAATTCCCCTAAATCCCAAATTCTACAAATTCCACTTGTTCTCAAAATCCTTAAATTTCCCTAGTACCTATTTCTACGAATTCCAAAATTCTACGAATTCCCCTAGTTCCCAAATTTTTCTAGGCCCTAAATTCCTCTAGTTCCAAAATTCCTCTAGATCCCAAATTTTCCTAGTCCCAAATTTCCCTAGTTCCAAATTCCTCTAGTCCCGAAATTTCCCTAGTCCCGAAATTTCCCTAGCCCCCAAATTCCTCTTGACCCCAAATTCCCCTAGTCCCCAAATTCCACTAGTCCCAAATTCTCCTAGTCCCAAATTCCCCTTGTTCCAAATTCTCCTAGTCCCAAATTCCCCTAGTCCCAAATTCCCCTTGTTCCAAATTCTCCTAGTCCCAAATTCCCCTAATCCAAAATTCCCCTAATCCCAAAATTCCCCTAGCCCCCAAATTTCCCTACATCCCAAATTCTCCTAGTCCCCAAATTCCCCTAGCCCCCAAATTTCCCTAGACCCCAAATTCCCTTAGTCCCCAAGTTTCCCAAATTCCCCTAGTCCTCAAATTCTCAAATTCCTAATTTCCTACATTAAATCCCAAGATTGCCAGATTCTCAAAATACAGTTCTAAGACATCAATTTTCTCTCGACATGTAATCCCGCGAGCTATTTCGCCGGATAAGCGAAGAAATTTTTAGCTAACCAGAGATTGTATCGGCCGAAGCACGTGAGGCCGATTGATTTTATATTTTTTAAGTATCCAGCGGCTCCGAGGAACGAAGATAAAAATCCGCGTTTTATTGTGGCACGTGCTGGGGAATTGAAATGTTTAGGGCGGATCCAGAACCTCCCACACGATTCTGTTTCTCTTTATTTTATAGGGCGTAGCGGTGGTTATTCGCTGAAGTCTTCGTTTGAAATTCGTTTCGTAGCTTTATCGTTGTGTACTCTGAAAGAGACATTACAATGTAGTACCGAAACAAATTGCATCGGTTGCTTCTGTCGATGTTGAGATAAAGTAAATCTTACAGTTTAACTTATTCGGGCACGTCTTGTCTACGAACCATTTATATTAATCTCGTCGTGTATTGCTTTTTGAGGGTAGGTTGAATCATTTCATTTTTTTATGCATTTTTATTTTACTCATAAATTCGTGATGACTATAATGTAATACAATTTTGAGCAATTATATAAGTAATTGTAAAAGAATTTGTAATGTACAGAAATAGTAGCAACATCCACATGTGTGATCTCCATTTGATCAATTTGACATATGTGAACGAAATGTGCATGTGTATTTTTAATATCAATTTTAAAAGAATTTGTAATATACAGAAACAATAGCAACACATGTGTGATCTCTATTAGATCAATTTAACATATATGAACAAAATGTGCATGTGTATCTTTAATATCAATTTTAAAAGAATTTGTAATGTGCAGAAATAGTAGCAATGTGCCCGTGACCTCTATTTGATCAATTTAACATATGTGGACAAAATGTGCATGTGTATCTTTGAAGAGGTTAAATGGGTTAAATAAATTGCACTTATCCGATCCTTTCAATGTTCTATAATAGAATGCAAGCCATAAGATACCTTCAGAAAACAAGATACCTTAAGAAAAACAGCTTATTCTTAATGAAGTTATCGAATATTTTTCTATTTCACCTTGTCATTAATATTTCCTGTCAAACGATCCATAATGCTCCATTCCTATTGTGAATAAATTGCGACTAGCTGACGCGTGAAATTTTCTTGAATGCAATTCATCAAAAAACCGCATTCAGAAAAGTGGCAAGCGTTGTCTCCCCGAAGCTTCTCACGCTTCCATAAAAGAACATAAAGATAATGGACGAAATACGCTTCGAGTAAGACGAGAATAAAGAATTTGGAGCAATTTGCGGCTAGGCGGTGAAAGGTTGGAAAATCGAAGGCACTTTGTATTCTCGGCTCTTGACTCGTATTCTTCTTCCCGGTGTCTTTCGATAAAACATCCCCTGTAAAAAAATTACAGAATATAATCCGATACAACAAACGTTGCTCCGAAATTCCCTTTGGCCCGCTTTAATCGGTCATAATTATCGTGTCACCTGGTGTCCCGTCGAGATGAAACGATTTTTCAAACGCTTCGTCGCTCTACGCTTGTTATTTTTTTTACTGTTCCGTTGCGTACGAATCCGGATATTGAAATTTAAAAATTCAAAACGCCGTCCCACAGATTTAATATAACCGGCAGTCGTCCCGCGGTCATGCACAAAGAACGAAATTGATACGGAACTGCGGGAATTATTTAATGTACTCGTATCTGAATGCATATAAATTTTTTATCCACGGTAAAGAAAACGAAGAGACACAGAGGCGGAGAGAAAAAGAACGTTGAACTCGGATTTTTATAAAGCTTGACTCGTACAAAAGCTTTTACAGCTCTGCAAAAGATATTCCGCGATGCAAATATCATTTTAAACGGGGAACAATGCCAATAATGTTCCGAAACCGTCGCTACTTTAAAGCACGGTTCGGTTTTCAAAGACTTTACTGCAGATTATTCGGCTTTTCGGGAAATACTGCGATAATTTAAAGCTGATTTTGGGGTGGTTTTTCTTTTTCGTTTATTTTAGGATAAGTAGATTTTTAGATTTCTGTTTATTGGGTTCTTGGATTAGTTCTCAGATTTTTAGGTTACAAGATTTGTGGATTTGGGAATATATAGAGTTCTGAATTATTAAATTTGCTAATTAAACTTTAGAATTTTAAAAATTCCTGCATTCTTAAATTTGTAAGATTTCAAGTTCAGTAATATTCATCTAAATTCCTAAATTTCCTAATTCCACATCCCCAAATGTCCAACAAAACCTCTTCCTAAAAAACATCCACATAAATCCTTCCCAAAAAGGTATCACATATCCAAATCATTCTCCCTTAATCGTCAAAGGTTGCCATCGTATCGAACCGTATCGAACGCTCGCAATATGAACAAAAACTAGAAGCGGTATTAACGCGAGTTAATCCGAAGATCAAAGTGATAAGGAAATAAATTTATCTCCGCGAATGGAAGTAAAACGCGAGATTACAGTGGGTTTATCGTCGACTTAGAGGCAGAAAGATTTACGAAGCTCGTTAGCGGCAAAAAGAGAAACGATAGGAAAAATGAAAGGAAGCGAACGATGAAGAAACGGAAACAAAAGGTGGCGGTCACCGATCGAAGGAGGAAATAGAATATACGATCCTGTGATACGGACTCATCAGTCCACGAATGTAAATTTAGCCGGTGGAACGAGTACCCACGGTTAATGCAAAACCAAGGGAAGGATTATGCTGAAAGGAGGGATTACGTGGACTGGCGACCACGAAATTGGAAAATTTATGAAAACCTCTATGTTGCACTCCGACACACATATTCGCCGATATCTATCCGGCTGCTATTTATAAAGTAATCGAAGCCCAGGTTAACCTCGCGAAATATTAATAACTTGCATGCTCGATCATGAAGCTAGCCTTCTCTGACCCAGCTGCTCCTACGGGATACCCTGACGGACAATAATTTATCGGGACCGCGATAAATTTCACGTTAAAATCCGGCCGGAAGGGATTTACGTCCGCGAAGACCTTATTCGAGCCTTCTTTGTCTCTGTTTCGACTTTTTGCCGCCCTCTTTTCCCGCTATCTTTCTGTCTCCTGCGGCCCCGATCCTCGTGTCTTTTCAATTTCTCTTTCGTTATTTCTGGATACTCTTTTAACTGATTATGCGCTTCTGCCTTTGGCCTAGAATAATTCTGACGGTCTCTTCCTTGGAGAATTGGCTTCTAGGTCATTTCGAGGATTTTCGAGGATCGTCTTAAATTTTTAGATTTAGAGATATTTTTAGGTGGAAATTTGAGATGTGGAAATTTAGAGATTTTGAAATGTGGTTGTTTGAGAGTTTGAGGAATTTGGGAACTAGAGGAATTCTGGGACTAGGGGAATTTGGGGAACTTGAGATTTACGGAAATTTTGGTACTAGGGGAATTTGGGGAACTTGAGGTCTACGGAAATTTGGGACTAGGAGGAATTTATAGAGCGGGAATTAAGAAATTTAGAAATTTGATGAGTGGGGAATTAGGAAATTTAGAAATTTGAAGAGTGGGAAATTAGGGAAATTAGAAATTTGGAGAGTGGGGGATTAGAGAATTTAGAAATTTGAGGGTTTGAAAACTTGGGAATTTAGGAATTTAGAGAGGGGGGAATTAGGAAATTTAGAAATTTGGAGAATAGGGAATTAGGGAAATTAGAAATTTGGAGAGTGGGAAATTAGGAAATTTAAAAATTAGAAAATTCGAAATTTGCACAAGAAACTGGAAAATTTGAAACTTCGTAATTTTGTAAACTTTCAAATTTGCTAATTAAAAACTGAGAAACTCGTAAATTTCATAGTAAAGATTTCTGAAATTTGTCCTAAGAATAAGAATGCCAGTGAATTCGGTAAAAGTAAATTCGAAATTTTTCAAGCACAGGTAACAATAAATCTGACCACATGCAGGGTAGAACGATAAATTCGCAGAACCGAACATGAAGCATCTTTAAAATGCACCGTTCCGTGAAACTGATATCCGTCTGTTAAATTGCCGGCAGAAAAACGTTTCGTGCAACAGGGAAATGTGGGTCACAGGTATTAAGAAGAAAGTGGATTACAGTAATCCAGCGTGCGAGTAATGAAAGATTGAATTTTTTCTGCGTTTATTTCGAGAGCGTATCAAGAACGAAAGAGTATCGCGAACGGCTTTGATGCAAACGTAACAATAATTTCAGCAGCCAGTATAATTATCTCGACATCGCGGAAACGGAAGGAATGCATTACACGCGAGTTAAATGCACTTCACATGGGAAGGAAGTTCTATTATTTATAATTGCGCCGGCGCAACGGTGGCCAACATCGCTCTGCATCCACCCGAATACGATACACATACTAATACCCGAATAAAAGTGTAATTATGGCTCTCTGAAATTTACGAGTGAATGAACATTGATACCACAAATTGCTCTCGTGGCACCCCTTAAATGTTCCCTCTTTTTAACGTTGTAAAGCGAATTGTAACAACGATATTAGCAATTAACGGAGCAAAGATAATTTTACCCCTTGTTCTGTTTTCATAAGTCTCGCGACTTCGCTACTTCTGTGATCAATTTTACTCGAATTTTTAAAATTCAATTATTTGTTTTGATACCAAATTGACATAACATTTCAACGTTCTTTGTCTTAACACCAGATTCACAGTTTGATCACTTTTATTTAAATTTGAACTAAAGTAGGAAAATAAATAAATTGATGATATACAGTATGTCAGAAAAATAACGGAACTTCTTAAATAGAAAGAAAATAATTAGTTTAAATTTTGTCTCTTAAAATAAGGTATCTACGATGCGCCATTTTGACAGGTTTTATGAATCTACTGTTAATATTATAGCTGTGATTAGTTAATTCTAACATACCTAAAAAATAAATTATACTGCAAGAAGTTAACGGAAGATGCAACGGAATTCGACGAAAATCTCACAAATTTTGTACCCAAAAAATAAGATCATTTGTAAATTGAAATGATAATTAGAAGTATTCGACAGAGGGTTTGCAGTTTGCGAGAAAACGATGTAACTGAATACATCGTTATGGAGCAGGCACTAAACGCGAACTCAAAATGTCCCCATAAAGTTTCGATTACTCCAATAAAAGTTACGACCATAATATCTACTATACGAGCATTCGCAATCCTCTCTTTCAACCGTACAATAACACAAATCCTATAGAGCTTTCGTGTCCTCGATTCCACTGAAATTCCTTTGTACCTTGTGGATGAATCATACAGGATATTAAAACACTTTTTCTTCGTTCAACAATATGAACTTAACCTTTTCGAACGTTGCGGTTATACAGAGTGACCCGGTTTTTAAGCTGTGTAACTGCGATTATTTATTTTTTAAGACCTTACGTGTTTACGGGGGACATTTGACGGAGGTCTTCAAGATGGCGGCGTTTTGGTAGGGACATTTCTGTGAGCCAAATTCCGTAGTCTCCAAATTTCTGTAGTCCCCAAATTCCCCAGATTCCCAAATCCCCAAATTCCCAGATCTCCGAATCCCTAAATCTCTAAATCCTTGAATTATTGAATTCTAAAATTGCCAAATTCTAAATCCCAAATTCCCCTAATTCCACTCATACCAAATTCCACTTACCCCAAATCCCAAATTCCCCTAATTCCACTCATTCCAAATCCCAAATCTCTCAAATCCCAAATCTCCCAAATCCCAAATCTCCCAAATCCCAAATCTCCCAAATCCCAAATCTCCCAAATCCCTAATCCCCAAATCCTTAAACTACAGAAATTCCCCCTCCAAATCCTCAAATAACACCTTACGTCACATAACTACATTCCCCATGTCAAACTAAAAACACTAAAAAATTCCAAACTTAACCATTTAGTATAAAAGTCGAATATCTCCGAGTCTTAACAAACCATCCAGTATCCCGTTTCGCGAATATACTCAGGATGTTAGACCGTAAATATTGGCGAATTCGAAACACGTTTCTCGAAACAATTCTATAAACAACGTTTGAAACGATCCACTCAGGGAACAGGATCGTACACCGCGGATGAACCAGTCTCATTTTTGGTCATTAATATTCGATTTAGAGGTGGCACACGCTTGGCAATAATCTGGTGAAAATGTGAGCACAGGAATGAAAGGGAGACGTGTAAGAAGACTCGAACGGTTGGTGTACGGTGAAAGAATCACGGGGGATGAAACGGTCGACCAGAAAAGAGGGGGACACAACATCATTAGCATAACAAAACGGAGAGGCATGTAGTGAATTCAGATTTCCAACCCCTCTGCTTTCTCTCTGTATCCCGTTCCGGTTCTACTCTGTTAACACTGGTAATAGGATAGTGTATATTTCACGGCTACAGTTGGCTCGCATTTTCTTCCAGAAGAAAAGTGAGCGAAATCTTGAGGGAAATCCTTGTTTATTTTGCGTGCCGAAAAATAATCAATCGGAGGATTTGTGGAATTCTATTTGAAATTTAGATTACAGTGTACAATCCGAGAACTATATTCTTTACTTTTCGATACAATAACACATTTTAAAATTGAATTATTAAATTAAAATCAACTTAGAATCCAACGAGTTTGTGTATAAAATATGCATAAAATTATTGACTTAATAATTACATTTGAATTTGTGATTAAAAATAATTTATAATATAATCGTTTATTCCTAAACAAGATTAAAAATCATTTAATTAATAATTGCATTTAAATTTGCAATTAAAAACAATCTATAATATAATCATTTATTCCTAAACAAAGTTAAAAATCATTTAACCAAAAATTACATTTAATTTTGCAATTAAAAAATAATCTATAATCGTTTATTCCTAAATGAGGTTAAAAATTTCAAACTGCAGTTTGCGGAACTATCCCGCGCAAAAAAGAGCAAAAATGAAAATACAAATAGAATAAAGTGATGGTACGATCAAAAACAAAAAGTTTGCCTGACAGAGTTAAAAAATTTCTGCGGTATATTGTGCATAATTTGCAATTAGCAGCAGGAAATTTAGTGCATGAATTTTAGAGGAACATTAAAACTGAAAAGCTCGCTTTTAACCGTCTCGCATAAATGAAACTTTGACGAAGCTTCCGAGCGCTGCTGGTGAAATCGACTTGCTTTATTGCCCGGAAAACGTGGATCATGGGTGTCGGTTTGAAAAATTGAAACTATTAAACGACACATTAAAATTAAAAATTATGGATCACCTATTAAAATTCTACATATTCGCATTTTTATACTACAGCGACAAAAGTTCTAATTTCCTTTAACAATTAATATAATCGCATGCTTCAAATTACAAGCCTGAACTTCACACAAGATTTTAAAATAACGTTCATGCGGGATATTGCGTGAATGGCGTATAGTATGCATGCATTATGTTGTTATATTCCTAGTTTGTAATCGAGGTTTAATAGCGCTTAAAACTTTCCTCGAGCTATGGTTAAACTTCAATTATGTAATTCTGTGGAACGTGGGTAAAACTTGTATTTTTGCAAGACGTCAACAGTCTTTTAACCCCTCGGCTTATGACATCGAATCAGACGTTACTGTAACGTCGTACTATACAGTTACTTAAACTGTTTAAAGTGCACATGATGTTGGGAAAAAACCAAACTTAGGGCACCATATTTTTCAGACCATAGTAATCGTAGTTAACCATTATGCTGTAAACTTGTCTTTAAAAATTAGAATTTTTTCTGAAGTACTTGAAGAACCAAACTCCATCTTCTCAGATCTACGAGTCCCTAAATCTCCAGAACCCTAAAAGCCCAAATTTCTAAATCTGCTGATCATTAAATCCCCAAATCTCAAAATCCCAAACTCTCAAATCCAGATACCAAAGTTTCTCCATGCTCCCAGATCCACAAATCCCTAAATCTCCACATCCCTAAACCCCAAATTCCTAAGTCTGCTGATCCCTAAATCCCCAAATCTCAAAACCCCAAACTCTCAAATCCAAATACCAAATTTTCTCCACCTTCCTAGATCCACAAATTTCTAAATCTCCACATCCCTAAAACTCCAAATTCCTAAATCTGCTGATCCCAAAATCCCCAAATCTTAAAATCCCAAACTCTCAAATCCAAATACCAAAGTTTCTTCACCTTCCTAGATCCACAAATCACTAAATCTCCACATTCCTAAAACCCTAAATTTCTAAATCTGCTGATCCCTAAATCCCCAAATCTCAGAATCCCAATCTTTCAAACCACGATTCCAAAGTTTGCAAATCTCCAAAAGTGGCGATATAACGCGAGGAAAACCCAGAAGGAAATATAACGCGTGTCTAACAGCAATTCAATATTGATTCCGTACCTAACACATGTGAATTCCACAAAAGTATAACACGTGCTATAACACGTGCATATATTGTATATCCAAAATTTATTTAACCATAATATATCTATATAAGACTCCACGAACCTATGTTGAAACTCTTTTCGTTTAACCATCCGGTAATCGATACATCAATTTATTATTAGCGGCAGCTCATTATCGCAGTGGCAACGAACGCTGCGGTTATAAAATCACGTGGCAACCGAATTATTAACGCGATAATGTCCGATTCCGAGGCGTTACACGCGGTAAATTAATTAATGTTCCACGCCATCAGCGTCGGTCCTTTGTACGAAGCGTTTATTCATATTTTCGCACGCTCGCCCGAAGAACGATCGAGCGTTCAACAAAATGGTGCTCGTTCCCGTCGTTTGTCGAATCCAGGGAAATATCGTAATTCGTCCGCAAACGATTGCTTTTTTCCACCCTCCGTCGTCCACCGTCGAACCGTTTTTTAATATAATTCCAACGGATGCTCGTAATTTTTGAACATCGTAATTCCCGCGTTTGCATAATACTCTCGTTAAACGCGCTTGTTTTTTCGCATGCACTTGAGATCGCGTCCGGTGATTTCGATGCCTGGTAAAAACCGTGCGTCCCGATAATCGCGTTTCGTTTCATTAATTTTCTCGCCGACGAATTTGAACGCCGCTTTTTCGATCGACCTTCCGGACAGTCTCGCTGTTCAAACACAAATGATGCCCGAAATATTACGATTCGCGGTACGGTTCATTCGCGAGCGAATATTCCGACAGAAATAACTTCGTTGGCGGCGGTATTCATTGATCGAATCGTGTGTCAAACAATTAATATTTATATGCAATTTTGGGATTGGGAGCTAGAGATAGATATTGACCTAGTAATTTCATCGTTGCGAACTTTGGAAATTTGAAGGTTTGGAAATTTGGGGATTTTGAGGTACTTTGAAGGTACTTTGCAAATTTGGATATTTAGAAGTTTGATAGTTTAGGGGTTTGGAAGTTTGGGAATTTGTAGAATTGGGAATTTGGAGATTTAGAGATTTGGAACTTTGGAAAAGGGAGGTTTTAGGAACTTCAAGTTCTCAAGAATTCAGAGATTAAAAAATTCGGAGATCTGGAAATTGCAACACTTGGGAATCTGAGAAGTTATCTGAGAATTTAGAAATTTGGAAATTTGACTCCAGAATTTAGGAATCCTAAGATTAGGAAATTTACAATTTTAAGAACATCAGAATTTACGAATCTGATACTCTAATTAAAGATTCAAACGACTTTAGAAATTACAGTCAACAAATTTAAGAATCTAATAACCTGAGTCACTGATGATCTAAATATAACTTTGTAATCCAGAAATTAATCTGAAAAATCTAAAATTCTCATTTGTCAATTTTTCAATATAACCTAACGTACCCATCACTCAGAGTACCTTTCTATTTAAAAAACAAAGAAGTTTCATTGATGAAAATGTCGAAGACATTAGTCGAAAGGTTTCAGCGAGTTAACGACATCCAAATCCGTTGAAGTATCGTTTTCACGCACCGTCGCGACGTTGAAGAATGAACAGTGCCGGTACCGTTGTCCGATCGTATTTTTCATCGATTTGCTGGATAATCGAGCGTCTTTGTCCTTCTTACCGTGTATAAGTGCTGTCAGGAATGGACTCGGAGCGGTCGTGTGCATGCCACTAAACCGCAATCTCGGTCACGACAGAGGGTTGCGGTTTAGCTCGATTAGATTTCAAGGGCACTGTGGTGTCACATGATGTTCATTGAAACTGTCGCGTGTGTTGTCCCGTGAGATCCATAAAAAATTAACAAATTGATAAAAATACGCGATTGTAATTACGACAGTAAATCAAATGAATTTACATGTATCAAATGTACCACAGAGAAATAGCGTATGTTGTAATTGTAGCCAAATACGGCCTAATTGCAATCAAATATGCTGCAATTGTAATCAAATATGTCCTACTCTCCTAATGCCAAATATTACCGAATGGTCGATACGTATTTAATATGAAATAGAGCAGTATTGTTCAGTATAAAAATTGTATATTTTTAATAAATACTATTATAGTGTACTGTACGTACTATGCGTGTATATGTATATACACACATATACATGATGTGTACTGTGGCGGTTCGAATTATTTCTGAACAGTGTTTTCCGTGGCAAAGTTCGAACGGTGCAACAACCTCATACATCGACGTATAGCCTACGAGGGCAGACACACTTCCGCTTTCCAGACCATTAATTTTTTACGATCGGGTTTCATATGTCTAGTATGTAGAGAAGCGTGCAACCTTTCGATCCGTTCATATGGAAAATCTGTCCCCCACTTCGATTCACCCCCTACACATAAACTCATCGGACACGAAATTCAGTTGCTTAATTGTCTTACAATTATTTCATTTCACTGACTGAATTATTACCACGTTGACTGCCACGTCACACATATATGACTCGTAACATGTATGTATATGACTCTTAAGTTTCTATATTGATCTAACACTACATTGATCTTGTATTATTAAAAATTTTTTCACTGTTCTAATCCAAAATTCTCGTATTAATTACATAGTCCATGGACAATAAATGTAATAAGATATTGTGAAAATATTTGATAAAATTTATTATAAAATTAAAACACTGCTGGTTGCAATTGAAAATTGCTTCAATGTGGCAGTTAATGTATCAAGAAGTTAAATACCAGAATTACTCATACAATTGTAAGGTTAAGTTTTACACCTAATCTAACCTAACCTAACCGTAATAAGATTCATTGTCAAAACAAAAGAAATATTTTTCCTCTATACTATTTAATACTCGAGAAACCTGCAGATATCCCCGAACCTAAAAATGTTGATCACATTTCGTAAGGCAAATATTTGATCATCCTATTTTTTTCGCCGCGTGTTTTCTCTCCGTGAATCAATAAACAAGAATTTTTATCGAGAAGAAGCAAAAAGAGGAGGTTTAACGCCGGGATTTCGAGGTCCTTGGGAACAAACGCGAGCAAAAAGAGGGGGGAAGAAAGGATCCGAAGGACGAACGAGATACGTTTCCAGTCAAGCTCTGAATCCACGTTCCATTCCGAAGAGCAACGGGTCTCGTGTCTGATGGCAATCACAGAAATGCATTCCGTGAACCATGCAGAGTGCTGCATTTCCGTGCATCGAGACGTTCTGCCATGTGAATATCCCTTTGTACGTGCATGCGTACGTGGCCGGTCGCATAGAGGCGAGTGTGTGTACGCGCGCATGTATGAATCTGCGTGGACGAAGTGGGTCATCGGTGGTCGGCAAAGGACTGTAAACGGGAATTAGACCGGGTTGTGAAAGGAACCGCATCAGCGACAAGAAAATCATTTCATTTGCGTTCGCCGATTAATCGATTTTGGCGAACAAAGTGAACAGGAAAGAAAAGTGGTAATTTTCTAATTATCGGACTGAATGCTTCTCGTGTATTGTCTGCAATTGAGACCGGATTTTCAACACAGATTTTTAACGATCCTATAACTGTTTTGGAATTTTTATGTGCTTGATTCGATAAATTCCATCTTTCAATTTTGCAAATAGCTCTATTCAATAATGTGAAAGGTCAAAAAATTGAAAACTTGACATTAAAAATTTAAATATGAAAGAATTTGAAAGTTTGCAATTGTGGATAATACATTGCAGAGTTAATTCGCCTACAGGTAAAATGTTGAGTCGTTATCCGCTTTTTCTCTGCTTCCACTCGTTCGTATTAAATACATTCAACCGGTTAATGTTTGACGTATGTTCATTTGCTAGTCATTATTAATTGTCGACGTTCTGAGCCATATTGTCCGAGCGACGCTAACGATATGAAGCCGTGTACTCGCTTTAATTTCATAAAATAATAATATTAACAATTCTACCGGTAATATGACAGAATACCGCTGGTCACCACCTAATTAGATCTACCAGGATCACGGTAACTAAATTCAAATTCGCCTCTCCCGAGCTAAAATAATAACCGCATGATTTCATTGGCGGTAAAGATCGTGATTTAACGATTTCGATTCAATCGAAATACGTGTTCCGTGAGTGTCATACTGTGGTCCATAATTAACAATGAAGATCTGCTAACAAAAGTTATTTTAACTCCATCAATCAAGCGATTAGTGATATGTGTACTATGCTGAATATTCTGCTATGATATTAGTTGCAATTAGGATTTGATATGCAGGAAAGTATTCAAAATGCAAAATATAATATTAATTTATATAAGACTTCAACAGTGCTACATTAATTTATTTAATTATTGATGTTATCATGGATACGGCAATATAACGCGAGGGATTCAAACGCATGAGACGCAACGTGCAGAAATCTAATACATTACGACACAACGCGTGAAATTTATTATTTGGCGATACAGCCTGTGCGAATCACATGGCGATATAACATGAGAGAATTTAATATTTGACGATATAACGGGTGGAAACCTAACGCGTGGAAATCTAGCACGCAGAAGCCTAACATAAGAAAATTTAATGCGTAGACTCCTAACATACAGAACTCTAACGTGTAGAAATATAACACATGGCAATATAACGCGAGGGAGTGTAACGCGCGGCGATACAACGCGTGGAAAATTAACATGCCGAAATCTAACGCGTAGAAATTTAATTTTGCAAAAATTTAACGTGTGACAATATAATGCGTGGAAATTTATGAAATGGCGATATAACACGAGGGAATGTAACCCGCGGCGATACAACGCGTGGAAATTTAACATGCCGAAATCTAACGCGTAGAAATTTAATTTTGCAGAAATTTAACGCGTGACAATATAACGCGTGGAAATTTAAGAAATGGCGATATAACGCGAGGGAAGGTGACACGCGGCGATACAACGCGTGGAAATTAAACAAGTGTAAATCTAACGCGTAGAAATCTAATTTTGTAAAAATTTAACGCGTGACAATATAACGCATGAAATTCATGAAATGGCGATATAACGCGTGGAAATTAGATATATTCTAAATTGAAATTGCAGCAGAAATATTGAAGTTTACTAATTTCCCTCCTAAAATAGCAATTTGTGTTTGAAATGTAAAATTCATGATTAATTTTCAGTTGAATATAGCATTAACGTCCAACAAAAAAAAAAAGTTAATTCCGAAAGTTATTTTCGTTCCAACATTCTGTCGTATTAATAACACGTAGCTTAATGAAAAGCAAACTGGAAGCGGTGTTAATTTTACGCTTGATTCAAGAAGGATCCATCTGACGTCAGTGATTCACGAGCCAAGCTAAAATCAGGTCAAATTCAGCGGAACCAGGAATTGTTACAATGTGGCCTGGAATTAGGTTGAACTTTATTTAACAAACTTCTCTCTCGTTGCTACGAACAGCCATGAACATGGGGAGAACTTTTCAGATTAATATTACCGGAATAAAGTTGATCCACTCTTACAATCATTTTTATAGTAAAATATTAAAGAAACGACTACTCGTTCGTTATATTTAATCACTTTTAATTTGTGCTGATTAAATTTTGTTGTTAATTGAGGCATGGGATTACGAGAGGATTATTGGGATTCGTTATTTGCACGTAATCAGTAGTAGTGAGATTTATGAGGAGAGATGTATTCAAATAATAAAATTTTTTGGGGTTGAAATTTTTAGATTTGTGGAATTGTACATTCGTAGATTTCTAGGTTCCTAGATTCCTACATTCCCCAATTCCCACATTTCTCAATTCCCACATTTCCCAATTCCCACATTCCCCAATTCCCACATTGCCCAATTCCACACATTCCCCAATTCCCACATTCCCCAATTCCCACATTCCCCAATTCCCACATTCCCCAATTCCCACATTCCCCAATTCCCACATTCTCCAATTCTTGCATCTTCAAATATAAAAGTCCCCAAATTTCCAAATCCTCGGATCTCCAGATCCCCAAACCCCAAAATCCCAAATTCGCTCTCGACCCAATTCCGAAATTAAAAAATTTCCAAAGTGCATAAATTGTATTTGAATGGCCTTGAAATATCAATAGCGAGAAGCCTCCTTTCATCATCAATTTAGTTGAAACAACATCCATCTCTAAAGCCGTATTAAAGCATACAACACGATGCAATGGCCAGGATGTGAAAGGTCAATTGACGTCAATATCTGACGAAGAACGCGAAGGGAAAATCAGGTCAGTTTCCATGAAACCAAGGGCAACTGGCGGTCGGTCAATAACAAAGTTGCATATGCCCCTAATGCGTGTATCCTTCGATCGATGTCCTCAAGCTTTAATTAGAGATTGACTGACGTGTTCTCGTTGAAATAACGATGCGCCGTGAAAAATATACATAAAAGACATCGTGCAAAAGCATGACAGTGGAATTATGCTAATAAAGAATATTCTTCGTATCAAAGAGAAAAAAGAATTAGTGCTGGCTCAAAGATAGGTGAGCAAGAAAAGACCGTTCCGACGGTGGACCAGCGAAAGGAAACCAAATGGAAATTCGTTTTATTTGGCTGGAAAGTAAATTCTAACTGCGAACTCTGGAACGAAATCAAGCGCGTTCACAAACGTCTCTATGAAAGTTTACAATTAAAAGAGAGCTCGAAAGAAGGAATATTCGGAGCGAGGAAAGAATTCTGCCTTGAAATATTAATTTGGTTTTCAAACATCATTTCTACGATGGCGTTGAAATTTTACAAACATCGTCAAATTTAATTTAATTTAATTTTACAACTACATACATCAAATTACTACACGTCAAATATTCACACATTTAATAACTGCGCGTTAAGTAACTGCACGTTAGATAACCACCCGTTGAATAACTACGCGTTAGGTAACTACACGTTGAATAACTACGCGTTGAGTAACCGCACGTTGAATAACCACGCATTGAATCACTAGTTGTTACGTCAGCACTCATTGAATCACCACGCTGATGTACCACGCGTCAAACAAGTGCTAAATTACCACACGTTAAATCACCACGAACGGTACGCATCGAATCGCTACGCGTTAAATCACCATGTTGTCACTCGTACCTCCATGCGTCAAATATCGCCACACATCACACATTATCCCCAAATACCTTCCCAGACCCCTACACTACATCCACATAGGCAATTATCACCAAACCTCCTCCTCTTATTATAAAAATAATAATGTCTGAATATGCGTAACAAAATACTGTACCTTTCATAAACTAGAACGGCCTGCAATCCCATTCGCTGTCAGAGGGTACGTAACAGTGGAATCATAATTAAAAATGGCGCAGAGGGATTCGTTTCCGCTCTCCATTCAGGTATTCGTTTGAAAGTATCAGTGTCTGCGACCGGCCACGTCGAAAGAGGAACACAATCGCTCGGTAAATTACCCGAGCAGTGTCGCTTCAAAGCTCTGAAACGCGAGAGAACCGCGTCACGAAAAGCGTCGTCGTACCACGACGTCGAGGAGAAAGAATATGATTCACCTTCGACGATGTCAAAGTCACAGCCTGAGCGAAATACCATAGCTCATGAATAGCCGCTCATTGAGGCGCGGCAGAAATAAAGGAAAAAGTCGAGGAGAGCACGTCGTCGTCGTTGCACAAGAATCGGACGATATCTCCGGAGGAGATGGAAGTGCGCCTCGTGGAAAGACATTTTCTCTTATCCATCGACCGAGTGACGTTTCTACGTTGACGGTATAAAGGAAAACACGGGCTCGTGGTCATGGTAACTTCGTGCCTCTTTTTCCACGGAACGAGGATCTTCGGATACAGCTTGCGAGGCGGAAATAACGTCTCTAAAACGTGTTCAGGACAAGTGGCTGCTAGGAATCTTGTTATCTGCGCGGGAACATTTGAAAAAATTTGTGGAAATACGCTTTCAGAACCTCCATTCGAGGAGGCTGATTTTGCACCGCATCGGGGATTTTGAGACACGAGATATTTCGCGGGAAATTTTCTCGGGGGTTTCTAGCGATTTGAGGATACTTTCTTATGTATCGGGATTTTTAGAGAACTTCAGAGATGTACAAAAATGCGCCTATTTACAGGAATATTTACCTCCTTCGTCATAGACCATGTTTTCAAGCTTTGAAATACACGAGATCTCGATTATTTCGGTAAAGAAAAGATTTGGCGAGTAACCAAATTTTCGAACTGGATTCACCGCGAAAATCTTCACGACCCACATTTTATCACGAGAGATCCGAGAGTGTATCGATCGAGAGGTTACGGGACCGGGCTATCGTGGCTGAGAATGAAAGAGCACCGGAAAAGAAGAACAGGAAACAGAGGAGCCGGCACGTTTCTCGATTATCCGTATTTACGGAAATTCCGTCCACGTTACACCCGATAACTTTCGTAACGGATTACTCGTCGAAAGTTTCGCCCGGTGAGAGCTCGCCCCGATAAACTACACCCGACGAATCGTCAATGCAGTCAAATAGACCCGGAGGGTCGCCGTCGACTCAAAGGAATGGAAACGTATCCGTTTCCGGGAATTTTCATGTCTGGAATTTCTCCATGACACCACGCGTCTCGGAAAATACTTCTGCTGTTTCTTCTTTATCTTTCGGATATCTGAATACCAAGTTTTTCATTGATATGTTACTTGGATATAACGGATGATATTTCTTTTCAAATTATTGTTAATTAATATGTCGGTAAATTTATTTTGGTACTTGTATTAGCTGAATATTAAATACTTTGGGATTAATGAGACTTAGTATTTGGAATTTAAAATTCGACAATGTTTTATGCATGTTTAGTATTCAATATATGATCCTTAATATTTAATATCTGGTACTGAATGTATAATATTCTATGTTTAGTCTTTGATATTTGATATTCAGTATTTGATACTTGAGATGTAAAACTTTATATGTAAAACTTGATATCTGAAACTTGATATGTAAAACTTGATATATGTATAAAACTTGATATCTGAAACTTGATATGTAAAACTTGGTATGTGAAACTTGATGTGTGAAACTTGATATCTGAAACTTGATATATGAAACTTGATATGTGAAACTTGATACGTGAAATTGATGCTTGACACTGATACTTTATATTTGATACATGGAATTGATACATTTAGTAATTTGTGTTGATATTAACAAAATATGTTTTTGTACAGATAACATTACCCACATTTTGCTAACATGCACACTCTCCACGAAATACTACGAGAACATTGTTTATCGTACCACGTTAAAACGTGGCAGCAGAAATCCGGTTAAGATTGAAAAACTTCGTGACTGGTAACTAGCCGACTTAATCCGCATGAAAAAGCTACGAACTTGTTACAAAAGTAAACTGCTACTAATGCAGTTTTCTTCACGAAAACAGAACCGCGTTTCTTCCATATTTTCCGCGGCTGCTGTTGTCATGTGCACACAATCTCTCGTGTTCATGCAGTTATGTACAAATTATCACTATAAATGAAAATAAATACGTGACGTTAGACGTGTTAACACACAGATTAAATTCTACTATAATTTATGTGATCTTTATTGACAATTTTTTTTGAATGAATGTGTTTCAAAAATTCAAAACTTGAAATAGTCGGATCATACATTATATGTATGTCAGTACAATTATATGAGGAGTTTATATAACTTCTGTCACTAATTATTCAATTACACAATTGCACCATATAACATTAGTCAATAATCGCCACAACAATTAGCAAAATAAAATCCACAAATATTAATATCAATGCATTTCTGAGTACAACGATCATTCAATAATTGCTTAAAATTCGATTTCCATTCATCACACCGTATTTCATCAATCTCCATAAAGAAGAAACAAACGATTCCACCGTCATAATGCAACAGTAGAAGAAATATTTGACGGCGATCGTAACGAAGAAGGATACCCAACACTGCAAACAAGAAACAGAATGAAGATGCATCCCGACGAGCATCGGCAAGTTTGCACAGCGAAACTATGGCATTAATTCCAAAGGCAGATACACGGACTGCCACTTCTTCCAGACATCCATCGGGTTTCGAAGATTTTAATCATAGAACCGCGGATTCGGCTTGATCCACCAATTCCCGTTGCTAGCCAACCCAGCCTCCACTGCAAACACATTCAACCACGTTTTCAGCTTCGTTCTGACGATACTACGCGATTCTCTGCGATTCGACCTGATTTTCTCTCGCCTTCTTTGCCAAACGCTTGTTCCATTTTGCTAGCCACCTCCGCGATTATCGGCGTTGATTACGTTTGCGATGCTGGGAAATTTTGGAAAGCGTGCGGAGAGTAAACTGATAGAAATAGGCTCCTTCAGATGGAATAATATGATTTTGAAGAGTTTTGATAAATTAATTTTCGCGTTTAGAAGATTCTTTGGCTACAATTTATTGTTATTAAATTTTGTTTAGCATTTATTAACACTAAACCTACCGACATATAATGTGTACTCAATCTGAGATTAAAAATGAAGTTAAAAAATAAATAAACAAACGACAAAACATAAATTAGTACACACGTTTATTCTTTACCTTGATGAAAATCAATGCTGATTTCAAGGAGTGTACTTTAACAAAATGTATACATTATAATAAGAAACTTGTGGAACGGTCATTTGATCGATTTGGTAGTTTTAGTGTTAAGTTGTTTGTTTGTATTATATTATTATTGGTTTGTTAGGATTTTTTTATGTTCAAGTTTAAATAGGTTGGAAGTGTTCAAAACCTCGAATTTGGGAATTTGAGAATTTAGAGACATAGGGAATATGATTTAAGAATTTGGGAATAGAGAAATTTGGAAATCTGGGGATGTGAAAATCTTACAATTTAAGAATTTAGATATTTAATAGTTTGAAAGTTTGAAAAATTCTGGACTCTGGAAATTTGAGAATCTGGGAATGTTGGAATGTGGGAATGTTGGAATATTGAAATATTGAAATGGTGAAATGTGGAAATGTGAGAACATTGAAATATTGAAATGATGAAATGTGGAAATATTGAAATATTGAAATATTGAAATGGTGAAATGTGGAAATCTGGAAATATTGAAATATTGAAATGGTGAAATGTAGAAATGTGGGAATTTTGAAATATTGAAATGGTAAAATGGTGAAATATGGAAATGTGAAAATGTGGGAATATTGGAATGTGAGAATGTAGCAATGTGGGAATGTTTGAATGTGGGAATGTGGGAATGTGGGAATATGGAAATCTGAGAATCTGAGTATATGGAAATCTAAGAATTTGGAAATTTGGTGATCTAGAAATAGTGGAATCTGTAAATCTAGTAATTAAATTACCCCAAAACTGAAAAACTGCAAACTTAATACTAAAAACTAGTAACTTCCCAAACGAAAAAATCCCAATATAGCCCTTGAAACGCCATGTTCCCTCACGAAAGCCCGAAAATTCACCTCGGTTCTAACTAAAAGGCAGAAATTCCAAGTTTGACGTATTTGCAATTATCACATGATACGCAAATGAAAGGAGAAGAATGAAAGGATGTAGCCAAGGGGTCTAGTTTCGAGAGTTGAGAGGATAGTGCGAATGTTCAGGATGAAAGCAGACGAAGAAGAAACTATGCGAAACCAGGTTGGAAACCACGAAAGCCGCAGTGCAGAGTTGAGACGCTCCTTAACAAGGAATCTCAACTACTCATTACGCGAGAACGTTTCTACAACCCATCGTTTCGTCGGATCCCCAACGGGCATTTGCCAGACGTTTTAGCCGATTACGCTGCTTGCCCCAAAAACAATGGATAATACCTTGACTGGTGACATAGGTCCGAAAAGCCTCGACTCTCGCTGAAGCAACATACTCTTTAAGCGATTAACACGTTCATTAGCTACGTTTATTTGCAGCTTGTTTTCATTCGTTCGCAAAATAATGCGATATAAAGTACTTGACACGTATCATTTCTCATTCTTCAAATTATTTGTCAACAATTTAATGAAAGTATTATTGGCTGTTATTCGTTTATTATGGAATGACAGTATTATTCGTTGCTCATAAATATTTAAGGTAATATGACAGTAATACTTGTTATTGTTTCGAATGAAATAAAGGTATTAAAACTGGTTTTTATAAAATATGATATACGATTTATTTATAAGGTTAAGCTACTAGCTTTCAGTGACATAGACATATAACCATAAAGAATTGTTACGGTAATTTATTTTATACAATCGTTTGACAAATAAATTAATATTTTTTTCATTCAGAGGACAATAAAGAAAAACTATATAACGTCATTCACTTATAATATAAACCTTGAAAAAGATTATTACTTTGCTTAAAATAAATTGAAATAAAAATAAATGTCAACCGTAAGAATATCTCTGGTTTCAAGTAAAATATTTTCATCGTTCGCAAAGTAGAGAAATAAACTCAATCGAATTAGTACGACATTGAGATAGCTCTCCATATTCGCGGAATAATCGTCGTTCTGAATGCTCACCGTATCACTATCGAATTCTCTCAAGATTTCATCGAATTATCGATAGATCCCTGCGTGGCGAGAAGTTTCGGATTCGAAGTGGCGCAGGCAAGTTGCATCTCGAGTAACCCCGCACTTCAAACTACGAATCAAGTTAAAACTTCATCGATGTATATCAATGTTAAGTCGCGATGAATCTTCGTGAATTAACTAATAATAAACCAGATCACGTATCCAAATAGAGTTCCAATATTTCCGGACAAACTGGATGCTGGGAAATTTAACCGCTGGAAACTGGAATTGTGAAGGGTAACCTGGTGGAATATCAAGTTTGATCAGTGTCTTATAGTTTAGAAGAATATCTGTTTCATATACTTCGTTTTTGAATTATTAAGGAATATAATTTTTCACTCCGTAATTTCCACGCGGCGTAATTTCTACGCGCCATAATTCAACGCCTTGTACTTCCACGCCTTATACTTCCACGCGCCGTAATTCCACGCGCCGTAATTCCACGCTTTATACTTCTACGCGCCGTAATTCCACGCCTTGTACTTCCACGCGCCGTAATTCTACGTTTTGTACTTCCATGCGCCGTAATTCCACACCTTGCACTTCCACGCACCGTAATTTCTACGCGCCATAATTCCACGTGTTATATTTCTACGCGTCGAAATTTCTACGCGCCATAATACCACACACCGTGATTTTCACGCGCTATAATTCCACGCTCCGTAATTTCTACGCGCTGTATTTCCACCCGCCGTAATTCCCACGTGCCATAATTTCACGCGCCGTATTTCCACGCGCCGTAATTTCCAAGTAATTTATATTAAGGAAATAAATTTTGTTAGGCTCGAAGCTGTCGCTCTTACGTCTGCACGTAATCTCGCGCTCTGATTGGTCCGTGCCTTAATAATTCAAAAACGAAGCTTCAAACCCCATTTTTCCAAAGGTAAATCTTATTCAGTATCATGTCAGCTACATTTCAGAAACCTACTATTGTAAGACCCTGTATACTCCTACTTCTCTATATCTCCATAGTCGTATATCTTTCAAGTCCCTATGTCCCTAGATTCCACATACCCCGAGTTATATCCCCAAATCTCCAAGTTCCTACATACATGTTCGAATCTCCACATAAATCCATATGCGTCTAGTTTTCCTAATTAAAACGTACACGTTTCCATCGAGTTTCCACGTTTCCTGTAATTTGCATCCCTTTATTTCTACCGTAGAAACGTTCCAAGTAAATTCTCTCGTTACTACGATATCGGCTACGATTACATGAAAACGCGTAGAACCACGTTGAAAACTGCTCTTTGAATTGGCTGGAAATTTTCCACGAACACTCGCCCGATCCTCGAAGGAGTTGAATAGAAAAAGTCATTCAGACTTGCGTTACAGTGGCCAGCATTTTCGGGATAAAATTGACTCCGCCAATGGTCAGCTTTATTTCCTGCACTCGCAGTAGAACGCATAACCAGCATACACCCGCACTACTTCACCACAGATACACCGGTTTTTGCATTTTTTCCATTTTCTTCTCTCTTTTTTTTGCGCTCGCGCCAGCTCGTTTTTACACGAGAGGAATTTCTCTCTCGTTTTATTTCGCCCTCTGCGACTGTCCCTCAGTGTCCTCTTTTTATCGCCATACCTTTCTGCCTACAGCTTTTTTCGCGGAACAACGGCGTCGAATTACTCGGCGATCTATCATTTCTCGCGTCCGGAATGTAAAACGCTACTTGCGGGACACCTGTTACTGAACAGCATTGGCTGGTGAAAAATTCAATGAACTGGTGGAAAAAAAAGAGATATCTGTCCCTGCACGAATCGCGTGAAAAGCAAACAATCAATCCCCGTGCAAATATGTATTGGGGCGAAATTGCAAAATGATGCCGTTTCGGAATTGTGGCTTCCTGGGGAAAATTCGTTTGGGGAATTTATCCATAAAACGGTCGACTGTTTATAAAAAGTTCTTTTTTTACTTCTGTCCGAATTATTGCAATTTGAGAGGTAATTCAAAGTGGTAAAAAATGAATGAATACGTTTAAATATTTCGCGCCTTTACTGTCTCTTAAAAATAAAATTTTAATTATATTCGTACATTGAAATAAAATTATAAATTGACGTGAAGTACAAAATTTTACGTGTTGAAAAGTTAATTGGCATCCATAAATTATATTAGTTGAACATTAATTCACTGACTGTAGATAATTTTACTAATTGAAATAATTACAGTATTTCTCCGTTGAATATACAGGGTGTCTCATAACTAATGTAGGTTCCTGAAATTATGAGACATACAATAATTGTGAGACACCCTGTATAAAAGTCCCTGAGAATAGACATTGAGTGAATATTAAAATTTGAATACAAAGTCGAATTCAATAAAAATTAGTTGGTCAATAAATTGTCACGAGGTTAGATTAAATTGTACTTCGTAACTGTTGAACTTCATCTCCGATAATATTCGCGCACGATAATTGTTGCAAGGGAAATGGTAATAGTATGTTAACAGGTAGTAACACTGCTTGAATCCCCCATTGTCATAATTGTGATATAATCCCGCGGGATTAAGGATTTAAAGCTCTCTCGAGTCGGGGCCGCCGTAAAATAGCGCCAGTGTGTCTGCGTAAACGTAGGAAAAGTGAACGACCGGAAGGTAGAGGGTGTCACCCTCTTTCGCTCCTCGCAAAATTACTTTCACTGACGCAGGCTAAATGACAACGCTCTCCGAGCGAAAATTCTTTGAAATAACAAATGAAAGGTAGTACATGTACTGCAAGTTTGCGTTTTAGAAAACGCAGCCCCCGGTGACGTTCTGTAGTACATTTAATTCGCAAATACTCGGAGCCTCCTCGACGCGACGGAAACGCCATTTTAAACAGCACACGGAATAAATTTTGCACACCTATGCACGTTAAATTAGCATTTATCTTACCACTGTAAACTTTCAAAATTTCTAAGTTATATTTTCAGATCTAAACATTTTCAAATTTACAAATTTTTAAATTTTTAAATTGTCAAATTGTGAAATTGTCAAATTGTCAAATTGTCAAATTTTTAAATTTTCACATTGTCAAATTGTCAAATTGTCAAATTGTCAAACTTTCAAATTGTCAAATTGTCAAATTTATAAATTATAAAACATAAAAATATCAGTTTCTCAATTTTTCAAATTAAGAAATTTACCCCTTGTTGCTCATCAAATTTGTAATGACGTACAAATGAACAGAAGTGCATTTATTTTTCTTTGTTTAACAAATTATGCACATACATAATATATTCGATTTGTATTGTTGAAGATAGCACAGAAGAATGAAGGAGGACGTTAATGATCCTTTCATGAATTTACATCGGGCTATAGTTGTGTGCTGGCAAAAACGTACAATCGAAACGCCCTCGAGTCCTATCCGATCTGATTACGAGGTGGTTAATTACCTCGATAATTAGCGTCCATCGACGCGGTTGAGTATGTTGACTGACGTTGCAAGCCGCGAATGATCGAGTATCACGAAATGCAAACGAAACACCTTTTTTAATCTCGTATATAAGCTCCTAAACATTTTTCTTTTAATTAGTAAGTATACTTATTTGCAAAGGAATAACACAAATTCTAAAACGTTACTAATATAAAAAAGAAATACATATGTGACTATTAAATATGTAGACATGTGTTACATATGTAACAGCAAAATACATTATATTATACTTGAAGAGACTAATTTATAACTGTGAATATATGAATTATTTTGTCAATTCTACAGCATATGTGATATATGTAACATATGTAGCATATAGAAATAACACGTAACAGCAGAACACATTACATTATACTTGAAAAGCCTAATTTATAGCTGCAAATCTATCAATTATTTTGTCAATTCTCCAGCATATGTAACATATGTAACAACATACAAATAACATATGTAACAGTACACACATCACAGTATACTTGAAGAGCCTAATTTATAACAATAAATCTACCAATAATTTTGTAAATTTAACAACGTTTATAAATAGCAATTATTTTAAAATATAGTTGTCGCAATTTAAAGACAAAGTTATTGTTTCTGGTTTCAGCCTTGCGAGAAGCCGAGCGATTTTCGAGCGGAACAATGCGCCGCGTTCGACGACGTACCTTACAGCGGACAACTGTTGAAATGGTATCCGCATTACGATCCAAGCAGACCGTGTTCTTTGATCTGCCGCGGTGAACAATCGCTGGAGAATTCGGAGAACAGGCTACGACAGGAAACATCCGTCGAGAAAACGCTTCCGCGCGACGCCACCGAGGCTTTGCAGCTCGACAGCGAGGAAACCATCGTCGTTCAACTCGCGGACAAGGTTGAGGATGGCACGAAATGCTACACCGACGGCTCCGACGTTTGCATCAATGGTGAATGCATGGTGAGTGATGTTTTTAACTTTTATATACTTTGTTCATTATAATTTCCTTATTCTTTTATTCTTCTTCTCCTTTATTCTTTTGTATTCGTCCACTGGACCTGTTGCGACCATAATCACATTTAATTGTAGCAGGACTTAAGTCTAGCTTGTAACTGGAATAGCAGTCAAAAAGTATAAGAAACGCGTCAACCAATCAAACATTATTCATTTATTTCCGAATCTGATATATTGACTGAGCCGGCAAATATTCGTGGAATTAAAAAACACGTAAATGAATAATTTTATAAAATTTCCTTCCTTAACGACATTTTACCTCTTCAGAAAAATTTATTGCAAGCCTTTCTGTTCCTCTTAATTAAAACAAAAATGCAATTTTACCGTAGTTTTAAAAAAGTAATTTGAACCTTGTCCGAATGTTAATCAGCGTTAATATGGTGACAATCCTCAATTTCAGTTCGCAATATTAAAATATGTAGAATGGCAGTTGCATTGAAACTGCCATTTTTGCATGTTGAAACGTAAAATTGTAGCTAGCTAATTTAGTTGGACTGCATCACGCAAATTTGATTATCCAAAATGTAGCAAAGTGTATCCGTTTACTTGGAATCCAATTTGATAAGTGACTGGTGGATCGTTCGATTCGGGGAAAGTTGGCAGGTAGCGAAACCGGAAACGTTCATCTCACGGGAGAGAATAATTTTTGTGCAATGTCGGTATCCCTTCTGGTGCACCATATTTTGTGCCTCGCACGGAAGTTCGCAAGTTTGCCCTACTATACCACCCTCCATCCAATCTTGTGTTTTACACACGAGCGCTATTTCCGACACGCGTTTAATCGAGCATAGTGCATCGTAAAATAGTTGAACCGGTATAAATTCGATCGATTTAATTGAAAAATTTAGGAGAAAAATTATGAAATATGCATAATGGAATTAATGGTCAAAGTTGGAACTTAATGGTCGAAGGGACGAAAATAAGCGAAGGGGTGGTTCATGCATGTTGCATCCTTCGTTCATGATTTAGAAATAGAAAGTTAACAAATTTGATTTGTTAAATTTCCCCACATTCCCCAATTCCCACATTCCCCAATTCCCACATTCCCCAATTCCCACATTCCCCAATTCCCAAATTGTCCAATTCCCAAATTGCCCAATTCCCACATTGTCCAATTCCCAAATTGTCCAATTCCCACCTTGTCCAATTCCCACATTGATAGATTTGTGTATTTAGAAATTCAGCAATTTGAGTATTGTGGTATTAGGTAATTCAAAATAGAAATTTGAGGGTTGAAAATTTAAAAATATAAATATAAATATAGAAATTTTTGACTTTCAAATTTAAGTATTTAGAAATTCAGAAATATACTATTACTACTATTAACTTATGTACACGACAAGTCTCACGTTAATAATAATAATTTACATCAGCAAGTTTTTTATCAATGACAGTAACTTTTAATGTAACTTCATTTTATATCACCATTTTAATTGCAAGTTGAGAAATTAAGAAATGAAGTAACTGAACCGAGTTCAGTAAAATATACCGTGAAACATATTCTAAGGATCACAGAACTGCAAATAATCTTTAATGAACAATTACATTATCCCAGAAACGTAACAAGTAATAAACAGATAAACCCATGTGCACAAATTCCTCTCGAATATTGACGAAGCACTCGCTAATGTTTCGATATCCTAAATAATACCTAACACGGTTTTCAAACAGGATTATTTAATTCCCGGAACGAGAGGACCAAATTGTTTTCATTAAACGAACGCGGGAACTTAAAAAATTGGAACTCGTACCTCAAATATTCGTTTATTCGAACGCAGTTTGGTCGTCGGAAAATTACTCGATGCGTGAGGACAATTTATTTATTACAAATTTAATTAAGCGTAATAAGTCCATCGAATTTTGTTCGTTATTATTAATCAGTCTGAAGATTGCAGCGGATTTCAATCACCGATTATTCGATTAAAGCAAATTGCGAGCTCGGAGGAAAAAATAATTGTGGAAAGTGATGAATTTGACTTTTATCGATTGGAAATTGTTTGAGTGCTTATATCTATTTGAAACATACATTTGTTTTTATTTTAAAAAATATTTAATAAATTTTTAGTGTACTAATTAATTTGTTTTATACTTTTCACTTAAATGTACATACGTTGATGAGTAAATTGGTTATGTACGAACTTAAATGTATTCAGGTTTTACTGTTCTGTAAAAAATATTAAAAATAAGTAGTAAGACAGATAGTCAACTAAGATTTTAATACCTAATATCGTTTAGAGCAGAATAAAATCGATAAGTGCAACGAAGATGAATAACGAAATCAGTAGTATAGACAGGGCAATGGTCAGACATGTCATGTGATGCAACCACATGATAAATCATCCAACTCGTAAATCAGCAGAGTTAGCTTCCGAACAATTCTTAATTAATTTTAATAATACGTACATCATTTAATTGAGATATTTTGTATAATTCACATACATAATTACACATAAACATTGTATAAAAATAATAATAAAGATCGTAACTGTAATGAACGTGTACCACACATTTTAATTTTTTTCATTAAAGAAAAGAAATGGAAAGAGAAAGTTAGTTCGTGCCGTCCATTCCTGCAGTTTCTAGTTGATATTCGCGGCATTCCAGCGGAAGCGAGCCGGCTGCCAGGATAATTAATTAAAAGCGGTGATCAAACTTTTAAATATGCGATCGCGTCGAGGCCCTAAGATTACGTTGAAAAGCGTCGGTTAAGAATTAAGTCGCAATTGCTGCATCCCTTGTCGAAACTTAGCGAGGAAGAAAGTTCCAACGGAAACTCGAGGCCGGAAAATTTGCCCCGGCGGAGTGGCACACGACGCCCTATCTGTACCCACTTTCCACCCTATTCCATCGCCGCTGGACTCGTCCAAACTTATTTATAACTTTTGGTTTCTGGTCTACGATTGTGCGCGACCGCGTTCTTCTTCGACCGAGGAAAATACGAGCTAACGAGGCGTCGTCCTGTCGTCTTCGGCCAATATTTACCCTGGGTGCGTCGTAACGCCCGCACTTCTCGTCCATTAAGTTAATTCGATCTTACTTTACACCGTTGACGACTTTGTGTACCGAGAAACAGGCCACGAGAGGCTACTTCGACGATTAGTCGCTTAAGTAGTGTGAACCTTTTAGCCCATTAACCCTCGGACTCTATTCGCACCCGAATGTTGCTCTGCACTCCCGTTTATGATCGCGCATTGGCGAAATAGAGATTTCTCCTTCCAAATACGAGAAACACGGACGTGACTGGAAGTGAAAATTTACGATCCCTAAAATATGGAAAACTCGAACTTCAGCATCACATTCTCCAATTCCCACATTCACCAATTCCCACATTCCTAAATTCCAACATTCCTCAATTCCCACATTCCTAAATTCCAACATTCCTCAATTCCCACATTCCTAAATTCCAACATTCCCCCATTCCCATATTCCTCAATTCCTACATTCCGTAATTCCCACATTCCTCAATTCCGCGTCCCCCAATTCCCACATTCCTCAATTCCCACGTTCCCCAATTCCCACGTTTCGCAATGCTACATTTTCCAATTCCCACATCCCCAAATTCCCACATCCCCCATTTCCCACAGTCCCCAATTCCACATTTCCCAATTCCCACATCCCCCAATTCCTACATTCCAAAATTCCCACATTGTCCAATTCCCGCATTATCCAATTCCTACCTTGTCCAATTCCCACCTTGTCCAATTCCCACATTCTTACATTGCCGCATTCTCACACTCCCACATTCCTACATTCCTCGATCACCTCCTATTTCGACACGGTATAATTCACTTCACCGTACAGTTTCGTGCCACTCGATGCAAATCGGTTCAACGTAACTTAATTAGACGTTGCATTTATTGACTTACAGTCAATTCATAGTATAATATAATTACGATAAACACCTCTAACGGTAGAATTATATAAATAATCCAGAATTGCAGTTTAGCAGTCCTCAGTAGAATAAACCTTCTTCAACTCCTTGAAAAGCGTGAGGTGTAAGTTTTACGAGTAAAAAATACGAAATTGTAGGGTTTCCGAGGAGAGTCAGATAAGAAACGATTCACAGAAACGTTCGGAAGGGCGTCAAGAAATAATTAACGGGATTTCGTGGCGGTCACAGTGTCGACGAAGTTGGAGGGACAATATCTAATCAGAAGACAGGTCTACGTAATTAAGCACTAACCGAGCTCCGGTAAACGCAAACTGGTTTTGCATTATTAAAGCGTCGGCGAGTTCTCTTCTCGTGTCGGACACGCTCGATAAGTGCGCGACGCTTTTGTGCTATCACGACTCGTTAGAGTTTGTCTTCCTGCCCTGAAATTTCTCCGATTGTTTCGTTTTGCATCCCTTTCCACTTGTTCACCCGGAATAACTGTGTACTTGGCTATCTCTGTGTCCGATGCATTCATGCACTCTGTGTTTCGAGATTGTTGGAGTGCTTCGTTAAGAATTAACTGTTTTATAACTTCTAATTGCGAACCTGTTTCGTGAATTGCTATCGGATAGAGATAAATGCGGTGTAATGAAAGATTAATTGCGGCAAACGCGAATTTGTGTATTTGGAAATTTATGGGATTTTAGACTTCTTTGGGACGTTGAATTTCAAAGGGAATTCTGATATTAACAAGTTTTTGAGCTTAGAAATTTCTACATTCCCTAATTCCCACATTTGGCAATTCACACATTCCCCGATTCCCACATTCCCCAACTCCACATTCCCCAATTCCACATTTCCCAATTCCCACATTCCCCAATTACCACATTCTCCAATTCCCATATTCCCCAATTCCCACATTCCCCAATTCCCACATTCCCCAATTCCCACATTCTCCAATTCGCACATTTCCCAATTCCCATTTTCTCCAATTCCACATTCTCCAATTCCACATTTCTCAGTTCCCACATTTCCCAATTCCCACATTCCCTAATTCCCACATTGTCCAACTCTCACCTTGTCCAGTTCCCACATTCCCCAATTCCCACATTGTCCAATTCCCATATTCCCACACTCCTCCATTCCTATATTCTCATATTCCTATATTCATACATTCCTACATTCTCACATTGCTACATTCTTACATTGCTACATTCTCACCTTCTTACATTCTCACATTCCTACATTCTCACATTACTACATTCCCAATTTAATTTACTGACCATCAACCGTTTCTCAACAAATTATCCTAAGTCGGTATGCAGGATTTATCCGTGTTTGATCGCGCACATAATGGAATACAAAATAAATCCGTCTCTTTTCTGATAACAGGATCCTGGTCGAGGGTAAATCAACGATTTCCGCGACTTTCCGTCTCTCAGCTATTTCGTTACGTAAATTTGACTAGCGTTCAATTATTCAAATTGGCTTTCAAGGTTCCATTCGGTAGTCGGTACACCTTCCACAGCCCTTATCGTCCACCCGAGTTAGCCCATTACGTTCAATACACCCCCCACCCCCGCGTTTCACCATCCCTTTATCATTCCCCCAACCCTCTTCCAACGATTCTTTTCTCTACACTCGTTTCTGCCTTTTAACATAGTTTCCCGGAGAATGGGATTTTCCCGGCTGTGCAGACAGGGCTGGCTTGCTCTTCTCCCGATCACTTCGTCCGCCTTATTCCGGCTGTTTTCACTGAAACGATGGAATTTATCGTGCTTCCGTTGAAACTTGTACGCCCTTAATTCGTTGGCTACCGATCGCTTAACGGATATTGTGAGCTTTGTATTAATGGGCTGCCTTTTTATCTTCGATATCTGCGAATTTCTATGAAACCTCTGTTTGTGGAAGTACGATCGGTCATCGAATTATGTCCGTATTTGCGTTCATTAGCTATCGAATGCTCGGGTTAATTGTGAGTGCGACAATGGAGCTTTTACTTTCTTCTTTTTTATCGACCTTCATGTCTGCGAAGTTCTATACCTTTTTTGTAGGAACAAATGAAGGTCATTCCGAGAACTAAGTTAATTGAATTCGTTTATTAAACCAGAGCTCGCTCTTTTAACGAAGCTATTCGTACATTTATGGTAATTAACAATGAGGTGCTTAAAGGATCATATAACATAAATCATATAAAAAAATCTGCAGAGTCTGCATATAAAGGTTTATAAGTTTTAGTGAAAATACATGAATATTATGTATTATCTCAAAATTCAATGAATCGCAAGTTTATACAAAAAGTGTTCCGACGTATATCGACATTTGTGTCGATGCTCAGACATATATCAAGTTAGATATAAATAACGAACGTTAAATAATCGAAGATATCTTTCCAATAGTCTCCGCAAAAGGCAGCTAGGAAAGTGATTTACAAATCCCATCTGCCGTTCGTTTTAAAGGATCTAGAGGTTTTTGAAACGAGCCTTTTGTGCCCGTTGGTTCATGAACTGTCTATTCGCGTCCAGGGAAAGTATTTACTGGACGGTGATGGTATTATTTGCACGGATCGAGCCGAGGACAGCCTGGATTGCGAGAATGGAGGATCGACGCCGTTAAGTTCCGCGATATTTCATTTTGCACGCCCGAACGGCTGGCCGTTTCTCTTGGCTTGTTTACCTAGAGAAATAACCGGTTGCTTCGATGGTCCTATCCTTCAATTACGGGGCTCCGCTGCAGGTTTCCACTTCTCGAGCAAAGTAAACCTAATCCTGAGCGCCCGTATTGTGTGTCCCTTTCGTTCTGTTTGCCCCTGCGCTGTGTATTGTAGACACAGACAGAAGCACACACCCACATACCTTTACCTACATACCTATATGTACGTGCATACTATTCGAACATGTGCATAGCTGTTCCTTTCACATTTGTCCCTGAGTGTACAAAAATTTCGAGATCTGGAGGATCCAGCCGAGTCTGCATTCGAAATTACTTTCCAGACGGAATTTCAGACGATCTTTTATTTTATTTCTACGCTTGATTGCTTTTACTTTTATTGGAGTACGAATATGTTGAATCGTAGGGTGGATCAATATTTTATTTTATTTATACGGAAGACTGTGTCTATGTACTGTAGTTCTTGGATCTCTATATTTTCCTTGATTCTTAGGTGTGTGAATTCCTTAGATATGGGTGTATGTGATCAGCTATGAATATCGTTAGACTATATTGTTTGGGTAGCTAGATTTCTAGACCTCTAGGTTTCCTAAATTATTGCTGATTTGTGTGTTATATTTGGAAGTATTTCCTTATATTCCCCAATTCCCACTTTCCCAATTTCCACATTCCCCAATTCCAATATTCCCCAATTCCGCATTCCCCAATTCCACATTCCTCAATGCCACATTCCCCAATTCCACTTTCCCCAATTCCACATTCCACAATTCCCACATTCCCCAACTCCCACATTCCCCAATTCCCACATTGTCCAATTCTCACATTCCCCAATTCCCACATTGTCCAATTCCCACATTCCCCAATTCCACACATTTCCCAATTCCCATATCTCCCAATTCCCACATTCCCCAATTCCACACATCCCCAATTTCCCATTACCTTCACATCTCTATTTGTACTAACTCCCTATATCTACATGCCTCTATCCCTCCATCCCCATACTCCATTCTACCCTCCATCCCTATATA
The DNA here is from genome assembly GCF_050947335.1 of Megachile rotundata. NCBI lineage: Eukaryota > Metazoa > Arthropoda > Insecta > Hymenoptera > Megachilidae > Megachile > Megachile rotundata. The sequence continues at coordinate 5,303,789 of NC_134991.1, read as the reverse complement.
TCATACTACCCTCCATCTCCACATTCTCCAAATCCTATACCTCTACATCCTCCCTATCTTCCTTCTCCCCAAAATTCTCCCCAAAATTCATCTAACGATATCAAGAAAAATTAAAAATCTCATTATTAACGAATTCGACTGCAACTGAATGATTTGATTAATCGTGCTTCCTCCAAGTCCTGCGTCTTCAAGTTCTTTTTCCTTCCCTCTTTTATCTCGCTCGTTTTTATCCTCGGAGAAACATGATTCGCCAAAGTTACTTCCTACGCGAATTCCTCGAATAAGATGCACGTGGAAGAATTTTTCGCTGAAGTGTAAATGCGGTTTCTAAATGCTGGCGAGGAATGTACGTGTTCCTGATGAAAAGACGCGGTTCCACGTAAGCGAGACAGAAGATTGACAGAATTTAGTGGGAAATTCTCGTGGAAATGCCAGAATCGAATATTAGCCTTTCGGGACCAGTTCCATGATTCTCTACGTATGGTACGTGCATCTTAAATTTTGCCGCCGTTGCGGTAGTCTTTTGGAGAGAATACAAATGACGGTAATGCGGGTAACATTATCGTATAAATACGAGAAATTGACCATTCTGTTTGTGAGAATTAATTAGTAGCGCACCAAATTTTTTCTGCATTTTCTTCACGTTTGAAAATTGAATGTTACAACATTTTTAAGTTTTATTAATAAGAACCGTGATCTGGGGAACACGTACTGGACGAGTTAACAGAATCAATTTTCTGGAAACGCGGCACACTTTTCCACTTTAATCAGGGAAAATTCGTTGGAAAAACGACCACAGAATAATTTGTGGAATATGTTACATGAATTTTTTAGTATACTCTACATGCAAAGAAGCTTTTACTCACAAAGTGGCAAAACGTGGAAGCTGAGAAAAGTTATTTTAACTTATTTATGTATTATGGTACGTTAAAGCTTTCGTGGAATATTGGAGAAATGCATTTAATATTCTGTAAATGGATCTTTGTAATTTTACATCTCAATCTCTAGATTCTATTTCTATATTTCTATATTTCATTAGGTACTTATGTAAATCTACAGATTTATAAAGTTATAGGCAGTTAAATTTTTATATAGTGAGGTCCCTATGTCACTTTTCTATACTTCCAAAGATATCCCCAAATTTCTACACCCCCACATTCCTATATCTCCAAATTCTTAAGTTTCCAAATTCCTAAATCTCCAAATTCTTAAACTCCCAAATTCCCAGATCTTCTAATTCTCAAATCACTAATTTCTAAAACCCTCAAAATTCTCAGATCTCAAAATTCTCAAAACCCTAAATTTCTAAACCCCCAAATTCCTAGATCTCCAAATTCTCAAATCCCCAATTTCTTAAACTCCCAAATTCTCAGATCTCAAAATTCTCAAAACCCTAAATTCCTAAACCCCCAAATTCCTAGATCTCCAAATTCTCAAATCCCCAATTTCTTAAACCCCCAAATTTTTAGATCTCAAAATTCTCAAAACCCTAAATTCCTGAACCCCCAAATTCCTAGATCTCCAAATTCTCAAATCCCCAATTTCTTAAACCCCCAAATTCTCAGATCTCCAAATTCTCAAAACTCCAAATTTCTACATTCCCAAATACCTACATCCCCCAATTTCTACCTCCTCCCCACATTCCCATCTCCAATACCTATTTCCTACCACTCATATATTCCTAATTACTCACCCAATAATTTCTAAATGTACTACCACCAACATCGTCCGAACTGCGACAGTCGATCATGGATGTAAGAATCTCGTTAGGCTCGTGTTTCTCCCTTTTTATCTCCGTCCCAAGTATATCCTACCCCGACTGGTCTCCACTTTTACCTGACACCTTTGCCACCAGTTTGGTTCACTCTTCTCGCCCGGATAAGGGATGAATAATGTACTCCTCGACCTCCGTGCAAACCTCCATGCAGCCTGAATGACAAATCAGTTTGCCGTCCGAGCCAGGTCACGAATCGACGTCAGCTTACACCGTCGACTTTTTCTTTCTTCTGGCACCGCTGAATTTGTACGGGACGGCTCGTATTCAGATTCTGACGTACCTCTTTATTGTCGTATTGATTAATTTTTAGCTTTCACGATTTGTACCTTGCTCATCCAGCTTTAATTTAGACCTAAGTAAATTTCTTTGTTCCAGCAGTTATTCCTGTAAATTACCTACTGTTCTATTTATTTATTTATCTATTCTATTTATTTATTTGATCCAACGTCTTATACTTACTGTTCTATTTATTTATTTATCTATTCTATTTATTTATTTGATCCAACGTCTTATAGATGTGATAAGAATTGTTTACATGTTGAATGTAATTGCAATCATGGATATTTGCAACTTTGTATTTGACTTTTGAAGATGACTCTACGAAGAGCAAGATCAATGATAATTTTTAGATATTTTGTCTGCATTTGATTGAAGTAAGAGGTCAATAAAGAGTCGACACAGTTGACGAGAATCTATCGGAACATTTTCAGACTGTCACTCCAGATCGTTACAAGGGGAGATCCAGATTTGCGATTCATTAAAAGTTAATCTGATCAATAATTAATGTTTCCTGTGTGGAAATGTATAATCCTCCGTTTAACGTTATATGATAGGAATCATTTTATAAGGATACTTTTCTGATAGAAATGTGAGCATTAAGTCTGACATATAATAATCCATATGTGACGCACATTAAATATTACATACGAGTCTGACTTACATTTTAACACGTCTAAATTTCAACTTTTAATTCCGACCCCACCATATGCAAAATATCCCCTAACATTTGATACTTAAGATAAGAATAATGATGACGCACAACGTACAGCAATGACGTACTACTTACAGCAATGACGCACAACTTACAGCAATGACACACAACTTACAACTATGACGTACAACGTATAATAATGATGTATTCAAAAAATGATAGGTTAAGAGTGGTGATGTTAACGAAGAAAAAGAATGGAGTTGTTATTTCTCCGAGTAAATTTAACGCGGCTTGAGTAATAGCGACGAAGAAGGCGATTTGTAGCGAAGCGGAGGGAGAACGTTTTATTAATCGAGGGCGTTGCTTTCTGTTTCAGAAGGTTGGTTGTGACCTGCGGGTCGGCAGCAACAAGAACACAGATGCGTGTGGCGTGTGCGGTGGAAATGGATCGAGCTGCCAATCCCGATACTCGTGGAGTTTGGAATCGATATCCGCCTGCTCGAAATCATGCGGCGGAGGTTAGTGTTGGTTACCAAGTTCATTTACTTGAACCGCTTAGTTCTGGGCTATTAGTACATTTACATCGGGACCGGGAGCAATGAATTCTAATGAACTCCGAGTCCGCGAATCGTTAAACGTTTACTCGGCCCTTTGTCAAAATTAATAAGGACTACTTAGAACAGTTGTTCCCCACCTGACTAACTCGGTTGCCGTTTTCGTACGATATTGCTTTGCTACTTCCTAATTTCTTTCATCCCATTTTACTTTCAACTATCTCACTTTTAACTTTTAACGATTTTAATCACTGCACTTTGAACAATTTGGTCGATTAAGTGATCTTGTCTTTAATCACCTTACTTTGATCAATCTCATTTTTTAACAATTTTTAGCTTATCTTTGAACAATTACCTTCAGAGATTAATAATATAAGAATTGTTAGTTCTGACAGTTTTAAGTATCTCTTAAAATAACTCAGAATTTTATTTCGGTTTTTAATAAATATGAAAACGTATGATTCAGAAGCTTGACGTAAAATTGTTTTTTTTTTTGTTATGGCCACATACGGTATTTTACGAATAACTGAGGTTTTACGTTCATAAATATTCATAGACAGATTTCTCTACTGTCCACGAGAAAATGAAAATAAAAAGTAGCGAAGTTTTATTTACGTCACATCGATGACCCGATGCTCTACATTTCCATGGAAACGAATACATCACTGTTCCGTTAATATTTCCTGTGATTCATTCTTATAACTTGTATTTATTATCAGCGCAGTTCTTACTCAATATTGTTATTTAAACATGCTTAAGTACTTAAAATCTTTCATTCATACCGAGCGAATTAAAACTGAGAAAAGAGTTCTCGACGTTTTACCGAATGCAAGCAGCACGTTTCGAAAATGAGAATTTAAAACCTCGGAACTTCATTTACTTGCTAGTAATTCGCTCGTTTTAAAACGGATCCTCCGGAATACCCGAAAGTTAATTAATGTTTCCGCGATATTATCACTTCTATCAGTGCCGTACGTATCCATTAAGGCGGATTTTTATCATTCCTCGTTCTGTGTAATCGGAAGGATCAGATTATATACATCATTTTTAACTGAAACTCCAGTCCCTTTCAGAAAACTTTAACTTCTTGTAAATGCGAAGAAATATGCCATACTCCTATCGTGCATAATGGATTATTTAAACTCGTACTTTCTGCGAAGTTTCTTTTATATTGCCACGATTTATATTACTGCGTGTTGGGGATTTGGGAAATTCAGAAGTTACGAAGTTCAGAAAATTTGAAAATTTTGAAATCTGGAAATTTGAGAACTTGGGAAGCAAGGAGTTACGAGTATTACGGGATTCTTATATTCGGGGATCTGTGAGCTTTCACATTCATATGTGAACAAATTACTAAATTTTTATGTATTCATACATTTTTACTTTTATTGATTTTTATGGTGCATCCAAATTCCTATGTTTGCAGATTTCTGAATTTACTGGTTACTGATACCAAGTCCATATATCACAGATCCATTTATGCTACATTCACATATCTCAGGTCCACATATGCCAGATCCACATATCCTGGGTCCACATATCCCAGAACCACATATGCTAGATCCACATATCCCTGGTCCATATATCCTGGATCTACATATCCCAAATCCACATATCCCCAAATTCACACATCCCCCAATCCACACATCCCCAAAGTCCACATATCCCGAGATCCACATATCCCAAAGTCCACATATCTCGAGATCCACATATCCCAAAATCCACATATCTCGAGATCCACATATCCCAGATCCACATATCCCAGATCCACATATCCCAGATCCACATATCCCAGATCCACATATCCCAGATCCACATATCCCAGATCCACATATCCCAGATCCACATATCCCAGATCCACATATCCCAGATCCCTACATCCCAAATCCCTACATCCCAAATCCCTAAACCCCAGATTCCTACGTTCTTCAAATACTACATCTGCCCCAATTCTTATATCCTCCAAATACCTACATCACCCAATCTCCATATCATCCGAATCTCTGTATCGAGTCCCTACATCCTCCGAATCCTCATACCTCTCCCTATAATCCGATCCCTATACCATCCACTCCTCTAATTTTCGAATCTCCATATTATTTCTCCTCATATGTCATAAGACATAGAGATCTCTAATAATATCCTAATATAAACGTACAATACTCTTTTCGGCAGGTTTCAAGATAGCAATGGCGGTATGCAAGTCCATCGGGCCGGACGACAACGTGGTAGACGATAGCTATTGCGATCCGGACAATAGGCCAGAAAAGACCCTGATGCCGTGCAACACGCACCCGTGCACAGCAAAGTGAGTATATACCTTCTGAATGACGAGCCTGCGTGTGCAGTATCCGCATCAAAGAACGTTAGCTGCGTTTCCGACACGGATTTCGCGTATCAAACTCGAACGGATGGTTACGTTGGCACACGAAATACGTGGCACACGTTTGCACAAAAGCCGGTGTCGTTTGACGGATTGTTCGCGGATTTCTGCACGCGCTCTGGATCGCGTGTTTGTACAGGTTCGTGATAAAAATTCGACTTCATCTGGGAACGACATTGACGCCCGTGGTCTGGATTTCCTGCTCGGTGTCCCTTGATGTCGATGAAAAAGGGATGTGAATTTACTTCTGCTCGTGATTGATTGCTGTACCGTCACAATGTACATTGTGATTTAGCTGCTTTGAAGTTCATTCATTTTCGAGGAGCCTTTTTATTCGTTACCAATTACATTGCTTTCGAGAGCTGACTGATAGTAGTAATAATAATCAGCGTTTACAACGCTTTCACGAATTTAAACTGTTAGGTTCACTGATAGTTCTGCTAATTCAGCTTCTAGCTTTCTATTCACTTATGTTTATAATTTATGTTCAAGACGCAATATTTTACTCTTACACTTCAGTGACCTCTTCCGTATTTAAAAAACTATCTTCAAACATTTCAAGTTACACATTTCAAGTTAATTGCAGTTTTACTCATCGAACCAAAAATTGTGAAGACATTTCGGATCCACAGTCTCGTTTTCCACGATCGGCAGCACTTGTAGCCGCCGCGAAATTCCGGCATTTTCCAGCGATACAGAATCGAAACTCCCACTTCCGGGATTAACGCCGGCCAATCTTCCCTGACCAATTTCCTCGCGCGGACAAAGCGGACGAGCAGGCAGCCCTGATTATTGTTACAAGGCGAGCCTCGGTGTGCACGAAATCGTCAGAGAAATGGATACACGTTGGCCGAGAACGGGCTTCGCAATACGAGCTTGGTTGAACACGATGGGCCGGAGCTTTCAAGCGAACTGAACGGCCATTAGTCGGCGGGACGAGAGGGAAAGAGCAAAAGCCCGCCGGGCCTCTTTCTGAAAGAGACCTGGAAAAACAAGCCCCGATCCCTTCCACGGAAAGAGAGAGACGCGCACATACACCCTCTCTCTCTTTCTGTCGCTGGAAACCGTGGAAAGCGCCGATTGCGAACACTTTGGCCGCGAGAACGCGCTTGAATATCGAAAAGGGGTCACTCGTTCCTGCCAGCCACATTATTTAAGTGTCTGCGATGCATTTCGGGGTTCTGATGCCGGTAAGTGGTCTGGGTGCTTGAGGGATGTAGAGAGAATTGGAGGGCTATACAGTTTTTTGGACTTGAATTTTATTTTTTGAGAGAATCGTTATATGATGAGTAACATACTGAGGATGTAGGTATTAAGAAGATAGGAATATACGAACCTTACTCAGAATCACGACGCGTGGTGATTCGACGTATGGTGACATTCAACGCGCGGTGATTCGACGCGTAGAGATACGACGCGTGGTAATTCGACGCTTGGTAGTTCGACGCGCAGTAATTCGACGCGTGGTAATTCGATACGTGGTAATTCGATACGTGGTAATTCGATACGTGGTAATTCGACGCGTGGTAATTCGACGCGTGGTAATTCGACGCGTGGTAATTCGACGCGTGGTAATTCGACGCGTGGTAATTCGACGCGTGGTAATTCGACGCGTGGTAATTCGACGCGTGGTATTCCGATACGTGGTAATTCAACGCGTGGTAATTTAGAAACTACATCTGAAACACTCCCAAACATAATTTCCTCCTACACCTTTCAAATTGTAATCAAAAAACAAACGACACACCAAGATATCTTCCTAATCACTTAAAAATCAATAGCTTGTTTTTACTTAAAAAAAAAACATTCCTATTAAAATCTGCTGATGCACGTTCTACATAAAGATATCGAATATCAATTAATCGTGGAATGGGAATCGCATATCGATTCCGTTATCGTGTTATTCTCTGCCTTTATCGAAATTTCAACATCATTTTCCTCTCGCTCGTCGTTCTTCATTAAGCCCCCGGTAAAAAGCATCCAGGAAACGGTTGCATCAACCACCATTCGCGCTCTTACCCTCGATCCTTCATCCGAGGGCGTCGCTCCTCATCGAGCATTTTTCATTTTTTATCGCGACGTCGATTCGCGAAGAAAACGTTACCGAAAAAACATGCTCGAACAGCCCGAAGATACGAGAATGCGCTGACTGACTCTTGGACAAACAATTCGTTCAGTGATACGTCTGTTTTTTTTCTTTGGACTCACGGATAAATTCTTCTTCTTTTGTTCTTCTTCGCTGGGTACGATCAGAACGATCGCGAGAGTAACTTCGCCAGATATGTCACCCATAAAATACCTACCACTGCCAAGTTAAAGTATCTTTGGATCTTGTCAAGGACCAGTGAAAAAGTTATTTAAAGGAATTCGACTTTTATGCTCGCTCGAAACAACTGACTGCTTCGAGAAGATGTTTGTTACGCCGTTGCAGTCCGACTATACGACCCGAGTAAAGAAGATACAAGACACTTTATTCTCTGTTACTACGGTGTACATGTTTTCAGCCTTGTACTGCTCCCGTAATACTGAAATTCGTGATAATTTATCGGCGATGGGGAATAAGATTCTGGATCTGCAGAATCCTTTCTGTGTGCAATAAGGTTATTTCTTCGTCATGTGACATTGACTGTAATAGACGGACGCATTGTAACTACTTGTATTGTTCTATCGTGAAAATTGTTCGTTGTGTGGTTCATAGAGGAGGTTACCACGCGTCGAATTACCACGCATCGAATTACCACCCGGCGAATTACCACGCGTCGGATTACAACGCGTCGAATTACCACATATCGAATTACCACGCGTCGAATCACCACGCGTTGAATTACCACGCGTCGAATTACAACGCATTGGATCTCCACGCGTGGAAATACCACGCGTTGAATTACCACGCGTCGAATTACAACGCATTGGATCTCCACGCGTGGAAATACCACGCGTTGAATTACCACGCGTCGGATTACCACGCGTTGAATTATCACGCATCGAATCACCATACGTCGAATCATCACGCGTTGAATTACTACGCGTCGAATTACCACGCATTGGATCTCCACGCGTGGAATCACCACGCACAGTACATCGCCCCTAATTAAATCCTCACGCACCGAGTCACCTCGCACACATTACCATTCGAATCAACAAAAAAGTAAACCACTCAAAAGCAAAATCACTTTTTACCTTTATCACGAATATTCCTGTACTAGTCTGTTGGCGATAAAGCGTAACGATCGGACGGAATAACGAAATGGAAAGGAAACGTCCCGAGGATATTTTTTCGAAGAAACAATCTTAGTTCTCGAAACGATATGGCTCGTTCTTTGTCCGGATAAAGGAAAAGAGGGATAAAAAGAGACGCTTTAAAGCTCGCTCCCGATGAGAATCGTTCCACGGACGAGCAGACATTATGTCGGCGACGAAGTTTGGACAAAAACTCGCCGTGAACCATTCTTACCGAATATACAGCCGCGCTTGAAAACATAGCACGTCGTTGAGACCGTGCAGAGGCGCATGTATATTGAACCTGTTCCATTGTGATCGAGATTATGGTTCGATGTCCACGAAACGATCCTCGATCGACGTTTATCTTCGCTAAATTTGACTTTCGGTTTCACCAGTTTATTCTGTCTGTTTGTCTGACCACTCCACATAAACTCTATCAGCGTTCGTTCGAATGTCTTGTTTTTATAAGAGAATATTTATCTTTCGATATTTGTTTATATTTATTATACCGGATAATATGTATGTGATTCAATTGTATAAATTGTGTATGAAAATAGATTAAGCACGATGGAATCGGAAATTAAATTGTTATTCTTAATCAGGAAGACTTCAATTAAACATGATCTGTCGATACAATCTTTAATTTCACATCTCATTAAAATGCCTACATTAACTTTGAATTATAGAATCATGCAATCAGTAGTTATAATTTAATTCTTGATTTGATAATGAATAAAATGCCAATTTTAATTGGCGTCCAATCGAATCGAGGACCTAATTAATTACTTAAACCTTTGCAACAGAGAACTGCGAAAGGTTAAACAGTTCTCGAACGTCATCTCGGAATCTCATTTCGAAAATGTCACCGGAGAGTCCTGTTGGCTCTCCGATAAAGTAGCAAGGGAAAGAGTCATACCGAAGGACTCAAAGTACTCGATAAGAAAAAAATACGCCGAGCGAAATAAGGTTACACTGGCACAATCGTCGTAATTGGACCATGAATAATTTAACGACCGACGTTCTTCGTTAATCACGAATATTTGTGCTGCAAAAACGAAGGAACGCGATCGATCGGTGGCGTTTCGACTCTGTAAAAGGTAAAAAGGGGAAAAAGGAGAAATTTGAACGTAACGATTGCTAGGTTAACGACTACTACGGTGCCGGTGATTAATAAATCTCAGGCCGTGGAGTGGGGCCTCGTCAACGTTAAATTGGTGCTAATTGGCCAGGTCGAGAATTTAGTTTAATTCGGTTCGGGTTTGGCCAAGTGGTCGACGCGTTTCAGCCATATCCCCCAGGAATACAGGGATTCCTAAACCGCCGCCTACCCGCAACTGTGTATTAAGCTACTGAATACTTCACCGGCTATTATTCCGTGTCGTGTCACGGATACAGGCTCAATTAAATTCTATTAAGCGTTTTCCGGGACATTTGACGATTAATCTCGCGATCCGGCTCGAGAGATCGATCGTCGAACCGACTGTACTCTCAGCTCGCCATATAATTCATAACCCAAGGATCACATAAGGACAGATCACTCGAAGTACACTGAAAATGGAAATTTTGAATTACCACACGTCGAATTACCACGTATCGAATTACCATGTATCGAATTACCACGTGTCGAATTACCACGTGTCGAATTACCACGTATCGAATTACCACGCGTCGAATCTCTACGCGCCGAATTACCATACGTGGAATTACCAAGCGTCGAGTCACCACGCGTCGAATCTCTACGCACCGAATTACCACGCGTCGAATTACCACGCATTGATAACAGAAGTGAAAATATTCAACTTTATATTCTTTTGTAATCTTTTAAAGACAACGCTGTTGTTATGATACCCAGTTTAATTTAAAGTTCTCCGCGTTTCGTGCAGCAAAATTTTTACCGTCAGATCGATCTATCCCAATTATCTTGTGCAGCAAATGAGCCTCCGCGAAAAAATTGCTGTGAGTAGAAGAGAATAGGAACGGATGGAGTTCATCGAACGGGACACGGCCATTGAGCGTCTGCTTTCCTGCCATTAGGGTGGCTTTTACACCGGGACAACGGGGAGGAAAATAATCGGCACACTGGCCGGACGTATCGAGACACCCCTACACGTGTTACACGGGCACGAGAACAACGGGCAACCAGCAAAAGTTTCGAGCTACCATCCGATCGATCGACTCGTCTGACGACCCGCAAACACTTTCGCCTGACAAATAACAAAATGCGAGGGAAATTGAAAAAGTCTCCGTTGTTTCAGAGTTCTGATACTTGACAATTTTAATTACAGTATCAACCCTTTGCACTTTAAACCATTTTTGTCGTTGATGGATTGCAAATCGGAAACTTTTTAGATGAAATGTTTGATGAATTTTTTGGTTGTTATTTTTTTATTATTAATTGCCATTGTTATCTGTATTTAAACATCACTTATATAACATAGTTTACAGTATAAATTTAGTTGAAAAATATTTATTTATAATTATTGTATAAAACTGATTATCGCTTTTCGAAAGTAGAGGGGTAAAAATAATATATTGTAAGATCAATGATAATTGAAAGTTTGAGAAATCTTCAATTTCATTTATACAAAATAAATAAAAAATTGAACATCCACCTGTTAAAAATTCGAATTTTCAAACGTAAGTCAAGAGTGGTATTGCCTTTGATGTAAAATTGTACGAGTGCTTTTTCGATGATAAAAATCTGGGAATCTGATCGCGCTACCAAAGATGGCTTCAGGCTGAAGAGAGTCTCGATGAAAGGAACGCTCTCGATTTTAATTCGTGGTTCCGAACCCTTTTGAGCGGTTTCGTGATTCTCCCAGTATCCGTGTAATTTGGATTTCTGGAGCGTGCAGATTTGAAAATATCTGCAATTAGTCTGTCAAAATACATGATTTTGCGTCGAGGGAAATGCTAATATCGGATCTATCAGAAACGGTGGTTTTAGGATAAATTCGAAATTTTACTGATATTTATTATTAAATATAATAGTATATTTAACATGTACTATTACTAGTATATACATGTAGTATATTTAACGTATACTATTATTTACCAGTTTGCATTTTATTCGTATGTTTATGGTTATAGATGGGTGGCTGGTGATTGGAGCATGTGTAGTGCCAGCTGCGGAGGTGGTTCGAGGACCAGAACAGTTTTCTGCACCGAAGAAAGTGGCAACGAGACTACCAAGGTAATCAATAAAACATATAACTTAAGTACACATCCTTGAATTTTAATGACAGCGTTTCGATAATAAACACACACCTCCACTCGTTGAAAATTGTTTCTCGATTTCCTTTCAAGGAGAAATAAAAGAACATTGCCACTCAACTTTATATCACTGTTCGATACAGTATTATGTATCATACGAAGCAGTTTCAGAAAATGGCGGCCGTAACTCGAGGCAAAAATACGTTTACGAAACAATACCTACCCCGTTTCATTTACGAAAAAACAGTCTTTCCCGAGTATATATTTCACGAAGCTCGAAAAGACTCGGTTCTCTTTTAACAGAAATTTTCGCACATTAACGACGAACGAGCAAATTTACACGGTTACGTCGTTGCATAAATGGGTTAATAATTTCCTTCGACTTTGAGACTTTGCGATGCACTCGTGTCTCTAGAACCGTCCTACAGATACATATACGACCGGGGCCTACGACAACCTCGCAGAACCCACGAACCCTAACCCAGTTCGGTTCGTTTAAACTGGAAGGGTCGTCGGTCGCGGTTCTCCGTCAACCACCGTAAAATCCTCTCATCCGAGACGAGTACCCGAAGAACACATGTACATTCGGTATACATACGCTCTCGTGACATCACGAATCTTCTTCCTCTTCTATGCCGGTTTCAAACGCATGCTTGCCGATAATAGGGGATGTTTTAGGGGAACATATACACAGTATGTCGGAAAAATAAAAAGAAAATAATTAATTATTTTACCAAAATTTTTTTTATTTAAAGTACATCCCTTCAACACTTAATATAAACAAGTAATAACGTTCGTCCATAAAATGTAAATAGGTGTAAGAAACCATAAGCTCATATTCGATAAATTTTTGTATGAATACTCACGTAATGTCTGATGATTGCAGCTACCCGATCATAAATGCAGCAACACGCATAAGCCGCGGAACCAAGAGACTTGTAACACCATCTCCTGCCCCATGTGGGAGACCAATAAATGGAGCGAGGTGAGTACAAGACAATCTCAGGTATATACCGGAAGTACGACCCTTATGCGACCCGTAAACATGCAAAATGGGGACGCGCAGACAGACGAGAGTCATTCGCTTGGCGCTGGAATTTAGAAGCTTTACGAGATGCCAGGGAAAAGGAGTATTTATTGCCACCTAGTGTGATGATATTTCGAGCGTCGAGGAATTAGGCCGGTATTTATTATCCTTTTAAATGAGTACTTTGGCGAAAGAGCGCTCGTTAAGTCGAGGAACACGTTAACGCTACAAATTTCCTCCTGGAGGACAATTTTTGTTAGCTTCCAATTTTATCTCCTGAGAATTTATTTTCCAAGTTGGAAAAATTTTATAAATTCGTAAATGCGAGAGCTTAAATATTTTGTGAATTTTCGTAACTTGGAAATTTTATAAAAATTTTATAAAGCTCGAAAGTTTATGAAGTGGAATAGATATTTCTGGCCGTAGATCGGCTACAATTTAATGCGGTGAATTTTTATATCGCGCGAACTCACCGGTTCAAACTTATTTGCATATTACAGAGAAATATGTATAATTTGTACACCTTTTATCACGGATGTCCGACTACATTTTATCCGAAAAATTTCGTATCTCGCAAATAAGTGTGCAAAAAAGGAATTAATAACATTTAGTATCTCAGAAATTCAGGTCAAACGTATACAATTTTGCATTGTATAAACGATGAGGAATAACGTCTACCCGACGGCTTAACGTCGTTAGGCGAGTTAGACGAACCTTTTGTCTGTTAAAAGGACGTTAACGGGCTTCATGGATGAGGCGAACGAACGTGTAACCTTTCTCCTATCCCGGTTACATCTGTCTATTCGTATCAGGAAATCGGATTTCCTCCGGGAACAGTAAACAGATCGAGCTGATTGTTGCAAAGGGAAATGAAACTCGTTCTACAATTTGCTTTGTGCGAGCCGGATGTTATGTTATCGCGTTTTCGCGACGGTTTAACGTTGACCCGAGTCGACCACGGGAATGCAATTTTGCGTTTCTTTCATTTCTTGCATCTCGAATCGTCGGTAACAAAATTCATGATTCCTCGACAATTTTACATTCGTTACGGAACATTTAGACGGATATCGCCGAGAAATTTTCTCCTAATGCCTACGATAAAGAAGTTTTTATCGCGTATCTGGAAACATGTGGAATTAGTGGTTTGGCGTAATAAATAATTTCCACGCGGTGAAGTTGGAATGTGCTTAACGATGCGCGGAATTTCTGCGAATGGTTGAATTTTTGTATCTATGATAGTAGGGTGAATACATCGAAGAAACTTCCGAGAGGAGATCAAAAAAGCTCTTTGACGTCATGGAAACTGAAATTTAATCAAAGAAAATTTAATTAAACACTAAGTTCTAATTTAAAAATAATTAGTGCCCGACTAAAAATCTAATTAACTGTTTGAAAGGCTAAATAATTTCCGGGAAAAAGAAGGAGAAATATAACGAGGCTGGTAGGACGAGAGAGCATCGTTCATAGACCTTCAAAACTCAGGTTCTTCGAAACGACGAAACCAGACGTGAAACAGTTTCCTCCTCGCAAGTAATTTCATATCCTCAACCGTAGTTCAGTGGTCGGAAAGCGCTTAATTTGCTCAAATATTTTCGTCCCTCTCTCTAACGACATTAGCGCCTCTCTAAAGCGTCGCGAGCGAAGCCGACGAACTTCTTCTTCAGCCCGGCTCAAGAAATTCGTACAAATCGGATTTTCTCGAAACCGAGGAAACCCGACCGAGCATAACTGTTACCCCGAATCACCCCCAATAACTCCGGAGGAAAAGCGAGAAACTCGTTTGATCGCGCAAAAGGAATGACGGTAGATTTTCACCTTCGCGAAACGTCGAAACTTCCCGACGATAAACGCATATTGTGGCTACGTCTTCCTGAAGAATCCACGTGAAATTTCCCGTTTCATCCCCCCGTCTCGGTGGATGTTCTTTGAGGAGGTTCCAAGCCACCGACATCAAACAGGACAATTTAGTCGTCAAATAAACCTCTCCTCGCCCTGACGTCCTCATGACCTTCTTTCAACCCCACCCTGCCTTCCGCTGAAAAAATAGACACGCTTTCTCGCAAGTTTCCTCTAGAAAAAAGACGACCTTCATTTCTGCATCAAAAAGACGGCGAAAAAAATAACAGCGATGATAGGAGCATGGAATTATACAGGGTATCTCACAATTAGGTCCCTGAAGTGGCGGGTTGCTGACGTGATTCTGAATAAGATTTCCCTTTGCAAAAATGAGGTTCGAAGCGTTCGACAGCTCCGAGCCAAAAAATATTTATATTTCTTTATATAAATTACTTGGAAATTACGGAGTGTGGAGTTATGGCGCGTGAAAATTACGGCGCGCAGAAATTTTGGCGCGTGAAATTATGGCGCTTGGGAATTACAGCGCGTGAAAATACAGCGCGTGGAAATTACGGCGCGTGGAATTATGGCGCGTGAAAATTACGGAATGAAAAATTATATTCCTTAATAATCCAAAAACGAAGTTTCAGAATCACATCGGCTACCCCCCATTCCAAAGACCACTAATTGTGAGACACCCTGTATTTTCAATAAAACTGTGTTCAAGGGATGCAAGTACACGAAAGCGAGGATTCTGCGAAATCAAAAGACTGTGTGGTCGTAACAGGTAATTCGATATGGATGGTTGACGAACGTGGAATTTTAATAACGGGTGCAAAGGGTATACGCGATAGAAAAAGAATGGAATACGTGATCGATGCGGAGGGTTGAAGCGGAAGAAGTTGAGGAGAGAAAAAAATACTGACACGATAAGAGGTTTCTAGAGACAGAAAGAAAGCGAGAGCACGCCAGAGTCCATTATTGGGGAAAATATCTCGATGAATTCATTGCGTAAGTATATACTAGAGGGCGAGTTTACTTTGCATAAGAATGTAGCGTTGTGTGAAATACAACGCGTTACTTGCCCTCCGTTTTGAGGAACGGTCGGAATTTACAAATTTTTAAACTTTCTAGCTTTCAACTTTGTATGTTTGCGAATTTTTAAACTTGGTTTCTCGATTTTTGGATTTACAATTTTTTTTTTATTTTCAAATTTGCAAATTTTTTAATTTACTAGTCTTTCTATTTTCAAATTTACAAATTGTTAAGTTTACTACTCTTTCAATTTTCAAATTTACAATTTTACAAATTTTCACGTTTCAAAGTATTTCAATTCCCAGCTTCTCAAATCTGCCAATCGTCGAGCCCCAATTTTCGAATTCCTAAATTTCCTAAAACCTCGATTTTCAAGCTTCAAAATTTTCAATCTATTCGTCTTTATGAAATATATCATCTGTATTGATTTGTGCCACGTATATATCGATATTCCTCTCGATCGCGGTTGTAAAATAAATGCGATTCAGATACAAGGGATGCGAACAGAATGCTCGACACAGTGGCGCCTATGGGAGTTTCACAGGGACTCGTTTTGGCACGATGCTCGATGACCGACTCTTTTCCGTACCCGTCCCTTTTTCCCCGTGCCATTTCTTGCCTGGTCGGACAAGTGTGTCCTGAAAAGCGCGATATCTGCTGGAAACATTCCAGACATTTGGTTTCGGGGACGTCCGATTTCATGCGTTTATGGAAATTTAAGTCTACTTCCAGCCTCTTGGATTTCATTCCCATTCTGTTCTACCTCGGTGCATTGGGAATGGATTGGCTCGACGAAGTTTTCAAAACGGGTTATTATAGTTACATACTACTGTGAAAATTATTGAATCTTAAATTTGATCGATTCTACGTGTATTACTGTTGTTTTCTGTGGGACAATAGGTCACAACTTAATAGATAATTTATTTATTAGTTATTTTAACGCAGATGACTGTGTAACAGGTAGAACAGGTCATCATACTAAAATATTTAACACATCTACGATGTTGAACTATTAAAGTGAATTGATGTCGAAACACGATATTCAGTAGTTTAAATATGGAATTATGGCGCGTAGAAATATCAACGCGTAGAAATACAATGCGTAGAAATTTGGACGTGTGGAAATTACGGAGCGTGGAATTATAACGCGTGGGAATTACGGCACGCGGAAATTACGGAGCGTGGAATTATGGCGCACGGAAATTACGCCGCGCGGAATTATGGCGCATAGAAATATAACGCGTGAAAATTTCGACGCGTGGAAACTACAGAGCGTGGAATTATGGCGCGTAGAAATTTCGACGCGTAGAAATACATCGCGTGAAAATTTCAACGCGTGGAAATTACGGAGCGTGGAATTATGACGCGTAGAAATTTCGAGGCGTAGAAATACAACGCGTAGAAATACGGCGCATGGAAATTACGGACCGTGGAATTATGGTGCGTAAATTCAACAACTCAGAATTTAATAATCACCAAATTTCAGAATTTCAAAATATGTAAGTTTGTGAATTAGTACCATTGATTCAGAAAATCCTAAAGTACAGCACGCAGGGTTTGCATTTTATCAGACATAGCATCACGTGCCGTAAAATAATTTGATTCTCGCTAAAGTTTTCAATTGAATCCGCCAAGTACGCTCAGTAACAATTGTTTTAAAAAAAGGCAGCGTGTAACTGGTTCCAGGGAAGAAAATTATTATCGAGACGAGAACAGGGTACGATGGTGTTTCAGCGAAGGAAATTAAAGTAAGTTGAAGGTGTAACCCCGCGCGACCGAGAGACCGTTTCGTTTATATTCAGAGACAAACTGGGAACGCTAAGAAACTTCTGAGGACGATAAAATTTTACAACATCGTATTTCAGCTGGCAAACGCGAAACAAGAGAAGGGAGAAGTCTTTTGGAGATGCGGTAGAGTGACTGCGTGGTGCAACCACGAATATAAAGTTGCGAATAAGAGATACAACAATGAGGGACAAGTTGTAGATGAAGAAGGTTGCGTCTTTTAGTCAGGCAACGCGGGAAAAATCAACGGATCCCCCGTGGGTTATGCTTTATTCATGAGACACCGTTAAATGCACTCGCGCATCCTAGATACGGTATTTATTGCCGGTACAGCCCGATACGTAAAAAGCATGGCAATATTTCGCGGTTCGTGCGGACTCATAATGCGCCTTCGTAACGACGAATCGCGGATTCGTTCGTTTTCATTTGCGAATATTTTAACATTCGCATCTCCGATGCAACGATAGAGAAGAAACGAGTTTCTCGTTGCAAATGGAACGTTAAAGGAGCATGATTGGAAATGGACAAACTTATTCCCCTGACGAGGGATATTTGAACCGGGAATGATTGCGCGGAATATCGAGAGATCTTGAATACGGAATATTTATCAGAAACATGGTAACGTGTCCGTCTTCTGAGGCTCAACGTGTTAAACGTTGCCAGGGATTAAGAGTAAAACTGCGAGGTGATAAATGATATCCTGTCCAGGAATATGTGATCCCTGCATGAAACATTGCTTCTTCAAGTTTCTTGGAGTAAACCCTTTGTGTTTCGAAATAAAAGAGTTAAATTACGAAAAATAGAAAAAATATGTGTAAGATGTTCTTGATAGAATTGACCGGAGAACGTCGGTGCTTTATTACGCACAATGGGGCGAAAAATCTAGTCACGTACGAAGAAAGGGGCTCGTATGATTTACGACGTTTTGTTGCTCGGTCAATAGGGGCAACAGTCTTCTCATTTGCTACGCGAAATAAAGAAGTCGTAAAGAGAATATATTAGAGCTTCGCACAAGATTACTTTCTTACCTTTTCTTTCTCTACTATCAAACACATAATATTTCTGTGAGAAATATTTACAATAACTTTGTAATCTACTCTGTTGTTAAAGATACTAATAAGATATTAACCCTTCGCGCTTGAGAGGTGACTCTCAATCACCATTTTTTTTAATACAATAATTTGAAACAAGCATTTTTTAATATGACAAGTGTGACGTATAAACATAGTGAAACAATAGTAGAAATTATTAGTAAAGAAATAATAACCTCAAGAGAATTCATTTAACTTTTTAACAGAGTTTTAAAGCTGCTGTTTGTAAATTACCTTCGAGTGCAAAGGATTAAGATATCTTGAAAATTATACATTAAAAAAATCAGAGAATTTATAAAATGAAAGCAGGTTACCAAAAAATGTTTAAAAGTTAAAAACCACCATAGAATCAGGTTCTAGATAACAAAGGTGGTAAACAGCACGCTTTCGAATATTATACGAAAACATCCCTAGTCACGTGTAAGCGTGATGTTGTGCAACATGATTTACGGCTCATCTCGTGCTTGATCGATACACAATGGTCGATGCTTGACGAAGGAAACCGTGCAGACTGCCAGAAGCGAAGAGATGGCGTCGGTATCCTTTTGCTAGCGATACATAAAAGACGACCCTCTTATACCCGTCAGCACGGTAATGATTTCATCCGGGGCCACGGAGGAACGAAGAACAGAAAGAGAGAAAAAGATAGGAAACCACCTACCACCACCACCACCGGAAGACAGGAATTGATAGATTTCTCTCTTTTGTGAACTCAGGAGCCATGCAAATATTGAACTGAAAGCACAGGGCTCCTTAAAGCACTCCCGCGATATCGGACCACCTCCTTGAAGCTTCTAAGGAAAGAGGGAGAATACATTGGGGATAGTGGAAGTTGGAAAACAGAGGGAGATGAGGAAAAAAGGAACGAGATCTTGGTACAAGAAAGCAAAATGTGGAATAAAAGGGAAAAAATAGGGGTATAAGGGGATGAAAGCGAAAATAGTGAGGGTATCGCTAGATAAATGCAGGGAAAGGGTAAATCACTGGCACCCGTGAAAGAAGCAACCTTGAAAAGAAGAGATACGACTGCAAGAATTTAGATAAAGAGACGAATATTAAATGAAGACAACTTCATACACTCCCACATTTCCAAGTGTCTCTTCATCATATCTGACATTACTAAATTGTATCTGACTTACAAAGAAACCAAAGACTTCATAAAAAATTCTCAAATAATCAAAAACCCAAAAAATCTTCTAATCGACCCAAAGAACTCGCTGCAGAGAAGTGTTTCTATTTAGCCATTTCAATAGAAGCGATCGTAAAAAAAAGGGAGAATAAATAGGGAAAAAGAGAGGCAGAAAAAGAGTGGGTAAGAACGATAGAATAGAGGCAAACAGAAGATAGAAAGGAGTAAAGGGGAGAGCAAAGTGCCTAAGTCGAGTGGGTTTCCGCTTTTCTCGTTCATGTCACCTTTCCACCTTCGACGTCTTGAACGATAGCTTCGGTATCCGGGCTTTTTGTTCGCGTTCCTTCTCGCTCGCTCCTCTAAAACCGCTTCAAGCTCTTCTTGCCGATCAGCAGACTTTATTCTGACTGAGAGAAGTTTGAGGCCACGGTACCCGTGCCGGAATAAGACGCGTTCTCTGTAAGAGGAACAGGCCGCTGAAAATGGTACCTGCCACTTGAGATTCGCCCGTGATTTGGTTCGACATAAAAGCGAATCTGATCGGTTCGGATGGAAGAGTGAGCAATAAGGAAGCCGGCACGTCGACGGGATTTCAATCGTCTCTCTGTCGTGTTAATCAATTCGATCTAACTTCCGAGCAACCTTGCCGATCTTTCTGTTGGATTTAGGACAACGGAGATTTTACGTGTTGGTATACGAAGTGATCCAAGATGGTATATTATATTATTTTTTGAATGAGGTGTAATTAACGGTGAGAGTTACTCTGGGATCTAGAATATGGACACTCGGTAATTCCCCGTTTTCGGAGTATTACATGAGATGTAATTAACGATGAGAGTTACTCTTGGATCAAGAATATGGCCACTCGGTAATTCCCTGCTTTCAGGGTATTGCACGAGGTGTAATTAACGGTGAGAGTTACTCTTGGATCAAGAATATAGCCGCTCGGTAATTTCCCGCTTTCGGAGTATTGCATGAGGTGTAATTAACGGTGAGAGTTGCTCTTGGATCAAAAATATAGTCACTTGATAATTCCCCGCTTTCGGGGTATCAGTGAACAATTATCAAACGGACAATTACCGAGCGTACCATTACCGAACCATCAGACATAAGCGCAAACTCTCGCCATTTTCTCCAAAAGAATTCCGATTTGTTCCAGCTTGTACACACATTCGATTGCTTTTTATTCCGTTACCTTTGTATTAACGCGTCCCACCGTAGTAAAAGGGTAATAAAAAGGCTAGAAAAGAAGAGTCTCGACGTCAGAAGCGATCAACGGAAGTAATTACTTCATGTCTTCCGTGACAGGAAGCAAAGAGGTCAGTCTCTGTGCTCTGTTTCCGGATTTACAACACGCTGAGAGGAAATTTGTTCGATATTTCTGCATGTCACGCGGCCTGTACGTGAGACACACACATTCGACAGATAATGAAGCAGGAAAGTCGCTTCTTGAAGCTTGAAAAATGTTTTGCAACGTACCTTTGAGGGTTGGCTTTTCTTTTTCAGACCGTGATAATGTATTCTATGGAGGCTCGCCTCTGAAAAGGCAATGCTTCCCTCGAATTGAAAGTACACGTGTCGTGGTTGACACTGCAGTCTGTGTTAATTGTTAAATTATTCTTTCGGATGCTTCAACAGTTCCTAATTATTTTCCTCTTTTTTAGGAATTAATTACAAAATTCAAGTTACACGCACCATGTGAGATTACATTTAAAGTTCCAGTTTTTTAATTGAAAGAAAATTTTTCATTTCCGAGCAATATAATTCTTATTGTTGGATCATTCTCTACCTAAAAAGTAATTTGTGAATTTTTGAGAAATTATTTGTACTCGAGGCGACCGAACTTTCCGATAGACCTAATACGTAAAAATTCAGAAATTGAAAGTTCCAAAGTTTGTCCCCTTAAGCCATTCTGGAGGAATCTTATAAATCTTTTGAACGCTAATACGAAACCTTGCAAATACCAGTTAGTATACGAAATTAGATTCCACAGTAGCGTCGCGAAACTTTATTGTTCCTTCGCTTTGCCTTTCCTTCGCGTTTTCTCGTTTCCCCTATTTCTATGGACTTTATCCTGCACCAGGGGTATTATCTCGCCCCGTATTCCCTTCTTGCCATGAAAAGCGTGTTCCAACTAAAGCTGTTCACATTTGGCGAAATAAAAGGCCGAAAATGAAGCTGAACGCGGAATGAAACTTCGCGTTTGCATGGATGTTGCTTCAATTTCGACATACATACTTCATTCCATATTCTCCGAAGTACTGTTCAGACTTGATAGTCGTTCCCTATTTCGTGCTTTTAGTTCGCACGAGATCATGCTGACTTTAATTAATCGAGGTCTTATCGAACCACTGCATATTGTGCAACGAAAGAAATGATACTAACATCATGATATAAGTTAATCGAGTTTTACTTGAGGAACTTTTTTGTTCACGTGTTTCATGTAAGGGTAACATTTATTTGCATCAAATAATTAGTTTAGGTTTAATCTATACGAAAATTATAATATAATAAACATTTATTTCAGAAATATGAAGTTATTTTTCTTACGATTTGAAGTATATCTAATAAAATTTAATGACATTAAAGGGCTATAAAATTACATTTATAGTATATCAATTTAAAGCTTAAAGTTTTACGAAGATATGTGAGTAAATTAATATTGTTGCTATAAAATGTTTCTAAATATAAAATAATTGTACACGCTTCTAAATTGACCATCGTTAGCTAACTGACCAGCCGCCATTTTGTGTCAACATTCTTGAAACGTTCACGTAATCATTTTAATGAAACTTTAAGCTTTAAATTGATGTATTATAAGCGCCAGTTTGTGGAATTTTTATGTCATACTTTTTTTGTATGTTTGCAAATCGATCATTGTTTGCTATGACAGTCAGCCATTTTGTGTAGAGAACATTTACAAACTTTGAGTTGTAAATCGATGCAAGTATTTTGGATTACTTGCCATTCTGACTTTAGTGTATTTCTGAATGACTATTACAAATGATAGCCATTTTGTAGTGAAAATATCAAACATTGTTTCCATAAAGGAAAGAGATGGAGAATTTATTGAAATAAATATAAGACAAGTTTGCCTTTACGTGAAATCACTCCAGAATTTCTCCGTTTAAAAATCAATGATTCGATGTAATATTTAAAAACGATTCGGAGTCAGAATTTATTTTTCTCCCGTATGATCGATAGTGTTCTGTGACCTGTGGTAGCGGAGTCAGAACGAGGACAATCGAGTGCAGGGACGCCGTTGGTTCCATCTCAAAGGATTGCGATCCAGCTGAACGACCGCACACCGAGCAGGAGTGCAAAACAAACATCCCCTGTCCAATATGTAAGTTTTATAAGTTACATTCCCATGCACCGGTCGTTGTTATTCGAGCCTGGCACCGATTCAGCACTAGAAAGCTGTTGTTCGATTTCTCGCGTGCGAGGCGAAACGATGGCCGACGCGTATATCGAACAGGATCCTGTGGCCAAGGAGAGAAAATTTTCTTTCAGATGGAGAGGAAATGACGCAGCCGTTGATGCAGCCGTATCCTCCTCCTCCCATGTCGGCGAAATTGATCGACCAACCGATACCCTCGGAATCCACGTGAGTACTTTGGAAAAAAAATTGATAAACGCACTCACACACGCGACACACTAAATCGGTTATAGATGTTCCGTACTACGTGATTTACACACGAACGTGTCGTAGAGCTTCTCGTTGCACCCTTACCCCCTTTAACGAAATAACAAAACTAGATAGAAAATGTTTCGTCTTAAGAGCATTCATTTCTTGACGTCAATTGGTCTGTCCCGACAGATATACGATCTACTTTGCCTGTGGCTGGTTGTATCTGAGGTATCCCATTACTGTGTCTCTTTCTACTCTCTATCACTTTAACTCTTCTACTCTCTCTATCTTCCCTTTATTTTTCTTCTTCTTCCCTGTCTCGTTCTAGTTTCTCTTATTCTCTTCTTTACTTCTTTCTTGCTCTATCTTAACAACCTCCGCGACCCATCTAATGCTGCTCCCAAGAGCTACCAACGTTTCTTGCTTTAGGACACAGCACACCAACGTTTATCCTTCTTCCATGCTGAATTTTTCTCTGACTTCCATTTCGTTGACCACCGTTTCTCTCTCTCTTGCTCTTGATAACCGTGTGTGCCCGTTTCCAAGATTCCTCGCATGCTCTTCTTAATCACCGAGAAGTTCAACGACTTTTTTTTTCTTTTTTCTGCGAGTTTTACAACCATTTGATCTCGTCCATTAGCGTCGAATAAATAGGACGCTTCGTGTTTAGGGACCTCATTACTTTCGCGTGTTGTCAAAATTAAATACAATATGTTGGCAAAGAAAAGGGACATTAGGCTTTCATTAGGTCGCCATCTTGTCGAGCACTTTCATGCATACTGATTGTGTCCATGCTTATGACCATTCAGTACCACGAATTTTATTACTATGTATTATCAAAACTATCACAAGGATTATCTGTATTACCATGTGTACTACTTGTTCGAACTTAGTACGTCTCGAAGCTATCACTCACTAAAATTATCACACATCGTCACACGCCAAAATTGTCACATGTCGAAACTATCACATCTCGAAATGACTACAAACAGAAGTTACCACGTATCGAAGCAATTAGCATGTCCAAAAATTTTTCGCTACTCCAGCATGAAATCATGCATTTTTGCATTCGTTTGAACACAAAATGAAATTTATGTTTTTTTCATGGTAAACGCGATCACAGTACAATTTTCTACTGACGTTTCCCCACCCGAATATCTTTTTCACTTAAATTCCACAAGCTTAATCTTCCCACTTTTTTACAAAGTTTTATCCTGCCTCTTGCTACTAATACAATTTACGGAAATTAAAAGATTTACCATGTTATTTAATTAGCGCATAATACGAATGCCGTAGAACAGGCGTAGAATTACGACGATGATACTGCGTAGAGTATCATCCTCTTTCCACGATGTCTTCCTTTTTGGTTCTGTTTTATTCCGTTTTTATCCCCGTAGGCTCAGCATGAATAATTTAGAGAAAAGCATAAAACTATCCTTTCACTCTCTCGCTAGCTCGTGAGAGGAGTTCCTCACAATTTTCGGATACGTTATGAATAAAAGTATAGAAAAAAAGAAGGTGAACTTTATTCGTGCGGAAAAATCGAAAATTATTGTGAGCGTGTAACGTACGAGCTGTGTTCACAATTTAATCGAACCGGAACGCGCACAATCGAAATAGATCAAAGCGACCCGTTAGATGAAAGTCAATTGAAAACGTTGTCAGCAAGAAAGTCATTGATGGTTGAACAAGTATAGACACTCGTGAATAAGCTTCAATGGGTCCGATTGGATCGCGTTGAATAAACGAGAAGAGATAAATGAAACGTACGGTTTTACTCGATATCCATTATACTTTTGCGACGTTACTTCTGTTTCTGGTTACAAAAATTTTTGGTTAGTAAAATTGATATTAAGTTCATAAACAATTGGAAGTTATTATCTAACTATTATCTAACTATTATGTAATTATTATCTAATTGACAAAATAAAAGAATACTAGACTTAAACCGAATTAACGATTTCGACATAGTGACAGAATTGACACACTTATTTGATCAAAAATGAAACACGTGAAACACTAATATATAATTGGACATGAAAGATAGAAGCTTTTACTTGTTAGATGTACTTCTTTGTTACCTTTAAAAAGAACAGCTCTTTCAAAAAAAGAACAGTCGATTTTACCTAAACTAGGTCTAGAGTCATTTGAACCAGTACTCCATCTTTTTCCATTCCTTTCTGCAAATGGCTGCGAATTGGTCACACTAACGACACAAAAGAAGTATCCTAGAGAACCCAAAACCGCGAGTCACCCATAAAAAAGCAGTCATTTCAACCCGAACGAATCATCGAACAAACGACCCTTCAGGTTCATCGCAGAGGAATGGTCACCGTGCAGCGTCTCCTGCGGCGAAGGCATCAGACGGCGAGAAGTCCGTTGTAAAATATTCCTCGAATTCAGTCGAACCATCGCTGATCTACCAGATCGACAATGCTCGGGACCAAAGCCTATTGAGACGGAGAAGTGCGTGATGGGACCTTGCAGCGTTATAGAGAACAGTTTAACTTATGGCATCGACACAGTGGGCGACAGCGGATACGCCGAACCCAGCTTGACGGACACCTACAGATCCTCCGCGGGTAGCTCCAGCGGAAGTGGCTACGATGCTGGAATTAAGGTGGCTCCAGGAAGCGATGTGCAAACCACCTTCTCATGGAAGGAGGCTGGGTATACACCCTGCAGTGCTACTTGCTTGGGAGGTGAGTTTTATATTTGCTAATGTAGGTTTAATGTGGACAGTGGGGGGGGGGGGGGGGGGATGAATAGTGGAGTATTTAACGAGCTACCTAGGTTTCAAACTTTTGAACTTTGCAATTTTTTTTTTTCAAGTTTTTCACAAACTCCTCAAATTCCTACATTCCCAGTTTCACGTGTATACAAATCCACATATCCTTAAATCTCTACGTCCCTAAATTGCATCTTCAAATTCTTGTATGCTCTTCATATATCCCGAATCTCCACAGTCTCAAGCACTTATATCTCCAAATTCGTACATCAGCAAATCTTACACCTCCTACGTCCTCACATCTCCCAAGTCCCCAGATTACCAAATTTTTCTTAAAAACGCCTACTAAGCCCAATACCGCCTACGAAGCCCACTAGCAGCAAGTTTCACGCGAACAGAAGTTAGACCTAATAATTGAATGCTTCCTGACGACGAAAATGAAACGCGTGTTAAAGCGAACAGGCGGTTGTATTGTAAAGGGTGTTTTGTGAATTGGCCCGGTTAAAACTGGCACAAGACTGAGATGCTTGAAATTTCACGGAGGCAACACACGATGGAAATTGAATGCAAATTCGTGAGAGGAAACGGGGAACTCCACGAAAGTGACGCGTTCCGTGTTCGAAGCTCGAGCGAACATGTTGAAGTGACTGCCTTGTTTAAAAAAGCTTGGATCGGAATAATAATTGAACACCGATGAATCGTTTAATAAAATTGTATTATCTAACCGAAGCCGTGTTCCGTAAATACTGTATTCAGTCGACGCTAATCAGCCGCAAACATAAGTCAGAGAATTATCGGTGATCAGATCAGAAGGGATTAACGGAACGAATCTAGCTTCGTTCCACATAGAACGCTTAATTAGCCGGGATAATTCAACCCGATTGTACAATTAACGGTGCTCGGCGACGAGTTACAGCCGATTGAATTGCATCCAGCTACTAGATTAAAGTCGTATGAATCGCGTCGACTTATGCAAACGTAATCGTTTTGATCGAGACATATGTTCTGATTCTATCGATTAGAATCATTATCCTATTATACTGGAAAGCTAATCATGGTTCTGTATTGTACCGATATATATAACAGAAGTTTTGCACTCAGCAGCATGTGTAGATATCAAAAATCTAGTGTATTCTAGGTTATCACAATAGTTCTCATAAGTGGATAAAATCAAGGTTTGCGTTATTGAATGATTATGTCTGTTTCAGGTGTTCAAGAATTGATAATAAATTGCGTGCGAGACGACAGCGGCAAAACCGTGATGCCTTTTCTCTGCAGCTCCGACACGAAACCGGAAGCCAGGATAAGAGTCTGCAACGACCATCCTTGCCCACCTAGGTATCCTACATCAAGAATTTCTACACTTTAAACCATTCAAGCTAATGCAAGCTGATGTCTGAAGCTTCACTTTATCACTCTTATCAAGTTCCTTCCTCTTTTAGTTATTTTTATAACAAATTTAGTCACAGAAATGATATAGTTTCCTACATTATTCACATAGGCCTAACATGTCTCCTACATCACATAATTACATCACATGTTCCTCGTTCACATAAGCCCATTCTAATTTCATACATGTCTCTTGTAAACGTTTCTTATCCACCTAACCCAGGCTTGACCCCACTTTGCTGTCTTCTAATTTGCTTAATCCTATCCTAATCCATAGGTTCCCTTTGCATATGCCTTTCATCCTAATGCCATACACTTCGTTCTGTCTTCTGTACGCATCCTTTCCTAACCCAGATCTAATTTAACCATACCATACGTTATGCTGAGCACATACACGTAATATTCAATCATTGCGATCCGTTTCAGATGGAATTTCAGTGAATTTTCCTCGTGTATGAGTCCATGTGGAATCGGCATACAAACACGTGACATCGCCTGCATACATGAAGTGACACGGGGTACACGTAAGACTGTGCCCAATAACATGTGTCCACAGCCTCCACCGGCGGATAGACAGTACTGCAACGTATTAGACTGCCCGGTCAAATGGAGTACCGGTGAATGGGGCAAGGTAATTTCGATTCTATTCAATTAAACCGTGCGATTCGCTCTATCGACACCTGATTCTACGGTTATTGCAATTAACTTGGCTCCACGTTAATTGAATTAAGAAGATTTAGGGCGTTAGAAGATTTACTGTCGTTATTACGTGACCTCGAGAAGTCGTGCCGTAATCAAATTGAATCGATATTAATGAAAAAGGATGTCCTTTTCAGTGCTCGAAAACCTGTGGAGGAGGCGTGAAGAAGCGTAAAGTGACCTGCGAGCAAATAATGGCACAGGGACGCAAACAAAGTCGAGAGGACCGTGAATGCCCGTCGCTGAGACCTTCTTCGGAGAAGCCGTGCAACACCATACCGTGCCACGACATGGACGCTAGCTCCCTGCCGATTATTTCCAGCCAAAACACCACCTACAATCAGACGGACCTGAACGCGAAAGTGGATCTGAAAATAGGAGGCATTGCTAAAGTGTTCCAAGGCACATCCTCCGTTAAGATACGTTGTCCCGTCAAGAAATTCGACAAGTGAGTCTTTGTTTTTCCGGGAAATTGAAACAGTAAAATTTTACCGATGTTAATAAATTTTATGGAAAATGATTTCAGAGCGCAGATCATATGGACCAAAGACAAGAGAGAATTGAGGAAATCGAGGAAGTATAAGATCACCAGGAAGGGGGCTTTGAAGATAAACGACATAACATCGTCGGACTCTGGCTTCTATGCGTGCATAGGTAAATTAGATGAACCGAAGAAATATCAGTAAGGATTGACTTGATATGGAGGATCAAGTTAATTTTGGAATTAACGGAATTTGTATTTTGCAGCAGGAAACTCGCACGCGGAAACGCAGCTGATAGTGAAATTTCATTCCAAGGAACAAATTAGCAGCGAGGAATATCTACGACTGAGCAATTCCGTCCACCGACAACGAAACGCGAACTTAGACTCAGCGCCAGCTAACTCAGGCGAGAATCTGTACACCGACCGTGCAGGTATAAAAATAATCACCTTAGAAGATCTAAATACGAAAACACACACTGTACTAGGGTAGCACAAATCACGAATGTGATAGATTAATTAAGATACTGAATGAATGTTCTAGCAGCCGCTTACGGAAACCGATTTGTTCCCATCGACAGCGAGGATCTGAGTCACGAAAGAGCGTACCCCAGCAAAACGACGAAGAAACCGAATCAGAAGAAGCAGAGACTCAACCCGACACCCGATCCGGCAATGATACAAAGAGAACACACTGTCACGTCCCTTAATCAGGTAAGGTTACGTCCATGTTTTAAGTTTCACCTCTGTCAAATTAACAACTCGAACTCTGTATGCAAACGCATGAGAAACTAATTATCTATGACTCTTTACTTTCTTGCTTGCGTGGACTTTTACGGTGATGGATTTTTTGGTTTTAATATATCAGCCAGGATACCACGAATCTGTAGAATCTACTGCACCGTCGAGCTCAGGTGCCGCTACTCTAGTACCGCACTTGACTTATTTTATATCGACTTTAAAGGTGAGAGCTGATCAACGGTACAATCGGAATTAACCGCTAATTTCTTCTTCGTCTAAAATAAAAATTGTAAATTAAATGCAGGTCTAATTGATTTCTTTATATCTTTTGCAACAGGAATACTGGCCTTTCCAGAACGAAGGCTCTGCCGAAAAGTCCCATAGGACAGCCCCGGTGTCATTCATAGACGACGTGAGGAAGGAAATCCTCGCGACGAAGCACTCCATACCTGACAAGGGTTCCGACTTCAGGTACCAGAATGTCGAAGAAAATTTGGATACCTTGTATCGCAACACCGCCATTCCGGACGAAACGTTCGGACCCGACGAGGAAAGGATATTCATCGATGTTGATCCCTACGACTTAGACGAGTCCTTGTTTGGACTGCAGCACAGTGATCCAGTGAAGCTCACCCCTGTTCTAAACGTGACGACCATGAAGCCTAACGTCGATTACGTGGAGGAATCGTTGAAAAATGTGAAGAGGCAATGGTCAGAGAGGTCTGAGTCTAAGAACCACTGGAGCTCCACTAAAAATCAAAATAAGGAAGCAACTACCTCGGACAACATCGGTTTAGAGGTTTATTATATTCCCGAATCAAGTACCAAGCACAACCCGGTGAAATCCAGAGGAAATTCTGCTGAAAATCGAGACAGCGATCGAAGAAATGATAATTCTGAAATCGAGGATGTTCGCTCGACGATGTCGCTGAAGGATATAGACGCGTCTTCAAAAGAATCGAACACTGGAAATGACAAAATGGAGTTGTTGAATAGAACAGAAGAGTACGAGGAGATGTTTGAAGAGGAGATGAAGAAACGGCGGGTTTACGTTGAGAACGACACGGTCGATGATGGTACCACTCGAGCACCGACCACCAGAGATCTTGAGGAAGATCTCATCGACTTGGCGTTGACGGAAGATCGAGGATTCGCGGAGATGGAGAAGAACGTTAGAAATCTATCACAGAATCAGGGAGATCGACACAATTCGTCCAAAGAAACGACTGATTTTCAAGAACGCTCTACTAGCGAAGAGACGAATAAAACAAGATCGTTGGATTTTACGAATAGTACTCTCAGTGGATCTAATGTTACTATTGATTCTACAATTACGTCTTTTACTATCTTAGGTAAGAAAGATTTATTGGAACATTATCGAGTTTATACTGTCAATTAAATGTATTTAACTTGTTCAGATACTACGGAGGATCTCGTTTTTGAATGGGTGACAACGGATTGGTCGAAGTGCTCTCAAACTTGCGGAGGCAGTGGATTTCAGGTAAATTTACAAATATGTGAAAATATCGTCCCTCGGTTTCTTTGTATTCCCTTCTACGCGACAGACAATTTATTATTTCATAAGACCTCGTGGTTTTATTTAAAGAAATCATAAAATGTTAATGACATCGTAATAAGAGTCCATATTAATGAAAACCCCTTACGTCTATATATTTAATATGCATGGATGTAAGGCGGGTCACCATACGTAAGGAGTAAACTATGCAGTAACCATACAATATCACGCGACCGAATAAATCGAGGGACCAATATATATTACAGTCTTTATAATTAATAAATTTGTTTGAAAAGATGCGAGGAGCTCAATGCACAGTACGTGCATCGAAACCAGCTGGAAATACAACTCGCACACCACCGAGGACTGTAATAGGAGCAACTTTGTGTATAGACGCGGGTCATCCAGTGCCTCAGAAAGTGAGACCCTGTGGTTTCGGTAAATGTCCTCAATGGCACACAACTGAGTGGACCCCGTGTGAAACGTCCAGGTGCTTCAATTGGAAGACAGCGATGCAAAGACGCGACGTTACCTGTCGTTTGGTCGAGGACACCGAGAATGGACAGCAAAACATCACATTGATTGACCCGAATAAATGTGACGACACAATTAGACCCCTGCAGAGACAGGAATGTTACAATGATGCCTGCAAAGGCGTCTGGAGAGTTGGCGAATGGTCTGAGGTATATGTATATTTTAGTATAAGGCTTTCATAAAGCTGGTATTTTATAAAACTTAATAGAACTCATTGTACGAACTGTGCTTGACTGTACAAATATTTCTTGATGTAAAATGACTAGGCGTAAATTATAGTAGTAATATTAAATTATTGGTTTTTATGATTCTCTTTGACTACTAATCTGGAAAAGCTGTTTGTTTGTGTAGTGTACAGCAGCTTGCGAGGAAGACGGAATTAAATACAGGATCCTGCAGTGCGTCTGGTACGGAACGAAGAAGCCAGCTGGAAACGCGTGCAGAGATATTCCGCGACCTCCGGTGATGAAAACGTGCAGGGGTCCTCCGTGTCTTCAAACGCCCGGTAAGAATTTACCTACAAAGACAGAATCATAATGAATTTATACACGATGAAATTTTAGAACAATGCTGCTGAAAGATTGCTGTTCTTGCAGACGACTGTAAGGACCACTCGCAATTGTGCGGCAGGGTAAAGACGATGAACATGTGCAGGGTACCCCTTTATCAAAAGCAGTGCTGTCAATCGTGTCACTAGACGCTAGAAGAAATCGATAGAAATTGTTGATAAACAGAAATGAAAGAAGTTAGGTAGAAATTGATACGAAGTGCGTGCAAAAAGTAACGGATCGAAGGTTACCTTCGCAATGTTTGTTGAAATGCTCGCTGATACGCTTGTCTGTTGATATAATATAACAGCAAATAAAGAAGACCGAGATAAATCTCGCATGGAGCGTCGGAGCCTTCGAACACGTTCAGGTGCTCTATAACAGAAGACAATGTAAAGAAAATGTATTGAAGAAACTATATCGACCAAATTACTTCAGCTGGTAATTGTTTCCCGATTCTGTCTTTGTGCCCTCGAACAAACGTGTTCGCATCCGGATTCTCCTTGACCCAATAAAGAATCCGATTCCTAATTGTGTGCTAATTAAAGCTATAATTTTCGAACGTGTGTAAAAGTGTAGTTTGGCACAGCTCCTAATTGCGCACGCTCACACCCCATGGAAGAGAACGAGGGAATATCCCGGCATTCGTCCAAAAAAGTTGAGAAATTATATTGTT
This sequence comes from Megachile rotundata, assembly GCF_050947335.1. Taxonomy (NCBI): domain Eukaryota; kingdom Metazoa; phylum Arthropoda; class Insecta; order Hymenoptera; family Megachilidae; genus Megachile; species Megachile rotundata. The sequence goes on along the minus strand of NC_134991.1, from coordinate 5,270,863 downwards.
GAAGTTCAATGAAAATGAAATAGGAAAAGGTTTCGGTTGTTGCATGTCGAATGAGCGATTTTCAAACTATGTACCTTTATGAAAACATTGCAGAACACCACTTATTTTACTAAGCTTTTGAAGCTTAAAATTTAATAAAAATGACACCATGAAACTGTTCATAACTTTCTACTTCAATCAAGTCATTGGATAACGAATATTTACGAAAAATGAATTAATGAATAAAATACAGTATTAATAAATCGATCATTTGAATGGCAACAACTTAATTAATGGTATCCTGAAAGGATGTACGCGGCGTATGTAAACGTTGGTGTTTCGAAAGATGAGCATTAAAGCTGTTCAAATTTTAGATGGAAATGTTACGAATAGAGAGAAAGAGATGAACGGAACAGTACATGTCGATCACACTGTTCAAAGGCGGCACAAAAAATTCATTCTCGAGGCTTTATTTTTTTACGTACATCCCTTGTGAACGACACACTTTCAAACTCTCTCAGTTGATTTTCGAAAAACGTGCAAGATCATTTATCGAAGACTGAAACATTACATTAATTTCTCTTTCGTATGTAAGATTCGTCGTTTCTGATCGCACTCCCAATTCTTGTTACGTCCTAAAGAGTTTTCACAAACATTCCACCTGTACCGTTTCGTATGTTACACACGTTCTGTTACGTTTTCACAGGAGTATATATTTGTATTTATTGCGACGTGTTACCTGTTTTATGTTCGACGATACGCGATATAATAAATTATTAACGGAAAGATGTTTAGTTAACAAATGATAAAAGTATAAAAGTTACTAACAACATGTAAGTTATAAATGAATTATTATGCGCCTATAAGCGCCTCGTCGGGCGAACGTAAGCCAATAGATTCTAAGCAATAAAGTATATAAGTATTGTAATATACTATTTTGTTAATAACCTCTGGCGAAAATTCGTTAACACGACGCTGCCATTGTTAATCGAAATGGCTCAAGAAAATTCATTTGTTGTGCCTCTGATCATGCGATCGGTATTTAATTTCTAACCAATCGAGATTATTTGATTCGTCAACTATAATTTTACGTGTATCGTGTAAAAATGTTTCAAGAAAATACGATCGATTTCTTACGTAATATATAAAATATTAATCATTCCTTTTCACGTTTATTTTAACAAGGTACTGTGAACAGATTTTCGCTATCAACGAATTTGCCTCAACACAGCTAGACAGTTTGCCAAAAACGAACTGACGTGAATGAAAATGAAATATAAATAAATTAGTATATTATTGAAATCGAGAAAAGAAATATATATATATATATTACAAGCTACGTAAGTTATATGAAAGCACACGCGGATAAAAATGACTTTCACCACCTTAAACACAGGTATGAATGTATTATGCAGGATCGAAATGTATATCGTCTTACGGCAATATTTGTAAACAAAATTCTATATGTTATATATTTCGATAAGTGTTTGGTTAGCATTTAAGCCCATGATGATTGTTATTCGATCCAACTAATATACATTTCTTTGATGTCGTCTACCAATTACCTACACGCAATTTCCCGCGAATTGATTTCTTGATACCTGCATTTTTGTATATACCACGATCTAGCTATGTAAAGTGACTCCACACTATTATATGAAGAGCATTATTGTTCATTATATCTATGTAAATATGTAACTGCCTAAAAATACGAATAAAACCAGAGGATATATCACTGCACAGTACCTCAATTCATTTGTCTTAGGTATTCTCAACATTACATCAGACAACTACAATAAAATCTACATTTATTAGCGCAATTAATTGACAATAAGTATTAGCATTGACATTAGACTGATTGACGCATGTGACAATTTGAATTCTCACCATCATCAACCTAATAATTGACCTATTCAGCTAAAGTTTCTATATATTAACCTAATAATTGACCTAAAGTCGCTACAAAAATTCCACAGATTACATTGAAGTTCTACGTTTATCTTTAATCCAACAATCCCCAATCTCGAAGTACCTCATTCTGACTAAGTGACCACAATTTTTTCAACAAAGACCATCCCGATTTCTGCGTGTATAGCAAATACTCATTTTGTGGATCGTGATGATGGGAATAAGCACCCATGACCAGACTCTGGCAAAGCCGGGTGCATACGGTGATCTTTAGAATTTCCTTTTCAAGATTCGTTAGTTTTCTAACATCTTGATAACCTTCCACGACGTATTTACCCATCATCACATCGCCAGCTTGCAGAATCATGTAACATAGCGTGATAGCTAGCTCGAAGATCAGACAAGTTATATGTGAATCCCCGAAATCTATCACGGCGGCTATCTCTCTGCCGTTCGAGCTGACCACGATATTCTGCTCGTTGAGGTCGCCGTGTATAATCCCCTGTTCAAGTTGCGATGTCACCTGAAGCACCTCTTCCTCGAAAACAGATATCACCTCGTGTGCCAAGTCTCTTTCTAGGGTGTTTTTCACAGCGTAAGTGAATTGCCGCAATTTTGGTACTGAAGCTAACATCCATAATGTCTTGTGGCTGGTATAAGCAGGATGGGAGAATCCCATGAGAACGTTGTCCAACCTGGCTGTAAAATTACCAACGTTTCGTAGCAATTCGCTAGTAATAGGCACCTTATTCAACATTTCACCAGGTTGATAAACGAGCAGTCTAATGGCGTAACTATCCGTCCTGGTATCGACGTTCAACTGCACTAGAGAATAATATGAACCTTTCAGAGTTTTAATCGGTGAAGGACAATTAATGTTCCGATGATTCAAATAGATCAGCATCTCTGTCTGTGCCTCGATCACGTGACCCTTTCTCGAATCCAAAGAATTTATGATTTTCAGAACGTAACCGTGCTTGCTTATGAGCTTTATGTAAGGATTCCTGTGAGATTCCTGACAGATCACATGATAATTTCTGTCGTCGTATGCGTTTAACTCGGTTACGCTCGATGCTTTCAGTCCGTAATGCTGTTCCAATAACTCTAATGCGATTTGTTTGTTAGTTGGCGGGCGAATTATTTGCCCCGGCATCAGCACTGCGTTCTTATCCTCCATTTCCGGTTTATTACTAAAAACGACACAAATGCACACCACGTTAATATATTTTATATTTTTTTCTTTATATTTCATACTTACAAATTATTAAACAAATTATTAAATTTACAAATTATAACTTACTTGTTTCAAAAATAAGAACACTACACGATGCATACACGAACGAAACAGTTAAGGAAGTGAATTATACGTTCATATACGCAATAGTTGACGCTCAATCAATTCCACTGTAGGGCGACAATGTACAATAATTGATATTTATGTTGCTCGAGATTGTGCTCTCTTTATATTCCATGTGTACATATAGATATTGATTCTGTAAGATAATAATTCATTTCTTATCGGAATGATAAGAGTAACGAACAAAAGATTTATTCTTACTATGTTAGAATAATAATTATTAAAATTTTTATTATACGCTTTATGGCACGCAAAAAGAGCATCGGAATTTTCAGTATTTTTAGTATTAGACATTCAAATTACGCACATTACCGAATTATTAATTTTAAATTATCTCACCACACATAAAAGTAATACATGTTTAGATTATTTGCAAAATACTTTATTTCAATTTCTATTTATTTATTTATTGAATCAAGCAAATGAAATTTACAAAATACTACTCTAAGGTTCTTCTGTAATATTCATAAATTCGAATTGAAATTTAAAATTCCCGCAGCACCTAATTTTGTAAAATATCATTATTTATTAAATTGTTATTGAACTTGCGAATTCATTATAACACAAAGTAATATAGCGTATTAAGCACTAAATATAAATAACCTTTGATAATGACACTTACACAAATCGTCGTATTCATGAAAATTGAACTACTAACACATTTTACGAATTTTAAAAGGGGCCGAACAATTTGTTTACCAAGCTTTGTCATTAATTACATAGTTCTAGACGCGAAATATGCGTATGAAATTACAACCAGAGGTTATTTTTAATAAACCAATAAAATTAATGAACAAAGAATAGCCTACAGTGCTGCATCTAGACATTATTAAATACATGGTGATGCTAATTTTTGCGGGAACGCATTGAATGTTTACCAAACAAAGATTTGTACAAAGGTTTTCCTGTCTATTTTTGAGAACTTGTATAACATATTATAAATTGTATATTTTATTTATGATATAAGACATAAATTTTGCTATTTGTATATTGAATCATGGCTGTACAACCGAATCAACAGTTTAATATGGGTTAGTTGAACGTAACATAATCTTTTTAACTAATTTCTGACTCTATTTTAATTTATAAATATATTTATACAAAATATTAAACATTTTAGATCCTCCAACTCAACAAAGTTTTGTACGATTCTTTAAAAATTTACCAGAAGTAAGTCATTATTTTTATATTTTAATCTATATCAAATTATTTTCTTCTATCTAATATGTTCTATCTAATTACTAGCTCTACTATTGAACTTATAGAATCATGTTTCTTTGAATTATTGGTAGAAAAAGGAACAAAATATTATAAAAGAAATTTATTTAAATAACAACATATATGGTAACAATAACTATAGAATAATTGCATTCTATAATACCACATTATTTTTTTGAAATCATTAAATTAACAGGTTGATTGAAACTAATATATTACATGACATTGATAAATAAAGTTTTTACAATGGCAAGTCTTATATAATATACAAAATAAGATACGTATAAATAAATATCAATTAACAAAGTTAATAATTATATTTATCCAAAAATATTTCTAGCTTTTTCTTTGGCTTTACCGAAAGTATTTGTTATCTTATAACCTAGTTTTGACCAGAAGGATGGTGGAGGTGTTGATTCTTCGGTTGGATAATCTGTTATTAATGGTTCTACAGGCATTGGTGGAGGTGTTGTTTCACTTGGTTTTTCTCTAATATCCCATGGATCAGCACCAATAATAGGTGGCAATGTAGCACTAGGACTTAATGTTACTCCATGATATATATCACCATTATGAGATCCATCATATGGGCCACCTCCATAAGCTTCCAGTATTCTTGGTTCTAATTGATGTTCACCTATGCTGCTTCGAATATGCTTTTGTTCATTCATAATATCACTTGTCTGTTGACTATCTTCATCAAATTTAGTTGTTTGTCCAGATGCATAAGTTTGAGATTGTACATATGGGTGGGATGCTTCATTATATTGATTAGATGATTGTTGATATACATTGTCCATTAACCGTACGTCTTGACTTTCTTCCTGCTCCCTGGTTTGCTGTAAGTCAGAAAATTTTATTTGACTCATTTGCTGCTGTAAGTTTTCCTTATCCTTTCGATCTGTTTGTTGTACAAATTGTCTTTGATCACTAGGATGATATGTATAATGCCATTGTAAACCTACCGTTGCATCATTAGACTTATGTAACCAGTTCACTTGATCCCCATTTTCCCCTTCTATATTGTATGCATTAATTGCACTTTGTTGATTTAAGTTTCCAGAATTATTTTTGTTGGAATTTTGCACAGCTTGATCTCCTCTCATCTCTAGATTCCTAACATTACTTCCATCACTTTCTGCATCAACATAAGCTGGTATTTCATAAATGTTGGGAACATCTGTATCTTGTTTTTTATGGTCTATAGGTTCCTGGCTGTTAGTATTGTACACATTTTGATTCTGAATCTGTACATTACCTACTGAACCAACTCTTGAATATCTGGACCTGGGTTTTGGCTTTCCTGCAGGCTTAGGAATATGTGAAGTAGATCCTTGATCAATTTGGTGCACATCAACCTGTGACTGCTGTCCAAATTCAAGCTTCCCTGATTGCTGAGTGAAATCATCAGACATGCCCGTTTGCTGTGTTAAATCTTCAGAGTACTGACCTGCATTATCTGGTTGCCAAACATGGTAAGAATGCTGTGATTCCTGCCCAAATTCAAGCTTCCCTGACGTTTGTTGGGTAAGATCATCATGGCCACGTGTTTGTTGAGTCAAATCATCTACTTCTTGATTTGCACTACTTGGTTTCCATGGCTGATAAGAGTGCTGTCCAAATTGAAGCTTTCCTGATGTTTGTTGAGTAAAGTCATCATGGCTACCTGTTTGTTGTGTCAAATCATCTACTTGGTCTACATTAGTTAGTTTCCAAAGCTGGGACGAGTGCTGTCCAAATTCAAGCTTCCCTGACGTTTGTTGGGTAAGATCATCATGGTCATGTGTTTGTTGAGTCAAATCACCTACTTCTTGATTTGCACTACTTGGTTTCCATGGCTGATAAGAATGCTGTCCAAATTCAAGCTTTTCTGATGTTTGTTGTGTAAGATCATCATGATCACTTGTTTGTTGTGTAAGATCATCTACTTGATCTGCATTAGTAAGTTTCGAAGGCCGGGACGAATGCTGTCCAAATTCAAGCTTTCCTGTTGTTTGTTGAGAAAGATCGTCTACTTCTTGGTTTGCACTACTTGGTTTCCATGGCTGATAAGAGTGCTGTCCAAATTCAAGCTTTCCTGATGTTTGTTGTGTAAGATCATCATGATCACTTGTTTGTTGTGTAAGATCGTCATGATCACTTGTTTGTTGTGTAAGATCATCATGATCACTTGTTTGTTGTGTAAGATCATCTACTTGATCTGCATTAGTAAGTTTCGAAGGCCGGGACGAATGCTGTCCAAATTCAAGCTTTCCTGTTGTTTGTTGAGAAAGATCGTCTACTTCTTGGTTTGCACTACTTGGTTTCCATGGCTGATAAGAGTGCTGTCCAAATTCAAGCTTTCCTGATGTTTGTTGTGTAAGATCATCATGATCACTTGTTTGTTGTGTAAGATCGTCATGATCACTTGTTTGTTGTGTAAGATCATCATGATCACTTGTTTGTTGTGTAAGATCATCTACTTGATCTGCATTAGTAAGTTTCGAAGGCCGGGACGAATGCTGTCCAAATTCAAGCTTTCCTGTTGTTTGTTGAGTAAGATCGTCTACTTCCTGGTTTGCACTACTTAGTTTCCAAGGTTGATGAGATTGTTGTCCAAATTCTAGTTTCCCTGATGTTTGCTGAGTTAAATCATCATGATCACTTGTTTGTTGTGTAAGATCATCTACTTGATCTGCATTAGTTAATCTCCAAGGCCGGGACGAATGCTGTCCAAATTCAAGCTTTTCTGATGTTTGTTGTGTAAGATCATCATGATCACTTGTTTGTTGTGTAAGATCATCTACTTGATCTGCATTAGTAAGTTTCGAAGGCCGGGACGAATGCTGTCCAAATTCAAGCTTTCCTGTTGTTTGTTGAGAAAGATCGTCTACTTCCTGGTTTGCACTACTTGGTTTCCAAGGTTGATGAGATTGTTGTCCAAATTCTAGTTTCCCTGATGTTTGCTGAGTTAAATCATCATGATCTTCTTGTTTGTTTGCACTATCTGGTTTCCAAATCTGATGAGATTGTTGTTCAAGTTCAAGCTTTCCTGATGTCTGTTGAGTAAAGTCATCATGTGCACCTACTTGTTGAGTATAATCCTCTGAATTTTTGTTCCTACCTGGCCATTGTGGTTGATAAGATTGTTGTGATTCCTGATCAACTTCGAGTTTGCCTGATGTTTGTTGGGTGAAATCATCATATTTACTGGTTTGTTGTGTCAAGTCCACTGAATGCTGACTTGCACTATCTAGTTTCCATGGCTGATAAGTCTGCTGTGAGTCCTGACCAAACTCCAGCTTTCCAGACGTTTGTTGAGTAAGATCATCATGTGCACTTACTTGTTGAGTGTAATCCTCATATTGCTGATTTGCACTATGTTGTCTCCAAGGTTGATATGACTGCTGTGTTGTCTGACCAAATTCAAGCTTTCCAGACGTTTGTTGAGTAAGATCTTCTTCTTGATTTGTTTGTTGTGTCAAATCCTCTAAATGCTCGTTGGTACTGCCTGGTTTCCAAGGTTGGTAAGATTGCTGTGTATGCTGTTGAAATGTATCATCTTCTTCTTGATCATCCTTTATACCGCGTTTATATTTCATTTGATATTGGGAGCTGTGATGGTCATATTGTGAGCCATAAGCACAATCAACAGTATCGCCTGCAGTACCTAAATCAAGTACTCCAGATACCAGCTTTCCTAAGTGTGTTTGGTGACCAGAATTAAATTTGGTTTCTTTATTAAAATAGTTATCTTGTTGTAGAGTTTGATGTGTACCATGTAGGCTGTCATATTGGTTACTGCTGTGTTGCATATTATGACCTGATGAATGTGAAATACCTGTGCTGTACTGAGGAACTGATGTTTCTTTGGTATGACTAGTATGACTCCAATGTTCTTTATGATGTGCGGATTGTCCTGTACCAGACTGAATTGCACTATTTTGATTATATCCACTCTGTCCCAAATGATCAGAAAACATTCTACTTTGATCAAGTCCTGATTGATGAGTATTTAAATATTCTGCCTCTTGCATATTATCAGTTTGTTGTTGTGAGGTTGCTGTATTAAATACATTTCTGGAATGAGTACTACTTCCAGTGTTAAGTACAGGAGTATATCCTGGTGTAGGAATAATGAGTTGCCTAACTGGTTGAATTACTGCTGCATGACCTTCGTGTTTTTCATAAGTGCTATGACTATTTGTTTCATAAGAACTTTGAGAAGGATTTCTAATAATAACACGTTCACTTGCAGGTTGACGTAATTGTTGTTCATTATGTATTAGAGATGAACTACTTTCATAGTTGTTCCTATTTCCATACCGGTTACTGTTTACATTCTGAAGAATAGATTGATCATATCTATTAATATTTGCAGTGTCACTGGATCCTACAGTTTGTACACCAATTTCCCTGTGAAGTTTGTCTATTTCCTTTTGTATATCTTCTACTCCAACTCCAACTGTGTCGGGTATTCCGCCATGTGAACTATAACTGGAAGTATAATTTTTTGTATAATAACGAACTCTTTTTGGTCCTGTCACATATTGGCCTTCTACTGTATAAACACGTCCATGTCCTCCATCAGTTTTATATGAATCTACCTTACTCCAGTTTCCAGGTTGAGTATCAGGATAGTATGGTACTTGTGAATGTTGAGTATTTGAATTAGATAGACCGTGTTGCAATACTTGTGAATCTCCAATGTGTTCTCCAAAATCTTCTAGTCTTTCACTTTGAACACCAGATCTGATTGTTGATTGCAAACGTTGTTGGCTGTGCATTGTATTATATCTTTCTTGCTGTGCACTTAACTCTGAATGAGCTACTTGATCATATATTCTTCCAGAATTAGACTGCATGATATTAAATACTGGAATACCTTGTCTATAATTACTGTTTTGTTGTTCAACATCTGACAATCCTCCACCATATTTTGTACTATATGAGGACGAGTAATTCTTCTTATAATATCTCACAGTTTTAGGACCAGCAACATACTGACCTCGTTCTTCATGTACTTTTCCATGTCCATTGTCTACATTGTAATCGTTATGTTCAGTCCATGTGCCTGGTTTTGAAAACTCAGGCCCTTGTAATTGACTTGCAGTTTGTAATCCATGATCATTAAAATGACCAGATGTTTCATATTGTTTGAAATAAGTATCACAAGATTCTATACACCCTGTTGGTGCAGAAATTACTTGAATTATTAACAAGGATAAAACAGCAATTTGTTGAACCACCATGTTTGGTCTCTGAAATACAAAATATATTTTGATATAATTTTCATGATAAATAAAAATAGCATATATATATATTTTTGTGTTTTTATTAAAAAATTGTCTTATTACTTATAGACTTTTTTTCAATGAAGTAATTTTTAATACCTGTGGTGCCACTATTTTCATGTTTATTAATTGAAACGATAAATGTAATTACCTTCTGATAGAAGACCAAAATCACTCAATTCAGGTAACAGAACTGACGATTGAGATGTTCCCAATGGCAGTGTATATTGACATGTACTCCCATCAAGTTGCAGCAATTCCATTTATGTTGGTTGCCCCTTCTTCCCACCACATCTATGAAAACATTCTCTTTCATTCTTACATGATGATAATGTTTTCTGTGCATTTACTTCAGTTCATATACATTCTTATCGCTGCTAATAATTCTCAGTAACAATAAAAATATCTGTAAGGAGAATTTGACAGACCTTTATGATACTTGATTTAATTTTATAATGTAAACTTCTTATATCAAAGTTTATAATTTTATGCATATAAGACATTACTTCTAAGGATGTATACCCACTTCTTTGACTTCTAGGTAATAGTTATAAATGGTTTCCCATATTTGGTTTGATGTGTCATTAGTGATGTCATTCTAAATGTATAACATCCTTGTTGTGACGTTTTAATTTATTCCTATTTCATAATAGGCATAGCTTTAAGCTGATTATCATTCAGTTGCATCATACGTGTACGTGATCCTATAACTTTTATTTTAAGGAGCACATATATCTCAGTTGTTATCAAATGCGAATACACTTTACTGAGAAGAATATGTAATTATTAATAATTAAGGGTAGTAATAACAATTATTATAATACTGACTACATATTGAATTTTCTATACATGTATATAAAATTATAATTATTAAGATAAGAGTAATTAAAGTAAATGCCACTGCACATACTTAAATATCAAGTATATTTAAGTAAGTAAAGCAGTTCATGTTTTTGTAACGGCCTATTTAAAATGTATTACTGACCTTCCTGGAACATGAACTGTGATCTTTTATCATAACAAAGATGAATAATACTTCCAAGATAATGACAGCAAAATAATTGTTACCAAAATTTCAGAATTTTCCTTCAGATTATTTATTCATAAATTATGTTTAATACATTTATTTTTATGTGATATTAAAGTTATTGAATATTACTGTTTAAAAGCATAATAATTTCAATAGAAATTTAATATAATATCATAATTATTAGTAGATAGCTTACCTATTTGATATATACTTATATATTACATTATTTTCAATTCATATGTGATTCATTTAAAATTATGTATTCTTTTATGTCATATTTTGAAGTTGACAAGTGTTTATCACAAAATGCTAAGTTTCCTTGAAACCATGCACATCACATTAATATCAGTTCATGATGCTCTGACCCAAGATAGACATTGACCTACAGATATATGACGAGATTCTTCATTTTCTTGGAAACAAATATCACAGTAGTAATAATTTAATAGTTAGTTATCATAATTTTTGTTTCAAGTATTCACATTACATGTAATTTCCGAAATACTTATGCAATAAAAGGGAATCCATTCATTATAAAAAATTGTATTATATGACTTTGGACATTGTTTATTGAAAAATATTTTATTTCATGTAAATAATAAATAGTATAAAATGTATAAATTTAAAATGTATGTTTTCGTATTTTGCATATAGAACTTAGAATATTATAAAATACATGTTTAATAAAATAATAATTATTTTCAGAAACTTAATACAACTATAAGATTTTTCAATAGATCAGATTATTACACATTACATGGCAGCGATGCTTTATTTGCTGCACAAGAAGTATTTAAGACCACAGCAGTTTGCAAAATGATTGGAGCAGGTATAATCTTAAATCTTATTTTAAAAGTGATTCATTTTCACTGCTAAAAAATAAAAATATCATACAATTATAACGAATTTTATTTTTAATATCCAGATCCATACAAAACTGAGGGTGTTATTTTAAATAAAAATCATTTTGAAGCATTTATACGTGATTTATTATTGGTGAAGCAATACAGAATAGAAGTTTATGTTAATCAAGGATCATCAAAAAATCAGAATTGGGTATTAGAATTCACTGGTTCCCCTGGTAATTTATCCCAATTTGAAGATGTGTTGTTTGGTAATAATGATATTGCAGTTAGTGTACGCGTGATAGCAGTGAAATTAGGAATGGATGGAAAGTCCAGAGTAAGTCATAATCTATCTTCTAAGAATTTCTTTCTAAAACAAAATTGTTCATGACTAATCTCCTTGAATTTTATGTTACAGGTTGTTGGTTTAAGTTGTGTAGACACCACAGCAACCTCATTTTCCGTTTGTGAATTTCAAGATAACGAGTCATTTTCTAATCTGGAATCACTCATTGTTACACTTGCTCCCAAAGAATGTTTATTAATTCAAGGGGAAGGCAGCTATGAATTTCAAACTCTAAAACAAGTATACAGATAAGATATTATCTTTATTACAAAATAATTGAATTAAAAATTCAATGACATAACAGTGGTATTTGTTTATTCTTACATAGTTAATGGAACGAAATAATGTAATGATCACTTTAAAGAAAAAAAACGAATTCTCAAGTGAATCAGTTGTACAAGATTTAAATACTTTAATCAAATTTGCAAAAGGTCAACAGCCGAATGTACAATCTTTACCTGAAATCAACTTAAATTTTGCTATGTCAGCTACTGCTGCTCTTATCAAATATTTAGATGTGAGTACTATTACATCATTCTAAAAGAGACGTAATGCATTTATAATAGTTTAACATAATACTCTTTCTATTAGTTAACATCAGATGAAGGCAATTTGAATCAGTTTATTCTTGATCAAATAGAACAATCACGATATTTGAAACTGGATGCTGCTGCTATAAAGGCTCTCAATATCGAACCACGTGTTGATACTCTGTCTATTTTGAGTGGAAATGCACCTACAAGTATCTTAACTCTTTTGGACAAATGTAGAACAGCTCAAGGTCATAGACTTCTTGCACAATGGGTCAGGCAACCTTTGAAAGACTTGTCTCTTATAAAAGAAAGACATGATATTGTTGAAGCATTGGTAAATGATAATGAATTACGATCTAATCTAAGTGAAGATCATTTAAGACGTATACCAGACTTACAAGTGCTTGCAAAAAAATTGGCTAGAAAGAAAGCAACATTACAAGATTGTTATAAGTAAGTGGATTGTATACTTTATGTATATTATACATTTAATTTTGCATATATATTATAATGTGTTCATTGATTCTTTTAGAATTTACATGTGTATGTTGCATCTGCCAAGATTAATAGAACAATTTTCTAACATAAATGTAGTTGCCTTAAAAACAGTGTTTAGTAATCCTTTAACTGAACTTATTAAAGATATGGATAAATATCAACAAATGGTTGAACAGACAATTGATTTAGATGCTGCTGAAAAAGGAGATTTTTTAGTGCGATCTGAATTCGATGAAGAGTTGAAAGGTATTTGTATTGTTTTGTAATTCAAGGCGATAATGTTCGGACATATCAAATTTATTTTTAACTTACTGATATTGTATTACCAGAATTAAAGAATACTATGGACGAAATGGAAAAGAAATTACAAGCACAGTTGAGTAAAGTTGCTGATGATTTGTCAATTGATGCTGGCAAAACTCTAAAATTAGAATCTAATCAACAATTTGGATATTATTTTCGGGTTACATTAAAAGAGGAGAAGGTGTTAAGGAATAAAAAGCAATATACTATTTTAGATTCTAATAAAAGTGGTGTACGATTTCGAAGCAATAGATTAAGCGATCTAAATGATGAGTATATTGCAACTAGAGATAAATATACAACAGAACAAAAAAAAGTTGTATCAGAAATAATCGAAATTGCAGGTTTGTACATAGGGTTGCAAAATTAACAAAAAATAATTATATAAATTTTTAAGTTTACTTTTATTTAATTATGTTTACTATTTACATAGCTGGTTATAGCAGTCCAGTGAAAAATATTGGAAATATATTAGCATGTCTTGATGTGCTTACTGCCTTTGCATCTGCTGCTGTAAGTGCTAATAAACCTTACATACGTCCTCAAATGTTACCTAGCGAAGCGGGTGAATTTAATTTGGTTCAAGTTCGACATCCTTGCTTAGAAAATTTAGAAGGCATGGATTATATAGCCAACGATGTCAATTTCAAAAGAGGTAATATATTTTAATAATAATTTATTTGCATTAATTTTTATAATTATATACAATAATTACATTAGGAGAATACCATTTTTGTATTATAACTGGTCCGAACATGGGTGGTAAAAGTACCTATATAAGATCTGCTGGTGTTACTGCATTGTTGGCACACATTGGAAGTTTTGTTCCGTGTGATGAAGCGAAAATATCATTATTAGATTGTATATTAGCTCGTGTGGGAGCTGACGACTCTCAATTAAAAGGACTTTCCACATTCATGATGGAAATGATAGAAACTGCTGCCATACTAAAAGTAAATGACTGATATATAGGACATAAAATATTAAATTAAATATACTTCATACGTAATTTCAACTTAATTTTTACAGACGGCAACATGTAATTCTCTTGTATTAATCGATGAATTAGGTAGAGGAACATCGACTTACGAAGGTTGTGGCATTGCATGGTCAATCGCAGAGTACGATATAAACAATATTTTTTAAAATAAATATAATTTTATAATTTGTCACTTATTCTTGCTATAATTCTATTGCAGATATTTAGCAAAAGAGATAAAATGCTATTGTCTTTTCGCTACACATTTTCATGAAATCACTAAATTAGAAGAGGAAGTATCTGCGGTTAAAAATCAACATGTTACGGCTCTTGTTGATGACAATAAATTAACTTTGTTATATAAAGTAAAACCCGGTATATGTGATCAAAGCTTTGGAATACATGTTGCTAAAATGGCTAATTTCCCGCAAAATGTGATAGAGGTGATATTCTTTCCTAGTCCTTCTATACTTTTTGATTAAAAGTTTTTTATAATAATGTAGGAAAATGAACTTTATTTTTAGTTTGCTAAACGAAAACAAGCAGAACTTGAAGATTATCAACATTCAACTTTTAAAGGATCTGATGATCCACAGAAGAAACAAAAAATTATCAAGGTATCATAACTTTTTATACATTGATTAAAAACTAAAATGCTATTTTAAGCAATGCTCTACATGCTATTAATGATATTGCAGGAGGCAGAAATACTTATTGCAGAATTTCTTAATAAGTGCAAAAATCTAGATACATCATTATCTGATGCAGATTTAGAAGATAAAATTTCAATATATAAGAAAGAAGTTTTATCTCATAAAAATCCCTATATAGAAACATTTCTTGCAGCCTTGTAAATTAATATAAGAAAATAACTAATAAGAATGAAAGTCAATATTATTTACAATAGTATTCTTATTTTAAGTTTGAAAATGATACAGTGTTGTTTTTATAAGTCTTAAATTAAATAATTAATTTTTATGCAAATATACAGTATGTTTCTTTATAACCATAATATTTTACAAATAAATATGCGCCTGTTTAAATATTTAAGTGCAAGAAGAGGCAAATGGTTTGTGATCTTGGACAATTGTGAAATATTGATCACAAAATTTTTGTTAATTCTACTACGTAGTACTTTTAACAAGGAAAATTGTCAATTATATAATAACTGTATAGTTAATCTTTATTGAAGTACCACCCGTTGATAACATATTGATTCACTATTTTCACCATTGTAACCTTGAACTTGACTAACGTATTCACTGTTTCTGGGGAGTGTCTGCAATCTTGTATTAGTAACTGTTAATTGTACCTTTTGTATCATTTTTATTAATAATTATGGATCCTTCGATCTTCCCTGAAGAAATTTGGATAAAAATTTTATTGTATTGTGATGTACCTGATATTATTGCTTTCGGTAGTACGTGTAAATATTTAAAGAAAACTTCTGATACTGATTACCTATGGTAAGTTCGAGGTTAAGTTTACGTCAAAGTTACATTGAAGTTTAATAATTTAACTGACAAATAAATATGAAATCATGTTATTCCAAGTTTTTTATAAAAAAAGTGTATATCTAAAATTACATACAAATTTTGAAATTATTGTACAAAATTTTATTTTATAAAAACAGATTAATATATTTCTGTGGAAGCTGTATATTAATATTTCAATTGAAAGTGTGTCTTTGAAAAACTATTATCTTCAATCATTAGTATAAATTTTCTTTACCACTTCTTTCAGGAAAATGAAGTGGCTACAATTGATTTCAAAAGTACATTTTAAATTTCCAGACATTTCATGTCTGCAACTACTTAGTGTTAGTTTTAAAGCAATGTGTTATAGACTGCATACAGTAATTACGTTAGAGGAAAATTTTCCAAAATGTCGCCATTGTAGTGGTTACACATGTCAAAGAAACTGTGTTGAAAGTTCTAGTGCGAAAGTAGTCATTGAAATTGGAAACAAATACACATGGGTTATTACGCCGCATTTTGAATTAAGAAGACATTTTTCAATGTTTGGTGTACCTAAATACAATAATGAAACATATTTGGAACAAACACAGAATGTTCCAAGTAGCAGCGCACGCCCAAAAGGTGATGGAAAATCATTGGCCAAAAAATTGAAACTACTCAAATTATCTGAATTAGCAAGTGCTAAAATCCCAAGACCAAGTGGTCCATTTTGTGTATTTTGTAATTCTGTAAAATTATATAGAGAGAAAAAAAGATTAATTACACATCAAAATGATCCAACATGTTATGCAAAGCCAAACCCAATTTATGAGAAACTTATAAATGGATATTGTACAGATACTGTTGAAGTACTTGGAATTCCAAATGTTGATCTTGTTAGTCCAGCAGAAGCATTATTAAGTGATGGAACATTTCCTGTTCTTAAAACATTTGTTGGTCATTTGTTTCATCAGATGAGATTAACATCTACCTTAAGAAAACCCAATGCAGTGCTCATGTTCTGTGAACCATTAGCTATGCATCCATCACTCAGAAAACAATTATTACATTATTTATTTCAAGAAGTTAAAGTATCAAGGTAAGTTAAAAGAATCATAATAACTAAAAAGATATTCTTTAAAATTAATTCAGAAAACATGATTATTATGACAATATAATTTACACGGCATTTTTAATTAAACTTCATTTCTATTTTTACTAAAATTATAGAGTATGTTTGGTTCCAAAGCCTCTAGCAGCGTGTGCAATGCTGGATGTGGAAACTTGTGTAGTTGTTGATAGTGGAGCTCTTAGTACAACAGTAGCTGTTGTAATTGGTGGACGTGTTATACCACAACGTTGGAGATTAGTACCCGTGGGTGGATGGCATGTAGCTTATCATTTAAAACAGGCTATGCATTGGTACCTAAAAGAATGTTATCATATTCCTATATCATATTTGGATACATTGTCTATCAAAGAAAGATGCAGACTAAGCTACAATATTAAAAATGAAGAAAAACGTGTAGGTCAAAAAACTAGGGAGTGTATTAGAGTTCGTAGTTATGCTGACAACAAACAATTTTTGGTAAGTGAATCTTATGTCAATGGTATTTACAGATTTTTAGTACAAATTGATGTTAAGATATATTATTGCATATTTAAGGAATTTAAATGCTGAAAACATATAAATAAACATTGAACATTTTCCAGAGAGTTTCCCTAGGTTCAGAATTATATATTGCTCCTGAACTGATGTATATTAATCTTGGTTTACCACAAGTGATAAAAGATGTAACATTTGGTTTATCAGAAGAAATACTGCATGATTGCCTTTCACATATATTACTTACTGGAGGCAACACACATCTTTCAGGCTTTGAGTTAAGATTGACTAAAGATTTACGAGAATTATTACCTGAACATAGCAAAATTTTAGAAGTTAGAAGTTGTCCTGGTACTCATAGTTGGAATGTTGCCATGGGTTCTACGTTTCTGCCTTTAACTGTACATCCTGGTGAGCAAATAATTCTCATTTTCAAAATATACTTATTTATTTTTAAATAATAAATGAATGTGCATAAATATTTTATCAATCATTATGCTAGATAAAACGCCACCTGAATACATAGAGGGTAATCCATTTTGGCTATCAAGAGAAGAGTATATTTTATTTGGGTGTGAATCATTGGAGCAGTAAAACTATAATAAGTGATCTGATACAATACTGATACCTCACTTATTATATAAATGCAAAACCATGCATGTGTAAAAATATTGCAAAAGTAAAAAAGGATAAACCATCATGAAGTAAATCTTGTCATGAATTGCCTTTAAATTAAATGCAGAATTTAAGATAGATGATTAAAGATACATTCCAAGATAAAGTGCTTGGATAAAAATAAATATTGGTTGGTATTAATTGTTTAAAAATATTTTGTTATATAAATAATTTTGTATAAATATGCTTTAAATCGATTAGATCTTAATTATACACATAAATAACGAAACTAACATTGCACAGGAAGCATTATATTTATGACAAAATAATTGTTGGGCAAATTTAAGTAACATATTTTTAAAATACCGCTTATATTTTTACTATGTTACAGACACTTCTGGGGCCCATTTTCTAAATAAGGGAGCGGAAGGTGTGAATTCTCCCACCGCGTATGCAATGAATCTCGGATAGATATACGTTGCTATACTAACACGTATTAAGCACTTCTCTTCATTTTGCCTTATTACTCCGTGTTTAATCTTTCAACTTTACACCCTTTTAACACATATAGGTATTGTTAATACATGTAATATTTCACAGTATCTCCCTTTTCATATTTGGCTACGAAATTTTTCTATTTCTACATCTTATTTATATCTTGTTTTATAGATACAAGTTTTATGATTTATTTCTTTAAAGAGCCTCAATTGATTTCATAAAATGATTAACATTTTTTTATTTGGATAACGACAGGTTTACTGTTGTTATCCAATATTTCTATTATTAAATATATACCAAAAATACATTAATTTTCTTATTGTAGACATTCTTTATTAACGCCTATATTTCTTGCTTTTGTTTAAAATTATTCAAATCCAAGAATTCCGTCCATCCCAGGTTTTTAACTATCTGGTAAATTCTATTCAGATTATCATGTATAGAACGTCTTTAGTAAGTGAAGTCCCAAATGGCTTTTTTCCACATTTAACTAAAAAGAAATAAACTTTAATGGGGGAAAGCCTTAATTAAATTATAACCAGTATTCGTTGTTCTATACTTGTTTATAGTACCTTTATCATACTTTAAGTTTACTTCACGACTTATTTCATAAAGGTTGAAAACCTGGCATTCCATATTAAAAAATCATGATTTATATTTACAGACTTAAAATTATAATTCCCTCTTTCTATCGTAAGATTATCATTGTACATACGTAGTACAAATAGTAAATTGTTTTGTAAATACAAAGTATATATAATATATATATACATATATATAAAATCGCTTAAAGTATATTGTACAGGTGGAACATTTTAGAAAGTATTATTTGAAAAGAGGTATTACTTATAAATACTGAATAGAGTATTTCTAAGAAATTGTCTACGATTTCGTATATTTACATCACGTTATCTTGCCAAAATAATAAATATATATGATAGTTAGAAAGAAAAAAAGTTAACATTTCTAGTCACTTTAAATATAATTGAACTGTTTAGGCTTCCCTTCCAAAATAGCGAGTACTATTAAAAATAAGAATTTATAACGACTAATAATAGGAATCTTTGAAATTTAACTTTATCAACTAAAAGATCATTATTACTATAACTTTTTTCAATTTTAGATTTAATTTTATGAACAATTTAATATTTTAATATGTACAGCAAATACTTCATGAATTATTAAACTATAATTAATAAGTTATATAATATTTAAAAAATGAAGTACATTTTCATACTATATTAAATAAAACATGGTATCAATGTACAAGTTGATTTAAACATGTTACAAATATTGTATTATATATCACATATTTTCTAATGAAAATCGCTATAAATTATTATACTATTGTAACAAATTTTAATTCATAATATAATATCATTAGAGATGCTTGTAAAACATAAAATTTGTATAATGTAAACATGTACATAATTTAACAAATTTAAACCATAAAACGATATAAATATTTGTAGCATAATTTTTACAAATAATGAATCCGACATCGAGTATGTTATTCTTTATTTTTGAGTTACAGATTTTGTTAACATTAGTTTTTCAAACAGAAGTAAAAAATTGTATAGTTTGATTTTCTCAATTTTAGTATTTTTTATAACAAAACTTATTTCGTAATTTATAATTAGTATCTAACTAATTTAAACATAAAATATTTAGGTATAGTTGATATTAAAAATGTATAATTACCAGTGAAGTACAACAATAAGCTATTTTAAAAACAGATTAACATTTTTTACTTCTTGTTAATGGTGTCATTTAAATGACTGTTTTTTACTTCAAAATTTTTATTTTAACTTTTTCAGTTAATACACTATATTAGGAAGATCTATAGTCTATATTATTGAAATGTATACAATAATGTAAAAATATTGATTTGTATATAATGTACATATACATTTATTGTGTATTAAATATGAAATTCTATATCTCATTGTTATTTTGATTATTTTGTTGATTACAGTCTTGAACTAAGTATATAGATTAGTATTTATTAGTGCCTCAATTGTTTTTTGACTTATACAATGCCCAACAAAAATTGATAAATAAATTTAACTTTGTGACAAGAAAGCTATTAGTATTGTACAACGGTAATAGTATTTTTATTTTAAATAAAGTCGATTAAAATATATGAAGATCGACCAAGTTATTACTACCAAGTAATTATTTCTTTCCAGAAAAATATAAAATTAGATTTATCTAAACCATTAAGCAAAAATTATTTTTTAATCTGGTTCAACTTCACTATTATGTACATACACTGATTTATGGAAAAATAATATAACATTCTGTAATACATTGTTTATTTTTCAACATGATTATTTATAAATGTGTAGTGCACAAAAATGTACGTATATTTGAATTTATCAACTTATACACAAAATTACACATTTCATGAGAAAATAATTCTTACAAGTACATGTTCTTGAACTATGCATACATATATGTCTCTTTGTATTATGTGTAATATTTATAAATACATACATGTCTATATATTAATCGAAACAATATAAAATAGAAATTTATAATAATTCACAATTTTAATGTATTATACAAAATATATTTTAAAACAAAGGAACTCATAACTTTGGATACTATTAATATAACAAATTTATATTCTCCACAAATATAAAAATTCATTTCATGGATCAGCACTGCACATAGTATTTCATTATTATCTACTGACTAAAATGTAAATGTTTGTATATGGAACTATACAAATTTAGTGACAAGGTATACATTATTAATTCACAATTTTTTAAAATATCTACGAATTTTTACTTTATACCACAATTAATACGTATAAAACTTCATAAATTGATTCTATTTATGCTATTTTTATACTCATTATCTATACAAATACAAAGTTTACTGCATTTTTGTCTGAATGTATCATACACTGCATGTAATATGTACGTAAATAAATACTTTTCTACTCAATCACTTGCAGAAAAAGTGCAAGTCATATAAATAACGTTTAACTGTAATTTGACTACATTGCTTGTATCATAAAAATACGAAAATGTTTACTTTCTTAACTTATATTCTGAAAGTCAGAAAATTCTACTTGTTTTGGACACAGATATGAAAAAGTGTAAAATATGTCACCTAGTAAAAAATGGTTATATTAAAAATATTACATTAGATCATATAAAACCTTCTTTTACTTTGTATTTGAACCGATATATTTTGTATTTTATAAGAACATATAATATATTAAGAACTAAACAGTTCTTAATTGGTTCATATTAACTTATACAAAATTAAGGTACATCGTCTAATTTGATATTTTGTAATAAATTTTTTAACAAGAATTTTTCACATAAGCATTCGATGTATTATGTACACAGTAACGAATTTTTTTAAATTAGAACACATACACCATAGTTTGCTTCATATTGTTTCCATAAATTAAGTTGTAATAACTAATTTATTATCCTGTTTTTTTAAATTAAATAATTAATAATAGCAGTATAGGTATATATTAATTTGGCTTTTTATGTATATGTATATGATATTATCACAAACTCTGGCTTTAAAAGAAGGTATTAACTGCTACAGTTTCAGAAATAATAAAGATCATAACTACTATAAGCGTTTCATTAGTAGTGTCTACATGTATGTACAGTATATAATATGCAATCGTATTTTTATATTGAAAATTTGTCTCAAAGTTATTTTATAATGTTTATAAATAAATATCTTGTATTATAAATGAAAAATTATATGTTTCTTCTTGTAAAATTTATAGTAAACTTTCGTGATATCATTTAAGGAATTATTCTGAAAAAGAAGCACAGCCGTTATTCCTTCTATACAGCAAAGTAGTTAATATACAACAAAATATATCAAAAACATTATGGTTAAGTTTGTATTATAAACAATGTTATTCATGCTTATGTAATTTATTCTTTAAATAACATAGAAAACACTCCTAATTTAATATCTGTGTGCTTCAATAATACAGAGTTATTTATTTATACAAGCTATGTACAGAAACGTGTAATCAAGACTTATACACAGTTTTATATTTACTGTTAATGGTTTCTTCAAAATCGAGAATGCAGCAAAATCTTACTTTTGTAAAAGAAAATCATTCTTTTTGTCAACTGAATTGATATTAAAACATTTTAATCATATATGTACAATCTAATTGTATACATAAATTAAGACCAGTAATGTATACAATTAAAATCAAACTGTGAAATATTACCACTGAAGTGAAGAAATTTGTTGATCTTTTCAGTAAATTAAATATTCACTTAACAACAAGAAGTTTTAGCAGGTTCTGCTTCGACTAGATTAAAATCTAAACCACCTGGCCTAGCAAATCCAGTTTTTATACCATCCCAACCATCTTCTACTTTGTATTCACCAGTTTGTATTCTGTTATAAACTTCCTGTGTAACTGTTCGAAATGTCTCTTCAACATTAATTCCTGTCTTTGCACTAGTTTCAATATGATGTACTCCATGTTGATCAGCAAAAGCTCTTGCTTCTTCTTTTGAAACTTCTCGTCTACCACCATTAGTAACTAAATCTAACTTACAACCTACCAATGCAAATACAGGGCGATGTGGTTCAATATGCCTACGAGCTTCCATCATCCATTGAGGAATATGTTCAAAACTGGCTCTATTGCAAACATCATATACAAGCAAAGCTCCAACAGAATTCCTGTAGTAGGATTTTGTGATTGACCTAAAGTAAACAAAATATGAGAATGACTAACATTTTCACTATGAAAGACTTGAATATACGAAGAAAAGATTAAACAGTGTACCTGAATCTTTCTTGGCCAGCTGTATCCCACAATTGTAACTTTATTCTTGTTCCATCTTTAACTTCGATTAATCGAGCAAAAAAGTCTACTCCAACTGTTGGGTCTGAAAGCTAAGCAAATAAAAAGATTAATATAAAAATTAGAAACTTATAAGACATCTAATTCATTACTAGGTTATTAATAATACATTTATATAAAATAAATACAAGCAAACACGGAAATTAATACATTAAAAGTAATTTTTAATAATATTGAATTACAATGTTCTATTATCCTAAATTTTTCTGTTGGAAAGCAACAAGAATATTATTAGACCAGGAAATTGGAAATGGTCCAATTGTGCCACTGAATTGACAAAATAATATTTTTAAATCACATAAGATCCCAATATCGATTATGATTCAATTCATTAGCATCATAAAAAGCAACATCGAGGACGGAGCGTGAACAACTTTTTTCTTCGTTCAAAATCAATTTCCGTATTCTTATTTGATGTTGTTGACGAAACAATGACTCGCTACATACCTCTGCGAACTTCCCATCAGTGAAATATCTCAATAACGAACTTTTTCCGACTGTACTGTCACCAATCAGTATCAGACGAAACTGATAGTCAAAAATCGGTTCCACCATCTTGACGTCTATTACGATTAAAGTTCTTCACAAACAATACCCGCGTTGTCACTTAGAAATTCATGATTTCCTATGTACTCTTGTCAAGAGTGAGAACCTTGCTGACCGTGACATTAATCATCAGCTTCCTGCTTTTGCCCAACGCTGTACTGTTCTTATTGCGCACAACACTATGCAAATAAACATGCAGCTTCGTAAAAATCATTGTAATTACATGTACTGTAATTTCCAATCAACTATATAGCTATTACTGATCGTTTCTACTTTCTCCACTCATCTCCTCTTTCTTAATTTTTTTTTAAAACTCGAGAAACTACGTGATTATAGTGTTCATTCAAAGTACAGTTGGATGCAACGCTGGTTTTCTTTAGATAAGAATGAGTGTAGAGGGAGGAACACCTCACTATTTGTCCTTAATTTCAAATAATCAAATGTCTATGTAATCTCGAAATTTTAAGCAGCCGAAATATCCAAATCTCCAAATTTTCACATTTCTAATTTTTTAAATTTAGAAATTTCAAAATTTTTGAAGTCCTAAACTTTCAAGTTCTAAATCTTAATAAGCGTAAATTCTTAAATTTTCAATTTTATATAGTTTTAAATGTGAAAATTTACCAATCAGAAATTAGCGAGTAGTAGAATTTCTTTCCCTACGGCTTTATTTTCTCTAGATAAATCTACTATACTCGTCAATGTACAGTTAAATTTTGTGTGGTAATCTTTTAATAATTTTTAATCTTTGTTTATAATTTTATTTACTCGTGCTTTGTACTTTTCTTTAGATACAAAGTGTTTAAAAAATTCAAAAAGGACATGTATATCTACATTTTGTATTAATTACGATTTTCTAAACAATGCGCTAAAAACACATTGCAAAAGTAAATAATTGTGTATATTCTTAGAAGTATTGTTTTCCTTTTCATTTGTTCGTAATGATGAAAATGTTATCTTATCTATTACAACTGAATTGATTAAAGGTTAATTACACGATAACTCAATTAACCATTTTTGCGCGTACTAATGCGCAATACGTTTATTGTCATTCGTGTTTTATATATGAAACTACGTTTTAATCATCACATATCCAGATTTGTTATTTTCTAATTACATATTTACAATTGATAGTATCAAAGATTAACGATAAATGATGTTATGTTATATTTACATACTTTAAAATTTTATCTAATGCTTTGCCGATTGGTGTAGTTTGTTATCTACAGTTTCATAACACGTGTTAGACACTCACTGTCAGACATTTTTTGAACAATTAAAAAGCAATTTATAGGCTAATTAGGTATTTTTCCTTAAGAAATTTCAACCGCTTTTCCTTTTAGATTATTGAAATAAAAGAAAAGAACATTCCAAGAAGTTTGATTAACAAAAATGGATGAGGAAAAGTTGATTAACGAAATTATTAAATTACGTGAACTGTTGCGCGAGAAAGAATATCAACTGGCTGCTTTAAAGCGCGAAAAACAAATTTTACAGAACTATGGTTTGAACAATGCTGAGATATCAAGATACAGTAGACAAATTTTTTTACCTGAAATTAGCATTAGAGGTGTATCTTATTGATATTATTTACCTTTTATATCAATTATTTAATATTTTCTAATTATATATGTTACAAAATATTTTAATCTTTAATTATAATATTTTTTTTTTTATAATTATAGGTCAACTAAAATTAAAAAGTAGTGCAATATTAATTGTAGGACTAGGTGGTCTTGGATGTCCTGCTGCGTTATATTTGGCATCTAGTGGTGTTGGACATATTGGTTTAATTGATTATGATAGTGTCGAACTTAATAATCTTCATAGACAATTGTTATATACAGAAGCAAATATTGGAACACCAAAAGTGGATGCTGCTGCAGAAAGCCTTAATAGGTACTCATGAATTAACATATTATTACAATTGATACAATTGATACAATTGATACATAAATTAAATACATTATATCAATTTCAGATTGAATAGTAACATTAAAGTTACACCATATAAAGTTCAATTAGATAGTAATAATGCTTTGGAAATAATAAAATGTTATGATGTAGTGTTAGATGCTACTGATAATGTAGCAACACGTTATTTATTAAATGATGCTTGTGTTTTAACCAAGAAGCCTTTAGTGTCAGCATCAGCATTAAGATTTGAAGGGCATTTATCTGTATTTAATTATTTTGGTCCCTGCTACAGATGTATATTTCCTACACCTCCCCCTCCAGAAACAGTAACAAACTGTGGTGATGGTGGTGTTTTTGGTCCAGGTTTGTAACTATTTTATATTTAATGAATATTTTATCTTCATAAGAAAAACATTTATTATTTTATTTAAGCACAGCTGTTGGTACTATTGGTGTTTTACAAGCATTAGAGGCCTTAAAAATTTTACTCAACTTACCACACGTATTATCTGGTCAACTATTATTATTTGATGGATTAGAAACGAAATTTCGGAACATAAAATTGCGCACAAAGAATGTAAATTGTATTGTTTGTGGTGATCATCCAACTTTACAAAGGCTAATTGATTATGAGCAGTTCTGTGGTTCCAAAGCAAATGATAAAGATCCAAAATTGAATTTATTAGGAGAGGAAGAACGAATAAGTGTAGAAGAATACAATACAGCATTAAAACTGGGAACAGAAGGTCATATTTTAATTGATGTGCGTTCTCCTGAAGAGTTTGAAATTTGTAATTTAAAGAATTCTATAAATATACCATTAAACGAAATTAATAACGACGAAAATGTATCGCTGGTAAAACGTAAGATACAAGAAATACAGGAAAAATATAATGATGCTAATTGTATGTAAATATTTGCTTAAAATTTTTTGTGATAATCATAATTATACAGGAAGTATATTTTTTTTAGTATACGTTATGTGCAGAAGGGGAAATGATTCGCAAAAAGCTGTGAGAAGTCTTCAACAGATTTTTAATGGAAGTACATTAAAAATAAAGGATGTAATTGGTGGAATTCATGCCTGGAGTAGAAAGATTGATCATACATTTCCAGTGTATTAAATATCTAAAGTTATATAATCATGATTATTCATGTTATATTTTTTATTCATAAAATGAATATAGTTTCAATATTTACTATACATTTTTATAAACGATGTATATGTAAATTACATATACACTTACAAAAATATATTGTTGTATATAAAGTAAGTGAACTCATTTAGTATATTTTTCTATTTCAAAACTACTTAAACTTGTTTCTGGGTGCTTGTAGTGAGAATCTGATAAATTTCTTAATTTTTCTGCTGCCTGTTCTGGTGTTAAGTCTCTTTGTGCTTGTGCAAGAAGCTCATATCCAACCATATGTTTCTTTATACTTGCAGAACGCAATAAAGGGGGTAAGTAAATTCCATGGAAAGTCCAGTAAGGAAAATCCTGTCTTATATACTGACCAGTTGGTGCACCTTTAAGTAAAATGTATTATGAATTAAATGTTATGATTAAAATGTTTTATACGTTCATGTACACAATAAGTACTTAATCATACCATGCCATCCCATAGAATAAGGAAAAGAACAATGAAATAAGTTGTCATATTTTGTACATAATCTTTTCATAATAACTGCCAATGATTCCTGTTGTCCTTCTGTTAAATCTTGCATTCTAGACACTTGGCTCTTAGGTAGTACCATAGTTTCATATGGCCATATTGCCCAGAACGGTACTAAAACTACCCAATCTCGTGTTTCTAACACAATACGTTCCTATAACAGCAGCAACAATTTAAAAATACAAACGTTTATCCTTTTCCATTAACTCATTTTACCTTTTTAAGGAGTTCTTTCTGCATATAATCTATGAGAAGTGGTTTTTTATTACGATTGTAGTAATCACTAAGAAATCTATCTTTTATTTTAGCTTCATTTGGTAAGAAAGAGCTAGCCCAAATTTGACAGTGGGGATGTGCATTACTACAACCCATTAAAGCGCCACGATTTTCAAAAATTTGGACCCATGTCCACTTTTCTCCCAATTCAAGCATTTCACTGATCCAGCTAAAATATAAAGTTACTTATTATGTTATAAAACAAAGAAACAGATTATGTTTTAATTTATGATATTCTACCGTTTAACCACTTCTTTGATGTCAGAAATATTCATCAGAGCTATTGTTACATTAGATTTTGGATGAAAACACATTACTTTACAAGTACCCCTAGCAGCATCCATTTGAAATAATTCATCTTCTGATTTTGTTGGATTAGGAACAGATTCTAGTAATGCAGGAAAATCATTGACAAAGGAATAGGTGTTTTCATATATTGGAGTAATCTATTAGAAAAAATAAATAAAAATATTTAGTACATATTACAAAATTATACAATGTTACTTAACTGGATTTATGAAATAAAAACATGCATCGATCAGCCAACTACTTTTTAAAATAAAAGGACAAATGTTTCAAGGTATTACCTGTCCACTAGCTCTAATGTTGCCTGGACAAAGTGGATTATCCGGGTCATAATCTGGAAGGTCTTCTTCTACATTTGGTTCGATTTGACCACCCCATGGTCGTTTCATTCGATGTGGTGATACTAGTACCCATTCCCCTTTTAAGGGATTATATCGAATATGTTGATGTTCTATAAAATATTGATCCAATAGTTCGAACATAGAATTTTAATTTTTAAATAATTTCTTTGGAAAAACAAAAATTCTGACCAGTAGAATCAAATTCTTCCTTCAATGATTCTGTGCCATTTTTTGATTTACTTTGTTTATCACCTGGAAATCAGTATAAATACATATTATGTTTTAGAAAAAAAAACAGATACACAATAAATAAAACATTTTTACTTTGTTTAATCAATATATACGTATATATGTAAACACATATATATAGAAATATTACTTACAATCGGAATAATATACCTATATCATCTATAACATAAGTTTTAATAGTCACGTGAATTTTACATCAATTTTAATTAACAGACTTACAGTAACTTTTTGGTAATATTAATTACATGTAATTTATTATAAATCATAGAATTATTGCAGTAAACATGACAATAAATTTATAGTGTAAGAAATGAAAAAAAAAGTTGCGGCAAGTCATATGATCGAGTTGTAGTCTCGAATAATTGATATATTTAAAAAATGGCAATATGTATTAGACAAATAATAAAATAATTATCCTTTATGTTTTAAATTTCAAATTTATTTAAATATTGTTAATTACTGTATTTTTACCTGTTAATGCAGACATTTGAATTTTTGCGAAAGGAAGATCTTCTTATATAGTTAATAGTATACTGGCAAATTTCTATAGTATTCGAAGTAATTTAAGATGTATTTATCATTTCCATTAGCAATAATTTAAGATAACGTATTATCTTGCCTACGAAGGACAATGTTAAACTACTTATCTAAATATGTACATAACAATACATGTATATTAATGGTACATGTATGTAAAATTGATTAAATTTGATTTCAATCAAATGATAATTAAATCTTCAAGTACATAAAGAATAGTATTTGTACTAGAATGTAGAAGTAATAATATATATATGTATACACCGTAAATAGAAAAGATTCAATTTATAGAAAATTTTCTAAATGTTCTTGAAACAATTGCATAATAATGATTTATTATACCCATAAGTGGAAGTATTACTTACATAGTACTATTCAAATGTTCATCATAAAATTTTATTTAGTCAAAAATAATTAACAATTTTTAAAAAATCAAAAAATTTGAAAATTTATTGAAAGCATGTTTTCAAAATTTAATATTACATAATTATTAAATATAAATTTTAAAAGAAATTGAAGAATGAAACTTTTATTTTGGTTCTATTTTATATAAAATAAAAATAGAATAAACAAGTTTACTGGATAAGAAAAAGTACGTCGTTCAATGGAAACTACCATAATATACATTTATTATATAGCATGATTTGACGTTTCGAAAAGTTGCCTGCAGTTTTTGAACACAACTAGTAAGATTATTTGCGAATATGGCGCGAGGTAGTAGTGCTGGTTTTGATAGACATATTACAATTTTTTCGCCAGAAGGGCGATTGTATCAAGTAGGTAAGATTCGTAGAACTATTTTATATCAAACTACAATTAATCTTCAAATGTTCATGACTGTCTTTCATATTATTAAATTATTTTGTATGCGGGAACCATGACATAGCGTGATCTGCAATTTTGGACTTTTTCAAACAATGTTTACGAATATTTTGTAGAATATGCATTTAAAGCGATCAATCAAAGTGGCCTGACTTCTGTTGCGGTTAAAGGAGTCGATACAGCTGTATTTGCAACACAAAAGAAAGTGCCTGTAAGATAACCTTAATTCACTTCTTTACTATTCTTAATAATAATGTTTATATACTGTTTTCTGATTTTTCTTATTGTTCTTATTTCATCTTGAATAAAATAAACGAAACTTATCAAGTTTATCAAAAATTTATTTATAGGATAAGCTACTTGATGCTTCTAGCGTTACTCATATTTTTCAACTCACAGAACATATTGGTTGCCTTATGACAGGCATGATAGGTAAGTAAAAAATAATTTTAAAGATATACATTAATAAATAATAGTTTATTATTTACATACAGTTTTTCATTTTACTTTCTATTTTAGCTGATGGTAGATCTCAAGTACAACGTGCACGATATGAAGCTGCCAATTTTAAATACAAGTATGAATATGAAATCCCTGTAGATGTATTATGTCGGCGCATTGCAGATATCAGTCAAGTTTATACACAAAATGCAGAGATGCGACCTCTTGGCTGTTCTATGATGCTAATTTCATATGATAAAGAGAAAGGTCCTTGTGTCTATAAAGCTGATCCTGCAGGGTATTATTGTGGTTATAGAGCCATCTCTGTTGGTGCTAAACAAACAGAGGCTAATTCTTATCTTGAGAAAAAGTTGAAGAAGAAACAAAATTATGATCACGATGAGACAATACAGTTAGCAATCACTTGTTTATCCACTGTTTTATCTGTGGATTTTAAACCAACAGAAATAGAAGTTGGTGTTGTATCAAAAGATAATCCCAAATTTCGGTAATTATTTATATTATAACACAATTACTCTTTACAAAAGTGGATAAAAATTAACTAAATATCAAATATTTTTTGTTGCAGAACTTTAACAGAGCAGGAGATTGATAAACATCTTACTGCAATTGCTGAAAAAGATTAATAATTTCATGTATAATCACCTACAAATAAATGTCATGTCTTATTTGATATACTGTTTCTTTCTAATACTTCAAACTGGTATTTTGCTATATTAAATATAATTGTTAAAAATAAAGCACACACATTTGTAGCTTACAGTAAAAATTTTATTCCAGTCCATCACTTTTATCATAAATTACAAAGTATGAAAATTATTAAAAAATTACTTTCCTGATGCAGTTGCCAAGGGATTTCTTAGAACTAGAATTACTGAATCTCCTCGCAGAAACATTTTTGATATAAATCTATCCTTATTCACTGGTTTTGCCTAGTAAAACAAAAAGCCGATTTATAGTTGTATTATTAATGTGAATTGTTGTATTTTACCTTCTTTTTTCCTTTCCCTGTACGAGGAAGTTCAGTCCACATTTCTTTCACATTTTCCAAAACCATATTACAATGCCTATCAAACGCTTTTACTCTTCCTAACAATTTCTTATTATTCCGACAATTAATTAGAACTTGAGTATTATTTTTAACAGATTGTGTTAATACTGAAAGTGGTCCAGTATTAAATTCTTCCTCCTCTCTTTTGGCTAATTCCTCTGGTGTCATCTCAGATTTTGGTTTAGTTAAAGAAGACCTGTAACAAACATTATTTACTAAGAAAATACAATAAATTTTAAAAGAAATTTAGAATTTATGAATAAACTTAAAATTAATAGGTAAACACAAATAAATGTTGAGGTTATATTTTATTGTTTAAATACAGTAAAATAAAAGTAAGTATTATACAAAGACTTACATTTTTGAAGATATTTTATAGTAAAGAAAAATACTAATAAAATTCTTCTGTCAGAAGTGTTATTAGTACAGTGAAATAACGTTTTAAAAATGAAAAACCAAACAACGCAATGTTTTTATATATTTATTATACGTATATTCGTGTACATTAGTATGAGTAATATGCAGAATGGTAACTGCCACACATGTTTCCGCCAAAAAATATCAGTAATACCATCTAACGAACAAATACAGAATTATCGAACAAACTATCGACTCCTAGATGATAGTAGCGACACTGTTTGTGAGCAGCGCGCACAGAAATTTAAATTTTAAAATACATGTAAAAATGAGATCTTAAAAATGCTTACAACTTTTTAAATTAATTACTTAACAATAAATTAATGTTTTCGTACTTTTTTACATATTAATCACCGCAATATTTCTATTATGAATGTAATGTTCAATTATATGAAAACGTTAATATAAATAAATTTAATGCTGAATTAACGTAATTAGTATGCTGATGCAGTTTCTGAAATTAATTTTTAGAAATGTAAAGTGTACAAATAAACAGTTTCTTTTTAGAAATAAATATTTATTTGGGAAAATTTCATCATTTATCGATTTCGAAAATGCCTATACCCATTGGACGCCATTTTCCCTAGGAATCCCAGATTTGCACCGGAGTGTACTCGTACATGTTGCATATATAGACGGTACTAACAGTACTAGTTTTCAACGGAATATTGTTTTAGAATGGAAATATTAGTGTCTGTATAATTTAAAATAATATTGTAATAAATTGTAGTTTATTCAAACTAAATCTTACAAATAAATTCTTTCTAACTCTTATAAAAAGACATTGAACCATAAACATAATGAGGTGACCAACCAAGTTATAAGCACGATTACCGATATATGTAGTACTAACACTAATAGTAAAAACATAATTAAAAACAGCGGTAGAACTAATAACGTCAACGAAACTAAGAATAATAACACAACTTAAATATTCTGCCAAAATTATACAATCTTTCTAAACTTCATGTTTTAAAGAACATGTAGAAGTATCATTGCTTGAGTGTGAATTGCAAAGCACCTAATACAATATAAGATTTATTCATTAATATAACTATTAATTATAGTTACAATACTAAGTGATAAACCTACAGTCTTAAATGATTTATATTTAATGAAAACCTTGGCATGACTATTCAATATAGCATGCCACCTTTTGGAAATGGAATACAAGAAAATTGCTATTATATTAAGAGGGACTGCATTAAATAAAGAAGCAGATCATTGCCATTATTACTATAGATTTTGTAATAAGAGTAAATGGCCATGGCTGAGAACTTGGAGAGTGAAAAATATCCTTTACACAAATGCATATTTCAAGGAGACGTTAAAACCTTAAGTTCTTTAATTAGGACTTATGATATTGCAGAAAAAGATAAACAAGGTTACTATGAGTGTCATTTAGTTTTTCAACATTATATTTATACTAATAATTAAGGATAATTTGATGATATAAATTTAATTTTATTCCGTAGGAAATACTCCGTTACATTTAGCTGTCATGTTAGGAAGAAAAGGTAGAAGGATTCATTTCAAATATTGTCATTATTTGATATCGCTTATTTGCTGTAATAATGATATAATTTAAGAATAATGATTTTAGAGAAAATAAATTTAAATGTAACAATGTACATGTACATTACACAAAAACCATTATTCATGTACTCATTTTTAAAAACTCACTTTTAAGACTTATCAGTAAAAAGTATAAGTAAACACCATTCTTTATATTCTAATGACTGAAAAAGTATAAATTCTGTGTTATATCATTATTGCAATAAATAAGTAATATGTGATTAAAGTATACATATATTAAATTATAAATAATTTTTTAGAATCGGTCCAATTATTACTTGCACATGGTGCACCTGTAAAGGTAAAAAACTTGGCTGGATGGAGTCCACTTGCAGAGGCAATTAGTTATGGAGATAGACAAACTAGTTAGTATTAATAAAGTTAATTATATGCTGTTTATTAAATAAGTGATTATAAAATTTATAATATAAATCTATTTACAGTATCATCATTAGTGCGAAAATTAAAGCAACAAGCAAGAGAACAAATGGAAGAAAGAAGACCAAATTTAGTTGCAACATTACGTCAAATGGGTGATTTTTATATGGAATTAAAATGGGATTTTCAGAGTTGGGGTATTTAATAGCACTATTACATTATAATTTCATAACTTATTAGCTTATAAATATTTTTCATTCTTCAGTACCATTAGTTTCTCGTGTACTTCCTTCTGATGTGTGTAAAATACACAAGAGCGGAGCATCTATTAGAATGGATACTACTTTGGTAGATTTCAATGACATGAGGTGGGAAAGAGGAGACATATCGTTCATTTTTAATGGTGATCAGAAACCAAGCAAATCATTGACAGTGCTCGATAACAAAGCTAAACTTTTTCAAAGAGTGAGATATGAGGTAAAATTACTTTTTTATTTATTTTTATTTTTATTATTCAGCACTTACAATTACATATTTTTAGCTAATACAATCACAAATGAATTACCATTAATCACTTTTTAGGAAACAGAATTAGAAATAGAGGATGAAGTAGATATTCTCATGTCAAGTGATATCATGGCAGCCCAAATGTCAACAAAAGGTATTACATTTTCAAGAGCACAAACTGGTTGGATATTTCGTGAAGATAAAAGGGTATGGCCAACATTACTGACTTTACTTGAGACTTTATTTTTTTTTTGCTACTTTTTCTTCAAACAATTTTTAAATGTATTTAAAATATTTAATGAAGGAGATGGTAGGACCTTTCCATGCAGATTTTTATCAAATCAATGGAATGGTTTTGGAAAGTAGGAAACGACGAGAACACTTAAGCGAAGAAGATTTGCAAAAGAATAAAGCTATTATGGAATCATTAACTAAAGGAAGTTCGCAAGGATTTGCAAATGGGAAGGTAAGAAAAAAAACCCTCTTTATCAATATATATTAATTTATCAATTTTTATAGCCTCCAGTTAGAAGAGCTTCTTTAAATCCCCCACCAGAATCAAATATTACTTGGGAAGAATATATTATGGCTCCGCCTGGTCAATGTCCACTTCTTGGAAGAAATCTTGTTTATAAAGAAAGCAGTAAATCATTTAAAGCAACAGTTGCTATGAGTCCAGATTTTCCATTGACAGTTGATATGCTACTCAATGTTTTGGAAGTAATAGCGCCGTTTAAACATTTCAGCAAATTACGAGAATTTGTCCTTATGAAATTACCACCTGGATTTCCTGTAAAAATCGATATACCTATCTTACCTACGGTAACAGCAAAAATCACTTTTCAGGAATTTGCCTTTCGCAATGATATAGATCCACATTTATTTCAAGTACCATCAGATTATTTTGAAGATCCTATGAGGTAAATTCAAGAAACCTATTTTACACTATAATTATTTTGTTATTTTACTGTAATTTTATTTATTTTTTAGATTTCCAGATTTATGACGACTCCGTGTTCGACGGAAAACTCAAGTCAATTGTCAAAGTAAAAAACAAATCATTTTTTCTCAAGAAACTATTTGGCTTTACAATTTTCTTAAATTATACTGCTGCCAAAAGGTCTCTCAAAAAGTTATGAAATATTCTTTAAAAAAAATTATTCTGATTTTGAACATAAATGGTAGAAAATATTGTTTATGAAAGTACACAGAAAGTTTAAAGAGTGGCATACTTTATTTACACACTTGTACGCTACATCCTAAAGAAGAAAATAACGTAATAAATCTATGCACATTAAGATATACATTTTACTCCACTGAGTGCATAACAGATAATTACATTATGCACCTTATTTTACCTCATTTAGTTTCAATTTTGAATTTTCCTTTTTCATACGTAGCAGTTATTATTTAAAAAGTATTGTATTTGCGAAATAATGACATTTCGCAATATTTATTTATAAACAGTAAGATTTTCTCTTTTAAAGAGAATATTTTTAATTAATATAAAGTATGGGAGATAAATATTACAAATAAACTTTTTTTCAATTAATAGCCAGTGGTGTCTCCTATTATGATTAGTTGTACCAGAGTAATGAATATGATTCAAAAAAATATAGTAAGGGCATATTGACATGTTTTCATTTTAAGTACAACATTTTACATACATTTTATGTTCTGCTCGCTAATTTAGACTTGTGATACTATACATGGTAGTGTATGCGTGTATGCGTTTCTATGTATGCGCGTGGCATGTGTTCATACTTATGTACATGTGAGTGCGCATTTAATACAAAATTTTTAAATAAAGATTTTAAATTAAGATTTTTAATGTTTAAATTCCTAAATTTAGTCATAAACAGATATATTTTGCCCACCGTATATACAATTGGCAAAGTAGGAAACATACAAATACCTTTGCAACAACGTAGGGAATCGGCTGAAGTTAACCGAATTGCGCGATCTTGGTACGATTATTCATGAAAAAAAGTAGTTATTCTTAGGTCTATGATCATCACCATTATTATACCAAAATATATTTTATTTATATCTCTAAAAATGATTTTTCTGTATACCTTAAAATTTACCTAAAAAGCTTTCTAAAATAGCAGCTCATATACACTAATAAAAAGAAATTGTCGCTATTATTTGGGATTTGATAATTTAATTATAAAGCTGCGGAATATTATATTTTTATAAATAATTGGTATTTATACAATTAATGCATACAAATAGTTGAACACCTAATTTTAAATAGAAGTAATAAAATATTTTGGAATTATCTTATTTCTACTATTTTTGGAAATATAATATTATCTTTCAAAAATTTAAATTAAATTTGAATATAAATTTTAAACATTGTTTTATAATAAAATTAAATAAATTAAAAATATGAATAAAATTAATTAAATCATATTTATCATTTATTGTTATTATTTAATCCATTAAATTTGATAACTGATAAAATTGTACATAGTCGTTTGTATTTTGTATTTTATACGATTCGGCTCTATTCGGTTCGATTCGGTGATGTTCTGCTTACTTAGCAGCAGAAAGTGACTGATCAAGATTTAGAGTACATATATAACTGTTGAAACGGTGGTTGATTGATGCCTTTTTTAAGGTAGAAATTAAATTGTTTTGCTCAGAAATCATACAGGTGATAAAATTTCAATGACTTAAAGAATGCTGCGTCGTATGAAATTAATTTTATGCTTTTGCATTGTTTTATGCGCATCGAGCACCAAAGCCGATGATAATCAAGTTTCTTTAACCAAACTTGGTGCAAAAGGACCGACTTTGAAATTTTTTTACTGGTAAGTTTTGTAAATTTAATTGCACAAATAATAATTTTCATTTTACTTTTATTTTATTTAAATTTTTATTTAAACTTCTGCAATTTGTTTATTAAATATTTTATTTTTCTTTTTCCAGTTATTCTTGCGGTTACAGAAAAGTTTACGAGGAGTATGTCAGTATCCTTAGACAGAAATATCCAGAGTTACAAATCGAGGGAGAAAACTACAACCCTCCTGGATACAACATGCTTATTGCTAAAATACTAGTAATAATAAAATGTTTGTATATTACTTAAAATATTTACTGTTTATTAACATGATTGTATTTCTTTTTGTTTAGGGTTTTGCTAAAATTTCGCTAATAATTTTAATAGTAAGTGGAATTGACCTAGGACAGCCATTACCATCATTGTGGCAATGGTGTATAGACAATCGATTCTATTCTTGTATTATGATATTTTTCTTTTGTAACGCAATAGAAGGGCAACTCATATCATCAGGAGCTTTTGAAATACATTTCAATGGTAAATGATAATTTATCAGTTGTTATATATATATAAGTACATAAAATCAGTATAATACTATTAAAAATATTTATTGTAATGTTTTAGATGTCCCAGTATGGTCCAAACTGGAAACTGGTAGAATACCTCAACCACTTGAACTTTTCCAAATAATAGATACTCATTTAAATATGCAGTATGCGGATGTAGATATAGGATAGATTAATTTTAATAAGAAATTTAATGGCATTTTTATTTGCACCAAATGTTATTCATTGTAGTTATAGAACTTTTATTTCTGTAAATCTATAACTGTTTAAAAAAAATACCTTCATTTTCATATCTTGTATATGAATTCTGTTATAAATTTTATTATTACTCATTTTAATTAAAATAATATTATATACGAGATAGATAAAGTTCGCGTAAGCAAAGCTGAAATAAAACTTTTTAATATTGCTTAAGAAACGTTTTTATTATCATAATTTAAAGTTGAAAAAGAAGTAAAATAGACTGCAGTAACATAATTATTATCCTGGGATAATGAACTGTTAACAATATACTGCATTTAAGATATTTAAAATGTTTGTTCACAACAAATTTATAAATATTCCTACTTACTGATATTTTCTCAGACACTTGTTACTGTTTCTTAACGTTAATAAATTATGTTTATATTACAAGGAATATTTTTTGACACATTTAGTTCAATAATAAAATCTAACAAATGTATGTAAAATGAATTAGTTAATAAATTAATATTTCTACTAAATAATTTTACGTGAATATTATATTATAATTTTAATCAATATAAGGACAGATACAAAAGAGATATGTAAACATACGGAAAAAGATGCGTAAAAATATGTAAGAAATTCGATCATTAAAAATTAATATGCTTAAAAACATTTGTCATGCTTTTTCTTTTGTTGAAAAATATAAAAATACATTTAAACATAATATTAACATGATTTCAAACATTATAAATATTCCTAAATAGAAAAATATCAAATTCGAATGTAACATTTCCATGAAGAGTGTGATGATAAAGATTCATTAAACGTCCCTTTTATTTTGCATGAATTATTCAAATTTGTAATACAAAATATATTTAACATCGTTTTATATGAAATTATTGCTCATATAAAACAATTTATTTATTTTAAAAAATTACGATATATTGTTTCATATAAAATACTTAAATGTTGCGCCGTTTAAAAGAAAGAGGGAGAAACTATGATTTTAGAAAAAGATCATTACAGATATAATAATTCTCCTTCCTTTTTCTCTTTTTCGATGATTTATAGAAGTTAGTTTTACAATCGGATCATGTATTCTTAGGTTTGTGGATTTAACGAAGACTCAAGGCTACCAACAAATTCAGTGTGCTTCAATCGTGAAAGATTTTTTCTAAGGAAGCAAAAGGATCGTAGTAAGGTCTGACATACGCGTGCTTCACGATAAAAAACGGTGGAAGTTAGACGATCAATTGAAAAAAGCATAATTTGCTTGTTATTAATGATATTACTGAAAAATCAGTATACACTGAGGTGTTACGAAATTAAATCAATTTGCAATTTCTAACCCGGTTTCTGTACGATAGTTCAAACAGGAACTGAAAATCAAGAAAACATCTAAACCACTCTTTGTACTTTGCTATTTCATTCTTTTACTTTGCATATTTTTAATTTGGTGGAGTTTACGTTTCGACAATTTTTGCATTTGGCTATTTTATTTCACTGGACGAAAGATTGATTATAAACATTACATGCTGATAGCGTGTCAAAACGTAAAATGAAAATCTAAGCGGCAGTTTAAATGATAACTCAAATGCGGCATCTCCTTCATTTCTGGTACAAAGAGGCAAAGTTTGTTGTTATCAAATTATCAAATAATAGCAACAGAGAAAGACATAATATACATTAATTTTACACTCTAAATTAACTGTTGATTTACTCAGTGAACTGTATTGTTGTGCACACTTCAATGTTCTTCGAGTCTTTGACTAGTGTCTTTAGACAAATGTACCAAGAAATAGCTAGTCCAAATAATCATGGATGTTGATTGCACAGTAGTTAGTTTAAAACGATCTAGTAGTGCACCCATGATCAACAAGATCACTGCAACAATGTCTGTGACATCACCTTCTGCTACTACACCAAGGTATTTACTATTAACTTTTAAATCAAAATAGAATAGATACCAAAATCATATGCATGGTTTTGTAACAAAGACTAATTTCAATTATTTTCAGGGATGTTACACCAAATTTTAACATATTCTCAAGTTCACCTCGAACACGACGCTTCAGTACTAGTGTAAGGAGATATCTTTATAGACATGGAGAAATCATATAATAAGTAGATTGCAGATATTTATATATTCTTCATATATAAAAGTTCATAATATACATGTACATTTTTATACTTTGCTAACATTGATCTTGAATACATAAACATCTGTAGTCTGATAAGTTATAAAATTAAACAAATATGACAATTATAATGTACAGTTATAATATTTTGTTCTATTGATTATATTTAAAATTGTGAAATATTTATTATTTTAGAGTTCTGGTGCAATTCCCAGGCTAACTCCACGTGTAAGTCAGTTGAGACAAGAAGAATGTATAGATGTTGCTGGTCGTGAAGCAGCACATGAAAAAGAAATACACAGTGCCATACAGATCTCTCAGTCATGGGAAGATCTTACAATAGAAGCAGAAGGATTATCTTTTAAAGATTCTGAATCAGCTTCATTGCAATTTAAAATAGAATCACGACCAATTCCAAAACGAGTTTTAGATCCATTAAGTATAAACTTATCTGTAAATGGTTCAACTATGTATTCATCGCCATCTCCAACCAGGTCTGGTTTGAGTCAGAGACAGTGTTATTCACCTGGTGTTCATGCAGTCACTTGGAAAAGTAATTTGTCACCTAGTCCTACTAGAAAAGCTTTTGCTACAAGGTATATTTATTTAATACTACAATATCTATTTTATGATGTACATCTATTATGGGTTTAATTAAATTTGTGCACATGTATTTAGGCGAAGTCTAAGTCCTATTGCAATACGACCAAGTTGTTTAGCTTCGGTTAAGAGAAAATTTGAATTAGACGATTCCGGAATGGATCACCAATTACAACCTCCACTAAAACGTACTTCCGGTCTGTTAACTTCTGCTACATCTAGGTAATTATATAAATATTATATACAAATTATATAAACCTCTAAAGTAAACTCAGATTCTCAATATATGTTTTGTACTTTTCATTCAGGTTGGATGTGGCAATATCTAGTCTACATCCGGGAACTATTAATTCAGTTGGAACTCCAGAATCTTGTTCAAGTCTTGATTCCTCTGGTTTTTCCTTTCGACCTGTACATAGTCCATCTCCCGGTCCAGGTATTATTTCAATCGTTAACGATGATCCTTCTTCCTCTTCATCTTCGTCTTCATCTTCCTCGTCTTCTATTACCTTTTCTTCCTCTACTTCTACTTCCTCGTCTTCTATCACCTCTTCTTCTATCGTTACTTCCTTGGAAGGGTCAAATGTGCAGGTTCAAACTTTTGAAGAGATACAAAATAAACAAATTATACAAGAAAACCATAAATAAGTGGAAGCATATAAACAAGTTCTTAAGAAGTCACATGTATCATTGCAATGATAAACTTATTCTTGTGACCAGTAAAAAATAATTATTATAATGACCAGTTGTATGTACTGAATTAATCCATGGCCATTTTTTTCATATTTAACGTTTACCTGCATTCTGGTCATTTCTAGTTATTAATTTTCGTATCGTGAAAATTATCCAAATATATATATGTATTGGTTGCATCAGTCTTATATTGATGCTTTCAGTTTTATTAAGATGCTTATAAATATGAATTAAAAATAAAAATAAAGCGATAAGATACATGTACAAAAATATACATAAATATAATATAAAGCAGTTCTAAGACCAAAGTGAATTATTTAGGAAAATATACGTGCTTCCTATTTTTAAGACTGAATTCTGCGTTTTATACTACATCCAATTCAAAGATTTTTTGCATAGAAAGGGTATGTATATATGACGTTACCTATCTTAATTTAATATTAAAATACGTCATTATTAACATAATCCTCTTCTTCATCAAATAACCTCACCAATTTGTCCTTGCGGGATTCTTGATTTTTCAAAGTAATTGGATAAATATCTGTACGATGTAGGTGAATTGATAATTTTTCGTATTAGTAGTATTATTGATTCTATGAATCTCCAATTCTGTATAGTGTGTAAATAAACTTGTAGTATGTACTTTTATTTTGTGTATACAATATTTCTGAAAGTGAATTATGTAAAAGAATAAACAATACGTTTTGGATAAATAAATACAAAAGATTCAATAAAATATAAACAAATTTCTTTACTCTTTCTGAAATTATAAGACAATATTTTTAATAAAAGAAAAATTATTTATAAAATATTTTTACATGCACAAAAATTTGAAATATCCCGAAGACATCACGTAATTCGGGAAATAGTTGGGATACATCCGAAAGGATAAAGTTTTTTATTTCTTTTTTCTCATGAAATGTTTATCTATAGATTTTTGACATTTTTTTGATTAAAAACATCAAATTCAGCATAATTCAGAACTCCTGATAAGTTATTACAATATGTTCTGAGTCATGTCGCATTTAT
Source organism: Megachile rotundata (assembly GCF_050947335.1). NCBI lineage: Eukaryota > Metazoa > Arthropoda > Insecta > Hymenoptera > Megachilidae > Megachile > Megachile rotundata. The sequence continues at coordinate 5,228,490 of NC_134991.1, read as the reverse complement.
GTTTTATCTTAATCAAAAAAATGTCACACATTTGTTATAAATATTATATATAATAACAATTTTAAGAAGTTAATAAAACATATATATCAAATATTTGGTATTCTTAAATTTATTTTTCCTAAAATAAATTTCGGTGTTATTCAAGTGTGGTCATTTTTTAACAAAAACAACAAAAATACTCCTAAAATAGTAACTTCTAAAATAATTTACTTTGATAAAAAGAATGATAACATACTTTAGATATAAAATTTTCTATTCACATAAGTTACAGCATTTTAAGAAATTTCTTATTTGTGAAATTCCTGTAAAGAAACTAATATTATTTATACTTTTAACTGTTCAAAATATTCCATTAATTGTTCTAATAATTTATAAATAAGTAAATCAACAAACAAACAGTTAATTACATACAATAACAGGTAACTATAGCCCTAATTTAGTTATAGCAGATCTAGTTCAATAACATATTTTTTATGTTATTGACTATTTGCTTCTAAATCCATATCAGACCAAACCGCTTCAGTTTCGCTTTCATCAGGTGCTTCCTCATTATCAGTATCTGGTAAGCCATCACCCACATCATAAGTCGTATCTGTCTGATCTTCACTCACAGTCATATAGTAAGCTGAATCTAGCTTATTGGAAGAGTTGTCTAGTCGGTGCATACCTTCAAGTGCCCTTCTATTGCTCGGATCTAGACTGATTTAAAATATGATATAACATTAGATAATCAATCAACATAAAACATTAGATAATAAATATTTTTGAATAACTTTAAAAACTTACTTTAGAGCAATAGCATAGTGATCTAAAGCTTTCTCCTCATTATGAACTCTTGCCCAGAAATCTCCAAGCATCTGATGTAATTTACAGGTTGACTGAATTTCTACTTGTCTTTCAAGTAGTGCAATTGCAGCTTCCAAGTTCATTTCCTGTTCATATATTTCAGCTAAAAGATAAACTGCAGGTAAATAAACTTCATCCTGAAGTAATGCCTTTTCCAAAAGATTTTTTGCTTTTCCAACAGAAACTGGATCTTTCATAAGAACAGATGCATAAAGCTGTGAGAAAAAAATACTGTTTTAAAATCAATAGCCCAAAGTATGGTATTAAAATTCTGCAATGTATTAATACCGTAAGAACTCTTGCTGTATGTCCGAGTTGTTTACAAGATCCACTTGCAATATTGAGAGCTTCACGTAACCTGTGCATTCCTACAAGGCAATCTACTAAACCTTTATGTGGCTCATATCGATATGGTTTTAATTGTACAGCATGTCTAAAGAAAAACAATGCATCCTGGTATTTTTTTTGCTCTATAAGAATATTTCCTCTAAGAATTGTCGCTTCTATATCATTTGGATTCAAGTTCAAGGCTTGTGCTGTTAAAGTATTTGCTCTACCAAGTTTTCTAGTGGCATATAGAGAATATGCCATAGCAACATAAATTTCTCCAGTACATTCATTGCTTGCTGTTATACTTGGAATTAGTCTTTCAAGTTCCTTAATATGGTGTGTTTTATATAATACTGCTGCATAAACATCAACCCTATTTTAATAATAATAATTTTAAAAACAGTTTATAGTTTAAAAATAAAAATTAGCATAATCTTTATATTTTTAAAAATATTATTACCCTTTCATAACATCTGGTTCTATGTTCCTAGCCCTTCCTAAACATAGCAAAGCATTTTTATCATCTCCTGCATAGTAGTAACATTCTCCCATTGTAGTTAATAGGTTGAAATTATCTCTTAACAAATTAACATTGTCTAAAGACCTTAATGTTGATACTGCATGGGTATATTCTCTATTATGTATATGTGCATGAGCTTTAATCCAGGTATTCAACCACTCTAAATTTGACAAACTGGATGCACAACCAACAATTAATGAATTTACTTCAATTCCTTTTATTCCAAGGGAAAGTAAACCTTCTGCAGCTTCCAAAGCTAATGGACATTCCCTTAGAACTTCTTTATATGTGGTTATTGCAGATCGTTCCATTCCTTGTTCTTGGAACATTTTTGCAAGTGCCATATTTACCTTAAAAGTTAAGTCACTTATAAATTGGCTATACATTAAAAATTAAATGTATTAAAATTACCTTTGGAGTTCTTTGTTTACCAGGTATATTTTGCAGCACTTGAAATGCTTCTTGAGAATTCTTTAATTTCATTAAACATAAGTGAATTTGAAATTTTATGTCAACATCTGTTGGAAAATCTTTTTGGCCTTCTAAAGGTTTTGTAGTACCTTTAGATTTTAATAAACACTTACGAAATTGTAATGCTTTTTTATATAATGCTTCTGCTCTTTTATATTTTCCCAAGTAAAAGTGAGCATCAGCATAATATACATAAATATGAAATTTTCCATATACTGGCAATAAATCTGAATTGTGTTCACTTAGAGATAGTACTAAATTTGCCTGCAGTATAAGAAAAATTATATTAAGTACATAAAGTTACATATTTTGTTTATAAAATAAAGACTTATGAGATACATTGATTGATGAAATTATTAATAGATAATATTGTACTTTCATTACACATTTTCTTAGTGCAATTAAATAAAAATATATACATATTTTTGATTATTACATTTACTTACCAAAGAAATAACATTTGAATATAAGGACTGTTCGTAAAGAAGTTTTATTTGATCATATAAAGTCGACATCTTCTGTAAAATATTGTGTCAAAGTATATACTATCCTGAATTCTATCACCAAGCGTTCTTAACCTATGAAAAATCAAATTATAAAAAATAGTATCATTAAATAATGAATTAAACCTAATAATATATTACATATGATGATTAATTTAAATAATAAATGAGAAATATTTAGCTAAAATTTACTTACAATCACTGAACACCACAAGCAACATTTAAACAAAGAACGTAGAAGTGCCGCCATTTTAAACCCGAGCAGAAACAACGTACTCTGGTGTAAGTTTTTTAAAGTACAGGCTAGGTTTCCCTAGAGAAAATAACGACGTAGGGAAGGTCCTCACCGGTTACTAATAATACAGAATTGATCACAGGACTAACACGAGATAATTTGATTCCAAAAAACAACAAAGTTTTTCTATGCATAATTGTTCAGTGAAATATCACCTAACAAACTTCAACAAATAACTAACTTTAACTTTTTCATGACTATATCAAAGAGTAGAGATAGAACAAGAGTCGACACTCAAAGAAACTTACTTCGTAGAGAAAGACAGAGAAGACAACCAATTTAAATGCCCAAGCCAAATGAATCGGGAGTGGGGATACGATTTCGGAGTATTTTGATATGCGAAAAAGAATAGTTTAAGGGACTATGTTCTCGAGACCTCAAAGGTCCCGATAAAGAATGTCGTCTCTTGTTGCATCCCTACTCTTTGACTATACTTTACTACTTTACCAATACCCTGATATAAAAGTTTAGAAAAATATAAATATCACAATTATCTGAATTTATACGCATTTATTGTTATATGCTTCACAGTTCTTAAGTTTTATTTTTATTTTAAATTTAAAAACTAAAATTACGATTATTCTTAAAGTATAATGAAAATTTATAAAACTTCTAGCCAGAGGCAGTTAGCATAAAATTTTGTGTATAATCATATTCAATTGTGGGAATTACAGATTGCACAAATTTAAGAAATATTATCAAATACATGTGTACTCCAAGTTCACGACCACCTTCCATTACTGTTTCAATAATTTTTTTCATTACCTCTGCATGCCTGTAATTTTATTTTGATAAAAGTTTATTATTTAACTTCAAGCATTTTTTTTAACACTAATTTATATGTATAATATTACCTGCATGGATGAACTGAGGCCATAGGAGGTCCAGGTATATGAGGGTGAATTTCCATTGTAACAGTCTTTTTGGCATGATCTTGACTAACATCTTCATACATTTCTACTACTGTTAAAGGTTTGCGGTTCTTTTATGTAAAAAAATATGTATTAAAATTTGAAACTCTTTTTTATATTTTAAAAATAATCATAATTAAAGTCTGTAACATCTAATCATCAACTATGTGCTGTTATAACTATCAAACAAGTTTATTAAATAAGGAACAAACCTCATCATAGCCTGAAAGCCATAATCTAGGTGTCTGATAATATTTATCATATGTTATGTATAAATCATATGTACGTGTATGAATGATTTCTCCTTCAGAAAATGTCTCACACTTTTCCTTAACTGGTTTCTTTGTAGTTTCTGCTGTATACTATTTAGTTTATTCAAAATATTACACATTATAAAGTATAAGTATATATTATTTAATTCTAAAGAAATTGTAGAATAAGGAATGTGTAGTTATTTTAAAGTATCTTCTTTATATAAATAATATTGAAAGAATACCTTATCTTGTTCATCCAGCATGCCACTAACTTCAAAAGCTTCCATATCTGCAGCATCTTCATCATCATCATCATCATCTTCATTATTTTCCTCTGTACCAATTGATTGAGAAAGCTGTGTTTCATCCAATGTCATTTCTGTTACTCTTTCTTCAATTCCACTAAGACTGGTGTCATAATGGTGGGTATCTACCCAACCACCTTCTGGATCATCTGCTTCTATAATGCATTCTTGATCTTTGCTGTATTCAATCTAAAAATTAATAATAGAAAGATATGTAACATTCATTATTACTTATTTAATAAAAGACAAATAAATCATGTAGAATAAAACTTAAAAATTATAAACATTTTTAATGAAAACAATACCTGTTTGCATCTGCGACTACAAGGAACATTACGAATCACCAAAAATTGTTTATTTTTAGGAAGATATGATTTTATCCTGGCTTCATCACCAGTAGCCCATTGCCATGTTGGGCAATGATGTACCAAATGATCACCTGCTGCTACAAACTCTTCTGGAGTCAATACTCCAGTTTCTCGAAATTTACTTTCCTGTAATATTATAAGTAACATTTATTATATAATAAAATCTATTAAATCCTTAATAAAATACATTTAATTTTTGACTAACATGTTTCAATTATATTTAGCATAAAGATTAAATTTTTATTAATTTTTTTTCAGAAATATAATATTGTAAAAAAATAGAAAAAAATTATTAAAACATATAGTACAAAATGATATATTATAAAAATTATTTTTATGAAAAATATAAACAAATATTAAAAATAAATGGTATCATTTAAACAAATTCTGAACCGAAATATATATGTTTAACATAATCATCACAACTATAATAAAGTGATAAAAGAATAATTCAAAATCGATCGCTTTAGAATTTTCTTCTGAGTCATATCCTGAATTTATTAAAACATAATAAAAGTATAAGAATGTACTATAAACAAAAATAAAAGAATGTAAAATTATAATATGTTTATTATGTGGTATTACGTTGTTTTAAACATATTTTGTTTACGTATTATTGTTTAAGATTGCATATTTACGTATAACCATACCTTCAAAACAGGGGTTAAGTATTCAGCAACACCAAGTGCAGTGCCCTTTACGGAATTAATGACACTCTGCATTGCAATTCCGTATAACAAGAAATTTAAATTCGTTGGAAACGCGAAAGATCAAAGAATACAATTTTTAAGTGCAAACATTCGTGTAACAGTAACGTATTATCGATTTGAACGAACATAGGACTCGTATATGCGGTATCAAAAAACTATATGAAGTTCCCCTACTATTCATTATTTCCCCTCTACTTTTTGATACAAGAGAATAAGCATGCGTAATAAATAAATACTTGAAATAAAAGATTTAATAGAAGGCTTGTTTTCAATTTGGAATGAATTCAATTGTTATCATTGTGTATGATAACAAATCATGGACTTAGGAATATAGGGATGAAGAGTAAGCTTCGCTTAGTAGTAGGTATCCTTACTCTTTGGTAGTAGCACAGTATACTGTGCTGGTATAGAGTAGTTATATCTACTCTTTGATAGTAGCTTATTTTTCCTGGTACTATTGTATAGTGTACTCTCAGAGATGGCAGGTGCGTAACTATTTCTATAGAGTTTGTTTTTCTATATTTTAAATAGTCAATAAGCAATAACTTTTCAGAAATAACTGATTTATTGAGATTAATTTTGGATTGAATTCAGATATAATCAAGGAATGAATAACGAACGTTTTGCATTTTAAAATACAATTGAACATAAATAAAATTGAATATCAAGTACAAATAAAATTCTTCTTTATCAACGGCGTGAAAATAGAACTCCTCTTGACTGACGACGACTCCGATGATCACCACATTTTTTTTCTCTGAAAGTGATAGCGTCAAAATGGTGTCTAATGTATTGCTACGTATAAGTAGCTCGTAATTCAAATGTATTTGTTGCATTATTTAAAGTTTATAATTTCAAAGAGTGTTGTATTTTATTATACAATATATAATTTGATAAAATAGATGATGATGTATTATCGTGGAAGAACGATTTTTACGCATGCCTTAAAACAATTAAACAATTATTTTCAATTAACTACTTCACGTCATTTTCAAAATCGTAATTAAAGTTTATAAACATGTTGTAAAGTAATCTTAAAAATAACAGTAGTATATTGAATAATTATAATTTTTTAGTAATGTATATATGATTATACTTTAAGAATTTTGAAATCAGTTTATTTTAACAGCTAATGTAACCGTACTAAGTGCCAACAAAAATGTGTGTAACAATCGCATAGTTTGGTTAGATATGGAAGTATGTTAATATTATGTTTCAAATATTTTTTATGATGTATTGACTAAATAATTTTATATACATAATAAACATTTCAGATGACTGGACTTGATATAAATACAGATTACATTTTGGAGATAGCATGTTTAATTACAGATAAGAATTTACAAGTTATAAGTAAAGATTTAAATATAGTTGTACATCAACCAGATGAAATATTAAATAATATGAATGATTGGTGTTTACAAACTCATAAAAAAGTAAGGAACTTTAATGTTTCATTTGATTGTATTTTGTTTTTGAGAACTAATTTTTTTATTCAAAACCTATCAAACCAAATACCAAAATTAATACCAAATTTAATATCTACTTAATAATAGAAATTAAAATATTGTTGTTATTCCTAGACAGGATTGATTGATGCATCACGTTCAAGTAAAATCACAATACAAGATGCTGAACAAGCCATATTGGAATTTTTAAAACTGCATGTTGAGGAAAAAACATGTCCATTAGCAGGAAGTTCAGTTTATATGGATCGTATATTTTTATATAAATATATGCCATTAGTCAATGATTATTTGCATTATAGAATCATTGATACCACAACTATTAAGGAGTTAATTAGGCAAGTACTTTGTATAATTTTAAGAAGATTTAAATAGTGTATAAATTTCTTACTTGTAGGAGGTGGAATACAGATATTCCTGCATTAAACAAAGAACATGATCATCGAGCATTATCAGATATAAAGGAAAGTATAAAAGAACTAGAACTGTATAAAACACATATATTTGATAGATGTACTAGAAATTGAAAGTTAGTACATTTTATAGTAATAAACTAAGACAAGTACAAAAAAATAATAAATAAAATAAATAATTATTTTCCATTTATACTAAAATGAATTTATTTATATTAGAGTAATATTATGAATTTCCATTTTATTATAATTATAAGATTAAAGAAATGAGATAGGATGATATGAATAACTTAGGAAGATGTAAACATCAGCATAATAGAAGCAGAAAAATTTACCAATCAGCATCAATAGAAAAATTGTTTGAAAAATTCTCAATATCATTCTCAAACAGAAATAGTTGTGCTCTTGATATACTGTTTTTGTACTCTGCTATAGACAAAAGTGATATATGAATTAATGACTCCATACGCGATATTTTACTGGTATAGGTTTTATTAGAAAGCTTGTATAATATTTTCTGGTCAAAAAAGAAATTGGATACCAGGAATGCTTGACTGAAGTGTTTTAAGATGTATCTATAAAATAGAAGTGCGGAAATGGTAACTCTATCATTAAATATGTAGCTCTTGCTATACGTAGAAATTCACACATCTTGTTAAATAGGATTTGTATTACTATCCAATACAAGATACAAATACAAGATTGTAAACTACAGCAAAATAGACTAAAACATAATTTAGAAAGTAGAAAGATAAATTTTTTGCACAAATAATTTATTTTTTAACTATACCTTAATTTAATTTATTTCTATTTTCTGAGTATGATATTCACAGCTGATATACTCTTACTGAACTGTTCTACTAAAACTTTGCAGGAGGTTGAGGAGCAAACGGGGCTCTATTGCCAAAAACACTTTTAGAGGCTTTCTTCTCTAATCTAACTATATTCTTTAAATCTAACATAATTGTATATCATACATTCCTTATCTTTTTAAAGAATTCTACATCTTTCAATAACAAAAGTAAGTTATAAATAAAGCAAAATCTTTTAAAGATTCAATATACTTGCGTTAATAAAAAATTAAATGATAATTACTAAATTTTGTATGTCCTATAAAATTTCATTGACATTTGAATTTGTGTCATAACACGTTTAGTTATAATTATAAATATAAGCGGAAATATGAGATGATTCTGTATAAATGTACCAAATTTGGTAACTTAAAGTTTTATTAGATTAAGAATATCTGTTTTATAAATTACTACCAATCTTATGCTAATTTAAATATATTAAAAGCTTTTGTTATTGAATTCCAAATAAACGAGTTGCTGACCTAATCTTCTATTAATTTTTGTATCATTCATATTTATTGTTATTTATATAGTTCTTCTTGTATTACAAGATTTTTTCATACCCATAAACTCCACTATTTTGATGGTAATTACAAAATTATCTGTTACGATTTAAACAATATAAATTCAAAGTGTATGGTACTTCCAAATACCAGTAGGTGCGCTGTAGTGTATGTACAAATGCAATTTACAATGAGCGTAAAAGAAAAGGGAATAAAATCATTCATTTTTAACGAATATATGCAAATAAGTATTTTCTACATGAGATGTAATTTGATTTATAAATGCCCAACAAATATGAAGGTTAATAACAATTTACCGATTCTAGTATTAGCCGTGTTAACACACGATAACAATAGTTGGATATATAAAGAGCGAGAAAGATAAGAGGAAGTCATCTTTCTCATACTCGTGCTATTTTATCAATGTAAATCTGCCTTTACTACGAATATAACCTAAAATTAACTTTAAAACCAATCAAAACTAACATACTGAGAATGAATGAAAATTGCGCGTTGCATGATTTTCACGTGGAAAAGATAATAAAGTAAATTGAATTTAAATATCCTTTTGAGATTATGCACCGTCTGATTAGAATTAAAAATATTTTATAATGGCAGAGGTTATTTTAAGTTCTGGCGAAAAGACTTTTATTCTTCATGGAGTAGATGTAAGTTAATGAATTTCATCATACAATAATAAAATATTGTGAACAATATTTAATGATATAATTTTATAATTATTTTTTAAGGCAGACTTCAGAAATGATGGAAGACAGAAATGTGAATATCGATCAATAGAAATTGAAACAAAATTAATGCCACAAACTCATGGATCTTCAAGATTACGTATAGGAAATACAGATGTACTTGTGGGTATCAAAGTTGAACTTGATTCACCTCATGCTGATAAACCTAATGAAGGAAAGTTAGAGTTTTTTGTTGATTGGTGTGTAATATTATTAATATATTCATTTGTCGCAAACATTTATTTTCTGTTTCAAAGTGAAATATAAGCATATATACTTTAATTATGCATTCAGTATCAATTAATTAATTAACTAAACAATTTTATATTAAAAAAGTTATTATGCATATTTTTTTACAATTCCACAGTTGTAATATATTGGTTTTAGTTCTGCCACTGCAACTCCTGCATTTGAAGGAAAAGGTGGAGATGATTTAGCAACTGAAATAAGTAATATTTTAACAATTGCTTATCAAACACGTAATGCTTTCGATTTAAGAACATTATGTATTTTACCAAGCAAAAAATGTTGGAAAATATTTGTTGATGTTTTGGTAACTAAGAATAATGTTTATGGAAATAATCAAAAATTATTTTGAACAATATTTTTAAAAATATAATATTGATGTGTAACACAGATTCTTCAGTGTGGAGGTAACCTTTTTGATACAGTGGGTGCTGCAGTTAAGGCTGCATTATATAGTACAGAAATACCAAAAATCACAGCTGCAACTCTTGATGGTGGAGAACCAGATATCCAATTATCAGATGACTTATATGACTGTATTCAATTAGATACAAGTAATTATCCAGTCATTGTAACATTGTGCAAAGTACGTTTTTATTATTTCATTTGGCTTTATATTTTGTTACCTTCACAAATCTTACAAAAATGCATAATGTACTTAAAAGAAATACGTTTTCATATATTCTTTTTAAATTTCTTTTCATAGATTGGTGATAATTATATCGTGGATCCAACTTCAGAAGAAGAAGTATGCAGTGCAAGCAGTATAGTTATGTCAGTATTACCAAATGGTAGAATATCATCTGTGATTAAGCTGGGTTATGGAAGCATTCAACCTAACACTTTCAAGAAAATGTTAAAGGTAATAACATTGTCACCTACTAGTGCATTATTTATAAATTTAACAAAATGCATAAATTATTAGGAAAAACTTCAGAGGTAGAGAATATATTATTCATATAACAATTTAATATGCTTCTAGACTGGACAAAACGTAGGATTGCAGTTAAATGAAGACCTTATGAAAGCTCTAAAAGAGGAAGATCAACTTGGACGACAAAGGCAAATATTTGGATTCCTTAAATAAATAAATAAATAACTACGTATATAATTCAGTCTTAAGCATTTTAAGATCTATTAATTATATTTAACATTTTTCTATACTTATATTTATTTAAAATTTATAATAATTAATGATACAGAAGAACATAAATTTTGCAATTACGAAATCTATCTATATTATTAAATGAATTATATTTTACATATTACTTGCTGCAAGCAAAAAAACAGGTAGTCTATTAATTAACTTTTGAATTACAAAATTGAAATTAACAGTCACATTCCTATGATTTTTTTTAGCTAGTACCCATAATTAGTAAAGGTTATAAATTACCTATTCTTTTTGATATTGTTATACATAAGTATCAACATGCTTTATTTTTAGACCAAGTAATTCTTAAATAAAACGAACTTTGGTATGGAAAGTTATATTCACAAAGTGTTCGACTATTAGTGGGCATAATTTCAATTGGGTCGTAGCGGGGTTGATACTGAACAACTTTTCTTTTACTAAAATGTTGGTTGAATCGTAGTTTTTGAATTCTTAATGAAAAACGACCATTCAAAGCGCGAGAATAGCGCGCGCCCAGATTGTGAGAGTAATGGGTTCGAGTTTGGCGGTTGACCATGGTCGTAAACAAGCACGTTTGTACCACGACAGTACACTTGCATAACAGGAAGCCGCTACGTCAAAGTTAAGTCAAGATCAGAATCGTTGCAACAACCAAGTCATAGGGACACATTTTCACCGAAGCAGGATTATTTTTAAACAATAGGTGAATCTGATTTAAGTTATTTCTGCATATTTAGTGAATTTTAAGTAAATAGTTGTTAATACGTTTGTTAATCATTAGATTTAAAATTTTTCTTGTTGAAGAAAAAAGTTATTTTTCCTTCAATATGTAGGAATTTGTAGTTTTGCATTTTTGTAACCAGCAACTAGAATTTTTTAGATTTTATTCCTTATTCCTTTCAAATAACAAATGCAAGCATCGAACAAATTCAATACTGCCAGCTTAAATTAATAACAAATAATAGGTTTATCCTCCACATGTAAATAATGTATAATAATGAATTTTATTCTTAATTGTTTTATTCGTTATTTGATATAACTTTGATGTAGCAGCTTTCTGTTATGCACTTACACTGTCACGGTACAAACGCGCTTGTTCACGGCCATGATCAAACGTCATGCTCGAACCCGTCGCTCTCATATCTGGACGCGCGCTATTCTCGCGCTTTGATTGGTCAATGTTTTTCATTAATAATTCAAAAACTAAAATTCAACCAACATTTTAGCAAAGGAAAAGTTGTTCAGTATCACCCCTGCTACCGCCACTTAAAATTATGCACACCAATAACCGGACACTCTGTATAATATTAATAATAATTTATCAAAGTATTTCAATTCCCTTTTATAAATTTTGCAATGTTTAATTATACAGGAGTGATTATGTTGTGTTATCATATTTCAACAAAATATTAAAAATTGGTGAGGGCAACCATTATATCACTCAAACCAAATTGCAAGTTTAATTTCTTTTTAAATTAATTTGTATAATTATGTTTCTATATATATTATCAATACTTTTAAAATACATCATTTGTAACATTTGTTCGGCCGCGAACCGAAGCCTTTGTCGCGATTAAGGAATTTACAACAGGGTTCAAGTGGTTCAGCGCGCGGACTGCTGTGAGTAGTTTATACCTCGAAATACGGGTCACCGAGGACCCTTTTGTCTCTCAAATCCTGTCCGAACCAGTCTTACTGTAAACACGTGCGTGCCATAAATCAGCTAACAGCTGTACCTCTCTTTTTAAACAGTATTAACGAATGAAAACATAGAGTGTTTCTTAACTGTCGCCTTCGGAAACGCGAGGGTATTTAGGCGATTTTTCGTACAAAGAAGAGTCAGTCGAACGTTAAAGCTTGCACGGTTCGGATCGAGAATCAAAAAGTCAATCGTATGTTAGAAGGTTCCGCGTAACGCAACGTAGCATAACCAATGCAGGGTGGTTCGGAAATCATTCACAACACCATTCGAGCGGGACCCTGCACTCCTCGAATGGGCTATGGTAGGGTGGTAAGATCATACATACATACTGTTCGGGTGAGTCCTACACTCCTTGAATGGGCCATGGTAGGGTGGTGAGATCATACATTACACACTGTTCGGGTGAGTCCTACACTCCTCGAATGGGCCACGGTAGGGTGGTAAAATCATACATTGCAACATTATTCGAGTGAGTCCTACACTCCTCGAATAGATCATCGTGAATAATCTCACGAAACGTGAATTATCACGCAAATCGAACAACATTGAGCGAGACTCTGTTCTCTTCAATCAATCCGCAATCAACTCAACCATATACACAACGCATACATACTCGTACACACTTTCACCGTAGAATCGTTAACGAATACATATTTTTGTAAGGGGTTTTTTATGCCGCAAGGCTTTTTCCCCTAATTCGAATCACTCGAGCCAATAAACTATCAAGATTTTTGAGGCTCAATTATGACTAAACAATTTTTATTTACCCTCTTCCTCAATCAAATACATCCATTCCTTTGAAACACGAAATTTCTCCATGTTGGAAAGATTTCGACGATACGACATTATTTAAAAGTTGTAGAGCTTTATGTTTCACGGGAATATTGTGGTATTTACAACAATATTGGTAAGTAAACTGTTCATAAAATAACTGAAATGTGTACTAACACATAAAATATTAATATATAAAATATTTGATTTTTAGTATTATTAATGTATTTATAATATTATATTATGTACATTCAAATGATAAATTATAAAATAAGAGTTATTAATCACTATATATATTGAATTATTCTATTATATTTATGACTATTTCTAAAGTTAATTCTCACAATGTCTATATGGGAGACTTTTCAAAGCCAAATGTAGCATATTCATTAGGTTTCTTTGGTCCCGTAATCTTGGGAAATTCTGGAGTTCCTGGGAATACAGTCTCACGGTCTCTCATTACTCTCCAACCAGATTGACGCATCCAGGTCTAACAGAAGGATTCATGAGTTTTGTATTATACTTACTATTAAAATGTTATACCTTTAATGCATAGTAAAGCAAATTAATACATACTGCTGTATTATATCTGTAGTAATACCATCCACCATAAATCACAAAAATACCAATTATAGACCTTCCTAATAAAGTACGTATAGCATATGCAGCACAATCACCCTACAAATAAATATATTGTATAACATTAAAAAAAATATTTTATAATATTAATTTGTTCTCTTATGTATTTCTACAAATTCTCTTACCACCATAGGAGTTATTGCACTTTCAAATTTATTTAAAGGTGCCATGTATAATCTTCTTAAAGGATTATAATATTCTTTATTAAAATTTTTGGGTATTATTGGTTCCTCTGGTGCTAGTTCCAGACTTTTGAGAAATTTTGCTCTATATGCACGTTCTTCATCTGTCATGCCAATTAAACGTTCTCTTTCTCTGGCCATACGGCCACCAAGTGTAACTACAGTTACACCACCGCTGTTAGAAGATGCCATTGTAAATGATTTCTGTAAAAGGTATAAATATTAAGTGACAATGAATATATATAATATGATACTGAATATAAGAATGTATTTATATATCTATATGTTTACAAATTGCAAGTATGTTATTAGAATATAAAATATTAAAACATATTTATAACCTATATGTAACTTTAGTATTGACAATAAAAATAATAATAGTACAAAACGATAACTTTTTAGATATAATACATTACTAGACATATAAAATATATCATCGTAATTAACTACACTTAAAAATTTTTTTAAACAAACCTTTGTCGTTCTATAGAGGACTTCAAATGTTACGTCACAAAATTATGAGAATGAATTGTCCACATAACCTCTATACAAAGTAGAGCCATCTAACATTTTGAGATATTTTTGAAATTGTCGACTATACCCACTGGCGATACTTCGTGCCGGTTCTTTTGATATTAGTGTTTAAAATCACATAGCATACGGCTATGTTCTTGATTGCATCAACACATTACTATTTGAATTTAAAAAACGGAGGACATTTTAAGACAATTTTTATATTATACAATTAATCATAATTCATTTTTCTTTAAATAAATATTATAAATGTATAGTATTAAATTAATTATTTCTTGTACCATGCATATAGATTAGCAATTAGCAATTATATAGATTAGCAATTATATGTGTTGAAAGATAAAATAAATTATTGTTAACCAGGAAAAATAATAAATGTTAAATTCGTAAATTCTCAGATTTCGAAATTTAATAATTTTGATCCATAATAAGTACATAAGTTTCAGTTGTAACATGTGCAGACATCAACCATACAATTAATTTTTTCACATATGTGCCATAAAATTAAAAAAATAATAGCTATTTTAGAAAAGGAAAGAAATTAGACATATAGATAGTAATACCCGTATAATAAAGTTTTACAAAAATTTTAAAAGATTTTGTTTACAACGTTGATAATAATAACAATTATTACTGTTATAAAAAAATTCTACAATTTAATTTTATTTTTACAATATTATATGTAATATAAATATGAGTATTTTCCGTAAATTATATTATGTCGATCTAATCTTTGCGTAGTATATTTTGTATTGCATTTTTCGCTTTTTGTACACCAAGACGAAATTGTCCGTATTCTGGACGAATTCTCATTCCACGGTAATAATACACAAGACTCATTTCAAAATCGCCGAGATGATACAATGCTTCCGCTTTGCAATGTATTGCTTTAGCCATATTAGCATTTTTTAATTTATGTTGTAATGCATTCTCAGCATCTTGTAATGCTTTCTCAGCCTCTCCGAGAAGAAGATGACACTTACTTCTTGCAATTAACGCGTTGTTGTCATTTGGTTCCAATTCCAAAGCCTAATAAGAAAAGAACACATAATATATATATAATATAATTGGACCACATGCATATACAAGTATTTTATATTCAGTACTGAATTTTAATGTTATAAAAATTACTTATAATAGTGTTTACAGAAATGCTTTTCGTATAAATGCATCTTAAAAATTTTTAATTTACTACTACTTTTGAATCGAAAAATTTTATATCTTTTAATGTCATAATGGTAATTATTTATACAAAAGGTAACATCATTGTTGTACAATATGTATTTAACAGAATACAGCATAGCAAGTATGTATTTCGATTTTTTCATTGTAAATTCACAATTTAAAAATAGCTAAGTTCGATTTGAAAATTATGTATAGTTTATAAAGAAACAATATTTAATGGTATCATGTATGTCATATTTTATTTAAAAAGCTTGATTTTGATTAAAGGTAATCATTTCCTATTGTCCTACATTTTACTTAAAAAAAAAAATAATAAGAAATTTCAGAATTCTCAAGTTTTCAAATTTTCAAATTTCTATGACATCAAATTTTTGAATTTCCAAATTTCCAAAAATTCAAATTTTCGAATTCCTAAATTTCCAAACTTGCCAATATTCAAATCTAAAAAATTTTAAATTTTCAAATTCAAATTTCTAAATTATCAAATTTCCAAATACACTGCTCAAAAGAAATATGGCATAGAAAAATTTTAGGCAAAAATTGGCCAAATTCGACTGATGATAACTCCGTGAAAAATCATCGCAAAGTTATGCTCTTTTTTTTAAATTAAAGCTTGAGATCTCTACTTTAAGACCCTGTAGTTTGATTTTAGATTTGATGCATCCCTACCACAATAACACCGTAAATGTGAGGTCATGTTTGCAATATTGAAAATTACAAAGTTTGACGAAATGCATGGACTTGCCACATTTTTTTGGGGCGATACTGTTTACAGCAGCATAAAGTACAAACCTTTATCTTTAATTTCCAGTATGTGAAAAACCGCTACCATTTTTTTCTGCAAAGATACAGAACTTTAAAGAAACCCTTGCATTTATGGCATATACCGCCGCCATTAGCATTACCCGATGTGCAGGTCGGAGAGGTTGCTGGACAGATTTTGCACATTATATGGCTCTGACAGGAGCCTTTTCTATGTGTATTTGTGTATGAGAATCTGTGTGTGTGTATGAATTATCGTCGAGAAGCCTCGTTGAGAATCATTCTCGAATTTTGCAGTCCCAATTCAATTTGATTGCTTCCATATTCTGCAGTAAGTCCAAATTTGAACCCTATAGAAATTTAACAAGACAACCTACCAATCTGTAAGATCTATCGCAAGTCTTAACTGAAATTTGGAATGACATTCCACAGGAAGAAATTAGGGCTTGCATTAACATGAGTAATCGACTGCAAGGGATAATTCAACAACGCGGTGGAAACACGCGTTATTAGAATTCAAACATACAGACACACAGATACTCACACACAAATACACACAAAGAAAGGCTCTTGTCAGAGGCATATGATGCACAAAATCTGTCCAGCAACCTCTCCGAGGTGCATATCGGGTAATGCTAATGCCGGCGGTATATGCCATAAATGCAAGGGTTTCTTTAAAGTTCTGTATCTTTGCAGAAAAAAATGGTAGCGGTTTTTCACATACCGGAAATTAAAGATAAAGGTTTGTACTTTATGCTGCTGTAAACAGTATCGCCCCAAAAAAATGTGGCAAGTCCATGCATTTCGTCAAACTTTGTAATTTTCAATATTGCAAACATGACCTCACATTTACGGTGTTATTGTGGTAGGGATGTATCAAATCTAAAATCAAACTACAGGGTCTTAAAGTAGAGATCTCAAGCTTTAATTTAAAAAAAAGAGCATAACTTTGCGATGATTTTTCACGGAGTTATCATCGGTCAAATTTGGCCAATTTTTGCCTAAATTTTTTCTATGCCATATTTCTTTTGAGCAGTGTACTTAAATTCTTTAATTTTCATATTTCTAAATCCTTAAATTACAAAATCATAAACTTTCTAAATCTTCAACATCAAAAATGTTCAAATTCCCAAATATACAAATTTCTATATTTTCAAGTTCCCAATTCTGATATTTACAATTTCGAAATCCCTCATTCTCCAGATTTCTATATTCCCAAATGTTTGATACAATAACCTATACAGTGGAGTCCGAACATGAACCCAAGGACGCATAGCATAATCATAACGCATGAGCATAAAACGCATGGCAATATAAAGCATTGTTATCTAAATGTAGCCCATTACAGATAAAAATTCTAGTTACATCAATGATTGACTTACTTGTAAGGCAGTGCAACCGAAATAAGAAGAATATATTTTAAATTAAAAATGAACTAAATAAGAAAACAAAATGCATTATCGACTATAAGTCATTTCGATTTTAGGAGGAACACAACTAATTAGAAGATGTGAACAATAAAAACAAGTTGAAGAAACGTGAACCTTATTAATACAATTCATTGCGATTTTAACATCCCCGAGGCGCATTTCACGCAATCCTAGGGCTAACACAGCGGTCGGTTCAGTGTCTTCGGCAAATTTTAAATTTCGATCTTGCTTCTGTTTCATTTTCAGTGATTGTTTGATATCTTTGGTACCCATGTTTACCGCCGCAGCTCGATCTTTGTCCGTATACACTTCTTCGTGACGGCGAACACCATTGTCCTGTCGGCGTCATTTCTTCTTCTTCTGAATTTTCATTTCTGTCTCGACGGACGTTTTATTAGAGTCTTTCTTTTGCTCCTTCTTGTCGTTTTTCTTCTTCCTCTTTTTGTCGCTAACTTGACTTTCTTTATTGACATCCTCGGAGGATGTCGTAGCGAGACAGATGCCCAAAGAGGGAGACTGATCGTTCAAATTTTCTGGTTCTTCGGTTTGCTTCGAACTCGAAGGACCCTCAACAGGTGCTCGCACGTAACTTTGCAAGAGATCATGATGATGAAGAGCCGGATTCAATATGCTCATAATC
The DNA here is from genome assembly GCF_050947335.1 of Megachile rotundata. Classification (NCBI taxonomy): domain Eukaryota; kingdom Metazoa; phylum Arthropoda; class Insecta; order Hymenoptera; family Megachilidae; genus Megachile; species Megachile rotundata. The sequence goes on along the minus strand of NC_134991.1, from coordinate 5,209,775 downwards.
TTAGTATTAATGGCGTCTGTGACTGTCGATTCTGACGCTACTTCGGTCATTGTGTAAAATTTCTTGTACTTTTAATTCAAAATTGATGTTCACTTTTTCGGTGAAAGCGAATTTTAGTTTACGCAAACAATGTGATAGGAGAATAAAAAGAAATAAATGTGTTTATATCGATTCTATATATATTTGATAATATAATGTGTACGATTTTTTTTAAATTTAAATTTAGATTAGTTTAATTTAAAGTTGCTGTAGTATGAAAATCACTGGTACTTTTTACAACGAAAAATTAAAAGGAAACACTTATCGCGTTTTATTCACAAGACTGTAAGGTACTTTTGTGTTTTGCGTGCGGAATAAACGTGTTGTTATCGACACCTTCGTCAGATGGGTTGTTTCCTTAGAAACAGTCAACAATGCGGGCATATTTAGCACAAAATCGTTGATCATACGTGTATAATATAATTTTAAACGGTTATTATTAGTTGTTGGAGGATTGGTTGGGTTATTGGTATAATTTGATAGTTGATCATAAATAAAGAGTAACTATAAATAATTTAAAAAGGTATTAAATCTCTAATATATTTTGTTAACAAAAATTCACAAAAATATTCTAAGAAGTTAATAAAGTAGCAGGTAAAAGCACAGTTTTTGTGTTTTGGTTACAAAATTTATTTGCTTTGAATTCAGGGTAAAATTTGATTCTTGTAGATTTATGTATTTGATTATGTATACAAAGTTGTATTAATTTATAATTTTACGAAATTGCAAAAATTGTAAAGAAACAATGAAAAGTATGAGTAAATTTTCCGAAACTTATTATATCTAAAATAAATATTTTAGATATGTAATAAATATTTGTTTACTTTGTTAACAAATACAAAGTCTTAATAAAACTACTTGCATTAAGTTAAATATTATTAAAAAAGAAATTTTGCTTTTGTAACGAAAGTAGTAATAAATTTTCTATTTCTATTGTTTCATCGTTTTTTTAATTACTAAGTTATATAAAGAATGTATTTATTGAAAAATGTAAGCGTTGTACGAATAAAAGTATTTTTTATCAAAGAATAGTTATGAAGTGGTGTATCACAAAATCTGGAGAGCATATTTGTTGCAGTTATTGGTATATTTGAATAACAGAGTAATTCATTAATAAAGTTATTAATATGTAACATTTCGACTTCAAGGGAGAACTCCAATCAACAGGTCGAAGAAATCAATGATCGTGAGTTTATTACATAGTGTATAATGAAGATCCATTGTGTACATTAAACTGAATAGTAATTAGAACTTTCTTCTAAATTAGCATTCAGGATAATTCAAAACGATTTAAATTATTTTCATTCCGATGCAAAAATTTACATAAATATTTTCATATTTACAACTTTATTCATTAATTTTGTTAATTTTACAAGTTTTACTACGATTTGAAGTTAATTATTTCCATACATTTTTAAGAAAAGAAAATATTATTATTGTTCTGATTGTGAATAAATAACATAGCCTACTAAAACCTTAAAAACTTGCATGCCTTATATTTATTTAAATGATTTTTTCACTAATTGTTATTTGTAGCTTATTAATATTTTCTTTTCTGTTTATAAGAATTAAAAAATATCGTCAAAGTTTCACCGTTTGGTTTCCAAAACCAACTCGAAGTTTTTTTATGATTATCGAAAATTAAATTTACAAAATTTAGTTAAATTATTTCATTGTATTAATAAAGTTTATGCCAATCAATAAAGTAATCATGTTCATTATATTGATAGGTTGAGTTGATGAAAGAAAAAGAAACTTTATAGAAACTATCAATTAAATAAGGAATTAGCGATAAATATGTAATGATCAATTTATTAAAATATGATATACAATGTACAATAAAAGCTAAAAATACAAAAAATTATATTTAATATTCATAAATTTTAAATTTACGATTTAGGTACATCGTGTCAGTAAGATTTATTTATTGATTATTTTTACACTAACAGAATTAACCTTAAATTATTGAAAACGATAAATTAAGATAAATTTTTAATGACAACGTGAAAAATAAAAATAATGTTCGGTGCAAAATATATATAATGAATATTATTAATTAACAGTTAAGCTTTATTTGTTTATAACTTACTTTATCATACAGATACATTGCTTTATAATAATTTTCGTTTTTTACGTGAGCCATCGCTTCATTTACTAACAATTTCTTTTGAAACGAAACACATTTTATTTGCGATTTTGTTTTCCGATTTACCATATTTAATCAAAACCTATAATATATTTCATCATGTTGAATGTTAAATTAGTTCTAATACTTTACAAGATATTATTTATATCGTAATATACAAGAAGATATTAAGGAAATATTTGACGAATTGCATAAATAATTTAGTAAATAAACAACAATTTTTGTTTATCAAAAATCGCATATCATACTAGTAATATAATTATATAGCAAATTTAATCAATTTCATGAAACAATTTCTATTTGTAAATTTGGTAAGAAATATTTAATTGGGTGAAGATAGAAATAATATTATACAGGGTGTATAAAAAAGGTCGGAAGCCTTGAATATTTCGAAAAATATAAGTTTTATCAAAAAATGTTTCAGACAAAAGTTGTAGGGTTTAAAAAGTTCTATTTACTGGAAATATCATTTTGACCTTGAAGAGTCACTGGAAGGTCATAACTAAAAAAAAAATTAATATAAAAATCATTTATTATAATGTTTTGAAAAGATCTCGAGATAAGCTACAATAATATGCATAAAAAATAGGGGGTTCTATTTAAAAAAATTGAAGTGACCTTCACGTGACCTTATTTTACGTGAAAACTTATATTTTTCGAAATATTCAAGGCTTCCGACCTTTTTTATACACCCTGTATGTGCAAAAAACAATTAGCAACTGAAAATTCACTAATAACTACTGTTCTAAAAATTATTATAAATACAAATAACTACAGGCTACAACAGTTGTAAAAATTATATATCAAAGTTAATTATTTTTAATAAACGTTTAAATTCCAAATATTACAGTACATTTTAACAAAAAATTTCGAATTTTATATTTTTCGATTGATGAAGTTTGCACTTCAGCAATTAATTTAATTTTAATTAATAGTTACAAACGGGAATAATAATTAATCTACGCAATAATTAATAATAACATTTTTTTATTAATAACAATTATTTAATATATTACTTACCCAGTGACGCTAGTTCTCGTGTCAAAAAGTAATTCAACTAGACATATTTTTATATTCCGCTGTTTCGACCTTTACGAAAAGTCTTTAGGCTATCAGATATCATAACTTTCTTGTACTATCTTTACGATCAGAACTTTTCTGTCCATACTTTTTATACTGTCTCCCTACTCCAGGTAATCAGGACTAATCAATATGACAGTAGTAACAGGGGACAAAGATAACGGATTTCTTTTGTGACTTCTTTCTATGTTGGCCTACCTTGATGTAAATGTCAATAAAGAAATTGATCATATTACATTTTAAGGTATACATATATCTATCATGTGCATACAATTCAACTATGCCTCCAAAATTAAATTAGAATTCATACTAACAATAGAACAAAACTTTTAGAAGTTTTAAATTTTCTCTTTTACTAAAAACATTTAAAGATACGAGTAAATATCATTTATTTATGTAATTGTTGGTGTATTTTCACATTTTAAAATTACTCTAATCGATTTAAATATTTTTAAAAATAATTTTAACATTCAAACAGAGTCATTACTACAGTTTGCGAGTCCAGGATAAAAATTGATATTATTTTTTTATATGATATACGGTACGCGTCGATAGGTGTAAATTGCTTCTTTATATTGTTACGGATGAGGGTAAATGTTGATATAAAAAAAAATACTCTTATGCGATGCTTGAAAGTTTGTAAGGTTGAAAATTTATGATTTTGAAAATTTCTAATACTTACATTTAAAATTAAAAATTTTCTAAATATGAAAACAGATTTCATGAATTTGAAAATTTAGGAGATTTTCCGTCACAATGCGAATTTTCAAAAAAGTTAGAAAAATCAGCTTTACCTATTCTTGACACATGAAATGAACGAACATTATCGTTGAATAATTTATTCATTATTATATATTGCATAATTATAGCATATATCAATGTTACTATTTTAATTGAATTATAAAAAAATCAATAATGATCAATAACGAAGGTTAATTGGTTGTCAGTGAACAACTGCTGACATCAAAAAGTTTGATAGGCTTCCAATCAGTAAACTGTTAATTTAGCTAAAGAAAATAATTCATATGTACTCATATACTTAATTATCTTTACTCAAGTAAAAATGATGTTTCTATAATTCATTATTGATTGATTGATTGATTGATTCTTGTTGCGGACGTCGGCTACTATGGACATTAACCCGAATTCATTATTGCTTAGGTTGTTGTAATTAAATTTTTTAATATTTATTACATAAATATTGATTAACACAAAAGAAATTGTTCAGAATCTTAAACAGATTCTATGTTTTTCTTTCAGATACTTATGCTTAAATAGATATGATTAAATAAACCGAATTCCATAAGGAATTTAAAGATAATTTACTAATCAGCTTAAGTTCCCCTTTTCTATATTTATTTATAAAAAAATATTAAGTAGTCATTTTCTTACATAAAAGTATATTTACGTACACAGTAAATCAATTTTGTTTTTTTCCTGATTCTTTTTTTACAAACTTAAAAATGTCATGAAATTAAGTTATTTAAATACAAAAATTATATTTTAATTTTGATAAGAAGAGAACATTTTTTTTACACGAATAAGCAAAAACTTCATGTAAAATATAAAAATTAAAAATTTGACAATTCTCAAGTTGTTAATTATAATAAATTGTATACCTATATTTAACAATATACTACATAACTGTATACACTTTTATACAGATAATTATTTTATTTACAGTAAATTACATGTTTTTCTTCTTACTAATGTAATTATTCTAGTTTATTCTACATGTAATTATGTGCAACAGATGTTGAAAACACATTATTGTGGAGGTTTCCAAGGTTCGATTTTTGGTTTCGTAGTACTATAAGGCATGTAAGCTTCATAAGTTCCAGTCATATTTTCTTTATGATCTGCCATCCATTTATGTTTTGGACGTCCTGGATCTTGGTGTGGAAGTAAATCTGTTTTATAATGTAACCATCCAAACCATTCTGCTGGAACTTGAGAACCATCGTATTCCATACCTACTCTCTCTGAATATACAACCCATCTGTTACTACCTAAAAACAAGAAACTCGATTATATCTTCGATAACTCTCCAACTTAATTTGCCTTTCGGTACCAAATTGACACACCAGTAAAAAATTAATATAGTGACAAAATAAACAATTAAACTTAAATAATCATTTATCGAACATAAAAAGAGCGGCATATCTAAATATTTAAATATAAGATTTTGCACGTTACTCTAAAAACGATTAATCACTATGTAATGTGCATGCTTCTTCATCACTGTGTATATTTATGTTTAATTACTTTTTACTATGTGTAACATATTTTAAATATATGTATAAAGTAAAATGATGTAAGGAATAAATCTTATATGTTGCATATTTTTCTTTCATGTTCATTGCCAATAAAATAACGTTATATTTATAATAGTGTTATAATTATGATAGAAGAAATACTACATATTTTCTAAATGTCAGATTTTTAAACATTTCATTTATTTTGAACATAAAATGAACTTGATTTTCTAGCTTACCATAGAAATATGAGTTATTTTCATAATATTTATTTCCATATTTATCCTCGCCTACTAGAGTTCCACTTTTCAACTCATCCATTCTAAAACATTAGGAATATTACAGTATTAAAATTATTATAAAAATTAAATACTTATTTTATTATTGTACTGAAATATTTAAATAAATAGTAGCAACTTTATTCTATTATTAGGTTTGTCAGCACAGCACAAAATTATAGTTAAAATAGTAAAACAGTACTAATCATATTTTGTTCATATTATGTATTTAATAATATAATTACCTGTACAGAGTACGCATAGAATTAATGAGACCTCCATTTTCCTTTATTATTTCAAATAATTTTACAACTTTATCCAGCCCTAACCACCTCGCCATGTTTGTTGCTATATAAAACCATCAAACATGTCTACAATTGCATAACCTTATAGAATTTGTACTTCAACATTAAATTATAATCATATATTATTTATGAAAAATGGATATATTTTTGAAAAACATTATGCTTTGTGACAACCAATTTTATAAAATTTGAAAATAGTCCAAATTTAATTTTGATTCAATTGAAATTAATTTTGCTTATATTTTTCGATTTAAATAAATTTTATATGTTTTTTTTATGTTAATATTAAAAATAAAAATAATAAATTTACAAATATTTTCAGTAAATTTTAATATTTTGGAAATGGATCGCATTTATGAAAACTAACCTGCAAACTGTTGCGCGGGAATATTTAAATGTTGAATTTTTCTTTCATTTCACTCATAAAAATGGTAAAAATAAATTTATTTTAATAAAGACTGTTATTTATAATATTAGTATAAATAAAATTAAATATACTCTTCACTTCTCGTAACGATAATTTAACACCTTTTATTTATAATAATAAGTCTTACAGTAATTATTAGCTTTATAATAATAAATCATTTTACGTTTAACGCGTATTCAAATTTTTTTGAATCATTTATATATTTTTCAAAATGTTATAAGCGAAATTAAAATTTTAAAAGATAATTTTAAAGTAACAATATATAATTTTAAAGTATTAGTTTCGTGTACACAAGCTTCCAAGCTATATTAATTGATTTGTAATAATTATTAGAGACAAAAATATTAATGCTAAATATTACCATTGACTACTATTAATAAAATTGTTTAACAACATTTATATTTTAATCTGTGAAAAATATATGTATAGTTAACAATAAATTTAACAATAAATTTATTGAAATAGCTCCAAAAATTATAATTACATAATCCTAGAATTTTTTGAAATTATACCAAAATTGTCATATAATCTAAAAATTATATCGATGAAGTTATCAATATACTGTCACTTGAAAATAGTAAAAAATATTATATTTTTTGAAATGGAAAATAAATGAGGTACAATGGTAGTAACTGTGATGCAAAATCTAACCTTTAATCATGACGTTTATTTGCAAGAAATGGTAAAAAACTACTTGAAGACAAAATATACTCGCGAAGATATATGCAATCATTGTATTCGATTATCGCGTAGACGTTCGTACATAGGGTCAAGGTTTAATAATATCGTGCATTGATCAGAATATCATTAAGTTAATTATTAATCCAGTTTCATAGAATGTATAATTTTCCAACATGCTACGATACTAATTCTATTCAATTTCTATTAAATTTCAATTTTCTCTCGAAACGGTTGAAACCTACGTAGTTTAACTTGATTGAATAAATATTAAGAAATTTTTAGCAATGTTAGTAAAAGTAATGCGCGAGAAATAAAAAAGATACCAAAATTTTCTAATGACAATGAATGTTAAAAAGTTGAAAAATTACGTTGACCTATCTAAATATTTAAAAATAATAAAAACAGAAAAACACGGAGAAAGTTTTTGAATAAAAAGACGTTTAATTGACACATAGATTTCTCTTCGACAGAAATTACAAATTGTAGCTATTAGCCATATTTAAATTTTAATCATGATCATAGTAAATTTAAAATTATCATTCTTTTATTTTATAGGAAGTTTGAATATTTTAAAAGTTTCATAATGACTGATGAAAATAATAATATAATGATTTTTAAATACCTTAAGTTTCTGTTTTTATAAATATTCGAAAATCATTAGTATTTATTTGATTGAATAATCTGTATTTATATAATTATGTTATATTATAAATTTTCTAGAAAATCAAAAAAACACAATGTCGGAACCATTAATCATTTTAATCTAATTATCCACGATATTAAGTAATATAAACGGGAATACAAAATAAAAAACCAGTATGCATACAAAAACAGTTCAGAAGCGAAAAAGTGAAGGTGCCAGAAACAGTTTGAAAGAAGAAGAATCGGATGAAAAGGAAGAACAAAATAACAAAAATGAGAATGAGCCGGCAGACGAAAAACCAAAAACCAATAAAAAAGCAACTACAGATTTACGAAAATTGCTGTTTGCTAGCATCGATCCTAATCATAGACTTTTAATGTGGTGGGAAACGGAACATGTTAGATATGCGTTAGTTATCATTTTTAAAAATTTACATACTTAAAAATACTAAAATCCTCAAATTCCCTTTACAAAGTCTTCGAATTCTTAAATTCCTAAATTTTCAAATGATCAAATATTTGAATTCTCGAGTTTATAAACTTTTAAATTTCAAAACTTACAAACACACTTTTCAAAATTCCAAATTGAGGAATATTCATACTTTCAAACTTCCAAAGTCAAAAATTCCCAAATTTAAAAATTTTCAAATTCTGAAATTCCAAAATATAAAACTTCTCAAAATAATTTATAACATATTTCACAAATATCAACGATAAAAAATTAAATATCCGAAAGTAAAATGAATCCAATATTGCAACCGTTATTTTAATGATACCGGAATATTTATTTTAGTTATTTTTTCCAGAATAAATTACCCTCCGGTAAAATCGCGGTTGGAGAAAGTAATGGGAAGTCATGTGGTTCGACTAACGGATTATCAGTACATGAAAAAACTTGCAGCCAATCTCCATGAAGATCATTTAGAGCAACAGAGAACTCGTATCGAGGGAAGAAAGTTGGCGCCTCCTTCCATTATTAAACGTTTATTAGAAATATCTAATAAATCGTTATGTGAGGTGATAAGGGATAACAAACGTAATAAAATTAAAATGTATATGTGAACCGGAGTGTTAGAACTATTCTATTAAATGTGAGATAATATAAGATAGAAGTTGAATATAACTTATAATTATGTACTGGAAATTTAATCGCTGCAAATAAAGTAACTGATTTATAAAACAAGCAATGACTGCGTTACCCAATAAACTTCATTATCTTTGTCACATAACTTTTCTAATTTAAAGAAAAAATAGATTTTTCAACTTTTAAAAGTGATAGTGACCAGAAAGTAGCAGTGAATAAAGTATTATTACAAGAAAGTTCTTGCTAAAAGATTGACAATGCTGTGAGTTTTAAAATAATTAGTATAAAAAAGCCTTTAACGAGGATGTTCAAGATATAAAACTAATCTGACCATTTTCAATATTTAGGTAAAAATATGTATAATAGTAACTAAGTTTCAGTAATGTTCGTACATTGCTCTGATGCATTTACATCACGAAACAGAAATTATGCAAATTACTACCTATTTAGCGATAATTGTTTTGTATGGAGGTTTTTATTCCATTTTTAGAACTCGTGAAATGATCGAGATAATTATTGTACTGGAACAAAACCAAAAATAAAACATAAAATATAATCACGAATACTACTTGGATAAAAATATGTCCGGTTTGTTAAATAATTTCCAACAAGCTGTATTTTCATGTGAACCATCATTCCCATGGACGAGAGAGAGGACATACAAAAAATCCTTATGCAAATGTGGCTAATAATTTTACGGAAAGTCAAAAGTAACCAGAAATAGTTAGATACTGCTACAAGCTACTGGTTTGAACCAGAAGAGAGACTAACTTACTACAGAAAGTATCCTGTGAAGTATAGTTATTCGCAAATATTACATTATGTATTAGTTTCATAATAAAACTAATTATTAGAAAATTTATACCTTAGAAAATTCTATACGAAAAATGTACTATAAGATTTATTCATGGGAGTAACCATTTTCTTCTACGATTCCTTACAAATCTTCAACTTTCATAAATATTTCAAAATGTACAGTATTAATTGCAATTGATCGGTCATTTATTATAAAAATAATTTTAAAGATTTTATGATTCGAGATACTACATACACGATATCATGTAATTAATATCTTAATAAAAAATGAGGTAATTCTGTAATAAAAAATAAGACGAAAATCTAAAATAATATTTTTTATACAAGTCTTTAATAAGTCTGAATATTTACGAATTCAGTACATTTTTTGAACATCATTGTGTTCGATTATTGTTCAATTTCATTGGTACCCATTACTTGAACAAATAGGTTGTAAAAAATTCATAAGTAACATTATATAATTAACATTTGCGACACAGCATTTATTCTCGCTTCAAAAGAAAACATATGACAGCAAGAAACGTTCGATAAAAATAGAAACACACTAGTCAAGTCTACTATATCATTAAAATAATTAGAGAGACCCAACGTATGCGTCAATAGCAGCGAAAGTGTTAATTACACTTTTTTAAAATATCCTTGATAGTTTTATAGAACTGACCATTTGTTCTTCGACAAATGTACAATTCCTGTACATTGCGCATGCGTTTATATTTTGCGATATAAATTTTATGAAACGCTCTTTTTCCATTTTTTGTCAAAGTCAGATTTCTCAATGACGATTTTTTCTTTAACTGGAATTTCTACATATATATCGTTATTGATCCCGTGATTCACTGTTTCTACAATTTCTACTTCTGTAAGTATAAAATTATTAGAAAGCATAAATTGTAATATGTGTATCATTTATAACACTATAAAATTAAGTTTATTCTTATATTTATTCATTTTACCTGCAGTTTCCTCCTGCCATGGTACGGAAGTTTTCCACGAGTTGAATAAATTTAAAGGAATTTTTATCTTGGGCTCGGGAACATATTTGTATCCATAATCTGACCATCCAAGAGTCTCAAGATGATGGCTAAAAATGATTCTTTTGTTATTAAATAATATCGCGTCATTTTGTAAGGTCATTTAATAATTTTCTAAAAGATAACAAAATAAAATTGTGCCGACCGTCATTTATCTGATACATGTCTTACTATAAATGAGATCAGATAATGTTACATTGAAAATTTACTAGTGTCGATTGCAATTATTGTAAACAATTATTGTTAAACATTGTTAATTGTTTATTATTACGACACGTATTATAAATTCCGGCCATCGTAAAGAGATAACACTCACTGACAATAAAAATCTTTTAATTCTCAATGTTTGTTTTCAGTGCATAAAAAGAAAACTTCATATGGTGGCATAATCACTGGTTTCATTTAAATGAATGTACATATATAACTTCATTAAAATTTCAAATGTCAAGTTTGCTCTAAGCTTAATATAAGTAGGTGTACAGAATGTTACAACGCTAGCGATCAGAACGTTATTCTATTCTTTTTAAATAACTATTTAGTGACAATTTTAAATGTATAATATAATTTGAACTTGTATCTAATGTCTGATATAAATTGACAGCTGTAGAGATGATCTAAAATCAAAATAGCAGTGTTAAATTTAACAAAATTGTATACATTGTGTACACAATTTTTTTATGATACAGCAAATTTATATACAAGCTCCATTGCAACGTGTAACTAAGTTATATTCCACAAAAATGTGTACAATGAAATATGATCGATTTAAACTTATTATTTTATGACATGAATTTTATGATAAAATACTAAAAGCTGGCTTAATTATATATGATAGTAAGTCGATAGCTGATTAAAAATAAGTAAAGTAAAAATAAAACTAGTATACATAAAAGAAATTTGAGCATTTACTACATAGTTTTTTTGAAAATCAGTGATAAAATTGCCAGCAAGGTAGTAGTACTCATTTGAGGCAAATAACTAATTATATTGATAGTAAAATTAAAAGTTAACTACAGTTTCAGCTAATGAAGAGAACACGAAATTTATCATATTAATATTTGTAATAAAGTAACTGTTTCATAAACTATAGCTCGTATTCACCGTGTGAACAGTAAAATCAACCCCACTCAATTACATTGTTTCTTACAAAAATGTTTATAATTTAACATGTTCCATTTTTTGCATGCATTATACGTCGAAATTTCTTCTTAAAAAATGCTATTTATTGTTTCAAATTCTTTGTTTATGAATTCCTCGAGGGTGGCTTTAAAAGCACTAGCGAAATTGTATGCACTTACATTATATTTACGATTTATGTGTTGCAAACTATGTATATTAAAACACAATCGATTTCTTGCAATTGTGAAACTTCTATAAACTTTCTTATAGTGTATAGTTATGTATATTCTTGTTAACTAAAGAAATGTATCTACTGTTGAGGTAAAACGTCCAAAAATTTTGTTCGTACTAATTTACAATATCAAAAATGATAAATTTACTTCGAAATATCCATTTCTTTCGTCAATTATTACAAGTCTTTAGAACGTCTTTGAATCTTATTTACTTATGAGAAATTATTTTTTATTGTTAGGACGAAAAACTTTTATTTTTGCTGAATTTGTCGATGTCTAACTAGTTCTAACTGCAATACTATAAGTGCAAAATTGCTTCATCAAATACATTGTCATAGAAAAAAAACATATGTAATGATGTGACACTAAATAGTAGTCACGAAAATGTAAAAGTGATGGGAGGGCGAGGACCAATTCACAAACAGAAGTCATAATACTACTTCCTCTACTAATTTGTGTAAATTTTAAATAAATAATTCTTTATATTATTGCATTCCATTTTGTTTAAATAATTTCTTTTAATATTATCATTATTGCATTAAAACTTACTTGTAAATATTTTCTAATTCGTATTTTTTGGGTGCTATTGTTGGCGGATCAGATGGCAGTATCACTGGATAATAATGAACGTGATAATGATGTATATCATACGGATTTTTCTTCGCCTCTTTCTTTGCCTTCAGCGAATGTATAAAATCACTCACAACCTTCTTAGGGCTGCAATATAAATCATGAGTGTACTCTCTATTTCTTTGACTAAATACTAAAATTCAATACAAAAACAACGTTCGATGATTTGTGTTATGAAATTAAGTGTAAAAAAACCCTTGAAACATAAATATCATTACAGAACAAATTATATCAGAACAAAACGTAAAAGTACTTACTATTCGAAAAAGAATCCTTCAGATGTAGTAATGAGTAATGCCATTAAAAGTATGGCAACCTGAAAATTATCAAGATTTAATTGCTGAATTACACATTAAATTTAAAGCAATTGTAAAAATAATTTATACGCTAAAGTCGCGAAATATTTGTGTAAAATTGTGTAACTGTTTAAAATTTAAACACTTGATAGTATACTGAAACATCTGATATTAATATTTTAATGTTTATATGAATTATAAAACACATGTGTATTATTATTCTTAAGTATGTAATAACGATTTACTTGTAACAATAATTTCATTTCCATGATGTAATGTTAATCTACAGACTCGGTAGTAAACTGAGAATTTCAATGTACCACCTTTCCTTTATATCTACATACTTGGTTACTCTCTTTTTCACCAGCCTGAAGAGAAATTCCATTTTGTTTCATTTTTCGTGCAATTTCCAGTTAGACCGTCGGCATTACTTATCGATAGATATCATTAACTGATAAAATCCACTTTGACATCCGTTGCATGAAAGAAAATGTCGATAAATGTCAACTTTAAGACTTGGTATATTTCAGAAAACTTTTGTTTATCGTTATAATTATCTGTTTAACTTTTGAAATGCAGTAATGCAATTTGTATTGACAATCAATGATTTTTGTACTTTTTCAACTTTTTATAATTTGGTTAGCAACTATCACTAAAATCAACAAATTGGAAAGAGTTAATTACATAGAAGCAGGAATAAAAATTGATATAATGGATTTATAACTTTATTTTTGGTGAATATTAGATCTAATTATTTGTGTAGACAATTTGTCGTATTATTAATAAATTTCAATAGTTTAAGCTTAACTGCTTAAAGAAAAGCAACAGTTTTCTTTGCAGAAAAGAATTTTAAACGCTTAATATTTTGTTCAACTTTCCTTGTGACGATAAAAACTCCCAAACTCAAGTCCATTTGTATGTTAGTTTAGAACTTTAACTTCTTTATCGTAATAAAAAATTAAAATATAGTATCTTTTTGTTCTTGAAATATATATTAACAACATCCCCATAATTACGACACATATACATAGATTAAACAATAATTAACCCACTAATTGGACGATTTTTCATTAAAAAATAATGTAACTTTTCTTTTACGCTTGTGATAAGATAAGATTGATATTGTCGCAGTACATACAAATATATGCAAATGTATTTTGGTAAATGTAATACTCTCTACTGAAAAACAGGTCAAATGTGTTAATTACTAGATTAATGTGTTAATTACGTTTCAATCGGTAATCGCTTACACCTGTAAGTCTATTTATAGATTCTCAGTACAGAAGGTATTAATATAACATTAAAAAAAAAAAAATATATACTGATCGAATTGAGTAACCTCCTCCTTTTTCGAAGTCGGTTAATAATTTTCGCTATGTCTAGCTGGTTTAATCGATCTTATATCGATAAAAAGGAAATTTAACGACATTCTTCTAGTTGTAAACCAGTAAAGTTATCAACGTCATTCTGCATAGGCATTTGATATATAAAGTAATAGACAGGGGAAAGTACTAACTTTTAAAATTCACATTATACATAAATGTTACTATGATTGTATAAAAACATTTATTGGACACAAACAATTATTCATTTGATCTGTTGATTTCACTCAAATACATTCGTAATTTTTAATAACCCTATGTGACAATAATTTATATTCCTTAAAATAATTATATTAATTAACTGATCGTTTAAGTCCTCAGCAGCAAAACCTAGTTCAATAATGACATTTTAATTAAAGTTAAGTGTACAATTTCTTAAGTGCAAAGATTCCATGTTTTAGAAAAATAATATTTCAAAAACAAAATGTAAGTAGTATTTAGAAAATGAAAAAAATTTTAAATATAAAATTCAGTTGAAATTGTCACTCATCAATGGCCCTCTAATTACAAAGGTAATGTAGACAATTAATTATTATATTAAGTAAGCAATAATTTATTCTTAAAATATAATTTATAACTCTGAATTACGCACAAATTTTAATGAACTTCTACTTCTAAATCATCCACTTAAGGAGCACTTAAAAAAAATAAAATAAATCGAATTCGCGTTGAGTAAACAAAAATTACATTTGTCCTTTCATTTATAAATTATTTTATCCTATTATTAATTGTTCAATCACGTGATAGCTGACATCCATTAAAATACCTGAGTAAATATAGATGTTACCTTACCGATATTAAAATCAAAATATAATACTACTATACTCAAGTGTTACATAAAAATCTAATTTAAAAGTTTTTTTTAAATCTAATTTAAAAGTTCAATTTAGCGATCTTTTCATTTCGTTGTGTACTAGATGATCGTTTATTGTATATATAGCCGTAATTTCAAGAAGAAAACTAGAAGAAAACTAGAGAAAATTAATCTTCTTTATACATCAATCATACGTAGTAAGTTATTGTACAATAAATTCGTTTTTAATAGGATCGTCATAAAGTTTATCAAACTTTCATATAGTACTTCGTCTTCTCTTTTTTGAATTACATAACAAAAGTCGTTTGACGTTTGTAATCAGCATTTCACACCGCGCTCTTGGATGTAGTTAGGGAACATAAATTTAAACTTCCACGTCACTATTTTATTTATGAGAATGTGTTTATATGCTGCGTTAAAACGATCTTTCAGTGGCACTTTTTTACGATTTTCAAATCAATTCATTGAAGAAAGTATTAATCACAGTAAAATAAATCCTTGAATTACAGGTTTACATTTTTAAATTCAAAACAATCAACACACTTTTCTCCACAGATTCACAACTGAAAAGTGCTAAAAAAGTAAAGCGAAAATCTTTTCAAAATGATAGTTCACAGGTGACTTTTCTTTGAAATATGCTGACTTTCCTTTATTCTCTTAGAGAAAGCTTCACGATACGAAGAACGTGAATTTTTTTATGAAGGATCGTTATTTCTAAACCGGTTTTGCTTTTGATTTTTCGTGTACTGCGATTTACTGATCTGTACTTGAAATAGAACTACTTGCTACATACGTACCGCTTTTTACTAGAAAACAGAAAATATAGTTTCAAGTTCTCTAGGTTTTTGAGCAAACAAAAACAAAATTTAACATAAAAATAAGTGCTTGGCAACTACAGAAAACAAATATACTAATTACATAAAATATGCACATTAATTACTTTTAGGAAGTTTTAATTTAATTACATCAATTTTCAATAAGTAAAAAAATGTTAAATATAATAGAAAAAATAATAAGAATGTTAATATTTTATAAAAATATCAATTTAATTAGTGACTAAAATTGAACTCACAATTAAGGAATTAATTGTAATTAATGTGATCTTTAATTAGAAAATAAACTCTAAGTATCAATTCGCAGAAATTGCAATGAAGGGTTAAAATAAATTTTTAATCGCACGATTAATTATAATTAATTGTATGATTAAACAATAAATTTTAATCTTTGATTAGACGTGATTAAATTAAAAGTTGAGTTTTTATTCGGAGTTAGAAAAAGTTTAATTAAAGATCGGAAAATTGTTAACTAAAAAAGCTTTCAATTATTCTCAATTAGTTAATTGATAATAATCAATCAAATAACAATTATATTTCAATCGTCAACTAAAAGATATTTGTCGGTTATAATATAATCATTCAATTGTTAATGAATTAATTAAAAAAAAAACCTTGATCGGTATACTTTGTATGCATATTTTATAATTGATATTTTCTACACTTTAATGAATTATTTGTAAATTTGACTAACGAATGAGTTGATGTAATCAGATATAATTATAACTTAACATTACATATATTATTCTGATAACATTTCTTAAACATAAAAATCGAAATGGTAAAAAAAAAATAATGTGTTTGAATTTATTAATTTTAATGTTTGCTAGCAGATGGCGTGCCTGATTGCAATATCCGCTGGCAAGCATTCGCGAGATCTCGTATTGTTATATATTTTTCAGTAAGTATAATTCAATAAATGAGAGAACATTGTGCAAATATTTTTTGCGAAACGTTTATAAAAGTAATATAGTATTTTGTAATATAAAATCGCTAATTAATATCGAGTAGGGTGTGGAATTCCTTGAATGTGTTCAAAGTGCGTAGTTCATCGTTTGCTTCCAAACTTCCTCTTACGAAAATTACATTCCTATATAAACTACAGTATCGTGTTACTGAATGAGTGAAGGTTGTAATATTCTTCGTTAGTGGTGATAAAACTGTTGCGAAATACTGTGTAAATATAAATTTTTAATTCGTTAAATAATCGACGAGTAATAGAAATCGATATGTTGATTAATGTGAAACGCATCTAATGTATGTATCTTCCCTTTTTTCGGTAAGTATATAGTGCATTGCATATTCATTAAACAATGCGTAGTTCAATGAAAAGTTCAATTGCGGCGAGTGAGCCATTTATATTTTGAAATATAAAGAATGCATGATTTCCTTAATTCGAGTAAATATTAATTACCATTTGATTCATAGGTGTATTATATATTGACGTATTAAAAATATATACATGCGCATGCAATTATGTATGTTCATGATATTTACATACTTTCTAACTCATACATTTTTTGCTATTCAATTTCATAAAAAGTAAATTAATCATTCTTCGTATTTTATATACAATTTTTCATATCCTTTTTATTCTTTTAATTTATAGAATTAATAATAATAAATGTTATAAGCAAACAAATGCTTTAATAGTTCACGTTATTTATAAAACATGCATGATGTAATTACATTTTATAGCAATAAAGAGAGCAAATGTGATAATGCCAAAAGTATACACATAAAGAATAAATCTGTGAAGCACATGTACTCTATATACATTGTTTTATTTACTTTCATAATAACATTAATGCTTTTTTTTCCCTATACATAGTATAGAGTAATAATTATAATAACAAAGTTTAATATGTTATATTAATCTTTCATATAATATTTTTCTGCAAACAACTTTTATTTTAATTATATTTTGTTTGTAGAATATAAAATAAAATTACAAATTTGCTGTTCTGTTATGTCTTTATTTATAGGTTTTAATTGGAGCATGCACCAGCCTTTATGGACTATTGTTGCAGCGTTTGTGTATATAAATGCTGAAAAATGCCACCAAAGCAGAGGAAAATAGCCATTATGGGTTATAGATCCGTAGGTAATAAAAGTTGTTTATTATAATTAATGATAAGACAAATTTATTAAAATAATACGTTAAATATATAATTATTACTTTTTATTCTCATTAGTTGTTACTGTAATGCATTATATTTGAAATGTCTGTTCTAACTATTATATTCAATGTATTAGATAAAATATTGTACATTATAGAACAATTATATTATACAACGGCATTAATAACCATTTTTTAATTTTTCTAAAATACATACTTTTAGATAATTAAATTTGCTATTGTACCTGTTTTTCAAAAGTGACATAATTAAAAAAGAGTATGTTTTCCAGGAGACATAAAAATCTGTTTTTAACCATAAATAAACAATATATTAATGTCAAATACACGATTCTAAAAGTATACATACATAAATGGATGTTTACTTTTAGTTGTTTATTATTATTATTAATACAATTACTACTACTACTATGTTTATACTAAGATATATATTAATTAAAAAAAATGATAAAAGTGAAATTATAAAGAATTATGTTACTGTTAAAGAACATGTACAGTATAACGAATATTTATAAATAACTAATAGTTCTAGCTTATTTATATATTGTTATAAATAATTTTCATACATGTATATGAAAATATTTAATAGCAATAATATAATGTATTTAATTGATATTTATTTAATTTTAATAGGCAAGTCATCATTGAGCATACAGTTCGTCGAGGGACAGTTTGTGGATTCATATGACCCTACTATAGAAAATAGTAAGAAGCCCTGTATCGTCTTACACGCTACTTCAAAGATTTCTAATGACACTGTTAGTAGTATTTTCTGCACATTCTGTTAGTAATTCATGCTGTGAACAGATAATAGGTTCATGAAAACTTATTATTTAATAGAAAAATATTTTACTTGATGTACTATATCCGATAAAGTAGATATACTTAAATCAAAAATAAACATCTTTAATGTTTTTACATTGTTAATGGTTATCAACTTTTAAATTTATATTTCAATTTACTTGTATAATAAAATCACATATCTGGACTCCAGAATCAGAGTGTATTTAGTTATGCTTTCCAAGTTTTAGAAGAAAATAAAGTTAGATATAATAACCTTAGACAAGATATGGATTTCATATTGATGGTTTAGTGCACAAATATTATCAGTCCACTGATTGTAAGATTTGAGATTTTATATTCAACAAATATTATTTAAATGTCTCTGTACATTGCATAAATATCATACTTTATAAGTTTGTTATAATTAATATATTTGTTTATTCTTAACCCTTTAATGTATTATTCTGGTTGCGCAAATGTTTTAATGATGAAGACTCTAATATTTATTGCTCATTAAATACTAATATACATATATACGAAATACTAAAGTACTATTGTATTTTTACATGTTTCAAAAATGTTAAAAGTGAACTTAAAATATTTGTGCATTAAGCAAACAACATTATTTGTATATTACTATATCAAAAATTGAGGAATTTAAATAATGTAAGGATACATGTAAAATGTTACTTTTTTGAAACACTGAACTTAATACACTCTAGCTTCAAGATTCAAATATACAAGTTTTAGTACATATTGAAACTATAAATTAATTTTTCTATAATTATGTAAAGCATCAAAGTAGTTATACTTTTGATTTAATGGAAATCTAACTTATAATGGATATAGAATATCATATAGGATGAGTCTTAAAAAGACTACAATATTTACTGGCATATTGTACATTTTAAAATTAAAGAAAAATCTGCTAAAAATAAATTTGCAAATTATTTGTTATATCATAATAGTCATTCGAAGTACTTTTTATTATTCATAAAATGTATATTGATATATCATTTATATTATTAAGTTCTTTATGTTCTTTTTTTCAATTTGTTTTTAAGTTGCATGCACCTGTTATTATGTATATGTATGATCAGTACGATAGAACTCTATTTATTCAAACCAATTGAAGACAAGGTAATTCTAATAACTGAATAATTCGAGTCTGCTAATTTGCCTCTTCATTATTATTTTGTTAATCCTACAACAGAAGTTGATGTTTGACTACACATATGTAATTTATTCTTAATATAAACAAATGTTTAAAAGCATTCATTATAAGATTAGATACCCACATAACTGGATTCAGTATTTGACTATAGTTCAGATATCAAAAAGTTAGGTATGAGTATGTAATTGAAAGCCAGCATTAACTTATGAGAATAGAGTGCAGATGAATAAAATTCCATTTCATTACAATTTGAAGGATTTATATTTTAAAAAAATTACCTACAAGAGAATGTTTAGTGGGGTTATTGATTTATTTTAAAATGTAAAAATATCTATAAATATTGGTACTCTTTTTAGACTCACCTTACATATTTTCTAGTAACAAAAGTCAATGATACAGAAAGATGAAGTAAGTGAAAATTACATTGAGACAAATTGATGCAAATTTTATTATTTGTTGAATTAGCGATATAATAAAGATTAGATTTACATTAAAATATGTTTTAATTTTATATATATTAATTATTAACATAAATGCTTAGTTTGAATGATTGCATTTATATTTGAATACAGTTTGTAAATAATGTTTGCATATGTGTTTAATTTGTATTCTTGTAAACGTAATGCTGCTCACAGTCATTAGTATATTACTTACAATACTATAAACAGTATTAATGTTTTTAAGTTGTTAATATTGTTATAGGATATCATTGTGATATTATTGTTTTAAATATAAGAAAGTTTATTCTGTTTATTTAGTAGTACTATTATTTTTATTATGCAGCTAACACTTATTTCAGACATATATAAAAATGTTAGAAACTGACATATACAAATTATTATAGATACTGAGTTTATATTTAATTATGTTAGATTATTTTTTTTTTCTTTTATAAAAATTCAATAATTATCAAACTTAATTCTGATTTTTGATTTTATGTATAATTTTGCTTTATTAAATTACTTTTTTACATTACCAATTTTAAGTTTTATGGCTTTAAAAATATAAAAATTTGTTTTACAATTACTTATTTTGTATACTACGAAATAAATGTGAAATATTTAGAAACATTTGTAGATGCAATAACTGTTATTAGTTGTAAAGTAACTATTGCTATTCATTTATAATACAAATAATACCATTTTTGTTTAAATGGTATTAATTTAATGTAAGTACATTTATCAAATTAAAATTACAATTATATTGATTATAAAATTAAACATATTATTTTAAATGTTTAAGATTTGACTAAATTTTAGAAGTTAGAAGACACCTGATTTAATTTCACTGCATATAATTATATTTCTACAATACAATGTAAACGTAAATGGTAAGGTGAAATTTTGTGACAGATTATATGCTGTTTTTTAAGACTGGTTTTTTTAGCCAATTAATCGTTCAAATTTCTTCAATTTCTTTCATATATATTCAAGTACAAGAATCAACACAATCTACAAAATTGATTTCATTACAGCATGATGCATCGTTAGTAATATGCATGAATTATTACTTCAATTATTACTATTTCGGTTCTGTGTAAGATTTAAGTATAATTTATGATTTCTATTTGCTATGTTAAATGCACTTAATACGGTAGTATCCTACATCTTGTTTGAAAACCATTTTTTTAATATGTTGAGTGTCATGCTAATTCTATATAGCTTGGCTGCTGTTCAATATGAATTTTATATTATGTGTTACATATTATAGTGAAATATTATTTGCAACAGATAAGTTAAAATATGTAATCACGTGTAATACATTTATCTTAATGAGGGTCCATCTGTATTCCCTGTAGTGCTGAAATGCCTTTTTTATGTTTTCACATCAAAATTTATTCAAATTATGTATTCTTAATAATCTTGGGAGTTGCCAGTTACTGGTGTTCCCCATGGCATTCAATGTGTTAAATTTAGATGGGAAGAATATATTAACATATTTTGTAATATCTTTTGGATATATTTGAACTTAAGTAAACATTTTATAAATGTGATTTAAAAGTGCAGGAAAATTTTAAAAGATGTAGGTTCTACTAATGAGTTTATTATTGCTTCTTATACAATTCATTTACATGTTTTTCAGCATTTACAAAAAGTACCAGAGTAAATAGTCAAGATTATGAAGTTAAGTTGGTAGATACAGCAGGTCAGGATGAATATAGTATATTTCCTGCACAGTATTCTATGGACATCCATGGTTATGTCTTGGTATATAGCATAACCAGTGCAAAGAGTTTTGAAGTTGTACAAATTATTTATGACAAGTTATTGGATATAACAGGAAAAGTCCAGTATGTTATTAATTAATTACTTATTTATTTTATGTATAAAAATGAATACCTTAATGTTATATCTAACAAAATATATGTTTATATTTTAGTGTTCCAATTGTATTAGTAGGAAATAAAACAGATTTGTACGTAGATCGAATGATAACAACAGAACAGGGCAAACGATTAGCAGACTCTTGGCATGCAGCCTTCCTAGAAACCAGTGCAAAACAAAATGAGGTATATGTATATTATTATCTTTAATGTTATTATGCATTTATGTTATTAGTTCTAGTAATGCCTACTAATGTAACATAATCTGTTGTTTCATTTTAGTCTGTTGCAGATATTTTTCATACGTTATTGATTGAAATTGAAAAAGCAGATGGAAATGTACAAGAAAAGTCAAATTGCATTATTTCTTGAGCTATATTAGCTGGAAATTTCATAATGCAATATAAGTGTATAAAATCAAATAATAAAATTGGCATTATATTAATATACGTTTCCAGGAACAAATTAAGTGTAACATTAAAAATGTAAAATGGTGGATATGAAACAATTGTTTCCCTTTGCTGATAAGTAAAAAAAAACATACATATTATCTACTTGAGAATATACATAATAATGAGTATTTTTATTATTTACTTTTGTAATCATTATGTACAAAAAGAGAAAAAGTAATTAGTTTAAATGCGTTTACTTTCATTATACAAAAGTATGTGTGTAATAAAATATTTTAAGAATTATTTTGTAGTAATGATCAAACTACTGACTTGCATTCATTTTACAGAGTCTGTGTTGAATACTTATGTCTTAAAATGTGCTAAAATAAAACTTTAACCAAATGTATTCTAATTTGTTAGCATACAGTTCTATCCTAACTAGAACACTACTTAATATAGGAAGTAATAATGAAGTGAGGAGAGAAATCAATGACATGTATATAACTTGAGACTGAATCTATCCTTATTTAGTTGTTTCCTCTGTTACTCTCTAATAAATTTGGGTATAGTTAGGATAGAGCTCAATGTTCATTAGTTTTCATTAGGATATGTTTATACTAAACGAGCAAGAGCGGAACCTGTTCTTTACATTCGTTCAGTATAAACGGTAAGCGAATGTTTATAGAGTTTAAATCTAGTATTTCAATGCTCAATATGGTACATTGAACCACATAGAATAAAACTGCGTCAAATATGGTCATTCAGAAATTTGGAAAATTAAAAACTTAAAATTTAGAGAGGAATATTAAATTTTTAAGTTGTTAAAATACAAATTTAAAAAATTTAGGAATGTAGTAAAGAAATTTCAATTCAAAAAATTTGAGAACCGTCTACCTGTCAGCGCATACGAGTGCGTATCTATGCATTACTTGCGAATACAGTTGCCTATCTTTAGATTAAAGTATAATGGTTAAATGCCTTAAAGACGCGTACACAAGAATGTTTTAAAATAATGATTATTAAAATTTTAGAGCAAAAATATAGACTTACTATATTTTAGCGCAAACAAACGTTATAATTTTTAATAAAAAATATATGAAATTATTCCAAATTTATCAAATTATTTTCGACAAGTGTTTTTCCTTTCTATGTATCATATGCCAATATTCGTGCCACGGTCGTTTTATTGAGTATCTAGTGGCTGGAAGTACTTGTCGGGGTTGTGATAGAAATTTACGTTTAATTTAAAGTTAAGCCACTATATAAATAATAAAATGTTTCGACAGCTTTTACGACCGATAATCCAAACTACACGAACCGGTGAGTTAATAATATTATTTTTTTCATTATATTATTTAGGTATTTAGAAGATATTACGTAATATCGGTTTTCCTTAGTTTTGTTACATCTTGAAAATATTCAGTATTAGTTATGAATTATCATTTCTATATAAATTTATATGTAATTTAAATTAAAATATATACTATATTTGTGTATACAATTACTTATGACGTTATTTACTTATTAAGCTATAACGTTATGTTGAAATACCTTTTCTAATTAAACAGTGCTAAAGGTTCCTTAATAAATACGTATAAAATTATATAGCTTGTCACAATAACCTTTATTTTTTAAATAAAATTTCATGTCTTTTCTTATATGATCTTTCAATTATATATATGTTTTTATTATGCGTATATCCTTATCTGTTAAGTTTAATTAATAATAAATTCTTATTGAAGGTGCTCGTGCATCTCATGATATACCTCATGATGTTAGACCTCCACACTTAGATGAAGTACCTGTACCTTGTGGTTCATGGAAAGAAGCATATGACAAAGCTAATCAAAGATACAATTTGCAATTAGCAGTTAGTGTTGTTACACTTATTGCTACAATAGCAGTTGTACGTATCTCTATAAAATAACTCTAACTTTTAATCTTAGAACAGTATTCTGGAACAATTTGTAACCTTCGTACATCTTCAATTACTACTTTCTTCTATGATTTTTCAGCTCTTTTATTAATGTCAAACGTATTTTTCCTATCTTAAATTTATTAAAGTGAAGAATGTGTTATAATAATTACTCATTATTTAGGAAACAAGTTTAAAACAAGTTTTTTATAGTGGTTAAAGGGTTACTTGTTATTCCAGTGTATTATTTGTGGATATATTCAACTGATATACCAGTATAAGGTTACATATTAATTGAAATGATTTCTAATAGTATTTAAATTTTCAGGGAAGGTATAATGGAATGCTATGGCTTAATTTTACTCCACCAACGCCAAAACCAAAAGAAGAATAATTTTTTTATTAAGGTAGATATTTAAATGAAACATAGTATCATGTAATAAGTATTGTAACTGTTCTTTTATAACTAAAAATTGTAGTTCAAAATTATACCTGCTCTTGTATTTATTTTCTTTTAAGGAATATAAAATTTCATTAAAAATATCTATATCAAACACGTCTTAGTTATTTATATTTTTCTATAGACAAAATAGAAAAATATGTTGATTTTAAAAATACAATTTATTGAAGACAAATTATTGTATTATTTCTGTTTTGTTAAATTTCAGATTCTATTTTTAATAAATGTATGATTATTACATTAAATAAACTAAGTAATCAAAATAAATCTTATTTTTTAATGATTTTCGTTAACACTGGAGAAAAATTAAAGATCAAATAAATGTTTTAATGTTACTAAGCAAAAATATTTATAATTCTATTGTGAAGAAATTATATTATATCGTTATAATTACATTTCATTTTAAATACTTAAACATATTATGCATTTATTGACTGTACAGTTCTTGAATAATGAATTTCTTAGTGAGATCGTGCTATTTCCGAGAAAAATTCTAAAATGTCCTGAATAGTAAATTCAAGTGTTACCATACTATCTGGGTAACATCTTTGAATTAATTCTTCTATGTATATATACTGTGCAATAAATTCACCTTGCATTTCACGCCAAACAACCTGAAATGAACAAATATACACCATGGGGTATTTAGTAACAAAATATACAAAGAAATATCTATTTTACTTACTTGTAATAAATTTTCCTCCTCGCACAGATGTTTTTCAACTTTTCTGTACAAATTTTCCAGGCCCTTTTTAACTTCTCGTGCAGGATATTCTTTTACAACACGTCTCAGTTCTTGCTTACTAAAAGCCATTTGATAACTGACTTCAGATTCTTTAACTCCAGCACCAACTTTGGCTTGTACGCCTTCAAAGAATAGCTACAAGTATATTATATATTGTAACTACTTTAAAAATTAATTGTACTAGTTAAGATATATAAACAACGAACATTAAGCTTTTCCAGAGGTCTTCCAAAATATTGTGTAACATACGCACGTAGAGCGTCTTGATATTTTTGTTTTGCTTCTTTTCTTTCATGATCAAGAACAGATATTTTCAATTGTGATAAAAGATCATATAAATGATGAAAATTTTCTAAAATTTGACAACTATTATATAAATAGTATAAGTAAACATATAATAAAACAATACAAAAATTGCTGGAATTTTAATCTTACCCATTTTAATAACTTCTTGTGGAGTTTTATGATGATCTCTACTATGAATAACAATAGCCTCAAACATCGTACTCACTAATTTTGTATACCATTTCTCAAGATCAACTTTTCTATCCGAATTCTTAAAGATTTTTTCTGCCGTTCTTGCAAATGGTTCGAAATTTTCTACATATGGCAATATACCACATTTATTTCTACGATTAACTTTTGTATCACACAAAATTGATTGTAACTGTGCTTGCATAAATTTGTCAAATGCTCTTTTAACTTGAATTAAAGCAGAAGCAAATGTCATAGATAAAAAGGAACCAGTATCTTGTGCTGACATAACATGTTGTGATAAGCGTACCAGTACGTACATACACCAACTAGAATATTAAACTGCATATTAGTATAAAAATAAAATAAAAATAGGTTGAAAACCAAGTTTTATGAAACAAACTTACAAACTATCAATTTTATCTAGAAAATTAATAAAATTATTTAATTCAGTTTCTAATGATGGAAATATAGCTGCCATTGTTGCACGTACTTCTTCATTAACTTGTCTTTCTAACTTTTTACTTGCTGTAGATGTTACTGATTCAGGACTTGCAGCTCCATTACTAATATTATCTGCTTCTTCCATTTCACTGCTCTAACATATTCAGATAAATATTTAGTTGTTAACTATTGCAATATATCCGTATCAATGATTTACGTACTTTTGATGGGGAAAGAACAGAATCTAATTGCAAAAATAAAATACAAAAAGCTTGTTCAGCAAGACAAACTGGTTGCATCTGTGACAGCATACAATCCAAAACTGAATCCAAAAGATTCCCTTCTCCTACAGGTGCCCATGTTTCGCCACTTAATAAACAAATGGGTGCTGGGTTTAATAAATCTTCTGCTTTCTGGCCACTAGATTTTGATGTGTTTGCTGGAAAAATATTTCATCATTAAAAACAAAATGAAGCTTATTTTAATTAGAAATAAAAATATGTATTACACCCACCTGGAAAACGTTTGCAAATAAGTTTGTTTTTGGCTTCTTCAAAGAATCGTTTTAAATCTCTTTTATACAACTTACTCATTGTATCTGTATAAACCTTGGTTAATTGCACAAAGGCCTTATTATCTAATGCTTTTAGCAATTGCATCAATTCAGTGTATGGTTCAAGTTCATGATGAACTGTTTGATGTGTTGGAAGAATTAAATCTGTCACTGACATTGATACATCTCCAACATCATTACCCTATAAAGCAAAATTTGTTTTATAATGAAAATTTGTTTTATTTGTTTATTTAAATATACATACCAAATGTATGAAGAGGTTATTTAGATGCCTGGCAACAATTATGGAAAATTTTGCTCTAAGTTTATCAAGACGCCTTTTTTGTTCAGTCACAGCACTCAGCTTGTCAAGTCCTGGTGGTAAAGGAGCTGTTATTGCTTTTAAAAGAGCAGCACCTGCTTGACTAAGCTCTTCTTTATCTCCTGGCAGTTCAGCCTCACTTAAAGAATGCTGATGTGTTGGTGAAATATCTAATTGCGACTTACAAAATTAAAATTACAAATTTTGTATAGAAAAGATAAAATTAATTAAATTTGTGTTATACATTTTAATTAAATTATATACATTATATACTTTAATTTCTAATATAAAAATTGCTTACAATTACTGTATTTAATTGATCTAATAGAAGTCTTGCATTACTGTTAGCTGTATGAATAGCTTGATTTTTTTGACCCACACGAGCCATAACTTCTCTAATTCTACCAAGCGCTTCATCATAATTTGCAAGACGAGCTTCAACAATTGATGCTTCTATTATTGCTTCTTCTATGCTATTCATCAGTTGAGTTACATGTGTTTCCGATGCCAAAACTGATTGGACATTTTCCTAAATTTATTGTTAAAAATTAATTTTCACTAATTACAAACAAAAAATTAAATTACTAGACTACTTTAAGAAAAACTATATTTTCTACATATTTTAATAACCATATTTCTGAAATATATTAGTACGTAATTTCAAAATGTAACAATATTTTTTTAGATTATTTGACTCATAGAATAGTTAGTATATTAAAATTTAATTTTACCCCATCAAGAATTGATAGGTCCTTAGATAGGTTTTCCATAAATAATTCAGCATTAGACACTGCATATTCACAGTTTTCCATCATTTGTTTCAAATCAATAGCTTCTTTTTCAGTAATAGGTTGATAACTTGATGAAATAGGTGATGTAAGAAGCTCTGAAAATGTATCACTTCTAATTTTATATATGAAAATAATAATATGTATATCCTGTTTAGATTAAAATATGGAGCTTCAATCATTACACACAAGAAACATTTACCTGGTGTGAAAGTAATACTGTCACTTTCTTTCAGTGAACTAGGATCTATAAGCCATTCTTTTGGAATATTTTTAAATTGGGGTCTTTGTTCTAAATTACAAGAATAAGTATATAAATTGCTTATAAATGTTCTTCGCTCTTGTGCTGCTGTTGCTGACCATTTATACACTTTGTCAATGTGTAATTCTATATCCATAGAATCATTTTTAACTCCATCCACAGTTTGAATGTCATTTAATGACCATGATTGCTTTTTCTTAAACACATTCTTATCATTTTTCTTAACTTGATACAAAAGTAAAGATGAAGGTGTATCTGTAGTTGTAGTTAAGCATAAAAAGCTCATTTTTTTCTTTTTGTATGCTTTACTGACATAACATATGCTTAGTAACTTCTCATCACTGGGTGTAAACACCTCTCTTTGTAACGTATGTCTTATTGCTGCCATAATTGTAGTTACAGTATCAGGTTTATATGTAACTATTGTTAGTTTCTATCACTATCATACATTAATTTTTTAATTTAACAACCTATAAAAATAAATTTTCATAAAATTATATAATTTTGAACTTTTGTTAGTAGTATCTTACTATTAAGTATTCGGTTAGTATATTTCAGTTTCATATTCTTGATTTCTGGTATGACTACTAACACTAAGGCTTCATACAAGTAGTTTAATAATAAATTAATAACAATACCTGCAAATTTTATTTTTTCATGAATTTTTGTCAAATAAGACTTTTGACTTTTGACTTCCTTACATCACTGTCATAATTATGTATTCACCCTTCAATAAATATGATTAAATGTATGTATATTTTATATATGTGGGTGTTTAAAACACAATATGACGGCACAACTCTCAAAACAAATGATTGAGTTTAGCGCCTCCTATCGTTAACATTGGAACTAAACTTCAATTGACTTCCCGGGAAAAATCGTAGGTGTGTGAGCGAAAAACTTCAAAAAATCATCATGTTATGATATCGATCAAATTTTGCAAAACAGCTATTTTTTACAAAAGAAGACGAGACGACAAGTTGTTGACAACTTAAAAGAAAGTTTGTTACCATTCTTATGTCATTCCCTATATTATCAACGAGATGCAGTATAGTGTGCGCACTGTTCTGAACACATAATTTACATCTTCGGACCCACGGAATACATCATAAACAACATAAAAACAATATTAATAAATATATAATTGTCTGAGCGAGGCGAAGCCGAGCGAAGACTATACTTCGACTTATGTAATGCACTTTTCTCGAGAACCATCATAGATAGAGCCTTGAAACTTCACACATTTCAAGATCTAAATAAAAACAACTTTAAATTCAATATTGAGCAAAATCGGATAAAAATTAAAGGAGTTAGACTTAATTTTAGCCTAGAACGAGGTTTTTTCACTAGAAATAGCAGAAATCTGGTCTTTTTCCTTTGGTGAAGGTCTCATTAGACTATTTGAGGTTCTGAGAAGGTCGAAAGGACCAGTTTAATTAGTTAGATGAATATCTTTAGTATCCCGGCTTTTTCTTCAGAGGAATTAAGGAAATGGCGCGTTAATCTTTTTGGCCTAGCATAGGTTCTAAAGGCAATATTCGAGATACTTTTCCGAGAATTTAGAGACGACTTAGGAGACTGGTTTCAAACAACTTTTTAATCGGGTTAGCTCTCTTGGAGGACATACTCAGGTATAATACAATGGAAGAAAAGGGGCTAATATTTTTTCTTCACATGATTATTTACTATAAAAGTATTCTTTCTTAAAACTCTCTTTTAACCAAAAACCATTGCATAAAAGCAAGCCTAAGGATGCCACGTCTGAAGAGAACAAGTATCGCCAAGAGAATCGAAGCTAATAGACGACGGGTGCAAGCTCATCGGCAAAGATAGGAAGAGTCTATATTTTATTCTCTTGATCTTCGAAACATTACAGGGTATAATGAAAGTATGGTTGAAGTAGCCCATAAGTTTGACGAAGAAATGTCAAGTATAAGGTTAATGACCTGCGAAAATTGAAAACGCTGCTATCCTGATATAATTAGTCTTGCTGTCAGCAGCGCATTCACTGATTGTTTAAAAAATGAATATTTTCTTGATAAACCGAGAGTAAGTTTGCAAAAACATTTAGTCGGTCAGCGTCAGTTACGCTTCGCCTCGCTCAGACTTCACTGTGAGCAGTACTCCTAGTAAATATATTACATATTGATGAATAAAATCAATATCAATTGAATTTCTACGGAAATGGAACAAATGGCACCATCTCTCCTCCAAACAGAGTGAACTACACGTTTTTGAAGTTGTAGTTCCGTTAGTTTCCATATTTCACGGCTAGATGGCGATACGTTTCAATTTAAATGTATTTACTTATTTATTATTTATTTACTTTATTTTCAATTCAATTCTATTCATATTGATTTTATTATCTTAATCCACTATAATATGCGTCAGATTATAGCGGAATACAAGATTAATTAACTTCGGAATGTTTTTTAACTTTACCACACCATTATTAATTTTAACCCTTTCGCTTCGGCAGTCCGGTCCGCCGAAGTGTCGTCACCTTACGGAAGCACGCGCCAGAAATGTGCACAGTGCGCGTGGTTTTTGTATATACATTTTTTAAGTCTTAAATAATTACTATGCTTAATAAAACAATTGTTGCTTTAATATAGCACGTATTTCTCACATTTTAATATGAAAACAGTTAAACAAAATTATATTAGTTACTTTAAAGACATTAGACTAATTACAATTGACAAATTCTTAGCTATTTACATATTTACAAGACTTTAAAATTGAACGTTTAATATTATTAATAATGTAACACAAATTAGTTAGTATACTAATATTTAGAAATTAGTAGTGTTCTGCCGATAACGAAGAATTTGTCATTGACCACAGATGGTACTTGTATACACATCATGTGGATGCCGGATATATCCGGCGCTTGTACACACAGGTTGCCGCGCGGATGCCGGATATATCCGGCGCTCGAAGCGAAAGGGTTAAACAATTCTTATGCTAATTAGGGTTTCCGCCTTATATGCTGCTGTCTAGTTTTTCGAAGTTTCGCATTTTATTATAAGGTTTGTAAATCTTTTAAGTTATAGAGTACTAAGTATAAAACTAAAGTTATATACTTATTTGATCGATGCAGGTTTAATGCACGGTTTTTGGAACTCTGATAGGTGCATTTAGGGAGCACAATATCTTCAGTCCAAAACATTTTCATAAAAGAAAATTTTGGAATAAATGGAATAATTTAACAGTAAATCGTAGCGCTTAGCTCGCTATCGCTTTCTAAATATTATCTTTCGAAGATCTTTAAAAAACGATATCGATTACCAGGTTACACCACGGGGAGGTGGCTACGACAGTAAGCCACTCTAACTCCAAATTCCAACCACCCGCCAATTGCAACTACCTCATTTATCGGAAGGATAAATGAGTCCTGACTCTACTTAGCTCATAGGTTCGCATATACAAGTTCTTTACCACAATCCAGCAAAGAACTTGTATCACATACACACACACATACATTAACTTAATATTAATTGCATGGGATCCCATACACATACGCTTAACTTATTCTAAACGCCGCACGTGTACCTCTCATTCTAAGATTGCACTCAAATAATCTATGACGACTTCAAAAAGCAAAGGGAAGAAATTTAGAAGAACTTTCTATTAAAAGTAAATAAAGTTAGAAGAACTTTCTACTAAAAAATAAGAAAGTTAAAAGAACTTTCTACAAAAAGAAAGGAAAGTTAAAAGAACTTTCTACAAAAAGAAAAGAAAGTTAGAAGAAACTTTTGCAAAGAAGGGGGGGTTTAAGAATTTTTTGCCAAATGAACCCTCGCGCCTACCATGAGTCAAAGGGTAGTCACATAGTGGCTTACGTGAACCACGAGACAGAGATGAACCGAAAATAATAATTTGTATCGATAATTCACTGTCAATTTGTCGATCGCCAAAACATCTTAAAACTAAACCATGTCCACCTGCCCTAACTCATGCGAGTAGCATCTAAGCTCGCGCATGAATATAGAGCATAAAAATGAACACGGCCACATATATTTTGCCCTGCCAGTTTTCTTCATGTGTGCTGAAAATCCTGAGCTAAAAAACACGATTAAAAATATACTAATAAAGTGTCTTCCAACAAAAATTGACTAAATTTTCAGAAAAGACAATGGAGAATACTTTGCAAAAATCTAAGTATCGATTGTTTCATTCTCAACAGATTTTTAATGTCAAAGTAAATTTACTAAATGATCAAGAACATTCATAATTATCTTTGATATCAAAATCTGTTTTTCGCGAAACTTTCTTGTACATACAGTGGATTTAAAAAAAGTTCGCGATAATTGAAGAATTGAATTGAATTGAGTAAAAATTGAAAGTGACTATAATTAAACCAGCACGAAATCGGAGTGTCATCCGACTTCTGTGAATTAATTTTAACTTGATTCGTAAAGAAGTTAAGTTAAAACGCGATGTACAAGAAAACCCTGACCTAACCTAATAAATATAATAAACAGTTTGTACGAATTTTACACAATCGTGGTCACTAAGCTCGCTCAAATATAAAAATACAACCAGTTCCCGTGCCGTTTCGGACCATTCGTCCTACGACATGATGGGAACCGGAGGAATCGTAAAGCATGCGACTCACCAATCGCTGACTTGCATCACTGCGATTGTTTTACCGGTAAAGCATCTGAGAAGTTGCTCATCTCATTGATTGGTTGCTTGGTTGATTGACTGCTTGGCTGATTGATTCATTGATTGATTGATTGACTGCTTTCATCAAATTTGGATTTGGTGGTTTGTCCGTGAAGTTGGTGTAACCTCCTGTAATCATAAAAGGAACACAATGATTAATTAACTGTGTTTATCGCTTTTGCATTCTGATTAACATGCAGGAGTACAATAACTAGCCCCAGTCGTGTTCTTCGAGAGTTCCTGGGGCCCCCCCTCATGTGTCGGGGAAGGACCACCGTGGGGGTATTAGCCAGTAAGAATACGGCATAACCCCGCGCCCTTACCCAGGGTGCAGGGTATCTTTCGAAGATTTTCAAAATTCGGTTATAAATTTGCAAACGTTTATCAATAGTAATTACAGAACACGTGGGTAACCACACCGTAAAACATACTAAACGTTCACAAAAATTTGTAAAAATACATAGGTAATAAGACCACAAAACCCAATAAAATATTTGAAAAATAACGGTAAAACACTTGTACACTATAAAAGACATTAATATATTCGTATATACAAGGTATGTTCTGAAAGTAATGTCACTGACTTTATTGTGACGCGATTTCACGTCGAGCCGCGATTTTTTTGGTTAAAATTGGTAGTACGGGAAGTCAGCTAAACAGATCTCCGCTGCTGAAGGTGCTCCGAGCATCCGGAAAGTGAGGACGAACCTATCCGTGAGAATTGTTTTGTGTCACTGTACAAGTCAAAATGGAGTGCTCGTTAGAACAAAGAATTACGATCAAGTTTTGCGTGAAACTTGGAAAGACCGCGACGGAAACGGTTGCTATGATCAAGTCAGCTTATATAGAAGATGCCCTGTCAGATCAACATGTGTTTCGGTGGCACAAGGCCTTTTTGAAAGGCTGGGAAGAGGTCGACGACGAGGACTGTGCCGGACGACCATCCACGACCACCACAGCCGACAATGTGACACGAGTGAGGGAATTATTGAATTCAGACCGACGATTAAGTGTTCATTTAATGGCCGATATGCTAAATATTCCAAAAACTCAAGTGTATGGCATCGTCACGAACCATATCGGCAGACAACTGGATGTTGCACCACGCTTCGGCCCATAGCGCCTTTATCGTCTCCGACTACTTGGTTAAAGCAGGGGTGCCAACGATTCCCCAGCTCCCGTACAGCCCGGTCATAGCTCCCCCCGACTTTTTTTTGTTTCCACGAGTCAAAACACCCATGAAAGGCAAGATTTTTGGGACAGTAGACGGAATCAAAAGAGCTTGTACGGCGACATTGAAGGAAATTCCGGAGGAGGCCTACAGCAATGCATTCGAGAGCTGGAAGACTCGCTGGAGCCGATGTATTGACGCAGAAGGAGCCTATTTTGAAGATTTTTAATCATTTGTAACGAGCAGTTCAATAAATGATTTTTAATCGACTTACTGACATTACTTTCAGGACATACCATGTACATGCATAATTATAAATTAAAACGTTCACAAAAATTTGCAAAAACACGTACGTAATAATACCATAAAACCCGATAAAATATTTCGAAAATAATGATAAAACACTTGTATAACAACACTATAAAACACACTAATGCATACGTATACACATGCACAATTATAAATTAAAACACCCCGGTAAGCACTTTGACATATGAGGAACCACACCATAAATCGTATTAATACACCCCCGTATTTATTAAAAAACACTTGATAAAACACACTAGACAATTGCACTAATAGACTAGGTGACACTGGGATGAACACATAATAGGTTAATTGACACTTTGACTCGTACCGGTAGTAGATGTCACAGTCGATCCGAACAATTCGGCAACTTGAACAGTACTGAACATTTGTAACACTTATTAAGTTAAGAATGATTGGCGAATCGCGAACCAATCATATCAGTGCTCTAATACCAGGTAGCTTGAACAATACTGATCACCTATGACCTTTAAATTATCAGTGATAAGTGATCCGTGGACCAATCAGCTATCATGTAATTCACCAATACCGGGCAATTACGTGATCCATAGCTGTATTTGTAATAGCGACAATTTTGATTGAAATTTTTAATTTTTCAATTGTTTATTTAACAAATTATTATTACAAATATTAAAATTTATCATTTTTATTAATTTTTATGTATTACAAAATTTTATTTCATTATTACATTTTTATATGATATTAAAAGATAATAATAAATTATACTATTGTGGCAGTAAAGCCATAAATCGCGTAGAAAGTTTTGGAGGTCCTTGAAGACTTAGGCTTGCTCGAACGTTTTTACGCATAGGTCCTTGTTTGCCTTTTTAGGGCCATGTGGTTATTTTCTTCCTTGTAAGAGCCGTTGGAAAATTCGGCAGAATCGTTCTGACCATTGCAGCTTACACATCGCGCTTATTTACCGTCATTTAGAGTTCAAGTTCACAGTTTTGTACAGATTTATTATTGTTATTTGTTATTGTTATTATTATTGTTATTGTTTTGTTAAATATAATTTGTTGTCTGTTACCCCGTGTCACAGTTACTTCACGTTATCCTAAACTATCTTCTTTTTAATATTATTTAAAATTTTTAAGTAAACGTTCGTTAAATTGGTATTCTATGCATTGAAATTCATGTTTCTTTTTCAACTCTCACCCGTTTCTCTGTCGCATTTTTTTTTAAATATTGTAAACACATTCTGTTTATCGTTTCAAATAACAAATATTTACCAGTACTTTGAATTTTAATTTCAAACATTATGGGTTGTGTTGAAATTGGTTCCAATTGATATGGTAGTTCTGGAATTCTTCTTTACCTACAGATGCAATTTCGGTACAAAACTGCGTCAGTAACTGTTAGTAATTTTGGCTTTTCTGCGGAAAACCATCATGCTCTAAATCACGTCAAATTTTGCAAGTAAGCTCAGTTTTAAGAAAGGAAACATCTGCGAGAACAATTTTTAGCAACTCGAAAAAAAATTGTTACCATTTTTATATCATTCCCTTATCGACGATATTCTGAAAATGATGCCGCGAATAATAAAGGTAAGTGTATGCTTAAATACATATAATTCGTGTAGTTTTATTGAATATTGATCAAATTTTGTAAACCAACTCCTTTTTTCAATAGAAAACATCTGTAAGAATGATTTTTGAAAACTTGAACGAAAAGTTTTTACATATAAAATAATAAAACATAGTTTAGTAGGAGAAATGATGACTTTCAAATGTAGTGTACATAGTAGAGAAATAGTATTTATAGTAATTCTCATTTTCTATTCAGTTCTAAAATTATTTTATTCTATTTTATTTTGAAGATAGTAACTTTCTGTAGATTATAAGGATTTTAAGGCCATAAATTATTACACTTTCAGCACATACTATTTTTAATTTCTTTATGTCCAATTATTTATTATTTACATATCCTTAATTACATTATTTTCAGTTTCATGGAATATTCTTAGAACAGAATGTTAAAAATTATTATAATGCATAAAAATCTTCTATTTGATTAATGAACAAGTATAATAGTACCATTCTATGTCAAACTGACCACTTATTGACATTGACTTTAAATTTTGTTGCTAATGAAATATAACAGACACCTTTGAATCTGCCAATATTTGACTATTTCATAAATAAATATAATGTATTTTAATCTACACATACATAGTAATTTTTTACTTGAAAACCAGATTAAACATTTTTTAAAAATGGCATGATATTTCTCAAAGTTGTCCCTATAAAATAAACTCTTATTTGATAGTAATATTGTACTGATGATGAATATTATTGCCTCAGGACACTGTGGCACAATTCGGAAACCATTGCACTATATCATATATGTGTTAGAATACAATTGTTTAGGTCATTGCCAGAAAGTGATTCGTTTTACGTAAAATGCTTGAATAATAAAAGATAACGAAATTATTCTACTTATTGTTTACGTCACCATGCAGAAGAAACTTTTTGAGAAACATAATTCGCATAAAATTTTTCTAAACTTTCTTATTTACTAAATGCGCATTTATTAATTATGTACATCTTATCTTCTACTACTTATTTATTATAAATTTTATTTATATTGACTGATATTTTTATCAAATACACAGCATTTTGAAAAACATGATAGCTTCTCTTGCTGTTCACTTATAATATTTCTATTCACATTTTTGGATATGACATGGTATGTGCTTATATTTAGTTGTGAAAATAAAATTACATTGTTTGCTAGAAAATTTGGAATTTGTTGTTCAACAGTTCTACAATATGGTTTAATGTATTAAATATAAAAATGACTAATTTAAATACAGTAATATGAATAAGAAGTATATAAGTATATAATTTAGATTGAATTATAACTAATATAATATGCATATATTATTATTATAATGGCTTTTGTAATACCATCAGCTAAGTAATTTAATATTTTTATATTTGTTAAAAATATTTTCAAGTAATATTTAAGCATTGTATGCTTAAATTTTCTTTTCTTTTTATACAAAAATTTATTCCTCAAAGAAATCAGTAACATTCTTATAAACCTCTATTTGTATATAATTTCTGTTCTGCAGTTACAAAATTATTCAAAATGGTTTTTGTGATTAAAATTATATTCTTTTATGTAAATATATTATTTTTTTTATTAAGATGGTTGAATCTATATGTATAATTTCAGTTTTTACTTAATTAAGGAAACATCAATGAACAATACAGTAATTAAATGTTAATTTTTATTGAAATAAGTGCCACTTGAAGCAGTATCTAAATTTGTTAAATCCAAATATTAAAAGTTAATTTTCTCCCATTGTTTTGTGAATATTATTTAAAAATCAATTTGTATATCATAGTGGTATACTTTTCTGCTAATATACTGTTAAATAAAAACGGAAATTCAATTATAACTTATAAGTGTATTTTGGGATATATAAGAATTCTAAAATTAAATTATGTTACTAATCTGTTAAAACATTATTCAAGTGCTCTTTGTTATGTATATCTTTACTTTAAAATAGTATCGAAAACTAGTTTTGTATTCAAAATTTTTGTGGACATATTAGTAATTTAATAAAATTGTCAGAATGTTGAAGTTGGAAGTAAATATATAGCACAAAGCTATTTTTCTAAATAAGGTTTATATACTTAAGTCTCTCCATTGTGTGTAAAGAAATTCCAATGTCTTCAAATTTAAACTCTATTAGGCACTATTCTAGCATAATAGATAAATATTATTTAATATTAAGATAATTATTATAACAGTGTATTTAACAGCTTATAACATGAGTCGTTAAGGCAATATTGACTTTATATTAATTTTTTTCTAAACTAACAGGATATTAACAAGAAAGTATGCCTTCTCATATAAAAACAGTTTCATTTTGGCAAGTAATTTTATAAAACAATGAAAAAATGTAATTTAAATACAAACAGAGAGAGACGTATTGAAAATTAACAAGAAACAAATCATTATTTAAAATATTAATAGTTCAACACGTATCCAGTATCATATGTTTATATGCCTATATGCAACACTTTCAATTTTCATAACGAATAATAATTTTATTTGTATTATTGATTTAAAAGAAAATTGAGCTATTGTATAGGTTTTAAAGGGTACTTTTAACAATATGAGGTTGGCAGTGCATAAAATTTAACATAACACATCTAGAACTTATGTTTACACATATTCTTTGTTGAAAAAGGATTTTCGAAAGCAGTATAGTATCCAAATGAAAATAAAATTCTACCATAACATTTAAAATTAACATAAAATTTAGACAATATGGATATTTTTGACTCATATTATTATTGTTATATAAATAAAGAAATGATCTGTAATGAGAAAATTTTCAGATGTGTGATGGTAGTAAACGCATTAAACCCTATTTCAAATGATTTGATTTCTTTATAATTAAAACATATGATATGAAAGATAAATTTCTAAAACGCAGCAAATCATTCTGTATAGAGTAGAAAAGTTGACACTTTGAAAGAATGTGGGTTAGACTGGCTGCTTAGTGATAGTACAAGTGAAGTACTCCTTTTGCTCTTGTGCTGTTTTAAGTGATTTCTTTTCAATTCTGCACAATAGTTACAATAACGCATATGTTGATAAAATGCCAAATAAATAAAATTATAATAACAAGATATCAGAATATAAGGCAATTATTTAATACATAATACGTTACTTAAAGAAATATATATTTTACATAACAAAGATTAAGAAACAGATATGAACCACTAAATTGTTGAACATGTTAACATATGTATATAATAGCAACTAAATTGGTATGGAATACATAGGCAATTATATAATTGGCACTTATGTACATGTTTTAACCACTTGTCTTCACTTAGTTCAGTGGCTTTCATTAGCAGTTTACATTGTTACTGTACACTATATAGTACTTTTGATGTGAAAAATCACAATGTCTCTACAAAAAGCATAATAGTAATCAAGTATATGGTGTAATTAGTTCAGTATAAGTACAGGGTACCTTATAATTTATTTGAATTTGTCTTGGGAAGTGTGACATAGAAATAAATTTATTATTATAATTTCTAAAAAGTTCTGATCTACTTCTGTTTTCCTTCACTTGATTGAAATTTTACACCAAGTCATGTATTTTTACATTTGCACAATATTTATATGCATGTTATGTATATAGATATTTCAATTCTAAACTCAAGTGTTGGACAATAGTTTCTTAAGCTATCATATT
This sequence comes from Megachile rotundata, assembly GCF_050947335.1. Classification (NCBI taxonomy): domain Eukaryota; kingdom Metazoa; phylum Arthropoda; class Insecta; order Hymenoptera; family Megachilidae; genus Megachile; species Megachile rotundata. Next base: position 5,169,522 of record NC_134991.1, on the reverse strand, counting down.
TCATCTTAAATTTGTATCATTCTAATTATTGGTTTACATATTTTTTATTTTTATATTAAAAAAATACAGGATTCATTTAAAATGGTTTTTCACAACTTTGAAATGGTTGTAATGTTCTTTCAATCAGCTGTTTACATTCAACAGTCCATAATTACTATTTGAAATATATTTACTTTATTGCCGAAGCAATGATCTGTTATCATTGGAAATTGGAATGTATATTAGCAATCATAAAATGACTATCAATCATATTTTATAATTAAATTTAAAATAAATGTAATATTTAATTATAATTTAATTTACTTTTTTTGCAGCAATTTAACTATTAAATTATGTATGCACATCGTTTTCTTTTAACAGAAGATAATTTCTTCGTACTCTTTTCCTGAATTATAATTGTTTTTAATGTTCCTTCTTTTACTTATTACATTGCAGTCCTTAATCAGAAACTTTCATAGCCTATCTTTAAATTTGTATCAATCTTTTATACTCAGCTATTACTATTATTATTACAATTGCTATCACAAGTACTGAATCTATTACCAATAATGATAGTAATAATAATAATAATATTTTATTTTATATTAATCTGATACTATTATGATAGTTTTATCATTTTCACTCATTCATTCATGCCGTACAGAATTATTACATAATTAGAGTTTCGAGACTTTCACAATATAGTTTGTTACAGCAAACACTGTTTGAGGCTTACAGTATCAGTGCGACCTTTGATCCCTCATCTTTTTAGGTTTTCCAAAAGAATTGTATGATGTATTGCATTGGCATAACTACCTAGGGCCCAGTGTGAATTAAACTTCTATCAGAATTTATTGAAATAATTACAATACAGGGTACGGTAGGATTCCCTAGGGATAATAAAAATATGACAAAAGAAGGCCCCATCATTTGCTATAACAATTGGAACTTATGCTTTATGCCTAATGTGTATGAATGGTAGGGCCTGCTTTCCTTAAATCATTTTTTCTAGAAAATACTATATTGCTCCATAATTTTCTAGTTCTTTTTCCATCATATTGTAATGCTTGCTAGAGAAACATATTTGGCTAATTCTTTCCAAAGATATTAGTTATGCCAATGATCATATAATAGGTATGTATTATTGTTTCCTTTATTAAATATGTCTATGGAAGTATATATTGTACAAAGCTCAGTAGATGCTCGTACACTAAAAGTTATAACAAGGCAAAGGGCTAATGCCTTTCATTATCAACTATACACATATCTAAATATAGATGGACTGCTATCGTTAGCCATCATTTTGTTTTTCAGAAATAGCGCTATAGTAAAATGTTCGGCCAACGACAACCTTATTTCTTTCAAAGGCAGTCTCTTGAACTTCTCACAGTACTTAAAGTTCTTATGTGATTTTTAAAACTTTTTGTAATTACATTATTTTTCCTCTAAAATCGAAGAATCTGTTTTTTCAAACGGTTCTGAGTCAATAAAAATAAAAGTTGTCTTGTCATTCTAACTAACAATAAAAATAAGAATGAAATAACACTAGATATGCAATTTAGATAAAATACCCTGTACTTACTACTATTGGCACTTAACAAATACCTCGTTAAACTTATTATTCTAATTACATAATAATTTGCAAATATGTTTAACATAAATCCAAAGCGTGAGTACGATGAACATCAGTTTGTCTTACAGTGGAACAAATTATTTCATAATTTATAAATTTATGTATTCTGAATATTAATCAATCTATTACCTACATTCGGCAACGTATCATCTAGGAATTAACAAACAAATTACAATGATAAACATTGTCCAGTTTTCAAATATTCCTGCAGATGAGCAATATAAATTGTCTCTATGATAGTAGGTTGCAGGTGGGTGTTCATCTCCTGGCTTGCAATGTTCGTGCTTTTCTTTTAGTTCCTCCTAAAAAAAAGTCAAAAAACGTGAATATTTTTTGTCCAAAGTGTGCATGATTATGTGAATTAATAAGAAAAACTTACAACTTAAGATTTACTGGCATTTGTGTATATTGAACGTACTAAAAATATAGGAAGTTATTCTCACCTCGCAAATATCTCGACATGGGGGACAGATTAGAGCACCTTTATGGAGCCAACCATTTTGTATTATTCGAACAGCAATTTCTTGACCAGCATGGTAACAAGTATAAGTGTAATTCGCAACCTGAAATATGTATAAATATACTCTTATTTTGTACATTCTAGGGGGGAAGTATTAAATTATTTAATTACTTATCTACTATATAATATTCAATAGTGTATTTAATTCAAAACACTAACCATAATATGTAGTCTTCCAGCTTCACATTTATATTGATAACAGCCAGAACCCCAATGTCTCCACTGTCGAGCTTGCTTACAGGTTCTTTCCTCCCACATTTGGTCTGTATGATCAAAGCATCTTGAATGTGGACCATATTTTTCTAACGCAAAATTTTTGTCCGCATCTAGCAAAGAAAATAATAAGAAAATATTTGAGTTTAATTAACATTAAGACACTTTTCTTTTATTTAAACAAGAAAAATGAACAGTTATTAATAATTCTAGAAGAAAGGAATTACTGAATTAACTAATTTGCTATTCTCTGTAAAAAATGCATTTAGCACATGAAGAATAGGATTGAACTGAAAGAAAGTTTCAATTAATTATAATAGTTGGTGTTACTATATTTTAATCAAACTGTAATAAATAAATGTTCACAATTATTGGCAAGATAACTACTTACGAGGATTGTTTTCTTCATATAAACAATGAGATCCTCTGACTACTATATTTCGAGCTCTCCATGTAAATTCTAGAATGTATGGACAATAATCTGCAAGAGATACAGAGCCTCCATAGTATTGTTCTTCTCCAGCTGGTATGTGAGGAATCGAATCGAAATTCTACAAGAATAGAATTATTTCAGAATAAATTGCCATTATTAAGTTATTAAAATATATAAAATACAATTGCACATGCAATTTGTGATCAGTTAAAAAGTAGAAATAAATGAGGCTGTAAGTGCCATTTTTGGAAAGTGAAAGTGTTTTTTATTTATAAGAGGAATATTTATACAACAGTCAATGTTAGTAAACACGAATGAAAATTACTATTAATCACAACTTTAATAAGCAATACATTTGGATATATTTTATCAATAACTAAAATTTTGATAAACAAAAAGTAGTCTTTGTAGTTTTATTGCTTAGGCCTTAGTTATTTTAACTTTTTAATTTTTTATTATAAAATTTTGCAATTTTAGCAAAAAAAACAATTAAGCAACTTAAGTAAATACAGAATATATAGATAGTAGTTTTGGAATAGGAACTAACATTTAAAAGTATATCTTAATTAATTTCAAAATAAAACGTGTAATGTTGTACCTGATACATTTTTGGTAATGGTTCTGGATATCTAATTAAATTGCAGAGTGCTACCGAACTTCGATCATCGGTACATTCTGTTTGTAATGGATCTTGCTTTACTTTATTACAGAATGGATGAATAGACTTTCCTCTGTGAACAATAATTATTTCATTAGCAATGTTATACACATAATGTTTTATAAAAGAAGTTTTGAAAAATTGACATAATGTAATATCTTATTTTAATATTATTTGTAAGGAATTTTTGGTTTGGCAATGCTTCAGTGTACTTTTTATTTATACAATTTTGAACATGCTCAATTAATATTATATGTACATTCAGACTCCTTTCACTTGTTCTTATTTCAATGGTGTTTTGATTAAAATTGATGTAAGATTATAGGAATGAAAAAGTATAGAGTATAAAATTAAATTTAAATTATTGTCCCATATCCAATGACCTTGACCTACACATATGAAACCACTATATCATAGGAATATATTTTGTAGCAATATGCATATGTAATATATTACATAAAAATATAATTTAATGTGGGATATTCCACCACTATATTACCACTATATCATAGGTGTATTTCTATTTAAACAATCTAATCTATTATATCTATACTTTATCTTTAATAGTATAAGATGTTCCACTACAATATAGCTACCATAGTTTCCTCTTCTTTTATAATTTCTTAATAAAAAATGACTGATGACAACATATGGAGCTTCACAACATATGTAAAAATCAAGATCATTGTATGTGTACATTAAGAGCAGATAATAATTATAATATTTTTGTCAATAACTTAACAAACAACAAGTAAGGGTTAAATCTTCTTGAAGGTTATTTATGAGAATGATCTTAATAATATTTGAAGGTCAAAGTTACTGAGGATAGGATCTCTAAATTCCACTTTTGTTAAAGATACATACGACAATCTAGATGATTTTGAAGATATCCACTCCTTACACGATTTCATTGCAAAATCGCAACCAAGATTTTTACCCCATCCTAGTTCTTGAGCCATTGAATAATTTGCGCTATACCATCCTGTATCTTCCATGAGGGCGAGTGTTATTCTCGAATAAACTGGATTTTGAGTATGAGTCCCTGTCATTGCTTCATTCTAAAATAAAATTTATATTTCGTATATATTTTACAATGTAAGCAAAATTATTTTGATAGAACGTTTTTAACGTTTATAAATGTTAGTCGTAGTCTCGCAACTATCACTTTCGTCAAAAAAATTATTTTTTACTAACAAAATGGGGGAAGTATATTTAATGTAGTTCACATTTGTTGAGTCATACCTAATTAGATAATAAAACTTGTAAGTGAAATACTTTGTTAATATTATACAAATATATTCGTGACAATTACTAGAAATGTTTTAATTTTTCATTTGTTATATTTTATTTTAAATAATTTTTGAAACTTTGATTCGTTCATCTGTATGATAATTATTTGAAGATTTCTAATTTAGGAAGGGTTAATTAATAATTTATAAATGAAGTTAAAAAAACGATTTATCCGTTCGGTACATACGAATGTTGTGAAATGACGACTTACTTCAAATACTCGTTTTTCCCAATGTGTCAGTGCCGTACCATCTTCTCCCTGATCTTCCAACTCTGCACCCTCTAATTCCGGGCAATTGAAGTGAGCTCGAACTTCGGCGCGAACCTTGGGAGTAACTACTATTTGCATAGACCTTTCTATATAACCATCATGTACTTGCCAATGCGGTCGGATTACGGTTTTAATAGTATTTTCACTCCATTGATGCGTTTGTAATCTGCACGTAACAAATACCAAACGTTACATTTCCTTATTAACAGAGAAGTTTTATTTAAAAAATATTAAAAGTTATTTTTTCTTTTGTTTTGTCAATTTTCAAGAATCTACGTTTAGCTTTTATAAATTTTGGAATTGAATTTTCAGATTTTGGAATTTTCGAAATTTGGAACGTTGAGATTTTGATATACTGAATTTTAAGTGTCAATACAAAATCTGTACGCCACAAAATATTATTAATTAAAAAAATTTTTTAAATTATAAATACTTGAATAGTATTGGTCACTTGGGCAAAACATTTGGGAGTCAAGAACTGTTTTTGAATAATCATAATTATTATTATTAACATCGTGAAAACTTGAGAAGTATAAGTTTTCTCATATTTTGAACATGAAGCCATGATTTTTTTTATTATCAATTAAGGATTAATCTTTATTAAACTAAATTGGTCAACGAATGTCCAAATTTTCAGAATGGTTCATTATTAATAATATATTGTTTTAAACACAATTGTCGAGTTGAAAAATGTAATTGTTTACTGTTAATTTGTAGTTTGGGAGGAAATGCAATTATTGATGTTTATTCGACATAATTTGTATATATTTATGTAATGACGCGATAATGATTATTTATGTCAGATTCTGCATAATATTTATGCAAGTTTTAATATTTGCAGTAGTTAAAGGTTAAATTAAAAACAACGAAAAATGTTTACTCACTTTTCGTTCAACAACGGTTTTCCTGTATCACTTCTCCTTGGTGTTCTGGGTTCACCGTTTTCATCTCGGTAGAAAGCGTACAGACTTGCAGAAAATCCCAAGGCATGCAATATCTCGTGTTTTACGGTACTTAGCAGAGTTTCCAGTTCTTGTGGTTTCGTGGTTATACCCTTAGGACACAAATTGGCGTGTCCCGCAATTGGTCTAGAAAATATCGAATTTGTTTCTCAAATATTTTAAACAAAAAAATCGATTTTTTACAAGATTCAAATAAAAAATGATCTTTTTATAATCACTTTTCTGTTTAATATTTTTCAATTTAATATTATTATTTTATTCAAATCTAAATTTATAAAAATAAAATTGTCTTAAATAGAATTTTTACATTACGCATTTTGTACACAATTCAATTTTGTTTACATCTAATACATACTTAAATATTTCTTTCCATTGTATACAATATACTACAATTACTTAATATACAACAAACATTTTGTGTACAACTTGAACGACATGTGAAAAATATTTTTGTGCTAAGTTGTCGAGGGATTTTAAATTGTCATTGGTTGTCACTAATAATTTCTTTTATGTAAGCATATAATTTTCCGCTTATCATATTATAGATTACGGTGCAGTAAAATGCACTCAGAAATGTATAGCATAGCATAATATTTCGTATAATATCTGATTTCCGAAATAAAAATTAAGTACAAAAACTTCTTGTCAGAAAAAAAATATCAGCGAACTTGAAACCCCTGAAGAAATATTTTAACATAAAAATATTCTTTGTATTCGTCCTTTAATACAATACATTTTATATATGTATGATCATAATTAAAGGAAATAGTTAGATAACTTTCTTTTTATTCTAAATGATCTGTGTAACCTATTGTTTGACAAAATCCTATGCTCATATAATTTGCAAAAATTAGCGTTACAGCACTTCGAAATTAGTATACATTTTAGACCGCGATTGAATTATAAATGTTTAGAATCGCAAGGTTAAAGAACAGAATTATTATTTGCTTCAAGTGAAATGGAGAATAAGTGGGTGATTAGTTTACCGATCTAATGCTGCTTCTTGCTGACAATGCGCTGCATAAGCTACGGTTAATCCTTTGTTACATCTTGCTGTTTGCATTGCAGATACATAAAAAACAAAATCAGCGCCATCTATTCCTGGGCCGGCTTTACTGCCCTCCGCAATTCCACAGTTGTGTCCTGTTGCATTACATGTTCTGCAAACCTATATAATTATACGGATATATTGCATGTTTTAGTTTCAGGTTTTAATGTAAGCGTCACACAAGATGAGTTGCGGAAGTAATGGGCTTTACTGATTGCATAATTGCACAGCCTCAGAATTGGTGAAGTAAACTTTTTATGAAAGTGAGGTTGAAGAAATAAGGAATATTCGAGATTGGGAATTTGAGAATTTTAGAACTTGAGAAATTGTAAGTTTGAGAATTTAGGAATTTGGATTCTGAGAATTTTGGAAATTTGAGAATGTGGACATTTTGGGGTTGGGGAATTTGGGAATTTGAATATTCAAGAATTGGGAGATTAGGGAACTTGAGAATTCGGATATTTGGTAATTTTGGGAATCTGGAAATTTGAGAATATGGGGATTTAGGAGTTAGTACATTGGAAATCTTAGAAATTTAAGAATTTGGGAGTTTAAGAATATGAAAATTAGGGAATTTTGAGAATATAGAAATTAGGGAAATTTGAGAATTTAAGAATTTGGGAATTCTAATGTTAATAGATTTGGAAATTTTGAGAATATGGAAATGGGAGTTTCGAAATTTAGGAACTTGGATTTTAGAAATTTAGGAATTTGGAAATTTGAAAGTTCCTACACTGTCATTTTAGATTTTATTTTCAGTCTACAATTTGAATTTCAATTTCAAATTTTTAATTAGTGACCAAAGAACGCCTTCAAATACTAATTTCTTTCAAATTAGTAATGAAATTGTGAGTTAAATAAATTCATGGAGAATTTAATTATGAAGAAATTAAAAAAAATATATCAAATCACAAAAAGCGCAGAAATACATTTTTCGTTCATATTTTGAGTACTATAAATATTATTTATATTATTAATAATTTCGTTAGAAAAAGTAATTAAGTTATTTCTTACATCAAGATGTTCTTCAGGGACGACTACGTCACCACACATAGTAGTAGAACGACAGGTGTCTATGCAATGTGTATGGTGATCTTTAACGAAGACTTGACTACTTTCACATTTCCTGAAACATAATAGAAATTCACGTGTGACACTTTGCCTCATACAAGTAATAATACATTGCTATAATATTACAAATCATAAATGTTTTACGTTCATGTACCTCGTTTTCTTCTATCTACGCAATTATCTTCTAAATTAGAAATTATTTGAAAAAATATTTCAAGTTGTTTTAACCTTCAACCAGTTAACTGTGGCAATCTTTTTGTAAACCCCACACCAGCGGGCGCGATAATCAAGCGATGACGACTTAGCTCTCAAGAATTTATGAATCCATCTCAAATCATTTACACTTTTTATTTGTTTATTTCATTTCGTGTTGACCTCTAAACATATTAAACATGTTACAATTTACGAATATAATTTAGTTTTCGCCAAAATTACAATTTACATATTAAAATTGTAACAACATTTTACGCATGACGGATATAGTCGTCATGACACAAAATTCTGCCACATCTCCATGACGGATATAGTCGTCAAACACACTTAACTGGTTAATGATCATATCTTGTATAAGAATAACATACTTGGTATATTGGAACGTTCAAGACCCCAGAAAATAATTATAAATAATCTTTGAAAGTTGTTGTAATATATTTCACAGTAAATTTTCAGTAAATTTATACGTTGAATATGGAAAAAATTCAGAAATGTAAAAAAGTTGAAAAAATGACGGTTTTCACAAAAAATTTATTCGATTTTAATATAATGGGTGAAAATTTCAGCTGAACACTGTTGAGATATAACAGCTTTCAGACAAAAATAATAAAAATATTGATGTTTCAAAAAAGGTATTTATTTAGATTTCCGGGGTATAAAGTGGCTAAAATTGACGTTAAACTAGCTGGTGTCATTTTATATCCCAATATGACCATCAAGAGTTAATGATGACCATTAAACTCTAACTGGAATCGTTTTACAAATGTTAAGAGGATCCTGCTTTTTTAAAATAAAGTATGTGTTCACCTTTTTAATATTTGAGCAGTTATAGTTTTTTTTCAGTTTTTAATAGTTTATCAAATTGTTAATGAATCGAAGAATTAGGTTACCTGCTCAATCTGATGGTGCCCTTCGTTTCACGGACCATAAGAGCTCGCTCCCAAAAGTGTACAGCTTCCGGTAGTATGGTATTCTGAAATAGATTAAGAAACATGGATTAGATTCAATTAAGCTGTATTATTATTGTAAACACACGTAAAACATTTGTTAGTATTCACTCAATTTCTTAGAACACGGTTCAGACGTGCAAAATGTTAATTCAAAATTTGTATTAAGTGATTACAGTTTTAAGATTATTTTTTTTATATTCACTCAACGTTGTTACATAGGTATTGGTCTTTACTGACTACAAATATTAATTTGGAATTTTTTCTTGTAATTTTGGTATTTGGTGTTAATTTATATGAATAAATATTGCTGATTAATTAAAACTAATATAAATATTTTTGTAACAATAATAGATACATTTTCAAATTATAAAAATTCTGAACTCCCAAAGTCTTCTTCTAAATATGAAATTCTCCAATTTTCAATAATATAAATTTCAAAATTTCCAAATTTTCACATACAAATTCCGAAATTTAAAAAATTCTTTAAGCCCAAAGTAGGAAATTTCCGAAATTCTAAAAATAATTACTTTCGAAATATTCAAATTCTCAATTTCGAAATACTTAAATTCTCAGATGCATTTGCAAATTTAAAAATTTGAAAATTCCCAAATCATGGAATTACCAAATTACTAATTTTTCAAATTCTCAAATTCAGAATTTGAAAACTTTCAAATCCTCAAATTACAAAATCCATAATTTCTCAAATTTCCAAATTCGAAAGTTTTGGATTTCTAAATTTACAAATTTCAAATTTATCAAATTCATAAATTTAAAATTTTTAATGTAAGACTCTGCAAATTACCAAACACTAAAACATTCAAGTATCTTAAATACCAAATATTCAAACTGTCAAGTTTTCAAAGTAACAAATTTCCAAATTCCTAAATTTCTGAATCTGCAAATTTCCAAGTTACTAAATCTCCAAATTCTAGAATTCTCTTTTTTACTTAAACATTCTCAAAAACCCACATCTCTTAACTTCTAAATTCTGACATTCTGAAATTTCCAAATTTCAAAAATTGTTCTCCAAACTTTAAAAATAATTGGCCTACTGACCCTGGGTAAAATACAGTACAATTACAATCTTGTTAAAGACAGCAACAAACAGTAAATCTACGATATGCAAAATATTTTATGTGTTAAAACTAACATGTAAACTCTCAAGAGCGTCAAACTATGATTTCGGAATTGCGGGCATGTTTTCCAAACCAAGGATGTGCAACAGAATTATACTTGCACTTCGTGCGTAATGTGGTGCACAGATGGTACAGGGAAATTTTGGAAAACCATTTTCAACCGTTTATTGACAATTTCCACGCCTCCTTGGTATGCTCTCTGCGAAATTGACCTAGGGGAAGCACATACACGAAATTTAAGATCAGACATTCCATGAGGTACACATTAAGTACGTGTGTAGATTTTTAAATTTATTTTAACGTTGTAGACTGTTGACAGCACTATTAAAGCTATCAATCACATTTTCGCGTGGAAAAAAAATTCGTCACATTTCAATAATCTCTGATGTGATTATTCAAAAGTGCATATACAAATTTTCTAAATAAAACAAAAACAAAAAAAAATAAAACTTAAGAAATACATATACATTCACGATTAGGAGTTAATTACTAACATGAATTTTTAATTAAAGGAAAATTTAGAAATTGAAAATTTAAGCATCGAAAATAGAATAGTCAAGAACAGAAAACTAGCTTTATCGACTTTTATACGGCTAGTTAGATGTCGGTATTATATGCAAATGTCCGGTCCTATTTAAATTTCAAATGCAATTAAATTCATTTAACGTGACAGACGGCAATTATTCGACTTACAGAACGGAGCCGAGTGAGAGTCGTATCGTAACGAAAATTTTTTGCATTAATCAGCAAGCGTTGGTGATGCATGAATTCTGACTGAATGATTCTATTAACGTTTCGTTCATGATCCTCCATTGCGATCTATCACCGTTCTCAAATTTCATTCAATTTATATGTCAAATATTGGCTACCCAAAATAGTTTGTGCTGTGTTGTCCCATATAGTAAGACAGGTGAAGTTTTCTTCAAACGGAAGTATCTAAATATTTCAATACATTCACTGTCAATCAAATTTAAGTTATACATACAAGCAGACTTCGCGAAAGATAAAATTAGTTGGCCTTTTAAATAAATCACTTGGTTGATGTGGCAAAACTTCGGTTATTTGGGTTTCTACACAGTTATCTGTTATTTTTATTTCATGGTGATTAAATAGTAATAGTTTTACATTTTCTGGATCAGGTTTTCCAGTTAGTAATTTGTAGCTATTTTGAATTGTGGTCCACAGTTATTTGTTTACCGCTCTAATTTCCAATTCCCAAATTTCCAAATTTCCAAATTTTCAAATTCCCAAGTTTCCAAATTCTCAAGTTCCCAAACTCCCAAATTCCCAAATTTCCCTAATTTCTATATCTTGAAAATTCTCTAATTTCCATATTCTCAAATTTCCAAGTTTCCAAATTTTCAAATTCCCAAATTTCCAATTTCCCCAGTGTCCAAATTCTCATACTCCCAAATTCTCAAATTCCTAAATTCTCAAGTTTCCAAATTCCCAAATTCACTACTTTCCCTAATTTTCATATTCTTAAAATTCCATAATTTCCATATTCCGAAATTCCCAAGTCCACAAATTCCCGAATCCCAAAATTACCAAATCACAAAATTGCCAAATCCCAAAACTTCCGAATTCCAAAATTCCCGAATCCCACAAATCCCGAATCCTACAAATCCCGAATCCTACAAATCCCGAATCCTACAAATACCGAATCCTACAAATCCCGAATCCTACAAATCCCGAATCCCAAAATCCCCACATTCCCAAATTTCCAAATTCCCATATTCCTAAATTCCCACCTCCCTAACTTCACAACTCCCAACCGTACACGAATCTGAAATATGTGAAGAAATTTGTGTCAATTTCTGGCCAGTATTAAAAGCTACAACCGTAGTAAATGGTACAAAAATGTTTTTCCACGGTGTCCAACAATCGATCAATGCCGTTCATGGCGGGAGGTTTGTCAGAGAGCGAAGCAATCGGTTTTCAGGGGTTGTTCTCTGGTTCGAATCGGAGATTATCATATGACTAGCCATTATGCGGAGTAAACGATAGCCCCGTGTGTTCGAAGCTTGCCGGGTGCTCTGATTGAAATGCTCCCGGTAATTTCCGGTTATTTAGCGCATACAGCTATGTTCGCAATGCAGCGCAGTGCATTAGACTGCTATGACGCCGGTAACGTTTGATACGACGCAGAACGCGTCCGTTTATCATGCTCTATTTCCAGTTTCCACGATCCGCATATGACTATCAGGATATAGGGAAAACTGATATAATTAGGAGCAGGGTAATTTCGGGAGAGATGGTCCTGATGACGGCAACGGACAACCTACTACGGACTAAATTAACCCTTCGTACAGGCTGTACCAAAAATTGTGGTTCGAGCTTCTGGGCGGTAACATATTCTACGTTAACATTTTTATTAACGCATCTACATTTATATTAATATTATGTATATTAAAATATAAGTCGAGAAGATGAATAACATTTTCTTGTGAAAAAATTGATTTTGAAAATTGTATTGTGTAGTGAGTTGGCTGAAAAGTTGTCGATTTTGTTAGTTAGTACATTTTTTAAGTTTAAAGTAAATTATATTTATATAAATACAAGGATATTGTAATAAAAAACAGTGCTGAGTGTAATAGAATTTTTCATCTGTATGACCATATACATGTGTATACAGTTATGGTATATTTAATTGCGTAATACACTTATTATATTTATGTATTAATTATATCAAGAGAGTTATTGTGTATTTTACTGTATAATGTGCTTGTTTTAATGTATAATAATGTACATATCATGTACTGATTATATTAATAAAGTTATTGTATATTTTACTGTGTAGAACAGTTATGTAGTTCTCAATGAGTAATACGAGTATGAGCGAAATACGTAATATTCATATAAATAGTAATTTGAATAATATACAACATAAGAATTTTATCGTCCAAGACTTTACCTTTGCTGGTAAAAAAATAAACAAAAAATCACCAACCGTGATAATAGAAATGTAAATATGGCCGCAAATCCATCAAATAATATGTAATATAACATTTCTTGTACCAGATATAATAGAAAATATTTCAGTATCTGATTCTGCAGAAAATGTAATTTATTCCTCAAGTGCTCTCAGCTTTTATAACAAGTTGTAGCGACAGTAGCAATTTTGGTTTTAAACATGTTTCCAAGAAACTAGAATTACAACTTATTACAGTTTATTAATATGGAGGATGTGGCGGTTTCACTTCCACGCTCATCGCCACTAGACGGCGCATAGAATCAAGACCTAGACTTTCTCGCTAGTACTCAAAGAGCCTTCCTATTCATATATGTATATAGTTCCTGTCTATCCCTTTTTTACATCCCCGCGCCTAAGGCAAGGGCCTGCTAGAACGTCTTACTGATGAGTCCACTAGCACGCCCCGGACGAAACGTTCTCCGCCTCCTTTACTTTTCCTAGCCTCCCTACCATAACTAGCCGAACCGCCAAAGAGGATGACACACTTAAATGTAAATACCTTACAAGGAAACATATCGAACCGGGACACCGATTTTAACGAAACTTATGTGAAAGATAGTTCTTAAAAAAATAGTTGACACGTACTTTTTTTATCGACCATCGTTCACATTGAAGGGATGAAAATAGCCCTCGAAGTTGGAGGTCGAAATCATATTTTTGAGAATATCTCCGGAATTAAAGAAGATAATTTGATTCTTTTTTTGTAAATTGTTGGTCTTTGAATAGGGAACTTTAGTGCGGCAAAAAATTTCAATAAACTTTATTTGTTTAAATAATATTTTGAAAATTTATAATTTTTGTTTAAATTTTTGCACTAAATGTTGATCTATTTTTTTGCAACTTCGTGTACGTAAACTATGGACAAAAATAGAGGATACGTGTTTTTGCAATTTGTTGTTTGTTGCAATGTTTATTAGATATATAATTTAAAATCACCTCTTGTGAAGAGGGGCAATCAGCATTTTTATTAAAAATATCATTATTTTTACAATCTTTTACAATATTTTAGACATTTTATACCTCTTCATATACCTCTTCATGTTCCTTGCGACGGTGATTATAACCGCGTCACGCTCATACCTGCGACGCTTACAATAATTATTCAGAAATCACTTAACGGCATATGAAAACGTATAAAATGTCTAAAATATTGTAAAAGATTGTAAAAATAATGATATTTTTAATAAAAGTGCGGATTGCCCCTTTTCACAAGAGGTGATTTTAAATTATATATCTAATAAACATTGCAACAAACAACAAATTGCAAAAACACGTATCCTCTATTTTTGTCCATAGTTTACGTACACGAAGTTGCAAAAAAATAGATCAACATTTAGTGCAAAAATTTAAACAAAAATTATAAATTTTCAAAATATTATTTAAACAAATAAAGTTTATTGAAATTTTTTGCCGCACTCAAGTTCCCTATTCAAAGACCAACAATTTACAAAAAAAGAATCAAATTATCTTCTTTAATTCCGGAGATATTCTCAAAAATATGATTTTAACCCCCAACTTCGAGAGCTATTTTCACCCCTTCAATGTGAACGATGGCCGATAAAAAAAGTACGTGTCAAATATTTTCTTAAGAACTATCTTTCATATAAGTTTCATTAAAATCGGTGTGTCCCGGTTCGATATGTTTCCTTGTTAGATTGGTAAAATTAGTGAAATTCAGTTTAGATATTGTGACGTCCGCCATTTTTGAAATATCAACGATAGGTTGATTTTAAACATGATTGCTTATTACCAGAAAATAGTGGTTTATTTGTATATAAAACTAAAAATACGAAACAGATATGAAACTAAGGATACGTAAATAATAATAATTAATCGATTCGTGGACAGTGATTATAACTAAAATTAATAATAAATTACTTACATTAATGACATCCAGCTTTTCATCATCCAACCTGCAACAAAAAGAAGGGAAAATTTACAAAATTAAATAAATGTACATATTCATTCTTTAGTAATTATTCGTTATGTGCAATGTCATAGGTCCCACTCCCCCAGTTTTATGTGTTACAAAAAGACAGAAACGCTTACCGAGCTTTAAGCTATGTCGAATATATTAACGCTTCAAAATATATATTAACGCGACTCTGTACTGCGATGTGTGCATTTTTGCCAAAGTATTATAGAATGATTCAGAGCATGGAACATTCACAAACGAATGGCGGTAAAATCTGAAGCTCAGGATGCAAAGAGCTTTTAGTTTTTAAACGTGTACGTCGGTGAAAGATATTTACACCGAGCATTTAGTCACGAACGTTTTGTAACTAGATCGTAAAAGTGACTATACACAGAGATACTCCGTTAGATACAGTGTTTAAACACGTTAAATACTGCGATATTAATGTTTACTGATGAAAATCAGTATCGGAAAAATATTATTATTAAGAAGAAATATGTATTTTGTCGAATTTATTCAAACGCTTTCAGTGAAATTATTTGAGTTCAGTTTGAAATTAATTTGAAATATAGTTTGATGTATCTGTTAGAATTATATTTAGTTGGTGAAATTTGATTAGAATAATTAAATAAAGTTATCGATGTTATGTCCATTAAATTTGATAAATTTGACTGTGGTTGAAGAAAAGAATATTCTCTATTTATATTTTTTATGGTATAAAAATACTTATTCGTACGTTAAAATACGTCAACTTTAATTTAATTGTGATTCTAATTTGTGTGGAATAAAATAATTATAGATCCAGCATTTATATTTCATTTTATACCTAAAACGTGACATAATAAAATGTAACATCAAATGTATTTTAGATTTATATTAATATACTGTATAACATTGTTATTTTTGTAAATAAATCGATAATTTTTAACATGATTTTGAACCATTATTATAGAAATGAAAGATAAGAATCCGATTAAAAATAGTTGATACACTGTATCATATGGTCCATAAAAAATGTATAAATCAATACACTGTGTCAACGCACTCTATAAAGAGAAGACATAACCTACCCCATAAAAAGTCATTATACGGAAACGTCTGCATATAATAATCATATAAACGGAGCATCAAAACTTACCCAGTCTTCACAAAATTTAATGAGCAGTAAAACTAATTCATGACACAAAGTTTCATAAAGTGTCTCGAGACTGATTAGAAACTCAGTATAAATAATTTAATATTTCTATTAAACGAAAATTGTTGAAATGCAATTGCTAATATCAATGTACACGGACGAGTGTTTGGAGTCAGACAACGTTAACTCTAAAAATTCACTGCCTATGTTAATGACAGATTTCCGAAAGTCGTACGTTTTGACTACAAAAATATTATGAAAAAAATGAATAAATTAAAAGTTTTGATTTTAAGAAAATCGAAAGTCAAAGAATGCTAACTAGACATACTCTTGTCTCACTCTAACAACTACGGTTTTTGGAGTTAACCCTTTAAGTTATAATTTTCTGAGCAACCACGTCATTCATGGCTACCTAATTATTGCTACAACGTTGAGACAACTAAAGAACATTAAAATGTTTGCCACGTTTTGTCTTCAGCGATCCTTGATGATACAGATGGTAACTAGCATTGAACCCAAAATTTAATTGCATTGAAAATACGAGTCTATCACATTCCGTAGTGTGCGTCACACGTGTAACACGTAGTTATAGGGTAAGGGGTTAACTTTTCTGACTCTGAACCATCGGTATGTTCAATCGTAATAAACAAGTAAGTAATGATCTTCAAACATCTCACTCTAATAGAGTTATAATACAAATCTCCTTCCTTCACTAATAGATCTAATTAACTGCTAAGTATACACAGTGACTAAAAAATTGCACTGTATCAACTGCTCGAGCGGTAGCGCAACTCAATAATATGCTCTCAGGGATTGCCAAACAAAGAATTAATGTATACACTTTGTAGGATTATTTCCACGTGCTGTCATGGTTTTTTCCATAGAATGACCGTTAACATGGGTTTTTTTCCATCAGCGATCGTATTTTGTTTTAACGGCGTTGGCGCGTGCGAAAGACTTGCGGGTCAATCGTGATTTTACTCTCTTGCGCGTAGCTTCGACGGAAAGCAGTGCCGTCCGAAGTGTTGTGTGTCTTTCTTTGTGTGTCTTTCTTTGTGTGTATTCTTAAATATATATATTGTTAATCTCTTTCTTTTATTAAAACGTACTCGAGTGTTATTTCTCCTTACCCTCCTATCCTACAACTTTTTCCACTGCATTCGTGGATACATGTACTGACAGATTTAGCTATAGGTTATAACGTAGATTAGCAGTAGAACTCAGGACGCTTGTTAGTGGTTAATTATACGGTGGGATTAGCTTGGTCGACGCCGCCGCAAACCAACCTCTATAATTTTCTGGAGAGTTCAAACTCGAGCGTAAAGCGAATTACTGTGTGTAAATGCAAGTCAAAATACATCTGGAGTTGACAACATTCGGCGCGTATTTTGGTGATACGACATTAATCTGATTTACAGTAATTCGAGAGATGTTAAGCAGCTACAAGTTGTCAGAATTCCCTTGACAGATCTAAGTAACACCTCAATTAGGAATGTGTGCATATTGTTAAAGAAAATCATTCAAACGTACTTCGATCTTTGAACCCATTAGGATCTATTTTTCAGGTGCGTCACACGGAACTAGCTGTTGGGACGCACTCTTAAAATCGTAAGACCATATTTTTATTTCTTTTTAATGTTCTTCAACAAATGACCGTTGCCTTTTGCAGCGGTTTATTACGAACAATTTGTAATTCCAAATTGTTGTCAAGAGCATACTTTATGGTTTATTACGGTTGAACCGTTAGGTGACGAGCGACAGTGTAGTCGACACTTCAGGTTAAAGTTGGCCTCAGTACAAACATCTTGTAAGGGCGGTTCTAGTCCCCTTCTATTAATATTGTATTTTAGGAACCAATCTAATAGTCAATTTTAAGATGTCGCTTGTCCACCCCCAACAACATCGCACTCCTCATTTTAAGTTTTCGTGGAGAATATTTTTTTAGATAGAGATGATTCTATCGTCAGCTTTCCACAAGCAAAGTACAACACTCTTATGAAGTCTGTAACTACGATGTGTCATTTTATAAAGTACAGGGTGTAACAAAATGTTTTGTCATGGCTTCACCAGCTGATTCTACAGCTTTTAATCGGCGAAGATCTGTAAAAAAAAGTTGCCGCAAAATTGACCTTGACGGAAAATTTCAAGGTCAATTTTTTTTTATTGCATTACGATGTACTCACTCGATAAAACAAAAGTCTCAAAGGCACCATAGGTCGCAAGTGAATCCTTCACTTGGAAAACGAGGTTAACCGTTTCTAGGGTTGTCCTCTGCGTCTTGAGCGGTTTCTTCTTTGCCACAGTATAGAACCATCGACATTTATGCACCTTAACAATCGTGCTTGATTACCGGCTTCGATATGTCCACCATTATTGCGTAGGCACGTCTTCAATCGTTCTTTTAAATTGTTGCAAACTTTTTCATAAATATTGGCAGTATGCTCCACACGGCGAAAAGCGTTTTTTATTCGCAATTTCAATTGCTCCATACTTCTAATTTGTTGACCTGACCGGTAAACTAGATTCTTTACTGCTCCCCAAAAGAAAAAGTCCATAGGTGTAAGAACGGGAGAGCGAGGCGGCCACAAATGAGGTGCTGGTCTACGACCTATCCACCTATTTCCAAAAATTTCTGATAAAAACTCACGTACCGGTCTAATAAAATGCGGTGGGGCACCATCATGCATAAAATAAATTTGACGACGTCTATGATGTGGTATAACTTGTCTCAGCTGTGTTATGAATCGCGTGCGAAGAAAATTAAGATAACGTGTTCCGGTTAAGGAGTTATGAAAACAAATTGGACCGATAATATGGTTCCCAATGATTCCTCCCCACACATTAATTGAGAAACGGCCTTGATTAAATGTCTGAATCATCGCGTGTGGGTTTCTACGTGCCCAGATTCTAGTGTTCTGCGAATTTTGGTGACTTATGTTGGAAAAGTTACTTTCGTCTGTGAAACACACATTCTCAAGAAATTGTGGATCGCGATCTAATTTTCTTAACATCCAACGACAAAATTTGCGTCTCATGGAGTAATCTTGGCGTTGAAGTGCTTGCACTTTCCGAACACGGTATGGACGTAGTCACGATATTCGTTCATCACGAATAATACGATGGACAGTCATATGAGAAACACCAACCCGACGTGCAATATTGCGTAAACCCATAACGGGATGAGTATAGGCAAGTGCAATAATGCGCTCCTCTTTCCTCCAGTGAACGCGCGGTCGTCCTGCCCTTCCATATCCACGATTGATAGTGACTTCCAAGTCTTGAAAGCGTTCCTCAAGTCTTTGAAAATCACGTCTATCAGGAAGATATCGAGAATGTTCTTGTCCGCTATTAACTAAATAATTCCGATATATGTTGCGAGCTAAGGCATAATTCTCAAATGCTTCATCAATAGCACGAAGCATTTGACGAACATCATACCGATAGAAATAATTTCTTCTATTTCTTCTTGTATCCATAACTCACTATACGATATCCACAACACAAGAGATCAGAAACTACTGTGATTATTGGCATTCCTGTGAGCATATCTAAGCGTCACAACATGCTAGAACTATCCGAAAGTCAAATTTTACATCTAAGTATACCCTACTACAGATATGTAATGTGACACCGTAAGAAATATTCGCTGAAATAATGGTGAAATCTTCAACATTGTTTTTCCAAGTGAAGGATTCATTTGCGACCTATGGTGCCTTTGAGACTTTTGTTTTATCGAGTGAGTACTATACGATGCAATAAAAAAAAATTTGTCCTTGAAATTTTCCGTCAAGGTCAATTTTGCGGCAACTTTTTTTTACAGATCTTCACCGATTAAAAGCTGTAGAATCAGCTGGTGAAGCCATGACAAAACATTTTGTTACACCCTGTACAAACAAATATTCGTTATTTTAAATAAAATACAACATGTATCTCTTAAATCAGTTGTTCATTCATTTTGTCGAAATAGTTTCACTGATACACAACTAAACTAGCTTGCGTTTTCATTAAGTTGGCGTGAAAGACAATAACAGCCACAGTATTAAAACAGAGGAAAGAGGTTGAAATGTTATGTGAATATTGTATTCAGCAATTTTTGACTATGCAAATTATAATTGCACTTAAACTCGTGCTAATAACTCGTGCTCGTACTAATTGCACCTAAACTTGCACTTAAGTAAAAAATTAACAAAATCGTCAGGTTAACAGATACACCCACAATGTTATCCTCTTCTAGAGGTTCATGTTATTCAAAGATAACGAATTATCACTCATTTTGAGAAGATTTTAAGTCTTCAGGCCTTCGACCAGATGCAGTTTAATCTCAAGATCAGAAATTTCAAACCTTAGTTTTATTCCAAAAGCAGAATATAAATTTCAGCAAATAATTTGAAATATTTGTTAAAATTTGAATAAATAATTTGTCAATATGTAACAGGAATACTGTATCGAATTCGCCTAGCAACAATACTACGATAAATATATAGCTCTTCTACGTCCACCGCTGAAATCCAATTATCAACCGACAAGCACTCCGTGTTTGTAATTTTCGTATTAGCGTTCACCGGGTAACCTAATTCGATGATAGCACTGCAAGGGTAATTTCAAGCCGAGCAACGATCGTATCTACCCGAATATTTGACGTGCTGATGGTAACGTGTATCGTGACCCCATGAACGACCTTTCAATAAATCGGATTCCCTTCCTTGCTCCTCTCAAATCAAATTTCCGGCACAATCTCGTATACTCTCGGCACGAAAAAGGATAAGAGACCAAAAGTGCGAATCGGAGAAGAACTTTGAAACTCTATTTGGTATATTTTCTCTGTATCTAATAAGAAGACTGCGGATGTTTATCCATTTATGATATATCGAATGAAACGTAAATAAATTGTTTAATCTATGGATTAAACGATTTATGTTTATTTTAGAGATATTGATATAAGTATTTACATACATTACATAATTTATTTACAGTTTGCAGACATCAATATATAAATAAATAAACAACCGCAGTCTGTTAATAAATAAATGATTTTTGGGTAAAATGGAAATGGCTGTTACTCTTGAAATAGAGAAATTTCCTGAAAAGCGAAAATTTGTTGATAACAGTTAACATTATTGCCAGAGCGAAATATTAAGGAGGGTTAAGGGCTGCAATTTTAAGACTCTTCAAGCCCCATTAGAAATTTTTCGATTTTTATAAACAATAACTAAATAAAACATTATGTACAATTTTTGTTTCGGAGCAATTAGAAATTGTATTGAATACGTTATGGAAAAATGGAAAACTTAGAGATTTGAAGATTTAGGGATTCAGAGATTTATGGTTTTGGAGATTTGGAGAGTTCGGGATTTGGACATTTGGAGATTTGGCAATTTGGAAATTTAGAGATTTGGAGATTTGGTGATTTGGAGATTTGGAGATTTGGAGAGTTAGAGAGTTAGAGATTTGGAGATTTGAAGATTTGGAGATTTGGAGATTTGGAGATTTGGAGATTTGGAGATTTGGAGATTTGGAGATTTGGAGATTTGGAGATTTGGAGATTTGGAGATTTGGAGATTTGGAGATTTGGAGATTTGGAGATTTGGAGAGTTAGCGATTTGGAGATTTGAAGATTTGGAGAGTTAGAGATTTGGAGATTTGGAGATTTAGAGATTTGGAGATCTGGAGATTTGGAGATTCGGAGATTTGGAGATTTGGAGATTTGGGGATTTGGCAATTTGGAGATTTGGCGATTTGGTGATTTGGAGATTTGGAGAGTTAGAGAGTTAGAGATTTGGAGATTTGAAGATTTGGAGATTTGGAGATTTGAAGATTTGGAGATTTGGAGAGTTAGCGATTTGGAGATTTGAAGATTTGGAGAGTTAGAGATTTGGAGATTTAGAGATTTGGAGATCTGGAGATTTGGAGATTCGGAGATTTGGGGATTTGCGGATTTGGAGATTTGGAGATTTGGAGATTTGGCAATTTGGAGATTTGGCGATTTGGTAATTTGGCAATTTGGAGATTTGGGGATTTGGAGATTTGGAGAATTGGAGATTTGGAGATTTGGAGATTTGGAGATTTCGCAATTTTGGGATTTAGAAATTTGAGAATTTTTGAAGAAGAAGATGTAGAAATTTGGATATTTAGAAATGTGAGAATTATAAAATTTCGGGATCTAGAAGTTTGGGAATATATTAGGGGTACCGAAAAGTAATCAAAATTTTGTTTGCTGGCGAAAAATATTTATTTATTAAAGAAATCGTAAATCAACAAAATAATTTCCATCACTTTCTAACGCTTTTTGTCAGCGTAAAGGCAATTGTTCCCTTCTTAAAAACAGTTCTTCGATTTTTCATAGAAAAACTTTGAAATCATCGAAGAAATTTTTATTACTTTTCGGTACCCCTTAATAGAAGTTTTGATACTGGGATATTTGGACATTTATAAATTTAGGCGATGTGAATACTCAAAAAGAAAAAATTTAAAAATATAGAAGTTCCATTATCTAGAAATTTGTGTACTTGAAATGAACTGTGAAATATATTAAAACAACTTTCAAAGATTATTCAAAATGTAGTCCATGTTAAAATAATAAGTGGTCTCTTTGTAAGAAACGTTTTTAGTGACTTAAACGTCCTATTATGTCATGAATGTTATTCCACTGAAGTGTGACCGTTAGTTGCTGAAAAAATCATCTCTGACAAAAAATCTTGTTTCACAAGGTTTCGTAGACACTGGGGTCTGCAACTCTGCGATCTGCAATCGCCAAAACCAATCATTTCATATTCCATATTCAGTTAGTATGTCCACAGTGTACACTTATAATAAAGAACGCAAAGTATCCAATCGTGAGATATGTAGAAATGTCAGCAGATTTCGAGGTGATATTGAATTTATAGGCTTCTCTTTGATCTTGTAGTAGCCAACTAATAGCCTTCGAAGTTATTTCTCTCGCACGATAATCAAATTCCAGAAGCAGTAGTCCGACACGCTTCAATAAATCGAGAAATTCGAGTTGGTGGTTTTGGAAGGACGCCAATTATTGGACCGGATAACGAGGATCAGCGGTGACGAAGCGCACCGACGTTCATGCTAAATCTAATTAGATAAACTGATCTTTGTGGATGTCCAATTCCGCAAGTCCATAGCTGCTAGCTATGTGCATAGTAACAAGAGCAAATATCCTCAACACGTGTACAGCTGTGCATACATTTCTCGGGATATGTCGGTATCTATTCGCACATCGTTACGTTTCGGAACGAAATACTTTCATACAACCGACAGGTTATAAAACTGACGAATAAAACCAAATGAAAGAACATATATCTACATAGATCGGGTAGCAAGAGGATGGGTGGGCAAATTATTATAGTCAAACGAAGCATTCTATATTGTATAGCGTTTACAAATGAAACGGTACGGATGTTTCGATTGTAGATATAATATTATTTCTTTATTAATAATATACGTTTTTAAAAATGCAAATTGAATATTTAAATATGACTTAAGCAGTATGTTGTATAAGAAAATATTTAATATGATGAAACTTGGGAATTTTAGAATTTTTGTTCACAAAATATTTGTTGAGTTTAAGTCGAAATTATTGTATTTTAAAATTTATAAACTTATAAATTCGCAAGATTCATGAAGCAAAATCTCAGAACTATAAAATCTTAAATTTATAAATGTCTGCAATTTCCACATTCACAAATTCATAAATTTTCAATTGTTAGAAAGACAAAGTTACAAATATTTAAATTTCAAAAATTCAAAATTTCAAATGGCAAAATTTTTAATTTTACAACTTCTCAAATTACCAACTTACCTGAATTTTCAAATCCCTAGTGTCTTAATTTCCCAAGTTCTCAAGTTCCCAGGTTTCCAAGTTCCCAAGTTGCCAAGTTCCCAAGTTCCCAAGTTGTCAAGTTCCCAAGTTCTCAAGTTCCCAAGTTGCCAAATTCCCAAGTTCCCAAGTTGTCAAGTTCCCAAGTTCTCAAGTTCCCAAGTTTTCAAGTTGCCAAGTTGCCAAGTTCCCAAGTTCTCAAGTTCCCAAGTTTTCAAATTCGCAAGTTCTCAAGTTCCCAAGTTCCCAAGTTCCCAAGTTGCCAAGTTGCCAAGTTCCCAAGTTCTCAAGTTCCAAAGTTCACAAATTCCCAAGTTCCCAAATCCCAAAATTCCCAAATCCCAAAATTCCCAAATCCCAAAATTCCCAAATCCCAAAATTCCCAAATCCCAAAATTCCCAAATCCCAAAATTCCCAAATCCCAAAATTCCCAAATCCCAAAATTCCCAAATCCCAAAATTCCCAAATCCCAAAATTCCCAAATCCCAAAATTCCCAAATCCCAAAATTCCCAAATCCCAAAATTCCCAAATCCCAAAATTCCCAAATCCCAAAATTCCCAAATCCCAAAATTCCCAAATCCCAAAATTCCCAAATCCCAAAATTCCCAAATCCCAAAATTCCCAAATCCCAAAATTCCCAAATCCCAAAATTCCCAAAACCCTAAATTCCCAAATTCCCAAGTTTTCAAATATGAAAAGTCCCAAATTTCTAAATTTATAGATCTGGTTACATAACTTGAATACTATATTATACAAAGAAATAGACTTAAATTTCATTTTATCGATCTTTAAAATCGCTTCAAAATATGAACTACTTGTCATTCTGTTGTAATCTGTAAAACATTCTCAGTGCAACCTAATACTTAGCTTATTCGTATTTTTGCAAAACGAATACCAATATTGATAAAAGAACTACACTCTAAAACTCCTAGAATAAAATCCGACACCTCGTCTATATTTCTCGAGCACTATCTCATCGCACAAGAAAGTTAATAAAACGGTGTCCTAAAACAAAATCTACTCAATTTTCATGAAAAGCTATTAACAATACTGAACCGTTGAAAGCGTGTTTTGAAGATCGGGACTTTAATACTGCGCTATTTGAATGTTTTCAATCTTCTGTTTTGAATACATACTTTTACCGAGTGCGAATGCCAGAAATGTATACAGTGTATTGAAACATCGTGTCACAGCAGAGTTCATCGTCAATGGCTGGATTTTCCAGCGATCGTCATTGTCCAGCAAGTTTACCGAGAGTGCTCGCTAAAGTCAATACCAGGTCTGTCGTGCGGTGCGAGAAGTTAGTTTTGTCAAGTATGCTTTCGACACGTATGCGGCTCGTTGGTGAAACCTTTTCTGAACCTTTTCACACAATTGAGGTTTTTTCATAGCCCACGAAGGATTATGAAGAGGAACAGTTTTATGGCTCTTGATATCAGACGTGACGCTTAGGTCGCAGTTCTACTAACACGAATACGCGACTTCTTATATAAAAAAAATGGTGATGTAACTTTACTTTGGGACACACAAAATTATGGATTTTTTTATTGTTTACAATTTTTTGACGTTTAGAATGCAAAAATGCAAGTTTGAATGCTAGGAATCTAGTAGTTAGAAAAGTATGCGTATGTCAATTTAAGCGTTTTGGTGTATTTGATTGCTTAGTACGACGCCATATTGGTTTTCATCTATGCTTTGTTGGGCGGTTAGGTAAAGAATGCCATTAACCCTTTCGCTACGGTGATTTTTTCTGAGAAATGTGATTATGGTCTTATTTATTATAATAAAAAGTCAGATATTCTGATTTATAAAAAGCAAAGCTAAAGCCTTTCTATACAGTTTTTTGTCCTTCTTTTATGTACAAAGGGTAATACAAATGACAAATGTTATAACACGCCGTCATAACTCTTTTTTATAAAAATTTTTTAATCGCTAGGAAAAAACTGTTGGTATAAAAGTGGGCGCCTATAGGCGCTCTCAGTAATACAAACACAAAATTTCTAAGCGCCTATAGGCGCCCACAGTAGCCAAGGGGTTAAACACGATTTTCTCGAACCAAGTTTTTCGGAATCCTATGATTTTCGCGAAAGCTATTGTTTTGTCTTTATGCTGCATGTTCAGAACATCTGCAGTGGCACATGTTTCACATATTGACATCACGCTTACATTTTTGAAACTTTGATTTCTTTAGTATTTGAGAATTCAAAAAATTGCACAAAAAGTGTACATCGCATATTAACCAATTTAGATGTCATTTAATAGATAATTTTTTTAAATTTATCATTGTGGTAGGAACCACAGTGATATTCATTAATAATAAATCAAATCACAGTCATTTTCCCGCCAAATTTTTAATTTTCATTGTACATAAAATTGCATTGGCAAAATTTTGATTGCAAAAGAGAGAAAAGAAAAATTACAAAGAAATTAAAGGGAAACAATTTAAGTTTACATAAATTTAGTCGGGTGTGCGGAAAGAATTCAATTTCTGGAACTCGGGTTAATTCTTGGTTAAGTGCATTAAGGTATTAAAAATGGTTTGGACTTGTAATAATGAATGTTTTAAGTGTTTAGTAACGATTTTGAACAGTTGAGGATGGAAATAATAAAAATATAATATAGTAGCTTTTTTATCTTGTAAAAAACAACATAAAATTGGTTAAAAAATTGGGCAAACTATTCTACTTATAAAAATGGTTAATTTTATTCTTTCAAGTCTATACAGAAAGACTCCCTTTTGCATTTACAATATAAACATTCATTATTAACATATTAGAGTAACAAATATATTTAATTTTATTCTTTTTAATACGAAACCAATCAAAATGGCCAATTCATAAGTATCTCATTTTAAATTAAATTAAGGCGCTTTTTTTGAGTCTGATGTTTTTTATGAAGATAAATCGACGTATGTATTACTCTATTTTATATATGTTCATATATCTATCCTTTTACTTTTAATTCAATGTAGCTGTGCATTGTACGCCGGCAGATTTAGGTGTCAACTTTATACAGAGAACAAAGATTCCCTTTTTGTATTCGAGAAACAGTGTACTTATTCTGCGATGAACAATCAGCAGTTACATAGGTAACTGGTTATCGTTTTGTTCTCTCGCGCCTTGTTTCCTCAAAGTTTGTCGTCGAGGAGAGGAGAAAGTGCGATAAAGGAGAGAAAGGGAAAAGCCGAAGAGAAAGAGAAAATGGTGGAAAGTACAGCGTAGATGGGGACATCCCGAAGGAATCCAGAACAAGTCAACCGATCCTACGTTTGCATTCGTGCATTGTCGTACTCGTTCTCTCCCTACCGTTTGCGCTCGAGAGTCTGGAACAAAGCTCTTAACTTCCGTAATTTCAATTTCAGATTATTCGTCTCGGTATTGCCACGGTACGGTTTCGCGTGCATTGTCAGCCATTGCCGTCACGAGACTCGCAGCTGGCGCAATTCAAATTGAATTTCCATGTGGAAGCTGGATGTCTGATAGTCGGATATGTCGTTATTTCGTCGAGCTTCTACCAACGCGAACAATGAGTTACTTATCTTTAATAGTGTAAAACTAACGTGACTTTTTAATACGGTGTGCACTGCTTTTACGCTCAGTTAGTAATACGTGAACCAAAGTGATGCTTAAAGTTTTAAAATTTTACTTGCATGTTCTGTTCTACAGGTTGGGGAAAGGGATTTTGTTCAAATTGTGCAATTTATAATTTTAGAGGGTGACACAGGCTTACTGTCATCTAAATATCCGAATATTAAGTTTTTTAATTTTCAAATTCCTAACTTGCGAATTTCATTCCCGTTTTTATCATAATAAATATTTTAAAGTAGATACATATTCGCACCCACATTGACAAGTTGATATGCAAATCAATAAGTTAGTATGCAAATCAAAATCCATACTGTTTCCAGCCAACTCACCAGACGCACAACGAACATAAATCCTGTACATTATTTCATTAAAAAACATGTAAAATATAAATCATTGAAAATACCAAAAATCTTATGTAACATAAAAAATATTTTACTAATTTAATAAAAATCTCAGTGTCTGTATGGAAGACACTTGTTTATGGTAATTGAATGTTTGAACATCCACATAACTTTGCTACAGTAAATCAGTAGGAGATTCGGATTTGCTGTGCTATCATGAATTAAAGCGAAAGTTTCGCACTCGTTTCTAGAGCAGATGGTGCGGATTAAAATTTTAGCTGACCGAGGAAGCACAGCGGAGTTTGGTACTAAAAGAAATCAAAGGACAAGACTCTAATCGCGAGATTAAAGCCTTTGGAGTTGAGCTTCGGATTAAGGGATAATCGGTTCTCGCTTCCTAACAACGAGAGAAATAACGAACCGAGTCTAGATCTTATGAAGCGTGTGATTCCCCGTAACTTTTAGATCCGTTAAATCCATCCTGATGCTCCCTGACACACACCAAGCACCTCGTTGCTTTTCTCTAATGAGATTGCTATCCGTAACTTTACCATTTTGTAACTTTTTGTACGTGGAATGGAAGATGCGAATATGCGATATCCTTCTAGGCAATTATGCAGAATACTGGGTAATCATAGGTACTTTTTCTGAATTTTTATATCTTTTTGTAACTTTTTTGGTAAATAGCTTTGTTCTGAATCTGAAAACGATATTTGGGGTGAGGCTGGATTAGATTAAGTGAGGTTATCGTGGTCGTAATATATTTTTACGAGGAAATTTGCAAAAAAATATATAAATTCGGAAGAGTAATTCTGCGTAATTACCTTCTTTTGATTTAAGGAAGAAACCTGTCAAAATACTTGATCTTTT
Organism: Megachile rotundata; assembly: GCF_050947335.1. Taxonomy (NCBI): domain Eukaryota; kingdom Metazoa; phylum Arthropoda; class Insecta; order Hymenoptera; family Megachilidae; genus Megachile; species Megachile rotundata. Next base: position 5,140,494 of record NC_134991.1, on the reverse strand, counting down.
TCTCTTTATGTTATGCGCAATAAGTTTTATTATCTGATAATTCCCACCTGTGAATATTTGTGTTATATTGAAATCTACAGAATAAACATAAATCGTATAATATATAATCTGAGGATTTTAGGTTATACTTTCCAAAGTTATTGTTATTTACACTCTACAAAGTTTGTGTATTATAAATACATGAATATGTATAGTCCAATAATTATCGAATGATAAATCCTTTTGTGACAATTGAATAATGAGAGGGTATTTATATTTGTTTTATTAGTCAATTCGATTAATTTTGTTGTTGAAATTAAATTATTACAATATTGCAATTTTAATTCATGACGAATGACTTATTTGTTTCATTAGTCAATTTGATTAATTTTGTAATTGAAATTAAATTATTACAATATTGCAATTTTAATTCATAACGAATGTAGTAGTTTTGAAGCTTAAGAATTTTGATATTTTGGGCATTTGGAATGTCGGAATATTGGAACTTTCGGATTTCAGACTTTGAGAATTTACAATTTTGGAATTTTTGTATTTTGAAATTTTACAGATTTAGGATTTTGAAAGTTTTTTGGTGTGAGAGATTGAAATTTTACTTTGGAGCTTTGGGACTTTGAGTCTTTAGGATTTTAAAACATTGGTACTTTGGCACTTCAGAATTTTTAAACTTTTGAACTTTAGAATTTAGAAACGTTTGTACTATGAAATTGTGAATCCTTGGAACTTTGAAATTTTTAAACTATTTAATTTTGGAACCTTAAAACTACTGAATTTTGCACTTCGGAATTCCGAGATGTCGAGACTTCGAAATTTTGAAGATTAGTACTTCGAAAAATATGGCTCCTTATTTTTTCAGAATAATTCATAATAATACAAGTGTCTTATATCATTACTAACTTGTTTCACTTTTTATCGATATATCATAGTCAAGAACACAATATACTTGAAATTTTTAATAACATTCTCAAACTACAATTATCACAGAATTACCTTTTTTGTTATTTAAAAATCACAAAATACGGAAGAGTAAATTACAGTTTAATATGTGTATGCTAAACTATTTCTTACGATTGAATCGAAAATTATCTATAATAAACGACAATGGACAGTGATAGTTGTTATGGGAGGATGTTATAGTATTCATGATATTTCACTTCTAATCATTGTCGAAGATGTGGGCATTATATACAAATTAAAATTTCAGTATCTCATATTTCCACCTTACTTTATATTCGTACCTCCTCCGCTATATTTCTCAAAAAGAACAAGAAGTACATTTAAATTCACGAGGTCGATGAAAACCTGTTATAAGGTGAAGACAACGTCAAGTTCGGTGTCGACAAGTTAATAGTTAAATTATTCCAAAGATTTGCAACGAAATATCATAACATACTATCTTGTATTATACTTTTAGTGTACTGTAAATGTACATATACATATGTATAAGTATACTACAAATCTGCTATTAGTTTGTAACATGATTTCGTTCCGTTTCCATAAATATCACATTTCTCTTCCAACGTAAGAATTGATTGTTTCTTTCACTATCAGAAAATACGACTATGATACTGATAAGATCATCAGTAGTAACTTAAACCTAGCATTGCTATTTATTAAAATTTCTATTAAATAAAATATTATACAATATGTCCTAAATTTAATCGAATTTTATATTACAATCGAAATATTGATTTTTTAAAGAAAATAAATGCAGTCATATTGCAGATCCTATAAAACCATATATTAATGAAGCAAAAGTGAAACAAAGCGATTATTTTTTATCAAAAAATTTGTTTTAAAGCGAACACGTGGCGCGATGTATTGCTAATGAAATTAAATTCAATATTTTCGAATGAAATAAACGTAATATAAAGAGTCAGAGGCTTCACATAAAAAAAGTACAAAAAATAAAATGACAGTTGAATATGTACGTACCAAGACTATTTGTTATGTTCCAATAAAAAATTGTTTATTAAATGAACAAAGGACAATGAACAAGGGAGGTTGTAATAGAAGAATGTTATAATCTTCGTAATACATTCTTTTAAATTATTGTTAAAAGTTATTGACTTTGCAAAGATTATTGATTTACTTTACAGAAATCAAGAATCTTGATCTCATATTTTTATGTTGTTTTATATTCATACATTGTCCTTTATATGCTGTTCCATATAAAACTGTAATTTGCAAGTATTATTCATTTTAAATTACTGTTAAAAATTATTGGCTTTACAAAGATTATTGAATTTCTTTATATAAATGAAAAACCTTGATCTCATATTTTTTTTTGTTTTATATTCATACATTGTCTTCTATATGCTGTTCCATATAAAACTGTAATTTGCAAGTATTATTCTAAATTACTGTTAAAAATTATTGACTTTACAAAGATTACCGAATTTCTTTACATAAATCAAAAACCTTAATTTCATATTTTTAGTTGTTTTATATTCACACATTGTCTTCTATATGATGTTTCATATAAAACTATAATTTGCAAATATTAAGTGTAGATTATACAAATGTTTTATTGTGAAATACAAGTTGAACAATAGTAGATTGTCTTTTCTTCCGCTGTTTATTTTAAACGGTGTACTGTGTTGAATGGTAAACGTTTAAACAGTATCTTACTCTTTTTACTGCTTCAACGTTTCGACGTTTGATGGATTTTTCTTCCGGGGATTATTTCAATACTGTGATGGGCAGCTTTGCCCGCGAGGGCACGCGCTCTAGCATGCAACTGACATGCTTCCACGGAATTTGATGGATAGTTAATTTCTGGACGTTTTAATTTGTCTATTCCTAAATTTTCTAATTTTGAAACTTGCAAATTTTGAAATTTCTAATCTTGCAGATTATGGAAGTTTTAAACTTAAGAATTTATGTGCTTAAAAATTTGAAAGCTTTGCACTTATAAATTTCCAAGTTCCAAAGCATTAAATTTCTTAAATTACCAATGTTTTAAAATTTTGAATTTCAAATTAACTTTCTTCAATTATGAATTCCTCGAACTCTCAAATTACAAATTAGCTTTCTCGAATTATGTACTAATGTCTCATTAAAAAATTTAAAATCACCTTTCTTGAATTATTAATATTTAAACTTTCAACTTTTAAATTAGTAATTTTCTAAATTATCGAACTTGGAAATTAAAAATTTGCGAAGTTCTGATATTTGAAAAGTTGAAAATTGTACATTTCTAAATTTTCAAGCTTTGAAACACCCAAGTTCCCATGTTCTGAAATTTATAAATTAAAGTTTTTGTCTCTATATTACCATATTTCTAAATTTAAAAATTTTGAATTATCGAAATTAAAATTTCAGATTCTAGAAAATCCTAGAGTAATTTTACCCCTTAAGAAATGGGAACTTTAGAAGTAAAAAAATTTGAGACTTTCGGAATTTAAGAAATTTCATAATTTAGGAAGTTTGGAATTAAAAAAATTTTAAGTTTAAGAACAAATGGAAATTTTTTAACTAAAGGAATTTAAGAATTTAGAGATTTGAGAAAATAAAAAATTTAGGAAATGAAAGTTTCAGAAATTTGAATATCTGAATTTGAGAAATTTGGAATTTGAAAAACTGGAAACTGAGGATGTAAAGGAATTTAGTTGCTAGAGTAATTTAAAAAACAATTAAAATTTGGAAATTTAGTCATTAGAGAATTTCGAAAATTTCAAATTTTTAGGATTTTAAAATTTCAATAATTTCTAATTTAGAAATTTGCAAAATTGGAATTAATGGATAAAAATTTGAGTATCAATTCCTTATTGCATAATATCATACATGTCACGTATCATAATAAAATAATATCAAACCTTTCTGCAAATTAGTTAAACAGAAATATGTAGTTTTATTAAAAAAACGATCATCTTGAGATTTCGAGAATAAAAAGGTTCGTTGATTATCATAAGTTGTCCTTAAACTTGGAAATTTGTTACTTTGTTACTTTGATTTGAAACAATTTGTGGAAAGCTCACATTAACAAAAATTGCAACAAAATCCCGTAATTAAAAAACGAGTATATTGAAAGAGGTAAACTATGGTGATTTGCTTGATTGTGCGAGCAAATGACGTCGTGATTCATCAGCACAAATTGATTTGACCATTTCAACAGCTACACTGTTCTCGGTTACACATAAACGAGTAAATACACATACAGTGTCGTCTCATTGATCAATTAATCAAGGCGGTTCTAGGAATTTCATTATAGCAGTCAGGTTTACAATTGTATCGTAGGCTAATTGAAACTTTTGCGATAATTTACATGTGCAACGAGTCCCACAAGTAATTACACTTTCGCAATTAGTAACTGCGTGTGCAAAATACTATGTGAGAAGAAATGTCACGAAATGTTAATTAACGAATGTAAAGTACTCGTGGAATAAAGAAGTTACATCAAGATCCACTTAATTAACTGTACTTAAATAAATTAAAGCATAAATTACAAAAATATGTCAGTGATATCTTCCATCAAATGATGGAAGAGATAATAAAAGACACATGCAGAAAGATTATACACTACGGAATGTTCTGATGCAAATGCACATTGAACCTTTTCTGTAAATAGACATTAAAATTAAAATATCTCCTAAACTAATGATTTTTTCACATAAATAGATTAATACTTTTTTGTAAAGAATATGAAGGAGTATCAGCTGATACAATAAGGAATATATGATTCCATTTAAAAAAACATTAATGACCTTGTTATGTGTGCTCTTCGTGATGTTTCTTGAAGGCAGCATGATTGTTGCACCCAATGTATCGGGTGAACTTATTTATGTAGGGAATAGGTTTTAACAAGGATTTACAAGTTATTCAGATTGCTGAATGAGTTTATTCAGCTTAGGTTTGCGTTAGATTTTTAAAGTAAACTTGATGAAAGGTTGGTTGATTCCGCTTAAAAATTATGGTGCCCTAAAACAATTTGGGTTTTTCCCTGACGTTACATACAGTTGTAAATAGTTTAGGTTTATATACACTATGAAGACGCTACAGACCTTCATATGTCCTTTACACGACCAGCTACAAAAAAAATATACCACCAATATTTTTATACCAATATAAAAAATATACCCCTCTCAAAACCATTCAACTTCATCTAATACATTGTTTGCTATGAGTAATAATAATGACGCGAATCTAGATAGCAAAATTGTGTGAGCCACGCTGTATACTGTATTCGAATGAACGGCCTTGTATGTCGATATAATGATGGATTTAGTAAATGAAAGTTCCATTATGGAATATTTTATAATTTGCTGCTAGACACCTCTTATGCGATCCTTCATATTTTCAGGCGTGGTTTCGATACACTTTTTTGTTTGCAAAAATATGGGGAAAATCTGAAGGTTTCAGATTGATAGATATGACACCTTGGCTTATTTCCAAATTTCTAAATATTTAGGTTTTCGGATGTTCAAATTTGCAAATTTTTTAATTTTTCAATTTACACATTTTGTAACTTCTAAGTTTTTAAATTTAGTAATTTTTAACATTTCAAATTTTGTACTTTTTTTACAATTAAATTTTGTAATCCTTGAAGATTCAAATTCTTTAGATTCTAAATTTACAAATTTTGTCATTATTCATTTTTTAAATTCTGAAACTTTGAAATTCCCAAATTTCCCAAATTTTTAAATTGTTTTTACTGAGTAAGATTTGCATTATTTATCACTTTGTTAATTTTAAGATTTAACATCATTTCATTTAATAACTTTATTTTCCACAAATCTAGTAAATAATTTCTATAATATTTAATAATACCTTTACATATTTATTATAATGTATACAAAATTTACTACTGAAATGGTTTCTAATAAAGCCTAACCTAACCAATAAAACATTAAATGTCCATGTAAAAATTCATATGTCTTTCAGAAGTAAAGAAAAAAGTACTCAAGATAGTTAAGTAAATTCGGTTGCGCAGATTACTTATAAAATTGTATCGAAAATCCGTGTGTCGAGAATAACCAATGAATCAGAAATCCGTTAGTGATTTATAGTTATATCAGGATACAGGCAATGCGGACGATGCGCAAGTCTCTTGGGGTTAAGGGGAAACTATAAACCTTGCATTGTGCTGGAACTTTATGGACGTTATGCGTAAATCTATCACGATCAACGGATTTCCGGAGACGTTTAGGAGAAGTCAGTGTCATTCGGTAAATCAAACGTATCTTTACTTCTAACTGGTATGGTCACTATTTTGTCACGTTCATACTAATCAAATATACTTTGATCAGTCGTTAATATTAGGGGTACCGAAAAATATTCAAAATTTCTTCGATGACTTCAAAGTTTTTCAATTAAAAAGCGAAGGACTTTTTTTAAGATGGGAATCGAACAATTGCCTTTACGTTGACAAAAACTGTTAGAAAATGATGGAAATTATTTTGCTGATTAGTATTTAAGATTTCTTAAATAAATAAATGTTTTTGTCAGCAAACAAAATTTTGATTACTTTTCCTCTAATACATCAAAGTATGCAGCGCAAGAATTTATAAAAGCATCATTCACTGATACAAAATTTATGTTCGGTCGCGAACCGAAACTTTTGTCGCGACTAAGGAATTTATTGCAGGGTTTAAGTGGTTCGGCGCGTGGACCGCCGTGAGTAGTTTATACCTCGAAATACGGGTCACTGAGGACCCTTTTGTCTATCAAATCCTGTCCGAACCAGTCTTACCGTAAACATGTGCTTGCCATAAATCAGCTAACAGCTATACCTCTCTTTTGTGAACAGTTTTAACAAACGAAAGCATAGAGTGATTCTTAACTGTCACCTTCGGAGACGCGAGGGTGTTCAGGCGATTTCTTCTACAAAAACACAGTCAGTCGAACGTTGAATCTTGAGCGAGTCGGATCGAGAGTGAGAAAGTTCCGCGTAACGTAACATAGCATAACCATTGCAGGGTGGTTCGGAAATCAATCATAAGGCCATTGTAGGGTGGTAGAATTCATAAATTACACACTGTTCGAGTGAGACCCTACACTCCTCGAATAGGCCATTGTAGGGTGGTAGAAATCATACATTACACACTATCCGAGTGGGACCCTACACTCCTCGAATATGCCATTGTAGGGTGGCAGAAATCATACATTACACACTATTCGAGTGAGACCCTACACTCCTCGAATAGATCATCGTGAATAATCTCACGCAACGTGGATTATAACATGAATCCAAACAACATTGAGCGAGACCCTGTTCTCCTCAAATCAAATCAAACAATATTGAGCGAGACCTTGTTCTCCTCAAATAATCAAACTCAACAATATACACAACGTATACATACTCATTCACATTTTCACCGTACAATCATTAACAAATACATATTTTGTAAAGGCTTTTTCCCCTAATTCGAATCATTCGAGCCAATAAATTATCATGATTTTCAGGCTCAATTATGTCTAAATAATTTTTATTTACCCTCCTCCTCAATCAATTCATCCATTCTTTTGAAACACGAAATTTCTCCATGTTGGAAAGATTTCGACAACACAATTTATGTACGCACAAGATTAATAAAGATGGAAATGGGTGGGCTGATCACCCCTTAAAAATTATGTGCACAGTAGTGCCTCCTAAAACTCGAAGGACCACCCAATGGCTAAATTGGGAACAAATGATACCCAAGCTGATCCTCAGATAACAATTTATTCAGTAGTAGTGTGTGGTGTCGAGTGTACGTGTGTAGATGTGTGTGTATGAAAGTATTAATTACAATTTGTATGTGATCCCTGAACTAAATAATTACAACTGACTGATCCAGTTGACTGACTGAAAACGACTAAGTACTTTGACTGACTGATTCGATTGTCTAACTAATTTTGACCGACTGATCTGGTCACTGATTTTTGCTGAACTGCACTAATTGGAAAATCTTCGCTTCCTGGTCACCTTCCCTTCCAGTGCGCCCTTAGCGCGCTTCCCTGTGGAAGGGGAAGACGAAAACCAGAGTGGGCGAAAGTTAGACCCAAGGCGAACCCAAGAGTCCCAGGAAACTGTTTTTCGTCACTCCTTGAAACCCCTAGTCCCTGCCATAAATTAGGCCGTGCCCTAACAAAAGAATATTTTTGATAATGATTGGATTAGGAAATAATTAGGAAATTATATTTAAAATTAAGGATATTTTTAAATTACAGTTATTTGTGAATCTCATATAAAAGTATACTAGTTCAAAAAGTTTGATATCAATCTGTATATACATATACATATACATAAAATTTTATAAATATATTAATAATAATTTAATACAAAAGTGATTGTAAAATAAAAATGGATTTTCGAAGTCCAAGAATATTAATTACAATAAAATATAATAACTAAATAAAGTTCTTATTATGTCTACACGTAGGAGTAAACAGCAATGAAAATTTCGATATGTATAATAATATAATTGAGAAACCATGATTGAAATTAATTGCAAAATCAATGAATATTTAGAATGTTTATAATAAAATATAAGTAAATGAAATGCGTTATATCAATAGAAGTAAATAATATATGTAAGAGTTAATAAAAATGTAAATTTCAATATGTATAGTAATAATTAATTAAGAATTGTAGAATTAATATGAATTTCCGAAATCGAAGACTATTTACGCTATTTGTTCTAAAGCATAGTAATTGTTTACTATAATGTATATTTACATATATGGTTAGGTTGTATAATAAATATATATATGTATAATAAAAATAACATAATAATAATTGTTATAATATTTACGTAATGAAAACAATATAACAACACTTATAATATTTACATTAAAACAAAATGGCTACCAATGTAAGTTAGTATAATTTCAGATATGTTTAGGGTGCTTTATAGTGTGGTATATGTTTTAGCATATTTTTACGAATTTTTCAGTGTGTTTTATAGTGTCGTTACTCATATATGTAAATATTTCATGTTCACTTTATTATCGTGTTTATTATATAATTATTTGTGCACAGCTGTGAAGCACATGTAAATATAAAATGTTTAAAATGTAAATTTTTACATGTGCCTCTTTCTTAGAATAATTACAAAATTCTTAATTATCAATGTTTATGTATCATACATTTGTATGAATACGTTAAAATATTAATCATAATATAATAAAAAAGAAGGTACATAAACAGATATCGATCCTGATAGGAATCGATAAGAAATACATCGTTGTTTGATTCATTTTTGCTGAATGTACTATATTAATTGCGTTTTCTGTCTTCGCGGCTTTGTTTTAAATATAATAAATTATTATTATACTTCGTATTTTTCCCATGAATTTTCGATTCCAATCAAGTTTCCTATCTGCTGAGTATTTTATTTCAGATAAATTGTTATATTATTCACGTATTTTTATCAGTTTATCACGAGTTTTATTTTATTTTTTTACGAAAGTGTTGAACGTCCGATTAATCGGATTTTTCGCGAGTGGTTTTGCGAGAGCTTTGCTTCAACAAAATCGACTATTTTGTGACAGAAAAAGAAGGTATTAATTATTATGCATCTTTCAATTTAACCTTACAATTTTTATACCCTATTATTATTAAATTATGAATAAATACTCTGTTAAAAATTTTCATTGAAAAATGCACTATGTTTATGGTAATTTTAAGTTTTAATATTTTTACGTAAAATATTTTGTGCGATTATTTATTCCTTGATTTGGACTCTGTTAATGATGCATTCAATTGAAAACGTAACGCATGATTTTATACTGTAATTTATTTTCAAACTTTTTAATTTTTAGTAATTCATTTCAATTTGGAATTCATTTTCCTTTAGAAAAAATAAAATTATTTTTTATCCCGTCTGTTTCTTCCTTGGATTATTGTTTTGAATGATTTTATTGTGATTTTGAAATTAAATATATTTAAATTTCTAAAGTTTTACGTTTGTGAAATATGCTTTCAAAGATTCGGAATTCTAAAATTCTAAAATTCTATTATAATTCAAAAATTTCAAAATTCCAAAGCTATAAAGTTCAAAAATTCTAAAATTCAGGTATTTAGATATTACAAAATTTCAAAGCACTAAAACTCCTCCAAAATAAAAAATTTTCAAAATTCTAACTATTTCTAACTATTAGATTTCAATATTCCAAAATTCCATAACTCAAAGTTGAAAAATTTTTAAATTCTAACATTCCATACAATTCCTGCTTTTAAATGTAAACCCAGCACAACTATCAATACAACTACAAGAGCATTGACAATCTACCAAAACTACAGAAAACCGTTGTTTATTTTAATATGCATTTCAAATAAAAAGAAAGGAAGAAAATATAAAATATAAATACATATCCGATATTTGAACACGCGTACACAATAAATGGAACGCAGCGCAGAAACATCGATCGCTGTAGGCGGAAAAAAATAAAAATGAAACAAGAAGAGATCGACTAGAGAGGAGAAATTTAACAAATGGAAAACGGAAAAAGTGTCTGAACTGTGCGGGATGTATTCGTCCACCAAAGAGAGGTACCACGTTGTTCCTTCCACATCGTTGAGTTCGGTTGCAGGTGTAGCTCCAGACACTTTAATTCTGGGAAGTGCATCATTTGCATTCTGGCCAAGCGGTCACATCACGGGAATCACTAACCGGAATCAAATACGAATAAAACTGAAGCATCGTTGCGGAAAATTCGAGAGAAAATCTTTCTCCGGGATTAATGAGAATTTTATTAATTACGATTAACCTACGAGTTCTGCAATCTCTTTAATGAACTTCGGAACTGTTTTATGAAAATATTTTTGGGGAAAACGGGGGAATGAAATGGAAGTTATAGAAATTGGGTTTTTATTTGAAATATGTTTGATAATTGGATATTGATCGGTTTGTTTAATTTGGTCTTTGATATGAGTATAATAATAGTTCTTTAGAAACATAAATTGAAATGCATAGAAAATGGGTGGAACATTTTAGATTTTAGATCTACGTGGAATTTCATCCTTATTGCTAGAAACTTGAAAGGTGTTTTAAGGTATTTTATTGTAAAATTCAAGTATTTGTGGAGTGGAAGATTTTGAGATTCACGTTTATTAATTTGTTTGCATTTGTGACTTTTTAATTATTGAAATTTTCAAACTCGCCAATTTAAAAATTAACAAATTACCAAATTTCCATATTCCCAAATTCTCAAATTTCCGTATTTTCAAACTTCCAAATTCTCAAATTTCCGTATTTTCAAACTTCCAAATTCTAAAATTTCCAAATTTTCAAATTTGCAAATTTCCCTAAATTCTATATTCCCAAATACTCAAATTCCCAATTTCCCAAATTCCCTAATTTCCATATTCTCAAATTCCTAAATTCCTAATTTCTCAAATTTCCATATTCTCAAACTTCCAACTTCTAAAATTCCCAAATTTCCAAAGTTCCAAATTCCCAAATTTTGAAATTCCCAAATTCCCAAATTTCCTTAATTTCCATATTCTTAAACTTCTAAATTCTAAAATTCCCAAATTTCCCTAATTCCTAAATTCCCAAATTTCTGATTTCCCAAATACCCTAATTCTCAAATTTCTAATTTCCCAAATTCCCAACCTCTCAAATTCCAAAAATCATAATATTCTCCAATTTCCTAAATTCCTGAATTCCCAAATTCTTAACTTCCCAAATTCCGAATTTCTGAACATCCCAACATCCCAACTTCCAAATTCCTCACTCCTCAACATTCCAAATTTCTAAATTCAAAATTCTGAATTTTCCAAAGTCACAAGTCTTCCTGATATAATAACATTTGTCCACGTGTCATACTAAAATATAAGAGAAATTGAATATTGTTTTTTAAATTTGAAGTATTTTAAATTATATGGAAAGAACCTGGGCTGTTTGCATTGAAAGGGGAGATTCAAAGTTCGCGCGCAAATTATATACCCCTGATGGAGTCTCTTTCGGTCAGTGCGTTCGCTACACTTCCTTCTTCTGTTATCCTCCGCATGCGAAGTCGTTATGAATTACACGCACAATTCATTTAAATATTAATATGTTTAATATATATACATATTTCTTTCAAGACTCCTTGTATTATTTATTTCTCACCCACATGCCCAACTCAACAGTTTCAAATGCGATGACAAATTTTAGTGATTAACCCTTTGGACTCCTATGTCGAGTGTGGCTCGACGTCTCTTTTTTTTTGGATCTTATAAGTAATTCAGATAAATAGATTGGTTCAATATATGTGGGATCGGTTTATTCGATGTCCATCGAATACGATCGGGCGCGAACGGGCGAGCGGGAAACGCGGACAATTGGCGCCAAGATAATTCGGCGTTACTACGAGTTGGCGCGAAAATTAGCGAGGGAACAAAGAAGCGATTAGCAATTGTTTCGTTTTACGCGGGAATTGGTAACGAATAAGGAAAACGGCGTGGCGTCGCGGGACAGTCCAGTCGTAACTGTTGAAGTAACACGTTGTCCGAAAAGTTGTCCGAAAAGTTGTAGCCTAAGTGTTTGTATTTGTTTTTTATATTCCTATTGATTCTTATACCCTTGTTAAATTATTAAAATTATTGTTATTTCCAAAAAACTTTTTAATTCCGTCAACCTCGATAATTTCCGATCCTACATATATATTTTCATTAATTTACTATTTATCATAACTGAAAAATGTATTTGTCACATACGCGCACTGTTACAATACACTTGATGGAGAAACTCTTTCTTGAACTATTTTATAAATAAAAGAGTTGGTAGGTAAAAGAAATTAAGGAGTGCAAAAGTTAATTTTGAAAGTGGCTTATTCTTGGTAAAAAGACACATATTCATTCACTCAATAATTACTATTACTTTAATACGTATTGTAAACTTAAATCTTGTATATGTATAAACATAATTTTGGGTATCATATACGTATATTTTTAATTTCATTGAAACGCAAACTCTCAAATATCTCGATTTAAACATAAATGGACTTAGCCAATTTTCAAAATAAACGGCCCATTTAACTTATTTAGAAATTGCAAATGAGCATCGTATCTACCATAACTACCAATGTCGTATTACCAATTCTGTTTGTGATTTAATAACTTATTAGCAAAAAAAACTTTTTGTACGTAGTACAGAAACTCATTACCAGTAGCAATTCGTGAAGGGGTGTATCCGCTAGAGTTTACAAGCTCTCCAGAAAACAATAACGCTGACTTGTTTCGCAGTAAAAATACCCATTAGGATGGTTGTATTTGCAAGCAACTTTTCCGCCTACCAGCATTCCCAATTTGCATTTTAATAATTTGTTTGGGAATAATAAACTACGATAAAATTTATTGTTTTCACTCATTACAGTAACGCGCACGAAATATATTATTTCCTCGTTGGGTAGTGAATTCATGTCGTTTGTTAATTTTCGCAGTTATGTGTACAAATCACCTGAGAAATAAATGTTAAAATCAATTTTAATCTGGATAATATTTAATAACTTTTGCAAAGGCACATAGAAAGCAATCTTTCGACTTCTGACATTAATTTTGTTACATACATAAAATATGATGTTATTGCTATTGAATAGGAACAAGATAAATTATTTTAAATTTAGGAATCAAGAAAATCTGATGTATACATATTTCGAAGTAGATTAAGTAATTTTAAAATTTATAAATTTTTGAAGGGAAGGAAATTGGAATTTTCAATGTAAAAGTTCAAGAATTTAAATATTTTGAAGTTTGGGATCTTTTAAATTTTTCAGTTAATGGATTTGTGTAATATCTATATAACAATATTGTGTAATATCTACATAATATCTACAAATTTACATAGAATTGTAAATTTCAAATTTAGGTATTTACGTAGTTGGAAATAGAAGCTATTACATTTTTTGACTTACGTTTTTTATGTATTTAGAGATTTTTAAATTTGTAGATATAGAAATATGGAATCTTTAAATTTGGGGATTCAAAAGTCTGGAAATTATAAAAAGGAATATGGAAGTATATACATATTTTTAAAGTCGTGAAGTAAGAGTATCAAAAATTTTCACATTTGAAGATTTATAAGTATAGAAATTTTCGTAATTTATCAACTTTCGAACTTTTTAGCCCAGTTTGTGAATTTTGAGGTTAAACCATTGTCAAATATACAAAATAGAACGTTACAAAATTTATAGAATTAGAATCTTAGACATTTTCAAATTTTTAAATTTATGTGGCTCGTAAATTTTAAAAACCAAAATGGAAATTGTTGAATTAACGAATTCAGAGATTTAAAAATGTAGAAATTCGGTAATCCTTAAATTTACAAACTTTTAAACTTAAAAATTTGGAAATTTTCCGATTCTCATATTTGATCTCCCAAAATTTGTTACTTGATAATTTCCTGATCCGCCAATAGAGCCCTTGACACAGGGAAATATCGAAGTCTTATTATACATTTCTAGTGTATTTAACTCATTATGCAAATAAACGAACTGTGGAGAAAGTTCTCAATAATCATCTCAAAAGTTCAGACTCGATAATTTTTAATTTCTAGCAAAAGCATATTTCAAAAGCCCCAAAAATAGGGAACTATCAAGTAGTTATTATATCCTACCTATAGTGATTTAATGAATGTCCATTACTTCATTTTTTCCTGAAATTGGCTATTTCACCAAACGAAATAAATCTTAGTGAAACTTGAACATGAAATATCTTTTAAACCCTTGAACTTTTACGCTTAAAATCGTACACATGGGAATTCGTAATCACATGATCTATCAACATGCAAAAGCTCATTAAAATCTGAAAGGAACGCTTGAAGTGGTTTTCTTTTCAGAACGAAACGCTCGCGCCTTTTTCCTTTTTTTCCTCCTTTTTCTTAGCTATATGTACTTGAAATAAGTATGTTTAAACTTAGCTGCATTCAGTGTGTGTTACCAAAATATTATTTTTCGTCTTGGATTTGAAATGTTTTTGAATGTATTAATTTTTTGCAATAATAAAAAGACATAGAATCAACAAATTGACCGATTTAAGTAATTGTAAGATCAAATAATTTTTTTATGTATTATAGGAATAGTGTTACATAAATTACAAATTATTCTGTAGTGAACAAATTAATAAATTCTATATGGAAATAATCAATAACGCAGGTATTGAAGAGACAATATTACTATAAATTCACTTATGTTAATTTAAAATTTGATTTTATAATAACGTTTTACAGTAACATTCTTAATTATTGTAATTGAAAAAATAACAAAAATTAATTTTGTGTGGCAAATTGCGAAACCAGAAGTGTACTGAAGTATTCTAATTCATTTAATTAGAATATATTGTTATCTCGAAAACAAAAATTTATGAAAGATAGCTGATAATATTAGGTTGGGGAATAAGTTCGTGGCGTTTTGACATTTTCTTTTTTTTACAGCGACCTTTTGCAATTTGCAAAAAGTTATAATATTCATTCGATAGAGCTCTTTCTGCTCTACAAAACTGTGTTAATCGTTTTTTTCAGTAGATTCATTCGTCATTGCTATTGAGGCTTAGAAATGGAATATCAAGAAGGTAAAAAGCAGCATTTTCGACACCTGCTCTTCTTCGCTTTCCATCGCGGCCAAAAAGTTGTGAAAAGTTGTGAATAGTTGCTGAAACAGGCCGGGATATTTGCAATGTATACGGAGAAGATGTCATAGGTGAGTCGACAGCACGGAAATGGTTTGCAAAATTCAACCTAAGGTTGGGCAATAAGTTCGTAGCGTTCACTTCGTGAGGCACCCAGGCTCCCAATTTTTCGACAAATCCCATTGAATGGAGATGATTGAGAATAGTTTTGTGGTCACAATTTATTTTTTCGACTAATTCACGACTAATTTGAGGATCATCCTGCTTCACACGTGCTCGGAGACGCTCTTCGTCGAACTCAGAAGGTCTTCCGCTGCGGGGCGGGCTTTCGACGTTAAAATCGCCATTTTTGAATTTTGCAAACCATTTCCGTGCTGTCGACTCACCTATGACACCTTCTTCGTATACATTGCAAATATCCTGGGCTGCTTCAGCAGCTTTTTTGGCCGCGATGGAAAGCGAAGAAGAGCAAGTGTCGAAACTGCTAATTTTTACCTCCTGGATATTCCATTTCAGAGCCTCAATAGTAATAACGAATGAATCTGCTGAAAAAAACGATTAACACAGTTTTGTAGAGCAGAAAGAGCTCTATCGAATGAATATTATAACTTCTTGCAAACTGCAAAAGGTCGCTGTAAAAAAAAGAAAATGTCAAAACGCCACGAACTTATTCCCCAACCTAATAATTGAAACTATTACAAAAAAGAAATGTGAGATTACGAGAATAATTATACAACCATTCATTTTTGGATAGTTTGATTTATAAAGGCAAATTAATTTCTTAAAATAAAGTGATATGTTTGATACTGTTTGAAACTAATATTTCCTTCTCTAAATCCACCATTAACGTGGATTAGTAACTTTCACTTTACTAATTGGACTTGAAATGCCCGTTATCTCGTTATCTACAGGACAATGTTACCATTGAAATAATATTCATTGAACGTTTGATAAATGAATATGAAAATTGGAGATCATAATTGTGATAATTATAATGTTAAAGTAAAAAGAGGGTTACGATTTTGATTTAAAAATCGACTGCATTGAAAAAAAAATGGTGTACATAGAAGAAGTGACACTTCTGTATTTATTGTTGATAAAAATTTAGGAATTTGGAAATTTAGTAATTTGACAATTTGATTATTTGGAAATAATCAAATACTTAGTTAGACTTTTACATAGTTAGAAATTGAGAATTTAGGGATTTGGAGATTTTACTATTTGGGAATTTAGGAATTTGAAATTTTGGCAATTGATAATTTGAAGATCTTGATATTCTGTAATTATGGAAGTTTGGGATTTGATGATTAGAGAGTTTGGAGATTTGAAAGCTGTATAGAATTGTGAAATTAAAAAAATTGAAAACAAGTGTATTTGGAGATCTAGGAGCATAGTAATGTGTTTATAAATACGGGAAACTTTGAGAATTTCAGATATTGAGAATTTGAGATTTTGAGATTTTGAGGTTTTGAGATTTTGAGACTTTGAGACTTTGAGACTTTGAGAAATTGAGAATTTGAGAATTTAAAAATATGAGAATTTGAGAATTTGCAATTTTGAGGATTTGAAATTTTGAAAATTTGAGGTTTTGAGAATTTGAGAATTTGAGAATTTAAGAATTTGAGGATTTGAAAAATTGAGAATTTAGGAATTTGAGATTTTGAGAATTTGAAATTTTGAAAATTTGAGGTTTTGAGAATTTGAGAATTTGAGAATTTGAGAATTTGAGAATTTAAAAATTTAAGAATTTAAGAATTTAAGAATTTGAGGATTTGAAAAATTGAGAATTTAGGAATTTGAGACTTTGAGAATTTGATATTTTGTGAATTTGAGTCTGTAATTTTGAGGACTTAAGTGTTTGAAATTTTGAGAATTTGAAACTCCAAGAACTTGAAATTTTGAAAATTTGCAGATTCGCGAATTTTCTAAATATTTCGCTAAATACATATTTAATATTTCTAAATTTGTAAATACACATGTAGTCAAGAAATACTCTTTTCTCTGAAAATTTTGTTTGTTTGGTATTAACATACTTATAATAGTAAAACGTATTGCAAGTACTGTTGATTTTGATTTTGAAGAAAATCCAAAAATTAAAATTACGCTTACTATCTAATAAGTATAATATATACATAAGATTCAGTTAATTAGCTAGAAATCATTATAATTATAATTAAAATGCAGCAATGATAAATTTTAAGCATATTATTACTGCAATGCAATATTATAGCTATTATAAATGTACCATTTATACATATACATAAATGTATATATATTATTAATAGTAATAACTATTATTAACCAGTAAGTGTTATACATGCATATATAGTACATACACATTATTAATCGTGACTATAACATGTATAATTACAATACTATTATCCAACTGAAATTAAATTAAAAAAAAAATTGCAAAACAATTCAAATTCAATGAAAATTATTTAAGAATTTTATAAAAAATTATTATTTATCGTTCCTTTTAACCAATATATATATAAATGTTACGTTTAGTGTTCAAGAATTTTAGTGTTGGTCAATTTAACTGGAACAAACTTCGTAACAATATATCACAATCTACGGACTGACAGATCAAATTGAGCTGACACTTTGACAGACAATTTATCAATTTATTCTGAATAAAACTGTAATATCACAACGATTTACATTCAATTTTTTATTACAACAGTTACTTCATTTTTCTGGGTGAAATACCTCAGGACAAAATGCCAGTTAAAACGACTAATTATTAAAAAGAAAAAGCGTTAGAAAAATATTTTAAATCTTGCATAAACGTTCCAAAAAATTGCGCTACGCTTTCTAATAGAATTCTGGAACTGCGTATAAACCTGTCATGAACGAAAAATGGCGTGAAGAAAATTTTCCGATTTTCGTTTCATTGTCACTTTGGTTTCCATGTTCGCTCAACGTGAATTTCATGCTTTTTACGGCGTATTTTTTTATGAGCAAGGTCAGCATTGAAAAATTTGTCGGACTTGAACAGCTGGAGAAATCGTTTTCCGAAAAATTGCTAAAAATTTTGCAGGTTTTTGTGCAAAATGTGACGAATTCATGATTGGGTGAAAATTATTTTTTTTCTGGGACGAACATATTGCACAATTTGCTTGCAAAGCTTTGAAGGTTGATCAAATTTTTTATTGTTTTGTAGAAAGAGCAAAAATCGTTCATTTTATGCAGAATATCCATAATTCAAGGAAATGTAGATCAATTGACAATATTTGTATAATGACATGTGATTTCAAAAATTTAAACACAGGTGATTTATAAATTTAAGAATGATTAAAGTAATAAAGTCTTCGAATTTTAAAGATAAGGTCAAATTTGGACATTCTTAAACTTAGAATTTTAGAAATGTGAAAATTTAAGAATTTTAGAAATGCGAAAATTTAAGGATTTTAGAAATGCGAAAATTTAAGAATTGTAGAAATGTGAAAATTTATGAATTTTAGAAATGTGAAAATCTAAGGATTTTAGAAATGTGAAAATTTAAGAATTTTAGAAACGTCAAAAATTTAAGAATTTTAGAAATGTGAAAATTTAAGAATTTTAGAAACGTCAAAAATTTAAGAATTTTAGAAATGTGAAAATTTAAGAATTTTAGAAATTAAAATTTTTGAATTTATAAATTTAGAGATTGAGTAATTTGATACTTTGAGAATTTGAAAATTTGAGAGATCGAAAATTTTCAACTTCAAGATTTGTGAATTAGTGGCATTAAGAAAATTAAGAATTTGGAAATATGAAAAATTGAGGAATTTTGGAAAAATTAGGAACTTGGAAATCTCTGAATTAGTGAAATTTGAAAAATTTGACAATGTAGGAGTTGGGGAATTTAAAAATGTGAACTTTGGAAATTTGGGGTTTTGAGAAATTTAATAATTGCGAACTTTTGTAGTAGAAAAGTTTTAGAATGTAGAAATTTGAGACATTTGATAATTTAGGAATTTGAAGAATTTTAGGCTTAAAAAATTGGAAATTTTTGAACTAAAGAAATTTGAGAATTTAGGGATTTGAGAAATTAGAAAATTTAGGAAATGAACATTTCAGAAATTTAAATATTTAGGAATTTGGAAAATTGCAAAGTTAGAAACTAAATTTGAATTTTGGGAATTTACGAATTTGAAAAACTTGAATATTTAGGAATTAAGAAATCTAGAAGCTTAGGAAGCAAAGGAATGCAGAAAATAGAAAATATAGTTACTAGAGTAATTTGAAAATACACTCATTACAAAAATTCAAAAATTTGGAATTTTTAGGATTTGAGAAATTTCAATATCTTCGAATTTAGGAAATTGTAATTACTGAATAAAAAAATTTGAGAATCAATCCCTTATGTATATTATTACAAATGTCACGTATCATAAAATAATATTGGAAGTGTTAATCACATTATTACTTTCCCGATAGCGATTAAGATTTCTCAGTTACAAGAAATTCATATAGTACAAGCTGAAATACTTATGCACTGGCGCGTGACAAACTAAAGATCAATACTTCAGATTTATCGAAGTAGATTAAAGTGTAATGAGATGGAATTCTCACGACGAAAATCTTCAACGATTATTGTTCATCGTAAAATCATGATTACTGCGATTACTTACATTCTGACGATTGGTTGCATGTTCGTTGCACTCAACTCGCGTTGATTCAAACTATTGAGACTCGCGGGTTCTACTCTTGTAATTAACGGGGTTTGTTTCAAAAGTAACTGTAAATTTACTCGAATCGATGTTCACTTCTTTATGAAAGCAAAGGAGTTTTCCTAATCGTTCGGAACGAGATTATCGATAGTGGGAGTTAATTTAAATAAGGACAATTGTTTCTTGCGGTAACCTGTCCTGTCCTCAAGCAAAAAGTTCTGACCTCTTGAGTGCCACACACATGAATGACACTTAAATTTCTGTGCAAATCTCTTATCTACGTTATTAAAAATTTGATCTCTAATTTGACCATAAATATTCACATTAATTATTTTCCTATGCTTTTTCCTGTGTTCTGTTGGTTAGTTGGGTAGTAAGTGCTATTAAAATGGTAAAACATGTTTTTTTAATCACGGTTGTAAACAGATGTTAATTGTTTTTGTTTTAACAAACGACATTATAGAATTACTTCATGTATAAACGTAACCCAATCAAATTATACAGGGTGTTCCATTTAAGTTAACATTGTAAAAAATCTCGAATTCTCTAATTTTCGAACTCTCTAATTTTTTAATGCATGGGTATCTTCAAAGTTATTTCATGCTCATCTTTTTTTATCGTAAACCCATATTTTTTTTATACTGAAATCATATTCTACATGAAAAACTGTATGACTTTTGTTTGACACATTTTGTTGTAAGTTCCATATCACACTCACATGTCATATAAGGTAAAAATGTTCAACTTATACGTATTACATTTTAATTACTGAGTTCCTAACATTAAAATTTGTATTTTTGTATTCCAGACATCAAAAACAATTAAATAATAAAAAAAGTCAACAATTTTGTGTGTCTCAAAGTAAAGTTTAACCAAGAATTTGCAAATACGAAGGTTCAGAACGTAAAAGTCAAGTTTACGTGCGTGTCCTTATTCAAAAGATGTCTACATTGCAACCAAGTGTACAAGGCAGAAGGAAGCTTGATTTTGCCGCAGGTGTTTGCTGTAACGATTCCGTTGATTCGACGCCAAGCAAACTGTGCATGCACGGTGACTGCTCGTTCCAGACTTCCGTGATTTTTACACGCGCATATAAATTCTGACAAATGAATGCACGCTCGCGCGCACAATGTCGTGTGCATTAATTTCACACACAACACGTGCGTTGGCCGAGCGATATTTCGCTTGTTCGTTTATCGAGGGTTAAACATTGAAAAGGGTCAAGGGACGTTGATCGATGCTCGTCCATTATCGACGTTTAGTGCACTTCCGCAACGGTACCAATACCGTGATGCTTCTATCTGTCGAACGTCAACAATAGAACGATCGCTTGTTTAAAAAAAAAGAGAAACTGTATATTTTGCGAAAGGTCCATTGTACCAACCTGCCGTATCATCTGCTTTTTATAACCACGGTCGGCTACTTTTTATTTGAATAACGAATAAAAAGTATTGTGCGTGGTAACTGATTATCAGAAATACAATGTTGTAGTTCTGGAACTTGAATCAAGTTAGAGGTTAGTGTTTTGGACAATGTAAAATAAATTTGATACAGATGCTTTATTTAATGTTAGTGTTCGATCTTTTGAGTCATATTCGAACACTTTCATTTGATATTTGAGCTATTTTGAAAGTGGACAGGTCCATGTTTAGATATTAATAATTTAAACCTAATCTAATTTAAGGCTTTGCACTTCACTAAATTAAAAAAGATTAATAAACAATTATAGTCAAATTTTTTATATTTTGTGATACTAGATAATGTACGTTTATTATCTAATAGTGTTTAACGTGCTGACTAAAGAAAGTGTGATTTCTCATTTGATAAAATTGGTACATAATAACAACAATAATATTAATATTATTTGTATGTAGTAAATTCAGATTAATATTGTCTGTGAACAAAAGAAATTTTCACCCTAACTCGGAATCTGAGTGTGAGTTTTTTAGACTACTAATCCATTACACTATCTGCTACATCAGAACATCTATCACCGTTAATTTTGATACAATAATAATTCCAGTAAATATTATCGAATAAAAGTGTTTAAAGAGATCCAAAATAGAGCTCGAAGAAGCGTAAAAGTAATGTTAATAAAAAAAATCTGTGTCAAACCTTTTCTTTAGCTGCCCGCAGAAGTCACATGTACCAATCGATGTTAAAAAGTTTGATTGAGAAGCAATTCGTTAAGAGGCATGAAGAAAGTCTCCTTTTGACATTGCGGTAATTGAGGAGTTGAAATGATGGATGAGGTACAATCACTCATACTAAGAATTATACAAGGCATAGCTATGCAAATTTTGGTTTAATTCAGTAACAGGATAAGAACTTTGATTAAAACTGATTGAACAACTTCTAGTTTAACTCTTGCATTGGAGTACCGTGTTACTCTTGACTTATCTTACTATTCACACGTGACGAACCAAACTCACATTTTCATTGCAAATGAATTTTGGGTTTAATTGTATTTAAAGTCTTCAAAATCAAGGAAAGTTGAATACAAAACGTGCCTAACTTTTCAATTTTCTTTATTTGTTTTCATGTTGTAGAACATTAGTGCGCTGTGAATGACGCAACT
Organism: Megachile rotundata; assembly: GCF_050947335.1. Taxonomy (NCBI): domain Eukaryota; kingdom Metazoa; phylum Arthropoda; class Insecta; order Hymenoptera; family Megachilidae; genus Megachile; species Megachile rotundata. The sequence goes on along the minus strand of NC_134991.1, from coordinate 5,117,729 downwards.
GTTTAGAAAATTATAGGTTAAGAGGTTGACATATAAAGTCCAAAAATAGTTCTTGTTCTTAGGATATCTTAGGGATGGAGAAATTCGAGAATGTGAGAAGTTGATAATTAAAAAATTTAGAGATTACTATCTAGAGATATAGTAATTTTTATAGAGATTTAGTAATTACAAAATTTGGAAATATAGAAACTCAGTAATCCAGAGGACCCAGTCGTCGCTAATGACCTAAAGGTCGATACGACGTAAAACCTGAATAAAAGAAAAAAAAATTTGGAGATATAAAAGTTAAGTAATCTAAAAATTTAAAGATTTGGTGAATCAGAAATTTGTCAATATGAAAAATTCAGGAATTTGGGAATGTGAAAACTTGCAAATTTAAGAATCCTAAAAATGAAACTGGAAAGATTCTCCAATGTAGATATTTTGAAATTTGAAAATTTAACAAATTTAAGAACATATGTATGAACTTATACATTGAGAAATATGAAGATATTCAATTTTAAAAACCTAGAAACTTGAAAGATTAGAAATTTAGAAATACGAAAGTTTGTAAATTAAAAAATCATCTTTACATATGTATACGAATTGAAAGAAACCAACCCACAACCAAATTGTACTTCCCCATATTTACAACATAAACGAAATTAAAATGAAATTAAAATATCTCAAAGACGAAGGTCCATTCCGAAGAAACCCATAAAGATTTTACACCACTAAACGTGGACTACAACCTGAATACATTGACGTTCCAAAAGCGATTTCCGCATTCGTTCCTTCCTCTCGTTAATCACCCTTAACGTTACCAAAGATTAGAGTCACGAAAACGAAGCCGCAGTTAAACAAGTAATTCGTACGAAACACAGATGGATAGTACAATTAAGAAAATCGAAAATCGCTCGGGTGTTTCACGATCTGATATAGATTAATCCTGGTGCTGTCTCATTTTCGTCCCAGATGTACTCGGCTGTGAGCGATTCGAACCACTCAACCAGACCCGCTAACTGTCGGTGCATCAAAGTGAGCGTGTGATCAATTCGTGCTCAATGTGGATCGAGTTTATCAGACATAGTACAGTATTCTCTTGGAAAGTGTCGCAACTAGGTCCCGAGGCAGATGTTCTAGAAATTGATCGGGGTTATCCCATCCAAGCTCGAATGCATCAGGGACAAGAACGAGATAGAGTGAGAAATCGAAAAACGAACCCCGATTGTGAACGTCGTGACTAAACTAAAGTTTATGTAGATAAAATAACCATTAATCAAATTTTCGATGTATCGCCAGGTAAAATATAAATAAATTATTTAGAATGTGAAGGTCGTTATATTGATTCAAGTAGTAAATATAAGATATAATGTATTATAACAAGGTATTGTAGCAATGTGCAATACTTGTGTTTGTAAATCATTAAAACTCTGAATTGCTATGTTGAGAAATTTTTGGACCTACATTAACAAATATCTGATGTTCCATATCCCTATATCTTCAAGTTCTAAACGTACGAAATCTTAGTTGTCAAATTTCAAGGAGTCTAATTACTTAATTCTCCAAATATCTAGACTGAGTAATACTTAAGTCTTCAAATTTAGATCCATAATTATAGATCCTCAGATTTCTAGATTTCAAAATTCCCAGATTTCTACATCCACAGACCCGTAAATATCAAAGTCACGAAATTTTAAGGTCAGCAAATGTGAATGACCTTAATTACTTGTCGCTCCAAATTCTTAGATACTCAAATCCCTATTACCTGAAAATCCAAGGCTCCCAAACTTTTATGTCCAAGAAGAGGTCTACAAATCTCCTTCAGATCTATAAATTCCTACATTATCAAACCCCTAGACTTCCATCTCTGGATTCATCTGAACCCAAAAACTAAAACCCAAAAATCTGAAACGTGAAATCCATAAAAATCAACGAGTACGTTCCTCCGCATGTTATATTTGTTCCCTAAGTAAACTAAAGTTCTCGAACGTGCACGATAAACTTTTCCACCTGAACCACTGTATTCAATTTTCAAACTCGTCTTTCTCTTGTTACGGATCTATGTCCAACGTTACACATTGTATGCACATATTTTACAGCTTGTCATAAAACATGTTCCGCGTCAGATTCTTCCCTAACCAGTACAGCCTGTGAATTCTACTAGCGTTATCAGAGTTCAGTACTGACTGCGGCTTTTGCCTGCTAGCTATAAAGTGTCGAAAGATAACATCAAAGTATGAAATGCGTGCCTGCACGTAAAAGTTATATTCTCGCAGTGGCTACTAACCATGTGCGTTATACATTTATAGGTTCGATCGCTGTTACCGATAATGGACATTGTATGTACATAGGTATAATTTCTGTAGTACTGACATTAGAGTTGAGAAAGGCACTTGGCCTTGTGAAACACTTACGTATTTTGTCAAAATTGAATAAATTGCTTTGGAAATTTGAATCCTGGGATCTCGGAGCAAGTTCTAACTTTGTAACTGTGGTGGATAAAGCTAATCATAATGTATGAGTATTATGAACGGTACTGATATTAATGTAGAGCAAACAGGTACTTGGCTCTGTACTGAGGCACTTCCGTATTTTGTTAAAATTGAATATTTTAAATTAATATAAGATTTTGAATCTTAGAATGTTGTGACAGGTCCAAAGTAGTTATGGCGGTCAGAGTTTGTCATGGCAAATTTTATTTGTTAGAAATACTTTCTACTACACTGTTATTTTATTCATATACAGGTATTGATATGTAAAAATGACTTTAAGTTATGGTTAATAGATGTATATTTTATAATATGCATTTTAGTTTCGATAAGAATTTAATGCGATAGAAAATGAAGTTTGACTTCTCCCTTTCTGAGAGCTATGTTAAGTATGTAAGAGAGTCACGTTTGGTTCATAATTTGGCGATTGTTGATGTATGTATATAAATGCAAAATATTTCATGAATTTATTGCGTAAATATAATTTTTCATAATTTGTTAAAATTAAGGGAAAACATGTAATTAACAATAACACAACCTTCATTTATATGTACATCTATAAAATATAGAGGTGGTCAAAAATTGCTATTCCTCACAAAAACCTAACCAAATGTAAGTTTTATTAAAAAGTTTACTTAGAAACTTAAAATTATCAACATTGAATAATCATTATTTTATAAAAAAATTTGCATAGTGACTACGTTTTAACGATGACATCAACCTTGTAAATATGATCCTAGGCTCATAACAATTACAGCGATCATAATTCTCCGTAAACAGATTATTATATCACCCTTGAAAATGCAGTAATATAACTGTTTTTATAGATGACTCTATCTTGCAGTTCAACAATGTACACTTTCAATTTTATATGTAGGATCAAACGGTACAGCACGTCGAGCTGTCTATTTTCTCGCTATACGAGATGACAGGGCGATGATTAATAATTCCATTCGATAATTTTGACAGCTCGAACGATATATCGTCTACCAGATTGGCGATGAAAGGTTGCGTGCTATACTTGCGTAAATTGTCGGAGAGAGAAAGACAAGTGTCATTAATCATGTGATGCTGCGATTAACATAACCGTATGTAATGTTACCGGTTTATGTATGATCAGAAGATCTTCGATTATTTCAATACGTGTTTCACTGAATGATATTAACACGCGCGGAAATATTAATAACGCGTTTATGAATGGCACCTACAGTCGTTATAGAAAATATTTGTACAGTCATAAAGCAATGTGTGAAGGTGTCATCATTTTTTAATTTTCTTGTATAAGAGAAATCTTTCTGGACATTTGAGAATAATTCTTGAATGTCATTAGTTAGTGTTTATCTAAAATTTGATAAGGATGTAGTGAGAAATAACAATTTGCTGTTGTTGTTTGTCGAAAAATAACAAATTAAAATATATTTTTGCATCTCACAGGAAACTAGAGCTTCTTTCAATAAAAATGCTATACTTTTTCATTATATGTATAATAATTCTTTCATTATATGAAAACACTATGCTTCGGTAGGTTAGTAAACATAACAAGAGCATTCGGCAGTTGATGACAGCGTTTCGACGATGCAGGCTTCGCGGTGCAGGGAGAGCGGCGCGTCTTCTTCTCCGTGTGGCGTAAGCCCTGGCGTGTTTTGTCAAAAATTGCGTTAAATTCGGAGTAACGTTAGAATCGGAGCAGCGTCGTTGCGAGGAAAGCGTGCGTCGGAAACGTGGTTGTAAGCGAGTCGTTGTATGTATCTTCAAATATATTTCACATCACATAATTCTAATCGATCGTGCATTTATTTCATTGAACTCTTCTTCATTATATAAATTATTTTTAACTATTATTTTTATTAACAAATTCATGAATTTCTAGAACTTGTCTCAAGTTTTGATCATAGACTATTCATAACAAAAAAAAAATAATATCAATAAATTGTAATAAATTCTTACAAAATATTATATAACAAAATCATACATTGATACCAAAATGACCCGAAAAGTTTTTTCAACAGAGAAATCAATAATTCTACTAATAAATATTTAATTAGTAATTAGTAATATACGTGGAATGAATATAATAATTAATACCGATAATTTTATAAGCAACGGCAAAGAAATATTAATTAATTAACAAAATCAACGTAATTATTCGATAACGTATGCTCTCGATTCTTCTCCATTTTTCTTCGTTTAATTTTCCGATTAAATTTTTCGCTGTTTTATATTTGAGAACATACATTGGTTCGGACGTTCTTCTTTCTAATTAGCATAGCAGGTACTTATTAGAGAACAAATTTTCGATTTTTCATCCTCTGTTTCGCCAGTACCGAGAAATAATCTATCCACGTACACGTTCACCCTCCAGTTAATCTCTCGTTCGGCTGGAAATCCATTTTAGCCGAGAATTTACGGCGGGTCACGTAAAAAAGGACATCGTGCTTTTAATTTAATTCAACATAATTGGAAAAGAAATTGATGCAATTGTCGCGAACAATTCTTTCGTTGGGTGAATATTAAAAAACGATATATCGATTAAATATGGCTAACTAAATTGTAAAATACTGTGAATAACAATGAATAACGTCCATGATTCGGGTACACAGATTTACTACGTTAAAAAGTACATGTATGATAAAAATCCACTTGTCATGTATAAAGCCTGTTATTCATGGAACCTCCTTCATTTCGATAACACAGTTTCGAATCTCAGTATTAAAGTGTATCAGAGAAGCGACATTTTGCCAAATTTAGACAGCAGTAACTCAAATGTGATGAAATGTTGGAATAAAATATTGATTTAATACTGCATTTATGTTAATATATTAAAAACTGAACGATTTAGAATCGAATTACTTATTACTTATATTATTAGAGAAAATGAGACATTTGAGACGGAAAATATGGAAAATGACATTTTAAAAAAAATAAGATGTTATATATTTTGATTCTGAGATTTAAATACGTAAAATCGAATTTTTTTATTTCTAACAGTTCTACACTATCAAATTTTTTAATACTGAAATACAGAAATTTTCGAACTTTTAAGCTATCAAATTTCTAAATTTTTAATTTTCAAAGTTTTGTACTTTTAAATTCTCAAATTCGTATATTTTTAAATTATCAAATTCCAAAATCTCTAGAATTCTAAGTATTTCAATGTTCATATTTTCAAATATTCCAAATAGCATTCACCTTTCACCTCACGTGCTATCGATACTGGAGTCTAACTTAAAGACTAGCACAGCCCTTAATCGTTCATCATCCGCACAATTTATTATCACAATAATAACAAATTGCTATGTACATATCGTTATCTACGTATTTAGTAATAATTTTGTATAACCTAAGACAATTTTCCACGTATGACATAATATTCTGGCTATAAAAGTGAAATTTTCGTACGTAGTCCTAATTTAACGACCAGGAACCTGGCATTTCATTCTTGTTCTATCTACATGTTCATAGTAGAAAATCGAAATTTTAAATACACATTTGAATTCACACGAGACACCTGGTCTATAGACCCACTAATCTGATAATATCGTAGCTTGTATCACCGATATCAGAAGCATGAAATCAATAAGTTCACATTAATTATATTTTAATTAATACAATACGTGTATCACAATTAAATTATTCATACTTTCGTAACACATGACATCATACTACGCTTTCTAGGCTACCTCTGCAGCATCGTAGTGAAAGTAAATAGATTGCAAAAGTCAAGTTGAATGGCATGAGAATTAGGTGTACCGCCACAAATGTTATATGTTAACTGCTAACCCATTATGTGATCCTCCCATAACCTTGTCATTAGTTAAAAGAGCATCGAATTGTTTAAGAAAATGTACAAACGTTACACAATAGAGAATCACACGTGTTAGGCATAATTTACTGTTGTCTGTTATTTGAAAAGTAAATTGGAGAGTTTGTTTGAAGAGTTAAAATAGCAAGAGAATTTCATTACCTTGCGTAAACATTCTTACGAAGGGTTGCAATATAACGAGAGTCTATTTAAATCCCTATACAAAAATCAAGCTTTTAATATGCAGCAGTACTCAGATCATTTAATTATAACAACATATAAAAAATAGAAAAGTACTGCATTTTATGTGATGCTTAACACATAAAAACGAGTAAGAGTTCAAAGAACTGAAATTCTGCAAACATTTTTATATCTTAATCTTAAAATAAAGCTTGGAACTTTTTACTGCCCATACAATAAACTAAAATATTTTTATTGCTGACAGAATAAATTAAAATATTTTGATATAATACATTCAGATATTTTTATCGTCGATACTGTCCCTCAAATCTTGCATAATATTTTGGAGCAATGCAGCGCAATTTACTTCGTTTTCAGTTGGTAAGTTTTAAAAACGCAATCGCGAGCACCAGATGGAACAAACGACTGTATATGAGAGTGCGGAATTAATCAAAAACAGTTGGAAATGAGTCAGATTAATTATTGCAATTACGATAATTGACGGAGCTCAGTTCTGGCTGTAGGCGATTGTACCACTAAGCACTACTGCTAACGGGATTTAATAAGAGTTAAGAATAATTTATTTGTACGAACGTCCATATTTTATTGAACCATTTTACCTCAATAATTCAAATATTACATAGTAAAATTCATATATCCCCTGTTCAGCTACTGCACATTTAAATTTACCGTGATATTAACTGAACGGTCGATAAATGTTTAGATATCTAACAATAACAGTTTGAATATTTAATAAAATCATATTCGATGAATAGTCTTGTTATTCTTACATTATTTTCATTGGCGTTGAGTATCTGCAGTGAAAAAATTTTTACATACTTAGGTACAAGAACTATTTCAAGTGAATATTATAAATTTGGATAACATGTACAGGCACTCAAAGTAATCCTTAATGGTCACACTGGGGTATAAAACGACCCCAGGTTGAAAGGTTGAAATGTATTTAATATACTATCTAACGAGTAAATAGGTTTCATTCATATCTATTACGTAATTGTATGATTGAATGAAATAGAAATTACTTCATTAGGAAATAGAAATTATTTTATACTTTTTAGTGCATTTCGAAGTCGGCGTATTTTTTTTCTTAAAATTATTTTATCAATTTTTTCATATTTCTAAATTTTTTTTCATATCCAACGTTTCAATTCTTGTCAAGTTAAAATAATAAATAGGTTCTTTGTAAGCAACATTTTTAGGGGCTGCAGTCTTAACTGTTATAGTGTGTCAAGTATGTTACTCTGATGAAGTGTGACTATGAAGGGTTAATATTCGGACAGAATACCATTTTTACGTTAGTTATTTTACATAAGAAGAGTTAATTTAGATATTACATTACTTATTTTGCATATACATTTTTCTTCATAAAATTTCCAAATATTAATGTGATATGAAAATGTGATAGGCTATTTAAAATTGATTACACATTAAAAGATTATAAACGAAGTGGAAAATATTTACAATTTACAATAAATGATTCATGTTTTTGTAAAATATGCAGTATAGTATATAAACCATTTCTTTCTGTATACCATAAACACAGAAGTAATATAACTATAGGTTATCAAGTCATACAGAAGGTTTTCAGTATTCAAATACTAACGTAAGTAACTGTACCTGAAAACTTTAGTAATTATACTATATTTTCGATTATAATAATCAACAATCGTAAAAGAATGACCATCTTAATGTAGGCAAAATATGTCAGATATTTAGTCGAAGATTGAAAGAATACACATATAGGTAAACAGTTAGGTCAAAATACGTCACACAGTCAAATATACCAGAATATTACATGGAAATTGGACACGCCTATTCGATAAAACCACAATTATCAGGCCAGCGTTGATGAAATATGGAAGCATCCGAACAACGTCGGTACGAACAATGGATACGACATTAACCCGATTTGGCATTCCACTCCCTCGGTTACTTAAACATTAATAGCTACACAAAAAAGTCTCGCATTGAGCTTTATAAACAACTGGGACAGAGTCCGGCAGATTGAGGTCAACCCTGAAGAAGTAAACTGCAGTGTTTACGAAACGTTCGTAAGATAAGCAAAACATCAACATGGCGAAAACTTCGGAAGTAACAGCAACTAACTTATAAATAATGTTAAATAAATTTGAAGAGAATTTTTGTTTACATTGACAAAAAATTGTCGATGTCAAATTTAGAAGATATTCTTTGATTAATAATTTCTTGTGTGCAAAGTGATTCAAATTCACAAACCATTCCTTGAATATGAGAACTGTGTAACAAGTATATAATATTTTATAGTTAAAGTTATTGGCTTATGAAATTTTTGTACATTGAAATTACGTTATATTCGTGCTTAGAGGTTAGGATAAAAGTGGCTCCCTCTTTTGAGGTATACAAACTGTGACGAAGATAAATGCTTTGAAAAAATATGCGAAGAAGTTAACCTAGATGGCGCGCCATGAAAAATTCTACCCTCTTTTATGCAATAAATTCAAGCATTTGAATGAACCAATATATGTATACTTATTAGTTTAATACATCAAGTAGTTTAATACGTCAAAAATTTAATCTTAATATATCAAATTTTTATTAAATTTAGATGTTCTTGAGGCATTCTTAGATTTTTAGAAATTCATGTTAACACGTTGAGCGCCACGTCAGCCATCGGTGGCTGACACTAGACTTTCCGTTTAGGCCGCGTCAGCCATTGGTGGCTGACACTAGACTTTCCGTTTAGGCCGCGTCACTCATCGGTGGCTGACAGCGTGTAACATGAGAACTATAAAATTTACACTATTTTACGGAATTACAGAAAATTTATTTAAAATTTACTTAATTTGGTTCTGCTCGGTGGAATGTTTTCTTTGTCACAACTTGTAAGATGGACTGCTAATTTTTTCCGAAATTCGGTGGCCTGAACGGGATTGTCTTAGAAATACGCGTGGCGCTCAACGTGTTAAATCGTATTTGTAGCTTTTATTAATCGTAATTTATGAGTTATTTGTTTGCATTTTTATAGAAATTTATGTATTTGTAAATGTAAGTCTATACTGAATAATCAATGGATATTTTAATGACACATATTTACTAGCTTTATTGATATTTATTTATTAATACAAATATTATTATAAAAAATGAAGGAGATTGAATTAACCTGCAGTATATCTCCACGGTTGTTACTATTATGAACTATGTGCTCCTTTTACAGTAGTTTTAATGAACTCCAGGAAGAAAGGATCCTTGAAGAAAATATAATTAAAACTGATATAATACAAAGTGCAATAACGAAGAAAACATTGTACAAAGGAAGTGAAAAATGCCTTAAGAAAATATCAGATTCCAAGAAGTATAATGAAAATATGCAGATGCACAAGCTGTATACGCAGTTCCTTAATACTAATACTACAATTCTTTATTGGTAATAAAGTTAGAAAACGATTAACAAGAATTTACATGATTTATTTTGTATTAAAAAATCCCGTTGCAGCGACTACAAAAAAGTAATTATTTTACCTTAACCGTCGTATTTTTTCTGAGTAATGGCACCGTTACATTATTTTGTTATTGCTTATATAATGTACTTTACCTACAGGCGATTATTTATCCAACTGCCACATTTTTGCCGACTACCTTTCAGTCATTTTGATAACAGAAGCAGCAAAATATAGACTCGTAGAGCTTTTAATGCTAGATGCTTTTATAATGCCGCAGGCTACGCAGAGAAATGGAAAAGTAGGTCTCCGGAGGGATTTCGCTGAGAATTGCGCTTTCGCATGTAAGCTGTAAACGTGACGCGACAGCTGACACTGAATTGTAGAAATAAAATTTTGTTCGTGATATAAACGTAATGAAACTGAAAGAGAAATATTGATCTACGTATACGAACTGGGGAACTCGATAATTACCAAGGCACTCGCTATTTAATGCGAAATTTCTGTTAAGTCAAAATTTCTGATGGATTTATGATGTAGCGCAGATGTCGAACGTGATTTTTGAACCGTATTTCTATACACAGCGACCTGTATTGATATTCGCTTTCATTTAGAAATTGTGTTAAACGAGGTCTCTGATGTTTTATTTTACCTTTATTTTATTCGAAAATACTGAACTCGCTTTCATTAGCAATATACTGCAACATTGTAACACGTATTTTCCTTAGAAACGAATTTGCTGGTGAAAATTAAACGCGTTTTTTGACATATAGTTCCTTATGACCTGCGATATGACTTCATTTATTTTCTTTTAAAACACAACACATGTCGGGTTGTAATACACAGTTTGGTTAATACATACTTTCTTTATTTAATCGGAGTTATGATAAATAGTAGTACTAGATTTAAATTGAAAGTTGATGATCTTATTATTATTATAATTGTATTTTCTAGTAGCGAAAGAAACAATCAATTCTTACGTTAGAAGAGGAATGTGATATTTATGGAAACGAAACAAAATCATGTTACAAACTAATAGCAGACTTGTAGTATACTTATACACATATACATGTGTACTTATACACATACATATGTATAAGTATACATGTACATTTACAGTACACTAAAAGTATAATACAGGATAGTGTGCTACAGTATTTCGTTGCAAATCTTTGGAATAACTTAACTATTAACTTGTCAACACCGAACTTGACGTTGTCTTCACCTTATAACAGGTTTTCATCGACCTCGTGAATTTAAATGTACTTCTTGTTTTTTTTTGAGAGGTATAGCGGAGAAGGTACGAATATAAAGTAAGGTGGAAATATGAGATACTGAAATTTTGATTTGTATACAATGCCCACATCTTTCACAATGATTAGAAATGAAATATCATGAATACTATAACATCCTTACATAACAGCCATCACTGTCCTTTGTCGTTTATTCATTTAATAGAAAATTTTCGATTCAATTGTAAGAAATAGTTTAGCATACGCATATTGAACTGTAATGTACTCTTTCGTATTTTGTGATTTTTAAGAAAACAAAGAAGGTAATTTTGTGATAATTGTAGTTTGAGAATGTTATTAAAAATTTCAAGTATATTGTATTTTTGATTATATATCCATAAAAAATGAAACAAGTTAGTACTGATGTCAATATTTATGTATTTATAGCGTATCAACTTTGCAAACTATAAATACCAATAACAATTACATTGGAAAGTATAACATCCTCAGATTATAGATTACACAATTTATACTTATTTTGTAGACCTTACTGAATCATAAATGCATATCCGCAGGTAGGAATTATCAGATAATAAAAGTTATTGTACATAACCTAAAAAGAGAAATACGAATCAAGTGGTTTGTCAGTAAAACGTAAAATAAATTCGAAAAGCTACTTTAACCTGTGAACGGTTCATTTGTGAAGGCTCTATTGAAGAGTCTAACAGACAGACGATACCGAGATGAAACGACTTTCTTTCTTTTTCATTTTCCGCTTCTTTTTTATCGACCTTTGTCCGCTCTCTGAACACCGTGCGGGAACTTTTCAGGAGAATCCAACTCGAGTGTTGGCCCCTAGGGGAATTAGACCAGGTTAAGTCCAGCTCGGAGAAAATCCCTCCTGGGGACCCCAGACACTAGAGACGAGGCAAAAACTCTCTTGTTGCGCACCCATCTTACGTGGAATGCGATACAATTTTACGATTATACTTTGACTTTATGTTTGTAATGGCACTTTTATTTAAGCGATTTAAAGTGCTTTTTCTCCCCCGGTGCTTTTGGCAATAAACTGTTGATCGAACGAAATTTTATGAAGTTCAGGGGATGTGGTAGTTTTTTATATGTAAACTGCGTATAAATATACAAATGTTATACATATATCGGTATAAAATGTAATAACATTAAATTGGTCAGTTATAAAGCTAATGTATAAGAGATAGTCAAAATTCTTGTTTATGATTGAAATTTACCGGCCTACAGTGAAAATTTACTACTCATTTGCAGTAAATAATGGGTGCAGGTATTGTTCTTTTTAAACTACACCTTTTTATATTGATTTAAAAAATTGTTCAAGCAGGAAAATTAACGTTTGTGAAAAATTATGAGACTTTTTATGTACTTATAGTGATGTGAAAGAGTTTTCGAAACATGTTTTATTTTACAATAAATAAAAAAATTAATGGTATTTCGGGTTTTAATGAAACACTTTAATACTACACCTAGTGGCGTACACTGTAGAAAATTATAACTTACGTATGTTTACATATGTATACGTATGTTTCGAATGCTGACGTATGTATGTTCTGCATGTTTACTTCTGTATGTTACATATATTGCTTTTCGTATTTTACGTCTAACCTAACCTATTTACGTATACAATTTTTATATTATTTACTAATTCTACTTTAATTTCACTTTATACTATATTTTATAGTATATTGTCATTTATAGTATAATCCATTTATATACATACAATTATTGTTATGTTAGACATTTATAATACATTTACTTCTTAGATTATATATCTAATAAAATAGTTTATTTAAAATAGATGTTTTGCTTTCTATAAAACAAATACACTTATTTTTTGAATTTTATGCCTAATCTAACCTATTTCAGTATTACGATACACCGCCATATTGTGACACGAAAGAGACTCACTCTAATCTACTTTGTAGCATCAAAAGTATCTGTGTTCATTTTTATAGTGGAAACTAAAATTTCAATAAAATTTATACGAAATTTTAATTTCAGTTTATAATTATTGTTAATACTGTATTATTGTATCTCAATTGTTACTATATTGCATTTCAATCATTCTTTATCGTTTTGATTTATTTCATATGATAACGTAAATTCTTATATTGCCTTAAAAAAAAAGTTAGACGATAATGATTATATTGCATAATATTTAATTAATTTGACGTCATATCGCTCAATATTGGCACGAAAAGTTGTTGAAACTTGTAATGGAAAATTCCTTTTGAATATCGTTACGCTACATTTCATATTTTATTAACTTTCATTCCCTCGAGAAATGCCTCGATAGTTAAAGTCTTGACTACGGGATAAAGTGATCAATGTAACTCATTAAGAAGTTTAAGAGTGGGTAAATATTGCTTAAAAAAGCAATATGAAAGTTCCATTCATTAGTGGCACGAAAGACGTCGAAGTCGTTTTCAAGGGGTAGCAGAGAATTACGAGTAGTTAGAAAACTAGCACAATTTCTACCAATCTCTGCCTCATTCCCGTATAATTTCACTTGAATAAGAGAAATTTCGTTCTGGAAATACGAATTCATATTCACAATCAGATACGAACATCGTCATATTCAATTTTAAAAATACTTCTACCCTTTTTCTGAAATGTGGCAATTCCGTTTTGTAATCCTTAACAATTTATAATTCTCACTTTCTCAAATTCTCGATTTCTCAATTTCTCAAATTCTCAATTCCTCGAATTCTCAATTTCTCAATTTCTCAATTTCTCAATTTCTCAATTTCTCAATCTCTCAAATTCTCAATCTCTCAAATTCTCAATCTCCCAAATTCTCAATCTCCCAAATTCTCAATCTCCCAAATTCTCAATCTCCCAAATTCTCAATCTCCCAAATTCTCAATCTCCCAAATTCTCAATCTCCCAAATTCTCAATCTCCCAAATTCTCAATCTCCCAAATTCTCAATCTCCCAAATTCTCAATCTCCCAAATTCTCAATCTCCCAAATTCTCAATCTCCCAAATTCTCAATCTCCCAAATTCTCAATCTCTCAATCTCTCAATCTCTCAATCTCTCAATCTCTCAATCTCTCAATCTCTCAATCTCTCAATCTCTCAATCTCTCAATCTCTCAATCTCTCAATCTCTCAATCTCTCAATCTCTCAATCTCTCAATCTCTCAATCTCTCAATCTCTCAATCTCTCAATCTCTCAATTTCTCAATCTCTCAATCTCTCAATCTCTCAATTTCTCAATCTCTCAATCTCTCAATCTCTCAATCTCTCAATCTCTCAATCTCTCAATCTCTCAATCTCTCAATTTCTCAATCTCTCAATTTCTCAATCTCTCAATTTCTCAATCTCTCAATCTCTCAATCTCTCAATTTCTCAATTTCTCAATTTCTCAATTTCTCAATTTCTCAATTTCTCAATTTCTCAATTTCTCAATTTCTCAATTTCTCAATTTCTCAACTTCTCAACTTCTCAAATTCTCAATTTCCCAAATTCTCAATTTCTCAAATTCTCAAATTCTCAAATTCTCAAATTTTCAAATTCCCAAATTCCTAAATTATCAAATTCTAAAATTTTCTAATCATCACATTCCCTTATTTGTCAACATTCAAATTACTAAATACCCAAATTCCTACATTCGTACGTTCAAAAATGTCCAAACATCCAAATTTCATTATTACCAAACTATAAAATCCCAAAATTTCCAAATTCCAATATTCCTAAATTCGTAATTTTTCATTTTTTCAAATTCGAAATCTTTTACTTTCCAAAAATTCAAATTTCAAAGTTCAAAAATTCCAAAATATCTGCGCCGTAATATGATCAATAAACATGATTTCAGTGTAACCTAAACTATAACAGAATAGCTCATTAATTATTTATCGGTAATGTGAAATATTGATTATATCATAAGAGTTTCTAAAACATCACATAGCGTTAAAACCTTTCGTGGCTTTATTCTTCTTTACGTCGTCCTCACTTATGTATAAATTATGGCTTGCTAATCTGGACTCTGCATCATGATGAATATATTAACATGATAAGAGGCGTACAACACATATTTCTCCATTTTACATTTACCGCATGCGTCTACAGTGTGTACTAATTAATATCGGATCTTATTAAAATCCAATTGTATTTATTAGACCTGTTAAACTTGATTATTTATTAAACTTGATCAACTTGTGGAACTATTTTTGATAGTTTTAACGTTAACATCTTAACCTACGATTTTTTCAGAGCTAACTTGATTATTACTGTAATATGCAAATACAAAAAAAAGCATAAAATGTCATATATATTTGTAGAAAGTGGTAATACTTCCGAGACGACTCGTTTATCTGTTTATTTATCCGTACTACAATTTTGGATTTTTTCACTTGAAATTTTGAGTGTAGACTTGTGAGGCACCCTAAATTTGCTGTATAGATTTTGGCAGCAATCCGAGGCAAGAACCCGTCGTCATCGACATCGATCGCCGATTAATCGATAAAAAACTGTGTTTTGGTATCGTTTTCGTTAATTTCTGACACATAGAATCGAATAGAACCACGTTAAAAGTATTATAACTACACTTGATCGTCATTGACGTCAGTCGTAGAATCAACAGTAGTCGTATTTGGTATCATTTGCGATAGTTTCAGACACGTGTAATTATTTGGAACGACTTCTATATCTCTACATCTCAATCATGTTCTACCTACACTACAGTAGGTACTCTAAATTTTAAATACACCTTGGAACTCGTGTGAGGCAGCCGGTTTGTAGCGCTACTAGTTAACTAAATTGAAATGAAGATTTTGGGACACCCTGTACGTGATACGAAACGAGTGGCGAACATCGGGAAGCGTCTGGGATATAATTAACAGTACCGATAAGCACACGCGAATATTATGGTTAATTTACGATCACAGAATATTGCCGGTGAATTTATGGTATTCCGCTCGGGGGCATTTAGGCCCAGCCCGTATGGTTGTAGCATATCATTACGTCAGTGCAAACATTGACCAGAACGAACGCTTGGGAGGAGGCAACGAGGTGGCAAAGGACGAGAGTAACGATGGCCAATGTAAAATTTACACGCGCAAATGTAAACGGCCAATTAGAGAGAACCTTTGATGCTGAAACGAGTGGAAATCGTGTCCGCATACACACATCGCTTAAACCTATCTACCTTTGAAAAAGAGTCAGAAACTGTAATATTTCATAAACGACTATGCCAGCAGCAATAATGTCCAGTACGTTTCGCTGGACTGCTATTTACAGCGGGTGGCCAAATTATTATACTCGAGAGAATCTTTTTAAAAATGTGTGCCTGACACGACTTTAATTTGTTTCACAATCTTTCTGATACTTGATATATGTTAAATATTTTATTTACTCCATATTCCTAATACATTGATACTTCATATATTCTATACATATGTATATTTGAAATGTGCTATATGCTTGGCATATTCTACATATTTGATATATATTCTTGATATGTTCTATACATATATTTGACATATTCTACATACTTGATTTATTCTATATATTTGACATATTCTAAATACTTCACATATTCCGAAATAAAAGGTGAATGTGGATATAAGTGTATGTTAAATATTTCATGTTTCGAGCCTACATTAGTGGTTTGATGAAAAACGTGACTTTAACTTAACACTAGGTTATAAGAATAAAATAGAATAAATAAAGGGGCGAAGCATCGCATAATTTATACTATTGAATAATCTATAAATTTCTATAAAAGCATCTGAATAATTTTCATAATTTAAAATAAAGAAACTAGTAAACTAATGTTAAATGATGTTCCAGTCTTCATGTACTTAGGATTATAAATAAAAAGTGCAGAACGCCGAAATATTAAATAACTGTACAACATCTGTTCTATCCATCGGTTAAATACACGAAATAAGAAACTTGTTATTTGAGTATAGTAATCTAGACAGCTACTATATTTTCTAATTGCAATTACAGATACAGAAGTAAAAACTGTACGCTTTCATAGTTATCAGGTCAGATAGAATCAGAGATTACTTGGTTGTTACGCTTCAGCAGAAAATTCCATTACATGCAATTTACACTGAAGACCCAGCACCGACCGAGCCGATATTAACATAAAAGTTCGTGAATGGCGAAAGTGCACGCCATCCTCTTTTCGTATCTCAAGGGTGGTTAAGCACTTCTCCGTAGTAGACATTGCTTCTAAAGCGGAAAATAATAAATTGGTAGACCTCTCTCATAAAAGTGCACTTTAACTGTATACAACTCATTTTCGAGCAATATTAATGTTTGACTGAATGATGAACAAACATAATCCGTGGAAGAAACGGACAGTTTGAGAGCGTACTTGATTCTCTAAATAATTATTATGCAGAATGTACGCTTGGGAGCAAATCTGATAATTTAGAAATGTAGAACTTTCCAAATTCGTTTAGCATATTTGGGAGTTTGGGAATGTAGGCAATGCGCACTTTGAGAATTTGAGAAGGTAAAAATGTACGGATTTGGGGATTAGAGAAGGTTGAAATGTGAAAATTTGGGAATGTAGAAATTAAATGGGGATATAAGGATCTGAGAATTTTAGAAGGCTAGAATATAAGAATTTGGGAATCTGGAATTTTGTAATTTTTAACAAGGTGAGAATGTAAGGTTTTTTGAATTTAGGAAGGTTGTAGAATGGGAATGTAGGAAGGTTGAGTCTGGAAATTTTGGAAGATTGAAATTCGATGATTTGGAAGTTTTAAAATATTACAATTTCCTATTTCCACATTTTCCAATTTCCGATTTCCAAATTTTCCGATTTTCCAATTTTCCAAACTTCCAAACTTCCAAATTTCCATATTTCCAATTTTCCAAGTTTCTAAATTTCCAATTTTCCAAATTTCCATATTTCCAATTTTCCAAGTTTCTAAATTTCCAATTTTCCAATTTTCTAATTTACCAAATTTCCAACTTCCCAATTTTCCAAATTTCCAAATTTTTTAATAAAAAATACTACTCAAATTTTCGAATCTTAAAAATTCCCAAATTCTAATCATCAAATTTTCAAACTCCCAAATCCCTAATTGTTAAAGTAATTAATATGAATAAAAATCCTAGAAATTCTAATAATGTCAATGTACATGCAGTTTCAAATACAAGCTATATTTTTTTAATTTTCTATAAAGGCTCATTTAACCGCTTAGACACGACGCACAGTGGCGAAAAACGGCGAAAACGTGGACAAAAATCAAAAAATGAAAATCGCAATTCTTGAAATCCGTTTAATGGAACTAGTTTATAAGGAATCTGTGCATACTGTTTTCACAGTTTTAATGACTTTATTATTACCGTTTCGAAGATATGAGCCTCCAAAGTTGAACATTTTTAAAGTCAATTTTTTCTGGGTAAAGTTTAACATAAAGCTGTTCATTATTTTTTAAATATTATGTTCATCCATTATTATCGGCTGTTTATATAATACTTTAACATTATAATTATGTAAGTTGTACAACAAAATGTTTATTTTTAACACTGATATGGAAAGAGATATAAACCATAGACATATTTAATGTTTATGTAAGGTAAAAGTTGTGATCTTCACCTCGGTTCACCTACCAAATAGGCTTAAATGAAAGCTGGAAGCTTCCCGAACAAGAATCTGTAACGATATCTTGCGGTAATTTGCGGTTTTCTGAGTTATTCGCATTTATGTTCACACGCGCGCCCTATTATCATACGTGACAACAGTGGTTTCGAATGTTTTTCAAATATGTCGTCGCTGACCTTTGCAAAAAGTCTTGTTTTGTAGGTGAGATTTCAATATCCACACCCATATATATGTATATTTATTTATTTATTTAAAAAAGTAGGTGACAAAAATAACGAGCACATGTGCTATTATCAGCTGTTCACAACCGCCATGTTGCGGTATTAACAAATATTAGGCCACTTTTGGGCAGAGTGAACCTACTGTGCTTTCTTATACTGTGGCGCAACCATAGTGGCTCACTTTACTACCTTACTCGCTCACCGTTTGAATCGAATGATTGTTTCCATATGTTTTGATTTGCACTCTTTTTGCCTTCATCACGTTTTATAAGAGTATTAACAAATCCCACAAAAGTACATTACATGTAAATAAAAGCTAACAAAGTAGTTTAGGCACTGTGGGAGCACCTCTTTGCACTAATACACGATATTGTAACATTTGGAAATTACATATTTTGTGGATTTTCTAAAAAAGTAAATTATCAAAGTTAAAGTATATGTATCATATCTTTGGAAAAAATTGTGATTTAATCATCAAAAACTTCATTCCAATGTACTTGCGCAGAGAACAGCATTGTCAGACATTGTAGTCTTGTTTTTGCGTAATTCACGTAAAAATATGTTATACAGAAAAGCAGCGTAAAGTTCAGTCATGCCTAAAAGGTTAATTTTAAAAACTACAGTAATAGCTTTTCAAACGACGACGATAACGTAAATAATTACAGCGAGAAACGCATTAAATGGTTCATATCAAAGAATCAGGGCATTCACGTAATAACTGAAAAATGTTGAATATTTCATTACTGCAGAAACGAAACCATGTTTTAAGAAATTTAATATAAGCACGGAATTTTTAAACGCAAACCTTAAAAGGTGGTCGGAACAAAAGCGTACGAACAGGGATTTTAAATAGAAAATTAAAGGTGGCAATTAATGCAACAGAGAGAATAGTTAAGATAATGACCGATTGCGATCTATATTTAACAAAAACTTGGGAACAAAAGCAGTTTGCATTGCAAATTGTATAAAATTATCGCTGCTGTTAGCTGAAGACAGTACGTTAAGCTGGAAAAGATGCATTAACGCGATTGTTTTCATGGCTATTAATACAAACAGTAATTAGGAATGATGTAATTAGAACGCAATGACATTGCGTAAAGTGTTGCATAGCTTTCCTCTCATGTTGTTCTCGGCGAAATTAATTTCGTGTTAAATTAAATAACTCACTATCTTTGTGAGAAATTTGTCATCGTGGCATGCAAATTAGCGAGGGATTATCCGTACACGTAACGGTAACTTTTCGGTATTTAAACGCTGTTATTTCAAAACTAGTTTAGAATATGAAGAAGATATATATACGAAAATTGTAGAATACTGAATCAACTTTTAATATTGTTTAATACTAGAACTACCAATCAGTCAAAATGACCGGTTTCAGATTTCTCATTTTATATTACAAAATTTTATTGTCACGATTTTATGGAAATGTCTGTCATATTTTGTTGAAGAAAAAACTAGTTCTATATGTTACTTAATGCTATAGTATTTATTTATTAACCTTTTCATTTTATTTTTCATTCTTCCATAAACGAGCATTTAATGTCGGTAGTTCTAGTGTTAAACGAAAATTCGATAGGGTTTACCATTTTTGAGAAAATCTTTAAAAATTATAAATCTATTAATAAGTTTAAAACATTTCTAGGGGTTTTCCTTTTAAAAATTTAAGGTGTTCCCGGTAATATTTTACATTTTCAGATATTAATTTTTAAAATTTTCTAATTTAATGATTTAAAAATGACTGAAATTTATAAATTTTTGGAAGTTCTAATTTGCTGACTTCTAAAAATTCTTAGAATCTTTAAATTCCTCAAATATGAAATTTTTATAAAATTTCTGAATTTCTTAATTTTACAACCCATTTGACAATTCGAAAATTGGTTAAAATTCTCCAGATATTAAAATTTGGAAATTTTCAAATCCAAATTTTAAAACTTACAAATTTTCGAAATGTTAAATTTCCAAATTACATAATATCCTATTTTTAAGAATTTTTAAACTTCCAAACTTCTAAATTTATAAATACCCGATTTCCGAAATTTGTTAAATTTCCAAATTTTCGGAATCTCGCATTTTCCAATTTTCAAAACCGTTAATTTTTAATTTCTACAAATTCCAAAGTTTAAAAATTCTCGAAGTATTGAAATTTTCAAGTCTCATATTTCTAAATTCTACAATTCCTGAATTTTGACATTATAAATTGTCACTTCATAAATTTTAGAAGATGTCAAAAACGAAGTTTGTTAATGTTTAAATATTAAAACATACAAGAATTCCAATTCTTTAAATTCTCAAGCAGCACAAATTCTTAAATTGTCACATTGTTAAATTGTTAAGTTGTCAAATTGTCAGATTGTCAAATTTGGTCGTCAAACTATTAGGTGGTCAAATTGTCAAGCTAAGTTGTTAAAGTATTAAATTGTCAAATTATCAAATTGTCACATTGTCACATTGTCACATTGTCAAATCGTCTAATTGTCAAGTTGTTGAACTGTGAAACTGTGAAACTATCAAATTCTCAAAGTTTCAAATTTTCAAATTTTCAAACTTTCAAACTTTCAAACTTTCAAACTTTCAAACTCTCAAAGTTTCAAATTCTCAAACTTTCAAACTCTCAAAGTTTCAAATCCTCCAGTTTTCTTTACAAACACTCCAATTTTTCCGATAACAAAAATTCTCAAGTTTTAAAATTCCCAAATTTCTTTAATATCATCTTTAAATATTTTAAAAAAGATTTAAAATATCGCCAAAGTGAAATTTGATAGAAGCAAGTACAAACGTGTGAAAAGTAGGCGGTTACAGTATTCGTGATGGTCGACATCAACTCAAGCGATTGTCGTATGATTGCAATCGAGAATCGTGACACGTTCACTACACTACCAGTTGCAGAGGAACACGTTAATGTCACTAGTGAGATTCACACGACCTGTTTTAAAAGTTACACAGAACTCGATGCAGAAGGTAATGTACATAAGAGTGTTAATCATAGTAAAGAGTTCGTAGTCAAGTATAATTTACTTCGAATCTGAGTTAGACCGCGGGTAAATTTCGATGAAATTTTAATTAAATGAAATTGAATAAATGTTAGCTAGTGACGCATACTCAAAAAATGGAATCGTACTGACGTCCTGCAAAAGAATGGCTGACAGGACGAGAATGTTTTCACGACAACAAATTTGCATTTCGACTGTGCGAATATTTATGGCGACAATTTTGTCGCTGAAACAGTATTGACTTAATGGCATTGTTAATGGATACGATGCGAACACAATATGTGTTTTACTAAATAATAAAATTCATGTAGTTAGCAAAGTAACTATAGTAGGTACTAATGTAGTTACTTATACTGATGCATTATACTAATGTAGTCACTAATATAAATTTACTATTGCACCTATAATTTCTTTCTTAACACATTGATAGCCACATCACCCATATATGGGTGACTTAAGTTTCTATACTGATCTAACATGTGTATTATTAAAAATTTGTTCACTTTCCTAATCAAAAATATTCACATTAATCACATGGATCTATGGAAAATAATTATAACAAGTATTGTAAAAATATTTAGTACGATTTATTAAAAACGAAAGCACTATTGGACGCAATTTTAAATTGCCTCAGTGTGGCAGTCAATGTGCTAAAAGAGCGTACATAGTTTTTCCATTGTGTACATACATTGTTTGTCAATCGTTTATATTCATTTATTAATATTCTTCAATCTGTTCAAGGTGTTATCAAATCGAGTTGCTATGAATGCATACTTTACAATTTCTCGTTATCAGATTATGCAAAGTAAAACGAATGATATCCCAGAAGGTTTAACCATGATATTAATTATACAATAGCGCCGTTTTCTCCATATTGATCCGAATAGATCGCATAGTATTTTCGATTCTCTACATTATTCAATATTCGAGTCCATCTTGAACAGATACAAACATTTGGCGTAGATCCATTGGTACGGAGCAGACCTTCTTCAAATATCGTCGACGGTCACGGGTGAATCGCAAATTGAATAAGGCCACGTCAATCACGAAGCGACCCCATTACATACAAACAGTGTGATTTATCTGGCGTATGCCCAAGTTTTTGACTATGGTCGACGAAAATTTTAACGCTTTCTATCTGATTGGCTGCTATCGCGGATTTCCCAGGAGGGAACATTGAATAGTCAAATACCGGCCATATCGATAGATTCGGCTTTATCGGTTAATTTTCTACCGTTTTTTTATTTCCATTCTCCAGGCCACAAGTAACAGCGGATTAATTATTGGTAACGAGGAAAATACGATTAATTACTGGCGACAGTTTCTGGGTTGCAGAAACGACAATTTAGTGCCGTTATATTATAATTTATGGAGAG
Source organism: Megachile rotundata (assembly GCF_050947335.1). Lineage (NCBI taxonomy): Eukaryota > Metazoa > Arthropoda > Insecta > Hymenoptera > Megachilidae > Megachile > Megachile rotundata. The sequence goes on along the minus strand of NC_134991.1, from coordinate 5,094,418 downwards.
TTCGGTACATTTTTCGAATTAACTTGAACCGTATTCGCACAAATCGGGAAAAGTATGGTTCTGCCGATATTTTAACAAAATGGGAACTCTTAATCGCCAGAGATTATACGTACTGCAATAAAATTATGACACGTTTTGCAATTTCGGGGAATATACGTGATAACGTTTCCTGCGGCGAAGTGGAAATATTTACATCAATTTATAAAAATTGGATTATCACTCGTAACCAGAATATTTATTTTAATGCGAATGGTTTGTATCACGATATGGAAAATAAAGTACATAATGTTCTATCGGATTTATGAGAAAGCTTTTTTTCATTCTTTAAAATGAAATCAAATAATTTTTACATTGCAGCTTTCAATAATATATTCGTTAACATAAATAGAAAAATTACTCTCATCTCAATTCTTAGGTTTAGCTCTTTTTAGGAATAGATTGCGATAGGTTTAAGGTTGGGATTAGGGTTATGTTTGAGTTGATCATAGATTAGGGGTAGACTCGAGTTATGTTAAAATTTGAGTTCATTTTGGATTAGGTTGGATTTACATTAAAAATACGAGTTAAATTAGGAAGATGTCCGAATGGAGTTAGGACAGGGGTTAGTTAGGGTTTGTTTCGAATAGATTATCTACTAATTTATTAACTAATACATGTTTTTAATCTGAACATAATGTAAACATTACTGCATTATAATATAGTCATAAAGACAAATTCAATATTTTTTATTTAACAAGTACATTATCTTCTTAGAATGATATAATTAACAATTTCAACAACATACATTTGTTTTTAAAATATATTTCGAGAACATAGAGGACAGTAAAAGTTATATTTTATAACTTTTAATTTGTAATAAATTTGTTCGATGTAATCATATAATAAGAAATTTGATAAAATTATTTTCGAATATTCTCTCTATATTATATTAAATGAAAATTTGACAAAAAATACACAAAATGAACAACTTTTCATAGAATGAAATTAAAATGTATCAAGATGACTGTTAAGCAAGCTGATATTGCTCTGAGGTATATAAATACACATTTAAAATATTTTACTGTAGTTTTCAATAATTATATCTATTTCTGTATCCCTGAAGCTATACTAGTTTTTTAAAGAATGTGGAATACATTTCTGAAGCTTATGATTTCTCAGCCTCCTAAATTCCGAATTTTCAAATCTCTAAAATTACCTTTAAAAATTCATAAGGAAGTCTTTGCTCCAGATTGTACTCTAAATATCCAAAATACTACATCTTTTTCCGGTACCAAAAAAGCTGTCCTCACACAAGGAGACTTCGAAACTGCAAGCTCGATTCAAGATTCAACAATACTTTTAACATCCAAGAAGTCCTAGTTCGGTAACTAAAAAGTTTAACCGTGTTCCAGTAACCGAAAAGTTCTATTTAGAGATCTCGGAATTGCTGTTTTGTTTCTTCATTAGACAAGCTCATCTCCGACAATCGAGAAAGTTAAATTTTAACAACTGCCAGGTTTAATGAACTGCACTCTCTTTTATGAAACTTGAACTTCGAGTTTGGTACGATGTAATTATCACTGTTAGTGTACTTCACGTATTTACCAGCGTCTTCACTGTTGAGAATGGAAAATCCGAAGGGAAAGTGAGAAATAATTTAAGTGAGAAATGAGAAATAATTTAGGAAATGTTATTAAGAAATTTTGTTAATAGAATGCTTGTTATTAGGAAATTTTTATGTGTAATACTCTCTATAATTTTGTTAAATATAGCAGGAATAATAACAAATTATTTTCAGAAGTAATAACAAATTACTAGAGGTAATAATAAATTATTTCTTACGAGTAATAACAAATTATTTCTTAGAAATGCAACAAATTACTGTTTAGAAGTAATAACAATTAATCATTTATGTAATAAATAACAAATACAAAGTGCATTAAATTTATAGATAAAAGGTTTAATATTTAATTGTACAAAGACGTTTTTTAAATTATTGTGTTACGAGACCAGGGACGGATCAGAAGGAGCTAATGAAGGTGTCATCCCTTCTAAATTATATATTTAATAAAATTAATTTATTGTACCAAATAAAATTGTTTGCGCTATCTTAATTTTAAGCTTAATCTTTTCATAATCTTTATATTTATTCTTTTTCTTAGGATAATAGTAATAATGACAGTAATTGCGGAAAAATGTCATAACTGTTTGAATTCTTGTCACGACGAACCTGATAGTCTGATAGACCTGATAAATTTTTTAACTCAACATTTGAAGCAGATTATAGAAATTATATTTACACTATTACATTACAGTATATTTACTTATTATATTATAATGTAATAAAAAAATGAAAGAAAAGAATAAAGAATAAAGAACTGTAAGATAAATAAGAGAAGAGAATGAAGCCTTTCCACCCATATGGACATTTATGGGAACGTTATGGCCGATCTTCAAGCGAAGACTATAGTGACACTATGATCAAATATCCAACTTTTATGCAATACCTCTTTGGATATCAAAGAATACATGAAATCATTATAGAAATAATCATAGAATCAAGGATAGAAAAAGCAAGTGCACTTCAGAAGTCAATCAATAACTTCTTCGACCTTAGTGAATTCCAGTTTCAACAGGAAAAATTAAACACATCAAACTTTCATGAACTTACATCCTTAATAACAGTCCACTCGTGTTATGTAAAGCAGGTACAGTTACTCGATTTAATATTCAGACACTATGGTATTTGCGAAATTAAAGCTTTATGTTCTTACTTGCAATTTGATTATCGAATTTTCTGATCCATAATGAGTTAAAGCAAATATTTTAGTTTACAAATATGTAAAATTAAATCTTTAAATCAGTTTCATGTTACTGGTTGTAACAAACGAAAATTAGTGTGACGTAAACCGAATGGACAATTAAAAATAAGTAATATGAGACCGAGGATGAAACACGGTGGTGGAAGCCTGATGGTACGGGGCTGCATTTTTAGTGCTGGAGTAGTGGGGCTGGTTTTTATTCAAGATATTATGGAAAAGAACAAATATTGAGATATATTAATAAAAAATTTATTAAAAAGTGCAACGAATATGGGTATACGCGACAGTTTTAAGTTCTACCAGGATAACGATCCGAAACACAAATCGAGAATAGTTCAGGAATATTTATTATATGCTTGTCCGAAAGTGCTCCATCCTCCACCACAATTACCGGAATTTAATCCAATTGAAAATCTATTGGACTTATTGGATCGTAATGTTAAAACCACCCCCATAAAAACAAAAGACGAATTAAAAATTCGACTGACGGAAGAGTGGAAACGCATTACTCAAAATTGTTTAAATAAAATAATTTCAAACATGCCAACACGTTTGTGACACGTCATCAGACAAAAGGGATATCCCAAAAAATATTAAATTAATATTAAAATTATAACTTTGTTGTTACAAACACTCTAAATAAGAAAAAACTTTATGTAATATTAAGTGACCGAATATTTTTTCGACACCAATATCGGGTCTAATTTCGTTTATAATTTATTATGTGGAAAAAAATAAAAAATAAGGTTATATATATAAATAAATAATTTAATTTTACATATTTGTAAACTAGGATATGTGCTTTAACTCATTACGGATCAGTGCATGAGTGCTTTAACTCATTAATTTCGCAAATACCATAGTGTCCGAATATTAAATCGAGTAACTGTACTTGCATTCTAATTAGAATGTATAACATATAATTCTAGAAGGCAGGAAATACCATAAGGAACGAAGAAGATTAAATATTAAGGATAATCTCTTCGAAACGATCATCTCAACATTATACTAGAACACAGTGAGCACATTCTGCAAGACCATCTGAATACTCAACAGACCATAGCTATAGAACTTACAGTTTTTCTCCTTTTTCTTGACTTTTATTACTGATATACTTAACTTACAAGTAGACGGTCGCTAATAATCTACGATGGTGATCCGATTTTAAACGTCGCGCCGTTCTAAATGCGGTTTTTTCTATTTCAAGAAAATACTTTTTCAGGATCACAATCTAACTTTGTTTTTCTCAAGTAGTGCAAACAAAATTAGAAGATAAAAATAACGATTAAAAGATATTTATTTTGACGACGTTTTTTAAAAAAGTGTTGTATCTATTTAAAGTTAGTTATTTTTGTATGAGCAGTATCATTATGTGAATTATAGTAATTACTGTTATAGCAGTTTGGTATTGAACGTTGCCATCCCTAATTATAGAAGGCCATTTATACATAGTCCAAAGGTTGTTTACAGGTGAAAATGTGCTCAAGGATAGAACAACCACGATGAATACAACATGGAAACTCCGAAGTAGTACTGAGAAAGTTTTGCATTGTGTGATGCCGAGGCATTTAACAACTGCTGAACTTCCGGTCCGGAACTTAAAAGCAACCTAGTCGCAACAACAGTCACCATAAAATACGTCTTACGTGGAACATATTTTGCTTACGACACGTATAACTTTATATAAGAATTTCTGTCAACAACTTCCGATGTCATATTATTAAATCCAATCTTCTTTTAGTGTATACGCTTACAGCACAGTTTGGAATATTCTGTACAAAATTAATTATAATAATTGCATTATCGTATAAACAGTCAAGTCTTTAATTTGAAAATTTGAGTTTCCATATTTTTCTATCGAAAAGATTTGTAAATTTTTAAATTCTAAAGTTTTGTGTATGAAAGTTAGATATGGAGATAATTTGCAAACGGGAAAATCTAAAACTTCTAATTTGCCAAAAAATTTGTTTAACTCTCAAAAATTGGGTAAAAAGATTTCAAATTTAAAAAGAACAAATTTATTACATACTTTTTTTATGGAATTGTAATTGTTTGCACTTCGATAATTTTTCAGTGAAAATTTTGAACTCTTTTAATATTGCTGTCTCCTTAAAATAAAATTATTTATATTAACATACCTGTAGACACTTTCATCGTACGATAGGAGGATTCGAACTGGTTGATTGATACTACGTTTTTTTACTTCATGTGCCGGCTCTATATGAACACCATGAATAACCTGTGAACCAAAGAAGAAAATTACAATTAAAAACAATTGAAAGTTCATCTTTCAAACAGGCATAATATATCGAAATATTTGACAATAAACAATATAATTTAAGAAACGAGATCTCCTTTAATCGAAATATACAATAACACTAAAACTACCAAGACGGTCAAATGACATTCATAAGTTTCCACAAGTTTCTTATTATAATTATGACTAAATTTTCATCGAACTAAAGAATGCGTATGTTAATTTATGTTCTGCTATTTACTTGTTTATTTTTCAATTTCATTATTAACTTCAAATTAATTGCAAATTATACGCTGGTAGATTTAGTGTTAAAAATGTATAGTATGTTCTTCAATAAACTGAAGATCACTTTCATTTCTTCATTCGAAAAATAATTCGCACACAAAAGATTGTTGTCACCGTGTTGCTAGTAAAATATGGTACAATTTTTGCTTCTTCCTAAAATCCTTACTGTATTCGAGAAAAACAAGGATCGTTCAGTATATGACCGTTTTGACGTTCAACATACGAAACATATTCTTTTAAAAATAAAATTCTCAAACGTTGACAATTTTTCGTACAAATTTAATTAACAATTTCACAGACACCCTAGCTGAAGTTCGCTGCAAATATTTTCGAGCAAATTACTTGGAAATTAATTGAGTTATGCGCGCGGCCAGTTTCAAACGCGACTTTGACAAAAATGTGTCCAAACTTTCGGAACAAACTTCCTCCATAATAACAGCGGAATTTCTTAACTTACTAAAGTGCAGCTATTCCAGAACCACAAAACATATATTTCTTAAATTGAGAACATCATTTCGCAGTTCGTTCAAAGCAACTTTTCGTTGGAGTTTAGTCGCATGTGTCGTTGCTTCAGCTTTTCGCTGCACAGCGAAAATACAAGGTGTACTACGCTTGTCGCGGCATGCGATTGCTTGCGGTCTAATTTTTATTCGAAGAACCTCCATTATTTGCAGTAATCCAGTGTAGCCATCGTTAAACAGGATTACAGTTAAATAAATGGCCAGCCGGACGATTCCAGCTTCGGTCGATGTTGTTTTAGGAGTAAATTTTCAAACGGGAGTATTGCGGTCTTGGTTATTATTTCATTTCGGGTGAAACCATGCAAGCTCTTAAGAGCTTTTTGTCGTTTAAATCCTCGTAAATTGAAGCAATGGCGGCGATTATATTAGCCACTATTCCTGTTTTATCCACGTAATCTAATAATTTAAAGTGGCGCACACAGAGAATAAAGAAATCCTTCAAAAAGAAAAGAATCATGAAAAATTCATATATCTTTTCCTAATATCACTGATACTTTTCGCAATCATTCTTTTATTTGTTTATAATGCTTTTTCTATTATTTTTGTACTTATTTATTAATTATGAATTTATTTTTTTTGAAGTAACTCGAATTTTTTAAAGAGAGAACAAAAACTAAACTTTATTTTTTAAATAAGTTATTAGAATCACTTAATGAGTATCACTTACTTTTATTCGATTTTCAAGATCCGATAAAATTATATTAGCCGTGATTATTTCATGGACATCCTTTAAGACAGTGACGTACTCACAGGACAATAAAAAGACCACCCAAAAAAGGACCACAGAAAATTATTCAAAAATCTGTTTCTAATTAACATTAATTTTTTTGTGTTCATTCTAATATTTATTTATTCTATTTATTTACATTATTTACGTTATATCTTATTTTTAAACTGCGTATTTATTATGAATTGACGTTTTATGAAGTAACTCGAGAGTTTTGTAAAAAGAAACAAAAACTAGATTTTATTCTTCAAATAAATTTATACATATATGTACAATCACCTAATGAGTATCACTGAAAATATCTTTATTCGTAAAGCGATTCTTGTTAAGATACAATCAAGATACTACTGATTTAGGGTGCGTTTTCACGCGATAATTTAATGCTATGATTTTATCGTCGTGAAAATTGGAGTTGTATTGCGATAACATTGAACTTTGTACGGTGAGTTTAATCTGATAACATTGAATTTTTTATGTTGCACGAATGTCGTTCATGACGAATATGTCATAAATTTGGTATTCAAGGAAATTAAAGGTCATACTGTGATTGTACTAATGTCATTGATGTCATTAATGTGTTAGGGTCGTAATATTAATAGTATAAGATTAACATGGGGTATGTTGAATTATTGTGCTACTTCAATTTGATAAATTTAGTTTACAGGCAAATAAAACTAATTTACTAGTAGAACGATCATTTTTATTCGATGACTGTAATTTTCAATTAAAGTATTTGCAGAGAGGAGAGTTGTGGGGATGATTTATATCATCATTATTCTTAAGGGAAACTTCAGAAAATCTATTGAACTGTTCACTATTTCTTGATTTCTGGTTGAAAAATTTGTACATTTATATACATTCACATTTAGAAATTTTATAATATTAGAAATTAAAAATTTAAGAGTTTAGAAATTTGAAAAGTTGAAAAATTGATAATATGTGGAATAAAAGGTATGAGAATTTGACGATTTATAATTTTGCAAATTCAAAGAAATTGAAAATAGAATTTGAGAGTTTGAGAAATTAAAAATTTGAAGAATTTAGAGTTGATAAATTTGGAAATTTAGAAACGTAAAAATTGCCAAATTAACAAAGTGGGAAATTAGAAATTTGTTAATTTGGGAATGTGGGAATTTGGAGAATTGAGAATTTGAGAATGTGGAAACGTGGGGAATTGAGAATTTGGGAATATGGGAATATGGAAGTTGGTCATTTGATAGTTTGATAATTTGGTAATTTGATAATTTGGCAATTTGGAAATATAATAATATAAGAATATGAGAGCGTAAAGATATAAAAATTTGATGATTTGAAAATATGAAGATTTGGTGATCCAAATGTTTGACAATTTGCTAATAGGACAATTTAATAATCCAATAGTGCTGTAATTTGAAAACATAAAGATAAGAAACATAAAAGTGCAGAGGTTTAATGATTTGAAAATTTAGAAATTTGGTAATCTAAGAATTTGAAAGTTTGAAAACTTGTAAACTTAAAAATTGTTAACTTTGATATTAGTTAATATTATAATAGATCTTTGGACCTAAGAAGGGAGAGATCTTTCTCTCCCTCTGCAACTGTTCTTACTCAAAGGAAATTTACATTACACAAAGCGTGAAATTATATCTAAACAGCTAAGAATTGTTGGACACCACATATAAATATTCATTCAACGATCACCATTTGGAACACTTGTATTCAGACTAAACAATATTTCAGTCTACATAAAAATCCAGTATTATCGTACGTTAACCACTCTAACACACTCTATTTTCTTCCTAAAAATAGTGTTAAAATACACATCAAATATTAATTTCACTCGACATTAATTTGGAGCACAATAAAAGTTAACATTCGAATTTATCAGTTTTTTCGACGCGGCTGTACGTATCTATTTCGCGTATAGTTATTCGATATTGAATGTTTCAGCAATCGTTTAGTGTTTCATATCTGTGAAATATTTCAGAATATTTCAATCACCATTTGCTTTAAAACTTCGTTCTCAGCATGCATCATTTAAATACCTTTAAAATTCTCACTCACTTCAACGCATGCATGAAGATACACGCTTCGAGCTTACACAGTATCTTCAGCTGTTCTGATGTACACGGTTCTCTCTGTGAATCGTTACATTTCAAACAATGTAAGTGCACTTTACTCTCAGAAATGTTTACTCCGGATGTACTGAATCATTTAAAAGAATGAATAGAACTATAAAGTATAATACTTCTCGCAGTTATTTTCTTAAGTTTTGAGAGCTCTTCTTCTCAGAAGTAGGATAATTGGAATAAAGAGATATTTTATATTTTTCACAGTTATTCTGTGGGGATTGAGAGCTCTTATTTGTAGAAGTCAGATAAGAGAAATAAAGAGATATTTTATACTTTTCACAGTAATTTTCGTGAGGATTGAGAGCTTTTACTTTTAAAAGAAAGATAAGTGGAATGAAGAGATATTTACATCAAATGCATTTTTCTAAATAGGTTAATAATGAATTATTAGTTAATTTATATATGTTCTCATTTTTATTCCATTTTCAATTTAAGAATTATATATCGATATAGTATTAAAGACCTAAAATTTTTATGGGACGAAAAATGTATTAACTCTGCCTTATAATGTTGTGTCATATCACTGTACAAATATGATAAATTGGACTTGTAATTTCATCATGACTCAATTTTAATTCTAGCTGCGATTTATATAAGCATCAATAGTAATAAACTAATGGGGCTATAGAGCAGGTACCTCGCATATACTTGAATGTGTGTTTAAAATTTAGAGTACCTACTGTAAACACGCAGGTAGACCAAGAACGAGATTTTTAAATAGTCCCGAACGATTACACGTGTCTAAAACTATCGCAGCTCTACAAACAGGCTGCCTCACGCGAGTTCAAAAGTGTATTTAAAATTTAGAGGACGTACTGTAGACGTGTAAGTAGAACATAAATGAGATGTAGAGATATAAAAGTCGTTTCGAATGATTACACGTGTCTGAAACTATCGCAAATGATACCAAATACGACTACTGTTGATTCTACGACTGACGTCAATGACGATCAAGTGTAATTGTCAACGATATGTTGTAGAGCTTTTAACGTGGTTCTATTCGATTCTATGTGTTAGAAATTAGCGAAAACGATACCAAAACACGGTTTTTTATCGATTAATCAGCGATCAATGTCAATGACGACGGTTTCCTGTCTCGGATTGCTGCCAAAATCTATACAGCAAATTTAGGGTGCCTCACAAGTTTACACTCAAAATTTCAAGTGAAAAAATCCAAAATTGTAGTACGGATAAATAAACAGATAAACGAGTCGTCAACGGGAGTCTTACTACTTTCTGCAAATATATATGGCATCTTGTGCTTTTTTTTATATTTTCATATTATAGTGATAATTGAGTTAGCTCTGGAAAAATCGTAGGTTAAAATGTTAACGCTTAAACTACCAAAACACGTTCCACAAGTTTATTAAGTTTATTAAGTTTAACAAGTTTACAAGTTTCTTACTTTACTTGAAATCAAGTTTCTTAGTTTTCTTGAAATCTGTGTTGACTTTCAAGACAAAGAATTAATGTCTTGACTTTCAAAGTCAATTTAATTATCAAAATAATTGTGAAAATTGATATGTCCAAAATTATGGTGTAGTCTGAGTTTACTGCGAAGTGTTTTTTGTGGTAGTTAACATCAAGTGGTACATGTTACCACAGTTAACAACAAACAACTTCCAAATGTACATACGTCACTTTCAAGATAAATGATACATATAGTATATGATTCATATAATTGATAAATGACTACATAGCTAATAATTGTTTCATGTAACTAATTGTGCAACTAACTGATCTCACCTTACGGTCATCATGAAATGCAATTCATTTAACACTAAAACTATCAAACCAGTCAAATGACCGCTCTACAAGTTCCTTATTATAAGATACACATTTTGTTAAAGTACATTCCTGAAAATCAGCATTGATTTTCATCAAGATAAAAAGCAGATGTGTACTAATTTATGTTTCGTCGTTTGCTTATTTATTTTTTAACTTCATTTTTAATTTCAAATTAAATACACATTATATATCGGTAGGTTTAGTGTTAAACTTCACACAAAAATATAATCAGTACTTTCACCGATCCTTACGACCGGTAAACTGAAGACATAGATACACGCTGTTCTTTCCGGTTACTCGATAAACCGTGCGATAAGGATGGAAATTAGGAGAATTCTCAAAGTTTGATAATTAAGAGAATAGTAGCGAGTGGGCGGCAGAGCGGTTCGTAAGTTACGATAGAACACGAGGAACATAGTTAGCGTTATCTTATATACCTATATGCACTTCCCACTATCTTCTCCTTTACCTTCGACCTTTGACCTAGCCTTCATGATCCTTTGCCCCATGGGTAGTAAAGTTAATGCCTGTCCCATCCTCTCAAGATATCGTATTATCATTAAGAAGCTTTTCGCGTAGATCATAAAGTCACCGCAAGTATAAAACTGGATCAAATTAAAACTTGTCGCAGATCCTTGCATAATTGCATTCTTAACAATGTCCTTTCTTGTTACGGTGAAACCCAGCCGAGGCACTTCGTGATCACACGGTATTCAAGATGGCGATATACTGAAATACGCTTAACGAAGGGTAAGACCCGTGGAAAGAATATAAATATGTGGTGTAATAGACAGAGCCGAACAAAGTTTTGTATGCACAAGTAACGTTGACTGACGAAGCTGAAAATTTGATTAAGTAGTATTTTTATTTTTAACAAAACTTGTCAAATATTTGCGTAATATTTTGTTATATTAGTCACAGTTCCAAGTAGTTAACGTTTAAGTTAATTCCAACATTCGAGATCACTGTATTTCGTTTATATTTGTCGATTGCCATATAATTTTGTCAAAAGTGAATTAATAAAAAAAAGCTTCTGGAAATTATACAACGTTTGTTCAAAAAATTCTTTTAATCATTTAAAATCGTCACGAACTTCTATAGTAAAATGAATAAATTACGTTCGTTTTGACATACTCCACTGTACAAGCAAAGACATTACAACCGCCAATAAAAAGAATGAGTATAACAATGGCGAGCCAGCTGCATAAGATGGATGAAATATGAAGTAAAATGAGGTAGGTATATGAAAGAAAAATTAAAGGAGATAAGAAAGGAGAGCTCGGATGTAATAGATATAATAAAAGATTTTACAAGCTTAAAGAAAGTAGAAGAGGTGGGTAGTAGAAAAGAGAAAATTGAAGAGAAGAATTGAAGTATAGAAATAAACCAAGAAAAATTATAAGAGGGGAGAGATATAATGTTTTTATCAAAAGACTGCTAATAAAAGATAAGGAGAAAAACATGGTTGCCCTGTGCTGATATGAGGGTTGTGTTTCGTAAAAGTTCCTGATCAGACAAGACACTGTTTTAAGACGAATAATGATAAATTTTTACACAAAACGTAAAACTTTATTTCAAAAGTATTTCATACAATATTCTGATTCATGAAACTTCATTTCAGTGGTATTTTAAACGATACTTATTTACGGTGAAAAATTTTAATTTTAATGTTTGAGGAATAAAGGTTTATATCCTGTTTTCTAGAGAAATTGCGATAAGTTTATTTTTTATAGCTTTGAAAAATATAAAATAATATTTACATCGACGTTGTAATCATGAATATTATATTTTTGAGGATAAAATATTCCGAAGAGAATTTATACTGTTTACTACCTGCAATAAAAGAGAATCAAAATGATAAATTGTTTTTATGAATTATTTATATGCCACATAATAAAGATAAAAATTAAAAGAAAATATTATGTTGTAATTGTTAAAAACATATTGTGTATCACTAATTTATTGTACTAATACTATGATATACCTTAACATCATCAGTAAATATTAAGGATCCAAAACAAATCTGTAACAAATCAATAAATAAAATAAAATGTCCGAGGTGACGTCAGAAGTTTAATTTTTTTCAAGTAATAATTTTTTAAGCGAAAAACTACACCATCAAATTATACTCTTGCTAATTTCTACAAATTTTAATTTGCCAGTTAAAATGATTTACAATATCAAATGTTTTACGAAAATCTGTATAAATGGCACTCATTTAAAGACTGATTTTTATTATACGATAACATCAATATAGAAACGTTTGGATAACTGGATATTGATACACGGGTTAAAAATACAATGTATACACGTTTAAGCAAGCTGGTATGTGTGACAGTTTGACGTAACGAATATTGGCATTCGCATCTTCATTTATCTATTCCTTTTTTCAATGCGAATCTGGCACGGTGTAACTCTCAATATATTGTATGTCCGCCAGCGGAAAAAGAGGAAACCGATAGGGGATCATGGAAACTGGACAGGTGCGCAATTTCCGTAGTAACCAACGACATCGTAAAAGCTACTACTCTGTTTTAGCTCGATGTATCTGAACGCAAAATAGTAAAAACCTCTCCATTTCTAAACATCAATAAAGCAACTGACGGTAATTGAAGTTGATCAATTTCCAAATTTCTATGACAAAACAAAATGTGTAAATAATTATTGAGCTGTGAGATAATACAATAGAAAACTTATAAAAGGTTTACTGAAAATAATATACCTAGGTTGACAATAATATTCAATTATGGTTGCTAAAATTTATCTAATTTATTAAGTAGATAATTACATATGCATTTTACTAATTAGATAATTACATATCTCTTTACTGATTAGGTAATCACATATCTCTTTTCTAATTAAATAATTACATAATTTAAATTAATCTATTTTTGTAAAACTGATTTCATTGTTCTTTTTTGATAATATCTCATCAGTGAAATAATATTTTAATAAAAGTTTTGAATTTTTCTGGGAGAACCGCCGTTTTTCAATTTTTTCACATTTCTGACTTTTTGTCCACATCCAACGTTCAAGTTTACTGAAATCAGCTATGAAATATGCTAAAAGAACTTTCAAAGATTTATAATTTTTTTATGTTAAAATGAGTCCCAAATCAAATGTGGTCACTAATAACCTAAGAAGGTGCATGTGACCTTAAGCATTCAATTAAAAAAAAAAATGAGCAGCCTCTTTGTAAGAAACATTTTTTTTTGAGGGTCAGCGTGCAAGGTATGTAATTCTGATGAAGTGCGACCATTAAGGGTTAACCTCCAAGTAAACAGGAATAGAGAAAATTATTAAAAAGTACTTGATAAAATAATTCATATAGTTCACCTCAATAATTCACATCTTTTGCAACGCACTGTACATAAACCTTAGTAAAAAGAAAAGCTGCACTTCTTTTTACCGCGTACCATGCGTAATGGTACGAAGAGCAGAAGACTACGGATCGTATCATCCTCGTTGCATTCTGCGGTATACATGCGACTGCACTAACGTCCAAGTGCATTTACTGTGTACACGATTCTAGCAGCATGATCAAAGCTTGTCTCACAGTTCTGAGCTTTGTGTAACGCGTACGTGCCTATGGGACGAACCATCGACCACATGAGCTACGCGGAAAGCTTAAGGCAGTAACACATGTACAATTACAGATGCGGAAATGCGTATTTATAAACGTGTATTTGCATATGCATCTATACGGCATATACGATTCTTATATTGCTGTCGGTGGTACGTGAGTTTTTGGTACAACGTGCTTCTGCATAGTTGTAGCATGTTCTAAACTGTGTATACAATTGGTATACCGAGGGGAAAGAGGCCTACCATTAGGTGATTGTTGGGAATTTTGGAGATTTCAAAGTGTGGATAGGTATGAAGTTTGTAACACAGAAACTTTGGAATTTTGGGATATAGAGATTTGGGGATATGGTAGTTGAGAAATTTAGGAATTTGAGGATATTAGTATTTAAGAATATATTTAGGGATCATGTAATTTAGAATTTGGGAAATTGGGAATTTCTGGATCTTGGAATTTAGAAATATTCGATTGGGAATCTATGGATATGGAAATTTAGGGATTTGCAGATCTCCAGGTACAGGAATTTGGAAATTTGAGAATTATGAAACTAGGAAATCGTAGAATTTAGAAATTTAGGAATACGGAAATTTACGAAATTATGAACGAAGAAATTTGGAAGTTAGTGAACTCGAAAATATAAAATTTTAATAATCTATTAGATTAAATTATTAAAATAATTTTAATAATTTGGGACGTGGAGAATTAAAAAGAGTCTGGAAATCTGAAAAATTAAAAAATTGGAAACTTCAAAAATTTGTGATTTAAATGCAATAAGTGAGAAATTTTGAATAATTAAAAAAGAAGAATTTGATCTTGAAATTTTTAAACCTGGAGACTTGGAAACTTGTATAATTTAAAAATTACAAAATTTTAAACATTTCAAAGTCATATATGAATCTAATTTCTCGCCATCAAACTTCGATATGTATGAGTGCTCAAATAAAATATCTTACAACTCTGATTTTAACATTTTATGTCAGATTATTCTCCAGGATATTTTATCCGACAGTAATTACTCATTAAAAATAAGTAATTTTTCAATATACGTTTATTTATGAATTAATGCAATGAAAACGTCAAATGTGCAAGAATAGAGAGATACATATTCTTCGTGCACGATAAATTTTCTCGACGTTTCAGGGTAGCATTATATTCGTGTCGATGCAGTAATATGCACGACATGTGTCAATACGTCAGTAACAGTCCATTAATCAAATAACAATAATATTACATTACAATCACATTACGAACTTCAGTTTCTAGTTTCTGTTGAGAATGTACAAGATATCAGCAGCCAGGTTAATGAGGTAATTCGCTATGCATGAGGAAAATCGGAAGAGGCTGAAAGATAAATTGGAACACGCAAAGAGGACTGTATTTTTGTATACTCGTGTGTATATCGTAAAGTCTCGTATAAAGTAATCCTAGCAACTGGGGTAGAATATATTCTCATTTCCAGTGAAGTTAAAAAAAACGTAGAAAAAGATTTGCCCTGATAAAATTGTGATTATCTGTTTAATTCTTGCGTAAGTTATTTACTTTTTGCTATTTAATTATTTAGTTTCACATATTCTTATTTTATTATTAATTATTAAGTACTGCGTAGTATAGCAGTACTTATTGAGATTGCAGATGGTGTCCGTGTGTCCGTGTGTCTGTGTGTTCGCATCATAACTTCCGAACGGTTTCGAATTTTTGAATTATGTTTTTTGCAATAAATTACTTATCATTAGGACTCAACACCTATTGATTTTCAGAGCAATCGGTTGACGTTTACCGTTAGAAACCGTTACCACTTTGAAATCTATATAATAACATGTACCGTGTAGCACATCATTCAACTCCACTATTGCTTGCAAAATCTTAGGATCATAGAAAAGCAAATAAATACATCTTTAATGTCAAAACGCAGTACTTATTTGTGATTCTTACTAGAACTCCTTTATTAGTTATTTTTAAGTAAAGCTTACCTGATGTTAGATATGTGTAGTATACAGGGTAATTCATGCAACTATATCGAATGCACAATTGCACTTGTAAAACAAATTTCGTCCTAGGAATATAGTACTTTTTAAACCCTACTTATTTGTTCTGCAACATTTTTTTGTATCAATGTTTCTAATAGAGTTGTGACCTAACTCAGTTGAACCACCCTTATAAGACTGGATCAATAATTATCAATACTTGGTTAACACTAGATTGGTTAACAATTGTTTAATTAAACAAAGCATTTCAAAGGCAAGAAATACTTAGAATTACACTCAACAATTTATTTCAATCGAAAATGGCTTGTCAATTTTACAATAAAGTTTTATCTCTGTTTCCTTCAAACATATTTTCATTGGAAAAGAATTATTCATCACTCGAACATCGTTGTTTTATTTAAAATTAAAAAATTATTCGAATAACGCTGTGCGTTCGTAATATAAATAAATCTCGGGTAACCGGTTTAAAAGTCCATATCGCAGAGAATTCAATTCAAACCACTTCAATCTAATTTTCTTTTCACCCATAACGTAAATAATTACGTTGATCAATATATTCGCTGAACATTCCGTATAATATTGCTCGAATAAAAGTCATATACAAAGTCGATTTAATTTCCGTAGATTTATGATAAAGTACTTCATTAAAATCTACTTATAGTTTCGGTACATGATAAGCTGGAAATTTGTTAGCAAAGTCGAAATTAGAATGAATAACTTCCGTTTCCACGTTGTACGAATTTAAAGCGATATTCCCACGTATTATACATGTTAAATGCCTTCGAATCCCTTATTACTACTACGTAAATATTGAAACGTTCATGTACGGCTAGGTAATACATGTTGCACGGCTTAGTGCAGCAATGTAAATGCACCCTTATTAGGGACGTCATTTCAACGCTGGTCAGTCTCATAATTCATTGATTATGTACGACCCTGATCCTCTTAGTTTCCTCCCTGCACACAATAGGAGGGCCGCTATGAAATTGGCCTTCTAAGCCAAACTGGCATCCTCGAAGTGCTGAAGATTATGGCAATACTCTCTAGGTATCTGCTGTTACAACGTTTAATAAACGTGCTATTGTATAATGCGGCCTTTAACAGAGGTGAATATTATTGTACTATTAACTAACTAAACACCAACAAATTTTTACAGATAATTTACATTTACATTGTTATAAATCTTATAGGTATATGTATACATAATCACTAGGATGTATGTCCTAATTATGGAGTCTTCAAGCCAGTTTGTATAATCATATAATAATTCGAAACTATCTCTATATGGATGTTACATTCTAAAAAACAGTACTTATTATTAAATACTGCGTTATACTATTAAGTACTGCAGTATTTACTATTATTTAATTATTTTTGATCTCTTGTCGTGTGATTTATTTGTCAGATGTTATACAAAGAAATGTTATACCTACTAATTTGTTTTCCAGATCTGCTAAATATAAATAACTATTCAATGGTTAGGTAGTATTCTAAAGTAAATAAAGAAAGTTAAAATATTGTATTTATCGATTCATTTATCAGATACGTGGGAGAGAATTAATTAGTCACTGATACAATTATTAAAGCAAATAAAGAAAATTGTAATGTTATATTTGTTAATGTCTACTGTTATGTCTATTGATTTATTTGTTAGATGCGTCAGTCAGGACTAGTTGGAAACAATATTAAATCAAATAAAGAAAGTTAGAATGACATAGCCAGTTTGTATTCAGTGATTCTTGGCTATGCAGGTTATAATTAGACTTAAACTTCAAACCGTATTAAAAATTCGTGTAAAATTTATTAGATCTGAACTGATTGCGTCACGAGATAAACTTGTTCAAGTGCAGCGAGATGTTAAATAAAATAAATTTAATTTTCATCATATATTTAGTATAATAAAAATACTAGTAAGATTGAAAATTTTGGAAATTTAGGAGTTTTAGGCTTTGTAAAATTGTAGATTCAAATAATTGGAAATGCTGAAATAGGAAAATTTGAAATTTTTGAAATATAAAGCTTTGGAAACTGCAGAACTCCAAGAATGAAGATGTGGAAATTTAGGAATGAAAAGATTTGAAAAATTGAAGATTTAAAAGTTGGAAATCATACAAATTTCTATAAACGTATAAATTTGAAATTTCTAATTTTAGATTCGAAAATTGCGAAGTTTGAAAATTTGAATAATTGAAAGTTGGACAATTTGAAAAATTGAGAAACTACATAAAAAATTAGTTCTTCATCATCAAACTGTGATAGATTTGTATAATCAGTATTTATACAGAAAAAAGTATTGATTATTTAATCATACATTATATAGATTAATAAAACCATCCACATAATAATTACACATTCACGAACCGAAAAAGAATACCTTTAAGGTTCGCAATTATCAATAATTATCAATAATTAGTTTGCTGAGTAATTGTCCAGAATTAACTAGGTCAATAATTACCAATAAATAGTTTGGTCAAAAAATTTTAATAATCAGTATAGTCCATAATTGTCAAGAATCATTATAGTCAATAATTGTCAATAATAATTAGTTACTTCAATAATAACCGGTTCATTAATCGTGACATTTACCACGAATATACGTTCTCAACAATTGCTACGAGTGTAAACGCGTAATCGTGTATAAACGCGGTTCAACAACTGCGGCGTAAACTTGAAGTTCACGTGAAAGGAGTTGCATTGTCAGCTATTGTGGAAGTAATGCACCGTGGCCCGTCGCAGTTATGGATACCATTTGCGGATCGTTCTAACTTCTCCGGCCAATCCTCTTTTCTAAAGTCGAATCCACCTGGAAAGTCTTCGGTGTTTCTCCGAGTTTGCGATGCGCCGAAATCTCTTCAATATTACGGACCTTTGCTCGTCCAGTTCGCGGCTCGCCGACGCTGTTTATACCATGAATTATGCAATAGCCGGTTCGTGAGAGTATGATAAAAAGCTCCACCATCGTACTATTTCAGAATTCCTATTCAAACGAACGGACGTGGCTTCATTTGCATTCGAGAAAATGATTAAGACGCTTCAGACACTTCAAATATATTTTGGATATCATAAATTCTTGTTCGTTCAATCTGCGGTATAAACTGAATCAATAACAGAACTGCCTTTGATATTATACAGTTTTTAGAGGCACTTCGAAGGATATGAGGTACTTCACAAATATCCAGTCATTTAATATGTTATAATGTCAAGTTAGGATTATAAATTCATATTTTTTAGAGATTTGATGATTCGGGAATTCGAGGATTCGGTGATTTCGGAATTTGGGAATTTAGGGTTTTAGAAAGTTGGAAATTTAAGGATTTGACGATTTGTGAATTTGGGGATTCAGAGATTCGGGGATTTAGGGGATTTGTATATTCGGGGATTCAGGAAGTTGAAAATTCGAGGATTTGATGATTTGTAGATTTGTAGATTTGTAGATTTGAGGTTCAGAGATTTTGATATTCGGGCATTTAGGAAGTGGGAAATTTGAGGATTTGATGATTTGGAGGGATTTGGGTATTCGGGCATTCAGGAACAGGGAAATTGGAGGATTTGATGATTTGGGGGATTTGGGTATTCGGGCACTTAAGAAGTGAAAAACTAGAGGATTTGATGATTTGTAGACTTAGCAATTTCGGAACGGGAATCCTTGTACATTGGAAGACTCAGAATATAACGATGTGAACACTCGAAAGTCCAAAATGTGTTAAATACATATAGTAAATCTGGAAAACTGACATTGGAGTTTAGAAGATTAGTATATGTGGAGTTTTGAAAATTCCAATTAAAGTTCTAAATGATTGTAAGAATTTCGCTATGCGGATATTTCATAATTACTCGTATAACTTGTGACACTCGACTCTGATCGTAACACGCTGACATCGCTCCTACAACTTACGCTTTAAAATTTCATTCTATATTATCGACCCATTTTCGCGCGTATATAGAATCATCTTGAGCGCGTACTATTACGTATACCGTAGTACTTGTAGTACGTTATTCGTGGCACCCTATATAGGTAGCAGCAACAGTAGTAGACACGCATAGTCACAGATCATCGAGTTCCACGGTAGGAGTAGTACGCTGCAAAGCGTGGCAATCGATGCTCAAGCACGTTCTCCATACCCCGAACCTCTCTTCAATCTGGCTAGCAGTCGCTAACCTGGCCAAACAACAGTCTCCAGGTATGGTATAAATTAAAGCAATTTGCATATCACGCGCGTTTCCACGCTTCACCCACGAAATTCACCAGTCGCGATCAAAGTTCAAATTCGTTGTATGCCCAATTAAACCACTTCTATCAGCTATTATACAATCGATTAACATCTTAATCGTGTTTCTATCGTGCAAATTGCCAGAAAATTTACGTACTTCGCATTTGTGGATCTGTTAATATAGTTATTTATTTCTTTATTTAGTGATCGTAAACGTACATATAAATGCATATGTACATATGCATACATACATACGTGCATAATTGCATATGTACATACATAACACCTACATATATACATCCAGACATGCATATGTACAACATACATATGTACATACGTACATATGTACATACATACATACGTACATACACACCTGCATATACATATATATGTACATATGTACGTACGTGTATACACACATGAAATTTTGAACTGATTAAATTAAAAAATTATTAAACTACCATATTATCAAATTATCAAATGACCAACTTCCCAATTTAACAAACTATCATATCATCAAATTACTAAGTTACCAAATTACCAAATTTCTAAATATTTAATTTACCAAATTACTAAATTCTGAAGTTTCCAATATATGAAATTCCTAAATCTCACATTTAAAAAACTGGAAACCTCTAAAAATGTCTGACACCTAACTACCTACTATTTTTCCACGCATTTCCATGAACAATTGATTTACCCATTGCAGTTATAAATACCAGCGTATGAAAAAAAAGATGCGTACATCGTATAACTACTCCACTTGAACGTAAACTAAAATAGAAGAAACATCATATTTAAGAAACATTTAATTTAGCCGGTATTATCTCGACCGTCAAGGAGTTCAGGTCCAATTAACGATTGTATATCGATACAAGTTGCTAACTGGGGTGTTCATGCGTGTGGACATCTGTATGTTATATATGTACATGATAGTGTGCGTGTTCAACGTATTTCCTCGTGTTATTGCGCATCTGTGTGGAGCTGCATCCCTACGTTTTCTGTTGTGGTTTCCCGTGAAGCTAAACACGTGTACACGAGCATTCCAGTGTGTTTGCTTATGTGGCTGAATATGTTTGCATATACGTTTCGTGTATTTTATGGCGTATTTTATGCCTCAACATACATTACTGAGTGAATTTTATGTTTTAACGTACATTACTGAGTTTTACAGATCCTCATATGTGGTTCGCCATATATACATATGCATTACCGAGTAATGCATTATCAAGTTTTGTATCATGCTTCCTCGGGTTTTAGTTATTGTATTATCTAATTTATTTTTTAACGGATATACACATATTAACGGATGTATACGCATATACACATGTACGCATACATATGTATACATGTACATATTTCCCTTGCTTCCACAAATGTTTTTAAACAATCTGTAATTTATAGTTGCATATGCATATTATCTGTTTTGTTTCGTTAATGAGCACTGAATTATTATATGAATTGCATGACTTGGTTAAACTGAATTACGATTTCACATCATTGAAGCAAAACTACCATTTCCACTTTCTTGTTAAAATTCATAATTAAATTATTCATGTTAAACCAATCACTTGTTAAAGCAATCTTAGGTAATATCTTCATCTTACAGTTAATTTCAATGAAACATAATTTGTAGGTTTTAAGACTTCTGCTTCGGAAAACACTATTAGAGACGAAAGTAACATGTTACTATAGAAACGAAAAAAATTGTGAAAATCTACTAAGTATAGTGTAGTATACGTGTCACAACTGAAATTAAGAATAAATAAATAAACTATAAATAATATCAAAGAAATGCTCAAAACTAATTATGCGTTCTATTTCTTGTTATTTAAATGTCTCAATATTTATCGATACTTATAATATGTTTAGTTAAGTGCCAATTTTAATCTTTTCTTATAATAATCCTATTCTGCGTCAGAGAAAGTATGTTTGCTTAACTCTGTACGAAATGATTAATGTTACTTTTGTCTTGATGGGTTGGAACGATAGTGACAATGACAGTAGCTGCGGAAAAATGTCATATAGCTCTTTAACTACTTGTCACGGGGAAGTTAAATTTGGGTCAAATGGTAGATCGATAAATATACTTTCTTATGGTATAATTCTGATCTTTATACTTTTAAAAGCTAATTTGCAAGTAGACCGTAAAAAATATAATTTTTATCCTCCCTCTTCTTTACATTTGCGAGATTAAATGCCTAATTGCATTCTTTTCTTTGTATAGTTACACTAGTTTTTTAAATTTATTTGTACGCATAGGATGAGACAATAAGGACCAAAATTTGCAATAATTCGTTACACATTGGTTTCATCATAAAACATTTCAAATTAAACATAATATAACACTTTAATCCTACATTTGTGGATGATTGATGACCACTTATTTTAAAATTGAAATTAAAGTAGAAAAAGGAATAAATTAAGGATGATACTTAAACTATCTAATGATCCTTCATATTGACAAAAGTCAACATGCATTTTTAGAAAAATTTTTCAAGAACTGTTATAATTTAAAATAAGTAATCTGAGATCCATTATTTTGACGGGTTCAGTAAATCTATTGTTAAAGGTTTGGATGGATGCAATTAAATTTCTTTAATATTTTACTTTTTTCTAATTTGATCAGTAGGTAACAAGTCCTTAAAAATTCACCCTATACATCATAAAATTACTAACATCCTTATACATTGATAAGTACACTTAAATAAACATATGTTTCTTAGCTATTGCACATGGAAAACCCAATGTACATGTATGTGTGTCGTCGTGTCGACAATAATTAGCGACGGTCTCTGACGCGTAGAATTTGTGACAATTCTCAAAGTTGGATATAAGTGGACTGTATTGAATAGTTGACTTCGAATTCAAACAAAAACGGACTTTAGTGAATCGTGAGTGATACCGGACTTGTGTATAAGTTGAATGTATGAATGTTGAACTTTGTATTTTGTATGTCGAAGATTGAACTCTATCTAATGTCTAACTTCTAATGTATAACTGATGTCTAATGTATAATGTTTATCTAATATCTAATGAAGTTGTTTAATGTCTGATTCTCCGACGCTTTTCCGCGATCCAGGAAAGCTCGGAGTGTGCGTTCACACTTCCTTAAACTTGGAAGGGATAGTAAAAATGATGTTCCTATTGGATAACAAATATTGAGTAGAAGTGGCAAAAAAATGACGTAGAGAAAGTTGGGTTTTTCTCTAAATGACCATAGCGAGTAATAAACCTAAGGAGTACCTCGACATGAATGGAAAGTGCAAACAAAAGACTCTACGACAACGGCTAAGGGTTTTGACCCCAGATGTACTGGCAATAAATCAAGAAAAATCTCGCTAGAATGTGATGACTCCTTGGGTCCTATTTCTGTTACGAGTCAAAAGCTATTGAAATTAACAAATGTTTTCTGAAGGACCTAAAAATTACAAACTATTGTGCCCAAAACTTGGCCTAAGGTCTAATCCTCTCTAATATGTATTCTACAACCTAACAGTACATGATTTAGAATATAAATTGGTCAACGAAGTTTATTAATCTTTGCAATTATAAGTAATTAAAACAATTTGGGCTGGTGAGAATAGATCCTTCTTCTGCGGAAGTAGATGACCCTAATTTCAATTACACAGTGGGTAATGATGTGACAATAGCATGAGAGAGCTTGGTCAACCATACGTCATTTCTCGGTCGATTTACAATCTACTGTACGATGAACTCTGAACGCAGTGGTGCAAGTCAACGATCAGTGAGTCGTATATTTTATGGTTCCTTCGATCCCCACCATATTGCAGGTTAAATAGTCGATAACGACACGGATTATTGGAAATGTCTCGTTTTCTTTTAATTGATTTTAATAAGAAAGTAAAATCTCTGGCAACCTGAAAGATTTTTAAACCTAGGTACTTTTTAATTTCCAAATTTTTTAATTTAATGACTTAGAAACGTAGTAATTCAGAAATATTTAATAAATACTTTATTATAAAAGTACAGGAATTTGGTAATTTGAAAAGTCACAAAATTTAGTAACTTGTAAAGTTGAAAATTTATAAAATTCGAAAATACATTTAGAAATCTAGTAATTTGAAAATTTATACCATTATAAAGAATTAGAAATTTAAAAATTGTCGAAGATATAAAGTTAAAAACTCGGTAATTTAGAGATTCAGAACTATAAAAATCTTGATTCAGAATATAAAATTTTCAAATTGAGAAGTCGACTACCCATCAATTCTCTCGAGTGTGCTCCACTTGCACGTCCGCTTTTCGCTAGCGTAATTGTCCATCACTGGTTTGGTCCCGTGTAGTTCTCAAAACCATCATCCTGATTCATGGAATGTGAAATAAAATGGCTGGCAAAAATGAGATTTTGGACGACAACGTAAGTACTCCGGAACGCGAGACACGAACTTCCATAAGATGATTGGTTTATCCTATATCTTGTTCGTGGAATCAATAAGATATCGATAGCAAGTTTCGTAGCCTCTATCGAGTTTCGGGATTTCGATTAGTGTAAAAGTATCGAAATCTCGTCCGATCCTATCCGAATAGTTCCGATTCATCCCGAAGTTTGGGTTAAAATCGTATACCTCTGATAATAATGTTAGAATAATTCATAGACTTAGAGTATATGTATTATGCATAATTTTATAAATCATAAATTATGCGTAAAATATATATTTATACACTATACATTGTAAGATATACATATGTTATACATTATACATTCTACAGAAAGTAATACTTTTGAAAAAAAAAAAAAAAAGATAGAAGGACAAGCGATTAAAGCTCACAAGGGACATCACCAAGGTGTCACACGCGGATTTTAATGAAATTGACATATGTTGTAGCTTTTTAAAAATCATTTGACACGTATTTTTTTATATCTGCGGACATCCATGTTGAGGGGTTGAAAATAGCCCTCAAAGTTTGGGGTTAAAAACACATTTTCTTTAATATCTCGGAAACTAGAGGGAGTAGGAAGGTAAATTTTTTTTTAAATTGTGTAGTTTTTAGTGAGGAATGTAGTTAGTGTCAAAAATTTCGGGAGAAATTATTTATTTAAATAATATATTAAAAAAATGCACTTTTTTTTCAATTTTTCACCATAAATGCAGTTCGATTTTTTTGCAGCTTTGTATACTAAAAATATGCATCAAAATAGGGGATACGTGTTTTTGGAATTTTTTGTTTATTACAATTTAGCAATAATTATTACATATACAATTTTCTCCTACTTTTTACGGAGAAATAATTTGAGATTTGTTTTCGAAGAGGGTCAGCCCTTTTTATGCGATAATCTGTTACGTTTTTAACAATTAGACAATATCAGATGTTTATTGTGCCATCGGTAGCCAGGGAGGGTCTAACGGGCAGGTATAAATCCGCTGCGGTGCCAGTCGTCACTTTACGGAACATAGGTTTCTATGGTCAATAAAACTTTTAGCTGAAGATATAAGTTTATTTATTTGACTTTTAATAATGAATTTCTTTATTGAATTTTATTATTGTGCACACTATATAGCATAATCTTCAGAAGCAAGCATTCAACTTTTATTACAAAAATCAATTTTTATTACATTGTCTTTTGTGAATAAATTTGTATCTAAATTCAATAAAACTAAAGGATTAGAAATTTTATGAATAAAATTTTTTCAACTTCGAAACCTATTAACATTAAATGGTTGAACAAACGGTAGGGTATTTTTTGCTATTTTTAATATTTCCTGTTTTTTACACTGTTTCTTACCTAGGGATTGATCGTCATAACTTCTTCTTGCTATATCTTTTCCATGAATCAAGAAGCAAAACAGTATTTTCTGGTTCACACGGATCAAAAACATATTGGCGGGTTTTTAAATAAAAGGTTGTTCCATTTCCTCTTAATTCGCAAAAATAGGCAAGAATTAGGCATACGTCAAGTCATTAAATATAACCTCTTGTTGCATTTCTATATCCGTATATGCGCATTCTTTATACATGTCGATTGCATCTGTTATGCTTTGTGCCAGTTTAACTTTGTTTCGATTTATGTGTACTTCCTACTTATTAGAGTTAAATATTTTCATTAAAATGTTTATAACATTAATGGGATTAACATCCATACTTATAAAAAATAAATTTTACAAATGTTCAAAAAGGGAATCAATAATACAATTACCATATACTTATTCATATCCACTTTCCTGCAACAGTATATTTTGAAATAATTTTCGTAAAGAGTTTCATTGGCCATAGAAACCTATGTTCCGTAAAGCAACGACTGGTACCGCAGCGGATTTATACCTCCCCGTTAGACCTTCCCTGGCTACCGATGGCACAATAAACATCTGATATTGTCTAATTGTTAAAAACGTAACAGATTATCGCATAAAAAGGGCTGACCCTCTTCGAAAACAAATCTCAAATTATTTCTCCGTAAAAAGTAGGAGAAAATTGTATATGTAATAATTATTGCTAAATTGTAATAAACAAAAAATTCCAAAAACACGTATCCCCTATTTTGATGCATATTTTTAGTATACAAAGCTGCAAAAAATCGAACTGCATTTATGGTGAAAAATTAAAAAAAAAGTGCATTTTTTTAATATATTATTTAAATAAATAATTTCTCCCGAAATTTTTGACACTAACTAAATTCCTGACTAAAAACTACACAATTTAAAAAAAAATTTACCTTCCTACTCCCTCTAGTTTCCGAGATATTAAAGAAAATGTGTTTTTAACCCCCGACTTTGAGGGCTATTTTCACCCCCTCAACATGGATGTCCGCAAATATAAAAAAATACGGGTCAAATGATTTTTAAAAAGCTACAACATATGTCAATTTCATTAAAATCCGCGTGTGACACCTTGGTGATGTCCCTTGTCAGTAGTGGTAAATCGGTTAACTTCGGATGCATTCGGTTCGCGTTGGTTAAGCACTATTGTGTGGTGAGTAAAGATGGTATGCAACATTACTAACAGTGATTTATCACAGTGGTAAAAAAATCACGATTGTAGTAAGAATTTATTCACAACTGTGATTCGGAAAATGACGATTTAGGAGCGGTTCACGTTAAATGTAATTGTCAGTGTTAAGATTACCTTTAGTAGAAATTAAAAAATGTCAATTTAATTTTGGCTATTATTCGTATTAAGTTTTTATACATTTATATGACATTCCGTATACATATATGCATCTTATATTTTACTTTTAAAGGCAACAAGAAATAAATTGCAATTGAAAACAGGAAGCAGGTTAGTTTTACGCATACATTTCTTTGGTAAAGAATTTTATGAACATTTCTGAAACGAAGTTTAAAGAAATAAGAATTTAACTTTTATTTACAATTTATTCATTATTTTTAGTTTTCTTTTTCCTATTAAGAAAATTTTATTGACGTTGCTTTTAAATCATATTATAATAAAATACATATATAATCTAAGAACATAATTCATGAAAAGAATGCTATCTACCAGATAGAAGTAAGCCCAAAGAATCGTGAATCACTGAAAAATCACCGTGATTAGGATCACTCGTGATTCAAAAGTAGCAGTTCACACCATTTCTGATTTATACGTTATACATTATACATAAGATATATACTTAAACGTTATACATTATAGATAAGATATATACTTGTACGTTATACATTATAGATAAGATATATACTTATACATTATACATAAGATACTACTTTACACAAAGAAGCCATTAAGACGGAAGAGAAGCGGCAGAGTTCAGTAGTTGTAAATCGGCTACCTTCGGATGCGTTCAGTGTATGTGGGTTAAATACTATTGTATGGTGTGTTTTAGGAGAGGTAAGGAGTATTGTAGGCGTTATTTTCATATAAACTGTGTTAAAGGCATGTTGAAAAGAGTATTTTTGAAATACTCTCGAACTGAACTGAAAGAGTTGGAAACATATGTTTCTGCATATGTCATACGAGATACGTATATGCATCGTACTTGGTTGTGTGAATGGCAAAAAGAATAAAAATTATTATGAGTTAAAAAAGAAAATATAAACAATCTAACTATTGTATTTGATACTTAGGTATTGCGTATGTACAATACATAGAAAGAATAATTACATATTATATATAATTTTAATGTTATGAATAATGTACATAGTATGTATGTAATTATATGAATTTATTTGTGTTCCATCAAATACATTATACAATAAACTACGTAATGTACAGAATTTTCAATGTCCTTACTTAAAAAATAGTTTTTCAAATCTTTTTCTTCGTCCTATTGTTATTAAATCATTTATTCTATAAGATGTTAACTCATAATCCAATTATATACATATAAGATGTCCTACTTTTCAACTAATAAACTTTTCCAATATATTTCATACACAAAAGGAAGCAAAGATGTTATGTTAACAGAGACTTTGAAACACTTTAAAAGTTATAATAAAAGTATAAAATGACTTCCAGCTGCTTTGTTTTTCGATGCCACATGCTGTGTGTTCCAGTTTCGTGCGTAAAACTTTATCAGCTCCTTCTATAAATAAAAATGATAAAAAACTATTATATAAACATAAGCTGTTAAATATTTTATTGAAAGATTATGAAAAATACGAATAACTTCTCTATATTTCATATTTCTTTTAATAATTTTTGATAATGCATTTAGTGGCCTATGTTTGTACAAACATTTTTTCTTATTTTTGTTCTTAGAATATGCTGCAAAATAGGAACAACGTATACACTTATCCAACGTATTATACAACGTATCCTTTTCATAACAACCTCTATCATCCTTTTCGATTGACACGTCGATTGTATAAGTCTAGGATTTCCTCTGTCAGGCATATCCCGTAATTATCCGAACCGAAGTGCCGAAGAGACTCGAAGTTACCGCATTTACCACTACTCTTACTGTAAATCTTACCTTGCTGATTGTACAGTCCGTCTATATGTACGTCTACGGACTGACCCCATCTACCCTTCTCTCAGAATGTCAGTCCTTGCACCCTTAATGCCATCGGGCAGGTTTCGCGAACCATGTTACGTTCTATTATGTATACCGATCGATTTTCCTCTAGCGATTTAACATGCATTAACTTGTAAACTCTTGTCGTATCCCAGATAATGTACGATGCCAGAGCTTTTAATTATATTATAGAAATACATTATTATCAATTTACAGGCATCTCAATTTCAGGTTATGCACCTATCTTTCATCTTTGCTAGTCGATTTACTTGTTAACGTGTTAATCTATTTAATTATACGGGTAAATATCCTTATGGTACATAGAAAAGATTAATTTTACGGATTCGAAATGTGAGTGACAAGTTTTTCAGTTTACTGCGTGAGATGAGCATAATAGTCACGGAGAAATTGCAGTATTATTTGTTATGACGTGTATGCTCATCAAAAGTAATAAACTCAAAAAGTTGTTACTCACATTTCGAATCAGTGACATTAGTAAGTACTTACAATTTACTGTTTAAATTGCAATTTTAGTGAAAACAAATATATTCATCAATTTTAAGATACACAAGAGCGCGTACACTTTTCATCCACAAAAATATCCATGACTTATAGAAATGTGTTTTTAGTTCAGAAATAGCGATATGTCTATTAATTTCTTGATTAATGTTGCATTTTATCTTCTATTCGCCATACACAGCAGTATTAAATAACATACAACCTAGAACAAAATTTATTGTGTCGACTTGTTCCTATCTATAAATATAACCAATTGAAGGACAAGCGATTGAAGCTCAGTAATGGTAAATCGGTTAACTTTGGATGCATTCGGTTCGCGTCGATTAAACACTATTGTGTGGTGAGTAGAGCCAATATAGCCAATTGATTGACAAACTGAATAAACACATCTTAAAAAATCAATTGTTATTCACTCTCTCGCAAAAATGTCTACATTTAACCAATTTTTAGTTATACGTGAATTATCCACCTGTCAATTGCTGAAAAGAAATACTGTCCAAAAGGTGTATGCATAACTCACAGCCTGCTTGGAAGTACTTATACGATATTTCGATCAATCCTCTAGAAAACGAATTTTTCAGCTGTCCAACATCTGACATATTTTTTAGCGCTGATCTTGCTCATAAAATATCTCACATCGATAAATGCAAAGAATTCTGGTGGGGGAACCTATCGGTCGATGATGAAATGAAACCCAGAACATCTTCTTCGAGCTATTTCTGGTTTATGACGACTACGTGTGCAAGTGCCAGATCTGGTTCGAAAACCTAATACCTGTTTTTAAGATGTTCTAGCTAGATCTTTAGATTATACCTTGACTTTAGTGTACCTAGGTTTTCAAATAACTTCTAATATTAATTCTTGATACTTAATCATATCATGGTCAAAGTAAATTCAGGGTTAGTTAGGGTAAATATTACTGGATCTTGTGGGAGCTATTTTAGTAAAAGAAATTAACTGCTGCAAATAAATTAATTAAAAAAATTATTGTAGTAGTACTAATTTTAGAAGGAATCCTATGTCAAAATTTTAGCTTGTTAACGTTTTAAATCCTAGCCTTATAAATCCATCACACGTGACGCATACCACTGTTGAAATTAGATAAATCTGGCTCATATTTTCCCCACGATTGAATTTCGAGTTTAATTTTACTTCCAACCCGTCCACTAATTGCCATGTCCATATCCCTAACATTTCAACATTATTTGTCTGTCTTAATATTGTAACAATAATTAAATCGCTTTGTCTGATGCACTTGTCGACACAATCATAATTTAAGGGGTTCATAACGTCTTCATGCAGCCTGTTGCATAAACTTCACGATTTCAATAACAAATCGCATTGTGTGAAGAATTAATTGCGTCAACAATGAAAATTGACGTATTAAGAAATAGACTTTATATGAAAATTTTGATTGGAAACAATCCACACTGCCATTTTCTCAAATATATCTGTTCCTTCTCAAACATCTCGTTTCGCGCTATTGTAAGTCTTTGTATATCTTCAAAATAGTTGCTAGAGATTCCCATAAAATTTAGCAAGGTGAAGCTTCAAGATTATCGCTTGTTGACAGAATTGGAGGATTCATTTAACATTTCGAAGGAGCAAACATCACGTACACGTCGTAAACCTGGTCGCTGTTGCTTTTCTTAACAGAACGTCTACGTAGTTACTATGTAGTTTACTGTCGGTCAAACTCATTACAAGTTCCGTTAGTTTGCTTGTCGACCAATTTCTCAGCAATATTAATTAAGAACGCGAATGCACAATAGAGTATAGCGCATTCAACTTGCATTTATGATGGTAGACGTGTTTCAGGAATTTCTCTGGGTCCATGGTCCCTTTAGTATATGGAATATTCATGCGATTAGCCCAACACTTAGCTTATCAATGCTACGTTTATGGTATAAACGCAAGAAGAATTATCGACCTCAAGAAATCAAAAAACTTATTGTTAGAGTTATACGTTTGGAATTGGGCATTATTTAAACGTTGATTAATGTGGAAATATTGGACAACTAAGAACGAAAATATTTAGAAATAAAGAATGAAAATACTTGAAAGTGAAGAATGAAAACACTTGAAAATGAAGAATGAAAACACTTGAAAATGAAGAATGAAAATATTGAAAAACAATGAAAATATTTTTAAACATTCAACGAAAATTTATTCCTGATCTTCGAAGTAAAAATTTTAAATGACATTAAAAGTAACGAACAATATGTAATTCTAATGCATCTGTATTTCAAATAAAATATAATTTCATTATCTACTCACTGAATTCCTATTTATACTATAATAAGTATTAATGATGTGATTCTTCTTTAAATTGATAGCAAGTGTATTTCACTACGTACAATACAAACTAATATTTCATAATATTTAAATATATTAATTATTTAAAAATATTTTATTATATTTGTAATTTATAAATATTTTATAAATATTTGATGAGGTATTTTTATCGTAAAATTTATTTTATATGTATTATAATATGTTACAATATGTAATATAAATTATTGCACATTCCTTTGTATGTAAAAGGACGAAAAATTTTAATGAATAATAATTCTTTTGCATTATACGAGAGTGGCTCTCGAATACACTTCGGAGAAATTGCAAAGTTGGTATTTGATATTAGGTCGCTGAATAAGGTCGTTAATATGGAAATCATTCTAAGAGTCCTCTTCAGATTTTAATGAGCGTTTGCTTGTTAACACATCCGCTACCACGATAATCATCGATGATGTTCAATGAGTCAAATAAGTACGAAATAAAAACAGGAGGGAGGTTTTGTATATTATTAAAATCTACTTTAATATGAATTGTAATATTTATTATATAAATATGTAATTTATTATAGGTTATAACAGATTTAATGCAGATTATGTAAGAATATTGTATGTCTAAGTTTAAAATCTGTCAAGTTTGATACAATTTTACAATATAATTGACATATCTATATTTTCAAATTCACAAATTTATCTCGAAAATTTTCAAAATTTTGAAGTGCCAAATTATCACGAGTATACATTTCTAAAGTTTTCAGTTCTTACATTTTTGAAACTTAACATTTATAAATTTCAGAATATCTGAATTTCTAGATATTAAAAATTTTGGATATCTGAATTCCCGAATTTCTAAATTTTAAGATTTCTGAATTTTTCAATTTCTGTTTTATATTTCAAAATTTTTCAATATCTAAATTCCTTCATTTTCAAAGTTCCAAATTCTTAAATTGTTAAATTCTAAATTCTTACATTCCCTGCATCAAGTCTACAAACTGTAAAAATTCGAATTTTCTAATTCCAAAATTTTCGAATTTTGCAATTTCTACATTTCTAAATCTCCAAATTCCTCTATTCTATGCGAATCATGTAACGAACCTATAAGTATTAATCATATTATACTAGACTGCAGGAAATACCACGAAGAATGTAGAAAATCTAACATCAAGGACGACCTCTCAGAAACAATCACTTCTACATCGTATCAAGACACCTTAATTACATTCTGCAAGTCAATCGGAATTTTTAGCATGATATAAAACCCCATAGAATCTGCAACCATCTCCTAAATTAATCAACTAAAGACATTAAGTATTTAAATCAGTCGATAGTCACTAATAACCTTTGATGTTGATGCGACTGTAAGCTCTAAACAAAAAAAAATTCCTCAGATTCTACAAATTGTATGAATTCCATAAATTCGATAAATTCGATAAATTCGATAAATTCGATAAATTCTATAAATTCGATAAATTCTATAAATTCGATAAATTCTGTAAATTTTGTAAATTCTGTAAATTCTATAAATTCTGTAAATTCTGTAAAATCTGTAAATTCTGTAAATTCTGTAAAATCTGTAAATTCTATAAATTCTATAAATTCTACATATTCTACAAATTCTACAAATTCTACAAATTCTACAAATTCTACAAATTCTACAAATTCTACAAATTCTACAAAGTATATGAAGTCTATAAAGCCTATAAAGTCTACAGATTCAATAAATTCTACAAATTCTGCAAATTTTTCGAAGTTCCCGAAGTGTCTTGATTTCAAATAATATCAATAATATCTTTTTGCATTCGTGAAATTAAAGTCCTTTGCAAGTAAATTGCTATTCAGCTTATCCTGAAATTCACGAAATTACAAAGAACTTCCTCTGTAAGTGAAAGCGCAAATTTTCATCAGCGTCTCGCATTTCCTTATACGAAGCAAGGATTAAAGTATATTAACAGAAATTTCTACGAGAGTAATGAAATTCATTAGCCCTTCGTGGAACCACAATGTTTTACTTGCGCGCTACAAATTAATTTTCGAAATTAAAATGTTGCAACATAGTACAACAAATAATGGTAACCAACAAGGAAACTACAGTCAGCTGCAAGTTTCTCATATTTCGCAGAAATTGGTCAGTATGCCGAGTTATAAAACAAGCGACTCATGTAATAACTAGCGAATGCAAATTTGAACCTCACAAATTTAATAATGAGGAACTTCGTATTCATTTTTCGTACGGTTATTCGTTAATATTTCGGTGCAATTTTATGGATTCGGTTTCAGTTTCATATAATATAAAGAACTGACTCAAAATGGGTTTTGCAAAAACATGGACAAAATTAATATTTTTTATTTTTAAGTAAATTATTGAGGTTATTGTAGTAATTGGATTAGATAATTATTATGATAATTGTCATAATTATTCAATCTAATTGATAATCATTATTAAAATAATGATCAAATTTAATTATTGTAATTATTGTAATAATTATGTCGTCGAAATATTATAATAATTTGAATAATTCATTTCAAAATGGAAAATAACGTTATTATAATGATTTAGTATAATTATTACAAATATCATAATAAGATGATTAAAAGAACTGAGTAATTTGCATCATTTGGCAATGAACATTTATTTTTGGTTTTAGTCATAATTACGAATTTGACAAAAAAAGAAAACTGTATACAGGGTGTCTTACAATTAGTGTAAATCCCCGAAATGGGGGGTAGCTGACGTAATTCTGAATAAGAATCTTTGCAAAAATGGGCTTTGAAGCTTCGTTTTTGAATTATTAAGGAATATAATTTTTCACTCTCTAATTTCCACGCACTGTATTTCCACGCGTTGTATTTCTACGCGCCATAATACCACACACCGTAATTTTCACACGCCATAATTCCACGCTCCGGAATTTTCACGCGCTGTATTTCCACGCGTCGTAATTCCCACGCGCCATAATTCTACACGCCGTATTTCCACGGGCCGATATTTCTACGCGCCATAATTCCACGCGCCGTATTTCCACGCGCCGATATTTCTACGCGCCATAATTCCACGCGCCGTAATTTTCATGCGCCATAATTCCACGCTCCGTAGTTTCCATGTGCTGTATTTCGACGCGCTGTAACCCCACGCGCCATAATTCTACGCACAGTATTTCCACGCGTTGTAATTTCACGCGCCATAACTCCACACTCCGTAATTTCCAAGTAATTTATATTAAGGAATATAAATTTTTTTAGGCTCGAAGTTCCACCGCTAGGGTTGAAGCTGTCACTCTCGCGTCTGCGCATGCGTAATCCTTGGCGCTCTGATTGGTCCGTGTTTTTCCTTAATAATTCAAAAACAAAGCTTCAAACAATATTTTGGCAAAGGGAAATCTTGTTCAGAATTACGTCAGCTACCCCCCATTTCAGGGACCTACATTAATTGTGAGACACCCTGTATATCAGAAATTAGAGAATATAAATATTTACAAATATAGAAATTTGTATACGTAGATATATAAATATTTGAATTGATACAATGTTCCATATATTATAAACTCTGAAATATAAATACGTGATTTAACGTCCTCATGTGTTAATTTGCATTCATTTGCGTTAGGTATGATTAATTCAAAAACTGGTAGGGGACAATGAAATATGTAACAAAAATGATAAACGTAAATTAATTTGAAAATGTAAGTAATAATTTATAACAGTAATAAAGCTGTAAGCAATAATTAATAGCATCTATAATTGTAGCATGACAAAACACGAATATTATTGAATTAATAACAACAATGAGTAATAAATCGACAATAGCAAGAAATATGTTTGTATTTGGGAAGTAACAATGCAAAATAGTTTGAAAATCATAAATAAGAAGCGAAGAAATATTTCTTGTAACGTCATAAATACAATGAATATTTTATGCACGTCTCACTTCGTAACAAGACTGGTTCAACTGTATTTTTATTGAAGTTGTTAATTATTAAATAGAATTATTATTATACAGGGTGTTAGGTAGGTCGATAGAAAATTTGTAGGGGATGATAGAAGGTCATTTGGAACATATTTAGCTATATATACGTTTATACATACATACCTTTGTATATACCTTTATGCAAAGTATCATGTTTTCTGAGATATTAGCCACTTTATTCGTTTTGCTTATTATTGGACATTTCCGAAACGAACGATTGCAGAAAGTTAATTATGATTATTATAAACTCCAAATTTGTATTTTTTCTTATCTTTAGAATGTATCTTATCTGAATCACATAATAATATATTTCTGAACGTGATTCAACATATTTGGTAAGCGAATGAGTCTGCCTACATACCGTCTTGTAATTGAAGTCAATTTTTAATCATTATTTTCTCAAAAACAGCTAGTTCTTGTCAAATTAAAATACTTTAAAAATTTCTTTGTTTTGATCTGATACAAATTTGAAGTATGTAATGATCATAATAAACTTTCTACAATCGTTTACTTCAGAAATGTTCAGTAATAAGCAAAGTGAACAAAGTGGCTAATACCTCAAAAACCATAATACCTTGCATAAAGGTATATGTATTGTAATGAGGCATATCTCTATGCTATGTTACGAGTGGCCACTAAGCCCACCGGCCTCTCACCTCCGCTCTGCCAACCCCTCGTGGCGGTGCGTATGGAAGTGTGAGTACGGCTTTTTTTTTTGTATATTTCATTTTTTTTATTGTTCTTCGACGTTTTGAGACGTCTCCGGGAGGACATTCGTCGGAAACGACCACAACTGTGGGCAAAGAAGAATTGGGTGCTCCAAGATGACAACGCGCCAGCACACAGAGCACTCGTAACACAAGAGTTTTGTGCACGAAATAACATGACCGTCCTTCCTCACATTTCATACTCACCAGATTTGGCACCCTGTGACTTCTGTTTCTTCCCCAAAATGAAATTGAAGCTAAAGGGTCGACGGTTTGACACGGTGGACGAGATTCAAGAAGAAGACTTTCAGGAAGCTTTCCAAAAATGGCAGAAGCGCTGGGGTCGGTGTATGGTTGCCCAAGGGGATTACTTTGAAGGGGATAACAGCCAAAGTTGAAAAAGGTAACTGTATCTGCATATACGGGACCAGTCCGGGAACTTAATGATTGCACCTCGTAAAGCTAAATACATGTATGTTCCAAATAACATCTTCTCCTATTCCTTACAAACTTTCTATCGATCTACTCAATACCCTGTATACCACAAAATGTGCATGTAACAAAAAATGTACACTGAAAAGATTCAATAAAATAATACAAAAATAACGACATAAATAATACATAAATAACGAGAACATAAATTTTATCAAAATTTGTGATTGATACGTCTAATTGTAAGAGTAGAATAAGAATTTAATGGGTAAATATTGACAAAAGCGGACATAGCCTTAATTGACCTTGACATGTCGTCGTCATGAGTAACTTTTCCTTATAACTAATCGTTACTTATGGTTTAATACAAAGATATCAACAAACAAAAAAGTTTGGAAAAATATTAACCTAAATAAATTTAATCCAACTTATCATTTTTTATAATTTATGGTATTAATCTTCTGACATTCATTTTTAATTATACTATGAAGCATGTGAGGTTGGTTTGGGTTAGAATAATATACCTCGAGTTACACGACCTGAAATACAAAATGGTTGAAATCTGTTCATCTCGATTTATAAGTGTATAGTAAACTAATAAAATAGTGGGATAATATAATAGTATAGTAACATAATATGTGAAGTAATAGATGAAAATTATGAGCTGTTTTAATATTTATTTGCCAGCTGCATACACAGATACATATTATACATACATAGATTTATTTATATATATTGTATATAATTTTCAGCGTCGTTTCATTGTACATAGTTATATTTATTGGTTTTATATTAAATTGGTTACCGTGCGATTACTAATGCAAATTAATTAGTATACATGTAGTGACGCGTTAACTCACCAAGCTCGAATCAGAGACGAAACAACAGTTTAATAATAGGATCATTAATTCGTAAACATCCTTCTATATGCGATTAGTATTTCCATTATACTTACGGTAAGGACATCTCAATTATACGTTACAATCCGTTAAACTGAATAATTACATGCAAAACACCCCAGATGACCCCATCAGATTTTAACGAGCTTTTGCATATTCATATATTACATCATTATCAGTCCTGGGAATTGTGAATTTGGGGATTTGGGGATTTGAGAATTTAACTTGACATTTCAGGCATTTGGGAATTCGGAAATTTGAAAATTTGAAGTTCGAAAACAGAAATTTAGAAATTTGGAAATTTAGAAATTTAGAAATTTGAGAATCTGGACATTTGAGACTGCCGAAATATCAGAAAATTGGAGAAATTTGAATATTTCAGAGTTCAGAAATTTGGGAATTCAAAAAATTTGCAGTTTAAGAATTTGGAAATTTAGGGATTTGAAAAGTTTAGAGTTAAAACATGTAGAAATCTGAGAATTTGAGGATGTAGGAATTGTGGAATTTGGAAATTGCAGGTTTAAAAAATTTGGGAATGCAGAAATCTAAACATGTAAAACTTAAAAATTTAGAGAAACTTAGAATTTTGCGAGTTCCAAGATCTTGAAATTTTAGATTTTAAAATCTATAACATCTGCAAATTTGAAAGTCTTATAATTTAAAAATTTGACAAATCCGGAAACTGCAAATTTGGTGGAGAGATAAGTTTTCACAAAGTAAAATTGAAAATTGAAAGATTTCTAAATTTAGGAATTTAGTCACCTGGTTACATTCAATGATCACCTCTTCAGCGTCAAACTTTGTTTACACTGTGCTAAAGTGAAATACGACCAAAGGCTAAATATTTCACACTTCCATTACAATAAATCGAGTAATGTGTATTTCACATTCTTTTCGATATTCCCTTCAATATTTATAATAATAAAGAAAATGTGCTCCTATTTCTAAAATCGAAAGTGACCTGGATTTTGCCATGAAAACAAACCATTTTTTTGAAAACCATTTCCAAATTGTTTTTTTTCCGATATTCTACACTTTATACCCTACAACTCTTGTCAGCCTTTTATCACGTAGCTGCAAGTGTTGCATTGCAAGTGTTTCCCTACAATAAAAATCGCGCTGTACGTAACACCCTCTATACCGATACTATACCGTTAACCAATATTCAACATATAATAGCTTCCCTTAATTTAAAAGTGGTTTAAAAAACAAATCCCTCGAAAATCGGTAAAATCCTCGATACAGGCGATGCACCTAACCCAATAAAAGCAGGCCAAATTATGCACGATTAGCCTAAATTCCGCGGTATTTATCGGTTTATTGGAAATCGACTCGAATGTTACGGCAGCATAGTGAGATTTGTCGTTGTGTCGTTTGAAAACCGAAGATAAATTGTAGACGGTAAATCTGCGTGGAAGTCATTCGAGAAATCCTTCGTTCGAGATAGCAGTGCTGGAAAATCCTTGATGAGGAACGTTACGATTGAAAGCCGCAAAACTATTTTCCGATAACGACCAGCACTCGGTTGGTGGGCTACATTTGTTCCAGGTTCGTCCTCTGATTGCGTGAGGCGCACGTTTTCCCCCGATGTATATTTTACTACGTTGACAGATTTATTGTAGGCATGGTTATCCGGCCGTGCCAGCTTCGTCTTTTATTTTATTATTTGTATTGTCATTTGTTTTTATTTCATTCGTCTCAAAGAGCCCCACACCTTCGGCTGTCAGTAGCACTCTGCTCAATAGACAGATGGCCAAGTTGTTCCATTATTAAACTGTGTGCTAGATCGATGTCGGAACCAGACACTTATTAAGGCACTTTTCAAGTGTCAAAAAACCTTTTTGTTTTATACGTAAGGGACTGTTTACGCTGTGTCAGTAAGCCGGGCTAGTGGCACATGTTAGTAGCAATTTTTGTGTTTCTTACTTTGCACCAGGTCTGTCGTTAGCAAAAGAAAGCAAGAAAGGAAAGGAAATTTCTCTTTCTAACGAAAGATCTAGTATAGACAAAGAAACCTAAAAATTCGACTAACTATAGTGCCTATTACTACATGAAGAAATTACATGAAGAAATTTGGAATTTAGGAAATTTTGAGGCTTGAGAAAACGTAGTATAAATATTCAAAAGCAATGTTATTAAAAACATATACAATTTTATGTAGAAAAAACTGAACTACGCATTTATAAAGAAATAGTTATATCACATAACGTTTTCCACGAAACCATTCGACTTCTTTCCAAGCTATTTTCTGGAGCCATTAACAGTTTGAAAAAGGTGGAATTTACAGTTTAAAATGGGACATCCAGTAAATTCGCTTTCAATGGCAGCATTATTTGACATTATGGTATTATGTGAGAGTGCAGCGGTACACCGCTGGTGGAAAATGATGTTCAATCGGAAGAGAAACTTCGAAAAACGTAGAAGGGGACGAAAATAGGGGGTGCGTTTTTATCCCCTTTGTTACAACGATCAGCCACGTACAAAACGACGGGTAAATCGAGTCTCCAGCAGCTTTTATCCCTTTCCTACGTTGTTACGTCGTAACACGGTACGCGGAATCTCGCTTTAATTACTTTTCGAAAAACAAAAAGCCAGGATATAGCTTACGCTAAGGAGATTGAATTTTAACGTGCCAGACAAGAAACTTTGTAGAATCCAATTCGAACAACGTAACGATTCAAACTTTCCTGGCAAACACTTATCGCTGGACTCGAATCCGATAAAATTATTAATAAAGCTTAATTGGACAACATGGTTCTGTGTGAAATAAATTTCAATCGTTTCAAATAAAATTAACTTTGGAAAATATACACTGTTTCAGTATTCTTGGACAGAGTATTATAATTGTTTATTATATCGGGAATCTCATTTGTGTAACCCCAGAATATCTTTTTAATTGTGAAAACAGAAATTATTTCATACGTAATTTCACTTGTATTAAGTAAGTCTGTTCTATGTTGGTCACATAATACTTATATGAAACTTTTTCTGCAATTTTTTAAGTAAAAGAAATATTTTTGCAATTGTGTTTAAGTTAGATATCCTGTACTTAGTTATAACGTTGTAATTTTTTACTATATTCAGATATGATATTATAGTTGTTGTATGGTTTATACAGAGTGTGTTGAAAACGTAAGGAAATAACAGAAAATAACAAATAGAATTGGGATTAATTAAATTATTTATGTACGAAAACAAAAGTATACAATTCGCAATACAATAACGACGACGATAATTAACGAGAATAATTGACGATATGTATAATATACAATAAATATTATAATATAAATATATATAATAAAACACGTATTTGCAATAATATATCAATTAATAATAATACAATAATACAATAAGAAATAAATATTAAATAATCAGCAATAATTATGCAACAATTATGAAATAATCAATAATTATGAAAAATAAGGAACGCAATATTTCAGCAGTAATAATAGTGAAAATTGGAAAAGAAAGTTAATTTTGTATCACTTTGTATATCGAATACAAGACGCGTGAATACGGAATGACCGAACCGAGGGGCGGCTATCGAAAGAGTGATAAGGGGTCTTAATCCATCGCGGCTCGGACCCCGTCGAGTCATGTGGACCTTCCCCCACTAGGGAAAATATCGATCCGAAACCAATTCGAAAACCTGGTGGCTTTGCTCTTGGGTCAGCCTGTACGCCTCGGAAAATTACCGTAGTAATTTCCGTCCGTCGACCCACACAACAGGAAATGCCTAGCATTTCCCTCATGGGGCTTCATGGAGGCCTCAGAGGGGGCGTTGTGAACGCCCCCCTTAGCCACGGCTTGTCAGCCCCAGGTTCGCATAAAGCGCCCCAGTGCACGCAAAGAGATCGCCTACCAGTCCATCAATTTACAATAAACCGTTAACAATTAGCAATTTAACAATTTAAATGCCTCTCGTTTCGACTCGTTAATCCCTCACAAGGGCTCCCATAACTCAAATCATTATATATAAAGCCAAAATCGCAACAAAATTAATAAACATCGGTAATTAGTAAACTAAACGAAATATTCGAGCGTTCCTGTATTTAACAGAGTGTCTCACAATTAGTGTAGGTCCCGGAATTGAGGGGTAGCTGACGCGATTCTGAATAAGATTTCCCTTTGCAAAAATGGGGTTTGAAGCTTCGTTTTTGAATTATTAAGTAAAAACACGGACCAATCAGAGCGCGAGGACTACGCATGCGCAGACGTGAGAGCGACAGCTTCGAGCCTAGTAGCGCGTAATCCTCGCGCTCTGATTGGTCCGTGTTTTTCCTGTATACAGTGAGTATACAGTAAGACGCCCTGTATAATATAATTATTTAAAATTCCATTGTAAATCATATGTGTATGAATTGCAATTATAATATTGAATTAAATATCGTTGTAACTGAACTTTTTTTGATACTGAATGGATAATATTAGTTTTATAAAATAATACATTATTATACAAATATTAATATTCATTGTTTATATTGAATTTATTAACAAATAAACAAGAATATTATGTTAAAATGTCTTTTATTTTATTTTTCATTTCACCTACATTGAGATTGTTATTTGTTTAATAAAATATACATTATGGTAATTTATTTTGTCATATTATTAACGAATATCAAGTAATAGTAATGGTAATAAGGATTGACAATGATCGAATGCAATCGTAATAAATTTTTGCCATCGATAATGGTTCAGTGACAAAAACAGTTATTAACGATGAACTATTAGTGACAAGAAAATAATCATTATTGATAACAAGAAGACTTTCAGTCATCTGCATAGGTTACGAAATGAAATTGAATTAAAAATTAAATTTCTGTCATAACTGATTCATAACCAAATAAATATTAATCATTCATATCGAACGGTTATCCGTCCACAGTAATTATCCAATAAAAAAAAAATTAATACTTTAAAATTATTTTCATTACGATAAAAAATAAGCATTAACTACAAAAAAATTTTTAGTAATAAATTACAAAATTGAATTGTTACAAAATTATTAAAAAGAGTAAAATTTGATATAATTTATCAAAAAATCATAGACAAATTAAGAAATAAAATAATGTAACATAATATTTAACAGTTTTATTGTGGACATTTATTTTCAATTAATTTAAATTAAGTATCGTTGTTTTCGTGGTTAAACTTTCATCGTATCAGGAAACGGATAAAGCAACCGAAAATGATATTCGAGTGTGCGTCATCTGATATTCACTGATGTTATTCATGACGAAACTGTTCTGAAATATATTTAAAATTATTTCATCGGTTTTTCGTTCCACCACGAGACAGCAGCAATCATTTCGCAGCCCAATAATTTACCGCGGCTCATTAATTTAACGCAAATTATAACTTGAGAAACTCTGTTCTGTTTAACTTCATTTTCAATTCAGATGTATTTGAAAAATGAAACAAAAATACCGTGAAACAGTATTAATTGCGAGAAATCGTAATATTGTAGGTGTTAACTGTGCAAAAAGGTCAACCTTACTCGATTTCATATCGCATTTATTCGGTCATGTTTATTTATTCATTATGTTACGTTTCAAAGTATTAATGTACGAACGCGTGATGTGTGTATATGTTACGGTGAAAGACCGAAATCTGGTGAATGTCGACATTCACCGGTGAATGTCCGAAATATGTATGCCGAAATATGTATGCTAACTACTCTTATTTCGGACATTCACCGGTGAATGTCGACATTCACCAATTTCG
This sequence comes from Megachile rotundata, assembly GCF_050947335.1. Taxonomy (NCBI): domain Eukaryota; kingdom Metazoa; phylum Arthropoda; class Insecta; order Hymenoptera; family Megachilidae; genus Megachile; species Megachile rotundata. Next base: position 5,050,681 of record NC_134991.1, on the reverse strand, counting down.
GTCTGACATTCACCAATTTCGGTCTTTCACCGTAACATATACATTAAGCTGCAGAACAGAATTTCTACAGTGAAACGTGTATTATGAACATTTTCATGTATTTCCCGATTCTTAAAAGTAACTGAAAAAATTCTATACTGTACACTTGGGTAAAATGGAGGTTTTCTTTGAGTAAGAACAGATGTACAAAAACATGAAAACATATTAATTTCTGAGGTTTAAAATTTACAAATCTTTAAATTTCTAAATTTAACAATTATTGAATTTCCAAACTTTTCGAATGTATTAAAATTTTCGCTTTTAAATTTTTATACTTCCAATTTGCAACATTTTGAAATTTTGAAATTTCCAAATTTTTTAAATTTCAAAATTCTGAAATTGCTTCAAATTTTTTAGTTCAAAAACTTGCAAATTTTTAATTCTTCAAATATCTCACATTTTTGTCTTTTCAAGTTGCCAAATTTTCAAATGTTTACGTTTTTAAATATTTTTTTTTTGAACTCTCATATTACATACAGTTACTCGATTTAATATTCGGACACTATGGTATTTGCGAAATTAAACGTTTATGCACTTACTCGCAGTGTGATTATCGAATTTTCTGATCTGTAATGAGTTAGAGCACATATTCTAGTTTAGAAATATGTAAAATTAAATACTTTATTTTTTATTGTTTTCCATATAATAAATTATAAACGAAATTAGACCCGATATTCATGTCGAAAAAATATTCGGACACTTAATATTATATAAAGTTTTTTCTTATTTAGAGTGTATGTAACAACAAAGTTATAATTTTAATATTAATTTAATATTTTTTGGGACTTCCCTTTTGTCATATGACGTATTACAAACGTGTTGGCATGTTTGAAATTATTTTATTTAAATAATTTTGAGTAATGCGTTTCCACTCTTCCGTCAGTCGCATTTTTTAATTCGTCTTTTGTTTCTATAGGGGTGGTCTTAACATTACGATCCAATAAGTCCCATAGATTTTCAATTGGACTTAAATCCGGTGATTGTGATGGAGGATGGAGCACTTTCGAACAAGTATATAATAAATATTCCTGAACTATTCTCGATTTGTGTTTCGGATCGTTATCCCGGTAGAACTTAAAACTGTCGTGTATACCCATATCATTGCACTTTTTAATAAATTTTTTATTAATATATCTCAATGTTTGTTCTTGTCCATAATACCTTTAATAAAAACCAGCCCACCTACTCCAGCACTAAAAATGCAGCCCCATACCATCAAGCCTCCACCACCGTATTTCATCGTCGACCTTATATTACTTATTTTTAATTGTCTGTTAGATTTACGCTATACTAATTTTCGTCTGTTACACCCAGTAACATGAAATTGACATAAGGGACGAAAATTAGCGTGACGTAAACCGAATGAACAATTAAAAATAAGTAATATGAGACCGAGGATGAAACATGGTGGTGGAAGCCTGATGGTACGGGGCTGCATTTTTAGTGCTGGAGTAGTGGGGCTGGTTTTTATTCAAGATATTATGGAAAAGAACAAATATTCAGATATATTAATAAAAAATTTATTAAAAAGTGCAACGAATATGGGTATACGCGGCAGTTTTAAGTTCTACCAGGATAACCATCCGAAACACAAATCGGGAATAGTTCAGGAATATTTATTATATGCTTGTCCGAAAGTGCTCCATCCTCCTCCATAATCACCGGAATTTAATCCAATTGAAAATCTATTGGACTTATTGGATTGTAATGTTAAAACCACCCCCATAAAAACAAAAGACGAATTAAAAATACGACTGACGGATGAGTGGAAACGCATTACTCAAAATTATTTAAATAAAATAATTTCAAACATGCCAACACGTTTGTAACACGTCATCAGACAAAAGAGATGTCCCAAAAAATATTAAATTAATATTAAAATTATAACTTTGTTGTTACATACACTCTAAATAAGAAAAAACTTTATATAATATTAAGTGTCCGAATATTTTTTCGACATGAATATCGGGTATAATTTCGTTTATAATTTATTATATGGAAAACAATAAAAAATAAAGTATTTAATTTTACATATTTCTAAACTAGAATATGTGCTCTAACTCATTACAGATCAGAAAATTCGATAATCACATCGCAAGTAAGTACATAAACGTTTAATTTCGCAAATACCATAGTGTCCGAATATTAAATCGAGTAACTGTAAGTGATACAAATATATTTTTTATTTTCCATATTATAAAATAATTTTATATTTCTTAACTACTGCTTGTACAACTGATGATAATTTTTAAACAATGTTTTATACATGTTGCGTGCACGATCAGGTACAACGTAATTTCAAGTTAATTGCTACACATGTGCTGATTTCAAAGCGTGTAATTATAAGTATAAAGACATAAAACACAATTAGAGGTCATTATACGACGCGTAGCGCGTGAAATCATAACGCGATTAAATTTACTGAAAGAATATATAAAAATTACTAAAACATTTCGATTCCTTTTCGTCCGTTAGTGGACTGTTTTTGGACGGAAAGATAACTCGAAGAAGTTGACGACGGTAATTTCCGGGCAATCAGAGAATTGGTATTAAAATTCTTGTACGTCTAATTAAATAATTTGGGAAAAAAATATCTTTGAATTAATATGCATAAGCGAAAATAATAGTAACATAACATTAAATAAATATTACTACATTTTGTAGAAAATAACGCAATTACAGTTATAAAAATGACATAAAATTGAAAATTTGCCATACGCATTTGGAGAAAATAAACAAAAAATTGGAATTGTAAAATTCTATTAAAGGCAAGAAATAGTTGCAATAGTTTAATTATTATATCTTTGTACTTTCACAAATACAAATAATAATAACATAAGAAAAAGAAAAGAAAAGAAAAAGTAAAAATTTGCCACTTTAAAACTACAAGGTACTATGTACATTTTAAGAATGCTATTGTATACAGAAAGAAAATAAACTAATGAAATTTCGTGTATAGATTAAATAAGGTAAATACTAATCTTATATGTTAAAAATTTAGAAACTGTGCACTAAAAAATAATTTTATTAACATTATTAATTCCACTTCATAAAAATCAATTTTATAAATCTTATTTTATACATTTCATAAACTGAATAAATTATATACAAATCGTATAAACTGCATAAGTTTATACATTGTACAAAATATATAAATTGTATAAATTGTATAGATTGCATAAATTGTATAAATTGTATAAATTGTATAAATTGTATAAATTGTATAAATTGTATAAATTGTATAGATTGTATAAATAGTATAGAATGTATAAATTGTATAAATTTAATAAATTGTTGAAATTGTAGTAATTGTAGAAATTGTACAAAATTGAATAAATTGTAGAAATTGTATGAACCGTATAAATTGCACGAACAGTACGAATTGTATAATTGATATAAACTTTCCAGATTTCACAAATCGTATAAATATAACTAATGCTATAAACTCTTGAAGTGGCTATAATTTATGGCATTCTGAAATTGACCGTCAAATACGCAGCAAGGTAACACATTTATCTTTTTCTTACCAAAGTCCTCCAGATCCCAGAAGGCAACAGAATTGTCACGAGTACATACTGCCGTTGATTGACAGTCGATTAACCTTGTACCAGATCGAAAATAAATAAGCTTCAGTGGATAGAGAGGAAAGTTCGCGAGGAGGAGGAAACAAAAACAAAGAAAAAGAGGCAAGTTAAAAACGTAAGTCAAGTCGTGGCACAACTGTGCGTGTTAGCACAAGGGATTTGCCAGGAAATGGAAAAGCTTCGAACGGTGAAATCCCTTACCTCCATGCGGAAGTTTCAAATACCGGGGCGAAGGAAAATGAATATTACTGGCAGACAGAAGGCTTGCCAGACAACAGTCCATTCGCGAGTAATTTCAAAGCGTTCAGAACACAAACGATACCGTTCTTTGTGCTTTCAATGCAGCTTTCTTTCTTGTTGATAACAGTTTAAAGAAATGGAATTAATCTAACAAAAGTTTTTACACTTCATCGGATAAATAAACGAGCTGTAAAAAATGCTTAACGTAATACTTATACATATTACTTTATAGGATTTATAAAATGTGAAAACACAGGTTTCATTCTGTACGCAAATATTATAAGTATTTAAGTTGGGGAGAAATTGTAACGAAAATTGGTTTAGTGTCCTGGAAATTTGGAAATTTAGAAACTTGGAAATTTGGGAACTTCGGAATCTGCTAATTGGGAATTGGAAATTTGGAAATTTGGAAGTCGAAAATTTGGAATTTGAAAATTGGATATTTGCAAATTTGGAAATTTGAAATTTGTGTATTTGGAACTTGGAATTTGAAAATATGGAATTTCGAAATATGAAATTTTGAAATATGGAATTTAAAAAGTTGGAATTTGGAAATTTGGAAAATTAGAATCTGGATCACCAAGGGAAATTAATTTTCTCATCATTGTTACATTCAATATGTTAGTGTAAATGTGGCAATAAAACGAAGCTTTACTGTATTGAATTAGCTACATAGTTTTCCCCATAATCCAGTAGCAGGAATTTGCCAGTAATCTTCCTATTTCCCTTGATCTGAAATAATATTTGAGTGCTATCAAATTTCGCAAAAATCCTTATACATATGGCAATATAACGAGAGTTTACTATACGAAGGTCATCAAAAGTTCTTCCTAACATGCCATACTACCTTTTATGAATTCCTATATTCTAGTTAAATTTTAACTAGTGTTAAAATAGTGACCATGAAAATGTATGTACAGATGACAATATAAAAAGAATCCACTAAATAGTGTTAGTCAACAGTTTTCTGGCATATACTACTGCAATTATTATGATTTTCCATGATCATTGGCAATGAGATAATATTTTTATTCTACATGAAAACCTGTGCAAGAACGGCAATATAAGAAGAGTCTACTGTACTGACTCCATCAAAAATTCTTGGCATTATATTGTGCTAGTTTGTATGAATTCTTATATTCTGCACTAGCGTTAGAATGTCGTTATCGGTCATAAAAATTTATGCCAAGGTGGCAATATAATGAGAGACCACTAAATTTTGTTAGCGCAAGGTTTTCTACCTTATACTGCAGTAGTTGCTATGATTTTCCATATTGAACAGTAGTGAATCAATATGTTCATTGTCCGTGAAACTCTATGCATAGACAGCAATATAACAGGAGTACACTATACCGAGTTGATAAAAAATTCCCTCTCTTATTGTACTAATTTGTACGATGTCCTATGTTACTAGTGTTAAAATATCATTATTGTCCGTGAAAATCTATGCAATGACGGCAATATAACAACAGTATACTATATTGAGTTCATCAAACTCCTCTCATATTGTACTAATTTGTACGATGTGCTATGTTACTATTGTTAAAATATCGTTATTGGACATGAAAATCCATGCAGAAATGGTAATATAATAAATATTTTCATCGTACGTGAAAATCTATGAAAAAACGGCAATATAACGAGAGTCTACTGTAGCAGCACGTCGAAACCGAGCACACCTATGATACTTTATAACTATTTCAGCAGAAGCAACTTCTGCAGCGGTGAAAGCGTCGTCTCATGGTATTTTCTTTAAAAAATTTAAATCCTGCTGTCCCGAAGCTGTCACAGGAAGAATAAAAAGAGGCGAACGAGAATAAAGTTATATGCCAGACCAACTTTGAAATCTAATTTCATGCGCACGGAAAGACATACATGCATACGTGCGACGAAAGCATTCGATGCGGGTTGGCGGATTTTCCTTTTCAAGTCAATCTTTCAAAAAGAGCAAACATTTCGTGAAAGACACTACTCTTTAGTTTTTAATGAAAATATAGAAATGTTACAATATTTCTCACTGTGGCATAAAAAGTTCCTAATGGATGACTTGGTCCTATCTTAAAGATGCTTTTAGCATTATACTCTGGGGAGTATTTTACGATCGATACGTCGAAACCGATATCTTGAAAGCGCTATAGTGTAACAACATATATGTACTATCATATTCATTTATAATACTCTTATACAAGGATAGAATGATTAATTTGATGGCTAATAATAGAGAGCTGTCTCTAGCTTCTACATCGATTAAAGCGATAATTGTTCCTTTGTAACTTAATGCTATTAATTATCGAGATGGTTAATGTTATAAAATATTAGTAACAATAAAATGGCTATTACTTACATTAATTCGTACAGAAATACACGTGTATGCTTATTTCATTGCGCTAATATTTAGAGTATTGGCAAGGTTACAAATAATTAATCGGGCTTTTAATTTAATTTACGAATTAACAGAGTTTGTGGAATAAGTAATTAAAATTTCCTTAATTCAGAATTAAATTATAAGTATACTTTGATTAGTTTAAATTCACTAATTTTAATTTATTTTAATTCTTCGGTTAAATTTAAGCGAGTTTCGAATTGAAAATTTTTATTTGTCAGTAAGACATTTTGAATTAATGTGTAGCGAAAGAAAAAATAGGTAATATTCAAAATTCTAAATTTTTGAAATCATAAATTGCTAAATGACGAGGATTCCAAATGCTTATATTTTTGGATTAAATTTCTATATCTCAAACTGCAAAACTTAGAATGTTGATGTTATCGAATTTGAAAATCTCCAAACTTCTAAATTCCTATATTTTCAAATTATTATATAATATTATCAAGTTTACAGATTTATAAATTTCAAATTTTTCAGAATGCTACATTTTCAAATATCTGAACTATATTTTGTTCAGGTACCTTATGTATCAAAATTTCAAATTCCAAATTCTTAAATATCCGAATTATCAAAGATTTTAATTGGAAATTTACAAAATTAAAAAATCTTAATTGCCAAAATCCCTAAATTCATTCATTTTCAGTGCGTCAATTGCAAAATTTATAAATTTAAAAATTTGAAAAGTTGAGAATTTGAGAATTTTTAAATGTACAATTTAGATATTCGGAAAATTTCTAAATTCGAAAATTAGAAAATTTGGATATTCGGAAAATTTAACAAAACTTCAAATCCTAACCATCCGAATCCCTAAATTTACTAATTTTCAATAAATAATTTATAAGTTAAAAAATGTGAAAATTTCAAAAATTTCTAAATTTTTTAAGTCTTAACCATCCAAATCCCTAAATTCTCAAGTCACCAAGTTTCTAAATCTGAATATTTGAAAGCATACAAATAAAAAAATCTGTAAATTTTGAAATTGTCAAATATCCCTACTCCTAAATTCCTAAATACCTAAAATATAAATAATAAATGTAAAGTTGCAATTTCACAACGATGCTCTGTGTTGAAACATACAGAAAAATGCATGTATAACGATGTAACGATTATAAATAATTTGAAAAATGATACTACGATACACCATTGTAAAGAAATAGCTGGGTTGTACAACCCTCCAATAAACTCACCATCTTTATTTCCCTATTTCGCGTTAACACGCTAACGCTAACATGCAGGTTCTAATGAATCCTTCTGTAGCTGCGCGCATTTATAAAGTTATTATCTTTACCTGGTTTAATATTGATTACAAACGCAGTGTAAACAATATCGTGCCGCGAAATATCATTTTTAAAGGATTTTATTGTATTTTATATGGAACGTACTCGTCGATGCTCGGCAATAAAAGCTAATCGATTAACACATACATTTCTATCTTCGTATGAATCTGTAAAGGGGTTATTTCACGTAAAGGGGTTACATGTTATACTTTATACAAGCAATATTCTGTTCCTTAACATTATTCAAATTTTTTTGATATATGATTACATTCAATTTCGTCTTTATTTTTAGAATAGGTGACGAAAACGGAAATGTAATGAAAATTTATACTATAATTAACACTAGAACTATCGTCATTAAATGTTCGTTTATCGAAAAATGAAAAATAAAATGAGAATGGAAATAAATAAATATTAAAACATCAAATAACATATAGAACTATTTTTTACCTCAATAAAATATGATTTTCTATCATTTCCATAAAATCACGACAATAAAATTTTGTAATATAAAATGTGAAATCTGAAACCAGTTATTTTGACTGGTTGGTAGTTCTAGTGTTAATACATTAACAAAGTTGTATATAAAGTTTGAAAAATTTTATTTTGCGAATATAGGAAACTGAAAATATTACTCGATACAACATACATGATTAACTTCTTTGATTTTCTCAAATATTCTACAAAAACGGTTTCTTATTTTAAAAGGAGCTTGTTTGAATTATTCAAATTTTCCATGAAAATTACCTTTAGCGTATTTAAAAGGGGTGGAACTTCTTTGAAGTTTTCAATTTTTCCATGAAAACCATCGTCATTTATTTTAAAAGGGGCGGATGCTTGGTTAGTATACATACGTGTTCGGATTAAATGAATACGCGCTACTATTTCTCTATTTAATGAAGATGCGAAAAAATGTTTCATGCGAAAGATTATCTGGTTCGAAGAACCTGGATTTCTACATTTTGTTTTATACATTAATCAGAATCGGTTTTTTAGAATGAAACTCAACAATATTTTAAAAATATTATAATAATTAAGAGTGCTTAATGTATACTGTACAATATAATAATTATAATAGTATAAATAATTAAATAATAGTACATAAATAGTAATACATATACTGTATGTACATTAATTACGTATAAATTATGTGTACAGTATATACATATGAATTACGTATAAATAATTGTATCATGTAAATATATTAATTACATGTAAATAATTATATAATATATATAATTAATGACGTCAAAATTTGTATACGTTCAATTACATTAGTTATGTATAAAGTGTGTGTATAGTGTTTATACATTAATTATATATAAATTAAAATTGCTATTATAAAATTATAATAACTATTAAAAACAACGCATACTCTCTATTTTTTGTAGATTAAATTTCATTAGAGTAAATATTTTGTTGTCTTTATTATAATATATTATTGTTTTTACATAAACATTTAGTGTTGTTCTATGTACACGTTCTCTCAATTAAACTTTTAAGTTAAATTACTAATTTTTAAATTCGTAAACACTTTTGTCTACATTTTACATTCTTAAAATCATTAAAATACGTAAGCAGTGGAAAATATATATTTTTTGACATGCACATGTGTGACTATATTTTAATCATATTATATTATATTCACTTTTGGGGGAAAATACTAAACAATAGATATTTTGGTTTAATTATACAAAGGAGTAAAATCGTGCAAGCTCATTGCCACTATTTAACAGAATACGTATTAAACATGACCCTTCAAAAAGTTTTCGTTTTATGTTACGTTAACCGAATTGGAATGCCTGGTTAAAGCACAATCAATCACCTTTTCGTGGTATTACTTAAATATTTGAGTAAAACAGATTAGCATATTGAATTACTGTAACCGATCCAATTTCTATGCATTTATACGGCTATGTGTATATAAATAGAAACACATCATTGCTATCATTGGAGATTCAACTCACGTTGCTGAATTGATTTATACATTCCGTGTAAACCAAATGTATCGTTCTGATAATGATGAAGAACGTTCTGCTAAATGGCAACGAATGAATTACATTGCCGAAACAAGTTGCCATGAAAAATAATATCGTAAAGTAACCTCTGATATTTACTGAAATATTCAAAATTAACTTTAGGATATAATTTGCTTCATTAATTTTTTGTACTCGAAAGATGATATTCAGTTTAATATGATTAAAATAATCATTTTTCAAAATCTATAGTAATATAGTTCTGATGTAAAATAGTATAATAATGTATAAGCACAAGCAAAAAAGTAGTAACAGTTATTAATAGAGAAGTGAAAATTTCAGTTTGTTAAACTTTACAATCAGGTTTTTAAATTGCTGATTGCCAACAGTAAAATACCTTCTAGTTTTTCTTGAGATTCATGTGGATTCAAGAAACGAAAACTGTTGAGAAAGAAAATAACCACCTGAATCTAGGTGGACACGTGCAAACAAATATGGCGGATACAAGTGTACTTTTAACAAGAGGTTCATAATGAAAGTTTATTGGGAAAAATTGTAAAGAACAATAAAATTTCGTCAAATTATATGTCATTAAAATTAAAATTATATAGTATCGTTAAAAATACTTATACTTCTTTCATTATTATAAATTAGTACGATTACGTATATTTACAACAAAAGTTGAATGTTGGCCATTTTGATTAGTTCACACCGACCTTTAGTGTTGTGTTTTAAAATTTAATTTGTAATTATGATTTATACACACAAATAAACGTTTGAATAAACAATACAATAAGATCAGTAGATGTATTCATTTAAAACTGTTTTTATCAATTTTCGTTTAGCTCTTATAATTTTATTTGTATCAGTTTGTAATTTTCAATAAATTTATGATAGTGTAAGGTGTGCATATATGTATATTAAATAAAATATTATTCTTATGTTAAATCCAGATATTTTTATCTCATACAAAATAATATTTTATATCATATGACATAGTAATTTACATTTTATATTATATAAAAGTAATACTTTGTACATTCTGTATATAAATAAAATAAAATATAAAAATTGACTAAACATATATTTAAATTACCTGCAACAATAAAATTGATTAAAATTGATTTTATAAAAATCTGCAACGTTGTTAATCTGCTGTTAAAAAGTTAAATCAAGATTCCAATTTTAGGATGTTAAAAAAAAATAAAACATGTTTAAATGGAACATATATTATAAAAATATAATACTATTACATATTCAACTAATTGCTACCTAGTCATTCGATTTTGTTAATTTGTAAATTGAACTTCATTCATTCATTTAAAAGCACCAACCTATTTGTATCAATAGCAGCCATCACATTCATCTATTAACGCATTTGAATTCAACATCCATTAAACTGGAGTCAAAACGTATTCATATTAATGCTTCACACATTGTATCGTCGAAATCTGTCCAACATGGAGAAATTTCGTGTTTCAAGGAATATATGAATTCGATTGAGGAAGAGGGTAAATAAAAATTGTTTAGATACAATTGAGCCTGAAAAATCGTGATCGTTTATTGACTCTAGCGATTCGAATTAGGGGAAAAAGCCTTGCGGCATAAAAAACCCCTTACAAAAATATGTGTTCGTTAATGATTCTACGGTGAAAATGTGTACGAGTATGTGTACGTTGTGTTGATTGCGTATTGAATGAGAATCGTTTTGAGGAGAACAAGGTCTCGCTCAATGTCGTTCGATTTGAGGAGAACAGAGTCTCGCTCAGCGTTGTTCGTTTTGAGTGATAATTCACGTTGCGTGAGATTATTCACAATGATCGAGTTGAGAATGTAGGACTCACTCGGATCATGTTGATGTGTACGTTTAACCACCCTACCGTGGCCCGTTCGAGGGTGTAGGACTCGCACGAACAGTATACAGTGTGACTTAACCACCCTACCGTGGCCCATTCGAGGAGTGCAGGGTCTCACTCGAATGGCGTCGTGAATGATTTCCGAACCACCCTGCATTGGCTATGCTACGTCGCGTTACGCGGAAACTTCTAAGTCACGATTGACTTCTTCGACTCTCGATCCGAACCGTGTAAGCTTCAACGTTCGACTGTCTTTTTCGTTGTACGAAAGATCGCCTAAATACCCTCGCGTTTCCGAAGGTAACGGTTAGGAAGAACTCTATGCTTTCGTTCGTTAAAATTGTTTAAAAAGAGAGGTACAGCTGTTAGCTGATTTATGACACGCACGTGTTTACAGTAAGACTAGTTCGGCTAGGATTTGAGAGACAAAAGGGTCCTCGGTGACCCGTATTTCGAGGTATGAACGGTTTACGGCGGTCCGCGCGCCGAACCACTTGAACCCTGTTGTAAATTCCTTGATCGCGACAAAGGCTTCGGTTCGCGGCCGAACACACATAACATAAAGTCTACACTTTCGTGCATAATTTATGATAAACGTTCAAACACCTAATTTCAATAGAACATTAATCAGAAAGAACAGATACTAACACCTCTGAGTAATAGCACTTATAATACAATTTTCTATATTCAGTGCTGTGAAAAAGTATTTGAAACTTTTCTATGTAGCAAATACATTTCTTAAAAATAAATAAATAAATAGTATTGAGATCTTTAATATATAATCTTATTCACTATTGAATATTAAAAATAATGTAGCATAAATACCATAATCTTTTTAATCTTGAAAAAAGAGATTTAATTATAGTTATCAATGAAACGTCAAGAAGTACATATATAAAACTTCTCTTCGTGGTATAATAAATAAAAGAAGAAGTAATATTATTATTTGAAATGCATTTACGAATAATTATGTGGATTATTAAGTATTAAAGATATTCTAACACGATTGGTGTAGCAGTTTTTCAAATTTTAAATAAAAAAATTTAATAAAATTTTATTGATTAACGAAACGTTAAGAGATATTCAAAAATGATTTCCCGCCCTTGTTCAAAATGGTGCCATATTGGTGGATAACCTAGTGTTGTTATTACCTACCAGTTTCACTTTCAAATGCGTCGCAGTTATAATTTACATTGAAGTCATTTTGCGCCATATATGTTTTAATAAAATAAACCCCAATGTGTAATTAATTTTCAAGTAACAGTAAAACTATTAAGGAATTCTACACTGCTGAAACAAGAACCGTATCGACTTCATTGAGCATTTATTAGAAACTGAACTAGAACTTGCAGCTGATAATAGAAATCAGGATCTTACAATTAGATAGATCAGAATACCTAGATACAGGTAGATCTACAGATCTTAGCTCATACTAAAATTTACCGGAGCTAAATCATACTGTAATATATTCTAAAAATAATTTATACCCAAGCTAGACTTGTACTACTTTCAAAATAAACATCTTTCCAATACTGTCAATCACCCGAATTTTCATCGTCCAAATATCAGGAAATTTAAATTAGTTTAACTATAAACTGCTCGCAGACAAAAATATCATATCAAGTTTTATCTTCACTTTTTTTTAACCGAACTTGTTCCACTTTCGAATTAAACGACTCATACGATTATTGTGGGCTTGAATGTGAAACTGATTTGACTTATCATGTTGCAGAAGCAGCAATTGGCTTTCTGAGGGAGCAGGTATCTCGGATATTCGCCGAATTTCGTACGTGGAAGTTTGACTGACCGTTCAACCAGTTAGTTACCACACACGTTTTGGCTTTCAGTAGAGCAAACGCGTCTGAAAACAGTTAGTGGTTAGACCTACCTTGGACCTTATGTTAGTGACACACCACAAACATTTACCGTCTCCCTATTTGACTCACTTTCCATATCAATGGGTTGCTAAGGCGTCCCATCTTGATCGATTATACTTTTGCTTTTATAAACCTTATTGTACCATCCGTTTAGATACCAAAATGACTAATTGATTTTACAAGTAAAAAAGACAAAAAGAAAATAAAAAGGTAAAAAAGAAAAAAGGAAAGGAATGACACTTTTGTAGACTTGATCACTTTGGCTATAGAATAGATGCATTATTATTTAACGAAGTTATAGAGAAATAATTATGTACTTGTGTAGAATAGGTAGGAGCTAAATTGAGGAACAAATTCATATCAACTTTTTATATAGGATATTACAGTTAATATTAAGCTTTTATTAAGAATATAAAAATTAACATTTTTGTTGATAGTAATAGGAATTAATATAAAATTTGTATTGGGACAACAAAATTGGTATTAAGTTTTTGTCGAGAGTAATACATATTAATGATACATTTCAATCAAGGCTACATACAAATTAGTACCATCTTTTTACTGATAATATAATGTTATTATTATAATAAAATCTTTAATATAAAGAGCTAAAAGGGTATAGCCGGATAAGGTAGTTGTTGAATACAGGAACGCTCGAATATTTCGTTTAGTTTATTAATTACCGATGTTTATTAATTTTGTTGCGAATTTGGTATTATATATATAATAATTTGAGTTATGAGGACGCTTGTAAAGGATGCGAAGGAATAACGAATCGAAACAAGAGGCATTAAAATTGTTAATTGTTAATTGTTTATAATTTATTGTTAATTTATGGACTGGTAGGCGATCACTTTGCGTGCACGGGGGCGCTTTATGCGACCCTGGGGCCGTCAAGCCGTGGCTAGGGGGGGCGTTTATAACGTCCCTCTGAGGCCTCCATGAAGCCCCGTGAGAGAGATGCCTTGCCTCTCCTGTTGTAAGGGCTGATGGAAAGAAATTACTTCGGTAATTTTCCGAGACGTACAGGCTAACCCAAGAGCAAAGCCACCAGGTTTTTGAATCGGTCTCGGATCGATATTTTCTGTAGTGGGGGAAGGTCCACGTGACTCGACGGGGTCCGAACCGCGACGGATTAAGACCCCTTATCATTCGCTCGATAGCCGCCGCTCGATTCGGTCGTTCCGTACGCACGAGTTATGTGACCACCTGCAGTCCGGCCTTATCGCCACCGGCGGGATGAGGCCCCGCCATAGACGAAACAAAAGATAAGAGCCGTGGGTACCATCGCCTCGGCGACGAGACACTGATTCATTATTAATTAAGCCTGTGGCCTGTACGAACGGACAAAAGAATTAAAAGAGACGTGCTTATTTCAAAAGTATTGTGTATTTATTTTAAAAATCATCCGATCATCCCGTAACATAACTCACGCGTCTCGAACTCGATACAAGCGATAGAAATTGAATTTTCACCGAAAAATCTGAAAAAATTAGAGAATAATAGTTGCACTAATATCTAACTATCACATTAATATAAAAGTAGTGCTCCGACATCTAAACTAAAAAATCGCATTTTTTCGGATTTTTTTTTGGTTTTTGATTTTACACGACTAGAATTTGCCATAAAAAAATCTGAAAAAATTCTATAATATGCGCTATATGGTCCTCAATGTTTTAGAATTTTTTTAGAATTTTTGTACGAAATTAAATAGGCAAAAAGGGCCAAAAACCGGAATTTTGTTTTTTTCCTTTTACTACCCCCACGGATGAGATAGGGAGTTGAAACTTGATGTGAGATATTTTTTTTGGATATGCTACCGACTGACGAATTGGGTTTCTTATTCGACTCAAGGGCACATCTGACTACCTTATCCGACGATACCCTTTGAGCTGAACACTTTAGAGATGTAACAGTTTGAGAAAAATAATAATAAAAATACCGAGATTTCAAAGAAGGTATTTATTTATATTTTTAGAATATAAAGAGGCTAAAATTGCGATTAAATTGTGTGGGGTCATTTCATGCCCATTGCGACGATTAAAAATATGCGAAGTTTAAATTGTTATTAATAAAGAGGACTTCATTTTTTAGAGAATATGGTCTGTTAAACGTTCGCAAGTGTTCATAAATTGAATGTTACCGCGCTATACACTGGATAAGAAATAATAACTCGAGCGTAATATATTCAGCAGAAAATATGCATAGTGATGATAGAAAGGGGTAGAGGGTAAAAAGTACTTACACAAATTACACAATTATCGCGTACATGCGGTTCGCTCTACAGGCTTTCGCATATAACTGGATATAAGACCAAAAAACAGTTCAGCAATATGAGTTGCAACTCTCTGGTCATCCAATAAGTAATGCGAGTAAAGCGGAAACTCGGCAATAAAGCAATGAAATATTGTCTCTCTAAACAGGTATATCTCGCTGGGATAAATATACGTAGAAACTCGTGCTTTTGTTTATGTTTAGGTGCAGTACTGATGAATAACATGTCTCTACGATGGGTCAAAATTGAAAGCTTAATAATAAGCAGTTACAATGGAAAGAGACTAATTTAATGCTGTAAAAGTTATTGTATAAATTGGATAGGTACGATAAAAAATTATAGATGTGACTGTACTAATAAATAATTGTAAATTATTAATACAAATTGTTATAACCGGTTATAAACTATGATAACACGTTATAAAGTATTATAAAGCATCATGTAAATTATAATAAGTTATAAATTATTATAAACTACTAGAAATTAATACAAATTATACAGAAATTATTATAAATGATTTTAGTTAATTTTAAACGATTATAAACGATAATGTAATTTTTATATTAGTATAACTGTTAAAACCTGTATAAATTACTATAACACATTGCAAATTATTATAAGCCATTATAAATTACTATGAATTAATATAAATCATTAGAAATTGTTATAAATATTTCTAATTTATTAAGAGGTAACACCACTTTAGGATTTTCAGAAAGTCGATTTTTTTTCTTTGCTAAAACAATACTTTAGGATCTAAGGAACAGAAAGCCGTTTGATTTATAGTGGAAAACAAATTTTAAATGGTTCAATTATCAATTTTGCCGCAGCACTTCGGAGCGCGCACTAAGTACTCGTGCGGAATGCTGCAATTCATCGCTTTCGTATTATTGTTATCATTTAAAATAATAAGTTTACTTGTTACCTACAAAACAAACAGAAGCATTTAGAAAACTGGAGAAGGTGGCAAACACTGATCTGAATAGCCAAACGTATGGTACAGGCATTGCAGATTAACGGTGAATTTAAGGATTGAAATGTTCATAAAACTTCAAACGTGTTTTTCTCGAAACCACTTTTTTCAAACTGGGAGGACAAATTTCTCGATGACTATTGCATGGATTGAATTGAAATTGTTACAGTAGCTGCACAACAATATTGTCCTTGGAAGTACGTAGCCATTTTTTGATTGAATGTAAACTTTTTTTTTTTATAAACAATTTAGTGCTCATTTTTCATGCAAAAAGTCGATTCATTCCGTAAAAAACGCATAACTTCCACAAAAATTGATTAATCAAAAACCCCTATGTACTTCCAAAGCCAATGGTATACAGATTCTAAATTTTTTTGATTTTTTATCCCACGACTCATACATAACGAGAAATCCGTCTTCCCGTAGGAGTGTTTTTACAAAAGCTGTTTCCGCCGATCGGCTTTGTCGCCTCCATTTTGTACGAAAATGACAATCAAAAATTATTTTGTTGTAGTTCAATATGTGTTAAATAAACCCTCTGAAAAGAAATTCTTTTCCGTTTATCGTTCTTCCAAAAAAAACTGTCAAAATTAGGCCTCTTTTTCGGGCTCTAGAGTGGTGTTACCCCTTAAAAACGATTATAGATGATTACAAATAATTTTAACTGAGTAAAAGTGATTACAAATTATTATAAGCTGATGTAAATCATTACAAATTATTGCAAACTATTATAAATTTATATAAATTTTACAAATTATTAAATGTTAATGTTACAAAAATATAATTTAGATACCAAATACGCAATTTTGAAAATGGAAATTCAAATAAAATTGGATGAAATAAAAATATTGCAAAAATGCAATTATGGTACATCAGTTTGAAAATAAATCTTTAACCGAGAAAGACTACGTAAATTTCTCGTTAATATTCTTAATATAAAAAGATTAGTTACCAATTACAGCGAACGATGATCGATTTCAGAGTCTGTAAAGTCTGACATAGTTGGGTGACCTAAAACGATCCCAAACTAACACCTATAATATATGACATTAATTTAAAGTTTAATATTCCTTAATTTCAAATTATCGATTGTTAAATAACACATTTCATTGTGTATTGTATATATTCGTGTATGATGAACTTTACTAAGGAAAATAGTTAATGGATGATTCTTTAAATCTAGAAAGAGGTAATGGAAATTTGGAAGATTGAGCTTTTGAAAAAGTTGAAGAATTTAGGAAATCTGAGGATTTTTATGAAAATTTTGAAATTTGGGGATGCTAAATATTTGAAAATTTGAGGATTTAAAAATATAGGAATTCGGAAAGTTAGGCATTTAGAAATTTAAGTATTTGAGAATTTTGCGATTTAGCGATTTAGAACTTGGAAACCTGAGGAATTTGGATATTTGGGAGTTTAGGATTTGGGAAATTGAGGGTTAGCGGATTTAAAAATGTAGGAATTCGAAAATTTAGACATTTGAAAATTTGGAGATTTATTGATGTAGAACTTGCAAATTCAGGAAATATGGATATTTTGTAATTTTTGAAATTTGGAAATTTGAAAGCAAGGAGTTTTGAATATTTGAGGATTTGAGTAGGTGAAAATTTTTAAATGTGGAAGTTACAGAATGTAAGAAAGCTAA
Organism: Megachile rotundata; assembly: GCF_050947335.1. Taxonomy (NCBI): domain Eukaryota; kingdom Metazoa; phylum Arthropoda; class Insecta; order Hymenoptera; family Megachilidae; genus Megachile; species Megachile rotundata. Next base: position 5,032,553 of record NC_134991.1, on the reverse strand, counting down.
ATACTTGGAAATTTAAGATATTTGTTTTGAGAATACAAGAGTTTAGAGATTTAAAAATTTGAGAGTTTGGAAATTTGGGAATTTGAGAATTTGGGAATTTGGGAATTTGAGAATTTGGGAATTTGAGAATTTGAGAATTTGAAAATTTGAGAATTTAGGAATTTCAGAAATTTAAGATTCTTGGAACCTTAGAAATTCAAAATTATGGAATTTGCTCACTTTTAGACTTGATAAACTGGAAAGGGTATCTTGCAGTTACTATAAGCTAAGAATTTAGAAGTTCAAATCTCTGAAGTTGTAGAATTTTAGAAATCTACAAATTTTATGATCTAGAAGTAAAAAAATTACAAATTGATATGTTTCATTCCCTAAAACTGAAGTTTCTATTTCAAACAAACATGTATACATTGCAGTGGACTGTACAGAGTAATCGATAGGGCGATTTTCTGGCAATCAGCCAGATCGTATTAAGAACATTTATGAAACGTTTGCGTAGTCATTTTCAACGACCTTTAGCTTCAAACTGATATATCACAAGTTCTACTTTATGGAATTTTTAGGCTATCCTATGGATTCAGACTTTTAACATCCCAAACTCGGTTGTAGAATATGCAATAACTTCAATTGTTTTTATGTATATAAGATTTTATTTTAATACTTTCAGTATTTTATTGAAACTTTTTACTGAGGAATTTAAAGTAACACATTTAGTACTTTTTCGCTTATTATTTGCGCAAAACGATAACAAATTACAACAGATATTATTTACGATTATTACAAATCAGTTTTATTAAAACAAATTAATTTTTATCAATAAATATAATTACCAAAATTAAAATTCTATTATCTTCAATTTTTTTATTTTGCTATTAAATTTAATAATCATATGTAAGTATGAAAATAACTAGAATATTTGATAACAGCATGAATCAAATTCTAATTTATATCATGTAACAAGTATACTTAAGCTTTATACAAGAATTTTAACATAATTTAAAATATCTTAAAATTAGGTATTATTTCTACTTAAAACGAGTAGAAATAATACATAGAAAATGCAATTGTATTATTTTTTATCGTGTAATTGACCGAATCTAGATGCATTTTTACGCTGTGACAGATTTTGGGAGCTGCGTTATAAACGGAAAGTTTGTTTTCAGTGACGGGTAATTTTTATGGATTGGACGTCTAATCTGAGGGTGGACAGCCTACTTAGGTATCCTTCCTGAAGAATATCTAAGTGCACTTTTCCACTTCGAAGAACTTTGAAAGGTGTGCTAACTTCAACTAGACTATGGTTTCTTCATTAATAAAGCGTAGTTTGTTGGGAGTAAAAGTGTAATATGAATAACTTAGATAAGCTTCCTAAAGAATAAATAAGTACATTATTGCGTGTGAAAAGTATTATCAGATGTGTTACTCATATATCTGGAACTGAATTCTTCTATACATGTGCGACGGTTTCTGGAGGATGGATAATCTGAGAATACTCAACTAGCTCTAAAGAATTTCTAAATGCATTTTTGCGTTTAAAAAAATCTTAAAAAGATTACTGCATGTGTAACTGAAACTTGGTGCTTTTATTGTGTATCGCATGGAACTCTCCGATTTTCAAGAGTCGCACTCCGGTGGGATTTGATTTTATTAGACTGAACAATACTAAAACCAAGACGAGTATACAAATCGGAGCACGCACTTGACTGTATCGTAAAACGAAGTTAACTCTACAAATCGTAAAAACGAAGTTAAAAATCGTAACCGAGTTGACGGTACAAAGCGTAAAAACGAAGTTGTCTGAAGTGCAAAATCTTAGCCAAGTTCAGCACACAAGTCGCAAAAACGAAGTGCGGGCCTCGAGGCCCTCGCTGATTTATGTTATGCATTCCCCTACGACGTCTCCTAGCAACCACGCTGATTTTTCAAGAAATCAGCAGCGTTCTTCGCCAATCTTTATTTTGATACTGTTGGAGTATCGCGATATTTTATCAGATGTTACGAATTAACATGACCGCCATTCTTTTGTTAATGCATCGTGGATCGGGAAGACGCGCATGTTGGCGTCAGTGCGAGTGAAGACGCTGTACGAAACAGTCATATTGTATGTATAACACACACTTTATATTTATAATAAAACTGCGCAAAACCAACAGAGACCATCCCTCTACAGCCAAACCGCCGAACCTTACGATATCGCCAGCCCTCTGCGGCCGAACCGCTATGTCGCCATGCCGTATGCCGACACCGGCGGCTCACCGGCACTTGCCGATATCCGCCATCAAACGGAACGGTCCGCACCTTTGTACGTGTTTCCAGAAATTACACGTCAGGAGACGTCGCCGAAGAATGTATTTTTTCTTATTCACCGAAGTGCGCACCAGGGTTCGTCGACATACAGCGGCCGGATCAAATACCCATTAATTTGCGTATTACTTGGAATCTCAAAGCATGTGCCACCTGCCACGTGCACCGTGCATGTGTACATTTCTTAGAGAATTAATTATTTATCGTTTTCGAGTGCTACCGATCCCGCAGACAGCCAACTGGAACGCGGGGCGAGCTAGTTCACCCCCGTCCAGGTTCTTACCTGTCCTGCGCGGTGCGGCCCCCGGTGTTATGATAAGCACCATCACTATCCGACGGATTCTATACTCCCGGTGCTATTCATGTTGAAACACTCATGGTGCTCGACGAATACGGCTACAGATTTTCCGTGTACGTAAGACCTCAAGGCATGGGCTCGCCATGCTTGCTGCTTTTGACCAGTTGCCCCCGAAAACCCCACTGATTTCGTCCGATCATCTGTGTACTTTTTGGCTACTGTTTCGTGCTCTGATTTTCCTGCGTTAATCTAATTCTATCCATAATATATTGATTAGATGCAATTTTTTGACGGTGGAAGTCTAGTGTCAAGACGATCATCAAATTCAGGTAACATTCTTGTACAGTCCCGGGTCATCGAATTTGGACCACTATTTTCAGTATTTTACACGTTTTCCATAAAATTAAAACGCTTGTTCAAATTGAAATACATAATTTATTAGCTGATGCACACTACTTGCTAACATGATGCACTACTACTATATATAACATTGTTAATACATGTTAATATATTGTATTTCCACCCTTTGCTTTGGTGGCAGCTTGTATTCGACATGATCTGTATACATTGATCATATGCTTTATACTTTTATTATTTTCTTAAATATCTGTAATTCTTCTCAACTCAGATAATGTGGTTGGAGAGTTATGAACTAGTCTTTTGAGTAGGCTCCATTTTCTATGGCATTCACCTTTCACCTCTTGCGCTATCGATACTCGAACCTAATGTAATCCCTTGCACAGCTCTTAATTACTCATCCATATAATTTGATTATTATCACGATAGTAACATATAAATTGCTATTTATATATCATTATCAACGTATATAGTAATAATTTTACATGACCTAAGATAATTTTCCACATATAAAATAATGATATAGCCATAAAAGTGGTTTTCGTACGTGGTCTTAATTCGATGGGCAGGAACTGTACAATGTCCAGATGCAATTTCGATTACGAAAAAGTTTTGTGAGGGTTGACACTCGAGTACCAGGAAGCATATGCCAATTTTGATAAGAGGTGGGCTTTGAGGTTTAAAGTCGAACCTGTGAATGATTGGCTAACTTATATTGCTATTCTGATTGCTTCTCGTGCAGTTAGAGTTTAGCGTTACAATGTGATAATAATGCCACATTTCCTTAACCAGTTAAGTGTGTTTGACAACTATACCCGTCATGGAGATGTGGCAGAATTTTGTGTCATGACGACTATATCCGTCATGCGTAAAATTTTGTTACAATTTGATATTTAAATTGTAATTTTGGCGAAAACTAAATTATATTCGTAAATTGTTTAAAATGTTTAGAGGTCAACACGAAATGAAATAAACAAATAAAAAGTGTAAATGATTTGAGATGAATTCATAAATTCTTGAGAGCTAACTCATCATCGCTTGATTATTGCGACACACACTAGTGCGAGCTTTGCAAAAAGATCAGTTAAGGGGTAACACCACTCTAGAGCCCGAAAAAGAGGCCTAACTTTGACAATTTATTTTGGAAGAACGACAAACGGAAAAGAATTTCTTTTCAGAGGGTTTCTTTAACGCATATTGAACTACGACAAAATAATTTTTTATTATTATTTTTGTATAAAATGGAGGTGACAGAGCCGATCGGCGGAAACAGCTTTTGTGAAAACACTCCCACGGGAGGACGGATTTCTCGTTATGTATGAGTCGTGGGATAAAAAATCAAAAAAATTTAGAATCTGTATACCATTGGCTTTGGAAGTACATAGGGGTTTTTGATTAATCAATTTTTGTGGAAGTTATGCGTTTTTTACGGAATGAATCGACTTTTTGCATGAAAAATGAGCACTAAATTGTTTATAAAAAAAAAAAGTTTACATTCAATCAAAAAATGGCTACGTACTTCCAAAGATAATATTATTGTGAAGCTACACTAACAATTTCAATTCAATCCATGCAATAGTCACCGAGAAATCCGTCCTCCCATTATGAAAAAACTGATTTCGAGAAAAACGCGTTTGAAGTTTTATGAACATTTTAATCCTTAAATTCTCTGTTCACCGCTAATCTGCAATGCCTATACTATAGGTTTTATTGTAAATGTAACTTTAAGTGTAATAGAGATTTGCTGTGATACTTGCACATCTATACGTCGCGGCGTCTAACGAAATTCTGCCACGAACACGCGTGCAGGTTTCGACACGTCCAAGAAACAAACGATGATCGCTTCGACGCAAAATTCCGTTGAACACGCAAAAATCGTTACTACTTCACGAAATACGTTACTCTAACTATCATACAATGTATGTTTACTTACAACTATGTTACACTCCCTACAATACCATACATTTGGCTATCCAGATCAGTGTTTGCCACCTTCTCCAACTTTCTGGATACTTCTGTTTGTTTTGTAGGTAACAAGTAAACTTATTATTTTAAATGATAACAATAATACGAAAGCGATGAATTGCAACATACCGCGCGAGTACTCAGTCCGCGCTCTGAAGTGCTGCGGCAAAATTGATAATTGAACCATTTAAAATTTGTTTTCCACTATAAATCAAACGGTATTCTGTTCTCAAGACCCTAAAGTATTGTTCTAGCAAAAAAAAAATCGACTTTTTGAAAATCCTAAAGAGGTGTTACTCCTTAACTGGTTAATGTATGGTTCCAACTTTGACGTCTTATGTCTCAGAAATTAGACGTATCTTAAACGTGAAACTTTTTTTTTAATGGGATATCATATGCTATCATTTGACATATGAATTAATTTTAAAATGGGTTGTTTTTGTGTACCTTTTCATCTAATGCATTCTAACGAATGAATCTCGTATGTTCCTAATGAATAATCAACGAGTACTGACGATTACTCAAATTTTAGAAAAAGCCGGCCACAATTATTCATATATCGTATGACAACTAATGGAAAGTAACATATGTTATGAAAAGGGTGAAGAAATGGTTCCTACGTAATCTGAGGCATGGACTGCCAGAATTTCGTTGATGCTTACAGTTTCACATATTTGCATAAACTCGAGAATGCTTTGCATGTATACAGAAGTGAATGTAACCGTTGGCTTTACACGATTTGGGCTAAACTTCACAGGGCAAGAAATTACTATGTTCAAGAGAATACCTACGATTCCACATTCCTTTGTAAGATCTAACACGGTCGAAAAACAGAATTCCCTTACGCCAAATTTCAATATCATCTTTGGAGCGTTTCCTTCAGGAAGAATAAAATTTACCGTTGGCACGTTGTCCTAGCTTGGCTTCTGGCCATATTGATTAAAGCTTGGTCTAGCAAATGCAATAATTCTTCATAAACGGTTTACAACGTCTCGCAGGATGTTTTGGAATAAAACTGCTGATAGGACTCGAGTAGAAAACTTGTACAAGAAACTGAGATACTCAAATACTAAATTATCAGATAATGCAACATAGAAAATAATAATGCATTTGAATACTACTGAGGATAGTATGGGGTCATTGACACTTTACTATAAGTTTTTGTTAAAGAAATAAGTAATTAGAGGACATGGGTGGAAAAATAATATATCTAATATTTCTGTTTTTGAAGATTCTTTTTTGAAAGTTTAAAAAGATGTACTTTTTTATACAAAAAAAATGACAATTTATTTGGATTGATAGAAGAACGCAAATTACATTATAATTAAATTGTAAACGGTATAAAAATCATAGTCATTTTATCATAATTTTAATGATATATTAATTAATTTATTCATAATCAGTGATAGTGAATTAAATTATCTAAAATTATCTTAAAACTTTCATTTAAGTGCATACGTTATTACTTGTTCGTAGGTGGTCTATATCATTTTTTTATAAATACTGTACTTAAATATTATTAAACAAATAATTGTATTTAGAACTGTTACCATAATAGAAAGTCAATATACATATCTGAATCTGACTAATATTTATATCTGTTCCATAACATAAATGTTATTTGTACACAAATATAAATAATAACAAATTAAATTTATGAAAATATATTATACTCATATTTTTTGTATAAATATTACTTCAAGACTGAGAGTATTATGATATAAATAATATAAAAAAAAATAATGCCAACAAATTTTAGCTTTTATTACACAATGTAAAAAATGCGCAATAAAAAATATTTACAGACATTCACGTACAAATGAATCTGAAAATCGTTTTCCTCCATCATCACAATTTAAAGGAAAAATGCAATTTTCACCTTTAATTATTTTTTATTTGAAAATCAATCAGCGAAAGTATTAGAATTCCTTTGTGAAAAAAAATCGTCAATAAAAATGTAAAATTATATTTACCATGGGATAAATGAAATATTGAAATAATAAATTTACTGAAGAGGGCGCTTTCCACGTCGGACAAGAGCTATCGATTCATTCCTCTTCAATTAAATATTTGTTTTCCTACAGACTGTTTGATCAATAAATAAATGTCGCATCGAAACGCTAGATTATATTCAAATAAATATTTGAAAAACCAACAGTAAGTAAATACCGTATCGTAAATACAATGTCGTATGTAATTATATGTGTATACTGTAATTGAATAATTTATGGATAAGTAAGGAAAAAATGAAATGTACATGTCTGGGTCATTATACGAAATAGAAAAACAGGAAATTTTATTCGGTTTTATATATTACGATGAAGTAGTTATTTTATTTTTACAGTGCTCAAAAATTGAGAGGTTTGAATTTTTAAAAACTTTTGGATGAAAGTGCTTAGAAATTCGAAAATTTAGGAACATGAGAATTTGAGAGATTGAAAATTTGGAAATTTGAAAATTCGAACAATTAAAACTTTGAGGAACTTCGAATCTGAAAATTTTGGAATCTGAGAATTTAAACATTTGAAGATTTGAAGATTCGAAGATTTGAAGATTGGAAAATTTCGAAATCTGCAACTTTTTGAATTCCAGAATAAAAAATAGTACAATGTTCTCCAAATTTCTTCGTGTGAAACTCAACACTTGAAAATAAAATACTCCACAAATTGTATACAAATTATTTCAAATTACATAGCTGAAATAAAAATTTGAAAACAATTTACTTGAACGCAAACTAAAAGAAGTTTTCGTATATTGTTCTTAAAATAAAAATAATACTACATAAAACTATCAAAGAAATATTTTATATTTACAACTAAAATGTTTCAAAAAATGTGTCCAACTCTGATCGATATTTATTTGTCGAAAACGTTATCGATAACAGAAGTTCTATTTCAGGCCTGCTGAAGGCAACTGATGTTGAAAAGCACAGAAATTTTGTGGCCAATCCGATAATTTAAGGGAGTCGAGGAAAATAAATGGAGGCAAAAAGTAAGAATTTTGCTAGCATTCGATATCGTCTAAGAAAGCCAATTGACAGGAGAAGATTAATGCCATTCCGGAATTGCTCGATTCTTCGGACAAACGAATAATTTCCGCAGAGACGTCATATTGGTCGACTGCTTTTGATAAAGTACCACCTTCTCTGCTTTTTGGTGTCACGTTTTGCTCTTTCAACGTTCTATTTTTACCAACTCGAACCGGGCTACGATTCTCTCGTTAAAAGTGCAACGAGAAACTAAGTGACAATATATCTGACGACAGACTGACATTATCGTTTCAGTCGAAACAAGAGAAATAAAAATATGAAGTATTTAAATCAAGTCTGATTTGACGACTAATTGTTATTCGACAACGGTTTTTATATGTTAATGAAGCTTCATATGCGTTTATCTTGACTTAAAAGATTGGAAAAAGTGTCGATCGATGAATCTTGTATAAATATTTGAAACAGGAATGATAATTTAACGTCTTCAAAAACGTTTGAAAACAAATAATGATTTATTATTATCGCATTTTGATGTCTTTTATTTTATGGAGTAGTTCATATATTACTTTATATAATTTAATAAATAAAATGAACACACGTAATGTTGATATTATGATGGTTATTTTAAAATTACAAGTGTAAAGGTGATCGTCATCATTATTAAATTGATGTAATGTTTTTGTTATCATTTTTATTCTTCAAATTTAATGTATGGCGTTAATATTCATGTATTATCACTTACACGTCGCTTTAAATAATACGGGCAAATATTCATATTTATTCAAAAATTTTAAGCGTAATTTATTTATATTACTTTACACAAATTTTTCCCCTCCCATTTTACATTGACTTATTGATTATAACATTTTGTCATTACATAGTTGTGCATAATTAATGAAATAGCTTCAATTATTCATAACTTTTAGTGAAACGAATTTAAAAAGAAATTAATAATATTAACCAAAGAAGAAGAAAATATTTTTTGATTTATAAATGACTACTTACAGTCTAGACAGTTCACTTTCTAATAATATCTATATTAACAAAATTTATATTATATAAAATAAGCTATTCCATTAAAAGTTTTAAGAAGCACTAGAGTGCAAAATTTCATATTCGCAGGATATGGCACATGGCTAAATAATTTGAAAAAATTACCGCATAATGGGGTAGAACAGTACAAAATAAAACAAATAATTTCGTAAGTCGAAAAACTACTAATCTTCATCGAAAAATAACAGAATATAACATTACACGCTATTGTAAATAATATGCGTGCAAATATTTTAATAGAAATCTATTAATAAACTTCAAATTTTTTGGTGTTACGTATAAATTATTTCTGCTTGCAGCACAAAACAATTCATTTTTCTTGTTATCACATACATTTATTTTCTTTTTAGGCCTTTTAATTATGTACCATGTAAGCTTATTTTAATAACATTTATAACGTGTAATTATTATAACATACATATATCCATTATCTTTTCCTCCCATTAGCTTATGCATTGTACAAATATAATTATGTAATTTTTACAAATCATCAGCTATTTTAATATCAATAGTTAACAAAATATATCAACCGTTAAAGTTTCAACAGGATTATAACAAAAAACAATCAATGATATCAAACAAAAAGCAAGGTATTAAATATATTATAATTTATAAGCGATTATGTGGACACCCTCTGCTCGACTATCATATACATTAATAAAACCTAAAAATTGTACGGTGTTGTTTAATTTCTCAAAATTTCATTAGAATATTTAATATCGAACCAAAATTACACGCTTCCAAACGGTGCGAGACCGTTTTGTCTCACATGCCGCCTGTTTTCTAACGTTAAAATATAGTATGTTCAGAAGAAATCGAGTTGTATCTCAAGTTGAATCAATACCATACTTTGTACGTGCTTTAGAAGCGATAAAAACGTGGTCTTACAGTTGATTGGTTAACAGAGATACGTTTAGCAAGGTCTCGCTGCAGCATTCGCTCAACTTTATTATGGTTGACAGTAGTCGCTGACCAATGTTCGGTAGACGCTCCATTTATATCAGTAGTAAGACTCGGCGCAAAGTCAGCCTCACGTAGACCCACAAGTGCTAAAATACGCATCGCAATGCTGTACGCGTGCCGAGAATATTTTTAAGGGAACATATCCTCCACTAGAACTTCGAGAAACTTTTTGTTACCAATTTTTGGTAAAAACAACGACTATTCTTGCGTCCAGCACAGTTGCTACTAAATCATACCAGCCTGAATCGATCACTCTTTGACGATGATATTTGACATTTTGTTCCTGAAGCAGCACAGAGTCATATTATGGTCGTTTTTTTGCTGATCTTGAATTTATTTATAAAATATTGACCTTTTCACCTTGTGATCTTCGCCTATTTGCAGAAATACCGACTGTACTTTCGAATTTATACCTGCAACACTGTTTGTCCTATTTAAATTCATCGTCATTCTTATCTTAATCAGGACGAACTTCCCTACTGTATCCCTATTGCAATATTTAGTATTTTCGTTATTTGAAGTATTAATTTTGTGATATTGAAGGTTATAAACAGATATTAATTGTTCGAATTTCTTCTGAGAAGGAATGTTGTTTTTAAATTAGAAAAAGATATGAGTATGTTACTTCAAGTTTTGCTTTTATATTGAAATCTTTGTTACACCTTTTCTAATTAATATCATACGAAACTGTTGAAAAATTGTATTGCATTAATGCACGTTTACACAAAATACTTATCTTATGCATTTGTTACATGTTATATAGTGTGAAACTCCAGTCATCTATATTGAAATTGTAAATCAGATTTTATGTATTTAAAAAAACCCCGGGAGAAGTAAAAATACATATACATAATAGAAGAAAAAATAGTAAATAAATTTACGCTACGATTCTAATATTTTTATTACTCATAATAAAGGGAGTTTTATTTAATTATCTAAATTTTCATAATGAAATAATAGTGATTTTGAAATGGTATTCAGAATTTTTGCCTTCATTATATGATCCTGATACAAGGTTTCTTTTATCCATTTTTTTTTTACTTTTAGTAACAGTAAAATATATTTGGACATTCACCTTATTTTAAATATTCTACACATTCACATTGTAAAGTAAAAATTATATTTTTATTCTGATGTTGCAACATTATGTGCTAAATAAATACATTGTTTTGTCGAAATCTCGTCAATGTGCCGAGATTCCGCACTTCAATTTGTTATTTTGACCTGTCTTGTTTTCAATGGGATGGAAGGAAGGGGTTTCGAATAAAATTACGCAATGTTGGGGACAATAAGAAGAATTTATTGCCCCAGAGAATGAAAAACCTGGCTTAGTCAAGTAAAAAAACCTCCTCGAAGAAATACAACAATTTGCAGTGAAAACGACGTATGTGTGTGTGTGTGTGTGCGATAATATCTCGCGTGAAGCGAGAGAAAGAGAAAGAAGGGGGGGGGGGGGGGGGGGGGGGGGGTCCAACTGCGGTGTTATAATTAGCTAGTGCTGGATTAGGAAATGTAAATAGGCGCTGGGCCGTAATAAGAAGCTGCCGCGCGGGGATTGCTTAGAAAAAGGGAATTCGCGTGCCGAAGACAGCGTGTTGTTGACGAGACCGCGCGAGATCTTCTCGAAGGTTCGAGAGAGACGGCGAGACGCTAGGACGTCGTGTCAGGAATTCCCGCATGTTTCCCGTGACTCGACACTCTTTCCTTTCGAGAAATAATATTAGATCAATTAACGCGTGAAAGGATGCGGCTGATCTACTGATCGTAGCTCGCACTGAACACTCAATTATACTCGCAATCGATACAACTAATCCGTGACGGACGATTATACGTAAGAGATAGCTGTTGATCTTTCGATTGCCTATTAGCAACTAATTTTTCCGGCGCGTGCCGTACCGGCTTCGCTTTCCGCGCGACCCCCCGCGCCTCCGCGGAGTAGCCCTAACGGTCACGAAGGTCCCCGAACCAAAACGATCCCGGACGAACCTGTCGATTCGCGAATCGTAACGGACAAGCTCGAACCTGTCGTTTCTCGAATTATCCGGTATAAACTGGATTTTAGCTATAGGCGCACGTGTTCTCGATCAACAACACGTGCTTGTTTATGCGACGCAATTTCGGGCTACGTGTTTCCCCCTTTTTCTTGGAATTCGACTCGACAGAGGTACATTATATTTATATAATACACTAATGGAATATGTCAGTTACATATACTGAAACTCTTTTTCCGTAGCGAATACGCATGGAACACGGAAAAGGAATTGATCCCAGCTTTTATTTTCGACGAAAGTACCGAGTTTTTCGTTCTGCAGTGATCAGTCGTAAAACAGAACACGAATTTACCTACGTCGACAATATGAAAGAATCTCGGGAGCCAATCGTAAGCACACTCAGCAATACTTCACAGAAGAAATCAATAGGTTTTGATTCGATGTAACTCGCAATCCTCTTCCTAAAGCTTTACATACATGCACTTGAGAATTTAAAAATTATGCAACATGTTCTGATTGTATACTTTCCCACTTTTTAAATAGTATACAATAAATATGTGATATCTGCGAATCTCTCGGGTCTGAACTTTCGTTCATATCATATACATATGTAGATTGTACACTGATTAATGTTTAGCCGACCGTGAGAGAAGATCGAACGTAAACAAACAATAACATACAGGTGGGATATTAATACAAGAATAAAACTGTTTCTATTGATATTGTTGTTACGAAATTTTTACCAATAGATTGTTTATCTTCTTCCGATTAAAATGAATCCAAACATGACGTGATTCGGGACATATTTGCTTGCAATTTATAAGTTTCACTTATACCGAACACTTTGCTCGAATAAATTATCTGAAGTAAATATTTTTCAAATTACGTCGTGTTTGATTTCATTTTATTCAGGAAAATGTCACAAATATGCTAGTGAAGGTTTCATAAAAAAAAAAATAAGGAAGTTTTACATTTGCATTGGTATTGTCTCACGAATAAATGTATACGAACCAGTCCACGTTACATTTCTCGGCTTATATTTATAAATCTCGAGGGGTCATCCTCAACCTAATCCGCGCTCCGAAATTATCAGAATCGTTGTAAACGTAAACCTATCATTAGTGCCCGTGTCACGACGCATAATCGAGAAAACTATCGAATAACGTTATGCGATTAAATTCTATGCTCAGCTGAATAAAAGCCTCGCTGAAACCAACCAAACGATTAAGGAGGCATACGGAAAATCTGCTCTTTCCTATTCTCAAGTTTCCAGGTGGTTGAATTTATTCAAGAACGGTAGAGAAAACGTGAAGGATGACTTCCGCTCTGGACGGCGGATAAGCACCAGAATTGACGAAAATGATTCCCGTGTTCAGAAAACATTTACTAAGACACTATTAACTTCTTAACAATGATCAACGAATGAGTGTTCGAATGATTGCAGATCGAAAAGAGATTGCCACTACGTGCTGCACCAGGACAACGCTCCCAGTCACACCACCTTGCGCGTTGAAGAATTCTTAGCCAAGCATAGCTTGGTAACATTACCACAGCCCCCTTACAGTCCTAACATGGCTCCGGTAGATTTCTTCCTGTTCCAGAGGATCAAGTCTGTCTTCAAAGTAATGCATTTTGGAACCGTAGAAGCGATTTAAACCGCCGTGACGAAAGCATTAAACGAGGTTCGCATTAACGCCATCCGGGATGCGTACCGTGCATGGAAAAGTCGCTGGTAAAAGTGTGTTGAATGTCAAGGAGAGTACTTTGAAGAATTTTAAAGGTTTATATCAATAACATAAATAAATTTCTTTTTACGTATCTAATTGCATTACTTTCCGGACAAACCATGTACATATGTGTACATAAATTGTTAATTTTATGCATTTTTTACTCTCACATGTTGACCCAATAGTTAAACAATCAGAAATTTTCATTTTCAATTTTGTTAAAGTGACATTATTCTGTCGGTTGACTATCTCATATTTCGTGAATGTTATGCATAAGTGAATAATTTAATTTTATGTAGAATAAGTTATGTTTGTACCGGTACATTACATGATATCATTGGCCATCTCTTTAACAAAAGTTCTCATGTACCCTTATTGAATTTACATTTTAATTTGTTACGTCCGTTGGCTCTTGGTATATTGCATTACTCCTTTCAAAGACGAAAGTGTACCTCATTTGCATTGACGTCGTTTGAGTTTCGTTGAATTTACATCCTTTAAGTGAAAAGAGGGTAGATTCAAGAAATGAGAATATGGATTTTCTTTCCCTGTTGGTCTAAGTATGCAAAAGTAATATTATTTTTCTAGCAAATTTTCTTGATTACCGCAGTTATGGGTACAGTTTGTTCAAAATTAAAAAGCAATAGCAATTCATCAGAATACACTCAGAAACTCAATAATTTCATAATTTTTTAAAAAGATTTAGTTTATACGTTTCGAATAAATTTATAAATCAACGAACCTAGTAAATTTTCGCGTTACTTTCACGATTTATATGCAAAGTGATACACATTACGCTGTTTGCGAACGAATACAGAAAATATAATTTAGGTGGAAATTGATGGCATGGAAAAAAAGAAATAAAGTTTATTATCAAAAGCTGGTTAGCTGCAAAGGAAGGTGGAGTAAGATAAAAACGAAAATAAATACAACCTTTTTATTTCTTTTGGAAAAGAAGTGAGATTGTACATGATAAGCATATAATTACACATATAAAAACAGTTTTAACCGTAGATACAATAGTCGTATCTTTTATCTAGAGAATTTGTAAGTGTTAGCTGTGTGGTCTGATCGTATAAGATAGCGTTCAATCTAAGACTAACCTAACTCTAATAAAAACTAAATTTCTATGTTAATTTAATGAACACAATCTTAACTGTTGAATAATTCAACTTTTCAATAATTAATGCAAACTTCATCTCACCATTTTTAACACTTACAACACTGTTCAGTCTTCTAAAAGATTTGTATATAATTAAAACATTCTGTGATCAAACTGCTTTGTCTGATTTTTTAACATAATTCCATAGTATTTGAAATTCTGGTAATTCTGAAGTACATTCATTATAAAAGAAAATAAATTATTCTGGTAAATATGACAGCCTCACCTCACGAACGTTACATAATTAACTAATATAAAATAATGAACAAAATAATTTAAATCTTTATGTGACATTTAATTGTGCACCTTTGCAATCATCGAACTTCACTCTTCATGCGACAATAACCTTTATTGAAGTTTCTATTTATTAACGAAATTATACATTTATTAAACCCGCAAAAATGACAGATATTGTTAGATTTCTTATTTTAAATTTCTTAGAATCATTATATGTATTACGTACTTTATGTATCATCCCTAATTTATTTATTTTTATTATAGTATTGTTGAAGGTGAGGAGATCCGTGGTCGAAAAGTGACGTAATAAATTATATACAGAACGAGCAAAATATTTATTTAAGAACGATTACAAAACGAACAATTTAATTACGTGAGGAAAAGCAAAGAATAAAATTGAATCGAAACATGCGAACATAAGAAGAAATGTTAATGGTGATTAATTCCATTAGATGGAGACAAATATTAATTCGTGTATCGTTTTATCACCAATAAGTATAGCAATGATGCTAATATTTTATGAGCTACACTTATGAAGATTGGATTTCGTTTTAACTTCCTACTGTTTTAATTAGTGTTTGTTTTGTTATGCTGAATGTGAATACCGACCGATGCACAGAGATGCGAAAACAATAAAAACCAGCATGTGTTGAAGAAGCAAAAAATTGCACAACCCATCTTTCCCCGTCTCCCTTAATTAATTTACAGTGTCAATTACTAGCGAAAATTTTATACTGTAGCAAGATAATGCAAGCTTGCACACAGGGTAGCGTGTGAAAGACTATTTTAATTAAAAAGGAGTAGATGTTTTAAAGTGGCCAGCGAAATCACCGGATCTATAATAGAAGTATAATAGAAAATTATTAACGAAAGCTTTATCCGAAAAAGAAGGACAACTTTAAAGTGTTAAAGGCTTGAAAATCTGTGTTGAATATAAATGACCATAAATGATCCATGAATATATTAAAGAATTGTGTAAATTACCTTTAAAAGATGTGATAGGGTTTTCACTGAATTAAGCGGAATATGTACGAGGTGTGACACAAAAGTAACGAGACTAGTCCAATAAATCATTGTACCTGCAGAATCAGTTCTCTGTGACATTATCACCTTCAAAGTAGTCCCCTTCAGCATTCACACACTTATGCATTCGGCGCTGCTATTGCTGGTAACAATTCTGGAACGAGGTTTTTGGAAGTCCTTTCGGACGATTCTCCGTTTTTGCCTGAAACTCTTCAACTGAGGTGAAATGGGTTCCCTTTAAGCAAAATTTAACTTTAGGAAATAAAAAAAAGTCGCATGAAGCCAAATCAGGCGAATAAGGAGGATTCCCTATCACAATAATAATTTTGCTGGTCAGAAACTGCTTGACAGATAGTGCCGTGTGAGCGGGTGCTTTGTCCCGGAGCAACAGCCATCCATCGCTTCACAACTGTGGCCTTTTTTTCCTAATTTTTTCACGAAGTCTTTTTAGTATTTCAATGTAATAGTGTTAGTTAACAGTCTGACCACTGGGAAACCACTCAATCATTACAATTCCATTAATGTCGAATTTTGATTTTGACATGCGTTCTTTTTTGGATTTTGGGGATCCTGAAGACTTCCATTGCATCGACTGGCGTTTACTTTGTGAGTCATAGCTAAAAATACATGTCTCATCACATGTTACAACAGATTTTAACAAATTTTACAAGAAACTTGATGTTTATTCGCTGTTCGGTTTTTACGTTAGACATTTTTCCGGCAGAATGCAGTTGCACGTGTTCACTAAATAACGCAATATTTCCAAATGGTATGACCGATTCAATCGAAATTGGCAACATGGATAGAGGAGGTATGTGGGATGATGCCACAAAAACAATTGCTGCTAATTCCATTGTTTTTTCTAGTTACAGACCTAGTCTCGTTACTTTTGTGTCACACCTCGTATTATGTATATAAATTCAGAATGACCTTTACTGAATTTTAACATATAGAGTTCTTTTTACATATAAAATAAAGAATAATTTCTTTTTATATATTTGTAGCAAATTTATAGTGTATATTTTATTAATTGGATCTGTTGATTGATATGATGTTGACTTTGATTGGAAATACGATGTTATTTCATGTAAAAGTGATCGAATAATACGTTATTGCAATGAAATACAATTTTCAAACTTCAATTCACAATTATTCACTGAACGGTAATAAAAAAATAGCAGAAATATTTTGCATGCAATGCCAGTAATAATGCAAGTATTTTAGTTGTATTAATTTTATTATAGTTATACTAAATTTTGATAACAACTTGAAATAATTCAATAATAATAATCTTATAAAAATGCACTATCGATTAAGCTTAAATAATTTAATAAAGTTATTAAAAGTTGCATGTATATTTTTCTTTTAAAAGAAAAATTAATTAAAAAATAAAAAAGAATTTACAAAATGGGACAACAATTTACATTATTATTCAACACGTTAGACTTCTCTAGAGAAAATGGCGAGAAAAGATTCCACAAGTCGGTAGTATGGATAAAAATATTAATGCTAATACATACATAATGCATGCAAATTCTGAGAACTTCTATTTTAAAGGTGTTAATATTAGATTTAAAAGATTAAAAAAGAAAATAATATGGAAATTAGTGTCGAGACGATTTCGAGTAATATTATTTTTAAATAAGTAGTGACTATCAAATACGATACTAAATATTTTTATATTAAAATCAAATATATGATTGTATAATACATTTATTGTATTTATTTATTATTGATTACACGAATAAAGTTATTCTATATTTTCTGTAAAATACATTAATTATATTTAATTATTGATTTCGTTAATATAGTTACTGCGTAAAAAAATTTTGATAAATATAATACATTTATTATATCTATTTATTGTATATATCAATGTAGTTGTTATGTTATGTTATTCAAGAAGGTCATTTTTATAAGCACATGACATTTAATTTACATGTCAACACTAATCTTGTTCAACAAATATAATGGTCTTGAAGTTTAATTTTAGAATATCGTATTATATTTACAAATATAACTTGTAAATATACGGCAAAGAAATAACTTAATGTAATCCATTATATAATACATTTATTACATTTTATTAGTTTATTTTAAAGGTTAGTGATTGAATAACAATTACTTAACTCTAAAACTATCAACGTTAAATGTACACTTATTTTTAACTGAAAATAAAATTTAAATATCGAATCAGCTAACATACATAATTATTTTTAGCTCTAAAGAATATTTTCGACAAAATTTTGTAATGTAAAATTTAAAATCTGAAACCAGTTATTTTCACTGCTTAATAGCTGTCGCATTAATTTTACTGATATCGAGGTACATATATTTAATACATGATTCCAGCTAAATAATCTGTTGATAAGTAATTAAAACCGATGACCCATGCCTGGAATGTCCAATGACTCTTGACTATCTCACCGCAAGCGTTGTAGCCAGCTATTCCATATGCGTGAGTTGTATCTACCAATTAGCGGAATAATCTCGTTGTTTAGATCGATTGAGGCTACCTATCGACAAATCTGACCATCCTGTCGTGCTTACAGCTGATAAACTTAAGCAAAATGGCGGTCTCCTGGAAATACGATATCAATTTCCAATCTCCTTTGCTGCCGCTCTTCTTCCGCTTACGAAATTTACGACTGCGTTCGCATATTTCATCTATTCTCAACGACATTTAGGGTAATGTTAGCGTAAGCACTTCCGAATACTTTGAGTTATTACTGTTATTTAAAAAAACACTGTGATTTAAAAACGTTCGTTTATTTACTGATGTATATATGTCCACATACGTTACTATCTATGCACGTTCACATAATTTTGAATCGACTAAGCAAGCACATACTTGTGAAATACTTAACAGAAAGTTTATGTAATTGTTTGATGAACTTATATACACATTAAGCATGTTAGAAACATATAAGCATTTTCATAAGATTAATATTTTGAGTTCACAAGTTAAAGACTTACTAATTGTTCATCATTAAATTACGAAGATTCGACCTTAGAAACATATCAGAAATACTACATGTATAAATATTTTTATATGTTTAAAATTTTAAATTCACAGGTTTATGAATTACTTGATCATCAATACCGAAGACTCAACTGTAAATCTATTTGGCAATTACAATCTTATTATTTCCCATATGGCCGCCTGGAAATTGTTGTTGTGAAACGAGTTCTTTAACACGTTCACGCCGGGCGAATATTTACATTTTTCTTCGTGGAGCGAGGCGACATTGTTACTCCTTCGAAGCTTCGAACGCGCTAAATACGAGATCAAAACAGTTTTGACATTGAGTTTTCGAAACGCATATTTCTTGCATCAAGTGTAAAGGTAGGTAAAATTATCTTTTCTTCTACAGAGGCGGTTAGCACTTTTCCTTTTTAAATTTTTCACAGAGAAATCGAAGGATGTGAAATAGAAAAGAAAAAACGGTCAAGAAAACACACACATTTTCTACAATCGTTCAATGGGGCTACCAGAAAAACAAGAAAACGATGTAAAGAATGTTACAAACAATTATCGAAAATACAAGGTAGATTATACGCCGCGAAAAAAAGTAAAAAAGTAAGAACATATTGTAAAAGTTGTAAGGGCCAGCCCGCATTATGTTCAGAATGTTTTAAAAAGTTGCATGCTTATAAATAAATAATTGTTATCAATTTAAAATATTGAATGTTACTGCTTATAATACTCAATTTTTGTTTATAATGTTGACAAAAAATAAAATAAACTTATTTTTTGAAAACCTATCAGTGATGCACGTCGCCCCACGGGACAATTAAGTGTGACGCACCGGTGGGTCACGCCGCCCCTCAGAACAGTCAAGCGTGCCCAACCGGTGGGTCACCCCGGAGTGAACGTGTTAAATTTGTTAATTTAAATGCTGCTTCACAATACAGTTGTGGCACATATGCCGCTATTTCTCCCATTTTCTATGTCTGTTCTGTTTTCTAAAGTCCTTTTTTCTGTTTTCTATCTTTAATTATATGTTCACTAATTTTTCAAACTTTCAGCAGGGTCTCTGCGGGGTCTAGATAGTGTCAGCTCTTAGGTTCTTGCAAACCTTCACTTTCCTCTTTATGACTCTTTTCCGCTGCGTATGTCCTTATCCGAATTTTTCAACGGTTTCCAAGTTTCCCTCTCTCAATTTTCTCTCTCTATCTTCTCTTTTTTTAATGAGTTGTCGAGGAGGAGGTTTGACCAGCGCTTGGACAGTCACGAGTTTTTACCGAGTCAACATTGCGCCTTCGTACACGTAACATAAAAATAAACACTGTGTTGAAGAACGGAACGTTCATGTAAAATATACCTTCCTCCCACGTAATTATCGTTAAAGAATTTCTTGTAACATGTACATCCGAATTCTCGAACCTTCATAAACATTTTTACCATTTATTTTCTACCTTCAATTTAGTAAATAAATTATATGTTCTTAACTTTTCCACTTCCTGTAGAAAAACACTATTGCTACACAAAGCAATGCCACAATTTAATTTAATCTTTCCTCTAAATGGTTGTAAAACTTCAGAACACGTTAAGGTTTCATTATATTTATTTTTGTGTAGTTCACCACGTAAATATTGCTAACATGACCTGTAAATTATGGTAACAAAAAATATTATTAACGTATATGATCTCTAGAATTATTTATTCTTTTGATTAGCTGCTTTTTCTTTCCGACATGAACGTGCCTAAACTTTGATCTCATCTTTGCATGAAATATTAAGCATTGCTCATGAACAGCTGAAAAATTACTGAAAGGGAGAAATGATTGTGACTCGGAAACACGGTTAGATAGTGCAAGCGTTTATGCGAACTTTATTTTTATTATTTACGTGTGGTGCCTTCACCACTGATGCGATGCCTACATATTATGGTACACGTTGTATGTCATGGAACGTTACTGCAAACTGTATCCATGTTATAGGTAGTTGTATAGTGTTCATACATATGTATGTAAAACTGAATGCATCTATGTATGAGAAGTCTTGTATTTTCGAACGATAACCACATCGCACGATGTCCATGATGATGTAACTATTAGCATGAAAAAAAACAATGCTGCCCCGTTGTTATCGATTTTCGTGAGATGAATACAAATTTGCGAACCATTTGTTTTTCAACTACCGTCAGTTTTTGGCAAATTTTATTTTGCTTTTATATCAAAGGCTTTTTATTTTGAAATGGAAAAATAACGTATTGTCGTAGAGGAAATAATTATTTCACATTTGTATAGTGGATTTGTTGAGAATGTATATTTGTTAGTGTATACAATTGCAGTAATGAACAGAACGATCGGACATCATATATTTTTGCGTGTATTATAAAATTGTATAGAATTTCATTTTAATTAACGAAATATATTAATTTTATCAAAGTTCATTAGCTCATTGTTTTGATGAAATCTGATAAGCAAGCATCATAAAAGATTCGTACTGAGAATAAAATTTCAAACAATACATGTACTCATATCATTTTTAATTCAGGCACAAACAATGAGAACGAAAAAAGCATAAATAAAAACAAAATATGAATTTGTTTATCATTTTCATCATTGTAAAACTCAATTTCAGCTTAAGCTGGTACTTATTGTTAGTCCAAAATACTTTTAAATCAGAAAAGTATGCATTACTACACTAGACATTATTTACACGCGAAACATTCCACAAATGCTTATACATTAAGAAAAGTAAATGAGACTACAAACTACAAACTTTGTAATTGAAGTATAAATGAAAATGAACTCCCATCGAGAAGTGGTCACCCAGATAGAAATTTGTACGTTCAGCCGGTATTTTTCAAAATAGGCAAAGATCATAAAGTACAAAGTCAGTATTTTATAAATAAATTCAAGATAAAAAATTCAAGGTAAAAAGATGATAAAAATACGCCTCCGTGCTTGTTTAGAAACCAAATGTTAAATGTCAACGTCAAAGAGTGATCGATTCAGGCTGGTATGATATAGTAGCATCTGCGCCGGACGTAAGAATAGTCGTTGTTTTTAACAAAAATTGGTAACAAAAAGTTTCTCGAAGTTCTAGTGGAGGATATGTTCCCCTAAAAATATTCTCGGCACGCGAACGGCATTGCGATGCGTATTTTAGCACCTGTGGGTCTACGTGAGGCTGACTTTACGCCGAGTCTTACTACTGATACAAATGGAGCGTCTACCGAACATTGGTCAGCGACTACTGTCAACCATAATAAAGTTGAGCGAATGCTGCAGCGGGACCTTGCTAAACGTATCTCTGTTAACCAGTCAACTGTAAGACCACGTTTTTATCGCTTCTAAAGCACATACAAAGTATGGTATTGATTCAACTTGAAATACGACTCGATTTCTTCTGAACATACTATATTTTAACGTTAGAAAACAGGCGGCATGTGAGACAAAACGGTCTCGCACCGTTTGGAAGAGTGTAATTTTGGTTCGATATTAAGTATTCTAATGAAATTTTGAGAAATTAAACAACACCGTACAATTTTTAGGTTTTATTAATGTATATAATAGTCGAGCAGAGGGTGTCCACATAATCGCTTATAAATTATAATATATTTAATACCTTGCTTTTTGTTTGATATCCTTGATTGTTTTTTGTTATAATCCTGTGAAACCTTAGCGGTTGAGATATTTTGTTAACTATTGATATTAAAATAGCTGATGATTTGTAAAAATTACATAATTATATTTGTACAATGCATAAGCTAATGAGAGGAAAAGATAATGGATATATGTATGTTATAATAATTAGATGTTATAAATATTATAGAAGTAAGCTTACGTGGTACATAAGCAAAAGGCCTAAGAAGAAATTAAATACACATGATAATAACAAGAACGAATTGTTTTGTGTTACAGGTAGAATTAATTTATACGTAAGATCAACAAATTTGAAGTTTGTTTATAGATTTCTATTAAAGTATTTACACACGTATTTTTTACAATAGCGTGTAATATTATATTTTGTTATTTTCGAGGAAGATTATTAGTTTTTCGATTTACGAAATCACTTGTTTTATTTTGTCTTGTTCTATTCCATTATACGATGATTTTTTCAAATTACTTACCTATACGGCATATTGTGCGGATATGAAACTTTGCAGTGTAGTGCTTCGTAAAACTTTTAATGGAATAGCTTAATTCATATAACATATAAATTTTATTAATGTAGATATTATTAGAGGGTGAACTGTATAGACTGTAGGTAATCATTTATAAATTAAAAAATATTTAATATCTTCTTCTTTGGTTAATATTATTAATTTCTTTTTAAATTCGTTTTACTATAAGTTGTGAATAATTGAAGCTGTTTCATTAATTATGCACAACTATTCAATGGAAAAATGTTATGATCAATAAGTCGATGTAAAATGAGAGAGGAAAAATGTCAATAGAGCAATATAAATTAATTACGTTTAAAATTATTGAATAAATATGAATATTTGCCGATATATTACTTAAAGAGGCGTGTAATGTGATAATACAATTACTCGTATTTTAAAAGAAATATTTATTTAACTTACAATTCTTCGCTTAACTTACAAAGCGTCGAGTTTCGATCGCCGTCAGCTGGTTTTATCGCATTATGCAACGATTTTTTTAGGATCACTTAGCTATACAGTAAATCCTACGAATATAAAACTTTGCACGCTAGTGCTTTGTAAAGCTTTTAATGGGAAACGAATTAAAACTCCGAGGTGAATTGTTCCATCGGGTAAAGTTAGTTGCACCTCCGCCACGCAGTCTAGCAGGCTTCGTGACTTCTTTCCTGAAACGAATAAAACTTGAAAGAAACACTAACTTT
Source organism: Megachile rotundata (assembly GCF_050947335.1). Lineage (NCBI taxonomy): Eukaryota > Metazoa > Arthropoda > Insecta > Hymenoptera > Megachilidae > Megachile > Megachile rotundata. Next base: position 5,008,666 of record NC_134991.1, on the reverse strand, counting down.
CCACTTACTCAATTTATTAACAGGAAATGAAGCTGGATTGCCATTGTCGTTGCATTGAATTTTTCTTCGTGTACAAGAATTAATGGTGGTCAGTTGGTATTTGATTACGTACATGACGTATACATATAATATATTACGTATACTACGTATACGTTACAAATGTATATTATATATTACGTTCAATGTAATTAATAATTAACAGATGCAATTTATTATTAGCCTACATTTCATGAAAATACGTATCAAACAGTTTCAATATGAAAAAGAATTGATTTACAGTATTATTCGTAATGAAAACAGCCGAATAATAAAATTATAAATTAAATTACAGATTTATATGGCATAGCAAAGTGAGTAAGAGTAATAAATATAGTACATCAATTTTGCAGTAACAAAATATTATCTTCAAAACAGGTTAAGGTTTCAATGCAATAATGTTTCAAAAAGGTTTAGTTGTGTAAAATATTTTACAATCATAAAAAGGTGATTTTACTCTACGAGGTGTGACACAAAAGTAACGAGACTAGTCCAATAAATCATTGTACCTGCAGGATCAGTTCTCCGTGACATTATCACCTTCAAAGTAGTCCCCTTCAGCATTCACACACTTTTGCATTTGGTGCTGCCATTGCTGGTAACAATTCTGGAATGAGGTTTTTGGAAGTCCTTTTAGGAGATTCTCCGTTTCTGTCTGAACCTCTTTAACTTAGGTGAAATGGGTTCCCATTAAGCAAAATTTAACTTTAGGAAATAAAGAAAAGTCTCATGGAGCCAAATCAGGTGAATAAGGAGGATGCCCCCTCACAGTAATATTTTTACTGGTCAGAAACTACTTGGCAGACAGTGCCGTGTGAGCGGATGCATTGTCCTGGTGCAACGACCATCCATCGCTTCATAACTGTGGCCTTTCTTTCCAAATTTTTTCACTAAATCTTTTTAGGGCTTTAATGTAATAGTGTTGGTTAACAGTCTGACCACTGGGAAACCACTCAATCATTACAATTCCATTAATGTGGAATTTTGATTTTGACATGCGTGCTTTTTTGGATTTTGGGGATCCTGAAGACTTCTACTCCATTGACTGACGCTTACATTCTGGGTCATAGGTAAAAATCCAAGTCTCATCACATGTTACAAAAGATTTCAACAAATTTTACAAAAAACTTAATGTTTATATGCTGTTCGATTTTTACGTTAGACATTTTTCCGGCAGAATGCAGTTGCTCGTGTTCACTAAATAACGCAATACTTCCAAATGGTATGACCGATTCAATCGAAATTGGCAACATGGATAGAGGAGGTATGTGGGATGATGCCACAAAAAACAATTGCTGCCAATTCCATTGTTTTTTCAAGCTACAGACCTAGTCTCGTTACTTTTGTGTCACACCTCGTATTAACATGATTTCCATCTCTTTCTGTCCAAGTCAAATACGAATGTACTCTTTTTGAAGACAAAGATAAATATAGCTATTAAACTGAGTGCAGCTGGTCTATTAAAAAACAAGAATATCTGTAACCCAGAGACGCAAGACAAGATCAGATAAAGCAAACACTTTTACAAAACCTTTTCACTATTTATGTGCGCTGGATTGCAGGAGTTATGACCACATGATATCGTACATCAAAGCAGGGAAAAACAACGTAACATACACAACTAAGAAGAAAGTATAAAAGAAATATGGAAGGAACTGATGAATGCAGTTGACTTGGACATCCAAGGCCGATGATATAAGACGGTCATCCACATACTTAAAGAAAAGGCTCCATTCTGTGAGGTAGATGAAGAAACGGCGAAAAATGTAATATCTAGTCTTTTCATTAGGTGCCTCATGGAGTATTGGACCTTCAGAAGAGCAACCATCATCCATCTTCTCTCAGAAGACGATGAAATACCCCGTGTCAGAAGTTATCAATCCTATGAAACAGGTGGAGACATGAGAAGCTCTGAATCCGGACAGATTTTCGATTGCGGAGTGTAGCTTTCTGCTATTTCTCTAATTCGTGATAAAACACGTGCAGAGAGTGATCAAATTCTTATAGCGAAGAAATTTCACTGAAAATTTTTCAGAATTAGGAATATGGAAATATTACATTTTTTGATTTATGCTTTTCAACTTAAATTTTTACATAATAAATTTCTTTTCTTTCAAATTAACAAACCTTTTTTTTCATATTTACAAATTTATAAATGCTCAAATCTTCAAGTTCTCAAATCGTCAAATTCTCAACTTTTCACCTCGTCAATTTTTCAAATCTACAAATTCTCAAATTCTGAAATACTCAAATTCTCAAATTCTCAACTTTTCAACTCGTAAGTTTTTATAATCTACAAATTCTCAAATTCTGGAATACTCAAATACTCAAATTCTCAAATTCTTAAATCCTCTAAATTCCCAAATTCCCAAATTCCCAAATTCCCAAATTCCTAAATTCCCATATTCTCATATTCTCAAATTCTCCAATTCTCAAATCCTCAAATCTTCAAATTCACTAAATTCTCAAATCCCCAAATTCTCAAATTCTCAAATTCTCAAACTCTTAAATCCTCAAATTCTCAAATTCTCTAATTCTTCAATTCTCAAATTCTCAGATTCTCAGATTCTCAAATTATCAAATCTTCTAAATTTTCAAATTCTCTAAGTTCTCTAAATTCTCAAATACTTAAATTCCCTAAATTTTCAAATCCTCTATACCATATTCAAAACGCATCAAAATCGGCGTGTGTCGACTTGGTAACATCCCTTGTTAGTTTTAAAGAACGAAACGATGAACAATATTTAAAAATTGAATTTTAAGCACCTTGCTCTTCATCCTTCGTTAGCAAATTTTTTTTATGTAACACTTGTTAGCATTACATACTATGACTTCACTTAATTAAAATTAATTGCGGCATTTCCTTTCGAAAACGCCTCACAGCATCCGTAATTAAAATCAAGCAATACATGCATTGAACATAGAGCATTTCATTATAAATTTCACGAAAGGAGGAATGGTTACATTTTTATTCGATAAAAAATAAACAATCCATTAACACCCATCACAGCGAAATAAAGTTTTAGTTCGCCGAACGAAGTTGGTCAAATATTCGTGAACCCTCCATCACAGGATTAGAACACAGTCGTTTCCAGAAGCAAAAGAGCCAAACATCGATTTCTTCTCGTTAAATCCAAATGTCTCTTTGACGATACGGAATACTTTGTAATGCCTTACTGTAGAGAAATCGCGACTACCAGCTAGGAATAATAGAAGTGTTAAAACTAATCGTTTCATGAATATTTTAACACGGATTAAAAAGTACAAAAAAAAACGTTGTACGTTCAAAGTGGCGAACATAGACCATACCATAAAGCACGTTCCCTCGGATACGACGTTACACAGTCAATTGCTGCAATCGTCGCTCCAGGAAATTCTAGAATTTCGAAACTGTTTTCCACGCGAGAGGGAAATCCTCTCCGATCGACTATTTCAACCTATTTGAATGCTTAAAATCCCACCGTATCTCACGAACTACATCACAACGATACGTGCGGAAATCGACTAGAGCGACAGTTACGCTACTACATTCATGAGATCGAATGTATCACAATCGCGACATTATCTGGCTTTTCTACTCTGGTTCACGAAAATAATCGAATAATTACACTTGGGGTAACTGCGTCTATGGAATGGCATTTAATATGGAACAGCACCTGAACAATTTGTAATATGGAACATTATTTAATATGAAACAGCACTTGATATGGAACAGTACCTAGTGTTGCGGTTCACTCTTAAAATCGTGAAACCATCAAGTTTATCTTTTCTTTCTGGAATATTCTTGAGCATGCAACAGTTGCTTTTTGCTCTTTATTACGAACGATTTGTCTTCTCAAATTTCTCTGTTTTAATATATTTTGTCTTGACCCAGCAAACTTTATGATTTTATTATTGTCGAACCGTTAGGTGACGAGCGATGGTATATGAATGTGACGCGTCAGGTGCGTCCTCTACATGCTCAGTGTATAGAAGATTACATTAATTTTCTTCACAATTCTTGTTTATATTATAAAGTGTACTACATATATGCAAATATATTACAGTATAATACAAAAAACACAGTATTTTGAGATTCATTTGTACCTTTCCTAGATGTGTCATATTAACCCCATGCTTTATAATATCGTATCACACTTGTGACGCACCTTGTAATTCATACCTGACAAAGCAAACTCATATTTTCATTGCAACTGAATTTTGCGTTCAATTCTGATTATAATCTTCGCAATCAATTATCATGAAATACACAACGTGTCTAACTTTTCAATTTGCTTTATTTGTCTTCAAGTTGTAGCAATAATTAGTGAACTGTGAATGACGCAACTGTCTAGAGAATTCTAGGTTAAAGGGTTAAGTGTCGTTTTTAATTCGTCGCATGTGCCTTTTTTTACCTATTTTAAATAACTTTAACATATGTAAACTTTTACATCTTCGACTAATAATACACGAATGTTATTAGTTAAAATAATTTACTTGAAATTTACTTAAAATAGTTCTGATTATAATAGAAGCATAGTTCTTGGATCAAAATATAAAATGTACTACTTCATTGTTTAAAATATGAAGATGTACCACTTCATCATTTAAAAGCAAAATGGCGTACTGAATATTATTGCATTTTGAAATGAAAATGCTGCCTGTGACGATAAACTTAATATTTCAGTGATTTAATAAGAACGTGTCCTGACATAATACTGCTTGGTTCTAATCTCGTACCTTCTCTTGACTTAACATCATGAACATGAGCTTGGCTGTTAAGCTTCAACGTCATAAAACTGGATGCAGTATAGTTGTGTCGTATCTTTTGAAGGAGGTATTAAATTCAAAATTGTTATTACAATACACTCGTTGACATTTTGACAAACATTTGAATTATACTTGCAACTAGCATAAGTTTCTGTTTATCACAATCCTCTACGTTGCAATCCTTCTTTATCGTTATTTCATTATACAATTTAAAAATTTATTGCATAACACAAGTTTTTATATTTCTTAAAATTAAATGATTATTATAATATACAGTAATATTATTTATCGTTATAATACTGTATGTTGTTTATTATTAAATATTAAACACTTATCCTTTTTATATGTAGATTAGTTTTACTTAGTGCAACAATTGTACTATCATTTATTATTAGTTTTAGCTTCAATAATATTTAAATAATTAATTATATTATTCAGGTTTTCCGGTTACCTCTGTATAATTTATATGTGCATTATAACACTGAAATTTGTCTAAAAATAAATAGACATATAGCAGCTTGCTATTAATCGTCAAACCCAACTTGAATTCAAAATCTAATATAACAAGTTTAATAAAGTATACACGCAACAAAAACCTCAGTTCTACACATATTTAAATAAAAATTCAGTTCACCCAAAAAGGAGCACATACGCCACAACATGATAAAATTACACGAAAGATAACATTTCTTTTATTATGTTGCGAGAGTTGATCGATGGTACAAAAAAGGTAACTGCTGATTTGCATGTGAGCCACCTAATTGCGTATTACTGGAGGGTGAAAGATTAAAGTCATCAACGAAATTGTCCACTTGTGTATCATGCAGTTGATCCCCAAAAATAAGCTGCATGCCAGAACATAATCCCCCCGTAACGAAGATCAAATATTTCTTCATAACTTTGCAACCTATAGGTTTATGCTTGATATGTGGGCGATAAAAAAATTTGATGCCTGACTTCCGAACACGCGATTTAAACCCCTGGGGATCTGGCGATATAACATACATACGTTTGATCGTGCGGCTGCAGAAATTTGCGCTCACACGCTAGAACACATGTAGATCAATACGGAGCGTTCTAACATTACGTTGATCGGAAAATTATGTGATTTTCTAGAACGAAAATTTGTTCTCTTTACATATGCAAAATTTTACAAATCGGGTTATAACATATATTTAAACAAAAATGATTGGTTTATATATCCATATATTGGAATAATTAGTTTACATATATATTTGGACAATTATTCTATATATTTGAATAATTATCTTATATATTAGAATAATTGATTATTAACACGTAATTAAGTTGCTTAATATAAAGTAATTGTTAATTAATAATTTATTTATGATATACATTTATATATCATAATAATTAGTTTATATATTTATATATTATAATAATTGATACATTGAAGGTTATGAATAATTATAATTAATTGAAAGTTTATCCTCATTATGGAGAAAATATTGCTTGTAACTTTAAATCATTATGCTGTAGAGAACATAAATACAAATTTTGAAGGAGTCTTTGCTACAACAGTTTTACTAGATTTACTACGGACTATTGGACTAATTAATGCACAGTTCTTTATGTCCTTAATGTACTATTAATTATAGAAGTAATTTGCATTGCATTTGAACAGTCCTTCATAAAGTATAAATTTAATTACATTGTAAGCTATATAATAAATGTAGTAATTACAAAAAATTGTAAATAATATTTTAATACATTTATAATTAGTAACTCACTTCTAGCTTTAAATTAATTCCTAAGTAACTAACTACAATTCTACAAATTATACGGAAGTTCTACTAAACTGTAATATTCCAGCAATTTCAATTAAAATTAACTCGTAAGTATCCATAACTACAATAATTATGATCAAATGCAAGTTATACTAATTGAAGGAAATATTCTAATCTGTTTACAGTAAGTAACTGCAATAAACTACAGTACATACAATGTATAAACAATTAAAATAAATTATAATAAATTACAATAAACTACTTAATTTATTACAGTTCCTATAAGAAAATCGTACAAGGCGTTGGTGTCAAGAAAACTTTCATTTTGTTTCTTATATATCCACTTTATTTATTTCCTTGATATTCCAGTCTTCCCTCTATCCTGCGAAGAGGTCAACTTGCATTTAACCCAGGCCGGATTTATTTAAGATCAGAGAAAGGAATGGCCGGAAACTGTCGAACTTGGCACTTTGTTCGTATAAAGAAAGGGAAAAGGAAAAGAAGAAATTGCGGTGTGCCAATCGTAAAATCTTTCTTTCTAGCACCGACAGTTGTTCTAGAAAGAAAACGATCTTGACTTCTTGCGGAAAGTATTTGAAAAAGATTATACACGTCTTTAATTAATTATTTATACTATTTACTTCAACAATACAACATCGCTAATTTCATCTTGGAGAAATATTATTGTACACGTTTATTGAAATTTTCGTGTATTTTTGAATGGATTTTAGTGTCAATCACAATATGCAGGAAAAAATATGTAATTAAATATATAAATAAACATGTAATTAAAGATACTATTCACAATCAAATATGTATTAAATTATTCCTAATTAAAAATACATATTAAAAATGCAGTTACATATAAAATATAATGTAATTATATGTAATTAAATATAAAAGTACATTTCTAACCTTGAAAATTTCAGAAGAAAATAGTAAGGTAGACATATTTTATTATTCTGAATGATCACAAAACATTACAAATAATTAATTGTTTCTAATTGAGAATTAACCAATTAAAAATTAATTAATTCAAAAGCAAACTGCAGTTATTAAATTAGCAGTTATTAACTGAAAATTAATGTTTAGGTTTTAATTAGAAGTTATAACTAAAAGTTGCTTCAATTAATTCAATCGACAATTGTTATAATTAAGAAAAAAGGTGTATCTTGAAGTCAACAGTTTTTCATTTAAGATTGTTTTTAAGTTTTCAATTAAAATTTAATTTAAGAGAAGTAAAGTTCACTCTTTACTTAAGTTTGAAACGAATAAAAATAAATTTTAACATATAATTAACTATGATTTCCCCAAATTATTCATTACAATATAATTTTTAGGTAATAACAATCTAATATTCTAAACAACAGACAATATCCATAATTATGCACAAATGATTACAAATATGCAATGTAATATAAATATCATTTTATATTACATAAATATAAATATAACATTTTATTAAATTTGATTAAAATTATCTTTTGACGAAATGAATGATATTTATTATAATTACTAACGTAAATACTAATGTTAGTTTAGTAATGTCGTTAATGATAGAAATTATTCAATAATATAAATGTCAAAATATTTCTATTAATACTCAAAATTAATTTAATTTAGGTTAGAAAAAGGAAGGTGTAAGACAATAACAAAAATAATAATACAAAATACTTTAAACAAAATGTTGGTAGTATAATCTATCCAGGCTACCGAATGCATAAGTTGGTAGAAATGTAAAATGCGAACGTCTTTTGTTTAATTCCCGCTTCCTGTTGTGTTTGGCTACCGACGATGCACGCGCAACGTGCACCAGCGCGTCTTGAATTTTATATCCATTAATTATAGTGACATCCTTACATTTAATAAACATTATATATATTTAATATTAACAAGCGTTAAACTCTGTCACAAAATAATTTTAAAGATAGACGGAACAAGGTAGAAACGCGACAGTCGGGCAATATTATGGTGGTCAATAATTGGAATGGTTTTTCCGTCGATTTTCTGGGAAAGACTTCAAAAAACATCTACCTAGAACAACTATAAATCTTCATTTTCCAGAATGATTAAATTTGTAACTATTTTGCAAAAAGTTGGTCATATATCTCCTACGTACAGGCGCGACTAGCGGGGGGTTAATATACCATAATGACCATTTTGTAATATTTTCATATCACGCGGACGTTCAACACCCCTAAATCGGTCATTGCACACGCAACAATCTAATATCAGCAAGCCATAACCGAACACAGGACGGCAACGAATAAACAAGGATTAAAAAATTATGAAAACGACGGGGCGTAAGAACACGAAAAGAAGATCGTAACTACTAAGAGTACTAAGAGTAACGAAAAATAAAAGTAAGAGCGACGAACCGTGCGTCTAATTTCAATTTCCATGGGAGCGGCACTTTCCTGCTCACTTCCAGTTTAATTAAATTTGTTTGGAGGTAAGATAGCATTGGTGGTAGTGTCGGCAATGTTGAAGATTCTGCAGCCCTTTTCGTTCACCGTGCCACGAATACCAGCTAACATACATACATACACATATATAAATGTATATATACGCGTCCTTCTTTATCCAGTCACACGGTTCAATTCTGTCGCAACGAGCAACGTCGCCCAAGATGGAACTTTTTTCGACCTTCGTGCCGTCGAGATTTTTTCGTCGAATACGAGAAAAATTCTCGCCGCCGTGGAAATCTCGCAAGGGGTTGCAATTTCACAAGGGCGTGTTTTCAGGATCGTTCCCGACCGAAGTAGTTGCCGGGTTTGCCGTAAACGAACAAAATTAGAAGTTTCAAAGCCTTGCAAAATTTACAGAATAGCACCTCCTATCCGACAAAAAAACTTGCTCGACGAAATCTCGAACTTGCTAATTTCTTCCAGCTGGTATACCTACTCGTTAGATAAACGTAGTAAGTCCTAGTAATCTGAAAATACCGATCATTATTACGGTGTGCTCTAATCTTAGATTCATGAACGTTTAATGACCACTTAAATTTAAACTAAAGTACGGATAATAAGTAAAGTAGCTTATACAATGATTCTTTATCTTGATGAAGGTTAATATAAATTTTGACACAAGCTTTTTAATAATTCTCGTAACTGAAAATAAAAAGATCCGCCATTTTGATGGGTATCGTAAATCTAGTTGACGAATGTATAAAAACTTACAATTTTATTTTGGTGACATTAATGACATATTAATTTTTTATGAAATAAACGTGTAATTCTTCCTTCTTTGCTTTACTTCCTTTTTAAACTAAACTGCTGTTTTAACCGTAATTATAATAGCAATTGTAAAAAATTGTTTTTAATTGTGAACGAGGTTTAAGACTCGAAATATTAAAGAAGAAGAATATTTAACTGGAGTAAAATCGATTAACAAAAGAGTGTTAAAAATGATAAAGAATCGTTTTTCATTTAAATTATTTGTAATATTATATTCGATATATTATCGGTTAAAATATTATTAGGGTGTCCCATAAGTTTCTTTCTTTTTTCTAATATGAAATGAATACGCAATATTTCCTGTTTAAGATATTATTTATTTTGTTATATAAGAACCCTTTTACTCTGTTACTTTTCTCCATCTCTGAGGAAGCCTCATTATGCCCTTTATTCAAAATTGTTGTGTTTTGGATGAGAAACAATTCTTGAGACGCACTTTTATTTCGCTGATGGATTTAAAGCGCTTATCGCGAAGAAAATTTTTTAAGGTAGTAGTCTGATGGTGCGATACCTGGAGAATGTGCGGGATGCGGTAAAACATCCCAATCAAATTTTAAGACCTTTTCTTTTACCGGTAATGCAATATGTCGTCTCGGTCAGTAAGTGCAGCACCCAAACTTCGCAGCGATTAACATAAACCATCTTGGTTAGTTGATTATGTGTAGTTGTTTTGGCTATCCTAGCGACATTCAGTATCACTTGTATACTATATCGGGGATTTTCATCAAGTATGGCCTTGATAAGGTCGGCATCCGTCGTTTTTGGACGACCGCTGCAGTCCTCATCTTCGAGATTAAAATTTCCCTCTTTAAATCGCTTAAACCAATTGCGAACGGTTGTAACAAATCTCGTTAACAGTATTTTTTACACTATCACCTTTTTTAAAACAATGCAGCATGACATACCGTAAATGTCGCCTTCCGCTGCCCATGTTTAAAAACGTGGTTGAAGGTTTTAAAAGATACTGTGGCATAAATGAAACGTACTGAAAAAGAGCTCTGGGATGACTGAAACCAATGATATAGACGTTTAATAGATGAGCCTGTATGTTTACACAAGGAGAGTCAGATGAAACCACTTATAGCGTGAAGAGAAAAAAACTTATGGGATACCCTAATATTTCATTTTAATGTTATTTCATATTAATTATTACAACATCTGCTTTTAACGGGTGTACACAATTTAAAATTTTATTTCGAAAACATTAAATAAAATTTTTTACCGAATAAAAATGTAATCTTTCCTCGTTTTTCTCGTCTTCTTCTGGAGGATATTTCAAACATCTAAAGTGAATTACGTTATAAAAGGACGTCACGTTTGAATGCTCTTCCTTCTTTTGTTCCATTATGGTAAATTGTGAATGCATGCGTGAGACTATCCGTGATTACATTTCATTAATGTCTCTTTAATATTGTGTAATAAAGAAGTCTCATTTAACACGGTTTTGTAGAAGTAAAGGTTTTTAATATTAATAATTGTAACAGGAGGCTCTAGAAACTTAAAATACAGAAAATTAGGAATTCAGTAATTATAAAAGTTAGAAATTACGAAATTAAAAAATTCGGAAATATAAAAATCTAGAAATTAAGACTTTTAGAATTTGGAATTTTTGAATTTTAGAATTTAGAGTTTGGAATTTTTGAATTTTTGAATTTTAGAATTTAAAGTTTGGAATTTTAGAATGTAGAGTTTGGAATTTTGGTATTTTAGAATTTGGAATTTTGGAATTTTACAATTTTACAATTTTACAATTTAATTTGGAATTTTGGAATTTAGTTTGGAATTTTGGAATTTTAGAATTTGAAATTTTTGAATTTTAGAATTTTTAAATTTTAGAATTTTAGAAATTAAGTCATTCGCAAATAGAGGAATTGAGAAATTAAAAGGTTTAAAAATGTTGAAATCTAGAAATTGAAAAATATAGGAGTACGGAAACTGCAAATTGCGAGATTTTAGAATTACCAAACTGAGTGTCAGCTGGGCAATTTCCCACCACTGATTTATTCAAGTACTTATACAATAGAAACAAAACGTGCAGGTTCCCCTCTCCTCGAGACACATGTATTTCCATCAATTAACATATGCACATACACTCCCAAATAATCACACTGGAATTATTTATGTAAGAATAAGTATCTTAAAAATGTTCACACTCGAATCAAAACACGAAAAAATTATTCAGAAAATTTGTTTCGATTTATTTCATCTACACAAAACATACCATATGCTTTTTATTCAAATAAAACACTTTTCACACCAACAAGAAAATGGCGCAAAATAATTATTTTTTAAATAAAGTAATTCTGTAAAACGTTTATTAAAAAAGCGAACACTTTAAGAAAGAATTATACAAGCACATTAAAATCGGACACCCTGTATGAAAACAAGACTTCAGACAAGTAAAACGTACAAAATAAAGCCGCTTGTCTGAGAAATAAGATCCTTGTAGAGGTCTTCATCTCGAGAATATGCCGTCAGTCTGATGAACAGCATGCTTGTGATTCTCAAGCAATTATAAGTAACTACTTAACTTTAGACTGAAAAAGTTGCTTTGTAGCGTTTCAAGTTTTTAAGTTGTAATAAAAATTTTGTTATGTTGCATGCGAACATAAAAATTGAACGTTACAATAACTATCTTCTACCTTTTAAAATGTTTGCACGAAATTGCGTAATTAGAAAGGTACATTTAATGGACATTTATAGGATTTTTTATACCAGCTGCGTATATTACCTGCAATCGTTATATTATTAATAATTTTTGATTAATAATGATTAGTAGGAAAGAGTGGAAGTGAAAATGATGGTCTGATGAAAGTAATAGGCTTTTACTTTGTTTTCACGAACATTTTTGGATGTATTTAAGACAAGAATAGTTTCTCATAGCTGCATGTGTAAAATATTTGTCTTCTTCTGTCAATCAATATTGAGCCAAAAAATGAATCGTATGGGATTGAACTGCAATTCGGATCACTCAAATAAATTTCTACCATTTCCACTTTCTTGTTAATATTCATAGTTAAACTATTTATATTAACCCCTTCTCGTGCTTTAACGAGTCTCACTCGTGACGCACTTACAGCTTAAATGTGACAAACCTTACTAAATTTTGAATATTCTTCAACTTGAAATTTAGGTCCAATTATAAGTTGCATTATCAAGGATTCTTCAAAATAAAATACTCACAACATTTTAATTTTTGTTTGTTCGTTTTAATGTTATAGTCTTGAATAGTTAGTCTTGACTGACGTATATTGATAAATAAATGGCACGGGAAGGGGTTAAACCAATCACTTGTTAGAGCAATCTTATGTTAGATAATATTCTTATAAGTTCCTACAGTTAATTTCAATGAAGCATAGTTTGCCCAAAATTAATTATGCGTCTATGTTTCGTTATTTAAGTATTCAGATATATATCGTTACTTAAAATATAATATGTTTATTCAACTGTTTCTTTCTATCGTCTTTTATAATAAAAATCCAATTCTGCGTCAGAAAAAGTATTTTTACTTAATTCTCTATACTCTATAAAATGATTAATGTTCTTTTTCTTCTGACGGGTTATGATGAAAGTAATAATAATAGTAATTCCGGAAAATGTTATAGCTGTTTGAGTACTTGTCACGGAGAAGCTGAATTTGGGTCAAATGATAAATCGATAACCGTCTTATGGAATAATTCGGGTTTCTATAGCAGTTTCTTTACAAGGTGATTGCCAAATGGGCCAAATATAAAAATATTACTTTTGTTCTCGTCTACACCTATTCCACGTATCTAGCAAGTATTTATCGAGCGGATATTTATCGAGCGAACACTGTATTTTAAAACAGTTAATTCTTTGCTAATCATTGATAAGTATTATCGTACAATATTACTATCATATGTCGATAAGAACATTTAAATATTTTATATAGTTATTTCCGTAAAATTTTAAGTTTTAAATTAATACGAGATAAATATGAATTATTAGCTATCAGATTCTTAGTGTATAGAAATCAAGTGTTACTTTTGCTCTCATTTTTCCATATTATTATACAGTTAATACTTATTATTAGATGCCAATAATAGATGGTAATATAGATACTAATTTTAATATTAAATTCGTAAAAGCAATTGATATTCCAATTCAAAATGCCCACCGTCTTTTGCATTACAAGCTTGGCACCAATTCAAAATAGAGTTTATTACTTTACGCTACGGTGGTCCTCAGCTATAGAACTCGACATTTTTTTCAACTTTTTCACGATCGCACCCCTTAAAATTTTGATACTTGGTAAAAAAATGAAGTGAGGTTTGCTCCCCCTAGCGAGGCGTTCATGTTTTACATACACTTCCGTTTTATCCTTTCTCGCTAACATGCACGCTGTGTAACGGTTGTATACGAAAATGTATTGTTGTTTTATTTTATATCATATAGTGTATCATTTTTGTTTATCATTAGTGTTTATTAATAAAATTATAATTGCATGACAAAGCCTTTCAATGTTTATGGGCTCAGATACACTTAAAACTGCGCGAGTGAGCCTAACCTAAAAAGTGCTATATATATATAACCATGGCAGAAAGCACGCGTATATATGGACAAGTAAGTAAATTATCTGACAACAATTATTAAACATGGAAAATCGAGATAAAGTGATACCTCAAAAGTAAAGGCTTACTAGATTATGCCACAGGAAAAATTAAATTAGAAAGCACAGCCACGACAGAACAAAAGAATATTTTTCAAACAAATGACGACAAAGCTATTGCATTAATAGGGCTTCATGTAGAGGCAAATCAGCAAATACATATAGAAGAATGCAATACTGCTGAGGAAGCATGGAAAGCGTCGGCACAAGTCCATCAACCAAAGTCATGGGTAAGGATCATGCAATTAAAGAAACAATTATATCATACGAAGATGAAAGAAGGAGACTCTATGCTATCCTACATAAGCAGCATCAAACTTATGTCAAATAATCTAAGAGAAGCAGGTGCGGAGGTGCAAGATGAAGATCTAGCATACATCTTATTAGCTGGTTTACCAGAGTCGTATGAAACAATAAATATGTCATTAGCAAACCTGCCAGAAAACAGTTTTACAACCGCGGAAATTAGTAGAGCACTTTTGTTAGAATATGACAAACGCAGATCCAGACATCCAGAAGAAAATGAAACTCAGAAAGAAGCACTCCAAATTGGGAGAAAGCCAAAATACACACATCCAAGTACATCAGGTATGAATAAACCAAAACCTGCATATTATTCACATTGCAAAAAGAAAGGACATGATTTAAAGAACTGCTGGACAAAGAATAGAACAAGAACTCAAAATTATAATCCAAGCTTAAATCAGAGGAGAAAAGAAAACGATGAAGGATTTTTCGTCTCACTCAATAATGTGGATATGGGTGATTCATGGTTGTTGGATATTGGGTGTACACACCACGTATGCAAAAGAAGAGACTGGTTCAAAACATACAAAGAAGTGAAATTAGAGCCAATCAACACTGCTGCTAATTCCCAGGGACAGCCAAATGCACAGCTTGCAGCCAAAGGCATTGGAAACGTTGAAATTAAAGCATTCATTGGCAAACAGGTACGATACATAACTCTACACAATGTATATTACATGCCTCACATAAGAAAGAACCTCTTATCTGCGTCACAAATAGAACAAAGGTCAAAAGAAATCCTTATACGTAGAGGAAAAGCAGAAATCTACGATGTTAAAAATAATTAACTTATGTGCATCGCAGATAGAATAAATGATTTGTACGTTGTCAGAGCACACACCATTGTGCAAACAGAAGAAAGGTTAGAATCTCATAATGTAAATATAAAGATAGTACTTTATGGCATCAGAGATTATGCCATATAGGCCAAAGTACAATTGACAAGACAGCAGAACTCAAACGCGTTCACGGATTGGAGAATACTAAGACTGAAGAAAGTGCATGCGGTGATTGCTGCATAGGCAAATCTACAAAAGCTTCATGCCGCAGATTAAAGGACCGGCAATCCAAAGAAGTCTGTGAACTAATACACTCTGACGTTTGCGGACCTATGCCGTCAAAGTTATTAGGCGACAAGTTATACTTCATTACATTTACAGATGATTATTCCAGGCATACTACTGTAGCTTTTATTAAATCATGGGATGAAGTGAAAGACCACGTCAAGAAATACATAGCAAACGTAAACTGCAAACAGAAAAGAGAGTAAAAAGATTTCGTTCGGACAGTGGAACCGAATACTGCAACGGAGACCTGAAGACATACTTCGAGCAGAAAGGTATCAAACACGAAACGTCAAATGTCGAGACCCCCCAAATGAATGGGATTGCAGAACGTATAAACAGAACGTTGCTAGATTTAATACGTTCAATGCTCAAGTCAGCTCAATTACCCAAGAAATTCTGGACTGAAGCAGTGGCCACAGCCGCATACGTGAAAAATCGTGTCTGCCATACGTCCATAAATAATCAAGTACCATATACTATTTGGTCAAGAAGAATACCCAGCGTGCGACATCTTAAGGTGTATCGCTCGCTTATACACACTTAATAAGACAGGGACAAAGGAAGTTAGATATTAGGGCTGTTCCATGTATATTAGTGGGATATAGCACTCGAACGCAAAGCTACCGATTATGGTGTCCCGAAAAAGGGGATGTAATTGTAACAAAACACGTGCGTTTTTCAGAAGATAAGGTGTAATATGATTGGCTAATAAACCGAAGTTTGGAGTATAACTACCCGTGTACTAAATCTAGTCAGACGAAGAAAATGAAGAAGGAGAAGAAAGACCGAAATTAGTACCAGAAACCAGAGAAACAGAAGAGACCAACGATTCAATATCAGCAAGTGATAAAGAAGAAGCCACTAACGAGACAGTGGGGGAAATAACAGGAAAGCCGAAAAGAAAAGTTGGAAGGCCAAAGAAAAAGATTCGAAACCCGTACGGCTGCAAAGGAAAGCCGGAAAATAGTAACTTGGACGTTGGATCATCCGATGAAGAAGGAAGCCAGAATGTGGAATTAAACTTCGTAGAAATCGTGGAACCAAGCACTGTAGAAGAGGCATTGAGCTCACCACAAGCAAGTAAGTGGAAACAGGCTATACACAATGAGATGAGCAGTCTAACCCAGCGAAAAACCTGGGAAGATATAGAGCATTTGCCGTCAGGACGAAGATGCATTGACAGCAAATGGGTATTCAGAGTTAAGAAAGATTGCGAAGGTAATATAACCAATTATAAAGCAAGGTTAGTAGCACGAGGCTTCCCTCAACAACAGGGTATTGATTATAACGAAACATATTCACCGGTCACGAATTTTTGCATAATACGTTTATTATTAGCAATTACAGGAATTTTTAGTTGGCACACCAGACAATTAGACATAAAATGTGCATACCTTTACGGTGAACTCCAGGAAGAGATATACATGAAATTGGCTCCGTACCATAGGGATGGCAAAGAAAGCCTAGTTAGATTAAAACGACCAATTTACGGACTGAAGCAGGCAGGACGAAATTGGAATACGGAGTTAAATAACTTTCTCGTCGATCATGAATTCATAAGATTAAACTCATCCAGTTGCGTTTATAAAAAGGGATATTGGATCATTGCGGTAATTTATGTAGACGATATTTTCTTGTTTTCAAATAATGCGATGTCAATCAATAACTTTATCAAAGATATCAACAAGAAATACGAAACCAAAGATTTAGGTGAGATTAGCGATGCGTTAGGCGTTAAGGTAAATACAACTGGCGCAGAAATTACTTTGGACCAAAGAGCTTACATAGAATCACTTCTAGTAAAATATAACATGACTGAATGTAAAAGCGTTTCGACACCGTTAGATCCAAGTCTGAAAACATCGAAAGATGTACAATCAGATTCCCTAGACGAAAAAGGGAAAACGGCATATCGGGTACTGATAGGTTGTTTGATGTATATAGCTCTACGAACTAGACCTGATATATTGCATGCCGTAACGAAATTGTCTCAATATAACTCATGTCCGCGCGAAATTCACCGAGTTCAGGGCAAACATATTCTACGCTACTTACGTAAAACTAGACATTATAAAATAACTTATACAATCGCTGAAGACCTAAAGACTTTTTGTGATGCCGATTGGGCGGGAGATTTGGATGACCGACACTCGTACTTAGGTATGATTGTAACTATAGGTTCTAATATTGTGCACTGGGTGTCGTCAAAACAAAAGAGTTTGTCTACATCTACTATGGAATCAGAGTACGTAGCCTTGGCATCCGGAGTAAAAGAAGCGATTTGATTGCGTACATTACTAACGGAATTAGATTTATATGAACATCTATCAGAAAACTGCGAAATATTTTGCAACAACAGATCCGCAATAGATTTTTCGAAGAGTCGGATAGAAAATACGCGGACGAAACATATACGAGGTGTGACCCAAAAGTAACGAGACTGATCCAATAAATCATTGTACCTGGAGAATCAGTTCTCCGTGACATTATCACCTTCAAAGTAGTCCCCTTCAGCATTCACACACTTATGCATTCGGCGCTGCCATTGTTAGTAACAATTCTGGAACGAGGTTTTTGGAAGTCCTTTCGGAAGATTCTCCGTTTTTGCCTGAACCTCTTTAACTGAGGTGAAATGGGTTCCCTTTAAGCAAAATTTAACTTTAGGAAATAAAAAAAAGTCGCATGGAGCCAGATCAGATGCCCCATCACAGTAATATTTTTGCTGGTCAGAAACTGCTTGACAGACAGTGCCGTGTGAGCGGGTGCATTGTCCTGGTGCAACAGCCATCCATCGCTCCACAACTGTGGCCTTTTTTTCCTAATTTTTTCACTAAATCTTTTTAGTACTTCAATGTAATAGTGTTGGTTAACAGCTTGATCACTGGGAAACCACTCAATCATTACAATTCCATTAATGTCGAACTTTGATTTTGACATGCGTGCTTTTTTGGGTTTTGGGGATCCTGAAGATTTCCACTGCATCGACTGGCGCTTACTTTGTGGGTCATAGGTAAAAATCCATGTCTCATCACATGTTACAACAGATTTCAACAAATTTTACAAGAAACTTGATGTTTATTCGCTGTTCGGTTTTTACGTTAGAGATTTTTCCGGCAGAATGCAGTTGCACGTGTTCACTAAATAACACAATACTTCCAAATGGTATGACCGATTCAATTGAAATTTGCAACATGGATAGAGGAGGTATGTGGGATGATGCCACAAAAACAATTGCTGCCAATTCCATTGTTTTTTCAAGATACACACCGAGTCTCGTTTCTTTTGGGTCACACCTCGTAGATATATCTTACCATATTGTTCGAGAAGTGTTAGAAAAGAAAACAATTAGTTTGTCTTACATTCCGTTAAATGAAAATCCAGCGGATATAATAACGAAACCGCTTAAAAGCGTAACGCATAAGAATTGCATTCAAAAATTAAAGCTAGAAGTCGCAAAAGTGGGGGATTGAAGTGAGGTTTGCTCCCCCTAGCGAGGCGTTCATGTTTTACATACATTTCCGTTTTATCCTTTCTCGCTAACATGCACACTGTGTAATGGTTGTATACGAAAATGTATTATTGTTTTACTTTATATCTTATAGTGTATCATTTTTGTTTATCATTAGTGTTTATTAATAAAATTATAATTGCATGACAAAGCCTTTCAAAAAATGATAATTGCAAAGTTTCAGCATGATTGGATAACAGGAATCCGTGCCGCAAACATGGATGAGTTGAAGTCTTCAAATTTCTATGATTTCAGATTAACGTCTAATAGGCTTGCGGCCCTTTATTTTGAAAGTATCAATGAATATTTTTGAAGTATTATTTTGAAAGTATTAATGAATATTAACAAAAATATTGTAGGATAGGAGAGTAAGGAGAAAGAACACGGGTATGTTTTAACAAAAAGAGATTAACAATATATATTTAGGAATACACACAAAAAACACACAATACTTCGAACGGCACTGCTTTCCGTCGAAATAACTCGCAAGAGCGCAAAACTACGATTGACCCGCAAGCATTTCGCATACGCCAAGTGTCGTTAAACAAAAGACGATCGCGTTGATGGAAAAAACTCATATTAACGGTTATTCTATGGAAAAAACCCTACAGTATAATTGCTGACACGTGTAATACATGTGAAATTAAATAACAATTCATTGTCGATTCCAGACAATTGCAGTCTGTTACACTAATTCTTTATTTTGATGAAATACACATATTCCAAAAAAACCATCTTAACAAATTTTATAACCTAAAATATGAAATCTGTAAGATGTTCATTTGACCGCCTTCATAGTTTTAATGTTAAACGACAAATATTTTCGACTAAAATTTTTTCTTATCTAAATTCTCAGAATCTACTCATGAAATTCGACATCTTAAATGTAAAACCCCTTGTATAATTTGCAATATATGATTGAATAATAATAAGTTCATTATACGATGCAAATTTGGTTTCTTTTCTTTACTTACAATATCACTGACACGTCGCTAAGTGTCGTTAATTACAAGACATCGACTTTCTATAGCCAAATCTCTACTATAAAGTCCAGATTTAAATCCAATAGAGAATGTATAAAGTACACAGTACACCAAGATTCCATTAAAAGCGTAACAACACAGAATTATTAATAGACTAAAAGCAGCATTTGAAGCAGTCGGTACAAATATAATTGGGAAACTTGTAAATAATATTCCATGATATTTGGAGCAGTAATTTTACCGAGAGAGGATAATACGAAATATTAATCGTTGGCTGTTCGTAATTAACTCTGACTTTCATGACCACTTAATTTTATCTATTGGCAATAGACGGTTTTATGTTTTAAATTTAATTTACCTGTTTCGTAATGCCATTATTTAATTCAATTATTTATTGTGTACAATACTGAACAAAGTATCGTACAATTTTATATACACTGAATACAATCGATATTTTTAGAAAAATAACGATGTAGAGGTTCTTAATGTTTGCTTGAAAAATTTTATTTATTTACAGTTTTATACATATTTGGTCATAGCGCAAATATCTTTCTCCGTGGCAATTTTTCTTACAAACTAAAACTAAATTGGGAATTTCTCAAAAATAAATTTCTCTCACTCGAAATCGCAAATGAATACTATCATTGCAGAAAAAAAAATTATTAAAATTGCAAAGAAAATTGTATATTTGCAACTCATTCTTTCGCAAAGTATTTCATTGTTTGAATTGCCAGAATACAATGTATTATTGAACATCTAATATTCTACTTTCCTAATATTTGTATTATACCTATATTTTTATATATTTTATATACCTATATTTTTATATAGGTATAATACTTGCATTATACCTTGATAGTTAATATCGAAAACTGTTTAATGCATATCAAATATAACGTTGCTTCAATTTCCTATTAGAGGTAAAAAAAGACAAACCTTACGTTCCTGTCGACAGTCTCAGGTTATTGATGTATTATGTCTCTTCGTGGAATGAACGATATAAATCGGGGAAAAACGAGAGAAGGTAAAGCTTGTGTTGTATCCTAAGATTGATCGTCGTCTTTTGGGACTATATGGTTCTTTCTTTAAATTTTCAGCGTTTACGATGCGTCGAGTCATTTTCTCCGGGGCGAAAACGACCTCGAGAACCCGAGTTTCGTAGATTGCAACCCCTCGAAGAATTTCTACTATTCTTCTCGAGAAATTACCACGGAGGAAAGATCGAAAAAATTACCAACCGTATGAAAGGGATGAAAAAGGTACTGCGAAGTTAGCTCGAATGCGAAATTCATGATGTTGGGTGGTTCAGTCTGACTCATTTTTTATTTAACCCTTTCAGACCTAATTTCCTCCGCACTGAACCAGTTGTATGACAAACAAATTATTAATACTCAATTCTGTAATACCGATGCTATTTTCATATTAGTGGCATATAGTAGCATGATTTATTTATATAAAATAATTCAACTAATGTATACATGTAAACAGTAATTTAATACTAAATTTTATATACAAATATATGAACAATTTATATATAATATGAATTTGATATACACTAGTCAAAAAAATAAAGGGAACAGAAAAATTCCTTAAATTTTTAGGTCATTTTCAAATTGCTCTGCCTCCGTTGAAATTCATCACAGAAGACATCCAGAATAGTCATTTTGAAGCTTCAGGTCTCTAGTTTCCGACCCTTTATCTCAAAAATTTTTGAACCTATTATCATTAACAAAGCATACAAAAATCGCGATGAAAAAATTTTAGAATTTTTTTTCTTTTTTTTTAAGGTTTGTACTGACATAGAAAAATTTTTTTGATTAATGCCACTTCTAGACTGCTGTTCCCTATTCCTTCCCCTATAATTTGCACGTCCATGAAGTTCGTTTCGACGATCGGTCGCAAAGTTATGAGCTACCAAAGCCAAAATGACGCTTTTTCCTTTGATAGTCATTATCTCATTAACCCACCATCGAACAGAAATTGTAAATACGGTTCCAGAACGCGGAGAATGTACCCTTTAAGATGGGTATATCAGTTTTTGATTAAATGTTTTTTTTTATGCTTAATATTCATGTAAAAAACGTCAAAAAACGGCGTTTTTTCCTCAAATTACAAAAGTTACGGTATCTTTGTAAATAAGTATTGCAATGATTATGCCTAGGTTTTTTTTTTTAAGCTCATATTGCCCACAAAATGTATGCGAAGTTTCAAATGGCTCCGATTCTTTGTTCCCTATGAACCGATGGATCAAACTTTGAAATTTGAACGAAAAGAGTTAAGGAAACGTCATTACTACTCCGATTCGCGACTAATACGTTTGTTGGGTAAAAAAGTTTGTGTCTCTACATTTACCGGTACTGTTGCTGAATTTTTAAAGAATGTTTTGGCTGAGAAGGTCGGATTTACGCTTCCTCTTGTGTGTGTGAGTTCGTGTGTATGTGTGCCGTGTATATGCAGGTATATGAACGTGGGAGCGCGCAGGTATGTGCACCTGTAGCAATGTCTGCGCGGGTGAGTGTAATTTTGTTTTTTGAAAATGACCTAAAAATTTAAGGAATTTTTCTGTTCCCTTAATTTTTTTGACTAGTGTATATGAAAATAAATTTGAATGTTATATACATGAATATATTCATAGAATTTGAAGTAAATGTTTTAAATTTCAAAAAATTAAATTAATTAATATTATAATTCATTATAAATCGATATGGAGTTAATTTTTTTTATTGCAAAGTATACATCATTCTACTGTTTAACCATCTGTTATTAATTTGTACTGTTTGTTAATTTTTAAACGTCTGGTTACGTTTAATACGATATTTGTACATTTTGTGGTTCTTGTACATCGTATGTCAACAGGAAAGGCAAAAAATTTTAGTTTTTGTGGCATTTTAAATCGTACAGTGTAAACGGCGTCCCGATGAATTCTCTTGACATTTCTGTACGGATTTCTTGTGACGAAACGAATATACCCGGTATAAATGCAGAATATCCCGAGGGAGAAAGCGAGTCTATAAATGAGATCTTCAAGGATCGGTCATTGTTCTGCTTAAAATATCAAGCAATCTTGTAACTCTAGTAATCGTTGAATAAATGAAGTTTCATTGAGTTGATAGCACGATTGTTTGCTTCTAATGAAGGATCGTTGCGACGGAGAAAAGCTGTTGTCGATAACAGTAATACTGTGAAACACTTCTCATTACTGTGTTCAACAGCTATCCAAATTTATAGCACTCAACTGGTGTTTTTTATCAATTTTTATTCACTGAATACGAATGTAGAAACACTTCTCTCACGGAACTTTAATTTTTGGGAAAGTTTAATTTGAAAAACATACAAATTTTCAATTAAGAAGACAGTGTCTATTTATAGCCACTATACTATACTGCAGAAAAGGGTGCAAATGTAAGATGTTCAAATATATGATACTAAAGTATTAATAAGGTTTTAAAAGTTGAAAGACAACACAGAAAATATTTTATGCTTAAACAGTATTATTTTTACTTACATAAAAATTATTTATTTATTGAATTGCACTTTATGTGTATATTGTTTTTGCATGTGAAACATTGACTCCATCAAATGATTTATTTGTCAGATGCGTCTGGCATAATTAACTATTCACTGCTGGAATATGGAAATAAATAAAGTTAAAATGTTATGTCTATTGATTTCTTTGTCAAATGCGTTGATCAAAACAAATTATTCATTACTACAACAATGAAATGAAGACAGTTGAAATGTTATGTCTGTTGATGTTTGTTGTTATGTCCATTGATTCATTTGTCAGATGCGTCAGTCTGAGTTAATTATTCGCTGCTATATTATGAAAACAAACAAAGAAAGTTAAACTGTTATGTTTATTGATGTCTATTGTTATGTCTATAGATTCATTTGATAGGTATGTCAGCCAGAACTAAATATCCACTGCTACAATATGAAAACAAATAAAAAAGTTAAAATGTATCTACTTTATATTCAGCGAATCTGAAATACGCAAATTATAATTACAAGTAAATTTCATATTGAAGCGTATTAAAAATTCGAGAAAGATTTATCACAAATTGAACTGCGAGTGCGTCAAGCACTAGACTCTTCAAAATACAGCAAGAGGTTAACATTCAACAACCATCTGGATTTATAGCACTTAACAGGGGTTTCTTATCGATTTTTATTCACTGAATACGAATCTGAACACCGCCTTTTCCAGCAACTTGAAGTTTTGAGGAAGCTGGTTCCGAAAAAAATTTGAAGTTTCAATTGAAAAGATATTTTACGTTTAAATAATACTATTACTGTTTATATAAATGATTATTTACTTAGTTACACTTTGTAAGTAAATCGTGAAGTATTAATGAAGTAATGAAGTAGTGATGAAATAAGTCATTAACTATTAGTGAAGTAATGAAGTAGTAATGAAATATGTTAGTAAGTATAAATGAAGTAATGAAGTAATAATGAAATAAGTCAGTATGTATAAATGAAGTCATGAAATAATAATAATGTGAGTTATCAATGTATTATGTATCAATCTATATCCAGTTAATCATTAATGTTTAAACATTTGATAATATGAAAAACTAAGTATTTGATTTATATGCAGTACTCACATTTTTAACAGTGATTAGAAATTAATCATTACGATGACAATAAAGTACTTCAATAACAACCATTGTTGTCTATTGAAGTTTCTTTTATTCTATAGACAACTTTCAAGTGTAATTTACTGTTGTGTAATTTTTTCTTTCTTTATAAATATTATATATTTATACTGAAACTTATAATATATTCTTAATATATTTACGTATTGTTTTCCACAACTTCCAAAATTCCTCAGAAAAAATGACTAAAACAACTGCTTAAAGTAACTACATTCAGGTTTTAAATTTTATATTACATAATTTAGTTGTCATACTTTTGTCAAAGTGTCTCTCATACTTTGTTGAAAAGAAGAATGATTATTTATGTGTTAGTCGATGTTTCAGTATTTACTTATCTACTTCTCCACTTCATTTTCAGTTTAAAAATAAGTGTGTATTTAACGCTAGTAGTTCTAGTAATAAATATTTCAAAAAAGGAATAAAATAGTTTGTTTTCAAACATAGTGAGGTTCCTGAGACGACTAAGTTTACATTTGCTTGTTTGTTTGTTTGTCTGTACCACTACACAGGCCGCAATTTTAGGTCGTTTGACTTGAAATTTTGTGGGTAGACTCGCGAGACACCTTTTTGCTGTATACACTTAGGCGGCAATCTAACGACAGGAATCGTGTTATCGATAAAAAACCTAAGGTAACCATGTTTTGATGTCGTTTTCGACAATTTTCAATACACAGAATTAACTGGAACCACCTTAAACACGTGTCAGTTTGTTTTTTTTAAATCACAGGTCTTCAAAATTTTGTACAGTGTCAACTTAAATGAAACACCCGGTATATTCTTGATTTAATTATACGTTTACGGTAGGTACTTTAAATTTAAAATACACATTCCAGTTTGCGTGAGGCACATGATCTATAGACCCACTAATTCATAAAGTGTATAATAAATGTAATAAGTATCGTCCGCACAGGTGACCAACCACTGTCACGTGTCCAAGTATTAGTTTTCATCCTACTTTTTAATTGAAGATGACAATGATGTTTCAAACGTTTTAATATAATGTTACGATTCACTGAACGCGACACCTGTCGTTTCCGAGATTCCCGCGAGCGTGAAAGCGAGTCACACGTTGATGGATAGCCACATCGAGCAGATCAATATACAGTATCACTCAAAAGCATTCGAACAGCTGCACTGATAAAGAAAAACGAATCTCTGTTGAGAAGAAAAACCATTTTGATTCAAATCTGTTACTAAAACTGACATGTAAACAACGAAAATAGATACACAACCGGGCACTAGACTAATTGGACAAGTGTTGAAGATTGATGTCATTTGGTATATCTAAACAAAAAACAATACAGCCAATGTGAACATCATTGTTCACTTATCATAAATCTCTATTAAGGATGGACTTCGAAAATTTGTGTAATGATTTGTGACAATAATTTTGAAATTTTACTACTTTATATTGCTAAACTTCCAAGTCCCTGAATTTGAAAATTTTATATTCTTAATTTTGTAAATTTCTAAATTTGTATCTATCGTGGTTCGTTAATGATTATATTTGAGTTTAATCATTTTTTCTATGCTTATTTATATACGTAATTTTGTTACATGTATTTTATTTATTTATATATTTTTATTATGGGTGATTTTAATATAAAAGTTTCATAATTGGTGCACATACCCTATTTGTTTCTTTTAACATATTTTTTATGCCTAATTTTAACGGAGGTACTTAAATATTAGAAATGAGTTTCTTGAAATGTCGGAACCTCGAAACTCCTCGAAACACAAGAAAGTTTCAAGTTTCAAGAATTCGAAACTTCGCTCTTCTGGCGTGATTTGAAACACTCGAAAGCCAGATAGGAAAACGTACAAAATCAATGAATAAAGAATCGTGCGTAGCGTACCTTAAGAATATTTGGTCTATTGTACATCCCGAATATTCGATACCTATTATTTTACGAGTGTTCGGAGATTAGTTTTTGTACTTGAGGATATAAGCAAATTGGCACTCGATCACGATCGTAGAACTGCAGATCGGGTGCGTGTGATACATATGAGCTTGAAAAATTTTACTGACATCGGTTCATAAAATGAGATATTTCTCTCGCTAAGCAAAATCACCAATTCAAATTTCAAGATTTTTGAGACTTTCAAGAGTTTCGAAATTTCATAACATTTCGGACTCGAGTTTCGAAAGTTTATAGATTCGGTTTAAACCCATCTGTAATTGATATAATTTGGAGTGTTCAAAACACTCCAAAAATAATATAAATATTCGATATGTGCACAAATGATCTGTACGATATGTGCACCAAAGTTATCCCCACCACTGCACAGTGGTTCCAAATCGTAAAAACTTGGCCAAAACCTCGAAAATGAATTTTTCGTTGGGGCTATTTTAACAACTGAGTTGTACACTCTAATACTGTATCTATGGGAAAACAGAGGAGTAAAGGTTTTATTACTTATACCTGCAAAATGGTGAGTTATTACTTAACCTGCAAATTGGTACTATTTTAATCAGAAAAATGAGACGAATACAATAATCAAAGTTTCATTGACGAAAAACCAAAACTAAAGAATTTTGATTTTTGAATTTAAAAGACAGAACACGCACGAGTCTTTCATGTTTGCTGAACCTCAGTCCCTCTTTGTCTTTTGTGTTGCTGTCTTTTTCTATGTTCGGCTCACTACAAAGAATGTAGTATGTAGTATGTACCTATTCCATAAATGTTACAATCGAGACCGGCAGTTGTAACATTTACAGATAGAATACTGTAATTGTGCTTAATAATAATAATAATATTATAAATATAGACGTAGAGCATTTTTATCTGTTTAAAATAAAATATAACAGCTTCACCAAATCAAAAGGTATCAACTTAATACATCGTGGTACAACATTTTAAAAATAGTGAAACTTGAATATTTATCTATTTTATCTCAATAAATAATTTTTATAGTAAAATATTTTCCTAGATTTTTCTTAACATTTTCGACGTATTTTATGTCGGACACCATGTTATCGACTCATCGCTTTCAAATTTTTTATTATAATTTTAAGGCACTTAATTTTTATATAATTAGTAATTAACAGACGAATATCTATTAATTCTGTCACATTTTAACATTATTGTCCTTGAAGAGAAAACATTACTTTTGCCAAGCTTTTAAAATCAAGTGTTCCATATTAGCCACAGTTATCCCATTACGTTCTCAGTAAATTCCAGGACCTGTCCATTTAATAATATCCTTGATTATGTAAGAGCATGTTAGAAATGCAACTGCATGCCTCGTGTCCGTTCGGGAAGGTTCGGAGGAGTCCGTACCGGTTCGGAACCGATTCGTGGTGCAGAGCATTGAAAATATCGAGTGTAATCGGACGTAATCTTAATATGTTCTTTGAATCTTTGAATAAAATACATTAAATCGCATCAGAGCAAATATAGGTAATTGACTGAAAGAGTGAATGTAGTAAAGTATGAATGGATAGTAAGTGAGCGTAGTAGTTTTGAAACGAGTGAATGGCAAAAGGAAATGAATGAAAAGGCGAATGAATGAAGGATTTTATTGAGTGCTCGAGTGAAGATCGTATTCCATATAAAACTATTTCAAAACATAGAGTATACACTGATTAAAGATTAAAGGATAAGCATTACGGTATTTATAAACAGACGGTGCTTTTCACTAAAATCGTGAAATGAAAACTGTAGATATCATATTAAAAATATTTGAAAATAGTAAAACGAATAGATTTATGTAACTGTATGCAGAAAATAATTACGTTAAAAAACGTTGATTCTAAAATTAAATTAAATTACAAATTTAAGATTATAAAATTATTTTAATCGACTTTATCATTTTGTATAGTAATTAACTGGTTTTGTGGGGGTAATTGATTCTTTAAGGTATAAAACCTCTGATTAACTAATTAATCATTAAAATACTAATCAACTATTTCAAGCAAACGAAATTATTTATGACTTCAACATTACAAGTATACATTAATTCAAAGCTTTCATTTTATTTATCATAATATTATATTTTGCATTTTACTGTCTCACTGTTATAATTGTAACACAAGTTTTATTTTCCTATTGTTAACATTATTTTTCATAAAAACGTATTTTTCTTCCTTACCGTTGCGTTTATAAATTTAATTTTATTTTTCATGAAATTTTGCTTGACAAACAATACAGCTATGTACAATGACACTTCTAAAATTTTGTATCAGAAATGTACATAATAAATCTTTAAATTTCAATGCATGAAGTTATAAATCAAGTATTATCAACTGCTAAACTTCTGAATAATTTACAAATATAAAGATATATTCGTATGTTATTCATTATATATTTTTTAATAAATTTCCTTTTCTACATATTATTAATCTTGATCTCTTACTTTGAAGAACGTGCGTGACGGAACTTATTACCCGACTATGGAAAGAGATATTGAAGTGCCTAGATTATCGTGAATCATCCCCTATTTTGCATATTCATGTAAAATTTCTGATAGTATCCATTTAATTGTAACACTACAAAGATATAAAGCAGCACATGAGTACTGGTACGTTATTGCGTGTGAAGGAAACATGCGAGTGAAATGCACGTGTCAATAAAAGGGTCACCGTGATAAAGAAGCAATACAGGGTACAGCGAGTACAAGTACGAATAAAATATTCAAAGCTGGCGTGATGAATAATTTTTCATTTGAATAGCAAACGAAAATCGCCGACATTTCATACATGTTAATGTAAACAGTGCTCAACCTAAATATGACTGTTGGTTTATGAGTGCGTTACTGACCTACTATAATTTATACAGGCTGTCATAATAGCGACAGAAGTATGAAAGGGTAGATTTCTCTCGAAGAAATACATTGAAATTGTAGAACAAAAATATTTTGAATGGGGATTTTCGAGATAATTGAATTAAAACACTTTTTAAAGCACGAATATTTATTTTAAAAATAAAATGAATAACTAAATAAAAATATGGATTTTAGGAAAAATGTAAAATGGATTAATTTCCGATAATTTTTCATTATCCAATTATCGTAATTGTCTCAAGTAGAATACACGTGAATGAATAAATAAATGAATGTGATTATTATAATGTAGGACCGATTATTTCAATTTCTTCGCAGTATTGGCATATTGCTGAACCATTTTCATTATCTCCGGAACAAATAACAGACGACAGGAATCCATTAAAAAGAGAAAAATAAGTGAAAAGTCACGATGTACATAAATGAAACACCAAAGGGGTTTTCCCTGGCTGCAGCCATGTTATTCTACCTCGTTGCATAATGCTAAATCCGTACCAACTCATTACCACGTGAGATGCAAATTGCGATAACCTGACGCACGATTGTAACACATCGTGGATCCATATGTAGATTCGCTGTTGGTGTTCATGAGAGTGGACTGGTATAGAGGGATGAAGAGGGCTGTGCATAATACAAACGATATTACAGGGTTTAGTATGCAAAGCGAGGTATCGAAAACCTACCACGCCTCTTTAGCCTAAATTGTTCCTATCCGCGAATTATATTATCTAGTTACGATTACGTTATTACAAGATACAGATTGCCATGAATATTCAGTCAGGATCATAGTCTGAACAAAATATGCGCTAATGATACTAATTTGAAAAGGTCCAGAAAGTTATGATAATTTACAGTTACAGTTTGAACAAAATATGCGTCACATAATGACACATAAAAGTTACAAATATTGCAAAAAAAAATGTAATGATAATTCTTTCAGGGATATAGTTTGAACATAATATCACTAGACACCATTTCAGTAAAACTGTTTTAATCACGATAAAAAAATATTAAATATTTGATTTAATTTGATTCAGAACGTAATTTTATTAATACAAAGTTTGGTTGAAGTTGTTTTCATACAATTGTCTGATGAAGTCTGGAAATAATCGATATACTCAATTATTCGTTGATAAAAATCAACGTTAGAATTACATTAGATGTTGTATTTAATCTTTAAACGATCAATATTGTAGAGTGTTAATGGTTCAAGGATTTCAACATTATTATACCTGTAAAGGTGCCCTCGGGCGATCAATT
Source organism: Megachile rotundata (assembly GCF_050947335.1). Classification (NCBI taxonomy): domain Eukaryota; kingdom Metazoa; phylum Arthropoda; class Insecta; order Hymenoptera; family Megachilidae; genus Megachile; species Megachile rotundata. The sequence continues at coordinate 4,977,703 of NC_134991.1, read as the reverse complement.
TATGTCTATATTTATTGATAAGCTGCCACATCCTCATATGTTCAATATTTATTGACAATACTGCAATATTGCCAATATTATATTGACAGTATAGAGGATGTCATACCTCAATGTATCACCTCGAATATCTCGCTTGTTTTTGGCAATATTTGCCACTGTTAGAGATCTAGATATTACCTTTTCGTACGGTTCATGTTTTATGACGTGAAATATTATTTCTTGTAAGGTTAAATCGTTGAGTCTTATCTGTAGAGTCTCAATTCTTTTTGAGAGCACGGATACTTTCAGAGAACTAATTAGATTTATCAGAGGGAACTAATTAATTAGATCTATTTTAGAAAACGGAAGTGTAATCTGACCTCCGTATTATGACTCTTGTATTAATCAAATGAATGCACCTGGCACAAATTGAAGGTTTGTTGCTATGCATAGTGGTTGTTCCATGGTATTTAATTATCACTACCGCGATATCATTCTTAATAATCTAAATTTCTAAACACTTCACAATACAGTCAATATGTTCAATGTCATATTTTTTGTGGAATAATAGGATGTGTGGTATTTTGCTCGAAGATAATCCAGCTTTCCTCTTTGAATATACCCTTTACTTGACTGAAAAACTGCACTTTAATTCATACTGAACATCGCACTAGTTACGATTATTTCGGATGTATAAATCCAATAGGAAATTATTTTAACTCAGTTCATTATAATATTCATACATTTAGAAACTCCATAGCAGTTTTAAAACATTCGTTAGCCAGCTTTCTTTAATTCTTAATTATGTTTCATTTTCGTGTTTATATGCAACATGTAAGGTTTATATGTTATATTTTATATCATGTTACATTATATTTCTTCTTTTCATCGCATTTTCGATTTAAATTTTCAAAAATGAAAGCAAATACGAAAAGACGTTTCCTTTCGACTTATTTTTACACACAGAGTTGTCACAATTTGTGAAACTCCCTGCATTATTCAAATTCTCATTATTTCTTATTTGTTACGTTTCGTTTGTTGTTCACTTCATTACTATTCTAAACTGATGTAATCACGAATATGTTTCTTGTTTTACCTGAATTTTACTTCAAATTGCAAAAGCGAATTTTTTCTCTCTGACAAGTATACTCGACGTAAATATCAAAAAGGTTAATGTTAGTATGTCTTGAAGTAAGAATTCATTTTTCTTCTTCTAAACGTTTCCAGACAATCGATTTCTGACATGAAACTTTCGTATCTACGCTTATTTTAAATGTACTGCATATCGACTGATCACAGCAGGTGATCTATATGCTACGGATATTTACGCAACTAAAACGTATTCAAGCATGCATGAAATATGTAGACAGTATGTTAAAATTATACTGAATATATACATACAATTTATCCGGTTTAAGCATATGACATAGGGCTCCGTATTTTAGAAGATAACAAATTTTACCTGTAACAAAAATATAAGAATATAATTAATAAGTGGAGAAATAATTGTTAAATATGATATATATTATACCTTCTTTGCAATCTTTTACATAAATCTTTATTAGACAAAAATCATATTTTGTTCTTTATTATTTATAATCTTTCAAATCAGGTTATTAACGATAATAATACATAATAAATGATAGCAGTATTAATAATTTATTAAATTATAACATCATTTAATTGATAATGTTCTGTCAGATAATCTTTGCAATTTTTAAATAAATACACTTTTTAATTCTCACAAGTAATACTAGTCAGAATATTTAATAATAATACCAGCAAGAATAATTAGTAATAATACAAAATATAATTAGTAATAACACGAAAGAAAAATTATATTGTAAATTTGCAATATTTTCAAGAGGTACAGTAAAAAATTGTAATTACAAGAAATGAGAAATATTTCCGATAATATTAATTATGAAATTTATAAATCATTTATACTAAAAAAACTACAAGGTGTAAAATATAATATATCTATGCAGACAACATATATATGCAGCAAAACAATACATAGTTTGCAACAACACAAAATAAATAATTGTCGTCCTCCTATTATAACAAAATAAAGCATTCAAAAAATTCTATAGAATATTCAAATTTAATTTTCTCGAAAACAAAATCACGCATGTCACAGTTTTATTCCATACGTTATTTTTGCATGCAATGTTACATACAGCACCATCAGCATTTTTAAATACGGCATACAAAACACTATATCTAAATACAATACTTACATTATATTTCAAATAAAATTTATAAATACAATGTCAAAATACGTAATTTCAACTATAATATAATTAAGGTACCTAACAATTATATAAAAATTCTTCACCATTTGACGGTTTATTAAAACGCCCTTTCAGATTTGCAAAATCTTCGAGTGAATTTGATAATTAGTAATTATGCATGTCACGTTCCCACTCCGATCTTTTTACAGATGCAGTAATTAGGGATTTGGTATGTAAAGGAGAGTGTCAAAATTATGCAAAGAACATACACAAATTTGAAGCATCTGGTGTGGTATTGGAGTTCACTAGCAGAATTTCAATGAATAGAAGACTATAGGGATGGTTACAGAGAAGCAGAAGCCAAAGTGTCTCTCCTAGTTCATTCCATTCAATGGTCGCGGCCACAGTGGTTACTCTGGCATGAAATTAGACTGGTAGTTCCCAGCTTTCACTATTTCAGCAGGTTATAGTAAATAATTGCCCATCATTTTATATTATTCCGGATAAGTGGCTTTCCATGAAATGAATGTGCACCGGATTCCGGCAAATCGAGCTTCTTCCTCTTAAACTTTACGAGTCCATTTTCTATTCGGAAGAATTACTGTTAATGACGGAATTCGAAATATTTATTTTGTCGTTACGAAATTTTCTACCCCGTATTATACGTTTTTTTTTTATTTTATGAAGATATTTTTGAACCCTTATAAGTAATAATAACTGCTTTTTATTTAAAAAATTTGTCAAAAGAAGAATTATATATTTTGAAGGAAAAGTAATAAATAACTGTAATTATTAACTGTTGTTAATTTATTATTAAAAAATATTTACGAACTTTTTATTTCTGAATTAAACACATTATTCATATTTCATAAAATATTAGATTTGTAGAATGGATTACTTTATATAGCATATTTGTAATGATATAACAGAAAGATAAATTACGAGGATATGAGTAAGAAAAAACTTAGAAACATGAAATTTTCAAGTTGACTAATTTTATAATTTGACAATCTGCAATTTTACTAATTTACGATTTTGCAAATTATCAATTAATCAATTTATCAATTTATCAATCTATCAATCTATCAATCTATCAATCTATCAATCTATCAATCTATCAATCTATCAATCTATCAATCCATCAATCCATCAATTCATCAATTTATTAATTTACTAATTTACTAACTTATTAACATACTAACTTACTAATTTACTAATCCACTAACTTACTCTTATTCTAATTTGCAAATTTAGAAATTTAAAACTGTAGAAATATTAAAATTTGGAAAAATCAGAAATTTAGAAACAAAGAATTGAAATTTTCAAACTGCCTAGTTTTCAAATTCTGAACTTTGTAAAATCTGAAATTTAAAACTGTCACTCATGAAACTTTCAGAACCATAAATCTTAAAATTTGAAAAACTAAAAATTTAGAAATTCCATAATTCCCCATTTTTACACTTTCGAATACTCTCGTACTATCAAATAGATGGTTCACTAGCAAGAATTCAATAATAACTGCGTAAATACTAGAATAAAATTGCACAAAACACGAAATTACTGCTGTTGGAATGAAAAAGCGAAAACGGTAATCAACTACCCAATTTTTCCCGAGAATAACGAATCGTTTAAACAGAGGGGAAAAAATGACCTAAAGCAAGGAGATATTTAACATCTCTGATTGGAGAAGGTACTGGGAATAAATCATTCTGAATAATGCGGCGAACAATTTTACTCGCGCTTCGCATGCAAGCTGCGCGGTGGTGTTCATACAACAAAACAAAAAGAAAAGTAATGCAGTAAGATTAAGGTTATTTCTCTGTTTTATACCAGACTCTTTTAGAGACCGCGGAACAACTGGAAAAGTGATTATTTCTCATGCAAATATGATTTAAATTAAGGGAGCAACAATTTTTTTTCCTCCATTAACTACTTTAATTATGAACACGTTTTTAATGCTCTGAAACAAACGCAGGAAACTTTCCTGCAGATGATGGCGCTGTAGGATAAGAAAATACTGTCATTTGCTGTAATGAAACTTATCGCGGATAGTTTGCACATGAATTTGAGGATTATATTTGGTTTTGAGTTTGAAAACTTCAAGATTGTGTTAATGAGATTGTGATGATATACAGATTTTTAAATACAGAAAGTTTGTTAGTTTTTGGAAATTTTTTAGCTTGGTAATTTTGAAAGATTTTGTTGATTTTCTGAATTTTGTTAGTTTTGTGCATTTTGAAAAATTCTGTTAATTTTCTGACTTTTGCTAGTCTTGTAAATTTTGTTGGTTTCATGTTAGCTTGAAAATTTTGTTAGTTTCATGAAATTTGTTAGTTTTGTGCATTTTGTTAAATTTGCAAATTTTGTTAATTTTGTGTATTTACTTAATTTTGGAAATGTATGGATATGGACATTATAACATTTGGGAGTTTGGAAATGTAGAAAATTGAATACTTGAGAATTTTAAGACTTGCAAAGTTGAGAATTTGATAATTTTGAAATTTTTGAATTTTGGGATATGAAAGTTTAAGAGTTAAGAAGTTTGGAACTATGAGATTTTGAAAATTTTCGGTATTGAAAACTAAGAAATTTGGAAGTTTGATAATTTCACGATTTGGACATTTTGCAAATGAAATATTTTGGGATTAGCACATTTAAAAGTTTTATGATTTGAGAATATGAGATTTTAGAAAATTGACAATTTCAAAAGTAATAAATTTTACATTCCAGAATATAAAAATTTACGAATTGAAAAATTACAAATACGTACATTTGCACCTTTGGAGTTTGGAAACGTTAGTTTTTGAAAATTTTTAAATTTACAATAAAATCTTGAAAATCTTGAAAATACAAAACTGCGATAAAAAATCTGGAGAATTTAGAATATTTAAATATGTAACATAAAACATAAAAATTGAATTAAAAATCTTGAAAATTTAGGAACGTGGCAGAGAATCTCAAAAATTTAAAAAAATTAATTTAATTCAAGAAAATTTTCAGTATAACATTTGATATAAAATTTTGTAAATTCAGGAATTTGGAAATATGAAAATTAAAGAATTTGTTAGAATCTTCATTAACTACTGACGTTAATACATCTCACATAAAAATAAAATACTATCAATGTAAGTACTCTAATCTACGTTACACTATAATTCTCTTCATTCATCTTACTTGTTATATAATTTATCAAATCGTTTCGCAGGTTGCATAATTCAGCACGTTTAGACTACAAACTCGCTAACTTGTCGGTTACAGGTAATGCCGGTTATATTCGCTTAACACGGTCTATCACCCGCTATGTTTGAACAAGTTCGAGTTCGATTATATTCTTGGTTCTAACATACTCGGTTAAGTTCTGCATTCCATAACCTCGATTAATTTCTCACAAGGGAACATATCCAACCCAGACACGCCGATTTTGATGAAACTTATGTGAGATATAGTTCTCAAAAAAATATTTGACACGTATTTTTTTTTATCGGCAATCGTGCATATTGAAGGGGTGAAAATAGTCCTCGAAGTTGGGGGCTGAAATCATATTTTTGGGAATATCTCCGGAATTAAAGCATCCAATTATCTCCTTTAATTCCGGAGATATTCCCAAAAATATGATTTCAGCCCTCAACTTTGGGGGCTATTTTCACCCCTTCAATATGCACGATTGCCGAGAAAAAAAAATACGCGTCAAATATTTTTTTGAGAACTATATCTCACATAAGTTTCATCAAAATCGGCGTGTCTGGGTTGGATATGTTCCCTTGTCAGTTCTTGATTCCGTGACTTTTGATCAATTGTACAGAATAGTTTTGCCATAACAGCTATTTGATATATACCATGATCATACCATGATCTGTTTTATTGAAAATATCTTTTTAAAATATAAAAATGGACAATTTTATAAAGTGATATTCTATAAAATTATAACAATTGTTCGGGTAAAATTAAAGCTAAATTAATATAAAATACGATAATAAACATATATGTATACAAGTCATATGTTTAGTAAATCATAAACTTGTACATCGTAAGCTCCTAATAAAATCATTAGTATAGTGGAATTATAATTATAACATCAAAATAAAGTTATACCAAAAAACTACATTATCATAAAATCAATACGATTTTAATAGATCACATTATTATTTAAAAAGAATTTAATTATGATACTTTCCACAAAAATGAACTGTTTCGAATAAAGTATATGTTTGAAAAGTTTATAATGCTATATGCAGTATTCACATCAAAGTTGCATTTAGCATAAATCCATGCTTTCAATGTTTCAATTTTTAATGATGGTTTTTCACTGGTTCACACATTGTGCACTATCGAAAATACTCTTTCAGTCGTTGTGGCTATTAAATCCAAAAAGACATACGCAAAATTCGACGAATATTAAAATGACTTTAAACGATACATGTTTATCCGTGAAACATTTTAAAGTTTTAAGTCTTATATTTGTATGGGTCAACTTATGAAACGTGGGACAAAGTGGACGATTTAGAATAAAAATAAATGTAAAGAACAGAACGGTAAAATTAAGGTCTGTCCATTTAAATTGTTACTATTGTACAAACTTAATATGGTGGAAAAATAGGGTTCTCGTCTTTAAAAAAAAGATATAACAGAGCATGTTTGTTTTTCTTTCTTGCAGTTGCAATCTCCCGAATAATGTCTCAGTTTGCTCTAAATATATTTTAGGAAAATTTAGAGATACATTTTCCAATGTTTTAACTTCCAAATTCCTAACTTTAAAAATCTCCAAATTACCCCATTTCACAATTCTCATATTTCTAAATACACAAATTTTCAGATTCCACATTTTCTGAATTCTCAGATTTCCGAATTCCGGGTCTTCAAAATCTTCAAAATTGCAAATTCGCTACTTTCCAAGGACTTAATATCCAAGTCCCGGAATTCTTCAATTCTCAAATCTCAAATTTACGAAAATTTTAATCTTAAAATTTTTAAAATCCGAAATTCCCAAATTTCCACTGTTAAGCGTAGAAATGCATAAATTCTAAGTTTAGTTTAAGCGTTTACGTTATTTCTTAGTTTCACGTTATTTAATTATTTGTCGTAAATAGAATTGTAATTTCAGTTTATTATGCATTTATGCACATTTGCATATTGTTAAATTCAAGACATGTAAAGGAGCAAATGAAAAACCTGAGAGAAAGGTAGAATATTGGAAAATACGCGTTTAATTGGCAACCTGGACGGTGATCTCTTTGCGTGCACAGGGACGCTTTTGCGAACCTGTGGCCGTTCAGGCCGTGGCTAGGGGGGACGTTTACGACGGACCCCTGAGGCCTCCATCGACACCGATTTGGACGATGCTTGCATCTGGTGAGGGTCCGCGGATTAGCCATGTAATTTTTCCGAGACGTTCAGGCTGGTCCTAAGAGTAAAGCCGCCAGGTATTCGCAATTGTATAGGTCGGAGTGGGGAAAGGACCACGTGATAGCGCGGCGCTCGGACCGCTACGACTTATCAATTGCGAGCATTCTTTCGATGACCGTCCTTTCGCTCAGTTCGTTCATTGCGCTCCTCGATACAAATCGTTACTTAGAATCCATTTGCTATAAATTATTATAAATAAATAAAGCTACGCTATTTGAGTTGCCTTAAACATTATATTCAAAATTGATTTGCAATTTTGTTTGTATATATTGTAAATAATTCAATTTGTTTTTTTCCAATAAATATTAATTAATTAATTCCTTATCTTCGTATTTTGTTTTTGTTATTTACACCCTTAATATCCACTTTCCCAAATTTCACACTTTCTCAATTCCCAAATTTTTACATTCTTGATTTTAAAGTTTCAAAAATTGGAAATCTCTAAATTCCCGATTTTACAAATTTCCTAATTTCCAAAGGCTCAACTCCCAAGTTTCCAAATTTTGCAGTTCCCACTTTTCAAATTTCTAAAACTTTAAATCTTCTAATCTCTAAAATCCGAAATTTACAAATTTCCGTTTACCCAAATTTCCTAATTTCTAAACCCTGAATATCGAAATGATCAAATCCTCAAACTTTCATATTCCAAAATCTGTTTTATTATCTATAATAAATTGTAGAAAAATAACAATAGAAGTACATATGGGATACATGTAATGTGTGGAACATCTTGTATGTTTTTTGTTTGTTTAAATAAAATTGTAACAAGTATATAAATATTAATTTGTAATATAGTATCTTGTTGTACCAGAAGTTTGAATTAAATTCTGAAATACAGGTAACCTTAGTATTCTGAAAGCCTAGTTGAAAACTTGGAGAATTCTGAGTATTGAAACTCGATCAGAAAGTGAGAAAGAACGTTCAGTATTGAAATATTGGAAAATAACTACAATTTTCATAATAATTTAAATTCCGTAAAAAATTCGATATTATAGTCCCCGTTCATCAATTTCAGTAAATTATTCGTTAACTAAAAAGAGGACACAAATTGATTCTCTTTTGCTTTCAATAACTAGTAATGATAACAGACTAATGAATAGCTATAAATTTTTTAAAATTAATAAAATAATATAATTCTTTGAAAATGAGGGTTATTACTCAAAAAAGTAGTTTTATTTTAATATTATTACCTATTATAATTTTCGTTGAGATCTTTGTGAGTCATGTTTTTCTTTTCAATAAAATAAACTACAATTCCTAAATAATTTTCTAATAACTTTGTTAAGGAGTTCGATACTAAAACCGATGCTAAAACAAGAACCGTGTCGACTTCATTGATTATTTATTAGAAATTGAAGTAAATGTTGCAAGCTGGTAATAGAAATCCGAAATTATACCTAGACAGATCTACAGATCTTACAAGGGACATCACGCATCTGATACACGCCGATTTTGATGAAATTTTTATATGTTATTGAACTCGAAAAAATATTTGACAGGTATTTTTTTTTATCGGCAAACATCCACTTTGAAGTGGTGAAAATAACCCTTAAAGTTGGGGTTGAAAAAACTATTTTCGCAAATATCTCGGGAACTATTAGGCCTAGACAAAAAATTCAAAATGCAAATTTTTCTGTTTTTAAAGGCCAACAATATGGCATAAGTGGAGTTTTGAAAAATTTATTTATTTAAAAAATATGTTAAAAATTAACATTATTTTGCAAATTTTTTTCATAAAACGTTGTATCATTTTGATCAAATTTCGCATACATAAACTATGGGTCCAAAGAAAAAATACGGATAAATTGGAATTTCTAATTTCGCTTGCGGAAAAAATATTACTGTCGTTGAAGTTATACGTACATTTTATACCTTCCGTTCGGTTCACGACTGACTTCTATACATAGTATTCTGGCAATTGTATTATATTATATTTTTTATTCTAATTCATTTAAAAAAAGAATTTAAGGGTCCATAAGTGCCTCTATAAAAATATGGGGATAGCGTCAGGTATCCTATAAACGCATAAATTGTATTTCTGTGAAGTGATAATTTAGAGCACATGCAATTAAAGGAATTGCATCTGTTGATTAAGAATTGCCTCACGATTGCAAAAAATATGATAACTCTGAAAATATCATTTTTTTATCATTTTGAAATTTATGTCTTTTATTTTGAAATGATCTTCTAATCATTAGAAAAAGAAAAATAAGTGTCAAATATTTTTTCGAGTTCTATAACATATAAAAATTTCATAAAAATCGGCGTGTATCAGTTGGGTGATGTCCCTTGTTAGTTCATACTGTTATGCCACCAATACTATACAATTTGTAGTTCTTCGCAGTATTGTATTACAAAAATTTACCGGAGCTAAATTGTACCGTAATATATTGGTCTAAAAATAATTTCAACCTAAGGTTGACTTGCACCAGTGACTTGTACCTCTTACACCACTAGACTCGCATTACTATCAAAAATAGACGTCTTTCCAATACCGTTAGTCACCCAAACTTCCATCCTACAAATATTAGGAAATTTGAATTATTTTAACTATAGATTGCTTACAGATAAAAAAAGTATATTAAATGTTACTTATTATTATCTTTATTTTCATTTTCTTTCAAAAGTAGACTTGTTCCACTTTCAAAGTAAATAACTCAATCAATAATGCAAAAATAATAGCTTCAAATAATTTCATCAAACTTTTGAACTGCAAAGTTTTAAGGCTACTTACAAATATCAAAAATACTTTCCAGAGATATTACCCTATAATCAAATAATACTTCATAACTATAATACCTGTTACAATTCTTCAAAAGCATAACTTTATGTTAATCTTCGTTGCATAATAGTATAACACATTGTACATAACATCCACAGATTAAAAGTCCAGAAATAAAAGAAAACAACTTTCGTTTTTCTAATTAACATAAGTTTTGTTTTCATCAGATTCTCGTATTTCGTTTCATCAGCGAGCAGCAAATCAATTGTTTCTCCTTCGGAAAATATTGAATAATGTTGAATGTAATGAACCCAATTGAAGCTTCAATTTCAATTGCTTGTCGATAGCAGTTTTTGATCTCGAAAAGCTACGTCATGAATATCAGCTGTACATCATCGAAGCTCTTGGTAATTAGCTCTCGGTCGTAACTGGTATTAAAGCGTGGCACGGTATGTTGATAAAGGCTCGAAAAAAAACCACTTCGAATACCTATAGGCTAAAACTGTTAATAGGAACGCAAAAATCAATTGCAAGAGGAGGAAAAGTATGTTCAATACTCTAGTTAGAAGAGCCACATTGACCGGCTATTGTGTTCCCAGAAGGATCAGCTATACTGCTCTCGTTATTCATTCTACAGCGCGATTCAAAACTGACGTCAAGTTTTTTATGGAATATCAGTTCTTCGAACGTACTTCAGAAGCTGTTCCATTATCCAACCGTGTGCTAGATGTCGAAATAACACACTTATTACGGCAGTATCGCAGTAGTTTTCGGGTTTCTAAAATCGATTAGTATCACAATAAGTATATTCCAAAAATCGTGGTACGTGCGGACTCATGGTGATTCTACGAATAAAATTAAGTTGCAACACAAGATTTTTTTTTGTGAAGACGTATATTTCTCCTAGTAAAAGTCAGCTACTAACGAACAGAGGATCAATCACTATTTCTTTAATCTTTAAAAGTGGTCAACTTTTGAAGTAACCTTTTTTATAATGTGGTCTTGGTACATAATCTAGAAGACTTAAAAATGTTCACAGGCACCTTGCTATTTAATAACAGAGCAAGTGGTTACCATTGTTTACAATCATTGTGGATTTCTCTTAACTGGTCAACTACTGATGTCATTATCTTAATAATTTATAAATTCATACTTGTAAGATATTACAGACTATAGTACGAACTATAATATTAATTTAGATGTTATTTCATTTTAACCACATTGCTAAAATTTACATCTGCACTTACATGTCCTAAAGATGTTTTTTATATTTAAAATTATCGAGTAATTAATTAACTTGCTAAATTCTTGTATCATTAAGAAGCTGTATGCTATCACTGTATAAAATCATATTAAATCGAAGTTAGTTAATTAGTTTCCTACCCTTATTAGTTACGTTGTCATTATTTGTTCCTTGCTATATTTAGCATAAAAGCGACATGTCATCGTAGATCGTCATTTTCGTTTCATTTACCTCCTTCCGATATTTTAATATTCGCAACGGGAGATGAAATCCTTCCTACTCAGCCTACCGTTTCCACGCTCATACCACTTTCGTGAAATATTCATGACGGTTTCGCGCTTTCTGCCGATGTTGAAGAAAGAAAACGCGGTCGTGTCCTTGAATAAAAAAGGACGCACGAAGAAGCTAGAGGAAAGAAGCAAAGAACAAGAAAAATAGAGAAACATTAAACCGTCTCTCCTTTGAAACCGAAGAGAGTTACGCTTTTGACGCGTGTATAACCACTTCCTCGACTCGGGGTTGAGGTGAAAGATAAAAAATAGTCGAAAACCACAGCCTAATAAATAATTTTTCCTCGTGCGGACTTTTCAAAATTTTATAAAAATTTTAATAGACATTTATTATGATGATTTAAACGTTTTGCTACTATAACTGCAAAAATAATGATGTAATCGTGATTAGATTCTCCATAATATCTTTAGCAGAAACACCTACGTACTGTAACTATTATATACAAACATATTTTTAGAAAGTGCAAATTTTACAAATAATTTACAAATTTTACAAATAGAAGCTTAAGTATTTGACAATTTCATAATTGCGGATTTAGAACCTTGGGAAATTGAGAAAACGAAATTTTGGGAATTTCGAATTTTAGAAATTTGAAGATTTGAATTTTTGGAAATTTAAGAATTAGGAATTGAATTTGAGGACTTGGACATTACAACTGTGGAAATTTAGAAATTTGGAATGTTGGAGATTTGGAAAACTGAGAATGTGAAAATTTGGGAATTGAAAAAGTGTAAAATTTGGGAAAGTGCAAATTTGGAAATTTCGGATTCTACAAATTTTTAGACAGAAATTTTTGTAAATTTGAGATTTGGGAATTAAAGAATTTCGGGACTTGGACATTAAGACCTTCGAAATTAGGGAATTTGGAATTTTGGAGACTTTGAAGATCCGGAATTCGAAAAATTTGAGAATTCAGAAAATGTGGAATTTGAAAAATTGTAAATTTAGAAATGTGAGATTTGTGAAATGGAGTAATTTGGAGATTTCTAAATTTCGGAATTTGGAAGTTGGAAAATTTGTCTCTAAATTTTACTAAAATATATTTATAGCAAACTGAGACGTTACTTGGGAGACTACAACTGCAAGAAAGAAAAATAAACATGCTCTGTTATATCTTTTTTTATGGAGACCAGAACCCTATTTTTCCGTCATATTAAGTTTTTACAATAGTGACAATTTAAATGGACAGACCTTAATTTTACCGTTCTGTTCTTTACATTTATTTTTATTCTAAATCGTCCACTTTGTCCCACGTTTTATAAGTTGACGCGTAGAAATATAAAACTGTCATATACTTATTATTAACGTAAAATGGGTTAAAACTTTAAAATGTTTCACGGATAAACATGTATCGTTTAAAATCATTTTAATATTCGTCGAATTTTGCGTGTGTCTTTCTGGATTTAATAGCCACAACGACTGAAAGAGTATTTTCGATAGTGTACAATGTGTGAACCAGTGAAAAACCATCATTAAAAATTGAAACATTGAAAGCATGAATTTGTGCTAAATGCAACTTTGACGTGAATATAGCATTATAAACTTTTCAAACATATACTTTATTCGAAACAGTTCATTTTTGTGGAAAGTATCAGAATTAAATTCTTTTTAAATAATAATGTGATCTATTAAAATCGTATTGATTTTATGATAATGTAGTTTTTTGGTACAACTTTATTTTGATGTTATAATTATAATTCCACTATACTAATGATTTTATTAGGAGCTTACGATGTACAAGTTTATGATTTACTAAACATATGACTTGTATACATATATGTTTATTATCGTATTTTATAATATACAGTGTAAAACTTTCTACATTTATTAAAACTAATAAATAAATAAATTTATTTACTTTTTTTTATGCTTATGAAACAGCCTTCAATTTAACTTTAATTTTATCCGAACAATTGTTATAATTTTATAGAGAAAACATCTATCAAATAGCTATTATGGCGAAATCACAGGCAAAATTACATACAGCAAATTTTTATTGTATACTTTGGACTGATTTTTGCATACACAATATCCTTGAGTGTTTCATCAGTTATGGAGCATCTTGTATATTGACTTGAAGGAGCCCTTTACCACATACCTCAGAAGTTGGATTAGGTGCATAATACAACATGCAAATTGTTAGAAAATTCAGTACACTTTGGCTGGAGTAAACGACGAACTTAAACTACAAGCACTTGTAGAAGTATGTGATAGTAAATCACCTGTATCGGAACATGGAAATTACATAAGCCAAAACTTTCCAACTGAATCGTTCAATAATAACGCTACAGATTCTGACACAAACAACATTACAAGGATTTTATTACATTTTCATTTTCAAATACTGAAACATAGAGAAAATTTTTTATTGACAAATTGAGTAGTCTGGAAGAAGTATAATCAATAAACTGTACAGTATGTATTGTATGCATTAATGCAAACAAGTAAAATGTTGCTAAAAATCAAAAAACAATTATATTTGAGGTACGTATACGTTTCATTTAAAGAGGAATCACGTCAGTTGAGATTTGTGTTAGGTCACATGTGGTCAATATGAACAGCAGTTGAACTTTCGTTGACATTTCTCCTTACGAATGTTGACCATTACTTTTCTACTGAAAGGTATAGGTCTCGCTAAAGAGAGCAGACTTTTCCGATATTGTGTGTCATTATGTATTACAATCCACTCAATCGTTTAAAATGGTATTTATATATGCATAAAATCAACTAATTTGAAACATCAGTTTGAAACATGATAAAATATCTTTTTCAGTAATACATATGTGAAAACATGTTTCATACCATATCAGTTATATTCTGCTATTAACACAAATTAAATTAAATATACTATATAAAATTTGACCGTGGTGTATAATAACGCAATACATATAAAATAATTCCTATGTTCAGATTAATTCGTGCAAAAACGCACCGAATCGAGTATTATGATTACGGTTGAAAACAGATCGGCTTCCCTACAAAAAATTTGACAATTTGAAAATATGTAACTCTAGGAGTTTGAGGACCTAGGAATACTGGGATCTAAAAATACTGAAATCTAGGAAAGCTTATATCTAGGAATACTGGGATCTAAAAATACTGGAATCTAAGAAAGCTTATATCTACGAATATTGGCATCTAAGAATACTGAGATCTTAATCTTCTGACTTGGTGATTTGAAGGTGATGAAACTTGACAATTCACATATTCAAAAACTTACAAATTTTAACATTTACAAATTTGAAAGTTTGAAAGCTCGAAAATTTGAAAATAAAAATTTAAAAATTTAAAAATGTAAAAATGTAAAAATATGAATATTTCTGAATTCCGAAGCTTGCATGCTTTCACATGTCCCCCTATCTAAATGAAACCTACGCACGAGTGTACTTCTGAGACCATGTATTTATACAATTTTATATATCGATTTAAAATGAAATCAGGTAAGCAGATAATACCGCGGGACAGAATGTTTACGGACAAATACGGAGGACGGTAGATGTTGCTACAATTCGAGCTTATATCGGTTTCTTATTATTGGTCCAAGTGTATAGATCGCATGCTGAAGCAACGAAATGTTTTTGGGATACAGAAACCGATAGAAATACTTTTGAAGTAGCAATGTCTCTTGAAACTTTTGTATGATATCCTGGGTCAATCGTTTTCACGATAAATCCATGAGGGGAGAAGGAAAATACCGGCAAACTTGCAGCTGTCAGTAGCATTCGGAAAATGTGGACATTTTCTCATAGAATGCATTCATCAACTGGACTGCTCTATACTGACTAAAATATAAAGCAAATAAAAAAAAATTATTTTTGGAAAATACAAGAATAACAAGAAACATGGAGCGTTTTAATGTTATTGTATTATAAAAGAACAAAGAAGGAAGTACGTTAGGTGGTTAAATACATGTATGTATGGCAGTGATTAACGTTAAGCTTTATTCGTTTTATTCATCATAAATGTCATCATTATATATTTTGATAATTTTATTCATCGACTATAACAAAACATTTTAATTAATTTCCAATCTAATTAATTTCTACATACTTCAACAGATTTAAATTTTTAAATGTAAATAAAAATGTAAGATATGAAAACTCGGAAGTAGGAAAATTTTGAAATTTAAAATTATTTATGTCAATCTAAATTTTGGAAATTTTCAATTTTTCAAAGTTCTAAATTTATAAATTTCAAAATTTAGGATCATAAAAATCCTCAAAATCTTATATTTCTATATTTCTAAATTACTTCATAATCTAAACCTTCAAACATTGCACAATAGAAGGAAAATGCTCGACGTTATATTTATTTGCAAAATAATGAAAGGTAGGATATCCTGTCTGAAGATAATCCAACTTTGAATAATGTACCCTCAATTTGCCTTGCAAACTGCACTTTAATTCATACTGAACAATATCGCAATAATTGCGGTTATTTCATCAAATCAGAAATTATGTTAATTACGTTTATCATGATTGTATCAGAACAAATTTAATTTTCGACGGCGAAAAATGCGCAAATGTATTTCAGTTGACGTATAACAAATGTATTACAACTAACAAGGAAAGGCACGCAAGTGTCCCCCTCCGATTTTGATGAAACTTCGTAGGTTTGTTAAGCAGGCAAAAATAAGGGACACGTATTTTTTTTTATCGGCTGAGACGCGGGTTTAAGGGGTGAAACGAGCCCTTGAAGTTTCTACCCCTTTGGCTATCTCGAAAACCATACGAGATACATTAAAACTTCTAATAGAAAAGTTGTATGGTTTCTTGCGTATAATAACAGGATGTTAACCAATTTTGCAAAATACAATATGTTTATAACAAAAAAATTTTTCATAACCTTATTTTACAATTTATTAAAATGTGTATAATGACAAAAAGTGTAGAGAATTTTATTACAAATCCATTGGTATATATACATACAATATTGCCTCCTACAATTCCTCAGATTTTTATCATAAAGGTTCGCGCGCGCGCCCGCTGACGCTCCACACTACTAAATCGGATGAAGTCGGACGATATTACACTGTCAGTCAACATTATTTATAAGCATAAATGAGAAACAATTACATTTGCGTTGTAATTAACATTTTTCGTTAAAGTACAGAGGTATTCTATATGTTAATTTTATTAGGTAATGAATAGTTTAAATACGTTAAGGAACATAATCACGGCAATGGTGGTATTGCTCGAAGAAATGATTCAAACGGTTTTCGATGCACCGTGCACATAAAATAATTGCTGCGTCACTACATATGTGGCATAGTGGTTCATTATGTGATGCATAGCAAAATACGGGATTTTGAAAATGAGGTCTTGACGATATGTATCTACTTTATACCATGGAGTATTTGAATCTCGATTACAGCAGACCATGTTCAAGGCGATGAATATTTTTGTTATGGCATCGACATCCGGAAAACTTACAAAAGAAAATTTTAAAACCTGGTTAACAGAAGTTTATTCTCCAAATACAAACAATAAAACAGCTCTATTATTAGATTCTTGGAGCGCGCATTGTTGTCGTAGGATTGACGAAGCTATTCCGATAAATAAAGAAATAATGTTATTTATGATTCTAACTGGAACCACAAAATATTTACAACTATTATACGTGTACGGATTTCGCGTATGGAAAAATTTTGTTTGTCGCTTTTCGGACATAGTTGTTATATTGCAATATGACATTAATCTCCACACACGAGATAGCATTCTAAAACTACAATGACTTGTTCATAATCAGTTTTCTTCACCACGATTTGAAAATTTCATTTTATGATATAAAAGTGGATTCATATCGTCAAAACCACCTCATTTTCCAAATACAGTAGAATTTTGCTATGCATCACATAATGAACCACTATGCCATATACATATGCCGTGACGTACCTATTATTACATATATTTAATGTCGGAAACCGTTGTGTTTGAAACATTTTTTCGAAGAATACCATTATTGCCACGATTATGTGTTCTAACTTATTCAAACTATTAGTTACCTATAAAATTGACATATACATAGAATACCTATGTACTTTAACAATAAATGTTTTGTAATACAAATTTAATAAAATTAACAGTTATGTATAACGCAAATATAATTGTTTTTTATTTATGCTTAAAAATGACGTTGACTGGTAGTGTAATATCGTCCGATATGATTCGGTTTAGTATCATGCGGGCGCGCGCGCGAACCTTTATGATAAAAATCTGAGGAATTGTAGGAGGCAATATTGTATATATATATACCAATGGATTTGTAATAAAATTCTCTACACTTTTTGTCATGATATAAATTTGAATAAATTGTAAAATAAGGTTATGAAAAATTTTGTTGTTATAAACAAATTGTATTTTGCAAAATCGGTTAACATCCTGTTATTATACGCAAGAAACCATACAACTTTTCTATTAGAAGTTTTAATGTACCTCGTATGGTTTTCGAGATAGCCAAAAGGGGTCGAAACTTTAAGGGCTCGTTTCACCCCTTAAACCCGCGTCTCAGCCGATAAAAAAAAATACGTGTCCCTTATTTTTGCCTGCTTAACAAACCTACGAAGTTTCATCAAAATCGGAGGGGGACACTTGCGTGCCTTTCCTTGTAAGTCTCGCAGCAAGTGCTAATCGGAAAGGCAATGTGACAATTTAACGCTATCACCGAATGTATCAAGTAGACGAAAAGTTTTTTAAGCAACAAAAACGAAGTGAAGCGCACAATGACAAAATACGAAGTGAAGCCTGGGCCCCGATGCCCTCGCTCATTTTATGTTTCATTCCCCTACGCGACGTCTCCTGGCAACCACGCCGATTTCTCTGAAATCTGCCACGTGCCGTCCGCTCTTTGTTTCGCGGTCATTTCTCTACGACCGAACCGCCGAACCTCGCGATGCTGCTCGCCCTTTGCAGCCGAGCCTTCGCGCCGCCACGCCGCGCGCCGATACCGACGTCGCGGCACTTGCCGGTATCCGCCATCAAACGGAGCTGTCCGCACCTTTTTACGCGTTTCTGGAAATTACGCGTCAGGAGACGTCGCCGGGTAATGTCTTTCATTTCTGCCGAAGTGCGCACTAGGATTTGCCGACATTCCGCGGTAGATCAAATACTTATTAATTGGCGTTTTACTTGGAATTTCAGAGCATGTGCCACATGCCACTTGCAAGTGCGACCGATCCCGCAGACAGCCAGTCGGAGCGCGGGACAAGCAAGCTCGCCCCCGCCCGGGTTCTCATCTCTCCCAAGCGGAGTGGCCCTCGGTGTTTTGGTGAGCACCACCACTCCCGGGCGGATTGGTTACCCCCGGTGCTACGATGGTGTTTTTCATGCCGAAACACTCATGATGCTCGACGAATACGGCCACAGGTTTCCTCGTGCACGTAGGGCTTCGAGGCATGGGACTCGCCATGCCTGCTGCTCTTGACCAGTCGCCCCCGAAAACCCCGCTAATTTCGTTAAATCGCCTGTACACTTTTAAATTCTCATTTTATGCTCTAAGACTCCTCGTTCGGCTAGTTCTATCTGTAACAATGATATTGATGTATTCAGTATTTCATAGCGTTCTTGGAACACTCGTTGACCAATCTTCTTTAATTTTTAAATATATTTTCTTGGTGATATGTGACTTTTATATGTATATGTAGTTATTTTTATACATTTCATAATATACCGCATTCTATTTTTTTTTCTTCATATTTCTTTAACCGTTTGAGTGCGGCACAAATTTTGTGAGCATATGCCAAAAATGCGGATGAGTTTCGGTATATATAAAAAAAAATATTAATAAAAGTAGATAACTTATTTTTACTTGTAAACCGATAACTCATATGCTTTGTTAGGACTTGTCAACGCATGGCTATGTGCGGATGTTGTGGCAAGCATGACGTATAAAGTTTGATGCGTAAAATTGTGGGAGTCCCCATCTTTTGTTTCTTCCCCGACGCTCTCTCTGTCCTGATGTAGCAAGTGCGCCGCGTGTCTTTTTCACTTTCTTGATATAATAAACTAATAATGCAGTGATATAAAGGTAATATTATTTTTATTTAAACCCATAATTCTAACATGCTTCGCTAGTGCAACCAGCTTAAATTCACACCAAATTGAGAAAAAAAAGTAGGAGCACAGTCACTCTCTTTGCAATTTTAACATTAAACTAGAAAAGCGCGATAGCGCTCCCCGCATTTTTGGCATATAAACAGAGGAGCGCTGTCGCGCTCCTCCGCACTCAAACGGTTAAACTTTATTCTGTTTGTTCATATAAACTTTACTTTGTATCTTATTTGCTGCTTATTTAAACTTTCATCAATTTCCTATATGATCTAAGTGATTGTAAAATTGTGGTACATGTCGAATCTTCTCCTCTATATTACTTGTCTCTTTATATAAAAAGATCTACCGTAATTAAATAAAATAATGAAAGAAGGTTTATTTTGATTGACATAGCGTATAATATCTTAAGCAATCCTAGCTAGATAATTCTCCCCTAAATACATATCTTGATATTCAAACGTTGATATAGACTACTGAAATAATATCTGAGAACGGTGTTCTTGATCGATTAAGATATTCCCGTATGATATTCGGGTTTAATGAAAGATGCCCTGTCTCGCCGTATAATAAATCTCCACCCGTTCCATCTTCTCTTTACTCTTTGCTCTTTCCTGCGAGTGTTTCAACCTCCATCTCTTATCTTCTTGTTCTTCGCCCTCCTTTCCTTCTCTTAATATCACTCAAACCCAATATACCTTCCCACTTGTCGTTAGAATGGTCCATTTTCTAAGAAGAACGTTTTTCCCTGTTACGTTCAAACGTATTTTCGTCGTCTACTTCAACTGTCTTCACGGTATTTTCCTGCGTAAGTTTGGTCCTCGTGTAGGGTGAATCAGGAGAAGTAAAATATATACTAGCGATGGGTTCGAACCGAATTTTCAAACTTTCGAAACTTGAACCCAAAGTGTTATAACATTACAAAACTCTCGAAATTGCAAGCGGTGATTTTGTTGTTTGTTTTTCAAGACGAATATCTTATTTTAAGAACCGATATCGACAAAATTTTTGAAGTTCACATACATCACACACACTCGATCTGCAGATTAAGTTCCAACATTTTTTTTATTTTGTACCGCGATGTATTAAGTTAATACATTTTGATTTGGTAAAGCTGATATATTTTATTTTAAAAAGATAAAAATGACCTACGTCTGCTTTTATAATATTACTATTATTGAGCACAATTACTGATTAAATATCCCATGTACCGCTAAAATGTATAGTAAGTAAAAAATAACGTTAACATCAATAATACTTTTTGTTTTGAATACTTCGAATTATATCAATTACAGATGGGTTTAAACCGAATTTATAAACTTTCGATACTCGAATCCGAAGCGTTATGAAATTTCGAAACTCTCAAAAATCTCAAAACTCTTAAAATTTGAAGTGGTGATTTTGCTTAGCGAGAGAAATATCTCATTTTAAGAACCGATGTCAGCAAAATTTTTCTAGCTCACATGCATCACACGCACCCGATCTGCAGTTCTACGATCCTGATCGAATGTCAATTTGCTTATATCCTCAAATACAAAAACTAATCTCCGAACGTTCGTAAAATAATACGCATCGAATATTCGAGATGTACAATAGATCAAATATTCTCAAGGCACGCTGCGAACGACTCTTTATTCATTGATTTTGTACGTTTTCCTATCTGCCTCTCGAATGTTTTGAACCACGAAAAAAAAACAGAGTTTTGAATTCTCGAAACTCGAAACTTTCTTGTGTTTCAAGGAGTTTCGAAGTTTCGAAGTTGCGAGAAACCCATCGCTAACATCCAAATATCGCTGTTGAAAATGGGCATCGGAGAATATATTGAAGGGGAAAGATATTCGAGGGAACAAGTAGGGTAGATGTATCTTATTATGGAGTCTTTATATTGAAATTGCCGATAAAAATACATGTGTAAATAAGCATCGAGAAAATTGTTTAAATTAAATGTAACCGTTAACGAATAACTAGATATAAATTCAGAAATTTAGAAAATTAAGAATACAAAATTTTTCAAATTTATATTTCCAAAATTTTTAAATATAAAAGCACTAAAATTTCTAGTTTAAGATCTTTGTTATTTCATTTGTTCAATTTACGTATTTAAAAATTCTTAAATTTGGAAATTTGGAAGTTTCTTACTAGGTGTTTTTTAAATTAAAAATTTAAATAAAAATTTGAGTAAAATTTATTTGAAGATTAAGTAATTTGATAATTTGATAATTTTATAATCTTATAATTTTATAATTTGATAGTTTACCGATTTGATAACTTAGTAATTTTGTTCCGCGTCTTTAAATTCTAATATTTTCAAAATAAATTAATGAACGCAGGAAATTGAAATTTATCGCTGACAAACTTACCAGCTACTAATTATAACTTACAGCGTTATATCATCACAAAATAATTATTCCAACCACGCTATAATTTATACTACTACGGAATCTTATACCTTAGCGTTTACTTTCTGAAACTTGTACTCCATGTTCTATTTACTCGTCTCTTACGAACTTATGTACTTTGAAGTTCGAATAGATAATTTGACGTAACGATGCCGTGATATTGATCATAGCCTGAGGTGATCTCAAATTTAACAACGTATAGGATAACTGTACATAATGCAGAGCAGCGTGTAATATGGAACACCGCAATGCCACAGTAAATACAAAATACTGATAATCATCCTACAAAATATATTGTTGCAAATAAAACACATTTATATTAACATTTTAGCTTTAGCTAAAAGTATGTCCTTAGTATTATCGTTAAAAAAGTTTTTAAAAAACCATATAGTAATTAAATTTTTAGCGAAAGTAAATTACAAAGAATTATATTTGTATGATTTATGCAAGAGATATCTTAAATCATTTGTATCATTTTCGATCTTAAATTCAAAATATCTCGACTCTTGATCTTTTTAGTATGATTTCATTTTTTTAGAAAGAATTTTCCATAAAATTGCTGTAAAAAAATATACGGTTTTATTTAAAAAAACATTGATGACTTTGAAATATTACAAAATAGAAACTTAAGTAAAAATGCTTTTCACTTTAACATTTATTCCTTGAAATGAAATAATTTTTTTTTCGATATTTGGTTGTATCAATAATAGTTAAGGAGACATTTTCCTATAACGAAGTTTTTGAGACACAGTGTATATTATCCTATATAAAGTGTTTGCTGTAAGCTTTCTAGTTTCTTCTAGTTTATGCTCTTTGTAGGTTTGAAAAGTTCTGAATTTGAGAATTTTTAATTTGGTAGTTTTCAATTATGAGAATTTACTATTACGAATATTATTAAAAATTTGTGATTATTAAAATTTTTAAAAATTTGCGGTTACGAATATACTCACTAATTTATGCTTCAAAAAACCTCTAAGAATTTCTTTCTGAAAATTCCCAGATTCCTAACTGTAAATAGAATGAACGTTCGCAGAGTGTACAGTTTAGTGTAAATTTGAAAATTTATAATGCTGTGTATTCTTTTTTCGTTGTAAGATACAGTATGACCTTTCCCGTTCAATTTCTTCAAAATCCTCACAGTGTACGAGAAAAACACCGGTCCATATTACCGCGAACATATGCGCACAGGTAACCGAAGACGTTGTTGTTGAAAGAGGAAACTGTACAGGTCAGAAATTTTCTAAGGAGATAAGGTGAAACGATTGCAAAAGTGAAATTATGAGTATGATAACGTCAAGTTTTGCCCTTAGGCTAGGCGGAACAGCCTCTGTACGCGACCCGTTTCTATAATGTAACGATGTGATGCATGCGCTTTCGTGGCCCGTGGGCTAATGGGGTTGGGCATGAGTTATAAAGGAGGTGAGACTACGGCAGTCCTGGAAGAAGCGAGGAACGTATCCGGCGTGTTTAACATCCGAAAGAGCTTCAGAGTAGGTACCTACTCTGGTTCAACCACGCTCAAGAGAGAATCTTTACGCGTTGTTGAATTAATATATTGTCGGAACATGACGTTAAGTTCCTTTTCCTTAGTCGCCTTCTGACAGTCTTAATTTCTCTTTAATTAACGACCACCATTATTCCGGAATTGTCAGCGACGATCTTCGCTTTTAAAGTTAAACCTTCGATGGTTTACATGTCGACTAAAATTGCGGGTCAGTTACATAAATAGAGCTGTGAATTATGTTGGCTTAGTTCATCCTATTTTTTATATATTTGTGAGCTTCATCATTACTTGTTAGTGGAGTATAATTTAATTCTTTAATTCTCAAACATGTCATATTTTCGTGTTTGTGTGATATGTAAGTTTTATATGTTAAATTTCATATCATGTTACATTATATTTCTGCTCTCTCAATACTTACTACTGTTAGAGATCTAGATATTGCAGAAATATTTCTTGTAGACTTAAATAGTTGAACTTCATCTATACGGTCTTAAAATCTTTTTGAGAACATTGATATTTTTAGCAAAACTGACTCTTACAGTAATTGTAGGACACCCTATACGTAAAAAATAAATATAGTCATAGGTGTAGTAAGGTACAGAATAAACATAGATCCAATAAAATAAAGAATAAATACAGCTCTTCATATAATAATATAAAGAATAAATACATTTATAAAAATCTAAAATTAATCTTAAATGCAAAATTTTCATATTTTCACAATTCTCTAATCAATCCAAAAATCATATTCTGAAACCAATTTTTATCTCCATAAAATTAATTCTTCCACAGTTAAACCTCCTCAACGAATTAATAAACTAATCGACTAGTCCATTAACGAAATTAATATAACGAAACGATAACGAAGAATTATAATATGATTTACTTCGCTGTTGTCGATATACACAATTAACTGTGTAACCCGTATGGAGTTGAAAACAGAGTTTTCTGCAAATGATGTCGCGTTACAAACTCGTGAAATGGCGGCAGTTTAACAACCGGCAGCTTTTCGCTGTACAACTCTGTGCGTTTGGTGGGTATTGAATTTTGTCAGAAGAGGATTTCCCTCACAAAGCTATCGCAAGGTGAACCATGAATCGGGTAACAAACTGGGTGCCATACGGTTGCCGTCAGTGCTTTGACGTTACGTGGAAGCCATTTCTGCCAATAAAAGCAAACTGACATAAAGGCGCGAACACAATCAATGCAGGTATTTCTCTTTTCCTACGCTACCGAATAAAAATATAGCACACCGAATAAATTTGCTACCTTTCGACGACACATCAGAGAAATTCTAAATACTGTGAATTCTATAGGAACAGTGCGTCCAGAAAAAAAACTAAAAGGAACGCTTCAATACAGAGCAAAGTTTTCAAACACATGCATACTTCCTTAAAATGTATCTAACTTACTGTTATTTAATACTAAATTTCTATATTTCTATATTTCTAAACTTTTGCGTTTCTAAATTTTTTAATTTTTAAACTTTTATTTTTCCAAATTTTTAGGTCACCAATTTCTCAAACTTGCCAATATTCTAATTCCAAAATTTTCGAACTTCCTAATTACCAAATTCTCAAATTATTACATTACCAAACTCTTAAACTGTGTTCAAATTTGCAACTTTCCAAACCCAAATTATTAAACTACCAAATCCTTAAATTTCTAAATTTTCAAATTCCCAAATTAACAAATTCTCACAATTATAAATTTTTAAACTACCAAATTCTCAAATTTCTAAATCCTCAAATTATGATCCCAGCAAGTTCCTAAATTTCTAAGTTTCCAAATTCTCAAAAGTCCAAATCTTCAAATTCCCAAACTTCTAAATTTCCAAATTTCTCTAAAATTCTAATGTACTATTGCAGAATTCCTATATTTCCAACTCTATTAAATTCGCATGATTACATGTACATCTCAAATTAGCAGTCTTGTAACATAACCTGTTATGACTAACTGTATGAGTTCTGAAATTATTATATGTATATTCAATGTTGTCTCATATACAGACACATTATACGGTTTTATAAGCTTTAAAGATGTAGAGTTAGGATGTGACCTTAGTAGTGTGGTATGAAAGACTCGAAGAAGTCCCTTCACAACACGTGATAGTTATCTTTAAATAATTTTAAATAATTGGAATTCTTATATACTTGGCATCGAGGCATATTGTGTACATCGTGTGTGAATCGTTACTTTTCTATTTTTCTTCTCTGTGATTCAACAAATTCAGCTAACGTTTACTTTAGAGCAAACAAAATAATTGATTGGTAAAAAGATCAATTATTAAATTGTAAAAAATTTAATAATTTTTAATTCCTAGAACTGAAAAATGCAAGTTTTATGTTAGGAATCCAGTAGTTAGAAAGGCATGTCAATTTGAGCGCTTTTAGCATATTTGACTGGTACCTGCGACGCTGTATTGGCTTTTACCCATGCTCCATTGGACGGTTACGTAGAAAATGTCATTAAAAAAGTAATGGTAAAACGTTTTTTCATGGAAAAATTGCGAAAATTTGTTTTTCCAATTACAAGTTACAAAAAGATGTTTTTCTTTTTTAAATAAATGAAATTACAGAATGTGTTGAGAATATAACAAATTATCGCACGTTTATAAATCGATTAACAAAAAACTATTACATAGTTAATTTATATAAAGCGTGAACTCTGTCATAAAATGTCATTCCTTATCGTATATTTGCCATCGTTAAATCGTTAACAGTTTATTGTAATATTATTTTAATAAATCAATTATATTTGGCTTAACATCCAATAAAGTTATCGTCGTCGATCACTGCATAATTCTAACAGAATGCATTATAGATTATTAAAACTAAAACTAAAAACTAAACTAAACTAACTATTTAACCACTGGGTTTCTAACATTAGAATTTGTATTTTTGTATCCTAGTCATTAAAAGCTATTAAATGGAAAAAAAATCAATAATTTTGTATGCACTAAAGTGAAATTTAATCACAAATTTTTTTGTATTAAATTTAATCATTGTCATAATATATTTCGTTTCCTTCGTCAATAAACTTAAATATATCGAACATTCTTTAGTCAGTAATTTTAAAAGGGTTAAATCGAAGAATGGTAATCACCTTCCGAGAATAAAAGATTAAATTTTCAAGAGTTCCACGAAACACTGCGTTAATGCATATAAAATCAGGTGACTGTAAACACGTCTGGAATACCATTTTCTATCTACTTTTTATGTATCACGTATCGTGTAATTTTTACTGCTATAATAACACAGCTACGTGCGTATTATCCTATTCAGTTTTAATTCAATCATGCATCGACAAGTTTAATCTGGAATCGAATTTCAGTCGTTAATGGTAGAAGGCAAAATTCGAAACCAATTGTAATTAAAATGTTGAACGTTCTCGACATACTGTGATTATTAAATAATCAACATAGTTACAGGAAAATATCACAAAACAGTAATTACATGGAAATTGGCGCATTATATTTCACCTGTAATGTATAAGCTACTAGTTTATGCTTTGAAAGTTTAGTTGATGAATAATAATTTTTGAGATCTTATAATATGTTTCATTATTATTTTATGTTGTGTGGCTTCACTATTTTCAATGATTATTTCATGAAAATTGAATAAAATTGTTTAGTTTTCCTATGTTTATAAATTACGATAACTAATGGCAATACCTTGAATACTAAAAAATGAATACAAACAATTGACAATGTATGTATACAATATAAAACTTATGTACATTCTTTCAACAAAGAAATTATAAGTGCAACAGTAATCTACTTACAGAATGCTGAAAGTTCTTATTTTCTTGCAAAATTGGATTAGACTTGATTTTCAATTAATTTTCATTTTTATTTAACTTCTTTTGCATAATTTGATAGTACTTACTTAATAAATATAGACGAAATACAGTGATTTAAAAAATGCCATGAGGTCAATATTATTTTGGCGACAAAATTGCTGCTATGAATATTCGCACAATCAAAGTGCCAATTCGTGAAAATATTTTCTTCCTCTCATACAATCTTTTGCAGGACTTCAGTATGATTCCATTTTCTGAGTATGCGTAGTTAATATTTATTCAACTTCATTTAGTTAAAGTTTCATTAACCCTTTCGCTTCGGCAGCCCGGTCCGCCGAAGTGTCGTCACCGTACGGAAGCACGCGCCAGAAATGTGCACAGTGCGCGTGGTTTTTATATATACAGTTTTTAAGTCTTAAATAATTACTATACTTAATAAAACAATTGTTGCTCTAATATAGCATGTATTCCTCACATTTTAATATGAAAACAGTTAAACAAAATTATATTAGTTACTCTAAAGACATTAGACTAATTACAGTTGACAAATTCTTAGCTATTTACATATTTACAATTTTTTATTCTTAAAAAAAGAATAATACTTTGAGCCGATCTATTCTTAATTCTTATAGATATGAAATACACGATATGTATTTGTAGAAAAATGAATATAATCCGCAAGATCCGATAGATATTTTAGATGCGGTTTTGATGTAACACCAAAGAATAGGTGTACTTTATTGATATATAGGATTAATCGAATATATCAATAAAATCAGTTCAAAACGTTCTGCCGATAACAAAGAATTTGTCATTGACCACAGATGGTACTTGTATACACATCATGTGGATGCCGGATATATCCGGCGCTCGTACGCACAAGTCGCCGCGCGGATGCCGGATATATCCGGCGCTCGAAGCGAAAGGGTTAAAATTTGACCGCAATCTACCTCAGATTCACAGTAAATTATACTTGCCTACGAACTCTTTACTGTGATTAACACTCTTATATATGTATGTATATAGCCTTCTACATTGAGTTCTGTGTAACTTTTGAAACTGTTCGTGTGAATTTCACTAGTGACGTTAACGTGTTTCATTATAAGGAAAGTTTAGCTATTTTGTATCCTTATACGTTTGTACTTTTGCATTTTCGTATTTTGTCGAATAATATGTATGTTGAATAATTTTTGTATTTTTACATTTGGTCTGATAACACGTAAATTATACAATTTTAGCATTTTCATATTTTGTCTGATAATATGTACGCTCCGCAGTTTCTGTATTTTCTTATTTTGTTTGACAATTTTTTTAGTTTTGTATATCTGATGATATGTACACAAGACAATTTTCACATTTTTATATTTCGTCTGAAAAGTACGTACTGTATGCAACATCTCTATTTTAATATTTTGTCCAATAACATGTACACAATGTAAGTTTTGTATTTAATCAAACATGAATAAATAAAATATTTCAGCGCAACAAATTTAACTTAGCTTTGCGATTAATATAGAATTTAAAAGATAATTGCATTTATACTTCCTTTCAAAAATATCATAAAATCACACAGCAAAGAGTTATACGAAAAGTTTTAAATATCGAAGGTCCAACGAGTACGCTGGTACCCAGTTGGTTACACAGATATTAATATCGACGTACGTAGAAACATATTTTGTTCTTTCAAACGAAACTAATCAAACACCAAATAAAATTACAAATTCATTAATGAAAAATTCCAAAATATTTGATACGATGTAATTTTTAGAACGTCTGCTGTTTTCCACGGATTTTAAACCGCAGTATAACGTTAAAATATGGATGTGGAATTCATGATAGTTTGAGGTTGCATGTTCGCGGCTAAAGTTGAAAATTTGCATTTTATCGAAGGAAAAATGGTTACATAGAAATATCTGGATATATTCAAGAAAAATTGAACAGATACCGTAGGGAAGATTTAGTTAGTTCTATATTTTAACAGGATTTACTTTTGGTCTTTTCTGAAAATGATTTCGTTATAGCTGCATTAAAATTTTACAAATATTTCTTCGGTTGAATGGTTTAAATTCATGAATAGAAAAAATGAAGAAGAGATTTATATTTGTTGCTATTTTATTTGGAATAAAGATTTGAAAATGGCTGACGACCTGAATATGACGACCTGAGTGGCGGTGGTGCACATTTTGCCATGTAGATTTACGTCATTATTATTATTCATAGCAAACAATGTTTCAGATGAGGTTGAATGGTTTTGAGAGGAGCATAAGCTGGTGATATATTTTTTTTTGTAGGTGGATGTGTAAAGAACATACGAAGGTCCTTAATTTTTTTTTAAATGGAATCATATATTTTTTACTGCATCAGTTGATACTCCTTTATACTCTTTACAAAAAAGTATTAATCTATTTATGTGAAGAAATCATTAATTTAGGAGATATTTTAATTCTAACTTGTTAGGAAATCATGGTTTTCTGATCAATATTATGAATTGCCCTAACTGAACAGCAAATGTTTTCCTACATGCTTTGAGAGGTCACGTGTCACCAAATGAATTGTGAGTTTTTTTTTTTTTTTTTTGTTACGTAGTAACAGTGAAATTTAGTCTCTGTTACGTCCCTAATACGATGAATTATCATTTCATAATGAAATATTCTGAAGAAGAAAAGCTAGACATATTATCAGTTTATTTTGAAGCTTGGAAAAGTGCTACACATGCAGAAAGATTATACACTACAGAATGTTAGTAAGTCATTAATATTTCGATTCAGAAAGTGTTCTGATGCAAATGGCCGCCACATTGAACCTTTTCTGTAAACAGATATTAAAATTAAAATATCTCCTAAACTAATGATTTTTTCACATAAATAGATTAATACTTTTTTGTAAAGAATATGAAAGAGTATCAGTTGATGCAATAAAAAATATATGATTCCATTTAAAAAAACATTAATGACCTTCATATGTCGTTTACACGTCCACCTACAAAAAAAATATACCACCAGCATATGCCCCTCTCAAAACCATAAAACGTTATCTGAAACATTGTTTGCTATCAGTAATAATAATGATGCAAATCTACATGGCAAAATATGGTGAGCCACCTTGTAGATAAATAACATTATAATTAACCACTTATATTTTGACGAGTCTGATTGACGCACTTTGAGATCAAATGTGATAAATCTTGCATTAATCAGAAATCTAGGATAAAGATGCATGAATACAGAATTTCGAGTACCGGAGAAAGTCTTAGGAAATTTAGAAATTTAGAAATGTTTGAATTTCCAGGTTTTGGAGAATTTGGGACCTGGGGAATATGGATATAGGATATTTGGAACATAGAGAGATTTGGATACAAATCTGGAAATTTTTAAATTAGGAAAGGGGAGTTAAAAATATGGGAAATTTGGGCTTCCAGAAATCGAAGATCTGGAAATTGAATAACTTGTGAATTGGGGTAGTTGATAATTTAAGAATCTAAAAATTTTATTAAGGCAGAAAATTCTAAATTTGATGATTTTGGAATTTGGGAATTTGAGGGTTCTAGAGGTCTTAAAAGTCGAAAATCTCATTTATTAATGCAAAAAATTCTGAGTTTGAGAATTTTAGAATTTGGGGATATGGAACTTAAATATGAAAATTTAGAAAATTGATAAGTGCAGAATTTTAGAATTCGAAAAATCTGTAATTTGACTCATTCGACATTTGGAAATTCAAGTAATTGGAAATCCTAAAATTGAGAAATTTGGAAATTTGGAGTATGAGAATTTTGAAATTTGAAAAATGGAAAATTAGTAATTCGAAGACATAGGAATACGAAAATTTGTAGATTAGAGAATTTGAAAATTTAAAAATACGAAAATTTGAGACGTTACAGTTAGAATTGATAAATTTAATAATACGAGGATTAAATAATTCAGTATTAAGGAATTTGATAAATTAGGAATTTAAGGAATTTAGGAATAAATTTAGGAATTTAAGATATTGGTGATTCAGAAATTTGAGAAAATAAATCTAACAATACGACCACACGCATAAAAATAATATGTTTTATACATTAGAAAAAGGATGCTTCAATCTTATATCTTCAAAGATAACTAATCATATCGTTATAACCTTGATTGACATTTTATAACAGCTTTCATCACGTATGATATGAAATGAACGATATTTTGTAAAAGTATCTAGAAAATATTTTCCTCGAACGCACTCGAAAGCTATCAAGAAAATAGTCTTTATATGGGTATTTGCTGAAGATCCCGGAAAACGGTATCTGAAACGAGACACAATTACAGAATGCAATAGTAATGTCCTTTAGAATGGTCCTTCCGACTCTAGAAAAATCCAAACATAGCGAGATATGCTATTTTCAAACGAAAATGTTGGAAAAATTCTTTTTCAATTTGCTGATGTTATGAACTTTAATTTATATGTTGAGATACACAAACCTGAGTGTTCAAAGTAAAGTTCCGCACGAAACCAGAGGAAAGTTATTTCGATAAAGGAAATATTTCTCCTTATATTAGACAGAATATTACTTCCTTTCCAGAAAAGGATACTTTTAACAGTTCTTTATAGTGTTAAATTGTTAATAGTTGTTTTGTTAATGGGATCAAATTTCAAAATTTAATTCTTAAAAAATTTCAAGATTTAATGAGAGCAGTTTATTTTGAAAGTGAGGCAAGTTTATTTGGGTTATTTTATTTAAAAGTCATGACAAGTTATTAGATTAACTTTACTTTTTCAATGGTATATGTTCTTTTACAAACGTATATTATCTAATACCACAAAACAAAAAAAATTGTCTATTAATAATTATTAGTATTTTTAAATTTATTGAAATGCAAACCCTTAAATATCTCGTAAGGACAAAAAATGAACTTGGTCCACTTTAAAAAAAAAACAAAGCATATGACAATATTGACTTATTGATAGAATAGTTCATACTCAAAAAATAAAATCACACTCATAATAATAATTTAGCTATTTATGAATAACTGCAAAATTGCATTTTGGAATAGTTTTTGACATTCTGTTGATGATTATTTATAATTGATTGAATATTTTTCAAAATTTGAAAAACTACAGAACCAATCATGCCAAAATATTTTTAATACTTCATAATCAGCATAATCATCTATCAATAAGCTTATCACAAATGGAAATATAATTTACTATTTTATTTGTTGCACCACAAAAAAAGTTCCAAATACATTTTGCCTCATCGTTGATTACTAATTATAATTTATAAGAATTTTTTGAGTATTCAGTAATTAAAGGAATTATTCATAAATACGTCGATTCAAAATTATAATACAATTCATTTCTCTGTCTATTGTATTAAACAGAAGTTTTAAATACTTTTTCATACCACTGTCTACGAGGATTCCTGGAAAGTTCTGTCATTTTTTATCCGGATAATAGCTAAGGATATAATTTGATTACACAATAACCCAAAGTAGGTTCCATTACATATGACAACCTTTTTCTATGGTGTAATAAGGTCATTGGTACCTTTCATGTAGAATTATGACCACTTAGCCTTAAACTACGTAGACCGTACCTCTACCAGAGACATTTATAGCCTTAGCACAGGGTGTGATCCACTTTGAACTTCCAGATCAAGAGCTACCCATTATTGCAGTCGCAATTGTCTGTACACTCGGGTGCAATATAGCATTCCTTTGGATAAGGATGAGAGCACGGCAAAAAACCAATCGATCTTAACCCTTAATGGTCACACTGGGCATGAAACGACCCTAGCCAATTTAGCTTCAATTTCAGACACTTTTTATCCTAAAAATCTGAATAAATACTTTGTTTGAAACACCGGTATTTTGACTATTTTATTCCTCATTTTGTTCAACTACAGTTTTAATTTTTTATATTAAAATTGAACAAAATTTGGAATTTTTCTGTGAAACCATTTTTCAAATTTTTTCACATTTTTGAATTTTGTTCATATTCAAATTTATTGAAATCAGCTGCGAAATATGTTAAAGCTTGCAAAGATTATTTACATTTTTTTCAAATTTAAAATAATGAATAACTTCTTTGTAAGAAACATTTTATGCCCCAGTATGCCATTCTGACGAAGTGTGACCATTACAAATTAATGGTAAACTTCTTTCAATCGAAATTTGCAAGACATTCTCAAATTCTCGAATAATTAAATTGTAAAAGTGTCAAACTCCTCTATACATCAATTTGCAAATTTTCATTGATATATTCAAATTTTTTACTTTTTATTTTTCAAATAAAGAAATGTGCAAATGTTTATGTCTCTAAATTTCCAGAGTTTCTAATTGCTTAATTTCACAAACCTTAAACAAGCAAAATTTTACATTTCCAATTTCCAGAACAATTCTCATGGAACTTCCTATAATCAATGCGACGGAAACAAAGAAAATAATTTCTATGTTTCGTGATATCTCGCGTTTCATCTCGTGGATTTTGAGTGACACGTACTATTTTGTATGCCACACGCAACCATACCGTACGTGGTCACATTTTATTGGATTTCACAGCCTTACACTTTTAATTATCAAGGCTGAAACATGCTCGGTCGATCGGAATGTGAAGCTAAACCTAGATTTAAAAAAATATTCGAGATAACCGTAATATTATATTATTTCTTCGAATACAGCGAAAACTTCATGAAAAAAATAATGTTGAACGATTTATGTCTATATTTAGAATACCAATGCAAATTAATGCGTTCTAAAATGGTGAAGAAATTAGAAAAAGAAAAACGTTTATTATTTAACATTTATGAGCAGCGATTAGTATAATTAACTTGTAGAACTCTCGAACCATATTCTGTTACGTACAGCATATTCGCATTATCTATAATATCTTATTAAGCAGTATAATATTAATCTGACGATACACATATTTTGAAACAACATGCTGAAATACGCATTTATCCGGCTTTAAACGAAGATCCATAATTCGTTTAGTGATTTGATATTCTCCGGATTAACTGAAGCTCTCAGTACAATAGTAATTTAGCACACAATTTCAAGTGAATTAACATTTCAGCCCAATATTCAATAGCCTTCCACGAATTACACTATCAATGATTATTATTATAATAATTTAATTCATCATAATCTGCATAATAACCTTTCAAGATTAGGTTACTAATGCGTTGATAGCTCCAATTATTCGATAAAATTAAATAATGTTAACAATTTTTTGTAATTGAAAAAAGAGATATTTTCAATCTTTTAGAATTTGATGTAAATAGTCATATCACTAAATAAAAATTCTGATAATTATTCTTTACAAATTATTCAAAGTGAGGTACATGATTTTCAATTTTTATTAATAGATTCATTGCATAACTTGTACTGTTTTATCGCACAAATGTATTATTTAAACCTTAAAAGTAATTATAAGAAATAACATATATATTATCTGTAAACTGCTAGTAATAGTAGGAAGTAATATAAGCAATATTAATAAAAATGAGAAAATAATAATCAATCATCAAACTAATCTATCCTATCCTAATACAACATAACCTAACTTATTCATACCTATCATTATTTTATTTAACTAATCAAATTTAATATAATTTAACTCGACTAACAACATTATTTAATATCTAGACTTCTAACTAATTTTTCATTAGAAAATTTATTTTAAGAAAGATGCAATTTTATAACATTGTAAATCTGTATGATTTTAAGAAAATCATTTGAAAAGAATTTCTTAAAAATAAGAAATGTTTGTAATTATGTCATTATGAAGTTTTTTCTCAAATTTTATTATTTCATACAATATAGTTGCATGAGAAGTAATATGCAGATGGATTAATTACATTTTAAATTACCATCAATTGTTTTTCTATTCCAAATAATGTAATTTGAAAACTTTTTTATTTCAGAGGTAAGATTTATTTTAATACTTGTTCTAATTATGACAATCAACTGACATACGAAATTGGTTGTAAAAATATAATATTGACCGAAAGAAATATTCTAATGAATCAAAGCAATCGGTCGTATACTTGACAATGTTAATTGTTATTTTAGACAACTTCACGTGTAATAAAAATCACAGATAAAAAATTGAATAAAGTTGTGCAGAGACTACAAAATGTAACAAACAGAAAGTTAGATAGATATCTAAACACTGATGTAATAAAACAAAACGCAAAGAGGGAAAGATAGGATTCGCGTAAAGGATAAAAAATGATATAGACGAAAGGGGTTGAGAAAAATAGAAAAGAATAAGAAAAATATGAGAAAACGATGAAAACGGACAGAATAAGGAGTGAGAGAGGGATTCGTTCACGGTCGAGCGACAACGTGAATCATTTTACCTTAAAGCTCCCTTTTGCCCCGGGCAGTCTTCCGTTCCGAAAGCAATTTGCCCTGCCAAGCGTTGTACCACGTATACCTCCGTGTATCCAACGGACTGGCAAAAAAAGGCTTCGAGCTCGTTACGTCTCCCGGATGAGGTAAATTCGAGGTGCAAAGGATAGCAGAGAAACAAACCTAAATTCTCTTTCAAACTGACCACTAGATACAGTGCCGTTTCGTGTTTCTACCGCTACGCTGCACGAGAAAATCATAAATTTCTGAGTTCGCAAATAAACAAAT
Organism: Megachile rotundata; assembly: GCF_050947335.1. Taxonomy (NCBI): domain Eukaryota; kingdom Metazoa; phylum Arthropoda; class Insecta; order Hymenoptera; family Megachilidae; genus Megachile; species Megachile rotundata. The sequence continues at coordinate 4,941,473 of NC_134991.1, read as the reverse complement.
GTGTAGAGCTCTACTTAAGCTCCTGGATAGAATCATATCACAGTATCATTTATTGTGTCGTTCTTAACACCAAAACTACTGTTAAATGTATATTTAGTTTCAAATTGGAAATAAAATAGAAAAGTAAATAAGTAATAACATCCACTTATGACCTTTATCTTAATAAAATATACATATTGGCAAATGCATGGTAATTAAATTGTTACGCGCGATGGGTAAAATATAAACTGTTTACAGTTATTTACGAAGGTTGTAAATCTTCGTCGACCCATGGCGTTTCCAAAACCTGTTACAGTCGTGGAATATTTCTAAAGTTAATATTATGAAGTAGAGTTTTATTGTAAAGTAGAGTTTATATAGTGGCTCAGAGTCCTCCACACTGGTGTGTCCAGGTCAAATGAAGGATGTAGATCATCATCCCACTAATTATACTGGTTGTTATGTGTTGATGTAGTTGACAGTTACAAAGTTAATCTAAGACTGACTAGTTGTCTCTAAACAGCCAGAAAAGAAAGCACAGGAGGAAATTCAGGACGTGAAGGCGTTGCCAAAAGGGACCAATCCGGACAGATTGTTATTTGTAAAAAACAGTGATTGGTGAGATGGTTCGACGAATGGGATTGTAAGATTTTAGCCTTCAGTCCAGGGTTGTAAATAACGTTTCGTTAATAAGGTGACCCAAACAGTTAAGTGATTTGGGTCCTTCAAAAGAACTAAATAGTGGGACACATTGCGAGACTGCTGAATGACCGAGTCAGAGTGCCTGGTCCGCCGAGTACGCAAGGGTTTTCGTAAATACTGCACACAGCAAGGGTGCACAGTTTAGGACTATGGACATAAACTTCTTTAAGGAAAGATATATTGGCGTTATAAAGATGTGCTTTCCTGGCCTGTTAAAAGGTTATTGTCAATAGTTAAGAATGTCAAGCTGTAGAGACATCCATGTGGTCTTGAAGATCCGTTTGAAATTGCAAGAGTAAAGGTTTGACAAATCACCCATAAATATTACGCTAATTATATTCCGAGTGCTTCGGAACATCCTCCCCCCGTTGAGAGGGTACCGATCAATAAAATAAAGTCTGGGTACTTATCTTTGAACTGTAGAGTTTCGTGTGGTATCACCTACGATTATCTTGATGTTACCGGGTGTACTTGTCCTATTTGATTGGTAGAAAGTGACACTCGCTGGATTTCGTAAAAAGAATTGTTGTAGCATCTTGAACGTTGAACTCCTGAATGGAGCTGTCTGATCTTGTGTATCATGGCACCAAGAGACCATTGCAATGATGGTGTATTTAGTTTTCTTAATGATGCTTTCTTTCGTTTGATCACTGAATCCTGATGATTCACTTGATGATTTAATGTCCGCTTGCGTAGAACTCGTTAACGAATCGCCAATAACAAATTGTTTGAAATCAAAGAATGGTACATCACTGCGTCTGATGTGATATGCGTGAATGAGCGTGATTTCACAATGACCTTGTTCAACTAATTAACATGTTGTAATTTTTAATGTGAATAGTTTAGTTCTTGCGACACATTCGAAGTAGAATTTGGATTGTGTATGTCGTTTAACTGTGAATTTGTGATGAAAGCAGTCTGAAGAAGAATTGGTAATTGAATCAGTTACATGCATTCGATGTGGCTGATAGATCCTCAAAGAATACTAAAGTTGTAAACTTATATGAAAGGCAGTTTGAGGCACCGTTGTACTGAGCTTGTGTGATTTACAGATTGTTTGAAATTGATCCGATCAACGAAAGTTAGTTTTTCGTCTCACTTCGTGTTCTAGTGTATTCTCGTATCTTGGTTGCGTATGTTGTTGTTGCGATGAGTTCACAAAGGTGAGTGTGCGTCACCAAAAGATAGTTCAGTTATTGGCCATTATGATGGTTAGCAAGGTGATCAAACAGTTGAATGATTTGGATTTTTAAAGGAAGTAAAGAACGGGCGCCATACATAGCTGTTTATTGTCAAGACCCAAGTGTCTATCTTAAAATTGTGATTAGCGGCAGGGAGTGTGTCTAACGTGGGCGTCACCGTGTGACTGAGAGCTAGCCTCGTCTAGCTCCTTTACCAACACGAAAGACGCTTCACCATGTATGCTGTTTGTTTTTGCAAGAATCTCCCTTCTTACATCTTGTAACAAATCAATTCTCTGCTCGTGTCTATCTTATAATTGTGATTAGCGTCAGGGAGTTGGTCTAATCGTGGGCGTCACCTTGTGACTGAGAGCTAGCCTCGTCTAGCCCCTTTACCAACACGAAAGACGCTTCCCATGTATGCTATTTGTTTTTGCAAAAACCTTTCTTCTAACATCTTGTACCAAATCAACTCTCTGCTCGTGTCTATCTTAGAATTGTGATTAGCGTCAGGGAGTTGGTCTAATCGTGGGCGTCACCTTGTGACTGAGAGCTAGCCTCGTCTAGCCCCTTTACCAACACGAGAGACGCTTCCCATGTATGCTACCTGGAAAAACCTGCGGCTGTGGTGCACGTGGGCAACTGTTATTTTGCTAAGACCCGTTGACTTGGGACCCTGTCCTTGAAGTACGCATACTTCGCGGACCGTGACACCACAGGAGGTACGTTTATGTGACCCCGAAACAGAGAGTGATAACTTGAGAAAAGTCAGTTTTATGTTGTCCGTTTGGGTTTTCTCAGGAGTTGAATGAAAGGAGGAAAGTGTCCGAAATCATAAATTGACTTTCTTACGATAGCTAAACAAGACGTGATAGAAAGCAAGGAATTGGAAGATAATGCGCACAACTGGGATGCACAAAGGGTGCCAAATGAACAGGTTTGATTGTTATAAAAACCAAGACTAAACGAGTTGCCTCAAAACTGTCAGAAAGAAATAGAGGATGAGCCTCAATGTTTGAACTGTTTTAATAACACGAATCTGTGGTGTTTTGGTGTCTCTAGATGGAATACCATGTATTTGTATATTGTTTTCGTGTTACACAGAGTCTCCAATTCAAGAAGGTCGTAAATCTTCTGAATTGAAATATTTCATGAAATTTTGATCATGAACAATGATCCAAACTTAATCTGTAATATGGATTTCAATAATAACATTTTAATGGTGTTTCTGATGTTTTGTTCCATGAAGTTAAAGAAAAGTAAATTTCATGATAGAATAATGTAAAATTGATAAAAAATAGGACTCTGTGACCATGAGGATAGCCAAGGTTTCATCAGGTAGTATTCTAAACGAGGGTCGAAACCTGATGACAATAGTATGTCATTGATGACCGTCTTCTACACTTGATTTCAGCTGACGAAAGGTCGGCATTGAATTTTTATTGAATAAAATTTGTTTATGACCGTATGTATGCATACCTAAAGTCAGCGTTCTTTTCGCGAACATGAACAATTGTTCCAAGTTTTTGGAAAAACTTATTGGATTTTCTTAAAAGAAAATCATAAATGAGTTTACAATCGATCTCATATTACTGACAATCTCTAATAGTTTGAGAAATAATTCAATGAATAAGTTTCGTTTTGAATTGAATTACGAATTTTAAATTATAATTTAAATGAAGAATTCATGGAGTCTGAAATGTAGAGGAAAGACGTAAGCATTTTTGCAGATGCTGAACTTGTAGTTCATTCTCTCACTTTTCAAATCGAAGTATGATTACATTACAAATTAAAGTGAATTGAATTACACACGGGACGACATATTTTGTATGAGTTGGGGAACTGTCGAGCTCCCCCCGATGAACCGATTCAGATTAAATGTTTAGAAGTACGAATCTAGATCGATGTAGGAAGAGATTTCAGATACTTAACAATAGTGAGGATTGAATGATTGATACACTAAATCTGAATGATTAGATAAAACCTTAATCTGGTTAAGGAAGTTAACGTGTGCTGATTTTGTTGAATAGATATTTTGAACAATCACAATAGATTTATCTGTTATTACATAGATGATGAATACATTAATTTCTTATCCTCTTGAATTGTTAACATATCCTAATCATGTGACAATTGACAGAACTGCATTTGTAATAAAATAGAAAAGCTAACAATGAAATTAGATCTTGTGTGAATTTGAATCTAATCTTCTTAGGATGACAACTGTAATGTCAGTGATAGTTGATATGACAGAAATTCAATTACACAAAATATTAGAGAATAAATTTTCAAACAATTTAGATATAAGAAGCACCTTATAATATTCATTGTTTATTAAAGAAGTGGCCTGAGCAAAATCCTTCAATTGTAAATAGGGCAACCTCTTGCAAGAAAAGAGATAATATCAATGAGGTAAATTTTGAGATAAAGTTTTTAATTTTAATACTCTGACGAAATTGACGATAGATCATATTTGTGGTAGAAACCTGTAATTTCAACCAATGATATTAAGATCCGCAAGTTAGTTGGTCATCTGTCTGTACAACCAGATGTAAGAATTGTTTTGAAGATTTTTATTATATCCATTTTGTACGATTTTGAATGAATGTAAGAAGATGAATGGATAATAAGCCTGTTTTATCAAAGAATACGTGCAAACGTGTTTGCAATGGTTTTATGACCATTAGGGTAGGTATGCGAGAGACAGGTAGTGCGCTAAAACAGTGGGTCGAAGGACCTGTCGGACACTCTTCCAGAGTAATAATGTAACCTTGGCTATGACGGTATAATAATTATTTTGAATTCTGAAACTACATGTTTGCTTAGATTCATGGAACAATTAAAATTGATTTTTGTTGAAAAGATTGAATATTTGAATCAAGTAATTGTATTTACATGAGAACATGATACATCGTAATGATGTGACTTTCCGTAATCGTGAAAACTGGTCATGTGCCAAGAGACCTGATTGATGTTATTACTCCATTTGTGTCGCAAGCTGTTAATGTTAAATTCTTGTGCTAAGAATTGTGTTTCGTTTATACTTGACGGATTTGACATGACTATCTGACGTCATGAAATCGTGTAACAACAATATCAAAGAATTGGCGAAACGATTAAACGAGCCTACTTTAGAGAAGCGGAATTGTATATGGTCTGTCGACTTATCTTGTTGAAGCCTCTGGAATATCCTCAGATTGTCCGTTGTTTGACATGTTTTAGAGTTGATTAAACTTAATAATCCGTTTGACACGTATGGGAACACACCAGTGTGGTCACTCACTGTGATTTTTCAAACACTTATGATACACATTGTAACACATAATCCTGTTTATTGCACTTGTAACTGAGTTTATGCACTGAGCAAGTTCGTAGAATCCGGCTCGAAGGACCAAATGTTACGCGCGATGGGTAAAATATAAACTGTTTACAGTTATTTACGAAGGTTGTAAATCTTCGTCGACCCATGGCGTTTCCAAAACCTGTTACAGTCGTGGAATATTTCTAAAGTTAATATTATGAAGTAGAGTTTTATTGTAAAGTAGAGTTTATATAGTGGCTCAGAGTCCTCCACACTGGTGTGTCCAGGTCAAATGAAGGATGTAGATCATCATCCCACTAATTATACTGGTTGTTATGTGTTGATGTAGTTGACAGTTACAAAGTTAATCTAAGACTGACTAGTTGTCTCTAAACAGCCAGAAAAGAAAGCACAGGAGGAAATTCAGGACGTGAAGGCGTTGCCAAAAGGGACCAATCCGGACAGATTGTTATTTGTAAAAAACAGTGATTGGTGAGATGGTTCGACGAATGGGATTGTAAGATTTTAGCCTTCAGTCCAGGGTTGTAAATAACGTTTCGTTAATAAGGTGACCCAAACAGTTAAGTGATTTGGGTCCTTCAAAAGAACTAAATAGTGGGACACATTGCGAGACTGCTGAATGACCGAGTCAGAGTGCCTGGTCCGCCGAGTACGCAAGGGTTTTCGTAAATACTGCACACAGCAAGGGTGCACAGTTTAGGACTATGGACATAAACTTCTTTAAGGAAAGATATATTGGCGTTATAAAGATGTGCTTTCCTGGCCTGTTAAAAGGTTATTGTCAATAGTTAAGAATGTCAAGCTGTAGAGACATCCATGTGGTCTTGAAGATCCGTTTGAAATTGCAAGAGTAAAGGTTTGACAAATCACCCATAAATATTACGCTAATTATATTCCGAGTGCTTCGGAACATAAATTTTGAAATACAAAATTTGAAATCTGAATCTAGAAATTCTCTGTGAAAGTGTAGAATAGTATAAGCTTGTCAGATGGTGATTTGTAAATAATAGAATTTAGTATAATCTATGATTAGATTTATACATATAAATAGAAGGTTCACTATTGGAAAATATTAAGATTGAAATATCTTTAAATTTGAAAATTTCATTTGTATAGTAAATATTCATAAACTTAATCTGCAGCAAACGCGGGAGTGACAAGACTCTTATACCGCCATTTTCCCTAGAGAATTATAGCATGTACAGTGTACAGTTACGATTTGTAAGAGTACAAATATTTATGCACCTTGCTCCACATTATTCTCATCACTGAGGCTGTAATATCTGCCGTTTGTTCTCGTTATCCAAAATCGATTATCAATCAGTTCGAAATCTTGGCTAAACCGTGCTTCTCCTTTCGATAAATAAAAAGAATATTCTCGAAGCATCGTCGCTAGCGACTTCATTTACTGTAAACTCTCAGGCTTAAAAATTGTTCCTTTCTTATTCCGAGCCTCCTTTTCTTCGGCTGAGTCGTTGTCTTCGATCCTTTCTTCAAATTAATCGCGATCCTCTCGAGACTCCTCTCGGCAGCCTAACTTTTGCGAACTGAACTCCTTCCATTTATCGGTTTTATGTTCATGCCTCTCGTTTTTTACTTGTTCTTCTTTGATTTCTTTTTTCAATATAATAGCGGCACGAACGAACGAAGCTCTGTGCATTTGAGCGTAGTCGCGACGAAGGATTCTCGAATTGAATGACCCAGCATTTATTCGTTCGGTCTGACACTTGAGAGCCACGAGTTTAACACATAAAAAATCAATAGACTGAAATACCTGAATGTTCATATATAAAAATAAGACCTCGACACGTCCTGCTAGTTGAACACCTGTGCAAATACCTATTATTTCGCATCGTTAGACTCATACCATATACATATAATTACACAATTGATTATATCACACTGAACTGAATTACGTTCCATTTTATATTTCGATATTACACAAATATTTCTCGTAGCTTTAAATCGGGTCTTAAGGTTCCAGTTTTGTAAGAACAAACATTTTCAAAGAACCAATTAGAGAGGTAATTAATTCGACCTACTTTAGAATACGAAATAATTTAGTCTCCGTATTGATGATATTGAATTCAGAATTTCGAAAGCCGAATTGGGTTGTTCCATGCTTAATTCTCACTACGATTTAATCCTTGATAATCTGTACCTCCAATATGCAAGCGAAGAAAATACTCGACGTTATATTGTTTTGTAAAATAATGAGAGATATAATATCTTGCCCGATGATAATCCAGCTTATTCTCGACTTGCACTGTAATATGACCGACCTTCTTTAATTTTTAATTATATTATACTTTTGTATTCATAAACGACATGATTCATACATTATATACATTATATTATAGTATAATATGTTATGATGTATTTTCTTGCTGATATGCGATATGACTGTTATGTTATATTACAGTATAATACATTATATTATTTCATAATTATATTATATTATATTACATTACAATACTAATACTATATTATACAATATTATATTATATAACATCATATTTATATTGCATTTCCTCTGTCCATCGCCCCATTCCAAATTAAACTACGCGTCTTATGTACTGAATCTTCATCCTCCACATTTTTTTCGTATAAAAGAGCATGCGTAAATAAATAAACGAATAAGTAATCGATAAGCAGAAAGGGAATCACTCGTGAAAGCTCAGGTCCCTTGTTTGCGTCGATATCGCGATAAGCAGTTCAGAGTTCTATGGGGTCGAAACTTGACATGCGCTATTGCGCTTCATCATACGTTAACCGCGACGGTCCATAATGTGAGCGGCTGTTATGGACAAATTCCCTAGGGCTTACATTGGGCGATATTAAATCTGTCTGCTTATGCTCACAACGTGCTTGTCAGAACCTGTGCGACGTCAGTCGTGATGCTTGTTAAGGATTTGTATACAACCTACGCAATTTGATTCAGTGCAATGGATTTGTGGAACTGGCTTACTAGACATAGTTCCCAGAATGCACTAATGGAGATAGTTCCCTGAATGCATTAATAGAGGTAGTTTCCAATTTCCTATTCGAAGAAAACTGGTAGTATCTAGAGGAAGTTATTGTAGTAGCAAATATTGGGAAAAACTGGTTTCCAAATTCTGAAACTCCTAGATTTTGAAATTTATTAATTTTTAGGTCAGTGTTGTATCCTTTAAAGTTTAAGTGCAGGGACGATGTAACTCTCAAAATTTGTTATACGCTGCATCATATTTTATTTAGAATACAATCTTCTCGCTGTAGAAGGAGACTTAATTTGATCTACCTCGTGATTTGATCCAACTTTTCTTTCTCATAAAAGATGCGATTTATTCTCGAGATGTTTAAAATGGCTAAATACTTTTCGGGTTGAGCTGCTACTTTTTTACATTCAAGGAATTAAATTGTCGCACCTCGTATATAACTTGACGTGGTCGGTTTAACGGATTGTGCGTAAATTTCGAGTACAGAAGACTCAAGTGGCGCGTATGTCCAGTTTTCTGTCAGTATACAGCAAACCTTTCGGTATGCAGACTTATGGTCTTGTCTGTAACGTTCCGAAAACTGTGTATCCAACGTTCACTCTAATTGTAAGTTTCTGACCGCATCAATCTGAACTTACAAATAAAATAAGATTAAAAATACGTATATTAAATACTGAAAAAGTTAATCAGTTAAGGTAAGGGAAGTGATGGTCGACTTTTTAAGAAATTCTGGAAGTTAAAAAATTTACAAATTCGTTTAGTAAATTTTAATCGATGTATTACGAGACAGAAATCGAATTAGAAATTAACATTTTAATATTTAATTGTGAAAAGCTTCAATTAACAGTTAATAGTTAATTATTCATTGGTAAAATTCTTAATTAAAATCAGATTAAATTGGTTATTTTAACAAGTCTGAAATAAAAATTAAATTTTAATATTCATTAAAGAAACAATTTAATAAAAAATTTCATTTTAATCCTCAGTTAAAAAAGTATTGAATTATCATTATCAACTATTACAACGTAATCGATTAATTATTATTGAAGTCAATTAAAAGTTTGAAGGTCTTATACACCTTTTTAATTGGTTTTACAGAATAATCGATTTCATATATTACTCGGTTTGTTAGCAGAATAATCCACGATATTACAGTTTCAATCTTAATACAGATTTATACAGTGTCATTTGTTATAAATACAATACTTTAAATAAAATTGTAGCAGGCATATTTTGTTATACCAAAAATTTTAGAGTTACTAAATTTTCAGTAGTTTAACAGTAATGTATACAAAAATTGTATACATGTATACCACTTTTTTATTGCAAATTTTATTAACATATTCTATTGGTAAAAATGAAACAAATATGTTGTATTAATGTATTGTTCCAAACACTTTATTAGTAAATTAAAACAAAAATGCGAAATAACATGTCTCGAAATACGAAATGCTTTATTGTTCGATAAATATAGGGTGTTCAGTTTTTACTACATAGCTTGACTAGCATATTCTATACATAAAAGTAAGATATTTATACGAATATAGGCTCGAATGCTTTATTAAAAGTTATTAAAAAAATGTAGAAGTCGATAATTATTCGTATGTAGTATCGAATGAGAAAATCGTCCATCATTTTATACATTCCCCATAATCTTTCAGTGAAACATTTAAGAGTCCATGTTTATATAACATTTTTTTATCGTTTTTATTTATAGACGGTAAAGTTTTAAGTACAAAATCGAAACACATTGAAAAACCATGCAATACAAATTCTTTGTACAATCCAAATTTTGTGTACTTTTATTATATTTCATGCTTTTCAAGACGTATTTAAAAATTAATTTAAATTGTTTTATCTCGTTTTTCGCTTATTTTTGCATATGGAATATATTGAAATTTGACAGTAAAAGAACTGTGACACTGTATATCTAATAATCATATTTCAATCGTATTTTCTACCCTAATAAACTGACGTAGACATATCATTGCACATGTATCAGAATAATCAATCGAATAAATAAATATCAAGAATGATTGCTGCATTTTCTTATTTTTAATATCGCAAACTTGTAATCTCGCAAACATCGCACGATAAAATACTAATGGCCTCTTTTTAGAGTGTAGCGTAGTCAAAGGGTTAAATATGTTTTGAAACCTCATCCATCACTATGTCTATCCTGACAAATAGAACTTGCACAAGCGAGGCTAACTAGTTCTGTAATGGAGCGCCATTTAGTACCCGGTGTAAGGAAATTGCACCCGTAAATACCCTCATTGTGCGGTACTGATTTTATACCTCGATGATGGTATAAATATATTTAGTTCCCAAACAATACAGCTTCGCTTGATGAATCATAAATACGTTTAACGACAATTTTATATTTAACGTTTTCACTTATATTAATCATTTACTGAGATTAACGTTTTTACTGAGTTTATTTTGTATTTACTGAAAAACTTTTCGAACAATCTTTTTTTATTTACGAATAAATTATACATAGATAGTATTGCTGTTATAACCAATCAAGTTTTAAAGAATGTTTTAAAATATATAGCAATAAATTCAATTGTTGATACTTTGAAGAAATTTATATAATATGTTTTATATTATGTAATTTACTTATATTGTGTAATATACTGTTTTTAAATATATATTGCAATTTTAAATTATCATTTCTATTTTTAAAATGTATATTACAATTTCAGGTGTGTTTCAATTTTAGAAATGTACGATAAACTTCCAAATGTATCTCAATTTTTAGGATGTATATTACAGTATAACGGAATTTATACTTTTTGATTCAACAATAAGATAAATAGTACAGGTGAGGATGGTCGAATACGCTATTTCGATCCAAATGAGTCTTGCAATGTTTTCAACCTTGTTTCAACCTTCTACCTCAACTGGTAGTAACAGGTACAAATTAAAATTCATTTTTCCCTTATTTATGAAATCTGAAAAATTTTTGAAACATTAGGGATCCAATAGCACATATTACAAAAATTTTTCTGTAATAGTAGTTGTTAAAAATGAAAATTTATATTACTGTAATAGTAACATATTGGCATTATTATTCTTCTCAAATTTTCCAACATTTAAACTACAAATAAATTCTAAATTGCAGTGTATAAGAAATTAATGTTTTTCTGTGGAAAATATTGACATGCATAGAACGGTATATTAAAAAATGATTCTATCTTGTTATATGACCTTTATATCTACTATAAGTGTCTATATAGAAGAAAGTTATCTTCACTACATGATTTTTTCCCTAAAATCAAAAAACTTTGGTCTGAAATATATTATACAAATGTTTATTGAAATATTAAATATGAATATATGAATATATATAATATTTATATTAATAATAAAAATGATTAAATTATATGAACAATCATATCTTCAATATTTCCAAAATATATTTCAACGGGACAATTTTTGTATCATCAATATTATAAAAAAATATATGAGTCGATTTATACGTATATGACACATACATAATAGGAGTTGTGTATTAGAATTTAATAAACAGATCTCATCAATGTGTTTTTCGTATTTTCTGTAGACGTATCATTGCATTTAGAACAGTTGATGTTTACGCGGAGTGTAAAACATGATACCGTAACTTCTGAATTTCCTCATTGGAATAAATTTCACTAGTGGTCAGTGATCGTGGCGTGAGATATTGCCATACGAATTTTGTACGAGACTGAAGTTTGTTTAGTATCAAAGCTGTGACCGAAATGGAGTTTAGTCCATGTAGTCCATTTTGTGTGTGACAGAGAAAAGCGAGATACTCTTGAATTCATATTTTCATAATACTCTGATTTCCGGTATTAAGAAGTATCGTTGGTTTTGGCATGTGCATTCAGTTTCTCTCGCGCAGGAGGTAACGTGCAATACGTATTTCGGTTTGAAACAACTAATGGCTCTGTAGATTAGGTGCCTCACACAAATTCGAATGTGTATTTAAAACTTGGTGATAATTTGTAAATTGTCAAAATGGAAATGTTGAGATTTGAAAATTTGGAAATTTACAAATATTTATGTCAATCTAAATTCTGTAAATTTTCAATTTTTCAAAGTTGTAAGTTCCTAATTTCAAAATTTAGGACCATATGCTATGAGACAAGAATATGCTATGATACAATAAAACTGTAAATCAAATACAACACTCTCACATGTAAGTACACATCACACATGTTTAAAATATTTATGTCATTTCATTTGTGAAAGTTTACAGAGTTACTTTTTGCATAAATTATAATTCTTATAAAGCTCGTATAAAAAATACTAAAATGTAAAAATATAGATTTCTTTTCTTAAAATGAATTTCTGACAACTGTCTGCTAAAGAGGGCCCATTTTTCCCAATTAATAGAAACATGCGAATCTACAAGAATCTCTCATTCGATTCTCTCGAATCTCTCATACAAAACAAGAAGTTCAAATCTGTTGCACCAAGAAAGAGACAAATAAGAAGTAAAATATAGAAAATGTAAATTTAACCTGTTAACGAAGACACGTCACTCTGGTTTCAAAACGTCAAATATTTTTACCAAGCTTTTCTTAAAGTTACACGTGTGTAAAATATTACGACAAAGCGATATATCAAATTCAAAATATCTAGGAAGTTACAACATGGATATGAAGAAAAATCATGTCGTGTGGAAAGGCTTCGAGGATAGTATGAAAAGAAAATATAGCTCCGAGGCAATTTTTTGCTTCTTATGCGAAAAGATAGTTTCCTCAGATATATAATAATTTAAGTTTCTCATATTATGTGAAGTACGGAGTAAGGTGGGTTAGAATAATTTGAAGATTGTGGTCCTGGAAAAAATATTATGAAACTTCTTTTGTGCTTTTCTGTTTGAACTGTATGTATATTCATTTAGCTGTTATGAAATGTTTCGGAAACTGACTTTCAAATATTACTAAAATATTCTATAACACACAGGGTAGCTAACCACATTTTGCCATCTAGATTTGCGTCATTATTATTACTCATAGCATACAATGTTTCAGATGAGGTTTTATGATTTTGAGAGGGGCATATGCTGGTGGTATATTTTTCCTTTTTAGGTGGTCCTGTAAAGGACATAATTTTTAATTAGGTCCTTAATTTTTTTTTAATGGAATCATATATTTTTTACTGCGTCAGTTGATACTCCTTCATATTCTTTACAAAAAAGTATTAATCTATTTATGTGAAAAAATCATTAGTTTAGGAGATATTTTAATTCTAACTTGTTAGGAAATCGTGACTTTCTTGTCAATATTATGAATTGCCCTAACTGAACAGCAAATATTTTTCTACATTCTTTGAGAGGTCACATGTCACCAAACGAATTGTGAGTTTTTGTTTTTTTTTTTGTTACGCAGTAACAGTGAAATTTAGTCTCCATTACATTTCTAATACGGTGAATGCGACGATACGGTGAATTATCACTTTATAATGAAATATTCTAAAGAAGAAACGATAGACGTGTTATCAGTTTATTTTGAAGCTGGGAAAAGTGCTACACGTGCAGAAAGATTATACACTACGGAATGTTAGTAAGTCATTAATTTCTCGATTCAGAAAGTGTTCTGATGCAAATGGCCGCCACATTGAACCTTTTCTGTAATTAGACATTAAAATTAAAATATCTTCTAAACTAATGATTTTTTAATACTTTTAAAAGTATTAAAATAGATTAATACTTTTTTTTCAAGAATATGAAAGAGTATCAGTTGATGCAATAAAAAATATATGATTCCATTTAAAAAAACATTAATGACCTTCATATGTCGTTTACACGTCCACCTACAAAAAAAATATACCACCAGCATATGCCCCTCTCAAAACCATTCAACTTCATCTAAAACATTGTTTGCTATAAGTAATAATAATGACGCAAATCACGATGGCAAAATGTGGCGAGCCACCCTGTATATGAGCCATTTATTTCGAAAGCAGTTGAAGTCAATTTTTGTTTAAATTGAGATATTTAATAGTTTACGTTTCAATAAAATTAAAAATATACACATAGGATACCAATCTGTTACTCCTATCTAACAATAAGAGAGTTGAATTTACAGTCCCTATCAAAATAATACCAAGTATTAAGTGAATAATATGTCTCTTCTTATAAAAAATGAACTTAAACCCCATTCAAAAAAAAAATGTTCAAAGTTGGCTTATTTCTGCATGACATCTCTGTTTCTTTAAAATCTACTAAATGAAAGTTTAATCTTCGTTACACTTACATTCATACAATTGTTATAACTGCAAAGAAAATTCTGCGCGACATTCTACGTAAAAAATTCTCATTTCTGAGTTATAACTGTCAAAAAGGATTTTTTACTTCAAACGTTTTATTCTTGTTCTTGTTAACAAGCTGCTGCAGCAATGTCTTTATCATTTAAAAAATTAAATTTCTCTTGTTCAAAGTTACAAACGAGCTTTTACTTCTCAAATATATTCAGGAAAATCAGGTTCTTCTTAAATTTCAAGCAGCTTCAAATTCTACTTAACAAATAAGTTTATTATTAGACATCCAAACAATTCGTATTTAATGTTTAAATAAATTTGAGATCTGTGAAGTAATAATTAAAATCCATCCAATTTTACATAAACCATTGAATATTTAATTTGGAATGAACTCTGTGATATCAATGTCAAAAAATAATTTAATTAACGTGAAGCGATTCAGGTGAAGTTATCATGATTTAATTAAAATGTAATATATAATAATGGTTGAATTGAACTGTACATATCATTTAATCAGAATGTAGTTACTGTAATTTAATCAATGTGAAGTTATTAAGATTCAACCACACTTATCTTTTCAAACGAATTATATTACATTATCGTATATGAAACGGCCGATTTCGGAAATAGAAAGACAGGCAGATTTGATAGTATAAAAGTACAATAAAAGAGCATTTATGATATATTAATTTGAAACTGAAAATATAATAAAAAAAGACTATACTAGTCCACCGATAATAATAGCTAACTGCCAATTACAGAAAATAATGTCCAATTCTGAAATAGAAAACTTGATACAAATTGTCGACATAAAAGAATGTAATTATGAATTGTGGTTTATTTTATTAAGAGAAAAAAAGAGGCTCAGAATGATTTCAATGAAAATTATAACTGCGATGCACCTGAAAGTGAAGCTGGTAGGTAATAACAAGAAAATAAAAATACATTTCTGGGTAATAATTTCTTCAATAAAATCCTCATTACCAGGAAATTTTATTATTTTCATTATGCTTATGGAAATAAAAATCATGAGAAATGGTAATAAAAGAAGAATTTTGGAATCAGGATCTGAATATAAAGACAATTTGGACCAAAATGATTGAAAGGAATTAGAAAGAGGGATAGTTATAAAACTGAAATATTATCGTTTAATTAACGATTACAGTAATTCATTCATTTTAAGTAAGGAAAATCCATTTGGGTATAATAAATCATAAGTCTTTTACAAATAATTTGTCTATTAATGCTTAACAATGCTTTTAAACGTATTCAAATGCAAACCCTTAAATATCTCACACTTAAATTTAAATTTAGTTAAATATCTCACGCGTGCCCCACTTTGAAAATAAACGGCTGCAGAATCAAATTAAATGCCGAATTAACATGCACGCTAATTCAAGTAAATATATCTAAATTATTCGCTAGGATTTACTACATGCTGATAAATGTATTATCATTTCATGTTATCAGAATATGTATAAAGCCTTGAGTGTTCAGTGTGGAATAGCTTGTAACCGCACAGTGATTGCTACGTGGTCTTTGTAAAGGCAAATGCAATTTCTTTTATGGTTAGGGAACGAATGGTTGGTCCTTGGGGTAAATTTTCCTGAACTCGCACGGTAATTTTACGATACTGCTTAAAAGTTACACCACCTCGACTAATTTTTACTTGCTAATATTTGGAACATTGTATTTATTTCTTAAATTAAGCTATACTTCTAAATATACATAAAATCAACTTCTATCTAACGCTTTAAAAAAATCTGTTGTACGTCACTAAAATTTACTTTTATTGAATTTTATTGAATTTTCAAATTCAAATTTCTCAAATTCCGAAGTTCTCAAACTTACAAATTTTTCAATATTTAATTACATATTTTATTTATTTACTAGTACACTGCTTTATACAAGAAGAGATGTACCCTACGAAAAAAGATATAACATGTTCTACAGCTTACAATCCTTCAGGGCAAATAAGATAAATTGATATGTTCCGGATAAACTCGTTTCAGATGTACATCTTACAATTTTTTAAGAATCACAAAATAATATTAACCAGGAATCAGAAAAGGAATACAATAAACATGATATTAAGATGCCTGCATGCTAGATACCTACATTTCTAATGGAAATACGGTATGGTTTCTGATAGAATATGGAAGATTATTATATTTAAAATAACACAAAAACACAATAACTTTTAAAAGGCTAAATAAATTTATTATTTAAGAAAAACAACTTGGAAGGACCTCTTTAAATAACCAACTATATTTTATACGTGTGAAAAATTATAATATCAGAGAAACAATAACAATAACAATAATTATATCTAATGAATAGATATAAGAATATGTATAAGAAATACATATAGTATCTTATAAGTAATCGATAAATGCACGAACTTGATTACCGACTTCTCAATACATTTAGTTGTGCTAACTTCATTGATATGAAAATTCAACAGATTCTACAATAAATTTTTAACAAATTCATCGTTTCTGAATGAGAATTCCAAGCGACCTGTACAAAACGTTTAGCGTGAGTCATTACACTCCACGCGAAAACCTTGTAACAGATGAAGAGAAATACAATAAAATATTAGTGTTTTAAAAATGTGTTTAAGAACGCGAATAAAGTGTTTTAAGAATGACAGATTTTCTGACTATTAATTTAAATTCCTATGAAAACCTACTTGTATCAGAACAAACTCAATTTTTATGACGGTGAAAACGCACAATTTATTTCGATTATCGTATAATAAACGTATTATAATTTAGTTCAGATCAAATCAAGTATCAGTATTACAATCAAGTAACGAAATATTTGATCAAGCATCGAAAGTCTTTGCACAATGTCAAAATATGAAGTCCGCAATGACAAATACGAAGTAAATGCGCAATGGCAAAATATATAGTACAGTCCGTAATAACAAATACGAAGTAAATCCCGTAGTGACAAAATATAAAGTGAAGAGCGGGCCCCGGTGCCCTCACTTATTTTATATGTTTCACTCCCCTACGACGTCTCCTAGCAACCACTCGATTTCTTCGAAATCTGTCACGTGCCCTCCGTCGACCTTGGCTTCGCGGTCATCCCTCTACGACCGAACCGCCGAACCTCGCGATGCCGCCCGCCCTTTGCGGCCGAACCGCCGCGCCGCGCGCCGATACCGATATCGCATCGGCACTTGCTGGTACCCGCCATCAAACGAAGCGGTCCGCACCTTTGTACGCGTTTCTGGAAAATTACGCATCAGGAGACGTCGCCGAGGAGTGTCTTTCTTTTCTGCCGAAGTGCGCACCAGGGTTCGCCAGCATTTCGCGGTGGATCAAATACTTATTAATTGGCGTTTTACTTGGAATTTCAGAGCATGTGCCACGTGCCACTTTTGCCACCTGCCATTTGCCACGTGCACCACGAACGTGTACATTTCTTAGAAAAATTAATTATTTATCGTCTTCGAGTGCGACCGATCCCGCAGACAGCTAGCCGGAGCGCGGGGCAAGCATGCTCGCCCCCGCCTGGGTTCTCACCTCTCCCTAGCGGAGTGGCCCTCGGTGTTTTGGTGAGCACACCACTCCCGGGCGGATTGGTTATCCCCGGTGCTACGATGGTGTTTTTCATGCCGAAACACTCATGATGCTCGACAAATACGGCCACAGGTTTCCCCGTGCACGTATGGCTTCGAGGCATGGAAACTCGCCATGCCTGCTGCTTTTGACCAGTAGCCTCCAAAAACCCCGCTAAATCCGTTAAATCTTCTGTATACTTTTAAATTCTCATTCTATGCTCTGAAATGCCTCGTTCGACTAATTCTATCCGTAACACTACTACTTATTCGCGTATACAAATGTACAAGCTAAACTATGCCACATACGACATTTTGTCAAAGAATCAAACTTTCTTAAAATGGGCCAAAACCCCTAGAAAAATGGTTAAAAGTACTGTTACGTTCCGAACAGGAATATTTTTCAAAATTTCCTTTGTAGTTCTCACCGACCGGACGTGTATCGATAATGCGAATTGCATTCTGGGAATACCCTGATCGAACGCAGTAACGGTCTTTTATGTTATTAGATGGACTATCTTTTGGCGACTAAACTAAGATTGTTAATATAACACATTTTCCTTGAAATCAACGTGGTCCCACGGGCAAAATCTTAGATCATTTTACTTCTCCGAACCGCCAAATATAAGCGGAAGTCACACTCGTGTGGTTCGATAACGCCAAGCGTTCTGGAATGTTCCTCAAGGGTCCGCGACGCAATATAGAATTGTAATAGAAATTGTCTTTGTAACATTACAATATTATATAAATTGCCCATAGTATTTCATTATACCGTTATTATAAATTGGCATACGTCAATCAGTCCTACAATAGTTACAGTACCGAGCGCAATTTAACTTTAATAATTGTAAAACGAAATAGATAATGTTTCATTCTAAATTTTTATAATGTGTGCAGATTAACATTTTATACTGTATTGGTTATGCATGTAAAAATTATTTAATAATTAATCAATAGTCCATAGCTCAAGAGTAAAGGAAAAGAACTATATAGGAAGAGAGAGAGAGATAAGAGCTGGACAAGGGAGGAACACACATGCACCCACCATCACCGCCTAATTAACGAATTACGGTCTCTTATGCATTGGCCTCGCAGCCTAATTCGTTAGGCGCATATCAATGCAACATAAACAATTTCGGACTAGGCCCACTCTGGTCTTCTCCGAGAGGTGCAAGTTGCGACACTCTTCGGTGTATAATCGAGAGGTGCGTGTCGAGAGTTCGTGAAGTGGTTTAGAGACGAGTTTGTTCTTGAATTTGTTAAAGTGCAAAATTCAGACAAAGACTCTATCTTCACGTAAAGCTTTCGCGTTAATAATCACGTTAAATTTTAATTCAATATATTATTTTATTTTTCCTTTCAATTATATTCAATTTTATTCTTTTTAATTTTTAAAGTATAATTTTATTTTATAGTTTATTTGAATTCAGCAATTGGTCAGTTTCAAAATTCTCATTGGTTGAGACCTTACATGTGTGTGTGTTTTTCCCAGGAACCAGGCGCAGCCGTCATTTCACATTTTGCAAAGGGAGTTGTTAATTTTAAATTCATTCAAGTACAGATATTTCGGTGAGTTGTTTCCTTTATTCTTCCAGCTATTCTATGAATTTTTCGGCAAGTAAATCTAGTAGTTAATTATTTAACTTTAGGATTTCCCTCACTGGATTATAATTTTATTTTGTATTTGAGTAATTGCTACTCCTTCAAACCTTTGAATTGCGCGTCTCGGATATTTACAATATATTTGTTCAGTTCATTGTAATTCACATTATATTATATACGCTACCATTCTAATCACTTCATATTTTATAAAATATAATCTTTTGAATATTTTAATTAGTTTAAATTACATTTCTTTAATTGCCTCCGTCATTTCCTCTAAGCATTGCGATCTTGTGAAAGGGCCCGTATGGGACTAGCATGTCTCCGGATCCACAAAAACATTAAGTCCCGTTAACAATTAATTTTGTTAGGGCAAACAAACCTTCGAGGCTTTATACGCGCGCTTCCCGCACGTAACAGTACCGAAAGGTGGTTAATGATGGAAGGTAGAGAGCCTTCAGCAAGCAAAAGCAAGTATCAATTCTACGATGAATCGAGATAAAATAATTTCCAGTTCGATATATGCAAGTGAAGTAACAGTAATAAGTACGATGTTCAGTGCAAATTAAAATACAGTTTAGATACAAAACTGTAAAATACAGTTTACAGTTTAAAATACACAAAGAAAAGCTGGATTATCAATGGGCAACATACCACTCTCATTATTTCACAAAAGAATGTGCACAAGGTCGAATATTTTTCATCTCTTGTCTAGTGTTCACAGGTTCAAATTATTAAGAATGAAATAGGTAAGAAAATTCTAAAACTAGCATTTCGTATTATAGAAACTTGCACGTAGATAATCAACGTTTTGTCAACAGCCCTTGAAGGGAACTGTTAAAGCTACAAACACTCCGCAGGCTAAACTGGCGAAGTGGGTCCTAAGACTAGAGGTGTCCTTTTCAGAGCGTTCTTATTGTAGCTGTCTTGACGTGAGCAAGGCGATTATATTACAAGAAGACGCATTAACTTTTATTTTACTCCCATAATTACTTTCAGATTTAATTTACCTTTTACGCTATAACTCAGTCATTTCTTATATGAGATATCCAAGGATTGAATAATTTTGGAATTTGGGATCTAGAGATATGGAGTGTAAGGATTTTTGTATCTACAAACTCTGGGATCTAGGAAAGTAAGAAATATAGAAGTATTAGGATGTAGGCATACTTATTGTTAGATCTAGGAAAAATGAGATCTAGGAATGTGTAGTGGAATCTAGGAAAACGAGGAATATATGAATATTGGGATCTACGAAAACTGGAATATAAGAAAATTGAGAACTAGGAGTACTAGGATCTAGATACACTGGAATCTGAGAAAGCTTATATTTAGAAATACTGAGATCTAGAAATATTGGGATCTAAGAATACTGGAATCTAAGTGTTGCGTGAACCCAGTCACAACGTAATAAGCTCTGAGCCTGATTCCAATTGATAGTTCGTGTTATAAATTTGTTGATTAGTGTTATAAGTCGATTAATTTCGTGTTATAATGTCAAGATATTAGTAAATTTGGTTCGTATTTTAAGTGTTTATTATTCGATATATAAATGAGTTCGTTTCGTGATTTAAATGATTACTGTTCGAGATATAAGTATGTTCGTTTCGTGATTTAGATATGTGATGTTTGAGATGTTCAATGATTCTGTTCTTTTCCACAAAAGTAACTATCGACGTTACCTCGGAATTGGTGATTTGGAAGGGGCTGTATATGTTCATTGGTTGTGATTTTTAAGAAGTTACCGCCCTAAGAAGTAGCCGCGGCCAAGGGGTGACGCACGAAGGATTTCGCGATTTGGGAAAAACCGTAGCAGATAATAAGGTGAAAAAGCACTCTGACCCTGACGGCGATGATTGAAAATAACAGGATAGAAAATTAAACATGCTGGTCCCAAGCAATAAACTTGGGTTGCCGACGCGAACGTAATTTTTGCTAACGAAAAATGGTCAATGGTTTCATAAACTTATTGCCGGTACGGTTAGTTCGAGATCCTCGGTCTATTGCCTTGTAAAAATATGAAAAGATAACTGCATCGCACTCTAAGGCGATGCAACACTAAGAATACTGCGATGTAAGAATATTGGAATGTAGAAAAACTGATATCTATAAGTACTGGAATCTAGAAAAGCTTAGAAAGGATCTAGAAAGACTTCATTCAAGAGATATTTAGATCTAGTGTTATAGGTTTTGTAAAAGCGCGCGAATGATAAGAGCGAATGGGCTAACGAATGAACGATGAGTACGAGAGAAAGAGTGAGAGAAAGTGAGAGAGAGTGGGAGAGAGAAACAAAGGTGCGAGTCAGTAGGAAGTTAGGAGATTCAGATCGAATCAGACCGTTAGTAGAGAGCGACGCAAGCGATAGATTTTCTTTAGTTTCCTTATTCAAATAAATATTCCTTATTCACATGGACTGCAACATATTTCAATTAGAGCAAAATCGGAGATGGCGACTTCCAAAAGTGATCGATTTGGCGTGGAATGACCCAGCAGTGAAATCCACGAAAACTGTGGTTTAGGAATATTACGAGAATACACGCCGACTTTTATTTTACGCTCACAAATAGTTTCAGATTTAATTTACCTTTTACCTCGGTCATTTCTTACAAATAGTAGTTCCAAGATACGACTGTATTTATAATCCTTACACAACTGCAAGTAAGGGTTGTTGCGTTCTTAGACCAAAGTGCTGACTACGAACTGCATAGTTTGTATAGTACAGTTAATTTGATCCGAACCGACTTGTTTGGCTTCCAATATCGTTCGCCCAAGATTACTTCAGGAATGCAAGGAAGTTTCGTAAACTGGTTGTTGCTATATGTAAGAGCAACGTATACCTACACGTTCTCATGTACCAATGAACTTACATGGCTGTTTTAGAAACAATAAATCAGCTTACCTTATCACTTGGATTGTTCACTCCAAACAAAAACAGACCATTATGATCTGTGAACATTGACGCAAAGTTTAAATAACGAACATCTTAATTTAAGCAGAGTAATTATCAGGTAAGTAATATTATCTGGAACTAGCAGGTCATAAAAATAAGACTAAACAATTTTAACACTGAACTTACCAAACCGGTTAAATGACCGCTACACCAGTTTCTTATTATAAATTACACCGTTTGTTAACCCTTTAACCTACAATTTTCTAGACAGTTCATTCATAGCTAGCTAATTATTGTTACAACGTTAAAACAATTAGAGAAAATTAAGATGTTAAGCACATCTTGTCTTCAACGATTTTTGATTATACAAACCAGAATTAGAATTGAATAAAAAACTCAACGGCAGTGAAAATACGAATCTGGTTCATCACGTTTTATAGGTAGTGTGCGCCACGAGTGTGACACGATATTGTGGTACAGAGGTTAAAGTGCTTTTCTTGAAATCTGCATTGGTTCTCATCGAGATAAAGAATTAATGTGTGTACTGATTTATGTTCTGTCATTTGTTTATGTCTTTTTCAACTTCATTTTTCATTTCAAATCAGATACATATTATACAACGGTAGGTTTAGTGTGAAAAGACTGTCTGCTACTGTCAAACTTTTCTGCGACGAAGAAACTTTAAACGGTCTCTTGTTTTCAAGATCTCAGATTCTATGGCTGCTTTTTACTTCTCAAGATTATAAATCATCTTAATGGATGCTATTTTTGTATGTATAAAAACAGTTGAAAGATCGAAATAGATCGTCTCAGGATTTCAAGGAAGAATACTTCTGACATAGAATTGGTATATCATTTCATAAATGAATTAAATGGCAGATGACTATATTAATGCTTCAAAACGAAAATGATTAAGTGATGATTTGAGAGTCACGTTTTCAAATTTTAACAGTCTCAAGTACTCATATTTGCAAGTTTTTAAATTCCCATGTTTTCAAATTTTTAGTTATCGAAATCTTTAAATACCCAAATTTTCAAATTTCTAAATTCTATGATCCAAATTCTCAAATTCTCAAATGTTACAGTTTAAATTTCTCAATTTCCAAATTTTAAAAGCACCAAATTTCTAAATTTTTTCAAATTTTAAGCTTATAGATTCTTAAAATTTCAAATTTCCTATTTCTCAATTCACCAATTTTCCAAATTTCCAAACTTCTAAATTTTCAGATACTGAAGTTTCCAAATTCGTATACAAATTTGTGAATTTTGCGATTGTCAGAATTTCCAATATTTAATTACTGAAATCTTACAATTTTCAGATTTTTAAATTCTATAATTCAAATTTACAAATTCTCAAATTTTATAATATTAATTTCTAATTTCCCAGATTTTAAACTATCAAATTTCCAAATATCTAAATCTAAAAATTCTCAAATCTTCAGATTTCCAAATTTCCAAACTCACACACAATTTTACAAATTTTTAAAAACTCAGAATTTCAAAATCTTAATTACTGAAACCTTTTAATTTTCAATTTCATAATTAAAATTCTTAAGTTCCTAAATTTTATAGTTAAAATTTTTCAATTCCCAAATTTTGCAATTTAATTTTTTCAATTTCCTAATATTGCAATTTCATTTCTTCAATTCCTAAACTGTACTATCGAATTTCCGAAATTCATAAATCACTATATTTTTAAATTCTAAAAATCTCCAAATTTTTATGTTTTGAAATTTCTGAAATTTGTTCGATGAAAATTAATTTATATTCGTAAAACAGTTATCCTACATTATACGATAAAGATATTTGGCAATATGTAATTATCAAATTTATCTCAGTAGTGACAAAACTCCAGAAGAAACACAGACAAACAAAAACATCAAAATAAATGGAAAGAAGGAGGAAATGAAGATTAAAAAAAATATTAAAATTAGCGAAATTATCTGAATGAAAATTAATGGGTGTTTAGAAATAACAGATAATAAGAAAATAAAAAAGAGAACAGTCACCGTAAGAAAACAGAACGCTCGAAATAGAGAAATATAGCAGGGAAAGAAGAAAAGAGTTTGAAAAAGATCGTAAACGTAAGAAAAGAAGCTAGACAAAGTGAAACTGTACGAGAGAGAGAAAAATGTCTGGAAACAGATCGAGAAGGTAAGAAAAAGTTAGACAAAATGAAACTGTAGACGTAAAAGAAAAATGGCGACCTGGAAAACCACAGATTAAGATTGGTTTCAATGAGATTGAAATATTCGAATCTCAGATATATTGTGTTGAATGTTTAATAATTTAAGATTCTTAATATGTGTAGTGTAGTATACTATAAGCTTATTTTAGGAAATTATTAAATTCTCTAAAATTTGTTAATTTTAGAAAATTAATTCTTTGAGCAACAAATTGTGTGTAATTCGTCTTGTATCCCAAAAATGCACTCAACTTTTGATACTGATTGATATACCGTGAATATGATTATTTACAAAATGTAACTAAAATGTAATTATTTGTAAAACTACAGATATAATACACAAAATCAGTACTGTAAATTAAACACTGTAATACACATAATAATTATATGATGACATAATAAACTTTTGTATTATCATTTCTTTATGCATTACTAAATCACATTTGAATAAACAATCGTTTGCTTATCATTTTTCAAACAAAGTTACATTTCTTGCAAAGTTTTCTTTACCCCCCTTGTTGAGACGTGAGCAAATTAGATTTTAAATTTTGAAGGTAGATCCTTTGAATATGCTCACTTTGCACGTCAATGACGAACGAATCGTTATACCAAAGTATCCAAAGATGACGGAATGATGAGTAAAGTTGCCCCGAGTAACATAACAAACAAGTATAACTTCATTAACAATTAAATTAGTGAATTAATGTGAGAGTTAAAAAATATTGATTGAATACTGTGTGGTTGGTTTATATCGGTTAAAAGTTTGTGACAATCTAAATGTTGGGGAAGTTTTCTGAAATCATGTCGGTGAAAATGGAATGATGCGAAAACGAAAATTGTGATATGGCGTTTTAGGAAGTAACCGTGTAAGGATACCTCATGTTCTAATAGTCACCCTCATGTAATAATAAATACTCAGTGACGTGCATAAGAATTTCCCAACGCAGTGATTGTGGCAGATAATAGCCTTATGAAGCTCTTTGAATTTACTAAAATATGCTGAAGTTAAACAAATAAGCCAGAAAAGAAAAGAAGGCAAAGAGAAGGTAGAACAATTATAATGGACAAAAATACTTAATTGTTCCATAAACTTATTCTTAGTACGGGTCAGTTCAAAATCTTTTTAAATGACTAAAACCATTTATAGAATTAAAATTCTGAACTGTTTTATTGCATGCACCGCAATTAGCGACGATGACCAATTTGATTTACAGCTGCATACTGTGTAATACTTTTAACCCTTTATCGTGCAATTTATTGCTATAATTAGCTAGTATTAGCTATAATATTAAAACAAAGAAAATTAAAATGTAATTTATATTTAACAATCCTTGACTATACAAATTATAGTTGGACCTAACTATCAAGTTAGAGAATATTCAAAACTTGAGCAAGGATTGTCGCATTTGAGCTGTGACGCCACGAATGAGACTCGTCAAAGTATGGTTAAAATTGAAAAGTTATAATTTACGCCGTACTCCCTTTTTCCTTCGTTTTTAATTCTTCACGTTGACGATTTTTCTCTCCATTCTCGCCTCATCCCTCTATCGAGTGCTCTCGTTACTTGACCGCCGCTAACAAAACACTTCTGGAGGTGACTGTTGTACTCTTCGAATCGTCCATCACCAAAACGCATTTCAATGAAAAAGTCTACGGCAAAGTAAAGGTCGGCACAGTGCAAAATCATGTCGGTAACGTTCGATATTGGTTTATCGGCGTATGTGTTATGCTCGATGCGAATTGAACCGCATACACATACTATCGCACACAGCGTAACATTATTTAACGTGGATGAAGGAAGAACCCGTGAGAAATGGAAAATGAAAATAAACACCGTGAAAACAGAAGCGATTAAACTTTTATAATTTTCGAGAATTCGATTCCGTGGTTCGTTTACTTTCGTAATCTCGTAACGTTGAAGACAATCGTATTTCGACTTTATTTCGTACACGACAGTGTACAAATATTTATTAGAAATTTCGGAAGGGAAACGCTAAAGCGAATCTGATAATACTAAAAGGAGTTTTATGAATTACTAAAATTTTTAATTATTGATACCACTTTAGTAGTGTAAAGCTTTTGGAAAATAATTTTTGTGTGTACTATTTAAGAAATTTTAATAATTAAGAAACTTTGTCAAACTTTCAAAATAATTTATAAAATAATTGGTTATAACGACAACAAAAAATATGTAAGATTATTAATAAAAAATAAGAATAATATACTTCTACTGTCTCATCACCTAAATTAACTTCTATTAATTTTAACAAGTTCATCATAGAATTTACAAATCAATTAACTATTACTATTTTTAACGCGACAGTTTTATTTTATTTATAACTCCTTGAACCGCTATTTAATTACGTCTTGGTACCATATTCACATACTTATCCCTTCATCTTGAAGCATTTAAGATTCTATTACCAACCGTTCTTAGATGTCACTTTGACATACTCTCAATCTCAATTTCAAAGCAGTTTAATCCTCGAAGGACTTCTCAAGTCTTCGCTGGCGTCATACGTTTTATTATTACTTGCAACTTGTTCTGACTTCCTTGAATTGTTAACTGCCTTTCAAACTTATAAAGTAGTCTTAACACCTTGGTGACAGCACATTTTACAGAATTTTTTAATTTTATAACTTTATATTCCGTTTTACACGTATTACGTACGAGGTTATTCATTGAATTATAACTGAAACTTTCAGTTATACAGTATTACACTGTAACTTATAAATTATTCACTAGATAATATTTTCTTATAGAAGTGAAATAATGCATGTGATACTATTTTTAGTAGAAAAATATAATGTTCTCTTATATTTTCCGGTTTTGCACTATAAATAGTATTCCATTATTTTTACTAAAAATTATTTTTCATTAAAAAATTTGTTCTGAAAAAATGATATAGTACATTACATAATTATAAAATTGTATAATATTATATAATACTACTTTTAGTAGAGAATAGGAAAATACAATAGAGAAATATATTTTCTACTAAAAATAATATTCTTACACTTGTTAGTATACAATTAATATTTTATTTTTAGAACATACTATTTTCATTAAAAGCAGATCGTATTTTATTTCAAAATTCAAAATCCATGCAACAAAGAATTAACAAGAAAAAATATTTTATCGAATACTAAATAAAAGGTTTTGAAATATCAAAAGTTTAACAGAATTTAATAAAATGAAGGTATTTTCAAATAACACTTTTTCTGTAATGATAATGTAATTAAACTGCAAATAATTTCACCTTTAAAATTTGTTAAAATTGATTACGTAAATGTATCATCAATACACATGTGACAAAATGGCAGGTCACAGCTACAAAATGGCTGGTTGCCAGTTACAGCAAACAGTAATTAATTTTAGACCATCAAATTTGACACAGTAACGGTGTAAAAGAATTATAAAATAATGTTTGTCCTATATTAATTTGTAGTTTTAGGTTGTTCATAAGCGACGTTCAAATTTTTTATTGGAAATCCGCTGATTGGCAAAAAATGTTACTGTATCTGTGTATTACTGTGGAAAATACAGTATAATGCACAGTCAAATATTTCTGTCATGTTCAGCCATATTATTCATAAAATGATGATGTAGTCATTTTCCCTAAATTTTTTTATTTAAATTGATGCGTCAAAAGCTAATTTAGAGTATTTTTATTGCATTGAATCATAACAGATTTATTTTTTTAAATTTTTTTTTCCATTTTTTCCATTTAAGTTTATTAATTTTGTTACTTTGACATTATCAAATTTAAAGACACAGAAATTTGGTAATTTAGAAATTTTAATATTCTGAAGTGCAATGTAACAATGTTATATTTACAAATTTACAAATATGAGAAATTGAAAATTTGGATAATTGTATACTTAAATATCTAAAAATGAAATACAAGCCTGCAATATTTATAAATGAAAAAGTTCATTATATTACGAGTCCATTACACTTGAAAAAAGTGAAACATAAATGAGATATTAAATGAACGAAAGAGCAGAAATTATTGGGAAAAAACGTGAAAAATTATGAAACGAAATTGTTTTTTATTCCGTGTAAATGAGAAACGGCACGAATTATTTCGATAATATTACGTATTAGTATAAAATAGTAATACCTTTTTTGATAAAACACCATTACTTCTCTCCATTTCGCTGATAGTCCCGTTAAAAGACTGATGAAATCTAATTTCTCGAGAGGTTTCAAACGATTCCAGAAGTGAATAGTGATGGAAGTCCTCTGAGGATTAATGGAATTGCATATTTATTAAAGAAAAATGTTCCGTTTTATACAGTGTATATGAAACAACGACCTTTAAAAAATTTTATGAAAAAATTTTGTATTATGAAATGTTTTTCACGTGAAAAAACATAATTTGAAAGCTTCCATGTTCAGCTTTGAGATAAACACGTTGTATTTAATTGTGACAGAGATGCTTTTATTATGGTTAAGAATGCACATTAAATTAATTACACAACGATGGATGCAAACAAATTATGCCGCAGAAAAATTAAAAATATGGGGTGGTACAATTTTTATCGATACTATACAATTACATTTATGTGTAACGTTACATATAATACGTTGTGAAAATATTTGTATAAAATAGTAATAATTGTATTAAAACTAAAAGGAGAAAGAAATTTATCTAAATTTGTACACAATCAAAAACAAACATGTATCTTTTCATTCTGAAATATGTAATTAATTATATTTGTGCAGTAACATATATTTCATTTGATAAATATGTATGACAGTCGTTTTTTCATGAAACGAAAAAATTTCAGTTTTTAGCAGATTAAAATCTTTACATTTTTGAAATTTTAAATTTCAGCTAATTATAAAATTTTGAAATTTAGAAAGATAAAATTTGTGATATTTATATTTTCATATTTTGTACTTTCAATTTTTTAGAGCTGTAGATTCACAAATTTTTATAATCTTTTTACATTTCTAAGTTTCTACATTTTTCAATTATCCAGTTTTCAGAATTTTAAAGTTTGAAAATTTCAGTATTCTAAAATATTTTAAATTTACAGTTAACAAAATTTAAACGTTTGTAAATATATAAATATAATAGTTGTACATTACATCCTCAAATATAAAAATTTCTAACTTTTTAAATGTGATAATTTGAAAAGTACAAAATTTAGAAATTCTAAACTCGAGATTTCGATATTTTTGCAATTTAGAAATTTCCAACTTTCCAAATTTAAAAATTTGACTAACTGATATTATACATACAACTTTCTGAATGACAAGATTATTAAATTTCTAAATGTGAAAATTTGAAAATTTCAGTATCCAAAAGTTTTTCAAATTTTCAACTTTCTATATTTGCAACTATACAAATATTGCAAATTCTAAGTTTCCATATACAATAATTTAAAGTAACAAAATCTAAAAATTTTAGAAAGATTCTAAATTTGAATGTTTAATAACTCGGTAGTTGAAAATTTCGAAACTGTTAGAAACAATTAGAAATTGAGAAATTTTCAAAGTGAGAAATTAACTATCCATCAGCGTCCGCGAGTACACGTCACGTGCATGTTCATGTAAACGCTCGTGCAAGCGCAATTGCCCATCACTATTTAACCGACTTCGAAAAAGGAGGAGGTTACTCAATTCGATCAGTATATTTTTTTTTTTTTTGAAGCTCGCGTTGTTCAGATTAACTGACATCCAGCTATTTTATTTTACAAATTTTAATAAACGCTTTATATAGTAATTTTCATCAAACTTTTTCTATTTTATTTTTCCAAAATTAAATTATGTCTAACTTTCAATGTTTCAAAATTACACGTCTATTTTTACAAGCAAATTAATTATTTTCTCATAAATTTGCACTTCGTATTGAAAGATTTAACAAACTTTGTTTAATGCTGTTATATAATAATATTTATAAAAATATGTTATTTGGACTGGTGTAGATATAAATGTATATCTAATCATTTAACTGTGTACTTTATACATATAGTATACATATGAATAAATGTTAAAATTAATTTTGAAAATATAAGATAATTGTCAAGTGTTTGATACATACAACGAACATTGATTTTGCAAAATATAAATTTATATTCTATAATTTCTGTCATTTCACTGTGTAAACGCTCGTGATTCGAGTCTTGTTGAATACTGCATGTAATTTGCTAGTAATTTTGTTGTTTCTATTTTATACTACATATAACTATTTCCCTACTCGAGGGACCATTGTGGAGACTATATTATTAATCCTTTCGCTACGGCGCACAGTGTGTCGTTTGGCCAATCCAGCGGGACAAAAATCAATTTTTCAACTTACACAGATATGTCCGCTGACATTATGTATCGATAATAAAATGTCCATTTTATAAGAAAATATCAATATTAATGTAAAAAACAATGTGTAATGATCTGTTAACAGTATCTGAAAATGTAGTTTGACGCAACTGCCTCTACGAACACTTTTTCCGCGCTTCAGATTTTTGACAGTTGTGTTGTACCAGTATCCAATATTAATATTTGTTTGTACGTAGTGTTATCTTCTATCATTCAGAATGATTTCTACACTTGTCATATTTTGAAAGCATTTTATTAATCTTTTATACCTTTTCAAATGTTAGCATATAATTTAAATTCTATTTCACAATATAGGTAGAGTTTTAACATAGTATACCACTTTATATCATGTCGCCACTTTTTGTGTCGAAAGCTAGACTTATAAACAACATAAACCTGAAAGGGCATTACAGACAAACATTGACATCTATCATTTTTATTTAAACATATCGCGCTGACGCATGTCCTTCTCGTTAAAACGGAAAAGCTTCAAGAATGGATACTAACAGGGATTTATTCAATAGATGTTAATTTCTTCAGATCCGCTTATTTCACACTTATGAACTTCTCAAAAAACTGTCCGGAAAAATATAATAATAGAAATACAACAATTCTTGGAAGAACCATTAGTTAATCCCAGTTCCTCGGAAGATGTATCACACGAAAGCAACGTTGACTAAAAAATATATTCATGTTTTAAAAAATATAATAAAGATTTTGTATACTAGTTTTATAGAATAAATAATGTATAATATAATAGAAAAATTTGTATAATGATTTTGTATGTTTATTTTATTGTTATGTTTATTTAACTGTTAAATAATTTAGCAACTATATATAATCATTAATGTTTAATGAAGTATCATGTTTTTGATTAATAAAAAACTAATAAAACGAAAAATAATCAATATTTCGTTGAAGCAGGATTTTTGTCACTCTAGAATCTAGATTGGCCAAACAACACACTGTGCGGCGGTTCAGTCCGCCTGAACGGGACGGCGGTTCAGTCCGCCTGAACGGGACCTTCCGCCGAAAGTGTGCACATTGCGCGTGGATAGTGTATTTTGGAAGAAAAGAGATTTTTCTTTAAAACAATATACTTATAATATCTACGTAAGATATAAACTTATTTAACGGGTAAAAAAGTCTCATTGAAAAAAGTGAAGAAATAATATACAATAAGAGTAGAGGGCGATCATATGAATGTCGGATATATCCGGCGTTCGTTTCCAGAGGGCGATCATGTGAATGTCGGATATATCCGGCGTTCGGCTTCGCGGGTTTTCATGTGGATGACGGATATATCCGTCGTTCGGAGCGAAAGGGTTAACAATGATAAGAATTAAATGCGAATGTTATACAATAATAAAAGCTGGCTATACGCGTGCAATTTTACAAAATGGGGGTGGGGGAACCAATTCCTGTTTTCCATTGACTACAGAACTTTGGGGGGAAATGGAGGCCTGAGTGACGCACGATGTGTCTGCGTTTTCCCCAAAAAGTGACCGCAGCAAGTAATAAAACCAAACAGTACCTTGACATGAATAGAAAATAACGAACTCTACAGTTAAGAACCCGTTAGCGTTAGAATGTAATGACTCCTTGGGTGTTATTTCTGAAACGGTTACAAAGCCTAACCGAAGGTGTAATTCCTCGTTATGGCATATTCTAAAGCTTAATAGTGGACCACATTGTTCAAACTAAACAAAAGAGCAAATCGAAGTACCTTGTAATTAAAAAACTATTAGGAATACCAATATCTGATAACAACTACGTTGTAAGTTTACACTAGATCCACAAGGGAAGGATTTATTGTACCATAATTCTATTATGTTATTTTTCGCAACAGAAAGGAGTTCAACATCATTTCATATCTACTGTTTATGAGTCTAACTGGAACTTAAGTATACATATTATCTTTTTTTCTGTCCTATTACATGACAATAATAATCCGTCTTTTGTACAAGAATAAAAAATCAGCGTTTGCTGAGGTATATGCTAAAATTGAAAAATCGTCTATCATGAACATGGCAAATGTAAAGTCAATTATTACTATGTGAACGACGTTTCTATTTCCTGCTTTTATAAGTGTGGATTAAAGATAGCGTGAATTGCTACTTTTGAATCATTGGTGATGTGAGCACGTTCATTGCCAATCACAATGATAGACAGTATTCTTTTCACTTTTCACGAATTATGTTTTTACTGTTAGATTACATGTATATGTATTATGTAATAATATAATATACATACAATATTATAATATATTAATATGTATAATAATATAATGTATACATGTATTATATAATAATGTAAAAGCAATGTTAATGTAATTTTCTTATTAGGAAAAGGAAGACGTAAAACCAAAAATAGTAAATAAATTGTAAGTATAAATTTAATTTTTAATTTCAAGAATGTTCATAAAATTTATTATCAAATTCAATCATACGTAAAACTACCTGCCTCTTGTTTTAAATTGTAACTCATTTCTTATTATCTTTTATTGATAATTATTATTACCTTGTCATATAAATGTATAAAAGCTTAATATGAATAATGGTAAAAATGAAACTGATTTTCTTGAATTTCCGCTAAGGGGAGTCTGCGGAACACTGACGATCACAGTTAACGTAAACCGCTCGTAAAACGCCACCTTCCGGATAACGGTCGTGAATGAAGTTTAATCACGATCATGATCGTTATTTTGTGCTTACTGTGATAAATCACTGTGACTGATATCACACGCCATGTCTAGTATGGATGGTTGGCGCCTCCGAGTGCAGTTTTTCGTCTCTTTTCTTCAGTAGATCGTTTCGCGCGTATCCTCTAAAAGAAATTGCCATCCACAGTTTCCAATGCATGGTTATCTTTTTAGTAATTGTCGTCTTCCCTGAAATACTATTTTAAATATGTTATCATACTTAAGTTGGCTAAATAGTTAGAATAGGGGAGCCACCTCCGATTTCGATTGCCTTGAAATATGTTGTTAAGGTCATCATTGACGAATAACATTTTCAGAATACAAATAATTTAACAATTCGTCGCGTTCTTAGTTACAGTTAGATTAGTCGTATATTGTTCATGAAATACAAGAAATATCAAGTTCGCTGATAACTTTAGACATTGAGTCAACTTTAATAAGAAACATAATCAAGATTTGTGTACATACATATATACACAAGGCGCTCTATTGAACGCGAAATGCTATTGAAAATTTATGTGGTCTTAAGATAACTATTTTTTCAAATATCTCGAAAATTAAAAGAGTCCATCTATCATATGTACAGTAAAAAGTTATTTAGAATGATGACCTGGACAATATATTTCAAGATGATTGAAATTGAAGATGGCTTCTTTATTCTAAATATATTAAGCTGTTCGAATGACATAATTCGACTGCAACATAATAACAATGTAGAGCGTTTTTTATACATTCGTGGAGATTTCCAATGTTCCCGATCAACGGAAAAACAGATCTCCACACGTTCCAGGTGTCGCAGTATGAACACGTGCCATGAAACATTCTCAAAACGTATAGTTTATACTACCGAAGTTCGTGTCCTCTCCCAAAATAAGTAATGTTAAGTATATAAATCTTGAAAATTTGTTTGTTTGTTTTATAAACATAAATTGATCTGATTCTTTTTATCTCACTTGTTTAATTTTAATATTTGTATACAGAGAGAGAATGCTTTATACATGTTGAAAAGAACAAAATTATTATTTTATAATAAACTAATTCTTAGAATTGTTGCCATCATGCAGCGGAAGAACAGATAATTTTTTACAATCGCGTGGAAAAAGGTGCTGCTCTCACAATCCTTGCACCTTCTCTAATTGGCGCCAATATTGAAATTTAGATTGACATATCCTAACAATAACTAAATATATATGTGCTTAGCTATTGCAATGCCTCCCCAGTTAAGCGCAGAAAATAAAACGTGCCTGATTATTGACTCGTAAGTTTCGGTGGTTTGCAGAACCGTGAAAGGAGGGAAGAGATCGAGATTAACATCGCATGATTGGAAGGGAGAGAACAGTTGGAAGAGAGAAATAGAATGACTCTCAAGTTTGGAAACGCGGAACTACTTTGTATTCCGAGATTCATTGTTCACCGCAACTCCTGTAACCTACGAGCTTAGACTGTGCATTATGTGAGAGCAACGGCAAGACGCCATATAAATGCTCCCAAAGGTTACCCTTCCCTGTCGACCCTCATCCTGTCCGTGGTCGGGGATGTCGTGTCGCGTGTCATTGTGTCTTAAATAATGCCACTGTGCCCGTAGAAACCCGTGCTTACCATAGATGAAGATGTTTGCTGCTAACAGTCTGACTATTCTGTGTGTCGACACATTTCTGCCAGACTTCATGTGCGTGTTACCTTCATTACTGTCTTCGGTTCCAAATGAACAACCATACTCGTACCGAGCAAGGTGATGTCGCGTCTCTTGCGATCAAATCAAATACAGTTTCAGGTTTGAAACAGAGCATGAAATTTGAAACAGTGCGGACAAAAGAATCGTGTTCGAGGAAAATAATGGAATATTGAAGGCGATATACACTTCGTTGTGTAGCAGACTTTTTCAATTTTTTAATTGTTTTCTATATTTGTAGATTCATAAATGATGAAATGTTTGAAATTAAACTAGAAAATTATTGTAGTTCTAGACTGTAAAGGTTGATATTTGTGAATTTGTTAATTTGAAAATGTGATGTGTCTACATTTTTGAATTTCTAGATTTACAAATTATCAAATTTCAAAATTATAAAAGTAGGAAAATAAACATGATAATTTGAGGACATATTTATATTTAATAACTATTAATCTTACATAAGCGATATATCTTTGACAAAGTATTACAGACAATTACACGCCATGATGCATGTGTACACTCACACATACCTACATACATACATATAGTATACAAATTACTCGTATATCTCAATATAAGAGTATGTACTACTATAAGAGTTGCACTCGAATAATATTTAGAAAGGGATTATCTTTGCTTAAGTTTGGTAAAAAGCAGAGGCGAGATGTATTAACGCCCATAAAAATAATTATTCTTTTTTTTCTCGTTTTCACGCGAGCAGATATTCTTCCTCCTACTACATATATCCATCTTCCGCCTACGCTATTCTTCTCTCCTCGTTTTGCCAATATCTTTTCTACTTGGCACCCTCGCGTAACACGCACTCTGTATTGTACTTGCTCGGTGATAAAGCGTAAAATAAAAAACAAAGAGAATGCTGGTATCAAGGGAGAGCAGAGGTGGGTTAGGACGACACTGTTTAAAATGGGGTTGCCCGTAATTATACGTTGTATACTCAGGATTTACTTTCGCAGAGTTATAAATTAGATTTTTTTGTATTGAATATAATGCTTGTCGCATGTGATTTATTAGTATTTGTAATATATTTAATCTCATTATTATGTAGTCTCCTACAATTTAACTTTATTTATGCGATTACAAAAATTAAAAACTGGAAAATCATACATTTTAATTTTCGACTGACAATTTATTTCAAATGTTAAGTATTCTATTATGAGTACATCTATTTGTATGTATGTGCGTTTATGAATAACGTAGCCTTTTCGTATCTTTATATTTATGAATTTCAAGATTTTTGAATTTTTGAATTATCAAGTTTTTAAATAGTTATTAAATAATAATAAATTTTAAAACCTTGAATTTACTAATTTCAAAGTTTTTTTAATTCTTGAGTTAACATCAATCAAATGGTCAAATGTTAAAATTTAAAATAAAATTTTTGCATAAGTAATATAAAAATAATATTAAATTACAAAAAATGCTAATCTTTCACGAAATAAATTTATTTAAAATAATCTTTGTTTTCGTACACTCTCCATGAATTCTTTTAAATATTTCAGAGGTAAAGACGAATTTGGTACTTGTTACTGACAAATCTGTCGTGACAGCTTAATGCATCGAAAAACATGTCAACGTTTCTCGGAGATTGCCCGAATGCGAATAAAGTACACTACTTCGAAATGTAACGTGTAATATTGACAAGTGCTTTCCGTCACAAGAATCTGTGTCCTGAATATACAGCATATCTAAAAAAAGGTACACTACAAAAATGACAAATTCTCCACGGTAATAAAACGATATATAAATTCTTTCGCCATTTTGCAATCTACAGCTTCGCTTTTGCCATATAGTCGATTCACCAGTGTTACGACCCGTGACTGATTGACAATCAATCAAGCTTTATTGGTAACTGCATGTGCACGTTATTTTTCTTTCGCAACTTTCAAAAATTTAATCATCAGTTCGTTACAGTTTACACACTTTTTGAAATACGAGACAGCGCGCTTGAAATATATACAATGTACTCTTAAATTGACAAAAGTCTGTTTTATTGAAATTGTACAATTTTGTTAAAACTTCAGTGTTATTAAAATTCTATAATTTCCGTAAGTAAGACGTTCATTTTGAAAGTGGTCTCAATGAACGTACAAAAATCGAAGTATTTAAGGGTTTGTGTTTTAATAAATTTAAGAAATTGATAACATAGTATAATGATTCTGTGTTTAGGTATAATTTAGCATTTAACGTGATCAAGATGATTTAAAAAATAATGTGTTTTGGATTACTATAAATGAACTTAATAATATTGAATACTTTGCTCATGGAGACGTTTAAGACTCCAGCAACTAAAAATATTTTAAAAAATTATAAATAATCTTTGGAAATTGTTCCAACATATTTCACAGATGATTTCGGTAAATTTAAACGGTGAATACGATAGAACCGTCAAAAAATTAATAAAATGATGGTTTCGACATGAAAACTCAAAATTTTGTTCGATTTTAATATAAAGAGTTAAAATTTTGGCTGAACACTCTTGTGATATTACAGTATCAGGAAAAAATAGTAAAAATACGAGGGTTTTAAAAAAGGTATTTATTAGATTTTCAGGATATACAATAGCTAAAATTGAAACTATATTGTCTAGGATTGATTTATATGATACAGGACGATACATAAAATAATGACTCACATAGTTACTTCTTCGTTGCCTCATTAATAATTAATGACTTACTGCATTACTACTTCATTACTTTGTTAATGCTTAATGAGTTATTTCATCACTACGTCGTTACTTCATTAATCCTTAATGACTTCTTTCACTGCTACTTCGTTACTTCCTTAGTACCTAATGACTTAGCTGCAAAGTGGAACTAAATAAATAGATATCTACATAAACAAAAATAGTACTATATGCATAAAATATCTTCAAAGTTTAATGTTCGAATTTTTTTCAGAATCAACTTTCTCAAACCTTAAAGTTGCTGGAAAAAGTGGTATTTAGATTCGTATTAAGTGAATAAAAATCGATAAGAAACCCCTATTAAGTGCTATAAATCCAGATGGTTGTTGAACGCTAACCCCTTGCTGTATTTTGAAGAGTCTAATGCTTGACGCATTCGCAGTTCAATTTGTGATAAATCTTTCTCGCATTTTTAATACGCTTCAATATGAAATTTATGTCTAATTATAATTTCCGTATTTCAGATTCGCTGAATATAAAGTAGATACATTTTAACTTTTTTATTTGTTTTCATATTGTAGCAGTGGATATTTAGTTCTGGCTGACATACCTATCAAATGAATCTACAGATATAACAATAGACATCAATAGATGTAACAGTTTAACTTTCTTTGTCTGTCTTCATATTGTAGCAGCGAATAATTTGTTCGGACTGACACATCTGACAAATGAATCAATGGACATAACAATAAACATCAACAGACATAACATTTCAACTGTCTTCATTTCAATGTTGTAGTAATGAATAATTTGTTTTGATTAACGCATTTGACAAATAAATCAATAGACATAATATTTTAATTTTATTTATTTTCATATTCCAGTGAATAGTTAATTATGCCCGACGTATCTGACAAATAAATCATATGATGGAGTCAATGTCTCACATGCAAAAATGATATAGATATAAAGTGCAACTTAATAAATAAATAATGTTTATATAAGTAATAATGATACTGTTTAAACATAAAACTTTTAAAACCTTACTAAAACTTTCGTATCTGAATATACCTTACGATTCGTGTACTAAGAATTCCGATAACTTGACAAGTTAAAATTACCGATCACGGCAAAATTAATGTTATTGAATGCGTTCAGCACAAATTTTAAAGACTTCAAATACTTTTCGTACTTACCCCGTAAATAAACAAAAGTTTGTACGTCAATTTCGAGCTTAAACCTTGAATGTAATTAAATATGATTGCAATTAAAAAAGCAAATTAGTTTTTAATAAAACTCAGAAGTAAAATCTTTTCAATTGATTCTTATTTGGATGTTCCTTCAAGTGCCATTAGGCGCAAGCTATTCGTGATCCTTTTTCCTCGTGCTCGAGACGTCCTACACTTTATCGATAATTTTGTATATTGATCGTGAACTACATTACAAGAACGATCTTCGACGATATAGTTCACCAAACTACACCCTAATTAGCCACGATGTTTAGTTCTGACTCATAAGGGAGCGTCTGCATTATGCCCGTAAGTGACGTCAATAGTCTTGCCAGAGTGACGGACCTCAAATATTAAATTTTCCTCAAATCAACCATTTGAGGAAAACATGCTAATAAGTCTTTCTCCCGGACATATCATCCATGAGTCATTAAAATACAAGAGCGGCCCTAGGACCCTTCATTGTACCGTTAGGCTTGCGAACTTATACCTGACGAGCCTCCCTACATATATAAGACCCCAAACCCTTCTGATTCGACTCAGTACCGTAAAAGACGTTAACCTACCAGTTACCGATAAATAAAAGTATTCCAAAGTCTTTCACGATTTAGTTTTTCTGCTAATATTAGAAATCGAGTGTAAGTTCACCTTGGAACTCGATAACAGTTGCTTAGACGTCACATTTTTGGTGATTTTTGGTGACTACGAGCGCTACTTTTGACGACAAGCGTCAAATGGTATCAACCAACCGAGACAAGTCATAACTTCCAACGAGGATCCTATTCTTGTACGCAAGAGAACGGTTACTAAACAAAGTGAAATGGCCAAACCAGACCAGTCTATTAATGAAATTAAACAAGCTGTCAGTGCAGTAACTAAGGCATTGGCTGATCATATAAATTTGTTCGAGCAAGAAAATAGAAATCGGCGACAAGAAATCGTTAATCTGGCTAGAATTTTAAACGCAAACGTAATAAAGGAAGAAAGTGAATCATCCTGGCTGCGTGACTTAAGACGACCCCTGCAAACAAGTTCTCATTTACAACCTGAAGTAAACAACCCTCCACCAACTGGACGATGCAACATGGAACAGGGACCTACTCAATCATTAACGCGGCCTAGTAATCAATTTTCGGGATCAACAAGGAAAGCTACCACCACGGGTGAACTATACAATACCGAAAGAAGAGAGCGAGATCAAGGAATAGCAAGAATACACAGCAAACCAGAAAGACTTCAGTACGTAATCACATCCAAAAAAAATGTAGTGCGGCGAATTGTGATAGATACTAGTGCGAGTGTGAATTTAATTAAAGAAAGCAGTACAATTCGTCCACGAAGTTATAACACCCAGACGATATTAGTGGGGAATGACAGATATGTGTCAAACGAAACTGTTACCATCCATATAGCAGACAAAGACCATGTATTCCATGTTGTCTCAGATTCCTTTCCTTTTCCTGGCGACAGCATAGTAGGTTTACTTTTTCTCCAACAATATAATTATGCATTTAATAACACCCGTTTATTCTTAGATGAATTTAGGATCAACCTACATATTGAATTAGATCTCGAACCAGGCGAGAGTACAATCAAGGAAATGTACGTGAACCAAAATCTAACCCACGTTTGCTTTATCAACACAGGTAGGAACAAAATTTCTACCTGTCAGGCTGAAATTCATACCGAGGAAAGGGAATTAAATAAAATCAACACACTTCTGTCAAAATTACGTACTTCCCATATTGAACCAAATTATAAAGCCATAATAGAGAAAATTATTATTAATTATTATATGGATGCGTTTGCGTTAGATCCTCTTCCTCCTACAAACGTAACCTCTTACAAAATCGAATCAAAGCCTCAAAGACCTGTTAATATGGAGTCATACAAACCTACACAAAGTCACAGACAAGAGATAGAAAGACAGATAGACGAAATATTAAATAAAGGATTTATTGAACCTTCAGATTCACCTTATAACGCACCTGTTTGGGTGGTTCCCAAAACGATTGACGCATCAGGCAAAATGATATGGAGAGTAGTTATAGACTTTAGGAAACTTAATGAATTTATGGACTAAGACGAATTATAACAAAATAGAGAAAGAACTTTTGACAATAGTATGAGAATTTCAAAAACTTAGGCAATAGTTAGGTAATACACTAGAAGTTGCGGCATAACGTTGATATTTGTTTATTTATCGGCATGTTGCATTGTAATGTACACCGCTATATTTATATTTTTAGATTGACGAATTAAGAGAATTTACAACCTGATTAAATAATCTGTAATAAAAATACATCAATGTATCAATAAATATGTTCCTCAAATTATTTTAATAATTTGTAATCGAATTTTTCCAAACCTACTTCTGTTTGTATCAGGTCTGTCGATGGAAAAAAAAGACAAGAAAGGAAAGAAACTATTTTCTTTCCAAAATCCTAAAATTCCTGCATCCCTAAATACCTACATCTCCAAAATCCTATATCCTCAAATTCCGATATTTCCAAATCCATACATCCCTAAATCTTTACGTCCCAAATTCCTACATCTCCAAATCTTTAGACCCCCAGTTTTTAAATCCTAAAGTTTCCACATCTCCAAATGCCTAGATTTTCTGGACCCCCAAGTCTTGAAACACCAAATCTTCAAATCCTCAAACCGCTAAATCCCCAAATCGCTGAATTGCTAAATTC
Organism: Megachile rotundata; assembly: GCF_050947335.1. Taxonomy (NCBI): domain Eukaryota; kingdom Metazoa; phylum Arthropoda; class Insecta; order Hymenoptera; family Megachilidae; genus Megachile; species Megachile rotundata. Next base: position 4,899,537 of record NC_134991.1, on the reverse strand, counting down.
CTATATCCCCGAATCTCTAGATTTTCACAACCCAATTCTGAAGTTCTCTAAAATCCACGAAGAAAATGGTTTCTTTCCTTTCTTGCCTTCTTGCCTTCAAAAATCTGATTAAATTACTGGCAAGACTAAAGGTGTTAGTTATTGGCATATGTTCCCTAAGTGAAATGCAAATATTGATTTTTATATATGCCAACAATTACAAGTGTCATATACGTAGAATATGAATGGTTTGTGTGTAATTGGGGATGCTTGTAACTCTTATGTAATATAAAGAATGTAATATACATATATAAACGACGTGAGAATGCACTATTATTGAATTCGTGTGACAATCATTGAAAAGTTGTCTAACGAGTTGTGAAAAAGCTGTCAACGTTTTTCAAAATTGTTTGACAATCAGAAAATTGGATCAGTTGATTGTAAAACGTAGTTATTAAAATAAAATTGTACAAATTGATTCCCTACATGTATTAAATTTTAATTACGAACGATGCGGATAGTACAAATTGAAATTTGTTCGGGGTGGAATTTAGAAGGTATTTTCTAGTCCGCTTCGTTTCAATTATTAAAGCGAAGCTGTAAAGCAAGACGAAAGCGGTAAAGCATCATCAACTAATGTCTGCAATGACAAGCACGCTTCGAACCAATGGCGCTTCTCGGTGGTTAACGACGCTCATAACGAGCGATCGCTCACAATTATCTTGAAGCGGATGCGACGTTCCCACAGGATCCGGTGCACGATGCCGACATATCGCGAAGCGTTATCGTTACCAGTGACACGTGCGTTTAATTACGGTTACCGGGAAAGTGGGTACAGCGCTTGGGTTATTGCACTTACGGCTATTGTCGATACTATGTATATTGTATATTGACCAAGGCACTTCGAACAACGATTAAGCTACCGACAGAGAAAAGTTATCGTGCTTTATTCGTTCGACACTTTTATCGATCAATACATCGCTAGTGACATATCTCGCTAATGATGTGCGTTAAGCGAAATTTCCACATTTATTTGAAATTTTCGGTAAATTTTGGATGATTTGTTAAAAATAAACGAAATACATTTATTGTCCTGATATTCAGTACATTAAGAACACGTTTAATTATCTGTAAGCTAGAATATGTGTTTGTTTCAAGAATAAATTTGGTAAGGGACTGGACTGTTGTACGTAAAATGATCGATTTTTAAACATCAAAAGTTTACATGCAATTTGTTAACATAAAAGTATCAGAAAACAGCAGAGGTGAACGAGGACAAAAATAATAGCTCTCCTTGTTTCTGCAATAATTTTGGCACACTTTGTTCTTCATAGCCGTTTTTTTTCCGTTAAGGGGTTCAAAAGAATTTATTTTTTTTTTTGTATTTTGTAGAAAACATGAAACTGTAGAAAGAATTTTTGAACTTGTGAAATTGACAAAGTTTTAGACGGATAACAAAGACCTATTCTGTAGCGACCATGCCACTTTCATACATACATATAACGGATACGAGAAACTATTGGTTTATTTCAAAGTAATATATTAATTCTTGGTGCAAAAATAAATTGAGTTGAGACACTGAATATTTATTTAAATAGAGTAATAGTAAAAATAATAGATACACTGCATATTGAACGACAGACTTTTCCAGCAAGCGTTTGATCGCAATTTCACTTCGCGTCTGCTTTTAGTATAGAAAGGGTATAGCCGGAGAACCCGCGCCAAAAAAAGTATGCAGCGGTTTACGAGTCAGACGCCTTAACCGCTGCGCCACCGATGTCGTTGAAAAACATTTAAACATTTAAGTATATAAAGAACGTACCATAAAACTAATTAATTAAGTTAATTTCATTGTTGTAATCCATAAATCAATTGTATGAACGTGAATCCTCTTAAAATTACTTAATGCATCTTTTATGGGAAAATGACATAAAAATTCAAAGTAGAAGTTTGTTTTTCGCGCGAAAAAATCGGTTTTTGATTTTTTTAACTACGGCGCACCTCACCGAAAAATCTGAAAAAATTAGAGAATAATAGTTGTACTAATATCTAACTACCACATTAATATAAAAGTAGTGCTCCGTCATTTTCTCTAAAAAATCGCATTTTTTCGGATTTTTTTTCGGTTTTTGATTTTTCACGACTACAGTTTGCGATCAAAAAATCTGAAAAATTCTATAATTTGCGCTACCTGGACCTCAATGTTTTAGAATTTTTTCAGAAGTTTTGTACGAAATTAAATAGACAAAAAGGGCCAAAAACCGGAATTTCGTTTTTTCCATTTTACTACCCCCACGGATAAGATAAGGGGTTGAAACTTGGTGTGAGATGTTTTTTTTGGATATGCTACCCTTTCCTTCTGAGTCTATTTATTAATAAAATATTTCTAAAATTAAATCAAAGTTTTATTTAATTATAACCCATTTTCAGTAGAAACTTTTCTTCGCACTCGCAGGCAATACCATTTGGTTTAAAACAGTATTTGTAATAAATATATTTTAACTAAATTTATAGTTAAAATATCACTTATTAGAGCAATCTTAGATAATATCCTTATACATTCCTATAGTTAATTTTAATGAAGTATAATTAATAGGTTTTAAAACTTCTGTTAAATTCGTGTGTACTGGTGTACGGAATTTGTTTAGTGATGGAGCAAATGCAAACTTTGCCTTTCTATAATGATTGATTTATCTTATCGGTTGTTATCTGTTGTTACAAAAATTCTGCTTAAAACTATCGAGTTATGCTTTTTATCAATTTTCGGTTGTGGGAGTGTATTCGGAGGTGAGAACTAAAATTAAGGTGGGGAAAAGTCGCTGTCCAATCATTATTTTTGGGTGATGTCGGAGGTTGTTCTACCCTTTCCTCAGGGTCCGTGTTTCGAAAAAACCCCAGTTGGCGCGCAGGTAGTATGAATATTCTGCCTATGGTTTATATTGTGTCTATTGCCGACGACTATGAAAGGGAAGTGAATTAGGTTTGAAGCCGGACCGTAATTTAGGTTTCTTAGGTTATTACACATGTCCTAACAGCATACAGCGTACATGTCCTAATTGAAGAATAGATGAATAAATCACATACACAATACATGTTTCTTTTTATTGTTTCTTATAATATTCTACGTTAGGTAAAGTGTTTGTAATTAATTCTCTAGAAAATGGTTCATGTTACTTTCACCCTGACCAGTTGCAACGAAAATCGATAAGAAATCGTCTCATGGAATACTATGTCCAATACGTATTATGATAGTTATCTGACGATTAACAATTTTATATTAAGAATATCAGCGAAAGATATTGTTACGTGCGGGAAGCGCGTGTATAAAGCCTCGAAGATTTGTTTGCTCTAACAAAATTAATTGTTAACGGGACTTAATGTTTTTGTGAATCCGGAGACATAAAAGATTATATTTTATAAAATATGAAGCGATTAGAATGGTAGCGTATATAATATAATGTGAATTACAATGAACTGAACAAAAATATTGTAAATATCCGAGACGCGCAATTCGAAGATTTGAAGGAGAAGCAATTACTCAAATACAAAATAAAATTATAATCCAGTGAGGGAAATCCTAAAGTTAAATAATTATCTACTGGATTTACTTGCCGAAAAATTCATAGAATAGCTGAAAGAATAAAGGAAACAACTCACCGAAATATCTGTACTTGAATGAATTTAAAATTAACAACTTCCTTTGCAAAATGTGAAATGACGGCTGCGCCTGGTTCCTGGGAAAAACACACACACAAGTGAGGACTCAACCAATGAGAATTTTGAAACTGACCAATTGCTGAGTTCAAATAAACTATAAAATAAAATTATACTTTAAAAATTAAAAACAATAAAATTGAATATAATTGAAAGGAAAAATAAAATAATATATTGAATTAAAATTTAACGTGATTATTAACGCGAAAGCTTTACGTGAAGATAGAGTCTTTGTCTGAATTTTGCACTTTAACAAATTCAAGAACAAACTCGTCTCTAAACCACTTTACGGACCCTCCACACGCACCCTCGCGATTATACACCGAAGAGTGTCGCAACTTGCACCTCTCGGAGAAGACCAGAGTGGGCCTAGTCCGAAATTGTTTATGTTGCATTAATATGCGCCTAACGAATTAGGCTGCGAGGCCAATTCGTAAGAGACCGTGATTCGTTAATTAGGCGGTGATGGTGGGTGTTCCTCCCTTGTCCAGCTCTTATCTTCCTCTCCTTCTATATATATAGTTCTTTCCTTTACCTTTGAGCTATGGATTGCTAATTAGCTATTGAATAATTTTACATGCATAACCAATACAATATAAAATGTTAATCTGTATACATTATAAAAATTTAGAATGAACATTATCTATTTCGGTTTACAATTATTAAAGTTAAATCGCGCTCGGTACTGTAAATATTGTGGAACTGATTGACGTGTGCGTATTCATAATAACGGTATAAAGAAATACTATGAGTAATTTATATAATTTTGTAGTGTTGCAAAGACAATTTCTATTACAATTTTATATTGCATCGCGGGCCCTTGAGGAACATTCCAGAACGCCTGGCGTTATCGGACCACACGAGTGTGACTTCTGTTTATATTCGGCGGTTTGGAGAAATGAAATGATCTAAGATTTTGGCCGTGGGACCACGTTGATTTCAAGGAAGGAATGTGTTATATTAACAATCTTAGTTTAGTCGCCAAAAGATAGTCTATCTAATAACATAAAAGACCGTTACTGCGTTCGATCAGGGTGTTCCCAGAATGCAATACGCACTATCGATACACATCCGGTCGATCAAAACTACAAAGGAAATTTTGAAAAAGATTCCTGTTCGGAACGTAACATAGATTAAATTTTAGTATTAAATATTAAATCAGAAAGAAAATTTGTTTTGCTACTTCATTAAGGTAATTCTACGCAAATAAATTAAAAATTTTATCGCCATCTCACGATCGGTTTAGGTTTAGATCAATATGGCGGAATATTTTACCATCACTCCCACAAAGGTTACCGATAAAACGATTCTACATTTAGCCATGTACCTAAAAAAGAAATAATAATAATTACAAAAATAGAAATTGTTCACCACCTCAATTTTAATGTATAATAATGTTTATATTAGTTTTATGTAAAAATAGTAATACTTTTATACCGTACAAAAATATTATAAAATTAAGAAACGTATTAAAACTTTTATTATTTACAAACTGTGCTGATATTAAAAAACATTTTTGGATTTATATTCTGATAAACTATATGCACTTGTAATCATTGCATCAGCGTGATAATGTTATTACATTATTAAAGTAACATTAACCAATCATTGATTATATCATAAATACATAGCACATCCGCACTCTCACTTTGTACAACGAAAACTGAACGTGGGTAGTTTATATTATACTACAAGAAAGTAGATCTAGTCGTGCTTCGACAATGTTTATGAGTTGGGAAAGAGGCTCCATTATCGTCCGTTTATACATATAGCATCCACTAGTTTATTACAAAATTGGAATAGATATCTATCTATTATATGAATGTATAATAGATTTAGAGGAATAGAAAGATATAAAAATTTTTGCAAAATTAACAAATTTACAAAATTTCGAATGTTTTGATTTTTTAATTGTTGAATTTTAAAACTTCTTAAATTTTAAAATATTCAAATCTCAAATTTCTCAATTTTTAATTTCTAAATTCCTAAATTTCAAAATTCCTAAATTCTTAAATTTCTAAATTCCTAAATTCCTAAATTTCTAAATTTCCGTATTTCCAAATTCTTAAATTTCTAAATTTTTAAATTACCTAATCCCTACCTTTCCACGTTTTCTAATATCAAATTCTCAAATTTCTACATCCCCAAATATCATCATCTTTGAATTCTCCAAACCTTTCTGCACACGTTCGAGTCTGTAAATTCCTCAATTTTCACATCTTTGCATCTCCAAATCCCCAAATTTCTACATCTCTAAATCTTCAAACCCCCAAAATTTTACATCTCTTTAAATCCCCAAATTTCCACAGCTCCGAATCTCTAAATCCCCAGATCTCAACATTCTTCAGTTCCAGAATTTCCAAATCCCCAAATTTCCAAATTCGCAATCTTTCAAATTTTGAAATCCTTAAATGCCCAACTCCTTGAGCGACCAAATCTCCAAATTTTCAGGTTCTCAGATTCTCAATTTACATCGGGTACTCAATAATGTATTTCCAAAGCACTCGACGAAAATTATTAACCCTCTGTTATTTCGAGTTGCAACTATGCTATATAAAACATTAACCTATGAAGATTCCTATACATTGTAAAACATAAACATAATAAGAAATTTCATAGTCCACAAAATTATTTCTTACTATTATTAATTCCAATTTTTTGTTGTTATATAAAATGTGTATGATATATAACATATTATCCTATGAAGATTCGTATACATTGTAAAACATGAACATAATAACATATTTTATAGTCTACAAAATTATTGAAAATGCGTCTTACTTTCACTAATTCTAGTTTTTTGGTGTTACAAATTTGTAATATAACTGATGTCATTTTTCTTTAAGCATAGATAATACTTAGAAAGTATTTGTTGCTATTTTCTTATTATTACTACTATTAATATTATCTATATTTTTATTATTATTAATACTGTATATTATCCATATTTTCATATTTTTATTTTCATTTTTATTCTACTATAAATATTGTATACATTTTTATTATTATTACTAACATAAATATTATCTATACTTTTATTCTTACTTTAACAATTTCTTGCTAGCTCTATTAATATTTTCCTCATTATCTCTGAAATACATTTTTTCTCTTTCAAATTGAAAAAATCATCCAACGAAGGGTTACATATAAGACGAATTTTTATTCATAAATATCTGACAATGTAACTAATGCAATGTCCGTAAATATATGTCTGACGTGTTATATCACTTCACGATCGTTTTGCTCTCGGATATAAAATTCCCCACGGTATCTCTCCCTTTTCCACCAGACTCTTACCTCTATCTCGTTCTATTATTCCGTTATACAGGACACTCGAAACTCGATTCGTCCCGTCAGGAGATTTACGAAATCCCTACCTTCCACTTTCTACGTTTATCGTATTCCTTTTCTTTCCTGGTGTTCCTGTTCGTTGGCCTGCATCCGTCAGTGTCGCGGCAGAGGAAGTTCCATGGAAACAGGTAGCCGGCAAATGTACGTACGTTTTTCAGTCACGTCTCTTTGCACGTAAAAATGCGTGCCAACTTTCTGCTGCTCTTCTATGTATTTTAATGTGCATCACTTTGTTAGAGAGAGTTATGGAATAGTAAAAACAAGGGATGTCGAAACGGTTGGTTTGACGCGTGTTAAATTGCTATTTCTTAGTCCAATAAGGTAAATGTCCTCGTGGTTAAACGTTTAAGGAAGCAGTTGGACGACTGCAATTTTCTTTATATTCGGACAATGTGAAATTAGAAATGTGTTTATTCGAAAGAGTACAATTTCTACTTTTAGGTAAAATAAAAATCATTTGTGAGAACAGTTTTAACTTAATTCGCACTTTAAAATGTTTACACTGATTATTCATGCCACGTTATAATGCTGTCCCAAATATTAATTTTCATTATTTAATTAAAGTATTAAGGTGACAATATTTTGTGAAATGAAAATATTTTATTTATAATAAATTCAAATCAATCGATTACAATGAATTTTCTGAATTAACCCCTTGCACTGACTTATTTGTCAGGAGCGTCAGAAATACCCGAAATACCCAATTAAGCTATAATATTAAAATAGACAAAAATATTGAAATATTATTTCAATATGTTATTATTTAATTGTTGACTATGCAAATTATAATTGGACTTGAACTCCAAATTGAAGCGTATTGAAAATTTGAGTAAAATTGATCAGGGCCGAGGTACGAGTGCGTCACGAGTCAGACTCGTCAAAATAGTGCAAGGGGTTTATTTTGACACATGTAATTTTTGACTGGAAACTTGTCACAAGGAAGCTGTTTTTAAAAATTATTGAATTCATTATTGGTATAAATTCCCGCAACATAAGAATATTATATATTTCCTTTAAAAATTCGAATTTACAGGTATAAAACAGAATAGATAGCAAAATGGATATTAGAAGGAAAAGGTGATATTTTATGATTGAGAAAAAGAATACTGAAAGAAAATGTTACATGACACCTCCATTCACTTTTGAATGGGTTCAATTTATCGTAGCAACGATTTAGGTATTTCATATTTAATACGTTATTTCCGTCTACTCGCTCATAGTTTCAATCGAAATGCTTGATTAGTGATGTAGGGCAGTTACAATAATAGAACCACAACTAACTAGGTCAATACAATTCAACACTTTGATCAATATGGTAGCCAACTCAACCCATGATGCTGACTTAGAATGGATTGCTAAAATTTTTCTAGCGTTAATACTTAATTTCCTCAGTTTTTTAATATCATTTCCACTCCTTTAATTCTTAATTGTGTTATACTTTCGTGTTCATGTACGACATGTGAATTTTGTATTATATTTCTTGTCTTCATCGTTTTTTTTTACTTAAACTTTCAAATATGAAAAGAAGTAATTCTTTTTTTCGATTTCTTTTTACATAGAGAATTATCAAGATTTTTTACCTGTACTGATTTAGTATACCCTGTATTATTCAAATTCATATCGTACCTTGTCTGCCTAAAATTTAAAAAATAAAAGCAAATATGAAAAGACATTATTTTTGTCGACTTATTTTTACATAGAAAACTGTCACAACTTTTGCAACTCCTTATATTATTAAAATCCTCATTTCTTGTTTACTATATTTTGTTTATTGCTTAGTTTATTATTGTTCTAAATTGTTGTAATTATGAATGTTTCTACTTTTACCTGAATTTTACTTTAAGTAGCAAAAGCGAATTATTTCTCCCCGACAAGCGTACGCGATGTAAATATCAAAAAGGTTAATAATAGTGCGCCTTAAAGTAAGAATTCATTTTTCCTTTTCTTGCAAACGTTTCCAGACAATCGATTTCTGATACGAAGTTTCTGCGCTTATTTTAAACGAACTGCATATCGATTGATCACGGTCGGTGATCAATATACTGCGGATATTTACGCAACTGAAATGTATTGAAGCATACATGAAATATGTAGACAGTATTTTAAAATTATACTGAATATGTACATACAATATATCCGGTTTAAGTATATGACAGAGCTTCGTCGCATATTTTAGAAGACAATAAATATTACCTGTAACAAAAATAAAAAAATTACATTAATAACTGGAGTAATAATTATTGTGTTATACATTCTTTATAATTTTTTTCATAGGTTATTAAAAGAAAATTGTTTAGGTGAGTGTACTTACATAATCCTGTAATTAATTATAATTATAGGATTTTGTTTAGTTTTTAATTATAGCATATTTAATTCTTAATTGAAGGATTTAATTCTTAGTTACAGGATTTTATTTGACTGTGAATTGTTCTTTAATTCATAATTATGTTATATTTTCGTATTAATTCGTTATATGTAAAGTTTCTATTCTGTATATTATACTACATTTTATCTGCTGTCTTCATCATTCTTTTTATTCAAATTTTACTTCGTGTCTTATTAACTCTAAGTAATTTTAAACATAATATATGATATTATACATACTCTATAAACATATTTGTATAATATTACGTATGCTTCTTATACAAGAAAGCAACAAGAAATTTGTATCACATTATACAAGAAAATTACATTACAATACAATACTTGTATACATTATATTTATTTTTATACAAAATAAAAATAAAATATTGTCAACAGCTATAATCCCGTCTGTAACACATATTAACATTCGAATTTTCTTCACTATTGTAGTGAAGACAGAACGACTGGCAGAATGACGGGCAAAAATGTGAGCAAATAGAAACGTATGTCAGAACCAGCACCAAAAGAATAGAATGATTGATAAGAGGGGAGCAAGTTGATTGGTATGCGTGAGTGAATGAGAAAAGGTGCTGGACGGCAGAAGCGTTACTAGTGCAAATATAAAAGAAAACTTTTTAGAAGATCGAGGAGATAAAAATCTGCATGATTTAACACTTTAGCTGCCACGTTACCCATACATGGGTGACGTTTAAATTTCCATATAAATCTATCACCTATATTATTGAAGAATTTATTTACTTACACCATTGAAAATACTTGCATCAACTTTTTGGAAATGTGAATAATAAATGTAGTGAATATTCTGAAAATATTTGGTATGAGTTGTTCTAAATAAAAATACTATCTAACGAAATTTTAAATTGCTTTAGTGCTGCAATACACGTATTAAAATAAGCAATCATCATGCAAGCAAGTCGATTCGCATGCAAAGTGTAGATACAAGTGTATGTATCTGTGCATGCGTAAATTAATTTGCGGTCTTTTGTTAGTACGATTAATTACGAACAAATGACAATAGAATCTGTTTTGTTAATAGTTGTTCTAAAATAAATAAACACAGTAGTCAAACTTACAAAATTTGGAATTTTTCTGTTTTGTGATACTAGAGAGCTTTAAATAACTTAAATAACATTTCTGTTACAACTTTAATTTATACCTCAGAATTGTAGTACAATATTAATTTATAACTCACAATTTTAATTTTGTATAAAAACCTTTATAACTCAGAATTATAACTTACATTATAGTTCTAATTTACAACTCACAATTTAAATTTATGTTATACTTTTAATTTATAACTCAAAATTTTTACTTACATTATAATCTTCATTCCCAACTCACAATTTCAACCTATAATTTGTTAAAATGTTTTTCCTCAAACGAACAAAAATTTTCATCCAAAAAAAGAATTAACGTACAATGTATACCAGTTTATTCATTTCTTATTAATTTATTTTTCCGAATCATTTTTTATTTAAAGGTAAATGTGCATATATCACAATTTTCAGCGTTAAAAGTTTCTATCTATCTTAATTCGTATAATAATATCACATTTTCGACTGGTATTTACGTAAAAAGAAAATGTAAAGGAATCCTTTTAGCGACCATAATATTTTACTGTTATTTGTTTCGCTTGACGTAATATTGCTGTTATTTGCGCTTTATCAAAGTTGGAGACAGCAATATGTCCGAGTGTGTATAGCAGAAATGTAGTCATTTTTTTCTGTTGTTTTTCAAAGCTACGAGTGTACGTAATGCAAAGTAACAATGATTGATTGCTTCTCTTTTGAAGTGCTACGATGAATGCAGCACAAGAGTAGAAAATTCATAACGGCAATGTATAACGCTGTAAGTGTTCTCACCCTGCTGTTTGAAGTGATGAATCAATGTCGACGTAGTAAATGGCTTTTTGTAATAACTATTATTATCTGTAGACCTTAATTGGTATTCTAAACAGTTTATATTTATTCTATTATTTTTTTATACAACATTAAAAATTGTTAATGTATATATTTTTGTTCATACTATTAATTTTTCTTAAACTTAACATTTATTATCTGATTAGAAAAATTAATATCATGGAATATTTTGCAAATTTAATTTTAAATTAATAAATTGTTAAATATCCACTATGAAAATAAAAAATTACCAATAATATGATTTAAATGAAATTCATATTTTTTATTCAACGCATTTACAATTTCTTGAACATACTATTTAATTGTACATATACATATGTATTAATATATTTAATGTGAACACATATGTATATGTATTAATTTTATACATGTACTTACATATGTGTACACATATACACATACTTAATACACGTAATATTTTTGTTCAAAAATAAAACTTTGTTCACATTTAAACGTTTAACACCACTTCTAATATCTCTCTAATACATAGCCGTAGAGATATTTTGATCATTTGTGGTAACATATTTTTTATTATTGCACGTCTCTACGGCACTTTTAAATCCAATTTGTTTCATGATAAACCACAATCTTCCACAGCAAAGAATTTGTAACAGGGAATCCACTAATTTTCATGGTTTTTTTTTTAGCAAAACGTGGTTTACCGAGAGCCAAAGGATTGATTGAACCTTCCGGAAATATTTCTTTTGAACCGATAGTTTATTAACTGGGACACTTTTATGTCTTTTATGTGTTCGAAAAGCTGGAAATTGTAATTTGCTGCGGGCAAAATATACAGAATACCGATGGAAAAATAGCATGGATGAAAGGAGATCAACATGCTTCAAATCTATGAAATATTTTTTATCGTATAGCGAATAGAAGCAGTATTCGTATTGCATCAATTGTTAACTTTTTACAATTTACATTTAATTTTGGCGAGCGTTATAGAGAGTAATGCAGTGAGATGTACACGCATTTTGAATATTAATATCAAATAAAAAAAGTAGCAAGAATGTTTGATGTTGATAATGTTTATTTAAAACATATGTAACTTCGTGAAAATCAGTATCATATTCAATCTATATGCATTTTTGTATTATATAATTTCTTAAATTGGAATTCTTCAGTTTTCGACTTTTCATACATACACTTCCTGTATTTTCTGTTAGTATATTCGTTCGAAATACGCGGCAATCACCGCGTGGTAAAGTTAATATCGATATTGCGTTGTTCTTTTTTTTTTTTTTTTTTGGTGTTCGTGTCGTTGCACGTTGCATAGTTCTTTCTTCTCTTCCTGGCGATCACGCGGATCGGACGCGTTGACTACACTTCTGCGTATAATAATTTTATATCTGTGTTTCACGACTCTTTTGTATATTTCAATATATATAAATCATAGTCCTTAACATTTTCAAATCCTCAATTCCCCATTTTTGAAATTCTCCAATTATCAAATTCTAAAATTTCTAGAAGTTCGATTTTCAAATTATGAATTTTTCATATAGCTCTCATATATCTGAATATTCGATTTCCAAATTCTGAAATTCTTCAATTTCCAATGTTCAATATCTCAAAAGTATGAAATCTTCAAATTTCTAATTTTCCACATCCTCATTTCTCAAATTTCCAAATCCTCAGTTTTGAAAATTCTAAATTCTTCAATTTTCAAATTTTGCTTATTAGTACATGATACACACATAATTTGAAATTAAAAACAATAAACAAACAACAAATTATAAATTAACATATACATTAATTCTTCATTTTGGCAAAAATCAACACAGACTTCAAGGAAAGCTTCTTAAATAGCTTTGTAATTTAAACAAAGAAATCTTGTGAATCAGTTGATTAAATTAGTTCATTACTGCAAATACCAAAATGATAAATTTAATAGTTTTCTTGTTGAAACTCTATGTTAATATAACATCGTTCTGTTATTTTTGCATGTGGATGTTGGTAAAGTTTGGTGGTAAAAACTGGGACCCCTGGTGTCCCACAAGTTTATGAACAGATTTTATTAAATATTTTAATGAAGAGATGCAGTAAATTGTCTATAGATAAAATGATCATTAAATGTAATAATAAATATAAACTTATGACAAAATATTAAAAACAATTAATGAAAAAAGACATTAAAAACTTTCCATCTTCTTCGATCAATTTTTTAACGGTCTTTTGAGATTAATTTTTTAATTGCTGTCATAACCTTCTTTACTTCCTTCTCTTTACCTTTTATAAATTCAGCTTCTTTCAGTTTATTTCTTCCTTTTTATTACCGCTCACCTATCTCGTCATTTTTAATAAAAATTTAAATTGAATATTAAATTCATAAATAAGTGCATGCAATTACTGATACCTATCAAAGTATTAGGTTTTTTATCTACAAAACAGCTTATTTTCTGATCGCGTTGACAATGAGAAACAAGACAAAGGCCTCCTCGTTCGCAAGCAAAATCCTGTCAGAAACGAAAAGAGGACATAATCTGTGGAGAGCGATGAATTTAAGAAACCAAAGAAGTAGAATGAGGTGGGTGGTTGTCGTGAGGTTTCAAAGTAAAAGTCTTAATTACGTTATCTCGGCCGGATGCATCCTCTTTTACGACCATATCGCGGACCGGTTGATCTTGGCCAAATGCCAAGAACCGTCACTGCCAAGAATTGTAACGTAGAAAAGAGGATGCTTCGAAAGGGAAGTCAGCCAGCCAAGCAATGGCTGCACTAGACGGTGTCGTAGTTAGGAGATTTTAATTAAACCGACCGCCAACGGCTGTTTGTAGTTTGCAGTTTCACGTAAGTAAGAGAAAAAAATGGCCGATAATGACGAAAGAAAAAACACGTTCTTATCTTCGAACATCGATGAAGTCCAGGCTTTTTCTATTAGTTTTCAGTAGGGTAAGATCGGGAATTACATCGCTTTGCGCCAGGGCTTCGGCTGTTCCTGAACGAACGTTAATTAAAAGTTCCATAATTAATATCGTATTATCTAACCTGAATTCCTTTAACCAATCCTTCGAATCTGTTCATACTACGGAGAACAAAAGTTCCTTTGAGAATGTCTTATTAACCTATTCATCCGTCGAGCAAATCTTTCATCTATGAGATTCGGTAATATGAAACTGTCAGGTGATTAATGAAACTTCCTCTTTTCCGCTCGCTTTATTTATTGTTCCACAGTTTATTCCGACGAAATATCGATGTATCGAAAGGTGAGCCATGAATATAAAGTTTATCTCGAAAATTGGATTTGTGAATATTGTTTATGATTATAAATTATTAATTATAACAAGTTCAAATTATTATTGTGAATATTTGCTATCGCTTTAACATATTCATCATGAAATCCTTTTTTTTTTAGTTTGATTTAATGTTGATTAATAGTATTAGTGTTAATTACTAGTAATTAGCCTATTATTAAGCTGCAGTGCTATTTAGAGTATTAGACAGGTAGTAGTATTAATTACTGTTATTCTTAAACAAATTATTTTTTATTAGATCAATAATTATCGAAGATGGACAAAAATGAAACAAGAAGATAGTTCTTTTTATGCAAGTACACACATTCAAAATTAATTATAAATTATGAAACATCAACAGACAACTATGTTCACTACAGTATTACAAATAATTATATATAATGAATACTATAAAATTAATAATAAACTTAAAAAATGTATCCAATGCAATTGTTATTTTTATCCTAAAGTAAAAGACAAGAACATTTAAAAGACGAGAACATTTCAACCGAATTTTTTTCTTTGTAACATGACAAATAAATAAAATTGTGTAACATAATGATAGTCAATTTTAATCTTCATACGTGATTTAATGATGAATTTATAATTTTTAATATTTTATTAAATACCTAGGTCTTTAGATCCCTCGGTTACCACATTTATGGATCTCGAGACCTCGAATTCATTAACATTTTCACTACGAAAGACGTAAATATACGTCCTGAGAAGTATATCGATATACACGAAAGACGTATATATACGTCCTGAGAAGTTGATCGATATACACGAACGACGTATATATACGTCCTGCGCAATCTATTGATATACACGAAAGACGTAAATATACGTCCCTAGATGTTCATCGATATACAGGGTGTCCCGCAATTAGTGTAGGACCCGAAAAGGGGTGGTAGGTGGGGCGATTCTGAACAACTTTTTCCTTTGCCAAAATATTGGTTGAGGCTCCATTTTCGAGTTATTAGCAAAAAACACTGACCAATGAGAGCGTGCATAGACCGGGCGCGCGAAAGCGTGAGCGACAGCTTCGAATATGACGGCCGATCGTCGTCGTGAACAAACGTATCGATACCGTCGGTATAACGTCGGTATAACGTTGGTATATCGTCGGTATAACAGGAAGCTATTAGGTGAAAGGTAAATTGAATAATGAATTAAGAAGTTAAGAATAATATTAAGTTCTTCGTAATTCGTGAATGGGAGATAAACCAATTAGTTGTTGTTTACCCTTTTACCCAAGTATCTTGTATTTATTTTAAGCCTTCAAAAAGGAAAAAGAATAAATTCACGAAAATTCATTCTGTCGATTATTCTAATGAAGCAAATGAATAAATTCACGTTTCAAAACGAATGAGTACCTTCCCTACGAAATGGGATAAAATTGAAATAAAATATCTAATGCAGTACCTCATTGAAATGAAATAAATCAATTGCTGCGTACGTATAATTTTAAAAATACGGAAACAACTTAAATAAAACTTACCCATTGATTCATGAAAAAACTAGCTTCGATAAAAAATATTTATGTCACCGGGTAGATCCACCGATCAGAGCATCAACAGCTGATATCCTGGCAGGGTCAATGAACTCTCAATTTATTTCACTGTCTCTTTCTAATAATTGCACAACATAAGCACGACCGGTAAACGGACCGAATGAAAACGCGTGAACGATTATTCATAAATATGTATGTTTAACGATACGCTATATTCTCATTATAAGGTATCCGAATTGAGGAATCGATATTATATTGTATTTTATTAGAAGACATTGTTAGACTGGCCACGGATCGCGGTTTCGTTCTCGATCGCGAGGCATACGTCGCGAACGGTTGCCATGCAACGATGATCTGTTGAACGACTGCGGCGTCGATCGACAGTCATCGTTTATTGTCGAAAGATACGTGTTGAAATAAAATGTATCGTTGTTTTTAATAAAAAATTCTGTTTTCTTGCTTTCAAGATAATATAGTTTAAATTATTTATGAATATTCGTTTATGTGTTTTCATTCGTCGTATTTATGTGTTGAACTCACAGTGAAAATTAGTGAAAATTAGTAAAAAATGACAGAAAAAAGTGATAATGAAAACTAATAATGAGAGATGACAGTGATAGGTGACAGTGAAGTTTCTTGAGAGTTTTTTCAGAATTTATATTATTTATGAGTAAGGATCGATGGATCGACCCAATGACAGAGATGCATTTTCATCGTGATTATTTGCGGTTCAATGGGTGAGTTACATTTAAATTTATTAATTATTCAATTCAAATTTTTATTTGTTGAATAGAAAAGTTATTTAATTTTTAAAAAATGAGAATTTGTTCTTTTTCATCATCACAATATCGAACGAAAATAATTTTCCATATTTTATCCATTATTTCTTTGCCATAACGAATAAACGTATCGAATAAATTCGATTTATTCTGATTACGTGAGTACGGACTGATTTCGTTATTTCTTATTCATGAATGAATGATAATTCAAGAATAATCCAGATTTTTTATTCATTATTCGATGTAATTTTCACCTAACAGCTTTCTATTATACCGACGTTATACCGACGTTATACCGACGCGGTATCAATACATTTGTTCACGACGACGATCAGCCGTCACATTCGAAGCTTTTGCTCACGCTTTCGCGCGCCTGGTCTATGCGCGCTCTCATTGGTCAGTGTTTTTTGCTAATAACTCGAAAATGGAGCCTCAACCAATATTTTGGCAAAGGAAAAAGTTGTTCAGAATCGCCCCACCTACCACCCCTTTTCGGGTCCTACACTAATTGCGGGACACCCTGTATACAAGAGACCTAAATATACACCCATTACGTCTTATTAAAAGGCATTTTCCCAGCACATATTTTAATCCGTCTTCTAAACAAAAAATCCTGCTCGAAAATGTGCAGTATGCAGTAAACACAAAATTCGTCGAGAAACTAGGTATGAATGCAAAGAATGTGATGTAGTTTTGCTACATTTTTATAAAGGGCTACTTAAAATAAAGCAATAATAGATATATTTAATTCATTTCTGATAGAAATGGGAGTACAGATTTATAATATAATATTGAAAACTATTAAATATAAGACAAGCAATTAACACAATTTGAACACTAAATGAATTTATTTTAAAACGAGAAACAACAAGGAAGAAACTTTAAATGAAACACAAGATCTTTCAATATACGTGTACGATATCGTAATTGCAGAGAGAACTGTAAAGAATAATTATATAGATATTATTTTATTTTAACATTTGAAGATCTAATTGAAACGAGCGGTATCATATAGATAGTAGATAAATATACATACTTGGTTACCGACTTATTGGCAAATTACCGACATATTTCTGTATTTAATTTTGCTATTTTCAACAATTTGCAGTGATTGTTTTTCAAGTCCTACGAATAGTATCAAATTTCTCGATACTGTTATGGTCACTGGTCTGCGCGGCGCAGCGACCGACATGCATCTAACAAGGAAACATATCGAACCGCGACACACCGATTTTAACGAAACTTATGTGAAAGATAGTTCTTAAAAAAATATTTGACACGTATTTTTTTTATCGGCCATCGTTCACATTGAAGGGATGAAAATAGCCCTCGAAGTTGGGGGTTGAAATCATATTTTTAAGAATATCTCCGGAATTAAAGAAGATAATTTGATTCTGTTTTTGTAAATTGTTGGTCTTTGAATAGGGAATTTTCGTGTGTAAAAAAATTTCAATAAACTTTATTTGTTTAAATAATACTTTGAAAATTTATAATTTTTGTTTAAATTTTTGCACTAAATGTTGATCTATTTTTTTGCAACTTCGTGTACGTAAACTATGGACAAAAATAGAGGATACGTGTTTTTGCAATTTGTTGTTTGTTGCAATGTTTATTAGATATATAATTTAAAATCACCTCTTGTAAAAAGGGGCAATCAGCACTTTTATTAAAAATATCATTATTTTTACAATCTTTTACAATATTTTGGACATTTTATACCTCTTCATATACCGTTAAGTGATTTCTGAATAATTATTGTAAGCGTCGCAGGTATGAGCGTGACGCGGTTATGATCAACGCCGGCCCGTAGGGAACATAGGCTTTTATGGCCAATACTGCTTTTATACTTTTACAGGCGTAAAGTCTTCAATCTAAATAAAATATTTAGAACTTTTGGAAACATTGGGCTTTTTTAAGAAACTAAGAAAATAGAATTAAATTAAATTATTTTTTAACAATATTGGCCATAAAAGCCTATGTTCCTTACGGAGTTGATTATAACCGTGTCACGCTCATATTTGCGACGATTACAATAATTATTCAGAAATCAATTAACGGCATATGAAGAGGTATAAAACGTCTAAAATATTGCAAAAGATTGTAAAAATAATGATATTTTCAATAAAAATGCTGATTGCCCCTCTTCACAGGAGGTGATTTTAAATTATATATTTAATAAACATTGCAACCAACAACAAATTCCAAAAACACGTATCCTCTATTTTTGCCCATAGTTTATGTACACGAAGTTGCAAAAAAATAGATCAATATTTAGTGCAAAAATTTAAACAAAAATTATAAATTTTCAAAATATTTAAATAAATAAAGTTTATTGAAATTTTTTTACGCACAAAAATTCCCTATTTAAAGACGAACAATTTACAAGAAAAAAGAATCCAATAATTATCTTCTTTAATTTCGGAGATATTCCCAAAAATATGATTCCAACCCCCAACTTCGAGGGCTATTTTCACCCCTTCAATGTGAATGATGGCCGATAAAAAAAAATACGTGTCAAATATTTTCTAAAGAACTATCTTTCACATAAGTTTCATTAAAATCGGTGTGTCGCGGTTCGATATGTTTCCTTGTAAGGCGTCGTCCCTGTTGATAGATTACTCCAAAATCGCGCCGCAGTGAAAGGGTTAAACTCCTGAACGATAAATATCCGCAAATCCCCATATCTATGTATTAATTCATTACTATATATCTATATTTCTCTCACTAATAATTTTACTGCTAAAACTTGTGTTCTGAGTTCTAATCCTCTCACTGAAATGGGTACTCTACGACATAATGTACGTACAAAAATACGTCCAATTCACAAGGTGGTAAGTTTTTTGTACAGAAACATTTTTAATTTATACTAGTTTATGTATTTCATACATGATATATGTATATTATAATCTAAATTGTACAGTTCATATAGGAAATGTGAATATAATCATTACCGAACGTAAGCTCCTGGGACGACTCAATCTGCATTTATTCGTTTGTCTGTTTGTGTGTCTCTCATCACGCCATAGATCATAATTTTGGGTCTTTCGACTTGAAATGTAGTCGAATTTTAACTTGTACTACAATCTTAATTTGTAATTCACAATTTTAACTTATGCTATTGTTTTAATTTGTTACTCACAATTTTGAAACACCTGTAATTTGCTTATACATAGATATTAGCGGGAACCTGACAACAAACACCCGTCATAAAACGGTAATCATCGTCAAACCGATAAAAAACCATGTTTGGTATTGTTTTCGATAGTTTCAGTCACGTTTAGTCATTTGAAACGACTTAATACCTCCACATCTCATTCTTGTTCTATCTAAACATTTGATGTGGATACTCCAAGTTTTAAATACACGTTGAAATTCATCTGAAGCTGATTTATAGACTCACTATTATAAATTGTATATTTTAAATAAGAAATATTTACATAACGATATACATTACAAGTTTTGTACAGAAAATATGAATAGTTGTATATTCTGTTGTAGGTGAGGAGATCCGTGCTCGAAAAGTGACGTAATATATTGTATAAAGAACGAGCAAAATATTTATTTAATAACGAATACAAAATGGATAATTCAATAACGCGAGAAAAAAGCAAAGAACAAAATTCAATCGAAACATGCAAACGCGAGAAGAAATGTTAATGATTATGTAATAAATAATAAATTCCGTTAGATGGAAACAAATATTAATTCGTGTATCCTTTCGTTTTAAAAACTATATATTGCATATAGGAAATATTTATATAAAAAATGAATTGAAAATTTTATACAAAAAATATGAACAGAATAATACGATTCACATATTATACAAAAAAATATAGATATAACAATATAAGAAAAATATGAGTACACAAAAAAACAAAATAATAAAATAAACTATATACTTCGTACAGAAATATTTTCAGTATACACTAGTTTTGCTACAAGAAAATTTCCGAGCTTGAGTAAATCCGTTTTCGAAGTAACTTCTCGATAACTTCTGCCATTTTAGATTTCAGTCGCTATTGAAGTACCGTTGAAACGTTCGTATACATTGTAGATTTACTGTTCACGTTTCTAAAGATGAATCTATTGACATTTCACACTTTTCGCAATGTCCAATAACTTTCCAATTTATTTGAAATTTGACTTTTATTGTTACTTATCAAGATTAATACAGATGGATACAATTTTGCGAGTTTCTTAAAATTCTTTATCCAGAAACAATTTACAAATTACAATTTACAATTGCTAAGCAGTATAAGGATAAAAAGTTTTTAAGAAGTAATAATCAAGATAAATACAGATAGACACAATTTTGCGAGTTTCTTAAACTTCGTTATCTAGGAATAATTTACAATTGTTAAGTAGTATAAGGATAAACAGTTTTTAAGAAGTAATACAAAGAATGTAAAATCTGTAGCCACAAAAAATTTTGTTTTAGAGCTGTTCAGTACAAAAATTACAATGTAGTAGTGGAACTAGAATTAAGAAATTTAGAAATGTAGGAATTTAGGAATTGAGTACAGGAATTAAGAAATTTGCAAATTTAGGAATTAGGGAACTTATGAATTTAGAAATTTATGAACTTGGAAACTTGAGAATTTAAGAATTTGAAGATTTTGGAATTTGGGAATTTATGAGTTTGAACATTTGGGAATTTAGGAATTTGAGGATTTAACACGTCCATGACAGGCGAATATTTACGTTTCTGTAAATATGTATTTACGTAATGCCGGGGCGAATATTTACGTTTCTGTAACATCCCTGAAGATTTTTTAAACTTTTATTGCAGTGTCATTTCTTCAATTATCGACTGTATTTCACCCTTACCGACCGCGACATTAGACAAATCGAGTGTCATAAGAATTCAGTAAACTGTCGGTAATAAATATATAATTCTATAAGGAAAATTCCGCAATGCTATGCTATGTGCCGCGAAGCTCGCCCCGAATTTCCTGGAATTCTCGCGTAGTCTTAGAGAAGGATAGAAATACATTTTACAATTGCGATATTATTAATTATCAAAAACTATTAGCTAAACAAATCAGTTACTACATATCAAGCGTACTAATATTATGTTATCCAGAATTAAAGTCAAACGTTAGTTTATTACAATATATATTGTAAATTATAATATTATTCAATGGAATGTTCTAGAAGCATCCTATGCTTATACATTTAGCTCCGATCCGTATAGAAGTCGTGCACAGCGTATAGAAAGAGATAGAAAATGCAATTTCATTAAAACACTATTAAATTACTATTTTTATATCAGAAATGTAAACCATAATGTAGAATGCGATATTTATAATGTAATTAAACCGTTCGTTTGTACAATTAATGTCTAATTATGAATTTATAAGACAATTATATATTTCGACGTTATGGGGGTTTTCCGAGAATTCGCCAGGCTGGCGAGTATAAAAGGCCGAGCGGAGCTCGCCAAAATCGCAGAACAGTTTTCGAAGTCGAGCCAGCTAGAAGTCTTCAGATAAGTATAACCGGAACAGTTTTCGCTGTGAAGAGCCGCAACGATTCTTAATACTTGACTGGTAAAGCGGGTATACGCCATTTGGATACTTGGTCGTGGGTCGTTCTAGTAGCTAGCTAACGCAGGCTCCCCATTCAAACGGTCTCGTATCTGAAACTCCTTTAGGAGAGTGCTATACTTGGCGCCAAGAAAGGCTAAGATATCGAAAGGATAGCTCTCAGCTACTCATATTTGATTTTACATCGGATTGCTAACTCGCCATCCGATTCTCGGAGCTCGCTCTGGGTCGTTTCGTAGCTAGCTAACGCAGGCTCCCCATTTGAGCGGCTTGGTCTCTGAAGCCCGTGTCTTTTGGGTGGCAGTTCAGCAATTACGATTTTATATTAGAATCAATTGATTTGCTACCCTGTCAACTTATACTGTTCACCCTTTTCCTGTATCGTTGGGTCGTTCTAGTAGCTAGCTAACGCAGGCTCCCCAATTAAGCGATCTGGTTTTGGCTGTCAGTGTTCGTTTTGACGAAAAGGGTCATGGACAATTAGTTGTCGAGTCAAATTATACAAGAGTAATTGTTCCGAGTAATTAATTCATTTAGATTCAAATAAATTTTGAACTTGAATTAGTAAAAGAATATTGTTCTGTCATTAGCGTAATCTCAGTAGTCGACTACACCGCGTTAGATATCAGATAAAATCATTAATCTGTTTAACTTTGCGAAAGCGTATTTAGGTACACTTAGAGAATCACACTTAGGTCGTGTTCCTCGCTGCGGTAGACTATCACGCGCTAGTATTAATAATTTCGTAAAAGACTTTTCATTATATAAATTATAAACGTGTTAATCAATATAAACTTTGTAATTGCGATAGCGTTTGAGACGAGAACTGAATAATATAGAATATCGAATTCAATTAATTATATAAAAGCGAAGTTAGCTTCATCCGAAAACAGACTTAGGTACGATCTAATATAAAGTATTACCTAGCGAGAGTCATTTAGTTAGATTCATAATTATCTATTACGTATTGCTTAATTTGCCAAGTTCTGTTATTTCTATTATTAATATTATACCAAGTTTATTCTAGTTTCTTTAATCAAACCAGTATACTTTTCATATTTTGTTGTTATTTGTTACTTGTTATTTGTTAAATTCATCATCTTCGTTATTTTATTGAATAAACCTTATTGTTGAAAGATATTGACCTGTGGATTTCACTCCTTAACCGCACACCACACGAATCCCACAATCTTTAGAATTAGTTATTTTCCAAAACGAGTCGTTCAGTTGGTAAAAGCCGCTCTTTACCTTACTAGCGCTAGTAACTATCTGAATTTAGGTTCCAGAGTCGTTACATTTCGTTTCGTGGGGCGGCGCGACATTGTTGCTCTTTCGAAGCTTCGAACGCGCTAAATACGAAATCAAAACAGTTTTGACATTGATTTTCAGAACGCACATTTCTTGCATCAAGTGTAAAGGTAGATAAAATTATCTTTTCTTTTACAGGGGCAATTAGCACTTTTCCTTTTTGAATTTTTCACAGAGAAATCAAAGAATGTGAAATAGAAAAGAAAAAACGGTCAAGAAAACACACACATTTTTTACAATCGTTCAAAGGGGCTGCCAGAAAAACAAGAAAACGATGTAAAGAATGTTACAAACAATTATCGAAAATACAAGGTAGATTATACGCCGCGAAAAAAAGTGAAAAAGTAAGAACATATTGTAAAAGTTGTAACGGTCAGCCCGCATTATGTTTAGAATGTTTTAAAAAGTTGCATGCTTATAAATAAATAATTGTCATCAATTTAAAATATTGAATGTTAATGCTTATAATACTCAATTTTTGTTTATAATGTTGACAAAAAATAAAATAAACTTATATTTTGAAAACCTACCTGTGATACACGTCGCCCTACGGGACAATTAAGTGTGACCCACCGGTGGGTCACGCCGCCCCACTAAACAGTCAAGCATGACCCACCGGTGGGTCACGCCGGCGTGAACGTGTTAAGAACTTGGGGATTTGGAAATTTGGGAATTCGAAAATTTAGAAACTTACGAGTTTGAACACTTGTGAATTTAGCGAACTGGAAATTTGGTAATTTAAAAATTTGGGAATTTATGAGTTTGAACACTTGGGAATTTAGGAATTTATGAGTCTGGAAATTTAGGAATTTATGAGTTTGAACACTTCAGAATTTAGGAATTTGAGAATTTACGAATTTGGAAATTTGACGGTTTTCGAATTTTAGGACATACAAATTTGGGGTTTACATGATATTTGAAAATCTGAAAATTTGAGAGCGTGTAGTTTGTGGAATTTGGTAATGTGGTGATTCAAGAATTCGCAAAATTGGAAAGTAAAGTTTAGTAATTGAAAAATTTTAATTGCAAAATTTGAAAATATAATAATTCAAACTATAAAATTAAACAATTTGAGAATTTGAATTACAGAAGTTACACCTGAATTATAGGAGTTCCAGGTAGTCGAAATCGGAGATGACTTTATTCTAAATATTTACCATAAAACTGATTCATGCATAAATAATCAAATTATCTTTACAAACTGATCACGTATGATGTGAACTCCGCGGACCGTAATTTCTAAAATTTCCGTATCGTAAATGACTCACAAGTTACACTTTAAAACCCCCTGTTGTATACCTTCTTCGTTAATTAATGAATTCAGCTTTGTTCGTATGGCAATGTTTTCCGCATGGTCGACGTTAACGAATAAGTCCCCGGATTATTACGTACATGCAGGTAGGTAAGCAACTCATGAGCACGCGACCGTGAAAGCTTTCAGTGATAATTAGAAGAACCTAATTGTAATCCTTTGAAATGAAATACCAACTTCAACTTGTGCCCTTACGCTTGGTTTCCCTCGCGTTTGTTAAACGGCTTTTCAATTTAAATTCCCTTTCCATTGACCTCCCACCCTTTTTTTACAAGTCCACGAACAAAAGGAACGAAATTAATCGTCGGATCGATCTTACAATTAATTACCGCGTTCCTGTTAGATTTAATCCTATCTATATACGACAAATAGAATAGCATTGATTGTTATATTCTCGGGAACAACTATTTCATCACAGTGTATGAGAATAGTGCTGTCATGGTAATGAATCGTCATTGTTTCTCTATTATAGGAAAAACATTAATTAATTACATTTACTATCGTCAGCTGTTTCCATTTCGGAAACGGTTCATTGTCACGATTTTAGAGAGATTATGGGTAGCAATTATTGTGAGAGAATTTAGAGGAAAATGCGGATTGAAATGCGAGTGGATGCAAAGGATGATGGAATTGGACGAGCTTCTATAGCTATTGGAAATGAAATATTTTTTTGTAGTATAATTATAATTTTCAAATGGAGAAAATTATGGTAGTTAGGTCTTTATGCAATTTTTATTTCTCTAAGACCTGATTTTTTTTTTATGAAACCAGCTTATGATGGTTTATGATTTTTGTAACAGTTTGAATGAAGAAGATTAGAAAGATAGTACGAATTTTTCTATTTAGTATTTGAACACAACTGAATATAGAATTTTCTTATTTGAAACGTTAAATTTTTAATTTCTACATTTTCAAATTTAGATTGATTAATGGAGAAATTGAAAAATGGAAGAATTGAACAAATGAACAAATGAAGAATTGAAAAATTGAAGAATTGAAAAACTGAAGAATTGAACAATTGAAAAATATGAAAATTGAATAATTGCAAAATTGGAAAATGGGAGAATTAAAAGTTTGAAATATTGAACAACTGAGAAATTGCATTATGTAAAAATGAAGAAATAAAAAATTGAAAAATGGAAGAAATTGCAAAAATTAAAAAATGCAAGAATTTGACGAAGCTTAGAATTCATTAGTTGTTAAACTTATCTGTAAAATTCCTGTTAAATTTTGTAAAAGTGCAAATAAAAATACTCCTCAAAACAGAGATACCTCATGAAGTTGACAATGAATAGACTCCGAAATTTCCAAATCATCCGTTTGTACGCATTGTTAAAGAATGATACCTTGAGAGTGATTTTATTCAATTTTAAGCTGATTTAATGAGAAATAAACGTAGTACCAAATAAAGTCGAGTGCCTCCAAGTACGTTAAGTATTTAGAACACCAGTAGTAACTTTTACACTCATTACAGTCAGCCTCTTATCTTTGTTAGTAATTCGTTTTACGCCTTAGCAATAAAGTTTATGGTACCATGTATCATTAAATGAAGCAACGTACACAGAAATGCACGCATCAAACTACGCCTTTTTAGTAACAACAATCAAGTAATTACTTACCATGTAAACTAGCCGGGAAAATTATTATCATTATAACACTATTATAACACTTGCATACTTTAAAGCGCTAAGCTTCGTCTGAGGGCAAGTAATTATTCTTAACATTTTGCATAAAGATAGTACTTAATAAATATAGACGAAATATAATGATTCCGAATGTCAGAATGCATCGTTCAAAAATGACGTGTTGTTAAAATTTGGTAATTTTGGAGTACTGAGTAGTTTAATGTGACAACTACGTGAATTTTAATGCTTAGTAAAATATATTGTGTTCGGATCGTGTCTGTTAAAAATTTGTTATATTCTTTTAACAAAGAAATTATAGGCGCAACAGTAACCTACTTACAGAATGCTGAAAGTTCTTTTTTACAAAATTGGATTAGACTTGATTTTCAATTAATTTTTACTTTCATTTAACTTCTTTTGCATAATATGATAGTACTTAATAAATATAGACGAAATACAGTGATTTTAAAAATGCCATGAGGTCAATATTATTTCGGCGACAAAATTGCTGCTATGAATATTTGCACGACCAAAGTGCCAATTCGTGAAAATATTTTCTTCCTCTCATACAATCTTTTGCAGGACTTCAGTATGATTCCATTTTCTGAGTATGCGTACCGTTGCTAGCTAACATTTATTCAACTTCATTTAGTTAAAGTTTCATCAAAATTTGGCCGCAATCTACCTCAGATTTAAAGTAAATTATACTTGCCTACGAACTCTTTACCGTGATTAACACTCTTATGTATGTATATAGCCTTCTACATTGAGTTCTGTGTAACTTTTGAAACGGTTCGTGTGAATTTCACTAGTGACGTTAACGCGTTCCATTATAACTGGTAGTACAGTAAACACTTCACGATTCTCAATTATTATCATCCAGCAGACTCTTGTGTTAGTGTGGAACATCCAGCACCCAGGACGTCTACTTTTCTGACAAGATTATATTTTCTTTTAACAAATTTCGTTTTGTTGATCTTTAAAATCGTGTTAAAATATGAATCGATTTGTGAAACATTCTCAGTACTGAATATTTAGCCTAGACTCCTAATAGATCTCGACACTTGGAATAGTCATATACCATCTATACAATGATTATGCAAAAAAAGTTAAAAAATAAAAAATTATGTCTTAAAACGAAGTTTAGTCATATGAAGAATAACAGTTTAAAATCAAGAAGTAAAATGAAGAAGAATCTTTCATGATTCAGATATTAATTTTTCATTCATCCTGTCTTTTTTAAATTGCGTATAGAAATTTCAGATCCGTCATAAAATCAATCGATAACTGCAAATGTAATAATTCTAAAACACTAAAAGCATTATGTAACACTAATCGTCAATTTTGAACTCGTACTGTAATACTCGAATTTCATAGCAAATATTTTATAAGCAAATTATTTATTAGCCACTAATTTTGTCTACTCTTTGGTAAAAAGAATAGTTTGGTAAAAAGGAGAAGTTTGACTATTCTTTGGTGTTCCTTTAATTTCATGATACTATGTTGAACAATCAAAATCATTAAATAACAGACTTTTCATTTTTCGCTTTTATTAATGTACTTTTATGAAAACGAATATTGGTTTTTATTATGAAGAATGATTACACATATGATGACATAAATACGTATAATGATACAGTAAATTTTTAAAGAGGTGTAATGAAATATTAATATAAATTGATAGGGAAGTGAATTATACGCTAATGCAAGTACTGAATACAAATGTTTCGTAATTTACGCAATTAATGTTTACATTTAATATTTCAATAATTCTATTAAGTTGATTTATAGGGCTCTTAAATTTAATATGTACATTCTCAAGTCTTTTAATACAATTTTAATATAATTGAAACATTTATAATTAAGGTCTGATAATTATCTATGATCTGATAAGATATGATGTTTCTATTAGAAAATTATATATTTATTCACTAATCTCTAAATTATTGAAGTAGGTATCAATTATTAGACAATAACCAGGCAGACATACTCTAATATATTTTTAATATCAATCATGCAATCTTAATCTCCAATCTAAGATTCCATAATTTTAACACAGTATATTCATAAAATCGATCAGTTTAGCTTCGAACTCGCATATATAACTAGATATAGACATTGATTTCTTCAAACCCATTTATAATTATTCAATTAATGAACATCGAATTCTTTTATCCAATCAGATACAATTAATGTGCCTATAAAATACATTATTTCCCTACTTTTTAAATCTTCGACGATAATCAGGATCTTTCATGTGTTATTTTAGTTACACATGAATCAATTTTTTAAATAATTAATTCAATTTAAGATAACTTTTAATATCTACTACGTTTAGATTATTTTTAATACAATCAATTAGTACACACATAAAATTTTTAATTCAATGAATTATTGCATTAACAAAATTTCTAATACAAATAATCATTGCATTTAAATAATTTTCAACACAAAATAAACTAGTCTTAATTAAAATTGAAATTCAGTTATGCATCTAATTCTAATTAATATCCTCGAATATGTCTTTAACATTAAGCATTTTTTAAATTATTGACCAATTATTATTTTCTGCGTAAGTCAATTTTGCACTGAAACATGAACACTAAAACTACCAAATCGGTCAAATGACCGCTCCATAAGTTTCTTATCGTAAGGAACACATTTTGTTAAAGTACATTCCTTAAAATCAGCATTGATTTCCATCAAGATAAAGAATAAATGTGTGTACTAATTTATGTTTGGTTGTTTATTTATTTTTCAACTTCATTTTTAATTTCAATTTAAATACTTACACATCATATGATAGGTTTGATAGGTTTAGTGTTAAGAGAATTGTATTCTGTAATTACTATTTATAAACTAGCGTTTTTATCCGCGGCAAAAATTAAATGAGCATTTTATTTGCTTTCACTGTATGTCATCCGTACACGTTACAGTTTACGAAGATTTAATCATAATAATATTCTTCATCGGAAAAGATTGTGCAGTAAGATCTTGAAGTACGGTATAAACGTCGTTAATTAGTACTTCGCAAGTTTCTTATTCGATTTAAACTTTGTCAACGGAAGTGTCTCGTAACTTGTAACCGTCAACGAAACTTTAGTAAAAGCGTGATCGCAAAATGGATTAAATTGAATCTAAGTACATTCTTGATCACGTAAGATTCAAGAAGAATGAATAACGTTGCTTTCGCGTGAAATCGTGTTGTGCCTTTCAGTATACGCACGAAACAATGATAAATTAAACAATATACAAACTGCATCATTATGTGCATCAACATGTAATCGTGCAATCAATTATTTAACAATGAGTTTTAAACGAAATAATTGTATTTCACACAATTTTTAATAAAAAACTAAATTGTAATTCTGCGTTTAGAGAAATTACAATTTAATATTAAAATTAACATTTACTTATGCAAAATTCAATTAAAATATAAACTTTTATTTCTAATTAGAAATTTAATTAAATAAAGAAAATAATAAAAAAGAAATAGCGAATAAAGAAAAATCTTTATTCTTAATTAGAAGAAATTTTAAGTACCGATCGAAAATTAATTGATAGTTAAAAGAATTCTCAATCAAATTAAACTTTCAATCTTTAATTTGGCAAGTTTAACGAAACTTTAATTTTCATTCACAAGATCATTTAATTAAAAGCTAGACAGAAAGTAAAACTGTTCGATTATAAATTAAAAGTTATTTAGCTACCAATTACAATTAAATCGTTTTATTTTTAACTGGGCAATCAGAAATTTCGAAATCCTGAATAATATAAATGTGACGGTGTGGACATTTTTAAAAATCAATAATTCATTTACCATTTTTTGAAAATTCAGTAGAATTTTTTCAATCACCGATTTTCACTATTCAATGGCGAATAGTTAAAATTTCTCTAAATCAGTTCGAACTTTTCTCATGGGTAAATAAAGGATTGTAGTATCGGGGAATACTAATTGTTCAATCGTAAAGAAGACTTAACATCTGGAAACGTGCTTTTAACAACGGCACAAAAATTTCGCTTTAAACGTGGTGGATTCACTGATTCTACGCTGAACTTTACGAGTTCTCCAATATTCCACTGAGAATTTCAAAGAGCTCGTTCCTCATTGCGACGCCAAGCGTTGGTGAGCACTTGAAACGGTATAAAATCGCTTTTACGATCTCAATTTCCTTGGTTGTTATCGATGATTACTGACAAACCTTTTTTTCCGTGTCACTCAACATGATATATAAGATTAGTGCATATAAAATGATCGATTTCGAAAATGGAAAGTCAAACTTTGATGACACAGAATTAAGATGAGCTTTTTATTTTAAAAGTGGTGCAGGTCTAGGTTTTATTATTGCGAGACATTTAAGAATTTACATTTCAAGAAGTTTAAAAATACTGGTGAGCAGTAATACAGAAATTCTTTATATATATGTATATTGTCTAATAGTCTTCAAAATGTTGGCTAAAAGATTTTGTTCTATACTCAAATGGATTTGCGTCACTTTAAAGATAAACTTCTCAAATAGTATTTATGTGATATGAAATTGAAGCTAAAAGAATAATAAAGATTATGTAAATACTTCGATAATATACTTACTATAAAATAACTAACTATGATTACAGAAAACAATGTTTGATTCCGAAGTAGAGAATCTGACACAAATTGTTGACATAAAAGTACTTAAAATATTTATGCTGCGTCAATTTGAAGCATAAATGAAAATAAATTTAATGGAAATTAGTACGTAAACCGTTCATTAATATGTTTCTTAAAAGTAAATGTTACGAAATCTTCTTTGTCTTAAGCCGTAGCACATCAAGAGTACGACTTTGAAACATCGAAAGTCTAACAAGATTTGGTTACATAAAAGTACTATAAAATATCGCGTATGTTATATCAACTTATATCAACTAAATCAACTTGAACTTAAGGTTCAATGAAAATGACTACGCAAACGTTTCAGTAATATTTTAATCACAAGATGGCTGTCACATACAACAAACAATGATTGATTTCGGAACACCTAAAATGTGAAACAATTTGATGGCATAAAATTGTCGTTAAATAGCACTTGTATTACATCAATTTAAAGCTTGACATTTGTTGAAAATGACCATTCAAACTGTTCACTAATTTAGTACAAAATTGTTAATTGTTAGATCTTGCTGTGCACTGTACAGAGTAATCGATGAGATCTGCAACCAGCCAATTCATGCTAAAGAAGATTATGGAAATTTACATAGTTATTTTCAGCAAACTTTAATCATCCAATCGATGTTTCATAAGCATTGGTTTGTAGACATTCTATGTCATCAAATTGTGTCAGACTTTTGATGTCTGCAAATTAACTGAGCAGCCTAATTCTTGTGATGTTAAATTTGACTTCCAGCCTAAGTTTGTGATGTTATGCTTCCGTGCTTTGCCGAAATTTCCATACGTTGTAAACAAACTAATATTCCAAATATAACTTCCTCCGCTAATAAAATAAATTACAAGTAAATAGTAACCTCATTAATCTTCGCAGGAGATTAGTGCGTCAGCAACAATGAATAATGCCTTTGTGCAGTACTGCTGATGTGCCAGGCACATTTCGACGTATATTGCACAAAAAAAATATCTCTTTTATTGTGAAAAGTGCAGAGTAAGCCTATGTTCTTGATGTTGTACGCGGATTACAACTTGCGTAAAGGGAATAGACACAAAGTGGAGGGATTCTCTTTGCAAACTGTAGTCAGCTTTGGATCATACCACCATAAATAATGAGTGAGTTAGGTAAAGAATTTTCTCACAGGCCGCGGTAATGGAAAAAAGAACGCCAGATTTCATTTACTAAAGAATACGTATTGCTTAATCCACGATGTTACAAACGAAGAATGTAGACTCATAGTATTTAGCGCTTGGTTATACAAATATAAGGTATTTCAGGAGTTTGTCACGCTTTTTTTTACCTTCGTCATAAAAAAGCTGTTAAAAAATAAATGAAAACTTTTTAAGTCAATCTTTTTACTTTCGCTATCAGTTAAAAATAAAAGATTCTAATTAATTAAATTATCTGATTTAATTTTATTAATCTAAAGTTAGTTAAAATTACTTTAATATTTAAGGAGATGCAAAAAATAATGTACAATCAAAGAGCTACAAATTGTGCACACAAAAATAAGTACATTTATAAACCGTTTTACATTTTTGTGAATACTGAATAGTTTGTGCATTTTACCAAACATGAAGTATTTGAAATAAATTGAATATAAATTAAGATAAATAAAATATTTCGAACTACGGTCTCGTTGTTTTAGAATACACATTTACAAATCTATTGTAGATAAACCATTTCGGTTTTCTGCTTGTTTGAACAATTTCAAACAAAATAGTCTATTTAGTATCCGAAATAAAATTTCGTTTTATGTTGATCTATTTCTCATCGCAGTTACTTTTTTTATACCCATAAATCGTTGAATCGTGAAAGCTATTCTGTGTAAGGATTTTTTCTGTCATAAAAATTCCTGTTCGATTCTCTTACTTTCAGAATGCGTACTTAAATCCAAACATAAAATATATATTGCAAATGAAGACTTATCCAGTATAATAAATTTTTGTGTGAATATAGCAATAAACGGTATTACATTGAATATTAACAAGAAATATAAATTTTGTACGTTTTGTAAGTTTTATCATTTCGCCACTTGTCGTTTTACCATTTTGCAAGTTTTATAATGTGAGAATTAAGAACAAATGTGTCTCTCAAGCACCACCGATGTGCGGTGTCACATTACTCAATTATAATTAATATAAATATTGTAATCAAAATTATATTACTTCTGATAAGAATGAAGATTGTTTTTAACCCCTTCCCGTGCCATTTATTAATCAGACGCGTCAGTCCCGACTCAGGGCTATAACATTAACACAAACAAAGAAAATTAAAATGTTGTGAGTATTTTATATTTAAGGGTCTTTGATAATACAACTTATAATTAGACCTAAATTTCAAGTTGAAGAGTATTCAAAATTTGAGTAAGGTTTGTCACATTTGAGCTGAAAGTGCGTCACGAGTGAGATTCGTCAAAGCACGCGAAGAGATTAATGGCTTTAACATTATTATTTACACGTCATTGTAGCATTTAAAATTTGACACATATAAACTTACAAATCGAAATATGATGAGAGTAAGTTGGAGTTCGATATTCACAATTAAAAGTCGGAGCGTTAAGGGTTAAAAATGGGAAAAGGCAAAATAATTATTGTAAAAAATACGATGCGATTCAACGATACAGTTGTACCATAAAATATGAAGACTATAATTTTGCAAATACTCACCATCTTTCTGTGTATCATTAGACTAGTTGATAACTTAATTGGTTGTACAGTAATAATTGACATACCTGTAATGAAAATAAACATAGTAGGTTAATGGAGTATTTACAAACAAAATACATTAATTATAAGTGTATAAAATTTTAATTACACTGTAAATGAACAAATACACCTTAATCCATATAAATTAAAATGAAAGGAAAAAGAAAAAGAAATTCAGATAGAATTAGTTGAATTAAATAATTCCTGAATTCGTACTGATTACTAGTTTACTTAAAATTATATTATCATGTTAATTTTATATCATCGTACTATTTTTATAGTATCATATGATTTGCGTCATCATAACGTTTCTGCGTTATTATACCGTTTTTGAGTCATCATACTAATTTTGCGTTATGGAACTATTTTTACGTTATCATACAATTTTTACAATAGCGTAGTATTTTCGCGTGATCATACTATCTTTGCATCCCCTTATGTATTTGCATTATCATACTATTCTACTGTCATTATGTTACTTTTGCACTATCATATCATTTTTGTATTGTCACAATATTTTTCTGCCACCATATCACTTTTTCATTATCGCATCATTTTCCGTCATCATATTGTTTTTGCAACATTGTGCTACTTTTGTGTCATCATGTTTTTACGCCACCGTACTATTTTCGCAACAACATACCATTTTTGTGTTATCCTACTATTTTTGCGTCATCATACTATGTTTATAGCATCATTTGAACATTATCATATAACGTTTCCTTTATATCTTTTTGCATTACTACGCTATTTTCAGATAATCATGTTATGCTCACACAATTATATTGATTTTTAATATTCCGAAAATTCAAAGAATAACATACTTTTCCAGTACCCTCCAATTTTCCCATCTCACTTGCAAAGTACAATGCCATAACACAGTTAGCTCCGATAAATTTCCTCTACGATTGTCTTCAACAAGCAATATCTTACTTCACTAAAGATTCCCCCTGCGCAAATACGAGAGATTTACCGTAGCACGCACCTAATTACTACCAGATATACTGTCATCTATTCAGAAGTTTG
The DNA here is from genome assembly GCF_050947335.1 of Megachile rotundata. Lineage (NCBI taxonomy): Eukaryota > Metazoa > Arthropoda > Insecta > Hymenoptera > Megachilidae > Megachile > Megachile rotundata. Next base: position 4,864,496 of record NC_134991.1, on the reverse strand, counting down.
GTTTATACTGAAACTAGGAGAAAGGTAGCACACAGCGCGATAGAATAAACCGCTGACATTCAACAACCACCTGGTGTAACCTTCTATCTATACACCCTATGTAAGCAGGTTACATTTGTACATATGTACCAACATTGGGTAGATACAAAGGGAATGAACAGAACAGAGGACCATCATACTGGAAGCAGAAGTGGAAGTTGCAAGTTTTGATTTATGTCAGGGAAACACATTCGAAGTTGGACGAAGTACGAAGTACATTCAAGTCGGAAATAATCGTTAATTCGATTAGGTAACAACTTGTCCGTCAGTCGCTGATTCTGACAAAATTTGTTATATGAAACGTAATCAAATCAAATATTAGAGAGACACTAAATTGTAGTTGCACCGCAGCAGTGGTTTGCAATTCTGTGTCTACGGTTGCGAATGCGTTTATGAAGTTGGTTGTGTAGATACATTACAGAATAAATAGAAGGAAATGAAATTATTGTAATATTTTACGGGGGAAATAAAATGGAGATTGATGGACAGAATTTAATTGGATATATTAAGGATGTTGATTTGGGGAATGTGTAAAGTAAAAAGCAAGTTTTCAGAAATGTTTAAGATTTAAGGCTTGCGAATTAGAAGATTTGGGAATTTGGGAATCCGTAAGCCTGAGAATATGGAAATTTAGGATTTTGCGAAATTGAGAATTTGAGAATTTGAGAATTCAGGAATTTAGAAGCTTAAAAATTTGGAAATTTAGGATTTTGCAAAATTGAGAAATTGAGAATTCAGGAATACAAAAATTTGAAAATTTAGGAATTTGAAAATTTGGAAATTTGAGAATCTATGTTCCGAGTTGCTCGGAATATTATTAGCGTAATATTTATGGGTGTTTTGTCAAACCTAAGAGCGCTTCACTCTTGCAATTTCAAACGGATTTTTAAGACCACATGGACGTCTCCACAGCTGGACGTTCTAACTATTGACAATAGCCTTCTAACAGGCCAGAAAAGCACGTTTTCTTAACGCCAATATATCTTTTCTTAAAGAAGTTTATTTCCATGGTCCTAAACTGTGCACCCCTGCGGTGTGCAATGTTTACGAAAATCCTTGCGTACTCGGCGGGCCAAGGCACTCGGGCTCGATCATTCAGCAGTCTTGCAGTGTATCCCAATACTCAGTTCTTTTGAAGGACCCAAATCACTTAACTGTTTGGGTCACCTTATTAACGAAACGTTATTTACAACCCTGGAGTGAAGGCTAAAAATCTTACAATCTCATTGGCTGAACCATCTTACCAATCACTATTCTTTACAAATAACAATCTGTCCTGATTGGTCCTTTTTGGTAACGCCTTCACGTCCTGAACTTCCTCCATTGCTTTCTTTTCTGACTTTTTAGAGGCGACTGGTTAGTCTTAAACTACCTTCGGTGAAACATACTCACTTTTACAAACCATAGTCACTATCAACATACAACAATCATTACTACTAGTGGGATGATGATCTACATCCTTCATTGACCTGGACACACCAGTGTGGAGGACTTTGAGCCACTCTATAAATTCTACTCTACAATAATAATTCTACATATAATTCCACCACCGTAACAAGTTGTGGAAACGCCATGGGTCGACGAAGATTAACAACCTTCGAAAACAGCTACAAATAGTTTATATTTTACCCATCGCGCGAACAATCTGAAAACTTGAGAATTTGAAAATTTAGGAATTCGTAAGCTTGACAATTTCTTAATTTAAAAATTTGTGAATCTGAAAATTTAGTAATTACATAGTTTGAGAATTTGAAAACTAGTAACCTTGAAAATTAAAAAATGTACTAGTCTACAAATTTGGAAATTTTGAAACGCTATTTAATAACTAAATCATTAATATCATTAATTACAAAAATTATTCATTAAAATCGAAAAATATTAAATCATGTTAGGTCACATTGATTTACCAACATTCTATAACACATTAGTGTCAGCATCAACCTTCATAATTATTTACTAATAGAAACATCACATGTTATCAATTACGATAAATGATGAAATGCTATGATAAATTGAAATGGCCAGACATAGCAATAATTTAATTTAGTATAATTAAATGTATTTGATTAATAACATAGAACATTATTATTTAATTACATTTGAGTGAATGGTTTCAATTTATGTAGTACTATTACAGAATCAATTTACCAAATTTTAATTAACGAGCAGAGACAAGTTTCAAAAAGAATCATACAGCAGAAACGAAACGCTTTTGTATAATAAATTGTTAAATTTTTGTTCACTGATTGAATGCGTAGGATAGATTTTACGATCAAAGCATTTCTCTCGTTATTTTTCTTGTTGGTACATAAACGAACAATGCCAAATGGCCCATTGTGCATGCGTTCGTCACAGAGGCATTAAATGGCGTGTAGAAAACAATACCAAAGCTATTTCGCTTTTTAATCTATACGCTTTTTAATATATACGTACATTACCTATTAGTATGTATTTAAGCACCTTGTACAACACAACATCCAATATTTGCATTTCAACCAGTTTAATACAGTTTAATACAGTTTATTACTGATTTGATATAATAATATCGAAAATAAATGCTCGGACAAATTTCATGACATATAAGTAACGTAGTAGAGCGCTTACGAGATATCAATTTAACCAGTTAACTGCGGCGATTTTTTTGCAAAGCGCGCACCAGTGTGTGTCGTGATAATCAAGCGATGACAAGTTAGCTCTCAAGAAATTATGAATCCATCTCAAATCATTTACACTTTTTGTTTGTTTGTTTCATTTCGTGTTAACCTCTAAACATTTTAAACATATTACAATTTATGAATATAATTTAGTTTTCGCTAAAATTACAATTTAAATATCAAATTGTAACAAAATTTTACGTATGACGAATATAGTCGTCATGACACAAAATTCTGCCACATCTCCATGACGGATTTAACTGGTTAAAGCTTAGGTATAACAGGAAACTATTCTAGACCTTCGATAATATTTTAAATATTAGGGGTACCGAAAAGTAATCAAAATTTTGTTTGCTGGAGAAAAATTTTATTTATTAAAGAAATCTTAAATCTTCTAACGCTTTTTGCCAGCGTTAAGGCAATTGTTCCTTTCTTAAAAAAAGTCCTTCAATTCTTCATAGAAAAACTTTGAAATCATCGACGAAATTTTGAATACTTTTCGGTACCCCTAATATAAATAACTGATTGCCGATTACAGAAAACAATGTTTGATTTCGAAGTAGAGAATCTGACACAAATTGTTGACATTAAAGTACCTAAAATATTTATGCTGTGTCAATTTGAAGCATAAATGAAAATAAATCTAATGGAAATTAGTACATATGTTTCTTAAAAATAAATGTTACGGAATCTTCTTTGTCTTAAGCCGTAGCACATCAAGAATACGACTTTGAAACATCGAAAGTCTAACAAGATTTGGTTACATAAAAGTACTATAAAATATCGCGTATGTTGTATCAACTTATATCAACTATATCAACTTGAACTTAAGGTTCAATGAAAATGACTACGCAAACGTTTTAGTAATATTTGAATTGCGAGATGGCTGTCACGTACTACAAACAATGATCGATTTTGGAACACCTAAAATGTTAAGCAATTTGATGACATAAAACAGTCGTAAAGTAGCATTTGTATTACATCAACTTAAAACTTGACATTTGTTAAAAATGACCGTCTAAAGTTTTCGTTAATGTATTTAGTATAAAATTGTACAGTTAGAAAATTTATGAATTGGGAAATTTCCAAATTTTGAATACTGAAAGGTCTCTAAATTTGAAGGGTTGAAAATTTCCAAATTTTTAATTATTTAAATAAGATATTGCTCTACATATATCTAAATATTCTAATTAATAGATTTCTACATTCTAACACAAATTACTAATTTATCAGAATACTTAACAATGTAAAATTTTCTTAACAGAAAAACTTAACAATTTAAAAATTCCTAATTTTTCAAAAGTTAAAAAATATTTTAAAAAACAGTATAATTTGCACATATAAAATTGTATGAAATTACTAATAAAATTGTTCATGTTTGTTACGGATAGAACTGGCCAATTGAGGCATTTCAGAGCATGGGATGAGAATTTAAAGATAAACATAAGATTTAATGAATTTAGCGGGGTTTTCGGGGACGACTGGTCAAAAGCAGCAGGCATGGCGAGCTTCCATGCCTCGAAGTCCTACGTGCACGGGGAAACCTGTGGCCGTATTCGTCGAACACCATGAGTGTCTCGGCATGAAAAACACCATCGTAGCACCGGGGGTAACCAATCCGCCCGGGAGTGGTGGTGCTCACCAAAACACCGAGGGCCACTCCGCTCGGGAGAGGTGAGAACCCGGGCGAGGGCGAGCTTGCTTGCCCTGCGCTCCGGCTAGCTGTCTGCGGGATCGGTCGCACTCGAAGACGATAGATAATTAATTTTTCTAAGAAATGTACACGTGCGTGGTGCACGTGGCAATGGCACGTGGCAAAAGTGGCACGTGGCACATGCTCTGAAATTCCGAGAAAAATGCCAATTAATAAGTATTTGATCCACCGCGAAATGCTGGCGAACCCAGGTGCGCACTTCGGCAGAAAAGAAAGGCACTCCTCGGCGACGTCTCCTGATGCGTAATTCTCGAGAAACGAGTACAAAGGCGCGGACCGCTCCGTTTGACGGCGGGTACCGGCAAGTGCCGGCGCGACATCGGTATCGGCGCGCGGCGTGGCGGCGCGGCGGCTCGGCCGCAAAGGGCGGGCGGCATCGCAAGGATCGGTCGTAGAGGGATGACCGCGAAGCCAATGTCGACGGAGGGCACGTGGCAGATTTCGAAGAAATCGGGTGGTTGCTAGGAGACGTCGTAGGGGAGTGAAACGTATAAAATAGGCGAGGGCACCGGGCCCGCACTTCTTTCGATTCATTCTCTTATATTTGTTGCTACGCGTTGCATTCTTTATATTTGTTGTTACGAGGCTTCACTTATAACTTGTCACTACGGGACGTACTTGTTTTGTCATTACGGACTTTACTTTATATTTTGCAAAGACTTTCGTTGCGGGATCAAGTATTTCGGCTTTGATTGTAATATTGATGTCACTCGCAGACTAAATTATAATACGTTGTTATAATAATTGAAATAAACTGTGTGTATTCACCGTCGAAAAATTGAGTTGTTCTGATACAATGTTATTATATGATATTATATGATATATGTTATTATATGAAATAACTGTTCATACAATCAGATGATCAATTGTGGACACTCGAAAGTTGACACCACCATTAGTTTAATACAAGAAATTAAAATAAATATTCTTGAAATCAATCTATAGTATAATACGTGTGATATACACTATGTATAAACACAGTAAAGCAGACAATAATACCAATTAATAACAAAGAAATAATAACTTCAAACTTTTCCGCTAGGAAGTTTTAAAGTTGCTGTCTGCCAAACAAAGTATCTTCGACTGCAAAACGTTAATTTTGAAACTTTCATAAATATTGTATTAATAGAAATAAATAATTTATTACTTGTTCGTAACAAAATCCACACATGCAGAACCTCGTAACATTTAATAGGCTTAATAAACAATTCCTATTAAAATATACAGATGCAATAAAATTGAGAAAGATGATTTCGTTATGTGACGTACGAAAATATTCTTAAAAATAGATCATTTTCTACTTTTGTTTCTCCTTTATATAAGTAAGTAAATATTTTCATTAATATCACAAACTTATTAAAATAAGAAGGTTTAAAAAATGATTACAAGATTTCAGTCCTTAACACTAGAAAGACTGAAACTTAGTATATACCTATATTGCCCAAAAGCAGTCAAAATGACTGCATTGTGAAACAATAACTGTTTTGGCAGAGCAAAGATGACAAATTTTATTTTTGAAAGAAACTTTCCGAGATGCTCCACTTCACACGCTGACTTAACGGCGGGTGAATATTGTAGTTAAAAAATAGATGTACATATGTACAAATATGTTGTACAAAAAGTCACAAAATTCTAAGAAATTGTGTCATTATAAACATAATTGTATAAAAGTGAAATAAAAACGTTTAGAATAACTCTATGATCTAAGTATTAAATATTCATGAAAGTCTCCATCAAAAGAATATTGAGAAAGTTTTCAATGTTACAAACAGTTACCAACTGTTGCTAGAAGCAAGTAATTTATAACTGTACGTAAAAATAATTTGTTTCAACCAAGAGCAGTCATTTTGAGGAGCGTTTAAATTTTGTTCCAAGTACAAAGACAACATTTGGTTCTCACAATTTATTGTATCTGCCACATAAATGAACAAAGTTGGGTATTTTAAATATGTGGTGCGAAGATGAAGAACATAAACTTCTTGCAACAGCTGCTGCAAGTTGTATTAGGTTGAAAGAAAAAGGACAAGAAAAGTAGATAGCACGAATCTTGGCTGAGACAAAATCTTCAAGAAAGAAACAAGTATGGTACGTTACGTTTAATGGTCTTACAGGTAGAATACTTTTTTAACAGAATCTGAGAATGGAGAAAGTTTATTTAGCTTAGAAATTAGAAATAGCGAAGTATTTAATTTTCTAACTTGCGAATTTGTACATTCTGTAATTATTAAATTTTTAAATAAAGGAAAATTTAGAAATACCGAAATTCAAAATTTTCTATGTTTTGAATATTTTATTGGGATATTTAACAATTTAGAGGTATAGAAATTTAGAAATTCGGTAATTTAAAGATATGGAAATATGAAAATTTTTAATTTTCTATACTTTAAATTTTTAATTGAGGGATGTAACAATTTAGAGGTATAGAAATTTAGAAATGTGCACATTCAGCAATTTAAAGATATGGAAATATGGAAATTTTCAAATTCATAAATTCAGAAATATAAAAATATCAAATTAACAAAATTCCAAGCACAATAGTATGGAAACTTAGAACCTTAGGAATACATAGATATTAACACGTTGACTGCCGTGTCCCCCGTATTCGGGTGACAGCAAAAGTTCTCATCGGGCCACGTCACCCATATTCGGGTGACAGCAAGAGTTCTCATCGGGCCACAGTGGCACGGGTGGCCTGACGGGGATTTTGCTGTAAACACGCGTGGCAGTCAACGTGTTAATTCCAAAAATTTTCGAACTTTAGAGATTTGAAAATTTAAAACTTGCTTCAAAATCTGAGATTCAAGCACGTAAGGATATAAAATGTTCAAATTAAAAAATTTACAAATTTGAAATATTAGTAAATTGGAAAATGAAAATTTAGAAATATAGGAATTTGTAAGTTTTAAAGTTCTTGTATTTTTAATTCAGAAATATAAATAACTAATAATTTAAAAATTTGAAAATACAGAATTAAAAATATTTCAAACTTTTGAAATTAAGAAACTACTATATAATACGAAACTGCAAAAATGCACGAAACTTAAAATAAATTAAGAAAATTATGAAGAATATAACAATTAAAATGCTCTGATAACGCAAATGAATAAATTTAATTAAATAAGCAGTTTACTTAATGGTATTGCCATAGTCAGAAAATCAGATAAAAGAAGTAGAACATAAGAAAGGGAAAACGACAACAATACCTAATTCATTCATATCGTTATTATTTTACTGTCTTTTATTGCTCATTTCTCACGTAGAATAATTATCTTGCTGCATCAATGCGGTTAATGAAACAATGGATGCACATTGTCGCACATTTCATTGTGATTATACGATAATTATTTAATTTCGTCAGGGCTTTTGTTCCCTCGAGTGAAATCTACGGTGTCACGTGAACGATACCATAAAACATCGGTCGAACACAGAACATATTCCATTGACTGAAAACCCACAAGTGGTCACTTTCGTTGTATGTATAATAGTTTCCATGGTAGCTGCAAGTACACAAACCATTATTTTATTTTACTTATTTACGGAACAATCTTATTCATACTAGAATAAATATAATGTATGCCATACGTCGTATGGTATTTAACATATTTTACAGTTCTACAATTACTTACAATAAATAATACACAAATTCAAGTTTGCATAAAGAAAAAACAAAAACAAAAAGAAGAAGTACAATTTTATGGAGTATGAAATATAATATATGATACTTACATGTCGTGTATCAACACAAAAATACATAATTATACTTAATTGTAAGATTATGAAAAATGAACATAATGAAAGACCTAGTAGTAACTAAAAATTAAATAAGATCCTGCAATTAGGAATTAAAGAATATCCTACAATTAAGAATTAAATGAGATCCTATTATTATAATTACACAAGTTTCTGCGAGTATAAATTAATTAAACGATTTTCTTTTTACAACTTACAAAAAATATTGTAAAGAAAGTGTAATATAATGGATAATATTCGACAATTATTGCTGCAATAGTGTTTAATTTGATTTCTATATTTTTGTTACAGGTACCACTGTCTTCTCAAGTAACAGACGAAGCCCTATGTTCTATACAGGGTGTCCTATTTAACTTGACATTAAAAAAAGTAAAGTAGTCAAAAATCTTGAAGACGTATGATTTAAGAAAAACAAACTGACACATGCCTTTTAGTATTTCAAGTGGGCTGTTAAATGTCATTACTAATTTTTTAATGCATGGACGTCTTCGACATTACTTCAAGGTCATCTTGTCTTGTTCATCATAAACCCATATTTATTCCTAGAATTATATTCTACGTGAAAAAATGCGTCACTTTTATTTAACACATTTTGTTGCAAGTTCAATAATGTCACATATAAACACGAAAATATAATATAATTAAGAGTTAAAGAAAATCAGCTAACGAGTATTTTAAAGATGCTATGAAGTTTCTGAATATACACTGCTCAAAAGAAATATGGCATAGAAAAATTTTGGGCAAAAATTGGCCAAATTCGACTGATGATAACTCCGTGAAAAATCATCGCAAAGTTATGCTCTTTTTTTTAAATTAAAGCTTGAGATCTCTACTTTAAAACCCTGTAGTTTGATTTTAGATTTGATGCATCCCTACCACAATAACACCGTAAATGTGAGGTCATGTTTGCAATATTGAAAATTACAAAGTTTGTCGAAATGCATGGACTTGCCACATTTTTTTGGGGCGATACTGTTTACAGCAGCATAAAGTACAAACCTTTATCTTTAATTTCCAGTATGTGAAAAACCGCTACCATTTTTTTCTGCAAAGATACAGAACTTTAAAGAAACCCTTGCATTTATGGCATATACCGCCGGCATTAGCATTACCCGATATGCACCTCGGAGAGGTTGCTGGACAGATTTTGCACATTATATGGCTCTGACAGGAGCCTTTTCTGTGTGTATTTGTGTGTGAGAATCTGTGTGTGTGTATGAATTATCGTCGAGAAGCCTCGTTGAGAATCATTCTCGAATTTTGCAGTCCCAATTCAATTTGATTGCTTCCATATTCTGCAGTAAGTCCAAATTTGAACCCTATAGAAATTTAACAAGACAACCTACCAATCTGTAAGATCTATCGCAAGTCTTAACTGAAATTTGGAATGACATTCCACAGGAAGAAATTAGGGCTTGCATTAACATGAGTAATCGACTGCAAGGGATAATTCAACAACGCGGTGGAAACACGCGTTATTAGAATTCAAACATACAGACACACAGATACTCACACACAAATACACACAAAGAAAGGCTCTTGTCAGAGGCATATGATGCGCAAAATCTGTCCAGCAACCTCTCCGAGGTGCATATCGGGTAATGCTAATGCCGGCGGTATATGCCATAAATGCAAGGGTTTCTTTAAAGTTCTGTATCTTTGCAGAAAAAAATGGTAGCAGTTTCTCACATACTGGAAATTGAAGATAAAGGTTTGTACTTTATGCTGCTGTAAACAGTATCGCCCCAAAAAAATGTGGCAAGTCCATGCATTTCGTCAAACTTTGTAATTTTCAATATTGCAAACATGACCTCACATTTACGGTGTTATTGTGGTAGGGATGCATCAAATCTAAAATCAAACTACAGGGTCTTAAAGTAGAGATCTCAAGCTTTAATTTAAAAAAAAGAGCATAACTTTGCGATGATTTTTCACGGAGTTATCATCAGTCAAATTTGGCCAATTTTTGCCTAAATTTTTTCTATGCCATATTTCTTTTGAGCAGTGTATAATGTTATAATTAAATTAAAATAATTTTCGATTCGATTTACGCAACTGAAACAACCGTAATTAGTACGATGTGCAGTACGAATTAAAGAGCAGTTTCTTGGGCAAGCTGAAGGTATATTCAAAGAGAAAAGCTGGATTATCATCATGCAAGCTACCATACCATTATTTTACAAAAGAATATAACGTCGAGCATTTTTCTTCTATTGTGCAGCGTTTGAAGGTTTAGATTATTAAGAATTAAATCGTAGTCGTGAGAATTAAACGACATGGAACAACCACTATGCTTGGCAGCAAGCCTTCAAAATTTGTGCTGGACGCATTCAATATCATTAATGTGAGAGTCATAGTACGGAGACCAGATTATGCTTCCGTACTCTAAAATAGGTCTAATTAGTTGGCTTTCATTAATAGGTTTAATTAGTTCTTTAAAAGTGTCAGTGTTCTTAAAAAACTTTGAGATACTGTAGATGAGACTCAACGATTTAAGACTATGAGAGATAATAGCTTTGGAATGTGTTATAAAACGTAAATTAAATGAAACAATAATTATTTCAGATACTGCAATAAATTCTTTGCTACGTAAAATTAGTATTATATAATATAATTTAAATTAATTTTTTTTTCATTTATTCATTTATCTGTTTCGCATCAACCGCTAAGGGTTATTAGCGACTCGGAGAGTACATTATTAGAGCTTGTTGTACAATTTAGTCATTTTGAGGTACTGTAGTAGATTTTGGATCGATGTGTTGTCCTTCAGATTGTCCTTTAGGGTTGGTTTTTAATGTTATGCCGTTGCCTGATTGGAATATATTTTCTGCAGTGGATGATGATACATGTATGTTCAATTGTGAGGTGGTCATTGCACGATTCGCATATTAGTGGGTCTGCTTTGTGGAGGAGGTGTTGATGGGTCAGTTTAATGTGGCCTATAATAATTCGAGATACTATCACTTGGTCTGGTCTGGGTAATTTCCAGGTAATGGATCTTTCGTAAAAGTCGTTTTTTATTAATTTTATACGGGGTTTTGTTAATGCACTCCACTCTTTGTTCCAAAAATTTTTAATTTTTTCTTTAAGATTAAATTAATTATTCGTCGTTATTCTTCATGATTATTAATATACAAATGTGTACCGTATTGAATTTATACGAATGTGTGACAAATACACACACAGTACACAATGTTATAATTGTGTATATTACAATACCATAAAGTATACCAATTAATAATAATTTAGAACTAAATTTCTTAATCTACAACATGCACTAATTACTGACTTAATAATGAAACCGTTAAAATTGTCATCCACCTTTTTGTAAACAAATGATCTTACAAAAAACTCCCGCTTTAATTTTTACGAAAATGAAGCTGCATGCAAACCATGTATGTTTTTTACTAGGTTTTGCATACAAAATTATTCCTTTCTTGTTTGTATCATCAACACAGAAACGTCCTGTACAATACCAAATTGACATCCTGTAGAATACCAAATTATACCTACATTACCATGTAATGAAATTCTCAAGTATTCTGACCACATACGAGGTGTGACCCAAAAGTAACGAGACTGGTCCAATAAATCATTGTACCTGGAGAATCAGTTCTCCGTGACATTATCACCTTCAAAGTAGTCCCCTTCAGCATTCACATACTTATGCATTCGGCGCTGCCATTGTTAGTAACAATTCTGGAACGAGGTTTTTGGAAGTCCTTTCGGAAGATTCTCCGTTTTTGCCTGAACCTCTTTAACTGAGGTGAAATGGGTTCCCTTTAAGCAAAATTTAACTTTAGGAAATAAAAAACAGTCACAGGGAGCCAAATCAGATGAATAAGGAGGATGCCCCATCACAGTAATATTTTTGCTGGTCAGAAACTGCTTGACAGACAGTGCCGTGTGAACGGGTGCATCGTCCTGGTGCAACAGCCATCCATCGCTCCACAACTGTGGCCTTTTTTTCCTAATTTTTTCACTAAATCTTTTTAGTACTTCAATGTAATAGTATTGGTTAACAGCCTGATCACTGGGAAACCACTTAATCATTACAATTCCATTAATGTCGAACTTTGATTTTGACATGCGTGCTTTTTTGGGTTTTGGGGATCCTGAAGATTTCCACTGCATCGACTGGCGCTTACTTTGTGGGTCATAGGTAAAAATCCATGTCTCATCACATGTTACAACAGATTTCAATAAATTTTACAAGAAACTTGATGTTTATTCGCTGTTCGGTTTTTACGTTAGAGATTTTTCCGGCAGAATGCAGTTGCACGTGTTCACTAAATAACACAATACTTCCAAATGGTATGACCGATTCAATCGAAATTTGCAACATGGATAGAGGAGATATGTGGGATGATGCCACAAAAACAATTGCTGCCAATTCCATTGTTTTTTCAAGATACACACCGAGTCTCGTTTCTTTTGGGTCACACCTCGTACAACTATTGTAACAGACTGCTACAGTATTATCTACTAAAAGTTAAAACACATTCATTCGGCCCAGTTTATTTCAGTCCCACACGCCATTTGACTTTAACAAAAGGTATTGCCCACATAGAAATAAATTTAATACAGGTCTACATACCAATTTAATCCGACAGGATGGTGTAACAAACTTTTCGTTCAAGTTAGATACTGGGCTTACCGAGTCGAAAAAGGTTGGCGTACTTTAATCTAATAAAATGTCACGATTTCTGTCTTTCGAACTGTAATTCAGCGATTTTTATCCACTTGTAAAACTTCTGCAAGTTCGACTTCACTTTTTCAATCATGCTCGATCGATATTTGCGTTGATACTTGCATTTCTTACAGAGTTTCTATAGTTGAGAAGTCTGCATATGTTGATAGACCAAGTGCCTCGCGCGAATTCAAATGTGTAATTTAGAGTAGTTACTGTAAACATAAAGGTAGGGCAAGGATGAGATTTTAAAGTCGTTCTGAATGATTAAACGTGTCTGACACTATCGAAACCGATATCACACACAGTTATTGTTGATTTCACGACTGACGTCAATGATGAGTACTATCGTTACTATCGTATCAAGTACTATCGTCAACGATAAATTATACGTAGAGCTTAATATACATTTTCTATTATCTTACAACCCCTATTCCATATTTTCTAAAATCATGTGACTAGTATTACACGTATTTTAATATTCCTAATCTTGTGACTAATAATATAAATTCTCTAATATCTTGTTACTGCAACCGTATATTCCCTAATATCTTTTATCGAACGTAAAAATGTTGTTTATCCTTCGTACATAGAGAAACGAGGGAAATCGTAGCAGTTACATGGAAACTTCACAGGTAAATATACCGTGGGTGAAAAGGCAAATTGCTCTGCGATACTCGTTTGTTCGTTCGCAGAAACGTAAACGTAGAAACGACGTTAAAGGATGGCCCGTCAAAGGGCTGTAAATGCCTCTACTGGCACGTTCCCTGCTACTCGCAGTACAAAGCATACGGGATGTGGAATTACGTAGTTCCGAATAAATGAAAGAGCACACATACAAGTTGAAACAAGCAATGAACAGTTATGATTCAACAACGGTACAGTTCTTATAAGCTCTGGTTCATTGAATTTCTTAATCTCTGAACGGTAGATTCTGGCGTATTCAAAAGTTGAATAATTATTCGTACTGGCTTTACTACTACAATAGGTCGCAATGTTAACTTAAAGTATTGAACAATTTTTAATTTCGATATTTAAGAAGTTGTCTTGCAAATTTTTATATTTTATATATTTTCAAATATTGATGTTTTGAAATTTTCAAATATAAGACTGGGCTTTTCACATTTTAATATGATTCAATTTTTTGATATTTTTGAGACCATCAAATTTTAATAATGTCCATACTATTAAATTTTAAGGTAGGCAAGTACTCAAATTTTTAAAAAATTTTGAAATGTACGAGCTCCACAATATCAAATGTTCAGATTCCCAAACCTCAAATTCTGTACTTCCAAAATTATAAATATTTAAAATATTAAATTCCCAATTTCTAAATTGCAGAATTCTTAAATCCCAAATATTCAATACCTTGAACTCAAAAATGTCTATACATATTTCTAAAATAAATTTAAAAATTACCAAATTTCCAACTACCTAAAATTCCCAAATCACTAAATTTGTAAAGTAAACTTAAAACATACCAAACATTCCACTTCAAAAAGCTCCCAAATTGCAAAACATCCAAAGTAAACTTAAAAACTCCCAAAATTCCAAGTTTGTCACTTCAAACACTTGAAAAATACAGCCTTCTCTAAAAATTTCTCTATCACACATATCAAAACTATGTAAACATCAAAACTGACCAACAATCCACAAAATTCTCCCTCAACAAATTTCAATGCCCGCATAACCATTTGTCCATATACTACCACGTTTTTCTATACATCCTAGCATCCACTTTAGTGTACGCAGATGTCCGTACTCCGTCCCAAACAACTCGAACGTTAAAAATGTATATCGACAAATGTAGCGCCCGTATCGATGCTCTTACTCGATAGATTTATCCTCGTAATGCATCAGGCTGGTGTGTTACTGCAATCTTCAATAAACGACGCTTTCGACGTCCGCAGGGTCGTAAAGTTGGGGACAACGTAGTATCTTGAATGTATAGAGTTTGATCCCGGTTTACGCGATACAATGCACAGGAAGATAATACGTAGTCGTGTAGAGGCGAGGCTACAACCTAACCTAAAATGGAAGAGAAGACCGTGCAGAAAGCTATGCGAACGAAAGTGAAGGGCGTGGGATAGAGGAAACCGTAATCCAGTTTATCAGACTGAAGTGCATAAGATCAGGCTAACCCTCTGGCCTAAGTTCCGTTGGATGAATGATATTGCAGGTTACGTCAGCTCTTTCAACTTACCATCCTTACGATGCATTACAATGTCTTTAATGCTATAGTTTTCGATCTGATACAACAAGAAAGGAGGTGAATCTACAGAATAAGTCGATATTGGGATTTGGGGTCGATTTAATCCTTTGTCGTACGTTTGTTCTCAGGCATAAAAGCGTTTTTGTCACTACAATCATATGTTGGATTTGGTTCTTTTGCAGTTGTACCTTAGGGAGACTCTACGCCAATAACTGATACTGGGCTTGCCAGTAGTGTAGCATGATTGGACTTTGCATAGAATAGAACAATTTTTAAATTTTTAAAATATGTTTAATATTATCGTCCGACTACTTTCTTCTTCACTCACTCAGAACTAGAAATCGTAATATATTGTCCTCATGTTTTACCAATGAATTTCTGGGGAAACGAATCCTTACTTTTTCAAAAAAACCTAAACATTGTCTGCCAGGGTCACGATGAACAAGTTCCATATGGCGCGGTTACCATCTTGGCCGCGACACTTCGACTTTCGTTTTCGTGTGTGTTTTTAATGGGGCTGTCGAAGGCGATTACGGTCATCGTCACGTCCACCATATATTTCATCGCTTGCTCTTACGGTAGTTGAATTTTTGCGCTCCTTTGCTTATACCAGAACTATCGTTGGGAAAAGAAGGCAAGAAGGGAAGGAAGTCATTTCCAAAATCCTCAATTCCTACATTACCAAATTCCCTACCCTCACATTTCCTACATTTGCAAATTTCTAGACCGCAAAGTAGCTAAATTTCCAAAGCCCCAGATACCCAAATTCCTGAATTCCCAGATTCCCAAATTCCAAAATCCAGGGATCCCTAAATCTCAAAATCTCCAAACTTCTGGATCTCCAAATCACTGAATTGTCAATTTGCCACATTCCAAAATTCCCACATCCCTTTCCGCACCTCCAAATTCTCAAAAATTGCTAAACTTAAATCATTTTTTCCCTTTCTTTCTTACTATTTCCACCGATAGACCCGGCACAAATCAAGCAAGAAATGCAAATATTCAACTAGCTATTGGTAAGACTACTAGCAGCAGTTACTGGCATAATATGAACGCGCCCTTAGGCCCTGAGAAGTGGTCCAGCCTGTTAATAATTTTATGGATGCGTGACTAACGGACCACCTTGACCTGGGTCACGTGCGTCCTTCACCGAGGGGCTTTATTTTTTAAAAAGCAGTAGAAGAAAAGGCAGTTGTTCTCGATAGAACCACATCGCGTGTGTAATAAACGTATTTAACTCGACTGCTATAGACTCAGATTTTATTTTCGTAGCCTCACTTTATAAACCAAGTCGACAAGCTTTGGAGATAAATGGGAATTCGCAACAATATTTTACAAATTGTGTTCAAGCATTTAAGCACTTTCGTTCTGTAAAATGTTTGGAAAATAATGTTCTAAAATGGAGAAGAGAAAGTTACTGAAAGAAGCTACCTGGAATTAAAACGGGTGACGAGTTTCAAGTTTTGGAATAGTGACATTGATATAGAAAGTGAGTATAGAACTACTAGAAATATTTATTTTAGTGATTCTGAAAGTGACACGTGTGCAACAAATCCAGCGATAATGAAGTACAAGGAAATGATGAAAATGAGAATAACAGTATAAATGAATTTACTGTTTGGAAAGATGTTACCTACACGGAGCAGCTTCGATTAAAAACTTATTTTCGAATCTACGAAATCGCCTCGTCTCCTTCGCACATCGTATTAATGTAAGAGACACGAGTTGATTTTTGTAGATTCGACTTTGACGCTCGAATATTGCGAAAATGAAGTTTTTACGAGTACAGCACCTGTTAGTGGTCTTCACTATAGGGTGTTCTGGTCGCTTTAGACAGCAATAAATACTCTATACTGCAAAAAGTCGAATTTTCGAAGATGCAAGAGTGCGACAGACGCTGAGGTAAACAAACAAGATGGCCGCCGTGAGACACTCTCCTTAACGCTGTTTTTAACACTGTTGCAAATAAAACAAAAGTCAAAAATGTGCAATACTAAATTAATTTGAACAGTTTGAAATATTCGAGAAAATCCATGGTATGGATGTGAAAGTACTGTTATATATAGATAGGTGGATACATTGTAACATTTCATGGATGACGCGTTTGCTTCGTACTCATGACGACAATAACATATTTGAAAGATTTAATAGTAGTCGATGTTCCAATATCGATTTTTATTACTTTTTCCATTATACGTATGTCACAAATTAATCAAAAAGTTATTTAAATCCACGTTGGTATCGCGTATCTATAAATCGATACATTGTAACATTTCATGGACATTTCTTCGTGTTTATGACAGCAATTAACGTCGCTTGCGTTTGATTGCGATTTTACTCTGTTAGAGCTTATTTTAGAGAATTTCATTTCAAAAGGAATTTCAAGAACGAACGAATCAATGCAAACGAAAGAATTTAAAAAATAAATTGTGGTTTGATTGATCTCACAGAAATTGTACGTACAGTAAGTTGCATAAGTATTTGTATTCTATGGGCGTAACTGGGTTATCAGTTTAACGATGAGCTAAATTTATCTTACGTGTATGTTATTTATCTTATCTTATGTACTACGCAGGTAAAATAAATTTCATTGTATTCCTTTAAATGTATTTTACATTTATTTCTATGTGTAATATATTATATAATATAATTATTTAATTCGGTTAAATTTTACTTTGGGACGTACAAAATTGTTGAATTTTTTTTTACTATTTAATAGTTTTTGATACTTAGAATACAAATAAGCACTCACATGTCAAATAAGCTGAAAATGTTCAACTTCACATAAGTTTTTGATCATTGGATTTCTAACATTAAAACTTACAATTTTGTGCTCTAGATGTCAAAAGCTATTAAATTAGAAAAGTCAATAATTTTGTGTTCCCAAAATAAAGTTCAGCTGTTAATTCTAGTTCATTTGAAGAAGAGCAAAATTCCAAATTATTTGTTTAAAGTAGAAAAAACACTTTTTGCTATGTAGTATAAAAGTAAAGCTCTGCGCGAAGTTATACATTCATAAATATTTACATGCGTAAATCTGCAGAATTCAATTTTCCTAAATCTCTACTTGTACTCTCTTGTAATCTCTACTTATACACCTAAATCACTCTACACATTAATCCGTTAACATTTTTATATCCCTAGATCTATACATACCTACAATTCCCTTATAATTCAAGAACTTAATATTCCTAGGCCGCTAGACATTTATGCATACATATAGTTGTATTTCTAAAGTCTCTACATCCCTAATACTGTATATTCCTGTATCCTAAAATTTACATATCTCAAAAACTCTACATTCTCAAATTTTTACAATTTCTACTACTTTTACATTCCAAAATTTCTATATTTCTAAAATCTCTATATTTTAAAATCTGGAGATCCTAAAATCCGAATATGCCAAAATCTTTATATCACAAAACCCCTATATTTCCAAATATTCATATTAAAAAATTTCTATATCCCAAAACCTCTATACCCCAAAATTTCTACACCTTAAAATGTCTATGCCCTGAAATCCCTTTCTTGGCAAATATTCCAAAGTTTCTATGTTCAAATTCTACATTATGTTCAAATTCTATATTTCATTCTACATCTCAAAATCTCGATATTAAAAAATTCCTAACTTCCTGAATTCTTACATCCCTAAATACTCCAACATCAATTTCTACTGACAAAAGAAGTTATGTCACTCTAAAATAAAAAAGAAAACTGAAAATTTGCAATAAATTATGATTCAAGAGGAACTAATATCGAACATATGTATTTTGGCCTTTAAACAGTTTCAAAAGTGCAAACAGATTCTTCTACAAATTGTGAGTTTTCATATTATCATGCATATTCACAGAATCAAATAAGATATAATAACGATAAATTAAAGATACATCATTTTGAATATCGAGCTACAGAATTTTTCTAATTTTCGTACGTAAAATATGTTGAATTACTAAAAAAATTACAAACAACAGTATTTCGATAATTTGATTAAATCAAATTCATAGAATCATTACGCAACGGAGAGTTCAGCTTCCTCATTTGGCGAAGTAATGGTACTTACTAATTGCTGCAAAACTTCTCTTGATGGAATTCACACGAGTCTTTTAAAAAGTGTTAACTTTCAATGGAATCTTGTAATGTTATATGCCTCGTTCTTAGATCGCATCATTGATCTTCAATTGTTCAAACGCTCAGAGTACTTACACAACACGTGTACAGTCAGGAGCAAATCTAGCTTCCCTAGAGGAAATGTGGTAAACAAAGCGTAGAAGCCTCCTTCTAGTTCATTTCTAGAAATTTTTAAGGAATTGAAGATTCCGAGATTGGTTAAGAATTTAGGAATTTTGAAATTGTAGAATTTAGAAAGGAAACATTTGGATATGTAAAGAATATCAGAATCTAAGGATTTGGCGATGCAGCAATTTGAGGATGTAAGAATTTATGAATTCTGTGATTTTTAAGGTCTAGGAATTTTGGAACACAGTAATATTGGAACCTTAGAATTTAAGAACGTAACAAGGTAACGACTCTCTATTTTGAGAATGTAGGAACACATGAAAGCAAGTCAAAGTTCTAAAATCTAAAAATTGGAGGACATAGTTATTTGAATATTTAAAAATTTGGGACAAATTTGGAGAAAATTTGGTAATTTGGGGGCATATGTATTTAGGTGTTTAGAAATTTGGAAACATAGATAATTGGGATTCTAGAAATCACGTATGAATTTAGGAGACGTATGAATTTTGAAATACTTTTTTCAAATATTGTATAAAGTATTTGAGGGTCTACAAATTTAAAAATATACAAATATGGAAACATAGGTATTTGTGAGACTTCAAAGTTTAGAGCCAAAGGAATTTATCACATGTGTATTTAAGGGTTTAAAAATTTACGGACGAATTTGAAGGAATAAGTATTTCGACGTATAGAAATTGGGGCCGTAGAAATTTGGGACATAGATGTTTGGTAGGCTATTAATTTAAAAATGTAAGAATTTGGGGATATTTAAATTTGAGAAATAGAGAATTTTGAAATTCAAAGATTTAGATATTTGAAAATCAATAATTAAGTTTAAATATTTTTATTTAAGAGAAGCCTACATTGCACCCGAGTGTACATAGGTATATACTAATGGCTACATATTTCCCATTCATCTACACATGATCTTTTAATTATTGCGTAAATATACTTACTATTATTAAACATAATAAAGGTTAATAGCATTAAACACATTGTTGTTTTCCATCTAAAAGTTTTCCACTAATTAATACAAGGAATATAAAATATAAATGCCAACTTTTATACGTTAAAAGTGAAATACTAATTGCAAATATAAATAAAAGACGTCATATCAATTTTTTAAAAGGATGCTTAGAGCACATTTTTTCTATCCAATTTTTCATTTTATGAACTCGTTATTTATTTAAAAAATAATACTCATATAAATAAATCTTGGTTTATCTTTCATTCACATTATTGTTTTTCCCTCAATTTCCATTATTTAATAAAAAAGAATTCAAATATAAAAACAAGCAAACGTTTGGACGTTAAAAATACAACAGTGATTGCAACTATAAATAAATAAAACCACTGATTGCAAGTATAAATAAAAAAGGTATATCATTCCGAGTAAACAATATTTTTCATTGTACTTGTGGTATTTCTTTCAAAATCAATATGACTGATTATGACCGAAAAAATTCGTTTCAAGTTTCGTAAAAGTTGCGAGAGATGTATCGAATTGCTTTACACGAGCACGTCCGCCTCCAATAATACGGTTGAATGAACAAACTCGGAATGCCATAGGAATTTAAATTTTCTACGAATCATTTCAACGTCAAACTCTGCGAACGATGCCCTGAAATAATTGTGATCTTGGTCAAAGAAATATTTCAATCAAAATATTACAAATGGCTGCACCTTCTACGAATCTGGAATTTGAATTTCTGCCAACGTCACCAGTCCTTTCTATTGGGAACAAAAATTCCTTCGTAATACGTTCGAAGTGCATTTGTACAAAATCCATAACTAATTACTGATGATGTGGTAGTCTTTATAAATTGCTGCATATTGAATTATTCATTTCGAAATGAAAATTTAGTACGATTTCATGATATAATAAACTTAATTATTATTATTATTAAACTTAAAATGTAATAAACATTACAGTGTGAACCGTTTAAATATTCTTGTAATAATAGTTATTTATAAATAACGGTCAAGTTTAAAATGTAGCGCTCGACAAATATCCGCTTGATAAATGTCCGCTAGAAACGTGGAGTACATACGGTATAATATATAACTTCTTTTTGATGATGGTAGATATGAGTGTATACAACATTATTTTATTGAAACATCTTCTAAATGTTAAACATTTCGAATTACATTAAATTATATTGCGTACTATACATAATAATTATAAATAATTATATAAGTAAATAAAATTGTAAAATTGTATGACAAATATCAGTGAAATCTCATTTTGTAACAGTATTTTTAAAAAGTGTATATTCTTTCTTTGAATAAAACATGTTACGTTGTGTTAGGTCAGAATTCTTTAAATTACACGACCTGAAAATCAAACTGATCGAAATCTGTTCAGCTTGAATTATAAATTCACCCGTTATATAGCTCACAGTAGACATGGTCCCAAATATTAAACCGCTTTTATAAAAGTTTTTCGTTGTCAGATTACAAATCCTTTTACAAATAATGGCTAATAACTTTTTAATAAATAATGAGCTACGATTAAGTTATAAGGAAAGGTCATTCTAGAACATATCCTTATTTCCTCGTCATATGATATTTTCGGCAATTGCCATCACTCAGAGGAAACTAATGGCTGCAATATTAAGACAAATGAGGAAGATGAAATATTGAGTATATTTTGATTTAGAGATCCTTGATTATACAAATTATAATTGATATTAAACTCCAGACTCAATTGAGCTGCGAATATAATTTCGACTTGTATTTGAACTGTAATGTGCGTCATAAATGTGACTCGATATTCATGTCAAAGGATTAATAATATGTGTCAATGTCAAGGTTACTGCTTGTTCCTTTTCTCCAATATGCACCTTAATTTTCATTCATAACAGGTGTCGAACACAACAAATTATTTAAATCGATGCAAATATAACCGTAGAAATCAAAACACATCTGTATCGAACAGCATGCCGAAATGGTATTACCAACGTAATGCAAAGTGTCTGGTATAAAAGTCACAAACCGTTCACACACACAGACATGTTCGAAACTTTCTTTTATCCACCACTGCATTTTACGATTTTCTTCCTCTAATTCTATAACCTTCCGAAAGTTTTTACTTTGAAGTTTTACTTCTACCGGTCGCAATTTTGACGATGTTATTGCGTTTTACGGTCGGGCGAAAGGCTTTTTCTAGAAAAGGTACAGTTTTCGACCGTAATCAAACGATAACGTGACTACCATCCGAACGATCGTGCACGTGAAAGCGTTGCTCGAGAAAGTTAACGACTGCTGTTCCGGTATGTCATCAATGCTGCGTAAATGTTTGATGCATGTGCAGAAGCTAATCTGTGAATCTCCACACGAATGAAAAGCACGCACGATTAAGAACATCGCACTTACGTAAAAACATTCAATTGCATCTTACGTTCGCGTTTTTCCCCCGTTTAGGTTATACAATTGATCTAACAGCATTGAAGCAAAATGGTCTTTTAAATCAATATTCGCTTTATAGAATAACAATCTAGAGAAAACGAGGACATCATTAATCTTTCACCATGTTGCAAATACATACAGGTTGTCCCAGTTTTTTATCGTCAAACTTAATCAATATATTCTACACAAAAGGAGCATGCTATATTAACGTAAAATTTAAAGAGTTATAGTAAAAGTATAAAATGACTTTGGACTGGCTTTGTTTTTTGATGCCACGTACAGTGTGACCCAGTTTTGTACGTAAAACCTTACCAATATTATCATAAAAATATTAAAATAATGTTATGTAAATATAGGACCACAAATATTTTTTTAAAAAATTATGAAGAATCTTTTATCTTTTATTGAAAGATGATGCGAAATGATAACAGATTTTCTCTTTCGATACTGCGTACGAATAATTATCGACTTCCATATTTTCTTTAAGAACTTTCAATAATTTATTTGAAAGCTTATGTTTACAGGAACAGTTTTGCTTATTTCTATTTGTAAAATATGTTAGTGAAGTTATGTGGACAAAACTGGAATACCCTATATATGTATATCGATCAAAGCAGTCCGTTGCAAGTTTGTGTTTTTGCTACAACTTTTTATAAAATATTTGAAACTCTATGTTGATACAACATATTTTTATGTTTCTATGAGAACAATATGTTAATGAAGTTTGATGGTAAGGGGGAACTTCTTGTATGTGTGGTACATAAAATAACGTACTACGTTTGTATTTTATAAATAATGTACTATTACAGAAATTAGCAGAGACATTTCTGACTTTTGGTAATTACAATCTTGAACCATTTTTCTTAAATAAATTTTTCAATTTTGGATAATTTTTTAAATAAATTTGTAATCTTACACTATTCTTTAAAATAAATTTGTAATCCTAAATCATTCTCTAAAAGAGATTCGATTGTTGCCATTTTTTTATTATTATATTATCTCGGAGAAGTGAAAAATGTACACTTTTGTGTAATTAAAACATAAAAAATATGTTATTTCAAACCATTTGAAAATTCTTTAATTTCATAATTTGGAAATTTGAGGATTTGTAAATTCAAAAATTTACAAAATTTAAAAATTCATAAATAGAAGGTTCTAAAGAATATAGAAAATGGAAGGAACATGTGGTATTTGTGAATTTCGGAAATTCAAGAAATTTAGAAAATATGGAAATTTTTTAATTTGACAAGTTAAAAATTAAGAAATTTGGGAATTATTAAATTTCGTAAGTAGACATTTTTTTGTTAGATAATCGCGAATTATTAAATGTAATAAATTAGAAATTAAAAAATTTAATACTATGCATTTAAAAACTTACAAATTACAATTTCAGAAATTTTAGAATTTAAGGAACAAACAATTTGTGAACATAGTAATTAACAATTTTTTAAATTTACATATTTGATCAGCTAAACTCGAAGACAAACGAGAGGTACTATACCTCTTAAATGTTAGTTACATTTTCATAAATTACGATTTTGCTCGGTTAGCATAACTTTCTTCCAAGGTTAAAAGTGATTATATTTAACATTGTTGCGCCACAAATTGTTAAAACGAGAAAATGCAGATGTCGAGAACGAATAAAAAGTACTAACGAGTTAATTCAACAATTTGTAGGGTGACAGTATCGAAAATGATCATTTTGTAGATTTGAGGTAAAGTTACGCTAATCTGGTTAATCTTATCTCAACTTATGGTATACGAAAAACGAAATTAGTTTCCAAGAACCCAATATACCGGGTGTTTCCGAAACGTTTCAATCAAAAAGAGAATTTGCACAAATATATAAATGAAAAATATGCAATAAAATATTTCCTTACTCAGCATTCATATTCAAGAAAAGTAAATTCGAACATTTTTTAAGTATCGATAATCAAGATTTGTTTATAACCTATAAAATGACAAAATCAACAAATCTTTTTATTAATACTACAGTCATTAAATATTTCAAATCAGTAAATGTAATTATTAAAATATTAAAATAATTAAATATACACTACAATACATCTTCATTATTAACCAATTAAGTGTGTTTGACGACTATATCCGTCGTGGAGATGTGGCAGAATTTTGTGTCATGACGACTATATCCGTCATGCGTAAAATTTTGTTACAATTTGATATTTAAATTGTAATTTTGACGAAAACTAAATTGTATTCGTAAACTGTAATATGTTTAAAATGTTTAGAGGTCAACACGAAATGAAATAAACAAATAAAAAGTGTAAATAATTTGAGATGGATTCATAAATTCTTAAGAGCTAACTCGTCATCGCTTGATTATCGCGACACACACTGATACACGCTTTGCAAAAAGATCGCCACAGTTAACTGGTTAATACATATTTCAATTAAGTTGTTATACATATATTAGCACCTACATCAGTATCAAGATCAAGTAATAAACTTGAGCGACATTAATGGCTATATTTATCTACTTAATAATATTCATTAATCCCAAAAATGATTAATCAGCAATTAGTCATTTGCTGTGAACAAATATTTCTACAAATGCTTTCACAAAAGAAACATAGTGTCTTTTACCAAAAATAAAGCTGTGTTTTCGCTTAGATTTGTGTTTTTTCCTCTGTACCACCAAACTGGACACATCCTGTATACAATGTGATACATATATAGCTAGTAAATTATTGCAGAAAGGCTACTGGTCTTATCAGTTACATTCTGCAACACCTTTATCAGTTCAGTAACATGCAAGCGAAATGGATAAGCATTGTGTATACATTCGGCTATCCAGTACGCCGAATCGAGTGTTATTACTGTTGTACAATGTCAGTCTCATTTCCCAGTATCTGTAATGAAATCTTTGCTTGTACTCCGTCCTCTGCACACCATTATAGTTCGACCTTCATTGTCCTAGCCACTGTATCTACGCGTCTCCTACCTCGTATATAACAGTAATCTTAAGAGTGTGTGTAGATATGTGCAAGTGAATTGCATTTGCGATTTAATGATATCCCTGGACGCTGTTGTTTCGAGACATTAAATACAGATAACGACTTTTCGATGTTTCCGCTTCTACTATATGTTCCGATGCATTCTTAAAATCGTAAAGCCATCAGGTTTATCTTTCATTTGTGGAATATTCTTGAACAGCAGCTGCCTTTTGCTGCTGTTTATCACGTGCAATTTGGATTTCAAAATTTCTCTATTTAAATTTTAATTCTATTTAGATTTATTTTTGTTGAGCTGGGCATATGGGCAGGAAATAAATGATACAGGGACTTTTGAAAGGACTATGTATATATATGAAACATATTAATATGTAAAATTGAATTACACGTGTAATTCGTAATGTGCTTCGCACACGAAGGATAACGGAAGAAGGAAGTGTTAGCGAACGCGCTGGCTGAAAGAGGCCCTGACAAGAGTACATGTAAGTACAGGTCTCACAATTAGTGTAGCTCCCTAAAGTGGGGGGTAGCTGACGTAATTCTGAATGAGATTTCCCTTTACAAAAATGAGGTTTGAATCTTCGTTTTTAAATTATTAAGGAAAAACATGGACCAATCAGAGCGCGAGGATTCTGCGTGTCTAGACGCCAAAGCAACAGCTTCGAACCTAGCGGTGGAGCTTCGAGCCTAAAAAAAATGTATATTCCTTAATATAAATTACTTGGAAATTACGGAGCGCAGAAATACGGCGCGTGGAAATTTCGGCGCGTGGAATTATGGTGCGTAGAAATTTCGGCGCGTGGAAATACGGCGCGTGGAATTATGATGCGCGAAAATTACGGTGTGTAGTATTATGGCGCGTAGAAATTTCGACGCGTAGAAGCAGGACCTCCACACTTTAATTTGAGTCCACACTTGACTATTCTTCTTAGATATTTTGCTAAATTCTTTCATCAGCTTTCAACGAATACAAAATAGAGTTCGTAGTCAAGAAGTGTCTTTTTCAAAATGCTATGAGCAAACGTTAATTTGTAAAGGAATTGAACGTATTTATCCCGAAGCAGTTGTTCGTTCATTTTGTGTCTCAATGTCAGTGGTCTACACATTAAACGAGCTCGCGTTTTCATTAAGTTGAAGCGTAAGCAACACAATACTTTGCTGCAGTAACAAGTCAAAAATGCATTGAGATGTCCAAGTTTTTGTTAAAAATATTATATTTATTTAGATATGAGTATTTTAATGTAGATATTATAGATATTATATTATATTATAAATATGTCACGTTTATTTAAATATGTGCATTTTAAAGAATTCAATAATAAATATGATATGAGAAAATAATATGACGTAATCATATTGCGTGAATATTTATATTGTACACTCGCAATTACTCTTGTGTTAAACACTTATTATAATTTCAATTACATGCAGTACCGTTGCATTAAACGGCGATTCTGAATGCAATATGAAGGTGCATCATGTTACGTGTTGCAATCGTTTATTCATTCAGTTATGCATAACGTTCCACCTACTTTCAACGAAAGTAATGATACAATAACCACAGATTCGATTTGTATTATACTGTACTTTTCTTACGTCACTTCTTTCCATTCAGAAAAATAGAAATTGTTTATTTATTACGCAATTGTTCATCTCAACTATTTTTAAATTTATAAATTTTCAAAATCTTTAATTCTAATACTGAAAAATTTGCAAATTGTTAAATTTTTAAAGTTTCATATTTTAAGATTTTAAAGCTTTTGATTTACTAAATTTTGAAGTTCTAAAATTCTAAGATTAAAGAATTTTGTAATTTTTAAATTTTCAAATTCACAAATTCTGAGATTTAAAAAATTTGGAATTATTAAAATTTCAAGTTTTCAAATTGTATGATAGGAACATTTTCAAATTTGTAAATTTGGACATTTTTAAATGCCCAAATTTTCACATTTTTAAATTAAAAAATTCACAAAGTGTAAATCCTCAAATTTAGCAACTTTTGATTTTATAAGAGGTAATTTCCAAGTTACCAATTTCTTAAACCGAGATATTTTAAAGTTTCGAATTACCAAATCACTAACTTCCGATATTACATTTAATATTACATTTAAGTCATTTAAAATGCATTAAAATTATAATACATTATAGACATAGTGTATTATTATACTATAATTATGAATGAATTAGAAATAAATCATACTAAATTAATTAACCAATTAAATTAGTTAACCTTGTGATTAATGAGAACAATTAAATAAATATTTTAATAAATAAGTACAAATATAGCTAAATAAATGAATAAATAAATAAAAATTATAGATATATATTTGTGATTAAATATTCAATCAAAATTCAATTATTTTCAACTGAATTATATAATTCAATATATAATTCATAATTCTTATATAATTATTATTTATAATTAACACATGTCGTCTGCAAACATTAAATACAATATCTGAAGTTATATTGGCGCTACAATTATTTCTCTTACTAATTATACATTGTGTTATGTATATCTTACTAAATATAAATTGTGTTATGAAGAAGTAATTTATAGGCATTTATTGGTTCTGTATTATTTGTGTGACCCGTTAATGATTATAGTCATTCCTTAAAGTATGAACAGAATGGGAGTTGCAAGTGGCGTCGTGTGTTCGTTGAAAAACGCATCATTGCCGCGAATGTTCGTTTACTTTTCAGTCAGTCTTATGTTATCCTTGAACTGTAAAGACGTGTGTAATTTGCTTTGAAAAAATTAATTAAATGTTTAAAATATTGTTCTCTTAATAAATGTTCATTCAGTTAAAAGTTTCTACACATATTTACCCAATTTCTTGCGAAGCTATACATGCACATATGTGAACCGTAGATATTACACAGGTATGCTTATGAATGGAATGACCATACAAGTTCGCATTTCTAATGAAATTGATGCATACAGTTGGCTGCATATTTCTGTGGTTAGATACAACTATCCTTGAATTCCACATGCCGCCGGAGGAATACACTACAGGTTAAAGTGTAAATTTCGATTTCCATCGTGACAAGAGACTAGTCAACGACCTACATTTCTGCTAATCTAATATAATGCACTCGAGCAGCTAAGATCAAAACAGCGTATTTCTAAGACGTCACACAGTCCGTCGCACTTTTGATAAATGTCTTACCGTGTGCTTGTGATTTGCTAGAAACTGGTTATTTATGGTGTGAAAATAAAGAACGCGTTAAAAAGTCATTATAGTAAATGTGCGGCTATATATCTTGATATAATATAGCGCTGCTGAAATTTATAAATTTATATTAAAGTAATTTTGTTAGCACTATATTAATTTTATGTCGAAATAACTAAATTCTTATACTTCGTGATGACAACTGAATTCATTTGAAGGAGTACAATAACTATAAAATAGAAAAATATTAGTAATATGATAAGTATTAAATATGATAGTAAACTTTTTGTAAATTTAAAAAATTTTGAAGTTCAAAAAAAAAAATTGTAATGTTTTAAAATCGAAAACAAATGGTGTTTTCAATCGAAAGCAAATTGAATGTAAATAATAACATGCGCACTATTTAAAAATATTTACTCTCTTCACAATTTATTAACGTAGAGGCTACAATAAAATCAAACTGGATTAAATCAATTTTCAACGATTGCAACTAATATGTTACAATTTTCCTTCAGTCCCTTTTATTCGCCTTAACGATATTATCGATATATCGAAGCATCGATAACCTTTCGACATCGCCGACATTTATCGATAGTCGCACCACTAATTCAAGATAAACGTTCTTTATAACTGTTTCAATAGCTGAAATCGATAACCTAACTGTTTTCAACCCCCGCTAAAAATTGCTGATTTAAGGGGACCATTTATCACTTGTCAAAGACAGCAAAGATATGACACTGAAAAACAACAGATACATCGTTAAGATTGAACGTTTAATTTCGACTGCAGG
Source organism: Megachile rotundata (assembly GCF_050947335.1). Taxonomy (NCBI): domain Eukaryota; kingdom Metazoa; phylum Arthropoda; class Insecta; order Hymenoptera; family Megachilidae; genus Megachile; species Megachile rotundata. The sequence continues at coordinate 4,834,858 of NC_134991.1, read as the reverse complement.
TGACTTTCCTGAGCAGAAAGATTGTTTCATCGCCTCGAACCCTGACATTTTGAAAAAGAAAGAACTGAATGAAAACGGGGACGATTGTCAGTAAATCTTTCTTTTACGCGTTCGGAGTGAATCTATTCAATTGAAAACACAAAGGAAACTGATTTCTGTTTATCGAAAATGAACGACAAACATATCAAGCAATAAACGTTATTATAAAGTACGATTGTAGAATTATCGTGAATCGATGAATTAGCAAAATTGCTTCCAATGAATTTTCAACCGAATATATCGGACGTTATTAGTACGCTGTCGATGTTTATGCATTTATAACGCGCTAAAATACGTATATCAAAAAGATATGAATTATATGCATAACGCGTCTTTGAAAATCAAGCGAGTTTATACAAGTAGAAATATGCAAATTGTCACAAAAAGGTCACAAGTCTGCGAATTATGTCTGGATTGAAAATGGTTAATAAAAATATGTGTCATGCCGTTATTTTTATCCCAAAAAAGTAATAATAGATACCGAATTAGTTGTTAATAGCTTTATTTTTGAACAAAACTGTTTTTATGAACACATTAATTTTTACAAAAATGGTCAGCTTTTATGAAACTATCCTTTACAAATTTTTTTGTATTTTTAATAGTTTTTTAGATAGTCGATTACAGGTAAAACTTTTGGAAGTCGTCTTATCCACTGTAAGGTAATAGCGGTAGTTGACTAGTTAAGAGAAATTTTCCACATGAATAATCGTAACCAGTTAGTTCGTTAGTAAATAGCGAAATTTAATGCCTCAAGACATTTTTTAAGCCTTCTGGATTATGTAACAAAATCATAATTAAAGGAAGTGAAATCATACTTTGAAAAGTATATTTAAAAATTCGGTAAATACTTCAGAGTATTTAAAAAATACTTTAAAACATAAATACTCCTTAAAAATTAAAGAATTAGTAATTCACCCTCTGTTTTTACTAGCTTATCACTTATACTAGAACAAATATATATATCATTCACAAAATCTTCACAAATCTTTTTACTTGAACCATACAACTATTCCTCAGAGAGACATTAAGGAAATAGAAATACAACGGCATCTTACTTACATTAATGAATTTTAACGTTGGTTATTATATTGGTATACTTCACTTCATATGTAATTGGTTTAAAATTTAACTGGCAATCATTAACTTTGAACTTTCATGACATTAAAAATTGACAAATCTGGAGACGGTTATTTTAGAATCCTCTAATATGTATCAAAGCAATCTGAGATGGACACATGAAATATTTGGTTGCCAGTTGTATGTAAGTCATTAGGTTGTCAAACTATTGGTATGCAGACCTCCTTCAGAATGGCTGCTAGGTGATATATCGAAATTCATGGCACGAACAATCCACCGCAATCGTCATGCGTATGAACGCTTATACAAATCTAATGGAATGACACCGATGTCCCAAGCGATGTCAGTTGCGTGTTATATGAATTATAAAATATCATCAACATGTGCTAACGTACACAACATGCGTAGTATTGCATTGAAAATAATTTGCAAACAAGTTTCTGTCTATTAACCCTACCTAGTTCTAAGGAAACAATTTCTTCATTTCTTCGTACTGCAAAATCAAATAACAGCTTTTAGATTTTTATATAATGAATTAACGATCATGCTTCACCAGAATAATCTGCCACACTGGGACGTTTAAAATCATAGCCACAAAGACTGTCTCTTACAAAGAAGCTACTCATTATTTTAACTTGAAAAAAAATCATAAATAATCTTTGCAAATGGTTTTACCGTATTTCACAGCTGATTTCAGTAAATTTAAACCCTCGAATTAGAAACTCATTTCATTTTTAACTAGTTTGGTTTTATGAACAATGCTATCTGTTTCTTTTGTAGCGTCGTCTAAAAATGATAGAAAAGCAACATTATATCTGAGAAGAGGTTTCATAATTTTTACACGGGGAATCATTATTTATCAACGAAATTTCGTTATTTTATGTGATACTATTTCTGAACATAATATGATCGTCTGAAAATAGCCTTTTTCTGTTAGCATATGAAGATTTTTGGGAACAACATTAATTATTGGATGATGTTCCCCAAATTTTTGAGTGAATAAATTTTTAAATGCAATATTAAATAATATTGCAAAAAATAATTATTAATGATTATTAATCCTTAACGGCTACACTTTACCTGTATGGCACATTGGGACGTTCAAGAGCCCAGCCACTAAGACTGTTTTTTACAAAAAAGCAACTGGTTATTCTAACTTGAAAGCAAATTATAAATAATCTCTGCAAGTGGTTTCAACATATTTCACAGCTGATTTCAGAAAAATTTAAACGTTGAATATGAAAAAAGATCGGAATCATGAAAAAAATGGAAAAACCACGGTTTCGCAGAAAAATTCCAAATTTTGTTCGATTTTAATATAAAGAGCTAAAATTGTAGCTGAACGCTCTTAAAATATAACAGTATGAGGAATAAAATATTAAAAATACCGGTGTTTCAAAAAAGGTGCTTATTCATATTTTTGGGATGCAAAGTAGCTAAAATTGAAGATAAATTAGCCGAGGTCGTTTCATAGCCCAGTGTGACCGTGAAGGGTTAATACACTTTCATGAAAACGTGTATGTACTGACTTTTATCGGAGTTACAAAAAATAATTATACATGCGAAGTGTCTCATTTAAAGAGTGATTATACGTATAGGTATATAGTTACGTATGGTATTGCAATATACTTTCGTTAGTCCACTTCCGCTGTAAGAAATGAAGTGAACGGAACTGTTAATTTCTTTATACCTTCAGCTTCTATTTTTGTTATTTCAACTTCAATCGTATTAATACATTCCTCGAATTTTCTTCACAATAAGTTTTCTTTGTAGCAGATCTTGTGAGACGCGAGAAAGTTATTTATTACGAAATACTGGATTGGATAAAATGAACATTAATTATGGTTCTTTACAAAATGCGGTATATTCTGTTTTGTACAAAACATTCTGTGCCGCATTGTACGAAGTTCTAGGAGTATACGTGTATAGTTATGACGATTTCACACAGTATTTTGAATGATTGGAATTTTTAGAAATTATGGATTCGAAAATTTTTGAATTTAGGAATTTGATAATATAAGAATTTAAAGAATGTGTTAATCTGATTAAAAATGTCAAAGTATAGAAATTTGACAATTTTGAAGTTCGAAAATTTATGAATTCTGCAATTTATTCTAAAATATTCTGAATAGAATAATTTAAACAATTTTTTTACGTTTTTCTATTCGAGACGAACATTTTTTAGAACTCTAAAGATATCTTCTCAAGTACTCCAATATAAAAAACTTTCCCTATTATTAATCCTGTGCTGTATTTTTAAAACAGAATACCCTGCATAATTGATGGGTAAATAAATAATATTTTTGTTCATTTAATATCTATTTAAGTACTCCAATATAAAGAATTTTTAATACTGACAAAATTGTAATGCTATGTATTTTAAAAATAAAATATCTCACATATTGGATAGATAAACAATATTTTTATACATTTAATCCAATTTTGCCAAGACTGAAATGAAATTGTACGATTATATTCTACCATTGCATTAGTATAGCTACCACATTGCTTGCGAAAATTCCAATTGTAGGAACTAGGACCAACGGTATACATACGTGTACATACAAATGTCCAATTTGCTATTTGCAAAGTTAGGTACAAGGTGACTGTGTTGCTACACTGTGCTTGAAAGCAAATGGACCCTGCTGAAATTTGAAATTACTTGCGCCAACAGATGCGTACAACTTGACGTATCAGGTTTTATAATGAACGGTACATTAAACTTTAGTCTGCTTATTAATCTCGTACACTTTCATTAATGAAACTTAATGAAACAGCTTAATTATTGATAATAATTATTAATTATTAATAATAACTTGCTATTAGGTAGTATTTTTATTTCTAACAAATCTTACCAAATATTTTCGTAATATTTTGTTGTACTTATTATTCGTAGTTTCAAATAGTTGATACGAGTATTTTCAATTGGTTTAGTGGATAAATTCTTAATAATACAGATAGATTCGATTGTATTTAAGATATTTGTGAATGATGTGAGTGTTAAAATGTTAATGTTATTTTAGCAGTAGATAAATCAATATCTTGCAATTTTATTTTGTTTTTTATTGAAACTGTTCCTTGTTGCAGTAATTGATTTTCCAATTTTACCGTTTATTTAGTATATCTTTTTATCCTAGTTAAATTCGATTGTTATGTAAAACACATAATGTTGTACTCAGTATTAAGTGTTTAATTAGTACTAATTTACTTATGCATTGAGTATGTTATCATACAAGGAGTTCTGAAGTTATAGATATATACAAAATTATTATAGATAGAATATGAAAATTAAACTATTTCATAACTTAGAAATTGCTGAATACAGAAACACTTCTAAATTTATCAACATGCAAACTTACAAAATTTAGGAGCACAAATATTTAGAAATTTCAAGCATAACTATTTAGAAATATCCAAATTTGTACTTTTCAAATTTTTTAATTGTGAAATTGATTGCCTACCATCCCCTTCAATACTGATATTTAACTCTACACAGAATGAATGAAAGGAATCTAACATTGTACAAAGAATTGTGGCTGTCTATTTAATACAACAATGCAATTGTTGAATGCACGCGCACCACTGCATTTCTAAAAAACTTAGTGTCACGAATATAGTGCCGTTTGAATCATTCATCCTTCTCTTTTGACATTTTTCTGTATAGGCATTGGTAACAAAATTATAACCTGATATGGTTGCATGAACCACCCTATATAATTGCGGACATAAACTTCAAAATGTACGACATGATTAAGAAGTGTGATATAAATAAGAATTAATGATTCCGTCTTTTATAGCGGACTGTAATAATACGCATATCAAAGGAGGAACACGAAGGTATTTCAATATTTTACCTATTATCGGATTTACAAGTTATCGAAGATTACTGCGTAAAAACATTTCAAATTATGCTCGAGCAGTTTATGAATAAAAGAACGTAATTACGTTCGTGGTAAACACTAGAACACGTGCATGTGAAGGATCCGAACAAATGTATGATATTCGTAAAGAAACATGAAGCAAGAACTTTTCTTACCACAGCATGTAGGGTGGGCGTGAACCACCCTGTATAGCTGGCCATTAGATGCGAATCGTTCAAACCTAACAACAACTCTAAGAAAACCACTTTACAATGGTTTGAAAGCATAAGACAATTTATAAAGACATTGTTTGTTTTACCCGAGAAATGATTATACTTTTTGTTGAAAACGTAAGGGAAATAACAGAAAAACAAATCGAATTGGGATTAATTAAATATATTTATTAACAACACAAGTATACAATTCGAAACAAAATAACAACAGGAATAATATGTACAATAATATACTAAATATACGAACACTAATAAACAATTTCAAATAATATATATGTGGGATCCTATTTGTTTGACTGAATCTTCCTAAAGGATATTTCAGGTTGAGGATCCTCGAAAATAAAATAAAACTAAAGATGAAGGTGAATAATCGACACACTGAATATGAATAATAAATGTATATATATATTTAAAAGAACAATTAACGTTGTGAATGCTTTCGATGCTGGACAAAGACTGTCCGTGCTACGCGCCCTGTTCGGCGTTCTTTCTCCCGTCGATCGTATTTTGTCTTAACATAATTTTTCCATTACACGTGTCGCACGCTTCACTCCCCACATATATGTTAAATAGTACGAATTAATTTGGAAAATAGATAATAATCGACAAAAATAAGGAACGTGAAATCACAATAAACTAATTAACAAAGAAATTAGTTTTGGAAAATGATTTTAACAATAATTTCAATGAGGCGAGGCAAGGGCGTAAGTACGATCGAATTGCGAGGCGGCTATCGAGCGAACGAATGATAAGAGCGACTCGATCCGTAGCGGCACGGACCCCGCTGAGTCACGTGGTCCTACCCCCACTACGGACGATATCGATCCGAGAACGATTCAAAATCCTGGTGGCTTTGCTCTTAGGTTAGCCTGTACGTCTCGGAAAATTACCGAAGTAATTTCCGTCCGTCGACCCTCACAACAGGAGATGCAAAGCATCATCCCTCACGGGGCTTCATGGAGGCCTCAGAGGGACGTAGAACGCCCCCCCTAGCCACGGCTTGTCGACCACAGGGACACATAAAGCGCCCCCGCGCCGCAAAGAGATCGCCTACCAGTCCATAACATAACAATAAATTATAAACAATTAATAATTAACAATTTTGATGCCTCACATTTCCACTCGTTACCCTCTTGCATTCTTTACAAACGTCCTCATAACTCAAACTATTAAATATATAACACCAAATCGCGACAAACTAAAAAATGTCGATAATTATTAACTAAAATGAAATATTTCACGTTCCTGTCATCAACACTTTTATTTAAAAATTGCATATGACAAATATTTATCAAATTGAAATAAACAGGGTTGGGACAAATAATCTGAAACCTATCATTATGTGTCTTAGAATTAAAAAATTTATTATAGTTCAATAATTTGTCGATACAAATACAATTACCACTTTTGCCACGGGATTTTGTAATAATTGAAAATTATGAAAAATAATTTTAAACAAATTTGCTTCTAACAATACACGAAATAGTATTGCTTTTTTTAATCAATAATACTCTTATTTGCTTCATATAAACTGTTTCATATTTAAAAAACATTACATGGTGTTTAGGATGATAACCAATGTCTTCTGACTAATTATAAAATTGTTAATTTACGTAAATATCGATAAAATACGCGAAGTATGTTAATTATAGAACACACAACTATTCGATAAAACACGACAAAGGAAACTATTCATTGTTGAAATTGCACACGTCCCAGAAGCGCTTCTTTATTTTGGTAACATGCTGCCAAAAGACATACAAACAAAAACTTTACGGTTCTATCGGATTTTCTGCAAAAGGGAAGAGAAATTTGATTACCCCACACAGCAACGACGAAAAAACAAGAGATAAAATCGAACGTACAGAACCGTGCGGTGTGAACAAACAACCTTTTGTTTTGTTAGGGTGTTCGGATCGTTGAATATACAGGGTGGATCATATATCTTGGTGCAAATGGAGCGTGAGAGATTCTGTGGCTCAAAGTAAGCCAAAATGGCAGAGTAATTTTCTTGCTATATGAAACTTCACGTACAAAACAGAAGAAAAATAAAATGGGAGTTTAAAAGCCAATATAAATAATGTTTTTTCTTAAATCTAACCATCTTTATAAAAAAAATACTGCACTGATTTATAGTGAAATAATTATCGAAATCTCAATGTGGATCTATTAGTTAAAACCGAGGAGACCGAACGTGAAATTTGCATAGAATGTAGGGTTAAAAACAAATTTAGTTTGTTTTAGGAAAAATGTGGCAACTCAAAGGGAAAAAACATATTACTAGTCAATGTTCTGAGACTTTCAGGATTTGATAAGTTGGGAAGGGATTAAGAATTTGAGGTTTTTGGAGTTTAGTGATGTAATTTTCAATTTTCAAATTCTTAACTTCTTTTTCTAATCCTCAATTTTCGAAATTCCTATAGCGCCAAATTTCCAAATTCTGGAATATCTAACTCTTCAATTTATGAAATTACGAAATTACAAAATTATAATATTCCCAAACTCCCAAATTCCTAAATTTCAAAATTGGAAATTTAACAAATTAATAATTTCTGTAGTTTTCTGTAGTTTCCATAAATCCTCAAATAATTCAGTCTACAAATCTTCAAAATCCTAAATCACCAAATGTTCAAATTCTCAAATCACCAAATATGCAAATTCTAAAATCTACAAATCTTTACACTTCTAAATTTAAAAATTCCTAAATATCAAAATCTTGAAATACTACATTTCACAAATCCCTAAGTTATCATATTAACAAATTCAAAGTTTTTTTTTTTTTTTTTTTAATCCAGGTTTAACGTCGCAGGTTTAACATCTACCTTCAGGTCATTAGCGACGACTAGGTTCTATTTCCTACACTTTTATAGACTATATATGTTCCGAGTCACTCGGAATATAATCAGCGTAATATTTATGGGTGTTTTGTCAAACCTTTACTCTTGCAATTTCAAACGGATCTTCAAGATCATATGGATGTCTCTACAGCTTGACATTCTTAACTATTGACAATAGCCTTTTAACAGGCCAGAAAAGCACATCTTTATAACGCCAATATATCTTTCCTTAAAGAAGTTTATGTCCATAGTCCTAAACTGTGCACCCTTGCTGTGTGCAGTGTTTACGAAAATCCTTGCGCACTCGGCAGACCAGGCACCCTGACTCGGTCATTCAGCAGTCTCGCAATGTGTCCCATTATTTAGTTCTTTTGAAGGACCCAAATCACTTAACTGTTTGGGTCACCTTATTAACGAAACGTTATATACAACCCTGGAGTGAAGGCTAAATTCTTACAATCTCATTCGTCGAATCATCTCACCAATCACTGTCTTTTACAAATAACAATCTGTCCTGATTGGTCCTTTTTGGCAACGCCTTCACGTCCTGAACTTCTTCCCTTGCTTTCTTTTCTGGCTGTTTAGAGGCAACTAGACAGTCTTAGATTAGTTTTGTAACTATCCACTACAACAACACATAACAACCATTATAACTAGTGGGATGATGATCTACATCCTTCAATGACCTGGACACCAGTGTGGAGGACTCTGAACCACTCTATAAACTCTACTTTACAATAAAACCTCTACTTTATAATACTACCTTTAGAAATATTCCACTACTGTAACAGGTACTGGAAACGCCATGGGTCGACGAAGATTTACAACCTTCGTAAATAACTGTAAACAGTTTATATTTTACCCATCGCGTAACAATATACTATGGTACAATTTAGGGTATTCTTTATGTACTTTTGCGAAGTTAAGGCTGTGGTCGGTGTTATTCCATACTTTTGTCTTTGGGTCTGATATTTGCAGCATTCAAAAAGTAAATGGTGGATCGAGATATTCTTTCTGCAGACCGTGCATATTGGTGTTTTATTCTCAACTTTCAAAATATAAAAAATTTCTTAATTTTCACTGTTTAACATTTCAAATTCCGAGTGTTAAATTTCGAATCTCAAAATTAAAAAATTTCCATATCTGTTATTCGTCAAATTTCAATATTCCTGAACTCCGCTCTGTTCTGGTACCAATCTAGTACTCGATCGATTTTTAAATACATTTTTCCAAATACCGAAGCGTGTCGTAACAAAATTGTCTAAAAACCGAGGCTTCGTGTAATCAAATTTTCTGCAAACCGAAATTTCGAGTAACAGAATATGTGGCCTGCAAACTGAAGCTTCATATTCTCTCGCTTAGACATATTTCTATTTATTTACTTCTTTATTCTATACAAAAAGATCTCCATTTATACTGAATTAATCATCTAATTCTGCTATAAAGACATTAACTTATAATCTGTCACAAATATCCTAATGAAATATATCAATTTTCCAATAGCTGAGTCAAATGATACAGGAACTGATTTTAATAATCAATTTCTTTTAATAAACAATTTTTATTATACTTAATTACTAAACAGTTGTTTTTTTAATAAATGATCTTAGCTTCAAAACTTATTTTAAACTTATTTTAAAGTAAATTATTTAAAAGTTATGTCAATAGTATGTCGTTACAATATCATTATCCCTTAACGGCCACACCGGGGTATGAAGCGACCTCAACCAATTTAACTTTAATTTTAGCTACTTTACATCCCAAAAATCTGAATAAGTACCTTTTTTGAAACATTGGGATGTTGACGACTTTAGTCCTTATACAGTTATATCTCAAGAGAGTTCAACTACAATTTTAGTCCTTTATATTAAAATCGAACAAAATTTGGAATTTTTCTGCGAAACCGTCGATTTCCAATTTTTTTACGTTTCTGATCTCTTTTCATATTCAATTTACTGAAATCAGCTGTGAAATATGTTGAAACCACTTGCAGAGATTATTTATAATTTAATTTCAAGTTAAAATAACAAGTTGCTTTTTTGTGAAAAACAGTCTTAGTGGCTGGGCTCTTGAACGTCCTAACGTGCCATGCAGGTGCAATGCAGCCGTTACAGGTTAATAATTATCAATAATTATTTTTCGTAATATTATTTAATATTGCATTTAAAAATTTATTCGCTCAAAAATTTGAGGAACAACACCCAATAATTAATGTTGTATCCAAAAATCTTCATATACTAACAGAAAATGACTATTTTCAGACGATTATATTATGTTCAGAAATAGTATCACATAAAATAACAAAATTTCATTGATAAATAATGATACATCGTGTAAAAATTACGAAACCTTTTCTCAAGTATAATGTTGCTTTTTTATCATTCTTAGACGACACCATAAAAGAAAAAGGTATGATTGTTCATAAGAGCGAACTAGCTAAAAATGAAGTGAGTTTCTAATTCAAGAGTTTAGAGTCAAACAACGCTAACTCCAGAAACATAACTTTATAGGAAAGTTATGTCAGTAGTCTTTGACTCTCAATAAAATCCACAAAATCAAAATCTGCAGAAAACTTTTAAAGTACGAATTTTTTAGTAATAACATGTTTGCAGTCGAAAGTCAATTTTTGGAGATAACGTTGACTCTGACCCTCGAATGTTTACTGTTATCGAAGATATAAGAAAAAACCAGACAAAAGCATAAGAAATCGCGGGTTGAATCAGATAATATTGAATTTGGAGCCATAATGTTTTCTGTCACTTCGTATTCTAGCCATTCAGTATAGCCAATTCCACCCTTCGATTTTCCAGCCTTGGGGGTTAGATCGTGGCCCGCCTACAAACAGGATTAGACTAGATTAGACGAGTGAACGGACGTCCTGGAGAATCAACCAATTGATTCGAATTCAGAATCTCGAATTCACGTCAGTTCGTGCACCCTAGTTGTACCTAGCTATCCAAGTACCGGTATCGAGCTCCCCAATGCATCACAAGCTACCTACCTAGATTTCCAAAGGCGGTTCGTGTTAGTTGACTAATGGAGACGGATACTAGCATCTTCTATTCACGTAACTGTCTCATACTTGTCGGTACCTATTAGCATATATCCCAGTACCTTCAGGGACGTACATACGTATGGATAAGCGTAACAAGCTGCCTTGTAAATTAACCCTCATACGTTTCGCAGAAATAGGTACGTAGAATATCTTCGAATGAATATTTCAACCATATGCATTGTATCTACGCTCCAATTAATTTTACGGAATAAGCAATTTTACAACAGAAAGAAATACAATGTAGGAAATTTAATATGTTTGGCAATTGCTTAGAGCACATATTGCACGAATTAAATTTTAATTAACAATGTAGAGAAGAAATGTAATGTACGATATATGAAACTCACATGTTGCGTCCATATGCGAACAATAGGAGAACATAATATAATTAAGAATTAATAAAGATTCTGCAATTCAGAAGTAAATAAAATCCTATAACTATAATTAATTGCAAGTAATATTCTGCAATTACAAGACTTATAGAAAAAGATTGTAAACAGTATAGTATATATTTAATATTTAACAATTATTGTTCCAGTTGTTTTTAATTCAATTTCAGTATTTTTGTCACAGGTAAAATTTACTATGCTTTAAAATACTTGAACTTGTCAAATTAAGTTTACTTTTAAACTTGTTTGAATTATTATAACATAAACAAATTTTAATTAAAGATCTTTTTAAATTAATGGCTACCTTTCAGTTATTAATTAACGCTTTTAATCATGAAAATAATTGAACTTTTTATTTAGTCGGTTTTAATCAAAGACTAAATTTTATTTTTAGTCTGTATCTTGTACTTAATATTAATCTTTATGAAGAATTGCTTCGTAGTAATTTCTTAGTAACAACGGTGCCACGCGATCCATTATAATGTATTTAAAAAGTCATAAATCCATCCAAGATCTCATGTTCTGGGTTACCCACTTGCATATGCTTGCAATTGTAAGAAAGCAATATATTTCATGCTTTAAGTAAGTAATGGGTAATGTTTCATGACTACAATAAGAAAAATTTCAAAGTTCATTAAAAAAAACATGCACGACATAGTATAACAACGTTGCACAACGAAAATGTTTTAGTGCAAGGTGCAATAATGTCGGAGATTAATATAATATTAGATACGTAAGAGAACATTTGTTACGAGATATTAATGGAAATTTAATAACTTAATATAGTTCAGAGTTACGAAACTAATGTATTAAATTAATAGAAGTTTAACTATTACTGGTAATGTGATAGTTGAGGATTTACGAATTATACATTTTGCAATATTTGGAAATTAGAAAATTTATGAAATTGAAAATGTGGAATTTTTGATCTTCAGAAATCTGAGAATTTCACAATTTTTAAACAGTGGTTATACAAAATAAATTTAGAGGATAGAAAATATGAGAAATTATGTATTTAAGAATTTGAAAATTAAAACTTTTACCAATTGAAAATTTGGAAGTTTATAAAATTGAAAATATGGAAATTTTAGATTTTTAAAAAACTGATCGAAAATTTGACCAGCTTTAAATTTTGTTTCTTAAGATTTTGAAGATTTGAAATTTAGTGGATTCCGGTTTTCAAGGGCTTAAAGATTTGAACCCCTCTCAAAATGTAGAAACATAGGAATTTGGCGAATCAGAAATTTGAGAATTTAAGACTTTAAGAATGTGAAAATTTGAAAATATTAGAATTTAAAAAATTTCAAAATTGTGAAATTTAGAAACTAAAGAATTTAAAAACTTCGAATCATAGAAATGTAGAAACTTGGAAACATAGAAAGTCAGAAAATTTTCAAAACTTAGAAATTGAGAAATGTAGAGATTACAAATAAAAACTTTTCAATTTTTCGCTCAAAACAGTTGAAAATTCGAAACTTAAAGATTCTCAAAATATTAAAATCCATAAATTTACACAAGCGATAGGAACAGCTTGTTTCCTACTAAAAAATTTGCATATCTCTCTGCGTGTTATTTGTAGAAAAATTCAGTTTTATCAAAAATATTACATTCATCGAGAGACATATTTATGTGATATGTATGCATGCAAACAACGAATAAAATTTAACCATTAATTAAAACCAAATTCGTTCCAGTTAATTTGTTCAGTGACAATTACGCTCTGTACCACTGTATTTTCTCGCAAAATATAATTTCCAGCAATTATTTTTTTATTCATGTATAATACACACATTTTACAAAAACAGGATGTAAAATATCTTTAACAAGTTTTATTTTGGCGTCAAAGTTCTTTTCATAAAAATATTTTGCTAGATCAAAGACTCCTCGACTCTGAGCAGCGTAATTCTTGCGTAAAAGAGTTTCGTTACGCTAACCGACTCTCGATTATGAAATGTACAATAGAGTTCATGCAGTTGCCATAACCTTTTACCTGCCGTTGATTCTGCTACGAATAATGGATGCCTATAGAACAGGATTACAAAAGCAGCTCTGATAATTACAGTATTTTCAATGCTGAGTATACAATAGATAAAGTGCAACGAAAGCTAAATTACAAATATGTACGCTTAACACTTTGATGCACATTTTGTGGAATCTATGATTTTTACAATATTTCGTTTCTTCTATACAGGGTGTCCGTTTTGTATCACCAAACTTGTTTTCACATATTCTATTCGTAAAAGTAAAATCAGAATATGATATCAACATAGGGTTTCAAGTACTTTATAATAAAAGTTATAACAAAAAAAAAATGATGACAGACTGCCTTGTTCGATACACACAGGGTGTTTCAATTTTATCGACATAACTTTACTAGCATGTTCTACAGATAAAAATAAGAAAAAATGTTTATATAAACATGGACTCTCCAATGAATTATTAAAAGTTATTTAAAAAATGTGAAAGTTGACAATTATTCGTAAGCATTGTCCAAGTAAAAAATCGTTTATCATCTCGCATATTTCTCGTAATTTTTCAATAAAACATTTAAGAGCCTATATTTATGAAATATTTTTTATTATTTTTATTTATAGAACATGTTGGTAATGTTTTACATGCAAAGCTGAGACACTCTACGTGATATCGAAAAAAGTCATTTTGCACTTTTGTTATTTTTTAATAAGTTGTTTAAAACCCTGTTACAATTCTTTAATAAATTATTTGAAACCCCGTTATAATGTTTTAATAAATTGTTTAAAATTCTGTGTTAACGTATCCTTCTCTTACTTTTGTATATGGAATATATTACTACAGTTTGTAAGCAAAAAACTGGGACTCCCTATATGTAATAGGAAATCATTAACATGTTAATTAAGAAGGAACGAACGCGTTGTATAACACAACGCGTCATACTTTGTAATTAGACAGAACAGGATCATTTTATTTCCTTTCGCTGCTTGTAATTTTCTATTATCTGTTTTTTGCTTTCCGATTATTTGATTATTCGATATTTTAATTTATGCCGCAAAATTACTGATTTCTAAATAGTGATTAGCAAATTGAAATGATTTACATATTCGTTGCACATCAAAACGTGTGCGAACAGTGAAAATTATTGTAAAACGTACGAATAAATAAAATGCATTCTTGAGAATTTAGAAAATAATTTTGTTACGTGCGAGAAGCGCGCGTATAAAACCTCGAAGATTTGTTTGCCCTAACAATATTAATTGTTAACGGGACTTAATGTTTTGTGGATCCGGAGATACGCTAGTCCCATACGGGCCCTTTCACAAGATCGCAATGATTATAGGATATGTCGGAGGCAATAAAAGAAATGTAATTCAAAATAATTAAAAGATACAAAAGATTATATTTTATAAAATATGAAGAGATTAGAATGGTAGCGTATGTAATATAATGTAAATCACAATGAACTGAACAGAAATATTGTAAATATCCGAGACGCGCAATTCGTAGATTTGAAGGAGAAACAATTATTCAAATACAAAATAAGATTATAATTCAGTGAGGGAAATCCCAAAGTTAAATAATTAACTACTGATTTACTTGCCGAAAAATTCATAAAATAGCTGGAAGAATAAAGGAAACAACTCACCGAAATATGTGTACTTGAATGAATTTAGAATTAACAACTTCCTTTGCAAAATGTAAAATGCCAACTACGCCGGGTTCCTGGGAAGAACACACACACATGTAAGCGCTCCAACAATGAGAATTTTGAAAGTGACCAATTGTTGAACTCAAATAAACTATAAAATAAAATTGTACTTTAAAAATTAAAAAGAATAAAATTGAATATAATTAAATGGAAAAATAAAATAATATATTGAATTAAAATTTAACGTAATTATTAACGTGATTATTTAACACGAAAGCTTTACGTGAAGATAGAGTCTTTGTCTGAATTTTGCACTTTAACAAATTCAAGAACAAACTCGTCTCTAAGCCACTTCACGGACCCTCAACACGCACCTCGCGATTATACACCGAAGAGTGTCGCAACTTGCACCTCTCGGAGAAGACCAGAGTGGGCCTAGTCCGAAATTGTTTATGTTGCATTGATATGCGCCTAACGAATTAGGCTGCGAGGCCAATGCGTAAGAGACCGTGATTCGTTAATTAGGTGGTGATGGTGGGTGCATGTGTTCCTCCCTTGTCCAGCTCTTATCTTCCTCTCTTTCTATATAGTTCTTTCCTTTACTCTTGTGCTATGGATTGTTAATTAGCTATCGAATAATTTTACATGCATAACCAATACAATATAAAATGTTAATCTGTATACATTATAAAAATTTAGAATGAAAAAGTATCTATTTCGTTTTACAATTATTAAAGTTAAATCGCGCTCGGTACTGTAACTATTGTGGAACTGATTGACGTGTGCGTATTCATAATAACGGTATAAAGAAATACTATGGGTAATTTATATAATTTTGTAGTGTTGCAAAGACTATTTCTATTACAATTTTATATTGCCTCGTGGGCCCTTGAGGAACATTCCAGAACGCTTGACGTTATCGGACCACACGAGTGTGACTTCCGTTTATATTCGGCGGTTCGGAGAAGTGAAATGATCTAAGATTTTGGCCGTGGGACCACGTTGATTTCAAGGAAGGAATGTGTTATATTAACAATCATAGTTTAGTCGCCAAAAGATAGTCTATCTAATAAACATTGAAAGACCGTTACTGCGTTCGATCAGGGTGCTCCCAGAATGCAATACGCATTATCGATACACATCCGGTCGGTGAGAACTACAACGGAAATTTTGAAAAATATTCCTGTTCGGAACGTAACAATTTAAATTATTTTTTTTACTAAATTATCATTTTATTTTTTAAAATAATCTTATAGAGTTTATTTGAATAGAGTATACTATATGATAACAACATGTAATTCTGAAAACCCTCATCGCAGTAAACTTGAAGTTCCCAGACAAATTATTTAACTTGCCAATTCGATAAATAATTTCCAAAATAGATATTTATAAATACTAGCAGACTATATCCGTTTATTACCACCAAATTTTGATAGGAATACGTAAAGTTCGTGCAATTCAAATGGTATTAATATAAAATTGTGTATTTATATTATTTTTGTTCAAAATAATATATGTATTTTAATAATCTGAAATCATCCTCAGTATCGTATCATATATTACAGAAATGAATGGACTTCTAACAAAAGTTGATTTATTACTGAATACGGCATACTGAATATCTATGAAGAAAAAGATTAATCGGATCCATTTGAATCCATGAAAAAATGTGTTCAAATTAAATCCAGACCCAAGGGGATAAACTTCTTGAAGAAAAGTTCTATTCACGAGTTCAGTATGCGAAAAGCGATTCGAAGCAGTTTTCTTAGGTTATCACCCAAAGGATCCTAAGCTGTCTTCTGCAGTGGTAGCAAAATATGCCCATAAGTCAAAGCAGTCTGCACGTAAATGGTTTGAAGGATTCACGAATATAAAGACCGTTGGTGACCCGTCACGTAGAGGCCAAATTGATGATATAACATTTTGTTTTATTTATAATAAATTTATTTATTACAGAAAATAGGGATATTTATTCTTTTCCAGACATACAAGGTATATATGAAGTAATAAATTAAAAGATCCAGTAGCTGAATACCTATTCAAATAATTTATTAATTCAGCAATTAATAAATGTTTTATATTATAAGTTATATAGTTTATAATGAATGCATAAACAGGGTAACTGCGTCTTATTTTCATATCTCATCAAAATGAGACACCCTGTATAATTTATCCTTGACTAAATGTTTTCAGTAAAAAATACTTGTTTATTACAGACACCCTGTATATCACAAACAGTGTTTCTGTCTTTCTGTCACACTGTTTCCTGCATAGCACGTTTTCTATCTTCCAATTCTGTTTGAATAAAAAACGATAAACCTCAAGTGTTTCGACAGAAAATTTCACGGACAATTTACTGAGCAGTAAAATCAAAAGTGCGATATGTTTTCTTAGGTATCTGTTCTACGTTGGCACAGGACGAAATTCTTCAGCGATCTCGCTCAATAAGACACGTCCCAGAATGTACATCGGACAAGGGATTTCATTGAAACGAAGACCGTTCGGGTACTACGTATCGCTTACCGTAAATTTCTTTTGCAATTCCATCGAGCACGAAGGCAGAATGCAATAAGATCCGACCCAGCTTTCGCTATGTACATGTTGCTTCTATCGCTCTTTACTGATCTCACGATTCGTGAAATCACTAAACCGCTAGAGGTCCTTCCATCTTCCTTGTTCCTTTATGGAAACACTGCTGAACAAAGTAGATGGCCCGAAAATGAAATACGATCGATGAAACGAATTATAGCGAACGGTTAAGTTATTATACCCGATAGATATTTAAGAATATGACAGACGCGATTTTAGTTAATTGATAATTAATATAAGCAAAATATCAAACGATATAATTATAAGTATTGATATAAGCTAAATATCAAACGATTAAGCAAGTGGTTAAGATAAGTGCAGTTAGTATGATGAAAAACTTATGTCATGTAAGACTTGAATTTTTTGTAGAAATTAATTCAGAAAATTCTTTAGGAAACGGAAGTATTCACGATGATTAACAACTGCGGTATTCATCTTCTTTGACCCTTAGTCACACTCCATCGGAATAGCATGCTTGACACGCTGGAGCCATTAAAACCCCAGCTACGAAAAATGTTATTTACAAACTACTTATTATTTTAACATGGAAAAGTTATAAATAATATTTGCAAGCTGTTTTAACATACTTCACAGCTGATTTCAGTACAATTGAAACCTTGAATTAGAAACTCACTTCATTTTTAGCTAGTTCGCTCTTATGAACAATCATACCTTTTTCTTTTGTAGTGTTGTCTAAGAATGATAGAAAAGCAACATTATACTTGAGAAAAGGTTTCGTAATTTTTACACGATGTATCATTATTTATCAATGAAATTTTGTTATTTTATGTGATACTATTTCTGAACATAATATAATCGTCTGAAAATAGTCATTTTCTGTTAGTATATGAAGATTTTTGGGTACAACATTAATCATTGGATATTGTTCCCCAAATTTTTGAGCGAATAAATTTTTAAATGCAATATTAAATAATATTGCAAAAAATAATTATTAATGATTATTAATCCTTAACGGCTACACTTCACTTGTATGGCACATTGGGACGTTCAAGAGCCCAGCCACTAAGACTGTTTTTTACAAAAAAGCAACTGGTTATTTTCACATGAAAACAAATTATAAATAATCCCTGCAAGTGGTTTCAACATATTTCACAGCTGATTTCAGTAAATTTAAACGTTGAATATGAAAAAAGATCAGAAACGTGAAAAAATTGGAAAAACGACGGTCTCACAGAAAAATTCCAAATTTCATTCGATTTTAATATAAAGAGCTAAAATTGTAGTTGAACTCTCTTGAGATATAACTCTATGAGGAATAAAATCGTCAAAATCCCGATGTTTCAAAAAAAGTACTTATTCAGATTTTTGGGATATAAAGCGGCTAAAATTGAAGTTAAATTGACTGAGGTGGTTTCATACCTCTCTGTGATTGTTAAGGGTTAAACAAAATCTGAACCACTTATCATAGTTTTTAACACTTCTGAATCACAAATTTTCGATAAGAAGGGCTCTGCGCAATTCACAGTAATTTTAACGCCAAACCTACCCGCATATAATGTGTACTTAATTTGAAATTAAAAATGAAGTTAGAAAGTACATAAACAAACGACGAAATATAAATTACTATACACGTATATTCTTTATCTTGATGAAAATCAATTCTGATTTCAAGAAATGTATTTTAACAAAATGTGTTCCTTATAATAAGAAGCTTATGGAGCGGTCATTTAACCGGTTTGGTAGTTTTAGTATTAAACATGTTGAAGTGTTAAGTATATCTTAAAATGCGTTGAAGAATTAATCTTTTAACGCGTAATACAATGGACGTAATAGGTATGTATTTAAAGAAACAAACAGTAGTCTAATTCATATGGATTTATTATACGTATATGGTGTGTACACTATAACAGGACGCTATTTGAAATTTTCATTCAATGAAAGATCCGTGTCAAGGAAACCGGTTTATATACTAACGCTGTAAATTCAAGATACATGATACATTGCGCAAGAAACTAGTACAAAGCAGGTAAATGGCTAAGTTACTAATACTGTGATTCATCTCTAGGCTATGCTAACACGTCAGTGTACGTTCTTTCATTTTGAGGCAAAAGATTTTATCAATAACGTATGTATACGGGATGTTCACGCTAACATTGTTTTCAATGTTTCAGTTATTTGATCAATGTTGGGTCGACGACATACATTTGGAAATTAGGTAACAAGCGGATAGAAGCGTTTGAAATATTGGGGATTTGTGAATTTGGGAATAGGAGAATTTAGAGATTTATAGGTTTATCAATTGAAGATTTGAAATAATGACATTTTGCGAACTTAGGAATTTTTAAATCTGTAACATTAAAAATTTAGGAATATCGAGATTTAAAAATTTGGTAAATTTAGGAAATCAGTAATTCAAAAATTAGTAACTTAAAATTGTTAGAATTATGAAAATTGAAGACTTGGAAAAGTATGGATTTGAAAATTTCCAAATTGCCAAAATAAATTCCTAATATCTTAAGCTTTCAAATTTCGTATGATTTTCAAATCACTAAATTTGTAATTACTAAAACTGTCACATATCTAAATTCCTAAACAACCAAATTTGAAATTTCCAAATCTCCAAATCTTCAAATCTCCAAATCTCTAAATCCCCAATCCCCAAATCTCCGAATCTCCAAATCTCCAAATCCTCCAATCTTCAATTCCTTAAATTACTAAGTTCAACATTTTCAAGTTTCCAAAATTAATAAATTATCGTAATAGTTAAATAAACGAATAATATTTCACTCGTGCAGTTTTTTTTCTTATTTTCTTTAAATCAATTTAATTCGAATTGGTTTCATATTCAAACCTTGATTACAAGATTCTCCTTTTATTACCAAGTTTCACGGGTCTTATTCCTATAAATATAATAAAAATAATAAAATTCCTTGGAAATGTGGATTTTATTGGGATTTCGTTATTACTCAGAAAAGTATTTTCATTTTTTTATTATTATCTACCAGCTTCACTTTCCGATGCATCGCAGTAATAATTTTCGTTGAAATCATTCTGAGCTACATTTTTTTTTTGAACAAAATAAACCACGATTTGTAATTAATTTTCAGATAACAGTAAAATTGTTAAGGAACTTTGTCCACCGATACAAAGACAAGAACCGTGTCGACCTTGTTGAGTATTTATTATAATCTGAATTAGAACTTACAAGCTGATAATATAATGATACCTAAACAGACCTACAGATCCTGTCTTATATCGATGCTATTTATCGGCCACTAACATTATCCAATTTGTAATTTTTCTCAGTATGTCTGAAATTGTTTCTCAGTATTTCTGAAATTTATTGGAGTTAAATTGTAATATATTCGACTAAAAATAATTTTAACCTGAAGTGGATTTGTACCAATTTGAATATACCATAGACATCTTTCCAATACCGTTAATCATCCTTCCATCGTCCAAATATTAAGGAATTTCAATTATTTTCACTATAGATTGCTTACAGATAAAAATGTCATATCAAGTTTTATTTATTGTTATTATTTTCATTTCTTTTTTTTTCGAAAATGGATTTGCCCCACTTTCAAAATAAATGGCTCAGTTAAAGTCCTCTCGGCCGACGGTATGATTACGTGTAAATATTTGCGAAAAGCAGTGGATCGTGTTGCAGTAACGACGAGCAGAGACAGTTCTAATTCGTACTTCGATCCGGATCGATCGTACGTTACAGTCGAATTAACAGAAAGCCGCACCGGGACGCAAGGATTACCATTATTTTCGTCCTGTGCAAATCCAGCAAAATTCGTTCTGCCGTACAAATATTCGCTTTCCCGTAACTGCTGAACCATTTGTTCATAAATATTGATACGTTTAAAACCCCCCGACCAAATGAGGCATTTCACGTTTTAATTTCTCCTGTCTCTCTCTCTTTACGCCTATTCGGATTCACGGCAATATTGCAAAATCACAATGCAACATCGGTATCACGATAATTTGCATTTATTTGCTTCGTATCTAGCTTCCCGAATCGATTGACTATTTATACTGTGAATGATTAAAATACAATTAACTGCCCAAATAGTTTTGCGGAACAATACACTTTAATTCTGTTTAACCGCCCTACGTGACACTTTTCATTTCTAGAAATAACACAGTTCCACAAATTTCAACTTTTCTTTCGACACGACGTTTCGATTTCTGTTCAGTGATGATTATAGCTTAGATGTATTCAGGAAAGTCTATAAAATCTTATGATACAAACAGAATTTTAGTATCTTATAGTTACCTCACAAAATTGGTTTGAATTTGGAAAAATGGACTTTTCATTCAAAATCAAATTTCTCAAAAGCTGTACATGCTGGAGGGGTTACAGATTCATAATCAGCATAAGAAAAGTTATAATAATCACTTAACGGATGTGGAAACGCCAATTGGCTGTCGGACAGTGAATTTTATTCCTCAACTATTTGATATAATTCTAAAACAAGTATAATAATAAACAAGTGCTTTTAATGATGATTCTTACGGATAATAGCAATTTTGGGATTTGTAAATTAGAAAATTTTGAAATATGGAAATTTTGGGATTTGAGAAGCTGAAAATTAGACAAGACTTATTAAAGAATTTAATGATTTGGGTATTAGGAAAATTTGAGAATTTTTGTTCTCGGAAAAGAACTTAAAAAATCCAGAATTTGTTAGAAAATAACCAGTTCTTTTAGAATCTTTTCACGATTTTCAAAAAAGACAAAAAATTAGTATTGATACGCGTTCTATTAGGTATTCCACATTGCATATTTAAATATCATACAAACCGTAATCGAATTTCCTTTCATTCTTTGACTGTTTCATTCTTTTTTGCTGTTATACTATGCCTTCCACGCCATATACCGAAAAACTTTTGGTAAAGAGCTAGACCAACGTAAAGCCTGACCAGATTGGTTTACTTTTATGGACACTTCACTTCGAATTCTCTTTGATCACACAGGATCTAGTTTCGAAAATCTTTTGCACTTCGTTCGTGGAAAAGTAAAATGACTTTTTTTCTATCACTGCATAATCCTATTTTAAATTCCATTTAGTTTTTTTGTAACGAAATGATTCTTGTTCATCGTTTCTTTCGTAATACATCAAGCTTTCTATGAAACGAAAATCGAAAACAGACTTCCATTCAGTTTCTTTTGATATCACTACTTGTTTCGTGAAATATGCGCGAAATCTGTATAAGCAAAATTAAAATGAAGAAAATTATGGTTTTAATGAAAAAGTAAAAAACTTTGACATATCGTTTCGAAATTGTTATATTAAGAATGTGTAATATGTGATAATAAACACAATATAATTGCATTCAGTATTTAAATCTGTCCTTATAACATAGGTCAAGGGTAGCAAAATAAATCTGTGAAATTAACAAAAATGATAGAAATAATTTTATTTAAAAATATTTTACATGATTTTCAACTGTTACAAAATTGATCCATGGCAAAAACAATAATTGTATTTGTATTGGAAAATTACTGAACCACAACAAATTTTTTAACTCCAAAACACATAAACCTGTTAAAATGACAGATTCCAGGTTACGTGTTCTAACCCTGTTTATTTTAATTTGATAAATATTTGTCATGTGCAATTTTTAAATAAAAGTTTAATCATTTTTCGGGTAAAACAAACAATGTCTTCATAAATTGTCTTATGCTTTCAAATCATTATAAAATGGTTTTCTTAAAGTTCTTGTTACGTTTGAACGATTCGCATCTAATGGCCAGCTATACAGGGTGGTTCACGCCCGCCCTACATGCTGTGGTAAGAAAAGTTCTTGCTTCATGTTTCTTTACGAATATCATACATTTGTTTGGATCTTTCACATGCACGTGTTCTAGTGTTTACCACGAACGTAATTACGTTCTTTTATTCATAAACTGCTCGAGCATAATTTGAAATGTTTTTCCGCAGTAATCTTCAGTAACTTGTAAATCCGGTAATAGGTAAAATATTGAAATACCTTCGTATTCCTCATTTGATATGCGTGTCATTACAGTCCGCGATAAAAGACGGAATCATGAATTCTTATTTACACCACACTTCTTAATCGTATCGTAAATTTTGAAGTTTATGTCTGCAATTATATAGGGTGGTTCATGCAACCATATCAGGTTATAATTTTGTTACCAATGCCTATACAGAAAAATGTCAAAAGAGAAGGATGAATGATTCGAACGGCAGTATATTCGTGACACCAAGTTTTTTAGAAGTGCAGTGGTGCGCGTGCATTCAACAATTGCATTGTTGTATTAAATAGAAAACCACAATTCTTTGTACAATGTTCGATTCCTTTCATTCATTCTGCATAGAGAAATATTAGGTTACAATAGTGAAAAAGTTATTGGGTATCGAGGTATGAGTTGCGTGAGCTACCCTTTGTTTCATTACGTCCACCTTTTGTTCCTAAGTTTTTTAAGGCGTCTTTACACACTTGTTGCATTGTGTTGTAATATTCTTCAAAACGGTGGGTTTTTGAGAACAATTTTACGGTAACACTTTACTTTTAAAACAATTCGCAATCTGAAACTTCTGCGAATAGCTCTAAAGTGTTCCAATATAGAAAAAAAAAAAACGAGGAATAAGAATTACGCTAGAAATCCGAAGTTCCTCATTTTCATAAAGAAGAAATATCCCTCTGCGAATCTCGTACTAATCAACACAGTGACATTGCCCGAAAGCTAGAATCCTTTGCTCTGGACTCTATTCAGTTCCCTTCGAGTTTATACTATGACTACCATTGTTTGTTGGAACAATCCCTCGTGATTAATTCGGAACGTTTCCAGTGAAAACTATGGCAAACCTGTGAACAAGTGGACAAGAATTTCAACGGAAACAGTACAAACTTCCATAATTTCCGCCTGATCGATAATAATTAATGCGAGTGCGCTTTCCATGGAATCAATTAGTTAACGACAGTTTAAAACATAAATATTGCTACTAGTCAGTACTTTGTCAATATTCGATTACAAATCTAACGTATGTAATTAAAATCTCAGTCATTATGTTATGCGACATATTCATTTTTTTAGAACAGAAGTTATTTTACAGCTTATAAAAAAGTGCATTTGAATGTACTTAAGATGCCAAAACCTATTACACGTGAAAAATCAAAACTAAATGTCCTTGTTTTTAATTTGCATTTTGATAGGTATCAAAATATGCATGAATAATTTAACGTAGAGATTTTTTGTTCCTGTATATGTTTAGGAAAGTTGAATAAACGTTACATATAAGATTTTTGTAGTATTTTATATTTATCCAGAACTATCCTACACTGGAGTACAATTGCATGAAATACAGAATTAATTAAAACTGTTTAAAACATTGGACAAACATTTCACAAAAATTCATTGAAGACAAAAAAATTGGCTACGTTTACCTCTGTATAGAGCGAAAGTTTTGCTCTTTACAAGAAAAGTATGTTCCAATTTTAAAAAGCGTCCACATATGTTACATCCAGATTTTTATTAAAGGGTCATTCCACGCCAAATCGATCACTTTTGGAAGTCACCATCTCCGATTTTGCTCTAATCGAAATATGTTGTAGTCCATGTGAAATTAGGGGGGGTTTAAGTCATCATTTTGCCGGTTTCGAATTTGTTAATGAATGACAGGTCGTCAAAATTTGCAATTTTTGCCCGTTTTGGCGAAAATGGGGTCCACTTGGGAATTTTTTTCTCAGAAACTACTGAACCGATTTAGCTAACTTTTTTTTTTGTTTTATTCGTGAAGGTTTGGGCTATTTTAAAATATTTTTTTTAACTTTGTCAATTTGTTATGAAATGTTGAAAAATTTAAACAAATTCTTTTTTTGCGTTTTTCTCAATGAGGGGCGTAAAGGGTTAAAATTTAAAAAAAATATGGTCATATTCTTTGAAGTTTGCCCTTTAAAATGAGCCCTTCAGAACGATGGAGCCTCGAAAATTGACGACTCTACAAGCTGGAAACGGACGCGGGGTACCCCCATTTCACATAGGCGAGTCGCGCGTTCAGCTATTATGATCGGTTGTTTTATATCACTGGCCTCAAAACTATACAAGAAGACTTCGTACGCGATTAAATGACTCTGTTGGTACCTTGAAAAGTCTATTGGTAATATGTTAAACTTAATTCTGAAGTAATATCATTGTGATCTGTTTGTTCGGTCATCAGTTTGAAAATGTTAAAATCGTAAAAGTTGTTAGGTTCTAGATAACATGACTAACAGAACAGCTACGACATGTAAAAGCAAAAGAAATTATATTAATTCAACTTATCATTTTAATAATTTCGATGTTTCTGCAGAATGGCAATCTTTTACAATAAGTCATGGTAAAGGATAGTATTGGAGGATAGCATTCAAAGACTTGCAATGCGCACTAGCCCACAAAGACCGTTAAAAAATCAAATTCCCAATCCTACAGTTTTATTTGAATGGGCACAATCATCTTTATCAAACATAGCATTTAATTATGTAATACAAAATGAATATATTAAACAGGCTGCTTGCTTACAAACTCATTTTTTAACGGCTTTATGAATAACAGGCAATGGAAGCTTGCAAAACTTTGTGCCATTATCAAATAAACAAATGCTACGTAAAACTTGTCCGTACAATAATGATAACCCAGTGTTTATTGTAATAAAATAGTTGTCATTACATTCTCCTGCTACCATTTCTAAGACTACCCCACATGGTGGTGCACTCCATACTTTTGATCATAATTCCTCTTATCCCATCCCGATTGAAGAAAACAATCTTATTTTGCGGTTTCCATCGAGTATTAATGCCTTTTTGTAGAACATAAATAATAAATGTAGGAACTAATATCTATAAATCAAATTACGATTAAAAAATGTGTCATTGACCAAGAGTGGTTACTAATACACTTTTCAAGGTATCAACAGAGTCATTTAATCGCGTACGAAGTCTTCTTGTATAGTTTTGAGGCCAGTGATATAAAACAACCGATCATAATAGCTGAACGCGCGACTCGCCTATGTGAAATGGGGGTACCCCGCGTCCGTTTCCAGCTTGTAGAGTCGTTAATTTTCGAGGCTCCATCGTTCTGAAGGGCTCATTTTAAAGGGCAAACTTCAAAGAATATGACCATATTTTTTTTAAATTTTAACCCTTTACGCCCCTCATTGAGAAAAACGCAAAAAAAGAATTTGTTTAAATTTTTCAACATTTCATAACAAATTGACAAAGTTAAAAAAAATATTTTAAAATAGCCCAAACCTTCACGAATAAAACAAAAAAAAAGTTAGCTAAATCGGTTCAGTAGTTTCTGAGAAAAAAATTCCCAAGTGAACCCCATTTTCGCCAAAACGGGCAAAAATTGCAAATTTTGACGACCTGTCATTCATTAACAAATTCGAAACCGGCAAAATGATGACTTAAACCCCCCCTAATTTCACATGGACTACAACATATTTCGATTAGAGCAAAATCCGAGATGGTGACTTCCAAAAGTGATCGATTTGGCGTGGAATGACCCTAAAGAAAAATCTGAAATTTAACTTGACTTTTTTCAGTACTGAAACTTATTTTGTAAGTTATGTGTAAGATGTGTGTAATTCGAACTGAAACAAAGAGTGAAATTACAATTTTAATAATAGTGTATTATATTATATTATATTAATATAATATAACGCGCACCATATTATATTATATTATATTATATTATATTAATATAATATGGTGCTAATAATTTTAGTAATTTAATATAGTATGTTGGGATATGTTACAAGAAAAATATATTGTTTCGACAATTATAAATAAACAACTAATAACCACAAGTGACTTCTAGGACCTGCAATCGATATTTAATTCAAGATAATTGTTTCTGTGCTGTGATTTGTTGTCCTAATTCAATCATAAAAGAGAAGAATTTTATAATTTACATATTTTCTCAATTTTTTGAAGTAAAGATAAACTGAAATACCGCTATTACGAAGTACGCGTACCGTAAAAGAATCTTCTGCCATTTTTCAATTAAACCAAAGTTTTAAATGCTCTGTTCTTCATTGGCACTGAAAGTTTGAAATATGAAAGTTTTTTAGCGTCCTTGTGATATGCGGTTTTATTTGCTCCCATCTTTTGCCATAATTTTTTATCCGTCTTAAATGAACTAATATTCCAAGCACACTATACTTCGCATAACGTTATAAAGTTTATACAAACTTTATTTTTGTAAAATGTATATATACTTTTAATTTATACCGTTCATATACATATATTGCATTTATTTCTTTCAAAAAGTATTTTCTTTATATTTACAAAAGATTGGATTGTTAAGTTTTAACAATCCCTTTTTCAAAGATCTTACATTTAAACTTAAGTAAAATAGTGTGAACATAATAAAACATAATGTACGTTTAATAAGAGACAGTTTTACTAGCTATTTTTAAACTAATCTTAATATTTCTAAAATTGGTATTAGTTACATTTCTAAAGCGCTTACTGTTCGAATAATACATAGAATTGATACTTGATTATTTGAACATTTGTAACTTTCTATTACAGTTAAATTTTAATTTAAAAATTTGTAAAATTGTGATTTAAAATTTGGGCACTCAAATATTTAAATACCAAGGAAATTAAGATTTGAAATTTGAAAATCTGAATATTCGATTAAGAATAAATTTCAGTATGTGAGTTATTCTAACATCAGAATAAGTTCCCAATTTCTAAATTTTCAAATTGTGAGGTTATGAAATTTTTTAATATCCAAATCTATAAATCCTCAACTTTTTAAATTTTTATTTTTCCAAATTTAAAAATTTTCTAATCTCCATATCACCAAATTTCAAATTACTAAATCTCCAAACTTCCAGCTTGGAAATTATCACATTTCCAAATCCCAAAATTGCCAAATGCAAAATTTCCAAATTATGAATAAAAGTTTTAACACTTTCTTTTTGGTCCAATGCTGTCATATAAACTCAAATGTCAAATAGAAATGAAAGTTCTTTACATTATGATAAAAAGTGATTAAACTTTATTTTAAAAAATTTAATTTTAATTAAAATTGTTATTGTATACTACTATTTTAACAGTTTTAATTTACAACGCTCCAACTAAATAAGAAATTCTTAAAATGACACACCTTTCTATTAAAAATTGTGTGTCCGTTTTCTAAAAAAAACAATCTCCAGTTTCTTTCGCAAAAATGAAACATTTTAATGCTAAAACAACTAAGTTTGAATAACTCAGCGAAAATACACATCTTTGGAGTGAATTTAATATTACGTGTATAAATTTTGGTACGTTATAGATACATAAATGCATGACAAAATGAATTTTTTATTTGCTCAAAAATGTGAGCAAACCTACGTATCAAACGCGATAGATCAGTAGTCAGGTTTATGCAAAAAGAACAGCTGTTTGAAATACCGGGTGAGGCAGCTGACATGCAAATCTCGCATAACTATTAAATTATACATTCTATGAAGAATTGTTGTATAGAAAACTTGCAACGTTTCCACAGTGTCGGTACCAACTTGGTACGTGGATGCGTTACGAAGATTTAATGCTGAACTTTGTTCTCTCAAACGGAATAACTTTGTTATGCCGGAATTCGAAAGAATATCAAATTCTAAAGAGAAATGCATGAACTTTTGCTTGTCTTTATTCTTTCCTACTTGTAATTATTTCATTTTAATAACATTTTTACAAGTTGATCATTTTTAAACTTATAATTAGACATGGGTGAACTTTACAGCACTGATCCTCTGCACGACAAGTTTCGACGCGAATCACGCATCAATAGAACTACAATGTGTGACAATGCTGTTCTCTACGCGAGTACATTGGAATGAAGTTTTTGATGATTAAAATATAATTTTT
The DNA here is from genome assembly GCF_050947335.1 of Megachile rotundata. Classification (NCBI taxonomy): domain Eukaryota; kingdom Metazoa; phylum Arthropoda; class Insecta; order Hymenoptera; family Megachilidae; genus Megachile; species Megachile rotundata. The sequence continues at coordinate 4,805,322 of NC_134991.1, read as the reverse complement.
CCCAAAGATACGTTACATATACTTTAACTTTGATAATTTACTTTTTTAGAAAATTCACCAAATATGTATGTTCGGCCGCGAACCGAGACCTTTGCCGCGACTAAGCGATTTATTGCAGGGCTCAAGTGGTTCGATGCGTAGACCACCGTCAATAGTTTATACCTCGGAGTATGGGTCATCGAGGACCCTTTTGTCTATCACATCCGGTCCGAACCAGTCTCACCGTAAACATGTGCTTGCCATAATTCAGCTAACAGCTATACCTCTCTTTTGTGAACAGTTTTAACAAACGAAAGCATAGAGCGTTTTCTTAACAGTCACCTTCGGAGACGCGAGGGTGTTCAGGCGATTTCTTCTACAGAAACACAGTCAGTCGAACGTTGAAGCTTGTGCGAGTCGGATCGAAAGTCAAAAAGTCGGATCGAGAGTGAGAAAGTTTCGCGGAACGGAACGTAACAGAACCATTGCAGGGTGGTTCAGTGAGCAATCATACCACCATTCGAGCGGGACCCTGCACTCCTCGAATGGGCCATATGTACGATGGTAAAGATCATACATCGCAACACTATTCGAGTGAGACCCTACACTCCTCGAATACATCATCATGAATAATCTCACGCAACGTGGATTATTACACGAATCATACAACATCGAGCGAGACCCTGTTCTCCTCAAATCATACAACATTGAGGGAGACCCTGTTCTCCTCAAATCAAACCACATTGAGCGAGACCCTGTTCTCCTCAAATCAAACAACAATCAAACTCAACAAAATACACAACGTATATGCTCATTCACACTTTCACCGTATAATCATTAACAAATACATATTATGCAAGGGGTTTTTTATACCGCAAGGCTTTTTCCCCTAATTCAAATCATTCGAGCCAATAAACTATCATGATTTTTGAGGCTCAATTACGTCTAAATAATTTTTATTTACCCTCCTCTTCAATCAAATTCATCCATTCTTTTGAAACACGAAATTTTTCCATGTTGGAAAGATTTCGACGATACAATGTAATTTCCAAATGTTTCCAATATCGTGTATTAGTGCAAAGAGGTGCTCCCATGGTGCCTGAACTACTTGGCGTACCTTTTATTTACATGTAATGTACTTTTGTGGGATTTGTTAATGCTCTTATATAACATGGTGAAGGTAAAAAGAGTGCGAATCAAATTATATGAAAACGATGATTCAATTGAAACGATGGGCGAGTGAGGCAGTAGAGTGTGCCACTATAATGGCGCTATGTAATCTACCATGATATTCGTGAAAGCCACTATAGTGGACCGTAGCGTTGTACCGAAAGATGATAACCGCGAAAGGCACTATAGTGGCGCGACATGCCTAAGCGGTTAAATACCTCTTACAATGATTCTACCACGTGTATAATAATTCTACTTGTGGAATCAATATACAGGGCGTTTTCGAAATGGTGGTACATCCGAAAAATGCGTGTATCGCCATGGAAAAGTAAGTAAAAACTATGCAATAAAATTTTATTGTACAAATATGTATTATTTTCAACAAAGTTAAATTTAAACAATTTTCAAGTATTTGTAAAAAATTATTAAAACACCATTAAAGTATTTTTGTTACTGTTGATCGACAGTATAAAAAATTATAAAATCAATAAATTGTTTCTTAATTCGAAAAATATTATCAATATACGGAAATAATTATTAATATTACTGAAATAGATTTATTACCTTATACTACTTTATTAGGTTCATTATTTGTGTTTTTATCATCGACTAAATTTTTCATATTAAACATTAGTATCTACATTAATAATGTTATAAGGAATGATTGGTAACGAAGTTTAGTACTATTAGTGGTTAGATTTATTTGTTTAATAACATTCATTAATTCTGAAAGCAATGAAAATTTGTTGCATTTATCATTTTATATGCCGTAAACAAATTTTTTTGCAAATATTCCGAAACTCACGTTCAGTTTTTTCGAAATTGAAGTAACATATGACAAAATTGTATTCTATATTTTTACTTCATTTTTCTACGTAAATTCACCCTTTTTCGGTTGTACAATCATTTCGAAAACACCTTGCAAAATAATATTACAATGATTTATTTTATAATTGTTGGAGTAACGATGCCTCGACCTCACACGACATCTACATGTATCTGTATGTATATGTACTGGTTTTCTACATATTGACAGTCGAGATTGTTCCACCTTCGCGTGCAGACAATACATAAATTACGCACTTATATTCTAACTTAATATTGAATAAGTTATTTTTCTGTTTCTTCAATTAACTTCAAGTGTAAACGCGTGTGTGTAAATTCCACATAGCCACTTTTAATCATCCAGTAATATTAATAATAAACAAATTATTTGTTGAAGAATTGACAAACACATCCAGAAAAATGTTTCTTTATTTTTATGTTAGTATATAATTTTTTATAATTTATAAAACAATATTATAATAAACAGTTTGTCGGAAAATTTGTAATTAATCCCAGAAGAAAAGTTTCGTTATTGCTACTGTATTACGTAATCTCTAGTAACTTATAAAATAATGTTACATTAAATTGTCATATACCAAACGAATTATTTGTTGGAAAAATTGTAAGCAGATTCTATAACTACGTAAAAGTTCATGAAACTTTTCCTTAACAAGTTTTCTTATATTTGTGATAGCTTTTAAGATAGTATTTTCCGGCCGCAACTTTATAAGGGGTGATTTCACCCCTCGTTGCTGCAGCTGTACAGATAAAGCGAAATTGGTCACTTGTTTTCACACGTTATATGCATTATAATTAAACAAAGTTTCATCAAAATCGGAACAGATTTTGATATGTTTCTTACTCGGCAATGGCCATTAACGAATATACAATTTTCAATTGTTTATATTCAAAATAGTAAATAATATTTCAATTTGTTGTACATTATAGAAAATGTATCAGAATGATTATATTAATCTTTGGAACACTTATAGAGGAAGGGAAATTATGAGATATATTTTATGCTTTTTTTAAAAGTACATTACTTCAAATTATTAGAGGGGCCGAAAAGTAATCAAAATTTTGTTTGCTGGCGAAAAACATTTATTTATTACAGAAATCCTAAATGTTAATCGACAAAATAATTTCCATCATTTTCTGACGCTTTTTGCCAATGTAAAGGCAATGGTTTGATTCCCTTCTTAAAAAAAGTCCTTTGAGATTTCAGTAAAAAGCTTTAAAATCATCGGCGAAATTTTGAATACTTTTCGGTACCCCTTGTAAACACTTACAACTGTGTAGGATACAGTTAACGGCAATATCTATGAGATATAAAATGGAGGAAACTGGCGAATCCATAAATCACCAAGTTTGCAAAGTTTCAAACTTTTAAATTCTCAAGACATTTAATTTCTACGTTTTCAAGTTTAGAGAACTTTTACATTTTCAAATTTCAAAATCTCCAAACTATCATAATTTTAAATCTATACATTTCTGACTTTTTGAATGGCAAATACTTTAAGATATCAAATTTTCGTGTTTAGAAATTTCTAAAATTTTTAATCATAATATTCTCAAAATACTAAGTACCTACTTATTCAAATACTCAAATTCTCAGATTCGGGAATATCTTAACTTTTAGGAAGGTCCAAGTTCCGAAATTCCTAAATTCCCATATTCCCAAAGTCCTAAGTTGCAAATCCCCCAATTCCCCAATTCCCCAATTCCCAAATTCCCAAGTTCCCAGTTCCTAAGTTCCCAAATTCTCAAATTCCCAAATTCCTAAATTTCCAAATTCATAGATTCCTAAACCTCAATATTTCTACATTTCTAAATTCCTGAATTCCTAAATTTACAAATTTTCAAACTCGAATTCTCAAATGCGGAACCTCCCATATTTGCAAACAATTAAACTCTTAAGTTTCCGAATCTTACTATCAAACACCCAATCTTTCAAAACTTCAAATTTTAAAAGCTGCGAATACTTAAGAAAAATTGGATTTTAAAATACAACTTCCTATTAAAGTATACAATACTCGCAAATGTATCTATAATTGATTGCAAACGATATACATATTTTAATTTCACTATATCAAATGTATAATACATACATAATAATAATTACTGATCTCCATCAATAAATTATAAGTACTGATTTGAGAAACATATGTATCACATATTTATTTTTACGAATATAAATACAAGCATATATATACAATAATATACGTACAATATTCGTGTGTTAAATTTATATTTACAATATATGAATGTGTAGTTAATTTAATAGCTGTACGTTTTACCACGGTCAAATTCAGTAATTCCCTCTCTATTCGCATTAACGACTATATCAATGTATTATCAAATATCAACAAGGTATCGATAGGATATTGACAATCAATAATCACGTCTCTAATCTGCGCAATGTCACTTATCTTAATTGAGTACGCTGGGATCCTTAAAATAAGAATTTCTTACAAATATTTTATAGTACTCTTTATGATACTGTTCGTTGCATTTTAATTTTTATTATTTTCAGTCGATATAATTTCAATTAGAAATTTTCTAAAACATATCTTCCACTTTTGAATGGTTTATGACAACTGTTTTTCATTGGATGTTTTTGTAGAATATATTTTCAACCGTCCTGTATGCATACAGTATACTGGTCACGCTTAACATTTGTCATTAACTTATTTTCTTTTTTTTTTTACTTAAGGTCATATACACCTTCTTAGGTTATTAGTGACCACATTTGATTTGGGACTGTGTCATAATCCTATTGGTATCACATTTGATAATAGAGACCGATATCTACCAAAAATGTTAGAATTTTCCTGCACAAATTTACATTTTGTAGCATACTTGTTACGTTTAATATGTTATATTGCGTCCTTTTAACCAGTTAACTGTGGCGATCTTTTTGCAAAGCGCGCACCAGTGTGTGTCGCGATAATCAAGCGATGACGAGTTAGCTCTCAAGAATTTATGAATCCATCTCAAATCATTTACACTTTTTATTTGTTTATTTCGTGTTGACCTCTAAACATTTTAAACATATTACAATTTGCGAATATAATTTATTTTTCGCCAAAATTACAACTTAAATATTAAAATTGTAACAAAATTTTGCGCATGACGAATATAGTCGTCATGACACAAAATTCTGCCGCATCTCCATGATGGATATAGTCGTCAAACACACTTAACTAGTTAACCCGGTATTTAGGGTACTGAATTACGATGTGGTCAATGGAAAGTGCATTGCACGCATCACAGATCGTTGATTTGATTTAGTAATAAGAAATGAATGTGTTAATTTGGTGTGGCCAATTTTTAATCTAGTTATTATTACTTGATCTTTTCGATTCATAAAGATTGCCGGGCTAATATCGTATATATTATCACGAATTTTATGCAAAGCTGTAGGTGATGAAGTTTTTCAAACTGTATTCCAAAGTTCTTTTACGGCTTTGATGAGGTGTTTTTGAAGGTCTTGGTAGGGCACATGTATCAGAAGCGTTTCGGACTTTTATTTCTATAAAAATACTTGAAAATTATTTTAATGTTAAGAAACAAATCCGAATGAAGCACAAGTATTATTAAACTTTTAACCTCTTAACCTAAAATTTTTTTAAACAGTTGCGTCGTTCGCAGCTCACTAATTATTGCTACAGCGCAGCGTGAAGACAAATAAAGAAAATTGAAAAGTTAGGCACGTTTTGTATTCAACGATCCTTAATTTTGAAAACTGTAATTATAATTGAACCCAACATTCATTTGCAATGAAAATAAGTCTGGTTCATCACATGTGAATTGTAAGTTGCGTCACGAGTGTAATATTGTAATGCAAGGGGTTAAACTTGTGCCAAAACTCAACGTTACTAAAAATATGAGGCAAAGTACACATATGTATAAAATACTAAAAATATAAAAAGTGTTAGAAAATTCCCAATGACCCACCCCAATAAAACAGGGACGACGGGCACATGGCCGTCTTACGACGACCACAACGGGGTAGAGGGCTGACGCTGTGACGTCCGGGCCATAAAACAACCCTGGGGCCTCAAGTTTCGCGGGGACTAGGAAACCTCGCGTAACGGGAAGAGGGCATTCGTCTACAGACCTTGAAAAGGCATCCTTCTCTTGAGGACATTACTTCGCCCACGGAATCAGCATATAAAATATATAGTATTTTTGAAATCGAACTCAGCTAGCGTGTCAAGCATTTTTCTACCTCGTCTTACAAAAGTGAACTGTGATTATAAAAGAGCATAAAATTTTAAACAAGAAAGTTTTATGTTGCATTCATCAAAGAGATAAAACATCTCCAATTCTTTGAGCGGAAAAGTTTTCGAAAAATTGTCCGCTTAAACTTTAATGGATTAAACTATTTGAAATAATATGTTTCTGAAACTTACAAACTTTCATTTCCAATATTTTTTCCAATATTTTTTCTTTCGACTGACAGACTTTATTTACACATTTTTCTTTCCCATAAGACGAATTCGAATACTACGCGTAAATTGTGGGACGGTGATAACACCTTTTTTTATCTTTATTTCTCTTATTCTTGCATATAGAATTGGTAAAATTTGACGGCAAAAAATTTGAATATCCTGAAAAGTATATCGTTTAACCTTCTGTTAAACCTAGAAAGTAAATCATGTAACCTTCTGTTAAATCTAGAAAGTAAATCATTTAACCTTCACAGAAAATTGTCTTCAAATAAGATAACAAAAAATCCTCAAATAAAATTCAAATAAAATCAAAAAATTGATAGTGACACTAAAACTTTGTTAGCTTTGCTTTCGACGGTACGTGTTCGTAGAAGGCTGTTGGTTATTCGAGCAATTTGCGTTCCCAGTCAGTTAGTTTATTGGAGATTAAAGGAAAAGGAAAACAAACAGAAGCAAACCGCTAATTCGAGCTCTTCGTTTTTGTCAAAGATTCAAATAAAAATAAATTCTCGGTACAAACCACATCGGCGTGGAAAAACGCGGTATATTTTTATAATCAATGGTATATTCTAAATGGGACATTCTTTGTTAACGAAGGAAAGGGTTAAAGTTAACATACCAGCAGAGAGCTGTAGAAAAGTTTCGAATATGCATGGCTGTGCAATTCATACGATCCCTGGAGGCGACAAAGTTGAATGGATAAAAAAGCGAGCGTAAAATGAAAGAAAAAACGAACGACGAAAAAGACAGGAAGAAAAGACAAAAGTATGTTTCACACGAGGCCGTCGACCATCCATTTTCATTCGTCTACCAAAGGACCGAAACTTTCTAAATCTCTGCAAGAAGTAGAAGACAATCTTAGCTAACGGTATGATCATTTATTTAGTATGCGATTTAATGCAATGCGGATGATTTATAAAGTTGCACAGATTGTGTAGGTTTGTAGATTACGATAAATAGGTCTATGAATACAATACCGAGCGTGGTAGGCTTTTTTAAAGATGGCAATGAAGAATCCATTACTCGGTTTTAATGTGTTCGCTATTGATTAAACTTCGCGAACATTTTCTGATTAAATAATATTTTCTTTGCAAATATTTATTGAAATTGATTCATAGTATCATGTCTGTACGTAGATTGATTAAAAATATTTTAAGATATTTTAATTGTTTGAGTTTTTGTTGGAAATCAGTCAATGACGGCCGAATATTCAATTTAAATAAAGCGCCAGTTTACTTTCTTTTGTTTTCAAGATTACCAATTTTTACTTTTACGTTGTTTGTGTTACCCATTATATTCGCCCGCATTCATTACGAAAAGTATTACGCAGTAAAGAGCATGTGCTTCCTTTTATTACATAATTTCATTTTGTGTATTATTCTTATTTCTTATTTAATAAAGTGCGTGTTGGCCGACCACAGTTACACATATTTTATTGAGACTGTCCCTAAATAAAAATTACAACAGTTTTGTTGTTCAATGTTCAGACGTTTCATTAGGCATAGTTGATACACAATGAATTTTTGTAGTTTGTGCGTTAATTTATTTGAATATTGTTAATTTAGAGAAGCTTGGAGTAACTTCTTTATTCCAAGAGCATAATGTTCGTGTTATATTTTATATTGCGGAAATATTTCAATGGAAAAATTTTTATATCAACAATATTTATTGAATTTAAATAATTTAGAAATATGAAAGGACGGAAATTATCGAAGGTAAATTTTAAAATTCATAGAACCCCAAATTTTAATTGAGAATATCTCAAATTGTAGTTTGGAAATTTTTTAAACTAAGTAATTGCAAAATTTGTATATTTACAAACTCCTTAATTATGGAACTTAAAATTGAATTTAAAATTGAAAATTTAAATTGGAAAAAATTTTTAAATTTGGTAGATTCGAAATTTGAGAAATTGAAATTCTGAAGATTCGGAAATATAGATATTTAAAGATCTGGAGATTAGGGAATTTGAGAGTTGGGATAATTTGAAGTTTGGAAATTTAGAAATTTAAAAATGTGGAAATTAAGGAATTTAGGAATTTGGAAATTTAGAAACTCGGAAATTCAGAAATTCAGAAACTCAGAAATTTAGAAATTTAAAAATTTAGAAATTCAACAAAACTGAAAAAACTACGACACATTGCACATTACAAACTGTTATATAAGTAACTAATGTCAGCAACATTCTAAAATACTACCATAAATTCTAATAAACATAAACAATCCCATCACATTTATTCCATTTTGCAGAAAACGAGCTTCAATTAAAATAAATTTGCTCCAACATTTCAGATAATTAGTGAATGAGCACTTCATTTCAATTATCTACAACAGTGAATTCATTACGATAATGTCCATAAAGTTTAAAACTAGATTTATTTGTAAGCTCGTATGTACAGTTTCATAGAAATAGTTCTTACTATATAAATGAATATATGTACATATAGCGTCCCTGATAATTTAATAGCCGAACGACGAAACCAATTAAAATAATGAATTTTAGTTTCCTTAATTTAAATTACTGAAGTTATTACAAAAGCTTCTAGACTTTAATCAATCAATTATATATTACCATTATAATATTTTAACATTTATTACAAGTATATTCGACTTCTGCATTTCAAATTTATTAATTTATTAATAATGTTTAATTTCGAGTTGACACGCTGTGATATGCTATTAAAGTAAAATTTATGTAATTATTCATGTATTTGTTATAAATATTTGATCAATACTAATGATACTTTATGTTCACCAGATGACTGTATCGATGTTTCGGATAATAATATGTTAATGTGGCAATTTATTCCGATTGGAGATTTTCGAACTTCATGAGTTTAAATTTCTGTAGTTCTAAATTTTCATCAATATAGGTAGAATTTGGAAATTCACAAATTTTTAAATGTTGATATTTCAAGATTTGGGAATATGAAAATTTGAAAAATTAGAAATTTGGGGATTTAGAAATTTACAAAATTCAAAAATTTTTAAATTTGACAAATATTTAAATTTTGATTAATATAGGTAGAATTTGGGAATTTAGATATTTACAAATTTTTAATGTTGGCATTTCAAGAGTTAAGAATTTAGAAATCTAAGAATTCAGAAAAATCAGAGATTTTCAAATTTGAAAACATTTTAAAGATCCAAAATTTAGGAATTTAAAAATTTTGAAAATAAAAAATTTAAAAATTTGTAAAATTAAAGTATTGATAATAAAGAAATTAAAAAATTTTTAAATATGGGAATATGGAAATTTGAAAATCTAAAAATTCAAAAGTTTATGTATTTGAAAATCCATCGATTAGCTCTCCAGCTATTTGTCTTAACAATATCATCGATATATCAAATTATAGATAAAATTTCGATATCTTGCAATCTAAATAGTGAAATCTAATTTTTCCACAAATACATACTGTGTCTTCAATTCAATTCTCCGTGAACACATATAATATACATGAAAATTCGAATGCACTGTGACCGCGACTACGCAGTTCAATTTCATGAAACTAAACTATTGTGAAGGCCAAAGAAAGCACATGTATCGTTTGATAACCCGGAAATACGGTAATTCAAGCCATGCAGTGAAATAATCATTATCCATCGATAAGGGCCATCAACGATATCGGATTATCGTTAGTACTGAACGAACGATATCAAAATGAAATTTAATTCGTACATTCAACGCGTCCATCGACCAACTACGAATATATAATATAATGCGACCATATTTCACAGGTGTAACTTATACGTTATTAACATTAATCTACGGAAACCACTAATTGAAAATCCAACTGTCATTATTAATAATGACGGTACAAAACAACTCGTATTTCGTTAAATTTCGATGTTTCAGCAAATCACACGAATATGTCCCAATGATCAGTTAACGATCACACTGAGGTATGAAAGGATCCCAGCTAATTTAACTTCCATTTTAGCCGCTTTATATCCCAAAAATCTGAATAAGTACTTTTTTTGAAACATCGGGATTTTGACAATTTTATTCCTCATACAGTTATATCTCAAGAGAGTTCAACTACAATTTTAGCTCTTTATATTAAAATCGAATGAAATTTGGAATTTTTCTGTGAGACCGTCATTTTTCCAATTTTTTCACGTTTCTGATCTTTTTTCATATTCAACGTTTAAATTTACTGAAATCAGCTATGAAATATGTTGAAACCGCTTGCAGGGATTATTTATAATTTGTTTTCATGTGAAAATAACCAGTTGCTTTTTTGTAAAAAGCAGTCTTAGCGGCTGGGCTCTTGAACGTTCCAATGTGCCATAGAGGTAAAGTGTAGCCGTTAAGGATTAATAATCATCAATAACTATTTTTCGCAATATTATTTAATATTGCATTTAAAAATTTATTCACTCTAAAATGTGGGGAACAATATCCAATAATTAATTAATGTTGTACCCAAAAATCTGCATAATACTAACAGAAAATGACTATTTTCAAATGATCATATTATGTCCAGAAATAGTATCACATAAAATGAAATTTCATTGAAAAATAATGATATCTCGTGTAAAAATTGCGAAACCTCTTCTCAAGTATAATGTTGCTTTTCTATCATTCTTAGAAGACACTACAAAAGAAAAAGATAGCATTGTTCATAAGACCAAACTAGCTGAAAATGAAATGAGTTTCTAATTCAAGGTTTTAATTGTACTGAAATCAACTGTGAAGTATGCTATATCAACTTTCAAGAATCATTTATAATATTTTCTCAAGTTAAAATAACGCGGAGCTTCTTTGTATTTTTAGTATGTTTAGTTGCAAGGGTCTTAACTCTTTGCACTCCAAGGTAATTTGACTGTTTGCAAACAGCGACTTCAAAACTTACTAATATAAAAGTTAAATGAATTCTTATCAGGCTATTATTTCTCTACTAATAATTTCAATATTGTTTGCTTTACTATGTTTTTGCATCACACATGTCATATTATAAAATCAGTTAAAATATGCTTATTTCAAATTATTATATTAAATAAAATGATGAGTGAGAGTTACGTCTGGAGTACAAGGGGTAAAACATCTCAGTGTGGTGAGTATGCTATATTGATAAAAAATTAAAATTATAAACACATCTATAACACTAAAAATTCTACATTCAAATAAAATAACATGAATCATTTCTCAAAAAAGTTTCAAATTATTTAAAACCACAAAATGTTTCATATGATAATTAAACAATAGTCATACTGTCCTAAATATTAAATATATATTAATTTAATTATTTTCATTTAATAAAAAAAATTGAGACGGCAGTATATTCTGGAATGAAGGTATTTTATTCATAACTTCATTTAATTAATCACAATGGCCCTTTTTCTCCTGAATTAATTTTGGCACATGAAACTTTTCACTGACAACTTTTTACGAAGTGCCAGCTTTAAGGGCTTTTATTGCTGCACATATATCTTTTTTAGCGTAACCTTTTTCCTTTTCCTTTTTCTTTGACATTCTGAAAAATTTATGTGACTTTGCAATGCAAGGAAAATGATTAAAAGCAAGTATATTATAAAATTGTAAGTTATGTTGATATTATGACGAGTTTAAAAATAAGCAGGTTTATATTTCCATACATATAGTTATTATTAACATAAATTTATAGAATGAAAAACATGATTATTGTAATACAGTAAATATTATCGATGTAATAAATTCATTAATGTTGATTCGTTTAATAATTCGGTCTCGCGTGTAATCGAGTTTGTCTCAATGGTGTTTAATGGTTAGGTCATGATATCACGTAATAATGGAACGACACAATATTTACATATTTAAACATAATTATTTTGGATTCTCTATTATTTAAAAAATCTAAAATAACTTCACTATTCAAAAAAATATATAATATTAATCAATTATAACTCAAAATAAATATTTTCTCGCTTATTTGAGTCATCACGAAACGAGTTTATTGAATCTTGAAAGTTTCTGCAATAATATTTTTGCATGGTATAAGTATTAAATTACACAAAATAATAATACCTGCATATGTAACGATAATACATTTTCTATTATATTTATGTTACTTTAAACGTTCAGTATAAGCAGAACTGTTATTAACCGAATTATCAGCCAATTGTTAATTACTGAAACTCGTTCGAACGCTAGGACGTTCTTTTCAGATTTTATGGAGTTTCTACGTATCGACGGTTGATATTACTATTGTAATTGTTTTTATACAGGATGTTCAATTTACATTGATCCACTCGGACATGTCACTGTCAATGATAATTTGAAAATACAAATTTTTTAAACAAAATGTAGATTTCTTCTTCGTGGATGTAAAAATATGAAAGACAACTTTTTAAAAATAAAATTATGTATTTTTTAACATCCCATTTGATGTAGTTATTTTCTGTACAAAAATATTAAGTCACTTATAACGAAGAAACGTTAGTTTAGAAGATATTATATTATTATTGCAAAATATCATTTCAACGTAGTTAATATGCATCGAACCTTAGCAAAATAAATACTGAAATGTGAATATTACTACTTATATCAGTCTCAGTACAAATATAACTGATGTCGTAATTGTTAATGATAAATGTTTAAAATTCAGTAAATTTTATGTACTAACCCTTTGTTTTATTGTATTATATGGCAAATATGCTATACAAAATAACACACTACAATATTGTTGTGGTTTTACAATATAAATGAATTGTCTTCATAATGAATAAAATTATCGAAATCGTTTCTTTTGAATTCACAAACTTTTGTTATGTCCTTTCAAAATGCAAATATGCAGTTTCCTATAACATTCCTAAATAAATTTGTTTACATTGAGATCACTTACATATTGTTATTCTGTAATTGTTACGGATAGAACTGGCCAATTGAGGCATTTCAGAGCATGGAATGAAAATTTAAAGATAAACATAAGATTTAATGAATTTAGCGGGGTTTTCGGGGACGACTGGTCAAAAGCAGCAGGCATGGCGAGTTTCCATGCCTCGAAGCCCTACGTGCACGGGGAAACCTGTGGCCGTATTCGTCGAACACCATGAGTGTCTCGGCATGAAAAACACCATCGTAGCACCGGGGGTAACCAATCCGCCCGGGAGTGGTGGTGCTCACCAAAACACCGAGGGCCACTCCGCTCGGGAGAGGTGAGAACCCGGGCGGGGGCGAGCTTGCTTGCCCTGCGCTCCGGCTAGCTGTCTGCGGGATCGGTCGTACTCGAAGACGATAGATAATTAATTTTTCTAAGAAATGTACACGTGCGTGGTGCACGTGGCAATGGCACGTGGCAATGGCACGTGGCAAAAGTGGCACGTGGCATATGCTCTGAAATTCTGAGAAAAATGCCAATTAAAAGTATTTGATCCACCGCGAAATGCCGGCGAACCCAGGTGCGTACTTCGGCAGAAAAGAAAGACACTCCTCGGCGACGTCTCCTGATGCGTAATTTTTGAGAAACGAGTACAAAGGCGCGGACCGCTCCGTTTGACGGCGGGTACCGGCAAGTGCCGGCGCGACATCGGTATCGGCGCGCGGCGTGGCGGCGCGGCGACTCGGCCGCAAAGGGCGGGCGGCATCGCAAGGATCGGTCGTAGAGGGATGACCGCGAAGCCAAGGTCGACGGAGGGCACGTGGCAGATTTCGAAGAAATCGGGTGGTTGCTAGGAGACGTCGTAGGGGAGTGAAACGTATAAAATAAGCGAGGGCACCGGGCCCGCACTTCACTTCGATTCATTCTCTTATATTTGTTGCTACGCGCTTCTTTCTTTATATTTGTTGTTACGAGGCTTCACTTATAACTTGTCACTACGGGACATACTTGTTGTCATTACGGACTTTACTTGTATTTTGCAAAGACTTTCGTTGCGGGATCAAGTATTTCGGCTTTGATTGTAATATTGATGTCACTCGCAGACTAAATTATAATACGTGTGTTATATAATAATTGAAATAAACTGTGCGTATTCACCGTCGAAAAATTGAGTTGTTCTGATACAATTTTTGGTGCCGAAACCCGGGACACTTTGACCGGACAGACGGTGTTTGACGCGATATCGTGACTTGTGTGGAAGTGCGAGTGACACACAAAGTGGACTTTACTCGAGACAATGGTACGAGGAAAACGAGCAGCAGCCCAACAGTCAGGGAAGCAGCCAGCGGCCAAGCGGGGCAGACCAGCGAAGGCGAGAGCATTGGCAGATCCAGGACCAGGACCGGCAACCATGGAGGACAAAGATTCTGCGGGGCCTTCCAGGGCACCGTCTCCCATCCTACCTGTCATCCGACAGGGGCGTCGGGCAACAAGGACCACTGGGAACCAGCGGCAGCAGGAGCTGCCAGGAGGCAGCGGTCACGGAGCGGGATGGCAGCAGCGACCCACGGAGGCGAGCATCCCATCCGCAGCCGACGAGGACACGGACTTCTCCGACGAGGCGGAGGAAATCCAGGGCAGCGAGGACGACAGGGCAACGCATCAGCCATGGAGCAACAGCACCGCGTTACCAGTAAGGCGTCAGCGAAACGTGAGTGAGCAATCCCTTATTGACCCGGCTGATCGACTATCCGCGGCTATCGAACGTACGTTAGCGGCGGTACGTGAAGCGTCGCTCGCAGGGGAAGGAAGTTCGCGATTAGTAAATCGTCTCACAACCGCGAAAGCGTTACCTAGCTTCTCCGGTGATCCCTTAGAGTGGCTACACTTTAAGGAGGCATATATATTGTCATCCGAATCGGGCGGATACTCGGACCGCGAAAACATTGCACGATTGTTCGATGCCCTAAAGGGCGAGGCACGCGACGTGGTTAAAACTTTGCTCGCGAGCAGCCGCGACGCGGACACAATAATAAAGACGTTAGAGTTACATTTCGGGAATAAACGGGCCGCTGCCGAGAAAATCGTCGCGGAGTTAAAGACATTACCGGAGATAGATTCGGGGAGAATTTCGCTCGTACAATTCGCGACGAAGTTACGCAGTGCAGTGGTAGCGTTTAAAACGTTTAGGTTGTTGGGGTACCTGCACAGCCCCGAACTAGTAAAATCCGTGGGACATAAGATACCGATAGCATTGCGATATGCATATAACCGGTACGCCGTAAGCGTTAGAGAAGAGAAATCGGAACTCGAGAAACTCGCGGATTTCATATACGCGGAAGCCGAATTAGCTACGGAAGCTGGGATTTTTGATATCGATTTCACGACGGAACGACCGACACAAAGGGTAGATCGCGGCGCGTTCGGTGGATCGCGGCGGCCGTCGGCGAAAACGGCTGTGGTATGCGTAGCAGAACGGCGAGATAGGCGCGTAGAAACAAACGCGACGGAAACTCGTAAATGCGCGTTTTGCAAAAAAGAAAATCATCCGTCGCCGAAATGCCTCTTCTTCGCCCGTGAGCCCGTGAGTAAGCGCTGGGATCTCGTGAAAAAGTACAACCTATGTTTCGGGTGTTTGAGGCCCGGTCATTCAAGAAACGATTGCAAGAGTGAGATGTGTAAGGTCTGCAAGAGGCAGCATCACATCCTGTTGCATAAATATGTCGACGCAAATAGTGCGGAAAATGAGGCTCAGCGCGGGGCGATATCCGGGGGAGAGAGTGCGCCGAGCAGGGCATACGTCGCGAGCGACAACAGGTCGGGGGAAAATCGCGGTTCCATAGATAGTTGACTAGACGGGCAAAGCGTATTGCTGAAAATTATAGCGGTACGCGCGGGTGGGCCGAAGCGAACAATAGATACATTCGCGTTACTAGACGAGGGTTCCACGGTCACCCTGATAGACGATAGACTGGCACGAGACCTAGGGGTAAAGGGTTCGCAAATAGACGTGTCTATAAAAGGAATAGGCGAAGGAGAAATTCGATTAGAGAACAGCAAAAAAGTAGATTTTGACGTAGAGGGGATCTTCGGCACACACCGGATCCGCGGAGCGATAACCGTAAAAAATCTGAAGTTTCCCACACAGTCGATCAGCCGGGACATTATTGCGCGGGTACACGGTGCCGCCAAAGACGTGGAGATCCGACCGTACCACGGAGCACGAGTAGAATTATTAATCGGTCAAGACAATTGGGACCTAATCGTAACACGGGAACTGCGCGAGATAATAGGTACAGATTTGGCGGTTTCGCGCTCCCGTCTTGGATGGACCGTGCATGGGTCCGCAAAATGCTCCTCACACGCGGTATACAAAATAGATGTAAGCGAATACCAATGTACAGGGGAGGCTCTGACTTCTTTAGACGACTTAGTAAAGGGTTATTTCGCGCTAGAATATACCGGAATAAAGGATAGCGTCGCGTGTAAAGGCGAGCAGGATCGCGCGTTGCGGATACTAGAGGAAACTAGTTCGCGTAAGGGAAAAATCTGGGAAACGGGCCTCTTATGGAAGGACGATCACGCGCCGAGCACGAACGGTTTGTCTACTGCGCGGAAAAGGTTAGAATTATTAGAACGAAGGTTAGATCGCGATCCCGAATATGCACGTTTATATTACCAGGAAATGCAGCGCTTTCTGGATCAGGGTTACGCTCAAAGGGTTGAGAACACGTTAGAGAGGGCTAGGACGTGGTATCTACCGCACTTCGGAGTGCGAAACGTGAACAAGCCAAATAAAGTTCGATTAGTTTTCGATGCCGCGGCAAAAACCGGAGGAATAAGTTTGAACGACCAGCTGATGTCAGGTCCGGACCTATTAAAATCGTTGCCGGGAATATTAATTCGGTTTAGACAATACGCGGTCGCGGTGAAGGCGGACATTTCAGATATGTTCCTACGCGTGCAAATTCGGGAAAGCGATCGTGGTGCGCAGAGATTCCTATGGCGAGGAAAAGACAGGAATAGAGAACCGGACATTTACGAGATGTCGACGTTAATCTTCGGCGCCAAATCATCCCCGTGTAGCGCGATCTACGTCAAAGATAAAAATGCGAAAGACTGTAATGAAGCTCACCCGGAGGCAGTTAGAAGTATTATTAATGATAGCTATATGGACGATTTCTTATCGAGTCGAAGAACCGTGCGCGAAGCGGCAGAGCTCGTTCGGGATGTAATCGCGATAAACGCGCGAGCGAATTTCGCCATGCATGGTTGGGCGAGCAACAAGGCGGAGGCTTTGCAAAATTCCGTCGATCACGGGCAACGGTTAGAGCAGGGCGACATGCGGTTAGGCGACCGAGGGGGAGAGAGGGTCCTCGGTTTTTTCTGGGACACACAGACTGACGAACTCAAATTCAATGTCGAGTTAAAGAATATACCGAAAGAAATCCTGCTAGGCGAAAAGAAGCCCACCAAACGAGAGTTCTTACGCGTTATCATGTCGGTTTTCGATCCGCTCGGTATCCTCGCGCCGTTCACGTTAAAGTCAAAAATCATCATGCAGGAAATATGGCGAAGCGGTATAAATTGGGATGACCCACTACGGGAGGAAGATTTTGTCCGTTGGCGCAAGTGGGTGTCCATGATAGACAGGGTAAAAGAATGCCGGATGCCGAGGTGTTACGGGGTAACGGAATCGCGGGAGTCAGAAGCGCAACTCCACGTGTTTTGCGACGCGAGCTTAACGGCTTACGCGGCGGTAGCCTATCTACGGTTCGAAAACAAAAATCAGTCTGAATCCGCGCACGTTTCCTTGATCATGGCCAAAAGTAGAGTCGCGCCGTTAAAACCGTTGACGATACCGCGATTAGAGTTACAGGCGGCCCTGATGGGGACAAGACTCGCGACGTTCGTAGAAAAGGAGCTAGACATTAAAATTAGTAGACGAGTTTTTTGGTCAGATTCGACTACCGTGATTTCGTGGATCAGATCGGAGCCGCGGACGCGTCAAGTATTCGTAGCGAACCGTTTAGGAGAGATCGGGGAAAACACGCGGACGACGGAGTGGCGATGGGTTCCGACCGGTCAGAATCCCGCGGACGACGCGACGCGCTTCGAAAATAGCTCCGAATTTATAAGCCCGCGATGGTTTGAAGGCCCGGAATTTTTGCGACGTCCGGAATCCGAATGGCCGATAGAAAAAACGTTGACCGCGAAAGAGAAGGCGACAATCGACGGATTGGAGCAGCGGAAAGCGTGCGTCTACGTGGCGACGACGGTAAAAGCAGAATTTTCGCTACCGATAAGATTGATGGGTTGGCGCGGTCTTCTCGTCATCGCGCGACGAGTACACGCGATCGTCGGTCGTTGGAAGGGGAAGAACACCGTGAAAGAACCGTTGGAAATAGTTCAGATAGGGGAACAGTATTGGTACCGCGTTATCCAGGAAGAATATTTCGGAGCTGAGATAGTTGCGTTGAGAAACGGCCGTAATATCAACAAGGGAAGTAAAATCGCCGGTTTAAATCCATACGTAGACGAACAGGGAATTTTGAGGGCAAACGGGCGCGTAACGGCAACGGGACTTGAGGGCTTTGACAACCGACCAATCATACTCGAGGGTCGACACCCTGCGACCAAATTACTAATGGCAGAATACCATCGGAAGTTCTATCACGCGAGTAGCGACGCGGTAGTCAACGAATTAAGGCAAAAATACCATATAATCGGTCTTCGACGCGTTTTACGTTCGCTCATAAGTAGGTGTATTGTATGTCGTATACGGCGAGGCAGGCCACAGAACCCGCTGATGTCCGCGCTACCGGTCGGGCGTGTAGCTTTTCGGCAAAGACCCTTTACACACTGTGGGGTCGACTATTTCGGACCATTGATGGTAAAGATCGGGCGGCGAAGAGAGAAACGTTGGGGAGTGTTGTTTACGTGTCTCACGACAAGGGCCATCCACTTAGAGATCGCGCATTCGCTAAGTGCTAGTTCGGCCATAATGGCATTACAAAGACTCGCGGCGCGAAGAGGCACACCGCAGGTGGTCTACAGCGACAATGGGACGAACTTTCGGGGCGCGGATAAGGAGCTGAAAGACGCGACCGTGAGTATGGACCGAGCTAAGATCGAGGAATACGCATTGTCGAAACGTGTGAAGTGGGTTTTCAACCCCCCTGACGCACCGCATATGGGTGGGGCGTGGGAACGATTGATTAGGTCGGTAAAAACCGCGTTAAACGTGATTTTAAGGGAACAAGTACCCTCCGAAGAAGTTCTTTCTACGCTCTTTGCAGAAGCCGAACATTCGGTAAACTCGCGGCCGCTCACGCACGTGTCGTTAGACCCTCGCGATAAAGAGGCACTGACGCCAAATCATTTCCTGATAGGATCGTCCTCGGGTGAGGTTCAGCTAGGTAGATATGATT
The DNA here is from genome assembly GCF_050947335.1 of Megachile rotundata. NCBI lineage: Eukaryota > Metazoa > Arthropoda > Insecta > Hymenoptera > Megachilidae > Megachile > Megachile rotundata. The sequence goes on along the minus strand of NC_134991.1, from coordinate 4,785,663 downwards.
TTCAAAATGTATGTTTGCGAAAACAGTGGCGAACAGCGCAGAGTTTCGCGGAGGCGTTTTGGAAACGATGGTTGCGCGAATATTTACCTACGCTCGTACCGCGAAAGAAATGGACCGAAAAGGAAAATCCCTTAGAAGTAGGCGATATAGTGTTGATCGTAGATTTACAAGCACCGCGAAATAGTTGGCGAAAAGGGACCGTTACACGAGTATTTCCCGGTGTAGATAAAGAAGTCAGAGTGGCCGAGGTGCGCACACGAACGGGTGATTTTATACGTCCGACACGAAAACTAATAAAACTACTAGGAATAAATGAGGTACAAAATTAAATGAATTTTGTACGAGGGGGAGGATTGTTACGGATAGAACTGGCCAATTGAGGCATTTCAGAGCATGGAATGAAAATTTAAAGATAAACATAAGATTTAATGAATTTAGCGGGGTTTTCGGGGACGACTGGTCAAAAGCAGCAGGCATGGCGAGTTTCCATGCCTCGAAGCCCTACGTGCACGGGGAAACCTGTGGCCGTATTCGTCGAACACCATGAGTGTCTCGGCATGAAAAACACCATCGTAGCACCGGGGGTAACCAATCCGCCCGGGAGTGGTGGTGCTCACCAAAACACCGAGGGCCACTCCGCTCGGGAGAGGTGAGAACCCGGGCGGGGGCGAGCTTGCTTGCCCTGCGCTCCGGCTAGCTGTCTGCGGGATCGGTCGTACTCGAAGACGATAGATAATTAATTTTTCTAAGAAATGTACACGTGCGTGGTGCACGTGGCAATGGCACGTGGCAATGGCACGTGGCAAAAGTGGCACGTGGCATATGCTCTGAAATTCTGAGAAAAATGCCAATTAAAAGTATTTGATCCACCGCGAAATGCCGGCGAACCCAGGTGCGTACTTCGGCAGAAAAGAAAGACACTCCTCGGCGACGTCTCCTGATGCGTAATTTTTGAGAAACGAGTACAAAGGCGCGGACCGCTCCGTTTGACGGCGGGTACCGGCAAGTGCCGGCGCGACATCGGTATCGGCGCGCGGCGTGGCGGCGCGGCGACTCGGCCGCAAAGGGCGGGCGGCATCGCAAGGATCGGTCGTAGAGGGATGACCGCGAAGCCAAGGTCGACGGAGGGCACGTGGCAGATTTCGAAGAAATCGGGTGGTTGCTAGGAGACGTCGTAGGGGAGTGAAACGTATAAAATAAGCGAGGGCACCGGGCCCGCACTTCACTTCGATTCATTCTCTTATATTTGTTGCTACGCGCTTCTTTCTTTATATTTGTTGTTACGAGGCTTCACTTATAACTTGTCACTACGGGACATACTTGTTGTCATTACGGACTTTACTTGTATTTTGCAAAGACTTTCGTTGCGGGATCAAGTATTTCGGCTTTGATTGTAATATTGATGTCACTCGCAGACTAAATTATAATACGTGTGTTATATAATAATTGAAATAAACTGTGCGTATTCACCGTCGAAAAATTGAGTTGTTCTGATACAGTAATTATTATTACTTGTGAAAATTCCAAAATGTATTTCTTTTTATCCAGCAACAAGGGATCAATATCATATTGTTTGTTAATCAAGTTAGTTAATATACTTCTTTCTATATAATAGTCATATTACAAAAAAAATATATGACAGTATTATAATATTCTGTGTTTCATTCCTATCTAAAAGACACTTGTACCTTGTATCAAAATTCTATAACTTTGATTATAATGGTATACTTTCATGGAAAGGTTGAGAATCACTGATGTAAACTATTGATCATATGTATGGAGACCCGTAATAACATGATCTATCAACATGCAAAGGCTGATTAGAATCTGAACACGACACTTGGAGTGATTTTCTCGTTACTTTAAATACAGAAACGAAACTGATAATGAGATAGTCCAGTTGTAAAATCATTAAAAGTGTCATTATATTAAAACAAATTTGAACAAAGATCGTGTTGTATCCATAATTTGTTATTTTGATGCTATAAAATATTTTAGTATTTTAGAAAATATTAAATTTTAGAAGCATTTTTAAAGAACAATGGAAATATACAACACGTTTAAGGAAGGACAGTACATCTAAGGTAATTCAGTTGTAAAAACATTAAAGGTGTCTTTCTGTTGTAAAAAGTTAGAACAAAAATCATATTGTTTCTACACTTTATTATAATTTATCTTGAAATACTTTATTGTATCCTGAATGATTTTGATATTACTATGGAAGAATATACAGGATATTTTAGTAAAAACAGTATACACATATAAAATAGTTTAGTCATAAAAACATTAAAGGTGTCAATGCAGTGTAACAAGTTGGAACAATAACTGTGTTGTTCCTAAAATTTTGTAATAATTTAGTCTTGAAATATTTGACCGTAATTTGAAACATTCTTAAAAAATTGTGGACGAAATATAGGTGATGTTTCAGGAATAGCAGTATACATATATTTTGGAAAATAGCAGCGTGGAGAATGTAAAAATTTGCATATAAACATGTATCCAATTATCAAGGTGTATAAAGCTAGTACGAATTTTATGTATAAAAGTATTATCTATAAAGTTGTATCAATTATCAATTTAATACATTTCGTATTTCCCCATTTCCCAAATTCCCAAATTCTCAAATCCCCGAATTTCCAAATTCCCAAGTTCCAAAGTTTCGAAAGTCCTAAATTCCCAAATTCTCCACTTACCTATTTCCCAAATCCCCGAATTTCCAAATTTCAAAAATTCCAAATTTCTAAATTTCCAAGTTCCCCAATTGCCAAATTCCCAATTTCGCAAATTCCCAAATTCCCAAATTCCCAAAAGATCTAAATTCAGAAATTCCTAAATCCTTAAATTTCTAATATTCAAAGTTATACCAATTATTAAGTTAATATATTTCGTATTTAGGAAAACTAATACACGTTTTGCCTATGTAAAATTCTCTCTAATACAAAATTAAAGAAAAGTAATATGTATATATTCCACCTGTATTATCTATGAAATTCTCCACAAAGCGCAATTTATAAGGAAAAATACATTTACTGGCTGTGTTATTTATATAATCATCCTCAATATTAAACGTATCAAGAAAAAACAACTAATTAAGTATATTTATTAAATGCTTAAATGACATAAGACACAAGACAAAATAATTGTTCAGAAATTCCATAAACGCCTTCAATACACTTTTTAACTCTTTTCGCAACATTGCATGTCGCTCTTCTAAAATTATCTTTGCATTCTTTTACAGAATGCACACTATTCATAATACGAGCGACCAATTCATTTCCCGCGTTTATTTTTACTTTATACACCGCGCTTTTCAGCTTGCAGACAAAAATCTGAAGAGTTCAGCTGTGGAGACCTTGGTGGCTAATGGATGTACTGGTTATATTGCTCCACACACACTGATAATCGAACACCTGTTTATGTAATAATTTTAATAGTCTGCTACTTCCTAAGGTATTTATGAAACACTACGTACACATAAAAAACTTGTTCTAGCAATATATAAAAACTTCCATTTCATCGTACTAGTTATTTGAAATATTTGATAAAGTATTCAACATGTTTCGCATCGTCAACCTTGAACAAAATGTTATACGAGAGTAGTGATATCTCTCGATGTATCTTAGATCTTAAATACCATAGCAAGAGGATTGGACCTCGATCCAAGTTTCTATCGATACGATAATACACCTTCTTTAGTTTCTCCAGACACTTACAGGTTCAAATCAATAGGTTTCCGTAGCAACAATAACACCCAAGGAGTCGTCAGATCCTATCGAGTATTTTTAATTTATTATTATGCACATTTGGTTGCCAGAGCCTTCAAGCTTCGTAGTAAAGTCCTTTATTTGTAGTTTCCTGTTCATGTCGAGGCTTGGTTTTATTACTACGGTCACTTTTTAGGGATTAGACCCACCGTATACGTCGGTTTTTCATTTCCATTCGAATTTGTGTTCCCAAAAGAAATCAGGAATTGTTTCTCTCAACCTTGTTCGTAAAAATTGTACACCTGCACCGAGCCTTCATCTTGTGAAAAGAGCAATCGAAAAGACACGAAGTTGTTTGCTTCGGAACAACAAGCAGTAGTTTAGTTTGGATGACCATTAAAAATAAATAGAAAGCACATATTAGTGTTATATAATTATTTTACTGTTTACTCATAAATAATAAAACTTCAAACGACATGAAGCTTCCGCGTCGTTTAATCATCGGTGAATATTGCCGACGCTGCGACGCATATATAATCAATCTGCATTTATAATTTGTGTGACAATGTAATGGATAAAACACACATTTATCACTTTATATCTCGATTATTTATTCAATATAAAACAATTATTGGAACGACGAGGAACATATACGAAGTTGCTAGATACTAATATTGTTATCCTAATTGTGTATAAATTATTTTATAATAATAATGAAAGTTATTATAGTTATTTCGTTGATGAGTATTTTCGCTGAAAATATGAATTCCTTTTATTGCAGTCTTTTGACTGAAAAATAGCACAATATTTTGATTAAGAAACTCAAGACTTCAACCTTGTGGTCCAATTGAACGCATTACTCAGTCGCATTAACTCAATTCTAAGAATTCTATTAAGCAAAGAAATATCGAAAGCAGTAATATATGTACGTATCTTCTGCTTTAAGACAGTGTTAACCTAACCTGGCCCTGCATAGACAATCTAGGTCGTCCACGAGCGAAATTTGAATTTCCTCCAAATTTTTACTTTTATTACAAAAAGGTTTCAACAGTTAATGCTGCGAAGAATTTTGGAACACTGTATGGACTTTAATAACAATCTCGATATTTTTTCAGGTTTTTAAAAACGTGAAAAGATAAAACAACATAAATGTCCCAATTGCCTGCAGAGTATAAAACAGTGTTGGTGAATGAAGTTAATTCCTGATATTTGGATTAGTGAAATGGCACTGATAATAAAATACGCATTTTCCGTTTCAGTATGTTTTCAGCTATTCAATTCATGGTATTTTGTTTGATGAAATAACACTGCTGGTAGCAAAACAAGAAATAAAGCAAAATAAAAATGGGACAGATTTAATAATTCGAAAGCAATTCGAAGAAACGAGACAAATAAATGTTTCGCTGTAAAATGACATATTTAAAAAAAAATAAAAGTAAGCAATAATGAATGTTAAGGTTTAAAAGTTTTCAAATGAATAAATTTTCAAAAGAAACATTTAAACTTTTGTATTTAATATTATTGAATTATTGAACTTTTTAAGTTCTTTACATATTTAAAAAATGAAAAATTCTCGAATTTAAAAATTTGCAGACTCTTGGATTAAAAATTACTTTTTAACTTTGAAGTTCTCTAAACTATTAAATTTATAAATATTCAAGTTGTATGATTTAAAAGTTTGCAGATTTTTTAATTTAACAATGTAGTCTGAAACTTAGAAATATAGAAACCTTGAATTTTCAAATGTAGACATATTTTAACCTCAAATTTCTAAATTTTTTAGATTTACAAATCTTCAAACTTCTGAACTGTTAAATTAATGAATTTGCAAATTTATGATTTACAGATATATAGATTAATAGATTAATAAATTTGTAGATTTATAGATTTACAGATTTACAGATTTACAGATTTACAGATTTACAGATTTACAGATTTTCAGATTTACAGTTTTGCAAATTTACAGGTTTACAGATTTATAAATTTGCAAATTTTTATACTTATAAATTTGTAAATTTACAAATTTTGAGATTTACAGTGAAAAAATTTTAAAAATTAGAAATTCATGCATTTTGAGATTTACACATTTTTAAAGTAAAAAATTAAAAGATTTCAAGTTTGTAAATTTCCTCGCTGTTAGATGCGTGTCAATAAAATGCATAATGCATAATGCTCATACAACTCGCAACGATATAACGTTTAATCAACCAAGACATGACATAAAGTGTTGCAATATAAAAGCTAAGTCTGCACCAACAATCTTTTACAATAACTGTTCTGCAGACTCCTATACAACTTCTCAAGTAAAACAAATAGCAAAAATAAAAATTATATTTTGACTCGTTGATCAATACCACAATGCCAAACTAATCAAATCACCGTTTTACAAGTTTCTTATTTTAAATTACAAAATTAAGATACTTTCCTTGAAATCTCCGTTGTGTTTTGTCAAGATTGAGTCAAGGAATTGTGTATAATACTTTATATTTTACCCTTTATTTATTTTTTAATTTCAAGATGTACATTACGTGCCAGTAGATTTATCGTTGATGTTACATTTTCATCAACCCAGCATCCTTCGCACGAGAGTTAGGAATACAAGGCAACATTTTTATAGGATAAAACAAAGAACGAAGCAGGGGCGCGAAATAAATCTACTGAGTTGGTAAATTTGAAATCCGAAGACGAACGTTGCATTATGAAATGACAACAAAGAAGCCAGGAAAAATATCTGGCCAGTTGCCAATATTGGCTCGGGTAATTCAATCGTGACTCTTTCTCCTGTGCTTCTTTTTGAAACAAACGGGGTGTATTGAATTATGAATTATATCAGAGAGTAATAACGAGGAAAATCAACACGTGAGGCTGCCGTTATGAAACATCATCCAATGAAAAAGTTTTCAGTATCCACGAGTTGGAGCTCGTAACAGTAAAATTCAAGTGCACGGAGAAACAATAAGCATGAACCAGTACACTTTGCGGACCGTAAACTTTTATTCGCATTCAAATTCTCTTTGATACAATCCTTAAGGTAAGTGCACTTTCAGGTACGTATCACTTTCACTGAATTTGACTGTATAACAATTGTCGTTTGAAATAGTCAGAAATAATGTCGTTTCTTTTTGCATTAAATTCAAACAAATAAAGTTTTAACAAGTTTTTATTTTTGATCAATGATGTAACCTTCATTATCGACAACCTTTTGCTATCTAATATATAAGTTTTCAATGTCGTATTGATAATAATCAATTAGTTTTTAAGAAAAATAACTGGAAACATGAAATGTGGAATATCATGAAAATTTTCAAACTTTTTGACACTTGTAAAGTGCCGTGATCGGAATTATTGAGAAACTTGGCATTTATGAATGTCTGACGACACTTGGATGAACGTCGTAAATGTTTTAGATAGTAACTGTTGCACTACCACCCTTGTGGAACTCAAGAAACATACAATGCCGGGTATGTACCTCTTTAGTATATGATTGGCTATTTCGAACAAAGTTGCAAAGAAAAATTTAAGATTTAATTATTTATGTAATCAAATACTGACATGCTCAAAAACGACATTGCAATCTCCATAATAGTTTATGCTAGACCTATAGTGATCAAATCGGTTGTACAATTAACAAATATAACATCATTTATAGAAAAGAACACACTCGACGTGTAAGAAAAAAAAAACACAAAAACTGAGTAAATGAACAAGTAGTTGAGTTGTTTATTGATACGTGAGCGTCATATGTGGATAGTTTTAGTGTTAATAGTGAATGAGACAGAATCGAAAATAGAGAATCAATCAAACAGATGTCTGACAGTAAGTGCAACCTAATAAAATTTTATGTTTCATAAAATAGAATTTGTATGAAATTTTCTGCGCAATAAATCAAGTTAAAAGCCAGGTTAATAAATTAATCGAAAACTAGCTATGTACATTAGACTCTCATTATATTGCCTTCGACGAGGTCGTATAAGTATAAATAATTGTTCACAAGATCTATCTAAGAATTTAAACATAATTTGTAATATAGAAAATATATTGAATTTAAAAATTTGTGACTGTGTTCATATTTGAATTCAGAGATTTCGAAATATCAGAAGACAGTGATGGTGGTAATTACAATTAATTATTAATTGATTAATAAAATAATTATTTACTACTAATAAGACATAATATCATAGAAGCACCATGACTTCTTCAAATTATAGATAGGTACGTTGTTATGTGATTTATATAGTCAAAAGATTTTTTGAATTGCATAAATGGTGTTTTGTAAGCGTTGTAACCAAATATAAAATAAAATGAATATTGTTTTTTCGATTTAAAGTATTTTAAATTACATCGAATGGACTTGGGCTTGAACTTCTTAACAAGAAGTGTTACGGATAGAACTGGCCAATTGAGGCATTTCAGAGCATGGAATGAAAATTTAAAGATAAACATAAGATTTAATGAATTTAGCGGGGTTTTCGGGGACGACTGGTCAAAAGCAGCAGGCATGGCGAGTTTCCATGCCTCGAAGCCCTACGTGCACGGGGAAACCTGTGGCCGTATTCGTCGAACACCATGAGTGTCTCGGCATGAAAAACACCATCGTAGCACCGGGGGTAACCAATCCGCCCGGGAGTGGTGGTGCTCACCAAAACACCGAGGGCCACTCCGCTCGGGAGAGGTGAGAACCCGGGCGGGGGCGAGCTTGCTTGCCCTGCGCTCCGGCTAGCTGTCTGCGGGATCGGTCGTACTCGAAGACGATAGATAATTAATTTTTCTAAGAAATGTACACGTGCGTGGTGCACGTGGCAATGGCACGTGGCAATGGCACGTGGCAAAAGTGGCACGTGGCATATGCTCTGAAATTCTGAGAAAAATGCCAATTAAAAGTATTTGATCCACCGCGAAATGCCGGCGAACCCAGGTGCGTACTTCGGCAGAAAAGAAAGACACTCCTCGGCGACGTCTCCTGATGCGTAATTTTTGAGAAACGAGTACAAAGGCGCGGACCGCTCCGTTTGACGGCGGGTACCGGCAAGTGCCGGCGCGACATCGGTATCGGCGCGCGGCGTGGCGGCGCGGCGACTCGGCCGCAAAGGGCGGGCGGCATCGCAAGGATCGGTCGTAGAGGGATGACCGCGAAGCCAAGGTCGACGGAGGGCACGTGGCAGATTTCGAAGAAATCGGGTGGTTGCTAGGAGACGTCGTAGGGGAGTGAAACGTATAAAATAAGCGAGGGCACCGGGCCCGCACTTCACTTCGATTCATTCTCTTATATTTGTTGCTACGCGCTTCTTTCTTTATATTTGTTGTTACGAGGCTTCACTTATAACTTGTCACTACGGGACATACTTGTTGTCATTACGGACTTTACTTGTATTTTGCAAAGACTTTCGTTGCGGGATCAAGTATTTCGGCTTTGATTGTAATATTGATGTCACTCGCAGACTAAATTATAATACGTGTGTTATATAATAATTGAAATAAACTGTGCGTATTCACCGTCGTAAAAATTGAGTTGTTCTGATACAAGAAGACTTATATTATTTACTTAATAATTACTATTATTTTAATAGGAATTGTAAATTTAACTCGTATTTGTACACGCAATATTTGGTGTCATAAAGGTATATTTTTAATTCCTTGCAGTATTGTGACGAGCCAGACTCGTGACGCACTTACGGTTCAAATGCGACAAATCTTGCTTGAATATTTAATACAATTCAATTTGAAGTTCAAGTACAATTATAATTTTTATAGTCAACGACCGTCGAATATTAAATAGTCACAACATTTTGACTTTCTTTAGTGATTTTTATACTATTGTAGTTAATAGTTATTTCTAACTGACACACCTGACAAACTAATCATATGGCAAGGGATTAATTCCATTGGAACGGAAATTCTTAAATATTTCAGTTTAAACGCAAATGCACTTAGGCCACTTTTCAAATAAGCTGCTCAATTTTTTTAGTACACAATTGTCACTTTAGATTTTGTGTATTTAAATATCTATAGTTGTAACATAAGATGTAGAATGTCAAATAATCATGAGGTATTGACATTTCAATGGCCTTTGCTCGGTACTTTTATAGAATAGTACATGGGATCGATACGTTTAATAGAAAAATTGGATTGCATTAGAAAATAAAAGTGTAATTGCACTTGATAGGTGAAGATGTACTTTGGTAGGTGAATATTTAGTTTTGAAATTGGGAAATTTGAAAATACGGAAAATTGAAAGTTTACAAATTTGGTAATTCAGAATCTTAGAAGAATTGTAATTTTGAAAATCTGTGAATTTGAAAATTGTGAATCTTAGAAAAATTATAATTTTGAAAATCTGTAAATTTGAGAATTTGACAAATTTATATATTCGAAAATTGAACAATTTGAAAAAATATAAAGGTTATAAAATTATAAATTTAATTGAACATTTGTAAAAAATATGGAAGTTTCAAAATGATTCAAAAACTTAAGATTTCGAAGATTTATAATTTTTGAACATGGAAATATAAAAATGTTAAAATTTCAAGTTTGCATATTCGATAACCTAAATTCGAACACAAATGTTGCGAACAACTAAGAATTAATAATTCGCTGATTAATAATCCCACACTATAAATTGAGTAAGTCATTGCATATTCTAACAGAGAACTTCGCAATTTATGTTCGAATATTGAACAAACCATTAGTCCAATTAATCTGATGAAATCTTAAGCTCCAAATTGATATGCCGTAATTCATGTTTTATGATACTTTTATGCTATCAAGTTATGGTACACTTCCTATTATTAGAAATTAATTATTTAATACGCAATTGTGCAAGCAAAATCATGTTTGCTGCAATTGGTAGATAATTACCTTGTTATCAAACTATCACTGTATAATACAGTTACTTTCATAAAATTTTAATGGTTAAAATAATGTCATAGATATAATTTCGCTATAATTTCATGTGAACAAAGTATGGTTAATTTTGTAGATATTAAAATTCAGAATTTGATATGCAATGAGCTAACACACATATAAATTAGCATCTAATAGTAGTATTATTTTATTCATATGTGGATTCAATGTAGATTTTTTAGCGATTAGGAGATTAGGAAACTTGGAAAAATTGGAAATTAAGAAAACTAGAAATTTAAGAGTTAAAAGACTTGAGAATTTGGAAAATTGAAGAACTAGGAACTGAGGAATATGTAAATTTGTAAAATGGATATAGTAACCTGGGAACTGAAATAAATTTGGAAACTGTTGGTAACTTGTCAACTAATATAAATTTCGGAATATTTGATAACCTGGGAACTGAGATTTTGGAAACTGTTGGTAACCTGGAAACTGATATAAATTTAATTTAGAATCAAATCACAAATTCCTTGCTTCGGTTTCTCGAAATACCTATGTAAAGAGGATGTCCCAGTTTTTTACCCCCAAATTTTACCAAAACATTCCAAAAAATAAAAAAGTATGTTGTATTAACATAGAATTTTAAACAACTTATTAAAAAATTATAACAAAAGTACAAAATGACTTTTTTCGATATCACATAGTGTGTCTCAGCTTTGCATGCAAAACATTACCAACATGTTCTATAAATAAAAATAATAAAAAATGTTTTATAAACATAGGTTCTTAAATGTTTTACTGAAAAATTACGAGAAATATGCGAGATGATAAACGATTTTTTACTTGGACAATGCTTACGAATAATTGTCAACTTTCACATTTTTTAAATAACTTTTAATAATTCATTGGAGAGTCCATGTTCATATAAACATTTTTTCTTATTTTTATCTGTAGAACATGCTAGTAAAGTTATGTCGATAAAATTGAAACACCCTGTGTGTATCGAACAAGGCAGTCTGTCATCATTTTTTTTTTTGTTATAACTTTTATTATAAAGTACTTGAAACCCTATGTTGATACCATATTCTGATTTTACTTTTACGAATAGAATATGTGAAAACAAGTTTGGTGGTACAAAACGGACACACTGTATAGAAGAAACGAAATATTGTAAAAATCATAGATTCCACAAAATGTGCATCAAAGTGTTAAGCGTACATATTTGTAATTTAGCTTTCGTTGCACTTTATTTATTGTATACTCGGTACTGGAAATACTGTATTTATTAGAGTTGTATAATTATTTTTCCCTAAATTTGAATAACATGAAATTTATCATATCAACTGTTTTAAAAGCTGAGGTTTCAAGAAACTGAAAGTTACCTTGATACGAGCGTGTTCTGCGAAGAAAAAAGATTTCCCCTTGAAACCATAAAACACGACAAAGGAGAAAGTATTCCATCTTGCCTTGTATCAGGAATGCTTTGTATATTAAAAGCAGATGCTGTAGAAATCTAAGAGTTCACAATTTTCAATACAAATATGCACACGTAAGTACATTTCTCCTTTACTTCTTGAAACCCTATAATTTGTTATAAATTATTAATACACTAATTATCACTAATATACATAGATTATTAAATAAATAATCTGATTTAAAACATTTTTTAAAACAAACATTTACATTGTATCGTATTTTGTTTTAACTTCAAGTGGCTATAAAATTAAATAAATCTTAAAAATAATATAACTATTATAGTTATAATCATTAACTATATTATTATTAAAAAATGCTTAATGCTTATATATGTATAAAATTAAAATCAATAGATTATAATCATAATATTTACTGAAACAAGTTTTCATTTATTCCATTATTTAGACTTTATATGAATTAAATAATACTAAATATGTTTTAAGATAAAAATATGAAAACCATAATATTCGTTTCCTCTTATCGGACAGTTTCAAATTTTTGTCCCACGGCTTAGATATGTAAAAGAAATGAGAGCTTCGCTATAAAGCAAACAATATGGTGGAAGTTATTCCCCAAGGATATAACGAAACCAGAATATCCCTTCCAGTGTACACTGTCAGGCAAAAATACGAGACTATCTATCAATTATAATGCAAAATGAAGTTCTTTAAGAAAGTAACTAATAAAAAGTGTCAGGAAATGATTTAATTTTCTCATCTTCAAACAGTATTATTCATTACTTTATATTTATATGACTAAAAATAGTGAAAGTAACACTTGCAAACTTTTCCTGCCAACGTATAAACTGCAAAAATTCTTCAATCATTTAAATCTCGAAACATTTTAATGCAAAAATAGGCAAAGTGAATATTTCACATTTTTATATTTTTATAAATAAACAATTATTTATTTGTATTAATTGTTTGGATTATTTAATTCTATTAATTATTTACATTTTTCTTGTATTTACAAAGGGAAAATATGCATGGTGTGGTAATAAACTGTATACACACGAATATTAACGTCAAATATAAAAATGATAGCAAAAACATTAAACTAAAACATAAAAATGGCGTTCATAGTGGTTATTTTAAAATTACCAATATAGTAACAATTTAACCTACGATCGTTTCATCTATTGAATTATTGTATAATAATAAATTTTGTAAACATTTTATTGGCACATCATACTATAATAGTATAATAGAAAACTGACATCATAAAATTCATAATATATCTTTAAAGCGAGAAATAGGCGTTTATATGTATATATTAGAAAATATAAGTTCAAATAATATAATTTCATACATTTATACAGGATATGTAAACTTGAGAACATTTAAATTTCCCAAATGTCATTAAATTTTCGCTTTTTCAAACTTCTACATTTTCAAATCTCTAAATTCCTAAATTTCGTAATATCAAAATTTCCAAATCCCTAGATCTTCAAATTTCTAGATTTCAACATCCCTAGATGCCCATATTCATAGATGCCTAAATCTTAATAGATTATAACTCAAGTACGATGTAGAACCTATAGTTGTTTCTCCTTTTCTCTTAATTACTGATCCATAATAAATATTTAATTTAGCAGACAGTCGCTGATAGCCTCTAATATTGACTCTAAATTGTATATACAAAAAATTTCAAATTCCTGAACTACATATTCCTAGATATACAAACTCCAAAATCTCCAAATACTTAAGCAACCATGTCCCTTAATTCATAAACTCCAAGATGCCCAAATTTATAAGCATTCATATCTCTAAATTTACAAATTCTGAAATACCTAAATCCGTAGATCTTTTTATCTCCGAATCTACAAATTCATAAGTAGCTATGTAAATCCCTAGACACCCGTATCTTTGAATCGAGAAATTCTTAAATCCCCACATACTTAGAAATCCACATCCGTAGATTCAGAAATCCCCGAATAACTAGAAATCCACTTTTTTTTTCCAAATTCCCAAATCGCTAAACTCCTATGTGCTTGAATCCTTAGGCCCACATATCTCTAATTCGACAAATTCTTAAGTTTCTAAATCCCTGAATCCCCATATCTCTGAATCAATAAATTCTTAAATTTGCAATTTGCTATATTCCCATATCTACAGATCCACAAATCGCAAAGTCTCCAAATACCTGTAACCTCAAATTTCTACTTCCTCCAAATTCCCACATCACCATATTCCCATGTCCCCGATTCTCCAAGTCCCCAAGTTTCTAAACCTTGAAATCGGCAAATTTCTATTTTCCCAGACCGCAAAATCTTTTGATCTCAAATCCTCCGAATCCTTAGATTTCCATATCACATTTCCAGATTTTTTAATTCCTAAAAATCCTTAAAATGATAAGAAATCTCTTTCCACTCAGTTGCCATGTTTTTCGTAGGGAAATCAAATATTGTGGTCAAATTGTTAGCCATAACATATAAATCATTTGAGTTTTGATTCACACGATTTAAATGTTTTATTAATGATTCACATTAAACAGCAATGTATAAATGAGAGAATAACTCCGTAGAACTCACTAATATGATAAATATTTAGCAACACCAGAAATAAAAACGTTTGCACGCATTGCGTGAATTAAATTAATTAACCGCAATTGAAATGATATCATTTTGCAACTGTAATGTTAAACTGTTTCACGTAATATTCTTGATTAAAATTAATGCTTTTCAAATTATGTACATACTGTAAATGTAGGCATTAATACTATATTAATTTAAAATGGTAATTTTTAAGTTGTTGGTAAAACATCTGGGTTACGTTGTATTTACACTTTCAATATAGAAGAGCGATAGATAGCCTTGAATTGTACGCGGCTAAGAATGGATAACTGAAACGTTTCTCAGGACACAGAGCATGAACGATTAATTAATACCACTCGAGTACTCGTAAAACAATACGTCGGAGAATATAAATGATGAACTCTTGAAATTTCTTACGTCATAATAAACTTTAAAAAATGTAATTATTTAATAAATGAATTAATGTAAAGAGCGACCTCGATATTCTTAACAATTCTTCTATTCTTAAAATATTTTAGTCTTAATATAAAATTTGATATTATATTAGTTTTAATATAATATAGTGTTGTAATATACATAGAATATTAAAATATTAAGGAAACTGCAAAAATGTCGTTTACATGACAATATTTGATTGCCATTTATTGGTTCACTTTGTGCTAAAGGCATTTGAAAATTGAAGTAACTTATTTACTTGCAAATAATTAAATCGTAAATTTTTCTTTGCAAATTTATGTGAAACGGCCAGTCAAATATTACAAAATAAAAAATAAATATAAGAAAATATTCAAAATGCCATCTCCAATTATTTTTTAAATTTATAGTCATTAAAAATATAAAATTTATAATTAACATATTATACCGTTTTTAAAGCTATAAATATAAAATTTGTAATTAATATATTATATAATTGTTAAAACTATACATATAAAATTTCTAAATTATCAAATTCTCAATTTTAAAGTTCTTAAGTTTCCAAATCTACAAATTTCCAAATTTTTTCATTTTCTAATTCTAAGGAAAGTTCTACTCTCAGTAAACATAATGCACGAAAATTTATAATAAATTTTGTGTATAATAAATTTATAACAAATTTTGTTATGTAACAAAATGATAAGAGCTCCCCTATATTTTCATATTGCCTATGTGAGTCCCCTATTGCTATTTTTATTCGAATAATTTCTGATAGGGAACCAGGCCTAGTTACGCTAATAATCGATATTCATCGATAACAGTATCGATAGCGTATCTCTACAAAACAATTTTTTCCATAGAACCTTGAAAAAACCAAATAAAATAATTAACTAATTACATTATTCGAGCTGAAAAAATTAAAGCATAATACGTAAAATAAGTCATAAGTAGTGGAAAGTTGAACAACAAGAATGCACTAGCACGTGTCTGCTCCAAAAACACGTGGTTCGCCGGCGCATGAAACAAGTTCACGAACACCTTTCTCTGCACAATCCACGATAGGCATATTCCAACAAGTACAGTTAATCGCAACGCGTTTATTCTCTCTGATCACCGATTGACGCAACAAAATCATTCGTTACATTCAAAACTAAATACGAAATCCAAAATAACTATCACTAGTTCAAGTAAACAAAACGCGCAGCAAGAAACACGATAAAAGCCGGCAGCGAATATCGCGGGCTATAATAAAAATGATTAACAGCGGTATAATACGAGAGTACTTAAACGTCCACTTAATAAAGGAGAGCAGTTGCCTCGGAGCAAAGTGGGACGCACGCAAAACACAGGTGTACAAGAAAGACAGCTAGAACACGTGACACGTGGAACGCACGCTTCGCTGAAATCCGCGAGGCGGAAATCTCGTAAACAAAATCTTGGAAAAAGTTTCGAGTTTTTGAATGAAAGATAGAGCCAGTAAATATCGTTTGAGAGAAACAGTGTTCGAAGGGAAGTGACATTACACCGAGAAGTCTAGCTGCTCGGTTGGCGTGAGTCTACCAAACGAATGCAGACAACAAAGGTGAAAAGAGAGTAAGGGTAAGGAAGAGAAAGAGAGTGCGAGTCATTCGTTTGTGCAACGCTTACCTCGTGTGGACGGGGATGCTGATGATTGCAGTGACGATGTTCGAACATTCCACACACAAGATCTACACCACACATCACCGCAATCACAACGAAAAACGATATAACGGTGTCGCATTGCATCTTCAACCGCACACGAGCCGCCATCACGGACGACGCTCGCGCTCGCAAAGCATGACACATACTGAGCGCGCGTGACGACGCCGCGCATTTATATAAGCGTCACGGCATCCAGCGCCACACCACTCACGTTCGATACTTCGAGCGCGGCAGACGCTCTCTGTTGTCGCCGCGATAACTCCCTTGGGAGTAACCTGCAAAGAAATCGAAGGGTTACTCTTACAAATACAGTCGCTACAACACTGTATCCTACGCTTCTTTCAAACATACAATACTATATTCTACGCTTCTATCAAACAATCAGCTAATTTGCGATAGATCTTTGTTACTTGCCGAGTAATTATTGCTGCAACTACAGTCAGTAAATGTGGATGGATCTAGATATACTGTGTCATATGAGAAGTATTAGAAATGAAATTTTGAAATTTTTAACTATGCAGCCTTGTATTTTCAACGATTCAGAAGTTGGGACTTTTAAAATTCTAAATGATTGTACGTACAAGTTTGTGGAATATTGAAATCCATATGTGCAAGCTAAACCTTCTAATTTCTAAATTTTGTACATTTTTAAAGATACGAACTTGAAGATTACACAAATTTTTAAGAATACGGATGCCTATATTTTTAAATATTACAAACTGAAATATTTTGATTTCTATTTCTTAGGAATCAAAATCTTCATTTTGATTTCTAAGGTTCCAAACGTAGGAATTTGCAAATTTGTAAATCTTCACTCCCAAGCCCTCAATTCACGAAATTCCAAATTTTCTAATTATTAAATATCTATACTCCCAGACCACTGATTCTTGAAAATTCAAATTTCTAAATTACTAATTCCTAAAGCCAACAATGTTTAAATATCCAAATATAGAAATTCGTAAATTCTAAAATATCCAAATTTTCTAAATGTCCAAATATACATTCAAAAACTTTTAAATTCTTCAATTTCTAAATATCCTAATATACCAATTTGTAAATTCCTGAATATCCAAATATTTTAAATCTCCGATTTTCCAATCCCACGAATTGCACATTTCTAAATCTTCAATCAGTTTATTATTAAAACTTCCAAATCTTCAAAATGGCAAATCTTAAAATTTTCATGTATTTAATTATCTAAAATAGATTTGGCTGCTTTCCGGGATCCTAGCATTCATTGTAACGCGACAAAAATTATAAGTAATTATACATTACAAATAATACTTTGAATTTATAAGACAACTGTACAAAGTTTGAGTTTTTCATTTCTTGCATGAATAAAAATATGAAGAAGATAACCCTAAATTTTACCATTCTTTTCTCGAAAACTATTAACACTAGATTTATAAAACAAGTCAAAATGACGTCATCTTAGATTCTTTGTTTTAAATTACAGAAATTATTAAGATACTCTTGTCGAAATGCGTGATAATTTTTATCGAGATAAAGGGCAATTGTATAAATTATTTTGTGTTTGGCCTCTTATGTGTTTATTATTATACTTTATTTTTAACTCAGAAATAACTACTCATTGAATATTCGTGTATTTAATATTAAAGGTATTTGCGCACAGTAAAATGTTAATAGAAAATGCTCATCAGTTCTATTTCATATATTTTTTCACAATTTTTGATAAATTATTAATGTATAAATGAAATGTTATATTTTAAAGGTGAAAGGTAAAATGTTATATTTTAAATATTTCAAGAATTTCGAGTTAGAAGGACATAGTTAAAAAGCTATCAAAATCAGTACTTAAAAATAAAATCGAATACTGAAAGCTTTAAATGACATACTCCAAAGTTGATCAATTTCTAATCTCCTTATTTCCATAATTCCGAGAATATAAATTTTAAAAAATTCGGAGTTTCAAATGTCTGCACTTCTAAATTAACATATTCAAAAAATTCTAAATCTTCATATTTCCATGTAATCGTAAATTCCTAAGTTTCTAAATTTTTAAATTAAAAAATTTACAAATTTACAAATTTGTAAATTCTCAACTTCCCTTAAATACCGAACTTCTACGTACGTAACCTTTTAAATTTACAAATTTTAAAATTGTTAAATCTCTATATTTTCAAAAGCATATAGTTTGTAAATTCTTAACTTCCCAAATTTCCAAATTTCTAAATTACCAAATTCTGAAATTTCCAAATTTTCGAATTTTTGTGTCTCTCACACTTCCACATTTTTAAGTTATCTAATGTACAATATTTTAATATTTTTACACATTCAAATTTCCAAATTTCTAAAAATGATTTCATGTCAACAATCGTAGTACGCTCCTGAACGTAATGGTTGAATTCATAATGAAACCCAAGAAACACCGTACATACAGGATGTTTGTGGTATAGCATTGTTCTTCAAACCTTTTTTGAGAATGTAAAAAAAGTTATCAACCACAAATTGTTTTTCTTAACACATAACTGTGATAAATATTTTGAAAATAAGTCCCTGCGTGTACCTAAGTAATACAGTATCATAGTTTCATTATTACGGTACGAAATTATTTAATAAATTAATCAATAAATTTAGTTACAAAAGTAACTTTTTTAGTTCCTGTTTGCACAAAATTTTTAAATGTAGGAAAAAATGTATTTTAACATTATGTTTATGTCTGTTTTCTCATCGATTTCTACAAATATAGAACACTGAAAAATACTTTACTTACAAATTCGAATAAACCATTCGTTATTAATTCACATAATTTTCTATGCCTCTATCAATTTTGAAAATACATTAATAAAACTCGTAGATACATATTATACAGTAATATATTCAACAGTATACAAGAACATTTACCTAACTGTGCTACTTAAATTATTTTTAAATGATTTGTTATGTGAACAAATATTTCAAAACAAAGCTTGTGTGACATCAAGAAAGGCACACATTGTAATAATTCTACTTTCTTATCGAGATATCAAGATCATTTAGATCGTTTTGGTGTTAACGTATAATATAACTTAGAGATTGAACAAAAAATTGAATGTTATGCAAAAAACTATTAAGTCATATGAGTTCGAAAATCAATAATAACAATACGAATAAATGGGCCACTTATTTTGAAAGTGGCCTAAGTCCATTTATGTTTAAATTGAGATATAATAAGAATTTATGTTGTTGTTGCATAAGTGTAGATATAAGTGTATGTCAGAGAGTTACATTTACAATTCCTATTAAAATAATAGCAATTATGAAGCGAATAATATGTTTTCTTACCAGGAATGGATTTAACCCCTTCCCGTGCCATTTATTTATCAGATGCATCAGTCAAGACTAATTCAGGACTATAACATTAAAACGAACAAAAAAATTAAAATGTTGTGAGTATTTTATATTCAGGCGTCCTTGATAATGCAACTTATAGTTGGACCTAAATTTAAAGTTGAAGAGTATTCAAAATTTGAGTACAGCTTGTCACATTTCAGCTGTAAATGCGTCACGAGTGAGACTCGTCAAAGCACGGGAAGAGGTTAAGCCACTTTCAAAATTAGCAACTACTTTTAATTAAATTTGAAACAGTCCAAGTCCATTCGATATAACTTAAAATGTTTCAAATTGAAAAAATAATATTCAATTTCTCTTATATTTCATTACAACAAATGCAAAACGTCACTTATGGAATTCAAGAAATCTTCTAACTACATAAATTACATAACAATTTACTATTAGTCTATATTTTGTACGTGCGGGAGGGATTTGAGGAAGTCATGGAGCTTCGGTGGTATATGTATATACCGTAGTAATATTAATCAATTATTATATTAACTAATTACTAATTAATTGTAATTACCATTGTCACTACCTTCGGACATTTCAAAATCCGCAGTTTCTAACATTATTAATAATAGATTGGATTTAGGCCACTTTCAAAGTCAATTTTTCAACTATCAAAATAATAACAAAAATTTATATGCCCAAAATGAGTCTGTACTCTGAATATACTTAACCACAACAAGTTTTTTGTTTTTTTCTTTAATTGATTGTTTAAGGTCACATGCACCTTCTTAGGTTATTAGTGACCATTTGATTTGGAACTGTCTCGTAAGCCTATTGGTATTACATTTGATAATAGAGACGGATATCTATAAAAAATGTTAGAATTTTCCTACACAAATTTAAATTTGTAGCATACTTGTTACGTTTGATATGTTATATTGCGCCCTTTTAACGCGGTATTTAGGGCATTGAATTAGGATGTGGTCAATGGAAATTTGTGCATTGCACACATTACACGTCGTTGGGTTTGATGAAGTAATAAGAAATGAATATGTTAATTTGATGTGACCAATTCTTAATCTACTTAATATTTTTATTATAGTTAACATCAAATAGTGTGTGTTACTAGAGTTAACAGCAAACAAATGAACTGTAGATCACTTTCGAAATAAACGACTCAATATCGTTCATGCCAATACTTCGCATAATTTACAAGAAATTCATAAAACGTGTTCATTCAAGTAACGTGTAATACATTTTTGATATCCTAAATTTTAACCACGATAATCTTTGCTTATTAAGCGTCGTTAGTTTCACGTTATTTTTATAACGATGAATACCTATGCAAGGTATAAATATTTCCGTTATTTTTAAAAATATAAAAATGTTTATGTACAAAAGGTGTATGGTATCGATGTTACTATAACATACCAGTAATAATTTTTCATACATAGAAACTTCCACGATTTTATTTCATGGAACAACATATTTTTAATTAAAACAATTCTTCGCGGCATTCAATGCACGAAAGTACTGCAATATAGTAACGAAAACATCAATAAATAATCTCGTAACGCATGTTACATTCAAAAATAAGTATTTTATACCAAAGTTTGAATTGTTAGACGTTCTTTATGTTGTACTTTTAATATTTTTATGATCAGGATGTATGAAAAAACTGATATAAGTTAGAATGAGTTACTATATTTAAAACAGTGAATTTGCATTTAAAAAGATATCAGAATATAAAGTAAAAAAATTAAACAATTCAAATAAAAAAAATTTATAGGATTTATCTATGCAAAAAAAATGTACTATTTAATTTGAAAGAACAAAATTCATATTCATGTTTTCGAAGATCTTTCATATACAAAAATTATTACTACTACACATCCTATTTTCACAAATAATGGAGCCACTATTCAAAAGTTCTTAGTTAATTCGGTTTAGTTAATTTTTTAGGAGTTTCACCATTTCGGAGTTCTAGCATTTGATAATATAGGAATGTCGTAGGGTGAGAATGTGGAAATATAGAAATTTGGAAGTTTGAAAATTTGGATATTTGAGAACTTGAAAGTATAGAAATTTGGGAATTTGAGATTTGAAAACATAAATATGTTGTAGCTTGAAAATTTAGAAACAAATAAATTTAAAAATTTTTGAATTTGCTAATATATGTGGGAGTTTGAGAATTAAAGAATATAGAAATTTGGAAGTTCTAGAATTTGAAAATACAGGAATTTGAAGAAAATTGTTAAAGTTCGAATATTGAAATATTTGGATAATGGAAAATTTGAGACTTTGAGAATTTACAATTTACTATCTTTCTAAGTTTTGAATTTTTATCATTTGTACTCGCTATTAAAAAAATATATTATATTAGTACGATGAAATTTCGCGAACTTCCTACTTTTAAATTGAAGATCAGCTTTGAACAGACTACACAATGCACTGAAGTTTATTAGTATTCCACTCTTTTCCTAACAGTGGAATTTTAGAACTTCTTGATTTGTAATTGAAAATTGGTTTTCAGCAGACTATATGCAATAGAATGAAGCTTAATAAAATTCCATTCGTTATTAAACGTAAAATTTTTAAATTTAATTTCCTCGAATATTGCACTTGTCATGAAAAAATTCCATATCATATGTTCAATCGACTTTTATTTATTTAACATAAATAACAATCTGTCCAATTTTATCACAAATCCAGCCATATATTTAAATATACTTGTAAATTAATAATTATTATTTTGATAAATAAGTACCGTATGTTCAATTATACACACATAATTCTGGTATTAAAACAGTTTTATAAAAAATAAATAAAATTTATAATTTTGGGTCAGTGTTTTTATAAACATTTTCAACTTTACTGAAAAAAGGTCAACTAAATCTTGGTATTATTTTAGAGATATTTCTGATGGAATATTTATTAAAAATGCATATAGATTTTAAATATTTTTAACTGACATTAACAATCCATGTGAAAATCGTAAGAATCGTTTTTAGTATTTCATAAACTATGATTTTTAATTTAGTTATTTTAAAACAACTGTATTACGTAATAAGTGGAATAAACGTACTACATAAATACACTATAGAACAAAAAGCGGAAACAGTATGAACTAACAAGAAATAAATTCTACAATCTAAATATTTTTTTTCATAAATAATAATAAATTTACACATTTAATAAATTAATTAAACTGTTTTAATTAAAATTATTTTAATATCGATTTAAGATATTAAAATATTTCGTTTAGTCTGTGTAATGTTTATTCGTGTACTAAAGTAAGAAACATACATATAAAACAAACAATTAACTTATATTTACATTTTAACAAAAATTGGTTAATTGCAGAAAATATATCACATGAAAATCATATTATATATAAAAAAGTGTTTAAAATTTAAAAAAAAAACAAGAGACATGTAAACATTAAAATTCTTTAATTTTGTACAAATATTACATAAATTAAAATTCATAAATAGATTCAAAAACTTTCGAAAAAATTCTTTCGAAATATTTTTTCTAGACATCACCGGACAAATCAATAAATAATAATTTAATATTAAATTATGTAATTACACTAAATAAATATTCTCATTCGAATATTACTCAAATCCATTTGTAGCAAACAGAATACATTTTGATATACATTTAAATGATATATGGAGATGTAAATTCCTTATTATATTTTTTGATAATGGTTTACTTAATAATTTTAGAAAATGTATTTCAGTTTAATATATTTTGTGCTGGTAAATGAAAGGGAGGGCGCAAAAGGAAAATAACTAGAAATTTTTCAAGAAATCTTGATATTTTATTGAAAATATTATATTATAGAATTATTATAACAATGTTTATTTTTATTTACTGCAGATATTTAACAAAATTAACAGCCTTTTATGTAACTCTTTATACTAATGTATAAATAATACAGTGCACTTTAAGCGTCTTTTTCTATATTTTCCATTTTCTTATTTTTTACACACTTGTGCGAACCAGTTTTTACTATCAACACAATTTTGACTTGTGCAATGCGGGCAACGTGTTAAGAACATATGGCTTATTGGTTTATTCGATTTGAGATGAGAATTAACAATATCTGTCAAAGCATCTATAAATATTGGATGATCATTTGGTGCTGCAGCTCTTCTTATCTTGTCGATGCCGAGCTAAAATGAAAAAGTAAGAAATTCTATAATAGTTTTTAAATTTAACCCTTGCTTACTATAGTAAGGTCCCGGAATACCTTATGTGATAACAGATGATTCTAACAAAGGAGAAACCTTAATTGTTCGACGTCTATTTTAACGAGCTTTTGTAAGATGATACGATACAAGTTTACGAAAATTTTGATGATATACAGTTCCACTCAAAAATCCTAGGATCACGATGGTTTGTAACAAAGATCTTTTGATACAGATTATAAACTTTGTACCATATTTACTATTTCATAAGTTAAGTAGAAATAGATGACCGAATTTTAATAGTTTTCTACTTCTCTATGTGCACATCTTTAGTATAATAGAAAATTATAATCATAATTGTGATTCAAACAAATTACTGAAATTGCAAATCATCCAATTTTACTGTGAAATTAAGGCCCATAAACTAAATATGTGATAATTGGATCTTGACAGAATTCATAGCTTTGATAAATTGTTAAGTGAGACTGTATACAGGGTGTTACCTGTAATGCTACTCAAGATTTTTCTCCCACTTGTAGCCACCTTACGAAAAAAATGTTTAGAACAATATTTGCAGGGTATGAAGTGCACAATAGATACTAGTAAAGCAAATTTTGAAAACAGTTTGTTCTCTTGGTAAAGTTAAGGTCATTTTGGGTTTTTTAAATAGGAACATACATTTTTTTTAATTCATAGCTTTAGAGGGCATCGAGACATATATTACATGAATTCAAAACATATATTACAAGATATTTTTATTAACATATTACTCAATTTACAGAAGTGAAAATGTGAAGTAAAAGACCGGAATATTACGCGATGGAAGGCGGCATTTAGAACATGTAATTAAATAAAGTGTATTTTTCTTACATTCAGTCGCGTGTTCACATTCAGTAATCTCTTTGGAGCCAAATAATAGTTACACTACCAAAGTCAAAAGCTAAGTACTTCACATTCCCACTTCTGTAAAATGAGTGATATGTTAATAAAAATATCTTGTAATATATGTTTTGAATTCGTCTCGATGCCCTCTAAAGCTATGAATAAAAAAAGTGTATGTTCCTATTTAAAAAAACCCAAGGTGACCTTGACTTTGCCAAGAGAACAAACCGTTCTCAGAATTTGCTTTACTAATATCTATTGTGCACTTCATATCCTGCAAAAATTGTTCTAAACTTTTTTTCGTTAAGTGGCTGCAAGTGGGAGAAAAATCGTGAGTGGCGTTACAGGTAACATCCTGTATATTTGTATCAGAACAACTCAATTTTTCCGACGGTGAATACGCACAGTTTATTTCAATTATTATATAACACACGTATTATAATTTAATCTGCGAGTGACATCAATATTACAATCAAAGCCGAAATACTTGATCCCGCAACGAAAGTCTTTGCAAAATACAAGTAAAGTCCGTAATGACAACAAGTATGTCCCGTAGTGACAAGTTATAAGTGAAGCCTCGTAACAACAAATATAAAGAAAGAAGCGCGTAGCAACAAATATAAGAGAATGAATCGAAGTGAAGTGCGGGCCCGGTGCCCTCGCTTATTTTATACGTTTCACTCCCCTACGACGTCTCCTAGCAACCACCCGATTTCTTCGAAATCTGCCACGTGCCCTCCGTCGACCTTGGCTTCGCGGTCATCCCTCTACGACCGATCCTCGCGATGCCGCCCGCCCTTTGCGGCCGAGCCGCCGCGCCGCCACGCCGCGCGCCGATACCGATGTCGCGCCGGCACTTGCCGGTACCCGCCGTCAAACGGAGCGGTCCGCGCCTTTGTACTCGTTTCTCGAAAATTACGCATCAGGAGACGTCGCCGAAGAGTGTCTTTCTTTTCTGCCGAAGTACGCACCTGGGTTCGCCGGCATTTCGCGGTGGATCAAATACTTTTAATTGGCATTTTTCTCGGAATTTCAGAGCATGTGCCACGTGCCACTTTTGCCACGTGCCATTGCCACGTGCACCACGCACGTGTACATTTCTTAGAAAAATTAATTATCTATCGTCTTCGAGTGCGACCGATCCCGCAGACAGCTAGCCGGAGCGCAGGGCAAGCAAGCTCGCCCCCGCCCGGGTTCTCACCTCTCCCGAGCGGAGTGGCCCTCGGTGTTTTGGTGAGCACCACCACTCCCGGGCGGATTGGTTACCCCCGGTGCTACGATGGTGTTTTTCATGCCGAGACACTCATGGTGTTCGACGAATACGGCCACAGGTTTCCCCGTGCACGTAGGGCTTCGAGGCATGGAAACTCGCCATGCCTGCTGCTTTTGACCAGTCGTCCCCGAAAACCCCGCTAAATTCATTCAATCTTATGTTTATCTTTAAATTTTCATTCCATGCTCTGAAATGCCTCAATTGGCCAGTTCTATCCGTAACAATATTATACATAATACTTTACTATTATTTTGTTTATATTTATATTGGGTTTATATCTATGCAATTCATAAGAATTATGGAAAACCTATACTCAATATACAACATGCATCAAAGACTTGTATACTACCAGCAAAAGTGCAAAAACTCACAATCAGTCAATTAGAGTTCATCCTTTGCAAGTATTCTACTAATGTTTAGTTAAGTAATCATATAATTTGGCAAATATATAATTAAATCTCTGAAAACATTCCATCAGACCATCATGGTAAGCTTTTTTAAATTCTTCAAACTGTATTTAGATTTCGCTGTAACAGTTAAGAATTAAATCATTAACACTTACTTGTTCTGCTAGTTCTTTGCAATATTCAATATCCAGTTCGTGAAGAGTTTCAATATGTTCATTAACAAATGCTACTGGTACTAACAAAAAATGCTTTTTTCCTTGCTCGACGTAAGCTTTTATGGCGTCATCGGTAAAGGGCGCCAACCAAGGTACTGGACCAACCTAAATACAAATTACTTTTAACATTAAAATATAATAAAAAGCTTTAGCCATTTGATATGTGGAATATCTGAAAGAAAGAAGCAATTATTGATCCTTATAAATAAACAAAATAAAAAGTACGACAAAAGTAATAGATCTTAACACTTTTAAAATTAATATTTTAAGGACAGTTTGTGGAACATGTACTACAAAGCATTAAAGTTAGTTCAACGATATTTCCACTGAAACTGGTGGTTGGAAGAATATTATATGTTACCGCTACTTCTACTGTGATACATAGTACGATCGTAAAATCCTTTAAAAGCCAAAAGCACATAGAATTGGTACACTTAAAAGAGTAGTTTCATACAATGACATCACATTTTGGCGATAAACGTAAAAAGGTGTTTTGTAATATCAATGTAATTTATATAAGTGATTATTAATTGTGTCTGAAAGGGAAAAAATATTTTTTAATTTAAAAATTTGAAAATTTTAAACTGCTACATTTATAAATATTTTAGTTTCTAAACATCTAAATTATTACATTTTTAGGTTTCAATATTTCCAAATTTCTAAATACCAAATGTAATTTTACGTTTCTGAATGAATAAATATTGATTACCAATATTACTTGTTTTATTATAAACTAATAAATATGAGGATTGTAATTTTGAAATTTTTATATTTTAAATATTTCAAAATTACAATCTCCATATTTATTATTTTATAGCATAACAAGTAATATTGGTAATCAATATTTATTTATTCAAAAATGTAAAATTACATATGTGCAATTAATATTCGAGTAAATGTTCGAAAATTTGTGCGCATAGTAGGCTCAAAAAATACTGATTGAATTTAAAAAATTGTATTACAGAATGTTAGTACTGACAAAAATTTTTCTCGTGGTATTACAAACCAGTTGTAACAACTTGTTGAATTTGGGGCCGTACTAGTATACACGGTTGTACCGGGTATAACCCTTCTGTCGGAAAAATTAAAAAAAAGTATTAGACGAAATACATGAATAGTTCAAAGGATATTGCGTGTAGAACATTCATTTTTTGCAAAAACAGTGCATATCACTTTTCAAATGGAACTACGGATGTTTTCACATAGATTATAAATTAAAAGTTAAAAGACAAATACATGAGGTATTATAAATTCGGAAATGAGATATTTTATAAACAAATTTTTGATATTTCACCAATTGTTAAGTTCTTTGATAATATACTTTAAAACTCACACAAAAAGATTCGATTTATGTAAAAAAAAATGTTGCACTTAAAAGTACAAA
Organism: Megachile rotundata; assembly: GCF_050947335.1. Lineage (NCBI taxonomy): Eukaryota > Metazoa > Arthropoda > Insecta > Hymenoptera > Megachilidae > Megachile > Megachile rotundata. The sequence goes on along the minus strand of NC_134991.1, from coordinate 4,757,371 downwards.
CACCCCATTTTCTGATTTAAAATGCCTTGCGAATTGTTAATTTCATAAAAATTATAACGAAATATTATTATTATTATTTTTATAAAAAATGTTCCAAAGAGTCGATTCATTTAAAAGAGAAATGCAATTTTACTTGAAAAAGAATGATAAAATTGTTGGATTTAAATATATAACATTTTACATATACAGAAAAAATATTACAATTAATTTCTTCGGAGATTTAAATAACGTGATGAAACTGATATTGCATGTACTGTGTTCTATACATGTATACACATAGATGCTTATATAAACTCTACTAGACACAGCTCAATATCCGAAAGCCCCAAAGTTAAGTGTAATTATAAATTCATCTTTACTGATTAGTTTACTAGCAAGACTCAGTCTCCAAATTTCAAACTATAGACGAAAGTTAATCAGATTAAGTTTGTCAGATATCTAAATTACGTTCTATATAGAAACTGATACACTAAAATGAACATTTTCATATGAAATCAACGATATCATATCAGTAATTGTTAATCGAAATAATAAAATAATACAAATTTTTGTTTGTATTCCACTAATTCATTGCAACTGCTCTGTAAAATTATCAACAGCCGATAAACTTAACCTATAGTATCGAAATTGAAATTACGATTGAAATTTTCACGAGAATAATAATTATTTTTAATTAGTATTTTTTTGTAGCCAGTAATCTATCATCTTTCATTAAGACATGTTAATGCCATATTTTCATTGTTAATTGCGTAACTTTACTGATTTTAGTATTCAGAAATTTTTTTTTATAGTCAAACGTGTTCCGAATCTTGAGAAATATTGAGTAAGACTGTTACATATCGCAAATTATTGAATTTGCCATAGAAAAGACATAATTAACCCATGGTGAAATAAATCTTTTTAATCTTCTATTATAAACATTCCCGATTTCAAAAGTTTGCTATTTTTTTAACAAAATTTTAAATATTACTAAAACAAAATTTGTGTTCTTCATATAAAATATCTTGATCATTGTTTTAATTTAAATTAAACTAAAAACGTTTTAAATTGAATGAAAAGGTTTTATCCAACTTATTAATTTATCAATGATCTAATCTTACCAAAAATATCAATACTCAAAATACTCAGAAAATAGGATTTTCCAATTACTTGGAAAATATAGGAAACTTCCAAGAATTGAAAATGCAATTGATATATCTCTATGAGTGATATCTTTATCTATTTATCTATATCATTTATTAAGGTATACCTATATATATGTAGTTATTTGTATCAATTACTGATATCCATATTGTGCTTTATGAAAGCAAGAATATAACATAACTATGTTCCTGCAATTAAAACTTATAAAAAATATTTTGCGCCCATAAAAGGGCAGTAGAGGACTGTAAATATTTAAATCTAGTAACACAAACTAATGTTAATGTTAAAATCTTTTTTCAGTGTTTTTACCTACATATCCATCACAAAATATTTGCATTTCTATAGAACACTTTTTTTGACAATTAAGTTTTCTGATAATTTAATTTGGGGCACTAATCTGAATAATTCAATTAATCACATTACAAAAATTATACTGTATACCATTTCTTATGAAATTCATAATCATTTATCAAATGCAAAAAATTATAAATAAAGCATATACTTAATAAAATAAGTTCAATACCTTCGATTGCCATACTAATTTATACGGATTACAATATTGTAATTGTTCCATTACTAGGGCAACAGTGCTAGCAACTTCGGGCGCATAAGGATCTCCTCGACATACTGCCTAAAATTAAACAACAGAAAACACGAACTTTTAAGATTTTTACTATAAATTATATTAAAATATTCATTTATTTGCAATGTTGAAAAGTAACCTTTAACGGAAGTGAATGAGCAGAAAATAAAATTATAACATCGTTCCTGATATCTTCAGGAAACTTAATTAATTCTTCCTTAATTCTTTCAGTAATTGTCCGTATCAGCAATGGGTGCGTTGCCCACCTATCTATTATACTCCATTTCATATTACTTGGAAGCTGTCTGCAAATTATTAATAGTTAAATGTAAAGTAGTAATTTTTTATAACAGTTCAGTATCTTATTCTGTACTATTTTAACATCCTATTATTTCTAATATGTATATATTCAAAAAGTGTAAATAATGACAAACTGCTAACAAATGCATAATGTTTTAAAATGTACAAGACCATGATAAATTAATTATTTTTTATAGTTTAACAATTATTTTGTTATAAGATTTAAAAATAATTTGTAATTATTTAATATCAAATAAATTAAAACATGCATGAAATTTATCTAATTCGACATAAAGATATATGAAACATATAAAAGTTTTTATTGCAATAATATTAAAAGATAACTACCTCTGTGCATAATATTTATATATCTCAATAAAACTTGACCCACTTGTAGCACAAGAATATTGTGGATACTGAGAAAATAATACTGTATGTTCAATGCCATCTCTGAAATGAAAATATACATGATATGTACGACAAAAGTATCTGTCACATTTACTAACCATTCTAATTTTACTATTATTTTACTATTATTCAAATTCAGAAATACATCTACATTCTTACTGCTCTATTTGCTGAAGTGTACTTTCAGTAAGAGGATTTGCATAACGAAAAGCAACGTAATGTTTATGAGGCGCAGTTTCTGGTGAAACCTTATCCAATTTCTCACACAAAAGTTTACCCTGTTTATTTGTCCATTCCAAAATAGGAGATTTACCACCAATTTCTGCATATTTTTTTTGTATCTTAGGAGTACGAGACTGTGCTATCCATGGACCTAATCGACTGTAATGTATATTTATATTATAAAAGAGTATATATGTTTTTTTAATATAAATTAATTTCATCATAGCAATTAAACCTTTGAAATGGAAGCTGAATCATATCACGATCAGTCATTATGCGTAATAAGTATTCATGAACTTCTTCAAGACTACCAGGTCCACCCATATTTAACATTAAAATACCTGTTTTTGGCTTGGCATTATTATTTATTTGTTTTAAGTTTGTTGCCACAGAAAATTGGCGCCAAAAGGAAATGGAAGATTTTTCACAATGTCTTGCTAAATCACAACAGAAAATATATATCAGTTATTTGAATAAAAATAATAAATTTACTGAAGAAAATAAAATTTAACTGATAATATTTTATATATGCACACTATCATACAAACGGATACAGCATAGAATACATTACATATTACAACTTAGAATCAAATTATAAATAGTTGTGTTCTAGTAAAGCTTTTCATTTCATTTATTTTTCTTCATTATTATGTTTAGTAGAACTCTAAAATTCTGAAATCAGTTATGTGTACACAACAAAACCATAAAAAGAAATGGATATGAATTCGATTGAAATTAATGTTATTATTAATGAGTAAAAGAAAGCAATTAAATAATAATCAAAATGTTCAGAATTTATATTGACACTTTGAGTATCCATACTGAATTCATTAAAAATCTTAAAGAATAATAATTTTATTTTGAGCAAACTTCAATAACATTATAAACATCTTACAACGTTACTACAAAATTAATAATAAATATAACTAAACATTCTGTTAAAAAAATATATTTCATATTACAGTACAAAATAAAAACAATATTCTCTAATTTAACTCTTAATTTAATATTATACTTGCAATCAAGAATATAAGTATGTTTAAACTTTTATAGTTTTATAGCAAACTGTACAAGCACCAAAAGCGCAAAATATGTTAAATATAATATTTACTTACCAAATTGCACTACGTTCAATAAACTTGTTGTCATTTTTACCAAACTATCACTTTGAAATTAATAATGAGCGTAGCAAACGGCTGCTTATTTAATAAGTGCACAAGACTACACAAGGTTGAGTTTATGCACTATCACGATGACGGAAAGTTTAATGATAGTATGATTTGGAGGTTAGATTTAAAAGTAAGGTTATGTATGGAAAATAATACGGTCATAATATGATAACACGTTTTGCATTCATAGAAATTTCCTAAACATATTGTAGTGTTTATTACTAATTGCATACAAATACATTCGTAAGTAAATGTTATACGCAGAAAACAGTTGACAATACTTCTCATAAAATTAAAGAAATTTTTGTATTAAGATTATGGCAGATCAAGATACTGAAGAACTTGGTCCATCAGATTTAGGTACACTTGATTAGTAAGTATTACATACCGTACACGTAAATACGAAATGCCCGATAAGCATTACTTTATATCGTCACTATTGTATTACAGTTGGGAAAGGATATACTCGGAAGAATTTGATAATTTTAAGGATCACGGGGACACAGGCGAAATATGGTTTGGCAGAAATAATTCACTAAAAATTGTACGGTATGTCATTCAAATAATTCCCGAAAAATATTATTAAACGCACACATAAACAATAAGACCACTGGTGCTATCTTTAGTGTGTCGCAAAAGTTAAAAATTGTATCATTGTTAAGGGGTGGTATTTTCAAATTTTCAAAGCCGAAAAATAAGAATTTTTATTTATTTGCTTAAAATGAATGCATATCATAGGTTTAGTAATGTTTTAGACCTTATTTATGTCAGTAAATGTACACTTTTAAACATATAAAATTACTCTTCGTATAAATAACTTGTTATAAAAATATTAGATTTGCCAAAAAATTCTGTTCATAAGTACAAAATATATATAATCGATACCAATGGTATCTAGTATCAATATTTAAACACAAATCATAATTGGTAGATGTAATTAGATATGTATTCAGAAACATTCAAATGTTTATGTATCACCTTTCAAGTTAAAACTGATTTTTTCAATTAAGCTTTTAAGTCTTAATCTTAAATTTTGTATCCCAAAAATGTTCAAGTTATTAGCTAATTTGTGACTTTTTATATTCACATCTTCTTAGAGATACAAGTAAAACTTGTGGATAATACAATGGCATAAATAGATCTTATTAACTGATATGTTTGTCCCAATATTATTTGAGAGATGTCAACTAATTAAACATAATGTTGTTATTTTGTACAACACATGCTGATAGCAGTTTTGTAATCTATTAGTAAGTATTTATAATCTTGTATCGTATCAAAGGAAAGAAAATCTCAAGACCATAAAATGAACTAAACTTTTTGGCGCACCTAATATATAGTATAAAAATATACTTCCTAAATATAACCTTTATTAATTCTTTGTTTATAATTTCAGTTGGATTAATACGCAAATGAAACTTCACAAAGATGATAAAATAATTGATATAGGATGTGGAAATGGAATGACATTAGTTGAACTTGCAAAAGTAGATTTTAAGAATTTGATGGGTGTAGATTATTCTCAAAAAGCAATTGACTTAGCTGCAGAAATATTAAAAGAAAACAATCTGTCGGTTGACTTAAGAGTCTGTGATATATTGAATTTAGAGAACTCTGAATTACCAACAGATTTTAAGTTAGCACACGATAAAGGAACTTATGATGCAATTAGTTTGCATCCAGAGGATCCTGCAACAAAACGACAAAAGTATATAGAAAATGTGTATAAAATTCTGCAACCTGCTGGTTATCTAGTTCTAACTTCATGTAATTGGACTAAAGAAGAAATAGAAAAACATTTTGAAAACTGTAAGCAAAAATTATATTATCAATTTAAGCAAAAATTATATTTTTTAATCCTTTGTGGCTCTATAAATTATTATAATTAGCTAAAGTGGCACTGAACATGTCTACAGTTTCTTTTAAATTATTGATATAAATTCAACATCTGCAATTAAGAAATCATTAATGGAGTTAAATATAAATATATTGCATCATATAATATCCAGTGAAACCTTAATCAGGTATTCCTTAAATAATTGTTTTTTTTATTAATTGCTTATTTCATTTGATTTTGAATATTTCAATTTTAAATCATATGTATATCTAGGAGTTTCCCCTCAATTTAGCATTTACATCAGCAAATTCTTTAGAAAATCATAGATGAAGATTTCACTGTATTATTGGGTAGAGCCTCACAGGATTAATATATTACAGATAGTTGGATAATATAGTAAGTGAAAGTTACATATAGCACTAGTATACAAACATTAGGACAAAATAGTACTATTCCTCCCATTTTTTAAAATAATGTGTCATGTAGACTATATAAGTTATTCAGTTTAATTGACAGCAACATTTATAAAATGATCTTTTTGATTAAATTGCAGCAAGCAACTTAAAAGTCAGGAATACTGAATGCACTACAGATGATACATACTATTATTTATTACCAATTTTTCTAGTTGGGCACAGTAATAGTAGATATAATTAGAAGCTTTAAAATTTACAATTTATAGTATAGATATATGTATTTGTACATTCATGCATATGTAAGTACATACATGCAATCTTCTTAACTGAAGAAAAATAATTAATTTTATTAAAAGATACAGAATGTCAATGTTGTATAACGAAAAATAATATATGATATTATTTAGAATAACAAATTTATAATAATTTTGTATAGTTAGTTTTTTAGTTAAAAATACTTAGATAAAAAAAAATACAATTTCGAAGAAATACTGTTTTCATTACCATTTGTTTAACTCATTTCTTGCCGTCTTTTTTGGTTCAAAGATTTTTTTCATGCTTTCTATCCCTAAAATTTTCACTTGCCTTGTTCTACTTTACCACAGCTGATAATCTCTAAAATAATTTTGTTCTTATATCAAAATAATCGTATTATACATATCCGCAGATTGTCTTTGCAAATATAAAATCGTTTCATACTATGTACAATACAATTTTGTTTCAATTATCAATTAACATATAATGTGCGTAAAATGAAATGAAATTATTTTTTATTTACATTTATTTCATTTGATAGTGGTTGGAATAGTACTAATACATTTTGTAATTTTATAAGATTTCGCTTAATTCCTACACTTAATACTACAAATAATAATACGGATAACATTAATAGATTTCGAAATATTGTAGATTTTGTCATCCGTAATGTGCTTCCTTCTGATACATTTCGTTTTGGAGGACAATGTGGGAACACCATAACACAATTAGTTCTTCAGAAGAAATAATGGTAATAAATTAAAGGATTGATAAATACAATATCTGACATTTTCTATTTATTCACCTTTCATGATTTTCATTTATGCATAATAAAAGTCACTTATGTGTAATACAAATATGTTACTAATATGTTAATAGTTTACTATTACATTATTATTAAGTAATTAAAATGAATGCTACTATTAGATTTAATTTGATAAATCTGTATTCGTATAAATTATTGATATTTAATAATTAATTGATAAATATATACTCTTATACAGTCATATTGATATTTAAGGCATCATTGGCATATAAGAACTTCGCATTTGTCTGTTATGTATATGTGAACTGTTGAACTAGAATGTGCAATATAGTTTATGATTAAGATCGAAAAGTGAAACAATTTGTTTATGTGGCTAACAAAAAGATTCTAATATATTAATATTAGTAATATTTCTATACTTTGTTATCGTATTTTTATGTATTGAATAAGAATTTGTTATATAAGAACTAAAACCAAATTGAGTGGCTAAATTTTTGCAAATAAATATAAAATAAAAATTAGGTTTGTATATGTATACATATTAATATACATATTAATACATATATATATAAATATTCTTTATATATTTTTGAGGTACTAAAGGTAGTAATACGTCTTGTATTGTATCTAATATTTTTCACAACTAATTTTTCATTACAATTATGTAAAGCTTTATATATACTGAAAAAATGAGGAGTTTTCATAATTTTGAAATTAGCATACAATATGTAAATTGAAACTGTGATTCAATGTCCTAAAAACTATTTTGCAAAATCGTCGTATGGTATGACTCACAAATAAAATATTAATCATTCATTTAAATTCAAATGATAAAATGTATTATGTAATGTTCTATATAGTTACGTTCTTGTTATACATTGAAATAAATAGTCTCATTATGGTCTAACTGATATTTTGGTATTATGTCACAAATAATTATAACTTGTAATATAATAAAATTTATATATATGTAGTAGAAGTAGAAACGTTCTATACTTTAATTCACAACTGAATTAGCAAAACTACAGTTTGTTCTCAACAAATAAATGAATAAATTGAAGCATTATCTAAAGTAAGCACAAAAGTAAAATAATGAGACAATTATGAATCAAAGCACATAATGCAGTAAATTACGTACATATATGTATTGTTTTTGTATCTAAAAACTTTATATAATATATATAGTAAATTATTTTGTTTATAAATAATTTTTTGTATTTCAAATATAATTTTTAAGTATAATTATAGAATATGATTGACTTTATTGACTTAAAAATTACATTATTATTGCAATTACTTGTATTACGTTGGATGTAAAATTAATTCTTGATACTACACAGTATCATGCTGTTGGTTGATTTATGTATATACAGAAAAAATTAACACGTGTAGCTTCGGAATTAACGTTTCTCGGAGTAATGTTTTGAAATTTCAAAGGATTTACAGGAAACTTAAGTTCTGTGTACAAAGACTTAAAACAACTAAGAGAACTATGTGAACTGTACAGGTGAGGGATGCACTACCTGAAAAAAGAATTTATTGCCATTAGAAATTTTACATAATCATACATACATGTATATATCTATACATACATTAATATACACGTATGAAACTTATAAAGTGTTAAGCATTTTTTAAAATAATATATTTATAGTTACATGCATCAATGTTCAAACTCGTTGAGACCCTGAGAGTTTCCAATATAATCACTTCAGTCTCAGATTATACATAAATAGATATGTTCATGATTTACTTTCGTTAACTTAAATTTGTAAGTTAATTGCCTCGAAAATGAGGTTCCGAAAAAATCTTTTTATTGGCTTATTTATCTAGATTTTAAAATCTAGGTTTATCAATTGACCGAATATTTAATTTATCTTTAGAAAATTTAGATCGGTATAAATCGAAATTTCAGTTAGGATCTAGTCAAAATAAACGTTTGATTCAATTATATTTAATTTTAATGTACTAAAGGTTTACATATAATTAATATGATTTACCGTTGCATGCCAAAGGATAGTCTTCGTAATACCCTTCCTGACAATAACAACGTTTTCCAGACATAGTCGTGTTCCGTTGTACGCAGTGTGCACCATCAACGCATTCAGAGTCATCGTTACAGGGTGTATGTAAAGCTACAAAGTATAAAATATACGTTAGTTATTTATAATATATTATCGTATTAACCTAGAAAAACAATTTATTTGTGCAAATAGATGATATTTTTGTTTTATACAAAATATGATAAGGTATTATGGCAAAATCTAAATAAATGGTATAGGTATAATAAAAATTATAATATCTGGAATATGTTTGTTAGGAAAAGATATAAGGAAAAGACAGTTAGGAAAAGATATTTATAATGGATCACTGTGACCAGTCGAAAAACGATGCTGTTTTAAGAATATCTAAAAAGAAATAACAGCCTAACAATGGTGGTCTCATGATTTTTACAGCATTGTCAAAATAGTCGATGGGATACTTCTAGAAAAGAAGTAGCTCCAAAAGAAATAACAAAAGAAATGATTCATATTTCGTGCGGTAGGTTCTTTAATTTTGTATTAGTATGAAATATAAAAGTTGCCTCATGCAGTTTTAAGTCATATTCTTAAAATGCTTTAAAGCATTCTGTTAAATACAAGTAAATATTGCTGGATGTTTCACATTGTATGCATTTCATCTTTGAAAATGATGTCATCATTCTCACATCTTTAAACTGAACTGCGTATATTTTACATCAATACTGCATACTTGTTTCCCACCTTTCATTTTCTTACTTAGAAGTATAATTTGGGCAAATCAATTGGAACTTTGTACAATGCTACTTAATTAGATTCTGTTGTTAAAACATTAGTTTAAAGTTAATATATTATAAATTCTATCACACTCTTGCTCTCACAATTTTATGTTCTCTAGATATTATTGTGCTTTATTACTAGGATAAAGCAAATGTATTTTATTACGTTGTTCAATTTGGTAAGTTGCAATAACTTCTGAAAATTTATGTTACGCTTATTGAAACTTACTAAAATCAGAAAAAGTTATAATTTGTTGAATTGTGATATCGCAAAAACTCTGTGCGTTTTAATTTCACACGAACACGCAATTTCACGCAAATGTGTTCTCGACATGACTTTTAACGGTCGATCAATTTTCAACTTCTGCCGGAGTGTGCAATTTTACCTGAAATTATCTAAAATTCTATGTTCTAGAAGGAAGAGAAATTATTTACGGCAACCCTGTAATCAAATCGAACAAGTAAATTTCTAAGTCAATCTTTCTTCGGCATCTGACATTTATAAACTTATAAATCACATTTTGCCAAACTTTCATACTCTTTTGAAAGTATTAATTTAAGATAATTTGTTACGAAACATCGATAAACTGACATGATTTAATGATATATGTATACAAGTATCAATAAATATTATTTATTTTAGATACATCAATTCAAAGCTTAAAATTCAATGAAAATTACGACATAAACGTTTCATCAATACTTTTTATCCTTGACTATCGCGGTAGGGGTGAATTTGACCTCGTCTGAATTAAATCTACAGCTTTTCTTAAAACTAAATAGACATTCCGTAAAAATATAAATATGTAGTAAAATACTGCTACTGATAAAATAATATAATAATGCTGCTATTAAAAATAATATAATAATGCTATTGTTCAAAATAATATAATATACAGCGTGTATCTTAACATTTAATAGATAATTACAGTATAAAATAGTAGTCAAAATAATATATCAAAATAGTAGTCTTTGGTCATTTCTGTAAACGGTTTTATAACATTTGGTAACGTAGTACTAATAGTATTTCAATTTGATACTTGAAATTGAAAAATTACTGTACAAATCACTCTGTAAAGTCCTTAATGTGAAATTGCTGGTTGCCAATCTAAAATTATCACAAAGTGGGATTTAAAGAAAGCTATGAGTTATGTTCTCGACACTTCAATCATCATTAGCACCTTCAGCTCAAATATAGATTCGTAAGAATTGCTATTCGAGAAACGTATTGTATTTTTATTTACACGATACTCATCTTTAATTTATGTATCGTTTTTTATTAACGTTTTTAATTAATGCTAGTTGTCAGAGAATTTTCTTATTAATTTTTGTGACAAAAATTAAATATTAATATTATTATGTTGATTACTATGATTACCAGTGTCGACGTTATAAGTTTAATTATATTAAATGTTTAAACGAGAATGAAATACACTTTTTAATGCCTTTAACATTAAATCAATGATATAGAGTAAAAAATTAAGAATTGAAGTTGAAAAATTGAGTGCTTGTTTTTAGTAAAGTGTCTGGCTATTGTTACGTGCGGGAAGCGCGCGTATAAAGCCTCGAAGATTTGTTGCCCTAACAATATTAATTGTTAACGGGACTTAATGTTTTGTGGATCCGGAGATACGCTAGTCCCATACGGGCCCTTTCACAAGATCGCAATGATTATAGGAGATGACGGAGGCAATAAGAGAAATGTAATTCAAAATAATTAAAAGATACAAAAGATTATATTTTATAAAATATGGAGAGATTAGAATGGTAGCGTATATAATATAATGTGAATCACAATGAACTGAACAAAAATATTGTAAATATCCGAGACGCGCAATTCGAAGATTTGAAGGAGAAACAAATATTCAAATACAAAATAATTTTACAATCCAGTGAGGGAAATCCCAAAGTTAAATAATTAACTACTGGATCTACTTGCCGAAAAATTCATAAAATAGCTGGAAGAATAAAGGAAACAACTCACCAAAATGTCTGTACTTGTATAAATTTAGAATTAATCAACCTCTTGCAAAATGTGAAATGCCAACTACGCCTGGTTCCTGGGAAGAACACACACACACATGAAAGCGCTCCACCAATGATAATTTTGAATTAACTAATTGTGAAATTCAATTAAACTATAAAATAAAATTATAATTTAAAAATTAAAAAGAATAGAATCGAATATAATTAAATAGAAAAATAGAATAATTAATTGAATTGAAAATTTAATGTGATTATATAACGCGAAAGTTTTACGTGAAGATAGAGTCTTTGTCTGAATTTTGCACTTTAACAAATTCTAGAACAAACTCGTCTCTAAGCCACTTCACGGACCCTCGACACGCACCTCGCGATTATACACCGAAGAGTGTCGCAACTTGCATCTCTCGGAGAAGACCAGAGTGGGCCTAGTCCGAAATTGTTTATGTTGCATTGATATGCGCCTAACGAATTAGGCTACGAGGCCAATGCGTAAGAGACCGTGATTCGTTAACTAGGTGGTGATGGTGGGTGCATGTGTTCCTCCCTTGTCCAGCTCTTATCTTTCTCTCTTTCTATATAGTTCTTTCCTTTACTCTTGAGCTACGGATTGTTAATTAGCTATCGAATAATTTTACATGCATAACCAATATAATATAAAATGTTAATCTGTATACATTATAAAAATTTAGAATGAAACATTATCTATTTCGTTTTACAATTATTAAAGTTAAATCGCGCTCGGTACTGTAACTATTGTGGAACTGATTGACGTGTGCGTATTCATAATAACGGTATAAAGAAATACTATGAGTAATTTATATAATTTTGTAGTGTTGCAAAGACAATTTCTATTACAATTTTATATTGCGTCGTGGGCCTTTGAGGAACATTCTAGAACGCTTGGCGTTATCGAACCACACGAGTGTGACTTCCGTTTATATTCGGCGGTTAGGAGAAATGAAATGATCTAAGATTTTAGCCGTGGGACCACGTTGATTTCAAGGAAGGAATGTGTTATATTAACAATCATAGTTTAGTCGCCAAAAGATAGTCTATCTAATAAACATTGAAAGACTGTTACTGCGTTCGATCAGGGTGTTCCCAGAATGCAATACGCATTATCGATACACATCCGGTCGGTCAGAACTACAAAGGAAATTTTGAAAAAGATTCCTGTTCGGAACGTAACACTATAAACGTTAATTTGTACAGTGACATTCAACGTGTAAAATGTGTATAATTATTTGAGAATTAGCCAATTTACATTAAAGTCATTAACAAATTATATCAATCTCTTTATGTTTCAAAATTGATGATTCAATATTACTGACAATACTGTAAACATCTTAAAATTTTCTATCGTATTTAAAACAATCTATTATTCATTCATCTATACTCAACATTTAAAAATTCACTGTGTTTTCAAGTTACAAAAATGTTTTAGCCGTACATAAATTACTTAAAAATTATACTTCTATTTATAATGTAATTATAAAATATTAAAATTTTGTAAATGAATCGTATAAACATTAATAAGAATAAATTGTGTCTTTAATGCAAATTTGATCTTTCAGCAAAATAAAACGAAACTGTACTTTAATGTATATTTAATTATACACCTTTGCTATTAGTCCGACGATTTTTGAATAAGAGATTTGAATACTTAATATCGTTGACATTAACAAATTCGGATACATTGCACCATTAGCAGGAACGTTGAAGCGATTCGTGTACTAAATAATATATTGATTTTTCCGTACACTTTATGAAACGGCGAGTGTATTTCAGAAAAAACGTTATAGTACACGGTTAGCTGCGGTGATATTCTTAAAGCTTTCCAATTTGCATAGATAACCATAGTGCTAGTACCAACACGTGGGTATATGCAAATGGCAGTAGTTGATAGTGTGCAGAAAATATTCAATTTCCTTTTCTAAAACCTCAACTGGAGTTTTCTTCAAGATGAAAATAAAGTGCACGTGATATTCCCTTCTACGGGCATCAAATAATGTTCCAAACAAAATATCTAAAATGTCTATGTATATTGGTTTTAGATATTTTATTAATATCGATTAAAAATAAAGTGTATATAAGGATTTTGGATACAATGTTAATTGATCCAAATTTTACGTGAAGTGATATTTAGAATTTATTAGTTATTTCTCAAACGGTACAGGGTCAATCGTGAACCAAACGTATGAAATATAATATACGTAATGGATAATCGATTAAAACTAAGCATGCAAATAAATAGATGACTTTTAAAATTAGGAGTGAAAGGTCTAAAATTATTGTGCCGATTATCATGAGGTTACTGAAGACCAACATTTCGTACTTAGTCAAAACGGAAGAAACGAAAACGAACTTTGATTTATATTACTGTTAAATTGAATGTTTAAATGCAAAAATAAGCTATTTGTATCTTATTAATAATTAAGAATGCAAAATGTGTTATATATGTCCACTTCTCAGTAGACAGATAAATAATACTATGATCAGTGCAACTATTGTGTACAAATGTCTTTATTACTTTATTTGATTTAATGATTTGTTTATAATTAAAGGAAAGTTTATGTAATATTAATATCATTGTACTAAGTATTTATATTTTAAATAGTTACTATAAAAGCTCAAAAAAAGTGTTTGTGCAGTCGGTTTCATTAAAACTGTATTCAGAATTTGAGTATTTCAGGATTTGCAATTGAAAACTATTGCAAAAATGTATATTAATATTTTATACGTATATAAATCGTAATGTGGCTGTTTATTTTGTAAACATAAGAACTAGTATAAAAATTATACATACAATTTTTTGAAATTTAAAAATTTGCAAAAATACCAACCAGTAGTTAGATTAACTAAAGATATAATTTCAACAATAAAAGTATGTTTGTTTGAAGACTGATTAAATGTTCCTAAATAAATATCATCCTATTAGTAATGCAACGATCCTATACATGTTTTCTATAAATAGCAGGTAAATGGAAGCATTATTTTAAGAATTTTATGTAACAGATTAAATCCATTATCAAAATCATATGTCATTATAGATCTATGTATATTCGATTACGATAATAATCTATATTCTTTTCGCAAGGAAAAGCACGCAAGTGTCCTCTTTCAGTTTTGATAAAGCTTAGTACATTCGTGAAGCAAGCAAAATTGAAGAA
Organism: Megachile rotundata; assembly: GCF_050947335.1. Lineage (NCBI taxonomy): Eukaryota > Metazoa > Arthropoda > Insecta > Hymenoptera > Megachilidae > Megachile > Megachile rotundata. The sequence continues at coordinate 4,742,319 of NC_134991.1, read as the reverse complement.
TATATTGTATATTCTTTTAAGGGATGAAATCACCTTTCGAAGTTTCAAGTACTATCTTGAAAATCAATGAAAGTACATGAAAATCTTTGTAGCGAAAGTTTTATAGTTTTTTATGTACAGTAACAAGATGTAAACAGATTGGTCAAAATAAAATTTATAACAAAATTTTTGATCATTTAATTTTTCAATTTATTCAAATTTGCATGTTGACAGAATGTGAAAAGAATATCTAAAATTCCATATTCTAAATTCATTGATATTTTTATGAAGTTCTACATATTATTCCTCAAATTATTGTTTACATCCACGCGATACCTGATAATCGAATCGCACTGAACAATATCATAGTTGCAGTCAAGGTTATTTATAAGCATGTGGGAAAAATTATTGTTACAATACATAATTATCGACTTCCGTGCATTTTCTTGTCAGATAGAGATAAATTTACCGTAGCATGCCACATTATACGTGTCCATTTCTGCTGCGGTAGTCAACATCTTAGATTTTACGTAATTAAAAGCATGCATTTTCTTATCGTTAATAATCATGGATTTAACAGAAGTAGGTAGTTAAAAAATCAATTTCTTTTTTTTCTTTTAACAACAAGAATATCCAAAATATGTAATAAAATTATCTTTCTATGGTTTTAGCTGATTTTGAGGTTCAAAATCATCTTGTTAAGCTTTATTCAATTTTTTTCAGTAATTACAATACAATATTCAAGGAAGACGAATTGACCTTGAAGAAACTTGACATCTAGCAGTACAAATCAGAAAAAATTAACTATAACCAGTCAAATTGTATATTTCTGATAAATTTCTTCAAATACAACATAATTCATTAAAATACATTTCTGGATACAAAAACTGTCAAGTTATCGTATAATCATTCTGATTTTCATACTATTCGCACTGTACATTATTTTTTAGATTATACGACAGTTTGATTGTCATTGGTTTTAAAAGATATAAAACAAATGAAACAAATTTAAAGGATAACAATGTATTTACAATATTAGGATAACAATAGCGAACATATCAAATTGTTGTCAAACACCAAAAATATCGAATGAAATGATTATTTATTCTTTACACTAAACTCCGCTTCCATATTTAGAAATATATTGAATATTGTGTTTAATTTATTATCGATGGTTAAATTTTCCATTTTGAAATGCCGATCGGAATTAATTTTTGCAGGTCCACGATCATTATTTTCCGTATTATTATCTAGATTATTTCTAAAAATATCCATACATGTGTTTTATGTAGAATTTCATATACTTTTATCAAGTCAATAATAAAATTTCTCAGTGGAGTTGATGAATGGAATATCTGTCATATCATTTTAAACTCTAAACTTCGTTGTAACTGTTTTAAATAAGTTTCACATTTTCTAACAGTAACAGAAGTATTGCAAACATGGCGGATGAAATAACTAAATCTGCAATGTGGCGCAAATTTATCCTAAAACGGTAAGGCATTCCATGATTTATGGATAGATATGTAGGTAGATGAACGTTTGCTTTATAAGAGACGTGCATGACCTTTGGAAGACCAATTTCGTTCAAACTTTGCATAATTACAGAAGATAGCAGAAGTAATAATTGTGCAAAATTATAATATGTACTTTCAAAAGTACGTGAACAGTTTACATTTCAAGTTATAATTTACACGGTTTTGCAACTGTTTCAATTTTGTAAAGTTACAAATGTATTTTAGATAATGCAAAAATGCTAATAGAATAATCTAGAAAAGAGTTGTACTATGAAATTTCTTTGCTTTATACGCTAAGATTTCTTAGGTTAACAATGCAGTTTATACAACTGGTTGCAAGTTTAAAGAAAAAGATTTAAAAATAGCGTGCTAAATTATAATTATTATAGAACTTTATATTTGTTGAATTTGTTTTCGTTTTGTCAAATAAAACCACCTGTATAATAAAAACAAATTCAACACAAACTAATGATTGTACGTTTAAGAATTACAGCCTACATCTTCTTTTCTACATTTGTCTTATTATATTTTTATTAAAATTTATGAGAAAAATCGACATATTTAAATGGTAACTAGAGAAATTGAAGTTAAAACATTTGTTATTAATATGAAGAAGGATATTTTAAGCATTTATAATTATTTATAGTATTTAATACAAGACATTATAGGATTTATAATTGCCTTTAATATTTGATATTATAAGGCTTCTAATTGCTCATAATATTTGAAATTACAGGGTTTTTAATTGTTTTGAATATCTGATATTACAAGGTTTATAATTGCTTACAATATTTGATATCATAAGGTATAAAATTTGCAAGAATTATGAAACGCGTCTGAAACTAAATAACCCAACACGAAGAGAGATAGAAAATGGCGGCGCAGAAATTCAGATAGCAGAGTACTGTATTTGATATTGTTTTCTGTATCGCAAGCCATAAAAATTGCAATTATCTGTTAGATTGTAACATCAATTTTTTTAATCACCACAAATATTTTCGTCTTCTAAAAGTTAGTTTAATTTAAACCTACATTATTCAATTAAACCATTATTCAATTACACACAAAGACATGTATTAAATTTGTTACAACCCACTAAAATGAGAAGAGTATATACTTCTAATATTTACATTAATTCTACTTTCGAAGTACCTGAGAATCAAAAATACTAATGAAATAAACTTTTGTTAAACTGGGAAATCATAGGAATAAGAAGGCGAACAAAAGAGAACTTAATGTTTGACTATAAAATTCAGGATAAAAGTATAAACTAAAGAAAAACTGAAAAGGCTATCGTAAAATCCTCAGGTACTTTCCTAGCAAATTTAATTAAACGTTATTCGTCTTAAATAATAATTCCAGCTTTTACGGATTTCTCCGCAAAGCCAGCATCAAATACAGAATCCTTCCAGTTTACCTTCTGCGCCACTATTTTATTCCGTTTTTCATATTTTAATATTTGAAAGACTTATAAAAATATTTTTGCTATCTTTATTTTACGTTTTAGATTTTCGAAGGAATCCATTCTGGGTTATACTTTATACTTTAGAAGAAAACGATTGTTTTATACTTTAGGGAAAAACCATCATTCATATTTCATAGTTCAGAAGGAAACCTTATCACTTTGAGATCTCTAGGGTATCGTAAACCCCTAACGTGTCAACTACTGCAATGAAAATGGACACGTAATCGCCACAAAATAAATTAAATCTCTAATTATTAAGCAGAGAATCGCTTAACTCCTTGCCGTACAATCTATTTGCGTCAGTCAAAACTAACTATTCTTAGCTATAATGTTAAAACAAACAAAGAAAATTAAAATGTTGTGAGTATTTTATATTCAGCGATCATTAATTATGGTTGGACATAAATTTCAGGTTGAAGAGTATTAAAAGTTTGAGTATTTGTTCACATTTGATTTGTAAGTGCATCTCGAGTGAGACTGAAAGTATGGCAAGGGGTTAATTTTCAAATTCTAGTTTTTAATTTCTTTATATTTTTCAACTATATATCACTAGTGCAATATTAATGTTATTCAATGTTCGTTTGTCCTTCTCTTTCAGATAAGAATATAAAAATTTAAGTCCGAATTTGGTTCCATTTTCCTGAAGTTGCAAAATGTTTGAAACATTATAAAAAGTTTGCTCTTTGACTGGACTGCGCAGTCCTTGTCAGCGTTTAAAAATCGATAATTTATGGTTGCATACGTGTAAAATGTAATTTCTAGAATGATTCGTTACCTTTGTATTTATTGGTACACGCGCCATTAAGGGGCGCCGAATAGTCACCGCATAGACAACGCGTTCTTCCATCTCTAGTGTCTGCCATACATGTTGTGTTTTGAATACCAGCGCAATCAGATTCTAATTTACATTCCCGAGCCTTTCCCACTGAAATTGCAACAAATTCTTATGTATATTATCTTTTATTTTTCTCTTATGTATACATTGATATTTTGAATTGGTTTGTTATTTCGTACTGTCATTGTGTTACTAAATTCTGTTCCTTAATCATGACATTTTATGTGATCAAACCTTTGGAATGTTATAATGTTAATTTTTGGTGAAAACAATTAACTACAATTCAATATAAGCAATTTACAGCGAAATAATTTGTCAAACCTTAAGTAGGAAGAGTTAAATTTTTATTAATTAAATTTTATCATATTACTTTATATGGACGTTAGATTCCTTTATGTACAAAATATTTCATAAATCTGTTCTAAATCTGTTCTAAACCATTTCTAAATCTCTTCATCAAATACTTCGTTAAATACTCTGATATTTAAATCTCTTTTTATAGATTTGTATGTCACATGAATTAACACAGTATCCTGAAAATATAAATCTATGTAGTTTTGTGATGTTTTCAGAATTTAAAAAGTTGAAAAACGACATAGAAATGTGTACCCTAGTTTATCCATACGAGAATTAAACTCTCATATACTAAACTTTAATACACATTAGTAAAATAGCAAGAAAGATTATTATATTTAACAAAAAATTAAAAGAATTTTACTAAATTACCAGTCTTTATTACATTTACACATTTACAAAAATAAAATGTTCTCCAACAGTGTATCAAAATCTACAATAAATATTATGTTTAAAAAATCCCAGATGAAAGTTAACCCGTTTCTCCCAAACCTCATGTACATTCAGTTTCTAAGAAAACACTTATTTCTATCAAGTACCTTTTCTCTGACCTTGTGAAAAATCAGTTAAAGTTCGAAGGTGATAGATAAACTATCGCCCAAGCATTGATTATGGTAAATACTGTACTTTTTAAACGTAATTGTATACAAAATAACAAAACTGCTTGATTCGTTAATGGATATTGTTTATAATAGAAGGTTATGTGAATGCGGAAATTATTGCAACAAACCTGGCGTAGGCGGTGGTGGAGGATTTTGGTTCTGAGTTTGGGGGTTGGTTTTTCCAAACGTAGTAAGGGCCCAAGTGGAGGACGGCGACACGAAGAAGACCAGCAAAAGAAACGTCGCAAATATCTTAAAAGCTCTTCCTTTTTTCATTTCTTCGGACTTGTTGCTACTTCAGAGTGAACTTGAAACTATTGGCTGAATAATCACTTGGTTTATTCACTGGCTCACTGAATTCGGTGTTAAACTCCTCTTTCGAAAGTCACTTCTCTTCACTAAAATGCGTAAATCCGATGACTTCTTGAATGTAAGCTCTCTCTTTCGACGTAACACTGGTATCTCGATTATTATTAGAGTAATCGTATCGCGGAAAAACCGAATAAAATTTCTGCCGCACTTTTCAGCTACTTTAACTACTTGAACAGCGTGGTATTACGTTCTATTCGAGAACTGCATGTCACAAGGACGTTGGAAGGCCTTTTAAGCGTTTGAAGTACCCCCACCTTGTGCCCCATGTGCTGCCACCATCAAAGAAGTAAGTACACCAAAACGTAGTTGGCCTACCACGTCGTCGAACAATCGGAGTATGCTTTGTCTCCTTTAAGTTTCGATCGGTACAAGTTGTGGCTGGGAGAACCGAACGTTATACTACTAGAAAGAAATCTGAACTTTGATTCCCTAACAGCGACATTTCTTTATGTTATTCACGCGAACGAACTTTGCAGCCATTTAATATTGAACATTTCTGCATTTATGTAGGGGTGTGCCAGGAAAATTTATGCATATATCAGTGGCACGTTTAAGATTTGTTCATGTATCTGAAATTCTAGATTTCCAAGCTTTCATACTATTAAATTGATAGATCTGACAGTTTTTGAGATATTTTTGTTTTTGTACTTGTGAATTTTTTAATTTTTAAATTTGCAAATTCCTAACTTACCGTATTTATAAATTTACAAACTCCCAATTGATCAAATTTATAAATTTCCAAACGTTCAAGTTTCCAAATATATTAATTTATAAATATAGTTTCTCCTATGTTTATGCTAACATACATATATTGTTAACGGAATGTATTTGAATCTTGATTTTTCTTTATAACAAAATGTAAATTTCTATAATAATTGCGAAATTCTCTAGTATTTTAAAATGTTTTATACATTCGCAGAAATGAACATGATAAAGTTTAAAAGAGATACTTTTATTACTATTTATAACTTCCTGTATTCTTTATTACATTTTTTGGTTCGCGTGATTATATCCATCTAGCACATGTATACTTTAATAATCATTCAGTGAGCATGTATAAATTAAAAATTTGTTGTACAATAACTGTGTCAAAAGATGTTTACAGCTTTTTTTCACAGGTTCTTTTTACAGGTAAGTAAGAATATTCGAAAATCTGTACATGTTAGGTGATTAATAGTTAACAATCAAAGAACGAATTCACGTTTAAACAAATTAGAAATAAATAAATATAAAATTTTACTTGAGGTAGAATGATATATTATGCATACAAATTATAATAGAGTTAAAGAGTTAACCAAATTTAACGTGTCAGGAAAAATAATACATATAATAAAAACACTTCTCTTATACTGTCTTAAAAATAGAAAAATAGATTGAAAAATTTAGATAACAAAAGATAATATTATGAAAGTGGGTATGGCGAATATTGACGACAATATGTGTGTAAATTACTTAAACTAAACTACAATTAAATTACTGAAATTAAATTGAATTAAAGGAGTCACATATTTATGTAAAAATAAATTCAAATAATTAAAGGAATTGTTGCTTTAAATAATAGATACAAGATAAATGTAAGCAATATGGAATTCAGCAAGATCACAAAATAAATAATTTTATCCTTATACACAATAAAATTAATATACTATATAATTAATATAATTAGTACAATATAATATTATTTCTTTACGAATAAAAGCAGCTCAATCAATTTTTAGTTTATTACAGCAAAATCTCTATAAAAAAATATATATTGTTGATTTTGAAGTAGCACAAAAGACACGAGGCAAATAACCTCAATTTTTAAGATTTATACATACAAAATCTAATTCTGCGTGATTTAGCATTTTGTTCGTAATTATTTCAGAGTAATTTACAGTTAAATTTATGTTTTTGATGATATAGTTATTACTTTGCTCGCAATTTGCGTGAGCAATATGAAACACGCAGCATGAGTAATGTTTCATACTTGAAACTTTTTTTCTGTCGCCCTCACGATGTGTTATTACAATAATAAAATTACAGTTTGTGAAATATGGAATGAGAAAAATAAATAGATTTTTATATAGATATAGAACATTATACATAAGTTGTGAAAAAATCGCCAAACAATAGAATAATTATAATAATGATGATATACAATACTAATTTTAAACAATAATTTGCAATTAAAATTTATTATTGATTATTATTATTACGATATTTATTACATAAATGTATTCAAAAATTTAAATTAAATGAAGATACATATTTAGTTATAATATAAACAAATGCATAGAACGCACACTACGCTATAAAATAATGTGAATTAATTATTGGATGATCAGCAAATTTTGGCGGAGAAATATTTCAAATTGCTGTATCTTTGTAAGAAAAATATCATACCCATAATTATTTACGCGAGTACATTTTAATGAACGAAATTTCTACCTTCATATCCCCAAAGTTAATTTTGTTAAAAACTCTTTTTTTATTATAATACAGATTTGGAAATTGAAGTTGTATCGTTCCTAATTTTTACAAATTCAAACAATTCAACGGAATATAAAAAGATCTTTCGCCAGATTTTCTTCAAAATAAAGTTTTCCCCTTGCAAAGATTTTTAGAAAATTGTTATATGATATTTTGTTGCTATTTTGCCATACTTCAAGCGAGTAATATGGCGAAAGTACTATAAATGCAGAAAACACGTTAAATAATTTACAAAATATTTATACAACAAACTGTGTTAATTATTAATTTTAAAAAATTTGATAGTTAATTTATTTTGTGATACAATTTTTGAATGATTTTTTAAAATTAATATATAGCTATTACAATGAATCTTGAATGACCCAATTTGTTAAAGAGTTAACATACAAAAGTAACTTTTTCTTAATAAATACAATGTCATACAAGATGTGGTAAATATCGCTCCTATAGCTGTAATTTGATAAAGAAAATCATAATGCTTATCAGTGTTTGGAAGGAAACTCCGCACGAAAACCGGTATTTTATTGTACGCAAGTCACGAAATCTGTGCGGTCATACAACTTTCCTATCAATTACGAAATCAAATTTGATTTAAAATGGGAGATACTATCTGAGGTTACTAATCTAATAATGAACGATTTATTCAGCAATATACGTATACTCAGACGTACTTATAAATGGAGTTGAACATTTCTTCTCGCATACTATTAATTACAAATATATGTATTCTAAAAATTGTTAAGAGTTTAATCTTTTATGTCTTGAAGTATATATTTTAACGTCATATTTCTTAACTTTCTTTTTTCATATTTTGAATTTTATATTTTTGTACTTTTTGAAGCAGTTTTAATTCTTCATATTTTGAAACAGTTTAAATAAAACATATTATAAGTGTAAACGTTTTCTATAATCATTTTTTTTGCGACATTGTAAGTAATTTTCAGTCGTCATATTTTGAAGCTGTTTAAATAAAACATGTTATGAATATAAATATTTTTTATTTATTTCTGCCCTTTTAAGCAATTTTGAAATAATTAATATTATTTATCCTTTCGTCAATTTAATAAGGTTTAAAACAATTCTTGACTAATTAATACGTGATGATCTCGTTTAATTGTCTAACAATTGAAACGAGAACGAAAACTTAAGTAAATGTTAACTTTATAGACTTTTAATCATATCCTCACAAGGTAGTTCTTTTAAACAAAATTTTTTTGCGAATATTGGATTACTTATACATAAGAAATAAACTTGAAACGTTTGCACGAAGAGGTTTAGAAATTTATAGCTCAATTTCTACCATTTTATGGTTTAAATTTATAAAAATGTACTTGCACGCTAGAACTGTACTGTTTTCGAGCACCAATTAACTAGAAACTTTCGACATATCACGAAGACTTCGTAGCAGTCGGCCCTGTCTCGCATTTTCGAAAGACAAACGAATTATCGGATGCTATTCATGAATATTCACGCAATTCACTTACAGTAAATGGCGGAAGTATTCATACCTTGTCAATTAAGAGATTAGACTATTCGCACTAAAATAATTGAAAAAATACCACATCTTTTAATATTTCAATATTAAATAAATCATTTAATTTAAGATAAATTGTAAACAACATAAACTGTAAGATGCGGGAATCAACGAAATAGCGTCTAGAAACAAGATAAATAATATATTCAATTTCAAAATATTTTTACAAAAGATTATATTCCACCGTACATTTTATTAATTTTTTCAATGTAAAGCACAGCTTTATGGACGAATAATTAAACTGTTGCATGAGAATGTTGGTATGAATTGCTCATACTTCATGTTACGAGCATTTAGTTTAATTTTACAGCGTAAAAAGTATTTAATTAACAGTTACAAAATGATTCAACACATCAGTGGATTGTCATAAATTATCAAATTTATTGCATAGAGTAAGTTTACGTAGGTGTAACAATAATGGTATTTTCACTGCAAATGTTTCAAACATAATGGCTTTTGATACCGAGCACAAGTATTAATACCTACATACATCACATATATGCCTGAGAGATTCATTATTTGCCACACAATTGGTACTTTTAATTTTTAATATTATACTCCCTTTTCCGTTTCCGCAAGACCTGCTGAGTAAATCGAACAACAATGAACAGAAATAGAGCGTTCCTTATGCGAAACAGGGGTTTATACTTGCTTTTTCTGCTTGTGTTATTGTGCAATCTTTGGCCATCCAATTAGGACTGCTATAAATTTTCAGCATTTTTCACGTTTTCCATAAAATTAAAAAGCCTATTCAAATTGTAATGATACAATTTATTAGCTACTAACATGATACACTATGTCGGTACATAATATTATTAACCTTTTGCGGCCGTATGTCTACTCTCGGCCACCAAAGCTTTTTACCAGTCCAGTTGTACTATGTTTGCTCTCAGCCCCCACAGCAAGGAACCATACTAATCTTACGCTTCATTCAACCACAATCAAAAACCAATTTTTCGACGGGATCTAAGATTGTTGCACCTAGTGTACCTGATCATTGCGCCGATACTATCAATTTTTTCAGACTCTTTTTCACAGATACACTACTTGAAACAATTGTATCAGAAACTAACTTCACAAACGTATCAAAGTAAGATCGGAGGAGGACACTTTTTCTATTTACTACTATTTCTGATAAACTTCAATTACAAAAGTTTTGTTGGAAATCAATTTTTTGAAAAATCAACTGTGATCGGAAGTGTGTAATATGTATCTTGTGTTTGTTTAAAAATATCACATTGGCCACATTTCAAAATAAAATGTTTACTCCTTTTTACATGAAAATATGACAGTTTTGCATTTATATGAGTCAAATTGAAATTACAACATCGATTAAATTTTATATCGAATAATAGATAATTTAGATTTATTTAACACCATTGCTCGAATTCATAAGAAGTGTATATTTATATATTAATTATTAATTATTAATATTTTATTATTAATATTTTACAGAAATCATCTAATTTATTAATATCTATTTTTAAGTTACATAAAAAGTAAAATACTTCTTATTACATTAATATCTAAAGGCTTCAGTGGCCTTTTTTATCAATAATTATCAGGTCACAATAAATATTTGAAGCAACAGATGAACAGTATATATATAAATGATTAATTAGAGAAATATTTGAAACTATTTAATCAGTGACCCAGTTTTTGCAGTGTATATTTTGAAAAACAAAAGTGTACGTTACACAATAGTGTCAAATGTGATGATTCTTGTCAATTTTGTGATTTTTGTGGTTCATTAAATCCTAAATGTTTCACTTTTTCCATCTTTCTCGTAGGTAATATTAATCCTTTTTATAGTTTGATTTTACCGATACCCTCTATTGCTTTTTACGTGCATAACACACCCTCTTAATCGCTTTCTCTACCGGAACTACTCGCTCGCACGATCTAACAGGTCAGTTATACCAATCTTTTCCGCTCTATGCTCAATGCTCACGATGCACGCATTCTCTAAAATACATAATATTAATTCTTAATATACTGGGTGTTTCCGAAATGATGATACAACTGAAAATTTACAAGAAAACAACCGTAACTTTGATTTTTACAACTAATTTGTAATATGTCCTATTAAAGTATAGTATACTTCAAGGATTAAAGGATTAAAGTGTTTTCGTTTATGAACAAACAAGAGCAAAAAATAAAAAATTTGTTTAAAAGAGTTTTTGATTTTACCTTTGCAAAAATAAAATTACATTGATAAACGCTTTTTCTCATTGCATTCGTGTCATGTATACAGGTTGTTTTTGAAATGGTAGTACAATCGAAGATAGAGTAAATCTACGTGGAAGAAGAAACAAGAAATAAAGAATAAAATTTTTGTCGCAACTTCATTTTCAAAATAATTAAATTAGCACATTTTAAGAATTTATAAGAAAGTTTGTTTACAACGTCGAAAATAACAGAATCAACAAATTATTTATTAATTCTGCAAACTGTGAATATTATCAATTAATAAATGCATTTATTAATATCATTAAAATGTATTCATTTTTACAACTTTGACTGAATTTATTTACTTAATAACATTAATCATTTATCAAATTAATGAAGAAGTTGTTACATTTGTCATTTAATATGCTGCGAATAAATTTTTTGATAGATATTTCAAAAACTTTTAAAATTTAATTCTTTCTAAATTTCTAAATTTTTAATTTTGCAAACTTTAACTTACCAGATATCTAAATTTGAAAATTACTAATTTATCAAAAATTTCTATATATGTAAATTTCGGAATTTCCGAATTCTGTTTTTTCGAAACTGATATTATATGGAAATAATATTATTATACATCGTAGACTCATTTTTTTACATAAGTTCGTCACTATTTGAATCATAATATTAGACCAGAAACACCTTGTAAACAGAGTGAGCCTCGCAACATAACCCTAAATAACTCGTATGTCTGCAGAAAATAATATTTAAACAGAAACTGCATAATATAGATGGATATACACAGTATACATACTGTAGTCACTTTATTGTATGTTTCTTTTTTTATCGAGATATAGTCAGCTTCAGCTTTTAACGAATTGTCCAATATTTTTTCTTTCATTTGAATAAAGCATGAAGTTCTGCGTAATAAAGTGTTAGATAGGGTTTAAAATTAATAGTCACTGAGATAGTTTTAAATTAATAATCGTGTACTAGATTCAATGAATATGACTGTAACGTAGCTTATTTTTCTTGTTTTTGTTTTATAAATGATATAAATCAACGCCTATCAAGTTTAAAGCTTTTCTGCATGAGTCTATTCTTTGTAAAATAGTCATTGAAGTTGAAATGTCCTGTTGAATTCTTTTCATACTATATTTTGGATAAATTACCAAAATGTGTTCAATAGTATTTAGAGTGTTACAGATGTCGGTTCTGTTTTTGTGATAAGTTAGAAATATATCCAACTTGTGTATGCCATGCTTAACCATTTAAGCGTGTTTGACAATTATATCCGTCATGGATATGTGGTAGAATTTTGTGTCATGACGACCATATCCGTCATGCGTAAAATTTTGTTACAATTTGATATTTATATTGTAATTTTGGTGAAAACTAAATTATATTCGTAAATTGTAATTGGAAAGGGGTGGGCTGATCATCCCTTAAAAATTATGTGCACAGTAGTGCCTCCTAAGACTCGAAGGACCACCCAATGACTAAATTGGGAACAAATGATACCCAAGCTGATCCTCAGATAACAATTTATTTGATAATAGTGTGTGGTGTCGAGTATATGTGTGTAGATGTGTGTGTGTGAAAGTATTAACTACAATCTGTATGTGATCCCTGAACTAAATAATTACAACTGACTGATCCAGTTGATTGACTGAAAACGACTAAGTACTTTCACCGACTGATTCGGTTGTCTAACTAATTTTGACCGACTGATCTGGCCCCTGATTTTTGCTGAACTGAACTAATTGGAAAATCTTCGCTTCCTGGTCACCTTCCCTTCCAGTGCGCCCTTAGCGCGCTTCCCTGTGGAAGGGGAAGACGAAAACCAGAGTGGGCGAAAGTTAGACCCAAGGCGAAACCAAGAGTCCCAGGAAAACTGTTTTTCGTCACTCCTTGAAACCCTCAGTCCCTGCCATAAATTAGGCCGTACCCTAACAGTAATATGTTTAAAATGTTTAGAGGTCAACACGAAATGAAATAATCAAATAAAAAGTGGGAATGATTTGAGATGGATTCATGAATTCTTGAGAGTTAACTCGTCATCGCTTGATTATCGCGACACGCACTGGTGCGCACTTTACAAACAGATCGTCACACTTAACTGGTTAATCGTATTATTATCATTTCACCTTTTCTGTTTAGTAATAACTAGCAGTGTACACTCGCTACGCGAGTAACGTGAGTTTATTGTTTATCAATGCGAGGAATGACAAAGTTGTCGAAATTGGAAATCGAATTACCTTTCAAATAATCATCTAGCCACTGCTGTTCTTTGTCATTGATGGTTTGAATGTGAGGAGTAATTTTAAACGAACCTGCCTCAATTCCAAATCGGCTGTCATGTGTCTTAGTTTGATAATATGGAATTGGTTTCGAAAGTTTGTTTGTTTGTTACTTTTTCTTGTTAATAATAAGTGTCTTAACAAAATGTAAGAGGAAAAAGTTTTACTGTTCTTTATTGCCGATATAATAGTGTGTGCACTTTTTTTATATTTGCAATATTTTTGGAGGAACGAAAATGACTCATAATTTTTTAAATGGAACTATATGGTTTTTCTTAGATAAATCGATTCTCTGAAATATTCTGAATAAAAAAGTATTAGGGTATAATGGTAAAAAAGACGATAATTTCGAAGATATTTTAAGTTTCTTTTTGAACATAGTATGCCATCTTTGACATCACCTTGTTCATCAGTGATAGTTGATATCAAAAAAATAATATAAACTTGCACACCTGTGGCCATAGACGAACATTTTGATACCATATGTGTAGGGTTGCACCTTGCCATCTTCTCACATAATTGCCAGCTGGAAACGGCTAAGCCGTTTTATATAAAGATACTAGATCGGCATTATTCATATTGTTACGAACTTTATATAGCTTAAAGTAATAGTACCGATAATTGATCAGTTAAGAGAAATTTTCCATGTAGAAGTGGTAACCGCTTGCTCTGCCATTAAATAGAAAGTCGATGCTCGGAAACATCTTTTAAATCTTCTAGATTAAACACCTTTTTAAGAAAAGTTAAGTTATGCTAATTTGGAAAGTATTTTTAAAAATTCGGTAAATGCTTCAGAAGTTGACCACTTTTAAAAATTAAACAACTAGTAATTCACCCTGTGTTCAGTTAGACTAGAAGAAATATATTTCATTCAAGAAATCTGCAGAACGTGTGAATTTTTTTATTTGAACCGTGCAACTATTCTTAACAGAAACACTAAAGAAATAAAAATATAATGGTGTATTATTTATATTAATGAATTTTGATGTTCATTATTAGCATACTTTACTTCACGTATAATTATTTTAAAATTTAACTGAGAAATGTGGCATTTGAAGTTCTTATAAAAACCCTATAAAAATAACGCAACTTATAAAAACTTTATTTTTTGCTTTTTGACAACATTGTTAACTATTGATACCTTTACCTTAGTTGATCTACCATTTCTCCATTCTTCATTCCATGTTTCCTTTAGCGCTTTGTTGTAGTACTAGAAGTCTTGATGATACGTATATTCATAATATATTATAATTGTACTAGAACTAGCCAATTTTGCTGTTGCACTACCTTTTTAATTGTCAAGAACTTCTTTTTTATTCCGCGTGAAAGTTCCGTTTAATTCAATATTTTATTGTGTTATTCGTGTAACATAGATTTTGTTCATGATAGCAAACTATGTTGCTAAACACAGTTAAGTTAGATTAAAACAAATTGTGTTATGGAATTTTGTTAAATTCTCAATAAATTATTTTAGACATTGCCAATATGAAAAATATTTTAACATATCTTTGTCTTCTTAGTTTCCGAAGACGAGTAATAGCAAAATTGATATTGTGGAAGTTATTTTGAGAATTATTATGTCCTACTTTCAATCTTTTATGATGCGTGTAATGCCGTGAGAGCTTAAATGTTGTATGCAACTAAATCCTGATCGAAATCAGCCGTTACACTCTACCATTTTTAGATTCAGTGACATACTAAGAGAACATGGTTTTATCGATATAAGGTAAATATAATAAAATTGTGAAAAACGAAGAATACTTAGTTATTTGATTTACTTATTTGGCTAGTTAGTTACTTACATAAGTATTTACTTACATATTTGATTTATTTGTTTACTTAGTTTTTGACTTATTTATTTATTTCACTTACTCATTTTGTTACTTCTTTATTAATTACTTACATATTTGACTTGTTTACTTGCTTATATACACTTACAACTCTCGCGATCACCTGATATAAACCCCATCGAACATGAATGGTGGGCACTTCAAAACGACATGAAAATCTAATATAACCTAACAAGAAACAACTAAACCTTAAAAATGAGAAATGTTGAAAACAGAGTGGTATAATATATAATTCGATTTCATTAAAAGTTCAGTGTTGTCCAAGTAATTTATCAAAAGGGCTATCTTACAAAATTAATAACGATTACTGACTGTATGAATAC
The DNA here is from genome assembly GCF_050947335.1 of Megachile rotundata. Lineage (NCBI taxonomy): Eukaryota > Metazoa > Arthropoda > Insecta > Hymenoptera > Megachilidae > Megachile > Megachile rotundata. The sequence goes on along the minus strand of NC_134991.1, from coordinate 4,726,547 downwards.
TTTCGTCTCAGCAAATTCTGACCACTTTTATTTGTTTTGTCTCCTTATAAATTAATAAACGATGTAACTAACTTTTGTTATTGCATATTTGTTACTGTAAGTGTTGTGTTCAGTTTACAGCTAAGGTGAAGTGGGCAAGTTCGTAAACGGGGCAAGTGCGTATACAGGCTACTTTTATTACAATATGAGCGAAATTTCACCATTTAGTATGTTTGTTTCCTTGTTTTGTTTCACTATTTCCCCTTTTATATTTCAGCTAAGAGTACTTGCATAATGCAGTAAAAAGCATTTTATAGCAAATTTGTTAATAATTCTGCTCTTGCCCCATTGCACATGAAATAAAATTTCAAAGTATTTTACTTCAAGTTACGCTCTTACCCCATTTTCGGGGAAAGTGCAGAGTGGTTGACATTTTAAACAATTTCCTATCAAAATCAAAATGTACAAGGAAAATTAAGGTCCTAGTTAATATTAATTAAATAGTAGTAATTGTGCAAAGCGTTCGATATCAACAGCGTTAAGTACTTACGTTTGAATACTAACTTTACAAAAACTAGTCTGCTCTTATCCCACTTCACCTTACATATGTTTATATATATCAGTATAATAATGCAGAAAATATTGTTCCTGGTATTTCTATGTTTCAAGTATACGAATAGATTTGTCCCTCACTGCACCTTATTAACCAACTTGCCTACTTTATTTACTTGACTTACCACATTTGTTTTACGTCTGTCGCTCATAATCCACATATCACTCGACACATATGGGTATCAAGTAGAATAGTGTTATGCATATTGTTCATTCTCAGATCTACATTATGCATCGAGTACATTAGATATTTCATGAGAACTTTGAAAAACCCGTACAATTTTGTGAATGATTGTTCCATCGGGTACAAAATGGAACATATCACTCTCTTATCTGGAGCTAAAGTAAATTTACAAAATACGCACTAGTGAGTAATGAAACTTGTTCAGAACTTGATATTAATCGTGGAAGCGTGGTTTCCATTACTCGAAATGAATTGATGCTTTGGAAAATGACGGCCAGATGGGTTCCGCGTTCAAACATAGGAAAAAGTTGAAACACTGGACACCACTTGATCACTCTCTGCAGTCCACATTTATCACTATGTGATCACCATTTGTTTGGTACACCGAAAGAGATATTAGGATAACAGAGATTCAACAGCAACGAAGAGGTGCTATACTTCACGTACCACTGGTTTTGAACACGATTTCTTTCATTTTATGGAATTAAAATAAAAATGCTGCCAATTCGGTGGTAAAAATGTATAAAAAAAACCGAGAGGTTTTTAACTAAACTTATATATAACTTATATTTTAACTAAACTTATGTAGGGTGTTACTTCTAACGCAATGCACGATTTTTCACCCACTTGTAGCTATCTGGTAAAAAAAATTACAACAATAGTTGCCGGGTATAAAGTGTAGAATGGATGTCAGTAAAAAAACAATTCGGAAACAGTTTGTTTTCGTGACAAAATAGCGGTTACTTTGGGCTTCACAAATAGGAACATACATTTTTTACTTTTACATTTCTCTTTATATTGAAGAGAACATTCAGATGAATTCAAAATACATATTAAATGGTCGTATTACATATCACTCGATTTATAGTTGCAGAAATGTGAAATATTTGGCTTCTTGTTATATTCAATTTTAAGAAATCCGATTTTAAATAATAGTTTACATATGAGTAATACCTACAGTCTTTGACTATTCAAATTATATATGTTTACAAGTTTTATTGTATTATAAATTAGAATCACGATTGTCACGTTTACACTGCAGGTTGCGATACGTGATTAATAATTTCATTTCTTTGATATTATTAGTTAAAAAAAATATAATTAATATAAATATCAATGAAATTAATAATTATCCTTTTTTAGTTTCATCAGGTGTATTAATTATACTTTCCTAATAAAGTATCAATAGTACGTTCAATTACTAATTGAAAGGACACGAATATTTATGCAAAACACTCCGTATGTCTTATTTCGTTTCAGCAATCACTCCTACATGAACAAGATAATTGATTTTCGTATAATTTATGCACCCTCTAAATCGAAACATTCCACTTTAATTTCACATTTCTTCCAAGGCTACAATCATAAGGTCAGCGGTGGTTCACAATTAGCATGAATAATGAAAGCGATGAGATAGCGAAAAGAAATTTGAGAATTATAAAAAAAATTGTAGAATTATTCAGTGTTGCCTTGACATCTGATTGTGAAATCTAGAATATTTGTGAAATTAAATAGAAAAAATGTTTAAACAACAATTACCACGTACACAAATTTTTATTAACAAATAGTTTTATTTCGTAAAGTAAATGTTCCAAATGCGTGCAAGTTTCCTTGAAATATATTTAAATACATTTTAGATGAAAATACTGCACTATTATCAACATATTCACCTTCGGAAGGTGAGTCACATCATTAGATTTAATGCAACAGTTTGTAATAAATATATTTTAACTAAACTTATAGTGTCATGTGACGTATAGTGAAACAGATAATAGTAGTAATTAATAATGGAGAAATAATAACTTCAAAAGAATTCGCCGAAATATTCGTGTGAAAGATTTTTAAATTGCCATCTGCGAATGGCAAAAATGTCTCCTAGTTCAAAGGAGTTACGTAAGTGTTATGGTTTTTAAATATTCGTAATTCTTATTCAATCTTTAAAATTTTATCATACATTACGTAAAAATGCATTCCAAATTTATTATAATTTTTATTATATCACGTGTTTAGTTCGAGTGTATGTTCGAGTGTGCGAAATTCTCCAGTTAAATCCTGCTTCTTGCTCATTGCGTATCGTGTTGTAACCGAACTGAAGCAGAATATGTTAACCTTTGGAACATATAAAAATAGCAGAAAGTCATTCATGAACTAGAATTTAATACTGCTCTATTTCGCAATATTCTCCAAACGAGTACTGCAATTGCATTTAATAATAAATCTAATTGTCTTCTGATATTGAAATTGGAAAAATAGAATTTCTTTTTTTAATACGTTTCGTGTTCAGTTTTTTTCTGTTTACATGTACGATAAAAATGTGATTTAAAATAGAATTAAAATTAAACTCGAATTAGAATTAAACATGAGTAATGGATTCGATGCTAAATTTTATTTATAGAAACCCACAAATAAGGTTCGTGGACGAACAAACCTCTTATTTGGGGTAAATGTGTAAAATAACGTTTTTAAATTTATTTTTTATGGAATGGTCTCTAGATCGTTTTGTATATTCTTGTCCAATAGAAGCTTCATAATTATATGTATTTGTATTTTTAAATAATTTTATTTAGATGCACTATAAACAAAAAACTGAAAAATAACGTATGATCAGATAACGTATTTTATTCAAATATAAAAAGTATTAATGTCTAATAAAATTAAGATAGTAGTAAAATTAAATTACAATATAATTTATCTTTTTCAAGATTCCATAACTTACGGCGATCTGAGTTTTATTATTAAAATTCGTAACCCGTTTTTTCTGCACCATACGTTCTTAAACTGTGGTTCGCGAAACACTTTTGACAGTAACATTATTTCCCCAACTTTTCGCTTTTGTTCAAATAACTCATTTAATAAGAAATATTTCATGTTCTTGTGTTTCTTGTTACTTAACTAGTTACTAACATAACTAAACAATAATTAAATTAGAAATTGTTCAAAAACGACGTAAAATATCTAGGGTTGGGATCGGGTCCACAAAAAGAATGTTGTTCAAGAGTGAGTCTTCGGACTATATGAGTTTAAGAACCTCTGCAATACGGTTTTTAATAATTTACCAATATATCGATACAAGCTGTTAATTTTGTGGAAAATAAATACTATAGAGCTTTTTTCATGAACAACAAAGAGTTTATGAACCTATACTAGACCATCCAAGTTATTTCAATCAAATTTAATTAGTATTCTCTAATTATTCGAATAAAAATTCATTCGAACTATGTAACAAAATTAATTTCAGTAGTATACAAATATTTGCGACTAATATAAATAATTATTAATTAATTTCAACAATAAGTAATTTTTTTCAAACAATTTAAATAATTACTCTTGAATTGTTTGAACATACATTTATACAGATTACGTAAGGAAAATAATTTTAGTTACATATAAATTTTTTCAAATATTATAAACAGCGAAAAAGTACAAATTTATTAAAATTCTACAAGCGAGTCAATTACAATCTGTAATAAGAAGTTACAATAACATATAAACGTTATCAAATGACATTAATAATTATCCGCGAATTTTTCAAATAAAAATCTGTCCGTACGTCAGAAAGGATTAATTTCAATAACATACAATTTCCTAAATATAATTTTTTCATATAATATAACTATTCTCGATTTGTTCGTACAAAAATATCTGAATTACGTACAGAGTTATCTTGAATAAGACACAAACTTTTTCGTTAAATTAAATTATTTATTAGTTTTCAATAATCATTTCTACAATTCTTACAATTTAATATCTTATAATTTTTATTGTAAGATTATTCGTAATAAAAAGGATCATTCGTCAATCTTGCATAACACTGTTTTATTCAAAGGTTAGTGGAATAATGACTCGTATCCAGATGACGTTCCAGAAATGAATACAGGGTTCAGTAGAGAGGTATTCAATTTATAGTACATCATAAAAAAAGTTAAGGGTTATGTGCGTTCCTTGATACGGATCTCTTTCAAAAACATGGTAAGACTGACCTACTTCACCAGTTCGTAATCGCTGACCAACCAATTGTAATTGCCTATTAGCCGACGTATGGAAACGTTATCAGACTAACTCTGGTGTAAATCGTTACATATTAGCATAAATAAGTTCAAGGCCCATGCGCAGTTGTGCGAATGATGCATTAATTATTTTGCGACATGGTTTTGTCAAATGGTATTAAGCTTTACGAGTGATATTTGTAATTATAAACACGTCGAATGCTAATTGGATATAATGATTCTGGATTAGGTTAGAATGTAAAAAAGGAGGATGGCGAAGTTCCGTAAAAATTTTTTTTATAACTTTAAAGTATACAGAAATTATACAGATATATATTTAAATTATAGGAATGTTTGAAAATTATATAAAAAAATTAGTTTAATCTTAACAATTAATTTTTATTGTTTATTTCGGTAGATCATCCGATGGAAATTCTTCGGAGATGTAATCGTCGTTCAGTTCGTGAAAATAAAGGTAGCGTTCATGCAGTTTATCGATATGAGAGGCTAATATCTCCATTTTATGGAAAAAATTAGTTAGATCATTTTTTATCAGTTGTTGTTCGTGATTGGGGACAGTTGCAATTTCTTGTGCTAATAGATTCTCTTCTCCGCGGATATAACTGTCCAAAAGAGATGTAGCTCTTCTGTTTGTCTGAGTATTCAGGGATGGTCCTGAAATTGTTATATTAAATATAGGAATTTGTTAACGTTTATTGTTGGTGCAAGTATGAAATGCTTTATACTTAATATAACGTTTGTGAGATTAATAGTATTTATTACCAACATCATATTTATTATGCGTTGGCCATGAAATTAAAATTTTTACGTCGACCAGAAATAATTGGTATAGAATTTAATTAGTACAATATTACTACAATTTTGTTGCATAGTCAAAAAAAATAACGAAGCATACTTCAATTACATATGTAAGTCTTCGCGTACACTATTTATTTGCAGATATTCAGAATAAGTGTAATTATATTACATAATTTGCAAAAATAACAAAACTTAAAAAATCGATAAAAATATACAAACAATATTTCAAAATCGCTTAATCTTTCTTTTAACATTTCAAATAATTAATAAGTAATTAATAAGCAATTTGATTGAATTTCAGAGAAGAATAGTTTAATTATTTCTTACTGACACATATTTAAGCCTTATTTTTAATTAAGTAAATCATGCTCACCAAATTCGACGTAAAAATAAATAAATAAAAAGTTTCATCCTTAATGAAATTATGGAATACATTCGTAACTATAATTTTTCATAGCTTTGAAAGTGTTATAAACTTGTAACATTATATCATTCTTTAAACAAATTTTTGTAACAGAAAATATTCGTTTATTGTTACTTTTTTGTCAGTGTAACTTATGAGAGTTGTCTTTAAATTGAAAAAGATTATGCAATGAAGGATAAAACACGTAATGCAATCGCAACAATATTGCAGTAAAATCATGATTTTCCTTTTGTGGCAAAAATCTGTGACGTTTTGTTCTTGCAATCACGAGAGATTTTAAACAAAGCTATGAATTATAAACAAAGATATAGGAAATGAAATTATAAAGTTGTGACGTCTTTTCTGGTTACTCGTTCTGTTTTTTTCTGATTCTGTGAAGTAAGCTGAGTTTACATAACTTCAAATAATTGAGTGAAACTAACTATCATCATTTGTTCATAAAAATTGTATTTGTAATATTAGTGAACATTGAATTGATAAAATATTCATATAGTATATAAATATATTCGAGAATTTGTATAATATTACTAGTAACGTAATAATTTTCATGAAATTTCAAGTTTGAGAGGACTTGATGATGAAATTTTGCTGCCCTTGCATTCAATCATGTCATATATTAATATTGCAGAATCCGCTATTTGATATGTAATCACGTAATAAGTTATCCCATTACATTGTAGATAGACTCGTGATATTCAAAAATAATTAAAATTACCTTCATTACTTACGCGGTTATATATAACTTCCTCTTTCGGTTTATTCAGATTATCATCAACTCGCTTATTCCATAAATGTTGTTCCTTAACCGGTGCATCAGAAATACTACGCTTGTTAATTATTCTGTAACAATAATTAAGACTCACAAAATAGTACACTCATGGATTCAAGAATACGAGAAATGCATACCCAGAATCTCTGTAGAATTTTGGCTCAAGCAAAACAAATTCTTCATCACTCGTCCACGAAGGTTGATCTACTTGAGAATCATCTTCTGGGTTATTTACAAAGTCAGCTGGAAATAAAATCGTATCTTCCTGCCCTTCGTCGGTAGTTGCATCCAAGAGCGCACTTTCATCAACTGGACTGTCAACATATTCTCCAATCGGATTTTCATGGGCGAAGTCATCTTGAAACTCTGGATTGGGCTCCGGATGATTTACGACAATATGCACCAATCCCTTTCCGTTCGTATCTTGGTCAACAGTTGGATCAACGTTAGCATCATCCGAATTGACATCCGTGTCTATATCTGGATTAACAAATACTGCCGGTGGAGTCAACATTACATTCAGCGGAGTAGGGATACCCATTTTAGATAAATCGTCAGGGCTGAGACGTTGGTAGGCAGTGGCTACGTCCTCGGTAAGCTCCGCAGATTTTGCATCGCGTAACACTTTCGCGATTTCCTCAATTATTCTGTCAGCTTCCGCCGAGTCGATCATTTCCTCATTCTCATTTTCTGGCAGATTCTCTGGAATTTTTGACTGTTCAGATCCGTCGTTCTCGGCAATTTGTGCTCGCTCTTTGATATTAAAAGCGCCCGGAAACAGGACAAAAAATCCATTACCGAAAGTCCATTCCAGAACGTTTTCTTCCGATTTTGACAAATTGGGACTTACTTTTGGTTCTTCGTTCTCTATGTCTTTTCCTAAATCTACTACTATCATTTCTGGAACGTTAATTTCGGATAATGGAGAGGATTTGAGTTCGACGCCACTTTCTCGCGAATTTTGCAACCTCGAATTGGGATCTTTAGAAGCCGTATTTATTCTCTCTTCATCCAATTGCTTCTGAAGAGCGTCGACTGTTTTCGACAGAGCATTTTCCGCTTGTAACAAATTTTCCATTTGCGTAAGAAACTCATTGGTAGTGGTCGGACTTTCCTCGAGATGTAAACGTTGATCGTGCAAATTGCGCGGCTCTGATTCCTGAATACTGTCCGTAACCCTGACCTCTATTGATTCGACACGATAAGTTTGCCATATTGCGTAACAACCCCATCCGACGAACAAGAGCAGTTCCAAATACAATATGAACTTTATGCATTGTATCAGTTTTTTACAAGTATCTGTTTGTACGGTGGGTCGAATGCGGGGGGTTTCTTCGTTGCAAATTAATCCATCTTCTATACTGACGAGTTTATCTGAAATAAACGGAATGCAAATATAAAATAGATTGTGAAGCTTTGTAAATCTTTATGTAGGTTTTTAGATGTATATTGATACGCATTTAATTATTCATGTAATACAAATACAGTTATGTTTAAACGAAAATTACTTCCAGTTTGTACTTGTACTTTATATTTGTATCTCTTTGTACTTGCTGTGATGTATTGGAGAATATTTTAGGAATATTATGGGTTTTACGTGACTGATATTTTATATTGCAGATATCGAAGAAGATATAACTATTTGTTGAATTTGGCAATTTGAAAATTTTGAGATTGGAAGTTTTGACATTCGTAAACCTTAAATTTGGGAATTTAAGAAATTTTGGAATTTTCTATAGTTAAACATTGAAAGACGCGTAAATTATTGGATTTGAAAGTCGGAAAATTAAAATCTGTGTGATTGTGTTTTGGAAGCTGGAATATTAAGTTATATTAAGTGTGTAATTGTGTAAATTTGGAAGTTGGAAAATTAAGAGATGTAATTGTGTAAATTTGGAAGACGGAAAATTAAAAACTGTGTAATTGTGTAAATTTTGAAGTTGGAAAATTAAGAACTGTGTAATTGTGTAAATTTGCGAACGTAAAAATTAAAAAATGTTAGAATAGCAAATATTAATTTTTCGCAATATCAAATGTGCAAATTTTTAAAATTTTTAAATGTGTAAACTTCGAAATTAAGAAATTTGTAAATTGCGAGATTTGAGAGTTTAAAAATTGAGATACTTGTAAATTCGTGTAATTTTGGAATTTGTAAAATTCAAAATTATAGGATTTGTAAACTGTGCGATTTGAAAAATTGAAAAATTGAGAAATTTGTTAATTGAGAATTTAGAAATTGAAAAACTTGATTTTTAGGTACTCGAAACAAAGAAATTTAATAATTTAATCAAGCAGTAGCTGAATAACTTTAGTTTTAATCATTTTTTTGTGCAATTGTTGAAACTGCTACAAGAATGGTGGAAACTCTTCAGGTGTACAACAGAAAATATACTACAGAATTTAGTATATAATAATAGTGTTCTTGTATAACTTTGACATATTATAACAATAAAAGTTTTTTTAATGTATGTTTACAAAATTATATCGACCCAAACATTGAAAATGGTTTTTCCAGCGACGTATTATTCAAACTACGTCGTTATTATAATAAATGTGCGATTGGTTATGTAAACTTCATGTAAATATTTGTCATATGCATCATGTCATATGTGGGATTCGGTAAAGGGCAATTAATTTTTGCGTGGTATGAGTGTGTGTGATGTACGAGTGTGAAACAAAAGAGTGTGAATGCGAAAATGTATAAAAGCGCGACAGCGTCAGAGGCGACAGTCTAGTCTTGGCCGAACCGTAGAAACGTGAACTATCATCAATATATTAAATTTTGTATTCCTTTCAATTTATTAAAATATTTACTATCACTTTAATCCGTTTCTCATCTTCTTGCTCCCATCCTACATATATTTTTAAACGGTTAACTAGTTTGTTGTTGTAAAGTGTTGACTAGAAGTATTTAAAAACTTAATATTTATTTTAGTTGAGGATAAATTCATTATTGAAAATATAATTTCTGTTTTATGTCTGGTTTATGCGTATAAGAAGGACAGTAAGGTTAATTATATGTATAAAAGAAATTAAAAAGATATAATATAGTAAGTATATAAGGTGAAGTGGGGTAAGTGCAGACTGGTTTTTCTAAAGCTGGTATTTAAACGTAAATATTTTCAGTGTGCAATGTAAATACTTAAGGCTGTCGATATCGAACGCTTTGCACAATTATTACTATTTAATTAATATTAACTAGGACCTTAATTTTCATTGTACATTTTGATATTTATAGGAAATTGTTTAAAATGTCAACTACTCTGTACTTTCGCCGAAAATGGGGTAAGAACGTAACTTGAAGTTAAATACTTTGAAACTTTATTTCATGTGCAACGGGGCAAGAGCAGAAATATTAACAAATCTGCTATAAAATGCTTTTTACTGCATTATGCAAGTACTCTATACTGCAAACAAGTACTCTTAGCTGAAATATAAGAGGGGATATAGTGAAACAAAACAAGGAAACAAACATACCAAATGGAGAAATTTCGCTCATATTGTAATAAAAAAGTCTGTATATGTACTTGCCCCGTTTACGAATGTTACGTTCCGAACAGGAATCTTTTACAAAATTTCCTTTGTAGTTTTGACCGACCGGATGTGTATCGATAATGCGTATTGCATTTTGGGAACACCCTGATCGAACGCAGTAACGGTCTTTTAATGTTTATTAGATAGACTATCTTTTGGCGACTAAACCATGATTGTTAATATAACACATTCCTTCCTTCAAATCAACGTGGTCCCACGGCTAAAATCTTAGATCATTTCATTTCTCCGAACCGCCGAATATAAACGGAAGTCGCACTTGTGTGGTCCGATAACGCCAAGCGTTCTAGAATGTTCCTCAAGGGCCCGCGACGCAATATAAAATTACAATAGAAATTGTCTTTGTAACAGTACAAAATTATATAAATTACCCATAGTATTTCTTTATACCGTTATTATGAATACGCACACGTCAATCAGTTCCACAATAGTTACAGTACCGAGCGCGATTTAACTTTAATAATTGTAAAACGAAATAGATAATGTTCATTCTAAATTTCTATAATGTATACAGATTAACACTTTATATTGTATTGGTTATGCATGTAAAATTATTCAATAGCTAATTAACAATCCATAGCTCAAGGGTAAAGGAAAGAACTATATAGAAAGAGAGAAAGATAAGAGCTGGACAAGGGAGGAACACATGCACCCACCATCACCGCCTAATTAACGAATCACGGTCTCTTACGCATTAGCCTCGCAGCCTAATTCGTTAGGCGCATATCAATGCAACATAAACAATTTCGGACTAGGCCCACTCTGGTCTCCTCCGAGAGGTGCAAGTTGCGACACTCTTCGGTGTATAATCGCGAGGTGCGTGTCGAGGGTCCCTGAAGTGGTTTAGAGACGAGTTTGTTCTTGAATTTGTTAAAGTGCAAAATTCAGACAAAGACTCTATCTTCACGTAAAGCTTTCGCGTTAAATAATCACATTAATAATCACATTAAATTTTCAATTCAATTAATTATTCTATTTTTCTATTTAATTATATTCAATTCTATTCTTTTTAATTTAAAGTATAATTTTATTTTATAGTTTAATTGAATTTCACAATTGGTCAGTTCAAAATTATCATTGGTGGAGCGTTTTCATGTGTGTGTGTTCTTCCCAGGAACCAGGCGTAGTTGGCATTTCACGTTTTGCAAGAGGTTGATTAATTCTAAATTCATACAAGTACAGACATTTTGGTGAGTTGTTTCCTTCATTCTTCCAGCTATTTTATGAACTTTTCGGCAAGTAAATCAGTAGTTAATTATTTAATTTTGGGATTTCCCTCACTGAATTATAATTTTATTTTGTATTTGAGTAATTGTTTCTCCTTCAAATCTACGAATTGCGCGTCTCGGATATTTACAATATTTTTGTTCAGTTCATTGTGATTCACATTATATTATATACGCTACTATTCTAATCTGTTAGAAAATCCCAGTGACCCACCCTAACAAAGCAGGGACGACGGGCACATGGCCGTCCTACGACGACCATCGCGGGGTAGAGGCCTGCGTCCGGGCCATAAAACAACCCTAGGGCCTCAAGTTTCGCGGGGACTAGGAAACCTCGCGGAACGGGAAGAGGGCATTCGTTTAGAGACCTTTGGAAAAGGCGTTCGTCTACAGACCTTGGAAAGGCATCCTTCTCTCGAGGACGCTATTTCGCCCACGGATTCGGCATATATTTAAAATATATAGTATTTTGAAATCGGACTTAGCTAGCGTGTCAAGCATTTTTCTACCTCGTCTTACAAATCTCTTCATATTTTATAAAATATAATCTTTTGTATCTTTTAATTATTTTGAATTACATTTCTTTTATTGCCTCCGTCATATCCTATAATCATTGCGATCTTGTGAAAGGGCCCGTATGGGACTAGCGTATCTCCGGATCCACAAAACATTAAGTCCCGTTAACAATTAATATTGTTAGGGCAAACAAATCTTCGAGGCTTTATACGCGCGCTTCCCGCACGTAACACGAACTTACCCCACTTCACCTTATAATATATATGTGTAATATAAAATATATATGTATATGTATAATTAGAATAATTATGTATTGAAAAGAACTATAATTAACAAGATATATATATGAAATTAGAAGCAAATCGAAAACAGAATGATCCTTCGAAAGTTATAAAATCAAAAAAATGTGATTTATAACATAAAGTACTGTTATTTTCAATGGTTCATAAATTTAAATTTAAAAATTTTTTGTACCGTGTTTAAATCTGTAAATTATTATCATGCAAGCCGTAATCGTTTCATTTCTTGTACTGCACAAATCTAAAAATTCCTATATTTCAGTTACTACCGCACAATAGACAGATAATAGAGAAATCGTAAATAAATTTGAATTCGTTAATAGAAAATGAAGCTTTTGTATTCAGACTCTATGAAACGTGTTCAATATTTAGTATTGATTGAAAAATGTTTACTGCATTTTGTGAAATTAATCTGTCCCAACTGACATTGCTGATGTTGTCGTCTTCTCTGCGTATTATTAATATTTATAGAATCGTATATTAAAAGTTATTCCAAACATCAAGGAATCAAACTTTACGAAGTATTTGTTTATGAAGCTGTGGGATGACGAAGATATTTATTTTAACGAAATCGTCGATTCACTTATCAGAAGCGTGTATCAGAGTTCAAATGACATGTGTATACACAATCTTAAGTATTTCAAAGTTCATTGAAGTCTTTTAATGCAATATTCAATCTGTTTTCAAAATTGTACTTCAGTTGTAAATTTAAGTTTGCATTTAAATATTAATTTTAAAGAGTGGAAATATTTTACTGAGGTGAGACCATATGAAATGAAATTTTGCTGTGCTGTACACCAAAGACCCTTTCGTACAATGCATATGTTTTACTATTAAATTATTATATATTATCATTAAACAAGACTATTCAATGTACTAAAGATTACTGTTAAATTGGATATCATTAAGTACTATTATTAAATAAACTTTATTATTAATTATTATTATTAATTCAAATTAATACTGTTAAATATATCAAATTGTATGGTACTATTAAATATTATTATTAAACTAAATTCTATAATTATGATTATTAAACTAATTCTCATTATTAAGTATTACTATCATATTAAATTTTATATTAAATTTTTTAGTATAAAAGCCTCGTGGCTTTTTAATACAAAATCAGTTTAACATTAGCTACAAATATGTAAGTACTATTTTATTATATGATAAATTAGCAACTACATCTCCACCAATTGATTTAATTGTTTAAGGGTGTGATCAATTTTTAACATTTTTAATATTATTATTAAATTAATAAATAATATAGTTTATTGGACAAATCTTTTAAATAGTGAAGTTAAAAGTATTTTATATATTATTTCACACATTGTCATTTCATTGTGTTTATTAACATAATTACGTTTAATTATGTTTATTAGTATAATTACAAGTTTTAGTAATATATTAATTTCTTAATATCATTAACTTCATAAGAAATGGAATGTTTGAATTTATCTGATAATTTATTCATATCTGCAGAAGATATGCAGTTGATAGTTCAATAACAAGGCAACGTAAATTTTCATTTATGTAATCATAAAATATTGAAGTCCGCAAAGAGAATGTCAGATAACATGTAATTTTTGATAATAATTTTTTTATAAACGTTCAACATAATTTGAACTGTCAAATTTGTTAACTCCATAATTTTATAGTTCCTCTACAATGTACAAAAAATATTTAATTTCGTACAGAATTATTTCATACAGAATAGTTAATTAGTCAATTGAATTACAGAATAGTTCATTAAAATTTCACACAGAATCGTTTAAATTGATAATCAATAAAACGATTACAAAATTCGAAATTATGTTCGCAACGAAAAACGTTACACTTGACCGCGTACTATAAAATTTACATTGAAGTTAATATACGGAAAACACTCACCTTTACTGATGCTCCACTGTTCCTTCATGATGAACGATCAACGACACACTGTCGACTGAGAAAGCATATTAAATGGTAAACGCAAAAGTACAAATTAACCTCGACCTGGCAAAGTTTAGCGAAAAGAGAAGCAAAGGTCACATAAACGAATAAACTTATCCTCCTACCACCAACTGTTCATTCCGAGGAAAATGTCCGCGGGTCAAGTTATATCTCTTAAGGGTCATGGATGATAATTGTTTCGTTAATTATCGTGTATTTTCTATGTTCTATATCCTGAACCGTTGTTCCAGAATAAATAAAGTTAAACGACTTCATCCAAGGACCAAACCAACATCAGTCTGACACCAGAAGCATAATTTGTTTGCATTAGTAACCTGTGTCCAGGTACAGTTATGCAATAATTTTAGAAAGATAAGGTAATTTAAAAGCAGCGATTTCATTGTAATTATTAGACTGCACAGACTAATTATGAAGTTTCATAAGTTGCAGCAAGTTTATTGCAAGAATATGCAAAATATATTCGAAATACGTGCGAGATAAACATTAAATATTATGCGATAAATTCGCACTTTTAAAGATTAGAGCATTCGAACAATTTTACGTCATCATATAGCCTGCGACGTGTAATCAACACTTATGCGCAGTTTAAATTTTTTCTTGTACTCGTATCATTGTGATTTACATGGAGGAGAGAATACGAATATAAGATATTGTAGACGTTTGTTTAATTATATAAAATTTTCCCGAGAATAGTATAGTTTTGGCCTTGAACTCGACCTGTTAAATTGAATAAATATTTGGTCGATAGATATCTTCGATCGATAGAGTCTGAGCATCGCGAACATCGTACAGCGCTTTTAATTTTGTTATACGTTTCAAATAATAAATTTTCATAAAATATAATCGTAATCGTTTATTACCCCGAATCCGACTGCAATATTAATTTTATTTTTCAATCTGAGAAATTTTAAACATAGCAGTATGATCTTAATTAATTTAATTTTATAATAATTATATGGACAGATTGTGTGCCTGTGTGATCATAATGAGGCTATAGTTACCACTAGAGATGCGGCTATTGACGAAGTTATCGATTGATGTTAACGGTATTGGAGTGTTATCGATATTTCAGTTATCGGTACTGCCGTTAAGATATCACTATGAAGAGAAGCGAAAGTAAATGAAATAATCGTAAAATTCCAAATTTTTTATTACGAAAATTGATTTCTATATTTTTACATTCTCACGTGGCAATATTTCAAAATTTCTACATTTCTATATTCTAAATGCATTCAAATTATACATACGAAAACAAAGTGTACATATAGTGGTAGTAATCCGTTGCATAGAAATATTCACGGATCAATCCGTTGCTCGTTGTGCAAAAAGACAATTAAAATTAACGAAAAACGTGGTTATGTTCTCTGTCAGCAAAAAACGTAAATTGTTAAAATACAACAGAATTATGATACAAGTATCTCATATTAAGAACGTCAATGATGTCCTTTTGTTTGCACTTTTTTATTGTCAAAGAAGTACTTTGTATTAATGATATTTGTTTCATATATTTGTTCAGTTTTCACTTAAAGATGTATATAATCAGTATCGTCAAGCATAGTTTCTGAATGAAAAAGTTCTTCAATCCGAGCTTTCGTGTAATATATTACGTCAATAATTACGATTAAATCTGTGAGGACAGATATGTACAATGAAGACAAAAATAACTGCCCAAGAGGAACAACAACTTTTACAGGTTTCTTCCTTGCAAACGTAAGGTCCTTCTTCTAAACTGGCTGGACAACCTGTGATAAACAAATTATAAAAATGAAGTGAATTAATAAAATTTATAAACACATAAAATTTATAATCATTATACTACTATAGAATTTTGAACAATGTATATTCAATATAGGCCCTAAGATTAATGTTTTAATGTTTTAATAAATTCATGGTAATTATTTAAAAACGAGTACACCACCTTAATCTAAGTAACCTCATCGGCAAAATTAATTGAGCATAGAACGAATAGGGCATATGTGATACTAATTTATTCTATTCAAATACTTCAATATGTGATAATAATCGATTATATATATTGTACTCAAAGTTCTACAGTTTGTGAGAATTAATATTTGAGGAAAAGTAAATATACATATTTTACAATATAATAAATTTACTAGAAACAGTATTATTCAGTATTTGCCACACTGTTTGCAATGACCTTGAAATACGTCGTCAAAAACGTCATTTTGAAAAACTTCTCCTTATGCATATAACTACCACACGGCTTCAATTTTTGGGATGTACGCAGAAATATTTTTAATACTGTAATTATTTACAAACGGCTGTACACCGCACCGATTTCGACGATCTTGAAATATGTTCTCAAGATTAACATTCCCAATGTCCTTATTTCCGTAAGGAATCAGTTTTTGACTTTAGTTTTTAAAATATGCGGAAAAAGCTAAATCTCCAAACACTATTCAATAAAAGAAAAATGCTTCACTACATTTTCAACTTGCCTAAGAAACTGCATTTCAATTTGTATTGAACAACTGTACAAATATTTACTAAATCGACTCGGAAATTACATTAACTCAGTTCATCATAATATTTATATACTCAGAAATTCCGCAGTGTGCTTCAAACATTCGCTAGCCAACCTTATGCAATTCTTAATTATGTCATATTCTTGTATTAACTTGCGATATATAAGTTGTCCGAATTATATTTTATATATTGTTACATTTTGTTTCTTCTCCTCATCGTTTTATTTCCTTTATTTAAACTCTAATTTGTGTCTCGTTTACTCTAAATGATTGTAAAAATGTAAATCATGTTAAACATTCACACCACCGCATTTCTGTTTATGTATAACCCAGTATATCCGAGTATGCTTCACTCTTACTCTGATTTACGTCGAGTAATCTGGAATCAACTAGTACATAAGTACGAGATAAGATAGTATTTAAAAAAAATAGATATTGCATTAAATGTATGCAACTATCGAAATTGAATGTCTCTGTTTAGGAAATCACTCAACTATTTTGACTATAATTCGGTGAAATTACATTTCTTTTTTGCTTTGAACCACCAGAACCCTATTTTTAAATATACAAATGCATCGGTATGTTAATGGAACGTCATCTTTACTACTATAGTCACGTATCTGAACATTATCTGTTCAATTAAAAAAGTTTAGTGGCATTGAAACTATTTTATCACGTGGCGTCAATGTTTGTCGTAACCTTTACATCCTGCTCTTACGTTCTCTACCTCTATCGTAAGAGTACTTTGTACATTTATCGTAATATTATCTCCTTTCTATATAATATTTTCAATATAATTCGCTAGTTTTTTCCTTTTATTTTAGATACTTTTATAGCCACACATTTAACATTGACCTGAACGTATGCAATTCCCAATGAAGTTATGTTATCTTCTCGTCAATAGTAAAATTAATCGTTGATAAAAATTTGTACTCCAGTTATTTACGAATGTAGTTGCATTACTGTCAGTTTCATGTTTTTGAATTATTCTATGTCTTTATATACGCGTCACAGTATTGTAATTGTTTACATTGCTACTGAATTAATGTTGTGATTTAAAAAGAGAAGACTCGCGAACAAAACAAATAGTCAGTTTGGTAGCTTTAGACTTCAGGTGTTAATTTGCAGAGAAGAAATTATGCTCTTACCTTCGTTTGAATATTCTGACATGATGAACTCTCAATCAATTGTTGCATAGAATTGGAAAGGTGTTCGGCGAGATGGTACATAAGCACGAGGACTATATTATTCACACCCTTCTACGACATTGGAAAACTTGCACTGAAAAACCGGGCAAAACTAATTCAAAATTTACACGATTTTCAAATTATCATAACTTAATGAGGAATATTTAAAAACTGACAAGACAACCGCTAACTTTAAGTGTAATTTTTCTACTTTTTGATTCTACAGTTATTCTAATTAAAATATGCAAAGTTGGCTTCATATTTTTCTGGCAAGACTTCAATAATGATGAATAATCAGTGAATGTGGCAAACCTCAAAAAATATTGCGGTCAAGAATGAAGTCTATCACTCGAGCACTACTATAAATTTTTCATAATTTTACAATTTCACGAGCGGATATGATCAACTAGGCATTTGAGAATTTTGGATCTAGATATTTTTGGATGCAGTCATTATTGGAATTTGTTGATCTTAGACTTATTTGGAAATATAAATGTATTGGAATTTTTGAATTCAGGCATTTGGAGGTTGCGGACCATTTGGGTTTGGTCTAGGGATTTAAGGATTGAAGATCTAGATACTTGGGGATCTAGAATTTTTGGATTTCAAGGATTTGAAGTTCTAGGAATTTGTGGGTTAAGAAAGTTTGATAATCTAGGGATTTGCAAATTTAAAAATGTGGTGATTTGAAGACTCAGAGATTTGAGGGTTTCGGACTTTGAGGGTCAAGAGATTTGAGGGTTTCGGACTTTGATGGTCAAGAGATTTGAAGATATGAGGATTTCAGAAAATAGGTAATTGTGGATATAGGAATTTGTGGGTCTAACAATATAGGAATTTGGATTTTATAGATCTACCAATTCGGATATTTGAGAATGTGGGCATTTAGGGAATTGGAGATCTATGGACCTAAAGATTAAAAATAGTAGGTGTCAGGGTATTGGGGCGAATGGCGAAATTTCAAATTTCTTATTAGCGATTTGTACAGTGTATTCGAAGTAGATATATGCACATTAAATACAATAATTAAGCACCTGCTTCTTTTGATATTACAAAATGTATTCTACAATAATGTTTAACCGATACAAAATTTGCGATATTTAGTTCGGCATTGTTCACATTTATATTATGATATTCAAATTTTAATTACCTCTCGTACAGTATAAAAAATAAGATTATATTTTAGTTCGTTTCCTGACTTCCGTATACTCCATTCAACGAAAGACCATACATTGAGTAAAACTGAAGCCAATTCAAAGAGTGGAAACATGAAAAAGAGGCGTGGTATCTCTTTTAGTTACGACTATTGATAAGGTAAGATTGGGAACAGAATACTGTGATAAAATAATGTTAGTAACTTTAGTCATTGCGATTTAGTTATCTGCACTCTATAGGATATGTGAAAGATAGCAAATGTAACCATATATGTTTGTCCTTTAAGCTTGGTTTCAACTTTTATTATGGGGGTTGAATACATTTGTATTGTATATTTACGGTTTCACTACCATGTGCTTTTGACTCGTTAGTCATGCTGAACAGAAAAATGCGAATGAGAAGAGGAACTGATATAGGATGTACAAGATGTAACAAAATGTTTTGTCATGGCTTCACCAGCTGATTCTACAGCTTTTAATCGGTTAAGATCTGTAAACAAAAGTTGCCGCAAAATTGACCTTGACGGAAAAGTTCAAGGTCAGATTTTTTTTATTGTATTGTATAGTACTTACTCGATAAAACAAAAATCTTACAAGCACCATAGGTCGCAAATGAATCCTGCACTTGGAAAACGAGATTAACCATTTCTAGGGTTGTTCTCTGCGTCTTGAGCGGTTTACAGTATTTTGCCGTAGTATAGAATCATCGACACTGTGATTACCGGCTTAGATATGTCCACCATTATTGCGTAGACACGTCCTCAATCTTTCTTTTAAATTATTGCGAAAATTTTCATAAATATTGGCAATTTACTTCACACGACGAAAAGCGTTTTTTATTCGCAATTTTAGTTGCCTCATACTTGTAATTAGTTGGCCTGATCGGTAAACAAAATTCAAGCCATGACAAAATATTTTGTTACACCCTGTACACAAATTAAAGATATATACACTCGTTCCCTTGAACATTGTAAACGTGCATGTGCGTTATAAAATGGATTCGTACTAATACGATCTAAGATACGCAGGAGAAAATGAAACTTAAAGAATGTACTACAAGTTTGGTGTCATGGCTGATGGATTTTCCATTGACTAACCATAACTTAGTTACTTTTTATGTATTTTAACATTATGTATATATACGTTTATGCATTATGTTACTCGTTTGTATGTAAGCAGTTATGTTACAATTTAAGGTGCCTCATGACATGACTTATTGCATAAGTCAATAATGATTTGTATTTCTCCTCACACGCAATCAAAAATTTGATTGAAATCAGAACGCGTGTGCCACTGTGACGTTTTAGGGCTGTAGAGTGGTTTGCTTTTTGAATAAAATGAATACATCATTTTGTAACAATTTAATTTAATGTAACACTTAGTTTATGGTTACATTGTATGTAATGTATGTTCGCGATATACAATACTGCGGCGCGATGAACAGTAAGTTGGTTTTGTGATTTGTCGAATTGGTGAATTAGTTGTATGACTGTCAAAGTTATGTTGAATACGAAGGTGAAAACTGGATTCTTCAAGTAATATTTAATACGAAGTTAAATTAGGTAAATTATATTTTTGAAGTACTTTATTTTCATTTTTTTTTTTTTTTTCGAAGTCGATGATTATCCACAGTAGCAACAACCACTGTTCTTTCTCACCGTAATGGCCTTTTGGACCCTCTAGCGTTCTCCTGGCCAATCCTTCAGTTATCAACATATTTTTATCTGAAATTTCCGTCATATTTTTTATCTATTTCTTCTTTAGAATTCGTATAGGCGTCAAACAAGATGAAGGGTACTTGTGACGTGCAAGCATTTCTACGTCACAAGGTACAAAATTTGCAAATCACAATAGTCGCTACTTTTTTTACAATTTCGATCAATTTCTGTACAAATAATTTCTTCCTTCTTGATTATTGTGTAAAAATGTAATAAAGAAAAATATTCAGATTGCAGAAAATTTTATGCTATGTGTTTATTCTCGAAATCTCATATTTTGTCGTTTCTTTTAATAGATGGATGATTAATTCCTTTAAAGTTTTACGAAGAAATCGTCCAATTCTTTTATGTAATTATATGTATTTTAATTATTTTTTACGGCGGCAAAGATCTTCTGACGGCAAAAGTAAGTTTCCAAAAAAATGAAAAATGTATAAGAACAGAATACTGTTTAAATATGTGGTCGTTTGTTTTTGAATTGTAATTATTCTAAACGTATAATTGTGTTAGCATCCTCGAGAAGTTAACATATACAGAAAACTGTATTTAGAATAATTCTTATCGTTTTCTTTATGAAGTCATAGATTTTTAAAGTTTACGTAATACTGATTTATAATCATTGTAGGCGAAATACTTACCGAATTGATGTGCAGTGTACGCAAAATTTTCAAAATAAAATAACACCTTTCGTCTCTTGTAATAAGAAAATATATTGTCTGCGACTTTGTTACTGATTTTCTTATTCCTATAATTCCTTTAATTTCTGGCAGCGTCCGATTTTTCGAACCTCACATAATGAATTGTGATACATCTTCAAAACTTTCCAGTTTCACTTATATTAGTATTGAAACATCGACGCGGCAAGTGCTAATTTGGTTTTCACCGAGAAAATAAGATCAGTCAAAAGGGATGTTTCACTTGATTTTTTATTAAAGAAATTTAAGAAGTTAAAAAATTTGAGGATAAATTAAGTGTTTGAGCATATAAGAAGTTGGGAATATAAGAATATAAGAATTGAGCTTGAAATTTAGGAATATAACAATTTGAGGTATTACGGATATAAAAATATGGGAACCTACGAGTTTGAAGATATAGAAATACAGAAGCTTGAGATTTGGAGACAAAGCAATGTCGGAATCTACAAATTTGTGAAGCTAGGAAATAAGGGATCCAGATAATTCTAAAAACTGAAAATCATTTGCTGTACAGTTTCAGAAATAACGTCTTAGATACAATACAATTGCATTTCTCATCCGAAAGAATATTTATTGTTTCCTTGTCTTAGATACCGCTAAAAAATATAGGATTCCAAATTAAAAGGTCGTTGAATTAAACATTTATTATTCATATACACATATTAAACAAAGTATTAGTTTCGTAGACAGTATTATTTACTACGAAAATAGAAAGAACTTAAGCAATATAAAATTGTTTTATAAATGTTTTCCTTATTACAAAATCTTGTGAAAAATTGAAATTAAGAATAAATATTATTATTTCATATTAAAAGGTTATTTATCATTTTCTTTTCTAAAACAAATTACTATAATAGCAGTATTAGTAGCATCGAAATATGCACGAATCAATCTGCTCTTCATTGTACAAAGATAAAAATAAAATTAAACTATGTTCTCTGCTAGTAAAAAACATAAATTACATAACAAAGTTCTAATAATAATTTCTCATATTAGCAGCGTCCATGATAACATTTTATTTGCACCTTTTTTATTGTGAAAGAAGTATTTTGTTGGACGATAATTGTTTCATAGTTGTTTAGCTTTTACTTAAAATGAGTATAATCTGTATCATCAAGCATTGTTTCTGAGTAAGATATTTTTTTAATCAATGTTTTCATGCAATATGACATTTTTACGCCAAGTTTTTGGTTAATTCGTGTCTTCACTGATTATTTAATTGTGTAGACTTCTTATTTATCTAACGCTGATTTTTAACATAAATTGTAATCAGTATTACAATTACTGCGATGGAAAACATAGTTACAGCGGCAACACCAATTCTGCATGCGGAACCAACAAGCCATGCGGTACAGCAGTCCATCTCCTTCTGTTTTAGCACGGTAACAGAATGCTTTGCATTCTGTCTTAAACCTCCTACGCTGCTGACTGGATTATCCATAATAAGCAGAATATAAAAATTAAATAAGTCAATCAAAATTATGAACATTATAATTTATGCTTCTTTTTTACATAAAATTATCAAAAATAGTTCAATGATTATAGTATTATTGAAGTTTGCAAAAGATCCATTCAATATAGGTTCTAAGATTAATGTCTTACTTGTAAAATAAATTCATGATAATTATTCAAAAACGCGTACACCATCTCAATCTCAGTAACCTCATCGGCAAAATTAATTGAGCATAGAACGAATAGGGCATATGTGATACTAATTTATTCTATTAAAATACTTGAATATGTGATAATAATCGATTATATATATTGTACTCAAAGTTCTACAGTTTGTGAGAATTAATATTTGAGGAAAAGTAAATATACATATTTTACAATATAATAAATTTACTAGAAACAGTATTATTCAGTATTTGCCACACTGTTTGCAATGACCTTGAAATACGTCGTCAAAAACGTCATTTTGAAAAACTTCTCCTTATGCATATAACTACCACACGGCTTCAATTTTTGGGATGTACGCAGAAATATTTTTAATACTGTAATTATTTACAAACGGCTGTACACCGCACCGATTTCGACGATCTTGAAATATGTTCTCAAGATTAACATTCCCAATGTCCCTATTTCCGTAAGGAATCAGTTTTTGACTTTAGTTTTTAAAATATGCGGAAAAAAGCTAAATCTCCAAACACTATTCAATAAAAGAAAAATGCTTCACTACATTTTCAACTTGCCTAAGAAACTGCATTTCAATTTGTATTGAACAACTGTACAAATATTTACTAAATCGACTCGGAAATTACATTAACTCAGTTCATCATAATATTTATATACTCAGAAATTCCGCAGTGTGCTTCAAACATTCGCTAGCCAACCTTATGCAATTCTTAATTATGTCATATTCTTGTATTAACTTGCGATATATAAGTTGTCCGAATTATATTTTATATATTGTTACATTTTGTTTCTTCTCCTCATCGTTTTATTTCCTTTATTTAAACTCTACTTTGTGTCTCGTTTACTCTAAATGATTGTAAAAATGTAAATCATGTTAAACATTCACACCACCGCATTTCTGTCTATGTATAACCCAGTATATCCGAGTATGCTTCACTCTTACTCTGATTTACGTCGAGTAATCTGGAATCAACTAGTACATAAGTACGAGATAAGATAGTATTTAAAAAAAATAGATATTGCATTAAATGTATGCAACTATCGAAATTGAATGTCTCTGTTTAGGAAATCACTCAACTATTTTGACTATAATTCGGTGAAATTACGTTCCTATTTTGCTTTGTACCACCAAAACCTTATTTTTAAATACTCAAATGCATCGGTATGTTAATGGAACGCCATTCTTACTACTGTATTTACATATCTGAACATTATCTGAAGTACATACAACATTATATTATCTTCAATTAAAAAAGTTTGGTGGCATTGAAACTATTTTATCACATAGCGTCAATGTTTGTCGCAACCGTTACATCCTGCTCTTACGTTCTCTACCTTTATCGTAAGAGTTCTTTGTACATTTATCGTAATATGGTCTCCTTCCTATATAATATTTTCAATATAATTTAGTTTTAGTTTTTTCCTTTTATTTTAGATCCTTTTATATCCACACATTTAACGTTTACCTGAACGTATTCAATTCCCAATGAAGTTATGTTATCTTCTCGTCAATAGTAAAATTAATTGTTGATAAAAATTTGTACTCCAGTTATTTACGAATGTAGTTGCATTACTGTCAGTTTCATGTTTTTGAATTATTTTATGTCTTTATATACGCGTCACAGTATTGTAATTGTTTACATTGTTAGGCTTTGTCCTTACTCATTTGCAACTGAATTAACTTTATAATTTAAAAGGAGAAGACTCATGAATAAAACAAATGGCGAGTTTGGTAGTTAAGACTTCAGGTGTTAATTTGCAGAGAAGAAATTATGCTCTTACCTTTCCTTGAAGGTTCTGTCATGATGAACTCTCAATCAGTTATTGTTCAGAATTTGAAAAGTGATGGACGAGACGACACATCAGCACGAGGACTATTTTGTTTAACTCTGTCACGCCATAGGGAATTTGCACTGAAAAACCGGGCAAAACTAATTAAAAACTCACACGATCTTCAAATTATCCTAACTGTATCAGGAATATTTTAAAACAACCACTAACTTTAAGTGTAAATTTTCTACTTTTTGATTCCACTGTTACTTTCATTAAAATATGTAAAATGTGCTCACATTTTTCTGGCAAGTCTTCAATAATAATGAGTAATCAAGGAATTTGGCTAACCTAATACAATATTACAATCAAGAATGGAGAAGACTATCACGCGAGCACTAAATTTTTCATAATTTTACAATTTCACAAGCGGATATGATCAATTAATGAGATTTGGGAATTTTGAAATTTTGGATCTAGATATTTTTGGATGCGGTCATTATTGGAATTTATTGATCTTAGACTTACTTAGAAATATAAACGTATTGCAATTTTTGAATTCAGGGATTTGGAGGTCGCGAACCATTTGGGTTTGGTCTAGGGATTTAAGGATTGGAGATCTAGATACTTGGAGACCTAGAATTTTTGGGTTTCAAGGATTTGAAGTTCTAGGAATTTGTGGGTTGAGAAAGTTTGATAATCTAGGGTTTTGCAAATTTAAAAATGTGGAGATTTGAAGACTCAGAGATTTGAGGGTTTCAGACTTTGGTGGTCAAGAGATTTGAAGATATGAGGATTTGAAAATATAGGTATTTTTGGTTGTAAGAATTTGTGGGCTTAATGATATGGGAATTTAGATGTTATAGATCTACGAATTCGGATATTTGAGAATGTGGGTATTCAGAGAATTGGAGATCTATGGACCTAAGCATCAAAGAAAACCTAAGTGGTCTTGGTAAGGTCTAGAGACCTAAAGGGTCTCCAGGGATCGAGTTAGTTCATTATATCGACCTGTCATGTGAAATATTCTGTAACTTCTGTTTTGTAACTCTAATACAAATATATAATAAAAAGTATCTTATAATTTTGTATGACGTACAAATTTTAGAACTGTATTTCCAATTGTTCCAGAAGAGGCGATATCAATCACATATCATTAAGAGAAATATAAAATGCTAACGAAGTTACCCTAGCGGAGATAAACTGCAGATGTGAAAAAAGGTGTCAGAAAATTGTAAGGAGCTTTCTTGTTTTAGAATAAATTGCTTAGAATGATGTTCAGGCCAGATGTAAATATACACTTACAATTAGATACATAGTTTTACCCTGAAAATTTGCTTTAAGTGTTATACGCTCATATTTGACTACAATTTTGTAACAACGCGTTCAACTGCAGCGTCTAGGTAACACGGCTTTGTTATTTTTATTTGTAGATTATATTTAGAAGAGTTTAAAAGAATCAGGACGAAACACTCTATACATTACTACTTTTTAATATAAGTTACACAGTTACCTTATTATAACTATAAAAATAGCATGCACCTTAGATTAAAAAGGTAATGACACTCTTAATTACACATTTATGAGAATACCTATTACTCAAGATGATAAAAGTTTCGTTAGCGACCTGTAAAGTGTATTCGAAGCAGATATATGCACAATAAATATAGTAATTACGAACCTGTTACTTTTAATATAATAAAATGTGTAAATATCAATTCACGAGTTGGCGTGTGATGCGGTCGATCCAAAGTGAAAGAAATTATGCTTATCCCTATTGTAAATACATCTAGTGTTACATTTCGGCAAATAGGAATAATAATGACAATAACTACTTCATCACGCAATTTGCACTAGCGCACTCACTCTCGAGTCGTTTGTGGACCGTCATTGTTTTTGGTCTAATGGGTGTGCGTGATCACTCGAACCAATTGTTAGTACTACCGAAAATGCGCGTGAGTCTAGGCGTCCATTTTTCTGTTCTGACCAATTGGAGTAACTCTTACAAACACCTGGGTCAGCCCCTTCACGCGCCAACTCTTGGGTTGACAACGGTATAATATTGTTTAACTGATGTAAAGTCTGTGATGCTTAACTCATCGTTCGAATTTTTATTGTATTATTCAAATTAAAGTTACCTCGCGTACACTATAAAAAATGAAATAATATTTTGCTTTGTTTTTCGAATACAGTATACTTCAACGAAAGACCACACATTGAGTGAAACTGAAGCCGAGTTCAAGGAATGAAAACATTAAGAACTGGCTTGGTATCTTTTTCAATTACGATACTTGATAGGGCAAGATAGGGAATAGAATACTGTGATAAAATAATATTAGTAACTTTAGTCATTGCTATTTAGTTATCGTTGCTCTATAGGATATGCGGAAGATACACATTTCTTATGTGTATAATAGCTACACTGCACATGTGGGATTTAAAATATTTCATACTGAAATTTTTTTCTCGCGTTAGAATTATAAAAGTATCGTTAAATTGTGCTGAAACATATGATAGACGTAAAATAACAGAAAACGTATTTCGTAGACAGATGTTCAATAAATATAAATAGTATATGTTTTTATTTCAACACTTACCTTTGTATAATGGACGAATTATGCAGGGCCGCCGAAAGCTAGAGGCATAAGAATGCAAGGACAGATTGTGACAGCAACACATGTATGGCAATGTAGTTAATAAATAATATGTTTAATAGTTACAGAAAAATATTTCATGTTTCCATAAACGTCTTTTTCAGATTAAATCCATTATCGAGAAGAAGATTCATAACTACTAATTTTTAATGAAGTAGTTATTTTATTTATGTTAGTTTTTTGGTATTCTTATTTGGTTTGTTTATTATTTTTATTGAAATAATTTTATTAAATGTTTCCATAAATAATTATTAGATGCTATATGTGATAACTATAATATTAAATACCAATAATTTGATACTAAACATTAAATAATAAAAGTAATTTCATTAAATATTTTAATGTTACATAATAATATTAAAAATTAATAATTTAATACTACATATCGAATAATAGATATAAGTTTATTAAATACTTTAATAAAATTATATACTTCTTAAATGCTCTAGAGAAAATAGTTATGTATCGTCAGAATACTTGTTCAAATGTGTTGAAAATATAATTATTATTCACTACGATTTTTTAAATAATATTTATATAATAATATTGTATATTATTTAAGCCTGTCCCACGTGCATGCACGTTAATTCAAAGCTTTACTTCAGTTTACGAATTGTTAATTTTATATCGAATAAAAATGTAACCATTCCTCGTTTTGCTTTCTCGTCAAATTTATAAGAAGAGTGCAATGTGTATACTCGTCATTGTCTAAGTTTAATTACGTATTATACAAGAAATATTTTAATCTAAAGTTTGCAGTTAAATAAAATAGCTTCTAAAAGAAATTTGCATGTGTTATTACTGTTGTAATTGGAAATAATATGTGCGTGAAATATTCTCTTACTCAATTTGAATTCAAATTATTTTTTAATGCATCAGGCTACAAAATAATCCACGACGGCCCTGGCTTAATGTATTGTGCAATGCAATGATGTCGATCTGTTGGCACGCAAGTCACATGCAACACAACTCCTCTTTGTCTACTTCATAGAACTGTAAGGGATACAAAAGGTAAATATCTACTTCGAAGAAGACCTTACCCTTGAATATGTTATCAAACACACTCACTCAATCTGT
Source organism: Megachile rotundata (assembly GCF_050947335.1). Classification (NCBI taxonomy): domain Eukaryota; kingdom Metazoa; phylum Arthropoda; class Insecta; order Hymenoptera; family Megachilidae; genus Megachile; species Megachile rotundata. The sequence continues at coordinate 4,697,846 of NC_134991.1, read as the reverse complement.
TAAAGAAACGAAATTGGCGAAAAAAGTTATGCGTTTGAAGAAAGTTTGAAAGGTGAGTTCCATTAACTGCAAAAGACAACCTCCATATTTCATAGGTAAATTAAAGATTACAAAAAGTACTCGAATAAGAAATTTATCACAGCAAAAGAAACAAGAAATCGCTTAATTGAGCCATCAGGTTTGGGCAATTTTTCATATAAAAATTTGTCGGATTATTATTACACGAGAGGTTATACTTTCGCATGGAGGTTTGGTTATATTTCAAGATAATTCAATGTAACTGATAAAGAAACCTTTTTATTGACATTCTGATTAAATATCTGTTAAAATTAACTACACATTTTGTAAACAACAATGAAGTGAAAACAGTTTTGAATTTTCAAGTACTGTGCTGCCATTTCGTTCTTACTCATGCAGAGGTATGTAGACCGCTTATTATATTCACGTAGCTTACATCCTTTAAATGTTTGTAATGTGCCAATATTATATTTTACTGTGAAAAAAGTGGGACAATATGTTAGTCATCTGAGGGTACTTAAAGTTAACAGCACAACAGCAAAAATTCATTACTCCTTTAACTTTTCCAGGCGATAAAAGAAACTGTTGTCGATATTAAAATAATTAGAAATTATAATAAAAAGCAACGTTTGTTTCATGTGTAAAGTATAGTCACTATATCTGAATTTTTTGAAAAAGTTTTTGTAGTTTTTAATTACTCTATTCTGTTGTCATTACTTCTTGCTAAACTGTAAGTGACTTTTAACGCTGTAAACTTTCGGAGTCAGAAAAAACCAAAGTTCTATACTACAATTTTTTCCTATCCTAAATGCGTTTTTAACAGTGGTTGCTTTTGAAATATTTTTCATTTTCGCTTGTATTCATTCTGAAAAATTAGGCTAAAGAAGAACATTCAAACTTGATAAAAGTATCTATTCTATAGTTGATAAGTTTGTACTTTTTAAAGGGATGTGTGGAATATAGATGGGTATTTTGGTTGTTCTGGTGGACCTAGTAGAATAATACACGAATAGTACTACAGCTGCGACTAGCAATGCCACAAAAAGTGAACAGAGCTCGTATGCAATTTGACGTATCATATATTTGCAGAATCTTGAAATGCAGGATGTTTGTTCCTTTGAACCTGCTTCTAAATTGATCGGTACACCTGCAATTGATAGAGCATAAAAATAAAAAACATATATACATATATGTACATATTATATGTATTAATTAATATTATTAGATTCATTAAATTATTATTATTAGATACATTAAATTAGATATATAAAATTGTACATTCAACAATAATCAAATATTACTACATACATGTATGTACATACATGTAGCTTCGTCACAAAACAGGATATATCACAATATTATCCATAACCTATGTTTAATTATTAATACATTTATATAATAAAGAATAACGGGCCGTGCCTCCAATTTTTTTGAGCATTTCCAAAATAATTGTACTTGATAATATACATATATTAAAGTCAAGGATCTCTTTGCTTTCACGTACGCTTCATATTCATATCTTTTGAAAACAAGTATATTTTAATCAGTACTAGTAATATGTAAACAAAGAACTACGAATATTACAATAGAAATAGTGAAATATTAAATGATTAGAATGAAGTAATTCAATATTTGGAATGCATCTATATGCTCACAGATTTTTACGAAATTTTTGTAAGGTCTTTTTTATAACATAATGCGTTGGTAAGAATGTTATATGAATGAGGTTGGTAAGGTACTGAGGAAATTGGTATGAGTGAGATATTTTATAGATTGTTATGAATGTTGAAAGAAGAGAGAATCAGGGATTGCCAGGATTGAACAAAGTGTGTTTTGACCAAGAAAAATGTCCCATTGATACATTGAGTCAGACAAATTAAATATTGAAATTATATATGTTATTTATTAAATACATATTGTAGACATAATGTTAGATTTTAGGATGTTTTATAATGTTGAAGGTTTGACATAGCAGTAATAAAAGACCAAGGAACCGTTACTTGTCCGGTTTAACATTTGGTAGGCACATTGAGCCCAGGGTTGGCGTAGTAATATTTCTTTTTTTCGGTACGTGTAATTTTAAAAGTCGAGGCGATCCTTGGGTTTATTACAGCTACGGTAATTTGTAAATCGAGGGACGGATGAGTCACCGGTCAGCGATTTTGGGCCGGATGACCGCTGCAGGGGAAAGTGGGATTTTCCAATTTTGTAGGACGTCACACTTTCCCCACCCCATGTTTCCTCCCTTCTCGGAGTCCCGAGAAGTTGATAAAATAGCATGTAAGAGAGGATGCGACAGAGTCTACATCGAGAATTGTCATTTGAAACATTAAACCTCCTCTGTGTGTTGCTATTTTAAATTGTGATCGGCCTTTAATTGATTTTTCCGTTCTTTAACCCGAAATAGTCTACAATATTAAATGTTATGCAAAAGGAAGGCTTCAATATTTTTCCTCCACAATTTTTAATCACTCTGTTGTGACATAATTGAAGCGTATATATGTTACGGTGAAAGACCGAAATTGGTGAATGTCGACATTCACCGGTGAATGTCCGAAATAAGAGTAGTTAGCATACATATTTCGGCATACATATTTCGGACATTCACCGGTGAATGTCGACATTCACCAGATTTCGGTCTTTCACCGTAACATATACATTTGCGACGAAGTAAATGGTGACTTTGAACACCATTACTTCACCGGTACTTCGTACAATAAAATTCTTTTCTGTTTGCTCAAGTGTAGGATATACCATAACGTATACCTAATGTGGAGAGTTCTTAACACCTTTCAGTGACCATATAAAATATTTTTTCGTAAACTGAAAATAATTATATTAACATTTGATCTATGATTGAGAGTGTATTGCTGACAACAAAACATTATTGTGTTTTATAGTGTTCAAAAGCTTCTAAAAGACACGCTAAACAGTTCACCTTCTTAAGGAAGATAAATTTTTGAAATATAATTGAAAAGATCGAATTGACAAAAGTGATTATGATCTTGATATTGAATTAAGATAAGTACAAATCGCAATATAGCAAAGATAATCTCGTTGAAAGTTATTCTCGTCACACCAGTAAACCACTTCAATTTCTTGAAGGTCACTTAAATATATTCCATTACTGAATTTTATTACTTTTCCGTTAGCGTACACATCGTAAAAGTTTCTTCAAAATCTGTGGAGCTGACACATCGATGGATTCGTTTTATTCCTTATAATAGATATGGATTTCATAAATCCAACTATTAGCGAATAAAAAATCATATGCAAGTTTTAAATCGTGCAAAATAACTAAGATTTTTTAATTTATTAATATCATATGAAAGCGTCAGTATTTTTTGCAAAATGTATGTTATACTTGTGAAATTAATCTACTGTGATTGTCGTTATGTTTTACCATTACACTTTGGGTATTCTACTAATATTTATTTAACTCACTTGAATATTCGGTGTTCTTTTTGCTTCAATAAAGAATTATTTTATTGCTGTTTAAATAAGAAATTTCTATTTCTATAATACCCGGAATAGTACAAAAAATTATGGTACATGCTTTCTGCATAGTGTAAAGTACGTGGCAAAAAAGGTATAGGAAACAACTTACTTACTTCTGGTTTATAATAATAATTAAAATAACTTACTTCTGGTTTTGCCCGAGTTGTCCTGCATGATGAATCCTTACAGTCACATAAATGTTCGACCTAAATTGATGGGAATTAATCTTCAGCATAGGAAATGCGACAAATATAATATTATGATAGCTTTTATTTTTGTCTTCTGCGATTCTACCTTGACCACGGGTATACTATACAGAACAATAAGTAACAGAAACGACATGTGGGATACTTACGAGGATAAAGAAGATTAGCACGTATATAATACGGCACTTTGTCGATCAGATAATGAGATTATTAACCATTTGCACTATAATTCTTTTCCTAGTTTGTTCTCCAACATTGATTTAATATTTCTTGTTTTGATATCACACCTTAGGAATGAAGTAATTATTTACTTCCTTCACGAAAGTTCTGATTGACTCGATGCTACTATGTGCACATTCAATAGTGATATGATTTGCCATTTCACGGTCGCAACTTTTGTGGCTGCCCTTCCTCGCGTGGCTCCTTGGTCTCCCCTGCACTCCCCTGGCTTTTACTTCAGTTAACGATATATTATCAGATAAAATTTCTGCCATATTTTTTATTTATTACATTTCAGTACACGTGTAGACGTCGAACAAAACGTGGGGCACTTGAGACGCGCAAGCGTTGTTACAAGATAGAAAACTTGCGAGTCGTTACTTTTTCTACAATTTCGATCAATTTCTTCACAAATAATTTCTTCTTTCTTGACTACTGTGTAAAGATGTAATAAGGAAAAGTATTTAGAATGCAGAAAATTTTACGCTACATTTTTATTCTCAAACTTTCATATTTTGTCGTTTCTTTTAATACCTGCATGATTAATTCCTTTAAAGTTTCACGATGAAATTGTGCAATTCTTTTGTGTAATTATATTTTAATTATTTTTTACGGCAACAGTGATCTTCTGCCGGCAAAAGTAAGTTTTCAAAAAAAATGAATAATATATAAGAACAGAGTACTGCTTAAATATGTGATCGTTTGTTTTTGAATTCTAATAAAGCTAAACGTATAATTACATTAACATCCTCGAGAAGTTAAAGTATGTTGCGGCTGTACAGAAAACTGTATATAGAAAAATTCTTATCGCTTTCTTTATGAAGTCATACCTTTTTAAAGTTTGCGTAATACTGATTTATCGTCATTATAGGCTAAATACTTATTGAATCATGCAAAATTAATTTGTTTCTTAATTTTTGTTAGCAAGTATATGTATATGCACCTATATGTTTATATATAATATTCACATGTTTTTAGAGTGCTGCTCATCAGTTCGGTTATATTGCACTTTATTCTGTAATTACTTTAATATTTAATTGGATGCACAGAATACTGGTACCTAACTGATAGTAGAACTTCGGTAAAACTACTCGCACCGATAATATTTACATTTAAAATCATAACATTTAATGCGTACGTAAAGTACTTATTGGAGATACATTTCTAACTGTAAGACGAAAGTACTATGTTTAATCTTTCGAAATTGAAAAATTGCAAAAGAATATTAATGTACGTTGTTTCAATAAAAAAAGAGATTATTTATAGATAAATATTTGTTTCTTTACTTTTCGTACTTTATGTGAATATTAAATAAAAAGTTATGTTTATTTTATCTTTCCCACCATTTATTATATCTTATTATAACCTTAGTCTGTATATCTGTGTTTATAGTAAATAGACTACCATTACGACAAAATCAGAAAGTAGTCACTATGATTTCCATGTAATCGGTACCTAACTCAGTATTATTAGTGAATAATTATTATTTTTGATATTATGCACAGTAATTTTATAAAATATAAATATATATGAGTATGCATATTACATCTTAAGAAACATAAGTTTAATAATGCTAGTAAGAAAAGTACACTGCATTTTTACTTTCATATCTCATCGAATCACCAGTCAGACTAAAAATTATGAAATATTTCAGACAATTTAATCAATCTTTTTCTTTCTTATTGGCTGGTTACAATAATCATCGGATAGTCGGTTTTATCTATTAGTAATAATTTCTGTATAAAAGCTATGAAAGACATTCATTGTTCTCATTGCCCCTACATGGTATATGGAATGCCATTCATGCCTGAGTGAATTTGAGGAAATGAAAAGAGACATAATTAAGTCTTTAAGTTAAATATTTATTATTCATACATGTGTATATACTTAAGAAGAACATTAGTTTCGTTGACATTATTATTTACTATTAGAATAAAAATAATGTAAAGCGGTATAAAATTAATAGTATTATAAATGTGTTCTTTAATATTATTTAATATCAAAAGGTCCTTAATCATTTTTCTTTAGTAAAGCAAATTGCGCATATAATGGTAATATAAATTGCATCGAAATATTCACGGATCAATTTCCTGCTTATTGTGCAAAGATACAAATAAAATTAATAAACAGCGGGACAATGTTCTCTGCCAGTGAAAAACGTAAATTGTATAACAGAATTATAATACACGTATCTTATATTAGAAACGTCAATGATATCCTTTTATTTGCACCTTTTTTCTTGTCAAAGTAGTACATTGTTTTAGCGATATTTGTTTCATAGTTGTTCAGTTTTTACTGAAAGATGTGTACAATCGGTATCGACAAGCATTGTTTCTTAGTGAGAAATTTCTGCAACCAATATTTTCGTGTATTATATTACTTTAATTCTTGTTTTTGGTTAATTCGTGTCTTTAACCATAATTCCATTCTGGTGCACTTCTTATTTATCCATATGCCATGTTGACTAACGGCTGGACATTACTCCAGTCGCTGCCAGAAATATTACAAATATAATTACAACTGCGATGAAAAAACAACACATGCGAAGCATCTGAAGAAGGCATATTTTGCGCATGGATGTTTCTGTTGTTATCGCTGTAATAGTGTAAGGTTGTACGGGAGCATTTACTCCTCCTCCGAAGCTAACTGCATTACCTGTGATAAACAGAACATAAAAATTAAGTAAATTAGTCAAAATGAACATTGTAATTTATACTTTTTTATATAAAAATATTAAAAAGGGATTCTATGATTATAGTATTATTGAAGTTTGTGACGTATCGGTGGGGGAAACCCGAAGGGGGTTTCCTAGAATGGGGGCAGTCCGGGAAAACGGCCCTCCACGTGCCGATGCTTACACCCACGGCCGATTTATTTCACGGGGCGCCAGTGCCAATGCATTCCGGCTGCTCTGTCGGGAGCGGGAATCAGATGGGGTCCGTTTGGTAGACCGTTCGCGGCCTCTAGTGTCCACGTCACTGGGGCCAGGGGTCCTATCGCCCTCGTCCACGCGCAAATGAACAACAACAAAAAAAATGGGTAAGGAGATGACTCCTACCTTTTTGGCGCAGTGGTCCAAAATTTCCACACAGGGGCGGCGACGAATTCTCCACAGGCACACAGTACAGAAGAAAATCAAATACAAAAAGAAAAGAACGCACTACTAATAGAAAAAAATGGAACGCAAAATACACGGAAACAAAAGAAAAAAGACAATTCGGGCTTTAACGGGGTTTTGGCGAAAATGTAGATTCTATGTCTCGCGGCGGCTCGCTTGCTTCTTTTCTCCGCGATCTTCTTCCCCGGTTCGCGGTATTCCCCCACCCCGAGGATTTCGGCGTCGAGGATGGGCCATTCCACGATGATGTCTGGTGGCCAGGTCCTGGGGCCCTCTCTAGGTGGCGGTTGGGGATGGCTCGTCCACAAGCCTGGCGTTTCCCGGTGGCGGGCTGCCGATCACTCCCGCGGAGTGTGACGGGGTGGCGCCGTGACCTGACAGCCGGGGTCTTCTTTGGTGGACCCAACCCGCGCTTCCGTCGCTCAGGGAGAGGTTCCTCCGCGACCGGGGACAACAACGGCTCCTTCCTGGTGGCTGGAGGGTAGAAGGGGGGGGGGGGGGGGGGGGGACGTGGCGAATATATAAAAAAAAACACACACACCACACTCTCACTCATTCTTGCCCCAGCGGCAAGGGGGTCCGCTTGGGCGGAGGAGTGGGGCCGGTAATTCGGGGGGATCCTCGTAACGAGGCATAACAACCAAAACAAAACTAATCAATTAAATAAAAATATGCCTCGTTACAAGTTTTAAGAATGTCTATTCGATATAGGTTCTAAGATGAATGTTTTCTTCGTAAAATGAATGTATGGTGATTATACATATAAAGAGTAGCACACCTCACGTCCCGTGAAAAATAGACAGAACACTTGACTTTAGTTTTTGAAAGTTTAGAAGAGAAGGGCATTGAAGAGCACCGATATCTTCGTGTGTTCGGATGCCGAGTGTGGACCTGGATGAAGGAGTAACAAGGGAGAAATTTGGAGCCCTCACTCCAGAGTGCGTCCTTCTAGGAAACCAGGACGGCATCAGTCTATCGTTTATGCATTCTTCTTAAAGGACCGTTTCTAGTACTGTGCCAGTAAGCCGTGCTAGTAACAGGGACCAGTAAGTAGTCGAATTTTTGCATTTCTTACTTGGGTTGTATCATGTCTGTTGTTGGTAAAGGAAAACAGTTTCTTTTCTTTCTTGCCTTCCTTCCACCAGGCCTTACGTCATTATTTGACCCACCATTTGACGTCATTATTTGACCCACTTTTTTAACACAATTGTGGAGATTCAGGCAAAGTAAGAAACATTTGATATAGAAAAAGTAAGAAACGTAAAAATTAAACTACCTACTGGCCCATGCTACTAGCACGGCTTACTGGCACAGTGTAAACGATCTCTAAGGCTCCGAGTGTCTCGACCCACGAAATTCTTGTGCGTGACAAGGAGGTTCCATTCTCCGTGGTAGTAGGAGCAGTACCAAGTCCAGGAGATAAGAAACAAGGTGTAAAAACAAGGAGTAAAAACAAGGCAGCGATGGTCGTGACCAAGTAGGGGAGAGGCAACAGCATGATCAAAAAAGGAGGAGCAGCAAGGTAATGGTGGCCCAAACCACATCGCCGTTCCTGTCGGGAAGCAGTCCAAGAAATCCAAGCGATAACGAACGCACAGGGATGCTTACACTCTGCCGTATTGTAGAATGGCGCATCACGCAAAAGGTGTGAAGTCCACATTATCCTGCCGGTTGACGTGGAAAAGGACCTATTCGAACTACATGTTCAGAATTGGAAGGAGGTGGAGGAAGTTAAATACTATGAAGTCTCAAGATACATAGGAATTGGTAAAGCGCTTCAGTGACTTCAATGTAATTAGTAGTGGATATTTACACTCGAACAAATAAAATTGTCAGTTTCAAGGCAAGCCTAAGCACGTGGTTTTAAGCAAAGGCTGGATGTCCATTATTTGGAGACATTCAGCTCAAGTAGACCAGCGTAAAAATCTGAAAATTCTTATGGCACTATCCGTGGAAAATGAGTGGACATTGTGTATTTACATGTTGTGAGGGCTTATCTAAATAAGGGTACTCATGTATCCACCTACATGAATCAAACCCCAGGATTTGATTTAAATAAAGAAAGATTTGTTTGTAGTTTTAGAAGAAGTATTTATGCTTTGAAAGAAACAGGTAGAAACTGGAACAATCATTTGCATAAATTATTGGTTTTAATGGGCTTTGTGCAGTGTGTGAAAGACTCTTGTGTGTGTCGGAAGGATCAAATATTTATTACTGTCCATATCAACGACATAGTGATTGTTAGAGTTAAGGAAGAAACAATTTTGGTGAAGGGGTTTTTGTGCCAAAGATTGGATAAAGGATCTAGGGGATACTTCTAAATTTCTTTTCAGTGTCATTACTACACCCACGAAGGATACATTGTACATCAGCCAACGATTTTATGTTGAAGAAGTTTTACGTGATTTATGACGTATTGTGCCTTACAAAGCTTACAGTATACCATTTATGATGATGCCTAATGCTCGTCAAAACGTGGATCTCTGATCAGGTAGAGTCTAGAAGTAGTGTAAGAAACTTTGTTAATTGATTCTACGCATATGCGTGATGACGTAGCAATGCGTACAGTGAACGTGTGCAGAAACAAACAATGTATATATGTACGTGGTCTAAAAAGGACAAACGAAAGAGGATTATAGTATTGGACGTTGAAGGCGAAATGTACATTATAAAATTTTAGCGGTTTCGTTTCGTAAAGATTTTATTTTCCATCGTAATTATATTTACAAATGAAAGTCTACTTTTCCCGTCCACCTTAAGTAGAGTAGATATCACAAATACGTCATATCTAATGAATCGGGTTTGTGAGAACCTCAGTATAGATAACTGAATGGATGTAAAATGTATTTTCCATTACTTCAATGAAACCAAAGATTATCAAATAAGATATGTTAAGATAGGAAAGATAATAAAAATTTTTGTTGACGTCGATTCGAATAATAAAAGTATTCCAAGTGCATGTCAGGATATGTAATAAATACTAGCTAAGCTGTGTCTTGAAGCAGTGGCAAGCAAATGTTGTTAATTTAACCACCCATGCAGAATATGTATGTAGTTATGTACTAACATGTGATAAAGTTTTAACGATTGAAATATTTTTAAACCGTGCTTTATTTTTGCTAATAGGTGCATATCCTTATATCAGAGAAATAGTCAAGTGGGATGATGTAAGTTTTGTAAGGTAGAGTCCAATAAAAATTTAACAGATTTTTTTAGCAAAGAGCCAGCAAGCAACAATATCTTGCTTAAATATATTATAATTTCTTTATCATTGTTTAAAACTTATATTGTGTTTATGTTGTATTATTTATAATTCACTTGATTGTTAATTTAGTTGTCGTAATTTAATTCAGAGAATCAGACAACCACTTTAATTTATTTTTCGAAGAGAGATATTGAAATACAGCGAAAAATGAACAAAAAATTCTCATAATAGTAAAAAATGGACTTATGAAATATTTCAAGACAAATTTTATTTCTATAGTACCCGAAATAATAAAAAGATTATAATACATGTCTTTCTGCGGAATATAAATTTTGCACTAAAAATAAAATACTTGAAACAACTCACCGTCGGTACTGGTCGAGTATACATACATGGTTGACACTTTGCAATTGAGTCACATACTGTGCAATTGACGGAATCAGTTTTTGCACGGCCAGTGGAGAGGCAAGGGAACTTCACTCCCACCATCCAAATTTTGGCTTATACGTTCTTAATTCATTGACACGATCTTTCATTCAGCCAATGAGTTGAGTTAGATATATTACGATAACTAAAGAAGGTGACGAATCATGACATTTGCCTTTTTTTATAATTTTAATCAACTACAGTTTATACTTTTTTGATTATTATACAGGGTGTCTCACAATTAGTGTAGGTCATGCTAGGCTCGAACCTTTTGCTCTCGCTTCTGGGCGCATGTAATTTTTGCGCTCTGATTGGTCCATGTTTTTGCTTAATAATTCAAAAACGAAGCTCCAAACCCTATTCTTGCAAAGGGAAACCTTATTCAGAATCACGTGAGCTACCCCCCATTTTTGGGACCTACACTAATTGTGAGACACCCTGTATCATAATGTAATTAAGGAAAGTAATTAGATTGATGAAAATGTGACTCTATGTTGCTTTTTAGTAAAGCAACTCCCTCAGGGATGATTCTTTCAAGGATAAAAGAAGACATCCAAATCTAGTATGCAATTATATTTTATTTACTTTAAACCAATAATAACCACATAAATAAATATTCTAGAAGGCGAGTAACGCACAAGAACAGAAGAAAGTCTTGTAATCATTTGTTGTTGAATTTTAAGAAAGCTAAATGTACAATTATGTGTTAGTATCTTTGAAGGAGTTAAAAAATGTTTGCAGCTGTACATGAAATTATATTTAAAACACTTTTTATCGCTTTCGTTAATAAATCACCTCGTGACAGACTAAATGTTTATGGAATTGTGTAAAATTGATTTAAATTTCAACTTTCGAAGTGTTGCTTATCGGTTCATTATAACATATTTTATTCTATAAATACTGTACGATCGAAAATCTTCAATGCGAAAATTCTCAATTAATTCGATTGAATCTCTTTCCGTTTCGACGGAAACGGAATCTCTTGGACGTGATATTGTTTGAATCTTCAAGAAGAAAGACGTGATCCTCTCAAGATCGGTTTGCGCAAGCTAGCGCCCCCTCCCCAAGTACCGGGTCGAAAACGTCTAAATACATAGGCACATGAGGAGGCATAGAAAAACTTGACGACATGCAGAAAAGGGAAACAGCCCGAAAGCATTAAAATCCTTTGATTTTTGAATTGATAGAATTCACAAACTTCGATGTTATGTGTGTGAGTGTGTTGCGTATGAAAATAATACGATCGTATACGCGAAGGTTGGACGCTTGTCAACGATTAAGTAACTGCGTGACACCGAATTGTTTAGTTTTACGGAAACAGTTCCCGTTAGATTTTGATGATGTGGAAACGATGTTAACGTCCAGATGATGTGTGATTACCGGGAATCACAATGATGCAGAAACTAAATTCTGATGGAGAGTCTCGTGTTGGGACATTCAGCCGTCACCAAACACATTAGATGTTTATCGTATGCGTAATAGTACCAAATTCTTCAACTTGTAAGTGCCATACGGAGTCCAAACTATGACCACGCGGACTATATTATCTTCTCCAGGGAGAACTGCGATGACTAGCTTCCGTTGAAGCGCTCGAGCATTGACATTTCCGAGGGTTACTAGGATGGCCTCCTTAATTCCTCTGCGATTTTGAGTGTACAATTTGCTTCATTGTGCGTAACTCCTGTAAATATTCTGTTTGCCACCTCTTCCAAAACCGTTGTTTAATTTGTTGGATGTGTTGCCAGAGTGACAGCTTATTAGTTTGCACGTCAACTAAATCATGTTCCGGTACATATCCTAACGAATCATAAAGACTGGGCGATAAGGCAAGGAAATCGTTAGGATGCGGGTGTGAAAGGGTGCGAATTCAGAGTTGCTTCGATCCCAGCGATTAAGGTGTAAAATGGCTCAAATTTGAATGTAGTATCAACGACTGTTCTATACAAATATTGGTTAAAGTTAAAAGTCTTAACAGCAGCATACCCTAATACTCAAAAATTTGTTTCATAATGACCCTGTAAAAAAGCCAAGCAGTTCGATGATGCTTAAATGAATAGAAATGTTATTCTGAAAGAATTTGGTCACGGAGTGGGAAAGGCTAGGGCGTTTTTTAGTGAGAGGACTAAGTTTGACCTATCGTCATTCACCTCAGAAACTTGGAATCATAAGCAGTCTAATTAGAAGTCTTTAGTCTTTTTTTGTCTGTCTCTCCGTATACCTGATCGTGGACTTGTGTTTTTAAGTGTAGTATATCTTGGGTAACCGGAGTATTTAATGTATTCAAATTCTCCTGTCCCATAATAGCTTCGCATGCAAGTTTGTTAATAAAATTTAACAGTTGCTTAAATGTAGGAACTTCCTCGTTTTTCAAAGTACGTTCCCACCTGTCACGAACATTTTTACCTAACTTACTCGCAACAACGTGTATTAAGAATGTATTCCAGAGCTCAGTAGGGTTGCTTACAGCCTGCAACGCGTTAAAATGCACTTGAGCTTGCTCTGCTAACTGTATAAGATTCAACGCTGTAGGTTGAGTAGTTTCTGGTAAGTCAAACAAATGTTTTAAATGAGCATTAATAATGTTTCGCGGATTATTATATCGCTTGCATAACAAGTCCCAAGCCACCAAATAGTTGCTTTCTGACGCCTCTAATGATTCGACTATCGCGGACACCTCTCCACAAAGTGCATTTTTTAAGAGATGGAATTTTTCCAAACCGATTAATTCCTTGTCATCGTGTACCGAAGATTTAAAGATATCATGAAAACTATGCCAGTTTATTGGATTGCCATTAAATGGCGTGATTTCAATTTTCCTTAAAATAGAACTGGTTGGTTTTACTGTACTTGACGAATCTGGTACCTTATAACTGGGTGCAGCTCTATAGTTTTCGGTTGTTATTACTTTTTGATTGTTAATTATTTCCATGGCTTTAAAAAATTGATTATTAAATGATTGCCACTCCTCTGCATGGTTACTAACTCCGTCATTAACCTCTATTTCTGTTTGAGTTTTCGAAAACGTATTGTACATCTGATCTAATTTTGACCGTCGTGCCATCAATGCCCCGGTAGACATTTCGGGATCCTCAAGTAAAGACAATAGAATGCGCGCCACTTGATCCTTAGCGTTATCACGCTGTCTGTTCAACAGTTGAAGCTTGTTCCATTTCACCGAGGAAGTCATTTCGTTTGAGATCTAAGCAAACTTGTGAATGTAGGAAACAAACAAAAGGAAGGTGAATCGTTAGCACTTACCGACACGAAGTTGGCAATAACGCAATATCTGATTGGCGTTGTTTTCGGATGCTGCTTTTCGCTACTGCTGGAATGAAGATACTATTCTCAACTTTCCTGGTCTGACGGTCGATCACCGTAGTTAGTGCTTGTCCAAGTAAGGTCTTCTAATTCAGCTGAATGCTACTTGTTAGATTGAAACGTCGTAGGCTCCTTGGATGCTATATCACTGTACTTTGGACTAACATTCACTAGTATCTCTCGTACAAAATCTCGTCACGAAATTGAACTGTATGTTCGTAAACCCGAACAATTGTTCGGAATAATAAATTGTGTATTTCAAGACAGGCCAAGTATCTCTCTCGAAGGACCAAAAATGTATGTATGTCGTTGCGTCAGCAGTGTTAAGTGGATTTGACTTTGAACGACTTTTGATACGTTCTGGATGAGTGTGTGTTCAAGAGTGACTTTTTAAAGATGTTTTACATTTTACAAAGGCTCGGAGTGGGCAGTCAACTTTTCGGGACATTGATGAGGGGAAACAGTTTCTAATTATCTATTGGTTTAGCTAAATTCGAGTGGAGGTGGAAATAGATATGCCGTATGAAGTGGGGTTGGGTTCCTCTAAAATGACCGTAGCAAGTAAAACCAAGGAGTACCCCGACATTAATGGAAAATTACGAACCAAAGATTCTATGGCTAAGGCTAAGGGCTCTGACAATCAGATGTATGAATATTTAATCGAAAGTTATGGATATGCTTTTGTCACTCGTGATTAATATTGATCTCCTAATCTTATCGTTATCATGAAAAAATAATATTAAGAAGTTTTCTGGTATAATATCTTAAATTATGAATCATTGATTTCATTAAATATATATATATATATATATATATATCATGTGTTAAAAAAAATGTTAGTGACAATAAATGATGTGCAGTGTTTCAAAACTATTTGTTATGACCACTCTAGCGTCATCCCGCACTTCTGTATCGATGGAGATTCGTTAAAAAAAGTTGCCGCAAAATTGTCCTTTCCCTTGGATTTTAAAGTTATATTTATCTTTTCATGCTATACATGAAACTTTTTATTATGCTATATATGAAACAAGCGCAACCATAGAATAAAAATGATCCATTCGCTGGAAAATTGACGTTAAAGTTCAAATAAGTTTTTTATTTTCATGATCCACCTCTTTAGCAGTTAAACAGATAATATATGGTAACGACATATAATTTGAAACACCTTGTACATCACATTTCTGTCTTCATATCTTATCAAATTATTAGTCATACTAAAAATTTTAATCAGCCTCTTTTGTCACGTATTGGCTAGTTACATAAATGATCGAATAGTCGCTTTCACAAAATAGTATTAATTACTATTTTACAGTAATTGGTAGTTAGCATTAATTATTAATTTTTAGTAATCAGTATTAATTACTATTAACTTCACTAAACGCGAAGCATAGTGAATGAAGTATATAAAATTGAATATTGCGAGGATCTGATCAAAATAGCCAGACGAAACTGTACTTTCCTGGCATCAATTATAACTGGTGATGACACTTGGCATTTCAACTATGATCCTCAAATAAAGCGCCCAGGTGCTACGTGGAAATCTCCAAGCCCTCCAAAATAAAAGAAATTGCGATTCCAAAAGTCCCGAGAGAAGACAAGGTTAATTAACCTTTACGTTTTTAAAGAAAGTACACTTCGGGAATTCGTTCCACAGAGACAAAATGTTAACTGCGAATATTATGTGGGTGTTATGCAACATTTGTGGAAGAGGATTGTTCGTGTGAACCCCGAATATCGAGTGTCGGAAAGTTGGTTTCTGTTGTATGAAAATGCGCCATGTGAATTGTCGCTGTTCGTAAATTTTTGGTGAAAAAAACAAGTCTGTGTGCTCCAACATCTTCAAAATTTACTTGACTTATCTCCATGTGATTACTTCCTTTCTCCAAAACTGAAATTAGTTATAAAAGGAACGTTTTATGATACTGTTACACAAGTCCAAGCAGCTGTGACAAGGATGATTATAGAGGGTTATAGAGAGTTGTAGAAGTTACAGAGGGAAAAGTGATTTTGCAACACGACAATGCTGCATCACATACAACAAAAACGATTAAAGGCACAATTTCTGCGCTTGGTTTGAAACCCTTGTATCCGCCATATTCACCAGACTTGGCCCTTTCAAACTACCACTTATTTTCACCAATGACTCACGTACTTTTCTAGAAGCACTGGTACAGTTACGAAAATGTCGAAAAATGGCTCGATAATTGGTTTCTTTCAAAATATCAATACTTCTTAAGGAAGGGCACAGTTTGATGAAGGGCAGATGGGAAAATGTATAGTTAGATGATGCATACTTTAAATGAAGCATTTGTTCCTTTTTTCCAAATGTAAGTTGTTTTCTCAAAAAAAGAAACTTAAAAATTACTGACCGGTGTATCTGGTAATTCGAGATTTACGTTGTTTGAGTTAACGGTAAGGAAATGGTCTTCTGTTAGCACGTTTCATTCTATAAATAAATTTGTAAAAGTCAACACGTGATAACAGCAACGTTATCGTTGTATATTATACCGTCCTTAAAATTTATAACACTTTTCACTACTTTGCAGCGTCCAATTGAAAATGAGATAAGTTTCAAGAAGTACCATTTTATATACTAGATGGCGTGCAGAAACAGCAATGTGTAACTTCTATTTAAAAAAATTTGGTGCAAGTGTTTAACAAACTAATATATAAACAATTTTATGTTCAGAATGAAGAAGTAATATAAAACGGTATATTGCTGTATATAAAGTAATTTAAATACAAATTTTAAATATACGCAATATGTCGGAAAATAACGGAACTTTTTAAATAAAACGAAAAGAATTAATTATTTTGTTAAAATTATTTTTATTATTTAAATACATCCCTTTTGCATCAATACAACGCTGAGCACGCTCAAGCAGTGTTAACATAAATTTTTTTATGACGGTTTGCAGAATCACTTCAATCACTCTTGTCACAGCTGCTTGGACTTGTGTAACAGTGACATAAAACGGTCCTTTTATAGCTAATTTCAGTTTTGGAAAAAGGAAGTCATCATGGAGATAAGTCAGGCGAATTTAGCGGATGTTGGAGCACACTAACTTGTTTTTTCACCAAAAATTTACGAACAGCGACAGTTCACATGGTGTGTTATCATACAACAGAAACCAACTTCCCGAGACTCGATATTCGGACTTCACACGAACGATCCTCTTCCATAAATGTTCCATAATACCTACATAATATTCGCCATTAGCATTTTGTCCCTGTGAAACGAATTCTCGAAGTGTAATTCCTCTGAAATCGTAAAGGCAAATTAACCTTGTCTTCTCTCGGGACTTTTGGAATCGCAATTTTTTTAATTTTGGAGGGCTTGGAGATTTCCACGTAGCACCTTGGCGCTTTGTTTGAGAATCATACTTGAAACGCCAAATCTCATCACCAGTTACAATTGATTCCAGTAATTTACAGTTTCGTCTGGCTATTTTGATAAGATCCTCGCAATATTCAACGCGAGCAATTTGTTGCGCTTGCCCGTGATTTTGTGACACGGTGACGAAAGGTTCTGTCGCATTAAACGCTATAAGTTTATAATTCGTGGCTTTATTCCAGTAATGGTTGTTTTGTTTTGTAGGGAAGGTATACTGTTTTCAAATGACATATTGTTTTAATAAATGGCGCTAATATTTTTCCTTAAATTTAAAAAATTCCGTTACTTCTCGGACATACTGTGTATATTTGTATTTATGAAGAATTGCAACAAAAGAAAGGGTGATTGCTATGAACCGTCCAAAAATCTTAAAAGACCTTTATATATTGTAAAATATTATTACTTTTTCTATTATTTTAAATTTCTTAAATTTTTTACAATTTCTATATTTGTTTCTTTCTCTTAAACGTGCTGAATTATTATGATACGTACTATTATTTAGTTTTTCGTAATTTATAAATAATTTACGTGAATGTTATTTAAGCTTGACAACACGTTGAAAAATAAATGATTCAGAACGATAGTTACGTAATTTCTATTGTTAATATTTATTCTTTGCAAAGAACGTAATTGTTATAGAAAGTTTGACAACATACTTGTACTCTTATTAATAAATATTAATAAAACAATCATTAAAATGAATATCAATAGAGATACTTTATTGTTACACTGAATGGAATAAATATCTGTATGACCGTAAAATTTGAACATATTAATATAAAAATAAGAAAAGTTATAAAAATAGCGAGTTTAAAAATACATGACATGTGTGATATGTAATTAATATAACAAAATAACAATATGAATATAATTATAATAACATAATTAATTACATTATGCTATACAAAGTAAAACTGTTATTACCATTATTATAGTATTATTTCATATGTAATAATTATAAAATTTATGTTACTTAAATTAAATTTTAAATTAAAATACATTATTTCCTAATTTACACTTCTATTTTTTATGCGTACCATTTTTATGCGTACCATTCGTTTTTTCTATACAACTTTTTTTCTCAGTTACTAGAAACATCCTCTGTAAGCAGAAATTGCTCAAGGCTGGGTGTACGTGTACTCAACGACTCAATTTCCACTTTTATCACTTAAATGACTAGACAAATAAAAGTAAAATCAACAATTTTCAAATTTTCAATAATAAGAACGAGGTTAATTAGAAATCATCATTTACATGTATTACAATTGTTATCGTCAACTTTCTTCTTCAAATGTAATGAAATTAGAGATTTGAATGGAGATGAATTCAAATAAATAAATGTGCAAGTTGAATGATTTGAAAATCGGGTGATTCAGAAATTTTGGTATCACACCATTGGAGGTTTTGGAAATTTGAAGAATTTGGGACTGTTAGAAAATTGAAAATATAAAAATTTAGAAACTACAGAATGTAAAACTCTGTGACTTGTTTAGTAAGTTAGATATTTGAAAATTTAGTTTGGAAATTTGAGGGTATAGAAATTAGTGAAATTAGGAAATTTAATAATTTTTGAATTTAGAAAGTTGAAATATTCAGCGCTTGGAACATTATGAATTTGGAGATTTGTAAATTATGGATATGGTGATTTGGAAAATTTGGGAATTAGATATTTGTAGGTTCAGAATCTTAAAAATATGGAAAATGGAATTTAGGGATTTGAGAATTTGGAGATTTAAAAGTGGAAGTATAGAAAATTTTAGAATTTAAAATTCTGGAAATTCAGGAAATTTAAAAGTACTGAAACCTAATAATTCAAAAATTAGAATATTTGAGATTCGAAAATTTGAGGATATGGAGATTTAGGGACCTGACATTCTGCAATTGTAAAGCTTAAAAAGTTATAAAATTTGAAAATTCGGAAGCTTGATAATTTAGAAATAAAGAAAATTGATATTTCGAAAAATAGAAGTTTAAAATCTTAAGAAATACAGAATAGAAAAACTAAAAAATTA
Source organism: Megachile rotundata (assembly GCF_050947335.1). NCBI lineage: Eukaryota > Metazoa > Arthropoda > Insecta > Hymenoptera > Megachilidae > Megachile > Megachile rotundata. The sequence goes on along the minus strand of NC_134991.1, from coordinate 4,678,432 downwards.
GAAATTATAGATTCAGAAAACTTGAGTAATTTGAAGATTTAGAAATCCAAAAGTTGTATAAAAATTGTAAACAAATAACTGACAAAATAGGTTAATTTTGCACTAGTTTAAACATTTAAAAAATCATATAATTTTATTTAATCAATACACATATGGTTTATGACACTTATTACTATTTGCATGGAAGTGAACAAAATGAAGATGAATGCTGATTCTGCTTGATGATGTTTATTTTTTCGTCCACAATGTTTACGTACATTTTCATTAATGAAAATATAAAAAATAACGTCTCTTCACAGTCTTAGTTTGCAAATCCGCAACATTGCTAATTTAATATGTACAAAAATTTCAGTCGAATGATTCAGTCGATAATAGTTCTTCTAGGAAGGCAACACTCAATATGTCGCTGATCCAACATTTTCGGCGTAGCCATTTTCTCAATATTTCTATACAGTTTCTAATTCCGTAGATTCGCCATCTCTTCACGTTGAATTATAGTACAATTGTACCTTAGCGTTATGACGTTTGCAAACAGAAGAAAATCAAAATTCCATACTAGAATATTTTTTTACGACTTCGATGAGTCGAAATTAGTGTAGTCAAATCAGGAATTGGCGCGTAAGAGGATGACCCATGTGTTTGGAAGAACACGTCTCCAATTAGTCAAAATAGAAAAATGGACACCTCATATGTTTCTGACAGTAGTACTATTCGTTCAAGCAGTGACGCATATCAGTTAGGTCAAAAACAATGTCAGTCACAAACGTTTCGAGAGTAAGCGAGATAGTAGACTTGCGTGATGCAATTGTTATTGTCATTAATATTCTTATTCACCAGTATGTAACTCTGGACGTGACCACTATAGGTGGAGCACCGAGAAGCTTTTTTCACTTTAAATCAACCTCCTCACACACTTGGGTTGACAATGACTCTTTCTTCCAATTTATTGTTTTACAGATTTTCCTCCATTTTTATTTCCATCTTTTTTGCCCAAAGCAAACGATTTACCCTCGATGTTGCACCCTCATCGCAAATTAATTTCTTGCATCGTTCTGCTAATGACACTTTATCATTGTCCAACTGATTCTCAAAAGTGCTTACAATCTGCTTTGCCAATTTTGCACTTCTTGTAAGCGATTTTGCATTTCCAAAAAATACGCCTCTTCCGCTCTTTTAGCGGTGTCTATCATTATGATCTTCTCTTGTTCGGTTTGATTACGATAATTCCTATATACGTGAGCGCACAACCACGCGACGAATATTATAACTTTGAAAAACATTAGAAGTCTTGCGTACATTAAAAATCTTTCCAAGTTGCATTTCTTCTTTTTTCTCTCCACCATAGGCTCAGTGACGGATGTTCCTTCAGTGTTGCCGAATCCTTCTTCTAAGATGATAGCCTTATCTGAGATAAACAGAGAATGTAACATAAATTGTAAATATATTTTAAATACATGTATTTATGTATAAGGTGATGTGGGATAAGTTCGTAAACGGGGCAAGTGCGTATATAGGCTATTCTTATTACAATATGAGTGAAATTTCTCTATTTAGTATGTTTGTTTGCTTGTTTTGTTTCACTATATCTCTTTCTATATTTCAGCTATAAGAGTATTTGTTTGCAGTATAGACTACTCGCATAACGCAGTAAAAAACATTTTATAGCAGATTTGTTAATAATTCTGCTCTTGCCCCATTGCACATGAAATAAAGTCTCAAAGAATTTTACTTCAAGTTACGCTCTTACCCCATTTTCGGGAAAAGTGCAGAGTAGTTGACATTTTAAACAATTTCCTGTCAAAAACCAAATTGTACAAGGAAAATTAAGGTCTTAGTTAATATTAATCAAATAATGGTAATTGTGCAAAGCGTTCGATACCGACAGCTAGTAAAGTATTTACATACCAGACTGAAAATACTTACGTTTAAATATTAATTTTACAAAAACCAGTCTGCACTTACCCCACTTCACCTTAAACTTAAATATATAGTCAAATTCCTTTCTTTATTCATATTAACAATATAATAAAGATATTATTAATGCACATGTGGTGGAGGTTCTGTGTATACTCTGAGTCACTGGAACTCATTCCTGATAAATGGAGGAATGTCGTATTCTACGAATATGAAATCAATTTTTTTTACTAAGAATTAATTTAATTTTCAATCTTGGATAAGGTTGTTACGTGCAGGAAGCGCGCGTACAAAGCCTCGAGGATTTGTTTGCCCTAACAATATTAATTGTTAACGGGACTTAATGTTTTGTGGATCCGGAGATACGCTAGTCCCATATGGGCCCTTTCACAAGATCGCAATGATTAGAGAATATGACGGAGGCAATTAAAGAAATGTAATTCAACTAATTAAAATATTCAAAGATTATATTTTATAAAATATGAAGCGATTAGAATGGTAGCGTATATGATGTAATGTGAATTACAATGAATTGAACAAAAATATTGTAAATATCCGAGACGCGCAATTCGTAGATTTGAAGGAGAAACAATTACTCAAATACAAAATAAAATTATAATTCAGTGAGGGAAATCCCAAAGTTAAATAATTAACTACTGATTTACTTGCCGAAAAATTCATAAAATAGCTGGAAGAATAAAGGAAACAACTCACCAAAATGTCTGTACTTGTATGAATTTAGAATTAATCAACCTCTTGCAAAACGTGAAATGCCAACTACGCCTGGTTTCTGGGAAGAACACACACACATAAAAACGCTCCACCAATGAGAATTTTGAACTGGCCAATTGTGAAATTCAAATAAACTATAAAATAAAATTATACTTTAAAAATTAAAAAGAATAAAATTGAATGTAATTGAATCAAAAAAATAAAATAATATATTGAATTGAAAATTTAATGTGATAATTAACGTGATTATTTAACGCGAAAGCTTTACGTGAAGATTAGAGTCTTTGTCTGAATTTTGCACTTTAACAAATTCAAGAACAAACTCGTCTCTAAACCACTTCACGGACCCTCGACACGCACCTCGCGATTATACACCGAAGAGTGTCGCAACTTGCACCTCTCGGAGAAGACCAGAGTGGGCCTAGTCCGAAATTGTTTATGTTGCATTGATATGCGCCTAACGAATTAGGCTGTGAGGCCAATGCGTAAGAGACCGTGATTCGTTAATTAGGTGGTGATGGTGGGTGCATGTGTTCCTCCCTTGTCCAGCTCTTATCTTCCTCTCTTTCTATATAGTTCTTTCCTTTACTCTTGAGCTATGGATTGTTAATTAGCTATTGAATAATTTTACATGCATAACCAATACAATATAAAATGTTAATCTGTATACATTATAAAAATTTAGAATGAAAAAGTATCTATTTCGTTTTACAATTATTAAAGTTAAATCGCGCTCGGTACTGTAACTATTGTGGAACTGATTGACGTGTGCGTATTCATAATAACGGTATAAAGAAATACTATGGGCAATTTATATAATTTTGTAGTGTTGCAAAGACTATTTCTATTACAATTTTATATTGCCTCGTGGGCCCTTGAGGAACATTCCAGAACGCTTGGCGTTATCGGACCACACGAGTGTGACTTCCGTTTATATTCGGCGGTTCGGAGAAGTGAAATGATCTAAGATTTTGGCCGTGGGACCACGTTGATTTCAAGGAAGGAATGTGTTATATTAACAATCATAGTTTAGTCGCCAAAAGATAGTCTATCTAATAAACATTGAAAGACCGTTACTGCGTTCGATCAGGGTGTTCCCAGAATGCAATACGCATTATCGATACACATCCGGTCGATCAAAACTACAAAGGAAATTTTGAAAAAGATTCCTGTTCGGAACGTAACAAGGTTAATAAATTCATTACAAATAAAAGAAGTTCTTATGCATAAACAAAAATTTCATTTAATTTTAATGGTAGATACTGGATCTTTGTACGAAAATCGAATCATTTTTTATGGAGGATATATTAGGGGTACCGAAAAGTAATCAAAATTTCTTCGATGACTTCAAAGTTTTTCAATGAAAAATTGAAGGACTTTTTTAAAACAGGAATCGAACAATTGCCTTTACGCTGACAAGAAGCGTTAGAAAATATTTTATTAATTAGCATTTAAGATTTCTTTGATAAATAAATGTTTTTTGAAAGCGAACGAAATTTTGATTACTTTTCGGTACTCCTAATATAATGCATACTATATATGTATATTTATGGAATATAGAGGTCCCACTGTATCATTCACTGCCAATAAAATGTCAATAATTGGCAGTCCTATTTCTAGTATACAGGTGTTCTGGACAGAATATTCTGCCTTTTCTAAGAACAGACAGCGTCTCGAAATAGATATTACTAAACTGGAATAATTGATAAGTATACATAAAATTTTTTGGTGTATTTGATTATGTATTATGTCTTGTTGAATTTCAGTGAAACCTTCTTTAATCACTTTGTTGTGACATGTATAGTATAATGAAACGTTTTTCTTATTCTTGAAATATAATTTGATTTTAATGTCATCTGACAATGAGTTGGATTGCACTTTGTATGTAATTATCTTCCTCGTTATTATACCCGGCGTGTAGTACAATTAACAAAGGTCTCGTCAGAAGGCGGAATACATCCAGAGATTCACTATGATTTTCAAGGCCACAAGAGGATGTTTGATTTATTATTTTTCTAAATATATTATTTTCATGTTATTATGAGATTATTAATGTTTCCTTGCATCGTATTGCTACATGAAATAATGCGATAAAATTTTTGTTTGGTCAAATGTAAACGAATTGTAATTTGTTTAATAAATGGAAGTATTGAAAATATCTCTTGTTTTTTGTATTTATAGTTCTGATCTGCATCTTTTTAAAATATTGTAAAATTTTAGAAAATTTAAATATTTTAAATGGGAAATATTCGGAAGTATTTTGAACAGAAAATATTTATTCATCTATATCATTACTATTTATAAGAACTTCATTTTTAAATGGAGAAACCATGCAATAAAGGGTTGCAAGCAATTCGCGATACACAATTTCTATCATGAATAAATAATCCATGAAAATTTAACGTCACATCAACTTTTGAATTTGTTTACGTATAAAATGTTTATAGTCTACGTATTTAGACAAATTTTGTCTTTTCTGAAATTAATCTATTATAGTTGTTTTGCATATTATGAACATTTATGATTGGTGCAAACAAGAATTATGAAAGTTAACAAAGTTAATTTTACTAATTTTTCAACTACAAAAGAAATTAAATATCAGTTTTAAAACATTATAGAGTTATAGAAGAACCTTATGTATAGAAAATATGTAACTTCCTAAGGTTTAAGATTTTGCTATATCTAACTGTACAGTTATGAGTCAACAGGAAAAGTAAGAAACTTCAGATAAAGATGGGCAAACCCGTTTCTCCTCATGAGAACAGCAATCATGTTGACACGCAAGTAACATTTTATTGCTCAAAAATCTTGAAATGAAGAAATATTATAAATTAATAAAACGTAATCCACTAAAAATCGGATTTAAAAATATTTAATTTTCGCGAAAAGCGGATATGATATTTGTAATACAGTAAACTGTTTAAATTATTCAATAAGTACAAGATATTCGATAAGTTAAAACTACTTTTCGAATTCTGCTATCACTCTAATAACTAAAGAGTGGAAATAAAGAAAGTAAGTGCCATTTTCTAAAATACTGCTTTCGTTCAAAAAAAGAGAGTTTGCATTTACTATAATATTTCTAAAACTTCTTACAATAATTCATTATTCTTATACGAAATAAATTTTGATATATTTTGTCAATAGAGATAATCAGAAGGTTGTCTTTTCACTATTTATAACCTTATTTATTTCTACTCGCCACTAGTTCAACGGAAATGTGGAAAAAAAACAATGCCTAAGCACTGCTTCTTCATCTTAAACTCCATAAATAACGAAATTGGATTTCTACGCATCATGCTTGCTATCCTTGTCTCTCCTTAACAGAGTAATACGTGAAAGACGAAGAGCACCATAACTTATTCGGAGTTTCACGATTTTCCCGCATGAGGCCCCCAAGATCACTTCACATTTCTCTAACCTTCAAAAATTACTGTATGACTCTCTAAACCGAATTTGATCTATAGATTCACAAAACAAGGTCCACAAGAAAAGGAAAGATGATATACGTATTTTTTTGCGTAAAAAATTCAATGCGATGAAAAACTAACCGTTATTAATGCCCGATTGTTCCTTCATGGTGAACGTTCAACTGTATACTGTGCAAAGTTAGAAAGCTGGCTCTATATGAAACGCTGGTGGGGCAAGAGGTTTTCGTTCCGCGTTTTATAGATGTGACCTTGCCGCTGAACGTCTGAAATGCGTGAGCAGAGTCGCCAGTAGAATTTCCCCATGCAGGGGAAAAGATGACGTCATGTGAAGCTATACATATATGCGATTTGCGAACACCATGCAATTACTGCGTCACTAAAATTCTGCCCGCGATCATTTTCCGTGCGTATGGCAACGCTGTGCGTGAGTGAAACAGTAACTGCCAAAAGTATTTACTTAGTCAGTGATATCAAATAACCCAATAACTTTTCTAAAATCAAATAACTTTCTTAGACAAAAATCAATTTTTTGAGATTGGACTAACCGGTTTTGACTTCTATTTTGAAGGAAGTTTGAAGGATTTTATATAACATGTTTTCGTTGTTTCACAAAAAATGCAAGTGTTTGGTATCGTGAGTAAAATAAGCGATTTTAAATCTACTATGGAATCGGAATATAAATTTTTGAAAGATACCGTTTATGAGAAAGGTGCTGTATAAAATAGGCTAACGTATCCTCAACACTAACAAATGCATTTTCAAGTTTTTATATTTAAATTACAATATTGAAGATGTTCTTGAAATCTATATTGGTCTTTATCGAAATAAAGAAATTCATCGTTTGTTTATTTATACTTTTATTCCATTTTTAGTTTAATTTCAATTTTTAATTTAATTCAAATTTTTAGTTTAAAATGTTGAGTTAAAATCAAGATTCTCCACAACGGCAACAGGTCTAAATATTTTGCACATTTTGATACCTGTTGCTGTAACTGATCCCTCATGAAATTTTCAGCATGTTACCTTTTTAAATGTACAAAAGTTTTTAAACTTTGACAACACATTCAAATAAAAATGACGTAAAAATTGTTCACGGTTTCGATCAAGTTGTCAAAAATAACAAATTTAATCTCCAAATCCTTCGGTCCAGTTTTAAAAAAGTCACTTTATTTTGCAATTCTCGGGACTTTTTGTGGTCACTGTACATATACGATCGTGGAGAAAGATGCATTTACATTACAATCAAAAGAACACGCATTTACGTAGCTCGTCTTTCCTGTAGTATCAAAACCGGATTTACATGAATAGTGTCTGGTAGATTAACTATCATAGCAGAGAAAATTAGTCTACTGTCTTTATCTGAACACCCGGATAAGAGGTTAGTAGGCTGATGAGTGCAAACAATGAAGATGTTATCGTCAGATAATAATACTACTTGTTTCCCTACTATTGCACATTTAAGCAGTATATCTCCTGCTGTTTATTTGACTCACTACTGATTCAAAGTTCAGTATCACTGAGCTATATCGTAACTGAAGTGTGAACTGCGAGCCGAATGGAGGTCTGAGAGAGAGGGAAGAGATAGAAGATATGCGGTGAACGAAACTCTGTCTTACAACTTGCTTCGAACAAGGATGCGTTTATACCACTCCTGTATGCGTAAGCATACGACGGCCATCTTGCTTGTTTACATCAGCGTCTGTCTCACTCATGCACTTTCGAAAATTCGGCTTTATTCAGTATAAAGTATTTATTGCTGTCTAAAGCGACCAATGTGTTGTAAGGGTATAATGTGTTGTAGGGGTAACCGAAAGGTCCCCGACGGAAACCCATCAAACGTTTCAAGGATAACTTTGATAACATGGGTGCTATGGGAGGTACAGTGGCTCCACCAGGACTGTCGCCGGCCTGGTGCTGACATCATTTGGAGTTGGATTCGTAGTGGCAGTAAACTTCAAGAGACTAGGAGGTACATAGTAGGAAGTTTATTTTACGTATGCCCGATTGGGTGAGGAAGCTGATCCGCAGCCCTGTTCGGCAGGGCCGAGTTAAGAATAAATCTGTCTAAAGCGACCAGAGCACCCTGTAGTGAAATCCACCGATGGGTGCTGTACTCGTAAAAATTTCATTTTCGCAATATTCGAGCGTTAAAGTCGAATTTACGAAAATCAACTCGTCTCTCTCACACCAATGCAATGTGCGAAGGACATCGTATCCCTGTGAGTTAGCCTATAGTTGACCCAAAGTAAAAGAAGATCTATCCCCACCATTAACACTTCCAGCGTTAAATTTCAGCAAATAAGAATAATGACAACAAGAACTACATCACTATTTCGCAATATCTCACTCATTCTAGAAACGTTTACTCTCATTGTTTTCGGTCTAATTCGTGTGTGACTGCTCGAGCTAATTGTTTCTACCGTTGAAAATACATGTGAGTTTAGGCGTCCATTTATCTATTCTGACTAATTGGAGCTATAGCTCTTCTAAACACCTGGGTCAGCCTTCTCGTGCGTCAACTCGTGTGTTAACATGTGTATATCGACCATTCCTTCACCAACTGCTTGCACTTATCCTTATCGACCCTTATTGTTAGTCTCTCTTAAAGAAGATTACTTTTCCCTCTACGTACAAATATATAAACGCAGATTTACTAATACTGTAATCAGTCGATAGACGCAAATCTCTCGGGTTTGAATTTTTGCTTATATTACCCAAATCCAGGGGGCTCCCCTTGTGATGGGGATAACATTTTTCCTTATACCGTAAGGAACATTTTTGCTTATATCATAACCGACATTTGTGCTTGTATTGTAAGAGACATTCTTTCTTATATAGAATGGTTACTGTATTTATAAATCCGAATTCTGTTTTTACGCAATCTGGTATAGTGAGGCTCATCTGCAGCGCCTCTGATCCTATTTTCCAGATACTAATGCATCCGGTGCATTTACCCAATCAATCCTAAAATTTCGTTTCCAGAAATATTCCTATTTCCATTTCTGCAGTCAAAACTACCGTATAAAACTGGGGCTCTCCGAAAATTCAGAATCAATAATCTACAGGCTCTTTGCCAGTGTTATACTCGTTCGTAATAATTATACTAAAATAAAATAACTGTATTCGAAACTTGTAAGCTGAAAGAAATAAAATATTTAAAACCAATTCGTCTTGAGTGATTCGAAAATAACTAATGATGTTTTAAACGATAATATAGTTACGAATCTGGTTTTTGTCGAAAAAATATAGTAATCAAGGAAAAGAGGAATTTTACTCATTCATTTATTTCTTTCCGGAAATTTAAGGGATCCGAAAATTTGGAAATGGAGTAACCATTTGAGGGCATAGGAATTTGGAGACCATGCAGTTTGAGTATTTTGAAATTTGAGATACTAGGAATTTGGGGATTTAAAAATATGGGAACCTTGTGATATGAAAATACAAAAGAACAAGAACTTTGAGATTTGAGGTTCGTATAGAATTATAAGGACATACATATTTGCAGATATAGGAATTTTGAGATATGGAGATCTACGAATATGAAGACCTAGATAGTTGGGGTACTTAGGATTTTCGAATATAGAATTAGAAGATCTGGGAGTACGGTAATCTACAAACTTAAAGTATTAGAAATATAAGGGTTAAGGAATATGAGAACATATAAAATTGATGGAAATTTGATAGAAATTTGAGGGAAATAGAAATTTGAAGTTTGTGCGTCACGTGTGAGAGATGATATTGTAAGGTACGTCAGATGATGTCAATATCGAAACTACTGACTTCGGTTTGAAACATTTCTCTTATTGCTTAATAAAATGTATTTTATTCTCAATAAAAATTTCTCAATAAGATCATTGCACGTGTAGTAATCGAAATGGCTCCCTTGTACCATCTTTCAAGTTTATGGTCGATGTGTATACTACCATTTATGTAATAACAATTGTTCAAATTACTGTAAACTTGTATTACCTTTCCAACAGCAAAATTGATCCTTAAACAAATTATTTATGATATCTTTTTTCGGTGATGTTTTTGCGCTTTTGTTAATCCAAATATTATTTTTAAATATTTCCTCTTTGGCTCCGTAGTTAACACCACGTTTTAACTATACCACGTTGTGTTGTTATCAGTTTTAGTACTAACAAGGGACATCACCCAATTGATACACGTCGATTTTGATGAAATTTTTATATGATATATTCGAAAAAATATTTTACACGTATCTTTTTTATCGGCAAATATCCACTCGGAAGTGGTGAAAATAACCCTTAAAGTTGGGGTTAAAAAAACTGTTTTCGCAAATATCGCGGGAACTATTAGGCCTAGACAAAAAATTTAAAGTGCAAATTTTTCTGTTTTAGAAGGCCAATAATATGGTCTAAGTGGATGTTTAACTTTACATCAGCTTTACATAAAATTCGTAATAATATATACGATATTAGCTCGGCAATCTTTATGAGTAGAAAAGATCAAGTAATACTAATTAGATTAAGAACTGGTCACGTCAAATGAACATATTTATTTCTTATTATTAAATCAAACCCAACGATCTGTGGTGCGTGTAATGCACAAATTTCCATTGACCACATCCTAATTCAGTGTCCTAAATATTGCATTAAAAGGGTGCAATATAACATATCAAATGTAACAAGCATGCTACAAAATGTAAATTTGTGCAGGAAAATTCTAACATTTTTTATAAATATTGGTCTCTATTGTTACGTTCCGAACAGGAATATTTTTCAAAATTTCCTTTGTAGTTCTCACCGACCGGATGTGTATCGATAATGCCTATTGCATTCTGGGAACACCCTGATCGATCGCAGTAACGGTCTTGTTATGTTATTAGATAGACTATCTTCTGGCGACTAAACTAAGATTGTTAATATAACACATTTCTTCCTTGAAATCAACATGGTGCCACGGCCAAAATCTTAGATCATTTTACTTCTCTTAACCGCCAAATATAAACGGAAGTCACACTCGTGTGGTCCGATAACGCCAAGCGTTCTGGAATGTTCCTCAAGGGTCCGCGACGCAATATAGAATTGTAATAGAAATTGTCTTGTAACATTACAATATTATATAAATTGCCCATAGTATTTCATTATACCGTTACGATAAATACGCATACGTCAATCAGTCCTACAATAGTTACAGTACCGAGCGCAATTTAACTTTAATAATTGTAAAACGAAATAGATAATGTTTCATTCTAAATTTTTATAATGTGTGCAGATTAACATTTTATACTGTATTGGTTATGCATGTAAAAATTATTTAATAGTTAATCAATAGTCCATAGCTCAAGAGTAAAGGAAAAGAACTATATAGGAAGAGAGAGAGAGATAAGAGCTGGACAAGGGAGGAACACACATGCACCCACCATCACCGCCTAATTAACGAATTACGGTCTCTTATGCATTGGCCTCGCAGCCTAATTCGTTAGGCGCATATCAATGCAACATAAACAATTTCGGACTAGGTCCACTCTGGTCTTCTCCGAGAGGTGCAAGTTGCGACACTCTTCGGTGTATAATCGCGAGGTGCGTGTTGAGAGTCCGTGAAGTGGTTTAGAGACGAGTTTGTTCTTGATTTTGTTAAAGTGCAAAATTCAGACAAAGACTCTATCTTCACATAAAGCTTTCGCGTTAATAATCACGTTAAATTTTAATTCAATATATTATTTTATTTTTCCATCGAATTATATTCAATTTTATTCTTTTTAATTTTTAATGTATAATTTTATTTTATTTTATTTGAATTCAGCAATTGGTCAGTTTCAAAATTCTCATCGGTTGAGTCCTTACATGTGTGTGTGTTCTTCCCAGGAACCAGGCGCAGGCGTCATTTCACATTTCGCAAAGGGAGTTGTTAATTTTAAATTCATTCAAGTACAGATATTTCAGTGAGTTGTTTCCTTTATTCTTCCAGCTATTTTATGAATTTTTCGGCAAGTAAATCAGTAGTTAATTATTTAACTTTGGGATTTCCCTCACTGAATTATAATTTTATTTTGTATTTGAGTAATTGCTTCTCCTTCAAACCTTTGAATAGCGCGTCTCAGATATTTACAATATTTTTGTTCAGTTCATTGTAATTCACATTATATTATATACGCTACCATTCTAATTGCTTCATATTTTATAAAATATAATCTTTTGAATATTTTAATTAGTTTGAATTACATTTCTTTAATTGCCTCCGTCATTTCCTCTAAACATTGCGATCTTGTGAAAGGGCCCGTATGGGACTAGCGTGTCTCCGGATCCACAAAAACATTAAGTCCCGTTAACAATTAATTTTGTTAGGGCAAACAAACCTTCGAGGCTTTATACGTGCGCTTCCCGTACGTAACACTATTATCAAATGTAATACCAATAGGTTTACGACACAGTCCCAAATTAAATGTGGTCACTAACAACCTAAGAAGGTGCATGTGACCTCAAGCATTCAATTAAAAAAAAAATTTCATAAATATCGGCGTGTATCAATTGGGTGATGCCCTTTGTAAATTTAATCATTACTGACTTATACAGTAAATCATGTCATGGCACACCTTAGATTGTTTCGTAATTTTTTACATACAAAAGATGACCTCGTTCAACAACGTTTCGTTTAGCGCTGGAACTTATTAAATCTCCTGTATTAAGGTATAACCTACTTTCATGAAAACAACCAAAGGTTGTAAAATATGATGACGTGTATATTTTAAGAAAAACGATGCCTTAAATCCTCCTCCTAATTGCACGCACAATACATCATATTTCGTTCGAGATCTAATCTCTGACAGCGACGTCAAAAAGTGATCGATTTAGCGTAGTACATATAAACTATACATATAGAAAAAGAAGGTAGTATACTTGCATTATATAAAGAAAATATATGTACATGTGTTTCTATTTAAAACGTCGATTCGGTAAATTGCTGAAAAGGTTTCACATGAAAAATTTTTGTTTTAACACCTTAAACACCTGTGCAGTATTAATTCATTTTTCTTTATACATAATAATATTGATCAAAATGATAGCATCAGGTGACCTACTCCGTATGCAGGGCTGAAATGAATTGTGTGGAATATGTAGAACATTCTATACTTGAAACTTTGTTATGTCTTGAATTCTATATTTAGAAATTTTTGAAATGTTCAGTACTTTTTACAGCTTATTTGAAACTTTCATATCTTTTAATTTCTAGGGTTGCAAGTATTCAGGTTCGAGATTCTCAAGTTTTTAATTTCAAATTTTTCATTTGTTTTTATTACCGAATCTTCAAATTTTTAAATATACAAATTTCCAAATTTCCTGGTATTCAAGTTTCAAAGTTCCCAGATTTCCAAATTTTCACATTTCCAAGTTTCCAAATTTCCAAATTTCCAAATTCCCTAATCTCCGAATTATCAAGTTTCAAAGTTTCCTGATTCTAAAACCTTCAGATTTCTAAATTTCTAAATTTCCACATTTTCAAATTTTTCAATTTCAAATTTGGAAATTTTAAATTTCTCAAGAACTCAAATTTCTAAATCTCCGAGATTCCAAATCTTCAGATCCCAAAATTTTCAAATATTCAAATCCTCAAATCTTTAAATTTGATATTTTTAAATTCTAAATTTATGAATCTGCCAATTTTCAATTTTCCAAACTATTAAATCACTCCAGGTTGAAAATACTTATTCTTAAAACACACTTAGGATAAAATATACATCTATGTATTTTTGTCAAACATTCATATGATTTCCATAAAGTTATCTAAATGTTTGCATGATTTTTCAGCGTTTATTTATCGATACTTTACGTATTGTGCATATTATTGATATTTATTATACGTGCCTATAGCACGATACATACATGGATAGTAATTTAAAAAATCATGTAATATAAGTAATATCACAAATCTATTAATTATTGTAAATTATCATTTATAAATTGTAAAACAATTTACATAGTTAAATAAATTCATATATTATTATTATTTACAATATTAATTGTAAATTACACAAAATGTATTCTCACAACAATTTTTGTATGCATTTCAATAATAATAATCAATATGGAATTTGATTTTTTTAACTGCTCAACAGAATAGTAAATTAAATTGTGACATTTTTTCTCTTTCTTAGATAATTGAGATAGCGATGCAGGTGTTCAATTTCTATCAGATATGAACGGTGTGATAAAACTCATGGATGATTGTCACGTCAGAAATTCGTGTATTCATTAGTAGTTAGTGTAACAAATATGACCTGTGTACAAATTGTGTTTGGTGCATTACTCTGTTTGCAATGTCTTTTATATCAAGGTACGATTTTATATTTACTTAAATAATAATTTAAGTTATATAATAATTGAATGATATATCGAATTAAAGTGTTTCTTAATCTGCTTGTACAAAGGTCGATATAATTTACTTTTTACTTGTCGAATAATTTACTTGTAAAATGGTATAGGGATTGTCCAATTTTTAAAAAATAATACGGTATTTGTTGTTTTAAAATAAATATTTCGCTAGTTATTGTTTTATAGCTTTTTCACGAACAAATTTTTATCTCTCTGAACTTGTAGAAAAAGTTAATTTTATTCTATTAAATTATTTACAGTATATAAATTTTTACTCGTACTTTTGTTAGACCAATTTTGATTATGTTAGATACAGATTTTATTTGCATTAGATATAGATCTTTAATCCTACTTTTGTTAAACTAATTTTTTAACAGTGGAAAATTAAAATAGTTATTTTAACGTTTCAAGAAGGACTGAAACAAGTGATCTAAAATGTGCAAAATGTGACTTGTTTTCTGTGAATTTGAAAGTGAATAATAAATGTGTTAAATATTGTGTATTCCTGACGGAATTGTAAAAATTAATTTCTTTAGTGCTTTTCGCTATAAATCTTAATATATGCAAAGAAATAAGTTGATGTGGTTCCATTATTTGAAAAATTAATTTTATTTAACATGTGAACGTTTAAATGTACTGGTTATACATAAATACTTTAATATCAATTTGATAATAGTATTTTACTACTATTATTACTAACTTTCAATATTTGCTTTTTCTAATTTACTTAAATAATAATACCTGCCTAGCAAAATATTATGATAATATTATAATTGTATTTCACGATATAAATATAATATATATGTAATTTAATGCGGTTTCAATATTTTATACATTAAAGATATTTCATTGCAAATATCAAGACATTTGATTAACTTTGATACATATTCGATAATAAGTATAATTATTAAACATTCTAATACCATTTATTTAACTGTATTTATTGTTTCTATAAACTGATTCTACTATTCATTAATTTTAAACTATCTGGATAATGAAATCTACCTAGTGAAGTATATGGTAGTAATATAATTTTGTTGCAAAATTGTAATTATTAATACAACTGTAAAATTATTGTTTATAATAAGAGTATTCTGATATAATTATACTAATACTTTGCTACATGACTAATAATAAATATTTTAATTATAGTGACAACTATGATGAATTTTTATTAATAGTAGAATATTGTAATCAAATTTTTAGTAATACTATCTTGTTGACACCAAAACTATATTTCAATTTTCAATTGAATATTTAAATATAATTATAAAGTGCTGGAATGAAACTGTTATTAATAGCTTTTGTTGACACAAAAACTGAAGTTTAATTTGTAATTTAATACTTAAGTATAATTAATAATTTTGTAAAATACAGTCGAAGTAAGAGCTAAACAATATTTTATTATATAGATGATTCCTAAATAATTTACTGAATAATCAAATTCAGTTATAGCATTATAGCTATATTATTATTTATAGTACTACAACCAATAATATGTATTGTTGAATACTTTGGCAATAGTAATGCATAACTGCATCTTAACTATTGTTACTTTTCAGTTTCAGGTTCTACAAGCAATATAGAAGGCACTACAAATGATAAGACGTTTATGGATGATGTTTATTGGGCATGTGGTTCCGACATTGATTGTACCGTTGCTTCCAGCAGTTGTAAAAATGGCACATGTCAATGTCCTACTGGTTATGTTTACAATGGAAAGATGACATCATGCATTAAAGGTAAATTACCATGAATATTTTTCGGAAATTAACCATTTTGCTGTGTAGTATTTCCGTATATTATGATAATATTTGTACTTTATTAAAAACAAATCAATTGTTATATATCGTAGTTAATAAAATTATCGAGAACACCTCTAATCTATTATAATTGCAATTATCTGTTACGTCAAAATTGTGTAAAATAATATTCTTTAATTTATCTTTTAAAACGCTAGTTTAGTTGCAAGGATTTCGAAATGTTAAAACTTTACAATAATAGCATTATTTCTTTGCATAAATTTTAAAACAAAAAATCACTTTCTTGTTTACTGTTATTTGCTAATTATTATTAGTTGTGTTAAAAATAATTATACATAAAACATAAATTAATATACACATTAATTATTTATCTGTATGGGAACCAAAATTTTTAACGAAAGTAATTTAATAACTCTTGTAATTTAACGTATGAACCGATCCAAACCAATTCAGCTACAATTTTAGCCACTTTACATCCTGGAAATCTGAATAAATCTCTTTTTTTGAAAGTCCACTATTTTTTCTATTTTCTACCTCGAGCTTTTATATCTCAAGAGTGTTCAGTTTAAATTTTATCTGTTCATATTAAAATAAAAAAATGTTTTGAGTTTTTCTGTGGAAACGGTCATTTTTTTATGTTTTCGCTTCTAAACCTGTTTTTCATATTCAACTTTTAAATTTACCGAAATCAACTAAGGTGAAGTGGGGTAAATGCAGACTGGTTTTTGCAAAGTTAATATTTAAACGTAAGTATTTTCAGTCTGCTATGTAAATACTTTACTAGCTGTCGGTATCGAACGCTTTGCACAATTACCATTATTTAATTAATATTAACTAGGACCTTAATTTTCCTTGTACAATTTGGTTTTTGACAGGAAATTGTTTAAAATGTCAACTACTCTGCACTTTTCCCGAAAGTGGGGTAAGAGCGTAACTTGAAGTAAAATTCTTTGAGACATTATTTCATGTGCAATGGAATTCAAGAGCAGAATTATTAAAAAATCTGCTATAAAATGCTTTTTACTGCGTTATGCAAGTACTCTATACTGCAAACAAATACTCTTAGCTGAAATATAGGAGGAGATATAGTGAAACAAAACAAGCAAACAGACACACTAAATAGGGAAATTTCACTCATATTGTAATAAGAATAGCCTATATACGCACTTACCCCGTTTACGAACTTATCCCACATAATCTTATGTAATATATTAAAACAACTTTCAGAGGTTATTTGTAATTTTAGTCAAGTTAAAATAATAAGCAGTATTTTTAGTGGCTGGATTCTTAAACGTCCCAGTGTGCTAGGTATATTATTCTGGTGAACCGTTAATAGTTAAAAAAGAAAATTTATGACCCGGTCAAATGACCAGTTTACTTTTAATGTTACCTAAATCATGTAATGTATAAAACGTATGAAACATCCAATGACAGCAATTAACAATAAAGAAATAATAACCACAAAAGAATTCATCAAACATTTTAACTAAAAAATCTCAGAGTTTCTATCAACAGCAAAAGTACCTTCAAGTGTAAAGGGTTAAAAAAAATTATACTCAACAGTTTACTAATTATATTTATTGCTACTTCACTTAATCACTAACATAATCATATTATTTCCACAATGTGTAACAGTCGCTACAGGGTATGGCGAAGCTTGCGAAGAATCGATACAATGTTCGAGATTTTTATTCAATGGTGGAGCTTGCATAAATTCGACCTGCGTATGTGTCGAAGGATACTATTATATGCATGGAAGGTGTAATGCATATTCAGGTAAATTTTGCATGTAGCAACGTTATCTAAATGATGTGATAGATCCTTCATGAAGTGTGTTCCTATAGGATTATCTGGAAAATGTCACAAGGACGTTGATTGCCATGTAACCGGCGACTTCGAGGCAGTGTCTTGTGTTAATGGAATTTGCAAATGCAGTTCTGGATATTATCAACGTGAATACAGAAGTTGCCGTCCAATAGCAAAAGGTAGAGTATTCATTTTCTTTCCTGATTACTGGAAATGTGTAACGTTAGTTTATGCAACTGAATAGATTACGCGATGAATGTGTGGTGAACATAATAAAGCAAACTAAAAGGCACAGGGGAAAATATGTTAAGTATATTAGGGGAATGTCGTTCTCTATATTAAGTTCAAACAAATAAATTTTTAATCAGTGATATAATTACACTCGTTTTCAACATTTTTTATCTAACATGCAAATTTTTTAACAGGATCGATGAAAATGCTTTTTAAGCAAAGTAAGACAAAGATGAAGATGGAATTTTTGAATTTTTTGTTACTTGTAAAGTATTGTACTACGTAAAATTCTAATATTCCAAATTTATTAATTCCAGAATTTTTAAGTTTCAAATGTATCAGATTATTAAATTTTAAAAATTTCCAAGTTAGTTTACCAAGCTACCAAGCTACCGAGTCACCAAGTTACCTAGTTATCAAGTTACCAAGTTACCAAGTTACCAAGTTACCAAGTTACCAAGATACCAAGTTACCAAATTACCAAGTTACCAAGTTACCAAGTTACCAAGTTACCAAGTTACCAAGTTACTAAGTTTCAAAGCTACCAAGTTACCAAGTTACCAAGTTACCAAGTTACAAATTACTAAGATACCAAGTTACCAAGTTGCCAAATTATGAAATTACCAAATTGTGAAATTGTGAAATTACCAAATTTACTGAGTTGCCTAATTACTAAATTAACAAATTACTCAATTACCAAGATTTTTATCAAGATACCAAATTATCAAGTTACTAATTTACCAACTTACCTAGTTACTAACTTAACAGATTACCAAGTTACTAACTTACTTGATTACCAAATTACTAAATTATAATGTTATAATATTTTACATTTAAAAATACGTAATAAAACTTATTGCAATATATTATACATGTAAATGAATATTTAGTACTAATAATGTGTCATCAGTAAATTACAACGATGTCTCTAATTTAAAATTCATTATTAATCGATTTTAATACAAGTAATTGAAGATATTCTTTTAGTTACGCTAAAAAATAATTAGATCTGAAAGATTAATACGAAAGAACTTTATTAACAAACTTTATTCAAAATTTTATGTTTTGATCTTACAGGTGTTGGCGACAAATGTTTCATAAATAATGATTGCAAATTTAACTCTACTGCGTATTGTAGTTATGATTATGTTTGTACTCTTCCGGAAGAAAGTCTTCGTATGTCAAAATCCTTGACTAAGGACAACACTCCTGAACACACTTACACGTATCAAATGGGTATGTAAGAATTACTTTTTGTACATGCTTGAACATGCGTATCTTTAATATAAGTATAGTATGCAGCGTGTCTTGTAATTAGTGTTACTCATGTTACTGAAAGGAGTGGTAGAGGTCGTCGTACTGAACAAGATTTTCCTTTAAAGTTTAGATTGTCTCGGCGCACAGGCACTTGATCATGATCACGCTTAGTTACAAAGCTCGAAGCTATCGCTCTTGCTTTTGGGCACGTGTAATCTTCGCATTCTGATTGGTCCGTGTTTTTCCTTAATAATTCAAAGACGAAGATTCAAACCCTATTTTTCAAAGGGAAATCTCGTTCAGAATGATGATCGCTTTCAGGGAGTAACACTAGTTACGAGACTATACAAATAGCATTTTTGAGTTGCGATTTTAGTGTAAGATTTTTTAGTACTGTAAATCAAAACTTTTCTTCCTTACAGACATTAAAATCTACTCTAAATTTAATTTAAACTGCCGTTTAGCAGTTTTCAGTTTTATCAGTTTAAAAATACTAGTAGAATTATGCTTACGTAGTGTTCTACGACAGGTAACGAAAAAATGTAACCACCTTTTTTTTTATAGGAATTAATCAGACTTGCACCGAAAATGTGGATTGCGAAAAGTTTGATGCATTTTGTGATGCTTCTGGGAACTGTGCATGTAAACGAGCACACTTCTTCGTTGAGGAAGTTGGAAAATGCATTCCAGGTAGGATTTATCCATTTTCTTATACATATATTATATATTAATTTCTAGTATTTCTGTTTTTAATGATTGTACGTGAACATTGTATTATTTGTATGAAGATCATTGCAATAGGTTATGGGTTCTGTATAGTTATCGGAAATCTGTCACCATTTGTTTTTGATCATAGACACTCACAGAAAAATTTAAGTAAAGATTAGAGGGAATCTATTCTAGAGTCTGTTCTTTGACAATAGTCAATTTCACGTAAGGAGATTGACAATTTGGAGATTTTTGAATTTGAAAATCTTGAAATGTAGGAATTTCGTTATTTGGAAGTTTAGGTACTTACAAGGGACCATCCTGAAGTGATAATCTCCGATTTTGATGAAACTTGGATATAATGTAGTTCTCGAAAAAATATTCGACACGTATTTATTTTTAGCTGCTATCATTCATGTTAAGGGGGTAAAAATAGCCCTCGAAGTTGGGGGTTGAAACCATATTTTTGGGAATATCTCCGGAACTAAAGAAGATAATTGAATTCTTTTTTTTGTAAATTGTTCGTCTTTAGATAGGAAATGTTTGTGCGAAAAAAAATTTCAAGAAACTTTATTTGTTTAAATAATATTTAAAAAATGTTATCATTTTTGTTTAAATTTTTGCACTAAATGTTGATCTATTTTTTTGCAATTTCGTGTACGTAAACTATGGACAAAAATAGAGGATACGTGTTTTTGGAATTTGCTGTTTTTTGCAATGTTTATTAGATATATAATTTAAAGTCACCTCCTGTGAAGAGGGGTAATCAGCATTTTTATTAAAAATATCATTATTTTTACAATCTTTTACATTATTTTAGAGATTTTATACCTCTATATATGCCGTTAATTGATTTCTGAATGATTATTGTAAGCGTCGCAGGTATGAGCGTGACGCGGTTATGATCAACACCGCGCCGCGCCGTAAGGAACATAGGCTTTTATGGCCAATACTGCTTTTATACTTTTACAGGCGTAAAGACTTCATTCTAAATAAAATATTTAGAACTTTTGGAAACATTGGGATTTTTTAAGAAACTCAGAAAATAAAAATAAATTAAATTATTTTTTAACAATATTGGCCACAAATGCCTATGTTCCTTTCGGCGTTGATTCTAACCGCGTCACGCTCATACCTGCGACGCTTACAATAATCATTCAGAAATCAATTAACGGCATATATAGAGGTATAAAATCTCTAAAATAATGTAAAAGATTGTAAAAATAATGATATTTTTAATAAAAATGCTGATTACCCCTCTTCACAGGAGGTGACTTTAAATTATATATCTAATAAACATTGCAAAAAACAGCAAATTCCAAAAACACGTATCCTCTATTTTTGTCCATAGTTTACGTACACGAAGTTGCAAAAAAATAGATCAACATTTAGTGCAAAAATTTAAACAAAAATGATAACATTTTTTAAATATTATTTAAACAAATAAAGTTTCTTGAAATTTTTTTTCGCACAAACATTTCCTATCTAAAGACGAACAATTTACAAAAAAAAGAATTCAATTAGCTTCTTTAGTTCCGGAGATATTCCCAAAAATATGGTTTCAACCCCCAACTTCGAGGGCTATTTTCACCCCCTTAACATGAATGATAGCAGCTAAAAAAAAATACGTGTCGAATATTTTTTCGAGAACTACATTATATCCAAGTTTCATCAAAATCGGAGATTATCACTTCGGGATGGTCCCTTGTTAGATTGATAGTAATTTCAGAATTGAGGAATTTAAGAGATTAGAAATTTAGAAATTTAAGAATTTGGGTATTTAAAACGTTGCTAATTTAGCAATTTGAATATTTGAAATTCCAGAATTTAAAAATGTAAATGGAATGTATGATTTCATTTGTTTTTCATATCCAAAGAGATGTTGCTCGAAGGTTGGTTATTTGATGGTATTTGTTGAAAGCGTAAGGGAAATAACAGAAACACAAATCGAATGGGATTAATTAAATATATTTATTCACAAACACAAAGTATACAATTCGAAACAAAATAACAACAGGAATAATATGTACAATAATATACTAAATATACGAACACTAATAAACAATTTCGAATAATATATACGTTAAATAATACGAATTAATTTGGAAAATAAATAATAATCGACAAAATAAGGAACGTGAAATCACAATAAACTAATTAACAAAGAAATTAATTTTGGAAAATGATTTTAACAATAATTTCAATGAGGCGAGGCAAGGGCGTAAGTACGATCGAATTGCGAGGCGTCTATCGAGCGAACGAATGATAAGCGCGACTCGTTCCGTAGCGGCACGGATCCCGCTGAGTCACGTGGTCCTACCCCCACTACGGACGATATCGATCCGAGAACGATTCAAAATCCTGGTGGCTTTGCTCTTAGGTTAGCCTGTACGTCTCGGAAAATTACCGAAGTAATTTCCGTCCGTCGACCCTCACAACAGGAGATGCAAAGCATCATCCCTCACGGGGCTTCATGGAGGCCTCAGAGGGACGTAGAACGCCCCCCCTAGCCACGGCTTGTCGACCACAGGGGCACATAAAGCGCCCCCGCGCCGCAAAGAGATCACCTACCAGTCCATAACATAACAATAAATTATAAACAATTAATTAACAATTTTGATGCCTCACATTTCCACTCGTTACCCCCTTGCGTTCCTTACAAACATCCTCAAAACTCAAATTATTCATATATACAATACCAAATCGCGACAAACTAAAAAATGCCGATGTCATCAACAGTATTGTAGCTGCAATCTTCGCTCTAGAAGATGACTTTCCCATGAATGTACATGTGGGAGAGAACCCATACTATACTTATTATCTGTGTAATATAAAAAGGATCCGCAAAAACAATGTTTTCGGTGTGGGAGGATTTGTCAATAATATGTTATAGTAATATAATATAGGGTATGGCCGGCGGATGATATAACCCAGCAGGATATGATACTATATGTAAAAATAAGTCGATAAAAAAGAATAACATTCTTTCGTTTATCGCTTCATTTTTGAGAGAATCAAGTTCAAGAATTCTAACCAGTGCGCTTGCACTATACCAGCTTTAGATTTAAATATGTATTATAAATAAGAAATGTAAATGTTAATACAATTTATTGCGACCAATAGTGCTGGTATTATGACGAGCACTAAGTTTTTGTATATTTATCTTAGGATTATTAGCAACGGTATTAAGAATTTCTGTTTCTAAAAGGGATCTTCTACTGCCACTAGACTTATGGTAAGTGTGAAAAAATCGCACTCAATTAATCTTTGCTTTGCTTTGCGTATCACTCTCCGAATAGCGACGATTTGGAAATTGTTGCCTATATTATTCAGCTCCTGCTGTTGCACTTCCATGACAAGCTGCTAAGCTACTAACTCTTATCATATCGACATATTTGCGGTTGCTATAAGTAGACATTGTCACAGCTTGTCTGATCTAACCAAAATAAAAGTAGAAGAAAGTCGTATGGTTAACGAAAGGTTGTAAACATTAGAAACGTCAACAATAGAATGCAAAAGGAAACTTGTAGCGAACAATAACTTAGAGAGACAGTCCAGTGCACTCGTACTGGATAGAATTCTCAAATTCGATTCTCTCGAAAACGAAGCGTTAAACGATAAAATGTTATTCCTTTTTTTCGACTTATTTTTAAATGAAGACCCACCCTCTGCTCGGTTGTATCACCCGTCCGGTCGCACTTTCTGTATATGTACTTGATTTTTGTTTACTGATATTTCATAGCAGCAATTAAAGATAACAAGAAATAATTAATTTGAAAATGAATTTCTAAGTAAAAGTATCAACAGGTGTTATTTTTATAACCATGTGATTAATTGAGCTTGGTTTCAGTTTTTTTCCACGTAATCGATTTAAAGGCGTTGTATGTATATTATACATATTGTATAACAAATTGTCTGAAGCAATTTGAACATAAACAAAATATACAACACAATAATGATAATTTGAGTCGAGATAAACTGTCTTACGACGTTTTATGTTTCCAATTAAGATTCCTCTTGTTACTAATTAATGACATTTATGCGCTTCGATAAGTGTAAATGTTTTATTTTTACACTTCGATAATTTTATAAAGTTCCCTGCCTTTTATTACATATCTTCCAAGTTTGCTTTTAATCATTTTTTATTAATCATTTATGTAATTACGCATATTTAAAGAAAATGTAAAAGAAATAACAGGCATTTGTAGATTTGTAAATTCCTAAATTTGAGATTTTGAAATGTAATAATAATCATAACATATTAGTATAATACATTGTACTATAATTATATTGAACTGATTAAATGAAATTAAATCCTCGTTCACTCGAAGAATAATATTTCATATTATTTCATATTTTTTACAACTTTATTTATTATTAGAGTTATTTAATAAATTATTGCTGTTAGAGATTTTTCTATCTATAATTTGATTTATTTTTTTACTAATCGAATTTCGTTATTTCATTATTCCAATAGGATTTTCAAATTTTGATTTACATTATCAATAATTAAATTGTGAAATTATAATTAATAATTAAATATTTTTTGACCGAGGATAAAATCCTAATTATTTGAATAATTTTCAATCTCAAATAAAAATTTAATTATTAATTCAAGGTTATCAGCTTAAAATTAAAATTTACTTCTAAATGAAGCTTTTTTTAATGTTTTAAAGTTTGACAAAAAATTTATCGAAACTTCTTATGATTTACAATTAAAATTTAATTACGGATTCATTTTTCAATTAAATCATTTAATAAATATGCTTTATTCCTCGACGACAGAAGATTTATTATTGAATGAAATCATTTAAACAACAATTTAGTTCATTATTAAAGTTTGATTTGTATGCAAAGAAAATTGATAATGTATTAAAAACAAATTTGTATTGGTACCCGATTAAATGCAAAACCTTGTTTATTTTTTTTTTTTTTTTTTTTGGGGGGAGGGGAAATGCGTTACGCACACCCAGGGAGGCGACCACTTGGGTAAATCCTCTCCCGGATAGTGTGGGACTCCCGCGGAAGCGAATAATACGCTGACGTGGATACCCACTAAAACCCCTCCTCTTTACTCCCCTATTACCCCGGGGTGGTACCGCTCATCGCATTACTTCTCCCCGGGGCAGGGCTACTAGCGCCTGAGCGCATCGCGTGCTAGACGCCATTTGCCTTCAAGGTACCTGAAGGCACCCCTCTTCACGTTTGCGGCGCAGAACGCCCTCGACGTATTGCGCCACAAAGTCCCAGCTATCCTGGCTGGCGAGCATCACCCCTACGATGTTTTCGGGCGTGATGCCCGCTACTCTGATTCTGCGCTCCACACTTGCTCGCTCCTCTGCGAAATGATCGCAGGCAAAGAACGTGTGGAGCGCATCGTCGTTCTCCACGCCGCCACAGTACAGGCAGCGAGGTGAACTCACTTTCCCAATCCTCCACAGATACCTACGAAAGTATCCATGGCCTGTAAGGAATTGAGTCAGGTAAAAGTTCACCTCACCGTGGCGACGCGAGCACCAGGAGCTTAGGCACGTTATAAGACGCGCTGTCCACCGTCCCTTCGTGCTCTCGGTCCATCGCTTTTGCCAGCATTCCATCGTTCGGCAGCGGGCCTGCTCCGCTGCCACTGCTCGGCCCAGTTCGGAGCTCAGGAGATAGATCTCCCTTCGCTCCTGGGCGAGCATGTCGATGGGAATGCTGCCAGCGACGACCAGCACGGCGTCCTCGGATACTGTGCGGTATGCGCAAGTCATCCGCAAAGCACCTCGGCGCTGGACAGCAGACATGCGCGTCCTATACTTTTTCACTCGCAAGGCGTCCGCCCAGATTTCTGCCCCATACAGCAGGGCTGACTGGACGGACGCAAGCAGGAGTCTTCTCTTGCACGGCTTCGGGCCTCCGACGTTCGCCATTAGGCGACTCAACGCCGCTGTGTCATCGATGGCTTTGTCGCAGACCCTACGGATGTGCTCCCAGAAGGTGAGCCGGGAATCCAGCGTCACCCCCAGGTACCGCACCGATTTACGGGTCTGTGCCGCATGAGTCCCGACCATCATGGTGATGGGGGTGGGGATCCTCTTTCTACTGAGGAACACGATCCCAGTCTTGGCTAGCGCCAATTGGAGACCGTGCTCCTCCATCCACCCGCTGACCCTACGCATTACTTGGTTCAGTAAAAGTTGGGCCAGCTCAGGACTGCGTGCGGTGATGACAACAGCGACATCGTCTGCGTACGCGACCAAGAACGCGTCATCCGGCATCTCCAGGCGGAGCAGGCTGTCGTACAAGACGTTCCAGAGGTCCGGTCCCAGGACCGATCCCTGGGCTGCTCCTGAGGTTACTCTTTTCATCCTCGGGCCTTGAGCCGTCTCGTACGACAGCCAGCGGTCCTTCAGATAGTCCCTCAGCACTGCTGAGAGATAGGCTGGAATTCTGAAGGACCGTTCTAATGCCTCGAGCATGTCGATCCACCTTGCCGAATTGAACGCGTTCCTTACATCGAGGGTGACCAAGAGCACGACAGGTCGTGCCTTATGGCAAGCGGTGTTCGCCTGTCGCACTGCCCCGATCACCTCGTCTATCGCGCCGATCGTCGAATGCCCCTTGCGGAAGCCGTGCTGCCGGTGGGAGAGGCCCCCGGATTGCTCCACGGCTGCTTCCAGCCGTGGTTTGAGCATTCTCTCCATCACCTTGCCCGCCGTGTCTAACATACACAGCGGACGATACGATGATGGAGATTCCGGGTTGCCTTTACCCTTACTGATAAGGGCAAGACGCGCCAACTTCCACCTAGCCGGGAAGACTCCTGCCCTCAGGCACCCGTTGTACATACCGAGCAAGAGACTCGGGTGGTGTTTCGCTACCACCTTCACGGCCTCTGTCGGTATGCCGTCAGGGCCCGGGGACTTACGAGTTTTCATGGGCCCAACAGCCGCTGCCAGCTCGTCCACGGTGAAAGTGGGAACATCCTCTTCCGACAGTACCGGCGGGATATCTTCCCGTTCGGGGTGGTTCGGAAAGAGTGCATCCACGATGGGCGTGACCGTGGACTCGCTCATGAGAGGTCTGGGGGTGCGGAGCTTGCCCATCACAAGCCTGTATCCTCTCCCCCAGGGATTCTGATCCGCCTCGTCACATAGTTGTTGCCAGCAGCGCACCTTGCTTTCTCGGATGGCCCTGCCTAACGCCTTTTTGGCGGCTTTGTATTCCGCCGCAAGGGCGGCAGCACAATCCGCATTTGCCTGTCGCGTTCTGGCGCGTTGGGCCTTGCGACGGCATTTGAGGCAGTGCCTCCGGAGCTCGGCGATCTGGTCACTCCACCAGTAGGCCTGCTTCCTACCAGCCCATGCGCGTCTCCGCGGCATGGAGGCATCACAAGCGCGATGAAGGAGGCCCATAGTTGCATCCACAAGCCCCTCCACCGCACTCGCATCCACCGTGCCATCAGGCAATGGTGGTATGCCTGGAGCGCCGTCCTGCAGTGCTGCAACGAGTTTTCCGCCGTCCAACTTGGCTGCGTTCCAGCCAAGCGGTCGACGAGCGCTAGCAGTAAACTGCGTGCGTGCCTCGTCGATGAGCTGGAAGGTGATGTACTGGTGGTCGCTACCAGTAAAGTCTTCCATCACCCTCCAGTCAACGGCCTTGCGGAGCAGACCCTCCGACACCATCGTTATGTCAGGAATAGAGGACCCGAAGCCCGGTCTCCGATACGTCGGGGTTGTCCCCTTATTGAGGACGACCAGCCCGAGGCGGGCAGCCATCTCCAAAACCAGAATCCCTCTGGTATTTGGAACCGGCATGCCCCACTCTCGGGCTCTCGCGTTGAAGTCGCCGGCGACAATCAAGTCACCGGGTATGTCGCGGAGGTCGTCCTCAATGGCCTCGAGTTTCCCCCTGAATTCCTGGATGGCGTCGTTGGGGGAGAGGTAGCAGCTGGCGAACGTCGCAAGCTCCGTCCTCGCCCAGACGTATCCATTTCCCGCGCCGCTGTGTAGGACCTGAAGACGGGAATGATCCGCAATCCAGATCGCAGTGGTACGCGATTCATCAGCGAGCCACCGGTTCTTCACCTGGTAGGGTTCGCTGACAATAGCAACGCTCACGTTGTGTTCGTGAACAAGCTGCGTCAGCATATCGTCAGCGACCCTACTCCTGTTCAGATTGCACTGAAGGACGGTGGTCATCGCTTTTGATTCGTCTTGCGCTTGTCCAGCGCTTCGCGGAAGGCTGTGCACGCGCCCGAGCCCGGGACATGCTCAGGAGCCGCTACGTTGTTGCGCTCAGCGCATAGGAAGCAGCGGGGCTTCTCAGCGCAGCCTGCTGCTTTATGTCCCTGCTGGCCGCACTTCCAGCAGAGGGAGCTCCTATCTGGCCCTTTACATACATCGCGTCGGTGCCCATACCCCAAACAACGGTAGCACCGCTGTACTTCTACGCGATGACGGACGCGACAGCTGACCCAGCCAACGCGCAGTCGCCCGCGTTCGACCAGTTTTGATGCCGTTTTGTGATCCACCTCCAGGATCGCCATTCTCTGCTCGCGCTTATTAGGCGGGAAGATGGAGATTTTGAGTGCGCCGACCAAGTCGTCGCCAAGCTCCCGCCGAATGGCTTCATGCACTTCCTCAGAGGTGGTTAGACAGTCGAGGTCGAGAACCTCAAGCCGTGTACGACTTGTGAGGATCCTCACCTGTCCAGCCTCGCCAATGGCGTCCTGAAGGGCCTCCTGAAACACGGACTGGTCATTGCACTTGCCGAGTTCCAGAAAGACGGCGCCTTCCCTAGTCTTCCGCGCTGAGCGGACTTCAGCCCCGGTCACATCGAGGCGCACCTTAGTCCTGAGTGCGGTCAAGACAGATGCGTATGTCTGCCCCACCGCGGGTGTAACGACTATTGCGTCGTTTCTCGGTTTTCTCTTCCGTTTCCTTCGTTTCTTTCCCGCTTTGGCCTTCACAGCCTCCGCCAGGGGGTTGATGGAGGGGCCAGTTGCAACGGTAGGGGTTTTCGTCGCAGCCCTGTTCTTCTTTCTTTGGCGGGTGACGGTGGCCCATGTCGGCCCGTCATCTTCCGCCTTCTTCCTTTTTTGTAGCTCCTCCTCCGAGCTGGATATGACAGCCCGCGTGCGTTTACGTGCGGGCGGCGCTGGTATACCAGGAGCTGCAGCCGCCGCTGCAGGTCGAGCGGTTGGCTTCGTTACAGGAGAAGGTACGGCATAAATGGTCGCCTTCCGCCGGAGCTCCCTGCCGTGACGGAGAGCATCGAGGCACTCCTGGAGGTGCTGCAAACCATTCTTAACGTCCATCGAGACGTTTCGTTGCTTCAAAACAGCTGCTCTCATGGTGCCCAGCACACGACGCATGCGATCCAGCTGCTCCGCTTCCAGCATTTCAGCTATTGCAGCAGGCGACTGCAATTTAGCAGTCGCTGGTGCTGGTTGTGTAAGTTTTCTGCCTGTAGCAGGAGACGCCACCGTGGCCAGGTCAGCCACCACGGTGGTGCTACGGTTGCAGGATGACGACGCATAGGGGCCCGCTTGCCCACCCCTATACGCCGGTGCTGGGGTACCCGAACCCCCAGCTGGTGTTTTACTACGCGTAGTTTTCACCATAGTCGGTTTATTTTCGGGGTTCCTTCCCCTAGTCCATTTGGTCCGCGGTTGCTTATTCGTCGCCCTTAGGCGCTTATTTCGCAACTAACCAGTATATCTACTGGCCCCTCCCCTATCCGCCACCTGGGGACGCGCCGGGTTGCGGTGGACGACCGCCCCCGGGGATAATGATCCCCGGCCCGGAAAACCTTGTTTATTACTTGCATCTTGCTTAAAACCAATATATTTTTGAATTTTGAATTTGGATTAAAATGACATAATTTCGATGGTTACTATTTTGAAACATTCAAGATTGTATTAATTTAACCAGTTAAGTGTGTTTGACGACTATATCCGTCATGAAGATGTGGCAGAATTTTGTGTCGTGACGACTATATCCGTCGTGCGTAAAAATTTTGTTACAATTTGATATTTAAATTGTAATTTTGGCGAAAACTAAATTATATTCGTAAATTGTAATATGTTTAAAATGTTTAGAGGTCAACACGAAATGAAATAAGCAAATAAAAAGTGTAAATGATTTGAGATAAACTCACAAATTCTTGAGAACTAACTTGTCATCGCTTAATTATCGCGACACACACTAGTGCGCGCTTTGCAAAAAGATCGTCACAGTTAACTGGTTAAAACATGAGAGCAATGTTTTCTGAAACTTATTAATCCGAGTAATTATGATTAATGATAGAACAAAAAGAAAATACATTTTAATGCAATCGTTATTTCAGAGATTGGTGAACCATGTCAACAAAGCGATAGTGCCGTTATCGAATATTCGGAATGTCGAAATGGAAAGTGGCATTGTGAAATACAGAGAGTTGTTTCCGAAGATAATAGAATATGTTTAAAAGGTATGTAACATATCAAATTAATCTACAAACTATTACCATTTTTCAGAAATGTAATGGCAATAAAATATTGAGCAAATATTTTCTCCTTCTAAATTCCCTTTCAGTTGCTTACAATTTTTTTTACTAATTGCGTCTGCGGAAATATTTTGTATTATAATAACTGTATTATTATTGTTTTATTGCAATATTTTGTAAGTTTTCATACTATTTCGAAATATAAATGAAAAGTTCAAATATTATTTAATTCTTAAATTTTTGAATTTCCAGATTTTTAAGTATTTAGAAGTTGGAAAAATGGAAATTATTAAATTCACAAATGTTATAATTCTAAAATTTTCGAGTTTCTAAATTTTCCAAAACATAAGATTTGCAAATTTTTTAATTCTCAAATATATAAATTTCGACATTTCTTAAAATATCCAAATTTTCAAAACCTGAAATTCACATATTATTAAATTCTTAAATATCTAAACCTTCTAACACTAAAATTTCTATTTCCCCAAATGTAAAATGTTTCTAGTTTAAAGAATTTCCAAATTCTTGAATCCCTGAATGTCCAAATTTTGAAATTTACAGATTTTCGATTTCTAAAATTCCAGTTCCTAAATCATCAAATTTCAATATTTCCAAATTCCTAAACGTCTCCATAATATAGGTCGCCAAATTTGTAAATCCCCAAATTTTTAAATTTCTCTCCATAAATCCCCAAGTTTACAAATCTTCAAACTTTTAGGTTTCCAAATTTCAAAATTCGTAAATTTTCAAATCTTCAAATCGCTAGATTCCTAAACTTTCAAATTTCCAAATTCTCAAACCTTTTTCCTAACCTGCCAAATTCCTAAATCGCGAGGTTTCCAAACTTTCAAATTTCTAGATCTTTAAATCACTAAATCTTCAAATTTTCAACTCGCTAGATCTCTAAATTTTTAAATTTCCAAATTCTTAAACCCCTTTCCTAACCTGCTATATTCTTAAATCGCAAGATTTCCAATCTTTCAAATTTCTAGATCTTGAAATCACTAAATCTTCAAATTTCCAAATCACTGGATCTCTAAACATTCAAATTTCCAAATTCCCAAACTTCCAATTTTCGAAACTATCAAATCTATAACTACCAAAATCCTTAACGTTATAAAGAAATGTTCCTATTTTTGTTGCAGCGATTGCAGACTATAAATTTTCGTGTCTCTCGACTATGCAGTGTTATGTTTTCGGTCCGGATGCAATTTGTAAGGACGGGTTCTGCGTTTGTAACGAAAATTCTCGTTACAACGAAAGTGAATCATTTTGCTGGGGCAATAGAGGTATCGGTGAAAAATGCCAACAAGATATAGACTGTTATGTTAATGATAACTCTACTGAATTGTCCTGCACGGAAAATGTATGTTCATGTCCAAATGGAACTGATCCGAATTCAGATAAAACAGCTTGTGTAGAATCTTCGCCAGGTGAGGATTTATGACTTTGTTAAAATATAACATGCATTTTTGTTTCTTATTTGCAATAATTTTGAAAGCATGTTTACTTATATAAAATGTTACCACTGAGGAGTTATAATATAAATTAAATATGCATTTTTATATTTTATTTTGTAATACCAACCGAGAAGTGTTTAATCAAATAAAATAGTAACATTGTGAGATAATAGAATGGTCGTATAATAAACTAGTGAAATAGTAAAATGGTGGAATTAAAAAATTAAAAACTCATAGGGTAGCGGAATAGTATAGGAGTACAATGGTGCAATAGTAAAATAATATAATAATGAAATAGTGCAATAATGAAGTAGTAAAGTAGTGAAGTAGTAAAATAGTGAAGTAGCATAATAGTACAATAGTAAAATAATACAATAATGAAATAGTGTAATAATAAAGTAGTAAAGTAATGAAATAATAAAATAGTGAAATAGTAAAATAGTGAAGTAGTGAAGTAGTGACATAGTAAAGTAGTAAAATAGTAAAATAGTGAAATAGTAAAATAGTAAAGTATCAAACTAGTAACGATAATTGTAATTATTTTTGCATCCATCTAATAATGTATATGTCTTAAAAAATAGTTATATCCACATCGTAAGTTATTATTTACTATAATATTATTTTAAAAATTCACGTTGTTTGTATTGAATTTCATACTAGGTCTTGGAAAAAGGTGCGAAATAAACAACTGCGGTACGAAAAATGCTGAATGCGCAAACGGAATTTGTACTTGCAAAGCTAACTATTTCGAATTGGATAACGAATGTGCACCAGGTAATTTAATTTTCAATTAATGTCTCATATGACAATGTCTTTTGTCTTTATACGGAGTGTGCCAAATAAAATATTACAAGATATTTTTTATAAAACTAAAGCAAATACCAATTTCATAAAAAAAAATATAAATTAAATATGTTATATATGTATATTTTTTTTATTAGTACAAAATGATTATTTGGTGTGTAGCAAGTTGTTGTAACGCAAATGTTGTGATCAAAGAGCACCCGTCACTCTTTTTACTAAAACGATATATTTTCTTGAAGAACTGTGCGTTACAAAATATTAAAGTATTATATAAAAAGTCAAAGATATTTGCCAGATATTTCAAAATGAAAGAAGTGAAATTTTATACGTGAATTTTAAATACTCCAACAATTATAGATTTTTCCCATTATGCTCTAATAATTTCTTGCGCTGAATGTTCAGAGAAATTAATTCACGCAAAAATAGTACAAAATTTTGTATACAAAAATTCATTTGTACTCCTTTTTAACTGACTTCGAAAAAGGAGGAGGTCACTCAATTCGATCAGTATATATTTTTTTTTTTTCTATGTATGTTCGCGCATTACGCCTAGCTGGATGGACTGATCGGAACGAAACCTTTTGCATATGGTAGGTGCTGACACCCCATTGGTACCATTATCAAAAAATTTTTAATTCTTTAATTGCAAAGTGTTGTTATTGCAAAAAACCGGCAACTTTTGAAATAAACTTTTCTCGATTTTAATGCGCTTTTAATATCTTATCACGGACATGATTCTGAACAATTTTCTTCATATACAAAGTTCGCGGAAAGCTTTTGTTTTCGAGGTATTAGCGAAAATTGTTGTTAACTTTTGAAATCAACTTCGAACGATTTTAATGTCCTTCGAATATGTTATTAGGGGCGTGGCTCTGGACAACTTTTTCCTCTTGCATAATTGACGGAAAGCTTTTGTTTTCGAGATATTAGCGAAAATTGTTGTTAACTTTTGAAACCAACTTCGAACGATTTTAATGTCCTTCTAATACGTTATTAGTGGCTTGATTCTGAACGAGGTTTCCTTATGCATAATTGACGGAAAACTCTAGTTTTCGTGATATTAGCGAAAAAACTATTGTTATTAATATTAGTGGAACGCCCCGCGCTATGCACGGGAAAGACAAGAAAGGGCAATTACAATGCTCTGTACCAAAACACTAAACTAAGCTTTACCGCTCTGACACGCGACTTATACAGCAAGATGAGTTCACGTTAACGTTGGTGTATTATTCCCATTGCTTGGTACAGTTTCCGCATCGTTCTAAAAATGCATCAATTTGATTTGTTAGAAAATTTGTTGCGCAGGATCTGCTATTATTTTACGGATACTTTGACCCTTGCGCAGTCCTAAACCGTCAAAGATACACATGCGCAGTAAATTTTTGCAAAGAAAGTTAACAAAGAACAGATGAGTGAAGAACCCTCAATCATGATGTAATTAGTTTGTACTTGTCCCTGAAAGAGTGTCCCTTTTTTTTTTTCTATGCATGTTCGCCGGTTTTTTTCCTTGATGGTGGTCCGATCGAAACAAAGCCTTTCGCATCTTGTAGAGTCTGACTCCCCATTGGTACCATTACCAAAAATTTTTTCATTTTTTAGTTGCAAAGGATTATTGTTGCAAAAAAAATTGAAAAACGAATATCCATGTTGTCTTTTACTTAATTATGCTCATGGCATTTACGCAGACAAAAAAAAGCCCAGAAGAACTGTCTCACAGTATACCATACAATTCTCCGCATTCCACTAAAAAACGTGAAATAAAATAATTTTCAGAAAAAAAAATACACCGACTTCGAAATGCACTAAAAAGTATAAAATAATTTCTATTTCCTAATAAAGTAATTTCTATTTCATTCAATCATACAATTACGTAACAGATATGAATGCAACCTA
Source organism: Megachile rotundata (assembly GCF_050947335.1). Taxonomy (NCBI): domain Eukaryota; kingdom Metazoa; phylum Arthropoda; class Insecta; order Hymenoptera; family Megachilidae; genus Megachile; species Megachile rotundata. The sequence goes on along the minus strand of NC_134991.1, from coordinate 4,643,627 downwards.
TTTACTCGTTAGGTAGTATATTAAATACATTTCAACTTCTTCGGAAGCGGCGCAAAATTAAAAATACCTCAGTAAACGTTCCTGCCAATAACCAGTTGATTGTGGTATGGCGTATTGGAAATTAATAAATCCTGAGAAAGAATACGAACCATTACAGATATATCTGATAATATACGTAAATGTAACGACTGCATCTTCATTTCGCAACGTTTCTGATATAAATGAAATTGAATCGACTTCGTTCGCGTGTGGAAGCCATGGATCTAAGAACCTATAAACGGAGCCCACGACGCGGGAATTACCAAATTTGCGGCAGATGGGCTCTATCTTTATAGAATATGCGGTGATCGAGTCTTTCCGTCGCATACTCTATGAATCTAGATAGACCATAGTTACATTCTAAACGCACTAACACCTACTTCGCGGCGTGCTGTCGAGTTATATGTACAGAAAAAAAAAAAATAGCTATACAAGCTTTGCTTATGTTCGGCTGTCCAAAGGTTGACATGTTCAAGAAAATCTTTTAATTTTGCGCCGCCTCCGAAAAGGTTGAAATATATTTAATATACTACTTAACGAGTAAATAGGTTTCATTCATATCTGTTACGTAATTGTATGATTGAATGAAATAGAAATTACTTCATTAGGAAATAGAAATTATTTTATACTTTTTAGTGCATTTCGAAGTCGGTGTATTTTTTTTTTAAAAATTATTTTATTTCTAACATAACCATGAATTTGCTTTTACGCGAGTTTTTTCTGAACATTCTGTGTAAAAAGATATTAGATTACAATGTAGAAAGATTAATAGTTCTTTGTTGATTAAAAGTTTTATATAAACTTTTTCACTTGTCGATTTGAAATAATTCACGAACTTATTTTTAATATAAAATTAATACATTTTTATCTAGAATTCTCCAAATAATTGATTTGTGCAATTTATATAATTGATTTACAACAGAAGAGAGGGTACTATTAAATGCTTTATTTTAAAGGTATCAATGCTACTTGCGACGGCAATGCAGATTGTAAACGAGAATACACGGAATGTGTGGCCAACATTTGCGTTTGTCAGGGAGAATATGTAGGTGCAGTTGATTTGTGTTTGCCAGGTAATGTAATTTTTATACATACTGATAATTAAATAACAAAGCGTAGAACTTTGAATTACTAACAATAATTATTAATAAGTGTGGAACTTATTGAACTTTAAATTTAGGACTTTATATTGTATATTTGGAACTACAATATTTAGGTTTAAAATTCTATTAATGTTATTAATGTTATTAGTATTTTATGTATCGTATAGCATATATTGTATATCATAGATATATCGTAAATCATATATTGGGAATTATATATCGTATATCGTATATCATAAATTATATATCGCATGTCATATATCACGTATCACATATCATTTATCACATATCACATATCATTTATCACATATCACATATCACTTATCACATATCACATATCATATATCGTATTTCGTATATTATCGTGTATCATATACCGTCGTCTGTTTGGACGTTAACAGATAAATCAACTAATACAGAAATAAAATCAACCACATTTTGATTCAATTTGTATCAGAATTCAAATAAAATGTTGTATTAATTCTTTTTTCAGTTTCGTTATTTGGGCAGCCATGTTCAGAAGACATTCAGTGTAGAGTCCATACAATAAATAGTGTTTGTTTAAGTAACAATAATTCAACAGAAGATTTAGTATGCAGGTGTCCTGATGGTTATCACTATAAATCTGGTGGATGCTTCAAACGCAAAGGTAAGTATACGATTTTACTAAAATCGTTTTAAAATTGAAACTAAATTTAAAACGAGCAAAACTATTCGATGTAGCCATTTCTGTAATCTTTTAAAGGAAACTTCTGAAGGTTCTCATTTTTAAATTCCTAGATTTCTACGTCTCTAGATGTGTTAGTCCCTAAATTTAAAAATCTCTAAATTCCTGAACCAGAAATTTCATTTCATAAATCTCTTTTACAAATTTTCAAATCCTTTAATTCTCCAATTTTTAAATTACCACATTATTGAATTCTTAAATTTACAAATCTCTAAATTTTTAAATGTTCAAATTTTTGAAATTCCTGAATTTTCAACACTTCAAATTGTGAAATTTTCCAATTTTTCAATTACCAAATTTTCAAACTTGGTAATCGAGTTTCTAAATTCATTTCTAAATTATTAAACCTGCAAATTCTTAGATTTCTTAATTCTGAAATTTCGAATATCTGAAATTTATTTGCGAAATAAATAAATTTTTCGGTAAAAATTTCAAGCTCGGTAGTCTTCATATTTCTAAATTTTTAAGTTTCTATTTAGAGCTAACTTGGATCCATCAGACATTTTGTTTTGTTTTAGTAATTAACATAAGCGTTAAATGAATTTGATAACATGATTTAAGAACACGCAACATGCAATATAGCAGTAATTGATATTGCTGTAACATGTACCAGCACTATGCTATAATAACACGTACAAAGTATTTTAATATGTATTCACACAATGAATTAAAAATTAAGAAAATTATAATCTCGGTTAATTAGCTAATTATGATAGTAGCGTAGATAGTAGTGTATTTTAAATACTTCTAACCCTAAAAACACGTGTTTATTATTCAATCTCATAATACGTTAATAGAAAAACAAAAAAGGCGATAAATATTTTATTTTAAATCTATCAATTGACAACAATCAGTTGAAATGATAATTAACTATTTATTAGATTGTTGAATATATATCAACTTTTTCTTTAATAAATATAGAATATACATATATAAATTAGTTACATCGCATTAGAAAATCTAGATTTAAGAAAAAATGACAATGACATAACTTTAGTAATTTTTTCTTGTATTTTCAGCAAAAAGAATTCATGGCTAAATGTTAAATTTAATTTATTATAGTCTTCAAGTATATTTAAATACTTTATAGTTTATAGGATAAATAAGTTCGCGGCTTTATAGGATAAATAATTATTTTATATCTACACATTATAATGTATATCATAATATTATAATATAAATGAAACTGGTTTATATATTAATTTCATAAAATATTATTTTACAAATATTTTATATATTCATCACATAAATTATTATAAGGTGAAGTGGGGTAAACGCAGACTGGTTTTTGTGAAATTGGTATTTAAACGTAAGTATTTTCAGTCTGCTATGTAAATACTTAACGTTGTCGATATCGAACGATTTGCATAATTACTACTATTTAATTAATATTAACTAGGGCCTTAATTTTCCTCGTACATTTTGATTTTGATAGGAAATTGTTTAAAATGTCAACTACTCTGCACTTTCCCCGAAAATGGGGTAAGAGCGTAACTTCAAGTTAAATACTTTGAAATTTTATTTCATCTGCAATGGGGCAAGAGCAGAATTACTAATAAATCTGCTATAAAATGCTTTTTACTGCATTATGCAAGTACTGTATACTGCGAACAAGTACTCTTAGCTGAAATATAAAATAAAGCAAGGAAACAAACATACTAAATGGAGAAATTACGCTCATATTGTAATTAAAATAGCTTATATACGCACTTATCCCCTTTACGAATTTACCCCACTTCACCTTATTATCTTATAAACAAATAAGTATTATTTATATTACTAACACGTCATGTAAATTCAAATAATAAATGTCCAATACATGAAGGAAACAGAAACAAGAATTTTAATAATTCCGATATACCGTTCTGATAATAAAAGTTTGTAAAAGAATGACAATAGGTCGACCAAAGTCAGAAACATGGTTGCAAGGTTAAGACATTTTATATGACTGCAAGCTGAAGAATTTTTATCGTAGCGTAAATTTTCCGGTAACAATTGACAAATATGTAAATTAATCAGAATATTCTAATTAATGTTTCAGTTCTTGGTATGAATTGCGATAGTATCTTGGAATGTTATCTGGATGCCGACGACAATCGGGCGGTCTGCAAGAATTCGGTGTGTTCGTGCGATTGGAATTACGTGCAAGTAAACCAAACTATATGCGGCAATAAAGGTATGTTTGTATACCAACACCTAAAACAATAACTTTATTATTCCAATATTTTCTACAAATTTTAGTTTCATACGTTTATTCATATTTTTTAAGAATTTTATTTTCGCTAGTTATTCTAATACAGGAGTCCAATATTTTCTATACATTTTATTTTTAAATACTTATTTATATTTTGGATGAATTTTATGTACTGTACCCTTATTACCCCATTATAGGAGTCTAACATTTTTTATAAATTTTAATTCTATGCGCTTATTTGGGTCTTTCATGAATTTTATTTACGCATTTATGGCACTTCTTCAATTTTGATCACTATAAAATCTGTGTTAAAACTATCTACAATATCAGATCTACCTCAGTGTAAAATTTCATGGAAAAATATTCAGTACTTTTTGCGAAATGACACGATATACGTAACTTTAATTTTAATCAATTTATAAATAAAATATAAGTCTGTGCCCACCGAATTAGGACCAGTACAAATTTTCAGCCTTTTTCGCGTTTTCCGTAAAATTAAAAGGGCTGTTCAATTTGTAATGATACAATGTATTAGCGACTATCATAATATGCTACTGTAAACAATATTATTAATACATGTTAATATCTTGTATTTCCACCCTTCGCTTTGGCCACAGCTTGTATTCGGCATACTTATTGTCAGTATACAGGTACATTGATCATATGCTTTATGTCTTCATTATTTTTCCAAATATCTCTAATTCTTTTCAACACGGATAATGTGGTTGGAGAATTGTAAATTAATCTTTTGAATAGGCTCCAGACATTTTCTATAACATTCATCAAATATCATCTCAGGCGCTATTGGCACTCGAAGCTGACGCAAACGTTCGCACGACCTTTAATCATCTCAAGACGTATTTAGTAATAATTTGCATGATCTAAGCCAATTTTCCATATACGACAAGTAAATAAAAGTTAATATATAAAAGTTGATAAAAGTGAAATTTTCATACGTGATCGTAATTCGATGGCCAAGAACAATATTACGTACACACGCAGTTCAGTTGTCAAGAGCATTTAGCACTAAAGAATTTGAGAAAGTTCCATTGCATTTGATTTTCAACGATAAAGAAGCGAGAGGCAAAAACTTTAACCACTGTGTTTTTTGGTTCGCTTATGAAATTCTTTAATGCGGCAAAGCAATGTGCTTCCAATTACCTTCTTGCAGCTTGCATGCCTTTCTCGAAGTTGCGTTGCAATTGCTACGATTGCAAAGCGTGATAAAGCATGTCTGCAAAGCGACGAAACCCATTTGAAATAAACCCCTTCACGGAACGTAGGGTAAAAAACGAGCAGTTTCTTTGAAACTATGATTTTTCTCTTATTCTTCCTCTGGTATTTTGGGTTTTATACTCTTTTTAATACTGTGTACGTAATGAATCTAATTTCGTGAAATGTCACAGCAAAGTAGAACGTTGGTACATTTATGAAAACGTTGTTGCCATTGCATGAATAAAAATTTATTATAATATCAGTAAATTTAGAAATGAAATAAAGTATTAAACTAGTCTATGTAATGTATCGTTTTTCGAAATGTTTGAGTTTTGGCGCTAAATGGAGGTTCTATTTTTTCAGTTCAAACTTCTGCCACACAAATTCGTTGTTAAAATTATACCTACGTTTCTTATTAAGTCTGCATTTTAATTTAAAAATAAAGTACTACATGGTAGTGTTAATTATATTGTTACTAATTTTAGTTAGTATGGAAATAATACTATATTATTATTACCCTAACAATTATAGCAGACTTTTTTATACCAACAAATAAAAGTATGATATCAAAGTTTTTAATAATATTATTACTAGTAATAACAAACGAAGGCATCATATAAAATTTTGATAAAAACTCTATCTTTTCAAGATTTAAGTTTCTAAATGAAAATATTATTAACAAACAATTCTTAGTATTTGTTAACAAATAATTCACAAGCTACTTAAAATAGTAAAATTATGAAAAACTACTGAAATTTTTAAACATTATCGATTATTGCAATTTATTATTCAATATTTAAATATAAAAAATGGCATTTTTGTGCGAAGATTGTTGTTCCTATTTTATTTGAATTACCTTGAAATATAGATTACAGAAGACACAAAATTACATTTTATTAATAATTTTTATTCAAAGATTGCTGGAATAGAATTTTATTCGACCAATGTAATTCCGAAGTTATTTTTATATGACCATAATGACCGGGTAAATTATTAATTATTATTGAGAAAAATGAAACAATTAATGTTCGTGTAATTATACATATAATTATGCATGCGATTAAATTCATATAATTGAATAATTTTTGTTATTTTCTATATGTTTATTGTGCACATTGATATATCAATATTAATAACTTTCAGTCAAAAAAAATATATATTTATTTTTTCTTTTCATGTATTTCAAGAAAATTATAAACATTATTATTATTTCTTTTTTAGGTAACAGTTCTGCAAGTGTGTCAACGTGGCTGCTCTCATTACTATTATTATTAGTAGGTTATGTGTTTAAAAGTTGAACATGTTGCATGAGATATTTGTTAAAAATAAGAAAAAATTTCATATTTAAGTAAATGATAATCAAATCGAAAATAACTGCATATTTGTAAAAAATTTATTTTTACAAAAAAACTGATTTTGTTAAAATATGTGAAAATGATTTGCAATTGAGGATAAAATTAAGTTAATAAGTGTATTTTTTCATACTAAATAAAAAATACTATTCTTCTCATTAACAAATTCTTGTATTTTGAATTATATAATTGACACTTGTTGCCTTTTACAATAATATTACAAATTGTAATAGTCTATTGCTTTTTTTAAAACAACGTTCTATATTAAAAAAAGATTATTTTCTTGACATTGTAACCTGTACAGATTAAAATTTTTATTAATCAAAAATTTCTATAATCGTAAATTACTAAATAATTGAAGTTCTAACTAAATTTTTAGTTATAATAAGACTTTGGTAATTTGTTACTCTAATTTTATCTTCAACTGTGTATTTTGTATATTAACGTTTTCTTATACTTAATATATATTCCATTTCTATATGTATAATCAACAGTATTAGTAATGCTTAATACTACTATCATGTATTATTAAATAATGATAGAGTTGTGTTACATCTTAAGATATGTATTTTAAATAAATATTAAAATACAAGATAATACAATAAATTAAATAACAATGACTTTGCATGTATTTAACATTTTTGTTTATTTATACCTCAATTTTTTATAGCATGTGTTCCACTTCAATAAAATGCGCTTTTATAAATCGTATATTTAAATAAATTTAGTTATTTTATTATAGATTATATACTTATTAAACCTGTTTTTCTTATATTAAGTGATTATTAGACCTAATCTAAAAACAGTATAATAGCTACAATAAGATTCGTCACTCGTGATATCTTAATACAAACCCCTGATAAGTGCGTTATCAACACTGGATTTACGATAAGCGGAAAAAGAAAATAGTTGTACAACGTAAACAGAAGAACAATAATTAATCAACTCTTTCGTAACATGATATCAGTTTTCGTGATCAGTCAAGTTCATCGCCTAAATTAACAGGTAACTCGACAAAAAATTCCATTTTGTAAGGTCATTCCACGGTAAATCGATTACTTCCTTGACGTCGATGCTAAAGATTTTATTTCAAATGAAATATGATGTCGTGGGCGTAAAATTAAGCCGTTATATTACTAGTTTTATATTTGTTTAAAAATTTTATAATTTTTATTTGATTTTTATTTCTTTTAAGCTTTATATTTTTAATTCGGATACTACTTAACGAATCAAGTTACTTTTTGGTTTTATTTCAATCTAGAATTTAGGAGAATTCACTTGCTATAATACCTTTTTTATATGCAAAATTGCTTTTGTTACGTTAAAAATTAGTGTGTGATATTTATTATATTGGCTGTTTCACATAATGCAATATTGCCGAAATAAAACAGATTTTACGTGCAAAAGTAATTTGAAAATACATAATAAAATTTTGTATGTTTTCATTTTTGACCAAACTAAATTTGACAATGTCAAAATATTTAGAAGAAAAATCTACAGAAAATTTAAATAATTCTTCTGTTAATGCAATAGTTCATATAACGAATTCAATATCATTTTCAAATATAACTTGTTTAACATTGGTGTTTAGTATAATTTCACTCAAATATTTATATTTTTATTACAATAAAAACTTTTCTAAATGGATCTATAAATTAATATCGATTAATGTTATTGATCTATCGAAGGAATAATATATACGTTAAGAATCTTGCCAATAATTCAGCAAAAATTATAAAATATTCTTTTCGCCTATTTAGGGTGTTCCCATTATAATAACTAAAAGAAACTGTATTTTTCAAATCTTTGCAAATACAATCACATTACATGACACAAAAAGCTCCATATTTTCGTGTTTTTAATATTTTTATAGGTACAACAACGCACAAACAAAATGTTAATACACCATTTTCTTGGATCGAACCGCATATCATCTTTTATGTAAGCAGATCAATTTTTCGAAACACTTATAATCCTTTAATAGTTTCTAAGAGTTGATTTGCATAAAAAAACGAATTAAATAGTGTAAAAGCTATTCATGGATCTATTGCAGTATTTTCATATTATTGCTAGGGTGAAAATCATATCTATTAAGTACTATCCATTTATAAAACTTATAAAACTTGCCATAGCTGATACATGAAACACCGTAGGAAGGAATATAATGAAACAGCTCAATGCCAATATGCCAATTTGAATTTTCAATATAATTCGTGACGGTAAGAACTCAAAGAATGTTTCATATTTTGTTTTTACATAAAACACGGTAAGATAGATTTTACGAGTACAGCACCCACCAGTGGACTTCACTACAGGGTGCTCTGGTCGCTTTAGACAGTAATAAATACTCTATACTGAATAAAGTCAAATTTTCGAAGATGCATGAGTGAGACAGACGCTGATGTAAACAAGCAAGATGGCCGCCGTGAGACACTCTCCTTAACCAGTTGATATAATTATGAAATGTGTTACAATAAAATCTATATGTGGTTACTAAATCGATCGAAAGAATGTGCATTTTATGTTTTTTCTTTTGTTTTTGCATTTGCGATCGGGCGTCTTGTAGTTTACGCAATGTCACCGTAGAATTAACATGCACTTGTATGTTTTATTAAGTATGCTCAAAACATGTAAATAGTTATGTCAATCCACTGCACTAAACTCTATCAAAATGCGTAAACATTAGTTTTACATAAGTCGAAGTGGAGTAAGTGCAGACTAGTTTTTGTAAAGTTGGTATTTAAACGCAAGTATTTTCAGTCTACTATGTAAATAATTGACGCTGTTGAAATTTTGATTTTGATAGGAAATTGTTTAAAATGTCAACTACTCTGCACTTTTCCCGAAATTAGTGTAAGAGCGTAACTTGAAGTTAAATACTTTGAAACTTTATTTCATGTGCAACGGGGCAAGAGCAGAATTATTAACAAATCTGTTATAAAATGCTTTTTACTGCATTATGCAAGTACTCTATACTGCAAACAAGTATTCTTAATTTCATCAATTTTGTTTTATAACTTACCTACACACTAGTATTTAAATTCGCCAAAATATTCAGCCAAAATCTCAGATTAATAAGAAAAGAAGGTGTTTCGGATATTTATGCAACACACTGTATTACTAGTGCGCTATGCACAATCAACTTACTTGTAGTTACGATCGATAAATGTAGATGTGCTATTAATACAAGAGCTGCTCTGAGTTTCTACGTTAACATGGAAATGTTCTTACGTGATTACCTGTAGCACGTCATATTTAGCACTCTTGATAATCGATGACAATGTACTCCTGATGCAACTGGTGAATAAGTACATTGATCTTCGAAAAGTATATTCTCTGAAAGGTGAGTGCGACTACTTTGAAAAAATCGATTACTGTTTTACTCATTGTCGTGGAGGAGTATATGTAATTTTACAAATATACCTATAAAATGAAATTGTCAAATTTTTGAACATATTTAGAAGAATTTGAAGGAGATTCAGTAATTTATTTGAAAAATGTTGAACGATAGAATTATTAAACCTGTGATAGAAATCTTAGATTTGCTATTATAAATTACATGAATTATTAAGCTGCTTTGTTTGGAATATTTACTTTATTAAAATAAAGAATGATTGTATTGGTTTATATGACATGTTTCATTTATTTTTTATTTTATTTTCTGTTTAAAAGTGTACACCGAGCTACAATGGTAAATATCACATTGGCATAGTACAAATCCTGCACTTTCAAATTTCTAAATTATCAAATATGAACTTCTGAATTTCTAAATTTTCGAATCTCTAAATTTCCGAATCACTAGATTTTCGAAACTTAAAATTTCCGAATCCCTAAATTTCTGAATCTCTAAATTTCCGAATCTCTAAATTTCCGTACTTTCAAATTTTGGAAATTTTGCAGAATTGAATATGTAAAAATTGGGTATTTTTAAATATCAAAATTTATGACCTTCAAACTTGAAGTGGTATGAATTTGTGATTCTTATAATACTAAATATAAAATAAATTTCTAATGCTTTTAATGATGGTAATCTGAAAAAAGAAAATTTGTATATTATTAAATTTTCTAAATTTTCAGTTTTCAATTAGTTTTAAAAATAAATAAATGTGATATCAGCAAGTTTTTGTATATTAATAAACTTGAGAATTAAAAATTTAAAAATTTTTATCATTTTAATTATTGTAATTTTTTATACATTTAAATAAGTTATCGCCCATTCAAGCAGATTATCATTTTCTGTTGAAATTTTTATCTTAATCTTCAAGGATATGCGAAGGTAATGGTATACTAGGTCGTTGAATTCGTTTTAACACGAGTTATAATGCAGTCAAGTAAAAAATACAAAGTGCCATTTAAAAAAGAAAAGAACATGACCTTGCCACTACAGAAAAACATTTTTCGAAATTTCTTTTTATTGCAATATATAGCCAATCAAAAACCAAGTATCTTTTGTTCAAAATATTTTTTGTCAGATTATAAGTAGTTGAAAAATGGTGAAAAGTGTTGGGACACCCCATATATCATTTCATTCGCAAAAGTCCATACAATTGTTTCATGTCAAAGAGAACTAGATAACCACTACGATAAAACCATAAATCATCCCTAAATTGAAAAAGTTTGCAATTTTTTTTTAAATTGTAGGTAATAGTAAAGAACAATTTACGAATTCGTATTTATTTGTCGAAAGTCCGCAGACGTTGCCTATTGAAGGTTACAAAATCGCGTACGTGTTGAACAGTTTTATAGGGTAGAACGAACACGCGATTATAGACGTAACCACTAATCTTAGGGGTATTTTCAGTGAAAGAGCAACGTTCTTGGAGAAACCTTCGATGACGTCCTCTTTAACTTCAACGCGTGATAACAATGACGTCATTGAACGAAGAGGTCAAGGCATATTTCTTAAATATAGATCCGTTCTTCGTTTGGCCTCCCATATTGCTTTCTTTGCCCGCACAGCTGAAAGAATGTAATATCTGTAACAAAATATTTAATAAAAAATTTAATGAGCTCTGCGACTCGTTTCTAGAAAATTTATTGAACACTTAATTTTTCTAATTATGTTTTGTATTGACATTTTGTTATGGTGGATGATCACATTAGTATGATTGCTATGAAATATTTTATTTGAAAATGCATTTACTGCGAATTTGAGATACAGTTGCAATGTGTCTCAACTACATACAAATTATTGATAAAAACATACATATAATTTCCTATCGACAAGTATTTCTAATAATATATGATTTTTTATTGTACAAAAAATATTTATATGTAGTAATGTGTAATTTTAGCTTCCTGCAAGTTATTAAAAATATTTAAATTTGTGATGTCAATATTTCGTCTGTTTAAATATGTCTAAACTTATTTACAACATTGTCGCACAGTTTTTAAAAATACTAGGGAACAAAGATGATTTTGCAAACCGTTGTTATTCAGTCACAGCATTAAATGAGCGAAGAAACAAAGAAAATGGTCGTCTTTGCACATGGGGTAACTAGGGTCCTCCATCTTTGAATATTTTGCTCTGATTTTTTACGAGCAAATTGGTGACATTGCTTTCGCTTATTCGTCAGTTATTATTTGAGGTCATGTCCACACTTTTATAATGTTATTAATTATATTTTTATTGTCTGCTATTTTGACGATAAAATTAAATTAACCTTCTGAATACCACCGTTTGATCCTAAAGAGAATAATCAGAAATAAAATTAGTTTTATTTGCCCTTTACAAAGCTCTTCATGTTCATTTTTTTATTTTAACCATTGTTTTCCAAGTACACGATTTATTTATTTCTTATTATTAACCCAAAATGAAAATTATAAATAATAATGCAGATTTCGGTATCGATTTGAGTGCAACGAAATATTTGTCACTTTTGAACAGACTTATAACGTTCGCATAAAATTATAATATTTCAAAAGATTCAAACTCATTTTTCTAAAATCACGATTTTTGAATGATGTCATTGTTGCAACAAATGAGCGATATGTTCCGAGAATAATTTGTCAACTGCAATCTACGCGTCATCAGGTGTTAAATCATCGACCTATTACAGTATTGTAATGCTTATTACACTTATCTCGCCTTTTGTTAGTTGGATTTTATTTCATGATAAATTTGACGTTCAGCCGACGTACATCTAATCGTAACTAACATCGATATATCAAATTTTATCGCAATAGTTCAAAGATATAATTAAAAAATTTGCTTCTTTTTCATTAAATGCTAATCCGCAGTGTTTGACGCATACAATCTAGCAGCAGCAGCTTCATAAATGTCGGCTATTATAATCCTTTTCCAGCTGTATGATTTCTTCGCGTTCTTGTGGTTGAATAGATTACTTCTGTGTTTCGTATTCGCTTATCAGGTATCTTTGAATTTTATCGAGGATTTACAAATGCGCCTTCATATAGTACAAAAGACTAAGACATGCAATTCCACGCGAAACATGCTTTAGCAACAGTCTTTCCTATTACATGCCTCATTCGATTCTGTTATATGGTTCATCATTGTTGATTATCGAAAACATACGCGAAATTAAAGCTAAATAGTACAAAACAGCATCGACAAATTTTAGAATTCTAATATTTAATAGTTCCTGCATGAAAATAAATATCTTTCTCATTTCTTATACAAAAGTGGTAACACTTTATTATAATAATTTCACATGTCATAAAACAAAATTATATAGACATATAAAGATATAATTTTGTAACTGTTACGAGATGAAAAGCTAATATATAAATGTCCCCGTCATCTTACTCGATTATTTAATAAAATGGCGGTCCTATTAATCTAGGTTGGTTAATGTAATGGATGTTTGAATAACCGAGCTCTTCAGTAATGAATACAGGATTCATGCAACTATTTTTAGTATTCACAACACTTTATGAAATTCATTAACAAAGGATCTGTACATAATTAAAGTATGTTATTTGTCTGTCTAATCTTCCAATACAATTTCAGTAACATTGTAATAATTGTGGTAATTTTGAAATATGTTAATTACAAGCAAATGAATTATTGTGCGAAGATGAGAGGTTGATCATTATATCTCATATACCATTATGCAAATAAATGAAATTAGAGGAACAATTATACATAAAAATTTTTTGAAGTCGCTGTGTGATATATAATGTTGCAAACTTTTAAGCAGCAGAATTCACTCCTCATGCAATGCTTACATTTATTGCAGTTTCTATTCATTAATATACATGATGTGAAAATATTACAAGCTACACTTGCGAAATCTTGATTTTGTTTTAACTTTTTACTGTTTTGGTTAATGTCTGTCATGCTGAACTGTACCGACCGATATGCAAGGATAATATAACACTAAAAATGAACATGTAGTAGTAAAAGAAACAAAAGAAACATTTGTCATCTTACCACCGACATCCTCACAGAAATTTCTAAATTGTTTTCCGATCATATTTCGAATCTTCGGAAATATTGCGATAAAATTGAATATTTTAACGCTAAAATATTTGTCGATATAAAATATAAAATATATCTTGTATAATTGCATTATTTCTTCAATTTAAAAAATACATTTTAAATTCTCGTACATTAATAAAAAATAACTATTAGTCAAAATAATTATGCGGAGAAACATGATAGAATTTTTCCCCCTGATATCTTGTGAAAAATATGTGAAAATATAGTAATTGTAAAATTTACGAATAATTTATGTCTATCAAAAATAAAAATGTCATATACAACTACAAAAATTATTTCCGATAATTTAATTCATTGTATTGTAAAATATACAAATCATTTATGCTAGTAAACATAAGAATGAACCAGAATACTATTTTATGTAATATGACATTTATAGAAAAATGTGAAGGTTTAATAATTTAACTATCTTAAAAAGAAATTTGCTTATTTCAATAAAATATATTTTAATATAAAAGCATTAAAACAATTATCCTGTATAAGACGCAAATAAGTAGTGTTAATAACTTATCGTTAAACACAGCGTTAATTGAAAAAAAAAATCGTGTTTCGATTCGAAATCCTGAGGAAATGAAAACGTTGACGAGGTGTAAAATAATTTCCGAGAGTACAACAGAGATTAAATCGGAATCGAAAATCAATAGAGTAAAAGGCGTTTATCCATTTGCCGATTTCCTGTGTTTTATCTAACATTGAATAGAACCGGTGGTAGTCGATCAATCACACAGTTTCGTTTCATTCGTTATTCGTCAGTGGTGGAGTGCAAAAGGATGTGAAAGGTCACACGCCAACCAGATGGACAGCTGATAAAGGCTTGACCTGGCTTCTTTCCTCGTGAAATGGGTTAGAAGCGACTTGTGTTATCAGGAAGTGACGTCATCATTGAAACTGTGTGCGCGTTACTTGAGGCGTCTTCAATGTGCGACATTATATAGGGTGTCACGATTCGGGGGTTTAGGGCCGGACAACGTCAACTCAAAAAATATAATTTGACAGAAAGGGGAAAGCATGTTTACTTAGTTTTTTTATTTTCAATAAATTTCACAATGTTGCTATTTCCAAAATCTTTTAAACTATTCATTTTTTCATACTATTATTTTTGTAGTCGAGACATACGACGTTTGTGATTGTAAATCTGTTAATTTTTCGAGTTACCGTTGTTTGATTCCAAATCTTCGAACTATTGATGCGAAACGAAAAAAATTTTTTAAATGAAGATTTTTTAATTAACCCCTTGGCGTACTTTGACTAGTTTCACTCGTGCCACATTCACAGCTCAAATATGACAAAACCTTGCTGAAACTTTCAATACTCTTGAACTTGAAATTTAGGTCCAACTATAATTTGTATAGCCAAGGATCGCTGAATATAAAATGCCCCTAACATTTCAATTTTCTTTGTTTGTTTTAATATTATAACTATGAATAGCTAGTTTTGTGTGAAGCATTTGGCAAACAAATTGTACAAGGGGTTAATATAATAGTATTAACCCTTAACTCTGTAGGGTATGAACTAAGTCAATTTCACTTCAATTTTAGCCAATATCCTGAAAATCTAAGTAAATACCTGTTTTTGAAACCCCGATATTTTTACTATTTTATTCTTGTAACTGTTATATCACAGAATGTTCAGCTAAAATTTTAGCTCTATATAATAAAACAAAAATTTTTAATATTTCTGTGAAAGCTGACATTTTTTCAATTTTGTACGTTTCTGAATATTTTTATACTCAATGTTCAAACTTAAAGACATCATCTGTAAAATATACTGAAATAACTTTAGATTGTTATTTGTAACTTTGATAAAGTTAAAGTTATCAAAAGCTTTTCTAGTAAATGAAGTTTTAAACAGTGTGCCAGGAATATTTTGGTAAAATGTGGCCATTAATGGTTAATCAAAATATTTTATTACTTTCAGAACAGAATATGGATATCGTAGTAATAGAAAATTTACGGATCACATGTAATAAATTTGCCAATAAATTGTCAATGAGTTAATTATTATTATTATTATAATATATGTTGCAGATTTTATTAAAGTACGTGATAACCTCCTAAGCTTGGAATTGTCAAGTTTTCAAACTTTTATAAATTCTAATTTTCAAATACACAAATTCTAAAATTTGTAAATTCTTAGAATTCTAAATCTCCAAATCTTTAGATTTCTAAAATATAAAAACTTCAGTATCTTTGGTGCTCAAATCTTCACGTTTTTAGATTTCTGCACCCCATGTTTTCAGATGCCTAAACAACTAGGTTTATAGATTTCTAAATCTTTTTTTATTTTCAAGTTTCCACGTTTACAAGTTTCTTTGTTTTCATATTTTCACTTTTACAAATTTCTAAAGTTTTAAATTCTTTAGTTTTCAAATTCGAAAATACTCAAATTTCTAAATTGCAAAATTCTACAATTCTCAAGTTCCTAAATTCTTAAATTGATGATCTGAAATAAAATCTTATTTGAGAATAAGAAAAGATTCTTATTCTCAGATTTTAAGATTTCTTTTTCGTCGTAGCTGATCATAACTACTACTTTTTAATTGATGCATCAATAAAAAATGTAAGAATTTCATTAATTCCTTCCGTTTTATCCAAGTTGATTCGACAAATTTATATTTTTACTTACTAATTAATATTTTACATAGTTAAACGGTATACATACATTCAACTCATACATACATGTCACGTATCGAACATCTTGATTCGTCATTTCATTCCAATAAGAAATGAAATTTATTTAGGGGTTGTTGCTGAGTATTCTACTTGTAATCTGGTCATGGTGATTTATTGGAACTGTTCCATTTGTGAAATGGATTCTTCGAAAGATGGCTGTCTCTAATTTTAAGTAGTGCGGTCATGTTCAAAGTTTTGCATTCTTGACCTTATTGAAATGGAATTGAACAACGTCATATACACACAATCTCTACAGATCTACACAATCTTTAATTTGTGGGAGTACGTAGATATATTTTAAGGATAAAGTAGTCCTACTTTGAATGAACTGCGTTCTAGTATTATGAAGATGTTTGTATAACAATTTTAATTTTCATTAATACTTTTTCAAATTAATAGAAATGTATATCGTGAGCTTCAAAATTGAGTTCATGCAGAGTTGTAGAGATTGTAAGTAATTAAGTGTATTGTAAAAATATAAATATCACTGAGAATGATGTTCGTATGCACATACAACTTTCAACATTTTATTAAATTCCTAAAAACGTTTTCTAGCAAATAGTAACAAATACTACTTATTAGAAAAGTAGCAATTTAATAAATATCGTTCTAATAAACAATGGGCAACGAATGTTGTATTAATCTGTAGTAAATACTGTATTGGTGGTCGTAATGTTTTCAAGATTTAAAACGTTGTAATGATAAAGAATACAAATACAAAATGACACTGAGTACAAATGATACCACAATATAAATGTGTAAAATTATTTATACTTGACCTAATTATAAGTGAAACTGTAGTATAATTTGTATTATAATTAATGTACGTCTTTTATACAAATACGTATCTAAAGTTTTTCTATTGTGTGTATAATTGCTTACAAAAAACAGATACAATATCTTTACTTTCTTCAATTCCCCATTTATTTCTTTTGTGAAATGAAATTAACTGATCTTGCAACTACATAACCTAACCTAACGACATAAAACGAATAATTAAGACAAATGGAGACGGGTAATAGACAAACTAAAAACTGAAGAATGTAAACAATTGTGATAAGAAGAATCGAAAATATTAATGTAGGAGAAAACAAGGAAGACTGAAAATGCCAACTTGATGAATCGACCCTACTGAAGGTCTGAAATAAAGCTGTGTTCAAATTTAATATGAACACCCTATAGATTTCTCGTAAAACAACCAGAAGGGCCTCGAACCTTGCTCTTTTTCTCATGCTACCCTTTCCACGTTAAGATATCATCGGTTAAACGAAAACAGTTCTATTTGTGCAATGTTTATCAGAGACACGTGTATCTCTTTATACTTTGCATTTCTAAATGATTCAAGAAGCGGATCTTATCAGTAGTATACTCGAATGCCACTAGAAAATGTAAATAGAGACGACTACAGTAAATACACATTATAGAAGAAAAGAAACAGATCTTGATACATAAACCATGAAAGAACTATTACTGATCAATCTAACTCTTATCTATCTATTACCGTATAAATCTATACCGTAAAAAATCTTTACAAATGAAATATTTCCGTTATTATGGAACATTATTATTATATGAGCCGTTTATCTTTAAAGTTCAATCACTGTTGAAAAACATTGAAGGGTTTACATACTGATAAATTTAAAAATATTGATAGGCCAATGTATAATGAGAAGCAAGTATGATAAAATAGGATTAGAAAAAGTTTTCTAGTTTTGCAATTTTATGCTTGTTTAGCAAAATTTAGATGTAAATATTGCTAAAAAAATTTGCTATTAAATGTGAGTATTTTTGAAAAGTTTGTTATTTCTAAATATAGATATTTTTGAGTAATATGCTATTTTTTAATGTTTCTGAAAAATGTTTAAATCTATTCTTAAATGTAAGATTGTAGACAACAGAGAGACTAAATAAAATATTTTCATAATAAAACAATAGCAACATTTAATTTAAAAAATGAATAAATAATTATTATTTATGCAATCTGATTTATTCTATGATTTATCCATAAAATCTTCACACTTTGGATTTTACTGAAAAATTGTGTAATGAAACCTTGTTGACTACTATGCGTCTATGAAATTGTATTTTTAAGTATTATATGCGATGGATTTGAATTTTAGATATTTTATATTTTATTCGGTAAAGTCCTTATCCGTAATTAAGGGATTTTTGAGAGAACCTCACACGTTAAGTTTTTACAATTTGCTATCTTTCATACACATTTTATTTTTAGCAACAAAAGCTGATTGCAAGTATTACAACTATGAAAATGTAAACAAAAAAGCATTTTAACATTCTGATTGTTGTAAAAATGTTATTTCCGACAATACGTATATGATATTTTTAATAGTAATTAATATTTTGATATTAGGACTACTCATAAGTAACATTCCCTTTTTAACAGTCGTATAAAATATTATTTTATTTCATTACAAATACAAATACCTTTAAAAACCGAAAAATACAGATTCAATACATAATTTCCATTATTAATAATATTCTTTCTGTAGCAAACTTTCAATTTACAAAATAGCTGTACTATTTATAAAATTATAATTCTAAAACTTGACGCATTGGTGTTGAATATCCTAATAATTGCATTTTATTTATTTAATTTAGTTAATGTGTTTTTTTACTTTTTATAAAAAATAATTTTTGAATGAAGTTTGTTTATACGAATATTTCTTTCCATTTTTTAGATAAACAATTTTCAGGACAGAATTGTAAAACCTCTACTACTTTACGTGTTCATAAATTCGTTAGTTTTGTCTCCTACCACGTTTAACCGTTGTCTTCAGGTGACTTACAATAATTACGATTTTACAATGTATGTTATTAAGTTACTCAATTACTAATTATTAGAGTTTAACAAGGCATTTGGACAGGAGTCTGGCTTTGTTTTAATCGAAGTTTAATTGGATGCATTTAAAAGGCGTGGCTTCACTGGTCAAGGACTAAATCGAAAGCCGTAATTTTATTGTGTCTTCAGTACAATAGCAAATATTATTAAACCTTTGCTGTACAATTTATTTGATGAATGCATCAATCAAAACTAACTATTTATAGCTACAATATTAAAACAAATAAGGAAAATTAAAATGTTGTGAGTATTTTATATTTAGCAATCTCTGACTATATATAATATTCTAGTTGGACCTAAATTTGAAGTTGAAGATTATCACAAATTTTAACACGGTTTGTCGCATTTGAAATGTGAGTGCGTCACAAGTGAGATTCGTCAAAGTATGGTAAGGGGTAAACTATTAAAAAGTTGAAATTTTTCCATTGAAATCGTAATTAAGATGCTCTGTAATAAAATTCGAGATGGTATTTTTTAATTAACATTTTTTGTTATACAGAGTGTTAGGTCGATAAAAAGTTTGAGTATCATAGTTTTGTATGCAAAGCGTCATAGTTTTTAAGATATTGGCCACTATGTTCATTTTGCTTATTACCGAACATTTCTGAATGATTATATGCATAGTATATAACTGAATATGACCCGAATGACCTCTTCTATCATCCCATACGAATTTTCTATCGACCTACCTAACACCCTGTATACACGTGGGTGTTAAACTCAATGCGAAAAGATTTAATCATTGTTTTCACTACTTTAACTAATATAAGTATTCTATACAATCGGTGATGATACAATTGATGTCTGCAATTTCTATCTCGTATTTTTTTTTGATACAATTAATTAGTATTGTACACATGTAGTTCTTTTTAATAAAAGTTAGTGTAAAAGGAGAAATTTATCATTAGTTGACTTCGACATTGCGGATCAAACATGCAAATTTGAAAATTTGTAAATCTCACCATTTTGAAGTTCATAAATTTTGAAGTTATCAAATTCCTACATTAATCACATTTCAAATTTTTATGTACCTCAATACTTATTTTGGAAATTTTGGATTATTCGAATTTAAAAATTCTCGTTTTCATAAACCATGTAATTTTCACATTGCTAAATTTTTCGAATTTTCAAAAAACTATGTTCCCAAATTCCCAAATTCCCAAATTTCCAAATTCCCAAATTCCCAAATTCCCAAATTCCCAAATTCCCAAATTTCCAAATTTCCAAAATCCCAAATTCCCAAATTCCCAATTTCCCAATTTCCAAATTTCCTAATTCCCTAATTCCCTAATTCCCTTATTCCCTAATTCCCTAATTCCCTAATTCCCTAATTCCCTAATTCCCTAATTCCCAAATTCCCTAATTCCTCAATTCCTAAGTTCCCAATGTCCCCAATTCCCAATTTCCCAAATTCTCAAATTTCCAAATTCCCAAATTCCCGAATTCCCAAATTTCCAAATCCCCAAATTCCCAAATTCCCAAACCGCCAAATTCCCAAATTCCAACGTCCTCAAATATCCAAATTAGAACTAATGATTCGTAAGAGTAAAACACTCAAACCCATGAAATAAATAAAAATAAATTTTTTAGATTAAATAAGCACCACTCTAATGGACACCCTATGTACCTATGGAAGCAGAACGCGGAACAAGTTGCAAGGATTTTGTCGCAGCGATTTCCTTGCAGTTGGTTTATACACATTGGATCGCGTGCCCAGTATTACCCTCTCTTATATGTGTCTTGCGTTATGTGTTAACTAATCACCACAGAGGCCAAGGTCGCCACTGACGATCCTCGACTCGTCTCACGTAGTTATACTACGATTCCCCAAGAGATTCATGACGAAAACATTTCACCTTTATTGAAAAACTTTATATACAGTGTCTTTTGGTATATGAAACCACTTTAAAAATTGTTTCAGCACTTTAGAATAGTGGAAAATATGTGTATGCATTGGCAATAAATTGAATAAATGTTTGTTTGGAAAAGCATAGTCGTCAAATATTTAAAAATGTTATGCAATATATGGAATCTTATACATAAAAACGGGAGAAAATTATTTTATTGGCATATAATGTAGATAAGTCATATTTGTTAGTATACATATAACATATTACATATTGCTAACATAGTTGTGTTATATAATGTACATATTCTGTGTTATATACTAGCAAATATGTCTTATTTTTAATTGTATACTAACAAAATAATTGTCTCCCTTTTCCATATGATTGTACAAAAACTTTTTGCATACGTATACTATATTGGATAATACATTCAATGTCATACGCTATTATATTAGTGTAGTTCTATATTATGTTAATATAACATAGTTTATAGCATATTATATAATAAATTACTCTATAGAATATTATATTATACATTATATTAGTTTCTATTAATATACAAGGTGTCCCATGCAATTGGAAGGCTGTACTTTCTAAACGACTCTAAAAATGTTATAAGGTGAACTGGGGTAAGTGCAGACTGATTTTTGTAAAGTTCGTATTTAAACGTAAGTATTTTCAGTCTGCTATGTAAATACTTAACGTTGCCGATATCGAACGCTTTGCGCAATTACTACTATTTAATTAGTATTAACTAGGGCCTTAATTTTCCTTGTACATTTTGATTTTGATAGGAATTGTTTAAAATGTCAACTACTCTGCACTTTCCCCGAAAATGGAGTAAGAGCGTAACTTGATGTTAAATACTTTGAAACTTTATTTCATGTGCAACGGGGCACGAGCAGAATTATTAACAAATCTGCTATAAAATGCTTTTTACTGCATTATGCAAATACTCTATACTGCAAACAAGTACTCTTAGATGAAATATAAAAGGGGATATAGTGAAACAAAACAAGGAAACAAACATACTACATGGAGAAATTTCGCACATATTGTAATAAAAATAGCCTGTATATGTACTTACCCCATTTACAAAATTACCCCACTTCACCTTAAGTAAAAATTAAATGGTATCAAGCTGTGCATTATATGCAATTATTTTTTCACAGTTTTGTGCATTGGTGCAGCAGAAAAATGCAACTACATTTATTTGTTAAATGAAAACCTTTTTTTTTTAATTGAAAAACTTATTTTTTTTTTAATTGAAAAACTTATTTTTGAAATGTTGTTGACTGCACAGTTTTGTTGTGCTTTACATAAAGGTGTTACTATACTTATGTCCTAGATTTATTTGGTAGGAAGTTATCACAGATAAAAGTCCTTCGAATTGTTTCGGTCACTCAACATGTGTTTTTGGACCTATGTTACGTTCCATTATCATGTTTGTAAACATGAATTGGCTGCTAATACTAATCAGTGTAAGATTATTTCTATTAGTAACTATACTATCAGTATGCGATCGTTTTGTGACCCAGTGATTCGAAATTATGGTATTTACGGATAGTGAGGCAATTGGTTTGTTCATTTTGTTTAGCGAATGTTACCGAAATGGTGCAGAGGCTGCAAGGCTGTATCGAGAGTCAAATTTCAGTCGGTAACAGCTTTGATTGAAGAATGAAGGGGATATAAATACACGTAAATGAAAACCTTATTCATTTTATTAGTAATTATCTAAATGTTAACTTGAAATGATTCTCAGTCATAATTAACAATTAAAAAATGGAAATGCTGAAAATACCAAGTAGCGCTTCAAAAAAATACTCATTTCTTACAAAAAAGGTGCTCTTATTATAACTGTCACGATTTATAATAAAAGTGTAATCACAGTTATTCATGGATTAATAGAAACATAAACTTTAAAAAATAATTCTGTTCATCAAAATGTTATTCGAAAAATGGCATTGCCCAAGAAGTATCATTTTTTGAATGACACTTTAATGAACAGAAAATAGTTCTTTTTTAAATTTAATTTTAGAATTTTCTGTCTTATTTATTTCCACTCTTTAATTATACTTATAAGACATTAAAAGTCAACAGACTATTGTAGGTTAAAAGTGATTATAGAATTTTTACGATATTTTCGTAAAGACCATGTATTTCAAGCAGTGTATGTTTGAAAGTGTCGTCAATTATATTATGTGACAATATGCAGTTGTATGTGGCATACTACTGTATTCAAGTCTTTCAGGGTACAAATTTATAGGTAGTAATTCAAATTTTATTACCAGACGATCGTGAAAATGAAACCATAGGAGATAAAATGTGTGTTGGAACGAAATTAGAGGACACTAAATTGCGAACCAACCATAAATGAATTATACAAATACACTATGAATCATGAAATACAAAATTAAACATATGCATAATACTATGAACCATAAAATACAAAGCGAAATAAATAAACTATAAACTGTAAAACATATAACGAGATATAATATGAACTACAAACATAAAATACAAAAACAAATATCAAATGATTTGCAAGCTATAAAATACAAAATTAAAATAAACTATAAATTGTAGAATACGAAATATAAAATAAAGTATAAAATGTAAAGCATAAAACGAAATATAAAATAAACTAGAAACTATAAAACATAAAACGAAATATAAAATAAACTAGAAACAATAAAACATAAAACCAAACATAAAATAAACTAGAAACTATAAAACACGAAACAAAATATAAAATAAACTAGAAACTATAAAATGCATAATTAAGGATGAAATAAACTACAAATTATGAAATACAAACCCAAATATAACATGAGAGATAAAACAAACATCAAAGTATGAAATACAAACCGAAATACAAGGTAAACTATAAACCATAAAATATATTCTACAAAATAAGAATTAAATTATGAAATGAATTATAAAAATCGGGAAACCGCATTGTGAAGTTGTAAAACGGAATAGATAAATTCAAAAATTACATCTCCCTATGATTGAAAAGCTAATTTCAATTTTTGTGCATTATTAGCACCACTTTTATAGTATTAGTTCACTTTAAATACAATTACCTTGGTACAGGACATGATATTTAAGTTGAACATATACATTATTTTCATTGCTATTAAAAGTAGAAAGGAAAAAGCGATTTTTATAATCCATAAAAATCAGTATACAGTTTTAAGACGGACACAGTAAAAAATTTTAAAAATACTGAAATTATATAACCTTTTAATAAAAAGAATAAAAATGTATTTTCTGAATAAATATTTTTCACATTCTTCAACATTTATTTATTTTTATAGCAATTTAGATGTTCATTTTAAATGTATAACTACTTATAATATATTCGCGTTCAACTACAAATGTCTTTGATAAATTATTAATAAGTAAAAATCATTGCATTGTTTTTTAGCTCAAAATTAGTTAAGAAATTTTGATTAATTTCATAAATAAATGAGACAACTACTGAAAAATCGTTATGTAGTATTTTTTCACTATTGTTGGTTCCACGTATAATTCTGCGTACTTATATATTTAACTTCTTTCACTTTTCTCTGCAACTCAGTTTAATTGCGTTTGAAATAGCATTAAATATAAAATATCAAATTTCGATTATAAAATAACGAGTGACAACTAATAGAAATACTTTATTGTTAGCCATAAATGCATTATTGAATGAAATGAGGTTATCAGAGATATCACATTAACGTAATCGACTAAGAAGAAACGAGAATTAAAAAACATTCGAAATAAAATGAACATATTAATTTTGTAAAGTAGCAAGCGTAAAGGTTAAATTTGCAAACGAAATAACCGCGCTTTGAATAATTATAATTATAGCATGTCGTGCTAAATACATACGTCCGTTTTCTCTACAGCATTTAACGCGTTAATTACAGTAATGATTGCCAATTAAGTATGGAAGTATGTCAATTTCAATGACCTTAAAGTATTCTAAAATCGCGAAACTGTATGATATTCATTCGACAACAACTATTTAGCGAATTATTTATTTTGATTGGAAATATTGATCACATTTTACAATATCTATGCTCGACATTGTTCAATATTAATGTAGCGTAATACATTTTACTTCGTGTCCCGTGAAACAATTTTCACTTGAAGTAATACTTATTTAAATGAATTTTATATGCGGAACACGCAACTGCCTGCTACTCTTACGAATTTATTTGCATGTTTCGTATGTGAACATGTTACATGCAGCCACATATGTGTGTCTTACACTGTGGAAAAGGTTATGAATAATAACGTTACGAATCATTGAAGTATGATATATACGTACACATTTATTCCATGAATTTTTGTTATTTCTGCGTTTGTTCCGTTTGAATACGTAAGCTTTGAAGTATTGAATAGTTTCGTGTTGTATTTTATTTACAAAGAAACATTGCGGACTCGATTTGATCAAAACTCTATGAATTTATCAAGTGGTCCATGAGGAGAACAACGGTATTGTTCGTTCGTATGCATGCGAATCCAATCATCTTTTATTGAATGTAAAAACTAAGTCAAAGTATTTCCTCGAAAAAACGCGATATTTCTCCATTTTTATTCGTATAACTTCTAAAATAAAAAGGATGGAGAAACATGTTTTAAATAAAAGTAATTTTACGTCTTTACTTCATACAATTAAATTTTGTTGTAAACATAAATTTACAAAATTAATAAAAATGCAGGGCACTTATTAAAAGTTTTAATTGGAAGAGATGTAGTGAGAGTCAGATTTTACTCGATTTTTGCTTGACTGCTCTTTATGAGAAATTGTAAACTGCAATAATAATATATTTTACAAATCATAATTAATTTCGAAGCTGATAAAAGAGATAAATAATATATTTACTACTATACATTTCTTTATTAGATATAATCTGCCTGTAATGTCAAATTAAGATGCACCTTTTTGAAATTTAAGTATAAATATAATCTTTGAGTCGAATAAAATAAGATATAGTATTGACGGGCTTTTATTATATCACATTTCTCTGTTATTTTGATTGACAGAACTCTTCAACAAAGTTCAATCATTCAATTTTAAGGCACTCCGTGTATAAATACGTGAAAATTGAACGTAAATGCGAAATATTTGAATACAAAAATGGTACGTGGACTCAGTAATTTCAACTATTACCAGTATATCAGAATTCGTTTTAATAAATATCTATACATAAATTTAACGATTGGTATTATAGACATAATAAAAAATAAAATGATTCATAAAGTAGGTGCTACCATCTGTTGAAGACAGATAGAAGCTTCAAATGCTTGAAGCAAATTCCCAGCGATTTCTCCATTATTTGCAACAGTTAATGGCAATTAATATCGTAAAGCAATTATAAAATTAAATGGGATAAGATAATCGCACAAAATGATTATAAGTATAATTATGGAAATAAACTTGTGGTATAGAAGTATAACATAGTCCTTACGAGACAACGAAAATTTTTGGAATTACATTTACCTTTCTTTTTTAAATAATTATTCCTTACAAATTCAGTGAACATTATATACAACGAAATTAATTGTAAAATCACAATTCAATTTGCGATTTTGGAAGATGTTTCTCTTTTCTAATATAGACTAGAAAGGACAATAATAGTACATTATTAACATTAGTGAGACTACTAAACAAAAAATTATTAGAAATTTTATAGTTAATTTTTTATTTATAAAATATCTTAAAAACTTGACATATATTATTTTCACGGTCAAATCTGCAATTAACGAATTAAATTGCCTAAAAATCTAGTTTCCTTCAAGGTCAAAATAGTGTGACCATTACTATTTATCAGATGATTGTTCTTATTGAAATTTAATTCCCCAATTTGTGTACATATGGTTTTCAGACTTTTCAAATAACATTTTCGAATAATATGTTCAATATTTATTGTGTTTAACACATTAATTTTTAATATATTAAAAATTTGGTATGTTCATTTTGAAAGAAACAATTTGCATAGAAAATTGTGGAAAATAATTGCCAATCAATTGTTGAATAAATTTTCGTAATGGTTTTGTCTTTCGATTTTTCGAAGCAACAAAAATTACTTCATATCTGATTAAAAAGCTTTTGAAATTCTTTTTGAAACGGTATATTTCGTTTGTTTTAACGCTATTCAATATAGGAATATTTACACACGACATGAAAAAAAAATTTCCAATCAGTTGTCTGCAGCTTCATAGCCTATTGTTTCGGACAGAGGGCTTACAAAAATCATACACGAAACATTCGACACTGCAGAAGTTTACTATTTTCGTAAAGAAAATAATAAAATGTAACTTGGGATAACCAGATAAAAGTATGCAAGTAAAGTAACGATTTATTTATAATAAAAACCTACAAATAGAAATTACAACTGAAGAGGTAAATGAAGAGGTAATTTAAAAGATAATAAATTATTTCCAATAATAAGTTTAACTGAAATGGTAAATAAAATAATTTTCAGAAAAAAAATACACCGACTTCGAAATGCACTAAAAAGTATAAAATAATTTCTATTTCCTAATAAAGTAATTTCTATTTCATTCAATCATACAATTACGTAACAGATATGAATGAAACCTATTTACTCGTTAGGTAGTATATTAAATACATTGCAACCTTTTCGGAGGCGGCGCAAAATTAAAAGATTTTCTTGAACATGTCAACCTTTCGACAGCCGAACATAGGCAAAGCTTGTATAGCTATTTTTTTTTCTATACATATAACTCGACAGCACGCCGCGAAGTAGGTGTTAGTGCGTATAGAATGGAACTATGGTCTATCTAGATTCATAGAGTATGCGACGGAAAGACTCGATCGCCGCATATTCTATAAAGATAGAGCCCATCTGCCGCAAATTTGGTAATTCCCGCGTCGTGGGCTCCGTTTATAGGTTCTTAGATCTATGACTTCCACACGCGAACGAAGTCGATTCAATTTCATTTATATCAGAAACGTTGCGAAATGAAGATGCAGTCGTTACATTTACGTATATTATCAGATATATCTGTAATGGTTCGTATTCTTTCTCAGGATTTATTAATTTCCAATACGCCATACCACAATCAACTGGTTATTGGCAGGAACGTTTACTGAGGTATTTTTAATTTTGCGCCGCTTCCGAAAAAGTTGAAATGTATTTAATATACTACCTAACGAGTAGATAGGTTTCATTCATATCTGTTACGTAATTGTATGATTGAATGAAATAGAAATTACTTTATTAGGAAATAGAAATTATTTTATACTTTTTAGTGCATTTCGAAGTCGGTGTATTTTTTTTTCTGAAAATTATTTTATTTCACGTTTTTTAGTGGAATGCGGAGAATTGTATGGTATACTGTGAGACAGTTCTTCTGGGCTTTTTTTTGTCTGCGTAAATGCCATGAGCATAATTAAGTAAAAGACAACATGGGTATTCGTTTTTCAATTTTTTTTGCAACAATAATCCTTTGCAACTAAAAAATGAAAAAATTTTTGGTAATGGTACCAATGGGGAGTCAGACTCTACAAGATGCGAAAGGCTTTGTTTCGATCGGACCACCACCAAGGAAAAAAACCGGCGAACATGCATAGAAAAACAAAAAGGGACACTCTTTCAGGGACAAGTACAAACTAATTACATCATGATTGAGGGTTCTTCACTCATCTGTTCTTTGTTAACTTTCTTTGCAAAAATTTACTGCGCATGTGTATCTTTGACGGTTTAGGACTGCGCAAGGGTCAAAGTATCCGTAAAATAATAGCAGATCCTGCGCAACAAATTTTCTAACAAATCAAATTGATGCATTTTTAGAACGATGCGGAGACTGTACCAAGCAATGGGAATAATACACCATCGTTAACGTGAACTCATCTTGCTGTATAAGTCGCGTGTCCGAGCGGTAAAGCTTAGTTTAGTGTTTTGGTACAGAGCATTGTAATTGCCCTTTCTTGTCTTTCCCGTGCATAGCACGGGGCGTTCCACTAATATTAATAACAATAGTTTTTCGCTAATATCACGAAAACTAGAGTTTTCCGTCAATTATGCATAAGGAAAAACTCGTTCAGAATCATGCCACTAATAACGTATTAGAAGGACATTAAAGTCGTTCGAAGTTGGTTTCAAAAGTTAACAACAATTTTCGCTAATACCTCGAAAACAAAAGCTTTCCGCGAAATTTGTATATGAACAAAATTGTTCAGAATCATGTCGGTGATAACATATTAAAAGCGCACTAAAATCGAGAAAAGTTTATTTTAAAAGTTGCCGGTTTTTTTGCAATAACAACACTTTGCAATTAAAAAATGAAAAAATTTTTGATAATGGTACCAATGGGGAGTCAGAACCCATCAGATGCAAAAGGTTTCGTTCCGATCGGTCCACCCAGTTAGGCGTAATCGGCGAACATACATAGGAAAAAAAAAATATACTGATCGAATTGAGTAACCTCCTCCTTTTTCGAAGTCGGTTAAAAAGAATGAATCTTTCAAACAAATGAATCACATTGTTGTTTCAAATAAAATATTGAAACTGAAAAAGTAATTAGCGTTATGATTTTAATATATCTAATGACGTAACAAAAAATCTTCTAACAAATAGTTAATTTATGAAGAAGAAAAGATTTATACAATTATTAAAATAAATGTGTTCCGAACTTTTAACCATATTGTAACTACATAATTTTATCACAAAAAGGCATGAATACATTTCAAATCTTCGTCGACGTTATAGTAAAATTAATTGATACCAATCAAAATAAGTGAAAAATTAAACTTTTTCAAAATTATGACTAGTTCTACTTTTAATATTTTTCTCATACAAGTATCATTTCCTAATTTACCGACAGAGGAAAGTAGAATGAGTGAAATGTTTCATTCAGTGCCCCCCTAACATCCGAAAAGGCAGCTATCGTACATTTACCAGATCTTAGACTTTCCTCAGCCTGAAAAATCACACTGCCAATGTTGTCCATTCAAGAACGACCCCTCCTGAATCCAGACTGAGTAGGATGCAGCAAGCCAAAATGCTCACACCACCAAAGAAGTCTATTCTTGATTAATCTTTCAAAAAGCTTACAAAGACACAAGGAAAGGGTAATAGGCCTAAAACTTCCACCATCTGCTTTGGGAATGAATAAAACTTGAACTATTTTTCAATCTTCAGGAACAATATGCTCAATAAAGAATTCGTTAAATATGTCCAGAAGAATAAGTTTAATCCGAATAGGGAGATGCCTCATCATACGAGGTGCGACACAATACAAAACGAGACTAGTCCAATAAATCATTGTCTCTGAGAATCAGTTCTCTGTGACATTATTACCTTCAAAGTAGTCCCCCTTCAGCATTCACACACTTTTGCATTCGGTGCTGCCATTGCTGGTAATAGTTCTGGAACGAGGTTTTTGGAGGTCCTTTTGGGAGATTCTCTGTTTCTG
The DNA here is from genome assembly GCF_050947335.1 of Megachile rotundata. NCBI lineage: Eukaryota > Metazoa > Arthropoda > Insecta > Hymenoptera > Megachilidae > Megachile > Megachile rotundata. The sequence goes on along the minus strand of NC_134991.1, from coordinate 4,612,718 downwards.
CCTGAACCTCTTCAACTGAAGTGAAATGGGTTCCCACTAAGCAAAATTTAACTTTAAGAAATAAAAAAAACTCGCATAGAGCCAAATTAGGTGAATAAGGAGGATGCCCCAACACTGTAATATTTTGATTGGTTAGAAACTACTTGGCAGACAGTGCCCTGTGAGCGGATGTATTGTCCTGGTGCAACGGCCATCCATCGCTTCATAACCGTGGCCTTTCTTTCCAAATTTTGTCACTAAATCTATTTAGAACTTTAATGTAATAGCGTTCGTTAACAGTCTGATCACTGGCAAACCACTCAATCATTACAATTCCATTAGTGTCGAATTTTGATTTTGACATGTGTGCTTTTTTGGGTTTTGAGGATCCTGGAGACTTCCACTCCATTGACTGGCGCTTACATTCTGGGTCATAGGTAAAAATTCATGTCTTATCACATGTTACAAAAGATTTCAACAAATTTTACAAAAAAACTTGATGTTTATATGCTGTTCGATTTTTACGTTAGACATTTTTCCGGCAGAATGCAGTTGCACGTGTTCACTAAATAACGCAATACTTCCAAATAGTATGACCGCCTCAATCGAAATTGGCAACATAGATAGAGGAGGTATGTGGGATGATGTCACAAAAACAATTGCTGCCAATTCCATTGTTTTTTCAAGCTATAGACCTAGTCTCGTTACTTTTGTGTCACACCTCGTAATATATCAAGTTATTTAAGTGGTCTTTCCTAAGTCTTTCTTAATTATAAATATAAAAGTTTATTTAAAAGTTATAAGTGTTAATTTCTATTATTCAGTATTTATATTAATAACTTTATTTGTTCATTTGATACCCATACCATATTCCATTCCAGACAGTGAAATAAATTGAGGGATATTGATCCTGCCAGGACATCAGCTGTTGATGCTCTGATCGGTGGATCTACCCGGTGACACAAATATTTTTTATCGCAGCTAGTTTCTCCATAAATCAATGGGTAAGTTTTATTTAAGGTGTTTCTGTATTTTTAAAATTAAACGTACGCAGCTATTGATTTATTCCACTTTAATGAGATACTGCATTAGATATTCCATTCCAGATCTATCTTATTCCGTAGACAAGGTTCTTATTCGTTTCGAAACGTGAATTTATTCGGTTGCTTCGTTAGAATAGTTGACAAAATTAATTTTCGTGAATTTATTCTTTTTCCTTTTCGAGGACATAAAATAAATACGATGTACTTGATCTAAACAACAACTAATTGGTATAACAACAAATTTCTCATTTATGAATTACGAAGAACTTAATATTATTCTCAATTTCATTATTTGAATACATTATTTGACGCAACTTTCACCCAATACCTCCCTGCTATACCGACGTTACACCGACGCGGTATCGACACGTTTGTTCACGACGACGATCGGTCGTCATATTCGAAGCTGTCGCTCTCGCGATTGAGCGCGCGAAATCCACGCACTGTAATTGGACCATGTTTTTTATTAATAATTCAAAAACGAAGCTTCAAATCCCATTTTTGCGAAGGAAACTCTTGTTCAGAATGATATCTTCTACCACCCTTCTCAGGGAGTAACACTAGTTACGGGACACCCTGTATACAAAAATTCCATAAAAATACGAGTAAGTAGCGAGGTTCCGCGTCTGTGAATGACGAAGCATTCTGAACCTTATCAGTAATGTTCGTCACCAATCGAAGCTCCGGTATCACGATATCGCTCCGTCGGGTCTGCGACTGCGGACAGGTGCTCTTTCTTTCCTCAGCGACCGAGCAAGTGATTTATAAGACGCTTAGTATACATTACACCTCAGAATAAAACTGGTTACATTTCTACAATTTTTGTATTAATTATTTACGCCTCAAAAATCCTGCACACCTAACAAGTATTATTTGAACGTGCTATGATGCTTCGGGTATATTACGAGTAAAGTATAGCATTAACTTATTTTCTTGCTGTCAATTTTACGGAACCTGCAGTTGTTGATTCTGTGAAATCTATAGCAATCAATTTTGCCATTATAATCGTAACAGTCTGAGTGTGTCAACTCTCAACGGTGTAGCTCAGCGTGCGCAGAGCTGTAGCGTGCTCGAAAAGATAGAAATCGTTCCGAGGCCGCTATAGATCTCAATTGGGTAGGCATCTCCTGCTATGAATGTCCAGCGTGCACGGGAAAACGAAGTTGTCCCGGGCCGCTAAGCTACCGGCGAACCCGGTAGAGTTGATTTTTTAATACGCGATAAATACGCGTAAGTAGCGAGGTGCCGCGTCTGCGAACCATGAAGCATTCTCGGACGATACCAATAATGTTCGTCACCAATCGAAGCTCCGGTATCGCGATATCGCTCCGTCGGGTCCGCGACTGCGGAACAGGTGTTCGTTCTTTCCTCAGCGACTGAGCAAGTAATTTATAAGACGCTTAGTATACATTACACCTCAGAATAAAACTGGTTACATTTCTACAATTTTTGTATTAATTATTTACGCCTCAAAAATCCTGCACACCTAACAAGTATTATTTGAACATGCTATGATGCTTCGGGTATATTACGAGTAAAGTATAGCATTAACTTATTTTCTTGCTGTCAATTTTACGGAACCTGCAGTTGTTGATTCTGTGAAATTTATAGCAATCAATTCTGCCATTATAATCGTAACAGTCTGATTGTGTCAACTCTCTACGGTGTAGCTCAGCGTGCGCAGAGCTGCAGCGTGCTCGAAAAGATAGAAATCGTTCCGAGGCCGCTATAGATCTCAGTTGGGTAGGCATCTCCTGCTATGAATGTCCCGCGTGCACGGGAAAAGGAAGATGTCCCGGGCCGCTAAGCTACCGGCGAACGCGGTAGAGTTGATTTTTTAATACGCGATAAATACGCGTAAGTAGCGAGGTTCCGCGTCTGTGAATGACGAAGCATTCTGAACCTTATCAGTAATGTTCGTCACCAATCGAAGCTCCGGTATCACGATATCGCTCCGTCGGGTCTGCGACTGCGGACAGGTGCTCTTTCTTTCCTCAGCGACCGAGCAAGTGATTTATAAGACGCTTAGTTTACATTACACCCCAGAATAAAACTGGTTACATTTCTACAATTTTTGTACTAATTATTTACGCCACAAATATCCTGCACACCTAACAAGTATTATTTGAATGTGCTATGATGCTTCGGGTATATTACGAGTAAAGTATAGTATTAACTTATTTTCTTGCTTTCAATTTTACGGAACCTGCGGTTGTTGATTCTGTGAAATCTATAGCAATCAATTTTGCCATTATAATCGTAACAGTCTGTGTTACGGATAGAACTGGCCAATTGAGGCATTTCAGAGCATGGGATGAGAATTTAAAGATAAACATAAGATTGAATGAATTTAGCGGGGTTTTCGGGGACGACTGGTCAAAAGCAGCAGGCATGGCGAGTTTCCATGCCTCGAAGCCCTACGTGCACGGGGAAACCTGTGGCCGTATTCGTCGAACACCATGAGTGTCTCGGCATGAAAAACACCATCGTAGCACCGGGGGTAACCAATCCGCCCGGGAGTGGTGGTGCTCACCAAAACACCGAGGGCCACTCCGCTCGGGAGAGGTGAGAACCCGGGCGGGGGCGAGCTTGCTTGCCCTGCGCTCCGGCTAGCTGTCTGCGGGATCGGTCGCACTCGAAGACGATAGATAATTAATTTTTCTAAGAAATGTACACGTGCGTGGTGCACGTGGCAATGGCACGTGGCAAAAGTGGCACGTGGCACATGCTCTGAAATTCCGAGAAAAATGCCAATTAAAAGTATTTGATCCACCGCGAAATGCCGGCGAACCCAGGTGCGTACTTCGGCAGAAAAGAAAGACACTCCTCGGCGACGTCTCCTGATGCGTAATTTTCGAGAAACGAGTACAAAGGCGCGGACCGCTCCGTTTGACGGCGGGTACCGGCAAGTGCCGGCGCGACATCGGTATCGGTGCGCGGCGTGGCGGCGCGGCGGCTCGGCCGCAAAGGGCGGGCGGCATCGCAAGGATCGGTTGTAGAGGGATGACCGCGAAGCCAAGGTCGACGGAGGGCACGTGGCAGATTTCGAAGAAATCGGGTGGTTGCTAGGAGACGTCGTAGGGGAGTGAAACGTATAAAATAGGCGAGGGCACCGGGCCCGCACTTCACTTCACTTCGATTCATTCTCTTATATTTGTTGCTACGCGCTTCTTTCTTTATATTTGTTGTTACGAGGCTTCACTTATAACTTGTCACTACGGGACATACTTGTTGTCATTACGGACTTTACTTTATATTTTGCAAAGACTTTCGTTGCGGGATCAAGTATTTCGGCTTTGATTGTAATATTGATGTCACTCGCAGACTAAATTATAATACGTGTGTTATATAATAATTGAAATAAACTGTGCGTATTCACCGTCGGAAAAATTGAGTTGTTCTGATACAATTTTTGGTGCCGAAACCCGGGACACTTTGACCGGACAGACGGTGTTTGACGCGATATCGTGACTTGTGTGGAAGTGCGAGTGACACACAAAGTGAACTTTACTCGAGACAATGGTACGAGGAAAACGAGCAGAAGCCCAACAGTCAGGGAAGCAGCCAGCGGCCAAGCGGGGCAGACCAGCGAAGACGAGAGCATTGGCAGATCCAGGACCAGGACCGGCAACCATGGAGGACAACGATTCTGCGGGGCCTTCCAGGGCACCGTCTCCCATCCTACCTGTCATCCGACAGGGGCGTCGGGCAACAAGGACCACTGGGAACCAGCGGCAGCAGGAGCTGCCAGGAGGCAGCGGTCACGGAGCAGGATGGCAGCGACCCACGGAGGCGAGCATCCCATCCGCAGCCGACGAGGACACGGACTTCTCCGACGAGGCGGAGGAAATCCAGGGCAGCGAGGACGACAGGGCAACGCATCAGCCATGGAGCAACAGCACCGCGTTACCAGTAAGGCGTCAACGAAACGTGAGTGAGCAATCCTTTATTGACCCGGCTGATCGACTATCCGCGGCTATCGAACGTACGTTAGCGGCGGTACGTGAAGCGTCGCTCGCAGGGGAAGGAAGTTCGCGATTAGTAAATCGTCTCACAACCGCGAAAGCATTACCTAGCTTCTCCGGTGATCCCTTAGAGTGGCTACACTTTAAGGAGGCATATATATCGTCATCCGAATCGGGCGGATACTCGGACCGCGAAAACATTGCACGATTGTTCGATGCCCTAAAGGGCGAGGCACGCGACGTGGTTAAAACTTTGCTCGCGAGTAGCCGCGACGCGGACACAATAATAAAGACCTTAGAATTACATTTCGGGAATAAACGGGCCGCTGCCGAGAAGATCGTCGCGGAGTTAAAGACATTACCGGAGATAGATTCGGGGAGAATTTCGCTCGTACAATTCGCGACGAAGTTACGCAGTGCAGTGGTAGCGTTTAAAACGTTTAGGTTATTAGGGTACCTGCACAGCCCCGAACTAGTAAAATCCGTGGGACATAAGATACCGATAGCATTGCGATATGCATATAACCGGTACGCCGTAAGCGTTAGAGAAGAGAAATCGGAACTCGAGAAACTCGCGGATTTCATATACGCGGAAGCCGAATTAGCTACGGAAGCTGGGATTTTTGATATCGATTTCACGACGGAACGACCGACACAAAGGGTAGATCGCGGCGCGTTCGGTGGATCGCGGCGGCCGTCGACGAAAACGGCCGTGGTATGCGTAGCAGAACGGCGAGATAGGCGTGTAGAAACAAACGCGACGGAAACTCGTAAATGCGCGTTTTGCAAAAAGGATAATCACCCGTCGTCGAAATGCCTCGTCTTTGCCCGTGAGCCCGTGAGTAAGCGCTGGGACCTCGTGGAAAAGTACAACCTATGCTTCGGGTGCTTGAGGCCCGGTCATTCAAGAAACGATTGCAAGAGTGAGATGTGTAAGGTCTGCAAGAGGCAGCATCACATCCTGTTGCATAAATATGTCGACGCAAATAGTGCGGAAAATGAGGCTCAGTGCGGGGCGATATCCGGGGGAGAGAGTGCGTCGGGCAGGGCATACGTCGCGAGCGACAACAGGTCGGGGGAAAATCGCGGTTCCATAGATAGCTGACTAGACGGGCAAAGCGTATTGCTGAAAATTATAGCGGTACGCGCGGGTGGGCCGAAGCGAACAATAGATACATTCGCGTTACTAGACGAGGGTTCCACGGTCACCCTGATAGACGATAGGCTGGCGCGAGACCTAGGGGTAAAGGGTTCGCGAATAGACGTGTCTATAAAAGGAATAGGCGAAGGAGAAATTCGATTAGAGAACAGCAAAAAAGTAGATTTTGACGTAGAGGGGATCTTCGGCACGCACCGGATCCGCGGAGCGATAACCGTAAAAAATCTGAAGTTTCCCACACAGTCGATCAGCCGGGACATTATTGCGCGGATGCACGATGCCGCCAAAGACGTGGAGATCCGACCGTACCACGGAGCACGAGTAGAATTATTAATCGGTCAGGACAATTGGGACCTAATCGTAACACGGGAACTGCGCGAGATAATAGGTACAGATTTGGCGGTTTCGCGCTCCCGTCTTGGCTGGACCGTGCATGGGTCCGCAAAATGCTCCTCACGCGCGGTATACAAAATAGATGTAAGCGAATACCAATGTACAGGGGAGGCTCTGACTTCTTTAGACGACTTAGTAAAGGGTTATTTCGCACTAGAATATACCGGAATAAAGGATAGCGTCGCGTGTAAAGGCGAGCAGGATCGCGCGTTGCGGATACTAGAGGAAACTAGTTCGCGTAAGGGAAAAATCTGGGAAACGGGCCTCTTATGGAAGGACGATCACGCGCCGAGCACGAACGGTGTGTCTACTGCGCGGAAAAGGTTAGAATTATTGGAACGAAGGTTAGATCGCGATCCCGAATATGCACGTTTATATTACCAGGAAATGCAGCGCTTTCTAGACCAGGGTTACGCTCAAAGGGTTGAGAACACGTTAGAGAGGGCTAGGACGTGGTATCTACCGCACTTCGGAGTGCGAAACGTGAACAAGCCAAATAAAGTTCGATTAGTTTTCGATGCCGCGGCAAAAACCGGAGGAATAAGTTTGAACGACCAGCTGATGTCAGGTCCGGACCTATTAAAATCATTGCCGGGAATATTAATTCGGTTTAGACAATACGCGGTCGCGGTGAAGGCGGACATTTCAGATATGTTCCTACGCGTGCAAATTCGGGAAAGCGATCGTGGTGCGCAAAGATTCCTATGGCGAGGAAAAGATAGGAATAGAGAACCGGACATTTACGAGATGTCGACGTTAATCTTTGGCGCCAAATCATCCCCGTGTAGCGCGATCTACGTCAAAGATAAAAATGCGAAAGACTGTAATGAAGCTCACCCGGAGGCAGTTAGAAGTATTATTAATGATAGCTATATGGACGATTTCTTATCGAGTCGAAGAACCGTGCGCGAAGCGGCAGAGCTCGTTCGGGATGTAATCGCGATAAACGCGCGAGCGAATTTCGCCATGCATGGTTGGGCGAGCAACAAGGCGGAGGTCTTGCGAAATTCCGTCGATCACGGGCAACGGTTAGAGCAGGGCGACATGCGGTTAGGCGACCGAGGGGGAGAGAGGGTCCTCGGTCTTTTCTGGGACACACAGACTGACGAACTCAAATTCAATGTCGAGTTAAAGAACATACCAAAAGAAATCCTGCTAGGCGAAAAGAAGCCCACCAAACGAGAGTTCTTACGCGTTATCATGTCGGTTTTCGATCCGCTCGGTATCCTCGCGCCGTTCACGTTAAAGTCAAAAATCATCATGCAGGAAATATGGCGAAGCGGTATAAATTGGGATGACCCACTACGGGAGGAAGATTTTATCCGTTGGCGCAAGTGGGTGTCCATGATAGACAGGGTAAAAGAATGCCGGATGCCGAGGTGTTACGGGGTAACGGAATCGCGGGAGTCAGAAGCGCAACTCCACGTGTTTTGCGACGCGAGCTTGACGGCTTACGCGGCGGTAGCCTATCTGCGGTTCGAAAACGAAAATGAGTCTGAATCCGCGCACGTTTCCTTGATCATGGCCAAAAGTAGAGTCGCGCCGTTAAAACCGTTGACAATACCGCGATTAGAGTTACAGGCGGCCCTGATGGGGACAAGACTCGCGACGTTCGTAGAAAAGGAGCTAGACATTAAAATTAGTAGACGAGTTTTTTGGTCAGATTCGACTACCGTGATTTCATGGATCAGATCGGAGCCGCGGACGCGTCAAGTATTCGTAGCGAACCGTTTAGGAGAGATCGGAGAAAACACGCGGACAACGGAGTGGCGATGGGTTCCGACCGGTCAAAATCCCGCGGACGACGCGACGCGCTTCGAAAATAGCTCCGAATTTATAAGCCCGCGATGGTTTGAAGGCCCGGAATTTTTGCGACGTCCGGAATCCGAATGGCCGATAGAAAAAACGTTGACCGCAAAAGAGAAGGCGACAATCGACGGATTGGAGCAGCGGAAAGCGTGCGTCTACGTGGCGGCGACGGTAAAAGCAGAATTTTCGCTACCGATAAGATTGATGGGTTGGCGCGGTCTTCTCGTCATCGCGCGACGAGTACACGCGATCGTCGGTCGTTGGAAGGGGAAGAACACCGTGAAAGAACCGTTGGAAATAGTTCAGATAGGGGAACAATATTGGTACCGCGTTATCCAGGAAGAATATTTCGGAGCTGAGATAGTTGCGTTGAGAAACGGCCGTAATATCAACAAGGGAAGTAAAATCGCCGGTTTAAGTCCATACGTAGACGAACAGGGAATTTTGAGGGCAAACGGGCGCGTAACGGCAACGGGACTTGAGGGCTTTGACAACCGACCAATCATACTTGAGGGTCGACACCCCGCGACAAAATTACTAATTGCAGAATATCATCGGAAGTTCTATCACGCGAGTAGCGACGCGGTAGTCAACGAATTAAGGCAAAAATACCATATAATCGGTCTTCGACGCGTTTTACGTTCGCTCATAAGTAGGTGTATTGTATGTCGTATACGGCGAGGCAGGCCACAGAACCCGCTGATGTCCGCGCTACCGGTCGGGCGTGTAGCTTTTCGGCAAAGACCCTTTACACACTGTGGGGTCGACTATTTCGGACCATTGATGGTAAAAATCGGGCGGCGAAGAGAGAAACGTTGGGGAGTGTTGTTTACGTGTCTCACGACAAGGGCCATCCACTTAGAGATCGCGCATTCGCTAAATGCTAGTTCGGCCATAATGGCATTACAAAGACTCGCGGCGCGAAGAGGCACACCGCAGGTGGTCTACAGCGACAATGGGACGAACTTTCGGGGCGCGGATAAGGAGCTGAAAGACGCGACCGCGAGTATGGACCGAGCTAAGATCGAGGAATACGCATTGTCAAAACGCGTGAAATGGGTTTTCAACCCCCCTGACGCACCGCATATGGGTGGGGCGTGGGAACGATTGATTAGGTCGGTAAAAACCGCGTTAAACGTGATTTTAAGGGAACAAGCACCCTCCGAAGAAGTTCTTTCTACGCTCTTTGCCGAAGCCGAACATTCGGTAAACTCGCGGCCGCTCACGCACGTGTCGTTAGACCCTCGCGATAAAGAGGCACTGACGCCAAATCATTTCCTGATAGGATCGTCCTCGGGTGAGATTCAGCTAGGTAGATATGACCTCCAAAATGTATGTTTGCGAAGACAGTGGCGAACGGCGCAGAGTTTCGCGGAGGCGTTTTGGAAACGATGGTTGCGCGAATATTTACCTACGCTCGTACCGCGAAAGAAATGGACCGAAAGGGAAAATCCCTTAGAAGTAGGCGATATAGTGTTGATCGTAGATTTACAAGCACCGCGAAATAGTTGGCGAAAAGGGACCGTTACACGAGTATTTCCCGGTGTAGATAAAGAAGTCAGAGTGGCCGAGGTGCGCACACGAACGGGTGATTTTATACGTCCGGCACGAAAACTAATAAAACTACTAGGAATAAATGAGGTACAAAATTAAATGAATTTTGTACGAGGGGGAGGATTGTTACGGATAGAACTGGCCAATTGAGGCATTTCAGAGCATGGGATGAGAATTTAAAGATAAACATAAGATTGAATGAATTTAGCGGGGTTTTCGGGGACGACTGGTCAAAAGCAGCAGGCATGGCGAGTTTCCATGCCTCGAAGCCCTACGTGCACGGGGAAACCTGTGGCCGTATTCGTCGAACACCATGAGTGTCTCGGCATGAAAAACACCATCGTAGCACCGGGGGTAACCAATCCGCCCGGGAGTGGTGGTGCTCACCAAAACACCGAGGGCCACTCCGCTCGGGAGAGGTGAGAACCCGGGCGGGGGCGAGCTTGCTTGCCCTGCGCTCCGGCTAGCTGTCTGCGGGATCGGTCGCACTCGAAGACGATAGATAATTAATTTTTCTAAGAAATGTACACGTGCGTGGTGCACGTGGCAATGGCACGTGGCAAAAGTGGCACGTGGCACATGCTCTGAAATTCCGAGAAAAATGCCAATTAAAAGTATTTGATCCACCGCGAAATGCCGGCGAACCCAGGTGCGTACTTCGGCAGAAAAGAAAGACACTCCTCGGCGACGTCTCCTGATGCGTAATTTTCGAGAAACGAGTACAAAGGCGCGGACCGCTCCGTTTGACGGCGGGTACCGGCAAGTGCCGGCGCGACATCGGTATCGGTGCGCGGCGTGGCGGCGCGGCGGCTCGGCCGCAAAGGGCGGGCGGCATCGCAAGGATCGGTTGTAGAGGGATGACCGCGAAGCCAAGGTCGACGGAGGGCACGTGGCAGATTTCGAAGAAATCGGGTGGTTGCTAGGAGACGTCGTAGGGGAGTGAAACGTATAAAATAGGCGAGGGCACCGGGCCCGCACTTCACTTCACTTCGATTCATTCTCTTATATTTGTTGCTACGCGCTTCTTTCTTTATATTTGTTGTTACGAGGCTTCACTTATAACTTGTCACTACGGGACATACTTGTTGTCATTACGGACTTTACTTTATATTTTGCAAAGACTTTCGTTGCGGGATCAAGTATTTCGGCTTTGATTGTAATATTGATGTCACTCGCAGACTAAATTATAATACGTGTGTTATATAATAATTGAAATAAACTGTGCGTATTCACCGTCGGAAAAATTGAGTTGTTCTGATACAGTCTGATTGTGTCAACTCTCAACGGTGTAGCTCAGCGTGCGCAGAGCTGCAGCGTGCTCGAAAAGATAGAAATCGTTCCGAGGCCGCTATAGATCTCAATTGGGTAGGCATCTCCTGCTATGAATGTCCCGCGTGCACGGGAAAAGGAAGATGTCCCGGGCCGCTAAGCTACCGGCGAACGCGGTAGAGTTGATTTTTTAATACGCGATAAATACGCGTAAGTAGCGAGGTTCCGCGTCTGTGAATGACGAAGCATTCTGAACCTTATCAGTAATGTTCGTCACCAATCGAAGCTCCGGTATCACGATATCGCTCCGTCGGGTCTGCGACTGCGGACAGGTGCTCTTTCCTTCCTCAGCGACCGAGCAAGTGATTTATAAGACGCTTAGTTTACATTACACCTCAGAATAAAACTGGTTACATTTCTACAATTTTTGTACTAATTATTTACGCCACAAATATCCTGCACACCTAACAAGTATTATTTGAATGTGCTATGATGCCTCCGGTATATTATGAGTAAAGTATAGTATTAACTTATTTTCTTCCTGTCATTTTTACGGAACCTGCAGTTGTTGATTCTGTGGAATCTATAGCAATCAATTCTGCCATTATAATCGTAACAGTCTGATTGTGTCAACTCTCTACGGTGTAGCTCAGCGTGCGCAGAGCTGCAGCGTGCTCGAAAAGATAGAAATCGTTCCGAGGCCGCTATAGATCTCAATTGGGTAGGCATCTCCTGCTATGAATGTCCCGCGTGCACGGGAAAAGGAAGATGTCCCGGGCCGCTAAGCTACCGGCGAACGCGGTAGAGTTGATTTTTTAATACGCGATAAATACGCGTAAGTAGCGAGGTTCCGCGTCTGTGAATGACGAAGCATTCTGAACCTTATCAGTAATGTTCGTCACCAATCGAAGCTCCGGTATCACGATATCGCTCCGTCGGGTCTGCGACTGCGGACAGGTGCTCTTTCTTTCCTCAGCGACCGAGCAAGTGATTTATAAGACGCTTAGTTTACATTACACCTCAGAATAAAACTGGTTACATTTCTACAATTTTTGTACTAATTATTTACGCCACAAATATCCTGCACACCTAACAAGTATTATTTGAATGTGCTATGATGCTTCGGGTATATTACGAGTAAAGTATAGTATTAACTTATTTTCTTGCTATCAATTTTACGGAACCTGCGGTTGTTGATTCTGTGAAATCTATAGCAATCAATTTTGCCATTATAATCGTAACAGTCTGATTGTGTCAACTCTCAACGGTGTAGCTCAGCGTGCGCAGAGCTGCAGCGTGCTCGAAAAGATAGAAATCGTTCCGAGGCCGCTATAGATCTCAATTGGGTAGGCATCTCCTGCTATGAATGTCCCGCGTGCACGGGAAAAGGAAGATGTCGCGGGCCGCTAAGCTACCGGCGAACGCGGTAGAGTTGATTTTTTAATACGCGATAAATACGCGTAAGTAGCGAGGTTCCGCGTCTGTGAATGACGAAGCATTCTGAACCTTATCAGTAATGTTCGTCACCAATCGAAGCTCCGGTATCACGATATCGCTCCGTCGGGTCTGCGACTGCGGACAGGTGCTCTTTCTTTCCTCAGCGACTGAGCAAGTAATTTATAAGACGCTTAGTTTACATTACACCTCAGAATAAAACTGGTTACATTTCTACAATTTTTGTACTAATTATTTACGCCACAAATATCCTGCACACCTAACAAGTATTATTTGAATGTGCTATGATGCCTCCGGTATATTATGAGTAAAGTATAGTATTAACTTATTTTCTTCCTGTCATTTTTACGGAACCTGCAGTTGTTGATTCTGTGGAATCTATAGCAATCAATTCTGCCATTATAATCGTAACAGTCTGATTGTGTCAACTCTCTACGGTGTAGCTCAGCGTGCGCAGAGCTGCAGCGTACTCGAAAAGATAGAAATCGTTCCGAGGCCGCTATAGATCTCAATTGGGTAGGCATCTCCTGGTATGAACGTCCAGCGTGCACGGGAAAACGAAGTTGCCCCGGGCCGCTAAGCTACCGGCGAACCCGGTAGAGTTGATTTTTTAATACGCGATAAATACGCGTAAGTAGCGAGGTTCCGCGTCTGCGAACCATGAAGCATACTCGGACGATACCAATAATGTTCGTCACCAATCGAAGCTCCGGTATCACGATATCGCTCCGTCGGGTCTGCGACTGCGGACAGGTGCTCTTTCTTTCCTCAGCGACCGAGCAAGTGATTTATAAGACGCTTAGTTTACATTACACCTCAGAATAAAACTGGTTACATTTCTACAATTTTTGTACTAATTATTTACGCCACAAATATCCTGCACACCTAACAAGTATTATTTGAATGTGCTATGATGCTTCGGGTATATTACGAGTAAAGTATAGTATTAACTTATTTTCTTGCTATCAATTTTACGGAACCTGCGGTTGTTGATTCTGTGAAATCTATAGCAATCAATTTTGCCATTATAATCGTAACAGTCTGATTGTGTCAACTCTCAACGGTGTAGCTCAGCGTGCGCAGAGCTGCAGCGTGCTCGAAAAGATAGAAATCGTTCCGAGGCCGCTATAGATCTCAATTGGGTAGGCATCTCCTGCTATGAATGTCCCGCGTGCACGGGAAAAGGAAGATGTCGCGGGCCGCTAAGCTACCGGCGAACGCGGTAGAGTTGATTTTTTAATACGCGATAAATACGCGTAAGTAGCGAGGTTCCGCGTCTGTGAATGACGAAGCATTCTGAACCTTATCAGTAATGTTCGTCACCAATCGAAGCTCCGGTATCACGATATCGCTCCGTCGGGTCTGCGACTGCGGACAGGTGCTCTTTCTTTCCTCAGCGACCGAGCAAGTGATTTATAAGACGCTTAGTTTACATTACACCTCAGAATAAAACTGGTTACATTTCTACAATTTTTGTATTAATTATTTACGCCTCAAAAATCCTGCACACCTAACAAGTATTATTTGAACATGCTATGATGCTTCGGGTATATTACGAGTAAAGTATAGTATTAACTTATTTTCTTGCTGCCAATTTCACGGAATCTGCAGTTGTTGATTCTGTGAAATTTATGGCAAACAAAGAAGTGAATACTATAATTTACTTGTAATGTACCCGAAGTACCATGGCATATTCAAATAATACTTAAGTTCTCACCGGTCAGTTGACGTAAACAAGATGAGCCTAAAGAATAGCGCAGTTTAGTGATCAGTAGGAGTATCAAAACAGGAGCAAATAGGCGCGTGGGAGTTCGTTAAATTAGAAAGTTTTTTTTCAACAATTTTGTTACGCACGAAATCGCTTCGTTTACATTTTTAGAAAAAAGCTTTATTTATCATCTCACACAATATTATAATATTACAGGTTATTGTTACAGTAATGTTAGTCAAACGATCACAAATTAATGAATCAGTTTATCTGAGTCCGCACAATAATCGATGGTCCGTTTGCGTTGACTGGCTCTGTTTTTAATCTGACTCGTAATATGATCTGACTAGGTTCAGTAGGTTGTAATTACCCATCGCTAAAGTTATATCTGCGACTTATTAACGGTAACATTTTCATGCACGACTGAGTGTGCGAATCAGCTCCGTGCGCCAGTATGAATATACAGAAAGCTGGGAGTGAAGAATCTTTCATTTTAAAATCTCACTTAATTTATTTAGAACTGTTGAATTACTGTCTGAGTATGTTCAGTGTAGTTTTTAATAGTGGCGACAATATTGAACACGGAAATGCTGTTTGCAATGTGTATTACGCGGGTCCGAAGATTTGAATTGTGTGTTCAGAAAGAAGAATTAGGATTTCAGTGGCAATGTGGCATACGGCATACATTGCAGCTACATTGGTTACATTGCGCCTATGTTGCTATACTTTCCGCTCAGGCGGTAGGACTTGAGTACTTCATGTACGCGTGATGCGGAGCTGCGCCGCGAAGGTAGCTTAAAACCTCTTCTTCCAGTTCCTCTCTGGTTCTGAAATGCGCCCCACCCAGGTGTTTCTTCAATTCAGGGAAGAGATGATAGTCACTTGGGGCTATGTCTGGGCTGTAGGTTGGTTGTGTTACAGTATCCCATCCAAATTTTTTGATGAGGTCGATTGATATACGGGCGATGTGCGGACGAGTGTTGCTCTGATGGAAACGCACACCCTTCGTGAGCATGCTTCTCCTCTTGTTTTGAATCGCGCGGCAAAGGTTCTTCAACGTCTCACAGTAGCGGTCCGCATTGATTGTTGTACTGGTAGTCATGAATTCGCACAATCATAACCCTTTCCTATCCCAAAAGACGCTCGCCATTACTTTGCCGGCAGGCTGTGTTTGTCTGAACTTTCGCGTCTTTGGCGACTTTGGATGTTTCCACTGATAGGATTGTTGTTTCGTTTCCGTTGTCGTGAAGTAGAGCCAGGTCTCGCCCCCAATGATAATAGAGTCCAAGAATTTTTTACTGTCGATTTCATACACCTGAAGAAATTCGCTGGCCGCTTTAACACTTTGCCGTTTGTGGTCTTCTGTAAGCATTCTCGGGACCCACTTAGCACAAACCTTGGCATACTCTAAGTGGTCTGCCAAAATTTTGTCAATGCAGGTCTTGCTGACATCTCGCAGAGTTCCCGAACCGTCACCCTTCGATCTTTCGGCATTGTTTCTTCCATTCTTGCAATTGTTTCGTTCGAAACCTATGGCCGTGCAGAGCGCTGTTCGTCATGGACGCCTGTACGTCCGTCTTTGAATTCTCTGCACCATTTTCGCACATGTTGTACGCTCATTCACTTTTCTCCGTTGACTTCGTATAATTGGCGATTAATGTCCACCGCTGCAGTGTTCTTTGCACACGAAAAACGAATCGCAGCGCGTAATTCCCACCTAGCTGGAGAAGCGAGTGGGAGCTCCATCTCTAGCGGCTGCCATGCCGAAATCGAGCGTCGCAGACAGTTCGTCGCGACGGGGATTAGAAGAACGAGAACCAAGTTACACGTCAGTGTTGCCGGATCCCGCATAACAGCGTTCCACGCAACTGCAGCACCTTGAGAACCTTATTTTACGGACAACCTTCGTAGTAAAAAGACAACCGAAATTGCAAAGAAATATTCCTGTTATGAATTAGAAGTATTAGCGGTGATAAAAGCATTAGAAAGACTGCGTGTTTACCTTTTAGGTATTAAATTTAAAATTATAGCTATTTGTCAGGCATTTGAAGAAACGATGAGTAAAAGGGACATTACAACGAAAATAGTGAGATGGCCGTTATTACTTCAAGAATATGATTATAAAATCAAACATAGGCCGGGTGTTAAAATGTAAATGCGTTAAGTCGCTATCCAGTTATGTGTGTTCAAATTTGCGATATTGCGGCTCGGACTGCTACTGTGAGACGTTGATGAACTTTTGCCGCGCGCTTCAAAATAAGATCGATTATTCGAAATCGTTCGACTAACATTTCTGTAACAATAACCAATAACATTGTAATATTGTCCGGGATAAGAAATAAGGTTTTTTTTTAAAAATGTAAATGGAGCGATTTCGTGCATAACAAAATTGGTGAGAAAAAACTTTATTTCTTATTCGGCACAATATTACAATGTTATTGGTTATTGTTACAGAAATGTTAGTCGAACGCTCTCGAATGAATGAATCACGATATCTGACTCGTAACAGAATAATCGATGATCCGACCGTGTTGACTGGCTCTGTTTTTGATCTGGCTCGCAATATGATCTGATTTTGATCTAGTTCTAACTCTCGCACGCCTACCTGCTTCTCTTTTGATACTCCTACTTATCTCTAAACTGCCCTACTCTTTTGGCTTATCTTGTTTACGTCATCTGACCAGTGAGAACTTAACACATTAAAGGCGGGAGTCGTAGTATTACGATTTACCTCGACTGTAACTTAAAGGCGGGAGTCGTATTAGTACGGTTTGCAACCACATTGCGCAATCATGTGCCACTTCACATTTGTATTTAGTATGTTTTGTTATTGCCGTACTACCTAGCATGCTTTCGTCAAGATCCCCCGCCTTTAATGTGTTAAGTATTATTTGAATATGCCATGGTATTTCGGGTACATTACGAGTAAATTATAGTATTCACTTCTTTGTTTGTTATAAATTTTACGGAATCAACAAGTGCAGATTCCGTAAAACTGACAGCAAAAAAGTAAGTTAATACTATAATTTATTCGTAATATATCCAAAGCATCATAGCATATTCAAATAAAACTTGTTAGGTGTACAGGATTTTGGAGGAGTAAATAATTAATACAAAAATTGTAGAAATGTAACCAATTTTATTCTGAGGTATAAGGAAAAATAAGTGTCTTATAAGTTACTCGCTCGGTCGCTGAGGAAAGAACGAACACCTGCTCCGCGGTCGCGGACCCGACGCGACGGAGCGATAACGCGATAACGGAGCTTCAACTGTTCACCAACATTACTAATAACGTCCGAAAATGCTTCGCCGTTCATAGACGAGGAGCCTCGCTACTTACACGTATTCCTAGCGAATTTTTGCATAGAATCGAACAGTCACTTATTAAAAAATCAACTCTGCCGGTTTCGCCGGTTGCTTAGCGGGCCCGGGTCGACTTCGTCTTCCTTTACACGCGTGAACCTTCATAGCAGTAGATGCCTACCCAATTGAGATCTATAGCGGCCTCGGAACGATTTCCATCTTTCCAAGCACGCTGCTGCTCTTCGCACGCTGGGCTACACCGTTCAGAGTTGACACAATCAGACTGTTACGATTATAATGGTAAAATAATTGCCTTTCATAGGTAATATTCCTGCGTCTATGATTACAATGTTTTGCGAATCGGTGCATCAACGCTTATAAAATAAACACATAAGAGCGGAAACGAATGCGCTCCTTCGCTTAGCGTTAAACAAACTTAACATTAACAAACATTATACATTAAACATTATAAATAAACTTCTCATTACAGTACATTAAACAACATAAACTAAATTTGCACTAAACATTAGGCTCGTACGAGGAAATCGAAATCTATGATACATTGCACAGGATAATGGTCAGATCCCATTGTATCGAGTCCCTGATCAGTTTTTACACTACCATTTAGAGCTGAGTTCGTAATAATTAAATCGATGTTGCTTGCTGGGTATTTCCGATTTTCGATATGTGACTTGTGCTTTGTATTATGTACCTCGCAGCTGAAATCCGTAATAAGCTGCCGAAGTTTATTACCACTGGCTGTCGTTTTTTCGCACTTCCACGATCGGTGGTGTGCATTAAAATCTCCTGCCAATACAAAATTACCACTACTATTCAGTTGTTCAAAGAAGTCGTTCCACTCTTGTGGATCAATGGAATTATTAGGCGGTCTGTAACAACCAACTATGAGAATATCATTCATTTCTCCAATCACTTTTATTACAATGAATTGTGAATGACGATCTTCGCAAGTAATTTCTGATATTCTTTCGTATTGCAGTCCGTTGCGTATCAAAATAGCAACACCGCCGCCTTTTTTTTTATTTTCCCGATCATTTCTGACTATTCTGAAACCTTCAATTTCGAATTCGCAGTCAGGTTTCAACCATGTTTCTGTTAAAATTACTATGTCATAGTCACGACTGAATTTTATAAAAGTATCCAGCTTTTTTTTGCCGCTTGCCGTTCGTTGGGACTTTATACTTCTGCAGTTCCATAGTGCTACCCGTAACTGACTTTGCTGCATGGTTACTTTAATTACATGTATAATATACCTCTTATATGTTCCATATAACGAAAAAAATTTAATTAAAGCAATATTACACAGCTCAAAAGAACTATGGCATAGAAACACTTTATGCCAAATTTGACTGATCCTAACTCCCTGAAACATCATTGCGGTATGCTCTTTTTTTTTTAATTAAAGCTTCAGATCAATTGGGTAGGCATCTACTACTATGAAAGTCTACGCGTGCACGGGAAGACGCAGTTGACCCGGGACCGCTAAGCTACCGGCGAACCCGCCAGAGTTGATTTTTTAATACGCGATAAATACGCGTAAGTAGCGAGGTTCCGCGTCTGCGAACCATGAAGCATTCTCGGACGATACCAATAATGTTCGTCACCAATCGAAGCTACGGTATCGCGATATCGCTCCGTCGGGTCCGCGACTACGGAACAGGTGTTCGTTCTTTCCACAGCGACTGAGCAAGTAATTTATAAGACGCTTAGTATACATTATACCTCCGAATAAAACTGACTAAATTTCTACAATTTTTGTATTAATCATTTACGCCCAAAACATCCTGCACACCTAACAAGTATTATTTGAATGTGCTATGATGCCTCGGGTATATTACGAGTAAAGTATAGTATTAACTTATTTTCTTCCTGTCAATTTTACGGAACCTGCAGTTGTTGATTCTGTGGAATCTATAACAATCAATTTTGCCATTATAATCGTAACAGTCTGATTGTGTCAACTCTCAACGGTGTAGCTCAGCGTGCGCAGCGCTGCAGCGTGCTCGAAAAGATAGAAATCGTTCCGAGGCCGCTATAGATCTCAATTGGGTAGGCATCTCCTGCTATGAATGTCCCGCGTGCACGGGAAAAGGAAGATGTCCCGGGCCGCTAAGCTACCGGCGAACCCGGCACAGTTGATTTTTTAATACGCGATAAATACGCGTAAGTAGCGAGGTTCCGCGTCTGTGAATCACGAAGCATTCTGGGACGATACCAATAATGTTCGTCACCAATCGAAGCTCCGGTATCGCGATATCGCTCCGTCGGGTGTGCGACTGCGGAACAGGTGTTCGTTCTTTCCTCAGCGACTGAGCAAGTAATTTATAAGACGCTTAGTATACATTACACCTCAGAATAAAACTGGTTACATTTCTACAATTTTTGTATTAATTATTTACGCCACAAATATCCTGCACACCTAACAAGTATTATTTGAATGTGCTATGATGCTTCGGGTATATTACGAGTAAATTATAGTATTAACTTATTTTCTTGCTATCAATTTTACGGAACCTGCAGTTGTTGATTCTGTGGAATCTATAGCAATCAATTTTGCCATTATAATCGTAGCAGTCTGATTGTGTCAACTCTCAACGGTGTAGCTCAGCGTGCGCAGCGCTGCAGCGTGCTCGAAAAGATAGAAATCGTTCCGAGGCCGCTATAGATCTCAATTGGGTAGGCATCTCCTGCTATGAACGTCCAGCGTGCACGGGAAAACGAAGTTGTCCCGGGCCGCTAAGCTACCGGCGAACCCGGTAGAGTTGATTTTTTAATACGCGATAAATACGCGTAAGTAGCGAGGTTCCGGTTCTGTGTATCACGAAGCATTCTGGGACGATACCAATAATGTTCGTCACCAATCGAAGCTCCGGTATCGCGATTTCGCTCCGTCGGGTTCGCGACTGCGGAACAGGTGTTCGTTCTTTCCTCAGCGACTGAGCAAGTAATTTATAAGACGCTTAGTATACATTACACCTCAGAATAAAACTGGTTACATTTCTACAATTTTTGTATTAATTATTTACGCCACAAATATCCTGCACACCTAACAAGTATTATTTGAATGTGCTATGATGCTTCGGGTATATTACGAGTAAATTATAGTATTAACTTATTTTCTTGCTATCAATTTTACGGAACCTGCAGTTGTTGATTCTGTGGAATCTATAGCAATCAATTTTGCCATTATAATCGTAGCAGTCCGATTGTGTCAACTCTCAACGGTGTAGCTCAGCGTGCGCAGCGCTGCAGCGTGCTCGAAAAGATAGAAATCGTTCCGAGGCCGCTATAGATCTCAATTGGGTAGGCATCTCCTGCTATGAACGTCCAGCGTGCACGGGAAAACGAAGTTGTCCCGGGCCGCTAAGCTACCGGCGAACCCGGTAGAGTTGATTTTTTAATACGCGATAAATACGCGTAAGTAGCGAGGTTCCGCGTCTGCGAACCATGAAGCATACTCGGGCGATACCAATAATGTTCGTCACCAATAAAAGCTACGGTATCGCGATATCGCTCCGTCGGGTCCGTGACTGCGGACAGGTGCTCTTTCTTTCCTCAGCGACCGAGCAAGTGATTTATAAGACGCTTAGTTTACATTACACCTCAGAATAAAACTGGTTACATTTCTACAATTTTTGTATTAATCATTTACGCCCAAAACATCCTGCACACCTCACAAGTATTATTTGAATGTGCTATGATGCCTCGAGTATATTACGAGTAAAGTATAGTATTAACTTATTTTCTTCCTGTCAATTTTACGGAACCTGCAGTTGTTGATTCTGTGGAATCTATAGCAATCAATTTTGCCATTATAATCGTAACAGTCTGATTGTGTCAACTCTCAACGGTGTAGCTCAGCGTGCGCAGAGCTGCAGCGTTCTCGAAAAGATAGAAACCGTTCCGAGGCCGCTATAGATCTCAATTGGGTAGGCATCTCCTGCTATGAATGTCCAGCGTGCACGGGAAAACGAAGTTGCCCCAGGCCGCTAAGCTACCGGCGAACCCGGCAGAGTTGATTTTTTAATACGCGATAAATACGCGTAAGTAGCGAGGTTCCGCGTCTGTGAATGACGAAGCATTCTGAACCTTATCAGTAATGTTCGTCACCAATCGAAGCTCCGGTATCACGATATCGCTCCGTCGGGTCTGCGACTGCGGACAGGTGCTCTTTCTTTCCTCAGCGACCGAGCAAGTGATTTATAAGACGCTTAGTTTACATTACACCTCAGAATAAAACTGGTTACATTTCTACAATTTTTGTATTAATTATTTACGCCTCAAAAATCCTGCACACCTAACAAGTATTATTTGAATATGCTATGATGCTTTGAGTATATTGCGAGTAAATTATAGTATTAACTTATTTTTTTGCTGCCAATTTTACGGAATCTGCAGTTGTTGATTCTGTAAAATTTATGGCAAACAAAGAAGTGAATACTATAATTTACTTGTAATGTACCCGAAGTACCATGGCATATTCAAATAATACTTAAGTTCTCACCGGTCAGATGACGTAAACAAGATGAGCCTAAAGAATAGCGCAGTTTAGTCATAAGTAGGGGTATCAAAACAGGAGCAAATAGGCGCGTGGGAGTTCGTTAAATTAGAAAGTTTTTTTTCAACAATTTTGTTACGCACGAAATCGCTTCGTTTACATTTTTAGAAAAAAGCTTTATTTATCATCTCACACAATATTATAATATTACAGGTTATTGTTACAGTTATAACACCGGTGGGCTCGCGGTGAGCCCGCGGTCGCCGGGAATCGCACAGTCGCTAGGTCCGGGTCGGTTTCCGCTATACAACTGTCGCTGGGTAGGGTAGGAAGAGTAGGAGCGGAGTTCCACACGTTGCCGGTTATAGGTCGGAACGGCTGCCGATACCACACGCCGTCCTCCCCTGGCAGGAGACCGTGAGCCCAAGGACACTCTGCCGATAACGCACGGGTGTCTTCTTGGCGGTCGGGACGTCCCCGTTTCGTAGCGTTGCCACGACGACAGGACCGGGAGATACAGGGGATACCGGCGGACTGTAGGCTGCGGATAACACACTCCGTACGTCCACCCCCTGTCGGAGGAATTAGGGTTACAGCCAAAAATCGTCGGAGAGCTATGTTCGGCGTCGGTTTGCTCGCTCGGATCGGTGCGCTCGCTAAGACGGTACCGGACGCTCTCCGGTAGTTCGGTATCTCGCGCCGACTTATATACGCGATTGGTAACCGGTTATGCCGCGAGAAACCGCGACTCGCGGTTCTCGCCACCTATCGGCGGCGCGAGTAGTTCGCGCCTCAGTTATCGCGTTACATCACCCCCTCCCCTTATCAGGCGCGAACTACGCGGTAACGAGAGGGCTAGTTACTATGGACGGTCGGTTGGGGGGAGAATCTACAGTCTTTAGTTGTTAGACTCTATACGGTCTGTCAGATGGACAGCAAATTCCGGCCACGTGGGTAGGGAAAACACAAGCTGCGAATCAGAACCCGACGCGGCTTCGCAGGTTCACGGTGGGTCCCTACCTATTAACACGGTGGGATCATACAAACTAACACGGTGGGATCTTACAAACTAACACGGTGGGTAGTGTTTTTAATCCGTTGGACAATGTTTTTAGCACGGTGGGGTCTTACAAACTAACACGGTGGGATCTTACAAACTAACGCGGGGTGACCTTACATGCTAACGCGGTGAGAGCATACTAATGTATTGTTTTACCTCGGTGGGAACTTACATACTAACGCAATACGGCGGGGTCTTATAAACTAACGCAATGTCTTTACGCGGTGTAATGTTTTCAGCACGGTGCGGACTTACTAACGCGAAAAAATGTTTTTGATACGGTGGGCTTCCGACCGGGAGGGCAATGTTTTTACGGTGGATGTGTTCTTAACCTAACGCGCACGCAATGTTCTGGAAACGTGACGCGTTTTACGCAACGTGTCGCAATATGCACTTATTTTATCGCGGTTTGGTTGCCGTCTTTTCGCGCACTTATTTTAACGCGGTTTGGTTGCCGTCCTTTCGTGCACTTATTTTAACGCGGTTTGGTTGCCGTCCTTTCGTGCACTTATTTTAACGCGGTTTGGTTGCCGTCCTTATCCTAACACTTAATACTTAATGCGGTATGGTGGCCGTCCATCAATTATACTATTATTGCGTCTTTTCGCGCACTTATTCTCACACACTATCGCTCGAGTCACTTAGGTCCAGCGTGCGGTGAAATACCCGTAAGTCGACCGGGTCCTCCTCA
This sequence comes from Megachile rotundata, assembly GCF_050947335.1. Classification (NCBI taxonomy): domain Eukaryota; kingdom Metazoa; phylum Arthropoda; class Insecta; order Hymenoptera; family Megachilidae; genus Megachile; species Megachile rotundata. Next base: position 4,588,811 of record NC_134991.1, on the reverse strand, counting down.
GGATGGATGAGCCTGGGCGGCGATCCTCCAACTGCGGCGGGGGCTGGTCCTGGTGCTGGTGTCCGTTCCGGTGCGGGTGCCGGTGCTGGTTCCGGGGCCGTAGTTCGAATGCGGATCCTTCGGGCATTGACCCTTTTTATAGAAAGGGTCACGCCGTTCGGGAGTGTTTGTTTTACGGGCCTGCGCTCTGTCAGGCGAGGCAGGTCCAAAAAAATTTCTCCCTCGGCTCCGTGGCCCTCTTCGGTGGTGACCACTGCCGTTGGTCGGGGTGCTTGTCGTACTGCCTCGGTTTGCACGGCTCGTTCTTCTACCGTTCGGCTTCTCGTCTGTGTATCCTGGGTAGTCAGTCGTTGTCTCTCCGTTTGGATTCCCCGGTTGATGCGAAGGGGCCGATGCGTTGCTCCGATGTCCCCGGGAGCAGGTTTCCCGGCTTTCCTGGTCCGTTGTTCCGTCGGTGGCTGCGGGTCTGTTTGTACGCCTCGGCTGAGGTGCGTAGGACGGTGAGTCGCCTCTGCCCTGACCTGGGCGGTCGGGGTGGGCTGTCGTCTTCCGGCAGGTTGCCGCTTTCCGCTGGGCTGTTCGGTTGTTGCCGCTGACCGCTTCCGGGTTGGTGGTTTTTCCCCGGTCTGACCTGTGCGGGGAGCTCGTGGAGGGTGGCACAGTACCTGTGCTGTGCCGGGGGCTTCTCCTGGACCAAGGTCTGGTAACCCTACTGGGGGTTGCCTTGTCGCCGTGCTCGGCGGCGGTGGTGGTGGCGCAGGTGCCGGACACCCGGTTGCTGGTCTCAACGGCCCGGCCGTGGTGGTTACCACTGACAAATCTGCCCCGATTGCCGGCTTGCGGGCGGGTGGCCGTATCTTGGGCGGCGGCCCCCTGCGGGTTGGTGTCGCGGTCGTAACCCGGATCGGCCATAGTCCGACCTGGACATCTCGAATCCTGGGCTTCGCTTCGGGAGGGCGATGGTCCTGGGTGTTCTTTCCCAGAGGCACTGGGTCGTCGGCTGGTTGATGGCGCTTCATCGTGCTCCAGTAGCTCGTTGAAGACTGATCCCTGATCGCTTGTCGGCCCGTCTTTTATAGCGTCGTGCGCGGCGGTGGGGCAAGGTTTGAGGTCTTGTATATGCGCGCGCCTCGGGCGGCCGCGCGGCCCCTGGAGCAGGACTACCGTAGGCCCAAGAAATTTCGTAACCCGGTATGGTCCAGCGTATTTAGGGGCGAGTTTGGCGTTGAACCCCTTCTCGGCCGAGGAGAGCGGGTAGATCCGCTGCATGACCATGTCCCCGACGCTGGGCACGGAGTCTCTTCGATGACGGTTGTAGTACTTACTTTGGCGGACGTAAGACTCCGCCAAAGCTCTCCGTGCTAGCGTCCTTGCGTGTTTTAGCTGATCGAGACCTTCTTGCCGGGACTGGACTGCAGTTGCCGGATAGGTGGCCGGGTCTTCTGGGGCACGGAGCTCTCTCCCGTAGTTTAGAAATGCGGGAGTGTATCCCGTAGAGTCATGCCGGGCCGTGTTGTAGGCAAAGCCTATTTCGGCGATCCATTGGTCCCATGTGCGGTGATCTTCTCTCGCGTATTGTGAGATCATGGTTTTGATCACACGGTTGGTCCTCTCCACGGGGTTACACTGGGGAGTGTAGGGCGGTGTTTTCCGGTGCTGGATGCCACTCGCCTGCAGCAGAGTCGCGAACTCCCGGCTCTCAAACTGACGGCCATTGTCGGTGATTATACAGCGTGGGCAGCCATGTCGCAGCAAGACCTTTTCCCGTACCGCTCGGGTGACGGCTGGTGCGGTGGCCTGGCGGAGGGGGTGGAGTTCCACCCACTTCGAGAATTTGTCTTGCATCACGAGCAGCACGGTGTGACCCTTTTTGGAGCGGGGAAGTGGTCCCACTAGATCAATCGAGACTACTGCCCATGGATTCTCGGCTGGAGTGGTCTTCATCTTTCCCGCTGGAGCCTTCTGCAGCGCCTTGTATTCTTGGCAGCTTTTGCAGTTTCGTACGTAGCGGGCGGCGTCCCGGAACATACCCGGCCAGTAGTATCTCTGGGCCAAGCGAGCGATGGTTTTGCTTATCCCCAGGTGTCCGGCCGTGGGTGCGTCATGGTTAGCCCTGAGGACGGCTTCTCGGTTGGTCTTGGGGACGCACAGCTTCCAATCCTGGTCCGGGTGAAGACCGGTGTGCTCCGGGAAGTATCGATATAGGTGCTCGTCCTGCCATCGGTACTCCGGGTGCTGTTCCGGGTCGTCTCGTACGGCTTGGCTGGTTCGGTTGTACCAGGAGTCGGGAGGAGTGCCCTCGACAGCGTCCACTTCTTCGGGTTGGTCGGTGGTCTGTTCCTCAGGTTGACGTGACAGAGCGTCGGCCACGATATTGCTTTCTCCTCGCCGGTACTGTATTTCGAAGTCGAAATGTTGTAGCTCCAAACTCCACCGCGCCAGTCGTCCAGAAGGACTCTCGATCGCCTGTAGCCACTTCAGCGCCTGGTGGTCGGTGAGTACAGTAAACCGGTAGCCCTCCAGGTAGGGCCGCATTTTCCGGATTCCCCAGACTACTGCCAAACACTCCTTCTCGGTGACCGAGTAGTTTCGCTCAGCCTTATTCAGCGTGCGGCTTGCGAAAGCGATGACTCGTTCCTCGCCATCATGGTCCTGGGTCAAGACTGCTCCTAGCCCTTGGTTGCTCGCGTCGGTCTGTAGCACGAACGGGCGCTCGAAGTCAGGACACGCCAATACTGGCGCCGTGGCGAGTTGGTGCCGAAGTTCCTGGAATGCTGCCTCCTCCTCGGCTGTCCAGGTCCACCGTTGACGTTTCTTCAGCAGTCGGTTGAGCGGTGCCGTCAGATCGGCAAACCGAGAAATGAATCTTCGATACCAGGAGACCGCTCCCAGGAATCGCCGTAGTTCTTTGACATTGGCGGGGGCTGGAATCTCCCGGATGGCCTTTACCTTCCCCGGGTCGGTGTGAATCCCCTGGCCAGTGACTACGTGTCCCAGATAGGTCAGCTGGGTTTTCCCGAAGTGGCACTTTTCGGGGTTTGGCCGGAGGTTAGCCGCGCGGAGGCGCTTGAAGACCTCTCGGAGATTCGCCAGATGCTCCTCGAATGTCTTGCCCAGGACGATGATGTCGTCGAGGTAGGCGAAACTCCAGGGGGCCAACTTAGGCCCGATTACTTGGTCGAGTAGCCGCTGAAACGTCGCTGGAGCGGAGTGGAGGCCAAACGGCATCACCTTGAACTCGTACAGGCCCCGTCCCGGTACGGTGAAGGCGGTGAGTGGACGGCTTGTTGGCTCCAAGGGTACCTGCCAATACCCATCTGCGAGGTCGATGGTGGAGATGAATTTGGCCTCCCGCAGCTTCTCCAGGGTAGCCTGGACCTGGGGCAGCGGGTACGCATCCTTCTCCGTCCGGCGGTTGACTTGGCGGAAGTCTATGCAGAACCGGTACTTCCCACTCGGCTTGCGGACCAGCACTACTGGGGAACTCCACGGGCTCTGCGACGGCTGGATGATTCCGGCTGCCAACATCCTGTCCACCTCTTCGTCGATGATGGCCTGCATGGCGGGGTTCCGCGGCGTGTACCGGTGCTTGACCGGTTCGGCTCCCTCCTTGAGCCGTAGTCGGTGCTCGATCCAGGTGGTCGTGGGTTGCAGCTGGGCGAAGCGAGGCAGTTCTTCGGCTAACAGCTCCTGCAACCTTCGGCTCTGCTCCGGCGTACATCCCGTCGGTCCGGTGATCTCCAGAAGCTCTGGAGACTCGGGAAGGGTCCAGCGGTGGGTGCCGATTTGGACGGTAGTCCCCAGCTGTCCCAGGAGGTCTACCCCGACGATCATGACATAGTTCATGTCAGGCAGCACGGGGTAGCGACGTTCGAACTGCCGGCCGTCGATGGTGACGATGCTGTGGATCTGGCCGGCGGTGACAGCTGGGCTACCATCGGCGACTCGAACTTCCTGGGGCTCCTTATCCCAGTGGTCGCCGTGCCATTCGCAGTACGCCGCCAAGTCCTTTCGGAAATATGACCGGGTGGCCCCGGTGTCGACGAGGGCTTCGCCTTTGTATCCCCACACCTCAAAGGGGATGTAGATTCGTCTGTCCTCTTCTACCGGGTGGACGGGCGGGTGGGTGGAGGCGCGGGTCGGGCGACGCCTTGAACGTCGCCCCGCGCGGCGTTTCCCTGCTGGCTGTGGCAGGGGCAATTCCGGGTTTGGCGGCCTTCGGTCCCGCAATGGCTGCAGAACAACCTTCCTGGCTGGCGGCACTCGCTCCTGAGATGGCCTCGCTGGCCGCAACGCCAGCAGCAGGTCTCCCTGTTGTAGCGGGCTCCCCTGATCTCGGCCGCCTGGCTCCTCGGGGCGGCACGTGGCGGACGTGCGGCCAAGACCTCCTGCTCCAACTCCTCGAATTCCGTAATCATACGGAGTAGATCGTCCCGGGTGTGAAGGTCCGTGCGGCGGATGTACCGCCGGTACTCCGGTAGCAGGTTGCGGTAGGCGTGGGTCAACTGCTCTTCGTCGGTCAGGTTTCCATGACGCCGCATCATGGTCTCCAGGTCTGTCAGGTAGGCCTGGCCCGTCTCGCCGGGCTGCTGCTGTCGCCGGAAGATCCGGCTGTCCAACTGGTCCGTGAGGTGCTGCGGGCGGTATTCTCGCCGGAAGGCTCCTAGAAAGTCGGCCCATGTCCTCCACTTGTGTTGGTGGTTGTGGTCCCAGGCTAGGGCTGGTCCTCGCATCGCCACTGCCAGGCATTTGAGGAGGCTGTCCTCCTGGAGGCTAAAGGTGGCCCGCAGATGCTCGAGCCGGTCGACGAAGTCCTCGGCCCCCTTGCCGCCATCGAAGAAGATACCACTTTTGCGGAGCAGGTCCCAGAAGGCGAAGTCTACTGGTGGTCCAGTCCGGGCGGACGGTCCAGCTTCCTCGGGGTCCCCGCGCTTGGTCGCCATACTCCGTAGATGGTGGACGATCCTGGCCCGTAGAGTGTCGAGGGTGCCTGTGGAGTCTAGCTGGTTCTCTCCTGCAAACAGAATTAACTCTGCCTTCGTCCGGCGGTAGACCCACCCCACCGATGACATACACTGTATGTCCTATGCTCTCTCTCGCGGTTGAGAGTCCCTGTTCGGGCGCCAAATTATAACACCGGTGGGCTCGCGGTGAGCCCGCGGTCGCCGGGAATCGCACAGTCGCTAGGTCCGGGTCGGTTTCCGCTATACAACTGTCGCTGGGTAGGGTAGGAAGAGTAGGAGCGGAGTTCCACACGTTGCCGGTTATAGGTCGGAACGGCTGCCGATACCACACGCCGTCCTCCCCTGGCAGGAGACCGTGAGCCCAAGGACACTCTGCCGATAACGCACGGGTGTCTTCTTGGCGGTCGGGACGTCCCCGTTTCGTAGCGTTGCCACGACGACAGGACCGGGAGATACAGGGGATACCGGCGGACTGTAGGCTGCGGATAACACACTCCGTACGTCCACCCCCTGTCGGAGGAATTAGGGTTACAGCCAAAAATCGTCGGAGAGCTATGTTCGGCGTCGGTTTGCTCGCTCGGATCGGTGCGCTCGCTAAGACGGTACCGGACGCTCTCCGGTAGTTCGGTATCTCGCGCCGACTTATATACGCGATTGGTAACCGGTTATGCCGCGAGAAACCGCGACTCGCGGTTCTCGCCACCTATCGGCGGCGCGAGTAGTTCGCGCCTCAGTTATCGCGTTACACAGTAATGTTAGTCAAACGATCACGAATTAATGAATCAGTTTATCTGAGTCCGCACAATAATCGATGGTCCGTTTGCGTTGACTGGCTCTGTTTTTAATCTGACTCGCAATATGATCTGACTAGGTTCAGTAGGTTGTAATTACCCATCGCTAAAGTTATATCTGCGACTTATTAACGGTAACATTTTCATGCACGACTGAGTGTGCGAATCAGCTCCGCGCGCCAGTATGAATATACAGAAAGCTGGGGGTGAAGAATCTTTTATTTTAAAATCTCACTTAATTTATTTAGAACTGTTGAAATACTGTCTGAGTATGTTCAGTGTAGTTTTTAATAGTGGCGACAATATTGAACATGGAAATGCTGTTTGCAATGTGTATTACGCGGGTCCGAAGATTTGAATTGTGTGTTCAGAAAGAAGAATTAGGATTTCAGTGGCAATGTGGCATACGGCATACATTGCAGCTACATTGGTTACATTGCGCCTATGTTGCTATACTTTCCGCTCAGGCGGTAGGACTTGAGTACTTCATGTACGCGTGATGCGGAGCTGCGCCGCGAAGGCAGCTTAAAACCTCTTCTTCCAGCTCCTCTCTGGTTCTGAAATGCGCCCCACCCAGGTGTTTCTTCAATTCAGGGAAGAGATGATAGTCACTTGGGGCTATGTCTGGGCTGTAGGTTGGTTGTGTTACAGTATCCCATCCAAATTTTTTGATGAGGTCGATTGATATACGGGCGATGTGCGGACGAGTGTTGCTCTGATGGAAACGCACACCCTTCGTGAGCATGCTTCTCCTCTTGTTTTGAATCGCGCGGCAAAGGTTCTTCAACGTCTCACAGTAGCGGTCCGCATTGATTGTTGTACTGGTAGTCATGAATTCGCACAATCATAACCCTTTCCTATCCCAAAAGACGCTCGCCATTACTTTGCCGGCAGGCTGTGTTTGTCTGAACTTTCGCGTCTTTGGCGACTTTGGATGTTTCCACTGATAGGATTGTTGTTTCGTTTCCGTTGTCGTGAAGTAGAGCCAGGTCTCGCCCCCAATGATAATAGAGTCCAAGAATTTTTTACTGTCGATTTCATACACCTGAAGAAATTCGCTGGCCGCTTTAACACTTTGCCGTTTGTGGTCTTCTGTAAGCATTCTCGGGACCCACTTAGCACAAACCTTGGCATACTCTAAGTGGTCTGCCAAAATTTTGTCAATGCAGGTCTTGCTGACATCTCGCAGAGTTCCCGAACCGTCACCCTTCGATCTTTCGGCATTGTTTCTTCCATTCTTGCAATTGTTTCGTTCGAAACCTATGGCCGTGCAGAGCGCTGTTCGTCATGGACGCCTGTACGTCCGTCTTTGAATTCTCTGCACCATTTTCGCACATGTTGTACGCTCATTCACTTTTCTCCGTTGACTTCGTATAATTGGCGATTAATGTCCACCGCTGCAGTGTTCTTTGCACACGAAAAACGAATCGCAGCGCGTAATTCCCACCTAGCTGGAGAAGCGAGTGGGAGCTCCATCTCTAGCGGCTGCCATGCCGAAATCGAGCGTCGCAGACAGTTCGTCGCGACGGGGATTAGAAGAACGAGAACCAAGTTACACGTCAGTGTTGCCGGATCCCGCATAACAGCGTTCCACGCAACTGCAGCACCTTGAGAACCTTATTTTACGGACAACCTTCGTAGTAAAAAGACAACCGAAATTGCAAAGAAATATTCCTGTTATGAATTAGAAGTATTAGCGGTGATAAAAGCATTAGAAAGACTGCGTGTTTACCTTTTAGGTATTAAATTTAAAATTATAGCTATTTGTCAGGCATTTGAAGAAACGATGAGTAAAAGGGACATTACAACGAAAATAGTGAGATGGCCGTTATTACTTCAAGAATATGATTATAAAATCAAACATAGGCCGGGTGTTAAAATGTAAATGCGTTAAGTCGCTATCCAGTTATGTGTGTTCAAATTTGCGATATTGCGGCTCGGACTGCTACTGTGAGACGTTGATGAACTTTTGCCGCGCGCTTCAAAATAAGATCGATTATTCGAAATCGTTCGACTAACATTTCTGTAACAATAACCAATAACATTGTAATATTGTCCGGGATAAGAAATAAGGTTTTTTTTTAAAAATGTAAATGGAGCGATTTCGTGCATAACAAAATTGGTGAGAAAAAACTTTATTTCTTATTCGGCACAATATTACAATGTTATTGGTTATTGTTACAGAAATGTTAGTCGAACGCTCTCGAATGAATGAATCACGATATCTGACTCGTAACAGAATAATCGATGATCCGACCGTGTTGACTGGCTCTGTTTTTGATCTGGCTCGCAATATGATCTGATTTTGATCTAGTTCTAACTCTCGCACGCCTACCTGCTTCTCTTTTGATACTCCTACTTATCTCTAAACTGCCCTACTCTTTTGGCTTATCTTGTTTACGTCATCTGACCAGTGAGAACTTAACACATTAAAGGCGGGAGTCGTAGTATTACGATTTACCTCGACTGTAACTTAAAGGCGGGAGTCGTATTAGTACGGTTTGCAACCACATTGCGCAATCATGTGCCACTTCACATTTGTATTTAGTATGTTTTGTTATTGCCGTACTACCTAGCATGCTTTCGTCAAGATCCCCCGCCTTTAATGTGTTAAGTATTATTTGAATATGCCATGGTATTTCGGGTACATTACGAGTAAATTATAGTATTCACTTCTTTGTTTGTTATAAATTTTACGGAATCAACAAGTGCAGATTCCGTAAAACTGACAGCAAAAAAGTAAGTTAATACTATAATTTATTCGTAATATATCCAAAGCATCATAGCATATTCAAATAAAACTTGTTAGGTGTACAGGATTTTGGAGGAGTAAATAATTAATACAAAAATTGTAGAAATGTAACCAATTTTATTCTGAGGTATAAGGAAAAATAAGTGTCTTATAAGTTACTCGCTCGGTCGCTGAGGAAAGAACGAACACCTGCTCCGCGGTCGCGGACCCGACGCGACGGAGCGATAACGCGATAACGGAGCTTCAACTGTTCACCAACATTACTAATAACGTCCGAAAATGCTTCGCCGTTCATAGACGAGGAGCCTCGCTACTTACACGTATTCCTAGCGAATTTTTGCATAGAATCGAACAGTCACTTATTAAAAAATCAACTCTGCCGGTTTCGCCGGTTGCTTAGCGGGCCCGGGTCGACTTCGTCTTCCTTTACACGCGTGAACCTTCATAGCAGTAGATGCCTACCCAATTGAGATCTATAGCGGCCTCGGAACGATTTCCATCTTTCCAAGCACGCTGCTGCTCTTCGCACGCTGGGCTACACCGTTCAGAGTTGACACAATCAGACTGTTACGATTATAATGGTAAAATAATTGCCTTTCATAGGTAATATTCCTGCGTCTATGATTACAATGTTTTGCGAATCGGTGCATCAACGCTTATAAAATAAACACATAAGAGCGGAAACGAATGCGCTCCTTCGCTTAGCGTTAAACAAACTTAACATTAACAAACATTATACATTAAACATTATAAATAAACTTCTCATTACAGTACATTAAACAACATAAACTAAATTTGCACTAAACATTAGGCTCGTACGAGGAAATCGAAATCTATGATACATTGCACAGGATAATGGTCAGATCCCATTGTATCGAGTCCCTGATCAGTTTTTACACTACCATTTAGAGCTGAGTTCGTAATAATTAAATCGATGTTGCTTGCTGGGTATTTCCGATTTTCGATATGTGACTTGTGCTTTGTATTATGTACCTCGCAGCTGAAATCCGTAATAAGCTGCCGAAGTTTATTACCACTGGCTGTCGTTTTTTCGCACTTCCACGATCGGTGGTGTGCATTAAAATCTCCTGCCAATACAAAATTACCACTACTATTCAGTTGTTCAAAGAAGTCGTTCCACTCTTGTGGATCAATGGAATTATTAGGCGGTCTGTAACAACCAACTATGAGAATATCATTCATTTCTCCAATCACTTTTATTACAATGAATTGTGAATGACGATCTTCGCAAGTAATTTCTGATATTCTTTCGTATTGCAGTCCGTTGCGTATCAAAATAGCAACACCGCCGCCTTTTTTTTTATTTTCCCGATCATTTCTGACTATTCTGAAACCTTCAATTTCGAATTCGCAGTCAGGTTTCAACCATGTTTCTGTTAAAATTACTATGTCATAGTCACGACTGAATTTTATAAAAGTATCCAGCTTTTTTTTGCCGCTTGCCGTTCGTTGGGACTTTATACTTCTGCAGTTCCATAGTGCTACCCGTAACTGACTTTGCTGCATGGTTACTTTAATTACATGTATAATATACCTCTTATATGTTCCATATAACGAAAAAAATTTAATTAAAGCAATATTACACAGCTCAAAAGAACTATGGCATAGAAACACTTTATGCCAAATTTGACTGATCCTAACTCCCTGAAACATCATTGCGGTATGCTCTTTTTTTTTTAATTAAAGCTTCAGATCAATTGGGTAGGCATCTACTACTATGAAAGTCTACGCGTGCACGGGAAGACGCAGTTGACCCGGGACCGCTAAGCTACCGGCGAACCCGCCAGAGTTGATTTTTTAATACGCGATAAATACGCGTAAGTAGCGAGGTTCCGCGTCTGCGAACCATGAAGCATTCTCGGACGATACCAATAATGTTCGTCACCAATCGAAGCTACGGTATCGCGATATCGCTCCGTCGGGTCCGCGACTACGGAACAGGTGTTCGTTCTTTCCACAGCGACTGAGCAAGTAATTTATAAGACGCTTAGTATACATTATACCTCCGAATAAAACTGACTAAATTTCTACAATTTTTGTATTAATCATTTACGCCCAAAACATCCTGCACACCTAACAAGTATTATTTGAATGTGCTATGATGCCTCGGGTATATTACGAGTAAAGTATAGTATTAACTTATTTTCTTCCTGTCAATTTTACGGAACCTGCAGTTGTTGATTCTGTGGAATCTATAACAATCAATTTTGCCATTATAATCGTAACAGTCTGATTGTGTCAACTCTCAACGGTGTAGCTCAGCGTGCGCAGCGCTGCAGCGTGCTCGAAAAGATAGAAATCGTTCCGAGGCCGCTATAGATCTCAATTGGGTAGGCATCTCCTGCTATGAATGTCCCGCGTGCACGGGAAAAGGAAGATGTCCCGGGCCGCTAAGCTACCGGCGAACCCGGCACAGTTGATTTTTTAATACGCGATAAATACGCGTAAGTAGCGAGGTTCCGCGTCTGTGAATCACGAAGCATTCTGGGACGATACCAATAATGTTCGTCACCAATCGAAGCTCCGGTATCGCGATATCGCTCCGTCGGGTGTGCGACTGCGGAACAGGTGTTCGTTCTTTCCTCAGCGACTGAGCAAGTAATTTATAAGACGCTTAGTATACATTACACCTCAGAATAAAACTGGTTACATTTCTACAATTTTTGTATTAATTATTTACGCCACAAATATCCTGCACACCTAACAAGTATTATTTGAATGTGCTATGATGCTTCGGGTATATTACGAGTAAATTATAGTATTAACTTATTTTCTTGCTATCAATTTTACGGAACCTGCAGTTGTTGATTCTGTGGAATCTATAGCAATCAATTTTGCCATTATAATCGTAGCAGTCTGATTGTGTCAACTCTCAACGGTGTAGCTCAGCGTGCGCAGCGCTGCAGCGTGCTCGAAAAGATAGAAATCGTTCCGAGGCCGCTATAGATCTCAATTGGGTAGGCATCTCCTGCTATGAACGTCCAGCGTGCACGGGAAAACGAAGTTGTCCCGGGCCGCTAAGCTACCGGCGAACCCGGTAGAGTTGATTTTTTAATACGCGATAAATACGCGTAAGTAGCGAGGTTCCGGTTCTGTGTATCACGAAGCATTCTGGGACGATACCAATAATGTTCGTCACCAATCGAAGCTCCGGTATCGCGATTTCGCTCCGTCGGGTTCGCGACTGCGGAACAGGTGTTCGTTCTTTCCTCAGCGACTGAGCAAGTAATTTATAAGACGCTTAGTATACATTACACCTCAGAATAAAACTGGTTACATTTCTACAATTTTTGTATTAATTATTTACGCCACAAATATCCTGCACACCTAACAAGTATTATTTGAATGTGCTATGATGCTTCGGGTATATTACGAGTAAATTATAGTATTAACTTATTTTCTTGCTATCAATTTTACGGAACCTGCAGTTGTTGATTCTGTGGAATCTATAGCAATCAATTTTGCCATTATAATCGTAGCAGTCCGATTGTGTCAACTCTCAACGGTGTAGCTCAGCGTGCGCAGCGCTGCAGCGTGCTCGAAAAGATAGAAATCGTTCCGAGGCCGCTATAGATCTCAATTGGGTAGGCATCTCCTGCTATGAACGTCCAGCGTGCACGGGAAAACGAAGTTGTCCCGGGCCGCTAAGCTACCGGCGAACCCGGTAGAGTTGATTTTTTAATACGCGATAAATACGCGTAAGTAGCGAGGTTCCGCGTCTGCGAACCATGAAGCATACTCGGGCGATACCAATAATGTTCGTCACCAATAAAAGCTACGGTATCGCGATATCGCTCCGTCGGGTCCGTGACTGCGGACAGGTGCTCTTTCTTTCCTCAGCGACCGAGCAAGTGATTTATAAGACGCTTAGTTTACATTACACCTCAGAATAAAACTGGTTACATTTCTACAATTTTTGTATTAATCATTTACGCCCAAAACATCCTGCACACCTCACAAGTATTATTTGAATGTGCTATGATGCCTCGAGTATATTACGAGTAAAGTATAGTATTAACTTATTTTCTTCCTGTCAATTTTACGGAACCTGCAGTTGTTGATTCTGTGGAATCTATAGCAATCAATTTTGCCATTATAATCGTAACAGTCTGATTGTGTCAACTCTCAACGGTGTAGCTCAGCGTGCGCAGAGCTGCAGCGTTCTCGAAAAGATAGAAACCGTTCCGAGGCCGCTATAGATCTCAATTGGGTAGGCATCTCCTGCTATGAATGTCCAGCGTGCACGGGAAAACGAAGTTGCCCCAGGCCGCTAAGCTACCGGCGAACCCGGCAGAGTTGATTTTTTAATACGCGATAAATACGCGTAAGTAGCGAGGTTCCGCGTCTGTGAATGACGAAGCATTCTGAACCTTATCAGTAATGTTCGTCACCAATCGAAGCTCCGGTATCACGATATCGCTCCGTCGGGTCTGCGACTGCGGACAGGTGCTCTTTCTTTCCTCAGCGACCGAGCAAGTGATTTATAAGACGCTTAGTTTACATTACACCTCAGAATAAAACTGGTTACATTTCTACAATTTTTGTATTAATTATTTACGCCTCAAAAATCCTGCACACCTAACAAGTATTATTTGAATATGCTATGATGCTTTGAGTATATTGCGAGTAAATTATAGTATTAACTTATTTTTTTGCTGCCAATTTTACGGAATCTGCAGTTGTTGATTCTGTAAAATTTATGGCAAACAAAGAAGTGAATACTATAATTTACTTGTAATGTACCCGAAGTACCATGGCATATTCAAATAATACTTAAGTTCTCACCGGTCAGATGACGTAAACAAGATGAGCCTAAAGAATAGCGCAGTTTAGTCATAAGTAGGGGTATCAAAACAGGAGCAAATAGGCGCGTGGGAGTTCGTTAAATTAGAAAGTTTTTTTTCAACAATTTTGTTACGCACGAAATCGCTTCGTTTACATTTTTAGAAAAAAGCTTTATTTATCATCTCACACAATATTATAATATTACAGGTTATTGTTACAGTTATAACACCGGTGGGCTCGCGGTGAGCCCGCGGTCGCCGGGAATCGCACAGTCGCTAGGTCCGGGTCGGTTTCCGCTATACAACTGTCGCTGGGTAGGGTAGGAAGAGTAGGAGCGGAGTTCCACACGTTGCCGGTTATAGGTCGGAACGGCTGCCGATACCACACGCCGTCCTCCCCTGGCAGGAGACCGTGAGCCCAAGGACACTCTGCCGATAACGCACGGGTGTCTTCTTGGCGGTCGGGACGTCCCCGTTTCGTAGCGTTGCCACGACGACAGGACCGGGAGATACAGGGGATACCGGCGGACTGTAGGCTGCGGATAACACACTCCGTACGTCCACCCCCTGTCGGAGGAATTAGGGTTACAGCCAAAAATCGTCGGAGAGCTATGTTCGGCGTCGGTTTGCTCGCTCGGATCGGTGCGCTCGCTAAGACGGTACCGGACGCTCTCCGGTAGTTCGGTATCTCGCGCCGACTTATATACGCGATTGGTAACCGGTTATGCCGCGAGAAACCGCGACTCGCGGTTCTCGCCACCTATCGGCGGCGCGAGTAGTTCGCGCCTCAGTTATCGCGTTACATCACCCCCTCCCCTTATCAGGCGCGAACTACGCGGTAACGAGAGGGCTAGTTACTATGGACGGTCGGTTGGGGGGAGAATCTACAGTCTTTAGTTGTTAGACTCTATACGGTCTGTCAGATGGACAGCAAATTCCGGCCACGTGGGTAGGGAAAACACAAGCTGCGAATCAGAACCCGACGCGGCTTCGCAGGTTCACGGTGGGTCCCTACCTATTAACACGGTGGGATCATACAAACTAACACGGTGGGATCTTACAAACTAACACGGTGGGTAGTGTTTTTAATCCGTTGGACAATGTTTTTAGCACGGTGGGGTCTTACAAACTAACACGGTGGGATCTTACAAACTAACGCGGGGTGACCTTACATGCTAACGCGGTGAGAGCATACTAATGTATTGTTTTACCTCGGTGGGAACTTACATACTAACGCAATACGGCGGGGTCTTATAAACTAACGCAATGTCTTTACGCGGTGTAATGTTTTCAGCACGGTGCGGACTTACTAACGCGAAAAAATGTTTTTGATACGGTGGGCTTCCGACCGGGAGGGCAATGTTTTTACGGTGGATGTGTTCTTAACCTAACGCGCACGCAATGTTCTGGAAACGTGACGCGTTTTACGCAACGTGTCGCAATATGCACTTATTTTATCGCGGTTTGGTTGCCGTCTTTTCGCGCACTTATTTTAACGCGGTTTGGTTGCCGTCCTTTCGTGCACTTATTTTAACGCGGTTTGGTTGCCGTCCTTTCGTGCACTTATTTTAACGCGGTTTGGTTGCCGTCCTTATCCTAACACTTAATACTTAATGCGGTATGGTGGCCGTCCATCAATTATACTATTATTGCGTCTTTTCGCGCACTTATTCTCACACACTATCGCTCGAGTCACTTAGGTCCAGCGTGCGGTGAAATACCCGTAAGTCGACCGGGTCCTCCTCAGGATGGATGAGCCTGGGCGGCGATCCTCCAACTGCGGCGGGGGCTGGTCCTGGTGCTGGTGTCCGTTCCGGTGCGGGTGCCGGTGCTGGTTCCGGGGCCGTAGTTCGAATGCGGATCCTTCGGGCATTGACCCTTTTTATAGAAAGGGTCACGCCGTTCGGGAGTGTTTGTTTTACGGGCCTGCGCTCTGTCAGGCGAGGCAGGTCCAAAAAAATTTCTCCCTCGGCTCCGTGGCCCTCTTCGGTGGTGACCACTGCCGTTGGTCGGGGTGCTTGTCGTACTGCCTCGGTTTGCACGGCTCGTTCTTCTACCGTTCGGCTTCTCGTCTGTGTATCCTGGGTAGTCAGTCGTTGTCTCTCCGTTTGGATTCCCCGGTTGATGCGAAGGGGCCGATGCGTTGCTCCGATGTCCCCGGGAGCAGGTTTCCCGGCTTTCCTGGTCCGTTGTTCCGTCGGTGGCTGCGGGTCTGTTTGTACGCCTCGGCTGAGGTGCGTAGGACGGTGAGTCGCCTCTGCCCTGACCTGGGCGGTCGGGGTGGGCTGTCGTCTTCCGGCAGGTTGCCGCTTTCCGCTGGGCTGTTCGGTTGTTGCCGCTGACCGCTTCCGGGTTGGTGGTTTTTCCCCGGTCTGACCTGTGCGGGGAGCTCGTGGAGGGTGACACAGTACCTGTGCTGTGCCGGGGGCTTCTCCTGGACCAAGGTCTGGTAACCCTACTGGGGGTTGCCTTGTCGCCGTGCTCGGCGGCGGTGGTGGTGGCGCAGGTGCCGGACACCCGGTTGCTGGTCTCAACGGCCCGGCCGTGGTGGTTACCACTGACAAATCTGCCCCGATTGCCGGCTTGCGGGCGGGTGGCCGTATCTTGGGCGGCGGCCCCCTGCGGGTTGGTGTCGCGGTCGTAACCCGGATCGGCCATAGTCCGACCTGGACATCTCGAATCCTGGGCTTCGCTTCGGGAGGGCGATGGTCCTGGGTGTTCTTTCCCAGAGGCACTGGGTCGTCGGCTGGTTGATGGCGCTTCATCGTGCTCCAGTAGCTCGTTGAAGACTGATCCCTGATCGCTTGTCGGCCCGTCTTTTATAGCGTCGTGCGCGGCGGTGGGGCAAGGTTTGAGGTCTTGTATATGCGCGCGCCTCGGGCGGCCGCGCGGCCCCTGGAGCAGGACTACCGTAGGCCCAAGAAATTTCGTAACCCGGTATGGTCCAGCGTATTTAGGGGCGAGTTTGGCGTTGAACCCCTTCTCGGCCGAGGAGAGCGGGTAGATCCGCTGCATGACCATGTCCCCGACGCTGGGCACGGAGTCTCTTCGATGACGGTTGTAGTACTTACTTTGGCGGACGTAAGACTCCGCCAAAGCTCTCCGTGCTAGCGTCCTTGCGTGTTTTAGCTGATCGAGACCTTCTTGCCGGGACTGGACTGCAGTTGCCGGATAGGTGGCCGGGTCTTCTGGGGCACGGAGCTCTCTCCCGTAGTTTAGAAATGCGGGAGTGTATCCCGTAGAGTCATGCCGGGCCGTGTTGTAGGCAAAGCCTATTTCGGCGATCCATTGGTCCCATGTGCGGTGATCTTCTCTCGCGTATTGTGAGATCATGGTTTTGATCACACGGTTGGTCCTCTCCACGGGGTTACACTGGGGAGTGTAGGGCGGTGTTTTCCGGTGCTGGATGCCACTCGCCTGCAGCAGAGTCGCGAACTCCCGGCTCTCAAACTGACGGCCATTGTCGGTGATTATACAGCGTGGGCAGCCATGTCGCAGCAAGACCTTTTCCCGTACCGCTCGGGTGACGGCTGGTGCGGTGGCCTGGCGGAGGGGGTGGAGTTCCACCCACTTCGAGAATTTGTCTTGCATCACGAGCAGCACGGTGTGACCCTTTTTGGAGCGGGGAAGTGGTCCCACTAGATCAATCGAGACTACTGCCCATGGATTCTCGGCTGGAGTGGTCTTCATCTTTCCCGCTGGAGCCTTCTGCAGCGCCTTGTATTCTTGGCAGCTTTTGCAGTTTCGTACGTAGCGGGCGGCGTCCCGGAACATACCCGGCCAGTAGTATCTCTGGGCCAAGCGAGCGATGGTTTTGCTTATCCCCAGGTGTCCGGCCGTGGGTGCGTCATGGTTAGCCCTGAGGACGGCTTCTCGGTTGGTCTTGGGGACGCACAGCTTCCAATCCTGGTCCGGGTGAAGACCGGTGTGCTCCGGGAAGTATCGATATAGGTGCTCGTCCTGCCATCGGTACTCCGGGTGCTGTTCCGGGTCGTCTCGTACGGCTTGGCTGGTTCGGTTGTACCAGGAGTCGGGAGGAGTGCCCTCGACAGCGTCCACTTCTTCGGGTTGGTCGGTGGTCTGTTCCTCAGGTTGACGTGACAGAGCGTCGGCCACGATATTGCTTTCTCCTCGCCGGTACTGTATTTCGAAGTCGAAATGTTGTAGCTCCAAACTCCACCGCGCCAGTCGTCCAGAAGGACTCTCGATCGCCTGTAGCCACTTCAGCGCCTGGTGGTCGGTGAGTACAGTAAACCGGTAGCCCTCCAGGTAGGGCCGCATTTTCCGGATTCCCCAGACTACTGCCAAACACTCCTTCTCGGTGACCGAGTAGTTTCGCTCAGCCTTATTCAGCGTGCGGCTTGCGAAAGCGATGACTCGTTCCTCGCCATCATGGTCCTGGGTCAAGACTGCTCCTAGCCCTTGGTTGCTCGCGTCGGTCTGTAGCACGAACGGGCGCTCGAAGTCAGGACACGCCAATACTGGCGCCGTGGCGAGTTGGTGCCGAAGTTCCTGGAATGCTGCCTCCTCCTC
Organism: Megachile rotundata; assembly: GCF_050947335.1. Taxonomy (NCBI): domain Eukaryota; kingdom Metazoa; phylum Arthropoda; class Insecta; order Hymenoptera; family Megachilidae; genus Megachile; species Megachile rotundata. The sequence goes on along the minus strand of NC_134991.1, from coordinate 4,570,966 downwards.
GGCTGTCCAGGTCCACCGTTGACGTTTCTTCAGCAGTCGGTTGAGCGGTGCCGTCAGATCGGCAAACCGAGAAATGAATCTTCGATACCAGGAGACCGCTCCCAGGAATCGCCGTAGTTCTTTGACATTGGCGGGGGCTGGAATCTCCCGGATGGCCTTTACCTTCCCCGGGTCGGTGTGAATCCCCTGGCCAGTGACTACGTGTCCCAGATAGGTCAGCTGGGTTTTCCCGAAGTGGCACTTTTCGGGGTTTGGCCGGAGGTTAGCCGCGCGGAGGCGCTTGAAGACCTCTCGGAGATTCGCCAGATGCTCCTCGAATGTCTTGCCCAGGACGATGATGTCGTCGAGGTAGGCGAAACTCCAGGGGGCCAACTTAGGCCCGATTACTTGGTCGAGTAGCCGCTGAAACGTCGCTGGAGCGGAGTGGAGGCCAAACGGCATCACCTTGAACTCGTACAGGCCCCGTCCCGGTACGGTGAAGGCGGTGAGTGGACGGCTTGTTGGCTCCAAGGGTACCTGCCAATACCCATCTGCGAGGTCGATGGTGGAGATGAATTTGGCCTCCCGCAGCTTCTCCAGGGTAGCCTGGACCTGGGGCAGCGGGTACGCATCCTTCTCCGTCCGGCGGTTGACTTGGCGGAAGTCTATGCAGAACCGGTACTTCCCACTCGGCTTGCGGACCAGCACTACTGGGGAACTCCACGGGCTCTGCGACGGCTGGATGATTCCGGCTGCCAACATCCTGTCCACCTCTTCGTCGATGATGGCCTGCATGGCGGGGTTCCGCGGCGTGTACCGGTGCTTGACCGGTTCGGCTCCCTCCTTGAGCCGTAGTCGGTGCTCGATCCAGGTGGTCGTGGGTTGCAGCTGGGCGAAGCGAGGCAGTTCTTCGGCTAACAGCTCCTGCAACCTTCGGCTCTGCTCCGGCGTACATCCCGTCGGTCCGGTGATCTCCAGAAGCTCTGGAGACTCGGGAAGGGTCCAGCGGTGGGTGCCGATTTGGACGGTAGTCCCCAGCTGTCCCAGGAGGTCTACCCCGACGATCATGACATAGTTCATGTCAGGCAGCACGGGGTAGCGACGTTCGAACTGCCGGCCGTCGATGGTGACGATGCTGTGGATCTGGCCGGCGGTGACAGCTGGGCTACCATCGGCGACTCGAACTTCCTGGGGCTCCTTATCCCAGTGGTCGCCGTGCCATTCGCAGTACGCCGCCAAGTCCTTTCGGAAATATGACCGGGTGGCCCCGGTGTCGACGAGGGCTTCGCCTTTGTATCCCCACACCTCAAAGGGGATGTAGATTCGTCTGTCCTCTTCTACCGGGTGGACGGGCGGGTGGGTGGAGGCGCGGGTCGGGCGACGCCTTGAACGTCGCCCCGCGCGGCGTTTCCCTGCTGGCTGTGGCAGGGGCAATTCCGGGTTTGGCGGCCTTCGGTCCCGCAATGGCTGCAGAACAACCTTCCTGGCTGGCGGCACTCGCTCCTGAGATGGCCTCGCTGGCCGCAACGCCAGCAGCAGGTCTCCCTGTTGTAGCGGGCTCCCCTGATCTCGGCCGCCTGGCTCCTCGGGGCGGCACGTGGCGGACGTGCGGCCAAGACCTCCTGCTCCAACTCCTCGAATTCCGTAATCATACGGAGTAGATCGTCCCGGGTGTGAAGGTCCGTGCGGCGGATGTACCGCCGGTACTCCGGTAGCAGGTTGCGGTAGGCGTGGGTCAACTGCTCTTCGTCGGTCAGGTTTCCATGACGCCGCATCATGGTCTCCAGGTCTGTCAGGTAGGCCTGGCCCGTCTCGCCGGGCTGCTGCTGTCGCCGGAAGATCCGGCTGTCCAACTGGTCCGTGAGGTGCTGCGGGCGGTATTCTCGCCGGAAGGCTCCTAGAAAGTCGGCCCATGTCCTCCACTTGTGTTGGTGGTTGTGGTACCAGGCTAGGGCTGGTCCTCGCATCGCCACTGCCAGGCATTTGAGGAGGCTGTCCTCCTGGAGGCTAAAGGTGGCCCGCAGATGCTCGAGCCGGTCGACGAAGTCCTCGGCCCCCTTGCCGCCATCGAAGAAGATACCACTTTTGCGGAGCAGGTCCCAGAAGGCGAAGTCTACTGGTGGTCCAGTCCGGGCGGACGGTCCAGCTTCCTCGGGGTCCCCGCGCTTGGTCGCCATACTCCGTAGATGGTGGACGATCCTGGCCCGTAGAGTGTCGAGGGTGCCTGTGGAGTCTAGCTGGTTCTCTCCTGCAAACAGAATTAACTCTGCCTTCGTCCGGCGGTAGACCCACCCCACCGATGACATACACTGTATGTCCTATGCTCTCTCTCGCGGTTGAGAGTCCCTGTTCGGGCGCCAAATTATAACACCGGTGGGCTCGCGGTGAGCCCGCGGTCGCCGGGAATCGCACAGTCGCTAGGTCCGGGTCGGTTTCCGCTATACAACTGTCGCTGGGTAGGGTAGGAAGAGTAGGAGCGGAGTTCCACACGTTGCCGGTTATAGGTCGGAACGGCTGCCGATACCACACGCCGTCCTCCCCTGGCAGGAGACCGTGAGCCCAAGGACACTCTGCCGATAACGCACGGGTGTCTTCTTGGCGGTCGGGACGTCCCCGTTTCGTAGCGTTGCCACGACGACAGGACCGGGAGATACAGGGGATACCGGCGGACTGTAGGCTGCGGATAACACACTCCGTACGTCCACCCCCTGTCGGAGGAATTAGGGTTACAGCCAAAAATCGTCGGAGAGCTATGTTCGGCGTCGGTTTGCTCGCTCGGATCGGTGCGCTCGCTAAGACGGTACCGGACGCTCTCCGGTAGTTCGGTATCTCGCGCCGACTTATATACGCGATTGGTAACCGGTTATGCCGCGAGAAACCGCGACTCGCGGTTCTCGCCACCTATCGGCGGCGCGAGTAGTTCGCGCCTCAGTTATCGCGTTACACAGTAATGTTAGTCAAACGATCACGAATTAATGAATCAGTTTATCTGAGTCCGCACAATAATCGATGGTCCGTTTGCGTTGACTGGCTCTGTTTTTAATCTGACTCGCAATATGATCTGACTAGGTTCAGTAGGTTGTAATTACCCATCGCTAAAGTTATATCTGCGACTTATTAACGGTAACATTTTCATGCACGACTGAGTGTGCGAATCAGCTCCGCGCGCCAGTATGAATATACAGAAAGCTGGGGGTGAAGAATCTTTTATTTTAAAATCTCACTTAATTTATTTAGAACTGTTGAAATACTGTCTGAGTATGTTCAGTGTAGTTTTTAATAGTGGCGACAATATTGAACATGGAAATGCTGTTTGCAATGTGTATTACGCGGGTCCGAAGATTTGAATTGTGTGTTCAGAAAGAAGAATTAGGATTTCAGTGGCAATGTGGCATACGGCATACATTGCAGCTACATTGGTTACATTGCGCCTATGTTGCTATACTTTCCGCTCAGGCGGTAGGACTTGAGTACTTCATGTACGCGTGATGCGGAGCTGCGCCGCGAAGGCAGCTTAAAACCTCTTCTTCCAGCTCCTCTCTGGTTCTGAAATGCGCCCCACCCAGGTGTTTCTTCAATTCAGGGAAGAGATGATAGTCACTTGGGGCTATGTCTGGGCTGTAGGTTGGTTGTGTTACAGTATCCCATCCAAATTTTTTGATGAGGTCGATTGATATACGGGCGATGTGCGGACGAGTGTTGCTCTGATGGAAACGCACACCCTTCGTGAGCATGCTTCTCCTCTTGTTTTGAATCGCGCGGCAAAGGTTCTTCAACGTCTCACAGTAGCGGTCCGCATTGATTGTTGTACTGGTAGTCATGAATTCGCACAATCATAACCCTTTCCTATCCCAAAAGACGCTCGCCATTACTTTGCCGGCAGGCTGTGTTTGTCTGAACTTTCGCGTCTTTGGCGACTTTGGATGTTTCCACTGATAGGATTGTTGTTTCGTTTCCGTTGTCGTGAAGTAGAGCCAGGTCTCGCCCCCAATGATAATAGAGTCCAAGAATTTTTTACTGTCGATTTCATACACCTGAAGAAATTCGCTGGCCGCTTTAACACTTTGCCGTTTGTGGTCTTCTGTAAGCATTCTCGGGACCCACTTAGCACAAACCTTGGCATACTCTAAGTGGTCTGCCAAAATTTTGTCAATGCAGGTCTTGCTGACATCTCGCAGAGTTCCCGAACCGTCACCCTTCGATCTTTCGGCATTGTTTCTTCCATTCTTGCAATTGTTTCGTTCGAAACCTATGGCCGTGCAGAGCGCTGTTCGTCATGGACGCCTGTACGTCCGTCTTTGAATTCTCTGCACCATTTTCGCACATGTTGTACGCTCATTCACTTTTCTCCGTTGACTTCGTATAATTGGCGATTAATGTCCACCGCTGCAGTGTTCTTTGCACACGAAAAACGAATCGCAGCGCGTAATTCCCACCTAGCTGGAGAAGCGAGTGGGAGCTCCATCTCTAGCGGCTGCCATGCCGAAATCGAGCGTCGCAGACAGTTCGTCGCGACGGGGATTAGAAGAACGAGAACCAAGTTACACGTCAGTGTTGCCGGATCCCGCATAACAGCGTTCCACGCAACTGCAGCACCTTGAGAACCTTATTTTACGGACAACCTTCGTAGTAAAAAGACAACCGAAATTGCAAAGAAATATTCCTGTTATGAATTAGAAGTATTAGCGGTGATAAAAGCATTAGAAAGACTGCGTGTTTACCTTTTAGGTATTAAATTTAAAATTATAGCTATTTGTCAGGCATTTGAAGAAACGATGAGTAAAAGGGACATTACAACGAAAATAGTGAGATGGCCGTTATTACTTCAAGAATATGATTATAAAATCAAACATAGGCCGGGTGTTAAAATGTAAATGCGTTAAGTCGCTATCCAGTTATGTGTGTTCAAATTTGCGATATTGCGGCTCGGACTGCTACTGTGAGACGTTGATGAACTTTTGCCGCGCGCTTCAAAATAAGATCGATTATTCGAAATCGTTCGACTAACATTTCTGTAACAATAACCAATAACATTGTAATATTGTCCGGGATAAGAAATAAGGTTTTTTTTTAAAAATGTAAATGGAGCGATTTCGTGCATAACAAAATTGGTGAGAAAAAACTTTATTTCTTATTCGGCACAATATTACAATGTTATTGGTTATTGTTACAGAAATGTTAGTCGAACGCTCTCGAATGAATGAATCACGATATCTGACTCGTAACAGAATAATCGATGATCCGACCGTGTTGACTGGCTCTGTTTTTGATCTGGCTCGCAATATGATCTGATTTTGATCTAGTTCTAACTCTCGCACGCCTACCTGCTTCTCTTTTGATACTCCTACTTATCTCTAAACTGCCCTACTCTTTTGGCTTATCTTGTTTACGTCATCTGACCAGTGAGAACTTAACACATTAAAGGCGGGAGTCGTAGTATTACGATTTACCTCGACTGTAACTTAAAGGCGGGAGTCGTATTAGTACGGTTTGCAACCACATTGCGCAATCATGTGCCACTTCACATTTGTATTTAGTATGTTTTGTTATTGCCGTACTACCTAGCATGCTTTCGTCAAGATCCCCCGCCTTTAATGTGTTAAGTATTATTTGAATATGCCATGGTATTTCGGGTACATTACGAGTAAATTATAGTATTCACTTCTTTGTTTGTTATAAATTTTACGGAATCAACAAGTGCAGATTCCGTAAAACTGACAGCAAAAAAGTAAGTTAATACTATAATTTATTCGTAATATATCCAAAGCATCATAGCATATTCAAATAAAACTTGTTAGGTGTACAGGATTTTGGAGGAGTAAATAATTAATACAAAAATTGTAGAAATGTAACCAATTTTATTCTGAGGTATAAGGAAAAATAAGTGTCTTATAAGTTACTCGCTCGGTCGCTGAGGAAAGAACGAACACCTGCTCCGCGGTCGCGGACCCGACGCGACGGAGCGATAACGCGATAACGGAGCTTCAACTGTTCACCAACATTACTAATAACGTCCGAAAATGCTTCGCCGTTCATAGACGAGGAGCCTCGCTACTTACACGTATTCCTAGCGAATTTTTGCATAGAATCGAACAGTCACTTATTAAAAAATCAACTCTGCCGGTTTCGCCGGTTGCTTAGCGGGCCCGGGTCGACTTCGTCTTCCTTTACACGCGTGAACCTTCATAGCAGTAGATGCCTACCCAATTGAGATCTATAGCGGCCTCGGAACGATTTCCATCTTTCCAAGCACGCTGCTGCTCTTCGCACGCTGGGCTACACCGTTCAGAGTTGACACAATCAGACTGTTACGATTATAATGGTAAAATAATTGCCTTTCATAGGTAATATTCCTGCGTCTATGATTACAATGTTTTGCGAATCGGTGCATCAACGCTTATAAAATAAACACATAAGAGCGGAAACGAATGCGCTCCTTCGCTTAGCGTTAAACAAACTTAACATTAACAAACATTATACATTAAACATTATAAATAAACTTCTCATTACAGTACATTAAACAACATAAACTAAATTTGCACTAAACATTAGGCTCGTACGAGGAAATCGAAATCTATGATACATTGCACAGGATAATGGTCAGATCCCATTGTATCGAGTCCCTGATCAGTTTTTACACTACCATTTAGAGCTGAGTTCGTAATAATTAAATCGATGTTGCTTGCTGGGTATTTCCGATTTTCGATATGTGACTTGTGCTTTGTATTATGTACCTCGCAGCTGAAATCCGTAATAAGCTGCCGAAGTTTATTACCACTGGCTGTCGTTTTTTCGCACTTCCACGATCGGTGGTGTGCATTAAAATCTCCTGCCAATACAAAATTACCACTACTATTCAGTTGTTCAAAGAAGTCGTTCCACTCTTGTGGATCAATGGAATTATTAGGCGGTCTGTAACAACCAACTATGAGAATATCATTCATTTCTCCAATCACTTTTATTACAATGAATTGTGAATGACGATCTTCGCAAGTAATTTCTGATATTCTTTCGTATTGCAGTCCGTTGCGTATCAAAATAGCAACACCGCCGCCTTTTTTTTTATTTTCCCGATCATTTCTGACTATTCTGAAACCTTCAATTTCGAATTCGCAGTCAGGTTTCAACCATGTTTCTGTTAAAATTACTATGTCATAGTCACGACTGAATTTTATAAAAGTATCCAGCTTTTTTTTGCCGCTTGCCGTTCGTTGGGACTTTATACTTCTGCAGTTCCATAGTGCTACCCGTAACTGACTTTGCTGCATGGTTACTTTAATTACATGTATAATATACCTCTTATATGTTCCATATAACGAAAAAAATTTAATTAAAGCAATATTACACAGCTCAAAAGAACTATGGCATAGAAACACTTTATGCCAAATTTGACTGATCCTAACTCCCTGAAACATCATTGCGGTATGCTCTTTTTTTTTTAATTAAAGCTTCAGATCAATTGGGTAGGCATCTACTACTATGAAAGTCTACGCGTGCACGGGAAGACGCAGTTGACCCGGGACCGCTAAGCTACCGGCGAACCCGCCAGAGTTGATTTTTTAATACGCGATAAATACGCGTAAGTAGCGAGGTTCCGCGTCTGCGAACCATGAAGCATTCTCGGACGATACCAATAATGTTCGTCACCAATCGAAGCTACGGTATCGCGATATCGCTCCGTCGGGTCCGCGACTACGGAACAGGTGTTCGTTCTTTCCACAGCGACTGAGCAAGTAATTTATAAGACGCTTAGTATACATTATACCTCCGAATAAAACTGACTAAATTTCTACAATTTTTGTATTAATCATTTACGCCCAAAACATCCTGCACACCTAACAAGTATTATTTGAATGTGCTATGATGCCTCGGGTATATTACGAGTAAAGTATAGTATTAACTTATTTTCTTCCTGTCAATTTTACGGAACCTGCAGTTGTCGATTCTGTGAAATCTATAGCAATCAATTTTGCCATTATAATCGTAACAGTCTGATTGTGTCAACTCTCAACGGTGTAGCTCAGCGTGCGCAGAGCTGCAGCGTGCTCGAAAAGATAGAAATCGTTCCGAGGCCGCTATAGATCTCAATTGGGTAGGCATCTCCTGCTATGAATGTCCAGCGTGCACGGGAAAACGAAGTTGTCCCGGGCCGCTAAGCTACCGGCGAACCCGGTAGAGTTGATTTTTTAATACGCGATAAATACGCGTAAGTAGCGAGGTTCCGCGACTGTGAATGACGAAGCATTCTGAACCTTATCAGTAATGTTCGTCACCAATCGAAGCTCCGGTATCACGATATCGCTCCGTCGGGTCTGCGAGTGTGGACAGGTGCTCTTTCTTTCCTCAGCGACCGAGCAAGTGATTTATAAGACGCTTAGTTTACATTACACCTCAGAATAAAACTGGTTACATTTCTACAATTTTTGTATTAATTATTTACGCCTCAAAAATCCTGCACACCTAACAAGTATTATTTGAACATGCTATGATGCTTCGGGTATATTACGAGTAAAGTATAGTATTAACTTATTTTCTTGCTATCAATTTTGCGGAACCTGCAGTTGTTGATTCTGTGAAATCTATAGCAATCAATTTTGCCATTATAATCGTAACAGTCTGATTGTGTCAACTCTCAACGGTGTAGCTCAGCGTGCGCAGAGCTGCAGCGTGCTCGAAAAGATAGAAATCGTTCCGAGGCCGCTATAGCTCTCAATTGGGTAGGCATCTCCTGCTATGAATGTCCAGCGTGCACGGGAAAACGAAGTTGCCCCGGGCCGCTAAGCTACCGGCGAACCCGGTAGAGTTGATTTTTTAATACGCGATAAATACGCGTAAGTAGCGAGGTTCCGCGTCTGCGAACCATGAAGCATTCTCGGACGATACCAATAATGTTCGTCACCAATCGAAGCTACGGTATCGCGATTTCGCTCCGTCGGGTTCGCGACTGCGGAACAGGTGTTCGTTCTTTCCTCAGCGACTGAGCAAGTAATTTATAAGACGCTTAGTATACATTACACCTCAGAATAAAACTGGTTACATTTCTACAATTTTTGTATTAATTATTTACGCCACAAATATCCTGCACACCTAACAAGTATTATTTGAATGTGCTATGATGCTTCGGGTATATTACGAGTAAATTATAGTATTAACTTATTTTCTTGCTATCAATTTTACGGAACCTGCAGTTGTTGATTCTGTGGAATCTATAGCAATCAATTTTGCCATTATAATCGTAGCAGTCTGATTGTGTCAACTCTCAACGGTGTAGCTCAGCGTGCGCAGCGCTGCAGCGTGCTCGAAAAGATAGAAATCGTTCCGAGGCCGCTATAGATCTCAATTGGGTAGGCATCTCCTGCTATGAACGTCCAGCGTGCACGGGAAAACGAAGTTGTCCCGGGCCGCTAAGCTACCGGCGAACCCGGTAGAGTTGATTTTTTAATACGCGATAAATACGCGTAAGTAGCGAGGTTCCGGTTCTGTGTATCACGAAGCATTCTGGGACGATACCAATAATGTTCGTCACCAATCGAAGCTCCGGTATCGCGATTTCGCTCCGTCGGGTTCGCGACTGCGGAACAGGTGTTCGTTCTTTCCTCAGCGACCGAGCATGTAATTTATAAGACGCTTAGTTTATATTATACCTCAGAATAAAACTGGTTGCATTTCTACAATTTTTGTATTAATTATTTAGGCCACAAAAATCCTGTACAATTTGCTTTCGGAATGCCTTGACCTCAGACACCAGCTTGAGCGGGGTCTTGGAGCCTTTGACAGTTTGGCGTTACCAAGTCATGGATCGCGAATTGAAGTTCCACATCGTCAAAGCGAAATATCTTCGTCCTATTAACCGAAACATTTTCATGCGTAGCAGAGTGAGTTAATGGGCTGCGTGTACCAGTACGAAAATCCAGAAGGCTAGAAGTGAAGGATCTTTTATTTTAAATGCTTAATCAATTTATTAAGAACAGTCGCATCAATGTTTGAATATGTTAGGTGTAGTTATGGTGGAGGCGGCAATATTGAATAGTGAATACTCTTATATACATCTACGTCTTCGAAGAAACTTTGTTAATGCAATATCGTATTGACGATAAATTGCACAGCAATCGCTTAGCTCGCGAGAGTGTGGAGTCTTCGACGCTGTTATGTGGCCTTCCAATACTTGCATTTTTCAGTTTGTTGTAATCTACGCCGTTACAACGAGAAGTCTGCAGTGCATCCAAAGATTTATACCTGTGTACTATCCAATGATTAAGATTTGTTTCCCGGGATTCTTGCCCGCAGACACCCGTTTGAATGGGCTTTCCGGGACTTTGACAATTTTTGGAGCCAGGTCAATGATCGCGGATCGGAATTTAGCATCAGGAAAATTATATCGACTTATTAACCTAAACGTTTGCCTACATAGCTGACTAACAAAGTGTCGTAAACTTGACTTTCGTTTCTTGTTTATGAAGCTGTTTGTTTCGAATGTCGCAGCAATTAAATATATTTTCTCTTGCGAAGATATTATGTGATCCGCAATCAACAATCGCGTGGTTGAAAGAAATAGAATTGATTCCACGTGAAAAATGGTGTTCAAAACATAAGAAGAAGGTGATTTACGTTGCAACAACGGGAAAATTTGGTTCTTTTCGGTGTTACAAATCTGGAAAATACGATCACCAAATTTCCATATTGCATAGCACTTGGTTATTATTGCCATTTTTAATATATCATTTCTCTAATAAATTTGAATTATATTTATTCCAATAGTTAAATTTTTTCTTTATGTGAAAATTGTTTAATAGGTTTGATCACTCTTATCTAAGTCTCCAAAGTTGTGTCCTACTAACGTATGCATTCGCATGGCAATTCTCTTATGAACAAACAAGGCATGAATGTAGCATTGTTGAGAATCAGAAAATTTCTTTCGAAACAATTGCGAACAAATTTATATTATGCCGGGAAATATGTACAATAGCTCTTGGTAAGCAACACGAAATGGATGGACTACTCGGTGGTCTAGGGACAGTTGTAGAGATCGATGAATGCAAAATTGGTAGTCGAAAATTTGAGAGAGGACGTTTGCGTGAAGGATCATGGGTTCTTTGTATGGTTCTTTCTTTATAAATCTCATTTGTAAATTTCCATTATATTTGTACTTGATTTCTATTCTTTATTAAAAATTTTCAATAGGTATGATAGAGTGTGGAGGATGTAAATTCCGTTTGGACATTTTTTCCGACAATAAGCGAGATGAACATACTCTGGTCGCATTAATATTAAAACATGTAGCAGTAGGTACATAAATTCATACCGACTTCTGGAAGGGTTACACAAATTTATCCGAATATGGCTACGTTCATTTAACAGTAAATCATTTCACAAATTTTCTAGATCCTAAAAGTGGAGTTTATACTCAAAATATTGAATCATCATGTCGTGTTTTCCGAGCACGTTTAACTAGAGGTGGTATTAAAGAACATATGCTCGCTGATCATATGTGTGAGTATCTGTGGCGGTATCAACTAAAAAAAAAACAGGGTAGATTCCATTTACCAATTATTAAACGATTTCAAATATGTATATTCACTAAAGTAATCAAACAAATATGCACACATATAATTCATGTAGTTTTATTGAATATTGTTAATTTATATACTGTCAACATAGAAGTGCTGTTTGTAATGTGTATTCCGCGGTCCGAAGTTGTGGATTATGTGCTCGGAACAGTTGAACCGCTACGCTGTCTTTCGATACTATTGGGTATATTCCAAAGTTTCCCTCAAAACTGAAACTGAACAGATTATCAGAAACCGTCAGTAAGGTAGAAAACTATTCTCTGGAGATAGTCTCCAAAAAGAATGATGAGGGACAAGAGTGGTATACAGGGTGTCCCACAATTACTGTAAGAACCGAAAAGGGGTGGTAGGTGGGGCGATTCTGAATAACTTTTTCCTTTGCCAAAATATTAATTGAAGCTCCATTTTCGAGTTATTAGCAAAAAACACTGACCAATGAGAGCGCGCATAGACCGGGCGCGCGACAGCGTGAGCGAAAGCTTCGAATATGACGGCCGATCGTCGTCGTGAATAAACGCAACGATACCGTTGGTATAACGTCAGTATAACGTCGGTATAACGTCGGTATATCGTTGGTATTTCGTCGGTATAACAGGAAGCTATACATATATATATATATATATACCGGTAGTTCACGCCGCCAGACGGAGCAAACTACGTATGGACCACTGGTGGTTCACGCCGGGTTGAACGTGTTAAAGCGCCATCGGACGGCAGTGTGTAGTCGTCATGTACGCCAGTTATGCCAGTATGCCACTCAAATTCTAGTTCACTGCTCGTAGTTAGTTGCACACTTCGAGCCACCGCCGTGCCGCGTCGAGTCTAGAGCAATAGTGCGGGTACAGAAACTGATTACTTAGAAATCGTTCTAAATGTGCAAGTAATTCCAAGCACTAATATAAGGAATGACATAAGGAACTGCAGAAAATTTTCTTTCAAGTAAACAAAAACCATTTTCATAAATATTTCCTATTACAAAAATAATTTTATTCACAACATTTGGCTGGAATCGGAGCATAATGGTTTTCCAATTTTTCACCAAAATTCTTTAATTGGCTAAACTCTTAAAAACCTCCATGTGCCAAATTGACTGAAATTTGGGGAATGGGATTCTTTTTAATAGAAATGGTGATTCCGTGAAGGATTTTTGGCGACTCGAAAAAAAATTTGTTATCATTTGGTTGTCATTCCCTATATTATTGGTGAAGTATTTGCATCTACTGTTATCTACGTTTTAAAGATCACCAAATAGTTCAAAGCCATAGAAATTAGATTTAACGGATGTTTATAATTTTTTTATATTCATTTTCCCTAAGCTAATCATGTGTTAAATGTAGTATTCTTGATACATTCATACCCTTTAAAAAACAATTGAAAATAGCAAATTTCGTAGCATCAAAATCGCTTTCATATCTGCTTCAAGTATCCCTGCCGGTAATAATTGCATCGGTAAAGTAGGGAGTGACATCCAAATAATACAAAATTTTGTCTTGTCACCAAAAAAAAAACCATCATTTTAATTAGAAAGAAACCCATTCTAAAAATTTCAGCCAATTTAGAGCGTGGAGGTTTTTGGAAATATAGCCAATTAATTTTCAGTCAGGAAAAGCAATATTTTAAAAAAAAATTTTTGATTGAAATGCACATTTTTTGGTTATTCATCGTCAATAGAATGTAAAAATAATTTATTTAATGAAAAAAACACTATTTTTTATTCCGGTAGTTCTACATCTTCTTATTAGATGGCGATATCAGTCAGATTTTCAGTTAGCGCGTTCGAAAATATAAATTTTGAAGTACATCTAAGAATGAGGCTTTCAAATGCTACCAACTTTTTAAATTATCTATTTTACAATAAATTACTGTCCCTTATATCTTTTTAACATACTAAATCGCAATACTTTTGTAACTGCAAGTTTAAATGTAAAACTCAATTATCCAAATACGTTAAGTTAAGCGTAAAATATATGTTAAAACAGCTTACTTTTGGAAGTGAGGATGTATATGCGAAAATTTTATTATTTATTATGACGGTTTCACTCCTACGCCCATCGTCACTAGACGGCGCATAAGGCCGAGACTTAACTTTCTCGCTAGTATCTATTCATAAAAGTAATTCCTATCCATCTTTTCCATTCATTCCCGCGTCTAAGGGCATGCCAGGATGTCTTACTGGTGAGTCCACTAGCTAGTCCCGGACGAAACGCTCTCTCCCTCTTTTTCATTTTTCCCTAGCTCTCTTCTATTAGCTAGGCAAAACGCCAAATCAAATTTACTGATTTTAAGAAGTCACTTTTTTATAGAGAAATCAGATTTACACTTAATTGTACGGTCCAAAGCGTATCCAGCTTCGCTAGAGAAAATATGGCGCCGAAGGAGAAAGATATTGGAGAGTTTAAATTCCCCACACTTTTGATTTTTAAGGATTTTTAAGGATTTTAGCATTTGAATGCAATTTCAAAAATTTTTAGCAGTGCGATTTAGGGACTTTCAGATTTGAGAATTTTCTGATATAGGAATTCGAGAATTTGGGGACGTAGGCATTTAGTGATATAAAATTTCAGTTTAGTGATATAAAGTGAAAACCTAAGATATATGTATTAAGATTTTGGAGTCTATAGATATTAAAATCTAGGGCTGTCGGAATCTTGGAATTTGGGACTTAAACATCTAGCTATTTAGACAGTCAGTATCTGAATATTTAAAGCGTGTAAGATTTTGCGAGTTGGAGAATTTACGAAATTAGTGAATTTGGAAGATTTAAGAATTTGGGAATTTTAGAATTTGTGATCTGGAAAATTTAGAAATGCGAATTTATGGATTTGGAAATTTGAGAATTTATAAGTTTGGAAATTTGAAAATTTAAGAAATTTATAAGCTTGGAAATTTAAAAATTTGTAGGCTATAAAATTTGAAAGTCTAAAAAGTTAAGAAGTTGGTGCTATAAAAATATAAGACCTTGGAGAAATACATATGTTCTCGTCCTCATTCAAAGACTCATTCAAAGACGACTACGTTGCACTGAAGTATGTATTATGTTGTAAATAACATTTTCCTACTGTACAGCATACACAAAAATTCTGGTAGCTGCCTTCAGTTAGAAAATACTACGTATACCTTTAAAAGTTTCAAAAAATTTGTAAAAATTTAAAAACCTTTCGTATACAAAGTGTATCAATATTTACACTTTGAGTTTATGTCAGTTCAAGCATACTGCTAGTCTTACATTGTTAATTTGAGATTAAGGTTCGTTTAAGCCGGTAAAATACGTTTTTAATCACGAAATACATAAATAGAATATGTGTCCAATAAAACTTTCTCGAATAAGCATATGGACGCGAGTGATAGATCCTTCCTCCACATCGCCGCAGCGGTACGAACTTTCCGAACGACCCAATATAGCCAGTACCGACATAAAGTAGGCAGTCGTACAATGTACATACGCAATCGTAGTTGAAAACGAAGTTACAAACTGATTGAGTCGTAAAGACGAACTCGATCGGATACACGCTGTCGTAATCTGGTTAGTGGAATACCTCGTTATCTGTCTGATTACATTAACGACAAGGAGGGCACTGCCGGTTAAGCAACACGGTGCAGATTACTTGTGCAGTTACACGATATTATTAAGGGTGGTTCGGGGCTAGGGGAGGTTGAATCAGACAGGGAAAGCGAAGGGCGTTTCAGGGGACGGTGCGTAAAAGGGGAATATAAAGCTTACTAGCAGCCGACGCCAGTATCGACCAGTTACACACGCGTACATCTATGAGTCGTCTGGATGGATGGGGATGATTTCTCTCTGTTTATTCGATCCATCGGCTTACCATTCTCTTTCCCGTACGAAACTTTCCTTTGATCGACGTGCAAACTGCACAGTTTCAGAGCAGGGCGAGAGCTTGTATATGGTGTGAAAATATTAAACGTAACGTTTAGAGTTCGGTTAAGCCCTTAAACTACAAGTTTTTCGGCAGATGCGTCAATCACAGCTACCTAATTATTACTGTACGTTAAGATAAATAAAGAATGTCGACATGTCAAGTGTATTTTGGATTTAAAAATTTAAGAATTTAAGAATTTATCATAAAATAGAGAATATTAAAATTCCCCACATGTTAAAGTTTCACATGACAAATTTCTAAGTATTCAAATAACAAATTTCCAATTCTTAAATTTTCAAATTTTCAAGCTCCAATTTCCCAAATACTAAATCCCCAATTTTCAATCTTCAAATTCACAAATTTCGAAACTCTCAGACGTTAAATTTTCTAAATACCTAAGCCAAATTTCCGAATTGTAAATTTTCAAATTTCCCACCCCTGAATTAAAAAATTCCTGTACTCTGCACTCGAGAAACATTTTCTCCACCCAGCTTGCCTGTACATCGCGAGTAAGTTACACAGCATTCGAGGAAATCGACAGATTATGTGTTGCGCCACAACTCTCCCATGGCTCTGTTCCAAAAAGAAGAAAGGAAAGAAGTTGTAACAATAAGCAGAAGATAAAAAATAAAAAGGCGAACGACCGCGAACCGTTGAATTGCAATCTCTATGGACTATCGGGTTCAAAAGATTTAATGCACAAAAGCCGCCCACAGTAGGTGGATGTGGTGAAGTTGAGAGGGTGTGTTTCAAGAAAAAAGTGGATGAATAGGGCTGAAACGAAAGGGGCGCGCGATAACTGTTGATCCCTCGTCGACTCTGGTTTCGAACAGTGGGCAGAACGACCGAAATGAATATGTGACATTATCTCGGAAACAATAAGAATCCAGTATAGTATTTAACCAGCAATCGATCGACGGTTAATGTGTTTAATATAGGAAATTGTCTTTCATAATGTCTGCATTCTGCCAAGTTTCTAGCATCTTAGGAAAAATTACCTATTAACCGATTCATTACCTAACCGAATTTAACATTTCGTTCAAACTTTATATTACATAAGTATTATAGATAATTGTATAAGTTGTTAACACTAGAACTATCGACATTAAATGCTCGTTTATCGAAGAATGAAAAATAAAATGAAAAGGGAAATAAATAAATACTAAAGCATCAAGTAACATATAGAACTAGTTCTTACCTCAACAAAATATGACAGATATTTCTATAAAGTAACGACAATAAAATTTTGTAATATAAAATGAGAAATTTGAAACCAGTCATTTTGACTCGTTGGTAGTTCTAGTGTTAAGGCAGAAATATTTAATATTTTTAAGGGAGAATTGCTTAATATTTCACGTTTAATGGATGACTATCGGTTGAAAAAGGACAGATCATGTCCTGGATATTCATGTTAAAATATTTCTGGGATATTGTATCCTTAGATTAAAATAACCTATGATATTCCTGGTCGCCTGTTCGGAATAGAAGCTTCGAAGACAATACCTGGATGCCAATCGAACGGGAGAGAACAGGGTTACTCCTGGACGCCTGATTAAATAGTCATGTAAAGAAAAAAATGTAGCACTCCGAATCTTTGAAATAAATTCTACCTTTCACAGATCCATATCCCTTGAGGGACCTTTATTTTTCTTTACATAAAACTATGGTTATGACCAAAATCGTATACTAATATTATCTTAATCTATAAATACATACAATAACATTAAGTTAACCTATAAAAACCTACAATAACATACATTACACATATGTATACAACTATACAATAACTATGCATTACTTACCATATGAAAAACTTGACCCATGCATTTTATTCATTAAATTATGAATAAATTATGTCATACTAAAATGGATGTACGTGTTATTGGAATATCCTACATATTCTTAGAAATATAATATTTTGTTGCAATAATAAAATGTCATTTTAAATAAGTATAATATATTTATAATTTTATTCGGGTTCAACTAAGCGAGACTTCCACAGCGGTGATAAAAATTTGATCACTCAGCGTGTATAGATACATGCATAATGATTTCTTTTCTCCACAAGTAACGATACCAAGTTTCTGTAGAACAAATGTCGTTCAAGTCGAGAAGGTGGCTGTGCCTTGAACAAACGATTAAGTCACCTCGTTAAGAATTTTAACGAGGACGTCGTCCAATCTCCTACACCTTCGGATATGCTTGTTATGCCGATATAAAATGTTTGCTAAAGACAGGATTTCCTGTACCAAGCTTAGAATAATCGATAGCAAAAACAACAAGCTCTATGAGCGAGCCTTTATAAAGAAAATATGGGTCATTTCTTATTATAGTTTATTTCTTATACTTCTCTGTAATATTGCTTTTTAGCTATTTATTATTTATATTTACTGAAAATACGCTATTCATATATTTGTTATTTCTGTGTATCGATACTATCTCTTTATTTATTACTTATACTTATCAGCAATATTGTTATTTATTCATGTATTTATTACTTATTCTAATATAGTTATTTATTTGTTTATTTATTACTAATACTTTACGAAAGTAACTGATATTTTTCAATCTAGACAAAACAAGAGTATGCATAAAGTGATAAGTGATGAAGTTTGAAGATTGAAGACTCAGAAGGAGAATACGAAAATAATTATAAACTCTAGTACTAAAGTGAATAATTTTTTGAACAATACACTATTAAAAAAAATCCTACTATTTCTTAAAAGGAAGCGTGACTGAAAATAAAAG
Source organism: Megachile rotundata (assembly GCF_050947335.1). NCBI lineage: Eukaryota > Metazoa > Arthropoda > Insecta > Hymenoptera > Megachilidae > Megachile > Megachile rotundata. Next base: position 4,552,794 of record NC_134991.1, on the reverse strand, counting down.
TGTCAATTTCTGATATATTACCTAATAGGAACAATACCATTATTTCAATTAAACTTATTAAATTATTGTATTTGTCTTTTGAATTCTATTAGCATCTGTCATCATTCAAGCAGTGGATGCCACTGTGACAAGAGCTATTCATTGTGAAGAACGAAGTCGATAAAGTTAGTGACCCGTTTTCGAACATCGTCTTCATTCTGAAAACATATATTGAAGAAGCCATGATAAATTATTCGAAACTGACAGTAACAAAGTTATCTGATGTCAGAGGGGTACACTTGAGTAGAACAGAACTTCCGATTCCAAATCAGGTAGAGTTTAAGTCACGGTGATCATCGATGACCATTTAGTGTTGAACATTTAGTTACATAAATTAAAGATAAAAGAAACTGAAAAAATAACAGAAAAGCAAAGTGAGAGCTCTTAATGCTAAGAAAATGATGCACTAATGGACTAAAAAATGAGGTGAAACTTTACTTTGTGGTACACAAAATTGTTGACTATGTTTTATTATGTAATAATTTTTGATGCTTAGAATACAAAAATGCAAGTTTTCATTATAGGAATCTAGTTAAAAAGTTATGCGTATGTATGTATAAATACGTACATGCGTGTGTATGAGCATTTTTAGTTTATTTGACATGTAGGTGTGACACTACATTGACTTCTATCTATAACGTCATTGTGCTACGTTTATGATTCTATGTACATGTATAATGTCGCTCATTAAAAAAAAATAAACTAACATCTGTTTCGAACTGGTAATTGGAAAAACATGTATGACTATTTTCATAGAACTTTCTTTCCTTAGTCGATGAATGGAGTATGGGTAAAAACCAACATGGTGACGCAGTAACCAGTCAAATATACCAAAAGCGCTCAAAATGACGTACGAGCAACATTTTAAGCCTGGATTATTAATATTAAAACTTGCACTTTTGTATTGCAGGAAATAGAAGCTGTTAAATGATTTTAAAAAATGTTAATGTTGTGCAACTGAAAGTAAAGTTCAGCCAAAAATGCAATTAAATGAGTAAGTACTGTTCTTCTTAATAATTTGTATTATGGTGTATCTAACCACATGCATCAGATTACACTGTGGCAGTTATGGTGTTAACAAAGAGTAAATAGGTACAAGAAGTGACACTGCAAAGAGGTATCTTTTATATTTGGCAAAGCCTGTCCACTTAACTTGGTTAGACAATTGTTAACCTCTGATGACTTGAAATCTATTTGTTATCAATTTTCTATACAATATTAATATTGTCTTTTGACCATTTTACATTTTACATTTTGACCATTTACTTTTGACTTTTTGATCCATTTTACAACATTAAGAAGTTGAAAAAATACGGAATATAAAACTACTCCGTAAAATATATTTGAAGAATAAATATTACAGAAATGGTTGCTACAAATAGCTTATAAATAATGCCGAACTATTACAAGATTGTACGGATTAATGTTATAAGGATGAAACAAAATATGTATTACAAATAAATTACCGGTGAATGTGTTACCGGGATGAGACAAAACACGTATTTATTGCAGATTATTAATAAATAATAAAATATTTTTTATAAATAAGTTACAAATAAATTACATGTAAATCATTCTTTGCAGGACGCTATAGTTGTACATTGGTACATTGCCTTGTAGGAATACCGCGTCGATATCGTATCCCCATCTTGTTTCACATGGCATGGCCATTTAGCGATGTCAACCACAAGTTGCGAGTGGAGAGCAACTCAGAATAAAAGCAGTTAAGCCTATCCCACCGTGAACATTTCCAGCTATCTATAATTTTGTAACAACGAACTGATTCTATTTACAAATAGAATCTATATAACATTCTTCTTATTTTTACTTGCAGATGTACTCTAAGAGTTTTACCGAACTAGTACGAAACACCTTATACATTATTACTTTCTAATTTAACATAAGTGAATGTAGTATAACGTTTGCTAAATTTTCTAAAATATAAACAATATTTCTAACAATTTGTATTTACCTTATTATAACTATAAAAGGGGCATGCATCTTAATTGGAAAGTAAATAACTGTAAATTGAAAAGGTAATGGCACTCTTAATTACACTATTATAAGAATTCCTACTACTCAAGATTATGCAAGTTTTGGTAGCGATCTGTAAAGTGTATGCTAAATAGATTGCACAATAAATATAATAATTACCAAGCTGCTGTTTTCAACACTAAAACTACGAAACCGGTCAAATGACCGCTCCACAAGTTTCTTATTATAAGATACACATTTTGTTAAAGTACATTTCTTGAAATCAGCATTTATTTTCATCAAGATAAAGAATAAATGTGTGTGCTAATTTATGTTTCGTCATTTGTATATTTATTCTTTAACTTCATTTTTAGTTTCAAAGTGTACATTATATATCGGTAGGTTTAGTGTTAATATTACAAAATGTGTAAATGTCAATCCACGAGTTGGCGCGTGATGAGGTCGATCCAAAGCGAAAAAAATTACGCTTATCCCTATTGTAAATACATCCAGTGTTACATTTCGACAAATAAAAATAATAATGATAACAACTGCATCACGCAATTCGCACTACCTCACTCACTCTCAAGTCATTTGTCGACTGTCATTACTTTTGGCCTAATTGGCGTACGTGACCGCTCGGACTAATAATTTCTATCACTGAAAATACGTGTGAAGTATAGGCGTCTATTTTTCTATTGGATCATTCCACGCCAAATCGACCACTTTTGGAAGTTACCATCTCTAATTTTGCTCTAATCGAAATATGTTGTAGTCCATGTGAAATTAAGGGGGTTTAAGTCATCACTTTGCCAGTTTCGAATTTGTTAAAGAATGATAACCCTTCAAAGTTTGCAATTTTTGTCCATTTTGGCGAAAATAGGGTTCACTTAGGAATTTTTTTCTCAGAAACTACTCAACCGATTTAGCTCAACTTTTTTTGTTTTATTCATGAAGAATTGGGCTATTTTAAAATATTGTTTTTAACTTTGTCAATTTGTTATAAAATGTCAGAAAATTTTAATTCAATCAAAGTGTGATTATAAATTCAATCGTTTGGTCAATTTCTTCAATTGATAAAAATGAATAAAAATGTTATGGTTTGCGATTTTCGATATTTGTTAAAAATTTTATAATTTGTAAAGTTAATATTGATACTTGCAGAACTGCTGTCACTACTTTTTATTATTTTGAGAACATATTTCACAATTAAAGATTTTTAACTGAAATATTTGTTCTACTTTATTCCGCTATCTTTGTGAATTTTCACAATTTGTTAATAGAAACTTGTTAACATAAGCATTGTTAATTTAACCTATTTACTTGTTAAATAAATTTTACCTTTTCAAATAGAGTATTAAATTGACGTATCACTCACTCTATAACACAACATTCTGACAATAGTTAAAATTGTATCATTTTTTTTAACTTCAATATGTTCCGAATTTATGAAAAGAAAATGAATCAGTATTTAATTTGGGTAACGTAAAAATATACAAACATTCTATAAAATTTCAAAACCAATGCAATTTTTGTATTACAGATTTTTTATAATAAAATTCAAGAATATAGTCAAAAAATATACTTGTTTACGTTACTTCTTAGAAATGATTAAGCTGCATGTGACGATAAGAAGACTTGATTAGATAATATCTACAAATGCTTCATTATAAGAATACTTCATATGAACAACATTGTAGCTTTAATGTATAATATATTTAATACAGTTACAATGTTGTTCATATCAGGGGTCCTCAGTTTATTCATCGAAAGACTTCTTTAAATAATCTTAGCAAATCTTCACAGTAATAATCTGAATTAATAATTGCTATTAAGTCTAATCGTAATCCTCAAATGAATTGTGCAAATGACTTACTTATGGTAACAAAAATATTTATTAAATATATACAATATAATAAAAATGTATTTATATATTACAAAGACGTTTCATGAAATTATTATTAATCATCTAGTGCAAAGATATACACTTATTTTAACTACATGTGATTTTACATATGTGAATACATAATGTATCAATATGTATATTCACTTGGATTAGCTATCGCATAATAATAAATTTAATAAAATAATCACAGTACATAGCATGGTATAATAATTAAATATACGTTAAAAAGTTAAATGGTTTATTTGTTGCGTGTGTTAAAGGTTTAATGATGATATACTTGTTGTAATACTTTAATAGTAAGGTGTAACAAATGATTAGCATTATAGAACAACCTGTAGTTTTCAGGTTACATGAGACATTTAGTGTTCCGTGAATATTGACAAAATAAAATAATATCAAGTTTATAATTTTCATAAAGGTAAGTATATACTATCTTGCATTTACTCCAGATATATTTCGAATATACTTTGTATATATTCGAATATACTGTTGCACACAAAGTCCCTTACTCTAATCATAAGCTACATAAATCCATACTTTTCTAAGTGGAATTTAAAGCTGTTTTCACAAACACAATTTTGTCAGAATAACATTTCAGAATTTACAAACAGCACTCGGTATTCTCACTGTTCGACTTATTATAAGAAAACAGCCAATAACCTAAAGTTGCGCCGATAATTACTGCGATACACAGATAAACATTGTATGTCATAAAAATTAACATAAGAACGTATCCTATGAATAATTGACATGCGTGGAGAATTGTGTGCATGGTGTGAGTAGAAGAAAACAGCAATGCTCTGAAACAAAGCACTTTTATTAATATATCGAAAATGTTTACACATTTAACATATGATACATATATTAAAATTTTCAGGGTACAGATTCGAAGTCAGTAGAGTCAATGATTCTCACCTTTTTAAAGAACGCACCTGCCAAAACCAAAATTCAATAACTTAAGTACAAAGTAAACATTTTGTACAATATGAGCTTCAGAGAGATATAATTACATTATTATTTATTATTATAATTTTTTCGCAGAATACTTATGTAAAAAATAAGTACAACACAATTAAGAAATATCAATGCTAGCAAACAAAATTTAATATATTTGTGTTTGTTTGAATGAAACATTTGTATATTTAATACCAGAGATATATTTTAAAAATAAAAATATGAACAAAATTTTATAACTGACGTTATTTATATTATTTTTATTGTATATTGAATAAAATATTAGACACTGAAAATTGTATAGGTAAATAATGATTCGAATGAATTCCTTAAACCATTTTAAAATGAATTTACATGCGGATTAAATACTAATTTAGAATTGAAAAAAGAACAAAAATACGTACTTTTTAGATCTCTGTTCCCCCACTTTCCGAGCTTTTGCTGTAGCAGCATAAAGATGGTCGCTAAATAAAAAAAGAAAATAGATAAATGTATCAGAATTGTAATTCTAATATTTATATGGGAAAGGGGATCGTTAACGTTCAGTTGTTATTTAATGGCGATTTTATCATATTGCACAAGTTACTGTGTTACGCGATTTCTATTATTTATTGTGCATTTATTGTACTGGTGTAGTTTTTTATCTTCTTTATTCACTGAACGCAATAATAGCTTCGCTAACAAAATGAATAGTGTATCAATTTTTTTTAACACGTTGACTTCCACATAGAAGAAATTGAAAATTATGTTAGATAGTATTTTTGTTTCTAAAAAATCTTACCAAATATTCTGACATTATTTAGTTACATTTATTATTCATAGTTTTAAATAATTAATACGAATATTTCCAATTAGGTTAGTGGTCAAATTTTTAATAATGTAGACGACATATTCGTATGGAAGATTAAGCGTCACCCATACGTGGGTGACGTGACAGTCATAATGTTAACGGAGTATGTATGAACATTCGATACCATGAAAAAAATTTACTTAAATGTCAGCTCATTGAATTGATTTAACTTTTTCTAAATTAAATACATTATTTAAAAAATGTTGAAATTATGTGTGAATAAACGTTGCCAGCAATTTAATCTTTATACATGGATACAGCATGACTGTAGCTGTACTGTCTGCATGATTCACATTCTCAATGGTCCGATTTAAAAATGATAAATGGAACAGATTCCAGTTTTATCGTATCGATTACGATGCACCGAGGTCGAATTTTTAAAACAATTAAAAGAATGACTTTTACATAAAAATTTGCTGTTTTATTAACGAACGAAAATTCTCAAAATTAAATATGTGAGACGTTTACTTTGGAAGTAGGGCAAATGCATCTTTTGTTATTGCGAGATATTTAACGGTTTGTATTTCAATAAATTTAAAAATGTTGATAAAGAGTAGTAGACAATTTTGTAGTCCCGTGGTGTTAGATAATATTTATTATTCAATAGAGTTTAAAATGCAGGCTAAAAATGATAGAGGTTTTATTTTATTGAAATAAACTTGCCTCAAAATTATTAAATTTTTAAAAATAAGTTGATTTTCAAAATTAATTTATTAATTAATTAATGAATAGCAGTCTTTAATTAAATTTAATAATATTACAGTTGTTCGGTTATTCTTTTTTTAATTTCTTTAAATTATTTGGTCCGAATTGTCTCATGTTCTTGCATATTCTGATTCTCACTCCAAGATTCTCTTTTTACGCTCAACTCTCATGGATTATATTTTCATAAATAAAATAATAATAATAAAGTTCCTTGGAAATGAGGATTTCCTTTGAGTGGCGTTATCCAGAAAAGTGTTTTCATTTTTTTATCATTATCTACTAGCTCCACTTTCTGATTCATCGCAGTTATAATTGTCGTTGAAATCATTCTGAGGCATATTTTTTTAATAAAATAAACCACGATTCGTACTTACCTTTCAAATAACAGTGAAATTGTGCATCGATACAAAACAAGAGCCGTGCCGACTTTTTTGCATATTTATTAGAATCTGTATTTGAATTTACAAGTTGATAATAGAAATCAACAATGATTGACAGACCTACAGATGCTCGCCCATTTTGAGGTTAGGTCACCAATATTATACAATTTGTAGTTTTTCACAGTATGTCAGTATTCCTGAAATTTATTGGAATTAAATTGTACCGTAATATATTCCGCTAAATATAATGTTAAACTAAGGTGGATTTGTACCACTTTCAAAATAGACATCTTTCTAAACCGTTAATCTCTCAAACTTCTTCAAATATTAAGAAGAATTATTTGTATCACAGATTGCTTATACGTAAAAATATCATATTAATCTATTGTCATTATCTTCATTTTTTTAAAAAGTGTATTTACACCACTTTCAAAATAAACGGCTTATTTAATCCTTTCCCGTGCTTTGACGAGTCTCACTTGTGACACACAGCTCAAATGTGACAAACCTTATTCAAATTTTTCATATTCTTCAACTTGAAATTTAGGTTCAGCTATAAGTTACATTATCAAGGATCCTTGAATATAAAATAGTTACAACATTTTAATTTTTTTTGTTCGTTTTAACGTTATAGCCCCGAATGTTATAGACTTGACTACCGCATCTGTTAAATAAATGGCACGGAAAGCGGTTAAATGAATAGTTCAATGTACCATATGTATACAAAATGTCATGGAAAAATCTGATTAAAAATTGAAACAGTTATTCAGGAAACGGTATCTAACACACGTTTAAAGTTTCATGTAATCTACTTCTTGCTTTTAAAAATTTGTAAGAGAGTTTTCTTTATTAATAAATCCATATTGAATGTTTCAGAAATTATTGTATTAGTTAAATTACTAATTAGATAATATAAGTGCTTATTCACTTATCCTTATTCACCGATCATTATTGTTTGGTTGGTATGCAGGCTCACAGAATTAACCTCGGTAATTTTCGAAATTCTTTGTTAAAATTTTAACAGGATATTTCTAAAAGAATTCTGTCGACCAAAATATTTCGAATATTCCTTGCTTTTTTAATACAAACAAGTTTCATAATACATATACTGCAATTTTATTAAAAACATTGCACTAATGTATATAAATAATACTATCTAAACAAATTATATATAATGTAACGAATATTCTTCAAAAAAGTACGGTTCATATACAACTTGTCTTTTCATGTAAGAAAAAGAATTGCAATTTAATTCTGCAATTTAATGTTCACGATCAAATATTATTTAGCAAGAGGCAGTGATAAAAATTGAAAATTGTTATATTTAAGAATTCTTAATTTACAATATGCTAAATTCTTAAATATTCAAATTACCAAATTCTTAAATTCTTAAATTTTCAAAAACCTCAAATTTCTGAATTTTCAAATTTCTAAATATTTAAAATTCCAAATTCCAAAATTTTCTAATTTCTTAACTCACAAATTTCAATGACCATTTCCAGATATCCTATGTTTTACAATTTGCAAACTTTTTGTGATTTTCGAGTCTCTACATCACTAAATTCTTAAATTTCAAATTTCCAAATTCCTACATTTCCGTGTCTCTAAGTATTCGAATGTTTTTTCATTCCCAAATATTTGGAACTCTTAAATTTCTAAACCCTCAAATCTCTATATCTCTAAATCTCAAAATACCCAAATCCTCAAATCCATAACACTCAAATGTTCAAATGTTTTAATCTCTACACCTCAAAGTCTTCTAATCTCTAAATCCCCAAATCTCTACATCTCCAAATTTTCAAATCCTTAAATCCTTAAATCCCTAAATCTCTAAATCTCTAAATCTCTAAATCCCTAAATCCCTAAATGCCTAAATCCCTAAATCCATAAATCCATAAATTCCTAAATCCCTAAATCCCTAAATCCCTAAATCCATAAATCCCTAAATCCCTAAATCCCTAAATCCCTAAATCTCTAAATCCCTAAATCTCTAAATCCCTAAATCCCTAAATCCCTAAATCCCTAAATCCCTATATCCCTAAATCCCTAAATCCCTAAATCCCTAAATCCCTAAACCCTAAATCCTTAAATCCCTAAATCCCTAAATCCCTAAATCTCTAAATCCCTAAATCCCTAAATCCCTAAATCCATAAATCCATAAATCCATAAATCCATAAATCCATAAATCCATAAATCCATAAATCCATAAATCCATAAATCCATAAATCCATAAATCCATACATTCCTAAATCTCTAAATCCCTAAATCCCTAAATCCCTAAATCCAAAAATCCCAAAAGCCACAAATCCCTACATCCGTAAACACATAAATTACAAACTAGTTAAATTTCCAAATTCTCAGATCGTCAATTCTTCAAATTTTCAATTCCCAGAGTTTCAAATTTTCAATCTCCTAAATTTTCTGCTGCATATATTTTAAAATCTAATTCCTAGATTTACTCATTTTTAAAACCTACAATATAAAACTTTCTTAATTTACAAATTTTAACATTTGAAAATATAGAACTAAACTTGAGAATTTGAAATATTAAAATATTTCAAATACAAAAATTTGTTTAGTACAAAACAATAATTTACCTGAGACTTATTTAAATTTCATTAAAACCTCAATGCCACAAAAGAATATTTCAAAGAAAAAATTTAAATCTCAAAATCACAAAAGAATATTTCAAATAAAACATTTATCTACTCAAGATTATAACTTTTTCAAATATATTTCTAAATTTTGGGACAACAGTATATTTCTTCTTATCCTCTCTATTAATAAATGACTATACAGATAACCATTTTTGTATGTGACGTAAAAGGTTTTATTTTATTTCGGTTGTCGTAAATCGGTATTGCTCTCAATTTTTGTTATTCGGATATTTTTACAATCGTGTCATATTTATGTATGAAATATTTGTGACGAACAATTCAATTATAAATATACGAGTAATGTGATTTATTAACGTATTTATAATCCATGAAAGGGCATTATTCGCACGCCCTGAAAAACTAGTTTACTTTCACATAAATACTACAGTAGTAGATGAATGATTTACTGAGAACATAGATTCACAAGATCACGTAAATGCTTTTTGCATGTACAGTGATATGTGTATTAAATAATTACATGGTATTTTTAAATAGAATGGCATATTCATATTTGTAGATCGATAATAAGGAACACTATGCAAGGTGATGATAAAATAAAGAAACAGTTTGTAAGGTACTTTAAATTTGATAATACATATACTTATTTCTCACTAAAATTTCAGAGTTTGAAATATCTCGAATTATTGATTTTGTTCATATGACGAGTTAGCTCTCAAGAATTTATGAATCCATCTCAAATCGTTCACACTTTTTATTTGTTTATTTCATTTCGTGTTGTTTAAACATTTTAAACAATTTACGAATATAATTTAGTTTTCGCCAAAATTACAATTTAAATATCAAATTGTAACAAAATTTTTGCGCATGACGGGTATAATCGTCATGACACAAAATTCTGCCACATCTCCATGACGGATATAGTCGTCAAACACACTTAACTGGTTAAAGTCGAGTGATTTTTTTATTATTTCCGAATAGATTTTTACATAAAATGTGATACTTATGGGGATCATGACAGTGAAAATTGTAGTGAAATTATAGTTTGCTAAACGAAACAATTTGCACATAGAAAAAGTTCATGGTTATTCGAAATAATAAATAATTTTCAATCAAAGAATAATTTTTAGAATGTCATATTTATTTGTGGACGTGTTTAAAAAGTTGTGTAGATATGCTTAATCACTCATGTAGTAGTACACGCTACGTTGTAAACTCTAAATAACTATAGTTTTATTTATAAAAACGGCTACTCACCGATAGCTTTTTATTCCTTCATATATAACACCTATAGCAATAATCCCAACAATTGAAAGTGCAAGATCTCCAGCTGTATGTATATGCCATTGTTTAAATAAAACCGTTTCGTGTAAACCGACATGAAAATACATCTAATACAAATATGAAACGGTGTGAAATAAAATAATAAAATGTGTTATACTGTAATAAAAATGTTTTATTACTTACCATCATCCCGGAGTGATCCATTTCAACTTTGTACGTGGTAGCGAACGATACATACAAGCATATGAAGCAAATGAGTACTGAACTCTGTTTTTATCGGAATATAGATAACATATCGGTGTATCATCGATTATATTGGCGTTGAATTAACACGTACACAATCATCTGCAAGTAAGGAAAATAATATGTAATAAATACATGTAAATATGTGAAATACACGTGACGATCAAACTCCTCTGTTTAATCCTTAGTATAATTTTTCTATGTTGTGATCATTCTGATGATTCCGATATACATTAATTATTATAAAACTAATGGATTATCTTAAAAGATGATGATTGCGCCATCTTGCTATTTTACTTCCTCTGGTTCTGTAAATAGATGATATCAAACTGATGATTAAATATCAAAATCTTTTTTAATTACTGTATGAATTATAATTTTACTCTCTTCTAAACAAATTTTACTTCTTATGGATACTGTTTTTATTGAAGTTTCAGTTTATCAGCATTTGATATGAAAATGTTACAAATTACATTTTAATTTTCTATGGTTTTTGTTAATGTCTATTTTATTATAATAAAATTTAATTTATGGATTCATATACGGGAATGATGTAATAATAAAATCCGTATGTATAAGTAAAATAAACAAGAAATAACATTCATTGTTTTACTATATCAGCATTTCCTGCTTTACGTATAATAATATACATCACCACATTTCGCCATCTAGATTTGCGTCATTACTGTTACTCATAGCAACACTGTTTCAGATGAAGTTGAATGGTTTTGAGAGGGGCATATGCTGGTAGTATAATTTTTGTAGGTGGACGTGTAAAGGACATATGAAGGGCATTAATGTTTTTTAAATGAAATAATATATTTTTTATTGCATCAGCTGGTACTTCTTCATATCCTTTACAAAAAAGTATTAATCTATTTATGTAAAAAAATCATTAGTTTAGGAGATATTTTAGTTTTAATGTCTATTTACAGAAAAGGTTCAATGTGGCGACCATTTGCATCAGAACACTTCCTGAATCAAAAAATTAATGACTTACTAGCATTCCGTAGTGTATAACATTTCTGCATGTGTAGCACTTTTCCCAGCTTCAAAATAAACTGATAACGTGTCTATCTTTTCTTCTTTAGAATGCTTCATTATGAAGTATCATCGCATTCGCCGCATTAGAGACGTAACGGAGACTAAATTTCACTGTTACTGCATAACAAAAAAAAACAAAAACTCACAATTCGTTTGGTGACATGTGATTTCTCAAAGCATGTAAAAAAACATTTGCTGTTCAATTAGGGCAATTCACAATATTAATCAGAAAGTAATGATTTCCTAACAAGTTAGAATTAAAATATTTCCTAAATTAATGATTTTGTCACATAAATAGATTAATACTTTTTTGTAAAGAATATGAAGGAGTATCAGCTGATGCAATAAAAAATATATGATTCCATTTAAAAAACATTAATGACCTTCATATGTCCTTTACACGTCCATTTACAAAAAAAATATACCACCAGCATATGCCCTTCTTAAAACCATTCAACTTCATCTGAAACAGTGTTTGCTATGAGTAATAATAATGACGCAAATCTAGATGGCAAAATGTGGTGTGCCACCCTGTATACAGCAGTGGTTCTAAGTTTGCGCTTGCATATATGCCTCTTTATTAAATTAACATATAATTATTAACAAAAAAATGAAATATAAATATTGTCCTAGTAATATCTTATATACATTTCCTTATTTTAAAAGAACTGCGAGAAAAATTTTATAACGAGAAAAAATGATTACCAAGTAATTTAAGATGATAAACTTATATTTACTACATTGTTAACTGTAGTTATTTACTATAAACAAATGTAAATTTTCATCGAAGAAAGTATGTCATCACATACATCATTACATTAGATGATGTTCTCTAGTAATCATGGCAAGTACACTTTAACACTTGTATTTGCAATGACAAACAACATTAGCAGAAAAAATTGTTATATGATTACATTAAGAAGGTAAATCATGTAGAAATATATGAGAAGTACTAAAAAGAAATCGATCGACTGTACAAAGTATTATAAACAAGTATAAAAAAGAAGGAATATTGCGGAATAATAAAAACCGGTGGACCCGGAAAATTAACTACGAGAGAAAAGCGTAAAATTGAATTATTAAACAAAAACAAGTACCAGTGCATCTGAAATTGCATCGCGCCTTGAAGAATGTATTCTGAAGGAAATTCACCCTAAATACCATAAAATAATTTTAAGAAAAAAAATACGCCGACTTCGAAATGCACTAAAAGGTATAAAATAATTTCAATTTCCTAATGAAGTAATTTCTATTTCATTCAATCATACAACTACGTAACAGATATGAATGAAACCTATTTACTCGTTAGGTAGTTTATTAAATATATTTCAACTTTTTCAGAGGCGCCGCAAAATTAAAAATACCTCAGTAAACGTTGCTGCCAATAACCAGTTGATTGTGGTATGGCGTATTGGAAATTAATAAATCCTGAGAAAGAATACTAACCATTACAGATATATCTGATAATATACGTAAATGTAACGACTGCATGTTCATTTCGCAACGTTTCTGATATAAATGAAATTGAATCGACTTCGTTCGCGTGTGGAAGCCATGGATCTAAGAACCTATAAACGGAGTCCACGACGCGGGAATTACCAAATTTGCGGCAGATGGGCTCTATCTTTATAGAATATGCGGCGATCGAGTCTTTCCGTCGCATACTCTATGAATCTAGATAGACCATAGTTACATTCTATACGCACTAACACCTACTTCGCGGCGTGCTGTCGAGTTATATGTATAGAAAAAAAAATAGCTATACAAGCTTTCCCTATGTTCGGCTGTCCAAAGGTTGACATGTTCAAGAAAATCTTTTAATTTTGCGCCGCCTCCGAAAAGGTTGACATGTATTTAATATACTACCTAACGAGTAAATAGGTTTCATTCATATCTGTTACGTAATTGTATGATTGAATGAAATAGAAATTACTTCATTAGGAAATAGAAATTATTTTATACTTTTTAGTGCATTTCGAAGTCGGCGTATTTTTTTTTTTTTAATTATTTTATTTCACGCTTTTTAGTGGAATGGGGAGAATTGTATAGGATACTGTGAGACGGTTCTTCCGGGCTTTTTTTTTTGTCTGCGTAAATGCCATGAACATAATTAAGTAAAAGACAACATGGATATTCGTTTTTCAATTTTTTTTTTCGCTAATATCTAGAAAACCAAAGCTTTCTGTCAATTATGCATAAGGAAAAGGTTGTCCAGAACCATGCCCCTGACAACATATTAAAAGGATATTAAAATTGTCCAAAGTTGATTTCAAAACTTTTCAACAATTCTTCGCTAATATGTATCTCGAAAACTAAAGCTTTCCGCGAAATTTGTATAGGAACAAAATTGTTCAGAGTCATGTCCGTGATAAGATATTAAAAGCGCACTAAAATCGAGAAAAGTTTATTTCAAAAGTTGCCGGTTGTCTTGCAATAACAATACTTTGCAATTAAAAAATGAAAAATTTTTTGATAATGGTACCAATGGGGAGTCAGAACCTACTAGATGCAAAAGATTTCGTTCCGATCGGTCCACCCAGCTAGGTGTAATCGGTGAACATACATAAAAAAAAAAAAAAAAAATATATATACTGATAGAATTAAGTAACCTCCTCCTTTTTCGAAGTCGGTTAAAAAGTGATCGATATCGAGCCGGATATAACGGTAAAGTTGCGAGGAGGAAACCACTCATAAGCAACGTAGACAAAAAAGAGATTAGAATTTGCAGAACAATACTTAAATGCTAGCGACGACTTCTAGAAAAACATAGCATTTTCCGAAGAGTTAAAATTTGATATTTTTGAGTCGGACAGTAGTAAAAAAGTGTGGTGGAAAGCTAATACTGAATTGGATTTCAGAAATATGTAACCGACGACGAAACACAGAGGAAATGCAATGTATTGCTGATTCTGGAGGTGGTAATTTAGTAATAACAGATAAAATAATGGATAAACATTTATATTTAAATATTTTTAAAAAAATTTTACAAAACAGTGCAGATGAATTAGGATTAATTAGATTTATGCATTAGATGAATTTTATTTTCAGAAAGACTGTGACGCAAAACATACAGCCCATGTGTATAGTACGTCAGTAATTGTTAATACCAATACTCCCCACAGGTTAGAAACTCCTCCACAATTTCTTAAGTTTAATCCTATCGAACATGTATGGGCGAAACTAGAAAAAAATGTGCGAAAACATGATATAATACTTGAAAGAAATATTGAAACGATAATGGTGTAATATAGAACCTGATTTCGTTAAAAATTTGGTGTCGTCAACGCCCAATATATTACATGAAGTGATTGCCGGAAGAATCATCATACAAAATATTAATTTACAAAATTCCTGCTAAAATAATTGTAACAATAATTAATTGTACGAATACTTTAGTCTCAGCGATTTCTTACAGTCTTCTGAATTTCAAGTCATTTTAAGTTACTACATGATGTTATTGCCTTCAATTTTGGGTCACTTGTTACTGTAAGTGTAATGTTTAATATACAGCTACATATGATTAAATATACTTAACAATATAGAAAATATTGTTCTTTTTATTTCTATATTTCAAGAGTACGAATACTTTTGTCCTCCATTGTACATAAGAGGGTTGATTTTTAACGCTTGTGTTTCTCAACATTTCAAAAGAAAACATGTAAATTGAAATTTGAATCCATCAGAAAATATTATAATGTCAAAACTTAAGGTATGTGTAAAAAGAAATTAGGATATTCAGAATTTCTATACGTTTTTTAAGAATTTGTCATTTCTTAAATTTGTTTTGGTGTTATGAAAAATTTCAAATCAAGATCAAGTTAATATCTCTAAATTTATGTTTTCAAATTTCTTAAAATACAAATGTCCAAATGATCGAATACTCAATTTCTGAAATCGTCAAATTATTACGTTTCCAACTTTTCAAATCCACAAATTACTAAATTTTATAAATTCCCGATTCTCCAATTTTTTCGTTTTTATTTTTAAAAATTCTAAGATTTTCTAATTTTCTAAATTCTATCGTCTCAAATGTCATTACTTCTAACTTTAAAAATTCTGAAATTCCCAAGTCTTTCACATTTCAGATTCTCAAATCCTATATGTCCAAATCCCGAAGTTTTCATGTCTAAAAATTGTTATACTTCCAAATGTGAACGTCTAATTACTGGAAACCCCTAAATGCGGGCACTGGGGCAAGTACCCCATTTGTCCAACACTAACACTGTTACAGCTTAGAATATCTACCATATCTGAACACATCTCAAACGCACTGCACTGAATGATGTAGCTAACCTTTTTGAAATCACATATCCGGGTTACCCAATTAAGAAATTCATTTTAAAACTTACACAAATCATTCCAGCCGCTTACTTTCCTCAACATTCACAGGTATGCATTCAAAAAAATAGGGATCGTAACTGTAACATCTATCATTCTTATGAAATCGTTAATTACTGTTTCGAAAACTTATCGAAATAAAACTTGTTTTTAAACTTGTTCAAAATCATTTGAATGGCTCAATCAACTCGAGATTCATGGAATTATATACACACAAACGGAGAATGCGACTGTAACATTCAGATGTCGAAATGAAATATGAGTTATCGAAACAAAAGTTTGTCAGTAATCTTGTCTAAATAATTGGAATAGTACTATCCCAAGACTCGCAGGCCTACATTCAGAAAAGGGAAGATATAACCACAACATCGATTAGTCCACAATAATATTAGCTAGACTATTTATAATTGTATATGAAGCTATGGAAATGAAAGTTCAAACTTGTCTAAGTTATTAGAATAACCAGCCCAAGATTCAGGGACCTACATTCAGGAAAGGGAAGATGCGAGTGCAATATCGATTAGCAAGCGTTAGAAGAGCAAGCTTGTTGCAAAGCGATCGAAATCGTGAGGCTCCATCCGTGAACGTCGAGAAAGAACGTGTAGTACTGGATGTTAATCGATTTCTCCTTCTGTCGCTTCGGCAAAGAGGGTATCCTCCCCGCTTCCCGATCAACCAAGATGCCCGGCCTGCGTGAACGAGGCGGGCGCAACCTGTGGCTATCCTGACTGCCGCGCCTCCCTGCGTCCGGAAATTTAGCCACGCTCGATTCTCAAACTCCCTTCAGTGCCATTCTCACCGTTCGACTGTTTGCATGGACGACGGTGTATTTCACTTTTCACAAAGGGGAAGCCCCATATCTCCTTCCGAATCGCGCCCGTGTACGCTTTAATCACCGTCGACGATGCGAGCGCGATTCATTTTCCAACTACCATCTCGAACGGTTCCCGCTCGATTCGATAAATCATCCGCGTGTGTAAATATTTCCTTTCGGTAGGATGTTTAAATAGCCTGTGGTGAGGTGCCGGTTCATCCAGTTCATGCTGTGCACCAACTCACGGATATGGAAAAATGATCGACCTCCATGGGAATCGACAAGTTGGATTTCTGTCTTGATTGAAGAAATCATTTTAATTCGTTTCATTCAGTGTGAACACTTTCTGTGTTTCGGAGAAGGTTAGTACCGAATAATCCCCATACTTTGTACTATTCGCTGATTTTTTAATAACAAGCATAATCCTTGCAAGTTTCTGAGTGATTCTGTGGGACCACCATATTTTCTACATAGCAAAATTACCAGCATGCCGGTTACGAGTTGATATGGAACTTTGTATAACTTTCATTTCATCTCGGATATCAATTAGGTTTCAATTAATTGAAGCGATGGTTAAGAACGAATTGCGTTTCGATGAATTTGTGTTCGTTTACGAGGGAGACCTTGTAATTTCACTAGTTTCGTTTGTTTAGAGGGATTTCTCGGCCGCGAGACTGGGCAGGGTCAATGTTCTATCACGAGGCACTGTACCGGGGGTATCACACGCGCATACAAATATACTGATATCTGTATAGCTTGCGAAAATGGAATGGAAGTATACTGTTTCCCTTTCTGCACGATTCTACTGGAAATTTATTCGCGTTGAAATATCTAAAAAATGTGGCAAAAAAACAAGATACCACTTTTTTAATAAATATTTTGGTTGTTACCCTTAATTACGCCGGGATAATCACGCGTTAATACGACTGTGAAATATTTCTATTTAAAATAGTATACATAACTCATCTTTGAAGAAATTAAAAAATTCTAATATTACATAAACGTTGGATATATGCATACAGCACTGATTAAAATGAAATTTAAAACGCGAATGAAACCAGAAACCTCGATATTTTTGATGATAAAGTGTATTTTATTGTGCTGAGCAATTTTCTTTTATGTTGTACAGGCTGTCTCACGCAACTGGTACAGGCTTTAAAATACGAACTTTAAAACGTTCAGACTTTCATAAGCCAGAACAGTTTTTGCTGCTCAAAATTAAATATAAATATTTTTCTGTTCGTTGAGACACTAAGATATTTGTGTTTAAAAAGTCTTGTACAAATTATATATAAATCTTGTATAAATTTCTAAGTTAGAAATAATTTGTTTTTTCTTGTATAAATTATTTACTATCTTATATGAATTATATTTTTGTTGATTTAGTAATAAGTGTGGATAAACACAAATGTTTTAATAATTCGTTGTAGGGAATACTTCGAAAAATCGATTAATGTAATTTTATTTAAAATATAGAAATGACCTTGAAATCCTTGAAACACCTTCACTCTTGGAGGTAATACATGCATCATATGATATTGTATCCTGCACCGTTTAATCTTCTCTGATAAAATATTTGTTTATCTGACCATTTTAAAGCTGTAGCTTGATTCTGTTATATGGGACACCAAGTATATTGCAAGTATTTATATAATTCATTAGTAGAATTATTCTGGAATTGTTCAGTTATCTACCTAAAGTATTTATGGATATTTAACAAAATCTGCTCGTTTTAATTAACGGGATCCGTCAATTAGCGAAATGAGAAATGCAATTATACGAAAATTATGAAATATCAAAAAGCTGTGTCATGTATATATTTTTGAATGCATGTTGAATAATCCAAGCTGTCATAAATACTGTTCATTAATTTCATTAATAACGAATCACTTTTATTGCAATTATGATAATTATATCAGGTCGTAATTGTTGCAATAAAGGGACAATTATTTTTGCACAACTTCTTAGGAATGTAAATGTGAATTTAGGGTTGTTACCTGAAAGATTATTAATTATTTGTTAATAATTTGTATTCTAATCCATTATTTGAATAAATTAGTTTAACAGCATACGTTTCATGTTTATGTCAGTAAGACAGCTTTTTTAGTATATAACATTAAGAATAATTGTATGTTAGAGTAAAAATTTAGATCTGAAAAGAAGTTTTAGATCAAATATTCTATACCTAACGAATTATCAATTTTCGTAATTTTTTTTTGTGTTCCTGAGTTATTTTTTTGTTTCTTTTGTTCAAGAAAAGCATGATAATCCATCTGTGAGAGTGGCTTCGGTGATTTTAAAAGTTTTTAATATCATTTGAACTAAAACTAAATTATACAGTTGGTAGCAGTGTCTGCGGACTGTAGGAGAAAGTAGAAAGGTGAAAAATTTGTCAGACGCACCTGAAAATTTCAGTTTGCTTCGTAATTCTTTCTTAGCTTGAATACAAAAAATATTTTATTTCGTGGTTTTATCTATTTAGAATGACTTATACTATAAGTAATTGTACTGTTGGGTGTAAAAGGAGCTACCATATCTTTCGAAAAATTTGTAAAGACTTTAACGTTACGCAGTTAAGCTATTATTAATAGGACGTATTTATTTATTTATGGGCTTATTTATTTTGTGTTATAAAATAAAAAGAGACTATACGAGGCCATGTATAACAACATGAAGTAATGTGTATCTGTACTCCACATATCGTGCAATATACAACGATGTCATTGTATATCGTAAGTATAATATAAATAAAAAATTCGTGTTTGAAATTGTATACCTGTATAATTCATAGAAAATATAACAGTATAATATTCACAGTATGTCATGGAAAGTCTGCAAACTATTTTTTAATTCTTCAGGTATAATAGAATCAGTCTGGCAATAACACTCATTCGCCCTGTTGCACATCCTACTCGGGAAATCGATTATGTAAGATCTTGAAACATAGAAAATACAATAAAATCATTACGTACTTCGAAATAAAAGGTGAATCATAATACATTTGTGCAACTAGACAATGTTAACGATGTTAATCGATTAACAGACGATGTTAACAATTTCTATAATTTAAAAGTGCAAAAAGCTATTTGCTTAAGTAGGATAGTCACGTATTGGAATAGTAGAATATTATCATTGTGGATTAGTAAGAGAGTGGAATAATAAGATAACAGAATGGTAGTACAGTGTTAGAATATAAAATAGAAACACTGCAATAGTATATTAATAATTGTGAAAAATGGTAAAGTTGTAGAATAGTAAAATGGTAAAATAGAGAAATGACAAAGTGGTAAAATAGTTAAACAGTAAAATAGTGAAATAGTAACATTGTAAAATAGTAAAATAGTAAAATAGGAAAATCATGAAATAGTGAAATAAGAAAATAATAAAATAGTAAAATAGTGCATTTAATTATTACATTGATTGAATAGTTGAATGTAATTTAGAAAATGATTTTCAATTACAAAAATTTATAATGTTTAATGTTTATTTAATTTCTTGTAGAAATCTAATTAACTGTCATAACGTGATACAATATCGATTTAGCTTACTCGGAAAAATGATAGCGTGCCGTCGTTAGTATGAAAAACACGAAACGTGACAAATCAAAATTTATTTTCTTTTAGAACAGGAGACTGAATTTTTAAACTAAACACAACATAAATACGTATATTTTTTATAAACACGTTACAACGAAGTATAAATTATTATTTTATATTATTTGATGTTATGTAACATTATGAAGTAATATAATTCTTAGGGATTCCATTATTCTGACGATCTTTCAAACATTTAAGTATATTACGTATAAATCTGTAAATTAGAATTGCTGGTAAAAAGAAATAAATTAGCACGTGTAATAATTGTTTTCCTTCTTTGAAAACACGATATTGACTTTATATATATTTCCGCAAGTTCATTTTAATGCGTACACATGACTGATTAACACAATTACACAATTAACAGGAATTACCAGCTTGGTGTTATTTTTAAATCGAGAACAATATATAATACAAAAATAAATAAATCAAGATGCAAATTAACAAATATTCTGATACCTAGATATTTCTGTAAGTTAAAATAAAAAATTTGAATCCAGTAATTTTAGCCGGTTTGGTAACACAAATATAAATTTATTTCGAACCAACAAAATAAAATGAAGAAATAAATAATATTCTATAAATATTAATCAAATAAGTAACATTCTTTTCAATATTTCTTCATTCTGTTCAATAAATTAAAAAGACTATAATTAAAATTAATTTTACTGATTAATTTACGATATAATTTTTATTGTAATAGTAAAAGTACAATTTTAATTTTCACAATTTTCAATCCATCATTATATGCTTCAAAAAATGACAGAGTATAAAACTGATCTTTATGCAAACAGAATTAAAGAATAACTAAAATACAAAACTTCACGAATATGTCGATATTGTTCTGCTAATTAAAATACAATATTCGTTGCTGCACATTTTAATTAAAGAGTAAGTTGCGCAGACGAAAGATTGTTTTTCTATATTTTATTAAGTCTTTTTTTTAATTTTATACAGTAAGTTACAAGTAGTAATCAATTATTTTGATTTAAGATCAAATATTATACTATCAATATTATAATATCAAATATTATGTGTATAGATCTACCTAGAATATGTAGAATATTATAGATCATTAAAAATGAAAGATTTTATGCATACATTACCTTAAGGACCTCATAATAAATGCAATACACATAAGAACCTTACAATACATGCAATACAAATAAGGATGTTATAGTACATATAATACACGAGGAGGATTTTGTAATACACGTATGAATAAAAATTTTCTTACAGTCAAAAATGGAAGTACACAAAAATCTATTTTGTTCATAAAGTTTCTAAAGATCAGTTACAAAATCAGGCTTAAAATGGAAGCATCAGAAAATGTTCATCAAAGTTGTTGAACAGAAGCATGTGTTGAATATGTAAAAATTTCGGAAGTAGCATGCTTCTGTGCGAAAATGAGTGCTCTCCTTGTACAAGATCGCCAATTCTTGCCCGGAATTTCTGAGTTTCCCCGCATGAGGTCCTCAAAATCAGTTCAGACATGTGCCATCATTCATGTTGAATCTTAACACGTTGACCGCCACAGTAGATACAGCCATTACTAGTACGGCATACTAATAGCACAGATCATTTCGTTTAAGCCGTTTATTTGAAAACTAGTAGTTAATTAAATGTTGTAATATTTATAAATTGTTATAACTTGAAATTTATATTAAGTAAGATAAATATAAAAATGGCTGTGAAAATCTCGCTTTTCAATTATAAAAGTTCCGACAGTATAATGTTATATTCAGTATCACTTTTAATTTTATATTGTTTATTATTTGTATATAAGAATATATTAATTTAGACAATATTATAAATATGTGATGAGATTTGTTCCTTTTTGTGAGCGTAATGTATAAGAAGAGGATATAAAGTTCAAAACATAGAAATTTATAAATTTTTGAATGTACGAATTTATAAATCTAGGAATTTAGGAATTTATGAGTGTGGGAATTTGGGAATTTAGGAATTTGGGAATTTGGGAATTTGGGAATTTGGGAATTTGGGAATTTGGGAATTTGGGAATTTGGGAATTTGGGAATTTGGATATTTGGGAATTTGGATATTTGGGAATTTGGGAATTTGGGAATTTGGGAATTTGGGAATTTGGAAATTTGGAAATTTGGAAATTTGGAAATTTGGAAATTTGGGAAATTGCGAATTTGAGAATTTAGGAATGTAGAAATTTAGGAATTTAGGAATTTGGATATATGAAAGTATATAAATTTGGGTGCTTCGAAATTTAAAAACGCAGAACTGCGGAAAATTACCTTGGGAGCTTGAAAGTTTGTAAATTTGGTGACCGAAACTTTTAAGTTCTGAAGTTCGGACGTTTGAAAATATGAAAGTACAGGAATTTAAAAATTTGTTTCTAATTTTGATTTAAGATTCCCTCAAATCCCATAAATTAATTTCTAATT
Organism: Megachile rotundata; assembly: GCF_050947335.1. Taxonomy (NCBI): domain Eukaryota; kingdom Metazoa; phylum Arthropoda; class Insecta; order Hymenoptera; family Megachilidae; genus Megachile; species Megachile rotundata. Next base: position 4,529,635 of record NC_134991.1, on the reverse strand, counting down.
ACTCAAACTGAAAAAATTCAAAGATCACGCTACATGTTAAAATATTTCTAAATTTCTAAATATTCTATTTTGAATCAATTTTTAAATTGAATAGTTATTCTCATCCATAGCAATTATAATTCCAGTATACCTTTCAAGTTAATGAATATCTATTACGTGATTATAAACTTGAAAATCTTTAATTTTGTTAGCTCCTTTATTTATATAACATTAGTAATATTTATTCGTTATTTCCACAATTTTATAATTAGTAATAATTACATAACGAACAGTAATCAGGAAGTTATAATCTTCAAGATCGAATAGAAGTTATAACATGAATTCAATTATAGCCTGCAGATTTCCAAGTTAGTGACTACCTATCGTTAGGTATGTCACATCATCATAACATTACTCATATTGTCACTGTAGATGTGGGAAACATATGATAGTTAAAGATAATTTTCTCGTAACCTTCACTCATCTACCAGATGCATACAACTCATTGCGTAATATTGCATATAAAGCGATATTAAGTGCTCATACACAAACCTAACTGATAAGAAACACTAGTTTGTGTTTATTCTTATTATGACTGAAATTGCTACGTATCCTAACGTCGTAATTCAACTCCGATAATTGGCAGCTATTTCAACGTTCCTTGGATTCGAGAAGATAAAAGATCAATTACTTTCATGTGTGGACACATGGAAAAATTTTAGACACAAAATTTGGAATTACTATTGGAAAATTGAGCGAATTCAAAGACTTATAATTTTATTTATGAGTTAAATTTTATGGTAAAAATTAACGTATATGGCTAAACATAATATTGTACTAATTATTGAAAATACAGGTAGTTAATTTGTTGTATCACCGATAGAATACTTCGAAACAATTATACAATTTCAATGTTTTATAACTTTATTATCAAGTTGAATTTTACAGTGAAAATTAAGGTATGTGTCTATTATACTAATTATTGAAAATACAAGTTGTTAATTTGTATCAATAATGCAACAGAATGATACAGAAAAATTGTACACATTTTATGTTATACAACTTTATTACCAAATTGTCACAGTTAAAATTGATATATGTGATCGAACTATCTGACTATTAAGAGTACAGATTGTTGACTTTTTTATTGTTAAAAATGTAGGTAGTTAAGTAATAGTTAAAATGCAGGTTGTTATTATTCAAAATTCAGCAGGTTAAGTTTAACATTTTAATTTTTAATTTTAATTATTAATAACATTAACACTCACTTTTATAACCTTTTGCACTTTGAAAGTTTATTTTGCCATTTAAAATATGCCCTCAGAGGGGACATCATTAAAAAAAATTTCATTTATATCTTGAATTGGATTATTAGTTTAATTAAATTTGTAGTATTACTTGTGAACATTGTAGTCATCAATGTTAAAATTTGCGTGAAATAGTTGCAATAAGAAGTAGCAGCAGTCTTTGGCAATTTTATTCAACCTTCAACCGGTGAGGTGACGTCAAAATGACTCCATGTGTATCCATGGTAACGATCAACACTCCTTCCATTTCCAGTCGAATTCTTCATGCTACACGATACCTGCCCAGAATTCAATATTCTGTCGATTGCTACAAAGTGAAACGTAAATAAATATGTTAAAATAATTATATAAGCAGGTATCTATTTCGTAATATGTTCAAATGACGTCACATCACAATTAGTAATAGTAAAATAAATAAACAAACAAACAATTAGTGATAGTAAAAATGATCACTGATTAAAAATTAAACTAATGTCCAACAGGTAAAATCTTAATGTTCCTATTATATGGAGAGTTGACTAATTATAAAAGTGTCTGGATCTGTAATAAAAAGTAAAACTACTAGTGACTGTTCTTACAATGGCGACGTTTTAACATTTTCTTTACAATGTTTTGTAAAACATAACAGATTTAGAATATTTATTTTTGGAAATAGTAGAATATTTATTAATAAAGGAATTATAAGGGAATATAACGTTATTTACAAATGGAATTGGAAGAAGTATATCGTAATTATACATAAATAATAACCAGTGATACTAATACTTTGTATTTCTTTCGTTGACTTTCGTTTTTCACTTCACAGATGTAGAATGTATTAGTTATTTAATTACTTATATGGAAAGCTCTTCCAAGTTCACTGACAAGGGACCATCCCGAAGTGATAATTTCCGATTTTGATGAAACTTGGATATAATGTAGTTCTCGAAAAAATATTCGACACGTATTTTTTTTTAGCTGCCACCATTCATGTTAACGGGGTGAAAATAGCCCTCAAAGTGAGAATCACGTTTTGTGGAATATCTCGGGAACCAGTAGAGCTAGAGGGATGGTTTAAATTGCAAAGTTGTGTATTTTTTAACGCGGAATCCAACTGTGAAAATGGATTTTAAAAAATCGTATTTGTTTAAATAATATATTAAAAAATTAATTTTTCTATTCAAAAGTTGTTGTATCTTCTCGTAATTTTTTATGTGAAAAGTATACTAGTAAGTATAAAATACGGATAAAATGGAATTAAGGGTTAAAAAATGATTATCCTGCAATTTTAAATCAACACGTATTAGATATCAAATAAATATTATCAGATACTTTATTACGTATTATAATTACTATACGATGATTTTTATTATAATTTTATTGCAAAAAAAAATATCAGTATAAAATGAAGGAATATTTATAGCATAAACAATTTTACGTAGTTTAGTACACATGCTTCAGGGAATATCTGTAGAGGATGATATAAAAAGCAGCAAAATATAGATGCGTATAATTAACATCTTCACTGTTGTTATAAAAATAACTTTCTAGAACATGTCCAGGGTAAGCAACGTGCTATTATGCTGACCTACTCGAACATGATGTTTATAAATAATGAACCTGATAAATTTAATTAAAGTTTATAGGCGTTATTAAATTACCAGCTTGAAATTAAACGTTGTATTGCAATTATTATTTTGAATTAAAATAAATAAGATAACATATATTTAGATTTACATTTATAGTTATCCACATTTATTTCCGACTAACTAATGAATCTGCTTTCAAATTGCCAGTTTCTCTAATTCCCAAATTTAAAAATTCCCGAATTTCTAGATTTTTATATATTCAAATTAATAAGTTCAAAATTTTTCAACTTCTCAAATTCCCCAATTTCAAAATCCCTAGTTTTTGATATTTCTATATTTCAAACCCCCTGAATTTCTGGATTTCTGAATATTCTAATTCTCAGTTTTCAAGATTCTTAGTCTTTTCCCAAGTTTCAAAACATCCGAATTCTTAGATTTCTAAATATTCAAATTCCCAAATTTCAAGGTTCCCAGTTTCTTAAATTCCTAAGTATTAAAATTCCTGCATTTCTAAAGTTTCGAATATTCAAATTGCCAAATTTTTTCATAAATCCGTGAATCCCCAAATTCATAGATTTCCAAACTTACTTTAAACGAAACATTAAAAATCACATTTTAAAATCCTCGAATTCTTAAATTCCTAAATTTCAGTCTCTCAAATTCTTTAAATCCTCAAATTTCCAGATACACAAATTTCTGAATCCTTAAAATTCAAGGCTTAAATCATTAAATTACCATATCCATAAATCCTTAAGTTCTAAGGTCCTTAGTTTCCTATGTTCAGAAATTCCTAAGCTGCCAAACTCCTAAATCTCCAAATTTCGATGGAGTTAAATCCCTAGATTCCCATTTCCGTTGATCCCTAAACCTCCTTGTTCTCAAATCTCAAAATCTTCTAATTCTTGTGTTCCCAAATGCTTATGTCCTTTATTATTAACTGTCCGAATATACTTGCATCTATTATTCTTATTATCTTCACATATCTATGTTGTTTAGTTTTGATCTATTACCACATGCTTCTGTTCCTAAATTTCTGACCTATCCTCAAATCTTCAAATTTTCCAAACTTCCTAAATATCAGTGAATTAAAAATCTCTTCCCTCTCCTTTTTCACATTTTCCCTGTGGAAGTCAGATTTGCTGTTAATCGTGTCAGTCAATTATCCCAAAAGTCATCATCGTTCTTGCGTAAAACACGAACTCACCTCGCTCAAAAGAGTACAAACGCGGGCATAATGATAATAAAACTTTGTTTAAAACAACATGTCATTGTTTGTCGTGGCACAAAAGTAAAACCGCTTCTCTCCAAGCGGTACATTGAAAATCGTCCCGCTTGAGTTCGCTAAAAACAACATCATTACGTTGAATTAGCTCTCACAACCTCTAAACGCGAATCCTATTGAAAACGAGTGGTCTATAATGAAGCAAAAGCTCGGGGGAAAACGCATTATGAAGCTGGAAACATTAACCCATCACATTTGGACGATTACTTATAACACATGCTAAAAACATTAGAATTCTTGTCAAAATATTGTCAAACTGTAAAATAAATAATATATAAAAATGCAAAATGCAAATTAAACTATGCAAGAGAAAACTAGTGTACAAGCAAGTATTTGCAAAAATATGTAAACATTTTAATGGAACAAACTGTATATTTATATAGTTTCAATTAAAGGACGAAAATATGATTATAACTAATTTAATTGCATTATTTAAATTGTAATTACAATTTTCATTTGCAAAATTTGAATATGAAATGAATACATTTTGGAGTGGAAATAATAGCAAATATTATTGCTTTCTTGTTATAAACTTATAGGTATTTTTATGTAGAATAAATGCATGTCTGGTAAGTTGACACGCGAACCAATAGGATTCGTGTTTCAGCTGCAAACTTACCAGACGTGAAAACGGAAGTAATTCATTGCATACGTATTAATTGATATTTTGTTTCAGATACCACACCTGTTGGAACAAGATAAGACGAAGCAGCTGATTGTTTATTACAGTAGAATATACACACAACGCACCAAGTATTTTGTCTCTATTGTACACTTTCTACTATATGCAATTCACCACCACGATATCTCATTAAGATGAAAATTTAGCTAAGTACATAAAGTTATTATACAGGATGCTCGATTAAACGTTAACCCCATAAATATAAAATACGTACTCTATATATAGAAATGTCGTTTTATACCAGCAACGAACATTTTTTGACGAAATTTTTTATCGACGCAACGTGACGGGGACCAATGCTGCACAGACTGCAATTTCGAGTAATGTCCGTCTAGATTAAAATTAAATAACGGAAAGTATCGCGATAAACAGGTGGTGGAAGTTCGTAGTAAAATTCCACGGTTAGGGAGAATTTGCCGCGCTGTTGGATCGAATGAGAAAGAAAAACGCGGGAGTACATCGTTCTTCGCAAGCATCAACGTTGAAGAATGTAATTCGCATCGAGTCGCGAGGAATAGAGAGTCAAGGAAGCGTGCATCTTCCGCTCGAAGCTCTACGCAGTACGAGCTTACCGGATAAAAAGCTGGCCAGAGGGAAAAAGCAAAATGCCAGGGGGTACTTCGACGCGAGAAAGCAGCGAGGCGATCCGGATGGAGCCTTTAGGTAGAACCTCGAGTTCTCGGAGCCCTGGACAAAACGGGACTGCCAACACCACCGAGGTGCCGATAAACTCAGGTGAGTAAAAATCCACTTGTAACACGATAACACGCCTACCACTTCTCGACACAGACACGTCTTTGTAGGATAACTTTTCACGTCACGCTGAAAGTCGTGGCGTCTGCTGTCATCACGCTGTCACATTTTTTTCTGTATTAAACATCGTTGAAACTTATGTAACGTCCTGTGACGGAAAAGACTATGTCTATTTAGTGCTTCAACGTGATTCAGACATGATTAATATTACGCTCTCGTGAAGTTGTCTTTGAAACGAAATTCTCGGACTTGAGCGAAATGTTAGCACAGCCCTTCAACTCGAAAACTAACTGTGGATTGGCGACATTTATTACTCCACAACTTTGAAAACGTAAAATATGTATACACGGTATATGTGATTAATAATTGTGTATAATTGCCGGTTACTATAAATAGCCATCATTAAGTTTGGCGGTTGTTATAGTATAATCATGACTACAATCACCACTAAGATTATATGTAATAACCAGCAAAGTTAATGATGATTATATATAATAACCGACAAACATAATCACCGAATCTGTAAAATATATCTATGTAAAATTAATTAGAAAGGATTCGAGAGATTAATAACATTTCCGATCAAGTATAACGTTGAATCAACTAACTTTCTTAATCAGCAGATGCAATTCCCTTAATTGCATGTGCTCTAAATTATCGCTTCACAGAAATACACTTTACGCGTTTAGATCTTCCGTGCGTCGAACACTGCCACCAGTACGCGCCCGTAACGCGGAACATATAGGATACCTGACTCGGCCCCTATATTTTTATAGAGGCACTTATGGACCCTTAAATTTTTTTTTTTAAATGAATTAGAATAAAAAATATAATATAAGACAATTGCCAGAATACTATGTATAGAAGTCAGTCGTGAACCGAACGGAAGGTATAAAATGTACGTATAACTTCAAGGACACTAATATTTTTTCCGCAAGCGAAATTAAAAATTCCAATTTATCCGTATTTTTTCTTTGGACCCATAGTTTATGTATGTGAAATTTGATCAAAATGGTACAACGTTTTATTAAAAAAATTTGCAAAATAATGTTAATTTTTAACATATTTTTTAAATAAATAAATTTTTCAAAACTCCACTTACGCCATATTATTGGCCTTTAAAAACAGAAAAATTTGCAGTTTGAATTTTTTGTCTAGGCCTAATAGTTCCCGAGATATTTGCGAAAATAATTTTTTCAACCCCAACTTTAAGGGTTATTTTCACCACTTCAGAATGGATGTTTGCCAATAAAAAAAGTACGTGTCAAATATTTTTTCGAGTTCTATAACGTATAAAAATTTCATCAAAATCGGCGTGTATCAGTTGAGTGATGTCCCTTGTAAGTCGGCAACTTGACCCAACAATGAACCGAGATAACATACCTATCAACCTCTTAACCTGAAATCAATCTCAGCCTCGAACATTGAAAACCGTACATTTTTGAGGAAATCGAGATCACAGCACAATTTATATTCGTGTAATTGTTATATCGAGGAAAATTTTGTAAGTACTGTACTTAAGATAAGAAATTCCTATTTTTGAGTAAAAATTGTAGGACTATAGTTTAGGACGGAGGGTAAAGTCTGTTTTCAAAGGCAGAAAAAGGCCATAAAAATGAAAAGCACTGACGAAAACCAGGCCCAAAAGGCTGGATTTTTTTCGTGCAATGCGTAGATGATGAGTGTATGGTGGTGGGACTAAAGCATTAATAAGGGTGCTTTTTGGGAATGCGGGAGAAAATTACGTTGACTTTTGAGAGTTGAGGACCTGTGTACTGTGAGCTACATTGGCATTGGATTGTTTTTCCGTGCTATTTAATCATATTTTTCATATTTTTTTAAAATAAACCATAATTATTTGTAATATACGAAAATTGTCGAAAAGGATTTTTTACTGCAAATGTGTTACAGTTTCATTGGGTAATAAACTGCTGCAGGAATGTCTTCTTTGTTTGAAAAATTGAATTTTTCTTGTTTAATAAATGGAATTTTTATTTTTATTCTTCAAATATTTTAATGAAGGTCAGGTTCTTTTTAAGTTAAAAAAGTATATAATATATGCCTTGAAATTTTACTTACAGAATAGTTTTATTATTAGGTATTGCAAACAATGTTGTGTATTTAGATTTTGAATAAATTCGAAGTCAAAAATATAATAATAAAAGTTCCTTCAATTTTACATACATTGGGGCATATTTTACTTGGAATAAAATCGCAGACGTTAACGTTAAAGAATAATTGATTTAACATGTAATTATTCTTGTATATAATTATTATGATATAATCAAAATATAGTCATTAAATTTTAATAGGAATATAGTTATAATTGAATCAAAATATAGTCATCGTAATTTGATCAAAGTGAAATTATTAAGATTGAGCCAAAGTCCCTTTAAACGAACTATTTTATTAGGTTATTCTATATAAAATGACCGGTTTCGAGAATGGCAAGCCAGCAGATTTGATGACACAGAAATATCGTAAAATAGGACGTATGTCATATCAGTTTGAAACTTAAAGTATAGTAAAAAGAACTATATAGACGTTTCGATAACATTTTTCGTACAAAATAACTAATTGCCAATTATAGAAAACAATGCCCAATTTCAGAATAGAAAGTCTGTCGCAAATTGATGATACATAATTAAGCATATAAAACATAAAATTTTTGTCAGTCTTCTACAATGAAAATTCTGTATTCTACATTTTTTGAGCGAATACATACAGTTAATACTATTACTACGAATTTATTTCATATTTTTTGTATAAATTCGTCTTATTGTGAATGGAACAATTAAAACCCGCATTTTTTAAGTGTGGAAAGTGTCATGACAGTACAGATAATCTATCATTAAATCTTAACTGTACCATAAAACCTGCGAAAATATTTTTGTAAAAATATCACGACGATTATTACAGCGCCGAATATCACGAGAAATTGATATATTTAATGTTATAGTATTAAATACACATTTTCATATGACAATAAACTACTATTTTATTGTTATCGCAAAAACAGTTACTTACATTACAAAATTTACCTGCATCTAATGTCCTCTTGCGTACATAATTTCACCAATACACCTGTGCAGTATTACTCCACTAAATATCAACTTCAGGTTATATCAAACATCTCAATTTCACCTGGATTATTTCAGACAATTTCTTGGAATACTTTAGGTGCTATAAAGAATACATTTGCACGTTACAATAAATTGTAACTTCCATTATTATGAAACTATAACTATATTATTCTCACGTGATATTAAAAGTTATGGTTTTTGTTCCTATTGTGATATTCTTTGAATATGCAGTTTAATGTTATGCTATCAACTAACATAAAGTATGTTCTCACGTAAAAATAAATTTTACTGTTATAACAAAAGTTTCATTTTGCGTTTAGCTATTCAGAAATTGCGTTTAATACTACGTTTTTTGTATGACATTAAAGATAAGTTTTCACGTGGCAGTAATTCGCAACTCTTACTATCATGACAAAAAATGTCACGTTGCTTTTACGACACATTTGTCATGGATTATGCTGGCAAACTTTAATATTTTTATGCAAATAATTTCACGTAGACCAATATTTAAATAAATTGACTACACGTAAGTAATGTCCTAGAAGTTATGAATTTTTAAATCACTGAAATTGTTATGAAATGGAATCAATAAAATTAATAGTAAATAGGATCAGTAAAATTAATCAGTAAAATTCAATCAAAATACAATTGAATGACCTGTAACAATTTTTTAAACTCTTCAAATTACAAGATAGAATTATTTTCCAATTGTTACAATAATATATAATAAATATAATGAATAAACTGTTTGAACAAAATTCGTTATTTAATTAACAAATATGACTCAGAAAGTATTTCTGTTGTATATTTAAAAATTTATCAGTACATCTTCACAAAATATGTTTTCGTTTTTTAAAAGATTAAAACATCATTTTCACACATTTTTTATATATTTCACACATATCTGCAATCTATACTTTGCATATTTTAGTAAAAAGTTTAAACAGTACATCCATAGTTTACATAACAACATCGAAACAATATTTGCTAAAAATAACTTTAAATAAGACTACCGCATGACAGTCTTGTCACATGTCTGAGAGAAAGAATGCTTCCCCTTCTTGGCACACAACAGGAAGCTCATCAATATTGAAATAATTTGTATCGGAAACTGGATAGTTTTCTAAAACGGAAGCAAAGCTTATACTGAAACGAAGAAGGTCACAAGTTCAAAAGTTCAGGCGTCTATAAATGTCTTCATACTATTGATATTGATCAGATTTGAAATTAGTCAAATCTATTAGAGCACATATTATATAAATTCGACCCATCTAAAAATACTTTCATGGTTACTCTATTTAATTTCAAAAATTTTTGCTAATGTATGGTTGTACGATTGCGTGTGAAAAGTCATTTACTGACTATGAGCTACTATTGATTATTCCTAATTAACGCTTTGCATGAAACTGAAGCTTACTTCTATTTCGAATATTTTCGGATTGTTGATAATACAAATATAAATGTTAAATAAACATTTATATGATACTGGATGTTATAAAATAACATTTTATACAGTTTATAATGAAATGACATAGAACATAAAATAAAAGTCAAATATATATGCTTGTATTTTACTTATTAGATAAAGCAAAAGTATAGATACAATAACACGATCTTTGAAACACCAATTTTGTGCAAATTTTGCGCACACGCAAATGACACTAAAGATAACTCTGCAAATTTATATAATGCATTTTTTCAAAATACAAGAGAAATTTTTATTTGAATCTTTAGTAATGTTTATTTGTTTGATTAAAAGTGTTCGTTAACTAAAGTGTTCGTACAACCTTTCTAAGGAAAGGTTGTAAACTGTTGCAATGGGTATAAATGATAACGTATGAGAGAATGAACCACTCTTCTAAATAGAAAGAATGAAGTGGGTCTTATCTTCCTTTATTAAGAATAAAAAGAATTAAGCAGTAGCTTACCCTACTTTCAGAGACAATGGTAATCAAAGTAAACTCCTTAAATTTTGTGATATACTCATGGAAATATCTTATACTACTCGAATGTAACCATATTTTGAGGAATGATCTAGTATTTATTTAAAACATAATTTTGATTTATGATTTATTCTGTTTCATAAAATTATTTATGAAATTTTATTCAAGCTTATGAACAGTTGGATATTATACATAAAATTCTAGTTTTGAGATGAGCACAGTTTTAATTTCTTAATTCTTCAATTTTTCAGTTTCTAAATCAACACATTTCCAGATTTTCAAATTACCAAATTATTAAAGTTCCAAGTTAAATATGTGAAGTACTTAATTTCTCAATTTTCCAAAATTACACAAATTAATGAATTCCCACATTCCCAAATTTCAAAATCCCCAAATGGCCAAATTCAAAAATTGTTAAATTACTAAATTTTCAAATTTCTGAATCTGTACATTAATAAATCCCTATATTACACATTTCTCAATTTTCCAAACCTCCAAATTTTCAAATTTCCAAATCTCCAAATCTTCAAATTTCTAAATCTCCAAGTCTCCAAATTTCTAAATTTTGCAAATCCCCAAATCTCCAAATTTCCAAATCCCAAATCTTCAAATTTCCAAATCTCCAAATTTCCAAATTTTGCAAATCCCCAAATCCCCAAATCCCCAAATCTCCAAATCTCCAAATCTCCAAATCTCCAAATTTCCAAATCTCCAAATTTCTAAGTCTTCAAATTTCCAAATCCCAAATCTCCAAATTTCCAAATCTCCAAATTTCCAAGTCTCTAAATCTCCAAATCTCCAAATCTCCAAATCTCCAATTCTCCAAATCTCCAATTCTCCAAATCTCCAAATCTTCAAATTTCCAAATCTCCAAATCTCCAAATCCTTAGATTCCTAAATGCAAATTAACAATTTTCTGTTCCTCCCCAATACCTTGTCCGCGCATGTGTCGCGCACAGTCGAGTCCATAATCCTTTCGGCGGGCATTTAATCCGCCCATTAGCGTTCTATTAAAACATAAACGATAGTTCGAGATATTTCTAAAAGATATTCACTGTATCCCTCGAGGCTGCGTTCACAGGTCAGAAACGAGACAAGAAACGGAAATGTTCCTTACTTTTCCCGTTTGAATGCCATTATCAGAGTTCAATAGAGACTTTGTTCGGCGAGGATATTGAACTTCAGACAATCCCAAGACTTCCAATACACTTCTTCATACTGTGCACTGAAAGCTTTCAAGGGGTTCTCGATTGAACTGTAATCGTTAATTCGAGAACAAAATTTTAATCTCTATTTGCATCGAACTAATCCGTTCCAATTTCATGTTCTAGATTCAGGTAGAGTGCCCCAGTTTTTTACCGCTAAACGTTATTAACATATTCTATTCGTAAGAATAAGGACGGAATATATCAACATAGGGTTTCAAGCACTCTATTAAAATTTTATGAAAGAAATACGAAACGACAATGGACTGCTTTGTTGTTCCATATTACATACAGGGTGTTCCAGTTTAGTTCGTAAAACTTTACTAGTATATTATATAAATAAAGAAATACGAACTTAGGTTGAATGCATTATTAAAGCTGTCTAAAAAAATATGAAAATCAACAATTATTCGTACCTATGTAGTTCAACAGAGAAAATCGTTTCTATTTCTTATATTCCTCGCAATTTTTCAATAAAACATTTAAGAACCTATGATTATATATTCTTATCATGTTTATGCATGGAGATGCTGGTAAAGTTTTACGTACAAAACTGGGACACACTCCGGCATCGAAAAACAAAGTATCGAAAGTTACTTTACACTTTTATTAAAGTTACTTATAACTTTATGATTTTTTAATAAAGAAACTGTATATTAATATAACATCCTTTTCTCCATTTTGCGTATGCATGTTAAAGTTTGCTAGTAAAGAACTGAAACACCATGTATAACGATTTCAATTTCCTTTTTTGATGACGTCAATTCCTATGTATATTTTTCAATTATGTTTTTACTTTTCAGATTTTGTCAAGTTTGTCCAACAATGCACAAATATCTTTGTATAGTTTTCTTGTGCGTATTCTAACATTTTTAAAGTATTTTCTATCTATACAATCTGAATGCATTAGCTATCTGTCAGTGATAATACTTTGATTGCATCCTTACAGATGTACGAAGTTTTTTAAAAAATGTCAAATATAAATTATACTATGTTTATTTGAATATTGAAAGTTGTGTATGTATGTGAGAATAATATATGGAAAAAGTTTATAAAAATATGTTAAAAGTATCGAAAGAGTACTTTGAAATATTTCTGAACACTGTCACTCGAAGATTGAATAAATGATTAATAATAAGATGTTTTGTTCCAGAAATAGAGATAGATGCATCATGTCATTGTTCATTTACTGAGTATATATACGTCACAATAGATAACATTACAAAAACAATGACCATATGTGATAATATTACAGAAACATGTATTTGTGTTTTGCAAGAAACGATGTTGATATTTTAACAAAATTTCTATTTTTATTTTTCTTAATGAAAGATCATTTATTAATAGATTAGCCAAATATTAAACTGTGACTTTAGTCCATTTTAAAAATAGATTAAAAAAATGTTGAGTAAAACACGGATTGTACGAAAGAGTTTTGATATCAGGTCATAATTCGAAGAAAATTGCTATGTTATTTTAAATTTAAAGGTTTAAATCTTTGGGTTTGCTTTTCTTTAAGATTTGCTTTCTATATATTTAAATGCTTATTTATTATATGTATAGCATTTCATTATTTACTAAACCTATAATTCAGATAAGATCATAATTTAATTTTTACAATTTCCAACGAAAAATTCTTTCGTCTGTGTTTTTAGCATCTTTGATTTGAAGTATCATATTTTTTATTAAAATTATTCATTTCAAAATACCAATGGCCAAATCAATTAGCGTTCCCTGTTATTATAAAATTAGTACTCAAATATAATATTAAAGTTCATTTTAAAAAAGGTGCATTTTCGTTAAAATATGGTTTCATTTACAAATATTGCGATTATGGTTTGTATATTTATGATTTCTTTTTTTTCAAATGTATAATACTTTATAATTCCTCATTTTTTAAACTACTACTATTTGCAAAATAACACAATAATTAATATTTGGAAAATAATAGAATAATAATAAAATAACTTACATTGCAAATCTATTTCACAATTCTAAACGGTCTGCAACTTTACGAGGATTAAGAACCACTGAGGTAGATTAAGAAAATAGCCAAATGACGAGTATATCGACTATGCTTGCACAAATTGCTTTCGGTATACTTATACATGTGTATCATGGTCATCAGCAATCAACACTTAACATGCTACATACTTCGAAATATCGAAATCATTTCAAAACGTTTTCAAAAACTATAAGGTATTACAGAATTAACTCTTTACGAACACTGGGATACGAAACGACCCCAGCCAATTTAACTTCAATTTTAACTATTTCATATCAGAAAAATCTGAATAAATAACTTTTTTGAAACCCCGATATTTTTGTTGTCTTTTTCCTCAAATTGCTATATCTCAAGAGTGTTCAGCTAAAATTCTAGTTCTTTAAAACCGAATAGAATTATGAATTTTTTCTGTGAAAACCGTAATTTCTTCAATTTTTTCACGTTACTGAATTTTTGTTCATATTTACCGTTTATATTTACTGAGATCAGCTATGAGATATGTTAAATCAACTTTCAAAGATAATTTATAATTTTTTAAGTTAAAGTAATGGAATTGTAAGGAATATTTTCAGTGACTGGGATCTTATATGTCGGAGTGTGCTAGGTATACCTTTCTGACGAAGTGTCTTAAGGGTTAGACAAAAAATTTGGATATATTAAGTGCTAAAAAGAAATATGTAAGAATAGTATTATCTTATATGATCATATCATACATAATCTTCATTCGAGCTATTATATGTATAATCCCAAGGAGAGCAGCAGAGTTAAGCTTGTATACAATAATTATAGTAATCGAGTCAAATTACAGCTCAGGTCCAAATGTTGGTAGAAAAAAATGGTAGAGAAAAATTTTATTTTAAGCAATCTATTATCAAAGAGTATGCTTCTTTTAACAAGTACATTAGTACACTTAAAAAATTCAATTGCACATCTTTGTAACCGTAATATTTCGATTATTTAAACAAATTTCGTACATAACAGACAAAGAATAAGGTTACTGAAAATATAATTCTTAGATACTAGATCTTGTTTGTCTCGTGTCTCAATGGAGGCAGAGTGGTTGGAAGTACGTGAGTAGGAACTCAAAGTGCATCCACCTCTTCGTGATGAGTTCTGAGTAGCTCCTTCTTAAATAGGAAAAGTAGGAATGTATACAGAGTGTCCCATTTAAGTTGACATTGTAAAAATGTCGAAGACGCGTGTTTTAAGAAAAATAAACTGACACGTGTCCTTTAGTATTTCAAGTGGGGAATCAAATTGCATTACTAATTTTTTAATGCATGAGCGTCTTCAAGGTTATTTTAAGGTCAACTTGTCTTTTTTTATCATAAACCCATATTTTTTATTTCGGAATCATATTCTACGTGAAAAGATGCACTACTTCTGTTTGATATATTTTGTTGTAAGTTCAATATTATATCTGATAGCCCTACATTTTCGAGCATTATTAATACCTTAACCTTAACCAGTTAACTATGGCGATCTTTTTGCAAAGCGCGCACCATTGTGTGTCGCGATAATCAAGCGATGACGAGTTAGCTCTCAAGAATCTATGAATCCATCTCAAATCATTTATACTTTTCATTTGTTTATTTCATTTCGTATTGATCTCTAAGCATTTTAAACATATTGCAATTTACGAATATAATTTAGTTTTCGTCAAAATTACAATTTAAATATCAAATTGTAATAAAATTTTACGCATGACGAATATAGTCGTCGTGACACAAAATTCTGCCACATCTCCATGACGGATATAGTCGTCAAACACACTTAACTGGTTAAGAATTATTGATGGCATGTTAGACGGAAACAGGTAGCTTACTACTTAAATCGCGAATTACCTGTAATACTTGGAGATCTAAACATAGCAAACAGGTAAAACATAAATGTACATGTTTATTTTAAGAGGTTTTACATATTCCTGATACGTGTTTTAAAATGACGATTAAAAAAAACAAATTAGCATATGTAATACCACTGTTAATATTCTTTAAATCGACTTGAAAATTTGGAAACGCATTTTTAAAATTACATATGAAGAATATGCATAAATGGAAACATCAAATACTTTTCAGTTGCTTTGCGCATGTTTCCTTAACGCATTAGCACACTTGCCATCACAGTAGAGATAGGCATATTTAGTAAAACATGAGGTAATAGTTTGTTGAAGTGTTTAAACAAAACATTTTTAGTATCATACTTTAATTTATTATTTTACTTCAGTTTGGAACGATTTCAATCTTATTCTGAACATTTCTGTTTTTATTCCATACTTTACTGAAACGAATTTTTTGAAATGATTTGTAAATAAATTGCGTGAACTTTGAAACTTTTTAATTTTACTTTAAGACTTTGCGATATTAAACATTTTTAATTTTCAAACGATGAAACTTTGAAATTTAGGAATTTTGAGACTATAGGAAGTTGAGATTTCGTATCTTTTGAATTTTGAATGCGTAAACTTTTGAAATTTTCGAATAGTGAGACTCATTGAATTCGGATCTTGAGATTTTAGAATTTCGAAGTTACGGGTTTTTTGAAATTTCGAATTTTTTAATTTAGATTTTTTGGATTTTAGAATTTTTTAGTTTTAGGACTTCTGAAATATTTGGACTTTAAAATTTTATTTTTTTTAACGCTAGAGACTTCAACATGTTAGGATTTTGGAATTTTTTAACTGTGCTATTTTGAAACTCCATAATTAGGAACCTTAAATCATTTACAATGCAGAAAAAGTAAAACAATGAAATACTAGTTTCATTTTATAGTAAATTTATACTTAAAAACTATGGTACCACTAAATAATATGCTTATTTATTCAGTATATAAGATATTATTTAAATTTCAATGAATAATATTTTATTTACAACTACCTAAAAAAATTAATGTCTAATTTCTAATACATTAAAGATTATTAGAAAATTTATCAAGTTTTGAACAAATTGCATGCAGTGTTTATTTATTTATTGGTGATAAAACGAAACGATACACGAATTAACATTTACCTCCATCTAACGGAATTTATTGTTTATTACATCACCAGAAACATTTCTTCTCGCGTTCGCATGTTTCCATTGAATTTTGTTTTTTGCCTTTCCTTCACGTTATCGAATTGTTCATTTTGTATTCGTTATTAAATAAATATTTTGCTGAAATTTTGACATTATCATTTTTTAACGAAGTTTCAAAGTTTTGGACGGTGCGATTATAAAAAAAGTTGAAAAAAAAAATCGAGCACTGTTGTTAAGGGCCACCCTAATGTATATCCTGCAACTTTTGGTCTAAATTTGTGTTTGTTAAACAGCTGAAAGTGGCTGAGAAATGCATAGTGTTGAGAGTAACACCCTGTATATTACTTCCAAAAATATGTGCTACAGAGTTTATAATAAGTAATATTAAATATTTACGGATTAAAAAAGAAAACGAATCACTCTTTTAATCCGCAGTTCGTTATTGTGTTAAATGTTTATATCCCCAAAGCTTATTGCAACAAGTAACTTAATTCCGTACCTCGCGCATGTCATTTCCCAATTATTAATGCAATTTTAATAATACACAGAAGTGTCCTTTTATCTTCATTTTCGAATTATTCGACTAAATTAACTGAGTAGCGTTAGCGGAACCACTGGTGACCCCAGTGGCAGTCAACGAGTTAATTAAGCGAATTAATCTGGTCGTTGTGAAGTCGTGCGAAAAAAAAGAAAAGTCGATATGGTACACTCGCAGTGAACATGGACTGGCACAAAATTTTCATTCATTCCTTTCTATTCAAACTCTTTGTTAAAAAAGATATGTATTGTACAGCCACGATGAAAGAATCAATTTGTATTAATATTGGGATAGAAAGAAATGATAACATAAATTGAAAGTACTTGGTTATTGAACTAATGTGTACTGTGCAAAAAACATGAAAAATTTGAAAGCTCATGTTTCTATAATAACAACACATTTGATTTTGTATAAAAGTGGAATGATAATGTTAATTCGGTCACATTTCATCAGAATAATATACCTGGCACAGTGAGATGTTCAAAAAACCCCAGTCACTAAAAATGTTTCAAAGAAGCTACTCATTATTATAACTTGAAAAAAATTATAAATAATCTTTGAAAGTTGTTTTAGCATATTTTACGGTTAATTTCAGTAAATTTAAACGTTGGACATGAAAAAAGTTAAAATATGAAAATATTGAAAAAATGACAACTTTCACAGAAAAATTAAAAATTTTTGTCGGTTTTAATATAAAAAGCTAAAATTTTAGTGAACGCTCTTGAAATATAACAAATTGAGGAAAAACATAGTAAAAATACTGGGGTTTCGAAAAAAGTATTTATTCAAATTTTCAGGATATGAAGTGGCTAAAATTGAAGCTAAATTGGTTGGGGTCGTTTCATAGCTCAGTGTAACCGTTAAGTAATAACACTAGTTTATAATGATCATAGTGAATATGCATACATTAAATTAAAAAATTTCATTTTTCATCATATTCTTTGATACGAAGAAGTTATTTAAACATTTGCTGAAAGAATTATAATTATATTTTATGTTATGTTTTCCTCTTTATTTTGTTTTTATTTAAACTATAAATGTGTCTTCTTTAACTTTAAGTTAATTTAAGTTAAATGTTTTATTTGTTCTAAATGGTTGTAAAACTGAGCATACAAAGAACATCTGTCTGGTAAAAGTAATACTATAATAAAATTTAATATTTATTCCCGAAGTAAAATGAAGTATCAATAAAGACAAACACATGAAATTAGCAAATTCAAAAGACAGAAGATTTGTATGAAATTATGGTAAATTGATAAAATAAGATACTGTGTATTATTATGAATTTAAATATAAATATTCCAATTTTATAAAATGAAGGTTCACTTACAAAACTGAAATAACTTAAAAAATATTAGCACCATACAGTTTTGAAATGATTTCTACATTACCAAAAAGTTTTAAATCACTCTTTTATGTGCACATAGCTATCTGCAAAAATATTGAAATCCAAAATTAAAACCATAAGGTAAGGTTTATAGTAATGATTTATAGCTCTATTTTATTTCAAAGTAGATAGATAATGAAAATTCTGCTGCATGTTAAAAAATATGTTATATTTCGGCGATCTGATCAAATTCTACACATTTTTTTATTAATTTACAGAATAAAGTATTTTATTGCAAATCCTGCTTCAAAATAATAATAAAAGAATTTTTTTCCCATTATGCGATTAATTACACTGTCCAACAAATTTAAACTTTTTTTATGTTTTGCAATACCCATTGGGTGATCGTTGTAGAGTTTCTCGTCCTGAACAAGAATCCGAAAACCGAATTTCTCTGTTACCCTCGGTTTTTGAAAAACACGAACTTTTGCAAAAACACGTGTTTTGGGTAGAAAATGCGATATTGCGAGAAAACTAAAAAAGCTAGGACATTCAAATGAGTTTTAAAAGATAGAGGAGAGCATCCCGATTAAATTGGTATATATCATTGTTATATTGCATAATTCTAAGTGGGTGTAAATATTGATGAAGTTTAAAAAACGGCCGCGGTACGCATTTCCTACGTATTATTTTTGCATTTTTAGAAAAAGTTATTTGTCTAGCGCGAATTTGCTATACAGTATCGAATTCTATAGACATTTCTGATGAAGAAACTATGCGGGGTAAGTGTTGTAGCTGTATGCAATTCCAGTAAATCGAAAAAATATCTGCCGGGAGCACGGACGCGGCGTTTTGCCGCCAGGCGGCCATAGCTCGCTCTCCTCGCCAAGTCAGTGCCGTAGCTACGCGCAATCAACATCAATGATGGGGCTTAATATACATCCACTTTTTACAATTACAATGTTTAATTTTTTTTAATATTATTATTTCATAATTATTATTATTCATATTTTGTTATTATTCGTTATTATTTTTAGCTACCAACGATACAATTATAAAATATTATAATTCAAAATTTAAAAATCAAATGATTAAGGACAGTTTTCAAATCTGTTTATAATATAGAAAAAACACAATGTATACAATAGAAAATAATACGTAGGAAATGCGTACCACGGCCGTTTTTTAAACTTTCATCAATATTTACACCCACTTAGAATTATGCGATATAACAATGATATATACCAATTTAATCGGGACACTCTCCTCTATCTTTTAAAACTAATTTGAATGTCCTAGCTTTTTTAGTTTTCTCGCAATATCGCATTTTCTACCCAAAACACGTGTTTTTGCAAAAGCTCGTGTTTTTCAAAAACTGAGGGTAACAGAGCAATTCGGTTTTCGGATTCTTGTTCAGGACGAGAAACTCTACAACGATCACCCAATGGGTATTAGAAAACAAAATTCGTGTTGAACAGTGTTATATGAGAAAAGAATTTTTTGAAACTCTAGAAAAATAGTTTTATCTAAACTTACAATTTATTTATCACTTGTATTATTTTAACTTATTATTATTTCTTTTGATGTACCATATAAGTACATTTCACGAGGTATCTGTGCCCGGTATTATTTTACTGCATCTTTTATGATATGTCGGATTGTAGAAAGACTAATTTCCAAATTTCCTTTTAAGATTCCATGCAGTAACCTATTTTTATTCTTTATATTATTCATTCCCGAAAAGCTGAATTATTCGAATAAAAGCTAGAGCAAGGAAGAGAGTGCTTTCTTCTAATAATTGAATATTAATTTTAAGTAATATCTATTTATTAAACAAAGAGAACTACAATGGAATTGCACAGCAGATGAAATGTTTAAAATGCAACCCTCTGTATTAAAGGAAACTTGGACACATCGGTAGACCTAATTCAATACGTCAGATGAAAGTCACTGCTTTATAGTTGGAAATAAAAAAAATCGCTTTCGCTAAATCTTAACCTAAACTGCCATCTTGTAACACGTACAATAAATAAGATGGCTGCACATAAATTCACCAGGTTAATACTTGGAGCATTCTAGTTAAATTTATTTTTAGACTTATTAATTTTATATATGTTTAAGCCAATACTTCGATACATGTATTTATAACAAATATCGAAATATCGAAATAGTATTGAAACAATTAAATTTGTTTCCTTTTTAAATTTTAATAAAAATAATTCCTTATCTTGTCTTATCTATATCTATAATTCTTTAAATGCAAAAAAAGAAATTAATATTAACATTCTAATTGAAGTTAACATCTACAGTACTAATATTCTAGTTAATATTTATATTTATTAATATTCTAATATTCTAATATTAATTAGAATATGAATCAGAATATTAATATTAATATTCTCTAACGCAAATATTTGAATTAATATTACTATTAACATATTCGTGCAGCAAAGTTGCAAAACAAAAATGTTTAAAAAATTCAGTTAGAAAAAATACCATTATGATGACAAAAATGTGCATCACATCTTTCTTCTATAGGCAAAGAAACTATAAAACTAGGCAAAGGAACTAGAAACTATAGATTTCCGTCTGAAAGGGAAACGAAATCGAAGAATTGTTCACCACTTTGTAATTTAGGTTGCTATTTTCAAGATACTAATTATTAAAAATTTATTTGCGACATATTCAAAGTGCTGTACTTGATCTTTTGTGTCCAAATTATGTTTTATATCATGCATTTGTAATTAATCTAGTAATTATTCAAATTTTAATTAATTTATATACACGAACTTTATATACATATATTTAAAAAAAAAGAATATATATGCAGAATACACATAAACTCGAGTATCGAAATTAAGAATGAAAAATTGAAATAAATAAATTCAAACTAAAAAATTTAAAAAATCTATTGTATTTTTACGGAAAATAAAGGAATAAAGAATTTTAAATGTTTTTACTAGATAACTTTTATAAATTGTAATAGCAACTGTTAAAAATTATTTGCAACCGAATTGTTCAAAGTTGGAACGAGAATATACAAGCATATGCCATAACAATAATGGCATATTACCGTGGTCCGTATCTATTTTTTCATTTCCTGTATCAAGAGCTTTTTTCTCGCATGTGCGCTATGTTTCCAATGATTTTGCCTTTTACAAATGAAAAATAAATGAGCCTCTCATCTCCGACGACCGCGTCATAAAGCAAACGCTTTGAACTAAAAATGTCACCAGGTAAAAGTAAACATACGAATGCAACAATTTTACTTTCATTATATTTTCAAAGGAAAAAGCGGAAAAGCGCAAATACGTGAAAAAACTGGAAATGAAAGAGCCATACTGGAAAAAAAAATATATTATTAAAATGATTTACCTTTATAACTTACATATCCTAAAAGATAAATATAACATATCTATAATCTACATAATTTAATTCATTACTCAAAATTAATAAATATTACATGATTTAAAAAATACACTGTTAATATGATCTATTTATATAGATTTATTTATAAATTTATTTATTTATTTATTTATAAATCTATATGTATAAACGAGATTTAATAGAGATGAATTTCAAATGAGATCTAAGTTTATCTTTGTAACCTACATAACCTAATTTTTCGTTCACAATTAATATATGTTAATAAATATTTCACAACATGAAATTGACAGACATTGATTTTCGAATACGAACTGATAACTAACTAACCATTTTTTTCATTTTCGTCGTGGTGGAATAAATTACAAAACGATTTGTTAAAAAGGAACCTTGCATGTCTCCATCATATAATGTGTACGAATCGGTCGGAACGGCATGTTCAATATTTTGTAGCGTGCGAACTGTTTTTCGTGATTTACGTTTGTTGTTGTTTTATTGATTTGGACGGGAGACATTAAAGACATTTTGTACAAATATAGAATTTATTATAAAGTACAACAAAGCGGGTTTTTGTCTAGTAATTAATATCCGAACACGATCAAAATATGATTAAACAAAAAAGCAATAATTTGATTAATGATGTGTATAATAAATTTTGGGATTTTTTTGTTTTTGTTGTAAAAAAAAAAATTGATAATTATATACAAGTTATTCTATAATACCAGTTGCAGCTCCAAAATAATAGAAGATGAATAAAAAAATTAATAAGCATTCGTTCGATAAGTTCTATAGAATACAAGGTAGTTTGTGTGGAGCTGTTTTTGAACTACCCTGTATTGTTGTACTTTTCATCGTATGTAAAAAGAGGGTTCTTGACTTTATCGCGTACACGTTTCCCTCTTATATCGGGTATTAAAGTGCCCATACTTCATATCGCTCGATGGCTTCGTAAACTAATTGTCTCAAGGGTAGGTTAAAATGAAGTGTGAAGTAAAATTACATTGTACCGTAACAGAAGTAACTTTATACTTTTAAATTCTAATAGTATTTATACAAAATAATTTAAATACTATTTAAACAAACTAATTGCAATACTAGTTAAGCAAAATAATTTCAATACTATTTACAACACTAATCTATTGGCTTAAGAATACAAATACAAGTAGTAAAAATGAAATATAAATAAATATATATCATTCTTAATAACTAGAAACGTAATTCCATTTTTGTGAAAGTACTTAATTTTTAATGTTGTATATACTTATTTAAATATTTAGGGGGGGATCAGAGGTTATTATATATTTATTAATATAAATTTATAATTAAAATTGTTTAACTCGAATATTAACATGCGTGGCAGATTCTTCTAAAGTACAATATATTATTAATGATATCGAGTTAATAATTATAATTATATTAAATAATTTTATTTTCATCAATTATATGTTAGAGTAATATTAAATTGAATTTAAATATATTTATATTTAAAATATAATTGTGTGCTAGAGAAGTGTATAAGTGTATAATTCAATTCCAAAAATTTAATAATCAATAATATCAAAAAATTTTCTATTTTTCCCAATTATCGGTCCCAAATTCCAAATTAAATTGCAAAAATAATTTTGCTCGTTTTATGAAGTTTTCTTTATACCACAAATTACTCCGCTGAAATTTAATTTTCACTCGGGTCAATATAAGTTGCAGCAAAAAAGCTTAAAATGTTTTGAACTGCGCGACTCTCCCCAATTATTTTAAAGCTGACGGATAAAAACCACAATTACTTTCGCATCGATCTCATTTACTTGCAAATTACAATTAACGGTTTATATGTTCAGAGCACAAATTGCGCAATACTAAATAATCCGTTTTATGCATGAAACAGCAAAAATAATGAGACAAATAAAAACCGTTATTTTTAGTTAATAATTAAAAATTTTTTTATAAGATGCTTATAACGGAATTTCGGCCTTTTTACATTTCTAACTAAAGCAATTCTGTAGTGTAAAATTGAATACTTATGAAAAAATGATTATATGAATGAAAATTAATGTTTTGTAATTATTTGACAGTCATTTACACATTTCTGGTTTACGTGAACAAATTATTGTATACGGTCATACTTTTTTATTCATGAAATCGAATAATTTAGAAATATGTATTTAGTAGCACATTTATAGAAATCATTAATTAAACACTATAGTAAAAATACGTTATTTAAAATAGCAAATAAAATATTTGTAACTTTGATGTTTCAAGATTTTGAATAAGAAATCGTTTTTGAACAAATGGAAATATTGATGCTGTTAAAATGATCAATTATTATCCTTTGTTGTTGTGCCATGTGTAATGCTGATTTAGTTGGATAATGACTCATAATCATATTAGTAACTGCATTTGTTAATGTGTGACATTCACTAATTGTTAAATTAATCAAAGTGATAAAGGAAAAATGGTAATTGAAGTAATTGAAATGGTTATAACTGTAAATATTTACAAAAATTTTTTAATTCGATTTTGATGAAAATCAAATCAAATATGGAAACATATTAATCTTTTTTTATTCATTCCTGCATTTAGAATCAGCTTTCAATTGTTTGTGCCACGATTTTTAGGATACCCAGCATATATATTTATAGAAAACAAATACATTCATGGAGTTGGGTACATTTTTAAAATATCTATGTTGTTAGAAATGAATTCATTTGAGCAATAATAAATATTGTTGCGATTGAATAAATTATCGATGTTATAACTTCTTAATATTCTTACTCAATAAATCGTTAACCTTAATCAAGGATTAATTATTTTGTCAAATGCATATTTATTTCTTCTCGGTATATTTTGAAATATTTTTCAGAGTTATGTTCTATATTTTTCACCACCCTTCATGGTCCTCGTATGTTGTATTTTTATATTTTTATAGAAAAAATTTTACAAAAAGTAGACATCGTCCAATCCAGTACGTGACTATTAAAGTAAAGCTATCAGTAATTGATCAGTTTTTAGAAAACATAAAAAAAGAAGGTTGTTACTGGTTGTTGTTGAAGGTTCTTACTGATACTTTCCATAAAAGTGAATTTAAGATGTCACGACATCTGCCAGCCAAATTTTAAAACAATCACAAGTGAAGCGAAGTATGCTCACTAATAACGAATATCTAAATTCATGCATGTAAATGATATGCCATTATATTTTTATTTCTTTAATGTTTCTGTTAAGAATAGTTGTACAATCCAGGTAAAAAAGTTCAGCTACTAACGAACAGGGAGTTCATTACTAGTTCTTTAACTTTTAAGTAGATCACCTTCTGAAGAATTTACTGAATTTTTAAATATTCTTCTAAAATTTGTATAGCTTAATCTTTTTTAAAAAGCGGTGTTGACATAATTTAAAAGGTTTAAAAAATGTATCCAAGCATCGAATCTTGTTATTTAATGAGAGAACAAACGGCGACCATTGTTCATGTGGACGATTTAAAGATAACTGGCCATCTATTAGTACCACTACTTTAATAATGACATTATTTTTAGACTGTTTTTTTGTAATCAGTCATCACATTTCATCTTGTCTTATTATCTTTGTATATTGTTTTCAAATTTCTCTGTTAAAGATTATGAACACGTTTTCGATTTATGGAGATTCTTACGTGATCTAATACAGAAAATTTTTCTTTATGAAATTTTGAATGTACTGATCGAGATGTTGATTTGAAATCTCACATTAAATTGGATTATAAATAGCAAGTTTAATGCTAATGTAATTTATTATAAATAGAAAGGAAACGAGAGGTAAAATACAGGAACAGTACAACTGACTTTCTTAGGGAAAATGTGCCAACCAAAGTAGACGCTTCCTACTATTTAACTTTCATTTGGAGTGAATTTATAAATTTGAATTCTTAGAAATTTTGTAAGTTAAGAATTTCCGAATTTAGGAGCTCAAAGTATAAAAGTTAAAAATTTAAATATGTAGAAATGTGAGGATTTGGAAATTAGAGAATTTGATAATCTGAGATAGTAAAAAATGTAAGGATTTGAAAATTTAATAATTTTAGATGATTCCAGATTTGCAAATGAAGAAATTGAAAATTTGAGAATACTAAAATTCCTACAGAGATTTGCAAATTCAAAAATTTTGTACCTTAATAAATTCGATGATATGAACACTTTTTAATTTAAGAATTCAAAAATTTAGGAGCTTAAGAAAGCTGAAGTTTAGAAGTTTAGAAATGAAAAATTGTTAAAAAATAAAAATTCCCTAGTACTTACGTTTTAAAATTTTTTAAATGTAAGGAAATTTATAAAGATTGCAAATTTAAGAACTTAAAAATTTATAAATGTAGAAATTGGGAATTTGAAAATATAAAAATGTGTAAATTGGAAAATTAACAAGTTTGGGAATTCTGAAAATTCAGAAATTAAAAACTTATAAATTTGAGTTATGAAGGAAATGTCGTAATTGAAAATTTGAAAATATAGAAACTTGGTATTAAAATTTTGGAAAGTTGAAGGTTTCAAGAATCTGAAATTGTATATATTTGAAAATCTAAAAATTGTTGGGTCTAGAAATTTAAAACTATAAATATTTATGAGTTTAAAAATTCGTGAGTTTGGATAATCCAGGAATTCGAGATTTGAAAATGTAGAATTTTAAGGTTCACCAATTCTAAAATTTAAAAATCGTCAGAAGAAATTTGAAAACTCGAAAACTTAGAACTTTCACAAATTTGAGAATCTAAGAATCTCAAATTTGAAAAATTCGAAAATTCAAGACTTCTAATCTGAAAATCTTGAAAGTGTAAAAATGAAAGATTGAAAAAGTATTTGTCGCTATTGAAAAGAAAATCGCGTAGCATCCGAGTGTAGATGGTAGAGAATCATGTTATCAACATAATGTGTAGACGGAGCGGCAAGTCGCGTCGAAATTATTCTAAAGGGTGGGTCACGGATGGCGCCACTGTGAATGCAACCACCCCCGCCGTGTAGTAAGGCAAGAGGAAGCGCGGTGTGCGTCGAGGGCTGCAAATCCACCCCCGTGAAGCGGACCACCACCAAAGGGGTTTGGAAAGTCGCCATTTCTGCCCAACACCGCAGTCGCTATATTCAAGCTTTAATGCCAATGAAATGTCAAGGCACGTCGCACGTCATAGACTCGCCGACGTTGTCGTGCCGTTCGGTGACTTCGTAAGCTCGTGGATCGTCACGTTGTCGCGGGTCATCCTCGGGACCTTCTCGTACTCGCTCGTACTCGTACTCGGCCTTCTGCTTCTTGTGCTAGTGCCTGTGCTGGTGTTCGTGTTCGTGTTGGTGCTCGTGCTCGTGGCTACCGAAGGGATCGTGCTTCGAACGAGCTCGACGAACCAGAAATTTTGAACTACGCTGACGGAGGCCTAAACCTAAAAATCCACGAGGAGTCGAAATCTGTCAGTCTTCCTGAAAAGATCCCTTGACCTTGGCACACGAGCCAACCACCAAGTAACTGGTAGGCGCACCAGATAGCCACGAGTACGACCGCCCAAATTCTGGCTGAACAGAGAGAGCCCTTGATCAAAATCTTATATGCTACGAACGACGGTCAGGTAAAAGAAATCGTTCGTCGGAGACCGCCGCCGAATCGGTTCACGATGAGCGAGCAGGATGTGGATGACGTTGCCTTCCTGACAGGTAAGGTGTACCCGAAAACACCTACGCGGACATCCTTCGATTACGTTTCTTTCTTGTCGTACGCGCGCGATTCCACTCGTTTCTCTTTGAAATCGTTCGACCAGATGGCCCACTTACGACCCTGCGGCCTGCGAATAGACTATACGAGAAGCACGTGCGTGCGATCAATAAAAGGGAAGCTTCTGATCTTTCAAATTGAAACACAAAACCCGCCTGTTCTCTGATCGCGGGTTATCTCATTCTACTCGAATCTTCAGAATTTTTCTATTTCCGAAATAAGTAGACATTTGCTTACAATCGTACGAACGACTATGGTCAGCAATTATCCAAATGTGTCCTTTTTCTTTTTCCGACCGATGAAACGTTATTACATAGCTACGATAAAACAATATCTACAATAAAAATTAATTGTTCGACATTTATGATTTGGTTCAGGATAAATGGAATGTAAACAATTGTATTTTATCCTTCCAAAAATCCTGTATTAAATCGAATAAAAATGAAGTAATCAGTAATAAAACAGTAGTCAAGAATAAAGCAATAATCAGTAGTAAAACGATAATCGATAATAAAATAAACAAGAAGTAATTGAATCAATTAAGTTAGAACCAAAACATTTGTAAACATTTTAAACATCATGAAGTATAGTATAGCATTATTTCATTATGACAAACATTCAGTATAATTTAATTTAAATATAAAATATATGGAACGTATATTTCAAAAAATGTCGATATGATAATAAAGAAGATTCATACGAAGGTTAGTATCTATTTTAACTGTATTGTAAGAATAATGTACGGCTATACATAAGTATGTTACACCGCGTTGATAACGTTTTTATGCAAATGGACGTCTGCTGTAGAACAGTGTTCTATCGTTCTTAAAATACTCCATTCTAAAGCAATGTTTACGTCGAACTCCATTGTTTCACTTATGCTCAATGATACCTTGCGTACATCTGTTGGGGCTATGAGTATGTACGACGTAACACCTTATATTTCCGGCGGTTTAACAATTTATCATCAAGCAATTGATATTCGTTTGAATGTTATAAAATTATGATGATTCAGCAATGAGTGTTCCACGTGTTTTCAAGTAACTGCATTAACGTCGCTCTGGACTGTCGCTCAACAGTGAAAAATCTGGGTCAAGTGTGTACCCGAGGACACGAAACTGGACGTGTTTCTCATGCCGTTAGACACACAAGACTTTCGTGTCTGAAAATTTTATTATCGGCTGTATATTTCGTGAGATTGATGCAGGGGCAATGTTAAAAATAGGCGTATTTCAGATACTTATCGGAGAACAACAAATTGTTTTGTGACGTGATTATATTTCATGGCCTTCTAACGAATCAGAAATGTGATATTCAATTTCTTGGAAATGATAAAAAGAGAGATTAAATTCATGAATTTTTGTAGAGATTTGAACTTCTAAATTTCTTATTCCTTCTTTTCGAATGATAGTGTGTTGGTAAAATAACCTTTTAATTCTCTTGTTACTTATCTGTTAACGTTCGTTACTGTTTAGTGTTGTAACAGAAATTGTTTTCTACTTTCATACTTGATATATAATATGTAAATAATTTATAAAAATATTTGTAACACTTTGAAAGCGTATAATGACTTGTACATTATTATTAACAAACAATACATCTGTATTTAATGTATTTGACCCATTTTTGTTTTAACGTATAATACCCGCCAATATATTTATAAAATCGATATTATATTTTGTATTCACAAAGGATCATTCTCACACTCCTTCCATATAAAACTATTTTTCTTGTTGCTGCACGAAATGGAAACAGAAACAATAATATCCTATTTTTAAATAAGTTTTTACACATATGCAATAAAAATTATATTTATTTCACTCATTGCAAATTAAAAGTTATACACATGTTCGCTGATATGGAAAAATACATGATACTGATATTTTATTTCAAATTTAAAAATACATAGTTATAGAATCATAATGGGAAAGAATTAAAAGATGATACATTCGAGTTTAATAACAATAAAAAATTATGGAGAATAGAAAACAGCAGACAAATTGTATGTCAAATCATCAAAACAAGTAATTTTTTGCTAACGCAAAATTTATGTTCTATTTTAAGCAATTAAAGTTTAAATAATTATACCAAGTCTTTGTTGAAATATGATTTAAATTTGTTTATTCGTCCTTATTTCCTAAGATTTGCACTATTTACTTTGAAATATGAAGACTTTTCGTAGAACTAGGTCACGATTAACCCGGCCACCGTCGTTCGAAGGTTAAAAAACCAATAACCTTTTATTTTACTTTATTTTACGTGCGATGAAAGTTACAATAATGTTTCATAAATGTTGCAAAATAATTATCATTATGAAACCAATTATGAATTTATTTTAGTGAGATCTGTATTTCGCATAATGTTCTATTAATTAAGGGATGATTACATATGAAAAAATGGTCCAAAAATATCATAGAAAATTATATTATCTTTAGTTACGTTTTTGAAAGAATAGAAATTGTAACAATTCTTATAAGAAAAATTATTTGTACCCAACTTTCAGAATTGTGACATTTATAATAAAAATGGTATTTTTATCGTATTTGTTAATTTGTTTCATCTAACAGTTCAAAAAATATAGCAAATTCTACTTTTTCGAAAAATGTAATTACTTTACACTCATTACAAACAACTTAATTGAAGAATGTTGTAAATTAATAAATATAATTATGTTTACCGCTGAAATGAATCATTAAATACCTTTCGCAAGATTCTTAAAATATTAATTCTGTGCAACGAATTAATATTAATTAATTTTATGTAGGAAATTGATATTATATAATTTAGTGAAAAGATTCAATTTTATGAGTAAAGGAAAACGTAAAAAAAAGTCAGATAGAAATTATATGAATATCCTAGAGATATATAATAATACATTGTAATAGTAATATAATAAATTACATTTATTCGTTGTTGAATTAACGAAAAAGTCGTAAAAATGATCTACTTTGCTGGAAACAAATTTTTTCGTAAATATTACGAGATTCTCGGACCCATTTTTCTCCAAAGCGAAAAAGTGTACATAAAAAGTTTCATTTTACAATTTTTATCTACTTTTGCACGTAAAATTACAATTAATATATTATGTGGGATATTGTGTATGATAGTTGAAAGTAATTTCAGAATTCATTTAGACAGAAAAATTATTCCAAAATTTGCATTTTTTGACAATTATAATAATTACATTTTGCCTTCCTGCTTAAGCATAAAACACAGAGTTTCGGTCCTTTTCATTGTATTTCATAATTAACATATATAATTGTGATAAATATTAAAAAATGCATATCAGATAACAGTTTCATTATTTGCCTAAATTTTAAAATTACTTACATACGTAAACAATGAACTTGTAATTCTATTATATCGACAATTATTTTGGAATATATAATTTTTGTTGCTTATATACATAATAATTGATTTATAAGTTTTTAACTGAGTTGCGTCGTGAATTGATTGCACAACTACTAAACAAAATATAATATGGTATTAATTACATAAAATTTAGAAAATAGGAATGAAAACAAGTTCAATCTCTGTGTTACTATATTGGGGTAAAAAAGGCCTTCGTCCTTTAATCTCTAATTGTTTAGAAAATGAACATTGCATTATACAAGAATTTCTAGCAATTTAATTTCAATAATAACTCGTCGATTTAAATCAGCTATATTTTATATATTTTTTATATTTTTGTGTTCGCATTTGAACACATTATTCCTGTCATTTTTTGTATGATTTTCTAAAAATTTCTTAAATGTTTACTTTCTAAATATTTTATAATTTTCGGAATCATATTTTTATGTCCTTATTTAAATACATCCTTATTTTACGTACTTGTTTAACAATCAATTTTCGTATGATTCTCTAAATGTTTATGTAAGCACTAAGATTATTTAATAGAAATGATATTAAAAATTTGCAGTTAAGTGAGATATAATTATAATAAAATTTTTGTATGATTTCGTTATTATTTTCGGAAAGAACGACCGTTACACGTTTTATTCCTTAGAAAATGCTAAATTATGCTAAGAAAATATTTTTCTTTCTCAATAAATACTGAAATTCGTATATTTTTATGATTTTTGTTAAAATATTTAAAAGTATTAAAATATTAAAACATTATAGCTAATATACATTTCTAAATTTTCCCATCCTTGAATCCTCAATTTGCAAAATTTTTAAATCTTTGAATTTTCTAATATCACGATTTCTAAATTTTCGATGTTCCAACTTCTCATATTTGCGAATTCCTAACTTTTCAAATTTTTAAACTCATAAATTCTTAAATACCAAATTCTAAAATTTTCTAGTTACTAAATTTTGAAATCCTCTAACTACCAATTCTCAAATGTCTAAATTTCTAAATTTCTAAATCCTCAAATCGCCAAGTCCCCAAATTCCCAAATTCCCAAATCTCCGATTCCCCAAATTCTTCAAATCTTCAAATTTTTAAATTTCAAACTCCACAAATACTTTAATACCTAAATTTCAAGGTTTTCAAATCCAGAATTCCCCAAATCTTCAAATCCCTAAACCATTTAATTCCCAAGTCGCAAAATCGCTTAACATCTAAATCCCTAAATTGCGAAATCCTTAAATTCTTAAATCCCTAAATCTCCAAATACACAAATCCTTAAATTTTCAAATCTTCAATCTCTCAAATTGCCAACTTTCCAAATCTCCAAAATTCTTTTCTAAATTCGAAAATTTTCAAACTTTTAAATCCTTAATATTTTCAATGCTAAAATTTACAAACCCAGAAGTTCGTTTATGAAATTACTAACGTTCTAAAATTCAGAAGATAAAAATTTAATATCTCCATGAATTTTCAACACTATAGATTTCTGTTAATACATAAAACTGTATATGTATTCGTTTCTGCACGTATCTTTTTTCCTAAATATGCTATACATATAAAAAAGTACCTATATATAAAAGTGGCCCAATATCAGTAAATTAACAATTTCTGAGATATTTCAAATTTTTGTATCAAATGTGCAGATTTCGAAACTACAATATCTTCAATTTATCTTAAAACATTATATATATATTCTATTTAAAGTATCTCATACAATTCATCCTAAGATATCTAATACAATTTATTTTCAAATTCCTCAAATATTATAACTGTAATTCTTTATTGCGCAAAATGATTAAACGAATCGATCCGTATAACACCTATGAAAGAACAATGTCATTATTTTATGGCTCCGATCGATGTCATATAGTTTTTATAAGCAAATTATTATCATATTTCTACAAACAACAAGAATATAAAAACGTTCCGTTTCTCTGAAACCATCGTACAACAAAAAATGTTTGAAATTAAATATGTAGCATTTTAACCAGTTAAGTGTGTTTGACGACTATATCCGTCATGCGTGAAGTTTTGTTACAATTTGATGTTTAAATTGTAATTTTGGCGAAAACTAAATTATATTCGTAAATTGTAATATGTTTAAAATAGAGGTCAACACGAAATAAAATAAACAAATAAAAATTGTAAATGATTTGAGATGGATTCATAAATTCTTGAGAGCTAACTCGTCATCGCTTGATTATCGCGACACACACTGGTGCGCGCTTTTCAAAAAGATCGCCACACTTAACTGGTTAAAGGACTTATCAGCGAAATGCAATTTAATTTCTTTGTACTTCATTTTTCTCAAACATGACGAAACTAAGTATTGTGACTCAGTGTGAGGTTCAAACTCCTCTAAAAATTAACTAATTACAGATTACTTTTGCTTTGTCATCAATTATAACTTTAAACAAACATGAACCTTGAAAAACTTATAGTGACATTGATATTTCAAAGAAAAATGAGATACGAAATTAAATTGTTTATTAAACTTTACGATAAAAAAGTATATCTATTCCTATAGTTTAGGATGATATTTCATTTGAAGCGTTCTGATATATAATCAATAAGTAATACATGTTATATGTTAGTTCTGATTGACTCGCCCTATATATACGTTAACGAATATTGGATGGATATTGTATAACTTTATTCATCAATGCACACGTATTGTGAAATCATTCTTTAGACGATCCTTTGTTCCAGGAGACAGCAACACTGGATTGCACAAACGTAGTGTTTACGAGCACAATGGAATTGTGTGTTCTCAAAAAAGGGCTCTCTGCGTAGCCACCGTCATTTTTGCGATCCTTTTCGCCATATCACTCATCATTGCCTTCGCGGGACCACAGAATGGTGAGTTGAATAATTTCAATAAACCTAAAATTAAAATAAACTTGACTTCACTTTTTAAGTGAAGTTGAAATTAAAAGTTTAATTCACTTTTTAAGTGAATTCTTCACACTCGAAGATAATTCTGCAGTTGGTAAATGGTAATTTTGAAATCTTTAAATAAAATATTTTGTGAAGTCTTTTGCATTATTTCTGTGTCATTAATTACTATTATTGTCTGCTTTGCTGTGTATACATATGTATACAATACATGTATAGCACTACAGATTTGGTTAAAAAGTGCTTACTTCAAATTGTATTGAACCGAATGGTGTGACTTTCGAGTGCGAAGGATTAAACAAACCTTAAAACTTATACATCATTCAAATCTTTATTGGTTGTATTATTTTACTCGTATATGTCGTACAGAGCAAATCAATTTAGAATATTTTGTTTTATTTCGTGTGTGTGAAATTCGTCATATAATTGCTTATTATAAAAACTGTATCTGAAAGAACGTAAAGAATGCAAATATAGGAATGAAAGTATGAAAATATGAGAATGAAAAATAGAGGAATTCTGAACCTGTAATAGCTTCAAATGCTTCCCAAAAAGTGACAATGTATTACATTTATGAAAATATGGAATTTTTGAAATGTATATCTGACAGAATGCAAGCTATCACTAATTCTGAGTGACACTTTATGAACTAATAATATTGTTTCATTATTTTTAAGTGAAAAATAAGGACAAACCAGGTTTCTTTTGTTATGCGTTACACTAATTACTTTTGTCACTAACATTTTATTACTGAAAAATAAATATTATCAGATAAACTTATAGATATTGGTAAATCCATTACGTTTACACTATCACGCCATAATCAAAATATTATTGATTTAATTTGATATTAAATTAGTGGATTACTTGTATGTACAAGAGAAAACTTATATACTTGAACTGTACATATTTATTGCACATAGTTATGTTCTTGAACTGTACATACTTCGTACTATACCCCGGAATATAACTGAAAAAAAAAAAAATAAGGACAATTTTCCGCCCTAAGTATTATAAAATTTGAAAATATTGTTTCAGTGCCTGATATGCACAATTTTATAACTTTGAACACGAATACAATCTTATTACAATGTTCATATAGTAATGTGAATTTAGACAAAATTAATAAGTGTCCCATAAATATAATGTTTCATCAACAAATCATTAAAGATTGGATTTCCATTATGGATTAATATAAATTGAATGGTGTACTGGTATTGAAACATGTATTTTTAAAGAAACAATGTTAAAAATATGCAAATATCAGTACATGTGGAGAACGAAAAATTTTTCACAGCATATTTCTATGCGATCTAAGATATAAAAAGTTTAAACAATCATTTTTCCCACAAGTATTCGTAATTACAAATATGATAATAAATTTTCAGTGTAACTTTCTTTATATCATATTCTAAAAGACATTTAAAAAATTATATGCAATATTACTGTATATTAACATTTAATGAAAACAAAGGATACTTAATGATTATTAAGTTTGAATCAAAATAAAAAATTTGTTTATATTCAATACATATATTCTAAATAATTATTATGAAATGTACATTTCAGCGTTAAGAATAATAATATTCGTCAATTTTAAAACTCAATTTTTATTAATAAAGCCGCAAATTATGAATTTTCTTTCGATCCATGATTTTCGATTTCGTTTTTGCACGTAGAATCATTCCTTACTTAATAATATTACTTTACGTAAGCACAAATGAAGTTGTAATGACGATTAGTCAATTATATTTATAATACTTTATTATAAATTGCATTGCTTATAAAGTAAACAACTATTGGTTTTTAACTCTCGAACCATGATAGCTGAGTCAGGCGTGACCCACTTTTACGAAAAGCATACAACGGTACGTAACTTAAAATTAGGCACTAAAATTTCTAATCAAAAGACTCTCATCTTTCATAAAAATGATATCTGAAAAAAAGTAGAAAAATTAGAATATGAGAACAAAAACTTAAAACTGAGATCAAACTCAACCTTGTATTATACATTATAAACAATCTATTATAAACAAATCACTATTAATATCTGTTATTTTTTGTTATTATTTCTTTTAAATAATTTTTTATTATTATTTTTTCTTCAATAAATTTTAATGTGTTATTATTTTTTATATAAAGTTGAAACGCCTCCATTTTCTTTGTAATCATACGTGGCTACATTTTTAATTACAAAAACTGCATCTGAATATCAAAGCAACAATTTTGTAATTACGTTTTTTCTATTATATTTACGATATTTTATAATTGTCACTATTTTCAATTGTTATTGTAAACCAAGATGTTGCAACCGTTTGTATGATTTCTTAAATAATTATTCGTGAACATGCCGTTACATGAACGTAGTGAAACAAAAAATTTACAATAATATTATTCTTATGGTACTGCTGTTGCTATTATGTTAGCCATAAAATTTGCTACTCTACAATGGCGGTAGCACACCCTTTAGTATGCGTAAAAGTTATAACCGTAATTATACTGTCGCATTTTACCATACTTTTTATAACTGTCATTATTTTCAACAAAAAGCACCACAATATTTTCGGTTCTTTAGAACAGTGCTCGGATTTAGATGCCCTTTTCGAGCCGATTTCGGAGTCGACGCCTACCGTGCTCCTACTACCGCGCTCGACTGCCCACGTGACGCCGTGCGCCAGGGACGTCGCACGATAGATTTGTCGGGCCATGGGGCCCGTGATTAGAAATTTTCCTTACACTGTTAATAATTATTATTTTTACAGATTATTAAAATTGTTAATACTATGTTTGCATTTATAAACATCTTCCATATATACATATAATAACAATAACACAAGTTATAATAATTACAATTTTGTCAATAGCTTTCCACATCACCCAGGAGGTACTATTGTTGATGCGTTTTTTTTAAGTGGTTTCCCCTGTAGGCTTATTCCATTAAATAAGAACTTGGCAGGAAAATCGAAATCGAAAATATTTTAATAGTCTTTTAACATAGTATTAACAATTTTAATAATCTGTAAAAATAATAATTATTAACAGTGTAAGGAAAATTTCTAATCACGGGCCCCATGGCCCGACAAATCTATCGTGCGACGTCCCTGGCGCACGGCGTCACGTGGGCAGTCGAGCGCGGTAGTAGGAGCACGGTAGGCGTCGACTCCGAAATCGGCTCGAAAAGGGCATCTAAATCCGAGCACTGCTTTAGAACGTATGAAACCCTGTGAAATAATTTCCCGTCTTTGATGAGCACTAGAATTCCTCTATTTTTCACAGTGTCTTTTATTTTCCTGTTAGATTGTTGCAAGCAAAATGACCGATTTAGTTATAAAATTTTTAACAATAATTGCATTAATAACACTAGAAAATCTTATTAATGTACTGCTTAAAATTAGAACCTTTCAGAATTACTTAAAATTTAAACTTTTATTGCAAATATTTATTTAAGTTTGGGGTTCATTTTAAAACTTCTTCTATTCAAAATTTTTACATTAACGTCGTATTTAGTGTTAGCTATATTTTTTCTCAAGATTTTATTAACTTTCTTTTGTTTATTACATTTGATCCTAATTATATCATAAAGAAGAATAATTTGGCAGTGTTTACACAATAAATAAGATTAAAATACAATAGTATTTTCTATCATTAGAAAATAATAGAATTAAATAAAATTTATATCTATTACAAACATCGTCGATTGACAAAATAGCTGATTTCTAAATACTACATTTTCGTGTTACATTTATAAAGAAATGTCTAAATTAAAGTTTGAATTAATTGTGCGAATTTTAAACAAATTAAATATAGTGTATGAATTGCACTTCGAACCTCTATTTACTATAAGTAATAATCAATGATTTCGTATGAGAAACATAAAAAGTTCATACTATACAATGAAAAATTCATGCAGCAATATCAAAGCATATTTGAAACAATATAGGATAAATTGCGACACTTTTGTGTTATCAGCCTAATCGGTCATCAAACATGCAACAATCTAATACTATTCGATTGTTTGTTATTCGTTTTTCATTTCATCTGGTTATAACATTTCCTGTCTAATTTTTGTAGACTGCCCTTGTGCTGGAGAGAAGCCAGCGAACCTGGAAATCGAGGACGATGAAAAAAGCAGCGAACCTCTAGCAACTAACGGAGAGGTATGGTCGCTTATGTTTGCCTTACTGTCTATATGATCGTAATGTCGAAGTAGAGCAAAACATGTATTCCATGACTTATATTCCAGACATAATACGCGAGTAATTGAGAACGTGTATACTCGTAGAAAATCTCAAATAGCGCAATGAATAATGCACGCCGGCTTATATCCTCGAAATATAATCTGTGACATCAAACAATAACCAAGTACCTATAGCATATTTCGAAAGTGTACCAACTTCTTGAAAATTGAACAATATTTCACGTCTGAAAGTGTTTTGTGTATGAATATACATAAGACGAAAACTTGCTGGGTTCAAATTAATAAGAATTTGAAAATAAAATTAAGATTACTTATGTAATTAGTAACTTTACTTATTTAAACATTAAACTCAAGTTATAATTTGCGAATATAATCGAAATTGTTATATTTGTAATCAGAATTGTTAATAATCAAAGGCAATTGTTCAGGTCAGGAATGACATCAATTTGTTATTGGTAAAAATACAAAAAATGTTTGAGAGAAAAGTCAGTATTTTAATAAAAAGGAGGTGAACACACAGGATATCTTAAGATTTTCAAAAACTTTGTAGAGACTCTTTTGTCTCTTTTAATGAAATTGCATATGTTTTAACACGAGTCAGTTTTTGGGACATTTTGTGTAGAAAAAAGTAACGGTGTACTATAGAAGAAAATAATTCGTCTATTCTAAATTTAAGACTGTTTTATGCAAAAATGGGAAGTATCATAAACTATCAATTTCGTTAATATAGTGCTGTTTTCGTTATATAATTTTTATTGTCTTTTGTATCGCTACAAAAGATCCATCTATCTAAAGA
The DNA here is from genome assembly GCF_050947335.1 of Megachile rotundata. Lineage (NCBI taxonomy): Eukaryota > Metazoa > Arthropoda > Insecta > Hymenoptera > Megachilidae > Megachile > Megachile rotundata. Next base: position 4,490,600 of record NC_134991.1, on the reverse strand, counting down.
CTAAATATGAAATGTCATTCAAAGGAGCAAGGATTATTGTAAAATCTTGGAAGATGTAACCTTGCACTGGCCTTCACGTCCCTAACCTAATTTTTCGGTATCAATAAAGTATAACTTTCTCCTAGAGCAATTGGTTGTGTTTTGACGGGTATATTAAGGGTAATAAAAATAATTCAGAGTGAAGGGGTGGTTGGGACACCCTATAGATGCGTATCTGTCACATTTTATTTCAAGTTTGCGCCTGAAAGTCTTCCTTTGAAGATAAATGTAGACACAAAACGTCTTGGCGGGAAATCAATCCCAAGGCGTCACTATAATCCATAGACAAGACTTGACTGTTAACCGTTTATACTTTATCCCTTAGGTCTTGAAGCTCTGCAAATTTGCATACAGACGGATGTAGGATGACTATAGATCTCTATGAATGTTTTAAAAATAGATTCTAAATGTACTTTGACACTTAGAACTTTGGCTACAACTTTATTAGAATTTTCTAATATCACGATTTATAAATTTTCGATGTTTTAACATCTTAAATTTATTGGTAGGATAGACAAATAATTCTAGACACACTTGTACTCTCATTAACGCATAATATATATTGACTACATACTGATCGCATGCACGAGTCGTAATGGAATGGACGAGCTCGGAAATTGGCGGTGCGTCGTCCCGTAGAAAATCAAAATAAGATCGGCCTGGATTGCCAACTTTTGCAACGTTATTTCACCACTGGAAATACTACATTACCAACAAAATTTGCAAATTCCTAACTTTCCACATTGTTAAACTCATCAATTCTTAAACGCCAAATTCTGAAATTCTCTAATTACTAAATTCTGAAAACCTCAAACTTCCAAATCTTCGAATTCCTAAATTTCTAAATTTCCAAATCTCCAAATCCCCAAGTTCCCAAACTTCTCAATAATCAAATTCCCAAATTTTTAAATATTTAAATCTCAAACTCCAAAAACTCTTTAATACCTAAATTCCCAAGTTTTCAAATCCAAAGTAGTTAATTAGTTTTACAAAATATGAGTGATAAACAATTTATTCAATTGACAATTTTATTCCTAATAAATTTAATATATGTATATATCTTCTGATACTTGTTAGTTTTATGAACTGAATAAGGTTTGAAATATATATTTAGTTAAATTACTTATAAGTTTTGTAGTACTTAGAATTATAATATTACTAAATATAATAATGAAATATTTAAATAGAATAGCAGTGTTATTAAATAAAATTAGACTTGCTATAATTACTTACAAAAATTGGTATGTCTAACTAAACGTATTGAATTCAGTATTTAGGGCCTAGTATTTTATCGTATCTTTAATTCTCTCACACTTTTCGTATGATCGTTCTATTATAAAGTTATATATTTCTTTGTATCTTAGACATAGATATATATCTATTTTTCGTGTACATCTAAATTTTTGGTCGCTAGTGTACTCGAAATATTTAAACAGCCAAATTTGATGCTCAAATTGAAGTGTTATACATTATTTTTAATAAGGCATAATTTGTATTATTAACTCTAAAAACAAAGGAAAATCAATTAAAAATGAATGGAAATGGGAAAGTAAAATAAAATAGAAAAGGAACAATATGTATTTTTGAAAGAACTACAAAAATTGTACAAAGTTTTACAATATAAAACAAATTGTAAGGAAGAAAAACGAATTTGTTAATTAACATTCCTGATTCTTTTCAAAAAAATTTTTCAAAGACCAATTTTATCTTTATTGTTTTGCATAATTATATCTGAAATAGTAATATACATATAATCATGAAAAAATCGTACAAAATGCAGACTTAAATAACAATTGTATAACTGAAAGTAGAATTAGCAATCTGTTGAACTCTAGTTATTTCATTCAAGGACTTGAGGATTGTAACGTATGTACTAGTGCTGTATAGGAAACTATTTTCAGAAAGAAACGTATAGGGCATAGTATGTGCTAGTGATCGGTAACTGCACCCACGAGGGTGCGGTGCACGAATGGGCAAATGATATGCACTCACATTGATGAGTAGATAATTTCTTAAATTTGGAAACTTTGGATTTCAATATTTCTACATTTCTGCATTTTCAATTTCCTATTTTTTCAACTTTGTAATATTCGAAATTCCTAAACTTTTTACCTTTTTAAATTGCTACATTTCCAAATTTCTGCTTTTCTAAACTTCTAAAATTTCAAATTTTCGATTTTGCAAATTTTCAAATTTCCAAATTTCCAAATTCCCAAATTACCCAAATTGAACAATTTACCAAATTGCCAAATTCCCAAATTCCCAAAGTGCCCAAACTCCCAAATTCCCAAATTCCCAAATTCCCAAATTCCCAAAGTGCCCAAATTCCTAAATTCCCAAATTTCCAAATTCCTAAATTCCCAAATTCCCAAATTCCTAAATTCCCAAACTTCCAAATTCCCAAATTTCCAAATTCCCAAATTCTCAAATTGTCAAATTCACAAATTCACAAATTCACAAAGTTTGAAATTGTCCATCTTTTAAACTTGTAAACTTTTATAATTTGAAGATCATCACGGACATTAGTGCCAAGAACTCTTTGTTGAGCATTCGATGTGTCCATCACTTGCAGTTCCCACTTTAGGTGCAATTAAAAAAAATCAGTATAAGAACATTTCATGAGATCAATTCAATAAAATCAATATAAGAACAATTTATGAGATCAATTCAATAAAATCAATATAAGGACAATTCATGAGATCAATTCAATGAAAATATATTACCATTTAAAAAGTCAAGATCACAAAATATTGTAGTTCAGCTTCTGTACAACTTCAAATATCGCAACTTATAGTTATTTTAAAATTGACTAATTTTTACTTAAAATATTTTTTCGTTGAATTATTGGAAATCCTTGAAAAGTCATGCACATTGTTTCACTGAACATCCTATACATACAGAGTGACCCAGTTTTTTACTGCTAAACTTTATTAACATATTCTATTCATAAAAATAAAAAAAAAAATGAAATCAACGTAGGTTACTAAACATTTTATTAAGGAGTTGTAACAAATATATGAAATGACAACGGATTGCTTTGTTATACAGGGTGTTTTTGAAATGGTGGTACAATCGAAAAATCGACGAATCAACATGGAAAAACAGGAAAAGCTATGCAATAAATTTTTTTCGTATATGACTTTATTTAAAACAAAAAGTGAATTTTAGTATTTTCTACATGCTTGTGAAAAAGCTTGTTCATAGAGCAAGAATGATAAAATCAACAAATTGTTCTTCAATTTCACAGTAAATAAATATTAATCCTCAAATATAATTATTAATATCGCTAAAATAGATTTATTACTTTATTAGGTTTCTTACTTATGTGTGTCCTTATCATCGACTAAATTCCATGAAGTATGACTGATAACAAACAATAGTAGTATTAATGATCAGATTTATTTGTTTATTAACATTCATTAAATCTTAAAGTAATGAAAAGTTGCATTTATCATTTTATGTGCTGTGAACAAATTTTTTATATAAATACTTCAAATCTGTCCAAATTCGATTTCTTTTTCAAAAATGAAGTGACATATGCAAAAATTGTATTCTATATTTTTGCCTAATACTTTCATGTAAATTCACCCTTTTTCGATCATACACTATGTCGAAAACATTCGATGTACCAGGTGCTCCAGTTTACTGTCCAATTTTATAAATAAAAATACGTAAAACTATTCATCTTGTATTGAATGTTTTATTAAAGGTTACTAAAACAAAATATAAAATTTGACAATTATCCGTGCGTAGTACCGAGGAAGAAAATCGTTCATTATTATTGCGTACGTTTCTCATAGTCTTTCAACAAAACAGTTAACCAGTTTACTGTGGCGATCTTTTTGCAAAGCGCGCACCAGTGTGTGTCGCGATAATCAAGCGATGACGAGTTAGCTCTCAAGAATTTATGAATCCATCTCAAATCATTTACACTTTTTATTTGTTTATTTCATTTCGTGTTGACCTCTAAACATTTTAAACATATTACAATTTACGAATATAATTTAGTTTTCGTCAAAATTACAATTTAAATATCAAATTGTAATAAAATTTTACGCATGACGGATGTAGTCGTCATGACATAAAATTCTGCCACATCTCCATGACGGATATAGTTGTCAAACACATTTAACTGGTTAAGAGCCTCCGTATATATAATATTTTTTTATAATTTTTATTTATAGAACATGCTGACAAAGTTTTATATTCGAAAGTAGGACACATTGTATATGGCATCGAAACACAAAGCAGTCCGAAGTCATTTTGTGCTTCGGTTATAACTTTCCAATAAAATGTTTCAAATCCTATGTTAATGTCAATTTTCTTTTTTATTTTTGCATGTAGAATATGTTGGTCAAGTTTACCCTGTGTGTATAGGGTGGCCTACATAAAGTCTTATGAGCCGTTTTCTCCGAAACCGTGACAGCTATCGATTTCATTTTTTCAGTAATTAAATGGGGCGGAGTGGCTGAAGTATTGATTTTTTCATATTATTTCGTATTATTTTCAGAAAAAATGACGTATGTCAAATTCGACCTACTAGCACTTATTCTAAGTAATCTGAGTTCACACATGATCAGCCTCACTGGCGCGTTTAATTACAAGAAGAAAGAGGATCGATAGCTCCTGTGAATTCAGACTTGTCATTTTAAATATGGCAGCCTATACGTATATGAGACTTTTGGAATTTACATATTTGGTCATTTAAAAATTTGAGAATTTTGGTATTTGGATGTTTGGAGATTTATAAATATATGAATTTGACAATTTGATAATTTAATAATTTGGGTATTTTGAACTTGAAAATCTGGAAATTTCAGAATTTAGGAATTTTGAACTTCAAAATTTGAGGATATAGAAATTTGAGAACTTTAGAATTCAAGGATTTTGTAATTTTATATGTAGGCGTAAATGAATTTGAAATTACAGAAATTTGAGAATCTGAAAATTTAGAAATTTGGAAATTTGGAAATTTAGTAACGCAGATATTCGGAAATTTGGAAATTGGGGATTTTTTAAATTTGAGAATTAAGAAATTTGAAAACTTGGAAATTTAGAAACTTGGAAACTTGGAAACTTGGAAACTTGGAAACTTGGAAACTTGGAAACTTGGAAACTTGGAAACTTGAAAATTTGGAAGCTTGGACATTTGGAAATTTGGAAATATCATATATCTAAAAATTTGTAGATTCAGAAATGTAGAAATTTGATATACTAGAAATTTGGTAATTAAAGTGTCCTTCAATTTTCGAACTACGAAATTCGACACGCAGTCAACTTGCAAGTGCAAAATATTTCACGTACTTTAATATAAAAACGTAAATCTGAATTACCATTATATCAAAAATATTAATTATTTATAATAACATAAACAGAAAAATAATAAGTAAGTAACTTATTTAGAAAATTTGAGTTATCGACTTACAATAGTTATCACAGACATACTAAATGATTTTTACTATACATATGAATGGAAAGGACTACGGGATAGTACATATATTACCAATGCACTGATTGATATTTATTTAATTGACAGTACATATAATTATTAAATGTAATTGTTACAGATATTTCCTTGGAACAACGTAAGACTACCCACATTTGCGCATCCTACTAGGTACAACATTACCATCCATCCAAATCTTACCACTTTAGATGTAAAAGGTAAATAACTTAGTATTGGTTTAATATTATTCCTCAACAAACGAATATTTTCGAACAACTGATGTTAATAGATGCAGAGTCATTTTGATTCTCATTTAAATGGTTATAGAGTTCAAAGATAATAATTAAGATAATAATTAAGAATTAATTAATTAATAATAATTTAATATATTAGTAATAGATTATTATAAATTAACTGGTAATAAGTTTATAGCTTCCATGTACATTTCAGCGTTATGTATAATTAAAAATTATTTTCTACAAGCATTTTTATGATTCATATAACAGGATATACTATTTTAAATAACAAATAGCGAAATTGTTAATGATAATGAAAAATATTTTAAATCAATATTGAATAATTTTCCAGATAATCTGATATAATTAATTATGTTGATCATTAACGTAATTAAACATTTTTTATACACACGTGTGAAGATCAAACTCGCTTGTTTATACGGAATCATATTTTTTAACGCATTAATCAATTCAGCTCATTATGCTTCATAAAAAGAATATCCAGCTATTAATGTCAACGTATACGGTGTTTCAATAAAATATTAATATCAAAAATAACAAATAAATAGAAAATGTAATATTTAATATTATTATACATTTTGTACATGTTTGTATATTAATATCAACAATAACAAATGATAGCAAAATATTAAATGACATGTGTATCTATAAAATTTCTAACTTTAAAATAATCAATAGAATATCAAATTAAGATCTACCCAAACTAAGATATACTTTTTATTTATTAAATTATATAATGATAAAGTGTACATTCTTTTTATTAAGGCACTCTCCATATTCTCCATAAAGAAATGAAAAAACGGTGTTATTTTTTCCGTGTCATCCACAGATTGGCAATCACCTAATGGACACCTAGTATATGACATTGCATCCAAGGAACAATTTTTTATTTTGCACGAACTACACTAATAGTTTTTTTCCATTTTGCATGTTATATTTAGTAAAGAGAATCAAGATTACTCTGCACTTGACGAGGTTATAGTAACTACCATCGCTTACCGAGCGTTTCAAATGTATTTGCATACATTAGTGAAGCCGCATAAAAATAAAAATAATTTGCATTTTCAGGACAGGTCACAATCGAATTCTACGTCGATAAAGAGACCAACTATATCGTCTTCCATAGCAAAAATTTGACAATAAATGAAAAAGTAAGTTCTTTTGAAAGTTATGCATGCAAGAAACGAACAGTTTATTAGTTACACATTTGTTTCAATTAATCGAGATGACACACCTGGTGCGTCGTTCAATACACATTCAAAACACATGACTTAATTAAATAACTTAGTTAGTGCAGTAAATAATTTGTAAATAAATAGTATCAATATAAAGTATTAATAAAACAATATTACAAACATACTTATATCTTTAATTTTATACATAATTTTAGTATAATTTTATACATAATTATACATGTAATTTTCACTGAACTTCATTCATAATATTTTGTATCAAAATTGAGTTCTTTCGTACTGTACGTTTTATAATTCTTCTATTATGTTTCACAATTGCATGTTAAAGTAATTAATAATTTTCCGGAAAATGAATACAGTTTTAATTCTATAGAACTTGAACATGTAAAATCATTATTTACCAATAAACATAGAAAACATTCCAGCTTCCAGGGATCATGTTATGAAAATAATCAACTTCCAATAGGTTATTGTTTTACAGATGGTTCAAGATCGTAAAGGTCACAGGTTAAAAATCGCAAAATTGCTGGAGTATCCGAAACATCAGCAGCTATATCTAGAATTGGAGGAGAGCAAATTTCGAAAAAGAGGGAACTATACGGTACACTTGAGATTCATTTCGAAACTCACAAGTGAACTCGAGGGATTCTATCTTAGCAGCTATGTTACGCCAGAAGGAGAAAAGAGGTCACTCTGAAACTGTAATAATTTTCTGTTTGCAAGAATGATCAAGGCGTACTTTGTTTTCGAATAAGATCGTAACTGAATTTTTATTATTTCAACTTAGGTATCTTGCTACGACTCACTTTGAACCGACGTATGCACGCTCAGCGTTTCCATGTTTCGACGAGCCACAATTCAAAGCAAAATTCAAAGTTTCGATATTCAGGGACAGGTTTCATATCGCATTGTGCAATATGCCTGTAATGAATACGGAAGATGCGGGATTTTATATGGGAACAGGACTGGTAGGTATAATAATTATACATTAGAATCACTAATAATACATGGATGGAGAAGATAATGATGGACAAAAGACACAAATGAAATATTTTACCAACAAAATTTTCGCAATTGTATTTTTGTGAAGTATAGTAAACTTTAGACAAATTTTTCAATTTTTTTTCTTCGATTAGTTAAATGAACGTTTCACACAATTTTAAAGGTCGTATAACTCAAAAATCTTTCGGAGGAAAAATATCTCACTTGTCTAAGAAAGTTAAATAAGTAGAAATTCATAAAAACTTTATTTTACGAGAAATGAATATTTGCGCTGAATTGTTATTTGTATATGTTTATATTTAATATATAAATTTTATAACTGAGTGTATACTTTACTGTAAATATGTACCAAATAAATGTATAACAGAATGTATATTTATAATAGTATATGAGCATAAATATACTGATATAAATAATTTGCAGCACAATGTACTATATTTATAATATAATGCGTGGCATAAATATATCAGTCCCTCATATTTTCAATGATTTGAGCTTCTGGTACAAAAGTATGGATAATATTCCTTAAATACAAATTTATAATGTTTAAACAATAAATTGTATAAAGGAAAATTTGCATAATAACGTAAATATTAAGTTGAGTTTCACAAAACCTGATTTTTGCGCGTTTCATAAATATACTAATCTGATATATTCTGTTTAGGTTAGCCCTAATAGGACATAATTATGTAGATTCATTAAACTACTTTTAATATTACTGTTGCTCTTTATGTTATTGATTAATACACTAAATTGAGCTTATATATATTGTATTCACACTACGAATTTTCATTTATAGAATATTGGTTATGATTTTTACCTAAAACCTCAAGTTAATAAAATCAAAGGGGGTGGTATATTTATGTAACGCACTATAATACATAAATTTTTAATAAATTTTGGTATTTCATAAAATTATGAGTTAAACGTATGTTAAAATTAAACGGCACTATTATACTTCATATTAGCATTAAAACTCGGCAATCTAGGTCACCTAAATAAAAATCTTGTTTACGCTAATGGCGAACACCCTTTGTGATATAATTTTTTTGTGTCTGTTGCAGCTCCGCGATGATTTCCAAGAATCTGTAGAAATGTCAACATATTTAGTGGCATTCGTGGTATGTGACTTTAAACGAGTTTCCGAGTTAACCAAAAGAAATATATCAGTGAGCGTTTATGCGGCAGAAGCGATGCTGCCACAAGCAAAGTATGCCGTAACTACAGCCGCTCGTACAATGGACTATTTCGAATCTTTTTTTGGAGTACACTATCCATTGCCCAAACAAGGTAAATAAACGAAGAATTTCGTTTACTCGTACCCACAAAAATGTTGTTTATAAGTCCCATTTTAGTGAATTTATACAAATTGGCAGATTACGTTGTTACGAATATTTCTGTACAATGTATTAAGTTGCACAAAAAGTTATATCAGTAGACACTATTTATTTAACTCATGTATCTGTACTTTCTGTTTCAACAAATATATAGCCTTGAAATTTACGTTTTATGGTATTTTAATAAATGGCAAAGTAAATATGTGTCAACTTTCTTTTTCTTCAATAAATGTATGGAGTTTTTATCTGTTACTAATGATTAAAAATGAAACACATAAATTTGGAATGTTATATCGCATTTTCATAAAAGTATGAATGTTGTTTAGACTTGGAAACAATAAGATTGTAATCTGATTGCATGTGCCAATATCCGTTTGAGAAATTTTGTGTTGAGAATATTTTTATGAATAATAATTCAAGTTCTAAAAGAACATAATTATAAATAGTCAGTAATGATTAAATGAAGAATCTTGATTAGTAATAACTTTCTTCATACATTAAAATAATAATTAACATGTTATAAAATAAGATTGTAGTTACATTTGTTAGATCTGTAATTAGAAAGTTTCTTCAAAAAACGATAAAACTTTTGAACCAATTTAATACATATACAAGTTTTGAACATAGTCATTCATTTCTGGGAAATATATGGACACGTAGCTATTATAGTTAGAGATACTTATTTTTGGACTAGCCTTTCCCGATATAAATTAATATTATATACCATAATATTACTTAATAACGCGTAAAATATTTCATCTTAGTACGTGTTATAAACAAATAAAAAATATAAACTTATGTGTAACGTTAATTACGATATATTAATATTACAGAAAGTACATGTATAAACTGATATTAATTATTAACTCATTCACTTTGGTTAACTAACATCGACAAAATTTTAGAAATTGAGGATCGGGAGTTTTAGAATTTTAAGAGTTGAGAATTAAGGGATTTTGATGTTCTAGATTTTGGGGATGTAGACATTTAGAGATTGTTAAATTTCAGTGCTTGGAAATTTGATAGTTTAACTATTAGGCAATTAGAAAAATTATAAGTTTGAAAATTTGAGGATTAGGTAAATAAAGGATTTGAGAATTTGAAGATTAAATAATCAGGAAATATAGAAAATTACAAATTTTAAATCGCGCAAATACAAGAATTTAATAATTGAAATATCTTTCAATTTCAAATATAGCAGTTTGTGAATTTATTAATTTAAAATTTAGAAATTTAAAAATGTAGCACAGTAATGTTATCAAACTTACAAATTTATGAATTCATTGTCTTGAAAATTTGTAAATTAAAATACTTGCAAATTGAAATCCTTAAATATTTGATACACAATCTCAAGTGTAGATAATCCACACATTCCATATAATTCGACTCTAAGCATAACTATACTATTAAATTAATCATTGAGTTAATATTAATAATCATGTATTAATTTTTTTGTCAGATTTGATAGCTATACCTGATTTTGCTGCCGGAGCAATGGAGAACTGGGGCCTAATAACATACCGGGAAACGTCTATACTTTACGACCCGCAAGAAACATCGACTAAGGCTCATGAATGGGTAGCTGTGGTTGTGGCCCACGAATTAGCCCACCAATGGTTCGGCAATCTTGTCACCATGAAATGGTGGAACGATTTATGGTTAAATGAAGGGGCAGCCAGTTTTTTCGAATATAAAGGAGTGAATCACATTTCGCCTGAATGGAGTATGATGGATCAGTTTATTTTAGACAAAACACAACCGGCACTCGATCTCGATGCCTTAGCTAGCAGTCATCCTGTAAGCGTGCCAGTTAAAGACCCCAACGAGATACAAGCTATATTCGATGATATCAGTTACAATAAGGGTGCTTCCATTCTCAACATGCTCGAGGGCTTTCTGTGTGAGGATGTTCTTAAAAGCGGATTAAATGATTACTTGAATTCCCACTCGTACGGAAATGCAGACACGAACGACCTTTGGGCAGTCTTCACGAAACATGCTAATAACACATTTGACGTGAAAGTACGTATCAATAAGATAAATATAATTTATCATAAGATATGATTTTAGATATTCATATCTTGTGAATGATATCGAACTGCTACTATCAAAATATCAGATAAATAACATTAAAGAATAATTTTTATCAGTGGATTAGTATTAATACACAAGCGATAAAGACATATTAAAAAGCAGTTAAACCTTCAATGGTGCAACTTAGTGTTTGATAACCTAATACACAGACCATTCAAATAATACTCTGTTATTTTGTAATCACATTTGATTTAATTTGTTATATATTACATTATATTATATTATCATTTGCAATAATATGTCACTCCTTTAATATAATTATAATGGAAATACTTTTATTTATTTCACCATATATTTCAGAATTTAAATTTAATTTTAACGTCGCAATCACTTTTTATATTTTATATTGGTTCTTTGTGTAATATAGGATATTTGTTTAAAAATTTGAGCATGTAACAATGAAATCGTAGTGGTATTACAAATTCCAAAGATCTGGATCACAATTAGCTTGAATCCTTTTTTTTAAATGATTAATTACATTTTTTATATTTTAATGAGTAAAAATATAAATATTAAAAAATATAAAATACAGTAAAAATTGAATGCAAAAATGTTATTTTTCAATTTGAGTTTAATAAATTAAATGCGGAACAGAAATAAATGGAACATCGTAATCGAATTGAGTGAGCTACTGATTTCCCATAACTTTTTAAAAATTATATTTTTCCACTTTTCATTCAATTTTATTGATTACCAAATATAGTTTTTAACTATAATGAAGTTATACCCATTTTACTAAAATATTATTAGAATTATAGCAATTCTGATTTTATAATCACGTTTCACGTAGATTTGAATCATACATAGTGGTTCCTCATATTTTCATCACAATGGTATTATGACACATATATAATAAAATTAAAAATGTTTAAAAACAATCATCAACAATAAAATGCGTTTTTTTTCTACAAGCTAATAAATGTTCAAACATGATTATTTTTACATAATTTTGTTAAAAAAATTGAAGTACATGGTAATGACAGTAATAAGTAAATAAATGATAAATGTGAATAAATAAAACATTGTTTCTACCAAATTAAGGAAACTATTATCCAGAAACGGTTTTGCAACAATACAAAAGTCGGACAAAAATTATGTTCAGCAAAATACACGGTGTAAGCTATTGAAATGAACGTCCAATTTTTGTTTTAAAACTATATACCAAAACAAAAAAAGACCGTGTGCGGAAGGAGAAAAAGTGAGAAAAACTGACGGAACAGAAAATTGATAGTTTTTTGTATTAATATATAAGTAATATACAAAATCTAATAATTTTTCAAATGAAATATGTTGATAGGCTATTATGGACACATGGACCCAACAGATGGGTTTCCCATTGATCACAATTACTCGTGATAAGAACACTATCACGGCAACCCAGAAGAGATTTCTGATTTCTCCAAAAGAAAATGATACTGAATTATCACAACCAAAATCACCGTATGACTACAAGTGGTACGTCCCGTTGAGCTACTTCACAGACAAAGAACCGCGCAAGCTTCACAACGTATGGATGAATTTAACTGATGGTAACACATAGGACAGTTATAACGAAAATTTTCTTGTAGTATTCTTTGTTAACGTTAAGCGATTAATCGTTGATATAATTTAGCATGATTACTACTATGCAATAATCTCATTCGTTTCATTAATGTTGCTCCCTTACACCAATTCGCGTAATATAATATAAAGGAATGATTGAATTCTCCTGTAATTTATATTTAAAAATAAACTAGATTAATGTTTGATAGGAAATTGTTCAAACAATTGTTAACACAAAGTTATGATAAAGTTCATATAAAAATATTTTATAAGACGAATGAGTTTATTGCCTAATCAATACGGAAATTTTATTTACGTTATATATGAACCAAATATTATCTATTTTTCAGTAACCTTTGAAATACCCAGCGACGTCGAATACATAAAATGTAACGTGAATCAGAGTGGATTTTATCGTGTGACTTATCCGGAGGAAATGTGGATGTCGATCATTTCTACTTTATTAAACGACCATACCAAATTTAGCCCAGCTGATCGTGCTAATCTTATTGACGATGCGTTTACTCTTTGCGAAGCTGGTGAATTAAACGCCACGATACCACTCAAATTATCTTTGTATCTTTTAGTCGAAAGAGACTATGTACCATGGGCAACAGCGCTTGGATACTTACACTCTTGGAAGGGAAGATTAAATGAAAGCCCTGGATATAAAAAATACATTACATTTTTGAAAAAACTGTTAACACCCGTGACGAAATATGTTGGTTGGGCAGACGAAGGACCTCACTTAAAAAAGTGAGTATAAACATGCTCAAATAATGTGATAATATATTTAACTTTAGGATATATACTCAACAAATTATTTTAAAACTTCGAACAAAATAATCTGGCCCTTCCGTAGTTACAATATTTTGTTTTTTGTAGTATTAATATAAATATTAGCGATCACGTCCATATTAGCAACTACGGTTTAAAATGATATATTAGTACAAACTTTATAACATTATAGTTGTAACTATTTTATTTGTTATTTTAAAGACTATTCTGCTGTTAAAATATTTATTAGCAAGTATAGTTAAAAATTTTAAAAAATCACCTAATTTTTAAGTTTTCATTCATAGGTTTTCATAAGTTTTTATAAGTTAATTAGTAAGATATCAATTTTGTAAAAAGAAATATATGATTTTATAAAATTATTTCTTAAAATGAGCAAAGAACATGTAATTAATAATGTAGTAGCAGTAACTCATTTATTTCCATTTATGTCATTATACATAAAGGAGAGATCGAGCCAAATGTAATTTTTATTAATAATTTCTTGATAATACACATGTATTTGTAGCGCCATTAATTTTAATGATGCTAAAAGAGAAATGTTTGGATCTGTATAGTAATTTGTTAAAATTAACGAAGAACATGTAATTAATAACATGGTGACAGAAACTCATTAATTTTTATTTATATAATTATAAAGTATCGTTCTTGTCAATGGAGACATTAGACCCATTATTGATTTTTATTAATAATTTTTGGGAAATATTCAATGTTACGCTTAAAAGCTGACGTACTTAAATATTTAAAGGGATTAACTTTGAATTATCGTTATTTTATGAAAAATTTTGCGTATGTTAGTACAAGATGACTATTTTTAATAAATTACTTTAAACTATTAAACGATTCGAACGATTAATTAATAATAACGTATATTTGATAAATAAATAATAATTATGTTTTCATTAACGTATAAAGATATTTATATCAAATATCAACTATTAAATATTAGTCCCTCTAAATCAGTTTTCAAATTTTTTGCTAATTTTTCACTTTCTAACAGAAATTGAAAATAATACGATATATCAAATTTCTAATAAATTTATAAACATTGTACTATATAATAGCATTAAATTTTGTATTGCACCCTTGCTCTTACAGATTATTAAGAATTGCAGTACTTCAATCAGCTGTGTCCATAAAATTGGATGACGTAGTAAAACCAGCAAAAACTCTTTTCGAAGATTGGATGTTAAGAGGCAAGCGAATTGCACCAAATATACGAGATGTCGTATACGTTGCAGGTAATATAATCTTTCAATACATATAGGTACAAGCAGGTGTATCTCTAGGGAGGGCCGCTTATTCCTCCACTGTCCTTGCCCTAATTGGAGCAAATTACATGTTACCTCCACGAATAAAAATATTGAAATTAATACTTATCCTTAAAAAAATATAATAAACATTTCTTTAAAATTAATTTTTCCCCCTGTAACTGACAACTTGACTACACCCATATCCGACAGAAGTTAACTAAATCTGTTTTAAATCTGTGATCTAAAATAAATCTGTTTTATAGTCGAAATCGAAATGTATCATGATCAATGTGTGTACATGTGCAGGGATAAAATTTGGCGGTGAAAAGGAATGGAATCATTGTTGGCAAAATTATCAAAAAACTCAAGTACCCAGTGAAAAAGGAATAATGTTGCAAGCCCTAGGAACGACGACAGATCATTGGTTACTACAACGTTACCTTTTACGTTCATTGGATCGAGACATGGTGAGGTCACAAGACGTTGAGACTGTTATAGCCTCTGTCGCTTCCAATTCTGAGGGTCAATTCCTTGCGTGGCGTCATCTTAAAGCATACTGGCCACAGATACATGCTTTATTTGGAAATGGATCGCTCACAGTGGGAGGACTGATATCTGTCGTAGTGTCTAATTTCTTTACGGAATATGATTATTACGAGGTCAGTAATCGAAAGCACTTATATTGTTTCGTTTAGTATGAAATAACGGACTGATATCTCAGTCTGTAGCAGGAATAGTCAATATGTAAGAAATGATAATTTCAAATGAAAGTTCACATGCAAACATGTGTATATCTGATAATCAACATACGTGGAAATATAAACGTTCGAATTATCTGTAAAATTTAATTTTAAAAATCCTATACGGAATGAGTAATTAAAATCAAGCAGTGACTATACGCATTGGTCGTAAGGTAAATGACCCTATTACAAATTTTAAGAAAAAAATTTTTATAGTAAAATAATTTTTTATTTTACATGAGCACGTTGATCGCACAGAGATAAAGTTTTAAAAAATAGTTTAACGCAGTTAACTGGTTAAAAAATCCTACAAAATGGAAAACAATAATAGTGTAAAAAACTGAAATAATGTAAAACACAAGGCTAATTAACAAGAGTTCAAAATAACTGTTCTAACATTGCACCATTAACTTCAATGCAGTTTTCAACTTCAATACATTTTTCAATTTTTAATGCACTTTCCGCGTTGCAAAAGGCATATACTCCTCTGGAGTCGTTTTTGCGTCCTTTTGTAAAAGCAAACCTATTTATATTCCCAACAATTATTTCCTGTCTTGCGTTTATTTTGTAAACTTCGTTTTTTACCAATTTCTGGTTGCTGTTCCACATATATGGACAGTCAGATAGGTATATATAATAATTTTTACGGAAAATAATATTACCGTCGTTTTCTACAGTATGTACTACGTTTTCCGAAATATCTTACATACGAATGCTTGCACATCACCAGTAATTGGTATGATTACCGATAATTCAAAAATACTTCAAAAAATATGAAGTTTATAAAATATGAAATTTCCCTACTTCTAAATTTCTGAATTTCTGAATTTCTGAATTTCTAAATTTGGAAATTGGTAATATAAAAATGTAATAATTTAGAATTTAGAAAATTTGGATCACCTAAAGTCTGAAAATTTGTAGGTTAGTAATTTAGAAGTTTGAAAGTTAACACATCTGGATATCTTTAATATACAATTTAAAAAATTTGAAACTTTTATAATGTAAAAATCGGAAGATTTAGAAATCTGAAAATCTGGGAACTTTAAAATAAAAAATAATGAAATATTTTGAAATTTCTAAAAATAAATTTCCATATACATATATTAAAGGCTCAGTCAGATAATGAATATTCCATGCAATTATTTAATTTACTATACTTAACCGTAATAAAAAATATTTTACTGACAAACTAACTTGGTTTTGCGGACCTCTTGCGGCAAGAATGAGAAACTCCAACAATCCTATTTATCATGTAGTTCTGTATAGATAAAACAAAGACACTAAACATGTTAGCATTTAGAAGAATTTCAGATAAAGAAGCAATGTTTTTCGCATGCTTTCTTTTTTAAATTAATCTTCATATAATGATAGTCGCTGCTACAAAAACCGATTTTGCAATTTGCTTTTGAAAACTTCATAGAAAATACATTTTTACATACTTCCATTGAAGCTATATTTAAAAAAAAAACTAAAGCCTTCATGACAACATATAGAACATTGTGTATGATATAATAATATGATATATTGAATGTTTTGTTTTAGGTATCAGAATTCTTTAAGAAGGTGGATGTCGGAAGTGGCCGACAAGCATTAGAACAGAGCCTAGAAACAATCAAGTTTAATATACATTGGGTGAAAGAGAATGCAGATGTCGTCGATCGATGGCTTGCAGATTATTTAAACGATAACACGAGTTAACCTTTTGCTCGTCAGGAATGGGACAAGAACGATGCGAAGTTCTCATTCATTCATTCTGTGACAGTGCTGATTATTTTTATGGTCGTCATCGATATTTGTCATCGATATCTTCGTTACTAATTCACCAAGCAACCGAATTTGTTCACCATTCGAGATATAATTCGCAGATCAAAAAAGACCCATGTCCATCACACGAGTCAAAAGATTATTTTCACCTGAGCGAACAACAAAGAAAAAATGTCTCACAATGCCTGTTGAAAAGAATCTTTTGACGAAATTGTAACAGAGCCGAATTGTTTGTATGTAACACATTATACACCGATTTATACGCACTTTCGAAAGTATTTATTTATTATACACGCGGCGCGTATAGATTGGATTTTACTATGTATAAAAAAAGAGAAAAAAAAAGAAACTATAGCGACGAAAGAGGCAACGTTGTTCCTAGGGTAGTCGGTAACCCGGTATTTTCCGAAAAATAGGGCTAACGACCTACGCCTATTAACGTTGATACTTTAGTCTCCCAGATGCGCTGTAATTTATTACAAGAAGTGACAGTGTAGTCACCTCCACGTGATACCCAAACCCCATTCCTGATCCATCCAGTACAGTAATTCAACAGAGTGCAGTGAGCTTGCTATAAATTTGTCGAAAATTACTATACACTTATACACTTTACATTTCACAGCCGTATGCTGTATAAAAGGAGCAGCTACCTTCATATTACACAGCAAATTAATTCGTTACTTTCATGAAATTTCAACTTC
This sequence comes from Megachile rotundata, assembly GCF_050947335.1. Taxonomy (NCBI): domain Eukaryota; kingdom Metazoa; phylum Arthropoda; class Insecta; order Hymenoptera; family Megachilidae; genus Megachile; species Megachile rotundata. Next base: position 4,472,437 of record NC_134991.1, on the reverse strand, counting down.
ATTAAGTATTATAATTTAGCAAATTAATACTTAACCATGTTTTAATCTTCTTTGTTTATTTTAAATATAGGTTTACAACTTCTTGAGTTTTTCCTGTAAGTAAATTGGTTTTCCGTTTTATAAATCTTCAGATCATTAGATAAATCTTGTAAAAGCAATCTTCTCAAAGATCCAGATCAGTCGTATTAAAATATACTTTCAGAGGATTTTAGAATCACTTCAGAAATGAAGAATTCTTTGGCTACAATACTGTTTTCTCTCTTTAACTGAATTTTAAAGAGCAGTAATGACTAGTATGCATTTTATTAGTAATTGTTGTAGGCACAACTGATTGTGGAGGTGATAAACGTACAGCTAACAAAGGAACACTGCAAACTTTTATTTACCAACGTGAGTGACACAATTTTGAGGTTTATATTAACTTGAAACTAAACTTCATTATTTTACTTCACTCTTCTGATATAATAATAAAATATCCTTTTTTGCGTTGATAATCACTGATAATAATTAGACATAGATATTACTTTGGGGCAATATCTACATAGTGGGGTATCTGTGAATTAATAGTAATAATTTGATTATGACTGTAATTGTATTACTATATTGTCTAGTGTATATTACCGTATTGCAACATCTTTATCTTCAAGGTTGATTGTGCGTATGTGATCCGAGGCAAGAATAACGATGTGCCTTATTCATTATCAATTAGTATTCAAAAATATGTAATTTAATCTCAAACCAAAATGGATACTTCCATTGTTTGTACATAACTGTTAAAGTATAATAGAGAAGAGTCTGTCGTACTTTAGGAATTACATGATGAATTTTGCATTTGAGTTGGACTTACATTTATATTAACATTATATGAATTTAAGTTTAAAGTTAGATATTGATAGAGTAATTAAGTACTAATGAGGTATACCGTTACTCTTGTTTTGAATCACTCTATAGAGCTATAATGTCCTTTTCTAAATCACATGATGCTTTGTGATCGTAAATGGCGTCTCCAAGTAATTTACATACCTAATATTTCCACCTGCAGTAGAACACTCAAGGTTTCCGTTCATTTAACATTCATCACGCATAAACGCATGCAAAAACAAAACGTTGATACGATTATATGATCATAACATTTATTTCTTAATTATTTAGCCGTGGTATAACAATTTTCATAAACTATTACAAATTTTCGATACACGAATCTGTAAAAGTGAAGAAAGCTGGCTGCTCCTGTGACACGTATGGTGTGATTTGCTGTAAATAAAACGAAAGGACGTGGATAAATTGCGTTAGTATTAATCAAGTTATTACAAGAAATGCCCGAAATGATTGTGCAAACGATCGATTAAGTATAAGTAGCATATCATCATTAGAGAAATTGGACGGGTTAAATTGGGCCGAGTCTTTGTTCGTCAGAATTTTAGTTTCACGAGAAGGTTAATCGGACAAAGAAAGTTTGGCCTCGAACAAAATGAACGATTCGCGAGGATTCTCTATGTTCTCCGAAGTAATTGCGAACAAGTTGATGTACCGTGTGTGTTATGTATCAATGTCGTTGCTGATTGCTGGATGCGCGGGATGTACGTCTCGCGTGGAGCTGATCATTCTCCGTGTGAAGTAGCATAATAGAGAATCGGATATTTTATTATTGAGAAAATGTATAAAATTAATGTATGTAATCTTGTGATGCTTTGTATGGTGTGTATATATTAAACGTAAGAGTGTTGCGTGCCCTGTGTGATCGGAGGTGTTAAAAAAGGTATCTAGATGTATACAGTATATGTTATGCCAAATTTGTGCTGGCCTTTCTAACAGAATATTTCTGTCATTCTGGTGTTGTTCATAACCTTGAAATGCTAACTAACAAAGTTAAATTCGCATCAGTTAATGTTGGATTAAGTCAACTAGAGAGGCAGAGTTTAAACTGTAGTCGTGTAGCCGGCTTTAGGATTACAGTGTTTATTTACTTCGTTATTTTGGTTACTCATTGACAATAAGCATGTAGTAATATAGTAGAGAAATGTTTTATTCGTTTATTATAGCAATGGCCATCGGGACGGACCCTTGAAACAACGTAATACGTTGTAATGCATTAAGCCGCTTCCACACTTGATACTTTTAGAAATATTTAATTCTGTATAGTTAGAATATTTTTTTAATATTATCGTGCGTAACAGTCATACTGAACGTATGTGCTTGAACAAATGAATATTTTTTTAACGCAATAATTTGATCAATAGTCAATTATCGATGTAAAGTATCACTGAAATGTGAGTGACAAATTTGAAGAATATTATTATAATGAAATTAATATTATGTTAATTAACATTAATATTAATTTATGTTATTAAAATATTAACAAAAATGAAAGATACATAAATTTTGAAAAAATTCTACATAATTGCGATAATTTATACAACACATAAATATAGATATACATAATATACAAAAAAACAAAATGGTATATACCTGTTCAAAATCAGAGAGTGTAATAGCGATTTAAGGTAATGTTATAACGTATTACGTTATTTTGAGAAATCGATACTCATCACATTTTAACAACTGTTTATACTAAGTGACAATGGGATTTAGCATTTGAAGGTTAAAACGGAGAAATAACTAAACGGAACCGACCCTACAAATATGAGAGGAAAACAAAAACAAAATGAATTACCGAGAATGCTTGAATACGATGGTACCCTATGTACAGTATGTATAGTAGGAAAAAAGTCTATTATGCGAAATAGGATACACTTCATCAATTTCAATGATCTCGACATACGTTCTAATCTTGAACAATTTTATGTGTCCATATGATTTTTATTGAATTACAGTTAAAAGACATATCTACACGAAAGTAGGTTTATCATATACAGTATCTTTTGAAAATCGCTATTGCAATTCGCATTACATTTTATAATACATTATTATCTTTCAAAATGTAACATATTTCTAACACTATACAAAAAAGTCAATTACCTGAGTATTAAAGATATAATGAAACAAAAATTTAACTATGGTCAGCATTATGCCCTGGTTTTTCTTCAATTAAGCACTTTTCAGAAACGTTACAATGTCTAACACATATGTGACCACAAGCATTCTGAAGCAATATATTTAAAATATTATTAATATGTTTGAGTATATTCTTGAATCTAAAATTGACCAGTAGGTGTATGCTACAACAAAAGTGTTAATTCGGTAAATGTACAGTGTTCAAAATGTCAATCAATAGCCAAGCAACTGGTGAAAAAGATATTAAATTGAAACATTGCAAGGTTAAGAGGTAGCATTATCATGTGAAACGATAGTATATATGTATTTTGAATAGTACATATGTATTCAGAACAGTGTTTGGCTCTAGCAGAATTGGGGAAGTAAAAACCACTATTTTTAAGAACCACCATCAATCGTTATTTGTGTTCAGAATGCTTAAATATTTATTTCTATTCAAGTTGGCTTTCAGATGAAGTCATTGCATGTTTGGTCTAGACTTAAGTCGATCTATTAATAATTCTCGTATCGATACAAATTTTATGTATATTTTCTTTTGAACGATTTTATAACCTCCCAAAAATCTCCACGTTTCTGTAACGTGTTTCAGTTAGAGCTGAAAGTGCTCATCTAAAAAAATATTCCAGAAAATTCTGTTTAATCGTGTAAAACATAAACTACACCTTTAAATTGATCCATAGCTAAGAAATTACAAGAGATTAAAAAAAGAGAATTTAGTGACTGTCGAGTTTACATCAAGATTATTGAAATTGATGACATGTACTCTATCGTACATAATTATGAAAAAAAGAAAAAAATAAGGCCATACACGAAACGAATTTCTATCACTATCAGAAAGTGTTGTGACACACTGTATACGTTCGTACTTCATTCCTCGAAAACTATTTTCTATGCCTCTCTTACCTTCCACTTGGTCGAATCCAATAGTCGATCGAAAATTACAAATATTGGATTTGATGTGTTCTCATCATTCTGGTTATTGCACTCGTTATCTAACAGAGAAACATTTATATTGTAATTAGTTCTCACGCTAGGATACTTAGAACACGATCGATCTTAATCTTTAATCTATCAAGAAAACTGCCGACAATGCTTGCAATTCGAAAATCCCTGAGAGAAAATGCATCCTTTCTTTCGACATGTTTTATATATTTTCAATCAAAGTACAATTACTTCTAACCCCAAGGGATAATGTTTCTTCGTAAGTTCGTCGATTTTTAAAAAATTAGATTTCTTCGGTCGGAATTATGTACGCATATTTGTATCTAAAAAGCAAAAAGGATCTACAGTGTGGTTCATGCGACTAAAGTAAATTATTTCTCTTTAAATGGACAGTTTGAAGGAAAAACAGTTGAAAAAGAAAAAATAGTTGATATTTCTTCGGGGTCACTTTCTTTATAAGTGCTACATATGTGTGTTTTACAATTGTAAGATTAATTTTTTATTATGAAAGCATATACAGAACTTGTCAAATTACGTTCACCTCGGAAATTACTTTTATGTCAAATATTGGATACCGAAGATATTTGTTGATTACATAAAGTGAGTACACTTACAGACCATATTTTTTCTAATTATACTCCAAAGAATGTACATATTGAATGAACATATAAACATTTATCTTGGAAATGTGGTTGTGTAAAAATTCGTAAAGATAACTTATTCGTAAAGAAGGAATAAAAATCTCAAAAGTTATTAAATCTCAACGAAATTAAAAAAAAATGAAATAATTAAGAAACTCGGATTTTTAATTATTCTGATTATGAATCAGTATTATGACTGATTAAAATTTAATTTTGATTGTCAGCAGTCAGTATAAATATATGGAATTAGTTATTAGCGATTATTATCAATAACTAGAATTTTGCTTGGTTATCAATTATTATCGATGGCCAGAATTTTGTTTCATTACCAATAATCACTATCGATGACCAGAATTTTAGTTTGATTACCGATAACCGTTATCGACATCGAAAAAACTTTTTGATTAACTCCAGCAAATACTGGGGACACAAATTTTCTTTGATTACGATAAACCATTATCAATATTAATTAATATTCATTAATAATGTAACAATTATGAAACTTTTATATTTCATGAAACAGAGCACAATATAAAAGTAGACAGAACTAATAATGGTGAATAATATTTTTTATTATTTTACTAATCAAAAATATTGTTCACCATCGATAATCAAAATAAATATCGAGTCATTATTAACAATTATTTGCAACTAAGAAAAGTTCCAGTTATTTATATTAATTATTAATAAATGAAGTCAGTTATTCATCATTAATTTGGTTATTCTTAATCAAAATAAAAATCTTGTCATCGGTGATCAAAAAAGTTTATTGATCAAAAGACTCATCAAAAGATGAAGAATTTATTTTACTATAGTTCTGCCGCAGTCAGGAAATTTATTTTAGTTGCATGAATTAGGCTGCGTAAGAGTAACGGCTGCATAAATCGTTCATCCCTTTAAGTAGATTTTGATACACCCCTAACGGCGAATTAACGAATCGACGCACAACTAGATACCTTACTTGTAAATAGCATATTTTTTCACTAACGGATATTCTCTCTTGTTAAAGATTTAAACGAACAAAATCGCTCCATGATATTTGCGAAGATACACGGTTCGTAGATTTCAGTGTTAATGGAGCACGAACCGATTTGGCCTACTTTACAAACGTTCATATTATACCCGAAAGTACTTGTTTAAGAAGTATGTATGCAATTCTCTTGTCGCTTTCGTTTGTAAAAATGGAAAAAAAGATCGCACAGATTGTCATGTTCCTTCTATCAACGGATTTATGTATATGTCTAACCGTAAGCGTAATTATTACGAAAAAATCACGCACCGATAATAATTGTTTCACCAGAATCGATCGGTAATTATTTTCTTTGATTACTATACACCAAAGTCTAACAGTATTAAAAGGGGAGCCCATTCTTTATTGAGGTATTAACAAAGAAAGAAAACATTTCTATCGAACAGTAACAAATTGTTTGATTTCGAATCTAATGTAACTTTAGTATAAATAAAGCTGTAGACGCGGAATAAAACCGATGCAAAAGTTCTTACCAAAAGACTGTACATCAGAGTAATCACGAAAAGTACATAATTATTTATGTATTTTATGCAATCACGACCCGATACCGTTATGTCTTAAGAGAACGAGGCTGTTTTGCATCTCATATTTATGAATGAATTACCGATATAACTATATATTGTATACCGTTCTCTATTATACTGTTGTCATAGATATTTTGTTGTATAAAAGAATGCGAGATATGTACAAGCATACAAATGAATATATTATATGTTTAAAATAATTTTGTACATCCCTTTTTTTTTAAAATTCAGTGATTTTTAACACATTGAGTGCCACACGAATTCGTAAGGAAATCCCCGTGACACGTGTTGCTTTAAAATTTTGTTGAAAAGAAATATTTAAATGCATCGATGATGTGATTATGTAAATGTAAATTGTTTAATTTTATTTTACTCTGTTCGTCACCGACGACTGTCACGGTCTGAACGAAAAGTTAGTATCAATCGCAGATGACTGACGTGGCACTCGTGTTATCCCATATTCCGAGGAATGTCATTATCAAAAGTCAAATATCAAAATATGGATTGAAAAGAAGTTATTTTAATTACGATTTTATAAACTAATATTTCTTTTAACTTTGTACTGTTCTGTAACTGTAAATTGTAATTTATAGTTTTTAAATTGTCAGTTTCATGATTTAGATTGAGGCTTCTAAAATTTTTGAAAAACTTGAACATTGAGAAGTGAAAGCTTTGTTGAGACATTTTCGAAAATGATCATTTTTCATGATTCTAAAGTTTCAAAGTTTAAGAAATAAACATGCTCATATTCCACATTCCCTATATTCAAAATTTTCAATTTCAAGATACTCTGAAAATTTCAAAATTATATGATTTCAAAGTATTTCAATTTAAAACTTCTATACTTTTCTAAAAACTCTGAAATCCCAAAGTCTCAAAATTCTAAAATTCTATGTTGGGTTTTAATTAATAATATGTGTATCTTTTACTTTTAATATAATTTTAATATTAACGTATTATAAATGCACGTGTGCATTGCAACACGCACCACACCACGATCAAGACTCCCCGTTTTTCTTTTGTCTTCCACCGCTGCCAATTTCAATATTATTTCGTACATAAAACAATAGAATATAAATGGCACGAATAATATAAAGCGCGACGCAAGTCTCTACATTCTAAAATTCTAAAATTCTAAACTTCTAAAATTCTAAAATTCTAAAATTCTAAAATTCTAAAATTCTAAAATTCTAAAATTCTAAAATTCTAAAATTCTAAAATTCTAAAATTCTAAAATTCTAAAATTCTAAAATTCTAAAATTCTAAAATTCTAAAATTCTAAAATTCTAAAATTCTAAAATTCTAAAATTCTAAAATTCTAAACTTCTAAAATTCTAAAATTCTAAAATTCTAAAATTCTAAAATTCTAAAATTCTAAAATTCTAAACTTCTAAAATTCTAAAATTCTAAAATTCTAAAATTCTAAAATTCTAAAATTCTAAAATTCTAAAATTCTAAAATTCTAAAATTCTAAAATTCTAAAATTCTAAAATTCTAAAATTCTAAAATTCTAAAATTCTAAACTTCTAAACTCCTAAAATTCTAAAATTCTAAAATTCTAAAATTCTAAAATTCTAAAATTCTAAACTTCTAAAATTCTACAGTTTAACAAGTCCAAAAGTCTCAAGTTAAAAGTTGAAGTCAACTCAAGTCAAAAAGTTAAAGAATTTCAAAGCGCCAAAAATAAGAAATTGTAAAAGCTCAAGGTTCCAAAGTTCGAAAATACCAACGTCCAGAAGTTCAAAAATTCCAACATCCGTAAGTCACTTCTTAACCGAATCATGTACTCAAATCTATAAAAAGTACGTTTGAAATTTTTATATTTTAATTTTGCTATAATTATATTATTTTTCAATTTTAATTTTTTGTCCATTTTTTAGTTTCCCCAACAAGGCTTAAATTAGTTAATGCAATTTTAAAAAGCTTATTGCGTTTCAAATGGTATCCACGTGTTGTTACATCCGACTATAGTACACGCAAGTTATTTCATCATATGTAAAATTGATGCACTTAGGCCTATCATAGTTAGCACTAATGCGTCTAACTTTATTAAGTATGACAATGAAAAGTACATCAGTGTCAATCCATGTCACAAAAGTTTCAAGACTATCAAGTAATTTTATGCTTCCCAGCGCAAAAAAGATTATTACACATGTAATTAATACATAGTTATTACGAAAACTACTACAAAAATATAGCTATAGGCATATTGTAATACTTCTTTTCATATATCTATATAAAAAGAAACAGTAAATCGTATTAACACCATCATTACTATTACGTTATTTTTCAAGGGCAATGCGATGGTAGATAAAAACGTAGCACACAAAATACATAGTGAAGAATAATGATTTATGGCTGTTATTTCTTATCAGAAATAGCAAGAATGTTCACAGAAAACGTAAATCGATAACGGAGCAATTAATTAGAAAAATGTTGCACCTTTTAATGAAATCTTCATTTAAAAACAGGAGTTGTTCGGAAACGATAAATTTTCTGATGCTTTTCAAATCAAATAATAAGTTATTAAAAATAAATAATTGTAAATATATTTTCTTTAATTCACTATTATTTTTATGTGTATACATAAAAAGTAATGGAAATGGGAGTATAGTTTTTAAAATATGATATTGAAAAACTATTTAATATAAATATAACACAACTAACACCATTGAAACTTTGAACAAATTTATTTTATAAATATGAAACTGTAACTAGGAAGGAAGCTTTATGCAAGAACTCTTAATATGCGAATGCAATCTTGTAATCGATATAAGAACAGAGAAGAATTAATATTTTAGATATTATTTTATTTTAACATTTGAGGGTCTCGTTTAAACAAGCGGTATCGTATAGCTAGTAGATAAATATACAAACTTTATTACCGACATATTGACAAATTACCGACATACTTGTATATTTATTTTTGCTATTTTCAACAAAAAGTATTTCAGAATTGACACTGGAAAGAGGGGAACACGTTTATAGGTTAAATCAAAAATCAAAATCGCCCAATCAGTTTACAAAAACACGATCCTACTACGTTGCATTCTTTTCAAATTTTATGAGAAACTTTTTGCAAATTTTTGGACAATGTCCAAATTTGGACTTTGAAATGTATGAAAATTGGTGCATGAGCATATCCCTGCGTTATTTATTTTCTCCTTCTGAATTTTCTCCGCTCTACTTGTTAAAACGGCTTTAATGAATAAGTAAAAGAAAGTTCTTTGCAAGGTTTGAGTCAAATTGTGTAAGAGAAAAGTAGCTATTGAATTATCTAAAATATTTTAGTAATTATTTAGGAACAAAACAAATCGATTTTTAACCGACTTCGAAAAAGGAGGAGGTTACTCAATTCGATCAGTATATTTTTTTTTTTTTTTTCTATGTATGTTCGCCGATTACGCCTAACTGGGTGGACCGATCGGAATGAAACCTTTTGCATATGGTAGATGCTGACTCCCCATTGGTACCATTATCAAAAAATTTTTCATTTTTTAATTGCAAAGTGTTGTTATTGCAGAAAAAACGGCAACTTTTAAAATAAACTTTTCTCGATTTTAGTGCGCTTTCAATATCTTATCGCGGACATGATTCTGTACAATTTTGTTCATATACAAATTTCGCGGAAATGTTTAGTTTTCGAGATATTAGCGAAAAAAATTGTTATTAACTTTTGAAATCAACTTCGAACGATTTTAATGTCCTTTTAATATGTTGTCAGGGGCATGGTTCTGAACAATTTTGTTCATATACAAATTTTGCGGAAATGTTTAGTTTTCGAGATATTAGCAAAAATTGTTGTTAACTTTTGAAATCAACTTCGAACGATTTTAATGTCCTTTGAATATGTTGTTAGGGGCGTGGTTCTGGACAACTTTTTCCTCTTGCAAAATTGACGGGAAGCTTTTGTTTTCGAGATATTACAGAAATTGTTGTTAACTTTTGAAGCCAACTTCGAACTATTTTTATGTCCTTCTAATACGTTATTAGTAGCATGATTCTAAACGAGTTTTTCCTTATGCATAATTGACGGAAAACTTTAGTTTTCGTGATATTAGCGAATAACTATTGTTATTATTATTAGTGGAACGCCCCGTGCTATGCACGGGAAAGACAAGAAAGGGCAATTACAATGCACTGTACCAAAACACTAACTAAGCTTCGCCGCTTTGACACGCAACTTATGCAGCAAGATGAGTTCACGTTGACGTTGGTGTATTATTCCCATTGCTTGGTACAGTTTCCCTACCGTTCTAACAAACATTTTTTTTATTTTTTAGTTGCAAAGGATTATTGTTGCAAAAAAAGTTGAAAAACGAATATCCATGTTGTCTTTTACTTAATTATGTTCATGGCATTTACGCAGCCAAAAAGAGCCCGGAAGAACTGTCTCACAGTATCCTATAAAATTCTCCCCATTCCACAAAAAGCGTGAAATAAAATAATTTAAAAAAAAAAAAATACACCGACTTCGAAATGCACTAAAAAGTATAAAATAATTTCTATTTCATTCAATCATACAATTACGTCACAGATATGAATGAAACCTATTTACTCGTTAGGTAGTGTATTAAATACATTTCAACCTTTTCGTAGGCGGCGCAAAATTAAAAATACCTCACTAAACGTTCCTGCCAATAACCAGTTGATTGTGGTATGGCGTATTGGAAATTAATAAATCCTGAGAAAAAATACGAACCATTATAGATATATCTGGTAATATACGTAAATGTAACGACTGCATCTTCATTTCGCAACGTTTCTGATATAAATGAAATCGAATCGACTTCGTTCGCATGTGGAAGCCAGGGATCTAAGAACCTATAAACGGAGCCCACGACGCGGGAATTACCAAATTTGCGGCAGATGGGCTCTATCTTTATAGCATATGCGGCGATCGAGTCTTTCCGTCGCATACTCTATGAATCTATCCCTTTGCGGACTACCGCCGCATATATACGTTCTGCGTAAATCATCAAATTGGCCGAAGAACTCATATATGCGTTTGGCGAAAACAATTGATAGAGCCGAGAAACGCATATATGTGTCCCACGTAAATGCGTGGCTATGGCCGAGAAACTTAACTATGCGTTCCGCGAAAACAACTGATAGAGCCGAGAAACGCGTACATGTGTGCATGCACGTAAATCTGTGCATGTACATACAATATGTCCAGAATTTGACTTGGAATGCTATGAACGAAAACCGCGATTAAGCAGAAATATGCGCTGGCAATTTTTACTGACCATCGCGGCAGGAGTTCGGCCCCACGGTACGGTTCACTTCGAACCGGCCCGTTCGCAAAGGGCTAGATAGACCATAGTTACATTCTATACGCATTAACACCTACTTCGCGGCGTGCTGTCGAGTTATATGTATAGAAAAAGAAATAGCTATACAAGCATTGCCTATGTTCGGCTGTCCAAAGGTTGACATGTTCAAGAAAATCTTTTATTTTTGCGCCGCCTCCGAAAAGGTTGAAATGTATTTAATATACTACCTAACGAGTAAATAGGTTTCATTCATATCTGTGACGTAATTGTATGATTCAAAGAAATAGAAATTACTTCATTAGGAAATAGAAATTATTTTATACTTTTTAGTGCATTTCGAAGTCGGTGTATTTTTTTTCTGAAAATTATTTTATAGTTGCCTATCGTCCATGTTATTAATTAAATAAGAAAATATATCACAAGTTGTAGATTTAAGAAATTTTGTACAGTGCATTATTTATTTCAATACGATAATCGTTCTACAAAAATCCTAAAGTAGATCGTAAAGGAAAAATTGTATCATTTTAGGAACTAGAACATTCAACAATGAGGACTGAAAATATTTCACTTTTTTATTTGCAACTGTATGTATCATTATCACTATCAGTATCGTTGTCATTATTGCTGAAAAAGGCATTTATGCTCGGGAAAACAATTTTTTCAATTTAAAATGCTTTAGATAATTTTTATTTAATGTACGCATTTTAAAATTCGAAATAATTTATATTGTTGACAGCCAGTTTCGCTTGCGGAATTAAAATTCAAGGTTTGTGACCTTGAAGGAAATTATCATTTATTTTTGTAAATAAAGATTTATCTTTACAAGTATGCAAATGTACTGTAAAATACAATAACTAATTCACTTGTTTCCTTTTTTCAACACAAAAGTCTTCAAAAGTAAAATAACATAATATAAGCAAAATTTAGTGTTTAATAAAACTAGATTTTATATTCAAACATATATTATTTATTTATAGATCGACAAAACGGAAGTCAACATTCTTAATTGAATACGTATAGTGAATTAAATTTTGACATATATAGCAATAATTTTATGTATATGTATAAAGTAACATATTTGCTAAAATTTTCATATAATAAAATTTCATAATGAAGATGCTATAGCTTCATTTAAAAGCTCACTAAAAAGCTCAATTTTCTCTATTCTAAACTCGTATAAATCGCAAAGACCTAAAAATCGTAGGAAATTTTGAAATTTCCTGACAAAACGAAGTTAGTTCATTTTTATTATAAATTACGCATATGTAACATTATTCAGAGTTATTTGAGTTAGTTTGTTTTCATACTGAATAATAAATGAACACACAAAAGTATTATTTAAACGCTTTTAAACGGATCTTTTCGATCAGTTTTTATACTCTTTGTAGTGATAAGGCGGATCGATAACTTTTTATAATGCACGGACGGATAACGTGTGATTAATAATAATGAACGCGATATAGGAAAATATTGCATACAGTAAATGAATGCTAATATAAGTGATATGCATATCATAGACTTGAACGCACGTGTTCGTATTGCCTCACATTACGCAGGTAAAGAATGGAACAGAACGTATTGTGAAACTTCGATCACGTGATAAGTACCACGCATGCGCAGTACGCGCAATGTTATGCGACGCCGCGCCAAATTCAAAGTAAATAAACGTTGCTCACAATTGTTTTAATATTTGCAAACGGAAGTATATAGGTTTTGACGGAACTTTTATTTACGAATTTTCAAACAGCTGTTTGCAAACGTTTTTTGTAAATTGATATCGATATTCGTTGAAAGAAATCTGTAAATCTAAACTAAATTTTAAACATTAGTACTCAAATATACATGTTATATTATACTGTCATAGTCACGACTGTTAAATGTCATTTTAACTTAAATAGCAACGTCATTGTAATCTCATACAGAATTTAAAATATATTTTCTCTTATGAATCTATTTAAATTTGATAACGTATTATAATATGCACGAAAAGGAATCTGTACATGGAAATCTAATGCATTGGGTTAAAATAACTTTGAATTCGGCGTGTGAGGTTTGAAAGATAATATTTTGTTATTAAGTTCTTACACGGCTACTAATTTTAAAATTTAAAAATATTTGTTTCGATTTTCTATGGTGACGTAAGTTACTAAAAGCACAATAAAGCTTCTTAGGAGTGCATAGAAATCATTTTAAATAATACTCCGTTTCAAAGTTTCTAAATGGATTGGTCATGTTCATCTATCAATCAATTTCCAGCGCAAGAGGTTAAGCATGCTCGGTTGGTCTTCAGTACTCACTTTCTTTCTATATCGCATTCTTCTGTTTTAACGAGTCTTTACTGTTTTGTAATTCAAATGCAATAAGAAATTTACCTTTATTAGTACAAAATATATGTATGAAGTTTCCATTATTTCTTCCTGTGTTAATATAAACATTTCTTGAATTAGAAAATCCATTTAATAATATGTTTGTAATTACTAAATTAAAATTGGAGACCTACTGCATGATTATCTACAAAATTCACAACATGTTTCCAATACATTACAAGCAAACAGATTATTCGAAAAGATAATAGACATAGGAATTAAATATAAAGAGAAATTCATTAAATTATTTGCAACACACGCGCGTTTCATATTCTTCAACCATATCATTATTGTATTAAACTGAAATACGATTTTTGCAATATTTAAAAGATAAGAACATGTCTGTTATAGTGCTTGACAATTATTAAAAGGCGTAGAGATTATTTTACAGGTGATAATGGTTGTAGGTAATTATAATCTATTTATATTTCAATTAATAAAAATAACAAAGGATATATTAATTTACCACTATCAACAAATAATTATTTTATTCCGCTCGAACAAATTAAAAAATACACAGTTGTAATATGTTTGTAATGTATTACTTTAAATAATGATCATTATTTCAAATGACAGTTCTTAATAGTTTAAACACTTACCGAAATTATTTTATTTGAAATCACAATTATTGTTATGTTATTATCATTTATTTGTATATTTTATTATGCATGGCATTAAATTTACTTTTGTCATTTCATATTTCTTTCAAAACTGTTTTTACTCGAATATTACAAAAACAGAAATTAATTGTCTTAATTTTATTAGCATGAATTTTATAGGAAAATAAATATACTTTTAGTGTTTACTACAATATACTTATAGTATATTACCTATAATATTATTACATATTATAATGTATTATTACGTATAATATACTTTCTGTATACTTGTTCCACAATATACACAAAATAGGCATAATTATTTTATTTCAGAGCTAGGAAGGACATAATATATGTTAATAACAATTTTATTATAAAAACCAAGAGTTTATTTCTAAATGAGTTAATGAATATGAAATACTGCAGCATTACCTCTTACGTAAAGCTAAATAATTTTTCAAAACTGTCAATATTAATGAATGTAACATATAAATGCTTTTTGTATAATATTGTGTAATATTTAATAAATACATTTCTCATCTTTTTACTTATTATTAAATAATTTATGTTGACTTATTTATAATAAATTTCATAATTATTTTTATCATTATTAATTCTAATATGTATATAGTATTTATCAGTTCTTAAAAAAGTTATTAACAATTAAAAACTTTAAATAACTATCAAATGTCTATAATGACGTATTCGAAATCTGCACTTTCGTACCAACAGCGCAGTGAAATGACGTATCATCGGATCCGGATATGTCGATAGAACGCAAACAGACGCAAAGCGGGTCCCGCCATGTTCAAATAGCGCGGTTGTTTCTTGCGGTGACGTAGCGCAAGAAAAATTCCAATTATCTTGCGCTGGAACGGCAGACAGTTGCTTTCGCCTCAATTCTAGTAATCATATTAACGTGTGAGGAAAAATTCTTTCACAGGAATAACTCTTATAAAGGTTTAATCAACTAGCAAGGTAAACACTGAATATCAGTTTACAATGTATCTTTATCGAACAACTCATCTTTGCGAATAACAGTGCCTCCTACGGTTAAGTGACGTAATTTGTTTCACTTCCATGCTTGTAATTACCAGTGACGATTCTCCAGTCGGTCTTGACCAGTGGCTAGGTGATTTATCCTGACGAATACGTGGTGCACGTCTTAAAAATTAAAAAAAGTTGGCGCAGACATGATCCAAACGGAGGATTTACCGCGAATGACATCATTGTCACCCGGCAACGATGCAACAGTTTTGAAGTCAACAAAGCCTGTGTGTGTGGTAAGGACTAAAGTGTTTAAAACTTTTCAATATATATACATATCTGATACGGTTGCATGTATTGCGCATGTGCATGCGATTGAAACGTGTAAGTACGCACACGATTGCATGTACGCACGTATGTATCCACGTATTTACTACATCGGCTCGTAAAACTTGTATTAGCAGTTTAAATATGGCAACTGCGCATAGCGTGCCAACGTGAGCGCAGGCTAAGTTCTTTCGCTACGATTTAAATTACTTATCTTATTGACACTTTTCAGAATTTATATTTTCAATTTTATCACGCAATACGGTACATGTTATACCGAATTATTGTACTGTAGTAGGAATTCTTTTTATCTCTTTAGCATTTTCATAGTTGAAGTACTATGTTATCTAGAGAAAAATTCAAATTATCGACCGAGAACTTCTGCTTTTATGAACGTCGCCACGCTCCACCTATTTACATATGATCACACATTTTCTATTAATAAAAAGTAGCGAACTCATAAATTTACAATGTTTCAGTTTTACGAGCGCATTAGAACTGAATAAAAAATTAAATTGACATACATAAATAGATAAACATACAGATGAATTAATGAGCAAAATATGTGCGTGCGCATGTGTACTCGTATATGTATGAAATATTCACAAAGTCTACACATTTTTAAGTAATATTATCTTTGCAACTTTCGCGCTTTTCTGATTCAATAATGAATTGAAAAAAGAAACATTTTTTGAAAAATATGTCTAATATTATGTATACATGAAATAATTCATTTATTCAAAACTATATTTTAGAATATTTCAAAACTGTAAAGAAATACTTGCACTCATAAATTTTCACGCAAAGATACCAACTTTGAAATAAATAGTTATGTAATCAGTATGAACTTCTATGTGATACAAAAAACTAGTAAAAAATGCAATCGAACGCACTATTATGTAAGTGCATGTTTGTTATATGTCACTGCTGCATCGATATTTCTCATTTCAAAAATTAATCGAAATGCGTACATACGTAACTATTGTGTTTACGCACTAGTTTTGTCCCATTTCAAAGTTTAATTAGGAAATACGCATAAACACGTATTGAAAGTGTAATGATGCATATTAAATAGCTTTCCAATATAATATATAAGCATCGAATAATTTACACCAGTGTTTATAGCATATTTATTACTGTTTAAAATGTATGAATATTATGCTCAATGATAATACGCTACACTATATATGTATATAATACTAATAAATTTTACTGCAATAAATGATTGCATTATTTAAAATAATTGGTAAACAATAAACTATATTAATATTAACAATAATATAATGAAATCGAAAAACATTGTGCAACGATGAGTTTAACTATAACACAAAATTACATTGTCTGTAATGATTATTTACATACAAATTGTAATCATATTTATAAACATATCACATAAATATACAATACACATGAAATTATAAATTTGATAAACCAATAATAAACTTTTTATTGTAATAAATAATTATTTATTAGTTACTAGTAGTAATGAAATGAATTACATATACATGTCGTATAATACAATTACATGTTCAATGGTAATAAATTACAAACTTCATTAATGTTTACTTTTGAATTATAAATATAACAATACAACAAATGATAAATGAAATCCGTATGTTTTATGCAATATCCATTTTGATTGTAATTAAATCATTGCTTTTACTATAAAAAAGTTTTAGCTGTAAGCTACAATAATGTTAATAATAATAAAATAGATTGTATATATTTATAATACAATTTGTAGACCAATAACAAACTATAATAAACTATATTAATTAGTATATGTATATATCACATAAAGTCTATTATACAACAATAAATTTAATTACAATAATTAATTATTTTAATTACAATAATAATATTACATAGTTCGATGTATTATGATATTTGTCATTCGTAATTAAGTGTAGGTTATAATGAAGTATAATTACTGTTATATTATATTCAATAATTCATGTAAAAACTGTAAATATTATTATAGTGCGTACAGATATTCATAGTAATAACAGTTAAATTAATTATTTAA
Organism: Megachile rotundata; assembly: GCF_050947335.1. NCBI lineage: Eukaryota > Metazoa > Arthropoda > Insecta > Hymenoptera > Megachilidae > Megachile > Megachile rotundata. Next base: position 4,454,704 of record NC_134991.1, on the reverse strand, counting down.
TGTAATTAAATTTATAATCTAGTGATGTATATAGCTGATTATATTACAGTATTAATAATTTATAACCAAATATTGAGTTACTATTTATTATTATATTCGAACATATATTGTGTGATACGCATGTCTAGCTTACATTTAAATATATGTATCGTGCATACACGAGTTAAATAATACTAAACTACATTAATTTAACTGCGAAAATTGTTTAATTATAAACTATAATAATACAGCAAATTATGCGAAGCATACTATAATAAGTTTGAACATTGATCATCGGTATATGATAAGGTTAAAACTAAACGGAGTAGTGTTTAATAAAAACATATAGGGAGAAACGTATACTTGGCGCGGCCCTGAGAGACGACGTTGCCGGAGTGAGTGCTGAGTCACATATCGTGAACGATCTCTCCCAGGAAGGTGCGCTAGTTCGTTTCTCCGTGAAATGGATTGCATTGCATCAGTTTAACGTTATCATTGTTAGGATTATAGCGTCTTTGTAGCAAAATGATCTAAAAAAAAGGATACTTGGCGCTTGTCGCGTGCCTCGAATGTTTTATTAGAAAACATAGATCTACAACATTTCGAAACGTGGTATCGTTTGTGGATCTGTCAATTTTCTATTATCAGATCGAATTTTTACATTTTATATTATCAGTCGCAGCGTGTCAATGAAAGGACAGTGTTGTCACCGATTCAAACGAGCACCTTCTTGAATTGTCAAACGAAATCCGAGGCATGCGTGGGACGTGCGCGACGTGCACTGAAGTTTGACGTGGCCAGTGTGTGTTTTGAGGTTATTTTTGTGTTCGTGTAACTGACCTATACTTGTTTAAAAGAGAGCACAGGATCTTTATTTTCATTCTGACAGTCTATCGAATAAGTTGCTCTTACAAGAACTTTGCAGATCCCTCGTATCTTCATTTAAAATTTGCATCGATTATATTCAACAAAGAAGATAGTTTTGAAAAGTGATGTTTAACCTTAATAACAACTGAAATTTGAGTTTTAAGTTTCTGTTATGAAAAGACACTCTATACACATTTTTGTGCGCATCAAATTTAAAGAAATTTAAATAACAGTGTGAACGTCAACGTTTCATCATGAACTGTTGTTTGTTCATAACGTCTTATTTATTTTTTGTATTTAACGTCACTGCCAAATTACTGTGACAATACGTTAAATTACCTTGGACCGCATATATATTCGACAAGTGGAAGTGATTTAATTCAAACAAGAAGACACAATGTTATGCATAAAGAAGTTGTACCACGAAGAGCTGTTGCAGCTCGCGCTGCTACTTTCATTATTACGAATAGATCCAGAAACCTACCTTGGTTTGGACATCCAAACCATCGGTGTAGGTTCTCTAGGATTAAACAATGGTTCGAGATGGCATACCGATAATCATATGATAATCCATCGTCCTACGTTCGTTCATCCAAAAAATTTAGACTCTATGCTTTTAAATTATCAAAGAGATTTGTTCGAAGACTTAAATTCATTAGGAAGATACAATAGAATAAATTCAGGTTTAAATGATATACATGCCTACTTGTTAAACATCGAAGAAACAGCAAGAGATATGGCTATTGCGGGACCCAGTATATCACTTTCTACGAATCCAGCTAGAAATATGACATCACCAGATGCGCCAAATTCTTCACAAATTCCTAATGAACCAACAAACACAGCAGAGCTTACGCAAGAGGTATTTTCTCTTCTGTTTTTTAAAAGAAATTAAATTTTGGGTTTTTATTTCAACTTTCACCGCATGTACAAATAACGCTGCAATTATATGCTTAAAAGATACAATTGCAATTATACAAAAGATACTTAATGATAAAATGTTACAACATATTCTTTCTGAAAATCTATGTAATGATTATCATTTTATACCAAATATAACTCAAAATTTATTTTCTTATATTACTTTAATTATGTTTTATTGTATTATATTTGATTTATAAAAATTGGTGAAAACTATAAATTGATATAAATTTTTTAACAGAACATTTTTTCATAATTAAAAATTTGTGTATAATTGAGTATTTAAAAATTCATATTTTGTTTCAATTTTTTATAATCTAATTCTGATAATTTTATATCATTCTTTGATTTATTTTGAGATGGCTGAAAGAATATTTTTAGCACAAATATTAAAGCAATTAAAATTGAAAAAAGTCGAATGTATCAAATGCAATTGGAATATTTTGGGAATATTATTTTCCATTATGAAATTGTTAATTAGTTCGTTCACAATTATCGGAGCAGCCTCGCAACGAACAAGAACTGGTTTTAAAAAAGTGCGAATTCTCAGAACCACATCATGTAAATGACCTTATTGTCAAAAATACGTTATCAAGTATATCCTTGGGTCCTTGCAACGACCTACAGCGGTAAAAAGATTTTTGTTATTTTTAGACAGATGGGCTGACTGACTTCTTTAATACTTTCATTCCTCCGAAAAAACTGTTGATTTATTTTTACCCGAGTTCTTTGATTTTTCTGTTGACTTCTTTCTTTGTATACATCAAAATAATTTATATCTATCATAAGGTGGGAAATTTGAGGATTTATTATAATTTACTTGAACCATATTACATTCTTTAAAACGAAATTCATTATACAGAAGAAAATTTAAAAAATAATCGGTACTTTGTTTATAACAAAATATTTGCATGTGAGTTATAAAACACGGCTTATTTTTCTACTTGGATAAAAAGTATAATATTTTTAAAAAATGATGTGAGAGGTCAACTTTGTTTAATTTACACGAATAGATAATCCTTATTTAATTTACACGAGTAGTGTTTATCTATTTAATTTACGTGACTAGATCATCTTAGCTATTTAATTGAAATACACTTTTACCAGAACGTGTTATTTAAAATAAATTTAATATCGTACGATTCGAGAGTTTAATTATTATAAAAATCAAATTCTTACATTGTTTACATGTACGGACACGTGATTAACATCATATAGCCATATGGTTTATATAGTTAATACATCTCCTTCTTTTTAAAATAACTTCGAGTCACTGTTTGGAAATTTGAAAATATCGTATAAACTTGATTCCTTAAACATTTATTTTAAAGACTTAAATATAACTATGAATATCGATAAACATATTGCGAACTGTTCAGAAAATCGAAATATGTTATGAAGTACTTATAAATAGTACAATCAGTATTTCATAGTTAAATTGTATGTTTATTAACTTATACATATACAATATATTGTTTTTCGTAATAATAATAATAATGACGAGTATTGTTTCATTAATCTTAAGACGCTTGAAATAATCGGAATTCAGTGTTCGATCATAGAGGTTTGATAATTCTTTGTTAAAATTTTCAGTTTATTATTGCAACACATACATTATGATGTAAGATTAGATATTATTCATCTCGAATATCTGATAAGTAACCTTTTATCAAACGTATTTTATAAGTATTTCAAAATATGTGGTAGTTATTTATCTCCAAACTGATCATTTATTTTGAAAAATAAAACTGACTATGTTTACATAGTAATACGTATTTAAATAAAATCTGTCTACATCAAAACAAATGTTAGAAAAAGACACATTTTTAATTACATCAAGATATTTTTATTTATATTATATAAAAATCAATTTTTTTTTAATATTCTTGTTTAATAATTTATAGAAACTTGTTTTCAAGAGCTTGTATCACAGAACATTCTTGCAAACTGTTTTGTAATTTCATAACATTTGCCTTTTATCTTACGTGATACCAAGTAAATCCGTTCTTTCACGTTCATCATGAACGATAAGATTCTGGAAAGTAAATAAAAAATATAGGAAGCAATTAGGAAATTACTAGAATGTAGATATTACGTAGATACGTGTTCATAATTATGCTAATATAATGATTATTTAGATTGTTTGATTCACCAAAACACATTTCTATTTTAGAGACACGTATTCCACGTTTTTCTATTAATTTGATATGTGTGAAATGTTTTCTGAACTTTTCATGTAATGTTTCAGGTAGCAAATACTGTTTGACAATCCATACATAGATCATATTAAAGAACTTGTTCATAACATGTGCATGTTATTAAATATCTAGAAATAATTTCTTGAAGCTATAAAAAATGAGACTTGATAAACTCAAATCTGGCAATAACGCGAGAAAAATTAATTGAAGAATTAACTTTATTGTTCGCAAAAGTTAAATGTAGACGCTGTTAAACAATTTGCGAAAAGTAGCATAGATATTTCATTAGAAGACTAAAGGTTCTACGATAATGTAATAAAGCTGTAACTCGTTGAAAACAGTGCAAATATTTATACACAAGTTGTTTCGGTTATCCTAAAAAGAAATATATTATTTATATTTCTAAAAATAATATTCTTAAAGTTTGAATTTGGAAAACGGTGTTTCATATGCATCAACCTGTGGGTTACATAACCGATTTCATAGCAGCGAAAGTCTAGAAGGATTTGATAACATAAAAGTACCGTAAAATAATATTTATTTTATACCAATTTGAAGATTAAATTTTCTTGAAAATAATCGTATAACCTTTTCTTATAAACCATATAAGTTATTAATGTTCTTAATGCAAAATGACCAATTGCTAGTTGTAGCAAACGATGATCGACTTGAAAACTTATAAATTCTCACACGAGTTCATGACATAAAACTGTTATAAAATAGCACTGATATTATATAAAGCTAAAGCTTAAAGTTCATTGAAAATGACTTTAATAACATTTCATTAATATTTTTAGTACAAATTGGTTGATTGTCAAAGAATCTTATCGATTACCGAGTCATATGCAGTAAAACGATTCTTTAGAAACCCACCATCTTGCATTAGAATTATTAGTGACCTTGTTTGTGTAATGACTATTTTGAAACTTAAAATTTGAAACTGACATAGTATGTTATTTCGTTCTTCTGTGTTATCGAATCGTATTAAAACTTGCACGCTCCGAAATCGGCCATTTTGTACTAATACATATGTAACAATCGAGTTAATATTAATTTATGAGTTCTAAACTCATTGTTTCAACCGTATAAAGATATACGGTAGAAATAATGCAATAACTTTTTTTATCAATTCCACGTTGGTATCATTTATAGCATTTTCTTGGCAATAGCCTTGAATATCCAGGTCACCCATATCAGTTAAGTAGGTTAATTAGTTGTGATTCTATTCTTTAACTGCCTATTTACACATCTAATGCACCTTCTAAGAAGATTTTATTATATTTAGGTATTGCAGAAATCTTGTGTAAATGAAACTAAATATACTGTTCGATTGTATAACATGAACAGTTCGTTTATATACGGTATATACGGTTGTTGGTATTTATCAAATACAATACGGGTTTATTTATATGAGTTATTAAAATTGTTTTCAATCGACATTCAAATTTTATTACGAATAATTTTATGTACAATAATATTTGTTATTAGTTTATGGCTAGTTTGTTATTAATTCATCACTACTTTATCACTAATTCATCACTAATTTATCATTAATTCATCACTAATCTATAACTAATTTATCATTGATTCATCACTAATTTATCATTAGTTAATTATTAATTTATCTCTAATTTGTCGTAGTTTATCGTTAGTTTATCACAAATCTATCACTAATTTATCACTATTAATTCAAATTAGTTTAATCTGATACAATTGAAAAATCAATCAACAAATCATTAAGAATCTAATCACACATAAAATAACAGATTTACTCAGACTCTACTTAAGTTAAATAATTTCTGCTACTTATGAATTTTTAATAATATTGTCACTGCTCTTAATATGTTTGTTGTTATTACAGGCTTAAAACATTGAATGCATTTAGAGAGAATAAACGTATATTTATTACTTGTATGTAATGCAAGTATAATGAAAAAAGTGAAAAATGTCGAAAGCAAGACGACTGTTATTACAATAAATAAAATTGTAATTAACACTGATCTTACTAGTGAAAAATACACACTTACAAGGGACATTACCCAATCGCTAATCGCCAATTTTGATGCGCTTTGAGTATGATATAGAACGCAAACAAATATTTGACACGTATTTTTTTTTATCGGCCATCGTCCATGCTGAAGGGGTGAAAATGGCCCCCAAAGTTGGGGTTGCAAAACATATTTTCTCGAATATCTCAGGAACTATTAGGCCTAGACAAAAAATTAAAAGTGCAAATTTTTCTGTTTTAGAAGGCCAATAATATGGCCTAAGTGGATTTTTGAAAAATTTATTTGTTTAAAAAATATGTTAAAAATTAACATTATTTTGCAAATTTTTTAAATAAAACTTTGCACTATTTTGATCAAATTTCACATATGTAAACTATAGGTCAAAAGACAAAATACGGATAAATTGGAATTTTTAATTTCGCTTGTGGAAAAAATATTATTGTCGTTGAAGTTATCGTACATTTTATACCTTCCGTTCGGTGCACAACTGATTTCTATACGTAATATTCTGGAAATTGTATTATATTACATTTTTTACACTAACTTATTTAAAAAAAGAATTTGAAGATCCAAAGGTATCTCTATAAAAATATGTAGTTCGAGTCAGATATCGCATTTGATCCGCGTTATGGGCGCGTACTGGTGGCAATATTCGACGCACGGAGGATCTTAACGCGTAAATTGTACTTGTGCGAAGTGTAATATCTTCATAATGATGTAGAATACGTGCAATTAAAGGAATTACATCTGTTGATTAAGAATTACTTTACGATTGTAAGATATATAGTAACACTGAAATTATAGTTTTTTTACAATTTTCAAAATTATGTCTTTTATTTTGAAATGATTTTCTAATGTATTATAAACGGTAGTAAACGTAAAAGATGTAATGATGTTATGCATTATGAAATCGAAATGGATATCAGTATTTATCAGCGTATATTTTGTGATAGCGTGACATAGTGACATGGATCTGTACAAAATTATGTAGACATTCTATAATTCCCTGTCATATAATTCAATGTCTTGCATGTGCGCCTTGCGTATACTCTACTTTATATTTAAGATAAACAATAAATGTGTAATTGTGTCACGTTCAATGTACACGTAAAGAAACTGTGAGAAAATACGTATGCTATTAATGCTTATTTTACTTTGCTTCATTAACCTATTGTGGGCAACTTATTCTACTAATGAAAGACAATTCGAGACGATCTTCAGATGTTCACGACCGATCATAATTATAAATAGATGCGTGACAAACTATTACTCTGAATGTTAATCCTTTTTAATACATTGATGATCAGCTATTTTTATAATTGAATTAAGAGCAATGTTACAAACATATTCTGTTATCAAAAATTTGCTCAACGACATTTGATACAATATTACAAAACTCACAATATTTGGTGGAGGCATAATATAAAGTTTTATGAAAGCATAATAAAAAATTCCGAAAGATATAAAATATTTTCAATAATTTCGTTGATTACGAAATTGATTATTAATTCATGTTCAAGATGCAAGAACATATATTTGCAACAGAATACAACAAAGGGTTAATTTCGTTGTTTTGTACACGTCTCCCTATTTTTATTAAGAAAATGGCTGTTCACGTATTACTTATTTAATATATTACTAGAAACGCGTTTGTTCAATAAATAATTTCTATACTGTATGAATATTGTGAGCAACTGTTGATTTGTAATCTACATAATTGCTAGTATCACAGTAAATGCATGTTTTCATTTCATTTAATTTTTATGTACGTTGATTTTCATTTCCGATCATGAACTATAAATAACTTAGAGCGGTAAACGCATGAGTCTTGTCGGTGATCGCAGGTCTCTTTTTATCGTTTGCATCGCATCACCAAAATTTCCTCTGAGTTCTCGTACAACGGCCTCGATTGCAAAAATAATTGTGGAAATACAGAAATATAAATGCGGTGGTCTTTGTGAAAAAACCAGGCAAGAATCTCGAATGTGGCCTCGATTCTTTGAAATTAATGTAATACTTTTGCAAACAAGTATACCACGTTTTCTGAGCACGAACTCTACATCTTTATTTATATCGATAATCAAATATTTCATGAAACTTGAATCACAGTTTAGTTACAATAGTTAGCAGTCGAAAGGTCGTGCTTATATCAAATTTGTTAATTTGAAGATTTAATAATTATAGCATATTTCTATTGGTCCTCCTGTTTCGTGACATTTTGTACTCCTAATTTAAGGAAAAGAATAAAGGAAATTCTATTATCTTAACTATTTTCTTGTTGTAACTTCTATTTTAATATTTATTGATTTATTAGTATTAAATATAATTACATAGAAGGTTCAAATATTTAGCAACGTAATCAAAGAATTGAAAAGAATACATATAATTACAAACTCCGTGGCTCAACATTCATTTATGTATTTACTAATTTGTTCATTTTTTAATATCTGTTTATGTAGGAAGTCAAATATTTAGTAAATTATACAAAGAATTAAAAACCGTATGTATATAATTAAGAAATTTCTGGTTCCAAATTTGAAATGAATTTATTCAAAAATAATTTATTTCATTCAATTTGAAGTTTGAAATACAAAAATTCGGTATTTGAAGGTTTCTATACTGAAAAATTTGGAATTTGAAGATTCAAAAACAAGAAATTCAAAAATTTGAAGTTTTGAGATTTAGAAATTCTAAAATTTAAAATTTGATGATTTGGAAACTTGAAAATTTGAAATTTGATGATTTAGATGTTAAAAATTTCAAATTATAAAATTGTGCAAAACTAATAAATTATAAAATTTCGACATTTCTTAACTTTTATGTTTACAGGTGTTTTTTATCGAAATGAAGCCTGTCTTGCATTCGAGTATAAACATGTACAAATATTAAATGATAAATGTCTCTTTCGATAAAACTGGTCTCATGAAATACAGGCTTGCATAAAATTCTTAAAGCTTAAATAATGTAACTAAATAATATACTGGTTTCATGTCAATTAATTACTCGTCTACAGTTAATAACTGAAATAACAAGATTCACCAACTTATCTACAGAATATCAATGTCAAAAATTTTAAATTATTAACCACACAATAAATTTCAAAATACTTTTTTTTATACAATAAATTGTGTGCATTATTGAAAATAGAAATCCAGTGAAATGGGGTAAGTGCAGATTGGGTTTTGTAAAGTTGGTATTCAAACGTAAGTATTTTCAGTCTGCTATGTAAATACTTAACCCTGTCGATGTACAATTACTAACTATTTAATTAATATTAACTAGGACCTTAATTTTCCTTGTACATTTTAATTTTTATAGGAAATTGTTTAAAATGTCAACTACTGTGCACTTTCCCCGAAAATGGGGTAAGAACGTAACTTGAATTTAAATACTTTGAAACTTTACTTCATGTGCAATGGGGTAAGAGCAGAATTATTAACAAATCTGCTATAAAATGATTTTTACCGCATTATGCAAGTACTCTATACTGCAAACAAGTACTCTTAGCTGAAATATAAGAGGTGAAATAGTGAAACAAAACAAGGGAACAAACATACTAAATGGAGAAATTTCGCTCATATTGTAATAAAAAAGTCTGTATATGTATTTGCCCCGCTTACGAAATTACCCCACTTCACCTTAAGTAAAAATTGGGAAGAAAATGAGTACTAATTATAGCCGAACGTAATGATGGTTCTGAGACGACTCGATTTGTTGTTTATTTGTGTGTTTGTCGGTACCAAGCTGCAGACCGCAATTTTAAACTTTTTGACTTGCAATTTTGCCCCTCCTGGTACACCCTAAATTTGCTATTATGTATAGATTTCGGCGGTAATCTGACGTCAATAATCTGTCGCCATTGATGTCGATCGTCGTCGAATCGATAGAAAACAGTACTCTGCTTTAATCTTCAATAATTTTTGACATCTAAAATCTACTGCAATCACGTTAAAAGCTCTATAACTGAATGTTGTCGACAATATTGGTCGTCTTTGACGTCAATCGCCGAGAAATCAACAATAATCGTGTTTGGTATCGTTTTCGGCAACTTCAGACACGTTTAATCGTTTGAAATGACTTTAAAGGCTCCACATGCCATCTTGTTTTACCGGTATGTTTAACCAGTTAAGTGTGTTTCACGACTATATTCGTCGTGGAGATGTGGCAGAATTTTGTGACGACTATATCCGTCATGCGTAAAATTTTGTTATAATTTGATATTTATATTGTAATTTTGGCGAAAACTAAATTATATTCGTAAATTGTAATATGTGTAAAATGTTTAGAGGTCAACACGAAATGAAATAAACAAATAAAAATTGTAAATGATTTGAGATGGATTCATAAATTCTTGCAAAAAAATCGCCACAGTTAACTGGTTAAAGTAGCTACTGTAAATTTTTAATACACATTAGAATTCGCGTGAGACAGCTGATATGTAGATTCACTAGTTGATAAAAATGAGGAATACTCTGTTAAGAATTGTATATGAAATAATTTACGATAATACAAGACAAATTGCAACATAGCTTCGGAATACATTGAGAGATTTTATCAAATATATTTATGATTGGACGTTCTTAATCCATTAGCCACAAGTCCCATGGAAATCGCGTTTAACTCTTTTTGTTACGTGATTATCGCGTCGCATTTAATTACTTAATTCTTTTACTGTAGTTCTTTTTTCGCTTTTTCTACATACCGCTAATTAGGTTTAAAAAACGAAACAAAACAGGCTGGACAGTTCATAGAAATGTGTTACATTTTCTTGATTGAATATGTTGCGATACAATAAGAGACTTTTTTTTCTTTTTTTATATTTTATTGTTTTTTTAATATTTTAGCATTTACATGGAAATCTGCTGCTTTCGATAACATTATTGCTTAATATAGATAACCAGATGTTATCAATAATTCTTGATATACAGTAATATATTAATATTGGTAATTGTGATACACAGTTTTATCATTAAAATATAACTATTTTTATTTGAATTTTGCTTAAATTATATGTACAATTCAAACAAGAATAAATAGATTTGAATAATGAAATTATACTTGATTGTAAATCTTTGTTATTATTATTAACCTTAATAATATCTTTTCTACATTGTTCATGTATCGAAAGTAGTAGCTCTTTTAAATGGATTTCATTAGGTGTAATCGTCACTTAATATATTTTCAATAACATTTATGAATTTATTCTTGAATATTAAGGGATCTTATTTACTAATTATTGAACCATGTGTTACTTGTTATGTGTAACGTTTGATATTAATTAAATAATGAAAATTATTATACAATACTGATTACTCAGTGTATGTGGTGACGCAATAACGAATATTGTGTATTAGTCTCATTATTTAAATGAAATTTTAACAATACATACTTTACAGTTGTCTCAAAATAATTACTAAATAATTTGTGAATTTCTCGTAATAAGTAACGTATTACATCAAATGATACTTGAGAGTTTATATCAAAGGAAATGTTTAATACATGTTTAATATCTTTACTTGCAATAATTAAAAGAAATGAACAAAGAAAAGAAATTTATTTTTTATGTTTTATGATTTGTCACTTAGCAAATACAAATATAAACAAAATATCGATTAATATGTGTTGTTGACTGAAATTTCCTTTTGTTATATCTCTGTCGACTCTTAACTTCTTCATTATAAATCACTTTTTGCATCTTGAAAGTTGTGGAAGCATTGCGTACTTGCTTTTGTCGCAGTACAAAATAAATACAAGCATGAGAAAAATTTCCAAGACAAATATTCGTAATGAAGAAGCTACGTCAATCCACGACGGTGATTATCAATTCATTGTAATTATTTTTTACGATAAATTGATAAATCCGCTGTGTTATTAAACGCATTAAAAATTTGAACCAGTCATGTAATATTTTGTAAACAAGTTTTTTACCTGCCTCAGTGTTGTTCCATGGCTTGAATTTGAAGTGTTGTAAACTCAGCTTAATTAGTATTTAATTTTTATTTTGTTTTGGTTACACAAAAAGGATATTATTTAAATTTCTGGTAAATTTTTTCAGTTTCTTATTGAATTATGCTCGATTGTCGATCACGTGTTTGGTGAATGATGGCGTTTGGTGATTAAAACTTTGTGTTAAAGAAATAGATAAAAAATCATTAATCCCGAAAAAGGATGATTAATTACATATGCTAATTTATTTTCCATTCTTTAGTTGTTCTTTAAATATTCTTTAGTTATTTTCGAGCTAAAGACAGATATGCATGCAATGTCAGTTATTCTACTACTAAATATTGTAGGCAAATGTTAAAAGAATAATAGAATAATAAATATTAAATCATAGAATGACTGTATCTAATATGACAATATCTGAATAATTTTTTCACTCTTATTAAACGTAAGAATAAATAAATTGTCAGTAATTATATGATTTCAGAATTTTTTGATTTCCCCTAAATATAAGCTCAGAAACCATATAAGATTGCATCAGTTATTTTTTCTACTCATAATAACTAAAATAATTTAGATATTCGATTTAAACAAGACACCTTGTGTAGACAAACAATGTATTAATGTATACTCGTACAAGTTTATAGTAATATATAAGAAAGTTTCATATATTTTATTTTTTATTCAGTTACAATTTTCTTTATTATTTTATTTTCTTCTATTTTTGTTATTAATCTTATGTTTTTATCGAACGAAAATTCGCATGAAGGATAGAATAATAACGTAGAGATAGAAACCGAATACTTTCGACTTATATTTAAATCTCATTCTGTTTACACTGAAAAATTTAAGCGAAAACAAAAGATACTTGTTTTGTGTAAAACGCAGTTTATCTTGCTAATTTTGATTCGAGATAGTAATCCAAAAGTATTTGCGCATTTCACGTTCTAAATTTCGAAGGAAGTAAGATATAGTTACTTGCATTAATATTCGAATATTGCGCCATTTCTAAATTTGCTGCTTTATATACTTGTCAAAAATGGTTATGTAAATGTCGTGTCACTTAAGTTATGGAAATTAATAAGTATGTAAGCAATTTCTTTTTTAACATTTTGACGGTCAGTGTTATGACGTTACAGCTTCAATATTACTTTATATACTCATATTAGTTTAAGGCTAGAAAAATTGAAAAGAGAGGCGCAACTCATACTATACCACGTGAATACATGTAAACAATAGTATTTATCACAATTGAATGAACTTGAGGTGAAGTGGGGTAAGTTCGTAAACGGGGCAAGTGCGTATACAGGCTATTTTTTTTACAACATGAGCGAAATTTCTCCATTTAGTAGGTTTGTTTCCTCGTTTTGTTTCACTATATCCCCTTTTATATTTCAGCTAAGAGGACTTGTTTGCAGTATAGAGTACTTGCATAATGCGGTAAAAATCATTTTATAGCAGATTTGTTAATAATTCTGCTCTTACCCCATTGCACATGAAGTAAAGTTTCAAAGTATTTAAATTCAAGTTACGTTCTTACCCCATTTTCGGGGAAAGTGCAAAGTAGTTGACATTTTAAACAATTTCCTATCAAAATCAAAATATACAAAGGAAAACAAAGGTCCTAGTTAATATTAATTAAATACTAGTAATTGTGCAAAACGTTCGATATCGATAGCGTTAAGTATTTACATAGCAGACTGAAAATACTTACGTTTAAATATCAACTTTACAAAAACCAGTCTGCACTTACACCGCTTCACCTTATATTAAGTATAAAAGAAAAGTAATATTCATTTCGTACGATTATTCACTACAATGAACCGGATGCAACGATCAAATGGACACTGACAAGAAAAACGACAGCACACATATCTGCGCACAGTGGAAGCTCTACATACATATGTATATAGTATATGGCGGAAGCAAATTCTTTCAAATCCCTTAAAAAGTGAAATTATACCAAATGACTATGTAATACCCTGATGAATGTTTTTCGCAGAAACGGACAAGCGGTTAAAGAATGATCTCACCGTATATTAAATCGTCATATATTAAATACACGATTTTTTAATATCTAAAGAAATAAAATTTGATGACACAAAAGTACCGTAAAATGGCAGATACATTATATGAACTTAACGCTTGAAGTTAGATAAAAATTACTGTATAAACGTTTTATAACAGCGAGTGGTTTTGTCCTAAAGTCTGACGCAATTAAATGAAACAAAAGTTTCGCAAAGTAGCGCTTATGTTATATGAATTTGTAGCTTAAAATTTTATGAAAATTGCTAAAAACACTTTTCATCAATATTTTTGGTATAAAATGGTTGATGTAACGCTGGAACAGATAGTAAATCAGTTTCTTCAATCTCTAACTACTTTTACTATCTTTTATTTAAACTGCTGTATAAAGATTGAATTAATTTAATTTTCAACAGGAGGAATAATTTTTAATGTATATTTTATGAAGCTTAATTTCTGTCGAAAACGGTTACACTACCTTTTGTTAGTATTATTACCATTTTGTTCTACGATTTTATGCTTTCTTTTTTTGGCAACTATAGTATTCTTTATATTATAGTAATATTGCTATTATATATTGTATCGATATTGTATACTGATATTAACATAAAAGTGTTAATTTATTTTATTAAAACTGTATCGTCGAAATCTTTTCAACATGGAGAAATTTCGTGGTATAAAATAATGGATGAATTCGATTGAGGAAGAGGGTAAATAAAAATTGTTTAGACATAATTGAGCCTCAAAAATCATGATAGTTTATTGGCTCGAGTGATTCGAATTAGGGGAAAAAGCCTTGCGGCATAAAAAAACCCCTTACAAAAATATGTATTCGTTAACGATTCTACGGTGAAAATGTGTACGAGTATGTATTCGTTGTGTGTATGGTTGAGTTGATTGCGGATTGATTGAGGAGAACAGAGTCTTGCTCAATGTTGTTCGTTTTGCGTAATAATTCACGTTGCGTGAGATTATTTACGATGTTGCAATGTATGATTTTACTACCCTACCGTGGCCTGTTCGAGGAGTGTAGGACTCACCCGAACAGTGTGTAATGTATGATCTTACCACCCTACCGTGGCCCATTCGAGGAGTGCAGGGTCCCACTCGAATGGTGTTGTGATTGATTTCCGAACCATCCTGCATTGGTTATGCTATGTTAGATTACGCGGAACCTTCTAACTCACGATTGACTTTTCGACTCTCGATCCGAACCGTACAAGCTTCAACGTTCGACTGACTATTTTTTACAAAAGAAATCGCCTGAACACCCTCGCGTTTCCGAAAGTAACGGTTAAGAAAAACTCTATGCCTTTGTTTGTCCAAAACTGTTTAAAACGAGAGGTACAGCTGTTAGCTGATTTATGTTACGTATATGTCTACGGTAAGATTCGTTCAGACCGGATGTGATAGACAATAGGGTCCTCGGTGACCCGTATTCCGAAGTAAAAACTATTGACGGTGGCTTACGCGCCGAACCGCTTGGGCCCGTAATAAATCGTTTAATCGCAGCAAAGGTATCGGTTCGCGGCCGAACAAAAACATTTTAACCAAATTGTAATAGTATTTAAATCCTCAAAGCGTTTGTAATTTTACTACTTCTTTTCATTGTTGCTTTATAATATGAACAGCATTTTTTATTATTACCTGTCAGGTTATGTAGTAAAAGTTAGTAATAGTACATTTCTTGGTAATCTCATAAAATAATTACATTTTTTACGATAAAATTCAATTTTAAAAGCAGTTAAAAATACTTCTTCTGATTTAGACCGATGTTTCTTTTTTTAAAAAATAGTTCATTCCTCATTTCTAGTTACTTACATCCTTAAAAATAACTTATTTGTCGTCTCCAGTTACCACATCCTTAAGAACAAGTCATTTTTTGTCGCCAATTACCACATCTCAAAAAATAATTCATTCTTACCTCGAAATAATCAATTATTTCGCAAAGTAAGGTCGAACAAATGCTTCGTTGATTCATATGGAAACCAGACATTATACTCATAAGTCATTTTAAGTTCTTTTATATGCAATTCACGGAATTGATTTATGAGCAATATCCAGAATCTTAGCAACCTTTCTGGTATATCTTAAACTTTATTCCTTTAAATCTGCTATTCCATCAATATTCATCTTTACCTGTTTACTACTTTGTTTTTGTGCTCATTGAAATCTTCATTATTCAATTTTTACCATTGACCTAAACAAAGGTTTTACATAATCTACTATACTTGTAATATATTTTGAAAACTCTGTTTTGTTATGTTACATATTATTTAAGTATAAATTATAAATAAGAAGCTATATTTAAAATAAGTCGGATTTGTAAAATGTATGTCACATTTTGTTTTCCAATTGTGAATCAGCTTTAAATATTTGATCGCTTCTGTATATTTCCATGAAACTTAAAGTGATTAAAAAGTTTATTATATTGGCATAAATACAAGAAACGCAGTCAGAATGCTACAAAAGATAATATTTATCAATACCAAAAATATACTCTTTGAAAACTTGCGAATGGGTTCTTTGACCTGCGCGATCATCAGACTATCGCTATTATTAGGTATATGATTTCAAATATGGAATATGGAAATTTTTAATTTAAATATTTGAATAGCTGGATCTACAACAATAGAAGAAAAGTGACATCTAAGGGAGACAAACATATCGAAGATAAAATACATGATATCTGTGATAACACTGTACAACAGCCAACTGATTTCGTAACAGCTACTATGAAATTCTTATAGATTCTTGCGAGCTGAATACGAATCTGAAATCCGTTTTTCTCTAGGACGTACAATTTTGGAGAAAATTAATCTAAAAAAAAATTGCAAATTTTCAACTTTGGAAATTTTTTGTGCTTTTACCGTAGCAGATATTCAGTGGCTTTTTACACGAGAAGAATCTGTGAATTATCCTGAATAAAACTATATAAATAGTTATTACATTGGAAATATTTAAATACGTTTAAATGATGATCAAAATAAGAAACAAAAACGCACCAATTTTTTCTGACATTTTTCAATTTATTTAAAAAACTATGGGTCTAGGCGAAAATCTAACCATCGCACATGACAGAGCAGACATTTCTGCAGAAGTAGGCATCAAGCGAAGTTACAAAATCACCTTTGCTTTCTTTTTATAAAAAAAAATAGTTCAGCATAAAATAATTTTAAGAAAAAAAATACGCCGACTTCGAAATGCACTAAAAAGTATAAAATAATTTCTGTTTCCTAATGAAGTAATTTCTATTTCATTCAATCATACAATTACGTAACAGATATGAACGAAACCTATTTACTCGTTAGGTAGCATATTAAATGCATTTCAACCTTTTCGGAGGCGGCGCAAAATTAAGAATACCTCAGTATTTTCGCCTCCGAAAAGGTTGAAATGCATTTAATATGCTACCTAACGAGTAAGTAGGTTTCATTCATATCTGTTACGTAATTGTATGATTGAATGAAATAGAAATTACTTCATTAGGAAATAGAAATTATTTTATACTTTTTAGTGCATTTCGAAGTCGGCGTATTTTTTGTCTTAAAATTATTCTTTTGCAATAACAACACTTTACAATTAAAAAATGAAAAATTTTTTGATAATGGTACCAATGGGGAGTCAGCACCTACCAGATGCAAAAGGTTTCGTTCCGATCGGTGCATCCAGCTAGGCGTAATCGGCGGGCACACATAGAAAATAATAATAATAATAATAAAAAAAAAAAAAAAAAAAAAAAAATACTGATCGAATTGAGTAACCTCCTCCTTTTTCGAAGTCGGTTAAAAACACGCGCCGCTGTCAGTGGTACTCAATGTTGGCGCGGCGCGGGAGTCGCGAAATAATTATTTCGTTACTCCAAGACAATAGACAGGGCGACTGCCGCGCCGCGCTAACATTGAGTACCACTGACAGCGGCGCGTGTTTTGCTGAACTATTTTTTTTATAAAAAGAAAGCAAAGGTGATTTTGTAACTTCGCTTGATGCCTACTTCTGCAGAAATGTCTGCTCTGTCATGTGCGATGGTTAGATTTTCGCCTAGACCCATAGTTTTTTAAATAAATTAAAAAATATCAGAAAAAATTGGTGCGTTTTTTGGTGCCTTTCTTATTTTGATCATCATTTAAACGTATTTAAATATTTACAATGTAATAACAATTTATATAGTTTTATTCAGGATAATTCACAGATTCTTCTCGTGTAAAAAGCCACTGAATAGCTGCTACGGTAAAAGCACAAAAAATTTCCAAAGTTGAAAAATTGCAATTTTTTTAAAATTAATTTTCTCCAAAACTGTACGTCCTAGAGAAAAACGGATTTCAGATTCGTATTCAGCTCGCAAAAATTTATAAGAATTTCATAGTAGCCGTTATGAAATCCAAAAAAGTCAAAATTTGTTGTACAGTGTAATTGTTTTATTTTGTAGCAGTATTTGTACATATACAATAGTGTGAAACTTTACAGTATTGTTTCGAATATGGCAATTATGTACGATTGTACTTTTTTGGTATCAGAAATTAAATTTTGTACAGTTTTTTGAAACGATTTGCGAAGTATTGTTAGTGTTATTTGATTCAGTATTTATTTAAGACATGTATCGCGAAATTCTTTGTAGGTTTTGTCAATATTCTAGCAATTATTAATTCGATTTTTAATCTGATTTATGCGAAAACAATCGAGAGTGATCTAAGGAACGTCTGTTACTCTAGGCCTGTAGTGTCACAGGTGTTTTGAACTTCTTTTATGAATTATGCTATTGAAAAGTACTGTACTGTGTTATAAATATGCTATATTAAATCTTTATATTTTGTAAAATTATTGTATATTATAAACTTCATAAATAATAGAATTATAAACATTATTTCTTGTCCTTTTTATTCATAATTCTTTATTATACCTTCTGAAAGCATTCTACATTTACGGCGTTACAATCTTTCCTTAAATTAATTTTGTAGTTAGAAAATACATATTTAACGTTATTTTATTATTATTTTTATAAGAGTTGAAAAAGTTTGTTAGTTCATTATTTAATTTTGCTGATTTTATGAAATAATATTATATGTTTTTGTTACAATAATAAATTATTATTTTTTATTTTAACGGAATTATTATTGCTTAACTGAATTACGAAACGGGCTGTTTATAAATTCAAATATGATAATTTATTTTTAATATGTACTTTTTAATGTAAATCTTGTTATAAGTATTTTAACAGTAGTATTGTATTTACACCAGTACGGACACAAATTTATAATATCACGATTATTTATTTGGGGAAATAATGTATATAGAAAAATCATTAACGTTATCATGTTTCATTTCATTGTACCGTTCATAAATATTGATGTCTCTTTCAATAAAGCCAATTTACGAAGGAGACAAAATACATTTTTTTAAAACACGAAGAAAAGTATAAGTTGATATTAACAAAAAATATAATAGTGTTGGCTTTAAGTATAGCTAAATAGTTATCCTTCTTGTGAATTTAAAAATAATATAATAGTGTTATCTACGACTTTAACTAAATTAATTAAGTTCATCTTTTTGTAAATATAAAAAAAGATGTAATAGTGTTATCTACTACTGTGATCAAAAAGCAAGATAAATTTATTTATAAAATGAAGAATCTTTATTTATTCCTTTGAATCAATCTCATCACTTTCAAAGTATTCCCCATCCGACACAATACACTTATGCTAACGTTCTTTCCAATCCTCGAAACAGTTAAACAAATCCTTTTCCGGGATGGTGTTCAATACTTTCTTCGAATTGGTTTTTATTTCGTCAGTCAATTCGAAACGGTGTCCCAGACACGGTGTTTTAAGTTTGTTAAACAGCCAGAAGTGTCACGCTGCTAAATCAGACGAATACAGTGGTTGTGGAACAATATAGGTCAATTTTTTGGTAAAATGCTCTTGAAGAACTAATGCAGTGTGGGACGGCACAGTATTGTCCCACGCAGAATTGACGAGTTTGAGGCACAAAACATCTTTTAAAATGGTTTCGATCTCTAAATGAGATGTTCGCAGCATCAACAAGATTTCTAATTGTCAATCAATAATTTCCAAGCATCTTTGATTTCCTTCACGTGGCATTCATTAATACATGTTGATGGTTCGTCCGGCACGCTATTTTTCTTAAACTCAGACTCAGCCATTTTTGAAATGTTTGTGCCACTTGTAAACATTTTTTTGCAACATAGCCTTGTCATCAGAAGCTTTCTGCAACGGCCACAACGTTTTCGCGGTAGAATATTCATTCCACAAACAAAATTTAACGCAAATTCTTTGTTCAATAAAATCAGATATAAAAATCGAAACTAATTTTTGTATGCTTACAAAAATACGTGTAGCTCTGCACCTAAAACTTGACATAAATCTGCATAGACATCAAAAACAGTACTACTAATACAACAAAAAATAATTTCATGATTTTTTAGTACCCGCAAAGTTTAAATGAAAAATTCACCTTATAATTCACAGTTCATCTTAAAATTCACAGTAGTATAACTATAATTAAATATTTGTCTTTCTCGTAAATTAAAAAAGGAACATAATAGTGTTATTTATAATTATAACCAAATAGTTGACCTAAGTGAAGATACTGATTTGAAATTAAGTAGTTTTCTAACTTTTATCACATGTTATTCTGAACAGAAATGTTCCTTTCATTGTTACCTCTGTTCTGTCACGAGTGAGTGAAAATCGCAGTGGCACAAGTTATCTGATCTTCGTTCTGCAAAATGAAAGGTTTTACTAAATTGGTCAAACATCTGTTCCGCTCATATGTTCTACTAGTTCTGTGATTTGTCGAAGTGAACATAGATTTACAATAGATACAACTTTTCCTTTCAATTAACCAGTTAAGTGTGTTTGACGACTATATCTATCATGGAGATGTGGCAGAATTTTGTGTTATGACGATTATATCCGTCATGCGTAAAATTTTGTTACAATTTGATATTTAAATTGTAATATGTTTGAAATGTTTTGAGGTCAACACGAAATGAAATAAACAAATAAAAAGTGTAAATGATTTGAGATGGATTCATTAATTTTTGAGAACTAACTCGTCATCGCTTGATTATCGCGACACACGCTGGTGCGCGCTTTGCAAAAAGATCGCCACAGTTAACTGGTTAATAATCATGTATAAATTATATCTACGCACGGAAATCAATATTTCGAACTTCATACAATATGACATACACGTATGGTTTTCTACCTTTTACATAACCGTACAAGTGAATCTACGGTTTGTAACACTTTTTCTTTCGATGAACAGATATGCGTTTCACTTACGTCATTACAGTACGTTGCACAGATATACTAATTCCTCATATTTTCAATGATCTGTGTTTGTGGTAGAAAATTATAGTCAATATTCCTTAAATACTAATTCTTAGCATATAAACAATAAATCGTGTAAAAGAAAATTGACGTATTAACGTAAATATGAAGCTACCTTGCATAATTCCTGATTTTCAGGCGTTTCATAAGTATAATACATCAACCTTGAATATTCTTTATGTTGGCATCAATCGAGCTTCGTAAGTAAACAAGTTCATTATGTCATTTTATATCGTGAGATTCGTTTTTAAAGGTGAGAAAGTGAAATACCTCGTGGAAAGAGAAAAGTCTCTTCAGAGAGAGAAAAGTCATTATCGATGCTTTGCGCATTGGAGGTAATAATTGCGGTTATATTACAAAACAAATAAGTCGTTCAAAAGCATTATTGTCTATTATGTTAATAAAAGACATGATCTTGGTGAGACGAAACGTTCAGGTTGCCTTCCAAAGTGTGTACACAAAATCTAACCTTTAGCACTCCAAGAGTGTCTCAAGCATCACAAAAAAATTCCACATATTACTTCATTATAATTAATTTAAATATTGTAGTAAAAATTATATTACTTCTAAAATGAATAAAAGTTTTGAATGACTTTAACATTATTACTTACACGTCGTTGTAGCATTTAAAATCTGACACTTAAAAACTTGTAAGTCGAAGTATGATGGGAATAAGTTGAATAGTTGATTGAACAGTTGATATTCACAATTAAAAGCTGGAGCGTTAAGGATTACTAATGTGATTGGTTCAGCTGCAAGATGAATGCAAATTAGATGCTGCAAAAAGTATCATTCATAAAATCATTGTAACATATTCGCATTTTTTAAGCTAAAATGATATTTGCATCACGGTTGTAATCGAAGGTACATTAGCGAGACTTTCCTTAAACAAAATATGAGTACGGATTGGAAAAAATTAGCAAAAATATTTATTGCCGAATGTAGTAAGACTCTTGAGATTTAGAAATTCTAAAATTTGAAATTTGAAGATGTAGAAACTCGAAAATGTGAAATTTGAAATTTGAAGATTCAGAAAATCGAAAATTTGAACATTCGATATTTAGATGTTAAAAATTTGAAATGACAAAGATTTACAAGATTAATAAATTTGAAAATTTCAACATTTTTAAACTTCTATGTTTGCAGGTGTCTTTCATCGAAATGAAGTCTGCTTTGCATTCGAGTGTAAATTTAATGTATATATATTAAACGATAAATATCTTTTTGCGGTAAAACTGGTCTCATGAAACACAAGCTTACATAGAATACATAACGCCCAAATCATGTAATTAAGTAATTTTATCCAAATTATTTACTTGTCTACAGTTAGTAACTGAAACAATAAGATTCGCTAACTTATCTACAGAATATCAGTGCTAAAAAGGTTATGACAGATTTACACAGTTTAATATTTAATATATAATGTTTATTCAAATAAAAGGATGTTACTATATAAATAAGATATAAATGATGACGCGCTGGTGCACGTTGCGACGTGCATCGGTGGTAGCCGAACTGCAAGACACCGAATAAAACAAAAAGACATCGTATTCAGTGGATATTCTATATAAGCAAATCTTTCGGGAGTGAGGTTTTGCGTATATCGTACAGGTTCTACATTGATTGATGTCTTGCCGAACGTAGAAAAGGACAGAAGAGAAAAATATCACGGTCGCCGTTTGCGTATATCGTAAAGGTGCTACATTTCGAGCGAAGGAGACTGAACGTAAACAAACAGTGACCTACTAGAAGGACACTCCTAATGCAAGAATAAAACTTTTTTATTTTTGACTTTTTCGTTACCAAACTTTTACCAATTAATTCTTGACATTTTTCCGATTAAAATGAGACCAAACACGGTATAATTTGGACTTTATTTACTGGTTTAATTGACGATAAAAGTTTCTAACACAAAGGAGGATAGCGAGTCGAAAAGAAAGAGACGCTACGATCGTGGCAGTCAGCAAAGATCAAAAGTCTGTTCGATTGTTTGCAATGCGTATGCATCGCTAACTTTTTCATTTTTAATCTATTTTTTATACAACTTGTTTCATCGTATTCGTGACATTTTTCTGATTAAAATGAGACCAAACACAACGTAATTTGGGACATATTTACTTGTAATTTCAAGTGTTACCTCTTACATCGATGACTTTATTCTAATAAGATATTGCAAGTAAATAAAACTCAAATTACGTTGTGTTTGGTCTCATTTTAATCAGGAAAACGTCGCGAATATGATGGAAAAAGTTATATAAAAAAATGGATGAAAAATAAAAAAATTAGCAATGCTCAAGTATTGCAAACAATCGAACAGACTTTTGATTTTTGCCGACTGCCACGATCGTAGCGTCTCTTTCTTTTTGACTCGCTATCCTCTTCGACGTGAGAAACTTTTATCGTCAATTAAACCAGTAAATATAGTCCAAATTATACCTTGTTTGGTCTCATTTTAATCGGAAAAATGTCAAGAATTAATTGGTGAAAGTTTGATAACGAAAAAGTCAAAAATAAAAAAGTTTTATATTTGCATTGGTATTGTCTCACGAATATACTAATTCCCGGATCACGTTACATTTCCCGGCGAACGAACCTCGGGCGTCTCGAGGGGTCTTCCCCCCAGTAGTGGGGATAACATTTTTGCTTATATGGAATGAACACTGTATTAATATTGCTACCAACTCATTTATCGGTAGCCTAGATAGATTCCAATACCAACAGGTTAAATCACACAATAAATGCGGAAATACAGTATTGCTTCGAAACAAACAACAGTTTCGAGCTTCGAAATTAGCAAATTTTTATCCCCACTTCTTTGATTGAAGTCCGCCGCCGAGTAAGAGATTGGCTCGGAAACAAATGCAAATCGAATAGCATACCACCTTCGAAATAAGCAACTGGCTGGTCCCAATCGTGTTGCTTATTTCGAGGCAATACTATACATACATACTTCTTTTATACAATAAATTATGTGCATTATTCTAAAGTAGAAAGAAATAAAATTGGGAAGAAAATGAGTATTAATTATTATCGAACGTAATGAGGCTCCTGAGATGACTCGATCTGCATTTGTTTGTTTGTGCGTTTGTCTGTACTACGCTACAGACCGCAATTGTGAATTTTTTTACTTGAAATTTTGAGAATGGACTCCTGCGTCTACTCCTAAATTTGCTACAGGATTCTCTCCGTAAATGTTACTTTTGCCGGTCTCGATTGTAACATTTACGGTAGAGGTCCTACATTTTTTGTAATGTGCCGAACGTAGAAAGAGACAGCGATACAAAAGACAAGGAGGGATAGAATTTCGAGCGTTCGGCAAACATGAAAGACTCGTACGTGTTCTGTCTTTTAAATTTAAAAATTAAAATTCTTTATTTTTGGTCTTTCGTCAATGGAACTTTTACCATCGTATTTGTCTCGTTTTTCTGATTAAAATGACACCAAACACGATATGATTACGATTGTAATTACTTATGTAACGAACCATAAAAGTTTGGGATGTAACATTTACGGTAGAGGTGCGAATTCCTCCTAAAGGCTTGCTATACAAGTAATTATGATTTTAATTATACCGTGTTTGGTACCATTTTAATCAGAAAAACGAGACGAATACGATAATCAAAGCTTCATTGATGAAACCCCAAAAATAAAGAATTTTGATTTTTGAATTTAAAAGACAGAAGACGCACGAGTCTTTCATGTTTGCCGAACGCGTCAACCTTCTGCTTCTCTTTCTTTTCCATTCGCCGTCCTCTTTTATGTTAAAAACTTTAATCACTCGTTACACACGCAATTGTTAACGTAATTATATCATGTTTGGTGTCATTTTAATCAGGAAAACTAGACAAATACGACAGTAAAAGTTTCATGAAAAAATAGTAAGAAATAAGAAAGTTACAATCTGTTCTTTTGCTTGCATTAGTTTGTGTCTCACCGATATTTGATTCTCGTCGTTTCGGCGACTGATTGTGTTTCATTTTTGACTGATTTCGAGGGGTTCCCCCCAGTAGTAGGGATACAATTTTAACACTTATGGTAGAGATCTTTTTAACATTTACGGAGAGAATACTGTATATAGATTTTAGCGGCAATATGGCGACAGCAACCTATCGTCATTGATGTTGATCATCGTCGAATCGATAAAAAACCGTATTTTGCTTTCATTTTCAATAATTTTTGACAAATGGATTTGACTGGAGCTACATTTAAAACACTATAACTCATTGTTGCCGACTACTGACGTCAGTTGTCGTGACATCAACAATAATCGTATTTGGTATTGTTTTCGATAGTTTCGGACATGTTTAATCGTTTGAAACGACTTTAAAATCTTTGCATCTCATTATTGTTCTGCCTACATGTTTACAGTAGGTGCTCTAAATTTTAAAAACACACGATTTCCCGTGAGTCACCTGATCTGTAAATCCACTTGTTTTATAAGAAACGAATGTTTTGTAGTTACAATTTGCGTTTTTTTACACGTTATAAAACGCAATGGATCAGATGGTATTATTTCATATTAGCAGAATATATGAAAAGATGTGAAATATTTTTCGAAATGCAACTTTGATGGCGTTTCGGTTGTGGTTTATGTATGTTTCTTCATTTGTAGGAAAAGCTTCGTAGTATTTACTTTTCACAAAATAAATAGCCATAATTCGACCGATATGTTAAAAAATTATTTAGATTCTATTGGACAGAACACCACATCGAAAATTTAATTTTAATGCAGAGTAATGCATCAGTATATAAATCTGCACGTATATTATGATAATTTACTATTTCTTTTTTAATATAACATCTGAAAATAACATTTCGTCGGTAGAAGTGTTCGCCTGATAATCTAACACTTCTCCTGATGTTAATTTCATAAAAAAGTAATGGGGGATATTGGTATGGATGATTTTTTAAAAATAAGTACATATTCAAATGCAGATGAATTGAAACAATGGCGGACACGCGGAACAATGTCGGACACGCGGAACAATGTCGGAAAAAATATACAGTCGGTGTGGAAAGTATTCGTACAGCGACCAATTTTAAATAAAATGTTGTGCGTAAACGTCAATTACAAATTTTAAGGGGAAAAAATGATGAATAAATATTCTTGGGTGTTTGTAGAAAAGATGTCGTGAAAACTAAATTTTATTTTCTTCAGGATTAACAAAAATATACAATAAGAACAATTGAATGTAAGAAATCGTCGCACAGAAAGTATTCGTACAGTTATGAATAATGAAAAATAAACTATAAAAGAACAATATATTTTTTATATTTTAATAATTTGTAGGATTGCCTTTGGATTTTATAATAGCATTGAGTCTTCTTGGCATGGAATTTACTAAATTGGATGTTACAGCCGGTTCTATTTTGTTCCACTCCTCTAACAAAGCGATTTTTAAACTTTCTTTTGACGAAATATTATGATTACGTATTTTTTTTTCGAGGTAATCCCATAGATGTTCTATGGGATTGATATCTGACGATTGAGGTGGCGTTTGTAAATATTTTGGCGTGTTGTATAATACCCATTGCCTTGTATTATATGCAGAATGCTTTGGATCATTGTCGTGTGTGAATATAAAATTGTTTTTAAGACCCATTTTATTTGCACTAGCATGGAGATGTTCTTTTAAAATATCAATATAAACTGTGTGGTTCATAATACCGTCAATAAAATGTAGAGATCCCACTCCGTTTGCACTCATACAACCCCAGACTAATACAGATCCTCCTCCATGTTTTATCGTCGGTTGCAAATTTTCTTTTTTGAACTGTGTATTTTTCTTTCTCCACACTGTAAATCTTTTTTTAGAGTTAAATATTTCGAATTTGCTTTCGTCAGTAAAAATTACTTTATTCCAATATTCAATTGGAGTATTAATATGTTGTTTCGCGAATTCTAATCTTTTCTTACGGTTAGTTTCATTTACAAAATATTTTTTTCGTGCTATTCGACCATGATATTCACTACTTCTCAAATAGTCACGCACAGTACTAGCTGACACATCTATGCCAGTGTTGTTTTTAAGTTCCGTTGCAATTTGTACAGCAGTTATACGTGGGTTTTGTTTCACTTTACGAATAATTAGTCGTCGATCATACTCGTTTATCTTACGCGGACGCCCATTTCTCCTTTTATTTGATACAGTTTTTCGTTCTCCGAATCTATCAATTATGCTTTGAATGGTAGATCTTGCTCTATTCACTATGGAAGAAATTTCACTAAGTGATTTACATTGATTGTGTAATCGAATAATAATTTTTCGCTCTTCTTCCGTCGTTTCGCGACTTTTACGACCCATATTGGAGTATATTATAAACCAACTTATTTCTATTAGTGCTCTGTACAAACTAATAATTTTTGTTTTTATTCGCCACAATCCGAAGATCGTGTTATGTTTTACATTATTAGTTTATTTTTCATTATTCATATCTGTACGAATACTTTCTGTGCGACGATTTCTTACATTCAATTGATCTTATTGTATATTTTTGTTAATCCTGAAGAAAATAAAATTTAGTTTTCACGACATCTTTTCTACAAACACCCAAGAATATTTATTCATCATTTTTTCCCCTTAAAATTTGTAATTGACTTTTACGCACAACATTTTATTTAAAATTGGTCGCTGTACGAATACTTTCCACACCGACTGTAGCAATAAATTTTATTGTCGGGACGCTAATTCAAATTTTCGATACAGTTCGCAGTGCTGATAACACGATAAATTATCAAATTTCATATTTTTGTACATTAAACACAGTAAAATAGTTTTCCTTAAACGGTTGATATTTTTATGAAATTCCTGAAAATTAGTTTTTATATTAATCAGCTGAATATTTATGTTAGTACACTAAACTCTCTTCATCTAATTTGCAGAGTTAATTATTTACATACTACAAATTAATATTTAAAGATTGTTGGCCATAAATTTCAACTGGAAACTCAAACTAATAAACATAAAAGGATTACTGTGTTAATGCAGTGCACTGTATAAATTTCCGCTTCATATTTATAGCTACAATAATATTTTTATCACTCTTTTTCTTTGTTGTTGCTACAGTACGCGATATTTTTGATAAAAACATAAAATATTCAACACATTTGTTACGAGAAACTTGTTCGTAATATATTCTTTTCATTTATATCCCTGCTGATATTTGTTGTTTTAAATATCAGTGAGTTTAAGATATAAATTATCATATACATACAGTATTTATATTACAACGTAGAATACGTATTAATAGAATTTGTTTGTGTACCCAAAGCTTCTTCAGTTAATTTTATCTGATTATTGCATTGATTTCTGATTTTCTTACCGTGACTAACAGTCGACCGAATACTACAAATACACTTGATCCATCCATGAACTTCTTAGCTGGTCTAGTCACATACGGACTCATTTACTCTACAAAAGGCTCTTTTTATTGAAACGAACAATGACTGTGCAATAATACAAGAAAAAAAATTAACTGTTTTGTAATCAAATATATGTTCGGCAATTGGCCCTTTCAACATTGGAAATTTATACAAAAACTTTCGAAACATTTAATTATTTATAATAATTTTTGAGTAACTACAAGCCTTATACATATTTATATCTTCTTACAATATTTTATCTGTTATTTTACAATATTTTATGTGTTATCTCACAATATCTTATCTGTTCTCTTATAATAAAATAAGTTAACCTTCAGACGATCTTCATTTAAAATATCATGGAAGATCTTGATGACCATATTTGACCATTTGCATTGAATAAGAAAATAAAACATTTAGCAAACACAGTTAGTCATTAATATTTATTAATTTACCTGCTGTTGCTCGATTTCTTCAATTGTGAAGAAAATATGCATTTTGAAACTCTTGCAAGTGACACTTACAAGAAAATAGTAACAAATAGATATTTTTTACTAAGACAATTAATATAAGTATTAAATTAAGTTAAATCAATGTGGTTCATAAAAAATCCACACCATATTACAAATTTGTACTTTTTTATGAAAGCATGGTAATAAATTATAATTACAAACGATAAGAAATGCTTCAAATAGTTTCTTTAGTGAAAAAAGCTAGTTTATTTATGTTTCACAAAAACAATCAAATCATAATCTATTATTTTATGTCGTATAATTGCAACAGCATGTGACATGGTGTTAATTTAATCGTAATAAAATGAAAATGTATGAAGCTTATGTTTGCGATTGTGTGAAAAAATGGTATCCTTATAATATCAAACATAGATGATCCAATATGGTGCAATATGTAAAGTGTGATGATGCAATAATTGATGAGATGCAACAGCATTTTAATCGATTTTCTAAATACGGATCATATTATATTTCAAATTGTATTTATTTAATAAGGTGAAGTGGGGTAAGTTCAAAAACGGGGCAAAGGCATATACACGCGATTTTTGTTACAATATGAGCGAAATTTCTCCATTTACTATGTTTCTTTCCTTGTTTTGTTTCACTATATCTCCTTTTATATTTCAGCTAAGAGTACTTGTTTGCAGTATGGAGTACTTGCATAATGCAATAGAAAGCATTTTATAGCAGATTTGTTAATAATTCTGCTCTTACCCCATTGCACATGAAGTAAAGTTTCAAAGTATTTAAATTCAAGTTACGCTCTTACCCCATTTTCGGGGAAAGTGCAAAGTAGCTGACATTTTATACAATTTCCTATCAAAATCAAAATATACAAAGGAAAACAAAGGTCCTAGTTAATATTAATTAAATAGTAGTAATTGTGCAAATCGTTCGATATCGATAGCGTTAAGTATTTACATAGCAGACTGAAAATACTTACGTTTAAATACCAACTTTATAAAAACCAGTCTGCACTTACCCCGCTTTACCTTAGTCATTTTCAACGAAACCCTAGTACTGGAATAATTTTTTCGATGTGAGGATATTTACGTGGAAAAATTTCTTCATATTATTTCTTTACAGAGAAAAATAAGCTGATTCTTCTTAATCTCAAATAAAATATTTATTACATTTAACAAAAGTGACATTTGTATTGATAGACGTGACCTGAAGACCCTATGAAGGTAAATAAGAAAGAAAATAATTTTAACTCTGATTTAGATAGACTAATGATACGTAGATTAACAATCAAAATCTATTATAAAATATGTATAATTTTGACAAAAAATAGGTATAATTTCAGTACTTATATAAAATAGATCGGAATTTGCAAATTTCAATGACCTTTATTTTCTGAGATATCCACAAAAAAATCTCAATTAAATTTACATTTTAATAATCATATCCTTCTATTGTATAGCCACTATAATATCATTTTTTGTTTAATTTTTGGGATATTTAATTACTATATACGAAAAATGTATTTATCGTACTAATAAATTCTATATTTGTAAAAACATCTGCAATGTCCGCCGTACAAATTAATATAACAACTGCAAACCGAGAAAACAAATCGCACGCCGCAAAATATTGAACATAGCCGTTTCGATCGACTCGTACACATTTATAGTAGAAACATGTATTTGTTCCTTCTTCCGTGGTATAATAAATTCAATGTATATTTCACATATACGAATTACTCACTGTGTAATATTTATTATTAAATGTGACTTTTTCTACTATCTTACATCCACTACATCATATGTGACATGGTCAGATGAGGACGGTGATGTGTTGAAGTATAATTGACAAGGGAACATATCCAACCCAGACACGCCGATTTTAATGAAACTTATGTGAAAGATAGTTCTCAAGAAAATATTTGACACGTATTTTTTTTTATCGGCCATCGTTCACATTGAAGGGGCGAAAATAGCCCTCGAAGTTGGGGGTTGGAATCATATTTTTGGGAATATCTCCGGAATTAAAGAAGATTTCTTTTGTAAAATGTTCGTCTTTAAAAAGGGAATTTTTGTGCGTAAAAAAATTTCAATAAACTTTATTTGTTTAAATAATATTTTGAAAATTTATAATTTTTGTTTAAATTTTTGCACTAAATGTTGATCTATTTTTTGCAACTTCGTGTACGTAAACTATGGTAAACTATTGCAACAAACAACAAATTCCAAAAACATGTATTCTCTATTTTTGTCCATAGTTTACGTACACGAAGTTGCAAAAAAATAGATCAACATTTAGTGCAAAAATTTAAACAAAAATTATAAATTTTTAAAATATTATTTAAACAAATAAAGTTTATTGAAATTTTTTTACGTACAAAAATTCCCTATTTAAAGACCAACATTTTACAAAAGAAAGCATCCAATTATCTTCTTTAATTCCGGAGATATTCCTAAAAATATGATTTCAGCCCTTAACTTTGGGGGCTATTTTCACTCCTTCAATATGCACGATTGCCGATAAAAAAAAATACGTGTCAAATATTTTTTTGAGAACTATATTTCACAAGTTTCATCAAAATCGGCGTGTCTGGGTTGGATATGTTCCCTTGTGAGTGTATCATAGTATGCTTTGTAGTATACTTAATAATATATTTATCCTACTAACAGCTAAATGTTTATTTCAATTTTACTGAACAGGTTGTACATTTACGTGTTAAATATTTTTATCAGTTAGGCAACATTGGAACAATTTTGAAAACTAGAATGTATTTACTGAATACGCATTTTATTTAATATAGTTCTATTACGAGAGATAAAAAAAATATATTCAATGTAAATTCAAATTCTCATTTGGGGGTCGTGGTAGTAAATGGGTTAATAATTTGTTGTTATAGAATACTCAAGAGTATTACATTTTAAATATTAAAAAAAAGGTGGTTCAGTAAATTTATAACAGTAAATTATGATATTGTGTATTGAAAGTTTAACTAAAGTTTGTTGTATGCATCTTAGAAAATGAGGTCAAAAGATTGTATACGCAAGCAAAGTTGTTCCCAATATTTATATTGATAATATATTCCAAGGCTATTAAAATCGGTGAAGGATTTCTGCTGCAAATAATTATTACATTAAAAATATTTTTGCAAATATCTCTGAAATTAAAGCAGAGCAGCGATTAGTATAGAGAAAAGTTCTGAATATTAATCTTGAGAATTTCAAGGTCTATGAAATCGATGTGTCCTTCCCTATACATAATATATGTATTATCATAGTTTATTTTTAAAATAATCTTCTAAAAATATTCACTGGTTGAAAAATTGTATTGCACGAATGAAAATTAAGTGTCCATTAGATTCACCTTGATCAGGGGTTAAAAAAATCGTACAGAAAATAATCGAAGTAATTTGAACACATGATGTCATGCCTCATGTGCTAGCAACAGTACACGACCACGTGTCTGTCGATGATTTGTAACAGTGTTAAATGCTACTACAACCAGAGAGAGATCAAATTCCGCCTTTTTCATTTAATAAATGACACATTGCTGTGATTACCACGATTTATGACTTCTGAACACTATGCTGCTAGCGCCGGTTAAATTCACTTGTCTAAAGTTATGTTCAAAGATTTCTACATTTTGTAAAAGTTAAATAAGTTGATTACAATAACTAAGGTATCGAATTTTCGAATATAATTTTATTGTAAACCAATTGATAACTTTTATCCGTGGTTTTGACAATATATTGTTTTTATTCTTGGTTTACAAGAACTATAACGACAACTATAGATGTTGGTCACATTGGAGTTACTGTTTAATTAATTTTGGATTATATTGGGATAAGATTAGATTAATCTGACGTAGTATACGAACCTATACCATGGTTATATTTGTTATATCAAGTAATTTACGCATATGTATCAGGTTATAACTTCGTTAATAGCTATCGAGGTACACAACGTTAACTCCAAAAACAATTTTACAATTTTACACTGTCTAGCTAACATTCTTTAACTCTTAATAAATTTTACAAAATCGAAGTGTTATCTGCAGAAGTTTTTAAACTACTCATTTTTTCGTAATAACATTTTTGTAATCAAAATATGCAACCTTTATCATTAACATAAAAAGCCAATTTTTAGAGCCAACGTTGTTTAACTCTAAATGCTCGATATAGACTAATGAACATGCATGTCTTTATTTTGTTAGTACTTCTGCTAACGCAGACACTGCGTTTGATCACTTAATTCAATAATGCCAATTTCTAAATATCAATGACTAATAACTCGATATAACTGCTACTATGAAATGTTATTGTTCTTTCAAAAAAAGAAATGATAGCAACAAATATTCTATGAGAATAAAGACGCAATAACGTGTCAACATTAACATTGAAATAAGTGACGTAATATAATGTATGCGTCAATAGCAGCGAAAGTATTAATAAATAATTACGAATATCTGAAAAAAATTTTACTTCGTAATTTCATTACAACAGATTTTCACCGAACCTTAATGTTGTGTGAAATAAATAATAGGGTTATTTGTGAATAATTTTTTTAAATAAGTCTATTTGTTTCCAATTTCATACTTAGTATTTGGGTGTAATGTAAATATTCTTTGAATAGGAATATATGTGTAAACTTGATTAGTATATGATTTTAAAATTTTCATATTCACAAATTCCTAAATTTTCAAATTTTCAAAATTTGAAATCTTCAAATTCCTAGATTTGTGAATATTAAAATTCTCAAATTTTCCCATTTTCAAATCTCCAAATTTCTAGAGTACTAAATCTCTAGATTTTAAAAATTCTAGATTACCAAATTCATACATCGTCAAATTTCTACGTCACGAAATCTCTAGACAACCAAATTCCTAGGTCCTCAAATTTTTAAATCATCAAAACTCAAGATTCGTATATCCTTAGACTCCCAAATATCTGTATCTACAAATTTCTACGTCTCTGTATACCTAGATCATTAACTCATCACTATTCAACTTACATATTTGCAAAGTTTTAAGTATTATACTCTTCATAATTGAACTGCTGTTATCGATAATGTTATTGAGAAATACCGAAAATTTCGTCGGGATTAAAGTGAATAGAAGACAAAGAAGAATTTAATAATAAATATTATCATTTAAGTAAATGTAATCACCTTTATTTCAAACTAATTTATATTAGGATAGATTTAAAATTTAAACGAAAATAAATAGATTTCGATAATAAACTAGTCTAATTGAATAAATTTAAATGGTAAAATCTCATCTTATTTATTTTAGTATACAGTGTTATCATTCAAGTCTACTTATTCTTACTTAAAATCAGATAACACTTTATTTTAAAAAATTTTCGCAGCATTTCATGTTATGCAATAAACAATGTTTTCAACTTACCCCACTTTTATTTCACACTGTTCATATGTATATGAAGTATTAGTAGAATTATCCAATCGGATATTACTTGGATGTTTTAGATTTAGAATATTTGCAAATGTGTAAACAGCAGAAATGTGATTTGCGAAAGTTGCTGTGAAATATTAGAAAATAATAAAACTCGTGTGCATATATTTATGTAATTTGTCTCACACATTTAATTTTTATAAACATCTAATAATTCGAACTATTATAAATATAAAATTTAGAGTTCTGTATTAAGATATTATTATAGCCATAAAGGAGTAAAATGTAATCTAAAAACAGTGTTTACAATTTTTAATAATACGAATGTCAGTTAAGAGATAATAAATAATTCTATGTTTTGATTTAATATTTTAGTTACATTTGCATCAATTTTTGCATTTACATTTTCATATATTGCAGCTGCATGCATATATTTACTATTGCATTTTCATATATTAATCAGGCCTAGAATGTTTTTCGTGTACGGCATACGTCTTGAATATATGCATATGTTTTATATTACATGAATGTCACAAATAAATTGAAGCAGGTTTCTATCGTTTCCTTTATATTACCATTTTCTGTATTCAAAGTTACATTTATTACCGATTTTGTTTCTAGATAAATGTCTTCATATGTAACAAGAAATAATTTGCTGTCTGCTATTGTCAATATATTACAATACTTCATATGTTAATAAATTTATACGCCTATCTCCCAATGTGCATGGTGCTTTATTTACAAAATTTTCATTTTATACGGTTTATAAGATAACGAATTTAAAAGAAAACTGGTAAAAGCGAACATTGTAACCAATGCAAGGATAGAACTTTTACATTTCTTATTTTTGTTATGAAATTTTTACCAATGCAGTTTTTGTATTTTTCTGATTAAATGGAGGTCAGCCATGATTTAATTTGCACTATATTTACTTCTTGAATTAACGATGATTTCGACTTGCACGGTTCTCTGAAGAACCTATCTGCAGCGTAAATTGAATGATTGGCTTTGACCGAAGTTATTTATTTTAATCAAAATAACCTTTTTGTAGGATATACGAAAGTTATCCTGAATAACTGTATACTGGCATACAGTTTTGCTTTATTGCAATTACTTGTGCGTCGTAAACTCAATGTAGTGTCGTATACACATTTTCCGTTCTGCATGAGTACAAAGGTTACCGATACGCAACTGTTGCTCGATTACTGAAGCGATTTAACCACTGTGTCGGTTCCGTAACAAGTTTATGGATTTATTGTTTTTCTACTATTTGTCTATACACTCATCTTTTTCCTAGTAATGCGTCAAATGCTCAGAATAAATGTTCCTCAATCTCGTTTAGCAAAAGACATGTAAAAGATATCTTGACATCTGTCATTAACATATAAGGTGTTTCGTTTATTTTAAATATGTTACTTTTCCTGATACAAGAGACAAAATGTAGGTTCAGAGTAACAGATAATTCATGGTCTTTTTTATCAAATTTTCAAGGTCAGCAACAATATTTTAACAGTAATAACATATTTTTGTTATTGTATTATTGTGCTATTATGTATACCAAACATAAGTTAACATCTGAAGATTACATTAAAAAACATTTATACTACAACAAAAATTGAATTTTTCATATTTGCAATTTTTCGTAATTTAGTGTACTGTAATTTACTTTTCATTATAATTTAAACTTTTCATAATAATTTTAATAATGTACGTAATATAAAATAATTTATAGGGGTATTCTGTTATTCCATTATCAGTAAAAATTTTGAGATTATAACATAATTTAAGATGCTCTTAAGACAACAATGGTCACAATAAAAGTAATTGAGAAAGTTTTATTTATATAAAAGCTAGTAAACAAAATTATTTAATATGCAATAGAGCTGTTGATCTGTTACTATTTACTGTGAATCATATTGCATTATTCATTAAGTGTTTGTGCAATAATTTTCATTAAGTGTTAAACTTTGAATTGATATGCCATAAGTGTTATTCTGTTACACTTTTATGTTATCAAGTTACGACAGACTTTCTATATTTTAATATGCAACAACGTACTAGCCCACTACATTGTTTGTTGCAAATGTCAAGCAGCCATTTTTTATTGTGAATAATAACAAAAGTTTTATGTAATCATATCTGTGTAGTTGTATGCTTTTAATTAATATGACATTTTGTGTTATTTTGTTGTTCCTTACAAAATTGTATGATTTTTTATATTTTTAACATTTTATGGCCTAACTCTATATAGTATTTATTATAATTTACAATTATTCTGAATTAAGAATATTATAAAACATTAATTTATTAATTTTCAAGAAATCTGAAGTTTCAAATTATTGACAAAATATTTTAAATTTAAATGAAATTAAGTTATATTAATTTATAAATAAATTTTTATTGAAAATACTTATAGTAATAGCTTCGTTAAAAAGATGTACTTCGATAAAATACACATGTAATCTTATATTACTATTACTAATTTTCAATAAATGAACAAAATTTATTTATAGATTAATATTTCTATTCTGCTATATTTTTATGACATCAAATTAACATAAAGTTGAAACGTAATTAATTTAAAATTACTTGCACTCAAATGTGCGTATTTGTTCAATTCTCCATGTCGTTATCACTTATAACGATTTACAGTTAGAAAGTCAACAACGAAAGATATCTATTTTTTGCAGTATACTGACTGATAATTATCTAAGTGTTTGTTGCCTGTGTTAAATAAAAATCAACAAATCGCTAAACAACGTTTATCGATAACATTACTCATTTCTATTCTATTTTTACAACTGATGAGAATGTAGACATTGAATATAGTAAAAAATTTACATATTAAATAATTAATGTCATTTTTTCCAATCCATGTCGGAAAGAAATATTATATTCATACGTTGATTGCAATGGGGTTCATCGATTACTACGAATTCAATTTATGTAAATAACGAATAAAATAAAAAAAGAGACTCTGAGAATAGCACATCTTTAATAATCTATAAAGTGAAGTGGGATAAGTGCAGACTGATTTTTGTAAAGTTGGTATTTAAACGTAAGTACTTTCAGTCTGCTATGTAAATACTTAATATTAACAAGGACCATAATTTTCCTTGTATACTGTGATTTTGATAGGAAATTGTTTAAAATGTCAACTACTCTGCACTTTCCCCAAAAATGGGATAAGAGCGTAACTTGAAGTTAAAAATACTTTGAAACTTTATTTCATGTGCAATGGGGCAAGAGCAGAATTATTAACAAATCTGTTATAAAATGCTTTTTACTGCATTATGCAAGTACTCTTAGCTGAAATATAAAAGGGAATATAGTGAAACAAAACAAGGAAACAAACATACTAAATGGAGAAATTTCGCTCATATCGTAATAAAAATAGCCTGTATACGCACTTGCCCCGTTTACGAACTTACCCCACTTCACCCTATTATTATATATCCGATTTAAGCTGGCAGTTATATTGTTAATTAGCAGTATGTAAATGTATGACATGCTTAGAGGCAGTTCTGTATTCATCATTGATTACGTTAATACTCTTTTTTTAAATTATATCGAAGAATAGATAAGACGCGCTTCTTGTATGAAAGAAACCGCCTTTGCGATATCTTTGTCATAACAAATTTGCTCAGAGCAGGAAAATTGCAGAAACGATTCAATACTGAATGAAACAATAAAGTAATTTAATTAAATATTCCTCGCATTAAAATGCGTTGGAATACTGAGTTTGTTTACGCGTTTATGGTACACGGGAGATACGTTCTAAACATAATAAATTTCAATAAAATATTCGGAAAGTGCAATAATCTTTATGTTTGAAAAATGTTGGAAAATTTATATTTTTTTACTATGAAAAATTACAAAATGATTTTCTTCAAAATTTGCTTTTCTTAGTTACAATATGTCATTTTTCTATCAATCATCAGTTATATAAAATTAGAATTAGAATTTTTATACGAACTGACCACGTGTCACTGTTAATAATTGATTGCGTGTCATTTAACGACTCCTTTTATTTTTTTGCTACAAATGTAGCTTTCCATATTTTTTAAGTTACATAAATAAACGGAGTAATCTCAATGAAGTATACGTGACGCACACTTCTTCCATTAGTCGTTATCGTCGTATAATTAGTTCCATATATTTTACAGAGGGAATATATACGCTCTTTCCTTGCTGTATTATGTTGTTATATAGTAAACTATTTATTATTTCATCGAAGTATCAAGATCTTTTCTAGCATTTTCTCATATCGTAATGAGATATTCTTGACATATGCTTCTTGTGTCAGATCTGTTTAGTCTACAATAAGAAATACATCAAATACTGTTATAAAACAAAAATGATAGTTATGTAGAGATAGACTAAAAAATAAAAGTAAAATTAATTATAATTTAATTTTCGCAATGAAAATATAAGTATAGTTATTTTTGAAACATCTTACTTTTTTGACATTCTGTAGCACAGTACTTCACATTGTTTTTCGTGAAAATAAAAAAATGAAATGGTGTAAGCATAATTTAGTATCTGAGTGCTTGATTTTTCATATGAAGAATGCCTCAGAATTTCTTTGAACATCAAAATATATTCTAATATTAGGGGTACCGAAAAGTAATCAAAATTTCTTCGATGATTTCAAAGCTTTTCTATGAAAAATCGAAGGACTTTTTTTTAAGAAGGGAACAATTGCCTTTACGCTAGCAAAAAGCGTTAGAAAGTGATGGAAATTATTTTGTTGATTTAAGATTTCTTTAATAAATAAATATTTTTCGCCAGCAAACAAAATTTTGATTACTTTTCTTAATCTTAAAATATTCTTATATACTCTAAAATATCTTAAAATATTCTTAAATACTATAAAATATCTTAATAATTCTTAAATATCTTTAAATACCTTTATATATATTTTAATATTCTTCAGCGTCCCAAAATATCCTAAAATATCTTAAAGTATCCTAATATATCTCAAAATTTAATCGGAGATCGTCTAAAATCATTAAAAATAGTTACATTTGCTAGACATTCTTAAAAACCTTCAGTTATCCTTAAGCATCCTAAAATATCTTAAACATCTTTAAATATTCTCAAAACTTTAATTATCCCTAAATTTCCTTAAATATTTGTTTGAATATACGTAGATATCTTCCATTAAAGCAAATTTATTTAAAGGAAAAGCATATTATATTTGAAACATGTATTTGTGGGCCCAGCATAAAGTTCGAATTACGAAATATAAGAAAAGTGTTATAAATTTAAAAATTTCGTAGCACATTGCAATGAGATGAGTTAATAATCGTTTAACACTAGATTTACCGAACCTAACAAAATGACGTATCACAAATTTTTTTTTCAATTACGAGAATTATTACAAAGTTTTTCTCAAAATGCTAACCTCCGTCAAGAATCAAAGTATAAGCTAGATTAGGTATTATTCATTTATTTTAATTTAGTTTCAATTTAAAGATAAGTGGTTCTTGAACGTAGGTAAATCTAGTGTTAATGGCAATTCGAAGAATTTTCTCCAGCAGCGATACAAGATTTCAAGATACTTGATCAGTCGTAAAGTTTCATCGGTCGCGTCACGGAAATAGTGATCCATATATTTTCATAAATCAGCATGGTGAATACATGCAAACGATAACCCTGGTGACCTGGTATGGTTCAGGAACAAAAGCGTACACCTCGCCTCGTGCTCGGTTTCCGACGCAAGTTTCCAGTTCGGTGTCTCCTTGCTTAAGTGTCGTGCACACGTGTTTTTCGTTTCCTTTTTTCCCCTTTGTGTGTGAAGTTTATCAAATTGGAGCCACCGTTGGAGAACAGCACGCAAGATGGCGCGTAAGAAGAAGAAACAGCCGCGAATGATCTGTGTTTTCATACCGGATGATGTACGTTTCTACCGACGGTACACTAATTTTGTGAAAGATATTCGTTCAAATGAAACAGTGACTCAAGAAATAAATGTAATCGAATGTTGCACTGTTTTACGTGCGTCGATACAGCTCGTTTCATTCTTCGCGTCATATTTTGTGTTATATGTACGCGTTAGAGGTCAAAGCAGTCAGTTCTGCTTTTAGAAAATTTCTCACTTTCATTGTTTAGGTATATGATTAGTGTTCATGTATTCAGAATCAAGTGACTTGTTACCATGTATTTATTTGTCACCTGTATGTGACGTCTGAATAATAATCAATATATTAGAAAACTATTTTCATTAATTCAAGTTTGCTGTTTGCAGTTGAATTTCAATTAATTTTGTTTAGGTATAATTGATAAGCACCGTGATTGTTATTATCTTGTCAATTTTTTGAAAGTTTAGATGTGGTTCTTGTTGATTGCGGTTTGATGGCAGGTCCTGCAGTGAACATGACTACAATTTTAAGAAAAGTATATTTGATATTAAAAATCATTTTAAGAAAAGAATATTTGATATTAAAAAATCGTATAGTTGCTTATAATAGTGTTGAGATAGTGAAATAATTTAAATAACCTTGAAAGGATTATTTTGATAACCTTGAGAGAGAAGTTCACTGTTTTATCGTAAAGGATAAATATTCGTATAAATATTCGTATTCAATGAAGTTAGTTATACTATTATAAAACTAAAAATAGAAATAGTAGGTAATTATAGAGAACAGGGTTCTTCTTCATTGACTTTAATGACCTTGAAGAATATTCAAGGTCATCAAATAATTTTTTTGTAACCTTCAACATTTTTTAGTTTAACATAACTGAGTTTTAGTTTACGAGTTATACATCAAAGTATTTTGAACACTGCATTCTGTTAGATTTTACTGTACATGGGTTTGCTGCACTGCGTCAGTTTACCTTAGGTTCGGTTAGATTTGATAAAACATAAAAAGCAATAACAAGCTTGCAGGCAATTGAAAAGGTTTAATTGCAGTTAGATTAGTTTAGATTTCTTAATATTATTTTTGTATTATGATATAAGTAGACTTTTTTCTGTTGATTTATGTCAAGTACTTTTTTTACAAAAGTTTTTCTGAATCTTGTACCATTGTTTGTCCATGGAATTTTGTAAATGTAAGAAGACTAATAATAATATAAATGACACTTTTTATATTTGTTATTATATACATGTATGATTTTATGTAATTTTCCAATATTTGTTGTATTAAATGATAAGTACACAGGATTGGCTACTTTGAGCCAGTGAAAACTTGGTCATGGTAAAAAAATATTACCATGAAAGTCATAACAAAAGAAAGACAATAAATTAAATGATAATTGATTAAACACTTTTATTAAAAAGGAACTGAATTAAAGAAGAATATTGCAGAAGAACAATAAATAAAGACATTAATTCAAATTGAAAGAGAGGCATTAAAATATGGAGGTCTTATTATTTTTGGAAATAATATACATGATACATGTTTTGTGATACATGATATTAAAGGTTTTGAATCATTCTTTTGAAACTGATTCAAAAATTGATCCCTGTTTATGTAACAATTCCTCTATTATTTTTATTATTAAATTAATTTTACTTATTTTTATTAATATTTATTTTACTTATATTATTCGTCTAAACGTTTCTCTTTAT
The DNA here is from genome assembly GCF_050947335.1 of Megachile rotundata. Taxonomy (NCBI): domain Eukaryota; kingdom Metazoa; phylum Arthropoda; class Insecta; order Hymenoptera; family Megachilidae; genus Megachile; species Megachile rotundata. Next base: position 4,412,589 of record NC_134991.1, on the reverse strand, counting down.
TTAAATAATTCGTGTTAAAGTAGCTATAGTTTAACCAATTTGATTAATTTAAACTAATGTTAGTTGACATTATATATTAATTGTATATTGAATTATATTGTAAAATATTATAAAAATACATATGACACTAATTTCTCCAATATATTTTAGTAGTTCAAACAATTTCATTCAGCAATTTGATGTATCTTTTAATAGATCAAGTTTGTATTTTTTTCACACATTTTGTATCGAATTAAAAGTTCTGATTCTTTCAGAAAATATGCATTTAATTTTTAGCTTCACATTCTAATTCTCAAAAAGTAGAAACTAGTAGTTATTCGTCATTTTTGGCACATTCTAATTAACTTCTGTTAGCACATTCGAAAAAAGCAAATTCCTTCTGCAAATAGAAATCTGTTACCTATAATATAACGCATAAAATTTCTAAAAACCAGAATGAAATTGTATAAAATTTCCAAAACTTTCTATGGATTGCAACAATGAAAGATACTGAATTTAAGTAAAAAAATGTTTTTCTTTACCCAACAAAATTGGCAAACATTTCTGAAAAATCAAATAATCGAGACATCGAACAAGTGGCGCATATGCAATATTTAAATTAAGTTTGAAAATGGTATTTGTATTTCTAAAGATCTCGTGATGCTAGAATAAATATAGTTTCAAGAAGAACGTAAAAGAAATTTTAGGATAACATTCTTCGCGCGGTTACAGTTCTCTAATTATTCTAACCCACATTCCTACTTGCGTGTATACTTCATGTGATATGAAAAAGTTAAACTATCATGCATTCGAGAAAACTATGTAGCAGTAAAAAATTTCCTCCGAGCAATATCCTTTTTCTGATTCGTGGAACGTTTCTGCATGCTACGCTCGTATGCATCGTTGAATCTTCGCCAAATATTTGAAATTTAATATATTGCTTTGATATAACATTCTACACACATAAAGTTTTAAGAATATTAGAAAACAATTGAGTTATTCAGCATCATCCTATTTTACAATCTTTTGAAAATCAAAAAAAAAATGAATATTACACAATTGTATCTGAAAAAATGTATAAAAAATGTAAAAATTTTATTTATAAAAGATAGGTTAAAATATCTGTGACACTTTTTAATAATCAAATTTACATATCCTCTGAATTTACGTTTTCTTGGTACAAATGGATAATATTTTGGTAGAAGAGAACGAGCTGGATCGATTAATACAGAATTGGTGATTTTATACTAAGAAACAAATTAACAGTATGCATAACGATTTATTGAGTACAATATTTATATTTCTTTACTTTTACTTATTCAAGAAGAATCAGAAGTCATTGATAATTGTTGCATGACCAGTTTTTATGAAATTTGAATTCTTGCATGCAATTAACAGTTCTTAACTATTTATGTTGTATAAAAGTCACAATTTATATGTTCCTTCTAAATTTGTTGAATATAATACTTCTGTTTGTTGTAAGTTCCGTAATTTGTTATTCTGAGCGAATGTTTATACAAGTTGCAAATTCTAGTTTTTTCTGTTAATTAAATATTTCAAGTTATACCAGTGTATACGTAAGGTCATAAATATAATACAGATCATTTACACACATCAGATAATAAGAACAATGCAAATTGTTATAATATAATATAATGGTATTGTTATAATAATATAATTGTTAAAATACTTTAGATAGTAAATGTAATAAAACTTAGAAAATTTAACTTAACACGTTAACGACCGATCTTGAAAATCTTCATATTTAGCCGCCGGAACATTTAACGCAATATCACACAAGAAAGAAATATTAGATACATTTGAGGAGGGGATTATTTTATTAAAGACTGTTAAAATATGACAGTGAAAGGCCTTATGTGAAAGGATGGAGATCAAATACCCGGTCGTCAACCGGTGAATTTATAAACGTTTATATTTTTGAAAATATTTAAAATGGACACACAGTATTTATACACCAAATCATACGACTTTCAAAACAAATTATTATATTAAATTATGTGTTAAACTTAATTAAACATTTTATTGTTAAATATGTCAGACTAACTAAAAGTCCGAAAAAGAATTACTTTGTACAGTTTAAAATAAGACATTCGGCATAAAACTTTAAATACAATCAACTTAACCGCACATATATTCCTAATTGACATAAATGAATAAACAAATAGTATTTTGACATTTTACGTTCATAAATCGAATAACAATGGTTTTAACTAATAATTTTCTTTTCTGTTTCAGGTATGTATTACTGTTTCAACCTATCCTGATAGCAGCCATTATTTAAATGTCATTAATGTTATTTTCTATACAATGAAAACTCTATACTTGACAATTTAGTAATCGTGGTAAGTTTTGTGTATAATTAATATTTTATTTTCTTTGATTTAATTTAATCTTTATTTTCCTTTGTAATGCAAGCCAATTTTGATTTCAAGTGGATTTTAGAGCATAATAGCATAAAGGGTCTTAAGTCTTAATGATACGTGTGAAGTATTATATACTGACATTTGGTAATTTTACAGATTTTAAATAATTGAGGATAGATACGTATGTTTTGAGATATTTAGAAAATTTCGGTATAACGAAATAATTAGGCAAATTGAAATATTATTTTGCATAAGGTGAAGTGGGGTAAGTTCGTAAACGGGGCAAGTGCGTATACAGGCTAGTTTTGTTACAATATGAGCGTAATTTCTCCATTTAGTATGTTTGTTTCTTTGTTTTGTTTCACTATATACCCTTTTATAAAGTAAAAAGCATTTTATAGCAGATTTGTTAATAATTCTGCTCTTGTCTCATTGCACATGAAATAAAGTTTCAAAGTATTTTTCATATAATTCTTCTTACATATGTTTAATTTTTTAGTTTTGTTACATAAGTAACTAATTTTATTCTTACATTAGTATACAATTTTTTGTATTATATTGGGACAATTTTCAAATTGACAATTTTTTATATTTTTAAACTTCTAAGTTTATAATTTTTCAAGTTTTTACGTTTCTAAATTTCTGTACATCTAAACTTTTCAATATTTGATTTAAAACATTTTTAATTTCTAAATTCGAGAATTAGAAAGATTACAAATATGGAAATTTGGGAATTTGAAACTTTCATATTTCTGTATTTCTTACCATTTTTCTAACTTTTTTCATTTAAAACTCAAACTACTAATTTTCTGAATTTCTACATTTTTAATTTTCAAATTATTAATTATCGGATCTGCTAAATTTTAAATTGTCAAATTACTAATTTTCTACTTTTCGAAATTTGCAAATTTGGAATTTATAATTTCGACTTATCTAAATTTTCAAACCTTTAATTTTGTAAATGTGTAAATTAAAGAATTTCTATATGTATATTGCGAAATTACTTCATTTCGAAATTTCCAAATTACAGAATTTCTGAATCTTTCAATTGGAAAACTCAAAATAGATGTTCATATTTCTAAACTTTCAAATTATAGAATTACCAATTTTTTAAATTTTTGTATTTCTAAATTGCCAGATTTCTAAATTTCTAATTTTCCTGTCATTCAAATCTTCAGATTTTCAGCACTGGAAAATTTATAAATTAAATATATATTTTTACACTGCACCTTTTGAAAATTTCTAATTTACTAAATTTTCAAATATAAAAATGAATATTTCCGTAGATCGACACCTCATACACTATAATCTCTTGTCACCTTATTAGCTCATATCCAATCTATAATAACCTATATGAGAGTAAGGCTTACTATCTAAAATTATTCCATAAAATTCAAAGTTCAGAAAATCGACGTTTCATATGTACCCACCTGACAAACTATATTCTTGATTCACGTTGATTATAGTACCTATATGTATATGAAATCAGTTTTGAGAATCGCGTTGCGAAAGCGAATGTCGTATTTAAATTAGATTCCCATGAATCAGAAGAACAAAACAAGTAACATTGCCAAACTGTGAATTACGTCGATCCCATCTTAATTTTGGTACACCGGTATGTTAAGCAATTTCGGTTCGCGTGTTTTGAGACGCGAGTGGTCGATGAAACAAAATTGAAGACAGTCTAAATAAAAAAATACGCGAAGCTTGATTGTTTTTTGATCTTTTGAAATTGTTTGAAGAAAACGTTTTAAAAAGATTGCAGTCAAGGTTAACGAGATTTCAACCAGTCACAACACCTTTTGCAAAAATAACTACGTTCTATGCTTTATAACGTTCGTTTCTGTGAGAGCAATATTCTTGTAACCTTCACACATCTTTCCCACGCGTTTTCGGCTGTAAGTTTGTGTGTCCCGATTCTGTTTTTTCTTTTTGCTCTCACAGTGCTGGACAAATTTAACGTTTTTTATTAATATTTATTTACTTACGTGGGGTGGAGTAATGTCAATTAATATTTATTTATTCCTGGGGAAGATTAATCAATATTTATTTAGGTAAATGTTGACAAAAAGAACCCAGCTCCAATGACCTTCATCTTGACATACACGTCAAGATCATTAATCCCTTGAAAAATTATATTCGCAGCTAAATTGAGTTTGGAGTTTAGTACCAATTATAATTTGTATACTCAAGGATTCCTAAATCCAAAATATACTTAATATTTCATCTTCCTTATTTGTTTTAATTTTGATAGTTAGTTAACTCTGAATGCAACTGCCGAAAATATCATAGGGTTAAGAACTTGTTCCCGATTATTTTTTCCCTATAATATAAGCGTTATTCATTGTTTATTAACATATTATTTGCCCTTAAAAATTTGTGGAAATCAAGATTTGTGACAAGGAAAGACTTGACGATTTTGGCAGCGGTTTAGTACTTGGCGTCACGCCTATGGAGGCTATATGTATAACAGGTGAATTTATAAATCAAACTAAACAGATTTCAATCATTTTGAATTTCAGGTCGTGTATCCTGAGAAATACTATTCTAATCTAACTTAACTGAACTTAACTGAACATATTTTAGAATATGTTTCTTAATTTTAGAATATTTCTATTAATAGGTTAGGTTAGGTTAGTTTAAGTTAACATTTTCCCAAATGTTTTTTGTGAACAACACTGTAATAAACAACGAACGACGATTAAGATACAAGGAAAAATTCGACGACTTCGACGTCAGTCAAGGTTAAGGTCATTGGCTCTCCTTTTGTGCATGTTTATTTCTTATGGGTTAGGTTATTATTAACCAATTTTTTATTTCTTTATGGAATAAATTAATATTAATTAGCCTGTTTATTCAAAAAGGTAATTCAGGGAAGATTATTTAATACATTTTTAACCAACTTCGAAAAAGGAGGAGGTTACTCAATTCGATCAGTACATATATATTTTTTTTTCTATGTATGTTCACCGATTACGCCTAGCTGGGTGGACCGATCGGAACGAAACCTTTTATATCTAGTAAGTTCTGAAATGAAAAAATTTTTCATTTTTTAATTGCAAAGTATTGTTATTGCAAGACAAACGGTAAATTTTGAAATAAACTTTTCTCAATTTTAGTGCACTTTTAATATCTTATCACGAACATGATTCTGAACAATTTTGTTCATATACAAATTTCGCGGAAAGCTTTAGTTTTCGAGATATTAGCGAAAAATTGTTGAAAAGTTTTGAAATCAACTCTGGAAGATTTTAATGTCCTTTTAATATGTTGTCAGGGGCATGGTTCTGGACAACCTTTTTCTTATGCATAATTGACGGAAAGCTTTAGTTTTCCAGATATTAGCGAAAAAAAAATTGAAAAACGAATATCCATGTTGTTTTTTACTTAATTATGTTCATGGCATTTACGTAGACAAAAGAAAAGCCCGGAAGAACTGTCTTACAGTATCCTATACAATTCTCCCCATTCCACTAAAAAGCGTGAAATAAAATAATTTTAAGAAAAAAAATACGCCGACTTCGAAATGCACTAAAAAGTATAAAATAATTTCTATTTCCTAATGAAGTAATTTCTATTTCATTCAATCATACAATTACGTAACAGATATGAATGAAACCTATTTACTCGTTAGGTAGTATATTAAATACATTTGAAGCATTAAGACATGAACATGAGAAGCATTAAGAAAGTGACAAATTATGTTTCAACCAAGGAAAGACCTCTATACCTCGAAAAAGTGACTGCTGTAAAAATTTTACTTTACACTAAATTAAAAAAATTTGCATAAATACATACATTTCTATTGCACATGGTATTTTTGATTCATTTACCACCCATGCTTTTAAGATCTGCAAGGTGAAATTAATGAAATTTTTTATATCGAGTCCCAAGAATTTGCTAAAAATATAAATGACAGAATTGAACATTCGATTTATGGACGAATGAAGTATAAAGCAATTTGTCAAAAACAGAAATTTGTGATGTATCATTTTGTAAACTTTGAAAAAATATTTTTTACATTTGCGGAAGGAAAATAACTACTCGTTTTCTTTTTGAGCAATTGTTAAGTATCACATAGTATTTTTCGTAACATGTATATAAGTAATTCATGTATCCATTTTATACAACACTATTAATAGTTCACTTAAAATTTAATTAAAATTGCATCAGAAACAAAAGCTTGATTGATTAACAAAAGATTAATTTCATACAAGTTCTAAGTTTAATACATTCGTATAATTATTGGTACATTTTGTTTTGATCACAAACACGTGTTATCAATATTCTTTTCGCGTACGAAATGGTGGTGTTACCATATGGAACGCTGAAATGTAAGAAGTTCTGCTTTACTGGCAGTGTTTCCCTTTACCGATAGCTTATTCGGTACTGTTGATACAATTGGTATTGATGTTACCGAATATCGTTTTACCGTTTAATATCGATTGTTGATATGGTGCATTAACTCCTTTCATCGCGTTCATAAAAACTGATACTAATTCTATAAAAATTATAGATATATTTTTGTAACAAATGTAGCAAAAGATTATTTTACAATCATAAAGACATGTGTGTGTATATGTGTGTGTGTGCGCTTGTGTGTATAAAAATATACAAAATTAAGGACTACGATTCTAATATAGTGAAATTTAATAAAAGTTTCAGTAATTTTAATTAAAATGCATTATTGGATCACATAGAATCGAAAATAGTGAATTGATTGAATAAAATTTCATCAAATTCGTTAGATAAATATTCTATAAGATCTAATGACTTGTCTTCTTACTTCTTTTTGTAATAATTTTCAAGTGTTCTTTTTAGTACTAATTTTTCCGCAAATTGTGGGATGCTTAAGTTGACGTTATGTTATGGATAGGTTATATTATATTAAGTTAAATATGCCTAGGTTAAAACTTGCGTAAATATTAAACATTGATTTTTCGTAGTCAAACATGGATTAGTCGTATTGTATAAATATTAAACATTCAATACATGAAACTATTAAACATTTTATACATATTATTGTACAACAATTTTCTATTGAATTTGTTATATACTAAACTATTTTGCAATATCATATAAAACCTTCTGACATAATTCAAATTATAACAAATAACAATAATGTTGAGTATTAAGAAAAGAGATGGTTTTCAAGAAACAAAATTTATTTTAAATATAATAATACTTGAAAGCGTACGATTTTATAATGTGTCGATAATATGAAAGTATTATGATAAACAATTGAAAAATATTATGTAATAGCCACTTCAACATATTGAAGTAATAAAGTAAACCACTTTAAGAAATTGACTTCTTGAAGATATAGTCTCAATAAATACAAGAAAAATTGATATTTCCATTAAAGGATTCTTTCAAATTACAATTTCAAAAAACAATTGTATACTGTCTAGTGTTTAAACTAGAGTCCTTACCACTATTTAAATGTTATTTTATTTAAATAAAGTTTGGGATTGTTATTTAAATATTTTGTGTGATAGTTGTAGTATTTTTCAAATTATTGATGTTGTTAAAAAACGGAAAAGTATACAGACTATATAAAATATATAAAATACATAAGACATGTAAAATACGTAAAATATACAAAATATAAAAAATATAAAAAATATAAAAAAATATAAAAAAATATAAAAAATATACAAATTATACAAAATATACAAAATATACAAAATACATAAAATTCACAAAACATACAAAATAACAAAATACACAAAATATGTATATGTATAAAATAAACAAAATGTATGATTACACAGAATATACAAAATAAGGAATTTCTGTTATGATTCTTCAACGATGAAACGTATTTTTGTTAATTGTGTGATTTTTGTTGAATCTCACTTACTTAGTGAACTTCTACAAAAATATGCATTCACATAAACTTTTCAAGTCTACCAATAAAAATTATAATAATAACTGTTTTCTTAGTACGATACAAAATTTTAAAAGCAACATTCAGCCCACATACGTGCATTTCATGATATTTGACAAAAAAGTGAAGCATTTTAATACTACTCCATAAAATACGTAATAAAAACCCTGAAAATAAAATCTTGATTAATTTACCATAAAGGTGTTTAAAAGAATTGGTAATCTCTGTAGTTAGCATCCTACGCACAGTTGACGTTTTGGTCTTGATTAATTATGACAATATTTGATAATTTGAATACAAAACTCGTTTATACCCATAATACACAATCTGTAGAGCGAAGTATGCGAAAACGTTATAAAGATGTATTGTGTTCTTGTGTTTTCGTTACGTTACGTGCTGTGCAGTTATCACTCTGTTTAAACATATTGCAATGTTTTTTTTTATTCAGAGAATCTTCCGCTTACGAACATTATATCGCTTATGTTACAAAGTAAACAATGTTTGATAGATAATACATTATATTCATTATTTCTAGTCACCGCATTTCAGTTCTTAATCTTCCGATTCGGTAGTCAAATTTTGTAGCGAATTTTCATTTATTCTCAAATTATATGTTGGTGTAAATATTGAAAAGATAATGTACAGCTATATATTTGAGGATTGAGCTATCTGAAGAACTTGAGGAATTTGTGAAAGAAACTTTTTATTTACTAATCGATTGTGAAGCTGATAATATGAAATGATGCTCTAGCTAGCGATATGCAGGATAGGCGGAACGTACGGAAAATACGTTTCCGGGAATGTGGAGCTTAGGAATTTTTTGTTTTGAGAATGTCGAGGTATGGAAATTTTGGATTTTGTGAATTTGAATATTTGGGAATTTAGGAATTTGAGAATTTAGAGATTTGGGAATTTAGGAATTAGAAAATTTGAAAAATTGGAAATTTTTGAATTTTAGGATTTGGGAATTTAGGGACTTGGAAATTTGGAGACTTGAGAATTTGGAAACTTGGAAATTTGGAGACTTGCAGATTAGGTACTTGGAAATTTAGGGATTTGGGGGTTGGAGAATAGGAGGATTCGAATATTTTGTAATTTGGGTATTTGAGAATTTGGGAATACGTGAATTTAAAGATTTGGGAATGTAGGAATACAGGAATTTGAAAATTTGGGAAGTTCGGTATGTGGAAATTTGGAGACTTGAGAAGTTTGAAACGCGAGAATTTGAGAATTTGAGAATTCAAATTCAGTATTTGTAGAGTTAGAAATCGGAAATTTTGAGGTTACTGAAATTTAGAAATTTAGCGATTTGGGAGTATTAGATACCGGGTGAAAATTTGGAATGCTACAAATTTCAGAATGTAAGATTTGCAGATTTAGAAAATTGAGGACCTCGGGGATTTGACAATTTAACAATTTGAGAATCTGGAAACCTAGAATTTTTCGAACTTTGAAATTTGGAAATATAGATATTTGGAAGTATGAGAATATTTTAACTTGAAATTGAATTTTTCAACTTGAATTTTTTAACTTTGGAAATTGAAACTTTTTGGAAATTTTAAGTTTGTGGATTTAGAAAATTTAGGACATTGGAGATTTGAATACTTGAGAATACTTGGTGATATGGAAATTTGGAAATTCTAGACTTTAGGAATATGTGGATTTAAAAACTCAAAATATTTATAACTTCAACATTTGGGATTCTATCAATTTGGAATTTAGAAATTTTTAAACTAGAAAATTTTAGAACTAATGAGTTACATATTTAATTACATAGTTACAATAAATATTTCGCAAAACTAAATTCCTTAAAATTTGAAAACACTAAAAAAATATGGTTCATAGATTGCAGATCAGTATAATATAATAAAATTGTTAGAAATAATAAATATTGGGTTATCCACTGAATTTATATCATAGTCATTTAAAACAACAAATTAAAACATTACACTAAAATATTAATTACCATTTTGTTTAACCCTTTAAAATACAATTTTCTAAGCAGTTGCGTCGTTCACAGCTAGCTAATTATAGCCGCAATAGTAAAACAACTAAAGAAAGTTAAAATATTAAGCATATTTTACCTTCAACGATCCTTGATTATACAGATTATAATTAGAATTGAACCCAAAATTCAATTGCAATGAAAATACGATTCTGGTTTATAACATTCCAATTGTAGTGTGCGTCACGAATGTGACACGATATTATAAGGCAACGCATTAACCAGTTAAGTGTGTTTGACAATTATATCCGTCATGGAGATGTGGCAGAATTTTGTGTCATGACGACTATATCCGTCATGCGTAAAATTTTGTTACAATTTGATATTTAAATTGTAATTTTGGCGAAAACTAAATTATATTCGTAAATTGTAATATGTTAAAATGTTTAGAGATCAATACGAAATAAAATAAACAAATAAAAAGTGTAAATGATTTGAGATGAATTCATAAATTCTTGAGAGCTAACTCATCATCGCTTGATTATCGCGACATACACTGGTGCGCGCTTTGTAAAAAGATCGTCACAGTTAACTGACAGATAATCTATCTTATAATTTGAAATGATTATTCTTAATATAGTGAACAACGTATTATGTCTAAAAATTTCTACGTATCGTGAAATTCTAAAACGATTGGTTATACAACACCATCTATGAATTGAGTTATTCAAGTTATTAGTTACGTGAGGAAGTAAGAATACACAATATACCTTCTGTGAAAATTACAGTTTTTATTCTTGGTAGCATGTCGGTCTAGAAGATAATTAAAGATCTTGATCCTTAATATGCTACCGCACACATATGTATACACAAGATAACACGCGAGTGGTGTTGACTTGATATAACTACTCCACGTGTATCACTTCTTATACAGCGTGTTTCATAATAAAAAAAAAGGAACACAAAATGTGACAATAGAATATTGATGTATAAGAAATTTTTACATTGAATGGCTGCATTATTCTTGTTTATTGTTATTATTACTGTACAAAACGCGTTAAAGTACAACGGAGATCAATGTTTTAAGTATATAAATAGAAATAATTCCACTTTAAGCGTGAAAACATAATTATTGATTACTTTAAGATTGTTCAAATTTCAACAGCTTTGTATGAAATACATTAAAGTGCAATGGAGATTCTTATTTTAAAGCACAGAAATAAAAACAATTATACTTCAAATATAAAAATATAATGATTGAATACTTTATGTTTGTTTAAATTGTAATAGCTTTGTAACACATTAAAGTGCGACGAAGACAATTATTTTAAATGCAGGAATAGAAACAATTGTACTTGAAACCTAAGAACATAATGAATGATTGCGTTATGGTTGTTGAAATTGCAGAAGCTTTGTTAAAATTACATTAAACTACAGCATAGTTTATTACTTTAAATATAGAAATCTATACTTATATAAATTGAAAAGTTTCTGTATGTTTGTCTGTCGTTTATTTACAAATGTTCTGAAGTATAGCCTCAGGCGATAGTGTCAATAGAGCTAACACGTGAACACAGACTGACCATTGATTGCGTTCGAATCAATTTGTATAATTTTATAAATTAATTAATTTCTGTTGCATAAATTTTTAAATAAACTAAATAAACTCATGTAATCACAGAATTATATTCTTTTATAAATTAATTTCATTTATTCTACTGCTTGACCCTAGTAGCAATAATTTTGAAATCTGCAACATTATAACAAACGTTATAACATAAATATAATAATTGCATTATGATTGTCCAAATCGTAGCAGCTTTGTAGAAAACGTATTAAAATACAACAAAGTTTATTATTTTAAGTACAAAGATAGAAATAATTGCAGTTAAAATATAAATTCCTTCGTTTTGTATTTAAAACGCTTTGAAGTAAAATACTAAAAACAAACGTAAAAATGATTGCATTGAAAACTTGACAATATGAGGAACGATTGCACAATGATTAAATTGAAATGGATGTACGTATAAATACAATATGTAATATGTATTTATAGCTGTGTTACAAGCACAAAAGTCAGGATTGTATAGAGTAACAATTGTTCAAAGATTATTATATTTACTTTACTTACTTTAATAAACTTACTTTTAATACTTACTTCAATACTTGTTATGCTTACTTTAATTATTACACTTACAAGGTAATTCAATTGCAGCGTATTTAATTACATTGTAATTCATAATTCAATTCGGATATTCCGTTTAATTAAATTACAGTGAAATTCATAATTGTTGTAACTTATTTTTATTTATTACTAATGAACGACTATTTTACTATATATTACTAAAAATAGGAAAAAATTATTTTTATTGTCATTGAACGTACGTTCTCAAATAATAGAACATAATAATATTTATCGTTTTTGCTTTTAAAAACAGTAAAAAATAAGTTAAATGTTCAAATTAAATGAGACGTCCTATACAACACAAGAAAACGAAACATTTCACGGGTCACTTTCGGGTTTAATTTCTTGTTTGTGGAGATATAATGAACATTTCAAGATTATCGCCTTTTTCAATAGAATTACTTATTCATTTTTACATAATTCAATTTTTTTTAAATATTCTACGTGAAAGTAGTATTGGAGTATAATAATGTTTGTGAGATATTTTGAATTTAAAATTAAGAAATTTCACAGAATAAATTTGAAATATCTTACGAATTGTGGATTTATTAAATATTACATGTAAACACATTTTTGCATAAAATAAATAAAAAGCTGAATAAATAAATTTACAACTTTATTAAGAAGGAATGATAATTTTTGGAAAGTTCTTGTCATCTTTCTGTATCAAGATTTAAATTAAGTCAAGAAGTCTTTTATGACAACTTAATTTTTCATAACAATGTTGTATTATATTGTCAATATTGTGCCTAATGTTTAATTATTACGTTTTATATATTTTGTTTTGCATAACTACAATAGCGGATTCAGTAGTTATGAATAATTTAATTCTAATCGTTGTATTTATTAGGTTTTGAAAAAAGTAATTCCTCTTCTGTATTTTTTGATCGTGAAAATTTTTAAAAAGAACTTTGTAGCATTTTGGCAGTTTTTTGCAATGAACTTTACATTCACATTTACCTTGAACTCTATTCCTCTTAACCGGAGGAAGTAATATGTAAAAATACCTAAACGATGTGTCTGCAATTTCAACAGGTTATTCCCATAAAGAGGTAGACTGCGCGTTCAAGGCGACATTTGCAAATTAAACATCTTTCATATGTGTGTTTCAAAATTTCTTTATTTCAAAATTTATAGTATATCAAATTTCTGAATTTCGAAATTTGAGAACTTCGAAGTTCGAAACGTTGAAAATTTGATATGTTTACATTTAAAAATTTAAAAATTTGTATAATTCTAAATTTCTAAGCTTCGAATTTCCAAGTTTCTAAATTTTCATATTTCCAAATTTCAAGATACTAATTTCCCACGTTTTCACATTTCTATGTTTCCAAATTTCTAAATTCAGAAAATTAGATTTAAGAATTTAGTGATTTAGAAATTTAGAATGTTGAAAATTTAGAAATTTGGGATTTGCAAATATAGGAATTCTGAAGTCTAAGAATTTAAAGATTTAAAAATATAGAAAGTTGATAATATTGCAAATTTGAATATTTGAGAATTTTGTAATTTTTGTAACTTTGTAATTTTATAATTTTTCAAAATTTGTGAATTTGGAAATTCGACAATTGGGGAATTTGAAATTTCAGATCTTAGAGTATCTGAGAGTATAAATTTGATGACTTAAGCATTTAAAAATCTGGAAATTAGAAAATTTGTAATTTTAAAAATTTCTAAATGTCTCGTATAAAGTATATGAGCTATGCTACATAAATACATTTTACGACAGTTACATATTCTTTGTCAAAAACAAAATAAACTATTAATAGTCTTCGTCGACATTGATAAAATCAATCAAAATCTATCCACAAATGTACCGTATACTATCCATGGTCATGGCATGGCTAAAATTAGTGCAATTACATCTTCGATGTACTATTTCCAGTCGATGACTACTTCTAGTATATTTTAGGCTATAAACACAATTAAACATTTATACCAACTCCTGCAAACCGCTGCAAGTAATAGCATCTTTTACATAAATCTCAACGTTTCTCATATAAAGTAAATATGTATAAAAATTAATTCATATTCTCGTCAAATGCCATATATAGTTAATTAATGATACGATATGACGTGTATCAATCGTGTACCGTACATTGATTGCAAAGAGACATAATCTTATCAAACGTTTGCACAATCACGTACGATCATTAAATTAATCGGCAGAATGAAAAAGTACAAAAATAATAGACAATGATGCCACGTAATCCGCACTTAAGCAGGTTTGTCCATTATAACGAAACTAACTGAAGAACGATTAATACATATGTCAGATAAAAGAGATAGTCTCAAACGGTATATCTATTCACCGATTTTACATATATAATACTATTTATATCGATCAGACATTTTCTTGACTTCTTTATTTTGCGTCGGTTTTTGAACTGACATTTGTTTCAGATAATGTTAATGAAGTATGTGCATGTTAGGAAAGCAGTAATATTTTTATTTAACACTAGAACTACCAACCAGTCAAAATGACTGGTTTCAGATTTCTCATTTTATATTACAAAATTTTATTATCGCGATTTTATGGAAATGTCTCATATTTTGTTGAGGGAAAAACTAGTTCTATATGTTCCTTGATGCTTTAGTATTTATTTATTAACCTTTTCATTTTATTTTTCATTCTTCGATAAACGAGCATTTAATGTCGGTAGTTCTAGTGTTAATATTAGGAAAGCAGCGGCTGATGTAAAAATTGATTTGCGTAATTTGTAAGTAACTTAGCCCGGTATTTATTAGCTATTTTACACAATATCTAACACGTGTTGCTATTTTCGTAATTACCTATTTACGTCATTTCAATCTGAGGAAACTGTTATAGCAAACTCCTATTATATTGCAAACTTTATACGGATTTCCAGACTCACATTTTTTCTGTTATGTCGTACTCTTCTCGTTTTTTCTTGAATGCGGTAGTTTCCAATGTTCATGGGTGAAATCGATTATAGGTTGATAGGTTAGTTAATTACACGAGTTAGGTGAGTTGCTGATATATTTTATTCGGCATTGTCTTGTATCTTGTTTTAAATATTACTTCCTTATTGAAGCATTCCTGTTCTTCTGACGTTTTTGTATAGCTTACTAAATAATTTTAAGGCTACCGAGTGGTTGTAGCTAATCCGCAGTTAGGTGTCGAATTGGAGGGAAAGAAATTAGGTTCGTCACTTCTGGTAGATTTCAATTTTAAGGGACGAATTTACAATATGACAGTACAGTAAATGTTAATTATGTCCAGAACAAAGACATGGTGTCCTAAAGCAGTTTTGAGTCTCTTCCGTCATCAGACGTTATATAAAAAGTTTTGGGTTTTTTCCGTCATAAAAGGCTACAGATGCTAAAGATTATTTTGTTTTAAGTTGCTAAAGATTATTTTGTTTCAAATTGTTTGATGTTTAACATAATAATGTAACAATATTTATATATAACATTTATATACATATAAACTTAAAATCATATGCCTAAGTAATACCTTAGACAAGTATTAGGTGATGTGTCTAAATGATATATTTAAATAATGAATATAAAATGATACGTCTAAATGATGTCTTGTATTTTTCTAAATCAAACAATGCAAAAATTTTGTTTACGGTCATAATTTCTAACTTTTACTTTGTCCTATAAGTAAAGGTTTGACCTAGTTAGTACAACATTTTATCAAAGCCATAAACGATCATTTTAATTTCGTACCATAAGTTAGGGTTTGACCTAGTTAGAGCTTTTTATCAAAGCCATAAATCATTTTTTTCATTGCCATGTTACGCATTGTTGAAACGTGAAAAGACAGGTGACAACAACCACTGGATTTGTCAATGTGTTAGTTTAACGATTTGCAAAGCAACCAGATCGAAAATAATCATTTTCTGATTCTCGGAAAAGGTTGCGTTAATTTGGCCATAATTACACAATTCATAGTAGTTTTTTTTTCAGCACGTGTTGAATCAAGTCCTATACAACTCTTTGGTTTCGCGATTATCAATTGAATATGATATTAAGTTCATCACATAGGTTGAGATAATTTTGAACTTGATGCTTGCTTCAAAAACTACGTCAAAGCTATATAACACTATATTCAGGTTTATTATGATTTTTTTTTTATTTATGATTTTACTTCATACGAAAGATACAAAATTGGAACCAAGTAGTATCAAATCTAGACGTGTTGGTAATAAACCTATGAAATGTTACCAAATTCAGATACATATTAAATTATCAGAGTCAGACAGTATCGAGAGTTTTTTTTTGTTTCAAACAGTTACAAGGTGAATGTACTTCTTGATGATCAAGCTTCTATCAGTAAGCAATTATCCATTTCGTTTTATTCAAAATGAAAAACAAAAATTGAAGACATTGAAGATTATTTTATTCTTTTAACTCTTTTATTAAATTATTTCTTATTATTTCTGTTGTTTTATTAAGCTGTTCATTAACAAGGATACTTCCAGATTTTAATAAGATTAATTTTTAAGTAGAGAAGAACGGGAACATTCTTTACATCTGGCTTATTGGCTAATCACCTTTTAAAGAAGAAAAAAATGATATTATAAGAGAGCATGTTTATCGGTCTATCATTTAATCCAAATTTAGGTTCTTCATGATAAGTAGTCAAAGAGTTGACATTTTGTGGCGATTACTGTCATTGTCACTTTCCTAACACATCTGGACGAAAGTAACATTAATTATTTTGTAGAAAATTGAGTAAAAATATTTTTCTTTTCTGTATTATAAGAAGGAATAAAAACAAACACTTAAATAAAAATATATTTTAAGTAACGATAAACACAATATTCGTACATTTAACTCTTTGCACTATGATTTATTTGTCAAGTGCTTCTGACAGAACTAACTAATCACAGCTACACTATTAAAACAGACAAAGAAAGTTGAAATGTTATGTCAATTTGATAGTATGCAATCGTTGAGTATGCAAATTATAATTGGACTTGAACTCCAAATTGAAGGGTATTAAAAATTCGAGTAAAATTGATCACAACTGATGTATAAGTATGTCACGAGTCAAACGCGGCAAAATAGTGCAAGGGGTTAAATAACCAAAAATGGGAGACATAACTAGCTTCGAGTATTTCTTTGGTATTGTGCATGTGGTTAATTCGTCTATTCCTAATTACAGTTATGACGTGCATAATACACCACCCTTGGTACAGTTTTTACAGTCTTTTTCGTCCTTATGATATATTACTTTCATCCCCAACTGTGTTATCCAAAACAGAAGTCATAACCTATTAACTATGTACAATACATTGAAATTAACTATAGAAACTTATAAGTAAGATATTATTTAAGAACTCTCTAATAAGTAATTGATTTAATACAAGTAGTTTAGCTATGAGTAATAACCAGAACGTTGAAATGGTGTTTATTTGAATGATCTGAACTAGCAATTCAGTTTGCGATTTATGTGACTCAATGTCGACAAATAGGACAAAATAGACATTATGCACATACAAATGAAAATTTATGTATTATACATAGACAACATTTGAGTTCAAAATTTTGGTGATTCCATAGGGATATAAAAGTCGAACGGGTTAATAGCGAAAAGCTTCAAAAATATAATAGGTATACATATAATGGTATAATAATGTCTATTTTTCTATAATTTCGTCTTTGTCATGAACGCAACGATGGATCTAAAAAAAATGCACTTTTTCAAAAGAGAATTACATACTTTTTCTTACTTATATCAACTCCTTAGATCGTTCCGCGTAAAAAGGTATTAAACGTACAATAAAGGCAGTATGTTACTTCACGTGATATCTCACATTCTTGATAAGTTAAACGTTTCATAAAAGATACGTATTTGTACACAATGCACTGTAAAGAACACATTAAAAGCAATTACACACAACAAACGTAATAGATATTTTGAAACGCATAATCCAACAGTCTGGTCAGGTTCTGAACTTAATCCGCTTGAGTAATTTCTATGGTTACTCAGAAATAAACTGCACACCCATCCATTTATTCCTGCGAAAGACATGAGAGAACGAATTAACGTTGTTCGTACATAAACAATGACCATATTGATTCTATTACGAAAAACATAATGAAATACTGTGTGAAGTGCGTACCTTGAACATTTTCTTGAATGAACTAACTACGAGACAGAAATGTGAGATCACACGAATTATTGGATTTTGAATATTGCAAATTCATTCTTTACGACAAATATTCTGTGAAACTGATATGAACAAAAAATGCAATTCCATTTAAAAATGCATTTATATTTTTTAAGTGTACTGCGCGAAGAAAACGAAGGCGGAAGAAAATAGATATTATTATACCACTGAACTTTTTCTTTAACACTTTTTATCTGTTATCAGACTCTAGATATAATCTTCGATACGTGACACACCCTGTAAGGAAACAAATAAGTATTATACTTATAAAGTAATCAAACACATTGTGTCTTATAAAGTGTATTATTACTGTACTACCATATTACTTACATAGTAGCAATTTAAATTAAAATGTATATTATTATAAACACTACAGCTACTCTCTAGTAAGTAAGAGTCTCTTACACTTACTTAATTAAGTATACCTTAAAATATAAACAGTATAATTTTGCGAAGAATTCACACTTTTGCCGTCAAAGAATATGCATTACACATACTGTGTATCATCACTTGACTACGATTTGAATTTGTAATTAAATAGATGACTAACAGTACGTTCCGACTTTAATCAAGCAGAAACTATTTTTTTCTTGATATTCACGTAACTGAGAATACGGAGGTTCCAAGAAAAAGGTAATAACATATAGATTAACCCTTAACGCTTTGACAACTGTATATTTCGTAGAATCTGTAATAACTCGTACAATTCCATATTTCTTGTTATACCCAACAGGATATTTATAACAAAATTATCCTCGAAAGCTTTATTTGGCTTTTTAAAATTTGTAAACTGTAATTCGTAACTAGGAAGGAAAAAGAACATATTAATGTAAACCCTGTGTTGAATTTTTATTTCATTATCAATAAATCACTGTCCTGTCGTTAAAAATTGTCGTCGCAGTTTATATTCGAATCGATTTCTGAAGAAATACTTTGGTTACTCAAGTATGGTAAAAAATTCTTGATTTCACTGCAGATAAGTGGTTTGGGCCAAAAAAAGATGTTCGAATTATATAAAGGGAGCAATGAGCTTAAAATCACCGTTGCACACAGAAAACAAGTGAAACTGACGTGAATGCCTTCGGTTGGTTATCATAATACTGCAGGTGTTACACGAAGATAAAACTTCAAAGTGAAATATATGATACGAAACAACTTGTTTGAAAAAGTAGTAGAGAAAAGTCTTTGTGGATATCCTAAAAGCCGAAAATACACGTACTATCAGTAAGTGTTAGGTATCAACCAGGTAGAAAATGATTGTTTGAATAAAATGCTGTGTTGTGAAGGCTGGATGTGAAGTAGTTGTTCGTTTCTTCGTTTGAACATAAAACAAATTTCTCTATAGATTATTTTATTGTTTTACTATGAAATAAAACAATTTCTTATTTTGTATCTGGAAAATGTGTTATCTTGGTTCGATGTTATTTGAAATAATTGTACGTTTATCTGAACATGAAAATGGTTTTTCGTTAAATTATTTTATCACTTAGCTATTTTAATTTTGTTTTGTTTTTGAATAAGTCTTCGTTATAATAATTTCTCAAATACCTTTTAGTTTCTTTTATTTATTTTATATTAACTTTCCAATAATATCAAAAATCTATTAAAATATTATAAATTAATTCAAATAAAATAGTAAGCAATCTTATCGTAAATTCTTAATTTTCTTTTTATTGAAATGACTTAATTAATTTAAGCATGAGAATACTTTAAAAAAACCTTTTAAAAATTGTTTACTTTTTAAAAAATAAAGTTACAGTCACAAAGTAAAGTTGCTTTCTTTATATTATTTTCGAAATCAAATTAAAAAAATTTTAATTTAAATTTAAATAGTTTATGGTGTCAAATTGTTAACTTTTTCAACGCTGCTGCGAAAAATGTATCTTAAAAACGTTAGACGATTATAAACAACAATCACAACTGAATTTCCTAACAGAATTGCGTCGTAGATTAAATTAGAATTAACATATCTCGTTTATTTACGACTTTTATAATGACTAAATCAATAGCAATAAAGTAATAGTATTTGCGCTCATTACAAACAGATTATATTTCATTCATAAGTGGGTACATAGTTTATTCGCATGAACTTTGATCATGAATCTCATAATAGGTATAACGATGTACCTTATTTACTGCTGATAGATTTAACACCTGTTGCGATCGGAGAATTAAATCAAATCGCAATTATTTATCATTTCATTTCGGCAATCCGAGAAATTTTTATCCAAATAATTTATTCAAACGCAAAATAAGTAATTATTTCATTTCGCAGGCAAGCAATGATATAGTCTACAAAATATACATTTCCACGTCCAAATAAACTAACTTGTAATTATTTTAAATAATAAGTATGCAAATGGCGATATTTGAAACAATTGAAAAGTACAGATATAGGTCGTTTGACAAGTTTTAACCAGTTAAGTGTATTTGATGACGATATCCGTCATGGAGATGTGGCAGAATTTTGTGTCATGACGGCATACTGTAAAATTTTGTTACAATTTGATATTTAAATTGTAATTTTGGCAAAAACTAAATTATATTCGTAAGTTGTAATATGTTTAAAATGTTTAGAGCTCAACACGAAATGAAATAAACAAATAGAAAGTATAAATGATTTGAGATGGATTCATAAATTCTTGAGAGCCAACTCGTCATCGCTCGATTATCACGACACACTGGTGCGCGCTTTCCGAAAGATCGAAAAAAACAAACCTTGAAATATTTCTAAAGTGCGTTAGAAATGTTTTTAAATAAGTAATATCCATTGTTCTATAATTAGAATTTAAAAAATTAACAATTTAAAGAAAAAAAAAAAAGAAAAAAGAAATATAAGTTCGGGTGGGATCGAACCCGCGTCAAAAAAAGTATGCAGCGGTTTACGAGTCAGACGCTATAACCGCTCCGCCACCGATGTTCTTGAAAGCCCTTCAAACATTTAAGTATATAAAGAACGTACCATAAAACTAATTAATTAAGTTAATTTTATTGTTGTAATCCATAAATCAATTGTGTGAACGTGAAACCTCTTAAAATTACTTAATGCATCTTTCATCAGAAAATGATATAAAAATTCAAAGCAGAAGTTTGTTTTTCGCGCGAAAAAATCGGTTTTTGATTTTTTTAACTATGGCGCACCTCACCGAAAAATCTGAAAAAATTAGAGAATAATAGTTGTACTAATATCTAACTACCACATTAATATAAAAGTAGTGCTCCGACATCTTCACTAAAAAATCGCATTTTTTCGGATTTTTTTTCAGTTTTTGATTTTTCACGACTACAATTTGCGATCAAAAAATCTGAAAAAATTCTATAATATGCGCTATCTGGACCTCAATGTTCTAGAATTTTTTCAGAATTTTTGTACGAAATTAAATAGACAAGAAGAGCCAAAATCCGGAATTTCGTTTTTTCCCTTTTACTACCCCCACGGATGAGATAGGGGGTTGAAACTTAGTGTGAGATGTTTTTTTTTTTTGATATGCTACCGACTGACGAATTGGGTTTCTAATTCGACTCAAGGGTACATTTGACTACCTTATCCAGCTATACCCTTTCTAAGTATCTTCGAAGGAGAAACACAAATAATTTCTACAGGATCAGTACGCAGAAAAAGAAGAGATAATTTACAGTCATATTAACGTGTAATAATACCTCAATTAACACTTCGCTACGCCCCATATATAGACGAGTCTTGAATTTTCATTCGAATGTATCACCTATATTATGAGCATTAGGTTTACGGAATCCGTAAATGTGACGGATCTTAGATTTCTTTGATTATCAAAATTATTACGAAACTTGATAATTATATTGTATAGTAACAAACTACCTCCAATTTTAATAATTTTCACATATATCATCAAGAACACCTCGTAAATAATATTTGGAAAATTTTGGGGCCTGTTGTTTACTTAGAAGTCATACATGAGAAAAGTATGAATAACAATAATTTTAATAGTGTGCGCAATTTCATCATACCATGATTGAGTGTGTAACTTAACCTAACCTATCCTAAGAAAGGCGGGAATTAGTTTTTCGCTTCGTCTATTTCTACTGCAAGTTCATTACCAGCGATTTTCCCTTGAATCGGTATACATAAAATTACTTGGGTTTAGAAGCTAAACTTGAGATTAGAGTTAAGAAGCAAGAAACTCTTTCAAATTACTTTTTATGTCACAACCGTTAAAATTCTAGGTCTACATAGAAAATGTATATAATCTTTTTTCTAGAATTTTTTAAAAGCTTCATATTCTGCTGGAAACTTCTTTTTCTAAAATCAATAGTTTAAAGAGATATATGGTAAAAACTTCCACATAACTTTTTAGTAAAGAACAACCGTTGCCTAAAAGCTTCACAACATTACTTCAGAATGTCCTCAAAAACATATGTGAAAATTATTAAAATTGGGGCGTGGTTATACTGTATAATTACCAGATGTCATCAAAATAAATGTCACATAAGTTGGTTTACAATTTATCCATTATTTAGTTATTTTTAAAGTTCAATTTCAATTTTGAATCTAAGTGGTCATTAAACATTCATAAGTTTAGGTTCAAAAATTTATCCACTTACCTAATCGGAAATACTTGTATTCATTTGAAACTATGTATAATATCAATAATAAAACATGATAAAAATATATGGTAAGACTTGTTAAAAATAAAATTAAATAAACTTTTGAATAGCACGTTATATATGGAAAAGAGAACATACAGAAAATATATATGAATGACTCGAAGGAAAGAAGTTGAAAATTTTCTGTTTGCAAAAGTACTTAAAGGGTCAAGAACATTATGAAGTTTGGCGAAAAGCAGACGTGTAGAAATCCAAATAGTGGATATAAACCAGTAGGAATACCGAAAATAGTTCTGTGTTATTATACAGACTTTCTCTTGTATCAGAGTCTGAAAACGATAATCGACGGTCAACTCGTGACGGAAAGGCAGTGTAGAATCGTTGTTGCTTGCGGCTAAATTCACAGAGTGTGTGGTGTGGTGTGGTGTGGGTAACGCGGCTCCAATGCCTATCCGTTACTGGTTGTTATCTCGTCACACGCACAGACCCAATCTGTTGTAATCGTTGTCTTTCGTTCTGGCCGTCGTCATCAAACTCATTCTCCTTGATTGTATCGTTGTGTACGAGGCCACTTGATCTTCGCTAGTATCGAGAATTAAAACGCGTTAAATCCACCAAGTGAAAATATTCATTTTCCCAGTTACACTGTGCCGGTGTTTTCCTCCGTTTTTCTCACAGCTCCGTTCTGTTCGGTGTGTTCGAGTGAAAACTGTGCTCTTCGACGAAACGCTTCCTGAAATAACGGTGACATATTGTGTGTGTGCGTTTATGTGTGTTGTGTTCATTCGTACGGCGCGAACATCGAGAAGGAAGTTTCCTATTTTCCATTTGAAATTTTCCGTGGAGTATCCGTGTGTAATTGTACCGAGAGAAAATGAGCCTGGGTAAAACAATCAACGTGGTGAGTGACAAAAACACGTTAATTTTGTTTTTTCCAGTTTGCGCATAGTGGCTGTTGCTGTAATTACATAGATTGCGTTAACTTAGAGGAAAGGAAAATGTAACGTTGAGAGTGAAAATTTTAATCCATGGAAGTGACAAATTACAAACTTTCTGATCTGAATTATAGAAATTGCAGAAACTTCTTCTAGTTTCTGTTTAATTAGCAAGTATATCCTGCTAATCAATGGTGTCACTTGAGTATTGATACACCGTTAAAAATGTAGAATTACAGTGCTGTGTTTATAGTGCTTTAAATGTACTTTAAATAGAAATTATATTAACTAGAAAGTTTATTTCGTTAATACCACAACAAATAAATTTGTAGAGATTGTGAATTTCGAAATATTCATTGGAGTTTAAATTATAAAAATGAAATATTCGTTTCCATTTAAACTATAAAAATTAAATGTTTATCTAATCCTAAATTATTAAATTATAAATTACAGAAATTACAAGATTATTTTACTAATTTATTTTTGATTTCGAAGTGTGTATACGTCTTTATAGTTTTAAAATATTGATAACATAAAGTGTTATTACTGGAACAGTGCAGCAAGTGATAAAGTTAATGAGTTTTCTTTATGACTCTTTTTTACACTAAATTAAAGCACTTTTTTGAGCGATCTGGCGGCATCTGTTATCTTGTGTAAACAGTTTACCAAAATCTTGATAGTACCATTCAATTAATTCTTTTATCATTTTATTCGTGAACATTTTCTGCGTAAATGCTCGTTCGATTAAATGTTCCCTCGTTGTTCAAATACTGCGAGCATCTGGTACAATTTAAAACCTTAATATCGTTAGTTATAAGACCAGATGTATGCTGGATATGCTCTAACCTCACTTTTGATCAAATAAACGTGCTGCAAAAACTATCGATTATTAGCGGATTCGTTATTTAAGACTTGTCAAACTGGTTTTCTAAAATTTCAAGTATTTTATACTGCTTGGTGTTAAAGGAATATAACAGTGTATTGTACGAAGTGAATATAAAATTAGTGACGAGAGGCGAAATTTACTGAAAACGAAAAATTCTAGAACTTCATGAATCCCTCTAGTGACGATTATGGAAAGTATAATGCTTCCGTGAAACATTCAAATGTAGATTCAACATGAAACTTTAACAACATTGCAGGATAGACAACAAATTTGGTCGATGTTTATGACATTCGGCAGTTGTTTTTTTGTAGATTTTTGGATGCAAACTTTGAATCGTATGAAAAATTTGACATGGAAGAACCGACGTTAAATGTGCACGTTTTTGAAATTGTAAACAAGTAGATGATGTATAGACAGTTATGTTCATTTATTTATTTTCAAGGGTTACATTTTGGTAAAAATATTTTAATAATTTCATAAACTTGAAACAAAATATTTGAAACTTTTTCTATCCACACATTGTTCTAATATCAATATATAATTAACAGGAATATTATTATTTATGTAAAATGTCTAATCCTTTGATTAAAACTATGAAAGTTATTAATAAACCAGGGGAATTATTGCAAATGTATATTTTTAAGTTTATTTTTAACTTTGTGGATCTCATATATTTTCCGCAATTTTTTCGTACCATTATGAAATCAAATTAAAAATTTTCTAAAAATATCAGGAATTTATAAAATTCCAAGACTATCAACGAAACATTCGAATAATTATCAACGCAAATCAATTCTGTTTTAAGCAAATTGAAGTTGCAGTAGTATTGTGTAATATTCGGAGATTTAAACTTCTTTTTTCCGATAAATAGCACCGACCTTTATTTAATAATTTGGGAATAACAATTATTGTTTATTAAAATTTAAATCGTAGCTCACTCTTGATTTAATATATTATGATAATTTAATAGTTGCATATTTTGTAAAGTTTAAAAAGATAACAGTTTTGATTATTCAGAAGTTTGGAATTTTACTAGCTTTATGAATTACAAATTTAAATAATTTAATAGTATAATAACTTGATATAAATAGACATAATGTATTCATTTTTTATGACAATTTATACGTACAAAATAAATATACTGATACACGTGTTATTTAAGTAGAGTTTTATGTCTTCTATAATCTCTGTTATGGTTCATAATTGCTATATTAATACAGTTTAAACATCACCAGATAATTTTTAATAACTTTACAATTACATAAAGGTTTTATGTAACATTATTTCGAAAGTCAATTTTTTTGGTTGCATGACACAAAGTAATGCTTGGTATCTTTATTTTCTTTTACTGTTATCACAACTTCCAATTTTCAAAAATTAATAGTATCTTAATCTTTTGATAACTTGCAGGAACATTTAATTAATTTTTTATTTTAAAAATAAAAAGTAGCAGATTTACTTCTGCTATCATTATCGTCAATAGAAATATAACTTTATAGTTATATACCGATTGTTAGATACCTTCAGAAATGAAATTCGTATAAAAGCCTCAGTTGAAAATCTTTAAATCGTTGCTGCAAATAATTAATGACATGACACGATTAACGTATTGAGATATTAATTAATTTAAATAATAACACGCTAAAACGATTGTTTCATTTAAATATATTTAACAATGTGGTCAAAGTGGAACAACAAATATTTTTATTTATATTTCCAAATTATTTGAAATATTATGAGTTAAAATGATATTTTCTGTGGAAAAACACATGATATATTGTAAAGGAGTAAAATTTACTTCTTAAATTTTCATTTTCTAAATAAATGTAAAAGTATAACAGTTTGGTTGTTTTTGGAGTTCTTACTTTTATTATTAAAACATATTTAAATATTTATACTATGTTTATACTAATTATGTTACATAATTTGGGACAGTTTGAACAAATTTAATTAAAAGTTCAATTTTATCAAACAAATATTACTGTTTCTATGTGCCACATTTTCAAAGATAAAATTCCACATATTTTTTTCCGGCAAACTAAATTTAAAATTTTAAACACTGATAATGAGATATATTGTATTTCTCATTTAAAATTTGATATTTAAGTTCATGAAATGAAAGTTCGCAATTTATATTTGTAAATGAAAAATGCTTTTCTTTTTAAATTAATCTTAAGTCTTTTTACTATTTATTATCATGATATTGTTATAATATTTATTATCAACAATTTTTGTGTTCTTTACAAGTATCTTTTGATAATTGTTTTTTGTAATATCAGTAACTGATATTTATTTTATCGTAATTAACAGAAATTTCTGTTAGGTCTTCCATGTATCTGCTGTTACATTTTTCGATGAAATAACGAACCACTAATAAATAACATTGCAATTAAAAAATTATAATAATCCCTATTTAATCTAACATGTAAGATAAATCAGTAGAAAGAACATATCTGAACATGTTTATTTGCAGTAATTAGAAATATTAGCTGTCAAAAATTATATGGTATTGAAAGAATTATAACAGCACTAATTATTTCATGGACGATGAATCTAAAAACTTTAATGTCAACCAAATCGTGTAACTTCGTTTTTAAAAACAAAGGTGCAAATTTCTTCTTTTTAACGGGAGTACGTATCATTTGTTTATGCAAATTGATGCTTTGAAATATTCAGCACAAAAACGTAGTAAACTAAGGTCATAAAATTCAATAATTTACCAATATTTAAAATTTTTGTATAAAATTTCTAAAGAATTATCTTAGGAACCATTGATCTTAATATCATATTTGAATACTCGCTTTTGCAGAATGAATAATTAATTAACATAAAAAATATGTAGTTCCATTTGGTAAAAAGGAAATGTGACCTTTCCTTCGTTTTTATCGTATTTCCTTCGTGCGTTTATTAAAATACTGTAATATTGATAATATATTAATAGCATTACTATGTTTTTGCCACTACGAAACCATAATTTAGGTGAATAAACTATTTACACATTTCCACATATTTACATTTTATTGGATGTTCTCTATTTCGTGATTCACTTGACATATTTCAACAAATGGAAGCTATCAATTATGCAAAATTAAGAGCTACGTTCTAATACATTTGTGACTCACTGTGTACAGGCGCCGATAATATTTACATATCCAGTGTGAATAGTATCATCAATGAATAGAACGATTAAGTTCATGTAAATCAAATATTTTTCGCCACTGTTAGTGACTCACAAGTAATATCTGCTTGTAGCAGTTTTAACAAATTTTACTTGAATGCATCCTGAAGTAATTAAATTTGAAATTATTAATAATTGTTAAAAATAAATAATAATTATAGTTAATTGTTAATAATAGATTCTAGGAATTAATCTTCCAAATGCATTATTTTTACAAAAAGAAAACCTGAATTTCTTGACATTTTAATTTTGAGTTGTGAAACTGAGCATCTGATATTTACTCAAACAATTTTTTGAATAATTTTCGCTATGAAGTTCTTCAAGAATACTTATATATATGTTGGCGTTTAGTTTGTTCTTAAATCGATCAACCACAGATTACATGTCTGGATGTACATTAATAATATTGATAATGTTGATTCATTGTTTATGTATATTAAAAATTCATTACAGATTCATTTATATAACTGTTACAAATTTAAAATAAGATGAATATAATTACATCAAAAGTTATCCCTAAAGAGGCTAATTAACCAATAGTTTTGTCTATAAGAATAAAAAAATATCGTTAAAATTTCGAATAGATATGTATGTACAGTAAATTCTCGTTATATTACCACCGACAGAATTATACAGTTTGAAAATTCTCAAATTTGACAATACATGGCTGGTTATAAATTTCTTTTTATGTATTACAGCTTTCCTATATTCAATATCCTGTGAGGATTTGAAATGTGAAAGTCCCTACAAAAGTGGCAATATAATGAATATCTGTAGTTTCCAAGAGAAATGTTCATAAACTTTCATATGATTTTGTGTTTAACAATTAGACCTCTCCCTGAAATTGCACAGAACAAAAATGTGTAAAATTTATATCGTTGCTGCTAAGCAAAGATCGGTAATAAATAAATTAATTAATCGTGTTCAGATTTAAACATATAAACAAATGCGTTATGTATTAATATGGACATATATTACGCGTTATTTGTCTTAAAAATTGTTTTGTTATTTTTTATTCGTTACAACAAAATTTTATGGTCAATCACACTGTTACGTGTATATCATTAAAAAATAATTTTTCAACATTTTTATTTATCAATATTACAACTAAAATCAGATGCAAGATTTTTACTTCCTTTTTTTCCATACGATTATAAATAATAACTCTCTCTTGTTATTTAAAAATCTTTGTACTATTGTACTTTGTTACAACAATAATTAACCATGTGTCATAATTTTTCAAGTAAAAGAATAAAATTATTTTTACATTGTGACGATACACTAATTGGTTCAATTAGTCTCGACACGGAATTTCATTTAATATTTGTATCGAACGTTGCACAACAGTTAGTCATTACTTGTACACTGCTCAAAAGAAATATGGCATAGGAAAATTTTAGGCAAAAATTGGCCAAATTTGACTGATGATAACTCCGTGGAAAAGCATTGCAAATGTATGGTCTTTTTTTTAAATTAAAGCTTGAGATCTCTACTTTAAGACTCTGTAGTTTGATTTTAGATTTGATGCATCCCTACCACAATAACACCGTAAATGTGAGGTCATGTTTGCAATATTGAAAATTACAAAGTTTGACGAAATGCATGGACTTGCCACATTTTTTGTTGGTGATACTGTTTACAGCAGCATAAAGTCCAAACTTTTATCTTTAATTTCCAGTATGCGAAAAACCGCTACCATTTTTTCCGCAAAGATACAGAACTTTAAAGAAACCCTTGCATTTATGGCATATACCACCGGCATTAGCATTACCCGATATGCACCTCGGAGAGGTTGATGGACAGATTTTGTACATCATATGGCTCTGACAAGAACCTTTTTTTGTGTGTATTTGTGTGTTGTATCGAATTGAATTGCAAAATTCGAGAATGATTCTCAGCGAGGCTTCTCGACGATAATTCATACACACACACAGATACTCACACACAAATTCCCAATTTCCTTTTTCAAGCTTGCAATGCTTTAAAAACTTCTAAATCTTCAAACTCACGAATTCCCACATTTTCAAATTCTCAGATTCTCAGATTCTAAAACTTTTAAATTCTCACAATTTCTATATCCTCCAATTTACAAACCTTGAAATTACCAAACTGTTAAATGTACAAAATTTTGTAAAATAAACGTACCAGTAAATCAGTTTTTAAAAAATATAAAAAAGTAGATTTTTATAAGTTGTGCACTTTTGATGAATGTGAACTTCAGATGTCACGACATTCATCACTTAACTTTTAAAATATTTACATGTGAAGTGAAGCATGCTTACTAATAACGGGCATCTAAATTCACTAATATAATATGCCATTATATTTCTATTTCCATAACGTCTTCATTAAGAGTAGCTGTTCAGGTGAAAACGTTTACACGTCGTGAAAATTTCGCAATTGAAATACATTTTCTCTAATATAAGTGGTCAACTACTGACGAACAAAGAATCAATTACTAAGTTTTTAATTTTTAAGATCTTAGGATTATCTTCATAAGATCTTTTTAAGATCTAATTTTTAAGATTGGTCAACTCTTGAAGCATTTACCGAATTTTTAAACATACTTTTCAAATTTGTATAACAACCTTTTTTAAAAAATGGTGTTACATAATCTGGAAGGCTTACAAAATGTCTCCAAGCATCGGATCTTGTTATTTAATGACAGAGCAAACGGTGACCATTGTCCATGTGGAAGATTTCTCTTAACTTGCCATCTAGTACCATTACCTTAATAATGACATAATTTTAAGACTGTTTTTTGTAATCAATCACATGTTTTATCTTGTCTTATTACATTTATATGTTAGTTATAATACTGAAATTGTCTTCAAATTTCTCTGTTAAAGACTATGAAAACGTTTTCGATTTACAGAGATTCTTACGTGATCTAATATAGAAAGTTTTTCGTTATGTATATTAAATGTTATAGTACATAAGTTTTTACAAAAACATAATTTATTTCATTGCAATTTTAAGGCGAACATTGTGAGGTTGAGAAGCTACTTCGTTAACTAAACATAACTACTACGTAGATATCTAAGCTGCTAACGTGTTGATACAATATTCCCAGTTGTTATATTTTATCTTGTACCACTTAACACTTGCGTAACTATCTATAATATCTTTTGAAATGCTTAACGTGCTGTTCAACATGCGGAAACGATAAACACGGACGAAGCTATTGTCCGCGTTATACAAGATGGCTAACGAAAGCAATGCAAGTCTTATTGACTTAACAGACAACTAATTTGAATATTGTGCAATTTTTAATAAATACATTTTGTTTCCCTTTAACATTTACTTAGAGGACACGTGCTAAATTAATCATCACGTCATATACTTCGGAATATTGATGATATTAATAGTACGGATAATATTGATAATATTGATAATATTGATAATACTGATAATATTGCCATTATTGATAGTATTAATAGTATTGAAAATGTTAACTTTATAATATTAATACTTTTGCATATTCATAATATTAATATAATTGATAATACTGATAATATTGATACAATGGATAGTATTAATAATATTGATAATATTGATCAATCATTATTGATCAATATAATATATTATTGTTACTCATTAACAATTAGTGTAGCATTTGAAAAATGGAAATAGAAAATTCAGTAAATATTAGGTATACAAATGAATAATCCAATTTTTCTGCTTCATTCAAGGTTTATTTTAAAAGTTACTAAATTGAATTGTTCAATCAAAGTAGTCGCCATTTCTTTCTATAACTTTAAGCCATCTTTCTGGTAGCTGATGAATTCCATCTCGGAAGAATGTTACGTCTTTAGACGCGATGAAGTCGTCAAGGCATTTTCGGATCTCGTCCACTGATTGGAAGTGCATATCAGATAAGGCGTGTTGCATCGACCGGAATAGGTGATAATCTGACGGAGCAGTGTCCGGTGAATATGCCGGGTGCTGCAAAACATCCCATCCAAGACTCATTATGACATCTTTTGTATTGGAAGCAATGTGTGGCCTCGCGTTGTCGTGCAACAGTTTCACTGGTCGTTCTCCTTTGCCAGTATACGGTCGTTTTCTTTCCAATGCTTGACTCAAGCAGATTAATTGTCGCTGGTAGCAATCTGCAGTAACTGTTTCACCTGGTTCTAACAACTCATAGTAAAGCACGCCCTTGATATCCCAGCAAATGCATTAATTTTATAACAGCTTAAAATAATTTGGATTATTCATTTGTACACCTAATACTATTTTTTTAAAACTTGCTTTTTGCTTATAAAAAGGGTGTCTAATGTAGAGGTTAGTAACTTTGTATTGCAATATTGTTACAATTATTCGTACTTTCTCTAACGTTGTAACATTTACAACATTTGAAACATTTGTTTATTATTTATGAAACATTTTTGGTCTGGAAATATTTTGTCCATGAATTATCTGCTATAATTTTAACTGCAAATATCTTGAAAAATGAAAAGTTGTTTTTTCCAAAATTTATTCCCAATACTTACAGTAACGTTTTCCAATTCGCGGTTTTTATAAGAAACATTTACAATAATTGAAACATATTTGATCATTTTCTCTATGAATCATGTAGACTAATTTTTATCTGTCAACCTTGTGGAATTATTTTGTCTATAAAGATCTTGATAAATAAAAAATTGCTTTTCTAAAAAATTTATCTCTGGCACTTACAGATCTGTAAAGTTGCATTCTTTGTTTTATCAAAATAGTTCGTCGATAACGCTGATTATTATAGATTGGTTACAGCACACGTACGTGGATTGTTCTTATTTGAGATTGAAATTTGTCTGACACGAGAAATAACTGTTTTTCATGCAATCGTGGTGGAAATCTTATGTCGCTTCATTAAACAATCTGCAGATTACTCTCGAAGTGTCTCGTTTGAATAATTAAATTACTTTTTCTAACGTTCCACTGACTAATCTTGTAAGAGCTCGTAACAAGATAATACATGTAGAAAACAAGCTTATACATTATATGTCGTTCGAAAATCATGAAAATAGAGATTTGATCGAATTCCTAAGGTATATGATCAATTCACGGAAGATATTAAAATAACACTCTTCTATCCTTTCGCGAGTTCACTAAGGTTTTCCTTTTTTATACTTGTGCAAAAACGACCGGATAGTTTCATTAAACTGTTCCTCAGATTCGAATTCGGTCAGTGTTTGATTTTTTTTTATATTTGAACTCATTCAGATATAGAATGACGACCCCACAGAGTTGTTATTTTAACATCTTCCATGAATTGATCATATGCCTTAGGGATTTGATCAAATCCCTATTTATATCATATCCCTGTGATGTACCTATAGATTGTGCATTATAAGTGAACGCTAATTCGAGATCTATTCATGATTTCTTGTACTTGCAATTATCGTAAACGGTTAATCGATTCTCAACCAGAGATACGCGTATCAATAAAAAGAATACATAAATAAAACTGGGAAATGCTTTTTGTTACTGCTTCTTTAAACGTATAGCCTGCTAATTATAGTACTAAAGATGTAGTATAAAAGGAAATTGTATTAAAACTTTACTATAGTAAGGAGTAATAATAAAATTTTAAAAGCTGTAACCACACAATTTATTATCACGATAGTAACAAATTGCTATGTATACATCGTTATCAACGTATTTAGTAATAATTTGCATGACCTAAGACAATTGTCCATACATGACATAATGTTAAGGTGAAGTGGGGTAAGCTCGTAAACGGGGCAAGTGCATATACAGGCTATTTTTATTATAATATGAGTGAAATTTCTCCATTTAGTATAGACTACTTGCATAATGCAGTAAAAAGCATTTTATAGCAGATTTGTTAATAATTCTGCTTCTGCCTCATTGCACATGAAATAAAGTTTTAAAGTACTTTTAACTTTAAATTACACTCTTCCCCATTTTTGGGGGAAGTGCAGAGTAGTTGACGTTTTAGACAATTTCCTATCAAAATCAAAATGTACCAGGAAAACAAAGGTCCTAGTTAATATTAATTAAATAGTAGTAATTGTGCAAAGCGTTCGATATCGATAGCGTTAAGTATTTACATTTAGCAGACTGAAAATACTTACGTTTAAATACCAACTTTTCAAAAACCAGTCTGCACTTACCCCACTTCACCTTATAGACATAGAAGTGAAATTTTGGTACGTGATCTTCATTCGATGGCTAGGGACTGTAGTCGTAAGGATAACTGGGTACCCTACAAAAAAAGGTCTAATGTTCAAAATCAGTTGATGTTACCGTCCAACTTCTGTTTGCTACCTGAGTCAAGAACAAGAACCTTAATATGTCTTCTTGTGCTTCTTTCATTTTGTTATGGGAAACGAATCACCTACGTTTTGGGGAAAACCCATCGACGCGTCTTACGATGCCAAGGTCAGGATAACCAGGTTCCACATGATCCCGTTACCATCCTGGTCACACACACAAAATATTCATATCTAGCTCAGGTTTAGGTTTAGTGACCGAATACTCCGAGTATGATTTTTGGAGCCCCTGGCGAGAAATTGATGCGCTCCAGCGATCCTTGTTTATCATATGTTGTTTTGATCAGGAGAGACAAGGATAGTAAATATTCAGTTTTTGAAAATGTGAAAAATGCGATTTCGCTTTGTCAGAATCCTGAAGCCAAAAAACAACGTTTCGTCATGATTTTATTTTGCAAAATACTCTTTGTAGTTTAATCTAAATTAGTAAAAGTTTGGCATAAATTCTTTTTTTCTATCGAATGACATATCATAATTCGAACTTATTTAAGGTCACTCTTCATCGTCTTAACTGAATACATCATTTAACATTTACTATTTTTAAACATATAGTGATTAGCACGTTAAGTTCAAACTTTATTTCAAAAGATCAGATTTATTATGCCAGTTTGTATTTTACATCAAAGGCGTGAAAATTTATTTTGATAATAGAACAAAATAAAACACAATGTTAACATATTTATTGCTATAAACAATATAAAATATGGTAGCAATAACCTGACACGTAATTCTTTTGTATTACTGTGAGAAAAAAGTAACTCAAACAGATATCAAAATACACAATGTATTACACGCTTATCAATTTCGCCAGCTGAAAAAAAATGAATCAACATTCAATAAGAATATATTCAATTGATAGTTCTTATAAATTTATACTGAAATTGTCAAAATAGATGAATTTTTAAAAAATTAAATTTGAGAGAACTCTAAGTTCTGCCTTTTCGTTATATGTAGGTTTTTAACAAAGTATCCCAATAAAATTCTGTGTTATCAAATAATTCGAAAACTAAAATGACAAAAGTCTGTGTTAACGTTATGTTAATTATTTTGAACAAATGTACAAAACATTCATCATTAACATTAACCAACGTTTTTTATATCATCACGTTCGTTGTTAATATTCAAAATATATACATTTTACTGTACCTGTATTTAGAAAAATAAAAATCGACAGCCTAAATTTTCGTTCGTTTCGCATTTTGCCAGGAAATCATTTTATTGTGCGTTATACCAACCATACTACGTTCTTCCTTGAAAACGATATTTGTTCTAGATTAGATAAAGACCGTCAGAACTTTGATATTAAGTATCTATCATGTCGTTAACCGTCTACACAGGAACTGTACTGATATCAGCTATAACGTGCAATATCCAGATTTATCAATAAACCTCGTATATTTATGCGCTTATGACATAAGGAAGTGTGTAACAGACCTGAACTTCATGGGTGTCTTTTAAAACCTGATAAATCAATTCTGGTCACTCACGAATCATCATAAACACTTGTATGATCATTCAACATTATCTAACTTCCAAATAACACGTAACTGTTATTAACCTTCTACAGCAATAGAGCACTTAATTGTCACTAATTTTTCGCAGTAAAAAAGATATGGTTAGGTTAGGTTATTAACTTTTCACTGAAAGAATACGTAATTGTTAGTTAACTTGTATTGCTATTTAAGTTCTGTGAAATCAAATATTGGATCTATAAGAATATTCATATTTGGAATGAATATTTTGTAATATAATTGGCTACAGTATGGAAATTAGATGCTGCTTAAAATTCAATTCCAGATATTGTTTACAACTTTCACATTTCGTCTTTGCAGTAAAAATATTCTTCAATATTGGTATATCGAAAACTTGAAAGTTTACAAATTTTGGAATTTGGGATTTGAAAGATCAGAAATTCAAAAATTAAAACGTTTGACTCCCAGTTTTTTAATTTCGGAATTTGAAAATTTTGAGATTTAAAATTTATAAATTGAATGTCTTCCAATTTGTGAATTTAAAAATTCTTAGATTTAAAATTAAATAATTAATGATGTAGAAATTTAAGAATTTGAAAAATTAGAAATCCCTGAATTGTAATAATCTTCCGCAGTAAAACAACACGTAGATCTTACCAACTTTTCACAGCAGAAAAGTACACAATTATTATTAAATTTTCACATAAAAAAAATACGTAATTGTTATTAATCTTTCAAAGAAAGAAAAACGCTTAATTATTAAAGATCATTTAACAACCGAAGCATTATCGCTTCAAATTTTGTGAAAATGAAAAGACTGAAGCATTAATAATCTGATAATATTGTTGTTGTTATGATTACATGTAATCTTTAATTTCAGCTTGGGATGACTTTCAGTTTCATCTATACGTTATCCGAAGTTTTAAACTATTTTTAAACTGGTAGTTTCGTGATCATTTGATCATTTTCAGTCGAAGCAGAGTTTCAAACTGTTAGTTGAATTTTCTTATTCTTTTCTATTCTATGTGCAACTAGTAACAAATATTCAACTTCATCTACCTTTCAGTAGAACTATGATTAGCCAAAGATGCATAAAATGTAATTTAGCTTCTTTACCTTAGCAATAAAAAGTAATTAATACGACAGAATGCGATAAAATACGATAAAATTTGACAAACTCCAGCACTAATGTATGATAACAATTTAATCATATGTAATCTATCTTAGCGAACATGTTCTTATAGTTCACATTTTGATAAAAGAAGCTGTAATGAACTTTCATTATATTGCCGTAATTGCGTTTATTCTTATTGGTAGCGCGAAATACTGCTGATATAAAAATTGTTTAATTTATTTTGCAAATTATGCGAGTTTTTTAGTTCTTTTGAATTAAATTTATTTTGAAAATTTTCAAAAATATGTACGGAATTGTTTTACAAAAATAATTTGAAATTCTACTAATTATTTGAAATTGACCGATTTCGGAATATTATGAAAGTTTGAAAATCAGTGATTATATTTAATTAATTGATTATATGTGTTATTGTGCTTTTTTGACTTGATGAATAATCTACGTAAATTATGTAGAATAATATTTAATAATTAGAAAGATTAATGAAGTTTATTAGCAAAGTATGATTAGTTATAATTAATTAAATGCAACACAAATGGAACTTCACGAATTACAAATTTCTCATGTCTTTATCTCACAATCTCTCACGAAGCAATGCCCTCTTTTCTTTGCTCCCAAAAGATTCGATCACGCTAAAAAGACAATCTTACAATCTTCTAGCAACCTTCATTACATGCAAACTTCAATCATACCATACGCAAGCTTCATTCATATTATGCACCCATGTCGATCATACAATTACATAGTACATACACACACACATACCACAATTATATATCTGTACTTATTCTTTCTTCTTCAGTGGTTGTTTGCAAATTACTATATTCATATCACCACTCGTAGTATAATGAATTTATGAATATGTAGATATTTTAGGTTTGTTTTAATTTTAGGTTAGGTTGACTCTGAATATTCATACATTTGTAAGGAATTAAAGTCTGCTAAATATACAAAATCATATTGTCTATAAATTGCGAATCTCGTAAACTATCTAATTTGTTCAACCGCAGATGCAGATACATTAGAAAGACAAGAAACGGTCGCCATAATTCCTGCCAATTAGCGTTTAATTAAAAAAGACCATTAAGTTTTGTTGTTCATTGCTTTTTTTTGTCAGAATTCATATTCTTGTGTAAACGTTATACTTATACTACCAACAGATACATTTTCTTGTACATTAGTTAATGTATATGTATACTTAAAAATGTTTTAAATCATTTTTAAGCAAATTTTGAAGTAGAATTTTAAGTAATATTT
Organism: Megachile rotundata; assembly: GCF_050947335.1. NCBI lineage: Eukaryota > Metazoa > Arthropoda > Insecta > Hymenoptera > Megachilidae > Megachile > Megachile rotundata. The sequence continues at coordinate 4,374,335 of NC_134991.1, read as the reverse complement.
TAAAATTTTCAAGTAAAATGTTTGAGTTTTAAACTAAAATTTTTAAGTAAGATTTTGTACTAAAAGCAGATCATTGGTTTTTATTCAATAGAATTAAAATTAGATGAATTTTTCTGGTATTATCAAATAACAATTTTATTTTACATCCTTTTGATGTTAATTTTAGATTCGTTCAATTTCGAATTTAAGTAAATTGTAGTTTTGCAAATTTTTCATTTAAAACTAAATTGCAACGAACAATCAATTTTCTACCAATTTGTAAATAGAATTCTTGTGAAAGCATATATGAAATTTACTGTATGAATTATATTATTTTAATAATTTTATATTTTGTTCATATTTTGTTATTTATGACAACTGAAATTTTAGAAAAGAACATAAATGATTAAATCTGAAATATCTTTCTAAAAGAGACCCAAAAACACCATCAAAATGTTAAATAAATATTTAGTTCAAAATTTCGCTATTTCTTTTCCGATTTACTGTTTTCATAGTTAAATATTAGATTCTCAAAACTAGTTTTTCATTTCACAAATATTTACTTCACGTGAACATATAAAAGACATTTACTTATAATAAGATCTGATTAATTTCTTTTTAATCATTTCTGAAGTACTGCATGCATAACATTTGTATATAAATTTTATAATTTATATTTGCAGAAATCTCTAAGCTGCAGAGCTCTGAACTCATACATTTCTTAAATTATTTTATTTATTTTTTCTTATTTTATTTATTTTCTTAAAATGTTTCGGCGGTTCGTTATAATCGTTTAAAAGTAGTTTATAAAAATTATTGTTAAAAAACTACAGCATTTTTTATGTAAATCTTTATTGGATTATGAACTGTTGGTACACTTTGGAAATTCGACTTTACCAAAGTAAGATAAAGGAATTTATTCGTTGCGATTTTTGGTAAGATGCCTCTCTTGGTCTTTAGTATTCGCGTGGTTCCAATAGATGGCGATAAAGTGTACAAGATATTGTAGATTCCTATATTAACAGGATCTCGTAAACTGAAATATCAACAAATTATAAAATATTAACCTTTAAAGTATCAATTTTTATAAAATAAAAGTTGTTATTAACACTCGAATTTATGTTCTGAGAGATACATGCAATAACTCGAAACTGGATTAACATAAAATGTAATAGTAGTGCAAGCATCGCTAAAACGAGTTCTTTAATTTACACGCAATGTATGGGTTTCGAACATATTAAAAATTTGAATGACTGTGTCTACAAAATCGAAAGTAACTCATAGTTATTGTATTCATAGTCTTTATAAAATAATATGAACATTGCTTTTAATATAAAAGGTAAATTGTAAGCATATTCGTGCTCTCGTACTTTGTTATAAAATAACAAATGCGACGATGTATTGTTCAAACTGAACAAAATTGAAGTTAAAAATATTTTATTCATTATTTCAAAATATGTTCATTTATTAAAATGTTGGGTAAAGTACTTACAGATTTTACTAACAATAAGTTACTGAATACATAGGTACATGAATATTTTTATTTCTAAATATGAAATATAAGTTTATGATCATTTATTCCAATAAAGAAAAAACTGTAATTAACAATAAAATAACAAGAAAGTACCACTTTTAATTTATATAATTTCAAGAAATTACAATGATCAGTATACAGGGTGTTACCTGTAACGCTACTTACGATTTTTCTCCCACTTGCAATCACCCTACGAAAAAATGTTTAAAACAATATTTGCAAGGTATAAAGTGCACAATAGATATTAGTAAAGCAAATTTTGAAAACCGTTTGTTCTCTTGACAAAGTCAAGGTCACCTTGGGTTTTTTAAATAGGAACATACATTTTTTTTTATTCATAGCTTTAGAGGACGTCGAGACGAATTCGAAACATATATTACATTATATTTTTATTAACATATTACTCGATTTACAGAAGTGAAAAAGTGAAGTAAAAGACTGGAATATTATGTGATGGAAGGCGACATATGTTACATTTTGAACATGTAATTAAATAAAGTGTATTTTTCTTATATTCTAGTCGCGTGTTTACATTCAGTGATCTCTTTGGAACCAAATAATGGTTACCCTACCAAAGTCAAAAGCTAAGTACTTTACATTTTTCCACTTCTGTAAATCGAGTAATATGTTAATAGAAATATAATGTAATATACGTTTCGAATTCGTCTCGATGTCCTCTAAAGCTATGAATAAAAAAAAATGTATGTTCCTATTTAAGAAACCCAAGGTGACCTTGACTTTGTCAAGAGAACAAACTGTTTTCAAAATTTGCTTTACTAATATCTATTGTGCACTTCATACCCTGCAAATTTTATTCTAAACTTTTTTTCGTAAGGTGGCTGCAAGTGGGAGAAAAATCGTGAGTAGCGTTACAGATAACACCCTGTATGTAGATGGTAATATCACCAAAATATAATTTTCATCATTCTTTTTTGTAGATACTTATGCTCCGCTAGAAATTCATTTACTCAAAGTCTAACTAATTAACATTCAATGGTTAACATATTGTGTAAAGATTCTTAGGCGTTAATTAAGCCTACATATGTTCGATAAACTAAATACCTTTAATTATAGATAAGCTAAATAATTTTAATTTTAGAATTGTCTAAAATCATTCCAAACTCCAAAAATGAGTACTTTTGATCGATCATATTTTTATAGAAATTGGACAATATTAATTATATAGTACAAATTTTATATAAATTATGTAATGTAAATTTAATATAAGTTATACAATATTAATTAAAGTAATACAAATTATATAGTACAAAAATATAAATTTATATTATATAATTATCTAAAATATCAGTTTTTATATACACAGATATAAATTCTGTAACATAAATAATATAAATTCATCAAAATAATGTTTGAATTAACTCCTTAGTGTACAACATTAAGTCATCTTCACAACGCACATTACACTTCAAACATAACAAACTTAACCTCTTGTCGTATAATTTATTTGTGAAATGCGTCAGTCAAAACTAACTATTCATAGCTATAATGTTTAAACAAACAATAAAAATTAAAATGTTGTGAGTATTTTATATTCAGCGATCCTTGATAATGCAAATTATAGTTGGACTTAAATTTTAAGTTGAAGAGTACTAAAAATTTGAATGAGATTTGTTATGTTTGAGCTGTGAGTGCGTCACGAGACTCGACAAAGGACGACAAGGGGTTAAATCGTGTTTGTACAACGATCGAGTTTCAAGTTCAATACCAATTATAACTTGTTCAATTAAACATCACTAAATCCAGCAGATACCTTCATTATTTATCTTAACATTGCGGTAATAATTAGTTAGCTCTGACTGTCGAAAAAAACCATAAGTTAATAATAAGGTCTGGGGATCGAATTTTATGATTTTGGGGACTTTTGGAATCTATAGCAGAATATTAATATGCTCCGGCAGTCCTTCCTAATCTTACGTTGTTTTGGTCAAGAGTGACAAGGAAAGTAGATGTCAGATTTCCAAAAATGTGAAAAATGCAATTTCGCTTTGCCAGAATTCTAAAGCCAGGAAGCAATATTTCGATATGATTTCTCTTGCAAAATATTCTCTATGCACTAATCGGTACTCGATTCTGGAAAAATGAGTGTGAAAAATTTTTCCTATAAAAACCTGCATGTTTCCTTCTTATGAAATTTTAAGGTTAAAAATCAGGTTCTGTGTCTAGATTACTGTACAAAGAATATTTTGCAAAAGAAATTCTAACATTGCTTCTTGACTTCAGGATCCTAGTAAAAAGAAATCACACTTTGCACATTTCTGGAAATCAATTATCCTTGTATCTACTAATCAAAACAAGGATCGCCGAAGCATATCAATTTTCCGCCAGAGGCCTCAAAAATCCCCAAAAATGATACTCGAAATATTCAGTAACCTTGACCCTTAAGAGGTTAAAGTCCATCAGTGCACTCTACACAACATGTCACCAATTTTCGTATTACCTGTATAGCTTCGTAAAAACCACGATTGAAGTTACACAAATAATCAGTATCGTACCTTAGCTCAGACGGCTTCAGTTTGACAAATTATGATAGCTTGAAGATAACAGGTAAGATAAACGCCTCGGTTGTAGTAAAGGTGGTCTCGCATCAGATTGTTGTCAGTATGTCGAGCCTGGTTCTTCCGAATGATTCAAAACTGTTCTTTGCCGGAACACGTATCTATACATCATCTTTAGTCGTTCAAGATATATCTTATTTGTATTGGTCCTGTTTTCCACCTGTTCTGACAGTTTTAAATACACCAGTAACGAAGTATCAGCATCCTCTTTCTGATACGCGCGTTACAAACAGATTTATCAAACTAAATTCATACCGGATAGATGTGTACATTTATGCAATATTTACGCAAATCAATTTGCAAAATATTCATGCGAGGTTATTTTATATTTTTTATATTTTGGCAAGCTAGTCTATTTTTCTGAAGTTCTGTTTTTACATTAGGATATACTATCCTATTATTTAATATTATACTTTCAAATATAATTTGAAATATTTTACGTAATTAATTCTTATTTAAAATTGATGAACATTTATTTATCACAAATCAAAGTAATTGAAGACTAACAAGACTGCGAAATTATTTTGAACCACAATGAAAATGCAGTGTGTATAGTTTAAAAAATGAATTGTTTATTAAACGATACATTTAATTTATAGAAACATTTACACGAAGTTTTTGCAGTCATTTTTGAGCTTCAAATATAGTATGTGCCAATTTTAAAAAGTGCCATTTTGCAATATTTTTATGTCATCAAATAATGGAATTCGTTACTCAATGCGCAACAAGTTAATAATTTGAGAAACGTTAGAATATAAAATGTTGTGGTGCAGAATGGTTGTAAATATGTTAACAAATTTTCTTATTCATTAATCACGTTTAATAGCAATCGAAGAAACGATAGCCGCGGTGTTAATATTTTTTAAACGGAACATTCATGAAACGAATTGTGAATGCGATTAGTGAATACTTGTTTGTGTGTCACATCGTACAATTAATGTTTCTCTCTTTTCTCAAGATGTAGCTAAAGATTAGAATCAACTGAAAAATGATAGTTATGACGGACCACCTTTGACGGCTTATGAAGAATTTTTCTAAGATTACCATAAACACTTTTACCATCCTTTATCGTGAACAAAGTAGGTAGAATACTTTTGCGTCCCTTCTTTAGGAGAAATATTACGGCAGTGACTAATGATAGTTTGGAAGAAAGACTACGGGAAAGCACAAGAGAGAAAGTCAGGAGTGTATCGTGTTATTCTGACTGGGTACCCGTTTAATATTTTGCAAATATCGTTAATGTCATAATAATCAACTTCACCTTTACCACATCAAATATTTTATCAGATAGTACATTGCACAAAAAACCCTTTCGTTTTTATTCATTTAAGCTTTCGGCTGAAATTATCGCCAACATTCTTTAAAGAGTAATTTGTATACAACAAATTATATAAAGAAAATTTGGCAAAATAACCAATTACTCAAAAGCTAGAAATCAACTAGTATCAACTAGTCAAACTTACTGATTTCAAATTTCACATTTTGTTATGCTTTTGTCGAAATGTCATTTTTTTAAATATTTTTCTTTCAAACATTTAATTTATATTTATAGAACATAGTTTGCAAATTGCGATATATTAAAACATGATAAAATGAGGTTTTTAAAAACAGTTTTAAACTATCGAGTCAGGCTCGATCTTGTAATGTATAGGGTGTTTTAAGAAGCTTCGAAATTGTTAACAATATCGAAAAATATTTTAAGTGAAAATTGACCTTTTCATTTTCACACATTAATCGTCGTTAATCCTAATTTTTAATCGTGATTCTAATGGTAAACACACAAGTAGAGTACATACGCGTTCAAATTTTTCAAAATCCAAATAAACCTTTCTTAACAAATTTATTTTCGTCTTTACAGAAGCTTATGTTCCATAGCATGATTTATGCTTTTCAACACATATACATTGAAGACAAAGTGGGTAGACACCTGTCTGTCTGTCTAACAACACATGTGTTTTCATCTCATTATTAATCCACGATCATTTGCGCTATTCTTCGTAACGTCAGCACTTGCAGACTGCTACGATCTTCCCAGATGACCAGTTTAAATTACTTCACATCTGATAATTATACATATATATATGTGTAAGTATATATGTCATTATTTATAATTATGTAAGGAACTAATGTGCAGAAGTTGATTCGCAAAATACAAATCTTAAGAATAAAAGAATTGAATACTTTTGTCTTGTAGAATATCTTGGCTGAAGTTTTCTTGAAATAGGTCTTTATAAATTTTAAGAATTTGAATTATTCGGATTTTAGTGTATTCAATAGCTCATATCGGCTGTATCATTATAGTAATTAATTCAAAATTATGCCAAGAGAAAAGTTTTTTATGCTATATGAAAAATAACATCTTATGCTGCTAATTCTTTGCACCTCATTAATACAACTACGTTTCATTGTATTTATAATCTACTTTACCTATGCTCGTAATGGAGTATGCTCATAATAAATAACTATATTCTGTAATACAAGTTGGTTACACTGTGGGGATTAAAATGATACTTAGACATTGTATTTTTGAATCGAGTCGATTGATACTGGTTTATCGAAATCTTCAAAATTCCCATACTTTGAAAATTGGAAGCTTGAGAATTAAGAAATTTTTAAATTCCGCAATTCTAATTGGGAAATTTGGTAGGTAATAATAAGAAAATAAATACTTTCTGAGTAATAACACTACTCCAATAAAACCCTAATTCATATTTATAGATACTTTATACTTATAGAAATAAATCCCATGAGAAATGATAATAAAAGAAGGATTTCAGAGTCAGGACGAAGTCATTCGACGAAGACAATTAGAACCAAAATGATGAAACGAAATTCCGGAAAAGAGTAACTGATCGACTGAAATATTACCCGTTTAATTGACACAATTAATTTGTGAATTAATTACAATTAATTTTGAATGAAAGGCATGTCCATGTGGGTATAATAAAATCTTCATTTCTTAGCCCCCACTTTAAACACTATTCAACACTATTCAACACCAAATATAAACAGTTTGTCTACCGGTACCAATATTTTCAAAATTGAAATTCATTCCCCTAAATATTTGGCAGTAACAAAAAATGGACTTGTTCCACTTTCAGAATAAACGTTCTGCAGCTGCTGTTGAGTCTCGTAAAAAAAATACTTCGAGTGCAAAGAGTTAACAGCTTGAAGGATGTTCGCCATATACAGTTGAAAAGCTGCCACTTTATATATGCTTACATACCATCCATAGTTACAATGTGTCACATTATTCCGAGAGATCGGCACGATGTCCATCCGTGGGCTACACGCAATGAAATGATGGTCCTTTCTTATCGTAGAATAGATAGGAGGCGTAACAAGGAGGTTCCGAACAGGCAGTTGACAAATGAAGAAGACGGCGTCCCTTTGAATTTCACCGGCTACAGGGAACTGTAAACGCATCCGGCACAAATCAACCGAGTATCATGGCAACGGTGAATACATTGCCAAGCTTTCGGGTTTATGGTGTCGATTAAAAAAATGTTAACGAGCCGGATATGGTTGACGGCAGGAAGGTTAAGAATCACGAATCTACCCAGAAGAGTTCGATAGGTCGGCAGTTTGTAGGAATCAAATGGACGGACGATTGACGGAAAAAGACACCGACATAACTGATAATATCTCCTTTATAACGCTTGCATTATGCTACACCAATGTAACGCCATTTATTATAATGCCATCTTCCTTCTCGTCACCATAATTACACCGTAATCAAGATTCTCTTAATGAGCCAGAATTTGTCGCGTACTCGATCATTGCGCTTTTTGTGTCTTTAATGAAATGTTAACAGTTTATTTATAATGTATCCTTAATCAGATAGGTAGTTGATGAAGTATATAAGGATTTTGTTCATTCAAGTATTTTTAGTAGTTTAATGATGAGAAGAGGTTCTTAAAGCGAATTATGGTATACTGGTGAGTGTCTACTGATTATACTTGAAACGAGTGTTAAAATATAGAAAATTTTTGAGGTGTGAAATTGTATTTTTTATTCAACCTCTCCTTCCTTCCTTTTATAATTACAAAGAAATATTTCAACATCGTTTAATATTATTAGATTCATGAAAATTTGTTTGTTATAAATCTGAAATGATTTAATTTAAAGGTTTTAGAAAGTTAGACCTTTAGGATCAGAGATCAGTAATTAAAATAAGATTTGATAATTTGAAATCTCAATCTCCTCATGAATCTCAATCTGAATCTTGTCACACAACGAATACACATGTGCCCTCTTCGGTGGGCACTTTATCTCCTCGTCACTATCATATCATATACTAACTTAACTTTTTAAATTTATTTCCACCAACTCATCATTGAGACACGATTGTAAACTATCAAATATAGCACACTAAATACTATAGCACAATATTTCTCCTGCAAACTTTTTGGAATCTACTTCAAAAGTTCCCACCGAAAATAGAGAAAATTGTCAATGCTCAGTTTCCCCCAGAGATCTAGTCAATCTTGTCTAATTCCTTTATCAGACGCATAACAGAAGCCAAGAAAATAGGTACGAAATTGAACGGGGCAGGCTTCGATGAATCAAACGATTTCCGTTGTGCCTCCGTACGAAATGCCTCTGGAAATATTTTGACGTCGAGCAAGATCCCCGTGTGATCGATGCTCGTTCCCTAGAGATTACATCGTGAATTGCAGTTTCTTCTCTCGTCGGACGTATACTGCATAGACTATAGTTCTACGTTTTGATTCTCACAGAAGCGTGGTTCGTCATGAATCAAAGCGCCGCCAACATCTGTTGATTTCTGCTGTTTCTCGGATATTCCGCGAATATTCGCGATCGCCGCCGCCGATAAACACGCGACCAGTTTCGTTGCTGTTTTCTGCATTTCGTGTTGAAATTATACAAAATTCCCCTCACGTTCATCACTTTTACTATTCACTACTTTTTATACTGTTGACACGGTTTTTTTAACTAGTTTTAACACTGTTTTTTTTTTTTTTAACACTGTTTTAACACTTTTCTTATTAAGCAGCTTTGACACAGTCTACACTTTTTCTTTTAACTAGTCTTAACATCGTTAATACTTTTTCTTTTAACCAGTTTTATCACTGTTAACGCTTTTACTATTACTAGTTTTGACACTGCTAATACTTTCATTTTTTAACCGACTTCGAAAAAGGAGGAGGTTACTCAATTCGATCAGTATATTTTTTTTTTATTTTTTTTTTTTTTTTTTTTTATTAAATAGTTTTAGCATTGGATTTTACGGACGTTCGATAGCCACTTTCAAAGTTGAGATATCTGTATAGGGTTTGTAGGAATCTTAAAAAAATTCATTAAAAGATATTAAAAGTTAAGATAAGGAAGAATGCAGTTTTTCAGTTTTTCGCCGAAATGGTTCAAAAAAGTCAGTTTTTGATTTTTTCTAAAGCGCACCAAAAAATATTAAAAAACTAGGCAATTATATTATTATTATAAAAAGAAGAAAGTCATTCTTAAATTTCGATACGAAATCAGTCATTTCTGATTTCTCAGTCATTTCCCAGTATTTTCTATTTTTTGCACCTAGGATTTCCAACGAAAAAATCTTAAAGACTTTTCTGATATGCCTTGTTATATCTACAGTGTCCTTAAATTTTTTTCAGAATTTTTGTACCTAATTTTTTTACAAAATTTCCCTATTTTCATAATTAGAGAAAATAGGGTGAAACTCGATAATTCGGATTTCGCTTGTAATTACCCTCCTAGTTAAAATTAGGGTAGAAACTACAAGGTGTCTGCACCTAAGTGTGACAGCGCGATATTTCATCTATTGATGACACAAAAAAATGTTTATATGGAAATTGCAGAATAAAAGCGGCTCTATATTTTGGCGTAAACTAAATTTTTTTAATGTTATTAATGTAAAAAATGTAGGTATACGATGTTGATTTTTGATAAGTCATCGATCGATATATTACAAGGTGAAATTAATTCAAGGGCACTTTTGATCACTATATCTGCCACACCCTTTGAAATACATCTGAAATTGGGCCAAAGTTTTTATTCGCGTATCAATTTGTTCAGGCCATATTCCTTACCATAGGGTTGTGACCAATATATTGCTTAATAACAACATGAAAACAGAATATTGTGGAATGAATAATAATTACGGCGTGACACGTGTTTCATTTCGATATTGATTGACGTAATTTTGCCGGCAATTTACATAAGCTGTCACTTTTGACTAATAGATACATTTTGAATTTTTATAAATGTAGTTTCTTAACCCGTTAACGTTCAAACGGATAATTTTTTGAAGACTTCCGCTCAAAGAGTTTGAGATGTTTTATCCCCTCAAAGAGTGCAACACACAATTTTTTTTACTTGAAATTTTTTTTTTTTATCTTAAAATTACAGTTCACTTTTTTTTGAAAAATTAATTCCAAGATTTTTATAAATAATGTTCACAAGAAAAGCGTAAATTTACTCTGACAAATTTTTTTCAATGTTGAACCTGGAGAAGAGAATTTATCCATCGATCCTAAACTTTAAAATGTACGTGTGAGCTTTCCGAAATTCAAGATGGCGGCTAAAAGCTGAAGATTTTATGCTATTTTTGATCATTTTTATAGAAACAGTATTTTTGAATGAATTTTTGAACAAGTTTGTATTTAGGACTTTTCCATAATCATAAAATATGGTTAACCATATTAGATCCGGCATCTTGAATTCGGAAAATTCGTGCATTCAAATTTCACAATAAGGTATTTACCGGACACCCGAATTCCTAAACTTACTAATTTACAAATTTCTGAGTTCGCAAGTTATCAAGTCATTAAGTTCTCAAATTTGTAAACTTGCAAATTCTCAAATACCAAAATTCTCGAATCTACAAATTCCTAACTTCCAAATTCCAAAATTCCAAATTTGCGGATTCTCAAATATCTAAATTTTTAAATTTTTAAATTTTTAAATTCGGAAATTTCCAAATTTCCAAATTTGTAATTTTCAAAGTAAACAATCCCCTATTTACCAAACATGTAAATCTCTAAATTGACCAATTTCGAAATTTCTAAGTTTCCAAGTTACTAAATCCCCAAATTCTAAAACTCCAGGTCCAAAATATCTGACTTTCCAAATTCACAAACCCAAAAATTCCAGTACAATATTGCCACTATTAAATCACTACTAATACATACTGATATTCCCGCTATATCGACATCTATTGAATGAATGCTTGAACATGTAATTTGTAACTCCAAATCAATTTCCATAATTTACTGATTTATTTCATCGTTTTATTTTTAATCGGAAATAAAGTGTTCATTAAACGCCAGTTATGCCAGTATGTTAATGTAATTGCACTAGTGAGTCGACAAACCAGGTGCCTCACGTGAATTTGAATGTGCTTTTAAAATTTAAAGTACCTGCTGTAAACATGTAGGTACAACAAGAATGAGATGTAGAGATTTAAAAATCGCCACAAACGATTACACGTATCTAAAACCATTGAAAACGATACGAAATGCAATTATTATTAATTTCACGACGGCTCATGTCAATGATGAGTAAGTATTGGCGTGAACGATGTGTTGTAGAGCTTCTAACGTCATTCAGTTGATTATGTGTCAAACATTATCGGAAACGGTACCAAAAGACGATTTTTTATCGATTCGAAATCAATACAGCAAATGAAGGGTGTCTTATGCTCAACATTTCAAGTTAAAAGACCCAAAATTGTTACCTATACCGTGGTGCAAACAAACAAACGAACAAATTCAGAGCGAGTTATCTCAAGAGCATCACTATGTCCCACATGAACTTTCGTCTACTTATTATTTAAGTGAACGGTAATTTGTACATAATGCTACTACGTGAACCGGCATTCGGAAATAATTGGATGTGAATATTAAAAATACTATCGGTTTCGTCAAAATGAGGTATTTAACACTATTTCGTGTATACGACAATAGTGTATACCTTTTTCGACAAAAAAGTATCTTTTGACACCTTTTTGTTTGGATGCAAATAATTGTCAAAACTGTTCGGTATTCCAAATTGTCAGTTAAATGTAGATAATTTGAGAAATATATTTATTGGTACCTTGATGTGTTTTTATAAGAGATTATTTAATCAGGTTGTAAATTCAAGCTTAATTCATCCATCTACAAAATATAAATATAGCAATGTACACTAAAATGCAACATGGCGGGAAATAAGCGAATATCAAAGTTATGCTGCAAGTCCTATATTTTGCATTACAATTGAAATCGGAGTACTCTAATCTGATTATAATTGATATGATGCTATAAAATGATGTTGGTTTTTATATGCGAAATTGTTTAAACTTAGACATTGTCACGAAATCTGCAAATTGTGAAAAGACATCTCATGGTAGAAATAAGTATACCATATCATAAGTATACCATAAGAATATTTTAGATCTAGGATAAGCTTGAAGAAAATGATATCGCCGAATTAATTTAACTATTTTATGAGAAGTCAAAAAATTAATTGCGGAGAAATGATTCAATTTAGAGAATAATTTTAATTTAAAATTTGAAACGTGTCTTCACCTCTTGGTAGAAACAGTATTAAACACTTATTTCCTTATGTTAATGTATTATAATTGCATAAACTTTCGTCTATTAAAATCTATGTGATCGATAATACCTACATAATGCAATTATATGAACTTTCAATATTCGAAAACATTTGTATATGAATATTAAACATACTGTTGCCACAATCGTTTTCGTCAAAATTAGGTATTTAAATTGGCCATGTACAACGGGTTGTTACTAGAAAGGCAACCATGCGTTGCACGGATCGAGTCAGTTCAATTAATTAACACTTTCAAAAGTATATTCTTTTTTCTTCTGGGGAAGAGTGATTAGTTCGGCTAGTCTGACAGTCCAGAAGTTTATTTGCACTAATGGCGGCCATAACGGAACCAAGGCGTCCATCGTGAAATCGTTGGACGCGAGACCGGTTTTCTTCCGCTCGTAATTACAAGCTTCGAACCAATCGGCCGGTATCTAAGAAAAAATTCTTCTGGATCTTTAGATCTCGTCGATTTAATCAGAGACGACATTTTTACGACGTTTCACGAGAGTTTTATACCTTACGGGACGTTCATTATCGACTATCGATAAGCGTTAGAATCGACAGCGAAAAAGTTATGCAGAAAAAATATCATTTATTCTGTGCTGTGTATCTATAATGAGTACGTTCGACTAATTTCAAGATCGCTCAGAATCGGGTAAGAATTTCACGAATGATTGATTACGTAGAAGAAAGTTAATTTGTTTATATGCACATAAAGAAATTAAAACGATGAATTGCAACTAGTGAATTATTCATATTATTATCTTACATACATATATTTATGTCATAGAACCTTAATTCGTATTTACTAGTCATTGCGTTTGCTAATTTGATAAGTAGGTAAATGTGCTTACAAGCAATAAAATTTGAATCTTTATTAATAATGTTTCCGTGTCTGAGACGTATGTATAAACACAGATGTGACAATCTAACTGCAATTTTTTTAATAGGGGTGTACAAAAACCATAGTTCGAAATTTAATACTATATTGTGCTTTCAAACTTACTTTGACTTATATTTGATCTTGGTTTTTAATTTTGATTTATAAGAATCATTATGAAATAGGTGGATCATTATTAAATTTTTGTTTCTAATTCTTCTTTATACAAATCAGAGTGGTTATATTAATAATTTCAAATTATAATATGAAAATAAGATGCTTAATTCAATATACTGTAACAATGATATTTATAATTGTTAATGTATATAAAGATTTCAAAATATTGTAAAAAATTATTGTATTTCAGGAATTCCAAGTTTTCAAATTTCGCAATTCTAAAGTCCTGATATTTTTAAATTATCAAATTTCCAAATGACATCTTCAAATTTTTTAATTTGTGAATTTGGAGATTTGCGAGTTTAAAAATTTGTAAATTTAAAAATTGTTCAATTCTACATTACTGAATTTCTACCTTTACGATTTTATAAATTTTCAAATTCCAGATGACTGCAAATTTGAAAGCTTGAAATTTAAAAATTGAAATTTGCCATTTAATACAGCAGAATAATACAAAGTATCCGAGACAACAGCGCGTTAAAATCTTATGTAAGTACATTAGCGTGCGTAATATACTCCTGAAAGTAGTTGTATACATTTGTAACGGAAAGAATAAATCCACCGAAAGCGAAGATTGTAATCGGCAAGTGATATGAAATGTACCTATAAGTCGTTAGCAGTTGTAATAAGATTTAATATCTGGTGGTCGATCCAATACTGGTTTCTATCGCGTTCCATTACAATTGCCGGCATCGTTTTCTTATTTCGTCTACGTGCTCACGCGTCTTCGGTATACGAACAAAAAGAGATGAATACATAATACGTGGGCTTGGCAGCGTGCCTGAGATATCGTAGCACGGGGGTTGAGAGCAAAGAAAAGGGGAGAAAGAGAAATAGATACGCCCCTGTTGGGGTGAACGTTCCTAAAGGCACTGTCGGAGTTCTCTTTCTACACGCACCGCCCTAACTTGCTCTCCGACACATATAGTGAATTGCAAAACTACACAGATACGTGAGTCAATCAAATACAGGCTGTTCTAAAATTTAATTGCCAAATTTTACTGTCACACCTGTCCCTCGATTTATACTGAAGATTTCTTGAAAATGCGAATTAAGTGATATTTGAGCCTGTTGTTTTAGGGTAACTCAAACTTAAGTGTAGCACTTCTCTTCTATTTTTATGATTGCCGAACGCTATGAGGCTCCTAGGACAAATCGATATGTTTGTTTGTTTATTTGTTTACAGGACACAATTTTGGGTCTTTGATCTTAAATTTTGAGAATAGATTCATGAGACACCCTAAATTTGCTTTAAAAATTTTGGCAGTGATCTGATGACAGAAACCTGTAAAATCTATACGAAGTCGTCATCGACTATGATCGTCGTCGAATCGATAAAAAAACATATCTTGGTATTGCTTTCAATGATTTTTAACACAGTATCGACTGGAACCCCACTGAAAACATTATAACTCATCGTTAACGACAGTACTTCATCGTCGTTGGCGTAAGTCGTCGTGAAATTAACAATAATCGTGTTCGGTATCGATTTCGATAGTTTTACACACGTTTACTTGTTTGGGACAACTTAATAATTTCTGCATCTCATTCTCGTTCCAGTGTATATGTTTGCAGTGGATACTCGAAATTTTAGATACACATTTGAATTCGTGTGACACACCTAATCTGTAGACTCGCCAGTTATTAACACGTTGACTACTGTTAACACATATGTAGATAATGCTTACATTTTTATACGAATATGTCTTAACATATGTATTTTCTCCATTTACGTTGAAGTTAGGTTTCTCAACAAATCATATTACTTGAAATTATCGTTGATATTGACAAAAATTTAATTGCAATAAATAAAAAATGTAGTTCTATCCTTGTATCCTTGATTTCTATCCTGTTAAAATCTTCCCTTTTACCAGTTTTCTCTTAAATCCTTCACATTATAAACCATCTAAAAGAAGAATATTGTAAATAAAGCACCGTGTAAATTGGGGGATAGGTGTATATATTTATTAACATATAAAGTATAGTGTTACGTTGACAATAGCGGAGAGCAAATTATTTCTTGTCTCATATGAAGACATTTATCTAGAAACAAAAACGGTAAAAAATGTAACTTTGAATACAGAAAGTGGTAATATAAAGGAAACGATAGAAACCTGCTTCAAATTATTTGTGACATTGAAGTCATGTAATATAAAACATATGCATATATTCAAGACGTATGCAGTACACGAAAAACATATTCTAGGCCTGATTAATATATGAAAATGCAATTGTAAATATATGCAGCTATAATATTTGAAAATGTAAATGCAAAAATTGATGCAAATATAACTAAAATATTAAATTAAAACATAGAATTATTTATTATCTCTTAACTGACATTCGTATTATTAAAAATTGTAAACACTGTTTTTAGATTACATTTTATTCCTTTATGGTTATAATAATATCTTAATACAAAACTCAAAATTTTATATTTATGATAGTCCGAATTATTAGATATTTATAAAAATTAAATGTGTGAGATAAATTACATAAATATATGCACATGAGTTTTATTATTTTCTGATACTTCACAGCAACTTTGCATAAATCACATTTTTGCTGTTTACATATCTACAAATATTCTAAGTCTAAAACATCCAAGTAACATCCGATTGGATAATTCTACTAATACTTCATATACGTATGAACAATGTGGAATAAAAGTGGTGTAAGTTCAAAACATTGAGTAGTGCATATCATGAAATGCTGCAAAAATTTTTTAAAATAAAGTGATATCTGATTTCAAATAAGAATAAGTAGACTTGAATGATAACATTGTGTACTAAGATAGATAAGATGAGATTTTACTATTCACATCTATTCAGACTAGTTTATCATTGAAATCTATTTATTTTCGCTTAAATTTCAAATCTATCCGAATATAAGTCAGTTTGAAATAAATTTAATTACATTTAAATGGTAATGTTAATTGTTAAATGCTTCTTCGTCTTTTATTTACTTTAATCTTGACAAAATTTTCGATATTCCTTAATAATATTATCGATAACAGTAGTTTAATTATGAAGAGAATAATACATAGAATTTTGCATATATTTAAGTTGAATAGTGGTGGGTTAATGATCTAGGTATATGGCGGCGTCGAAATTTGTAGTTACAAATATTTTGGAATTTAAGAATATAAGAATCTTGAATTTTGATGATTTAAAAATTTGAGGACCTAGGAATTTGGTGGTCTAGAAATTTGAACACCTAGAGATTTCGTAATATAGAAAATTGACGATGTATGAATTTGGTAATCTAGAATTTTAAGAATCTAGAGATTTAGTATTCTAGAAATTTGGAGATCTAGAGATTTGAAAATGGGAAAATTTAAAGGAAAAATATTTTTTTTATATTGCAGCAAATGCATTCTATTATTTTATATGAAACAAGTGTTAAGATATTCGAGATCAATTGAGAAATTCAGATATTTTGACTTCAGCCTTGTTAGTACACAAATATAGTTACTGAACAATGCGGCTCAAAATTTTATACATTTTCAAATTTTATGATCAAATTCGCATGATAACATTGTGTTGCAGAGTAATAACATGTTGAAGACATGATTTTAAGCAATTATTTGTGTACGTACAATCAGCGGAAAACTTTAGTTTTCAAGATATTTGCGAAAAACTATTATTATCATTACATACATGGATTTTTACGTATACATACATGTTTATAAGAGCTTGTGAATCAGCTTACAATCACGGATCTACTATTTTCAGAAATACATTGCTGCGACAAAAAATTAATGTATGTAACGGACGAAGTAAATCAAACTTATCTGATGTCACTAATTTTTAATATTGTGTGACCGATCGCCTAACGACGGCTGGAATACTGTTCTAACCTAATCTAACTTAATCTACCAAATAAACCTTATTTTTTTAAGCTGGAATCCGCAAATTCTCAGATTTTGAAATTTTTAAATTTCAAGCAGTCTAAATTTCTCAGTAGTCAAATTTCCAAATTCACAAATTTTTAAATATCTAGATTTTCAAATTTTCACTGGTATTTAGACATTTTATCATTTTAAAATTTAGAAAATTAGAAATATAATTTGAATATTTAAAGATTAAGTAATATCGTAATCCGAGAATTTAGAGATTTGTGAATTTGCTGGCCTGATAATTAAGAAATGTGAGAACTTAGGGTTTAGAGATTTGGGAACTTGGAATTCTCAAAATGTAGGAATTTGGGAATTTAAAAATTTATAGTTTGTGGCCCCAGTGCTTTTGAAATTTGAGAATTTGGAATTTTGAAATTTTAAATATTTACGGACTTGGAATTAGAGAAATTCAAAATATGAAAATTGGAAAATTTATAAATATAAGAGGAAATGAAATGGATGTTTGAAAATTTATGAATTTAAAAGTCTTGCAATTTGACAATTTATAAATTTGAAGACTTGGCGATTGAAAAACTTGAGAAATATCAGAATCTTGCAATTTAAAAGTTTATAAACTTTTCGATTTGTGGACTTTTTAATTTAAAAACTTGACAATTTTTTAACTCGTGAGTCTTAAAATTTGCAAATATAAAAACTTGAGGATATTATAAATTGTGAATTCGAGAATTTGAGGATTTTGCAATTTGAAAATTTAAAAGTTTCAGGATTTTATAAATTGTGAATTTAAGAACTTGAAGATTTTACAGTTTGAAAATTAAAAAATTAAGGATTTTAAAATTCTTAAATTTGAGGATTTTGTACATTTAAAAATTTAAGGATTGTGGGTTTTTCAACTTGAAAATTTTAAGATTCAAATATTTGAAAATTTAAAAATTCACACACCCTTATATTTGATCTTTCAAAATCGAAAGCTAAAGACAACAATGATAAATTAACGCGAATATTATCCTCCCTCCTCAATATTTCTCGGTTCTCGTCCTTCTACATGTGTGTTTGCTCGTGCTTGCTTTCTTCAGCTCAATTTGCGTGAATACATTATACGAATTACATTGATGATACGTCGATGGGACACGAGATAAGGGGCCGTTTTGGCCCAGGCTTACATCGATAGCCGAACTATTTTTCGTAGGTTCTGTTTGGAGCACGATCTTTTTGCTAACATCATCTTCCCGTGATACATCTCTTCTTTCCTCATTTTCTCTTTCAGTTTCATAATTGTCTTATTAATCTCCCTTCTATTTGTCTAATGACATGAACGAATTAATAATACTGTATTCATATTATTCTTATTGTAACTCTGTTACTAATTTCAGTTGTTCCATCCAAATGTTTTGCTAATTTTAATATTGTATTAATTATGCAAGTGATTTAATAATTTTTATAATTTTCATTTGTTTATTTTTTTGGATTTTAAAGTATGTTTTAATGTTAAAAATTTATTGTTTTGATAATAACACGATCGCATATTATTTAGCCTATACTTATTATTATTTTCATTATTTTCCTTCAATTTTTTTCGTTCGTTTCCATTCCTTCTTTTTCGTTTATTTCCTTCAATTCTCTTTCATTAGTTTTCATTCTTCCTCTTTCATTAATTTTCTTTAGTTCTTTCTCATTAGCTCTCATTCACCATTTTTAATTAATTTTCTGTAATCCTATTTCATTAATTTCCTTTAATTCTTTGTCGTTAATTCTCGTTAATTTTTTCTTATTAGTTTTCATTCATTTTGTTTCATTAAATTCATTACTATATTGCATTAATTTCCTTTAATACTTCTTAACTAATTTTCATCAATACGTAATAAGTAAGAAGGGTCATTGCTTAACAAAGCAACACATTAATAAAGCTCCCTTTCACTGGATTCTGCAGTGAAATTAAGTTTTATTAACTTTCTACTTTATCGTGCAACTTTCATCTAAATTCAGTTGGACATGATAGCGCCATACTCTTCTTTTTTCCTATTAGTACTTTAATTTTTCTTTTATTGTACTTATTTTTCATTGAATTGCTTTGTTATTACTATCTTGACTGATTCGAGTAAGTTTAATTCTATCTTTTCCGTATTTACATAAATAAATTATGAGAAGCTTATTGGTTTTCATACTATCAATGAGTATGTTAGAAATTTATTAACTACGCAGAAAACAAAAATATTAACGTGCGATTTTATCATCAACTGTGGTATGTTTTATTGTCATATTAATAACGGATTACAATGCAATGCGTACTCTCTACAATAATAAGATAAAATAATTCAACATATACATATTTGCATACACATAATTTCACCAGTATTTTCAACGTTACTATACATAAAGAAATTCATACATCTACAGTGAAAAGAAGCTTCATTTCAAGTTTTTCGTTTTTAACTACAGAGTTTCAATAAAAAAATTTCAGTATGTCACTAAATAATAAACTTTTGCTTAAAAATAATATTTTTTTACCTGCATAAACGTTATATAATTTCTAAATAGTATGTTCAATCTACAATCTAATCTACTCTAACAATCTACAAAAATTAAAATAGAAAATTATCTAAGTTTTCAATGCAACACCGTGCATTATATTGAATGACGTTTGCTGATATTAAGCTCCATAAAGCTAGAACAATTATCAAAAGCTATTAATATTTATCTATACTTAATTATTACTTTTAATCTAAGGTGAAGTGGGGTAAGTTCGTAAACGGAGCAAATGTGTATACAGGATATTTTTATTACAATATGAGCGAAATTTCTTCATTTAGTATGTTTATTTCCTTGTTTGGTTCACTATATCCCCTTTTATATTTCAGCTAAGAGTACTTGTTTGCAGTATAGCGTACCTGCATAATGCAGTAAAAAGCATTTTATAGCAGATTTGTTAATAATTCTGCTCTTGTCCCATTGCACATGAAATAAAGTTTCAAAGTATTTAACTTTAAGTTACGCTCTTACCCCATTTTCGGGGAAAATGCAAAGTAGTTGACATTTTAAACAATTTCCTATCAAAATCAAAATATACAAAGGAAAACAAAGGTCCTAGTTAATATTAATTAAATAGTAGTAATTGTGCAAAGCGTTCGCTATCGGCAGCGTTAAGTATTTACATAGTAGACTGAAAATACTTACGTTTAAATACCAACTTTACAAAAATCAGTCTGCACTTACCCCACTTCACCTTATACATTTAAATCTGAGTTACATTTTATGTACGTCTTGACATCACGCAAATATTACTGAATATTTTTTCATGAAATTTCGCACAGAGATAGATTTTATACCATAGATGGTCTGAGGATTTTGCGGTGATCAAAATTCACGAAGTATGTGAAACATTACCTTAACCACAATTTTACGTGCATTTTGGTAGCAAAAATTATGTCATTATAACGTCATACGGATTGCACATTCTCTGTTATGAGAAACGCATGAAGAAAAGTTCAAAAAGCAAGTTGCAAGTTATCAAAAAGCTCTAGTTACAAGTTTTTCAACGAGCCAGACTTCAAGATTAACTGCGGAATTTCACCACTTACAATTAGACTCATTTAAATAACAGTTTCTTTCATATTCCAATCAGTACCAACAGTAAATCTGGTCATTAATGTTATCTCTTCTTCAAAAATAAAATACGGGAGTTTCATGAATATCTTATCTCTTATTGAATCTTGTAGGTATTCATCTTTAACCCTATGAAGGCAGTCCGCTTAGTTCGGTTACAAAAGTAACTGGTCAACACTGTTTTAGTATATTATCAAACTCATATTATTTCTGCTATTTGAAACCATATCACGTTTTTCATTTTGTTGTCATAATTCTTCCTTTTATTGCACTAATTTTTTATTGTATTATTATAATAATTATTTTAAAGCAGTAGATATTGCCTTGCTTCCAATTTCATCAGCTAAATTATAAACAGCACAGGTTATATTGTGTGTTTCGCCATTACAGTTATTATAATCTAGGAAAATTGAGGTTGAAAGAAATTACCTACTAAATCGATGAAAATAAATCCGTAATAAAAGTAGGAAGTAAAAAAAGATTGCATGTAATCCAATATTTTAATAGGACTCGATATTTGTTGAGTTCATACTAATTAACCGATTACTGTTTTATAATATAACCAACGAGGTATTATTTCACTTTTATCATTAGCGGAGTATAAGTACGGGTATAAATTGTTGAGATCTTATGGCACACAGTTTTTATATTAAAACAACTGATTGCAACTTTGCTACATCATGATGAAATAAATGGTTAAATAACTACTTACTGATCAGTTTTTTATCAATTTATGTGAAGCATCAGAGAATCTAAACTTAAATTATACGAGATATTTCACCATTTCCCTGAATTTCGCATTCTTGTCAAAAAAGCGAGTGAACTCAAAAAACACTGAACTGATTCAACAAAGTATTGAATTATCAATGTAAAAATATTAAGATATAGTTTTACTTTAATTATTGGACCCTTATTTACTTATATAGATGATAGTATGCAATTATTCGTCCATTGATATTTATAACACTGCGTTGTACTGCAAAAATAATTGTGAGAATAATAATAAATAAATTGAAGTAAAATTACATATATTATATGGCATAAATATACCATATAAGTATACACATTACACAATATAACCTTTTATATGTGAAATTAATTTAAAAATGTTTAATCATGTTTAAATTTAACTTCAACTTTGTTAAAAAGTAGCTTTTTGTAACTCTACATATACAGGGTGTTCAGCGATTTACTAGCCAGCGTTTTTCTCGTAAATGACTGGTACTAGAAAAAAATGAAAGAGGAAAAAGTGATAGTGTTTTTTATAATCAACATAATGAAGTATGTATTTTTTTCGTGTTTATACTATTTTTTAAGATATGAAGGTAACCTTCAGTTTTTTTAATGGATTGGTATATATTTTTTATATCATATGAAAGAGCACATCGAAACGAATTCAACGATGTATTATATCATGACCTTGAAATCCATTCTGAGTCAAAAGCAAACGAAATATTTCAAATATTTCGTATTACTGTACTTACCGATATTTCTTACTGATATGTTTACATTTCGTGTTCAATGTGGTTTCTATTATCATAACACTATTATCATGACCTAATCATAATCACATAAAACCACCAAAAGTGCTTTCTAGCTAATGGAAACCACATTGAACTCGAAATGTAAACATATCAGTAAGAAATACCGGTAAGTATAGTAATACGAAATATTTAAAATATTTCGTTTGCTTTTGACTCAGAATGGATTTCAAGGTCATGATATGATACATCGTTGAATTCGTTTCGATACGCTCTTTCATATTATATAAAAAAATATATACCATTCCATTAAAAAAACTGAAGGTTACTTTCATATCTTAAAAAATAGTATAAACACAAAAAAAATACATACTTCATTATGTTGATTATGAAAAACACTATCACTTTTTCCTCTTTTATTTTTTTCTAGTACCAGTCGTTTACGAGAAAAACGCTAGCTAGTAAGTCGCTGAACACCCTGTATAATAGTTATATATATAATTATAATTTAATGTATCTTTAAATTAAGAATTGTAGATTTACTTCGAATTGTATGTTTAGATAATATTGTAAATACTGTAGATATTGTAAATATGGCATTGTACTTGCTACTGTAAATTCAGTGTTAACATGACACTGCACGTAGACTATTATTTATTCGTTATTTTCTTAGAAACTTCGAAATTATCGCTGAAAGAATTCATTTTGAAAATCTGAAAAATGTATTCCGTCGAGTAAAAGTATGTTCTGGTAGTGATCGGTGCTCTGTAACAAGACAGCCGTCCCCCAGGATATGCTTTCCTCCCTCCCTTCTTTCCTCCCCTTTATCCCACCCTTGCTCCCTCGTCCCAGATCCTACAGGATCATTAATCAAATTCCCTTTTTAGCCGCGCCTCCCTTTTCCCCTTCCTTTATCCCCTCCTCGTACGAAGGTTCAGCCGCCATTACTGTACGGCTGCGTGCACGACGCATTAATTAAAACCAGGAAATTAATGCTTTATGCTTTTGAGTCTACCCTCTTGACGAGACGTAGTCTCTCTCTTGGCCTTTAGAAAGTTGCTTAATTTTTTAATCGACCCTGTTGGAACGCAAACTTCTGAATCGTTTCCTATAACGAAACGATCTTCAAAAGACCCGATCTCTTTTTTAACATTTAATTAGTTGAATTAATTTCTGATACTGTCTTTTATACATTGACTTACTTTTTATCGCAAGATCCGTATCAAAAACGTGAAGATCAACACTCGACCTAGAGGGCACCACCTGTGCTAAACTGAAATTATGTCGGAAATTGTGTTTATATTTTTTTATTTCATTTATGATGAAACTGCAGATATTTTGATATACTTTCATCGTCATGATTTTCTGAAAAGTTAAATTTTATTAACAAGTAATATTTTTATTAATTCTTTTTGAGAATCTTCGAATTTTATTTGTGAATCTTTGAAATTTATTCGCCACTATTCAAATTTTACCTGCAAATTTTTATGTTTGTAGGAAATAAACTTTTAGAGTGTGATGATTCGAAACACAATGATTTTCCCGATAAGTAAAATTCGGTGCAATAAAAACGTTTTTAAGACATCGTTGACAGGTGATACGCAAGTGGCGGTAACAAAAAGTTGCAGTCACTTTTCTCGTTAATAAATTATCACTCTTTACCACGTGGATCATTAATGACCCACGTTGATCAACAAGAGTATACATTACAGGGCAAAACTGAAGCAATAAAACTATTTTATCAAAAAAGTATTATTAATTATTGGCATGCGAATAGCATAAACGTTCTACCTTTATTATTATCTTCAAATGAAGGCTATCAGTAATTTAGAATGTGTAGAATAATCAGTAATTTAGAATGTCCAAAAAATAAAATAACGATTATTGAAAGTATCTGCAACTGCAAGATTGTGGTTTTTAAAAAAGTGACACTGAACGTAACTAACGAGGTGTTAAGATTATTTCTTAAGATGGCGATAAAAATTACTTTTCCCGATTGTATTGTAACTCGTAAGTCCTGAGGGAAATGTCTTACCTGAACCTTTCGCAGATGAATCATAAAAATTAGTAGGCGTTACCCATGGGACCCATTAGCGGTCAGTGTCCATCTCTACCACAAAATGTCCACAGCCACTTGTAACCGCAGGAATACTAAGTAATTTATGAACAGCGGCCGGGATTTACGGAAGATCATTTGCTACGGTTCCTTCCTTTTCTTTACGACTAAGTCATTACTTCACAAGCGGCGTAGAAAGATCCTTGCTAAGGATGTTTCACTTGTAACTTGCTCGTTCAATTTCGCATCTCATGCTTCGCGAGTTCAGTTCACGTTATTCGTTCCCAAATTTATTCATTTAATGAGTGCGTACGAGTAGTGGCGTTAACTATGGGATCTTCGGTTTTATTCGGTTGTACAAATAGCGGAACTTCGTTATTATATTCATGCAACTCTATGCACTTTATTTATTCGCGAAAATTCTGATTAATCATTATTCATCACTAATATTCTTACTGACAATTATTAACAAACGTTATTGTAGAAAATATATGAGCATAATCTTTTTAGATAATTTTACAAAATAAGTAAAATATGATTTCTATAATGTTCCAATTATTATTTCAGTTTTCATAAATAGTTACAGTCAAAAATGTATTTAATAAATCTTATTCAAAGATATAATGCAATAAAGAAATTACATGGAAGCATATTAATGTCAGACATATATTTTAAAATTCACTATTTTACATGCAACCATATAAAGCATGCATAATGTTCACGTACCAGAACAAAATTAAATTTCTTGCACAAATTCCTGTCTCGATCGAACTGCTGATTTTCACTTTTTGCATTTCAAAGAATCATACTTGTTATAAAAGCTTGATTTCTTCGAAAGAAATTCAAACGTAAAACCAGTCAAACAGAAAGCAACTAACTGCTCGATAATTCAATTTTAATAAAAATTCAACCGCGTACGCTGACCTGTTACTGGCCTATTCACGTCTCGCTTGCCTATTCCTCATTCGTATATGAAAATTAAGAAAAAAAAGAACAAGAACAGCAATGTTGCAACGGCAGAATAAAAGTCAAAGATTAATTATACCGAGCAGTGAGTGACAGCTCGAAAAAGTGGCTTACTGATAATGAGTAATCTTTACAAATTTATCTGTAATCTCGTTATGGCATAACGCCACCTTTTGCCTTTCTTTTCGCCGCGATTGTGCATCGAATCCTTTACAAAACAGCGCACTTCTTAGCCAGTGAACCTGTCAGGATGTACCTGTGACTGTGGACGATAAATAGTCCTAATGGTGGTTCTACCGTTAGGTTGACCAGGTATTATCCTCAATTTTCACGCCACCCTTTCGTTCCTAGCCAGGAATGTACTGATCGTTTTGTTCGACTCTCTGCTACAGATGAAAAGTCTCTAAACGAGCGGTATTTGCTAATGTTTTCGTTTAACGTAAAAGCCATTCAATATAAAAACAAGATTAAAATAGTAATTTTGATAGTTGTAAATATGACAAAACTAAAAATTCGAAGTAACTTTGAAAATTGTCGAAATTTGAATCCGTAACTTGATAATCTTATTTAAAAAGAAATTGATTGAGCAGCTGATCGCGAAAAATCTAATCAAAGTTTTTGATTTGAATGTGACAAAAATTATTTATCGCAAAAGTATTTAAGGTATGAATTGCAATACAGCAGTTATCAATGTAAAAGTTAATCAATTAATAAGTTTGGATTAATTAATATCTTACATTTACGTATTAAAATAATCAATTAATCTAATTACTGTGTAAAAAATAAATTAGGTTAATTAATGCGTAAAAGGTAGATTGCGTTCATTAATATACAAATATGTAAAAATGTATTTTGTAAATAGCACAAAATCATATAATGTAGCAGTATTCAAATTTTCATGAATTGAATCGAATCCTTGAAGTAATTAACATCTCGTAATCGATCAATGTTTGTAGTAAATATGCGGTTGATCCGATGTTATGTTGTTTATCGATAATAAACCTGGTGTTTCTGCTATCAAACGCTTGATTATTCCAAGAGATTAGTTTAACTTGTTGTCATCGGCGACAATGGCGAGTAATTACATTATCGTGTTGTTGTATGATCGACATTCGATGCAGCGTGTTGTAAAACGTATAGTCATCGGCTCGTGTTCCGCAGAAGTAACAAACTCTTCCGTTAGGAAGACAGATCGATTTTAGATCCGTAAGGTCATCGCGTTTATCGTTTTCTGCTAAATAAACAATTAAACACTTCCCCGAAGAAATAAAATAGAATTCAAATTATACTATTTCCAACGTTTATTCGCCGCGTATCAGTAAAAGCTAAATGCTATATAATAATTATTTTAAACAAAAAGTTTGTTGAACATTATGCAAATAGTCGATTAAACAAAAATGATATATATTCGAAAGTAAAATGTTTAAATTTTTTAATTTTGTATGAAGTACAAAATTAAATCTTTATAATTTAGGCAAATAACTTGAATAATATTTTAGTATTAAGTTCAAGTAAAATTAAATAAAATTAGATATTAAAAACTAATTTATATATGAAGATTAGAAATTACGTTAAAAGTCCAATAAAAAGCAAGGTAGCTTAAAAGATAGGTTATAGTTACAGTACATATTTATCTCTTCAATTTTTTGTTCTACTTTACTTGTTATTTTTTTACCGTTTTTTAAGAACAATAAGTAGAATTTAAAATATAAGCAAATTGAAGTGACTATTTAACTGACATTACATTTCTTTATAGTATGCTGTATAATGTAGATAAAAATTTCATGCAATATTTTTACAATTAAGATAATAATTTACTTTAATACTTGCAATTACGATGACCCCGAAGTATGTTATTAAAGTCATTATTTGAATAATTTGTCTTTGAGCAGGTTACCGCCATTTGCATCTCGTTTTCATGATATTCGCAAAGAACTTATGTCAAGTTTAACGTCGAAATTATACTTCGTGCCAACGTGGGTCACATGTTTACTGATGAAACCTAACCTAACTTAACCGAATAACTTAATTACATTATTTACTCATTGATTACATTAGGTTAAACTATATTAATATCCTAGCTAACGTGAAATCATATTTGTACGAAGTTAAAATGATGTAAATACTATGATTCAATTATTACATGACTATTTTTGTAAATTGTCTATATGTATTTAATTTCACGAGTCTTTTACACGTTTGCGGTCATATTTTGGTTATTATCCTAGTTTCAGTGATTAATTTGTGCGTTAGAAGAACATAAAGTTATTCTTAGACATATCTAATAATTATAATAAATTAATCGATTTCTTAATTGCACGACAATTGAACGACGCTATAAATTGCATTAAACGTGGAAAAGAAAAAAAATTTGGCCAAGAAAACTTAATATTTTTATGTTGTTCAACGGCTCATGTTAAAAACCGAAATAAACGACATTTTAAAATACAGTGCAATTTAAAGTTTGCTGCATATAAAAATTCTTTGTTTGAAAAATCGTACCTTCCTGTTCATTTTATAGGATACCACTTAATGCTCTGATCGTTACAAGTTTCTCTACAGAAAATGAACTTAATCTACCGTCAAAATCAGTTGTTACTGGATAAGTTTTTGCCAAGAGTTTTGTGTCTTATGGATAGCGAAAACGTCAGCCCAAGTCGAAGTGAAAATGTAGTAGTTCAAATTGACGCAGCAAAAGTCAGAAAACGTGAATACAGTAAAGAACGTCTTCTTTGTGGACGATGGATTTCTTTGCGGCGTCGAACGAACAACCAAACGTTTATTCATTGTACTTCCGGATAAATCGAGACGTTACTTCGTATAATTGAAAAATAGATTCAACCTGATTCTACGGTTATATCCGATTGTTGGAAATCTTATAATCACCTCAATGCATATATAAATATTTAACTGTATACCACAGGAAGAATTTCATTGATCCATATAATGGTGCATATACAATATCAAACGTAGTTAACGTGAATCCAGAGAATTTCCACAATATTCAAGGCCACTATATCAGTTACATTGCTAAATATTTGTTTCGTAAATATTTCAATACAAGAACAGTTGCATTGTTTGAAATCTTGGCATATATTTATTTAGTTTCTATAAATAATTCATAACAAAGTTTAATTATTTCCAACTCGAGGCTAACTCGAAAAGAAATTATTTTTGTAAATATCTCGAAGACCGAACGACGATAACATATATAGAAAAAAAATGTTTAGAACAGTAACTTTGATAACATATTTCAAGGTCATCGAAATTGGCGAAGAATCGATAATAATTATTTTAGTATTTATCTCCAACTTAACTCGAAGCTAATTCAGACAAAACTATTTTTACAAATATCTTGAAAATGAAGACCGAACGACGATAACATGTATAGAAAACAAATTTAGAATCTTGATAACATTTCAAGGTCATGAACATCGGCGCGCAATCAAAAAAATAAATAACGGCTTTAATACTTTATCTGCAACTTTACCAAGGGTGAATGAGACAGAGAACTATTTTTGCAAGTATGTCAAAAATGTAGATCGAATATGTATGTGGAAAACTTGCATAAGGAGATTTACAGAAAAGGAGATATAAGGCAACATATACATATACAGAAACATATACAAAAAAGATATATGGTAACATATAAGAAGATATACAAAAGGAGAACGAAGGTAATATTTTATAAGGATAAGATGTTGAAGTGATATTGATAAAATGTAGTCCTGATGGAGTATACACAGTGTCCAGAAAATGTCGCCGTCTACCGCGGTCTCCCCTGCACGAAAGAAGGAGGGATGTTCGCTTCGTTTGATTTGATACAGTCGGTGTTTCAGTGCCGTCTCGGCGTGTGGTTAATCGAATAAAAATTAAAGGCGTCGATATCATTGGAGCGTGTGCAACGATGCCAGATGAAACGTGGGCCTAAACGCGAAGTCCGGGTAAAAAAGAACGTAGCCCAGCTGTGGGTGCGGCGGATATCCCGCTGTGTTTCTTCAACATGGCCGACACACAGGCAGTATGCACACCCACGCCATGCCTTGTCGTCTCTCTTTCTCGCCGAGTCCTCCATTTCTTTCTTGTTCCTCCGGCACATCAAATTACACGCTCGGTGAAGTAATTTCCAAAGGCGCGTCCGTGATCGAGCGTGATGCAGAAACGTATCCGTTACCCTTGGGTTCCGATGCGCCGTGTTAAAATTTGCGATCCCCGATAACGATGCTCAGAGATTAATGGCCGCGTGTCAGGCCGGATCCATCCTTACTCCGTATTCGCGTCAACCTATTAATCTGTACGAAATTACTCCTACACCTGGTGAATAAATAGAGGGAGAGCCACGAAAATCGTGCCACTTAACTACTCGCTTTGTAATATCGTGTCACACTCGTGACGCACGCTGCAGTTCGAATGCGATAAACCAGAATCGCGTTTACGCTGTTGTTTTGATTCAATTGTAATAATAACATGCAAACTCAAGGATCGTTAAATGCATTCAACTTTCTTTGTTTGTTGTAATGTTGCAACAACGATTAGTTAACACTGCATGACAACTGCCTTGAAAATCTTACGGTAAGGGTGACACACTGTAGTCTAAAAATGAATCATATTCGTACTTTCATTGCGATTGAGTTTTTGATACAGTTATAATTATAATCTAGACAAATAAGGAACACTAAATGCAAAATGTAGTTAACAATTTAAATTTCTTTGCTTTAAGATTGTGGCAGTAGGTATTTAACTGTGCACGATGCAACTGCTTTGAAATTATAGATTAATTCATTCGCTGAATGTAGATACACTTATTTGGATGGTCATCATAAATCATTTTCGGCGATTCGAAATTTTAATCCTTTAAATATTCGCAAATTTGAAATTCGAATATTTAAGTTTATTGCATAATTTATTTGAAATATTGTTAATTTATTATATAAATTGTAATGTTTACGTATTTGAATATTTAAGTGATCGACGATTTGCAATTTGAATATTTGGTTAAGTTGAAAACTTGAAATTGAAATATTTGAATTATTTGAAGATTTGTAATTCATATATTTGACTATTACAAAATTTGAAATTTGAATATCTGAGTATTCAAAGATTAAAGTATTTAAATACTAAAATATTTGTCATTTGTATTACATTTATATTTATTAGTTCAGCTACTACAAACAATTGCGGTGGTAAAAGCTAGAAAATATCAAGCTAAGAAATATTTACTTAATTAGAAATAATTAAATAAATATTATAATAATTAATAAGAAATAATTAAGTATATATTAACGTTACATTACTGTCAGTAAATACAAGTACTGATTCACAGTACGAGTAAGTGTTATTAATTACTTACCTAATCTAATTATCTCGCTACTTATTTATAATAATTTATTTCCGTAAATTCAAACATTTAATTACTCTCTGGCACCACCCAAATTGACATTTAGAACAGCTTTTAACTGCAGCTGTTGCATTAAGCGAAATGTGTTAAAAAAATTCATGACGTTTGGGATAACTACACGTATTAAAGTCTTTAATTACTATTATTATATAATTTTAAATTGGCAACTTGAGTATATACTTTGAAGTGCGAAATTGCCATGTATCAATCGCAAAAAAAAGTTCCAGCAGTGGGTAACAATAAGTTTCATCCATGAAAACGTGGATTGATAGTGGTAGTATTCTATTTTCCATACTTGATGTTACTTCATTATGAACGTTTGAAACGGTACACAGAAAAAAATAATGATATGTATGCGTTATTTACGGAAGTGACGCGGTACGTGAGAGCATTATTCATAATTGGTTTTCATATTTCATACCCTGTAATTTTCGTTTAGAAAATGCAGAACGCTCCAGCGAATCGACCACTATTGTAGTTCACTCAGTGGAAATCTTAATGAAAACCTACCTATTTAACTTGCGTTATACAACAGGAGAAATTTCTGAAATCTTAAAATCGTCACGCACAACCATATTTGGTTATATAAAGATCTTGCCTCGACGTTATTAGTATGTTCGATGTTATCATCAAATGCACTGCGAACTTTCTACATGATCCAACGCATATACTTCTGCGGTTCACCCATATTTTTTCGACAAACTTTTTTCGGTGCTATTTTTTCGGAGCAAAGATATTTGATAAAAATATTTATACAAATTTGAACGATAGGACCTAATCTAACATGTTTTATCTTGATGCTATTTTCACTTGATGCTTCCGTAAATTGATCGTACCTTACGGATTTGATCAAATTTCTATTTTTATCATTTCCGTACATCATATATATGTATAACATCAAGTTAACAATCTGTCACAAACAGACGTGGTCCCATGTACATTTACCTAACATCCAATGACAAAGAGCGGCCATCATCGACACCGGGTGTTAAACCTGACAAATTACTGTTCGACGTTATTTTCTATGTAACTTTGTTAATAACGTTGGTGTTTAGATTAGCGAAGAAAATCTGTAGATTAGTTAACGAGGTTGAATACGAACTCGGCGAAATTGGCTCAATTAAAAGCTACAGGCCAGCTGCCCCGACGATATTGTGCCCCGTCATGTGATTGGTCCCTTCTCCCCGGTTCTTTCTTCTTCTTTCGATCTCCTCCATTTCGAGATGCATCGATACTCGGCCATCATTAATCATGCACTTTTGTACACACTCGTCGATAGGATTCCCTGCGAGGGACATTTCGCTCGTAACAAAAATGAACCTTGTAGGATCGTGATTTTAATTTTGAACAACGATCGCAGGCCAAACGTTATTAACTTATATAAAAGGTTCACGTAGCTATCGTTTTTCCAACGAAACATAGTCGTTACTGCAGTATCATACAATTACTGCTACATTTAGCAGCTAGTAATTAACGTATTACGTGTGTATGATTGAACTGTGTTTATGGTTATGAAACATAGTACACAGCTGATTGTGAATTATAAGGCATTTTGCTACTTTGGAATAAATATCAATTATTGCCGATCGTGCCTTCTGGCTCGATCTGCATCTGTTCGTTTTTCTGTACTACGTTGTAGACTGCAATGTTGGATTTTCTAACTTGAAATTTTGAGAATAAAGTCGTGAGACAAACATAAGTTTGCTCTATAGATTTTAGCAGCGATCTGACGGCAGGAACCCATCGTCATCAACTTTAGTCGTCTTCGAATCAATAAAAAGCTGTGTTTTGCTTGCGCTTTTGATAATCTCTGTCACACAAAATCGAGACGAACCACGCTAAAAGAATTTAATTTAACTTAATTTAATTCCTTAATTTAATTAAAAAATATAATTCTACACTGCAATTGATATCGTATCACGGCATAAAAACCTGAAAGCCAGAACGTCCAATTTAAACCGTAACAAAATGTTTAAATTTACTAAATATAGTATAACCATACCAATTACGATATTAATTATACTGAATTTTGTGTATTGTTGCAGGACATGGATTTAATCGAAGTGCTTTGGAAACAAGACGTGGATCTCGGATTCACTCCATTGGTCGAATCCGCGGCTTCGCCGAAAAAAGCGTCCACATCGGAGAAACAAACCGACGATGAAATTGAAAAATTACAAGCCTTAGAAGCGATTAACGCGAACAACGAAAAGGTTCGTCAAGTAATTCCACTCTTTGTCTCTTTATATACGCTCCGTAATCGATCGATTTCCGGCACTGATTCGGATCGTAAATATACGTCTATAGTTGTGCGACGCTTTCTCTCGTTTACGGACCAACAGACCACAATTAACGATTAATGACTTATTGTTTATCGAGCGCCGGCTACTTTCTGCTTTCACATGCCGGAAAACGTAACATTTTCCTTTTCCAGATTCCATTCGAATTCGTGTTTCTCACGCATACTTTCCGACAGATTGTTTTCTGCGCTTCATCTTTCCGTCTTTTGTCTGCACAGTCATGAGCAAATCTGGCTTCCTCAGGGAAAATATGGTAACTAAAGAGAAACAGGGTTTCCACTAATTGATTTTTCAGGATTTTCGAGAATTTCAAAATTTTGGGTCAGATTAACAATTTAAAGAAATATTTGGGACCTAGAGATTTCAGAATCTAGGAGTCTAGAAAGTTGGGAATTTAGGAAGTGGAAAGCAGCAGATTTGCGGATTTGAAGATCTAGGAATAGAGAAATATAGGGATTTCGGTGTATAACGATTTCGGGATATAGAAATTTCGGAGTATAGGAATTTCGGGATGTAGGGATTTCGGAGTATAACAATTTTCGGGATATAGGGATTTCGGAATATAGAAATTTCGGGATGTAGGAATTTCGAGATATAGTGATTTCGGCATATAAGAATTTCAGGATATAGGGATTTCGTTATATGGAGTCTACGGGATATAGTGATGTCGGAGTATAACGATTTCGGGATATAGGGTTTTCAGAATATAGAAATATCGAAATATAGGAATTTCAACATGCAGGGATGTCGAGGCATAAAGACTTCAGAACACAGGGATTTTAGGATGCAGAAATATTGGAATATAGAAATTTGAGACTT
Organism: Megachile rotundata; assembly: GCF_050947335.1. Taxonomy (NCBI): domain Eukaryota; kingdom Metazoa; phylum Arthropoda; class Insecta; order Hymenoptera; family Megachilidae; genus Megachile; species Megachile rotundata. The sequence goes on along the minus strand of NC_134991.1, from coordinate 4,340,133 downwards.
AGGGATTTCAGGTTCTAAGGATTTGGGAATCTACGGATTTCTAAATCTAGAAATGTCAAAATCTGTATATTTTGTTATTTAGGGATTTCAGGAGCACAAATTTAGTCTACGGAGCTCGTGATTTGGAAATTTCGGAACCCACGAATTTGTAGCTCAGGTATTTTAGATATAGGCATTTAAAAATATAGAAATTTCAATATCTATGAAGCTAAGGATTTTGCGATCTAGTGATTTAGGTGTTCAGACGAATTGAAAAGTCCAGAAATTTGGGGATTTAAATATCAAGAAATTTAGAAGTTCAAGAACTTATGTATCCTAGTATTTATAAATTTGAATTTCGAAAATTAGAGATTTAGAGTTTTGGGCGTACTGGAAATCTAGCAACTTGCGGATAGCGAAAGTTGGATATTTAAAAATATAAACATCCGGAAGTTTGGTCATTTCCAAAGCTAAATAAACGCTTGGATATATATCACATCATAATTTCATTAACTACGAAGTCTATGATTCATTTATATTAATTTATATTAATTTATATTAATTTATATAATTTCGTAGTATATTATTTTGGGCTATAGTTTACTTGCAACAAAAATAGCCACGAGGTCATTGTAGTTTCAACATAAGTACAACGAAACGAAATTGTACCGATATTAATCAGTATTTTTAATCGGGAAAGTTATTTTAATTAATCAAAAGCTCAACAATGTTGTCGATGAGTAACACGCATGCAATGGTGTGTAGAATAGAGCGCGAGTCTTAGCTAACGGTTCAAATTAGAAATCTTTGAGGATTACAAAACGGGCAAAACTTTACGGTAGATCCAATGTTTCTATCGTTTGTCAGAGATAACGAAGAAAGAAAAAAAATCAGTATTTGATTGCATTAATACCCGTAAAGATACGAGCAAGCGATCCGTGTCGATAGATCGATATCAATTTGTGAAGTCAACGGCGAGGCATCAAACAAAGGTGACGCCACTCGCTCGACTAGTAGAAGAATTCGACATTCAGGGTGGCTATCTCTTTACAATCTTTTAGATGACTGTTTCGCTTCTTATGAAGGTTGTTCGCGTCTAGGAAATACGTCTATAATCATGTATCTTGTTCCTGAATCTTATATGCCCGAATACCATCGCAGGAAAGCTATTTTTGTTACAAAACTTTTTACCCGAGCGAAACAAAAACTCCGATCTTGAGTCAGGATCTTGTTAAGCACTTAAAAATTGAAGTAACGGAAAATGAAAACGGAACAAAATGTGGATTAGATACAAAGAGACGAAAAGCGAGCAAAAAGTAGTACATAGTATGATCAGGAAAGTGTATCAGCTGAGTTGTACAAATTTACCTTCAGTTCAGAACAAATTTAATTTCTCTACAGAAAGGAAGGTAACTATAATAGGTTAAACGCCCGTTAATTTTTAGAAACTTTTAAAGATATGAAACTTTATGGGTGAATGATTTGGTGAAATAGGAATTTGCAGTCTTAGGGATTTGAAGATTTGTGAACATGGGAATTTAGGGATTTGGCGATTTAGGAATTTGAGACTCTGCGGATTTGGGGACATAAGAATTTACAATATAAAGGATTTCAGGATTTTGGGTTTCAGAGATCTGTAGATATGGAAATTTTGTAGTTTATAGATTTTAAAATCTATGGATTTGGGGACTTAAGATTTTACAGGCTTAGAGATTGAAGAATTTTAGAATTTAGAGATTTGTAGATATTAGAATCTAGAAATTTGACAATTTAAAAGTTTGGAGATCTATGAATATGGCACTTTAGATATTTAACATTCTGATTTTGAGGTCAAGAGATTTAACAATCTAGAAATTTGTAGAAATAGAAATTTTGGAATCTTAGGATTTGGAGATCTAAAAAATTTGAAAATGTAGAAATTTACTATTTTAGAAATTCACATATTTCTCAAACGTTCATGGTGGTACGCAAAGGTCAAATTTCAGAGAGTATCAAAGTTCTAGATTGTGGGAGATCAAGAAATGACCTGAATGTGTATAACCACGAATTAGTCAAAACTTGTCCGTCTACATCCCTGTGGGCGTTCTTTAATTCTTATCAAACTTCTGCATAAAGGTTCCACCGTGGTAATCGGTCAAGCATAGATCAGTCAAAGGTATAATCCTATGGAACCCATGGAAGCCATGTTCGGTAGACACCAAAGAGATTAAGCTGGAAAGAACCATCCCACACGCCTTGGGATATGATCTCGGTCGATGTTTCGGACCTCGAACTATTGGCTTTTGATCTTGTCTTTCGCCTGCTTCCTCGTACGTGGGAATACACTCGTCCCTCCATTTACGCGGTACTTTTTTTACGCGGTAAATTACGCTCATTTATGATTTATCGTGAACTGTTATGATTGTAGAGAAAATTAAGTTGTGGGAATATTCCAACATATATTAAATGAAATCAAACAGCGGCATCCACATAGGTGAACAATCGTCTTTTAGTTCTTTAACATCGGTGAATTACATGTTTAATAAATATATTTATCCTTAAAGTGCTAATCAATTAGTTTTATTCCTATTATTGCAACCTAACCTACTACATGATTTATGACACTGTTTACGCGGTAGTTTTTATGCGTGATCTTAATTTACGCGGCCAGGAATATGTCTTCCTAGAAAAAAGTCATTATGGACAATGATGCAAACATTTAGCGATATTTAACTTTCAACACGCATATTTCGAGTGTGGTAACATCACGCGTTTTACACCAACTCTAATATTCAGTTAATTTTGAAATAATTTAAAATGTGATTTTTTTCTTTTGGATAGTTTTTAATACGTGAACGGAAATTGAGTTGTCATATTTCGGCTTTCTGCATAGTTTTACATTATTGATATTATTATTATTATAAGAACAGCACGGTTATTTGTGTTTTATAGTAAACAAAAGTAGAAATAGATATATTTTTTTTTTTTTTACATAAAAAGCAAGGATTGTGTGGTGTGTTTCAATCAAAGGGCCAATTGAAAGTGTTGTTGAACAAACAAAATTAAAAATAATTCAGGTAAATACGTTAGAACTATATTTGTTACACACTCTGTACTGTTGCAGTACACTATTTTATTGATATCTTCTGTTTCTATCTATTTTGTGAATTAATCGAGGAGTTGTAAAAAAATTAAGCAAAGTATTAAAATTTCGACAAATTTGAATGTTGTAACGAAGATCAGAGCACTTATGAAAATTTAGTGATAAAAAATGGAGAACAAATCATCTGAACAAATTGACATTAACAATGAAAATAATATTGAACTTGCAAATATAGCAATAGTAGCATTAAAATTTGCTTTTGTTTTCTGAAACGTTATTACTTCCTTTGTCAAATTTCCTGAAATCTCGTTAGTTAAGCTTTTTGAAATAAATATGCATATCTAAAACTTATATGTAGCGTTTATTCCAAAATTTGTTTCTTTTGTACTGACTTGTCAGTAGAAGTTAATGGATCATTTATTCAATTCACCAAAAGCAGAGATTGGCACTACTTAGTCTATTGATCACTTCGGATAAAACGCGGACGAAAACAATGTTTGCCAATAAATCACCCGTGATGATCGTTCAAAGAAAAATGTGGCCAAACAATATAAATCTTACATTTTTCAAGTTATAAATGTGACCCTCACTATTTTCACCAAATCGTTTTATTGCTTCGTAGAATGTATTTTGAACTGCTGCATTAGGTTTGCATCAAATTCATAAATCACAAAGATACATTAGATTTATGTCCGATAATATGGAAATAGTTACCAAATTATTCTATTTAAAATTATAAGCATGTTTCCAATTATGGAGGTATTCTTAAATCGTCTATTATGGGAAACTTTCACCTAAAACAGAAAATCTATTTTGTGAAACAGTATGGTTAAACGGACTTGGATCGATCACTCGAGCGTCGTTTTCTGAAGGAACCGCTTACACTTTCAGCGGTTGATTTAATTCACTTTCTATTTTACGAGGCAGCTTTTTCAACGTCGATTTCCTTCGACGCGATTCGGTCGATAGACACGAAGAGAGTTTAAGTATCCAAGAGATTCGAGTCTACGAGAGCTCATCCATACTATGGTCACCGACAATGACGTTGCATCAACGTTCTGGGCGGGTAACCCATCAGACTTCTCGACGTTCTTTCTCTTCTCTTCTCTTAACTTCTGTTCTTCGTCCTTCTCTCTCTGCGTTCGCTTGGTCCCTATTCTTGGTTTCTTGCTTCTTCTCGCAAGCTTCGGTAGTCAGTGGTTCCATCTTTCTTTTCCCGTATTGCCGTCTACTCGCCTTCGTCGCTCGGGTTTCTTCCTCTTCGAAGATCGTATTGTTCCAATGGGTTTCACCTTTGTGAGAACACGCCGCCGTCTTCAAGGGTTCAATAATACGGGGAAGATCCTCGATCCCGATCGAAAGCAGACAGATCGATCCAAAGTATGGTTTGCGAACAGACGAGAACAAAGGATCAGTTCACTCCTCTTCTGTCCCATCGTTCCACGCCACCTTTTGCCACGTATTGACAACTATTGTTTCGCCGTTCTTAATCTTCGTGTTACCTCGGATCCTGTTACCGAATGTAACTATGCCCTTCGCTGAAATTAACAGCGGATTCTTCTGCGGATTTTTTAGTACGATACAATCCTTTTGTGTTTGTTCAATACATTTGCTGGATATACAAGTGTTGTTGCATACACAAGAAGTAAACATTTGTTTAAAACTTGTTTTAAGACCAATGAGTAGACTGTGGAAGTGCATGCATATTCAAGAGCAAATTTGCCTTTTAGGGAACTTAACATTGGAATGTGAAAATTCAAAAGTGTAGGAATTTAATAATTCAAGAAGTTGAATAATTTGGGAATTTTAAGATGTCGAAATTCAGAGATTTTAGTATTTAGCAATGTGAAAACTTTGAAATTAGTAAATTTGGAAATTAAGGGTTTGCAAATTTGACGATTTAACGATTTGGAGATTCCATAATTTGGAAGTTTGGAAATTTGCAATATTTCTTCATTCCCGTATATGTAGATGACTGTATTCCAAATCCCAAAGTCCCTAAATCATCTAAAATTTCTATAAATAAGTAGTAAGTTTCTTCCCATTTATTTCGAGAAATCTTGAAAGTATTATGATCAAAGCCTTCAAAAATCTTGCAAATTTTATAATTAAAGCTTTGAGAAATCTAAATAATTTAAAAATTAGAACATTGAAAAATCTTGCAAGTTTTAAAATCAAAGTCTTGAAATCCTTGAAAATCTTAAAAATTTTTAGACTAAACAATTCAGGATGTGAGTTAAAGAATGCGAAACTATGACTATTCTTCAGAATTCAAGTTTTTTTTAAATTAGCAATGCACGGGCAAGATTGGTTTACAGATTCTAATAAAGTAACTGAAGTCTCTTAAATAATATACAGTGCACTTCAAAATATCAGCGAGCTATTGGATAGCGAGATAAGCCTTATACATAGCGGCCATGACAGACACGCTGACATGTGCAGAGGATGCTGCTTCCCCAATGCAAACTCGTAGACCTGATCTAGAGTTTCAACGCTTTCAACACTCTCGATACTCCAACACTTCAACACTTTTTATACTTTCCATGACTTCAAAGCTTCAACAGTTCAACAGTTTTCAAGACTTCAAAATATCGAGACTATGACACTTTCGACGCTTTTAAAAGTCAAAGATATTTACTTTGGAGTCTTATAATTACTAAAACTTAATTGAATTTAAATTTTGAAAATGAGATGAATTTCAAATTTTGAAATTTCCGTATTTCTACATTCTCAAATTTATAAATTTGCAAATTTCTGAGTTTTCAAATTCGCTTTTAAAATTTCAAACTTTCTAGTGATCTAAACTTATCATTTCTCAAATTTCCAAATTTTTACATCTGCAAGTTCTCAAATTTCTAGTCCTAAATTTTTATATTTCTAAATTCTCAAATTTCCAAAGCAATTTCGATATTTTGTCATGTATCCAAATGTTTTAATTTTTAAACTACCACACAAGTATCTCGATTTCACAAAAAAATTTCAAACTTCTAGTATTCTAATAAAATTCAAAGTGTTTCGAATCGCAAGTAAATTTAAGTCGTTGCGAATCTCCGCAAGAGGAAAAGCAAATATCTATCACTAGCTGTATATTTATTTTTGCAAATATTCATCACTAGCTGTGTACGTATTTTTTTTACTATTCCAATTTCTACATAACTCGATTTCACAAAAATTTCAAGACTCCTAGTGTTTTAATAAAATTAAAATTGATGAAACTCAAGTACATTTGAATTACTCCGAATCTTTACAAGAGGAAGTTTCAAATATCCATCACTGGCTGTACATATTCACAAAAGCAGCCGAACGAGAAGTAGCGTTCATTTGTTCATACAGCCACGGTTTGGCGAAATGATAGATGTATAGCATCCCTCGATCCGGGGGCGTCCTCGATGAAGCAGAAGTTGGTAGGAAAAGGGTGAGGAAGAAGAAAGCCGGTTGGTCGTGGAAAGCGACAAAGAGAAAGAGAGCGTTAGGAATATGGGGTGAAAAGAGAGGGGAGACTAGGACCAGAGAGATTGGAGCAGCACGGCAGGGGATTCCGAGGGACGTATTGATGGTCCTGGAAATTGAAAACGCGCCCAGCGAACCGAAGTGGGTTTGGCCTCCTTCTCTTCCTTAATTGTTTCTGTCGGATGAAATTTCAGGACAAAATGGCGGCTACTTTGTGACATTGTATCCCGGGATTGCTTGAAATCGATCAAACTTTACGTTCTTTCGTTTGTCAAGGCGTAAAAAATACAGTGTAAAAATTCCTTGGATTTCAGGTGGACTCCTAATCAATAAGCGGTTTTTTCTCCATTTTATTGTACCATTAATTTTACATCCTATAGAAAGAAATAAGTTAAATAAAATTTCATGTTGTCTGGGTAACTGGGTGTTCTTTCGTTTGTACGGGTATTAGAAATACAGGGTATTATAATAGTTCAATGAATCTCAGGTAAAATTTTTTAAAAAATAATCAATTTTTTCTCTTCATTAAAAATTCTATTTCTATTTTTTTCACATTCATGTAATAAGTCTATAGAAAGAAATCACGATTTGCTTCAAATTTTGTTTAATCCTTGTAAATTATAGACTTTAATAATGAATACGAGGCCTTTCAAGAACAAAGGGTTAATAACAAGTAAATTTAATCCTAGTCAAGAAAGGAGTACTTCACCCTACGACATTGTTCCCCATCTCCATTTGTTTTAAATTTTATTTGCGTAAGACACCCTAGAGATCGTTAGGGTCGTTGCAACTGCGCTTAGCTTCGATTTGACGAGAGTTGTTCGATTGAAGGGTGAAAGGTTTGATCGAACTTTGTATTCATAACCCCGGATTTTGGGATAACGCAGCACTCAACGACGATACATCACGCAGAATGGAAAAGAGACTGAGGCAACGATAGAAAGGGATGAAAAGCGGTTGGCAGGAAGGGGAGAAGAGCTAGTGGTTGGGATAGCCACTATCAGAGAGTCGCTATGATTAATGATCGAGTACAATACAGTTTTCATTAAACTCATTTCACTGCAGCTCGTATATAACACAGGCATTGCCAACCTATGGTCCCAGGCCATACGAACGCCCTTCGACTCTTTTTCACGTTGCCGTTAGCTTCGCTTGATTATGACGTCTCTATGATCGTCGACCTTCACCGTCTCGGATGCCTTCCAATTGAATTCAGCCATTGTTACGCGGCGTCATTCCTAATCCTTTGATTATCAACGAGAAAGCGTCTTGATTCCGAGTCATAACGAAGTCTCCAAATTTTAGAATGGCTGTCTTTGCCATGGGACAAAATGAAAGCCTCAAGTAATTCTTTTCTTTTAATACTGGAATTGTTAAGACGGATCGTTAAAACGTGAACACCGTTAAGACGATATTTCTATCAAAACTAAGATGAGTTTTAAAGACCAGAATGACTGGCTTTTAAAAAGTAATAATAAAATATTTTCAAATTTATTGATCTACTATTCTGTTACAAAAGGAATCATGTGGTATTTTTGGAGTTAGGAACCTAGAAACCGCGATTTCTAGATGAGGATTGGCATTTTAATAAGAACGATAAGTGTAGTAATGAATATATGCTTTGATAACAAAAATATTTATAAATTTCCATTTCAGAATTAAATTATTCTGATAGTAGAAAGTAAATTATTTTATTATGTCATTATGTTATCAGATAGCTGTTTAAATGTTATTTATGATTTACTATTGTACAATAATATTCTATATGAGTATTCAAATATTTAAATAATAGCATGATGATTAAGAGAAACATTTAGACATCCATTTTTAATAAAAGTTTTTCAAATTTATTTATTGCTATTATGACTTGAAGTATAGGCTTACTGTTCTTGATATTTCGTATTTATATTAAAAACTGTTTGAAATATGAATCAAAATTATTTTTTTTTGTTAAAGATTTACAGAGTTACTCATGATGTCACAATTGTCGATTGCTAAAATTTATAAAGAAAAATGGTGATCCCATCGATAAAATACATTGTCGACAATTAAAATCGTTAAATGTGGTCTGTTAAACAAAAATATTATTTTTATTATAATTCTGAAATTGTTAAATTTTTATTATCATTATCACATTACTAATTGATAATTTATTATATGACTAATTGGTAATTGATTGAGTACACAATTACTATATTTCGCATACATTAATTTCAAAATTACTTTTAGTCAGAGAATATCCTCTTTTTTCAATTTATTTGAATAATTATATCGCAAACGTGTAAAGTAAACGAGCGAATAGAGTCTTGCCAATTCGATTGAGTACTCAATCGTTGCATAAAATTATTTTGCTGACATTTAATTTATAGAAAGATACGAGGGAATTTGAAGAACAACCAGATGATCCTTGGGCAGGTCTTCCTTATACTGTTGATCTTGAAACTGGTAAGCGCAACTTGTATTCAATAATTGACATCAAAACACATTGAGTACCGTGTGTGTCATAGATAGTTCGCACTGAAATTTTTGTTCATACTTTTTCTCGATATACATATTTTTGTATGTATAATCACCACCGTTTACAGTGCGATCTTCAGAACGTTCTATATATTATTCGAACGTTGCAGTAATATAAAAATAGCGTAAAGTAATGTTAACATGGAATGTAGTATAATTTTATTCTTATTATTTCCTAACTTTTTCATTTTGCATAATACTAAGAAATAAAAATAGTTTTGTTGTTTTTATTCCCTGAATCTTTCATTCTGCTCAAAACTAATAATATTTAGTTATACATACAATCGCATTTAGAAAAAAATAAAAATAATATCGATTTGCAATAATTAAACTGTTTGCTATATGACCAAAATCCACATATCAAGCATTTGATTTATATGTCTCTATCCGTATGTTTCGAAAAAGGAAAATTAATAAAAAATATTCAAATATCAGGTAAGTGTCTGCGTTTTAAATTTCATGAAGACCGAACTGCACTCAGTTCAAAAATACACATGTATTTGTCAGGTAAGTATGTTACATAAAATACGAATAAGCCTGACAAAATGATGACACATGTATAAACAATATGAAATTTTCGTACCGTTTTAAAGTTTACAAACAACAACAAAGTATGTACTTGTCAGTATCATTCATGCAATTAAATCATAATAATTAGGTATACTATTCCGGATATGGTCATTTTCCTCTAATTATTTTTGCAAAGTCGTAAATGTTATAGATTACATTAAACGCGTATAATGATTGCGATAACACGATCGACTCATATTTTTTCCTGCAATTATAGTAATTGAATACTACATATCTGACGCCATCAGATATCGACTTATCCAACACATTCATACAAATATATCAATACAATCAAGAGCACTATTACTCGTTTACTGGATCTTCGTATCGATGTACTGAAGATTGTAAGTTGATAAAAAACGATCAAAATATAAGATAATTATGAGTAGCATAACACTATTTTAGCTTAATTTGCTTTAATCTCGTACAATTGTATCTATTATATGAAAATGTCATTCAGGCATAATATGCAGATTATATGAAATTGCACTGAGTTTAAATTTAGTCATACGATTCATATGAAATTACACTGTGTTTATATGAAATTATACCGAGTTTATATAGAATAACACTCAATTTATATGAAATTATGCTCAATGCATGTGAAATTACGCTTCAATTCATATAAATTTCAAAGTACCTTGCATGTGTATTACAGAAATATTATGGTTGTCCACGACAGGAAGACAAAAAACTCTACACACATATAGCATTATATGATAAGTGTACGTAGTTTTGATTATATAATACGTTTATGCACTACTTTAGACGCTTGGTTTCCGTATGGGTCTCTAATTAAAGAGTCAATCAAACTTGACTGACATTCGCTGCGTATTGCAGACGTTTTGACACACTGGTAAAAAGTAGCGACAGTTAAATACAGCTGATTTACGCGCTATCCTATTTGAAGCGTGTCAAATTAACGCTGCAATTTGTAAAAGGTAGTTTCAACGTTCAAAGCCTCGGCTGCGTCTAATTACCATAAACGTGTTCGCTAAATGCGTTCATTAACCACTTTCTTGGTTGAAATATTTTTATAGGTTCCATGGATTGACAGGTAATTCAGTAGCAACTCAGATAAAAAGGTACATATTTAAGAAAGAGAGAAAAACGTTAACACAGTTGAAATCGTATTAGTTTGCTGCATACTAAATGGCCGATTGCGAAATTTATTAGACCCACGGCGATTTTGTAACATGAATTATAGTCAAATAATACTTGTGTCGTATCATGCTAATGATTGTATCATATTATGTTTTTGAAATTTTTAATTTGATTAGCACAAATGGTATGAATTCGTTAGAATTCGCGATGCAAAATGGATGCGTGTCAGTTGTAGCAGACTATAGCTATATTATGACTGCATATTAAATGAAAACATACACAAACGTTTTATTAATAAATTTGATTGAAACTTGTTTGTAGTTAGTTGTAAAAAATAATTGATAGTTGAAGTAATGTTAACAATTAATGGACACTATTATATACTGAATTTTTATAAATTTAAATATTACAAAATTTCAATAATTTTAAGTATACAAGATTTTTATAATCTTAAGTGGCAGTTAATCAACAACTAATGTCCAAACATCATGAAATATCTTTACATCATTTTCAATTGTTTAGATGGTCCAGCGATGTACACCAAATATTCGTCTATTCTTATAGTAGTCCTTTAGAAGGCGGCTCCGAATTGGTTTAGTTCAGAACACGTATTATTTGTTCATGTAACTGTAGAATAAAAAATGATCGCTGTCACACGTGACGTGTGGTTCTCAAAACAGAGTCAGGCGGTAGCAAACATGTTAACCTTTTCGTATTGCAGCTGCATTAAATTTCATAAAGGAACGATGCATCGAGTGCACTAGAACGAATTTCGATTACACAATTGCTGCATAATGCGAAGGGTGAAGAATATCAGGTGATGTACAAGCGAAATTCGTCGAGACATTTTATCTTGTAGCTAAGAAAATAACGATAAACGAATTGGAACGCCATTGTGAATGCAGAACATTGTGTACTTCGCTGTTAGATTGCATTAAATTGTAACCAACGAAATGTACTTTTACAGAATATTTTGAAGTGATCTTCAGAAATTATTTTAAACGAGTAGACAATTTTAAAGTCGAGATGGCCGGCAGTATAGAGTTACTGTAATATGTGGAAATAACTGATAATGGGTTCATTATAGGCTGTTTTATGAGGGAGTATATATTCCAGTATATGAGCGCGTAACTAAAAGATTACAAAGGCATACTATGAGGTTTTTGGTAAAAGCGATGATTCGCTATTTTGTGATGTAGGATAGAGATGGGCAACTGTGCTCGCAAGGACACAGCGTACGGAAGTGAAGTGCACGACAGATAATGATGGGTAGTCAGTTTTTCAATTCAAGTTTGGTAATTTTGGACTTTGAACTTCTTTAACTTCTGAATTTCCAAATTTCTAAATTTCTTGGATTCTAAGTTCTAAATTTAATTCTAGATTTAATTTCTAAATTTCTGTATTTCTATATTTTTATATTTCTACAGTTCTATATTTCTATATTTCTATATTTCTATATTTCTGTATTTGTACATTTCTAAATTTCCAAATATCTGAACATCCTAAATTTGAAGTTTCTGATGTTGGAAATCTGAAAATCATAAAACTTGAAATTGTTACATTTTTAAATTGCTAAATTGTCAAATTTCTGAATTTTTATTTTCAAATCAGCGAAGTTTTCAATCTTCGCATTTCAAATTACAGTTTTTCCTAAATATCTGTATTTCCAAGTTATTAATATTTATAATTTGAAAATATGTAAATTTGTAAATTTGAAATTTCTGTATTGTGAAATTTGTGTATTACTAACTTTCCTCAGTTGAAAAATTAACATTTCCGCATTTCTAAACTTCCAAATTTCCTAAATATCAGATTTCTAAATTTCCTTTTCCTAATTCGAAGATCTAAATAATTTTACATTTTAATTTTTCGAAATTTAACAGTCATGACTTTTTATAGATCCAATTTCTAATTTGTCTCGTTTCAAATTTCCAAAAGAATAATTTCTTTAAGAGTAAAATTGTTGCAGATTTACAAAATAATATAGAATTCAAATTACTTTTACTTGTTACAAATTCTGCTTAAGTATTATGTTTTTCCACTAATATGTGATAACATGACAAAATGGTATTCATCAGTACTAATCGAAAACACGATTTTACGTGAATTATCAAATATTAATATTAACTCATTAATATAACAAATAGTAAATTGCTAGACTGTTAATATTTATTGTATTAAAATAGGTATGTTTTATATTCTGTACATTTATGTCATTAAAGCTATACAAGAATGTATAATTCTTATTCTTGAACTCGTAATCTCAACATAACCTAAAATTTTATAATATACTTCTACTTGCGCAAACGCATGTGTGCGCTTATAATATTCAATGAGTTAAAAAGGTAGATCCAAAGAGGTGGTCCAAATAAAAAATAAGAAGTAGTAATTCACTACTTGTTACATTAATATTAATTTATTAATGTGATAAATAGTAAATTACTACATTGTTAATATTTATTGCATTGAAATAAGTATGTTTTGTATTCTATACACTCATGTTATTAATACCTACACAAGAATATAGTTCTGATTATGCTTTAATTCGTAATATCAACATAACCTAAAATTTTATAATACACTACTTGCGCAAACGCATGTATGCGCTTATAATACTCCATGGGTTAAAAACGTAGATTCAAAATAAAGTGGTCCAGTAATGGTCTGAATATTTCGTAAACAACCAAGTAGAGTGTAAGAGCTATAAGATTCGAAGAAGTATTTGAATTTCGAGCGTAGAATTCTTTATTCAGGTAGAGCAGCGTAAGGTTCGAAAGCCAGATTTTAGTCCCGTAGGACTTCGGGGAGTGGCTTTAGGAACGCCCTCGCTACTTCTTCCCTCCCTTGCCCTGGGACCCCACCATCCTGACCAGCCCTTCGTTTCCCCTTCTTCTCTGCATTTAATTACTTGGCGTCGCGGCGGCCGCAGAGTGCTGTGCGCGTCTAGCTTGCCGCTATCCACTATACGTCGTGTTTCGTATCGACGCTTGACGAAGGTTCGCTCGTTAAAACCTTTTTAAAATGTCGGCGTATCCGCGAACTTTTCTCTCTCTCTTTTTTCTACGTTTCTCGTTTATTTTTTCTAATCGGGAAAAGCAAAAAACCTGTCATCGCCGGTCTCTTTAAGAGCATTCCTATCGATAACGATCGGCCGATAAACATTTTTCGATCCTCGCGGAAATTGATATACACGAGGATTGCGATCGATTATAGATCGGTGGAAAGTTCTATTCACAGTACTAATTGCGTACGATGACGCGTAATTATCGAAGAGTACGCAGGTTCGATTTCAATTCTTTTCTTATCGTTCGAGTAGTCGGACGTGGACACTCTCGTAATATTGTTTCGAACAACGTGGCGGTATCTGGTCATCGAAACATCGTTGCTGTATTTGGCTGCAATAACGTTGCTGTATCTGGTTATCATAATAACGTTGCAGTAGCTGGTTATCGTAATAACGTTGTAATCTAGTGTCGCCTTTTCATCGCCTTAAAAAATTTCATTTTTATTTGATAAATAAAGTGTTGAGTGGCTAACGCTGGCTCACTCGAACCATTACCTCATATTTACTTTATGTCGGATCAAATAATATCGTAATTATTTGTTTTTGAAACAAGCTTTTTTTACACTTAACATGAAGAGAAAATTACACGATATCAGTTATATTTAGAATTGTGTTGATACAATTCCAGATATTTGATCAAACAAAAGTATCATATTGAATCTTGAACAAAGACTGTTAATCTTTTGGCGAAAACAAGTGTTTATATTATATTATTCATGTATAATTCATATATAAGTTCATATTACAATATTCATGTATAATTAACATATAAGTTTATATTATATTATTCATGACGGAGGGGTTACTTTCAACGTTTCAAACTTCACATATTCTGAACGTGAATTGTTTTGAATTTCAAGTATTCCAAGTTTGAAGCATTTTGAAGTTCAAACGTTCTCAAGTCTCAAACGATTTGAATTTTCAACACTATAAATTTCTAATGTTTCAAGTTTGAAATATTTTGAACTTGAAACATTCGAAACTAAATATTCCAGATTTGAAACGTTTCAAATTTCAAGCACTTTAGGTTTGGAACGTTCGAATTATTTTAAGTTTAAAATCTTTGAGGTTTGATAATCGTTCTAAATATGAGACATTCGTAATCTTAAACATTCGACGTTTAAAATATTTTAAGGTAAAAATGTTTTGAGCTTTAATTCTTTTGGAACATTTCAAAGTGAAAGCGTTTTAAGCTTCACTCATTTTGAAATTTGACACACAGAGTTCGAACGTGTCGAGTTCTAAGTTTTTGACATTATAAATATTCGAAACTTTAAACGCTAAGAGCATTCCGACATTAAATTCTCGAAAACTTATCACAAAGTACACAAAGTTTGAAACAGTTTGAACACAGAATGTTCCATGTTTAAAAGGTTTGAAGCCTGTAATTGTTGTCGCGCTCCTAAGTTCAAATGTTCCAAACCTAAATTGTTTTACGCTTGAAGAATTTCAAGTTTAAAACGTCAGATACTTCAACCATTGTGAGCTTAAAACATTTCAAACTTAGAACTTTTCCGAGTTTGAAGTGTTCCATGTTTGATGGATTTAAAGCATTTAAAGCATTTGAAATATTCTGAGTTTGAAGCCTTTGTTTAAAAACTTAAAAATACTCCAAGTTTGAAGTAACTCCATATTTGGAGCATTTAAAGTTTCAAATTTTTCAAGTGTAAAACGAAATCAAGTGTAAAGAAATCGTTTTAAGTTTCAAATGTTCCAAATTCGAGGTATCAAGACCTTCAGATGCTTCAAATTTGAAGTGTTCCGAGTAGGAAGCCTTTTAAATTTGAAGTGCCATGACTGTCACGTCCCTGTCAAGTGTTTCAAGCTTTAATCATTCCAAGTTCAAAATGTTTGAAGCTTCAAACGTTTCAAACTTCGAATATTCCAAATTTGAAACACTAAGACGTGTTGAGTTTGAAGCGATGCAGAAACGTTCAAAGTTTCAAATATTTCTAGTTTGAAACTGTTCCCACTTCATGCGTTTTGACGTTGAAGCATTTCGAGCTTGAAATATATCAGATATTATTTGAAATTTCACGGTTGAAGCGTTTATAATATTTTAAACTAAAAACGTTTATATCTTGAAGTGTTCCAAGTGTAAAGTATTGCGTGCTTGAAATGTTTTTGATTTGCGATATTTGAAGTTCTTCTAGCTTGAAACGTCCATGTATATTCGTTTTTTTATCTCTGTGAATGTTCTTATCAACTCTCATCAGTTTATATCAGATAATAAATTTCTTAATAATGTACTAAGAAGATAAGCTTCTAGCTTTTGTATGCGTTTATCTAAACGGAAGCAAACATTGGAATACACCCCTGGACAAAAAGATAGCACATGTGTGCTGTCTTTAATTTCTTGAAAACTACTTAGAATTTTTTAATGTAATACATACCATTCTAATTGTTACATGGCAGAGAGAAGGAACTTCTTAGTAAATATGGTTGACCTTGCTAGGTTTTTGAGCAAGCAGAAGAAATATATAAATAGTGCCGACGAAATGATAGCACATTCACAGAATTTATACATATATTTTCATAAAAAAGAAAGTTATTTCTTGGTGTGGGTGGTGTAATGATTTGGCCGGAATTTAAACGGAATGGATACAAAGGCAAAACAAATGTACAGTTTCTTGAAGGAAAAATGAATTATCAAAAATATATAAATTTACTCTCAAAACAAAGTATTGAACACGCACTACGAATTACCACTGATAAATTTATTTTTTAGCATGACAATGCTGCAATTCTCCGAATTAAAGACGAAGAACAATTTTTTCAAAGAGAAAACGTATCAGTTTTTCCGTTGCCCGCACGCTCCCTGGACCTGAATATTATTGAAAATTATTGGGGAGAACTAGCACGTGCTGTATGTAAGAATGGAAAACAGTATGATAATATTAAACAATTAAAAGAAGCTATTAAGATACATTGGGATAATTTGCCACAAAATACAATTAAAATGTTATACAAATCCTTACCAAAGCGAGTACTCGAAGTAATAGAAAATAAAGGCGGATTATTATTATTATCATATCATTATTAACTTTGTATTAATTGCAATGTAACTTTCGCCGACACTATTTGTATATTTCTTCTGCTTGCTCAAAAACCTAGCAAGGTCAACCATATTTGCTAAGAAGTTCCTTTTCTCTGCCATGTAACAATTAGAATGGTATGTATTACATTAAAAAATTCTAAGTAGTTTTCAAGAAATTAAAGATAGCACACATGTGCTATCTTTTTGTCCAGGGGTGTATCATGAATTTTACCTTCTAAACAACTTAATATATTAAAAGATTTCAGAAGAAAATCTGATGAAAAACTTGAAGAAAATTTTTTCTTAAATCCTGCTAACTCTATTGTCTAGATTATCGATGCTTACGAATTAAAAAGTAAAGAGGTAAGGTGAAGTGGGGTAAGTTCATAAACGGGGCAAGTGCGTATACAGGCTATTTTTATTACAGTATGAGCGAAATTTCTCCATTTAGCATGTTTGTTTCCTTGTTTTGTTGCACTATGTCCCCTTTTATATTTCAGCTAAGAAGACTTGTTTGCAGAATAGAGTACTTGCATAATACAGTAAAAAGCATTTTATAGCAGATTTGTCAATAATTCTGCTCTTACCCCATTACACATCAAATAAAGTTTCAAAGTATTTAACTTCAAGTTACGCTCTTACATTTAAACAATTTAGACATTTTAAACAATTTCCTATCAAAATCAAAATATACAAGGAAAGCTAAGATCCTAGTTAATATTAATTAAATAGTAGTAATTGTGCAGAGCGTTCGATATCGACAGCATTAAGTATTTACATAGCAGACTGAAAATACTTACGTTTAAATACCAACTTTACAAAAACCAGGCTGCACTTACTCTACTTCACCTTAGTGAAATATGTCTTTATTTGATACTGCTATTGTTTCAGATAAATTGCCTATACTTTAATATAACATTATTGCAAATAACGAATGGTAATCGCTGTTCCATAGAACAGCGTATTGACTCTAAGAAATCTTGAATTTGTATAGTTTTAAATCTATTATCAAGTTGATCAACATCTTAATTTCCGATAAAATTTTCCCACACCTGTCCTCATTTTTTTCTTATATAAAACATGTTGACAGTAATAAACCTTGTATATACTGTATAATTTTGCTTCTATCATGAATTTGATTGATTTATTATTACACTGCTGTCAAAGCATTATGGACGAAAAAAGTATTAACGCATCCAGTCTTATTATTACGATAATTACAATTTGAAATGTTGTTATAAAAATCGTACAGGATATGTAAGCATTCCAATAAACGGTATAATGAGCGTAATGCAGTATGATGTGTGCTTCTTTTAAATGACGCAATTATATGAGATACTTTTTTGGCTGGCTGCATGTGCACGTGAAGAAAGTTTCTGGATAATGTACATTTCATGTTTAGTTACAAAGAAATGTGCACACTGCGTGACTTGCATAATATTGCATTAAGTATGGGATAATTAAAAAAAAATTTGAATATACGAGAAACACATTTTTTGAACTGAATAAATATGTCTTATTTTTCACAAAACGTATACTTTGTGTTAATCTATTACTGATTTGTGAGAAGAAATTTTATGCATCAGATATTATATAAAATGTGTATATGTTAAAATTCTGTTGAAATTGAAAAAGAGAAACGTTACACATTCATCATGTTATATGCCACTTTCATATGTTGAATATAAATATATTTATTGAACGCATAAATCAAATTTCTTGATGATTGTAAATTTTTAAAGTAAGAGTTACAAATAAATTTTAATAACGATTGATTTTCGTGAATTTGTCCGTTACACCGGGAATAAAATGATAAGCCGAAGCTAAAAATAATTATTTCGAGTAAAAAAACATTAATTAAATATACATATATTAATTCATTAAATTTCAACTTATCACTAACTTATCAATCAGGGTTATTAAAAAAATACAATAATGTATAATAATAATAATTGTAGTATTTTTATATATAGCAAATACAGTTGAAACTCGATATTTTCCTGCACTAGGAGCTCTACTTACTTACAAGGAAACATATCGAACCGTGACACACCGATTTTAATGAAACTTATGTGAAAGATAGTACTCAAGAAAATATTTGACACGTATTTTTTTTATCGGCCATCGTTCACATTGAAGGGGTGAAAATAGCCCTCGAAGTTGGGGGTTGGAATCATATTTTTGGGAATATCTCCGGAATTTAAGAAGATAATTGGATTCTTGTTTTTGTAAATTATTCGTCTTTAAATAGGGAATTTTTGTGCGTAAAAAAATTTCAATAAACTTTATTTATTTAAATAATATTTTGAAAATTTATCATTTTTGTTTAAATTTTTGCACTAAATGTTGATCTATTTTTTTGCAACTTCGTGTATGTAAACTATGGACAAAAATAGAGGATACATGTTTTTGGAATTTGTTGTTTGTTGCAATAGATTACCATAGTTTACGTACACGAAGTTGCAAAAAAGTAGATCAACATTTAATGCAAAAATTTAAACAAAAATTATAAATTTTCAAAATATTATTTAAACAAATAAAATTTATTGAAATTTTTTTACGCACAAAAATTCCCTATTTAAAGACGAACAATTTACAAAAAAAAGAATCCAATTATCTTCTTTAATTCCGGAGATATTTCCAAAAATATGATTCCAATCCCCAACTTCGAGGGCTATTTTCACCCCTTCAATGTGAACGATGGCCGATAAAAAAAATACGTGTCAAATATTTTCTTGAGTACTATCTTTCACATAAGTTTCATTAAAATCGGTGTGTCGCGGTTCGATATGTTTCGTTGTTAGGTGAGGAGCAGGAAATTAGGAAGCACCAATGTTTCACTCAACTCTGTAATTTTTCCGTTATATGAACAAAAATATCATAAATTAGAAAATTTACCAATTTCTAACTTAGTCAACTCATAAATTTGGAGATTTCTATGTTTTTATATTTTTAAATTCCTAAATTTTTCAGCTGTTAAATTTCTAAATTTGGAAGTATGAAAACTTCAAAATTTAAAAACTTCAAAACTTTCTAAATACAATGAATCTTGAAAATTAGAAAACTTGAAAGCATAAAAACTTCGAGACCCGAAATCTTGTGAATTTAAAAATTTCAGAATTTGGAAATCTGAAAAAATATATTAATATATGAGAACTTGAAAATTGAAGAATTTAAAAATTTAAAAACTTAATTACATGAAAATTTGAAACCATGATAGCTTGAAAATTAGAAAATTTTGAGTCATGAAAATTTGCCTACTTCAACTATTTTTTCTCGTTGTATCTTCGTCTGTGATCATATATCAAAAGTCTGCTGCACTCATATTTCTCCAAAAGTTAAAATTATTTTGAATATTCGTACGTTGAATTCATACTGTAAATAATTAGAGTTTGATGTACAACTCTAATAAAAGTTTGCAGAAATAACGTCCGATATTTGAAAGACAATTTCAAGTTTCACTTCGATAAGTTTTTATCCTTGTTAATGGAAGAAGAAAGAATATTGGGGAGCGGTCGTTGGAATTCACCGCAATTTACAGTGCGCTTATTCGTTTCAGTGCATCGTTGATTGTAAGAAATTAATTCGGTTCTGCAATAATAAGTTCGTTTTACAAAGCAGCAGCCCAGGCTAACAAGAGCACCGAAGCTCATTACGCGACTATCTCGACGTCGATCGATCGAGTCTACTCGACGTACGGCATTGTGTGATTAATGAGTCGGTCGACAAAAGAAAGCACAAATTCCATGGGCGTCACACTATTCTTTAAAATTTAGTAAGAGAAAATGAAGAATAACGTACGGGTTCCAACCGAGGCTAAAGGAATGTCTTTATCGTACAATGTTTTATTCATCGTAACGTTCGATCGATTTCAAACGTGAACGCTAATTTTCTTCCTTAAATTTAATTTTTTACGTCAAGTATTAAACATATTTTTATCATTCTTTTCTTTTAATGTTAAAAAAATTTCAATTTTTATGATATGACTCTTTACATTCATTTTTATAACGCATATAAAAGTTCGAACTTTTATAATATAGGTAATTCTTTACATTAAACGTTAAAGAATGAATTTCAGTTTTTGTAATATAACATTATATGTTAAGTATTGAAAAATAAATTTCATAAGATTATTTTCATATTATATTATATTTGATTTGATTACCAATGAAATTACTAATAAAATCCTTTTAGATTCTAGCCTTTAAAGGCTTTATGCAAAAGATCGCTTTATTTGCCATTTTTAATAGAATTATAAATTTGATGAAATTCATAATGCTAATAATACATGTGTATTTTATAACTTATAGTCTTGAAATTTCATATTTATTAATGAACACCTTCATATAAGACTTGAGACTTTTAATTTCATCCTTAATCAAGAGATAACTTCATTTGCCATTTTCAATGAAATTATGATAATTGTAAAAATACATATGTATTTTACTTGACATCTCAACATAAGAACATCTCAATATAAAAAGAATTATTGTAACAATAATTTTTAGCTTGTATAATTGACTTCGTTAAACCAAAATTAACAAGGATCACTTTATTGATAATTTTTAATGAAATTAAGTAAACGAGTCCGTAATAGAACGTGTTAACAGATAGATTTATCTCCATGTACACAGGAATTCCATAAAAGAAATAATACAAATCAAATGACCTTCAAATCGAGAAACGTAATAAAATTATGTACGCATCTAACGTTAATTGCTCAGTTGTTAGCGGACAACTAATTGATTGAATGTCAGGAGATTAATTTGCAAGACAGGTTCACTGCACCAGAAAGCTTAAATGAATAATCGCGTATCGCGATGTTACATCTTCGTTTCAGCGGAATTGCAAAACGACGTTAAAATATATACATATGCATATATAGTATATGTAGCCCGATACAAAGTTGCATTCGAAAGAATGCCCCACGATTACATGTAAATTTATTCTTAACACGAAATCGTCCAACACTATTACAAATTGTTTCCTGCGGTTACATGAATGTGGCTCGCGCGAATCGCGATCTTCACGCACGAGACCAGTGCTTTTGTGAAAAGGAACATTGAAGAATAAAAAGACGCCTGTGCATGTTACCCGCCGACATACAAAGGCGCTTGTACCAATTTGACGAAGCATGATGGATTACACGGTGGATCTTATAAAAAGTTTATATCCGACGAATAAATTATCATAGCATTGTCTCGCAGCCCGGAACGCTTTGGGTGTGCTGGTCGCATTCGTTTTAGATCGACACGATATATTTTTTTTATCGATGCCTTTGTCGGTAATGTTTTCTGTTATTAAAAGAGCTTTCCGTTGTGTACGTTTGAAACGTCTTGTTGACGGAAATTTACTCTTTGACATGTGTAAATTTTGGTGGAAAAGATTTTTGTTACAGAAAATATTTAAAAACGCGTTGATAAGTAAAACTGTTTCGTTGTGTACATTTACATATAGAATATTGTTAACGTAAATTGTATTTTTTGAAGGAGCAGCATATAAATAGTAATCATTCAAAAATCACGTAATCATGTTACTTTCGTACTTGAACAGGTTTTTTGTTATGTGTATGTTTTCATAATCAAAATGGTGTCTGTGTACAGAATTATACATATACGGTTAGTAATGATTAAAAAAGACTGTATTTATTTTGTTTACTCTAATTATTTTCTAATGTATTCGCTTTCGAAATTTTATTCTTCAAAAAGTACATATATTCTAATACATTCATAGTTACATATATAAAAAACTTTTTTGTTTGTAGAAAACAAAATTGCATAAAATATATAATTGACATATAACATGTTAGATACAAATATGTGTAATATATTGGGATGCGTTACGTTTACAGAATACAATTTTTGAAACATATTATGCAATACATATTATGAAAATATATTATATCTTATTGTATAATGTATTATAATTTAATGCATACTGACAACGAAAGTGATAACTCTAACCGGACTATTCTATACATATATGTACAGTTGTGTACATATCTATACATAATAATATCTATTCATAATAATTCTAACTATAACTTAACAATTCCTTAATTATCGAACCCACAATCTTCAAGTTTTAATGCTTTGAAAATTTCAGTTTTTATTTTTTTACGTCACCAAATTATCAAATTATGAAGTTTCGAAATTTCCAAATTACCAAATCTTTAATTTCATAAACCTTCAACTCTTCAAATTATCAAATTACCTAATAAAGTTCGATTATTTCTAAATCTACATCATTCCAAATGGACAAGTCCCTAAATTTTTAAATTTTCAATCTTACAAAAACCTAAATATCCAAATTTCTAAATTTCCATATGGGAGACAGATCTGGAAAAACTTCCACATTAAAATTTTCAAATTTTTGGATTTTCATATCTTCAAATCAATAAACTACTGAATTATCAAATCCTGTAATTTGCAAATTATCAAATCTCTAAATTACCAAATTTTCAATTTTCTAAAAATCTAAATTTGCAAATTTCCACATCTTCAAATCTTCAAATTGTTAAAGTATCATATCTTCAAAATTTTTAATGACCAACTCTCTTAATCCCCAAATTTTAAATTTTCCAAAAATCCAATTTTCCAGATAACCAAATTTCCAAATCTGCAAATTACTGAATTATTATTAAAAAGTCAATTCTCAATTATCAAAAAGTCTAAATTACCAAATTCCGGAATTCTTCAATTCCATCCATAAAAATTTGCTCCGCCGACCTGCACAGAAATCAAAATATCAAATATCAGATTACCTCGTTCCACCTCGGTTATAAAGCTGGAAGAGAGATTTCAACGATTTGTAGGTTGCGAATGAATCGAGGATGTAACGAAAGGCTCAGTTGGCAGATATAAGCGGACGTCGAACTGGATGGGGATAGCGGAATCGTGAATGGTGGAGAAGCAAGACACAAAACGCATGCGTGAATATATAAAATGGAACATCTGCCACGTGCGCGGGCGGTGCATGGTGCGTATGCGTGCGTGGACGACTGAAATCTCATGGGGGAAGATCGTGAAAGTATGGCCGCATCCGCCATGCGTGTGCGCACTACTTTTAACATACACACATATTTTCTTCGTATCTTTCACTTTCTTCGAACAATTTAAACAAACTACAGTGGCTGGCCAAATTATTATATGTTGTGGGAGAAGATCCGTGGTCGAAGTGACGTCATGGAAAATATCAAGAACGAAAATTATTACAATATGCACAGGACTACACGAAAATGTAAAACGCCGACATTTTTAAATAAAACACATGAAAGGAGACGAAGTTTAATGAAGACGTAAAAATTAATTATAATTGCTGTCAGATGGGGACGGATGTGTTAATGCGTGTATCGCCTCATTGTCAATATTTTACTCAAGCATCCATATTTCATAACTTTAACAGTGAAACGGGCAAACTGGTCAAATAAGACTCACAATTTTTTTATTATAAATCACATAATTTGTTAAGGTAATTTTCTTGAAAGCCACATTGTTTTTCACAGAAATAAAAAGTAAATGTATATTTTGATTTATGTTATGTTATATATTTATTTATTTTCAATTTTAATTTCATTGTAAGTGTAAATTATGTGCTGGTAGGTTTAGTGTTAAACGATGGAGCAGAACACATACTTTTACTGTTTCCAACATATTGTTTATATATTGTATTTTATCGATATATTATATATTATTACAAATGTTATTTCTACGTTATAGTATATTATATATTTTGCTACTATTATTTTCACATTATAATAGATTTTTTATTTTGTTACAATGTATTTCTTTGCAATATGTTATATTGCATACTTTGTCACTGTATTGTTTGTACATTACATTGTATATTTTGTTAGAATATAATATTTGTGAACAATAATAAATAAAAACAATAATAAAAAGTAATGAAATAAATAAAATGAACAATAATAAATAAAAGTTGAAAATAAAAATCTAAAGCGTTAAGCATTGTATTGTATAAAAAAAAATACAATTATTTAATACTTCGCCACTGCATATTTTTTATTTATAATCCTAAATACATAAAATGCAGCATCTAGTGCAATGTCGCTTAAATTCAAGACGAGGTTTTTAGCCAACCACTAACCTGATACATATGCACTTGCATCCACAACCGCCTTTTATTCCAGAATATATCAAGTATTACTAACATTGTTAAACTAATGAAACTCGTGTCGGTGTCATATTTTTAAAAAGAAATCTGTTGAGTGTCCACCTACCGTGTATTATATAGAGATGCATTTAATTATGTATATAGACTGTAGCACTGTGTCATCTCAGGTAATTGTACCCATTAGTGACCACGTTCCCATTGTTTATTTCATTTTATAAAAATTGATAATTGACCCCTTATGTTACGAGGCATCGAAGATAATGAAGTATTTGCTGTCACAATATTAATACTGACTGCCGCGTCATCCATATATGGGCGCCACTAAAGTCATATGTATTTATCACCTATATTATTAAGAATTTGTTCGCTTAACTAATTGGAAATACACATATTAACCACTTTGATAGTGATTAATAAGTATGACAGAATATTGTAAAAATATTTAATAAGATTTGTTGGAAATGAAAGTACATAGTCTAATCAAAGCTTCAGTATGGCAGTCAATATATCAGGGCGATTAAATAGAGTTAAATCTCATTGTTGCACTATTATAACTACACTATTATTGACTAAACTACAATTCCACTTAAATCGAATATTAGTATTAAAAATATAAGAAAAAAGAAGAAAAATATCAGAAGAGTACGTCACGAAAGTAGCTCATCGTTATAGTGCAGGAGGTTAAAATGATCTGTTGGTTAAAACCTAGAACCATCGCAGTTACAAATGTTGTTTGTAATATTTTAACATTGTAACTACTAAAGGGATCAAGTGAGCACTTTACAATTTTCTTTTTCAATTATATATTGATAAATTTTATAAATCACTAGAATGTCGTTCACAAACTGCACAGGTTTCACAAAGTTTTTTATTTACACATAGACAAATGGACAGATAGACAAAAATGGAAACTGTTTGTTATACTTAAGTATCAGTACTTAGAAATTACATTTACTTACAAATCAAGAGAATAGTTCAAAATTCTTAGGAGACATTCAAAATATCACACAAATGCTACAATCTTATTTGTTACTATTAATTGCTATATTCGTGTAAAAATAGGAAAAAATTTATTCAAAATATACCGGAAATTGCGTACATATCTTAAACAATATTACAGTAGTAAACACTATCATATTCAATGTTATATCATTTAATAAAAATATTCATTGATACAATTATTTAACGTCGCTATGTACTTGGTAGTACATGAAATAATACACTCACCTAAAAATAAAGGGAAAATTGCATATTATAGACACGTATTACAATAATAAAGATAACTGTTATTAATTTAAACGTTATTCATTCGCATTTAATACTAACAATTTGAAATAGCGCGGCAGAGTTAGGTAGCGTCAAAA
Source organism: Megachile rotundata (assembly GCF_050947335.1). Classification (NCBI taxonomy): domain Eukaryota; kingdom Metazoa; phylum Arthropoda; class Insecta; order Hymenoptera; family Megachilidae; genus Megachile; species Megachile rotundata. The sequence continues at coordinate 4,313,833 of NC_134991.1, read as the reverse complement.
ACGTCCGAATGCAATTTATTTCAAGTGTTGTACTAATTTCCGTTTCAATTCGTCACGAACGTTCATAAAGAAAGAAAAGAAATAATATCCTACTGGATCGATGCGTAACAACAACCGTGACTAACGTCGGCCAAAGTGGATTCAGAATTCAGAACGGACCCTTCACGAGACCTCCATTTTGGAGCTAGATGAGCTATCCAAACTATCGAATTTCTTCTCACGTCGCGAACAACAAATTTTTTCTATTTATTCCATTAACCTTTAGTCGACGCTAACCGTGTCATTTATGATCCAAATCTTAACAACAGTAATATACACGTGTACATATATTGCTACTCATAAATTCATATAAACTTTACATATAAATTGCAGTTTTTATACATGCTACAACCTATTGTCTTCTTTGTGGAAAATTTTATTTGTCGTTTGGAATTCACTCATGAAAAATATACTTATTTACTAATTTATTGCTGCGGAAAGTTTTGTTAATAATTCAATATACATATTAATTCTTAGTCTCCATAAAAATCAACACAAATTTCAAGAAAAGTATCTTGGCGAATTTTTTAATTTGAAATTAAGGAACTTGTGAACCGATTATTTGACTGGCTTATAGGTAACTCATAACCGTTTGGTTAAAACTCGAGTTAGCTCATGATCAATCAACGTTTAGACACTAAAGTACAAGTTAACTCATGGTGGATCAACGTTTGGCCATTAAAACTCGAGTTAACTGATGATCAATCAACAACGATTAGGCACTAAAGCACAAGTTAATTAATGATGGATCAACAACATTTGACCATTAAAACACGAGTTAACTCGTGTGCGATCGTGTTAAGATCTGATATTAATGAAAGTGCACGAATACAGAAGGATTTCTATAGAAGAATCGATGTGCCTTTGTCCGTTGGAATTCAGAGGAAACGGAACAATTTTTCTGAACGATCCAAGTCGTTGGAAGGTCCCAAGAGGGAATCAATATTTGGAGTCGTACGTGTTCCGCCATGTTAGTTCGGCTATTTCACAAACCCCCATGGGAGAGCTGGTTGGAGGCAGCTGCCCGGTGAGGCATGTATAGGGTTATAGGGATACTCGGGGCCATGACTTGCCGTATCCACCCCTGTAACACGAGCACGCATCATTACTCATATCGTGGCTCGTTGCACGCCACGGATTCAGGACGAATTCAGGAGGGCACTTCCAGGAAGCTTAGGGATGAAAATATACGGTAACAATAAGAAACGACGTTATACTGGGTGACCCACGCAACTGCAGCTAACAGTACGGTGACTAAAGTTATTATACTCAAATTATTATACTGAAATTGTTATACTCAGTTTAACATTAAAATTACGGAATACGTCAAAATGAAGCATACACTTCTTATTTTAAATTATTGAGATGTCGAAACGTGTATTAGTTTGGCTACCACCTACGCATGGCGCTTAAATTTGCACACGAATCCATTATCTATTATTGAGAATTTTTCCACTAGTCTAATTGGAAATATTCGTATTAACTATTTGAAACTACGAATACATAACGAAATATTGTAAAAATATTTGGTAAGATTTGTTGAAAATAAAAAGCTACCCTAATGAAATTTTTAACTGCTTCAGCATGGCAGCCAACGTGTTCATTTTCGCCGAGATGAAAAATAACTGTATAAATTGATTTATGTTTCATCTCTCATTTATTCATTGCTATACATTTCTGATCTAGAATTAGCTGCTCATCGAAGATCCGTAGATCTATGCGTTAATAATGTTATTGCGACATCATACGTTCTAAAAAAAAGGTGGGTGTAGTTATAGGTGTATGTTACGTATTCTATGTTTCGTGTCTTTGTTAGTGGTTGTATGAAAACCTTGGCTTCGATTTAAGCGACATTTTACTTGATAGGTGCTGAACATTCATTATGTAATTATGGAAATTATGAAATATTAAATAATTGTATTTTCTTATATTATTCAGTATTTCACTTTTGTGTGATGCTTAAATTAAATACCCAAATTAAACTAAATTTATTTATTTTTATAAATGTTGAAATTAAACATTTAAATTTAAAAGCATTTAAAGCGAAGCTAGATATTAATAAGATTGATTAACATTTAATGATTAAATACATATTTATAATTATACTTTTACATACAAAATTCTATGCATTTTCTTTTATTTTCAAGATATTCAAATATCTACATTTATTTCAGTTAATCCTTTGTCAGATTGAAACGTTAATGTCAAATTCATGTTAAAACGTACAAGTGTCATCGTGACTAGAGATTGGTATTAAAGTGCAATAATGCGTTGTCAGTGGTGGTGAAAAATTATATCCACGTTATTTTCATTCTTTTCTTAGCTTTTTAAAATTCCATCGCTATACTACAGCCTGTCTCCTACAGTTGTTACCTGATCCGGATTACGTTCACCATTTTATAAGATTTTCCTTTACAATTTATGCTGTGGCAGCATTTTCATTTAGACAAATATTAATATTTAACTACCACTTTATTCTAATTATATTTTAATGTTTTTTATTACAAAAAATATATCCGCTAATTTTAAGGTAGCCTTCACTACAGTTATACAATTGTAAGAATAAAACACAGAATATTAGAATAATCATGGTAGAATCCGAATAAAATAATTTTAAGAAAAAAAATACGCCGACTTCGAAATGCACTAAAAAGTATAAAATAATTTCTATTTCCTAATGAAGTAATTTCTATTTCATTCAATCATACAATTACGTAACAGATATGAATGAAACCTATTTACTCGTTAGGTAGTATATTAAATACATTTCAACCTTTTCGGATGCGGCGCATATCTCGAAAACTAAAGCTTTCCGCGAAATTTGTATATGAACAAAATTGTTCAGAATCATGTCCGTGATAAGATATTAAAAGCGCACTAAAATCGAGAAAAGTTTATTTCAAAAGTTACCGGTCTTTTTGCAATAACAATACTTTGCAATTAAAAAATGAAAAATTTTTTGATAATGGTACCAATGGGGAGTCAGAACCTACCAGATGCAAAAGGTTTCATTCTGATCGGTCCATCCAGCTAGGCGTAATCGGCGAACATACATAGAGAAAGAAAAGTTGCCAGTTTTTTTGCAATAATAACACTTTGCAATTAAAAAATGAAAAATTTTTTGATAATGCTACCAATGGGGAGTCAGAACCTACCAGATGCAAAAGGTTTCGTTTCGATCGGTCCATCCAGCTAGGCGTAATCGGCGAACATACATAGAGAAAGAAAAAAAAAAATATATACTGGTCGAATTGAATAACCTCCTCCTTTTTCGAAGTCAGTTAAAAAGGGCTAATTCCTTTCGAAAAAGAAATACAAAAACATGTAGTATAATTTATTTTTATTAGTAATACTGTTTTATTTAAAAATTCTGCAAAGTACTTGCAAAAACTTTGTTTATTGCAAGGATAATAATAATTCCAACAGTTTTGTTATAATTTGTTCTTCGACTCAAAAATTAGTTAATTAACTTTCAGAGCATGGAATGCATACTTTTAGGCTTCAAACATTACGTACAATGTACATATAAGGGTTGTTTTGATCATCGAATTCAGCTTTGACGTTAGAATAGAAAATAAAAACGAGTATTTTTCTGAAATCTCTTTTTGTAAATTTACTTCAATTTTATATCCTTCAAGTTTTGCGAAACGTAATGCCTTTTTTCAAAAGTATTCAAAACTAAATATGAATAATAAATTATTGTGTATTTACGATCATATAGAAATTCAGTATAATTTTTCTACTTTTTAAAAACTTCAATTTGTTTCTACAACTACTATTTTTTTCATTTTTTCTATTTCGTATTTTTACTTTTTTTTACAAATCGTGGTGCAATTATTCAGAAACTTTTCTATTTTATTGTTTTTTTGTTCTATTTAGAAATCATGAAAAATTACAATTTGTCATATTTTTCTGAATGTTTTATTACATTTTACTTCATTTTACTGAAATGAAGTTCTTCAATAAAAAGTTTCTTGCCAATAATTGCTATATGTTTATATCTAATATTTGGTTAGTCTAGTTTCCACAGTAAAAGAACATAATTTACACTTGGTTTCCAATTGGACCAACAAAAATGCAAATTGGAAATTGGAAAAGAATGCAAAGCCGAAGAATAAATAAAGAAAAAGTTGGGGAAAGCTTCTGCTTGAGAACTGTGTTGATTTAGGATAGATATGTATCAGACCAGGTTGAGTCGAGGTCGGCCTGTCACTTGAAGTACCATTAGCCCTTTCTAGACACTCTCTTCTGTCGACCTCCAACCTGTCATTATTGCATCAAGCCACTTTTTTGTTCATCCAGCTTTTGTGGAATGTTCTTTTTTAAAATTCCTTCCTTCTTCAGGTATTATTGTTGCATCTTTGAGAAGACTTTGAGTCTATTTTATCATTTTGTTCAGCTTTCTAACGAAATCTTGAACTAAGCATTTAATTCTTTGTTTTTTCTTATAATTCGTCGTTGTATATTTAATACATTGACTGTCACATTGAAGCATTCGAAAATTGCATTAAATAGTATTTTCATTGTTAACCAATTTTATAAAATATTTCCACAATATCTTGTTATATTTATTTTCCACAGTTCTAAGTAATAAATGCAAGTATTTTGTAAAATCCTAGAAATTATTTTCTAGTTAAAAAATAAATGTAAGGAACAAAATTTTGCCCTAAATTTACCCGATTAACGGTCGCACTTCATCAGAATAACATACCTGGCACACTGGGACGTTTAAGACTGTAACCACTAATAATGTTTCTTACAAAGAAGCAACACATTATTTTGACTTGAAAAAAATTATAAATAATTTCGGAATGTTGTTTTAACATATTTTACAGCTAATCCCAGTGAATTTAAGCGTTGAATATGAAAAAAATTCAAAAACGTAAAAAAGCTGAAAAATACATGTTAATATCTTGTATCTCCACCCTTTGCTTTGGTCACAATTTATATCCAGCATGCTTTATATACATTAATCATATGCTTTATATCTTCATTATTTTTTCAAATATTTGTATTTCTTTTAATTCAGGTAACGTGGTTGGAGAGTTGTAAACTAGTCTTTTGAGTAGAATCCAAAAATTTTCTATGGCATTCATCAAATTTCACTTCACGCATTATCGATACTCGAGCCTAACGTAAACACTCGCACGGTCCTTAATCACTCATCACCCAAACAATTTGATTATTATCACGATAGTAACAAATCTATTGTTATCTATACATATATCGTTATCAACGTATTTAGTAAGAATTTGTAAGACCTAAAACAATTTTTCATATATGACATAATGTTATAGACGTAAAAGTAAAATTTTCGTACATGGCCCTAAGTCAATGGCCAAGGACTGTACAAGCGTTAAATTCCTCTACTTCAATTCTGGAATACAATGCAGTTCTACTATATCATTTCAAAGAATTTTGATCCCCATAAAATACCATAAAGCTGCCGATCGACTAATTCGAAATGTATTTTGTCATGGAATGGGTCACTGTGCCACAACATCTCTCGAAGGAATTCGTGCATCATGACAACTTGCAACACGTATATTGCTAAAATCACTGTTGACGATTTAATGAAATCTCGTTTATAAGCATGAAAGAACTCTTTCAGAGCACCCTCGAGATGAAATATGTTGGCAGGTATTAAAATAAACAGTGATTGTAATGAATACGAGTTAATTTAAGTTAAAGGTATCTCTATTAGTACTCATAACGAATAGTATGATATGACCATCACATGAATGGTGAATGCTGGGTCAGATTGCTTTCAGTAATAAACTAATTTGAAATTATCATATTTTTCAATTTTTAAGTTATAAATTTCTAAATTGGCAGACAAATTTTCAAATATACGTGTTTTGTAACTTTCAAAACAGAAAATTTTCAATTTTTACACAAATTTAAAAACTACCAAATTACAAAATTTCTAAGACTTTAAATATTCGAATTCTCAGAGTTCTAAATTCTGACATTTGCAAATTGCTGAAGCTTTAAATCCTTAGATTTTCATAGCTCTTTGTTCACAGATTTTCAAATTTTCAACCAATACAATTTCTTATTAATAAACATTTTATTCGAATGGTGTCATTATCCAAAAAAGTATTTTTATTTTTTTATTATTATCTACTAGCTTCAATTTTCAAATAGCAGTGAAACGATTAAGGAGTTTTGTGCGACGATACTGAAATAAGAACTTTGTTGAATACTTATTAGAAACTGAACTAAAATTTACTTGCAAGCAGATAATAGAAATCAGCAGAGATATCTAAACAAACCTACTTGTCGCTCATGTTAAGATTACCTTTACCACCAATATTATACAATTTGTAGTTGTTCACAGTATTGTCAGTGTGATTAAAATTTACCAGAGCCAAACTGTAATATATTCTGCTAATAGTAATTTCAACTTTAGGTAAACTTGCACCACTTTCAAAATACACATCTTTCCAGTACCGTTGATCACCCAAACTTCCATCGTCTAAATATTAAGAAATTTCAATTTTCAAACCATAGATTGCTTACAGATAATAATATCATACTAAATTTGATGTATTCTTATCACTATCCCCATTTCTTAAAAAATGGACTTGCCTTTCAAAATAAATAGCTCAATTAATACTAGGCAATTTTGACCCAGTTGGAGTACAAAAATAACACAGGTATCTTTCTTTAAATAATCCGTTATAAGTCGCAAAGAATATCCACTTAACGACAGAAATCTATCGAGGTTCTCTTCTTGTCAGAACTGCGTCCTAATTTTTATCATTATCTTAATTTTTTATAAATACACTTACTTAACTTTAAAAATAAATGGGTCGATGTCAATTCCTGATTTCTTACGATATATCTGCAAACTTCAAGTCCCAAGGAAGTTATCCATGTATAGTTCTGACTTCTGACGGAACAAAGTCATTGAACGAACCTTGCTACGTTACAATTCAGTTTCTTCGCAAACAGAGAAGTTGTTTTCTTTTTTTTTCCTTCGAAGTGATAGGCTAAACAAGGGCAAAAAATGCACCTTCCAAGCATGACTGGATTACCGTTGCTCTGCTCGTGAAACGCGTGCCCGACGAAAAGTGCAAGCTAGACAGAAGAGCGGACGTCATAGTATGAGGTAGCAACAATGCTCATTGACGGGCAACTTGACATCCAGGATGACTTGTGTGTACGAGGTGTTAACTAGGTTTTTGACCTCGTTTTCAGGAATCCCCTACATCCGTTTCATACGTAGAGCATTCTCAGCTGTTGCAGTCTTCCATATTAATTTTTGTAATTTTTCGTTTTTAACTTTTTTTACGATCCGTATTTTGTTAGTATTGCAGTTTTACTTTAATGGTAAACGTGTCGATTTATTTTTAGATTTTTATGTTTAATAAGTTCCACATCTTGAAATTATTAAAGCATATAAATTATAAAATTTTTAAATTTGTAGATTTCAAATTAGCATGTCTCTAATAAATAATAGTAATTTTTTGCGTACATTGAATGCAGTCGCGGTATTTTTCAATATTTCATTTTTCGCTACATTGTTTACACAATTTTGTTATAAACAATTAATATTTTTAATATGCTTAACTCACATAACTAACAATAAATGTCAAAATTTGATTTTATTGTATTTTGAAAGTGGCATGTCCAGTTACTATCTGTTCAAGTAATTTTTCGAGTTTCCGTTCAACATATTGAATTTTGAAGATCTCATTTCAGATTCAGATTCAGCGACTTCAAAAACGGACATATTAAAAAGATTGAATCGTTAAAAAATATAGTTTCACAAGGTGTTTCATTCGTAATTTTTACGAGCGCAGCAATTTAAGAGTTGTTTCACCCCCAAATATTTATGTACAAAAAAAGAAAGTACGCGTTCTTCAATTAGCTCTCCTCTTGAAGATTTTATAGATTTTACTTCGATCAGATCAAAACTAATTTTTTGCAGTAAAAAATTGGTCACTTTAGGGATATTTCACCCCTTAATTTTTACTCCACTTGCAATATACCTAGGTTGATTTTCATTGTCTATTGAAAAATACTTCCATGCAAAAAGTCATTAAAATCGCTTTACTGTTCCCAAAGATATTGCAATTTTTCATTTTACCACCCTATTGTGGGGGATCTTTTCTATGCCCTAATATGTTTTTTCGTACATTAAAAAATATGCGTCCCTTAGTTTCTGATGTATTATAACATCCAAATTTCAGGGAACTCGGAGAGCGACACTTTCGTAGGTTTATTTGTAAGTTCAAAAAATGTTAAAATTCGTTATCTAATTTCCAGATTCAAAATTTTCAAATTTGCGAATTTTCAAAATATAAAATTTTCAAGTATTAAATTTTCAGTTTTCCGTACAACTTAACTATTAAACCCCATTCGCAAATTTCCATATTACAAAATCTTCAAATTCCTATAATTCTAAATTCATTACTTTAACATTTTCAAATTTCTAAATCATCAAACTTTTAAGTTTCGAAGTTACTGCAATGAACTTTTATATTATCGAATTATTAAATCCCGAATTTTCCAATTTTTCAAGTTCCAAAGTTACCAAATCTTCAAGTCTTAAATTATCAAAAATTTTAAAAATCTCATACTTGCACATTTCCAAATTATCAAATCTCTACATTCCCATATCAGTAAATTTCCAAATTCCAAATTCTCAACTTTCCAAAAACACAAATTTTCAAGTTCTTAAATTCCAAACATTTCCAAATCTTCAAATTTTCGTACTTGCAGATTGAACATTTCACAATATATATAATAAGTTTGTTATAAGTCGAAAAATAAATAAACAATTGGCAAAACATAAAATAATATAAACATTAGTTCATTATCAACATAAAAATCAGGGAAACCAGCTTAACAAATTTTGTAATTCAAAATTAGAAACTTGTAAAAGGTTTGTTTGATTGTTTTGATAGTTTCCATCATTTTACCGTTTTGTTAATAATTTCACTTTTTTTCTTAAATTTTCTACAATATCTGAGAGTTGTGCAGCTGTAATAACCCGCATGTAGAAAATAGCGATTGTGATAAGTTGCTGTATTTTTTATTTTCCTTTTTCATTATACATTCAGTTGCGTTAATGATTTTCACCTGAGGTTCCATTTTTACCGTGGTAACTGTAGTTTTTCCATTTAAATATATCAGTACAATTGAAAAGAACGATTTGAAAAGGTCATCATGTATTAATCAGTTAACTGTGGCGATTGTTTATTTCATTTCGTATCGACCTCTAAACATTTTAAACATATTACAATTTACGAATATAATTTAGTTTTCGGTAAAATTACAATTTAAATATCAAATTGCAATCAAATTTTACGCATAACGAATATAGTCGTCATGACACAAAATTCTACCAAATCTCCCTGACGGATATAGTCGTCAAACACACTTAACTGGTTAAAGTCTCCCGATATACGACGGGGTGTTACTGTCTTGAGTGTTAGTGTAAATGTTCGTGTTAGTTGAAAAGGTAAATATAAGTATTATAATATTTAAAAATATGAATATTTTGGTAGTATTTACAGATTTTCAGGATGTACATGTAGATTGTACATTGAATTGAATTGAATTCAATTGTATATTCAATGTATACTTAATGTATACTCAATGTTTACTCAGTGTATACTCAATATACACTTAATATATAATCAACTTGTACTCAATATATATTTCAGTATGAATATAATTATCAGTTTACAAAATTGGAAAATTTGAAAGTTTTTAAATTTGAAAATTAAAAAATTTGCTTATTCAAAAGTTTGGAAATTTGGAAATTTGGTACTTTAAAAATTTATTGAAAAAGCTGGCATCTCGAGAATTTAAAATTTGAAAATTCAGTACCTTGAAAATGTAGTATTTAGAAATTTGCTACCTTGAGAATTTGAAAATAGAGAAATTTGGTATTTCGATCAGTTGGAAATTGGAAAAATTGATACCTGAAAATTTAGAATTTGAGGATTCGATACCTTGAAAATGTAGTATTTAGAAATCTGCTACTTTGAGAATTTGAAAATAGAGGAATTTGGTGCTTCTTTAATTTGCAAACTGGAAAAATTGATATCTTTACAGTTCTTAAACTGCAAAAGTAAACTGCGAAATTTAGAATTTGGAGACTGGGTGCCTTGAGACTCTAGAATCTAAAAATTAAATCCCTCATAAACTTGGTACCTCAATAAATCGGAAATTGGAAAACTTAGTACCTCGATAATTGGGGGGAAATTCATAAATTCAAAAATTTCAGAATTTCAGAACTATTAAACTTGGGAATGATAAAACTTAATAATTAAGTAATAAACGAATTCGGAATTTTAATACAATAAAAGTAAACTTTATAATCAATATTTATTCGCAATACTAAAACATTAACAATTTAAATTAGCAATCTACAGTTGATTCTAAAAGACTATATACAGACAATACGTGCTGACCATCTAAGGTGTTCAACTATGTGTTTCAACATTTAATTAGTGTAAGAAGAAATTCGATAGGTTAACTGAATAATAAGCCTTCAACGTCCAAGGTTTATTTATCACTAAAACAAAGCAAATGATATTTATAAACCACCGGTCACACACAACATTCGCAAATTATATAAATGCGTGAGGAAAACAGTGGATGAAAAAAGGCTATTATAAATTTTATGTTATGCAAGCTGGGAAAAAATGATAGAACATTATGTATACGTAACAGAAAAGCACGGAAGAGTTTACTTATACCTGCTAATTAAAAAAAATATTCTATCCGGTGGCTTTAAATCATGCATTTGTTCATTCTACATAACTACATAATTATAACATGTTAATACGTGCAAATGATTTTCTGTTGGTTGATAAGCCTTTTGTCATATCGTGTATTTACGTGCATGCATACATAAACGGAACTGAAATCGCATCACATGATAAATATACAGTGGGTGGCCAAATTATTGTACTCAAGAGATTCCTTTTTAAAAACATGTGACGCGAGTTTAATTACAGGGAGGCCGTTGGGACGACTCCGCCTCTATTTGTTCGTTTGTTTATTTGTCTGTATCACAGATTGCAATTTTGGGTCTTTTGACTTTTTTGAGAGTAGACTCCTGAGACCAAACAAATTTGCTGTAAGGTGAAATGGGGTAAGTGCAGACTGGTTTTTGTAAAGTTGCTATTTAAACGTAAGTATTTTTTAACCGACTTCGAAAAAGGAGGAGGTTACTCAATTCGATCAGTATATTTTTTTTTCTATGTATTTTCACCGATTACAAAAAACCGATTAAAAAATTTCATTTTTTAATTGCAAAGTATTGTTATTGCAAGACAACCGGCAAATTTTGAAATAAACTTTTCTCAATTTTAGTGTGCTTTTAATATCTTATCACGGACATGATTCTGAACAATTTTGTTCCTATACAAACTTCGCGGAAAGCTTTAGTTTTGCGCCGCCTCCGAAAAGGTTGAAATGTATTTAATATACTACCTAACGAGTAAATAGGTTTCATTCATATCTGTTACGTAATTGTATGATTGAATGAAATAGAAATTACTTCATTAGGAAATAGAAATTATTTTATACTTTTTAATGCATTTCGAAGTCGCCATATTTTTTTTTCTTAAAATTATTTTTCAGTCTGCTATGTAAATACTTAACGCTGTCAATATCGAACGCTCTGCACAATTACTACTATTTAATTAATATTAACTAGGACCTTAATTTTCCTTGTACATTTTGATTTTGATAGGAAATTGTTTAAAATGTCAACTACTCTGCACTTTCCCCGAAAATGGGGTAAGAGCGTAACTTGAAGTTAAAAATACTTTGAAACTTTATTTCATGTGCAATGGGGCAAGAGCAGAATTATTAACAAATCTGTTATAAAATGCTTTTTACTGCATTATGCAAGTAATCTTAGCTGAAATATAAAAGGGGATGTAGTAAAACAAAACAAGAAAACAAACATGCTAAATGGAAAAATTTCGCTCATATTGTAATAAAAATAGCCTGTATACGCACTTGCCCCGTTTACAAACGTACCCCACTTCACCTTAGTCGTATTTTCTAATATAATAAATTTTTAACTAATATTTTTAAAATTGGAAATTTAAAATATTCAAAGTTTGTGGATTTAACAAATCATAAACTTAACCTTTCCAAAGAAATGGAACACAGCTATTGTTATTCCAATTCCCAAACCCGGGAAGGACCCCGCCAAACCCGACAGCTATAGACCAATTGCTCGTATATGCAACATGTTTAAAATTCTGGAAAAAATCATCAACGCCCGACTAAGGTGGTTCCTTGAACATAATAAAATTATTGCACATAATCAATTTGGATTTCGCACAGGACATTCCTCCACATCACATCTAATTAGTCTGGAAACCTACATTCACGAAGCATTCACCAACAATCAACATATTCTAGCCGTGAATCTAGATATAGAAAACGCCTACGATATGGTTTGGAGACGCCGAAACCAAGCTCCAAGAGATGGGAATTTGCGGCATGTTGCATTTTATTAAAAATTTCCTTCACGACAGAAGCATCCAAGTTCGTTTTAATGGCTATTTATCACGTAAAACGTCAATCGAAAATGGAGTCCCACAAGGGAGTGAGTGTCACGTTATTTTTAATAGCCATAAACGACGTCTGTAGAATCACCGAACTTTCCGTCATTACTAGAGTGTTTGCTGATGACATCACCATCTTATGTAAAGGTAAATTTGTAAACACACTACAATACCTTATACAAAAAGGCCCTCAACATGCTACACGACTGGTCCACAATCAATGGGTTTAAATTCTCACCTACCAAAACGGAATGTATTCTTTTTTCTAATCACTACCAAACTCATACGCCTACACTGAAACTAGGAACAAACATATTACGATCTGTTGCATGCACTATAATCCTTGGTGTTCTCTTCGACTCTAGACTAACTTGGAACCAACACATAAGCAAACTAGCCGATAACTGTAAACAGAGAATCAAAATAATTAAATCACTCGCAATAACTGGGGAGCAGACAAAACGGTGCTATCTCTTGCGTACAAAGCGATTATACGGTCGAAATTGGATTATGCGTCAATAATATTTAACTCTGCTAAACCAAGTATATTAAAAAAACTTGATGTAATCCACAGTACCGCGATCAGAATAATAACAGGAGCATTCCACACAAGTCCAATAGGAAGTATAATAATAGAATCTGCTGAAACATCCTTAGAATATAGAAGAAAACTTTTAAGCTTAAAGTATGCAGTACGAGCGTCAACATCTACCAACCCGATTATCTACGGTGACATCTTCTCGAAAGAAATACACAAACCCAAACACCTAACTAGTAACATTCCCTTATATCAAAGAATTAAAAACTTTTTTAACGAACTGAAATACAACCTACCAATCACAGAAAAAACTAGATTCCGTAAAACACCCCCATGGACACTGAAGACACCCAATATTGATCTATCACTTATAGAAAAGACAAAGACAGAGCTAATTACACAGGAATGGAAAGACCGGTTTAACATCCTATGTGCCAAATATCCTGGATACACCCATGTCTATATTGACGGTTCCAAGAGCGATCTTGGAACAGGTGCAGCTGTATTCATGCAAAGTACTACAATAAAACACGGAATGAACCCTTTCAATAGCATCCACACAGCTGAAAATTACGCACTCCTTTCAGCTCTTGAATTCATCGATAAATCTCCTCATTCTACATTCATCATATTCTCCGATTCCCTTTCCACTATCCTAAAGACCCAAAACCTGAAGCAGACCGTGGAAATTCACACAACAATACAAGAACTATACGACAAATTAACTACACATGGGAAGAAAATAACGATAGCATGGGTCCCTTCCCACATAGACATCCACGGGAATGTCATGGCCGATCTCGAAGCAAAAATTGCAGCAACACTACACCCTCTCAATCAATCTCTCTGCAGCACCTCTCTGGACATCAATAATCATCTAAAGTCACTATGGAAACAGTTATGGAATCGAGCATGGAAAAACTACAAAGCAAGCACACTTCACAACTCAACAAACAGTTTCTACAACCTCAAAACAAACTCCAATTTCAACAGGAGACAGCAAACAGCAATAACTAGAATTAGAATTGGTCATACCAAACTGACACATTCGTACATCCTAAACAACAGTCCCCCCCATTCTATGCGAATCATGTAATGAACCCATAAGTATCAACCATATTATACTAGATTGCAGGAAATACAACGAAGAACATAGAAAATTTAACATCAAGGACGACCTCTCAGAAGCAATCACCTCTACATCATATCAAGACACCCTAATTACATTCTGCAAGACGATCGGAATGCTTAACATGATATAAAACCCTATAGAACCTGCAACCTTCTCCTAAATTAATCAATTAAAGACAATAAGTATCTAAACCAGTCGATAGTCGCTAATGACCTTGATGTTGATGCGACTTTAAACTTTAAACAAACAAAAAAAATCATAAACTTAAAAATTTGTAAATCTGAACAGTTAGGCATTTAACATTTAGTAATTTAGAATTATGAGAATTTGAAAATTTTGTATTAAAAAATTAACCTATCAAACATCGCATAATACTACCAACCACTCTGCATCAAAAATAATAAAACGTTTATGCACATCTTGCAAATTAATATTCCACAAGTGCTATTTCATGTTACCTTCCCACTTTGAATATTTCGAAACCATCTACCGAATATATAGCAACATAATAAAATTCAAGAAACTGATACGATCTTCAACCTAAAAGAAAAATAGAAGTTCACATCATAATTCGGGGTTGGTCGATTTTCAAATAGCAGCGTGGAATAGAAATCACATGTACATTTCGCAGAGGAAAGAAAAAAAAAACGAAAGAAAAAGTCAAACGCCACGATTGTATCTGTCAGTTGGTACCACGGGACGAGCCGCAATGTTAGAAAAGCACAAGTTCATGCAGCCACTATTATTTATCGTATGCAGAGGGTGTCCTAGACTTCGTTCCTCTACGAAGGTTCCAGAAGATCGAGCACGCATTGTTACGTTATACTTTTGTCAGCGATCGCATTTCGCTTATACATAATAGTTCACCATGGGATACAATGATTTGCACTTATTGATTAATAAATCAATGTTCCGGAACTGTACTTACCATTCACCGTAGTACTTTTTCTTCGGGCTTTTTTGATGTAAACTACTCTGCGGTAGTCTACATACATAATTAAGAGCATCTCTGTATAACATACAATGGGTAGCCAAATTATTATACTTGAGCGATTTCTTTTGAAGATGTAAGTAAATGGGTAAAAATTAGGACACAGTTCTGACAAGAAGAGAACCTCGATAGATTTCCGTCGTTAAATGGATATTCTTTGCGACTTATAACGGATTATTTAAAGAGAGATACCTGTGTTATTTTTGTACTCCAACTGGGTCAAAATTGGCTACTATCAATTGAGCTATTTATTATGAAAGGCAAGTCCATTTTTTAAGAAATGGGGATAGTGATAAGAATACATCAAATTTAGTATGATATTATTATCTGTAAGCAATCTATGGTTTGAAAATTGAAATTTCTTAATATTTGGACGATGGAAGTTTGGGTGATTAACGGTACTGGAAAGATGTTTATTTTGAAAGTTGTGCAGGTTTACCTGAAGTTGAAATTACTGTTAGCAGAACATATTACAATTTGGCTCTGGCAAATTTTAATCGTATTTACAATATTGTGAACAACTACAAATTGTATAATATTGGTGGTAGAGAGCGAGAAGTAGGTTTGTTTAGGTATCATTGCTGATTTCTATTAGTAGCTTGCAAGTAAATTTTAGTTCAGTTTCTAATGAGTATTCAACAAAGTCAACACGGTTTTTGTATTAGTATCAGTGCACAGAACCCTTCACCAATTTCACTGTTATTTTAGAAATTGAAAGTTTTCACATATTAAGTAATTGTATTTTTTTGTATAATGAGACGTTCAAGTCCCGTTTAAGCGTTCAATTTCTACTTTTAATTGCATGTATTGTTCTTAAGGAAGAGCGCATTGTAACAGACTGTACAATATATTAGATGGTAAAAATAATGTAATAATATATTATATTGTAAGAATAATATATTGTAATACTACAATAATAGTATCTGTTATATTCCATCAGTTAAAGTTGTAAAATGTGGAACTTTTGTTTGAGTATAATAATTTGGTCAACTACTGTAATGCAGAGCTTTTCTGTATACTGTATATACTCTGTTTTGTTAGAATCAAATACAAATTTATAAAAAAAGAATTTAAAATATTGTTATCAAGAATGTAACAAGTGACTGCATTGGAGAACACGATAGACTCATCTAGGAAAAATGGCGACAGACGAGAAAGAGTCTGTATGTATATCATATTCATTTTCAGTTAATACGTTTTTAGATTTAGATGTTTACGAATATGTTATATTACAATTTTTGAAATTTATAAATTTTTGATATTTCAACTTGGAAATCTAAAATTTTAGATTTTTAGAACTTGGTGATTTTGTAATTAGAAAATTTGGGTATTTGAGTAATTAAGAAATTTGAACATTTTGAACTTAAAAGACTTTCAAAATTTAGAATTTAAAAATTCGAAAATTTGTAGATTTAGATCTAAAGATTTAGAAATGTGGAAATTGGGAGCTTGAAAATTTATTACAAATGTTAGAAATTTGAAGTTTGTGAAATATGAAAATTTAAAGATCTGAAACATTTGGAAATTGAAAAATTTAAACCGTATAATTTAAAAATTAAAAAATTTACTGATCTAGAAATTTAAGTATTTAGAAAATTTCCTCATCTAAAAATATAAAAGTTTGAAAATTTACAAACCTGGAATTCAATAAATTTTCACGTCGAAGACTCCGTAAAACTCTTCACCAAACTTCAAATCAAGAACTTAATTCCAATATAATTTAATCAAACACATTTACATAACGGAATGTTATTATCAAATGTTTTAATTTTAAGTTTTTATTCCTACAGCGATAAGAGTGTTACATTTAACTTATCCCGTGTATACTTTATAAGAAATGTCGACATTAACGGATATACTTAACATACTATCAATTTGAAATATCTACTCTTAGACTGATAAAAGTAATTACTTGTAGAATCTTTCGTATCGTTTGACAGTTTCGATTTGGATAAAGTTTTAACATTTCATTTGAATAACGGTAAGAGTACCTACATTAGTTTCTATTTTGTCGTATACAATTCCTAAGTAATGTATGCGATCCTTATTCGTGGACCGGCTTTGTCGGTGATAATTACAAAATTAATCTGATATGTTCCGAGATTCTTCGACAGTATCCGAATAAGAGTGACGACACAGGAATAAAGGGTATCGATAGAACAGGCATTTGACAGGATTTAGATACCATCTTAACAGCAGTGGTTTACAACCTTTATCGTCTGTCGAGTCTAACCTACTGGTTAACACAGGGAAATGCTAGTCACCGTCTCGACTAACAAAATATATTTCTACCTGCACATGTCAAATAACATCCTCTAACAGATCGTCAAACATTTTTGCAATTATACAGAATTCGCGAATACATTTATTACTTGAATAAATATCATATCTTTGATCAATGTATAAGTAAGAATGAAACTAAACGTAATAATGCAATTTGGGTACATAGTTCTATTATTTATCAATGTGGATATTATGGATACATAAATTGTTTAGTTTTATTGTTTATAGATGTGTATATTATGGATATATAAATTGTTTAATTTTATTATTTACTAATATGAATATTATGGATGCAATAAATTGTTTTATTACTTACCAGTATGGATATTATAAATACATATGTTATTTATTATTTATCAGTATGATTATTATGAATATTTAAATTGTTAGAAATGTAGAGAATATCATTAATATTTGAAATAAATATACCTACTACTTATTTGTTATTATTAATCACCGTTATCAGAACAAGTCCAGAAATATACCGTTACAGACCTAGTTCTTGATGATTTAAAAATATTTCAGGTTTTTCGACGTACGAGAAATGTTAAGCAGCGTCGAAAGACTTTTTGTTATTTAAGTAAATCTGTGATTTATATTGAAAAAAGTACGCAAATAATAACCGATTTATCCTTCAATGTTTAGGTAATAATTTATTTATTTATTGCGCAGGTATAAACTCAATATTATAGAGGTACGAGACAGCTGAAACAAAAATATAAACAGTAACATAATCATTGTATAAAATATTGGGTTGAATATTAATAAGATCATTTCTATTCTCCTCGTTTATTTTCTTTCTTTCTGTTGCTATATTGATAAGACAATTATTTTTAGTTTCGTAAATCTTTGAATACTTTAATTTCCAAAGATTCGAAGTTTTAAATTTTCAAGTTACCAAATTGTTCAATTCCTTAATTTCTCTATGTTCAAATGCACAAAATAAGGCTTCATTGCACACAAAATGTATAGCATATATCTGTAAGGTTAGATTAACCTTATACCTAAAACTTTGCATCTATGAAGTTTTACCCTTCTATCGATAATTACTATCTGAAAAGTTTTGAAATACTAAATTCAAATATCACGTTCCATTTTAACAAAAATGCGTCTTCTCTTTAACCTAAAATTATCTACGAACATAATCTGTCTCGCTAATAAACATGCGTTCGCGCCATGTAATATGCAATATGTTATTTTACTAGTTTTAATATGCTGTTTATGCACATCGCCTTTGTTTTTATCAAAATTGAGAAAGTTTACCAAAAGTGTAAAATATAAATAAATAGCGAACGCACACTGAACACACTTTATGAAATCATCGAATTGGTCTAAATTGATCTTTTGATATATTTAAAATTTTATAACACTACAACATACTAATTGTATCAGCACACTTTCTTTAAAGTTAAGAATAAAGTTGTATAATAAATAAACATACGATGAAACAGAAATTTATATATTATGTCTTTATTCTGAAAATTAACAGAGATTTAGACACTACTTTGATAATTTGGTAGTTACAAAATTTGTTTAATATCTAAATTCCAATATTATCAGATTTCCTAACTTCAAATTTGCAATTTATCAGAACAAATCTTCCAGTTCTCAAACTCTAAATTTTTCAAATCTTCAAGTTTTCTTACTTTCAAATTTTCAAATTTTGCAAAAAGAAATTTAATACTACCATAAAATGTACACATTACTTTCGAATAAAAAATAAATACATAAATGATCAAACAATTTGACACTGTATTTTAACGAAAAGCAACAGATATTTCAAAAAATACACCGTACCAAATTTTGTAATTTAAAATAACAAATTTCTCGAACAGACATCTGATCGCTTAGTAATTTTATCGAAAATATAGTTATAAAATGTTAATGTTAAATGTCAAATGTCAAATATTGACAAAAACACACTAATAAAATATCTAGACTAACAAGGAGAAAATAAAAAGAATGCAGAAATATAACTACAGAAAATACAAAAAATGGCTTTATATACACAAGAATCACTAAATTGTTAACTTCATATATCGATACAGGAACGAGTCTCTCTTTTTTCTAGAATAAAAAGTAAATGTTACTTAGCAACAATTAGCAACATGGTTTCCGTGAGTATCTCAAGTGTATGTAACTTCTAAAATAAAATTATGTCCTGAAGTATGAAAGTACAGAAGAACAGATGCAATTCGTATTCAACATATCAGATGCAATAAAAGAACGTATATCATTTGCTAAAATGTTGTAAGGAGAATAATAAATTCTTACAAAGCGATAGCATATTCACTGCCACAAGGAGGCAATTGCAAATTCTTGTTTCGCAAATCTTAACAAAACATTTCACAATATTTGTTATTTATAATTGCAACTAGTTAATACGAGTATTACAAATTAAGAAACTGTCCATAATGTAGATGGTTTGTACGAAAGTTCAAGCGTCACCCATGTACGGCTGACGCGGCAGTCAAACTAACATTCATTCGGCGATACATTGCGTGCGAAATCGTGTCGATTTGTAAATTAACCCATATCGATATCTCTCGCCACAGATTTTCGCAAGGGTAGATCGTAGAAAGGACAATGACTCGAGGCTATACATACATATATTCTAGTAAGATGCACCCTGGCTGAGCTGGTACACGGGAATGTCGGCCGATCAAGACCCGGTATACGCTGGCTCGTTCACAGTGGGGAGCCCGGAGAATGGCATTATGGGTAGAGACCTTCCCTCCCTTCTCTCCAGACCTCCAGCGCGCATTGTCTGGCAGCCATATTGGCATAACAGCCAACCCCGACGTGATTGGTCCGTTTTTTAACGGAGAACCTGTCTCTCGGCACAATACTTGTCCTGGCTATGGTTAGGCAATGCCTTGCTACGCGATAGACTATCAGTCGACTCCATGCTGTGCCTGCATCAAAATCATCCGCCAGTACAGGCTGTTATGACTCTCCACGATATCGGACCGCATAACGTACGAACCATGATGATCGCGTTACCATGAAAAAAAAGATCCGCTCGAAAATTGCTTTCCATCCAATTTTCACAACTACCGCACGGGACACCTTGCAGGTTCTCCAGACGCCACTTCCGTTCCGGATGTAAACGAGGGCTCCTCTTCGGATTACTTGAACGTAGAACGTAGAACATTGGTACTGTTGCCGATAAGTGCGATCGAATGGTGTAAAGGTGTTTCTTTCTGGGTGGCTAGGCTTCTTTTCGTACTCAGGATTGTTTGTCTTTGATACATGTGATGGTGAACAGTGCGACATTCGTGAAGGACTTCGGTTCAGTGACTTTCGGGTAAAACTGCGATGTACCGTGATCTGTTTCGTTGCACGTACTCTGGATTACTTACATTTAGGATTGCATTCCGTAAGGTACGTTGACTGAATGTTTTTGACGTGGTAGCATCGATGCGATCGAACAATTGCGTAACCATTAGGCTCGTTTGAACAATCATCTATCATAATTACCGGTTCAACGACGACCCTCGTGAATTCTATTAAGGATTCATTGCACCCCGTTGCTGATACTGCATCTTTCGAATTTGAATCGTGTTGTTTCAGTTTTTACATTCGATTTGCACTGGTTCTTCTTCGAAGTACTAATTCGTGTAGGAAGACTTTGAACGGTTCTCCAACTCAGCGACGGCCGCGAAATTCAAATGTTGACTCTGCAACAAGATTGTCAAGTTTTTGAAACGTGCTGTATTATGGAAACACAAAACTATCATTAAAAGTAGGATTAAAACAATGAACAGTGTTGTACTTTTGTATGCCTTTGCGAAACAAATGACGTTTTTTGTGCCTTATGGTCATATAGCAGTCATGAATAGGAATATAGTCGCGTGGTTGACAAATATTTATTATAAAATGGGAAAAATAAAATGGTCACTTTCGAGGAGCATACCACATCATGTGGAACATTTTAGTCATATTTATTTGGCACGAATTTCTGTATAGTAACAGGAACAAATTTGGATAATTTCTGGGCGTGATTACTCGAGAATTAGAATCAATAATTGATGAAATACGTTGCACATGTTAAATAACATGTGTTAATTTTTTCCTTCGTCATTCTTAAACAAAATATTTTTTTCTGGTTAAATAACCTCGTTTCTACGTATCATCTCCTAAATTTTGTTCTGCAGTACCTTGGTTTGTTTGTCAGAAGCTTTCCATACAATTTATTCTTGTTTTTTTTTTTATCGCATATTTATAGATATTGTAGTATAATTCTAGATATCTGTGTAACCCTCAAATTGAGTAATGTGGTTGTAGTTCGACTAAATTTTGAGGATGATGTTTTAAAATAAGAATGTTTCTGTTCTCTTAACGATATTAGAAAAATCTGGGTTATAGAAAATGTAACTTTGTTTTATTGAAAATAAAAATCGTAATTATTACGATAATAATGCTATTATTATTAAGAGTTGTACGTAATTGATACTTTGTATATCACGATTTAATCATAAACAGACTTTTCAATTAATAAATTTTGTAGAAAACCTTTTGTATATTATTTACATATTTCTACTGTAAAATTTTCGAGAAAAAGAATTCGACACAAGTTATAATTTAAAATTTAATTAAACCTTTAGAAATAGTTTTATAGGTAAAATCTTTAACTGTGATTCATATAAAAACACGAAAATATGGTCTATGTTTCTTAGATACTTGTTAAAATAATTATTAATAGTGCTATTATTAGTAATATTTCATTTTTCCTTGTCATTACACTTTGCTCCAGTTTTTCCTACTTATCAGAACTGCTTTTAATGCGCTTAGTAAGCTTATTTTTATTAAAATAGATAACGGATCTATACAAAAAATTCATACATCATCAAAATATCGCAAAAAATGAAACAGAAGTGAAATTTTAAGATGACTTGCAATAGAAATCAAGGTCTACATTGTTATGACTTGAGGATGCTGCTTGCGCCGGCTTATTAGAGAATTTGTGAAATTTATGAATAATGAATTATGAAAATTTTCTGATTTCAGTTGTAACCTAGAAGTTTTGAACTAGCACATTAATCACTATAGTAGGAATACAGTAAAAATGTCTAATTAAGCACGCTATGATACGAATTATTAAGGATACCGACTATTACTTTTGTAATATAACATTTTAATTTAGTGTTTGAAATTACTGATCTAATCTCAATGATAATAAAAACTGATCGGGTGTATCTATTCTTCAATTGTTCAAGGAGGCTACCGTTTTGGCCATAGTCCGATAACAGATTTAAAAATGTATGTAAATATGGAACTCTCTCGTTTATCAAATTAGAAAATCTCTGTGTCGTTTAATATTTAAAAATGAGTGATAGTACTATGATTCAAATTTGTTATTGAATATGATAGTTTGCAAACAAGATTATAAACTCTTTTCAGTCTGATGAATTGGAGGAAGGAAGAAACTTAATTCTATGACTATTATTTTATACAAACAATAATTTTCCCGTATAAATACCTGTTTTATCATTTTCCTTCTTCCATTTTGACAATTTAACTATATGTACATATATATTCAGTGATCTTTAGTTTTTAATTAGTGTACATTCATCACATTTAATTACTTATGTCTTTAAAACCAGAAATTGAATATCAAAATTTGGTACAATTTAAATCATTAGTTTCTCAACAATAGTTTAAACATTCTTATTAGGCGCATTTGGAAATTCTTATTTCGTCAGTAGTTTCTTTAATTAAATAGGCTTTTTCGGATATATTAACATCTTTTGAGTCATTTTTAATTAACATTTCTTTATTAAGTGCAACTATCGAAATCGATCGAAATTACAAATGAAGCTAATTAAAAATAATGGAATTATAATTCTGGACTTCTTCTTAAAATTATAATTTCAAAATGGTGGTGCAACCGAAAAGAGGGTAAACACGAAAAAAATAAAAGAGTATAAAATACAATTTTTTGTGGTACTTCATTTTCAAAAATTTGAACTTGGACAGATTAAAAGTATTTAATTTCATCATTATAAAATGATGAATACAATAACTTTTCATTACTTTGAGAATTAATCAATGTTATTAAACAAATAAATCTAATTATTATTACTATTAAAGTTCGTTGTTAGTCATTCTTCATAATGTTATTGTTGTGAATACTAATTTTTAATGCGATAAATTTAGTTGATGTTAAAAACACTTACAAGTAACAAACATAATAAAGTAATATAAGTAATAAACCTATTTCAGCGATATTAACATTGTGAACAAACTTTTTTACAAATATTTAAAAAAATGCTCAAATTCAATTTTCTTGAAAATAAATCGATATTTCAACAAAATTACACTTCCTGTTGTTCTTTTCTATACTAACGAAAACGATAATTTTTTATGATAAATAATTTCATGGTTTTCTAAATTTAATATATGTATTATTTTTTAAATTTAATAAATTTATCAGTTGTCAAATTATTTAATACTTCCTTATTTTATAATTCATTTATTAATATTTTATTACTTCTAGAAGTAGAAAAATTAATTCTTTCGTCAAATTAAAATCATACGACAAAAGATTAATGATATTGCGAATAAATATTAACATTTAAGAATGCTAAGCAAACTTGTACTGCTTGAAACGTTAGAAATCTTGTATTATTCAGTAGGAAAGTGAAGGAACATGATATTAAATACTTAATACACTTCTGGCAGTAATAAATGAGATCGTAAACATACTGTTTTTGCACGCAAAAGGGTTGATTCTCTGCACTTGAAAATGTTTTTGCTGCTTACACTGAAACTTTTCAAATAACAACGCTCGAACTTTTTAATCGAAAAGTTTAATATATTTTTTAAAGCTATTATTTCTTTTTTATTAATGCTATTACTATCTGTAGTTGCAATAGATAACATGATCTGGAAAATTATTGTTAAACATAATTTTAAATATTATTATCATTATTAAGCATGGTTTATACATGATATTAACATAACTTATACATCATAATACTATAGGTTTAATTCACTGCTTACGCTAAAACTTCGGTAGATGCAGACATAACGAACTATTCACTGTTACAATATTAAAACGAGTAAAGAAAGTTAAAATCTTATATCTATTTCATATCTAGCCATCATTAACTGTACAAATTACAATTAGACTTATAACACGTCACTCAATAAGTCCCCGGTCTGACACATACATATATGGCGACATTGGTGACAGACCCACGTTATTTTCGAATAATACTAACCTTCAAACAGTACGTGTCAAAATTTCATGGTATTCTGACCAATAGTTTAGAAGTTACAGTCATTTGAGTACCCCCAGTTTTGCAATTTCGAAGACAATGGATAGAAAGGAATTTCGTGTGTTGATTAAACACCGCTTTTTAATCGAAAAAAATACTGTTGAAGCCAAAAAGTGACTTGGTAAGCATTATAGGGACTCTGCACCAGGGAAATCAACTATCATTGACTGGTATGCTGAATTTAAACGCGATCATACAAGCACCGATGATGCTGAACGCTCTGGTTGCCCAAAATCAGCAGTCGTTCTGGAAAACATAAAAAATGTCCACAAAATAGTTTTAAAAGACCGTAAACTTAAGTTGTGTGAGATAGCTGATGCCTTGAAGATATCAGAAGGTAGTGTCTTCACAATTTTGCATGAAAATTTGGGCATGTGCAAATTGCTTTCAAAGTGGATGCCGCGTTTGTTGTTTCACGAAGGCAATGCGCCGTGTCACAAGTCGATGAGCACGATGGTTCAATTGAATGAATTACGTTTTGAATTGTTTCCCCACACACCATACTCCCCAGATTTGGACCCCAGCGACTACTGGCTTTTTGCAGATATGAAAAAAATGCTTCAGGGAAAGAAATTTGGCTCAAATGAAGAAATGACTGCGGAAACTGAAGCTTATTTTGGGGGCAAAGACAAATCGTTTAATATAAAGGGAATTGAAAAGTTAGAGGAGCGTTGGAATCAATGTATCACACTGGAAGGAAAGTATATTGATGATTAAAGTGGAATTTCTAAAAAAAAATTTGTTTTTCTTAGTTAGACCGGAAACTTATTGAGTGATGTGTTATTTTCAGTACAAATGAATGTTCAATTTAATAAAAGTTGATCATGTTTGTACTTCAAGTGCGTCACCAGTATAGTTCATCATTGAATTAGGAATTAAAAAATACGTATTTCAAATTGTTATTTCAAGCCGAACCGTGTCAGCTTCCGAATAAACCAGAAATTTATCAAAGCATACTAATAATCATGATTTTAGTGCAACATAGCTCTTTGCACTCGAAAGGTGACTCAAACCATTTGGATAACTCAACAATATAAAATACGTATTCTTTTATTAAGTATAGAGCGCACATATAATGTATGAACACAGTGAAACACCAGTGAAAATAACAGAAAATAGCAGAGAATAGCAGAGAAATAATAACCGAAACAATTTGTTAAATTTATCAACAATAAATTTTAGGATTACTGCCAACAGCAAAAGTACCTTTTAATACAAAGGTTAGGTAATTGTTCAGTGACCAAATCAGCTCAGCTGTATGTCCAGTCGATAAATTCTCTGAAACGAGCCTCGATGAAACATTCTGACACCAGTGAACGGCAACAATTAACGATTTCCGGCAAAACGAGCGAGCATAGTCGTAAGTTAAGCCGTTTACGGTCGCCACCAGGTGACAGAGGATTCGTTGGTAGGTTCTGTAGGTGAAAATGAGACGTCAAATGGTCGGTATCGGGCATTTGCACCCTCGACTTCTGGACGAGGGCTGCAAAACAAGATTTGCCTGGATATATTTGTCATCGGCAGGATAGGACAATCGTGCTGGCGCATTCAGCGCGTAGGATTCGTTGCCGTTGTATCGAGAACGTTCGTGTACGAGCCGATAGGAAATGGATAGCATTAAGAAGAGGCACGGAACGTTTGGTACCTTTTTTCGGGGCTGCAGGGCCGCCGGTCCAAAAATTCTGTCGAGTAATGCAGGAATTATTATCCGAACGAGGAGACGCGGCGGGGCAGAGGAGGAGCTGGAACGAAGAGAAAATGATCGTTAGACGCGCGCGAAATGTGAGAAATGATCTGTCGACGTTCCCGTGGTCGTGGAAAAAGCCGACCGCGAGTTCAAAGAAACCGTGGAATCGGTGAAGACTTGAGAACCACACGCCATTAGACGCACCGTGATCGAGCAAATTCCCCTTGCGCCGGATTTAAACGGGAAAAAGATTCATCCCCGAAAGACGCGTCTTACCATTCGACTCGGGCTCTTGTAATATAAAATGTGCAACGACTTCTGAAATGTTCATCGCGGACCAAAAAGTATGTTCCGTGTGCAGTCAACATCCGCTACCGCGATACTCGAATTCCTTTAACTCGTCGCCGTAGATGTGTACAGGAGACGATTTCCGGAGCACGAATGATGAAACATGAGTAGAATTTTTTAAATTTAGGAATTTTAGGATTTAACTATTTAGGTGGTTCGAAATTTGAGGATTTAGGAATTTGGAAATGTGAAATTAGTTTTGACAATTTTTGAATTTACGGTTCTGAATATTATGGCATCTGGCTGAGGTGTATTTATATAATGTTGCTTCGAATCATCACTAAAGATGTACATACAGTCATGAAGAACGGAAGTTTCTGAAGCACAAATGGTGACTTGGTTGAAATTTTCGAGTTTAGAATTTTTTAAACTTAGGAGTTTAGGGACTTAACAGTTTAGAAACCTGAAAATTTGGGGATTTGGAAATTTGAAAAGATAGAAATATGAAATTTTGTCATTTTTTAGATTTGGAGCTCTATATTATATTACAATTTGATCGAAGTGTGTTTAATTATGCTGATCACAGGAAGCGAAAAATTCAAAAAAAAAAAATGGCGACATAGACATTTTCTAGTTTGGAAATTTTTAAATTTGAAAATCGCGGGATTTAGCGATTTAGGAACTTGAAAATGTGGAGATTTAGAAATTTTAAACGTGGAACTTGGATTATGAAAATTTTGAATTTATATCCGTCTCAATGTATGCGATCTAATATTAAAATAACTTGTAAAAAACTTATCAGAATAAATATAAGTGCTTTTTTACCATGCTAAACTATTAAGATATCGTTAAGAACCCAGTTCTTGACTACTTAATAGTAGTTACAATTTTTCTCATCCATAAATGACAAGTATAACCAAATATAAATAATACTTTCTTACTGGAGTGAATTTGTGTTTTACCTTTAATTTAATATTTAAGAAAATATACCACTAGTAATAATTAAATTATAATTTAATTTTTAGAGCAATATATGCAAATATAACAATTTCTGCAAGCATAAATTATATTGAAATAATTTCTTGATGTAATTAGTATGCAATCTCTGATTAAATGAATTGAAATTATAAAGTATATAAAACATGATTGGAAAAGTATTTAAATGGTATCTGTATTCATCTTATTTGATAATTAAGTGCATAATTAGTCGAATGTACGTACATTTGATGTGGAACATAGAGTCATTCCATACCTGATTAATTATTTTTCGATCCCGATATCATGCAGTTTATTCAAAATGAAATATGATGAATCACACGTGGATTCAGCAGAATTTAAGAGATTATTTTGCTGTTATCGAATTTGTTGCTTTCAGTATGTTTAAAGTATTTCTCATATCATCAAGATAATATTTCCTGTTTACTGGTACTTATTACTATTTAGGTTACGTATCGTAAACTAGACTTGAAGATCTATTTACATCTAATGCAATTATATTGTACATAATTACTGAAAATTATTACGATATAAAATTCTAATAACTGGTTATCTAAATATACATATGTAACCAATCTGAATATCTTATCAATTTTTTTCATCTTTTACATAAAATTCTAATCAATTGAACTATTTATTTTGCTAATGGCCTAAGTCTGTTTGTCAGTTGTTTGTTGTATTATTTTTTTGAAAATATAATAGGATCTGACAGTAATTTTCAATCCTACAATTAATTTTGTTATGAATTTTTTGCTATAGTATTCCCTGTATACTTATTCAATATTACTAAAAAATTGAATATGCGTATTGATTAGAGATTAATTAAAAGTTTGTTAAAATAATGTGTAAAATTGTTACATTTTACACGGTGCTCTTCTGTAATTAACAATAGCAAAGTGACACTAATTTAGATATAATCAGTGGCCTCAATTTAAGATATTTTTTATTAAAATCATTATGAGATATTAAATTTTACTAGTGAGTTTTAAAATGCTTACACTTATGTTGGTAATAATCTTCGTATGATATATGTAGTTGTATGTCGAATTGTATATTTTTACATTTTCTATAATAACCGAAATGTGTCACCTATCGATTGTACGAAACCTTATAACAGTTCTACTTTGCATTAATACATGAAACATTATTTTATACCAGTAATATTCACATATTTCTTATAACAGTATTATATTTTAGCTGACAATAAATAAAATATTTATATACATGAGATTATTTAATATTATTTCTACCAAGAGGTGACAAAAGATATCTTTCAAATTTTGACTTAAAATTGTTCTCTCAATTGAATCATTTCTCTGCAATTAATTTTTGACATTTCATACAATAGTTGTTAAAATAATTCTGATGTCAATTTCTCCCAGCTCATCCTAGGTCTAAAAATGTGCATGTGGTATACATATTTCTACCATGAGGTTTTGACACCTTAAGGATTTCATTACAGTGCTTAATTTTAATCTGTTTTACATATAAATATCAACGACATTTTGCAGCATCATATCAATTATAATCAAATTAGAGAATCCCGATTTCAGTTATAAAGGAAAGTACAGGAGTTGCGGGATAATTTTAATATTCGCTAATTTTCTGCCATGTTGCACTTTAGTGTAAATCGCTACTCGTATATTTATATTTTGTAGATTGATGAATTAAGCTAAAATTTACAACCTACTTAAATAATCTCTAATAAAAACACATCAATTTATCAATATATTCCTCAAATTTAACATTTAACTGATAATTGAAAATCCCAACAGTTTTGACAATTATTTGCATTTGAACGAAAAGGTGTCAAAAGACGCCTTTTGGTCGAAATAGATATACAAAAATCGTGGTAAAAATAGCGTTAAAAGAATGTAAGAATATACAAAAGACTATGCATTAATCATTAGAGGTATGTATTTATGTTATATATATTATAATTATTATTACAACGTATTTTAAATCATTGCCAGAATGCATTATATTAATTATTCAATTTATGCAGTTATATCAATTACGCAATCATTTTTATTACGTGATAGACATCTTTTCCACCAGCGTAAAATTTATTAGGTTGTTGTATTACAACTTTAGATCGCACAAATATTAGTCATCAACACTCGAGAATAAATTGTTTCTATTTTTTTCTTGTATGAAAATCGCTACTACCGAGCTTAGTGTCTCTAGGGATATACTTACTAGTTTTGAAATAAAATCGATATAATTCAAGAATCTAAGCAACAGTTTGTACAACATTTATAATCCGACATATTATATGCATTTGTAGTATGTTATGTGAAAGATTAATTACGTCAGAGGGAATTACAAAAATGTACTCTAATGAAGTTTCACAAGTCGAACTTCTTAGCTTAATATTAGAATTAAAAAGAAAGCAAAGCTTAATAAAGGTTTTAATGGATCTTATTGAATTTTTAAAAAAGATAGTCTAAGTGATTCTTTGTAAATCAGTAACATATGATTTAAAATCTTAGCAAACTTTTAAGAAGTACAGGTAACCCTCCTATAGCACGATAGATAGGTTCCTAGAAAAAAACCGTGTTTATGATCGAAAAGTGGTCGTTGAGGATGAAGCGAAAATTGACTCTAAATTTATGGCAAGACATGTAGTAAAATTAATAACTGGAAAAACCCGAAATATTTTAACTCAAAAAACGGCTGCCTAACGGACTGATCATAAATAAACTTTCACGAAGCAGCGTGAGACACTTTTGTTTTAAAAAACTGAGACACTTTTGTTTTAAAGAAATACCTACTTTCCGCAATATTATATCTTTTAGACGGCAAGCCCCGCCGCGGCTGTAGAAGTACATTGTTGTACAAAGGTTTTTGCAATTTTCTTATTGTGTTAGAACGAAACCGTGTTATAGGATGTCGTGTTGTCGGAGGGTTTCCGCAATTTATGAATCGTGTTATAGCGAAACCATGTTATAAGATGCCGTATTGTAGGAGGGCAACCTGTATTCTTAAAATTAATTCGTTTCGATCTTCTGCAATGGCCATATTCCTTAAGAGATATGGATTTTTGTATCTTAGAATGAATAACGGTTGTCATACATGATTGTATGACAGGATATATATCAGGATGTATTTATAAAAATAACAACTGCAAGCTTCAGTGACCTATATCAAAATATCGAAAATTTAATATAATTTAATTCCGCAAATAACCAGTTTAAAAATTGAAATTTCCTAAAAATGACTATGCTGACATTTCATCAATAATTAACGCGTAGTGATTGACAGTTACAGCAAACTATGACTAATTTGGAAACATATTTAGTCTAACACAATTTAATCACATAAAGTACTATAATCTATCGTAATTTAATTTATATTAATTTGAAGTTTAAAATTCGTTTTCCACTAGCGGTTTTAACTTTCTTTGAAAATATTTTAATCCGAATCGTGTAGTGGTTTTAATTACCTCGTGCAATTTTAATTAAAGAAAAATTGCATTTGTTTATACAAGTATTTTATACAATTATTAAAATGAAAAATACTGTACAACTGAAAATGTTATTAATTTTTAATAAGGTATAAAAGAATTAAATAAAATTGTTTCAAAATATTACTCTTCAGTATGTTTGCACCTTTGTACAAATAATAACAAATGAAGGTTAATACGAATTGCTTGATTCTCAGATAATGATCCATTTATCAGAGCGAATCATTTGATTTATTTATTAGAAAAATTCGTTCGAGCTATGTATCCTATTTATGTAGAATACAGCGAGATAAGTCATTAATAAAGAGTTAATACCTTCATTTTGTTTTAATTTTAAGCTTCCATTTGATGTAATAAAAGCTACTTTACGATTATGTATATTTTACGTAAAATACGATATTGAGTTATTTCAGATTTTTCAAACTTCATAATCAATCCAGTGTACAGTAACGTAATACATATAGTTACTTGTACTTTATGTATTACTGAACATACTTTCGCTTCGTAGCTATTGTTATAAATCAAATGTCCTCATGACTGTTGTGATCGGACTATTAATCCACGTTCCTCCTTCCACACTTTTTATTTTTCATTTTTTAAGCACTTTGTAATTTTTTATTTGTAACTACACGATTATTCGTAATACCTATTGTATGTTGACATAATACAACAGACAAAGTTCCAAGGTTTCACACCTTAGTAAAGTGCCACTTTCTATTCGATGATACAACTTTTACGAAATCATTAAGTAACTAATTTTGAACAATAGCGTTCACAATTGAATCGCTTACGAACTATCATCGTTTGTATACAGGAAAAGGGTTATCTTTTATCGCAATGATGATTAGGCAAATAATATTGTAATTTGGTTCAGGCATATTTATGTAATATCACTCCATTATAATCTTGTTTATTTCAAATAGTGTGAAATAGGGAAATTTAAAAACAGTAATTTAGGTACACGTGATTTTCTTTATTACGAAATCTTTATCTTGTTTTCTTTATTACGAGAACTGGACAAATACAAAAATAGTGTTAAACATTATTAATTATAGATTAAAGATTCTATAGTTAGATATTTAAGAATTTGTTTATAAGAACAATCATATTTACTCCTCACTATATGCCCATACATAAATTAAATGAGAAAACTGTATCTTTTCTAAGGCTTTATTTCTGAACGTGTTTAAATATTTTATTTGTTCACTTATTTACATTGTATTCTTTTATAGCGTTTTAAGAAAATTAAATTGTATTCCTTTAGTATTTTAAGAAAATTAAATTTGACGTTCCTGTATTATGAATGAAAATGTACCTGTAGCAAAGGATTTTTACATATTGTTTGATATAACTTGAATATTATTATTATAACAAAATACGACCAAGATCAACGACGAAACCTAAAGATAAAGATGGACGCGATAGAACAAGGAGGTTATATAGCTGAACGTTATACGGATCCTCCACATATAACATTTAATCATTTCAATATTTTTTGTATAAAAAGACATACAAACTTATTATTCAATCCAATACTGGTTATGCGTTATGGAATTTCAGAAAACCATTGTACAATCTGTAGAAGGGAGTGCCCCAAGTTCCCAAATTATAGTCGGCCATTATCGTGCGGTCAGGCCCGCATTTGGAC
The DNA here is from genome assembly GCF_050947335.1 of Megachile rotundata. Classification (NCBI taxonomy): domain Eukaryota; kingdom Metazoa; phylum Arthropoda; class Insecta; order Hymenoptera; family Megachilidae; genus Megachile; species Megachile rotundata. Next base: position 4,280,934 of record NC_134991.1, on the reverse strand, counting down.
CAGACAATGGCCGCCACTACTCGTTAATGTAATAGCCATCCAAAAGGTGCGATCTTCTTTCTCAAGGTACCGCACTCATGACCAGCAGAAGAACGAAAGGCTCCTCTTCTTTCGCCGGGTCGTCTGTTGTTCGGTTTCAACCGACCCGTCTGTCGTTCAGTTTAGTCGACCTGTTCGCATTCGACCAGCCTTCGAAGAATTGTTATTTTATGAGATTATTATCTCTAATAACATCATCCCCCCTCCAAAAAAAATGGAAAGAAAAAGATGATTTCATCCGTCAAATTTTCTAGCTTCGAATTCCTTTATGTTGCGTGCATGAAGACTGGATTAATTAGTGAAAATAACCTCGTTGCTTGTTGTACTGTATCAAAAGGATTTAATTTATACCTCGTAATTGTAAAGGTGGTGTCTGCCAGACCCTAGCAATTTTTACTTTCTTAAAAAGTGGTACTTGGGCAATTGATTTTTGACACGTTTAAAAATACGTAGACCACTGAAGAGTTCAGTTTAATTTGAAATAAGTTTTAATTTTAATTTTAAGTTCAGTTTAATTTTAATTTAAAGTAGTTTTAAATATCATTCAAATAGTAATATAAAATAGCAAATTGAAACGTTACATTAAAATTTGAATTTTAATGTCTTTAATAATACATTTTACGGTGAGTTCTATTTTATATAAATATATAGTGTGCGTTTATTGAGACGCACAATTTTTCATCCGCTTGCAGATATTTCATAAAAAAAATTTTGCAAGAGTTATAGCATATAAAATGTACAAAAGATATTATTAAGAAAACAATTCGAAATTAGTATTCAAAAGAGTATTCAAATGAACTCGAAATACGCACACAATCCATTTATTAGTATATTACTCGCTTTACAGTAACATAAATGTGAAATATCTGGTTTTTTGTCGTACTTGATGTTAAGACAGTGTAAACAATATTTGATACTGAAGTAATTACTGAATGAAACCACGCGTCTAGAACATAAGAAGACTGCAAAAAAGTAATATTATTTAATTGCATCCCACCTTCCGCGACAAAAATAATATATTTGTTAATAAAATTGTAATATGCTTTTTGAACATGTAATATGTGTTTTGAATTCATGTCGATGTTCTCTATAAGATAAAACGAAAAATGTGTTCTTATTTGTAAAACCTTGATTTCACCAAAGAACAAACTGTTTTTGAAATTTCTTTTATTGATATCTATAGTACACTTCATACCCTGAAATTCTTGTTCTAAACTTTTTTTTGTCAGATGGCTACAAATGACTGAAAAATTGTACATCGATAGAAATAACACCTGAAATAATTACAATATTTCTATTTTGATAGTCACTGTATTAAAAAATGTAATAAGTATAATTAACTATGGTAGAACTGACAACCGGCCATTTTGTATTCCGAATAGTAATAAAATCTTTTTCTAGTCATATACAAACCTGAAGTTTAAAATTGATATATCATACGTGTGATTTTTATTATGTCATGTCAATCAAAGTGTGAAAATCATTTGATGTGCAACAAATAAAATTTTAAATCACAAGTTAAATCAAGTTTCTATGGATCAGAATCCGTCATCTGAGATCCGAAAGTCTATTAAACCTCTCGGTATCATTGATTGTTGATGAAAAATCAATTAATATACATTTGAGATTTATTGAATTATTTGCAACTCAGTTGAAATGTTAAAATAGAAATGTTAAATGTTAAAAGTGTTACGATAGAGAAAAAATATTGAAAGTAGAGGTCGTTTCTTTTAACACGTTGGCTACTCGTCATTTTCTGCCATATGTGGATGACGTTTAACTTTCCATAGAAATCTATCTGTGATAGGAACCCATATTGCTCGGAGCTTTCTTACTTTCTTAATTATAAATACTTACATTATATACTTGAAATATTGAATAATAGTAACCATAAAATATCGTAAAAATAATAAATAATGTTTATTGCAAATAAGTGAAATATAGTGAAATGTTTAATAAAGCAGCGATTAACATATTAGTGTTTAGTCACCTCCTATCATGTTATAAAATGGTTGCGTCCATCCATTTTACTTTCTAGGTAATGTGTTGAGCTTCAAATTAATTTATGTAGCATAATTGCTGCTTTGCGGTGTATTATCTCGTCAAATCATGTTAGACTTCCTATGTTTCAAAATCCATTTGATATATTACAACATAATATTTTTACAATTTTCTCATCACTTACAGGACGTATTACATATTTACAATTTTCTCATCACTTTTGGGGCATATCAGATAGAATGTTTTCATAATTTTTAGATAATCAGAAAGGTTCGCACCGTTTTAATTAAATGAAGTAAATGACGGGTACATAAAGCGGATCAAACGATTAGGAATTACATGAAATGATGGCATCAGACACATATTATATTACACATATTGTTTAATAATATAATTTAATACAATATAATATATTATGATACAATATAATATAACAACGCGATAATCAGGCTGTTATTGTTTCCGAATATGAAACTCTTGGAGAACGATATCATGAATAAGGTCTTGGTGAAGAACGAGTTAATCTTGAAACTTATTATTCTTTTACGTATTCATAAATTGAACACATGAAAAGTATTTCCACAGGATTGTAGGCCAGTTTTTGTAGACTGACCGACTTTATACACTTAAATGACTTGAATATTTTTTCAATTGAAAGATATGGATGGTAAAAGTTTCAGAAATGAGCAAACTGGATCTCACATTAGAAACTCATTTTTGTACCTACATATTTCTATAATTTTTGTTGTTATTTAAGTATAACGGAATTTAATTCTTTCATTGCACTTTTAGTCGGCTCTTAACGAAATGTGGACTTCCTTTAAATAAGTACATTTGTGAACCAAAAAAGTTTTTAATGCTCAAATTTAAGTATTTTCAATTTCCGGAATTTAAAAATTTTTTAATTTTAGGATTTTCAAATTTTTAAATTTTTCAAGTTTTCAGTCTTTCAATTTTTCAAGTTTTCAAGTGTTTCAATTTTTTAATTGTTCAATTGTTCAATTTTTTGATTTTTCGATTTCTCAGTTTTTCAATTTTTCAATTTTTCGGTTTTTTAATTTTTAACTTTTTCACAGTTTCCCAATTCTTCAATTTTTCAATTCCTAAATTCTAAAATTATCAAATTTCTGAATTTGTATGTATATTTTCAAATTTCCAGATTTTCTAAATTTTCAAATGTTCAATAAAAATAAATACTGCGCAATAAAAGTAGAATCGATATTCTGCTGCTGACTAAACTAAAGCAAAGGTTTTATTTTATCCAAATGGACTTGCTTCACTTTCAAAATCAATAAATTATTATCATCGTTAATTAAAGGGATAATATTTTAATTGTTAGGTTACTTTTTTCAATTTCTTTGGATCATGAATTCTGATCTGAATTGTTTTCATATCCAGATTTCGACCCCGAGATTCCTCTTTCATTATCGATTCCAACGAGTCTTATTTCTGTAAACATAAAAAAGAATAATACAATTCGTTTTTAATGAAGATCTTATTAAAATGGCGTTATTACAGTTTTCGTTGAAACCGTTTTGAGCAATATATTCTTTTGAGCAAAATAAACCACAATTCGCAAATAATTTTCGGATAACAGTGAAACTATTTTCACTATTAAACAATTTGTAGCTTTACACAGTATTTTAAGTGTGACTAAAATTTACCGAACCTAAATTGTAATATATTTTGCTAACAATAATTTTAACATCAGTTAAATTTGCACCGCTTTCAAAATAAACATCTTTCGAATACCGTTAACATCCCGAACTCCCATCGCCCAAATCTTAGCGAATGTGAACTATTTCCACCACAAATTGCTTACAGATTGAAATATCACATTAACCCCTTGCCGTACTTTAACGAGTCTCACTCGTGACGCATTTAGAAATCAAATGAGACAAATCTTCCAGAAATTTTTAACACTCTTCAACTTGAAATTTAGGTCCAACAATAATTTGCATAATTAAGAATCGCTGAATATAATATACTCACAACATTTTAATTTTCTGTATTTGTTTTAACATTATAGCTAAGAATAGTTAGTTTTGACTGACGCATGTGGCAAATAAATTGTACGGCAAGAGATTAAGTTTTATCTAATATTATCATTATCATAATTTTTTTAGAAATACACTTGCTTCACTTTCAAAATAAACGGCCCAATTGTCTATTTCTGATTTCTCAGAACATTCAAACTAATCCAGCGTCAGAATCTTTCTTTTCCGCTCAATAACAAAGATGGCCTATTTCTACCATCCTTCATTCTGTTGAAACGTGTTCGGTATTGAATTGGAGGAGCTCGAGGATAAAAAATGATAGAAAGTTATACGCATTGCGTGTTTCGAAGGGTGGATGGAGAAAGCAAACGGAATTGCGGGGTCGTATCCGGAGCGTGCGTAAGGGATGATGTAGGGTAGAAACCGGGACGCGCGATTGGCCGTGGGGCGGGAACATTCAGGGGTTGTTCAAACCAGCAGGTGGATCTTCAACAACACCCCTTTGTCCCTCAATTAGTTACGTTTTTTCCTTTCCTGTCCCTCCTCCGAAATTTTACCTGTCCGTCGGCCGCAGTTGGTCCTCGAGTCTCCGGACGGATGATTTTTCGTCGAGTCACAGTGAATCCGGTTTCAGTTGAATCGCCGTGGAATGATTTTTAGTTTTTCAGTTTTTTTGTTTTCCTTTTTTCTCCTTTTTTTATAATACACGAGTTAGAACATCGAATCGCGAGTGAACAATGTGCCAGATGGATTTTCGTTATAAATTCCGTGCTTCGAAGATCTGTGATCGTTCCATCGAAATTGCATTCGTGTGATAAAATGTGTGAATAAGTTTTATTGGAAATTTTACTAGAAAGTGACTTGATATTCTTCAAATGAACTATGAGGCAGTTTTCATCGTTCAACATGTTTCGTTTTATGAAAATTATTTAATCTAATGTTGAAGGTTTAGTGTAATGTGCATTGTGGATTAAATAATGACGTGCAGTGTGTAAGTTTATTCATTTTTGTCATAGATATAGTCATTTATAATTGTTTTTGTTTTACTACTTGATCCGACGGCGATCACACGTAGTGTTACAAATTCTAGTGAAGTTTTTCTACGTTTGCCAATAAGGTGACAGTCACAAACAGGTCACAATTGTATTGTGTACAATATATATTGGGTTATCCGGAAAGTTCGTGCCGATTTTCGGTAGGCGGCATGAAAGTTTATTTAGAAAAATTTTTCACCGAAAAACCTGAGACGTTCTGGAAGGAATTCTCCAGTTACTTGAAAGATGGAGAAAGGTTATAGAATTGAATAGCACCTGTAAATTTAATAAATGTATACTAAATTTAAATGAGCTGCGTTTCAAAGCCCCTTCAAAATCGGCACGAACTTTCCGGACAACCCAATATTTAATTATACAAAATATTACCGGAATCTAAAACCTCTTTGTCGTTATTTCAAAATTTAAATAAATGAGAAAAAGTGTGATATGAGAGACCATACACAACAGTTTTCGGATATTTGGATATTTCAACTTTTGAAAATGTAAAAAATTATAAAAATGTAAATGTAGAAGTACAGAAATTTAGGAAGTGAGATGTTTAGAATTTTCGGGATTTCGAAATTAAAGATGTTGTAAATAAAGACAGTCGGAAATTTGTCAATTCGGTAACTCACGAATTGGAGATTTGAAAATGAAAAAATTTAGAAATTTGGAAATTTGGAAGTTTAAAAATTTAGAGACTTGAAAATTTGAAAATTTGGAAGTTTGTGCCATAAAGTTTTCTAAAGGCAATTATTTCAGCATAAACTGTTTAAATAATCGAAAAAACATAAAACACTTTTCATTTCCTGAACCGCTTTTAACATGTATTCAAGAAAATATAATTTTTTCTAAATTTTTAAGATTTTAACTTCATATTTGTCTAACTCGATGTTCATGTTTTGTAAATATATAAAAACTAGTATTTTCGTGATTTATAAGAAGAATTACTTGGAAACTTCCTTCTCTAATAACAGCCAAATAATTTGTATCTATTTAATCCTTCATGCAAATATTTCTTTACTTCACACGCATTGCTCAAAATCTTAACAAAAATCTCACACATTGCCAACAACTATTCGCTATAAATAAGTTAAATGAGTTAAATACGTCTTTATATACGTACATCATAAACACAAGATGCATTTAATCAATAATAATGAGAAAAATCTATTTGCATAATTGTTCGCATACGCGGTTACGATACGTGAAAAGGTTAATCCCGCTTCAGAGTGATTATAGTGATCATTGAATGGTAATTATAGACCATTAATGAATCGAATTATCTTTACCGATACGTAATATTATGTAAATTGAATAATATAACGGTTAACTAGTGAAAAATGCTATCTCACAAGCTATTAACCTATAACCTTTTCGCTGCGGCAGAGTTTGACTGAGGTGCGATCAAAATGGTGTTTTCTAATAAAAGTAAATCACGCGGTCTAAAATATTCGAGACATGTTGGCATAGATAAAATCCGTGAAACTTCTAAACTTTTAGATTATTAGTTAAATAGTAAACTACAGTACTGTTTTATTTTATAAGAAGTGGGGTAAATGCAGACTGGTTTTTGTAAATTTGGTATTTAAACGTAAGTATTTTCAATCTGCTATGTAAATACTTAGCGCTGTCGATATCGAACACTTTGCACAGTTACTACTATTTAATTAATATTAACTGGGAGCTTAATTTTCCTTGTACATTTTGATTTTGATAGGAAATTGTTTAAAATGTCAACTACTCTGCACCTTCCCCGAAAATGGCGTAAGAGCGTAACTTGAAGTTAAAATACTTTCAAACTTTATTTCATGTGCAGTGGGGCAAGAGCAGAATTATTAACAAATCTGCTATAAAATGCTTTTTACTGCATTATGCAAGTACTCTATACTGCAAACAAGTACTCTTAGCTGAAATATAAAAGGGGATATAGTGAAACAAAGCAAGGAAACAAACATACTAAATGGAGAAATTTCGCTCATATTGTAATAAAAATAGCTTGTATATGCACTTGCCCCGTTTTCGAACTTACCCCACTTCACCTTAACATTCAGGTATCACATTCGAGACGTGTAATCACAGATAGAGTGTATGAGACTTTTGAACATTTGAATTACTTATAAATTAAATAAATAGTAAACTGAAATATTTTTTTAACTTCCTACTATAAACGTATCATATTTGAGGGGTGCTGCCATAGATAAAATCCATGGAACTATTAAATTTTTAATCTATTTATACATAAGTAATTTCTGACAGCTATTATTGTAGATTTCAAGATATGTTAATTACGTATGGAAAATATGTTGGTTATATTTTTTGCACGTTCAATTCATTGTGAGTGATGAAGTGCCTATGTCACAACTTTTGTGTATCTGTCATATTCACTTTTAAAGTTGCAAAAGTCTGTGGTGTGTCATTTAACTTCCCACTTTGAGAAACGAAGGATTTTATGAAACGGATACATTTATTTCGTTCATATATGCAGAAATAACTCTATTATACAATGAAGTACAAAATAATCCATAACATCGGTTAGTTTTTCAAGTTACATTGTCATATACGTGTTAATATTTTAAAGAAATTGATTTCCAATGTCTGATTTTTTGTATTAATATACAAGTGGATTTATAGGTTGCATTACTTGGAGGTTTTACCAACATATTCCATATGCCTATACAAACATGTATTCGTATTATTATTTATAGAATATGCTAGTAAAGTTGTATGGATAAAACTAAAACATCCTTTATGTGATATCGAACAACAAAACAGTCCGTTGTCATTTCGTGTTTTTAATACAACTTTTTAATAAAGTATTTAAATCTATATGTTGATACAAATCTCTTTTTATTTTCACGAATAGAACATGTTAATAAACACGGTAGTAAGAAACTGAGAAATTCTGTACGTACGTTATATCTACAAGACGATATTTTTGAAAAGTCAAGTCACACTACAATGATTTTTGTCGCCATATTTGAACGATGTCCAGCGAACCCTGAAAAATTCTTTATTGAAATACGTACTGTTTATTTTTAAATGAATTATATATGAATTATTTTATATATTTTCAATCAATTTTACCTTTCACATCTATCACATAACATTGGACATCATTTTTTTTTTTAATATTAGTTTTAGTATTAATTTCATAAGTTTTATTTGAATTTTGAGGCTGAAGGAATGTAGTGTTAGTTCAACTTGAAAGCTGTGGTCGTAATAGATACCTATCGCTAGTAAACTATCACCTGACACGATTAAACTGATTTCTTGTGGTTAATGAACAGATTATTAGTGTTTTAAAATGATCGAGTGTTCGTTCATATAAATTCGTATAAATCGTGACTGAAATTCTGACAGAAACGGAACGCGACAATCGGAATACTGATAAATGTGATAAATAATATAATCTTTGTGTGAAAATGATTATAGGCTAAATACACTTATAAAACTTCTTGTTTCTAACTCTTTATTCAAACATTACAAATTGATCCAAATACTTTTATGATATAATGTAAACAGAAATTAAGCATATTTACTGTCAGTCATTAACTAAAAGCTATGGGTGAGAAGTACGTGTACTTTATTATTATTCTATTATTTTTACGTTATTACTTTATTATTGCGTTAAGTTTCTTATTGAAATTGTTTATTTTTTGTTCAAATATTTCTTCATTTTTTCAGTAATTTTATAATACCTTTCGAGTAAGAAAGTAACATTATAAAAGTAGTTTTAAAATAGGTTTCTTATCTTATAATTAATAATGTATCTTCAGCAAATGCGTTTAACAATATACTTGTTTAATGATTAACAATAATAAAAGTTAAACACATAATAATTAAAGTTAAACGATTTTAAATATAATTCTAAAATAATTAGTGTATGCGACATAATTACCTGAAAACCCGTTATATTACGCAAAATTAACATGTTATTTTTCTAGCATTATACAAGAATGGTTTTTAAATTTTCATAAATTATTTACAATTTGTTAAAGTATACATACATATTAATAATTCGAACAACCGTTCTTAACATGTGTAACCATTAAACTTGAAAACTTATTCTCACTTATTTTTCATACTTTTTCTAGTTTTCTTTTAAAAACATAAGCAAACACATACTCACAAATCATCAATATCAAGTTAAGCTGCTTACAAATGAGTACCGAGAACGTAGAACAACCTGTTAAAAATGCAGTAGTGTAAATAATTTATTATATTACAATAAATAATGGTATAATTGATATTTCGATTTCTAGAATAACTCTGTTAATTACCAACTGCAATCTGTATCTTCTTATCAAGATTATATTTTTATTTGCAAAACGTGCGAACAACATAATAGATAAAACAAAACTGCTTTCTTAGATTATGCGATAATTACAGTTAATGTTCATTGAACTCATTTTTGAAATGACTTTTACATACATTGTAAATCATAGATCTATTTAATGCTAATATATCTGCAGTTTGTCGTAACGTTTTGCCTTTCGTTCAATGAAATCACCAATGATCTGATATTATTGTCTGTATTCCTTTCTCTCGCTATTGTACTTCGTTTCTAATACAATTACAAATATGTTTTACAGCAACTTTACACAATTTTACACTAATACAATGTGAAATGTCAACAAGTTTGCAATTAGAGTGGAACTGAGTTAATATACCGTCGTTTTGAATTACGGCGGGAAATCATTTCCTAATTAACACTTCGTTGATGATTATTCATAATTAATTAAATATTCGAGATTTGAAAAAATGGAGCACCAATCATATTATTGTAGTGTCTTTAATACATAATACTCAACATAATTACTAATAAATAAGCGCATTGGAAATGGAAATATTATTTTTGTTTTTATTGGTTGTACGATAAAAGATGTTATTATTACCTCATTATAATTAATTTATAATTCATTGTAATTATACTTATAAGTATTGTAATTATTATTGAATACTGTTTCTCGAGTTTTTTAAAACTATATTAAACACAGAGTATCTTCGATACTCAATAATCGATTGAATTATTTATAAATAAACTACTTAAAAATCTCAGTAGTATTTACTGTTCTATAAATAAAATAATTTTTAGAAAAAAAATACACCGACTTCGAAATGCACTAAAAAGTATAAAATAATTTCTATTTCCTAATGAAGTAATTTCTATTTCATTCAATCATACAATTACGTAATAGATGTGAATGAAACCTATTTACTCGTTAAGTATTATATTAAATACATTTCAACCTTTTCGGAGGCGGCGCAAAATTAAATAACATATTCAAAATAATCTTTTAATTTTGCGCCGCCTCCGAAAAGGTTGAAATGTATTTAATATAATACCTAACGAGTAAATAGGTTTCATTCACATCTGTTACGTAATTGTATGACTGAATGAAATAGAAATTACTTCATTAGGAAGTAGAAATTATTTTATACTTTTTAGTGCATTTCGAAGTCGGTGTATTTTTTTTTCTAAAAATTATTTTATTTCACGCTTTTTATCGGCCGGCAAGACGTGTTTGTAGAAACAGTAGAAAATCGGCGACTGCATGTTGACTCTATACACCACCAGAGACACGGAGGCATACGTAGTATTCAATATATTAGTAACATTAGTTTTTCGCTAATAACTCGAAAACTAAAGCTTCCCCTTAATTGTGGATAAGGAAAAAGTTGTTCAGAATCGTGTCCCTGATAACATACTAAAAGGACATGAAAATCGTCCAAAGTTGATTTCAAAACTTTTCAACAATTTTTCGCTAATATCTCGAAAACTAAACCTTTCCGCGAAATTTGTATATGAACAAAATTGTTCAGAATCATGTCCGTGATAAGATATTAAAAGCGCACTAAAATCGACAAAACTTTATTTCAAAAGTTGCCGGTTTTTTTGCAATAACAATACTTTGCAATTAAAAAATGAAAAATTTGTTGATAATGGTACCAATGGGGAGTCAGAACCTAACAGATGCAAAAGGTTTCGTTCCGATTGGTCCATCCAGCTAGGCGTAATCGGCGGGCACACATAGGAAAAAAAAAAAAAAAAAAAAAATATATACTGATCGAATTGAGTAACCTCCTCCTTTTTCGAAGTCGGTTAAAAAGAGTTTCGAATACTTCTTATACTGCATTATATTTCTCACGTATCGAACATAGACATAGACATATCAAAATTTAGTTAAACTATGTATGTGATACTAACAATAAAGGTTATATTTTGTTATTATTTAAACCATAATACCATATCGAAAACGGGCTGTTTTATCTAATCGTAATAATTTGATCAGTTACTTACTAAATTTAAACTAATAAAACTGACCTGTAAAGAACTGTCGTATAAACAATAACAGCTGCAAGAAAAATTGATAAAAAACAAAATATGGCGATATATAACATATATTTTCAAAACAGATTAAGAATGAATAATGCAAAATTTTCGTAAATATCATTGTCATTAAATCTGTTTCCCCAATTCATATTGCTGTCATCACTTATTTCACTACTTCGGACTATGTGTTAGTAGTTTTTGCCAGTCATGGCAAAAGACCTATGCCATAATAAACGTCTATTTGTCGAGACAGTTGATTAAATTGTTGCATTATGATCAAGAGAATGCTTATCAGCCCTATCGCGCACTCATTAGCTTTCATTATTTAAGATAAACATACTGAATAGAGCAGTCTTCACGAATGAGTATATTGTTCTGTTACAAAGTAGGTAAAATAAGAAAATATATACAGAACAGAAATAAATAAAATAATAAAATCTGCAATGTCTTCGAAACTTCATCTTAATGATAGGAGGATAACAATAAATATAAAAAATTGTCATTAGAATAAATAAATATATTTGAAATGTCACGATAAAATATCTTTGTTATATTCGATTATATTGTAGAAATATACACGTCTTGTACACAAACGATAAAAATAAGCAATAAAATTATGGTTAAAAAAAAGGGAAATTGCTGGTGAATCTCTAAGTGAAAATTGATTTCATGTCTCTTTTTAGAGTTGTCTATCATGCTTAAAACTATTTACAAATAATCATTTTAAAAACGTTTCAATAAAGCCTAAACTTTTATAAACAACTTGTTAAGTTTGCGCTTAAATATTTTCGAAGTAAACATTTACTGTACTTTATTCAATAAAATACTCGTATTTGAACAATGGAAATGAGACAAACCGGAAACCATTTATTATCAAATTAGATACTTTTTTGTAAAAATTTCCAAAGTTAAACATTTTCGCAACACAAAGTTTTCAAACTTCGTAAAACAAAAAATTTATTTAATAATTAGTTTAAAGATTTGAAAAGTTTCGAAAAGAAGAATTTTCCTTTTATAACGTACCTATATTTACACAAATACAATTTCTGCAAAAGTTGTACATGACGTACTTCAGAGCATAGTCGAACAAACAATTTTTCCACCAATAAACGTAATCACTAGCTTTATTACATAGTATTAGAAATCTGGATGCTATTAATATCACTGGTGGTATGTTACAGGTGAATATATTCTCAAGTCTGGCGATCAAAGAGAAAACGCAAGCAGCGCGGTCGAAGAAGACGATCAGCTTCTCGCAGATGCGTCGCTGGACCTAAACAATCATCCGTTAGCGGGATTAACCGATGATTCTCTGGGATTAACTGACACCTTAGAGCTTGAGAATGAGTTTTCCTCGGACTTACTCGGAGGTGGCCTCTTAGGAAGTGCTGGAGTCGATGGTCTACTAAACAACGATACTTTGGGTCTTCCCGACGGATTCAATCTCGAGGAGGCGCTTCAACTCGTTGGCCTCGATGAAGCTCAATCAGAGGTTTGTACAATTTTTTCATTTCTTTCTATACTTAATATTAGAAGTATAAACAAGCTCCATCGGTATTTTTCAATAATACATTTATTAACCCTTAACACTCGAATTTTTACTTTTTACTTTTTAGTTGCCACATGGCAACTTTAAATCTTCTAAAAAATTTTTTTGGAGTTCTTTGAAATTATTTCTATACCTTTACAGCTATTATGGTTGTATATTCTCCGTTTGTACATCATATGCATAACACTCTAGATAAAGTGTAATCTCTAAGTGCTAACTCTTAGTTAAATATCTCTTTCAAATTGTATTGAACGGAACGGTGAGTGTGGGTCACCTTTCGAGTGCAAAGGTTTAATATAAGAAACAATACAACCATTTAAATCAAAGCATTTTACTTTCAAATCTATTATTTCCTGTTATCATTTAGGAGTCTGTGTATCGTTTTGTTATACAAGTTGAAGTTTCTCGTTCAAGTAATTGAATCACTCTTTGCATTCTATTGTGATCGCTTAACCTTTCATGCTGGTTCGATGTACATGCGTTCCTCAAGATACATTTAACGGTTCTCTTTTTTATATTCAGTTAAAATTTGAATAATAGATTTACTCGAAAGATCAGATGACATGTAGATTTCCTTTCATGAATATTTTGAATAAATCAGTACAAAATTTAACGAAATCGTCTAAATTAATTACTGCTTGGTGCAAAGTGAGGTTGGAACTAAAATTGGAGGTTAAAGTTAAAATTGAGATTATTTATATTAAGAGATTAGTTTCGTGAAAGGAATTGATAAAGTACTATTTTATGACAGATGAGTATTAATAACAGTAATAATGGGCAATAATTTGCCCATCGATCTGCCCATCGAATATTTATTTTGACGTCAACTGTCGTAAATGATTTAGACTTCACCCACGATCTCGTGCATGCAGAATTAACGTAGTATATTTTTTATGTTTTAAAAATTTCATATGTTTCATATATCGGCATGCATTTAAAGTATTTTAAGAGTATGCAAAAGTGTTTTAAGAGTACAAATCAATGATTCAAATGCTATTCACCGTAATCTTTAATCAACTGATGATGCACTTTTTCCGTGTGGATTTTTTTCATTGCATGCAACCAATTGGAAATGATAGTTTGAGTCACTTCAAGTTGTAACCTATTGTTGTAGAAGCTATTGTGCGCCGTTTTTAACGCAACCGTAAGAACTTATTTATACTTCTGATATATTAAAAATTGAATTAATAAGATTTTCGATTTATTATACTTACTGTAGAATTCTTTGAACGTGACTGTGAAAATTATGAAAGCTGCTGAGTTTTAAGAATTTACAGAAAAAAATATCGGTGCAGTGCGTAGCAGAAAAAACTGAAAATTAATATGAAATTTAATTGAAACCAAATCATATCTTACAATAGTCAAGGCTCAAGTTCAACGTTTAAAAAATTTTAATTGTATGTACGTTAATTACAATTTTAAAAAATAGGATTATCGATATTTCTCAGGAACTATACATTGTATAATTCTAAAGAAAACAAATGATTATTTATTTTCGTAATTTTACATTGATTTAATTAAAATCTTTATTAATAATGCATACAAAATTTATTGCACCATTACCTACAGTTTATAAAAAATTCTTGAATAATCAATTATCAGAAATTAATGATATGGTAATTATTAATATTGGCATGTAAACAAAAAAAAGACATACTTTTTATCAACTGTGGTTAAATCTACGATAAAAATATTTGCTTAATTAAAGGTAATTTATTTTTTTATTTTTTAGTATAAATTAGTTACTACAAACTATTTACGAAGTAATTCCTACTATTTGGTATTTAAAAAGTAAAGATAAAAAACTACATTTTATTCCTGAAACAAATTCTAAAATTACCAAATGAATTTTAAAGATCTACATTGAAAACAATATTTGTTCAACTTTGCTCTTTCCGAGATTAAATCCAAAATGCCCCACTGATTCATAGTGTCACGCTCTCGAAATACTTCAAATATCAGATCTGACACAATTGAATATAAGGAAAAAGAAATCAAACCACTTTACATAAAATAAATTCTATGTAACATTATTATGCTTGAAAATGGCATTTGATTAGTACCGAGAAGCGTAGTGTTCAAAGATCAAATTTAACGCGTCTCATAAAATTTTCAGTCGCGAAACCAAAAGTTTCAATTAGTAAAATTAATTCTATATTTGTGATGAAAAATTAATGAATTGAAACGGGTGTTCATTCACGGCACATCGAGTTAAGCATCTCAGGCTGCTTCCCGGACGTTCGTCTTTAACGAAAATATGACATCGGCCTTATAATGTGAAAGCTGCTTAAATAGGAAACGAAGTCGGAAGTAAAGAAGAAGAAAGAAGACACCGTCGACGAATCTTCGAGTGCAAAGGAGGAAACGGCCGTTACTAGTTCGAGCACCCTCGAAGTCTCAAAGTCACCCAGGTGCGAGGATCCAGAAACCGGCGACATGATTCACACACCGCAATTTCATCATCCCCATCATCCGCATCATCGTTCCTTCCAGGTATGTACGATCTTGATCTTGTTACTCTTAGATCTTAATCTCTTCCCATACTTTGACGAATCTCACTCGTGCTCATACTTACAGCTCAAGTGTGACAAACCTTACTCAAATCTTGAATACCTTCAACTTAAAATTTAGGTCCAACTATAAGTTGCATGATCAAGGATCCTTGAATATATAATACTCAGAACATTTCAATTTTTTTTTCGTTTCCATGTTATAGTTCTGAATAGCTAGTCTTGACTGACGCATCTGATAAATAAATAGCACAGGAAGGGATTAATACGCACGAGCGCGTCTGAACTCAACCAGGACATTTTCCGAACTGCAGAAAAACGCACAAGCTGCAAAAAAAAAGAAAACGACAAATAAATGCACACTCTTTCCATAGATTGGAGAACACGAATAGATCTCATTCTAACAAAATCAATAACAATCTTGCAGTTATTAAATTTTTATCCAAAATATGTCGAAAAAGTCACTTCTTTATTTTTTTACTATGACACATTCTACCAAAAGGTCTAAAAAAATTAGATAATAATTATGTTAATACCTTTATATTGCATGAAGAAGAAAGTGGTCGCTTATGTAAAAACCAAACAAATTGTATGCTTCTTGAACTTACACTATCAGCGCAAATAAACATCCGTGATGCACATGCGTCTGTTCGATATGTTCGCCTTGATTCGCTTCGACGTGCTTAAATTACAAATATATAAATATGCAAAATGTTTTTACGAACATGTTATCGTTGTAACGTACGCTGTTGTACGTAGCTTGTGTAACGTAACTGCGAGCAAAGCTAACATTTATTAGAGGTCGAGAACGAACGATTATGTGCGCTACGAAAATGCAGGTAATTTAATATTAATTTTGAAGTACTTAAATATGTTTAGTCAGAAACTACATTTAGTTGTTTACTGCATATTACAAACTTTTCATATCGCGCTTTTCAAGTGTTTTTGAAATAACCTGTAGATCAGTGATGAGTAAGTGGATTACGATTCACACATGAGTGAATAGCATGCATTCACAGACACTCACACGTAGATACCTCCTATATGTGAAATATTTTTAATTTACAAATTTGTATGTTTTGAAATATATAATTTTAAAAATTTTCGAAATTGAAAAGGTATCTCTATATTTTTAAATTTCTAAACTTTTATATTTCTAAATTTCCGAATTTTCAACTTTACAAAATCCCAAACTTACAAATTACTAAATTTCAAAGTTTCAAAGTATTAAAATTGTGAAGTTAAATATTTTACAAACTTGTAACTTCTATATTTCTGAATTTATATGTTTTGGTATTAAGAAACTTGAGAATATCGACGTTTGAAAATGTAGAAATTTCAAATTTCTATATTTTTAACTTTGCACAGTTGAAAATTAAAAAATTGTGTAGTGTAAGCAAGTGAAAGTTGAATATCTTCCAATTTCCCATTGTTCCAACGAAGCACCAGCCATTTTGTATGAAAAATATTGGTGAAATGTGTCAGTAGTTATTTTCTTGCCTTAAACTTGAAATCAATATACCCTAAATATATTGATTTATATAGCTTATGTGTATATTTATAAGCTATTTTATTATACTTTTACATCCACAAATTACGTCGAACTTTCTACGCATAAAATAGTCAACTGAGTACAAAATATTTAGTAATTTTTTCCTAAATTTTATTTTTATGTAAGATGACATGAATGGAACAAGAATTGCCTAAAAATCCAATAAAGTCAATATCACAATAAATTAATATTGATTAGTATTACAATAAATAAAATGTTATATAAAATAAGTTGGCTAGACGAATTGTTAAAAAATGATATCAAAACTTGAAAAGATCAACTTGTCGTTATATAAATTTTATTTTATAAGGAATTGTATGAATTATATAAATTCTTATGAATCAGTTTTACAAATTTGCATAGACCGCTTTAATAGTCATCAAAAGAGATTACTTGGTATCTATTCGATAACACTTTTCACTGATTTCAATGTTAGGCTAGTCTCGTGTTATTTCTGATTTAATGTGGTATTTTCAAGTACTTTAATATTTAAGTTATTTCTTCGTGTTTTTAACCCCTTGCCGTACTATGACCTGACACATGACACTTTTTTAATATTCTTCAAATTTTTATATATACTTTTTTAATATACTTGTTTTAATATCGAATTTTTATATACTTCAATTTAAAGTTCAGATCATAGTTTGCACGGTCAAGGGTGAATACAAAATTAACATAACATTTGAATTTTCTTTATTTGTTTTAACTGCAATAGTAAATAGTCCGATAGAATTGTTATAAAATTTAAACTTTCTTTATTTATTTTAATACTGCAATAGTAAATAGTCAGGCAGAACTGATATAACATTTGAACTTTCTTTATTTGTTTTAATACTGCAATAGTGAATTGATTATTCACTATGACTATCTATATATATATATAGGATTGACTATCCTGCTTGACACACCTAATAAACTATACACAAGATTCATTTGTTCTAAAACTACCTAACAATTCTTTTGTTCTAAACTAATCCCAAACTTCACAGCTACAATATTAAACAGAACAAAGAAAGTTGAAATGTTATGTCTACTGACCTCTATTATTATGTCTATAAAATGACTTGTCAAATGCGTCAGACAAGACTCTCCACTGCTGCAATATTAAATTAATAAGTAACCGAACAAGTTAAAATGTTGGGTCTATTAATGACTATTGTTATGTCTATTGATTGACTTGTCAGATGCGTCAGACAGAAGTAAGGGACAATGAAGGTGACATTACTGCTGTAGAATTAAAAATGAATAAGTAAACGCGCGAGTTAAAATATTATGTCTATCGATGTCTATTGTTACGACTGTTGATTTATGTTAATATTGTAACAGTGGGTAATTAGTTCTCACTGACGTTCCCAAATAAGTGGTACAACCTAAAGAATTAGTTAGTTCAATCTTAGAGCAAATGAACCTTGTGTGTAGCATTTCGTCTATACTGCTAGAGATAATTAGATACTGTTGGTTAGTAATAATTAGTGAGTAAATGTAATAAAAGTGATAGTAGAAGTAAAACTATATAATCTCACTACAACCAACATAAGAAGCATATCACTTTTTATCAATGGCTATAAAACTAAAGTTCATATGAACATTAGCTCTTAAATGTTTTATTAAGGAGTTATAACTAATAATACAAAATTATAATGAACTGGCATTTCGTCGATACACTGTACAAACGTATTATGAATATCTCGATTTCTGTTTACATAAACTCTTATGTCTACTTGTTCTGGTAGTTGATATCCACATTTCTTATTAACGATTTATTAACGAGTTAACATTTCAAAATGACGTCCGTTGTTACGAATACGTACGCTGTGTCGACGAAATACAAGTTCGTTATAATTTTGTATTATTAATTATAACTCCTTAATAAAACATTGAAAAGCATATGGTCATATGACAATTATTTCTTACTTTTGCATGTCGAACACGCTGGCAATGTTTGGCCGGAAAAAACTGGGACGCCCTGCATATTAAGTATAAGTGTATATACAGGGAGGCTCACTACATTTTGCCATCTAGATTTGTGTCATTATTATTACTCATAGCAAACAATGTTTTAGATGAAATTGAATGGTTTTGAAAGGGGCATATGCTGGTGGTATATTTTTTTGTAGGTGGACATGTAAAGGAGATATGAAGATCATTAATGTTTTTTTAAATGGAATCATATATTTTTTATTACATCAGCTGATAGTCCTTCATATTCTTTACAAAAAAGTATTAATCTATTTATGTGAAAAAATCATTAGTTTAGGAGATATTTAATTCTAACTTGTTAGGAAATCGGGACTTTCTGATCAATATTATGAATTGCCCTAACTAAACAGCAAATATTTTTCTACATGCTCTGAGAGATCACGTGTCACCAAGCGAATTTTAAGTTTTTGTTTTTTTTTTTTTTTTGTTACGCAGTAACAGTGAAATTTTGTCTCTGTCACGTCTCTAATATGACGAATACGACGATACGATGAATTATCACTTCATAATGAAGTATTCTAAAGAAGAAAAGATAGGCATGTTATCAGTTCATTTTGAAGCTGGGAAATGTGCTACACATGCAGAAAGATTTGTACAGTACGGAATGTTAGTAAGTCATTAATTTCTCGATTCAGAAAGTATTCTGATACAAATGGTCGCCACATTGAACCTTTTCTGTAAATAGACATTAAAATTAAAATATCTCCTAAACTAATGTTTTTTTCACATAAATAGATTAATACATTTTTGTAAAGAATATGAAGGAGTATCTGCTGATGCAATAAAAAATATATGATTCCATTTAAAAAAACATTAGGGTCATTCCACGCCAAATCGATCACTTTTGGAAGTTACCATCTCCGATTTTGCTCTAATCGAAATATGTTGTAGTCCATGTGAAATTAGGGGGGGGGGGGGGGGGGGGGTTAAGTCATCATTTTGCCGGTTTCGAATTTGTTAATAAATGACAGGTCGTCAAAATTTGCAATTTTTGCCCGTTTTGGCGAAAATGGGGTCCACTTGGGAATTTTTTTTCTGAGAAACTACTGAACCGATTTAGCTAACTATTTTTTTGTTTTATTCGTGAAGGTTTGGGCTATTTTAAAATATTTTTTTTAACTTTGTCAATTTGTTATAAAATGTTGAAAAATTTAAACAAATTCTTTTTTTGCGTTTTTCTTAATGAGGGGCGTAAAGGGTTAAAATTTAAAAAAAATATGGTCATATTCTTTGAAGTTTGCCCTTTAAAATGAGCCCTTCAGAACGATGGAGCCTCGAAAATTGGCGACTCTACAAGCTGGAAACGGACGCGGGGTACCCCCATTTCACATAGGCGAGTCGCGCGTTCAGCTATTATGATCGGTTGTTTTATATCACTGGCCTCAAAACTATACAAGAAGACTTCGTACGCGATTAAATGACTCTGTTGGTACCTTGAAAAGTGTATTAGTAACCACTCTTGGTCAATGACACATTTTTTAATCGTAATTTGATTTATAGATATTAGTTCCTACATTTATTATTTATGTTCTACAAAAAGGCATGAATACTCGATGGAAACTGCAAAATAAGATTGTTTTCTTCAATCGGGATGGGATAAGAGAAATTATGATCAAAAGTATGGAGTGCACCATCATGTGGGGTAGTCTTAGGAATTGTAGCAGGAAAATGTAATGACAACTATTTTATTACAATAAACACTGGGCTATCATTATTGTACGGACAAGTTTTACGTAGCATTTGTTTATTTGATAATGGCACAAAACTTTGCAAACTTCCATTGCCTGTTATTCATAAAGTCGTTAAAAAATGAGTTTTTAAGCAATCAGCCTGTTTAATATATTCATTTTATATTACATAATTAAATGCTATGTTTGATAAAGATGATTGTGCCCATTCAAATGAAACTGTAGGATTGTGAATTTGATTTTTTAACGGTCTTTGTAGGCTAGCACGCATTGCAAGTCTTTGAATGCTATCCTCCAATACTATCCTTTACCATGACTTATTGTAAAAGATTGCCATTCTGCAGAAACATCGAAATTATTAAAATGATAAGTTGAATTAATATAATTTCGTTTGCTTTTACATGTCGTAGCTGATCTGTTAGTCATGTTATCTAGAACCTAACAACTTTTACGATTTTAACATTTTCAAACTGATGACCGAACAAACAGATCACAATGATATTACTTCAGAATTAAGTTTAACATATTACCAATAGACTTTTCAAGGTACCAACACAGTCATTTAATCGCGTACGAAGTCTTCTTGTATAGTTTTGAGGCCAGTGATATAAAACAACCGATCATAATAGCTGAACGCGCGACTCGCCTATGTGAAATGGGGGTACCCCGCGTCCGTTTCCAGCTTGTAGAGTCGTCAATTTTCGAGGCTCCATCGTTCTGAAGGGCTCATTTTAAAGGGCAAACTTCAAAGAATATGACCATATTTTTTTTAAATTTTAACCCTTTACGCCCCCCATTAAGAAAAACGCAAAAAAAGAAATTGTTTAAATTTTTCAACATTTTATAACAAATTGACAAAGTTAAAAAAAATATTTTAAAATAGCCCAAACCTTCACGAATAAAACAAAAAAAAAGTTAGCTAAATCGGTTCAGTAGTTTCTGAGAAAAAAATTCCCAAGTGGACCCCATTTTCGCCAAAACGGGCAAAAATTGCAAATTTTAACGACCTGTCATTTATTAACAAATTCGAAACCGGCAAAATGATGACTTAAACCCCCCCCCCCCCCCCTAATTTCACATGGACTATAACATATTTCGATTAGAGCAAAATCGGAGATGGTAACTTCCAAAAGTGATCGATTTGGCGTGGAATGACCCATTAATGACCTTCATATGTATGTCCTTTACACGTCCACCTACAAAAAAATATACCACCAGCATACGTCCCTCTCAAAACCATTCAACTTCACCTAAAACATTGTTTGCTATAAATAATAATAATGACGTAAATCTAGATGGCTAAATGTGGTGAGTCACCCTGTATATACATATATATAACTAAACATCATTTACCATGTTTATTTATTTAATTTTATGTGGAAGATATATTATTTGAGGGCGGAATGTTTTTATACCGAATGTAATTAATATTTTATCAGCGTTGTTGCTCGTTTGAGCATATAAATTAATGCAAAATTCTGGTAAATGATTAATGCAATATTATTAAAATAGAATATGTTTCATTTGCATTTTTGATTTAAACAGAGTAAAAAAACTATTTTAAAATTTTTTAATTTCAAATAGTTTATTTATTTACGTACTAGAAGTAGTGTCGGTATCACTGATTAATGCAAAAGAATTAATGAATAAGTAATCCTTGGTCTTTGTTATTTGAATAATTATCTTTGTCATTTTGATAAACACGGTATATTACAGAAATATTAATCGGTATGACTTTCATTTCATTTATGATTGTAATTAAAACGGTGGAAATTATCAATTACTTCAGTGTTTCGGTGGAAAGGCTTTATTATTAGCGATATTATTCTTCTATATTTTTATGATATATTATTTACAAATTTTCGAATTTCCAAAATTTTATATTCACAAGTTCTCAAATTTCAAAATTAATAAATTTGCAAATTTTTCTAGTTTTCAAGTTTCCAAATTTCTGATTTTAAAATTCGCAAATTCTCAAATTCCTAGATTCAAAATCTCAAAATTTCTGATTCCTAATACTCAAATTTATAAATTTACAAATGTATAAATATACAAATCTGCAAGTTTACAAATTTACAAATTAACAAATTCTCAATTTTTCAAATTTTGAAATTTACAAGTTGATCAATCGATGCACAAATATCTAAAATACAAATTTTACAAAAAGATACAATTTCTAGATATTAATCAATTTTAATGAATCTTAAATGCAACTTATATTTTAAGAGCAATGATTATTGAATATAGCCTTGGCTCGTTGCTCCGTTTAAGGTGCTTTATTAACCCAATCTTTCACCCATAGTCTTCATAATCCATCAGAAAGCTGACATTGATATGAAAATTGATATTATACGATCTAAATCTACATTTATCAAATTTTGAAATTAGTGTTATCAATTGTATAAATGTTTCAATAACTTCATAGTAAATATTTTGTTAGTATACTCTATACATACTGCTTTTGGTCTAGTGATTCAATTGAAAAGGGAGCGAGTCTACATAAAAAAATAAATGAAAAATATATAATTGCTTAAGTAATAAATGAAAATTATGTAATTGTTAATATATAATAAAATATGTTATATTCAACATCAGTTTTATAAAAAACTAAATTTGAACAATTTTGAAATATTTGCAAAAATTATTCACGGCACAAGAAATAACAAATACGACTATTTTTTAATTTTTAGGATTAGTGAATGTTATTAAACAAATAAATCTAATTATTAGTACCACTAAATACTAATAATTAGAAATGTTTTTGTAAAATGTTTAAATTCAATTTTCTTCAAAATGAAACTGTATAAAAAACGATGATTGTCTCAACACGCTGTTCGGGACCAACACTTACTCGAGATATTTTCCAAACTAGTTCTATAAAAAGTTTTCAGATTAATCAAATAAAAAAACTAGTGGCATAAAATGTCGTTTAAAAGAGGAATATTGCATCGGGTGCTCAGAAGGAGAAACAGTTGTTTGGGTAATTGAGGTTGCACTATATTTTCCAACTTCTACCACATTTCTTTAAGCCTACTGACACACATAAGCTGTGTAAGTATAGTGTCCGAGATAGCATCGCTTAATGCAACAAACGTTTGCCGCATTGAGAAGGCAACTCGAAGTCATCGTCCAACGAGTTGGCAAAATAAACATTTCTCTGAATATCGCAGCTTACAAGGAAAACTCCTTAATTAACTAACTCAGATTTTAACGAACTTTTGCATAATAATGAATTATATTATTACGAATTTGCATATATACTGGTCGAGAAAACTATACAGTTATTCCCGAACGTAATGCGTCTCTTGGGATAACATGACTCGCACTTATTCGTTTGTTTATCTGTACTATGCCACAAACCGCAATTGTGGATCTTTTGACATGAAATTTTGAGGGTAGACTGTGAGACACTTTTTTTTCATATAGATTTTGGCGGTGATCTGACGACAAAAATCTTTCTGTATATAAATTTCTAAATTTCTAAATTTCTAAATTTCTAAATTTCTAAATTTCTAAATTTCTAAATTTCTAAATTTCTAAATTTCTAAATTTCTAAATTTCTAAATTTCTAAATTTCCAAATTTCCAAATTTCCAAATTTCTACATTTCCCAATCCCCAAATCTCTAATTTCGAAATTTTCTGATGTATTCAAGTTTTTAAATTCCCAAATCTCCAAGGTAATTTTCGAACTTTGCAAATCTCTAGATTTAAATCTAGATTTCTGCACTTATTCGTTTGTTTGTCTGTACTATACTGCAGACCGCAATTGTGGGTCTTTTGACATGAAATTTTTAGGATAAATTCGTGGGACACTCTTTCTTCACATAGCTTTTGACGGCGATTTGATTACAGCAACTTTTCGATGACGATCGTCACCGAATCGATAAAAGATTGCGTTTGATATCGTTTTTTATCATTTTTGATCACTTAGAATGGACTAAAATCATGTTAAAAGCTCTATAACTCGTCGCGCCCGACAATACTTGCTCGTTATTAACGTTAATCGTCGTGAAATTAACAATAATCGTGTTTGCTATCGTTTTCAATGGTTTCAGACACGTTTAAACGGAACGATTTTAACCAGTTAACTGTGGCGATCTTTTTGCAAAGCGTGCACCAGTGTGTGTCGCGATAATCAAGCGATGACAAGTTAGCTCTCAAATATTTATGAATCCATCTCAAATCATTTACACTTTTTATTTGTGTATTTCATTTCGTGTTGACCTCTAAATATTTTAAACATATTACAATTTACGAATATAATTTAGTTTTCGCCAAAATTACAATTTAAATATCAGATTGTAACAAAATTTTACGCGTGACGGATATAGTCGTGATGACACAATATTCTGTCACATCTCACAAATGTGCCACATCTGCCAAACACACTCAACTGATTAAAATTTCTATATCACTCTTGTTTTACTTATATGTTTGTAGTTTGTTTAACAGTTTTAAACTTTAAATGCACAATAGAATTCACCTCGAATACACCTACTAGTATAAGCCTTTAACAATGAAATTATTAAACCGGTCAAATAACCAGTCCTCAAGTTTTTCATTTTAAATTATAGAATTTTTTAAGATACTCTTCTTGAGATAGATGTTAATTGATTTCAGGGTAAAGAATTAATGTATGCACTATTAAAAGTTTTATCCTGCCATTATTTTTTTTCTATTTTAATTTGAATTTAAAGATCAAGGTTTATTATGTACCGGTAGGTTTAATGTTAAATATAGACATAAACTCGCATAACCACTGTAAAATGTTTTTATCCTGTACGTTTATTACGTCGTTTCATTAATATGAATGTTGTATAATGGTCAATAGTATTTGTTGTTATAGAATTTGAGAATTTGAAGCTTTGAGAGTTTAGAGATTTGAGAAATCAAAATGTTTTGCCATTTATAAATTATAAAATTTTCAAGTTTAGTTAACTATTGAATTTTGAAAATCCTACTATAAATTTATGTAAAATATTATTTATACATATAATTGATTATCTACTCTTAAATCCGTATAGAGAGAGAAATTCATAATAACATGTAAATATGAAAAAGGTTTCTGAAATCTGGAAGTAACACTTATGGGGCAGCTATAAACTGTGTAAATTACTGTATAAATTGTATAAATACAATGTTAAACTGTTGTCTAGAACTATAAAGTACCTCATTTAAAGTAGAATGTTTAAAAATTTCTAAAGTCCGTATGGATTTTGCAAAAACGTCAAAAAGAATGGAAAAAGTAATGTAATAAAAAGTAATATTGTTACGTTTATATGTATTCTGTCATGCATAGTTTTAGGACATTTCTCAAAATGTATATATTTTCTGAACTCTCTGAATACATCTACACTTTTACTACTTTTGTAAGTATTTAGCATTCTATCATGTCAGCATTTGTCATACTAATTTATTTAAATACTGAAATTTTACATTTTAATATGTAACTAAATAGCTTGTTAAGTTTGGAAATTTGTATAACTTTCAAATATTCAAATTTCAAGGTACAAAATTTTTTAATTCCTAATTTTTAAATATAGAGAATTCTAAGCGTATCACTTTCTAAAATATTAAATTAGTAAAATTAATACTTCAGTATTTCTAAATTTCTCAACTTCCGAATTTTCAAATTTCTAAGTTTTTAAATTCTGTTTTCAAATTTGAAAATTTAAAAATCTGCGACTCTGAAATTTACAAACTTTCGAATTCCTAATTACAAATTTGAAATTTTTTATATATATAAATTTCCAAATTCTTGAATTACTACATCTCTAACTTTCGAAATTACCTAAAGTATTGAGTTCTTAAGCTTCTAAATTTCGAAATTTCTAGAATATTACAAATTTAACATTATTTGTTACAAACGCCGAGCCTCAATAAATGTCACATAAAAGATTGAATAAATCAATCTATAGAAGAAAATGCAAATTCATTTAGCGCACCTGTTTTCTCATTATCAAATCATTAATTCGGTGTCTAGATATAACTAGACAGCGTCTACTCATAATCCCTGATCATTCACTAGTTCTCAAGCAAGATCTGTTTAAATTCCATTTCTAAATTTGCTACTTAGGAAGATCTTGTTAGAGATTTTTCAATTGATAGAGCAAGAATCATGTGTTCGTGAAGTGACATTGTTAAACGCGAAAATGATAGTGACAATGACCTACCGAAATAGTCCTCGACGGCCACAGAGACAAAAATGAATTCAATCAGTAATTATCGATTACAAACACAAATCCGTGTACTCCATCTCTGATGATTAATCAGATCACGCTCAAGCAAATTCTGTTTGTTGAGCTCTATTTCTGAGTCGACCACTTAGGAAGTTCTTGTTAGAGATTTTTCAGTTGACAGTCCGAGCAAGAATCGTGTGTTGGAGAAGTGACGTCGTTAAACGAGAGAATGATCGTGACAATGACCTACCGAGATAGTCCTCGACGGCCACGGAGACATAGACGTGACGCAATGCATACGTGCATAGAGCGTGCTTGCATACACGTGGTGAAATACACCTGAAAAGTTCCGCCAATCGGAGAAGTCTCAGACCCCTACCATAATCCTTGCGGAGTACGATTATGATCGCGTTGTACTCCTGGCAACGCGTTCGTGGCTAACACTCGTGGACGACACGCGGTTCGAGATAAACGCAAAGAGAAAATTGCCGTCACTGATAAGCCTCGTACCGTTAATCTCGCCTAATCGCGTGAAACGTGTTTCTGTGATCAAAAAAAAAAAAAATGAACAGTGCGATGGTA
Source organism: Megachile rotundata (assembly GCF_050947335.1). Taxonomy (NCBI): domain Eukaryota; kingdom Metazoa; phylum Arthropoda; class Insecta; order Hymenoptera; family Megachilidae; genus Megachile; species Megachile rotundata. The sequence continues at coordinate 4,253,485 of NC_134991.1, read as the reverse complement.
CCACTGATTGACTGGAATTTATCGAATGTATGATTTCACCCTTCTAGTGATAAATAATTTTGGCAAATTGACAGTGTGTGCGTGTAACGTTCTTTTGTATGAAGTTCGTTTTTATTACGTTTCTGAATTCATTAACTGGATAATTAGATAGTAAACTTTAAGATCCTGTTTAGTGGTCGTATTATTTTATAGTGACATATTTTTGGATGTGCACAAACGATAGCACACGAAGGGTTCGTTGAAGTGTTGTGATTTTTTTATTATGTAGATAGAATTTTATTGATGGAAGAATGCTTAGGCTTTTTTACCAAGTAGTTTTGGATGTTACTGGTGTTTGCATTCGGAAAAGAAATATTTTGGATTTTAATGGAGAATTTGTTAGGGATTTTATGTATTTCTAAATTTCTAGATTTTCACCTTTCTAAATTTCTAATTCTTTAAATTTCTAAATTTTCATATTTCAAATTGCCTGATTTCGAAATTTCTTCTTAATTACCGAAATTCTAAACTTGAAAATTTCTGATTTTTATATAATTGAAGTTTGTAAATATTTAAATTTCTGGATGTATAGGTTGTTAGATATCTAAGTTTAAAAATGTCTACATTTCAAAATTTCAAAATTTCAAAATTTCAAATTAAAAATTTTATAAATTTCCAAGTTATGAAATTTTTAAATTTGAAAATTCATTAATTTAATAATTCTCAAATTTGAATATTTCATATATCTAAACTTTCCAAATTCCTACTTTTTCAATTTAAAAATTCTCAAATTCAAAGACCTAATTCCTAAATTTCGAAATTCTCAACTTCACAAACTTTCAAATTTACCAACTCTCAAATTCGCAAAATCGCAAATTCACGAATTTCACAAACTTACAAATTCACAAATTCACGAATTTACAAAATTACAAAATTATAAATTCAAAAATTCTCATATCTCTAAATTTATAAATTTCTTAATTGCTAAATCTCTCAAATTCTTCATGCTCCCAAGTTCTCAAATTCCCAAATCTTCGAATTCCACAAATTGAAAAATTGTCGTATTTTCAAATTTTCAAATTCTTAATATCCAAAACTCATAAGTTTCTAAAGTAATAAGCTTATTGTCAAATTTCCGAAGGTCCAACCTTCTAAACCTCCAAATCCCCAAATCTAATTTTGGGGATATTCTAATCTCCACATCCTCAAATTCTCAAATTCCTAAGTTGTTAAACTCATAAATTGCCAAATATTAAATTTCAAAATTCCCAATTGCTCAATTTCCAAATTCGAAATTTCCAAATACCCATACTTCCAAATTCTCAAATCATCCAAAACCACCGACAAAAAATAGCCTCACCGATGTCGACACCACAAATGTATAACCAAACTTAATTTTAAACAGAATTAATAATATATCAATTTCATAATATACCAAATAAAATGTTCAAATTTATCAATCGAGCAATTGTAATCTCAATGACCGGTTATAACGTATTACGTTAAATGCTACCAGTTGCATCCGAAGAAAAAAGACTATGCATTCTTCTTTATTATTCTTCCGCAATATGCTCCTTCACCGTTTGTTTACGTTTTTCAAAGAGTGAAAATTATTCTGAAGTGTTTGCCGTTGATTTGTGTACCCATGACTCGATCCTGATAATCTTCGTGTTACGTGAACACTGATTCCACGATATTTAACACGCTATCAATCATGGTTGCGTGAAATGATGTAAAAGCCTTGAAGAAGAATATCTCAACGCAATGGATATCGTTCCGATTCTTGTTTTTCTTACGGTCAGAATCCTCTGAAAACGACCTGAAAGCTTGAAAATAAAAAACTGTCCAACGAACGAATGGTTTTTTAATCGCAAGAAGAAGTGTACACATGAATGACGTGCAGCAGTTTGTCTTTAAATCTCATCCACAAAGCTTCGAACAACAATATCAAGTTAATTCAGAATGTTGGAATCTGGTAGTGGACGAAGGTCTTCTTCAGGTACATACATCTCATATACATTATTAATTCAAGGTAAATAATTATGTAATGAGTATGGTACTACAATTTTATTTCTTCTGTTTGATATTCGTACTTTGTAGAAAATTTTGATAAAGTAGGACGAAAGTGTTTCATTATGTTCCTTTTTTTATTTAAGGTAAAACCTTATGTAATATAAGGCATGTAAGACGTATGATGCATTGATGATTATCTGATATTAGGAAGTTAAAAATTTTGGAAATTTCTGAAAGATCGAATTTGTCAGGCAATCCCTAAATCCCTAATTTCCCCATTTCCCAATGCCTAAATCTCTAATTTCCAAATTTTCAGATTTTCAAGTCTTTAAGTTCCCAAATCTTCAAAATAATTTCCGAACTTTCCAAATCTCTACATTTAAATAACGCTAATACCCTGAACATGTAAGATTTAATCAAACAAGAGTAGAGCAAGAAAATAAAGTCGGCAGTCAAAAGATAAGTACAACAATTAAATGAAATGTTTTTTTAAAATTTAAATTATACATTCACGTATAATGAATATTGCTGCACCTACTTTGCATATATCGTTCGAAGTTCTGCATTTACTTTTATGTTTGCCAGGATTCGTGAACAACAACGAACATTATATTCTTTTGTACGAGATGGCATTCAAGACATTTGTTGTACCACATGTGGATATCTTTATTTTTATTCTTGATATCACGGTTGTCAAATCGTTGGAATTTCTGTTCTTCATCAAATAAACGTAAACATTCAAAGTTTTGCATGACAACAATATTCACACCACTTCAATGCACACTTGTTGTTAAGTTGAAAATATGAAACCTAATATGAAATATAATGTTTTACAATATGAAACCTGTGATTTATGTTATAAATTATATACATTACATCAAAAAAGATTTGATAATTCATCTTCTTATTTTTTGACACGGACATACACGTGGCAAGCTATTTACCTGGCTACTTGTGTGATTACTTACCTAGTTTGATGCTGAAACTATCGCCATTAAATGCATACTTCCAAATTGAAATTAAGTAAAAAAATAAATAAATACTGGAGCGTTAACTAGCACATACAACTCTAATTTATCTTTACAAAGTATAACAAACATTTTAATAAAAACATGGCAATAAAATTTTGTAATATAAAATGTGAAAGCTAAAATCATTTTAACTGGTTGCCGCTTCTAATATCAATGTTTGCTTTAATCCACATAGTAGCGAGAGAATGAAAGAATAAAAAAACATTTCACTATGATTTCTAGTAACAAAATTTTAAGAAAATCAATCACTTTATTTCAGAAAGTTTAAGAAAGTATTTCTTTTTTAAACGATGATAACAGTGTTTTTTATTTCCAATCTTCGCTTATAAAACAATTTATAGGCTAGTAAAAAATAATTTGGTTAGAGACTTGTTTGAAAAGTAAACTTTATTTTTATTGGAATCGCTATTAAATTTTAATGATAATATCAAATTGAGAAAATTTCATTCACATTTTTTGTATACAGAATGCTGATACAAATTCAGCAAATTTGTGGAAATTGATAAATTTAGTTTTTAACCGACTTCGAAAAAGGCGGAGGTTACTCAATTCGATCAGTATATTTTTTTTTTTTTCTATGTATGCTCACCGATTACGCCTAGCCGATCGGAACAAAACCTTTTGCATCTGGTAGATTCTGAAATGAAAAAAAATTTCATTTTTTAATTGCAATGTATTGTTATTGCAAAAAAAACGGCAACTTTTGAAATAAACTTTTCTCGATTTTAATGCGCTTTTAATATCTTATCACGGACATGATTCTGAACAATTTTGTTCATATACAAATTTCGCGGAAAGGTTTAGTTTTCGAGATATGCGCCGCCTCCGAAAAGACTAAAATGTATTTAATATACTACCTAACGAGTAAATAGGTTTCATTCATATCTGTTACGTAATTGTATGATTGAATGAAATAGAAATTACTTCATTAGGAAATAGAAATTATTTTATACTTTTTAGTGCATTTCGAAGTCGGCGTATTTCTTTTCTTAAAATTATTTTACGGTTTTTGTGTAACGAACTTTAAGGAAAAAACCACACATTGATATTAAGATGTTGTAACATCCTAAAGTGCTATATTTAGTTAGATTCATAATAAGATAATAGTTTTACAGTATATAAACTTGAAAAATATTAACTGGATTAATTAAAATAAAAATCTAAACCATTAAATTAACAAAGCAAAAAGATTGATAATTTCTTCCTTATGAAACAAGTTCGAAACAGAAAAATAATAACTAAATTTTGATTAATAGGTAAAATACGAACATGACAAACTAATCCGCTTTCTTATTTGCTATAAACAAAAGTATAATATTATTTAGTATAACATGAAAAAAGTTTTAAAGTACTTAAAAGAATATCGCAAATATTAACAATTAAATTTGAATTTTTCACAATTTAGTACAAATCTTCGATTCATTGAATAAATAAAGAAACGAGTTTTTTCCATTACATCAATAATTAATTAAATCAATTTCCACAAATAAATGGAACTAAATGCCAAAATATTTTTAATTTTCTTGCTCAGATTTAATATTATCCACGTTTTTGAACATTTGTGTCTCCATAAATATAAAAAAGTCATTAAACTTTTTGAAGGTTAATTACATGTACCCAGATATGACATATTTTCTACCCATATATTTGGAAAACAAATATACTAATCGTTACTACTGTACCTAACCTAATACTACTGTAAATTTCGGTGTATATCCGACAATCCAACAACCACTATAAAGCACTTCACGCGCCATGATACAATGTCAACAAATTTACTTATAACTCCGTAAAAGGTGCCAATTGTAAACATTTAAAGTCAAGATGAAATTGTTAGGAAATGTTCCAGTAATAAAGAAGTTACACTGAGATTCACTTAAATAATAGTTCATAAATAAATCAATGCACAAACTACAGAAATATTACGATACATTTGTTGACATTTAAAAAAAAGCGATTTCCCGGTAAAATTTTCCTTTTTTTCACTGTATCGTTTACTTATTTCTTCTATACTCAGAATATCATGTATTACATAGAAATTTAGTCAAATAAAAAAAATTTGCAGTAGCGTTAAGAAAAATACAGGATAATAAAAAACATAAATACGTTGATATAATGATGTACAAATAGAATAGTAATAGATAGAATAACATAGTGTGCAAATATTACAAAGAGTTACTGTATATAAACGATTCAAGTCAAACAACAAAATCCAAACCACCGAAATATCGGATGCTACATAATGACCGAAAATTTCACGCAAAAAGCATGTAATCGACATTAGTATTTAAGACACCCTATATTTCTGTTTGGAATTCGTTTTCGTAATAGTCAGAAGCACACGAGACGATCTAGCGACCTTGCCTGTAGAGTAGAAGTGTGTAAAGGCGGTGATTACGACGGTCGGAGACATGTAATATCCAGTACAGAACGTCCGCAGCACTTTCAATACGTAATGAGTCAGGCTAAATTAATACGTATATATCCACTGTCGGGACCTTTGACTAAAAGAAGGATGTACTGTGCGTATTGTGGTGATGTATTATGCAAGAAAACACGGTGTCGCCGCTTGCGAACCATATCATTTTTGGAACTCTTCTCTCACGCGACTGTCCTATTAACACTGACCTCACTCACCTATAATTGCTACGTGTTACCATATGCTAAGATGAAATATGACATATGTAATTCACTCTACAGGTACATGTTAGGTTTTTACGTATCGCCGTATTTTTATTCGTTGCGATGAGTATATTTGTGGAATCTGAAAATTAATTCAGTAACTTTAGGAACTTTATGTTAAACCTTGTACGCTGTAGGTGGCCATATTATACACTAACAAAATTCCACATTGTATAGATATTAATATTTATGGGGCTAAACAAACTGAAACAATAATTAAAAATATTTATTCAATCCTTACCCAGTTAAACAGAATATTTAACATTTAACACATATATTTTATTCTAGAATATATTATCAAGTATCAATAACATTATTAAATGGTAAATCTCGCGTCTGTCGAATATTTTCAAGAACAAATTTCTTTAGTATAATTTGTCGCGTTGTAGATTTCAAAATATTCTAACGTCGCACCACAAAACAATCGATGGACGCTAATTTTGGCTCGGTTGAGGTACAAAAAGAACAATAGTAGCTCCCGTAGGATAATCCATTGTAAGTCGCAAGAAATGTCCACTTAATTACCATAGAAATCTGCGGGAGGTTCTTTCCCTGTCAAAACTGTGACCACTAACTTTTACCCTTTTACTGATGTGTATCGAAATATTTTGTACGAAAAGCCGTAAAATACCTGTCGAACCCCTGATGGTTGATACCTGTGAGTCTTACTGACCGTTTGTTCTGCAGTTAGGTTTCGACTAGAAGAAGAAATTATAATACAAAAGAAACTGCAGGCGATATTTTGTAGATAGTCTGAAGTAATGGAAATGTGTACATACCGCAGCGATAATAACATTTGCACATTTGTGTACATACTGTTGATGCTGTTAAAAATTATCAACTCTTTGCACTGATATTCGGTTTAATACAATTTATAGTAGATAATTGTTAGGTATATTTAAACTGAAGCCAATTTTTTTTACTAAATTTTGTACACATGATGTATAAACATAGTAAAGTAGGAAATTGGCTTTTTTATTTTCAGTTTCGAAAATTATTACGTTTTTATCAAAATGTCTGTTAATCTTCATCGAGGTAAAGAATTATTATATAAACTGTTTTGTATATATTATTTATTTATTTTTATAGTTCAGTTTCATTTTAAATATAACTGGTCATTAAACACCCATAAATCTGAAGTTAATAGTAGAAAAATAATGACTTTACAAGTGTTCATCAAATTTTTCAGCTAGAAAGTTTTAGAATTGATATCTACTAACAATGAAAATACCTTCGAGTGTAAAAAGTTAAAAAATATAATAAAGTTCTCTGCTAAAAGGAATTTAATATGTAACTATGCACACGTAAAACGATTCGTTTATTTTATATATTTCATGTACTTATTCCAGGGTTGTATTTTGAGTTGTTTATATTCGCAAAATTTCCTCTAGACCAGTGATGGATAAATTAAGTACACAACGAAATGTTAAATCGATACTGATAAGCATATTTACAGTAATCAGGGGTACAAAACCTTTGGAAGAATCAAATTTTCAAATTCTTCAAATTAGAAAATGAGAAAATTAGAAATTTTGAAATTTGGCAATGTCAAAATTTGAAAACATAGAAATTTAATGATTTGAAAATATAAAAACACCCAAAATTTAAGCTTTCAAAAATGTGGGTATTTCTGAATTTCAGCAATGATATCGTGTAAAAGGTATAATGCAAAAGAATACAATTTTTAATAGAAAGTTTCTTTTTTAATGTATCAAAATATCTCTTTCATTGTGAAAGTTTTTCAGAAAATTTAATTTTTAACATTTGATAAATGTTAGTATTATATAAAATAATATTAAAAAATGAAATATAAGTTTCTATTGCATTTAACGTGAATATACATGGTAAAATATAATTTGCTATTATAAACAGACTATTTATTATTCGTTTTTATTTATCAGAATTTATATTACATTTGTATTAGCATTGTAATTATTTATAAGTAATAATTATCTGAATTATTTAATATTAGTAAATAATTAAAAATAAAATGATTTATATAGTACTGGTAAATAATGAGCAAGAATAGCAAGAAACGACTATTTGAGTTCCGCACCAGTAATGAGAAAATGAGCCTGAGTGCATTAGAGTGCAATAATAATTGCACTTGGTACTCTTACCCCAAGGGGTTTGTGGTTGTACCTATCCGCTGTATACAAATGTGAAACCATTTAAACGTCATTGCATGAAGAAATTCAAGAGATAAAAATTCATATATTCAGAGATACGGTATATTACATGATTTTACTTTCTCGCACAAGTAATTCATTAACAAGAGCGTTGATAATAAAAGAATTGTATCCTTGATCGACTAAAATAGATCTTAAAAATACATTCTACATAAAGGCAGTCAAATCGTACGATCTTCTCAACCACTTAAGTTATAAATTCATTAATGACTAAGTTATATATGTCCACGATATATCTTTTCAATAATTAACTGTGAGAGAAATTATTAATAAAACAATAACCTCAGAACGTACATTATCTTTTAATAATAGTAGTATAGACAAACGTTTTAATATTAAAAGTTAATTATTTACATTTTATAAAATACCCTCCAAAAATTATTTATATTAATTAAGAAGGGGGAGGACAGAGATTAATTTAAGTAACAACTATTTTTTTTAACAAATTATTATTTAAAAAAGAAATGTACATTCGATTGTTATCAGAGAATAATTACGAAAAAATTAAATAATTGTCTGAGCGAGGCGAAGCCGAGCGAAGTCTATACTTCGACTCATGTAATGCACTTTTCTCGAGAACCATCATAGATAGAGCCTTGAAACTTCACACATTTCAAGATCTAAATAAAAACAACTTTAAGTTCAATATTGAGCAAAATCAGATAAAAATTAAAGGAGTTAGACTTAATTGTAGCCTAGAACGAGGTCTTTTCACTAGAAATAGCAGAAATCTGGTCTTTTCTCCTTGGTGAACGTCTCATTAGACTATTTGAGGTTCTGAGAAGGTCGAAAGGACCAGTTTAATTAGTTAGGCGAATATCTTTAGTATCCCGGCTTTTTCTTCAGAGGAATTAAGGAAGTGGCGTATCAAGATTTAACGCTGCCTAAAATATCAGTCGATATTGGTGAAGGAGAAATGTCCCCTGGCTTGACATATGTCGCACTTTCAAGAGCAGAAAGGCTCGAAGACATTGAACTACTCTCATATCCATCTTGGGAGCGTCTTGACTTGATAAGAAGGCAAAGAGGATTTAAAGAGAGACTTGAGTTTATCAAATCAAAATGAAGCTCTGAGGAAGAACAAAGGGGATAATAAAAAATTGTTAGTTAATAGAAAAATTTATCTAGATAAGTAAATTCAATATTGTTTGTCTTAATTAGACTGATGAATCGAAGCGACTGTATGTCGGCTTTGAGTGAATTTAATTTATTATTAAAGTCTTGCTGTCAGCAGCGCCCTCACTGATTGTTTAAAAAATGAATATTTTCTTGATAAACCGGGAGTACGTTTGCAAAAACTTTTATTCGGTCAGCGTCAGTTACGCTTCGCCTCGCTCAGACTCCACTGTGTCGACTTTCACCGGTGAATGTTAACATTCACATAGTCGCTTGGTGTATGTCCGAAATATTTGCTAAATACTCTTATTTCTGACTTACACCGGTAAATGTCGACATACACCTAACCTAACCTAACCGTGATTGTCGACATATATCGGTGAGGGTCCGAATGTACAAGAATGTAATCAAATATTCGATTTTTCACTGACGTATTTGGTATGTGTTGACATTCACCGGTGAATGTCGACATTCTCCAATTTCGGTCTTTCACGATAACAGATACAATGAATATAAAAGAAGTGACAATGATCATTACTGCATTATGTGTGGTAATATTAGAAGTATAAATAAATAAATAAACTTAAATATAGATAGATTAATAATTCAGCAGAATAAGATAAATTAATTACTTTAACGAGTAAAGTAATCCTAAAATTCAGTGCTGCTGGATGATGGTCATAAGAAATGACTCAAAAGCCAGGCCATGAGTCATTGTCATTCGCTTGGTTTTAAGCATTCATTAATTCTATTATAACACTCATTAATGATCATAGTAAAATGATAACAGAGCTGTTATTAAATACCATCAGTAATGAAACACTAACAATAGAGCATATCTATAATTTTATTCTGTTAAAGTAGCGAAAAGATACGACATCAACGTCATATTCTTAAGTACCGTGAAAGAAGTACTGCTCTAGAGAACTTAATCCAGGTTTTCATGGGAAACAATTTGAAAAAATTAACTACATGAAATTTGAAATTACTTTATTTTAATATAGAAGCATTCTATACATATACTTCTCATAAAACAATTTAGGCCGTTACAAGAAAGATATTTTTCAAATAACGTTATTGACTTAATCTAGAAAACTGGTACTCTAATTTAGGTCATAGATGTCCTAAATTATACTATGTATATTTTTCGTTATTTGCAGTAAAAAATTTTATGTAAAAATGTATTTACATTCCATAAAAAGATGAAAAATAATTCTGAGATGTATTTTATAGCATACTGAGAAGAAATAAACATGCATTTAATAAAATTATGAATCGCTTTCAGATCAGCAATGCTAATATACTGTTACGATTAGTATAGTTTAAATTGAACTCTCTTGCAAAAAGGATATTCCACTTTTTAAACGAGATCAAACAAAAATTTCTCAATTTGATGAATATATTCTTTCTTTTCTCCTATAATGTATAAATAACCGTTCTCATGTTTTCTTCGTTCTATTCTCATACCTTCCACGCTATAATACAGTGGATATTCTATATACGCAAATCTTTCGGGTCTGAGGTTTTGCCGAACGTAGAAAAGGACAGAAGAGAAAAATATCACGGTCACCATTTGCGTAGACCGAATGTAAACAAACAGTGACCTACCAGAAGGACACTCCTAATGCAAGAATAAAACTTTTTTATTTTTGTTTTTTTTTTTTTTTTTTTGTTGAAATTTTTTCCATCATATTTGTAACATTTTTCTCATTAAAATGAGACCAAACACGACATACTTCGGGACATATTTACTTGTAATTTCAAGTGTTACGCGTACATCGATGATTTTACTCTAATAAGATATTGCAAGTAAATGTAACTCAAATTACGTCGTGTTTGGTCTCATTTTAATCGGAAAAATGTCAAAAATTAATTGGTAAAAGTTTGATAACGAAAAAGTTAAAAATAAAAAAGTTTTATATTTGCATTGGTTTGTCTCACGGATACACTAAGTCCCGGGTCACGTTACATTTCCCGGAGAGCAAACCTCGGGCGTCTCGAGGGGTCTTCCCCCCAGTGGTGGGGATAACATTTTTGCTTATATCGGAAAGGACATTTTTGCGTATATAGAATGAACACTGTATTTCTATCTTCATCGTTACTCGTGGAATCTGTTAATGTAGCGGACCTTAGATATCTTGTATTAAAATATAAAAATTATTAAGATTTTATCGAAATGTCGAGATAAAGAATCATTGTGTAAAACAGTTTATGTACAATTCATTATTTTTCTGTTTTAGTTTCGATTTAAAAATAAGTGATCATCTAACGTCTATAAATACAGTGTTACAAAAAACAGTTGCATTTTTTGGACCGATACAATTTAAAACCATTGGGTAGTTCAGTTAAAAAAACCAACCATATTTTAACATTTAAATACAATAAACAATAATGCAGATATCCGATAAAATCAAAGAGACCCTGCTTAAGAAATTACACTCATAAGAATTCAAAATTTATCTATCAGTCGAAACTTACAACTTATATTAATTAGAGCAGAATTACGTCAACCAACATAGAAATAAAACATATACTCTAAGTATTTTAAGTATTCGAAAATGTTTTGTTTTCACGTTATTACTAAGCAATATAAGGGTTACGACCCTATGCTAAGGGGTGTTGATTAAATCAATATGCACGCGAATAAAAACCATGGACAATTTAACATCTAGTCCAAAGTGTATAGCAGGTATAATGGTCGAAAGTACCCTTACACCAATTTTACCTTGTAATATACCGCTCGATAATTGACTAATAGTCAACATCATATACCAAGTTTGAACTCGGTATCTTGAGAAGTAGTTATAAGCGAAATTCGTATTATCAAGTTTTACCCTATTTTCCTCATTTATGAAAATAGAAGTTTTCTGCCAAAATTTAGGAACGTTATGGACATCGCAATGTATATTAGAGAATATTTTACTATTTTTTCGCTACAAATCCCATAATAATAAATAATTAAGACATGCCATGAATTTTATTATTCGATCATATGGACATTTTTAGATTTTAATTAATTTAAAACTGTTTCTTTTACAAATATAGATTCTTGTTATTTTATATGAATGTAGAAATTGTATCCTCTTAGATATAATTAAATGAACGTAGTTAGTTATAATTTTACACTACGTAAATATACAAAAATTATCCGCTTTCTTAATCATTTGACCAGTGGGACATTTATCTTATTGAACAGTAAATTTTGAAACATTAAAAACGTGACAATTTGACAGTACAAAACTACATATCCCTTTTGTAGACAATAAGAGCTAGTTTTCTAACTGAAATAACTTATACACGTATGTGAAATATTTTCATTCTTTGCATGTACTGTCTAGTAATATTTGAACAAAAATAATTAATGACTAATTGTGAGTAGTAATACTTTGTGGCTGTGAATGTTATACTATTATTATTTCATTAAAACTATTCCTTTCACCAATGTAAATTCTTACTTCATCTGAAGGTAGAAATTTCCCCTTTCGGGCAAACGTGTTTAGTTATAATTTCACGTTGTCTAAATACAAAAAATATGCAATTATTGTAACTGCTTCCTTAATCGTTTGACCAGTGGAACATTTACCTTAATCGGGGAACCATACGACCTTTGGCCGTGATTGACGGACCTCTTTGTATAAGGATCCGCTGAGCCTCGGGCGGTAGCGTATTTGCTATGCTACTTGGAAATTTGCTTAGAACCTTGAGTGCCATAGAAGAACCCTCCAAGTATTCTTGGTCTTTCCATAATATTTACACGTAACATCGAGTTACGATTCCGGAGAGAGAAAAGAAAGCGGCACAAAGATGGAGATGGAATAAGATAAAGGAACGGAAAGACCAAGATCGTGAGAGAGGGCGATCCAAGCCACGGACTCGAAGATAGAGAGGTGTGTAGGTTGGATCGCGAGCGTAGAGAGTCGTAAGATGAAATTAATAAGAGAAACGAGGTATGTAATATGGAAATGAGAAGCCTAGAAAGAAAGACAAAGACCAACCATAGGGCATTAGGATGCACTTGTGGCGATGCTCGAACAAGTTGGCGCGAGTCCGCCACGGTAACCTATGCCAGCGTGCATTAATCTGATGACTATCTGAATGAATCATAATTAATATCTTGGCCCATTAGCCATGAGAGTGTACCACCGGCCATCGGTAATGCGCATGCTTTCTCTGCGTGTTGTTAATTACTTGTATTTTGTCGATATCGTACCTACTTCGAGAAAGGAATTACTGGATTCGGTTAACTATAACTGTGATCTTTCGTATTCTTATTAGTTTTATTCTACCGCTAGCGGAATCACTCACCGTTGCCAGGCCATCTCATTATGAGATCTAGAACATTCGTGGAATTAATTCGTAGCGATATACAGGCTGCTTCGTGAAACGAAATGCGCCATTTTTCAGACATTTAAGACCTTGTAATAGAATAAATATTAAATTAAATTTACTGAAATGAAACTTTTATGAACGTGATCCAAGGAGAGATGATCATACAGGATATCACGGAGAGTGAAACAAATTTTTATTTCTTAAGTTTATGAATTTATAAATTTTGGTTTCTTACAACCAAACTGCAAATTTTTAAATTTCAAAATGTTCAGATGCACGAATCAGTATATTCTCTAAGTTTTAAGTCCCCAAATTATCAAATATTTTACAATTTGCAAATACTTGAATTTTATTAATAATTTAAATTTTGTTTAGCTTACTAAATGTTTCAATTTTTTAATTTCCAAGTCGTAAAATTCCGAAATTCTATAATTTTCTTGTCCTCAAATCTTAAAATATCTAAATCAACAAATTTATAAATTCCAGTATATAAAAATATTTTTATTTCTAAATCCCCAAATTTCAAATGCGCCTAATCTTTAAATCTCCAAATTGTTAAATTACCAAATTGTGAGATTTTCAAATCCCCAAAACTCGAAATTTAAAAATTTCTACGTTTCCTCCTAACTTCTCAAATCTCCAAATTCTCAAATTCTAAAATTGCTAGATTTCGTAGTAACTAATTTCTCAAAATTCTGAATTTTCAATTTTTAAATCCTTTTTAATGGCATAGTCTCGGAACCCTCTTTCCACATTTAGAAATTCCCTAAATGCCCTTAATTCAGAAATTCCACAATATTCATGTTCCCGAATTTTCTAATTTGCATTCTCCTAAATCATAAATTGCTACAATTTCCAAACACCAATTACTCAAATTTCCAAATCCTCAAATTTACAAATCTCTCAGTTCTCAAATTTTCAACTTTACAATATTGAAAATTCCTAAATCGCTAAATCCCAAAATTTTCAGACTCATTAATGCCTAAATTTCGAAATGTTCAAACGATTAAACCCAAAATTTTCAAATTTTCAAATTTTCAAATTTTCAAATTTCCTACTTTCCATAATTCCAAATCTCCGGATCCACAAAATTTCAAATTTCCAAACTTACAAAATCCCAAATATCAATCTACAATAAAGACAGGAACTCCACATTTGACACATGTTGCTACGCGACACAGTCTTTTATAAAGCAATTTGTTTTATAGCACCGTTTCCTTACATTCTGTCGCCGCAATCCCAGAATCCCGTTCTGATTTAAAAGAAGCAAGTACCTCTACGTGTTTAATAAAGGTGCATTATGATTTCTTTGGTCACATGAAGTTAATGATTGATAAAATGATGATTCGAAGACTTTCGAATGTTTTTTTAAATCAAATGCACCTTGAACAAACACTTTTTACTTGGTACATCAAAGAGCGGACTTGATTTTCCGTTTTTTTTTCAGAAAGCGAAGAATTCATTTGGCGACAAAACCATTCCGTTCGAATTATTTTCACGTTTTTCGTATGGCGCGACGATTTTACAAGAAAATTCCAGTTTTTAGTATATTCTTGACGCACATTTGTATCTATGCAAGACGATCGAGCAATTTTCACCGAGAACCAAGAAACGCGACGGGACATCACAGTCCGTTCCAAGCAGCTGCTGGACTTATGCACTGTGAAATGCATAATGCGTGCTGGTATGGGCTATCTAAGATGTGTGAAACGAATTTACCTGTTTGTGCAATCATCAAGATTCTGCAGAAGTGTAAAGATATTTTCCAGATACGCTATCCGTAGAAATACGGTTTCGATCTATCAATTATTTTCTGTCTACTCGCAACCGTTCCCGAGTCCGAATTAACATTCTAATTCGAAACTATCAGTTGTAGATAAAGTGTACATCTGTAACAGCTTTGAAAAAAGAACAACTAGATATGTGCACAAAGAATTTAATAATGTGTAAAAATACAACTAAGTGAAGTTAAAGATGAAAAAAGAACAACTTTATAAAAGAAATGAAATCTATAAAAAAGACAACTATATATTTGAACAAAGAATTTAAGAATTTATAAGGGAACACCTAAACGAAGATAAAGTTTTAAAAAAAGAACAACTGTATATTTGAACAAGGAACTTGAATTTTCGCATTTTTACATGTCCAGTAGTAGAATCATTTAGCTTAACGTATTTTTTGTTTATTTGCAATCGAGTTATGGACGAAATATGAACGCGTATAATGAATGCAAACAGTTCGAAAAATGAAGGAGACTGATGGATATATGGGAAACAAAATATTTTTTTTATAGGCTGCAAAGTGTGAGAGATCAAAATTCCCGTGCCTCAATATTTTGATTCACAACTTTCGTGACAGAAACGAGCTTTATTGGCAGTCACGTACGAAAACATGAACGGATATGACAGGGTAAAAAGTAGGTAAGCGATCGTGAATGAAAAGGGACATTAGGTCCGGGGGTGATTTCAAATACGATCGCCTACCACACAAGAGTTATGTAATCTTTGCCAGGTAAGAAAGAAATAGTACATGATAAATTGTAGGTAATGCTAGTACCTAAGGGAATTAATTTACATTATAAAATAAAATTTTTATCGAAACTTTAAAGGGAAAACATACAATAAATCAGTACGTGACTAAAATATTAATTTCATTAGATTTTAATATTTTACGTATATTTTTATAAGATAAATTATTTGGCCGCATATTTTCTATAATGTATAAAGAATTCACTTGATTACGTAAACTGTTATGGAATAATATGTATACATATAAATTTTAAATCGTACAGAAATTATTCGAAAATATTGTGTAATGTACATATAAGTGTTAGGACACTATTGATTGTATAAATATAGTAGTAATTGAGTATTATGTATAATAATAATAATTATACACACATTAATAGTAATAGTTGATCATGCATAATAAAAATTTGTCCAAGTTATCAAATTTTTATATTTCTTTATTTGTCGTTGAATTAAATACATTTTCATTTGTTTTAATTAGATATGACTTGGTTAATTAAATAATAAGAATAAGCATTAAATAGTTATTTCTACTCACACCAATTGAGAGTCGTTACAGTACACATGGAGTGTCCCAAGATTTTACCGTCAAAAATTATTAATATTTTTCTATTCGCAAAAATAAAAACGAATATTGTCTTAGCATAGAGTTTCAATCAACTCATTAGAAAGTCATAAGAAAAATATTAAATACCAACTGCTTTTTTGATCGATATCAGATACAGTTCCAGTTTTGTCCGTATAACTTTACTAGCATATTCTATTAATAAAAATTTGAATTCTCTTGAAACCTGTGGTCTATATTATAAATTATGTTACATCAAAAAAGATTTGATAATTCATCTTCTCACTCTTGGTCACTGACATGTCGCTAGGTAATTACCTGGCTACTTGCATGATTACTTATCTAGTTTAAGCGTTTCGTCTAATTTCAAAGAGTATAGAAATTCACTAAATCCAATGGTGTGAAGTTCGTCGAATGTTCTCTGTCTATTTACTGTGTTTTTGGTTAGAGAGACAAGGACGGTAAATATGATGTTACGAAAAAACACGCATTACGCGAACCAAAACGCCTCTGCGAAGAAGTAATATTTCGACATGATTTCTTTTGCATACTATTGTCAGAAATTTAATCTAGGTCGGTCCGCGGGCCGATTTTGCAATTTTGTCCAAAACAATTTTATGCACTGAAAACTAACATTTCTTATAGAAGAAAATTTTTCACGTCCCATTTTTCCAAAATCGGCCCGCGGACCGATCTAGATTAAACTTCTGAGAGTAGTATGCAAAAGAAATCATGTCGAAATATTACTTCTTCGCAGAGTCGTTTTGGCTCGCGTAATGCGTGTTTTTTGGTAAAATCATATTTACCGTCCTTGTCTCTCTAACCAAAAACACAGTAAATAGACAGAGAACATTGTACGAGTTCACACCATTCGCATGCACTCTATGAGGGCGCCTCGATCGTTTTGGCTAGCACCTTAACGCTAAAAATATCATCATTAAATGCACACTTACTTTCAAATTGAAAATAAAATGGAAAAATAAATCAATCTTTAACTCAACAAAGTATTATATTGTATAATATAAACTGTGAAGCGTAAAACCGGTCATTTCAACTGGTTAGTAGTTTTACTGTTAAAAGTATTTTCAGTAACACGGTCAGGTAGGATTGTTCTTATTGAAGCTGTGCAATACCTGTTGACCTTACACCACGATTCTTGGAGATTCCATAAAACGAAATAACCTTGCGTTGCAGATTGCTGAATTTTTCGCAATGAAAGTTATCATTCTAAATATCAGAATCACTGTGAATGTGGAAATACAGTGTTCATATAACACGTAGATGTCTAAATTGTGGGGATTTGACGTATAGCCATATAACACCTGACGATCTAACGTGTGAATATCTAACTTGTAACCACGTAGCACGTGGTCGAATACGTGGAGATCTAATACGTGACGACCTAACACATAGCCATACAATACGTGGTGATCTAATGCGTGTAAATCCAACGCATAGCCATACTAACGCGTGGAAATCTAACGTGTATTCATACAATTCGTAGTGATTTAGCGCGTGGAAATCTAACGTGTCTCGATCTAATGCGCAGCCATACAACACGTGGTAATTTAATATGTAAATACCTAATGCGTGGAAATCTAACATGTGCTGATGTAAGGCGTCACCATGCAACACGTGGTGATCTAACGCGTAGCAATCTAGAAATTGTAGGTACGTCAATAGTGCACCGTGTCACAAAACCGTACGAAAGGAAGAAAGAGGAAAAGAGTAAGAAATATGCAGAGTAGATGAACGAAAGAGAAATATTTTACTAGAAACTAGGACTTCTCGACAGCTCTTTTCAACCATCTGTTCACAGATCTCTTTACTTGCAGCGTCGCAGGTTCATAAAGCTTCCGACGGCTTCTTAACACGAAGCAAGATCTCTGCATCTAAACTACGAGATTCGTGTGCGCTGTATACGTGCTACTTTTGCCGGTGTACAAGCTGTTAGAGAAAGAATATTCAGAACTTCGTTATTAACAAAGAAAGGACTAACACTGATGAACTTTGTCTTCTGTGAGTTTTTGTAATATGGCGACATATCGTGTTTAACATGTTAAATCCCAAGATAACAAATGCAGCTTCTTGATGAAACGAAAGAATAAAAGATATTTTCGAACCAACTAAATGCTTAGTGTGACTTACCGTATTAGGTTCATATCACCTCTGCTTCCTTATCTTATGTACTTTTTGCTCGAGCGATTTTTCGGCGTTTCAAAAATTGCCCCTTCTTTGAGTGATGTATTTTAAAACACAGTTAGATCTGAAAGTGTTAAAACATGTTTACTAGTTAATGTTTGCTACAAATTTATGTACAGTTTGCAAATTATTCATAAACACCTACATAAATATGCTACTACAATTAATCTGCAGCAATTTTTTGATAAACAAAATTTTATGCGTGTCGAAAATCAAAATTTTATCGATAAGGTTAATTTAAAATTGTGAACAAATTATGAGCGTCGTAGATTAATTATTAACATACGTTGATGACAGAGAAGACTTGACATGAAAACGATATATCAGACATTTCATCTGTGAAATATCTGACCTCGACGATAATTTTTTTTATTTTGTTGTAATATTCGTGCATGTACCATAACGTGTAACATAATGTGCAAGTATAGTAATAAGGTTCGATTACATTTTTTCGATGACAAAGGTAAAGTTCTTGACAGTCCTTCGAGACGTTTTGTGCAATGTGGTTAGTGCTGACTAATTTCTTCATTACTGCACATGAACAGGTATTTATTTAAGATCGATATCATGAAATTCCTGTATTTCTTGTGGTAATTATTAACTTTAACTGTTCCTCACCGATATTGATGAACTTGAAATATGTTGTTAAGGTCAATATTCTGAACAACTTTTCTTTATACATGTTATCGTCGATCGGCCGTGGTTTTCGAGATATTCGCAAAAAATTGCAGATGAGTCTTACGTTACAGTTATACCTCGTGCGAACGTGATCGCATATTTGTCATATGTAGCCTAACTCAAGTTAATCTAACTTAATAACTTTACATTATTCATTTATGGACTAAATTACGTTAAATTAGATTAATATCTTAACTAGCGTGAAATTCTACGAAATTAAAGCGAAATAAATACTATGATTAAATTATTATGTGACACTATGTATTTACATAGTAAATACGTAGCTATATAGCTACGAGTAATGCATTTCCCGAGAGTCTGATATTTATAGTCATATTTGATTATATTCTGGCTTCAATGATTGTCTCTTATTAAAAGAACATAAAGTTAAACGATTCTTTGAATATACGTATGATTATAATAAATTAATTGATTTCTTAATTGCACAAAAAATGTACGGTGTTATAGATTCCATTAAACACAAGAAAGAAATTTAACCAATAAGCTTAATATTTTCATGTTGTTCAACACTTTAAGATTAAAAGTCGGAATAAAGTACAGTGCAATTTAAAGATTAATAGAAGAAATTCTTGGGTTGAATAATCGTATCTTCCTGTTCAAAATGTCTGTCGTTTCATTGGATAATACTGAATGCTCAATCGCAAACCAGTTTTTCTAGAAAATGAACTTGATCTGCCATCAAAAACAGTCATTAACTGGATACGTTTTTGCCTAGAGATATGTATGTGTTTTATGGACGACAAAACCGTAGTCCAAATCGAAGAAAAAAGTGTAATAGCTGAAGTTCTCGGGACAAAAATCGGAAAATATGAATATGATGAAGGATGTCTCCTTAGTAAACAATGGATTTTTGACGGCGGCAAATAAGCAACTATAAAAAATAGATCAAACCAAGTATTATAGGCATATCAGATGGAAATCAAAATTGCATCAATGAAGAAGAATATAATCATTTAACTATAAATCGCAAGACAAATTTTATCAACCAGGTGGCGGTACATATATTCAAGACATTGAATTTGTCAACGTAAAATAAAAGCCATTATTCCACGATATAGGACCCGGAAAAAATAATTTCTATTAATAATAATTAAGTATAAAATCAATTTATAATTGTAAAAAATATTATTGTGTCAGATCAAATATTAACATGAGTTGATAATATTTTTTTACTTACAATTTTTATAATTGTTTTACAATGATACTTGTAAAAATTAAGTTCAACTTTCTTTCTCATATTAAAAAGTATACAAAAAATTGTCTCTGTATATTTAAAATTGAAGATGTCGACGCTACCAATTACCGTGTTTGGGAAGTGTAACAGGATTTCAGTCATTATAAATCGTAGATATACATTTTTTTACTTTTTAACGTGGGCTGTCATCTGATAAAGCTTCAGTGCTGCTGAATGTGAGCTGCCATTCTTATATACCTACAAACGAAAAATATACCAATGGTTTATAAATTATAAGATTACGCATTTATCGGTTAATCTCATGAAATTTTAATGATTCTGTAATGATAGTCGGATTAGTTTGTAAATGTTCACAGTATTTCTAACAGCATAAACGTAACGATTGTAAATTATTTTATGACTTAAACTTACAATTATGTCTGCAGATTAGGCGTCCTACTTTTTTACCAAGTACCATGATAATACCAATTGCTATGATAAGTTGCATTAAGTTGAATGATAAGTTGAAGTCTTTTATTTATTAATAGTTACCTTGGCTCGATTCACCGCATAACCCTAACTAGACCAGCAATACTATGTACTAATTATTCCTGGTCTAGTAAACTTAGAATTAATCACTTTTAAATATATGCATGGTATATTTTTCTAATGTATAGTAGAACAGACAGGTGCTACATTGCATGAGCTTCAACATTTATTCCGATATACTGAATTTATAATTATAATTTTTAATTGCAACTTAGTACCGTACATGTTTGTAAATTAATTCGTAAAGAAAATTAAATATTAACTTTTACGAAGAAGGAAATTTTAATCCGCCATATTAAATTTTGAAAACGTTCTGAATTTTTATTCATCAAACACTAAATAAATATCAAAATGCTTCAAATTGTAGATATTTGTAGTTTGTATTCTGCATTTGTAACGCATATTCACGCTTAGCACATTCTATGTGCATCGCGTAAAAATACGCTTTTGGTTAACTGCATATAGGATTCAAATAAGTACGTTTATAGTATACCGCCAATTAATGCGGGGGATACTTACACGTACGTAGAATAGCTTGATTTCTGTTGTCATTCAAAATATTTTACTTGTGATAAAAATTGTCAAATAATATACCGGATAAGAAATACATAGAAAAAATCACTCGTACAATATACGAAATTGCTCTGTAAAGAACTTATTAACACTTTGATTGTCGTATATAGATTTTGTTCAAATTTTCATACGAACCATCTATATTATTAAGAATTTATTCGCTTATCTAACTATTTAGAACTATAAATTATAAACATAACAATATATTTGGTTACATTTGTTAACATTAATCCTACCAATAAATAATGCACGCTTACTGCGAAATTAAAAATGAAATTAAATAATAACTAAACAAACGATAAAAAATAAATCAATATACACATTGATTCTTTATTTTGATGAAAATCAACGTATATTTCAAGAGAACCACATTGACAAATTGTGCAAATTAAAATAAGAAACTTATAAAACTTGACCGCTTGAGTAGTTTCGATATTAAAATTATTATTTAATCAAATATTCAACTAGTTCACTGTGGCAGTAAATATGTCAAAGAGAAATTGTTCGTAAATGTAAATCCTGATCCTGGAAAATGTGAAAATCAATAGAAACGATATTTCCCGTAAAGTGCAACAACCTGCTGATAGACATAGCAGCGATCTCCAGAACTTACACAAATAGCATGAGAAATTGTTTAAGCACCGTGAACTGGCGTCTGGTGTGCGCGTCAAATTCTCTCCGCCATTCTCGGAAATAGTATAAGTACCGACAACTGTGTTTTTTCATCGCGTTGGCTCAATCATGAGCGTAACATCGAAACAGAACGAGCGTAAAGCCGAGCGCCATTAGAAATCCGCGCGCTCCGTACACGACAAATCGTCACGGAACAAACATGTCGTCCTATATTTCGTAGCCTACAGCCGACAGATGCGCTGACAAGCGAGAATCACCTTAAAGGCGTCGTGCTCGACAGATTGCACTGGCGACTGATTGATGCACCCGAACAACAATCGCGTCGGATTCGTGCTACGCCAGCTTCCTCATTCATCTTCTTCTTGCGGCCAATGCATTAGCGACAATACCGACGTGCATTAAGCGCCACCGGCCACTACCGCACTTACGCGTTCCACCAAACGTTCGACCTTCCGTGCCAATGAACCTTTTATGGATATTCTGCTCTGCATAACTACACTGCTGATCTGAATTATCGATATCAATCGAGACCGTATTTCTCTGTTGATTTGATAAGGAATGACACAATGTACTTCACAATTAAACTTCAATATTAACTAAAGATAAAATATACATTACCCTTACGACGCATAATAAAAAACTAACGTCGCGGTCCTTGCAGACACGAAGTGCACGAAGATGTCACGTGACCGTTTACGAAAATTACCGATCTTTCGACACGTAAGACAACAAACGCTCGGATCGAATTGATCGCCATTTGTTATGGTTTGACAAATGACGAAACATAAGAAATATAATAAAAAGTAAATAAACATTTCCCTTTATCTAGCTTACTGTTATAAGTAGTGTTATTACTTTTTTCCTTTGCATTATTTATTTCTTAATAATACATGTAAAACCATGCTATGAGATTTCATAAATTTTGTATATATAATATTGTACTTAATTTAAAAATTCTATTCGTAGGCTAGACAAACAAGTTCATTTATTTGATACTCACTGAATTTAGTAATTAATTGAAACAGAAATTATTTTCAATGATCCATTGCTACTCCTTATGATTAATTAACTGTAAATGATCAAGTTTTCATGCTCTTAACAATCATTTAAATAAATAATTATATAAAAATAAACACGATTTTCCTTGGATACAATTTCTCTTTTCATTTTTCAAATGATAACAATACTTTCTCGAATATCTGTTCACTCTTTCAGTGTTTACAAGAAACGTTTAAAACGGAAACATTTAAGGAAACAGTCAACGTGATTTCTTTTATACAAACCTTTGATGGCTTCTTTTTTGAATGACGAAATATAGTTGCAGCTGACGAATTTAATTTCCGGCAATTTCATTGCAAGTTTGATATGGGTCAGCTGCAACTACAGCCTTTAAACTTTCACCATTAATATTTGATTGGCATCCGGAACGTTCGTCATCTTCGGGATTGTAACTTCCCTCGCGAAATTTTCAAATATTGACAGTTTCACCATTTTATTGAATCAGATCTGTACACTTTAATAAATATTTTTAATAGGTTAAATTGCATTTAAACATTTTCTATGCCAAAACGTGTAATTGTAGGTTAGATTCAGATTTTCAGACTGTATATTTTAATAAACCATTCTTGATATAAATGAAAAAACGGAAGGTCTTGAATTTTTAATTTTTTTTTACATTGCTTTAATACTTTTTACGTAGAACATTATAAAGAAACTGATTTACTTAAACTAAAATACATTTATTCAAATATAATCGGTGAAGAAAATTTTTCTCGAATGTGGAGTTCAGAAATCTTGCAAGTTTAGGAATGTACAGATTGATAATTTGGAAATTTCATGATTCAAGAGTTTGGGGTTTTGGAGATTTGATAAATTCGAAATTTTTTCATTTGAAAATTTGAACATTCGGATATTTAGGAATTTGATAATTCAGTAATTTGAAAATGGGTAAGTTGGAGATTCGAGGTCTTTAGTAATTTAGTAATTTCGAAATTTGAAAACTTGGAGATCCATAATTTTTGAACTTAAAAATTCGAATTCGGAAACTTGACTTAATTTGATATTTTTAAGTTTAGAAATTTGAAAACTTGGAAATCTATAAATTTAGAAATTTAGAAATTTGAAAATTTTGTAATAATGTAGAAACCTGTCTTCCAAATTTCTATCTCTTTTTTTAAAATAAAATTGCATATTTATTTTTACGCAGATTGATTCCGCGGTATTTTAAGAAATTTCCTTTGCCCATGACAATCCATAAAAAGAATTTCTTGCATGGTATCGAAACAGTCGTCGATAAAAATAGTTTTCGATCACAGATTTCGTATTTTGACAAGCAGTTTGACACCCGATCAAAATCGACATGCATGCATACGTTTGGTATGCAGCACTAGAATCATTAATATCTTGAGAATCCTAGTGTGTGGCCAACACCTCAGATCAGCAGGGTTTCCTTCCCCCCAAAATTTAAACACTCTCCGAGTCGACATTTGACAGGTTTAAAATCGTTCAAACTGACGTATTCTGAAGGTGGATATACAGGGTGAGACATCCAACGCACACTATTTTAAACACATAAATTATACGTTTCGTGAAAGCATTATCGTACAGTTCGTATCAAAAGTTTATACGTCTGCTATTTTTTAGTCAAAACATAATTCCTTATGAATGTTTTATTAATTTTGTCGAATGACTGAAATACCTTGAAAAATTATAAAAGTACATTGTTACGAAAGACATATTTTGGTGTTATACAAGTGTTTTTATGATAATCGATCATAAACGCACTTAACACATTGGGGCCAAATTTAAATATCTTTAACGACAATTATAAAATAATATAAAGATATTTGACATATTTTAAATGATGAATTGAGGATGTATTGAGACTACATTTTATTTAAAATATAGGGTTTCAATATGTACTATAAATATAAATAAATATAATTATAAGTAAATATAGTAAATATAATAAATATAGTATATAAATTATTCTATAAATATAAAAATTTGTAAATTCTTAAGGAGACATTATAATTATAAATTAATGTGTAGACGATAGTGTTTTGAATACTATCATTCACCCTTCGTTCAGTTCTATTGCGAATATGGTACATAAAATAATATGTTATGAAACTTTTATATTTTGTCACACTGTTGAAAACTTTTCTTATCTTTTGTAATTACCTACAAGTTTTTGTTAAAAGAAACTTGTGAATTTGCATTGTTAAATTGTTACAAAATATTGAAAATTTACGATAACATATCATTTTTCTTAAACTCAGATTCATATAGTATTTGCAATATTATATTATCTTTTATTCATTTTTTTGTATTAGTATTAAGTCCTTATGGAAATTTAACAATGCATTTTCTCGAAATTGCCCATGTTGTTAGAAGAAGTTTGTAGGAGTTTCCCAAAAAAGGGAGTGCCATTAGTAAACTTTAACTAACATAATTTATTTAATTTGACTTAAATTTTATACAGTTATAAAGAAACCAAAAATGTACGATTTTGTAAAAACATAATACACAATTCTCAAACATAAAGGAGAAATTTAAATTCAGTTCTTACAATATGCTATATTTCTCTGAGGTTTAACAGTTGGACTAACTAATAACATATAAAAGTAAACACGAGTTAAGTCGGTAACAGCGTTTGAGCAGTATAGCACGAGTTAACGTGTGACCAGTAAACAATGTGTTAATTTGTTCATTTCCATTTTTAAAATTAAAACCTATAATTGTAATTCTGTCACTAATAAATTACACATTTTGATG
This sequence comes from Megachile rotundata, assembly GCF_050947335.1. Taxonomy (NCBI): domain Eukaryota; kingdom Metazoa; phylum Arthropoda; class Insecta; order Hymenoptera; family Megachilidae; genus Megachile; species Megachile rotundata. The sequence continues at coordinate 4,227,446 of NC_134991.1, read as the reverse complement.
TTTTAACAGGGAACAAAATAATAAAACTTGTTACGAGTAATAATGTTATGTATCTAGGGACGTATGCCGTTTATGCGTGCAATGAGCATGGAACAACGATGGCAGGATTTGGCATCTCTTCTATCGCTACCCGGTGCGCCGGATCATTTTGCACATCCTGCACATCCTGGATACCCAGGGCACGGTATAAGTCACAGTCATTACGAAGCACAACGTAATGTATTACTTCACAATGCCACGTTGGCTCCACCTGTAGGTGATCTGAATTCCACGAATCCATATCACAATGTTGGTAAGTATAAGATTTTTCTTTCTTACGAATAATCTTTTATTTTATAATAAAAGTGTTAATAATTTATTTTCTAATAAATGTTTGGAGTGTTCTACTCAAAATATCTTCGCATTTTCAAAGTGAAACTTCTGTAAATGTTATTCGAAGATGTCAGATACAAACATGACGAAAAGTGCAAACAAATTCTCAAATTTCTTCCTAATCTACAAATTTTCAAATTTCCAAAGGCTGAATATTCAAATTCTTATATTCCTTAATTTTCAGAAGTTAAAGTCTGCAGATTCTTAATTCATTACATTTCTAAATCAATTCTCAAATTTCGTTAGTCCCCTAAATAACATAAAATTTCTAAACTCCAAAATATATAAAATTCAAAATTGCCAAGCCCCTACGACTTCAAATCCTCGAATTCTCAAATTTCAAAATCACTAAATATTTCAATCGCTGACCTTCCAAGTTCCCCAAATTTCAAATTTCGGAATTTTTAAATACTCAAATGGACAAATGACCTAAATTTCTAAATTTACACATTCTTAAATTGTAAAATTCTCAAATTTCCAACTCCTTAAATTTCTAAATCTCCAGATTTCGAATACCCTAAAGCCCTAAAGCACTAAATTCTTAAATTTCTGAGTTTACCAAGTTGTCAAGCACCAAACTTTGCACATCCACAGATTTCTATCTACAGGGTGTCCGCGCCAAAGTGTTACACCTTAATATCTCATGAACTATTGATGTCACGAAAAAGTGCTTATATGGAAATTGCAGGGTAAAAGAGGCCCTATGTTTTGGCAGAAGCAAAATTTTTTTATTGTTATTAATGTAAAAGATATGATGGTGAAGTTTCGTTTTTTTAAATGGAACTATAATTTTTTCTCGATCAGGCGATAGTGCTTTTCAAGACGAATTCATCAAGGTTTTATGTACTTACCCGATTTTTATTAGTTTTCGAGATATAACGCTTAGAAATTTACTGATTTTCAGCAGTGACATCTCGGTTTGACGAGTAAGTCATAAAAACGTTCTTATTGTTACGGTAAGTGCCGCTGGTTTGACTCTGCCTGCCGAAACAGATAGGCGGGGTGTATGGTCAAAATGGCAGGTCCGAAGAGTAAGAAACGTGAAAAGCATTGTCCATTACGGTTTAAGTTTTCCGTATCAAAGATGATATTAATTGTAATTTGGAAGGTTGGGACATTTATTTAAATGTTTCAGTACAAGGTAGGTATAAAGACAATTTAACAATATAACTGACTTGAAAAATAGAATACACAATGCATGCGTAAATATCCCGTGCGAAATTATGGAAAACGTCGAGAACGAATTTGTAAAACGTATACAAACTTGTATTTCAAATAGCGGAAAGCACGTGGAATAAATTTTTTGCATATTATTTTTTGTTAAATTGTCTTTATACCTACCTTGTATTGAAACATTTAAATAAATGTCCCAACCTTCCAAATTACAATTAATATCATCTTCGATACGGAAAACTTAAACCGTAATGGACAATACTTTTCACGTTTCTTACTCTTCGGACCTGCCATTTTGACCATACACCCCGCCTATCTGTTTCGGCAGGCAGAGTCAAACCAGCGGCACTTACCGTAACAATAAGAACGTTTTTATGACTTACTCGTCAAACCGAGATGTCACTGCTGAAAATCAGTAAATTTCTAAGCGTTATATCTCGAAAACTAATAAAAATCGGGTAAGTACATAAAACCTTGATGAATTCGTCTTGAAAAGCACTATCGCCTGATCGAGAAAAAATTATAGTTCCATTTAAAAAAACGAAACTTCACCATCATATCTTTTACATTAATAACAATAAAAAAATTTTGCTTCTGCCAAAACATAGGGCCTCTTTTACCCTGCAATTTCCATATAAGCACTTTTTCGTGACATCAATAGTTCATGAGATATTAAGGTATAACACTTTAGCGCGGACACCCTGTATAATAAATACCGAAGTTTCACTAATAAACAATTTATTTTAAGATATGGAAAGTCTTAACATGATTTGATGATATAAAGTATGATGAAATAGCAGTTGTGTCAATTCAATTAAAAATTGCTACAAGTAACTATGTTTCAACGACATGTTTAATATAAAATGTTTTATTGTGTTAAGATAACAAGTCTATCACTTAGGCGTGATAAATAATATCAAGATGAGCACATTGATAAGTATAGACAAGAATTTATCTAAAAATTAAGTGGTTTGATATATGGAGTGTTTCTGCTAACTGAGACGATCTGTAAACTGATAAAAGTAAAAAAATGTAGAACAATCAATTAGGTAGTACAACAGCGTTCATATTTCTACCATTTCAATTTTTTTTAAGTACAAAGTACATAAAAAATATAAATGCACTTGCGACTTTTGTAATGAAACTATATATAAGTTTTTTATATAGATCAATTCTTCAGAACATTTTGCAAAAAAAGTATGAGAGTTAAAACATCAATAATAATGACATGTTACAAATTTTGGAAATGAGATTTTTTGTACAAAAATATGAAATATCTCACAAATTGTTTTTGTTTTTTACACTGAACCTTTATACTTTTTATGCTTTTTATGCTTATGTAAGGATATGTAATTTCAGTTCTCAAAACAGTGCATATTTATTGCATTTTTTAAATCGAATTGTATACTTGCTTTTGTACCATTTTTTGTAAGAACATTATTTCCATAATTCCAGTTAAAAAAAGACACCCTCTATATTGCCCACTCGACCAAAATTCAATTTTGGTTAATTACTATTTTATCACATTGCTGCAAATGGCTGAAGAATTGTATATGTATAACGATAAAACAATTCTATTTTGTTTTTAAATATTTGAAAAAAGATTCTGAAAAGTAACAGTTCTATGAATTTATTTCACAAATTCTATAAACATTTATTTGAATCAAAATTTATTACTGAATTAAAAATTAATTACATCTTATCCAGCTAACGTTGCAATTATTTAAACTAATTACTCAAATACAATATTTACTCATGATACCAGATGAATATACTATTCGAATTAGAAGTTATCTAATCGTTAATAACTTATTTGTTACTCGTAAGCATAACTAACTTTGTTAAATACGTATATTTATATATATTTTATCAAACAAGATTGAATCAAAATTTACGTAACCGAACAAATTTTATATATCATCTAACATTTTGGAACTAAAATACTCATTATCACAGGTGGGTCGTCAAATCTAGGTTCAGCGGTGGCAACATCAATGAACTTAACGAACAGTAGCGAACCAATCGGGGCAGAAAGTGGAACAACTTATAAATCTGAACCAGCTGATATGATGTATTATCATACACCAACTTCCGATTCGATTAATCAAACAACCGATGGTTTTCTTTCCTCGCTTCTAAATGATGAGGACCTACATCTGATGGATATGGCCATGAACGACGGTATGTACAACTTTTATTACATTTCTATTATATTCACATACTTGAAATCAGGACTTTTAATAATTTCAACTTTTTAATAATTAAGAATAACGAACGATACGATATCAGAAGACGTTAAAAAAAAAATTACACACTTTTTAACTGTAGCATTTTATTATAAAATGAAACGTATAAAATAAAGTTTATTTATAAAATAAAATACGGTATTTTCGACTTTATCTCGATTTTTTAACTTTCTTCTTAAAAACTAACGTTTGTACGATCGATAAAGTACAGCGACCTGTATCTTCGGATACAAGTGGAACGGTTTTCACAAATTATTTGTCATGTCTTAAAGTTAATGTGTTCTCACCAACGACGGTAACATTGTTATCTTACGTGTTTAAACTTATATCTAAAGAGGTACGGTGATACAGTCTACGTTTCGCTTAAACGCGTATTATGTAATCAACAAAAAAAAAAATCGACTAAAAAAATAATAGGTCAACTTCCATGGATTTCGATATCATACATCAACGTTAAATATAAGAAAATTTAATGAAACGATTCAGTACCTCTGACTTAGTACGAAAAGAAACAAAGCTTATTACCATTTTTTAATAAAACGATATAAAAAAACTGAAGGAACAAAGTTTTCTACCATGCTTCGTCTGGTTCAGCTGACACTGCAGGGACAAATGCTTCTTCACCATATGGTTCTCCCGTTGCTTCTTCTTGAAACTACACAAAAAATACATACATTACAAATATGAATCTTATTTGTTTTCTAAATAATATAGAATATATTCATTACATAGTGTATATGTCAGAATATGATTCAAAATTTACTTACACCTCGAATGTCTTGTCCACCGAATTTGTCTCCTCTACCAGGCATGAAGTTTCTACTAGCATTTCCGCAAGTTAGCCAGTCTGGAACAGGTTGACCTGCTTGTTTCAATATTCTGACAAGGTCGCCTCGTAATGGTGCATCATCCTCTGGATCAAAGAAAGAAGTTGCTCTTCCTCGATTTCCGACACGACCTGTCCTTCCAATTCGATGAACATACTCGTCAATTCCTTTTGGCATGTCATAGTTTATAACATGAGATACATTTTTTATGTCTAAACCTCTGGCAGCAACAGCCGTAGCTACTAAGATAGACATTCTTCCGCTTTTGAAATCAGCTAATGCTTCTTCTCTTTGCCTTTGTAATCTGTCGCCGTGAATACTGGTAGTAGGATAATTATTTTCAGATAAAAATGCAGCAATAAAATCTGCTTTCCTTTTCATTTCAACAAACACCAAAGTACCACTCAATGTACCTGCATCATTTTCTCTTTCTAAAACCTCTCGAAGCATATCTTTCTTTTTATTTTTGGGAACTTCATAAAAGTTTTGTTCTACGTCTGAACATGCACCACCCACAATACCGACTGCGAGGAATAAATAATTATTCAGAAATCTTCTTGCTAAATGTTGCACTTCATCTGGGAAAGTAGCAGAAAACATTAACGTTTGTCTTTCTTCGAGAGGAACCATAGTTTCGTGATCTACAATTTTTTCGATGCAAGGTAAAAATCCCATATCTAACATACGATCTGCTTCATCTAATACAAGAAATCGAACAGAATTGAATTTTATTCTGCCTCTGTCCAGGAAATCTATTAGCCTGCCAGGTGTGGCTACGAGTATATGACAACCTGCAGAAAGTTTTCCTCCTTGATGAATAACAGATGTTCCACCATATGCAACTACAGTTTTTATAATTGACTTCAATGCAAATTTAACAATTTGTTGCCATATTTGAATAGTAAGCTCACGAGTAGGCGATACTATGATCACTTGTGGTTCACAATGTGACCCAGTCACAACTAAATCAGTGGGCTTTTCTAATAATGTGTTTATAATGGGCACTGCAAATGCAGCAGTTTTTCCTGAACCTGTTTGTGCACACGCCATTAAATCACGACCACTCATTATGATGGGTAAAGCATGTTTTTGAACTGGAGTAGGTCTTGTATATCCTGATTTTCTTATATTTTCTAAAATAATATTTCTCAGCCCAGCGGATTCAAAACTGTCTATTGGAGGAGGTACATTTTCTCCGCTAACTTTAACTTCAATATTATCGTATTTATCAAAATTAATGCCCATTGCAACACCATTTTCAAATAAAGTATTTTCATCATCAGGTAAATCAGGTGGAATATAGATCTCTTTAGGTTTCTGAGGTTCTTCGTCATCATTGCCGTCTTCTCCGTAAGATGGTCCTTTCCGTCTATTACCTCTATTGTTATGATCGTTGTCATCATCCTCATAATTCTCATACTTTTTATAATCATTGTTTCCATCATCATCACCCTTATTTCGAAATCCACCACGACCTCCTCCTCCACCTCTACCACGATTTCCTCCTCCTCTACCTCGACCACCTCCTCTACCACCTCTACCTCCTCCTCCTCTACCACCACCTTCAAAATTACTGCTACTTTGAGATTGCCAATTATGTTCACTGTCAAAGTTATCGTCATTATTGCTTCTGCCATTGAAATTTTTGTTATTTGAGTCCCAATCATCGTTATTATTATTCTGTACTATAAATCCACGTCCTTTTCCATAACTACGTCCACTTTCTTCGAACTAGTTCAATAAACATATAGTAAGTTTTATATCACTTTTAGATTATTTTTGTTAAACTAAAAGGATTTGGTACTTACACTAGATAAATCTTGTGTACTCGAAGAGCATATAGGCTGACCCCAATCATCTTGATCCATTGTATCTGAAACAATTACATGTCAGCAGTTATAAAAAACAAAATGTCTACAGTACTAATAGAGAAAGATTTAATTCGAAGTTATTGATTCTTATAATTGTATCATAACTTAACAACGTATTAAAAGAATTATAAAAAATTGATAATTTCAAAATATTACTTTATATAATTTGGAATGGATATATATTTCCAGATCGATAATATTTAACAATGTTTCCTGGTTAACAAAACCGGTTTACAAGGACATCGTAACCCACAGCATAATTCGCGAAGACATTGTAACAGAAAAATCGATACAAACAGTAATATATAACTACTTCTGCGTTAGTAATAATCACATTTTTTCGAGTAAAAAAAGAATGCTATAAAACAAAAGACGATAAAATTTTTCTTCTATAATTTATCGATCTGTAACGCGATTTTATGCGATGTTACTTTGGTTGAAACATGAAATGTTTCACATCGTTGAAAATCCTAACAACCACTTGAATAAACATTAATTATTCTCTGCTTTATTCGATAGTATTTTACTCAAGTAAGCGTGACTGTCATTTAGTATTAACAACGTTTATTCTTACTTAACGCGTAGTAAACAGAACACGTGCAGAGACAGGTAAAAGAAAGCAGTGTGTTTGCCGGTAAATATGGCCGAAAAATATTGGCAGAAAATAAAGTGATATTTGATAATACTTACTTTATGATTCTTATCAAAGATATATAAATGGAAATTATAAACACCGGCAGAATCGAACAAATTGACGTAATAACTTGTCTTTACTGGTAACTGCCAAAGACGAATGAGACAGACCAAACAAGAAAGTGAAAACGCTGACAATGTTCGACCGTTACCACTGGAGAACAAAGAACTGACAGAACAGCTAACTTGAAAGTATATGGTTCCCACCAATCAGTAACGAGCTTCAACGCGCATGCGCGTTCTGCACTGCGTTTGATTTGTACAGTAATGTATCAAAACCTTGACGTACCCGTACCCTCTCAAAACATTTCCAAACAATTAAAATAATAAATCAATGATTTCAAAACTTAGTGTAAAACAATTAGATAAAAATATTTGACAAATAAGTTATTTCTAAATTTTAATCTTTCGCAGTAACTAATAATTTATTGCATATGAATAAATCGATTACTGTATTTTGAGAAATTACTTTATTTCATTTTATAATACTGTTTACAATTGTCCAAATTTTTGTTATAAACAGAAACTATCTACAAAATTTATTCTAATTATTAGCACTCATTCTGTTATGTTCGTAGTATGTTATAAAATGTTCATAGCGTTCAGAAAAAAATATTCATTTAATAGTTTATCATATGAAACAGTGATAATAATGTCTTTTAAATGAAAAATGTCTTTTTTATATTTTTTATATTTTAACCGAAAATGAAAGAGCGTCTTCATTTTAATCACCCATTACATTGCACAGAAGAGTAGTAGGTCTATAATAACCCAAAAACATCGCTTCGAATGAAAACCTAACGATGGTCAAGGTTAAATCTGTTTCGTCTCTAATACTGTAACGATTTGTTGGTAGTATGTGCTATTGTTATACGTATTTCTAAAAATTTGTAAACCAAAATAAAACAAAGCAATAGTTCATTTTTAAATTATTTGCACTTTGTACTCTACCTTGCATATGAACAAAAGCAATCAAAAGTTATAAAATATAACATACTGATTAACCTATTGTTTGAATAAGTTTATAAAAAATTATTTACAAGTAAACCGTAAGAGTACATAATGGTGCAGTAATGTTCGATATTTTTAATTCCAAATACGAATGTTTATTCATTGATGTAATATATGTATATTGCAAATAATGTAAATAATATTAAATAATACATTGATAGAACTTACTACAATATTCTGTCAAATTAATAATAATTTCTCGTCACTTTATTCTTTTTGTGCAAACTTTCGTTTCATTTTTATAGCAAGTATAAATCGTGACAATATTTACCGGATTTTTTGTGACTTGAATACCAACCTTTTAGAGACACAAAGAGGCGCGAGTTTATACGAATTTCAAACATATCTCATGTATCTATTATCTATATTCTTTGCATCGTTTAATTATTTGATTATTCAATTTAAATTATATTTTCAAATTGATTATTCTGCTTAAAAATGTTTAATAGAATTTAAATCGGAAAATATTACACAGTAATTATTTTTTAATTAAGTGAAAGTTATTCTCTTGAAAATAATATGCTCTTATTATTCTTGATTTTAACATAGTTATCTGTTACATCATTTATTACGAATAAATTTCCGCATTGTATAGACACCGTCGCTGTGTTTTACTATTGCTTCAATATTTCTCTTTTCAATTTTTCTCATCTTCATCATATTAATTCTTTCCTCATCAGTTCGTGTAAATCGAATTTGCATTCATTATAGAATTTTTAAAGTTAAATTTTACTGAATACTGTATTGATGTAAAATATACCGGTTGTTTGTTTACAATCTTGACCTATGATGCTTGTATCATGCGCACGCGTTAAAAACACGGTTTTTAGAAGTTAAAAGAATGTATATTTCTTGTTCTATCTTCTGTGCCTGATATTTTTAAATAACGAAATACAGAAATAAGGACAAGTTAAAGAAATAACTTTCGTATATTGCACGTGAAATCAATGCCAAACGTTAATTCAGTTGTGGAGAATGACTCATAAAATTGAATCGCTTTAGAATTAAAAATTGCTTCAATACAGGAAAAAATTGCAAAGAGTTGAATGATGTAAGATTTTGTATGTTTTCATAAGCTCAGTCCTTTTGTAAACGCAGTGATATGTCTAAATACACTGTTTTTTAAATGAAACTATATTTTTTTAGATGGACCGATTTAACTGAACATTTTATATAAGAAACGTTAAAGTACAATGTTGAAAAAAAATTATTTGTAAGATAATATAAAGTCATTGAAACATTTTGTAGAAAAATTTTAAATATCTTACAAAGCATTTTTCATTGTACCCTAATACCCTTATATCTGGAATGTTCACAAAAATTGATCTAATATACAGGTAAAAGTATAAAGTTCTATTTTTAAAAATAAAAGTCACTGTAAAATCTTGGAAAGTATCTTGAAATGACTTTCATCTTCATAGCTTCTCCCTTGAAATATAACAACCTTTATTCGAATTTTTTTATGGTTTTAGAAAAAACGAAATATTTAATGATGACAGAGTTGGGTATATAATTCTCTTTTTATATGAAGAAAGTTCAGAATTTTTTCGCATTTCATTGGAACTCAAAGTCTAGAAAGTTTTAATATCTTAATCGATACCGTGTCACTTAATCCATGAATCTTTGTCCCGGGAAAACGTAGATAGTCTACATGTACAAACAACAGAGAATATCTCAGTAAATGTATGAACTGTAAATTGCGAAAAATACAAAACCACTTGGGAATAAAATAAAATATTTTCTAACAATGTATAAACATAATGATGTATATTCACAAAGTTTCATAATTCTTTTTAATTTTCGGTTCCAGTATCGTTTCTTGTCAGTATATTGACATTTACCATTTTATTATCTATAATTATTAAATTTTTTTCAAATTGGATATTGTTATTAATAAAAAAGAGATAAATCAAAAGATACAACTTTAAATACGATAAAAATAATTTTAATATTATCTCAATCGATGGAAATTGATTTTTGTTTTATTTATCTTTTCTTCTCTTTTATTTCGTTTCTCAGATTGAAATGTTGCCGCATACTATTTAAAATTGGAAGTTTTGAATGCATTTATACAATCAATTACGTAATGCATACTAAAATAATCAGAGATAAGCTTTGCAACAACGATGACAGAAACAGTAACATGAGTAGATGATACATCGCTTTTTCAACTGCCATAAACACGCGGGATCGTAGACGTTTCTGGTTTCAAGAGTCGTGATACTACTTAAACTTTTAGAGTTTAAATAAAATTCGAAGCGATTTAGAATTCAAACATGCTTGAATTACTTGAAAAATTACAAAAAGAAGTTTTAAATCTCCATCACTATGATTATATTTGTGTAAGTAATATACAAAATATTTATTGGAATGAAGTATAACTTTCTTTTTGATACTTGCTTTATTGATGATTCGTATGTCATCGACCTCTTTTATAATATCAAACAATATTATTATATCAGAATATAATATCAGAAATATCTCTTTCGTCGTGTTTTTTAAATGTTTTCAAAAATTTGAGCAGTCATGAATATATCAAAACATGATTATTATTTACAATACAGTTATGAAATAAATTATTCTGTAACACTGTTTTGTTATACAAAATATTGCCTTGAATATTTAAGGCAATAGAGTTAAGGGTGAACAATATTGTGGTAGCCTTTTGTAGACAGAGGGATGTAGATGCAAAAATCCTCAGTCGTTGAGTTTTGATTATTTATTTTTCAAATGTTTAAATGATTAAATGATCAAGTTTAGAAATTGTAAAATTTCTAAATGTAAATATTTATAAATATGTAAATTTAGGGATTTGAAAATTTAGAAATTTAGAATTTTAGAAAATTAGAAATTTAGAAATTTAGAAATTTGAGAATCTTGAAATTTAAACATTTGAAAACTTCGAAGTCTGAATTTTTAGAAATCTAACGATTGTAAACTTTGATAATTTACAAATTTAGGAATTCAAGGATTTAATAATTTAGGAGATTTAAGTTTTTGAAAATTTTTAAATTTGGTTCTCTAAAATTAAAAGCAAATAATGTGAGGCTTCTGGTCTGTAGTTTTGTTAAAGGAAGCCTACATTGTGCCCCGGTGTGCACACATATATTTTTTTAAATCGAAACTATTTCGAGTAAATGAATTCTTAAAAATATTTTTCTAAAAAAAGTATTAAAAAAAATTTGCACAGTTCACAAAATATTTAAAATTTGAATTATTTTAACATTATACCATCATGCTTTTTTTAACAGAATATTACGAACCAATAATCTATTCTGACCCTCACTTTGCATAATGTGAACGCAGCTTAAGACATAGAGTGACACAATCAGGGCTGTATTTAGCATGACTGCGACAGGAGTTATGAATTTCTCTATATTTTTGTTATCAGTTCGTTTCACTCGGATCGTATTATTCGTCATAAAGATGCACACACGTTAATCCGTACAAAGATAGAAGCAATAAGCGCGACGCACGTGTAACAATGACGAATAAGACAAAGAAAAGAGGAAAAAAGAAAAACCCAGTTTCATCATAGCAGTCAGTAGACACGATAGGACCAGCTTCCATTGTAGTGTCGTCGTAATTTTACATTCAGTGTGTTGAATCAAACGAATAGTAGCTTGTAACGTTGTGTATAATCTTTTTTGTGGATTATTAGTGGCATTATGAGTGATGAAGTTCAATCTGAATTTGTATTGTGTCACAATTAAATCTTGAAGTACAGGTTTGTATCTTTCACACATTTATTTTATTTCTCACCTGATTTTGTGATATGATAACAGTATCAAGTTTCATGTTCTTTTTCTTTCCTTATTCAAATCTTTTACACTATCTTTTATTTGTATTCACTTCAAAAGTAAAGTAATTTATTACTTTTCTTTTATTAATTCCCGTTTATCGTACTTATTTTTCGCATACGACTTTATCAAACTACGGTTTAGAAAATCCTAGTCAAATTTTATTTACAAATGTCGTTAAAATTATAACGTTTAATAACTTTTTAAATAGTTTGGTAACATTTTTCATTAACGAGTACAAGGTTTGCATTATTCAAACAGTAAAATTGTTATTAATTGTAAATCGTTTCAAGTTCTTTTTTTTTTTAGAAAGTTGTTTTAATCATGTATTTAATCATGCATGTATGTATTTAATCAAAAATAAATAACGAAGAAAGGTTGCAATATTTTTGTAGAATCATGTTGCCGTTAACTACGATTTCATTGTAACAGTTTTTCAAATTCTGAATCTTAAGAGCTGTTTAAGTTCTGTTTAGAATGTGAAGTGCCCATTTTTATCCAGATGACGCAGTTGATCTATGTGTCCCGTGTGTCCTCGAGTTAGAGTAAAATATGCTTAGTGTCTGTTTTATGTCTTTCTTCCCAAATACGTAAAGTATGCTCATCAAAAGCGTTGGAAATTGAAGTTTTCTTTCCAAGCCAGATGCTGAAAAACTGCATATTGTGAGAAAATGAGCAGGAAACATCTGAAGTCCTTTTTGTACTAGTGTTTGGTAACTAATTGGTGAAGGGCAAACGTTCTGCAGGTTGCAAATAATGAAGACGTAAAATATAACAGCTGCTTTTAGCATTTTAATTTATTTTCTATACGTATATACGTATGGCATATTCTTTATCAAAATTTGTTAAAAACTCGTCATGTATAAATTTGCATAATTATGAATATATAGTCCGATTAGCTTGTTCCTTGTTCGTATGTTTCTTAATCAAATTTTCGGATTGCTCGCTGTATAATTATTGTAATGTGCACTCTAGCGTTATCGCGATATAAAAATATTCCTTTTTTATTCATTAAGTTGAATTATTCAACTTATAATTTTCCTTGGATTTTTTTTAACCTATTGAATATTAAACTTTACATGCATATAGAAATATTACAGAAATGAAGTGTTTAATGGGTAACCAAAAAGGAGACGTATTTCATGTTTCATATTTATAAATTTGGAAATATAGAAATTTAAGCCATCGTTAGTTCAAACAATTTCGGGAATAATGCGTTAGGAAAATAGCAACGTTGTCATATAATTTATGTGCACACATTACGAATGCAGAATGTATCCACGTGTGACTTTATTAGACGTATTGTACATTTCTAGTCAGCAACTTGTATTCGATGATCGATAATATATTTATTCTTTGCAAATTTTATATTATCAGGATTATACCCTAATATTTTATTGAAAGCTACCTGTCCTACATACAAAATATTTTATGTAACTATGATTAGTTCATTCGTTTCGTGTCGTGTCTGTCAATGTCTTAATTTTTATGTTTGACATTCATGATACAGCCCTGTTCGCTAATTTTAACCAGCTAACGCGGTAATAAAATTTGTCTCCGCACTCAGAATGCCAAGCGAAGTTATCATATTCATTGTTTGCGCATTTAAATTCTGTAGATGTTTATAGGCTGTGTTTAGTGTCGCGTTCAAAGACGTGAATGATCTTAGAAACCAGCGTTAAAGTCGTTTGGTGCATCGATAAACAAGCACATGTTTATGCGATCAAGTAACAAAACCAGTGGCAATGAATATTTATGGAGTACGGTGAATCGGCAATTCTTTTGGCTAAGTGCTAGACGCTTCCTGACCATTACTGGTTTCGTTGAATCGATTACTGTTTTCTTTTTGTCCAACTTTAAATGTGCAACGTATACGAAAGATAGACGACTATTATTAAAAACAAAACTTGCCTATCGTCAGCAATTTATCGTTACATTTATATGTTTTGTTGATTTGACGTATGGCTCTCGATATCGTCACGACTTTTAAACCACTGAATAGTAACATTACGGGGAATTTCCCGTAACATAATGAAAAACAGTGACTTTTGAACCGAGTTGAAAACATTACAACATTTAATCGTTTTCATTACAGTCCGTGTGTGCTTAGTTCGAATACCTCTATTTCTTGACAATAGTGATACAAATGATCGACAAAATAATTTATTTATTTCTTTTATTAATCTAGACTTGAATTAATTCTATTTGAAGTTGTAATAGAAATTAGCTATTTGATGTAATATTTTTGTTTGTTATATTTAGCACTGTTATTTGGAAACGTAACAAATTCTAAGTTATTTAAGTAAACAATTTCAAATGAAGACATAATCTGTTGTGTTGGAAATTATTTGGTGCGAAGTTGATTTATAGATTTTGATGTTGAACCTTTATATACATCCTTTCTGCAATTAATCAATAATTATTAAATAACTATAATGGTATACAGTTATTGATGGATACTGATAACATCAGTGCATTTTCTACGTAAAATATAAATCCACTTAAATTTTACTGCGAATTTTCGAAAGATAAAAATATTATCTTTTGAAAGTTCGAAGTTATCGTAACATTAAAAGAAAATCAAGATACCAGAAAGATATGGTACTATGTATGTTATTGAACAAAAACTTGGATCTTTGTAAAAATGTTATACGACACCTTTATTTGCTTGATGTCACTATTTCTGGTATTGTGAATTTCAAGAAATGAAATATAATTGTAATATAATTGAGAGTAATATATATAAAAAATTTATTTCAAAAGTTTTTTATAATATTTCGTTTTAAACAAAAATCTGTTTTCAAACAGTGTCATAGTAACAAATTTTGATCTGATGTAAGATAATTGCAAAAGATAATCGTTCTTTTAAGATAAAATATGAATGTTGAATGTCATTCTTTGAAAAACTATATCTTGTTATCGGATAATCACTAAACATAGATAAATCAATTCTTTTTTGCGTTTAAATAACATAAATTTAAGGTCGTATTTTTATTATGATTTCTTACAATTAGTAAGGTTCATTACATATCTATGATTATTTCCTGAAACTATAATAAATCGAAAAACGGAAAATAATCATTATGTTGTAAAAGTTTATACCAGTATGTGTTTTCATCAAATATATTTTTTAAAGCAATATTACTTTAATACACATTTTGAAATATTTATTCAATTTATTTCATTCATTCAAAGTCGCTTTATTGTTAACGTGTTGTTTTAATTTATTTTCTCTTATTTACTAGTTCGCATTATTCATTCATATAGTATACAATAGTTTATTCATCGTTGGACGCTCGGATATGTTACGAACACAAACACAGTAACTACGATACTATTATACTAAAACATATTGATTGAACTATCTAGTAAACAGTGTACTTTTATTATCTAAAAACAGAATGATTGTGTTTAAACTTGTAGCATCCCGGAAGTAACATTCCGGAAACATTTCAATGTAGATTGTTTGTCTTGCTTCTGTAAAATTTCTTCAATCAATTACTGACTATGTTTATTTTTACCAACGTGCTAAAACAATATTTTGAGGGTTAAATTATCTTACATACTTAACTGATATTTAACTTAAATCATAGATCGAGCGCATTAATTAAACGAGAAAGGCAAATCTAATTCACAAACATTAAAATTATTAAATTACTATTAAATAAATTAAATCATATAAAATTATTTAACAATAAATGATAATATATTATTAGCAGTCAAATTAATGTATACTTTTCATCAATTAATATTAACGAATTATTATTATTAATTAATATTTTGCTAAAGAATTAACAATTATGTGTAAAATTATACATAAGGCTCAGTATACAGGGTGTCTCGTAACTAGTGTTACTCCCTGAAAGGGGTGGTAGAGGACGTCATTCTGAACAAGATTTTTCTGTGGTCCGTGTTTTTCTTTAATAATTCAAAAACGAATCTTCAAACCCTATTTTTGCAAAGAAAATCCTGTTCAGAATGTCGTCTTCTACCACTCATTTCAGGGAGTAACACTACATACGAGACACCCTGTATACATTGCCTCAGCATAAGGCAAACTTGCAAAGCCTTAAAAAGTGAAAGCACAAGGCACAAAAATCTGGGTTCTCCAGGGTATAAGAGGTTTTGCTGAAAGATGTCAAAAAGACTTTTAGGACTTGTTTGAATTAGAACGCCGAGTACACGCTTTCAGGTTCACAGGGTGGCTTCAAGCTGTGAGGCTTGTCTGGACAATCTTTCTGAACTCCATTGTTTTGTGAAAACTCTTGTATGGCTTTTAGAGTAAATAACATTGAAACGAATATCATTCGCTATAATACAATTATTATTTGTTTTTTATCGTGGTGAAGATGATTTTAAAGACACACAACAAATATGCTTGAATTTGTTTTATTTGCACATAAGAAAAATTTGGAAGAGAATCGTAGGTTATATTATCATTACATTCTATGTTTTTCGTCGTATTTATAAACATCCTCTTAGAAACTTCCAACGTGAAGTTTCTTCCCTTTTTCGTAGACGCCTCGATTTTTGGTAGGGTAGGTCTGGAGTTTCAAACTCCAACGTGGCAATCATGTCTAGAACGGCGATTTTTTTTCGAACTGCGCTAACCGTGCGGTTGGAAAGGTAACATACCTAGCAGCGTTTATGATAGGATAGCTTATTTGCCAACACACATGCAAAAACTATAAAATAATTTCACCCGGCTTACAGATTTTAAAGTAATATTAATTGCCTGTACCTGAACATCTGTATGTGGTCAATGCTATTTTCTACCAACACTGCGAGCCATGTGCCACTACTCAGGTTACTGATTCGACCGTCGGATTCACGAGGTGGTTCCTTAGAGCTGTAAAGCTTATCTGAGCGCCTGGTTTCTGTAACCCGTTATTTCAGCGGGCGTTTCAGTAATTACGTTTAATAATTTATTAGAGTCAATTAATTTGTACTCTTATGGAGCTTTTGGAACTAGTTGTTTTGGGTGATGATTCATATGTTTTCAATTAATAGATAATTGATTGTTGAGTCGAATTAATGAGTAACTGTTCTAAAAGTTAACTCGATCATCAAATTAATTTGACCTAAATTTTTTGGTAATGTTTTAATTACTTCCTCCAATAATTGAGAACTGTTCTGCTATAATTTAGGATCGCCTTAAACTTCGTAACACGTAACATTCTTAGTATAGCATTTCCATGATCATTTTTTTTGTCTAACTACCGAACATCGTAGAATATTTTATTTTCGCGTGGCATAATAGCAAACTGCTCAAAAATGATAGTTTTCAGTATAGCGTTCAAATAATTGAATAACATTTCCTTGAATACCTCTTATTTTTCAGTGTCTTTAAATTCAAACCACGTTCACTTTTGTAAAGCGTTGCATTTTCAGCCGATAACTGAATATCTTGGAGTCATTTATTATCTAGTAACATAATAGAAACCCGTGTAAAATTAAGTCTTTCTACTATAACATTTTATATAGTCAAATATTATTTTCTGAAGTGTTGTAATATTTCTAAATAACTGATATCTTAATTGACGAATCACGTAACACATTAGCATGGAATTTTTAATATACCCTTTTTATAACTCTTTAAATCGGCTTTTTATAATATAAGTCGATTACAAAAT
This sequence comes from Megachile rotundata, assembly GCF_050947335.1. NCBI lineage: Eukaryota > Metazoa > Arthropoda > Insecta > Hymenoptera > Megachilidae > Megachile > Megachile rotundata. The sequence continues at coordinate 4,209,820 of NC_134991.1, read as the reverse complement.
TATCTCTCTGATAATTATATAATTATTAAGCGCCGATTCAGTTCTTTCTTAAATTCAACTCAATTCATTAAAATTACAATATCTAATTTAAAAATTCTTTTCGTATTTTTCTGAAAAATTGTTAATTATATGTAAGACGAGGTAGAAAATTATTGACACGCTAGCGGAGTTCGATTTCAAAAATACTATATATATTCTATAAGCTGATTCCGTGGGCGAAGTAATGTCCTCGAGAGAAGGATGTCTTTCCAAGGTCTGTAGACGAATGCCCTTTTCCCGTTCCACGAGGTTTCTTAGTCCCCGCGAAACTTGAGGCCCCAGGGTTGTTTTATGGCCCGGACGTCACAGCGTCAGGCCTCTACCCCGTGGTGGTCGTCGTAGGACGGCCATGTGCCCGTCGTCCCTGCTTTATTAGGGTGGGTCACTGGGAATTTTCTAACATATAACTTCAATCCTTCCGTTAAATTTTGGAATAAATTTTATAATTGAAAAACATTGACCTCTGGATTTCACAGCTTAACCGCACACCACAGACCCAAATACACATTTCGTTAAACATAGATATACAAAAAAGAAGTCGTTCAATTAAATAAAAACTGTTCTTATGTCTCACACATGTTGTTTTAGTTCAACTTCTGGAATGTTACAAGATGTTTCTTAACACAAAATAACGTCATCGTATTTAAAAATACTTTCAATTAAATTATTCCTAAATTATCACTTAGAAATAATCACAAATGAAATGAACATACTATTTAAATAAAGAACATAATTTTTCAAAATTGTACAAATCTGCTCTTGGTTAGGTTCGGCACTGGTTAAAGGCAAAATACTGAAAAACATTTTACAATAAAAAAACATTCTCGATAAAATCATTTCGAGAGAGCTGTGCTAATATTTTCGTGATTCTTGGAGTAAATATTTACCCGATACATGATTTGCATAATTTGTCGAGGCAAATAATCGAAAAAGAAATGAGTACAACGATGACTACTACGATGACTCTCTTTAGTCATTCGAGGCTTAGCGGACACTTGTAATATACTGGGTATACCATAAGTGATGGATTCAACATACATAAATAATAAACATTAATTCTATCTAACTTCTTTTCTATAATACAATTGTAGAATGGTTGTCTTACAGTCTGTTTCCTAATAATTCTTTTTCAAATTTTACTTTTTATTCAACCTTTTGATACGAACCCTATAATACATTCTGTGGCAAATATATTATAAAATTTGTGCATTTCCTCGAATATAAATAAATTAATAATTAATGAAATTAACTATTAATGAAATTAGTAATAAATTAGTAAATATGAACTAATTTCATAATTGACGATGTAATTCGAAAACTTTTTATCTTTTGTTTTTGTAGTGTTTTCTTAAAATATTGTAAATTTGAAGTATTATATTATGTTACATGTGTATTTAATTGAAAAGATGCTGTTTATTGTTATTATTATTTTTAGAGTTTATTAAGGGACTTTCTTCAGAAAAAAAGTTCAGGAAAAACTTCCTTAAAAAAATCACATGAATTGTTATGACCAGAGCTTATATGATAATACGACAAGGAATGCTGTTTCAGTCATTAATTAATTACAAGAATGCAGTTACTTTTTGTGAACAATAGTAGTATTAATATATTTCATTCTTTTTATACTAAATATGAAATGTCTGTTAACTCTTGCAAATTGCTATAAATGTAGTTTAAGCACCGAATTACAACATAAACTGCTAGTTATCTCTTAATTTAAATTTACTACTAAACAATTACTGAACAATTAAATTGAATAAGTAAATTGAATAATTTTCAGTATTATGTAAAACTGCGAAAATTTATTTAGATTAGTGAATTTATTTTTTCTATTCCAGATTTAATATATATTATTAATTTCTTATTATAATATTTTACAACCCAATTTATTTTCGTGATATCATGAATTATTCGATAGCCTTATTATTTGTCGGTATGTCATAAACTTGCATAAATGTGAAGTAATATAATAAACAAATAAAATTGATATTGCTTTAAATATCGCCAATTATCGTATATATAAAGTATGCAAGTAACTTTTCTTACATTGACCAAACAATAGTACACAATTAACACGGTGTTAATGTTTAATCTATGTCATAATAAAAAGATTTGGTAACTTGTTAGATTCGGATGGAAAAGTATCGCAATACAACAAGGAGAGTGCCAAGGTGTGGAAATCGCTTTTGAAACGAAATTGGGTACAAGTTTTAGTGCACACGTGTTGCAAAACCCTAATAGGATTTCGTAGATTAGACCTCCATTTTTTAAATAATTATTTTGTTTTAAATTCTTATATACGTTCATAAGTTACATTAGAAATATTATTATAATTGTTCACAATTCTGCGAGCCCCACATTCAAAGTTAACTTTAAAGTACAATTTTTCCCAATTTTACAAAAACTTTACAATTCAAATTATTTCTATTTCAAGATCGAAAATGCATTTTAGTATGCATAGAGTAACATATTCTGTTTGCCTCTCTTACGAATGATTCTGTGTACCTGTGCCTACTGTAACAATATTTTTTATTTGACGAGCACGGACGTCGACCATTTTCAGTATGAAAGAGGCCAGCAAAGAAATGTTTTTTACAGAATGGTAGACACATATTCTATTAAATAGAATATGGCAGTGAAATATATTTTTGCTGTAAAAAGTAATACAAAATAAACACTGAAAGATTTTGCAAAAATGAAAACGTAGGAAATATTTTACTCTTATATGGATTCAAACTAAGGCACTGCATAATTTTAAATATTGAATGCACCAATGAATCCACTACTTTTTTAGCAAGAAATATAACCAAAATTAAGAATACGCTACTACTTAATTTTCATAAAAGAATGATATTAAATATTACAGAACAATGATAATTAAACTAACTGACAATTTAACAGACATTTAAGATAGGATTGCATTTTGGTTGTACAAAAATAGGTACAGAATTTTATTAAAAAAAGATAGAGACTAATATTTGCTATAGTGATATACTTGTCATTCCTTTTTAATAGATCGTATGCAATTGAATTATTGGAATTACTGGAACATGTCGAGTTACTATTAACTGAAAATATCTCAAAAACGAATGTTTATTCTACAAAATCGTACGTAGATTTTGTAACATTATTTCTACACAACTTAATGTCGTCCCAAAGGCAATTTCCACATCTTGGCACTCTCCTGGTGAGTAGAACCCTACATAATGTTTAGTCTACCTTGCATAGTGATTAATTCATCATCGTCGTTTTGATCTTCTATTATGATACACCCTGTATATGACTGTTGCTACACATGAACACGAGAACGCGGTTGTATTCGCATATGTGTGTCACAAGTCAGCAAGTGACTCATTCCCTTCTTTTGCCATTGCATCTCGTCAACGGATCGTAATAATAGAACGAATTTGATTCACTCACCGTACCGATGATTCGTTTCGGAGCACATGCTTCGCTAGAATAAAGAAACCAGTTATCAACCATTTCATTCGAATATTTAATTCATCGAAAAGTGATCTATGGTGTCGATTATCTGAAAAATATATTTTGTTCGAGCATACGGAATCAGTGGAATGAATACAAATTCGTTGAGCGATTTAATATTTAATGTCTGGGTCAAATATGATCAAATGGTAACAATTTTTCTGCGATCTAATTCAATGGTAAAAGTGTTTTAAGAGTTCTAACGAAATGCTTACGTGTAGACTGTGCATGTGTATGCAAATTTATAGTTTTTTAGAAAGTGGTTAGACAATTGAGAACTGGACAGAAATATTTGTCATTAGACGCTTCTAGGAACGTATTTTTTATTTTACACATTGTGTATGTTTTTTACATAATGTATTTCATCCATATTCATAACGGAATCAGTAAATGGTTAATTTATTTATTTTTTGTTGGTCCTTCAAGTTGTATAATCAATTCAAAACAGTTGCACAACTGCAAAAAAGTTATTTTTTAAAATATGATGGAAATCTTTTTTTTGTATCACACTTGTAATTAAATAATGAATAGTTTGATGATGGTAGAAACAAAGCAATTGTTGGCGCAGTTTAATTGATTTTGCATTGAGGATAAAGGAATATGACTGTAATTTACCAATAAATGCCTGTTTTCTACAATTATGTTATTGTTCTCTCAAAATTTAAAATTGTCATTGTAGAAAATTATATAGTTGGTAGAAGAATACCTGAATCCTGTAACGCATTTAATTAAATATTTCCAATTTTACAGTTGTGTAATTGTTAAAAAATGTTGTACTTTATATAGAATTTGTTGCATTTGCAGAATTTGAGACGAAATATATGATGTTAAAAAAATATATTTGTATTTCAATTATGTTCCATAAAATTGAACAAATATTTTCAGTATATAAATTAATTACTACTGAAAATATAAGCAATCATAACTACGTATTGCCACGCAAATTATGATAAAGAACAGTTAACATTTTAACGATTGTATTTCCAATGTGTAAATATCTTATTATACATCTTTTATGGGTTTTGCACATGATGTGAATGCGACCTGCATAAATTTTGCGTTTATAATATTTTATATATGTTCTAATTGCATTAACATCTACAGTCTACTTATTATATTACTTGCTATTAACGCTTGAGTTAAAATAACCCTATTTTAAGTTATAACATTGTTCTTGTTAATAAATATAATTACAGTTTACTTATGTGCATTATTTGCTATTAACGCAGGAGTTAAAATAATCTTAAGTTATAACATTGTTTTGTTGAATAATATAATTTATTTAAATAGTTGCGTTATTTTTTCTGCCAAACATACAGTATGTGATTTTTGTTCTTTTTTATTTAGGTTTCATACTGAAATTGATTATTTGACGCTGATTGATTTATTATTAAATAATCTTTTAAGCCATTTTGAAAAATATCCTCAAACCTGTTATGAAAAATCTGCATGCAATGATTGGAATCGCGTATCAATTTATTGATTTTCCCAGAAAGGACAATTAATAAAATGTTCATTGAACAAAGAAATATATATGACACATTCGCGATGCATAAAATTTTAATTATTTTATAAATATTATATTAAAAGGTATCAGCTTACGTTGCATGATCGATTACGTAATTAACATTGTTTGAAATATTAATACTCGCAAATGACGCACAGCTATGCAAATGTTAAATCCGTAACTCCGTGAATTGGGTATTAAATAGAATTGTAGTTCCGTTATATGATTCAGTAACATTTATTTTTGACGCTTGTAATATCTAATTACCAAATACAAATAAAAAGTAAAATTCATTAGAAAGTCGAACAGTCAACGCGTATCCTTAAATTACTTAAGAAACACATAATCAAACTCTAACATAAATAATTAGTGACCTTCATTTACCTCTTTGACTTGAAGTAATTTCAACTAAGCTTTGATGAAATATTCTAGTAAAAATGTACATACAAATCGAACACGCGATTTTTACTAGTAATTTTAACAAGAAAGTTAAAGTTATTTTAACAAAATGGTGAATGAGTATTTTTTATCTTTGACTAATTTACAACGTATGTTCTTCTTAAAATTCATTACAGAAAGTTTTATTAAATTTACTTTTTTAGGTGTTGAGAAAGTGGATCAAAATTAAAAGAAAAACTTAGCGGCATTTTTTCAAAAATAGAAATCATTTGTTTTTAGAACGTAATTTATCATTTGCTTTCGTAGTTTGCCTAAGAAAGACGGCTATTTTATCATATGATACAGCTAAATTTTTTTAGATACCACACTTTTAAAATAGATTGAAAAGTATTTGAAAAAATTGACAGGTTTCAGGTGTCCTTTTCATGCTGATTATTATTAAAATATACATTAATAAATATTAAAATATTAAAGCATATAAACGTATAAAAGTTTATAATATATCATTTATTTTAGTTCTTCAAAAGATTGAAATTTTTTTCTTTAATTTTATAAATTTTTTTTAAAGGCGTTGAAAAAAATTATCAGAGTTATAGCGAATACACAAAAATCTGTACGAAACACCTATTGAATATAAAAAATACAAAAATGGAAATAGAAAAATGTATATTATTTGAATTTACAATAACAAATTCGAAATTTGATTATCCTTGAGCTATGAACTTTCTCAAAAATATTTTATACCTTCTTAAAATTCTGAATTAATATTTGCTTTACCGTATAAGATGTTTTACATCAATCTTCACCAACATCTACGAAATTATCAAAAAATATTTTAGATAAAAGTTGAATACATTTGACTAACTAATTTTTATGCTAATAATTACTTCGCATATCTTTTATCTGAAATATTTGTCGTTATCATTTTCTTGATTATTGTATTTAACAGTAGTTTAAATTGTAATTATTCTGTGTAACTTACACTTGATACATAAATAAATATTTACAAATTTGTGATAATACAATAGTACGTTTCACGCATTGAATAACACCTCGCTTTTAAAAAAATCGATAAAACAGTTTGCAGAAAAAAGTCTCAGTAAGGAATCCTTATCCTAATTTATGTTAACCCAAACATTGTTGGATCATAAAATTAGACTTTCATTATGTACCATCCGTTAGTAGCAATCCATTGCGTTACTTCGAAGGCTCTCGTTTCCTCGTGCAACCTTAAATAACAATATTTACAACGCGGAACATACAGTACACGTTTACCAAAAACAAAAGAGAAGAAAGTTTGTACGGAACTCCTAATTGAAGAGAGTGAAACCGTAGTGTCTGTCGAGTGACATCATTTCAGTTTCAGTTCTGAAAGATCTTTTGTTTACTTGGAACGTAGCCGTGCAGTGGTGGTCAAATCTATAAGTTACTCGTTTGCTTAACCTGTTCGTGGAAAAATTACTCACTTGCATGTTAAATGGTTCATTTCGAAACACCAGAAGTCTTACTAGATAAAGCTAACAATTTTCAAATGTCCAAATTCTCGGACCCTCAATATTTTAATTTATATATTTGGAAGTTTTAAACTCTCGAATTATCAAATTTTAAAGTTATGAATTTCTAAAATACGGATTTTACAAATTTAAAAATTTTTGTATTTTCAAATTTTCAAATTTTCCAAATTCCCAAATTCCCAAATCCCCAAATCCCCAAATTCCTAAATTCCTAAATTCCTAACTTTCTAAATTTCTAAATTCCCAAATTGAAAATATTTGAATTGTTAAATTTATTTCCAAATTTGAAAATTCTCAAGTTCCAGTATTTCGAAATTGTTTAATCCCTGAATTGTAGAATTTAAGTCTTTGAGCTCATGAATTTCCAAATTTGTATCTTTCTAAATTTCTAAGTTCTAAGTATTCAAATTTTTAAATTTCAAAATTGGTAGATGTTTACGTTTAAAAAATTCTAAATTTTAACATCCTCTTACATTACTAAACCCCAAATTTCCCAATTTTTCAATTTCTGAATTTCTGAATTCTAAATCTCCAAATTACTAAAAAAAAATTCTCAAATTAAATTCCCACGTACAATTTTCAAATGTACATTTCTAAATTTCAAAGTAGTTAAATATTAATGGAATACAATTATTGTGAACTAGTACTTAATTTAATAATAACAGTACTTATTTTGAAGAACCCTATATTTACAAGAAGATAAAAAGCAATTAAGGTAAGTTAGGCATTAGGTATAACGCAAATTAAAAGAAAATTTTTAAAGAAGAGTAACAGGAAGAGTAAAAAGAATGTAAAGAAAAGGAAAGGTGGATAAGAAAATAAAATTGCAGCGTAGGAAAGCGCAAAGACAAAAAATTTGTAATGAAATGTAGGAAAAGGTGAATTTAATATAGTACAGAGATATGCAAGTTATCAGTTTAGGGGAGAGAGTGATAATATTTATCTTGAGATAAATTTCATCGCATTGCTTTAAAAAGATTTAAAATTTATTTTTATATGAGTACAAAATATTATTGAACACAAGTTCAGTTTTTTGCCCTTGGTAGAGAGGTAGGGCAAAATCCAATTTTTTCCTCTAGAATAGGGCAAAGGCCACTTTTTACGTCTAGGAGGGGACAAGTGCCTCTTCTTGAAACGTTCACGTAATACAGAAATGTGTAGAAAACAAACAAGAAATAGCGCAATGTGAGCATGTGGAAAAATACGAAAATCATTTCGCATTCGTGAAAATTTGTTCAATCATTTATTTCATTTTATTAAATAATTCATATTTTTAAAAATTAAAACAGAGATGTTAATAACACACACAGACAATTTTGTCTTTTTACTCTAAATTCCAATTTTTTACTATAAAATTTTATCACCATATTTCATGTACAAAAATAAAAACAAGATTTTAGACATTTTATCAAAAAATTGTAAGTCGAGAGAACTTTGGGGAGACCTAATTTCCAAACTTTATCGGCACATTTAATATCTTCGTAGAAACCTTACGTAACATGTATATGTAATAATAATTAACGACGAATAATAAATATACCAGAGATATTCATATGGCTATAAAGTAATGATATACTTAGGAATTTTTATAGCTTTATTGCTGTACTGATTTATCAGTATTTGCAATGCGATCACTGGCTAAAATCTTATCTTCAACTATGTTACTCGTCCCAATTGATAACTGAACTGCAATTTTGTACGAATCATTGATTTAATCAACGATGAAGCGCAGAAAATATTTCAATTTAAAACTTTAAATAAATATTATTTTAAATATTTCATAGTGTAACATTCCACACATTTTTAACGCGTTGACTGAAGCAGTATTTTATTTTTGACGTTAACCAAATAGTTACACGATATTTCGTTATGTTATTCATAATTTCAAATGGTTAATAGATGACAAATTCATGTAGTTTAAACTCATGGATGAAAAGTATTAAACATTAAATTCAATTAGTTTTATACATAAAGTATTAAAATATAATGAATACAAAAAGCAGTGCTATATGCAATGACCCATTCATCCAAATTAATCAACAATTACAAAATGATTGAAAATGGAGAAATATTATTGATATAAAATTAAATACTGCCTAATGTACGACACATACCAACTTTGAAAACGATGGTATTTAAAAGATTTCGAGGTCAACTTCACTTTCTTGTTACATTCAGCTCAGAAGATGAATCAGAGTTACCTCTGACAACCAGGAGATAACAGTGTCAAAACTCTCACAGCTACGATATTAACGATGTTAATCTCACGACGTTCAAAACCATATACTACAATCTGTTTTAAGATTTCATTTGAATATATTGCATAAAGCAAATTGGCACTCTGCAAGTATATTTCATTGCGCAATCTTGATCTAGAATTTCAGGTTCTTATCTCCTCAATTGTTATTTTAGAGATTGAATTCCACGCCTGATTGGTTTAACGTTGGTTCAGCAATTTTACTATAACTTCGTATGTAAATTACATCATTTTATGACACTCATTTGTCGAGTTCGACAGATTTGTCACCAATAACAGCATCCGTGTTAAATATGTTAAAAGGGAATAGTATATTTTTAATTCTTCGCAACATTACAGAACGTTTAGAATGCAAGAAACTTAATGATTCGTGAGGTATTTAAAATTTGTGTATGATATATCTCAGAAACTGTTAATTTTTCGTTATACTGTAAATATTATTTTACGTAGAATCTTTTGAAGGACTGACTCATGTAAAAAGAAGTATGTAGTTCTGCTTAAAAAAGTGGTGACCTCGAAATCTTTGAAATGCCACTTCCGAAATCGACAAACTCATCGTGTGACACTCGATTCGTTATTTAATTTTGTTTCCTGTCGTTTTAAAATTATAACTTGGCTTAGTTGCGCAGTTGGCTGCAACGAACAAGACCACTTATGTAAATTTGAAAATGTTTAAATTTCTACATTTTGAAGTTTTAGGGTTTTCTGAGCTTCGCACCGTCTAATTTTCTTGTCATTTAATTTCTTAATTTTTTAATTTTGTAATCTCCAAATTTTTTAGTTTCATAATCTCTCACTTTCCATTTTTTATAATTTGCTAATATTCAAATATATGTATCTTCTTGATGTCTAAATTTTTAAATTTCCAAATTTTCCTGTTATCAAATTTCTGAACTTCAAAGATTCCTAAATAGCTGCATTCGTAAATTTTTCGATCTCTAAATTCCTAGACTCTAAAATTACTAAGCCCCAAATTCTTAGGTGTCTGAATATATTGATCCTCAAATTTCTGTTATCGAATTCCTAGATTACCATATGTTCGGGTTCCTAAATCTCCAAATATTTAAATTCCCAAGTACGTAAGTCCCCGAATTCTTAATTACCATGAACTTATAGACTCCCATATTCATAAATCCTCAGATTCCAAGGTTCGAAATTTCTAGACCACCAAATCCCTAGATCCCCAAATTCCTAAATCCCTAAATTGCAAAATTGTCAAATCTCTAAATTGCCATATCCACAAATCTCCAAATCTCAAGGTCTCGAAATTCTCAAATTTCCAAAAATCCCCCAAAATGAAATAATGTAAAATCTCTTCACCTTTGGTTAATATATTTTCAATAAAAATATATATTTTTAATATGAAGATTTATTCTAAATTCGTAAATAGTATACACTGGTTCGTGCAACGTCGTATGATTTATCTTACAGTCTGCTGATAACAACCAGCCATTTCTCTCTATCTGTTACAATTTTCCGTAGCGATGTTTGAAGCAACAAATATCATTCGAAATGGTAGGTCATCGATTCAACATTGTTAATGCTGATATCATCCGCGGTTATCGACTGGAGGACATATGCTCATACGAGACGTCGTGAAACGCTGTTGTTCCAATTTCGTAATATTGTTTTCATTGTACATTCCACATGACGTGGTCGACTAACTAGCATACACTATTGAATTCAGCTCAGTATTCCCAGTATCCGTCATAACAAACGTTAGGTGTTTTTTCGAACATGTCACGTGTTTTGCGCAGGTGTGTCATCTTGTGCCTTTCTGTCTCTCGCGAGGGAATATCACGAATCTTTAGTCACCTATTTCCATAAAAATTTGGAGATTTGAGGAGTGATTCAAGACGAGCATAACGCGTACCTCATCGACCTATAACCTTTTAAGGGAGTTTCAGGACAAAATATAAGGTTATATTTCTTTATAATTCTTTCTTCAACAACACGTATTTGAAAGTATTAAACAAATGATATGATATTACAGTTTTGAAGTTTTATATAATGTAAAATTTGGTTGTAAGTGTTCAAATAGTGATAGCACTAGGTTTTAGACTGCGTTATTGACTCTCAAGTACAACGATATGGTCATATCTGACCTTGTTTTGAGTACTCTTTTACACAATGACTTTATTCTGAAATCATAATACATTTAGAAATCAAAATGTAATTTTGCAATCGAAACTAAAATGCACGTATGGATAATAGTATATCAAATATGTACACATTAGATGAATACATGAATTCAGTAGAATTCACGTGCGAAATTAATATAACTATATGGAAAAATAGGTTTTACTTTTAATACAAGAAGTACCAATAAAATGTGTACATACAAGGAAATATTAAACGCACAGTAAAAATTCTAGACGATTTTGATGCTGATCAAGATTATTCGAAATTTTAAACTACTCGATACTTAATTTCGATTTTATCTGTTGAATTATAAATAATAAAGTGTGTGGACATATTATTGGCACACTTTACATTCTAATTAAATGAAGGAATCAACACTTTCGAAGGAACAAAGAAACCCTTATTCATTATTTTGAATAAAGCTTTTTTAGCTCTATAGAATGATTCATGAAGAACGGTATGTCTCATCCGTGTGTAGTCGTCCTCTGGAGGGTGTAAAAACTAACATTAAAATCAATTGAGCATTCACACATTTGCGCATTTTACTCATAAAATATAAAATGTAATATTTGAAATAAATGTTAGGTAGATTAATAAATTCTACAAATTTGCATTACAAAAATGTTGAAGAAAGTTTTCAACATTCGAATTTTGGAAAAACCTTTTTCAGAATTTCCTTGATACTTGTTTATGACAAATTCTGAACTAGTAAACTGTTCTTATTAACATTTTGCTCTATTTCTTATATACTAAGAGTTATACAGAAAAAACTGGAAATACCCATTTAGTTGTCAACTTATTTGTGCTAGCCTTTAGTGATTAAAATATCATTATTCTTGTCATAGATCATTTATACAATCGCAGCGTTTGATTTAAATTGATGAGTAATAGTTCACAGTGCTGTTTGCACATATCACTCTTGTAATTAACGCGTAATTAGCACGTTAGATGCTAGAGTTAATAGGTCATATGTAGTGCAGCGCGCTATAATATTTTAATTATATGATTCTTACATTTTCTCTTTCTATTTTTTCACTTGCTACCTTACTATTGTGGCGAACTTTTTTCAATTTTTCTTTCGTTTTATTTAATTAATTATGTTAAATTTGTGGTATCAGCTATGACTAACCTTCCCTGCTTTGAACATACTTCATTTAAGCTCATCGTTCTCACTCAACAATATCAAACGTGAAATAGTTGATTTTTTGTATCTAATCTCTTATTATTTTCATAAACAATATCAGACAACTTGCATGAAACTTAAAGTTAGAAGAAAAATTTATTTTTATACAGCGTAAAAAAAGCAAACTTCGCATAATAAGTAATATAATTATGAAGTTAATTATACATTACAAGTTTCAACATAGAAATAATACATTTTAAATGCTTGAACTGAGATAAATTAATTAACACATACATTGTTCAAATATTTTCCCGTCTTTTGTCGATTCTCTTGTTGTGATAAAATCTTAAAAGATTATCACTTTTGCGATCAGAACAGCTACCGAATGGTTTGTTATTCTTCAAAGAAAACGTGTTTCTCGTTCATTTCTTTCTTTGCATGTCGATGGATCAACAATTCCGTGGCTTGTCGTAGGACAATATAAACCCATTAATATCTTCATCCCATTATTAATCGCTTAATACTGTAAGTTTTTAGTAAATGGAATTTTTACATTTAACATTAATTTTCCAGAAATATTCGTGAACGGCATAAAGTATAAGTAAATTCAAAATATAAAATGATATACACAAGTTGTTGTTAAAAACAAGTCATTGCATGTGTTACTAAAAACACGTTATTATATATGTTGTTATGAATAATTGTACAATAGGAAAATACAATATAAACAATATAACATTTATTGTATATTTATACATATATTTATATTATTGTATAAGTCAATATGCAATATGGTATTTATTGTTGCAGCATATACAGTAATATAATACATATTATATAAGTACAATATATATATAATATTCAGTGTATACATATATGCAATATAATATTTATTGTCTAAGTATACATATACAGAATATAGTATAGTATACAGAATGTAGTACTGTATTATAACGTAATATTCATTTCTACAAGTACATAAGCAATATTGTACCTATTGCACATGCATATACATATAATATAATACAAGTGATGTGTAGTATTTGTAACACAAGTGAACATTATATTACACTTATACTTATATTAATTATATATAATTTCTAAACACATTTTTATAATTTCTAAATATTTTCTTAATATTTTCTCGTTTGTAGTCCCCATTGTAACATATTTATTTATAACAATAAGTAGATATATCCATACAAGGATATGATTTCTCCATGTTTTTCTGGAAACGTGCAGCTAAGTTAAATCAAGTTACAGCTCTTCGAAGATTAACAAAGAATCAAAATATCAAAGCATTATCAGCTCAGGAGGAAATGAAGTGTACGATATTTATTTGATTATAAAGACTGCATTATGTAGAAAAACATAGTCGCGTCATGCGAAATCAACTAGGAAACCACCGCTATAAATACTTGCGTGTGCGACCGCGTGTGCTTTATTATCACTTGGCGAGGTTTGCGAACAAGATATCGCATCCATATTTGAGATGCTTAGTCACACGACCTCAGTTATTCGAAAGGCTTCGCTTCTACTTCGCTGCGGATGAATTTTAAGATCGGATACATGCACTGCTGTTCAGAAGTGTTACGATCGTGGACATTCACATTGCTGGACCAGATTGTCGTAACAAAAGATGCATTAAGAGATAAAATTGAATTTTAACAGTGAGTGGAGCAGACATGTGACATTATAGCTGGTTTTTAACAATTGGAAAATAATGCAGATTGCAAGTAATTTGTACATTCATGGGATGTAATAATGAAGTGCACATTTTTTTCAAGATAGGCAAATATTATATAATATAAAGTATAATTGTATAATATAATATAATATCTACCTGTAACATCTTTTGTTATACCAGTTTAGCACTTGCCAATATGTTAGTTTTTCTCCAAAATAGTTGTCAAATTTTAAATAAAAATGATGCACCACTATTATTCTGAAATACATGGTGAAATATGAATCAGCAGAGATAAAACTTCTACTACACAGGAAGAACTTAAAACCACATGTCTGAATTTTCAAATTCCTAAGTTTTCAGTTTCTGAAATTCGTAAATTTTCAAATTCCTAAAAATCCAAATTTCTTAATTTTCAAATATCCGAAAACCCAAACTTTAAAACTACTATATTGTCAAACTCAAGTTATAAATTTGAAAACATTCGAATTTTTTAATTTTTATATTTGAAAATTTTTAATTTTCTTAATTTAGAAGTCTATAAATTTATAAATTTTTTCATCTTTAAAATTTTATAGTATTCTTTTAGGTAAAGCTCTTCTAATATATGAAACTCTTTTACATAGAAAATTGATTGTGTAATTTTAGTCGATGCACTGTAAAGCGCATTACAGCGATTAAAATGTATAAAGATTTAAAATAGCTTAGCAATATTTTTTATTCGACCTCTTATTCTGTTTAAAATATGCATTTAAAGGGAGTGGATGATAAAGTTACCATTTTTTAAGTAAATTGATTGATCACGCGTTACCGCGTGATGAAATACGTAAAGTAACTGGCAATAGAACCGAATAGGGTGATTCTACATGGGAAAATAAGTCGAAAATATCAAATAAAATTTTTCTATACAAATCTTATTTTTCAAGAAAATTCAATTTATATAAAAATAATTTATTTACGACAAAAGGGATAACAATTTCAACAGTTCTTTAGATAATAAAAAAATTAATAGATGTTCTAAATTAGTATATGTACTTTTGTTCGACTAAATTCATCATACTATGGTGAATTGACATATAAAAAACTGATTATACATTTTAGTGATATTAACACTAGAATTACCAACGAGTTAAAATGACTGGTTTCAGATTTCTCATTTTATATTACAAATTTTTATTTTCCTGCTTTAAAATTTTTATTATCGTAAAAACTAGTTCTATATATTACTTGATGCTTTAGTATTTATTTATTTCCCTTTCCATTTTATTTTTCATTCTTCGATAAACGAGCATTTAATGTCAGTAGTTCTAGTGTTAATTCATTTATAACATTCATTACTTGTAAAATTAATCAAAAACTTAAAAGTATTATCTTTCTCACCGTAGAGAAATTTTTGTATAAATTTTCGAATTGACTGTTCTCGAAAACGAAGCTTCAGTACAAAATTTTATTGTATATTTTCGATTTAATTTTTCACGCAGAATCAACACTTTTCTGGTTGTACCGCGAATTACATGACAATTCTGAAATTGATTATCAACAGAGGAGCGATATCGAGTGAGGGGCAAATTAATAAAATATTAATTTAAACATTTATACACTAAATTTTTTAAGATTTATAAATGATTCACATAATGTAGGATTTTTAAATAATTAATTCAGGAATGGTGAACCAGTAAGGACAATTCAGTAGTTCAAAATAACTTAAATGAAGAACAAAAGTTAGAAATGTTCTATTACTTATGGTCCGCAATATGTTTTTTGTACTTTGTTCGAATCGTATTTTGACCATGATGAAAAAAAACGGAGCCATTGTATATAATCTTAAAAAAAATAATTTGTTTTCTCGATCATTCTATATCAATGTAACGATAAGATATTTAGCATCTCGATAGAACATATTTAATTATAACAAGAAAAAGAAAGAAAGGAACACGTGTGTGCTTTGTGCGATTATTACGTCACAATTTTGTCCAACAAGGACTTAAACGTTGTATACTTATTCTTATTTCGCAATAAAAATAACTTGCATCCTTACTTCATGAGGCAATCCGAGATTGTCGTCCATCCTTGACAATTTTGTGATGACGCACTTGGTTACTAGTAACGAACGTACAGTTAGGAGCAAAGCTAAACCGACGCAACTGTTTTTCTAGAAAATTACTATTTGAACCATTTATTTCGAAAGTGAGGAAAATTCTTTGTTATTGCTAGATATTTACGATTTTGCATTTCAATAGATTTAAAAATGATATGCGCTGATAGACAATTTTTTTTTTATTTTGCAGTGATAGATAATGTTTAAAAAAATTTGTTTATCATTTTGGTTTTAATTGTCTTCATATTCAGATCCTGATACAGTTCTTTTATTACCAACGTTCATGGATCTCAATTCTATAAACATAATATAATTAATCAAATTCTTTGGAAATTAGAATTTTACTGGAATGAAGTTATTAATCAGAAAAGTATATTTTGTTATTACCTACCGACTTCACTTTCAAATGCATTAGAGTTACACTTTTAATTAGTGTTACTAATTTTCAAGTAACAATAAAACTGTTAAAAGCCTTTTTGCATCGATACTAAAGTAAGTATCGCATCAATTTTATTGAGTATTTATCAGAAACTGACTTGCAAGTTACTTGCAAGCTAATAAAGAAATCAGAAATTATATCTAAACAGCACATCCTCACTCATATTAAGGTTACCTATAACACCAATATTATACAATTTGTAGTTTTACACAGTATTCTCAATATTACTAAAATATATTTTGTACATGTGAAGTGTGTACTTTGTACTTTGAAACATGAATTTGTAAACTTTACGAAGTAAAGAATTAGCAAATGTTGTAACTTGGTTATTTAAAGATTTGGCAATTTATAAATTGACAATTTAGAAATTCGACGACTTTAAAAGACTTTGATTTCAGAACCTGAAAAGTCGTACTTTTGAAAATTCAGAAAATTGAAATATTGAAAATGTATGAAATTTCAAATTTCAAATTGAGAATTCGAGAGTTTAAAGTTTAGAATTTTGAAAGTTGAAATAACGTACTTTTACGAATTTGACACTTGAACAAAACAGAAATTTGGAAATTCGACACAATAAGAAATCAGAAATTTGAAAATTGAAAAATTGAAAAATTTAGGGATCGTAGAGTTTAACACTAGATTTACGGAACCCATTAAAATGACGGATAATAGGCCTACTTTAGATGACAGAATTTGTTAAGAAATTTCTGTAAAAATGTCAACTTTCATCAACTTTCAGCAAAAGTATCAATGTTTTAGGCAGTTCACACATCATCTGCAATTTATTTATTTTTCTACTTTAGGTAAATTTAAATAAAAGTGACCATCAAACGTCCGTAAATCTGGTGTTAAGAATGTAGAAATTTAGAAGTTCAAAAATTCGAAAATTTGAATATAAATTGAGTGCTTAAGAAATCTCTTAATTCAAACTTGAGATATGAAAGGTACTCTACATAGTACCCAACCGGTATGTATATGCATATCGTCACTGTTATCACGGATCATTGTATAAATCAGCATAATTACATTGAAGCCAATGACTAAGCGTTCACAGTGGTTCTTAACACTAAAAATAAAATGTCGTAACAAATAAACTAACGATACTAAAAGCGTTAATCGATTCTTAAACTGAAATCCATACAGGTAGAATTAATTAGATTATTTCGTGTTAATATATGTGAGCACATAAATAATTCTCTCTCAAGAAGTTTTGCTTCTCATTGTAATGTTATCACACGTGTTACTTAAGCAGTTAAAATTGTAATAATGCTGAATAAACGTGTGTCGTGTATCAAGTCTTTATGTAAAACAGCATGATATGCAAAACAAAAGGGATAATTACGTATGTGCGAGAGATAAGTTTGCTAAGGTACACCCACGACTCATGGTGAAAGTACGAATGATTGCTGCCTGCATACTTATGTAGTTACGTTTCCTTACACTGTTATATTACATAATTACCATAGAGGAACACTTACATCGTATGTAGGCGCAATGAACGTGAATTGTTGCGTCCGACAAATATCATATTCGCTAATCGTGATTTTTCGTGTGATTTCAAACGTTTCATTTGCAAAATTAATTCTCTGGTATGGACGCTAAAATTATCATACATATGCTACACCTTTGACTATTTTCAAAAAATATTTTTAATGTATAAAAATGTATAGGATATAAGGTATCCTTTAGTGCAATAATTGTATAATATACGAAAGTAAATTAATATGCATGTGCAAAAGTTTCCGTTGTTCTTGAGATAGTGTCCTTTGGTATACATTGATATATTAATATTTCGTATATAAAATTAATCATGTATGATAGTAAAAATGATTACGCATATGCAAAGTTTTTTGTTGATTTTAAGATAGTGTCCTTTGATACAATATTTCACATATAAAATTAAACATTCATGAAAGAAAATTATTATGTATATGCAAATGTTCGTCGTTTTTTAGATAGTATATTTACTACAGTATTTAACTTGTAAAATTAAAAGTAATTAATAAGATACAAAATTTGCCATCATTTTTAAAAAAGTATCTATTAACTTTAATATGATTTATGAATAATGGACAATTTTTAATAATGATATAGTGTATCATTTTTCAATCGCTTTCGAAGCAATTTTGATAGCTTATTTTTAATCAAATCATGTTGCCACTTTTCACCGAAAGATAGATATAGCGAAAAAGGTAATCGGTGAAGTACTGATAAGTTAATAATTAGACATTCATTTCATGCATTTTATACATTTATTTTAAATTTTATCTCAAAATCGATGTGTAAATAAATTAGTATTTATCATTAATTTATAGGTCAGTTTAGAAAAACTTAGATATGTAGAATTATATTAATAGAATATTATCCAATACATTTTCATCTTCTTTTGGGTAATATATAAATATATGTAATTACTTCACAAATTATTTATTATTACTACGAAATAATTAGTTAACTATTAAATAATTTTTCGTAAATTTTAAGAGCGTAAAGCTTTTAATATTTATATATCCATTCTATGCAAATTAAAATATATGTACTTCCTGTGCTATTACCTTGTTATAAAAATTCGCAATAACACAATGAAACATTAAAAATGAAAAAATCCTCATATTATGTGATCAATAAAAACAGTTACATAATCATAATATTTTAATAAAAAAGTTCATTTTTCATAAAATTTACAAAATTGAAATCTTATTAAACAGTCGAAATAATGTTTCTGTAAAAGAATATATTTACACATATTTTGCATTTTATACATAGTTTAAAGTTCAAGGTATGAAAAATATATTTTGTTGTATACATATATCAAAATAAACAGATAATTTCGAAATACTAACAGTGCAATTATACGATGTAATTACGTTTGCGCATTCTGTACGTTCATTAAACAACAGTACGAAGATATTAATTATTCATGTTATTCTACGATTACACTGAAGCATGTTATAATAGGACGTTTAATGACAAAAATGACATAGCAATTATAACATTAAGTAATTTATCTTATATTTTTGTGAAACGCATTAAATATCCAAGTATTATGTCATTACAGAAAAAACAGATATAACACTGTAAGCATGATAGCATTGGCATAACTAAGATTTTTATCTGATAGTGTCAACATTCACACCACACATGATCAAGTGGTTTTTGGAAGCTTGGGAACATGAATACCTTCAACATTTCGGAATGAGAATTTGGAAAAGAATTTGATAATTTGGAAATTTAGGAATCGAGAATTCGAGACTTTAATATTTAGGAATGTAAAAATTTGATAATTTTAAAGCTTGAAAATGTGAGACTTGTAAATTAGTAATTTAAATATTTGAATATTCAGAAAATTAAGGCTTCCAAAACTTACAAATTTGGCCATTTGGATATTTCAAAATTCGAAAATTTGCGCTTTTCAATTTTAAAAATTAGAAAACTTATATTACAATGTATTCAAGATACCGGAAAGTGTCTCCTTGGTCCTTATCTAGTTACGTCACTACCTAATCGTATATTTAAAATTTTGCTTGCTATGTGAGTTAGTCGTTAGATTAGTTTAAAATTGTAACTATCAACCATTCTTCATACATCACTATAAAATACCTGAATTCAATTAGTGCCTATACACGATACAATTGTTCTTCATTCTACTACAATTATATCATTATCTTTGCATTTTACAAATTTCTTTCATTACCTCCTTCGCAACTCTGAACTTTCTGTCGAATATCTAAACTGAATATCTAAACTTTTCAAGAAAATAATGTTTCTTGAAGTTGTTTTTTCTATTTTGTTCGATAAATGATGCTACGTAGTATATCATACGGAAGTTTCCAACTTTTTCAGAGCGTGAACATTTATCAGGAAGGACTCTAAAGTCCAGTCATAGCGGAGCGGTGTAAACGATAAAGCATGTTCGAGACCGCGTTGAAATGAATTTGTTCTTAGCAAGGTCAGTTTTATGTTTCGTTTCTTCGAATAAACGAATTTAACGTTGAAAATAAAAGCGTGACGTATGAAAAATTTACTGGGTCAAGATAATATTTTATGTCATCAGTTTGCAATCGTTGCGAATGCGTTAACAATTTCTAGCCGTAGAATACGTGCGTTGACACAACGGTTAAGTATCCATGTTCTCGGATTCTTCTGAGACATTTCCTTTTTGCATCAAATGGCACTAGCAGACTGAGATGGTACATTACGTAGTAACTGTTCTTGACATAATTCAAAGTCACAACTCTATACTTTTTTAGCATGATAACTTAGAGATTTAATACAAAATGTTAATTTTGTGATTGCCTCTTTTCATTCAGATAGAATTTATAGAATGTGATTATTTAAATAACAACTGATGGCATTACATAGCAATTTTTTTTAGTGGTTTAAGGTTAAAGTGACAATTTAGTTCTCCTAATGGATAAACATGAAACAGCATGTATATGTTCCAATAACACTAGTATTTTGCAATGGTACGTTATTAATATGTTTACTTGTAGGTTAATATGTTAATATGTTAACATACAAGTTAACTAAACGCTGACCTCGTCATTTACTTTTTGTTTTAAATAGCCAGTTCATTTGGATGCAATGTAGGTTTTCTTTGGATAAAAAGCATTGGAATGGGAGAGTTCTAGGTCAAACTCTCTTCAAGATTTTCCTTAGCTTATTCCTAGACTCTACTTAGGCTTTCTCTGAACTTTCTCAAGACGTTCTTAATTTCTTTCATTCTTATTTTTAATTGTCAACAATGATTAAATTTCGACATTTTCAAAAGTCCCAAATTAACCATTGTACACATCTTCGAACCCTCAGATTCTCAAATTCAAATTTTTAACATTTCAAGTTCCTTATATCCAGAAATTTCAAAACGAGAAATTAAAATCAAGAAACGACGACATTGAACACAAGTTAAATTACAAATTTCACGAAACAAGTACAACAAAACTCGTAAAGATTATATTTTTATTAAATAAAAAATAATTCCTTAACGTTCAAAACGGAATAAAGTTTCGGATTGATGTATGCAGTCGAATGCAATTGACTGGTTACACGTTCTTTCCACGATTCTTTTGTCACGGTACTTAACGTCGCACGCGTATATCTATGCGACACGTTAACCTAACGGATTAACATAAAACGCTAAGTTTATGATCGATGAAGGAATTATCCAAGGGTACGCGAGTTGTCCGTATGACGAATCGGTCGACACGCGACGTAGCTGTACGCCGACGCTCCCACCGTCTGGTTGTCTGTCCAATACCAAAGTGAAAAGTGACGCTAGTCACCATCCTCTTGAAGCGAGTGGTAACGCCCCACGCCGGGTCAGCCTCTTTCAGATACGCGCCACCAACTTAAGTAGTTATGTTTACGCTGTGTTCGCGATCGAATGCCTATCTTGCGTATCTCGTGATGTCCCGCTAATCGTACGAGTTCCAAAGCCGACGTTATAATATGTTCCGAGAAGGGAAATCGTCGTCGGATGCGATAACTCCACGCGTGTGTTTCGAGTTCGCGATAAATTGCGACTCAGCCGACGAATCGACTGCGGCTATTAAGATTCACTCGTTGTTGGCAACTTTTTTTCCTTCCTTCTAGTGCTGTGATACGATCTTAGCCAACGATCTGTGATTCAGGCGTCGGTGAATGGCGTTTCAATATCGAATACGATATCGAACGAGTGTACTATGTTTCGCGTGTTCAACGTAAAAATGCAGGAACATCGACTTCGCGTGACAAATTCGACGGTTATCCTTGTGTTCGAAAGTGAAGTTAACTGACGTGATCGTGTGTTTGTGTTGCGAGTGCGAGCTCGATTAATATGCATCAGCGGGAGGTAGATTCAGTGTGCCGGGGAAGATTGTTGTGAAAGAGAGAAAGGAACAGCTGGCGAAGTAAAGGTGCTAAAGAGCTGGTTACAAACAAGAAAATATTTTGCGCTGGACGTTCTCGAACATGAACTCCTACGCGCGTGTGTTATACCGTGAACAAATGGTACCAGTTTCTTTTGTACGCCTCTAACAGGAAACTTCTAAGTAGTTAAAGACACTTGATCGAAGAACACCTTCCTCCGAGTGCATCGATCTTTCGAATGAAGCTCTTCAGGAGCTTAAATGGCGACTATGGGAGTTATTGTATATATACCACGTAGGTAATTTTTTTTCTTCGGTTACATTAACACATGTTATCGCGTTTTATCGATGAATTTCTAACTTGAACCGAACGGCGAGCCGATGCAGCCTACAACAGTACCTCGTGCTTGTTTATTGACCCTGACTCGCGATCGAAAGTCCAGAAAAATATGAATGGCGGTCGAGATTTGCCGATTTGATTGCGACATAAAAGAAAGTAACATAACACTGTGGGTCCTCGGAATTCGTGCGTATAAGCTTACGCACATACGTGGACATGTCACGTGTTTGATATGCCATCGACCTACATGCAGTCCGCATTAACTTCATGACCAGCATCGAACCCATCGAACTCGAACTATCGCTGGTTTGAACCGTCACGAGGCATGAATTACGAGCTGTTCGAATAAGAATGATGTTACGTAATCGTTCGTTATTCGTTCGTAGATCCAATCAAGTAAATTCAAAAGTCCGATAGCTTATCATTGTAATGAAAAATGCTGCGTCATGACAATTCGACGATTCTCTACCGTACATTCGCTTACGTGCTCGTATTTCTCTTTTCTTTATTTCTTTGCCGTCTGTCACAATCGCTTGAACAGTTGTCGCATATATTTAAGAATATTAAGTGAGCATTGTATCGATGTTGCGAAGCGAACGGTACGATTAACAATCACGACAGGGTAATTTATTTATGCATTGCTTTTGTAAGAATCGCGTCGAGGATATTTCTTTCTTACTCAGTGTTAATGTTAAGTTATCACTTATATAACGTTTAAATAGCGAGATAAACTGAAATGCACTGTTGTTCATCCGTGACATGTATTATCACCGTTATACCGAGAAGAAAAAATGTTGCAATAAAGCATTGTATTTCCTTTCTCAAAATTAGTTGATAAGAATGAAACGTGATACCAGGTTTACACGGTTCTGTTGCAGTTGTATGCGCTGAATAATTCTAAGAAACGTGGTATCACTACACCAGTGCATCTTAATCTGCTTTCGAAGCAGTGCTTCTACGTGTATCACGAATCAATTTTAGAACTATGTGGAGTTCCGTTAGTACAATTCTTATGTTCTAATAAGAAGTAATAGGAATTAATAAGAGTACTGATATAATAATTTCTTATTGCTCGATATGTTTTCATCTCGATAAAACTATTCTGTACTTTATACATGTAAAATCGATAGAATTTTAAATTAACCTTATCTAATCTTTCAGATCAAACAGATTTGATATCAGACGTCTGAATGACTATATCACAGATAGAATTGTTCTTTTGTACAAGTATTTTTAAAACAGATTTGTGTTAACCGTTATAACTGATATAAATATCGTGATAGATTTAGGAAACGATTATAAATTATGGTTCAAGTATTATTAGAGAATTATAGGTGAAGTAATTATTATCTTTTTTATTCTTGTATGAACAATTGATGAATTCGAAACGTGGTTGATATTAATAGACATGGTTAATCAACGGTACGTCGATCCACGCAACCAATGGACCTTGAGCCTTCCTGTGTCTTACACTGCACATGTTTTCATTCTGTTTACTATGAACATTGTATACATATCGTACTTTCAAGTAAATATTTTGTAATACATTGTGAAATATTCAAACATGTAAAGTTTAATATTTATGGTATTTAATAAAAATAGAATAATTGCAGTAATACCGGTCGTAGTATTAGTAACTTACAATTAATACTAGCTGTGTTATTACCGATGTTAATAACTATTAAATGTAATTACTTGTTACTCAAACTGACACATTACTAATACAAACATCAGTGCTGCTAATCGGTAAATATGACTAATAGTTATTAATGTTAGTAATAAAATAGTGTAGTAATAAGATAGTATTAACAAAAATAAAATTAATATATTAATAACAATTGAATGTAATGTTACTAAAAATTACTTGTTATTATTGCCGATAACTGTCACTAACTAATTCCATCAGTAATAATAATAGCTATTAGCACGAAGACTATCATGACGGTCATCGGCGATCGATACTTCAAATTCCAAGTAATTGAGTAATCAAAATTTCAAAAACGGAAAAAATTTATAATAGTATATGTATTAAATGAATAATGTATCGTAGTAAATTTAAATATTAATTCATTGTATTTCGATGATCATTATTGTAATTTATTGTGTTATACGTCAATTTTTACTGCGACAGCTAATAATAATTAATAATTACAATTATTAACAATTAATTATATCATGACTGATACAATTTCAAGTATTATAAATGTATACCACTTGTGGCATCCTTAGTAAAATTAATAGCTATTAATTATTATTATCTGCAATATTACCAGTATTAATTACCAATATTAGTTACAATGTTGTTAATACTAGCTATAATATTACGCAAAAGTAATGTTAACAGTGACATTACTAATATGAAAACTGTTAATTATAGTTATCAATAATGAATACTTTGTAATTACTGTGTGACACTAATAACTATTAACAATAAGTACTTGCAACTAATACTAAAAACAACAGTACTAGTATTAAGCGTAGATAACAGCGTAAATAAATTGCAACAAAAACGTACACATAAGCGAATAAACTATTATTGTACGCAAAACTTACTGAAATAAATTACACTATTAAATATTTAAATTAATGCTTTGCTTTTATAAATAATTTCGTTGTTTAATCCAAACCATAGATGTAAAAATGTCTTTATTTTACTCTTAGAAAACATATTTTCATAGTCTCTGAATAAAGACATATTGTTACGGGTGAAGCTTAAGCATAACAATTACGTGTATAAAACCGGTTACTGAAAATGTCATGTTTGCAATGTGGACTTTTCGATTAAAAACAGAAACCACTCTCTTGTTTTACATAATATCCGTTGTTTAGTTAAAACATTAAATATTCTGCATGAGGAAAATATTTTACATGGAAACGAAAAATAGAAGTTTATATTACTTATTTTCGAGGAATAAACAACACAGTTTTATCTTGAACTTTGATATTCTTGTTATTAATCAATGTAGTTTTATTGAATAATTATAACACTCCTACCGTAGAAAAAAATACTTTCCTAGTATGAAAGTTCACTTTTAAATTAGTAATTCGTGGTAAATTATAAAAATTCATATATATTATAGCAGTCAAGGTTACATTTGTAATGCAGATGTATTTGTAGTAATGTTTTTTACATTTCTTTCGATTTCAAGATATATTTTTAGTTACTCGTAGCTTTGGGCATCACGACAATGGAAAATGAAATATGCGATTTCACCTAAACCTACAAAAATAGAATTCACCTTGAAACCTTTGAATATCTTTTGTACGCAAAAACGTTATTAACATGTTATAACCGCTTCGGTATCATATGAGTTTTGTAAATAAACTTTCCACATATTTATACAAAAGAATCTGCCTGTATTTTTAGGTTGCAGTAATTCAAAATTAATTCTTCTATATTTAATACTTTGTATACAGAACATGATTCACTGTACAAAAACTAAAAGATAAATGTATTTCTCGATGAAACCAATTTCATAAAATACTCAAATTTCACGTAAATCTTTTAGTAATATCATTTCTTTCATTTCAACTATAATTAATTCATTGTTATTCTTTTTTCATTTTGAAAGAGATATGTTTTAGACCTTTTACAAGTAATAAAATAATAAAAAATAACAATGAATACATATTTTGTACTTAAGAAATTTATTTCGAGAAAATGATAGAGTATTGAAACTTTGAAATATTTTAAGAAGGGACAACAAAAAATATTTTCAATAGTTTTAATTCAGAAATTTCATGTTTGTTTGACAAAATATTTGCATGTCGTATCATATTATTTTATGTACGATATTTGTGAAATAATGCAATAAAGTATTAAATACATCTAAGAAGAAATTATTCATAACAATTTTTGATGAAGATGCATCATATGAACCCAAATAATGAACTTTTAATATAACGCAAAAAATGAAACAGCCACATAACAATTATATATTTTTAAACAATAACAAAAGTTTTTTAAGGCATAAAATCGAGATAGGTCGGAAAAAGCCATTGCATAGTTAAAGATCCATAACAAAACCTGTTTACACTTTTCAGAGAAATTCGTATATGAAAGAATTAATATATGTTAATGGCTAGGTGCAAAAAAGAAACCAATGTCAATATTTATACATTTGAAGTGTTAACACATATATATTAAGAAATATTCATATAATTTCTGGCATAGAAGTTTCTGCAATTTTAAATGTTTCTTTTTTAAAATAAAAAAGGAGAATTAAAAATCTTGAATTATTGAGCAATTGATCGCTTCAGTATTTTCTGCAGAAAGTAGAGGTAAAAAATTATTACATTGGTAAATACAGAGGATATTTATTATAATCATTTCAACACAGAATATGAATGTCATCTTTTAGAATACGTAATTGTTTTAAAATTAAATGTTAATTTTAATTTATTTGTCCAAAAATATAGCATTTCTCGCCAAGTTATAAATATATAGGGCGGTATTATGGTACAGTCATAAAGCCTGATTCTATCTGAAAAAAATAAGTCGAAAATATAGAATAATATTTTTTCATTTGACATTTCATTTTCCAGAAAATCGACTTTAAAGATTTACTTGACACACGTATAAACATATCATAGGACATTTACGAAATTCAAAAATTTAGAAATTTGATAATTAGAGTATTTAGAAATTCGAAAGTATGGAAATTAGAAAATTAGGGAATTTGGGAAATTTGAGAATTTGAGAATTTTAGAAATTTTAGAAAAGAATTTAGAAATGTATAAATTTGAAAATTTGATGATTTAGAAATTAAAAAATTTGGAAGTATAAGGACTTGGAAATATGGGAGTTGCAGATTTCCACATTTGGCATTCTGAAAATTTTAAATTTTCAAAATTTTCAAATATAGAAATTTAAAAAATTTATGAATTGGAGAATTAGAGAATTTGTAATTTTAAGAACATGTTGCAAAGTTAAAAGTTTGCGATATATCTCTATTTTCATATGTATAGATCATCAAATTCCAAAGTCCCGAAACTGTAAAATCTCCAAAAATCGTTAAAAATAAACAAGTAATAAGGCTATTTCATCTTAGGTACCATATTTTTTCTTAAGGTAGCCTATTTGTTTGTAACTTTCTACGTATGAAGCAAGTTTATATAGTCGATTTTCTCTAAAATGAAATCTCGAATAAAAAGCTGTTATTTACACTCGATACAAGCAGGTCTATTTTTCTTTGTATTTTAAGACACTTGTAGATTTAAACAATTCTAGCCACACCTTTATACCTGACTATCTACCTAACTTACCTGCTTAATCTATCCACCTAACTAGTTTATCAAACGTAGCTATGCAGCTTATCTAACTACCTACCTACTCAACTACTTACCTAGCCTATCTATACAAGCCTGTATAACTAAGTACCTAGCCTACCTACATAACTACTTACCTAGCCTTCCTACATGACAACCTACTTAGCTCACCTATCTGCCTAACTGCATACCTAGCCTACCTACATAATTACCTACATAAGTACCTAATCTACCTACGCAACGTATCCTGTCAAATCTCATCTTATGTTAGACAATCAGTACACCCTGAATATATTGAACTAATTTTACTTAACATTTTCTAATCTGTCATTAAAATGTGTTTCAGGCATATACACCATGCGTATGTTAGATAATGGTAACAATAATGCTTCTGGTCCAACGGGAGCAGCGGCCTTGCCAGGAGTTCAGACAGGTGGTGGAACGACTCCATCGGCCACAGGCGTTACGACACTTCCTGGTGTAACAGATGAAAGGATGGATGCATCCAGCGATAGTGCTGTCAGTAGCATGGGTAGTGAACGTGTACCATCCCTTTCAGATGGTGAATGGATGGAAACTGGATCTAATTCCAGCCACACACAAGCCGATTCTCATTACACTATGGACTATGCTAGGTGATTCAACTGTTTTCTAAACATTAGTCCGTAACCGGTGACGTACCACTTTTATCGCGTAAGGCTGCGGTTGCGCTGGAAGCTTTTTCTAACAAATACGTCAGAATATCGAATAAACAAATTCCTATGAGAACGATAACGTTGTATATTTTAAACGCTTCTCCTAGTGCTAAAGAATTTAATCTCTAATGTAGGTATACCGAGGCATTTATTACGTATTTAAAGAATAACTTTGCGAACTTTAAAATTGCTTTCACAGCAAAGTATACAGTACACAGTAAAGTCAAGTTGAAGGAAAGAAAATAGAGATTTGTTTTATTTATTAGATATGTAAGGATTCTTTTTAGAGTTTTATGTATGGTCAAAATTGCTGTGTGGAATTGATTTCATCGCACAAGGATGGTTAACTTATTAATAGGGTAATTTTTTTACTAAAAGAAAGTCATTTTGTACATGTTAAAAAATGTATGTTTATCTTCTGAAAGAAGTTTAGAATGACAAATTAACTCGGCATGTTTGGTCAAGAACTTAAAAGGTGTCATTTCGAAAGATTCTATAAACAATAAAATTTATTTGTATTCCGCTGTTTAAGACGTTTCAGAATGTACAGTGTCTGTATAACATCGATGTGTATTCATTTATATCAGTGTCTTTGCAATTGCAGAAATGTTTACCGTTTTAATTACTTACTTTCATTGACTTTCAAACGAAGGAGGAACCGGTGTTTCAAAATTTGTATAATACTGCTTCGTACATATAAGATGGCCCCAATTATACTAATACATAAACAACTCATTGAAAATTCGAACAAAAATAGATAGCAATACAAAAAATGATAAAACTTGAAATTTTTATTATATTCAAATTCGTTACCAGTTACGGATTGATATTATTTCACCAAAATATGTACTAATTTGACAAATTTACTAATCATATATATTTCTAAAAATTAGCTAAAAATCTTTTGTAATTAACTTTCTATTATCCAAACTTATCTACTTTACAGTGTTTATCTATCTTATTTGAAAAAAAAAACATTCGCATCTTATGCAATTTATAGTATCTTATTTCTGTGTTGGGTTACTTCGATAAAACTGTAGTTTATGAAATGCATTACACTTTACACATTTTGTTCTTCTCCAAGTATCAAGAGCCTCTAGTTACTTATAATATACAATGGTCGCTTAATGATTACCATCGCCTTTAATAGTGAAAGAGTTGAATAAAGTATGGTGAATCGAAAAAGTATTACTACGTACTATTTTTTTACATTACATTACATTATTTAAAATTTTATTTAAAATTAAATAGCCTACTGCTTTAAATTTATTATACATTGCGTTATGTTATTTATTTTCACTTAAAAATAAAAAGATGTATTAAATAACTATAATTACTAAAATAAAACTTAGTTATCAATACTTCTTCGATCCGCTACTATTTGAACTTATCTTCACTTTCACTAATTTTACTGAAAGCAGATAGAACTTTTAAATGCTTTTAAATATACAATGCACACAAAAAGTAGATTCAAAATGTCTAAAACATAAAGATAAAAGTTGATTGTTTCGGTACTCACGTGATATTTCTGAAAATATCAATATTGTTTTGTTATTTTAAGATACAAACATATTTTCCTGTATTGAACCAAATAGCGATTACAGGTTACATCATTTATAATATGTTTTTTTGCTGTCGATCACCGGTGACCCCTCAGTGTTCGACACGTCATGCAACGTATTAATTTCCACTACGTTTCGTCAGGTGTTAAATTTAAAAAAATAGAAAAAGAGTTGATTACTCAACAACAATAATGAATTCTTAAGAAAATTATTCCACAAATTTGATATGCATCGTCGTTTAGTAAAACGTTGAATTTTGATCATAAGACATTTTTAGATATGTAGAATTACAGATTTCTTTTTTAGTATATAATTTTGAACATACGCATTAGAATAACAGAGTTTTCTTTGCATTACAGAAGTAATTTTTTAGTTTTACATTAAGTTAAATCAACAGCCTTGTAAGAGTGGTATGATAAACTAGACAAATCAATAAGTTTAATCATTTCTGTTAGACAGAGTATTATATGTATATGTGATTTTTTGTTTTTTCTGCTTTCAGCAAATATCGTATGTCATACGATTGCAGCTACTCCGTTTCCGGAAGAAACGCTGGTTCTCCAAGATGTCAAACAGAGCGTTCCATGCCTCCAGTTGCGCAGAAAAAACATCAAATGTTTGCAAAACGATACTTTCAGGAACAAGGAACTGGTTAGTACATTTAAAATAAAAAACTAATACGATGCTTTTCCTCTTTGCGATTAATTAAAGTTCGATGTATTAGTTACTCCAACATTGCAGAAACAATTTCGTAGATAATGCGTTTTAGTAAACGATATTAAATTAAAAAGTTTTCAAGGTCATTGTTAACATTTTTATATACAACCTTTCAGTTTTTTAATTCTCTAGTAGTAAATAATTGTCACATTGAATTGTAAAAAGTTTTAGAATATGTAAAAACAATATATTTATATTTTAATTTTACACTGTTTATAATAGGTTCACCTTTGGGAGCTACCGCACATCCGACCACTCCAATGAAATATGACTACGATTCGCATACAGTTGGTGCTGGTGCACCAGGAAATGCTTATTCTGGGCCAATCGAAGGTGCTGCTGGGCCACAACCGGAAATGAAATATAGCTGTAGCGTAGATTTCACCCGTCATCAATCAGGTAAGATCGATAGATTTCTTCATTCCCACATGTATGCTATTAAAATCCTTGATTTCCTATATAATATTTACAATATTTCATATCGATGAAATATTAGGTGAATGTTAAGTAACAACCATTTTCTACTTTCAGGACGTTCTGCTATAGAGCACGTTCATCATAATCACACGTATCATTTACCTGCGGAAAGTTCCGGATCTCTTCAACGCCCCGTCTCCCGCGATAAAAAAGGTAAGTTTCGTCATCGTATTTAGTCGTCTTACAAATTGCCGTGATCTTAGATTTTTGAAATATTCTTTTCCTGTTTCAGTGCGTAAAAGTGAGGGTGAGGAACATTTAACTAGGGACGAGAAAAGAGCTAGGGCGTTGAATGTGCCCATTCCAGTAAACGATATTATTAATCTTCCTATGGACGAATTTAATGAACGTCTTAGCAAATACGATCTCAGTGAAGCTCAATTGTCTCTGATACGTGACATCAGAAGACGAGGCAAGAATAAAGTAGCCGCTCAAAATTGCCGTAAGCGTAAACTAGATCAAATTATAAGCCTCGCCGATGAAGTAAAAGAGATGAGGGACCGCAAAATGAGACTCATCCGTGAACGAGAGTTTATGCTAATTGAGAGGCAACGCGTTAAAGATAAATTTAGTCAACTTTATCGTCATGTGTTTCAAGTAAGTGCATAACTACTAATCCTCATTCATTACAGTATAATTCGCCTTAACCTTTTCGCTACTGTGAACAACTGTCTTCTTGCGTGCAATAATTTAATATGGATATTAAAGTCTGTTTAGTTTAAAGTTTTGTAGAACTGTTACCATAATCCAGGAAAGAATCAGTCTGAAAATTTCTTAAACACACAATATGTATACATATATAATTGTGTATGTAGATACAATTTAATTTATAAGCATAGGGAAACAATTTCATAAGAAACAACTATAGCGAAAGGGTTAGGAGAAAAACCTGTCGTTATTTACTTCAAATACGTAAGGTGAATTAATAATGATATTATTTAATCTTTAGTCTCTACGAGATCCCGATGGCAACCAATACCATCCATACGAATACAGTTTGCAACAATCTGCTGATGGAAATGTATTGTTAGTGCCAAGGAATCAAACAAATCCTCATCACCCACGTTCCACGACAATGGAACCAAAAACGAAACCTGATCCTGAACACAAGGAATGAAGCTATCATAAGCTAACGTTTTATAAAACGTTTGATTAGAAAATTTTGCTCGATATGGTGATCGCAGTTAAAAGTCTCTTGAGGATGTATGCGGTGCTACGAAGAAAACACTCTTACAATTTTAAGTACAATAAAATAAATAAAAAATTCGTCACGAAAAAAATACTTGTTGCTAATATTTGGTATATTCTGCATCATGTTTGAATAAACAACGAAGTTTTTCAGATATTTCAGAGATTCGCATTGATGTATGGTTTCTTTGAGATCGAAGGATAATCACCAAACATAGAGATACTGATTGTACATATAGTAATATTGCATAAAGAAATCAAAGCACTACACAAATAGAAAAAAGTGAACAACACTCTGAAAATCTGTAATATTTAAATTAAATGGTTTTATTTATTACTTTAAACAATGATGTAAACATGAATATACATTAATGTTTTCTAAAAAAGAAAATAGTACTACAAAAAAATACCTTTGAAATATCATTTTATTCTATTAAAACTGAGAAGAACAGTTACGATGATGACAGTCCTGATTTTCTTTTGTTTTGTTGTTCTCTTTCATTTGGCAAATATCTATTATAATTTTTAATTTCCCAAAACATGCATGTATAAAAGTACATTGTTTAGGCGCCATAATTACATTACAAACTGTTATGTATATAACGATTGAACATGTTTATTCCTTTAAGACAAATTTTAATACACCTCGGTTCAGTTACTTCATCTATGAGTATATTATACATGATTTAATTGATATGTAAGTGACATAGATGTTAAGTGTTTACGATCGTATTGAAGTGTGATTAATTAAACAATTTTAATCAACTAAATGATGTTACTTACAAAATTGATAAACTTGCCAAACATCATATTCTATTGAATAAAAGTGCAAAAAGCACTGTCGTGAGTGTGTTATATACAACTCGACGTAAATGAGGTAAAAAATAATGTAATAACGCCAGTAAAACAAATAATTTTATTGCTGTTACTTTATTTAAAAATATTCTTGCAGCTTTAAATTGTTTGTAATTTGATGACAAAACTGTCAATAAGGTGTAATGCAAAATTAAGTCTGCATTCAAATTTAAAATTAAACGAAAGGAACAATTGAAACGATAAAAGGCAAATGTCAGAAACCTTGAATATTATAAATAGTTCAATGAACTACTTAATATACTGTACAAAAACTATTCCAAAAATATTACATTTCAGTCCATACAAGTAAATATATTAACAATCAACTGTAATATACAATGGTGAAAATATAGAGTAAATAATGTGACTGTGTGCATACTTTTAACGCGATGTGTTGTGTACTGTTACAATATTAATAATAGTATTGACTAAAATACGAACAAACGTAATAAATACACATATTTTTATAAAATAAGAAACGAGTAAAGTTCAGGTATGTCACATTTGCCTTTACATGTATATATTAATGTAGGTAGAATAATTTTCTATAAATATTATATATATAAATAAATATATATAGAACATATGTATGTATGTTCACGCATATATGTATATATGCGTATATACATACACGTTATCATGATAAAAATAATTGAAAAGGATATGCTGTTTATGCCGACAATTTATAACAGTCAACTCTTTATTAATATTTACATACACAATTGTATTTATACTATTGGGTGTAGGCTGCCTTTACATACTGTACTTAGCGAGCGGAGACCACGTTGTTAAGAACTATCGTAAAAACAAATAATTTATAATTACTCTGTTCGTGGACTGTACAAACGAACCAGATTTATATGAACCTTCGATTTTATCTGATCATATTTTAAGACCTTTCATTGTCATTAAATTTCTATATTGTATAAATAAAGCTGAATAAACCTTTGGGGAAAGTACTGTATATACTTTGGTATCGTACATGCATAATACTTATTCTATCCTTACATTGTTTCAGACAAACGAAAAAGCAATGCTACTAAAGTGTAGTATTGTAGTAACATCTATGCGATCAAGTATGAACAAGTATTTTGATTGTAAAATTTTCTAATTGTAGTAAAGTATCGAAATTAACACCAAATGAAAAATTTTAAACGTTGCAACATTAAGAACACAGCTTTCCAAAATATATAATGTTAAAATTTTCTTAACGAATGCTGTTTCATTCCTAATTCCAGAATGCATTTTACTTTCGTTATTATTTCATTATATTTTATTCATATCTTGTTTTATTTTTATGCTACATTACACACTTCGATATTAACTAAATCAAGCTATTTTTTTAAATGATTCTATATCCATTTATTAAACTATTCAGCAAATCAATGAAACAGTTTTTTTCACCATATTAGTTATGAATAAATTAAATATTCTTGCACAAAGTTAATCTTTGAATGGCGCTAATCTTTGAAATAAACGAATGTTATTTAACAGTATATATTCCTGGAAATGTTAAATTTAAATATGTATATACATATATGTAGATCTTTGTATCCACAATATGTTATAAAACAGTATATATTAATAAATTTTTATAAAACGAATCAGACAGACATTTTGTACTCCTATGTCCAAATATGTATAAAAACGCAAGGTGTGAATATATATAATCAGTTTTTTTAGAAACTTGTACTAACATATTCAAGAAAGAATGAAGAAAAAAATTTTGTCTTCATTGAGTTAATAATTTATTAAAAAGTAATAGTAATATAATAGTAATAGCAAAAACACAAAATGACAGTGGCTACTTTCCTTATATAATATCACAGTGGAATAGATTAGTAATTTACATTAATTCAAAATGTTCATTATTATTATTATAAGAAAACAAATATGCTACAAATTCTTTGCATCAGCCTCTAACACAAATGTTCAATAAATTATTTTTTTACAGTATTCCAAAAGTACAATGTATACTTTTTTCAGTAGATGCTACTTTTGTACTCAAATAGAAGGTGACATTTTAATGGTGAACTAACAACCTAATAAGTATTTAAGAATGTTTATGTGATATTTTTAGTTTACTTTTCTTACAGAATATGCTAGTAAAAGTTGTACAAGAAAAATTTGCTATTAGACAAATCAAATTTTATACAAAATTGCTAATATATTGTATTTAAATCGCAATACTAATCAGTAATTAGTAATTAACTTATATTGTACAATTAATTATTATATAAACTTCACATTAATATCATATTTAAATGTCTGCATCTTGATAATAATACTATAATTCAATAAAAATGTAAAAGTTTTAAAATTGTAATATTCGTGAAATATATAACATAGTACGTAATTAAAACATATACTTATTAAAAATTGATATATATTCACAGTTTATGCTTTTAATATCCAAATATATATAATTTAATTTACTTCCTCTACAATTTCATGAAAATTTATAATATATAAAATCTATTTAAGTAATATTTGTCATAATAAAATACTAAAATATCTGTAAATGTAAGATAATTTGAATTAACTATCTTTTTTCAAATAATTAAAATACATTGGAAACTATACATAGTTTGATTTGTATTATGTTTAAAGGTATCTATTATTATTAATTATTTCCTGCTTTGCAAGAACCATTTATTAAATAATTCTAAAAATATTTATAATTTTAGGATTAATAATTTTACAAAATCATACTACACTTACGGAAGCGATGAAAAATAAAATTACGTTAAAAAATCTGTTTCCTAAATTTTAAAAACCAAATTTCAGTGGTCCAGTATGTCATTGTATAATTGCATGAACAGTATTAAAAAAAAAATCATACAATCATATTGCTTTTTCACCTCAAAATCTTTGAATTTCAAAATAATTATGTACATGTTCTATTTGTATTCTGTATATTGATACGATAGCTATTCTTGTCTCCTTTGTAGAAGGAAATGCAGAAAAGGCATATGAAATTTTGTCCGAAGTTTCACAGTTTAACCGCATGAGGCCCTCAAGATTAATCTGGACAGAGGTCGTAAAATTATGTGAAGGTTTTAAGTTGCAAATTCAATAATAAATTAGAAAGATGTTTACAATTGATAAAGAGGTTTAGTAATTCAATAAAAATTCATTTAAATCTCTAAAATATTTATTAAATTTCAGTTGATAAGAAATTATAAAATTGTATGAAACATATACTTCTTCAGTGGATTAAACCATAGTTTATTACCATTTGCAATTCAATGTTTTTTACGTCACGATAAAATCTTAATTGTTATATTGCAGTTGCTAAGAAACTCACTGTTTATCAATGGCACCGGAACCGTGGTTAAGTCTCATTCAAAATGCTAAGAAAACCGCAATTATTCAAAACGGTAATATTATTGAAAAGTTTATTAATATTTGATTTATAAAGTTCATGTTATTTTTTCTTTTTAGATCAGTATTTTATTTTAATTATAATTTTACATTAAATACTCTAGAAAGTGCACCTTTAACCTCTAAAATGTTTAATCAATAAATTGCTGTCACTTGAAACTTACTTTGTCCTTATTATAGCAAAAATGTTCTATATTAAAATGTAAGTTTTATCAAACTATTAATATTAATATATACGTTAATTGGAAAATACTTAATTTTTATATTTTGTTAATAAGTAAATATTATTATTTTGTTTTATATGCTTTTAGAGTTTTCAGAATTTGATTTCAGTACTCGGTGTTTTACAATTTTTGATGAATGTTTTATAGGAAAGAGAAAGATTCATTTCCTGATGGAAGATGGCAGGGAAATGGTAGAAGAATACCATTTAGAAACAAATGTTTTGGTACGAAGAGCATGGAAAGAAAAAGGTAATCTTGGTCAAAGTAAAGGTTGGAATGTAGAAATTGGAGATCCTGAGCCTAAGCAAGATAACATTGAAGTCTGTGGAATTCAAGAAAGTTTAAGTGCTGTATGTATAGTTTATTTTATATATTGCAAAACTATATTTACAAATATAACCAAAACCGAAACATTTGTTAAATAACCTTAATTATTATATTACATTTCTATAGCCATTTATTACCAGAAGGATTACAAAAACAGCACTTGAGTGGCGTATAAGAAATTTATCATATCCTCAGAATATATATTCAATCACTGCTGAGGATGATGGAACAATAACTGTTCGTACAAGTAACAAAAAATATTTCAAAAAACTGAGAGTTCCAGATTTAGAACGTGTTGGATTAAAACCTGAGCAAGAAAGAATATCTTTTACTCATCAACATAACACATTAATCATTACGGTATGAAAATGACTTAATATCTTTTAATCAGTTCCTTGTAAATCTGATGTTCACTTTTTTATAGTATAAAAAACCGCCTGTACTTTTGGAATTGGAGAAAAAAGTGCTGAATGAAATACTGCAATTGAAGGCAACAAAAGAGGGTGACATACAGTGTCCTACGAGCTAATAAAAACCTTAACTGTTAAAAACATTTTGTTTCTCGTTTTTCCCACAGTCATATTTATTAAATGATATTTGTACGCATAGGAAATGAAGAATCCAAACATTCAGTTGCTAGTTAAATATTGTTAAGTGTATGTTGATCCATTCATTAGGTATGAAATATGTTAAAATATTTTTAAATTATATAAATCATATACACATTATGATGAAAACGTTTCAGGAGTAAGCATTTTATTTATTTTGATTCATATTTTATACGAAATGTATGAAATAACTAACGTGGTTATGAGTCCATCTATTAACATGACGTTGCGCGCGAAAATCGAGCGATCGATTAATCGTTCTGCGTCGCGACAGCCAATGATTGCATCTGTCTGCTGCGTATGCATGCTGTGGTAGTGGAATTGCGTTTTTGTGTTATGCTTTCAATTTCTCATAAAAATACCTAAAGAAGTGACGAATATGCCGAAGTCGATACCTGAAAAGTAACTATTATTTATTTTCTATTTTACGTAATGCCGTTGAATTTGTTAGAAAATTAGAAACAACTTGTTTGTTGGACTTAAACAGAGGTCACATTGTAAAGAGGTTATGTTATGCCGACTTTTCATCGTGTTTTTAATCTTTAATTGTTAAGCTAGGATTGCAATTAATGTTTATTTAATTATAAATTACAGTGTTATTATAAAAATTGATGATTATGTGCTACATAATTACAGTTCACAATAAAAAATTTTGATATTTCTGAATGTATTTCTTGTCGCGGTTTATGTGGAAGCTAATTTATCGGTCGAGAAACGTGCCCTTTATCATTGTCAAAATTTTTAATAGAGGGTGCTTTTTCGTTTATATAAATAATAATTGTCATGTGAAATAAATTAAAATATATTTGTTGATAAATTTGTATTTTTTTCTATTTTTTCCGAAACGTAAATTTTCTTGAAACGATACTGTTATTAAATATAAAAAGTTTCAATTGTTCATAATTTTCCCAGGCAGTAATATCGGGTAAATAGTCACATGGCGGTACTTGGATTTTTTTATCAATATCACTTGTTGCATGTACCCGTACAAATATTGTATATATGTTACTTAATCCACAATATATCTATGTATATGCAGGCATATTCTTGTTTTGTATCATTTCCGATATTTTTGTTAAGTTAAAATATTTTCTTTTTTGTTCTGTATTACAGGTGGTTGGAATATAAACCGTATGGTTCAGTAATAAAGGGTACAAAAATTTTGCCGTTCAAGGTACCTCTGAAGGAGGTAAGTACTGTTATAACTAAATAAATAGATTTTTGAAACAAATATATTTTCAAAAACTTTCCCATGCATTAACTGTAGGCATATGAATTTTACAGTAATTATTTCGTACCATTTAATCAAAATGTACTAAACTATATATTATTTTAGTCGTGTCTTTCAGTTAAATATAATGTATCTAACCTAAAAATAATGTGTTCTGTATTTCGAAATATATATACACGTGTATTAATGTATACGAATTTTCGAGTAATATAATATATTAAGGACAAGATTCTAATGAATTATTTATATTATATAATCGTTTCATTATAAATACATATACATATATACCATGAATCGTAATGTCGCAGCCAATAACTATTGGCGGGAAACACGTGCCTCGTGGCCTACGGCGCACCAGCATACAATAAAATTGTAGTGAAACCCAAAATGTTGAACAAAGTAATTTGACAAATATGTAAATTACTGGCACCCTAACTTGACATGCGTTGTCAAAGTCAGTCTTCCGATTATCGTTTTGTCAAAACTTATTTGGTAGAGCTTTATATTTTGTGAGGCATATAACGTAGTAATTATTTACTTTGAGATGTATCTGACTGATTTCGATGACCTCGAAATATATTGTCAAGGATATCTGTCCAATTGTTCCGTTTATATACATTCATAGTTTAGCCTTAATCTCAAAAATATGTGCAAAAATATTTTTGATATAGTAATTCATCAATTTTGATGGCCTTAAAATATGTTGTCAAGATTAAAATTTTGAATATTTTTACTTTCTTATGTAATCATCTTTCGACCTTAGTTCCTAAGCACATGTCAAAAACTACGGTTAAACTTACAGTATACAATACTACACACAACATAACATATTTTGCTACTGTATATTCACGGTACCATTGTTTTTTTTATTACCGCTAATATACTCAGGTATACTATATATAAACATGTCAATGTTCGAATTTTATCATGTCATCCATGGTTTTGTTACATTATAGTCGATGTCACATTGAGATATAGTATTTATAGTGGAGATATTTAAAAGAATAAACAATTCGATATATGGTACTAGAACATGACGATCAAAGCGCAAATTTAATTAAACTTTTTTGCGATTATCTCGGAAACTAAGAGTAAACGATGACTATATGTAGAAATAAAAATGACACAAAATGTTTTCTTTCTAATATTTCAAGGTCATTGGAATCGGTTAGGTCTGCCTTGTCCTACAATTACCACTTATTGAAGACATATGTGCGGCTGGAAATACTTTCACTCGTCCATTAAAAATTTTTTGTTTGCGCTAAAACGGAAACAATGTTTATTTGCAAATCGCGTATCTACAATTATCACTCTCGTACGTATGACTCCTGTCCTCAGAGTTGCGTTACCGTTCTTTTTCTTCTTTCCCCCATAGTAAATCAAAGAGCCTCTTCGCGGGGGTCGTGGCTGGTTCGAAGTCGAGATAAGATCGCATCGAATTCCAGAAATAGAAGGTACAATGTCGGTATCCGTACGCTTCGGTGCGTCCTGTACGAGTTAGGTATGCGCATACACGTTGTGGGATATATGGCACGGGCCACCGTGAAATCGATACGGGCCAGTAGTATGAAATCAATTTTTCTATGTGTGTATTTTAAAGTCAATCGACTCAGCAGTCGATGATATGTTTTTGAGAGATTTGACGGAATAGTCAATAACACATGTAACGGTGTTCTCATGCTACGAATAATAGACGTGACATTCGTCAAGTAGTTGCATTGTAAAGGTAAAGGTGCTGTTATCGATAACGTTATGAATAATATCGAAATGTTTCCTATCGATTTTTATCAGTATCGACATCGATGTTGTCAAATATTTTCTGCATATATTCTAGTCTTCAAATCTCAGTATCGCATGACTTATAACTGCCGGTGATTTAGGTCGATTTTTCTTTTCACATATTCAATTAACCAGTTAACTATGACGATCTTTTTGCAATGTGCGCACCAGTGTGTGTCGCGATAATCAAGCTATGACGAATTAGCTCTCAA
This sequence comes from Megachile rotundata, assembly GCF_050947335.1. Taxonomy (NCBI): domain Eukaryota; kingdom Metazoa; phylum Arthropoda; class Insecta; order Hymenoptera; family Megachilidae; genus Megachile; species Megachile rotundata. The sequence goes on along the minus strand of NC_134991.1, from coordinate 4,168,422 downwards.
AGATTCATGAATCCATCTCAAATCATTTACATTTTTTATTTGTTTATTTCATTTCGTGTTGACCTCTAAACATTTAAAACATATTATAATATACGAATATAATTTAATTTTCGCTAAAATTACAATTTAAATATCAAATTGTAACAAAATTTTACACATGACGGATATAGTCGTCATGACACAAAATTCAGCCACATCTCCATGACGGATATAGTCGTCAAACACACTTAACTCATTAAACGACGAAGAATAAAAATTATAAGTAAAAAAATAATAACAAAGAACAAAATATGATGTTCGGTCTTTTTTTAATAGAATTGTATAATATTATGGTGAAAGCATAATTAATAACTCTGTTTATATACTTTTAAGAATCGTTTATAAGTTAGAAAAATGTTGATTACAGTTTTTAATATTATCATTGTATTTTGTACACTTTCAACTTTTACCACGTTACGTACATTTTCGTCACGTACACTACAGTATAACTGAACGCGCTATTCATCGGTTAGTATCAAAATGTTATTGACAATTTAATATATCAAAGATTAAAATGTTAGCTTGAATTGTGTTAATTGAGGTAAGTATGTACTGGAAGTAAGCGAAATTTTATTATTAATATTTATTTATTCCTATTTGTTGAAATGAGTTGCAGTAATCTTATTATTATAACCGACGTGTGTGGTTAGGTTGAAAGTTCAGACAAGAATAGGTTGATTTACATGATAAAATTATGTACTATCCTTGAGGAGCTCCGAACAATATTATCGATATATCGTTAATTGTGAATGAAATACTGATTATTTATCAATAATTTTTACTACATGATAAACAAATCAAAGTATAATTATGTATTTCTAATAATGGTATAAATATAAAAGTAATGGGACAAAATAAAATGCTATAATGGTATTGTGTAGTTTAGTTATTATATGACAAAACTTTTATCGTAACTAAATTAAATTGAATTGAAATTGAGTGGAACGTTCTCTTGGTCCCTTCAAGTGAAGTTTTTTGGTTCTATGAAACCATAAATTCACTATGAATTAAGGGCTATCACTATTTCTCAAATTAATGAAATAAATTTTCACCATTTCTAATTTACAAACTACCATATTTTTAAAGCTATGAAATTTCAAATTTAATAACTTTCATAGTTGTAGGTTTATATACTTAGACATTTGGAGACATTCAGTTTTTTAAATTTACGTATTTAGATATTTGGAAATTTTCAAATTTTTAAATTTAGGTATTTAGACGTTTGGAAGCTTCACATTTTGACGTTATCTACTTAGATATTTGAATTTTTTAGATTTCGGTATTTAGACATTTGGATACTTTCAAACTTTTTGATTTAGGTATTTAGAAATTAAACAAATTTCTAATTCAGAAATTAAAAAATTTAGAAATCTTTTATTATGCAAATTATAATTGGTATTAAACTTCATATTCGATCGTGTTGCGAATGTAATACTGATTTATTACATTTGAAGTATAATATGCATCACGACTATCGCATGGCACGATATTATAAGTCAGAGGGTTAATGTTCCTCCATAATAGGATGGCGCTAAAAATTCAATGTTTAAAATATTGCTTGAGCATTTTAACGTTTTGTTCTGAGAAACGGATATTGTTGAAATTTTATTATATTTCATATTATTTTATTCTAAAAGCCACTTACTAAAATTTTGAGTGACTAATCCAGAGCCAGGTTCTCAATAAATTTAAGAACCAAATAATCAATAAGTTATACATGTCGCAGGCAGATGATAGAAATAAAGATTTGATCAAATCTCTAAAGTATATGATCAATTGACGGAGGATGTTAAAATAACAACTCTGTGGGGTGATTTCCCTAAAGAAAGTAAGTGATTTGATCAAATCTCTTAACTGTATGCGCGGATTTTCATTATTGTCTTCTATATTTCGAGTTTTATCAAGTACAACAAAAAAATGAGTTCAGATGTAGAAAAAACAAATTCTGACAAAATTTGTATTTGAAAAATAGTTATTTAACATTTTTCGTGAATTGATCGTATACCTTACATTTGATTGAGTCCCTATTTTTATCATTTTCTTGTGACAAGGAATGAAGAATTACATTAAGTATGAAATTTGAACCCGACTCATGGTACAATTCAAATGAGATGAATTTAACTCAAAGAAAGTTATTTTGCACATTTTATAATAATTTGAAGTTTACTTTCAATTGTAGTTTACGTAGTCAAGATTCGTTGAAAGTATAACACAACATAATATTTTAACCCTTTGCATTCGAGGGTTCCAGAGCAAAGCCATTTAAAATTTGTCTTCAAACTTGAGGACTCTACAATGGAGACAATGCAAATAATTTTCAGTTCATAACATAAGGACAAATGGATTTGAGAATTATAACTTTTCTTTTAATGCGCATATGATTTACTTATGAGTCAATATGATTTTTCTATTGAAAATGCTTCGAGTTGTTGGTAAAATGAATGAATAAAAACTTCGAGTAAAGGATTAACTTTATTTGTTTCAGTAGCAGTGAATAGTTAGTTCCGATTGACGCATCTGATAAATCCCATATTAAGCGATTATAAATTGGTTTTTCAATTCACTTTATATCAATATTCAAATGTTAAATAACCATATCTTGAAATTATAACATTTCAAAAAGAAAATTGCATACACTCTTTTAAAGAACACAAAATTGAATGTATGGTAGCTACCCCTCAAAATATAAAAAAAAATATTACTTACTCCATAAGGGTGATCATATTGACAGGGAAAAATTCCCAAAAAACTTTTTTATCAAACAAGCATCACTACTGTGTAGAATGAACGAAAGAGGCTTGTTTGTCCATGGTTGATGGTAACGGTAAGGTGGGAAAGGCATCTCTGTGAGATCTCGTATCGGTTTGGGCCAAATTGCTGTATTGTTACATGTCCTGACTCCAGTGTATAAACAAGCTTGATGTATGCACACACTTTCGTCCGAAACACGTTGGCAGTGCTTTTTGGATTGTGAATAGTCCGGTCGATTGTTTGCCTAGTAGCTGAACAAAGTCCGATGGTTCCATACCGACTGCTGCTGTGTGATGTATCGCGCTCATGCTGTGATATAGCGGCATTCTCTGAAGTTTTTTTTATTTCATAGCACATGTCTATGATATCATTCTATTACTAATTTTTAAATTCTATTTCCGTTACGTTTTAGTTGTTATCGCATTTGAATTTTGAAACTTGTGCTGCTTATTTTTTAAAGCGAGAGAAGGTCGTTTTTCGTTCATGCGAGATGTTTAAGGATTTGCGTTTGAGGAGATTTAAAAATATCGGTAAGGTGTTATGTATTTTGTAATTTTAGATAATGTTGATTTATTAGTCGTGAATGTTTATCGTGATGATGTAGAAAATGAAGATTTTGTTATACCCCCATAAATTTGTTTCACTGTCAAAAGTAATTAATTGATTTTGAACAGTTCATTACCAACAACCAGTCAAAATGACTAGTTTCAGGTTTCACATTTTTTATTACAAAATTCTGTTGCCGTGATTTTGTCGAAGTATTTTATCATGTTATTGAGATGAAGAATAGTTGTATATTTTAATTGATGCTTCAGTATTTGCTTATTTATTTTTCTTCTCTTCTCGCTATGATTATATAATAACGTAATTGGCAGTAGTACTCTTTGAACAACTTACTTGTTTCGTAATATTACCCTATCCTTTGAAGTGAAAATCATCGATCATGACCTTTCCTTTTTCTGAAAGTTCTTTTTCACAAAGCATTTCACTTTCTTATCTTTACAAAATCTTGCGAATGTATGCCGGAAGAAATCATGGTAACACAATGAATTTGTTTACTCATGAATCTTCACTGCCGCGAACATAACAAGAATATACATACGTGATTGTATTATGTATTTACGAAACGTCTGGAGATGTAACCTAGCTTAACATGTACATTAATACATAAATTTTTTTTAAAACAATTTATTCTTTACACACATCAAATGTAAAGAATACTATCAATAATTTCTTACAAAAAATTCAGATTATTGAAATGAGGGTTGGTATACTTACGCAACGCCCTGTATATGATACTAACGATCGGTGATAGACAACTACTCACACTGGGGATTGACACAAGGTATCAATAGCTGGTAGATTTTCATGTGAAAATTGGTGCCGTTAATTCCGTGCGCCGCTGGAGGCGAGCAGGGAGAGTTGTACCGCTATTCTCGTTTGTTTCCAGTCGTTTAATTTCCGCCTAACTCTTAGCAAACCGGTTTTTCTCATCTACCGTCGTCCTCTTTTGTACAACGGACAGTTGCAAATAAGTTCGGAACCTTTTCGGCCGGATTGGCCGCCGCTATGCATATATGCGTATATGCATACGCAAAATAAGGAGAGGAGAGGGTGGCACGGCTAATTGATTCTGGCGTCGCCGGGTATTACATAAAACAAGTCGAAGCGATGCTCAGGAATTGGACTTGGGTTGATTGGGCCGGTTACGCCGGCCACGGGGGGCCACTCGTTAAATAGGGCCCACAAATGCCCGCACCTTTTGCCCCTACTCGGTGTGTCCGTTGCTCGTGCTCGTGCCTCGAGAGTAACACCACGAACCGCTTCTTCATCTTCTATAAGAACGTGTAACAAATATCGATTCACACGAAATGTGATACCGTCTTCGCCGACACGCTGTACACTTTCTACCTTTCTTTTCTGTTCTTTTCTTTCTTTTTATTGGGACACAGACCCCGATGAATTTAAGACGATACCCGTATAGTCACATATACATTGTAAAAGATGCGCTTTAAAGTCGATTTTAATTTTGGATTGAATTTCGTAACGTGCTTGTAATTTGGTACGGAATTCACGGTGGAGCGATACCGCGAACATTTTAGACGCTTGTAGATTATCCTCCGAGCGATTCGGTCTTAGCTTTTAATTTAGTATAGTATTTATCATGTTTTCGACAACATAGTTGTTTTATTCCCTCGACAGTAGTAATTTATTGGTCTATTTGGCTGAGATACTTCTTTAGTTCTGTTCTCCCTGTTGTGCACCTTCTATAAAGTTATTAGATGTGGAAATTAGTTCAGTATCACTATGTTTAGTTATCTTTAAATTATATTTTAAGTGTAAATTTTTTGCTGTTGTGTAACGTGTTAAAGATGGATATATATTAATTTAGTTAAAATGATAGTACATGTGTATTATTTTTAATTTCTGTAAGAGAAGTTTGAATTTTGTGTGTATTAAGTGATGTAGAGGAACAAGGAATCTGGTATTAAATTAAACTTTCATTTAGAGTATATTTACAGTATTTAGTATTATATTATTACTATATTTAGAGTACAGAAATGAATATGAATAAATATAAATGAATGAGATAGGTAGAATAAACAGAAAAATATCGAAGACGAAATTATAGCAGTCTTACAAAATATGTTTATGTACTTAATCTAAAAAGAGAATATAAATCAATGAGTATTACCGAATGTGATTATGTCTTTTTTTAGTATGTTTTTTTTTACAAATTACTCAACGGCCACATTCATTGCCCAGACATCTTTGGAAGGATTATTTTTGTGTATCGATGAGGTTAATCAGTATATTCTACCCACCAATTTATACATTAAGATACGACCATACTGATGATGTCACCGGATTATCAAAGTTTGCTAATATATTTGCGGAAGAAATACCTTTTTTCGTTACTTTCTGGAGTCCTGCAAAAATAGTATACACAATATTTTTTATAATGGATAATGTAAATGCACTTATACTTCTGAGTCTGTAACTATATCTTTTGCATATAATACATTTAAATAATTATTAATTTACAGAAGGTGTAAATAAATAAGTGTTACATATTTTGAAAATACGATAAATGCAGCTACGTTTATTTTTAATTACTTCAATCAATTATAATAATGATTTTAACAGCTATTAGGATTTATTTTGCGATAACTTGTTCTATTTTATTCTAACGATTTTTAGTAATGGTTAAATATTGTCCAACTGTTTTCTATTTACATAAAATGCTAGCACAAATTTTTTTGATACAATTTTATAATATTTATTTACAATATAATATATACATTTTAGAAACGTGTAAGCTATTGCATAATTGATATGTATATTATTGCTAAATATATTTTAATAATTTTTGCTTGAAAAGCGGGTTAAAAAATGAATCTATTTGTAGTATAATTTAAATGTAATTTAAATATCATTTTTTAGTCATTTTTGCTTGAATGAATAGTCGGTTTTTCATTTTATTTAATTTCAGCTTAAAGATCAAATCATGTAGAATTTCGTGGTTGAGTTTCTTTTTGTCATTCACTATTTATTGAATAACTAAAGATTATTAGTGTACTCGTTATTTTGTAAATCGTGTATATTGTTCTTTGCATTGTTTTTCTAGATTTTGTTTTTCCCAACTAAAGATGCTGTTCATTTAAAGCAAAATGTGCAGCGAAATATATTTGAATTCAGTAGAAGAACAAATAATAAATAGACTCACTGTTTCCAATGATTAGCAACTGGAAATGACGAAAATCTGTTATACAAGAATGCACCTTTTGCAATAACCTGTACAGTTCTAAGGTATAAATATTGCATATTGCGAAATTTCGCAAAAAATCTTATCTCAACATTTTACAAATACATGAGTCAATTTGACAACATTTCACAATTAAACAATTCGTCACAGTAGAATAGAACAATTTTTCACAAAATACATCAGATGGTCATAAATTAGATGGCTATCAATCGTTATCAAAGTCGGTGATTAAAGTAATTATAAATAAAAATAGTTGCATTTCTTGTAATTTCAAATTATACTTACATTAATACTTACATATTTCGTGAAGACGTAAAAGAATAGAAAAATTATGGATAATTTGTACGACGGTTTAAAAATTATAATGTATCTAACGATTTTCAATTAATTCTCAAAAGAGTTCATTTAACTTGTTTCCCGTTGCGTCAATTTTAAAAATTGCTACTTATGTGTCATATTGGATACAAAATTAAGGGTGATGGGTTATTGGAAATCGATCGTTACCTATTGCGTGACTACATAACAAACATTAAATGCATTTTTCTCGGAATGATGTTTTTCAAATGGAGTGCACATTCTTCTCAGAAACTGCGGGGCGGATCGACTGAAATTTTGCATACATGCAAGGTGATATTTCAAGCTATCATTCGACCTAAAAGCTTTTTCATATCTTCGACATTATTATTTTCCTCGAGCACAAAAAATACTAATTTTAAGGTAAAATCAGTCTCTTTTTTACAATGCAGCTTTTTATTAGACGTTTGTTCATATTATTTAATGTATATAGATAATTTGTGATTACGAATAAGATTAAGCACACTATGGCTTTTCCTTTACAAAATTTTTGTTAACGATTCTTTTTGAAATAAAAAACATTTTTGTATTACAAAGAGAAGATTAATGATCTACATAATTATTTATAAATAAACCTGCCACAAATGGAATTATCATTTATTTCTGTATTTATTTTTAATACTTTATTATTGAATAATTATAATTTATTGAATGTTTTTAAAATTTGTAACACCAAAGTATCATACTAGAATTAGGATCTAATTAGAATGGAAAAGGTAAAATATATAAGTTACTATAAAGAAATATATACAAATAGCATAGTGTATAAATAAATGTCTTTCATTTATAGCGTGTGTTGACTTTGAGTGCCTCACAACTAGTGTAACTCCTTCTTTCTTTATGAAAATGAGGTTTGAAATTTCGTTTTTAAATTATTAGCCAAAAACGCGCGCTCAGATCGATCGTTGTTTTTCGTTAATAATTCAAAAACGAAGCTTTAAACTCCATTTTCGGAAAGGAAAAAGTTCAGAATTAGCTACAACCCTTTTCTGGAAATTAAATCCGGGAATTAGTCGTGAGACACCCTGTATACGACCTAATCGTGTAAGGACTTAATGAATTCAAAGTAAGAATAGTTGGACACATCTGTCCGTACAGTATTTCTTCATTCCTATCATTCCATGCAGGTCGACCGAATACTTGGGCTTTTCCCTTGAGAAGACCAAACCACAATAGACAAATTCTGCACATAGAAACGGAATATTAATTCCAAACTTCAGGTTAGAATCCGCTTGAGAATGGATAGGTTGTCTTTATGGGTGATATCTCTATTTTACCCCTGAAAATCTTCGGTATTCAGATCGCTATCGTGTTAACTTCTCGGTTACACTGGACTAACCACCCTCGTTGTTTCCACGGAGGTAAAAGCGGTCTTCTTCAGAAAAAAAAAGAAACAGAGAAGAATGAATCGAGATTTCGTATGCTTTGTCGTAAAAATCTCGTAAACCAAGAAGAGTGCAATTTTCATAATATTTATGGTTCTTACATGTGCATGCTTCACTGTTATCTTTCATATTTCAGTTATTTTATTACTTTTTCGAATTTGTAATTCGTGATAAAATCTGACAATTAATTTTTATTTATATTTCTTCGTATTTGTAATTCTTGGTAAATTTAATTAATTGATATTTGTTAATATACTGAAATATACTATGCAAGATATATAATATATTATAATATAATCCTTTGTAATTATACGTAGATGTATGATTGATTCTACGTAGGGTTGAGCATATTTTCGATTAAAATAATGATGATACAGTTTACATGGAGTTGTACAGAATTACTATGAATTTACTCAATCAATTATAATTAAAGTAATTCACTTGCATCGCATCTAATCGTACTATAACTTGTAATTTTGAGGTCTCATTCAATGTGTAATTAAAATACGAATGCAAAGTATAATGTAATTTTAATTAAAGTACAATTACAAAATATAATGTGATTGGATCAGACTTACGAATTAAGATCCAATCAAACTGAGCGATAATAATAGATTTAAAGCAAAAAACATACGATACAAAAAAAATATAATCATATGGTATCTATTATTCATTAAGTCCATAATATTTGAACAGAAACTATTACGTCGTGTTTCAATCATAATCTAAATCAATTACACTCGTGGTAACCGTAATTAGCGAACAAATTGTAACCCACTTACAACGCTTTATGTAATTTAATAAAGATATTGAACAATTGTGCAATTAAAATATATTATAATTGAACCCTGTAATTAAATTACAGGATGTGATTTAATTGTTACCTTAAGGAATATCAATCTTGTATTTTTAATTGAATTTAAAGTATCGAGTGATTTATAAATACAACATGATGCATTAATTCGATTTAATAATTACTTTTCATTGTACAATATTGTATAAAATAAAATAACGTTTTCCAAAATATTTTAATTGTATAAAATGAAATAACTTTCTACATAATTTATTAATTGCATAAAGTAAAGTCACTTTCAATATAATTTGCTAATCACATTGATTCGAATTAGTTTCTTCATAATTTGTTAAATTGCAATTAATTATTTACATATGATTAGTCTTGTAACACATGTTATAATTCTTTCTATCTTGATAAATAGAGAGCTATCGTAATTTGATGTATATTTTAGTTTGAACATTTTGACACTGAAAAATGTATGTTATTGAAAAAGAACACTTATCGAATGATTTACGACAAACTTAATATCTTTACTCTTCTGCGTAATAATTTCGTGGTCAAAATATTGAACCCCAATGATAATCATGATGCATACGTTTCTTCCAAAGACTCAACATGGGCGATGATTCGCTTGATTAATAATTCAACTTGCTGATAATTTAGAAAGGTCTCTTTATGCTTTATGATTTATTCGTAGACTGTCGAGTACATAAAAATCGAGGAAGACATTAAAATGTTGGAAATTACGCGTCCTGAACATCGAATTAATTTGTCAGCGACATCGAAACCATCATTCACTGTTGACCATACACGATATTTTGCTAGTATATGTCGCACGCAGCATTGCAAACATTCTTTTTTTTCAGATATGATTTATGAACAAGTCCGTGGCAAAGTTCGTAGCGAGGAATGTATTCGTGTCATGGTCCGGACCTCATATTCCCATTGGCGTAACTAGAATTTTCGTTTAAGACGATCCAGCATTTGATCTCCACGCGATAGTTAGCCACGCATTAGATTACCGCATATTAGATTGCCACTCTTCAGAATATCATTCATTAGATATTGATGCATTACATTATCACATGCTAGATCGCTACGCATTTGGTTGTCACGTACTATATTGTCACAGGTTAGATATCACGTGTTAAATCTCCACGCATTAGATTACAAGGTATTTGATTACCTTTCGTTAGAATATCACGCGTTAAATCTCGACGCGTTAGATTACTACGCGTTAAATTTTGACAATTCAACGTACTTCGTCACCACGCGTTAAATTGTCACACATTATATTGCCACGCGTTAGATTACATTTCGTTAAATTATCACACGTCGAGTTTCGATGCATTTGGTTACCGCACTTTATATTACCACGCGTTAGATGATGCCGCACATTACACTACCACGCGTTAGATTGCCACACATTAGATTATTAGATATTAAATTTCAACGCATTTGATTACCAAGCGTTATATCGCCACTTATTTGATAGCCGCGTGTTACATCGCCAAACTGTTAAATTGCTTTAGTTTGCAATATATTACATTTTTACGCGTTAGAATACTTTATCTTAGGTCGCTACCTGTTGAGTACTTTCACGTTATATTGCAATATATTATATCAGTGATGAGTGGAACAGATAATTCCTCAATATTTCATTGACACTGGTGTAATCGATATTTCCCATGACGTATTAGAGGTCAATGAATATTTTTGATAAAGATAGAAATTTCTTAATTTTTGGGATTTAGGAGTTAAAAACCTATATTTTTTGGGATTAGAAAATTAACATATTTTTTAATTCAAGAAATTAAAAATTCGAAAACTTCGAAAATATGAGAATTTTAGTGTTTAGCAATTCGGAAATTTGAAATTTTAGAATCTAGGTATTTAATAATTTAGAGATTTAGAAATTGAAAAAATGAAAAATTGAATTGCTTTGGAAATTTAGTAAATTCAGAATTTTTTAATTTGGCGATATGAAAATCAGGGAATTTTGGAATTGAGCATTTGAGAATTTGAAAATTTGAAAGTTTAGAAATTTAGAAATGTAGAAATTTTGAAATTTCTCAATTTTAAAATTAAAAAATTTATTAATTGACAAATTTGGAAGTTTAAAAATGTAAAAATTTGTAATGTTTCAAATGCCACGTTCTAGTGGACATAAGAATGCATTTCTGCGTTATATAGCCAGATGCTAAAGTGCCACGTGTTACATCTCCACATTCAGTAGATTCTGAACCCGTCCTAGTACTAATTTAGTTACGCCAATGCGTTTTCTCTGTTTTTTTACTTCTCGTCTTCTTTTTCGCGTCATTTTTTTTACTTCGACAAAATGTTAAGTAACAGCCCGTTTGACGATAGTAATCGGTTTCTTCTCTGTCGGAAATAATAAACAGCGGCATGTTGTATCTTGTCGTAGACGCTAATCTGCTGGATAAACACTCGATTTCACGGTGGATGTCTTAGGGTTTCACGCAACTTTTATGCCAAACTTACGAAATCCCTTGGAAAGGTATAGTACAAAGTTTTCTCCTACTCGCCCACGAAGATCAAACAACCAAATTCGAATTTTATATGTTTTCATGAATATTAAACGTGTACGTGCTTTTTTCTAACATCGGATTGCGAAAAAATTCAGTGATTGTGAAGATAAAAAAATCTGCTCGGTTCAGAAAGTTCGGCGCCGATGTAAATGATAACGTCAAAGTAAAAAATGTATATAATGAGATGTAGTTTTATACAGTGCTTATAAATTTTGAGGTTATTATATTTTGCGACATGACGATCCGCCATATTGGATTTCTCAGAAATAGCAATGGAGCTCTAAAGGGCAACTAAACATTCCACTCAACCAAATGTCCAAGTGTATACGAGTTTGTGAACCCTATCTACATAGAATTCATCTAAATTAAATTTATAGATATTGTAAATATTTTAAATGTTAAATTTGTAAATTTGTAAATATTTTTCTGCGAAAAAATCACCATATTGAAAGAATCATGAGAGATAGGCTAAAATAGCGATGGATTCAAAAAAATAAAGGGAAAGATTAAAATTCCAGTTTTTGTCCTATTTTTCCTAATTAACTTTGTACAAAAGATATAGAATTTTCTCAGATATTTTATTTAATATTGCAATTTTAAAACATGAAAAGCCGAAGAAATAGGAGAAAATGGGATGTTTTTTTAAATTTCTAAGTTCTCTAAATCTTCACCTTCACAAACTTCTCAAATTTCCAAATTTCTAAATTCTCCAGCTCTTTAAATTTCTAATTTGTTCTTGAATCCTTCAAGCCCTAAAGTATGAAATTCCCAAATTTTTAAACCTCTAAATCCCCGAATTTCCATGTTCCTAAATTCTGAAATTTTCAGATTTCCTTCCTAAATTCTTAAATTCCTAAATTTTTCAGGTTTCTGAATTCCTAGATTGTTCTTAACCCGTTAATGTCTCAAAGTCCGATATCACCAAATCCTCAAATCCTCAAATTTCTAAACTTATAAATTCTTATATTCTTAAATTCCAAAATTCCCAAATTTCCAAGCTTCTAAATCTTCTACATTTTTCTAAATTTCCAAATTTCCATATTTTCAAACACCAAAGTTCGTGAGTTTCTATAATTCGAAATGCAAAAATTTATCATTGGAAAATCAACGAGTGGTAGAATCCCCTACGTCGTCATTTTCCCTAGGGAATGTGCTGTACTCGTCACTGTGTACTGTGCTGAATTGTACATCACAATTTGTCATTTTCGAAAACCGATTCACAGATTTCGTAACACCTTTGTTTTTCGTCCAACACTTGAGCCCGTTTACCGCAAACGTATTCACACGGCTTTGAAGGGTCTCCACCTGTTTACATAGTGTCCATGTGTTTGCTAATTTTCGAGAGTTCTCGATACATGCATATTTCTTCGACGGAGGACAATTTATTGCTTTCCCCGTGAGTCGAATCGGTTTGTCCTATGTTATTAGCGGTGGTAAGTGTTTGTTTAACACTCTGTACGAGGCGAAGAGGGTTCGTCGATGTAATTCCCCATCTACTCGTACCCGAAGAAGGGATTTCAAGGGATGAGTGCAAAGAGAAGCGAAAAAGAGAGAGACGGCGATTATAATTTATGCCGAAGTTAGCGAGCAACTTCGATGACTTTGTAAAATATTACTGATCCCCGTTTCGGAGATCTTATCTGGCTCCAACACTGCGTTCCGTTTCGTCGGAACGCCTTCTTCCTCTTCTTCTTCGTCCTTCTCTTCCTCTTCTTCTTCTTCTTCTTTTAGCAGGCTGGCGCCTCTAAGGGGGTCGTGTGTCACATTCAGAGACCCACTGTGCCGCGATTTTGCTCTCCAAGTTTTGGCGATCGACACCGACAGGATCGTATAAACATGTCATTTGTTGATGAAACTTGCTCTTTTAGCCCGCCGGCGGTCAGGTGGAGTGTCACATAGCTCACTGAAGTTAAATTGGGTGCCGTTTGTCAGTAATCTGATAGATATTTTTGCATTTACTTTTAACCCTTTCGATATGGTATAATGAATTGTCCAAACCTGATAATTCACTGCTTGCATCGCTATTACTTGAAGTGATACATTTCCATTTTTGTGACACCATATTACTTCAGGTGTAATAAATGTAAATTAAAATGCACTTTCTTATATCAACGAATGTTTGATCTTCCAATTTAGCAATAAGTCATGATGACCTTATTTCTCGAAGGGCATATATGCGCACATAGTACTCGAAGGGTTAAATCGAATAAAGATAATCGGGGGTGTAGGATACGCTGTATCGATTTAAGGTCTTTAATATCTTTGATGATAATGCAAGAGGATATAACAGGTAGTAAGGTGGATAGGTTTTTGTAGAAAAAGTGGCAATATAGGAAAGAGGTTTTGTTAATCGTTCATTTCTGATTGGTAAATTTCAAATGTAATTTAGAAATTTGAGGATATAGGGATTTGGGCATTTTGAAATTTGAAAAATTATAGAATGTCAAATTTTAAGAATTTAGATCATTCAGACATTTGGAAAGTTGAGAATTTGTGAATTTGAAAATTTGGAGATTCGATTTGAAGATTTGGGAAATCTTTAGAAAAGATGAAGATTTGGGAAATTTTGAAAATATAGAGTTAAGAAATTTAGGAATTTGAGGCTTTGCAGCCTTTGAATGGTTGTTTTGTAAATTTGAAATATTACAAATTTAAGAGTTTAAAAAATTATAGAATTTTAATATCTAAAACTTTGGTAGCTTGAGAATTTAAAACCTTGAAAACTTGATAATATCAGAATTTAAGATTTTGAAAATTTGGGAATTTAGGAATTTCAAACCATAAGGTAAAAAGCATTTGCATAGAAAAAATAAAGTTTAAAGTTTTTTATTCAATTTAAAAGTAAAATACTAACTGTTATTTTAGCAGCAACGTATTTTAAATTAGTTATTTTTGCGGGATATATTTCACAGTGAAATTCTCGTTACATGGCCTATCTGGTGGCTGTAGAAACAGAAAGATTGTAAAAGAGATCTATTCAAATGGAACTTTTCTCGTGCAACGCTTTATTGTTGAAATCTTTGGTAGTAAAGTCCTGTATGGAAGGATTTCTGTTTATATGACACATTTCACAATTTTTCCCTTTTTACAGCTCACCATGTTTACCATAACTGCATCCTTTTTCTTCTTAATTTTGGGAATAATAAAATATAACAGTAATATCTGATATTAAATAAGTTGTTTAAATAATTAATAAATAGTGTGTAAATAATTCAAGAAATTAATAAATAATGCAAGAAATAATTCAACCTGTATCTTTCAAAGTGCAAAGTTGTTAACACGAGATTTAGGAACGTTAGATGTGTAATCACTTTGAGATTAAAAATAAAATACCGCAATAAATATACAAAGAAACGTAAATTAATTTATACATATAATTAATCTTCATCCTAATAAAAGGTAACAATTACAGAAGTATCCTACATTTTGATAAAGGTATCCTAATAATTTTTATAATTTAAATTTTTGTAATTTAAAATAATTTATAATTTATGTTGCATCATTTTGATGAATTCTATAAACCTAGTATTAAAATGTTGAAATGATGAATTTTTTTACAATTTCTACTGATTTTCAACACCACTCTAGAGCCCGAAAAAGAGGCCTAACTTTGACAATTTATTTTGGAAGAACGACAAACGGAAAAGAATTTCTTTTCAGAGGATTTATTTAACACATATTAAACTACGAAAAATAATTTTTTTATTGTCATTTTCGTACAAAATGAAGGCGTCAGAGCCGATTGGCGGAAACAGTTTTTGTGAAAACACTCCCACGGAAGGACGGATTTCTCGTTATGTAGGAGTCATGGGATAAAAAATGAAAAAAATTTAGAAGCTGTATACCATTGGCTTTGGAAATACGTAGGGGTTTTTTGATTAATCAATTTTTGTGGAAGTTATGCGTTTTTTAAGGAATGAATCGACTTTTTGCATGAAAAATGAGCACTAAATTGTTTATAAAAAAAAGTTTACATTCAATCAAAAAACGGCTACGTACTTCCAAAGACAATATTGTTGTGAAGCTACTATAAAAATTTCAATTCAATACATGCAATAGTCACCGAGAAATCCGTCCTCCCAGTATGAAGAAACTGATTTCGAGAAAAACGCGTTTGAAGTTTTATGAATATTTTAATCCTTAAATTCTCTGTTTACCGCTAATTTGCAATGCCTGTACCATACATTTGGCTATCCAGATCAGTGTTTGCCACCTTCCCTAGCTTTCTGGATACTTCTGTTTGTTTTGTAGGTAACAAGTAAATTTATTATTTTAAATGATAACAATAATACGAAAGCGATGAATTGCAGCATACCGCGCGAGTACTCAGTGCGCGCTCTGAGGCGCTGCGGCAAAATTGATAATTGAACCATTTCAAATTTGTTTTTCACTATAAATCAAACGGCATTCTGTTCTTAAGACCCTAAAGTATTGTTTTAGCAAAAAAAGAAAAAATCGACTTTTTGAAAATCCTAGAGTGGTGTTACCCCTTAAAGTCACGAAAATTAAATGATATAAAAAATAAAGCTTTTTACGTTATAATACAATTAAGTAAATAGAACTAATTCAATTACAAAATTCCATATAGCTTTTCTCTCAAAACAAACCACTTTACAAAATGATACAAATCGTTTTCTGATCCCTGTCAGTTCATTTCGTTCTACCGTGCGTTGCAGGAAAAAAGGAACCGGCTAACGTGAAAGTAGGTAACAAATTGACGAAAAGATAGTAAAAAATTTTGGTCAGATCCTAACGCGGTCATTGCATGGTTCCAGATGTGGGTGCTGAAGGGGGTGGTCGAGACTTAGGGTTTAGATGTTGGGAGACAGAGGGAAGCACGCCACGAAGCACACTTTTGTTTCATACTTTAGTGTCACGCTGTCCCCATCCATCGCGTTTCATCAGATATGGTAGCTGGGCCACGGTCTATCTCTGCTAGATGAGATGGCGAGTGTCCATCTTGAGGTCCTCTTTTTCCGGGAACCCCGCAGAGTAAAGGAGACCTTGCAGTAGCCATGTTTATCTCTTTGCCCGATCGTGTTTCGCCGTTTCTCTTATTTTGCGAGGCTTCGTTACGCACAGGTACTACCTACTTACTAACGTATGTTCACATTTTGTCAGAAATGTTTCTCGAATAATTCAATAGCATTATAAATTCGGCGCAGAAGATAGGAAGTGGTCCAAATATGGACTACCACTTTTTATTTACCGGGTAAGATACTTCACACGAAAAGAAGTGTAATATAGGGGCAGAAAATTAAATATATTTTAGAGGTTTACGATGACATAGATTAAATGTTGCAAAAATTAATTAATTAGAAAGAATATAACATAATATAGAAGTATATACGTATATTTATATTAGGTTTTACTTTTATATTATAGTTTTATATTACACATATAATTCATGAAACATATATGTCACATATTAACACAAAAATATAATGTAATTAAGAATTATGGCATTGAATTAAAGTGTCAATTTTTTAAATAAGGCATTGAAGAAGGAGAAGTTTTTTTTGCGAAATTAGAGATTTAGAAATGTCAGAATTTGTAAATGTGTGAATTCAGAGATTTGTATTTTTGGAGCTTGGAAATTTGGGAATTTATGAATTTGAGAATTTAGAAACTTGAGAACTTAAGAAATTCGGGGTTTTGGGAATTTGGAAATTTAAAAACTTGGGAATTTGAGAATTTGAGAGTTTAAAAATTTGGTAACTTCGAAATTTCGAAACTTAGAAACTTTTGAATTTGGAAATTTCAGAACTTAAGAGTTTAACAATTTTTAAATTGAAAATTTAGAAATTTGGTAATTTTAAAATTTAGGCATTGGGAACTTTTGAATTTGGGAATTTGGAAACTTGAGGACTTGGAAGTTTGAAAAGTTAAAAATTTAGAAATTGAAAGACTTGATAATTTAGGAGTTTTTTTAATTAAAAGACTTGGGAATGTGGGATAGATCGAGTCTTGAAATTTTAGGAAGTAGAAAATTTGAGAATTTGAGGATTTAAGAATGTAAAATTTTGAAAATTTATGAACATTAAAGTTTAGACATTTAGAAAGTTATAAACTTGAGAATTAGTGAGATACAGTTGAAAGTTTAAAATTCAGAAATATATGTTTCAGCTTTTGAAATAGAAAATCCAACTACCCATATGTGTCTATTGTCCACAAGTGCACGATAGGCACACATTCGTCACTCCCCTATATTGCAACTGCCACCGGTTTAATTGAAATGATACGAATACTTTTGCGACCCACTGTACGTAAAAGCATTCTGCGGCACGTCGAATAACATTGGCTTAAACAATACGTACATGTTGGTGATCAATCGTTAAAGGGACGTGCTGACATGTTCCATACTCCATGTACTCGATCCCCTTGATACAAGAGCATGAAGTAATGGCTTACAAACATTCCATAAGGAATTTCTTATGGACCGACGACGATCGTTGAGAGGCAATAGTGTTACTTTTCTTTTATCTCTCGTCTCCCCCCTCTCTCCTCGAAATTCCATATTTCCTCGTTTGTTCTCTTCTGGACACCATCAACTTCCCGTTTCTTATATCCGACGTTACTACATGTGAGCGGAATACAGTACCATTATGAATTATTGCGATGGTACAGAACAACAGAGGGGAATGAATTCGATGAAAAGGGGGTAAGACAGAGAGCACAGGGAAACGAGGAGATTCGTGAATTCAGTAGTTTGGATGCCTTCGATACCAAGGGTTGGAGATGTGGCTTTATGCTTCTGGTACATAAATTTCCTTTGAATGGCGCGTGTATGAATTCCGGCGCCCGTCGTTCTGTTCTACCTGCCTCTCATTCCATTTCTATTTTCCCCAATAGATTCTTTCTCCTTCCTGCGCATTCCTTTTCTTCGATTTTCTTCGCCGTACCTTTTTTCTTTTGTATCTTGGGTTAACTCTATTTTCTCTTTCTTCGATCTTTCATCTGTTTACAAAAATGTCACCGTTCTACCGGTGACGCGTAAAGGAATTGTCAGATTTATTGTCGTTTGGCTACTTTCCTTTTTGTCGTTCGGCTTACCAATGTCTAAGACACAGTGTCGTAAATGTTCCTATGATATTCAGACAATTGCCGATTAAAGAACATATTCGATTGCGTTACAATGATCAGAATATGGTATTGTCGGAAGGTAATTTTGTTGAAGGATGTCTTGGCAGTAAAGCGTAAGATGCAATGGAGAAGATGACAAGGGTATAGGCACTCAGTAACTTCTTTAGATAGACTTCTTTAGGAAAAATGGCGACGTAGGAGAAAAGGATCAGCCGACTGAATTGCGTGACTGAAACTGCTCTTCTTTACAATTTCAAAAACATTTGGTAATTTTGGTATTTCGGGGCTAGGGATTCGGAGATTTGAAAATTTGGTAGTTTTACAATTTGGAAATTTTGTGGTTCGAAATTTAGGAGTAGGAAAATTGGGCAATTTGATAATTCGGAAATTCAGAAGTTTAAAAATTTAGGAATTTTTAAATTTCAAGGTTGGTATTTTTCAAATTTGGAAATTTGAATATCTGACAATTTAGGTATTTGACAATTCTATAATTTCGAAATTTGAATATTTGGAGATTTGAGTTTTGAGGATTGAAAATCTGCGAATTTAGAATTTTGAACATTAAGGAATTTAAGAGGTCAAACTTCTGAAAATTTGAGCTTTAGGAAATTTTACAAATTTGCAAATTCTAACTTTTAAAAATTTTAGAATTTTTGTATGTTGTAAATGTTGTACATTAGCACATTTATGGATTTGTAAATTTTGAAAATTTAGAAATTTTAGGATCCTGTAAATTTTGTACATTTAAGAATTTTGGGATTTGTAAATTTTGAAAACTGAATATCATTGAAATTAGTAAATTTTGTGGATTTGGGAGTTTGGGAACTTTGTTAATATACATATTTAAAAAAAAATTTCTGAATTTCTAATGTCTTTTTCTTTTTATATTGCTGTTATCTCTAAGTAGAGTCTGAAATGCTGTTGATCGTATATTTTTCCAAGTTTCTACAATTTCATTCATTTTAATTTTTATACCAAGTCTCTAAGGGTGCTTACGAAATAGTTTAATGAATTAATGTCTAAATCGCTAAATAAAATAATTAAGATTTAATGTAGTACCAGCAAATACAATTAAACAATGTTCAAAAATTAATTTATGATACTTCTGAAATATTTATATGAAATTTTTAAATGAATAGTAATTAATAAACTATTTATAATTGAAAATTGTAATACAAAATTAATCCAGTCACTTTAACTAATTTAAAATAATTACAATAACTGTAATATTATAGTCTAGGTTTACATACCCTATTATTATCAATTAATAATTTATAAAATTATTAAATCTCATTTATGAAGTAATTAAGTGTGATTAGGTATATGTATTTTTAGACGAATTTGTAAGTTAATTTGATAATCCACGTTAAGATAAACTAAAAAAATTAGTTTCGTTCTATTTTCTCAAAAGTGTAGCTGCAGAAAAAAATTTTGTTCAATTCTTGTGAGTTGTTTATTCATGTAGACGTATCCTATTTCCAATTGTATCATTTTACACTGTACAAATTAATTTGTCGTTTGTTAAAACGTTCTTAATCAACGAATTCTATTAATTAGAACACCTTAGCTCTTTAAGAATCAAGTTACCGACCTTCATCGAACTTGTGGACAGGGTGTATATTTAGGGGATGATTAGTGTGATGTCACGTCGGCACTAGATCTAAAAAGGAAACATCTTTGCACATTCTGCGAAGGACTGACCAGGTTGTTCGACGCAGGAAACAAACATTTGTTTAAACGATCCCCGGGCAAGTCGCCGCCTGTTTAATACCTGAGAGTCGTTAATCTTGTTTTTCGTCGTGCCGCTTGTTCGTTAATGTATAATGTATTCTCACCCCTGTAGCTAAAATAATCAATTCTAAGGGGAGAAAAAGAATTGGGAATGTTTGGTGAGAGGTATCCTGGAAAAATAACGCCTTTGAGCGTGATACGGATTAAGAGTGTATAGATTATAGGTTACCGAACTCGTCTCGCTGTCGGCGAAATTGATTCTTTGGTCAGTTCGGTTGACTGAAATTTATGACTGTCAGCTGGATATCTGTTGGGCGGAAGAAAATAATAGATTTCTTTTTCGTAATATCGTTATTTATTTGTGGAATGGAATTGAACATCTTGGAACGAATAGGTTTGACCGCGGTACAAATTTTGATTATATGAATTAAGATTAATGATTTTATAGTGTTAGCGCAGTTATAAGGTAAAACAGCCATGACGTTTTGGATGTAAGCAATTGGGTACGTTCATTTATATTTTTCGGGCTTATGTATTATTTTAATGTAGGAAGTATTAAAAAGAGAGTTCATCTAATGCTGTACGCTTTTTCTTAAATAAATAAGAGAAAATAATATTTTTTCCTTTTTATTCTACTTTAGTTAGTTAACCCATTGCCGAACTATTTATTTACCAAATACGTTAGTCAAGACTATTCATAGATTTAATATTAAAATAAACAAAGAAAATTAAAATGTGAATATTCTATAATAAGCGATCTTTGACTATATTAATTATAGTTGGACCTAAATTTCAAGTCGGAGAGTATTGAAAATTTGTGCAAGGTTTGTCACATTTGAGCTGTGAGTGCGTTGCGAGTGAAACTCGTCAAAGTACGGCAAGGGGTTCACACTATTAGGAATCTAAAGGAGTAAAATAATCAACATCATGACAGATAGTTTAAATAAATGTTGAATTTTGATATATGATTTTGAGAGGTGATTAAGTAGCCCGAAAGTGATTAAATGGCTATTAATCTTTTGCATTCGATTGTCCCTTCTGAGGGGACATTTCAAATGATAAAATATATTTCAGAGTGCAAAAGGTTAAAAGATATAATAATGTAATTTGCATGTATATAACCACAAAAATTGATAGATTTAATAATCTAATTTAAAAGTGCATCAGATCTCTGTCAGATGCAAAAATCAATTAATCCTTTAATTCTACACATGTGGCTCGTCTGCGTCAAAGTCAAATTATCGTTCGTTCTACGCCTTCTATGAATTAGGCGAAGAAAATGGTTTGATAGCATTTTGATGAACACAAATTCGCAACTCTTTGAACACAAAATTACCACTTCTCACAATTTGTTTGCGTTGGTTACTTTTCAGATCTTCAATTTTCAACTTAAAAATGTGAAAAAATTCTATAATATGCAGGAAATTAACTCAAATGTTTTTGATTTTTTATATTTTTCAGGCATTAACTTGAAAGAAATTACGCAAAAATTTGATTTGTCATTTTTGTCCTTCGTTAATTTACGTCGAGACACAAAGTTGAAGTTTAGTGCAAATTTTTGTCTTTTAATAAAGTATCGAGCGATATATTACAAATCAAGTTTGATTTAAGGGTACGTTTTACGCCCTTGTGCACTTCATACAATTAAGGGAGTAAAGAGTTTGAGATCATTAAACTAAAACGAATTCAAGCGATGCAAAAACGCACATTGAACTTAAACAGTTATAATTAGGTAGATCATATCTTCAATCTATTATCATAAAATTTATGTTACTATGCCGAAGGAAATAAAGGCATGATGTTTCCAAAATTAATTATTGACTCCATATTTCTGTTATGTTTATTAGGTGTTGAGTATAACTTGACTGTTTATGTAAAGCATAATTCGACATCTTCTTTATCGATTTGAATATGAGCATAAAAATTATATACAAAATGTCCTATGTAACTGGATTAACTAATAACTTTAACATGATTCAAGATAACAATGATTTTATTAGGTGAAATTAAATGGTATCCAACACAGTATAAAAGCTGTTAATTTTATAAAATTTTAGTATCACACTTTTCAAATTGATGAATTCCCCAATTTTTCGAATTTTTCAATTTCCAAGTCACCAAAATGTAAAAACCATATCTTTATTTCCTATTGTGCAACTTGTAATGCATGCATAGAGATTATTTTGATACATAGTTTAATTGTTAGCTAGTTAATAATATTATTTACAATAATACAATATTACTAACAATATCTTTATCTAGTGTACCATTCTCTTATCCATGCGTCAGTAATTACTAACTACCATATGGCAGTAAACGATATTAATCTTCAGTTTATGAATTTCTCACGGGTGGCGAATTCGAAAACATTGGCGGAATCTGCGGACTTGCCTTATTCGAAGTAGGAATTCAAAAAAAGTGCCGTTTCGTCGGCACATGGTATCGTTTTTGTCGGTCGCATGCCATTTGTCGTACACGAGGAAAGACCACCGAAGACAACGAGAAACAAATTCGAGGAACAAATTCGTACGACAGCAAATGTGAAGGATCGCGATCCTCGGCTCGTTCGTTCCGAAAGAGAAGAGGAAGAGCATCGGGGACCCCCCGAGGTGTACGGACCGCCCCGAAAATATTTTTAATTTTATTACTGCCTGTAATATGGAAATTCTATGGTCGCAGTTATCAGGTGTGAATTGAATTATAGCGATTGTCGATGTGGTCCTATTATTTATGTTCAACCAGAAACACGTTCTCAGCCGCTGTCCTGCCAAGGTTTCATGATACTCGGTGATAGGGAACACAGGACCGTCTAATGGCAGTCTATAAAATCTCATGTCGAGGCAATACTAATTCGTTATCTACACAGAATGGCGAAACCATACAGGCTGTATCATAGTATGTGGCCATAACTTCACTGCTCGATTAGGTATACATAAATTATAAAAACTTCATGTAAACATTTTTTCTCTTTGACCCTATTTCCAAATCGTATTAATTATTTTTGCAAATTATTTCGTAAATATATAACTAATTTTCTGGCTGACCCTGTTCTTAAATTATGTGTTGTATCAATTATTTAAAAATTATTTTTATACGTTATATTGTATTGTATCAATGAGGAAACTCATGCAAAATTAAGTCTAGAGAATTTAATATTTTAATCTATGAGTTCTAAAACTGTAAAAATCACTTAATACTGTATGTATTTCTTAAGTATATCCCTTGAGAATATACATATAATTGAAAATAAACTATTATAATTCATTATAGTATAAATTATAAATACATATGCATATTAATCTACTATGAATTTAAGTCCCCATATTGTGATACACCATGTATTGCTATATTTTGAATATTCAAAGCTCATAATTAATTCCTAAACGTTTGTCAACTTTCACATTTTTTACTAATTGAACCGAAATATCCGTTTTAAAGAAAAATTATTAAAAGTTATGCGTTTGGAAGTGACACTGATCGGTATTAGTCACTTTTTACGTAAATCTAGGAAGAAGCTTTTTCTTTTCAAGAAGATTCTTCGAAAAGTTCAGTGGGCGGGCTTATTTCCATACTTAACGATTTCTTCTGAAATACTAGCGCCCTTTAATTGTCAACGTATCAGCAGGCGGGATCTGTCGAACAGAAAAGGGCGGAAAACAACAGAGAATCCCTCGGAAGATTCCCCGCAGCTACCGGTACCATTGCTTCGACAATAGGTCGTCGCTACCGGTAATAAAATTTGAAAGAAACAGATTTTTCTTTTCTTACTTTCCGATCAACAATTATTTTTCATCGAATGTAACACATCACTCAATAAGTCTTCGGTCTAACTAAAAGAAAAACAAATTTTTTTTTAGAAATTCCACTTTGATCATCAATATACTTTCCTTCCAGTGTGATACATTGATTCCAATGCTCCTCTAACTTTTCAGTTCCCTTTATATTAAACGATTTGTCTTTGCCCCCAAAATAAGCTTCAGTTTCCGCAATCACTTCTTCATTTGAGCCAAATTTCTTTCCCTGGAGCATTTTTTTCATATCTGCAAAGAGCCAGTAGTCGCTGGGGTCCAAATCTGGGGAGTACGGTGTGTGGGGAAACAATTCAAAACGTAATTCATTCAATTGAACCATCGTGTTCATAGACTTGCGACACGGCGCATTGCTTTCGTGAAACAGCAAACGCGGCACCCACTTTGAAAGCAATTTGCACATGCCTAAATTATCATGCAAAATTGTGAAGACACTACCTTCTGATATCTTCAAGGCATCAGCTATCTCACGCAATTTAAGTTTACGGTCTTTTAGAACTATTTTGTGGACATTTTGTATGTTTTCCGGAACGACTGCTGATTTTGCGCAACCAGAGCGTTCAGCATCATCGGTGCTTGTATGACCGCGTTTAAATTCAGCATACTAGTCAATGATAGTTGATTTCCCTGGTGCAGAGTCCCTATAATGCTTATCAAGTCACTTTTTGGCTTCAACAGTATTTTTTCCAATTAAAAAACAGTGTTTAATCAACACACGAAATTCTTTTCTATCCATTGTCTTCAAAATTACGAAACTGGGGGTACTAAAATGACTGTAACTTTTAAACTATCGGTCAGAATACCATGAAATTTTGACACGTACTGTTTGACGGTTAGTATTATTCGAAAATAACGTGGGTCTGTCACCAGTGTCGCCATATATGTGTGAGACCGGGGACTTATTGAAAGATCGAATAATGCGATTCGATAAGGGAATTTTACGTGTTTAAATAAATAATTCAATCAACGATCACTGAAATGCAAGGTTTAATTTGAAACAAGGTACAACAAATTTTTTGGTTTAATCCTTTGCCCTATGATTTATTCACTGTTTAACTCTTGATTTACGGAACCTATTAAAATAACAGATTTTAGATTTCTTTTGAATTAGGAAAATTATTAAGCTTTTATCAAAATGTATGTCAACTTTCATTGAGACAATGATGTCATTGTATAAACTAGTTTATTTATCGTCCATTATTTATTTATTTTTATAATGCAGTTTCAGTTGAGATATAAACGATCAATAAATTTTACGATAATTAAAATTTTTAGTTCCTACATTCATACTTTAATACCTTTTATGTAGTATACTCCGAAGAATCCGCCCGTAGTTAATTAAAATATTATAAAAATCAACACCTAGTTCCAAGTAATGAAGGATTGTATTTGCATTTTTTTATTATACTTACACAAAATTAAAAATTGTAAATAGATGGTATACTTTATACTATCTTATACTATTTAATTCCTTAAGCCAAAACTATTTACTCTCTTAATTTTCAAGACACAACACAACTCAGCTAACACTCCTTCATATTCTTTACAAAAACGTATTAATCTATTTATGTGAAAAAATCATTAATTTAGAAGATATTTTAATTCTAACTTGTTAGGAAATCGTGACTTTCTGGTCAATATTATGAATTGTCCTAATTGAACAGCAAATGTTTTTCTACATGTTTTGAGAGGTCACGTGTCATCAAACGAATTGTGAGTTTCTGTTATGTTTTTGTTACGCAGTAACAGTGAAATTTTGTCTCTGTTACGTCTCTAATACGATAAATATGACGATACGATCAATTATTACTTCATAACGAAGTATTCTAAATAAGAAAAGATAGACATGTTACCAGTTTATTTTGAAGTTGGGAAAAGTGCTACACATGCAGAAAGATTATACTCTACGGAATGTTAGTATGTCATTAATTTTTCGATTCAGAAAGTGTTGTGATGCAAATGGTCGCCTCATTGAACCTTTGCTGTAAATAGACATTAAAATTAAAATATCTTCTAAACTAATGATTTTTTCACATAAAGAGATCAATACTTTTTTTGTAAAGAATATGAAGGAATATCAGCTGATGCAATAAAAAATATATGATTCCATTTAAAAAAACATTAATGACCTTCATATGTTCTTTATA
Source organism: Megachile rotundata (assembly GCF_050947335.1). Classification (NCBI taxonomy): domain Eukaryota; kingdom Metazoa; phylum Arthropoda; class Insecta; order Hymenoptera; family Megachilidae; genus Megachile; species Megachile rotundata. Next base: position 4,142,012 of record NC_134991.1, on the reverse strand, counting down.
CGTCCACCTACAAAAAAAAAAATATACCACCAGCATATGCCCCTCTCAAAAGCATTGTTTGCTATGAGTAATAATAATTACGCAAATCTAGATGGCAAAATGTGGTGAACCACCTGTATATGTCTTTATTCTTATGGTCGCAGCAAGTAGGTAGCATTTCCGTAAAATGAGTATACAAAAATAAAATACTTCGTTCGATAAAATGTTTCATGGTAAAATATTTTATTTAGTAAAATACTTCATTAAGTATAATATTTCATTCTATGTATAAAATGCCTTATAATAAAGTGCTTCATGCAATTGTTACTAAAACGAACATATTAATTGGTGAACATGATGCAAGAATTTAATAGTAGGTGCTACTTCCGGTACGTTCTATCGTTGTGCATATCATAGTTGTTAAGATGACCCATTTTAAATTGCTTTAAATCATCTGCCAAACGAAAAGATAAGTGAGTACAGATAACGTTACGCATATATCAACTAGCGGCAGTCATATAGCAGCCTATGTATATGGCGTTCTCGTAGCATTCTATACGAATAAGTATACTCGTGGCGGCCGCGTTCATGCAATGAAATGTTCGTTCTCTGAATTCTCCTTCCCCTTTCACGGTCTTCTTTTTTCAGAACTTGTGTTTTCTTCGTAAGGACAATTAGCTGTAATTGTATAAGAAAGAATACGTACCGACTTTCAACATTTTGAAATATATTGTTGGGATTCATTTTCTGATTCATTTTTATCTATCACGTTGACAGCCTTGACATTCACATATCGTTGACACTCAAGTTTCTATACTAATCTAACATGTGTATTATTAAAAATTTGTTCACTTTCCTAATTCTCACATTAATTACATAGATCTAAGGAAAATAAATGTAACAAAACATTGTGAAAATATTTGGTTAAATTTATTAAAAATTAAAACACTACAGATTGCAATTTTCAATTGCTTTAGTGTGGCAGTCAATGTGCTACGTATAACGCTTCTCGGTCTCAGTTTTAGATATATTTACAAAATGTTCTAATTAAAGTTGTACTTTAATTGACATATTCTATTACAATATGAAGTGTCTACCTGATTCGAACATTTTATATATTGCTTGTTTATTTTGATACAGAAAAATGAGAGGGAAAAATATTATTTTGCTTGAAGAAGCAAATATTATGGTTGTTAAGGGCCCGCTCTAGACATGGGATGAGCATGATTTTTCTCTCTGGTGACCTTTGTCCATCTTACGCTGTTTCGATTATAAGAGAGAAGCATAGTAGATATTTGGTTTCCAAAAATGTGGAAAAATGCGACTTTGTTTTATTAAGATTTTGAAGTCAAGGATCAATATTTGACATGATTTCTTTTCCAAAATATTCTTTGTTCAAATTCAATTATGCAATTTTATCCTTTAAATGAGAAGGAAACATGTAAGTTTTTATAAGAGAAATTTTGTCACGTCCCATTTTTCCGAAAAAGCGCGCTTCACCACACAAAAGAATTATACAAAGAATATTTTAGAAAAGCAATCATGACAACAAAGTCATATTTTTCCACATTTTTGGAAACCAAATATCTACTGTCCTTGTCTCTCTTTACTAATACACCATAAGGATAAACAAGGATTGCCGGAACTTATTAATTTCCACCAAAAATGATTCTCGGTGTATTCTATGCATTTTTTTAAATAGAACAACATATTTTCAAGATAACGTAATAACTGAGGTAAAGACGAATTCACTGATCTCTAATACTATGATCTCCACATAACCGCAAGTATAAATAATTAATTTCAGGCAACTGATAAATAGAGTGAAATTAATAATAAAGCAACATAATACAGCAACTGAATATGCTATATTTTGTATACTATTGTACATTTGTTTTTATTTAAGTTTTCAGCATATAATTCAGAAAGTCTCTTAGTGATTACGTACTTAACAGGACTGATTACGTATATAAGCAAAGTTATTTAGAATGTTAATTTTGATATATTTTGTCCATTTTAAGGACATCGAAATTAATGAAGTGTATGTCCTTCTGAAGATAATTACAATATTGAAAATATTTTTGTGAATATCTCTGAAATCAAAGCTGAATTGCGGCTATATGCATAGTGAAAAGTTGTCGTAATGATGTCCTTAACAATAGACTGAAAAATTATTGATATCAACGAACTCTGCACTTTTCTATATGCATAATTACCAAATGAATTTCTAGAATGCCAGAAAGATAGAATTATAGAGACATAGTGTTCAGTTTTTCCGAAAATTGATATTTAGAAGATTTTTAGATCTCTGATGAATCTTCAGTGAGATTTTCAAAATTCAGAATGATATATCTGAAATGAAAAATTAAAACTTTTGTAAATTTGTTAAAGAAAATCCCATCTGAAATCGATTTCACATTTCCAAACTGGGTTTGAATAGTTTTGAAGTATTTGTAAAAATCTTTGTTCTTAGCAAAAGAAATACAATAGCAAACGCAACTTCCTTATCACTTTTTAGGATTAATGTAATTTTATAAATAAAACTATTCATTAATATCACTAAAATTTATCAGTCATTTTTCATTAAAAAAAAAATGAAAATTAATTATGTGAATTTTGATAAATTTAAAAACCTTTTTATCATGTATCTGAATACACAATTTTTGTAAAGTTGAATCATGTTCAATTAGACTAAAAGATTCAAGTATCTTCTCGAAAAATGCGTGTTTATCAATTATATTTTGCAATATAGTTTTATGAATACAACCGTAGAAACAACTTTAACGATTAGAATGCTGTAGAGGTTCACTTGCAACGAAATTTGTAAGTTAATGGAAAATATTGTACTCCGTACGCAAAATGAATTTAATATAAATTCTGTAACAAACATAACTGACCCCACAGAGAGAAACAACGAACGCTACTTTACATGTTACTAGGTTACTATATCTTTTCCTGGATCATAAAGTTTCGTCGTAATCACCAAGCGTGGATAACGACTACTGTAAGAAATAGATTTATATGCGTTCCGAATATCTTAATTTCTCAAATAATATTATCTAAGTGGACGTAAAAATTTCGACGATTAGTATGTCATCTACTAACATGTACTTAGTTTTGTGCTATGAAATAAATGTTATATAAAGAAATGATGTTCAGAAGAGTAAAACGTTAATTAAATTTAAAATATTAAAATTATGTAAATTATATATAATTTTATATTAGGATTAAAAAGAAAATTGAACTGAAAATTAAAATGAAAATTAATCATATCAGAAGTTAACAAGTTTTTAGAAAACGTAAAAAATAAGGTTCAGATGCCACGACATCTGTTAAATTTTAAAACAATTATATGTAAAGTGTGCTTACTAATAACGAACATCTAAATTTATTAATGTAAGTAATGTGCCGTTGTATTTCTATTTCCATAACGTTTTTCTTATGAACATTTTGCGAATGAAACATATGTATTTCTTTTAATATATGTGGTCAGCTACTAATGTATAGGGGTCCAATTACTATTTCTTTAATTTTTTAGACTGGTCAACTTTTGAAGCATTTACGGAATTTTTAAATATTTTCAAATTTTTTAAATTTGTATAACAACCTTTTTTTTAAGAAATAGTCTTGTTACATAATCTAGACAGCATAAAAATGTCTCCGGGCATCGATTCTCACTATTTATTCACAGAGCAAGCGGTTACTATTGTTCACTTGCGAGATTTCTCTTAACTAGTTAATTATAGGTGACATTACCACAAAATTAAAATTTTATATTAAAAGTATACAGTGGAGGACACTTGAAATATGAAAATAAAAAGAACAATATTTTCTATATTATCAAGTATATTTAATCGTATATAGCTTTATACTAAACATTACACTTTTAGCAACAAATGACCCAAAACCGAAGGCAATAGCATCATGTAGTAACTTGAAATGACTTAATATTCACGAGACTGTAAGAGATCGCCAGGACAAAAGTATTCGTACACTTAATTATTGCTACAATTATTTTAACAGAAATTTTATAAATTAATATTTTGTATGATAACTTTTCCAGCGAATCACTTCACGTAATGTATCGGACATTGACAACACCAAACTTTTAACAAAGTCAGGTTCTATATATTACACCATTCTCTTTTTAATATTTCTTTCAAGTGTTCTTTCGACGTTACAGTATTCTCTCCGTAAGTGTTAAAAAGATCTCTACCGTAAATGTTAAAATTCTATCCCCACTACTGGGGGGATCCTCCTCCAATTCAATCAAGAATGAAACACGATCAATTGCCGAAGCGATGAGGATCGAATATCGGTGACACACATACTAATGCAAGCAAAGAAAAAGATTGCAACTTTCTTATTTCTTATTTTTTGTTATTAAAACTTTTACTGTCGTATTTTTCTAGTTTTCCTGATTAAAATGACACCAAACATGATATAATCACGATCGTAATTATTTATGCAACAAGCCATAAAAGTTTTGGGCTTTCACACTTACGGCAAACTTTACATTTACGACAGAGATACGAATTCCTCCTAACGGCTTGTTGTAGAAGTAATTATGATTTTAATTATACCGTGTTTGGTACCATTTTAATCAGAAACACGAGACGAATACGATAATCAAAGTTTTATTCACGAAAAACCAAAAATAAAGAATTTTGATTTTTGAGTTTAAAAGACAGAACACGCACGAGTCTTTCATGTTTGCCGAACCTCAGTCCCTCCTTGTCTTTTGTGTTGCTGTCTTTTTCTATGTTCGGCTCACTACAAAGAATGTAGTGCCTATTCCATAAATGTTACAATCGAGACCGGCAGCTGTAATTTACGGAGAGAATACTGTATATCATATTTTCGTCCACTTTTTTCTAGTTTGGCTCATACATGTTCGACAGGATTTAAGTCCAGCAATTGTGGAGGAGTTGCTAACCTGTACGGATTTACCTATGCATATGACAATGAATAAAATATAAGTTGTATTTGCAGTACTATTGAATCTTGAAACCTGTTTTTCTCGAAAACGTCAGAAATGGACATAAAATATTTAATCACTGAAACATGAATATAATAAACACATAAAATATAAATAAAAATAAATTTATTAGGAACTAAAGTTTTAGTACTAAAAATAGTTCTTGTGTATTAAGATGGTATTACTGCAAATCGATCAAACATATGTACACACACCGAATACTCTGTTTATTAGATTGTATCATTGCAGGGATTTTATATTCGTCCACAAATTAATATAAAAAATTTGCTTCAATATTTTATAAAAAACTTTCTCGGTCATTTAAAGAAATTTATTCAAAAATAAACAGTAGTAATTAATATTAATTTGACTCCATAATTCGATTAATTGTAAATAATTATAGTAATTATTTTTTGAAGGTTGAACATATTACTCATCGCCATATAATTTCTTTCAAAAAGGTTAAAAATCAAAACCAAGAATCAAAAGTGAAATAAAAATGGAGTCAAAATGAAATCAACCGTTTTAAAGTGAAATAATAAATTTCAAAATCAAATACACGTGAAATAACAAGTTTTAAAATCAAATTCGAAGTTTCAAAGTTAAATAAAAATTGATTCATACTCATCATAATAACCATTGTAGTTATCATCACAATCATCATAATTACCATCACAACCATTATAATGACAGTCACAATCATCAAAACCATTATCATAATTATCGCAGTCATCATCACATTCATCATAGTCATCATTAAAGTCATCACACTCATCATAGTTATCATTACAGTCATTATATTCATCATATCAATCATCTTAATCATCATCACAGTCATCATAATCATTATCGCAAACATAATAATCATCATCACAATTATTAATATCATATCCACCACTGAAATTAACTTAAGAGAACCAGCTAGTGAAATTTCATAAAATCTATATTCTACATATTTGGCTTATTTTCTCACATAGATGCATCCTTTTTCCGGTTGCATCATTGCAACAACATCTTGTATAATAGATGAAAGATTAAAATTAAAAAGCCTTGATGAGGACCAGCATCAAGGAGCGGAATGTTCGTTCTCTTCGATTGGTAAACACAAGTCATACACAAGATTGGTGAATAGAAGAAAAAGAGAAAAAGACAAAGCAGTTTTATCCTTGATAATATTCGTCCATGAAAGAAAAAAAGAAGATGGTGTGACGTCGATACCTTCACGGTTAAATCCGTGGACGCCTCTCGCGATTCTTTCCATGAAATTTCTCACAACAGTTCCGCCGAAATTGCACGGGGCGAGGACCTTCCAAGTATTACTGCCCACTCGGAGCGAAAGCATGAAAGCGCACCCCTCATAAATATTTCCAATAAATACCACCGATACCTACCGTTGCTTCACGCCTACGTCGTGACGCCAGTATTTGCTGTTTTCCGACAGTTATGCACTGTATTTGGACTTACGCAAATTCGTTCACTCGGCGCGATGTAACTTGATTATGATTTTATTTGACGCGTTGACTTCCACGCTGAAGCACTTGTAATTTTGACTTTTAACAAATTTTATCACATATTTGTGCAATATTTTATTATTCATAGTTCTAAGTAGTTAATGCAAATGATTGTATTTGAGTAAGTGAACAAATTTTTAATAATACTAAATAATAGTATTAAATAATAATATAATTTTAATATTAATAATAATATTAGATTCATAGGAAGAATTAAGAGTCAATCATTTATGTGACAGTCAAAGTATTAATTCGCTGAGTACCACGTTGGAGTAGTTAAAAATTTGATTAGATAGTATTTTTACTTTTAACGTATCTTGTAAAATATTTGCACAATATTTTGTTACATTTAGTATTCATAGTTCCAAATAGATATTGTGGATATTTGTATTTAAGTAAATGAACAAATATTTATTAATATTTTTGACATGTTTATATGGAAATTTAAGTGTCATTTATATATGTGGTAGTTGAAATGTTAATACGTTGACTATTACAATGAAATGGTTGAAAATTTGATTAGATAGTGTTTTTTAGTTTTAACAAATTTCATCAACTTTTTCATAATATTTTATTATATTTATTATTCGTTATTACAAACGGATAATACAAATATTGTTAGTTAGATAGGACAGAAAATTCTTGATAATACAGCTAATTGATTTGCATGAGAATAATTTATTCCACGGAATAGAATAATCATTTATAATAATAATAAAAATAAATTTCGTTAATTTGTTATTATTATATAATAATAAGTCCGAGATTATTATAAGTTTAATATTTATTTTAATTTATGCTTTATTTATATTCAAAATATATTTTATTGCTTGTGAACTTAAATTGTCATTAATAATATAAAATCATACAACACATTCAAAAGTATTTTATTTTATATTTAAAGTATGAAATGTACAATATTTTTAAATATAAAGGTATTGCATTTAATATGTAAAATATAAGGTGCATAACACTTTAAAATACTAAATTGTTAGTTCACGTGTTGCAATAAATTTGAATAATACATAACATACCAAATAAAAATTCATTGAATCACAAAAATCACGTCTCGTTAATCCTATTTATCACGTTTATTTTCAGTCGGATAGAAAAAAAAAAATTTTTCAAATTTGATAATATTACAAATAGGTTAAAAGGATGAATAGAAAAGTAGCAATGTTGGAGAGATGAGCAGTTACGAAAACATTTTTGTCGTGTAAGTTGGTACGCAACGCCACGAAGTCTTACAATAGAGGCGCAGCTTGTCACTTGATAATCCTGATTTAGTCTCGGTCGTATTTTAGATTAAGGATCGTGAAATTGAATGGTGGAATCAGCAGAGAGACCGATCCAGCTTTCATCCAAAGAAAGGTGTACTGTATCGTGCGAAAAATAAACTACCCCTGACGCGAGAGTTAGTAAATTTCGCAAGTGGGCAATGTCCTCTGCTTCCTCTTCTGTTACTTTCTTTCGTACATTCGCTTCGATATTTATGTTGACAAGTAAACTTCTATGTGGGTCAATTAAGGTAAATATCATACTACTCAAACGAGTTCCGGTAATTAACAATTGAGAAGAAATTTTGTTAATAAATACCTTTTTGCTTATTTTGAACGTTTAAACTTATCAAAACGTAATAGCAAAATGCATTAGCTTTATACATAGACATACATACGAGTTTTCATAATGCAATCCTTGTATCATGCAAAAATGTTATTGCACTTAATTAATCGTACGTAATTGCGATTTGACGTAAATAGTAATTTACGAATTATCTTAATGTCATTAATTAATGTTACATCATTTTCTAGAAAGTAAAGTTGTGCTGGTTTTATTAAATGACAATTCAGATTAATCTTATTTATTATTAATTTTAAGTATTGGATTTTTTCACTAATAAGTGACACTAACTAGACACTAATTAGACATTAAATGCCATCGACACAAACATAATTTTATGTCAGAATGAATCATTAAACGAAGCAGCTTTAGTGAATTTATCAATGTTAATATTCATTATATCAAAGTAAACATGTATTGTATCATACACGTATGAATTGAAAGTTGTATAAAAATATAATTCTGTTTATTCGTAAATTCAACATAATATCAAACTAACCTAAAATTTTATAATATACTTTTAATCATTTCTCTTACATTAGGAAGTCACATAAATTCTTCAGGATGTTGAAGGAAAATAAAAGGAAATAAAAAAAAAAATTTGTACAAAAAACCTTTTGCATAGATTTGTATATCTAAAGAAATAATACAACTTTTATTTCAAATATTTTTTATTTTCCATCCTTTACGATTTATAAACAATTGCGTAGAGAGACTCGGATGAAAGGGTTGACTTTTCCCTTAAAGTAAAAAACGAATACCAACGAATTATGGTTACATTCTTAGGTAGGCCTAATGAACAATTATGCAAAGTTTAATAACTACTGAGTCATTTAAAATATAGAGTATACATTGTAAACATGTAGTTAGAATAAGAATGATGTAGAAATTTCAGTCGTTCCAAACGATTAAACGTATCTGAATCTATCGAAAAAGATACCAATCACAACTGCTGTTGATTTCACGGCGGCTGACGTCAATGGCAACGGAATAATGTCGTCAATGATGAGTTATAGAGCTTTTAACGTGATTCCACACGATTCTATGTGTCAAAAATTATCGTAATCGGTATCAAAACTCGGTTTTCGATCAATTTGACGACGATCGGCGTCGATGGCAACAGGTTTACGTCGTCAGATTGCTGCCAAAAGGCATGCAGCAAATTTAGTGTCCCGCAAGTCTATCCTCAAAATTTCAAATCAAAAGACTCAAAATTGCAGACTGTATTATGGTACAGATAAATAAACAAATGAACAAATGCAGATACCAAGAGCATGATTACGTTCGGAAAAAGTCGACCGGTATTAGTCAGATTGTGGGACAAGTGGATGTCTTTTGTTGCTTTCCATATTATTCTTAGGAATAACTGGCGTGCTTCGTATCGCAAATATCACGCTTGTCAGCCACGATATTGTGATAGGATTACGTGTTGTAAGTTAACCATGGTAACTATGAAAGCGCTACTATTAAGATACGATAAAGTCCCACGCTTAGTCAACATCGGATTATTATGCTTGTATACGAAAGCTATACCGCGAGCCCGTTATTAATGCGACCGATGTTCATTCCGCACTCATCCGTAGATACGATCTCTCCGCCCAGTCAATCGGATCGTAGAGTCTAAACCCGTAATTACCATTAGCCCACCCATAGCGAGTGTGATGCTATAACAGGCCAAACCAACGAAAGTTTCAATTTACGCTTTTAGCTTGTTTAAACTGAGTTAGTTATACAAATTACGTAAAATGCGCGACAGTGTTCTGTACTTGAGTGTAACTCAAATCTAATCGGATGAAATAAGATTAAATGACTATGAAAGTCAGTTTCAATTTAAAATACAAATACAATCTAAATTTCAGTCTAATCTAATAAAATAAGACGTTGATACAAAAGTTATTTGGATAAATGTTTAAGAAAATATTTCTCACAGAGTCAAGGATACTAGTAATTTATCAGATGTCTGTGGTATTCATTGGAAATGGCATGCAAAATCAATCACAAATTTTATGACAAGTCCAGTTGTTGTCTGAGCGTTAGCGAAGACTATAAGATGAAAAATGTAGGGAAATTACCCACGCTAGGGCCAAAACTACTGGACCAAATTTTGAACCAAATTTTGAAAATTTGGTTGAGATTGGCCGACTTTAATCCACTTTTTTACCTTGCAATCTTGAAATCATTTACACGAGAGCGACTTGACAATATTCAAAGGAAACCATCCGTTGTTGAAAGGAGAAGATTTATGGCATCAAGAGATTTGTAGTTTTTAAATACATCCTACTTTGAATATAAGTTGTAAATTATCTTTTCATATTGTTTTCCGCATAAATTGCTTGAATTGATTCCATAATTTTCACATATCACAAATTTCATCCACAAAAATAAAAAAATTTTAAAACTTAATACAATTGACATAATTTACATGAAGCATAATCGATAAAATAAACAAACTAAATATTATCAAAGTTATAGAAGTTTTTAACAGCATAAAATGAAAAAAAAAGCTCGAGGCTAATGCTATTTATATCTTTTCAAATCATAGAATGAACGATTGATTTTTATTGGTGTAGCACAATCAATCTATATACGCACGCTCAGACTTCACTGTTATCAACAGTAGTCTAGTTAATTTTATTAATGTTATATTTATAATTTTGTTAATTTTATATTATTCACTTAAGAGTTGTTATAGTTTTAATAGCAATTATAAATTTGAGAGTCTTAGATCACAATTCATGTATGTGACACATTGGTTCCTATGCGCATATTCTTAATTTCACTGAAACGCAAATTCTTAAATAACTCAATTTAAATACAAATGAACTTAAGCTACTTTCAAGTTAAACGGCTCAAATGTAAGTTAATTTATACATGGAGAAAACAAGTAGGCTGGACAGCGGTAACAGTTCAGTAGGGTCTTTAAAATATCGCATAATCATCATTCCACGCACGATTATCGCTGTCATCATGTATCTTTATTCGGTTCGAAATTTCAACTAATCAATCATTCGAAACTTAAATGGTATTCGTGAACGCTGCATGAGATCTTACTTTTTTGTTTCCCTTGGGCTCGTGTTACTAATTACCGAGAGGTGGAAGATGATTTGCGTTTTATCCCGTTCAAATCTCAGATACGGGTCAATATAACTTTTCTAAATGATGGACCTACTCAAACATGATCCTTAACACGTTTTTTATTAGTGCATCACACATGGAAGTATAATGTCATTATGGTTATTAATAGACTAGATTTTTATACATTCATAATGAGTTGAAGCGAGCAAAATATATGCAAATGGTGTGATATGGTTGGAGAAACGGTGCAAGTTATTTAGAATATGTAAAATATGTAAAATATATTTTGTTTATAAATATTGTATATAAATTAAGCATAGGAAGAGGCATATTTATAAATAATAAATGATTTTTTTTTTAATAATCTGCGAAAAAAATGAAATTATTCGAGAGAAATAAATTATTCTGTATTCGAATAATCTTCAAGTAAAAATTTATTCAATGGATATGTTATGTATTCTGAAAAAATAAAATATTTTTTATTTTAATTAGTTTTGAATAAAAATTTTGAATAATATGATGTTATTTATTATTTACGAAAGAAATATTTCCTACTTTTTAATCGGTAAATTAAAAAAAAATCTCTGTATAAAAATGTATTTCATTTTTGCATAATTATTCATAATTCTATGGTAATGGCTGGTTAGTTTATTAAAGTCGCATGCATATATTGATGACTATTTATTAAAACAATTAAATTTTAAATGGAAACCTAGAGACACTGATTATTTTCAGTGTAGTTTCACTGTACATGCATTTTTATTATTTTCTTTCAAAATGTCGTCTTTGAACATTAAAGTTAAATACTATAAATTAAATTTCTTCATCCGTTTACTATTTTCACATTTATTAATATTTTTGTAAATCTTTAAGTACTTCGTAGTAACTATAGTATAGATATTTAAATTTTGTTGTACAGTATTCTCTCCGTAAATGTTAAAAAGATCTCTACCGTAAATGTTAAAATTGTATCCCCAAGAATGAAACACGATCGGTCGCCGAAACGACGAGGATCGAATATCGGTGAGACACATGTTAATGCAAGCAAAGGAAAAGATTGTAACTTTCTTATTTCTTACTATTTTTTCATGAAACTTTTACTGTTGTATTTGTCTAGATTTCCTGATTAAAATGACACCAAACATAATATAATTACGTTAACAATTGCGTGTGTAACGAGTGATTAAAGTTTTTAACATAAAAGAGGACGGCGAATGGAAAAGAAAGAGAAGCAGAAGATTGACGCGTTCGGCAAACATGAAAGACTCATGCGTCTTCTGTCTTTTAAATTTAAAAATCAAAATTCTTTATTTTTGGGGTTTCATCAATGAAGCTTTGGGGTTTCATCAATGAAGCTTGATTATCGTATTCGTCTCATTTTTCTGATTAAAATGGTACCAAACACGGTATAATTAAAATCATAATTACTTGTATAGCAAGCCTTTAGGAGGAATTCGCATCTCTACCGTAAATGTTACATCCCAAACTTTTATGGCTTGTTACATGAGTAATTACGATCGTAATCATATCGTGTTTAGTGTCATTTTAATCAGAAAAACGAGACGAATACGATGGTAAAAGTTCCATTGTCGAAAAACCAAAAATAAAGAATTTTAATTTTTAAATTTAAAAGACAGAACACGCACGAATCTTTCATGTTTGCCGAACGCTCAAAACTCTATCCTTCCTTGTCTTTTGTATCGCTGGCTCTTTTTACGTTCGGCACACTACAAAGAATGTAGGACCTCTACCGTAAATGTTACAATCGAGACCGGCAAAAGTAACATTTACGGAGAGAATACTGTAGTTTGCAAAGTAAAATTATATACGTATATATTAAGTATCAAAAAAATTTACATTTTTAAATATCAAATATATTTCCTATATCTGCCTTAATTACATTTTATTGTTTAAATAGAAAAATATATTTATGTGAATCTGTAACAAAATTAAAATTGACTATGATAAATTCACTGTGTAATTCAATATGTTAATTACTTATTGCATCAAAGTAATTAATAAATCGTGAATCATGTTATTATGTAATTAATGTATTCTCTTTTGTTTCAGGCTGTGAGCAATAAGTTAACGTCGGAAAATCGGTAAGTTGATCAACCTGATTTTTTATTGAATGTTTATACAGGGTGTGCTATATATTTTGACCAACTTAAATATTCATTTTAATATTTATTTACTTGCTACATATGAAATATATTGAATGTGAAACGTACGAGGAGAAAAATTATTCTTTTGGTTAAGGTAATGACAAACAACAAAGTATTTATTGAAAAATAATTCATGAGGATTTTTTATAGAAGTTGTTTCCTAAAATTGGTTCATTCCAGTTTTCTGCAACTTTTCTCTAAATTGATATCGATATTAATAAGTATGTCCCTAAAATTGAAAAGCTATTTATCGTGTTTATAGAGTTATATATGTTTAAATGTCATCACATTATATTTTTTATACTAAGCACAAACTAATCTTTAAACTTTTTCCATATGATTAGCTCTAAAGTGATGACATCGTTTGCGAAATGATTAAAAATTGCAGCAGAATTAATAAAAAAATCGACGAATCATACATTTTACTCTGACGATCATTTACAATTTAGTTTAATTAAATTAACAACACAGTTAAATTAATGCAATATGACTTTCCGATGATGAGGCTTGACACTTATACATATAACTTACAGGGAAAGGCACGCAAGTGTCCCCCTCCGATTTTGATGAAACTTCGTAGGTTTGTTAAGCAGGCAAAAATAAGGGACACGTATTTTTTTTATCGGCTGAGACGCAGGTTTAAGGGGTGAAACGAGCCCTTAAAGTTTCGACCCCTTTTGGCTATCTGGAAAACCATACGAGATACATTAAAACTTCTAATAGGAAAGTTGTATGGTTTCTTGCGTATAATAACAGGATGTTAGCGGATTTTGCAAAATACAATTTGTTTATAACAAAAAAATATTTCATAACCTTATTTTACAATTTATTCAAATTTGTATAATGACAAAAAGTGTAGAGAATTTTATTACAAATCTATTGGTATATATACATACGATATTGCCTCCTACAATTCTTCGGATTTTTATCATAAAGGTTACGCGCGCGCGCCCGCTAACGCCCCACACTATACTAAACCGGATGAAGTTGGAGGATATTACACTGTCAGTCAACATTATTTATAAGCATAAATGAGAAACAATTACATTTGCGTTATAATTAACATTTATCGTTAAAGTACACAGATATTCTATATGTTAATTTTATTAGGTAACGAATAGTTTGAATAAATTCGGGAACATAATTACGACAATGGTGGTATTGCTCGAAGAAATGATACAAACGGTTTTCGATGCACCATGCACATGAAATAATTGCTGCGTCACTACATATGTGGCATAGTGGTTCATTATGTGATGCATAGCAAAATACGGGATTTTGAAAGTGAGGTGGTCTTGACGATATGTATCCACTTTACCATGGAGTATTTGAACCTCGATTACAACAGACCATGTTCAAGGCGATGAATATTTTTGTTATGGCATCGACATCCGGAAAACTTACAAAAGAAAATTTTAAAACCTGGTTAACAGAAGTTTATTCTCCAAATACAAACAACAAAACAGCTATATTATTAGATTCTTGGAGCGTGCATTGTTGTCGTAGGGTTGACGAAGCTATTCCGATAAATAAAGAAATAACGTTATTTATGATTCTAACTGGAACTACAAAATATTTACAACCATTATACGTGTACGGATTTCGCGTATGGAAAAATTTTGTTCGTCGCTTTTCGGACATAATTGTTATATTGCAATATGACATTAATCTCCACACACGAGATACCATTCTAAAACTACAATGACTTGTTCATAATCTGTTTTCTTCACCGCGATTTGAAAATTTCATTAATGTTCATGAAATAATGTTCATGATACATGTTATATCATGTTCATGACATAAAAGAGGATACACATCGTCAAGACCACTTCATTTTCCAAATACAGTAGAATTTTGCTATGCATCACATAGTGAACCACTATGACATATACATATGCGGTGACGTAGCAATTATTACAAATACTTAATGTCGGAAACTGTTGTGTTTGAAACATTTTTTCGAAGAATTCCATTATTGCCACGATTATGTTCCCTAACTTATTCAAATTATTCGTTACCTATAAAATTGACATATACATAGAATACCTATGCTCTTTAACAATAAATGTTTTGTAATACAAATTTAATAAAATTAACAGTTATGTATAACACAAATATAATTATTTCTTATTTATGCTTAAAAATGACGTTGACTGGTAGTGTAATATCGTCCGATATGATCCGGTTTAGTATCGTGCGGCGCGTCGCGGGCGCGCACGCGTAATGTTTATAATAAAAATCTGAGGAATTATAGGAGGAATTATATATATATATATATATATATATATATATATATATATATATATAATTCCTCCTATAATTCCTCCTATAATATATATATATATATATACATACATACCAATGGATTTGTAATAAAATTCTCTACACTTTTTGTCATTATACAAATTTGAATAAATTGTAAAATAAGGTTATGAAAAATTGTTTTGTTATAAATAAATTGTATTTTGCAAAATCCGTTAACATCCTGTTATTATACGCAAGAAACCATACAACTTTCCTATTAGAAGTTTTAATGTATCTCGTATGGTTTTCGAGATAGCCAAAAGGGGTCGAAAATTTAAGGGCTCGTTTCACCCCTTAAACCCGCGTCTCAGTCGCTAAAAAAAATACGTTTCCCTTATTTTTGCCTGCTTAACAAACCTACGAAGTTTCATCAAAATCGGAGGGAGACACTTGCGTGCCTTTCCTTGTTTGTAAAGTACTGATTTTTTATTATACATACTTTATATTTTAATAAAGTAAATTGATTACAACAAAGTAGTTTGTATATTCTTATTTAATTGCTTTGATATATATATATTTTTGCTTGTAGTAATTATATAAGCCAAATTATATAACAATTTGTTGTGACTAGTTAGTAATATTGAAAATGCTCCAAGTTACATTGTTTTAATGAAATTATATGTTTTGTATGATATTATTGATCTAAAATAAAAGCTGATTTATGTAGTTCTAGAGTTGAAATATTTTGATATTTTAAGCGAAGAAATAAACCAAGGGTTATAATTTCAGATATTTGAGTGTTTTCATAAAACGTACCCAAAATCCGGCAACTGTGCAAAGTCGCAATTTTGAATTACTTCATGAAAGTAATAACAGCGATAGTTTTTAGGATAGATGCACCTTCATCCTTCTACATACAGGGTGTTCGGCTACTGGTGGGCATAATTTTAGGGGGTGGTAGCTGGAGTGATTCTGAACAACTTTTTCCTTTACCAAAATACTGGTTAAAGCTTAGTTTTTGAATTATTAATGAAAAACACTGACCAATGACAGCGCGTATAGACCGGTCGCGCGACAGCGTGAGCGACAGCTTCGAATATGATGGCTGATCGTCGTCGTGAACAAATGTATCGATACTGTCGGTATAACGTCGGTATAACGTCGGTATAACAGGAAGCTATTAGGTAAAAGTTAAATCGAATAATGAATTAACATGTTAAGAATAATATTAAATTCTTCGTAATTCGTGAATGAGAAATAAACCAATTAGTTGTTGTTTACAACAACCACACGAAGTATATTGTATTTATTTTATGCCTTCAAAAAGGGAAAAGAATAAATTCACGAAAATTAATTTTGTCAACTATACTAATGAAGCAAACGAATAAATTCACGTTTCAAAACGAATGAGTACCTTGCCTATGAAATGAGATCGAACTGGAATAGAATATCTAATGCAGTACTTCATTGAAGTGAAATAAATCTATTGCTGCGTACGTTTAATTTTAAAAATACAGAAGTAACTTAAATAACACTTACTCATTGATTCATGGAAAAACTAGCTTCGATAAAAAATATTTGTGTCACCGGGTAGATCCACCGATCAGAGCATCAACAGCTGATGTCCTGGCAGGGTCAATGAACTCTCAATTTATTTCACTGTCTTTTTCTAATAATAATTGCACAACATAAGCACGACCGGTAAACGGACCGAATGAAAACGCGTGAACGATTATTCATAGATATGTATGTTTAACGATACACTATTCTAATTATAAGATATCCGAATTGAGGAATCGAAATTATATTATATTTTATAAGAAGACATTGTTAGACTGGCTACGGATCGCGGTTTTGTTCTCGATCGCGAGGCATACGTCGCTAACGGTTGCCATGCAACGATGATCTGTTGAACGACTGCGGCGTCGATCGACAGTCATCGTTTATTGTCGAAAGAAACGTGTCGAAATAAAATGTATCGTTGTTTTTAATCGAGAATTCCGTTTTCTTGCTTTCAAGATAATATAGTTTAAATTATTTATGAATTTTCGTTCACGTGTTTTCATTCGTCCTATTTACGTGTCGGACTCACAGTGAAAATTAGTGCAAATTAGTGAAAAATGAGAAAGAAAAGTGATAATGAAAACTCATAATGAAAGATGAAAGTGATAGGTGACAATGAAGTTTCTTGAGAGTTTTTTGAGAGTTTCTGTATGGTGATTGATTTATATTAACAGTAAGGACCGGTGGATCGGACCGGTGACAGAGACGCATTTTTATTGTGATTATTTGCGGTTTAATGGGTGAGCTACATTTAAATTTATTAATTACTGAATTCACATTTTTATTTGTTGAATAGAAAAGTTATTCAATTTTTTAAAAATGAGAATTTGTTCTTTTTCATCATTACAATATCTAACGAAAATAATTTTCCATATTTTAGCTATTATTTCTTTGCGATAACGAATAAACGTATTGAATAAATTCGATTTACTTTGATTATGTGAGTAGAGACTGATTTTGTTATTTCTTATTCATGAATGAATGATAATTCAACAATAATCCAGATTTTTTTATTTATTATTCAATGTAACTTTCATCTAACAGCTTTCTATTATACCGACGTTATTCCGACGTTATACCAACGTTATACCGACAGTATCGATACATTTGTTCACGACGACGATCGGCCGTCATATTCGAAGCTGTCGCTCACGCTGTCGCGCGACCGGTCTATACGCGTTCTCATTGGTCAGTGTTTTTCATTAATAATTCAAAAACTAAGCTTTAACCAGCATTTTGGTAAAGGAAAAAGTTGTTCACAATCACTCCAGCTACCACCCCCTAAAATTATGCCCACCAGTAGCCGAACACCCTGTATATTCAGAATCTGCTAATCTATCGGAATCAAGCATAAGGAATGAAACACTCCATTAAAAAAGAAAAAAACAAAAGTGGCTTCTATATCTTGTTTATGCCTCCACTTAGAAGAACATCTATTATATCGCATTATGCAGCTTCTTAAGCCATATAATTTTTGTTCATAATATTTTTTCGTATTGTTTGGAATAACCAAGATATTTAAGTGGACAAAGATCGTGAGACACGCTGTATATTATCAAGTAAATGCACATTAATTTTTATTTACTTCTGTGCTTTCATTTAAAACAGGTTTTGACTTTTGCTGTAGTTTTAAAATTTTTCACTGTTATGCGTTGTCTCCATTGGACGGTGTAGAGATCACAAAAGAATCCACGGACTGTCATGGTGTTTTACTGTTAAGAAAAGACCTTTTTTTCGAGAACGTGATCTGGACAACGCGATAATATATTAGGGGAGTCAAGAATCTGGGGTCCCAAACGAAAGGGCCGGAATTAGGCGGGGGTGTTAGCCGAAATAGTTTCACTATCCCTTTCGATATATCAAATTCTTTTAGGAATCATACCAGGTGCTCCTCTAAGAAGCTAGCATGGGTCAGCTTTGTTTCGAACGAGTATTTCTCATAAATAAACAACTCTCACCGTCCGTGGTGAGAAGTTATTAAAAACAAATCAAAAAGGGAACCCAAAATTTATTGGAATAATAATCGATTTAAAACCTATTAACGAACATCTAGCTTGACCTGTTAAATTTATTAGACGAGTAGAACAAATTTCGCTGAACTTTTCGCATTCCTTCAGCAGAATATATGCGAATATTTAAGGTCTGAACTCATTTAAGGATATTTATTTACTAAAAGGTTAGACCACCTTGAGCAAAACAAAACATACCGTATTTTTAATTAATACAAATACTAAAAGTATTTCAGTATTAAAGTTTTGAAATATTAAAAGTATTAAAAATGATTGATTGTATCGTCATTTTCTAAAATGTTCATTAATTTTATTTTCTATAAAGTTGAAATAAAAATTGTCAAAGTTAAAATTCATTATTTATGCAACTAAACTTAAAATTTGTTATCTATAAAATCGAATAACTATATTTCAGAGATATATTTTCGAATGGTTATATGTATTATAGAATTATTAATTGCAAGTTTAGTTATCCATGTAATGACTAGGTTGCTCTATAACTGAATCGCTCTGTATAAACTGAAATTTAACTGCTTCTTACTCGATAATTATTAATGTGAGTTTGTCCATTGTTACAGATTTACAACATCAATATTGTTGGAAGCGTTTCCGCATCTCAAGTACGTCATTGACCTGACAAACACAGATCGCTATTATGATGAAAAGGTAAGTTGTTTGTGAAAGACACCCTTCGATTTACTCTGAAGATAGATCCTTCAGAAAATCGTAGAAATCAAAATTACCGTCAATTAAATCAGTAAATATAGTTCAAATTAAATCGTATTTAATGTCGTTTTAAGTGAAAGAACGCCATCGGTGTGTATTCTAAGTATTTTCAAACTTGATAGTTATGAATTCAGATCGAAGAAGATTTCAAATCTACAACTTTTGAAACTTGAAAATTTTTATTTGGGAATTTAGAAGTTTGAGAATTCGAAAATTTGGGGAGATGGCAATTTTAAAATAAAATTGGAAAACTTAGGAATTTTGGAAATTGAGAAATTATGATTTTTGAAATTCGAAATTTAAAAATTTAATAATTTGGAAATTTGAGAATTAGATATTTTAAAGATGAAGTCCTGGAAATTGGGAATTTGGGAGTTTATATATTTTAGAAATTTGGGACAATTAGGGATTAAAAAATTTTAAAAGTTAGGGATTCGGAAATTTTTAATTTTGAAATTTAGAAGTGTAATATGGAAGTTTGAGAATTTGAAAATTGAGAGATTTTTAAGTTTTGGAATTTGAAAATTTGGAAAATTTTTGCTATTTGAGAATGTTTTCATCAGGGCACTTAGGAATTGAATTAGAGAACTTGGAAAATTGAAAATTACAGAATTTTAAGAATGAGAATATTAAGGAATTTGGGGATTTGGAAATTTTTAAATATTTAAATTGTCAGACTTTTAATTTTTCAAATTCGAGAATTGATTTTTAAAATTGAGAAATTTTTATGTGTTTGAATAACCAATACACCACCATGTATTCATTTATTATTCATTTACTTTATAAACTCATGATATTTAGAATATGATTTGAATCTGGAATAATACGTTAAACAGTTAATTTGGAAATTTTTGGGTTTGTATTGTTATTTACTTGAAAAAATAATAATACATGTACTTCCTTGATTCAATGAAGGTGATGAAAAATGACATAAATATTATCTGTGAATTTTGTCATCATAATGATATTCATAAGAAAGTATTTGACAATACTTTGTACATAATTGACATATGAAAGGTTTTGTTATGCAATTATAATTTTTATTAAATTAACACTAATGATAAACATAAATGATACACTATAAGATATAAAGTAAACGCAATAATACATTTTAGTATACAACCGTTACACAGCGTGCATGTCAGTGAGGAAAAAGTAAAACGGAAGTGTGTGTAAAACATGAACGCCTCGCTAGGGGAAGCAAACCTCACTTCAACATACATGTATATTGTTACATTTACTTCCGTAATATAACAAAATATAAGGGAAATGAAATTGTTTGCAAATTCTAATTTGTTGTAACAATGATATTTACAAAGATGTTGTAATTCGTACATAATTGTCATGTTCTTTCTTATCTCATAATTGTCATGTACTTTCGTAAAATAACTGAAAACAAGGTACACCTATTCTTTTCCATCCCTTTAGTAAACTGTCACCAGCTACATTCCTTGATTGGACAGATATCCAGGAACGTGCCTGCCTGGAACTCCTTTGCACAGTCTTCACTTATCTCTGCTGATCGTCTTTATTCTCTTTCTTTCTTTTACCTTTTATTCCTTCCCTAACAACCTAATAGACCATTTCTTCCTTAAGGACAGAATATTACGTCTAAATTAGTTCTGACTTTTGTTTGGTGTTTAAAAGTCTTCAAATCGGTCCAGCTAATTTGTGAAGGGTATAAAGGGGACCGTAAAGGCTAATGAACTTATTATTAGATTTTTGGAATAGTTGTCTGGCGACAACTCGATCGCTGAGTTTTGGTGTCTACGAAGCGGGAGTGTCTCGAGATTTTTTTAGGTCAGACCTGTCACAAACTAAGACCGATCAATTATATTAATAAGTTCTAGAACCGAGGTTGTACTCGGTTGTTTCACGTTCTTTTTTCTTCCCTCGGGTATTCATTTGCGGCACTAGAGAAACTACAATCTGTGGGGGAACATATTTGAAACATACGACAACGCCTTTCGGCATCAATATTAGGGCATCGATAATTAACACAGAAATATTCTGGTGCCGCCCACGTCTAATTGAAATATACTGGGTGGTCTATTAATAGCCGCACACATATACGTTGTTAGAACAAAATAAAAATAAAATACACATACACCTTGCGAAATTTTGCATGTTTGCATGTTGCATTTACTTAAAATTTTTGGTAATTTGGTAAATATAAAAAATTCTGTTTATCACTGTACTATGAAGTAGAATACTAAAACATATAATCTGGTTATATTCGAGATATAGTCATGTCTGATTTAATGACATGTAAGTATCTTAAAATAACAGATATTTCATTACTAGTTTCAGGCTTTATTTTCAGTGTGAAATAATTTGTAGACTTTAGGCAATTACAGTAAATAATAATCAGTTTTAAAGTATATAAAATTTGACACAATATGATATAAAAGTATATCGAAATAATATTTATGATATGTGAGTGCAAACAAGCCTAAAATTTGATGTAAATAGGCATGATAATTTATTGTGTTCTTAATATTTTTGTTATCGAATATCTTATATGTATCACGTTGTGGTTTATACCTAAATACATATGTAATATTATGTAAGTTCATGAAAATGTAATAAATAAGCTGTTAAAAGCAATAATTTTTTTAAATTTGATAATCTGAAAATTTGAGAAATTAAAAATTTTTGATTTCAAGAAATTAGGAGCATAATAATGTGGAAATTTGAAAGTTTTGAATTTGGAAATTATAGATTTTGTATGTGTGAGAGTTTGGGTTTTGTTTATTTGGAAATTAGTAGACCGAATATTTAAAAATTTGGTCATTTCTAAATTGGTAAACTGAATATTTGATAATTAATAAACTCAATATTTACAAATTTGGTAGTTTGGAAATTAGAGCGATTATTTGGATTTTTAGAGGATTAGAAGTTTTACTATTTTGCAAATCTAGGAGATTTTGAGTTAAAAAATTGGAAGGTTTGTAAATCTGAATATTTGGAAATTTAAAAATTTGAAAGTTAAAAAGTTTTAGAATTTATAGATTTGATAATTCTACAATTTCAAATTTTTAAATTTGACAATTCCATAATTTGGAGATTCACAAATTTGATAATTTGAAAGTTTGGGAACTTCATAACTCAAAAATTTGACACGTTGATAATCTATCAAGAATCAAAATATTAATGGATAATTGAATTCTCTATTTTCAACTAATATCTTCTAATGATACAACAAATTTTCAATTTAAATAAAAATAATAAAATTTATTTACTTCATTTATTTTCTTTTTTTTTAGTTATTTTAGTTATTTTATTACTTATTTTTATAAAGATGCGCTGTATATTTAAATTTGTATTTCGATCATTATTTTTTATCGAGCATTTGAGTTCATGTATTTTTTTATCGTAATTTAGGTGAATTATTTTATTAAAATAAAATTAGTTTATTACTTCATTATAATGTTCTTTTATTTCAAACATTGATTTTATGGACATTGAAAGCTATAAATTAATTCTTGTTTTATAGACTTTTCTTTGATAACCATATTATGTTCAAATTACAAAAATATAACTTCTCTTTTTACATATTTTTTACAAAATAAGTCCTTTATCAAAATGGTACAGTGACTCACAAAAGTATTTTGTTACCCTATAAAACACTGCAATTTTTTACAATTATAACAAACAATCTTAGCAAATTTCTACTAGCTAAAGAGTTTAGTACCTTAATACTAATTTGAACTAATTAGTACTTCTACTTAAAGAAAATAACAATTTGTAAGATTAGCAAATAAAAGAGTAAAAATTACTTTGGACACATCTTATTATTAAAAATAAATTTTTTTCCTAATTTTTTAATGAACATTCAAAGCATACTTTTCAAATTGTTAAACACCTGATCTATTAATTTATGCAATATAAAATCTTCAGTTATTTCATCACAGGTGTACTTATTATTGGGGGGAGGGGGCAGAAAGTAATGTCTTTTACATTAAATTCAATCTAATAAATTATAAATAAGTATTAATATTAAATACAAGTATTAAAATATAAATTTTAAACAAGTTTATTTTCAATCAACGATGTAATCATCCTCGTTATCAACAATCTTTTGCCATCTAGTGGAAAAATTTTTGAATACAAGGACTAATAAAAATCATTTAGTTTTTGAGCAAACACTGAAGATGGCATTTTGGATATTATCAAAATTTTCAAATTCTTTGTCACTTAGAGAGTGTTGATAGCGATCGAAATAAATAGAAAACTACCCTTAGCATTTACGAACATCTAACACAGTTTGATGAACATCACAAAAGTTTTGGTAGCAACAGTTCCACTACTTCCCTTGTAAAACTCAGTATACAATGCTGGATATGTATCCCTTCAGTCGACTAGCCATTTTATATAAAATTACAAAGAAATGTTGAAGATTTAATAATTTACAAGTGAAAAAATCACTTTTATATTGGAACGTCTTTGGCACAACATTAAAATACGCAAAGAGCTGATAAATGACAGTCAAATAATTGCCATACGCAGAAAGGACATTACGATTCCCCTAATATTTATTATACGAAGTCAAATCAATTAAATTGTTTAATACAACATACTTTGTTCTCAAATGAAAACATAAAAGAGCTGGAACAATAATTGTTGAACCACAATAAATTGAAATTACTGTAATCTGTAGCTAACGATCACTGTGGAAAAATAGGGCGCGAAGAGTGAAATCTCGATAAAATGAGGCCGTGGCGAAACGCGAGTCCTTTTCTTCATTTTTTATTTTTATGGGATCGTTGGTATGGGTGAGAAATAAACGAAGAATGCGTACCGTCGTTGTCAGTGTCATGTTCAACGATCAGTCAGATATAATTGGTTTAATATAACCAACCAGGCTTCCTTAACAGTGACTATCATTTCATCAAGATAGCTCGAAATCGTCGTGTATTTGTCACGACTAGAATTCTGATTAAAACATTTATTGTATTATATAATAATTTCGTTAATAACGTTACATACGTTATTGATTAACCTGTTTTACTCCACAATGGTTTTTCTTCGCTTTTCAATAATTATTATTATAGAATTCTATCATTGGAATTTATCAAATTTTGTATATACGTAATTTATTTATTTTGTACACATAGTGTTCTGAAAAATATACAAAACGCATGTTTCTTGATAATAGTAGAAATTTTAAAGATCTTGAAAGCATTAACAATGGAACCCAGAGGATATTATAAAGTGTTATTAACATGAGTTGCAACATGTTATAATGTTACATAATATTTCAATAGTATTTTCGATATTTCAATTTATTCAACAAAAAAAACTGTTGGTTATTGTAATTTGAATTATGTTTGAAAGAGGATAATAATCAGAACACAGTCATTTAACAATTTCATGTATTAAGAAATATAGTTTAACATATGTAATGTCATATATTAATGATCTAATAATGATGTATCATGTATAATATAATCAATTTTCAGAATAATTCTTGCACGTACAACATAGATATATTAATAAGTAATATTAGTTTTAATATTAAAATAATTGCTGAATGTTATATATAGTGGTATTAATATTATGATTTTCAGTAATAATTAAATAATTATATATATTAAGCAGCGATCAAATAGTAAACTTTAAAACAAAAATTCTTCAACAGTTTTTAATATCAACAGATTATGCGACAACAAATATTGAAGAAGAATACTAAAAACGATACTAAAATACTGAAAAATAATACTAAGCTCTTATTTGTTTGAACGAATATAAATTCATCATTTTGTGCTACGAATATTGATCAAATATTTATATAGTTATTTTCATAAAATTGTAAGTTTTAAATTAATATGCTAGAAATGCTACTTTTTGTTATTTTTATGATATCTAATACGACAGATTTTTTGTTTTTTTAATGAAATATAATTATATGTAAATTGTATCTGTCATATTGTTATAAATTATTTGTAAGTAGCACTTATTTCTATTATTATTTTGTTACAGGAATTCACAAACTCTGGCGTCAAATTTGAAAAAATTATGGTACGTGGGAGAGAAATACCCACAATGGATGTGGTGAGGAAGTAAGTACTATAAAATCCCTTTCTTAATTTTTTATTTTTACAATAAAGGTAACATTTTCAATATTCTAAAGTAGGCAAATATAGAATCAAATTACATGTTAAGGAAGGCTTCATTCTTAATATGTAAACAGCATTTCCTTGTTATCGGACATTTAAGGTTTCCTTGAAATGAATTGGAAAAAAAGTATGTGTTTATTTCACATTAAATAGATAGCTCCTATTACCAGACATAACAAAAATTGACATAACTTAGAATGACTTCAATTAAATTTGCAATAATATGTTATAATCGTCAGAATATGCAGAGATATCAACATAAGGCTCGTGTGTTCATTTTTGGCACCTTAGAAACTGAATACAATCTTTGTTGCTTTCTGAACAAACTATTCCGTAGTACTCTGACTATTTTTAGCACTTAATTTCAACTTTCTTGCTGTTTATGTTGTTTAGTTGCACCGAGAAGCTAAATGATAAATAGTAATGCAACCTTTAATGTAAGACTGGTTTTTTAAACCAACGATAATAGACTGTTCTGTAATTATCAAATAACACAGAAGGCAAGAACATTACATTCTATAGTTTTTATACAGTATATTCTTTTGCATTAGTATTATTGAAATGGGTAAAAATACTGTGAGTATGAAAGTGTAAATTGGAAATAGGTAACGTATCCTTGATAAGGATCGTATGCTTTCTTTACACTGTATGCAAGTTAATGAATTAAAACAGGGGTCGGCAACCTTTTTCGGATGGCGGGCTATTTTCAAAATAAAATTTTTTATGCGGGCCGCACATTCAAATGTAACTTAAATAGTGCTTTTATATCATATACGAGTATAAATAAATTAAAAATAACATGTATTTCTCATTACCTATTGTAGTGAAACGTCATACGGTTGTCAATATGAACGTGTTTACGTGCAAAATGCACATATGAACATACAGTAGCAAACTGGTGAAATGAAAAAATGCTACACTTGTTAAGCGAACCGTCGCGTCGCGTCGTATTCGCTGGGAAGTGGGGACTAAACTTGCGCAGTAAAATAGGTTTCCCAATATGCTTCTGTTAGCGCGCATTTTTGTCACCGGCCACATTTCGGCACGCTCACGCTTTAAGTTTGTTGATTTTTCCTAAAATTATATTGGTGCTTTGGCGGGCCGCACAAAAAGTTGCAAAGGGCCGCGGGCAAGGTTGCCGATCTCTGAATTAAAATAACATATGAAAACTCGTAGAATGCAGATATTTATGCACTTCTGACACATGAAAATATACAAAGCATATTTCGATCCCACGTCTTGATTCAATTCACTCCTTTCAAATTTTATTGGAGAGTAAATCAAAGGTGCAAAAAGCTTAGAGACAGATGTGGACATATCATTTTTACACTATTATTATTGAAAATTAGACGCATTAGAATTAAATAAATTTACTATCGGTAAGAGTGAAAAGTTTCGAACAGGAAATATGCAAAATACATTTAAAAAAAGCGAACTTAATATACACTGGCTCTAGACTTCAGACATGCAAATTATATACGATATCAATATAATATATTTGGAATCTGCAAAATGTGTTTAATATGACAAATAAAATAAGCTTAAAAAAGAAAATATTCTATGTATTTACATAAACATTCGCATTCTATACGCAACAAAAAATATTGAACTTAAAAATATTATACGACTAATACATACTTTTCTGTTAATTTCGGTTGTAAAGAGTGTGCTTTATAGCGGATCATATTACACCGTTCAGAAGACCTTAATTCGTCGGACATTCAGTAATGAATTTTCGCCATTGCAGTAAATTTCGGAGTCGCAAATATTTGCAACCGGGTGTTACACAGTAGTTGTATTTATTGTTCTCATTGAATAAAATTGTAATCGGTCGTTGTAACTTTTTAGATTTCGATAGTATTTTATTTTTGTAGTCGATGTTTCATAAATATTGCAGTTTAATTCTTCAAGGTTGGTCTGAAACTGGTAGTCCCAGCCTACTTGTCATTTATATGTTTTGTAGCAATTTATGCGATTGATTTTAAAAATTATAATCGGTTTTAATCGTAAGGATAATTTTATTATCTCCAATTACTGTACAAGGTGAACGCTAAGTAATAAGTAACGCAAGTTGCAATGCAACTGGTTGAACGATAAAGACGAGAAACTTTCTCTTTCAATAATGTTCTAAATTACTTTACGCACCTTTATACTTCGTTCTTTATCTTTCCGTTTTAATTAAGAACTTATATAAAATTCTTTGCTGCAATTGAAGCAATTTAACGAAGCGAATTTATGGTATTGTACACCGAACACGAGTAATACGGGGTTAAGAAATGACGAAATATTGTATTTTGAATTAATTTAATCTGAACGGTGTTATGAGTGTTAAGAAATTTAAGATCACTTTGTGATATCTTGAAAAGTGCAAAACATGAAGAAATAAAATGCTTTCGTTCGATAAACTCTCGTATTTTTAAATGTAGTGTAAGAATTTACATACCTGTTCCTATAGAATTCTGATTCTACCGAATCGACACCTGTAGAATACCGTGTGTATGCAAGTGTTATACAGAATCAAAAAATCAATAATTAATAAATTATTTCAAAATTTTAATAAAAAATATTTCACCTTTAAGTCGTTTAGAATAAGTTGTTTAGATAGGTTATGAACGTAGGGTTTTTAATATTTTGTGTAGAACGTTTTTACAAACGTTGAATTATAGTGAATAAGAAGTTAACATATTATTAGAATTTTTGTAATGGTTACGAAAGTATTCATAATATCGATATTAATTTCGAATAACCCTGTATAATTTAAAGATAAAGCGGTGAATCACGTCGTCCTTTAATAGCTATTAGGAATGCGAATAGCCAACGATCCCCAACGTATCCCTTGTTCAGGCAAGCATATACTTCTGTTGATTTTTTTAAACTGAAACTTGTCGGTTTTGTGTGGTGGTTGTTGCGCGATGTGTAATTAACTGCATCCTTCATAGGAGCAGATCAGTTACGTACTTTATCGTGGCCGAAATAAATATGAATAAACTTAACCAGAAGTGAAAACTAGGCGCCATTTAATATACTTGATATCCTTGAATCTTCTATAAATCGTAGATTGAAGGATAAAGAAGAAGCGACGTTAACTACAGTCATCGATTTTCATAAATAGTTTCATACTCAAAAGTTTCAATAGTTTCATATTCAAACATGCATGAAAATTGTAGAATTATTTTGGTTTGTATACCCGGCGACTTTTTGTAATTGAACATAGTACACTAAACTAAAACATATAGTACTTTAATATTATATTCGAATGCAATATTGATTTGATCTAAACGAGGGGACATATACGTATAAACTTGAAAATAAAAAATGCAAAAATCTCTAAATTTATTAATTATCTAATTTTAGTTTTCAACAATTTACAAATTTTCAAGTTTTTCTAAATCTCTACATTTTCAAATTTCCAAGTTCCTAAATCTCTACATTTCCAAATTTTAAAGTTCCGATATAACTATATAACTAATTTCCAAATCTTTAAATTTCTAGATTCCAAAGTCTTAAGTTCCCCAAATACTAAAATTCTCAAATTCCTAGACCCTTAAATCTCTATATTTCCAAATTGTAAAGTGCCCAATATTTATGCCCTGTAATTCCTATGCCCTCAAACTCTTAGATGTCGTAAATTCCAAGATTATCAAATTGCTACGTCTCCAAATTTCTAAGTCCTCAAATTCCTATACCTAAAAATTTCAAGATTCCCACATTCGGAACTCATCTCCAAATTTTTAAATTCTCAAGAATCACTAGAGGTCAATGAGTGGAAAATCTCTTGCGAATGTGAGTCTCATATTTTCTGTAGAGAAATAAGATTTGAGTGGACATTGACAGTACTATAAAGATCACTAAATTAAATCCCTCACCGTATGATTTATTTATTAGTTACATCAATCGGAATGACTAGCTAATTTGCAGTTATAATAGTTTTAGAGCAAGCAAAATTAAAATATCATGCTTTACATTTAACGAACTTTGACTATACAAATTATAATTTGTCTCAAACTTCAAATTGATGCGTATTAAAAATTCGAGTAAGAATCATCACATTTGAACTGTAATTCACTACTCTAATTTGTCGAGGAATGACAAGGAGTTAAAGATCCATAACTTTCTTTCTTTTTGTTAATAAGGTAACAATAAGGCTATTAGAAAACTTGTTTCCAACATTAGCCACTGTGTTTCACAGATCTCAGTAGGTACTTACTATCTTGCAATAAGTATGCAGGCTTACTAAAAGTTGCCGAAAATATATCTTCGTTATTTCAGGAAGATAAATCACATTGAATTCACCGCAGTGAATTGTTCTGCCACGATAAAAATACCCTTTAATTACAGTTAATTTCGCGAGAGAAGCTGTTGTTGGCTAGTTTGAGGGTGTGCGTAAATCTGATTTAAAGTTTTACAAGTTACAGCAACGTGATACACCTAACAGAGATCAAGTTGCACGATATTCACAAGCACGTTGACAGTATGCAGACTCGGGTTCCCTAAATGAGTTCGAATCGTGTTCCTCGAAGATTCGAGGCAAGTCGACAACAATGTACTCGTCGAGCGACAATGGACGTGGGTGTTGACGCTTCAGCAACGACGTCTTTATTCATTGAGACATCGAACATAGGTTTCCACGTGTTCTCTGTCTTCGACTGTCAGACGATGCTCATATATTCCACGAACACATACAGATTCTCTACCGAACTTGCAAACGTGTGCGAGAATTCACGCACGAAATTGAAGTTGTGCTTTTGGTGTACACCAATCGATCGCGCGACATTATTTTGGCTGTTGGATATCACTCTAGGTAAATACAAGGTGTGACACAAAAGTGGACGAGACTAGTCCAATAAATCATTGTATCTGCAAAATCAGTTCTCCGTGACATTATCACCTTCAAAGTAGTCCCCTTCAGCATTCACACACTTATGCATTCGGCGCTGCTATTGCTGGTAACAATTCTGGAACGAGGTTTTTGGAAGTCCTTTCGGACGATTCTCCGTTTTTGCCTGAACCTCTTCAACTGAGGTGAAATGGGTTCCCTTTAAGCAAAATTTAACTTTAGGAAATAAAAAAAAGTCGCATGAAGCCAAATCAGGCGAATAAGGAGGATTCCCTATCACAATAATAATTTTGCTGGTCAGAAACTGCTTGACAGATAGTGCCGTGTGAGCGGGTGCTTTGTCCCGGAGCAACAGCCATCCATCGCTTCACAACTGTAGCCTTTTTTTCCTAATTTTTTCACGAAGTCTTTTTAGTATTTCAATGTAATAGTGTTAGTTAACAGTCTGACCACTGGGAGACCACTTAATTATTACAATTCCATTATTGTCGAATTTTGATTTTGACATGCGTTCTTTTTTGGATTTTGGGGTTCCTGAAGACTTCCATTGCATCGACTGGCGCTTACTTTGTGAGTCATAGGTAAAAATACATGTCTCATAACATGTTACAACAGATTTCAACAAATTTTACAAGAAACTTGATGTTTATTCGCTGTTCGGTTTTTACGTTAGACATTTTTCCGGCAGAATGCAGTTGCACGTGTTCACTAAATAACGCAATATTTCCAAATGGTATGACCGATTCAATCGAAATTGGCAACATGGATAGAGGAGGTATGTGGGATGATGCCACAAAAATAATTGCTGCTAATTCCATTGTTTTTTCAAGTTACAGACCTAGTCTCGTTACTTTTGTGTCACACCTCGTATTTTAATACTTCGCATTAAATACTTATAGTACGATATTATTTGTCGGAAGTCAAAGCAACAAAAGCGTGGTAAAAGCAACGGTATGATGAACATGCCTGATGAAATTTTTTTTTATCTAGTGGAGCTTTTGGGGTGGTGCTTGATCTGCAATTGTTCGTTTGTCTATACCATTCTACAGACCGTTGGGTCTTTTAACTTGAAATTTGAGGGTAAGACAATCTCTTCCAATACAACTTAAAGCTGTATAGATTTTGACGATGATTTGACTAAAAACGTCATCGCCATCGATCGCCTTCAGATTGATAGAAAACCGTATTTTGGTATCGTTTTCGATAATTTTGGTACATAGAATCGACTGGAATCACGTTAAAAGTCCTTAACTCATAGCTGACGGCAATACTGGGACATCATTGACGAA
Organism: Megachile rotundata; assembly: GCF_050947335.1. Classification (NCBI taxonomy): domain Eukaryota; kingdom Metazoa; phylum Arthropoda; class Insecta; order Hymenoptera; family Megachilidae; genus Megachile; species Megachile rotundata. The sequence goes on along the minus strand of NC_134991.1, from coordinate 4,109,897 downwards.
ATGGAATTTAATTGTGTTTAATGTTGTTTTTGGCAATTTCAGATATATTTAATCGTTTGGAACGACATTCAAAATTTCTAGATCTCTTATTCTGTCAATCTATATGTGTACAGTAGGTACTCAAACTTTTAAATGCACATTCTACTTGGTCTGCAGATCCACTAGTCATAGTGTCATAAGATCTATTTTATTTCGCTGATGAACACTAAACTATGACGTGAGGTGCATGCAGTGATCAAACTGAATTGGTAATTAAAATTATTAAAGTAAAGGTTTTAACCAAATAAGGTGGGCAGATATACTTTTAAGCCAAATGAAACTTGCAATATGTGATTCGATATCGTCTCCAAAAAATACATCTCACATTAAATTTCAACCCCATTGAATTATTAAATTTTGTTAACATTTTTAATATTAAAACTACCAAAGTGGTAAAACGACGATTTTATGTCTTATTTTATGTTAGAAAATTTGTGAAAATGATTACCTGGGAATTTGCGTTGACTTTCATGAACATAAAAAATTTATGTATATATTAATTTATGTTTTATCAAAACATTCACATGTCCGAATTGTAATAATTTCTAGACTCTGAGTTATTATTATCTACATTTGCGAATTTTTGAATTTAGGGGCTGGAGAATTTAAAAGTTTGGAATCTTAAATATCAGAAAATTCAATATGCTGAAAATTTAAGGATTCGGTGTCGTGAAAATTCGAAAACTTGGAATCTTGAAGTTTAAGAAATTCGATATCTTAAAAATTAGAAATTTCGACAATTAAAAATCTTGCAAATACGAAAATTTGAAATTTTGAAAACTTGAGAATTTTCGAAAATTCAGTCATGAAATTTCTAAAATTCGGAATTACAAAAATTCTAAGATCCTGAATCTTGAAAATTGTAAAAGTTGATATCTTAAAAAATAAAAAGTTCTTAAACATAACATTATTTTTCAAACTTAAACATTAAAAAATTGCATAATTGGTAAACATGAGAGTGTGAAAAATCAAGAATTAAAAAATTGTCAAGCTTGCATACGTACCTTTATCCAAATTAAGTCTGCGTTATACTCATGTGTGCATGTAACACTCTATCGAAAAGTTAAAATTGTCGGACCCGACAAGGATGCGTTAAACATTCTGACGCTTATCGCGTCCGGCACACGAGAAAACGAAATGCTGCGACAGCGTTGGCACGAGAACGAAAGAGAAACGTTTTGGGAAGCGATTGTGGGTAGTAAAAGATGCTTTACGTTCTTTCGCATGCATAATACGAGGACGTGTGCACGTTGTCTCGTACTTCCGGTACCGTTAATTCGACCCGTGGACCCAAGACAGCGTTCTCGCGACTCGTCCTCGAAATCCTTTTCGTCTCTCTTTGTTTTCTCCACCTCGGGAGGATTGCCAAGATGACGAGGAAACGCATCTTATGCTTGGGACCACCCGGACGGATCGCTTCATTACGTAAATTTGCCACCATTTATCTTTTGTGTCTTCCTCCCGACTTTCCTGCGTACGACACGAGACATGTGCTGTGCCACGTGTATCGTTCAATCCTTTCCTGATCAAATTAGCTTTCTTTCTTCAGAATTCCGATACAAGATTGTATATATAGTGGATAGTAAACATAAATCAATTTTAGTTTTGTCTTTTACATGCTGTTATTTAACTAATAGCATAATTGGAAAGTAAGTGATTTTGCATGAAAAAAGTGAGTTAAAAATGTATAATAGATTGATTAACCTATTATTACGTAATAGTACTAAGGAACAATAATTTCTTCATAAAAATTTTCATAAGTATATTGTATTTTATATATCATGTTCACAAATGTAATCTTGCTGGTTTTATGAAATGTTGAACTTTTAGTATCACATATTTGATTTCGTTCTTCTATTTAAAAAAAATAGCACTACCATATAATATTTTCTTAAACCTTCAATTATACGAGGAAGTGAGAGGTAATAGTACATCGCACGATGACAAATCTCGAGAAAGGTGTGACCCTGAAAACCGGCAAACAACAAAGGTGAGGACATACGCCCGTATGAGCGGGCAAATGTGGCCCTGATTGAAAAACAGTCAGTAAAGAGTGTTTGCGGAGTACTTCTACGATCTCTTCAGGTTCCTGGGTGTCTGTTGAGAACACGGTCATATAAACAGTGATCAACTTAACTATGATCACTAGGTCCATGCATTAAACATCTTTAAACACACGAGGGATCCACGTTCCACTCTGTTACCTTTTCCATCTATCCATTCTGATCCATGGTAATAAAATTTGAAGGATGCAAAATATTTGATCTATTCAAATTTAATTCAATTGACCACTTTAATACGTCCGTTAAGTGGCGGAGATGTATGCCCTTGAATAAAGGAGGCTCAATGGTATGGCAAAAATAAGACTCACTTTCTACAGACGTTATAGCTACGTATTAGACTGTTGCGTATCAGTGATGAATTTTGAAACATGGAAACGATTTGATGATGTGAAGTATGGCAGCATAGTTATGATATATTACGAAGTATCAAATTTAATAAAAATAATCTTATAAACATTTTATAAAGATTTCTAATTCACTGAAGATTCTAATATATTCTAGAATCCTAACTAGAATTTTGGTGTACTTGACAATATCTTAAGTGGACAGAATAAACTTTTGTCTATCATTTGAATTATATTTTTTCTTTGGTATACGGACGTGTATAGAAAATGTCACATTTATCGCTTTTCCAAAATTTTAGATTGAGAAGTGACATTGAGTGGACACCCAGCTGGTCTGCGTGTTCACATGAATTAGGTAGCTTCTCGGTGAAACAGTCAACAAATCATTTCACAACTTAGCGTTATGAAATATAATATTATGTATTTGTCTTTTGTAGTCAGTATGTTCTAAAAAGTGGTTAAAGTACTCGAAAATTACAAATTCCTCATCATAAAATAAATAGAAAATTCTTGTGTCATTTCCGTAATAAACAAAGTTTTCTATTTTCAAATTTTCGAACTGTCAAGATTTATAGTTTTCATATTTTCAAATTTGCCATTTTCAATTTCCAAGTTTTTAATTTTTATATTTTTAAATTTATTGTTGTAAAATATTTTAGTTTTTTAATGTTTTAATTTTTAAATCTTCACATTTCCAAATTTAGAAATTTCCAAGTTGTAATATTATTCAATTTATAATTTTAAAACATGTCAATTTTTAATCTTTTAATTTCTAAAGTTGAAGGTCAAAAAATTTGAATATTTGAAAGGTGAAAATTATAACTGATATTGTATTTACTTGAAATTTTAATTAAAAGGAAGAAACTTCGATTTTTTCTAATTTTTATGAAGTGTTGTACCTCTTTAAGATATTTTAAAGTATCACTCCTATTTCTCAAGTAACAATTTCTTTTACTTATAATTTAAATAAAAATTTCTAGTCGTGTTTAATGTTTTCTTTTCGTCTATTTCATTCTTGAAATTACACTTTATACTTAGGCTGGAAACTTACTTTGGCGTGCAGCAAATTAATTTCTGACCCTGAATTGCAGATTTTAGGCTCCGATCGTAATTTCACCTCATCGGTTTCATCACATCTGTTAAAAAAATTTATTATTAGCGGAATGAATTATCTAACTTCTTGTAACGTTATTTTTTATATGCATGCATTGATGCACTCAAGTGCAATTGCACTCTATTCTTTAACGTAACCTAATTTTTCTGTTAAAGCAGTCAATCCCTTTTATTATTCTGCGTATAATAGTCCGAGCTTAGTGTTTGAATGTTCTACCGTTGCATTCTAAATATTTTCTCGTCTTTTTACATTTTTAAGTACACATTTCAGTTAATTTGATATATGAGCCATGGATTTTGATACCCTCTTTCAAGTTGCCAACTGATACAAAGAGACGTGTATACATTTTAAATAATTCTAAAGAAAGAAATCCAATGCATTCACATTATCCGAATATCACTACAAATTAACTAAAGCATCTAATGAAAAATAGAAAAAGAATATTTAAGGTGTAATAGTGGACCATATAAATGCTCATTATAATATAGAATAAGTATAGCTGAGTTTTGCGCCAGAAAAAGGTTTCAATTTTCAAAATGAGTTCATTCTATCGTCTGGCTTTCTTTCATCGCCGAGCCAAAAACAGAAATCGTTATGTGCCTCCCGTGCTTTTTCGATTCCTTTTATGGGGAACGAACTCCCACTTTCTGGGAAAACCCCAACATTGCATTGCCGCATGGTGCCAGGGTCAGGTTAACCAGGTTTCACATGGCCCCGTTAGATGGTCGCGATATACCAACTATTCATATTTAGCCTGTGTTTATGCTGGGACTGTCAAAGGCGACTGCGGTCATTGTTGCGTCGATCATAAACCCCATCACTTGTTATAGTAGTACGTTTCTGACGCCAAATGTTAAATATTTCGTGAAGTATTGACATTTCGATGAGCTTGAGTTAGGACTTATACAAGGGTAAGATGAAGTGGGGTAAGTGCAGACTGGTTTTTGTAAAGTTGGTATTTAAACGTAAGTATTTCCAGACTGTTATGTAAATACTTAACACTGTCGATATCGAACGCTTTGCACAATTACTACTATTTAATTAATATTAACTAGGGCCTTAATTTTCCTTGTACATTTTGATTTTGATTTTGATAGGAAATTGTTTAAAATGTCAACTACTCTTCCTTTCCCCGAAAATGGCGTTAGAGCGTAACTTGAGGTTAAAATACTTTCAAACTTTATTTCATGTGCGATGGGGCAAGAGCAGAATTATTAACAAATCTGCTATAAAATGCTTTTTATTGCATTATGCAAGTACTCTATACTGCAAATAAGTATTCTTAGCTGAAATGTATTGTAAAAGGGGATATAGTGAAACAAGGAAACCAACATACTAATAGCCTGTATATGCACTTGTCCCGTTTACGAACTTACCCCACTTCACCTTACTATTTAAGCGCTCACCCTTAAGCATTTTCCACAAGGTGTCATTTGAGTCATTCTTGGATATTGTCTGGTTGCTGTGGTGGTTGGGAATTGTGGTGGTCTTGTTCGTCGCAATTCGTAAGTTCCTGGTGGTGATCGTCTTACTACTGGTTCTGGAGGTACAGGACTAGACGCAGCGAGTGGAGGACGCATGCCTTCATATCTTGGTGGTACTGTACATATATGCAAAGATTAATAAAATATAATAACAAAATTTAAGTCTGGTGTAAGAGAAAGTTCTTCAATTTCATATCACATATTAAATTTGTGGCGGTTTCACTCCCACGCTCATCGCCACTAGACGGCGCATAGAATTGAGACCTAGACTTTCCCGCTAGTACTTAAAGAAACTTCCTATTCATATATATAGTTCCTGTCCATCCCTTCCTTACATCCCCGCGTCTAAGGCAAGGGCCTGTTAGAACGCCTTACTGATAAGTCCACTAGCAGGGCCCGGACGAAACGTTCTCCCTCTCCTTTACTTTTCCTAGCCTTCCTACCTTCCTAGCTGAACCGCTAAAAATTAAACTGTAGTTTTTATTCGCATAACAATTGATTTAGGGGCTATATCCCTTAGTATGGGGTTGTAATTCACCAGCAGCATAATAGTATAGAAGTAGAACATTGCAGTATTAATAATATAATTTCCGTTCCTAAATTTGTAGTTTTTTGAATTCCTGGACCTAATACTCAAAAATTCCTTTCCTGCGTTTCCAAATCTCTAAACTTTGAAATTTCTAAATGTTAAAATCTCTAGATTCTGAAAATTATAGATTCTTAAAACCCTATAATATCTTTAAGTTCTTAGTTTTTCAAATTCCTTGGTTCCAACATTTCTGGATCTCCAAATGCCTCGATCGCTATATTCTTATATCCTCACATTCATAGCTTCTCAAATTCCTAGATCTTATTACCGAAAAATTTCTATATTCTCAAATCGCTAAATTCCTATATTTCTAGATTCCCTAAAATTTTTAAATTCCAAAAAATCCCTAAAAATTAACGAGTATACGACCTCTTTCCCTTCATTGGCATATTTTCCTAAGAGAAATAAAATTTGCTTTTAACTGTACCAAGGACTTTATATAGTGACAAATAAAGGTGATGTTTAAGTAATCTCGTTGATAAGGCCTTCTGTATGTGGGAGGAATTGCATAGTTAAAGTTACTTTAAAATAATTTTTTTGCGATAATCCAAAAAACTTTTTTAGTTTTTACCAAAAGTGTAAAATAATTAAGTACCAAAGCGGCAAATATTCGAATTTTTGATTATTGTCTTCTGGTTTGTTGAGGTCAAGTTTATAAGATAATCTGTTTACCTGAGATATCCAAGTCATCGTAAGTATCATCCATAGTTTCCTCGAATGTTGATGAGATTTCCATCCGATCAACTGAAAACAATAGCTTACTTTAAATTAAAACATTAATTCGAAAGCTATGATTAAATGTTAATAATGATTTTAAAATGTCATGTAACTCATATAAACCGGAAAAATTGAATAGCATACATCGAAATTACTGTTAATTAAACTGGTAAATGTAGTCTAAATTAAATCGTGTTTGGTTTCACTTTAATCAGAGAAATGTCGGAAATCTATTGGTAAAAGTTTCATAACAAAAAAATAAAAAATATAAAAGTCTTATCCTTACATTATTGATGTGAAAATATTTACATTTATCATTTTTTTTAAGCCCGTTATTTTAAAATCGTGTAAAACGTAATCGTGTAAATCATAGGATACGTGTCTCATTTAAGAAATTATGATTATGTTTGATTAACCCAAAAATTTGAACAATTTGAAAAGTTTTTGAATATGCAGAGGACAGTTTTTCGATTATAATACAGTGTTCATTTATTGGTATATTTACATATTTTAAATAAAATAGGAATGGGAGATAAAAAAGAATTTTATCGGAGTGTATAAATTTGAAAGTATCATTCAAAAATTTTTTAAAAACGTATCAGATGAAATGTGCGAAAAACAAACGACACTTTTTCCTTCAATCATTCGAAGTAATAATTTTCTCCACATTTTAAACATCAATTATAAACAATGTGTATTCATAATTCAGAAATGAAGTTTAAAACCCCATTTTTGTAAAGGGAAAAGTTGTTCAAAATCACATCCTCTTCAACCTATTTTCAGTACTTACACTAGTTGTGAGACACCCTATATAATATAATAAATGGTTATAATAAAAAAAGATCACTATACGTAGACAATATTTAAATCTAAGGTTTTGATTCCACGGAGACATACGAGTGGAAAGAGTAAAAAATAGAAAAACAATTTTCCTTTTTCATAAAAATTTAATAGTATTCAACATACAGTGTATTCGTCGGCTTGCTATGGCTACTCCAGCTGATAGATTTGGATCTTGTTTAAGGACTCTTAGTGGTGCCATTGGAACAGAAGGCGGAATTTGTTGAGATTTTGGGGTCGATGGTGCAGAGCAATGGGCCGAGCAATAGTCGCTTTGTGCGCTTCGCTCCGCTGTTCGCCATGTTGAACGCGAGGTGGAGGTTCTGCAACAATTTTAGAAGCATATATAAAACAGAATGTTAATACAGTGTTGAGCAGTCACGAGTTAACATAACCTATAATATCATAGCATACTCGTCACGCACATTACAGTTCGGATGTGATAACCACATATATATTTTCGCTGCAATTGAATTTGGGATTCAATTCTAATTATAATGTGGTGAATGGATCGCTAAAATATGCCTAATATTTTAATTTTATAAATTTTTTAATTTAAAAATGTAAACATTTGAGTAGTTAGGAATTTTTTAATTTTAACAGTTGGAAATTTGAATAATTAAAAATATGAAATGTAACACTAGAAGTACCGACATTAAATGCTCGTTTATCGAAGAGTAAAAAATAAAATGAAAAGGGAAATAAATAAATACTAAAGCATCAACTAACATATAGAACTAGTTTTTACCTCAACAAAATATGACAGACATTTCTATAAAATCACGACAATAAAATTTTATAATATAAAGTGAGAAATCAGAAACCAGTCATTTTGACTGGTTGGTAGTTCTAGTGTTAAAATTCCAATATATTTAAATTTCTAAATTTGCAAATCTCAATAAATGTTAAAATCTTTGAATTTCCAAATTAATTTACATTTTATAGTATCTAAGTATCTAATTGTTAAAATGACCAAATTTCTGAAGATTAAAATGTGTAGAAATTACATAATTTCAAAATTTTTTAAGTTTCAACATTTGACCATTTGAAAATTTAAATCCTAATCAAGACTGCATGAAGAATGGTTGTAACTTTTTAAAATTGAATTGTGCACACCTAAAATTAAAAAGACAAATTTTATGTTTATTAAAAGCTCTAAAATGTTTAAATTATTCGATACGCTGTAATTACTTCCTCAAAATTATATTTAATTTTATTTTAATCTTATTAACAGGTTATGGTATATAATTGTATGTGACAGTAAACTGTGTTCTAATTAATAGTCTAATTATCTGATTAATATCTAATTAGTCAATAATAATTATCGGTAATAATATAGTTTCCAGTAATTGTTTTTATTGCATAGGACAAATTTATATTTAACAAATATTTATGTTAAATAGTAATAGGTTACGTACGGCGCATATCCTGAAGAAGCAGTGTAATAATCTTCGGTGCATTCCTTATGAGGGGAACACGTACACATTGCCTTTCACACCATCAATCAGACTGTAACTAGGAAACATTTAATTTTGAACTTATCTCCAAAATTAACGATTTTACGTAATGTATACTGTCAAATCACATTTTCACAAACATGGCATCACTTTCGATTATCATCTTTTTTTCTACAAGCCTTCTAGAACTATTGCTCATTTAAAATTAATGGTTCTTTTATTTGCTCTCACTTCATTATACTTAATGTGAGAAGTTGTAAAGTTTCATAATAAATCTGTCGATAATTATGATAATTTGGAGTTTTATAATTTGGAAATTTGAAAACTTCGCCAATTGAGTTTTTTATAAATTGAGGATCTGGGAAAATGGGAAATTGAAAATATGGAAGTCTATAGATTGAAAAACGTAAAAATGTTGGAATGTAGAAATTTGAAAATTTTAGAATTTGGAAATTTGAAGAGCTTGAATATTTAGGAATTTTGAAATTCGATGTTTTGAAACTTTTTTAATTCGTATGTAGTAAATTGTAAATTTGAAGTTTTGCAAGTTTAGAAATTTGGAAAATTGAAAATTTCAATATTTAGAAATTTGGTAAACTTGTACATTCAAAGATTTTATAGTTTTAAAGTTTATAGTTTTGGAATTTTTTAAATTTAAGACTATCAATATTTGTAAATTTGTAAATTCGACAATTTGAACAATTTGTGAATTTTTAAATTTAAGAATTTAGACATATGGGCAACTGGAGAATTAAAAAATTTGGTAACTTGAGAGTATCATAATAAGAAAATTGAAAAATTCATAAATATGCAAACGAATATTTTTGAATCTGATAATGTGATTATGTTATTTTATTACCGGAATATATGGAAATTCAGGTATTTGAAAATTTGAAAATTTATGAATTTGAGAAATCGGTCATTTGCAAATTTTTAAATTTAAAAGTATGAGAAATTAATATCTTCAATATCTAATAACTTAAATATTTAACGATTTGAAACTTCTAATCCACAATGGAATATGTTTACAGTTTAACATCCCGTTTATGAACGTGTGCCAGAAACATTGTTAAATGCTCATAAGCTCGTTTTCCGCTTCATCGTGTGACCATTCTCGTCTTTGTTAAATATTTGTTTTATGAGGTAGGTTGTTCCGTAATTTGTTAGGTTGTTGCATGTGAAATACTGGAACATATACTTTTCCTTATTCGCATAAAGAAAGCTTTACTCGGTAAAGGTAAACATGGGCATCAAACACTTTGAAAATCAGCTTCTGGCCACCGTAGCGCAATATTCGGTCTGCATAAATTCAGAAAGGCTTCAATGATATTGCACGTCACGGAGTTCAACCGAAATAAGGAGATGCTCGTGAAATCGCGAAGAGACATTTATGGCATCGAGATAGTCGAGCACAAGCGGAGTTCATTTAAATATCGCAGTGTGTGGTCCTGTGCACGCGTACATCCTATCAAAGATTAAGTGTGTATTTACGTGCAATGAAAGTGCGCGTAACAATAAATTTCCAGATCAAAATCAAGCTCGGTCTATGATCCAAAATTTATTTAATTGCAAAACAGTTGTACGCTGAAAAATTTTATAGCAAAGTAACAACATTGAAATATGTACTTATAAATATTTCAGAGGGTATTCTCACGGATATCTGCAAAGCGTAATTATCTTAAAGAGCAATCTTGAAATTATTAATTTATATACCAAAGAATTACTGTATCAGAACAACTCAATTTTTCCGACGGTGAATACGCACAGTTTATTTCAATTATTATATAACACACGTATTATAATTTAGTCTGCGAGTGACATCAATATTACAATCAAAGCCGAAATACTTGATCCCGCAACGAAAGTCTTTGCAAATACAAGTAAAGTCCGTAATGACAACAAGTATGTCCCGTAGTGACAAGCTATAAGTGAAGCCTCGTAACAACAAATATAAAGAAAGAAGCGCGTAGCAACAAATATAAGAGAATGAATCGAAGTGAAGTGCGGGCCCGGTGCCCTCGCCTATTTTATATGTTTCACTCCCCTACGACGTCTCCTAGCAACCACCCGATTTCTTCGAAATCTGCCACGTGCCCTCCGTCGACCTTGGCTTCGCGGTCATCCCTCTACGACCGATCCTTGCGATGCCGCCCGCCCTTTGCGGCCGAGCCGCCGCGCCGCCACGCCGCGCGCCGATACCGATGTCGCGCCGGCACTTGCCGGTACCCGCCGTCAAACGGAGCGGTCCGCGCCTTTGTACTCGTTTCTCAAAAATTACGTATCAGGAGACGTCGCCGAAGAGTGCCTTTCTTTTTTGCCGAAGTGCGCACCTGGGTTCGCCGGCATTTCGCGGTGGATCAAATACTTATTAATTGGCATTTTTCTCGGAATTTCAGAGCATGTGCCACGTGCCACTTTTGCCACGTGCCACTTTTGCCACATGCCATTGCCACGTGCACCACGCACGTGTACATTTCTTAGAAAAATTAATTATCTATCGTCTTCGAGTGCGACCGATCCCGCAGACAGCTAGCCGGAGCGCAGGGCAAGCAAGCTCGCCCTCGCCCGGGTTCTCACCTCTCCCGAGCGGAGTGGCCCTCGGTGTTTTGGTGAGCACCACCACTCCCGGGCGGATTGGTTACCCCCGGTGCTACGATGGTGTTTTTCATGCCGAGACACTCATGGTGTTCGACGAATACGGCCACAGGTTTCCCCGTGCACGTAGGGCTTCGAGGCATGGAAACTCGCCATGCCTGCTGCTTTTGACCAGTCGTCCCCGAAAACCCCGCTAAATTCATTAAATCTTATGTTTATCTTTAAGTTCTCATCCCATGCTCTGAAATGCCTCAATTGGCCAGTTCTATCCGTAACAATCCTCCCCCTCGTACAAAATTCATTTAATTTTGTACCTCATTTATTCCTAGTAGTTTTATTAGTTTTCGTGTCGGACGTATAAAATCACCCGTTCGTGTGCGCACCTCGGCCACTCTGACTTCTTTATCTACACCGGGAAATAAACGTGTAACGGTCCCTTTTCGCCAACTATTTCGCGGTGCTTGTAAATCTACGATCAACACTATATCGCCTACTTCTAAGGGATTTTCCTTTTCGGTCCATTTCTTACGTGGTACGAGCGTAGGTAAATATTCGCGCAACCATCGTTTCCAAAACGCCTCCGCGAAACTTTGCGCTGTTCGCCACTGTTTTCGCAAACATACATTTTGGAGGTCATATCTACCTAGCTGAATCTCACCCGAGGACGATCCTATCAGGAAATGATTTGGCGTCAGTGCCTCTTTATCGCGAGGGTCTAACGACACGTGCGTGAGCGGCCGCGAGTTTACCGAATGTTCGGCTTCGGCAAAGAGCGTAGAAAGAACTTCTTCGGAGGGTGCTTGTTCCCTTAAAATCACGTTTAACGCGGTTTTTACCGACCTAATCAATCGTTCCCACGCCCCACCCATATGCGGTGCGTCAGGGGGGTTGAAAACCCACTTCACACGTTTCGACAATGCGTATTCCTCGATCTTAGCGCGATCCATACTCACGGTCGCGTCTTTCAGCTCCTTATCCGCGCCCCGAAAGTTCGTCCCATTGTCGCTGTAGACCACCTGCGGTGTGCCTCTTCGCGCCGCGAGTCTTTGTAATGCCATTATGGCCGAACTGGCACTTAACGAATGCGCGATTTCTAAGTGGATGGCCCTTGTCGTGAGACACGTAAACAACACTCCCCAACGTTTCTCTCTTCGCCGCCCGATTTTTACCATCAATGGTCCGAAGTAGTCGACCCCACAGTGTGTAAAGGGTCTCTGCCGAAAAGCTACACGCCCGACCGGTAGCGCGGACATCAGCGGGTTCTGTGGCCTGCCTCGCCGTATACGACATACAATACACCTACTTATGAGCGAACGTAAAACGCGTCGAAGACCGATTATATGGTATTTTTGCCTTAATTCGTTGACTACCGCGTCGCTACTCGCGTGATAGAACTTCCGATGATATTCTGCAATTAGTAATTTGGTCGCGGGGTGTCGACCCTCAAGTATGATTGGTCGGTTGTCAAAGCCCTCAAGTCCCGTTGCCGTTACGCGCCCGTTGGCCCTTAAAATTCCCTGTTCGTCTACGTATGGATTTAAACCGGTGATTTTACTTCCCTTGTTGATATTACGGCCGTTTCTCAACGCAACTATCTCAGCTCCGAAATATTCTTCCTGGATAACGCGGTACCAATATTGTTCCCCTATCTGAACTATTTCCAACGGTTCTTTCACGGTGTTCTTCCCCTTCCAACGACCGACGATCGCGTGTACTCGTCGCGCGATGACGAGAAGACCGCGCCAACCCATCAATCTTATCGGTAGCGAAAATTCTGCTTTTACCGTCGCCGCCACGTAGACGCACGCTTTCCGCTGCTCCAATCCGTCGATTGTCGCCTTCTCTTTTGCGGTCAACGTTTTTTCTATCGGCCATTCGGATTCCGGACGTCGCAAAAATTCCGGGCCTTCAAACCATCGCGGGCTTATAAATTCGGAGCTATTTTCGAAGCGCGTCGCGTCGTCCGCGGGATTCTGACCGGTCGGAACCCATCGCCACTCCGTCGTCCGCGTGTTTTCCCCGATCTCTCCTAAACGGTTCGCTACGAATACTTGACGCGTCCGCGGCTCCGATCTGATCCACGAAATCACGGTAGTCGAATCTGACCAAAAAACTCGTCTACTAATTTTAATGTCTAGCTCCTTTTCTACGAACGTCGCGAGTCTTGTCCCCATCAGGGCCGCCTGTAACTCTAATCGCGGTATTGTCAACGGTTTTAACGGCGCGACTCTACTTTTGGCCATGATCAAGGAAACGTGCGCGGATTCAGACTGATTTTCGTTTTCGAACCGCAGATAGGCTACCGCCGCGTAAGCCGTTAAGCTCGCGTCGCAAAACACGTGGAGTTGCGCTTCGGACTCCCGCGATTCCGTTACCCCGTAACATCTCGGCATCCGGCATTCTTTTACCCTGTCTATCATGGACACCCACTTGCGCCAACGGATAAAATCTTCCTCCCGTAGTTGGTCGTCCCAATTTATACCGCTTCGCCATATTTCCTGCATGATGATTTTTGACTTTAACGTGAACGGCGCGAGGATACCGAGCGGATCGAAAACCGACATGATAACGCGTAAGAACTCTCGTTTGGTGGGCTTCTTTTCGCCTAGCACGATTTCTTTTGGTATATTCTTTAACTCGACATTGAATTTGAGTTCGTCAGTCTGTGTGTCCCAGAAAAGACCGAGGACCCTCTCTCCCCCTCGGTCGCCTAACCGCGTGTCGCCCTGCTCTAACCGTTGCCCGTGATCGACGGAATTTCGCAAGGCCTCCGCCTTGTTGCTCGCCCAACCATGCATGGCGAAATTCGCTCGCGCGTTTATCGCGATTACATCCCGAACGAGCTCTGCCGCTTCGCGCACGGTTCTTCGACTCGATAAGAAATCGTCCATATAGCTATCATTAATAATACTTCTAACTGCCTCCGGGTGAGCTTCATTACAGTCTTTCGCATTCTTATCTTTGACGTAGATCGCGCTACACGGGGATGATTTGGCGCCGAAGATTAACGTCGACATCTCGTAAATGTCCGGTTCTCTATTCCTGTCTTTTCCTCGCCATAGGAATCTTTGCGCACCACGATCGCTTTCCCGAATTTGCACGCGTAGGAACATATCTGAAATGTCCGCCTTCACCGCGACCGCGTATTGTCTAAACCGAATTAATATTCCCGGCAATGATTTTAATAGGTCCGGACCTGACATCAGTTGGTCGTTTAAACTTATTCCTCCGGTTTTTGCCGCGGCATCGAAAACTAGTCGAACTTTATTTGGCTTGTTTACGTTTCGCACTCCGAAATGCGGTAGATACCACGTCCTAGCCCTCTCTAACGTGTTCTCAACCCTTTGAGCGTAACCCTGGTCTAGAAAGCGCTGCATTTCCTGGTAATATAAACGTGCATATTCGGGATCGCGATCTAACCTTCGTTCTAATAATTCTAACCTTTTCCGCGCAGTAGACAAACCGTTCGTGCTCGGCGCGTGATCGTCCTTCCATAAGAGGCCCGTTTCCCAGATTTTTCCCTTACGCGAACTGGTTTCCTCTAGTATCCGCAACGCGCGATCCTGCTCGCCTTTACACGCGACGCTATCCTTTATTCCGGTATATTCTAGCGCGAAATAACCCTTTACTAATTCGTCCAAAGAAGTCAGAGCCTCCCCTGTACATTGATGTTCGGTTACATCTATTTTGTATACCGCTCGTGAGGAGCATTCCGCGGACCCATGTACGGTCCATCCAAGACGGGAGCGCGAAACCGCCAAATCTGTACCTATTATCTCGCGCAGCTCCCGCGTTACGATTAGGTCCCAATTGTCCTGACCGATTAATAATTCTACTCGTGCTCCGTGGTACGGTCGGATCTCCACGTCTTTGGCGGCACCGTGTACCCGCGCAATAATGTCCCGGCTGATCGACTGTGTGGGAAACTTCAGATTTTTTACGGTTATCGCTCCGCGGATCCGGTGCGTGCCGAAGATCCCCTCTGCGTCAAAATCTACTTTTTTGCTGTTCTCTAATCGAATTTCTCCTTCGCCTATTCCTTTTATAGACACGTCTATTCGCGAACCCTTTACCCCTAGGTCTCGCGCCAGCCTATCGTCTATCAAGGTGACCGTGGAACCCTCGTCTAGTAACGCGAATGTATCTATTGTTCGCTTCGGCCCACCCGCGCGTACCGCTATAATTTTCAGCAATACGCTTTGCCCGTCTAGTCAGCTATCTATGGAACCGCGATTTTCCCCCGACCTGTTGTTGCTCGCGACGTATGCCCTGCCCGACGCACTCTCTCCCCCGGATATCGCCCCGCGCTGAGCCTCATTTTCCGCACTATTTGCGTCGACATATTTATGCAACAGGATGTGATGCTGCCTCTTGCAGACCTTACACATCTCACTCTTGCAATCGTTTCTTGAATGACCGGGCCTCAAACACCCGAAACATAGGTTGTACTTTTTCACGAGATCCCAGCGCTTACTCACGGGCTCACGGGCGAAGAAGAGGCATTTCGGCGACGGATGATTTTCTTTTTTGCAAAACGCGCATTTACGAGTTTCCGTCGCGTTTGTTTCTACGCGCCTATCTCGCCGTTCTGCTACGCATACCACAGCCGTTTTCGCCGACGGCCGCCGCGATCCACCGAACGCGCCGCGATCTACCCTTTGTGTCGGTCGTTCCGTCGTGAAATCGATATCAAAAATCCCAGCTTCCGTAGCTAATTCGGCTTCCGCGTATATGAAATCCGCGAGTTTCTCGAGTTCCGATTTCTCTTCTCTAACGCTTACGGCGTACCGGTTATATGCATATCGCAATGCTATCGGTATCTTATGTCCCACGGATTTTACTAGTTCGGGGCTGTGCAGGTACCCCAACAACCTAAACGTTTTAAACGCTACCACTGCACTGCGTAACTTCGTCGCGAATTGTACGAGCGAAATTCTCCCCGAATCTATCTCCGGTAATGTCTTTAACTCCGCGACGATTTTCTCGGCAGCGGCCCGTTTATTCCCGAAATGTAACTCTAACGTCTTTATTATTGTGTCCGCGTCGCGGCTACTCGCGAGCAAAGTTTTAACCACGTCGCGTGCCTCGCCCTTTAGGGCATCGAACAATCGTGCAATGTTTTCGCGGTCCGAGTATCCGCCCGATTCGGATGACGATATATATGCCTCCTTAAAGTGTAGCCACTCTAAGGGATCACCGGAGAAGCTAGGTAACGCTTTCGCGGTTGTGAGACGATTTACTAATCGCGAACTTCCTTCCCCTGCGAGCGACGCTTCACGTACCGCCGCTAACGTACGTTCGATAGCCGCGGATAGTCGATCAGCCGGGTCAATAAGGGATTGCTCACTCACGTTTCGCTGACGCCTTACTGGTAACGCGGTGCTGTTGCTCCATGGCTGATGCGTTGCCCTGTCGTCCTCGCTGCCCTGGATTTCCTCCGCCTCGTCGGAGAAGTCCGTGTCCTCGTCGGCTGCGGATGGGATGCTCGCCTCCGTGGGTCGCTGCTGCCATCCTGCTCCGTGACCGCTGCCTCCTGGCAGCTCCTGCTGCCGCTGGTTCCCAGTGGTCCTTGTTGCCCGACGCCCCTGTCAGATGACAGGTAGGATGGGAGACGGTGCCCTGGAAGGCCCCGCAGAGTCGTTGTCCTCCATGGTTGCCGGTCCTGGTCCTGGATCTGCCAATGCTCTCGCCTTTGCTGGTCTGCCCCGCTTGGCCGCTGGCTGCTTCCCTGACTGCTGGGCTGCTGCTCGTTTTCCTCGTACCATTGTCTCGAGTAAAGTCCACTTTGTGTGTCACTCGCACTTCCACACAAGTCACGATATCGCGTCAAACACCGTCTGTCCGGTCAAAGTGTCCCGGGTTTCGGCACCAAAAATTGTATCAGAACAACTCAATTTTTCCGACGGTGAATACGCACAGTTTATTTCAATTATTATATAACACACGTATTATAATTTAGTCTGCGAGTGACATCAATATTACAATCAAAGCCGAAATACTTGATCCCGCAACGAAAGTCTTTGCAAATACAAGTAAAGTCCGTAATGACAACAAGTATGTCCCGTAGTGACAAGCTATAAGTGAAGCCTCGTAACAACAAATATAAAGAAAGAAGCGCGTAGCAACAAATATAAGAGAATGAATCGAAGTGAAGTGCGGGCCCGGTGCCCTCGCCTATTTTATATGTTTCACTCCCCTACGACGTCTCCTAGCAACCACCCGATTTCTTCGAAATCTGCCACGTGCCCTCCGTCGACCTTGGCTTCGCGGTCATCCCTCTACGACCGATCCTTGCGATGCCGCCCGCCCTTTGCGGCCGAGCCGCCGCGCCGCCACGCCGCGCGCCGATACCGATGTCGCGCCGGCACTTGCCGGTACCCGCCGTCAAACGGAGCGGTCCGCGCCTTTGTACTCGTTTCTCAAAAATTACGTATCAGGAGACGTCGCCGAAGAGTGCCTTTCTTTTTTGCCGAAGTGCGCACCTGGGTTCGCCGGCATTTCGCGGTGGATCAAATACTTATTAATTGGCATTTTTCTCGGAATTTCAGAGCATGTGCCACGTGCCACTTTTGCCACGTGCCACTTTTGCCACATGCCATTGCCACGTGCACCACGCACGTGTACATTTCTTAGAAAAATTAATTATCTATCGTCTTCGAGTGCGACCGATCCCGCAGACAGCTAGCCGGAGCGCAGGGCAAGCAAGCTCGCCCTCGCCCGGGTTCTCACCTCTCCCGAGCGGAGTGGCCCTCGGTGTTTTGGTGAGCACCACCACTCCCGGGCGGATTGGTTACCCCCGGTGCTACGATGGTGTTTTTCATGCCGAGACACTCATGGTGTTCGACGAATACGGCCACAGGTTTCCCCGTGCACGTAGGGCTTCGAGGCATGGAAACTCGCCATGCCTGCTGCTTTTGACCAGTCGTCCCCGAAAACCCCGCTAAATTCATTAAATCTTATGTTTATCTTTAAGTTCTCATCCCATGCTCTGAAATGCCTCAATTGGCCAGTTCTATCCGTAACAATTACTTTCTCTTACATTATCATTTTATTCGATTTTTATACTCTTTTGGCTTATCTTTTTAATTAAAATAATTATTTGTTTCAATATACTTAATTGTACGTAATTTTTGTATATTTTATAATACTACAGAATTGAAATATTAATAAACAAATAATAATTAAATGTCAAATCATGGAAACAAAATTTGATATAAGTAATAAGTAATCATATAATTTTCAATAAAGATAACTTACATCTTAATTTACATCTTACACAATTTTTTTTTATTTTTTATGATGCATGGTTAGTTTATATAAATTTGATTATTTAGAATACTGTAATATAGAAATGTTAATGAATGAATTATAATTAAATGTCAAATCGTGCATGTATATCTACTTACAGATATTCCAGATAACAGAGAAGTAGCGAATGAAAATATTATTTAATAATTTGAGAACAGTGATTACAATGTCATCCTAGCGGTATGTGAAATTTATGTGCATACATTTTATATGGCAAAGGTTCTGAATTTGATTTTTCGATAAGGATGAAAAGGAGGAAAAGGATAACATTAATGTCGGTAACAACGAGGATGACGGGGACGTTGATGAGATTCGTTTTCGATAGTCGATTCTCCCGATGGGGAAATTTGAAGCGAGAAGGGCGTGAAGAGTGTTGTCCGTACACATCTCCTCGTCCACGTCGAATCTGTAATTCAAATTCGAAGTCAAATTAATTTAACGCTCGTCATTTTTCACGTACCGCTGGCGCCTCGGTGCGCGGATCTCAGCCGACCATTTTTCGATATTTCATTCTCAGAAGGTACTAGTTCTCCTCTGATAAATGCGTCTTCCTGCGATTTAGTTTTCGATTTTTATTTCAGGCGATAGAATGTGGATGGCAAGTTTGAAATATTGTAGAACAGGGACGGGCAATTACGTCAGCAACGGCGCTGTGCATGCATTCGCAGACGCTAATGGGTAGTCGGTTTTTTCACATTGAAATGTAAGATTCTGAAAAACCCAAATGTAAAATTGAGTAGTTGGGAAATTTTATATTTGTAAATTTAGAAATTTCTGTAAACAAATTTTTAGATTTGTTAATTTTAGGATTTTTGTGAAAGAATTTTTATGTTCGTAAATTTAGGAATATTTGTACTTTTATACTTTTACATTTAAGAATTTTTATAAAGAAGTTTTTATATTTGTAAATTTAGAAATTTTTGTAGAGGAATTCCTAAACTTGTAAATTTCAGTATTTTCCTAACTGTTGGAATTTCTGTCCTTGTAGATTTAGGAATTTTTGTAAAGGAATTTCTATATTTTTAAATTTAGAAATTTATGTAAAGGAATTTCTAAATCCCGAAATTTCTATTTTTGTACGGCGCCAAATTTAAAAATTACAAAATGTCGCAAAATAAAAAGTTGATAATTTGAAATTTTGGAAATGAAAAAAGTTGAGACCATTTTTATAATTTTACATTAAAAATGTCCGAATTTCTCAGAAAATCTGAAAATTTAATTGGGAACTTCGATTTTTCTAAATTTTAAATTTCTAATTTTTCAAACGTTTAAATACAGAAATTTGAAAGTATATTTCCACACAGAAATTTTCAAATATTTAAATTTTCAAATTGGATTTTTTCCAGTTTGTGAAAATTTAAATATTTGTGATTTCTGAATTGAAAAATACTGAGGGCGGATAATATGAAATTTCGTAGTTTTTAAGCTTTTAATAATTTAAAACTTTAAATGTTCGTAATCCTATCGTTTATATCATCAATTTTGCAAACTAATAAATTTTTCCATTAAACAATGTGCTATTTACAAATTGTAAAAATTTATAATTTCTGTGTTTTAAAGTTTTTTAATTTCTTACTTTGGAAGTTTTTTTATTTTGAGATAAACTTGAAAATGTTTCAAGTTAGGTTTCTTGAATTTGAAATTTCTAAATTTTAATACTTGGATGTTGGAAAGCTTGGAACTTTTCAAATCAAATTTGGGGGTGTAAAATTCTTATTTTTTTTGTTTAATTTTTAATTTCCAGTTTTTGAAATTTCTAGATGTGAGGATTTGTAAATTCGTAGTTTCGTATATTCGTGAAGCTGTGGATTTGTAGACTTGTGCATACCTAGATTTATAAATTAATGAGTTTCTAAGTTCGTAACTTTGTAGATTCGCAGGTTCGTAGATTGACAGATTTGTAGGTTCGTAGATTGGCAGATTCATAGATTCGTAAATTGGCAGATTCGAAGATTGGCAGATTCGTAGATTCGTAGATTCATAGGTTCATAGATTCGTAGGTTTATAGGTCTATAAATTAATAGATTCATAGATTCATAGATTCGAGGGTTTGTAGATTCGTAGATACGTGGGTTCATAGATTCGTGGCTTTGTAGATTTGTCAGTTCCTAGATCCGCGGGTTCCCACATTTGTGGATTCTTAAATTTGTGGGTTTTTAAATTCCTGAGTTTCCAGATTCATGGATTCTTAAATTTGTGGGTTCTTAAATTCCTGAGTTTCCAGATTCGTGGATTCCTCGATCTGTGGGTTAGTGAGTTCCTAAAATTCTTAGTTTTCTAAGATTTTTAGATTCCTGGATCCACAGATTCCTAGATTCCTAGAGTCCTAAATTCATTAATTACTGATTTTCTAGATTGCTATATTCCTATATTCATAGATTCGTGAATTCGTGAATTCGTGAATTCGTAAATTTGTAAATTCGTAAATTCGTAGATTCATACAATAATAAATATCCAGACTTTTATATTTAAAGTCCCAAAAATAAAAGGAAAGATGCTTAAAGGAAGTATACATTGTTGCCTACAAGTTTCTGCAAAATTTCACCTACCCATTATTGCTTTCTATATTCTACATTTAAATAACACATTTTCTGAAGTAACTGAAGTACATCTACTTGTGATCTATGATTTCATACATGATTATCTACCCATCTACTGTGAAGCATTTTTGCTTTTAGTGATCATTATGTGGTGGGGTATATAATAGGTTATACGGAACCCTATTCATACATGGATCTATCGATATTGAAGGATAGTGGAAAGCAGTTGGTAAGTCACTGAGTGAGTTAGTGCTTATAATCGTGTTAGACTAATCGGTGCAGTAGGGAGTCTGCAGGGAAGGTAAAAGGCAATGAAGGCACTAAAGCGGTCCTATTAGGCCTCTATATAGTAACACAATTGGGCTACCCTATTCTAACACAATGACGAGTGGTAACTTTTCGTGGAATTCAGTTCATCATAAATACATTTCGGTGGAGAGATCAAAACGATTTCGGGGCATTCTTCAAGATACTCTTCAGATTTTGATTAGGCTACTTTGCGTTTCCTTTGTTAGTAAATCTATAAATAAAGACATAGTATAATTATTTTAAGCTTTTATTTATGGCAGCAAGCAGTCTTATTAACGTCTTGAATTCTATGATCGTCATCGACTGGTGGTATTTTAATATAACCAACGATTGAAAATATTTTATTTATTTACAGTGTAACGTTTCTTATATGAAAAGAGATAATGTAGGTGGTGGAGATTCAACAGGTTTTACAGTTTTACGATCACTTACATCTATGTTAAAATATCGCGATATGCTGCTAATACCTCCTTAATCGGTCCACGATATGTTATTAGCAAAATGAGAAATTCTCCGCTAAAACTTCAGTTCAAATGTTGTTATTCAAGTATAAGTGTTTTTAATAAGGGAATAAGAAATTAGAGTCATATTAACGTTAGGCTGGTGGTAAGGAGGAGTAAGAGGTATGTTCCAGCATGCTTGGCGCGTTTGGAATGTCTCTGGAATGTCAACAGAATGCGAAAGGAGGAATGAACACCTTGCGATAATTTATCGAGTAGACGACGAAGGCTTAATCCATTAATGAATGTTCCTTTTTCTGTTACGTCTTCGTTTAACTGATCAGAGTAAAGGGGATGACGATGCACGTCTCCGCCCCATAAATTCTTAAGAGCGGTGCTTTATTATTAAAACTGCGAAAATTTGGAGTTCTTCCCTGTTTCACATTCGAATTCTTCATAATCCTCTTTTTTCCGCTATACATCCTACACAATTTAAAATGAGAAAATAATTGAATGGGTTATTACGAAAAGATATCATTTGTAATTACGTTTTAGATCAAATTGATTCACTGTTTACTGTAAGAGAGCGGTGACAAAATGAACGATATAATGATAGTAATATGGCTTTTCGTTTCCACAAATGTTTTTAGACAATTCGTTTTTGCTTGTTTTATGTGCATAATATTTGTTTTGTTTCTTTAATTAATACTTAATCATGGTATGAATGCGGGTTTAAACTGAATTGTTCATTTAGATCACTTGAGTAAATTTCCGCTATTTCGAATTTCTTGTTAACCCATTCGAGACGGCAATTTTTTTCGAACACGGTCCCCAGGAGTGAAATTTTGTTATCTTCATATTATTTTTTTTTTAATAGAACAACTTATTTACTGTGTACATCACCGAATTCATAAGTGAATTCGCATAAATAAGATGATTGCACACCGAATGTGTACCTCGTTCCTCGGAATATTTGTATTGCGAGAAGCGGATTGAACACCATGTGTGTAATATGAGGTAAAATAGAAAAAAAAAAAAAAAAAAACAATGAAACAAAAATCGATGCCAAATTGTTTTTCTGTAATTAACAGATACTTTATTAATAAAAAAAATTGTATTATTAAAAATGTAGGAATTAAAATGACAAGAATGGTTTTACACCATTTTGATTTGGTTTTGTGCAAAAGTAAACTCCTTTTATTATTTAACAAGAAAAAAAATTTTTAACACAAACATTAACAAAATAAAACTTAACTTTAACACCATTTAGCAAAACACAGAACTTTTAAAATTAAACGACTTTTACAACCTTTCAATAAATACAAAAACTTTCACGACTTTTTCGACTTTTCCGCCTATTTTTCTAATGCGTCTTCTTTACGACAAGGTTTCTAATAAATAACGCTCCTTTCTTTTTAAAAAAACACACATCAAGCCCGCTCGCTTTATAGCGTCTTGAACTGTCAATAACTTATAAGAATTTACAATATTATTACCGACGATTAACATTTATTATCGATGATCAATTACCGACATTCGGTCAGTCGGTCACTGACAGCGTCATTCTCTCATTCCCACAATACAAAAAAAGTCTTACCTCGACAACTACATTATTCAGAACAACTAATAATTGCTCATTACTACTATTACACACCTGATCGGTGTGCAACCGATCTTGTAACCTCGGAAATCGATTGCACACACAGTTTGCAAGCGATCTCGAATGGGTTAATAATCAAAATTAAACTATGCATATTAAATCAATTACTTGTTACAACGTTTTTAGATATATTCTTATAAGTTCCTACTGTTAATTTCAATGAATCATGTATAGTTTGTAGGTTATAACTTCTGATTTGGAAAATGTCATTCAGGACGAAAGTAACATATACCGTGGCGACGGAAAAAACTGTAAAAACTATTTTGATTAATGTTACTTTCGTCCTGTTGGATCAGGGAAATAAAATTGTAAAATACAATTGATATTCTTTTATTTGATTTTATATACCTTTTTATGATTCCTTTTAGAAACTTTTAAAATTTTTTTTAGGTTCGGTATTCCTTGCTTAGGTATTTCCTTTAGTTAACCCTAATTGGGTTATGTCAAAATTAATATTATAGCAAATCTGCTCATAAATTGAATACAAAATGAAAATACAAATAAGTGTATTAAAAAATCCACATATTTCTCGTTTCAGTATCTCACATGAAATATATGAATAAAATTTTATGTTAGATACTTAATTTTTACGATACTAAAATTACTTGCTACAAATTTAAAAAATAATTCTATTGAGATTTTAATAATACAAATGTACAAGTGTAGGGGTAAACTTCACTCTTACAGTTGCACCATTAACAATATAATATAATAGTGGTTTATTATTTTTAGTTATTCTAAAAGTAAGTTGAATTTCCAGGAGATCTATGACTCCGTTAGTGAAGAACTATAGTTATGTAAATTTTCCATTGATCACACAGTGCTACTATTTTGTTTATTCACAAATAGCAAATAAATAAAAATTATCTTAAAATATAAATTATTTATCCTAATTAATTACATTAATCAATTTTAACTAAAAGATTATCTAGACATGAAATAGAATTTTGAGTAATTTAAGACAAGTTTCGTATCTGTTGAATTTTCCATAATGAAAATACTTTTCAATAGTTATAAATTTAATTTCACATATGTAGATTTGAAAGATGCGTGTAAGTACGAAGCATTTCAACGATTCAAACTACAATCAATTTTTCCATATCTTAATGCTTTCCTGACTGCGATTCACGTTCTTAAGCTTCATTACCATATTCCTTCGTTTTCTACGGACCCGCTGCATGCCTATTACGCAGTTATTACACTGTCACCTCTCCAGACCGGTTACCATATTTGAATATTTATTTAGCTGATTATTTTTTTTATCGGTTCTATGGAAATTCGATCGCTGTCTGCGGTTACCTGCGAAATTATCAATAACGTGAAAGTAAAGGGAAAGATGCCGCTTCACCCTTTTCTTTGTACTGTTATTAAACACTTTATGCATGAGAAGTATCTATCTTTGCTCATACTATGTCACGATTTATGATGGATAATCAATCATAATTACGAGGATCATAATACATGTGTGAAAGGGCTTACCGGCCACTGCTATGTACAGTGACGAGGTGTCAGGGATACGCGAAAGTTTTTAATTTGCTAATTTGGCAATTGGAAAAGTTGGAAATATACGAATTTAGAAATTTAGAAATATAGAAATGTATAAATTCACGAATCTAGAAATTTAATAATTTACAATTAGATTTATAATTCAGCAATTTTGGAATTTAGAAATAAAGAAGTGGAACAGTAGAGAAGTAGAGAATTTAAGAAATTAAATAATTTAATAATTGAGAAATGGTTTAACTGAAAAATTGAAAAAGTTATAAATTTAGAAACACTAATACCAAATTTCTAATCTTTTAAATTCTCAAATTTATAAACATAAGAATTGTTAACTTTTATAATTTGAAAATTTGAAAATTTAAATGTTTTGAAATGTAGAAATGTAGGAATTTAAAAATTTGATAATTTAGCAGGTTAGAAACTTGGAAATCTTGGAACTTTTATATGTTAGAATTTAGAAAGTTGTCAATTTCAAAATTTAAAAATCGAAGTTTTTAAATTTTTGAATTTTGAAAGATATAAATGCAGAAGTATTGAAATGTAGGAATTTTAACTTGTCAAACTTGCAAATTCGCAAATATTCAGATTAAAAAATTATCAAATATTACTATTTTTTAAGGTGTGCTTGGTTAATTATAGCGACGAAGAGATCATACAAAGAAAATGTTAGAAAGATGAAACAATGAAACAAGTTTAAAACAATGTTTAATATCAATAATATAGTTAACAAATATTCGACTATATTGTTAACAAAACCAACAATTAATGAGATATCTCAAGTTTAAAAAAGTTTAATAAATGCTTATTCCCCCAATTTCTATTTAATCATTTTTTTACATAAAATATTTGGGAAAATTGTCTGCGTATGTGAAATCGACATAATGCGACTCACGTTCTTAGAAAATGTTATGTTTTTATAACCAAGATTATATAAGTCTGCAATGGCTAATCTAAAAAATGATTATAGAAATTATTTGAATAAAACATGAAGAAAACTGTGTTATTGACTATTAACCATTGGAAAAAATTTGTTCAAAAATTTTTATACCGGCCTTGTCACTATTTTTTCGAGTAATCAGATTTTTATCAAAAGTAAACATGTGTTCTTTTTCCTTGCAGATTCTTTAAAACGATGGATAATTTTATATCAGCTTGCGGCGAAGGTGAGTCTGCATTATCATCATACATATTTGTATAATTTGTATAATTACTTTAATCAATACAAGACGATTGAAATTTACGTTATAAGCAATGTGTATAAAAGTACATAATATCTTCATTCTGATATGCTGCATTTAAACATACTGCCTGGTATGTTATTCTGATGAAGTGTGATTCGTTAAGGGTTGAGATAAATTCTGAGATAATTATTTGAATACATTCTATATTTGCAAATAGAGAATATTATGTTCTTCATTTTTAGAATGTAAGAATTATATTCTAGATAAATTTGTGTTTGTTGAGATAGATTCTTTGTTAATTAGTTATACTAAAAATAATAATATATTAGAAATATATTATAGAATTAATCTGCAGTAATAATTTGTTCAAGAAATTTTTACATTTTTTTTTCAATTTATGAAATATATCTTCTGAATTTGTACCTATTAGCTGATGTCTATGTACTGAAACATTATTTCAAATTCATAGAAGTATTCTAAATAAATATTCTAAATAAGTATAAGTAAAGTATTCTAATTATACACTATTCAAATGTTTATTACAATTGACGATACTTTTACACTCAATACAACCTCAATTTTCTTGTTTTTATAGAAAGAGTAATATTTTACCAATGAGTATATTTTATATTAATTTAATTCAAATTAGTGTATCAAAGTTAAAATATTGATTTGTGTACGTGTGTATACAATTCATAAAGTCGAAAATCTGTTTTTATTTCAACACATAGGGGAATTAATAGAACAAATGTATTTTCGAATTTTATATCATATTTAAAAAGAGAGTTACTTTCTATGAAATATCAATTAAGACAGATAATGTTAACCTTGTATCGTTTACTATCGCTTTCATTCAGACTCTACTTTTACTTTCACTTGTACATTTCTACGTAAAATTGCTGTATTCACATTCTTGATTCGTATCAGTTTGGTTCATTCAGGTAGTCATTCATCCTATTCTCTATGCTTTATTCATTCATGTAATCATTCGTTTGTCTTACATACTTCTCTTGTTTTTACAACCTGAGTGGAATAAATATATTCCTAAATATTACAGTTTTCTAATTTTTTAACAGCAGATTTCAGATTTTTTATATTTTCAAATTCTCATATTTAAAAGTTTACAATTTCAGATAAAAAAATTGTCAAGTTTAGAAATTCTTAACCTTCTAAAATTTTAAATCTTTATATTCGCAAATTTTTAAATTACCGGTTAATAGGTTAAATTAGGTTAATTTTTAAATTAACCTAACCTAACCGAATTTCCAAGTTTCCAAATTCTAAAATTCCAAAATTCTTAAATTTACAGTTGTTATAGTTGTTATAAATAAGTCATTATTTCTTTACTGTGATTTCGCCAATTACCCATATATTTTGAAAATTATTAAATCCTGGAATTATTTAAACCCTTTGCGTTCCTCAATTTCATTCATCACTTGACTCTTTAATTTACTAAATAGATCAAGAAACGGGTTCCCAATGAAATGTATTACAACAGGGCGGAGACAACTACATTTTTCTTTTATTACAAGTAAGAAATAAATGATAATATACATATTCAACCAATCTATTTATCTGAATTATTTATGACATCCAAGAGACATGTGATGCCGAATCACACCCAACATAGGATTGCAAAGGGTGAATAGTTAAATCCTTTTATTTTTCGTTTGCCTCTTACAAAAATATGTTCCAAATGACCTCTTCTCTCATCTCTTGCAAACTTTCTATCGACGCGACGTACCTAACACCCTGTATATCAATTCTGAAAATGTTTTATCAAATTATTTTATATTTCACGCGTCGAATTAAAAAATTAACGAATCTTAACAGCAAAATTAATGTTGTTTCTATAGTATTTAGAACTGTTCGTGAGAAACTCTAGAATCGGAGGAGTATAATTCAGAGACAGAGAGAAAGAGAAATGCCTGAGAAATATGTTGAAAGGCATTCCAAAGTGAAGATGCCACTGTACCGGCCATTCATTGACCGTCAATTAGCATTTATCAGTACCTTTCATCCAACGTCCAATATCCTATTGACACGCTACGCTATAAAAGAGGAAACTCTTAATTGCAATTGCAACATACTCCCTCATTATTATTGGATAATGTCTTAAAGTATCGTTAGTTACTTTACTTTATTGTACCTCTCGACTTAATTTAATAGAGTAATTTGTAGTGTACAGTTGTTTTTGGTAATTAAATACATTATAATATATTTTAACATTAACATTATGATTCTTTTGTTTTATTGTATTTTGTGTTACTCTTATAATGTATAACTATTATGTAAAAGGTGAATACAAAGAATATCGTTACTTATCATTGATTTCTCTTTTATTATTATTTTATATTTATCAATTTCCTTTTTTAAATATTTCAATGTTTGAAAGCATAATTTTGTTTTTTCCTACAATATACTGTTAATAATTAAAGTTAAAACATTTTTTTATAGTCTGTCTTTATTTTAATTGTTACAATTAATTTTTATGTATGTTCAATGGAAACTGTACTAGTAGACATTTAAAAACTGAAATAATTTTGTTTCCTTATCAACGAAATTTTTAACTTTATTTTCAACTTAAGAATTCAGAAATTTAGAAATTAAATTTTTAAATTAGAAATTTTTAGCTTAGAAAGTTAGGTTTTATAATTTGACAATCTAGCAATTTAAAAGTTTAGAAATCCAGAAATTGTAGAGTTATTAAAGTTTAACAGTTAGAAACGTATAAGTATAGAAATATAAAAATAAAAAATGTTCATGTTTCCAAATTCCCAAATTAGTAACTTTCAGATCTATGTAACCAAATTAATTAAAAATATGAATTTCTTCCAAAATTTCGGTTAACGCTAGATTTCTGTAGAACAATAACGTAGAAGAAACGCGGATAATTATTCAAAGGATTAAAATTATTGAACCATCCTGTAGAGCGAGCAATACGAAGACGTTCAGAGTTCGATCGTTCGATTGATTTAAGACGGCAGTAATCGGTTGGCCGAAAAGTCGTCACGCTGCGTGTATGTACTGGCGATATTTTCGTGTTTATGTACACGCGTGACTGGACGTTAAAGTCCTTCCCCGTTTTCAACGGCTCCTTACATATATTTCCAGCGTGCTTTACGCTCTTACTAGAAGTCCTCAGGAACACGAAAGAAGAGCCAAGGCAGTCCCTTTTACCAGGGGCTATTTGAGCCGACATACCTCTTGCTTATATATCATATTGCCACATTAACCACGTCGCTTCGGGTTGTACTTCGCGACTACTCTAGTAGCCTGAAAACCAACCTTAACGTTTACCAAGGAGTGGCATGCAATACCTTTCTTATTTCGTGCTCATATCCTCCGGGTATAGACGAAAACCACATTTGCATGCGGCTGTCCACACTCCGCTGTAAAACGTATTTGACCCTTTGAGGTTCAATTTCTTTCTCCTTTTTCCGTAATGCTGCAGAAACCTGGGACAGACGTAATAATTGTCGTAAAATAAATACTAGTCGATATATCGTGGAATCTTCCTTTCTATAATATATTGTAACTTCGTTTCTTGTTTACATTAGTTGTCGGTACGCACGAATTCTGTTGATGTAAACGTTTTATTGAAATGATGTATCGGAAGTAATTTTTAACTTTTTTAACGATGTATTTTAGTATTTTTATTTTAACCCTTTGAAATTTTTTGCGTTGTATTAAATTGTTATTGTACTTTCGAGAAAATATAACACTTTTCATAATAATAAATTAGGTAGCTGGTAATAATGTGTTTATAAGAGATGTCGCTAGTAAAGTACTCAAATGTACAATATTGTTTAATACATTCGGTTTAACCAAAACCGGTGTCACTTTGTGAGATTTAGTTATAGCAGTAATTTGAATGTATTTATACATTATAGTCTGTTGATATTCAAAACAACAGCATATATTTAGTAAAAATTAATACTATTTCAGGAAAACATAAACAAAATTTTAGTTAAACATAGTAAGATATTGGTTAAAATTATTATACAGAAATTAAAAGAAGTTACTTTTATGCTTATAAAATGTTAGTGATGAGTTGATGTAGATGGCAAATTTTTATAATTATCCATGGCCATAACTAGTGTTAATAGTAAAGCATTGCTATTAAATCAAATTCTTAAAATAACTAATAATACAAGTTAATTACTAAAGTTAAATCTTTGTCATTTAAATTGACTAATAATAATCAAATTGTTAGAAAAAATATAGAGCAGAAATATATACATACGTTTACACATTATATTTACTTAAACTGTAATTCGTGTCTTCTTGAGCGATTTTAAAACTAGAACATGTTTAATTTTCCTTTATATTATATTTCTTTCGATACAAAGATTTTCCCCGTAAATAAATAATACTTGTTAAATACAATACCATTAGCTTTACTATGAAGTATCATGTGTACATCCTACGAGTAATTATTTCTAATGATCATATGAGATATTAACTAGATATTAATTTAACAGATATTAATTAGACGTCAGAGGTTTGATATGAAGGTAACGAAAAGATGTATTAGTCGATATTTAACCGTCGGCGAAAGTCGATACAGTACATCAAGAAGGTCATAAGACTGCGCTAATCTCTTTGAGGATCGGCTTATTTTCCAAGCTTA
The DNA here is from genome assembly GCF_050947335.1 of Megachile rotundata. Taxonomy (NCBI): domain Eukaryota; kingdom Metazoa; phylum Arthropoda; class Insecta; order Hymenoptera; family Megachilidae; genus Megachile; species Megachile rotundata. The sequence goes on along the minus strand of NC_134991.1, from coordinate 4,079,081 downwards.
CTATGTTGCTGCTCTGCGGGAAGCTCGTTCTAGATCCACATTAGATGCTGACGTGTTCCAAGAATATTCCTGTCTTCTGCAAGATGTATGTTTCTTCGTATGTAAAAGCGAGATGACCCTGTGATAGATAGGAACGTGGAATAAGCCTTGCTCTGTCTGCATCTCCAAAACGAAGAATCTTACATTATTCTACGTTTATTACATATCCCGGTTCGTTCTCTTTGAATGTATGTGCTATTTTTCTATTTGTTTCTAATTTATCAGTTTAATTTATTCAAAGATCGTATTTTTAGTAAGAATATGTACAAATGATTCGCTTTTCAAAGGATATGATCCTGCAGAAAATTCGTAGATTAATGCATCGCAATAATTAAACGTGACAAATAATGCAATCTGCTAGCTAAAATCGTATAACATAGAAATTAAAAATATTCCAGTGATTATTCTGATGTTAAGGTGTCATTTAATAGATACAATACAAAATTTAAGAAGATATGTTATTAACTCATTAACAGCCAAATTTTAAGGATCAAAAGATATTTTTACCGCATGGGTTCTAAAGATATATCAAATTTTTAGGCATCATTGAAACAAAAAATAATTTTAAAAACTAGAATGTAAAAATACACACGTTATACACATGTTATCTAATATAATGTTATTGCATGTGATAAAATAATATACATATATTATATTTAAATCCTTGTTTAGGGTTCACAAATGGATTAAATACACCGTACTTGTAAAGTAATAAGTTTTATAAAAATAAAATATGTAACTTCATGTTATAATTTGTTAAAACTGAGTTGAAATTTGTGGTTAATTTGTGATTAAATGCAACATAATACTAAACGTATTTTTGATTAATAATTATTCTGTATATTTTCAATTTTGCATTGGAAAATGGATTTATTTAGAAATATAAGAAGGACCAACATCTGATAAACAATGCTTTATTAAAAATCCTTATAAATTAATGAAAGACTATTTTTAAACGATCGTATTCTTCTATATCTAATAATAAGATTATTCTACCATGTAAAAACTGGTATGTTTTATGTACATAATATTAGTCAAATTTAAAGTTATTTGATTATATTTCCCTAATTTTTAATTCCCAAGATGTTATTAAATAAATGTTACTAAATGTTCGATTTCGTTTTACTAAATCACTTTCATTAAAAAGAAAGTATCATTATCCCCGAAATATCGATAAATACACTTTCTTACAGGGGTAACAAAATATGCAATTTTCTTTTCTCCGTGTAAATCGCATCGCATTTGTGTGAACGATCCTCTTCAGAGGCTTGCGAAGGTCAAACAAAATTATCGCGTGATCTGCGATTGGCCACTTAATTCACGATGAGGTAAAGAGGTACACTCGAGTACAATGTAGCCTTTAGTATAAAATCACGTATATAAACTTCACAATTTTTAAATTCGCAAATTTTCATGTTTCATAATTTCTGCATTTTCAAGTTTTCAATGTCTCAAATGTTTAAATTTTCAAATTTATGAAGTCTCAAATTTTCCAAATCTCCAAACACTTTTCTTGATCCTAATTTTTCAAACATCTGATTCTCTAGTACTCAGATTTCCACATTACTAAATTTTTGCATTTACAAATTTTTTAATTTTCGTTAGAAATGACTAAAAATTTTGAAATTTTTAATTTCTTAAATTCTTCAAATTCTCACATTCCTACATTTCATAATCCCATATTCCTATATTTCTACGTATCAAATTCCCTATATCCTTAGATCACTACATTTCTAGATTAGGGAATTTCTGAATCGGCAAGTTCTAAAAGTACACAGTCTCTAGATATTTGATTCCTTCACTTCTGAGTTCCTTAGACTTCCAAATTTTTGACTCCCTAAAGTTACTGCATTCCCAAATCCTAAAATACTCGATCTCCTAGATTCCTAAATTCCTAGATCAAAAAACGTTTGGAATCCTAATTCTATAGACTCCTAAATCTCTGAATTTCCAAATGTCTACCTTCCCAAATCCCTATATTTTCAAATTCCCACATTCCCAAATTCTTGAACTCACGAAACTATAAATCCTCCAATTTTCACATTCTCGAATCCCTGGATTACTAAATTCTTAGATTACCAGAATAACTGGATCTCCTAATGTAGATCTCCTAATTCCTTACCCATATCAAAGTTTCAAATCGTCAGTAATCTCTAAATATCAATGAACGCCATACCTCTTTCCCTTTCGTTATCACATTTTCCGTAGGGAATTTGCTGTTGACTGTACGAAGTGGCTCCAAAGTATTCGACACTTATCCGAAAAGGGAAATACGGAGAAAGCGATTGAAGAAGAAAGGAGGTGATAGGGTTGTGACGATCGTTATTACGCGACTACTTTCATTACGGCCTAAAGGGTTATAAAAGGTCACCGTGTGCTCCGAATTCGTCGCAGTTTTTGCCGGTAATTTGCGGTAATATTATAATCAGCCCCTTGCTGAGCTTGAAGAGGTACCGACCCTGCGTTTCGGGTTAAATTGATGACCCATGGAATCGAACGTCTCGCCTTATGTTTGCTGCTTTTATTGGATTTTGTTCACACGCGTGTACTTGTTGTAAAGAATTTAAAAATGTAACATTAAAGAGCATGCATAGCAACTTTTGTCGTACAGATAGTAGAGATTTTTCAAGGATTTGCAAAGAAAGGATTGGATAGATCGACTTAATTTTTCTCTTCATTAGAAAGACAGTGACTTTAATGTTTGAAATTTTTTAATTTTTAAACTTACAAATTGGAAAATATGTACTTTGAAAACCTGTAAATTTTTATGTATATATATATTTAAATTTCCAAATTGTCAAATTCTTAAATTCCAAAATTTTCAGATTTTTGTAACTTGAGATTGAAAAATACTGAAATTACCACATTTTCACATTGCCTCAGTGTTTCAAAATTTGTAAATTTCTAAATTCTCAAATTTTCTAATTCTTAAAACCCCAATCTCTAAATTATTAGATTAACTTTGAAAGCCAGTAGTTTTCGAAATTTTTGAATTACCAATTTATTAAATTGTAAAATCTCCCCGTTCCCATAATTTTAGGTTTTTAACCACCAAATCCCAAAATTTACAAAATTTATAATTCATCGAAAATCCTCATTGATGTCTAACACCTTGTTGTTGAATGCCAGTGCACTTAAATTTTGGAATTATACATACTTAATAGTAACTTGCTTACAAGTTTTGCTGAGTAGAATTCGTAACCTAAAATACCATAAGTTTCACGAATTTGATAAATGTCTTCATTCTTGAAATTATAAATCTAATTTATTAGTGCTGTTAATTTATTGGCAATGAACATAAAATATATCATACATATGAAATGAATTAATTTTTCGCAAGGAGGGTGTGATTATAAATTATAAAATTTCTATTTGGTTTTCATTTCATCTATCAGCAATGTGAAAATTCATCAAAATGTTATTATTCATAGACATTCATACATATAACATAAATAAATTAATTCGTTGCCCTTCAATATCATTTCCCATGTACGACGGATTTACGCTTCAGTGACAAATATTCTAATTTTTAGTACGCTTCAGTTTGAAGTTCAATTATAATTTGCGTAGTTAAGTATTGCTGAATAAAAAATTGATATAACATTTCAATTTTCTTTCTGTTTTAACCCCTGACGCTTACATTAGGATATAAAAGAACTCTAGCCAATTTAGCTCCAATTTTAGCCACTTTATATTAACCCGTTACCCTATGACTTAATTTTCAGGTGCGTCAGTCAGAACTGAGTAATTATAGCTACAAAATTAAAACAAATAAAGAAAATTGAAATGTTATGTCAATATGTTATTATTCAGTCGTTGACTATGCAACTTATAATTGGACTTGAACTCCAAATTGAAGCGTATTAAAAATTTAAGTGAAAATGATCACGGCCGAGGTACGAGTGCGTCACGAGTCAGATTCGTCAAAATAGTGCAAGGGGTTTAATCCGAAAAAATATGAATTTTTCTGTGAAAATCAATATTTTTTCAACTCTTTCACGTTTCTGTTAAAACAATATGTAAAAATATGTTAAAATAAGTTTTAAAAATTATTTATAATTTTTTTTTTCATTTTAAAATAATGAGTAGCTTCTTTGTAAGAAACATTTTTAGTGACAGAGGTTTTATACGTCCCAGTGACAGATATGTTAGTCTGATGAAGTGTGATTGTTAAGGGTTAAAATTGTAACTATGATTAGTTAATTCCTATCAACGCACCTGGCAAATAAATCATAAGGCAAGGGGTTAAATTCTATTACAATCATTTATTGATATTTTGTTTGTTGATGTATTATGTATCGATATTTTTTTTTTATTATAAATTGTGAATGTATCAGTACCTCTATTGCTACCAGAATGACAATAGATATTGCCATATTTTATACTTTACGTTATTTAGCAAGAAACCTTACCTTTTTCTCCGCAACTTTTTAATTTTTTACTGCGTTTTACAAAATCGAATTATTAAGATATTAATCTGTATTTTTAACATTCAAAGGACTTAACAAAAATAAGTTTAAATTTACTTAAACTAATAAAAAAGATAAAAAGAATGTAAACATTTTATAGTTCTTAAGAAACACGAAAATTTATAAGTTGCTGTACTTCAAGGGTGATTATCATAAAATGTTCTCTTCGAATTAAATTTAAATGAATTTTTTTCCATTCGTATACATATTTTTTTTAGTATAATAGATTATGTTTGTGTATTTCTGTACAATTTATTAACGTTATAAAAGCTTCTTTTTTAATAAGTGGTTCTCCAAATCTTTATTTAATGTCGTCAGTATACGATTCATTACAAATTAGAAGTTGCTTCTTTTTTTGTTTCAGAGGATCTTGTGGGTGTTCACTGCACACATGGTGTTAATCGTTCTGGGTATCTAATTTGCAGGTTAGTACATTTTACTGTAACACTAATACGAAAAATAAAGGAATACTTAAAATATTTTTAAATATCATGTTTGCGTACATATATACAATTGATACATTATCCAAAGTTGTTTAAAATTACTGAATTAATAATTGACAATGAAATTGATTACATAAATCTGCAATGTTCGTATGCTTTATTGCAGATATCTAGTACAGCAGTTAGGTTGGAAAGTTGATGACTGTTTAAAAGGTAGGTGATTTAAAAGTGCACATGTTTTTTTATTATAAATATTAAGTTGCTTCGTGTTGCTGATATATTAAACGAGCGAATATCTACAGCTGAATTCAATAACTTAATATAAGTTATTGAATTTTTCTGTTAACATTAAATAAAAATACATTAGTTTTTACTATCGTGAGAACTAACTGTACAATATTGTTTAAGCTCATATAAAAGATTATTTCATTTCAAATTTATATTAAAATCAAATGCAATAATTTAAATTAATTTATCGAAGAATAAGATATCGATAATATATCGATAATCGATAATATATCGATAATCGATAACAACACCTCTAAAACATATCCTGGTTAAGTATATTTTGAGTCAATGTTTTATATGTGCAAGATAACCTTACAAATTGTGATATCAAAACTACAAAAAATCATATTAATACATCAATGATTTGGTAAGTAATTATAGAATAATTTTGCGTTTATTAGTATGTATGACAGTGTATAATGTTATCATATAATGGTGATTTATATCTATTTGATTACGAATGTGTGTTAAAGTTAGGTTAATAATTGAATTCCATATTTAATTCATTGAAAGAAGACTAATAAGTAATTCTATTAAGAAATTTTCTAAACTTTGATTTACTGAATTTGCTGAAGACGACTGATCTTAGATTTCTTATTTTAAATTACAAGTTATTAAAAAGTTTTTGTCAAAACGTATGTTAACCTTTTGTCGAGATAAAAAATTATGTGTTATCCATTATTTATTTATTTTTATATTTTAGTTTCAATTTGAGTGTTCATTAAATGTCTGTAAATCTAGAGTTAAAAATTATTTTAAAATATATTTCGTGGTTTTAAAAATTCTTTATTTTGTAAAAAAAAAGTATGCACACACGAACAATATTACTTATATGAAAATAGCAAATACGTTCACTGAAAGAACATGAAAGAATGATAAATATGCACCTACTGATTATGCTTATCATAAATTAAAAGGTTGATATGTTTATATGAAATGCCCACTAGTCAGAATTCTCAATTGACAGATTTGCAAAATCATATTTTGTATATTTGTTACCGTGAAAGACCGAAATCTGGTGAATGTCGACATTCACCAGTGAGTTCACATTGTCCGAAATATTTGCTAAATACCCTTATTTCTGACTTACACCGGTAAATGTCGACATTCACCATGCACTAATGGTGAATGTTGAACATGTCGGAGATTTATATTTTCTTCTCCGTAATTCAGTCGCTATAAAACGTCACAAGGATGACGTAACTTTTTCGCTTCTCTTTCTGAGAGGAGAGACCAAGAATTTAAAACACATAGTACATCCTAAGCATACGTGTTCTTCCTCCGTGACCTATTCTGGCGTGAGTTTCATATAGTATACTGAACAATTTTTCATTGGTAACATAATACTGTATATTCGTTTCCCCTGATTTTAATGGTACAATTAATTTCTTTTCATCATCAATTTTTAAAACGTCAAAACGTTTTAATCGTCTGTAATCCAAAGGTGTGTTGCACTTAGTTTTAGCAGAAACCATTTCAGAAAGTATTTTAGAGTACTTTTCTTGAGAAAAATAAAAACAATTGTCTTCTCGTTTACCCGCAATTAATGCATTTAACTTTTCAAGAAAATGATCACGATTTGCTGCAGTATTCATTCAGTATAAATTACGGTATTGGAAAGAAAAATTAAGAAAACGTTGTTCGCATTATCAAAGCTTGCATAAGATTGACAAAGCTGACTAACTCCCAGCAGAACACAGGATTTGGCGGGAGAGAGCCAGTCGCTTCTTTGTCGACTCCTCTCTTTTAGATCTCCACCAGAGCATATGTGTGATTGTCGACATACACCGGTGAAGGTCCGAATGTACAAGAATGTAATAAAATATTTGGTCTTTCACCGACGTATTTGGTATATGTCGACATTCACCGTTAAATGTCGACATTCTCCAATTTCGGTCTTTCACGGTAACATATTTACTACAATTTTAACGTGTATATAATATTTTTTTTAATGAAATTATATAAAAGTTTAAGGAGGACCAAAATAAGTAACTGGACATTTGAAAAAAATGTGCAATTAATTTTTATTGTTTAAAGCTTAAATTGAAATATAGTTAAATTAAATGAAATTGAAAGTTTAAATTGGTATAATTTTTCAATGTTTTAACTGATATCATTAGTGGTTCACTAGATGTTTTTGGGATAGAAATTAATTAATAATACATTTTATTTTCTGATGTATCGTAACGACATAATAACACGTTATAAGTTTAGAGTATAGTTACCGTTGTTATAGAATGTACCATTTGTCATTTTGGTATCAAATTAAGAGCAGAATGACATTTTACGCTTAGTTCATCCCTTTCGATAGTCTCCGATGTTTACTTTTTGTATCTGGAAAATATATCTGTAACAATATTTCTTAGAATTCAAAAAGCGATTTTTTATAACGAGATGTTTCTTTAATAAACTTATTAAACGTTCAAATAAATAATCGTAAACATGAAATTATTCCATTCTTGCGGATGCCTTTTTCAATTTTGTAAACGAATACATTTTTAACTCTTATAAGTAATAGTAATAAAAAAATAAGGAGAAAGTTCAGAAAAGCTGCAACCCCCGATTATGCTGAAATTTTAATTAAGGTTTGACCTTATTTAGAAAAATAAATCTCTAAGAGGACTTTCATCGACTTATTCGCCTCCACCTGCTCTAAAATTTGAAAATTTGTACTCTATATCACTGAAAATATTGACTTTGGAAAAAAAAGTTTTAAATGTTAAATATATTTCCAAATAACGTGTATTGGACAGCATCTTCGGGCGTCAGTTTGCTTATTTTAGATCTAGATTTTCTAGAAAATTTTTTATTAAAACCGATAACCCCACAGCTACGGCTTTTCCTTGTTTGATACAGTCAGCGAAATTTCCGTACTTCCACTATAAATTTTACATATTCTTTATTAGTATCGATTCAGTTTCTAATTGTTACCAACTGACAATGAGATGTTGCATTCCTCTTGCAGTTTTAGTTAATTTACGTTATTAATATCCGAGTTTTGTATTTCGTTTCTTTATTATTGCAATATTTGAAGTTGTATTGTAAATTCGACGTACAATGTCGGTACCTTAATTTCAACCCTTTTTTATATCATTTATTTATGTAAGAACGGAGCTTCAACACAATATCCCATTCCAGAGGGTAGTTGTGACTGAAGTCCAGATTATCAAGTTTCACTTAATTTTCCTTATTTAATGACATGCAAGAATTCCGAAAAAATTAAGGAATATTGTAAATATAGTAAAGTATATTATAGAATTTTTTGAGATTTTTTGCGTTGTAAATTTAAGGAACAACAAATGAAAAATTGTGAAAATTTGTCAACAAATACAGATTTCGTAAAAAGAATTTCCACAACTTACTTCTTTTTATAGTAGAAAGATATTGACATAACTATTATCTTCTATCATTTTAAGATTTTTTGATAAAGTGCGCCATAGTCACAAAATTCCAAAACCAACTTTTCCAGCGTTTTTCGGGTTGCAAATTTTTCATTTTCTTCATAAAATAAATGTATTACGGGAGTTTTAGTATTTCTGTCTTAGGTGAGATAAGATTAAAATTAAAAAATTAAATTAAGTAAATTAATTCGGAGAATTTAGATTTATGTTCCTAAAATGACACTGATTTATTCAATGTAGCTGATAACAAAGTTGTTAAAATATGTGGTTGCGGAAATGCTCATGAATTTTTTTATCTGAGTTTTGCATTTCATGCAGATCTAAGATTTTTTATTTTCTATTGGTATAATTCTACCAATTCATCAGTGTATTAATTTTAAGAGGAAAATGATAAGTATTTCAACGTATTGTTAACCCATTATATTTTAATATCGTGTATCACACTTAGCTGATATTTTCACCATTATTGAATTTTGAGTTAATTTCCAAATCCAATCAGTCTAACAGTGATCACCAAATAAAAAATATCTCTAACATTTGAACATTCTTTGTCTGTCTTAGTATTAAAACAATAATTATTGACATTTTCTACATTCAAGTTGAAGATGGCGAGTACGTGGATAATAATTTTCAAGACGAAAGAATGGAGAAATAACGTGTTGACGAAATATCATTTACCTTTAACATATTTTTCAAGAGAATTTTTAATGTATAGATATATACATTTTATTTTAAATCTAAATAAAGGTCTTCATAATCCACTTAATCCATTCAATTACCGTGATATTTAATTACAATAACAAATAGAATGAGTTCAATGTTTACAAATTATCCGAAATTTCAACTACATAAATGCGACATGGAACTATGGAAATCTCGCTGACTGTACGATTTCTGATCCCCAAGTCATACTAGGGAGAAATTAACGAAGGATTACAATTTCCAGCCGTATTTTTCATCCAAGCGTGCATTTCATGTTTGTTGCAGCGTTCGAAGAGGCTCGTGGTTACCCCATTGAGCGTGAAATATACATAAGCGCGCTGAAGAGAACACCACGTACGAAAATTGACACTTCGAAGAATACTGTATCGAATCCTACCTCATCCGAGGTAATAAGTAAGAGAGCGATGCGTTTGAGGTACCAATCCAGGCCACCGTACACAATGGGGCCGCCCGGTTTTGTGCCACCAAGACGCGACTTCGTAAAAGACGGTCCATTTTCACCGCCACATTTTGGTTATGGCGGTCCTCCGCCAGGATTCCGTCCTCCAGGTTTGCCATCGATTCCACCACCAGCAGGTCCTCCACCACTTTACGGCCCAAGGCCGTTCAGGTACGGGCCACCACCGAGACCAGCCATGCCACCACCACCACCTAGACCAGGATTCCCTATTCCATGTTTCCCACCGCCGTGTCCATCGAGGACCCCTGGTGGCGGTACCAGGTTACCACCTCCTTGTCCACCGGCTCGATTACCGCCCCCAAAGATGCCACCACCTCCTCCGCCGCAGCCTGCACCGGCGAGACCAGCCTCCTTGAAGCGGATAACAAACCAGAAGAGGAAATCTCATGTCAGAAACGGCATAGTGTCGTTGTCTAGGAATCCTGTTAGCCTAATCAGACGAAATAGCCAGACGAGTAGGATACTCCCGAAATTGTTGAAGGAACAGGACTTCACGGTAGATACTTTCGAGGAGAATTTACTGGCTGTGTCGAGCCAGTCGCACAGGCGACCATCCAAAGGCAGATTTAATCAGAGCAAGTGACGATGAGCTATTTAGATGACACGGTATTATTTTCTAAACGTACAATATTCTCCGTAATTTGGCAGACTCGTAGATTTTTCTTTCTTTATTTCTTTTTCTTTTCGAACGGTGGTTAATCGTTCGAAGTTATTTGTGACGCGGGCGAAGAAAAAAGACGCGAACGTTGGTACGTTCGTAAGTGTTTTGTAAAATGTGAAGAAATTGTATTTCGATGGTCGTAAGACGTATTTTAGTGCCCATCCTGCGTATCCTTCTATTTTCTCTGCGTACATGTTCCTTCACACTATTTTGAAAAATAACATTCGTCATTGAGGAAAATAAATTGAACTTTGTCGATAACCTTATGAAATTGCCATTCCATCGCCATTCTTCTTTCAGAATTTCAAGCATTTAATTTGTATGAATTACTGTTCAGTACTTAATTATTGAGAAGTCATTGCTATGAGAATCGCAATCAGTCGTTAATTCTACTTGTCAATGTCGGTTCAATTTATATTTCATAATTTAACCAGAAATGATCGCACCTCGATGTTTTATCCGAAATGTAAAGAATTTTAAATTGATATATTTTGTAGAGGTATCTTAGATTTCTGATTAATGGAAATAATATTACAAATTTTGTGTTTGATTTTCTACCATATACTTTCTATAAGAATTAGGAGTATTTTATTTAAGACTGCTAGTGTTATTATTACTCGCTTTTAAAATACTGCTAATTAGTACTTATCGATTATAATGAAAGGATAACTGCATTAAAAAAGAACACTTTAAATATGTTATTTTTGGTAAATACAAAATTTGTCACGACATATATTTTTCTAATGCAATATTTATATTATGTTTCAAGTTTGTTTACATCGAAATTTTAAATATCGCACGACTTCGTAAATAATCGATTATAAACTTTTATTTCAATTTTAGATTTACCATAACTGGTTCGTTATGTGTTAATATTCTCTATGTTCAGTTCAATTCTTTCCATGTTCGTTTTTGTATTTGACAGCGCTAACAAATGTTGCCACAAACATATTTAGGGAAACAAAATTTTTACTCGCTTCATCATTTTACATGTAATCACTGACAAATCAAAAAATATTATTTTTTATTTTAGTCTTTAGATTGCCGTTTTACAAAAATCGTCATTTGTTAAAAATGATTATAACTTAAAAATGAATGTTTGTAAACGGTTACATATCTTTAAGCGTATCTTAAAATATATCTTTTACAAAGTGTAAAAATCGAAGAGATAGTAAATTTTTATTTTCGAATTCTTAAGATCGATAAAAAATCTTATCAATGCTACCTCGAGAATATTTAATTTGTTATATTATTAAATAAATAAATAATTAAATAAAAAGTTACTTTGGGTAATATAGAATTCAAATAAATTATATTATTATTGTTAGTATTGTACTTGGTATGAACTAATAAGGAAATTTTATTATAATTGTCATAATCTCCTAAATTATTGTAAGTTGGAAATTTTTGTTTTGGAACAGTGTAACGCAGCTATCACCATTTTCCAGTTAATCTGTAATAAGGTAAGTGGGTTCCAATTTGTTATGCAGGTAACATCATGGTAGAACTTTTATAGATACATTTGTTTTAGTTTTTATTACTAATCCTGACTGTAATGTTAATATACACGCTTATATTATAAATAATATTTTACTACGTAACATAATAGAATAATGTAATATAATATTTACAAACTTTATTCTAGATTTTTACTAATTAAAAATTATTTCTCAGTAGCCCACTTGTTACGGATAGAACTAGCTGATCGAGGCATTTCAGAGCAAAAAATGAGAATTCAAGGGTATACATAAGATTTAACGAATTTAGGGGGGTTTTCGGGGGCGACTGGTCAAAAGCAGCAGGCATGGCGAGTTTCCATGCCTCGAAGCCCTACGTGCACGGGGAAACCTGTGGCCGTATTCGTCGAACACCATGAGTGTTTCGGCATGAAAAACACCATCGTAGCATCGGGGGTAACCAATCTGCCTGGGAGTGGTGGTGCTCACCAAAACACCGAGGGCCACTCCGCTCGGGAGAGGTGAGAACCCGGGCGGGGGCGAGCTGGCTTGCCCCGTGCTCCGGCTAGCTGTCTGCGGGATCGGTCGCACTCGAAGACGATAGATAATTAATTTTTCTAAGAAATGTACAAGTGCGTGGTGCACGTGGCAAAAGTGGCACGTGGCACATGCTCTGAAATTCCAAGTAAAACGCCAATTAATAAGTATTTGATCCACCGCGAAATGCCGGCGAACTCTGGTGCGCACTTCGGCAGAAAAGAAAGACACTCCTCGGCGACGTCTCCTGATGCGTAATTCTCCAGAAACGCGTACAAAGGTGCGGACCGCTCCGTTTGATGGCGGGTACGGGCAAGTGCCGGCGCGATATCGGTATCGGCGCGCGGCGTGCCGGCGCGGCCGCAAAGGGCGGGCGGCATCGCGAGGTTCGGCGGTTTGGTCGTAGAGGGATGACCGCGAAGCCGAGGTCGACGGAGGGCATGTGGCAGATTTCGAAGAAATCGGGTGGTTGCTAGGAGACGTCGTAGGGGAGTGAAACATATAAAATAAGCGAAGGCACCGGGGCCCGCACTTCACTTTATATTTTGTCACTACGGGATTTACTTCGTATTTGTCATTACGGACTACTTTATATTTTGCCATTGCGCGTTTACTTCGTATTTGTCGTTGCGGACTTCATATTTTGACATTGTGCAAAGACTTTTCATAGCTTGATCTACTATTTCGTTACTTGATTGTAATACGGATACTTGATTTAATATCGTAAATCGTCGAATTGCTTTGTCTATCACTCGCTGTCGGAATAAATTATAATACGTTTGTTATACGATAATCGAAAGAAATTTGTGCGTTTTCACCGTCATACCACTATTATACATTTTCCCTTGTTTATTAAATAATTTTTTGCAACATATAATTGAAAATAAATCTAAATAATTATAAATAAATATAATGCAAGTTTATGTTTTTAATATAATGTGATTCAATATCTGAAAAATAGTAGTGCTTACATTACGAATAATCACGTTTTAGATCAGTAGTAAACAACTGCACTATTAGGAAGGCAAAATTAAATTGCAATTTAGTTTTAAAAATTGGAAATTTCTGCTTCAGGATTTCTAAGCTTGCAAACTTGCATAGTTCTGAATTTTTAATTTTCAAAATTTTTGAATTTGTAAGTTTTAAGCTTGTAAGTTTGTAAATTAATAAATTTTGAAGTTTATAAATTTCCAAATTTTTAAACTTTTACATTTCCTAATTTCAAAATTAATAAATTTTTAAATTCAAGAATTATATTTAAGAATTTTCAATTTTATAATTTAAAAACTACAACATTTCTCATTTCATAAATTTTTAAATGTAGATATTAAGAGGCTTATGAATTTGACAATTAGAATGTCGAAGAATTACCAGATCTTCAGTCCTGAGCACTTACAAATATTTAAGTTCTACAAAATTTATACAAAACACACATGTTTTTAATATTTTGTGTGTCATCATATTCCTCCTTCAGTGAGTTAGTATGCAATATTTATGTAACTGTATCCACTCTTATGAGTTCATTGCAAGCAATGATGACTACGTAATTATTATTGCTCCAATATACTTAAAAATACATATTAGATAATACAATTAAATATGAAGAATTTAAGCGTAATGTATTTAGATTATATTTATGACAATAATTTTCTTGAAGATTTAAGTGTATAGATCGCTAATCAAAGCGAGTTTTGAAAATACAAAAATTCAATAAAGTTACAGTGATGGATAAGGGGATCATATCATGCAGGAATGTCTGGATACAAAAGCTACAGGTAAGTTTTAATTGCTTACGGTATTATACATTAATGTATAAATGTAAGTTACAATTAAAATATTATATTTTAGCACCCTTACGTGACTGCATGACTGCGTTAATTAACTTGTTAATTAGTGTGTTATATTTTTTTTATTATGAAATGTTAAACTTTTTTTCTTATTTCTGCCTTCGCCTGACGATGTAAAAAGTTATACTTATATCCTTCAATTAAAAAAAAATGGAGGTCACCTTTTTTTAAAAAATATTAACATTACCAAAAATCTAAATGCGTTATCATATTTGTAGTAAAATATAGTACAACAGTTTTCTCTTCTTTTTTTTTTACTAATGTTTACCATTTACGAAATAACGATGATAAGGATTAACGCGAACATCCTATAGAGGGAAGAAGGTGAACGCGGTCAGAGAATGGTCGTACGTCCCTTGTCTCGTTCCGAGATATTAGTGATTCAATATTCGGTGTCGGTCATAGGTTACGCGTGTAGGTGGGACACATCTCTTATGCGGCTGTCCATATATCACGAACTGCCGTTGGCATGCGTGGAATAATTTCATGAGAAATTGCACGCGTCATACGCGAGTAACGCCCTGACTCTCGGCGATCTTTGTCAGCGGTCTTCGATGCGTGACTCGATACACGAAAGAATATAAATCAATTATACATATATACGTGCTGACCATAGGTTGTATGGTCATCAAGATTCCAAAATTTTAACACCTTGAGAAAATTTAACACCGTGAAAATTTTTGAAGCGAATATCTAAAATTGTGGTTGCTTTATTTATAATTAATGTGGTTAGGTCTTGATATAAGTTAAAATTATTTGCATGATACAGTAAAGTTTCGATATAAATGAAAATGATCTGTATGATGCAGAGGAGTCTTAACGTAAGCGAAAGTGATGTTAGTAAACAAAGACTCGATATAAGAGAAAAAATTGTCCTTTTCAGTGGGGGATAGAATCTGCGAGTCTTCAAGAAGCTCATTCATCAACAAATTCAATATCATTCGGGATTCTGTATATCTTTAAAGCAATACCATTACAAACACAGTATTACACTTAATAGTAATATGAAGTGTTTTATAGTATTATCAAGCGTTTAATAGCATCACGAAGTATGTCACAGTATTATCAAGTGTAATAGTATTACCAAGGATTTCATAGCATTATTAAGTGTAGCAAAAAACAGTATGACTACTCCATGTCCCGATGATTCAAGAAACCCTCGATTTTGTGACACAAACTCATATCGTTGATAGGTGAAGAAGAACGGAATTCAAAACAGATCTTAATCATAGCAATCGTGGCAAGTTTCTGGAGCAACAAGAAAGGACCAGCGATCAATCGAGCGAACAATTTCCGTCGATTTCTCTAGGGCAATCTTCACGAACGACTTCTACGAGGAAGGAAGCGAAACTAGCGACCAGCTGAAAAGCGAAAGATTTTGAAAACCGGATTCGATTCTCGGGCCGGAAGTAAATATCATCGTAAGATTCGGTATGTTCTGACGAAAGTAAATAAGACGTACAGGAACGTATAATTTGTCAGAAAAGTGGGTGCACAAACTTCCCACTGGGTAATCGCGGCGAGCGGACAGAGGCTGGTCGAAGCGGATAACAGAAATTCGAAAAGTTTAGCCGAGGTGGAAAGATCATCGCCTTCCTTGTCCCCGAAAGCAACTTCTGATCCAAGACAACAAGGATCAGGGAAAATAAAAGTATTCTAGAGTCGGTTAATGCTCTTCGTCGAAGACACTTGTTTTCCACCACGCTCGCCTTGGCTACCTATCTTAGCTAGACATTAGATTTATCAACATATTTTCTTTGTCTTTTCAAAGACTTTATTTATCTCCTACAATCACGAAGGCTTCGTAACCTGTCGTCTTCGAACATTTATCTGGTTGCTTTGTTTCGACTTTCGCGAGTTAACTACTTAACTGCAGAAATTAGTTTCAATTTCTTGGAGCATGATTTATTTGTTACAAGCGACGATCGTGACTAACTATTAGCTTCTATGATGTTAAATAAAGAAAGTCAAATGCTTTGGCTATTTTGTACTTAACGATCCGTGACTGTAACTTTTAGAAATGCATTCAAAACTTAGAAATATAGAAATTTAAAAATTATAAAATTTAGAAACATAGATACTTAAAAATTTGCAAATTGAGAAATTTAGAAATGATATTTCGTAGTTTTGAAAATTTGAAAATTTGATGCATTTAGTAATTGCGAATATGAAAATTTCGTTAATTGTTAATTATATGCTACAAAGCATATAAGGCTGGGACTACCAGTTTCAGACCAACCTTGAAGAATTAAATAATATTTATGAAACTCGGCTACAAAAATAGAACACTATTGAAATCTAAAAAGTTACGATGACCGATTATAATTTTGTTCAATTAGAACAATAAATACAACTACTGTGTAACACCAGGTTGCAAATATTTGCGGCTGCGAAATTTACTGCAATGGCGAAAATTCATTACTGAATATCCGACCGATTAATGTCTTCTGAACGGTGTAATATGATCTTCTATAAAGCACACTCTTTATGACCCAAATTAACAGAAAAGTATTAGTCGTACTAATTTCAATATTTTTTGTCGCGTACGCTTCATGTATCATGTATAGAATGCGAATGTTTATGTAAATACATAGAATATTTTCTTTTTTAAGCTTATTTTATTTGTCATATTAAACACATTTTGCAGATTCCAAATATATTATATTGATATCGTATATAATTTGCATGTCTGAAGTCTAGAGCCAGTGTATATTAAGTTCGTTTTTATTAATTGTATTTTACATATTTCCTGTTCGAAATTTTTATAGATAAATTTACCGATAGTAAATTTATTTAATTCTAATGCGTCTAATTTTCAATAATAGTACTGTAAAAATGATATGTCCATATCTGTGTCTAAGATTTTTGCACCTTTGATTTACTCTCCAATAAAATTTGAAAGGAGTGAATTGAATCAAGACGTGGGATCGAAATACGAGGTGTGACACAAAAGTAACGAGACTAGTCCAATAAATCATTGTACCTGCAGAATCAGTTCTCTGTGACATTATCACGGTGCTGCCATTGCTGGTAACAATTCTGGAACGAGGTTTTTGGAAGTCCCTTTAGGAGATTCTCCGTTTCTGCCTGAACCTCTTTAACTGAGGTGAAATGGGTTCCCATTAAGCAAAATTTAACTTTAGGAAATAAAGAAAAGTCTCATGGAGCCAAATCAGGTGAATAAGAAGGATGCCCCATCACAGTAATATTTTTACTGGTCAGAAACTACTTGGCAGACAGTGCCGTGTGAGTGGATGCATTGTCCTGGTGCAACGACCATCCATCGCTTCATAACTGTGGCCTTTCTTTCCAAATTTTTTCACTAAATCTTTTTAGGACTTTAATGTAACAATGTTGGTTAACAGTCTGACCACTGGGAAACCACTCAATCATTACAATTCCATTAATGTGGAATTTTGATTTTGACATGCGTGCTTTTTTGGGTTTTAGGGATCCTGGAGACTTCTACTCCATTGACTGGCGCTTACATTCTGGGTCATAGGTAAAAATCCAAGTCTCATCACATGTTACAAAAGATTTCAACAAATATTACAAAAAGCTTGATGTTTATATGCTGTTCGATTTTTACGTTAGACATTTTTCCGGCAGAATGCAGTTGCACGTGTTCACTAAATAACGCAATACTTCCAAATGGTATGACCGATTCAATCGAAATTGGCAACATGGATAGAGGAGGTATGTGGGATGATGCCACAAAAAACAATTGCTGCCAATTCAATTGTTTTTTCAAGCTGCAGACCTAGTCTCGTTACTTTTGTGTCACACCTCGTATGCTTTGTATACTTTCATGTGTCAGAAGTGCATAAATATCCGCATTCTATGAGTTTTCATATGTTATTTTAATTCATTAACTTACATAAAGTCAATTTACACTTATATACTCACAGTATTTTTATCTATTTCAATAATACTAATTCAAAAAAATATATTGTATAAAAACTATAGAAAGTAATGTTCTCGTTTTCTGGGTTATTTGATTGAAACCGAACAGCCTATTATTGTTGGTTTAAAAAAACAATATTAAATTGAAGGTTGCGTTACTATTTACCATTTAGCTTCTCAGTGCAACTAAACAATATAAACAGCAAAAAAGTTGAAATTAAGTACTAAGAATAGTCAGAGTGCTATAATCAAAAGAGATAAATCAGAATAGTTCGTTTGGAAAGAAACAAAGACTGGATTCAGCATTCAAGGTGTCAAAAATGAGTACTCGACACTAGTGCTGGTATTTCTGGATGCTCTGACTATTATACATGTGATTATTATACAGGGTGCATAGTTATGAGGCTTAAAAGTTACAGTATTTTTACATAAAATGATATCTCACTCGCCAGTTGGTATTGTCATTGAGACGATGAAAAAGATGTAATGTATGAAACAAATGAACTTATAACTCAAAAAAAAATTAATATAAAAATCATTTATTATAATGTTCCGAAAAGATCTCGAGATAAGTTACAAGAATATGCAATAAAAAATAGGGGGCTATTTAAAATTTTTAACCCCCCTTGTACTCCCGCGTACCTGGAAGTGGGGAATGATCAGTATCCATGTCAAAGATAGCTTTTTTGAAACATCGTAAATTTGTAATTGTTGCAAATTTATTTTTTTTTTTTTAAACAATTGTGTATTTTATTTACGCCAGTCAATTTATCTCATTATTCTGTGCATAAAAGATATTTTGTAATTTATCAAAATATTGGAACTTTCAAACCTTAATAACTCAAAAAGTTTTTAATCAAAAAATATTTTATCATAGTGTTTTAGAAAGCTCTCGAGGTAAGCTACAAGAATATGCAAAAATATATAGGGTGTTCCATTTAAAAAAATTGAAGTGACCTTCACGTGATCTTCCAGTGACTCTTCAAGGTCAAAATGATGTTGCCAGTAAATAGAACTTTTTAAACCCTACAACTTTTGTCTGAAACATTTTTTGATAAAACTTATATTTTTCGAAATATTCAAGGGTTCCGACTTTTTTTATACACCCTGTATATTATATTCAAGCTCTTATATTATATTGTAGGATTGTACATATTATATTATATTGCTTTCCGTCGAAGTTACTCGCAGGAGTGCAAAGCTACGATTGCCCCGCAAGCGTTTCGCACACGCAAAGCGTCGTTAACCCTTAAATGCATCAGTGGGGTCCGCAGAGGACCCCAGTGTTGCATTTTTTGTGTTAACATTTTTAGCCCCGCCATTTGTGAACTGAAAGTTCGGCTATTTGCTTCTGTCTATATTTATTATGTTATGTTCAATGTGTTTACAGATATAAATTGTCGTTATAATCAAAGTTAGCACCGAATTAGGTAAGTGGGGTCCTCAATGGACCTCATATATGCATTCATGTTCCTAATATTTAGTATCTCATTGTACACATACGTTAGCGTCAACGTATTTTGGAGGGTCGTCGGGGGTAATTAGCCTGTGCTATTTTGCCTTTGAACGATTTATGACAGAGATAGACTGCGTGACGTCTAAGCGAAAGGTTGGAAATTTTGTTTTCTGTTATGACTTTCCGATTATATGTTTGTGTAACATCCCTGGAAGAGTTTTTTTTTCTTTTCGTCACCAACATGGCAGTTCTGTGCTCTAATTCAATTACCCACCGTGAGAATAGTTTAGTTACCGACAATATTAGACAATTACCGACAGTACATTATATATCAAGTACCTTATGTATTAATTTCGACAGTTTATTGCAGTATATATTGTAAATTATAATATTATTCAATGGAATGTTCGAGAAGCATCGTATGCTTATACATTTAGCTCAGATCCGTATAGAAGTCGTGCGTAGTACATAGAGGAGGATAGAAAATGCGATTTTCGTTAAAACACTATTAAATTACTACTTTTATATCAGGAACATAAACTATTATGTAGATTGCGATATTGATAATGTAATTAAATCGTTCGTTTTCATAATTAATGTCTAATTGCGAATTTATACGACAATTATATATTTCGACGTTATGGGGGTTTTCCAAGAAATTGCCAGGCTGGCGAGTATAAAAGGCCGAGCGAAACTCGCCTAAATGGCAGAACAGTTTTCGAAGTTGAGCAAGCTAGAAGTCTCCTGGATAAGTATAATCGGAACAGTTTTCGCTGTCAAGAGCCGCAATGATTCTTAATACTTGACTGGTAAAGC
This sequence comes from Megachile rotundata, assembly GCF_050947335.1. Lineage (NCBI taxonomy): Eukaryota > Metazoa > Arthropoda > Insecta > Hymenoptera > Megachilidae > Megachile > Megachile rotundata. The sequence goes on along the minus strand of NC_134991.1, from coordinate 4,058,581 downwards.
GGGTATACGCCATTTGGATACTTGATCGTGGGTCGTTCTAGTAGCTAGCTAACGCAGGCTCCCCATTGTCCCATGCCCGTACGTTAATTTGTAAATCTAACGTAGGCAAAAGATTTAATATTTAATGCGCGAAATTTTTCCATGTTCTATAACCACATACATCAGAAGGTTGTATTAATCCAGTAACGATTTTTTAATACTTAAAACTGTCAAAGTTTTATTTGGCTATATGATATTTCTTATCAAAATTTTAAAAAATTAAAAAATTATTAAAAAAGTGATATTTTCAAAGTTACCCAACCTAATAATATATATTTTACAATCGTGAAGCAATTCTTGATCAACAGATGTAATTCCTTTAATTGCACGTATTCTACATCATTATGAAGATATTACACTTCGCACAAGTACAATTTACGCGTTAAGATCCTCCGTGCGTCGAATACTGCCACCAGTACGCGTCCATAACGCGAATCAAATGCGATATATGACTCGAACGACATATTTTTATAGAGGTACCTTTGGACCTTCAAATTTTTTTTTTAAATAAGTTAGTGTAAAAAATGTAATATAATACAATTTCCAAAATATTACGTATAGAAATCAGTTGTGCACCGAACGGAAGGTATAAAATGTACGTATAACTTCAACGACAATAATACATACTATTCGAATCAAAAGAACCACCACTAGAACAAAGAAGGAAATACCTAAGCCTAAAATATGCAATTAAAATCTCCTCCACTCCAAATAATCCTACCTATAATAACATATTTACTAATAGATATACACACCTACAAATCAAAAAACCTAAGTCTCCAATTCCATTCTATGGAAGAATTGCCGAATACGAGAGTCTTGCTGAAATCACATCGACCCCGATCATCCCACGTAAACATAGGAAACCTGCTCCATGGATCCAAAAAATTCCAGATACCAATACTGACCTCGCAGTACTCCCCAAAAGATCAAATCAGTAGCATTGAACATAAATTTAATTTTCAGCGACTATGTAATAAATTCCCTAACCACCAAAGGATATATACTGATGCATCAAAAAATGACCAGGCAGTAGGAGCTGCCGTCGTCTACGATAGTACAATCCAAAAAATCCCTCTTCCAAAAGCCTCATCCATCTTCACAGCAGAAGCTTGGGCAGTTTTTGAAGCCTTAAAATACATGCAGGACAATAATAATAACCTACCTTTCATCATTTTCACAGATTCTATGAGTGTCATCAAAGCAATAGTAAACCCAATTATTGAATCTAAACATGAAGTTATCCTAAATATCCATTACACTTATACGAATCTTAACAACATTGGAAATTATATAACCTTAGCCTGGGTACCATCCCACCAAGGAATCGAAGGAAATGAGTTAGCCGACAAAACCGCCAAAGAAGCAACATTGTCCTCGCCAGTTAACAGCTGCAGACAGATTCCATACCAAGACCTCATTGTCGCAGTACGCCACATCGAACGACAAGCATGGAATAAAGAATGGAGAACTTCTAAGTATATAAAAACTCTTAACGTAACTCAAGACTTCTACGAAACAATGCCCAGTAGCAATATTAAGAGGAAGGACAGAATTATCTTAGCCAGACTTAGAACCGGTCATTGTAAACTCACACATGAGTACCTCTTAAAAAAAACAGAACCACCAATATGCACGGTCTGCAGAAAGAATATCTCGACCCACCATCTACTTTTTGACTGCAGCAAATATCAGACCCAAAGACAAAAGTATGGAATAACACCGTCCACAGCCTTAACTTCGCAAAAGTACATAGAGAATACCCTACAGTACCTGAAAGAAATCAAATTGTACCATAGTATATAGTCCATAAAAGTGTAGGAAATAGAACCCAGTCGTCGCTAATGACCTGAAGGTAGATGCGACGTTAAACCTGGATTAAAAAAAAATAATATTTTTTCCACAAGCGAAATTAAAAATTCCAATTTATCCGTATTTTGTCTTTTGACCTATAGTTACATGTGTAAAATTTGATCAAAATAGTACAAAGTTTTATTAAAAAAATTTACAAAATAATGTTAATTTTTAACATATTTTTTAAACAAATAAATTTGTCAAAAATCCACTTACGCCATATTATTGGCCTTCTAAAACAGAAAAATTTGCACTTTTAATTTTTTGTCTAGGCCTAATAGTTCCTGAGATATTCGAGAAAATATGTTTTGCAACCCCAACTTTGGGGGCCATTTTCACCCCTTCAGCATGGACGATGGCCGATAAAAAAAAATACGTGTCAAATATTTTTTTGCGTTCTATATCATATTCAAAGCGCATCAAAATCGGCGATTGGCGATTGGGTAATGTCCCTTGTTAATAACTTTTGCTGCGTTCGGTAATAAGTGTCATTTAACGTTTCTTGAAAAACGTTATTACCAAAAAGCGATATTACCAAAATTGAATGTTGGTTTAAGTTGATATGATATTGTTGCTTATTTTGTTCCGTTATTTCAAATTCTAATAATGTTAGCTTGAATTTTTATGTAAAATAAGAAGATTAGAACCTCATCTTTCTTTTATTTATTCAAATGTATATTTTATATATTTTGTAACAAAAGTTCTTGAATATTGTCCAGATTGGAACACTCCATCAGTGACATTTTAACGAAGCTTATGTATCACTCTTAAGACACGGATTTTCACAAAAGTACGCTTTTCGGACTTCACTGCGTTGTTCTCTTTTACGAGCGTTTACGGAAATAACAAAATTGAAGTTGAAGCAAAATAGCGCGTATACATACACCAGAAATTGACTCAGAAACTTCGAAAATAAGAATTAAGCGGAAATTAGACTTACAAAGTAGATCTCGTGATTCAAACTGTTGTTTATAAAAATTCTGGTATTCGACATTCAATCACTCTAAAAGAGGAAGTCACCTAACCTAACTGTCGTATGATCGTCTAAAACGATCTTGTGGTTATGTTCTGACGCGGATTCGAACTTTTCGAATAATTTCTAAAAAGCCGGGCAGCGACAAACAAGTCCATAAAGAGTTTACTTCCTCTTTCTTTCTTCCTTTCTTTTCCTCCTTTTTCGCTGCTTTTCCAGTTTCGACTTTCGAGCAGCCGTTTAACGGAAGTTTTACATTCCATCAAGGTGCGATGCATTCAAAATGTATGTATGTATCGTAACATAACTCGAATTCACGCTTGATAGATATCGACCGGTTATTTCTGTCAAATATTTTGCAACAGACACACGCAGCTATTGAATTGGTCGAGTGCTTTCTGTATTAAGTTTGGAAACTACTTTGGAAACACGAAATATCGTTTAAGTGGCGAAGTGCTATTTTATCGAATTGCATATGCAAGGAATTTATTCGGAAAGTGGGGCAAATTCATTTCTTGTTGTTGCGAGATATTTAAGGATTTGCATATCAATAAATTTAAAAATATTGGTAGGCACTAATACACAGTTTCTGTATTTCCTAATAACGCATGTTTATTATTCAGCAATGCTGGCAAAACAAAATAAAGATGTTACACCCAAATGGATTTGTCCCGCTTTCAAAATTAATGAATTATTTTAATCGTTAATTACAAGGGTAATATTTCAGTTGTTTAGTTTTTTTTTTAATTTTGGTATACGTAAATTGTGAAAATTACAGGCTTGAAAATTATGAAATTTAGGAGTTTGAAAATTTGAGACTATGAAAATTTTAAAATTTGTAAATTTAAGTTTCTAGAAATTTGGAAATTTAAGAGCTTGAAAATTTGTGTATCCAAAAATTAGGGAACCTGATAATTTGGAAATTTGAGAATTTAGAGATATAGCTTTTGAAGAGTCTTAAATTTGAGAAATTAGATAGTTATTTAAACTGTGAAATTTCAGATTCTTAAAATCTGAAACTTCATACGAAAATTCAAAAATTTGGAAACTCGTGAGTTTGAGAATTTGAAAATCGCGTACACTTTTGAAAGTCATAAAATACTATAATGTCGACAAAGAATTAATAAAGGACTGATCTTCAATTTTAATCACAACATCGTCAACAATTTTTCAATTTTATCGTGTCATAAATTAAATGTTCAGTGAAAGATCGAATTAAACTGTTGAAGTCGAAATAATCCGAAGGAACCTTGTAATTCAGTTTTATAGAAGGGTCCTATCTCCCTCTTCTTACAGATTGGCAATTAGCTCTGATTAATTCCTTAAAAATGAGGAGAGAGACGTGCACGTGGCCTGCGGTAGGTAGAAGCCTTTCGCTCCAATAATAGACGACTAAAAAAGTTAACTACACAGGGGTCCGTATTCGAACAAATAATCTGATCTTCCCTTTCACTTCTTCTCGATCTATTTATCTATATATCTATTTCCTTATCTATTTATTTATCTACATCTCTGATTACCCAAAGAATTTTATGGAGATGTATTTACACAGAGTATTCACTCTAATAGTGAATAATAAACACAACTTGTTATCTCATTATTGAATACATAAGAATGTGATTGTTTAACACTAAAACTAGCAATCAGTCCAAATGATTTTGTCCATTGCTATTACATTTAATATCAGATGTAAAATTAATTCTTCAAATGAAAAAAATTTATAATTTAAAGCATTCTCCTGATTTTGAATTTGTTTAAAAGACACAGCTGTTTTAGTTTTGCAACCTTTGTGTATTTTCATAATTTTCAACATACATTACGAAACCAATTTTTTAAATTAGAACAGAAATTAGTATTGTTGGTTAATCCTTTTAAATTAAAGTAGAAAAGAAGAATTCCATTTGATACATTATGTTCTAGATAAAAAATTGTTAGTGTAAGGTACATGACCCAATTGTTCTAACTGTCGTGCTATGAAGTCAATTTTATAATGTAACACTGCATACTTGCTAGAAAATTATGTAGTAGTATAACAATAAGAAAGCACTAAAATAATTTAGCTGAATATAAATATAATATTTTTGACAAATAATCTGTCTGAATATAATGTGTTCTTTAAACTATGAATTCTTAATATAATATATGATAGATTAGATCGATGTAGATCGATTCGACATCTTGCTGCCCTCTCTGAGTTAGTTTGTTTATTTTTCGGTTTTGTGTATTGTCGCAACGGCGACAACCGTGCTCCGAAAGTTAGTCGTTAGTCGTTTGAAATATAGTCTCGAGTGCGCGTCACGTTGTAAATACTTTATATTAAATACATTTATTCTTTACTTTCATCAAAACCGTGTGTGTTTTATTCTCGCTCCTGACGATATATTTATTATTTGTCTTATCATTCGTTATATTCGCTGTTACGTTTTTTCAGATATATCATACTCTATAATATAAAATCGTAACGTAACGCGAAATCCGTAACGCCTAACGCTGTCACGGTTATATTGTATTCTATCATTCTCTATCATACTCTCTATAGTACAAAATCATAACGCAACGGTGTCACGCGTAACGCTGTCACGGTTAGGTTAGGTTAGGTTAGGTTTAGGTTAAGAGCACGCGGCTGGCTGTCGTGGCGAGCGCACGTGTTCGGGGGTCGCTCCGCGATAAAGTTCAATTTTGGTGGGAAAAAGTGGTTGAAGTGTGATAAATAGTGTTGTGAAGTGAGGGGAGACCGTGAGGGAAGTGAGCGGTAAAGTTTTGTAAAAATCGGAGGTGAAATAATGAATTTATAAATAAAAATCGAAATTTCGGTAATGGCGACCTCCACACGACGCGAGGGAAAGCATGGGGTGCAAACCCATGAGTAATCGAAAGCGAGGAAACGAGTGTTCGGGCCGACCGTGAAATAAAATAAATATGTGCGCGACTTAAACACGATTATTTTTATATATCGCGAGTGAAAATAGTGCAATTTGAGGGTGAAAGTTGCCCTCGAAGAAGAATTTGCGCGAACACGTGGTCGTGCGACATGTCGAAGTTGCGAGAGAAAGTCGCAGAAATTAAATTAAATAATTAATAATGTAAATCTCATTAGGGATTTAGAGTGCGGGAAAGGGCGAATGAGGCATATTGAATGCACGCGGTGATTAGTTTTGGCTATTTTCGTATTTTCGTGATTTGATAGTAAATAAATAATGGCGTCAGTCGAGCAAGTTTCGATATATCGTACGAACACATGGGCATCTTCGCGCGAGGGAAAGCGTAGAGCGTAAAGGCCGGTTCGCAAACATCCAACATGGCCGGGGAAGGGTCGATGCAGGCGCATGGAGAGCGGCCCTTAAGGGCAGGATCCCGTTTTGGCTTATCTCCGAATCGATCGAAGCGACGATATCTATGAGCGGATAATACTAGAAATAAACAATCTGGAAACTAGACAACTCGCGTTGCGTCATCTATCGACTAGATCTACAAATATATCTAAACTCTATTAGCCACCTATTCCTATTCCTATTACCAACCAATTTTTGACAGACAAAGGACGCGAAGGCATCATTGCCGGATTGTTACGCTGTTGCCATATCTATCAATCTATTTTTAGACGTCAAGCAAATTTTAGAAATACAGGCTCGAGCCAAGTTTCCTAATCCTAGCGAGCGCGACTCGAGGAAAGAGGGAGGGGATGATCAAAAATGCTCTTGAGCCAAATGAAATATCCAATACGACAGTTGATAGCATATAAAAAAAAAAACATCTTACATCAAGTTTCAACCCCTTATCTCAACCATGCAGGCAGTAAAAAGGGAAAAACAGAATTTCGGTTTTTGGCCTATTTTGCCTATTTAATCTCGTACAAAAATTCCGAAAAAAATTCTAAAACATTGAGATTCACATAGCACACGTTACAGAATTTTTTCACATTTTTATATTGCAAACTGTAGTTGTAAAAAATAAAAAACCACATTTATGAATTTTACGTCGTATCTAGTTATATTCAGAAACGTAAAAGGATACTGCAACAGCATTATTAGCGAAAGCGTTGGGACTCTTGCCTCGCACTTGGTGGATGTTTTCTAGGCGTGGGATCGAATCCCCGTTAGTCTGTGGAACCCTTTAGTTTTTCATGTTATGTTTTTAATTTTCTTTTTTGTAATACTTTTAATATGATTTGGGTTAGGTGATATTATCCATAATAGTTCCAGTATTATATTAAATACTATTGCATATACTATTATATACAATTTCTTGATAATTATTCATAATTATTTCAAATATATTTTATAATAAGAAGACGAATTGACGGGTCAATAAAGAAAATATAAAAATTCGACGAAGGGCGTCATCGTTACGGTGACGCATCTTCTCCGTCGGAGATTTTGAGGTGGAGCACCGTACAAGGAGGTGGAAAGGACGAGCGGACTGACTTCTGAATCGCGAAGCGAACGAGTTAATTCTTTTTTCGTTGTGTTACGAGTTTACCTTTATTTTTAATTAAAAATATATTATAAAATTTCTTGTTATATATTGTAATCCTACAGAATTAACAGCCGGCAAGAGGTAATGTGTTATATTATTTTCTGTTATATAAATTCGGTGCAATGTGATTCGTTTATTACGACTATTAGAAAACAAATTTGCAAGAAATTGCGTAGGTAAACGCGTAGGGTCGGCTGCTACGATTCTTGTGGTTCTGAGTTCGATTCCGGCAACCGACATATCGCACTTTTTCTCTCCAATTCCATAATATTATGTCGTAAATTAAATGAGATCCGATGATTCTAATAATGAATTGTGAAGAATAAAAAATTCTCCAAAATCTAACGATTAAACATTTTTATTCTTGCACTACAGTCTATTGTAAGATTTGATTTTGCTTTTGTATATGCACTATATGATTTAAACTTATATTTAGTCTAGCTGTAAGAATTTCGATGTGTATGAAATGAGATAATGAGTAGTTTGCCTGAGTCCGATTGAATGCTGCGTAGCGTTTGCGAGAGGATGTTTAGATGATCGGATCGAGTGTCGCGTTGGGTGTCCGAGTTCGAGGAATGATTCCGGGCGAGAATGCGTCAGCGTGCGTGGCGATGAATGTTTTTTCGTGCGAGTCAGTTCATCACTGTTTGCGGAAGCGAATGGTCGAAGACCATCTCTGTTAATAAAGCACGGAAAAGTTAAAGGTGGAAAATTGAGATTTCTATTTTCCCTGAACAGTTGAATTACGTGATGTGCGCAATGCAATGCGCAGTGTCATACCTTGTCTCGAAAATTGTATGCAGTTACCGACAGTTTCGTATTTTCATCGACGTTGTAGGTAATGTGGTCAAAACCGCGACAACATGCGACTAATACTACAAGCGCTCCAAGTAAATAATCGTGAAACTATAATTGCATGGCGGAACATCGTTGACAGGCGCCGGTGTGCAAAATCGTATTTTCGATCTTACGTCTTTCAGAACTGATAAATTGACAAAAAATGGACCAACCCGACATCGTACCATTACAGTAATGTCGCGCTGCTATCGTTTTCGGTGAGTGAATCTCTAAATTTTGCGTAAAAGCGAAAATACGGCGCAACGTGTCTAGGAGCGGCCATCTTGACTGTCAAAATCTATGTCTGTCTCACGTGTACATCCGAAGAATTTTTCGTTTTATTCAGAATGTGATGTTTATTGACGTAAAATGTGCAGCGCGATATTGTGGATAGCTAACGGTGCTAAAGTTATCCTCAGAAAGTGAATTTATGCAATTTTCGAGACGTAAGATCGAAAGTACGAAATCGGACCTTTCTCTCGCACATCGCCTATATGTGCATGCGCCGCTATGTGTTAGTATACAAGCACAGTTACTGCGGGATCTTGACTGAGCGGGGGAGAGGAGGGAGAGAGGTCAAATTGAACCAAACACCCTTCCGATTAACTGCTGATTCAGCAAGGAACCCAGTCGTCAGCCTGGTCATGGCACCATTAGAGGGCGACAACGGGGACCTAGTGGGATCGGCGGGAGAGAAGAAGGAGAAAACAAGACACGATCGATCGAACGACTCAAACTTGCAAAGGAGGAAACCGGTGTCAGCCTGGTCATAGCACCATTAGGGGGCACGAAACGGGGACCGACGGAGCGGGGGAGAGGAGGGAAAGAGGTCAAATCGAATTGAGCACCCCTTCGATCAACGGTTGATTCAGCAAGGAACCCAGTCGTCAGCCTGGTCATGGCACCATTAGGGGGCGACAACGGGGACCGAGTGGAATCGACAGGAGACAGGAAGGAGAAATTTTTACCGAGAGCAATGGACTCATGTAGCGTTGTGGAAGAAGACTGGGGTGAAATAGGCAAACGCGGGGGAATTTAAACTAGAAATTACACTTAGGTGGGAAATGGTGGGGAGAGGTCGCGGTTTTTTGCCGTATGTTCGAGCCCACCGGAAGGCGGTGTCGAGGGGGCGTTACAAGGTCAGCTGGAGGTCAGCGCATTTTGCCCGGGAGCCTCCCCTAGATCTTGACGCAGCCCCTAGGACCAAAACCCTTTGGTTGAGAGCATCCATTCCCCACACATGGAACACATACGCGAGGGGTGGGGGGCGAGGGGGAGGGGGGTAGTCTTTCTTTCACAACTGCGAGCGATGGCCTAGACCAAGGGGACTATGTCGTTTCCGGTACGGAAGCCTTGGCGGGTTGCCGCCACCCTCCGTCCCTCGAGGCGGGGGCGGGAGACAGTTTTAGTGAGTAGGACGTGGAAACCGCCCCTCTTCTAGGGGCGCCGGAAGCGGGAGTCTCACACTATCTGGGCTATCTTCTCAGATGTCCGTTACTGGATTTCTGTCTTCCTTAAACAAACAAAAAAAAAAAAAAAAGGTTAGGTTTAGGTTAGGTTATATCTGTCACGGTCATATTGTACTCTATCATACTCTCTATAGTATAAAATCATAACGTAACGGTGTCACGCGTAACACTTTCATACTTACCAACCTTTTTCACGTGGGGGATATCTTCCAGAGATACCCGGCACCCTTGGGGGAGGGCGCGGGGTTATGTGGGATTCTTAGGCACTAAAACCTCCTCGAATGACGCATTAGGGGCCTCGGGAACTTCGTGGAAAACAACCGGGACTCCCGCGCCTTGCTCTTTCAAGCCCTTCCCGGGGGGAAATCACAAGACCTCCCTCCGACAAAACAAACTAATCTTTACGGCGGTGCCCGGACCACCGAAGCACCCCCCCCCCCCCCCCCCCCCGGGCAGCGTGCAGGGCATCCTGGGCCCCCATCCAGGACGCCACTGCCCCTGCGGTGCCTCTGCAAGGGGAGACGTAAGGCCTCCCCGGAGTCGCCGCCCCCCAACAGGTCAGAGACCTGGAAAAGACCGACGGCTCTCGGCATTACACCGAGGGACCGTCGGCCAGCAATCCTCAAACGGGGGAGTCAGGCCGGGGCCCGCGACGGCCCCGACTGCTCCCTCGAACAACTGCAGATGGACTGCCGGGTGCAGCCGCACCTCGACGGGTGCGACCCTTTCTCCTTCTCTGCGGGTCCGCTTCTTTGCGAACCCGCTCCGCAGTCTCCTTCTGCAGCATCATTTGCTCGCAGAAAGAAGCCACGGCCTTCCAAGACCTCTCGCTTGCCAGCAATGCCCAACTAACGCTGGCAGCGAGAGATCGTAACAAACATCCTGAATAAGGACACGGCGCAGCGCTGAAAAGGCGGGGCACACCTCCAGCGTATGCTGCGCCGTGTCCGAAGCCTCCCCACAATGGTGGCAGGCCGCCGTCGCCTCCTTCCCTATTCGACACAGGAACTCACCGAAGCAGCCGTGCCCGGTGAGCACCTGTGTCATACGGTAGGTGATCCTACCATGCCGCCGCTCCCGCCACTGATCAGAGAGTGGCAGGAGGGCCCCGACGACTGGCTTGCCGGAATACGCGCGTAAATCCATTTTCCAATGCGAAACAGCCAGTCGCCGGGCCTGACGCGTGATTTCATCGATCGCCTCCGGCTCCGGCGGGACACCGTCGAGACATTGCAGGGCGCGGATGCGCGTATAAACGAGCGCATCAGCCCCGGCCAGGTACTCGAACGGTATAAGGCCCGCCAGAGCCATCGCCGCCCCATGGGAGATGGTACGGTATCCCCTAACGACCCTGATGGCCAGCCGCCTCTGCAGACGATGCACAAGCTGCAAGCTGCGGCAGCTGACCACCAGGGCCGACGCCCAAACAGCTGATCCATGCAAAATCGTGGACCGCACCACCCCTACGTACAGGCGGCGAACCTTCACTTTCGGCCCCCCGAGATTGGGCTTATGGCGGCCAAGGGCGGCCGCCGCCCGCTCAACTCGCGGGACCAAGCGATCGAAATGGAGATCGGAGCGCCAGTGGCTGTCGAGGACGAGGCCCGGATACTTCATACTGGCCCCGACCTCGACCCAGGCATCATCCACCCGGATCCACGAGGGGGGAGGACCCCGCGACCGAGGTCTGTTGTGGAAAAACATGGCCTCGGTCTTACGGGGGTCTATCCTCAACCCCAGCTCGTGGATCCGTCCGACGACGGCGGCAACAGCCATCTCGGCCAGACGGATGGTCCCTTCAAACGTCTCCCCGACGGCTAGAATGTACGTGTCATCTGCGTAGCAGATGACATACGTGCCGTCGGGGAGAGGGACCCGCTGGACGCGGTCGTGTTCCACAAATCCGGTCCCAAAGCGGAACTCTGGAGCACGCGGCGCCTCACCTCCTTCCGGATGAAACCGCCCCGGCCCACATAGTCTATAAACCTGTCCTTCAGGTAGGACCCGATAACCGCCCTTAGGTAGGGAGGCACCCGGTGGTAAACCAGTGCCTCCCTGATAGCGGCCCAGGGCAGGATGTTGAATGCATTGGTTATATCCAATGATACAGCAACACACACCCCGCCCCGGGATACGGCCGCCCCCGCTAGGGACTTGACGCGCATGATCGCGTCGATCGTCGATCGTCCCTCACGGAAGCCGAATTGGCTGTCCGCCAAATCGGGTTCTACCAAGAACAGGTGCCTGTGGAGGCGGGAAGCTATAATCCTTTCCAGGAGCTTTCCCGCCTCGTCCAGCAGGTAAATGGGCCGGCACGCGGCGGCATCGTCTTCGCGGGCTTCGAGCCAAGTCCTCCCTTCTGGGTACCCCGGGTTGTCGGGGCGCCCGCCTTTGCAGGCGCCGCCGCAACCAGCGCCGCTTTCGCCGCACCACGACGTGCCTTCGGCCCGACGACGGTAGTCCATGACTCCTCCGGCCCAGCAGGCTTCGGTGCCAGAACCGCAGCAGGCTGTGCAGCCCGACGGGACGCAGTCCTCGGATCCTCAGGCAGCAGGGGAGCGGGCTTGGGCATCTTCTTCTGCCCCTTCTTACTCTTCTGAGTGGGGGCCGGTTTTAAGTTGGCTTTGGGGGGAGGAAGACCCACCGCTGGTGGTGCCGGCGGCGGCTTCCTCGGTCCCTCCAACGCCGACATGAGGGGGAGCATCTCCGCCCTAAGCGCAACGAAGCGCTGATCTATCAGCTGCGTTATCCGAACTAGCGGATCCTCCTGCCGCTGTATACAGGCTGGGTCCCTGCCCCTAGCAGTGGTTGGTTGAGGCCCCGATGGACCTTTCTGACCCCTCAACGACGACGGTGTCTTCGGCGATTGTGGCCCCGGCGATGGCGGCAAAGGTGACGTACGTGCCACCTGGGACACGGGCGCCGGCACCACAACGGGCACAGTGTCCGCTCCCCCCGCCGGAGTGATTGGCACGCGCCGCATCGTCTCCATTTCCTTGCGGAGCTGTCGGAGGTCCACCCCCAAGTCCTCCACCCTCTTTTGGAGAGCCCTGTTCTCGGCCTCAAGTCCCGCCGAGGACGAGGTCGCGGATCGAGTGGCCAGTTCGGTCTCCGCTGTCCTCGTCTCGTGCGCGGCCACGCGTAGTGCCCAGGCAAACCTGCCGTTCAGGTTCTTGCTCCGGGCAGCCACCTTGTCGACCGGCTCCATGTGGTCGAGAACGCGTGCCGCGATGGCCGCCGTGGGCATCGTCCTAAATTCACGAGCCAGTACGGCCTCGTCCGGCAGCGGGATTGCAGACCTTGACGGGGGCGGTGCCGGCACGGTCGGGTCCAAAACCGCTTTGGCAGCTTGTACCTCCACCACCCGCTCCTCCACCAGAAGCAGTCTTCTTTTTGCTGCGGCCAAATCCACGTAGTCACCCGAGGTGGGCGGCCTACCCCGTCTTTTCCTTTCCAGGGAGGTTCTCGTCGTCCACGAGGCAGTGGACACATCCGAATCGCTGCCGTCGAGTTCCAGGGCACCGACATCCGCCATCAACGACGGATCGACGGACGATGCCCTGGAAGACGGCCTCAAAGTGTATCGATTCCTGCTGGATGGTCGACCCCTATCGTCCGGCACAGGCTTGCTGGCTGGAGGCCGAAACGTCTCCTCGCAACCGCTTGGCCCAGCCACAGCCGGCGACAGACCGCGGTGTTCTTCGGCCCGTGCCACCTCCATAGCCACGGGAGACCGGGAGCGCGAAAGCTCCATCGAGTCCCCGGGCAATCTCTCCAATTGCACTTGACGCGTCCGTTCTTGCGAGCGAGCCGCATCCCCCCCAATCCCCAATATTTGTTTGTTTTTATTTTCTTCAGTTCCCATAGTGTTCCCACGAATAGGTCGGAAATCCAGTCCGCCCCGACAGAGCCGCCTACCGGGGTGAGCCTAATTACTCGGGGGGGGGTTGGCAGGTACCCCCGAGAGAACCGTTCGAGACCGCCCTGTTTTACGGCTGGGCGGCCACGCAATCCTCGGCACGGTTGCCTATACACCTTGATTTCAGGCGCCCTCACTCGCCCCCGCCGCCCCCGTTTTCATCCCTCGGCGTGAGCCTTACCGGCTTCGGAGGCCCTACCAGGGTCCGAAGACTCCGCCGGCATCGCCACACGCTTCACAGGGCCTACTTGAAGACGACGGGAGCACCCCTTTTAGAGGACTCATACCTCAGGCAGGGGATACCGTGGCCAAATTCCGTCCCGAGACCACACAGCAGATTTTTTATAGAGGTTTACTCCTCGCGGGCCAGCCGGTTAAGGCAAGCCCCCCGTTCCTGCGAAACATGACCACAGGCTTACGGTGTGAGTCAAAGCTCGGGTCCCTGGGACCCCTTACCCGTGACAGATGTCCATAACGGACCGGTGCCCCCTGAGGTCGCCGTTCTCCCGTTAGTATAGAGGCCCTCACCCTTGGGTAGCACCGGAGTGCTACCGAAGAGCCTAGAGTGCCTCTATCCCAGCGGACACCACGTGGGGGTGGGAGATCCGACTTGTGCCACCCTGGCAGCACTTCGTCCACCGTGCTCCCTTCGCCTAACCTAACCTAACCGTGACAGCGTTACGCTTGACACCGTTACGTTATGACTAGGCGGGAAGCGCATTGGGGGGTTGAGCCGCGAAGCGGCCAGGGGGCACAGCCCCCTAGTTATATTTATATTAAATTAAATTGTGTTATTTTATTTTTACTCTTATACTAATACAAATATTAACATTATTAAATTTCTTCATTATTTATTAAATTATTAAAAATTATATGTCTTTTGAAATCCCCTTTATTGACTACCACGATGTTTTATAATTATATAACATGAAAATTTATATATTTCTGTTATGATACTGTAAATTACATATTTTTTGTAATTATTAATTTACCTTATCAAAATCACTGTAAAAATTTTGTCTTGTATAAAACAATATGGAATAAATTATATTAGTTGTAAACTTTGTATTGTTTATAGTTAGTTAAATTAATCCATGAAGAGGTACCCATATTTGATTGTAGAATATCAGTTCAAATTCGAGTTATTTAGTATGACTTTTATTGAGTTTTGAAATTTTTTTAATTATTAGCCGAAAGTGGATATTGCATATGTATCTGTCTATGAAAGAAACGAGACAAAAATTGTGTTTAGAACATTCTAAAAAATTAATGAATTCACACATTGTAAATATTTTATGTGTTTCATATTTGACATATACAGGGTGTCCCGCAATTAGTGTAGGACCCGAAAAGGGGTGGTAGGTGGGGCGATTCTAAACAACTTTTTCCTTTGCCAAAATATTGGTTGAGGCTCCATTTTCGAGTTATTAGCAAAAAACACTGACCAATGAGAGCGTGCATAGACCGGGCGCGCGAAAGCGTGAGCGACAGCTTCGAATATGACGGCCGATCGTCGTCGTGAACAAACGTATCGATACCGTCGGTATAATGTCGGTATAACGTCGGTATATCGTCGGTATAACAGGAAGCTATTAGCTGAAAGTTAAATTGAATAACGAATTAAGAAGTTAAGAATAATATTAAGTTCTTCGTAATTCGTGAATGGGAGATAAACCAATTAGTTGTTGTTTACCCAGACCAAGTATCTTGTATTTATTTTAAGCCTTTAAAAAGGAAAAAGAATAAATTCACGAAAATTCATTCTGTCGATTATTCTAATGAAGCAAATGAATAAATTCACGTTTCAAAACGAATGAGTACCTTCCCTACGAAATGGGATAAAATTGGAATAAAATATCTAATGCAGTACCTCATTGAAGTGAAATAAATCAATTGCTGCGTACGTATAATTTTAAAAATATGGAAACAACTTAAATAAAACTTACCCATTGATTCATGAAAAAACTAGCTTCGATAAAAAATATTTATGTCACCGGGTAGATCCACCGATCAGAGCATCAACAGCTGATATCCTGGCAGGGTCAATGAACTCTCAATTTATTTCACTGTCTCTTTCTAATAATTGCACAACATAAGCACGACCGGTAAACGGACCGAATGAAAACGCGTGAACGATTATTCATAGATATGTATGTTTAACGATACGCTATATTCCCATTATAAGGTATCCGAATTGAGGAATCGATATTATATTGTATTTTATTAGAAGACATTGTTAGACTGGCCACGGATCGCGGTTTCGTTTTCGATCGCGAGGCATACGTCGCGAACGGTTGCCATGCAACGATGATCTGTTGAACGACTGCGGCGTCGATCGACAGTCATCGTTTATTGTCGAAAGATACGTGTTGAAATAAAATGTATCGTTGTTTTTAATAAAAAATTCTGTTTTCTTGCTTTCAAGATAATATAGTTTAAATTATTTCTGAATATTCATTTATGTGTTTTCATTCGTCGTATTTATGTGTTGAACTCACAGTGAAAATTAGTGAAAATTAGTGAAAAATGACAGAAAAAAGTGATAATGAAAACTAATAATGAGAGATGACAGTGATAGGTGACAGTGAAGTTTCTTGAGAGTTTTTTCAAAGTTTCTATTATTTATGAGAACAGTAAGGATCGGTGGATCGACCCAGTGACAGAGATGCATTTTCATCGTGATTATTTGCGGTTCAATGGGTGAGTTACATTTAAATTTATTAATTATTCAATTCAAATTTTTATTTGTTGAATAGAAAAGTTATTTAATTTTTTAAAAATGAGAATTTGTTCTTTTTCATCATCACAATATCGAAGGAAAATAATTTTCCATATTTTATCCGTTATTTCTTTGCCATAACGAATAAACGTATCGAATAAATTCGATTTACTTTGATTACGTGAGTAGAGACTAATTTTGTTATTTCTTATTCATGAATGAATGATAATTTAACAATAATCCAGATTTTTTTATTCATTATTCAACGTAACTTTCATCTAACAGCTTTCTATTATACCGACGTTATTCCGACGTTATACCGACGTTATACCGACAGTATCGATACATTTGTTCACGACGACGATCGGCCGTCATATTCGAAGCTTTTGCTCACGCTTTCGCGCACCCGGTCTATGCGCGCTCTCATTGGTCAGTGTTTTTTGCTAATAACTCGAAAATGGAGCCTCAACCAATATTTTGGCAAAGGAAAAAGTTGTTCAGAATCGCCCCACCTACCACCCCTTTTCGGGTCCTACACTAATTGCGGGACACCCTGTATATATAATTTATGTGTGTTTATTATATTTATTTTGTAAATTCCAATTAAGTGTATAAACTTTTAATAAATTGCTAATAACGAATACAAAATCTGAGTAAATGTATTACAAATAATCACCAGACTTGTGAAATTGGAAGTTACTAGATTTATATATTCCTAATGTTACGAGCCGGAGGGGTCACAGCCGCGTGGTTGGGGGCTGTATTTTGGTAAAGGTAATGTTACTAGGCTAACTCAGGTTTGTTACTTAACCTGAGCGCCAAAAGAAAATAGATGCGGGGATGAGCCGACGTATGGCTAACGCCGGGTACCCCAGGAGGTTGGTTATCGTGGACTAGCCGACGCACAGTGTGTCGTTTGGCCAATCTAGCGGGACAAAAATCCTGCTTTAACGAAATGTTGATTATTTTTCGTTTTATTGGTTTTTTATTAATCAAAAACATGATATTTCATTAAACATTAATGATTATATATATTTGCTAAATTATTTAACAGTTAAATAAACTTAACAATAAAATAAACATACAAAATCATTATACAAATTTTTCCATTATATCATACATTATTTATTCCATAAAACTAATATACAAAATCTTTATTATATTTTTTAAAACATGAATATATTTTTTAGTCAACGTTGCTTTCGTGTGATACGTCTTCCGAGGAACTGGGATCAACTAATGGTTCTTCCAAGAATTGTTGTATTTCTATTATTATATTTTTTCGGACAGTTTTTGGAGAAGTAAACGTATTATAAGTAAATGTGAAATAAGCGGATCTGAAGAAATTAATAATCTGTTGAATAAATCCCTGTTAGTATCCATTCTTGAAGCTTTTCCGTTTTAACGAGAAGGGCATGCGTCAGCGCGATGTGTTTAAATAAAAATGATAGATGTCAGTGTTTGTTTATAATACCTTTTCAGGTTTATGTTGTTTATAAGTCTAGCTTTCGACACAAAAAGTGGGAACATGGTATAAAGTGGTATACTATGTTAAAAGTCTACCTATATTGTGAAATAGAATTTAAATTATATGCTAACATTTGAAAAGGTATAAAAGATTAATAAAATGCTATGTCAAAATATGACAAGTGTAGAAATCATTCTGAATGATAGAAGATAACACTACGCACACACAAATATTTATATTGGATACTGGTACAACGCAATTGTCAAAAATCTCAAGCGCGCAAAAAGTGCTCGTAGAGGCAGTTGCGTCAAACTAGATTTTCAGATACTATTAACAGATCATTACACATTGTTTTTTACATTAATATTGTTATTTTCTTATAAAATGGACATTTTACTATCGATACATAATGTCAGTGGACGTATCTGTGTAAGTTGAAAAATTGATTTTTGTCCCGCTAGATTGGCCAAACGACACACTGGGCGAAATGTTAGTATTTTGTGCTCGTAACAAAGATATGCCAGTATACCTCGAGCGGCTAAGATATACCGACTGGTGGGTTTGTTAGGACTTTGGTTATAATTGACAAAGGCAAAAATTAAGTTTAGAATACAAGTTTGAAAATATATTCTTTTCCCAAAACCGGGAAAACTTACAAATGTTTCTGTGTATTTGTCGGTTAAGGTGATTTTACAAGAATGATTTTGACTTGATTTTACGTGAGTTTAAAATGTTTCGACTCCGATAAAGCGAGAATCTAATCCTGCCTAGTTTTAACGAAAAACAAGCGAAACGGGGACCCGAAACTACTTTAGAAAAATGCCTAACAGTAAACTATACGTACTATATGGTTATCAATGTTGCTCAAAGGGGACTCTAACCCGATCTTGCTTGTAAGTGACTTAGTTTTAATTCGTCGTAAATGACTTTAACTAAACTCCGACAGAGGTTCCTCATTAGTCCACGTTCGAGAATTAACTGGGTCCATGGACAGAGGTTCCGTATTAGACGACGTTTGATAATCTACTGGGTCCGAGGCGTCTTCTCCACAATCCTTTTTATACTCAAAAAATGGGTAGAAAATGAGTAGTGGTGGAGACGGTGTGAACGAATCAACGCGACGTTTTCTTCTAACGAATTTTCATTGCGTTGGTCCGAAGACGTTAGATGTTCTCGAGCGAGCCTAATAAGGAAACCCTGATAACTGGGAAAGCTAGGCAAGACTAAACTCTCGCTTCGCGGTGGTCCTCGGCTATTCTCGAATATTCATTTCCAAGGAATAAAAATCATCGGCGTACGTAACACTAAAATTTTCAGATTTCCAAATTTACATATTTATTAGGTTCATTTTAATTTTCAAATTTTTAAATTATGAATTCTTCAAATTCCTAAATTTTATATTCTATGATTCTTAATTTATTAAACTTCTAAATTCTATTGTTAGCTTATTATTAATTAAATAAAAATCGATTTTCTGACTGTCCAAAATCTTGAACGAAGTGTCGCTGATACTTGGTCCGTTGCTTTACAGTCAAGAACAAATTTGGTTTCCATATCAAAAATATTGTAACCGGGAAGAAAGTCTTCCGTACATTTTCATAGATTATTCACGGTTTAACAATTGAAAGATCCGGGAATCTAGAAATTTGGTGGTTTTGTAATTCAGGAATTTAGAAATTTAGTCTAGGGAACATAACAATTTGATGATCTAAAGATTTAGGGATCTTGGACTATGGAGATCTAAAGACTAAGATTTTTGAAGAGTTATATTGGGATTTAAGTAATCCCAATATCTAGAAATATTAGAATCTAGAAATTTGAAACTTTGGGAGCTTGGGAATTTTTGGGATTCGAGAAACTAGAAATTTGTGAATTTGGGAAGTTAAAGATTTGAAAATTTTAGAATTTTAGAATTTTAGAATTTTAGAATTTAAAAAATTCGGTATTTATAAATTTATAAACTTAGGGATTTTAAAATTTTAGTATTGCGCTAACATGTGTATGTATTTGAGTACTCTGAGATAAAAAAATATTAAAGTTAGCGAAACTGGTTTTAGAAATTTTCGAATTTAAAAAACTGAATACTTAGAAATTTAAACATTTGATAATTTGATACTCATGAAAATTTGATACTCATGAAAATTTGAAACCTCGTGAACTCGAAAATTCGAAAGCAAAAATTATCAAATTTGGATACACAAACATTTGTGAATTGAGAAATTATCAAGTTGACATTTCTCCTTATCTGAAAGTTGCCTATATTGCACTCGAGTGTACGTGGCAATGCACTTTAATGCCATGGGGCGGCCTACTTAGCGGTTGGCTTGATTAACGTCGAGTGATTAATAGACGCTCCCTCTGTTCGTAAGCAACCCCAACAGCGGCTGCTTCGAAGATCTAATCGCACGATATTTATTGCCCTACGCGTCGTCCACCTCCAGGCTCTTGCCACGTCGATTTTGCAAACTCTCCGTCCCTCTTCCTTCCGTTTCTTCTCTTCTTCCTTCTCCTTCTGCCTTTCTCTTTTTCCTTTCTTTTCTGTTTGTTGTCGTTTATTCTGCTTCGTTGTTCGAAGCCGATGCGTGAATCTTCTTATTCCTCTGTACCTGCATTCAACCGTGCGCACCTTCTCTTTTCTTCTTGTTTTTTCATCAATTAGAAAGGATCGCAGTTTTTGTTGTCGCAAACACTCGCAAATGCTTATCGGTTCTCCGAAAATTTTTGCTATATTTGAATTTCTTCGTGGTGATAAACAATTTCGCAGTGAATAATCACATTTTTTACAAAATTTGCAATTTAGGTATATGTATATATAATAAATTAGAAACGAGACGGAATAATTGAACGCACGATTATATTTTATTTAATACAACGGAAATAAGTTTTATTTTGTAAAAAATAGTAACACCAAGAATTTTATTAACAAATAGAATCTAATTTTAAACGAAACAAATAAAGATTCCATAAACTATTAAATTAAGCTTAATTTCAATAAACACATCTCTATCTGTGATGTCCGATTAAAGTTTTGCAAATTTTGCAAAGATTTTTTCAACTGTGAAAAAGTTTAGGATTAAAATTGTCAAGCGTTTTCGCCAGTCAATTTTACAAAATTCACGCGTAACCAACATTACACTCTTAAACAATATGGCACTCTAGTGCCTATCATTTAAATATTATACATAAGTTTTCGAGAGAAAGCAGAATTCGTAATTAAAATTTTATGAGTTTTTATAAATTATTTATCAATTTGCGAGTAATCAAGAATTATTGAGAGATTTTTTATCACTTCTAAATATCAACTCCCAAATGATTATTATTAAATTATTTTACACTTGAAAACGATATCAGATTTTAAACATGAACTACTAAAAAATTAATAGACTGAAATTAAAAATTACAAAGAAATTAATGAACTAAATTTAGTTTGTATTAAATTATATTTAATTTACACGTTATGACAAGCAGTCGTTGAAAAATCGGATGTACTTAAAATTTGTAGGCATGCAAAGAAGGATGTTGAAGGAGAAAATGGAAAATTCAGGAATATCACATAGAAAAAAAGTGTATATATTATTAAATCGTAATTTTGAATAGTTAATACAATTTTATGATCCACAGATTATTTTGTTTTTATTATCCACAGATGTTTCAAAAGTACATTATTTGAAATATGACAGTCTAGCATTTACAACGTCATTGTTTTGGTTTTATCTTAGAATTTATCTAATGTATTCATCTTCTCAAATGCTATAATATTATGGAAATAAAAATGTATTAATTTATTTAAAAAACAGTAATATTTAAGACAAATCATAATGAAAGAATTAATTTTTTTCATCATATTTACTTTAATGAAATCATGTAACTCATATAATGTACATATAATATACCTATATCAAAGTGTATACTAAAGATTGGTTCCTCGGAATACCAAAAAGAAATAAATGTTTTCCTTTAATAATTTCAAAACGAAACATCAAACCCCATTTTTGCAAAGAGAAATTTTGTTCAGAATGACGTCCTCTACCACTTATTTCCGGGAGTTACACTAGTTGTAAGACACTCTGTATATAATATGATATAATATAATACAAATCGAAAATATTAACAATTAAACCAACAAGTGTAGTAGAAATTAAATCATATTTGATTTCATCTTAATCATAAAAGTGTAAAAAATCTTCGAGTCCATGTTTTGTAATAATGAAATCAAATATATAAAAGTCTTATGCTTGCCTTTATATTGCAAAATGTTCACTTTTACGAGTCTTTTCCTTAAATCTTTTATTTCAAGAACAGTGTAAATGTGAAATCGCATAAAGTACCGTGGGGGGTAGCGTAATTTAGAAGAATGAAGTTGACGAATATATCTATTTAGATCCTGGGGATGAGATACAATGCATTAGTACCGTCAAATCCAGAAACACTACTCTATTTTTAACCGACTTCGAAAAAGGAGGAGGTTACTCAATTCGATCAGTATATTTTTTTTTTCTATGTATGTTCGCTGATTACGCCTAGCTGGGCGGACCGATCGGAACGGAACCTTTTGCATCTGGTAGGTTCTGACTCTCCATTGGTACCATTATAAACAATTTTTTCATTTTTTAATTGCAAAGTATTGTTATTGCAAAACAACTGGCAACTTTTGAAATAAACTTTTTTAGATTTTAGTGCGCTTTTAATATCTTATCACGGACATGATTCTGAATAATTTTGTTTATATACAAATTTCGCAGAAAACTTTAGTTTTCGAGACATGCGCAGTAAATTTTTGCAAAGAAAGTTAACAAGGAACAAATGGATGAAGCACCCTCAATCTGATGCAATTAGTTTGTACTTGTACCTGAAAGAGTGTCTCTTATTTTTTTTTCTATGCATGTTCGCCGGTTTTTTCCTAGGTGGGTGGTGCGATCGGAACAAAACCTTTCGCATCTTGTAGAGTCTGACTCCCCATTGGTACCATTACCAAAAATTTTTTCATTTTTTAGTTGCAAAGGATTATTGTTGCAAACAAAATTGAAAAACGAATATCCATGTTGTCTTTTACTTAATTATGCTCATGGCATTTACGCAGACAAAAAAAAGCCCGGAAGAACTGTCTCACAGTATCCTATACA
Source organism: Megachile rotundata (assembly GCF_050947335.1). NCBI lineage: Eukaryota > Metazoa > Arthropoda > Insecta > Hymenoptera > Megachilidae > Megachile > Megachile rotundata. The sequence continues at coordinate 4,035,704 of NC_134991.1, read as the reverse complement.
ATTCTCCCCATTCCACTAAAAAGCGTGAAATAAAATAATTTTAAGAAAAAAAAATACGCCGATTTCGAAATGCACTAAAAAGTATAAAATAATTTCTATTTTCTAATGAAGTAATTTCTATTTCATTCAATCATACAATTACGTAACAGATATGAATGAAACCTATTTACTCATTAGGTAGTATATTTTAGGAAGAAAAATATTTTGCTAAGGTCAGGGCACATTAATTGTAAAATACCGCATGAACATCTAATAAAAAAAAAACGATCAATTCTACTGCAGATACTGCCCCATTGAAATTCTCACAGTAAAACACATCGTATACCAGTGCAGAAGAACTAAATCCTTAAGACAGGAGTATGATATAAAAACGGACATAGCCCTTGTAGCCTAAGACTACATAAAATTCCTTAAGGAAGCAAACACATTTAACAAAATATACTGTATAGGTACGCGCTCGTCGTCTATGATCTTGCAGACAACGTAATGTAAAACTCCTATGAAAAAGAAATAGAAATAAGTGTTCAATAATAGCATCAGCGTTAAATTTTATTAAAAGTTGACACCGCATTTGTAGAATAAAAGTGCTTAAAATGAACTGTTTCATTAATAGCAACTCAATTACAAAAACGATTTCAAATCTAGTTTTTGATAATACTAAATTATTAAAATATTCTGTATATCTTACTCTTCTTACTTCTTCTATCTATCTTCTATTCTTCTGTATAGTATAAAATCATAAGGTAACGGTGTCACGCGTAACGCTGTAACGCGGATCGCTACTCCCTCTACTCCACAGTCTAAGGTCCACTCACCATATCACTTTAAAAGCGTATGCACACGAAATAGGCGCGAAGCGCCTCGGGGGGGTTGGGCCGCGAAGCGGCCAGGGGGCACCGCCCCCTAGTAGAGAATAATATATGTATATAAATGTGTAACGAAAATGGTTTAATGAATTCTGTAATTGTACAGCAGACTGATACATCCACAATTTAATGACACGCTCAACATTTCTACACTGCCTTTTGTCCGTTAGGAAAAAACAAGTGAGCCCTCTTCTTCCCTCCCACTACATTTCTCTAAAGACATCGCAGCATCGACACATTGTCCGTCTATCACGGTCTTTCTTTCATAAATTAATGCTTCTTAAAAATATGTCACTACATGTATATGTATATTTAGTTAAAATTAAACAGAAGAAAATTTTTTTTAAAAAAGTACTGCATGCATTAATTCCCACTTAACGACAGTTTGTATGTAGTAGAAATTGATTAAAGTTTAACATAAGTATACTATACCAGTATGTATCGTAGTATAATATTGTCGATTTTGAAAATTTTACATTTCGATGTTTTGAGTTTTTGATACATTATAAAAGCTCTATACTTTCAAGATAAGTTAAGACATTTGACATCGTTCAAAATGGTGAAGAAAATTGAACCTATTCTGTTAAGAAGAAGTTATTAAATAGATGTATAGTAATAAGCTCAGCATGCAAGTTAAATCTTGGTGCAACAATCTAAAACATGCCATCTGAATAACACTTTTGTGGTTATCCAAGTGTTCAAATTACTACTTTTTTCTATTGCTATCTCACTTGATTATGGAAATAGAGCCATTAGGAAGGTAATGGTACAGATAGAAATCACACTAGGTTTTGTTAGAAAGTCGCTAATGCAGAAAAAGCAGACTTATATTGTTGTGGCATTGGTTAAATTGAGTGAAGTTAGATTCAGAGCTCTTTTCGCAAAATGTCAAATTATAACTTCTTACGAATGATATTTCAAAATTAGTAGTCTACATTTTTTTATTTTTGGAAGATTTATTGAGGTATGCAATATATATTTATAAGATTGTAATTATCAGTGAAAAAATTCATTTTTGATAATTATTAACAGTTTCAATTATTAAAATACATATAGCGCGTTACATAAATATTACAATACAATATGATAAATTTTTAATAATATAGTTTCATATAAAAATTTAAGTGCTACCTACATATGGATGAGGCAAAAAGTGTCAATAAACAATAGTACAAATTCAAATTTTACATTCCGCTTTTCTATTCATAGAACCATCCCTTTTCAAATGGTAAAGTAGACTATGTCACATAAAGTTTTGATACCCCCTTAAAAGGAGTACAATTCACAATTGTGTAACATCCCTGAAGAATTTTCAAACTTTTATCCCGGTGTCATTTCTTCAATTATCGACTGTATTTCTCTCTTATCGACCGCGACATTAGACAAATCAAGTATCATAAGAATTCAGTAAACTGTCGGTAAAAAATTTATAGTTCTTATATGGAAAATTCCGTAATGCTATGTGCCTACGTGCCGCGATGCTCGCCCTGAATTTCCTAGCATTCTCGCGTTATCTTAGAGAAGAATAGGAATATATTTTACAATTAGGACATTATTAGTTATTAAAACCTATTAGTTAAACAAATCAATCAATGCACATCCAGCGTACTAATATTATGTTATCCAGAACTAGAGACAAATGTTAGTTTATTGCAGTATATATTGTAAATTATAATATTATTCAATGGAATGTTCAAGAAGTATCGTATGCTTATACATTTAGATTCGATCCTTGTAGAATTGAAGATAGAAAATGTAATTTTCATTAAAACACTACTAAATTACTATTTTTATATCAGGAACATAAACCATTATGTAGAGTGCGATATTAATAATGTAATTGAATCGTTCGTTTGCACAATTAATGTCTAATTGCGAATTTATACGACAATTATATATTTCGACATTATGGGGGTTTTCCAAGAAATTGCCATGCTGGCGAGTATAAAAGGCCGAGCGAAACTCGTCTAAATGGCAGAACAGTTTTCGAAGTCGAGCAAGCTAGAAGTCTCCTGGATAAGTATAACCGGAACAGTTTTCGCTGTCAAGAGCCGCAACGATTCTTAATACTTGACTGGTAAAGCGGGTATATGCCATTTGGATACTTGATCGTGGGTCGTTCTAGTAGCTAGCTAACGCAGGCTCCCCATTTGAGCGGCTTGGTCTCTGAAGCCCGTGTCTTTTGGGTGGCAGTTCAGCAATCACGATTTCATAATTAGAATCAATTGATTTGCTACCCTGTTAGACTTATACTGTCCACCCTTTTCCTGTATCGTTGGGTCGTTCTACTAGCTAGCTAACGCAGGCTCCCCAATTAAGCGATCTGGTTTTGGCTGTCAGTGTTCGTTTTAACAAAAAGGGTCATGGACATTAATTGTCGAGTCAGATTAAAAGAGTAACTGTTCCGAGGAAATAATTCAATTAGATTCAGACAAATCTTGGAATTTTGAATTAATAAAAGAATATTGTTCTGTCATTAGCGTAATTTTCGTAGTCGACTACACCGCGTTAGATATCAGATAAGATTATTAATCTGTCTAACTTTGCGAAAGCGTAGTTAGTTACACCTAGAGAATCACACTTAGGTCATGTTCCTCGCTGCGGTAGACTATAACGCGCTAATATTATTAATTTCGTAAAAGAGTATTCATTATATAAATTACAAACGTATTAATCAAGATAAATTTTGTCATTGCGATAGCGTTCGAAACGAGAATCAAATCTTATAGAATATCGAATTCAGTTAATTTTATAGAAGCGAAGTTAGCTTTATTCGAAATCAGACTTAGGTACATACGATTTAATATAAAGTATTTACTAGCGAGAATCATTTTGTTAGATTCACAATTACCTATTACGTACTGTTTAATTTGCCAAGTTCTATTATTTCTATTATTAATATTATATCAAAGTCTATTTAGTTTATTTTGATCAAACCAGTATACTTTTCATATTTCGTTGTTATTTGTTACTTGTTATTTGTTAAATTCAGCATCTTCATTATTTTATTGAATAAACCTAATTGTTGAAAGATATTGACCTGTGGATTTCACTCCTTAACCGCACACCACACAAATCCCACAATCTTTAGATTTAGTTATTTTCCAAAACGAGTCGTTCAGTTGGTAAAAGCCGCTCTTTGCCTTACTAGCGCTAGTAACTATCTGAACCTAGGTTCCAGAGTCGTTACAATTGCAAGATTAACATATCGAGGTGGGACCGCCTGGGGAGCTGAACGCCACAGCATCCGAGATAAAATTGCTGTACATATTCTTTCGCATATTTTATTTATTCAGCACGCTCGAACAATGAGTCGATAATTACGACAATGTGTAATTAGCGATTAGCGTATGTGATTAAGTGCACGAACAGTCAGCTATTGGCGAGGACGGCGTCATATGGAGTGCTAGTTTGCTCGCGGTTATACCCGATCGCGGTTTGACTTCATCGTATCGAGTATCGTTGAATAATTCACTGACTTTATAGCAGCTGATACGTGGTCGCATCACTGCCTCGTTTCAGAGTGTGATAATATTTTGGGAAATAACAGTTTTAACGATTGATCGAACTCCTTAATTTTGATTTCATCATGTGAAGCATTGTAGTTGGTGTAAGAGAATATTCATACACTATTTAATTTCAAACAGCATTTAGTAAAATTATGTTCTAAAAGGTACTTTCCATAAAACAATATGTAATATTATACAGTGTTGAGAATTGCAAATGTTGAATTTCATCTCGGTTGTTAAAATCATTTCGTTCTAATAACTATTCCATTGACGTGTTACCTTATTTAATATAAAATTACTATGTGCTAATTATTGATAAGGTGAAGTGGGGTAAGTGCAGACTGATTTTTGTAAAGTTGGTACATATTTAAATGTAAGTATTTTCAGTCTGCTATGTAAATACTTAGCGCTATCGATATCGAACGCTTTGCACAATTACTACTATTTAATTAATATTAAGTAGGACGTTAATTTTCCTTGTACATTTTGATTTTAATAGGAAATTGTTTAAAATGTCAACTATTCTGCACTTTCCTCGAAAATGGGGTAAGAGCGTAACTTGAAATTAAATACTTTGAAACTTTATTTCATGTGCAATGGGGCAAGAGCAGAATTATTAATAAATCTGCTATAAAATGCTTTTTACTGCATTATGCAAGTCTATACTGCAAGCAAGTACTCTTAGCTGAAATATAAAAGGGAATATAATGAAACAATACAAGGAAACAAACATACTAAATGGAGAAATTTCGCTCATATTGTAATAAAAATATCCTGTATACGCACTTGCCCCGTTTACGAACTTACCCCACTTCACCTTACATACAGTTTTAGTCAACATACTACATGTATAACTTCCCTGAAGAATTTTCAAACTTTTATTTTGGTGTTATTTCTCTAATTATCGACTGTATTTCTCTCTCACCGACTGTGACATTAGACAGATCAATTATCATAAGAATCTAGTTAAACTGTCGGTAATAAATGTATATGTTGTCTATGGAAAATTCTATGATACTACGTGCTACGACGCCAGCCCCGAAATTCCTGGTATTAGCGCGCAAATCCTAGAGAAGGATAGAGATATAATTTCCATTTACAACATTATTAGATATTAAACTTATTAATTAACTAAATTAATCAATACACATAAAGTTTACTAGTATTATGCTATTCGTAACCAAAGCGAAATATTATTTTCTTGAACTAAAATACTGCAAATTGCAATATTATACTATGGAAAATTTCACGAGCATTGTATGCTTATACGTATAGATCCGTATAGAATTCTTTGTAGGATTCGTGCGCAATATATAGAAAAGGACAGAAAATGTATTTTTCGTTAAAACACCATTAAATTACTATTTTTTGTATCAAAACGTTAGCTATTAATCAAAATGCGGTATTAACAATGTAATTAAATCATATGCTTTAACAATTAGTGTCTAATTAAAGATTTATACGAAAATTATATACTTCGACATTATGGTAGGATTCCAGGAATTTGGCAGGCCTGCGAGTATAAAAGGCCGAGCGAAACCCGCCTGGATAGCAGAACAGTCTTCGAAGTCGGGCAAGCTAGAAGTCGTGAATAAGTATAACCGGAAAAATTTTCGCTGTTAAGAGCCGAAACGATTCTTAGTTCTTGATTGGAAAGCGGGTATACGCCATTTCGATACTTGATCGCTGGATTGTTTTAGCAGCTAGCGAACAGTAGGCTCCCCGTTCAAGCGGTCTTGTATCTGTAACTCCGTTAGGAGAATGCTATGCTCAGCCCCAAGAAAGGCTAAGATATCAAACCAAGAGCTCTCAGCTACTCATACATAATTTTTGACGAATTACTAAGGCGCCTTCAGATTCTCGGAGTTTGCTCTGGGTAGTATCGTAGCTAACGAACAGCAGGCTTCCCATTTGAGCGGCTTGGTTTCTGAAGTCCGTGTTTTTTGGGTGACAGTTAAGTAATTACGACTTACAATTAGAGTCAATTTTGATTTGCTACCCTGCTGGACGTATATTGTTCATCTGTTCATTAATACACAGTTTAGTTCAGCGTTCGAAACTATACAAATCGCAAACTTCCTATGATTTGTATATACACGTGCGCAGTACAATTAACTTTGAGAAATGTTTGATAAATAATTACGATTAGTTGATTATTAAACAAAAAAAAGATTTATTGTTGCAAGTTTCTGAAATGTCTTGTTTATGTTTCGCCCGGTAGACTTACGACGACTCTGAGGCGTCTTATTCATGTTTGGCCCGATAGACTTACGAGGCGTCATTGTAAGCTAAGGGGTTAAAATATTATTCTTAAGGTTAATTCCTTTTGAATAAACGTGCGCGAGTCAACACATCCAGAATCGTTACACATGTATCAATAAATATACTTTACTGTCATTTTCTGTTGCTTTAACAGTGTATTTTCTAATTAATCTTTTATTATAATAACTTTCTCATTTTGTTTTGTTACATCTATAAATTAATTTTCACGTTATTTTAACTCTATTGCAAATATGCTACGTAAAATAATGTACTATACAATTATTGTATTTAATCAAGCATAAAGGTATCGGAAACTGTATAATTAAAGAAATTATTAAAACCATTTCTAATTCTTGTTAAGCACAATTTTTTTACGCTGTTTCAAAGATGTTTAAAAGATGGTATTTTTAAATAAATTATTGTAATTCAGAACTTATTTATTATCATTTTCTTGTTAACATTAATCGTGAAAATTTTAAAATACATATTTTTCAATACTAAAAAATTCATGCAACAAAGGGGTAACGTAATATACAAATTTATTAAATAAACCTATTTATTGAAGATAGAGTTTTAGCTCTGTTTGTATATAATCATAAAACGATTCTGTATAATTATAAATATAACTGCGATTGTATATGATTGTAAATCACTGTTTAATTAATTTTACGTAGTGTATTATAAATTCTATTGCAAATATTAGAAAGTAAAAATCGTACGAATACTAAAAACTGTTCTTATATTTTGCTATAATTTTAGACTTCACTTATTAATTGTATACGTTGCTTTTTTCTTTGTTGCGATTTTAGAAATTTCAGAAAGTACTTACGAATTTATGATTTAACAAACACTAGTAGATCGTAATTTTATTAAATGTTGTTTGAAACTGATTTATGTATGAGTACTTTCTATAGTAATTTAAAATGGTGTAGTTGCATAAGCAGGTAACATTCTTCAGAGAATGTGAAGAGCTCATGGATAATATTCTTCCCTGTTAAAGAAATAGATGGTCATCTTTGGTGAGTGAGTTATAATGGTTTTTGACCTAATGTTATACAATGTATTTGCATGATATAGCATTTATACAAAGTGTATTTGCATGATATGACCATTTATATGTATAATATATATTTATACATATGTATTTATACAAAATCTTTATTAACATTCACTGACATAAAATAAAAGGAAATTAGGAATTCTGTTTTTGATTGAACAAAAAATTTGAAAGCTAATTGAGGAGAAACGAAGTGGGGGTAAATTTTGTTCTTAATATAAAATTATTATATTATGTTTACGTGACTTTTTTGTTGTATATAATATATTGGTTGTTGTTTATAATAATTAAAATTAATTTCAACTGTAATTACATATAAATTATCTTAACTATTTGCATCATTATGAATATCAGTTATTAACTTTTTAAATATTTTCTTTTAATCATTTCTAATGCAGTTGATGATAATAACATTATAGAAATAGGAAGAATTTGAAGAAATTATTTCCATATATATTTTATCAAATAACATAAAATGCAAGATTATTTCATTTCAAACTCATATAATGAAATAATTTATAAAAAGAAATTCATCTGATTGTTCAAGTAAACTAACATGTAATTATTTCATTTAACATCCTCACATAGCATAATTATTTCAAATAACATCTTCAATTAGCATAATTAATTCGAGTATTACCTTGAAATATTATAATTACTTTAACTAACATTTTTAAGCAGCATAATTATTTCAAACAATATTTTCAAATAGCATAATTACCTCAAGTAATGTCCTCAAATGACATTTTCTAATAATAAAGTTATTTGAAATAACATTTTCAAATAGAATAATTATCTATTATTACCTTAGCAGTAATTTTCATATAATTGATTTGAATAATCCCTAAGCTCGCTCTGTATTAAGAATTAACTCTCTTAGGACAATAAATAACGGCATTATTCGCTCGAATTTTTCGACGACAACAATTATCTTTGTTTTCATGTTGATTTAATAAAAAACAACGTAATAATCCCATCTAATGAGAACGTGGGAAGAAACAGCGATCAGAGTTGCGACTCGAGATCAGTCTCAAAGATCTTCCTCTCATACCTCCTACGACATCGTTGAACGTTATTATCCTCAAGCCCTTTGATCGATAAGAACAGATATCGATAACGGCATGATCTTATCGTATGGGTATGCTCAGATAAACGTGCTTGGTGTTGTATTACACGAAGTTGTGATACATAACCATTGATGCTATCGGTGAGCGAAAAAAGGACAAAGAGTAAAGCAGTAAGATGTTTATTATACGTATTCAAACGCTCTGGGCATCTAATGTGAATAAGGACCGATAAAATTGTTATTAATTGTGATTATACTGTTCGGTGTTAGTTATAGAGAGGTATACAATACATGCTTTAATCGTTGAAGGATTATGTTAGATATAGGCGTTTAGGAAACTTGACTGGAGGGAAATATATGAAAGTATATTTTATAATTTTTGTTTTTACATGACTTAACATTTGTTTGTAGTTTATTTATTAATGCATGTAATATTTTTTATCGAGATGCCAAAGAAAATAAATCATATACTTGTATTTATTATGAAATTACTATTTGTTACATTTAAAACAAATAATATAATCAACGATGTGCGTGTTTTGACTTTTATGGACTATCAATTCTTTGATTACGTGTTACTGCATAATCATACGCCATTGAACAATTGTCGATTTTTATAAGTCTTATGTAGTATATTTTATATTACTTCTTCGTTGTCAATTATTTGATTTTTAATTTGTGTTTTATTTCATCTAAATGATTGTAAATAAAATATGTTTAATTTTCTTTTTGCTCACAAGAACTCCCCCTGTAAATAAATAAATAATGCTTGTAAGTATTTTTAGTAAGATTAACTTTAGTAGTTAAGGATGACTTAACTTGAGTTTCGAAGGATCGTATGAATGTAACAAATATTAATTAACCGATTTTCTTTAATTCTTATTTATGTTACATTTTTATATTGTGCAACATGTCGTTGTAAATGTTGTATTTTATATCATGTTCTCCTTTTGAAATCTTTATTTCATATCATTTCTTCTCGTCACCGTTCTTTTCTAATTTAATCTTCAATTTGTGACTTATTTGTTCTAACTGAGTGAGACACTGTACAATATCTTAAACTTTCTCACTCCTTTTATTCATACCAACCTGCAAAATATCTCACTCGTACCACCTTTACTCACTCAGCACTCTTACCAACCTCATTCATATGTATAAAACTCTTATCAACCCATTATGTTGTAAAAACAATCTCATATATTCAAATTTAATTCGATGAAAATAATGATAAAAACAATTTTATTATGCAATGTAAATTGATTCTTTGTGATTTCATAATTTGGGACGGAAAGAGACAAAAGGTTTCAAGTTAACTGAATTGCATTAAAATTTATATAAAATATATATTTCATTTAAATAGTTAATTCTTGTAACGTAGTATCTATTATATGTATACTTCATCAAATTATGTAAACTTTTATTGGGATATAGAAATTGTATACATATCTTGAAATTTACTTAAAATTCTTAATTTTCTTAGTGTATAGTAATCAATAATATTTTAATAAGGACACGATTAAGTACCTACAGACTGATGTATTAAAAATAAATTAAAAGAATAAATTATAGATAAATTGAAATATGTATCACTAGTAAGAATAAATTTTTAGTTATGATATGAATGTATTATGTGTCATATACCATATTCAAATAAAAAGTACACTAATCACGAGTATATAGTGAAAAATAACACATAAAAACGTTGATTATTATTTTCATGTTTTATATTACGTCACAGATATGAATGAAACCTATTTACTCGTTTGGACAGCCGAACATAGGCAAAGCTTGTATAGCTATTTTTTTTCTATACATATAACTCGATAGCATGCCGCGAAGTAGGTGTTAGTGCGTATAGAATATAACTATGGTCTATCTAGATTCATAGAGTATGCGACGGAAAGACTCGATCGCCGCATATACTATAAAGATAGGGCCCATCTGCCGCAAATTTGGTAATTCCCGCGTCGTGGGCTCCGTTTATAGTGTGACGGATCAGCGGGAGGGACGGAAGAAAAAAAAAGTCCCTGAGGTGGAGGGCGGCCAGGGAAAGCGGTCCTCCACGTCCCGATACGCACACCCACGGACGATTTCTTTAAAGGGGCGCCAGTGCAACGCACGCGTCCGGGGAAATCGCCCTTCCGGCTGCTCTTCCGGGAGCGGAACTCAAGGGGGGACAGAAAATGACTAGAGAATCCGCGAGTATTTTTAGTAGATTTAACTTTATTGCGGGCCGAAGCTAGCCCTTCGAGAAGAACGAGAATGAGCCCCTCGTGGTACAAAGTTCGATAGGGGAACTGGGTCACGATCGCTAATTGCGGCAAAGATATCGCGACACGAGGGCACACGGTACATGCGAGTGGTACAAAATCGGAAATGAAAAGAAAACGCGGTACGCTTTGGGGGAGCACGCCCTCTTGGGGGTCGTTGACAGCAAAGGGAATGCTGGACCTAAATGCAAAATACAGCGGAAGAAAAAGATAACCCGAACTGGGGTCAGCGGCCCAGGATCGCGGAAACGGAAAACGCAAATCGGTACAAAGATATTCCGCGAATACGGTCCCTAGGGTCCTCGTCGCCGGGGCTGGTGGTCCTATCGCCAGGAACCACCCACACTCACACCCGTTTACACACACGCTCAAAGATCGTACTGAAAGCAAAGATCCTACCTTCTTTTCTGGTTTCCGGACAGGCGTCGTGTCTCGTCACCGGACCCACACTACGCTCAACACACTCTCTTACCACACCGGAAAGAACACAAAAAGACACAGAGAGACGGGAAAAAAAAACGGAGTTATGTCGCGGAATACAAAAGAATATGAGGTAATCGGATACTTCGGATCGCGGCGGTTACAATTAACTAGGCGGCTCACAGGCTTCTTCCTCCCGTATCCGCGGTTCGGTGTACGGGGTTTCCCCTCCCCGAGGATTTCGGTGCAAGGGATGGGCCAAGTGGCGTATGTTGACCAGGTCCTGGGGCCCCTTCGGGCGGCAGCTGGGGTGGCTCGTCCCCAGGCCTGGCGTCCCTCGGTGTTGGCTGCCGGTCGCCCCCGGGGAGGTGGACGGATGGCTCGTTGACCGGACAGCAGGCGGCTTCCGTCGGTGGACTCCATCCCGCGCCTCCGTCTCTCGGGTTGGGGTCTTCCCCGCGCCCGGGGCCGCGGATACCTCTTCTTTGGCCGCTGATCCTTCTGCCGATGCCGGGGGGGGGGGGGGGGGGGGGGGGGCGGCGGCGGCGGCGGCGAATAATAATAAATAAAAAAAAATGAAATATACAAAAAAAAAAGAAAACCCGCACTCACACTTCCACCCCCCCGCCGCGAGGGGTTGGCAGGGCGGAGGAGAGAGGCCGGCGGGCCTAGTGGCCACTCGTAACGAGGCATAAAAATATGCTTCGTTACAATAGGTTCTTAGATCCATGGCTTCCACACACGAACGAAGTCGATTCAATTTCATTTATATTAGAAACGTTGCGAAATGAAGATGCAGTCGTTACATTTACTTATATTACCAGATACATCTATAATGGTTCGTATTCTTTCTCAAGATTTATTAATTTCCAATACGCCATACTACAATCAACTGGTTATTGGCAGCAACGTTTACTGAGGTATTTTTAATTTTGCGCCACCTCCGAAAAGGTTGAAATGTATTTAATATACTACCTAACGAGTAAATAGGTTTCATTCATATCTGTGACGTAATTGTATGATTGAATGAACTAGAAATTACTTCATTAGGAAATAGAAATTATTTTATACTTTTAATGCATTTCGAAGTCGGTGTATTTTTTTTCTTAAAATTATTTTATCTTCTCACCGATCGGATGTGTATCGATAATGCATATTGCATTCTGGGAACATCCTGATCGAACGCAGTCACGGTCTTTAATGTTATTAGAAAAACTATCTTCTGGCGACTAAACTAAGATTGTTAATATCGCACATTCTTTTCTTGCAATCAACATGGTCCCATGGCCAAATTCTTAGATCGTTTTACTTCTGTGAACCGCCAAACATAAATGAAATTCGCACTCGTGTGGTCCGATAACGCCGAGCGTTCTGGAATGTTCCTCAAGAACCCGCGACGCAATATGGAATTGCAATAGAAATTGTCCTCGTAACATTACAATATTATATAAATTGCCTATAGTATTTCATTATACCGTTATTATAAATACGCATACGTCAATCAGTCCTACAATAGTTACAGTACCGAGCGCAATTTAACTTTAATAATTGTAAAACAAAATAGATAATGTTTCATTCTAAATTTTTATAATGGGTGCAGATTAACATTTTATACTGTATTAGTTATGCATGTAAAAATTATTCAATAGCTAATTAACCATCCATAACTCAAGAGTAAAGGAAAGAACTATATCGAAAGAGCGAAAAATAAGAGCTGGACAAGGGAGGAACGCACATGCACCCACCATCACCTAATTAACGAATCACGGATCCTTACGCATTGGCCTCGCAGCCTAATTCGTTAGGCGCATCTCAATGCAATGTAAACAATTTCGGACAAGGCCCACTCTGGTTTTCTCCGAGAGGTCCAAGTTGCGACACTCTTCGGTGTATAATCGCGAGGTGCGTGTCGGGAGTCCGTGACGTGGTTTAGAGACGTGTTTGCTTTTGAATTTGTGAAAGTGCAAAATTCGGTGTTACGTTCCGGATGGTACCTTTGCTGATATCAGTATGAAGGTTCGGAATCGCTCTTGAATTGACAATCTTTTAGACCACGTGGTACGTGCGCCCGTCGTATGTCAGGGATCCCAGGGTGTACAAGTATGACACAGTACTTACCCGAAGCTTCCTCCTTAATTTTTACAATAGATTTCTTGTCTTGGATCCTTAGGTAGTAGATCCTTCGCTGTGATCTTCTTCACAGGTATATCAATAGGCAATAACTGATACTTAACTTCGCGAATAACTGGTCGCGGAGTAGGGGCAAGAGAGGGTAGGTATAGAGTGCGTAGGATCTTACGTAATTGGCATCTACGACCTCCTCGTCTTTGTCTCCCTATGAGCTGACTAAAAATGCAAAGGCATCAAACACATTATATGCGCACCGTACGGCTATGTCTCGCACCACCAGATCCAGCGTAATTGAGTATACGTATTTTAAACAATCAAAAGCTCTTGAAGAGATCTCGGGTTTATAGGAAATGATTAAAAGCGAATATAACTAAATATAAAATATATTCAATACTAAAGATGATGTCGGAATATAAACTAATACAAATGAACTTAGAATTGTAATATAAATGAAACGCGTAGTTTGGAGTTGGTAGGAAATGGGTGGAATTAGGATGGGAACTAGCAGAGTCCAGCACGAGGGGATCGAACCCTGTGACTAGTCGGACTGCTACTGCTCGCGAGGCTACTCGAACTGGGCTTTTTATATTGCTCGGTGGTGTCAGAAAAGAAAATAAAGAGAGATTAGTTATGATCTGTTATTGTCTGGAGATTGCGTGATGTAAATAAAGGTTCGCGGAATTAGATAGGAATGTACATAGCAGGATGTTTAGGTTAAGATAAAGGGTGAACTTGAGGACCTAGGAGTAAAGGAATGTGAAACTTATGCTATCTTATTTATAACGCACGCGGGACTGTGTCTTAAAACTGATTATGTCAGAAACGCAATATATATATATGTACTTAATAATAATAATAATCCTTAGACAAATAGTCCTTAAGCAATTAGATCAAACGTCGTCGCACGACGTCACATCGGGCAGAGACTCTATCTTCACGTAAAACTCTCGCGTTAAATAGTCACGTTAAATAATCACGGTCAATTTTCAATTCAATTATATTTAATTTTATTTTTAATTTTAAAGTATGATTTCATTTTTATAGTTTATTTGAATTTCGCAATAGGTCAGTTTCAAAATTCTCATTGGTGGAGTGCTTAAATGTGTGTGTGTTCTTCCTCCAGGAACCAGGCATAGCTGATAAATCACATTTTACAAGAGAGTTGATTCATTCTAAATTCGTTCAAGTACAGACGTTTCGGTGAGTTGTTTCTTTTATTCTTCCAGCTATTTTATGAATTTTCCGGCAAGTATATCCAGTAGTTAATTATTTAACTTTGGGATCTCCCTTACTGGATTATCTTTTTATTTTGTATTCGAGAAATTGCTTGTCCTTCAAACCTTCAAATTGCGCATCTCGGGTATTTACAATATTTTTGTACTGTTCAAAATTTAACATTTGTAGTTCATATTATATTACACACGCTACCATTCTAATCATTTCATATTTTACAAAATATAATCTTTTGTATCTTTTAATTATTTTGAATTACATTTCTTTTATTGCCTCCGTCATATCCTATAATCATTGCGATCTTGTGAAAGGGCCCGTATGGGACTAGCGTATCTCCGGATCCACAAAACATTAAGTCCCGTTAACAATTAATATTGTTAGGGCAAACAAATCTTCGAGGCTTTATACGCGCGCTTCCCGCACGTAACACGCGTCTCTAAACGTAGAAACTATAGTAAAAGTGTCGTATTACATGTATCGTAATCGTAATTAAAAATAAATGTTTAAAGCACTCGATACCGAAGAAATATTCGAAACTAGTTTTTTATCCTGGTTTCTATTATTTAAATGTATAGATATTATTTTTATTATTACTTAATACATTATATATTTATTTGAGTGTTACTTTTCACTACTTCTTATAGTAAAAATCCTATTCTACGTTAGACAAATTACTATTACTTAATGATTTTCAAAATGATTAGTATTACCTGACCCATCAGGACGAAAGTAACGTTAGTAATTGCAGAAAGTGTCACAGTACTCCGACTACATATCACCAGAAAGTTAAAGTTCAAATGAAAAAGCGTTAAACATGTTTCCTTATAATATAATTCTATTTTCTACACCCTTAAAAAGTGACTGGCATAATATGTCAGATGTAAAAAATATAAGTTACGTCTCCGCTCTCCCTATTAGTGAAGCTGAGTTCCAGGGCCACCCCAGCGAAAAATCTCAGTTACCCCAAAGGGCATCATCAACACCCAGGTACTGTCGAACCCGGTAATGCGACTTTGAACGCAGTAATGGTGTCATGTTCGAGGTAAAAATCGCGAGGATGATTTTCGAGAAGAAAAATGAAGTGGCAGATGGAAAGAGGATAATAATATAGGTAGCCTGAGGCTGCAACGATGATTAATAAATCAGGAACGGTGTTGAGAGAACAGTTTAACCTGTAACCTTTGAACGATGTATCGTCCTCCCTTTTCCTTTTACCTTTATCTCTATCGTTTCGTTCCTTTCTCTTCGCGCCGGCCGGCGCACACTCGCGAGAGAAGGCATATGCATCTTTTTCACGTGGCTGCAACGCCGGAGCGGACTTTGTTCGAAAGCGGTATGCTTGTGCTCCTCTTCTACGGCCGCTCACGGCGATACAGATACGTATGGCGGTCTGTGGGAACAGACCGACTCTGAATGTTAATTGTTGCTTAAATTTATGACAGTCCGCCCTCCACCTCTCGGCTCGCGTTCTCCCCCATCGAGCGGCCCGTTCCACCCTTTCCAGCCAAATAACCATGGCTATTCATTTTGCTGTTTCACCAACGATCCCTTCAAACGAGCTCGACGATTAACTACGTTTTACCGGCCGCAACCAGCAGAAATTAGCGACTCAAGGGAACCATGATTCGTAGCCATTCCTTTCGTTGTCATTCGTCTGGAACTTTGAGTTTTGCCGCGATTCAGTACGGCTGAGGCCATGTACAGGGTGAGTCAAAATTGTACGTCGCGAGTACTATAACCAGATGATTCTACGCTCATTCGATAGTTTATTGTCTTCTGTAGTAGGAGGGTGCTGGGGTCAGTAACACTTTTCGCATTTAATCGATTTGTCAATCATCTTTTAAAAGTATAGAAATCAGAATTATACCATGAGAAAAGTATTGGTCTACCAATATTTAGTTTCTCCGGGATGAGTAATTTACCGGCTATTTTTCCGCAGTTACTGTTCCTGTTACTTTTATCCTTCCATCAGGAAAGTAGCATTAATCATTTTGTAGGGAATTAAGTAAAACTATTTTTCTAGCGTAGAATAGGGTTATTAGAAGAAACAATAAAATGAAACACTTAAATAAATATACAATATTTTAAGTAATGACAAAAACAATATCCATATACAGTCAGTGTAAAAAGTATTCGTACAGTAATTAATTTCAACAAAAATGTTGTGAAACGTCATTTATTAACAAAATTTGAACAAATAAAAAATACATACACATTCTTACATAGAATACATAGACATCTAAGAATATGTATGTATTTTTTATTTGTTCAAATTTTGTTAATAAATGACGTTTCACAACATTTTTGTTGAAATTACTGTACGAATACTTTTTACACTGACTGTATTTAAATAACGAAAGTAGAACGCGTAAATAGCTTCCAGCATTTTTCTAGTATTGTGTATGTGTTTTATTCATCTGATAATAATTATAGTTGTGATATGTATAATACATCACCTTTAGTACTGTTTTGTGAATTGATCATTTAAACCGTTTGACAAAAAAGAATTATTTCTGACTGAATTTTAATTAAAATTGAAAATTTATAATGGTGATGAAAATTAATAAATATGACTGTAGAATTTAGTAAACCATTTAAAATAACATCAAAAGAAAACTAGGGCCTATTGTTTATATTTTATTACATTAAAGTAAAATTGATTACATTCAATCAATATTGCCTGAATTAAAGTCTTGAATGTCATAAAAAAATGACACTTCTGTTATACATCATTTTAATAAAAGTTTTATTTGTTTTAAGATCATTGAGTAATGCAGAAGCGATAATTTCCTCTTTTTTCAATAAGCTGTATATTTCATAAGATGATTACTCCAATATTTTCTCAAGCGATTACGAGTGCAATGCCTGAGAAGATTATTGTTTATGGAATAATAATCTGTATCGGATGGAAATTGTTTATGGAACGGAATAAAGCGGCGCTATTGAATCGATAACAGTTATCGAACCTCATTACGCGATTTATTCGGTCTTCTTTCTTGTTGCAATACGAGACATATTATTGGCATTGTTAATTGTAGTCAAATTTATGAAAATATTGTTGCCAAGAGGAATTTGTTGCTACATATGTGGCGATTAAAAGTGGAAACAATGGAAAGATGTATGAAGTTAATGGTGATAGGGAATACGGTAAATTATTAGCGGAGTTTATTCCTAATTTTATAAGTAGAGCAACGCATTTAGATAATCGTTAATATGTGTCCAGCAAAAACAACAGTTATATGACAAAACTGCATATATTGATATTCAAGTGGAACTTTTGTAAGACCAAAATCTTTCGTTTAAAGAAACCAGATATGTCGGACAAATGCAGCTTAAAATACAATTGCAATCAAACTATTTTCATATTTATTTATTGCAAAAGTACTTTCATCTTTTCTGATTTACAAAATTTAAAATTTAGAAAGATAGAAATGGAGAAGTTTGGAAATATGGAAATTTGAAAATATGAAACTTAAAAAATATTGAGATCCATGAATTTAAATATGTGGGGAAACTAATAGTTTGGAAAGTTGAGAACTTAAACATTTAAAAATGTTGTAAATTTTTTAAATATGAAAATTCGGAAATTTTAGTATTTGAAAACTTTGGAGTTTAGAAATTTAAATATTTAGGAAATGTAATATTTTTAATGCTTGAAGAATTTAAAAACTTAAATATCTGGGAAATCTAGTAATTTGGAGATTTGCAAGTTTATACCTTTGGAAATTTGGGATTTTGAGAATTTAGGAATATCCAAATTTGGAAACTTGTAAGTTTAAATATTTGGAAGTATCGAAATTTAAAATTTTGAGAAAGTAGGAATTTGGGAATTAGTGAAATTGGGAATTTAGTTGTTTAAGAATTTTGGAATTTTAGAAGTTTGGAAGTTTGGAAGTTTGGAATTCTGGAATTCTGGAATTCTGAAATTCTGGAATTTTGGAATTGTGGAATTTTGGAATTCTGGAATTTAGGAATTTTAGAATTTGGGAATTTGGGAATTTGGGAATTATGGAATTTTAAGATTTTGGAATTTGGGTATTTGGGAATTTGGGAATTTGAGAATTTGGGAATTATGGAATTTTGGAATTTTGGAATTTGAGATTTGGAAATTTGAGAACTTAATCTACGAAAATTCAATATTTTAAAATTTCTTTTTGAAATGTATTTAATATACTACCTAACGAGTAAATAGATTTCATTCATATCTGTGACGTAATTGTATGATTGAATGAAATAGAAATTACTTCATTTGGAAATAGAAATTATTTTATACTTTTTAGTGCATTTCGAAGTCGGTGTATTTTTTTTCTTAAAATTATTTTATTTCACGCTTTTTAGTGGAAGGGGGAGAATTGTATAGGATACTGTGAGACAGTTCTTCCGGGCTTTTTTTTTGGTCTGCGTAAATGCCATGAGCATAATTAAGTAAAAGACAACACGGATATTCGTTTTTCAATTTTGTTTGCAACAATAATCCTTTGCAACTAAAAAATGAAAAAATTTTTGGTAATGGTACCAATGGGGAGTCAGACTCTACAAGATGCGAAAGGCTTTGTTCCGATCGGGCCACCCACCTAGGAAAAAACCGGCGAACATGCATAGAAAAAAAAATAAGGGACACTCTTTCAGGGACAAGTACAAACTAATTACATCATGATTGAGGGTGCTTCATCCATTTGTTCTTTGTTAACTTTCTTTGCAAAAATTTACTGCTCATGTGTATCTCTTACGGTTTAGAACTGCGCAAGGGTCAAAGTATCCGTAAAATAATAGCAGATCCTGCGCAACAAATTTTATAACAAATCGAATTGAAGCATTTTTAGAACGATACGGAGACTGTACCAAGCAATGGGAATAATACACCAACGTCAACGTGAACTTATCTTGCTGTATAAGTCGCGTGTCAGAGCGGTAAAGCTTAGTTAGTGTTTTGGTACAGTGCATTGTAATTGCCCTTTCTTGTCTTTCCCGTGCATAGCACGGGGCGTTCCACGAATATTAATAACAATAGTTTTTCGCTAATATCACTCAAACAAAAGCTTTCCGTCAATTATGCAAGAGGAAAAAGTTGTCCAGAACCACGCCCCTAACAACATATTCGAAGGACATTAAAATCGTTCGAAGTTGATTTCAAAAGTTAATAACAATTTTTTGTTAATATCTCGAAAACAAAAGCTTTCCGCGAAATTTGTATATGAATGAAATTGTTCAGAATCATGTCCGTGATAAGATATTAAAAGCGCACTAAAATCGAGAAAAGTTTATTTCAAAAGTTGCCGGTTTTTTTGCAATAACAACACTTTGCAATTAAAAAATGAAAAATTTTTTGATAATGGTACCAATGGGGAGTCAGAATCTACCAGATGCAAAAGGTTTCATTCCGATCGGTCCATCCAGCTAGGCGTAATCGGCGAACATACATAGAAAAAAAAAAAATATACTGTTCGAATTGAGTAACCTCCTCCTTTTTCGAAGTCGGTTAAAAACCACATTTTTACAATTGGTGTGGCTGATAACTAAAAACTAGTTTATCAATTGCGCTCAAATTTTTTGCACATATCCATGACAATAGTATCTAACATATGAACCTAAATTATGAAATAAATTGAACATTAAAGTCCTTTTTTATTGCATAATATTGCACAAATTTTTAGTAAAATTCACAGTTTTTCTTTAAAAGCACGCCATTTCTTTAATTTTACACATTTTGCACATTTCTGAGGTTCATCTACTAACTGTGAATGTAAGTTTTCGCAACATTGTCTGCAAACTTGCTTCAGACCAATATATCTAAAGCTAGAACCCACACCGATTCACGAGATGCGCCCAAACACTTCCAGAAAGGATTGTTATAATTCCGCCATTTTTAAATGTATTTAAAAACAAAAAATATTGTGTAATAGGCAATAGTTATAATAAATTATACCTGAAATTTCAAAAACGCAAAACAAAGATATCCTATAAGAAAAAAATTCACAAAAATCAGCTTATTTTCATCGATCTAAAGGTATTGCCCTCCTTAAATATTAGTAATCTACACTGCACCTGAGTATACAAACTCAAAAATTTTCAGGTTTATCCTGGGGCACAAAATGGGTCGAACGTGATGCACTTAATAAAGACGACGATTCCTGGGTCCACGATTACCATATGAATTAGTGCGACACCGTGAAAAGAAACAGTCACGCTATCCTAGTCACGAATACACACCCGCACATATCGCAGCTATCTTTTGTGTGTGGTGTGAAAACGTACGTTTATGTGTGTGTGTGTGTGTGTGTCTGTCAGCGATTGTCAATTAACTTGACGAGCCATAGCTCACTTTCCTGTCAACGGGTTTCATGTACACGTGCCAGCGGCTAAGCGTTTGTCCCAACCGGTTCTACAATTGCCTGACAACATTATCATATCATATAATATACATACAGGGTGACGAGAAAACAGGTGAATCAGATTTTGGATACAATCGTTTCAATTGTGTAATCTTTTCCTATTCTTATCATTTTTAAAAACAGTTGTAAAACCAATTTTTAAAATGAATAAATCGAGTTGCTTAAATCACTTTACTGATTTAGAATTTGTTGAAAAAATACCGCAATGAATTTCGAAATGTTTATACATTTTTATCATTTTTAGTATCAATTGCAGAATTAACCTTTTACATTAGAAAGAAATTCAAGTGAAAAAATTAATGTGTTATTTAAATCAGTTGGTGATTTAAAATTTATTGAAAAGATATAGTTATTGAATCTTTGCAATTATTGTATATTTTTATCTTTTTCAATATCGGTTGCAAAATTAATTTTTCAAATGAAATAAAAATTCAAACAAAAAAATTAATCAGTCATTTGAAACATTTTGCTGATTTCGAATTTGTTTAAGTCATAATCATTTGAATTTTGGGATGTTTTTATATGTATATAATTTTTAATATGTGATACAACATCAGTTTTTCAATTTAAAAAAAAATCAAATGAAGAAATTAATAAGTCGTTTAAATCATATTGTAGATTTTGGATTTATATAAATAAAAATTGTGTTTCCGTTTAATTCCACTTGCTGACTAATTAATAAGAGAAAAATCTTTAAAATAGTAAATAAAAAATATTTGTAATTGTGGTTTCAAGGTTTTCACCAATAAGTTCTTTTAATTATCATTCCTAATGAAGTAAAATAAATATTGGTCACTAATGGAGACATGATCATTAACTATTAATATTTAACATTTATTTTAGATATTTAAATTTTTATGAAAAACAACTATTTATGTATTCAAATCCTGTTTATAGACAGAATATCTAATATCTTATTGTTGAAGGCGAGGAGATCCGTGGTCGAATAAAGTGTAATAAATTATATACAGAACAGGAAAATTATTTATTCAATAACGATTACAAAATGCACAATTCAATTACGTGAGGAAAATCAGAGAACAAAATTGAAACGAAACATGCGAATGTAAGAAGAAATATTAATGGTGATTAATTCCGTTAGATGGAGACAAATATAAATATTAATTCGTGTATCGTTTTATCACCAATACTTATTTCATATGAAAACTATTATGGAAGAAAATATATCATTTTAAACGTCGAATAAAATCAAATAAACAATAATTACTAATGGGAAAGTGATCGTTAGTAGCTAATACTTAACATTTACCTTATAGTTAAAATTTCTATAGAAAACAACTGTTTTCATGAAACTCCTCTTTATTGACAAAATGCCTGAAAATTTGTTTTTTTTTTATGAAAACCACGAGTAAAATAAAATATGTCATTTTAAATATCGTTTTTAGTCTACTCAGATAAACATTAGTCTCTAATGAGAACACGTTACTACATTCACCTCACTTCATTTTCCCGAAAATGACTTGCAAAACCTATAGTATATTTGTTAAACAAATTATAAATCAGCAGAATAAGATTTACATCACCACTGATGGTATATAAATTGTGTTATGCATAAGGTGAAGTGGGGTAAATGCAGACTGGTTTTTGTAAAGTTGGTATTTAAACGTAAGTATTTTCAGTCTGCTATGTAAATACTTAACGCTATCGATATCGAACGCTTTGCACAATTACTACTATTTAATTAATATTAACTAGGATCTTAATTTTGTACATTTTGATTTTGATAGGAAATTGTTTAAAATATCAACTATTCTGCACTTTCCCCGAAAATGGGGTAAGAGCGTAACTTGAAATTAAATACTTTGAAACTTTATTTCATGTGCAATGGGGCAAGAGCAGAATTATTAACAAATCTACTATAAAATGCTTTTTACTGCATTATGCAAGTACTCTATACTGCAAACAAGTACTCTTAGCTGAAATATAAAAGGGGATATAGTGAAACAAAACAAGGAAACAAACATACTAAATGAAGAAATTTCATATTGTAATAAAAATAGCCTGTATACGTACTTGCTCCGTATACGAAATTACTCCACTTCACCATACTTTATTCGAGATACCTAACCTCTAAAGAAAGATCAATTTGGCGCGATATTTAGTATTTTATGGCCTAACAGTAGACAAATAAGTATTAGTCTTTCTGTATAAAGTATTCATATCTCAAGTTGAACTTTATATCTTTCAGACTCACATGAACACGTAAAGAAGAATTCATACGGAAGGATTAACCAAGAAAAGGAGTATCAAAGAAGTTCAGGTTCCCTTAAAAGTCCAGATACGCACGAGGCAGCCATAATTTATTACATTCACGACGATTCGTTTTACGCAGAGCGTTTGTCGCTGCTAAAAATGACAATGCGGATGCCTGTATCACTTTCGATATCCTGAAAATGGCACGGCCTTGTATTTAAGCGTCGTAATAATGTCATTATTAACGTTGAGAATTTTACGGCCCGTTAATTTTCGCCACGTTTTTCTTCCGGACAGTGAATAAATTAGTTTCATTGAGCAAGGGATTGTGCCGTAAACAAAGAGCAACTCTTAAATAGCAAATCAAAGAAACCGGTCTTTGAAGATTTTTAAACTGCATTAGTTAGCTGTGCATCGATGTTAAGAGAGTTTATGATGGGCTCAGCGACTTTATGGTGATTTGTCTTTTCGAAATAATACGCGGTTTTTACTGGATTTTTGAATGCTACAATTTTTACACACTTGTTCGGTGATTCAGTTACAATCTGATATAGTATAATATCTGTTCGTACTTTTTCGTTATTTCATTTTTGATATTATTTGTGTGTTAAATTAACTTTTTTGGCTCGATGTTTCACATGTATAACAGAAATTTAATTTCGTCATGAATTATATTTCTTAATTTCGAAGATAATTACAATTACAGTTGCAGCGGTTTATGCAAATGTACATTTTCGTATATTTAGTTTTATTTGGGTTCATCATTTTAATTTTTTAATTTAGAGATTTTATGTATTGCATATACATATGTCATATAGATTTTCTGCGTGTAGTAGGTATGTATATCCAAATATTATAATACATTGTAATAAATAACCAAATATTATATTATTATATTATAATATTATAATAATATTGATAATAGTATTTGATTATAACTTTTTCGTTGTAGTCAAAATATTTGTTTATAGAATCCGAATATTCAAATCTTGTATTAAGGTAAAATTAAATATAAGTATATTCGTGATCAAATATTCCACCACTTTACAATTTTACGCACATAAATGAAGAAATAACGCAACAAAGAACGGATCGGATCTGACTCATCATCGCTGTTGAGGCATAATATTATTATTCCGAGGCATAATACAATTTTTGCATCTGTGATTTTACTTATCTATGGTTGATGGAGAAGATTTTTGGATTTTTGGAAACCTCAGGATGTAGCGATTTACTAATTGTGAAAAGAAACTTAAAGATTTGGGAAATTGAGATTTTAAAACTGTGTAAGTTCGGTATTTGGAAATTTAAAAATTTGGAAATTTGGAAATTTGAAAATTTGAAAATTTGGAAATTTGAAACATTGGAAATTTGGAAATTTGGGAATTTGAATAATTGGAAAATTGGAAATTTGGGAATTCAGTAATTACGAAGTCCGAATTTTTGTATATTTGGAATTTTAAGTAATTTGACGATTGAAGAATTGAAAATTAGGGAATTATGAGGATTTGATTATTTACATAATCATACATATTTTTAATAGTACAATTACATAACCAATAATTTTGAACTAAAATGTATTTTATTTTACTGTCTTTGTAAATCAATAGTGACTCTGTTTTAATATCAAATTTGTTTTCTCTCGCTCGGGGGCTCTCCGCCACCAGATCGCCTCGTAATGACCTTTTAGCGCTTTTGACAATTTTTCAGGGAATTTTAGCTCATTTTAAAAAAATTTGACTGTTTGTCAAAGAACCGTATTTGACATGACTTGGCCTGTACATTTGTACACATGAGTGAGTGGTTGGGATGGGATTTTATACATAGTACTTCTACGAAGGTAGAACTATTTCACTATTACACTATTTCTACGAAGAGGTATCAAAAGATACCTTTCAAATTATAACTTTGTAGCCATGATTTATTTTCGCAATGATATGGAGGTGATGTAGCAGGAGTAAGGAATTCTGGAAAACTGGATTTATTGCTAGGGTTATGAGATTGTACAGAAAATACATTGTACATAGTATAATTTTGTTCTGTTTCACAACGTGACTATTTTTAAATGTCTCTTTGTAACTCTAATCAATCAGGCGTCCAGAAGTAATTCTGTTCTCTCTCATTCGAATGGCGTCCAGGTATTTTCCCCGAATTCTCCATATGGAATTGGTGACCAAGAATATCTTCCCGTACTCTCCTGCACTTTACTTGGGGCATCCAGGAGATGCTCTGTCCTCTTTCGACCGTCA
The DNA here is from genome assembly GCF_050947335.1 of Megachile rotundata. Taxonomy (NCBI): domain Eukaryota; kingdom Metazoa; phylum Arthropoda; class Insecta; order Hymenoptera; family Megachilidae; genus Megachile; species Megachile rotundata. Next base: position 4,010,036 of record NC_134991.1, on the reverse strand, counting down.
GGCGTCCAGGAATGTTCGCCGAATTGTCCACGTAGGATGAGCATCCAGAAACAAGCTCCCGTACTCTCGCCCTATCCTCCAGACAGGTGTCCAGGAAGCTATCATCTCATCGAACTCTCCTGTCGGAGTTTCTCTACTAGCTACTCTCCAGGTAGGCGTCCAGGTATTTGTAGCCGAACTGTCCTACCGTAGTCCCTAACCAACTAAATTTTTCTCCAGCAAACATTCAGGTATTATCACCAAACTCTCCTGCCGGGAGTCTCAAGGCTAGTCCAAGAGCGACCGATAGTCCTTACCTCGTCTTGTTTCTTAAACTGCCAAATAGGCCGACTTTTGTCGCGAGTCTCTATTTTATATTCGCTGGTTGCTATCCCGCGGTTGCGTTATCAACAGATTCGTCGTTAGGTTTACGGATTCGCGTGACGTACCTTGCCTCCCGCACCGCGGAGCAGCCCACAATCTCGCGTCTCAATACAATTCGATTTTTCGAAAACTTTCACTTTTCCGGTAATTCCCACGTCGTGGGCTCCGTTTATAGGTTCTTAGATCCATGGCTTCCACACGCGAACGAAGTCGATTTAATTTCATTTATATCAGCAACGTTGCGAAATGAAGATGCAGTCGTTACATTTACGTATATTACCAGATATATCTATAAATTATTCGTATTCTTTCTCAAGATTTATTAATTTCCAATACGCCATACTACAATCAACTGGTTATTGGCAGCAACGTTTACTGAGGTATTTTTAATTTTGCGCCACCTCCGAAAAGGTTGAAATGTATGTGGGATCGGTTTATTCGGGGTTCATCGAATACGATCGGACTCGATCGGGCGAGCGGGAAGCGTGGACGATTGGTGCCAAGATAGTTCGGCGGTATTATGAGTTGCCGCGAAAATTAGCGAGGGAACGAAGAATTAGATAGCATTTGTTTCCTTTTACGCGGGAACCCTGGGCGAACGAGGAAAACGACGTGGCGTCGCGGATCAGTCTCGTCGTAACGTCGGAAGTAGGAAGTTGTCCGAAAAGTTGATCAGTGTCCGTATTTGATTTTTATATTTCGTTGATTATTATACTCTTGTTAAATTATTAAAATTATTATTCTGTTATTATTATTCCCAAAAAAAAAAACTAGTAATCCGTCAACCTCGATTATTTCCGATCCTACATGTATTTAATATACTACCTAACGAGTAAATAGGTTTCATTCATATCTGTGACGTAATTGTATGATTGAATGAAATAGAAATTACTTCATTAGGAAATAGAAATTATTTTATACTTTTTAGTGCATGTCAAAGTCGGTGTATTATTTTTCTTAAAATTATTTTATTTCACGCTTTTTAGTAGAATGGGGAGAATTGTATAGGATACTGTGAGACAGTTCTTCCGGGCTTTTTTTTGTTTGTCTGCGTAAATGCCATGAGCATAATTAAGTAAAAGACAACATGGATATTCGTTTTTCAATCTTTTTTGCAACAATAATCGTTTGCAACTAAAAAATGAAAAAATTTTTGGTAATGGTACCAATGGGGAGTCAGACTCTACAAGATGCGAAAGGCTTTGTTCCGATCGCACCACCCACCTAGGAAAAAACCGGCGAACATGCATAGAAAAAAAAATAAGAGACACTTTTTCAGGGACCAGTACAAACTAATTACATCATGATTAAGGGTGCGTCATCCATTTGTTCTTTGTTAACTTTCTTTGCAAAAATTGACTGCGCATGTGTATCTCTTACGGTTTAGAACTGCGCAAAGGTCAAAGTATCCGTAAAATAATAGCAGATCCTGCGCAACAAATTTTCTTACAAATCAAATTGATGCATTTTTAGAACGATACGGAGACTGTATCAAGCAATGGGAATAATACACCAACGTCAACGTGAACTCATCTTGCTGTATAAGTTACGTGTCAGAGCGGTAAAGCTTAGTTAGTGTTTTGGTACAGTGCATTGTAATTGCCCTTTCTTGTCTTTCCCGTGCATAGCACGGGGCGTTCCACTGAAATTAATAACTATAGTTTTTCGCTAATATCACGAAAACTGGAGTTTTCCGTCAATTATGCATAAGGAAAAACTCGTTCAGAATCATGCCACTAATAACGTATTAGAAGGACATTAAAATCGTTCGAAGTTGATGTCAAAAGTTAATAACAATTTTTCGCTAAACTCGAAAACAAAAGCTTTCCGCGAAATTTGTGTATGAACAAAATTGTTCAGAATCATGTTCGTGATAAGATATTAAAAGCACACTAAAATCGAGAAAAGTTTATTTCAAAAGTTGCCGGTTTTTTTGCAATAACAACACTTTGCAATTAAAAAATGAAAAATTTTTTGATAATGGTACCAATGGGGAATGAGAGCCTACCAGATGCAAAAGGTTTCGTTCCGATCGGCCCACCCAGTTAGGCCTAATCGGCGAACATACATAGAAAAAAAAAAAAAAAAAAATATACTGATCGAATTGAGTAACCTCTTCCTTTTTCGAAGTCGGTTAAAAATATAACCACGCCAGAAGAAGATTAAACAGCAAGAACAACCTCAGTGAAGTAACCACATCAACAGCGTATCAAGACACATTACTAAAATTTTGTAAAACTATAGGAATCCTTACCCAACTATGAAAAAGTTATGTTAAACCATCCACTTCCGACCATAACCTTATCTACGTAAACTGGTCAACAGTCACTAATTACCTGGGTAGTTGATGCGACTATAAACCACTATTTAGAAAAAGAAAGTCGTGGTTGACATAGCGTTAAGACAGAATTTCACGGGTTAAAAATTGTTGTCCTCTTACTGAAAAATATTATCTCCCAATTAGGTTCGATAATCGAGGTTCTATGGTATAAAAGAAATTTTTAACAGCTTAGTATTCTTCTGGGATAGACAATAAAAGACCCGATGGATTCGATCGTGTGTAAAATTTGTTCACAAGAATGTTAGTGAAAAAAGGAACGCAAATACAGTTACGTAGTTGCAGAAAGATACGAGTAGTATGCGGCAGTTAGTGGCAGACGTCGGCCTCCGCTGAAAATAACATTCATTGATTTCGCGTTCTGAATGAACGAGCGTTCGAACGAGAATGAGACAGCATAGTAGACCGTTGAGAAAAGGGGGTGTAGTTATGTAGAAAAGAATGGCACAATATCTAAGAATGTGGAAGTCTCGCTTTCTTGGATTACATTTGAATGGATATACTGGGTGTTCATTACATTGGCACAAAAATAATTGCAATTTTTAGTCATCGATTTAACACTAAAACTACTAAATCGATCACTCCTTTCCTTTATAAATTTTGATATTTACTGCGTTGATTTTGCTGTAATTTGTATTATTTTTCATCGAGATCAAGAATTAATTTATTTTTTATCGTTTATTTGTCTACTTTTCTATTCTATTTCTAATTTTAGGGGTGTAAAGCTGAAAATAGCTTGTAGTTAAATATTAAAATAAAGTTTTGTGTTAAAAATAGTAACAGTTTTCTACCTGAGATAATGTTTATATATTTTATATAGTTACTTAATATTATTTGAGTAAATAAATAATATTGGATGGGAATTTGCCGTCCATCTTTTTCTAATTTTTCAAAATATTAAAAGACACAATGAGAAACAATTTATGGGCTTAATTCCAAATGTAATGAAAAGAAAATATTTTTTTATTCAAGATTGAATGAACAATAACAAATAACATATTTCTGACATTTATTCGTAATATATTTGTCTAATTCACTTGTAATAATAAAGTCATCTATGTGACTGAACCAAGCTATATTTTTAAAACAGCAGGATGTAAAAAATAAATAAATTAGGCAAAATTAAGTCGCGTTGTGTAAAGATTGAATAAATTTTAGTCACCTTCATTTTTTTGAATAAAGTGTAAATATTTTTTTATTTGATATTTTATTATTCACTGTAAAAAAGTATTTAAGACATTTGAGTTGAAAACTAATTAGTTCAAGACATGTAAATTTTAATTTTATTCAAGTCTTTATAAAAAATTGTCAAATTTCAAAAAAGTCCAATAATCTCCTAATTTTGTATCTAATAAAACATATCATGTATAATTATAAAACAAATTTATCACATATTTTGTGCTGTTAAAATTTTTTGGATGCATTCAATTTTCTACAAAAATGCTTTAATACATTTTTTTTCCAAAAATGATAAAATTGATTAACACTTAGAAAGGTATACAATTCTATTTAAAGAAAGTAAAGTTGTTCTCAAAACGTTTTAAACGACAATTAGAGTGGTGTTTATTTGTAGCATCTTTGACACTGTATAATGAAAATTGTTTTTATATATTAGCCTTTTAAAACTATAATTTGGCCCAGTTGCGTGGGACACCCCGTATATAGCTGTTGGATAGATATCCTTCTCTTCGGCAACTACAAACCGCCTACGTTTCGCCGTATTGTCATCTTCAATTTTGGACGATGTTACGCAGATAAATATTACAAATACTCTAGCAAGCAAACGACGGTTCGAAGACGATTCGATTCTGGTTTACTGTCTGTATGATTCGTGGGCATCATGATAACTACATTTGATGGATAAGGATTCTCTTTTCGCACGTGCTTCGCTGTAGATTTTATCTAAAACTAGGCCTTTAAATCACTTAAAGTAGTCTTTGTAAGTTGATTTAATAAGTTATTGCCCATATATGTATACTTGTACGGTGAGTAATAAAGAAACATTCGTATTTTGTCAATCGTTCATTTTTTTTGTAATTTATAATGCTTAAATGGAATAGCATCAAATTTTAAATAATTTTTAAATAAATTGTAAATTTTAAATAACTAGCAGCATAATTTCTTGGCTTTTTTATGCAAAATGCGAAGAATCAATTTATTGATGAATTAACTATTAAATTGTATATTTGCTAATATATTATAATCGTAGAATGATAAAATTTGGAAAACATAAAACTTATGTATTAAGATATATTTGATTTTAGATTATATTCTCTTTAACTAATATTTATACATATAAAGTTCGGTTCTAAAATTCTAACATAAGCTGAATTATAGATCAATATATGAATATAAATTTCTAATCTTATTAGATTTCCAAACAATTGATACCTTAAATTCTCAAATTTATATATTATTAACTTTCTCTATTTTTACCATTCCTTTTCCTCGTCCTTAAATTCCACGATTTTTAAATATTTATATTCAAAAATTTTCTCATTCTTGATTTCTGAGTTCTTGAAATACTACATCTCTAGATCAGGGGATCCTCAAATTCTTATGTTACCAAATTCCTAAATCCCCAAATTCCTAAGACTTCAAATTTCTGAGTTTCTAAAATTCATAGACTGTCATATCCCAAAATTCTTATATCTGTAGTTACCAAATTTCTAAATCCCCAATTTCATTGACCACCAGAACTCTGTATCCTTTCTTCCGTACGTTACTAAATCCAAAGTTGTCCAAATACTTCCGCCCCCAAGTTCCCACATCCGTAAATTCTTAGTTCTTCGCACTCCTAGATCCCTAAATTTATGTTTCCCAATTTCTAGATCCCCAAATTCCTGGCTCGCTAAATTTCCAACTTTCCATATCCGTATATCTTCAAAGTCCAAAGTGTTGAAATTTTTAACCCATTTCCCAAATTAACAAATCCAAATCCTAAAAATCAACGCGTGGAAAGTTTTATTTCTTTCGGTTGCCATATTTTTCCTACGCATGGCAGAATTACTCTTGGCTGTTAGTCGTAAAAGAAAACGTATCTTATTTTTGAAAGATATATCGAATTTTAATAAATGCGTTTTTTGGCAAGGGATATGATTCTTGACAAAAATGTGTTTCATATTGAATATTACTTAACAAATTGTACGAGTCGTGTATCTGGTAAGTCTCGTAGGAGTAATACCATCATTTGTAAATACACAATGTACCTGTGTAAAATAATGAAAGATGCAATATCTTGCCAAATAATAATTCAACTTTTCTTAAATTTGTCTCCAAATTTACTACACTTAAATTTGTCTCCATAACTGCAATATTATTTTTTTCAATTCAACAAATACGATTATTTTAATTGCATAAGTTGAATCGGCAATTACCTTAACTCTATTCGTCTTAATATTTATATATTCAAAAGCTCTATTGCATCCTTAAGACACTTCAAGTCCTAACTATGTTATATTTTCGATTTGTTGTTTTCGTCCAAAATTTTCTCTTCATCTTTTTTTATTTAAATTTTTGTTTGTCTCTTATTTCATACAAGTAATTGTAAAATTGCAAAACATATTAAATCTTCTCCCACATCATATTCATTTCTACAGAAATAGGCTCCCATTCATTAATAATAAATTCGGCTTTATCCTGCATAATGTGTAATGGTCTTGTATTCGCAACGTTACGATTTTGTTTCTCGCGTCCAATGAAAGCTTGGAAATGGATTTTTGCGTGGTTGTATACCTAGAGTTTTGTCTACTACGTGGGTAGATATAGAGTCAGCAACGCCCACGACGTCGCCGCGATGCTGACCTGGCCAGAGGGTGGTTGTAGCGTGAAAATGTCAGACGAGTTGGCTGATACGGTACACCCACGCTTGGAAAAGTGGGGCAAAGTTGATTCATTCATCCACTGATTCACAAGAGTGGGCGTACGACGAGCATAGGGGTCGAACGAGACCGTAACCGTTGGTAGCTTCTTTGCGTACAGAGAACCCTCTTTCCTCTGAATCTTCGAGATTTGGATCGATGATCAGATTGTCCGAATAGGGGGAATTCCGTCGACTGCGTGGGTTTTCATCGTAGTTTCCGCTTGTATCATACTATATTTTTTGGGATCGACGCTGTGCGTAAGTCGCGGAAAATGCGTTACAAATCATCGCCGCATTGTATGACATTTTCACATTCTAGGCGGAATTAGTTACATTTCCAGAATGACGCTTACTTGTTTCAGAAATTAATAATTTTTAGTTGTAAAATATACATGGTTTATAAGTTTTATGTAAATCTAAAGTTACAGAAATTTAATTTACTCGACTTCTGTTAATTATACATAACTAATTCTGTTGCTTACTCATGACAAACGAATAAGTGAACATTATTTGTAATTGTGCTGTTCATTAATTAACTGAGATTTGATGTAAGGGCTTTTTATTCCTAGGCTCGAACCTTTTGCTCTCGCTTCTAATCTTCTAATCCTCAGGCTCTGATTGGTCCGTGTTTTTACTTAATAATTCAAAAACGAAGTTTCAAATCCTATTTTTGCAAAGGGAAATCTTATTCAGAATCGCGTCAGTTAACCCCCATTTACGGGACCTACACTTATTGTGAGACAACCTGTATAACTAGAAATGTATCTTCTACTGGTTCGAGATTATTAAAATCCAGGGAATTTAATTCCGAAAGTATCAAGTATATTGAGCCTGAAAGTATGAGAAATAATATACTTGATAAAATATCAAGTATGTGCTTGTTCACCTTCCTCTTTTGTATTATCAACAGCATTTCGTGTGAACCATGTTGCTTGCTAGTATATTTATTTTCAGTTCAACTTTAGCTACGGAACCAGCACATGTGATAAATTAATATAAAAATTCAATTAATAAATAAATTTCGTTAAATTGTGATTAGCTATCTTTTTAAATTGCAAAATATATAATATTTTGTAATAAAACTCCAGAGAATGTAGATATCTTATATTTTTTATTTTAGTAAGGTGAAGTGGGGTAAGTGCAGACTGGTTTTTGTAAAGTTGGTATTTAAACGTAAGTATTTCCAGACTGCTATGTAAATATTTAACGCTGTCGATATTGAACGCTTTGCACAATTACTACTATTTAATTAATATTAACTAGGATGTACAATAACGCGAATTTAATCGTTAATCTTTTGGATTAAGTCCCGCGCTTTTCGTGTTTCCTTACTCTTTTTACAGTAATGTTAGGATTAGCTTCGGGAAAATAAACTGCAGTGCTGAGGTGAACGGAAAATACTTTAATTATATGAATGTGTCTTTACAAAAATGCGCGGTGCTTCGTTGACGAAGGTATACATAACTGTAACTGCTAGACAAAGGATCGTGATGCGTGTTCGGACGCGCAAAGCGCAGTTCATCTGTTTTGTCCGTTACTTCTAACACTCCCCCTCAAAACAAGGATGTACGCTTATCGCTGGTGTATACAATGTTTCGCGAATTAATTACTACAACGCATTTATTTATAATGTCGATCGCTATACATAAAAGATACGATACATTTCTGATGACGCGAGCCGGTTAAACCTTTTGTTAATACATCCGCGATCTGATCGTTTGACGCTTTGTAAAAAACTTTTATTTCGCCGTCTTTTAATTTTTCTCTTACAAAGTGGTGTCTAATGTCTATATGTTTGGAACGGCTATGAAAAGTTGGGTTTTTGGCCAATTCGATAGTACTCTGATTATCGTTGAATATCGGTACATGTTTCTACTTAAAAATTCCTATGGCCTTTAAAAAACTTTGCAGATGCACTGCTGCTTTTGTCGATTCCGACAATGCCATGTATTCCGCTTCCATCGTGGAAAGCGCGACCTGCGTTGTTTTCGCGATTCCCAGCTTACAGGTCCGCTGTTTAACATAAAAATAAATCCGGTGTATGACCTTCGATCGTGCAAACTCGACCCCCAATCGGCGTCTACGTAACCCCTTAATATACCATCGTCTTTTTGGAATCGTATCCCGTGATCAATTGTTCCCTTTAAGTAACGTAGTACGCGTTTTGCCGCGATACAATGTTGTCGGTCATAGCGCGAATTAAATTGACTGAAACTGCTGGCCGCATGAGCTATATCCGGGCGTGTGACCGTAGCCAGGTACATAAGGGATCCGACGAGTTCCCTGTACGGAAAATTTTTAACGTCGGCGCTTTGTCTTTCGCATTTGGTTAGCTTCTGGGGAGGATCAATCGGTAACGTCACGGGATTCGAATTTAACATGCCGAATTTTTCTAATACTCTTTTCGTGTACGCGCTTTGCCGCATTTTTATTTCCGTACCGTTGTGCTCAAATTCGATACCCAAACAATGTCCGATCTTCCCTAAATCCGTCGTTTCGAATTTTCGCATGAGTTGTTTCTTAACATTTAAAATCTTCCGCAGTTATTACTATATCGTTTACATATACGGCAAGAACGAGAAATTGCTTCCCCTTTCGCAATATATACACGCATGGATCAGCATGGAGGGGGACGAAATCCATGTTTCGCAATTGTTCGTCGAGGCGTTTATTCCATTGCCTACCCGCTTGTTTCAAACCGTATAGAGCCTTTTTTATTTTACAAACTTTATCGCCGCTCGATAATTCGTTTAGCATTTTTCGCGCCTTATCACTATATTCTACGGGTCCGTCCGATATAATGTCGCGCAACGCGTCGGGGAGAATGTCCGGAATCGTCATGAAAATATCTTTATCGACTTTTCCATTCAAGTACGCAGTTGATACGTCTAATTGATGACTTGCATATCGTATTCGACGGCTAGAGCTATTATCAATCGTATCGAGCTCAATCTCGTAACGGGCGCGTGCGTCTCTTCGTAATCTAAACCCGGGCGCTGAGCAAAATCGCGTGCGACTAGACGCGCCTTCCTCCGCGTCACCTGTCCGTTGGTGTTTATTTTGTCGCGAAGAACCATGCGACACCCAATGACTTCGCGATCGCGAGGGCGTTCAACGATTTCCCGTACGTCGTTTTTTAACATCGCCGCTATTTCTTCCCGAATCGCGACACGCCATTGTGTTTTATCCGGGCCGGAAGCGCGGTTTGCAGCGGTATCTCGGCCATACCAGCTGATTCCGTCGGATGCGAAGACACGGCGTCTTCGAATAATTCGTTCTCTCCTTCAGATTGAGAATCGCTTTGAATATCGTTTTGAATTTCGACCGTACCGCGTACTTTCTTCGGCCTACCACGGTTCCCAGCCCGGACAATTCGTGGCCTACCACCCGGTACCTGACTTCGTTTACGCGTGTCGGAATAGAATCGGATTGTTGCGAAGAATCTATGGGGACTTCAACGATACTATTCTCACGATAGACTGTCTGACTATCGTCTCTCAACTCATCCCTGCTTTCCACGACTTTCGAGGTTGTTTTATCATTTTGAATATCTATCTCTACACGATTTTCGGAATACGAATTCTCGTTTTTCGCTCTTCGCAATTTATTTTCAGTGGCCCTTTTAAAGTCTCGTCTGCCAATTTTACATCTCGAGATATATCAACGCGGTTCTCGTCAGGAAGCCATACTCTGAAACCCTTTGTTTCATCCGAATAACCGAGGAATATTCCCTCTTGCGCGCGCGGTTCGAATTTCGACTTTTGACGGTCTCGAACTCGGGTTATGACCTTCGAACAAAAAACCTTGAAATACGACACGTCCGATACTTTACCTGTCCAACGATAATCAGCGTTGTCGCCGTCGAGAGCGCGAGACGGTAATCTATTACGCGTATAATTCGCATTCGCTATCGCCTCAGCCCAAAATCGCTTCGACAGTCCCGCTTGGAGAAGTAAACATCGCGCCGTTTCAACTAATGTCCGGTTTTTACGTTCGGCAACACCGTTTTGTTGAGGCGTGTGCGTTACGGTCAATCGTCTTTTAATGCTGCAAGAATTTAGATATTCGTTGAATTCGTTGCTAAGAAACTCGCGACCATTATCGGACTGCAAATATTTTATTCGCGCGCCTGTTTGATTTTCAGCAAAATTTTTAAACTTTTTAAAAACAGATAACGCTTCGCTCTTTTGTTTCAAGAAGAAAACTTCGCGCCATCGCGTATAATTATCAATGAATAATATAAAATATTTCGCGCCGCCGATCGATTCGACGCTCATCGGTCCGCATATATCGGTGTGCACTATCTCGAGAACACCTACGGCACGGTTCGATCTTTTTGGAAATGGTAATTTAGTCATTTTTGAGCGCAAACAGATTTCGCAAGTAGGGAGTTTTTCGTCTTTTCCGAAGGAAACGCCGCGTATACTTTTATCGCGATTTATTTTCCGCAAACTTTCCTCGTTAACGTGACCGAGACGCCGATGTCACAATTCCATATCATTTACCGTTTTTAAATTCGCATCGTTCACAAAAAACGCGGATTGTGCATAATATAAATTATCGCGTCGGTCAGCGGTGAAAACTGTTTCCCCGTCGCACAGTGGTCCCAAATCGCGAAAAGCTGGCCAAAAGTCGAAAAATGAAGTATTCAATTTTTACCTTTTAACTATTGGGTTGGGTACACTGATAGTTTATGACTTCAGTTCTAAAAGGTACAACTGTCCAGTTCATCTACCTGCATTGGTATTTTAGTAGGAAATTGACTTTCGTTCGAGCAATACCTAGCGCGCGAATTCAGTAAAAATAGAGTTCATTAGAAAAATTTGTAACTCGGTCCCCAGTGCATCAATTTTGATTCTGTAAAATGGAAAACACAGCTAAAGGTAAGTAGAATTCATAGACATATTACAAGATCAAATCTTACAAAGTATAATGCGACAATTGAACAACGCTTTTTAATAAAAATTCAAGTAAGTGACGACCTCGGTATTTAGAAAAAAAGGGAAAAGTTTATGAGTTAGATGGAGTTGGGCTAAAAAACCAATTGTGATATTTAGTTAAGACTATAATGCATCAGAATTAACAAAAAAATGCTGCCCATATCTGCCCCTTGAGTCTTAATGAACGTTTGAAAATGTAAATACTTGTGTTTGCCGCTGATTCATGCGTGTTCGCCTCTCTCTTTCTCTCTTTCTCCCTGTCATACAATTAGTCATTCGCTCACTATTTTTGTCTCCTTTTTTTCATACCTGCATAGAAATTACAAATAGGGAAGAGGTCAACATTCAGGTATACGTGACCCCCGGGCACATAATGCCGAAGTACAATTAAGCAAATAAACGTTGAGTTTAAGAATATTCAGCATCAGTTTTTCCATAACTTTTTACGAATATTGATATGGACGCCACAGGATTATTATAAATATTGTTAAAAAAAGTATAATATAAATCGGTCTATAGAATTTAACATTATAAATAAAAGACGTATTGATATGTTAGCGCGTGCGTCTATAATTACATTGTTGCTGGAAAGATTAAACTTGTTTAAAATATAGTTTAGTATAATATTTATATTTATATTTCAATTTCTAAAGAAATTACTCTATCAAAGAAACAAATATTCATTGCACTGAAAAGTAATTTGAATTGAACACAAAGTAATTTAATGAACGTAATTAATTATTTTTTTCATAATTTTGTCGTTAATTTGTAACCTCGAAAACCACTTTGTACAAATTTTCAGCTAAATAGAATAATTCTTTCATATTTTGGTCAGCTTTTTGGTTTTTTTTTTAATACTCAACGTCCGTATTGAATCCGCCATTTTGTTTTTCGTAATTCTGACTTTTGATTTGTAATGAGTGACCTCGAAAACCCCTAGATACGAAGTTTCATTAAAATTGAAATACTCCTTCATATTTTGGCCAGCTTTTCGCGATTTGGGACCACTGTGCGTTGGGCGCAAACACGGTGGCGTTATGTTTTCTAAACAGAACACTGCATCCCTTATCGGTAATTTTCGCAACCGACATAAGGTTCATGCGAAGGTCGGGAACGAACAACACGTCGCGGAGTTCTATAGTTTTTCACGAATTCGAGTCTTTTATGGATAATCGCACTGTACCTTGACCTTCCACCTGTGTTGACGCGCTGCTAGCGAGGTTTAACGTGTCGCACGTTGACGGTTTCATCTCGACGAAAGAAGACGCGTCGCCGCTCATTTCCCTTCTGCACCTTTTTCGCGAATGCGTTGATCGGCCTGGAAAGCGATTTCCTTCGCTCCTGATTCACTGCTGCTGGAAAAATTTTCTTTAGCCGTCCCCGCAGTTGATTGCCGTTGCCCGCGGAACAATCCGCGGCATTCCGAAACTCGATGTCCTATCTTTTTACAGCGGAAACAGCGTAGCTTTTCCTTCGCGTTTTTGTTTGACTCTTCTGTTGCGGTATCACAGCGCTTCCACTGCGCTGTGCTTGACCTGTCCGGCTTGGTCGATTTTCTTACCCACATCGCGCTATCACTGGACTCCTTTGCCTTATCGGTTTGCGCAGCGCTCTCTTCTAAAATTTTTATTTTAAGCGCTTCGGGCGTCGGATATTCATCTCGGGATTCGATGGCCACCTGAAAATTTTCGAACGCGCAAAGCGCAGTTCATTTGTTTTGTCCGTTACTTCTAACAAGTAATAAGGATGTTTCAATATGTTATCAATGCCTTTTTTTTAATGAAATATTACCTGATAAAGAAAGATGTTGTTGGAATCTGATTGCAAAAAAACACTGCTCCGTAACGAAAGCTAATCGACTATCTGTGATCGTCAATTCGAAAAACTCTAAACTCTGAATGTGTCTGTTCGTTATAGATTGAAGTAATATTTACAATTGCCTGAACTGAACTTGTTCTCTTACCGGTTTCTTGTAAACCGATTCATCTCTCTGACCTGTCCAATCTGATTAGCGTTTGAGCTTCCAGAAGTTGGTCTAGCATGAATGTCATCAAAGGTAACCAATCAAAGTGGTTGTTTGACCTTTGAAAAGACATGACAGGTTAGTTTTGAACAACCGTAGACACTTCCATTGTATGCCCGCCATAAATCCTGCTGCTGTGGTGCACGTGGTAACTGGTATATGGTTCAAGCCCGATATATTGGGAACCCACGTCCTTGAAGTATGCTTAATGAGAGGACCCCTTGATAGGTCTCATCTCTGACTTCGCGGAAAGCACCACAGGAAGTTTGGTGAAGACACGGGATAGAGATTCAGAGATGGTGCAAGCCAGTTCAGAATTTCGAGAATCAATGTCTATATACAATGAACAAAGACAACAATTACAGAGATTATTTAAAAAAATGAATGGACTGTATTTCTTGTTCTAACTATATATTTGCAACTCCACGAAACATAGGACCTTAATTTTCCTTGTACATTTTGATTTTGATGGAAAATTGTTTAAAATGTCAACTACTCTGCACTTTCCCCGAAAATGGGATAAGAGCGTAACTTGTAGTTAAACACTTTGAAACATTATTTCATGTGCAATGGCGCAAGAGCAGAATTATTAACAAATCTGCTATAAAATGCTTTTTACTGCATTATGTAAATACTCTATACTACAAACAAGTACTCTTAGTTGAAATATAAAAGAGGATATAGTGAAACAAAACAAGGAAACAAACATACTAAATGGAAAAATTTCGCTCATATTGTAATAAAAATAGCCTAATACGCGCTTGCCTCGTTTACGAACTTACCCCACTTCACCCTATATTTTTTATTTTAGTATGCTAAAACAATCTTTACGTTTTCTATATATTCTGAACTACTGAGTACTAAATGTATGGAAATCTTTGTACTGAATAAAACCTGTAGAATATACGGACTATGTAAAATACAGAAAATAAAGTAATTCGAAGTTATTTCTCGTGACAACAAAAGCACAGTAAAGTCGCGTTAACTAATCGTCGAGTCTGAACGCGCTCAGTCACGGTGAACATTCGTTGATTTCGAACCACGGTTGACATCGCACGGCTTGACATTTGCAGATTCTAGATGGAATTAATTGTATTAGCAAAATAACACTTACTTTAGAAATGTGTAATTTTTACATTATTACAAAATATATGTATCGTTACAGTGCATCTTATTGTAAAATATGCGTATAATTAGAAATACTATATCTTCCATTAATTTGAAATTATTAATATACTTTAAAATGAAGTTTTAAAATGTATAGATATTTTATAACAAATACGATTACTAAAGATGATATTATTAAACATATCGAGTATTTTCAAATTATTCAGTTGTATTTCTTTGTTAGGAAAAATGAAAATAGATATTTGATGTTAATGAGTTATAAAATATACAAAAACATGGATTGAACCAAATTTTACATGACTTATTATGTGGAAAAATAAATTTAATGCGCAAGTTAGGTTAATTGTTACCAGTTTATGACGGCTGATGAGGGCCATAATTTTGCTTTTCTAGATGACCCTCGGTTTAGATTTAATTTCACTTTCAATTTCCCAAAGGTCTCGATTTATTGTATATATCAAAATAGTGGATGCTTTTATTAAATTTTTACTTTCATTTTTCTTTACTTTTTCAGTGGGTCTATAAATACATAAGTAGAATCAGAATAACGTGCAGAAAAAATCGCACCAAATGATAAAATGTGTCTGAATCCACCGGAAACGATACCAAACCCGACAATTGCTGATTTGACGTCAACGGACGTCAATAACGACGAAGTATTCTCGTCAACGATGAGTTGCAGAGCTTTTAACGTGATTCCACTCGATTCTATGTGTCAATAATTACCGTAAACGATACCAAAAGATAGTTTTTTTATCGATTCGACGACGATCGACGTTAATGACGCCAGACTTTTGTCCAGAGATTACCATCAATATCTGTACAGCAAATGTGGACTGTCTCATGAGTCTACTCTCAAAATTTCAAGTCAAAAGACTCAAAATTGGAAAGGTATTATCTTTGAAAATGAAGAAAATATATAATTATATATTCTATATATAATTAAATAAAATTAACATATTTGATATTAATAATTAGTATTTCCCTATATCAGTTATGTTATTTATGTATTTATATTATTATATCATTTTATTTATAATATTATCAAATTTAATATCAATTATTGAGATTTCCCATTGTTTTGTACAACTTTGATCATTTGATTAGGAACGTTATATAAATTTTTTATTACTCTAGACCAAGCTATATGCTCACATATAAAAAACTATTAATATTGTAATATTGCTTGTTACCTTTATATACCATTCTAATGTGCTTCGTCTACATATTCATTATACATAATGTCAATATCTAGAAATAATATTAATTAATTTGAAATCAATATACACAACCGTCGTTGGAGTCTATGCATCCTGAAACAAAAATCGGCATTATTTTCGATCAGTGATGGACACTAATGGGTACATTTAAGTTTTGTTATGTTGCTAGGAATGGGTTGCAGTAACTGGCGATATAGAAAGTAATTTTTCCATCAAGTTTATATGTTGCGTACTTCAAAATTTGAAAGTTTAAAAATGTAACTATTCGAATTCATACTTTTTCAATTTTTCAATTTAGAAATTTGCAAACACAACAGTTTCAAATTTTAGAATTTAAAAAATTTTTAATTTTCTTAACCTCTAAACTTTTGAATTTAAAAATTTGAAAATTGTATAATCAGTTTCTAAATTTCTAATTTTCCAATTTTTCCAATTTTTCCAATTTTTCCAATTTTTCCAATTTTTCCAATTTTTCTAATTTTTCCAATTATTCCAATTCTTCCAATTTTTAGATTTCTAGATTTCTAGATTTCTAGCTTTCTAAATTTCTAAATCTGTCGATCTCTAGATCTCTAGATCCCTAGACTCCTAAATCTCTAAATTCTTAAATCTCTAGATTCCTAGATCTCTAGATTACTAAATCTCCAAATATCTAAATTTCTAGGTTTCCAAATTGCAAAATTTTTAAATTTTCAAGTAAATTAGTTTAATAGTCGAAGTAGTTATAGAACATATATGTTTTATTTTGATATACTAATAAGTTAGTAACATATTGTTGCTCATTTGACAAAGACATTATATTTATTATAAAAAGGATGGTAGGAAAACATGAATGCTGAATTTTACGTTTGCGTGGAAATTCCTAGACGTCTTGCTCGAGGAAACTCGATCGATCTGTTTTTCATCTGACGCAACTTCCCCCAGTAATGTCCGTAGTCTGATGAAGCTATAGCTTGATCGTTATACGAGAGTCATTATAGAGCTGACTGCTTTCTATAATAAAATTTTATAAACAATCAGTATCATTAAAGAGCATTGAAATTCTATTGATGACAGAACTAATGTAAGTAACCTTATATCAATATATCCTACATTATTTTATATCCTTACAATAATGTTAAGATGTTGTATATTAATTGATCAATTTTATAAAATCTGATATAAAATCTTTTTATGTTTCTAAGTTTCCGAATTTATAAATTTTCTAATCCTAAATTATCAAATTATTAAATTATCAGATTTTTACATTATTGGATCAAATCATCAAATCATCAAACCATGAGGTCAATGATCACAGCAGTGGAGGCCCTTATAAAATCAATCAATCAATCAATTAAATCATCAGATCATCAGATCGTCAGATCATCGGATCATCGGATCATCGGATCATCAGATCATCAGATCAGATCTTCAGATCATGAAATCATGAAATCATGAAATCATCAAATCGTCAAATCATCAAATCATCAAATCATCAAATCATCAAATCATCAAATCATCAAATTATAATATCCCAAATTCTTAAATTTTACAAATTTCCAAATTTCAATTATCTAAGCCCTCAAGTGTTCCAATTCTCAAATCTTTAGATTCTCAAACTCCTCACATTTCCAAATTTCCAAATATTTAGATCCTAAATTACCAAATTCTTATATTTCCTGATTTTTATTTTAAAAACTTTGCAACAAAAATAATCTACTCACTAAATTTCTTTCCCTAATATCCTCATTTTCCCAAAGGAACCTATCGTACTCGACAGAATATTTGAATCGAGTAATAGGAATATAATAAAAATTTGTTCAATGAACAAAGAACAACTATACAAATTAGAGAAATTAATATAAAATAGAGAGATGTTGTGATCAACATTAGCTTAAGAAAATTCTGCTTTCGGGTCGTAATTAACAGAAACTTCTTCTTCTTCCTCTTTTTTTGCTAGGCCGGAGCCTGTTTCCTTCAGCAACTTCCTCGGTTAATTCCGCATCTAAGTTGTCACTCCATCTTTTCTGTGGTCTACCAACACTTCTTTTACTGGTTGGTGATTTATCTCTGGCAATTTTCACAACTCTCCTCCCTCCCACATTCTGTTCATGTTTGTTTCATCTCTGTTTCCGTTTGTACACCCAGTCGATAATATCTTCTGCGTTGCTTTCGTTCTCTCTGATGTTTCCACCTTTCTCTTCGTCTAATACATTTTGCGATATTTCTTGTGCAATTTTATATTTATACCCTTCATACGAATTTTATATCTATAGCATTTATACAAATTTTATATTTATCGCCTCAATGTTCTTCTCATTTTTAATGCATATATTTTGACTTCTCTTTGGATGTCTTTTAACTTGAATTTCATTACTCACGTATATGTTGATATTTTTTATCGTTTTTATGAATTTAACCAAGGTTTTATGTTGTACAATAAATAAACAAGGTTTCAAACTTTTTGGTTAAGTATTAGTTATTACTAATTCTGTTTTTAATTTGGAACATGATATCTTTGATATTGTAACATATTACAAGCAACTTTCATATTGTGTATTTCATTTTTACTGGTGAAACTTTACTGTTTAAAAATATAGTTGCTAATTTCATCATAAATGTCGTTATTATGTATAATTTCAGAAATAGAAACGTTTTATACCAATAGGTTTACGACACTGTCCCAAATCAAATGTGGTCACTAATAACTTAAGACGGTGCATGTGATCTTAAGCATTCAATTAAAAAAAAAAAACATTTCACATAATGAATGCTTTGCTTTTTATCTTGACAATGGATGACATGATAAATGAGAAGTCGATACAAAATTATGGTTTATATTTGACTAACCCTAATAAAGATTGATTTTACATTAGGAGAATTGATTTTTGAGTATTAGGAGTATGATTTTTTGAGTTTCTATTAATCTAAGAAAATAAACTAGTAGTTTTCCATTAACCTAAAATCTATATTTTAATATATAAAATCCCAAAGAATCAAATATACATTGCAACATCTTTACCCTTAAATTCCTCCGTTATTATAGAAAGTTGCGTGTTATAATTATAGGATATTATTGCATTCGGCATACTCTATAATCGTACAAAGTTTAATTGAAATCTATTAACTGTTGCAAAGGTCGCAAGGTCCGGTTAGATCGATTTCGTCCATCTGTAAATGTCAAGGTCGGAAAGGCAGTAGATCAGAAACGAGTTATAAGGAGGATTACTACCTGCAATTTTTCAGAATGAGTTTCTATAGTTGAAAGAACTGTTATAATCGCAAAGATTCATTGTGGCACACAAGTATCCTCAACACAAGTTACACACCCACGAGGAAGAATGAACAGTTACGTAAGTTCGTAATATTTGGGCTAGAACCGCGAAATGATGCAAGCGAACGATTCACGGCCACAAATCCGGAATCTGAAGTTCTTAGGCACTCATGAACATCCTCTATCCGGATATCCTATACACTGCTAAACACAATGCACACCGTCTGCTATTTCTGGCCGTGCGCCATTGTCGATAACCTTTGCATTGTCGACCCGATGATGGCAGTACCAAGATAGGAATACCGTCTGTTGTCGACGATTCGTGAAATCGGTCGAAATTCGTGAAATCGCTGTTTAGCGACGATGCAAGAAAGGTCGAAGGTCGTTCGGTAAAGATTCACGCTTCATGGAAATGGATAGCAAACGCGGATGAAATATGGTCACCAGGAAACATCATGGACCACGCAATTTTTGCTGTTAACATTCTACGGAAACCCACGCATTAAGAAAAGATCATATTGTAAAGGGTTGCTTTCGATCTAGACGCAAATTGGTGACATACATTCTCTAGTAAGTGTTGACACGAATTTTCTTCATGAGAAGGATTTTTATGTATATAGACTTGTTAATGCGAAGTCGCTAATGTTTGAGCAATGTACATAGGTTACCTTTGGCTAAGTAAAAGTGTAGAGGGTGGAAACTTTTAAGATTTTTTATTTTGAAACAGGAAATATGCATGCTTGATAATTTTCAAATCTACAAATTCTTAAGTTGTTAAGTTTCAAAATTATTACCTTTTCAAATTGACCAATTTCCAAGTTTTCAAATTCCGAAATTCCAAACCTTTTCATTTTTCAATTTAAAACGTATCGGAATACCAAATTCTCAAATAAATCAATTCGCAAATTTTCAAATTATTATATCGACGAATCCACAAATTCTCAAATTTCCAAATTTCCAAGTTTTCAAGTTTTCAAGTTTAGAAGTTTCAATATTTAAAAGTTTAAAAGTTTCAACGTTGCAAAATTGCAAAGTTGCAAAGTTTTAAAGTTTTAAAGTTTTAAAGTTTTAAAGTTTTAAAGTTTAAAAATTTTAAAGTTTCAAAGTTTCCATGTTCCCAAGTTTTCAAATTTTCAAGTTCCATATTTGTTTACTTTTAAATTTTCACTATTTATACAAACTTCTACATCTTCAACGTTACCAAATTTTGAATTTTACAAATTCTCAAATTTCTAAATACTCAAGTTCGTAGATTTTTAAATTCTCAAATTATCAAGTGCTTAGATTCTCAAATTTTCAAATTCTCAAGTTATTAGATTTTCAAACCCACAAATTGGCAAGTTACTAAACTCTTTAACTCATAAATTTTTGTACTATAAAGTGCACTATATAGTTATAATGATAAGTTTGTTTTCCAAATTTTCCGCTAAAGGGAAATTTACTACCCTGCATCCGATTAATGGAGATACTCTCTTAAGAAATAGCCCAAATCTATGATTATATGCGAACTGTTTCGCCGAATCCAAAATAAACAATGATATTTTAAAATTAAAACCGCAAATACCATAAAGCATTTGATTAGAAAATGCCAGTAAGTACGACGCGATAAATCTAAAATTTGGTTTGCAGATATTAGTTAAAGGATGACGGTGACGTTTGGCGGAAGCGGATACCACTAATAACGCGTGAAGGAATAACTGCATCGAAGCGTCAAGCAAAAAACATAAAGAATATCTTTGGAATAGCTTTAGCGCATGGAATTTCATTGAATAAATATCGCGATGGCGCCGTTTGGAATTTGGTCGGCCTGACGTGGCGCCTAAACGCGCCGCGTGTCAACAAATTAGTATTCAACCACGCAAAATTCAAAGAAGGCAGAAGAGCCAGTTCGTCCGCGAGCCTTTTCACGTTCGTGTCGGTTAATTTGCAACGAAATGCAATGTTGGGACGGGATGAAAGTCAAACGAAAGCAAAGAGAAATGACTGCCCACGTAATCATCGTACCTGTTTTTCGAATCGGAGCTGGCACACTGGAAAAATTAGACTTTGCCGGCCGAAAATAGACCGCGAATCACAATGCCATGACACGGATCGAAACAAAAAGAATACCACGAAAATGTGGTTGAACCGTATAAAATTCTGAGAATCTCTCGCAACGTGTCAACCGAATACGGTATGATCAGTGAACTACAAGATCGTGAAATCAGTGATGCATGCAATTTATGTTTGCATAAATGTGGCGATATCTCCTTTTCATAAATTCGTAAATTGGAAGTTCATATTATATCCAGTACGCCATTTTTATGTGTAAAGTTCAAATGCGTTAGATCGTTGATTAGATTCGTTAAAAAAAATAATTGGTATGCATCCAACCTAGATTTACAGGGTTAACTTCGATAATAAAATTCATTATTAAATAAAATTACACGTTACTTCTCATCTTATTTCTCATATCATGCTTTACTACTCTTTTCATTACAATTCAGACACAGACAAAAGTTATAATGAAAACTTGGTTTTAGCGAGATTCAAATCGGGAAGAGATACTAAAAAAATATTTGTTTCACTGACATTTCTTTAAAAGTAGGTTATTTCACTTATTTATGTCCTATCGGAAGATCTTTCTAAAAACTGAATATTACTGTCTTATTTCAGCATTCGAAACAATTCAGCATCCATAAATTTACAAATCTATTCTTCGATCAAACTACAGAGTTTATTTATACGAGCCTCCCGTAGAGCAATCAGATCCTGGCAACTATTCGTAGAATGATACAAAAGTCATTCATTCTTACAACGGTTTTACCTGAAACTTCTTCGAATCCAGTTTTCGTCGGATTCATAAAATAACATTGAAAAGTCTTCGTAACGGAGAGTCTCGTAGCATTTAATGAGTCGGTATCCTTGTCGGCAGGATGTTTGATTTGAGTTACCCGCGACATCGTTTATTCCTTTACGATGCTTGTTTCTATCTTTCAACTCGTATTGTACAAGCTTCTCTGTTACTAGCGAGATCGTTGTAATATATCGAGCACGATGTCATGTCCCGATTTTAAAATATGGCGGATTTTAGTCAACATTAAGTCAAATACACATTCGTTAAAGGAATTTTTTCTGTCGGCGGCTTATGGTGATTAATACGACGAAGCTATTTAAATAACGTAAAATATTTTAAAATATACTTTCAGTTGATAATATAATAAATTATTTTGATTATAATTGACAACTAATTTACTTACAAATTAGCAAATAATTTTGACAGTAATTTATTTACAATTAATCAAATATTTTTACTAATATTATAATTTATTCTCAACTGAGCAAATAAATTTGATAGTAATTCATTTACAGTTAAATAAATAATTTTGACAGGAATTTATTTATAATTAAGGAAATAATTTTGGTAGTAATTTATTGACAATTAAGTATATGTATACACCATTAATTAATTAAATTAATTAAATTAAAAGAATTTAATAAAAATATTGTATAACATTAATTGATTTACAATTAAGTAAATAAATTTGATAGTAATTTATTTGAAAGATGAGACAATTAACATGTATTATCGACATTTCAGTGCTTTCATTTTAGTATTAGCAATATTTCAATATTGTAAATTTAAGTTAAATTAATTTAACAAATAATGAAATTAAACCTGAATATTGAGAATATATAAGGTAATTAACAAAATGTGTTCACATTGTAACTGGCTTTTATAGATATATGCTACGTTGATCAAGCCATTTATTGACATATTAAGTCTAATAATATAAATTAACGAGTGATAATGAATTATTAAGCAGATTGGATTTTTTTGTGAGTCGTGTTCGTATTTTTCTGTGTTCCCAGATATTCAAATTAATAAAGAAGCACATTTTTTTAGCACACCCTATACATTCTCAATACTTCAGTGTTAATTTGATTGAATTGTTAAATTAATTTAAATTTACAACATTGAAATATTGTCAATCCTTATTAATCACTTGATATCACGAACCATTTATTAGCAGATAATTAACCTTTGTTCAAGGATAAATTAATTTATTACCGCCACTCTTCTATCACATAAAGATGCGATTTAAATAACCGGTCTCCTAAATTGTATCTTTCAGAATCAGTACCGGAGAGAGTACTGAAGACAAATTGCTTCTACTATTACATCAAGTTATGTCTAATTACGCTAAGTCGCTTATTTTTTACAACAATTTGGAAGAAGAAAATTTCTCGATGTTCCTGTAGTGTATACATACATAAGTACCTTTGGTGCACATCACTGGCTCCATAAATCATGCGTCACCGACTTGGTAGATTTACTTCGAGGAACGATTTAACGTGGCCAACATACAATTTCAAGGGTGAGGTGCGAGCAGTCGACGTGTGTGGTCCACATACCGTGATCCAGCTTATCATCTAAATCATTCGCGGCATCGATTTACATAAGTTATGCGCGAGAGAACGGCCGTTCATTATGCAATTGGAATATATTTCGTTTGGATGATAGCCGGAACGGAAGGTGACAATGTGCATGCACCGGAAGATGTTGGAGCACTTTAAAAACTGCTTGAATGCGACATTCTCCGAAACACTTTTTTGCTAGCTCTATTATTCATTTTATGTTAAATTACGTACTGCAAGCATGCAGATGCAGGACTTCTTGCCTGCTTTAATATTGTGAGAATGAATGTAGATGAATGATTATTTATGTGAACATGATTCCAGATGAATTTAACTTTCATTATAAATCTGTGAATGTTGATGGAAGATTATTGTTAAGCATGCATTTAGTTAATGAATGTGTCAAAGAATTAACCTATGACATGAAGCTATGGATTTAAGAGATTTTAAGATGGGGTTGCGTAGTAATAGGTGTATGAATATGGTCCATTATAAATTTATGAATCTATGAATGTAGGTGAATGATTATTTTTAAATATAAACTAAATGAACCAATATGTGAATGCAAGTGAATGATTATTTTTAAATATGAACTAAATGAATCAACACGCGAATGTAGGAGAATGATTCTTGTTAAATACAAATTAAATTAATGAATTTATCGAGGAATGAGTTTAAGTGGTTTTGACATAGAGTTGCGCGGTAATAAAGAGTTGAGTAGGATGATGGTTATAAAATTTTTAGTTTCTAAATTCTCAAACACTCCTAAATTTTGAAGTGCACAAATTCCTAAATTCCCGAATTTCCAAATATTTAAATCTCTAATTTTCTAAGATTCTAAATTTCTAAATTTAAAAACTTTTAAATTCCCAAATTTTTAAACTTTTACCAAATTTCTTCTAAATTCCCAAACTTTCAAATCTACGAATTCTCAAATTTTCGAACACCTAAAATGCTCAGATTTAATCATTCTAAATTTGCACATTTCCAGATCTGTTAAAACTTCAAATGTTCAAATCTACTAATTTCTATATTTTTGTGTAGAATATAAATATCTACATAAGTTCTGAAATCCACAAATTCTCATGTCCTTATATTACCAAACTCTCATAATCTCAATTGTCCAAACCTGGAAACTATCAATTTACCAAATTTACAAAAGTCAGTAAATACCTAATGTGGCACTCCGATACTACTAGCAAACATAAGCGTCAAGGATCATCTCAGACAAAAATTCTAGTTATGCCATTAATTTTACCCACATATAAAAGATCAATTGATACATTCAATGTTTTACGAAGTAATATACAATGTGAAGATCATGCTTTACTTGCGGAGCATCTCGATGCCGTAGAGAAGTGGTCAAAATGAAACGTGACAGCTGCATCAAGGGATACTTTATCGGTGAAAACTCGATTCAGGCTATTCTTTTAGTGGAAATATCGAATTTCGAACATCGAACAGGCATGTAACCGCGGGTCTCGACCCTCGATATCGGGAATCGACGTTGGCCGATACCCAAAACGATCTGCAGATGCAGAACTCTAGCCAGTGATCTGCGAACACAGAAAAGGGAACTGGCCGAGAAACGTCGAATTTTTCGTGTAGGCCTGATTGAGTATCATAATACAATATTTCTGTGCACTGATATCGAGTTAGCTCGCAGCCAAAATGATCAATCATAAATCGGATGGATAAAAACAAAGCGATATTTCGATTTTTAGAAAGAAATCGATACGTTTCGACTTATTTATTTACGGGCTTTAACGTTTTAAGACTGGAATGAGTTTGAGAATATGATACAAAATAAAATTTAAATACAATACAGAAATAGAAATACGCTGTATTGAGTTTTTTATTTGAAAGACAGAAAAGTATTACAATAGCAAATTTATTACAGTTAATGTTTTGAGCGACGTTTGAAAGTCATGGAAGATTCTTGAAGTTATTTTATTTTTAATTTCCATTAGAAAGTAATATTATTATTTACATTTAGTACACAATTGTTATGTATATCCTTTTTTTATTCGATGAACTTTGTTTATGTAAGTTGATATTCAATACAATAGTGATAGATCCATGTAACAATTCAGACACGAGTTAAGTGAGCGACATGGCGCTTAAAATGTTAGATGAACATTAAAGTAGTATGATTTATGCGTGATTACCTTGTGTATTATAATAGTACTCTTCGTGAACTTGAGATCTGTAAATATTTGATAACCACTTATTTTTAAAGTAAAGTAGAACAATAAATTAATAAGGATACGTGAACTAGCTTATGCAATGATTTTTTATCTTCACAGTTTCTTTACAATTTCTGTAATTTAGAGTAAGAAATTTATCTTAAGTGTAATATCAGGGGGTTATAGGGAGATACTGTGACCTTCGCAGGACCTTGAATATAAAATTGATGGACAGAGTGAAATAACTAGTAGGAAGCTTTATAGAAGACCTTTTATTGTAGCAAGTGCAAAAAATAATGACCTGCACTCCACTAGATCTTACACCTTTAGATTATTATGTCTGGGGTGCAATTAAGATACCATCGAGTCAGAATCGTGACACGTTACAGTTCAAGTGCGACAAACCTAAATCGTATTTGCATAAAATTTTGTGTTCGATACCACTTATAATTTATATAATTAAAGACTGCTAAATTCAAAATATACCTAACATTTCAATGTTTTTTATTTATCTTAACACTGCAGTGATAATAATTAGGTAGCTATGACTAACACAATAGCTGAAAAACTTGTGGGTTAAGAGATTAATTCAGTAGTTTATAACGACACTACAACACCGGAAGACGTGTAATAATGTACTAGAATCGTTTGTGCTGATACTAATAAATAAGTTACAAGAAACGGCAGAGATTCGTTCATCAATCATTTGATTTTTATGAAAACTGCTGTACATCATTCTGACAATGAGTACTTTCTACGATTAAATTTTCTGCATTAGTTTTTTTTATTAATTATTTCATTCTGCCCATCAGTTGCTTACTTTTCAAGAATTTTCTGCACTCAAGGTTACGTGAAGGTCATAGCATTATAGGTCGCTGCATTGACTTACCACGCCATGATGATGAAAATATGTTATCCCATTTACGAAACCTTCAATGACCTTCACATCTCGAAACAAAGTGACCTTTAGAAAAATTACTTAATAATCGCAATATTCGATCTTTTAAACAAAACAATGTTTTCTTTTGATATTTTTCATTAAGGTGAAGTGGGATAAGTTCGTAAACGGGGCAAGTGCGTATACAGGCTATTTTTATTACAATATGAGCGAAATTTCTCCATTTAGTATGTTTGTTTCCTTGTTTTGTTTCATTATATCCCCTTTTATAGTATTTCGGCTAAGAGTACTTATTTGCAGTATAGAGTACTTGCATAATGCAGAAAAAAGCATTTTACAGCAGATTTATTAATAATTCTGCTTTTGCCCCATTGCACATGTCAAAACCAAAATCACAATGTACAAGGAAAATTAAGGTCCTAGTTAATATTAATTAAATAGTAGTAATTGTGCAGAGCGTTTGATATCGGCAGCGTTAAGTATTTACATAGCACACTGAAAATACTTACGTTTAAATATCAATTTTACAAAATCCAGTCTGCACTTACCCCATTTCATCTTATCGTAAAAAATAGCAAGATACTCAAGATGCTCGTTAGGTGGGACACCCTGTATGCGTTTATGGTTTCATTCTTTGGATGGATGGTTCCCAAGAGTAAAGTACGTCATACAGGACCAACAGGAATCCAGGAGTTGAGTACTCAGCGGAGCACGCGAAACGCACGCCTTGCGGACAGACGACATGAGATATGTACGCGTAATATAGCACGATAACATGAGTTTCGGAGTAATTGTTTACGCGTGCCAAGTGAGTTATTTGGCACGTGGCCATGCCCGAGGGCAATGGGGGAGGCACCCACGTGGTCGGCCGACTGCACGCGGGAGTTACTCTCTCTCCTCTCCTTATCTCTTTCGGTTTCTCCTTTCTTTCGCATCTCATTCTCCTTTTCCCGCGTGTAATCATGTATCACACGATCATGCAATGCCATGTAACAAAGAGAAAGCAGATTTCCTCTTCTTTTCTCCGCAAATGGTAGATCAAATATGTGGATATATTACTAATACAAGATCAGAGGGAACAATGAGAATATTTCTTGGGTCTCTTTCAAATCAGAAACTGTGAAACTGTGGAAATTCGAATATTTCAGTAACCTTGGTCTTGAGGTTCGAATACTTTGAATTTTCCCGAATATTTGAATACTTTGAATTTGGTGTACGTGCCTCATTATAAACACATAAAGTTGTAAACAAACTGGTGATACAACTTTAAGATTCTCAACCTTAAAAAAATTATACGAAAATATGAAATAAAATTTGTTCATATGAGGCTTTGTTTTTAAGAAAAATTGATGTGAAAATGATGGAATTTTTTGCATTTTGTTCATAAAATATTTCTGAAAGAATTGAACAATTTTTCTCTAACAATTAAACGAGTTATAATTTATATGTTATATGTATGGTACAATGTATAAGAGTTGCCTCGTCATTTCTTTAAAAATTAAAATTCCTGACAAGATAGGGCATTGCTACACTTGTATTATGTATTATAATTTATTTACGATGAATGTCCTGTTAATAATTAAAAAAATATCACACCATAATACATTTGTAATAGCATAATTCATCATTCATTTGAGTGAAAGTGACCTACATGGAGATTTAAATTGATTTATTATTAAATTACATTAAATGAAATCAAAATTAATACGCACATACAACATAATTATTCAAAATTAAAAACAGCACATACGGAAATATTTTATCGTATATTTTTGTTTCACTTTATCGTACACAGAGTCAATCTTTCCAATTGTATCAGTTATATGATATCTTATAATACTCTGTAAGAAATGTGAAAACAATTATACTGTATAAAGTAAAAAATAAAAATTAAACATATAAAATCAGAATAATATGCTTTGACTGAATTTTGATATAATAAGATGTACAAACTTTTATTGAAATCTACATATATGCTATTTTGCAGAGACTATTTTTGACTACAATCTAAATAGATTATATTAGTTGTTAAATAGTAAATGTTCTATACTTTTATAAGAACAGTTAAATAATTAAAAAAAAATAGTGTTATTCATAATTTGTTTCTCCGTTTGGTGCTGTTTAGATATTTATTTTAATTAATCCTTAAGTGATAAAAGGCAGATCAACCATATCCCAGACTACGAAACAAATGTAACAATATTTCGATGAAAATTAACAATCCAAATTTGGACAATTGAAAAACTGAGTTTTACATGTTGAGTAATAGTATTTAAAAAATACTTGGGAACCTGGAAAAATGAAATGTATTTTATAGTAATTTTCGACTGAAGACTCGTTGTTAGAATAATAAATATTTAGCACACGAATATTCGAATTTTGGAATTCTAAAATTTCTAAATTTCTACATTTTCAGATTGCTGAATTATTTAATTTTTGTATTTCTTTTTTAAAGTTTTACGTTTCTAAATTCTCAAATTCTGAAATATTGAAATCCTCAAATTTGCAAATTCTAAAGTTATAAAGGGGTCATTCTACGCCAAATCGATCACTTTTGGAAGTCACCATCTCCGATTTTGTTCTAATCGAAATATGTTGTAGTCCATGTGAAATTAGGGGGGTTTAAGAAACCAGGGTACCCCGCGTCCTTTTCCAGCTTGTAGAGACGTCAATTCTCGAGGCTCTATCGTTCTGAAGGGCTCATTTTAAAGGGGAAGCTTCAAAGAATATGAACATACTTTTTTTAAATTTTAACCCTTTACGCTCCCCATTGAGAAAAACGCAAAAAAACAATTTGTTTAAATTTTCCGACATTTTATAACAAATTGACGGAATTAGAAAAAATATTTTAAAATAGCCCAATCCTTCATGAATAAAACAAAAAAAATTTAGCTTAATCGGTTATTAGTTTCTGAGAAAAAAATTCCTAAGTGGACCCTATTTTCGTCAAAATGGGTAAAAATTGCAAACTTTGAAGACTTGCCATTCATTAACGAATTCGCAACCAGCAAAATGATGACTTAAACACCCCCTAATTTCACATGGACTACAACATATTTCGGTTAGAACAAAATCGGAGATGATGACTTCCAAAAGTGATCGATTTGGCGTGGAATGACCCAAAGTTGTAAAATTCTAAAATTTTCGAATTCTCAAATTCTCAAATTCTCAGATCTTTAAACTTTCAAAATTCTCAAATTTGTAAATCTGCATATTTTAACTACTCATACATCTAAATTATTCAAGTTTTATATGAAGATAGCATCCACACTTTTCATGTTCCCATTTTCTAAATCTCCGCATCTTAAAGTTTCCAAACCTTTGAACGTCTAAGTTTTCCATCGAGATAAATGCGTAAAAACGCGAGGACGCAAGTCAGAGTAGAAAATTCGTATGATTTTCGAAGAAACGTTGGATCTGTTGCTAATGATTAAATCGAGTTATGAGATCGACGGATGATTTTTCAGCGAAACGCAGAGTTTGGACGTTGAAATTTCCTGACATTCTCTTATTGTCTGGAACCTTTCTAACTCGACGAAGTAAATGGGTCGAGGACTGCATCTCGCTGATTTATATATCGTTGAAGCTCTCTTTCCTTGAAAATTTCGCGACTCTCGTTCGGTGCAACGAAATCTAAATCATCAGTGACGTCATAAATCCAACGAGTTCAGGATATTGTTACAGGAAGTCGATCGATTGCGTCACGCATCCTTCTTTTCGCAAACTATATTCCAACGGAATTACCCTCGAATGCCGTCGATGAATTATATCAAGGAAACAACGGAAAATGTCGAGAGAGAAGTTCCCGTTGCGCGAAAAATAGAACCGTTTGTGGCGTCGTAACGACAATCGTGAAAATAACATTAAATATAGCGAAAGCAAAATGATCCGATGAATTGTAAACAAAGCGGAGGAATAATGAGGCAATTTATTCGTGATAACGGACCACGTTATGGCAGTGCGAAATTTCACTCGAAACCAATCCGGTTATCTTCCGTCTTATTTGAAAAGTAAACGAGTCGAGAAGTATAGTTCCAAGATTCATGCGTTTTGGAAGCCCTCTCAATGAAAATCTGGCGTCTCTTATCCGCCGCGACGCTTATAGTAACAATGAAAATTCAAATACCGTGATCTTTCGAAAAATACATTGGTACATGATCGATACAATGCTACTCGTAAACGTCGTGTTCTTTTTGGCTGTTCAAGTCGAACGATTGCGACGGGATAGTAGACGCGTAATTGCTTGCCAAAAAGTAAGGTTATGTCTCCGTCGGGGATGCAAACATTGAAGGATCTATGTTCGGACGAAATTCACCGAAGTTCAACCTTGGAATTTCGCGTCGATGAACGCTTGTTGCGTCACTGAAGCCAAAAACGTCGCGACGCCGATGAGAGAACCAGAAAGACGGGGGTGGTCTTTCGTCAGCAAACGCGTGTTTTGTAAGGTGACGTCACTCAGGCCAGTGACGGCCGAATCAAATGCCTGTTGGGCGGTTTTGCTGGCTGCTGCTGTGCACAGTATTGGCTCCAATGGAGAGTGAACAATTTTTTTAATTTTTAGATTTAGGATTTAGGGATTTTAGGTTTAGAAAGTTAGAAGTTTAGAACATTATACTGGGAAATTTGGGAATCAAAGCATTTGAAAGTTTGAGAATGAAGACTTGAAAATTCAGATTATTCAGATTATTCAGATTAGGAATGTTCAAATCTAGTTTAAAAATTTATAAACCGAGAATTCGTAAATTCGAAAATTCGTAAATTTCGAATTTAAAGAAATTAAATAATTTGAAATTTTCGATAGTACTCGCCATAGTTATCCACTACTGAATTGCAATACATTTTCGCGTGATACATGTCATATCAACTACCATACATGAAAGGTCGAGTTTATTTTGTTACAATCGAGTTTATTTGTAACTTTGGATTTTATGCAGCGGTATTGATGTCTCGATATCAAATCATTTTGATCTCTGTGACAATTGCAGACAATGGCACATATGTGCTAAAAACTATATCGTCCTATTGTCGCAATCGGGTCATTCCACTTCAAATCGATCAGTTCTACTCCAAGTCTTGGATTTTGTCCCAATTGAAGAGTTTGTAGTTAAAAATACAGAAAATTGGAAGGTTTCAAGCGTTTTTACGAAAACTAAGGAAATTTGTATCTTTTCAACTATTAAACATATAAATCTTGATTTTTCTGCTTTTAGTACGAAGAATTCTTCTTTTTTAATTTACTTTCTACTTTATTCATACTATATTCATATTGAACTAAAAATTATTTTAGTTTCATAAATTTGTCTTTCAGTTTCGATTTTAATGAATTTGGAAAATGAATATATGTCAATATTTTTCTATACTTCCTCTTTAAATCGTATTCTCGTCGCTTACATTTAAAATTGATTTAAAGGTAGGTCACAAAGAAAAGGTCTCCCGGGAAAAATGTCATAGTGTTACGATAGCCAAAAGTGAATGTCATTTGAAAACCACATGACATTTTCTGTCATGCTAATAGAAAATGTGATTTAGTGCGTGATTTAAAAACGCATTAGAAGACATGATTTAAAAACACATTACTTTTCTGTTACGTGAAATCTCGTGCTATAATGAGTAATACATATATAATATATACACACACACATATATTCTAATATTCAGCTATATTCAACCCATACTTTACGAACATCACGTAATATCTACGCAAAATCGCGTAATTTCACATTACGCGATATTAATGTGTTTGTACCTTTACTGTCACGTCTAATCGTATTTTTAGAGTACAATTGCACATTAATATTATTTTACTTCAAAACACTCTATCTACCATCCATTCATTTTTTAAGATACGTGGAACCTACGCGAAACATAGTATTTCCTTTTATGTTAAAAAAAGTTGAAATATAGTAACTTTGCAAAAATTTTAAAACATTATGTGGCTAAGCTACTTTTTCTATAGTTTCAAAACAAATTTCGCAAAAATGTTTTTTCTATGAAAAATGTGATAAATAAGGGTGAAGATTTTAGGGATTATTGTGGATTTAAACATTTTAGGAAGGGTTAAGCATTTAGGAAAATAGAAATTTGAAGGTCTTGAGATTTAAAGACTAGCGACTTAGGAATTTGAGGATCTGAGAATTTGAGGGTTTACGAATTTAAAGTGTTAGGAAGTTAGAGATATAGATATTTGAATACCGTGGATTGTCTTGATCTAGCGATTAGAGTCTAGGAATTTACAAACGTAAGTATTAAAAAATCTAGAAATTTGAAGTTCGAGAAATTTTGAGACCTAAAAATTTAGGGATCTAGATACTTAGCAGTCAGAAACTTGAGAAACGTAAGAATTTCAGAATCTAAAGGTCTGAGGATTTATGAATTTGGGTATCTGAGGAAGTGAAAGAATTCAATGATCTAGGAATTTGGGGGTTAAAAAATTTCCGGATCCAAAGATTTAATCATAAAGAAACTGGCGAATTTTAGAATTCAAAAAATTCAAAAAATTAAGAATTTCGAAATTTGCAAATCTGAAAACTTGCCGACATAAAAAATGTAACAAATAGAAAAATTGGAAACTTTGTGAATCTGAATTTTTGAAAGTTGAAAAATTTATAAATACGGGGGTTTAAAAGTTTATAAATTCAGATATTTGGAGCTCAACAAATATAGAAGCCTGTAACTAAAATTTCCAAACCTGCATATACGTGATTCTGTAAACGAAGGTTACGTTGCATCCGAGCGTGCCCTTTCAAGTATTCGTAAGTGGCAATAGCAGTGCGTTTATCGAAAAGAAGTCTAGAAAAAAAAGAAGATTCATTTTAGGGAGCAAATACTCGTCCGCGCGATAAAGTCCTTGGTCCTTCGTCCGTGAGGGTGGCGGCATCGGTGACGGCGGTGTCGGGGGAGGTGCGACGGAGACGGTGGCGTCGTTGGCGGTGTTGTTGGTGGGGGTACGAAATAAGGGTAGTTTTCAGAGGTGGGGGTGGAGGTTCGTCAGTTTCCGGGTTGTTCCGGAGTGAGTTGAGGGCGTCGTGGGGCGTCGTGGGGCGTCGTGGGGGGGAGGGAGGGCGAGTAGGAGCCGCGGGCCACGACACGACGAAGCGTCGCGACGTCAGTAGAGCGCCGCGCTATCGACCACCGGCACGAGACACCGTCGTCGTCGTCGTCGTCGTCCTCGTCCTCGTCGTCTTGTTCCTCTGCTTCTTCGTCCTTGCCATCCTTCCTGGTGATTGTTTCTCGCGTGTTCGTCTCAGTGTTCTCGAAACGGGGACTACATTAGTAACCAGGAGAAATAGGATAACGAAGAATCGACGTGTCACGGAAGATTCGATCGTGGTCGATTTGTTCGTGGATTTAACCGGACGCGCCACGAGGATCGCACGGCGGCGCGTTGCGTGCATGCGTGTCGTCCGCACGCGTGTCCGTCGACAAGTACCCTCCACGCCAAGGTCGTGCCGGCACGGTGCGTGCGTGCGTGAATATACACTTAAACCAGCGTCGTCTCGGTACCAACAGCCACCCCGTGTGAGACCCAATGACTGTCCATCCAGGGACCACGGGAGACACATGTTCGTTATAAGGTCAGTGCACGAAATCTGCCCGGTGTCTTCGTAGCTACCTCTCGATCAACATTACTTCCTTTAGTTCCATTCTTGATACCACACTGGATACACGTTGAAGACAATGCGGACGCGATCCAGGATTTTTCACGTTGCTGTTAAACGGTAACGGATTTTAACATCACGCTTTGCATTTGCTCTTGTGATACCAACTGTTTTAGCAAAAGTGTGATTTCGACCAAATTATACTCGTGATTTTACTCGCAGAATTTGTAGTTACTTCTGTTCGGTGGTTTCAGTGCTCTTTTTTTATGAATTTACAAGGTGCACCATCTTAATTATCTGGAACTTTAATCGTTACAAGAATATTTTTCGAATGAAATCCTGAAAGTGGATATCATGTGATAACATGTGATAACATGTTTTATAGGGTACATCAATAAGAGTAGTACCGTATTAATTATTTGAAAAATTGTTGTGATCTCAAGAATATTTTTCGAATAACATATAGAAGGTGGATATTATGTGAAAATAACATGTTTCTTGTTGGTGGAACTCATTAGGAGCTACGAAAGAATGGGTTCGCTGATAGCCGGTACCGCAAAAATATAATCGAATAACTAAGTAAAAGTACATGAAAGAAAAATTTAAGCAGTTATAATTCTATCAGATAAAAAGTGAACAATTTAACCTTCGCAGACTTCTAACAGAATCTGCTTAAACTCAAGGGTTCAAGAAATATAAGTATTCCATATTTATGAACAATTAAATATAATTCTTAAACAAACTTTTAAATTTTGAAGTTCGAGAAATGTTTTTTGTGTATATAAAATAATAAACATAAATTATGTGTGAAAATTTTTGTAAATGTATATACAATACGTTGATTACTAAAAATAATCCGTAATGTTGAAAATGTTGGTTAATACAAATATAAACTCACATTTTTAAGTGATAAAAATATGAGAAAATACGAATAATCTGTAGTGACCCACTCACGGACCACAGCGGGAGTGTGAAACCGTCGGTACTTGGAGGGTTAAATTGGAAAATGGAGCAATCACATTCTGAGTAATTAATATTATAGCGTGACGTGCCAGTTTCGTCCGTTTTCACTGTGTCATTCAACGCTTGAATGAATCAGTATTTAAATACTCTTTTCAAAGTTTGACTGATAATTTCAATCGACCAATTTTTCAAGACATTTTGCATGAAAAAAGTGTGGGAAAACAATTTTAAGAAATTCATGTTAGTAAAATATTTGAAATTTTTGATAAATCATGTGTATCGTGAATGTTGCAGTATTAGATATTGCTGGAGATGAGCAAACTCGATGGTATCAACAATATTCAGTTTATGAAAGTTTATAAAGTGCTTAATTATGTGTGGAGAACGTCTGAGCATTTTCAACCCCTTTATATTTGAAAGATGATTAACACTCGATATTTGTTTTAATCGTTTGTCGGATTTTTAATTCCAGTTGCCAGATATGGTTTCCTGATCCCGTTTTCATTGAAGTAAAGTTTTATTAGTCTGGAAAATGCAAATTATTGTATAATGTGCCAGTTAAAAGCTTGATGATGTAATAGCGAATTATGTACTTCTTCAAATAACTATAACAATAAAGTTATTCTGAATTTTGTGGGGATATCCTCCATAATCTGAAGAGGGTTTAATTTAATAACTTGAATGGTAATCGAGATAGCTGTATGATGAGAAATAATGATAACTACTTCATCGATGAGTGTTGTTCTTCTTCAGCTGTTCAAAATTGTTATTTGAGTGCACCTTATAGCATCGTGTTTAAAATATTTGAAATTGAATCTATTATTTATGACTATAAAAATGAAACTAGATGGTGACATTAGCGGAAGTGAAAATAAGTTGTTTATAAAAGGACATAAAAAGTTATAATTAGAATACTTGAGTATATTAAAAAAATAATAATAGTGAAAATGATCAGTAATAAAAATTATTTTCGAAAAATTTAATCCACTGTTTAGCAAGATAATTTTGAGCGGCCTTTTCCTTGCTTTCGACTGTCACGTATAAATAAAGCATAATATTTATTAAAAATTTCAGATATTTTTTAAATTGTTGATTTCTATAACAATATCTTTCAATACATTTTTTAATCACGATTTCTTAACTGAGCTATATACAAAATCGCATATGTGAAATATCATAGTAAACTCTATATTTTTTATCGACTTCATTAAAAAAAAATCCTTTTGTATGTATTGTATTATATATTTGAAAAATATTCTTCTAACCACTATAGTTTTTGAAGTAATTAATAAGACAGCAGTCACTAGTACCCTATGTATTATTTTTATAATATTTAGCACATTCCACCGAACAATATTTTAGGTACTTAAAATTATTTGTAAGGCTAATAACGCTTCCATTAATATACAATGTGTCCAATGTAACATAGTACAGCGGCTACAGGTTGATTTTATGTGCAAATATGAATTCAAAATATGGAATAAAAATTGTTTATATGCGGTTCCATTTTCTGAAAAAATTAAATTTGAATATTTTTTGCGTGTTCACAAGTTAATTTTTGTTTATGTAGTACAATTTTTCCATTAATTAATTCAGTAATTAATAGACATTGCAATTTTTTGCTACCATAATGTATTTTCAGTCATTGTTCTTCTAATATGCAATGTGATGCATTTAATTGCAAGTATATGTTCAAGAAAGAATACAAAGGGTATTAGCTAATAATACTTTTTAACGATATTCATTAATTCATAACATTCATTAAATGTTGAAATTGTTATCTCTTTATAAACAAATATTTATGCAAACATTTTCAGATTCAATTCCTTGAAAATGACATCGAGAATGGAAATATTTTATTCAACATTTCGACATTTCGATCGATTTTAAAATATCGAATTTTTTGCAAGTAGAATCATCTTGCAGCTAGTATACCACATTATGCGGGACATGCTGTTTACGTATACCCCATATTTGCTTCGCTTTATGATTATAAATGATCCCTAATTATTATATTACGATTAAAATACTTTCAAGATAAAAAAAAAACAATGATACTATTTTTATTCTTAATACACTATATAAGTATTTCACGCAGTTGGCAATAACTGCAAAACGATTGAAGACGAAACAAAAGTTAATCAGAAAACATTAAATAGTGGCACATGAAAAATTAAGTGTTTCACACTTAGCGTCGGAAGTATTTCACAGATTTCAAGGTCATTTTTCATAACTGAAACTGCATACCTTTTTACGCGAGTGAAAAAATTTATTAGAGTATAATATTAAAAGATCAAGAATTGCTGAAATATTTTGTGTTCAACAATGGTTAGGTTAGGATAAATATTTCATGCAAAAATTTGAATCTTGGTGCTTTTGACACTATACTCTAATACTTTTTTAACGAAGAATGTTTCAAAGAATCGACGTACGCAAACAAAAATATGCAGTTCCATTTATAAAAGAAGACCTGATCTCGAAATGTTTGAAACGCCTCCACTTTCAGAGCTGACACATGCATCATACCATATCATTTAATTTTGCGTAATGAAACTTTTTTGTATCTCTTATTATTTTGGAGTTACAGTGCAGAACATTTGTGTGAAACGTTCCTATTACATTATTGTAAATTATGTGTGCATTATTGTACACAGACAGGTGTGCTAATTTTATTTCAGTGAATTAAACAGGACAATCTGCTACGCTACACAAAGTATGTAAGGTTCTAGTTTTCTGTTTTGATTATGTATGTATAATTGCAGCATCAAACTGCTGATACTTGTTTTATAGACTTACTGCTAGAATAATCGACCACTATGCTCGTGGAGACCGATAGTGGATATTTCTTTGAGATCAGAAGTTTTAAAATTCTTGGAGGAAGTCGTTCACGGTCCGACAATAAAACCCCTTTTAATCAGATCTACGAGCACACGTTTTTTTGATAAAAATAGGACAAAAGGGAAATTTTGTCCAAGACGATACGGTTACTATTTAGTTCGAAACTGAGTTAAAGAGATAGACCAGTTCTGTCTCGCAGCTTTTCTCTATTTCTGAATAGTCGTTTTTCTTCCCATTTAACTAACTGTCTAACAGTAATAAATTAAATAGATGTTATCTGTCCCATTTACGCGTACGTAATATTGCGTCTTAAAAGTATGGAACTATCCTTAGCAAAATTATAATGATACACGCAACGTGTACAATTTTCAAAGAATATAATTTTCTATTTACAATTGTAGTTGTCGCGATATCAATTATTTCTTATGTGGACTGACAAGAAGATGAGGTACTTTATACTCATTAAATAAATACGATAATTTAATGAAAATTCAAACATAGTTTGAAATAATAAATTTTATAAAAGAAATTCATTTTAGTGTTAATTAAAGAAAATTAAGTAAATGATCTTAAAAGTTAAGGTGATATTTTAGAGACGTAGTAAGACTTCGTATAATGTACGATTTATAATTTAAATTGAATTGCTAGTGAACGTAAATGTTACAATAAATGTTAGGTAAATATGATAATATACTTTAGTATATTATGTAGCTTTATTTATTAAATGTTGTATCTAACCTTGAGATGCACCGTGTTGCCATTTGGCAACATATCTACATCTCTTAATGGAGCGTACATTTGAACACGGATATACATTCAATGCTTGTTCTGTTCCTACATGTATGTACTATCAATATACATATGTATAGTATCAATGAGAAGCAAATAGATAGATATTCATTCACAAATATATTTCATTCATGAATACGTCATATAGTCAGTTCAAGTTCACTTAGAAATAAGCAATAAATTTTTCAAGTCCAATACAGAATGTGGAAAATATGAAATTGCGTCATATTTTTAGAAACAAAACAGTTACATAAAAAACGTTTATAATAGTTTTTTATTTATCCATATATCAATATGTTTTACAGACATTTTGTGACAAATTTCTTCTTTCGAATAACTTTAAAAACGAAAAATGAATTTTTTTAAATTATTAAAATTACTTTTATATTGATTTTTTACATATATCTTTCTTGATAGTATATATATATTCAGATAGTTTATTTACTTCATTTTATTAGTTTCACATGTAAACTATTATGGTACTTTAGTTAAGTTATTTATTTAAAGGAAAAACAAAAGGAACAAACTGTTTTATATTATTAATATTGAGTTAATTTTACGATTAACAAATTCAAGGATAAAGTGGAAAGTTTATTGTGTGCATTGAGTTTCACTGTGGCGACGTGTTTATATTACTAAAATTATTTAACTTGGATCCTTACAGCGAATCAAGATTAAAACAATATGAATATCTGAAAATTAATTACTTTCATTTAACTCTTTAAAAATTAGGAAAAAGTGCAACTGAAACTTAATACTTCAGAATAAATAATTATCCAAAAGCATCACCATGTATTTTTAACAACGAGGAATTAGTGAAATGCAGTATCAAAAACCACACTAATTTAGATATTTTATAAACATGTAATATTATTCAAATGCATTATAATTTTAAAGAAGAAGGGAAACATACTATGTATGAAATTGCATTTTGTACTTTGAATTTGTGCAACATTGTCCATTACATTCTTCAGATAATTCTCATGATTTTATGGATAATTTATATTATAGAAGACTATTACTCTCTTTATTTCATCTTCGATGAAGAAAATACCCAAAATGAAAAGGAATAAAATTCTTACTGAAAGTACTAGTCAGACAGCTCTGTAGAAAAGTAGTGTTTTATGTTACATATTGTAATACAAAACAATCTGATGATGATTCAAATTGCTTTAATAAAAAAAGAAAACAATAATAATTTGATTCTGTGCTGTATTAGTACATGCAATGAAGGTTCTTACAGTGTGTGCTACGTCAAAAGCGAAACCCTTCGCTATATTTCCAAGTCAACGACGTTCCCGCTTACACCCTCTGTTCTGTTGTTCTCTAGCCACGTAAAGAGCCACATAACGCGTAAACTTTACAAAGGGCGAATGTCCAAAAGAATCCGTGATCGACGACCCGTTTCCAGTTAATTTGCTTCTGTCTTTCGACCCTTGCGAACGAAACCGGATGTGTAGGAACCTATAGCGAAAGAACAAAAGTTAAAAACTTACCCCTTGTTCAAGTTAGACAAGTTTCTGAAATTGAAGTTTCTTAACATTTTTGCAACTTCTTGTGTTATTAAATTGCAGTTTATTAAAATATTGAAGTTTATCAGTAGATGACATTTAGCACTTTATGCCTTTACAATAAATGTGTATATGTATATTAAAAATGTATGTATTTTATAACAAAGTAGCACGAATATAATGCAATTATCCATCTATTGTAAATGGTTCAAAATGAAGGATACAAAGGTTAATTTTGATAATAAGACATTATTGTATTCTCATAAAGGCAAAAATGTTATTTAGACTATATCTTAAGACTATGTATTATATGTAATCTCCGCGCTCTGATTGGTTCGTGTTTTTGTTAATAACTCAGAAACGAAGCTTTAAACCCCACTTATTCCAAAGGGAAATCTAGTTCAGAATCACCTCCCCTACAACTTTTTTTACTCGGGAGTTACACGAGTTATGAGACACCCTGTATAATAGTGTATTTTTACATTATGCAAAATCAAAAGTAATGTGTTATTTTTTCCATTCTTATTATATCATACAAGAGTTCAGTACATCTTAAAAATATTTGTCAATCACATATAATATTAACTTTTTATTTGTCCGAAAGCAATTAACTGTGGAATATTTACATGAAGGCATAGTACTTCTCACAATTACTGTTAAAATGGTGCAAAATACAATATACAATATATAATAATATATTTGTTATGAACTAAAAATTTCAATTTATCTTCACTCATAATTCACTTATGTTAATAAAAATAGATCAACACTTTATAAACAAAATATTAAAAAGAATAATAATTTTATATAAGTCGTTTAAGAAAATAAATTCTTTAAATGTCTGTTTACATCAGTCAACGTTAACATAAAAGAGTAAATAAATCATACATTTAAACATTATTTTTCAACGAATAGTTTTCAATGTAAACAACTACAAATTGTTTGTAACTCTACCTTGAGGGCTGTGTCCACCCGTTAAAATACACCAAACGGAAATACATCTCTTGTTAGTCGAAATATTAAATGTTCGATATCTCATATCAGTCAAAATACTAAATGTTAGATATAAAAGAAGAAATTAAAAGTTAAAACTTATTTTTTTAATTTTTAATTATTACATTTTTTACGGTATTTTTATTTAATTCCATTGTAATATGCACACATAGCTTAAATATAGCTGCACAGAGCACAATGTAAGGGAAAGTGTCTATAATTAATCAGACAGAATACACACTCATAGAAGTACAATTTTTAATTTGATTCTCAAAGTAAGGTTTGTAATATAACAACACTACAATTTATAACCCATTTCTGGAGCACAAACTGAAATGTTTAAAAATATCTATTTTATTAACAATGATTAATAATAAGTTAGTTTAAAAAACTAGATCTTTATGTTCCGTAGTTAAGGTAATTGTAATTTAATGTACTTTGCAAATTTTACTTTTTAATTTCTAATTTTTTTCTTTTCTAAAATCAAATTCATTAAAACCCTGATGACTGTGATAAATAATTTTGATCATCATTATTGGTGACTTGATTTAGGAAATCGCAGCAATCATGTCTTTCTTTCAATGACGGACACTTACCTATATTCTTATTAATACAAAATATTAATTTTTAGTAATTAAACATAATTCTTTCATCAAGAAATACTTACAGATCAGTCAATCATGTGATTACATTTACCATACCCTAAATAATGTGAGATACACATGTAAATGATACATAAAGGTAGGGAAAAACTACTATCAATTATGCGACCATTCTCATCATTTGTAACGTATCAAAATGTTTGAAGCAACAGTGAAAATTTTCGTGTTCAATTTCGTATTCGCCGCAGAACATAGCGTAAACTCAGCTTTATACATAAGTTGCATCGATCTTCATTGCTTCCAGTTCCAAATAACATTTTCCTTTGCACAGAACTCCTTAGCCATTTCAGATCCTTCATTACTACAAAGAGGGGTAGTTAATGAAATTAGGAAAAGAAAAAAAGATTCTTCTTCCGATTAAGAGCTCAATCTGAATTAAAAGGATTTCGAACCTGCCAAACTTGAAAGGCTGCCAGTGCTTCCGGTCTCTGGGTTAGCGAACTGGGATATATACTTTAGATCCCGCGTATATTACAGGGTCGAACTAGTTTAGCGAGTTGGATGCGACCAAAAGCGCGGGCTAAAATACAGAGAAGAAGAGGCCGGTGATGGTGGTGGAAAGAAGAGAAGGAGGCAAACCTTTCATCGCGTTGAATTTCAAATCGGCGTATCTCCTGGGTGGAATTGGCGTCGATCCAATCGCGATTCCATGCTTACCTGCTTGCACTCCCTCTGTTTCCTGGTTCTTTCCATTCCTTTTTTCTCTCTCTGCTTCTCTGCCGCTTTTTCTTTGTCTACTCGTACCCGTACTAGGTTCGGTATCTTCGAGATGAGCAAAAGTGGGTCGTTCGAATCTATAGGGCACCGGAGGACGAGGAGAAAAAGGGCAATGCAGAAGCGGTTACGGGCCTTGACTTGGTCACCCTGAAGTTTCGAGTGTTTTAGAGTCCGTGCCTAAGCATGAAACATATCTATTAACACTATTACGGTTCATTATGACATTAGAAGCCACTTTATCCGAACTAATGGAGAGATATGTTCGAATAATAGGTGCGTAAATAAGTTTCCACGGTATTTTTAAA
Organism: Megachile rotundata; assembly: GCF_050947335.1. Lineage (NCBI taxonomy): Eukaryota > Metazoa > Arthropoda > Insecta > Hymenoptera > Megachilidae > Megachile > Megachile rotundata. The sequence continues at coordinate 3,967,051 of NC_134991.1, read as the reverse complement.
AAATACTTTTTTAATACAATGTTGGATATATTTGATTTAGATATATGTTATTTCTATTGTACTGAATGCTTATTTAGATAGTGCTGGACATTTTCTCAAATCTTTTGTAATAGTTTATATTATTATACGATGACGCTACAGAACCACAAAAGCGCGGGAAAGTCAATTGGTATTTAAATTAATTTCTTAACTCCACTGTTTTCCTCTGGACCTATGTGGAGTGAACTGAAAAATATATTTTTATAAATATTTTGTTTCCAAATATATTTTTTTACAATTCAATATATTTTAATTTTACGTTTATGACAATTTTTATAAATGCTTCACGTGTCATAAAGTTTAAATGAGAATAACAAAAGAAGAGAATAACGTTAAAAAATTGAAATTATTGATTTGTGTACTTAATTAAATAAATATAAAACCATAACATTTCATATATTAAATCTAGACATATCGTCTATAATAATTAATAAATAATTGCGTGTTACTACCAGAATAAATAAATATTTAGTCTAAACTAGCAAAATTAGAATAAAGTAATAAAAATGTATTATAATATCAAAGGCTTCACAAACTACACTATTAAATAAATAACACTTATAAGGAAGATGTAAAGTTTCATATGCGACGTCATAACACGTATCATAAATAGGGACATATTTTTGAAAATTCATTTAAAGCAAGTATTGGCAGCAATAAAAGGATAACGTAAAACTGAAATCCTGAATTATAAGAAAACGAAGAACATGTGCAGAGCGTGTAGGTTAAGTGAGGTCAAGACTCTATAGACGTAAAAAAATGGCAACGTTTGGCTTTTCTCCGCGACCAAAAGTTTCTGTTCGCGAAACTCCTTACTTTGATGTTTCCCTGTCATGCAGGAACCCCCTATATTGATTTTTACAACGTACAAGCACGTCGTAAAATTCGGCAAGGAATATAAAGTAACGTGACGTTCGTCCTTTGCACAACACTGGGTACCGTATTTATACGGCACGTGTCATTGACGGCAGTGTGTATGCACGGTGGGCGTGAAAAATATTTGTACGCCGACTAACATCCACTAAAATTCGTATATAATGTCACTTATCAAGAAGTTTCCATGAGAAAAGGTCATTTATATATGTTTCTGTGACTCAAATTAATCGTTTAACTTCTATGAATGTCTTTACACGCTCAAATATTGATGTACCAGATGTACTATGGTGTTAACACATTGTTGAACGATAAATTTTTATAACTAAATTAAAGGGGACGACCAAGTCTAGATAGCTTTATTGGTAATTATTTTATTTGCACAATGAATAGTGCTATACTGACAATTTATATAATTTTATATTTTAATAGTTACTCAAGTTGATAAATGTGTAAGCCCAAGTATTCTTGTTATCAGTCAGTAATATGTTAATGTAATTACTCGGTTAGTGTTAGTGTATATGGTTTAGACGCATAATGTTTGATTTTGGGTTCATAATTTTTTTATTTTTTAATAAATGGAAAATTAACTTCATGTATAATAATGTTATGCGTTGGCGCAATTGTAAAAAATGTTTAATACTAAACAAATTAGAATGTTTGAATATTTAATGAAACTATTGAATTTACCTCGATCGAATAAGGGTTAATAAAAAAATTCTAATATGGTGGTTGAATAAAAATCATTATAAACACTTACTCGATTTGCAAGTGTTTATTCATTATTACATAGTAAGAAATATTTTAGAATTTAGTTTTATTTTTCATTCACTATATCAGTTTTCACTCAGCTATAAAGTACTAAGTTTTTCAGAAATAGACGTGTAACAAGTATGAGCACACTTTCAAATCTATTTTTCATATTTAAACATTAACAAAAAATAATTTAATTGATGCTTGTGTATTTAGTAAAGACTATGTATTAATTGTTTCAACCTTAGCATCAAATCTTCTAAGTTTCTTGTATTATTATTAAAAAGTATCAATGACCTTATTTCGGCACTTGAAAAGTCTGATGTTATTAGATGACATAAAAATATACTAAACTAATATTTACAACTAGTGATAGGATTGGAGTAATATATGTTAACGGTACTTAAAAAATTCAGTACGTAATTACACAGTTGAGAAAGGTATCGCAAAGTATAAAAATCTTGAATACACGATGTTAGATTTCAATACCGAGTCCACTTGGAACGTTACCAATCACTTCTAATTGAATAGAAGAATTGATTTCTTCAAGTGCTACACGAATACAGCAATAAGTAGTGAATTTAACTGTTCATAAACAACCTGTAAGTTTTACTTTAATTTGTGTATTTTTATAGTAATAATATTATAGTACATTAAATTTTTATTAAAAAACTAATAACATTTTCTGAAAAAATAGTATCCCATATCGATCCGAAACTTTAAGTATGAAAAAATAAACACGTAATGAATTATCTAAATTACAAGTAGTCTAAGCTTCCGCTATGTATTACCATGTTTACATGGATTTTCATTATATCGAAAAAGGATTTGTGTAACAACTCTAAAAACTATGTGCAAAAATTTGCGAACTCTATGAACTATTTATTGTTACAGCTTCATCAGTGGCATTCTAATAAAATTCTACTATACAGTTTATTTGTAAATATTCAAGTGTTATTATTTGAATTACCAATTGGTTTCGATTAATCAATTACTTTTCATCTGTTTATAATATTACAAAATGTGATGTTAACAAATAATGTTTGATACGAAATAAAATATAAATTGTCCCAGTTAAATTATTTATAAATTATGTAATATGTAATAAATTATATAATTATGTAATAATTTAATAAGTCAAGCAATAATAAATTACGTAAAAATATAAAAGTTTAATTAATTATTTTCACTAATACTGAAGATAGAAAACCATATCTTATGAGAATAATTTGGATGTTCAATTTAAGTAAGATACCGTGTATATTTATTATTTAAAACTTTTTATAATACAAAATTCAGCTTCACCAAATAAAAAATACCAGCATCTGTTTAAATTAATAACTTTTAGTATTACAAATGCACAATAATTTGTACCTTCTATTAAAATTATTAAAATTATACCAATAATTTTATAATTATTACATTATCATTTCAGTCTCCTGATATCGGAATCAAGTTTGTTTCCAGTAAAATAAAATGGAAGACAATTTTCCGCTATCCCAGGACGGTCGTTGGCCTCGATACCACAAAGTTCAACAAGTCTAACAATAAGATACGCTGGAATACAATGAATAATTAGCCTAGATATTATTATTCTGGAGCTCGATATTAAACCGTACGATTGTTGACCGGCATTTGAACCAATAAAATTATATATTCGAATCATCGGAGGTAAATGCCCCATTGAAGCCGTTCAGTGTACCTTGCTATTAATCTCTTTTTATTTCCTTGTATTCATTGTACTAAAGAGTCCTTTCTGTGTCGTGTCGGATACGGCACAGAATCCTCCGCTTTTATCGAACGGCTTAAGTTCATAAAACATTACAGAATGCTTACAGAGGTAGGTAAACCTCTGGAGAACATTATACACTCCGCGACAAGAGGGCGCTGTTATCCTCGGAGCAAGAATTTTTCTTCTGTTCACATAGTGTTAAAAATTTTACTGATGTTTTCGATAAAATAAATCATTGCAATGATAAAATTAAGGGACTGGAAAGATTATAAATTATCAGAAATTATTACTTTTATCAAAGATTCATTAAATATTTCTAAATATTTTTTATGATAAATTCAATGGTGAAATTCTTCTGAATAAAGATACATTTAAAATTTATTAACTATTTAAAGGAAAAAGAGAATTATGTCACTGAATAACAATTATTACTATAACGATGATTGTCCGGAAATAGTAACTTCAGACCAAATAACACAATCAGCTCAAAAGCTTTCCAAGAACAATTCGAATATTTCAATCGGGGAAAACAGCTTCTTAACTTAAAATTTTAAGACAATTATGTTGATGCTTATACATATAGGGAATACAAACTTCTTCACATAATTTCGTTTATTCAACTGTTATTTCAAGAAAATAAAGAGTACATTAAAGAAAATAGGTTGATTAATCTAAAATGGTTTGCTTATTCACCTAATTTAGTTTGTGTAATTTAATAATATTAGGTTGTGCCTGAAAGACAAGGATAGTAAAAAGAGGATTGAGACTATAGAAAAACTTAACCAGTTGCCGGTGGAATTTAGTTTCAAAAGGTCACCACAGGGTGCGGAATTAAAAACAAGGAACGACGTGTATACACGTCGAACGCAGGGCAAACGGTACTATTATACATTTTACGAAAAATTAGGAAGGATTACATTTTTATTCGTCAAAAAAAACTAACAATTCGTTTCTGAATACGTTATTTTTATTAAAAGCTTGAAAATTGTCAAGAAATAATACTATACATAAACAAGTCTTGTGTAAAAATGTATAAGACTTTACCTCGTGCGCAACGTGCCATTATTGGCCCTGCTAACTGCTGGCGCAATTTCTCCGCAAATCAACGTTGGCCGTCCAAGTCGCGGGTTAGGTATGTAATTAGTTTTGATACGCGAACCCCAATCCATATGAAATATTAGGTCTACCGGAAAGTTCTGTCCGTTTTTAGAATTAACCTTACCATTCTAAAACGGACAGAACTTTCCGGTAGACCTAATACGTAGCGGTCGTATTGGTAATGTAAAGGGAACATACCACTAAATAATATTCTTATTACATTTTATTGAGATTTCGAGTTTTTATAGTGAATGGTAATTTTTTATTTTACACGACGAGTATACACGTCAAACGCACCGCAGTAGAGATTTGGTCTGACGTGTATACACGTCGAACGCACTCAACTGGTTAAAGAAATATTTTCCAAAAATATTTGAAATGTTAAAAGGTCAATAGCACAGTGTCATCCGTACCGCAGAAGTTGGACAGTTTGAAATTCATTTTTAATTTTTAATCCATAATCTATAGTTAATTAACTTAAATTTTTTACTTGAAGTTCACATAAGTATAAATTATTTCTCAAAAAAGTTTACATAAGTTTAATTAAATTTTCTATAATTTCCCAAAAAAGATTACATAAGCTTATTTAACTTTTTTATAATTCTACTATAAAGTTTACGTAAGTTTAATTCAATTTTCTATGTATAATTATGCTGGAAAGTGTACATAAACTTAAATTTTTTATGATCTGACCATAAAGTTTATACGAAAAGAAAGTTTGTATCTACCGCTACCAATAAAGATTAACAAACTTAGACTTTAAAAAAATATAAACTGTTTCAAGTTAGCAATTGGGGGTCCGAATGCTTTTGTGTGTTAACTCAGTATCTGAGAGTATTGTCGGTGAGTATAATAGTGGGGATACATTGACAAAATGTTTGCGCAACTACCATTACCATTTTCGTTCCAAAACTCGCGACGTCTCACGATTTATATATCAACATGAAATGGGTGGGCGCAGTGTACCTGTTTACGTCCCGACTCGCAGGAATTGTGCTGTAAATCAAATTCCGGCGTCACGAGGTCCCGGGCATTGTTCGGTATCGGTATTTAAAGTGCATCCGGTAGGAGACGGGTCAGGTGCCGTTACGAGACGCGTTCGCACTTCTTCGAGCAGGTCGGATATTCTACGCTTTAGATCCCACAATAAAGTCAGTTTACTGCGGCTCATTGAGACGGCTATCGCCTCCCGATTGTTGATCTGTGTTCATTGGCGATCGTAAAACGGTCCTTGACAATCCCCATGGTTCGAAACTGGCCAATGCGTTCCTTCCTCCTACGAAGCTTTTGCCAACGCGATGCACACTCAACGTGTTGCCATCCATCGCTTTTATTCCATCGAGACTATCGAACTTCACTAGGATGCTTTATCAAAAGTCGTTGTTTGTTTTTCATTCAATTATGAAGTTTTCAAGATTTTCGTTAATACTTCAAGCGATATAACCGCGTACAATGTAACATCCGATGCACACGAACGATCCCATCATGTGTTTGTCTTCATTGCTTTTGCTTGAGAAAACAGCGAAAGACATAACATCGCAGAAAAATCGACCGGAAAATGTAGCTCGCGTGCACTGAATATAAGTTATCTAATAGAAAGAGTATAAGACCTTTACTTCAACGATTTATGTGAAGTCTTCGATACTGGTAGAATTTGCTTCACTTTTTACGAATATGTCATTGCTATATTCGTTATATTTTGCGAATACTCAACATTCTTTAAGATATTTACTACTATTGCTTTACCGTTATAATAATTAAATTCATAATTAAATACAAGTAATACGAGTGATGAGTAATATACACAAATTCTATATTGAATGTAGGGTTTTAATTCTTGATTGCACGTTTAAAATTTTGCTGTCTATTTTTCTGTTTAATCAGTGAGGTATTTTTGACGAGTATATTCGTCACGAAGAAATTGCAACTGAACAGCTTATAAAAAAGCAACTGTTTAAAGGAAAGGTGGAATAATTGATAATACATTTATTTCTTCATTGATATATTAATAATTTGTTATGTGCATGTTATTACTTATATGGAGATTCTTAAAATGTTGTCAATCTACAACTATATAATAACTAAAGGTTATTTGTAATTATTGAAATTAAATATTTTCTCTTCTAAACATTGAAGTGATTGTAATTGGCAAAAATCATCTTTTTTCATTTATAAGAAAAATCAGATGAATACTAGTTTCCAATGTCAATATCAACTTTCCTCCTAAATATGTCATGTGTTAAAAATTTATAAGTGCAACACCCGATGACCAATATCATATTCAAAAATTTGTATACATGCCGCGAGTAATGACTATTTTTGAACGATGACATTCTTAGATGTCCGATTATTTACTAGAAGTTAAAAAACTCACCGATTTAATTCACACGCCTAATAATACAGGGTTGTATTGAAAAAGCTGCATCACTTACGGGACAACCTAATAGATTGAACAGATGTCGAAAGGGTACTCGTAAGAACGTTTCCTCGAAGTGTCCTTTGGTCAAACAACAGCGCATTCTCTCCAGTCGGCGGATAGTTTTGCGCCAGGAAATGGACAGGTAGGATAAGAGGCTAGAGACCTTACAAGGGAATAGAAGAGGAAGAAGAAGAAGGGGAGAGGTCCAATGTAACGGCGGTAACCTAACCTTAGAAAGTTCGTCTTCGTCGCTGTTTGCTCTAACGCCTTGGCGACTCGTCCACGGTTATCCAAACGAACGGAAAGTCACTCAGGAGAGCACCTGTGGAGCTTGGCCGTTGCTTTTGTTCTTTCACAGCGTTCCTCTCTCTCTTCCTCTCTGTCTATAGCCTCCTCTCTAGTATTCCCGGTGGCCCCTCTATTTTCTACCTACCTGTTGTGTTACTTACGCCTCGGCGGCCGATCATTCGGAACACGGGTCACTTTAAAGGGATTAGCACAATTTTCGACTTGAATTCTAAACGGCTGGAAGCTTAGTCACTCGTAGGAGAGTGAAAATTACGACTCGTCACGGTTCCAACGTGAGAAAATTACAGGGTCGGCCACGTTTCGAGAAAATCTCCGATGTACATAAGTCTGTCCATCCCCAGATGCGACTGTCTATTTTTTAACGCTTTCTTTTCTACGCCACTTGGTGACCAATGCAAGAGTTTTAGAGGGGAGATCGGGTTTGGTTTCACTTGCGTTATAAAAAGAACACTATAGTATAGGAATGTACTAATAAATAACACGATTGTTTATTGTAAGGATAAATTAATAACAACACTGCAAATTGTAGGAATATTTGACTAAATAACATGAATATTGTAAACAATAGGACTGTACTACTAATTCATAGCAATGCGTAGATATGTATGTCACAATCTTCTCCAGAAGGTATTAGAATAGGAGTTTTGTACTTTCGTGTGTTTAAATTTTGATGGCGAACATTTGATCAAGTAAACAAAGTGTTTTTCAGTATGGATTATAATACTAATTTTGTTTTTAAAATATTCCATAATTTTCATTCATAATATTTTGCATCTTCTAAACTGCTCAATAAATAAGATTTATTAGATTAACAAGAGAGACATTTAAATGATTTATTTGTGTGGTCATTCTTTTTTGTGACTATGATTGAGTTTTTGAAACCTAATTGCTGGGATGATCCGTAGCAGAGGAAGCATAAAAAAGACATTTAATTTGTTGGATCTTTTTTGAGGAACTGCAGATAGACAGGATCAGTTTCGTGAGGATCGTAAAAAAAAGATTGATGTATATACGTAGCGTCTAAAGTATATAGCTTTACCGTTGCAGATTCTATTTACATAACATCGTTTATAAAAAGAAAGTAGGTGGCCGTACCGAATATTTAGTATCGGTAAATGCCTTAAATTATATCTTATGGCTGCGCGTTATTTTCACGGATTTCTGATAGAGCATCGATATATTAATTCAAGTTAAATTTAATTGTTCTTCAATTTTCAGCACTGTCTTTTTTTTAAATCTAAAAATATGAAATATTGCTGTAGAAATAAGATTTTGCACATCATTTTGATGTTCTCATTAAATTTCGTTATTCGTTCTCAATAAGTATGAAATACTTCATACTCAAGTATGGAAATTTATATAGTTAAAATGTAATTTAAATTAGTGCAAGATATATAAACATATTTACATGCGGGTATAAAATTAAAAATGTAAGTAATTTTATTACTTCTATTCATCATATTTTACGTTGCAATAAATAAAAATACTTACTTTAATTTTCTTCGTAAAGTATCGTTTGAGAAGAGTTTACAAGCTTAAGATGATCATTTTTTATTTCACTTTCATATTAAAACTTCCTTTAATACTTTCATTAGCATGTGCCATTTTAAACTTTTGGAACTTTTGATATTATGAACTTCCATTAATTTTTCTTCATAAAGCGAATAAGTTTTTATTATTGCTTGACGCAAGCGTGAGTTAAAGTAATTTTTTGAGTATTAATTGGTACTTTTGAATATTGGTTAGTGTACAAGTACTCATTTCCAAATTACTACGCCTCTGCATGTACACCTACGCTTCTACTATACAATAGATCTTTTTGTTAAGGTATTTAATTGTGATTTTCTACTTCAGTGAATATTTATTGCACGTTTGTCTTCTAAAAATATTTTTACTGATGAAACGATTTGTGTCACCTAATTTTATTTATTTAATATGTGTTCATAATTTTTCTCTTCAAAAGAGAAAATATCATCTATATGTACATCAATATGTAATATCTATTCGTATGAAATGTAATTAAACATTAAACATATTCAATTCAGTTTGCTTATTACATATGTGTCATATAACAAATAAAATTGATATAGTAAAATAAGTATGAAAAATATATAAAATGTCTATAAACTAGATAATTTTCACATTTATTTGTCATTTTGTAAAAAACCATATAAATGCATGCAATCTGGATAATATGCATCTTTGTAAATATATGTGGTTCATACATAAAACTATATTAAAAGATGATGTATTTTTAAAAGTTAAGTATGTAAAATGTATCATTTGCTATTTTTTATTCGTGGATATGCAAACAGATTGGCCCGCGAATACACAATCTTTATCATGAAAAATTTAATATTATAAAAATTTATTCTAATGCATATTGTTATTTAATTCGCATGCTATTAATTATACAGTAAATTCTTGTTTTGTTGATATGAATAGAACTCCAGCAATCCAAAATTATTAGAGCTAGTAATATATTGGGTTGATAAAAATTTGTTCTGATATTTTAACGAATATTAATACTATGAGTCAATAATCATGTAAAAGTGGCGATATAACAAGAGTCTACTATATATCTACAATGCATATAAATTTCTGCAAATTGTTATGTCTCATTTTCGGTAAATATAAGAATTCGTAAAAACAGAACTAAACAAATAATAAAAGGAAAGATATAAATATAATTAATATAAATTTTATAAATTAAATTTATAAATAATAAATTTTCACAACTTAATAGACCACTATATCTGTTATTTTTAATGAAATTAAATGAACAATTGATGACTAATAGAGACAATGGTTGTTAATAAGTATATTTACTTTAGTTAACTTTTTCTGAATTGTTTGATTGGTGAAAACTATGATCAATATCAAACAAGATAATACATAATTATAAGCAGTTAGTACATATATAATTATAAAAGTTAAATATAATATCGTTAACTATTGAAATAAAAAAAGTTAAAGGACCGTAAATATATTGTATTAATGTTAAAATTTCCTTATCACCACGCGCAGTTCATGAAAGATCGGAATAGGAGAAACTTGGTCAAGATCTTGGCTAAAAGTAGGTCGACACAAATAGTATCCACTCGAATCGTGCTAATTGAACAAACCGTACGTACATAACCAGAGATACGTTATACCGCGTCGATCTGTCTACGAAAAACCAAACAGTGGATCTTCCGTTGCGGTGACTTTTGCCTCGTCCTCTTCGAACTTCCCGAGCGAGACGAAGTTATAAATTTGTCCCCCGGGAAAACAACTGGCAACAACTCTGCTACGTGAGAGTAACCACCATCCCTCCTGCGCTGCATTCTCATCCCTCATCCTCCGAAAGTCGGTCCCGGTTGCCACGGGGCCTGGGACTTCGTAAATGCATCCATGCACACGTATTTTATGACCGGCTTTCTCAGCTTTCTATCTCTTTTCTCCTACCTCTTGCCTTTTTCCCTCCATTTCTATTGAAACTCCCTGATACCACCACCGTTATCAGAATCAGTAGAAACACGGTCGAACGTTTCACATACACAGTCGCACACGAACACGTCGCGTCTGGGATATTTTCGCAGGATGGATTCTTTTCGAAAATACTTAAAACTTCGACGATTTGTCGTCGGTGTTCGGAGTCGAACTCGATAAAGCGCTAGGATGCGTCGCGTCGGGTTACCGGCCTGAAAAAGGACAGTGATACCGGGACAGATAAGGAAAAAAGATAACGGAGAGAGTGAAGGAAAGAAAGAAAGAAGGAATAAGCTGAATTATTCGTGGAACGAGACGGATGTTAAGAGATAGAAGAGGGGAGGAGCGCGAGTCGTGGAGAACTTAATCACATAAAATCCTTAAAGTTCGCCCTGGTGCGATGCGATGCACTTTGATCGCAGAATTTATGTTCAGGGTGCAATGTACTGCCATTATATTCTGTGCTGGTCGGTCTGTGGTACCGTGGAAAAATTCGTTCGTGGAGACGCACAGGCGGATTCGGTTCTGCCCGAATTGATCGACGCGATAGGTTGGGACACGAAGGGAGAGAGTTGTTTCCTTTCTCCGTTCGTCATAAGAAAATATTATTCTTCCGAGAAAAAGTCACTGCCCCGCGAACGAAAGGTTCCTAAAGCTTTTGCGGGGACCGACAGACAGCTTTCGAGTGGATTTTCTGCAAAAGCTTAAGGGTCAGGGTTAATGACCGAACCTAACCGAATACTCTGAATATGATTTTTAGGAGGTTTTGGGGCCTTTGGCGGAAAATTGACAAGCTCCAGCGATCCTTGTTTATCTTATGTTGTTTGAAGTCAAAAATTTTGTCATACTTTCTTTTCCGATATATTTTTTATACCGTACTTAAGAGGCGAATAGAGCGTGATTTTGTAGTATCATTTTTAAAACTTCATAACGAACGGAAGTATATAGAAACATCTTTTAAATGTTTATAAAGCAAATTTGCGAAATCGAACTTTATTTGACTTTTATAATGTAAAAAATATTCCTGAAAACTTTATGCCAAAGTATTGCTTTTTGGCTTCAAAATTCTGAAAGTACTTATTTTCGCACATTTTTAGAAAACAAATATCTGCTGTCCTTGTTTCTCCTGACCAAAGATACACCGGGATCGTTGGAGGTTATCAATTTTCTGCCAGAGACTTCTAATAATAATACTCGGAGATTCGGTCACTAATCCTGACCCTTAAAGAGTCACTAAACTTTTCCTAACCACCTTCACAATTATTGGGCCAATGATGTTTCCTGTGTCAATCACCGATGCTTTAGTTTTGCCTCATATGTTGGCATAGTTGGCAATCAATGGGTATACCTTGAATAGTTTATATTTTATATTAGAAAAGCGTGCAATTTGATCTACAGAAATATTAAAATAAAATTAGTGGGTTATTTTAACTGAAGGTGTTTAATTATGCAATATATTGTAAAAACAACAAAGAATGATAACGAAGTACAATCATTGACATATTGAATATAATAATTACAATTTTGTGATTAATTGTCACATGATATTTGTCTATTAATTTACCAAATAAGGTGTGACATTTTTAGCCATTGATTTTATCAATTTTATATCTTTGTCGTGTAAAATTATGTACTTCGAACAAAATTAAACACTTCAGTACATAATTATTCAATAATTAATTGCATTTAATGAAAAAGTAGATAATGACAGTTAGGTGCCCATCATTAGCTGAACGTGCATTACCTGATAAAGTTAAATGTAAAATATTTAAACAAATTATATTTAGTTAAAATTTGCGACTTTTCCTTCAAAATTACGAAGAACTTAAATAAATTAGTCGTGTCAGAGAAAAATAATTTTATAGAAAAAGATTCAAAACTAATGTTTATAGTTTATATAAATTGTAATGTGTGTATCATATATGCGAAGTATAATATCGGTTACAAAGATGTAAAAAAAGCAGTTGTTATTTCAAATATGTAGCAACAACTTAGCTAAATCAATTCAGATGTATAGCACATAATGCTACGGGAAATAGACAATGACAACTGCATATTTTATGGTAGATATTTCATTTTGTAATAATAACAAGTGGAATTTAATAGTCATAGTGATAGCAAGCATTTTGTTTGATAATTTTATTAATAATAAATGTAATATGAAAATAATAATAATAATAATAATAATAATAATAATAATAATAATGCTAGACTTTTAGTTTTTTAATAATAACAAATGTAATATGATAATAATAGTGATAGTAGATATTTCGTCCTGTAAGAATAATAAATATGAGGTAATGATAGCAATGATGATAATAGTGATAGTAGACACTTTGTTTTGTAATAATAATCCTCTGTCTGCTGATAATGAAGTCATTCGACGAAAAGTCTTCCAGATGCTGTAAACAAGTTGTTACGAGTACAGTGTATGTAAAAATTTGATCACACCGTAGAATCAGATGAACTGCTTTCTTTCTGGAAAGGGAATATCGCATCGACAGCACATAGATACGGATAACCTCTCAGCGAAAAGGGTACTGGTCACGACCTTTTACGAGAGGTTGCTAAAGTCAGCAGAGACAATGAAAACATCTCGGTAAATCAGTGGAGAAGAGCAGTAAGGAGATTAGTAGAGCTTACAAGACATTACCACGTTCCGTGGCGGAAGAAGGCAAACCACAGTCATCTCAACTTGGAAGCCGACTGATCTCGCTTTCTTTTTCCTTCTCCATCTTTCTTCTCTTGCTTCTACTTCGTTGCTCTTCACTTCACCGGTACTCCTGGAAATTCTCTCTTTGTCTCTCTTTTTCTCTTTCTCTTTCTGTTGGAAGCTGCTCGCGCGGAGTTAACCACCCGTGAAGCGGCACAATATATCTCGGAGATAATTCGCTTGTTAGGGTCGTACGCCTTTACATTAATCCATCTGCTTGCAGTCTTTCTCGCGACCGCCTCTTTTGCACACGAGCACGACGACAGGGTCCTTTGCGGCGTCCCAGTCACCAACGAAAAATTACTATCTCAATTTAGCCGCGGTAACATCTAAGTACTTCGCTCTTTGTCTTTTCTGATTTTATGGAACGTTACGATGATGTAATAATGTTTCATTGCAAGCTCTACTTGTACAAGCTTTATCCTTGTTTTCGAGAACCGAATTGACGAGACACTTGTTATGAAATACTTAACCCTTTGTGCTTGAAAGTTGATCCACACTTACTAGGTTAATACTAGAATGAAACAGTCAAATGACTGTTTTATGAGTCCCTTATTTTACGTTATAAAATTTATTAAGATTATTGACATTTGTGTTGATTTTCATCGAGATGCAAAATTAATGTATACATTAATTTATGTTTTCCCGTTTATTCATTTTTTTTTCAATTTCATTTGTAATATCAAAGTAAGTATAAATTATGCGCTGGCAGGCATAGTAAATAAATAAATATTTTTAAATAAATCTACAGTGCTATGCATATGATATAAAACGTAGTGTAATAGACTGAAGTTGCAATTAGTAACAGGAAAATAATAATTTCGAAGAAAATTAATGAAACTAATCAAACAGAAATTTTGGGATTTTTATTTTTTAATCTTTTATTTTAATCAACAACAAAAATAATTTTTATCGCAGAGAGTTAAAACGAAATTTAGCGTTGCAAATATAGATAATACTTCAAGAATGAAAACGAATAATGCCAAAACTAATTTTATGAGAAAGGCAGTTTTGTATTTACCAAATTGTTATTTATTAATAAGATACATCAAAATGTTTTTTTTATAAAGACTACGAGTAATTGTAATAACATTTATGTCTATATTTATTGATACTGGTCTTCAAATAAGCTACATTATAAACAAAAGCAGTTCATTTGACAATGTCACAACATTCTACATTTCCATTTTCCAATTATATCATAATATAATATAATTATACCAAGAAGTTAAAATTATAAAATTCTATAATATAACTGCAATTGTTATTTGCATACTAAATAATTATATAATAAGTAAATTATAATTTTAGTACAATTTGAATAAACAGACTACTTAATGAAAATTCGATTTTGTATTTATAATATGAAATAGTCTTGATAAAGTTCTATTAATATATTGTGCATCTGAGTCGTTTTGGACATGCTGTTGAATTTTTCACTTGCTTTTGAAACATATGAAAATTATTAGTTAATAAAAGAATTTTTAAACTATAATGTGTTTAGTATAATTAATCTTGTACATACTGTATATACATTTATTTTCAAATTACGTCAAAATTAAATACCCAATATTTAAAATAAAATTTAATTTCAACGAAGGAAAAGTTCTACTGATTTGAAAGTCGTCAAGTACATAAATATTATTAAAATAATTGTTACGGATAGAACTAGTCGAACGAGGCATTTCAGAGCATAGAATGAGAATTTAAAAGTATACAGAAGGGATACACATCCGTATTTTCCCCATCGAATTTTTTCAAAGTTGATACGTTCCCTGAAAGCCTTTGAGGTGAATTATCTAATGGCACAAATCCGAGCTTTCGGAATCTCTTAATAAAATTTTTATGAATTTTTATCAGTGACCCTAAAAATACATTAAAGTCTATGGGAGAGAAAAATTGAATTCAAAAATTTTTTATTTTTTTATTTTATTCAATCGGATACAGAGTCTTAATACATTTAATAGTGTTTCAAAGGGGTTGAGCTCATTTTGGGCGACCTAACCTAACCTAACCCAACCTAACCTAACTCTCTCTCATAGACTTCAATGTATTTTTAGGGTCTCTCATAAAAATTTATAAAAATTTTATTAAAAGTTTCCGAAACTTAAAACTTATATCAAGCGACTAGGCTCCTCGAGTTCTATCAGGAGACGTATCAACTTTGAAAAAATTCGATGGGGAAAATACGGAAGTCCGCCCTACAGAAGATTTAACGGATTTAGCGGGGTTTTCGGGGGCGATTGGTTAAAAGCAGCAGGCATGGCGAGTTTCCATGCCTCGAAGCCCTACGTGCACGGAGAAACCTGTGGCCGTATTCGTCGAACATCATGAGTGTTTCGGCATGAAAAACACCATCGTAGCACCGGGGGTAACCAATCCGCCCGGGAGTGGTGGTGCTCACCAAAACACCGAGGGCCACTCCACTCGGGAGAGGTGAGAACCCGAGCGGGGGCGAGCTTGCTTGCCCCGCGCTCCGGCTAGCTGTCTGCGGGATCAGTCGCACTCGAAGACGATAAATAATTAATTTTCTAAGAAATGTACACGTGCGTGGTGCACGTGACAAATGACACGTGGCAAAAGTGGCACGTGGCACATGCTCTGAAATTTCAAGTAAAACGCCAATTAATAAGTATTTGATCCACCGTGAAATGTCGGCGAACTCTGGTGCGCACTTCGGCAGAAAAGAAAGACACTCCTCGGCGACGTCTCCTGATGCGTAATTTTCCAGAAACGCGTACAAAGATGCAGACTGCTCCATTTGATGGCGGGTACCGGCAAGTGCCGGCGCGACATCGGTATCGGCGCGCGGCGTGACGGCGCGGCCGAAAAGGGCGGGCGGCATCGCGAGGTTCGGCGGTTCGGTCGTAGAGGGATGACCGCGAAGCCGAGGTCGACGGAGGGCACGTGGCAGATTTCGAAGAAATCGGGTGGTTGCTAGGAGACATCGTAGGGGAGTGAAACATATAAAATAAGCGAAGGCATCGGGGCCCGCACTTCACTTTATATTTTGTCACTACGGGATTTACTTCGTATTTGTCATTACGGACTACTTTATATTTTGCCATTGCGCGTTTACTTCGTATTTGTCGTTGCGGACTTCATATTTTGACATTGTGCAAAGACTTTCGATGCTTGATCAAATATTTCATTACTTGATTGTAATACTAATACTTGATTTGATATCGTAAATCGTCAAGTTGCTTTGTCTATCACTCGCTATCAGACTAAATTATAATACGTTTATTATACGATAATCGAAATAAATTGTGCGTTTTCACCGTCATAAAAATTGAATTGTTCACAACATGAACTTTGATATTAGAACATGATGATATGAAAATGAATAATTAATTAATGTTATTATTTTTTATTTCTAAATCCTAGAAGGTATTTACTGAGTGAAAAATAAATCTAAATCTTGTTTCTTTTACAGATTTTACAGTAATTTTATTCCATTTCAGTCTACAAATTTTATCAGTGATAAATCACAAAATACTGATATAATTGCACACGGCTATTTTATAATACAACATATAACAACAAGTATAAATTACATCTGTATGACGGAAAATAGTATTGTATAATACAACATTGAATAACACTTCATAACAGGAATATGAAAAAGAATTCAGCTTTTTTGTTTAGGTGAAAATTAAAGAAAAATTTATAAATACTTTTAAACGTAACTGTGTTCCACTGTGTACCCCATTGTTTTTATTTTCAATGTCGAACACTTGACACTCGCTTCATTTGGCACGAGTACTTTTTTCGATATCAAGTAGGTATGTACCATGATCAACCATGCTAAAAATACTTGATATCGAAACAAAAGTATCGAGTATGTACTCATATTTGCTGGTAAATATCGATTTAACCCCAGCTACAAATAGGTGACCTGTTTGACGTGGCCTACTACGACTATCAAATATTTTTTTAACGTAATTGAAAATGTGCAGGTTAAGCAATCATTATAATTAATTTTAATAGTACGCAGGAATTCCAAATATTATTGTTTTAATGTTTTCCAAACATTAAACACATTGTATCTAAAATTATAGCTACCAAGTAAACAGTAAAATCAAAACATTTGTAATGAAGATTTAATTCATTTTAATATAATTATGACATATTTGAAAATAGTACGATATATGCAGGAAGAAAAATTATACTTGAAGTTTTAATATTTTAAGTTTTAATATTTTGTTAAACATCCTTTGAATTCGATTTAGTTAGTCATTTACTTAATCAGCTTTTAAGTTAGAAAATTGGTGTCTAGAATTTATTTGGGGTAAAATAGGTCCCGTAGCTCTACTAATAGGTATTTGGAAATTTAGGAGAGATTGGAGATTTACGAATTTGGAAATTTAGTAATTTAGATTCTTTGACTTTTAAAAAGTTGGATGTTTGCAATTAAGGAGTTGGAAATTTAGAATTTTGCGAATTGACATAGTTGAAAATTTGAGTATTTAATACTTCTTAAATTTGAAATTAAAAAGTTGAAAGTTTAGGTAGTTGGGAATATTTAAATCTGGAAGTTTGAAAATTTACAAACTGGTGTTTTGAAAATTTGGGAGATTTATAACTGATGGTTTGAAGATATATGTTTTGAAATTATGTTTAAAAACAGATATTTTGAAAGTTACAAATTTATAAGATTGCTATCTAATTTTATACGAGCTTAATTAATAGATATCATTTTTCCGATTGAATATACTGACGAAAATTCATAACAGCAGCATGCGTCTCTTTTACTTTTACCAATTAGTCCCGCATTTCTTACGCGTAATTCTTTGTGTGATTCTTACAATTGTAATGTCAATATTAAAATTCTGATAAAGCATTTTCAATTATTATTGTGCATTGCATTAGGCAATCGTTTCTGCAGTCAAAAGATTAAGAAAACAATTAAGATAATTGCAATTTGTTTTGTCTTTTACAATATTTTATAATTATTGCATTATAATATAATATTTAATATAATTACCGAATATAACTACTAAATCACATAAATTTATTATGATATCTGCATGAAGCTAATTATGCAACATTTTAATTAATTTAAATGTCCAAAATCAGTAGAAATATCATTATAAAGAAACATCTCACTTGTTAATTACCAGGACTTGTTTGAGCACTAGGACATTTATCATAAATGCATGTAATAATTATAAAAATGTTTGGCCGGTTATTTTTTACCCTGATCTACCTTACCTACACTGTTCTGAAAATGCTTTCAAGTTGCACCTTGCTCGTTTTTCTTCGTACCATCAAATTTAAAGACTTACGAGATCGTTGCGTTGTCCGGCTTGTTTCATCGAGCTCACTGTTACAGGTATACCTACGTCAGCGAAATAAAGACACGCTTCAAGGACCGTAGGTAACCCCGAACGGTGTGCAAGGCACTTGTCGTCATGTCGATGCTCGCGATATCACCGGTCGCCTGTCACTCCGCCTCGATTGATCGATTCTCGCTTCTCGTTTCGATCTCTCCTCCTTCTGTCCTCGAATCACTCCCTCGGCACATCTCTTTCTCTTACGATGGTCTATCTTTCGTGAAAGAAGGTCTTCATCGAGCTCGTTCCCTTTTTATCGTTGTTTCGCTTACACGCGTACGCTTCTTGCGCCCATCAATTCATTAATTTGATATACGAGAAGCGTTTTAACTTCGGACAGATGGATTTCGATTCAACAATATAATTATAACAGTGAGCACAGTGGGTAACATTGTGACACCTCAATGGTGTCGCAATGTTTTAATAATACTGTCGTGATATTATCCACGAAGATATGTCTATACATGTCCGGGTTATCAAGATTGTTGGAAGATGTATTGGTTAGACCGAATGAGCACGAATTCGATATGCTCGTGTTTGTTTTTGTTACATTCAACGAATTTGTTATTATCCGTTGTTATACGAACATTTTTAATTGGGCTCCATAATCCGATATTCATATTGGTTTAATCATTTATCAAATTTATTTGAATTAAATAAAGTTCAGTTTTCTTATACGATTTTACACATATTAATTTTAGTAATATAAAATACAATTTTAAACACATTAAACATATGTGTAATTTTTTAATTGTAAATAAGTTATGTGAATATAAATTATAAATAAGTATGCAAATTATAAACATTAATTATGTGAGATTTAACATTTGTTATTAAGCAATTATTATAAATGATGAACAGTGTTTTTTTTAGAAATAATGATGAATTACTATTTGTTTCGTACTATATTTCAATTACTAATCAAGTGCGGTTTGTGAATTATTAAATATTTCTGTTATATCATTCTACAAGATATACGATACAAATAATAAAAGACTGGATATGTCTGAAACGTTATTGAAACGAGGACAATTGACTTTAATTTTTTTCAAGACTCTATATAAATATTCTGTTGAATAAATGAAAAGAAGATTAAACTCCTTCCAATTTTACATAATTTAATTAAACAGAGCAGTGGGTCTTGACTTTTTTATAAATTTGTACCTCCTAAAATTGAACAACTCCCATATCAAAATTATGTCTTACAAGAAAAATTTAAAAGAAATTGCATACCTCATTACATTATTGTCACATATTTTCATTTTGTTTTTAATAACATAATTGTATTTAAAAAAAGGTAAATTATCAAATATATTTATTACTGAACAAAACGATCAAATTGTGCCATTAATTGATTAATGTAAAACTACTTTTTACGTTTGCCTAATTTTTCCATAATTTTATAGTCAACAGATTTGATTATGACTGAAGTTTTTTCTATATTTCTTTGTTAACATTAAAATATAAAGAAGAAATAGTATGGCATAAAAAATAAACACAATATAAAAGTGTAATACAAAAGAGCTGCTTTTCCTGAAATGTTTTAACTATTTCATTTGTTTTATGTCTTTACAAAATATTAATATTATGTGCAAACTTTGAAAATTGAAGTGTTTAACAATTTGTAAATTTTGTAGAGTTAGGAATTTGGCAATTTGGGAATTTAGGAATCTAGGAATTTGGCAATTTGGGTATTAGGGAAATTCGAAAATTAGAAATTTAGGAAATTGGAAAATGGGGAAATGAGGAAATTGGAAATCTGGAACTTTAAAAATTAAAAAGTTTAGAAATTTGGTGATTTGGAGATTTGGGATTTATTTAAAAAATTTGGAGTATTTGAGAATTCGTGGATTTGAAATGTTGAAAATTTGGGAGTATAGAAATGTGAGGATTTGGAAACTTAAATATTTGAAAACTGAACGATTTAAAGATCTGGAATTTCATTTTGGAAATTTCTACATCTGAAAGTTTGTAAACTTTAAATTATGCATATGTAGAATTATGCATATTTTCAGATCTTGGGATATTTGTGGATTTGAATATTTGGTATGTTGGCAAATTTTGTAGTTATCTCTTTAAAAGCCCGGAAATTTTTGATTCGTCATCTTAAGAGTTTGAGATTTGAGGATGTGGAAGCTTACAGCTTCGAAAATTTGTAAATTTATTAATTTGGAAATTTGAAAATTTGAGTTTCTAAAAATTTAAGAAATTTAAAACTTGTTAATTTAATAATTTAAAAATCTGCAACTCTAAGAAACAACCAATTTAGAAATTAGGAAATTTACAAATCCAAGAGTTCTCAAATTCCGGAAGTCACGAATTAAAAGCTGAGAAAATATATAATCTGTAGGTGACCTATCTATCAGTGGCCGGTTGCCCGTCGAAGCCCTCACGTGCTCTCGATCTCCATCATTGATGTACATTTTAAGATCTCCTTCGCTGTCACTAAGCCTAACTGGGATAATTCAGCAACTACTCCATCAACGTCTATGTACAAACGTAAATCAGAGATGACCGTTTATTTTTCTACG
Source organism: Megachile rotundata (assembly GCF_050947335.1). Taxonomy (NCBI): domain Eukaryota; kingdom Metazoa; phylum Arthropoda; class Insecta; order Hymenoptera; family Megachilidae; genus Megachile; species Megachile rotundata. The sequence goes on along the minus strand of NC_134991.1, from coordinate 3,945,777 downwards.
TTGACACGTATAATTTCTCAATTTGTCATCTTGTGGAACAATGTATGCACATAGTTTCACTAATGATATTCGCCGTTCATTTTGTTCACATACGTCGCATCCGTGTCGCAGTGTCGACGACACGAGTTAGCTTGCCTGTTGCTGCATAATAAAACGACGAAGGATCGGATCTGTTCTCGAAAACTTTTGAACCCCATGTACATGTAGTGGCGCGCGTAAAGGACGAGGAAAGGCGAGAATTTAATGCGAGGACGTTGCTCATTAGCCATCGAGCAATCAGATTGCAGGAGCCTGCCTTGGCAAGACTGGTGGCAGCCTGTTTCGTTCTTGGCCGGCTTGATTGGCCAATGTCGATATTCTTCGCGAGACAGAAACCTTCCCTAAGTATTTTATCGGATACCACGTTCACCGAGGCGGTGTTAAAATGATTTTATTATTTGGCGCCTTGAATATTGGCGCGTCATTATGCAACGGCCTCTTAAAACCCCTCATCTGTTGCACACTGATTACTTTCGTTCAAACTTGAAGTACTCGTTCTTGCACTTTATTGGCCTCTTAAAGGGGAATCCCAATCGATCAGCGTAAATTCGCATGAGGGTTTCGCTTTATTTCGTTCAAAAACTAGTTTATATTGAATAATAAAAGGAGAAAATAAAGGTACAATAGAATCTTGTTTTTCATAAGTGGGAGAAGGTACGTCATTATCGCGTAAGTTCCTAATATCACATTAGGAATTTTTATTAAAATTATAATATTTATAGGTGTAAACTATTAAGCAAATTGCAGTTAATATAGATTTCTATTTAAAGATTAGATCCTCTTTAATCAGAGTTCAAAAACAGTCAATAAATATGTTTTAACTGAAAAATACTAATTGCATAAATAGTATGTTTTAACTCATTTCCTCTATGTTATGAGATACTTTAAATATTTTTTATATGTAATCTTATATTTAGAAAATAGAGATTTTTATCCTATTTGTTATAATTAAAAAGAAATATTTATTAACCACTTCCTGGTTTTGAATGTAAGATCGTATGTGAAAAACACGAAGAGTTTTATATTATATACATACATATATGCACATATATGTATATGTATTGTATGTATATATATATGCGCAACTTTAATATACACATGTATTAATATAAGTATGTAATATCAACATTTACACTATCGAAGACATTACTTCTTACATTTAATTTTATTTCCATGTAATGACATCTAATCGGACTAAAGCTTGCACGGTTAGTATTATCCATAATTCTAAAAATTGTCTTTTCACATTACATAAATATTTTTTTTTAATTGAATGTTTAAGGTCACATGCACCTTCTTAGGTTATTAGTGACCAAATTCTGTCTAAATAGGTGTTAAATAATTTCAACCGACACGACTGTAGCTCCGTATCCGTAGTATTATGACAAATCAATTCATTTACTCATCGTTCAAATATTGTTAATATCACGAGAACGGGTGAAGTTAAGTGCATATGGACATCAAGAATTATTTTGACGCTTGTTGTCCCGCAGCTTTCCCATAAAGCCGTGACTCCCTTCGTCGTAATTTTACGCTTCTGTCGTGGTGTTAACTTGCCATAATACATACTTGATAATCTGAACGCGTTGTTGCACCTACGCATTACTAGTACGTAGATCGGAAGCGGTGTGCGCAGATGTACCGGCACGATCCCGATTACCATTTTCACAACGGAACGACGAAAAGCTGCGTTTACAACGCCGGCTTAACACCATTTTAGAATCAATGTATTGTACTCTGCGATTAAATTGAATATGATGATATTTTATGGGGCAGTAAATTCGAACTTACGTTACTTACTGAGATAAACAGGCTTTTATGCAACAATCGGATACTTATCTGGTAAGTGTTTGAATATCTGTCTCGTACTTCGTTATGAAATACTACTTGTGAATTTTAATACGGCGAAACGTCGATTATGCGAACTAATATGGAGATAAACACGTTCCAATAAGCGGTTTTTCGAATAATCGGTCTTGGGGACACAAATTTTAGAATATACGATAAAAGTACTCGAAGTAAAATAAGTGTGAAACACTGATGTTTATTATGTGAGAAGGAAGATAATAAACGAAATGTCATACGTTGACATTTGTCGTACGTATTGTTAAATGTCATATGTTGAATTGTTTTTCGAAGAAATTATTGCAACTAAAATGAAATTAACAATTACGTTCCATGCTTACGTTTTCATGATTTGAAAACAAATTGAGCTGAAAAGTATTACTGTTTCCACTTTTACAAACTAGAGACTTTGCAAACATTTACAAGTAGTGAGATGTTCAATCGACATAATTAACATGGTCCGTTGAAAATCCACGCTTCAAGAGAAACACGAATAACTGAATATGGTACAGGGTAAATGTTTGGAATTTTTAGCAAATGCATTATCGGACCATATTTTGTTAACGGAACATTGACCGGTCAAAGATATCTAAATCTGGAATCTGACTTACTAGTTCTCTTACTCGATACAGAGATTGCACCCCATTACTAATGTGAGGAGCTCAAACAACATATTCGACAGTTTTAAAAATGTGTAAAACTACGGAAAGGGATATAAGTAATGTGTTGCACAATGTGAAGAAGCGGATAGATAAGTGCTTGTATTGCAATGGAGAACGATTCGAACACTTGATGTAACGTAAGTACTGCGGAACACTTGACGAGTGACCGAAAATTCGGAGAACTTTTAGCTGCGATAACTTCTTAACGAATAAATTTAGGGCATAAGTATGTTAATACTTTTATGTAGAGCACAAATCAAGATTTTCTGAGTTTTCCAATTTTAGAGTCCTATCTAGACAGTAGATTGCAAAATTAATATACTCAAATAAAAAATATATGTTATAATGTATTATATTACAAATTTTAATTTTAACTAATGGAATAGAAGAAATATTTCCAGTTTCGCCCATACATGTTCGATAGGATTTCAGTTAGGCGATTGTGGAGAAGTTGCTAACCTGTGCGGTGTATTGTATAACAACTACTGACGCACTAGTTAGGTTGTATGTTTGGGATCACAGTCCTATTGAAAATAAAATGTTTTTCCAATACCTAATTTTACCTCACTATTTTGTAAATTTTCTATTAAAATATTTAAATATAAATGTTTATCCATTATTCTATCTATTATTACTAAATTGCCGCTTCCAGAAGCAGCAATACATCCCCAAACCATTACATATCCACCTCCGTGTTTCGTCGTCGGTGGCATATTTTTGAAATCCAATTCAGTATTAGCTTCTCGCCATACTTTTGTATTACCATCCGAATAAAAAGTATTAAATTCTGACTCGTCGGAAAATACTACGTTTTTCCAGAATTCGTTGCTAGCATTTATGTATTGTTCTGCAAGTCCTAACCCCTCTTTTTAGTTTACTTTGCTTAATAGTGGTTTCTTCCTCGCAACTCTACTATTATATCTGGCCCGATGTAGCACTTTTCGTACTGTTTTAGGGTGAATTTCTTTCAGCATATATTCTTTAAGGTGTGATGCATTTTCAGATGCAGTGGTATGTTTTTTTTCTTTAATAGTTCGGACGATTTTTGGCTTTTCTCTCGTAGTCAATTTCCGGGGTCTACCGATTCTTCTTTTATTCCGCAATATTCCTTCTTTTTTATTGTACTTATTTATAATACTTTGTATAGTCGATCGACTTCTTTTTAGTATTTCTAATATATTTCTATATGATTTACCTTCTTCATGTAACCGTATAACAATTTTTCTTTCTTTTAATGTTTCATTGTGTTTTCCTTTCATATTGCAAATATTAGCGCTAAAGTGTTTTTTGTCACGATTACTACTGACTATACTGATTACATCATCGAATGTAATATGTAGTTAGGTCCTGATGCCATTGCAACTGTTCAAATTACTACATGATGTTATTGTCTCCGGTTTTGGGGCATTTGTCGCTGTCATGTTTAATGTGCAGCTATGTATCATTAAATGTACTTAATAATATAGATAATATTTTTCTTTTTATTTCTATATTTCAAGTGTACGAATACTTTTGTCCTCCACTGTATTTAAGAAGAAATTTGGTGGATTTAATAGTTTCGTCACTCACTGTAATTCAGCTCCACTGTATTATTGTTATATATTTTTTATACTTTGACAAGTATAAGTAATGTTATTAAAGTTATTTCTAAAGATATTAAAATTTAACTTTATATTCATCTATAACATTTTACTCAAAACTTCCGTTCAAAAGCTTTCTATAATAGAATTTTCTGTTCCTTCCTACATAATATTTAATAATTGTATCGAACATGGGATCCTGTGTGCAAGAATCACGTTATTTTGCCACTTGATCTTTAATACATTTGTCCAGAATAACAAATCAGACTTATAGCGTATTTTTGTGATCATTTTGCATATCAATAAATCAAAATAGTATATGTGAACAACAATGATAAGTATTCAAATATGCAAGTTAGCAATCGCGCCAACACTGTGCGATTAATTTCAAATAATAATTACTCTAAACAATTACAAAATAGTTCCGTCGATTTATTTTATTACCAAATAACTTTGTCTGTAATGTGTACTAAACATCTAAACGCATTTTGTCCACAAAATATTTATGCAATGACTACCTCACGACCAGGTTAATGTAACACCATGAATGATCGTTTCGCTTTAAATATGGCGCACAAAACTTTTAGCACGATGCTTTTAGATTTAGATCAAACCACCGAGACGAAGAGGACACGGCCTTCCGTTTTGCACCGTATGGCCGGCCGGTTTCCCTAAGACTGAAGACGACATTATTTGCATCGGTAGTTCGCGCCAACGCATGTAACGAAACTTAAACGAATCCCATATGAAACGGTCTAACGATATTAAGCCTGTCTGTCAACGGACTGTCGAGATACGATCGCGGCTGAGGGTCGTAAACAGCCGGGGCACACCTTTGTAACTTGGCCAACATCGAATGAGTCTCGTCGATTTGTTTTACGAGCCATTTTGCCATGCTTCGCGCCCTCATGGTTCTCTCGTCATCTCGTAATCGCCGTCATCATCATTATCGTCGTGATCTCCTGTTCAAGTCTGGTCTCTCCTTCCTCGTGACGACGAAGAGATTGCGACCTCTTCAGAGGCTGGCAACATCTTAGTTGGAATCTTTCTCGGCGCCGTGCTCTCGATTTACATACATGCACAGTGTACACCATGGAAATTCCTGGTTTGCAAACAGATATTCCTGTCATGGAAAATAAATGACTGCTTTTTTTCGTGATAAGTTCAATGCGCGAGTAGATACCCAGCTACTGTTCTCAGCCTTTTGTCAGTCAATTCAAAGATCAATAGGAAAGTTCTTAGCCTTCGGATAAGGAGCAAGGATGTTTGGATAACCACAGAATCGCTGGTGTAACTAGGGAAGGAACTGAGGTGGACTGGATCCAAATAACTGGAGTGATCCAGTTCAAATAGTATACTTCTATCTCATCTTAGCATTTTTTAAGTTCTGGATATTACTAGACCTCGATTAGAAATATCTAATGGACAATGTTTTTGGATTTCTAAATCTCGAAATTATCGAAATCGCAAATTTCTAAATTTTTAATAGCCAATATTTTCAGTGATTGAATTTGCCAAGTTCTTAAATTTGCAATGATCCAAATTGTCAAACTTTTTCATTTCTACTGCTCCAATTTGCCAACTTTCTAAAACTAATTATTCAAATTGCCAAGTTCTCTATTCCATGTTTCAAATGACCAGCTTTTCAAATTTGGCAATGGTCTAAATTGTCAAATTCTCGAATTTCCTATGGTTCAAATTCCCAAGTTTCCACATTTAATTTATAATAATTTAAATTGCGATGTTTTCATATTTTCTGTGGTCTAAACTTCTAATGATTTAAATTGCCAAGTTCCTAAATTTCCGATGGCCCAAGTTGCTAAGTTTTTAAATTTTCTACGGTTCAAATTGCAATGGTTCCAAATTTTCTATAGTTCATTTCCAATGACCCAGTTTACCAAGTTTTCAACTTTCCTTATATGTACTGAATGGTTCAAACTGCCAACTACTCTAATTTTCACTTTCCAATTTTTCAAATTATAGAATTTCCAACTTTAACTCCACAACATTTAAATAGTTAAATAATTAAATTCGTATATTTCACGTTATCCCAAAGCCACATGCTTTAGAATTCATTTTGTTTATTTTAGTACGAGTACCATATCTTTTTTCCCCTATTATTTACGCATATTTAATTATATTTTAATCACACTTACAAATTTCTTTATGGATGAATAATGAAAATGGACGGTAGAGTAAGTTCTCAAATACATTCGTTTAAGACTGAAAATTTTGTCATGGCATGATTTGGACGATTTTTTTTCTGCGAAACAAACAGTTAAATCATTTAGTTTACCATAATGCATAGTAAAATAAACAAAATGTTGGTAAATGACAAAATGAAGAAACTGAAGTTTTACTGCCTGTTTCATTTTGTCTTTTATAATTCTCGCAGTCTAAAATAGTAAGAAAAAAGAATTATTTTTCAATAAATTCTAATATGGACTATAACAATACATGTATCTGAAATGCATACAAAATTTTTAATTAATCACTACATTTATCTCACTGAAGTTTTTTATACTGTTTTGACTAAATCAGTTTCGACAAGTTCGAAACCATCGTGAAACAAAATTCTTTTCTACGGAAAATCGATATGACGCACAGTTCTCTTCGTCATCATTATTTATTTTCCTTCAATCTCTATAAAAGAAGTAACAAGATTGGTTCGGATTTAGTTTACAAAGGATTTTTGTACGAAGAAACTCTGCGAGGTTATTTTCTTGCTTGCGTTAAATTCAAGAAGTAAATGTCTGCTTTACCAGAATTGAAACTGATTCTGTTTAATTCAATTACATACGTCCCATTCAACTGAGAGTCAAACAAATTTCTTTGACAATTGCATTAAAATTTGCAGTGTCACGATTTATAAAACATACGATTACGTTTGAAATACTGTCAAGTCACTTCGTGTAATTTAAAGAGTAGATAAAATAAACAATGATTTGTGCTATTGAGATTAAATGTTGCGTTTTATTACAGACTATTATATCTACTAAATACCGGATGAAAATTACAGATTTACAAATATGTACAGAATTTGTAGAAATGTATCAGTTATCACAGTTACCATTTAACAAAATTGTTGTCACTAACTACTATTTCGTAATTGAATATGTATGTGAATAAAACAGTCTAAATAAACGTCATAATGTCGGAAACCGTTGTGTTTGAAACATTTTTTCGAAGAATATCATTATTGCCACGATTATGTTCCCTAACTTATTCAAACTATTCGTTACCTTTAAAACTGACATATACATAGAATACCTATGTACTTTAACAATAAATGTTTTATAATACAAATTTAATAAAATTAACAGTTATGTATAACGCAAATATACCTAATTGTTTTTTATTTATGCTTAAAAATGATGTTGACTGGTAGTGTAATATCGTCCGATATGATCCGGTTTAGTATAGTGTGGGGCGTCAGCGGGTGCGCGCGCGTAACCTTTATGATAAAAATCTGAGGAATTGTAGGAGGCAATATCGCATATTGTATATATATGTATATATATATATATATATATATATACCAATGGTTTTGTAACAAAATTCTCTACACTTTTTGTCATTATACAAATTTGAATAAATTGTAAAATAAGGTTATGAAAAATTTTGTTGTTATAAACAAATTGTATTTTGCACAATTCGTTAACATGCTGTTATTATACGCAAGAAACCATACAACTTTCCTATTAGAAGTTTTAATGTATCTCGTATGGTTTTCGAGATAGCCAAAAGGAGTTGAAACTTTAATGGCTCGTTTCACCCCTTAAACCTGCGTCTCAGCCGATACAAAAATACGTGTCCCTTATTTTTGTCTGCTTAAGAAACCTACGAAGTTTCATCAAAATCGGAGGGGGACACTTGTGTGCCTTTCCTTGTAAGACCAGGAGTACTGTCCAGAGTACGACAGAAAACTAGCGGGACGGGAACGGGGCTAGAGGAACGAAAAGAGCATCGCAGTGGTTAGATTGTAACGTTGCCGCCTTTTGTCACACGCATTTTCGGCAATAACGCGCTATTTGTCGAGGCGCACACATACACTAATCGGTCGCATGACGCGGAGAGTGGGTCAGATATATGTACACTACCGCTCATAAGTATGTGGACACTTCTTCAATTCTTTTAAATGCCCGAAAAAAGTTGTGATATGTTTGAATTATTTGTTTATCGTGTATGTATTCCACTTCCTCCAGTGTTAGACAACATATTGTAATAATAATTTGTTAAATATTTTACCGATAGTGATGAAATATGTTTAAATTTTCCTTTCGTTAACATATCCACCGCGTAATGTAATGTTCGCATTTTCGTGTCGTGGCATCCTGGCTATACAGGGTTTGTCCAATAAGTATCCGGACTGATTTTTTTCTGCTAGTTTGGTAGGTCAGGGAGCAATCTCTATTAGCTAGATCGATGCAGGAGGTTGTTATGTATAATAGAAATCAAGGTTCATTTGTATTCCACCATTTGTTTTGTTTATATCGTGCTTGAAGTGGAAGCGTATTTAACGTTCGCGTCGAGATTCAAGATGCAACGAACCGTCGAGTAGCGTTGTGCCATTAAATTTTGCGTTAAGCTAAATAAATCTGCTACGGAGACATTTGATATGATTCGTCAAGCTTACAAGGACCATTTCATATCTAGAACGCGTGTTTTTGAGTGGCACAAAAAATTTAAAGATGGCCGGGAAGACGTCGAAGACGAGCAACGCGTTGGACGACCGACGTCGTCCTGATCCGATACGAATGTCAACAAAGTGCGGGAAATTTGGAATTACGATCGCCGTTTAAGCAGTCGTTTAATTGCACAGGAATTAAATTTAGCCAAATCCACTGTTCATTCAATCGTAACCGACGATTTGCAAATGCACCATCACGACAACGTGCCGAGTCACACTTCGTTAATTGTGAGACAGACACTGACGAAGCATAACGTGACAACACTACCCCAACCACCCTACAGTCCAGATATGGCACCCTCTGACTTTTTTCTGTTCCCTCGCATTAAAAGAAGCCTTAAAGGACATCGTTTCGGGACGATTGAGGCGGTTCAAACGGCTTCAACGGAGTGCCTGAACAGTCTTACGCTTGCCGACTTCCAGGAAGCGTATAAACAATGGAAAACCCGCTGGCAACGGTGTATTGATGCAGGAGGGGCACAATTTTGAAGATTATTAACTCAATGTACGTATATCTTCAACGCACTTCATTTTAAGACATCAATCCGGATACTTATTGGACAAACCCTGTATAATCATGTTTACAAATGTTTACGTTAGTCTTGAGAAGGCAACAGACCTCACTTAAGCGATGCAATCATTGCAAACTGCCAGAGAAAAGACTCACAAGCTCTACGCGCGCAACGCAAAATAACACATATATTTATTTCAGAAAGTTGAATAAATAAATTGATAATTTCGTAATATTATAATACATTACATTCATATTAATACTAGAATTTATGAACGATTTTGGTTAGCAATAAAAACATATAATATGTATCCGAAATTCAAGAAAATGTAAGTGACCACATACTTATGAGCGGTAGTGTATGTAGAACAAACGAGACAGAACGAGCGATACGTTGAGCGGCATTCCATTGTCGTAGTGTCCAAAAGTTTTATGCATCGCGTAAGAAGAAAAAGATAGAGTTTTTTAACATATAGTAGCAATATCTATTTATATACCTATGTAAAACCACACCATTACGGATGAACGGTGGGAGCTACGCGTGAGTCAAAAAGTGGGGATTAGGTGGTCCTAGCGGCCTACCCTCTTTGTGCCGTTCCCGTCCCGCTAGTTTTCTCTCATACTCTGGACAGTACAACCAGAAGCATCTGCTTTGCAATCGTGAAGGTAGGCATGGCGTGCGTCGCAGTGGCGCCTGATAACATCTGTAAAACGAAAACCGGTACACCCGGTACAAGTTCTTGCAATTTCTCCGGTAAGAGAAAATGTGCTTAACATATCGTATCGAAATGACGGTCTTTAAGGCATTCTCCGAAAAATTATATCACCTATAACAGCAGACTTTCGGTTATAAAAGTAATGTTTACTTTTAAAAGCGCGCTTTAAAATGTTCCCATATGAAATCGCTGATTGCAATCCGTTAGTATCCCTTCGATTGCATTGTATAGAAATAAATATGAGAAATTCTGGTAATTTAACTCGGTCAAAGTAACATATTATTACGATTAAACACTGGAATATGCTTCTTTTTTAACTCTTATTTTTACTCTTTTAACGATAATTTTAATCGAATTGTTAATTATTTACTCAACGCCTTTTACATTTACTTAACCTAATTTGAATAATGCTGTTATATTACATGTACAACTTGTAATTATATACGTGGATAATTAAGGAAACATCAATTACACTTTCAGTTACTTGTTGAATGGGAGTTTACAACAGAAATATGTTTAAGGCAGTTTAATTTGGGGATAAATTCTCTTTCCCCTTGCTATAAACAAACAGATGCATATAAAACTGTGTGTTCTTCTTTCGAAAGTTAATAATAATTGATCATGGTATATACAAAAACGAAAATTGTGCAAATAGAAGTCACTGTAAAAAATAAACGTACTTTTTGAAATCACTGTCAACATCGATAATATTTTTATTATTATTGTTACTATCATTTTTCGTATTAATATTGAAAGTGTTAATACTATAAATATATTTTATTTGGACACTCTGTATGTAAATATATATCATATTCTAATTAAAACATCATTAAGGAAAACCAAAAACTAGCAAGTTATAATAAAAACGAAAGATAGAAAAATAAATAATAGTATTTGTGTTTAATATTCGAATAATCAAATTCAGATTATATACATAGTTTCATTCAAGTATTCTATAAATGTACATAAATAAAGAGCAATCCAAAAGCACAAGCTGTTTATATTAAATTTTGTGCTATATATAATAAAACTTTATGTTATTAAAATGATTGAAATTATTGAGAATTATAATATTTAACTTTCCTAAAAGCAATAATTTTTTGAACAATTTTTCAAATTTATAACTTTTAGAATAATTTTTTAGATTTTTAGTTTTTAAGTAAATTTTTTAGATTTTTAATTTTTTGCTTAAAAATGTGAAATGAAGTACATGCAGGTGGTTTCTTGCATGACACCTGAAAGCTCGAGAATTGTAGGGTTAAGATTTAGGAGTCGGCGACAATAACGATTACGTGTTTATTGCACATTTATTGGCAGTAATGTTTGTTACAATAATAGTAACGTATCTTTATAGCGACGTCAGGTAATGGAATTAGGTTCGTGTCGGTTTCCAGACTCGTTCAATCATCTCAGCGCTCTTTCGTATTCTGCATCTTGTCTCTTTTGCACGTGAAACGGTTCTTTGCTTTCGCTAACCCCTACGTGTTACCAAGTAATAACTGCAACGACGACGCGACACCTCTTTATTACCACACTGCGGTAATAGCTTCGGGGTCCCCTTCGTTTCTCATTTCCAAGTCATTTTAATAAGTTTAACATAATCACCCGCGATACTAATTACGTGAGTTAGCAACCGGCCTTGTACTCCTGCTTCTTCCTACCTTTCAAGTATAACATGTGAATTCTTCTTTCTCTTCCTTTTTCAGCTTTTTACATAATCACACGTCGTCGCAAAAATAATAATTAATTGGTAATAATATAGTAGCTTTAATATTTAATCAGTGATTATCAATAAACTTTTAAGTGATTTTAATATCTGTGGTAGAAATCACGAAGCTTTAAAAAATGTGATTTTAATTTTGCTAATTGTTTTCGTAATTTTTAAAAATATTCCATTACGTATCACATTTCAACAATTTTTATTTTCAAGAGTATTTTTAATACATACTATTTTAATTACTGTCAGAGGTTTCAAAAAAAGAAATAATTTGAAAGTAATAATGTAAATGTAAAACCACGCTGTTAAAATTAAATCTAATTTGTTTCAAAAACATTGAAAATTTCAGTTTCAATTGAACAATTGCTAGAAAAATGTGTGTACAAGTTTACATCATCTCAAAGAAAAAGTGCCAGTTGTTTACAAATTAAATAATCAGTTTCCTGAATATTTTATTAGTTTCTAAAATGGCACCTTTTTATATAATTTTTATTATTTAATAATGATTGGTACGTCTTCATTTAGTTCTTGTCTTACTGAATATTTAAACTTATTTAGTCCGGTTAAATTAAATTTATTAAATTAAATTACAAAATGAATATTTCATAAAGTTCATAGGAACTGTGAACAGAAGCTTCATGATAATATTTCTCACATGGAGCAGCCTGTAAATCTATTTCTGCAGGTCATAACTCTAAAGATAATATCCCTTCCGCGTAACCATTTATTACCAGTTAAGGGTTTAAAAAGTTGAGTCCTAGTTACGGAAATTTCAAAATTTCATCCGTCCACGTTAATTTATTCGACACGTAGTTGAGCAGTCCTTTCAGAGCTAACTACTTCTGAGCGGATCAATGTTTGCGAGCATGTCGGACGATTTGTAACAATTACGAGCTGATCTCTGATAGCAGATAGTAGCCTGTGGTATGGCAATAACCCTATGTCATTCTGAGCCTCGGACACCAGCTTGTAGAGCAGCATGTCGTAGGAGAGTACCACGGAAATGTTTGGTGTCCGATAATGGTGTTAGCGTGTAACCGTGCCGTACTATCATTATCTGCTCTGTTAAAATCGCATATAAGGTAAAAGGGGATAACAGTGGCTACTTAAACAATCATTGTAATAAAACTGAAGTATATCAGATATTTAGGAAGGAACCGTTTACATCATTAAACTGTTGAAATCGCTGTTTGAAATTGAGTGGTACAACTAAAACAATTTTAGATTTACTTTTATCGAAAATTATTTTTCTATTTTTGTCGGGTAAATCGAAATACTTGTAATAGAATATTAATTATACACAATAATTAACAAGACAACTTGCAAATTTTAAACGACTTCTCTTCTGAAATATGTTGAATTATATCAGTGCTAATGGCCGATTTCACATCTAAAATCTAATACGATTCAATGATGGGTATAAAAATATTATAAAATAGCATCCGTATGGTGTCATCAATTTGAAGTTTACGGATTTTGAAAAGTGATTACACAAGTCTTCTACATATATATAATTGTAATACAACATAACTGATTAGAGAAACTGTATTAATAACACAAATCATTGATAATCAGCTACTTTGAACTACAAATATCAATGAAAAGTTTATGTAATCATTTCAAAGGAACCATAACTTTTAAACTGTCATAGTATACAGAATGGTAAATAAATGAAAGTTCAAAATAAGTCTATAAAAGTGATGAGAATCATAATACACAGTTCAGTTCCAAATTCGATTACTTGCCCTTGCATAAAATTAAATTGCATAAAAAGTATAAAAATGACTAATAATTATTTATGGTATGTACGCAAACTATGTCAATGGAATACAAAGTCAAGCAATACTTGCACTAATTTATATCTTTCAGAAATGTAGCCAAGAAATGTAAAACGAACACCAGCAGTTGCACATCTTAGACATTTCATTCTATAATAATGACTGGCATAGTTACTGATCACCATTACCACTGACCACCATTATTCTACTTTTGTGTTTTCTCTTGTTCAATCCAAATAAATCGCTCGTTGGGACCTTCCAACCCTAAAACGATATTTCCTATTTACTTAAGTCAAAGATTTTTGATGTATGCTCGCCATGGTCACAGATATCGTCGATGACTATTTACAAAAAATGTCCTGGAAACGTTTTCTCCTCCGTCATGTCCTTCATTACTATTTAAAGCGTGGTCGTAAAACTTCTTTCTTTTGGCTAGAGAAAATATAGCATTGTTCAGCCCGTTATCCTTGCGTCGAAATGTTGCCGAAAGAAACCGAGGAATCGCAAAAATGTTCATTGTTTGTCGAGTGTTAAGCTACATTTTCACATGACATTAATGGGTTTCGCTGTCATGACATCCTGACATTCTTTCGCGACCGTTTTCACGTAACTTAATACCGCGCAATTTTTACAATTGTTTTTATGTGGCATTTGGTAAATGTACCATATTATTTTGTGGTTAACTTTTCTTTACAGGCACAATAAATTATGTAGTAGCTCTTATATTATTTTTTATTAGTCGAAAAAGAAAAGAGAATCGATGTTAAATCATGTAATATCATCTGATGTTTTGTATGCAATTGGATATTACTCAGTCAAATTTAAATTCGTCTTGGCTTTTATATATTTCCTAAATCATTACATTCTCCGTAAGTGTCAAGAACTTAAGTTATCAATTTAAAAACTAATTTTATGAAACGTACGTTGCATCATAAGAAGTCTCACAGGATAATACGGCGATAAACGTAGTATTCTGCACATACCTCATGATTTCCTAGATTTTTACTGAATATAATCATTTGAACCAATAATATGCTACTGTAAGACACAAGAAGCATATTAATATCGGCAATCTAAGTACCAATCGATTCCACAAACTTAAAGCCATTGACCATTGTCAAATCGACCTAAAAATATAAACGAAAATGAACGTTCAAGCCGTTGTGGGAAAAACAAGAGGGTGGAGAAGCAGAACAATCACAGGAACGAAGTAAGAAGAGAAAGGAGCGCAGAAAATGAGAGAAAGAAACGTTTACGAAGTTGTTTCGCGCATTTGACCATCGTGTTTTCTGTCGATTGGAATGTACGATAGGCAGCCAAAACTGGTCGCACGCTTCGGCGACAAGCACTTGGTTCGGCGGTCGTCCTTCGCAATCCTTCCAATCATTTGCCTTTAATTCTTTTCGAAGAAAACGAGGAAGATTCTTTTTCGGCGTGGGCTTGCACGCGTACGGCCGCGGTCCTCGCCGATATACGGGTGGTTTTTCATCGCGACGACAACTTTATCGGTAACAGCTCGAACGTATTTCGATTTGATACTCGGCATGCGATAATAACAGGATATTACGGTTCCAAATAGATATCCACGAAACTCTACTCGTCCCATCCTTTCTCGTTTACTTCGCCGACTACGCGGTTCCATCTTCGTTTCCTCTCGTCCATTTTGGGCAACGATGAATACTCCTTTGGGAGTGTGCCGACGCTGAAACACGAAACGTATGCAAACCTGAAATAATATGACACTCAAGGCCCTTCGTTCCGAGTTTCGTCCCCATCCACTTTTTCCATACTCCCTCTCTTGCGCTGCTTGCATCCTTTCCTTCTTTTTTTTTTCTCTCCTTCTTCTTATACATCAGCTTCTCGTGGTATCAAGCATAGCCTCACCCTCGTCATATTCATCTGCGGCCCCACCTCTTGTCCGGGAGATCCTCGTACAACTTGAAACTTAAGACAATGTAATGAGCTGGTCGCTTGCCGAAAAGGTCCTGTGATCCGTTGGGTCAGACCTGGGCAATTCGCGGGCGCCCTTTAGCGAGCAGAATTTGTGGCCTGTGACGTCAGAAGCTATTAAGAGAAGCAGGAAGGCTGCTCATTTTCCTTCCTAATTTTTTATATTTAAGTACCCCGAATTTGGGTGACGCGTGAACTTTATAGTGGATCGAGTTCCTCGTGTATTTACTGTGCACAGTTGGGAAGATGTTACTTGGGAGGAATGCGGATTTAATTGGTTTTGGTGGAATAGGAATACTATTTAAGATAATAGGATTGGTGCCCTAGGTTTCTTTGAAATTTTTGTAACGTACTTTTAATAATTTTTCGTACATTATAAAGTCACCTGAATTCTTCAAAATATTGAAGGAAAAAAGTAACAGAAAACATTAAACATAACAAAATGTTTATACAGTTCTAAAAGCTTTTGAAACAGGAATTTTATTACAAGTTGTCAGTGAAAATTTATATTTTAAAAATCTCATTGTAATTGATTAAATGAATTTGTTACAAATAAAATATTTTTATTCTATAAAATATTATTATTTAATATATAGGACAGTAATAATTAATAATTGTGCTGTGTCATGAATATTGTTTAATTACTGTGTCATATAAGCGTTTTCAGATTTTAATTAATTTAAAACTTCATACATTTTTTCACAAATGTAGATTTTTATTATTTTATCTGGCAGCAGAAATTTTTCATTTTAGTATGAACTAAAACTAAATTTATCTTAGATGTTTCCTTTATCATTTGACCACTTGGACATTTATATCGCTTTATTTTTCATGAACTTTCGATAGTTTACCGGTACTGTAAATCGAGCTTATTGTATTTAAATATGGAAACAGTTGTAATTTCATGAGATTCTTCCAAAATTGAGAATCACCGTATTAACATAGTTAGCAACGTGGGTTGCGTGTGAAAAAATATTTACATCACATAAGTGAATGTCCGCAAGATATTTCTGATATTCTTCGCTGATAATTAATATACTTGGCCGTCGTTTGAGATAAAAGGTCCGCAGGTATGGCTGCTTATAACGAGCATAGAGAAAAAGACGTTGGCGGTGTCTAGTTGATCGGACAAAGCTGACGTTCGTTGACGAGCTGTGAAATTTAATTTAGATCCCTTGGAAGGCTCCCATGGCTGCCAACCGATAGAACATGGGTCGTCTTGGCGATACATGCGTGTACGTACACGTGGCACATAGTTTCATATCATACGAGTCGCGTGTTTCATATGGGGTTTGCTCATTCGAAGGGATGACAGGGCGGACCCCACATTCGTATCCTGATTCTTCGTCGGCTCTTCTTACAGCACTTCCGAAATTATAAATTAAATTTCGGCTTTATACGTCTGTGAGATTCGCTTTCACCCGGTCCTTATTGTTTTCTTCCTTTTTCTTCTTTTTGTTTCGTTATCTTCCTTTTTCGGTGGCGGAACAAGATAAAGCGTTTCTGGGACACTTGATGGATCGGCAAGTCAGCTTGGAGACAATGAACCTTCCGCTCGAAATTGTTGTGGTATACAGGGTGTTCATACGGTTGAGCAAATATTTTGCTCGTAAAATTTGGGATTTAAATTAATTTGTATGTAATTGCAAATTCAATTACAATTTATATTCAGCTTACACTGGCGATTATCTGTAAGTATTATTTTAGTATATTTCGAATTGATCGTTCACAAAAAATTTACGATAATTTGTAGATTCAAAATATAATTAAAATTATAACATTATAGTCCACGTTCAGGTTATACAAAGTTGTATGTAGTAAGTAATAATTAACAGTAAAAGTGAAGCAGATAGATGCTTTACTGTTAAAAATTTTATAAGTAACATACTATTTGTAAAAAATTAAGATAAGCTATAATTTTTCGAATGTTATACATTTATAGTGATTCCAATCAGGGTTTTCTAACAACTTTACAATTCCTAAATTCTTTAATTTCCTGATTTCCCTGTTTCCTAAAAGTGAGAAACTTCCTAATTTTCAAGTTTCTGTATAGTTTAACAGCAAAAAACTGGGACACATAGCAATACATATTTCCGTGTATCATAAAAACATTAACAACTGTATTTTATTAATAATTCGTCCAGTTACCAAATCGGTGTACAATTATGTGTAAACTATCTGTGAGAGATCGGATAGCGGTACCACGATGGAGTCAAAGGAGGCTCAAAGTAGCTCCAGCTTTCGATAACAGACGAGAAAGCTGACGGCACGCCACAAAATGTAAGTTCGATGAATCGAATGCGTGAGAAACCGAACGAGTACCCGTCATCGAGAGATGATTAATAGAGGGCGGCGCGATAGCGTTGGCTGCCCTTAAAAAACAAGATTCCTTCATTCTTGCTTTTCTACTGCCTCGTGGACATACACGGTGTCGCATAAGCACCTGACATCTCGAACCTCCCCTAGAATCGTCGGATCGCGAGGCATCGATCATCAAAAGTATGTTAGGCATCATCCATCGAAGTCCATTCTCCGATCAATGTTGCCTGAAGAAACTTTTATTCTTGGAAATTGCTTGTGTGGCGCATGTTCTGTTTAAAAATAATTATTGCAAGACGTAGTATGTATCACTACCATGATTTCGGTTTAATTTACATCGACATAATTTAAATCAACGCGTATAAAGTACATTTTTGTTATAATCTCACATTTATTTTATATTTATTTCCAATAAATTTATAGTTTGATATCAATTAAATTCAAATTTTTATAGATTTATACTTCGATTTAAATTCAGTTTTAATAAAGTTCAATTTTAATTTCAGTAATTTATACTTTGAATTAAATTCAATACATATTTCGTTGCGGTAAATATTTATTAATTCATATCATTATATGTATATTTAGTAATAATTAGAATAAGAATGTTAAGGTGTATTTGTACTCTTATCAATATTCAGTATAAAATTTCACAATTTTCAAATCCTCAGGTTCCAAAATTTTACAATTGAATAAATTTACAAATTTGCCAATGTACTAGTTTGCAAACTTACGAATTTATTATAATGTATAAGCTATAAAATTTCTGAACTTTCTAGTTCTCAAATTCGCAAAGTTCTAAATTTTCAAATTTGTAAATTACGAAATTCTATAGTTTCTAAGGGTTAAAATACTCAAATCCTCAAGTTTTCAAATCTATAAATTCTAAAGTTCCAAAAGTAAAAATTTTTAATTTTCCAAATTGTTAATTTTCAGAATTTCCAAATTTTCAAGTCTCTTAATTTCTAAATTTTCCTTCCTTCAAATTCCCAAATCCCTCTTGAAAGTATTCCAATTTCCTCAAATTTTGTAAATTGTCAAATCCTACAATTTTCAAATCCCCAAATTCCTAAATTTTGTAATTTTCATATTCCCTAATTCTTAAGTTTTTTAATGTCCAAATTCCGAATTCACAATGTTTAAAATCACTAAATTTCAAGTTTGCCATATTCATAAATCTCGAAATTTTTCTAATCCCAATTTAAAAATTTGCAATTGAAATACAATTGAAGAATATGATAAATCACATCAGAAATATGTAAAAATATATTTCCTATAACAATAACTTATTCACGAAAACAAATATCTTTTTCCTTAAACATTTTCTCGCGGCATTAAAAACAACACAAAAATATTACATAACTCACCCGTTACATTGTTTTCGGGATTAACTTTTGAACACAACGTAGAGTTTTGAAGGTGAACGTCCTCATTTTTTTTCGCCACAAAATTCCGTGGCATTTGTCCAGAAGATCTTGACCTCTCTCAATTCGACCCGACCAAAGTTGAGTCAATCTGTCAGCGGTCATGTCCTCGTGGACGTATATTGATCTGAATCGATGATATCAGCCATCTCGGAAAAAAAATTATAAGCCTCTGAAGCCTGAATGACTCAAGACAATGGTACCCATCACCTGCTCCTTCCAAGTGCACGCCTTCATAGTCATCAGATCGTATCTCTGGTATCAGCTTCGATGGCTTTTCTTAATTGGTCGGTGTTGACTTAATGTGTTTCAACATGCCGCTCCATCAGTTAACTTTGTGTCGCTTCTTTTTTTTCCCCCTGCAGAGATATTTAGCCATTAAAACAATCGCGCCGACATAATTAATCATTCTTAATTTCTTCCGTTAATTCGATATACTTTGATAACAGTTTATAGATACACCTTATAATAAGGTGTAGTATTATTAATAGAGATTACAGTGTTGAAATGTATAATTATTAGTTATAGCTAGGAATATTGATACTACAATATTATATAATAAATATAGAAATATTTTATTTCATCTGTTATTGATAATAGAATATTTTCTAAAAATAATAGAAATAATAAATAGTTTTATTGAATATTATTTTACCGATTTCCATGAATATGGTATACTTACACATACTGTGGTCAATGTCTTGATTAATTTTACAGTGAATTGCCAAATTATTATATTCGAGAAGTTTCTTTTTAAAAATATGCGACAGGCGCCACTTTAATTAGATTAACAAGGTCATATACTTGATGTTCTAGAATAAAAGACTGTTGTGGATTTAAATGTATGTTAAATATTTTATGTTTTGAGTCCTTGATAGCGATTGAATTAATATATTTGTATGATATAGTGTCCCATCTATGTTTTAGTATTCAATTTTGACATTTAATTACATATATTATTATTAAAAAATAATACATTATAAAAATATATTAAATTGTAAAAATAATGTATTCTTATTCTAATATATTTTAATAAAAAATATATTATACGAAATATGTATTATATACTTCTTTTTTATTTCCTATCATAAATAAAAGTTCGTGGACCTAAACTCTGCGGATTTTTGTGAATAAGTGATCTTTCGTACATGTCCTATTTAACAATCATAATTACCATTTAGAAGTCTTTTTACACTTTCAAGTTTGATGGAGCACAATACACGTTTATATCACTCGTCAGAAAATAACATTACCATAACAGTACAGGAATGTAACAAATACGTAAACCTGATTTT
Source organism: Megachile rotundata (assembly GCF_050947335.1). Taxonomy (NCBI): domain Eukaryota; kingdom Metazoa; phylum Arthropoda; class Insecta; order Hymenoptera; family Megachilidae; genus Megachile; species Megachile rotundata. Next base: position 3,925,251 of record NC_134991.1, on the reverse strand, counting down.
CCTGAAAACTGAATCGAAAGACAAAAAATTTTATTGTGTAGTGTTTTCTTATTTTTCCATAAAGATTACGTGGTGTCCGTTTTTACATGTTATTCAGCAGGACCCTTATGTCCCAGTGAGACATACGTGGGTCCCCCAAGGGGACCAGCCAGGGGCTGATCCGCTCCGCGGGACCTCTGTTATACGCCATCGTAAAACTCATGAAATTGTGCCACAAGTATTGGTTGATGCCTCCATTAAGACCCGCTGATATTATTACTGCTTGGGTTCGCTCTCCATAATTTTTCTTTTCTTTCTTCCAGTTCCCCTGTTTCCTTTTTCCCTTTCCTTCTTGTGTTAGAACGTGACTCGGTACCCGCTGTATATTTTGTGGCTCGACAGCACCCGGCAACAACTTATTTCCTTTTTTCTCTTCTTCATAGTGTTACGTACACTACGAAATATGCTAGGAGTTCATAGGAGAAATAGCGATGTAGGGGAAGGAGACCCCATCACGCCCATTGATGCGCTGTACAGTCAAGAACAAATCTGGTTTCCCTCCGAAAAATATGGCAACCAGGGTGAAATAGACTTCTCACTAGTTAACTTGTAATAATTTCGTAAAATTTGAAAATTTGGGGACATAGAAGTTTGGAAACCTTGAGATTAGAGCTTTTATGGTTATGGAAATTTAGGAAATTCGAGGTTAACGTATTTGGCAACTTTGTGATTTTTGGATCTACGAGTGTGGGATTCTATGGATTTGGCGGTCTTGAAATTTGAGGAGATAGTAATTTTTTAAAATAATGATTTGTGGATCTAGGAATTTAAGGAATTTAAGATTTGAGAACCAAAGCATTTGGGGTCCTTTTGGGAACTTTAGGATTTAAAAATATAGGTATTTGAGGTCTAGTATTTTGGGAATTTCGTGATTTTGAAAACGGGCATAGGAATCTAAAGAATTGATAGTTTACAAATATAGGGAAATAAAAATTTGTGATTCTAAGAATTTGAGAAGAATAGGGATTCTAAGGATTGAGAAGTGGTAGAATTTCGGAATTCGGATATTTATAAATCTAGGAATTTGGAAATTTTGATATTTAGAGATCTATGAATTTGGATATTTAAAAATCTAGGAATTTGGAAATTTGGATATTTAGAAATCTATGAATTTGGAAATTTTGATAATTAGAGTGTTGAAGGCGAGGAGATCAGTGGTTGAATAAAGTTTCGTAATAAATTATATACAGAATAGGAAAACTATTTATTCAAGAACGATTACAAAAATGCACAATTAAATTACGTGAGGAAAAATCAGAGAACAAAATTGAAACGAAATATGCGAATGTAGGAAGAAATATTAATGATGATTAATTCCGTTAGATGGAGACAAATGTAAATGTTAATTCATGTATCGTTTTTATCACCAATATAGAGATCTATATATTTTGAAATTAGAATATTTGCAGATCTAAGAATTTGAGAATTTAAATATTTACAAATCTAGGAATATGGGTATTTAAATGTCTAGAGATCTAATAACTTGAGAATTTGAAAATTTTCATAAATTATAAATTTGGAAATTTAAACATTGCAAAATTTACATATGTGTCCTTACGAGCATGAAAATAAAAAAATTGGAATGTTTGATAATTTAAAAACTTTTTGCAGTTTTCATGAAGTCCATAAAATTTCACTTTCATAACATTTTGTTTTGTATATTGCTTTGTTTCTAATCGAATAAACAAAATTTATCGGATTAGCGTACATTTAGATAGAATCCAAATTAACTGATATCGTTGGAAATGACAAAGTTGACAGTATTGTGTATTTGCTTACACATTTTAATGGCAATTATTGATCTATTACGTCTATTAATTCTTTGCAATGATATTAATGACGTTGTACGCAACATGTTCTTTATGGAATCAGAAAACTATTGATTCCACATTTGATTACCTTGAAAGTAACGCAATACATGCTATTATAACACAAATCCACTTCGTATAATGTACTTTATTCAAAATTAGATTGTATATATTATTTAGATCATTTTTTTATGGCAAAAAAATTGTACATTGCATCTAAGAAAGAATTATTCAAAAGAAAAATTAGAAAACAGTGATGCTAATAAAATAAGAAGTCTAGTGTCAATTTTTTTCAAAAAGCAGTTTATGTCCAAACTTTCGGAAGATTAAATAATTTATTTTAAATTTATAAATTTTATAAGTGATATGATATAATAGATGAGAGTGGGGGTACTTGATCAGAAAAAATAGTGTAGAAATATTATTTTTTAATATATTTACGATATCTCCATTTGTATGCTATATAGGTTATGTTTACAATGTAACAATCTTGCAACTTACAACTGTTGATTACATAGAGTAAAATTTAACAAATCTAATATAACCAATTAGATTGAAATAACACTTCGTTATGTGTTTGTAATCATTTATATGTATAAAAATATAAATAACTAAAATACATTTTGTTCTTCCGATTCTTAAACATTGAGTGTATTGAAAAATACTGATAAGTGGATGAAGTGACTCTCCTCATTATTATTATAAGATATTTAAAAAATTATAGTGATTAAAATGATTCAAGCTTTTTTTTCAGTGCATTACACATACATATTAAAAGAAAGTGTTTTTAATTAAATACGAGTAAAAATAATTTACTACTCATTTACTAGCAACAGATAACAGTTTCTTAATAAATTTGTGAATACTGTAAGAATCGTTATGTAATAAGATATAAATATAATATAAGATTGTTATTATTTCTTTGAAAATTTTAAAATTGTGATCAACTATTTCAATTTTCCCTCGCTTATGAAAGGCAGTGTACCTTTCATTTTGGGATCAGGGATAGGGAGCCACCCTTTCTCCTTTCTTTACCAACCTATTTTTCTGGATGCTGTGCTTGGTTAACCCCTTCACGATTTAAATCAATCAGACATCCCTGAGAAACGATCACGAGTGCCCTCTTCTGTACGCGGAACGCACGTATTTCGTAACAGCTACTCGCGCGAAGAATTTACGACGGTATAAAACGATAAAAATTCAAGAAGATTTCATTGACGTGCGGTCACCGTGGTAATTTATTTTATTATGAACCTCCGTCGCGAAGCGATGATTTTTTATTAGGGGTGAATATGGTTTCTGTTTATGAAGCTGCGAATTCCAAGTGTGATTATAAGAAACATATTGACCACAGAGAAAGAGAAAGAAAAGAGAACATTACAGATAGTTGGTATCTAAATGTGTCTATTTGCACTTTGACGACAGCTATCGCGTATTGGTGACTTTGATACCTAACTTTTTACGTTAATATTCTCTGCTTTCTCTTATTTACTTCCTCTCACTATGTAAACGTATTATACTGTACTATCCAAATCTTACTCGGAATCACGTATAGTCATATATTAGGACAAGTAATTTTTCGATAATCGATGTTATCTGATTTCAATTGTTAATTTCTATATAATTATTAAATACGATTAATTAATAATTATTAATTATGATTTGTTAGTTACTAATTCAATTATCAATTATTATTTATTAGTTATTAATTCAATTATTAATTATAACTAACTTTTCAATTTAAATAATTTTTTATCAGATACTGCACTGTAAAAATGATTGAAATATGAGTATGAAAAATCTTCATTAATTAACGACCATACTTAAGTATTACTGAAAGAAAGTATTTTACAAGTTGTTTAAAACTAACACAAAATAGGGCCATACACTTTTTTTAAGTTATAACTTAAAAAAAGAATAGAACTAAAATAGAACTAAAGCATAAGTTGGTTGAATCTTTGCTTTTAACGAAGAATTAGTCTACATTCATCTTCAAACTGATATATCATACTTATTTCCAATACTTTAATGTCATCAAATTTTATTAGACATTTTACGTGAAAATTGGCAATATTCCAAATCAAAAATCATTATTCCTTTTAATTTTTTGCTACAAAAGGCAATCATTTCGTATTATAAATATTAATAAAAGTTCATACAATTATTTTTGTCAAAGTTTAAGCTTCAAATTGATATATCATATGTGCTATATTGCAGTAGTTTTAAACCGATAGATTACGTCAGACTGTTACGAAATTCGTCATTCGATACGCAGCGATCTATTTCTCGTTTACTATGAAAATTACCGCAACAGTCCACCGTTTTTCTAATAAAGGCGAGTTTCAGAAGGGGACAGATATTTACGATATCTCTTTTGACAAGTTCATCTGGTCCGTAGAAAGAAGCTTTCGTTCACGATTAGCCACGGATGGAGAACGTAAATGCGAGGATTTCGTCGAGAACATAAAATATTTTCCTTGGTCGGTAGTCGATCGAAAATTATGAGTTCCGAAGTCGTTTGTATTTTTAACAATGGTAGTTGGGTTCAAAGGGTGGATTCAACCCTTTTTTTGTAAGGACCTTAACACCCTTTCGGTAGGGAGGAAGGGGCCTATTATACGAAACCGATCCACTGCGGTGCCCCTTTCAAAACTTCTTCCTTTTATTAGCTGTATTTCGTTCCTTGTATCCTCCACCACCCTGGCATTCATATGCTAACGCGTTTCATGGGATTGTCCATGGGCCTTGTTACGGTACCGACGGTGTTCAAGCATCGGTGTTGCCTCGTTAGCGATACCATAAAAATTTGAATTTCGTACGGTGATTTGAGAGCCACTGAACCGCTAAACGTATGCCAACAAACCTATAAAAATTCAATCCAACCAGCCTTAAAAATAATAACGCGGCGCTAGACCTGTACGGTATCCCATAACGTGCATCCATATGTTTGCACGTGTTAGTACATACATACACCTACCTGGTTATGTCTACCTTGCGGTTCCTTCAAATCTTCCTTTTCCTCTTTATTATTCTCGACGGCGCCAAGAAAAATAAAGCATGTTGATTTACGCTGGTATAATTAACGGCTAATTATTTTCACGTAGAATTAATTATGTTCGAGTTACAACTTCGATGCTAACGAAGAAATCAATTATCGTGTGCTCTGTAATCATACTCGTTACGTCAATACATAAAGAACTCTGCGAGTATCTCGATACTCCGTCTATAATTGATTGGTGTGAACGAAAATTTAACTGCGCAAGTGGGTTAAAAAAGAATGCTTCTAAAAGGTTACTTCTATTCAAATATATTTACAAAAAGATGTCGATGGATTAAATGTTTACTGAAATCAAAATAAAACTAAGATGGTTGTAAATTGTTAAACATGTCATTTTTCCAAGCATCATTTTTTTCATCCTTAGTGAATTATAATTATTTTTTTTGTAACATGATTAAATATTTTTCATATTCTTAAATTAAAAGTAAAACATATCATTTATTCACCTTCGTTTTAATATGTAACTTAGATATATGTAGATCTATAACATACAATGTATAGTGCATAAAAAAATTCATACACTCAGTTATATCGAATATAATTATATCTACGATTTAAAATGTTATAAAAAAAAGTTTATAATATTTTACTTAAAAATAAAATGTGGGAAAGGTATTAAATTTTGTAAAATAAATTATGTACATGTTATTTTCATGTAATAATAAATTAAGAAAGACTAAAATACATTATATAAAATTAATTAATAATATAATAATTTAGCTCATAGTAGTATTATTATTACTGTTAATTAATAATATATGATTATATAATTTAATGATATGCGTGTTCTTCAATGCTAAGAAAAATTTGGGTACCTGTCATTAGGTACACCGTTTATTTAAGAATTAGTTTATGTGTTTTAAAAATTTTTAATCGTTTTAATTTTGCTATTTATTTTTATGAAATTATTTCTATCTAAGTTTCTTAAGATTATTTCTTATTTCTAAATTTAGAGCTTCCTAACAGAAATATTGTACAATCGTGCGAAAAAATTTAAGACAATCAAGTAGTGTGGATCGGACTTAAGAATCTTCCAATTAAAAGCGGCAAAGAAATCGTTTCTTTCGTACTTATCATTATCATATGATTATCATTCGCAGATGTTCCGACGAAACCGTGAAAAAAGAAAATCCGTGTTTTTTATAATATCTTAGCAAGACGCCGTATTCGATTCCTCTTCATTTAAAGATTTAAATACGCAGTTCCCCGATTTTTCTTTTTGTTGAACGCGCGATGATTATGATTTCACCACCCCCGTGCTTTACGCAGTACGAAGCCGAGCTCTGTATATTGGCCTTCGTGATTTACTGCTAATTATCGTCCCGTGTGAATTCGCTTATACCCTCGCAGTAAGAATCGACAAGCGAACGACCGCGACACGAATAAAGGTTCGTTTATATCTACAGTCATTGAACGTTCCAGACGCGACAAATATTCCGTCTGTTACAGAAATAAAATATGAAAAATATAGAAAGTTTATTTGACAACCTCGTGCGAAAAATATAATATTTAAATCTGAAAGTATAGTTTAAATTTTCAGCATCATTCGGTCTTTAAACCTGCGTACAATGATGTGCTGATTGTCAGGGTCGACGTAAATTGTGTGGTATGTATAGTGTCTCTCACTTGAGATTTTGTTGAGCGTTGAATTTCATGTATTATTATTCAATTTTCAAATTAAAAAATTTTGAAATATTCAGAATTTCAAATTCCCAAATTCCCAAATTTCCAAATTTCCAAATTTCCAAATTTCCAAATTCCCAAATTCCCAAATTCCCAAATTTCTAAATTTCTAAATTTGCAAATTCCTAAATTCCTAAACTTTCAAATTTAAAATTTTGTTTTTTCTGGATCTTCAAATTTTCAAATCCCCGAATCCTGAAAACTTTAAATTTCCATATTCCTATATTGCTGAAATTTCAAAATTCCTAAATGCGTTATTGGAGCAAATTTTGTTGTGTTGTCCCTTTTATGATTATGGGCCTAAATGGCTGTAATTCTAGAGATTTTTTCGTTTCCCGAAAATTTATTTTTTCATTATAAATTCAAATTCAAATTCAACGTTCACTTTGTGGATTTAATATTTTAGTACATTTTTGTTGTTAACGATAACAATTATTTGTAAACGAAAGAAGAAATGGATGTTATTTTTAGAAAAAATGGAAAAATATTAATGATGCCGTATTAATAAATGCAAATCTTTTCATGATTACAATAATTTCTTTCAACACTGATAGTTTATTTATTAGTCGTCTCTATTAAATACTAAATGGAAATAATCTGTTATCATTTTTGAATAGTTAATATTGTTTCAAAATTTTGTATACAATATACATGTATGTGTTTGCCTTTTTCATCTATAGATTCAAATAATAAGAATTGGTTATGAAACAATAAAGTGTTTACATTATCTTTTTACTGAAACTGGTATATTCTTAAAATATTTGTTTTATATCTATAACAAATTACAATATAATAACATCCTTCAAAAATTAGCAAGAAGACTTTATAATGGTAAAGAAAGTAATGCATGGAAGAGCATGCGTGGAATAATCTATTATAAATCGTTGATTTCAAATACAACCATCAACTCTGATTTGTATTGCAATGTTACTCTACTTGTATGTTAACAAGTAGAAAGAGTACAGTCCGAATTGCAAATTAATCGCATCCCTTATGAATAGCAAGCGCATCTTCAACCTTGACGAGAATGCAAAAACACATTACAATTTAAAACAGAATCTTTTCGAGTTAAACAATTTTTAATGTTTGAAGCAGATAAAAGTTCGCATTTTATAATATTTTTTAAAATTAAATTGTTTATTTGTTTTATTAAAGAACATCTGTTTTGATATCTCATATTATTGTAATAATGTAAGATAGAATTTTGTATTAATAAAATTTTAATCGCATTTACATTCAGCTTGTTATTTGGTGTTACAAATTGTATATAAACTTGTTTTGTATATAAATTGTATACAGAGCGTTTCCGATTTGATGATGCAACTGAAAATAGCGTAACTTCGTGTAAAAACATAAACTATGTTTAAGCTATGGAATAACATTTGTTCGTGTTCGACTATAATTTATGCGAAAATTGAAGTAACAAATTTTTTAAAATATTTATAAGAAAATTTGTTTGCAGTTACAAAATAACACTTTTAACAACTTTTTCGCTAATTTAACTGGTTATAAATGTCATTAATATATTAACATTGCAAAAATGAATTGTTAGTTATGTGAAAAAGGGGTGAATATACATGAATAAATGTATATATTGTTATATGGTTTCATTTCTAAAAAGAAATTAAATTTGTTTAAAATCAAACTTTGTTTAATGTGTTCACAACTTATCCATAATTTACTTAAAATGTGTTTACAATTCATTTATAAGTTAATTTACAACATAGAAAATGGCAAAATCAACAAATTGCTTGTTCCTTCAACAATTAGTAAATATGACAAATCAGTAAATGTAATTACTAATATCACTAAAATAAGTTTATTACTCTTTACTACTTTATGATATTTATTTACGTGTGCCCTTATCGTCGATAATACATATCGATAATACAGATAGATATGTTTATTGGCACCTATAACATCAATATACATAAATAAAATTATGAAGAACGAATGATATCATTTAGCAGTATTAATGACTAGATTTATTTATTTTTAAATCAATAAAAAAAATGTATCATTTTATATGTTGATACATATAACAATAAACCGCTTCATTGTGTAGATTAAATAAACAATTCTTGTTACATATAGTTCAAAATAATTCAAATTCAGTTTTTTAAAAAATGGAGCAACGTATAAACAAATTTTATTGTACATTTTTGGCTTATTTTTTCACATAAATTTAACCATTTTACTAATATATTATTATTTCGGAAACACCCCTTATAAACGTATATTTAACCCCTTATTAAACGTATACGCGTATAAAGTAAAACAATTGACTCTGTTAATTCTTCACGTTATCTATTAAAATCGGCGTGCGGTGTCTCCTTTCAGTTCAGCAATATGAACAGACCTTTAGGTGGTTAAACGTCGTTTCACAAAAATCGACAAGTCGACGTCGTGCGGTGCGCGTTCGTGCCGGGTTACAAGCATACGAATGTGGCCAACCGTGCCGCCAAAAAGGACTCTGCCGCACCTGACGGACCCCTTTGCAAACACTAAATTATTGTTCTTGTATCGTGGTGCCAAAATGTTTACAGCCTTTCTGCGTGGAATGTATGCACACCAAGCGAACGGAACAGATTGCGTGGGAAGAAGGGTAAAATGGACGATCATTGACATATGTAGTCTGTGACAAAAGTAACGAGATTACTTCAATTTGGTACATTAGCATTTTAATAGCTGTTTTTAGCCACGGTGATGAAATGAAATCAAAATAATATTATTTGACATTGTTTTGATAGGATTGTTATTAACTTTAAAAAGCAAGGTATAGTTTTAATATTATTTGATGTTGTTTTGATAGGATTGTTATTAACTTTAAAAAGCAAGGTATAGTTTTAATATTATTTGACGTAGTTTTGATAGGATTGTTATTAACTTTAAAAAGCAAGGCATAGTTTTAAACATAAGCACAGAATATTTTCTCTTCAACATTTTGGAAGTTTTTAATAATTTTCAAGGTGGAAATGTCTTTCGCTTTTAGATGATTTTACACTGCAGTTTTTATATTTATACTTTAACATTATATAACCGAACATTATTTCCTTAAGAAATTCAGAATCGAAGATTTCTCCTAAATTTTTTAAATATAAAAATTGTTTCTTTATGTGAAGCATTGGTACCAAATTCTAAAACTTAGATAAATAGGTTAGACTGAATGTCAGATTATTCAGTCAGATTTAATGAAATTTTTAGACGTTTTAATTTTTAGTTTATAATGTTATCTTAAAAAAATCACTTTCAATTAAAAAACAACACCAGTGTTACAAATTTGATGTCGTTAAGAATTATACTAGCTTTGGACTTTTTAAAATTTTCAGTCAATAAATTGCAGTCAAAGATTTGACGATTCGTAACATTTATTATGAGGGATGAACTATGAATAACATAGAAACGGAGATATTGACATAAAAAAGGCTCGAAAGAAGGTGTAATTTAATAATTACTATAATTACTTAATTAATAATTTAATCTTCCTTTACAATAAAGCAGACGTAAAGGTGATTCTACATAGATAATAATTTTTATTTCTAAAATTCATTATACCTCTTCTTAAAATTAAAAATACAATTTGTATCAGCTACTTGTATTTCTGTATTTTTTCATCGCTACATACCTAGCATGTTCATTTAAAAAAATTAATTACCTCGATAAATTTTTTAATTCCAAATAGTTTATACATACATTAAAGGTACATTAAATTATCTAAACATATTACTGTCAAGTGAAAATTATACAACACTAAAATTTTATATTTTTCGTAAATTTTGCTAGGGAATTGATTGTTGGAGAACGAGAAAACAATTTTTCCACGTGCAGGAAAAGGTTGCTTCTTTAAAGAAACGAAAACTTTCTCAAACAGTTTTAGTACATATTGCCGTTGAAAATCTAATAAAAAGATATGCACACTATGCAATTAAAAAGTATCGAAAAGAATAAAAACAATTTGTCAAGAATGAAAAGCTTCTTTGTGCAAAAATCTTTTCGTGTTGATGTTTTTTCATTGATATTTCTTCTAAATATATTTATGTTCCAATAAAATATTATATTTTTGAGATCTACATTGTCGTGCATAACTATAGCACCATCTACTTTTTTAGTTGTTCTGTAATTCAGAGTTAGCATGCAAAAGATCAATTGCAGGAGATGAAATGGTATGGATCGCAATAAATTTTATATTAAATCTCATTGAAGTTGCTCTTCTATTAGAAATGATATAATCGAAAATGTGATTTTGGCTTGTTGCGTAACTATAGCACCAATATTATTAAATTAACTTCTTTCCATGCAGTTCAACTACAAACTCACTGAAGCTAAATAATTACATTCTTTATTAAAGTACAAATTAAAATTTGACAATACTCTTTGTTGAACTATGCCACATGGTAGATATTTGACCGAAGAGGAGAAGGGTAAAATTTTGACGTTTAAGGAGAATAAAATTAGTGTACGGGAAATTGCCCATAGGCTAGGGCGTTTACATAGTCATTTTGATTTTCTTAAATAATTCCGTTAATTATGGCAATAATAAAAAGGATGGTTTAAAGAAAAAATTGAGTCCCCGTACCTAACGAGCAATTGTAAAAGCAGCCAGTAACAGCCAAAACAGCTGTAACCAAATTAAGAAGGAACTCAACTTAAATATTTCACGGTGGACAGTACATCGAGTTTTGAAAAGTAATCCTAACATGGTGAAGCAAAAATTAAAATCTGCACCAAAACTTCTATCACGGCATAATGTTGCGAGGCTTGAATACGCTTGAGCGAACATACATCGGGACTGGAAAAGCGTAAGTTAACCTTAGATGTTGTTCGGCCGCGAACCGAAGCCTTTGTTGCGATTAAGGAATTTACAACAGGGTTCAAGTGGTTCGGCGCGCGGACCGCCGTGAGTAGTTTACATCTCGAAATACGGGTCACCGAGGACCCTTTTGTCTCTCAAATCCTGTCCGAACTAGTCGTACTGTAAACACGTGCGTGCCATAAATCAGCTAACAGCTGTACCTCTCTTTTTAAACAGTTTTAACGAATGAAAGCATAAAGTGTTTCTTAACTGTCGCCTTCGGAAACGCGAGGGTATTTAGGCGATTTTCCGTACAACGAAACGGTCAGTCGAACGTTGAAGCTTGCACGGTTCGGATCGCGAGTCGAAAAAGTGAATCGTGAGTTAGAAGGTTCCGCGTAACGCAACGTAGCATAACCAATGCAGGGTGGTTCGGAAATCAATCACAACATCATTCGAGTGGGACCCTGCACTCCTCGAATGGGCCACGGTAGGGTGGTTAAATCATACATTACATACTGTTCGAGTGAGTCCTACACTCCTCGAACAGGCCACGGTAGGGTGGTTAAATCATACATTGTTGGAAAGATTTCGACGATACAGATGTCAAAATCTTTTTACACCAATTTACTTAAACTTCTATCATTGATAATGAGGTTATATTTTCGGATGAAAAAAAGTTTAGTCTTGATGATCTGGATGGCTATAATTCATATTGGCGAGATCTCCGAAACGAACCACAATACTTTTCAAAGAGAAATTTTGGCGGACGAAGTGTTATGGTTTGCGGCACCTTTTGCATTGATGACATGTTGTAATTGGCTGTTCCATTGAAAAAGAGGGGTAGTGATGAGTACACCACAATTTTATCAGACAATTTGTTACCTTTTTTAAGACTTTTATAGGACAACGCTGTTGTACATACCAGTCGGAAAATAGTATCATAGTTGGAAAGAAACAAAATTAATGTTATTAAATGGCCAGCATGTTCACCAGACCAAAACCCGATGGAAAATATTTGAGGCATTATTGTCCGAAAAGTTTATGTCGAAAATCGACAGTATGAAAATATTTTAGAACCAAAAAACGCAACACTAAAAGCATGTAATGAAATTAGCCAACGAATTTTTCAGAAACACATCGAGAGCATGCCAGATAGAATTTTCCAACTTATAACAAAACAAGGAGGCCCTACAAGATATTAAAATCATATTTATGTGTATATATTTGACATTTATTCACATGGTGCTATAGATATGCAACGCTGAAAAATCAATTTTCATGTTATATTTTCTTATATAGTAAAATAATATCAACAACTTTTTACTGAAGTTCATCGTTAACTATACCCTTCAATTTCATATGGATGATTTTTATGTATTGTTATTCCAAAGTCAGAATCTACTAAAAATGTAAGTGGTGCTATAGTTCTGCATCGAAGTGTATATCATAATTATATTTAACGTAACATGATTATACTTCACTGAAATTTTTTCACACACATAATCTCCTATTATAAATGATAACAATCAACAGAAATTGCAAAGTAAAACAAACTATGTTTCATATTTATAACATCATACTTATTCATTTATTATATTTCTGTGTAATTAAATTTTTGTTCTACTAATTATTCAATAAGCAATTTTCATTATGCATTACATTTATTAATTTTATTTATTAATTATTAGTTATATTTGTTATTAGTATTATTGCATTTAATCCTATTTTATTATTAAATCTTTATTACATCAATGGTAAAAATCGTTTAACAGGAAGCACAATTCTTTCTTTAGTTACTATTTGATTAATTTCTGAGAAAAAAAAGTGATCACATTTATAATGTAAGATGATTATGAATTATAAATAGTAAAAATAATGAATATAAATAAATAATTTTAATTAAAATTTTGGTGATAGTTGTCAGATATAACCATACGAAGCTTTGTATTTGAAAAACATAATCTCAAAAATGAAATTTTAAAGATGTCTACTGTTGCAACTTGATACAGTACATCTACTACAGATGCGATTATCAGTAGATCAACTCTAAATGGTTAAAAAATATTAATTTGGTTTTGAAAGGATTAAAGGAGTGTGCTTCCTTGAGGAAAGTCATGTTCGCGTTTGGTTGTTACCTTGCCCCTTTCTTATTTACGGGCAATAGTCGTGTACTCCTTTTAGCACCGTTCAACACTCTCGCATTGTTGTCCGCCTTCACATTCTTGCGACCTCTTTCGACTTTATCGATTGTAAATTTGTGATATTATTGTTGAATCTGCATGGCTACCGGTCGTCACGTTTCATCGTACAAAGTACCGATTTATGACCTTATCCACGAAGTTCTGTCACATTCTGTGCATTGTTTTATCATTTTGATACGATAACGGATAAGAAAGAACAATACTGTTTCAAACTTTGTAGTAAACATTTGTAACGACTCTGGAACCTAAGTTCAGCTGTTACAAGCGCTAGGGAGGTAAAGAGCGGCTTTTACCTACCGAACGACTCGTTTTCGCAAATAACTAAATGTAAAGAATGTGGGATACGTGTGGTGTGCGGTTAAGCAGTGAAATCCACAGGTCAATATCTTTCAACAACAAGGTTTATTCAATAAAACGATAAAAAAAATGAAGTTAACAAATAACAATAACAATAGCAACAAAAAATAGTGAAAAGTATATAGATCATAAATGATTAATTAGAACAAAAGAAACTAAATAGGTTTTGATTAATAGTAATAAGAACTCAAAACGAATAGTGCATAATTAGAGAATGTAAGTTGAATTTAACAAAATGGAATTCGCTAATTAATACTTTATGTTAAATCGTACCTAAATCAGATTTTTGGATAAAGTTAACTACGCTCTTACATAAAATAATTTTAAGAAAAAAAATACGCCGACTTCGAAATGCACTAAAAAGTATAAAATAATTTCTATTTCCTAATGAAGTAATTTCTATAATATTTCATTCAATCATACAATTACGTAACAGATATGAATGAAACCTATTTACTCGTTAGGTAGTATATTAAATACATTTAAACCTTTTCGGAGGCGGCACAAAATTAAAAATACCTCAGTAAACGTTGCTGCCAATAACCAGTTGATTGTGGTATGACGTATTGGAAATTAATAAACCCTGAGAAGGAATACGAACCATTATACATATATCTGGTAATGTACGTAAATGTAACAACTACATCTTCATTTCACAACGTTTCTGGTATAAATGAAATTGAATCGACTTCGTTCGCATGTGGAAGCCATGGATCTAAGAACCTATAAACGGAGCCCACGACGCGGGAATTACCAAAGCTACGATACTACCCAGAGCGAGCTCCGGAAATCTGAAGGCGAGTTAGTAATTCGACAGAAAATTAAGTATGAGTAGCTGAGAGCTCTCGGTTCGATGTCTTAGCCTTTCTTAGGGCTGAGCATAGCACTCTCCTAACGGAGTTTTAGATACAAGACCGCTTGAATGGGAGCCCGCTGTTCGCTAACTGCTAAAACAACCCAGCAATCAAGTATCCAAATGGCATATACCCGCTTCCCAATCGAGAACTTAAAATCAGTTCGACTCTTACAGCGAAAATTGTTCCGGTCTATACTTATGACTTCTTACTTCCTTGACTTTGAAAACTGTTCTGCTGTTTAGCCGGGTTTCGCTCGGCCTTTTATACTCGCAGGTTTGCCGATTTTCTGGAATTTCTGTGACGTCAGAGTATATAAATTTTCGTATAAATTCGTTATTAGACATTAATTGTGAAATCGAATGATTTAATTATATTGTTAACGCCGCGCTTTAATTAATGGCTAACATTTTGATACTAAAATAATAGTCTAATGGTGTTTTAACGAAAAATACATATGTATTAATTGATTTGTTTAAATAATAGTTTTAATAATTAATAATGTCCTAATTGAAAAATGTATTTCTATCCTTCTCTAGGATTTGCGCCGATTCCAAGAATTTCGGGGCGTTGTCGTAGTACGTGGCGTCATGAAAATTTCCATAGAGAACACATACGTTTATTCGAATAAAATAAAATAATACATAAATCTTGTTTTAAATAGCTAACTTAATAATTGCCTGATTTTAAAGAATATATAACTTAATTTTAACTAAAAAATTAATAATGAAATAATAATTGTGAATTAAGAATATACATACGTATATACTAGTTATCGACGGTCGAATATGGTACATAGAAATAATATATGATGTACGTCTGTCGGTAATAGTTAATCGCTGTCGATAATTGATTTGGGGTGTGGTATTGTCCAAAAAAAAGTTCCCGCGGGATGTTACACATTGATGTAGTTTTCTTAAAATAAAGTTATGACAAAATATTTTATAGGTTTGCAACATCTTTGCATATTTTTTAAATTTCATTTTGTTATCTTGTGAAATTGTAACAGGTAATAAAACCAGTTTGATACTTGCAGGACAATATGAATGTAAATGTGATTTTGATTATTTATTTTTAGAGGCTTATATTATTTACTTGTACTACTTTCGTTTATTATTATTTCAATTAGTACCTTTTCCATCTTTTCAAATTACTATTATGTACTATATTTTTAATACATTTTTATTGGCACGCGTTAATTAATATTTTTTAGATATTATTTTTTCAATCTCTACATTTTTACTATGTAAATTTTTTAATTTTCTAAAGTTGGTATTTTATTTATATTTATTTTACCTTTATTTTATTTACATTATTTTGTCTTTATAATTATATTTATTACTATTAATTGTTATGCATAAATTGCTGTTTAACAATTTGAAATTATATAAACAAAATTGTAAAAACAAATTACAAACGTGACAGAATCAACTGAAAAATTATTCACGAACAAAAGAACATATTATTATTATGTTTCTGCGTTATTAAAATAATTAAGTTTCTTGTTAGTAACCTCCGTACAAATTCTGGGTATTGTTCATTAATTCCCTAAAATATACTTAACCGAACTTTTTCCATTTTGCTTCAAGATATTCTATCTTTATTGTACTTTTTTACCTCTTCATTAAAACAAAAAAAAGCAGTATAATACACACTTATATAATACAAAGAATATACCATAAAAAGTGAAGTTAAAAAAGTATATTCAATAAAATTGAAGTTGGTTACCCTCAGTATATTAACAAATACTTACGTAACAAAAATATAATTCAGTTTTCTTAATTAACTAAAACAAATATAACAGCCAAACTTTTATTTAGTACACAGATCATAATTTTTGTTTTTGTATTATTTGATGACATCAGATTGTATTGTAAATTTTCAAATTTCCAAATCATCAAATTACTTAATCATTAAATCTCCAAATTAGAAAGTTACCAAATTCTCCAATTTTTCAATTTCTCAATTCCCCAAAAACCCAATTCCCAAATTCTTAAATTTCTGAATTCCTAAATTCTCATAATTCTCACATTTTTAAATTCTGAAATTGTGAAATTCTTAAAATCTCAAATTTTGAAATTCTGAAATTCTCAAATTTTCAACTTTTTCAATTTCCAAATCCCTAATTTTGGAAACCTCAAATTTTAAAATCTCTAAATTCCTACATTCACAAGTTCCAAAATTGTTATATTCCATATTGCAAAAAAATTTGTTCTGTTGACCCTACTGTGGTTATGGATCAAAGTATCTGAAATTGTAAAGTTTTGCAAAAATATTTGTTATCGGCGTAAATCACTCAAATTCAGCACTGGCGTTGTAAACAGCTAATTTGCCGATGATATGCATTTTAACAATTAACGTACATTCATAACTTATTTAAGTTATGTTCTAAAAAAGAAAGAAAAATTGCATAATTCCATATTTTCTGACAACTGCACACTTTTTCGTAATATTACAAGCATTTTATTCATGTAAAATCTGTTCGTACCAATTCTATTATTTCTATTTTGATTTTAATTTCGGTTTAAGGTACAGATTTAAAAGGTTTTGTTTTTGTTCCATTTAATTTGTTTTCGCTTTTTATTCTTCCAGATTTAAAAATCTACAGATATGCGATCTATATAGGGACCTAGAACTGCAGAAAAGAAGAGGACTTTGATTCCCGCTTAACTGACCCTACGACCTCAGGTCCCCCAAGGGAAAGAAGGCGCCGACGTACTAAATAAATGCCACGTACGTGTCCTGACACAGACACACGTTTTTCTCCCTTGCCCTTCGTTTTATGTATTACACGCGTGCCCGTAAACAAATGCATCCATACATAAAGAATCGTAAAGCGTTTCATCGTATATTATGCTATGTCTATGTTCATGAAGACCTGCGAAGCCCGTATACACGCAGCCTTCTTAGCCATCATTTTTCTTTCTTTGCGATAATAAAACGTTAAAAATAAATCTTGTACAGATTCTTTCCTTTCTTTAAATTAGCAATACCACGTCTTGTTCGATGTTATGCAATAAGCTTTGTAATGTTTTTTATACAGTGATTACTATTGATATTTATGTAATAAATAGAAACGACACTATTGATTTCTTTGCAACGTTTCGGTCGAAGTACGGTCCTTTACAGATTTTGTTATTTTCTTGTTTTTACAAATATACAGAATCATAATTTTCTGAACACCGCACAATAAGGAATGGTTTTCTTATTATCTATTGTATTTAGGTTGCTATAAAAATAATGACAAATTATGTGAAGGATATATCGTGCTTTTATTTTATACACACAGCGTGCAAAAAAGAGTTATATAACCGCAGAGATACAGACTCTCTGTTTTAATAAATCCAAAAGTCTACCATTGCTTTTGGACCATTAGTCTATAAGTAATTAAAATTTTATTATTCGCTAATGGACAATGTTAATAGTAAGTTTTAAATTTATTTGTTGCTTCTTATAGCAAGAAATCATTTTGTATCACGAACATTAATAAAACATTTATTTACTAATTTCCATAAGACTTGTAAGTTTCAAATTAATGTTAACTATCGTTTTATGGCACCTCCATGTTATCAATCGTATCTACGTTTCAAAACTGACTATTTGATATGGGACGTAATTAATACTTTAAAAATCTGTCTACACAATGCTGTAAAAAAATGTCTAAAAAAGGGGGAAGTAAAAGTAGCAGATTACCCATAGATGGGTTGTTCCCAATCAATAACCTTTATTTACGAACCAAACCTGAAGTATCGATAGATCGATGCTATAAAGTTAAGGAGGATTGATAAATATAGCAAGCGATATTGGTATTCTTGAGAATCCTTTTAAATTCATTGCACAGGTCGGTATTATATGGTCGGCCGCGACAGCACAGTGGAAAGTTGGGGCAAGGAGCATAAAAGGATATGGGTGTCCGTTATAGGCGCCAAAACGTTCAGCCAGTTTTGCTGCTGTTCTTTTTATTACCTCCATCGTAACGGCCATGTTTCGGCATTTTATATAGTAATTAGGCCGGGATCTGTGGATCACAGGGCCAATACACGGTCAAACGTCTTTATTATATCGCGCATTAACGTGAGGTAATCATAACGTTTCCTTCGAAATTGCTGTAAATTTACCACCAAACAATGCTCCATAATAGACTCTGCTTTTAAAACGTTCTTCATGTTGATACTATATTTCACTAATCACACGTTTTATCAGCGGTTCATATATTATAGATATGTGTATTTGAATTTAGTTTTTGGTATTAGCTCGAGAAAAAAAGTAATTATTTTCGCGATTTCGCTGAAAATATAGCGTGTTCATACTGTGGAAATTAATAGAACCCGTGATTTGAAAAGAGATCACTGTATTTTCTTGAATTGTTACCGAAATCGTTTTGAAAATGATTTACAGAACTGGGTGACTTTAAGAAATTATTTTTGTTATCCTTGCATAGATAAAAATACAGAGTACTCTGAACTATTCACTGTAATTATTGGATATAGCACAGTGATAGACAACTGCGCTCACAAGTAGGCATTTATAAATTCAAATCGATACTGAAATTAATGCAAACTATTTCAGAAGTTACACAGAACTCAATGCGGAAGGCTATACAATAAGAGTAATCACACTAAAAAGTTTGTAGACAAGTATAATTTACTTTGAACATTAGCTAGAGGACATTTTTATGACAAAGAATTTATACCATGCAAATGTTTATAGTGACAATTTTGTGGCCGAAATAATATTGACCTAATGGCATTTTTAATGGGTGCAATCCGATCATAATATGTATTTTGCTAAATAATAAAATTCACTTTTCCATATTAAAATAAGCCATACAGCAGTCTAAAACAACCAAACTCTAAAAATATAATTTTTTAACCAATGGATTTCGCCATTCGAAATCATTATATTTCGTCTATATGTACCAAATACTATCAAATTAAGCTAAAATAAAGTTAAAAAAGAAATGGTACCCCAAGACGAAGTATAACCCTTGAATCTTCCAGAACGAGTTCTTCCAAACGTTTACTTATTTCTTGGATCCCAGCCAAAGAAGTGATCCAGAAATCAAACTATCGTGAGATCAGAGCTGATAAAACGAACTCTAAATCAAAAGCAACACTGGACTCGGGGTAAACTTCGATCCTAATACCGAGAAAACAGCTAGATCACCTTGAAACATAAATGAATCACATTTAGAGAAAGGCGTGGTCATTGCTATTTTTTCTTCGTTTTTTTTTGCATCTGAAATGGTTCAAAGTTCAGAGGGCGGTTCACGTTCGACGGTGCATGCAAATTTTGCGTTCGATTCGATGAACAAAGGCGCACCTTCGCCTGCTACGTATTGCAGACTGCATAGAGAGTTGCCAGACCAGAAACAATTAAGCTCTCGGTTATCTTCCGCGGCCACGCGGCTCGTCCAGGCACAGGGGTTCTCATTTCTCTTTTACACGATGCCCCATCGAACTTAGGCATTTTAAATATTAAGCATGTAGTAAAGCGACGGTCCATCTATGAATTGACTTTGGGAGCCTCATGCGACGAAATATGAAAAACTTCGGCGATCTTCGCCTCCCTTGCATTGCTCCACAGTATGGAGAACAGGGGAGCAATAATTTTGTTCATGTAAGATTTTTAAACGATAAAGTAGTACTTTTTTATACTTTCATTTTCAAAATATTTTTTATACAATTATACATATTGATACAGAAACCAACATTGCGAATCAATTCTTCAACAATTAAATAATTCATTTTTCTGAATTTAAAATTCAATAATTTTTTATTTTATTTCATAAAAATGTTTTTTTTTTAAGTAAAATTAAAATTAATATGTGTAGATGATGGTATCATGCAATTTATTACTTGATGCAAAGTTGATTCCAAAATTTTTCACCGAATGTTTAGTGCTTTAATTTGCATACTATTTTTATAATGAATCAGAATATATTTTTAGATTACATTTGCATTCTATTTCTATAATTAATCAGAATTCAAATCATATGACTCGTCTAGATTCAACATATTTTCGTCTGAAAAAATTATGTGGCTCACTCTTCTCGCAAAATCTTGTGACTTTTTGGGAACGCGAATCGTGCTTCTTTATGGAAATACGGTAAAGGTGGTTTCGCGACATTTTTTAGCAACACAAAATGTTTACTACTTCATAAAATTTGTTGTGTACGCCTTTTCGAAGCAGGGCGATTTAAATCTGCTCGTATTTGACCCGCAGTTACATTTTTATTTGTTACAACTCCAAAAATTTACGATGTATTTCTTCGCATCAATTTTTTATTTCCTCCTTCGGGATGATTCTTACATATGAATCACCTAATCGATTAAATTAATAACCACATGATATGATCTCAATGTATTGTTACAGCAATGTTAAAGAATCTTGTATCTTCATAAGCATATGAATAATCGTAATTAATAATTTCTTATTAATAAATAATAATTATTAACTTATAACTTATAAATAATTAATAATTTCTTTTACAGAACATTTGATGTAAACTAATATAACCAAAAAATTATACACTATTACATTGAAATAAAAACTATACAGTAATTACATAGTTGAATAATTGAAAGAAAAGGACTGAAAGTAGGAAAGATAAGGGTTTTCTCAATCAAATATTGTAATAATAATGCAAGTAAATATCGATTATTACGTCAAATACCGTAATAATAAAATAAAACGGAAAATTTGAAGATATCAATAAAGCGAAAAAAGCGAAATCGAAGTAGGAAATCATTGTCCCAGTCGATAACAATCGATAATGATAAAGAGTGTATAAAATTTATAAAGGAATTACGGAAATTTCGATGACTTTAATATTATTTTTTAATATTTACTTTGTGAAATTCGATCACAGTCAAATATCGAAATTAGATCTTGGTCCACGCTCCATTGAAACGTATTCTCTTTTACTGTTAAAACAACTTAGAGCAATCATTAAATTATTTAGAAAATGTTTGCATATCGCTTAGAATTTTCTTAGGTTGTATTTAAAGCGTGTTTAGTTTAATTAAGACATTACCAACAATCACATAATCCTTACATCTGTCCACTATGTACAAATATTCTATCTTCAAATTGTACTTACGATTAGACTAAGCATTTAGAGTCATTTTATAATACTCAAACAAAAGTTCTATAGTTTACAACAATAACCAGTGGAATGCAACAGATACTTTTATTCCAATGTTACAATATATTATTTCTACAATATATTTTTAAAATATAACATATTATATAATTTGTTACAATTAATTCTTTTTTAACAAGAGTACAAGAGTAGTTAACGGTAAAAATTGAATATGTAAACATAAGTCCACCATATTAAATAAGAAAATTTGTGAAATATAAACAGGATGTTATACGAGGAAATATTTCGACATTTGGCTTTTTTTATTTATAATCTTAAATACAGCATTTACCTAAATAGATCCTAAATAGTTTAAATAGATCCAGCATTTACCAAGTAAAACGTTGGTTGAATTGAACAATAGAAGTATAAAACACATTTATGTCCACAACCACCCTTTATTCTAGAATAAATTACTACGTAGAATCAGTCGAACTTTTTCACAAGCAAGCCTTACTATATCAGCTGTCGAAATACAGCTATATAATGTATATATATATATTGTGTATATATATATATATATATAATTATTATGCGTCTTAAGTCTAAAGTTGGCTGTGAAATAATACAATTAAGTCTTCTGTCGAAAAAAAAAAACGGAGTTACTTTTCGAACAACTTAATATCAAATATCAATAACATTTTTAAACTAATTAAAGTCGCATCCGTCGCATATATTTAAACAGAAATCTTTCGAATATAATAATTTGGCTACCCACTGTAAAATAACCAAAACCGTATCATATCACGTCAGAAACCGCAAAGACACAAGAAATTAAGCCATTAGTGATTGAACTAACCTCTATATTTTGACTCTATTATTGCCGTAATTTTATTAAGTCGTGACTAATCAGCAATCAGCGCTGCGATTGAAAATGGTGGTAATGATTTTATAATTGAAACGAGGAAAGTGGAGCGAGTCGGTGCTCCATATAAAGACGAGTGGCGCGTGGCAATGGCCCGAGGCACGATGCAAACCTTGCGTGTCACAAATTGCTTCTGCTCGTTCGAGATTCAGTAGGTACAGTCAAGAGCAAATCTGGCTTCCCTAGGGAAAATATGAAAACAAGAAGTCGAGATCGTCTATTCATGATAACTTCGGAATCTGGAGATCTATGGGTACAGAAATATAAAGATTTGGCGGAGAAATTTTATCGAGAAATTAGTGGATATGAGAATTTGTGATTTTAGTGATTTGGGTATGTAAGAAATTGTGAATGCAATGATTTAGTGATCTAGGAATTTTAAAATGTAGTAATTTGTAGACCTTGAGACTTTAGAATCTAGAAATTTCACGATGTAGGAATTTAGAAAAAATAAAAATTTGTGTATGTAGCAAGATGGAAGTTTAGAAATTTGGAGATGACGGAATTTGAGGATGTAAGTAAGGTTGAGGAAATTTGGGCATTTGAGGATTTGGAAACTTCAGAGTTTGGGGACCAAAGAATTTGAAAACGTAGCAATTTGGAGACTTTGAAATTTGAGAATTTAGAGACTTAACGATCTATGAATTTATAAACATAAGAATTTTAAAATTTATTTGCTTAGATCCAGAAATTTGGAAACAGGAATTTAATAATGTGGGAATTTTGGAGTGGGGAAATTTAGGAAATTGAAGATTTTGGGTATCTAGGAATTTGAGAGCATAGTAATATAGATTTGTGGAATCAGGGATGTGAAAGTCTAGAAATTTGAAGATGTAAAAATTTGAGAATGTGGAGCTTTCGGAATGGGGAAATTTGCTAATTTGGGGATTTGGAAATTTGAAGATTTAAAAATTTAAACTTTGAAAAATTTTGACCTCGAATCGATTTTAAATCCAAAAATGTGGCGATCTACGAATTACTATAAGAATTTATGAACCTAGGGATATGAAGATTCAGAAATATAGAAATATAGAAATTTGCGACTCTGAAAATATAGAGTAAGGGAATTTAGAAATTTGAAAATTCGAGAATTTGAAAAACTTAAGAAACTAAGAATTTTGAAATACAGAAATGTAGGAGTTCAGAAAGTAGAGAATATGAAGGTTTGTGAAATCAAAAAATTATCAAGTTTATGTTGCGTATGTTCTTATTCAACAGTCTACGTTGCTCCCGAGTGTACATCGAGCCATTCGCACGCTTACTTATTTACTTGTTCACTTCGGAACATAATAATACGACGCCTTACACGGTGCACCACCACCGGCAAATCTCTGTGTCCGCAACCTCGGCGTAATGGCAGAAAACGCGTATTTCTTTGGAGCGAATTTATTGCCTACGATCTGTTTCTATCGTCGCTTCTTTCCCTCATTTGTCCACGAGCAGCTGTTTCGTTGACAGAAAACAATATATTTGTTACGATATCGTTTGATACTTCTTTCTGTAACCACGCTTTTTGTCACACGATCTAAGAAACTGATACGCTAAGATAATTTTATTTAATTTATGGCATGATTTCTCGAGTAATCTAAGGTTAAAATTTGATTAACCATTAACATTGATCCAATTTATATGTAAAGTGGAATAATTTCACGTTATATTTTTAGATAAAAATGTTACAAAAGATTAAGAGTTTGTTTTCAGCAAAGTAGTTATTAAATATGAAAAATGCTACCATTTTTATTTAAATAGTTGCAAAGAAGAGTATTTATTGTCGCTTAAGTATACAAAATTAATTAACATTAAGTATACAAAGTTAAATACATATTAACTTACAATATATTGCAAATAACAATAATTCATTACTTAATAATTGTAATGAAACACTTCTTCATTTGATTTTCATACAGGTAACATAAGCTATTAATTTTTCATTAAATTTATTAGATTCGAATAATCAAAATAATTAATAAAAATTTATGGTTGTTCACTTTTTTTGTTTTCTATTACGAATATTTATTTTCCTCTATTTCTTCATATCAAAACTTTGAATACTACTATTTAATAAATTTGAATCATTTTTATCTAAAATTACATTTTATTACATTGCAGAAGCATAATGTACAGTGGATTGGTTAAACAATTTTCGAGACGAATTTGATCAAGAAAGTATAAAATAGTACACATCCGTATTTAATGACACAGTAAATCAAACCAACTATTATAGTTCCCTTTCATTTCTTCCGACGTGTTATTTCCGGTGCGAAGACTATGATATTATCGTCTTTTGGCGATGCTTCACAATGATTTCTCGCTGTATTATATAAGTATGTTTCCAACTTTTACTTAAATCGTACCTTCTGGGCTAAATTCCGGTCGACTTAATTGAAAAAAAAGCAAGAAAGAACGCTGTAGAGTTCAAGAAAGTGCACGCTATACAGTGTGTTCGATGACGAATTCAATTTTGTTCAGATATTGAGCAGATTATCCTACCATACATGCGCACTACAGATTTGTTTGTCTTATTTAAAAATTTAAGGACTCAGAGATTTAAAAATTTAGAAATTTTAAAGGTTGAGAATTTGGAAATTTGGTGATTTGGGGATTTAAGAATTTGGGTACTTAAAAAATGTGAAAAATGGGAATTTGAAGATTCTGTGGGTTTAGAAATTTCAGCTAGCTCATAGCTCCCATATCTTATCAAAGAAATAAATTCTAAATTAAATAATAATATTATCGAAAACATTACTTGCTTTTTAAATTAACATTATTTATTATTCTTTCTTCCAAAACAAGTCCACTATATTATAGAATTTTTCTTCGAATTAATTTTTTAAATTCATTATTATCGTTATCAGTAAGACTTCAAACATATATTTCCCTTTAGAATTAATAAAACGCTGTGTTAATTACATTTACAGTGTAACTAGATAATTTAATATAGAAGCTTTGCGATTACACCTGTACGGTATGATTTTTAGTGTACCTTTTGATTGCTCTTCCTAAGAAATGGTGCTTCTTTTGACATCGTGCCTAAATTAGGCAATTTACGCAGACTGAAGCTGGTGAATTCAACCACTTTGCTTCTTTCGGTTGCTAAACCATGCCTGGTCATTAGTACTGGCAACCGAAAAAAGAAACGACTGCAGGCGGCAGATTTTGTTTATCGCGGTTTAGCTCTTCTATATTTGACCATGCAAAAAAGGGTATTCCATGGTTTATTAACCGTTTGAGTGAAGCGCGATAGCGCTCCTCTAGTTGTATGCCACAATTGCGGGAAGCACGATAGCGCTTCTCTTGTTTAATGTTAAAATTGCAAAAATAGTGACTGCGCTCCTATTTATTTTCTCAGTTTGGTGTGAATTTAAGCTGGTTGCACTAGCGAAGCATATGATGTATCGGTTTACAAGTAAAAATAAGTTATCTACTTTTATTAATTTTTTTTTTATATATACTCAAATTCCGCACTCAAAGGGCTAATATTTTTTGACGCCCCCTATCTCAATCCGAAGACAGTATTTGATTAAAATATCGATGATCAATAGAGTGTAGGACAGATTAGGACTTATTAACCTTTTCGCTATGAAATAATAAATTGTTAATACCTGATAATGATATTTTCTACATCACTACTGAAATAAGGATAAGGTGAAGTGGAGTAAGTTCGTAAACGGGGCAAGTGCGTATACAGGCTATTTTTATTACAATATGAGCGAAATTTTTCCCCTTTTATATCCTTTTATATTTTTATTAGAATATGAGCGAATATCCCCTTTTATATTTCAGCTAAGAGTACTTGTTTGCAGCATAGAGTACTTGCACAATGCAGTAAAAAGCATTTTATAGCAGATTTATTAATAATTCTGCTCTTGCCCCATTGCACATGAAATAAAGTTTCAAAGTATGTATTTAACTTCAAGTTACGCTCTTACAATTTTCGGGGAAAGTGCAGAGTAGTTGACATTTTAAACAATTTCCTATCAAAATCAAAATGTACAAGGAAAATAATTAAGGTCTTAATTAATATTAATTAAATAGTAGTAATTGTGCAAAGCGTTCGATATCGACAGCTTTAAGTATTTACGAGGTGCGATCATTAAGTTCCGGGATTGTGTCTGCTTTGACCTGACCGCCAGGTTTGTACCTTGCTGCGTCCATATTTAAAATTACATACAACTATGATTTGTGATCAATGTTTTAAAATAGAAATTAAAACTTGTAATTCCTCCGATCAATTTCATAAATTTGTAAAGTATTTTGAGTCAATAATGGAACTTGTAACCTTAATTTTGTCGTTAAAAGTACCAAAATTTAGCGCATAAGGAACACATCTAAAGATTAATATATTTTTTTGATAATTTTTTTAACTTGGTAAGGTTGCTAAACAGGAGAGAAAAATAGTCATGAACTTTCATATATTAAAATAATAAAAATAATAATTTAAAGAAAAATGCATTTCTACACAATTCGTATCAGCTCTTGTCAATATATGCGAAATATTTTCCCAATTCAAACTGTAAAAGATGTAATCCTTTTTTTCAAATAGTATACATACAAGTAATTAACCTTCATATAATTTCTTGCTCTTCTATGGCTTCTTTGCCCTCGTTTTAAAATATCAGTCACTAGAAGTGCAACCGTAAAAAAATCGTATGATATATAACCGCAAACAATAATCTTCAAAGAAGAGAATCGTCAATCTGTTCACAAAAAAAATGTCGAACAATATATTTAAGTATGTATACCTACTCCGTTAAAGAAATATGCAACTAATGTTAGCGATGGAAGTCATTTATCATGGATAAAATAATGATCCTTCAGCATCAGAAAAACTGGTCAACGCTAATACGATAAAAAGTGAACCCAAAATGCAAAATAGCGAAACGGTTGTCCCATTGCAAGTTCATTCACAGCTGTGCAAACCAGGAGGAAAAGGATCCTTTATGTTAGCGTAGATATCCAGGACGGGTCTCAATCGCCGTCTGCTAAATGGCGGTCAAGTTAATCAGCTTAGGTCGACGAAATCTCTTTTCTCTCGTGTCCGTTGCACTTCATTCTGGCTCGATTATACATCCCAAAGTCCGTTGACATTTTCGACAATGACCGTTTGTTGGGGAGTTAGCAATAATAGGGTGGTTGTAAGGAAAAGTCGTTTGTTGATTCTCTTTTCATCTATACATAATCCTTTATTCCGTGAATGCACAGAATAATAATTTCATAATTCTGTTTACCCTTTATGTGCCAAACTTAAATTGTGCATTAAGTATAGACATTTTATGTATGAAAGGTGTTAGAAACGTAAACTTTATGGAAGTGTAGAAGTAAATTTTGTAGAAGGATATGAAAATTTGTTTTAACAAAAGTATAATATTATTTCTAGATCTATTTATCAACAAGGTATTGATCAATTATTGATAATTACTGTAGGATCGCCAATCTTTGAATTTCTATAATTACTCAAAATTTGGGACAAATTAGTGCGTTATAAGTCACGCACTTTCTTTATGCAGGATGAATTAGTACGAGTACATTGTACAATAACAATTGTAATTATTTTTTCTGGAAAAAAATTAAAAATAGGCCAATATACTCAATAATTAACAATTTAAAGACGAGTATTATATAATTTAGAAAGAAAATTATTAATAAAATTATTACTAAAATTAACAGATAATAACTATTGTTATTACATGAAAAATATTTGAAAATAATAAAACAATTAACATTATGCAATTGCAAAAAAAAAAATAATAGACTATTAATTATTAATTAGACTCCAAAATTATAACGATTGATCGGATTTTGCACAATAATTGGCAAATTATGTAACAGATATTGATCCTTTTTTTAGGGCAGGTATAAAAACAATGATTAATTATTTCAATCATGTAAAATTGTTTATTTATGGCTGAAGGTCAATGAAAAATTATGTCTGTAATTAATACAATAAAGTTCTTAATATTATAAGTGTACATTGAATTGAATTGTTCGGAAATAGTGAATAGCAAATACACTTAATAATAAAGTAAAAATGTTATATAATAATATTCTTAAGGGGTAACACCACTCTAGGATTTTCAAAAAGACGATTTTTCTTTTTTTTGGCTAAAACGATACTTTAGGGTCTTAAGAATGGAATGCCGTTTGATTAATAGTAGAAAACAAATTTTAAATGGTTCAATTATCAATTTTGCCGCAGCGCCTCAGAGTGCGCACTGAGTACTCACGCGGAATGCTGCAATTCATCGCTTTCGTATTATTGTTATCATTTAAAATAATAAGTTTAGTTGTTACCTACAAAACAAACAGAAGTATCCAGAAAGCTAGAGAAGGTGGCAAACACTGATCTGGATAGCCAAATGTATGGTACAGGCATTGCAAACTAGCGGTGAACAGAGAATTTAAGGATTAAAATATTCATAAAACTTCAAACGCGTTTTTCTCGAAATCAGTTTCTTCATACTGGGAGGACGGATTTCTCGGTGACTACTGCATAGATTGAATTGAAATTTTTACAGTAGCTTCACAACAATATTGTCTTTGGAAGTACGTAGCCGTTTTTTGATTGAATGTAAACTTTTTTTTTTTATAAACAATTTAGTGCTCATTTTTCATGCAAAAAGTCGATTCATTCCTTAAAAAACGCAAAAACGTAAAACTAATGTTATTCTTTTTGTTCAAATCACATTATTGGTAATTCATTGTGTGCAATGTTTCTTTCGAGTTACTTTTTCAATTAGTTTCGACTTCTTTCGTTTTCATTGATGTCATCAATTTTTATTCTAAAAAGAGTTCGTTTTGTACCTTCGTTTGCTTTTTGTTTTCTACCTTTTGTTTCTTTTTTCTGCTGTATTACAAAATAAGCCTTATTTGTTTCAAAATAATATCTACTTGTTTATTTTTTGATTTGCAATAATTAGTTATTTACATTATTTACAAAATTTTACCATAACACATTATGTAATTATATTCATACCTAATAATAATACTCACCAATAATTAATACCCTTAAATACCCTTAATTAATACCCTTAAATTAGTTACTGTACCCTTTCGGTCAGGCACTAGGAAGTAGGGAGATTATTCTAGCACCTTGTGCTCCTTTATACATTTTCAGGTGAAGTAACTCATTTTCATAAAAATCATGAAATTGATTTTTTTCTTTAATTTTTGCACCATATTTTATACAGAAGTAATGATTGTATAAGCCATTGCACTTCTTATTAATTAAGAAGATCCAAAAATCATTGGCTATTACATTAAAATTTTTACAAGTTATGTCCATTTCATAATATTGAAAGCCTATACATTTAGGTACAACACGTGGGTCGTAATAAAATATAATTGAATCTCGAACAAAAATATTTGGGTTATGGAAACATAATTAAATTTTGTTAAGAAGCATTATATCATATTTTTTACAATTTTAAAAAAGGGGTCAATCATTATATAGGAATCAATATCTGTATACGATTATAATTATATACATATTATCATTATAAATATTATGCTACAATTGTGATGTAAAATTGTTAGAACACAGATGAGAAATAGTCTGAGAAGTTATCAAAGTTCCTAGTAAAACATTTTAATAATCAGTGCACTCAGTATCACCATTACCGCCGAGCGGAAAATATGGATTTAAATTTCCACATTTTATAAAATTAAGATAAAGTAGCCAGTGTCACCCATCTTATTGGTCTGCGAAAGTAATACAACTGGTACTTAGCTGGTTAGGTGATAACTATAACGGTGAATTGTATTAGCCAAGTTCGGTTTAGTACTGAGTTAATTTTTGGTTTCCGCATAAGGTTTGGTTTAATGCAAAATAATTTAATGCAGTGAACACTAGCGTTAAGAACTCATTTTATTCGAAACTTTGTTATACATCTATTATATGTTTCGAACAAAAATATCTGACATATTTTACTAGAAAAGCATTATTTTTTTAAATAGTATCGTCGCTCTAATATAAAGCATTAAAAAACTATTACTTCTCTAATATACTAACATTACTTTTCCAATACAATAGCATTTTGTAACATAAAGCATCGAGAAAGAATGACATTTTTAGGAAAAGTCATTGTATAGAGGTTAACATCTATAACCATTACTCTAATTAGATTTCAACACGAAGTTTCGGTGTCAACGTTAATTTTAAACAAACTGTATTTGGCCGACTCGACTGTTTCAATAAATGCGACTGGTGCGACTCGCTTCACTAAGCATAGAGTTAAACAAACAATTCTGAGAAGCTTAACATCAGTCCAAGCAATGGATGTATTCACAATGATTGGCATATATCTTCACGCTATTCACTTTGCACGCTAAAGGATTTTCGTATGGGGCTACAATGCAGAACGAAAGGACCGACGATGTTTCTTCGTCTTCTTCGACCGTGTTCTTGCGGCCCATTTGGAAAAAGAGGCACAGTCGTTAATCCTCCTTACTCGTCCCAAGCTGCTATTCGAATCTAAGCCGGATAGAAAACAAACGTCAGAGCCGTGAGACTCATTTGAATGGTCATTTATATATTGAAAGAAGCAGTCTTCTCGATCCGCGAGAATAGGTCAATCCTTAAAGAGAACGAGAGTGACCGATGGAATCTCAGATGCATCGCAACGCGCGTAGGTCAGTCAAGTATAAATTGTTTTGTAGCAATCAAGAATACAAATGTATAACAGTTTGAGAAAATTAATGAACGTGTTTAGACTCACTTTGCATAATCGGAGATACGAGTTGGTGAAGGTGTCATGCCACAAATTAATTATTTCAGGCAAGGTTGATTTATTGATTTTTAACTGCGATTCACTGTGAACTAATATTCGTTTGTACGAAAAGACTTGTTTGTTAATACTATGTCAAATTTTGGTAATATTTAATGCTGGAATACGATTAGAAATGGTTTCTTAAGATACGATTATAGTTTTATCATTCTTTCTCACACGTTGATATAAAGTTGGTTATTATGTGACTGATGCTTAATACTGGTATTTATTTTTGAATTACCACCACTTCGCAAGTTTCTTCCATTGACAATAATACGTGTTTGGGTGTAAATTATATGTTATCACTTTGTATGTTACTAATCTTCCGACATAAAATATTAAAATTTCTGTTTCCAAATTATTCAACTTTCAGATTCCTTCCAAGTTCCAAGTTGATACCAATTTTCAAATTAACAAATTTATAAATTGAACAGTACTGATATTTTTGAAATTTTTCACTTTCTGATATTCCAAATTTACAAATTTTCATTTTTTTTCAATTCTCAAATTTCAAGATTCTTAAATTTTCCAAAACCCCACATTCGCAAACTTTCAAATCTATCAGTACCTACACCCTTGGGCAAAAAGATAGCGCATGTGTTATCATTATTCCACCCCCACCCATTTGTCTTTGTTTTTTTACTAATCTTTCTTTCTTTAAATCATGGTAGTAAAATGAAAATGTCAGTAAAAGAAAATTCGTTTCCATTTCTTCGAAGACAAATGGGTGGGGGTGGAGTAATGATTTGGGCTGGAATTTAAACGGAATGGATACAAAGGCAAAACAAATGTACAGTTTCTTCAAGGAAATATGAATTATCAAAAATATATAAATTTACTCTCAAAACAAAGTATTGAACACGCACTACGAATTACCACTGATAAATTTATTTTTTAACATGGCAATGCTGCAATTCTCCGAATTAAAGTCGAAGAACAATTTTTTCAAAGAGAAAACGTATTGGTTTTACTGTTGCCCGCACGCTCCCTGGACCTGAATATTATTGAAAATTATTGGGGAGAACTAGCACGTGCTGTATATAAGAATGGAAAGCAGCATGATAATATTAAACAATTAAAAGAAGCTATTAAGATAGATTGGGATAGTTTGCCACAAAATACAATTAAAATGTTATACAAATCCTTACCAAAGCGGGTACTCGAAGGAATAGAAAATAAAGGCGGATTATTATTATTATCATATCATTATTAACTTCTTCTGCTTGCTCAAAAACCTAGCAAGGTCAACCATATTTACTAAGAAGTTCCTTCTCTCTGCCATGTAACAATTAGGATGGTATGTATTACATTAAAAAATTCTAAGTAGTTTTCAAGAAATTAAAGATAGCACACATGTGCTATCTTTTTGTCCAAGGGTGTAAATCAACTTCCCAAGGTATAACTCAAGTGATTAACTTCTAAAATTAGACAGCATTCAAATCTACAAATTTCCAAAACGTGAAATTAAAATATTCTCAAATTTCTAAATATTCCGTTTTTATTCCATATTTAAACAGTTTTCATTGTTTGCAAACATTTGTATGCTGTATAGGATGGGTTAAGAATAACATATTCTGAAAAACACTTCGAAAACAATAGAGTGAAAATTTATATATATCTGTATCGTTCTACAATCAACAAGTTCTACAATTTTTTAAATAATACTAAATCCGATTTTCACAAAATAGTTCATTTAATAAGCTTATTACAAACCAATAACGAAACAAAGAGAACTAATAAAAAAACAGTATGTAAAAATGCAAAGTATGTGCGCTGTCATTAGATTATTTATCGTTAGGTTTATTTTCACCGTATTATGGTCAGCCATTTTCGAAACCTTTCAATTTGCTTGAAGAAGGATAACACTTTCTCGCGCATCAAAAACATTGCTCTTATATCGATTCGCTACAATCGATTGCCTCTCGACGTAACGCATTTCTCTGAAACTTTCTCGAGATATGAAAATACGTAAGGAGGTGTAGCCAAAGCGTCATCGCGGAAGAATTTTTATCGAACGCAAGACCTACGACGATCCGTCGATGACAATCGAGGACGAGAATGACTGCGACGCACCGTTCATTCGCGATAAATATAAAAATGCAAATGCGAATGAAAGAGAGGAGGTAGAAGCTCGCGATCGTAAACCGGCACGATGCCAACGGAGACGTGCGAGAATTGCAACTCAAACATAATGGCGGTTCGAAGAAGGACGAAGAGGTGTTGCTTGGTTCGGTAAGGTTCACCGGGCTACCGCGTAATCATACTTGAAAACCGGATTGAAAATGCAAACTGTACTTTTACCAGAGATCTTACCTACATCCAGGGATACTTATGAGGAAAGAAAATTACTTGTCCAATTCGTTATCGATAACATTGTATAATGAAATACCATTATATTTAAATCCAATGAAGATTATTTTCAGTGATCAATTTTTTAATAAGTTAATTTACTGCTTTCTTCGTCATAAGGACTTTGTTGGGTTTTCCTATACTATAATCGTGACGTTTGTTGATGATAATTCATAAACAAAAATATGATTCTAGCAATATTGTAATTAACGTTACAATGTTGTTACTACTCAATTTTGAATGTTATTATAGCTTTGATAATTTAATAATAGAGTTAATTTAAAGCAATGTGATTTATTTGATATTGAGGGTTAGTTTTCTATTGTTCTTGTATACTTTAATGAAGGATCGATTTTTTAGAAAACAGAATAATTTTATAATAGTCTTCCAGTAGCGTTCCAATAGCTTTTAAAAGTCGAGAAGTTTTATAGTTAATTCATTAATTCTATTATTACTAATAATGTAAGCCCAATTATATAATGATTTGTGTTAATGTTAGAATTAGAATTTGCTATTAAAATTGAAAATGCCTTAATTCGTCTTTAAATGTCGCTTTTTAAAATTGATAGATCTCTTGAAAGTTTTAAGACTTTAATTGAAGGAACAGAACAAAGGTTATAATGTTACAACTAATATTGAGTACTCAATCTAATAAATAATTAACTAATATTATCAGTTTGAATAGTATTCATTTAACATTCCGTTATAAAAAAATTAACAAAAGCTGTAATAAAGATTCAGAATGATTTTAGTAACTATATTTACAGTAACAGTGCTGTAACTTCAATTGCTATTACTTCTCCCATTGACATTTAAAGTAAATATATCAATTACTGACCACGTCTCCGTGCTCAAACAATAATTTATTCTATTTTAATAAAAGCAATAAATAAAATGAAAATTTAATAAATTGAGAATTTGACAATTTGGACATTTGTAAATTTTACTAATGAAAATTATTGGAAATGATTTACTTAATTTGAAAATTTACAAACTGTGTAAATTAAAAATTGAAATTTTATAAATTAAAAAATTGTTAAATTTACTGTATATGTCCTTATCAAAGTGAAGCCTACGTTGCATTCTAATATGCATTCAGAGGGTCATCATTTTAAATAATTTTAAGAATTTCGTATTGCAAGTATGTATCAAGAATGAAAAGTATTAACTTTACTTACTTTAATTTTCCTACTTCCTAATTCATTTTAATAAATGCAGAATTTGTGTGTGATACGATTATGAATTCGTTCTGTACTAAATACAGTTTCGTTGCGACAATATTTTTATTTAGTAAAAAGTACACGAATGTATAAAAATGGAATTTGAAAATTTGTTAGAACAGGCGTTAAAAAAGTTACACGTAATTAACACATTGACCGAAGACCAAATCGATTATTCGGAGAAAAATAAAACCGACGCGACGTGACAGTAACCCAAAGTGAAAGAGCGAAAACATTACTTTCGTGCTAAAAGAGATAAAGTTCAAAGAATTTGGGACTTAAAAGAATCTGAATAGTAGTTTACATATTTCGGTTTGAATGTTTAGGTACTAAAATTTTACCGTTTCTCCGAGGTATTTGAGGTTATGTATCAAATAGCTTCCTTACGGTTCAATCGTTTAATGTTGATTCACTGCTTTACACTAACGATAACTAATACGTCTCGTGCGATATTTTTCTCTTAAATTAGTTGCACGTTAATTGTTTGATTACAGTCACCGAACAACCGGGAATTTCAAATTGATGAGTGATAAACGACAAAGTTAGCTGGCGATCATTACATAAAAAATTATACTTCGTTTGAACTGGCTTATGATACGCCATGCAATGCGAAAATAGGGTGACATGAAGCAATACTTTGTGTACAATAAAGGGACAGGCAAACAAACAAGGGCGGTATATTATTTGAGATGTTCAAAGGAGTATTCCCTTCAGGGAAAGAAAATCGATTCTATATCCTTATACATTGACCTATGCTTTTTCTTTCTTACGTATTTACTCGCGTTCATATTTCGAATCATTCAATAGTTGAAGATAATATTAATTGATTAGTTGCAAATTAATGTCTGTAGCAATAAGAAATATTATTTTGAATTTTTTATTCATATATTTTACCTATTTCACTTTTATAACAAAAGTTCTGCAATGAGTTTCTTAGTTTTCTTTTTATATTGGTTCACTACAATGTATAAGTGAAAGTAAAAATTACTAATAATAAGTAAGAATAAACTGGATAAAAATTATAAGATTAAATTTTATATTTTTATATACAATCAAAGAATTGAGTTTAGATATCATTTCCGCCATAGTGGCTAACTAAGACCGCAGTGGTTAACTTTAAAAGTTGGAATAGTTTCTGTTCTTAAGAATTAATTTTTTGCACCTTTTTTACATAAAATACAGACTAACTAAATACATCTGGTCCTTTAAAACAAAGTATTAGCTAAAAATGCTGAACATTAGTATCTCTGGTTTATAGATGTACATTTATAACAATTTTCAGTTACCAAATTTGTTTAAATTAATATTATAATAAAAATGATAACCAAATGTTATAAATATTAAACATCAAATACAATAAAACATTGAAATATAAAAGAATAATAATAATTCCTTAATATTTAATTAATAACATACGATTACAAACTGTAAAACAAGTTTAAACAATTAGGTCTACGTATCGTTACGTTCTGTTATACAATTGATGAATAATTCTCTGTATACATTGAGAAAACAATTAACTTGTTATATAACAAAATCACAATAACATATATAAAATTTATAATCAAATTTTTGCGAAAAATGTGACAGAGGTTTTTAGCTAACTCAATATTAAAATATTAATAAGATAGTACTTACGTTTCGTGTTAGGTTACGTACTGCACCAGCAGTTATGTGACACCCTGTATATACAGCACATATCGTGCCAGTGTACTCGGAGGTTCCTGCACTCGGCGCCGATCGATATTCAACCGAACAAAAAGTTCGAATTTGTTTACAGTTTAGTAACCCAAATCAGAGAACGGCGCGGCGGTCCGCCATACCGCCACCCTTTCTCCCTCTTTGCACCCTTTTCGCTGGCATCCCTACGAAGTCGTCGTTTCCTACTAACACAAACGTCTCTGTTTCTCTATCGTCATCATCGTTGCAGTTCACGAGCGTGTCACTGACACGAGCTCCACATCGAAAACAAGACCAACACCAACAATAACACAAATGCCCAGCGTCAATCCCGGTATCCCGGAAGCACCACCACCATTGTAACTGGCACCGTGAAGTCCTCGTATCACTTTATTTTTCCCCACTTTTCCCTTGGCCGTTTCGTTCTGTCAGACGAGTTTGCTGAACTATTTGCCCATCCTGGCCCCGAATGCATTTGTCAAACGGTGAAACAAATTGGTAGACAGCTCACAAATACTAGCCCACTGCTTACCACGAGTACTGGTAAACTGCCTTTGACTAATGTGTTGTTCATCCTCCGACACGGCTTATGCACCTACTCCACATTCGACGAATTTTATAACGTGTCCATGCTGATTCGGTCTTTGCTCATTCGTTCTCTGTGATTATACTGTGATTTCTATTTTTTCTTATTATTATGTTCTTGTTGCAAAATGTGGAATAATGTATACAAGGTCATTCAGTACAAGGCGCTTTAACTTTTAGAGAATGAACTTTTTTTTCTTAGACCGATCTTCTTGAATTCAAAGTTTTATATAGGGATTTTTTCTTGGTGACACAGAAAAGAAAAAATAAGTTAAAAATGTACAACAAAAATTTTCGATACGCAGCTATGTTAATAAAAAATGAATTTTAACAGTTTTGAAATATAAAAAATGTGTTCACGGCATAATAGAAAATAAATGCAACAAAGTTTTCATTAATTTAAAAATAAATATTGTTAAATAGATATAGACATTAATACCAATAGTGTCTATTGCCAGTTATTTATTATACCGCTTTTAATATAGATGAGAATATACATATAATTCAATATAGAATTATTATAGTATTTATAATGTTATATGTAAGAACACTATAAAAGATTAGATTTTCATGTTATATTGATGAAACTCAAAAATATGTTTATTAATGGTAAATTTATATAAAAAAAATTTGAATAAAAGGAATGAGATGCATAATATTACTAAAAGAAATCAATAATAATCTAGATGTGGACTCATTGTGGGCTGACAATAAGTTTTGATAGAAGTGCAGTGTACCATATTAATAACCCATGTAATAATAGTATTATTCCTCTACTAATTAGATATTTAAAAAATAGTGACAAAATAAAGATTCATTTCTACTCTGGTTTGATACTTAAAAAATGCAAGTTATGAAAAAATGACAAAGACCTAAGCAGCAAATAAAAATGAAAGAAATTCAAATTCTGAAAAAGAAGAAATAGCAACAGATGAGAGATGACTGTTTTTTTCTTGAGGATCACATCGTTCGATAGGATTTAACTGAAATAATATAAAAGATGAAAGGAAAGCCAAATATTTCCCTACGGTAAGATATCAGCCAATTTTGTCGGTCCGTTTTGTATGTGGTCTGCGGTTTACTGTTTCTTAGGAATTAAATACCGTGACTGACCAGTCCCCTCGTAAAAATTCTATTGATCAACTCTTGTTTGCCTTTGTACTAATACATTCAACTTTCCTCTCAAAATTAATTTTCGTTTTCGTAGGGATTATGAAACCGACAAAAGATAATAGCAGAAGAACGAAAACAACAAATTAATTAAGTGGAAATAATACATGTTTCAATAAACGTATTGATTGCATAAGAGTTACAGTTGTGACATAATATCTTAACTAAGCATGTTTACAAATTATTAATTATTTTTGTTTAATAAATTTGTTGTTTTCGTTCGTCTATTATCCTCTTTATATGTTTATTAATTGTATATTAATATTAAATTGTATATTAATATTATATATTATTAATATGCATGTTATGTTATATTATGTTATATGTATACTTGTTTTAATTATTCGTTAATTGTTTCGTTTATTACGGATATTCATTGAAAATGGCCAAAAGATGATGAGCATTTAAACGTTGGCGTAATTGCAATTTTTTTCTGATAGTGAGAAAATATAAGGTCTTTTAGCTTTATTGGAACTATCACAACATTTAATGTTAATAAACATTAATATTACGGTACTGATGTGAATTATACATATATTGAATTACACACTCAGCAATATTATATCAGTGTTTAATAACTTTAATTAACAATTATATTACTATTTATTCCGCTCTATTAGCTTCTTCTATCTTTCAGGAAATCGTATGAAAGTATTCCTAAAATTTTAATGTCTTAAAATACTATTCCTAATTTATTGTTGTGTCATTTATTGTTATAAAAGAAAACTTTAGGACAACCTAATATAAATAATTCACCTTACTACATTAATCGAAATATGAAATAATATTAGGGGTACAGAAAAGTATTCGAAATTTCTTCAATGACTTCAAAGATTTCAATGAAAAATCGAAGGACTTCTTTTAAGAAGGGAATCGAACAATTGCCTTTACGCTGGCAAAATGCGTTAGAAAATGATGGAAATTATTTTGTTAATTAGCATTTAAGATTTCTTTAGTAAATAAATGTTTTTTGCCAGTAAACAAAATTTTGATTACTTTTCGGTACCCCTAATATATTGCCAAATATTGGTAATAATAGAAGACTGTGGTTAAATACTGATAAAATAGAGACCTAATTAGTGACCGATCGAGATGAAAGGAAAGTGTTATGGAGAAAGAGAATGAATTCGAAATATGAAATCACAGTTGCAGGAATTTACGTGATCAGAGGATACTGATTCATACATATATATGATATAACACAGTTTCAACACTACAGGACACTGCGTTTGATTAACCACATTTTATTCAAAACTGAAAATTAACTCAATACTGAAAATTAATTCAACACAAATGCGACTAATACAGTTCATCGTTATAGTTATTACGCAACCAGCTCCTTAATATGAGTTGTATTACTTTCAATAACCAATGAAATGAGCGATACAAATCTAAATTGATTCAAAGTTAAGTAATATTAAGTTCAAACTTTATTTTATAAAATGTAAAAATCTGAATTCAGAAATTGCTACTTATCCGATGCCGTTACACTGATTCTATTTACAAATGTACAAACTTGCTTATTTTTGTTTGTGTTCCAAACCTAAGTCAAATTGCAATTTAAACAAGTTTCAAGTCGAAGTTAAGCTCTAAATTGAAATTAAGTTTCAACCTAAATAATTTTCAAATCGAAGATAAATTTTAACCTAAATAAGGTTTCGAACCAAAATTAAATTTCAACTTAAATAATTTTCAAACCCAAGTTAAATTTTAATATAAATAAATTTCAAACCGACGTTAAATCTTAATTCAAATTTTCAAACAATTCATTGCAACTAATATCGATAAATGCGATGTTACTTATGGGCAAAAATAATTCAAACAAGAAAACTTCTTATACTATTTCTATTCCTAATACTTTCTAATATTTAATATTTCACATAAATTATACGCGAATTATGATCATCAATCACATCAATCTATATGTTAATTATTATCCATTAACTTGTAACTACCACTTCATCACATAAATATCTTGTTCAAGATTTCCAAAATTTCAGAACAGTCTCGTGAAACTTTGAAAAAGATGCAAAAAGATTGTAATCCTAAGGAAAAAACGTGACACCCGTTTTAGCCACATACAGAAGGCTCAAGTAGCTTGGAATTCGCATCATAAAAAGACGGATAGCACATTTACTCACAGCTAATTTTATTATAACTTACGTGTTATGATACAGCCTGTATAAAATCGATCAGAAGAGACGTTCACGTTGAAGCGTAAATACGCGAGTGGCTGATGCCTAAGCGTTGGATTTTATGACTTATTGACTCTCGTTCGTGTTTACTGGACTTGGTGCGACGGACACACGGCGCCAACGTCGAGAATGCGGCCACCTTTGCGAACCAACGTCCGACGAAAACTCACACATCCGTGACCAAGCACGATCGATCGATCTCCCTCCCGTTTCACCTTATTTTTCTATTTCTTACCACCTTGGTGGACTGGATCATCGATATATCGTTATCACAACTTGATCCGTGAATCTTAATCTATCTTCATATTTATATACTTGGCCGTTAATTCTGGAATATTATGACGCACTTACATCATAAATATAACACGAGAAACGGACCACTGTAACCATAATATTTGCTCTTTTTATAATGTTATTTGTAAGAGAAAATGTAGTAAACTGATTAAGAGAGTGAATGTGACGAAGTGCTAATGCAATAAAGTATGAATATGGCAAAGTATTAATGCGGTGAAGCATTAATGTGGCCAAATATGAACGCTGCAAAGTATGAATGTAGAAAAATATTAATGTAGTAAAGTATAAATATGGCAAAGTATGAAAAACAGCTATGTGGTAAGTATGAATATGGAAAAGTATGAACGTGATAACATGTAAAGATGGTAAAATATAAATGTGACAAAACATGAATGTAACAAAGTATGAATGTAGACAAATGTGAATGAATCAAAGTATTAATGTTGAAAAGTACGAACGTAGTAAAGTAAAAATGTATCAAAGTATTAATGTTGAAAAGTATGAACATGGTAAAGCATTAATGTAACAAAGTATGAATGTGGTGAAGTATGAATGTGTTAAAGTATGAATGTAGCAAAGTATAAACGTGGTAAAGTATGAATGTATCAAAGTATAAACGAGACAAAGTATGAATGTGGCAAAGTATGAACATGCTAAAGTATGAATGTGGCCAAGTATGAACATGATAAAGTATGAATGTGGCAAAGTATGAACATGGCATGAATGTCTTATAATCAGACATAGTGCTTTTGAAAATATGACTTGAGAGGAAACGAATGAAAAGAATGTTAAACAGATTGCACTACGAATTCACAAAGTAAAGATTGTATTGTGTTGAAAAAATGATTTGTAATCATATTATACGTATATTAAATTAAATTGTATTAATTTTGTATCATTGCATTGCTACAATTTTAATAAAGTGGAAATATAATACTAACTTTCAAGGAAATATGACAATTGTTGGGGCATCGATTTTGGTAAAATTTTTCTTGATAAAGGTAGAGCAGAAGTAGCAACCTACATTTAGCCGTTTTTATCACAGTATTTTGGGAGATATTCAATATTTAATTGTATGATTTCATTAAAAATTAAGTAAACCGTATGATAATTGATGCGATAGCGGTGTGGTATGTTCTTGGATTAATCTGTCGCAGGTTCAAATCCTCTCAAGATGGATCATGTTTTTTGTTTTTATGTATAATAATTTTGTCTTACTTATTTTCTTTTTATGTATGCGGTATATCTTTTCATGCTTTTTTATTTATTTTCTATTTTTTTTATTTTGTAATAACACTGTTTTTTTTATTTAGTTCTTACCTTTTTTATTTACTTTACGTATATTATTGTGGTTATTTACAGTAATTCATGAAAGCAATCACGGAAACAATGTTCAATCGTATGTACTAATGTACATATTGCAAATAATACAAGACAATTGCGTTAAGTTAAAAAAGAATGAAAAAAATGGAAATGAATAAAAGTGTAACGAATAATATTATAACAAGAAAAAAGAATATATGAAAACAGAAGAATGTTTATAGAAGATTTAAATTCGTCACAGAATAATTTAAAAAT
Organism: Megachile rotundata; assembly: GCF_050947335.1. Lineage (NCBI taxonomy): Eukaryota > Metazoa > Arthropoda > Insecta > Hymenoptera > Megachilidae > Megachile > Megachile rotundata. The sequence continues at coordinate 3,882,611 of NC_134991.1, read as the reverse complement.
TTATTACTATATATATTATTATATATTATTAAGTAATTTAGTATTTATCGAAATCAAATATTTAAATGTTATATATCTTTCCACATAATGAGCATTAACAAATTATATAGGTTGGTAAACATCCAAATATGGGTTGAGTTAGTTTTATTCTACATTCATCAGAAAAAGTTTTAGCAAGATTGGTAATCCAGGACCTATGGCGATCTCTTTATAATTTTTTCGTTACGGCGGGATTTGTCAAATTTTCATCTTTCGTGTTTTTTATCAAATTTAAAATTCTAAACGAACTTCAATTATAAATTTTATTGACCGTTAATCTATTTTCTAAATATTATAAGTGCAAAAGGTTATTTGTTTAAATATAATACTGAAACAATAGAAAAGCGGAATAATGAAATAGTGAATAATAGAGCAGTAATATAATATTATAGTAAAATTGTGTAGCAATCAAATAATATGAAAGTAGTATGGCGGGAATAATGTAATTAAGTACTGAAACAGTACAATAGAATACTAGAATGGTAAAATAATAAAATTAGTAGAAGTCAAATTATAAGATAGTAAAGTTGTAAAATAATATCATTTTGAACGAAAAGTATACATGGCTTCGCCCCCTATGTATTGAAAGATTTTTATTTTAAATTGTACACTTATCCACTAACTCATTCATTGAAGATAGGTTTTTCAGAAAGCAATGTAAATCGAAATTACCGTCAATTAAATATATGTAGTCCAAATTAAATAGTATTTGACATCATTTTAATCAGAAAAATGTTAAAATTGAATAACAAAAAAATAAAAATATAAAAATTCTATCCGTGCATTGGTACCATCAACATGTTTACGTCTACCAGCTTTCTGTAAATTCGCTATTTTAAAAACCGTGTGAAAGCGAAATCGTGTAAATAAAGTATCGCGTAAATCATAGAATAGATGTATTGTTCCATTTGCACTGAAAGAGAGATTTTTATTAGCTTTTGACGTGTACAGAAATAGAAAATTCTACTTCATTTTCTAGTTAAACAATGACCTGGTCAACAGGTTAAAAAAAGATGGATTTCTTTCTTTATTTACTTACAAGGGACATCACTCAATTGATACACGCCGATTTTGATGAAATTTTTATATGTTATAGAACTCGAAAAAATATTTGACACGTATTTTTTTTTATCGGCAAACATCCATTCTGAAGTGGTGAAAATAACCCTTAAAGTTGGGGTTGAAAAAACTATTTTCGCAAATATCTCGGGAACCGTTAGGCCTAGACGAAAAATTCAAAGTGCAAATTTTTCTGTTTTTAAAGGTCAATAATATGGCGTAAGTGGATTTTTGAAAAATTTATTTGTTTAAAAAATATGTTAAAAATTAACATTATTTTGCAAATTTTTTTAATAAAACGTTGTTCCATTTTGATCAAGTTTCACATACATAAACTATGGGTCAAAAGAAAAAATACCGATCAATTGGAATTTTTAATTTCGCTTGCGGAAAAAATATTACTGTCCTTGAAGTTATACGTACATTTTATACCTTCCGTTCGGTTCACGACTGATTTCTATACATAATATTCTGGAAAGTGTATTATATTAGATTTTTTACACTAACTTATTTAAAAAAAGAATTTGAAGGTCCAAAGGTGCCTCTATAAAAATATGCTGTTCGAATCAGATATCCTATTTGATCCGCGTTATGGGCGCGTCCTGGTGACAGTATTCGACGCACGGAAGATCTTAACACGTAAATTGTACTTGTGCGAAGTGTAATATCTTCATAATGATGTAGAATACATGCAATTAAAGGAATAACATCTGTTAATTAAGAATTGCTTCACGATTATAAAATATATATTGTTCGGTTGGGTTACTCTGAAAATATCACTTTTTTAATCATTTTGTAATTTTTTTAAATTTTGATAAGCAATATCATGTCGCCGAATAAAACTTTGACAGATTTAAGCATTAAAAAATTGCTACTGAATTAATACAACCTTCTGATGTACATATATGGTTATAGAATATGGAAAAATTTCACGCATGAAATATCAAATCTTGTACCTACATTAAATTTACGAATTAACCTACAGGCATGGGACCGTATGGTTGCAACAGTAGCAGCGCGGAACATTTTGATAATCCTGTTGACTTTACTTTCAATCAAATTAAAACTATGTCACTTTTACAAAATATGCGCTGAAAAATACTGATATCCGTTTCGATTTTATAATACATAGCATTATTACATCTTTTTCGTTTACTACCGTTTATAATATATTAGAAGATCATTTCAAAGTAAAAGACATAAATTTCAAAATTATAAAAAAATGATATTTTCAGAGTTATCATATTTTTTGCAATCGTGAGGCAATTCTTAATCAACAGATGCAATTCCTTTAATTGCATGTGCTCTAAATTATCACTTGACAGAAATACAATTTACGCGTTTAGATCTTCCGTGCGTCGAACACTGCCACCAGTACGTGCCCATAACGCGGAACATATAGGATACCTGACTCTGTCCCCATATTTTTATAGAGGCACTTATGGACCCTTAGATTCTTTTTTTTAACGAATTAGAATAAAAAATATAATATAATACAATTGCCAGAATACTATGTATAGAAGTCAGTCGTGAACCGAACGGAAGGTATAAAATGTACGTATAACTTCAAGGACAGTAATATTTTTTCCGCAAGCGAAATTAAAAATTCCAATTGATCCGTATTTTTTCTTTGGACCCATAGTTTATGTATGTGAAATTAGATCAAAATGGTACAACGTTTTATTAAAAAAATTTGCAAAATAATGTTAATTTTTAACATATTTTTTAAACAAATAAATTTTTCAAAAATCCACTTAGGCCATATTATTGGCCTTCTAAAACAGCAAAATTTGCATTTTGAATTTTTTGTCTAGGCCTAATAGTTCCCGAGATATTTGCGAAAATAGTTTTTTCAACCCCAACTTTAAGGGTTATTTTCACCACTTCAGAGTGGATGTTTGCCGATAAAAAAAAATACGTGTCAAATATTTTTTCGAGTTCTATAACATATAAAAATTTCATCAAAATCGGCGTGTATCAATTGGGTGATGTCCCTTGTTAGTTGTAAATACAGGTGTACAAAACAATCGAAACAAGTAAAATTAAAAAAAAAACAAAACTGAAAGTAATTATCAAGTAAAGTATGGAATTTATTTCGAATAAAATTAATGTTTTGGAAAAAAATGTTAAAAAATGCACAAGAAAATACAAAAATATACGATATAGATTAAAATATATTTTTAATATTAATATAATATTTATTGTGGCATGAAGTTTCAAATTGGTTTCGTTGAAAACAGTTGTTATATGAAACAATACAAATTTCCAATTAACACTAGAAATAAAATGTTTTATAAAATACATTTCACTTATTTCTTGTTTACGATAATTTACGTGATTATCAAAATCGTCACTGAGTGAGCGAAAAAAATATTTCCCTTGTTAGCTGTGCATTAAGGTTATCCTGCCAATATCGATCCATAAAATCACCTCTCATCAATTTATAATTAATCCAATGTATAATAATGAAATTAAATTTTAATGCTTAATCAATAGTTTTCAATGAAATAATAAATTCCAAATATGAAATTTTTAAATATAATTATCTGATATTTGTTATGACTCTCTAATGAAGTATCTAAGACACTACGTTCATATAATATTCCCTTTTTATTTTTACGAATAGAGTATGTTAATCAAGTTTGGCGGTCAAAAACTGGGACACCTCGCATAATAATACTAATATTATATGTAGATACTACATTGATTATCGTACTTTTAAATAAAAAAGAAAAGAAGACCAGTCTTCTTAAAGTACGAATCTGTTACATCCCCACACGTGCACTGTCAAATTCATGGGTTAATTTGAAACACTACTATGAACAACGAAAATCGTATAAATGAAAGGTTGTCTTTGAATACAGCTAAGAAACTGCAATAACAAACCATTCAAATGATTTCAATAATGATGTAAAGACCGCTTATCTCGGTGCACACAATCTTTATCGCTGGTGGCGTAAGGCTGCGCCAAAGCAATGAATGTCGGAGGAGGAAAAGACAAGTGCCTTGCAAGTTTAGTAAATAGTCGAGGGATTAATGTATCATTGGCACGACGATTCCAATATTATCCGTGATCGGTAAATAAGAACACGATCTCTTTTTTCTGTCCTATAAAAACGAACGAATGGAATGTTGATCAGTGGTCACCTCACCGGAAGCTGCCTTCAACCGATGACTTGCTTGTCCCTCTTTCGTGCAATTCTCCATTCATACATTTGCATTTGTACACTATTAATGGATGTTGTCGAGGGTCGAATGAATTTTAATGTTACTTGCTAATGCTTCTGTTATTGACGACATGAATACGTATCAAGGGCGGGACCATTACTAGCAACGGTGGAAGAAATGAATGTAAACACAGCTTGAAGTACTTGACACAGTAATGAGTATTTTGTAATCAATTCAAGATGATTATATCAGATTGATGCAAAAATAGTTGCGATTTTTATCTCGGCAGTAGTGGAAAATTTAAGAAATTAAAACAATTTTTACTGTAGACATACGATCGACAAAAATCTTAATTTTCCGAAATTTCATAAATCTGCTTAAAAGTCTAAATAGTATAACTCTATGTTATTTCACGAATCTTTGCAGACATTTTACTTTCTAGTTACATTCGAAACAATAAAATTGTCATTGAAACTATATTGAACACTTTTATTCAGAACGTTTTGGTATTAATTTAATTTGAGTGAATAAGAAATAGATACATATATCATAAACTTTGAAAACAGAGCAATAAATTAAAATAATAAATGAATATTAACCTTACAAATTTTAAGTAAAATCTGTGGATGAGAAATGTAATAAATTTTAAAAAGAGAAAACAAATTTATAATTACTATTATTCTTTTTAACATTAAAGGTGGTTCTACCAATGCTCATTTTTTTGTAAATATCTTAGATGTTAATACAATTTTTGTTTCTCATTTTTAGCATTACAAAAATGGAAATATAAGAAATTACCTTTATCAATTAAAAGAAATTTTAGAAAAGTTATTTTTTAGAAGCAAACACACTTTGGTTTAAATTTCATAGTGAAAACTGAGGTTTATATAAATGAAACATAAAAACTTCTTTCGATTTATTTTTGATGTTAAACTATTTTATAGTAAATTAATGATTTACTATTTATCAGATAGTAAACTTCCATTTCGAAATTGTACAACTTCGTATTAAATAGGATTTGATTACTTCAATTATTCCGTGGCAGATAGAAGTAACTGCGATATCAGTTGAAAACCGTCTATTTTCGTAACATTTATTACCCAGAACAGTATCGAACCCTTTCGCAAACACTTTTAACCGGACGTTCTGAAACCAGTTGTATCTCTGCGGAAAATGTTTCTCTCGATGTTTCTTCACGCCTGTATTTGCTCGTCGCATTCCGCCATTGTTAGAATTGCATACTTAGTATACACTCTGATAATAAATTCGCATTCCATATTTGTCGCGCCTAAATTGGACTTTGGGCAAATTTGTTTATCGTTATAATACAAAATTAGTACAATAATCTTACATTATTTTTTAAATCGGTAGCGAAGAAAGTACAGTAAAATAAAAAGTCAGAGTCCAGAGCGTTATGAGTGAAAGATATTAACCGAACTTGACATTTGCCACCAATATTCATTAAAATACTCGATAAATAATTCTTCAAACGTACTTGTCATATACGTCGTTACATTTTATGAATAATAATTCAGAAAGGGTACAGACATTTGATTACGTTTATTTTATCAAGTTAAATAATTTTCATACAAAACATTTCCTTGTATTTTTATTTTTTTTTTGTATATTTCATAAATTTAAATAAATTATTTTTAAAATTTAATTGAAACATCAGTATATAGAGATGTTATGTAATATCTTTTTAATGTATATATAACGTACAACTTTATATTTATTTAATTATTAGTCGTTTATAAAAGTTTGAGCTAAATCTGTAGATCAACTGTGTTGCAATTAATTTGTGATGTGATACATTTTATCTGTGTATGTTTTTAACTATGACTTTGCACTATAAAAAACATGAGTTTAATTACAAATCAAAAAATTCTTCTTATGTTCTTTACTTGTTACATTATGAAAATGCAATTCCTATCCTTTCTTATTCTTATCAAAATTTAATACGAACGTTTTATTTATTTATTATATCTTGTTAATCTGAAACTGTGCAATTGAATGTCATGGTGTGAATTAAAAGGCCAAACAATAAATTTATTATAACATATTATAGAATACATTTGTATCATTTTAATCCTTAATTGAAATAGTATTTTTCTTATTCACTAAATGAATTTTATCCGGAGTAAGTTAAATGAAAATTATCTGAACGTTCCTTGGCTCGAAATTTCGTATTGTGCAAAAAGTTTACGAGGAAAAAGCGACATCAGTTCTTGCTGACATCAGTCATCAATCGTGTTTTATGTGATCGAGGAAGTACGGTGAGTAAGAACTTCCGGTCACTTTTTCCTTAATGTTACAGCAAGCAATGAAATTCCTTATCAGTTTTCCTCTTTTTGAAAGTAATGCTACATAAAATAACATATCTTTTAATATATCAAATGAAAGGACTTATTGCATTGTAGTTAATGTAAATATATGAAGTAGATTAGAGGAAATATTGGCACATTTTAGTATACTTTTTTATAATCAGATTATTATAAAAAAATTAATGTCACATTGCAATTAAATTTACTGTATGTATATTATATTGTTCATTAAAATATTACAACATAGATATTATAATAATTTTTTAACCTCAATTATCCAACTGAAAATGAAAATGCTAATATTTTTCTGATTTTCGATTTCTTAAATCAATGTTTTATATTGATGTTACTTATTACATCAATATGGATCATTGCATGTTAAGCGATTAATTCCGGGCATGACTTGGTGACTAAAAGTATTGTATAATTATACTTATGTCGTAATAATTTAAATTTTATGAACATAATTACAAGAAACGTCTCATTAGGATTTTAAATACGAACTAGTGAATTGTTACTTGATTGTTCTACTAGAGAAAATTCAATTTTCTGTCGCTTACAATTTAGAATGTCAACGAATTTTTAAATTTGTTACGCTATGGTGACTGCAATTTTTAGGTTATGCTACCTTTAGTTCAAATTTTATCATGATGTGCAGATGATTCCGAAAGGAAAGAATTATTTATAATATAATAATTCACAAAATGGAGTATCATTTTGAATTTTAAACGACTGTGAATTATATATTTAATATGGAGCTAGTTGAACTATAAATCCATGTAATAAATTTAATAAATACAATATTAAATTATTTAATAGAGTAAATATATTAATTAAAAAAACATCATTAATTAATTTAATATTATATTTATACTGATATATTAAATGTTATTCATTTATTTATTTCAATTGCGCATGTAGGTAATATCCGCTAATTAATAATAATAAGCTATAAATTGATCGAATTTACATTCAATTTTCAAACGAATCTGTTTAAGCGAAGAATCTATCAATTTCTATTAACAATATTCAAATAGATTTTTTTAGGAATTTCCTAAAATTGAGAACACATTCCAAATACGCCATTTTACAGTATTTTTATAACACCAAGTCATATCAAACATTTGATATTGTAAAGTCAACCATGATGTACAACATTGTGACAGCTCTGTTGTTTACTGGGATTGATTATCATCATTTAAGAAATTGTTCTAGATAATTGTCATGACAATATCTACAAAATTGTTTGAATTGCAACTTAATACTCAGTAACTGTGATAAGAAGTTTATAAATGCAATTTAAGTTCTTTTAATATTACATGTAGTGTATAATACGAATTATTTAAAATACTTTAGCTAAGTATAATATTTGCTTAAAATAATTTATTTTAAAATTACACTAACAGTGCTATTATGTCATTTTTATTAGCATAATATATTATATTATAATTTTCCATGATAAAGGTTACACTTCCAGTATTTATGGTTTAAGCGTGAACATATTGTGGAAAAAATGTTTTCTAGATCTCTACATCGTGGATTAATTCGAAATAACATCGATGATAAGTTAATCTGATCCATGGCCGATATTATCCGAGTATTGTGTTGATTTATCGACAATGTGAAGTTGCTGGGTGGCGTTTCGAATGACTACTTGAATCTCTGAAGTACAAAACGATAGAAATAATCCAAATTCTCGATAAATGCACGTATTTGCAAATAGCGAAGCAAGTTAATTATAGAACAATGTCAAATGATCAGTTTGATTTTTAAGGAACACCATTTACGTAATAAATAACTTAATTCAAGTTCCGTGCTAATATCATAATTTTTTTATTCATGTATATTTTTGGATATAACTACAAATTAAATTTAATGAGAAGTTTGATATTGAACATTAATTAAAGTAGTTTAAATATCAATAACATTCACAGTTTGATTTTAATTACGAAAATAATGAAGAATACCTGAAGAAGATGAATACTTGCATTCTTCTATATTACATAATTAATTAAATTTTTATTGAAATTAACTCTAAATTAACTCAATATTAACTAACTACGCTTTTAGAAAATGTTAGTGGTACTAGGTTACATGGATTTAAAAATACTATTAGTGGGTTTTTACATCTTTATTTAAAAGTTTATTTTAGCGTGAAATGTCACTTTTAACACAATTGGTAAGCATTCATTTGCCAAAACTACGAGTATAATATGCCTTTCAATTTATATTAGCATTTAGATATGTTAAATATTATAGAAAATATCTACAATAATTTTTATCAAAAATTAATAAAGTTCTACGGAACTGCCAAACTAAGCTTTCTTGCCAATATATCATTTAAAAATTTTCAACTCAAAATTGAATCAAAAGAATCAAAATCAAAACTGATGAATGATAATCATTAAATTATTAACTATGAAAATGTCATTTAAAAATTACCAACTTAAAATTGATTTAAAATTGAATGATAATTATCAAATTATCATCTTTTAATTATTTATTACTTTTATCGTCAAAAGCTTAAATAAACATCAGCTTATTTTCTGATTTAAAAACTTGACTATGTTACCAACATACTTTCTATTCGAGAAGATCGATTACTTTTCAAGTAAAAAGAAGTTGAAGACACCAATTCTAGTTTCGCTATAAAGGATAAAAATTAAGTTTATCTTCTTTTTTGTATTCGTTTTGGATATAAGTTACAAACCTGTAAATTTTCGAAAATATCACTCGAAATAGATTTTTGTTATCATTACAAATATATCTGACTGTAATTATGTAACATCACGTTAAACTTGTAGCTTTTATTGAATAAATTCACAAAAATCGCGTAAAAAATGGACGTTAAAATAAGGACATGCCCATAAGGATGTTTTGAAAAATCAGTATTTACTTAAAATATTTAAAATTAATTACAAAGTATCTTTTTTGGCTAATGGCACACTTCTGCTTGAGGAAGCAGCGATAAACATTTAAGTTAAAAGTAAATTATATCTGTGCTATGAATGAATCACGCGTCTAACGATTCTAGTTCATTCATGTTCTTTATCGATTCTATAATCGCGCGTAACATATACAAAAATGAGTTTTGTGCAGAATTTCTCAGAAACTCCTGACACTGATTAAGTGAAATTATTGCGACGTTGCTGATAGGTTTATCGCGGTATCTTCAACAATGAAAAAATTCTGCCACTGTTAAGCGCCAGACCTTGGTTTATTATTATTATTATTATTTAATAGTAACAGATATTCTTCTCCAAATAAAAAATTGTTATACGAATTTTATCGGAATTTGACAATTGTCTCGCGATAATCGTTGATAATCAAGTCAATCACATTAATATAGCTGTCATGTCTATTCTTCAAAGATAGTTAAAAAAATGTATGAATTTAACATCTGCTTTTATGATAATAAAATGAAAGTATACATCACTATTAATGATGATTAGATTTTTTTACGTAGTATGTTTTAAATAAGTAGAAACATGAACACTATATACTTCACATTATTATATGAATATTTAACTTGTTTGTAATTACAATGAAAGATATGTAGTGTAATAAAAATTAACATACACAGATCACATTGAACTTTTAGTACATATATTATGATACTTTAAGAAGAAAAGAAGTTAGTATACATTTTCTTTTTTTTATATATATGTAATACTCAATTAATTTTAAAGAAATGAAAGAAATTTTTGAAACTGGAATTCAAAATTTATGACTCATTTTTATTAACTTATTAAATATTCGCATTACAAAATTGCTGCTTACTTGTTAGGATAAATAATGAATCAAGACACTGGTTTCTAACATGCAGCAGTTTAGTAATAGTACAATAAAATAATATTTATACTATGCCAATTTGAAATTTAAAGGATAATGAAAATAATGTAGCGAATTTACTACAAATTGCTGACTTTTAATTTAGAATTTTGAATTTCAATATTTCCAAATTTAAGAGTTTCTAAATTTTGAAATGTTAAATTACAAGCTAAAAACGTTAGATATTTAAAATTTTGATAATTTGAAAATTTTCAAAAATGAGAAAAATAAGGAAAATAAGAATAATGGGAAAAATTGGCAAAATGTAAATTTAAAAATATAAAAAGTAAATTTTTAAATTGGTAAGATTTCAAACTTGGAAATTTAATGTTACTAACTGGAGACCCAATAATTTAAAAATGTGAGAATTGAAAAATTGAAAAAATTAAAAGTTTAGAAGTTTATAGATTTTACACAGAAATTTTCAATTAATAAATGAAGATTTTGAATTGTATTTCAGACATTAAATATGAAACTATAATCACTAAACATCTTTTAAACAACTTAATACATAATAAGGAAACTCAGTAATTTGCTGTTTATTCGAACGAAGAACCGGCTAATTTATTATAAGACAGGTTAAGATATCGTTTATGTGGTCATTTCTGGATCACCAGACCTTGAGCTTCAAATTGATATGCAATAAGTGATCAAACCGTGTTAGAATTGATGCTTATGTTTCGAAATCAATTATGCTGCAATTAACAACTTATAATAAACAATATTAATGATGGATCTGTAAAATTGCGTTTAATTACAACTGAACTTCAAGCTGATGTAATATAAATACTATTTTGCTGCACAGAGGTACACACTCATTTTATTATCAAATTGAGTTAAACATTTAAATTTCGAAATTTGTTATGCAACCTGATAAAAATGATTTTTTCAACAATATTTAATCTCGAATTGATACCTCCTTTTATTGTCATCAAAATCTTCTACGAGTATCCATACTCCACAATACCATGTTATGTATAACGCAAACAATCCGTAAGGTATTTTAGCCTGCGTAGTATAATTGTAAGTGCAAACAGAATGTAGTAGTAATTTGTAAGGAAAACGTTTCTCTACCTACTGTTTATATCACAATTTGTATTTGTCATTTATTTTCGAAAACTTGTTAACCTTTAACTTGGATTCATTACGATTGAAGCTACTGACGCTCGTCCAAAACACATACAGACACAATTGTGTCCCAAACTGTTAACGAATGATATGCACACACTAGACTCGCACCTCTAAAATAATAAAAACATCTAAAAATGCCTGAACTTACAAGTTTTTCAATTTTCAAATTCACAATCAAGTATAGTAATTTGATAAATAAACACGGCCCAGTGTATTTAAATATTTAAAACATCTTGTCCTTGGTTTTATCGAGCCCGATTTTACCTTGGTGTGCAATCTTCATATTACTGATTATCGACAAAATCATGATGAGTTGAAAAATAAGTATACTCATGCTTTAATACGTGACAAATTACGTAGTTTGTGTTGAATAATACTTGAGTAACATTACTAAATTTTTATAAATGGCATAGAACCTCTAAATAGTATATAGGACCATATTTATTAACATATGAACAGTAAATATAATTGTTCATGATTGTTTAAAAATTAGATTACAACACTCATAAATACGGAAAGTATCATAACCTGAGATAGCACACGTGGATTATCTTTAATTAACGAAAGACTCTAAATTAAGTAATAACAATAAACTAAATTAAAATGATGGCAATAAACTAAATTAGTCTAATAAATAGCAATACATGGCTGCTATGATACAAAACTGTAAACCGTCTAAAAAATAATAGTAGGTTCTGTTATCCACATATTGTGTTCTTGCATTTGGTATACATATATTACCTGTATTTATCAGTGTCAAATAAAATAAATCTTCAAATACAATCGTGTTCCGACAAAGCTATTTCGATAGTTATTTTCATTAGCATTTGCTTGATGTATACCCCACTTGTACATAGTAAAAAGGAAGAATAATCCACGGGAAGCCATACGTCGGAATTCAACCGACAGCTTCTTCCATTTTGCTTATACTTGATCGCTCGATTTTATGGGCAATAAGTTCAAGCTGATCCCTAATTAAATGATTCTTAGCCACAGCTTATGCGACAGGCAACTCGATAAGACGGCTTTGCGCCGGTACAAAGAGTACTTGGCGATTGCGTAAAGATCCATGTGTAAAATCAGTCCCATAAACACGTGGGATACGGCACGTCACACGTGGACTTTGTAATCTTCGTGCAGTACGACCACGTTCTTCCGGGTGAAAAGCGGGCGAGAAGTGGATAAAGTTACACGGAGTGGATAGTAAGCGGACGGATGTTGTTGGAAAAACAGGAATGTATTATGAAGAGAGATGGCATGCAAAATCATTAACTGCGATTTAGCACAGTGATCACGAATATCTCGAAAATCATAATCACGATAGTGGTTAAACTTCTTTTAGGAGCGGTTTACGTTAAATGTGATTGTTAATATTCAACTAACTCTTCCTAGCGGAAATTTAATGGCTGCTAAATGCACAAAATTTCAAATTTTGAATCCATAAATTTTGCTAAATCACCAGATTCCAAAATTGTGAAATTCACAGATTTTTTTAATTCTCAAATTTTTCAATTTCCAAATACCCAAATCAGTAAGTCTCTAAATTTAAAAATTTGCAAATGACCAATTCTCACGTTACTAAATTTTCAAGATTTCAAATTGTTAAATTCCCAATGTTTCTAAGTTTTCAAATTGTAAATTTTTCAAGTCTCCAAATTCCGAAATTTTGGAACATCAAAATTGCCAAGTTACTGAATTTTTAAATTTGGAAATGACGAACTCCCAAATTCTCCAATTTCCACATTTCTACAATTTCTACTATTGAAACAATAATTATAATAATCGAAACTACAACTCCACACCTTCAAACATTGAAATACAATAAACTTTATTATAATTAACCTCGCTTTTACAAATTCCACGATGTACACAATTCAAATTCTTATCAACGACTCTCTCTTCTTTTAAAATTATTACTTCGTTACCTCGTAACCAACAAAAACTAATGATTAAAAGATACAGCATGATACAATCGATTCACTACCGAATTACTAATTACGAGGTGCGATCATTAAGTTCCGGGATTGTGTCTGCTGTGGCCAAACGAATGACACGATTGACATGCGCTCGTAGAACATAAGAATAACAATCTTCGAGACATATGACACGAAGTTTGGAAGCGATATCTTCATTGAATCCTGTGTTATACAAGTTTATGGTAGTATACGCACGCTCTCCTTTGCGAAATCACGATGGACTCCAAATTGGAACAGAAGGACATGAAAAAAAAAAAGAAACATGGAAAATTGTCGTACTTCCTCACCCTCCGTATTCATCAGATTTGGAACCCTGTTATTTCTTTTTGTTTCCCAGAATGAAATGAAAGCTCAAGAGTCGCCGATTTGACACGGTGGACGAGATTCAACGCGAATTGCAGCAGGTGCTTGACACGCTTCGACAAGAAGACTTCTAGGAAGCTTCCCAAAAATGACAGAGGCTCTGGGATCGGTGCATAGCTGCAAAAGGGGACTACTTTGAAGGAGATAGTAGCCAAATTTGAAACACGTGACTTTATCTGCATATACGGGACCAGTATATGGAGATAGGGAACTTGTTCAATAACGCGATGTTTGATCGTTAATTCCTGGACTAACTTTTGCACCATTCGCGTTTCCTTACTCCTTTTACGGAGGTAAGGATGTTTCAAATGTTATTAAAGCCTTTCTTTTAAAATGGAATATCACTTGATAAGAAAAATTAGAATTCGATTGCTAAACGACGCTACTCCGAAAGCTGGACGACTGCAAGTGATCGTCAATTCGAAACCTTTTCACTCTGAATGTGTCTGTTCGCTATAGATTGAAGTATTATTTACAATTGTCTGAACTGAACTTGTTCTCTTATCGGTTTCTTGTAAACTGATTCATCTCTCTGTCCTGTCCAATCTGATTAGCGATTGAGCTTCCGGAAGTTGGTCTAGCATGAATGTCATCAAAGGTAACCAATCAAGTGGTTGTTTGACCTTTGAAAAGATATGACAGGTTTGTTTTGAACAACCGTAGACACTTCCATTGTATGCCCGCCATAAATCCTGCTGCTGTGGTGCACGTGGTAACTGGTATATGGTTCAAGCCCGATACATTGGGAACCCACGTCCTTGAAGTATGCTTAATGAGAGAACCTCTTGATAGGTCTCATCTCTGACTTCGTAGAGAGCACCATAGGAGGTTTGGTGAAGACACGGGACAGAGATTCAGAGATAGTGTAAGCCAGTTCAGAATTTCGAGAATCAATTTCTACATACGACGAACAAGACAACAATTACAGAGATTATTTGCAAAAATGAGTGGACTGTATTTCATGTTATGACTATATATTTGTAACTCCACAGAACAGAACTTAATGATCGCACCTCGTACATACATTCATGTCGCTAGTATCGGCAATGTCACTCTTAAAACCCTCTCTACAGTTTCTTAAATCTCTTTTCTATCTCTCCATATTTCTAAACTACCTAAATACTCAACATTCTGAATCTGTAATTTTCCAACTTACTTAATTCCAAATATCCCAAAATTCTTAGATTTCCGAATTTTTAAACTTGTTCTCTAACTCTCCTTTTAATTTCTATGATTTATCGAGCTGTATTTTAAAAATAAATTACATTTATACAAAACTAATTAGGAAGAACATATTATTAATGTATGTACAAAACTTTGTATTTAAGTCAAAAGCAATAAAATTGTAGTTGCAATTAAAGCGGATGTAATGCTTAAATGCAGGTATTTCTAGTATTTTATAATTTGGCGCGTTGCATGAAGAAAGTGGGACAAGCCCATTTTTTAAAGTATTGAAGTTAATGATAATAACAGATAAAACGTAGTATGATATTTTCATCTGTATGTGATTTATAATGAAAATAATTGAAATTTTCTATTATTTGGGCGATGGAAGTTCGGGTAATTAACGATATTGGAAAGATATTTATTTTGAAAATGGCACTGGTCTACATTAAATTAAAATTATTTTTAGCCAAATATATTACGGTACAATGTGACTCTGGTAAAATTTAGTAATATCCACAGCACCGTGAAGAACTACAAATTGTATAATACTTGTAGAATAGGTAACCTCAATATGAGTGAGGATATGCTTTACGTCATTCTAGCTATCACTGTTGATTTCTATTATCAGCTTACAAGTTCTAATTCATTTTCTAAAAAATATTTAACAAAGTCGACATGGTTTGTTTTAACATCGGCGCACAAAATCCCTTATTAAATTTACAGTTATTTAAAAATTAGTTATTAATTGCGGTTTGTTTTATTAACATCTTGTTCTACATTAACGTGTCACACTCATGACGCACAATACAGTTCGAATGTGATAAACCAGCCTCGTACTTCCACTGAAATTGAATTTTGAGTTCAATTTTAATTAGAATCTGTATAATCAAGAATCGCTAAATACATAATGTACTTAACACTTTAACTATCTTCAGTTGTCTTCACGTTGTAGGAATAATTAGCTAGCGGTGCATGACGCAACAGTCCAGAAAATTATAGGTTATGGGGTTAAACAGTAATATAGCTTAGAATGATTTCAATTACTGTTGAATTTTCATTTCAATGAAATTTGCAAAATAAATGTATTGAGAAGTCGGTAATCAAGTTTGTGCATTTATCGATTACCTGTAAGATACCGCTTCATTTTGATCGGATCTTCGTATGTTAAGAAAATAAAATTGTAGCATGTAGAATATTATAAATAGATATAGTTAGAAAAGTAAGAGAAATGCCGAGTACACGCGACCGATGTACGAAGCGAGGTGCAGGCAATATCATAAAACCCTTGCGCTCGGAGTTGGGCTTCGCTGATTGGGCGGGCCTAGTTTCCAGTTTTTGTATAAAAGACAAGCATTTTCCACAAAAAGGCAGAATTACCAAGCCTTCCTAAGAGAGAAGACGATACCTCGAGCTGCTCGGCTCTCTCTTAGTGTAGGCCTATTCCCAACACATACAAGCTAGGAAGACGTTACTTACGGCACCTCAGCTTTCCTTGATTCCTCTAGAACAGGGGTCGGCAACCTTTTTCGGATGGCGGGCCATTTTCAAAATAAAATCTTTTATGCGGGCCGCACATTCAAATGTAACTTAAATAGTGCTTTTATATCATATACGAGTATAAATAAATTAAAAATAACATCTCATTACCTATTGTAGTGAAACGTCATACGGTTGTCAATATGAACGTGTTTATGTGCAAAATGCACATATGAACATACAGTAGCAAACTGGCGAAATGAAAGAATGCTACACTTGTTAAGCGAACCGTCGTATTCGCTGGGGAGTGGGGACTAAACTTGCGCAGTAAAATAGGTTTCCCAATATGCTTCTGTTAGCGCGCAGTTTTGTCACTGGCCACATTTCGGCACGCTCACGCTCTAAGTTTGTTGATTTTTCCTAAAATTATATTGGTGCTTTGGCGGGCCGCACAAAATGTTGCAAAGGGCCGCAGGTTGCCGACCCCTGCTCTAGAAAGAAGACGTCACCTACGGTGTACGGCACTTCCAGAGACCATCTCTTCCTCATTAAAAACTCCTTTCGTCACCCCATCAGATTTTATAAAACCTGGATTGCGCTGCGATACTTTACGTGCCGAACTCACTTTGCACGTGGAAACACACGCACTTATTTCTTGTACTCTGTTCGATTACAAAGTAAACACCTTACTTTAATCGACTCTACAAAATCTATATATTTCTTCACTTTTGTTTCTCTGATATTATAATATTTCACACGTATAAAGTATAGTGGGTTATTTAGAATTGCATTTTCAATATTCATAAATGAAGTTTAATTAACAAATTTTAAAGAGGTCCTTCCAAGTCGTTTTTCTTGAATAATAGATTCATTTAGTCTTTTAAGTTATTGTGTTATTTTAAATATAATAACCTCCCATATTCCATCAATTACGAAAATTATAATTGAAATACATCTGAAAGTGAAGCTCAAGTGAGAACTCGCGTTATACCACAGTCTACTGCATAATGTACGAATAATCTGCTCCATATCTACACATTTATTGTTCCCTTTCGTCACGCTTATACCAGAGTTTTCACAAATTTTACCTTGTATCATATTTTCAAGTAAAAGATCTGCCGTTTGTTTTCAGACACGTTCGTTCCTGGTAAAGCATGTATGTATTTCTCATTATGAATCACTATTGTTATATTACGTCCGATAATGTATGTTCACTTGTTATTTCATGGAAGTACTGAATGAAAACATTCGTTGCTATTCGTAATTCTTGTTTGTTTAGTTTTTTCTTAGCGTTACGATAATTAATTGTTTTATTTCTGTTTGTACTACACAAATGCTCACATTAATGCCGACGTAATAATTTTGAAGATTTTTTTAGGAATATGTCGCTGTTTACAATGATTATGAAGTTTTACAATTTAAATCTGTAGTGCAAAACGAAAAATATAGAATTTTTTAGAAGAGGAATTTCTTTTAAACATTATAAAAAAAAAGCTGTTGTATATGCAAATGTTTATTATTATTAATAAGGATAATAAAATGGTTTTTAAATTGTATATTTCGTAAATGTACATTTGAGTGAAATGAAGACATTCTTTGGCTAATTGTGAGAATAGATGTGCAAGGTAAAGTGTGTCAATGTGCCATTAGAATCATCGAATTTCGGAATCAGGGGATATGTATTAGGTACTGAATGATTTTAAACACTTGAAAATTTAAGAACTTGGTAATAACTTGATAATTGGGTAATTTGACAATATGGGCATTTGGGAATTTGGTATTTTGGCAGTTTAGTGATTTGCTGATTTGGTAATTTACTAGTATGATAATTTTAGAACTTGATAACTGGGAAATTTGAAAATGTGGTAATTTCAGAATTTGTTAATTTCAGAATTTTTTAATACGGTAATTTGGTAAATTCAAAATTATAAATTTAATAAATTAAAAATATGAAAATTAAATAACTTTTAAGTTTTCGAACTTGTTACTATGGAAATTTGAAAATTAAAACGCGTCTTAAATTCGTAAAACCAATAGAAATTTTGTTACATATACATAAATTGCCATAATTAAACTGCGAATTTTTATGCAAATAAAACGTACCTATGCAAGAAATATAGAGCTAGTATATAGACATGTGGTATGTACACAGTATGAGTGCAAATATTACATGGATCCATTTGATTTAACCGATAAAGGTTTCTCCAACTGTATTTATACCTATACAACATAAATTACAGAAAGAACAAACGGTTGTAGAAAATTCGATGAATTACTTTGTGACAAGACGCTGCAAAACTGAATCAAAAAGAATCGATTAAAGAATCAAAAAGCAACAAAAATAGTATTTTAGGTAAACATCGTTGAGAAAGTCCGTCGATGAAATCAAACGAGTCGAATACAATTAAATACATAAGGTGAAGTGGCGTAAGTGCAGACTGGTTTTTGTAAAGTTGGTATTTAAACGTATTTTCAGTCTGCTATGTAAATACTTAACGCTGTCGATATCGAACGATTTGCACAATTACTACTATTTAATTAATATTAACTAGGACCTTAATTTTCCTTGTACATTGTGATTTTGATAGGAAATTGTTTAAAATGTCAACTACTCTGCGCTTTCCTCAAAAATGGGATAAGAACGTAATCTGAAGTTAAAATACTTTGAAACTTTATTTCATGGGCAATGGGGCAAGAGCAAAATTATTAACAAATGTGCTATAAAATGCTTTTTACTGCATTATGCAAGTACTCTATATTGCAAACAAGTACTCTTAACTGAAATATAAAACAGGGTGTAGTGAAACAAAATAAAGAAACAAACAAACTAAATGGAAAAATTTCGTTTATATTGTAATAAAAGTAGCCCGTATGCGCACTTGCCCCGTATACGAACTTACCCCACTTCACCTTATGTAAAATGTAAGATCACGAAATTATCTTGCTACAAAGTTCCACAATGCAAATATCTCAGAAACAACTGAACGTATAACTTCATCGTGCATTACGAATCAAATAAAAATTATATCTTCTCGTTCACACGAATACATTCCTGACACGTAATTGATAACAAGCGAAGTAAAACAATTTCTGACTTCCACTTTGTTTTAATTCGCATAAATAGAGATGTATCGATAATCTGTCTGTTACTATCGTTGATATAAAACAGTGGAGGAACGGAGGCAGTAATTAACAAGCACAAGGAACTGATAATTATGGACACATTAAATTATAATTAGTATATATGATATGTTGATATAATTATCGACGTAACTCCAAAAAAGAGACGATAAGATACTTTTTTCATCTCAATGATAATTTCAAAAATATTTACTTTTTGAACGGAAGAAGATATCTTAATATAAATAAGCATTGATAATATTAGCATATGAGATGTTGTTAATAAAAGTAGCGTAAGTTCGTTTTAAAAAAATATATAATTTTCTGTATTTTTTACATTTTTGTATTTCGTATAATTAAAAAATGTAACATACTGGATTTTATGGAAGAATGGACTTGTATTACTTTCATTATAAACAAACCATATACTCATAATTTTTAAACCAGATATGAAATTGTCCATAGTAAAGTATGAATTCTGTCTGAAATGTAATATTGTAACTAGTGATTTGTTAAATTACAAAAATGTTGGATTTTAACATAAACCTAAACCTTTGTTGGATTTATAATGTAAGAATTTAAAGTAGGTGTAAGTCAGATTTAGTTGGATCAAATTTAGTTAAATTCAGTTAGATAGAATACGTTTAATTAGAGTTATAGTGAATCCAGCTGTGTAGATTGAAAACAAGTTTAGATTACACTTAATTGGATTAGATTAAACTAGATAGATCGTTTTTGTTTAGAGTGTACGAATTCGTGACTCAAAATATTGATAACCTAATAGCAACTTCTAAAATATGAACGGTTCAACTTTATCCAAGTCCGTTTCTTAGCACAGTAGAAAATGTTAAGGTGCCAAAAAAATATCTTGAAAATTCATTTATAACTATTTTCCTGTCAATTTGTATAGATTCGTTGAGAACGAAACACGCGCTCGGTACCGGTATAGGTATAATCTGCAGACAATAAATAAGGCAAGATAACGAGAGAGTAATGACAGCGGACGAAGTGCAATCTTATCGAAGGCACGCCGATGTCTCGAATTTATTTTACAATCAGCGGCGGTGTTTCTATTATACGTACAATTACCGTTTTCGCGTGTATATGATACTAAGTTGCCGTATACGTAGAAATTTGTGCAACATTATAGAATATGTAAACTGTTCCATATACATTTTGCCTTCATTGGTTGCTTCGTACTTAAGGCTCCAAACTACTCATTCTATATACAACCTGAAGATGGAGTATCTCTACATAGAACATGAACGTAAGAATGAGGTGGTTGTAAATTTTTTTAATATACTGTAACATTCTGACCACTCATTTACGTATACAGATATGAGGTGTAACCAAAAGATTTTTTTTTAAATTTATTTATTCAAATAAAATTAAGCACAAACTTTCAATCTCCTTCAAAGTACTCTACACTTACTTTAATACACTTATTTAATCGCTTATTCTATTTTTCAAACCATTGTTTAAATTCATCTTTTTTTATGCTTGACAGCGCCTCTGTCGTTTTTTTCTTCACCACACCAATTTCAGCAACATGCTTTCCTCTCATGTCTCTGAGAATTCTTGTCCAAAAATGATATGACTCCTGTTCATCACCTCCTGCTGTGCAGCTTTTTTTTATTACCTCGAATGAAAAGGGAGATAAGACATTAAAAAAAAAATGTATATTTTAGGTTAAATTCATCACATTACCTAGGTAAACTGAACATAAGATATATAAATATTATGCATTAAACCTTGAAAAATGGAGAGTGTTACGAACATTTTTGATGCAACATCGATTGAATGTTTCGAATACAATATCGAATAATTGATAAAACGGAAAAGGAACGTTATAGAAGAGAACATAATTACATTCAGGATTAAATTTATTAATTTGATATAAAAGTTTTGAAAGTGATGTGACAGTATGAAAACATAGAAAGCGCAGAGTACTAAACACAATATTCCTTCAAATATAAAAGAAATATCGAAAAATAAAAACTGAAATACAGTTACTAGTTTCAAGTCAAATTTTACGAATGCGAAAGTGATGCGCTGTAAAACCTACTCGGTTGTTAAAAAGAAGTATGTGTCTCTCAGAAATGTTTCAATATGTGGTTTGATGCTGCAGAGAGGGTAAATCTGGATGTCCGTTTTAAAGCACATAAAATTTGATGTAGTTATAAAACTGATTTTATTACGTATGAAATATATAGTCATCACATGTGTGATACACTTGAAGCCAGGTGTCCCGTCATAATTTTCATTTCCTGGCTATTACAGCTTATTAGTAACTGTACATATTCTCCTTTTATTAGTTCTTTGTGTTTATGACATTTGAAAGAATAACATGGACTACATAAGCATCAAATTATTTTATTACTAGTCATAGTTACTATTAGTCATATTAATAGTTACTACACTGTGTTTTTATTCTATAGGAAAGTAGGATCCATATTTTATACTAATTCGGATTGAACTAGTAAACAAAATATGCATATATTTAGGATAACAAGAGAAATAAGATACTTCCAACATCTTGAAATTTTATTTGCCAGATTTGCAATAGTCATTCCGTTCCGAAATTTTGAAATCTTAAAATTTCCAAAATCTAAGATCTAAAATTCAAACATGTTAAAATGACAAAGATCTATAGTCTAAAAGTTTTAAAATTCTAACATTTAAATACCTAAAAATAGTAAGCTTCAAAGTATCGGAAATCATAAATCGGCCCTGACCTTAATGACAACGTGAACGTAATTTCGTAAGGTAGCAAGCCGAAAAATTAAATTGGAAAATGAAACGAAATGAAATGAAACTCGATATAATTGCAATTATATGATACTACACACGTTCGTGTTCATCGCAGTATTTAACGTCTTATTAAATTGCGTAATAAATGGTCGATTCCGAAACATTAAAAGTCTGACGCAATTTGATGACAAAATGTACCGTGAAATAGCACTTTGAGCATATTAATTTGAAATTTAAAATTGCTGACAATGACTGAATAAACATTTTGTAAATGTTTTTAATATGTACTGCTTGAACGTAAGAGAAACTTGTTATTAATTAATGTGTGTAACACATTGTAAGATGATTATCTAGCAATCAAAGATTTCATATTAAGAACATTCATTTTCAACAAACTTTGCGTTGCAGATTGATAATACAAGTAATATTAATAATATTTTTTAATAATTTTATTTTATCAAGTCATATCAGATTTTACAGATTTTTAAATTAGTCATTGTATGCTATAATTACTACCAGTTACTGCCAGCTTCCAAATTTGTATGGTATTGTTGTTTTACCGTATTTACGTATCATAAAACCATATTTCGATATTTTAAAATAGGCTATTTAGTATGCAACAGTCTAAGAAAATTTTCTGATGATTAACTAATTTATATTAAAAATTAAAAATGCATAGAAGCGTGCAAAGTGTTGTTTCATAATACATTTATATCAAATCGTATCCAACTTTTGATGCCTTGAAATCAATTATGGTTGTCATCATATTGTAACAGCAATCTATTAAATTATCTACTCGCCTATATTAAACAATAATTACATTATACATAATTACAGTAATACAAGTAACTACTTTATAATAATTAAAATTATATAAAAGCATTTGCAATTTATGTCATCAAATTTTGTCAGTCTCTTAATGTCTGAAATTGTTTATTTGATACGTAATCTGATAAAAGATTTCATATCAAAAGTGTAACAAATGTTCTTGAAATTGCTGTATGTACCTAAAACAGTTAAAAAGTTTCACACGATTTCAATAAATTTCAGTTATGAATGATAATATATGCTTCGGCTGGGATGAACAGCATCAGTCACGGTGATTGATATCGATTCTTGGTACATTTGAAATTATTTTCTGTCACTTCTGTGTACTTTTCAATTCACGGTTCAATGATTGATGGCAAAGAAGATAGAGGAGCATCAAGAGGGACATCAGTGAATGGAAATCTTGTGGAACTCTCCACGCTTTCTGCGAACAGAAAATCCATTCACACATTTGCGTCCGTTTGAACAACAAGGGGACAGTCCGCCACTTATCGAGGCGCCGTTCTAACGCGTCTATTACCTGTTTGCAAATATTACCTTCGTAGTTTAGAACGTTTTCTCGACGACGTTCTTACATCGTTTCATTTCCCGACTCTCTACCATTCTCGAGCAATTACGACTTCCTCGTGAGAGAAACGTTAGAAATGGGTGAATCTTGATATTTATCCAGAACAACAAATTCTTTCACGCCATGATGTTATGCAACCAAAGAAATTACTTCTAGAAATTAGAAGTAGAAAAAGAGATTACATTTTTGTACATATGTCTACATATTTGAGAATAATTAATTTAACCATTCTTTGGAAATGTAACAAAGAATTAATAGCACGAAAAATTACAATTTCGACAAGTTGCATGATTTTATGCATTTTAAAGAAAATAAAAATGTTATATAAAATATCCCTAAAATCGTGCAAGTACATGATTTGCAAGTACATGAATTATGCATACAAAACAAAAGTAGAAAAAAAAGAATAAGATTTTTGGGTATATGATTTATCTTCATTTTTTAGGAGAATTAATTTGAACGTTCTTTGGAATACTTGTAAGGAAGAATTCATTGTATGAGAAATGGCAATTTGAACAAAATTCATTAACCCATTAACTGCCAAATTTTAAGCGTCATTTAAGCATCAAGATAAAAAAAATATAATTTCTTACTTATTTTATATTATTAGAAGATTTTGCTCAATTTATACTTTGCATTGTATTATTGGTTAGGGACATTCAGATGCTAGAAAAACTTTCTTCAGTTATGGAGGTCAAACACCATATTCTTTCATTCCTCATTTTTAAATTCTCAATTGATCAAATTATTACATTTACAAATTCCTAAATTTCTAAGTCCATACGTTTTTAAATTTCTAAATTTCGCACCATCATATCAGAACACAGTGATTACATTCTACTGGACAATAGGAGTTCTCAATAGACTATAACTATAGAAATCACAGTTTATCTTATAATTAGTAGACAGTTACTAATAACCTATGACGTTGATGCAACTCCAAACTCTATCTGAAGAAAAAAGTTCCCAAATCCCCAAATTCTCAATTTTCCAATTGCCAAAATTCAAAATTCGAAATATTCTAAATGTCTAAACACGTCTTCAAATAAATCCAAATTTGTTCCTAAACGTGCAATCAGAATTTTTCGCTAAAACTGCTACACTTATCACATTTAGCACCATTCAAACTTCAGTACTCGCCTGTCGCGATACAACCACCATTTCACCAAAGCATTCGTACAATTTTATCGGGTCGTAGAAAATATTTTGTGGTGTTGGAGAAAAGTACAAGACGAATAGTGCGAAAAGTTTGAGCACCACTGAGAAGGCCACACAAGCAGTATTATTGTTGCAGAGTGGATCTCTCGTCTGAGAAGACGAGCTGTTGTTGTAAAGGCGCGAATGTTATTGCAGCAGAAAGTTGTGGTGTCACAAAGCTGCGGTGGGTCTCGCGGAATTCCGACCGTTGCGTTGTACGGATCATCTAAAGATATTGTCACTGTCAAATACATCTCTTTCAAGTTCCGGAAAAATCACTACCAATCCGTCTGTAAATTTGCTGCGGGGGACGTCGTAACGTGACCAGTTGCGACATTCAATGTATGTACATACATTCTCGTGGTTATAGGGAGCTCGAGTTTCACGCGTGTCATCCTAAAAGACTTTACCACGAATCGAAATTCGTGTTGTTTATCAGCTTCACTGCCATTTCGCGCGTCTATCTATGTCTTCATTCTCTTCTTATAACAGATACCAGTAGTGATGGGATTAATACGACACATACCGATGATATCTCAAAATAATTTGATAACTATTACCTGGTGAGTAGCGTGGAATGTCTATTTTTTAAATTATATGCTTTTATCTAAATTAATAGATTTATATGCCATTTAGTGGTTCTTTTATTTGTAATTTGACTTTAACAAAAACGAATAATTTACATAATGTATGCATAAAAATTTACGATGCGAAATTTATCCTGTTTGTGTTGATTCTTTGTTTATTACAATTGATAATTATAATCTGAGATAGGGAATCAGACTTATTTTTTATTTACAAAATGGGTACATTCTAATAACTTTTATTTCGATGGATAAGGTGTGGTGGTTAAAATCAACAATTATTTTTTATATCAATCAATACTTAGTATAATTTTTCCTGTCTTCATCCACTAATCATTTTAAGCATTATTTCAAAACTAAATTTTCAGTTGAAAAATAAATACTGTGATTATAGATATACAATTCATCAGTTTGTCATTTGTATAGATATTTGAAAAATAACATCGTGTAAAACACATTAGTAAACAATAATTAGTGCTACTTAAAATATTTTAAAGTTATTATTTAATTGAATTTTCAAATCTTAAGTGCATATATTCATGTACAATGTAGCGAGTAACGCTGCCAATGCTAAGAATTCAAGTGCATCGATATTTACCTGTGAATAGTCCGTTTTCGAATATGTTAATAGGCTGATCGCGAGATAAAAGATTCTTGACAAATTTCTAGATTGACGGAGGAATCTCCTAAATAAATTGGTAATAATTCGGAAAGCTACAGAGGACCACACAGGATCGAGGATGAATTCTTGGAGGGTCCTGACTTTTGAGATGAAGGTATACGTATACCTCGTGGCACGTTACGATGAAATAAAACGTGAACGTACCTGGCATGCCTCCATCCACCTTCAAAATCCTTTCGTTGATCCTGCAGGACATCCTCAGCCGCGTCGTTACGTTAATAGGACGGACTATTATTTAGTTCCAGCAAATTGTCGGTCGGCGTCCGAAACAGGCGTAAAACCTCTTAAAAATCGCCGCGGGACCCTTTTTACTCCCGAATTCTACGAAATCGAATACAACGAACACGAATGTATACATTGTCCCGTTAGGCTACCACTAATAACAATTATTATTTCATTGACATAATTAAATGATAACGCTGTTTAACAAATTTTTCTTTAGACTATTCATATCAAATTAGCATTTTTTACAGATATCTGTGCAGTAAATGAGACCGAGGAAATTCATTTTTGCTAGTAACTTTAGTTTTCAAGAAATGTAATTTAATGAACAAAGATGTAAATTCTTAAGTTTGAGGTGGTCATTACCGATATTTGAAAAATATTTAACTACATATTATAACTTCTCAGTTAATAGCAATTCTTGTTACTTGCAAACTGAATTAAAAAGTGTTATGAATTTTTGAAAAATATATATTTTTATTAAATAAATAGAAAATTTATCTTAGATATGACGTTTAAAAAATAACTGTTTTAAGTTGGCTGATTTTTGAAATTTCATAATTTAATTATTATTTAATATTTTTTGTCCGATATTTACTGTATTATTAGAATAAACAATATAGACAGCGTATAAGTATCTAGTTTCAGTTTTCCAATAATTTAGAAAAATATACAAATAATTAATGAAAAATAGTGGTCGGCACAATTCATAACTTTTATGACTTTATAACTCAGATCTATTGCGATTCAGCAATTTCTTTTTAAATAATGATGTTTCACCAATTGGTATAATTAACATATACATTATTTATATTTTTAATACTATTTTGCTTATATTTTTAATAATTTATACATTCCATTGGGGTCTACAAGACCCGTAATATTATCTCCATGATAAAATGCCAATCCAATCAGTTTGGATTAAACGCATTAAAATAAATTATC
Source organism: Megachile rotundata (assembly GCF_050947335.1). Taxonomy (NCBI): domain Eukaryota; kingdom Metazoa; phylum Arthropoda; class Insecta; order Hymenoptera; family Megachilidae; genus Megachile; species Megachile rotundata. Next base: position 3,855,180 of record NC_134991.1, on the reverse strand, counting down.
TGATATTTTCTTTCCAGATTTCATTATCCTATCGTCAATGAGAAAGTATAAAAATAAAAATTGTGATAAAATCTTACTTTTACTCTAAAAAATTATTAAGAGTACAAATATTGTATGTCATAAAGTAAAAATAATTTTAAGAAAAAAAATACGCCGACTTCGAAATGCACTAAAACATATAAATGTAATAGTCTTGTCAGGATGAATAAAAAGGCGTTACTCGTTATAGATGGTTAATAAACTATATATATATTTTAATAAAGAAAAAGTAACGGAAGGCAATGTGCACGATGTGCACGTCGTAACACGTTTTTATCGAATGTCTTTTTTCTCACCGTTATTGCCACCGACAACGTCAATGACAACTGCCGATCGTCGCTCGGAATTTCGGTTGGCCTCGATGCCCGCCACCGATCACGCCATAACACATACATATATACAATGCACAACATATATTACATACAATGTAACGATCTAATGCGCAATACAGTATTCTTTTACATAAAATAATTTCTATTTCCTAATGAAGTAATTTCTATTTCATTCAATCATACAATTACGTAACAGATATGAATGAAACCTATTTACTCGTTGGGTAGTATATTAAATACATTTCAACCTTTTCGGAAGCGGCGCAAAGTTAAAAGATTTTCTTGAACATGTCAACCTTTGGACAGCCGAACATAGGCAAAGCTTGTTTAGCTATTTTTTTTTCTATACATATAACTCGACAGCACGCCGCGAAGTAGGTGTTAGTGCGTATAGAATGTAACTATGGTCTATCTAGATTCATAGAGTATGCGACGGAAAGACTCGATCGCCGCATATACTATACAGATAGAGCCCATCTGCCACAAATTTGGTAATTCCCGCGTCGTGGGCTCCGTTTACAGGTTCTTAGATCCATGGCTTCCACATGCGAACGAAGTCGATTCAATTTCATTTATATCAAAAACGTTGCGAAATGAAGATGCAGTCGTTACATTTACGTATATTACCAGATATATCTATAATGGTTCGTATTCTTTCTCAGGATTTATTAATTTCCAATACGCTATACCACAATCAACTGGTTATTGGCAGCAACGTTTACTGAGGTATTTTTAATTATGCGCCGCCTCCGAAAAGGTTGAAATGTATTTAATATACTACCATGTATTTAATATACTATATGAAATAGAAATTACTTCATTAGGAAATAGAAATTATTTTATACTTTTTGGTGCATTTCGAAGTCGGCGTATTTTTTTTCTTAAAATTATTTTATATCGTCTGACGTCATGTGACATTTAAACATTTCACTACACGAGTTTAAAATTATAATCGCTAATTTTCGAGATAAAATGCTTAATGGATATCAAGAAAACGTATTATTAAATCTTTGACAAACACAAAAAATTGTGTGTCGGAGCAGACATTTTGTGTGGTTTTAATAGAACACTAGTATATCTACTAAATATACCGATGATTATGAAAGAAGTCTGAAAATAAGAATTCTAAGAAATTATTCTTACATTATTTTTATAATATTGGTAAATTTTATATTGTTATGTTGCAGCAGAATTTTTCACCAATATTCGTAAACTCAATTCATTGTAAAGTTGATCGCTGCATTTGTAGAACAAAATTCAAATCAAATGAATTCTAATAATGATGTACTTAGTAAATAGTTCAATTGTTTACAAATTTTGACTTAAACCACTTTTATAATTAAATATAAGTGAATGTTTAACATAAATTTAAGCGGCTCTTTTCTTTGGTCCGACTGCGAATATATAGAGCTACAGAGATTTATTATTATTGCTTTATTATTACTCTGATAGATAATGAACTTTCGCCTTAAAAACCAATTATTATTTTACACAACATGCAATAAATCATAATTTGCTGAAGCTTACATTGAAATATCATTTTTGTATGTTACATATTCTTTATACATATTGAGATGTTTAAAAATTTACGCAACTATTCTGATATACATATATCTTTCTACAACTTTATAAGTTTTTTAATATGACTCACTTTTTGAATTCAAATTTCTTTATCTCTTATAGTTGGTAAATATGTTGAATAAGCAGCAGATGGAACCGTAGTCAAAGAAATCGAATTCTTCCTTCTTTCAACCCCTTTCACTTAGAAGATGAACATTTAAGACAACTTTACAAATTTGAAATAAATATATACATGTAATGCATAGAACATAGTTAACCAAATAGTAATGTGGAAATAATAACTTCAAAATGATTAATCAAATTTTTCAACTAGAAAATTTTAGAATTGCTACCTGCCAACGGCAAAAACATCCTTGAGTGTAAATCAGGTATTTGAAAGAAAAGATACGAAACGAAAGACTCTGAAATGAATGTGAAAGATTCGCATTTATAACTGCTATTAGAGAAAGGAAGAAAAGCAGTATGCGTAGACGTTGCGTAGCGGTGTTATATGCGGGGGTTGAGTTACGCCGCAATGTCGCGCGAGAGTAAAGGAAAAGAGGAGAAGAGAAAACGTATTAAAAGGATATAAGAGAACGGACCGCGACCGCAAACTGATTAAATGCGGTCTACACAGACTATATTACGATGCCACAGGACTCGGTACCGACTTCGTGTAAACTACACTGTATGTCTACTACATTTTCCTAAATATGATAACATATTGTTTGAAACGTATTCAAATCAATAAACAAACTCGAATCAAAATAGGGTTTCATGTAGCTGACGCATTTTGATCTTGGATAGGGGATAATTGCGAAAAAAATAAAACGCAAATACAGAATCAAATTTTTTAATTTGAGGTTACGTTTTTGAGAAAATCGAATTTAAATATTTTCTCGAACTTCAGTTCAAAGGATTTCGATATACAGGAATTTGTATCTCTATATTTTTAAATTTTCAAAGGTACATTTATACAAATATATTAACATTAAGGTATATTTATATGTATAAAGGTATATAAGACCTTATATATTGGTGAAAACCATTGATATAATTGTAAATATTGTTAGTCTCATCATTTTCTCTATTACTTTTGAGTTACCTCAACATCTATCAAATCGAGCTCCTAATTTTTTTATGATAATTCATATGACAAGTCACAAATACTGAGTTACTCGTATTCATGTCGAAACATTGTACTATTTTTATAGTTGTTATTGTACACAGGAAGGGATGAGTCATATATCATACAGCTTATTTTACAAAAACATGATTCATTTATTGTAAATTGAAAATATATAAACAATTTCATTAGCGTAATACATTTTAAGCAATATGATACCACATTTTGACGTTACATTAATATTCGGACATTTTATGAAAAATTAATATATAAAATGTAGAAAAATCACGATTTCAATATATTGTTACAAACCCTTTTTGTTTGATAACTTCATATAATCGTTTAGACATATCAAAAATAACTTTTTTCGAGTACTTTGAACAAACATAATGCTATTCTTCGTTCAGTGTTGTTCGTAATTCAATTTTTGAATTTATTGATATCTAAGAAATGAATTTATAGATTTTTAAAATCTATATATTTTCCATAGAGAGTTTAAAAATTCTGTTTGAACCCATTCCTACTAACAAAAACTATAGTAATCGAGAGTAGACGGATATGATTCTTGGGTTAGGTGCATGTAGCAGTAATGCTTCGGCCGCAGTAAATTATTGTAAAGATCGATATCTAAATCAGTGACATTCCGATAGGAGAGTTGTTTAAAGAGCAAAACAAGCTACTATGGAACACGGTTTTTTTGACCGACTTCGTTGACATAGAGGTCGTTATTGTAGAATTATTATGAGCGTAGAAGAAGGAATTTTGCAAAACATAGCGGAAGCGCCTGGCATCGAGTACAAGAAACCTGTCTTTACAGCGAAATATTCGTGATATATTGTTACTCACATGTCATGTGAGAATAAACTGCACTCTTATCACTTTAGGTAATGTTTGTACGTATAAGGTGAAGTGGGATAAGTGCAGACTAGTTTTTGTAAAGTTGGTACTTAAACGTAAGTATTTTCAGTCTGCTATGTAAATACTTAACGCTGTCGATATTGAATGCTTTGCACAATTACTACTATTTAATTAATATTAACTAGGACCTTAATTTTCCTTGTACATTTTGATTTTGATAGGAAATTGTTTAAAATGTCAACTACTCTGCACTTTCTCCGAAAATGGGGTAAGAGGGTAACTTGAAGTTAAATACTTTGAAACTTTATTTCATGTGCAATGGGGCAAGAGCAGAATTATTAACAAATCTGCTATAAAATGCTTTTTACTGCATTATGCAAGTACTCTATATTGCAAACAAGTACTCTTAGCTGAAATATAAAAGGGGATATAGTGAAACAAAACAAGGAAACAAACATACTAAATGGAGAAATTTCGCTCATGTTGTAATAAGAATAGCCTGTATACGCACTTGCCCCGTTTACGAACTTATCCCATTTCACCTTACACTGCAATTACACACTGCAGTTCTGTTTCACGAATGCAATTTCGTCGCTCACTGTTAGAGCAAGCGTCTAACGACACACGATTTTTGCTAAGAAATGTTTAATATTCATAACTATGAATGGATATTCGAAAACATCCCTAAAAGAATTATTATAGCATTTGAAACATGAAAATTATATAAAGAAATAGAAATGTAATAAGAAAAGTACAAATGTGGATGTAAAATGATGGACAAAATTTCCAATAGTTTCTAAGATAATAAAATTTCTGAATAGTAAGCACTTCTTTTTATCTTATGCTTTCGTTATTCAATTCATCTAAATCACTATAAAAATTATATTAAAGTTTGTTAATACGAACAAAGACCATTTAAAGACCATTTATGCTGAAGACTTCAATATTTTAAACTCCGAATATCTAAATTTCTGAACCTGCACATCCCACAGTTTTCAAATTTGCGAGTTTCTAATTTCCTATCTTGTAAGTTTACTATCTTATAATTTATACATTTTTAAATTTCCAAATTATTTAATTCCAAAGTTTACGTGCATTCAGGTTCCCAAATTGAAAATTTCCAAATTATCAAGTTGCTAAATTTTTAAATTCACAAATTCACAAATTCACAAATTCACAAATTCACAAATGCTCAAATTCACAAATCACAAATTCACAAATTCACAAATTCACAAATTCACAAAATCCCAAATTCACAAATTCACAAATTCACAAATTCACAAATTCACAAATTCACAAATTCACAAATTCACAAAGTCCCAAATTCACAAAATCTCAAATTCACAAAATCCCAAATTCACAAATTCACAAATTCACAAATTCACAAATTCACAAATTCACAAATTCACAAATTCACAAATTCACAAATTTACAAATTTACAAATTTACAAATTCACAAATTCACAAATTCACAAATTCACAAATTCACAAATTCACAAATTCACAAATTCACAAATTTACCAATTCTCAATTTCCCAATTCCTTAATTCCTAAATTCTCACTTCCTGAAAACTCAAATTTGTAAATTCCGGATGTTTAAGTTTCTAAATGTCCAACTTCCCAAATTTTACACTTTCCAAATTTTTAGTATTGTATTATCGAAGTTACAAATTTTCAAATTGTTTTTCTTCTTCCCTCCAAATGTTTAATTTCGTAAATGCTCCACTTTTTTAATTTCAATCTCCCATTTTTCAAATTCTCAAATTGTCGAATTTCTAAATTCTCAAATTTCAGAATTCTTCAGTTATGTAATTTATAAATTTTATAACTCTTAAACCAGAAAATTCCTCATTTTTTTAAGTTTTCATACATTCAAATCTTCAGATCTTCGAATCTTTAAATAGCCAAATTACAAAATTTTCAAATTTGTAAATAACTATGTTCCTGGTAAAGTATATTATTTAATAATTATTCTAATACAAAAGAGTAATGACTTAAAATGGTAATTATCAAAGCCACGAATACACAACAGCCGTCTTCGAAGTATTAAGATAAACTAATACTTCAAGCGCTTTGATTTGAAAATACAGCGTGTCCAAATAGGTTAGAACCCAACTTACGCTACGTATTATGTACTGTGGTTAAATGGATGAAAAGAGTTTATTTATACTGATGTCTGAAAATATTTCTTATACTAAATACCTCAAGTCAGTGCCGATGTTGTATAAAAACATTCGAAAATTACTCTCCTCGTACGGTTTTCTGTCAAATTAGTGATTGCGGAACTGTTTCAAATATTCCAACTGTATTGGAACTAATAATAAATGCATTTTGAAATTCCAAATGAATTTCACATAAATAATAACTGTTATTGACATTGAAATTGAAGTGCATATCCGATTCAGTACAAGGAATTGTAACACGAATTTTATCTTTAAATCTATGAAGGTTTATATTTTTTTTAATAAAATATTTTCAGACATAATTTTGTATGAACTTTATTCTAGTATGTAGCGTAAGTTTAATTGCTATCTTTTTGCACACCCTATATATTAGAAATAAAAATATAACATGTACGTATCAAACGATAAAAATTGATAATACGAAACCTTGTCAAAAATTCCATCTCAAAATAAATTGTATTTAATCCCGATATTTTAATCATGTAAATTCCTTCGAGTATCAAAACGATAAGTTAACTGTCTATCTGATTCTTTTTAACAGAAGATGTTCTCTAAACTTTGCGATAACAAATACGTGCCTTTCAGAAAAGCACATTAGATGGAAAAACAAAGTCTTAATGATACAATTTAATCATTTGAAAGCGATTAGTAGTAGGAACAGCGATATATTTTTGGATATTCGGTTCAATATAATCGGGTTCAATTTATCACTTTTGGATTATATTAAAATTATCAGTTTATATTACTCGGAACTTTACTTCGATTAAAAAATCATTTCTGATTTATTACGAAATATGAGAAGCTTGTGTAGTTTATAGTAGTGCAAATGGATGTGTAAAAAGGAAGAATATAGGGAATTATTAAGAGAAACTTACAATTTAATAATTTTTAAATTTTCACATTTTTAGATTTCTAAGTTCTTAAGTTTTTAGATTCCTAAATTTCTAAATACCCAAATTTCTGTATTCGTGAATACTTAAATTTTCAAATTTCTAAATTTCCGAATTTCAACATTTCAGAGTTTCTAAATTTCCGAATTTCAACATTTCAGAATTTCTAAATTTCCGAATTTCTAAATTTCTGAATTCTTAAATTACCGAACTCATAAATTTTTGAATTCCTAAGTTTCCGAATTCCAACATTTCCGAATTTCTAATTTTCGGAATTCCTAAACTTCCCAATTCCCATATTTCCGAATTTCTAAATTTCTGAATTCTTAAATTTCAAAATTCCTAAGTCTCTGAATTCTTAAATTACTGAACTCATAAATTTTTGAACTCCTAATTTCCCGAATTCCTGACTATCCCACTTTTAAAATTTCCGAGACTTTTAAATTCTCCAGTTTCTATATTTCCAAATTTCCAAATTTTGCAAAATCTGAGATTTAAAAAATTTCAAAATGTTCAAACTTCTCAAATGACCAAATTTCTTAATATCCAAATCTTAAAGCTTGAGAATTTCTAAATTTGAAACTTACCAAACATTAATTTAAAGATTCATTTTAAAGATTCAGATTTAATATAAAGATAATTTGAGGATTAGATTCAAATTAGACTCAAATGTTTGAATATCCATACTCCTATATTTTCTACTTCTATTTTCATATGTTTTCAAATATGTAAGTCTTGAAATTCCCAAGTTTTCAATTTTCTGAAATCATAATTCCCGAATTTTCAAAAGTAAAAATTTTCAGAATACAAAACTTTCATAATATAAACGTTATATAATAAATGTATACCGATAATAGATACTCATAAGTTATACTGTTACTATTCACTAATTGTTGGTAGTATAATCTATCTAGGCTACCGAATGTATAAGTTGGTAGAAATGTAATATGCGAATGTCTTTTATTTAATTCCTTCTTCTTGGTGTGTTCGGCTACCGGCGATGCATGCGCAATGTGCACCAGCGCGTCTTCAATTTATATCTATTAATTTATAGTAACATCCTTTCATATTAATAAACATTATATATTTAATATTAACAAGCGTTAAACTCTGTCACTAATAGACATAAGGAAATAAACAATTTTTTCTAATAATTCTAACAACAATTATTTTTTAAATTTAATTATTTTTCTATTCATAAAAATATCGTTTAAAAACATTGTATTTTTCTGTAATACATACTTATGAATGAAGTAATCAAAAGTCATAAAAAATTAAACGATAAATCTCTTTCTTTAAATCCGTGAACAAAAATCCAGTTTTAAAAGGAAAAATTCCTTGAGACCCGAACAAGTGTCGGAAACATTACAACATTCGGTTTCAAATTGTCCGATTCATTCAGTCAACAGCTTTTCTTAGTAAAAGGAAAACGAAAACGAAGTTTCTCGAGTTGCCAGTCGTCTCTGTTTCAACTGATAAGTAAGACAAAAGGTTCCATCGCATTGTTGAATGATTTACACCGTCGCAGGTCTCAGGTACTTCAGCCAGGTATTTTCGTGAATACGACCCAGCTGTACCGGCACTTGTCACCTTCGGTAATTAAGTGTGCACCCTGGTTCACCCTTATTCCCCGCTAAACTAAGCTTTCTGACCGTTTCTCTTCCGAGCCGACTTCCCGTTTTCACCAATAAACTAACTTCTTATTCTGTTCTTTCCGAGGCAACTTCGAAATGGTGTAACGTGTCGTTAGGTAGCCGAACACCAATGGGCTAGACAGTCGAGATAAAAAATCATGTCTCGTAACGATCAAACGTACCGATCTTCAGGGATGTGCAACTCTTTTTAAAGTTTTTCTCAGATTTCAGACCATTTGCAAGCAACAATAGTTATTTTCGTTCAACTCTTCGATTAGAAACACTATTTTGATCTGCTTCGATTTTATGCGTGAAATCAATTTAAATGTAAATGACAAATTATACTAAAAAGTTAGTCTAAATTATTTACAGAAGTTTTTACTAATTTTGTCATGTTTTGTGTCATTGTACTGACATTTTACCACCCGGATTTATGTAACGTATTAGTATACAATGTTATTTTAATTTACTGAAGTTTTGATTAATATTGTCGTACACGTTTTTTGTTATTGTATTGAAATACAATTGTATTTTACTATATGAGTTTACGTGACATATTAATATAAAAAGTCATATAAATACATAAGGTCTCAATGAGACACAAAAGTTTAACTATGTTCATTGAGCAACGTAGCAAACATAACAATAGTGTTTTATTTAAAGTAATATACAAGTTCTAGTTAGTGTTTTGTTTAAAGTAATATACAAGTTCTAGTAAAGTGTCTTTAATTATATGAAAAACGGCTTCCGTAACTCTCTATTTTAGTTCCAGTACAATTGGTAATAAATATAGCGATTTTAATAATGATTTTCTTTTTCTCATAACTATAATTAGGAAAACATGACGAAAGAGGCCATGCGTTGATTAACTTAGCCCAGAACGTAAAATAACCTAGCAGCACTACTACGACTTTGTAAATGTCTGAAAATTTTGTCGAATTTCCGTTCGTTACTTTCGTTAATGAATTATTTGGACTTATATGTATAATCATAATTTAGAGAAAACTAGAGAAAGATAAAAATATACGTTTTGAAAACATTGTGTTGGAAAGTTAGTATATACGGCCCTGAAAGGTGCCAAACTCTCTCATACAACCGTCCTCCGTCTTCCCGCTGAAAAATTAGGACATTTGAAGTGAGATTTGGCTACAACTTTATGTTAGAATTCTGACAAAGTACAAACGAAGAACCTTGAGTTGATTAATCTGTGAATTTATAAAATAGTCCTTTGTCGAACCTTTCAAAATTCGTTATCCTTCGCTGCATAATTTCATCAATTTGAAAAGAAAAAACATTTTTGAATTTCCAAAACTCATATCAATATGGTATAAAATAACAACGAATAATATGATTTTTATGTTGAAAATATATTTAAAAAAAAATTACATGTAGCTTAAAAGCAAAACCCGAAATTTTTAATGCAGACAAATTGATTTCTGTTTGTCAAAATACAATTTCATAAAGTTGGAAAAATGTGTTATAACTCTATTGTAGAACTTATTATTATCCATATGTTACAATATATACATTCAATTTAAATATATAAGCATGTACTTTTAAATATATCACAACCATTTTTAACTATGTAAATGTTTAACATTTCAATATATAATGACAATGTCAAAAAAAATATAGGTGAGTTAATATAATACTTAAAAATATATCACATATTCAATCTATGATTTGAACCTGATTAATGTACGTATCATATCACATTATACTTCAAATATTTTTTAAAATTGAAGATAAACGAAACACGTGCATCCATGTCCAGTGCAATATTAGTACAAAGTACCATGAATGCAATCATTAAAGCTCGAAAATCTTATTAATGAAAGTTCCATTGAACATCAATCATATTAGCAAATACAATATTACAAAGTATTCAATTTATTTCTTTCATTTCTGCCTTTGCATGGTCTTGAACGTTATAGTTATGCACATGAATGAATTCATCTTGATATTATCTTAATATTTGAATCCCGTATACAATTGGAGTTGTAAGCATACAAGTATAAAATCATAATTTTACAATCATGTCTCTAACTAATGAAGGTAAACATATTTTAGGAATATTAATAATTACATTTACTTATTTATAATATTGACCTTGTCGTTTTGTTGTCAACAAATTTCCTTACAAATACTTAAAAAATATTTGTATCAAATTTCTCAAAAAAATGAGGCCACATAACAATTATTCTGCATTTTTATTTTATTTCTGTTTGTAGATTCATCTTCTTTTCAGTTATATCAGCATTTCGGAATCACCCTGTATATTTCGACGTAAGCACACACGAAATGCTCGGTCGCTCGCACAATGTAATTCTTCATCACTAGCAACGTAGCGGCAAACTTCGCGTGGCGTAATCAGACAACATTCTGTGAGACATTCTGTCGATCGCACACGTCGTTCATAATCGAGATTCGATTGATAATTAATTATCTCGTTGTTGAGTTCTGTGATCGTTAGCGTGAGACAGGTATACGCATGTTAGTCTGCGTCTTATTCTCGCCCGCACGAGACGAGCCGATTCACTGTCCACTCTATTTCCTTCCTTGTTCCTCTTCTTTTTCTTCTTCGTTTTCTCATGAATCGTCGAGTCGAATATCCGTCGTGAGAATGGTGCAACTTTAACATTTATCGAAATATATTAAAATAACTGTGCCGTTGACTCGATTGAGAAAACAAACCTCGACTGGCTTTTGATTGCGTAACATCGGCGGCGTCATCTTCGGTATGGTTGAGTCAATACGACGAAGAAAACGGTCTATAGGTGTGTACCGTAATTTATATTACTTGACCGTCAATCGCCGGTGCAAAATAAGAATAATAAGCATCGACGGAATTGATGGAAAAAGAAAAAATTCAAACAAGGAGGAATACGAAATGCACGTTGCTACCGCTGTTTTTCTTGTTCGTTCGCGAATCACTTCGTTCGATTAACAATTTAATCTTTTTTTATACGCACATCGGAAAGCGATTGTAGTTATAAAATCGGACAAGATTGTGTTAAATATAGTCTTTTCAATATCCATGAATTTTATGAATCATTTAAAAAAACGCAGGGTTTGGTCCAAAAGTTGTAAAATTTCAGTCATAAACGAATCACCATTGTACAGGCCATACTACAAATTATAAATTGCTGAAACCTGTGTCGAAATATCATTTTTGTATGTTGCATGACTCGTTCGATTGAGAAATTTCAAAATTTATGTAGCTGGAATGATACAAATTTTTTGCAGTTAAACGGGTTTGTTAATATGATTCATCGTTTCAATTGTTGTATTTTATTTCTTATGATACATCGGAAGAAAGAAACAGAAAATTTTGTAGAAAGAGACGATTTAAACCCTATAGAAACAATTCATGTTGAAGAAAAATCCTTGCACAACTTGATGTTCTTTACAATTTCATAAAGCTTCATAAAAATTATAATTTTGTATTGACTGACAAGTCTTCCACAAAAGTTTAACAGGAATTTTATAAAATTGCTAGTATTACATGTATAATGTTAGCATTTAAAGTTATACTAATTAAATAGTAAATAAGAAGATTGTCATCTTAATGTAACAATAGACACTAATAACAGCTATAGAATAAAAAAGTTTGCAATTTTTTAGGACAAATCGCGTTTATACCAACTGTTTATTAATTGGATTTTGTTTTTTTGTACTTATTCCAGCAAATTAATTCTTCTCGCTAAAAAAAATGTCAGCAGTCTATTATTATTGACCCTGTCCATAATACAGCTCAAGCAGCCGACAGATTAGTGACGCGTGCGTTCGATTATCAGTGCGACTAAACTTGGATTAACATATTGAAGGACATTATATTCAAAAAACAAAATCATCTTTCCAAACGCGTTTAATCTTCCTGTATCGTTCGAGTCAAATTGAGTCAGAATGGAAATTCGGACATTTAATAATTCTTTAGTAAAACGTTATATTTATGTAAGATGTACTGACTATTATTAATATTATTAGAAAAAGTATTTATCGTGTGGAATATAATTTGACTCTATTTTCTGTGACATATGCAAATTGTATAATACATACAGGGTGTATAAAAAACGTCGGAACCCTTGAATATTTCGAAAAATATAAGTTCTATCAAAAAATGTTTCAGACAAAAGTTGTAGGGTTTAAAAAGTTCTATTTACTGGCAATATCATTTTGACCTTGAAGAGTCACTGGAAGGTCACGTGAAGGTCACTTCAATTTTTTTAAATGGAACACCCTATATATTTTTGCATATTCTTGTAGCTTACCTCGAAAGCTTTCTAAAACACTATGATAAAGTATTTTTTGATTAAAAACTTTTTGAGTTATTAAGGTTTGAAAGTTCCAATATTTTGACAAATTACAAAATATCTTACAAAATATTCATTTTTCAATAATCTTACTCTAATACTTTTATGCACAGAATAATGAGATAAATTGACTGGCGTAAAGAAAATTAATTAATTAATTATTAAAAATTTATTTACTTTTTTTCTTTAAACAATTGTGTATTTTCTTTACGCCAGTCAATTTATCTCATTATTCTGTGCATAAAAGTATTAGGGTAAAATTATTGAAAAATGAATATTTTGTAAGATATTTTGTAATTTGTCAAAATATTGGAACTTTCAAACCTTAATAACTCAAAAAGTTTTTAATCAAAAATTAGTTTATCATAGTGTTTTAGAAAGCTCTCGAGGTAAGCTACAAGAATATGCAAAAATATATAGGGTGTTCCATTTAAAAAAATTGAAGTGACCTTCACGTGACCTTCCAGTGACTCTTCAAGGTCAAAATGATATTGCCAGTAAATAGAACTTTTTAAACCCTACAACTTTTGTCTGAAACATTTTTTGATAAAACTTATATTTTTCGAAATATTCAAGGGTTCCGACCTATTTTATACACCCTGTATGTCAGAAAAATTTAAATGTACTAGGGTTAAAAACATTTTGCAGCACAGATGTACACATGTACAGAATGGGTTACATAACTGAGCACTAATAATCCGTCTATTTGTAAAAGTAGAAAAACATGTTTTGGTAGGAAATTATTGTACATTAGAGCATATTTTTATATACCTATAAATAAATTTTGTGTATATTGTGTAAAAAAATCAAAAACACTAAGAATTTGTCAAATGTTTACAATTTTTATGTGAAATTTCTTACTATTTAATTTAAAATAATTCTGAAATTGTTAATTTTCTTAACATTTTATTGTAATGCTTACCTACACATATTCGTTCAAAGGATCTCCAAACAGATGGAGTGTTGATAAATTTTCTGATTCAACAAATAATAATATAAATATTTCTATTTTTAATAATTTACTTATGAATAATTCTGTTGATTACTGAATTAAAGATATTTTAATATAATTGAAAATTTCGATAAAATGTTCAATAAATTATTGTTATCTATAAATAAAGGATGAACAAGTATTCAGAAATTATTTTCAACCAGTATTCAAAACGACGCCATATTGGAGCATGTATCACTTCTACTTGAGATGTAATTTCCATGAGATGCTACATTACAGTAGTAAAAAATAGTGTAAAATTAATGTAAAATATATTTATAATCATAATAAGAGCAAAATGAAATTGGTAGATAAAGAAATACCTTAATATTAGATCATTGATGATATCAAATATAAACAAGAACATTGCAATGTATTACAGATATATTAGCATTATATAGATTTATAGTTTACGACGTGCGTAGAAAGAAGTTAAAATGGGACTATTAACTACTATGATCTGGATATTTCAAGATTTATTAGATTTATTTTCATAATGTTCCAACATACATTTAATCTATCATAAACTATTTATACGAAATAGATTTTGGCCTCCGGGAAATTTGAATACCTTATACAAACTTTTAACAGTTTCATAGAAAATCTTCGTAAATGATCACTGCAATGATATTTTAACAATGATATATTTACAGAAACAATTACAATATATCGCAGTGGTTAATAAAAGAGTCATAATAGCTGACTGCTTTAAAACTTAAAGATACCAGCATCAGATGATCATTAATAAAAAAATGACTATTTACAAACGATCACATCCATGTCCCAATCTGGGATCATTTACTTTGCACACGTAACTATTTCTTACATTCCTCATATCAGAATTTTTTTTTTCGATCGTTTTACGAAAATCAAACAATTCCTATTTGAAACGTCGACCGTCACATTCATGCAACTGATAATTTTATGAGGTATTATTTTTATTTTCAACAATATTGACAAACATTTTCATAACACTTTTTTATATTTATTATTCAAAATTTCAAGTAGTTAATACGGTATAGTAGTCCTGTATAGCTTGAGTTCTTGCAGCGCAAGTTCCTATAATAGGCCAAAGATATTTCGGCAATTGTTTTCATATTACGTGATTTTTCGTACAAGAATCACCTTATCTCAGAATAAAATCTTTGTTACATTGTTTTCTACATTGTATAAACTTGTATAATTATACTTCTATGAAATTTCAATTAAATAAAAGATTTTATACTTACACTAATAATATGAGTTTTTTAACCACTTGCATATATATGTGATTTATTTTCAAAATACTGCCCTACTTGATAAAAAAATAAAAAATAAATGATTCATGTTCTATGAAAAAAATTCCCGTACCGTTCGATCTCCTATAACGCGAATTTCTATAGTCCGTAACTTATTAACCGCCTTGTACGGAGCTCTTCTGTATTTTCCATCTGAGTGAACGAATGAGTAGAACATATTCTTAATACTATAGATATATTATTAGACGTACTTAATATATATAATCGTAATACATGATATATATTATTAAAATATATTTAATATATACATTAATAATAATATAGGTAGATACTCTCAAGATACACTTGAGATGTATATATATTATTAATACTATAGGAATATTATTAAGATACAATGAACGTGTACATTATTAAGATATACTTAACCCATTAGGAATTTAGGAGGTACATTATTAACACGTCAAAAGTACCGGTACTACATTATTAAGATACATAATTAAGATTAGTATATTATCAAACTAAGTTCGTGTAAGAACTTAAACGATATTCACACATGCATGATGCAGTCGTCAAAATGTTGATAACACTAAAAATATAGTCAAAAGCCACACTAAAATTCCAGTAGTGTTAGCGGAACCATACAGCAGTCAAAAAATTGTAGTTCATTTTCTCGTAAACCGTGAATAAACTAGTTTCTATATCGTCGATATCAGGCATCGTAAATTCGATCCATTTTGCAAGTTTTCCACGCGAAAAACCAATCGACGTTCATACGGTCGGTTGGGCGTTAATGAGTTAAGCGAGAGCGAATGTTGCAAAAAGGGGTAAGAAGATAGAAAGAGAGAGGAGGGGGTTAGTAAGTAAGGAGCGGGGTTAAGTAAGAACGATGGAGGGGCAGCCTCGTGTACGCAACGAGTGGAGGGGTGGTACGAAAAGGGGTGGGGGTACGGTCTAGGCAAGCAACGGCAGCAGGGCAGCGGCCAGGTAAGCGAGAAGCGAACACTAGTGGGGCTGACTCGCGCGCCTCCGAGCCTCCGGGTCTCTCGCAACCAGTGGTTGTATATCGTCGTTCCTACGCTCGTGTTGTTGCGCTGCCGCCTTCG
Source organism: Megachile rotundata (assembly GCF_050947335.1). Classification (NCBI taxonomy): domain Eukaryota; kingdom Metazoa; phylum Arthropoda; class Insecta; order Hymenoptera; family Megachilidae; genus Megachile; species Megachile rotundata. The sequence continues at coordinate 3,838,913 of NC_134991.1, read as the reverse complement.
CAGTTACGTCGTAGTTGTTCGGTGACAACTCGCCATAGCGCATCGCAACACGTCCCGTTGTCAATGGTCCAACGTGCCGTCGCGACAACCATCGGCTAGCCCTTTTATGCGCGTCGAATCGACGGGATAGTTTTTGCGGACTACAGGTTGACCGAGTGCACCTCGACAACGCGAGTGTAACGCAACTTCCCTGTTGCCTTTTCTTTTTACGTTCACCCTCGTGACATGCCACTTTGGCCGAGCGCCAAGGAACCCCGGCAACGGATCGGAGCGAAGATGTTGGCGGCAGTCCAAGTGCACCCAGTGGTTTCGTGCTGCTACCTGAGCTGTCCTGTTGTTTACACTATCACCGTTCAACATTCGATCGCGTGCCACAACCGGCAGCTAGTGCATTGAAGGGGTGAACGATCGTGCCAACAGTGCCCGATGCGAATGAGGAGTTTCTTTCGTTACTTACGTGCTCGTTCGCTTGATCCGGTGGTGCTCGCGACCCTAGTGTTTACGTCTACCAGTACGTGGGGTGCACGAACGGTTTACCTTCCCTCCTTTCCTCTTTGGTTTCTTGTGAATTGTTCGATCAATCGGTCTATGTGACGTGTCAAAGTATAAATATATTGCGATCTCGATCGATTTGACACAGTACATTGTCCGATCGAAGCGACAAACAGTGTCGGTGTGATTGAAATTGTGGAGTGCGGAGGGAAATCGCAAGATCAAGAAGCCGCTAGATGCAAGGATTTTAAAAAGTAGCTCCGGAAAGCCAGCCCGACGCAATGCGTCGACGCTGCTGACGCAACGCGCCTGGATGCGTCTCACTTTAAGCACGTGAGTGTTGTTTTATTTCATTTTGAGCACCGTTCGAATAAATTGATTAGAAAGGCTCGTGTACCGCTCGAGATTTTTTCTTTTCAATCAGTTTTTGTTGTGCGAAGCCAGTCGAAAATGGTTCGAAGAGGATCGGCTAAAAGAACGATCTCGGCATCTCCGCCACGATATTCGGACACTTGAATGTTTTCTATCCGTGCCTCGTGATTCACACGTGTGCGCATTCAGTTTGGTTCGTTTTGAAATCGAAATCGAATCCGTGGTTGTTTGTTGACCGCGATGCGGTAGCAAGTGTCCGCTGTTGGTGGTTAGTGGTCGCGAGTACGCACGCGACAACCGGTGGTGAATGATCCTGACTACGGGCTGATTAAAGTTTTCGTATACGAATACTGGGATGACGTCCGCTTCGGATTACGCGTTCTCTTCACGATCTCGTCAATCTACATCGCCTAACGCGGAACCAAATGTAAGTGTCCTATCTCGTACATATACAGCAGGTTGAAACGCAAAAAAGTGATTCACCTGCCGGAGAAAACAATTTGATGAAGTTAACACTGCTGTCGATAAGTACTGGACACATAAAATATTGCTCCGAAAATCACAAACTTCAACTCTTCTGTTCGAAGCATATACTTTGAGTGATTCGTCGATTTTCTTTCATTTTTACTCGTTGGGATAATTTTTTCTCTTCATTTCGATCTATTTCTTCGACGGTGCATTTCTTCGACGCATCTCTGACGTGTGCCTTGAAGAAGTTATCTCTTTGGTTCTGTTACTTGGAGTACAGTAATTTTGCAGCTAATTCACGTACTCTTTCTGTGATCGAGTTCGTTGATCGTTTGTAAACGATTGTCTTCCGTATTTGTTATTTTTCTTTATGATCTAATCAGTTGTGAAATAAATAGGAATAGCAAATTTTCTTGAAACATAACCGATCGTACACTTGGAAATTTTTATCTTGTCAGTAATTTTTTTAATGAACTCTTTCTGTACTACAGTATAAAACATCATTTTTCGTATAATTTGTAATTAATATTTCTTTCTTATGAGTAACCGTCATGATCTGTCAATTATAAGTTGGAAATGAATCTATTTACCACAATATCTTAATAAACCTAATGTGAGAAAAAAATAATAAATAAGGTCCTCAGTATAAAAGCAATGCACGAGTAGTGAGAATTAACTCAATTCTAGAATAAGCCTGAATATGGTCCAAATAATGGTCGAAAATAAAAAATAACATGAGCTTATAATTATATGGTTGGAAAAGATTAGAAGTTAAATCGTATTCAAGTGAAAACCAATCATATAGTGTATGTGAAGCTCGTGAAATGTAAAACACGATTTACATCTTAAATTAATTCATCCACCTAATTTATCCATTGATAAAGAAACAATTAGAAATGAGGGTGTGTAATATAAAATAATAGAAATATCAGCATTTAGCAATTTAAACAAATTATTAAATAATAAATAAAAGTTGCAAGTATCCTAATACTTATTGACGGCAGTGAGGACTAGTTCTGAAATAAAAGTATGATGGAGAGAAGTGTCATCGAAAAGAAAAGGTGTTATGTAGTGAAAAGTAAAAAAACAAAATTAAGTGACCATAAAAATAAAGAGTAATAACCTGCAACCGAATAGACTGTATTATTCTTGTAAGTTTTTTATTAACATAATTTTTTTATTTAGAGAAGAATTGTAGAATAAATATATTTACATTTTTCCAGAAGTGACTGAAATGATAGCTTCACGTACATCCTCAACATTCGTATTATGAAAAACGTATAACTCGAAAAAGTTATTATTGTGCTTGTTTGAATATTTATTATTGATTGATAATATTAATGACTCGAATTTCAGAGATAAAATTGGAGGTTCATTAACATTTCGACCATTTATTTCGGATCTGTTGAGGTTCTTGTTAGATTACATTCTAAAAGAATATTATACATTTTTAAGTTGCAATATATATGAATAAAATAATTTCTAATTACATAATATAGTTTAAAGACATGTAAGCTATCCACTCAATAATATTAAAAATATTTTGTTTTTAAAATATAGAAATATATGTAGCGTATATGCAGCATATATTTTTTACTTCACAATAGACTTATTATTTTATATTACGTTTGTATTACTATAATATATAATAATGTAAACATATTACATTATGATACTGATGATTTGACGCTAATATACGAAGAGTTTCATCGTTATCGAAGCGACGCACTGAAAACGTGTTGCTATCGAAAAATAAAAACTGCGTTCATCAATAGCCAATACTTTCGTTGTAGATGTCTGAGACATAAGAAAATACCGATTTTTATATGCATCTTTTAATTCCTCTTCAGCATCCGTCATAAAGAATACAAAAAATATAGGAATATGGTTACTTTTTATGAGCAAAAATAACACTAATGCTCTTCTGAACGATAATTTTAAGATTATGTCTTGTTAAAGTGTCATTTCACTATCGCTTATCTGCATTTTTAATGTTCCATTTATCTGTTAAGACACATAATAAACAAGCAATCGCTTAGCACGAAAATTTGTAGAAATTCTTCTAGGACAAAGATATTCTATCATACGAATTTCCACCAATTAATTCTTTCACCATAAAATGTACTAAAACATCAACACTGTTTGTTCTCTTTTTCAACTGAATTGGATTTGATAACTTCGTTTTAGAGACGAATGAAAAAGTATGACAAACTAAACAGTTTATTCTACAGTATTTTTGCTCGTAGAAACATAAAGCGGGAAGAAACTCAGTCGGGTTATGGGTAGTTGGATAACGGTATTTCAGCTGGCAGGGGGTGAAGTGTTAGAAACCAGTGATACAAACTGTAGAAAAAGACGTCTAGATGGAATTAATATTACTCGAGAAAGTCGCATTATGTAAAACTGTAATTTATACTAGGAGTTGTTTATACTGCTTGGAATATTCTCAATCGTTTATTGGATTAAACTTACCAAGAACATCGTCACCGTGGTCCAAAATGTCTTTATGGACGTTTTACATTTTACACTTTAATTACACAGATATAAAACAGTGAACACAAACTTAAAAAGAAAACGATCTTTAAGATATAAGCAAAGTTTAAATAATAAAATGAAATAAAATTAATTTTTATTGACCAAGTTATTACTTTTGAATAATACTCTACATAACCTTCAATATCTTCAGTAATTTTGTTAAGAATCCTCTCTGTATTAATAAATTACTTTAAGGTAATGAAACAAATCACATATTGTTTTGGTTCATAAAGTTTTGGAATATTTGACATCCACTTCGACATTTACTCCTATATTCTGTATGGATTCGTTCGAAATTTGTAAATATCACGAAAGTCGCTCCACGTGATCCTCATGAATGATTATTTTTGTAAATACTGCTTTAAAAAATATTTTAGCTTTTTATATAAAAACTAATTTTTTTATTTTTGATTAAAAATTGAAGTTTTTTTCACGTATTCTGAAGATTAAAATATTTTATTTTCTCTTGTTTATGTTTAGCAACGTTTTATTTTTGCCTATTAAAAAATCGGTTTGAAATTTGGTTGCATGATTACTTAAATCGAAATCAATTATGAATGTAGTATCCTTTAATATCTAAGGAACCGTTGTATTTTTATTTGAGAATTTTTGATTGATGCGTAACTTTGTGTCGCTTTCTTAATCCATTAAAATGATTTATTCTTTCCAGAAAAATGTAAACAGTCAATCAATCATATCCTTCTCCATTGTTTATGACTTCTGATTAATTATTCGATTTCTGGATTTCCCTGCGAAAATTCGTGTAGCACAAAGTTCTCGTGGATTATTTAGACAAATTAGACAAAATAGAATCAAGAAAATCCTCATAGATTATTAGAAAAAATATCAGGAAGAATAATATTCCTAAAAGAAATGTTGCAATTGTTTCAAATTTTATTATTATAAAAGAATAAGAATATTTAGTTTTTCTTCTACTCTATTCTCAATCATGTATGAATAACCAATCAGTTAACCAATCAGTTTCAATAACTATTTCAAATCATGATAGGTAGTCTCAGCACAATTAATAGCTTATAACTTCATCTATTTTAAAAAACTTCATCAACTAATAAATGTTTACATGTAATTATTATTATTAGTATTAAAGACAATAAGTCGACATATACAGTATTGCTCTTAAATAACGGAATCTTTTATTGAATCCTTATTATTGTAACGTAAAGTGAAAAATTGTAAGCGTTATGTAAAATCGTTCATTGGTTGATTTATTTGACTGTCTCTCGAAACGAAGACTGAGAAGTTTGTTGCGTCCGAAATTTTGTTCCATAAAATGGTTACCTAATAATTCTTTCTTGTACAATTATCTTCTTGTTCGAATAAATACGCCAGTGTGAGACGCTTACGTTGTATACGAATCTTGGATCCTCTATCGGAGAAAGATGATGGGATTCCGTCACTTAGGTGATTATCGAAAGCAATGGATTGTCAGTTGGAAAATCAGACGATACGTCGATGATAAGCCGACATATTTTAGATAAGCGAAACGCGCAATTAAAATGCTTTCTGAATGAATCCCTTTCGATCAAGCAACGATCAAGCATGGGCCGTCTTCATCTCACGCTTGTTACCATTTTGCTTCTGTTTTCCTTTGCTTTCTTTCTATCTTTTGCATTGTCCTTTATGTTACCCTGATTGATCAATTGGTAAATTCCATTTTCCTTTTTCTTCTGATAATAAATCAAGGTCACAATTGTATCTTTGTATGCGATGTCAAAAATCAGTTTTCAGAAATTTATATCTTAACGTTGTAGAATTATTCTATATACCTAAAAAATAAAATGAATAAAATCATATCAATAAATGTTGATATAAATTTATAGGAGATGTTAGCAGTTGCATTACTATAATAGAAGTTATGAATTAAATTAATTGGTAAAATTACATAATAATTTTCATTATAACCTTCTCATGTGTTTTTTTTGTATAAATATAAACAACGTTTTATTTTAATATTGCTTTCATTATTTATTTATTATTCTTATGCGATTTATAAGGGAAACTGAATGTACGTTTATATTGTATGACACGTGCAGGTTTGTGTTCGAATTCATATCGATTTCGAGATTCTTTATGGCCATTTTGACCCTAATCGCCTATAAAGATTTAATACAATAATAAAATAGAAATTCAATGAGGTGTGAAAACGTTGTCAACGTTTATTCGAGATTAGTTGTGCCGAAATTCTTCTAATTGCTGATAATTTTATTTATATCTTTCTTGGAAGGTACTAACTTGTCTTTATTATTATAATTGTAAGAATTTGATCACGAAGGCTGATGAACTTTACGGTGATAAATGATACTTGGTTTCGTAAACATTTGCGCACGAAAGATAAGAATAAAACGTTTAAACGCTAAATCTTTTTAGATTTTCCCGAAGAAAACTTCGTTGTTTAAGAGTTTGTTTCCGCTGTACGGATTTGCTTACTATCTGCCGTATAATTATTCGTTAAAGTACGTGATACAATTTTAAAGTAATCAAAATTCCAATTGCTTTTGAGTACTTTCATTATGCCTTTTAAGATTTTATAATCCATTAACAAGACTTAATTATACAGAGTATCTAAATTTTTGATAAGGCATTTTTTAATTAATTTAACAGATAATATATCTAAAATTTGGTATAACAATGGACAGCATTTAATTGTTATTGGAACTGAAGTTATATTTATTTTTATGTGGTACAGACTTTCTAAGATTGAGATAAAATATTTTAAATGAATTTATTATAAAATATATTTGAATACCTGTATAATATTTACTAAGCTAAATTAGTAAATCAGTGCCATTGATATAATTGCAGGATATGTTAAATTGTTATTAAAATTGAAGCTGCACTTATTTCTGAATTCGACTATGCTTTTTAAAAAATAGATCACTCTAATAGTTTTTGAAAATATGTTATGAAAAACATCTGAATTGTTAAAATATTCATTGAATTAACTTAAAAGTTTAATTCCACCTACTACGTTGGAAAGATAACTGATATCGTTTTTCGCAATGACTGAAATGAATTTTATCATTGAAAATCATTCAGTTTTTAAAATGTTCGACAAATTTTGAATCAAATTATCTTTTGGCTATCATGGAATATAAACGCCTTTCACGTTTCGCTGATCTTCACTACAGTTTCTAATGTTGGGTGGTCAACTGTTATTTTTACACATATTGAACACATGTTTTGATAAGGCAATCAGTCGCCACCTCGTGTATGTTGTTGATAACAAACCGGTCAATCACATTTGTCTCCAATTAAATGATTCTACTAACAAATTACGTTTTCAATAAGAGAATTAAATTAATGGTACGATTAACCCTGCGAGTACTGATAGTTGGACGATTTCGTTATAATCGATAAATAGGTTAATATAAATCTTTCAATATCTCTTCCTAGTTTTTTAACACTTAAAAAAGGTATTTTTTGATGACAAATGATTGTTGTATAACAACTGATATTTTTAACTATAAAGATCAACTTTTTTCGAGAACATAAAGATATAAATACAGATTACAATTAGAATAAATTAAACACTATTCTGTATAATACATAAAATGATTGCTGAACAGGGCACTTAAATATCTCTGTTATTTGTAGAAATATGAAGAATGTTTTCCGTAAATGTTAAAATGAAACATATCTCATTTTATACATTTAATATAAGAACTTCGTTCACTCCATAACTATATAATATTATTATAATATTAATAAACTGTTTAAGATTGCAAAAAATGTAGCGAATGAACAAAATTTATACCAGAGGAACTTATACCTAATAATTCAAACTTATTATTAAAAAATGTTATATTTCAGACAAAATAACTGAAATATTTTAAAGTTAAATTATTTCATTACATATTGATGTTTTTAATGTTATACTTTAATACATTTTTTGTGAAACATATATTAGGTCATTAAGTATGAAATGTCCGATTACCTAAAGCCTCAAGTTTGATACCAATGTCTCCGATATTTCACTTCGATCGTCATTTATTTTTTTTTGCATTGAGAAGATACGCCACCTGGCTTTCAGATGCACTCTTTTGTATTTAATAGTCTATCGTATTGTCGTCTGGAGTTTAAATATTGTAAGCCATGGACAAGCCGAAATGTTAACAAAGTGTTTGGCAAGGATGTAGCTAACGAACGTACAGTACGTCGATGATTCGAAAAATTCCGATCTGGAGATTTTGATCTTCAAAATGAACCACGCGAGCGGCCTGAGAGCAAGGTGGATGACAACCAACTGAAAGCTGTAGTGGAAGCAAATCAATCTGAAACGACGCGTGAACTAGCAGCAAGGTTTGAAGTTACCATCCCAACAATATTAAGTCATCTGAAAGCAATAGGAAAAGTAAAGAAGCTGGATAGGTGGGTTCCGCATGAGTTGAGCGAGCGTCAGCAACGCAACCACTTCGAAGCTTGCTGTTCTTTGGTATCAAGACTAAAAGGCGATCCATTTTTGCACCGGATTGTCACGTGTGATGAAAAGTGGATACTTTTTGATAATCGCAAGCGTTTAGCACAATGGTTGGACAAAGATGAAGCGCCAAAACACACCCCAAAGCCGAGTATACACAAAAAAAAATTAATGGTGTCTGTTTGGTGGTCCAGCGCGGGTGTTATACACTACAGTTTTATGAGACCTGGGCAATCGATAACGGTGGACCTCTACTGTGAACAGTTAGAAGAAATGATGAAGCAGCTGCAAATTAAGCAGCCGAGATTGGTCAACAGGGACAGACCAATCCTCCTGCAGGACAACGCTCGACAACACGTTGCAAGATCGACGTTGCTTAAACTACAGGAACTGGACCTGGAAACCCTTTGTCACCTACCGTACTCGCCAGATCTCGCACCAACCGATTACCATTTTTTCCGAGCTTTGGACAATTTTTTGCAAGGAAAAATATTTAATTCCCAACATGCGATGGAAAATGCCTTTCGGAATTTTATCACCAGCTGCTCTCCAGATTTTTTCGCTAGCGGTATTAATAAGCTATCGTTAAAATGGCAACGTTGTATTAATATTTTAGGTGCATATTTTGATTAATTATATTATTTCTTGCCCGAGATATAATAAACCAAACTTTCAGTTTCGAATCGGATGTTTCATACTTAATGACCTAATAGTAAAAATATATTTAAGAAAAAAAGTTGTTATAAAAATCTTCAGAGATTTTTCATCTATAAAGACCAGTATAATTAAATTATGGTCTCCTCGATATGCAGTATCTTGTTTAAATGAAAATTTTCCATATTTTTACACATAATAAGATTATGTAGCTATTCTGCTTCTCATAATTGTCCCTGAATATAATAAATAATGATATGATGCAAGAATAGAACGTATGTTGCATATCTATCTTTGGCAATTGTCTCATATAAATTTATATTATCATTTTCAACATATATAAAGCACTTTCCATGTTTCTGTATTGTTATTAAAACGGATGCTTTTTAGTTTTTATGTGTATAGCCTCTTAGTAATAATTTTTTTATATGAAGACATAGTTTTGCTTTTATAACAGATGTTTAATTTTAAATCTTGACATCAGTAGGTCAAGTTTTATATTTTCTCTAAACAACTTTTTTACGACAAACTTTCACTGCATCCTTAATTTAAGAAATAACGTAATCATATGACCTAATTGTTGCATGACCTTTTTAATACTGAAAGAATGAATATTTTTCATTGTGGACAAGTGATAATAATAACAAATTAACAATGGATAACAACTTTTTTAAAGTAAATTTTTTTTATCGAAAAATTGTATATTATTACTAATTTTAAATATAACACGTCACTCAATAAGTCTCCGGTCTAACTAAGAAAAACAAATTTTTTTTAGAAATTCCACTTTAATCATCAATATACATTCCTTCCAGTGTGATACATTGATTCCAACGCACCTCTAATTTTTCAAAATTGTGAAGACACTAGCTTCTGATATCTTCAAGGCATCAGCTATCTCACACAACTTAAGTTTACGGCCCTTTAAAACTATTTTGTGGACATTTTTTATGTTTTCCGGAACGACTGCTGATTTTGGGCAACCAGAGCGTTCAGCATCATCGGCGCTTGTATGACCGCGTTTAAATTGAGCATACCAGTCAATGATAGTTGATTTCCCTGGTGCAGAGTCCCTATAATGCTTATGAAGTCACTTTTTGGCTTCAACAGTATTTTTTCCGATTAAAAAACAGTGTTTAATCAACACACGAAATTCCTTTCTATGTATTGTCTTCAAAATTACGAAACTGGGGGTACTAAAATGACTGTAACTTCTAAACTATTGGTCAGAATACCCTGAAATTTTGACACGTACTGTTTGAGGGTTACTATTATTCGAAAATAACGTGGGTCTGTCACAAGTATTGCCATATATGTGTCAGACGGGGGACTTATTGAGTGACGTGTTAATTTGAAACTATTATAAAATACAAAATTGTAGTTATATAGGATGAGAAATATAATCGATAGTTTTATTTTAAGTAGAATGCGTAGTTTATATCTGTGTTTAGAAACCCCAAAATTACATATCATATAATTGTACGTAAAATATTTGCAATTAAATGCACCGAATGATAGTTTTTAAGAAACTGTAGTCTACAAGTACCTCTCTACAGTATATGAAAATAAAAACTTGAATAATGATCAAAGTGTGAAAATAAACAAATTCAAATTTTATAAAATTAACGAACAAGTGAACCATAAGTTAATAATTTTGCTTTTTTATTTTTAGAAAACGTGATTTCAAATGTTTAAATATATTCAAACGACCACGAGGGTTAAAACATAACCTATATAAAATAACCATTTTCCTAGGAATTTTTACGAAATTTTTCTGCCTATGTTCGATTACCAACGTAATAAACGCGTATTTTAATTTCTATCAGCACATGTGTTAACATGAATAATAAGCGAACATAAGAAAGATTTTAGCAAACGTAAATCCGGTTGTAGTGATCGATGATGCACTTCGATCCATTATTGACGTACGGCGTAAGAATGAGAGAAGCGCAACACTTTGAATCTTAGCGAATCGTTTTGTTATCGCGGCAATTTTTTGCTTTTAATTAGTCCGTTGTACACCGATAGTGGTTTTGAAACGGTACAATTAAGAAATTATGTTTGTTCGGCAATTATCATATATTATTAAGCTTCAAATTAATTAACTCTTATCGGCTTTGTTGATATATTGGGTATAATATTGAATTTCAAATATGTAAGTTTGTGTTTGGTCGAATATTTTATTAACGTTAAATTGATATTGATGGTTTATCAAGTGATAATAAGAATAACGAGGTTGTTGATACATTAATACTGTGACAGTGTCTGGACGTTATAGTTAGGTTTTTAATTATGTCAGTGTCTATGTTGACGAGAGTAGTGGTTATTATGAAATGAAATAGTAAATACTAAGAGTAACAGATTAATAAAATGAAAATGATGATGCATACACTATGAAGAAAATTACATAATAATACTCATAAATGACTGTAGGATTATAATAAGTTAAAGTTAATAATAACTAATAAAATAATATTAGCAATAAATAATAATGGTAATAGAGTGGTAAAATGACACTAATAAATACATATAGTAAATTAAAGTGTTAATACAATGATGAAATATTTTAGAATATTTTATAATAGTAAATGTATTAGTAATGAATGGTAAATCAAATTCAAGTATGTATACTAAAATAAAAACTCTCATAATTCATCATAATCATTTAGTAAAGAATTTATGAGCTTATATTTACACAAAATTTATTTTATTTTTATTAGTGAAATCTGCTAGAACAATGTGTCAGAAACATCTAAAACACCTTCAATGCTAGTATAAATTACAAGAATAAAAAGTTATTTCAAATGAAATAAAACAAAAGCATATGGATTAATTTCAAGTGTCTATATGCATAAAATTCTATACGATTTACATTTCTATACTTTGTTTTTATTAATTTGTTTGAGGAAATATTTGAGCAACTAGATAGAATTCCTCATGGTATGTAATGTTCCCTTATTGTTAGATTTCGAATCTGTTTGAACTTTGCTTTCTGATGCAACTAAAAATACGTCGAATATCGAAGGCACGATCTTGGAATTTGTATCATTCCGACAAGGTGTATCGAATTGTGGGTTGTATCGATATAAGTACTATGGCAATCCAATCAGGGAAAACAAGGTCGCGGTGACGATATTATCCGCCTCGTGTCGCGGATTGATATCGAATACTATAGTGGTAAGGCTTCGTCAAATAGTTCCGAACATTATAAGCATATAGCGTCCAACATTTCCCTGAAATTAATAGTTTTATCAATACAACTTGAACTTTTACATAATATATATATATATATATATATATATATTTATTATCCAAAATTTTTAATTTAAATATACATATTATTTGCTGCCATTTTGAAAATAGTTTTGACTCTACTTTATGGAACGTACAATTAACTCTTGTAAAGTTAAAAATTGTGGTACTTTCAATATATTGTCTTTTATCGTAAATACCAACAAAAGATTACTTTAAAAACCTAAAAGTCTTTAAAAAGTATAAAATTAGTAGAGTCTTAAAGGTCAAACCCCTTTTCTTCAATAAAATGCATAATTTTAATGAAAAGCTATGAAACAGATATTTATTAATGTAAGATTAATAAAAATTGGTTAAATATTTTTTAAGTTGTGTGATATATTTGAGAAAGTAACTTTAAGGAAAATAAGTCGAAAATTTATGGTTATTAATTTTTTACAGCTTTCATCTGCTTAGCAGTTTGTTATAACAAGCTAAAATTCGGATGTCAACCTCGAACAGGATCACTTTCTTCAATTCCTTGTTTGGGATTCTAGCCTTGATAATTATAAACATTATTTTACAAGATTCTCATTATTTGGATCTAAAATGGAATCAAGAGAGAAAACAGTGAAGGTTCTTTCGAAATCAACATCTCCTCAATTTAATAAGTTTCCAATTCACTTAGGTGTCACTTAACTGAAAATATCAAAAAGTACTGTCTCTTGAATTTCAATTAGTAACCGAAAGTGCTGACTAAAGAGGACCTCTCTAACGTTATTCGCTCTAATAGAAGATCCATTACCTTTATCGCCGTTTCAACCTTCGACTCGTAGTCAAGCACTTTGTCGCTTCCTACTCTGTTAGGTACAAGAGCACGGGAGTGATATTCTCAGAAATCGGCCAGTAACTTCTTATCGGTAATTTGGTCAATTACCAGGCTCGATAATGTGTTAAGTAAAGGCTCTCGTTTACGAGCACTGGTATTTCTGTGACTGTAGCAGGTGTAAGACTGAGTACCCTAACCTAACTTATCTACTTGGGGGACATTAAACGTGTAATATTGGTCATCCGGGCAACCTATTGCCTGATAGAAACTAGATACTTCTTCTATCCTTACTCTGGTACCCCAGAATTCCAGATATTTCACCTTCAGACTAGAAATATTCAACGTCTGACCTAATGTCTGATCCTTGATACAGAATTTCGTCCCATGTACATTAGTTTTGTTCCATGACAGTAGTTCATAATTCTTCTTATATATACGTATGGAATTTATTACAATTTAATAGTTTTAATTTTAGTTTGCAGGTGAAAGTATAAAACTTCAGACGACATGTACATTATTTTGATTGTTTTTTCGTAATAACTTCAATATTAAATTGTATAAATTATTTATACAAATAATTTCATTTTATAACTCTTGGTATTTATGTAGGTAAGATTGGTACATTTCAATTTTAATGTGTTTTTTTAGATTTCGGACGATATATCATTTCAATGTGTAATAATTTTTAAATACGAAATTATATAAACAACTTGAATAAAAAAGGCTTGATCGTTTCTTATCGGAAAAACTTGGAATGTTTTGATATAAAAATAAGCGGAGCCGATCATATCCGCACTTTTAAGTAATGAAGATAAGTCTTTATTTTATAATTTTAGAACACGTGAGCAGACGTTACAAGTACACCCGACAAACAAATATTTCAAGAACGACTTACGTTATCAGCTACAACTCTTGAAACTTTTAATAAAAATACTCATAGAAATTTTTATTAGCATTATAAACATACTTGAATATCAGTACAACGACACCAGTGCATTGATTTTTTGGATTTGCTATTTCTTGTATTTTATATCACGTATTTAACATTTTCACCGCTGTGTCGACCATGTTAGATGCTTCAATTTTCATAGGAATGTATCACTTATATTGTTAAAAATTTGTTCACTAATATGCTGTTAAAAAATTTAGTAAACTTTATGAAAAATATTAAACTATGTGCTAAAACTTTTAATTGCTTCAGTAAGCAAGTCAACGTGTTAAACAGTAACAATTTGGTTTTCGTAAAACAGACGGAAAGAAGAGTTGTAATATGAAAAACATATGAAATAACTAGAGTGAGGAGTAGAATGTGTAAGGTAAAGATCCCATTATAGGACTTATATGTGTGATCGTTCAAAAATAGTCGCTCTTTATCAACATATACGGATTTTTTTATAAAATACTAATCTACTAATGCTGGCACTTTTTTAAGTAAATCAGCTTGCGACTATAAGATTGAATATTTAGTAAAAAATTATGTATGGAAATTATATTTAATTTCGTCTTTCTTTCATTAACCACCATGATATGTTATAAAAGTAAAAATGTTTATATTCTCTAACTCTCTATATTCGGATTTTGCAAATTCTTCAAGTTTTTTTGTGTATTAATTCGATTAAATTACGGTGATTCGCTCAATTTTGCGAGGTAATTAGAGTGATCCCGTGACGTCGTAGAAATTTCCCTGAAGACTGTACTGTTTGAAACAGTACGGTCGCGTAGCAAATACAGCATGAACGTAACTTAACGCCGCGTGCGTATTGCGTACTCATTCTGCCTTCATGCACATAAGCACCCGCTTCCAGACTGCACGAGGGAGCGTTTAAAAGAGTGGCACGACCGAACGCGTAGGTTCAGGTTGTAGATTTCAATACCGCCGACGATAACACGTGCAACACCTTGGGTCAAGATCAGCGAACTCAAAGAGCTCGGCAAAGCAACAACCATCTATTCATTGGATGATTTAATCGAGCAGGTCTAAGCCGAACTACGCAAACTATGTATATTCCGTGCTGTAGAAATGGAAACGAGATTATTCGTTCGAATTGCTGTAACAAATTTTACATTAGGAATTTTCATGTCCATCCTACGTTGCCAGTTAAAAATTAAAAATCAAAACGTCTTTAAGAAAAGTAAGCAATATACACGTCTTCGTGGACATTGAATCTACCGGCGTATAATGCATATTTTGAAATTAAAAATGTAGTTGAAAAATAAATAAACAAGTGGTGTAACATAAATAAATATACATGTTCATTTTATATCGTGATGAACATCAATACAGATTTCAAGAAATCTTAACTAATTTTGTAATCTGAAATAAGTAACTTGTAAAAGGTTACCATTCGTAGTTATAAATTAACAAATTGACAAATTAACAAACTATAATAGAATTGAATGTATTGATTAAAACTACATTTTAGTAGTTTTAGTGTTACAGTAATGGAAATTTTCGTTATGGTAAATAAATAACACTTACTTATTTTACCTTTTGCACTGTCTTTTGCAAAGAAATAATATTTCTTTCCTTTATTAAAGATCTTTTACTGTACTATTGTCAACATGCTTATGCTTTTATTAAACTGTTTTCCATTTTACATTGTACTATAATTGCTAGATTTAACTATGCAATAAAAAGATGTGTATTTAAACTGCCGAATAATTCAGATCGAGCATTATTCTAAAAACTTATGATTGATATGATCGATAACGTGGATATTATGATTGTATATGAATAACGTTACAAGATGTAAAAATATGCTATATTCTGCTATATAGAGCTGACAAAACTTGAAAACTCGGATCATTTAAAAAATTCTGGAAATAATAATAGCTATAGCAATTTAATTCACAAGATTTCAAAATGTGAAGAATCTTATCATCCCTAAATTAAATAATACATACATAGATAATCTGTAAGATATTTGAAGCGAAAAATATGAGTAACCTCATAGTTTGCTATTAATTGGATTAGTGTAATCGTTATATCAAAATTTACTGTAGCACGCATACTTCAGCGTAAGGGATAACGCCATCACATATTTTGATAATACTATCTGATGATTTCGCTAGTATCAGATGTGGCGCAATATTCGAAGAGAAACGTGCAAGCAATCAGTTGTTCGCAATAGTTGAGTTATTTGCGTCGGGTATGTAGAGGGCCATATCAGGGTCGGCGCGAATTATGTGAAATATTTAAAATACTCTGCATTTGAGATTTTATTGTTTTCGCAATTCCATAATTTGATATTTGCAAATTATTTTACTCCTTTTCTTATTTTAAATTTTCTGCATTTCCACATTTCTGGATTTTTGATCTTCTACATTCTTAAGCTTTCAAATTCTCGAATTTTTCAAATGTCATTTCAAATCTTCCAAATTTTCTAAATATAAACAATTTTTCAAATTTCTAAATTTCATCCAGGCAACATCCCCCAAATTACCTTAATTTTCAAATTTCATCTCACCCAAATTCTCCAATTTCAAAACTCCAAATCTCAAAATTTTTATATTTCCAAATCAAAAAATCTTTTAATTTCCACAATTGAAGTTTCATAGATTCGAAAATTTGCCAACGATTATTGCGAAACTTGTCTTTGCACTGTCATTTTCTCTAATTGTAAGAAAGCCTGTCATGTCTACCAACGTGTACGTGCCATTCGTTATCCAGGGTTCTCGAGTCAGATTAAGTTTTGACCTCGAGGCAAACGTCACCAGGCGTTCCCGCTACCAACTCAATGCTTCCAGTGTTACCAGGTAGCTGTGTATAAAGTAATGTGCTGGCTCAGGGTATTCCTACATCCGCTGTTCGTTACGGGGCAGCCTTAAGTCGATTTGGTGTAAGGTGACGGCTAATCCTTCGGAATTGCTTGCGCTTCCCAACAGCCGTTGCTTTTGCGGATGAAGCTGTAATTAGTACGATAGCCTTATTTTTTTTAGAGGACCACTTGGGAGGTTGAAGGATTTACCGATGTATCCGTTTCACGTATTACTTACTGTCAAACCTTCTCCTTCTTGATGACTTCGTTCTTTCGGAAACGTTGTGCTAGATCGCATTTCTTCGAAAAAATATTAGGGTGTTGCATATCGAATGGCAGATTTCGAAATATACATCAGACATGATTTGATGACTTAAAAATGCTTTAAAGCATAGTATATAAAGTTTAAACCTCTTATAATCGTGCATCAAACTTTGTTCTGTTTCGAAATTTTCATTTTACAAATATTAAAATTTGTTTTCTTCAAATATTGTACAGTCATTTTGCATATTATATGTACGTATAATAATAATTATAACTGTAAATATAAATTATTCTTTGTTTTATAAAATAGAAAATAAATATTTACTCTTTATTTCTTTTTTATAATCTGTGTATACAATAACATGTAATTTAAAGAAAATATAACGCTTATGTAATGTTGTATAACAAATTTAAATTTTTTTATGTTATAAATAAAATGTAAATTTATTTGGATATCTACAAGTATTCACATCTATTTTTGTGCAGATTAATCTATACATATAATATTTTATATGCATAAATAGTGTCGTGAAATGTCAAAGGTTCTGGTACCAAGGATTTCATTTATCTGCGATGTAATTATTAAGCAATTATTATTTATTGAAATTGGAAGGTAGTGCAAAATAATTACAATATGACTGTGCCAATTAATTTAATACTTTATGTGCAACATAATAACATTTTACTGCAGAGTAAATTAATATTATTAATTCAAAACATAATAAACTAAATAAATTCAAATTTATTCATTCAGTACAATTAAGACATAAGTAAGAAATATTAAAAAATATGCATAAAGAATTAAGGATCAATGAAATATATTGTATGCAATTTCGTATCTCAAAATAAAAGTAAATAGCTTACGTTTGTTGCAACACAGAGCATTTGAAACCTTAAATGTGTTATTTTCAGCGGTATGGAGAAATTTAATGTAACAGTGATTCGATAAGTAATTAATATATCCAGAAATGAATAATGAGTTGTAATTATTTGATTGATTGCTTTCTTGTTAATTTTTCTAATCGATTTACAAGCAAGTTGTTGGTTTCATGCGCGACCTCTTATATTTTCACTAGACAGCAGCCACTGGTATATGACATTCACTTTTTCTTCCGTTATTTACACTGTTACATAATATTCATAATTACGGTTTGCCTCCTGTCATACACTCAATCATACGCGTTATTTATAGACTTCTTAAGGTGTACACAGAACTCACGAGATGAAAGGTAAATGTTCCGTTTTTCTTCTGATCCGTGCAAAATAATTATAGATTAGTTGCGAAATTTTTGAAATTCTTTCTTGTAAATTTCATGGAAACTGACTATCATTATATTTGTATTATGCTGTAAATATTGTGTCTTATTGTCGGTACAAATCGAAGAAAAACCACTAGAGAATAATATAAAACGTACTTTTTTTGAAATCTTAAATTTAAATTTTACGTTTCACTTGTCTTTTAGCATTAAGAATGAATACTTTGCAAGTATTTTATCTGTAATTATTTTTGAGTAGTTGGTTTTACTTGAATTATGTTTGTAACATTGTTCAATTAGTAATTGTTAATTATATAATCATCATATATAATAACTCAATTTTACGTAAAATTACAATATCCTTTTTAAATCTCTTTGTCTTAGGGTACATTTTCATGTACCAGTAAATCGCGACTTATAGCGCTACGGCATAAAATGATTAACATGGCTTTTACCGTTGCTGAAACCAGAAGACACATAGTCATGGCATTAGATTTCTGTCGCGACTTTAATAGATACGCTTCCATGTGGCAGTAAATCGTAACTTTTACTGTTAACTGAAAGTCACATCGTCATAAAATTAGACCTCATTCTGCAATTCCAATAAAATCAAATTATTTTAATCGGCGACATTACCACTAGCGATTATACGGCGAATGCTACATTGTTGTTTTGTTGCATACTTGAATAAGTTATAATTTTAATATGAATTTATGAATTCAAATGAAATGCAATCTTAAATATTCAAACAGTTTACTTAAAGCAGTTTACCTTTAGATAAAATTTCAGTATAACATAAATTGAATTAAATCTATAAGTTTAAATAAATCAAAGAGAATCAATTAATTACATTAATTATATAGATTTAGTTAAGTAAATCAAACTACTATTTAAATTAATATCTAGAGATTTAATTAATCACATCAATGTTTCATTAATTAAATCAATGTCTATAAGTTTAATTCAGCAAATCAAATTAATAAATAAAATCAGTATAAGTAAGTTTAAATCTATTGTACTCAACAAATACAACATGAAATTACATATACAGATATCATTGCAGACATTCCGAATAAATTCTAATAAAAGATCTATGTATAGAATTGTTGTCAATGTAACAAAAGAAACAAAACCTAAAATGTTACGTGTCATCAAAATAGTGACTGTCAACTTCTTGCACTACGGTTTAAATGCGTTAAACATAACTAACTATTTACTGTTACAATCTTAAAATGAATGGAGAAAGTTAAAATGTCATATGTATTTTGTATTCAACGATCTTTGAATATGCGAGTTACAATTAGATTTAGTTTAAAAATGCAAGTGTACGAAAAATATAAGAAAAGTTTTGTCATTCTTGATGTAGCTTGTTATTATAGGGTTAATGTCATAAGACAATATGGCTTATTTTGCCATGAATGTCACAAATTATTATCACGTGAAGATGTGTTTTAAGAAAAAAGAAGAATCAGTAATGAATGTAAAAACAAGCAATGTTTCACGCGGGACAAGAATCGTCCGACGGAAACCATTTCCAAATATGATGAAAGCCAACATAGTTCAGGCAGCGATATGCTATAACATCGCGCAAAGTACGTTATCGAACGATGAAATAAATCTAGAGAAACGAAAGGTACATAACCATAGAACGATCGATCCATTCGGCGGAATCGCCAGAAGGCACAAAAGACGTCGACTAAAGTAGCCAACCCCCGAGTATACAAATCCCCACAATGCGGTTTCCGGTGAACGATGTCGTCGAGAATGTATGTTGATGGATCTCGAACGACACGCTCCGGAAACGAAGGAACCACCAACAAACGATACATGTACTTTTGTCGCATCCATTTCGCATCATCCTATTTTTTTTTTTTGTTGTATTATTAGTCCGATGCGAGCCAAGACGGGACCATTTCTGACGGTCGTTACCCGAACGAGAAGGCCGCATTGAGATCAGGCTATTGCACTTTTAATGTCCCCTCCCTGGGAAATATCCAAGATTTCGCCACAAAGAAGCATATGGAGAAACTGTGGTGCACGTTTTCGTATAAAGTATAAGGGGATGTATGTTACATGGAAGAGCGGGAAATACAGGCGTTTAGGTTCGCACGCATTGAATGTACCGTTGTTCCCACCCTCGCGAAATAATGGGGACCGTTCTGTTCCGTTCGCCATTTCTGCCCACGCGCTCGCGTGGCAGGATTCATTGTTCTCCGATAGACGACAGGGAAGTACGTAAGGCTCTTCTCACGATCGGTTATGTTGGCACCCTTTTCTTCCACGTGTCGTTCGTCTGTTGTCGCGTTGATCTCGTGTTTCATGAGGTATTCTCATTTGCAAGCGAAAAAATAGGTGTCCTTGCACATTTTTTTTCAGATATATGTTCGATAAAATAGATTTTCCTGATATTACCGACTATTTATTTGTTGATTCATAAAATGAGAACATAATAAAAATAAACATATTAAAGCTTAAGTATCATATAAATCATTCACAAACTGTTTGTTCAGTATTTTAATAGTACTAGGTCGAATGTAATGGTGCAATTGAAAAGAAATTTTGAATGTAGGATAAAAATTTCTAAAGATGCGTGCGTTAAAAAACGAATAATTACAGAAAGGTGCTTCAACACCTTTAGTGCCGACGGCCTTTTAAAACGCACTCTACAGAGACGCAGATGTGAAGACATTTTTAAGAGTTAAATTTAAAAAGTCTTGAAATTATTTGAACATAAAAATACACAAATGTTGTTTACAGGAGGAGTGAGAATTAATATTTAATATTCTTATGTACAATAAACAGTTTACAAATAATTTAGTGAATCACTCTATACATGTATTAGGTATTACATCGAATGACAAATTCCAAAACACAAAAAAATAAATATTCAATCGTGATCATGTATCAACTTACTGATCCAACTGTTATTTAATTTCATTATAAACGACAAATAAAGTAATGTATTAGTAAAAAATTTATAGTCTTTTTTTATAATATTTCATGCAATTTGTAATATTAATTTTTATAAATTATATTATAACTTTCACAATTTGTTTTATATTAGTTATGATGTTTGTTTGGCATACAAATTTAAATAAGATTAGGCAATACTTTTATTTAAATTTTCAATATAAAGTAACTTCTATTAAACATTTAGAAAATTAAACCAATTTGTTCGTATTAAAAAAATTGATAATAGCTTTTACATTTACGTAAAAGTTTCTTCTTAAATCATGAATTTTAATTTCGAAATTTTTTCTTCGGTTATGCATATTTAGCAGTAGTAAAAGTTTTTATGAAATATGAGAACAGTTTTAAAATTTCATGAGCACATTTACATATGCATATTCACATTTTTGGCATTTCTTAGTTTTTTCATGTAATAAATTCTCTGAAGAGGATTAAACACTACAGTGTATCGTAAAGTTATCGTATAGCAACAATCTGGGGAATTTTATCACTTGAAAGTTAAACAGAATAAATAAACTTCTGAAAATAAAATATTATAATATTCCTGTGCAACATTTCAATAATTACAGTTTGCATACTTGCACATTGAATTATGGTCCGACAACGTATAAATTTTATTACAATCTTTTTGAAAATACACTGTAATTATTTTCTTATTACCACACCATGTATCTTCAATAATAACTGATGTACGCTGATTGTGAGATCCAATTACATTATTGATTCATCAATTTCATCATATATGTATTTTTTCTTTTTCATATTTGATATTCAACTTTTTTTTCATAAAACATAATATATTTTTCCGAAGTATGCTTTTATTTAAATTGTGAAATTCATCTTTGTCTATTAAGTTAAAAAATTCTTTAGAATAACAATGTGTACGCAGGTATTTGACTATTATAAACTGCTGTAATTAATACAAATTATAGCGCTTATACCAGGAGAACCAAGGTTTGATGCAATGAAAGCAAAAATAAAATAGCATACATAACATAAATAAATATAAAGTAAACTAATATAAATAATTGCTTTGTCTCTATACTGTACTTATTATAATTTCTCACCCTGCTATTTTCCGAACAACAATGTAGTCCGTTGTCATTTCATAATTTTGTTATAACTTTCTAACTAAGTATCTAAAACCCTATGTTGATATAACATTCTTTATTTTTTGGAGCAGAATGCGCTAGTTATGTTTAACGGTAAAAAACTAGGACACCCTGTATGAAACACATAACTTGTTATTTTGATTGATTTCGCTGCTTCAATGTAAACAAACTCAAACGCAATGGGGGTATTATTATTAGAACGCTTTTGGGTGGGCAGAATGCATGTACGGATAATCGATGAAACGATGAATGTTATGCAAGATGATTAATGCTTATAAACTGATATAAATAATGCAAATGATAGTGCTAAGAATGCGCCAACACATCGGGATTATATTCGTGTGTAAAAAAAGCAAAGGAGGGGGTAGCTAATTGCCAGGCGCGGTGGTTCAATTAAAAAGTCAATCAGCCCGTTCCATTACGAAAGACCATGGGTGGACTCAGAAACAAATGTGGCTTTCGCAGAAAAAATATGCCAGTAAAGAAGAAAAAGACCTTTCATTCGGCAATTTTTAAGGATTTTTGTAAGTTTGAAAATTTGGGAATGAATTTGGAGAAATTTTAAGACTTGAAATTTGGCAACATAGGAACTGCGGGCTCGGAATTGAACCTAGAAATTTAGAGACGTACATATTTGAGAATCATTGGAGTTAGGAAACTAGGATGAGTTAAGAATTTTAGGTCTAGTAATTCGAACACGTTGAGATTTAAGGATCTAAAGATATAGGAGTCTAGGGATTTGAGCGTTTACAAATTTAAAGATCTAGGAATCTAGGGCTGAAGAAATTTAGAAATTTGAAGATTTTGAAACTTCGAAAGCGGAAAATTAGGAAATATAGAAATTCTGGTATTTAGAAGTTTGGCATTTTTGAAAATTTATAAATTTTTATGAATTAGATTTTTGGGAATTTGGAATATTTATAAATTGCAAGTTTTAAAATTCCAAAATTGGAATATTTAGAAATTTGAAAATATCAGAATTTGAGAATTACAAATTTATTGAGTATACATATGTGCCCTTGTCAGGAAGCTACGTTGCACCTAAGTGAAACTGAAGAAAGAGGAGCTGGAAGAGTAGGAAACGAGAGAATGCCTCCAGTGACACATTACACCTTCCGTCGGCGATCTTGATACATGATGTCTAATCGTACCGACTTCATAGAGACCATATTACATTCAGAAAGGAAATTACACGCTTCTTAACGCGTGACGAGGACATGTGTAATTTAATCGTTTGACGAAGATATCGGCTGCAGTTGTTATTTGGGTCAAAACATTACATATATATTTAAAAAATGATAACGCAATTATGAGGAATAATTTTTGGAAGAAAAATATTCTTGTTTTCTTTACTGTAACAGGAGATTTGAATTACCGCCTTTCATTAATATACTCATTAATATACGCATTATTTGTAAAAATAAAAAGAATATTATATCAATGTAGTGTTTCAAATACTTTTTTCATATCTTAATATTTATCATTTTAAGATTAATATTAATATTTTTCATATCTTAATATGAAAAAATATAATCAGAGAAAAATGTATTTACCATTACCTTCGTTCAGATAATTTCTATATTTGTTTGTTGTTTTGAATGAAACATATGATAACTACTAATTTACATAGGGTTTCTTTAACTTGGTTCTTTGGTTCCAATACATACGTTTACGACAAAATGGTTTTTTGAAATATATAATTTGAATAAAAAATTTTGCATCCCTTTTTTATGATTAGCACGATTACCTCGAATAAAATAGTGTATCCGTATAATACCTTTCAATGAATTCCGTCATGACAAAATTTAATTATAATATTCAAGATAAGAAAATTCAAAATTATATTTTAACGAAAGCAATATGTTTTAAAACTAAACTAAAAAATTACTAAAGAAGAAAAAAACAAACAATATTTTTTCATGACCATATTTTTCTATTAATATTTTATTGTTCATGTGAACATTGAAAAATTTCTATGTATCACAAAAGTCAAACATGTCGTAAAGATATCTCAATTAAATACATATGAAGGACCTCCATAAAGGTAGATTTATACCTAGAAATAAAATAGGACCGTCTATGAATCATTTATTGCTATACAAAACTGCCAGATGAAGGAGGAAAACGTAGAAAGATCTTGATTTCGGTAACGAGCTAGACCTCTCGTAAAAAGGAATATCTTCTTGGTGGATATTCCGTACGGTGTTCAGTTAGGTATAGCCCTAAAGAAACAGCTGTTTCCACCGAAACGGCGTAAATCTCTCATTCTCCGGTGGCCGGTATCGTTAATGATCGTGTAAATCACAATGAACGGCCAAGTGACACGATACAGCTCGTTGAATCGACTACCACCATGCATGGCAACCTTTTATAAGGGTAGAAAACAGGACATGAGAAGTCGGACCCCCATCTCTTCGTTACTATGCCTGACGTCATTTCGGGACCCTCTAACGAGTGTCTTCTGCAACGAACTGCCCTGGTAGCAATTAATTTTTATATCGCGAACGTTTAATAGGATGCCAAGAATGATGACAGGTATGTCGAAGATGAAATAAGAAGGACGAGTCGACCAAGATTAGCCGTTAATTTAGTAATATACTGGATGTCCTAAAAATCGTGGCACAAACAGTCGAATTATAATTTTATCCGCAAAAATTAGTAGGAAAAGAAAAATAAAATCTTTTTGAATTCGTTTTCGGTTTTGAGGAAAATGAATTTAAACGTTCTTCAAAATATTTGTAATAAAATATTAATAGCAAAAGAAGTCCCTCTTTAACAATAAAGATTAACAATGTACTTGTTTTTAAACCTCTTAAATAATTTTTAGAAATTTTAATCTTTTGTCATTAATATAGTGGTTCCAATTATACCAATTGTATACGTGACTACTCCAACACATTACACGAGAACAGTTAGATTAGAGAATGGTTACACGAACATTATCATGACAGATGGATTGATCATGGAAGACCCATTGTTTGGTCTGTCAGATCCCCAAATTTGACACCATTAAATTTTTATCTGCGGTCTGTAAAGGCGATAGGGTATCGTGTAAGAGTCGATTCACGACAAGAACTGATAGAATGGATTAATGATGCAGTTACTGAGCTGAAGAAAGATACACGTAAACTTCAGAGAGTATTAAATGTAGTACATACACCTATGATGTTAATCTTGCATTCGAAATGGAACCCTTTTCTGATAAATGGAAAATAAATCTTTCTGTAATGATAAAGCATTTGTAAATCAACACAAATGCTTGTATAATGTATCTACCTAACATTTTTGATATTTCTATTCACAGAAATGTGGGTTTAATCGTTTAACTTTGGGACACATTGTATAGTACCGTAAAACTGATGGCATCTACAAAGTTTTTTACTTTACTTCCATCATATTTTGATATTATTATTCATTACTCACGTTTAAAGTGACAGTACGTATTTTAGTGAAATATATAATCTGTATTAATCTTTTTTAATCAATTATTACAGGCAGCATATTTCACTAAAATACGTAACATCATTTTAAATGTGAGTATTTATGCCAATTTGGTTAATCTACATAAAAGTAATAATTCCTAAATTATCTTTAATGAATACTTCCTGTAAAAATAAAAGTTTGTGAAATGCATGTTCTTCATTTTAATTCAGCAACTACTGAAACGATGCGACTTGTTGCAACTGTTTCTCGCTATCATTTTCCGAGAAAACTGAATCGATAACAAAGCATGGTAAGGTATATCAGTGACACCTGCTGTTACGACTAGCTTTATATTGACAATAAATAAATCATGCGTGATATATTAATGATCTTTATAATTTAAAGCTATTACTGTGCAGCTAATAGCTATAAAATGGCTATACATATTACTTATGACTAATATAACTTGTGGTGTATATGTAATATACATGAAATTACTATTTGGAAATTTTTAAACTTGGAAACAGTGAAACGTTAGGATTTATGAGAATGTGGGGATTTTTGAGACTTGAAAATTCACTAGTACTTAAATTATTGCTATCACCTAACGATATGTCAACGATATTAACGATGTTAATAATATTAAGAATATTAACAATTTTAACAATAGTAATAATATTTACAGTATAAATTATAATTGGTATCTCGAATTATCAACAACATTCCGATATTGTCAGTATTTATCGACAGTAACACCTTTATATCGATAGTAACACCTCTAACTTCCACTTGAACGTTGACACGTATAAAATGAAAATTATCTATTACCATTTTCGAGACGGTACTTATATCCATACATCCTTGTCGGTAGGTTTATTCACGATACAAAACAAAAATTACACAAGAATGGCTAATCATAAACTCAACTTTTACTTGCAATTTGCACGTTAAGAGGCGATTGAAACTTTTGCACACATGTAACGTTATTATTCCTTTAAGTATTTGCTTCCGTAATCTGGCATAGATGGAATAAATGTTCTTCGCAAGTAGAATTCTGCTGTGTAACAGTTTCGGTAACTGCTCTTTCTTCGAACGATGGTTTCTAGTAAAATACCTACTTACTAGCATTGTTCAGCACTAAACTTCGCGTATCCATTGTTCTCATTCCACCTTCACCCGTTCCATTTCTGTCGAAAGTAGTAAGAGTAACTCTACTGGGTGTAACAATTTTCCATTATTGAGAGTTCTGTTTACAAATTGAACTTACCAAGTCGATCGTATCCCCTCTATCTCCACCCTTCTTATCCCCGCAACGTCGGCCATCGACTTTAGTTTAGCTTTACCTCTATTGATGTTCACCTCTGACCCCTCTCGAGTCTTCTCTAAGCTTCTCCTCTACTTCTAGTTTTCCCAACTTTTCGGGCGCCACTGGAGAAACTTTATTCCGCTGACTTGTCGTGAATTCCTCGCGTCTTGTTTTGCCCGTATCTCCAACCCCTTCTGAAGGCTTCTGCCTTCTATTTCCTCATCCCCTTAGATGGCCGTCGAACCCGGCATGGAATTCCAGTTGTCGGGGCTGTTGCTGCTATTGCAATGCTCCCTGGATGCCCGACACAGAAATACCGAGGAAAATGCTCGGAGACAGATCTTACGCTCGAACAATCTTAGCTGTGCATGTAAATTCGCATTTTGCGAGGTGCTTTTACCTTGTACAATGCTGTAACACGCTTTCGTTTCTTTGTGCTTTTACCGCCTTCGCATTCTATAAGTTCTCGTTTGTTTTTTCCGCATTTTTCGAAACATTTTTGAACTTCATACAATTGTGCTTTGCGCAGCACATTGCACACGAGATTCCTTCGTTCTTTTGTTGCCGAAGTTTACTATACCTGTAGGGCACATCTTTTATATTGCCAAAAATATCACAGCTAATCGAAGAGTTTAACTTATCATTTTGAAGCCCAATATTTTAGTGCTTTTTTGTGGTAAATGATTAGAAATAAAATAGTAAAATTTATTATGATATTTAATGTTTAATTTTTTAATTAATTCAGAATTTATTTAAAATTTAATTAAAAAATTTTTAAATACTAATTGATAAATTAACTAATTAAGTTAAGGTAATACATTAATAAATGCTGTTCATTAAATATTCTTATTAAGTTATTTTATTTTAAAATAACTTTTATTTTGAAAGCTAACATAAAATTTTAAAAATTATATGCTTTCATAAAGATTTTAACACTAAAGTTACGGATCACATTAAAATGGCAAATTCTAAATTTCTTATTTTACATTGCAGAAAAAAAAGCTTTTGCAAAAATGAACGTTACTCTTTATTGAGATTAACAATAATTGTGTAAGCTAGTTTACGTATTATCCATTACTGATTTATTTTTATAATTTAGTTTCAATTTAAATGTACAGTGTAAGTGGTAATTAAATGTCCGTAAGTCTAGGGTTAAAGGGAACGTGGATTTCATGACACAGACACGCGTTGATATCACGAGCTGTCTCGGTTGGAAACATGATACGACTGCGATAACAAACTAAACGTGTTATCGTACTCTTTCGGTGGTGAAGTCGAGTATCGCACCGGTCAGCTACACCGAATTGCTCCTGTTGCTGTTATGACCATTGCAATATGATGTGTATACTCACACAACGTGGTCGGAATGGTGGCTTCACAGCGACAGTCTGGTTAGGAAGGGTCACTGATCGAGAAGTTAAATATTTAGAAGGAGATTGATGTCGGAATTCGTTCCTATCAATATTATCGAGAATCGCGCAACGTTTCATTGGCAAAGAGACGACTGACCTGCCGACAATTATCTCATCCGAAGAATTATTTAACCCTCGAACGACGATGTCGGGTCCTCGTTAACCCAATGAATTGTGGAGTATGTGCACCGAGAAACTGATCAGAATTCTGAATTCAAAAATATCGCAAATTTTTTAATTCTAAATTAAAAAGTATGTCAAATTCTTGAGTACCATATTCAAAAATACCTTAAACTGCAAATTCAAAAGTATTGAAAAAATAAAATAATGTAAAATTTCATAACATGACAGTGGTAAGTATTTATTCAGGTAAATGATGTATTATAATTGGGCAGCAAATATAAATAAGATTGTTCCATCACCAGATTTTGTAAAAATGTTATTCACGAATAAAATACATCAATATATAGTAACAGCACTTCTGTTTATAGTTATTAACTTTATGTTACCACATGAAATTTGCCTGAAACAGTTGAAGAGGCCTGAACACTATTAATTGAAAAGTGAAAATAAAAAAGACTGTAAGCGATATTTTTTTTTAAATAAAAATAGCACTTACAATCAGTTTTATCTCTATCTTTATTAGTGCTGTTCAGAACTGTCCGCCTACTTTAATTTCTTAATGCTTGCTTTAATTAAACAAATAAACAGCAACAAAGCAACAATAAAATAGTAAAAATAAGTGAAAGGTATTCGGAGAACAGGCAGTTCAAAGTAAATGAAAGACCGAAGCATTTGAGGCAGGGGTATCGACTTACTGAGACGTCGACCCCCTACAGAGTCTTAAAAAATTCACGAGCTTGTGTCTAGTTGATTTGTTTCTGCCAACTATTCCTTATCGATCATATTGTCCAACGAATATTTGGCCCAGTCTTATTCAGTAAGCGTTTTTTGCACATTTCTATTGCGCTAAATTCGAAATTGTATAATATTTTTCGCTCATAATCTTGGCTTTTAAAAAATGTAATTTTGGAAAAAATATCTTCGAATGTAATTATGTTTTGTGCATGTAAATTTCGTTTCTCTTCGTATGAAATTTTTCTGTGAACTTTTTCGAATGAAATGCAATCTGCAAACATAGGATTAAAAATATTTAAATATGTTTAAACAATAAATAGAGTAAAAGTGACATTAAATGCACCAATTTTTATAGACACTTCCAGATATATGAAAACAAATTCCATAAATAGATTTAATTACATCAGCACAGTTGTTTAAACGCGAAGTATCTTTCAAGTTTAACACTTGCATTTTTCGTTTTCAGTATCAAATTTCTTAAGAATGCTTTGTGTGAGAAGCGATTTGTGTATTTGAGGTTGGCACGTAAAGTTAAACACGAAACATGGATTAAAATATGAAAGGTCTAGGAAATTGTTGAAATTTGTTAAACATTGTTATAATACGAGGTGTGACCCAAAAGAAACGAGACTAGTCCAATAAATCATTGTAGCTTCAGAATTAGTTCTCCGTGACATTATCACCTTCGAAGTAGTCTCCTTTACCATTCACACACTTTTGCATTTGGTGCTGACATTGCTGGTAACAGTTCTGGAACGAGGTTTTTGGAAGTCCATTCGGAAGATTCTTCGTTTCTGCCTGAACCTTTTCAACTGAGGTGAAATGGGTGCCCTTTAAGCATAATTTAACTTTAGGAAATAAAAAAAAGTCGCATGGAGCCAAATCAGGTGAATAAGGGGGATGCCCCATCACAGTAATATTTTTACTGGTCAGAGACTGCTTGACAGACAGTGGTGAACAGCCATCCATCGCTCCAGAACTGTGGCCTTTTTTTCCTAATTTTTTCACGAAGTCTTTTTAGTACATCAATGTAATAGTGTTAGTTAACAGTCAGACCACTGGGAAACCACTCAATCATTACAATTCCATTAATGTCGAATTTTGATTTTGACATGCGTGCCTTTTTGGGTTTTGGGGATCCTGAAGACTTCCACTGCATCGACTGGCACTTACTTTCTGGGTCATAGGTAAAAATCCATGTCTCATCACATATTACAACAGATTTCAACAAATTTTACAAGAAAAATAATGTTTATTCGCTGTTCGCTTTTTACGTTAGACATTTTTCCGGCAGAATGCAGTTGCACGTGTTCACTAAATAACGCAATATGTACTTCCAAATGGTATGACCGATTCAATCGAAATTGGCAACATGGATAGAGGAGGTATGTGGGATGATGCCACAAAAACAATTGCTGCCAATTCCATTGTTTTTTCAAGCTACACACCTAGTCCCGTTTCTTTTGGGTCACACCTCGTATAGTTGTAACATTATCTACAAATCACTCTTCAATAGTATAATTAGAAGCACAAAAATTGTTCTACGTTTTATCATAGTTTATTAACACTTTAACGATTGCACACATTTATAGCCTTAAAATACGTTATAAGTTTCCAAATAGAGAAACTTTCAAATTTTTAAGTACCAAATATAAAAATTTAGATTTTTGAATAATGAATATCTTTACGTATACATGTTCAAATTTAGATACTTTTAAATGTAAAAACTTAGAAAGCTTGAGAATTACAGATTCTGTTTGGGAATGTTCAAAATCACATTTTCACAATTTTAGAAAGGTCGAAAATCTAAAACTGTACAGTCAAAAAGTTTATAAATTTGCAAAATTATATGTTTCGAAATCTTTAGGTTTAAAAGTTTACCAACCTTAACATATGCGTATAATAAAATTGAAATCCTAGTTTCTGTATTAAGAAACTTGTTTATAGATTTGTGTTTCCGCGTATAACTTATGGACCATCTTATACGTTGACAACAACAAAAATTTTGTATACAAAATTCTAGTTTTATATTACTGTTTTAAAATTGTATTCTCGTAAAAAATTATGAAATAATCGTATTTACCAATGTTAATTTAACAGTGAAGTTAAAACTAGTAAATATCTTATGACTCATCGGCAAGATATATGTTTAAGAGATATTTTAATCTATATTACAAAATTTCCCAGTGGAAAATTAGACGTTATAAAGAAAATTAACGCTTTATAAATCGTAAACTGTTAGAGTATTAGTATTTAGTGTACATATGTAATATTAAATTTTCTTAAATAAAATACAGCAGAGTATCTGTAAAATTAAACTGTAAATTGTATAAAATAATGTTATATTGATATAACTATTAATCGAAAGATAACAGTACTGTAAACATCATGTGAATAGATAAGAAGTGGTATTACTGCCAGACAGCCTGACTGTAATTTTTAAAACGCATAATGACGTTAGCGAAACTATTTGTTATGTTTCTGTTTATTATGTCTACCAATATAATCATTTAACATCACGCATATACATTCAATTATTCGTTATATTTTGATGACACGTTTATACTTGAATTACTAAATATAATAATATAATAAAATACACTTATTAATGTGAAAATTTGGAATATTTTTAATTGAATGATATCAAAATATGTAACATGTTTCGAAAACATTGCTATTTCCACCTTTACTATTAAGTAGTTGGGGAATTTCAAATTTATACTTGAAAACTTGGAAACATAATAATTTTTAAATATCGGGGTTTGAAAATTTGGGAATTTGAAATTTGATGACTTGGAAATTTTGAAATGTTAAATTTGCGCATTTGAAAACCTGTTTAGATATTTGTGAGTTTCGGAATTTCGGTAATTTGTAATTTTGAAATTTAGGAATTTACAAATTTTAGAGTTTTGCTCTTTTGTAATTTTGTAAATAGGGAATTCTTGAATTCCAGAATTCTTTATTTCTTTCTTTGGGAATTTTGGATATTTTGAATTTTGGAATGTTGGACATCTTGAATTTTGAAATTTGAAAATTCGAATATTTAAAAATATTAAATTTAAAAAAAATTGTAAATGTAACAATTTGTAAAGTTTGGAAATTTGAAAATTAAATAATTTTGGAATTTCAAGATTTGAGTTTCTGAAAATTTGAAGACTCATCAAAATTTAGAAGTTTTATAATTTAAGAATATCAGAATTTGAAAATTTCTGTAGTCAGTTTATACAACTCAACCTATGACCGTTCGTCCCAATCAAAGTATATTACATTTCATATTCTTTGAAGAACTCGTTTCATTAATTAAGGCTTAATAACAAAAAATAAGTTAATACGACAACTTATCAATAAGAGTCTAATTAATGCAGTACTTTTCAACACCAGTGACATGTCCTCTAATTATCGGCCATAGTTCTGAGATATCATTATTGGGGTTATCATTCGTTGATTGAATATACAGTTGCATCACGGTCAGTTGAAAATAACGGCCCATTGGAGTTGATCACGGTGAAGAAGATGGCGCGAAGTTTTCTTCTCGAGACTAATCGATCGAGCTATTAAGCTTGCCGAACAACAGGTCCGCGAATATCTCCGAAACGTAACCCTGAATTTACGAAGCATGTCGGTGTAGAAGCGTGAACACGAGACCTCGTCTTAGGTGGTCCTCGTAACGATCATGATACAAAATCGTTTTAAAGACCTGTACTCCTACATCGGAACGTAACCAGTCAACAGCTCTGCTAGTTAAAGCCTTTTCATTCTATTTACCTGTTGCAATATCATATTTATCAATTAACGGAGCAATTAACTTGATTACCATATTTTCCGTATCGCGACCAAGTCCCTTCTTAACTGATCTGCTATCTCTGTGCATGTCATTCCAGTACAAATTAGCGTGCAATTTACTTTGCGCGTGTTGCCTGAGAAATGAAACGAGGAAAGCTTTCATAACAGTGTGAAGAAATAAAAATGTTTAATATTAACATCATTCTCCGGTTTAATATCTCTCTTCCAGGTAATTTATACAGGGTGGGTAAATATTACATTAGATGTATTATATCTCCCGTACAAGTTCCGCATGCAACAATTTTTTGGAGTATGCATTATTTGAAAATTTGTATCTGGGAAGCTAATTCAAGTTCATTTTATTTCCTATTTATTTTTACGTGACTTCTATACAAGAAATGCATGGTCTCTTTTTGGTCTACTAAAAATGAACAAAAATACATTTCGGTTACTTAGAAATCTGTATATGAGCGCTAGGCTAACGTGTTTGCTTGTGTCCGTCTTTTTTATACAATAAATATATGCATTGTTTTTGTTCTGATAGAAATGAGCAAAACTTCGGTGATTCAGAAATCTAAGCCAGAAATGGGAGCCAGATTAATTCACATTCAGTCTTTGTATTTAATTGATATTTATACAAGAAATGTGAAAGTTTTCCTGTTTCATATTTTTTTGGAAAGTAAAAAAGATAAACTTTGGTTAGAGTGACTTACGATGTAATGCCAGTACATACTATATGTTGCTCTTTTTCGATGTTGAAGGGAAATCATTTAATACTAGACCTAAGGGCATTTAATGGCTTATTTTTATTAGTTAACAATCATTTTTAATTACAAATTAAAAATAGAAAACTGGAATAGAAATTTGGAAAGTAAAGTAGAAGAAACTAAAGTAGAAGAGCAAGTAAATAAGGGATGATACGCAATGATATTTCGACAAAAAGTAATATACATTTTCATAAGAGATTCTTAACAATTTCTACAATTAAAAATAACAAATCTAAGCATATACAATGATTCGTTATCTTGAAAAAAGTAAATATTTTGATAAAAACTTGTTAATAATTGTCAATAATTTATAAACTTGTTAGTAATATCTGTAATCTAAAATAAGAAATACAAGATCCGCCATTTTGGCGGATTTCGTAAATTTCGCGTTAAAATCTTCATAAAAGCATACTGCCAACTTTCTAAACATATTGCACTTGACAAATTGAACTTTCTATTATTAATCCTGTTCTCGTTCAATTAATTCAATCGTTGTACATGGATGTAACGGATGAAACACGATGGATACTTTCGAGACACTTTATAAGTACAAGTCGAGGCCGCCCGCGTCGTGAACTGAAGATGTTTGTTTGGTTTTCCCACGAAGAATGCCGTGAAGCACACTCGAAACTCAGGGTACCGTGTGCATCAAGCATCCGAGAGTTTCCAAGTCAATGCTTTGATCGTCCTCGTCGTCATAGTGATTGTCGGCGTCCTGGAAATGAACTGCAGTGATTCAGGTGTGGAGTAGAACTGTAAAAGTTCGAATACTCCTATTGAGTTTGTGATGCGAAGTACCGTAACCAAATCGGTTTCCAATTTCAATTTTTCGGCTGTCGAAAACTTTTCTCGACACAACGGTAATGCTATTAATGATATATTACTAATAAAATAATAATAAATATTATTAATTAAATTTTATTGGTTGCCCAATAAAACTCAATAAATGTAAACTTTATTAATTAAATATAATACATTAAAAATATATTATATTAAATATAATATAATAAATTATAAACAAAACATTGTAATTAACAAAAACTATTTCGACCTGAATATATTAATTTATCATAATGAGTTCGAAGTAAAATTCCATGAATACTAATTATAAAATAAATGTTAAATAAAATTGAAATTACAATCAATATTCAGTAATCAAAATTAAAGAAAAATATTGCAACTACAAGTATTCCAAAAAATACCTATCTATTCAGCTATAAAAATTAAACTTTATTATTAATAAGTAATATATGTAAAGTTAATAATGATAACGCTATTAATTATATAGTAATATAATGTTATTAATGACATCTATTATCAAAACGCTGAAATGACAACACAGTGAAACCTGATAATTATACTAACAATAAAATAAAAATAAATGCAGTGGTCAAATAATTTTGAATAATTAAATATAGAAAAATTTTTATGATAAATTTCGTAAAACTCTTATATTATATACATCTTGTAAAAGTTTAAAAGTAACTTTTATAAACGCGTATACCAATAATTATTGTTTATGGTTGTCATAAGGTTAATTTATTTATAGAAATCTTACTATATTCTGTATACCATAAACGTAAGAGAAATTGAGAAATTTTTTACGAATTCCGAGGATCAGTTTTCGTCGTCACGTTCGAAAAAAAAATCATGGCTGTCAATATGAAAGATATATGACGAAGAGCGAGGTGGAACGAAGAAAGTCGATATAGGCCGCATAAATAACCAGTTGAACATCACGCGTGGCAATTCCGGTGTAACAATTTTCACCGTCAATATAACGTTATGATTATCAGTTACGGTACTGATATATCGTCTTAAGAGTTATTATTCTCTGATTGAATATGTAATTGTTACCTGGTCGATTCGAAATAACAGCCTATTAAGGCTGATCTCACGCGAGAAACTAACTCGATCCCATCTTGGATCTTTCAAGATATCCCTTCCCGAGTACTTAATTGGTAAACAATGTTCAACTAAAATTCTTGGCTCTTGACATGCAATAATTTGATCGAATATAAATGAAATGTAATAACCTCTATTTAAAATATAGTGGATGATCAATTTGTGGTCACTTAAAAATGATAACTTACTCGAAATATAGACCGGAACGTATAAAATAAAATGTAGGTTTATTGACAAAAGAAATGCAAATGTGTATATTTTTTAACGGATTTGAGTACCTTTCTAAATGGATTCTTTACGATATATTACGCAAAAAAGTATTTTAATGATTTCTCATATTTTTGTGAAAATAATTTAAGCCTAAATTAAATATAATATTTAAATTATTTAAATTTTAAATATTTTATAAAATTTTAATTTCTCAAGGATGGAGCATAATACATTTTTAATATAGAGTAGTTAAAAAGAAATATTTGCAGATTGATTAAAACGAAAAGTACAAATGTGTCTACATATCTACTTATGAAACAAATTGTACAATCAGATTGTAGAGCTTGTTAAACAGTAGGAAGTTTTCTGCTATAGTAGTTTTTTAATTTCACTTGAAACACAGTTATAGTGTCCTAGTTGCTGGAATTATACTATATGTATAATAATTAGATCTGTACGTTAGATACAGTAAAGCTTTTCTTTTTTTGAAGACGTTTAAAAAGAATATGAAATATATTAAAATCGTTATATACACCACGAAAAATATGAAACATGTGTTTTTCCCTTCTGGTTATAGTAATTTGTGTTAACCCCAGTTGCCACCTTTAGTAGGAACTGGATTAATTATACATAACTTGTAATTATTGTAATTTGTTTCATATAAATAAAAGTTGATATTAACTGAAAATAAAAGCAAATATTAAATAAAACTTGGAAACAAATTCACATATATTATTCGTAAAATGCTTATTATATGAAAAGACCACAGATCCAAAGTCCATAATTCATAATCTAAAGATGGATGTTACATCTATATCATCCAATTTTGTGTATTTTTATGTTCTTACGACTTTATAATCCTTTAAATATTTGTCTATGCGGAATAATTATATTTTAAAGCAT
Source organism: Megachile rotundata (assembly GCF_050947335.1). Taxonomy (NCBI): domain Eukaryota; kingdom Metazoa; phylum Arthropoda; class Insecta; order Hymenoptera; family Megachilidae; genus Megachile; species Megachile rotundata. The sequence continues at coordinate 3,801,967 of NC_134991.1, read as the reverse complement.
AGTTGGTACTGAAGATGTTAAATAACATTATGCCGTCATTATTAATGTTTCAACTTATATACATGTGTATGTATATATATGTATGCTAAAAATTTTGTACTTGGTATTCAATACCTCTTCTAATTGCACTATTAAACTTCATTAGTTACGATTAAAAAACTTAAGTTAACTTACATGTCTTGATAAAAAAATAAAATAACAATAAACTAATTACTACTTTATATATTTTCGTCAGTATCGTATCATGTTTGCTTCAAACACTTTTTTATATAATAATCAATTTACAAGTGAGTTAGGTGGCATACATAAGTGCCACCAAAGTTAAATAATGCACCCAAATCACCATGTATAATCAATGAGGAAATTATTGAAGAGTTTGGGTAGACATACTATGTATTATTTGTTTTTCTACATAGTTTATGGTTTGAAATATGTACACAAATTTAAGAAATTTGTCAAGTTCTAATAATTGGAGCTACCTTTTCTTCTATGGTTCACAAATATTTGATAAAAAACATTTGTAGTGAGTTAACAGGTTTGTTAAATTTTTTGCACAAAATTAGTGATTATTGTAAGATTTGCAAAAGAAACACTGATAGAGTGTAGTGTCCCATGAAACTCTGATGTGTAATTGGATATACGATTACTATATCTACAAGTATTATCTACGTCAAGTATCAATAAACAATTTAAAAAGAAATATGAGAATTTATTTGTACTTCACGAGTTTATGTAGAAAAATTTGAATTGGGTGTTAATCAGTCTTTAAAGACGTTACCAAAATACTTGTGTCTCGTAAAGCGTACGTTATTCTACTTAATCATTACTTTGATTCTTTTGTTCCAAATTGTGACTAATACTGATATTACCTTACTATTTGCTAATATTAATATTCGTATTAATTTTAAAGGTATGGATGGTATTAAAATAAATTCTGTATTATTTATTAAAACAATTATTAGACGATATTAAAGAATGTATTAATTAGTACACTTATGCTATAGACATGACTGTTGGAAAATTGGGGATAATAAAAGAACTATTGTTCCATGAATGTCTTTTGATAAAACGTAATTAAGTTACTGTACAATCTACCATTCCTTAGAACATGCGTTAATAATTAATATAAAAATTGTGAAATAATATAACTTGTCGAATCTTTCATAACAATCGATATGATCTTTAGATGAACATATTAAAATGTGTCAAGGTTATAAAACGCTACCTTAAACATTTGTTACAAACTTTTTACAATTTTAATACTTGAACGGAAAACTTTCATTCTAATAAATAATAGAAGACATTCACACAGCGATATTTATATTTACTGTCATAGTCCAAGATTTATCCAAACATACGTTTAACGTCAGCTAAATTTGAATGCTTTAATTTATAGAAATTCTTTAGAAATAGCTTCATAATCATTTTAATACTCATTAGTGGATTTGTTATAATTCTTTCGCTGCGCTACACTCTAATAAAAAATCATTCGATGTATAATTTGGAACAGTTCGATAAATCTTAAAATCTTGTGAATTGTGAATATTTTACTTGTTTTCTAATTTTTAGAAAATATTTTATTCTTCGTTACTCTTCGTTGTTCTCTTTCAGAAAATTATCCTTTGTTTCTTTCGTTATTTTAATATTTAAATAATTTATTTCAAAATTAAAAATATTAATTTTATTGTTAAGTGCTTAATAACTGAAACAAAATTTTCAGCATTCCAAAGTTGTGATAACTTTGGCAACAAAAATTGAATTTATTATAGTAAAAGTTATCTTCTTGGAATCATTCTATTATAATATATTTAAAGAGATATTAATTTTATTATTTAATAACCATCAAGTATGAATTTGTTTAATCTTGTTAGTTACTCTTTATATTAATCATTATTTGAATAATGATAAATTGAATATTTTCTCTGCCTTAGTGTCGTTAAATTACATCATTGAATAATTTATTTCAGAATTGGAAATTCCAATTTTGTTCTCGAATTTCAAAAGACACATCGAGATAGTATACATTTTTTTGATTACTATCTAACCAGAAATTATCATCTTAAAATTTGAAGCAGCCACTTGTAAATCTATCTTTATCAGATTAAATTTGATTTCTCGAACGGCAATCGAACTTTGATCCGCCTTACATTGAAAGGAAAGTTCATTGCGCTTTCTTTGCTAGGGTTGTTCGTGGTGTTATGTAAAATCGACCTCCTAGCTATTTTTACCAGCAATGTCGATACTATGCAAGAGTCACTGTTTTACGAATGACACATTCGTAGCATGTAATGTAACGATTCGCTTAACGGAAGGGTTTGGATCGATATGCACTATATCAACTACCTTGTGGGCAGGCGGCATTCAAAGTGAATGTAATTGCCAGATATTTTCTGCTGATCACACTTTGCATATCTTACGAGCCGATATTTATGTCGGAATTATGTTCGGAATGTTAATGTGCCCTCTCAGCTCTGCCTTTTGCCTCTCTTTCGGTTAACTCTCGTCGGTCAATTTTTGCAATGAAAACTTGAAGAACGGGGTGCACTTGGCTTATTCAAACTTTCTTCTTAAATGATTCCACAAAAAGCGGTATTTTTCCTTACTCCCAAGTCCTTAATAATTTCAATGCATTTTCTAAGAATTTACATTATTAATTGAATAATAATTAAAATGACTAAAATAATAATCAACTAAATTAAACTAGCTTTGGTCTTAATTACGACAATGCTTGACTAATATCAAATTAGCTTTGACATTAATTACGTGAATAATTAATTAACACTACAATAATTGTAGTAATAACTGCTACTATAAAAAGGTAATAACTGTAATTTCTGAAGAAGGGAATAATTTTACAATTTGTCATGATTATATATACATATTTTACTTTGTACTTTATTGTATGTTTAGAATAAAGTATAACAGGTATTACACGAAGGTATATTTAAATAATAAACAGTGCAATTGAACTGAAATATATTCAATAAATTTATTTAAAAATTTTGTATAATTTTTGTTCACTGTCATCGTCTTGGAACATTAACCCTTTCGCTACGGTGATTTTTTCTGAGAAATGTGATTATGGTCTTATTTATTATAATAAAAAGTCAGATATTCTTATTTATAAAAAGTAAAGCTAAAGCCTTTCTATTACAGTTTTTTATCCTTCCTTTATGTACAAAGGGTAATACAAATGACAAATGTTATAACACGCCGTCATAACTCTTTTTTATAAAAATTTTTTAATCGCTAGGAAAAAACTCTGTTGGTATAAGCGCCTATAGGCGCCCACAGTAGCCAAGGGGTTAAACATAAAATTTTGTTTATTATGTTTTGATTTAGTAATCTTAGGAGCTGCAATAAATAAAATGAAATTTTTGTCATAGTTATGGAAGTGACTATGCCAACGTTATGACCTCCAGTATGAAAGTATTGAATTAATATAATTAAAAGGTCTGAAATTTTATATATGTATTTAAATGAGTAGGCTAAAATAAAATAGAAAATTTGACATTCGTTTGCCAATAATGAAAGTAATGTTATTTATAAATGTGTTCGCCATTTTGCCGATAGTTTAAAGTACTTCATACCGTTTATCTATCATAGTCTACCGTGTAACTGTAATAAATGCTAAACTCAGTGCTATGCAAAGGTTTTTTAAAGTCAGGTATAAAATGTAATCACTGTATCACAAAAATATATATTCAAAAAGAAGGGTAACAACTTTGCCTTTGTATAAGCTCAAGACTAATAAGCTGACGGGACACGAGACTCTTTCGACATTAACATGATACTTGGTAGAATGCTGATAACGATAAGATAAATATTACCGCAAAAATAGTTTATTCTTTATCACGTGTACCGAATCGTATCAGAAGATGGAACGGGTAAACAAACGAAAACCACTAAAAAAGTTTTTACCCTCTCTTTGAGTCTGGTCTCCTTGCTGGAAGCTACTTACTGTCTCCTTAATGGCTGCGATAAAACATGGCGATACACCTTCCATGCAAGCATAAAAAAATAACTTACTAATGTACACTTTTGTATATATGCGAATAAATAACTCTCGGTTTTCGCTAAAGTAAATTCACTTACAGGCTAAAAGTTGATATAGGACATAATTGCTCTTCAACATGAATTTTAAGAATCTTTCAGAGTTTTGCAAGCTTTTGAAACGTTAATTGAGGACATGGTAACTGATTTTATTTATTGCATAAAAAAATTGCATTATTGAAATATACCTTTATTACAGTTTTATTCAAATATTTTTTATTTTGTGTCTTATTTTATCTATTACTTTATGATGTCTATCAGCTGATATTATTTGAATAACAATACATTTGACAAATAAATTATTTTATTTCTTGTTAAGACATGCTATTTCGACAAGAAAATTAAGACATTTCTTGCATTACATGCGAAAAGTACCTTAAAATAATATACTTGCAGTTGATCGCATTTTTGCCTTCTTCATAGAATTAATTGTAATTTTTCATCTTGTTTATATTTTATTTTATTATTTACATACACAGTAATTCTTTACCTTTTCACCGACAAGCATTTATATGTGTACAGGTCCGATTAGATTTCTTCCAAATTGAGCAGATAATAGCCAAATGTTGCGAATGCAATCTTTTTTTGTGTATCACTAATATTTTTTAAATTTTGTTACTTAGTTATTACCTATTTAAAATAAATAAAATGTACTTATACGCAAAATTAAATTACCCTTCTTTTTTTAACCTCAAAACATTGCTTCCAAGAAGATTAATAAATCTATAAGTATTTGATAAACAAAAACTACGTTTAATTATAGGACCTTTTCTTGACAAAAATATATTAGTATTAGTGGTTGAAAAAAATGCTTGTCCAGTGTAATCTTGAAAATTAAGTATTCAATAGTGATAATAACATAATAATATTTGCTCATGCTGTTGTAACAAAAGTATTAATTAATCGTAAAAATATCAATTTTTAGATGCTGTTGCAATATTCAATTACTTAACATTCATTTACAAATTTCTTAATAATTTTAGTGGTTATATGAATGAATACAGTGGTTATGTGATATTTCCGTGGTATACATGTAATTACTATTAAAAAAATATTTCATTGGACCCTCTTCAATATTCTTAAGAATTGTACTAGAATATGGAGATTGTTTAGTACGCTATGAATTATATATTTCTTAATTTTTTCAAGAAAAATATTAAGTGGCTTAATATTTTGACAATTAATGTACCGATTTTAAAGGCACCTTACAGCTAAACAAGAATCAGCAGATCTTTTATATCAACAAAGGTATAATTAATATTGTTTATTATAATATCTCGAATAAATAACAAAGAAGTTATTAAGATTTTACTTAATAGTTGTACTTAAATCATTAGTTTTACTTGGGAGGCAGTAGCAATGGAGACTCCTCTGTCCAGAAAATAAACTTCCGTATATGAATTACTCGTAAGAGATCGATCTTGATAGAGTTTTCGATAGAGGTTCAGATATCAGATAAATTTGTGTTACGTTTACATAATCGTCGATCAATGACCGGAGGATAATCTCAAAATTTTACGACAGCAACAATTTACTGTCATATTTTTTTAATTCTGTATTTCCGTTTTATGTTAATCAATTAAGCCTTTGAGAAATTTTCCGTAATAAGAATATTTTGTACTTTGATATTGATGTAGCGCTACAAATTTTTGATATTATATAATTGTTTTTTAAATAAATTTGTGACGTAAAAAATGTTTGTTTACTTTTATTACCTTATTATTATTACTACTGAAATTTGAGAAAATGTATTTTTTTTAATTTATAAAATAATACATGCAGAAGTTCTTATGCAAATAGTGAAATAACGCAATTGTTGTATCTAACATTTTCTATTCAAGGTACATCGGATTTTATTATAAGATTAAGAATACGAAAAAACAATTTATAAAAGAAGAATAATTTATCGTTATTAAGCAAACTTGAAATTCCCTTTCACAATTTCAATGTTAAGAAATATAATTTTGCAATGTGTATTGCAAAAAAATCAATTACATGTGAAATACTGCATTAACGCAACGTTGGTCCTGAATGGATTAAACATTTTGCGTCTTTGTCTTCTTTTCCGTTTGCACGGTTTTTTCACATGTTCCTCTTTTGTTGTTCAATTTTTTCGCAGAGTATATAATTCACATCCACATGAAAGCACACGACAACGTATTATCACAAGATTAGATTATCGTCGGCGAGTACAATGGCGTCTGTACGGCGGAGAGAATGAAAATAACGCAGAATTCTCTAAATTATTCTGTATTAAACGTTTTCCTATCAGTATGAGATATCTATTTTGCTTTTTGATCTACAGAGTTTCAGTGCGATTTATATAAGAATGAAGAAAATGGAGATTGGAAAAAATAAGATTGAAGATTGTTGGAATCTAATATTAAACATGCAGTATGAGCCAAAGTCTCATATATGTTACAAATTTGTTGTTATTTGTAAAAAAAAGTCAACCCTGGATTTTTAAATTGGGTAGCAATATGATCCATTATTATTTTAACAAAACTAGTTATAAAATTCTTTGCTGGTTTATTTAATTATAAAAGAAATGAGTAATCTAACAAAATTAATAACGAGCACAGTAGTGGATAAATGGAAGTTTAAATTAGATACTTTCATGTATAAAACTTTGTAGCTAAATGTATTAATAGTTTGAAACAGGAAGATTGGTTAATGTTTAAAAAAATTGAAAATAAAAATAAAATTTTATTAGTAGAACATGAGAAAATTTTATGAAGAGATAAGAAGAGCATGTATGAAATAAAAAAATATTCCTCATATCCTTTCACACTAATTACTATGACATAAAATAAAGGACACAAAATTTTGATAACAATATGAACATAAGAAATTCATCATAGAAATTTAATTAAATTTATTGTTATTGAGAGAGTTCTTTTAATTTTTTGTTATTTTCAATAAAATGGATATGCATGTTCTAATTCCTGTGCATAGTTCTTTTCATATGACGCGTTTCATATGACACAGGTATTTACAAAAAATTCACTACTTTCGTAAAAATATAGTTTTACTTTATAATATCTTGATGTCATTTTTTGACATTTTATTGTCATACTTTATTCTTGATATGTCAATATACGTGCGCGTCTAATAAATTGCCATGCGAAAAAGTAGGATGCGTTTGTCAATTTATCAGATGTACTTTTCAGTACTTTTTTACTGATGCTCTGAAACTGTAATTATCGAAAAATAATATTTATAAGAAGGAAGGTTGGAAATTACTTCTGAATAGCAGCGTATGTAAAATTTATAGCTAATTAACAACATTAATTTCTCAATGAAAATGAATTTTTGCAGAAATCAGTAAATAATTCAAACTTTTCAGTACTGCTTATGCTAGATTTGGAAAAAATAATCTTTCTTATTTTAATTCGTATTCTATCTTTTAATTTGTATTTCAGATCATTCAAATAATAATCTCCAAGGCATTTAAAGTTAATTAAATAGTTTATTACTAAAAAGAATTATAGTCAATTAAATCGATATAGTTAAAGGAAACGATAGTTGTGATGGTCATTTAGACAAGAATGAAACAGAAACGACGACATCGACGTTACATTAGATGATGTTATTCGAAAGTAGACTATATTCTCTGGAAATTTCCTGATCATTAAGGACATTCTATTCTACACGAGACACTAGAGGAAAATATGCTTATCTACGTAGCGTCTTCTTCAGGTACAATTATATTACGTCGCACTATTGTTTGTAGTACTTTTAAAAGTTAGAAATCAATATTTTTACAAAGTCTGAAGTGTATTACTTACAGATACATCGATAAGGTATTGACCTCTTGGAGAAGCTTGAATTTCCTATCGTAAATTTTTATAGGCACTTCGATACTTTATAGAGTGACCTCGAAGTGCATGTCGGTTGCACTGCGTTGCAAACAACAGGCAATTCTTGCAGATTTTCGTACTTTGAAACTGTAAATCGTTTTATTTCAGTATTTTAACAATTTAGTATAAAAAAAATATTGCGTTTCTATAGTTTCTCTTTATATTTCACGCTTTGTTTAGAATAAGTTTAAAATATTCGATAACCAAAAAAGCTTTTGCAGCTTCTGTGCTTTCTAATTTTCAAACTGTACACAAATACATTGTAAAAAAAAAGTAACAATAAACAATAAGTGCAAAAGATATTAAACTATAGTTAAGTAGTAAAGTATTGCTCGTTTCACTTTCTACATTAAAATCATTTATCTCTGTTGATTAAAGTAATATTATCGAAGCAGATTTATTTATTTAACAATTGGTATCATACATTTTATTGAAAATATTTGATATTGCATTGTCATTTTTTTTCTATATTTTGGATTGAAGTTGAATTTCACTTCGAAAGAATACTTCATTTTTGAAAGCAATCCAGTGACCTATTTTCAGATTGCAGCTTCATTCAGAATGGTGTGCCCGATAAACTGTGCTACGCCAGCATAAATTTTCAACTAAAATATTCTCACTATAGCTGCTATGGTAAATCAATGATTTGGTTACTTGAATGGGAGTTTTACATAGATCACACGGAACAAACATGGTCGGATATGCAATTTTTCCATGTCCATCGGAAAAACAAACGTGAAGTTGTTTTCATAGCAATAGTTTGGTACATCGTCTGCACATAATCATAATCTAATTGCAACTATTGTGGGATACCTAATTTTTAAAACATAAAACGATGTTTTTTTTTCAATGAAAGTATCGTTAAAGCATAACAGAATTAATTTGCACCTTAATTGTTGGGTGTGCAAAAATTTATATACCCTAAAATTAGGGTAAAAAAAGTAGGAAGAGTTAAAAGCGGCGAAATGACAAAATGGTACCTAATATGAAACACGTTGGAAAGTAAAGAAAATTGAGAAAACAATTTTATTATGAGAAATAAATATTTATTTAAATCAAGAAGTGAGTTACATGAGTGACTTCCTATTCCTAAAAATTTATCTTATACGATATTTTTTCTTGCGTGTTGAGCAAATTGCACATACGTGAATGCATCGGATGCATTTATCTTCATTATCACTATAATGTACTCAGAATCCTAAAAGCATAACTTATGACACATAATATTAACAAGGAGTATGTACTCCGTATGGAGCATGTTTTATATTATGTACACTCAACGTGTTCCATATTATACATGTATATTAACAAGAAATAATAATTAGCCTAAAGAAAAAATAAATTTAGCCGAAAATTGCTTTCAAACACTCAAAAATAAATACGTATAATGGTAAGAAATATGTTAAGCAATATTTTAACGTTTAACTTATCATCGCTAAACAGTTTAGCTACTTTAATTTGCTATTTAGGTACTTTGAAACACTATAAAACTTAAGAATGCTTTGTATTCAACAATACTCCTCCAATTAAATATTGATGTGATTCTTTTTCGTTAATAACGAAATATTTTATAAGATCATTAAAAAATTCTATTACTGAGATATTTTTATTTATTTACTGAGATATTGCAGTTTAGGTACAAAATCTAATCTTTATCCACAAACACAAACAAAAAAAAATTATTTGTAGTATGTAGAAACTATGAATTTTCATAGTTGCTGAAACTTAATTCTAGTATCATTAAAAAATGGCTATTGAAATCTTTGCAAACATCTAATGAAACTCCAATTATTTAACTGATTATAAATATATTTTCTCTTTACTTTCCAGTGTATAATTTTGAACTTGTACAGGGATTTTCCTTAATTATCGAACAGTGTTAGCGCGATACCGTGTTGTCGGGCTGTCGCGTTATACAAGTTTGCTTAACTCTTTAAACATGTTTAGTCATATCGCGTTGTAGGGGGTTTTCCCAACTATCTAATCGTGTTACAGGAATATCATATTGTGCACAAATTTTCCCATTGTTTTAAACGCGTGTAAAAATACCATATTATACAAAGAATTTTCAAATTCATTAACGTTGTTATGAAAATACCACATTATACAAGTCACTCTAAATTCTCTGACTGTTTTATAAAAATGTTACATTATACAGGGAGTTTTACTATTAATCTATTATATACTATTATATGTATAATATACAGGGTGTTACCTGTAACGCTACTCACGATTTTTCTCCCACTTGCAGCCAATTTACGTAAAAAATTTTCCAACAATATTTGCAGGGTATGAAGTGCACAATAGATATTAGTAAAGCAAATTTTGAAAACAGTTTGTTCTCTTGGCAAAGTCAAGGTCACCTTAGGCTTTTTAAATAGGAACATACATTTTTTTTTTACTCATAGCTTTAGAGGACATTGATACAAATTCAAAACATATATTACATGATATTTTTATTAACATATTACTCGATTTACAGAAGTGGAAAAATGTGAAGTACTTAGCTTTTGACTTTGGTAGGGTAACCATTATTTGGTTCCAAAGAGATTACTGAATGTAAACACGCGATTAGAATATAAGAAAAATACACTTTATTTAATTACATGTTCAAAATGTATGCCGCCTTCCATCACGTAATATTCCAGTCTTTTACTTCACATTTCCACTTCTGTAAATCGAGTAATATGTTAATAAAAATATTATGTAATATATGTTTTGAATTTGTATCAATGTCCTCTAATGATATGAATAAAAAAAAATGTATGTTCCCATTTAAAAAACCCAAGGTGACCTTGACTTTGTCAAGAGAACAAACTGTTTTCAAAATTTGCTTTACTAATATCTATTGTGCACTTCATACCCTGCAAATATTGTTCTAAACTTTTTTTCGTAAGGTGGCTGCAATTGGGAGAAAAATCGTGAATAGCGTTACAGGTAACATCCTGTATAGCGATATTACAATATACAAGTTTTCTCAAATTTTCTAACCCTGTTATACATAGAAATATTATACGAATTCTTAACTTGTCTAATTATGTTATAAGAATATCATAGTATACAAGGGGTTCTTAATTCTCTGATGGTATCACAAACATACCATATGACCCAAAGTGTTCTCACATTGCCTAACTGCAAAAATGCAAGATTACACAAGGGATCTAAAATTCCCTAACAATGTTACAGAAAAGTTACGTTATATAAGGGTCCTTCAATTCTCTAATCCTGTTATAGAAATGTAAAATTATAGGGTCTCATAAATTTTCCAATTATATAATTAATTCTCAAATTCTGCGTTGCCAAAATACTATATTATACAATAAGTTCTCAATTTTCTAACGGTGTCAGAAGAATGTCACATTATACAAGGGTCTCTCAAATTTTCTAATCGTGTCGTAGAAATGCCGCATTCCCCAACGAGTTTTGAAATTCCCTAACTGCATTGCAAGAGTGCTACATTATGCAAGGGGTCAATATCTTAACGGTGTTATAGAAATGCCAAATTATTCAATTGATTCTTGAATTTTCTAACCGTGTTATGGAAAAAGCGTATAATACTGGTGCTTTCTCTATTCCGGAATTACTTATTGGAGCAAGACCGTGTTATACGGGGGTTAGTTGTGCCGATGTAACCGCAGTTTCGATGACTCTGCATCTTTATCCGTAGTGGAGTACTCTCACGTATAGTGGCCGTCGGACGGTAAATATTTTTGGCGCCAACTTTTTCTGCAAAGGCCTGTTAGCATTGCGTGAAGGCTGCGAGCTCGTATACCCTGCTGAGTGCGTCTTCGTGCGTGTCGTTCGAGCTTGACGACTATTGACCAAAGGCATTATCGTCAGAAGAACGTATAATATGTCGATGCAGCACGACAACGAACGGTTCGATCTTCTTGCCCTGCTCTATTAACAAAAATGTCAATTTGTCAAGACGAGCTGAAAGGGATCTTATATTCACCTTTTTGAAGCAACCAGTGTTCCGGAGGCTATCGAATTATTTCCGTTTTTAACGCCTTGTTCTATAATATCGTGCTACACTCTTGATGCATGTGACAGTACGATTGTGACAAGGCTTGTATTTTCAGTACAATTGAATTTTGGGTTCAGTTTTAATGATAATCTGCACTGGCAGTGATCGCTAAATGCCAATTGTGCCTAACATTTTTATTTTTCCTTATTTGTTTTAGTATTGTTGCAATTTTCGGTACAATTGAATTTTGCGTTCAGTTTTAATGATAATTGGTACCATCAGTGATCGCTAAATGCCAGTTGTGCCTAACATTTTTATCCTCCTTTATTTGTTTTTGTATTGTTGCAATAATTTATTAGGATTGATATGGTCATTGGAAATGGTCAAGGGATTAATAGCCACCCAGTTATCTTTATATTTTTATCAGACACAAGAATGAATTTAAACTATGAAATTAAAATTACAGAGTTCGTTATAGTAGTATTAAGACCAATGTCACATATTTATCATTTGGGTACGAAACTTTTCCTTAATCAACGTTCCTTAAATTATTTTTGTCCACTGTGTTATGTACTAATTCAGATTTAACGATGGGTTATATTATGTAATGAGTATTTATTTTATGTACAAGTACATAGAGGTTTACCTTATTTCGATATAAAAGAAGTATAAAGTTACAGATATCATTGATTTCATTAAATATATGGTTGTTAGGTTAGAAAATGTGAGCTAAAGGAATAAGATAACTCGTATAAGAAATAAGTAAAAAGTTTTATATCTTGTTTTTTAACGGAAATGCATATTTGTTTTGTATAAAAAAGGATTTTTAGTACACAGATCCAACATAAGTACCCCTGATAAATAAAAGACTGATTTCATTGATTTTATCTAATTGTAAGACATTTTTCGTTATCGTTAACAGTTTCGAGGATATGTTCCATTCGCAATGTAGAATGAAACCCCTATACTTCACGATTAGCAGGGATTAACGTATTTTGATTGTTTCTGATCGAATGTCGTTGATTTATTGTCACATTATTCAAGAGAGAATAATTAATGGCATAATCTTGTCAGTGTACCACAAGGAAAGCTTCCTATCGACTGATGTTATCGAAACATCTGCGCAAAGATCAAAGATATTAATAATTAAAAAGATAATGATCGATATAGTGTATTTAAAGATAATCGATTCGCACATGGAATATAAAAATGGATCGTACTTGTGCACCGTAAACAATATTATGTAGTTAAATTCAAATTTATCATCGTAATTATCACTGTACAGGATGTGTCATAAAATATGGGCACGACTTCAAGTGTATATACTTATGAACATATATATATATATATATATATATATATGAAAAAGCAAATTTTTTAAAAGGATTAGCAGAAAATTGATATATATATATTCTATATATTCTATATTATATATATATATATATATATATATATATATATATAGAATAATTATATATAGAAAATGAAGATAAGGTATACGAAATATACAGGTATATCTATTTAAAATGTAGATAAAAATTTATAGAAAAATATAAAAAAAGACATAAACATTCATATAATCTAATCTTGTTTTCAAAATGGAACTACTTCAATTTGCTGCTAATCCTTTTAAAAAATTTGCTTTTTCATTAAACTATGATAAGACAGAAGAAACGTTTGTATGAATTTTTTTTACAGTCATTTATTATAGTTATGCCCACATATTATGATACTTTATACAGTTTTTAAAACGTACACTGTTGGCTAATGTTAAAAGTATATCCCCAATTTGGTTGATTTATTATCATCATAAGAACTTTTTTCATTTTATATTGTTATATAAAAGGATGCTGAAGATTCTATGAAGAAGATGATAATACAGAACTTTCAGAGGTCACCTTAAAAATATAAATTTTAGGGACTGTTCCTAAACTAACACAAATAAATAGGTTATAAAGTATTCCTAACCTAATACAAGACATTAGATTAGTCTGTTTTCTCATTTTAGTTTTAATTAAAACATCGTCCTTAATATAAAGTGCTTTGTAGTAATACGAAGTTGATGGAATGTCTAACTTTACACAAAACAATGAATTGGATTTTTGTTCACTTTTAATATGATTTCCTCCAAAAACCACGTTACTTCATACAAATAGATTTAAATTTTACTTCCAACTCTGATTACATCTGGTTTACAATTAGATCAATGTATTAGAATACTTTGAGTTAGATCAGTATGGCACAATCTTTGCAGATCACTAATACGTTGCAAAGTTACAGAATCACGAAACAATGCGCAAAAGTTTTGACGACTTGATGAGTCAAACCAACGACGATAATTGTCTGTTGTACTTACCAGTTTTCACCTTATGATTATTCTCTCTCGTAAAAATGAAAATATTTGTAAAAGAAGCGTGGTATCAGTGAAATTCTGTTATCAATCACACCGGGTCATGTTAAAGACTTTTGAAACTATTTTGAAAACGGTTTTAACGCTCTAATTTAAAGAATCGTCTTAGGTTCATAACGCATATTGCAGTTCATAAAGTAATCATTAAACGTCCATAACTCTAGGGTTAAATATCGTTAAACTTAAAAGATACTTTATTTGGCTTAATATTGTAGTAGTGATAATTAGTTAAATATAGCTGACGTTACTGTCGAAAATATTAAAAGAAGCTCTTACAACGCAGGATAAAATGTGAGTTAAGATGCAGGTTAAGAAGTTAAATAAATCTATTCATGCGTTGGATTCAATACGACCAAATTCGTATTAATGCGAAAAGAACATATTATGATTTTTGATGAAATAAATGTGTCATAGATTACCTCACTTATATTATTCGATTTCTGTACCAACATAAATGTGCGAAAGGAATATATCTGAATGAAACCTTAAATCTAGCACAAATGAGTAGAGTACACCCTTCACTCTTCTATTCGTACTACTATTCTATTCTGTGAAATATGACTTATGTCACTAAATTCTCACATTTATAATACTTTATATTCATAAATCCTTCACTTTCAAGTCTTCACGTTTTGCAACCTTTACATTCCCAAATTTCTATATTCCGAAATTTCTAGTTTCTCAAATTTTTAAATTATCACATTTCCAAATTCCTAAATCCATTAATTTTCAAGCATTCAAATTCTCAAATCATCACATTTCCAAATTCTGCATTTCCCAAATTCACAAATTATCACGTTTCTAAATTCTTACGTTCTTAAATTTACAAATTTCTTAATTCTTATATTCACGAATTCTCAAATTTCTAAATTGATAATTTATAGACTAAATCTATATCTTCTTAAACATCTACATTCACCAATTATCGCTTTTCTAAATTCTTTGACTATTATATTTCCAAACCTTTATATTCTCAAATACTCAAATCATCACTTTTAAATCGACAAATCTCTGAATCTTCAGATTCCCAAATCCCTAAATCCCTAAATCTCCAAATCCAAAGCTCAAATTTGAAGAATTCAAAATTTCCAACCGCTTCCTCGGAGGACGTCAGATCTGCTTCTGACCATAGGTGTTTATGTTTTTCCCACATGAAGCTCAAATTAGGTTAATAACTTTCGAACGTAGAGGCAGCGAACGACGCGACGTGTCGCAAGCAACGGTTGTTCCCGAGACCCTTGACTGACGTTCTTCACGACCGACCAAATTTTACCGCACGTACCTTAGAAGAAACCGATCGAAACACGAGGAGAGTCGCATTCCACGAATACAGGCCGCCAACTACAAGTGCTCCGCAAACAAGGTAAATGTATTTATAGAGGGAACACGAAGCACATCTTTTCCGTTCTCTTTGCTTCTCCTCTTGTCAACGTCTAGACTCGTGATCGCAGTGCTTCGAGTCTTTGTCATTCACTGGTCGGTTTGAAAGAACCATAGTTCCATCGATGCATTTCCGCTTTCACTCTGACCAACCGTTTTGAATTTAAGCGACATTCAGATTCACTGATTGTGACATAAGAAAATAGTTTCTGGTACCTACCTCAAGTTCCTTGAATTCCAGTGAAATATGTACATAGCTGATGTTACAAAATTTTCAAGAAAGTCACGTTATGGAATTTTCAATGTGGAGGCAAGCCACAACTTATTTGCTGATTTTATAGTTTTCTAGTTTTTTTTTTATTATTGTTGAACATGACATAAACAAATTTTAGAATTTCATTGATTTCGTTTGATTTCTACTGATGCATAAATTACTAACAATTGTTTAGTGAAGAAATAATTTTTGGTATATTTTTAACCGACTTCGAAAAAGGAGGAGGTTACTCAATTCGATCAGTATATTTTTTTTTTTCCTATGCATGTTCGTCGATTACGCCTAGCTGGATGGGCCGATCGGAATGAAACCTTTTGCATCTGGTAGGTTCTGACTCCCCATTGGTACCATTATCAAAAAATTTTTCATTTTTTAATTGCAAAGTATTGTTATTGCAAAACAACCGGCAACTTTCGAAATAAACTTTTCTCTATTTTAAACTTTTAAACTTTTTCTCGACAGTGCGCTTTTAATATCTTATCACGGACATGATTCTGAACAATTTTGTTCATATACAAATTTCGCAGAAAGCTTTAGTTTTCGAGATATTAACGAATAAAATAATTTTAAGAAAAAAAATACGCCGACTTCGAAATGCACTAAAAATGTGCCGCCTCCGAAAACGAGTAAACAGGTTTCATTGATATTTGTTACGTAATTGTATGATTGAATGAAATAGAAATTACTTCATTAGGAAATAGAAATTATTTTATACTTTTTAGTGCATTTCGAAGTCGGCGTATTTTTTTTCTTGAAATTATTTTTCATGGAAGGTACATAAATATTAATATTTCTTTTTTGAGAAAGTACTTTGAAAAAATTTAAATTGTTATAAATGTTTAGCTGTAACTTTAGATGTAATTTTTGTTATAAATTTAAGTATAATTTTTTCACAAATTTAGATATACATTTTTTTATAAATGTTGGTATAAAATGTGTGATACGTTCTCGTGCTATATTGCAACTATAAGAAGGAAATAACACATTTCTTTCAACTGTTATCATTACGGACGTTTTATGGTTCATGACGAAATAAAAATGTGTAATTTATGAAAACACTGTTTAAGAACATACTTTCCTTGAAGTCTTTCCGGCGTCGGATCCATTGTAATTATCTGCTAGCATCAGACTGATCGCGATATTCCATTCACTCGGTAAACATACTCGTAAAGATAGCCACTCGTGTATATTGCATAATTTCTGTTGAAAGCAGTTGACAGTTTAGCGCTACGGCTTTTTACTAGATGCGCTCGAAAACTGAATACACTAATCGTGAATATGCTTAATCGCACTACATTAGTATTTTCATTTGCATACGTTATTTGTCTTCGTATGTTGTTTACTTTGTTAACGTTTTCTATATAAAATAACTCGTTATTAGATGCTGCAAACAATACCGATTTTAGAGCAGACGAAGTGTGATAAAATAATGACTTGTTATACAAAATGAAATGATAAGAATCATATAATGACATTTATGGTATATCAATTTGAAACACAGGGTATAATACAAATAACCATATAAATGTTTTATCGATATTTCTAGTTAAAACTGTTTACTCTTTCGTTAAAAGAAGAAACGAATTAATTAAATTGTAACTGAGTATTGTTTAAACAAATATTCAATTGCCAATATTCATATTTTGTACGGACTTTCCGGTTCATTCTAAAAAGTTTACAGATTTTAGTTTACATTGTACAGTAGCTTTGTTTACATAAGGAAATAAGGGAAACTGAATACTCGCTAATGGACGAGAAATTAGTTAAGAACTACCTAACTTGGATTATAAATATTTATACCAAATCATTAGCTTTAGATTAATGTGAATGATATTTTGGGGTACTTTCATATAAGTACTACTAGACTTTTCATGTAAAGATTTGTTAAAAACATATTAGAAATTACTGCCTTTTTGTCTTTACTACAGATGGTAACAAGCAATGTGATGTTTAGAATTTTAGTTAAAATTTGTAGTAAATAGAAATAGGACCCATCAAGGGGGTGACGACCCTAAAATACGAACTAACACTTCGTGTGGGGTATACGGAATGAAAAATGTAGGAAAATTACAAATTTCTGAATTTTCAAATTCTTCAATTCCAAAATTCCAAAATTCCAAAATTCCAAAATTCCAAAATTCCAAAATTCCAAAATTCCAAAATTCCAAAAATCCGAAATTCCTAAATTTCAAAATTCTTAAATTCCTAAATTCCTAAATTCCTAAATTTCTAAGTCTCTAAATCCCTAAATCCCTAAATCCTAAAGTCCCTAAGTACCTAAGTCCCTAAATACCTAATTCCCTAATTCCCTAAATTCCTAAATTCCTAAATCCCTAAATCCCTAAATTCTTAAATCCCTAAATCCCTAAATCCCTAAATCCCCAAATCCCCAAATCTCTAAATTCCTAAATCATCAAATCCCGTGGAACTTACTTAAAAATGTTTCCTGAAATAGATTATAAAAATCAAATAATAACAAGTATGCACTTCGGACACGTGGCAAATATTTATACTACAAATTTGACAAAAAAAGTAAAGCAAAATAGGAAAACATGTTTATCAAAAATTAAGAATTTATTATCGGTCAATCGTACCGAAATCAAGTTTTTTTATCTGTGTGTATATTAAACGTAATTAACCCTTTGCACTCGAAACACTCTGAAATAAATATTTTTCAACTAAACTTATGGTGTTATACACGTGATATATAAATATATATAACGAAACAAACCATAATAAAACTTTTCAACGAAAAAGTTTTAAAGTTACTGCTTGCTGACAGTAAAAATACCTCCGAGTGCGATTGATTAAGTGGTTAATAGATCTCGACCGAAGTGTAAACGCATCATTTCCCGCTTATGGTTGAATCTAATGTTGATGAATGTAGGGAAGTCACGCGAGATGAACGAATATCGCTGTGAATCCTTGCTTCGTGCACAGGCAAAGCTTTCTCCTAATTTGCATTTCGACGGCGGCGGTGACGACTGTGGTGGCGGTCAAAACTGATATTTGCTCTGACGATTAGAGCGTGGGCAATCGTTTGCTTGTTTCTCTTTACGAAGTTATTCGAACCGTTTGAGGAAAACCATTGACTGGATCGTTGCGCCGCAGTTGCTGCCTAGATTAGCAGGTACAGGCGATAAAAAACAGCAGGAGCTAAAACGTACCAGAACTAGTAGTACGCGGGTGTTGTTCAAAATTGATTTTGTAAGATTATTTTAACATGGAATTTTAATCGACAGTTACGAAACGCTCGGTCTCTTTTCACAGTGATCGAGGGGAAAATTTTTATTACTCGAATGTGGAAGTTTACCCATCTTTCGTAGAAGGTCTTTGCCTTCCTTTCTCCTCTTTTTTCTAATTAAGAAGTTTCCTGTAAGGTAATAAGTGAGACTCAAATGGTCCCGTAACTGCCGATAAATTCTTAAATTCCGATAACTGTAAATAGGGGAGAAGGAAGACAAAAGTAACGTCTTACAGATCTGACTTATTTGCTAACTACCTTTTGAAGATATAGTAATTAGAATTATGCCGTAAGAGAGTTCATTGGTCTTTCATTTATCCCAAATTTAATTTCTTCGAGATAAGTAGTCAAGGAACTCTGACATTTTTTCACAGTTACTGTCATTGTTGTATTATACTCTAATTAATCCGTCATCCTAAAATATCGTGTGACTTTCATGACGCACACTTCAAATGCGGAAAATTGGACAAGTAATTGAATTTTAGGTTTGTTTCTAATTACACAATCAAGAATTATTACAGGCAAACTGTGCCTAATATCTTAGCTTACTGTATTTGTCTCAACATTGTACCAATAATTAGCTGTGAATATCGCAACTGTTTACAAAATTTAACAAAGAAAATTAGTTAAATATTTCAATTTATAAACAAAATCGATATAATGTATTTGTTGGAGCCGCCCAACTTCAATATGCAATATTTTTTCATAAGTTATAAGATGTAGGCACATATTGATTGTCTGTCAGAATTGTTTTCGAATCAAATGATGTGGTCATAAATTTCCCAAAAATTATAATGATCAATTTTATTGTGTTTGTACATACTTTCAAATATTGACTGAGTTTTATATTATATGTGCATGTGATACATGACGTCAATAACACATACGCTGTGTTATCTGTTTACAGTAATTGTTTAAAATATATATTTTCAGTTTTAATACCTTGTCATTTATCTGATTATGCAATATGGATTCGAAATAAGGAATTGCGGCTTATAGAAGTCATCTGTTGATACTATGGAAAACTGGTCCGTTAGTGTGTATTGTAAGGTTTAAACGTTAGTAATTCAACACGTGACAACGCGTGGTCGGATATTTAGTAGTAGTAATCATGTACGCGTTATTGAGCAGACAGTAGCAGATATATTAAGAGGAAGCAATACATCAACGATGAACCAAATATTATTACATATTGATTGATCCGTATTGCCACTTCAATTAAAAGCACGGTAAGCATATACAACTGGATTATTTGCATCAATGGGGTTTCACACCGATCGATCAATGGATAAGAACACGCCCATGTACTGCGACAATAAATCGAAGCGATCAATTACGGGTGCTTCAATTAATTCGATTGAACAGTTACTTAACACGGTTACACACGGTTCCTCTGACGCATTCTTAATCATGTAGTCAAAGTCCTTGACATGAAGCTGCAGAAATATTTCACTGAACACTATGGTAGTAACATTAAAGCCGACAGAATTCCAAGGACGAGTCGTTGTAAGTGCATCGCCTACAAGAAGGTTATAAAGGAAGTGGTAGTTACATGGAAAACCCATTTTGTTTTTTGACTTGCAAGAAATATCTGTTTATTTTTCACCGTAAGTTTCAGTGAAGTATATAGTACTTTATTAGTTGCACTATTTCTTTCACGTATTATAGTATTTTATTATATATAATATTTATTTTATTTATTACATTTTATTATTTATAATGTTTATTTTATGTATTATAGCAATTTAGTATTTTTAGTTTTAAAATCCTATTTGCCATTGGCCAAGAACGATATTAAATTAATTAAAAAATATCCATTTTTCATTGATTGTATCCATTTGTACGTACACAGTTCTAAATACGTTTGTTGTTACTTTTGATTGTTTTGAAAATTTTGTATTGCAAATAGATAACATAGATTTGAAATACGGAAGAATATAAACAATATATATACAGCAAATTTGAAGTACTTCGTATTTCAATACTTAGCACGTTATCATCCGTGCAAAAAGACTTTAACATTTGCAAGTATTTAAAGCTTAATATTTATAAGTTTACGTAGATACAATGTCCCCGATTATTCACCAATTATTTTTTTTTATTTATACAGGTACTAAATTTGGAAATAAATTGTTATATTTCATTTAGTAAATTAGACTGTGGCAACTAACAATAAGATCATTCCAAAGTCATATTCCAAAACTTCATAACAACCTTCATTTTTTTTTATTGTAAGTACTTCTTTTAACATTTATTACTTTTTAAAACATTTGTTTAAATGTGTCATAAGCTAGTAAGCTAGACTTACTATTATTAGCAAGTTGAAACTAGTATATGCTTACAGACAGGACTATATATTTCAACAAACTATATTTATTTCCTAGGGTACATAAAAACTATCCGAATGAGGATTAAATAATATTTATGTCACACATTTCACAAGTAGATAAGTACTGATAAAATTGTAAATAATATTCCAATATTTAAATATGAATGAAATTCCGTTTAAAATTCGAGTACTTCGAAAAATTCAAATATTTTAATATTCGAATATTTGCAGCAGCACTTTCATGCGAGCAAGTATAATAGTTTAAATGGTGGTGGTCCGTAAATATACTACCACCTCCATCGTTTGATTGTTTCGCGAGGAAACAGAGGCAAGAACAAAAAACATGCCATCGGAGATTTCAGAAGAAAGCGAGGATCTGAAGAACACAAGGCGGAGATCGAAAACGCAAACACGAGGCGAAAAAGATCCTGGGACGAGCAGGGCGGAGCTCGTTGCACTCAAAACAAATAACCTAGGACGTCTTAATCCTGTCGAGTAGCAGACGCCGTTCTCTCCTCTTCTATTGTGAGCATTCATCCCCTGTGGTTGATGCTCATCCACACCGGTGATCTGTGTTCTCTCCGACTCGAAATATAAATTCTAGTTTGACCTTCAGAACCTCCACTCCTCTGATGTTTATATTTTTTAACGTAAAAATGATGCTGTTTTTGCTCTTCCGTATTTTACTCGCAGATTAAAGAGTCTCAGACAATTGCGTGTACATGTTGATTCAAAACTTGATTTCGAATTTGACTAACATTAGGTACTAAAATTTTGTAACGAAAGATTTTCACATATCTATTAAAAATTCCGCATCTAAAGAAGGTACTTTAAAATCTACACATACAAAAGTTAATTTTCCAGAAAAACTAAATTGTTCATCATTAGCAACACCAAAATTTGACGTACTCTGATGTTGTAAAGCAGTTTCACTTAATCATATAAGACATAAGGGAGGCATAATAATAATTTTAATCTGAAGCACGAAATTCATGCAGTATTACAGCACATTGCTTCACAAAGAGAGACAATACTGTCAGGCGACATCAAAACAAAGAACGAAGCGAGAAACACGAAAAAAGTGAGAAAAGGAGTGAAAAAAGGTGGAACAGACGTGCGTCAGACATGCAATAGCAACGCCCCCGTTGTAAATTACCTCGCAGGAGGTGAGCGGGACACAGGTAACTCATACGACACGGACAAAGCGGCGAAAAAGAAGAAACAACACGACGAAAACATCATAGAAAGGAACCGGCGACCACCGGAGAGAAAATGAAATTGTGCGTGCGTCGTTGTCTGAAACGGGGTGGAGATTCCTTCGAGAGCCGGCTAATTAAGAGCTCAGGCTAATTCAATTATAATTTATACCTCGAGAGTGAACCTGTAGAGCAAATCTGCTCTTCTCACTAGGTCTTAGGTACCAGCAATCAATTATCCACCGTTAAACGCCACATGTCCACCGAGTAATAATTTACAGTGATTTCAACCTTTCGTCGAACTTTGTTGGCGAATAGCGTGCAAACTGGAATTGTTTTGTGGCCGAGCAAATGTGTATGTACAGTCGAAAACAAATCTTTCTTTTTCTTAGAAAAGACATGGTAAGTAAGACCATGCCCAAGCTGATTTTTTGGAATTTTTTGAAATTTGAAAATTTCGGGGTAGGTTCAGATTCTGAGGACTTTACGATTTGGTGATCTAAGTAATTTAATGATCTAGAGATTTGAAGATTCAGGAATTTTGGGACACAGGTATTTGGGAACTCTAAGGATTTATGAAGACATATCGGACTTTCGGGATGTGAAGGCAAAAGAATTTGAATTAGAAATTTGAAAATCTGGGGACTTGGAAGTTTAGAGATGTGACAATTTAGTGTTTCGGGAATCTAGAAATTTAAGGATTTAAGTATTTTGGAGTTTTGAGACTTGAAGACCTAGACGTATGGAATTATTGAGATTTGAAGGCCTAGAAATTTTAAGGCATACGTATTTACAGAATTTAGAGATTTGAACACTTTTACATTTGGGAATTTAGAAATTAGAAAACTGTGTAGTTCATATACATGAAAGTTTGGGAAGTTAAAAGTTGTGAAGTTTGCATATGTATAATATCTTTATTGAAAAGAAGCCTATATTGCATCTGAGTGTACGTACAAATCAGTAGAATAGTGTGGTAAATTAATAAGCGCATTTAAATTCGCTTTGGCACAATGCATTTTACCCTATCATTATCCTGTTAATATGTAACACGATAAGTGAGTAACAAGTATCCGTCGCCATTACGCAACCTATTATTATTATGTTTTTAACGAACGGTAAAGCCAAAATGGGATTTTTACACCGTAATTTTACATCCACTTTCACAGCTTCAAATTTTAAATTGTACACAAATATTCACTTAACACTAGAACTACCGACATTAAATGCTCGTTTATCGAAGAATGAAAAAAAATGAAAAGGTTAATAAATAAATACTAAAGCATCAAGTAACATATAGAACTAGTTTCTCTCTCAACAAAATATAAAATGAGTAATATAAAATGAGAAATCTGAAACCAGTCATTTTGACTGGTTGGTAGTTCTAGTGTTAATACGTATAGAAAATTTCCCATCTGACAGCTAAAATCTGTATAAAACACAAATTTTAAACGCAGAATATTATTTTTCAAGTATTTATAAAAAAGTCTATTTTCCGCAGAAAAGGGTAATTTTAACAAATTGTTTGTTAAATCAGAATCATATATAACATTTAATATAAAATCAAATAATTTATGATGAAAAATATAATATTAAATATAAACCAAATAATTCATATTAATATAATATAGTTAAAATAATATAAACATAAAATCAAATAGTTTAATAAATACAAAAATTCCATCGTTAATATTACTAAAATTAGTTTATAATATACCATACATATCGATAGGTGCATATGTTACGGTGAAAGACCGAAATTGGAGAATGTCGACATTCACCGGTGAATGTCAACATATACCAAATACGTCGGTGAAAGACCGAATATTTTATTACATTCTTGTACATTCGGATCTTCACCGGTGTATGTCGACAATCACAGATATGCTCTGGTGGAGGATCAAAAGAGAGGAGCCGACAAAGAAGCGATTGGATCTCTCCCGCCAAATCCTGTGTTCTGCTGGGAGTCAGTCAGCTTTGTCAATCTTATGCAAGCTTTGATGATGCGAGCAACGTTTTCTTAATTTTTTTTTCCAATACCGTAATTTATACTGAATTGATATTGCAGTAAATCGTGATCTTTTTCTTGAAAAGTTAAATGCATTAATTGCGGGTAAACGAGAAGACAATTGTTTTTATTTTTCTCAAGAAAAGTACTCTAAAATACTTTCTGAAGTGGTTTCTGCTAAAAGTAAGTGCAACACACCTTTGGATTACAGACGATTAAAACGTTTTGACGTTTTAAAAATTAATGAAGAAAGGAAATTAATTGTACCATTAAAATCAGGAGAAACGAATATACAGTATTATGTTACCAATGAAAAATTATTCAGTATACTATATGAAACTCACGCCAGAATAGACCACGGAGGAAGAACACGTATGCTTAGAATGTACTATGTGTTTTAAATTCTTGGTCTCTCCTCTCAGAAAGAAAGGCGAAAAAGTTACGTCATCCTTGTGACGTTTTATAGCGACTGAATTACGCTAGGAGAAGAAAATATAAATCTCCGACACGTTCAACATTCACCATTAGTGCATGGCGAATGTCGACATTTACCGGTATAAGTCAGAAATAAGGGTATTTAGCAAATATTTCGGTCTTTCACGGTAACATATGTATATATTTCTATCGTTGATTAAATTCATCAACATAGCCCCTATCTTAATAATGTTATGAAAAAGATAACTGATATTAAATTTTTTACAAATATTTTAAACTTTTCCAAATTAAATTTTCTTGAAAATGAAGCCGCATTTAAGCAATTGTATTGTATATTTTTATACGTATTTATTCCCTCTTCAATTATAACACCAGATTAGAAACATTCTGTATAAAAGTACTTTTTGTATTCTTTGTTTTATACAAAACAGCTTTCAAAATTACTTATCATTTAAGAACCTCGAAAATGGTATAACCTCTTACATTGTAATATAATTTTATCCTATTAACACTGAATCTAATGACGTATAATGCACCTACAATTTCAAATTAAAAATAAAACTGGAGAGTAAACAAATAAACCATAAAACAAAAATTAATATACATATTAATTTTGAATATACTTTCGTATATGTTCTTTTGCATTTTAGTAGCGTCTAAAATACGTAAAAATACAAAGTTTCAAGAAAATCGAGGGTTCTATATAGAAATTTATCCTTAATTCCTTATCTCGATAAAAATCCACACAAATTTCAAGATTTCTCTTAATAAATTTATTAATTTAAAAAATGAAACTTGTGAGAGGGTAGAATAATCTGTCTGATAGTTTCAGTGTTAATATAAATATTTCAGCATGCTACGATTGAAGTTCTTCGATTTATAAATTCACGTGTACACTGTCGGGTTAACAACCAGCAAGCTCGGCAGTGTATAAAAAATGGGAAGAAAAAATGTTTACGGCTGAGTGAAAAAAGGTAAACAAAAGGAGTTTGCGTCATCGATGACTTTCCTACTAAAACCGCCAGTGCACAATCGGTAAGGCATGCAATTAATGCGATATCGATCCGAATCGCGTTACACAGCCAACGAGCGTGGTTGCCATTACATTGGCAATCTCTTTTCCAGCTCGATTCTTTTCAAGCTCGATCGTAACTCCGTCTTTTATCGTAGGAGCTTCGTTTCCGCCGGCGCGTGCAAAACAAACGGCGACACTTCGTTGTACGCGAGTCGCGTTTGCAACCCTCTGTTCCTCGTTGTTTGTTTCTCTTCTTCTCTTTCGTTCTTGCACACTTCTATCTCGTTTTCGTTTCTTGTCCTTTCCACGTCTGTTCGTGTCCGCGGTACACTCCCGGTACACACTCGTAAAGCAGATGTTTATTATCGCGCGTGTCTCGCGATAAGCGACCTCTCTTGACGCTAGTTCCTCTTCGAACGTTATCCGCGAACATCGCGATGGAACATTCCAGAAACTTCCGGTTGCGCGCGTGCAGATACTTTCGCACAAGAACTTGCATCCTATGACATCATAAATGTTATTATTATCCCAGAGCACGTTGATATAGTCAGGATCAATAAAATTTAATATTAAGCTATCAGTTGAATTTTCCAGGTACGCGAAAACAAGTCATAAAGTACTGAAAGAATACAAAGAATAATCTTTGGAAATTTAAGTAGGATGAATATTTTTTTCAACAATGAACTATAGTAAATGGAAATTTAGAAATTTAGTAATCTGAAAATTTTAGATACTCGAACTTATACATTGAGATAAATTACTGAATTTCTAAATTTTCAAACTTTCATAAATTAAGATCTTAAATTACTGACTTTCTAAATTTTCTAATTTTCAAACTTCCAGATTTCCAAGTTTCCAAGTTTTGAAATTTCCAAATTTATATACATAGAATTAATAGATTTCCATACTTTCACATTTGCCAATTTCCAAATTAATGCATTTCTACATTTTTATATTACTACAAAAATTCTAGAAATCGATAAATTTCAAATATTCTTAATTTGAATATTTAAAAGTCTAAAAATTTGGAAATATAGAGATTTGCAGATTTGAACAGTCCAAAAATTTCACGTTAGTAAATTTCTACATTTCTCGATCTAAAAATTTGAAAGTTTAAACGTTTAGAAACTTAAACTTTAACTTGAGCGATTTTTAGCATATAATTAATACTAAAAAGATATAAATGATATCTAATACAAACTAAGGTAAAAAGTATAGGTATATATTTAGGAAAACTAGTGGGTACAATATTTTTAAGGAATATAAGTAAGAAATAATTTTAGTCTTTCATATAAAATGGGAAACCAGTTGTTTTTACTAATTGATGGTACAAGTGGTAAACGTTTCTATTCAACCCAGCTAAAAGTCCGAAAATTGAAAACACCAACGATTTCAGAAATAAAACGATCAAACTTAGCCGTGTCAGTATTCTCACCATATAAATAAATCAACGATCCAACGATTTCCATAATTCTGCGTTTCGTCACAGTGACTCTTAGCATTCTAATTTTACCGGCGCTGGTACTGTGCGAGGGATGTCGTCCGTCCTTGAGGTTAGGCCCCCTGTAAATTCGGCTCGTTAATTCATGCTAGTAGACACGCGACCGCGGATAATTAATTTCTAGTTTCAGCGAGATCGCATCGAGGCC
Organism: Megachile rotundata; assembly: GCF_050947335.1. Classification (NCBI taxonomy): domain Eukaryota; kingdom Metazoa; phylum Arthropoda; class Insecta; order Hymenoptera; family Megachilidae; genus Megachile; species Megachile rotundata. Next base: position 3,774,150 of record NC_134991.1, on the reverse strand, counting down.
GCATGTAGCGCCGGTCGCGTTTAACCATACAGCTAGAAACGATGCTCGGCCCCTAAAGTCGTACATCTTTTGCCTCCGTCTTTTTTTTCTCATCGTCGAACCGGAGAAAGAGAGTATAAAGGGATGGAGAACGATGTTCGTCCTTTTTTCCAACGTTCAATAACAAGAAGTGCGACCGCGAAACAAGCAAAAGGGAGAAAGAGGTCCTACTGGCTAAGAATAGCAGGCGGTAGCCGTTCGGGCAATGCAAATTCGAGCCCGAAAACATTCACGATGTATAATTCATCGTGCGGGTCTTGGCTGGCGTCTGCCTACACGCGATACTACGCGTGCTCCCGTGACAATGACACAATGTTTGCGGTTACCGAAGGATGTGTACCGATATGCTTGTACAACCCACTAGCATACATAAGGATATGGTGCGAGGTGTAACACGCGAAAGATTCAGCTATGCTCGAACCTGTATCTACCAATTTGTTGTGGACATGTGCATTGAAGATTTGCATCAAATTTGCTTGATAACAAATTTAGTTTGGCACGATTTACCAAATGGTGCTTGAATTAAGTAGAATACTTCATTTGACAAAAGCAATCAATGCCGTGCTTTTTACACGTTGGTACTTTCAAAGAATGGTAGTTCTGGATTTTGGGATTTCGGAACAATGGAAGTTTGGAACCTTGTGATTTTTCAACAATGGAGCATTGAAATTTTGTTAACATTGAGATTTTACAACAATGGGACTTCGAGATCTTGGAATCTTGGAACTTTGAGATTTCAGAATAGTTCGACTTTGAACTTTAGAACTTCTGGACTTTGAAAATTTGAAATTTTAGAAATTTGGTACTGTAAAATTTTGAAACATTGAAGTTTTAAAGCTTTAGAATTTTAGAAATGTAGTATTATGAAATTGTAGAATTTTTGAACTGTGAGATTTTAAAACATAAGAATTTTGAAAATAAGGCATTTTGAAATTTTAGAATTTTTAAAAATATGATTCATGGCAAATCTGTGTAAAAATTACGATGATCATTTTGTTGAATTCTGTGCTAGGCACCAGAAGTAACTTTTTTGCTGATTTATTTTTTTGGCATAAAAGAATGTTAGGCATTTTGAGTTTATTATTCTCATTCACCTAATGCACACTAACATAAATTACTTACTAATAATTTTTACTTATTGGTCAATTTATCAATTTATTAGTTGCTCGTTAACAACCAATAATTTAATCAAACAATGTTAACTTGCAGCGTCCATGATTTTATTCCAACAAAAAGTAATATAGATAGTAATTGCATATATTAGTTTAACAGTTCGGTCTCCATTAATTCTAGGAGAAATAATAATTGTTTAGAAAAATGATCAAAATGGTAGGCTGCCAAAGTCTCTCTAAAATAGAAAGTTGATCTGTTCAGTTACTAATCTGTTTTCAACAAAAAACAATTTTTATAATATTTAGCTCTTTTTTATGGAACAACCTTCGTTGCATTTAAGCCAACCATCTATCATTTATAACATAAAATGATTTCGTCTAGAATAAGCGATACGTTTATGCAAAAATTCACACGTCACCTAATCTACAAAATCTGCAAATCTGCAGAATCTCATTCGTCATCAGAAATACGAGTGAGTGTATACAAAGCGTTCTCTTATACCAACATGAAATTCGCTCCGGAAATTCTACATGAAGCATAAGATTTCAGCATGATACACACAATTTTGATTGAAGGCGAAATAAATCCGGCAAGGAGCACAGTTACTGAGAGTTATGAAATCGTACTAACTGTAAATTCCGCGGGAGCTGAGCATAATCGTATGTCAAAACTTTAATCCATCAAAATCTATCTGTGGGGTGAATCGGTTCGTACATGTCCTTCATCAACGCTTCTTTATGGCATGCGTTCGCCAAGGTAAAACTCGAGAAAAACAGAAGCATTCTGGCTTGGGGCATCTTTTTTTCTTCAACGAGTCTGCAATTGCTTGGACTTTTATTCGTGTTCGTAAGCGTGACTATGTGTTTCTTATTCGTACTCGTATCATGTTAGATACCTACACAAACACCAGGAAACGTCGATGGAGATACTTTTGTTTTTACGACTTTACGAGCCGTATCGTCGATTGGTCCGTTTGTTCAGGTTCAACGATCGGCACCCGGATTCCAAAGGCGGTTCATCGTCATCCCCAAACTCGTGAGACCGTGTCGTTTCAACCTTCAACAGAACTTACATTGCCACGATATTCTCGTTTCTTTTTCTCGGAAAGATTTCGTGCTGTACGAGAAAACTTAAGCTATTAGGGGTCCACGATTCGTTCGCTAAAACGGTACGCCTTCGAATCTTTCTTGTACGATAGACGAATTTACGAAGACCACGTTTGCGATAGGAAGCCATCCGATTGAACAAGATAGGAAATAAAGGAAATTGCACGATTTTCCATCGCCGTTGCGAGATCTATTATTTCAATCTGTTTACATTGGAATTGCTCATTTTTAACTCGTTTGATGTTGAAATAACTCTCAATTGTTATAATAACAAATTTCATATTTTTTATTCTATTTTGGAAAAGTATTGAGTTACAGATTGTTAATACTGAGATGAATAATCTGTAAAAGTCATGAATTTTTTTGTTTTATTCTGTATTATTCACATTATGATGATTAAATTAGTCAGAATGATACGTAACAGATTTCTTAAGTTTTATATATGTGTACATTTACACATACATTGCATACATAACATAAATATGTATATTATTATAGTTATTACAGTTAATTGCATTCATAAAATGTCTATTCACTTGTGCCAGGACAAAATGGTGATTACCTACAGTGTTTTTTAGGACTGTTAATACAATCAGAAAGATTTTATATGCAAAAGTATGTGACAAATGTAAAATAAAATTTCCTTATATCTTACTTTGCTCCTGACAAAAATTGTGCTTGAATATTTGAAAAAGTATTTGTAACAAAATTTATTTACGGCAAGACAGATGATAATTTCAACTGTTTTGTTAATTCATCAATAGATACCCTTGGTAAATGTAATTATTAATATCGTTGCTGTATACTATTATTTGGTATGCTGGTATACTATTATTTTGTGTCTTTTAGATATACTATACATACATATGTATATGTATGGTACTCTCACGGTTTCAAAAAATTCTACAAGATTATAATTGTGAGTATAAACAATCTCATAAAGATGATAATATCATTTATTAGTATCAATAATTGCATTTGTTATTTCATTTTTCAGTTTCCTTTTTTATAACAAAAGTTATTAGAAATGATTAAAAATTAATAACAGTTTTTAAGTTATATTTTCTATAATACTATTATTCCATATGCTTACTGTAATTTTTTACTTACATTCCTATACTTTTCTACTTTAAAATAGAATTGGAAATTATTTCAAACTATCTAATGACCTGAATTTTGACAAATGAAGATTTCTTTACGTAAGGAATAAATTACTTATTTCAATAAAGTTTATCTTGAAAAATAATTTATTCAAATAATTCATTCATTTTGAGTAGTTGTTCAGAAATAATAAATAACATTAAATTTTATTTTAAACAAAATCTTATTTCATGTAAAAGTACCTGTGATTTTAAAGTTATTCATTATTTTAAAAAGTTTAGTTTTCTAGAAAATTTGTGTTTCAAAGCTTATCAATAAATTTTTATTTAGAATAAAAATGGTAATCAATTTTAAAAAAGTTGACCTGCACCACATTTCATTTATGGTACTTTCAAATAAATATTTCAGTAATTAATCTTATCAATATAATTAATTACACGAATAATACACGTAAAAAATCACTTGTATAAGCAACTTTAATTTGCAACTAGTAATTCTCAACTTTATGAATTATATTTCACTATAAAGTAGCAAAATTGCATTTAACTGGATAACGTGTCTGACTATTACATCCGTTATCTACTTATTATACCATAATTAATATTAATATAAATGATTACGTAACATACGTATTGCGTCAGTTTCATACATAATTACTCATTTAAAGTTTGAGTTTTATAACCGTACAAGTTGTGTTTTGTCATCAAGCGGTGAAAGTGTGTCTGATTGGTTGACCTGTCTGACTAGTGCAGCTTTTATCTACTTACAGCGAATCGGTGCACTTTATTTGTACTCCGGCAATTGCTGCTTCTTTAAAAATTGTTTTTTCTTGTTCAAGAAATATTATAAATTTTACATTGATTTCTGTACTTCATTAATTAGGTTTTCTATCGATGCAATGCCGATTTTGATTTAAAGTAAACACAATATTATCGAATGTGAAAGTAATTCAACAGAATGTTAATTATTCAAGTAACGATTACTTCTTAAAATTTCAGTAACGAATAAATAGTCCAGTAATTTTTTCATAACTTATTTAAATTTCTATTTCTAATATTACTATATACATATACTTTCATCAGAAAATAATGAATCAGTGATACAAGGCTTATAAAACTTCGTCAGCATATATTAAATTTATAATATGCTTACACTAAGCTTTGTAAGCTTATACTGTTATATATTTATACTACGCTTATTCTAAGTTGTCCAGTGTTTTAATGTAACATTCGTTGTTATTGAAAGACTATGAATTAAAAAATATTTGAAGTATGCAATACAATTTGTTTCACATTCAGAAATATTTTACTCAAATTGAATTAAAAATTTAACAAAATATTTTCAAGTATGTAAATATAATACAATTTTTTCACCGGATACAATTCACAAATTAATAATTACTAAGAAGAATAAGTATAATAATTACTAATAATAGTATATTTCAGCGGCATTAAAAATTTAATTTATTACTGTATAACTACCACGAATTATTAAATTAACGAAAATGTTGTTAAATTTTGAAGTTATAATTCTCCTTATCATAAACAAATTTTTTAAAACATATTTTGAATAATCTGCAAATTCAATTTTTTAAAAGCAAAACCATATAAAAATATTTCACTGTACATTTCTGATTTATTTTCATAAACACATGGAATCACTTATCATGAATTCAAGAATATTTTCCACAGATAAATGTCACTATAAAAATAAAAATTGTTAGATTCAAAATCCAACCCAATTATCTATACCACTAATCTTTCGTAACTCGTAACATATTGATTGCTTTGTTAATGACCGGAAATAAATTTAATATTTATGGTATTCGAAAAAAATTCAATATTTTCTGTTATATACATAAATTTTTAGCGCCATAACATATTTACGAGCTCATGGTTTAAAATTCAGTAAATTTGAACGATGGATAAGTGAAACTTATTTGCGATACTGTTTTCGGTTTTCATTAGAAAAATAGTTTTTTTCAAGTTTATCGATGTTTTTTCACTTGTATGGAATTCCCATTTCGATGGTGACGGCGTATTTCAATTAGCAGGTACCAAAGTATCTTTACGAATGCTTTCAGGAGACGCAATCATCATGAATATCGTTGACATATGACGGAAATATCGGTTGTGATGATAGAATAGGCGTCGTGTTTTAGCACGTCCTTTTTTGTAGAAGAAAAAGATCAACAAAAATCGCGACGGACAATTCTGATGGCTGTTTGGAACCTTGGACTTAGGGTCATGTTGTTTCGTAACTTTGACAATGTTATCAAATGACAAAACTTCTTAACAATAATTCGAATTTTGTCATTTTTGTACTCTTTTCTTAGGTGTTACTATTCACTTTTTGTTGTAACTATTTCTTATATATTATGTATTTGCATTATATTTCCTACATACATGTGTTATCGCTTTCTTATGAATATAAAAATTTTCATGGTGACTTTTGATAGTCTACAATTCTAATTTAATATTCTGATATTCTTAAATTCTGATACAACATTCGTATACTCAGAAATTCACGTGTAATAATCTGATTTTCTATTGATATCAGATACTTCTACATTCGATTTTTTACAATAACTATGTATAACAGAAAAGAAAAGAGATTTGAACTTATTGTTAAACTTGTTCAAAAAATAGTGATATCAAAATGAAAATAAATTTGTATGTAATAATTTTAAATAAATTGTATGTAACATTAATTTACATAATTTACTAAGGTATCAAACGGTTAATTATAAAAGTGTGGTTTTATTTTCCTGAAAGAAAACCTTTAGATTTTTAATACTAAAATGAAATAAAATAATTTATCAAGCAAACTGCAATTGATAACAGTGTTTCTAACGTTGATACAGAATAAGTGTTAATTTGTGATATCCTTATGCTACAAAAGTCTATTTTAACGTGTTTCGAAATTGTATGCTGTAGCTGTCAAGTTATTCTATTTTATCGCTATTAAAAGTGTAGTTACTGTGTAAAGTTATTCTTAAAAAAAATTGTAGTTTTTTGTATTTGTAATTTTAATTTGTAGTTTAACACGATATAAATGTTCTTTCACAATATTTTTGTGCATCATATACAATATACATGTACATCATCAAAACAACATGTACCAAGTAATGGAAAATCGTCTATGAAATTGTAACATTTACCAATATTGTAATATTTTATTTGAAATTGTAATATTTTGTTTGAAATTATAATATTGACAAATATTGTAATATCGCATATAAAATAGTAATATTTACAAATATTATAAAATCGTACAAGCCACTTGATGTTTTAATAATCAGCCATTTAATATGCAACAATCTAATACTCAGCATTTACGTGCAAGAACTGATATTAGCTAGCTTGAACGTAACTATCAGTTACAGCAATAAAACGGAATCGTGTCAGACCACCTAGACGCAGTTAAATCATCGTCCAAGTATCAGTACTATCAGTGCTAATTAGCAGCAGTGGATACCGCCAATTGGATACCGCGTTCTTGCTGTCTGTATTCCCTGATTGGATATCACTCGACCATGACAAAGTCCCTCCTGCTTCGAAGGAGGATCGACCGTTTTACTCGACTCGTGCACCTACATATCCAGCCTCTAAACAGGTTTTATTCTGAGAACGTGCTTCCACTTTCTCTCTTTTTCTTCTTTCTTGCCGCTATCGTTACTCAGTATGTACAGATCACTTGCTAATAGCATTTAGAGCGACTTTCATAGATACAAAAGTAGGTGGTCGAAATTGAAGAACAGTGGCAAACTCTCTCACACGGATCGTTAACAGTTTAGTTATAATTAAGGTGCATGTATCGCAAACACTTTAGTATGAAATTGCTTTCAAATTTCAGTAAATGTAAACAGTAATTATATTGAAACATTCGCGAAATGTTAAATAGGATATTTCTATCGAAACGATAGCGTTAAAAGTGTCATCAAACGTTTGCATTAAAAGTCATTAGCATTTAACATATGGAGATTAAGAGAAAAGTATTTACTTCCGTTTTACGGATACTTTTAATACGAAGTACCTAGCTGTCAGAGAACCGTCTGATAATATAAACATTATTTTTATTTTATAGAAATTATTCATTGTTATAATATTTATAGTGCAACATTTCAGACAATTTAATAATACTGAAATAGCAAATAAAATATTACAAAAGTTTATAAAAATAGTTGGGAGAACAGGTTTTAAATTAACAAATACTATACAATCGCATAAAGTAATTTCGCCATAAAAGATTTTATTCAAATGATTATTTATCGTAGTTTTGAAACATATGAATAGTTGCCGACATGTAAAGTCGTTAACAAGAATTATCATTCACGATCGAGAATCTCCAAGAACAGCATCGATGAATACATGATAACAGTTCCATATCGTAACCCTTTTCTGGAGCAAGTAAACATTCGATTATTTCATTTGATTGTATTGAGCAACGTCAGCTTCGAGTATTTCAACGATCCACGTTAAATCATTCACATAATATTCGTTTTTCGAGTGTACTCCACGCAACCAATTCCACGAAATTCTTAACAGCGATTACACAAATTCGGTCCGTTCATTTTGCAACCTTATCTTTATATACTCCCACATTTCGGTTATCAATGATGCTTAAACATTTGTCGTATCGAATGAACACTTTTCTTAACATCATAAGTGAGCAAAAAATGTGATCAAATTGATACTGGAGATTCATAATACACTTCTTCAAAATTAAAATTAAATTATTAATTAGCTGTATCTCAAACGGTGGACATCGAAGCTTTGAAAATATGATATGATCTGATGACATCAAGGTACAATCACGCAGTATCCTTAAGGTATTATCATTCATATCTTTAATACGAAATGACCTGTACTGTTATGCTACTATAACTCCAGTTATTCCAGTGTGACTAATACAATTACTATAAGTAGCAAAAATAATCTTGATTTTAATCTTGATGTATAGCAATTAAAATAAACTACTACGCGTAGAATACTATTTTGAATATCAAATTCCTTCCAAAATCATCTAAAAATGATTTCTTCAAATAGAAATATGATTAAAAATATTTAGATATGTATCAAAATAAATTAATAAATTATAAAATCGATATGAAAATCCATACTTATAAGATGTGTCTATAATCATATAATCATAATCATCATCATTGTACCGTAAATTACAACAAATATATTTTTTAATCTTTTTTGTAATAAAATAATGTCCACTTTTCTTTTGGATATACATTACAATTTCGAAAAGTTAACAATCGAATAGATATCGGTATCATGAAGCTACTCCACAATACGATCAGCGCACATCGATCACGGGCCGTCGTGGTTCCAATAAATCACTCGATCTAGGTATCTTTTTGCAAGGATTCTCTAAGCGTATGTAATAAGTATGATCGTCGACTGAATCGATTGTCGTGCAAAGTTCGGTTCGTTGGCTCGTATTGCCAGAAGAGTGCCCTAAAAGTGCACCGGTTCTTGTGCGGATTCGTTGGCTCTCAGTTTCGTATGACTAACTCCGTTGACTCATCATCCAGTTCGATTTTGTCGAGGAACGCTTTTCCTTCATCGTTCAACTACCAGATTTCTTATAAGATTCGCGTCTATTACGCATTCCTTACGAGACCCGAATCGGTCTTGAATACATTCGATTCTCCCGTTAGTGGATTCAGCTGTGTAACTTGTAGGTTACTGTGCCATGCTTTTGAATAAATGGAAGAAAAAATATTCTCCGGTTAGACTTTGAAAAAGAAATGTAAAATAAATACAAAATGACTAATTTTTCATTCTTTTTTACTTGAATAACTTTGTGAAAACGAAGCAATGTAATCACTTCAGGCAAAAAATGAATTTTTATTTCAATAATTTTTTAAATCCCTTTTTAAAGCGGATTATGTCTTCAGATTTTAGATTTAAAATGTTTATTATAATTTCATTAGATCAATATAACGAACAGATACATAAATATCGCTGTTAATTTCAGTACATATGTAGATATTTTTTCCTTTAACTCTCGAATAGTGGTGAATGTGACCTACAAGACGTTTTCAATCGCGCATCAATAAAAATTGAGCACTGAAATTTCAAAATGAAACATTTTCATTTAATAGAAAAATAATATCCATAGACATAATATGACATTTAGATAATAATTACTCTTTCTTAAGTTTGCAAATTGAATTCTGTAATTGTTTTTTCTTACTATCATTTACTTTAAATATCAATTAATTTCTATGAATTGGTAAGTGCAAACTAATTTGTTTTATAACAGTTGAATACTTGATTAATTTAATTATGGAAGCATAAAATAATGCAGTATGTACAAATTTACAAGTATTATTAGATAATTAGGTTATATTCAACAATTTTTATCTTTCCACATATTGTTAATCAAGAATTAACATTCAGAACTGAAATTAGTTTCTATAATTTTTGTGACATTTGAAAGCAAATAAGAAAAGTCCTAGATTTGTTATATTAATTGTAACAATAACTATTTTGAATAATTATAAATAATTATAAATAATTATATCAACCAATATTGAAATATGATTAATATTATATTTCTCGGGAGTCACTTCTCATATCTCAAAGAAAAGTCATAATTAAACTTAGCAATGTAACATAAAAGTCGAAATATAAGGTTTAATTTGTCAAAGTTTCACGAAAATGTCTGGAATCGATCCAAAGTATACAAAGCGATTCTAGAAACTGGGACAGATTACTCCTTTTTAAGTAAAAATAGAAGAAAATCATAGAGAAAAAAATCACAAGGTATGTGTCCCAACTTTCTATGACCTTATTTTTTATATGGATACACCGATATACTCAAGTGCAAGTGCACATTATGTTTTAATGCAAGTACGTTTATAACATATAATATCAAATATCCCTTGACATATCGATGATATTAGATTAATACTTTTATACATAGGATAATAAAAGAGATCTATCGATTTAATTAAATTGGGTTGCACTAAAGAATAAAGTGCAATTACACTTGTCGAACGTATCGATGCACCCATATAAAAAATTAGGTCATAGGAAGTTGGAGCATATACCATATAATTTTTTTTAAAAAAGAGCAGCAACTTGTCCCTGTTCCCAGAATCACCCTGTATTTTTGATCGCGGTGAGATTGTTTTGTGTCAGTATGCGATGATTGCGTGAAGAGCCGTAGGATGAGGACAAATAATGGTAAACCATGGATGTTCGACGATGGTAACGGTAAAAAAATGGAAAGGACCAGGAGGGAAGAGCAGTTGTCTTCGTGCCGTCAGAAGTGTACAGATAGCGCGTGGATTCGGAGAAAAAACGGAGAGAGTTAAGTGATGGTGGGTGGGCGAGACGGTTATTTAAATGCCCATAGAATCCATTAGAGATTACAGGTCGAACAACAAATGTCCGTGTGGATGAGCCAGAACGAACGGCTACGATACTTTTCTAAATAAAACTTTCTTTTTTACTCGTGAAAGATGCTTTCCACTTTGATCTGTTGACAATGTTACGATGATTGGCACGCTATTGTTGCTTCTGTTCACAATGGAATTCGTAACGTCGCGTAAATGTAATAAAATATCGCGGAAATGGGAACGGAGGTGACAACTGAAGAAAGCTTTGCAAAGGAGAGAATTCACCCGCTTAAGCTAGTGCTTTATGAATTAATTAAGCATTTTGTCTGAACATTATATCTTTACAATCATCAAATGTGTGTAATTATTTGAAAAGTTTGAACCATCTCATTCTCTTTTTATTAATTTAATTTTTATTGGTATGTTTACTGTTTCGATACTTATGTAACTTAATTCTTCTTTCTTGGTTTAAGTTAAACAATCCAAGAGAGGCCATGCCCTTATTAATAACAAGCTATTTATTTAATTTCGTTACTTATTTTCGTTTAATGTATTTAATTTCGTCAAAATGATACATAAAGCGATCTATCAGTTAAAATCTTAAAATATTGCAGTCAAAAGTATTTTATTTATTATTTCAAACTTATTAACTTACTAACAAATCCGTTACAATAACGGATTTTATTATAAGATTCTAAATACATATGTTCTTCTAAAGTGAACAACTTTATAAAAAGAAACGTGTAAGTCTTTAGAGTAATTTGATGAAATAATAAGAAAATTTTATTCATATAACAAAAAGTTTTGCTTACATAATTTTTCTGTTATAATGGAATAGCAAGAAATTGGTATATAATTATATAAAATCGCAAAGTTCAATGAAAGGAATATTAAGTCAACTATAATTTTCATGAATACATATTTTGTATTTACCCAACGTCGCATTTGAAAATCAATTTATTTGCGAGCTTAAAGAAACTAATAATAACCAATATTGTACCTATAAATTGTTGTGTATAAATAGAATCGTTCTATTTTTCTATTTTGTTTAAAATTGAATGCGTGTAGTAATTTGTTCAGAAACGTATTCAGTGTTGTAGATCTAACCTTACTCAACTTCTTTGAGATAAGAATGACTGGTGCATTAACGAATATTTTGAAAACATGGTACGTGATCTTTGGAATAAACAAAGGGGTCGGTGAACGAGATGAATCGCGTTTGCCTCAATACGTATTACGTATGTATTACCTTTCTGTACTATTCGCCAACAAATCAATAAACCAGTTATTCTGCAAATAATTTTCACGTCGTTTGATGTTTCTGTATGAATACTAAATCTTCTTTCTCACTTTGCTACACTAACATTTATTCCGATTTATTAATACTTAAATAGACATCACTTAAGTAAGGTAAAGTAGGGAATGTAGGTATTAAAAAAATGAGTGGGAACACGTAAAATATAATAAGAAAAATTGTAAATTAATATTCAGGACACTAATATAAAAAAGCTAAAAGGAAAATATTCAAGATTCGCCATGGAACTATAACAGGTTGTATCCTTAAAACTTGTTTGAAGGTATAAAAAACACTTAAACATAATACATAACGTCGAACGTTTGTGGAAATATTTAAAAAGTAGCATGTAAACGAATTCTTTTGAATGCACTTTTAAATTTTATTACGTGTTATAAGGTACATTATACGTTGTTTTAATTAAAAAATATGAAATCAATACAATGTTTTATGTTAGATTGAGTATACTATCAACTTTGTGCTTTAACGAACTCCTCTAAGAATTGCGTATTACAACTTTTATAATGAAAAAGTGTTGAATCATATAATATATTTCAGTTGCAAAAAGGTGTTTGGAAAACACTAACAAGCGTTCAAATTATTTTGGTTCTATTTTATAGAAGTGTATATTTTTTTTGACGTCATGGAGATATCATGAAAGAACTGTAAAAGCAATGCTGACTATTAGATAGTTAACTCTATGTATCTGGGTAAAATATTATAAAATATTATAAATATTCTAAAATTTTGTAAATAATATAAAATAATATATATATTATAGAATGCTATAAGTACAACAAAATATTATATAAATATAAAATATGATAAAAGATGAAAAAATATTTGTAACGTGTTTAGTATGAAATTTCTATCGATGCAGTTTAGAACTGTTACCTACTTTCAAATCGATTATTTGATACTAGAAATGTGCCATTTATAGAAGAATTATTATTTTCGTCCATGACTGTAATATGCATCGCAATTGAATGCAGCTACATTATATGTATATTCGACAGAAGTGAAATATTTACGTACTTGCACAGACATACACATGTGCGATTGAATCGTGTTGATTGAGCCAAGCGCGTGATTGAACGCGTTCAATATCGGCGTACACTTACGCTTGATTCACTGACGTCATTTCCGTGACGTTTCATGCTTCCTCGTCGCACTTGCTGATGAATCATATTCTCGTTAAACAACTAATGAGTCCAAGCAACGTGTCGTTGAACGAATTGCTCCATTAATCTAGTCCAGCCGATGGTGAGTAACGCGAGAAATGATTATAATACGTATACGAATTCTAGCTGGTTTTGTTTTAATTTTATTTTATTTCACAAGAACTTGTCATAATTTTAGTTGTAAGGATGGCTTAAATAAAAATCCAAGAATCGATGTAAACGTGTTTATTTGGGCAACCGTCGACTGACGACCGACTCCCGGTCGTCCGCTCTCTCGTACGTTAAATAAACGACGATTGGCAATAATTCTTACGATGTATATGTATCTCGCATAGCACACGCTTACATAGTTGACAATGTTATGAAGTAACACAAATAATTAGCAAAGAAAAACAATGAACCCATTCGTCAATTTGGATAAAACTTCGTACGTTTATAGAATGATTAAAAAGAATATGTTCTGTTTACGTTGGATTAATATCTAATATGATTATATAATTTTGGGACCAGCTGCATATTAGATAACTCTATATCAAATTATTAGTATCGTGATACTAATAATAACGTAGTATCAATATAAACAATATTTCATAGCTAATAAATTACTACAAAATATCACCAAATAAATATAATGCTATTATGGATTACAATTTTAGAAATGTTTTTTCTAAAAATTCACTTTTGTATATTTCGAACGAAATATTTTAACAAATTTCATTAATTTATTATTTAATCGTATGATGTCGTAACTGTAATATTAATGATTCATTTTTATGGAATTCTAATGGAATTCTGAATTTATCACGAATTTATCACAATTTACGTATACCACATTCGAAGGAAAATGTAGCGAAAAAAGAAAATATTATTCTAAGGTAAATAAAAAATATAAGGTTGTAAATGTATAAGAAATGAAAAGTTAAGGAAAATTAGAATAATTTTTCAATCAGGGATGCTTCGTCTACCTGACTATCTATGACGGCTGTAACTCTCGCTTCGTTCAATCAATTTCTTAAAAATTAAAAAATTTTAGAATTAAAGAATTTTAGAATTTAACGATTTGTGAATTTAAGAACTTTCAGAATTTGAGGCTTAGAAATTTGTAGTTTTGGATTTTGGGAATTTAAAAATTTTGAAATTTAAATCAAAACGATTGAGTTCACAAAGTAAGCGCCATTACTGCTTGTCAAAAAATGTTAAACTTAAATATTTACCTTATTTTCTAAAAATATCTATTAAAAATGCAAATAATCATTGCAAAATGATTATTTTCTCCTGTAAAAATCAACGAACAATCATTAAATTGCTGATATTCGATGATAAAATACAATCGATGTATTAGTATCAAGTTGTACCGTTTCTTTCTTTTTCCTCAATGATAGGGAATATCTACGGGAATTTAAAACTAAATGTTTTATAGATAGAAAATAAATCGTATAAAGGTATAGTAACAGGACATTAACTACAGGTTTTAGCTGAGATTTCATCGGATGAAGCTAGTAAAGGTGTTGATCTTCCGAAAAATATTGTAATGTTCGAAATTCTCAGACGTTGGTAATGGCGAACGCGAACAGGAAAGGCCACCGGCGGGTTATCGGCGACGAAATGAATTCCTAAAACTCAATTAACTGTGGCCTTCTTAACTGGCGCTCGCTTAACTAACGAGACGAGTCGTATAATGAATGGTCCCGCAGGATGCGCCTTGTTTAATAGTTTCGTTCGAGCTCGGCCTTTAGAGCCTTTGGATTCTCGTTTGAATTCGATATCCGCCCTAAGAGCCTCCGGGCTATCCAACCCTTTTAAGTAGACCTAAAAGTAAAACGCTAGGAATGCGGGGAACCCAGCTAGCTGGTACATACTCGATCGATGGGGTAAGAGATCTATTTCACGGTGATTCATCGTCGGCTATTTCTGGTGACACCGAGCATGAAAATCTATACGACAGGGATTAAAAGGACGCGACGTGAGAATTACCGTGGGCAATAAACTGGTACCTCCGTGTACCGTCGATTGTTTGGGAAACAAAACCTTCGGATGTCGGTGGTGCAGGTGTTAAGTACCAACTTGGTGAAAGTTGACGTATTATTTTCTCACGAAAGATTTTACTATCGTATTATACAGTTCCGTTGACCCTGGAAATTTCTGAGAACTTCAATTTTCATTTATGGATCTACGATGATGTATACAAGGTATTTCATTTTATTTGTTGACGAAGTAAGACTCTGTAGAAACGGAAATATAATGGACGGGAGAAGATTTAACTTGATTTATAGTTTTATAATTGGTTAGAGCAAGTAAAATGCAAATGAAAGTTTAAATAAAAGGAAACGATAACGGGAAGAAATTTGACATAATATAAAATGTAATTATAAGAAAAATACATCATTCAAATATCCAAATATCTAAATTTTCCAATTTCCATCATTCTGAATTTTTTAATTTCTCAAATTTATGTTTCTGAATTTTTTTCTCGAGTTCCTAAATCTTCATGTTTTTACATAATCGAAGATCTATAATTCCAAATTTTGATATCCCTAACTTTTAAAACGTTTAAATCTCTACAGCGATACGTTCTTATTTCCCCATATTTCCAAATTTTTTAATTTCAAGATTACCGAATTTTCCAAATTCTTTTATTTCAAGATTACCGAATTTTCCAAATTCTTTTATTTCAAGATTACCGAATTTTCCAAATTCTTTAATTTATAAATTTATAAATTTTACTTAACGGCTCTAAGTTTCTAAATTTTGAAGTTTCTGAACCTTCCAATTCTCAGAGATTCTAAATTTCCAAAATTCCAAATTTTACCATATTCCTAAATGTTCACATATCATAATTTCCAAATTCAAAAATTAGAAAATTTTAAAATGCTTGACTTAAAATTTTGAAACCTTAAAACCTTAAAACCATAAAGCCTTAAAATCTTGAACTCTTGTAATCATTAAACAGTTAAAATTTTTTAATTCTGGAATTTCGAAGTTTTGAAATTTGTAAATGTTAACATGTTTAGTATATACGAAACACCCTGTATACAAAATTTATCATCGAATATCTCCATCAAGAAAACAAAAATCCTTTTTGTGCAATCGAATAGTTTTGCGGATAGAATTCCTACATTCTTCCTATAGTTACTTTTTCCATCTAAAAGGGAAGGAGAAAGTGACAAGGAGCGTGTCAGAATGAATGTGACGCCGGCGGAACGTCTCTTTGAAGCAAAAACCACGTCGCGTACTCTTCTCGCGTGACTCCTCTTCTTCTTCGTCTTCTTCTTCCTCATGTATCGTTCTTCTTCCTGCCCGTTGCAGATTGTCTTCTTGACCGTGGAAGGAACACTTGAAAACGGTCCTCTGTGTAACGTTTCAGGATTCGTTCAATCGTTGCTCGTCTCCTTAGCTCGTTCCCCGTAAGCAGACGTTGTCGACGACTACTATCTGCCACTTCATGTTGGCACCAGCCACCAGCCACGAGTGTTCTCTTCGTAAAAAAAAGAAATAAAATAGTCGGCTCAATCAACGACATAATTTGCATGCCGTGCTTACACGATTCGAAAAAACCCCTAACCGTCTCATGTTTAGGCATTTTTCCTAAATCGCAGACAAAAACAAAAGAGATTGAACCCATTTATTGCCATGAGACTCCTTATGGTGATCCAACACATTTAGGACCAGAATAGTTTTTGCTTTGTTATTTATTTGCCATTCTGTTTTAATGTTTCGACCTTACTTATTTTTAGGCTTTATTATAATAATACAAAAACACAGTGAAATTTGTATTAAGAGAAAGATATGATTAACTATCTTAATAGTGATTAACTGTGTATTCGGAATTTGATGTAAATTCGAAGGATTGTATAGGTATAAAGAAACATCAAATTCGTTTACTAAAAATTAAAATTTCATATGTTTCGGAAAATGCGTCAGCATAAATCTTGTGTTACCGGTAAATTACGAATTCAAAAAATGCAGCACGATGACGAACTCCATGGTGATGCTCCGAACGATTTCATGGAATAAATGATGAGTCAATGAAAGTTTTTCATGGAAGAAACCAAAGAAACTTTGCTGTTTCGGGAAACGGAAAAGTGCTTGCGTAAACTAGACAAGCAAACGTCACTGGACGAAGTAGGCAAATTAGTGTACCGGTGCTTTTTTGTAAAGGAATAACGAAGAGTTCTTCGTGGTATACAAATCATGTTTGTCTAGAATAAGTGCTTGTTTAGTCATCTTTTTGAACGGTGGCTGTTAACAATGTTTTGCCAGCGATGAATCCAACTTTAGATATTATCTATTAGCGATGGAATGCCTATTACGATATCTCGAAAATAACTTACAATAACATTCTTAAAAATGTAAGAAGTTTAAAATCTGATTTAAAGAAAAGTTATTTAGAAGGAATACAAATTTGAGAATGCAAAATTTGATTTGAGACTTACAAGATATAGCGCATAAAAATATTAGATATCTCAGATAATTTATTAATATTTTGTAATAAATTTATAGTTTAAAAACATACGAATCAATTAGCATAGAAAATAAACAAATACTTATACTTTTCTTACTAAAATACATAAATATTTCATTTTTATATTAGACATTTTTATCGAAAATTAATAAAGAAAAGAGTTAGTAAAAATGATTTATAAATAGAATAAAGAAGTAATAGTTAATAATTACACAGTAATTCTGGATACAGAGCTTTTTAATCCAGAAAAATTCAAAAGGAATTTCAGAGTATAGGGAAGTATTTCTTTCTCACGATAACGTGATAGTTGAATGTTAATCGATAAGATGTGCGATCAATCGTGTAACGGAATGCTTTAAAGTAAAAAGAGAAGGGTAAATTTGAGCTTCGAAGATGTTAAGACCCCTTTAAGCTAAGAGATTAGGGTTTTACGACTACAATGTCACATCGACGCGATAACAAGCCTCTCTGTTGACGTAGAACTACCTTCACGCTTCAAAAAATACAATTTTAAATGGGAAATTTCGCTGTGGTATTATAGCTTCGAATTACGGAGTAAAATAGTACACATTGATATATCAACGATTAATCGTTTACTTCATTTCAATGAAAGTTAAAAGTATTTTATTTACCATATGAGAGATTACTATTTTATGAATGTATTCATTAACAAGTATAACGTTATGTTTTGATGAAATTGGTTATACAATGTGTATTTATATATTTGCAAAGATATATAATTAGCAATTTCATAAAAACATGTATGTATAATTCGTTCAAATTAAGCAAAAAAATACAGTTAAATATAAAATAAACAAACAAATTTTTATTTGTTTAATTACTGAACATGATAGTGGGTTAATAAACGGAACTCGAATATACAGGGTCTCAGCTTTTTGCCAAAATTTACCAATATATTTCATACATATAAAAAAAAGATCTATTTATATGGAGTTATAAACTTTTTGCACTTTACATTATTTTTCTATATTATTGTTTTATATTATTTATATTATTTTATATAATTTTATTATTAATTTATAAAATATACTCAATATAAAATATAAAATTAATTGACTGATAACTGTATTACTTTCTTCTTATTTTTCTTCTTATTAATTTATTAATTTATAATAAAATTAATTAATTTATAATTAATCAGTAAATTTGAAATTGTGCATTCTTGTCAAACAAATAATTGTATATTATGTACTGATTACTTTATTATTATTACATATATTTACATAGACGATTATTAATTTTTAGAGAAGAAATACAACCTCGTTAATGTTTAAATGCAAAAAAAGTGTTTGCTTTCAGAAAAACATGTTCAATAAATATTGAAAATCGATAATAAATAATTATTAGTTATAAAACGATTCACTAAAACAAATTGTCAGAATAATTGTAATTATATAATAATAAAATCGAATGTTTTAAATATAAAATATTTAATTACTTGATACAAAATATATCATGGTTAAAAAACTGGAGACATTAAAGTTAAAATATCAATTGTTTAAGTTAAGATAATTACAATAATATATAAATATTGTATCTTGTGTTTCATGTTGGTATCCGCAAAAACAAAAATTTAATAAGAATACAATGTTATTACTTCAGTTTTATCTTTGTATTTACGATTGTATTTTACAATTAAAATGAGTGACAAGTTTCATACATTGCCATAACTAAACAAAGATTAGAGTGATTCTACCACTTTTATAAATATTGAAATAAAACGCGTGGTGATTTAATAAATGGCCATACAACACATGGGAGATCTAAAACATAGCCATATAATATTTAGTTATACCGCGCGTGGCGATCTCGTACGTGACGATATATCCCCCGGCGATAAAATACAATATATGTATATTGCGCTTATTATTCATAAGATATATGACTATAATAACACGCAACGATATAATACATGTATAACAACTTGTAAGCATACAACGCGTAGGAAATATATGCTACCTTCAGTCAAAACTTCTAATTAGATCAATAACTCCACAGTTCTCTACCATACATTCATATCAATTCCAACATACGAGGTGTGACCCGAAAGAAACGAGACTCGATGTGTATCTTGAAAAAATAATGCAATTGGCAGCAATTGTTTTTGTGGCATCATCCCACATATCTCCTTTTACTACCCCCACGGATGAGATAGGGGGTTGAAACTTGGTGTGAGATGTTTTTTTGAATATGCTACCGACTGACGAATTGGGTTTCTAATTCGACTCAAGAGCACATTTGACTACCTTATCCGGCTATACCCTTTCGATTGAATCGGTCATACCATTTGGAAGTACATATTGCGTTATTTAGTGAACACGTGCAACTGCATTCTGCCGGAAAAGTGTCTAACGTAAAAAGCGAACAGCGAATAAACATCAAGTTTTTTGTAAAATTTGTTGAACTCTTTTGTAATATGTGATGAGACATGGAATTTTACCTATGACCCAAAAAGTAAGCGCCAGTCAATGGAGTGGAAGTCTCCAGGATCCCCAAAACCCCAAAAAGCACGCATGCCAAAATCAAAATTCGACATTAATGGAATTGTAATGATTGAGTGGTTTCCCAGTGGTCAGGCTGTTAACCAACGCTATTACATTGAAGTACTAAAAAGATTTAGTGAAAAAATTAGGAAAAAAAGGCCACAGTTGTGGAGCGATGGATGGCTGTTGCACCAGGACGATGCACGCGCTCACACGGCACTGTCTGTCAAGCAGTTTCTGACCAGCAAAAGCATTACTGTAATGGGGCATCCTCCGTATTCACCTGATTTGGATACATGCGACTTCTTTTTATTTCCTAAAGTTAAATTTTGCTTAATGGGAAGTCATTTCACCTCAGAGGTTCAGGCAGAAACGGAGAATCTCCCGAAAGGACTTCCAAAAACCTGGTTCCAGAATTGTTACCAGCAATGGCAGCGCCGAATGCATAAGTGTGTGAATGCTGAAGGGAACTACTTTGAAGGTGATAATGTCACGGAGAACTGATTCTACAGGTACAATGATTTATTGGACCAGTCTCGTTACTTTTGGGTCACACCTCGTACATTTACTTAACGCACTTTTTACATATTTCACGCAAATTGTATAACAATATAGTTTTCCCTTTTACCAGATATGCTTTCTCCGTTCAGATTAAATTATCGAATGATTTGTCGCAGTATTTTGCCGATTCAATTCATAGGAGATTGATCACATATATTACTCAACAATTACGATTGTTACCGTGTCGGGCTATTGCGTTGCAATTGGTCACGAAATTTACCGCTGCCGTCGAAAATTCATTGATACGAGTGATTTGTCGTAACTTGCCACCGAGTATTTAAGGAACATTTTGGGATTCACCATTGTCGGTGACGCCAGGTGACTTTTCTGTAGACTGAAAGCCTGCTAAACCATTCGAACTGAGCGGCTCGTGCTTCGATCACTAGAAAGGTAGTAAATTTCGTGGTTCCGTCAATAGAGATGTCAATATTTTTCTTCGCTTTTCTGTAACGGTTGCAGAATTTTCCGCAAAAAAGAACATATGTTTCGTTAAGGGGGAAAGTTACCCTAGGAGTCTCAAAAGATAGATAACTTTGAGCTTCTTAACAAGTATGAGTAAGATAAAGGTCGTTGTTGCAGATAATTGTAAAATGAAACCGTTTTCATCATTTGGAATGTGAATAAGGAAAAATTAATAAAAAAGTAACGTAGAAACTGAGTGGTCTTGTAGAATCCTGTACTTCCTGCAATATTTTCCAGTCCGAATGTTTGAGTTTATCTCGAATTAAATTTTGGTAATCATTATTATTTGCATATTATTTTTTCTGACTTTTAAAGAATTTTTGATTTTAACATTTGATTTCTCATATTTATATTATATTTGCTAAAAAGTTACTTGAGAATGTTAATACATATCAATAAATATGAGAATAATGATTATATGCGAAAACATATTTCTTGTCCTAAAGTTCAAGATTTAAAAGAAGACCGTCACTGTCGATAGAATACTAGACATTCGAAGCGTGATGTTAAAAATGTGTTTTTGGTTTTTATTATTAATTTATGAGTGATGAAGGCACTGATTATATTTATCTTCAGCGTGTACAAAAATAGAAGAAGTTAACAGTATTCGGAATATTTTTACAAAAATAAATTTTTTAACAAGTTCACATTGTACTTTTAAATCATGATATTAATATTTTATTTATTGTTTCACAACCTGAGCATATTGGTCAGTTCCAAAGTGCAATTATGATTTCACAAATATAGTTTGTAACATGTAACATCATATATTAGTGAATAGATACTTCAATAAAAGTCAGTATAACATGACCAGAATACGAAATTTAATCTTATATAGCGACTCATAATGATTTTGTTGTTTAATTATTATTTTGATATTTACTTAACTTACATAAGGTGAGATGATGAACTTATTATATTCACAGGACAATTCATTTGCTTCATAATCAATATGTTTCAGAGTTACCAAGATTAAGATAAAATATCAAACAAACGAAAACTGAACACAGTGTTATTAGTATGAAAAACAATGATATGAATCTTGCATCTACTATCATAGCTGAATTATTCAAATGTCAAGATTGTAATCACGAAATTAACAGAACCAGCTTATCTCTGTATGATCATCGTCCTACCTAATCACCGGGTAAGCCGGTGAAAACACTTACAAATTAGTTTCTCATTTATACCCAAAAAGCCAACAAAATTAATTTCTGTTAACGCATAATCTACACTTAAGTATATATTTTGTTGCTACAATATGTACAATTATTACAGTAAAACATTATTCCTTTTGAACAAGAATATGTTTATGTAAAGTGATGTGCCTATCTTACATCACCCCTTCTATTGTTTAATAATAATACATTTATCACTGCAACACGGAAAATTATTATACAAAAACTTCTGAACAAGAAATAAAACGTTACACTCATGTAAGCTTAAAATGTGTCTACCTTATACCATCCTCCTCTATTTTCTAATAATAATGTTGTCGAAACGATGATGCAGTAATATTCATAAAACTTTATGCTTCAAGTTAATACATCATGAGTATTTCACAATACTCTCGTATTACCAAATCATGTCCGATTTTCCATGTCTTGATATCAATTTGGTACACAACAATCTTATGGTGTATGGTACCAAATGAAGGAAGCATTATCCTGCGGGAGTGACCATCAAGATGGTGTTGGTTAGGACGAACGAAGGATTGTCGTGGATAACGACAATCCAAGCAGGATATATCTAGTCGACAGGCGGTATCCAGCTGAGAGGCATCGGCGTCGGGTCAGTAGTCGCGTTTTTCATCGGCATGTCGGGGCCTATTCAAGTGTTGGCAGTTTTTCACGCGGCAGGCGACAAATATCCCCACTAAAATCCCCTTTAGATGAGTCCCCACGTGGCCGGGGATGTTACGCCGGATTGTATCCTCGGCAGCATTCATCGTGCTGGTCTCGTGCCGGTGACAACAAATCTCGTTTGCGACTTGTGCTCTTCTTCCGGATCCTGGCCTGTCTTTTTGCGAAGAAATTGTCTTTGACATTTGAAGACGTCTGTCGATACGCGCAACAGAGTTACCGTCGTGTAGCTGTCAATAGGACTCTTTTACTTCAGTATTGTGACCAAGGACAATTAATCAACTGTTTGGTAGAAATTTTTCAGTGTTGTCGATATATACCTAGTTTGACATTTGAATATATAGTTTGCAGCTTGATAAATACAACTTAGTCGATGTTTCTAATGTTGTGACGAAGAACGGTCGTAGCAAATCGTAGACACACGGACACTTTTGTCATGATCCAATTTTACCGGTGTCCACGTGCAGTCTGTCCATTACGTCAGCATTACGAAGCAATTGACAACGATACCACATAATCTGGGCTAATCCGAGTAGATTCTTGTGAAATCTGGACACGTAACCGTAGATGAATTTAAAGCACTACTAAATCTAAAGTGATAATACCAGTTTATGGGTTCAACTGTGAATTGTTCCTTGAACAAGCAAATCAGTTCCTGAGAAAATACTCGAACGCCGTGTGGTGTTAGATTCCGGCTAAGTAGGTGATACTTGAAAGCGTTTAGATCGTGAATTATTGACTGCGACATTTATTGGTCGTAAATTGTGCGGTCCCTTTTTTATAATTCGAATAAAAAGCTGGCAAGTTATCGAATACATAGGAATAGAAGAAAATATCTCGGTCTTTAAGTCGGATCAGTGTCACGATTTCTTTTACTTACTGTGCCTGGATTGAGATGACACTTCAAAGTGGTGACGCGCAGATATGTTTACGGCAGTTTGGTGAGTTATGACAGAATTAATGACGTGCTGAAGTAGCTTATAAAATATTGTTTACAAGCGAATTTGTAACGAAACAGCATTCATTAGTTCGTTACTGTGTGTGTCGTTGAAGATTTATTTCATCATAAAATACCTTGGTACTTTGTTACACTCAATTTTCGTAACATTTGAAAGAAATCATGATCTTTGAGTTTCTGGCTATTGTACCAACAGTATTGATAAGAAATCTGCTAATAAATCAGACTGTACAAATTTTTATTGAACAGAAATGTACACAAAAATTGTTGTGGTTGTAATTACTCCTGTCTTATCATTTTTGACTCAAACTGTTTTCAGTTGAAATTTTCTATAGATTAAGTTATTGAGTTACTTTCAATGTGATTTTAAATAATTTTTTTTGTATTGATTGTTAATATGTTGTTGTTAATACGTTATTAATTGTCCTATTACATAAAGATTATTTAAATAGTAGTTTAAACAATTTAGGAACATAAGTAACTTACATTATCTACAAAAATGCGGTTATCATACAGCTTTAAATGAAATTAATTTTATGCATTTTTTTTCATACATTTTTTCATGAAATTTAACATATTTTATTTTATATATAATTTTCTAACTTTCGATACATGTATTTTTGTAATTTTATTCCAACGACAAGAATTTTCTTTCCTGTAATTTATGGATTTAATACTCTTATCAAAGTTTTGTAAATTGATTTAATCATTTTTAGTTTGAACGAATTAGCCATTTTCTACGAATACTATTGACGAAATGCCATTATTTTAATATAATAATTTCCATTACATTTCAAGTTTTAAGTTAATGTGCCATTTTTTCGTTGTGCTTTTATATCATGAAATTCTATTTGATTTATAATGAAACAATCTCGTAATACAAAAAATGCTTATAATAGAAGTGATTTTCATATTACTTTCATGTGTCATATCTTCCGTCATTTCACTGGCTCTAATTTTCATGCATGAAATTGCACCTTTTTTCAATAAGTAGGTTCTTTCACTAAAAAATATAATGCCGATAAAAATCAATAATTACTGAAATATTTTAAATTTTTGTACAGAACGTTTTTAAACAAAACAAATTAATAATACATAAAAAAAATCAATAAAAATAAGAAATGTATTCTGCATTGTACTCTCACTTTTTCTTTAATATGGCATGCTTAAAAAAAGCTTGTAATTTAATCTAGAAAAGATAGAAGGCATTAAAATTTTGAAACGTGTGATGTCCCTGCATGTTTAATTTTCTTTCTGGAAGACAATTTAACTTAATCTAATTTGTTAAGATAAATGAGCTTAAAAGCTCTTTTAATATAAGATTAATATAATAACCGTACGCTGCATGAGCATAATGCTACGTATAATTTTGAAATGAAATAACACAAAATTTTCCAATTTTTCTTTCGTATGTCGCAAAATAAAAGAAAAGAAGCTACGATTATTTTGTGTTAAAAGCATTAACAAACAATTCGTGTGGTTATTTTCATAAATTGTTAATTTATAAATATCATGATTATACATATGTTGATGACATTATTTTACTATAATTGTTTTTTATCATCAAATTATGTGAGATTTTCTGTATCTTTAAAGCCACCATTTTATATTTATGCAATAACTTAATATTTCTATGCATACTTCACAAAAATCACGAAAATTTAAGAAGAAAAATTGTATTTTTATGTTAGAGTGTACGCGAATCAGGTTTCGAATAGGTCGTGGAAATATTCGGAATGGCGGAATCGCCCTCGAAGTCCCACCTTCCCATTCGTCCTCGATGACAACTACAACTCTTCTCGTCAATACTAGAAATACTGGAAATACTGGATTTTTCACGGAGAGCATGCTGTCGTTTATTATGATCGGTGCCACATAGTCTACGGCTGTTTTCCTTGTTATCCTTCTTCTTCTCCTCAGTTTCTGTCCAGAAACTCCGACAATTTAACATTTTCTTTGTTACGTAACGATTGCCGAGAAATTCGAATGTTAATGTATCCCACGCCTGTCGATACCATGAATACCTGCGTATTGGAATATGGTCAAGCGTATTCTACTGTTCAACTTGATCCATGGTCGTTAACGTGACAGCTGTTAAGCGGTGTCAGCCAAACGTTAGTATGACTAACTTTGCAATTATGTAAACAGCAATCGCGGCGAATTGAATACTCATTAATGCTCTGAGTTGAAAGCTGAATGATGTACGATGCACGAGATTGAAAAATTAATCATCACTCTAACGATATGGGCACGTATGGAGTGTCCTAAGTTTTTCTCGACCGAGTTTGGGTATCCTCTATAAATGTATTCTATAAATACAATTGTATTCTGTAAATATAAATAAAGCTATATTTGATAAATATAGATTTATTTTGTAACTATAAATATAGATGTACTCTATAAGCGTAATCTATAAATATTTATAAACATATATATAAACATAGATGTAATTTAGTAATACAAAATATTGTGACATGATGTCAAAATTGACTTGTATCTTTCCATCAGTTGGTATTTATAATGTATTGCATACTTCTAATAAATTGATATTCGTGGATCATATTGATTTGCATGCCAACCTATCAGAAACATGCGGTATCCGTACATTAATTTCTCGGCAACATTGCTTGCGGCAATCGCAGGCATATTGGTTAATAAAAAAAAGCAACAACCAAATAAGAAAACACGACAAATATTGAATTACAGTTAAGTCAGTCTTAAAGTATTGTCTGATCCAATTTGTGGATCAAAACCATTTATCTCCGTTAGTTAAAACGGCAAGAACATTCTCGGTTATCTGATATTAATTCTTTTTGATAAAAATCTATACGTGTGCGAAATTATAACAGCGGTTTCATCGCATTTGAAAGCCACTTTCAACGCACCTTCATAATTTCTTGGGACACAAATTAATTTTCGAGAAACGCTTGCATGTGTATGGCCCGTATTCGGTCAAGTATTCATTTGAAGCTTCCGTGGCAGTCATACCAATGCAATTAAGCCGCGAAATTCGAGTCGACTGCGTTTGCTGCATCGTGCTGCACATTATGACTTGATGTATATCGCACTGAATACCGGATGATAAATGTACAGAAGCATCGTGCAAATTTTGCTTTACGATCAAAGCGAAACTTCTTACAAGAGGAGCGCACGCCCCTTGGGACACCGATTTCATTCAAACTTTGTACAGTTGCAGAAAACATCAGATGCAATAACTTTGCAAAACGATAACGCATTACTCCAAAGAGAAATTTATGTTTAAAGTAATTTTTGAAATATTGTAATATATAACTGAAGAAATATACAATATTTTTTTAAAGCGCTTATACTTTTACTGTATCGTGTCTATTTTTAAAGTACAGAAAGAAATGGCGGTTTTTAAAAACTTCTATAAGTTAGTATTTACTGATTTTCAATTTATATTTGCCAATATGAGTAACAGCGACAATATTTGTTATTTTATATCTATAGAATTTTTAGTTATTCGCCATTGTGAAAATTTAAATAATTCAGCAATTAAAGTAACTTAGAATTATTTTCAAAATTATCCAAATTTTATATTGTGCATCTGTTATTGGTAAACCATAGACAAAATTTCGAAATTTTTAATTACCTTATTAACAATTAAGTGATTAGCTTACAATCGACAAATGTGTATTTTTTTATTAAGAATTAAATTGTTAGTAGAATGATTTTCGAGTAGAAAATAGAAGTGTAGTTATTAATTTAAATTGGGCAAATTGAGAATTGAAATTCACATTTAATAAGAAGATTTTCCAATTAAGGTTTAGCTTGCAATCATTAATAAGAACCGCTAATTACAAAAAATGGGATTTGTATGTAAAGATTAATTTTAATCCTTCATTCCAATTTTTTCTAATTGATAATTAAAATTTAACGCTTCATTAAGTTATCTAATCTTTTAGACAACAATAGTATGTTTTAATAATTTCGTGCTTATTAATTTAATTTGTTTTAATTTGATTAATGAAATGCTGTTGATCCATATACTGTTAATTGATTTCCGTTGCTAATTATTGATGACCTGTTCATTAATAAGAGTATATAAATACTATAAACAATAAGTTTTAGCAATAATATTTAAAAATAAAAAGACATGAAACATGTCAGAAATAATAATAAAAACGATAATATTCTATAGAAGGTTAACTGATAATTCAAATTCAATTGGTAATTAAGTATAATTAACGATTCAAATTCAATTTAAGAAATAAATTTAAATTTTCAATCAGTAGTATCGTAATTAACATAACACATTGATGAATAAAATTGGATTCTTATCATAATTATCTCTTATTTATTCAAAAAATGTAATAACTGTGTTACGGCACTGACATCGATGTTAATAATCAATTGAAGCAAATTAGCATGTTTGTATTTCAGTATCTATATTTATGTGTATTGTATAAAACAATATGGAATGTTTTATCAGCTGGAACATATTATCTAACACGCTTTCGCTCGCTGGGGGCTCTCCGCTCCCAAACCCCTGTTAGTCACCTTTCGGCACTTTTGACAATTTTACTGTGGGTTTTGGCTAGTTTTACCAAAGTATGATTCTCTGACAAGAAGTCGTATCTAGCACGATTTGATTTGTACATTGGCATACGTTAGTGAGTGATCAGGATGGTGTTTCATAGCATTTTGATTTTACTAATCATGAACAAACTAGTGCAATAGGTATATATATTTTACCTATACATATATATTATCATTGCTCACATTATCATCATGATTATTATATCTTTATTACTACTATAACTATACAGGTTCATTTCATCAAAGTATCTTTGCATTAGCGAACATGCGAAAGCACCTGTCAATTCTACATTAAACACCACGTTTGTTAATCTAGTAAACAACGTTTCACATTTCACAGTCTACATACTTTCTCAAAAATTATCCACCTATGCTTATTATGATCTGTTTAATCATATAGTATTGAATTGTGATTTACCTTCCTCAATGTCGCAGACTTGAGACGGTAAAAAGAGGAAATCGGGAAACGTGGAAATTAAGAGCAACGACAGATAACACGCCCTCGGCTGTAAATAATAACCCAGTTGCGTACGAGGTGCATGCGGTGAGCCACTGCAACGAGTTGCATAATGCAAATGCATCTCGTGTTACAGAATATAGGTAACCAGAAACACCGGCGGCAGCAATAACGTTGGAAATGTTCATTATCCGTTCTCCTTAATTCGAATGGGTTATTATTGGCCTGTCACTGAAACCGCGCACTCTGCAACCATATCTCAAGGAACAGGGACAAAAGTCAAAATTTAAACCTTATTGGATTGTATCTCTTGAAACATACATGATTCATAGAATGATAGTATAACTTATCTTATAGTAAGTCGTCTTTACAAAATCAACTGTAAGACATTCTTATAATAACCTGTAAAAAGTCATTCTAATCTGTGAAGTAGTTTTTATAAAATAAATTTTTAGGACTTCCGTAATATCCAAATATTGTCATTGCATAATGTCCAGTTTGTTACGTTTAATTATAAATATAATCTAATAAAATGTCATTTCTTTAGCAGAAATTATGATAAGTAATATAATTTTCTTGGCAAAATGTAACAATACTAATGCTTAACTACCATAGTGAAACGGAGGTAAATTAATTGGAGATAATCGAGGAGCACTTTTCACAAATAAAATTACGAACATTTTGTGTACTGTATGAGGTACTTTGCGACGCAATAATTAAACCCTTGACGATCATAAGCATAGTAATACATTAAACGATTCATGAAACATTGTGAAATTTACTACCAGGTTTTTAAATGAAAATAAACAAAAGTATTACCTGCAGTTCACTCAAAACAAAATATGGCTTAAAACCTGTATTCGTCAGAGGCTAAATTATTATCCAGATTAACTCTTATCTGATTAGGTTAAATATTCGTTTGGCGAGTATTATCATTCAGTGAAATATGAACACAATCCAATTCATATGTGAAACATTACGTAGAATTTTTAGAAATTTAATCTAAAAATAAACTATATTTACTATTTATAAAAATCGTTGATAAATCGCAATAAATTCTGCCTGTCTACCAAAGTTATATCGATAGGCCACATTCAAATAAGGATTAACCCTTTCACTACAAAGAGCGAGATATCCGAGTTTCAAGATGTCGTAAATACAATCAAATGGACAACATATCATACTACCATAATTTCGTCTACATGATGCTGCGGACGAGACATTTCGCACCGCAATTTTTGTTACATGATGAATATCACGAAACAATGACTAATTCATATATCTAGTCGAGATATATCGCCTATTTTCGTTATTCATGTGAAGCATTTCTTATGATAATTCGAAACAAATAATTAACTTGTAAGACATTTTGTCGTTGATGAAATTGATTAAACATTTTTACTCTCGTAAATAAAGAATATGCTATATTTTTATGTACATGAATTTTATTTTTATTTTGAACAAATTGATTGAAAACACCGTGTACTACGTAATGAAATAGTACAAGTGTTGCAAAAATCATTTTAAAATATGTTCCTTCCATCATTAATTTTTTGTACAAACATACCATTTTCTGCAATCAATGTGTGCTATTTTTAATATTTTTTTGCAATTTTACGACATGAGAAAGAGCTGGACAGTTTGATTTATATGTATAACATGTGTAGCACATTTTAATTCACCTGATAAAATAATTCACCTGATTATGAAAGTATGTATATATTTCGTCGAGTCTGTACTCGCAGATTTTACTAATGCAAACATTTAAACAAATTATGTTTCTTGCTAGCAGTGAAATTAACCATTCAAGAATATATTATTCAACCATAAACGGCCAGCACTTTCTGTCGAGTATAAATTAGGAGCAGAAATGGCAAGAAAAAAGATTTTTGACGTTGTGTCACTTAAAGGAATATTATTAACGTTTCACAACGAAAGATAGGAATCATGAACTAGACTCTACTCTACAATCTGTCCGCCATAATTTATATTCACCACTAATTATCTTGTATATGTATTCCTTATCTGTCAGAAACGATCCATCGCATCTCATGCTTTCAATTTGTACTGCTACTAATAGTAACCTCCGTCGCGTGGGACCGTACTCCATAATCACGCGAAATTTATTTGCATACGATAAATTATGAGAAGATCACTAACGATTACACTGCGTGCCACCAATTGATATCTCATGGATGTAATAGCAAACGTTAATTGTAAAAATTTTCTTCCGGCTGTAACCGTGTTATTACATTGCTGCATATTAAGTGGTTGATTTGAAAATCTTAAAAATTTGACGTGATTTGATGATATTAAGGTACTGATAATATACTCATCGGTTTAAGATTCAAGCTTTGATTAATAAACATGTTTTTGATTAATAAACATTTAAACTTCTGAATTTCTAAAGTTTTGAATATCTAGAGTATTACATTTTTAAATTTTCGCTCCTTTAAATTAACAAATTTTTATCCCTTTACATTTAAGAATTTAGTAGTTTAAAAATTTGCTAATTTGGAATTTGGAATTTTCATTATTTTCCAATTTTTAAGCGCAATACTTTCATACTTCTAAATTTCTAAATTACCAAATTTCTAAATAACCAAATTTCTAAATAACCAAATTGTTAAATTTTGAAACTTTTAAATTTCCAACGGTTTAAGTATCTAAATCTCTAAGTGTATGAATGTATCTAAATAAATAAGTTTATAGATTTATAAATGCAAATAAGTAAATTTCTGAATTTGTAAAGTAAAACTAAAACTTCTATATTTTTGAATATTCAAGTTTCATTAAGAGATTTTCACATTGTCAAATTTCTAAATTATTAGGTTCTGAATTTCCATAAATTTTTCATACCTTATTAATGCACACTCATCCTAATTTATCTATCACTGACTTAAAACAGATTGCGAACAAAATACGTAATTATTTAATTATCCAATAGTTGATACTAAATAAAATTTGACTAATGTGTTTATTTTTTGCATGTTATAGGTTACCACAGCTTGCCGTTTTAGCGAAGATTTTGTGCCTCCTGATGGTAAGTGTCCAAAACAGCTTAATATTAAAAAGAATAACACCGTTTCGTTTCTTAGAATCATTAATCACGTCGAGCAAATTTACATTATATACATAGTACGAAAATTTAACCCTCAAATATTGTAGTATTGTTAAATTTTGAGTGACGCAAAACTTAATATCCCCAAAATAGTTTGACGTAGAGCGATGATTTTGCAATCAATATTTTCCTTCAACTTCAAGCTATATTCCCCTTTTGTACTATCTGTAGTAATTTAAAACTAGATGTAATTTTGCAAACATTCGCATAAAAATTCATTTGTATAAAAATGTAGTTCTCTGACCTCTTTAATTAAATTTTTTCTTAAACATTTCTTATGATGCTCAAAATCAACTAAAAAACAGTTAAACGCAGCATTTGTCCTAGTTTCGCTTAAATATAGTGAACTATAACGTACGAAGTGGTTCCATTATTTCGTCCAAGCCCAGTAGAGGTCCAAAATAAAAGCACGAAACAGTTGTACATATGTGCAGAGAACAGAGATACGATCGTTCTAGTTTCTTGCGATTACATCGAAAAAAGAATTCCTGCTGTCCGGGGTGTTTTCGCTTTGCGTTCATAGTTCCAGGGAAATATTGCTGGCCTAGATTCGTCGCCTCTAACGAGCCGTGTAAAATTTGAACGAGGGCTTTGGCCACGTTCGCGAGGATTCCGTGAAGTTTTGCATACTTTACTAGTTCGATGGATGTGTAAGCATAATATATAGGTGCCAGGTCTTTGTACAGGAATGGTGACTAGGTCAGATCAGAGATACCCGTTCGCGAAGAAATGCTCGAACTTCCGTAGAATCGCGTGCCGAAACTCGATTTACTAACTGTTAAATTGCCAATTATGTTTTTACTTACCTTACCTTACACAGATCAACACTTAGACAGGCATATCCATTAAAATTGTGAAACGATTTTTCATTTTATGTTGGTAACATGGAATATCTTTATGCGTTTCTATACCGTGCATTTGTTTTATCATGGTAGAATATCGTACTTTTATGTAGAACTATTTGGTTGCATAACGTGATTATACAACGTAATTTTTAAGGCTTATAAACATTTAAAATATAGCTTATTGTTTAATATTTATGTTTTCTTCAATTAAATCTGTAATATTATATTGCAGTCGTGGTGATTCCTTTTGTGTACATATACCAAAAATTTTCCAGTATTTTACACGTTGATTACGGTTCGGGAAATTTATTAAAGTAATGGAAATGTTCTATTTATATAACATTTTCGTTTACAAATTCAAATACCTTATTTTTATCGATGTCTTTATTGTATTACAAAAGAAAACTACTAGTGATGTTAGAAGTGTGCTGATCTACAAAATAAATATACCGAATGCAAGGGGACCTGTGAAAATTCATTAAAAAAGCTTCTAAAATACATTTGAAATATTACATTATATCGTTGAAATTTTCTATTCTTATTGTTATAAATAAGTAGCATTTCGTTTGTATAACGCTAAATCACACGTATCGGTCATTTTTACTAATTCATACGTTGATCGTTAGTGAAGCACGTTAAATTTATACTCCTGATAGCATTGCTTCTTTGCATCTTTGTATTTCTAGTTTTAGTACCAAACATTTATAATAGTTATTCCATAACTGATAACTGACAACGAGCACAAGTTATTACGGTTGAGACCTATGATCAATGCATCCTGTACGATAAGGAAGGACGATTGGAACAGAATTATCTGGAGTAGATTTAAATTGCGTTTAAATAAATTTATGTATCCTTGATACCGGTTGTGAGCCGCGCAATAAATGGATTGTCAATTCGATAAATAATTAAAAGAGCAGTTGGTGCGATTGAAATAAATTTAGCTGTTTCTCGGATAGTAAACGCAGATGGCAACAATTAAGTGAAAATTTAACGAATAACTAAGGTATTGGTATCTGAATGACCTTTAATTTATAATTGGAATCGTTGATTCGCGACCTTCATAATGATGCCGTTGAATTAATTAGAGAACGGAGACTTCGTCGTTATGTGCACATACATGTGCAATACTGCAATGCGGCTACGCAGAAGTGCATACGTTGCGTGCAGCAACCTCATTGTCATAAAAAAGTTTCAACCACAGCCGTATGTTTAGCATTTAAAGGATAGCAGAGATAGTAGTAGTATAGTAGCGGTGGTCAGACTTATCCGCACTTTCAAACGTGGTCGGGTTCCAGGAGAAATTGAAGTAGTCTCACCATAAGCAGTCTGTCACTTGATTCTGTTAAAGAAATTAACACTTTGGCGGTCGGTGTTATGTATTCATAATTTGAATACTTCAATATTTATAGCGTTATAATACGAACACGAGTAATTGTAATGTATCCAGGTATTGGTTTATTAGTAATTTAGCAGTGTATCCACATATCAGTTCACTAATAATTTTGCGGTGTATCCAAGTATAGTTTCATCAGTAATATCAAATTTACAAATAGTGACAATACTCTTATTAAAACATAAAAATTTCTTAGTTGTCAGAATCATATCATTTAGTAATAATAGTACGAAACGAGTTGATTCTATGATTAATAGCCTGTTAATATTAAAAATATTTTGAACGGCTTATACAGTTATTTCTGGCAAACTTTAAACTTCAAATTAGCATAGAATGAGTGTCAGTTTATAGTATGTGTATATCATTAAACTGTTTCAAATTTTTGATGTTTCGAACCAATTCGTTAATCTGATAAATGTTGTTTTATATCAAAACGTATATCATTTTGTTGTGAATTTGTGGTTCTTGTTTGATTACAATAACTAGCATCGTAAATTAAAAAATGTGAAATTTATTTTGAGATATTTTAAGCTTGTCTTGAGACATTTTATGTGCAAGCAGATTAACATCTCTCTATAACAAATGTCAAGCTATACCAACTCTGTTTAAAAAATCAAAGATTAATAAATAAATAAATTTCCTTAAAGTATCATGTGATTCTGGCTATATGTAATAAAAGAAACAAATTACGTCTAATTTAACACGGTAGATACTTTGGTATTTTTTTCTGTCACCATAAATTGTACCTGTCCAGCTGAGATTTTAATCGTCTCATTTTCGTTTCATTATACTTGTGATATTAAAGAGGTAATGAAGGATTGAATACTTTTATGATACTTTAAGTGTACAAAGCAACGAGGGCCCTAGTTGCCTGACTGAGTCTGCTCGTTTGGCCGTCATAACATTGTAACGGCGCCATTCGCGAAATAAAAAGAAGTGTCAGATTCTACGACCATTAATGGACAGCTCGTGTTCGCTCGTTAACAAATCTTACCGCTTCAGTATACAATCTTTTGTGGTCCCAGCTGTAACGACGTTCCTCTGTCTTTCTTCGATAACCACGGATTTTTACTCCCGCAAGAGAATCGCAAAAAAGATCCGCTACGGAACGACTCGACGAATGATTCGATGCCGTGATATGTGAATCGATCGTAAAAATGTTCTTGCTAGCGGTCGTGAAGGAGTTGCGATGTCTTTAACGATTTCGCGTTTAGTCGTCGAGCTGGAAACACGCCTGGCGGATCGTTCTTTCATCCTTTTGAAAATGCTGAAAGTTAATGATCCCATCAGAACCTGGTACCATCAATTTGTTATTCTATAAACACCGTTTAAAATATTAGCCTTACTTTTTGTATGCACAAAAATTAAAGATGAAAATGAATATTTTTGATAGGTAATTAATTATTTAGGTATAGATATTTTTGAAGAGTGCTACTGCGTATTTGATATTGTCTAAAAGCTTTTCATCAACGAAAACCTGACTTCTCTTAACCCTAACATCTGATTGTTATATGTATGTATCGTAAAAATATAACGCGTTTATTTCGCGCCTATGTAGATTCCTATAGCCTATATCTCTGTAATCGTCGATTCCTATGATGTAAATATCTATAATCATAGATTCCTATATCCCCTTTCTGGACTTCTCGGTGCCCAGATCTCTATATTATATACGGATAATTATATACCTAGGTTACTATATTCCTATATCTTTAAATTTTTATCTTAGAATCTTAGACTAAAAATTGGAACATTACTTTTGATATACCTAAAAATTATATGAAATGAATATTCGTATTAAACTAACAATGACATGTATTCATTGGGTGCGAATTTTGAACAGTAACACTATTTGACATTTATTATGCGATATGTATCGTTTTAGGTCATTAACGCGTCAAATGCTGTGAGAATCACTGATGACTGGAATTACCAACATAACATAACTCAACTGCACAACTACAGAATTAAAAGAGAAAGAATAAATGTACGCAATGTGAA
Organism: Megachile rotundata; assembly: GCF_050947335.1. Lineage (NCBI taxonomy): Eukaryota > Metazoa > Arthropoda > Insecta > Hymenoptera > Megachilidae > Megachile > Megachile rotundata. The sequence continues at coordinate 3,737,767 of NC_134991.1, read as the reverse complement.
TATTATGCTAATATTGTGGACACGTATCTACTGTCGAATAATGCCAGTAATGTTAAACTGAAAATTTAAATTGTGAAATTGCATCAACATCTCTTCAGCAAACGATATGGTATTGTGTTTTACTGCATATGTTTATTTTTACCATAGCAGTTAACTTGTTAATAAGCCATATTACTGTGTCGTAATAAATATGACAAATCTACTGCGATACCCAACCTAACATAACTAACATTCAAACGTAATATGTAAACAGATATACATACATTATATGTATTAGTATATACAGGGTGTTCGGCTACTGGTGGGCATAATTTTAGGGGGTGGTAGCTGGGGTGATTCTGAACAACTTTTTCCTTTACCAAAATGCTGGTTAAAGCTTAGTTTTTGAATCATTAATGAAAAACACTGACTAATCAGAGCGCGAGAATAGCGCGCGCTCAGATGCGAGAGCGACGGGTGCAAGCGTGACAGTTGACCCTGGTCGTGAACAAACAAATCGCGCGATATCGGTAACATAGTTACCATCATCGGTAATACGTCAGCCGGTAAGTAGTTATAAAATTCACAACTATTAATAAGTATAAATTTATTAACGAAACTAATTGTATGGATTAAGCGAAAATAAAGGTAAAGATCAAGCGCAGTTTTTTTTAGATAATTAAAAAAAATGACTATTTGTTTAACGACATAAAATGAAAGAATACTCGGACACTTACCTCATGAGTGAATTTACGATGCGAGAATTCTTCATTAATTTTGAAGTATATCGTCGTATGACAAGAAACCTATTTACTCGCTAAAATCCACAAGAGCATATCGATACCTGCTCTATGGGATTGTCAAGTAAAAAGGGTGACTTTCATATTTGATGTTTTCCGTATAATAATAGTACAATTTTCGGAACTCACACTAAACAAACACGCAATCACACAAGCATCCCGATTGTCCAGTCCTTATAGTATCGAAACGTTAAAAATACCCACCTCTTTTACACATCAATTCGTTTACGAAAGTTCCTCACCATGTACACATGACACATTATGCGCGATGAGTAATTCAAAGAAAAGAATCAGTTATTGCGAGATGTATTATTGCGATCGTACAACACGTATCGATAATATTAAATTTACTATAATGTTTGAAATGTGCACCATTCTCTTCTAAGCGCACCCGTTCGATTATCGACAACCAACTGACGTTTTGTATTTATTTATTTTATATTATATTATATTAATTTATTTATTTAGATAGAAATTTCACTTTGGAAAAATGATTTTCTGATTGCAGGTGGTGATGTGCGGGGCGGTACCGGCAATGGTGCGCTCCGTGAGTTTGTATTCGACTTGCAGCAGCGGCAATGTCACTGTAATAGGTCGTTCAATCAAGGCCATGGGACGCGATGATCAAAACGCACCCTACCGTAAGTAAGATTATAATCAATTATTAAAAATTCATATAAAATTAAGTACTCAGGTTACTGAGAAATATTTATGGCATTTATTAATAATAAAAGTCAATGTATAGCTCAAAAATATGTGCAAATCGAAGCGTGACTTCTTACGAGTCACAAACAATCCCTAATGTATTATTTCATAATTCGCACATCTACATGTCCTAAGTATTTCTTGAGTAAACTATTGATAATTAATTTAACTATTATGATATGAAATCTTGAATCTTTGTTCAATTTGCGAACCTTAAGCCAGATTGGACTATTTTTTTCATTTGGATACAAATATGAATTTACACAAATATGTATGATAAAGTATGTATGTATTTAAAAATGTGTGCATATGATAAACATACAAATTCGATTGCGTTCCAAGAAAATGTAATCTGACTTTCGAAAATTGCAGATTAGATTAGGTTAGGTTCGTATTGATTCAACAAAATATAGTATTTTGTTGCATTCCTCGTATCACAAGGATTAGATATATCTTTCCAATGATTAGAAATAAATAATAATGTTGTAGATAAAAATTAGCTCTATAAGTCACGAAAGTCACAAGTTCCATACACCATTTTGTTACACACTTTATGACCAATTTCTGTTTTTATTCCTTATTTCGCCATTCATGACATACTGTTGCAAATACACATCATAAAATAATATACTATGAAATTCTTGTATTTTGCTAAATATAAATGAACAGTTTTCATTGTTTACAAAGTTAACGAAAACATTTTTCATTCTTTGTAATTTAAATTTCGTATTATGCTTTCTTAAAATATTGCTATTTTGCAATGTTATACTAATTCTTTCAGTTGAAAATATTACTCTATTTGTTTGTTATATATATTTATTATTTATTATTTGTTATGTTATTATTCGTTTTATGTTTATTATTTGTCGTATATATTTATTTGCTCAATAAATATATTCCTTTTCAGAATTGAAAACATGCAACAAAGATTTAATTTAAATAAACATTTATTTACTTTATTATCTATTTCCTTTACTTTCATTTATAATGTCGAGTAGCATCTTCAAAGTAATATATTTTCAATCTCAGAGAATTATTGGGTTAAATAGTGTCGAGCGATGCTTCTTCGGAAATTAAGGTTATGCATTTTTATACATCAGTGCATCAGAAGAGTGCAATTGCATCTTGTCTTCAGTCGATTGAGCAGCATAAAGCCTGACGTTATTATGAAGTTATTTGACTGTGCTAAATATTATTATCTGAAGTACCTTCATTTTGTTCCTTTCAAATTTCAATGAGCTTTTACCTATTAATAAACTATTATTACAAACTTTATTACATACGATGTTGAGCGTAAATAGATAATAGTGTAAAAGATATTTAATGTTTAAATTTGCAACATTACAAACTATTTAATTCACAAATTATCAAATTTCCAAATTTGCAAATGTCCAAATCCTCGGTTTTTGTATCACTAAATTTTAAACTGTTAAATTTGCAACTGATCAATTAATAAATTACTAAATTTCCAAAATTGCAAATTTGCAATTTTGCAACGTCAATTTTCAAATTTTCAAATTTTGATATTTCCAAGTTTCCAAATGTCATCATTTCCAAGTTCTCATGTTGTTCTTTCTTAAATCCCAAAACTTCCAGCTTTTCATGCCCCCAATCTTTCCAAATTTTCAAATTTCTAAATCTCCAGTTTCGTAAATTTTCAAATCTTCAGCTCCTAAAATTTCCAAATTTAAATTAAATTCTCCTATAAAAATCAGATTTGCTCCTAACGGACGTATTTCGAAAGGAAAATAATAAATATTGTAAGATAAAAATAAATTTTCTGATAAAACGTTTTTTAAACACTCAAAAACAAACATTTAATGATAAATCATGCAAACGTCATATGTATTTTCTAACTTTCCTTTATTAAAACTTTGGCTATTGAACTTGTTTTTAAGGAAATTTTTAAGTATCGTGATACGCAGTAAGGTCTTAAATTAAAGAATAGACTTCAAACTGAAGCTCAAATGTTAATATAATTATCATTATTACCGTAATTAATATCATTACAAGAAATGTTAATACAAATTCTTGTTTTGTTTTTAGCAAAATATTCTATACGGTCTTTGATAAATTTAACTACTTATTTATTGGGCTATCGTTCAATATTATTCCATGATGTACAATTTATCAAGCACGTTAGTAGAACTAAGTATTCACAGTAACTACATTACATCGAATTAGCAAAATCAAAATGTTACATCTATTTTATATTCAACAATCCTTTACTATGAAAATTGGTCTTAAACTTTAAATTGAAATATACTAAAAACTTGAGTAAGTTTTATCACATTTGAAGTGTGAGCGCGTCACGAATCAAACTCGTCAAAGTACAAGTTGTTAAATACAAACTTTTATAAAAGCAGCTACCGTAATAAAACTGGCTATTTTATGACTTGTTTCTTTATTAAAATAATCTGAAATTAACCTCATAGCTACGAATCACCATTAGCAATTAAAAATTGAGAGTGTAGTTATGATAAAATGAGGTCAACTACAGGACATCAGTGTTCGGACAACCTTGATATAAATGAATCGTCGCTTCGTGTGCGGTCATTGTACAGAACAGGTCGATCGGTTAATTGAATCAAATCGGGTAATCGTCTGACACGAGGCACTCGACCATGACGTTATCTCCTCTGATCGATAGTCTTGTAGACTAAAAAGGATTCCGAACGAAAGGGTAGCGCACTTCTCGAGGAAATAAACGTCCGAAGCTATGGCACTAAAGATCTTAATTTATAGCGATCCTTATCGATCGACCTGGGGTCAGAGCCCTTATCTCGTTCGCTTTCGCTACCATACACCACCGTAGGTCTCATCCTAGTCACGGTTTTATCTTTACGAACTAATAACCGAGTTATGTTCCTGGTATACGAACAGAAAGATTCGAAAGAAGTAAAAGAAAATGACCATTGAAGACATTCGATAAAATTCGACGTTGCTCCTTTTTGTGCTGATTGTTTTCGACCAAACGCTGTTTATCTCGCTGTTGAAGCTCGTATTTTTTTGCTTGCTTATTTATTGGGACCATTGTCTCAGGGTTTGCGAGGTTCATGGTCATTTTCTATAGAAATCGAATTTTAAACATATATGGCTTTACGAGAGAAAGTTTTGTACTCCTTCACGGTTTACTGTGGAACTGATGTCGTGTAGAGCAGTAAGGGACATAAACGCATGCAACTTTTAAATTGTTTGTTATGAAGATATTAATCTTATTAAGTTTAATTAATAAAACTAAATTTAATAAGATTTATTAAACTTAAATTAGTGAACTTATAATTTAATAAAACACATTCAATTTTAGTTAGGGATATGAAAATTAGAAAATAATAATTTGTAATTTATTAAAAGTAATTTAATACCTGTGACTTTTTTAGAATTTCAAACTACGGTAATGAGAATTAATACTTAAAAAATAGTGGTTTTTAAATAAATATCACCTGAATTCTCGTATATGTATATGTATAAGGAATCTGATTTTTATTTGTATGCCCAGGTTTCAGAAAGATTTAAATACGGTACTAATATCACTTATCGAGACATGTAAAGTAATTTACGAGATTCCTTATCTAATTATTAGTAAATTTTATGTGTATCTGTTAATTGATATGTATTTGTCTTATAACGAGTACAATCAGTTATACGAATATTTATTAGCACATTTTACTGATACAATGACTGTTTCTAAATACCATGGGAACGTTTAATTGCATTTGCTGTTGTAAACAAGAAAATTTAATAACGCAAAGCATTTGACGGCATTCTTTAAAAATATTTTTTTTTTTTTGTTTAGAATTTAAAGTCGCATCAACATCAAGGTCATTAGCGACTATCGACTGTTTTAGATACTTATTGTCTTTAATTGATTAATTTAGGAGAAGGTTGCAGGTTCTATAGGGTTTTATATCATGTTAAGGATTCCGATTGTCTTGCAGGATGTAATTAGGATGTCTTGATATGATGTAGAGGTGATTGCTTCTGAGAGGTCGTCCTTGATGTTAAATTTTCTACGTTCTTCGTTATATTTCTTGCATTCTAGTATAATATGGTTGATACTTATGGGTTCATTACATGATTCGCATAGAATGGGGGGACTGTTGTTTAGGATGTACGAATGTGTCAGTTTGGTATGACCAATTCTGATTCTAGTTATTGCTGTTTGCTGTCTCCTGTTGAAATTGGAGTTTGTTTTAAAGTTGTAGAAACTGTTTGTTGATTTGTGAACTGTGCTTGCTTTGTAGTTTTTCCATGCTCGATTCCATGACTGTTTCCATAGTGACTTTAGATGATTATTGATGTTCATAGAGGTGCTGCAGAGAGGTTGATTATCCGGGTGTAGCGTTGCTGCAATTTTTGCTTCGAGATCGGCCATGACATTCCTGTGCATGTCAATGTGGGAAGGGACCCGCGCTATCGTTATTTTCTTCCCATGTGTAGTTAATTTGTCGTATAGTTCTTGTATTGTTGTGTGGATTTCCATGGTCTGCTTCAAGTTTTGTGTCTTTAAGATAGTGGGAAGGGAATCGGAGAATATGATGAATGTAAAATGAGGAGATTTATCGATGAATTCAAGAGCTGAAAGGAGCGCGTAACTTTCGGCTGTGTGGATGCTATTGAAAGGGTTCATTCCGTGTTTTATTGTAGTACTTTGCGTGAATACAGCTGCACCTGTTCCAAGATCGCTCTTGGAGCCGTCAATATAGACATGGATGTATCCAGGATATTTGGCACATAGGATAATAAATTGGTCTTTCCATTCCTGTGTGCTTAGTTCTGTCTTTTTCTTTTCTATAAGTGATAGGTCAATATTGGATGTCTTCAGTGTCCATGGGGGTGTTTTATGGAATCTGGTTTTTTCTGTGATTGGTAGGTTGTATTTCAGTTCGTTAAAAAAGTTTTTAATTCTTTGATATAAGGGAATGTTACTAGTTTGGTGTTTGGGTTTGTGTATTTGTGTGTAGATGTTGACGCTCGTACTGCATACTTTAAGCTTAAAAGTTTTCTTCTATATTCTAAGGATGTTTCAGGAGATTCTATCATTATACTTCCTATTGGGCTTGTGTGATCGCGGTATTGTGGATTACATCAAGCTTTTTTAGTATACTTGGTTTAGCACAGTTAAATATTATTGACGCGTAATCCAATTTCGACCGTATAATCGCTCTGTACGCAAGAGATAGGACCGTTTTGTCTGCTCCCCAGTGATTTAATTATTTTCATTCTCTGTTTACAGTTATCAGCTAGTTTGATTATTTGTTGGTTCCAAGTTAGTCTGGAGTCGAAGAGAACACCAAGGATTTTAGTGCATGCAACAGATCGTAGTATGTTTGTTCCTAGTTTCAGTGTAGGCGTATGAGTTTGGTAGTGATTAGAAAAAGGAATGCATTCCGTCTTGGTACCCATTGATTGTGGCCCAGTTGTGTAGCATGTTGAGGGCCTTTTGTATAAAGTATTGTAGTGTGTTTACAAATTTACCTTTACATAAGATGGCGATGTCATCAGCGAACACTCTAGTAATGACGGGAAGTTCGGTGATTCTACAGACGTCGTTTATGGCTATTAAAAATAACGTGACACGCAGTACTGAACCTTGTGGGACTCCATTTTCGATTGACGTTTTACGTGATAAATAGCCTTTGAAACGAATTTGGATGCTTCTGTCGTAGAGGAAATTTTTAATAAAATGCAACATGTTGCCGCAAATTCCCATCTCTTGGAGCTTGATTAGGATCTCCAAACCATATCGTAGGCTTTTTCTATATCTAGACTCACGGCTAGGACATGTTGATTGTTGGTGAATGCTTCGCGAATGTGGGTTTCCAGACTAACTAGGTGCGATGTGATGGAGTGTCCTGTACGAAAACCAAATTGGTTATGCGCAATAATTTTATTATGTTCAAGGAACCACCTTAGTCGGGCGTTGATGATTTTTTCCAGAATTTTACACATGTTGCATATAAGAGCAATTGATCTATAGCTGTCGGGTTTGGCGGGGTCCTTCCCGGGTTTGGGAATTGGAATAACAATAGCTGTGTTCCATTTTTTTGGAAAGGTTTTGTTTGTCAATATGGTGTTGAATAGTTCGAAAAGTATTTTACTTCCGACGGGAGGTAAATTCTTGATTAAATCGTTAGGAATATTGTCTGGACCCGGGGTAGAGTTTTTAGTTGTTTTAATTACTTCATCTAGTTTCTTTTCTGAAATAGGGGTGTTAAGGTATGCACAGTTGTAGGTATTGGTTTTGGCGATTTCCTTTTCTTCTTGATTTAGTATGTTTTGTTTGAAGTCTTCTGGGTAATTCGAGGTACTGAAGTTTTTTGCGAACGTCGATGCTAGTATATCTGCAATTTCTCGAGGATTAGATATGGTCTCATTAATATCATTGATTATAAACTGAGTGAGGCATATCTTCCGGTTGCCCCTGATTGCGTTGATTTTATTTCATATCTCCTTAACTTTGGTATTATTGGTTAGCGTTGCAACATATTTATGCCAGCTGTTTCTCTTGCTCTCTTTGATAGTTTTCCTAGCAACTGCTTGTAGTCTTTTATAGTGAATTTTGTTTTCTTCAGATTAGTGTTTTTTAAAAATGTAAACGCTTGTTTACATTTGCGCACAGCTTTCTCACATTGGGGGTTCCACCAGGGAACAGAATTGTGCTTTTTTGGTGGAGAGCTTGTTTTGATGGCGTCGTTGGCTGCTATGATAATGAGGTTACAGAACATTTCCGTTGCAGTATCAATCCTGTCCATTTTATCTGAAATGTTAGCTTCTTGTAGATAAGTAGACAGCTGTTCTTTATACAATTCCCAATTGGCTGTGTTAAATTTCCATTTCGGAACAAATGAATGGGTATTATGGACATTGGGAATATTATTTAATTGTATGTTTATTGGGAAATGGTCACTGTCGTGTAGATCGTCTAGTACGGTTCATTCTAAATTATGAGCAAAATTGGTATTTGTGATTGTTAAGTGGATGCAACTGAAGGTGCCGTTTGCAATATTGAAATATGTGTGGTGTTTGGTATTAAGAAGAGTAAGGTCATCGTTGTCTAATAACATGCCCATTTTTTGTCCTCGAAGATTGTTTTTTGTGGAGCCCCATAGGGTGTTATGGCTGTTGAAGTCTCCGAGTATTACAAACGGTTTTGGTAATTGCATAATCAGGTCGTTGATTTCGCTTGTTTGAAAGTCGTAGCTTTTTGGGAGATATATATTGCATAGGCATATTTTAACTGGCGTAGATAATTGAACTGCAACTGCTTCGATATTTGTTCGTAATTGGACTTCATTGCAATTTATTTCGTTTTTAGTGTAAACCGCGACTCCACCATTAGCGTGATTAGAAATAATGCGATTTTTTGCGAAACATTGATAGTCTTTGATTAATCCGATATTATCATTTTTGAAGTTAGTTTCCTGAACGCAAAGGGCAATGGGTTTATAGTTCTTAAGTAATAGTTGCATTCTTTCTAATCGAGCGTGGAAACCGTTAACGTTCCATTGTAGTATATTATTCATAGTTGTATTGTTTGATGGAAGAGGTTTACCTAAGATGTATCGGAGTCTGAGGTCCAATTTGTTAAGGTTTCGGTGGATGATTGCCCAAGTAGTCTCTTAGTTAATCTTCGGATCCTGTTTTTTATGCTGCGGTCTGTTAATAGTGGGTGTATCGATGTTAACATTACGATTACGCCAAGTGGGTTTCCAGTGTACTCTTGGGCAATATCGATTGGATTTGAGGCGCCGAATGCATTTTCCAAAAAACTTATTAATTGTTCAAAGTTGAGGACGTATTTCTTCTTCGGGTCTTCAATTTCACCTTTCGCTGGGGCGAGCATTTCGCTTATGGTTTTGGTCGTTGCACTGGGGGATGCTAGTTTTAAAAGTTTTTTTCTTTTATTGTTCGTTGCAGCCTGTGTTTTGGTGTCGGTATATGTTTTTGGTGTTTTAAAATTATTCTCATTGTCCACAATTGTCGGATTGGGTGGATTTTCGGATGAGGTTTCAGACAGTGGTCAAGTGGTCTCTTGGTTTGGTTAATTGTTGTTTCTAGGATAGGTTCAGTTTGCATTTTTTCTTCTTTACCGGTTGGTGTTTCTATGGGTTGATTAAGTGTATGTACGAGATGTGTTTACTGAATCCTTTTCTGCGGTGGTTTGTATTTGTTCTATTGGTTTCGAGTTGTGATTAAGCTCGCTCGTTGTCGCAGTATGCTGTATTTGTGTATTAGTATCATCCGTAATCATTTCATTTTCGCTAGGATCGGTATGGTGGGAGCATTGTTTAGCTATATGGCCCTCCTGTTTACAAATGAAACAGTTCAAACTGTCAGATGTGGTAAATATTCTGTATACGGTGTCTTCAAATGTAACGGTGAATGATCCGGGTATTTTACTGGTATCTTCTGGGTTAACATATACCTGTCTTCTAAAGCTTAGTATGTGGGAGTACTCAGGGTCTGTCATGCCTGCTTTTAAGGATGTGATTCTGGAGTCTTACTTTATTTTTGGTGAAAATTTCTTCTATTGTTTTATTCGGTAAAACTGGTGACACGTTGGAAAGTATGATGCGTTGGGCCGGTGTGATCATTGGTCTTAAATCTATCTTAGTGTTATTAATGGTTATGGTTTTGTGTTTTTCGGTGAGGTTCAGTACTGTTGCCTTTTTATCTAGATAAATACAAATCCTTCCGTTGGCGATTCGGGATATGTACTTTACTGCTTTTGGGCCTACTATTCCTCCCACTGCACACGCATATTTCTTGATTGAGATGCCGTCCACAGCTGTAAGGATTATCGCTTGATCCTTGGTGGGGTAGGATTCAGATTTGGTGGCGTTCGCATACGATTTTGTTGGTTCTTTAGATCTATTAGTTTCATTGAGGATGATATGTTGCGAGCTTTTGGGCTCGTTGATTTCGCTTGTTTGCATGATGGTTGGTTGGTGCATATGTGCACCATTCCGAACCACACCACTTACACTAACGCGCGTGATATAACCGCGCACGGTACTGCACTTTGTGAACACCCGTTATAATTGGCACTCGCGAGCGATACCGTACACACGTCTTGTTTCCACGGCAGTTAGGTGTAAACTCTTTAAAAAAATTTGGTCAATACTATACCTAAACAAATTCCCAAATTTCCAAATTTACAAGCTTCGAAAATTCCAAATTCCCAAAATTTGAAATTCTCAATATTCCAAATTCCCAAATTCCCAAATTTTAAAATTCAAAATTTAAAATTCACAAGTTCCTAAATTCTCAAAATCCCAAATTTTCAAATTCGCAAGTCCGCAAATCTTCAAAATCTCAACTTCTCAAGATCCCCAATTCGTTAGATCTTAACTACCCAAAATCAAAAAAACCTAAATTCCTAAATTCCTGAATTTCTAAATTACCTAAATTACAAAATCCGAAATCCTTAATTTTATAAACTCCCAAATTTTTAGGATCCCGCAATTCTTAAATTTCCAAATTCCACAATTTTTTCAATCAGCTTCGTCCCTGTCTTCAATTTATCTCTATTAATTATATTCTAGTTAATTACTAAGTAAATTCTATTTATATAAGTGAACTTTCAGTTTAGTTCAACTTACGAATAAAATTTTCTGTAAAAAGTGCAGTAATCGTACATATAAAAACTGTGAAATCGCATCTGGTATCATTACTTTCCCCGCATTCTCACGTTACACCACAAAGAGAAAAAGTAACTGTCACAACCACAACAATAAACCAACTGAGAACGAAGTGAACTTATAACGTCAACCGCCATTGCATAAGAACCAAAACAACATTATCGCCGTTGCAAATAATATAAAAGTCAAAGGAATTGAGAATTTAGAGTTCCGAGGGTGAAACTGGAATTTATATTTGGACCCGTTGAATTCGATGGTAACCTGGAATTCCCAAACGTGTCCACAGTCAATACAAACAACAAGCTGTCCGCCCTATCCGCAACGCAAACGCAAGGCGGCTCCTCTTCTGACTCGGACACTTAAGGAAGGGGAGAGAAGGAAGGTCTGAAAGGAGGAAGAAGGCTTGTGCAAACAGAGGAGCCAGTTTTCGCGCCGCACACTGAGCCGCGTCTGCACCTCCCCGAGATCCATCACCTTCGTCCACCTCTTCCTCTTTTTCCACCTCTTTCGTCTTCTGCTGCCGTTGTTGCCGGTGCTGCCGTTCTGCCTCCACCTTTTCCGTCTGTTATTCTGCATCTCCTACCTCTCTCGGCACTTTACTCTCGACAACGAGCCTCTTCTGACCGGCGATTACTCAAGCTTCATCCGCGAAACGAAACGAACCAACACCGAACTCAGTTTGGCTTGGCTTGCATCAGGGTTTCAGACATCGTGAGAGCGTCCTTCAAACCTTGAATTCTAACTGACGAACAGCTTCGTGCATTCCTGAAGCGGTAGCGGACTTCGGAGATAATTAGCTTCGCGTGGAAAATTGTTTGTTTGAATACACCTTTGCTAATTAGTCGGCTTCGCTTCGAGAATCACGATTTTACGAGGCGCCCTTTGTGTTGGTAATGTATCGTACTGTTGACAAGATTGGGATACAACCAATTTTAATCCTTTAGAAAAGGATTAAAATCTAGAAAATCGTAGGGTAAGGGTAAAAAGTTAAATGTTAGGTACAATAATCTTTCGTCACCTGCATCATTGTATAAAGTATAACAATTGTCAGTGATACCTTTTTTCTATGTGATTTCAACCCTTCAGTTTATTTTCAGTCTATTTAGATATAGTGCTTCGGCTTATACAGATAATGAAGGGAAAAAATTATTCTGCGAAAAGTTTATAAGATGGTATGAGTTTGTAAAGGGGTAAAGTGAATGATTCCATTGTGATACATATAAGAATGTGATCATTTAGAAATAACCGTTTATTGGAAAATAGTATATAGAGTTTTACATAAGATATTGATAATTCGGTGTTGGTCCTCTACGTTTCTTACGATTAGTTACTCAGTTTTCAATTAAAGCATTCAACAGTTGCCAGAATACTATTAATGAAAATTACATTTGGTTTGATATTTCCTTTATTGATTATCAAGTTATTTTATAATTGTCGGGTGGAAATTTAAAATTTTCACTAAAGGTCACTAACAGTAAGTTTATCTTAACATACTTTACGTATGTATTTCATGAGATTTTCAATTGTTAATGTATTATAGTTGTTTCATGTATTTCTGAAGATACTGAAACGGGTATATATCATAAACACTGCTATCCTTAACATCGAACATTGTTATCCATATCTATTTGACAATGTATTCGTACTTCTGACATAAACGGTGTAGTTTATTGACAAAGTTAAAACTAAATGAAAATATAAGTAGTGAAAGATGAAATGATATAAATTCTTAATGATGACTGAAAAATATTATTTGTAGATGTTCTATAATTTCAACAGCATAAAACCGAACCGAGATCATTGACAAGTACGCAAAAATATGTATCATATTAATAAAATTAATGTACTGCCATATTAATATACTATATAATTCAGTATTGTGTATGTTGAGATATATATAAACGTATGTATTCATAAATATCTAAATTATATCCAATTTATAACAATCTATCACACACTAGTACAATAACCTCATAACTAAACATACAAATTAAAACAATTATTGCAACTGATTGATAAAGCATAGTATTCTAAAAACGGTAATATATACTTGCCGAGGATAATTCGATAATAACTATCATTAATAACGAACACAAATAATGACTACCAACTCTTCGTCGCTCGACTAAAAGGCCTAGATCTAATCATCGAATAGGGTCACGCATATAATTAAATCGATTGTTATAATGTTCTTGTTACATTATACAATCTCAATTGATCTACAAAGGAGCTTTAATTTCCTTGAATGGGTAACCGCAATCCTCAAGCGTAGTCAGGATATACTTCACAATGTGACACCTTGCCTGTTCCATGCGGAGAGAAGAAACGGAAAGAAGAGAAGCAAAGAAAGATAAAAGAGGTTAACCATATTAAGAGACGAAAGAAGAGAGACAGAGGCATTCGTTCGACCTGGAATTTAATTATTTTAGTCGCGGAGAGCTGTGATTATTGTGTCAGCCGAGCAAATCAGGGTTTCACTTGTCATAATTTTGATCCGTCCTGGGACAACCGGTGCATTCTTTCCATTTACGTTCCTTTGTAATTTTGTGCATTAAAAAAAAAAGCGGGAAAGGGAGAAGATAGTCGTGCGTGTTGGAGCCAATCGTGCATTTAGGTGTTAACGATAGGATCGCTATTATACGTGCCAGGCTTATAACAAGAACCGCGGTTATACGCGTGTTTTCCCTTTTTTTCCTTTTTTTTAGGTCTTATTTCCCTTATTCCTCTGCTTACGCGGTCGGTACCGGCCTACTCGCTTTCACGTCGTATTATAGCTTTCATAACGCCGACGCCGCGAAATTGTGGTGTTACAGTGGTTCTTACACATATACATCGATATGACGCACATTGATGCATTTTTGATAAATCTTAAATGAAAATTAAAAATAAGCAAACATATCGCAGAATTTTTAAGCGAATTTTATTGAGCCTATAAATAAGTGTCCATCTTGATTACATTAAAATTTTAGATATATTACATATATGTATAAAAATTCTTTTGTGACTCCACAACAGTTGAAGATTTATAGCAATTTTGCTTAAATGAATTTAATTAAAGGAAATTATATAGATTAAATTATTCTTGTAACTGTTAATCATGAGAGAATATATTATTGAAGATATTTTAAAAATTGTATTAACTTTTGTTCTGAGTGTTACCTTAGAATTGATTAGTGGTACTGTATAAATGTAATTCATTCACGTGTTTTAAATATTGCACTGTGAAATCTAATTATACGTAAGGGAAGATGACTGAATGTGATTCGACTGTCCCAAAAGAAAATACTGTTCCTTATATAGATTTTCAGAATAAATTTTTACCATTTTGTCTGAAACTTATGTAGTCAAGCATTTGCAAATTACAAACATTTATGTATTATCACATTACATTATGTTGAAAAAGATCTATCCAAGAAAAATAATAATAATGAATTTTAAAAATATACATTCATTATTATAAAATGTAAATCTCGATAACCTGTTTATGAGATAGATAACTGAAAAAATGTACGATCATATCTTAATTGGCTGGAAATATTGAAATTTTATTTACATGAGTTTCATTTCATATTGGCGCCGAGGGGAACGATAAAGCAGATATAGCTGCTAAATCAGATGCTATCTTAAATCCCAGGTACTAGCACATACCAATTTATCATTATGGAAGTAAGAGATTTTACTTTAAAAATTGCACAGGATCGACGGAACCACAAATAAAATGAATTTCGACATAATTCATATAAGTCTATAAAAATATGTACACTGTCATTCAACAGTTGCGAATATATCAATGTACTTTTTATTCAAAATGTTATTGGTGTATGGTAATGAAATGATTTAGACTATTCACAACTATGCAGCAAAGAAAAATATGTGTTTATGCATATAAAATACAAAGTTATTGTTAATAGTATAAAGCAGTGTTAATGTTGAATTTGCTAATAGTAAATTTTGTTTCTAGTGTAAAACAATGAAATAGTTTAATTTACAATTAAAATGAGATAACTAAATAATTGCCACAAATTATAGATTTAAATTGCTACATGTAATATTTTTTAATATTTGTATTTACGGTAATAAAATAAATGTTAGATAATTCCAATATTTAGGTTATAAATAATTTAAAAAGTGTATCTTAAATTAATGGCTTTATAAAATGAATTTTTTATCAAATGTACGAAAAATTTTGTAATTAATTTTAAAGATATTACGCTCATCAATTGAGATTGATTATTTGTAACATATTGGAAGGATACACCTGCATTGATTCTATTAATGATAAAATTACTGACAATTTTTATCTGTGGTAGATAAGAAAACTTTTTTAAAAATGTCAATGTCCAATTTTTCTTAATCTTAACATACTAGTATTTGTTTAAAATTCTACGTCGCAAGAACTCTATTATATGATATGCATTTAGTTATATTGCATATTTCATTTGCTGTTAATACTTATTTCTACTAGTTCTAAACTAAGATTTTATGTACCCGTGAATATTACTTCGCTTATAAGTAATTAAATTACCTGTTTAATAGACTTAATTAAAGGAGTGTTACGTGTTCCTTACATCAAGGTTTTTATTCTTTTCGATGATAAAATTATTTCCTTGAAATTCGTTCAGTTTTTAATAGTGCAAAGATGATATTAACTCTATATCTTATTCCAAGATTTGCACCTTCGATTCGCTCTCCAAATTTTGAGAAGTGTGATTTACTGCACTCTGACTCTGCGTTCTATATGCATAAATTAAATAACAAATGTAATAAAAAATTTAAGGATACACAAAGTTTAATATAAATACATGAAGCTTATGTTCCACTAATTGTCAATTCTGCCTAACAACGTGTATGATATACCTTTACCTATCTTCTACAAAAATAAATTATATATTTCCATAAATATCTTTAAATCTGGTTATTCAGACACTAAATAACCCAACACGTAACATGTATTTCGTAAACAAGATTAAATTGAACGTACGTTTATAAAAACTATCGTTTAAAAATCATGAATCAATTCCTGAAGTAGGTCCCATATTACAGGACACCCTGTAGAAAGAAAAAGATTTCGGGGTATTTTGTTCCCTGTAGAAAAAAAAGGCTATTAGTTGCGAACCTATAACGAACGAAGAATCGGTTCCTGTATCGCGAGGAGCACGTAGAAGTAATATATGGGATCCATTCTTCTTTCCTTCTGTCTCGCTCTTTCTCGCTTATACGCAGGCCCATCCTACCAGTTATTATCGGGGGTAATCGTGCCTAAAAGCCGGTGCCCGCTTTTGATTAAAATTGGCTTTTAATTCATTTGGCAGCCTCTAATCTCGTGGCGGCTCCGATCAGAGAAAACGGGACCGATTGAGGATTGGGGGGAAAGTTTTGAGGATCAGAAGACAGAGCTTCGCAACGAAAAATTTAGTTGCTGTTTCTTCATCCCCTCGTTTACCAAACACCACACGAGCGTATCGTGAATAAACGCCGTCTCAATTTTAACGAGAAATATCAATTGATCATCAGTCGAGTTATCGAGGATATCAATTTTGTTTATTATATAAAAGAAACTACTTGTCTTGATTGAACTGTCACGAAGTGAGAAAGAAAAATTTCTTTCTTGATATTTTTTAATTCCTTTCGACTGCAATAGAAACAGGTACAGAATGAAATTACTTTCAGTAGTATTTTGCTTTTATTGGACTTCAATACTTATTGTATTTGCTTATACTTTTTAAATAAAATTAAAATATTTGTTACTATTTTGTTTTCATAATGTATGTTTGGAGAAATAAAATAAATATATTTTCATAATATAAATTTTTGTGATATTATGCCTGACATAACCTGTATATGGTCTCTATTTTATTTTCACATTATAAATTAAAAATACTTGAAGTAAATAAATAATGAAAGATTTTTTAAGTAAATCCTAACCAAATAGTTCTAGTGACATCTAGCTACACATAAAGCTGAGAAAGGGATATTAGTACTTCTAAAAGCAAGTCGATATAAATTTTCCCAAAGTTAAAATCAAATTTAATCGTTTCAATCGTTTAAATGTGATATATACAGGCGTACAAACATTACCCACTGATATTAAAAATTGTTTTAATATTAGTGTAAAATTTGTAGGAAGTATATTTCTGAACTTGAAATGGCACATCGAGTGAATACATGCATATGTCATATGGTGAGGTTGCTTTTTTTGGTAGAGATACAGAAGAACGACAGTTTGAATACAAACTTTAGTAAACCATTAATCGATCGAACAAAAATCAAATCATTTATAATTGCCGTATTTTTATTATAAATTTATAATAAAACATTTACAGTCCTATATTTCTTTTTAATTATATAATTCACTGATACCATTGGGAGCCATAATAATAAAATGCCCTGTACTATGTAATTCTGGTAACTGGGACAGGTTACTGCCCTTTGTCATGAAAAATAGAAGAAATTGATAGAGAAAAAAGTCACGTCCTAACTTCCTATGACCTTATTTTTTTATATGGATGCATCAATGCATTCGTTAAGTGCAAGTGTACTTTAGTCTTTAATGTAACCCAATTTTCTGGTTAAACCAATCGATCCTTTTTATTGTCCTGCGTATAAAAGTACTAATCCAAGGTCATCGAAATGTCAATAGTGCACGAGATATTTGACATTTTATGTCAGAAACGTACTTTATTACGATAAATATCCGGATATGTCGTCATTGTACTTTAAGCATTTTTGAATGCGTTTCCTTACATTTCCCATTACACATTTTACCTAATTTGTATTGACATTTTTTGAGATGATCAAAAAGATAAAATTGAATTCATGTTCTTTTGTATCAGTTGTCGATTTAAAAGAGTTTATACAAGTGTATTGTTCAAATGTTATTGTAAATCGACTAAAACATGTCGCATCAATAAAAAATATAAACAAATGCATTATAGTAATAAAGTGCGATCGTGACATGAAATGTCAAAAATCTCTTCAAGTATTCACATTTCTATAAACTTGGGTTAGTACTTTTATCCAGAGGATAATAAAAAATTGATTTAACAAAAAAATTGGGTTGCACGGAAGAAAAGGGTGCAATTGAACGTAGCGCGTGCATCAGCGCATCCAGATTAAGAATAAAACTATATGTTTTTTTACTATTTTCAGTTATAAAACATTGATAATCCGTTCCAGTTCTTACAATCACCTTGTACTGTGACATATACAAAAAAAGTGGAACCTTGTAAACCTAATAATTTCTGGAGAATGGCAGAGGACGGTCTGAATGGCGCAAGGAAACTTTGCTGACAAGCTTTGAAAGACTGAGAGAGAGTGGTTTCCAGTTTCTTAGACAAAACATTGCAATCAGGGCGCCGGTGACGCATGTTTCGAGTCCATCGTATATACGTCTGGCAAGTTACTTAACAGACGTATATATAGCCGTCACTATTCCGACTGCCGCGCCAGGGAACGGTGCTCGCTTCCTTTATTTGATAACGATAAGCATCGTTTCAAAACGAACCAAAGTTTCGTACCGATTGCTTCGACGACGACGACGACGACTAGGTATCGGAAGTATAGGAGTTCGGTAATGGGTAGCTGGAACGAACAAACAGCGTATACGTATCGTTTTCCAACTCGCTGGTATTAGTGTCAAGTTGTTATCGTCGTACTTTCCTCCGCCATTACCGGCCCAGGTACATACATACATCGTTCTTCATATTGCAATGTGAATGCTGCTAAAACGGAAGAAGGAAAATTCTGGCGATAGTTTCGAACTTGTTTGCTGTACTTGTGAACGGAACTTTGTCGTTGATAATACCTATACGTGTATATATGTACATATTGTATATATATATATATATATATATATTTCTGTGTCCAACTCACAGATCTGTTTTTAACCGGTTGGTAAACAGAGGAACTGTTTTTAACCGGTTGGTAATTTCTTGATTTGATAACGTCTTAAATGACACTCAATGTAATATATTCTCGCGGAGTTTTATCAAGTTCAAAGGAAACGGCGATATTCACTTTTATTGCGAGCCATTGGGAAAGGTATGTTGATACGTTTATATTGGGTTGCCGCATATCGAATCGCGGATCTCGAAACATTGAAAGTTTGATACGATGATACAAAAGTAACGCTAAATTGCCACTTACGGCATATCACCTTGAAGCTTAAGGTTTGATGAAAATTATTCCATGGACCATTCGAGAATGTTCTTGATATTATGCGAAGTGACTGGTTACAGGTAGAATTTAGTGATATAAAAACATCGTAAAGTGGCGCTTACGGTAGATTGTAGATTAAAGTTTATCACTGATAAATATAATACATAGAATCTCCGTTAATATTATTTGTTTAATATTGTTGATTATCAATTGCAGCAAAGAATTAATGAGAGTCCATTCCTTTCGCTATATTAGGATGCTGCATATAAGATTTGATGACATAAAAACGTCACAAAGTAACGCTTATTGCAATTGTCCTTGAAGCTTAAGGTTTAGTAAATGTTTAAATGTTTTATCAATATTTCCTTTATAAAATTAACAATTCTACCTTGAACAAAATTATTCGCAGATACTGGCATATTGAATATAAAGTTTAATAAGATTTGATGACATAAGAGTACTGGAGAATAGAATTTGTGGTACATTAATGTGAAACTTAAGGTTTAATGAAAATGATTGCATGAATGCATGAAAATTACTGCCTTTGAAAGTACTAAGTATACACTTATGTATGCGATAAGCTTCCCTAGGCAAAGGAACTTCACCGCTGGTTAGTGATCAGTAAATTTTCCAATTTGGAAAGTTATAAATATAAATATTCATTTGGCAATATGATAATTTCGAGATTTGGTAATTTGGTAATTTGGTAATTTGATGATATAGTAATTTGATAATATGGTAATCTGATAATTTGATCATTTGATAATATGGTAATTTGGTCATTCAAAAATTTACTAATTTGAAAATTTTGAATATTCGGTTATTCGAAAATTTAAAAAGTTTGAAAAATTTCAAAAAATAATTTCAATATAAATAATAATTTGTATTAATTATTAATTATTGGATAATTACTAATTATTAATTTATTATATATAAAAATTAGTAATGTGAGATTAACAATTTTCTAAATTGTAATTTTGTAAGTCTCTAAATTTCCCTCCCTTCCTTTTATTTATGAGTCATTTTAAACCTTTTAAATTTACAAATTGTTGATCAATATTTCTCGTTTTCTTTCAATTCTTCGTTTAAAAATAGTAAAATATAATAAGATGCTAAGTATTATTCATGGTTTACTAATTGGAGTCATAAAGCGATCAAGTTTAGCTTATTAAGGTATATATATATTAGGTTGGCAATTTAATTTGCAACTTTCATATAATATTTTTTGTTGGATATCATTCATTAAAATTTCCGAAATATCAATTTTTGATCGAATAAGGTATTCGTATGGACAATCTTATGTCATATTTATGATAATTTTTCAATTCGTATGCAATAAAATTCGTGTGGTAGTTCTGAAGTAAATCACACCGAAAGGTCAGGAAATTCAGTTGCCGATCTAATAGCAGATAGAGGAACAAATTGCTTCGTCGACTGAAAGGAATGTCACTGCGATAGACATTCGCTGAAAGGTGAATTCAATTAATTAAGGAAAGTGGCGCAATTAATTGGCGCTGTGTATAGACCATGAAAGGTTTGTCAGAGAGCAGCGTCAAATTAAGTCCACTCTTGCTTTTTCTCGTCCGTGACGACTGTTAGGAGGCGGTGAGAAAAAAAACGAAAGAAATGTAAAAAGGGAAATAAAAGAAAGAAAAAGAGATGGACCAGGAGGAAGAAAGAGAGACTTTACGAGGCAGTTCGGGGACATTCTTGATTTCGATGTTGTGAAGGCACCCGACGAGAACCACTTGAATTTAACGAGGTTTCAGCAAATGGGCCACCCTGCAGACTTACCTCCTTCCCTTTCTATACGCACCACGCTTATACTCATTCTCGTGTGACCCGCAAACGAAGAAAGCAGAAAAACCCAAGATCATGACGTTGTGCTTTTTTCCTTCACCGTCAAGTATCTATCAATTAAAAAATTCCACTTTCTTAATGCTCACGGAAATGAATTATTTCGTGTTTAATGTCAGATGGAATTAAACGCTAGATTTACGGAACCCGTCTAAATGGCCGAATTTTTGTGATCAGGAAGTTAGGAATATATGAATTTCAAAATTTGTGAAATTTGAATATTGCGGTGTTTGACAGTTTCTCAATTTATTAATTAAAAGAGTGTTAAACTTGAAAATTTTGGACTAGGGAAATTTAAGAATTAGGGTACTTAAGAATTAGAACTGTAAATTCGAAAATTTAGATTGGAAATTTTCAAATTTTAGATTTATGAAATTTAAGATTAGAAATTTAAAAACTTCAGAATTTTAGAAGTTGGGTATTTAAGAACTTGTAGAATTGTGAACTTCGAATTAGGGAATTTCGGATTTAGAATTAATTACCTATCCAAAAAATTGGAAATTTGTATATTTGCAAACTCAGAAATTTGGAAATCTTAAAATTAAAAAATTCAAAGGTTACACAATTTGATAATTTGAAAATTTAAAGGCCATAAGAATTTAGATCCTGAAAATTGGAAATCCACAAGCGGTGTATAGCACTTGTACGGCGTTTGATCCACCGTTGAACTGAGTTGGCAGGAAAATTCGAGGTTGGTTCATAAAATTATCCGAAAGTATCGATTATCAGGGACAAACCGCAGGATACAGGAGGTAAACCGTTTTGTGCTTCGGTATGCGAGCTGGCATATTTCCGAGAAGAGACCTCGTCGAGATTTATGGCGCAAGTTGTACCTACATCGATGTTCGTAGACTCTCTTCCAGCCACTTCTTCGGCATTGGGAAAGGAAGAAAAGGTTGGCTAAGCCTGCCGCCGTGGCTAGTTGGTGCTAATGAAGGAGGCACAGACCGACCGGTGTGTACTTTGCCACTTAGCGGGTCCTGTCGACCCCGAAGTGTGCACGTTGCGTCGTCTCTCGGTGCAACGGCATGTCTCTCCCCTTTTCTTTCGCACCAGCTATTACGAAATTCTGCCGACGGAGAAGCAGGCGTCCTTTGTTCCGAATAACGAAAGGTAGAAAAAAAGGAGGCTGCCTTTACAGGTGCACAATTCCAAGCTTTGCCATTGGGAAGGACGGAATGTCTTTATGGTACCAGCCTGCTGAGAACACTGTACTCTCTAGCGGGATTATTTTATTTACGCGGTTAAAGATCAGATTTGTAATAGAGGGAGTGCTGCTAAATGTGGACCACCATGATTTCTCGCCATACCGTCGGACAAAGGTTCAAAGATTGCAATCTCGAAGACGTGCAATTTGAAATGTTTGTTGTTCCAGAAGACCCCTTGATTTAATATCACTAACTTTGTAAATTTCCGAATTTTTGCAAAATGTAGATTATTTTATAGAAAGCTAGATGTGCACGGTTGTGTGTTCAAATCCGTCACTCATAAAAAATTCATAAAGTGAGCGATAAAACTATACATATCTATGCATACAGTAGTTAACTGCATTATACTGACATTCATGCCGATATTTCTCTCTTCTGTTACTTCAGAATCGTGTGATTTGCAAATAACAATTTGCATAAAGTTAGGGATGAGTCTCTTTCGAAAATGGTGGAGCATTATGTAGATCTTGCATATGGATACATTGTGTTTCGAAGCAAAGTACCATTATAAAATTCAATATTCTGACAATTTCGTTAAATTGAATTCATAACATCATTATACAACTCATAAAAAGAGTTTGATTTTTTTTTTATAAACCCTTCAAAGTTTACATATTTTTCTTCCAACAGATGCTATTAAAAAATAATGTTTAATTGTTGAAGTCGGTTTAAGTATCAAATAAGTATTTAACAGCTTTAAAGAACATAAGAATGTTTCATCCGACAAGCCATGTTTATCGCTGAAAAATATAGAATATGTATCTCAGAAAAATTGATGGATAAGGTCGGATTTTAAGAATTCTAGATTCTTATAACAAAATATTTGTTAATGAATTAAAATAAACTGTCAAAATACAGCGTATGAAATTCTTGATGTGAAATATATCAATTTCATATTTTCTTCAAGCTTTTTGAACTTCTGTAGTTCAACAAAAGGCGAACATTCTATATTATTTCCAATTCAACATAGGTATAATTTTCGATACTAGTACTCAGCTTTGTACATGAGATGGGTTGCTCATTCGTTGAGTCAGGGTGTAAACACGAAGTTGTATACCTTGCTTATTCTATATTCAATAAAAATTCTTAAGGTACAACGGTGTTTCAGTTATGGATGGGATATTTCAAGTGACAGGTGTTAGGCTCTCCATTTCGAGCAGAGGACATATCGAACTTCCAGGAATGTGTCAGTCGAGATTTTATACATCGTATGGTCATTACAGGGAAGAAAAGTATTCTTGCAAATGTTGCAATGAAAATTTGAACACGATATGTGCATTATCCATTTTAAGACTATTCGCTAAAATTTTACACCAAAATAATATGAATAAACGAAAACAGTGAACATTGATTATTCGAAATTGTTTTAAATTTAGAAGGTATGTAGGTATATTTTGTGTCAATTTAATTTTTATATGGGAATGATATCTTGGAAGTTTTCAAATGATTGGAGATTTTAAAAATAGTTTTCTTGGAAAGTATTACGTTGTTGCATACCAAATGGCGATTTTCGAAATGTAGATTGTTCTGCACAATTTGATGACATGAAAACACCGCAAGATAATACTTTGAACATATCAGTTTTAAATTTTACGTTCAGTGTAAATGCTTATATAAATCTTTATTTAATGTTCTTCGTTCAACATAGCTGGTTTATAGTACCAGTAAACAATGAACAGAAAAGAATGGTTTCTGATACATATATTAAGTTGTTGTTTTAGAAGCTTCATAGAATTTGATTACATAAAAGAAGCTATAATACATTAACAAAAATTTGATACTGTTGAACAACTCTTGTAATTTATTTGTTAAATTTTATGTTTCAGAAAAACTTACAACGCAATCCGAAGATTTCAGTAGGAAGTTGTACATCTATGCGGAGAAGAGTCAACGATACATTTGCTTCAACAAGCGGTGGAAACTTGTCGGCCTGGTAATTACTTGTCTACTAATTAGTAAACATATTTCATTATCGTAATTGAGCGAGTAAATTTATAACCGTCAGTAAAGTGCACTGGACTGTGCAGTTCGAGCATTCAGATTTATCAATCATATTATCGCTTTTACTGACGGGTAGGTAGAAAATTTATTAAATTAGAGTGATTTAATTTTATCTCCTTGCTGTGTAATATCGAATATACTAATGACGCACTCATAGTTCAAATATAAATCTAAATGATATTTGCAATACCGTTAAATTTTATAATGAATTTGTTTAATTTTATATTAATTATCCTACTTATGATTTACACTATTAAGAATTGATAAATACAAAATAAGCACAATTTTGTAAAAGCAAAAGTAAGCATAACATTTTGATTGTCTTTATTTGGTTTAATACTGTAGAAGTAAATAAATAACTTCAAAATTTATTTAATGTTAAGCAAAGAAAGTTGTACAACAAAGTGTTAGACTAATATGTCTTTAATGAAGTATATTTTGAAGATAATATAAATTTGAAAGTATAGGTATACTCAAATACATTTTTAATCTTTCTGTGTATAATAAGGTACATGACATTTATTTTATTTTGAATTCAAAAACGTATATTTGCGACACATTATAAAAGAAATGGCGTTAGTAAACTACAATAATGCTTTAGCTTGAAATTTATTATTGTTGATCTGGGTGTGGTGTAAGTAATTAAACGTGTTCTTTTAATTGTTCAGATACATCAGGTTTGAAAAGGTTAACCTATATATTTACTTCCATGAGAACTTTGCTTTATATTACGTAGGTACTATACAAATAATATAATAATTTCACTCATTTGTATAACCACAAACCCTAACTTCATTGCCAGTAGACAATTCTATTGTTATTTAGTACTCCCATTTGTTTACTATTGTTATGAAAATTTTGAAATATCGATACGCGCTAATCAGTATAAAAAATGTAACAAATGATCTTTCACTTTATAACAATTTCGTACATTAAGAGACTTAGACGAAATACAATCCAGATTTGTTCTTTTTCCTTGAACACTAATACTTTGGAAAATACTTTTGTAAAATGAACTGCATCCGACAGTTGAAATTGAGAAAGTAAGTTGTAAAAGTCACATGGTAGTTGCTTGCAGTTTCAAAATGGCTTCACAGTGCGGCATTAGCATATTTCATTGATTTTGTAGTCAAAGTCGTTGAAAACCGGTGGAAAACTAGTTCACTGAGTAATACACTGAAATTTTCGCTGATATATCTAAGAGTCGACATCTAAGAATTCCAGTCCTTCGTATCATCATATCAACATATCAATGATCCGACAATAATCTATATACAGTGATTTAAAAAAGCTTTCCGAACATTTTTTTTTTTTTAGAATAAATATACACATCAACGGTATTCGGAATTATAATTATCTTATTTATGAATAACTCTATTAACGATCATACCAAGAATTACATCTTCTAACCAAAATTACATTCTTTTGCAAAACGTATACACTAAATATTAAATAACATAAAACTATTTCTTTGAATTATAGAAAATTGCTGTTTATCTTCAGCGATATTTTTAAATGCTTTTTATACAATTCGTAAAGGTGGACCTTTTTAATGTTAATATGTCTGCAATACATTGTAATATTTTGTTTTCGGTAGATGAAACATCACCAATGATCCAATATTATTGTCTTTATTTCTTCCCCTAGATATTGTACTCATTGTTAGTTCTTGCAATAATTGCAAAAATTTCTTATATTAACTTCACATTATTGTACACTAGTACAATATGGCGTTACTTTTTGATGCTACGTTGGTTAATAATTACAATTCATCGAATATTATTCTTTTTTGTTTGAAAATCTTGAGTACAAATCATATCTTCAATACTCAGTAATCAACAGAGCTATATACAAAAAACTGTTGAAAATCTCAATATTATTTATTTCTATATTTATTATACTGTAATTAAATAAAAAATTGATGGATTTTTAATAGTGAACACAGTTTATTTTATTAAAAATACGCAAAATAAATTAATACAAGAAGACGCCGGGCATCGTAAAAACGTGAAGTCACTAACGATTCTCCAAACATACAAACGCTGCACGGCAACCAAAAACAGAAAACGGAGGACCGCGAATTTCTTCATTTAAGAGTTTTAAAAGCGCGTAAATTCAAAACTCCAACACTTCCCCTAATTCGCGGGCCAATGCTACGCAATCCAAATTAACAATATACATTGTTTTACAAAACAGTTTTAAAAGCGCGTAAATTTCTAATTTGATAATTTTAACAATTCTACGCACTTTACATGCTTTAACCTTGGCAGTGATTTCGTTAATATATCTGCTGCCATGTCACTCGTAGGCTTATAACATACTTCAATATAACCTTTTTCCTGAGCCTCTCTTGAAAAATGAAATCTTATATCAATATGTTTACTTCTAGCATGATAAACATTATTCATACACAATGAGATTGCACTCTGATTATCACAAAATATTCGCGTTTCTTTAAATACAAACTTTGATTGTTTCATATGTTTCAATAATTCTCGCAAATATACAATTTCTTTCGTTACTTCGGAAAGTGATATATATTCCGATTCCATTGTGGAAAGCGCGACGCATTTTTGCTTTCTGGTCGCCCAGCTTATTGGAGCACCAGCTAAAAACGTAACAAATCCGGAACACGAATGCCTATCGTCGAGGTTTCCACCCCAATCAGAATCTACATATGCTTGTAATGGTTCATTCGTCTTTTCGTGTATACTTAATACAATAATTAATTGTTCCTCGCAAATATCTTAAAACATGTTTTGCCATTTTCCAGTGCATGATTCTCGGATTTTCACAAAATCGACATAAAAAGTTCGTCGCAAACATTATATCAGGTCTAGTTGTATTTGCTAAATACAATAAACTCCCTACTAATTGCCGATAAGGTTTTTCCTTCATTTCATCAATTTCTACATCTGTCAGTGGTTCCAAATCTTTCAATTGTTGATTTACTTTAGCTTCCAAAGGTGTACTCACCGTTTTACAATTGCTCATATTAAAACGCTTAAGTAAATCTTCTATATATTTACTTTGATTTAACCTTATGCTTCCTTTTTGACCTTGTCTTTCAACGCATATACCTAATATAGTTTTAACTGGTCCTAAATCTTTCATTTCGAATTGCTTTTTCAGTAAATTCTTTACAATTTCTAATTTCTTAAAATCGACAGAAGCTATTAGCAAATCATCTACATAAATTATTATTACTACATCACTACCATCTGACTTATCTACATAAACACACGGATTTATTGCAGATTTAACAAAATTAACGCTTATCAAATAGTTACTCAATTTATTATACCATTCGCGACCTGCCTGTTTCAATCCGTATAATGATTTGTGCAACTTGCATACCTTATCATCTTCTCCTTTTACGACAAATAGTTTTGGTTGTTCCATATATATTTCATCAGATAACTCGGCCTGTGTATACGCCGAAACAACGTCCATATGATGAACAAACATTTCATTTTCGACACTTATTGCCAAAAATGTTCTCAGCATCTCAAATCTTGCTACAGGCGCAAATGTTTCATCATAATCCTGTCCCAGTATCTGTTGATCTCCACGAGCTACTAATCTCGCCTTGAATTGTTTAATATTTCCTTCCTGGTCCCGTTTTATCCTGTAAACCCACTTATTTTTTAATACTTTTCTATTCGCTGGTTTACTTACCAAACTCCAAGTATTGTTGTGCTTTAATGTGTCGAACTCGGACTTCATTGCCTCTAGTCAGAATGATTTTTCGGGTGAGTTTATTGCTTCCTCGACCGTATTTGGTACTTTACATTCTTGACTTTTTGAAAAATTAGCATTGTGATACAATTTTCGCGGTCTACCACGCCGTCCGGTCTTTTCCAATTTTGGTCTACCACGACCTCTTCTTAGTGGAGTCTCATCAATTTGAGTCTCATCAATTTCCAGCTCTTCTTCTGCTGTTTCTTCTTCTTCATCTTCAGGATCATTCCTGCTATTATATTCATACGAAATTTCATGTTGCTCTTGTTCCTTGTCCAACTCTTCTGCTTTTTTATCCATTTCAAACGATATATATTCTGTTTCTAATTCTGATTCTGGTTTCTTCTCTTCTTCGGAATTCAGCGACTCTCTGATATTTTCTATGAAACGTACATCTCTTCGTTTCACTACTTGATTTGTACCCTTTTTCCATAATCTATAAGCTTTCGCTTCTTGAGAATATCCAACCAGAATATACTCTTCGCCCCTTGGCGCGAATTTTCCTCCTCTATTATTTTTATTTAGCGCAATAACTCGGCTTCCAAATGTTCTAAAATATCCTACATATGGCTTCTTCTGTGTCCATACTTCAATTGGAGTTAAATCATTTAATGCTTTAGTTGGACATCTATTTCTAATATATGCAGCCGTATGCACCGCTTCTGCCCATAACATATAAAGTAAATTTGATTCTAATACCATGCAACGCGCCATTTCTACCAATGTTTGATTTGCGCGTTCAGCAACTCCGTTTTGCTGAGGCGTGTACTCCACGCTTAGCTGCCTTTCAATACCTTCTTGTTTTAAAAATTCATTAAAAGCATGCGACAAATATTCTTTGGCATTATCACTTCGAATCTTTTTAATTTGATAACCTGTTTGCTTTTCAACACGATTTTTATATTCTTTAAATGCTTTGAAAATTTCTGATTTTTCCTTCAGAAATACTACTTCAGTATATCTACTATGATCATCAATAAATGTTGCAAAATATTTTGCTCCCCCTAACGAACGAGTTTTAAATGGCCCACAAATATCAGTGTGTATTAAATCCAAAACACCTTTTTCTCTTATTATTGACTTTTTGAAAGGTAATTGATGAATCTTTGCTTTTATACATACCTCACATATTGGGTTTTCATTTTTGAATTCATCCTTCATTCCAATTACAATTTCCTTTCTTTTTAGTTTCTTCACATCCTCAAAATTTAAATGACCCATTCTCTGATGCCATTTCATTAATTTCCTATCACACTGTTCAGCTATCATTGCTGATTGAATTTGATTTTCTTTAATTATGTACAAACCATCTTCCATCGTCGCTTTCATCACAATTGACCCGTCTTTTCGTTTTATAACTGCATTATTTTCATAAAATGCTACAGAATATCCATTTCTAGTGATACTTGATACTGATAATAAATTACTCTTGAATTCTGGAACATACATTGCCTGTTGCAATTTAATAATCTTTGATTCTTTAGGAGTTTTTATGTTCGTATCTATTTCTCCTTGTCCCTCTGAAGTAATGCTATTTTCTGCGGCTGTATAAATTTTTGTTTTCTCATTATCGTTCAGTATGTTAAATTTCTTCTTATCATAGCACATATGTGTACTCGCTCCACTGTCCAAACACCAAATTCCTGCTCTTCGAGTGGTTGTACTGAAAGCACTTGCTGTAAACGCATCCTGTGCCATTCTCTTAATTTCAACTTTTGGTTTTGTTCTGCAATTCTTTGCAATATGTCCCGGTTTGCCACATGTAAAACATTTTATGTTAAATCTCTTTCCTTGTTCATTTTGTGTATTATTTTTCTGTATTATATTTTTCTTGTACGGCTTACCTTTACTGGACAATAGGGCCCCTTCTGCACCGTCTTCCTGCTGCTTCATATTTTCCGTTTGTCTTGATTCTTCTTCAAGTATCTTGCTTTTCAATTCTTCTAATGATGGCATTTGCTCTCTTGATTCAATTGCTATAATTAAAGTTTCATATTCATGAGGTAAAGAGTTTAACAACCAAATAGACAATAAATTTTCGGGCAATTTTAGCTCACATTCTTCAAGCTGCTCCGCAATGTTCATGAATTCGTTTATGAACTGCGTCATACTTTGACTTGATACTTTCTTTAAACGATATAGCTGTTTGAATAGAGCACATTGTCGCATAGGACTTTTAGATTCATATTTTTGTTTTAATACCTGCCATGCATCTGCCGAAGTTTCCGACTTCTTAACATAATTATATTGATCGGGTTGTACACTAAGAATGATTGAATCGAGAGCCTTTTCGTCCTTTATGGTCCATTCTCCGTAATTTTCGCGTGGCCTTGGAATGCTTCCATCTACGTACCCCCATAATTCGTTGTAGCGAAGAATACTTCTCATTTGTATTTTCCAGGTATCATAGTTTGTAGAATTTAATTTTTGAATTTGTTCAACCCTTCCGATATTCATTTTCAATTTCTTTTTACACACACGACGCACGCGGTTTATCTTATTTTACTGCTGACCACTATTTCTACACATTTAATTATTTTTCACCGGTTACCCAAGTCTCTGAGTCCCCTGGGCCCATAACCTGATAGATTTTTAATAGTGAACACAGTTATTTTGATTAAAACACGCAAAATATATTATTACAAGAAGACGCCGGGCATCATAAAACGTGAAGTCACTAACGATTCTCCAAACATACAAACGCTGCACGGCAACCAAAAACAGAAAACGAAGGACCGCGAATTTCTTCATTTAAGAGTTTTAAAAACGCGTAAATTCAAAACTCCAACAAAAATTAAATAATTTTATTTTACACAAGTGGTTTGTTGTACATAAATATTCGATTGGATACAAGTAGCAAACTACAACCTATTTTTTTCAATACATAGTACACAAAATCTTTTAGTCTGATTTCTGAATGGTTTTCTTACATAAATGTAAATGATTTTTTACATGTTTCGTTCCAAACTATTAAAAACTGTATTCGTGGCACAGTAAAACAATATAATTTAGCAAATATTAAAATACTTAAAATTTAATAAAAAGTAGTATAAACAATTTATGAAATATATTTACGTCAACGGTGACGTGAGTTTCGCAGACCTCATTACATTATTAACACAAAAATTGCTACTCGAACATTGATACATACTTATAAGATTAACATTACCATTTACCGCTTCTAGGAAGATACTTGAATCCGCCTAGTCCACACGTTTAAGTGCTACATAAGAAAATTGTTTGTAGAATATCCCGCCCTCCACTTTACATTACGAATTGTATGTTGAATGTAATGCTAGAATATTCAGTATTGCCTTGTGAATCAGTTATTCTGAAATAAAAAATATAACGTTCAATATTTTTATCTGCAAATTTTGAAGTTCATAACTTATTCAATTTTTAAATTTATAAGTTTTTAAATTTTCGATCATTCAAGTTTGCAAATTCTTAAATATTAGAAATTTTCTAAATTTGCAATTCCCAAATTTCAAAATCTGAAATTTCGGAAATTTTCAAACTACAGTGTTTTCAAATTTTCAAGTTGCTGAATTTGCTATTCTTAAATTTCAAAATTTTCACGTTTTTAAATTCCTAGGTCCAAAATTTGAAAATTTAAAAATATCTAAATTGTAAGTGTTAATGATTAAAAAAATTATCATCTAAGTACTAGCGAGTGGTTTCAAACTGCCAATCATGTTGCGAAAAAATATGTGTGGAGACTTTTAGTACCCTTTCAACTTTTAATACTATTTTAACTTTTAGTTTTAACCCATTTAATACCTAACACTGGAACATCATTTATAGCAACAGTTGCTATATCATTTATTCGCCTCTTATTTCGTAATTTAGTAAAGTTTGAAGAAATTATCATAAAAATAATAATAAAAATGATACTTATAAAATTCAAAAATAAACATATTACGAAATAAAAGTAGAATAAATAAATGCCAATTGTATTTCGCAAATGTTGCAAACGTTATATTATAGTTTGGTACTAAAAAGCTTAAAATAATTACTTATGAAAAATAATAAATAAGGGAATAACCAATTGTTTTTTATTTTTTCAGCCAAAAAAGCAAAAGGGTCCCATGTGTCAGTTCTACGAGGACTACAACGGCTCGTATCTGACCTACAGAAGCGTGGTAGACAGTTCTCGGTATCTAGGCTTCAACAAGTTTGGCAAACCGATGAAGAATCCTCGGCGACAGGAGTGCTTCAATTTCATCAAGTACAATCCCCATGCCGACATCAATCATCACAACAACCTGGTGAATGCTGACATGGGTGGTATGGATCCACATATTGATCCTTATGTTGTATCAAGAAAGCCATCAGCCGTGACGAGGGCCGCGAAGAAGAACTCCCTGTCGCAGGTCGACAGTGCAAGGGAGATCCTTCATACGACGCATCATCATCGGCATTCGAATCGCTGGAAGATGCGTCAAGGTGAGAAAGTCACCACGCCTCGAAGACGACACGATAGTCGTCTGTTAGTCGAGGCCAGCAAGTATTGAGCCGCGTTTAGGCTCGCCGATCAAGACTGCCTCCTCCACATCTGTGAGAACCTGAGATCAGACTGCCAAATACGCTGGTGGAACGTACGGTCGAGATGTCAGGAACCCACTAAGCGGCACCACGTGAAGCACGCGCCTCGATTGATCGCAACGAACAAAAGCTGGCTAGCCTTATGTCTCCTGCTTGTTTGCCTTTTCGATCAATGCAATTCGTTGGAAACAAAAACTAAGAAAAAAAAAACAATTAATTATACGGGACGAACTAGCAGGAAGACAGTCTTGCTGGTATGTTAGAACTTTCGTTTAGATTCCATTTTTCACACTTGCCCCCGACTGATTCCTTCTTCAGGCAAGTATTGCACGATATCATGATTTTCACGATTCGTTCCATCGCTAAATTTTTGTCGTACGATGAAAATTTTTCTTTTCGTTTCGTTAAGGGATGAAATTGATATTGGTGTGACATAGAGATCGATCGATCGTTTAGCGATGGAAGATAAATTACGTTGCGCACGATCGGCCTAAATCGTTGCGCAATCGGATAGCTATCGTGCTTCAAGCGCTGTCATAGATCGCGATAGATGCGCGGAGAGTTACAAATCGGCGCACCCTCGTGGAAATATTTTCCTAAAATAAACAAGAAGAGAAAAGAAATCGAATTTAACGAACGATTATAAATTTGAATTTCGTTTGTAAAGAGAATATTTCTGAATAAAATATGAGAAAAAAAGAACGATGATAGGTACGCGTCGAAAAGATGTAACCCTCTTACGCGCTTGCGCAGTAGAGCTCACGCCGCGCCAACACTCTCTCGCTCGCTGTGCTAATTACGCCGCCTAATTTAGCGTGCGTGCGTGCATGCGTGCCTGCGTGTATGAATAATGTGTGCGTGCGTGCGTGCTCGCAACGTACACGCAGTTATCACCGTCGCGTTAATGTCGATGTTCGCGTTGCGATTGATACAAGCTGCTCTGTTCACCTGACGAATTTTTACTCTTATTTATACGAAGAGAGTCACGACATGCATGTGAATGTCGATTGCTCCCACCTCCCCACCCACAAATAAAAAAACGCACACACACACATACACACACATACACATACAAAGAGAGAGAAAAAAAAGAAACTTTTTTGGACAAAATGAATCGGTATACAATTTCAGGAGAACAAGATGCGATAGCGTATATATATTTTTTAGTGAACTTGTTCAGAAACAAACGTTTAGAAACAATGGGATCTCTAAATCCATTTTACACGGTATACACACTTGAAACGCGATTACTTTACGCGTCGAGCGTTATAATTCACACAGAAGTCTATTTTCTGATAGGAATGAGAGTGAGATAGTATTGAGAGTCTCGGCTTAAACTGCGTGTTCGTGTACGAGCTTAAAGTATTTGTGTGCATTTTTCTGGTTTCATTTTTTGTTTTGCGTGCGTAAATATGGTATCCTGATACTACTCCATTATGGGCACTACATATTTATATAAAATATTTTTTACTTTACTAGTTTTTACTTTAGTCAAATATGTAGCAACATTATCACTGAAATCTCCTCTCTGGTTTTATCGACCATGAACGACGATGGTCAGATCAATCATGGCTCTAAAATTACGGAACGTATACTCAAGTATCTTAATAAGACTTTCATGTATTGCAAAAAATACATCTAGAATAATTGTATAAATATTTAAAAATTTTGAAAATACGTTCGGTATCCAAGGATCAGTGTCTTCTATGACCTTTTAGGTTAGTGCAAGTGGTTTCAATTCATGAGTGCATATTTAAAAAGTTCTTCTGTATGCCAGGTACATCAAGTATAATTTTGGAATATTTTGCATAAAAGTATCTTTATTCGTAGGAAGACGGAACCTCATATATGTATAATTATTTATAATATTCTCTTAAACATGTATGTTGAACCAAAGTCACTTCTTCGGTACTAATCGTCAAAATGTAAGTAACGATAAATAATTTAGTAACGATAAAATAATACTTCCCATATTTTACAACTAATGGGTTTCTTAGCCTTCCTAGTATTAATGAGATTGGATATTTGATTAGGTTAGATTTAAATTAGAAGAATTAACAATTTACTCTATGTACAGAATGTAAAAAACTTAATTTTAATTGATTTAATTACGACTTAATATTTTAAAACTCTTGTTCCTTCTTATCCAATCATTCGAGCGGTTTACACTGTATTTAAGAAATAAATTCAGTTTTTTACTTTCTTCATTATAATCGAATATAAATGTCAAATTCAATATCAGTTTATGTTTCAAATGTGTCTTTCGGTATCAAGTTTTGCCGTGCGTAACGATAAAAAACATCAGATTGTGTGTCATAAATATGTATATAAACATCTACAGTTTAATCACCTTAAAATTGGTCATAAATATCTTTGATCTTGTTTTCAAAAACCAATCTTGCTTTCAAGATCAATTAATGCTAAAATGAAAAAATAAAAATTAACTTAAGTCAATCGTTGAAGTATCATAACGAGTCCGAATTTTGTTTGGAATTTATAAATATTTATATTTCTTAAGTTTTATAGTCTTGAGATTCCTCATGTTTCTTTTTAAAGTAGAAACTTTTCATATAATTTTTTTTTTTAAATACTGAAATTCTCTATCCGATTTTCATTTTATGAAATGATAATTTTCATTAGTATACTATCATATAGCATTTATACAAAATTATTGTTATATGGTAAGAAATCAAACAGGAAAGTACTGTAAATAACTGATTTGTCGTTTCAATTATTTTTATAAGCCAGCCATTTCGCTGGCTTGCAGTGGCCTACAAAATTTTTTATCAAGATCTTAACTATAATTTTATGACAAAAAACTTTTATACAAGTCATAAAGCAGAAGATAAAATATTGGTTTTATATTTTATTTTTAATAAGTACTCATGATTATTGAGGTTTTGGAAGACAACCTACATGATTACTAATCAATAGCATCACTTATCTCTGAAATACAGGAGTATTCAGTTTCTTTCACGGTTTAGTATGAACTTTCCATTATTTATTGTACGCGCCATAACCTCAACATTCCGTAGGAAAAGCAGCAGTTTAAAATAGATGGGTGCCTATAATGAAGTGACAGGGTATTGTATTTTGCCTCTGAACGCGTGTGACTGCGTGTAATATATATAAATATATATTATTATTGATTGTTAATGGAATTAATCTTTAGGACGCTATCGCAGACTGTATTACTAGGTTAGTTACACGAATAGATGACGCGGTGGCGACTCGACGAACGGAATCAAGGGTACGTTCCTGGGCCTTGTGAGAAATTCCTTATTTCTTTGTAATGTTCTATAAAAAAAGAAAACCGTATGGAATCACCTTTGACCCGTTCGTACTCGCAGACTCGCCACGTAAGGAGCGGCCGGCTCTTTTTCCCCAAAAAGAAATCGCTCCCTAGGTAGCTTATTTATTGAAATCGTGTTTAGATAATATGGAAAAACCAAACTACCCGAGAAGAAAAGCTTTTCCTCATGCGAGTATGGAAACGTGCGCTGCTCTCTTTTATTTTACTCATTCCCTATTCGTTTTCTTCTCCCACCCCACCACCCCCTTTTCATTTACTTTTTATTCATGACTATCCTCGAATTAATTCAAGCATTTTACTCGTCGCCATGTTTCTGATGAACACATTAATTATTTAACACGTTCGCTATCAGAATGTTTGTTTAATGTATTAAAACTTAGAATTAAAATTTAAATTAAATTAGTAATTAAATCGTATGAAAATTAAATTCTGGCATATAATTTAAGCAATAATATAGAGTACAGATGGTGTGCGTCGTTTAAAACTATGTTTTATTTTACAAATAAAACAAGATTCTCTGTGACAATCGAATTTTCCATTGACTTTTGGAAGCGAACGTGATAAATAAAATTTTTGTCTGTTCGTTAAAACGCAAAAATACGGACTCAAGTTTAACCTTTTCACGAATACAGGAAATGTTGAGTACACTTTATATTAATACAAAATTCGATAACTTCTTGAATACTTAAAACAAAAACTGCAATCTCAGTCGTTTTTTCCGTTAAAAAAGTATGATAATTTAAACAGGGTCAAATGATTGTAGCTATTTATAACTTATTTGGTATAATGGATATTTTATTCAAATGAAAAGATAAATTTTGTTACATTTGTTCATGGGTATGAAAGTGACTTAACATATTATTAATTTAAATTTTTGCATTCACACGAATTAAAAAGTATTTACTTATTATATAGTAAAATAGCTCACAAAACGCTTACTTGTCCAGTGAATGTAAAAATGTAATTGTTTTTTCGAAAATTAAATACTTTACGATTGTATTTATTGAACGTGATTCATTACAAAATCTCGAAATGATAGGACTAATTATCCGTTTCACATTCGCAGCAAAATTGAAAAATCATTGTAAAATACTCTACAGAGTGATGATTAAAAATAACATTTATCGCATAAAATTAATTATGTACCATAACAGCGACTTATGACAATAAAAAATTATAAATTTTATTTAAAGAAATAAATTAGAAATATAACATATGTGTGTCCATTTTATAATCATAACATAATTGAATTAATAATTAATTAAATATAAGGACTGAATTTTCAATTATTGGTCATTTGAACATTTTAAAATATTCGTAATAAATTAATGAAATGTGGAATAGTGTGTTCACTATGTCTTTGTAATTTTTCTTTATTAATGGTTTGATGATAATCATTTCGCTTTTGTGTAAATTTTGAGTCCTCTCTATTTTTTTGTGAATCTACAATTTCAATTTTAAAATGTTCTATATTTCAGTACATTTTAAAAATCAGTTTAAACATTTTTTAAAAAAGGCCAATACTATCTATAATATAAATACTTAAAAACTCTCTGCAACATGTTCTTCATGTTTCTTTTCGAATGTTTTTACATTTCGAATTTTCAGAAAAATTACACCAAGTGATCATATTATTATTATTGGTTTAAAATTTGAGCAAAACATGTACATTTAAAATGAAATTCGTCTTATTAAAAAGGAAGTAATATAATGAAGACTTTAAAATTTCTATAAATTATTTAAAATTAATAAAAATACATATCAATATTTTATGTTATTCGATTCAATTATAGGATTATTCGAAAGGTTCGTAACGAAATATAATAATAGATGAATTATATTTGTAAGACTTCAGAAAATATTCTAATTGTACAATATATGTATACAATATTCTGTTGCCAACATGCATCAGAAGCATCAAGCTGTCAATCATAAATATATGCTTCACTATATAATGACGAAATAGTCGCGTCATTTATTTACGTTTTAAGAATATTAAAATTGGACACATTTTGTTATCCCTGAATTCATGATAGCACTGAAAATATAAAATATGTGATTTGTCATATTTGAGTACAATAATTTGATCACTTAGTGTATCTTTAAACGTCAATACTTTACTTAGACAAAATAAAAAAATAAATATTACTTTCTACTCCAAACACAATTATTTTATAAGGGAACAATTGACATAAGTTGCATTCATACCATGTTGGATGAAACGAATTATCCTCCTTGGGTATTTTCGTTATTTGTAATAATACAAAAAAAATATTCTATACAAAACTTACGTAGTATGAAGAACATACTGCGATGTAAATATTTTCTGCATGAATAAAGACACAGAGAACATTTCAAGATTATATCCACTTTTTAAAATGAGTCCACGTCTTTTTTAGGTGAATCAATTTATCAGAACATTATACTAGACAAAATATTAAAGTATAATAAAAAGTTAAGAGATCGTATATTTCAAACCCTTTGTATGAAACATCTCATTTTTAAACGTAAAGTGTTACATGAACTAATCATTTCTTAACATTGTACTTTCATATGTTTGTACGTACAATGTTTTGAAAATTTGTTTAAAAACAAAATACGCTTGTCCCTCCAAAACACACAGATTTTGTATATAACATATTTTTCTTATTATTACAAATAGTGGAAATATGTAAAGTGGAGTTAGTTATTGCTTATTCCTAACATAATGTGTTATATAACAAAATTATAAAACTTATTAATGACACAATAAGAAAAATATTATTTAAAATTGTGTTTAATAATGTTTTTCATATTATGCATCAAGTGACACATTATCTGTCAAGTATCGGTAAAAAAGAAAGAAAGTTATAAAACATTGTTACGTAACGTATTATCAGTCATCCAAATCAGTGGGATGTTATAAAATATTTACCACCTTGTTTAAACATATAATTATTAATAATATGACGCAAACTTGATGCAGAATTGTTGCTACAACAAAAAGTAAAATCTTGTGGTAAGTTACACTAGCATATTATGCAGTAAGGTAATAAAATAATTTGCTTTGGAGAACATAGCTTTATAACATTATGAAAACAAATGTGAACAAAATTCCATTTATCCACACAAATTACCAACTTCAATCAACATCAAAATAAACATTTTTCGGAATCACCTTGTTTGTGAAAGGGTTAAATTTCTCTTCAAAACATTTTGATTCTTTTCGCCAGCGTCATCCTCATGTTGTTGTACTTATTAGTATCTTCTTATCCTCGATTTTTACGTTATCAGTGTTAAATCCGAAAATACTCAATACCTGACTAGTTTATTTCGTTTTCGAGAGACGAACAGTGGCAGTGCGTAGGGGTCCTATTTCCCTCCTTGAACGGTGTTTGTACGTGTCGCTGAAAAAAAATGAAAAACAAAAATAAAAAAGTAGACGGCAAATTGTTCGTAGAAAAGCCACGTTCCGTTCGACGAATCGGGAGTACCATTACATGTAATATTACTTCATTAATTCCCGCAGAAATTATTGACGTTCCATATATTGTCTCCTCTTTGATCTTTTTCGACCTGTTCATTTTTTCAAATCTTTTTGGCACTTGTCTGTTTTCAATTCGTTATTTTTCGTACACGATAGAGGTATTAAAATGTACGTATTATTTAATTTTGTCTCAGTTTCGTCTACCGGTACGTAGCCTAGTACAAGCTAAGCACGATAAAATTTCACGCGCGAAACAGAATTAAAGTGCCAGCAAGTTGACCTGTAAGAGAGAAATAATAATAATAATAATCAGACGCTTTTGTAATTGAATAACAGAAAACTAATGTAACGTGTAATGTATTGTAATGTAACATGATATTATAACCCCACCTCTAAAAAAAAGTAATAATAATAATAATTAACCTACTCGTCTTTTTTGTATGTGTAAGCATAGCGCGTCGAGAATCACGGCGATGATGTTTCTAGCAATAGAAGTAATGGTACAATGGAACAAGATGGATCTTTGATCGGAGTTAATTAGCACTTGATTAGCAACAAGCAACGCTTTAAAGAGCATTGCTGACCCAGACCGAGTGTAACTCCCTTAAACCCATTTACACCAGTCCTTGCAATGAAAAAATGGTTCGTATCATGAAAATATTTGAAGATCTGGTATTATTCTATTCATTTTACAATACGTAAGAGATAAATAATTTAACGAGAAAATATAAATTATACAATTTAACAAGAAAATACAAATTATGAAATTCATATGGAAATGTGAATTATAAAATTCGTATTTTAAGAATAAATATTTTGGTTCAGTTTTAAGAAGTAAAGTTAGTTAACAATTTTATATAGGTAAATATAAATTTTTCGAATTCGAAAGAACTATTTTATAAAATTTCTTAAAGCATATAAATCAACTTATAATATTATTTTCGTGATTGTGACCTTTTACATGCTGCTAACGGTGTAAATGGGTTAGTTAGCGAAGGGCATCACTCGATTGACACGTATTGATTTTGATCCAATTTTCATACAACATTAATATAAAAAAAAATTTTACGTGTAATTTTTTCCTGAGCAAATATCTGTTTCTAAGAAATGAGTCTTCGAATATCCCCTTAATCGTGTATATAAGTATTTCTACAGAATATCTCGGAAGTTTTATTAACAAAATTTTATTAACAAGAAAATCTTTTTAAATCATAAAATTTGAAGGGCCATTAAAAATATAGATATAAATTTAATTACCAGATTGTTCAAATATAATATTATCTAATCTGATGATACGAACAAATATTTAAATTTATTTATACTTTCTATGTATGCAAATTTTAATAAAAACACTTTGTCATTTTATATATAAAGAACTTAATTGCAAATTTTAATACACTTTCATCTTAAAATATGCTATAGACACTTTGATTTAATTAATTGACACTCAGTATTAACTTTAATTTATTCTTGCGCAACTTTTGATAAAATTAGTTAAATATTTTATTAACCCACTGACTCTTTTGTACTGTCCGTGAAAAGCAGTTTAATTGAATATAATGGTATTGTATCACAATAATTTATAATAAATTATGATAAAATAATTTTTTATAATAAATAATAAAATTAACAAAATTTGTAAAATAATTTTAATAAGCAATACGATTTTATTTATTATAGCATTCTTTTTACGTTATTTTACTATTGATACGATTACTGTAGATAATCGTGGATTTGATTCTTCTGCCCAAAAATACGGCACGTTATACTCTGTACAGAAAAGAGTATGGCTAACTTTTTCAATTTAATTAATTAAAAGTATCAGATCAGTATTATGAAATGTTTTCAATGTTTGGATTGTTAAAAACTTACTAAAATATGATTTGAAACATATATGCAAAATAAAATAATTGTCGATATATTTTTTAAATAAATTCCCCTTGAAATTTGTCATTTTAAAAGACAATATAAATTTTGAGCTTTCTTTCTTTATATTTCAAGTTATTTCAACTTACAAATTGTGATATAAAGAGGTTCAACGTTTTATAAATTAAATACCCAATAAAAATACACTGAACAATTCCGACGATATTTGAAAATCTCTAAATTCCAATTTTAATATGTTCTATAAAATATCTCTTTAAAACCCAACTTGGAAAATTATTTTGACCATTTCAACACGGATATTTGCTGATCGAAAACAGGGAGAACACGTAAAATATTTTTTGCAATTTTACATGATATTTAAATTGTATAAAGATCATCGTTTGGCAATCGGCTGACGTCCCTTGTAAGTCATCAATCTGCTCGACGTCAAGTCTCTTGGCGTTTAGGTTTTTATATTACGAAACATTTTTTCGACGAGTCTATTTCGAGATGTCACGTGTCTAGTTACGTTTAGCGTTTTTTGCGAGGTAATCCTTTTTAAATGACGTATCGTATTTTACACGATACGCTGAAATAAGCACAAAAAGTCAAAAAAAAGAAACGAATTTCGAATTTCCCTGTCGTTTGACGCGTGACTTGACTTCGAGTCCCAAAGCAACCATCGCTCCCTCTTCCTTTGTTTTTTACTTTTTCACCATCGACGAACGAGAACGGCAAAAAAAAACAACAAAAAATGAAACGCAATAGATAAATTCGACTACCCTATAGATAGTATACATAATGAATAATAAAATAAAAAAAAAAAGGAACGGTAAGGTATACGTATTATACGTGTATATACGTATTTGTATAATATATATACTTGACCATATATATATTATATATATAAATGGAAAATGATGTGTATTGTAAGATATTTAATACCGACTTTACCGCGATGATCGATTGCAATGAAACGACGATAATAATTATTACGATGATTGTTGTATAACGAACGACGACGACGATGATGATGATGAAGATGATAATGTTGTTCTACATTGTAATTTGCGTTGTAACATAGAGGCCCAACCGTTACCCACTAAAAAATCGATGTGTCGATGTATAATCCCGGACGTGCCTCGCTCGTACGCGAAAATCAAAATTAAAATTGAAAATTTGTATTTTTCACACGAGGTGGATGTTGGGTGTCGACAAAATTCTAATTGAGCGACAAAATAAAATTTCTTTTCTATGGAAAAGTGACAACGAATTGATTAATGTTCAACCACCACCGTAATTCGAATAAACAAGATATCTTCTTTTTCGAATGTTGTTTCTGTTGTAAAAATGGACAACGAGTGTAGTACGTCCGGCAGCAATTAGCAATAATATAACATTCCAACTTAAATCGTGTACGTACTGCGAATTCTAATAATGTGTGCCGCCGTACGAGAGAGAAAAACACTGTCAAATACACGCTCATACACTGCTATATCTGTGTTGCATTTATTTTAACTATTCCTGATCCTATTAGGTACAGAAAAATTAATTTACTGATTCGTGTATTAAAATAACTCCAATTACATTTTTAGCAGAAGTATATGTATAATGTGAAAACTGAATTGTTAATTCCTTTTAATGGTGCAGCCAAGAACAATTACTTAGGAATTTGCTTCCCTAGGAAACTTTATTTGAGGATTTGATAATTTCGGGATTTTTAAATTTAATAGTCTAGAGTTAATAGATAATTATAGATTTAATAGTCTTTTAAGAATTTAAAAATTTCAAAATTGTAAATGCCCAAAAATCAAATATAACAAATCTTGGAATTTAATAATACATAAGCTTAGAAATTTGGAAATTTAAGGAATACGGGAATTCAAGAAATTTGAAGGCATGAGAATTTGGGAATTGGACGAATTGAAAATTTGAGAATATGAAATTTTTAAAGTCTTAAAATTTGGAAATTTTTAAATGTAAAAATTGAGAAAGATAGGAATTTGGAAATTTTCAAACTTTTAATGTCAGGGATTTGGGGGTTTGACGTTTGATAATTTTGAAAGTTGGGATTATCAAAATCTAAAGAGTTAATATTTGGAAAATTT
The DNA here is from genome assembly GCF_050947335.1 of Megachile rotundata. Taxonomy (NCBI): domain Eukaryota; kingdom Metazoa; phylum Arthropoda; class Insecta; order Hymenoptera; family Megachilidae; genus Megachile; species Megachile rotundata. The sequence continues at coordinate 3,694,377 of NC_134991.1, read as the reverse complement.
TTGTAATTTTTAAATTTAAAAATTTAAAAATATTTGTGAAATGATTTGAAAACGTTTTTCGGATACAAAATAAAGAGTTACTTAATTTCATTTTTAAGTAATGAGGTGCTTCAAAGAAAAATCATTTTTATATTCAAATAAACTGACATATAATTATTTGAAATTATTTCTGGCCATTAATAGTGTATTACCTAAGTAGTTGCTATACAAAAATGATTGAAATAGCCCACAAAATGGTATATAATAAGATAATGCTTATTGTTAGTAAAAGTTTAAAAGCAATAGAATATAGATACCTGTTACTATAGAAGAAAGTGGATTAATTTGAGTAATAATAATTACATATAATTATGCTATAGAGTATTCATAAAATATCAATAAAAACGCTATTTGTAATAGCATTAAATACACGTTTGAAATTGAACAAAATGTTTCTATAAACTGACCAGCTGCTGAACCAGTTCCTAGTGATAAAGTCGTTATCGTTTGATTTATTTCAACGAGTTATGCAAAGCGAACATATTTATTACACAATAATATCCACGGGAGATTTACTCGCTCAGGTAATTTAATACTGGTAATTAAACATCCTCTCGATCTTAAGAGTTTCTTTTGCGAAAAATAAGTACCTAAGTATGCATGATTTATGAACATTTTCAAAATAAACAGGTCTAAAATAATTTCAGTAAATTAGTAAATTATTCACCGTCGAACGCATTCACCTAACCATTAGTGCATGGTGAATGTCGACATTTACCGGTGTAAGTCAGAAATAAGGGTATTTAGTAAATATTTCGGACATACACCAAGCGACTATATGAATGTTGACATTCACTGGTGAAAGTCGACATTCTCCAGATTTCGGTCTTTCACGGTAACATATACACTTTGCATTCATTAATTATCCTTTCAGAATTTCGATGATCAACTTGTAATGGTGCACATTTTAACGTGTTGCTTAATTTATTCAATCTCTTCTTTCGGAATTTACGCTTTTTTATGTGTGCTCAGATTCCAAAATTAAGACGGAAAAATCAGATTACACCGCCTTATCTTACTTTTGAATAACTTATAAGATGAATTTGATTCACGAAAAGGTGAATTGGATCTGTAAAAGGGTGAGTTTGACTTACAGAAGAATGAATTTGATTTATAAAGAGGTGAATTTATTTTTCAAGTAGGTGACACCTGGAAAAGATTTAATTTGCAGCGTAGAAAGGCGAATATAATCTACAAAATGAAGAATGTGCAAAATCTGTATACAAATAGCAATTTAAACAATACATTGAATTTATATCTTTTCCTTAACATATGTATCAGTATATTGACTTTAAATGTTTAAATGGCTTCTAACGAAAATATAGATTATTTATTTCTCATGTTTTCTTACCGGCGAATAAAAGCAACGAAGGAAATAGCATTATAAAGCATCTTAGTCTTTTCGAGGATGGATTTACCGGACTTTAGGAGCACTCACGTGCTCGTCGATGCGCAAATCCGCTCAAATCACTCGAGGCCGAAAGCCAAAATCAAACAAGTCCGTACGATCGGATCGAACGAAAATCAGTGAGTGGTTCCTGTATTTACCGTGATAGTTCACGAGGTATTACGGCCTTCTAAAGAAGGGTGGAACGTGTAGATACAAGGCTCCCTCCCGCCGGCACTTCAATTCCGACCGTTAATTTTTTTCGATAGTAGAATCTGAAGGGCACCTTAAATAATGTCAAAAAACCTTTTTGCCCGTAACACTCCTCGTATTCTGTCGACCGTAAGGAAAACGATAGAGGAAAGCGAGATTGAAATACGAAGAACAAGAGAGAGAGAAAAGTAACAGCCGAAAAAAAAGATTAGGTCCCCCTAAAATTTCGATCCCTCGTAGGCAGCTCGTTGACACCCCCTTTTCTCGCACGGACCGGCCAACTCGAATAAGCACCCCTTAAAACTTCCTTCTTAACACTGTCGAGTGTTTGATCTAGAAATCACGCGTCTGGGACTTGAACGAAGCCGTTAAGTTTCACCCCCTTTTCTCTCCTTCTACCCCTTTTCGCCTTCTTTTTCAACTACCACGTACCCCTCCCTAACACTGTATAGGTTCACGCGCCAACGACTTGAGAGTGGCTCCCTGTATCCTACATTCCCGCATCGAGATCCCAAGATTACCTTCTTCGTCGGCCGTTTTCGTGCTCCGCCACCGGAAACTTTATCTTACGGGATAATACCTGCTTTGCGATCGGCTTTCGTCTGGACGAACTGGTGTCTTTTAGCTTGGGACACATTCACGTGTAACGTATATACGGTCAGGCTAAACATTCGTAATGTTTTATGGGAAATTATGAAAAAAAAAATACAACAGAATTTTGTTGATTTAGCTTTCGAGAAAACATGCTAATGCATTTGAGAACTACTTTTTCATTGCCATTTATGAAGTCATAATATATTTGACATTTTTCTTATATTGCCATGAGTAATGCCATCTGTACGGGACACTATGAAATTTTTTATGAAAAGTAAGAGAAAAATATAGAACAGAACTTTTTAATTTTAAGTTTAGTTTTTAAGAAAATAACTGTCATTTGTGATACCATCTTAATAGGGACACGACGTAATTTTTTATAGAAAAGTAAGAAAAGAAATATAGATAGAATTTTTTTATTGTAGTCTTTTCTTTTTCCTTAAATTGTTGTTTGTTATGCTGTTTATAAATTTGTAATTAGTACCAGTCAGTCACTGATTGCAGTGGGCAGAGTAGTCCTGTCCACGACCTTGTGCAATGATAGGTGTGCAATAAAATTGTTGACAATTTTGTACAAAGTAATTTACAAAATAATATGAAAAAGTGATTCAAAAGTGATTCAAACATAAATGACATCGTATATAAGTGTATGTAAATAACAAATTTTTACTTTTTAAAGTATTTTCACTTGCAACTGCCTGTGTCCCAAAGTTACGAAACTCCTGTAAGCACTGCTAAAGACTTCCTCTGAAGAAGCATCAGATAAAACGCATATTTTCTTTCGTCATAAGATAAGCGTACTTTGATATCCATCCTGATACTTCAGAGAAAAAATACAATGTAACATAATAGAAAATATAATATATAAAACATAAAAGTCGTGTATCAACACGAAAATATAACATAATTAATCCCTTGCCATTCTATTTATTTGTTAGATGCTTCAGTCGAAACTAAATATTATAATATTAAAACAAACGAAGATGTTTATTTTCTATTCAGCAATCCTTCATTATGTAAATTATAGTTAGAATTAAACTTCACATTATAACGTATTAAAAAGTTGTGAGATTGACTATGTTGAACTGTGTTATAAATAATGTTATTACTCCTATGACGATATCTAACGTCGTGACACTTGAATAAATTAAGAGATAATTTTTTAGATACACATCAATTGCGAAATCTGTTAAGGTTATATTTAATTCGATGAACACATTGCTAGATTACTATTACTAATCTTATAATACATTTTGAGATTATTAGCAATCGTTCAAAATTTGGAAAAAAACTCTTGTGATAAATTATATAAACGAAATGAAAAGTAGGGGTCCTAGGCGAGTATTTCGAAGAACATCAGATGTTGCTTTAATGTTTTCCGTATAAAAATGAAAAAAAATTAACTATTTTTACTGTACCACATGAAAAACTATTGAACCATGAAATCGTTAATCCTAACGTTAATTTGACAATTACGACAGAATAATTCTCAGTGTCAAATAATTTATAAAAACCTGTATAAACGGCGTCAAATTGAAAACCTTTTTCAATGTAATTAAACAGATAATGATGATATTCAGTGATATTAATGATAATCGATCAATCTGGCACAAAGCCGTGTTTGTTCATCAGTGATAAAATTTTTGAAAGAGAATGATAATTGTCATGTTATCAATCCTTCTAGAATCTTCCACAGGTCTGAATCAGTCCTATAGTACTTTATATACAAATAAATATACAGTTTAATATCGACGAACAATCAATGCCTTTAGGAATTGATTTAATTAAAGAGGCATTGATTCAATCCTTTAGAAAAAATATCATAAGACCCCACATACATAAAAATTCATGATTTGAAGAAAACCGATGAAATACCGTCATAATCCCGACTACAGTTACTTGTAAAGAAGAGGGTTAAAACTAATTAGCATAATGCGTCATAAAATGCTAAACTATTTCTTTTTTTATACGTTTGAAGTGGCAAAAAAATTGAAAAAATTTCGTACGAACTTGAAGGATTCACGAAAGTTTTAAAGAGATCGGCTTGACGGCGGCGGCGGTATGTCCACGAGAGAGAAAAAGGCACAGGAGGGTCTGTGCAGCCTCCAATTAAGATCTCTCAATTAGCGTATCTTATCTTCGAGTTGCTTATCTGCCGGCTTGTTCAGGTACAGGTTCCCGCGCGTTTCTCTTGATGGCCAGTGTGGCTCCTTCGGATGCACGTTTCTCGATCGAGGGCCCAGTTTGAATCGAGAATAGCCAGTCTATTTCTCGGCCGTTGCTTCAGCTGCATGCACACGCGTGTGCCCGCTTTGTGGCCCGCAGCGGTGCCGCCCTCGTTAAATCGAGTATCGACGTCCAGAGAATATTAAGTCAGCGATCATTAGAGGAGATTCACTCCTGATCTTCGTACACGTTCGCCAACTGTCACCTATACTATCTTATATAAACGCTTTCGCGAGGAAATAATGCCATTACATATAACATTAACTTCTCCTAGGACACCGATAGAGACTCTAGAATCATTAATTGAAACACGGTTCTATTCCTATTGCAATTTTATATTTCTGATGCTTTATTTTCGACTGGCCTTATACGACATTATAAGACTTAATGGATGTGTTTGTAACAATGAACTGCAATGTGGACCTATATAGGAGATGGAGTTCCTACCATTTTTCCGTTTTCACATGACGAATTCTTCAATTTATGAATTTTCGAATACAGCAATTTGAAATTAGGAAAGTTTTAAATTTAGTACTTTATTTCGGGTATTTAGGCTCTAAAATTTGAGAATTTAAATATTAAAAGCTTAAAAATTTGAAAGTTTGAGAATTCGCGAATTTGAAGATTTTAAAATTTGGAAGTTTAGAAGTTTGGGGTACATAAATAAGAATTTGAAAATTTGTTGATTCGAAAATGTACATAGTACAATTGATAATTGACTTCGTAAGATCATTATCTTCGTAAGTGGATATTCTGAAAATTCAAACGACTGAATTTTGAGTGATTAAAATGAACGTGTTAAAAATTAATCTTGTATAAATTTATTTATGTATTATTATATTCTGTTTTCTAATACTATTGTTATAACTGTCACTACAATAATACGCATTTGGAACAACCTTCTTCTTCTTACCGTAATTTGTTTTATTAATTTCTTAGCACCTGCTGATTTCTATTTGTCAGTTTCTTAATAATATAGAAGAGAAAAATATTTATTCCAAATCTTTATAAGTAGAACAATTATTTTATCTCATTGATACAAATGTACGTACAACCTCGTCGAAATTGTTAAACTAATGAAGAAACAAAACACATAATAAGAATTAATTGAAATGAACAATATTACTGTAAAAATAAAAAAATATGTAGCTTTGGCTGCTTAAAATTTAAGAATAACAACATGTATATCATCTTTATATAATCAATCTTCTAATCAAAACATTTTATGAACATGTTACTGCCTCCTTAAAGAAAATTATTAATTGCTTTGCATGAAGTAATATTATAATGAAAACTTTAAAATTAATTTGATTGAAATGTCCCGGAACGCTTTCAGTTATGTATTAAATATACTTATAATATGGTGTTGTGTAAAAACCCTTGTCAGTAATAAAATAAAAAATCATATCCTTTCAGAAGGACAGATAGTTTGCCTCATAAATTAAGTCAATCTCTTCATTGAAATAGCTAGGTGATTCTTCCTTGAGATATCCTGTGGTTTTCGCTATTTACGTGTCTTTAAAACGTAGTTTTCACTGCTATTCAGTGATATAATGCTAGCAGTCACAATGAACCTATTTGTCGCTGAATTAGATACGGTTTAGTGACTATTTATAGGAATTCCTCTGGCGACAATACCCACCACTGAATTGTGAAAAAGGATCGCAACCAAAAGAGCAAGCAATTTGTCAGAGAAGGCTATAAGTGATATATATGAGAAAAGAAAGTAATAAGGCATTTTCTAGCAGTATTTGTTGCTACTTGTAAAACGTCATTATTAACTATGTTATAAGAATGGGATTTAATTGTCAGTTAACAAACACTTAGAAATATTTAGAAAAGTAAGCATAAGTGTACTTAAACATAAATTAAAAACAGCAAAACGAAGTGTCGAACATCAAGAATTAATGTAAAATGAATAAAATTAGTGTAACTAGTTAAGAATCCAAATTATGATCACATATGTTTACTTGAAAGATAAACTGCAAAATGAGAATGTGACTCAATTGGAAATAAGTAAGCAATTAAACAGAATTTTAAATAAATTTACATTTAGAATAATAAGCAAAATTATACCAAAATATTAAATCAAAACGTTAAAGTAAGAAACGAAGAAACAGTGTAAGAATAAATAAAATTGATGAACTGAATAGAAAACCAAATTATACTTACACATAGTAAAGATTCATAATAAATAAAATTAGCGAAATTAGCCTATACAATAAAATTAACTTAATTTAACTGCTTCAGAAGCTGCAATTCTTCATGCCAATATCCAGCTGATAACATAAAACAGGGATTAACAAACTTTCATTCTTAAGCTCAATTTATTACAAGCAATTATGATTGTAATTACAAAGTATTTATCACAAACTGTATTGCGTAACATTATATTTTCATATATGCTAAATTTCTCGTACACAACTATCAAAAAAACAGCATAAACTTTATCTCTCAAACTGTGATTTCCGTTGAAAGGTCGAGTGTAATTATCACAATTGATAATAATAGCGAAAGTTTGATCATAACAAGTAGATTACTTTTAATTAATTTCATATAAACTGTTTTTAAATCGTCTGACTATGATAAGAACAACTAACTGATAGCATTATCAGTGATCATAATAGTTGGATTCCACTATATTTAAAATAGTGAGCTAAATAATAAACTGCATCAAATCGAAACTAAAAATTACTAGTAATATTTATTAACAGATATATCCATTATAGCTTCAGATAGAAGTGTTTAGGTAGCACGTAGTCTTACAAAAGTTGTTCTTACAAATTTTCGATAATGTTAGTATGTGAGTTCGAATAAAAAATAAGATATAATATTTTAATTCAGTTACTCAGAATTTGTAATAATATAAACTAATTTGAAATAATATAAACACTATAATATGTTGTTTGAATATCAAACCGAAAATAGTTTTAACTTTTGAAAGTATATCATGTGCAAGTAATTAAATATCAAAACTAAAGTTAATACATACACATAAAAATAGGTATTAATTCCAATACGATAGCTACCTAACAAATGATTACATTCATGATTACAACCCTTATGATTAGATCCTTTCACAAATACTCGATCAAAAACCGTGGAACGTTCGCCAATCAATGACGCGCGAAATCCATTTAATCGACCCATTCACCTGAAACATTTAACGACATGGGAAATTTCTGTCCATGAAATCGTGAAAAGAAAAGCTTCGCTCGGTGTTAAACGACCGTTTCCAATGATCTCGAAGAGAGTCGAAGGTTGTCGTTCGGGGTGAGAACAATCTCGAGGGTGAAAACGCAGTGAAAGTACACCTGGCACTTCCGGTATACTCAACCAAGAGGGGCGGAGTAACGCGCGAAAAATCCACACAGAATATTTTCTCGAATTTATTTTTTCCGACGGGAGCTGCATCGCATGGCCACCCAAAAAGTCAGCACATAAATTCACCCATGTCGGAATTCGTAACGATTAAAGAAGAAAGCGGTGTTCACAATGCGACGAGCTGACCGTTGGATATTTACCGAGGTCAACTTCTCATTGTCATGAAAGCAACCACATTGGTCAAACCATGCCGAATTCATGTTATTATACGGATTTTAAGAAAAGCTGCTACTAGCTTTTTGTAGAACTTGCATTCAGAACACGCTGTCAGGAGGAAGCGGGTATTAACCCTCGCACATCGCATACAGAGTTACCATGACCTAGTTAGAAAGGTAAAACATAAAAAATATAAAGAATAATTATTCGCATACTTTTTGATAAAGTAAAAATTAAGGATACGTAATTAGAACAACCTCTGTTGGTTTTTTTTTTTATAAAAACGAAAAAGTGGAGCAAATTTCTTTATTATCAGAAGGTAGTTGTATTCATCAGATTTGTAATGCTATCAAGTCAATTCTTTGCATAATTCGCAAAGGAGATAGAATAAACAATGATTTGGCTTTGACATGTCTCAATCGCGTATGACAAAATTCTGGTGTATCGTATAAATTGTGGACTATTATATTATCTGTCAATTTTTGCAGTTAAATACGTGTACGTTGCATTATTATATTTTTTAATAGGTATTTTTTTTATTTGCTTTCATATTTTGTATATGTAATGCATTAATTTTCATAAAGAGACATTTTTTTACAGCATCATTGTTTAGTGATTTTAAGCAAAATGTATTTCCTATACTGGGATAGTATCACTCAATCTTATGTGCTGCAATTTATATTACTGTTTACTATTTTGTTTTTAATGGTTTAATGATGCACGTAAGTAACATAAATAAGAAGAATTAATATTTTGTTTTGTAATCATGTAATTTACACTGAAATTATATAGAGTTAATTTAGTAAATTCTACTATGTTCGCTAGTTACTGTCACTATATCTCTTAATATATATTATTAAAGTTGACTATTACGATAGTGTTAATTATTTTGTTCTTGGTAACTTATGAATAAAGCAGAATTAAAAGACTAAAACATTATTCTTTCTTCTTTACTTAAAATAAAGCTTAAACGTCCGCCACTGCGAGGAACTCATCCTAATAAGACGTAAGATTTTATACAATATAAGGTACCCGTTGTGATATATATCTAACGATAGTTTTCTCGTATTCAATAAGAATTACAAAAATGTGGACGAGGGAAAGTTGTACAATACTTACCTAGTAATACTATAACGTATATTCATTTTTTATATTTATATTACTTTTAAAATAATTAAAATACGATCATTTTTAAGAAATTGAAACAATTGCAGCACTTTCTAAACGAAAAACAAATTTTCAGTCTTCAAAATATTTTTCTCAATGTAACAAATACAATAATAAGAATATCGTCTTAGGAAACGTTGAGAATAAGATCGACTTACAATTTATTTCTGTTTATGGTTAATTGACAATTAAAACATCTATTGGTTTGCAACAAAATTATTTTTAGCACAATTTTGATATATTTGAAAGCAAATACGATTTTTTATTACTATTGCAGAAACGTGACTTTTTCTTAACTAAAAAATTATCCAATTAAGAAGTTGAAGTAGGAACTTTAGTAATATTAAAACTCCTCTAAACTGCTCGGCTTTATGCATTCTACATTCATTAAAAAAGCATTTTTAATTCAAAGTTTTAAATAAACATAATGAATAGATACGTATAGTATTACAATAACATAAGACTAATGAATAAATACAATATTTTAATAAGATAAAACTAATGTATAAGATACATACGGTATCTTAAATTAACAATTTTATCAAGACATATTCGTTATTTAAATTAATACTACCGTTAATGGAATTACTTTTTTACGATCCAATGGAAAATCTCGTTGAACGTTTTTTCATTTTGCGTGTGGTCGTCGGAAAGGTACTGATAAATCTTTAGAAATCGTTGGGACCTTGTGCCACTGGATCGTCTTAATTGGACCAACCGTGAGTACACACACACGTACACACACTGACACAAACACACAAACGACTGCTCTTTCGGCGATCGTTCTTATCGAGCCGTTACTCGTAACGGCTGCTACTTCGTAACCGGAAATGTCGCCGAACCTAAATGGTTGCACCGTGAAGCGGAGGAACAGGCAGAGAAAAGTAGGAAGAGAATAAAGACACAGAATAAAATGAAACAAAAAGAGTGAAAGAAACGGGGGAAAAAGAGACTCTGATAATTTTGAATGCAGCACATCGACGAAAATGTTGACTTCCAGTTAAATACTGATTCGTAAAAGATAAACACTATCGTATCTTCGAATCACTAATTTTTCAATTATAGCTTAAATGACGGTTTAACAAACCGTTTCCACCATAAGTGCAATTTTCGCATGTTACACGCTTTTTCCATATACGTTGAGAACAAGTTAATTAAATCTTGTGATTTCTTAAACCAAATGTGCATTTGATACTCAAAAATTACTATAATTATAAGAAAAGTTACCTCAACATTAAATTAGTTAACGAAATAATAATTACAAGATGCCACAGCTTAACTCATAATGACTTAATGACTAATTTGATTTAATGTCTTGATTGACATAATGACTTAAATTTGATCGAAAAATTTAATGTAGATTTGGAAAATGGAGTTATCTTTAAAAAGGGAAATAATTCAATTTCTTTTGTTTTCAGTTTTTTTTTAAATATATTCAGGTGAGTTAACTAAAATAAAAAAGATGTATATAAAATTTAATTCCCATAATGATGGTCTCTCGATTTTAATATTTATTTGTTTTATTAAATATTTCATAATAATTTAATCGAATTTTATGTTTTAAAATTAAATTGATTCTTTTTAATCGCCAAATATCATGGCACTTCTAACAAAATATGAAACGTATAAAATATTCATTTTTTATTTTTATTCAAGATTATTATTAATTTATCAAATGACACAATTGTTCTTAATGAGAATAGTAAGTGTAACAAAACAATTTCGTTTATTGTATATATTCAGATTCAAAATTTATGAAAACAGTTACTTGATATAAACTATACTTTGACAAAATGTTTTAAATACATAAATTATTCTATCTGTAATTATTTTAACCATATAGTAAACTTAATATTTTATAATCAATTTTATAATTTTTGATGAACATTGCTTTTATTATATATCAAACAAATATTACTTATTAATCCTAGCATTTTCACATAAAAACTGTAGAACATCTTCCACTAATTTTAATTGAAAAATTAATATAAATTCTGTATCTGAGAAAATGTAAAGATTGTTATTGCATTTTAATTGATTGATTTATGCGAATTGAGCTTCTTAGATTGATAATTTAAATCTATTCGAATGTATTTGATAAAAACAACATTAGATACTAGATTCGAAAAGGTTGTACGATAATTTATCATTCAAGTGAATGGTAATAACGATTTATTGCCGAACCGTCGAAGATTTATGATCGCTTTGTATAACGTGCATACTTTTAGTTCCAGTAACACAAATTGTTGTGTTACTTTTGCGACATTCACATAATTTGTCGATTACTATCACAAAACTTGGTGGAATGCATCTAACAAGCTAACATTTGTCATGACGGACATTTACAGGGTACAATAATGTGAAAACCAGTAAATCACCAACTCGCACGTCATTAATCTAGTCAATAAATACTGTTACACTCTTTCGTAATTCATAAATAGATGCTGGTGCAAACTGTCAAACAAAAAGATTTCTGAGGATCAACTGAAGCAAATTTCAATTTTATCATGCTAACGCTTAGAATATTGTATGATGTTTTTAAACATCTATATATATATCTTTAAACGTTTCGTATAGGTAGTTGTCGCACGTAGTATAGCCATATTTTAGGACTTAAAATGAATCACTATTTAAAAATGCGATTTTTATTATTCTAGAATTAAATATATTAGAAGGTACTAAAATTAGTAGATTTTGTATATTATGCATTCAAGTGCAACATAGACTCTTTTTGAATAAGGATACATATGTAAATTTGTAATTTTAAAAATTTTTATATTATAAGGTACATTAGAAACTTTTATTGATACGCATGAACAGAAATAACCCTTTGTTACAGAGTGCAAATAACAGTCCAATTAATGTAACATATAATAGATTAATAAGAAAGAAAAAAAATGAAATGTTAAGAAAAAAATAAATATAAAAATGCAAGAGAAAATATAAAAAATGCAGGGATATTTAAGAAGAAAGAAAAATGAATATCAGTAATAAATAACCATAAGGAGTTCACTGTAGAAACTTCATTTATTCACAAGTCCAAAAATTAATTTCGAAAAAAAGAAAAATCATTGCTTTCCTCTGTCTTTCATCACATAAACTAGGTGAAATTAGCTTTTGAACGACACAGACGTCTACATACAAATTCGTACGGCGCCAATAGGATGTACGCAGGTACATATATCTCATTGTAAGTTCGCTCGTCTCCTTATAAGAATCCATAAATTTAATCCCATAAAACGAGATTAGCAACGGTAATTATCTTCCTGAAACTAGCAGAACTTTACCGTCCTACCTAATAACGGATGCATCACTTGATGGTACCTGCTATTAAATGATCACAGAGCAAGATCCCAAATGACATATTACTCTACGCAATTCTGATGTACATAGTTTCCTTTGCCGATTCGCCTATTCATCTTCTTGTCGTTTTATTTTAGTACAAGTGACACGAGCAATCGTTTCGAGCCTCTTTGGCTCAGCTCGCATAGCAGACGCAGATAATTGTACTCCAGTTTATGGGGACGATAAGTTAGTCCTGCGCAAAAACTAATACCCGACAAATAACAGACATTATTTATACTTACATAGGCATATGAGCCTATGAGCGAACGAGGGTCAAACTGATATTGCATTACAGTTACATGATATATGCATTCGCTCGCCTTACGTCCTAACACGCGTATAACGTACACCTGGACACTTAGCGAACATGTACGCGGCTTAAAGCAACCTGTAATCGTCCTCTAAGGTGAAGTGGGGTAAGTTTGTAAACGAGGCAAGTGCGTATACAGGCTATTTTTATTACAATATGAGCGAAATTTCTCCATTTAGTATGTTTGTTTCCTTGTTTCGTTTCACTATATCCCCTTTTATATTTCAGCTAAGAGTACTTGTTTGCAGTATAGAGTACTTGCATAATGCAGTAAAAAGCATTTTATAGCAGATTTGTTAATAATTCTGCTCTTGCCCCATTGCACATGAAATAAAGTTTCAAAGTATTTTAACTTCAAGTTACGCTCTTACTCCATTTTCGGGGAAAGTGCAGAGTAGTTGACATTTTAAACAATTTCCTATCAAAATTAAAATGTGCAAAGCGTTCGATGTCGACAGCGTTAAGTATTTACATAGCAGACTGAAAATACTTACGTTTAAATACCAATTTTAGAAAAGCCAGTCTGCACTTACCCCACTTCACCTTATTTGATGGAAATCTAAGTAGAAACTAACTAGGTGGAATTGACGGATCCAAAATGTAGACCGATACTTATACATATAGCGTACGGAATGTAGAGCATAGGAAAGTTATGAATTGTATAATTTTAAAATTTCAAAGATTTTAATCTTCCAAATTTTCCATACTTTCAAATTTCCGAATTTTCCAACTCTCAAATTATCCAATTTTCAAATTTCTGAATTCATAAATTTAAAAAATTTAGATATTATTAAACTTTCGAATTTATGAAATTACGAATGCTAAGTTTCCACATGACCATATTTCCAAATTTCTAAATTTTTAAATTTTTAAACATAAATTTCCACATTTTAAAATACCCAAATTTTGAAATTTTGGAATCGTAATATCTTCAAACCACTATATTTTTTTGTCTCCTTATTTTTAAATCTTCGCATGTTCAAATCTCCAATTTAAAAATTTCCAGATTCTCTTCGCAATTTTTCACATTTCTAAATTTCCACATTTCCAAATCTTTAATTGAAAAATTTTCAAATTCCTAAAAGTTTGCTCTTGAAGAAATTGTTTGTTTATTTACGGTAAACTGCTTGCTAATATTTCGAAAAATTTTACTAATAAATCTTAACACCTATATAAGAACGTCTTGCACAAACTTCTGTCAATCGAACGGTCCAAAATTGTTCAATCTTTTTCGTAGGTGATAGAGGTCAGAAAAATAGCAGTCACGTGTTTGTAAGTGTTTACATTTATTCGGAGAATAGATAAGTTCACTTCCTAATGTAGTCAAAATATGTTGGTATTGTGCATAAATAATAAAAAAAAAAACACGCGTTCAAGATCCTTCGAGCCGCTGTCTGATTAGTTTACTAATGTACATCTTCCAGACTTTATACAAAGGGTGTTCTAGGTTTCTCTGGACAAAATTCATAGTCATTTTTTGTAAATATAAATAACACAGAAGTATTATAGAGGATGTCTTATTAAATGAAAACGTAAAACATTAATCTGTAATAAAATATATAAAAATATATAATAAATGTATAATAATATATTTTTATAAACGAATTTTTAAAGCAAACTGAATTTAAAAATTTCTTACAGTGTTTGTGAGAAAAGTTGTTTAAAGGAAGGAAGATGAAAATTTCAACCATTATTTCGTTAATTAATCATGGTTTTAAAAAATAGATGAGGTATTATATTTTTAAATCAATTAATTATATATTAAAAATTGTGAGTAAAAGTTACATGTACGTATTGTTATTATAAACATGGTTATTATAAATAATTAAATCATTCATTGAAATTGTGAAATATTTAATGTGGTTTTGTTTTAACCGTCAGACAGTAATTTTGTTGTTTACAAAATAATAAATAGAATTACAAAATAATAAATAAAATTATAATCATATTAACTGTAATGGAAAAAGCTTAGTAGTTATTTACAACTTGAATTATTTTATTACAAAAGTATTATGTTATAATAAGTATCTTTTGAAGAATATTTGATATTTGAAATAAGAACTGTGTTATTGAAATATGTTACATAAAACAATGATATTTATTTATTTATTTATGTAAAACATAATCACTAATGTTGAAACTGATAACTAGCTCTGATTGATACTGTACGACTCTACTAAATCTAATTTTATATTATATAGCAGCTTATAGAAAGTTGGTTTACTGAGTTAAAAGTTAGTGGCTGATTTAATTGGTAAAATATTCGAGGGTGTTTCATTTTAATCGTTGATCAACCGAAAGATTCACGAAGTAACGGGTGCCCGAAGTAGGGCGTGAAATCATAAACTCAGTTATACGTTGAGACCGTAAAACGAGCGTAAACCTGTGACGCTGCTATCCAAAGAGCTTCGTTCCGAGAATTTCTTTAATTATTCACTCCTTGTATATCTCCCATGTTAATCACGATGCATCGGCATGTTGCACGCATACGAAATCTCTTTTGAGTGCAGATCAATTGTGAATGATATTATAAATATTCATTGCCCTCGTTATATTTACCCTTCCGTCACTTTGCAGCAATACACAATACCCGTAAGGTGCAGTATGGTTTCCCTCCGTTATGTTGCACGGAAAGATTGTATGAGGGTCCTAGAACCCTCTCAAAATCATACATGCTGAAGATACTCGTGGACAGACAGTTACGTACGTGAAATTCAATTCGACTTCCTTGTAGTATGTTCACATGATCGTAGAATATCTGTACATAACGTTCCTCGAAACTATTATATTTTCTTTCATTATTGTCAGTAGGAATGTTATCTATATTTATCTATATTATATTTCTTTTTTTTCATCCAATATGTTGGATATCATGTTGAATGGAAATAAAATTCAATGCATCGTTTTAGCTATTTGTTTACTGTTTATTTGTACTTCTCAGAATTTTACTGAATCACACAATAAAGGTTAATGCGATTAATGCGATTTATAAATTGTAATACTTAGAATATTAAAATAACATTAAAACTTTCATTTTAAACATTTATTCGCTTTTTGTAGTTGTTAAAAGCGCCGTTATGTTATAACCAGGAAGGGTCTTTTTCCAAATTCCAATTTCTAATTTTTGTAACCACGTTTATTATCAAGGAAAAAACCTAAATTACGGTCCGCTTTAAAACCTAATCACTTCCCTCTCATAATCTTCGGCAATAAAACACACCATAAACCATAGGCAAAATATTCTCACTACCTGCACGCCAACTTGGGTTTTTCCAAAACACGTATCCCGAGGAAAGGGAAGAACAACCCCCGAGATGGTTTTAAAACCATGATTAATTAACAAACGATTGGACAACGACTTTTCCCTACCTTAGTTTTGGTTCTCACCTCCGCATACACGCCTACATCCAAAAATTGATAAAAAGACCAACTCGTTAGTTTTTAGTCAGAATTTTTGTAACAACACAGAGTAACACATTAAATAAAATAAATCAGTAGTAGAAAGGCAAAGTTAGCATTTGCTACTTTATTTAAAATTCCGTACAACAGTGCAAACGAATTTAACAGTAGTCATAATAATAGACCACAATAGATAAGTCAAGATAACATTTGAACTATGTATTTTACAGAATTTAACGCACTGTTTCGTGAACTAGAATAAACAAAAAGATAATTATTAATAATATAAATTAATATACATCAATCAAAAATAAATATTCAGATAAATGTTGCAAGAAAAAGCGTATTAAGTTGGTTATGATTTAAATAAAGTAGATTATTCTTTCGTATATTCAAAAGTTATTATGAAATAATAATACATCACTTTAAGTGGGGAAGCAAATGACATTTTTCTAAATTATTTTATTATTAATCAAACGCGTCTATATTTTATCATGAACGTTTTATTTATCAGTGTTTAATTAATCTTCTTATCAAAATTAAAGAACGTATACTTTTTACGTTAACTCGCAGAAGAAAATCAAAAAGAATAATCGTAGTAATTAAGGTCTGTTCTGTATTCTACTCAATCAAAGATTCATTCAAAAGATTATGTTAAAATTAAAAAATAGGACGCGTCTAAATTTTCGACACACACTATAGTTACACACACGTGGTTCGTAAATAAGATACTCATACATTAGGGAGCTAAAAAAGTAGGAATGCACGGAATGTCGGTGGACATATCATGGGTTATACAGAAGTAGACGTTTACTGGGAGACCTCCACGATGGTAGCAGAGAAGCCGACGATCGTTGAAGATTTATAGGAAAGGAAGGAACATCGATTAAGATCGATCGATCAAGTGATTAAGACATAAACTCATTAGTCGGTGTCTATGTACACAGAGACTTGGTCGTTTCTTCCATATTGCCACGTTCCACGTTCACGGCTACCGACGTGCATTCGTTTTCGTTCTGTAATATCTGGTAGAAAGGGGATTGCCAGCGGATAATTTATTAGCATTCCAGACGAGCGCGAAGTTTATTGGCGACTTTAATGCATTTCTCGAGCAACCTGCTGCTTATCTTTGGCCTACCATTTAAATGCATATCTTTTTGACGAATAATTCAAATTATCGATATGTGCACATAAATCTTATTTCCAAAAATATATTAACGTGATAATTGCGAGTAATATGGACCATTTGATTTAAGTACCTGTTAATAATAGAATAAATAATTCCTATTTCGTTAAAAGTACCATGAAAACATGATAAAATTATTGCAAGGCGGAATTAAATAAACAGTTGCATAAGTATTAGAAAAGGAAAATATTAAGAATTAGTTTTGTAGGCAATTACTGAATCTTCTTGAATATTCATTATAGTACAGTTCCAGTTTTTGCATTTCTTCGTCGAAAAATTTTGTTCAGTTTTCAAGTAATTATTCTCACAGCGTGGAACATTTTATTGACGTTCTTTAAAATTTTTTCATCAGAACGAAAATATAAAAATCAAAAAGCGAAAGGTCTTCCTTTCACCTTCAATTATGGATAATTTTCAGTAAAGTTGCTCCTTTTTGCATATAGAAAACGAGGCACTGTGCAGATTTCCAAGTTGGCCATCTTTTACGACATAATTTGCGATAAGAAATTATTTTTTGTAGGGCAGTAAATAAAAGCGTCGAGAAGTAAGAAGATAAAGTCGGAGATCAAATCATTAAATGAATTGCAAATTTGCAACATCATATTTCATTTAATAATTTCTTGCTGGGTAAAGGATATTTGATTATTTTAATGTAGGTTTATTTTGTATCACTTTCCCTTGAAAATATACGATATTTTTCCAGAAAATGATTAGCAATTCTGTGTGTAATATAGATTTCCTTTGTTACTATAATTCATCTCCAACTTTGGGTTATTAATTTTTGGACATTTGAACCACTCAAATTTTCAAATGAAGATATGGTAAACCTTACGTTTAAGGAGGCAGCTTCGATGACCTTCACATGTGTTGTCAAGGTGCTCGTTTTGTATTAGAAATCTATAAAAATTAAAGTGAAAGTAAGACGTTATATCTATATTTATTTATCCATTGTTAACTTCTGAATTTTTTACAAATGTGAAATCGAAAAGATGTGAATTCGCATGTCTTATAGCATCACGCAATAGAAAGAAGACAAAAGGAAGATAAAAAGAAGTCGTGGAAAAAAATGAAGTCTCTAAATTAATTATGTTTAGGTACCTATTTCGTGTTCCACGCTTAGCTCACGTGCCTTTAGAATTGGACAATTATTGCAGCATTATTAAATTTAACGACTGTTGTAAATCAACTAAGCAAGGGTACAGGTAATAAATCCATCTAAAATTTATTTCGATGACGTACTCGTTAAATCTCATGCATCTTCCAATTCCATTACCTTAAAGAACCATCCAATTACGCACAGCGTAACACAGCAGTACAAATCATTGACGTGAAATCTCCTATCACATTAGAAGAAACATTCTATCGGTATTATTAACCAGAGGCGCCTTCTTCGTTTCTTTTTTCTTCACTTATTTATGAAAGAACGGTGTTTTGTTACGGATTGCACAACTATATGACACGATCCTCGTTAACGCCCAGCACGTCGTCCTATTCGGTACCGATTTTAAAAATAATCGCAGCCACGTGGGACGTTGGACCAGGGCCAGTCACGCCTAGAAGAATAAATAACAATGGTGTCCCATTGAATTCGATTCCCTTCGAGTTTATCCGGTCCAGCTTGTCCGTTCTGCTTGTGGGTGTGAGAGAAATTCGAAGGTGCATCATTGACAGCGAGTTCTTTCGCCAAGAAAAGTCTCTTCCTCTTATTCAATTCTTTTTTTTAGTTTTCTGCGACTTCCGGTGAAAACTACCCCCTTTTTCTTTAAGTTAAGTTAATTTGCTTCTGGCATGAAACCAACCGGATATGAATCCTTCTCGACAAGTTCCTTGAACATCTTCGAATTAAGAACTCGTCCTCCAATAAAAGAATTCAATTCCGTGTTACCGAGCTTTTTATTTCCTTTTTAGTGTCACGAGGAATTTTCTTCTTTTGCTCGCTTCCGTTTTTCTTATTATTTCCATGTTACGAAATAAAATTGCGCTGCGAATAATGGTGATGGTGTTTAATTAGTCGGAGATTTAATTATGACAGGTTTAATTAACCAATAATTTATTAGACAGAACTTACTTTTTTCTTTCTTTTATAATTCAAGGTCACATCGACTTCCACTTGATTGACTATACTAACAAAATTGGCGTGGTTACAATGGATGTTTAAATTATACTTGAATAAAAAATTCCGCGTTTTATAATTTTAATCTATACAATGGAACACATATTTTTGTTAGCATGTTACAATATTATTTTTAAAAATAATATATGTATTTAAACTTAAAATTAAATATTCAAACATAAGTCGAACACTATATTATAGAGTAAAATTTAATTATTTAATATTTATTACTCCGTCACTTAAATTTAAGTTAAGACTTTCGTCCAACCACCAACAGACGTCCGAATCAAAGAATAACTAACATAATCTTATATCCAGACATATGTATATTGCAGGTTACCAATATATTATGTATCAATAACATTATTAAATTAATTAAAGCTGCATCTTTCGCATATATTTAAAAAAATACCTCTTCAGTATAATAACTTGGCCACTACTGTGTTTTATTAATATATTGGGTTGTCGGAAAAGTTAGGACGCATTTTTGCAAACAGATGGACCTAATTAATTTCTGAGGTACTACACTCATTTGTTTCCATCTTTTTTGTTGTTATGCGATAGTCGGTTGTTCTAGCTTCATTCTAGAAAAAAAATACAGTTTCAGAGATTTTACAGCCAGAGAAACATGGAGGACCGCAATCTGCATTTTGCGCCACATTTTATTCTATTACTGCTGTAAAGGGAAGAAGGCACATCAGGTTTGTGCAAAACTTCAAAAAGTTTACGGTGAAAGTGCTCTTAAAGAACGCCAGTGTCAGCGGTGGTTTGAAAAATTTCGTACTGGTGATTTTGACCTCAACGACACTCCTCGGTCAGGGAGGCCCATTGAAGTTGATGACGATCAAATCAAGGCATTGATCGAATGAAATAACCGTTACACTACACGGGAAATTGCCGAAATGTTAGACATTCACCACTCAAGCGTTCATGACCACCTGAGGAAGCTGGGTTATATAAGCAGGCTCGATGTGTGGGTTCCTCATGAGCTTAAAGAGGTTCATTTGACGGCGCGTGTAAGCATCTGCGACACGCTCATCAAACGGCAAAAAAACGACCCTTTTTTTGAGACGGCTAATAACTGGCGATGAAAAATGGATAGTTTACAACAATATAATGCGCAAGCGGTCTTGGTCTCAACGTGAAGTACCGCTTCAAACGAGATCGAAACCAGAGATCCACCAGAGGTAGATTATGCTCTCTGTGTGGTGGGATTTCAAAGGCATAGTGTTTTCCGAACTCTTATCAAGAAATCAAACGATCAATTCTGACGTCTACTACCGGCAATTAGAAAGTTTGAAAGAATCAATTGAACAAAAACGCCCAGAACTAGCCAACCGTAAAGGAGTTGTGTTCCAACACGATAATGCGAGACCACACACAAGTTTGGTCACCCGCCAAAAATTGTTGGAGCTTGGATGGGATGTGCTGCCACATCCACCTTATTCGTCTGACATTGCACCTGTTTCAGGCATTACAGAACTCCCTCCGTGGTGTAACTTTTAATTCTGACGAGGCGGCACATCAGCACCTTGTTCAGTTTTTTAACCGACTTCGAAACAGGAGGAGGTTACTCAATTCGATCAGTATATTTTTTTTTTCTATGTGTACCCGCCGATTACGCCTAACTGGATGGACCGATCGGAACGAAACCTTTTGCATCTGGTAGGTTCTAACTCCCCATTGGTACCATTATCAAAAAATTTTTCATTTTTTAATTACAAAGTATTGTTATTGCAAAAAAACCGACAACTTTTGAAATAAAGTTTTCTCGATTTTAGTGCGCTTTTAATATCTTATCACGGACATGATTTTGAACAATTTTGTTCATATACAAATTTCGCGGAAAGCTTTAGTTTTCGAGATATTAGCGAAAAATTAGAAAAATTGTCCTTTTAATATATTATCAGGGCCACGATTCTGAACAACTTTTTCTTTATCCGCAATTAAGGAGAAGCTTTAGTTGTCGAGTTATTAGCGAAAAACTATTGTTACTAATATATTGAATTCTACTGGTGGTGTATGAATCAACATGCAGTCGCCGATTTTCTACTGTTTCTACAAACACGTCTTGTCGGCCGATAAAAAGCGCGAAATAAAATAATTTTAAGAAAAAAAATACGCCGACTTCGAAATGCACTAAAAAGTATAAAATAATTTCTATTTCCTAATGAAGTAATTTCTATTTCATTCAATCATACAATTACGTAACAGATATGAATGAAATCTATTTACTCGTTAGGTAGTATATTAAATACATTTGAACCTTTTCGGAGACGGCGGAAATTATTTTATACTTTTTAGTGCATTTCGAAGTCGGCGTATTTTTTTCTTAAAATTATTTTATTGCTGATAAAGACAACTCCTTCTACAAACGGGGGATCATGAAGCTACCCGAAAGATGGCAAAAGGTTATACAACAAAACGGGCAGTACATCATAGAGTAATTTTTGCACTGTATTCGAATAAAACATCATAAAACACATAGAAAAAATGCGCCATGACTTTCTCGACAACCCACTTATAGAATACGTCAATATTAATATTAATAATATTTTTGGATTACTATAAGAGCGAAATGCGAATCTAATGTGCAAATACACGCAATAAACATAATAATGCATGAAAATAATTTATTCTTTTAATCTTCTGTTAATATAATTTTGCGACCAAGGTTTCGTAACCAATAAGAGATGTATCCAAGAAATCAATACCAATATTTTTATTCTGTTATTCCGATAACAGTTTAATAGCTTAAGATTGCAATCAACAGAAGAATTTTAAGACTGGTTTATAGTTTGGGTCATTTCAATATTAATAGTTATCTTGTTTGAATTTTTTATTATCAACAATATTATATTTTATCTCTCTATACACTAAATTTAAAGTAATTCGTTATAAAACCAATCCGCAAAAATGACAGCGTAATTTCGTTTTAGTGGTTGTCGAAGTAATGCTCGTCGTAATAATCCTTTAACATCCACTTTAATTTAACTTATAATAAATTTACTTACATCATACATTTCGACTAGTGTTATTCTTTCGCGTTTTGAAGGTATACATATTTTCTTGGAATTTATAATCTACAAAATTTTATAACGATAAATATTTGTGAAAAACTAAAGTTGTACTGTGAATCGTGTCCACCTTTAATATCTTCATTCGATTCAATACCAATCATATTAGTCATTCTTAAATTAACACGTTCACGCCGACGTGATCCACCGGTGGGTCACGCTTGATTGTTCCGTGGGGCGGCGTGAATAAAATAAACTTATTTTTTAAAAACCCACCTGTGATGCACGTCGCCCCACGGGACAATTAAGTGTGACCCACCAGTGGGTCACGTCGCCCCACGGAACAGTCAAGCGTGATCCACCGGTGGGTCACACTTAATTGTCCCGTGGGGCGACGTGCATCACAGGTGGGTTTTCAAAAAATAAGTTTATTTTATTTTTTGTCAACATTATAAACAAAAATTGAGTATTATAAGCATGAACATTCAATATTTTAAATTGATAACAATTATTTATTTATAAGCATGCAACTTTTTAAAACATTCTAAACATAATGCGGGCTGGCCCTTACAACTTTCACAATATGTTCTTACTTCTTTACTTTTTTTCGCGGCGCATAATCTACCTAGTATTTTCGATGATTGTTTGTAACATTCTTTACATCGTTTTCTTGTTTTTCTGGCAGCCCCTTTGAACGATTTTAGAAAATGTGTGTGTTTTCTTGACCGTTTCTTCTTTTCTATTTCACATTCTTTGATTTCTCTGTGAAAAATTCAAAAAGGAAAAGTGCTAACCGCCCCTGTAGAAGAAAAGATAATTTTATCTACCTTTACACTTGATGCAAGAAATATGCGTTCTGAAAATCAATGTCAAAACTGTTTTGATTTCGTATTTAGCGCGTTCGGAGCTTCGAAGGAGCAACAACGTCGCGCCACCCCATGAAGCGAAACGTAAATATTCGCCCCGGCGTGAACGTGTTAATAATTCTATAGAATAAGTGAATTTTATTTGTAACGACTTAGTGTATTTTTCGCAGTGAATAGCATATTTTGAATGTGAACGGTATAGTTTGAAACTTCCTATTATTATACATTCGGTAGAATTCTAATAAACATACATGTATATAAACTGATTAAAATTATCTTCGTTTTTTAAATTACTCTATTTTGATTATAAATGGTCTACATGTATTATTGGTCCGTACTTCGGATTGTAGGTATTTATTGGTTTCCTATTGTTTGTGTGACCCGTTAATCATTATAATTATAATCGTATAATCGTATAATCATTATAGTTATTCCTTGAGGTGTGAGCGGAGTAAATGGGGGTTGGAAGTGGTGACGTGTGTTCGTTGAAAAACGCATCATTGCTGTGAATGTTCGTTAAATTTTCAGTCAGTCTTATGTTATGCTTAAACAGTTAAAAACGTGTGTAATTTCCTTTGAAAATCTAATTGAATGTTTTTAAAAATTGTTCTGTTAATTAATGTCCATTCAGTTAAAAGTTTCTACAGGATCACATAACAAGTTTTCTGTAAATCACCCTTTATTTGTTACTGCGAATAATAATATGTATTATGTAATGAAATTCTAATGAATTGTATAATGATATGCTTGTTTTATCAATTGCGATTCACAATTTTATTCAAATACATGATTTAAAAAATTGAAATGGTTAGGTATCACAAACACACTTTGTTATGAAGTTTCTTGAAAATTCAACTGAATGTGAATAATAATAATACACATACCTTAATTGACTTCAAAAAGACTATTTACATCTAAACTGAGATTGTTTGAAATCATACTATTGAATATACATATAAAACATAGAAAAAACAAATTAAAGTGTCTTCAAAAACTAAACATTTATAAAAGGACATCAAAACAAATACTTCAGAAAAATTAAATCAATTTAACATCTAATTTCATTTCTCGACCATAGTTTATATTTAACGATTGTCGGAAAAAAATATTTATTTTTTGTTTATTTTATAGTATTGAAGAGTTTCATTTATTTCGTACCATTATTATAATGAAAATTGTATTTTATGCAATGAATTTTTTAACTGAAATTTATCATATTTACAGTGCTTTAACTTCTCTATTTAACTGTCACGGTACAACCACCTTAATGAACATAACATAAAAACTGACTCAAGATACAACATTTTTACGTAACTTGTACCCATACTTTAATTATATTTTAACTATTACTTAATTGCAACAGAGTCCATTTTTTCAAACCTCATTTTTCCTCACTTTGGCATGACAAGTAAACTTATACCCATAGTTCACTGCCATTCTAAAGCAGTTAAAAATTTGATTAGATGGTAATTTTTATTTTTAACGAATCTTACTAAGCATTTTCACAACATTTTTTTATATTTGTTATTCACAGTTCTAAATACATAAGACGAAAATTTCCAATAAAGTAAGTGAAAGTGAAATTTAAACGCCATCCATATGTGGCATATCACCCATATATGTACACATATTAATATAACAAAGTGTAAATAACACTGAATTTTCAAGATGTTATTATAGTACATCAACGTAATTTGCTGATTATACATATAAGTGCAGTAGCACCCATAGGGTGTCCCAGTTTTTTACCGCCAAACTTCAACATATTCTATTTGTAAAAGTAAGAAAAACTGTAATATTAAAATAAAGTTTGAAACACTTTATTAAAAGACTATAACGAAAATACAAAATGTCAAAGACTTCTTTGATGGCCGATGTCACATGTAAGAGATTTTAATTTTACCCGTATATGTATAATTTGGTTATCAATTTTTATGAATAAGAAGAATACGAGAAAGTGTATATAAACATAAGCTCTTGAATATATTATTAAAAATTATTCAAAAAATATGAACGTCGATTATTCGCATTATTAAAGAAGAAAAACATCCATTTTTATTTCGTACATTCTTCGAACAAACTGAAAGACACTGTATGAGGCATTTAAACACAAAGCTGACCGAAGTCGTTTTGTACTTTTGTTATAATTTTTTAATAAAGAGTTTAAAACTCTATATTAATATAATATCGTTTTCTGATCTTTGCTAATGAAATATGTTGGTGAAGTTCAAGTCCTACATTAACATATTTTTATTTTCGTATGTGGAATATGATGATACAGTTTAACGGTAAAAACTGGAACATGTTATAGATAAACAATTAGATTCATGAATATGTTCGAGCATGCATTCATTACTGAATTTGTAAATGTCGATGAATGATTAGAAAAATGAAAATCGTTAAATGTGAATTCAATGAATGAATTTATGGTGTAGGTAAATGATTACAATATATCAGTAAAATTTGTCAGTAAAAAATTAAGACACCCTGTATATTATGTTGCAAAAATAAATTTCATTCTTCTGATTACACAACAAAATGAGCATTATAATGTGTACAGAGTCTGAAAGGGTTAAGTAATCTCCTTTTACCCTAAATGCAGATATGCCCAGGTAACTTACACAGCTAATAAATACACTGTTAGATAGGAAACAGTTGCTCTTTTCACGTGATATGTAGGTCCAAAGCGTATCAGCGAGTACCGAGAATTCAATTACCGTTCCGAAGCTCGACGCTCCGGAATTCGCGATAACAGGGACGATACAAAAAGAGCATTCTCTCTCTAAACCCTAACTGGAGATAGGTGAGACCATAGGTAGATGTATACCTGTATTCACCTGCGTAGGGAGTCTGCCAGACTGGCGCTTGATAAGCGGTTGTCGGGCGATAAGAGAGAACGATACACGAGGGTAACGCACTTAGTTCGCGTATGTATCTACTATAGAATGTTTCATGCTGGAAATATTTCAGCGAATATCACGGGCAATAATGTCGCGTACACCAGGTGCACATTCTGTAAGTAGAATGGGAATTTACGCTGTTTACTCAATTTATCATATCTTTGAGAGGTGGGTCATTATCGTATCTCATATTTTCAGTTCTCCCCAAATATTGTAATAGGTTAATAAATTATGAATCTGTGGTAAAATTCAATCTTTCGTTCTATCTACATTCATTTACTCCTTACTACGTAATTAAACGTAAGAGCAATCTACATGAAACATCTATTATCGAATGTGTATCAAGAATTTTTGCAGGAAATTATACAAAATCTGCAACTCGATCTTTTATTATCTGTTAACCGATGTTCTACTTCAACAATGGATAGAATAAGTAAAAGTAGAAGATGTGTACGGTGCGTGCATATTTCGAATTTAATTTAGAAAATTGGAGATTTGAAAATTTAAGAATTTACGCAAATATGGAAATAGAACTAAGGGATTTGGATGTTTCGAGATTTAGAAATATGGAAACTGAAGAGTTTTAGGATTTAGTAATTTAGGAATTCAGGTATTTCACAAATTTCGAAATTTCGAAATTAGAAAATTTGAGAATTTAGATATTTAAAGGTTTCAATACTGGAAAATTTGATTTCTTCATTCAGGAAATGAAGATTTGTAAATTATGGTATTTGTAGAATTTAAAAATATACAAACGCAGAAATGCAGAAATATAGATTTTGAAATTAAGAAGTTTGAAAATTATGAAATTAATTGTCAATTAAAATCCTGTTCTACGTAGATATTCTTCCTTATACAATGAAAACAAAATGATCATATTTCCTATTCCAAATTGGTGTTCTCACAAGAAAATGAAACAGAGATGTCATTAAAATCAAATAATTACAAAATGAGTATATACTACAATTCCGTTTGTGTTTCCTGTCATTCGTAAAAAATGATAAACTAAAATTTTTAGATATTAAATAGCACTAATGCAAAATCTGCAGCAATGAAAAATTTCAGGTTATATTATAAATTTCTAAATAGCATTTCTGTAAAAAAATTGCAATGTATTACTAAATAATAAACATATTGATTAAAAACAACGTGATTTTGATCAATGATTCTTATTTGTTACTCATTGTCAGTGCACTATCGCGTTTATGTTCCAAATTGATAGGTCGCACTAAAATTTTTGTGTTACATAGTGTTACCAAATTTTGTGTTATCAAATTTTTTTATATTACAAAATCTTACTAGACCTGTCATATGATAAGTTATTATATTCAATGTAACCCTTTTAATATTTAGAATATTATTTTACAGTATTCTATAATATTTGACAAATACTTTTACACATTTTGTATTTGGAGTATTAACAAAAAGTTTCATCAGTTATTTTTTTCAAAGCTTAGGACTTAAATTAATAAATATCCAGCACTATTTTGTAATAATTTTATGTTGTCATATTCTACCAAATTTATTATACAATCTTCTATACTCCAATTTTAATATATTAAAACACAGAACGTTATAATGTTAAATACTGTACATTGAACTAATGTGATGTTGAACGTATTTGATGCATGCGGCAGTCAACACACTAAGAAATGTTAATTTATTTGTTTTATTCGTTTGGTGTAACTAACAGTTAGTCATTTTATATGAAGATCATTGACGAAATAGTATAACTCTTGGGCTCCAAATTAATATCCCTTAGTAATTATTTTGCGTTATTTTAACAGTGAACCTACCAACGCGGTCATTTAGACCATTAACAATTATTTTAAGTTTAAAAATTTGCTAAGGTGGTTTTCTTGAAAATGTCGATTTTCAAAAAGATGTGCATTAATATACGCGTTACCATTCGATTACTTATTTTTTAACTTCGCTTTTATTTTCACAGCAAGCATACATGATACGTCAGTAAGTTTTGTATTAATGTCATTAAACTTTATTAGACTTTTTTGAATATATTCATAATATATTATCATTAATTATTTATTGCAGTCGACAATCAAATAATTCGTATTTATAAGCTTAAAGTTTACACTCGCATATGATACGTGCCATTTTGCATTATTTATACGTTATCAAATCACAGCAGACTTTCCATGTTTCGAAATCAGTCATCTGATATGACAGAACCTGATACCGATCTATGTTTGCAGCAGTCTATCATTCTCTACACTGTTAAGAACAAATTCCTGTTAGCATCGGCCAGTAAATAATTTTGGTGTACCGAGGGAAAATAAGAGAAAGCAACAAACGGACAATCAAAAAGACGTGGAATGAGGCTGAAGAAAGGATGGTACCTAAAGTGGTCACGGCGAAATACTGTTATGGAGTCGAGCGGTATAGTGGTCGGTTTGTAAGCGTGGGTGTATAGATGTAGCAAGATTACGCCTTGACTCTGAGTCGCGTGGCCTTCTCCCTTCTCCTCCCTTTTTTAATCTGACAACTATCCGTTTCCTTTTCTCTCGTAACCCTTTTCATTTCTTGGTACGCACTCAGTCTCCCTCAATTTCTTCTCCTCGTTCCCTTATTCTGTCCTCGTTCTTTTCCTTTATTTTTTTCTTTCATTCTTACAGTTTCTCTCGTCCTATCTTCCCTCCACCGGTACATCTCTTTCCCTTTTCTTTCTCTTGCACCGTGTTCATTCCTACTACCGGTCTGTGTTTCGTACCTTCTCGCGACGTTGCCCACCATCTCGCGCGCATAAAATACAGTCAGGAATTTTAATAAGCCCGCCATTGTGCCGCGCGGTCCCGGTTCCCACAGATTATTTCGACCCGGCTTAAGACCACTCGTGTTTCGGGTGTAAACGGAACTTTACGGTGCAACGCAACCACCCGCAGTTTTACGTGCTCGCAGGAGTTAGTTAAATTGTCGCGGAATTTTACGACGAGTCAAATATTTCTGGTTCCTGGCTTTTCCCGTAATTATAGACGTCATTCAATTACGGTTGACTGCAACCGAATACCGATCTATAAACCTTTAATTTGTGGTCCATTTTCAAAGTGAAACCACTGTTGAAATTTAACATACGGACGGTCGGATAGTATGTTTATTTTTAAGGAATATTATACATTATCTTTACACTATTTTTTAGCAATTTCTAAAAGATTTCTGAAATAGACGTCATTCAATTGCGGTCTACAGAATTTCGACTGTAACCGAATGCCAATCTATTAATGTTTAATTTGTGGTACATTTTCGAATGGAAATTATTGCTGAAATTTAATGTATTCAGAGTCGGACATTATTTTTATTTTTAACGAATCTTATTCACTATCTTATCTCTGTATAAGTCGCGTGTCAGAGCGGTAAAGCTTAGTTAGTGTTTTGGTACAGAGCATTGTAATTGCTCTTTCTTGTCTTTCCCGTACACAGCACGGGGCGTTCCATTAATATTAATAACAATAGTTTTTCGCTAATATCACGAAAACTAGAGTTTTTCGTCAATTATGCATAAGGAAAAACTCGTTCAGAATCATGCCACTAATAACGTATTAGAAGGACATTAAAATCGTTCGAAGTTGGTTTCAAAAGTTAACAACAATTTTCGCTAATATCTCGAAAACAAATGCTTTCCGCAAAATTTGTATATGAACAAAATTGTTCAGAATCATGTCCGTGATAAGATATTAAAAGCGCACTAAAATCGAGAAAAGTTTATTTCAAAAATTGCCGGTTTTTTTGCAATAACAACACTTTGCAATTAACACGTTCCGTGCCACGTGTACCACCGGTGGTACACGGTAAACTTGATCGTCAGGCCACGTGTACCACCGGTGGTACACGCAGTCATATTTATTCAATGTGCTGAAAACATATATTTTATTACAAATATAATTCTGTAAACTATATTTCTACCTAAAAAATGAAGCATTATACAAGATGCAGTATAGAACAAAACACATAAGTTTATTTAATTGTTATATATACAATAATTAATAATTACATTTAATGGTGCATTTTGTTGAAGCAAGGGAGGCATAGAGACGTCTTTTTCGGGCAATCGCTGTAAAACGTTATTACTCTTATAGTTTTTTGTCTTGTTACTTCAGTACCGAATTTTTTTACATTTTTTTTTATAGCAAGAAATGAAAATAAAATAATAAAAGAAAAATAATAGTAATAATGAAGTAAATAATAGAAACTTGTTTTCCAACAGAAACAAATGAAAAACAAAAAATGTTATCTCCGTATATTTACCTACTCCTTCTTTTATTAAATAATTTATTTTATTTCTCTCGTTTTTTATTCAACAAATTCGAATGCAGCAGATTTTTTACTAACCGAAAAGTTTCGAATTGACTGACTTTTGCACTCGAACTGATCGCAGCGCCACGTGTACCACCGGTGGTACACGATGTGATAACTGCTCTAAACAAGAGAACTACTTATGTATTGATGATATAATGAAATATTGTGTGATAATATATCGATCTTTAGTCAAAATATCAAATGGCCTGAACGACAAGTCAGGCAAAAATGGCTTGGCACGGAACGTGTTAAAAAATGAAAAATTTTTTGATAATGGTACCGATGGGGAATCAGCACCTACCATATGCAAAATGTTTCATTCCGATCGGTCCATCCAGCTACGCGTAATCGGCGGGCACACATAGAAAAAAAAATATACTGATCGAATTGAGTAACCTCCACCTTTTTCGAAGTCGGTTAAAAACTCACAAATATTCGATCTATAACGTGCTCTGTACATAGTATGAATAATATGTTTACAAACATTATTTCAGTCAGCTCCTGGAACCTGGAAACATCAGAAGTACGGCAAGTGTCCGAATATTTTCGTGACATGAAAATAAGCATACTTATCATTTTTGTTTAATTATTTTTGTAAACACTAATCGTAAATAAATATCTTTTATATTTTTGTTAACTGTACACTGCATAGTAACATATGTAAATCCTTTTTTTTGTTCCTATTGTATACATTTCTGAAGTACGGACTATAATAGTCAAAACTACAGTGGTGTCCGAATATTTTCGTGACCGACTGTAAATACGCATCTAATATAATTACAATCTGATTTCTGGTCACTGATGTTATTAATGCAAGTAATAAAATATAACATTCACAAATTTTCGCACAATTTACAAAAGGGCCATTTTAATCGCAATAAACAATAATTTAATAAAATAACTATTTCCCTTAAATAATTTTACTCTTTACCTGAATGCTTCAACATAAATATAAAATATATTTAGGATTTATTTAGAAAAGAGTATTAGAAGACATATAATTTACTAAAAAAAGCTTAAAGAGTTTTTTGAAAAAAGAATGGCGAAAAATTATATTAAATGCAGCGTAAATTTTACACATATTATGCAGAGATAATGAAAATGTGTATAAATTGAAACTAAAAATATACAGACAACAAGAAATGAAAATTAGTGCACAGACGAATGGATACCCATTAAAATATTGCTATAACCTATAATCTCAAAAGAAGTTTTTGTAGTCTGTTATGAGATATATAATTCGTTCCCTTTTTACATATTCAAATATTTCTATGTAATAACACGTTGTAAATTAATTTATAGTATATGTATGTATATTAACACGTAAGTATATTGTTTTAAGAAAATATTATTTATATTAATTAAGTAGGATTTTCTACGGGATGCAGAAAGAGTTCGAAAGAGCGAAAGAGAGCGAAAATATTAAATAATATTATTTATAATTTATTAACATAATAATATTTTTTTCTAATACTTGCAGATTTACTTCAACCAATTTTAAACATGTAAACAACTGACAACTTAGCATTTACAAGTAACAGTTTTATTAAAACATGTGATAAGTCAATCACATTATTTAAATTCCTAAAATATTAAATTATACATTGAAGTGCTATACATAAAAGAATATAAATTCGATAAATCGAAAAATGATATAAACAACATAATATAGAATAAAAAATTTTTAATAAGTATTGATACATCCTCCACACAATTCAAATTTTACAAACAATCATAAACTTTAGAATCTTCGCTTTTATATTCAGTTAAATAAATTCTGTCGAGCAATAATTTTCATTCTTAATGTTATAATATTGAGTGCCTAACAGATAATTTCGTTCTGAACATATGAAATATTACAGATGTAAATACGCAACATCTCACACAAATGCATTTGTTAATAATAATAAGAAACACTGCATAGAATATTTCTCTAGTATTAAATTTCCCTATTATTAAAGAGTATTAGTACAAGAACTATTAAACTATTAAACTATTAACCCCAACAAGAATATAACAATAGCCGAAACGTCAATTAAAATTAGGTAGTTAACATTTATAAGATGAAACAAAATTCTCCTATTTTTTACAACAGAAATTGCAACGCTTCCTTGAAAAATATTTCAACCAATAATTTCGTTCCATTGAATCTAACATTCGATAAAAACTATAATGTGTGACTTCCATACATTTTCAGCTTTTACTTCAACTTAAATTCAATGGACCGACCATGATTTCATCACTCCAGGATGCAAAAAACGGCACGCAGAATCAATTCTTCCCTCTCATTAACAGACCCACGTTAATGTCAAGTTGGATAGGAAGGAGAAGGCAGTTATGCCGTTCCGGAAATGCCGGTATGTCGTTGTGGCGCCAGAACCGTATATCGGCACACGACGAACCGCAAATCAATTTACACGTCCCTTTCAACCACAGCATGCCTCGTCACGTCGTTTCCTCGCAAGATTGAAATCGATGACTACGAGATAGTATCATATCTGAATGCTGTCATCGCAATTGCAGACGCGGAATGAGTAAAGCGATACCGGAAGACGAATGTGGGGCAAGTCTTGTCTCCTGATTTTGTAATGCGCGACTCAGGAAAAATATAAAGGCGTATTGAAGTAAATACAGTGTGCATTTCTGTCACTGCTTTTAAATTCTAACTGATAAGAACTTCGTAAACTTTCAAAAGACAAATTCCTCTTGGATTTCAATAAGATGTCGCGTATTAATAATTCATGTTATTAATCCCTCTATGATTTTTGCCGATAGCTTAAAATTCATAATTAATAACAGCATAATATTCACTAATCCTACCGGCATATAGTGCACATGATATACAATTATATCGGTTACATGGGTTGCTATATTTATACAATTTCATGAATAAATAAATGTTTGGAGAGGACTATTACATTTAAAACATTACAAGAATAGAAAACAATACGAGTTTATAACCTCTTCAGTTTTCCTTAAGAAGGAAAAAGAAATTGTAAATTAATTTATTGTACTTAATAGTTAATTTTTATATTTATATTTTTATATTTAAATGGCTTCAGATTATAATTCCCCTAAAACAGAAATCCGTTACATCACTGCTGATAGTCCTGGCGTCAACATTGTTATTCTCGCATTGATATAGGTATCGTGATATAGGTATCGTTATTCGTGGTTAACAACAGAGCTATTCGACGTCGAGTGATAATCACCTTTTTTTGAGTGGATGTGATTTAAGAAAACGACGTTAAAGACCATGGGTGGTGGTGATTCAGAGGGATGCAGCTGGTCCTGGGGCTTCTGGAATTTCGGACGGAGGTTGTTCGCGTCCATCGATCTTTCCATTTCAGCTCTTGAATCATCAGAGACAGTAGCTATCGGCAGAACAGAACAGAAGCAGTCTTTCTCCAAATGGAACCGGTAAAAAAACGAATGAAGGGGAATACAAAGTTCGTAAGGACGAAAATGGAAGGCTCAAATGATTAACTCGCGGCGCCGTAGAGGATCGTAAAGCCCGGAGGCTCCTGATGAACCTATTCGCAAGAAGCAGTGTTCCTTCATATTCAACAATCACCGTGGTCTTTGTTTCGACCGTAACGAACAAGATGTTTCGAATGAAAGCCACTGCAGTCAACTGTATCATATTAGTGGCAGTAATTACAAATCATTGGAGAAACTGGAACTGGCCATTCAACCTTTTCAGACTGCCGGCTTGGTAAGGATGATTTCTACTCGTACCTTCGTTTCTCTTTGTATTTTTTTTTCAGTTCGAGTACAAAGCTTATGTGCTGGTTTTGTCATCACTTATTGTGATACCGATAACAGTAGAGATTTATTGGAACTGAAAGAAGAGAATAAGATATGGTGTTATTTCGATTTTTCGGATTTATCTAAATCATATACAGAGTGACCCATGCAAAAGTAATAGTTCATAGTGTTTTTATAGATAGGCAGATATTGAAGTTATTTCAAAATCAGTAGTAAATTTTGTTGGTAATTTGTAAATAATTATCTCTTACCAAATGTTATAAAAATTTTAATTTACTTGAGATTTTTAATCTATATGAATGTTAACACTTAGATAAAAGGAATTTAGCAAAAAAAGTTTACTAAATGAATTCATTTGAAGAAGTTATTTAAATGTCTTCTTATAGTAATTTTATGTGTATTGACTTATGATGTAACTTTCTTCTGAAGCCGCATATGGTGCGCCGTTGGTGCATACGAATAACTATTATATATATGTATAATACACTCGACGCGTTATTAGTTTCGAGCAGATTAAAAAAAAACAGTTTCCTTTCCCATATCAGCCAAGATTAGGCAAACCATGAAATGTATTTGACTTCCTAATTTCACGAAGTAGATGTTTTTGTACCTTGATTTATTTGATTAAAGAAATAAGCGGAATATGTGAAAAATTCGCAACTAAATTGGCTTACAGCTGTATACCTAGAATAATAAACTTACTGAATGCACATTCATCTAATAATTCAATATGAAATGCAAATATCTTCCTGCTTGTACAAGATTTCTTAATAGAACAGAAGTCCTA
The DNA here is from genome assembly GCF_050947335.1 of Megachile rotundata. Lineage (NCBI taxonomy): Eukaryota > Metazoa > Arthropoda > Insecta > Hymenoptera > Megachilidae > Megachile > Megachile rotundata. Next base: position 3,659,209 of record NC_134991.1, on the reverse strand, counting down.
AACAGGTATATTATAGAAATGCAAAACACAAGATTTGTTAAAATATCTAACTTTCGAATAATGTATGCTAAATAACGATTTCAATTCTTAAGATGACCTTCAACTTTGAATAAATATGAATCAATTGCCGTGTTTGAAAGAGATTATTCCTATGTTTTAGGCAAAATGTCAGTTCCTATTTCTTAAAAGTACCAGGTCTAAAATAATTCTTCGATAGTCGTGTTATAAATTGAAATTAAAAATAGATGGATAAAATTTACTTTCATGTGTTCCGGCTCCAAGAAAGAAATTGTGTCATGTTGCTTCGTAGACAGTATAAGCATAATACAGTATAAAATAATTAATAAACTACAGTACACTTAATATGTTGTTTCTTGTTGTTTTATATGCAAATATTAGATAAAAATTAATTTTTGTAAAAATATCGTATATGTATTTTGCCCTAATATCTATAAGTTGGAAAAATGAGATTTATTTTACAATATTTTAATCTTAACGCTTTTTAGCATAACAATGAAAATAGCGATATAAAAGCTGGTTACTTATAAAAGCTATAAATAATTGTAATAAAACATTAATCAATATTTACTAGTACTGACTTTCATATCAATATTCTTCTAATAAATAGAAAAAACGTTGTAAAAATGGCACTTATAATTCTTTTATTTCCACTTTTTAATTCATTAATTGCAACATATAAAAGAATTAATTGTAAAATTGAATAGTAATTTAAATTTTCCTGACAATAACAGCTAATTCTTTGTAATGCAGACAATAAAAAATGTTTATTAATTAAAAAAGTAATTATGTACTTATACATAATATGTCACATTGACATATACTATTAACATTAACATTCAAATTTTTACTCAATAAATCTATTAATATACATTTTAATACTTCATTGTCAAACAAATTAATTTGTTTAACAATCTAATAAAAAGTATAATTATTGTTATCTTCATAAATATTTTTGAATAAGATGTCCCTATCTATTATGTTAATCTCTATATAATAATAAAGCCAAGAAGTTGTCTAGCTGCGGCGAACGTGGTGAGATCCCCTTCCTGACTTTTGTTTACATTTTGTTTTAGTAGATTCTTGTGCTTCACCACAATAACAATAACAATATTAACAAACAACTATATAATAATACTTACACCACCACACACATTTTTATAATATTCCTCCAAATCCAATATTATTATTTAATAATTATTATCATCATCACCATCGCTCGCTACCTACCAGACCACCAAAACTACACTACTGCTGAAGCAAATAAGCACACACACTTACAACAACAAACAAGAACAGAGAGCTCGGCGGCAAATATTTTTATTTAAATTACATTGATAAATGATAAAGGCGTAATAGATGATTTTCAAAAATTTTGATAAAAATAATGTTTTTAATAATTAATATGTACTTTTTAATGCACAATCTGAAAGAGCATAAAAAATTACACCATTTATGATTGTTTTTATAGTTTTAACTTTTTGTAATTTAAAAATAAACTCTTTTTAAACCTAATCGGCCTACTAGTTATACATAAGCATCTGATAATTTCTTCTTACATTTATTTTATTTTGTTTCGTAAAACCAGTAACCTTAATGAAGGCTTGTTACAAGGGCTGAATCGCTGACCAACATTAATTAACAGCATGCACATAAGACTTGAATGAAATTGAAAATAAGACAGAAAATTCTTATTTTTTACAACTCTGTGATATTATTTTCTTCCGATAAGAATATTATCGTCTGAGACGATAATCATTCTTACACGAAATGCCGCAACATTTTCAATTAATATCATTTTAAATACTAAAAATTATATCCCAATTATAGTTTGTAGAATTATAATTAGTCTTATTCCCTTCCTCTTTATCATGTCTTATTCTTTTCCCAATATTATCATCTCAAATAATAATATTATTATCTCGGCATTAGATCTACGAACTACGATACTGATAACGTTGTCCCGGATAAGCATAGAAATGTAATGTCTATTAATATAATGAAGTTCAGATTACAGCCGTACCAAAATATATGCTCATCCATGAAGTGGTATTTCAACACGTTTACACATGTTTGAGTATCAAGATTCAAGTTTCTTGATAAAAAATTCCATTAAGAGAAAACCTTGACATTGTAAGCGGCGAAGGTTTTTATTGTCCCGCAATAATTCGTGACATTTGTTTCTCCAAGGAAAAGTGATTCGACGACGAAACCGGAAGCCTCGAACTTTACCATTGGTTTTCCCCGCATTGACACCAAAAATGGAATGTTTCTTCCTTCAGTAGAGCCTGACAAATGCGGCCTATTTGTAGCGGGTTGGGTTAAAAGGGGATTGATTTATCGGTTCGCATCTTCTCCCTGGTGATTTTTCGTATCGGCCACCGTATTTATGAGATGATACCGCATCGTATTAATGGGTCCTTCTGTACGGTACCAGCCGGTCGTATCGATACCACGATCTTGTCTCGAATCTCGGCCTATCGATACGTTCCAATCTGATCGTCCTACCTGCGATGGCCACCTTCCCACGCGACAACTCTGTATCGTCAACCCATGCGTACCTACAGTACGTCTCACAACAGCGTGTATGTTAGATTTACGAAATCTAAACAAATTGGGTTATTAGAAATTTACATTTTTTTCTGAGGTAAATGATTCAATTATCGGATATACGGACACCTAATACCAAAATACCTACTGTAAATATTTTTATAGTGTTTTGCAATTTTAATACAAACATATATAAGGAAATAATATTTCCTAGGATCCATGCTTCTATGGCAACCATAATTATTTACCAGCGTTCTCTACCAGCATTCAGCTGCAAAATCTTTCATTATGAGTAACTCACTTTTTCATATAATAGAGCGAAATATAATACTAAAATAATATACTATATAGAATAAATTACTTTGTATTATACTATTTGTAAATTGTATTACAGAACTTGTTTTTTACATATTTTAAAGTATGTAAAAGAATTAATTATCTCGTATGGGAAATTGAAAATAAAGGTCAAACATTATAATTCGACATTTTTTTATTTTAAATTTTAAAAACATCATTTTAGGAATTACAGAGAATACAAAATTTAATTGATTGTTCAATTCGGTATTAATATTATCGTATAATAAAATGTTTTATTGAAATTTAGTGAAAACCATTTTTAGCAGTCAATTTTTTTGTAAGTTACCATTCTCCTTGCCATGAGTGCTTTTCTGTATTTATGTAAGTAATAATAAGTTATTTGTGCAAATAATAGCAGATATTAATAAATTAATACTTATTATGCGAGTAATATTATAATACTAAGTTATTATTATGTTAAGATTTATAATTATAATTATTTAATTAATATAACTTACCTAAGTAAAAAATAAACAATAGTATGTAAATAAAAATTGATGATGTTATTTTAAAAACAATAATATGGAGTAGCCCAGAAATAATGGCGCAAGTGCCTAATATGGTGAGTCTGCGTACCAAATTAAACTAAAAAGAAACAAAAAATAATAGTTCCCAATATTCTTTTTCATTCATGAAAAAAATAAACTTCAACATTTTTCGAAGTACTGTCAGTTTCCCTAAAAATAAAACCCATTATGAAGAAATGTTACTTTCTCTTTTCGACTTCTTCCGAATAAAATCAAGGTTATTTTCAGCCCGATTTTTAGGATATGTATATTGAATATCGATGTAAATAAAGTTTTATTATTACTATTACTATTTAGTAATAGTAATAGTAATATAATGTATTTACATTATACTATGGATTAGTTTTTATTGTTTAGTTGATTTAATAGGAGTTAATTCAATACAGCATGATTTATTTGATGGTGAGTACTGATTTTTTATTATTTTTATGTGCTTTAATAAAAGACTGATTTGTTATTATTCTTACTCCTCTTAATAAAATAAAATATTGATTATGATGTAGATGTTCAAATGCTTTTGGTTCATTATTTTGATATTAACTTTGTTAATAGTAGTTATGTAAGTCAAGTTGTACAATAGCGTTTGTTATAATTAGCTAATAAAATTGAAAGTATTTTAATTCATATTTGTTGTTAAGAAATGTTATTAATCTAGAGTAAAAATTCCACTTCTGCGTAAATTATTTATCTATAAGAAATCGTTCGTGACCTTTCGGAAATTTTGATACCATCAATGAGAAAAAAAAAACAAAAATCGTAGTGCTGATAGCAATTTTGAGTACTTAATGTAATAAATAATTTATTAAAAATAATAGTTTGTATGACATATATTTAATTTTCCTTTTCAGAAAATTTTAAAACTGACAAAAATCTCAATAAGTGTTCATTGCAATAATGTTCTAGCAACTATATCTGCAGGAACAGTACTATAATTTTTATTTCCACTAATTTTATTTTTACTAAAGACATTTACATGTATCATTGTAACTATTTTTGCAGATAGTAACTTAAAAAGAAACTACATTTCGATTTTTTTGAGAAGAACAAGTTATTACTAAATAGAAAGAATTTAAAAAAAAAGTTACATTTATGTTCTTGTTATTCTAATGAAACGGAACAGCAGATGTAGAAAATAGAGCCAAAAAACTATAAATTGACTTTCTGTGAACTTAATATGAACCAGTTACAATATTAATCACACAGAGTATCGAAATAATAATGGGATCATTTTAAGATAATCAATGTTTATCAACATATACAGATTTTTGAATAAAATATTGATTAATGTTAGTTCTTTTGAGGTTTTAAGTAAAATCAGTATTCAAGTATAATCTTGAACATTTACCAAAAAAATTGTTAATAAATATTACTTTTAGTGTAGTGTCCCATTTATTAACCACCATATCTTATATTTACAAAAAGGAAGATTTATATTTTATTTATTATTATTTCATGTATTTTATGAAATCGAACAAATTGCCTTATAGATTCATTCATTTAATGGCCGAAATCGATGAGCTTTAAAGTACAGATGTATTTAGAAACTTATAAAATCGATAATTATATTTGTTAACAAACATTTTAGTGGAAGAACTGCCTCTGAAATAATCATATTATAATAATATTATAAAGATATTATAAAATAAAATTTTGCAAGATAAAGCCATCCTTAAATTCGCTATCTGTGTTGTTTGGATTATGTGGTGCAAAGTTTTTCACTTTCAATCTATGATAAACCCACGTGTCTTTTTTTCTTAATATATTTCTACGAAATCTATTTAAATTTTGAAACTGTAAGTTTAGCGTATTTGCCTCAGTACAAAGACTTACAATTAGTATTATACATGAAACATATTATAGTTTGTTAGGTATCGTTCGGAGTTTGTTCGTGAAAATTCCTGTTTTTGTTAACAACATAGGATATATATTCATTATGATATCAAAAACAGGATATAATAAAAAATACCTGAAAGTGAAATCGTCTTCTTATTGCACTTTATCGTTTAACTATACGTATTTCGCAATGCAGTGAATGCTGAAAGCAGCAGGAATGGTTTTTGCAAATGTAACTAAGTACGTATAAGTTGAAATAATATTTTAAAAAGATATGACTAAAGACAAATGAAGAAACAAAATGTTTCGTTAATTTTTCACAGAAATCCTTAAAGTGATTAATTTTCGGTACAAGAACCTTCAATACTATTGATAAGAGAAGTTTAATTTTGATTGGTAATCAAAAGCAAATGATATTATACTCGATAATAATTCGATAATAACGAAAAGAGATACTATACTCGATAATAACTATTTTTGAAAATAAATTTAAAATAATTTGAAGTGAATTGTATAATATTTAATAAATAAATTGAATAATAATTGGTGAAATATTTATTATTTAAAGTTGGAGTTGAATGATCTATAAAATATTTATTATTTATTATTATTACTATTTTATTATTATCAATTATTATATATAAAACATTGTTAATATAAAAAATCCTTAAAATACGACAAATACAACTCAGTAAATGTACAGATTAGATAAGTAAACTAAAATATAGAATTCCTTTGAATACATACGTAAAGTTGACAATTATAATATTTCCAAATTTTATAAACATTCAATTTTTCAAATCTTCAAATTCCTAAATTTGTAATTTTCCAAATCCTGAGTTCTCGAAAATTTCAGATTTGCCAATTCCTAAATCTTTGCATTTCCAAATTAAAAAATTGTTTAACTTTTATATTTTCAAATTCCTTAAATTCCTAAATTTTGTAATACCTGAGTCCTTTGTTTCCATATTCCTATATCACTACAGTACTACGTCGACATTGCATTAAAATTAAATATCAAAGATGTTAAATGGTTATATACCTATTTACGTAATACAGTTCGCTGAAAAATACGCAAAATGTTTTGGAATTACCCAATACGTTTGATCCATATATAGGGTGCTCCATGCAATTGAGAAAGATATGAAAAAAAGTTGAATGGTATTTTCCTATAACTCCGTAAACATAATTATTTGTATCAACTTCTAGAAATATTTTACGTAAAAGAAAATATTATATAATAATTTCAAAAATAAACATGTCATCTGGAAAGCGTAGTGATTTGGAGTTAAATTATATGATTTAAATCCAAAACAAATCTGTCGCAAATAATTGATTACAATGAATGTATTTAACTAGGTTGATCTGTATCATATACATATATCTCTTATTATTTACATATTATAATATTCTTTAAATTCATTGATATTAATATACTAATTTATGTAATAAATCGTCAATAATTAACTACTTTCATTTAAAAAAATTAATTACCTCTATTTTATTTACTTTAACTTACCTTTTATACATACGTCCACCATCAATTTCTATCTTAAAATGGATATATTTTTTTAAATCAGTTCTCATCAATATTTCAAATTTTTGCCTGATACTTCTTTCAATTTCGAGAATGCTTATAACTTTAATTTATTAGGTATACAAATGAATAATCCAATTTTTTTTGCTTCATTCAAGGTTTATTTTAAAAGTTACTAAATTGAATTGTTCAATCAAAGTAGTCGCCATTTCTTTTTATAACTTTAAGCCATCTTTCTGGTAGCTGATGAATTCCATCTCGGAAGAATGTTACGTCTTTAGACGCGATGAAGTCGTCAAGGCATTTTCGGATCTCGTCCACTGATTGGAAGTGCATATCAGATAAGGCGTGTTGCATCGACCGGAATAGGTGATAATCTGACGGAGCAGTGTCCGATGAATATGCCGGGTGCTGCAAAACATCCCATCCAAGACTCATTATGACATCTTTTGTATTGGAAGCAATGTGTGCCCTCGCGTTGTCGTGCAACAGTTTCACTGGTCGTTCTCCTTTGCCAGTATACGGTCGTTTTCTTTCCAATGCTTGACTCAAGCAGATTAATTGTCGCTGGTAGCAATCTGCAGTAACTGTTTCACCTGGTTCTAACAACTCATAGTAAAGCACGCCCTTGATATCCCACCAAATGCATTAATTTTATAACAGCTTAAAATAATTTGGATTATTCATTTGTACACCTAATATTTAAAATCCAGTTTTTCATTCATACAATACAAAAAATAACCTAATAAAATTTTATTCTTTCGCAAATAACTATTAATACATTTCTATTTTTTCAAATTTTTTTCTTAATCAATTTAATAACTTATTAATAAATTAAATAGTATTAGTGTTATCTCAAAAAATATGAGATATTACGCGAAATATTAATTTCTTATTGCACCTCAATACTATTTTACATAGAATATCCCACCAAGTTAATGCAAGTAAGAAGTAATATGCAATTTCGTTAAAAAAGAGGCTCATTGGTATTTTTAGAGTACGTCGTATTTATTTACGAAGATAAATAGACATGATCATATCATTTAATTTTTCCTTCAACAATTTTTTGGTAATGCTGACCAAATTTGAGGCATAACACGTTCCATTTGCATGACATACTCTGTATAACATTTTACACGAGAGATAAATTTCCACGGAGACATCGTGGGCACGCTGTTGTGAGACAGACTATAAGTACACGTAGAGACCTCCTGGTAGCGTGTTTTATCGCATTGCGTTATTTCACAGCGAATGACACCCGGGTATATCGTCTCCACATTAATGACGTTCTTACCGATTGTGAGATACGTCTTGTTTTCCATTCTCGCGGCTCTCCCCGTTAGACGTCCGAGAAGAGATTCGATAACGGGTTGGCTGGCTCCTCCACGAGGTGGTCATCCCGTCCTTACCAATTTCGGAACAACTCTCAATCACGAAGTTACATTGGTCGTGCAAAGGGAAAGGCCATACTTTTTCTCGGTTTTCAGGATCTGAAAACGATTACTCGAGCTAATGTTATGACTGAAGCTTATGAATATTCGGTTAACCTTTAATTACTTGCTAAATGTTCACAATTAGTAATGAATACCTGGATCCCGCCAAGTTATTCTATACATAAGTAGAAATCCAACGTAACAGTTATTTTTCAAATTTTTATGGAAATACTTATTGAATAAAAAAAAATTCTTATGTGAGCGAAAGATAATTTTTGTGGAAAAATTTTGGCTATCGATATTGGTTAGGTGATTACCGACAAAAATTTCTAGACACTGATACTAATTGCTAATAATCAAAATAAAATTTTAGTCGTCAATAATGGTTAACTAAAACCAAATTTTTGTTATCGACAAAAATTATTGATAATCGAAATAAAATTTCAGTCATGCAAATTTCGATTAATATTAACCAAAATTAAATTTCTGTGATTAATAGCTATTTGTCACTACAATTAATTCATCTCGTAATGACGGTTTAAAAAATATTTTAATAATTCATAAACGTATTACATCGAAGATCATTTTATTAAAAAGATTAACTGTTGTGCAATGACCTTGATAATTTTTGTTACAACATTTCTGATGTCTGGAAATACGAGATACTCTAGTGCCTAGACGTTAAATATTGTTCAATTATAACAAAATACAATCTTTTATAATTATAATACGTTCTAAACTTCTATAGCAAAAATAAAATACTTGAATAAAAATATCGTTAACAATAGTTATATCAAAACAGTTAAAAATAAAATTTTAAATTATCTAAATCATATTAGAATTAACTTGTATATTATACTAATTTTAAATTATAAATTGATTGATTCGTTACTTCATTATTAAAAACCAACAGATCAAATTGCCATAAGAATATTAAATACAATTGTTATAATTATTTTCACTAAATTTTAAACTCCAAATTGTTATAGTATAAATTCTATTTTACCAATACATTTATATTTTCAAATCGGATACAGTTAGCTAACCATTTCATGTTAGAAACATTAATAAATGATGTATTATTTTTATATGATATATTTTTTCAAAACTTTAAACTTTAAATAATATTAATCATAAATATTATAAATATTATTTTGGTGGATACACTTGTCAAATAGAATGTCACCATATTAACACTGTACTATCACATAGACTTTCTGTTTCAAAATTGGCCATTGATGCGATATCATCTATTATAATTTTAACCCATACGTTTCTAAATTATACTATTTTGTACGTTATGCGACAGTTTGAAATGAATCCTGTCTGCGTTAAAAGCAAATAAAATGAAAATCGTACGAGAAATCGTAACTTCATTGTACGTTTAATAACAGTATTGAACGCATTAAAGCATAAACGCGGTAGTATTGCCAGTTTTCTACCAAAATCGGTTTATATCTTTACAACACATCTATTTACAACCGCAACTGTTTTACAGATTACAAATTCAAATGAAGGTAACCTTCAAATAGTACAATACATTCGTTTCATAAATGACGAGGCGCCAGATTCACATAAAATTTAATACTTCTTTTCAAGAAATTATTTCATAAAAAACTTAAATGAGCTCAACAGTTTCATAAGTCTTATTATCTATTTTCAATTTTATCAGAAATATTTTATCGTAATTACTGTATGAAACAGTATAAAAGAAATGTCAAATAAACCTATTTATGAAGACTATTTTATTATTGTATCAGTTTATGTGACAGTTATTTCGTGTGACTCGAGTCACACGAAATGTTGTTTAAATGTTTATGCTAACAATGAATTATTTGAGATTTCACACAATTTCAATATTGTATTATTCTTCAAATGTCACCTAAAATTAATAATAAAATTACTTATTTTTATCACTGTAGGTTTTCATGTACAGAAGATGTTTATCCAAAGCAACGAACACAAAATCAGTTTCTTACTGGCACTACTATCTCACTGTTGTTGCATAGAGTTTTCACATCATACAATATCAGACATTTCACAATACTAAATTTTAGCAATACAGTTTAACAATACTAAAATTTTAGCCCTATACGTTCGTAAATAAACGAAAACGTTAGGTGACGCTTTGCAATGCTATTTTTTTATCGAGGTGAAGCAATCCAGACTATAATACATAGTTTGCGTAACTAATTACAACACGAAGCTGCGTTTCGAGTCGAAGCTAATTCAAGACGGCGCTAATTTACCGTTGTATTTGAACGTACTATTAGACACGCACGTGCTGCGTGTAATGCTCACGAGCGGATTCATCGGACTCGATGACACGCGTAAAACATTCCTCGACCACTTGAACTTAGAACTCTAAATTTTACTGGCAATGTACATAGAATATATATACATACTTACATACTGTTGCTTATGAAAGTATTCTTATAGCTTACTTAGGCATTAAACAATTGTCTACAATTATGAAGCTCTGGACGTTCATTAGTTTAGGTTATTATAAAGTATACAATTTTTTGGATAAAACAGAATGTACCCTTTCTTATTTGTGATACTTGTGAAATAAGATGTATCAAATGTACAATGAAAAAGAATGTCAATAGGTAAAATAAAATACAGTAAAATAAAATAGTAAATGAAATACATATAGAGACATAGAATAGATACCAAATATTATTATTTGTGATATATGTGAAATTAAAATGTTCATATTTAAATTAATTGATTAAAAGTTTTATATTTTGCAAATTAAATTAATTAAATTTTACTTGGTATTAATCTTTTATTTGATATTAATTTAAAAGTTTTCTAGTAATTTCAATTTTTAATTCCTATTGAAAACAATTTTTTGTAATCATGTAAGGAATAATAGCATTTTGTAAATAATTTTTTAAAATTTTCTTAAAGCCTATGAGAGTGTTTTAAGTAAATGCAGAAAATATCCATTTTTGAGTTTTTCTAATAGAATGTTAGTTGCTTTTGTAATAAACTACATACCAGGAACAAGTGAACGCCATATTCGTTCAGCGTGTAATTACGATTTGTTTTTACAATGGTTTCCTAGTGCGTTGTTTACCAAACGTTTACGATCAACCTTTATGGAAATACAGAAAAGATCATTACGTTTACAGATAAACTCAATATACGGGGTTACTGGCATCGTACCAACCATCACTGAAGATTATAGTTCATATGCTATTTGTACACAAACGAACATTCCTATAATATAATACCTTATATAACTATATTTAACACTATTTTTCTCACATAATGTTAATATTATAGTATTTCTTACATAGAATACTATGAAAAAATATAATGTAATGTTTAGAACTATTTTGAACTATGCGCTGTTGTTCGAAAATATTGCACTACGTAGATTTTTCAAAAATGGAACAATATAACTTGGCTCCATTAGGTCGTTATTTACAATTTAGAAAATCAGAAAACTAGAAAACTAGAAAACTAGAAGACTAGAAGACTAGAAGACTAGAAGACTAGAAGACTAGAAGACTGGAAGACTAGAAGACTAGAAGACTAGAAGACTAGAAGACTAGAAGACTAGAAGACTAGAAGACTAGAAGACTAGAAGACTAGAAGACTAGAAGACTAGAAGACTAGAAGACTAGAAGACTAGAAGACTAGAAGACTGGAAGACTGGAAGACTGGAAGACTGGAAGACTGGAAGACTGGAAGACTGGAAGACTAGAAAACTAAAAGACTAGAAGACTAAAAGACCAGAAAAGTAGTAAACTAGGAAACTAAAAAACTAGAAAACTAGAAAACTAGAAAACTAAAAAACTAAAAAGCTAACAACTAAAAGACTAGAAAAGTCGAAAACTGGGAAAACAGAAAACTAGAAAATTAGAAAAGTAGGAAATGAGAAAAAAAAGTTAGAAATTAGAAATTAGAATTTAAAAATTAGATCTATGTGCCTTATATTTAAATATTTCTATAAAATAATATCTAATAAAATAATTTTCAGAAAAAAAATACACCGACTTCGAAATGCACTAAAAAGTATAAAATAATTTCTATTTCCTAATGAAGTAATTTCTATTTCATTCAATCATACAATTACGTAACAGATATGAATGAAACCTATTTACTCGTTAGGTAGTATATTAAATACATTTCAACTTTTTCGGAGGCGGCGCAAAATTAAAAGATTTTCTTGAACATGTCAACCTTTGGACAGCCGAATATAGGCAAAGCTTGTATAGCTATTTTTTTTTCTATACATATAACTCGGTAGCACGCCGCGAAGTAGGTGTTAGTGCGTATAGAATGTAACTATGGTCTATCTAGCCCTTTGCGAACGGGACGGTTCGAAGTGAACCGTACCGTGGGGCCGAGCTCCTGCCGCGATAGTCATTAAAAATTGCCAGCACATATTTCTGCTTAAACGCGGTTTTCGTTCAAAGCATTCCAAGTCAAATTCTGGACATATTATATGTACATGCACAGATTTACGCGCATGCACACATGTACGCGTTTCTCGGCTTTATCAGTTGTTTTCGCGGAACGCATAGTTGTAAGTTTCTCGGCCATACCCACGCATTTACGTGGGACACATATATGCCTTTCTCGGCTCAATCAACTGTTTTCGCCAAACGCATATATGAGTTCTTCGGCCAATTTGATGATTTACGCAGAACGCATATATGCGGCGGTAGTCCGCAAAAGGCTAGATTCATAGAATATGCGACGGAAAGACTCGATCGCCGCATATACTATAACAGGGGTGGCCAAGCTCCTTGATAGTCCAAGCCATTTTTCAAAATTTGAAATGTTTCGCGAGCCGCAATTTTCGATGGCGCAGTTTTCGATGAGTCATATCATTCTTAACTTGGACGGAAATGAAATTTGTTACAACGTTGCACTTAGTCTTTCATATTTGTCGTCAGTAATTTCAAAGACATTTTGAAACACATACGGAATGATAATAATTTTTTAAAATATAGTAGCACAAAAATGAAAAGGAAATTTGGATACATTTATCGAGAGCCACAAATAATCCTTCAAAGAGCCGCATGTGGCTCGCGAGCCGCAGGTTGGCCACCCCTGTACTATAAAGATAGAGCCCATCTGCCGCAAATTTGGTAATTCCCGCGTCGTGAGCTCCGTTTATAGGTTCTTAGATCCATGGCTTCCACATGCGAACGAAGTCAATTTAATTTCATTTATATCAGAAACGTTGCAAAATGAAGATGCAGTCGTTTCATTTACGTATATTACCAGATATATCTATAATGGTACGTATTCTTTCTCAGGATTTATTAATTTCCAATACGCCATAGCACAATCAACTGGTTATTGGCAGGAACGTTTAGTGAGGTATTTTTAATTTTGCGCCGCCTCCTAAAAAGTTGAAATGTATTTAATATACTACCTAACGAGTAAATAGGTTTCATTCATATCTGTTACGTAATTATATGATTGAATGAAATAGAAATTACTTCATTAGGAAATAGAAATTATTTTATACTTTTTAGTGCATTTCGAAGTCGGTGTATTTTTTTTCTTAAAATTATTTTATTTCACGCTTTTTAGTGAAATGGGGAGAATTGTATAGAATACTGTGAGACAGTTCTTCCGGGCTTTTTTTTGTCTGCGTAAATGCCATGAGCATAATTAAGTAAAAGACAACATGGATATTCGTTTTTCAATTTTTTTTGCAACAATAATCCTTCGGAACTAAAAAATGAAAAAATTTTTGGTAATGGTACCGATAGGGAGTCATACTCTACAAGATGCGAAAGGCTTTGTTCCGATCGGACCACCCACCTAGGAAAAAACCGGCGAACATGCATAGAAAAAAAAATAAGGGACACTCTTTCAGGGACAAGTGCAAACTCATTACATCATGATTAAGGGTTCTTCATCCATTTGTTCTTTGTTAACTTTCTTTGCAAAAATTTATTGCGCATGTGTATCTCTGACGGTTTAGGACTGTGCAAGGGTCAAAGTATCCGTAAAATAATAGCAGATCCTGCGCAACAAATTTTCTAACAAATCAAATTGATGCATTTTTAGAACGATACGGAGACTGTACCAAGCAATGGGAATAATACACCATCGTCAACGTGAACTCATCTTGCTGTATAAGTCGCGTGTCAGAGCGGTAAAGCTTAGTTTAGTGTTTTGGTACAGAGCATTGTAATTGCCCTTTCTTGTCTTTCCCATGCATTGCGCGGGGCGTTCCACTAATATTAATAACAATAGTTTTTCGCTACTATCACGAAAACTAGAGCTTACCGCCAATTATGCATAAGGAAAAACTCGTTCAGAATCATGCCACTAATAACGTATTAGAAGGACATTAAAATCGTTCGAAGTTGGTTTCAAAAGTTAACAACAATTTTCGCTAACATCTTGAAAACAAAAGCTTTCCGTCAATTATGCAAGAGGAAAAAGTCGTCCAGAACTACGCCCCTAACAACATATTCGAAGGACATTAAAATCGTTCGAAGTTGATTTCAAAAGTTAATAACAATTTTTCACTAATATCTCGAAAACAAAAGCTTTCCGCAAAATTTGTATATGAACAAAATTGTTCAGAATCATGTCCGTGATAAGATATTAAAAGCGCACTAAAATCGAGAAAAGTTTATTTCAAAAGTTGCCGGTTTTTTTGCAATAACAATACTTTGCAATTAAAAAATGAAAAATTTGTTGATAATGGTACCAATGGGGAGTCAGAACCTACCCGATGCAAAAGGTTTCGTTCCGATCGGTCCAGCCAGTTCGGAGTAATCGGCGAACATACATAGAAAAAAAAAAAAAAAGAAAAAAAAAAGAAAAAAAAGAAGAAAAAAATACTGATCGAATTGAGTTACCTCCTCCTTTTTCGAAGTCGGTTAAAAATTTTGGAAAAGCTTTCTTTCAATTTCTTTTAGTTTAATTCTTAATTACAATAAATGTTAACGAACATGCAAAAATTAAATGGTTAAATATTTGTGTAATCAAGAATAAATGAAATCCTTGATCGATCTTTCGAATCTTTGAAACAACACGTAAACAATATTGAAACATTGTAGCAGATGCGTAATGAAAAAAGTATAAATAAAGTTCAATTATTAACCGACTTCGAAAAAGGAGGAGGTTACTCAATTCGATCAGTATATTTTTTTTTTTTTTTTTTTATCATATAAGATAAGGCTGAAGTTAGATTTACTCTACGACTTTTATCATAAAAGAATTTAATCGCGTGAAAGGAGGTACGTATAATTTTAGCGCAGCTATCAAAATCGTAGCAAATCATTTGTCAGCTAATAATCACAAAAATTATTTGCTGTTAGCATGTTATACTTTTTAATGTTTAAGTGTTACTGAATTTTAACGCTTAAAAGCTTTACTTTTACATTTAATAACAACTTCCAAAAATAACTCACATTTGAGAAATAATATGGAGGAATATCAAAAGTGTTCATACGAAAAGTTAAGCTTACATTAAGATGTTTTCAATACATTATTAAATAACTTCTTGAATGCTGAAAAAGAATGTTTTTTCAATACCTTGTTAAATAACTTCTTCAATGCTGAAAAAGAATGTCTTCTAGAAGTCTCATAAGCGAAAATAACAATAAACAAAAAAGAACTTTCTATCGTAAATATGTGTTTAAGAAAAATTATACATATATTTCAAATTTGCAATATAAAAAAATAGTAAAAGAAAAATTATGACTTTCAATTATAAGATATATTATTAATAACTTCATTAATTATTAAATTTGATACTTATTTATATTTAATAAATGTACGGATTTCATAGTACATTATTTCACGTAGCATATTCGCAATAATGTACTGAAAGTTGCATTAATAAAGACTTTTAATTTAACAATGTATGTAAATTAAGTATATTCAAGTACAATTGACGAATGAAGTGGTTTTTTAGCTACTCATGTAAGCCACGTGCCAAAACCTATTGTAAACAAGCGAATGAATGCAACAGACAGCCACCAATGTTAGAATACATTATCTTTCTTTACGAACATTTATTGTACGTGTGAAACATGTTGGGTGTAGTAAGAATTAGCTAGATAAATGTTATCCAGTATTGTAAATAATGATTACATTGGAATTAAGAAAATTAACCTTAGAGTATTTGATTATATCAAATCGATTTTGACACCCATAACAATAAAGTTTCATCTCAGAAAAATACTACAAATTAACGTCTTGATTTAAAATTTAAGCAGTATCCTTCAGCAATATCTTTAACAAAAAATGGCTGCCAATCAATAGATTTCTATCACTGTTTTGCATGTAAGATAGGTAAATAGAGTCTGTCAGAATGTAATGGCAAGAGTATCTCCGAATGGTACTTCTACTTTGCTAATTCAATGGCTAATGTTTGACCAAAATAATTGTCTGAATCCTTCATTAATTTCATGGACGTAAAATTGCAGTTTGAAGCAGAACATAACTACATCCAAAGTAGATAAAATCGTACAGGATTTGGGGACATAAAAGTATAATAAAATGGCACTTGCGGCATAGTAAATTAAAGTTTAAAATTTTGTGAAAATAATTACATAAATATGTTATGAATTCTTCTGGCAATTT
The DNA here is from genome assembly GCF_050947335.1 of Megachile rotundata. NCBI lineage: Eukaryota > Metazoa > Arthropoda > Insecta > Hymenoptera > Megachilidae > Megachile > Megachile rotundata. The sequence goes on along the minus strand of NC_134991.1, from coordinate 3,642,377 downwards.
AAGAATTCGTTTAGCTACTTGTTGGAATAAAAAACAAACACCCAATTAGGAAAAGAGATAGTTATAATATATATCAAACAATAAGTTAAACATTATAGTTTTTTCATATACGCGGTGCTCCAACGAATAATTATAATCTGCCAGATTTTAGTGACATAACAAATAAAAAATACACTGTTACTTTGATATATAACTAGTAAAAAATTGGATACTCGTTAATGAAAAATTTCCGACAATAAATTGTATGATACAGCTAAATGTTATAAACTTTAAAGTTATAACATTTGATTACACTTCTTATGAAGCAATTATCTCAGAAAACAGTTCTGAAATTCAATTGAAAATCAATAGTTTTGTATTTGTTACACTAGCAATAAGAAACATTTTGCATAATTTCAGAGTAATATGCCGTAAACGCCGTTTTACGGTACTTTTACGACATCAAATCTTATCGACCTTTCTGTATTTTGCAATCCATCATTTGATGTGCATTGGCCTAATATGTGCGTATTACTGTGATTGATTGGAAACACTGCCAATGGTGGTAGTTATAGAAAATTAATGGGCAAATAAATGTTCGCGCGAGAGTTCACTGGCATCAGCGTGGAACAAAGAGAGTGCTAGAGAATCCTCGTTTTCACTTCTAAATAAATTTTTAGATTGAAAAATTTAGAAATTTACGAATTTGATTAATTTTAAATATAGGAATTAAAAATTTAGATTTTGGAATTAAAAGTTTAGAAAATTTAGAAACTTAGAAATTTAGAAATCTGGAGATTCAGAAATTTAGAAATGTAGACATATCGGATTATTAAATTTACAATTATGCACATTTGGATATTTGAAAATTTAGAAATTTAATCATATATATTTAATGATTTAGTCATTTATCAAATTTACAAGTACACAAATTTGGAAACTCGGAAAGCTAGAAATCTAGAAGTTTGATTTGAAGATTCAGAAATTTAGTCATATATGTTTTTCAATTTTACAAATACGCAAATTTGAAAATTCGGAAATATATTAATCTAAAAGTTTGATGACTCGAAAATTTAAAAAAAAAAACAAATTTCAAATTTGGATATACAGCAAATGTCTATCCGTGAGTACGAGTGAACATGACTTTTCAACCATAATTGTGGAATATATAAAAATTCGAATGGCGAAAATTTTGAAATTTCTACGTTTCCATAACCCCACCTTAGCTCACTCTATTCTAATATAGAAAACAACAAAAACGAAAGGAACATGGTGCAATGGTTTTGCTGTGAATTCCAAGGAGCTAGGATGATTCAGAGAAAAACCTGAGCCTGAAGAGTAATCGATTTTTGATTCAAGGTGGAAAGCAATAGGTTAGCCATAAGAGGCTGCACGTAATTATACCATAGAGTCCAGTTTCTCGAAAGTGGCCTCCGTTTAGGAGGTTCCGTTTCGCGCTCCCGACGAAAGGAAAGGAGTGAAACTCCTGATGGAACGATGTGGGAGGTCTCTCCCACACCCACGTGTGACCACCGAAACCAGCGCTTTGTTTCGGATTAAAAGAATCGCCCAAATCCATATTGCGTTACGTCTCCAAGGCACGTATAATCACTGTGTAACGTGAAACCAAATTAGCATGGATTCTGATCCATTTACTGTCGCACGGCTATCGTCCTTTGCACTTACACTTTCACTGTGACAATACACGTGTTTATCTGAAATATTTATTATCCTTCTCTGTTTCACGAATTGTATTTGTCGCACTATTGCTTGTAGTTCTGCTAATATATTCTGTTATGCTTATTTTTTCGCACCTAAGGTATTTCCATATCCATGGTACTCTAGTGTAATAAATAAAGAATAAACTATTTTATTTACCATCAGTTTGTTTGTGAATAATTTTACTAACTATGGAAATCTGTATGTATTTGTTCATCGAGTTTATAATTTTTGTAATATATGAGTAACACAATATATCAAGCAAAACGAGAGGATAACATGTTTGTAGAGTTCTGATTGAAATAAGGTGTAATTTCCACAATTTTAATTTTGAATTAGGTGTTTAATGAAATCAGTTACTTTATAACATAAACTATATGTAATAACATTACTTGCATCATAATATGTATAATAATAACAATTTTTAGAAAACTGTTCAATTATTTGTATCAGAAATAAATTTTCTGTCACTGTGACCATATAGCTGCACACACTGTTTAAATAAAAATAATCCTGCAATTTTTTATAGTGTCATGGTTAGTAATAAGGGACAATGTATAATATATTGTATTGTAGATAATAGATAGTATGACGAATATTTCTTATTGTTAGACTTGTTACAATAAAATTACCACGGTCACTTAAAAAGTGAGAAAATTATAAGAATAGCAATGAATCGTAATAAATCTTTCATTGTATAGTACAATAAATGGAATTTTATTGAAATCAAAGATTATTGTAAAGTTTTCCTATAAGATTATTTTAAAGTGAAGTGTAAAGTGAAGGGTAACTTCGTAAATGGAGCAAGTGCGTATACAGGCCATCTTTATTACAATATGAGCGAAATTTCTCCATTTAGTAAGTTTGTTTCTTTGTTTTGTTTCACTATATCTCCTTTTATATTTCAGCTAAAACTACTTGTTTGCATTATAGAGTACTTGCATAATGCAGTAAAAAGCATTTTATAGCAGATTTGTTAATAATTCTACTCTTGCCCCATTACACCTAAAATAAAATTTCAAAGTATTTTAACTTCAAGTTACGCTCTTACCCCATTTTCGAGGAAGGCGCAGAGTAGCTGACGTTTTAAACAATTTTCTATCAAAATCAAAATATACAAGGAAAATTAAAGTCCTAGTTAATATTAATTAAATAGTAGTAATTGTGCAAAGCGTTCGATATCGACAGCATTAAGTATTTACGTAGCAGACTGAAAATACTTACGTTTAAATACCAACTTTACAAAAACCAGTCTGCACTTACCCCACTTTACCTTACCCATAAATATGAGGAATTATAAACATAAAAGTATTACAAGTAGAATTATTAATGAGGTAATAAAATCAAATTAGAGAAATCGATGTAGGTAGACAATCTATTAAAAGAATAAAATACACATATAATAGATATTGTCCCACAAAAGATATGAAATATTTATTGAGACATATAATGTTGTGAAAAAGTCTTCGAAACATCTTTTATTTCACAAGAAGTATAAAAATAAATCTTATTTCGATTTATAATCAATTTATTTATAGGTAATTCTACTGATTATCAAGAACTATTCGTACTTTCTTATCATGATTATATTTTTTTCGCAAAATATATAAATGAAATAACAGATCAAACAAAACTGTTTCTTTGAATTATGTAAAAACTGCGGTTTATCTTCAATAAATTCATTTTTAAGATGTTATCTATTCGTAAATCATAGACCCCTTTAATGTTAATATATCTGCAATCAATCGTAATATTTTGCCTTTTATTACAAAAAAAATCAGCAACGAATATTAATGACTTAAATTTAATTATAACAAAATTTAAAGGTTTTCAATAAACTTCCTCTTGTTCTGCTATTGTTTTCATTATTTTTTACATGTTTGTTGTTGTAGCATACTTAGCCGGAGATTGCGTAATTTATGGCTCGATCGTGTTTACGTAATCGGGTTTTATTAATATCGTAGGGCGATAAGTGACAAACATACCTTGTAATACATTTCCACGTTTTAAAGTAAATATTTTAAAAATATGATGCTTCAGCAATTTTTAATTATAGAATATTTTAGTGCACGCATTTGGTAAAATTTGTATATACATATATATCATTTATTTTATTGTAACAATAAATTAAAATAATATTTTCTGCGATCTAATTATGCTTCATTTTTGTATGATCTTTGCCTATATTTTCCATTACAAGTTGCGATTACAGATTTCGAAAATAAAACTAATTGATTCTCAAAAACCTTTGTAACTGATTTTCATTAACAAGGAACATCACCCAACTGATACACGCCGATTTTGATGAAATTTTTATATGTTATAGAACTCGAAAAAATATTTGACACTTATTTTTTTTTATCGGCAAACATCCACTCTGAAGTGGTGAGAATAACCCTTAAAGTTGGGGTTGAAAAAACTATTTTCGCAAATATCTCGGGAACTATTAGGCCTAGACAAAAAATTAAAAATGCAAATTTTTCTGTTTTTAAAGGCCAATAATATGGCCTAAGTGGAGTTTTGAAAAATTTATTTATTTAAAAAATATGTTAAAAATTAACATTATTTTGCAAATTTTTTTAATAAAACGTTGTACCATTTTGATCAAATTTCACATACATAAACTATGGGTCCGAAGAAAAAATACGGATAAATTGGAATTTTTAATTTCGCTTGCGGAAAAAATATTACTGTTGAAGTTTCGAACAAAGAAATTCTTTTTTTAAATGAATTAGAATAAAAAATATAATATAATACAATTGCCAGAATACTATGTATAGATGTCAGTCGTGAACCGAACGGAAGGTATAAAATGTACGTATAACTTCAACGACAGTAATATTTTTTCCGCAAGCGAAATTAAAATTTATCCAATTTATCCGTATTTTTTCTTTGGACCCATAGTTTATGTATGTGAAATTTGATCAAAATGGTACAACGTTTTATTAAAAAAATTTGCAAAATAATGTTAATTTTTAACATATTTTTTAAATAAATAAATTTTTTAAAACTCCACTTAGGCCATATTATTGGCCTTTAAAAACAGAAAAATTTGCATTTTTAATTTTTTGTCTAGGCCTAATAGTTCCCGAGATATTTGCGAAAATAGTTTTTTCAACCCCAACTTTAAGGGTTATTCTCACCACTTCAGAGTGGATGTTTGCCGATAAAAAAAAATAAGTGTCAAATATTTTTTCGAGTTCTATAACATATAAAAATTTCATCAAAATCGGCGTGTATCAGTTGGGTGATGTCCCTTGTAAGTGCAATACAATATTCGTATTACTATTCTTTTTTGTTCAATATATTAACAGTTCTCCAATTCTGTTGAAAAACGGAAATAACTTGTTCTAATAAAAAAACGTTTTCAAACGAAAACAGCCGCTGGTAGTGCACGAAACTTGCTGAATACACAGCTATATGAGAGATAATTTAACAGAGTGTAGAATGAAAACAAGCATAAAATCGAAACTTTGCAGCGGTATCGATATCAATGTTGACATGGGATAGCGAATATACAGAATGATTTCAGGAATTGGGACAAGCTATAACTTCTTTTCGAGTAAACATCGTATGTACCAGTAAAATCTATCAAATCGGAAAATTGACTAGGCAGTATATCAGTTGTTTTTCTTAAAAGCGAAACAGATTTTTCCATCGGTTGAAGTATTAACCTATCATGGCTGATAGGAAATATATCTACAAGATGTTCTAGGCATCTGAATAATATTTTTAAAATTATTGCAGATACAAAGAGCACGAGAGAAAAAAGCCATATGATGTAATGTATTCGGTCTTTTCATATTAAATTTATTCTTACTTATTTTGCCATTTGTAAAGATACAAAAAACATTCTTCAAGAACAAGCTGGTACATTTCCCTCCTACAAATCGACTGTTAGGATAAAGATCATTTCACGCAGTTTTATTGCAACTCTTGTTTTGTAAACGAAACTGCATGTTTCCTTTATTAAATAAATTCTTTAGAATATTAGTTATTACATTATATTAACTTTTTAATTATTTATTACATATTAAGTTATTAAATTATATCTTCAAAGTTAAGACGTTATCCATAGTGAACAGGTTAAATAGATCAAGTCAGATGAGATTCTCCGTACATTCTGTGCTATTTCACTTAAGTCTATATCTAAAGGAATAATAAAAATACGACTTTCGTCAGTTCGTAGCAATTGTCAGCTCGTTTTTTTATCTATATGATTTATTTTACAGGTACTTTTCAAGACATGATGAAAAAAAGTATTTGCGCCCTTAAGTATTTTTATTCAAACAATATCTTTAAAAATTTTTCCGATTCTGCTAACATTTTATTGCACACTACAATGATCTTTAGTTTCATCGTGATTCATTAGACATAGAAATTTATAACACAGTCATCAATAATCGTATTTCTAAATCATTTACATTTTGGAATTTAATATCCGTAAATTCGAGAATATGACCATACAAAAGTTGCAAAAAGAATAATTATTATCCGTTTAAACAATTATTCCAAATTTTGTCAATGTAATTTACTTTTCTTAAACGGCAACATTTTTCAACAAATGTCATATGTATCTTCAAAATAAATTTAAATATTAAATATTTAGCTTTAAATAAGCAATTAAATAATATACATAATTCTCGTTTAAAATAATGAAGTATTATAATATGAAATATGAAATAGCAAATCATGTAAGATGATATGAAATAAATCTAATTGCAGACCAAAAATATAATGTAAGATAATTCTACATGCAGCATCAATAAAAAATGTACAGTGAATATACATATGTATAATTTTATTCTAAAAAAAATTGAAAAAATGTGATGAAGTGTTTTTAATAGAATTTGTTCATTCTAATGAGATGACATACAATGTAATCTCCCGTTTAAGTTATTAGACATGTTATGAAAAAACGTATACGAAGAAACTGTCGTTTTTTAAAAATAACGTATTATATTATTTTCGTGTTAACTTGAGTATTTCTTTAATTACACATGTCGTATTATTAAAAGTGTATATTTTAATGTATACAGGGTGTTACCTGTAACGCTACTCACGATTTTTCTCCCACTTGCAGCCACCTTACGAAAAAAAGTTTACAATAAAATTTGCAGGGTATGAAGTGCACAATAGATATTAGTAAAGCAAATTTTGAAAACAGTTTGTTCTCTTGGCAAAGTCAAGGTCACCTTGGGTTTTTTAAATAGGAACATACATTTTTTTTTATTCATAGCTTTGGAGGAAATCGAGACGAATTCAAAACATATATTACATAATATTTTTATTAACATATTACTCGATTTACAGAAGTGGAAATGTGAAGTAAAAGACTGGAATATTACGTGATGGAAGGCGGCATACATTTTGAACATGTAATTAAATAAAGTGTATTTTTCTTATATTCTAATCGCGTGTTTACATTCAGTAATCTCTTTGGAACCAAATAATGGTTACCCTACCAAAGTCAAAAGCTAAGTACTTCACATTTTTCCACTTCTGTAAATCGAGTAATATGTTAATAAAAATATCATGTAATATATGTTTTGAATTCGTATCAATGTCCTCTAAAGCTATGAGTAAAAAAAAAATGTATGTTCCTATTTAAAAAGCCTAAGGTGACCTTGACTTTGCCAAGAGAACAAACTGTTTTCAAAATTTGCTTTACTAATATCTATTGTGCACTTCATACCCTGCAAATATTGTTGGAAAATTTTTTACGTAAATTGGCTGCAAGTGGGAGAAAAATCGTGAGTAGCGTTACAGGTAACACCCTGCATAATAAGACAATTCGTATTGCCTACGAATATCATTCGAAGAAGAACGAAGCTGTAAACACATTGATTATCTAATGTAGTCACTAGCAACCAATGGTGCTTGCAGCCTTAAAATCAATAATTACAGCGATTCGTTCAATTATTTAACAACGAACACATATTCTAAATTATAAATAATATTACTGTATTATACATTTAGTCAATATTCTTTACAATATGATTACTTAGTACTTGCTTCGGCAGTACATATACTAAATATGATTACTTGCACACATACTTATTAACAATTTTAACTAAATCTGTTACCTTATATACTAAAGCATCAACAATATCGTGCAGGATGCGTACCTTTTAGAAAACGTAAGAATTATATGTATTAATTTATAAATTTCATTAATTGTTAAGTCAACAGAAAAATTATCGAAGTCATTACATATGCCGTAAACAAATTACAAATGCTTTAAAAAAATTTTGAATGTAATTTTTTCGCAAAATAATGTTGCGTAAGAACTTTAGGTCTATACGTGAGAGTTCTTTCACTCTGGACTTTTAATTTATTTTTTTCTCATCTTCCCTTCACCAGTTGTACTATCGGTTATGAGACATTCTGTACAACTAAGAATTCATTATACTTTGATGGCTAAAGTTCAGTAAAATTTAAAAAATTTTCCTTAGTTAATTAAGCCAAATGAACAATTAACATAATTAAATTTTGGTGTACATTTCATTAAGAACGTTTACATTAATAACGCGAGAAGTTAATTCGTTAATTGACGTAGATAATTTTAAGAATGTCGGTTCGCCACGCCGTTACCGGTACGTGTTTCTGTCATTACCAAACATAGGATGTCTTCGATCTAATGGTACAGAAAGGAGAAAACTACGTAAAAGAGTAAGTCGAAAATATACCATGGCATTTTCTCATACAAGCCTTCATTTTCGAATAAATCGGTGTTACAGATTCACTGATTACGCATACATTTTTCACACAATTCCACCTACGCCTACACATAACACGCATCAGATGTGAGATATATAGCAGATTCATTACATTAGATAATAAGGAATAAACAAAGAAGTAAAATTATTTTTTTAATTAACACAGATTTCTAGAAATCGCTTTCATTTCTTGCCAATATAAGCGTGTAAAAATATTTATGCTTAAGGAATGTTCAAAATTTATTTATTTGAAGGTAAACAAAGTCCTATAAGTTAAGTGTCATCCTATATTTTCAACTTATTTCTTCACACAAATTCATTTGATTTCCTATTGTATCATCAGATAAGAAACACGTTGTACGTAAGACCACTTCAAGAAGTAATTTAGTACTTGAACACAATAAAAATATTCATAATTAGGTGTTGTAATTCACATTGATTAGTGTTGTATTAAATACAAGTGTTTCAACTTATCGCCATTATTATCAATTAGTTATACTAAAAGCTATAATCACCTTTCGTGTATGATTGATAATAAATATGATAAAAGGAAAATTCTCGTTAAAAGTAGTCGTTTCCAGACTATTCATATTTATTAAAAATGGTTATTATAAATAGCGATATTCATAATAGGCATTCATATATATCTTATTTGATTTTATTTTATTTTGTGAAATAAATATTTGATAAAATTTAATACCTAATTACTGTGTATATTTATGTAAAGGCACGTTTACACAAATAGTAGGGCTTGAACAGGATTCAATGTTATTATTAAATGATTTTAAAGATATGTTTCTTATTTTGCATACATTACAACTTTAGTTATTTATTTTATACGTCGTATGAATATTAATTTTGTGCTGTAATGACTCAAAGAACACTACCAAAATACATGGAAATGTTACGAAAGTGTTACAACAAAATGGAGAGTGAAATTGCGGTGATGGTGCCATTCCATTTACCGCGTGTCAATTTTACTGAAAAATTTTAGGATAAATTGAGAAGAAGCGTTCTAAAATAGTATTCCACGTTGAAGAAAAGATATGTGGCCATAAAACACGCAGAATCTATTTCAGCCATCGCATCGTTGCTAACTAAAGAGCGTACATTAAACTTACACTTATTAGAAAAAAAAGTATCGTATGCTTAAACACAACAATTCATTTCTAATGTTTTTCTAATAATGTCTTTACTGAATCAATACTATTTATTTACTATACATATTAGTTCTATGGAACATTACACATAATTAGAATAAATATTAGAATATCGTATTAAAAAATACAATTCATAAAACGTTTCAAAATTTTTTGATTAGTACCTGACCAAATACAAATATTTTATGAACTATTAATTTTTTAATACTGTAACCTCTTAAAGTTGTACGCATAATAATTGAACAAATTGAACTGACAATTAGTTATAATTCGAATTTTTTATGCTGTTTTCATCTAAACAAAACATCTATCTTGATAAAATATCTGCTTGTAATAGTATTGTGTTACGTTCTTTTAAATAAAACAATCTTACTTGTAACACTCGAAGGATATAATTATAATATAATTTGAAGGTAATAACACATATTCAATAAATTGGGACAGCTTGTATAAATATACATCTAATAAAATAATAATTCAAAATGGCAGAAAATCTTCCTCGTATTGACATTAAAATAGATGTTAAAATTTGAATAAATTACACTTATGAGTATACAATATGTATGTATTTATTTCATTCTCAAAAATAGTATAATATTTCTGCCCAACTAAAGTTATACTATTTTTATTTGAATTGAAAATTGCTTACGGTCTGTATTAAATTTGTAAAAATATTGCTTGAGAATAAACAGTTCTGTCTCATGTATGATAGTATTTAATACAAACATACATTGTTACGCTCCTGTCCCGATAATTTACATGCTTTGTGATTCTGTCCAGTAATATTATTCGTCCGAAAAAGGAGACGATAATTTATACTGGAAATTTGCGGATCGCAATTTGTCTGATCGATCGCGGCGTAAACATTTTCCACACCAGCTCTTTGTACAATGTTGCGAGAGAATAATGTTCTTATTAACGAGTCTATTACACGGTTAATTTGTCGTAATTGCCAAGGAAGCGGATTGCGTTCGTTGCGCGAACAGCGGCCCGATTTGACGTCTCGACATGATTTACACGCTGGAGATAAAGAGTCTTCGATTAAAGCGCGCCTCTCATCCCGAGGGCGTATTCAAGCGTTTATAATGTAATTACGTTTCGTCTCTGTCCTGACCTTTCCCCGCGGCCTTCTGTGATCAACATTTTCTCCTACTGTGTCATTCGGAATGGGTAGCTTTATTGCTTTATTGTGATTTGCTACAATCTGCTTCTTGTTACAAACGACTCTAGACGATTAAACGAAGTATCACAATGTTGACGTGCAAGGTATTAATCTACTTCAATCAATTATTCTCATTTAAGGACATGGACCTAAATCTTATTTATTATAGGGGCGAAAAGGGATCGATGAATAGAGAACATATATAATTACAAATGTGTTGTTTCTTAATATATTGTCAATGTACGACCACATTTAAGCATAACGTTTATGACAGTGCAACATTACAATTTGCTATTTTATTAATAATCATTTGCAATAATGAATTAGATTAAAATAATAATTGCTTATGCATCCATATTCATTTGATAGGACTAAGGTAGTTATTCTGATTTTTACTTTCAACTTCGATATGTGAAATACATTTCATTGTTGACAAAATATTAGATTTAGATAATTGTACACTTCAAAACTGATTGTCCACAGGAAATATTTATGACATCCTTATTAAGAGATAATGTTTAAATTCAATTATTATAAATATTTCTTAAACATTACAAATTATTATTTCTGGGCATATTAAGTAATCTGTGCATATCTTTATTCAGGGAAAATATTTATTATCAATAACTGAAAGTAGTTTTTGTTTATGAACTGCTTACAATTGAATTGACAATAATATAAGAATCCTTACATAAATAATGAAATGTAAACTTGGTTATTAAAGAAAAATTGGGTAGATAATATTGAGTTTTATTAGATAACAGATGAAAAAATTAAATAACTATTAGGTCGAGTCATAAGTAACTTCCGATGCAGCTAAATAGATTTTATTGTGTGTATGGTGAGATTATGAAGGTATAAGTCATCACGAGTTGTTGAAGTCAAATTTAACGACTACTGCGGATAAATACATTCAGCAATTGCAAAGAGTGCAAGAGAAACTCCTAGAAAAGCGCCCTGCACTCGTCAATCGCAGAAATGTCATTCTTTTACACGACGACGCGCGACCGCATACAGCAAGGGTGACTCAAGAAAAAATTTTTGAGCTTGGATGGTCTGTTTTACCACATCCACCTTACTCCTCAGATCTTGCCCCGACAGACTACCACCTTTTCTGTTCCTTACAAAACTTTTTAAATGGAAAAACCTTCAATTCTGAAAAGCAAGTCAGGCAGGCTGTTGAAAGCTTCTTCCAGTCCAAACCAACCACATTTTACAAGGAAGGAATTGATAAACTACCAGGAACATGGGAGAAGGTTATAGAAAATAGTGGTGAATATATAATAAAATAATATAATTTTGTTGTTTAATGAGAACGAAATAAATGTCTGATAAAAAAACGGAAGTTACTTATGACTCGACCTAATATATAACGTAAAAAAAATTGATAATTAATCGTTAAAGGTTGTAAAATAGATACGAATCTATGAATAAAATTTTGAAAGCAAATATGAGTTCTGTTCAATAAATTGCTTGATAGAAGGGGACATTTATATAATTTTTAGATAATGTGTCACTTAAATTTTCATAAAAATTGAATATATATTTATAAATTTTGTTACGACAGTAATTAAAGAATTAAAAAAAAAATTCTATATTTCTTTAAAAAATTGCAATATTTCATAAGTAATGTTTATATATTGATATTAGATAGATGTTCTTTTACGCGATTTTTGTTCGTTTATTAATCTTTGCACCAATCGCGTTCCTTAATCCTTTTACGGAAGTAAGGATGTTTCAAGAGTCGAAAATGCCTTTCCTTTTTTTTATAAATGAAATAATGCTTGAAATGAAAAACTGGAACTCGATTGATAAATGGAACTGCTCTGATCGCTAGACGAAATGCAAGTGATCGTCACTTTGAAAACCTTTTCACTCTGAATGTGTCTGTTCGCTATAGATTGCAATAGTAATATGCACAATTGTCTGAACTGAACTTGTTCTCTTATTAGTTTCTTGTAAACTGATTCATTTCTCTGTCCTGTCCAATCTGATTAGCGATTGAGCTTCCGGAAGTTGGTCTAGCATGAATGTCATCAAAGGTAACCAATCAAGTGGTTGTTTGACCTTTGAAAAGATATGACATTAGTTTTGATCAGCCGTAGACACTTCCATTGTATGCCCGCCATAAATCCTGCTGCTGTGGTGCACGTGGTAACTAGTATATGGTTCAAGCCCGATACATAGGGAACCCACGTCCTTGAAGTATGCTTAATGAGAAGACCTCTTGATAGGTCTCGTCTCTGACTTCACAGAAAGCACCACAGGAGGTTTGGTGAAGACACGGGACAGAGATTCAGAGATGGTGCAAGTCAGCTCAGAATTGCGAGTATCAATTTCTACATACGACGAACAAGACAACAATTACAGAGATTAAATAAATAACAAACATGAGTGGACTGTATTTCATGTTAAAACTATATATTTATAGCTCCACGGAACAGATAGATATTAATCAAAGTTTAATGGATTGGAAATATAAAACATTAATATAGCAGTAAGAATGTACGACAAAAAGGTTACGAATAATTTATGAATTCATGATTTTATAATAATACTTACTATTTATTTAAAATTTGACTACATTGTAATTCCGTTACATATTCTATTCAAACACTGTATTATTACAAAAAATATCGAATAATACTGCTTTATCGCTGGAGCATTTAAGTTTCAGTGTCTTCAAAACTCATATCATTTGCCGGTAAAGAAAATTATACAGTCGTACAAGCAATGTATTAACTACACTTGATAACACATATATGAGATCATAAATATGTATACATTTTTTAATTATTTATGAAGTATTGTGACAGCTGTAACATACAAAGTGTGTACACTCTAGTTTTGATTTTCTGAGGAAAATAGCAACTCAGGAAAACAGGTAACCATCACCTAAAAGAACATTCACTTCGTCCAATTCATTACAAGCATTTTTGAAATCGATAAATGACCAAATTTTTGTAAGAACATGCTTGCTTTTAAAAACAAGTTGTTCTAATGCACACATGATGTTTCAAATACATGATTTTAAAAATCACATCAGAATGTAACTTAAAATTTTTTATAATTAATTTTATATTTACAACAAAAGTACCTGAAAGGTTTAATATGAAAAAAGCAACTTATTATAGTGTAATTAGTTAAAAAATCTGAAAGTATCTTGGAAGACTTACTCTTAGGCCGCGTTTATATTACGCCAGTAAGCCGTGCCTGAGAATCGTGCAGTTAGGTAGTCGAATTTTTGCGTTTTTTACTTTGCCTGAATCTTCACATTTGCGTTAGAAAAGGACGGGTAAAATGACGTCGCGACGTATGTCCTGGTGGAAGGAAGGCAAGAAAAAACAGAAACCATTTTTCTTTTCCAACAATAGACCTGGTACATGCAAAGTCAAAAACGCAAAAATTCGACTACTTACTTGTTCGGGCCTGTGACACGACATACTGGCATAATATAAACGCGCCTTACTTTAAAATTCATATTTTCGCATGCGCTGTCCGAAATCAGTATATCTAATGCTATCTACCGATGAATTATAGAATTAACTGAATTAAAAATAGACGTAGAATTTAGAATGAATAGAAATTAGAAAATGATATTCTTATGTATTGCGGATGCTTGAAAATTGCTCAATGGACACCAAAACGATTAACAATATAGATTTATAATGGGTTTGACGTTTTATACTTTAAAATTAAATAAAATTGCACTTATGGACTTGTAGCTATCTTGTAGATAATATCAATTCCTGTTTTCCCTCAGTAGATAAAGTCAAAATGAAATTAATTTTATAATTTCGTATTAAAAATTCCTTCATTGTTGAATATGATATTCTTTTTGAAACCAGTTAGTTAATAACGATCCATCATTCTGAAAGCATCCAAAATATTTAGTATCTAACAAATAAATTAATTTGTAAGTAGAATTTAAGATTTCATATTTATACTTTAATAAAGGTAATTTGACTAATTCAAAATATAAAAGGAGCATAAATTTTGTAAATAAATTGTTAATTGAAATTTACGTCATATACTGAAAAATTTTTAAACAGCTACATGTAGGAAATGAGAAATAATAGAGCCAAGGCATTGATTGCAGATTCAATGACTAAACTTTGAATATAGTTTAAAGTTATTTAATGTTGCATTCCCAAATATACTGCAATATTGAAGAAAATCAATATTTATGAAACAGTAATGAAAGCTATAACTTGTGCCATCTGACAGTGAATAGTGGAGATAACAAAATAGGATATGGCCATACTTCGGAAAATCACCATGTTCCGATTCTGGCCAAATTTTGCAAACATGCTCCTTTTTTCAAAAGGAAACATCTGTAAAAACGGTTTTTGGCGACTCGAATGAAAATTTTGTACTGTTCCCATATTATTCCCAATATTACCGACGAAACATAATACAGAGGGCAAGCTGTTCTGAACAAATAATCCACATCTTCAGACCCGCGGAACACACATTTCAAACAGCATTTCTATATTGACAATATATACGTTAATGGTACTCAATATTGACGCCTCCACCAAATACTACACCGGACATAATCAGACAGTGTTCCTGCAGTTCCTAATAAATTAAGCAAGTATCTGAAATAAAAGATCCTTCATTTGCAGCTTTCTGGACTGTCACACTGACACACACGACTGACTCACTGACCGTTTTCCGAAATTTCGCCATATTTTTAAAACTATTTTCCACAGGTAGATAATATCAAACTCTGTTTTATCATACTTATATCTACTGGTAAAATCAATTTTTAGTTTTAGGAAATTAATTATGTGACTTTATAACTTTAATTCTTTTGTTGTAAATTACGATACTTTTCCTGTAAATAGTTAGTTAGAAAAATATCACTATTACGAAAACATGTAAAAATACTTTTAAGCTCATTAACACTTTAACGACCGCTCACACAACACATGTGTGATAGCCGGAACAACCGTTCACGACCGCTCACACAACATGTGTGTGATGCTACCGCCGAAGGTTGTTGTCCAGTGCCACACTTTCTGTGTGATAATTTATGAAAGTAAACAAGTGTGGATATTGCTATTGGCTTCGTATTTCATCGCCACGTCTTTGATTTTAGGTAATTATTGCCTATTTTTAATTTTACATTTTACACTACAGTGGTGTACCATGTAAATTATGGAGCAAATGTCGGCGCTCTACGAAATATTAAATTTGTTGTTAAATTGTTGTCGTTTTTTGTTTTATGTTAACTTTTTCGTGAATTTAATAAAGTTCTTTTAAATTAATTCTTCAAAAATACTGCCGGCCCCTGGCGACGTTTGACTGTGTAAACGTGCGGTCGTTAAAGTGTTAATCAATTAACTAATTAATTTGTAATTGGAATTTAGAATTTTACGTTTAAGTGTTAAAATAATTGATCTGCTTAACTTAAATTATTACAACAAAAAGTGCTATAAGCAAAAATTCTTAATCAAAATGCCCGCCAAAATCCTAAAAATGCTTAGTCATCTAATGGAACTATGAACTAATAGAAACAAATTTAAAATACATTATCATCTGAAACACAGACCGTTTTAATATATTAGACAATAGAATGCTTTAATAGCGCTATAAAATGGTTTTAGTGTTTCTCATGTATTTACTACATATATTTTTTTTTTTATATACTTCGTGTAGTTCTTTTATATCAAAGGTGTATAGAGCGAAATATTTTTCATTTTCCTTTTTAACGATTTTAGCGTCTTATGATAGTACACTTCCAGTCCTACTGATGATGCGAAATATTTTATTCGTCTCTGAAATCGTTAATTTTCAAGGAAACCGCAGTGTTTTACTAATACCGTCATTCACTGCTCTTAATGCTTTCAAAAAAATTCAATTAATATTGATTGATATATGTCAAATTGTTGCGAGAAGCAATATACATATAGTAGCTAAAATTGTATTGGAAATTTAGTTTTGTTAGTTTCGACCTTCCACTGCTGAATTTTTATGTTTACGTATATAGTCCTTCAAATCTACTACAAAGACGTTTTCCTGACTTTGTTGTGCCCGTAGAACAATTTGCAAACATCAACAAATTGTTAAATTTTATTCTATAAAAGAAAGGGAATTCTGTCGGTATATCAGTTCAACGTTTGACCGCCAGATGATACTAGCAGTACTGTTTTCAAACATGCTCGTGCCATGATACGATAATAAATAAAATTCACATACAAATGAAGCTTGCACATTGCTTGTAACATTTAAATTAATTACTTTACAATATGTTATTGTATTTATATCTTTCTGCGCATTAAATCGTTGAGGGATTTTCGTAATGAAAACAAAATATAATTACAAACCTTAGCTTACATTTTGATATACATAGTTCCTAAAATTACATTACTGAAACATAAAGTGCGTTACAAAACAACTTTTTGTTAAAAGTTAGCATATAATTGCGGAAATTTTATTATTTATTGTTTACAAAAATACCTTTTATAAATTAGGTACTGTTCATGTCATTGCCTTAAATATTGCGGATGGTGGTTAAATATGTTCTCGCTGCCATTTTTTTCCAAAGAAGTAAAATTTAAATTTTAATGTATAAGGTATACTATAAATGTATAATATATAGTTTATAACATACAATATATGATGTAAATATATAATGAATAATATTATACAGGGTGTATAAAAAAGGTCGGAACCCTTGAATTTTTCGAAAAATATAAGTTTTATCAAAAAATGGTTCAGACAAAAGTTGTAGGGTTTAAAAAGTTCTATTTACTGGCAATATAATTTTGACCTTGAAGGGTCACTGGAAGGTCACGTTAAGGTCACTTCAATTTTTTTAAAATGGAACACCCTATATATTTTTGCATACTCTTGTAGCTTACCTCGAGAGCTTTTTAAAACACTATGATAAAGTATTTTTTAATTAAAAACTTTTTGAGTTATTAAGGTTTGAAAGTTCCAATAATTTTGACAAATTACAAAATATCTTACAAAATATTCATTTTTCAATAATCTTACCCTAATACTTTTATGCACAGAATAATGAGATAAATTGACTGGCGTAAAGAAAATACACAATTGCTTAAAAAAAAATAAGTAAATAAATTTTCAAACAATTTTTTTTAAACAATTGTGTATTTCTTTACGCTAGTCAATTTATCTCATTATTCTGTGCATAGAAGTATTAGGGTAAGATTATTGAAAAATGAATATTTTGTAAGATATTTTGTAATTTGTCAAAATTATTGGAACTTTCAAACCTTAATAACTCAAAAAGTTTTTAATTAAAAAATACTTTATCATAGTGTTTTAAAAAGCTCTCGAGGTAAGCTACAAGAATATGCAAAAATATATAGGGTGTTCCATTTTAAAAAAATTGAAGTGACCTTAACGTGACTTTCCAGTGACCCTTCAAGGTCAAAATTATATTGCCAGTAAATAGAACTTTTTAAACCCTACAACTTTTGTCTGAACCATTTTTTGATAAAACTTATATTTTTCGAAATATTCAAGGGTTCCGACCTTTTTTATACACCCTGTATGTGTAGTACAGTATTCATTCCGTAAATGTTAAAAAGATCTCTACCGTAAATGTTAAAATTCTATCCCCACTACTGGGGGGATCCCCCTTGAAATCAGTCAAGAATGAAACAAAATCAATCGCCGAAACGACGAGGATCGAATATCGGTGAGACGCATCCTAATGCAAGCAAAGGAAAAGATTGTAACTTTCTTACTTCTTACTATTTTTTCATGAAACTTTTACTGTTCTTTTTGTCTAGATTTCCTGATTAAAATGACACCAAACATGATATAATTACGTTAACAATTGCGTGTGTAACGAGTGATTAACGTTTTTAACATAAAAGAGGATGGCGAATGGAAAAGAAAGAGAGGCAGAAGGTTGAAGCGTTCGGCAAACATGAAAGACTCGTGCGTGTTCTGTCTTTTAAATTTAAAAATCAAAATTCTTTATTTTTGGTTCTTCGCGAATGAAACTTTGATTATCGTATTCGTCTCGTTTTTCTGATTAAAATGGTACCAAACACGGTATAATTAAAATCACAATTACTTGCATAGCAAGTCTTTAGAAGGAATTCGCACCTCTACCGTAAATGTTACATCCCAAACTTTTATGGCTTGTTACAGAAGTAATTACGATCGTAATCATATCATGTTTGGTGTCATTTTAATCAGAAAAACGAGACAAATACGATGGTAAAAGTTCCATTGACGAAAAACCAAAAATAAAGAATTTTAATTTTTAAATTTAAAAGACAGAACACGCACGAGTCTTTCATGTTTGCCGAACGCTCAAAATTCTATCCCTCCTTGTCTTTTGAATCGCTGAATCTTTCTACGTTCAGCACACTACAAAAAATGTAGGACCTCTACCGTAAATGTTACAATCAAGACCGGCAAGAGTAACATTTATGGAGTGAATACTGTATACAGTAATGTACAATGTATAGCGCATAATGTGTGATGTATAATGTGTAATGTATAATATGTAATGCATAATAAATAATGTATAATACATAATGTATAATACACAATATATTATACAATATAATATATATGTAATGTAAAATGTGGACAATGTATATTATATCATTTATACGACAAAAGTACAATTTTTTACAATTTTCGCCAAGTAAAACATTGTACTATCTTTTAATATTATAATACTTAAGAGGAGTGTTAGATATTATTTGTGTGTACAATATATACGGAATTCAGGAAAAAAAAATGTTTTTGCCAGGTGTGGGGTTCGAACCCACGCTCCCAACCGGGAACCAGAGCTTAAATCTGGCGCCTTAGACCGCTCGGCCAACCTGGCTTGTTGGTGACAGATTTCTTGTAATGTTATATCCAGTACAGTTCAACAATGACGAAATACCTTTATTATTTATATATTTAAATATCAAACGTAATAAAGTATATATATTACGTAAAAAATTTTCCTTTCCTACATTTGTACAATTCTGTACATTTATAAACTTTTTTATGTTGTGTAATTAATCTCTTTAAAATATCGTGGTTGACTACTATTTCATTAATAATTAAGTATTATTTATTTTCCATAATATTAATCAAATAATAATATTCATAAATAATAACTATATTTTAAATGTATAGAAATTTTGTTGCATATAAAGGTTATTTAAGTTAGTGACCGTATGTTATACACTGCGGTGCAGAACTATAGCACCACTTACAATTTTAGAAGATTCTAACTTTGGAATAACAATACATAAAAATCATCTATATGAAATTGAAGGGTATAGTGAACGATGAACTTTAGTAAAAATTTGTTGATATTATTTTACTACATATATATGAAAATATAACATGAAAATTAATTTTTTCATCGTTGCATAACTATAGCACCATGTGAATAAATGTCAAATATATACACGATTTTAATATCTTGTAGGGCCTCCTTGTTTTGTTATAAGTTGGAAAATTCTATCTGACATGCTTTCGATGTGTTTTTGAAGAATTCGTTAGCTAATTTCATTACATGCTTTTAGTATTGCGTTTTTTGTTTCTAAAATATTTTCATACTGTCGATTTTCGACATAAACTTTTCGAACAATAATGGCTCAAATATTTTCCATCGGGTTTTGGTCTGGTGGTCATGCTGGCCATTTAATAACATTAATTTTGTTTCTTTCCAGCCATGATACTGTTTTCCGATTGGTATGTACAACAGCGTTGTCCTATAAAAGTCTTATAAAAGGTAACAAATTGTCTGATAAAATTGTGGTGTACTCATCACTACCCTTTTTTTTCGATGGAAAAGCCAATTACAACATGCCGTCAATGCAAAAGGCACCGCAAACCATAACACTTCGTCCGCCAAAATTTCTCTTTGAAAAGTATTGTTGCTCTTTTCGGAGATCTCGCCAATATGAATTATAGCCATCCAGACCATCAAGATTAAACTTTTTTTCATCCGAAAATATAACCTTATTATCAATGATAAAAGTTTAAGCAAATTGGTGTAAAAAGATTTTGACATCTAAGGTTAACTCACGCTTTTCCAGTCGCGATACATGTTCGCTCGAGCGTATTCAAGCCTCGCAACATTATGCCGTGGTAGAAGTTTTGGTGCAGATTTTAATTTCTGCCTCACCATGTTAGGATTACTTTTCAAAACTCGACGTACTGTCCACCGAGAAATATTTAAGTTGAGTTCCTTCTTAATTTGGTTACGGCTGTTTTGGCTGTTACTGGCTGCTTTTACAATTGCTCGTTCGGTGCGGGGACTGAATTTTTTCTTTGAACCATCCTTTTTATTATTACCATAATTAACAGAATTATTTAAGAAAATCAAAATGACTTTATGTAAGCACCCTAGCCTATGGGCAATTTCCTGTACACTAATTGTATCTTCCTTAAACGTAAAAATTTTACCCTTCTCCTCTTCGGTCAAATATTTACCACGTGGCATTGTTCAACAAAGAGTATTGTCAAATTTTAATTTGTACTTTAATAAAAAATGTAATTATTTAGCTTCAGTGAGTTTGTAATTGAACTGGATGGAGAAAAGTTAATTTAATAATATTGGTGTTATAGTTACGCAACAAGCCAAAATCACATTTTTGATTATATCGTTTCTAATAGAAGAACAACTGCAATGATACTTAATATAAAATTTATTGCGACCCATACCATTTCATCTCCTGCAATTGATTTTTTGCATTTTAACTCTGAATTACAGAACAACTAAAAAAGTAGATGGTGCTATAGTTATGCACCACAGTGTAGGTGGGTGAATAATTGCTTTTTTTGATACAGTCATTTATTTTAACATATTTGTAAAAAATAATTATTATATTTATACAAAATATGAAAATTGTTATCGCTGTTAAGACAACTAACATTCTTCAATTATATGTTAATTTTGTAGTAAATACGAAATTATGAAATAAAGGATGTTGTAACTGTAATTATTTAAAATATGATATTTTGTTTTTCAATTAAAAATATCTTCCAAGTTTCACTTAGAATTGTCTTTAAATGTATTTCGTTATAACTATTACTTTATGTAAAAGTAGTTGTTGAAAACGTAAAGAAAATAACAGAAACTAACAAACAGAATTGGGATTAATTTTTTATTTATTAACGAAAACAAAAGTATACAATTCGTAATACAGTGACGACGACGATAGTTAACAAAAATAATTGACGACATATAATATATAATAAATATAGTAAATATATAATATATATTATATATAATAAACGATCACAATACGTATTTTCAATAATATACCAATTAATAATAATACAATAATGAATAAATATTAAATAATCTGCAATAACTATGAAATAATAATTATGAAATAATCAATAATTTGTGAAAATAAGGAACGCAATACTTCATCAACAATAATAGTGAAAATTGGAAAAAGAAAATTAAATTTGTATCGCTTTGTATATGTCGAGTTCGAGGCGCGTGAGGACGGAACGACCGAACCGAGCGGCGGCTATCGAAAGAGTGATAACGGGTCTTAATCCATCGCGGCTCGGACCCCGCCGAGTCACGTGGACCTTCCCCCACTACGGACAATACCGATTCGAAAACGATTCGAAAACGATTCGAAAACCTAGTGGCTTTGCTCTTGGGTTAGCCTGAACATCTTGAAAAATTACCGAAGTAATTTCCGTCCGTCGACCCTCACAACAAGAGATGCCTAGTATCTCCCTAACGGAGTTTCATGAGGCCTCAGAGGGACGTTGTGAACGCCCCCCCAGCCGCGGTTTGACGGCCCCAGGTTCGCATAAAGCGCCCCCGTGCACGCAAAGAGATCACCTACCAGTCCATCAATTAACAATAAATTATAAACAATTAACAATTTAACAATTTAAATGCCTCTCGTTTCGACTCGTTATTCCTTCGTATCCTTCACAAACGTCCCCATAACTCAAATTATTATATTTAATACCAAAATCGCAATAAAATTAATCAATATCGGTAATTATAATATAAACTAAATGAAATATTCAAGCGTTCCTGCATTCAACAGTAGACATTAAATTTAGACATTTTTGTTTATCGATAATAGATATTTCGTCATTTTTAAGTAAAAAGTTTAATAATTATGACCAAATAATTTTTCTACTCAAAGAGCCAACAGAATTGTTAACGACGTAGAGATAAATTATAATACTTAATTATAATTATTATTCTAAAATCATTTTGAACACTTCCATAATAATGACAATGTTCTCTAACAATTGACAATACTGCTGCCATGGTGTTGAAAAAATAAACATAGAAAATATACAGTGAGGAATGCATGGATCACTAATTTTCATCTTTACCCAAATTATAAATGTAAATATATTAATGGATGTAGTTTGCTGTACGTAATTTTTTATACAACTTCAAAAGCATTAATGTAATGAAATAAAATATGTTAAAAATACTTCAAATTAATATATGTATATTATTAAATATATAATAATATAATTTAACATTGTTTTTGTATTGACCTAACAACTGAAAACACACGATTCATTTGAACGCATTATAATACAAAGGAAAACATCTAATTTAATAATTAAGTTATTATAATCGAAGAAAACATATTGAATAACAGAACATCTATCTATCTTTAGAAAAGAGCTATATTAAACATCACTTTTGTAGCTATTTGAAACTCTGAGTATTGCGTAAATTGCGTTACACATGTTGCGTAAACTCGCTATCGGATATACATCCAATAGTCAGATTCATTGATTATGACTATCAGTGACAGTATCTCCTGTTACATTTTATTTTTTTAGCTGAAAACGGAATGTCCATTTTGTAATTTTCTTTTATAGATTTCTCAAAAAGATCGATTCTTTCGTGTAGTACAAGTAAATTCTGCCTCTGACCCTTAATTTTGTAAATTCAACTAAGGAGTATCTCAAAAAGTGGTGGGTGACGAGTATTTTACTTGCTTTAAATAATGTTTTAATACATTTAAATATTTATTACAAAAATACATGTTTTTGTACATATGTATACAGGGTGTTCAGAAATTTACTAGCCAACGTTTTTTTCGTAAACGACTGGTACGAGAAAAAAATGAAAGAGGAAAAAGTGGTAGTGTTTTTTATAATCAACATAAAGAAGTATATATTTTTTTTGTGTTTATGCTATTTTTTGAGATTTGAAGGTAACCTTCAGTTTTTTAAATGAAATGGTATATATTTTTTTATATCATACGAAAGGGCGTATCGAAATGAATTCAATGATGTGTAACGTCCCGTGGAACCTTTTCTTTTTGTACATTACCCACCAACTGGAATGATTCATTTATCGACAGTACATCAGGTATCTATTACCATATCTATCAAATTCGACAGTCGGTAATCAGTATATATTATATATATTCATTTATAATAATTATCTTATGATTTTGATTTAGAGTAGGTAATATTTCCCGTAAAAGTAATTGAATATTAAGTTAGAATGCTTAAACCAAGATTATGTATTATTTTATTTTAATTCTAATAAATAGTTTTGTATGAGAAATTTCCGTTATGCTATGATGTGCCTACGTGCCGCGATGCACGCCCCGAAATCCTTGAGATCAGCGCTAATCCTAGAAAAAGATACAGATACTATTTCTATTTACGGCATTATTGGACATTAAATTAATTAATTAACTAAATCAATTTATATACTTAAAATCAACCAGTACTAAACTATTCATGGCCGGAACCAAAATTATTTCCTTCAATTAAAAAGCTGTAAATCGGAATAGATTCGGTTCACGTGGAATTCGTACGCAATTGATTAGAAAAGGACAGAAAATGTATTTTTCGCTAAAACACCATTTTACTATTATTTTAATACCGAATTGTTAGCCAGAAATTAAAAATCGACATTTAAAACATAATTAAACCATCCGATTTTATAACTAATGTATAATAACGAATTTATATGAAAATTTAGATATTCTGACGTCACAGAAATTTCAGGAATTCGGCGAACCTGCGAGTATAAAAGGGCGAGCGAAACCCGTCTACAAGCAGAACAGTTTTCGAAGTCGAGCTATTCACAAGTCTCTTTGATAAGAATAACTAGGAACAGTTTTCGCTGTCAAGAGCCGCAACGAATCTTGATACTTGATTGGTCAAACTGGTATACGCCATTTGGATACTTGGTCGTGGGTCGTTTTAGTAGCAGGCTAACGCAGGGCTCCCCATTCAAACGTTCTCGTATCTGAAACTCCTTTGGGAGAGAGCTATACTTAGCGCCAAGAAAGGCTAAGATATCAAAACGATAGCTCTCAGCTACTCATATTTGATTTTTCGTCGGATTGCTAACGCGCCTTCAGATTCTCGGAGCTCGCTCTGGGCTCCGCATTTGAGCGGCTTGGTCTCTGAAGCCCGTGTTTTTTGGGTAGCAGTTCAGCAATCACGACTTTATGTTAGAATCAATTGATTTGCTACCCTGTCAGACTTATATTGTTCACCTAATTCTGGTATCGTTGGGTCGTTTTAGTAGCTGGCTAACGCAGAGCTCCCTAATTAAGCGACCTGGTTTCGGCTGTCAGTATTCGTTTTGGCTAAAAGGGTCATGGACCATTAGTTGTCGAGTCAAATCATAAGAATAATTGTTCCGAAGAAATAATTCATTAGATACAAATAAATTTTGGTAGTTTGGGTTAATAAAAGAATACTGTTCTCACTCCAGCATAATCTTTGTAGTCGACTACACCACGTTAGATTTTGCGGAAGCGTATTTAGGTACACTCAGAGAATCACATTTAGGTCGGATTCCTCGCAGCGGTAGACTATATAGCGCTAATATTAATTTATATGTATAAATCAATCGTACAAGTCCAGTTAAATTTCGTCATTGCGATAGCCTCAAATACAAGAATCAAATATAAATGTATAAAGAATACCAAATTTAGTTACCTTTATAAAAGTAAAGTTAGCTTTATCAGAGATCAGATTTAGATACGATCCAATATAAAGTATTAATCAGCGAGTTTCATTTCGTTAAATTCACGATTATCTATTACATTTTGTTTAAATTCTCAAATTCTATTATTTCTATTATTATTATTATTATTCCAAAAGCTATTTAATTCTTTACTCTGATTAATCATTTATAATCTATATTATTTCTTTATTTTGTTGTTATTGTTGTTTGTTAGTTTCATTTCTTATCGTTTATTGAATAAATCTAATTGTTGAAAGATATTGACCTGTGGATTTCACTCGTTAACCGCACACCACACGAATCCCGCAATCTTAATTTGCGAAAACGAGTCGTTCAGTGGGTAAAAGCCGCTCTTTACCTTCCTAGCGCTTGTAACTATCTGAACCTAGGTTCCAGGGACGTTACAGATGTACCATATCATGACCTTGAGACTCATTCAGAGTCAAAAACAAACGAAATATTTCAAGTATTTCGTATTACTGTACTTACCGATAATTTTTACTGATATGTTTACATTTCGTGTTCAATGTGATTTTCATTAGCTAGAAAGCATATTTGGTGGTTTTATATTATGATTAAGTCATGATAATGGTGTTACGATAATGGAAACCACATTGAACACGAAATGTAAACGTATCAGTAAGAAATACCGGTAAGTACAGTAATACGAAATATTTGAAATATTTCGTTTGTTCTTGACTCTGAATGGGTTTCAAGGTCATGACATGATACATCGTTGAATTCGTTTCAATACGCCCTTTCATGTGATATAAAAAAATATATACCATTCCATTAAAAAAACTGAAGGTTACCTTCATATCTCAAAAAATAGTATAAACACGAAAAAAATATATACTTCTTTATGTTGATTATAAAAAAACACTACCACTTTTTCCTCTTTCATTTTTTTTTCGTACTAGTCGTTTACGAGAAATCTCTGAACACCCTGTATGTCATTGAAGCTAAACAGAGATATTTCCTAGGAACAAAATTTTGATAATTTTTACAATTCATGCATAAGAAATTTTTAACTTGAAAATTTGACTATTTTTTCAAGATATAATATATGAGAAATGAAGGGTGATATACAGAAACAATTTGTGTCTTCGTAATCAGCGTATGAAAATTTATAAAAACCATTTATCGAGTATTGCAAATCAGAATAAACATTGTACAGTGTTATCTAATTACCGTTTGCGTTGTGTGCGTAATGAAAAGGAGGTAAAACAGATATTTAAAGAGTTGTCTGCAGACCGTCGTAGGAGTTGAATTAGCGAAGGTCACTCAATAGAGCTGAATAAGGATTACCGGTAATCAGCAGATGGTAATATTCTTTTGTATCGATAAAAACACAATGGATTCGAAGGGTAACGTTGCCAGGGTACACAAACAGAATTCAAATGGAGCCGAATTCGCCGAAAGAGCAGATCTTATCGCGGTGAACTGTCAAGGGTGCATCACTGGATTGCTCCTATCCCTGCCGAGCTCGGCGGTTCATCCCCTTTGACGGCCGACTCAAATTCTACCCCGATATCGCTGTGACGCAAAAGAGCATACGCAGTGGCGTGTCAATATACTTTCACTATTCGAAATGAGCACAACAAAACTTAGATACATATATTAACATTTTTCATACACGAAAAGTAATTCACCGCTTCAAAAAATTTCTGTTCATGCAGAGCAGAGTTCTCAAATCACAGAGTTTTAAATAGGAATAATCTTTGTTAGATAATTTTTAAATATTGACTTTCCAATCATTTTTTTTTATCGATAAATTCATTTAAATATTTCATATTCAGGATAAATAATTCGTATTGAATTCATTACTTCGGTGCAAGTGGCGGATTTCAAGATATAGAAAATCTAGTATAATTTGATGATATAAAAGTATTATAAAATATCAAAATAGGAATCATAATTTTGGGCTTCTGTTATGTCGAAATATACTATTATGTCAATTATGTAATTGGGGAAATATACTATTATGTCGAATAAATGCCATTTTGAAATCCACTATTTAATATACAACAATCTAATACAAACGTATTTATTATTTACGATATTTTCGTATATGTATGATGAAATCGGTACAGACTCACCAAGAATTAGAAGAATCTATCATGGCCGAAATCATATAATATAATTCTTTATGCCATGATGCATTTGTAATTACTGAAAGCCGTTAGATTGGAAACATTTTTGTGGAATATCATTATTGCCGCGATTATGTTACCTAACTTATTCAAACTGTTCGTTACGTAATAAAATTGACATATAACTTTAACTGTATAAGTGTTTTGTTATAACCTATACAAATTGAATAAAATTAACAGCTATGTATAACGCAAATATAATTGTCTCTCATTTATTCTTAAAAGTAACATTGACTGATAGTGGAATATCGCCCGACATGATATCGTGCGGTGGGTCAGCGAGCGCACACGCGTATTGTATATGTATAATAAAAACTATAGGAGGCAATTTCATATCAATAAATTTAGAATAAAATTGTCTTCACTTTTTGTCATTATGTAAATTTGAATAAATTGTAAAATAAGCTTATGAAATATTTGTTTGTTATAAATATATTGCATTTTGCCCAATTTGTTAACATCGCGTTGTTATACGCAAAAAACCGTACAACCTAAGCGTACAACAAGACTAACTAAGAAGGTCAAAATTTCAAGAGATCGTTTCACCCCATAAACCGTCGTCTCAGCCGATAAAAAATACGTTCCTTATTTTTGGGTTCCTTCAGTGTCTTCCCTTGTTAGTCCATTTAGAAAAAGCTAAAATTAAGTTCACAAAGAAAAGTCATTTTATTACAATATATTTTTCGATGACTTCATAGTTTTTCTAGTAAAAATCGAAAGACTTTTTTTAAGAAAGGAATCGAACGATTGCCTTTACGCCGGCAACAAACGTTAGAAAATAATGGAAATTATTTTGTTGATTAGTATTTAAAATTTTTTTAATAAATAAATGTTTTTCGCCAGCAAACGAAATTTTGATTACTTCTCGGTCCCCCTTACTATTTAAGCATAGAACCTGAAAGAACCTAAAATAACAAGTTATTCGGTTTGAAGAGAAAATTAAAAAAAAAATAGTGAGAATAATACTTACAAAATTTAAGAAAGAACATATTGTGAAATATGAAAAGTGTATAGCAAGTGTTGTTAACGATAAAACGCTGTACGACGTTAGAACTAGTAATAGGGGTAATCAAATAACACACAAAATATATGCTTGCAAATAATTTAATTTGAAAATATACACATCGAAATATGAAGATTAAATATTTCAAAACCAAATTGATTGTTATATACAATACTCAACTTACTACAATAATATATACAATAATATAACATTTACTAATAAAAAAACGTTATCGATGTATCTACGTTGAGGAATCGTTAAAAAATTTCAT
The DNA here is from genome assembly GCF_050947335.1 of Megachile rotundata. NCBI lineage: Eukaryota > Metazoa > Arthropoda > Insecta > Hymenoptera > Megachilidae > Megachile > Megachile rotundata. The sequence goes on along the minus strand of NC_134991.1, from coordinate 3,613,267 downwards.
CGTTTTACAAACTTTCCATAAAACTGTGCTCTTTGCTTTTTTTCCAGATTCCAATTAGATCGAGCACGATACGCCTCGTATGGAATTTTATGGGATCGCACGTGCCAAAAAACTAAGCTAACGGTTCGTGGTGAATTGGTGGGCAACAGGGTCCATGTTGTTTGTATATACCAGAGGGTAGAAACAACTGAGCGAAAAAGCCTATTAGTACCTACACTCAAATATAAAATGTACAACGTAGAAACGCTACAATATCATTTCTACAGCAATTTATTTGTTACTTTTTTTATCGATAAAATGCAATTTCAGTTACACAAATAATAAGTATTATTAATATTTTATTATGGTAGGTAACTTCTAATGCTACTTTCGATGTAATTTCAAAATTTAAATTAGAAAAGTAAGTTTCAAAGCACCCAACTGGATCAAAAATCACTGGATGATTTCTTTTGTCTATAAATTTTGTCATTACCATCCAGAATCTTAAATTTTAGCATAATTAATGATTTGAAAACAGTTTCATTTCAGAAATTGTAGAATGACACAATAATGAAGCTCAAATTATATTCTATATCAAATAAATTTTTATTAAAATAAATAAATATTAGATAAAAAATTATAGTGTTTATTTGAAAATCGAAAAAAAGAACAAGAAAGATGAAAATAGAAGCGTGAAAATAGGAGGTGACACGATTTATAAAATCTTTTGATATGGATCGTGTACGCAGGTAATTCTTATCAAACATTTATTATACTAATTTTCTCAAAGCTATTTAAGAAAAAATTACAGTTATATACTGTTAACACACTTTTACGCTTATACACTGTTATTGAAATAGTTTTCATTTATAAAACTGAAAGGATTAATCTTATTGATAGTATACATATATTTCAAAATATTTCCAACTATGTTCACCAATAGGGCACTAAAATAATTTATTCTGTAACAATGGTTACTAATCTGCAGTAAAAAAAGTAAATGTAACATAAAGTTTCATCGAAGAAATGATTCATAGTCGTGTTAATTAATAATCATTGATTGCGTCGGTAGCTTGTGGTAAAACAATAGCAAAATGACAAGTAGTTGATGAAAGAACATGCTTTTGCAAGGGCTGGCAAGGAAAGCAATACATATTACGAGAGAAACGATTTTATATTGTGCACGCGTTGTAACGTTTGCAATGAGACACGTGCCAGCCATGCTTTGTGCCACGTGCCGACCAATCTAAATCTAATAACACAAACAGCCTTACAATAACGTGGGTCGTATGTGCTACCGTTTGGCGGCCAGAGGCAATAGGACACCATGTGAACTAATCGCTCCGAAGTGGTCCTCGAGATCCTGTTTCGCTATTTGTTGATCCTGACGTATTCTCTCGTGGGAGAAGCCATACTCGAACAGAAGGTGTTCACAACGCTACGTTGAACTTGACATAATCGTTTTTATCGAAATTTTGTTTAAATAATAACAATATTTGTTGGACTTTTTGAGAGGTTTACTAAAACATACCACTCTGTTACTTAGGTAGCATATTGGTATATTTTTGCCACGCTTTTATATAATAATTTATTATTTAAAAAGAAGTTTAATCAGATATTAATTAATTTTACTTATCATCACTAGAGTTTATATCTTTAATTTTATAATTACTGAATTATATAAAATCGAAAAAAACCGAGAACAGAAAATTATTCACTTCACATCTTATATACCAACATAGTATATTATACCAACACCATTGTAATTAGTAGTGCATAATTTAAGTGCGATATTTCAGATTATTCTTTAGCATATATTTAACAGTATTCAAACAAACGAAGTCTGGCACCAGAAAGTTCTTGGAGTTACGTTCGATTGAAAAGAAGATTTAATTCGTAACATAATATTACCTATATTGTTGTTCTGTAATTTGGACACATCAATGTTTCATTAAAAAATAACAAGAATTCAATATGCTGGATTTCGTTAAAAAATGAACTGTTTTAACATTAAACTTACCGACGTATAATACACACTTATATGTGTTAAAGTTGTTTTCCCAGTGTATTTTTGATATTTAGTTTATCTTCTTTACAAATAAGCACTTTTATATAAATTTATTTTAACAGAAATAATGTCGCACGTGGTACATTGTTCTATACATACATTTGATCTAATCAGCTTACCCTACATAACATTAGACGGCGCTCTATGACATAGGTTTTGATCGAGAACTTGCGATGTCGCTACTTCACAACAATATGGAAATAAAAACTAAAAAAGAAAGATAAATGAACAAACGGAAAAATATAAAGTAATAAAACATGTAGTTCTTTATCTTTACAAAAATCGTCATAGACTTTAAGGAAAGCTTCTTAAATTTTGCAATTTGAAAATAAACTTGTAAACCGCTCACTTTAGCTGGTGCGGTAGTTACTAGCACTAAAGTGAAATTATTAATTTATAAATAGGACTCTAATAATTTGATTATTGATTTCTAGTCACTTGGGTTAATCGATTAATTACATTAGTACATGCCAATCTAGTAATTATAGCAAAAATATGATAATTTAATATCAACATCATAAAAAATTTTATTTCAGATCATATAAATAAATTAGAACTTTAGCATGCACGTAGAATTACTTACCATTAATTTTAAATAAAGTCCTCCAAAATTCAGCAACGAACAACAGCAAGGATAGGGTACACAAGAAACTAAAGACAATCGATTTTTAATTCTCAAAAATGTAAGTTTAATTTATTTTAATATACACCGACGAGTGTTTGTACGCGCGTATGCGTGCTCGTGTGTCTCCGCATGCATACAAGAACGATCGCGCCATGTAAAAGATGACAATATGTGATCGAACAAAGGTCATAATCAATATTATAATTAAGATCACAAGATCACAGAGCGTGTGGCTCCGGGACAAAGAGGGTATCTTCCGTAATGGAAGTACTTGTTCACCAAGTCGATATGCAAAAAAGGAACTCTTTACAATAATAATTTCTTTTAACGACACTCGTTCCGAAAGAAACAATACAATCTACGCTGCAAAATCTGGACTAATCGGAGATTTCAATTTCTTGCAATGGTACATATTTTCGTATACTTTCGTTAGATTCGTTTCGTGAGAAATTCCTTTTGGGCCGGCTTATCGAACGATTCAAATCAACTATACCGTTTATACAATTGTTGCGAACGACTCGAATTTTTTAACGTTGTTCTCCAATTTATAATTCTATCTTCCCATCTTTCTTTTCCATCATTTAACAATGCGAATTTGTGTGACATTGGAGAATACAGAGAGTTCCATGTAAATGTCGTTTTCCATGAAATTTCAACAGTTACAATAAATTCGACAAAAATTTGTGTCGGATAAATGTTCACTCGTATTTATGTGTATAACTTTCGTGAATTAGTGAATTCAAAAAAATAGTTCCTTCCATATTTAACTTCTTTATCTTTTGTACAATATTTTAAGAGTTACATACAAAAAAGAGGAAGTGTCTATTTAATTTTGGGTGTCACACCTTTAAGGGGCAGATGAATATAGTTAATGCATATTATAGTTCTTATCTTGAATTATAAACTACAAAGTTTAACTTTGCTGTAGAAAATATAAAACAAAATATATACACATATAAGACAAGATATAAAGCAAAATTGACTGTGACACTGCACAAATTATATTGGTTCGTTTATTTTTTTTTTTTTTTTAGTACTTACTAATATTTTCAGTATTAAATTTAACAATAAGTATTTACAGTATGCTACATTTTTATTTAAACAATATAATTAAATAACATTCCAGATTTAAAAATAATGCAAATAAGGAAATTCTGATTTACAAAAGTTATACGAATTTAACTATAGTTTGAATATTATTCGACACAATTTTTTGTAAAATTCATGGCAAAACTCTGTATACAGGTTAAAAAAAAATCGAATCGCCGCTTTACAATCATACAGATCAAGCTACGACGCTCTACGATTATTTACACCTATGTATAATTACTCTTCGCTCTACAATCACGTTTAATATCGTTTCGTTGGATTCCTGGAAATAGTTTTTGTTTTTTTGTACATCGCAACAATATTTACAAGAAAATTTACAAGTTATAAGTTAGCCGTTAGAGTCTACCTAGTCGATATTGGTTAGTCTCTTAAAACGTACTGGTAGGAAGTTAAAATTTCAAAGTTGAAAATGCTTTCTAAAACTATCATGTTTGTTATTCAATGATAAGCGATATGTCCGTCTTCTAGTGGTTCCTACAGATGCTACTATCAATAATGATATTAATAAATATTGATATTATCGGTATATCGTTAACTCGGCGAGCGTTATATTAAGATATATCGTCATACAAATTTTGAATCCGTAGATTTCGAAAATTATATCAAATTATTCTCAGCATTCAAATTATTCTCTATTTGTAATTTCTCTATACGATTCATTTCTGATTAAATAACAAATTATGATATCAATAACCACTTTATAATAATAAATTATTTATTTAAACTTTGTTATTTGTTCGTGAATTTTATTCTTAAAATTTTCTGAGATGTATTAGTAAAAGTAGTTATTTCTTTAGATATTTGTGTTGTTTTTTTAGCTTTGATTCAGCAAAACAATCCAAGCTAACTTTAATGAAATAACTTAATTAACTCAACGCTCACCGGGTTAAGTATTAATAAGTTACCGATAAATTTATTGATAATCGGTAGTAGCATCTCTAGTGATTTCCTCAACTTTCGATTAGCCTCTCTGCTTCGTTTGATATAAAATTGATCGACACCCTGTGAACGTTCCCCGTCTGCGTATACTTAGCATCTTGAAAAATTCTCAGATACGTAATTAGACAAATTATCAAAGCATCTTGCTACGAAATCGAAGAAAGACACCTCGAAAATATTTTTGCCGCTAGTTTGATCTGTTTTTAGCGATTTCGTATACGAGTGGAAACGTAGGGCAAAGGAGATATTAAAATCGATAAAATCGATCTTTTCGTCTTGGGACAGCTATGCGAAAAATAGCAATATCAAAGACACGAAAAGACGTTTTATAGTCGTTCGGTTGTTCCTCAAAACATTAACACGCATTTTCCTGTTAAAATAAACTCTGCATAGGCTTTCGTATATCGTAGTGAAATCATTTTTATAAATTCTTCGTAAATAGATAACATACGGCCGATTAATTGCTTTCTGCGTCAATCGAACGACTACATCAGTGGATACAGAAAACACTGCCATGTGCTTCGATATGTATCATTCCTTATCTTATTCGATCATAGTTAATCGTAAAACGTTATTAAATTTTTTTTGCACTGGTTTCGATACACTTCCAAACAGCTCCGACGAAAATCGCCTGAACACGTTTCTTCGCAGTATGTACGTAGTCTAAAAAAGAAAAAGGCGGATCGAGAGGACCGATTTCGATTCAAGAAAGCGATTGTCAATCACAAATACGACGATTATGATTATTTTAGAGCATAAAATCCTTCGTGATAATGGATTTCGCTTCCATGAATACACAGACTCTCGATATTTTCGTCGGAGCTTACATTTCGTAACACTATTTCCCATTTGACGAGAGCAACGGACTGGCGGCATTTGAATATCCTTGGGTGCAGGTGGGCAACATAAATGGATTCATGTTGAACGGTGATCCAACCACCTCTCCTAGTCCTGTAACATACCCACTGTCGATTATACGTTAGTGTCATTCACCGTGACTTATATAACTAACAAATAGTTAACATTCACGGTCAAGAGTTTAACCCTTTCGCTTCGAGCGCCGGATATATCCGGCATCCGCGCGGCGACTTGTGCGTACGAGCGCCGTGTATACAAGTACTATCTGTGGGCAATGACAAATTCTTCGTTATCGGCAGAACGTTTTGAACTGATTTTATTGATATATTCGATTAATCCAATATATCAATAAAGTACACCTACTCTTTGGTGTTATATCAAAACCGCATCCAAAATATCTATCGGATCTTGCGGTTTATATTCATTTTTCTACGAATACATATCGTGTTCTATAAGAATTAAGAATAGATCGGCTCAAAATATTATTCTCTTTTCAAGAATAAAAAATTGTAAATATGTATATAGCTAAGAATTTGTCAACTGTAATTAGTCTAATGTCTTTAGAGTAACTAATATAATTTTGTTTAACTGTTTTCATATTAAAATGTGAGGAATACATGCTATATTAGAGCAACAATTGTTTTATTAAGCATAGTAATTATTTAAGACTTAAAAAATGTATATACAAAAACCACGCGCACTGTGCACATTTCTGGCGCGTACTTCCGTACAGTGACGACACTTTGGCGGACCGGACTGCCGAAGCGAAAGGGTTAAAGCGGTTGCTCTTAGTTTAAGTTTTTGAAACAGTTACGTGCGAAATAGTGTTGAATTTTTTTTTCTTTTTCCAAACATAAAGTATTGTATTAAACACTCAAACAATTGTGATACATCGTATTAAATTATTCTATATTGTACATTAATATTTTTGGCATTAATGCTTCATACTTCTTACTTATTTACGTAGTGTGTTTCAAAAGAAGTAAATGATAAATACAAATTGTATAATGGTATGACAAAATTGAATAGTGTACTACATAATATAGGTAATAATCTTCTTAATAATTTAAGCAAATATAAGTGATTTCAGTTATATGTATATCAGTTAAAAAATGATTTCAGTAGTAAACAGGTGGGAATTAATAACGAAATATTGATTTTTAAATAAAGGTTTTAAATTCTTAAACAGCTACGTAAATATTTAGAATTAAACTATATCGAAAACATGTGAAGGTCATTGAGAAAGTTGAAGAACTAACTTTGATGTCATGTTTTAAATTCATATCATTTATTAAAAGGAGGCAATGTGCGAAAATCTTTTTGCTCATTTTCTTTCTAATGTAAGCTTTTATATTTTTTTTTTCGTGAAAAAATAAATTTTGTTTTGCAAAATAGAAGTTTAATGTTTAATTTTATATTATTAGGGCAATTAATGTAATTACATTTCACAAAAAAATTAATACGCAACAAATAAACAAATGAAATTAAAATGAAATTTAAAAAACAACATTTTTGTTAATAAATATCTTTCATGTCATAAAATAATAATTTTGTAAAAGATGCTTTTATGCAACTATTTGCACATTTAATGTCTGATATGTTTAATTACTATAAAATCGTAATGAGAACCAGTTTCAGAACAACAGACCCTTCTTTATCTGATTGTGATCAATGTAAAAAAGACATAAATGTCCGGGTACAACAAAATTTTGGTAATAGAGAAATCTTTTCTTTTGTAACCAGTTATTATTAATTTAACACGTTCACGCCGGGGTGACCCACCGGTGGGTCACACTTAATTATCCCATGGGGCAATGTGCATCACAGGTGGGTTTTCAAAAACTAAGTTTATTTTATTTTTTGTCAACATTATAAACAAAAATTGAGTATTATAAGCATGAACATTCAATATTTTAAATTGATAACAATTATTTATTTATAAGCATGCAACTTTCTAAAACATTCTAAACATAATGCGGGCTGGCCATTACAACTTTCACAATATGTTCTTACTTCTTTACTTTTTTTCGCGGCGCATAATCTACCTAGTATTTTCGATAATTGTTTGTAACATTCTTTACATCGTTTTCTTGTTTTTCTGGCAGCCCCTTTGAACGATTGTAGAAAATGTGTTTTCTTGACCGTCTTTTCTTTTCTATATCACATTCTTCGATTTCTCTGTAAAAAATTCAAAAAGGAAAAGTGCTAACAGCCTCTGTAGAAGAAAAGATAATTTTACCTACTTTTACACTTGATGCAAGAAATGTGCGTTTCGAAAACTCAATATCAAAACTGTTTTGATCTCGTACTTAGCGCGTTCGAAGCTTCAAAGGAGTAACAATGTCGCCTCGCCCCACGAAGAAAAACGTAAATATTCGCCCCGGCGTGAACGTGTTAAATAAAAATGCACAATCTTTTTTGTTATTAAATTATACAAAATTGTTATAATATAAATTTCGTTAAATAATCATTTAACTATTTCGGAGTGAAGATTTCTTTTTATTTACCGTTTAATTTTAAACTTTTTTAATGTCTCATAAGTTAAAATATCAGCTTAGGTCCATTTTTTTATTATTCGAACTACAGGGACGTAACAACATATATGTCTTTGTTAGTCGATGTATGTAATTTTTAATAATATAGTTCCAATTTTTAGTATTAGCAATTATAACTTCTTCCTTTTAAAACGACGTGTAGCTAAAAACAAATAATAGAATAGACAGGAGAAGCAATATACCAAAATTAATTCCGTTTTTGTGCATTCCTGTATGTCGTATAACCTAATAAAATTTGTACGTACTAAAGTGGTTGAATAATAGTTATTCGAATACAAGAGATTCTACTGAAAATAGAAACTTCGTGTTTGTCATAAAAGTTATTCGAAATTATCAAAGCTTCACCATAACTGTTTCAACCAAACTCTTTATATATATTATAGAGATTGACAATTATTTTCGAAACCGTTTCAACTCTTGTGTATCGTGATAAAATATTTCCTCTTACGTGTTTATATATAACATAACTTTAAATGATATTAAGAGAATATCATTAAAAGTCGAAAGTGAACGTTGGAACATTAGTGCCATAAATAAAAGAAACAAGAAATAAATATTTTTTCTATTTATATTGGATGCAAACTACTGACAAGAGGTATTTTTACGTATCTTCCTCTTAAGTTTTGAATTTGTACAGTAAATTAACTACGAATTTTTCAAGTAAAATATATTATATTTTTCAATAACACTCAATATTTTTAAATTACATAAAAATATTTTCATGTTACAAATAAGAATATCCCTAAAAATAAAATATTCTGTCTAATTTATACATGTTAATTGTTATGGTTTTATACTCAATTATCATTATTTCGGTATAATTGAACTTTCTGAAATTTTTCCAATATTTAGATGATATTATTATTTACAACTAGTTATATGTCAAAACATTTGTAGAATAAAATTCTGCGTTATTATTTTTAGAATAAAACTTTAATCGTCTTAAAAAAAAGTTATCATGTAAATGCAGAAATCATCTAGAAATAGCAACACTTATACTAGCTTATACTTGAAAGGGATTTCAATGAACTGCAATGTAGATTTGTATAGAAAGCTAGTGTATTACAAGATGAAGAACAAACTGTTTAGGACGTCGTTCAGACACGTGCCAACAAAACGACCACTTTAACGACAATAACGAGCTCGTCGACCAAGTAGCGCCCTTACAATCTATGAGAACAAATGATATTATAATATTTCTTTTGTAAGGTCACACCTACATTGAATTAATTAGAATAATGTTTATAAACTTTCTTTACTTTGTGAAAAACTAGTTTGAGTTTACAACACGGTGACTATTAGCTTTTTTTAGATTAAATTTCAACTGGATATAAATAATATCTAAATATTAGTTAAATTTCAGAAATGAAAAAGACCATAACAGAAAATAAGAAAAAATATTTTCTTAACTTTTGATTTTGCAAAGTTATTTTTAATTTTCTTAAGAAACTAAAAATTAAAAAAGAATATAATAAGATTTGCAGTAAAAGAAACGTGCAGATGATTTACTATACAATTTTGGAACTAAGCTCAAAATTTACATGAAAAATTTAGTTTAAATTTTATTGAATTAAATTGATTAAATGTAAAAACTTTATTAGTTTTTGGTACCTTTAACAATCGTTTGAAGTGAAATAAAATAGTATAAAAATGTTATGCTGTTCTATGTGACTTTTAAATGTCATTACCAACGATTAAAACGATAAATTTATGAAAAACAACATTTTTTAAAAAAGTAATGAATTCAATAATTGTTTTAGAAAATAAACTTTTTAAAATTGCTTTCGACATTTTAATTAAATCTTCATTTTTAGATCAGAAATTAAATTAGCAATCTAACCAATAAAAATGAAAATTTGCCAGAATTGCTCGAAGTCCATTGCAGAAGAATTGGAAATTTATTACAAACAAAAAGAAGTAAATTTGTATTAAAAATTATTATACGTTGCAGAATGAAAATGTAAAAATTAAGTGAACTGAAAATTTAACTGAAGTATAAAACAGTTTCACAAAAAGATATGTTCTAATACCATTTAAGTAATAAAATCAACAATAAAAAACGTAAAAGTACTAAACTATGTAATATGCCAGAGTACTGTACTGTATTTCGATGGTAAAATGCATCATATTGGCAAAAAGCAAATTTTTATACGGCTGAAATTATTGTTTAATAAACTAAAATGGAAGCGAATGCGTCAATAATACAGGAAGTAACTAAGCTATTTAATTAACCCTCAAACAATGGATTGTTAAGACATTTTAATTGTTTTAAAATTAATTTTACGCTACATTTTATTTACATTTCGTAAAAATTACTCTACTCGATTAGATTATGTTATTATTTCACACGTTTATGTACTATTTTACTATTTTACACGTTGAAATGCTGTTTCACTATAGTTGTACACGTTTGAAACTCTAGATCACGATTGACCCGGCTTCACCGTTCGAGGGTTAATCAAAGATGGAGGGTTGGAGGAGGAAGCTATCAATGATTCGTAAGTGAACGTGTGTACATACATTCTTGAATCTCGTCTCTTGTGCATGTTTCTCATAACTCTTTAATCGCAGTGCATAGGGTGGTTGTGGTGGTGATGATGGTGGTTGTGATGGTGGACGGTTAACGGTTACTGGGCGGCTGTGGCGAGGTGGTGCTGTGTGGACCAGTGCGGTGGGACTGAGGTGGTCGGTGGTCGTACTACGGGGGCGAACGCACTCCCATCCCCGGATGTATAGAAAATGCCATACTGTTCGTGCGCTAAAATGAAAATTTCACATAAAGAAAAATCATAAATGCGTGCATTGTGCATCCTAACGAAATGCTACTTGATATATGAATAGGATGAACCAGTAACCATTACCACCTTAATTTTTGAGTGAAGCACAGTGGCAAATTTTGCCAAAATCGTGGACAGAATGGACAAATTTTTTTTGTTTTTCTTTTTAAATTTTTGTGAAGTATCGGAACATTTTTTTTGTTGTTGAAATCAATTAGAAATATACGAGTTTGATTTTGATAATATTACAGTATTAATTACTGCAACCCTTTATCGTACTTTGACGGATCTGATTCATGCCTCACTCACGGTTCAAAAGTGATAGATTTTATTAAAATTTTTTATACCCATCATTTTGAAGTTTAATTTCGATAACCATGAATAAGGGATCGTTTAAAATGAAACAGATATAACATTTTAACTTCCTTCATTTGTTTTGATATTATGGTTGTCAATAGCTAGGCCCGACTGACACATAACTGACACATAACTGACACATAACTCCTACAGCAAGGGGTTACTAATAATTGAGAGTAACTTCAGTGATTTATTACTGGCCTATAATGCTTGCTTACTAATGTTGGTATTATCTATGTGTTTCTAAATTATGTATATTCTAACGGTATGTTTTTATTTGAGTTATTATAAGATATTGTACATCTTTTCTGTTTGTTTCATAAAATAGTTATCCATCAACCGCGATTAAGCAGACTTTTTTTAAACAAACTTTTAAGGTTACTGAACAAACTTCTCTTTCGTTTATCTGCGATAAATTGTGGTTTTGGTAACTATGATGGTAATGGTAATTGTGGTAACTTTTGCTGAATGAAATTATTACGCATTATTATTATGATCCATATAGGTTAATTATTATTATTATCCAAACTACTTTGATATAATATATCTTAATATTGATATGGTATTGCGAATATGTGCTTGTATTGTTATGACTAATTGTTGAAAAAAATGATCATTTTAAATATAAAAACTCACAAAGTATTATTTACAATTAACAGTTGGAAATATAAGATGCGATCTGTTTGGGCCAATCATAATATTTAATTATTTATTGAACGTTTAAGGTAAACTAATGAAACTTCTTATAATAGAAAAATAAATATGTTATATATACCGACAAAATCTACAAGAAACCTTTGTGTTGATACAGTTTAGGTGACTAAATTGTTGAATTATGACTAAGGAGGAACCTGACATACTCCACCGTACACTTGGTAGATTTTATAGCTTTTAAGATAAAAACACTATACATGTAAAACTGCTTGAACATGTATATCATAATTTTGTTAAAAGACAAATAATATAGGAATAGAGTATACTACTTGCATACAAAATAGAAAAGACGAAGAAAACTATTTGAAATAAGTGATATATCTGAGAGTGATGTTTCTGTGCATTAAGCAAAACAAATAGTTTAAAATGTTATGTGCAGCATTCGAATCTGGTGATATAATTGGCTTACTCAAATTTCTGAATTGGTTCTATTAAGTCAAAGAACTTAAAAATGTTTAAACAGTCAAACAACTGACTTTAGCATTTTGGCGTACGTATACGACTCATCTCTCTTAATTACAAATTAGCAACATCGCATAGCATTAATTTTTACCTTCTAAATCAATTTTCATTTGTTCTGTCCAAACTTTTACTCATTGTCAGTATGATGTTTGAGTTTGAAGTTAATAACTTTATAGTGCATAGTATCATAACAGAACAAAAATTAATTTTTGTACATTGTATAAACTATACATATAATAAGTGACTCCCAAAATTTATCGAACCGGTTGCATTTAAATTCACTAAACTAAGAATTGTGTCTTGAAAATCAAACTGCATATATACACTCAAAGACCTTAAAAATATCTGCAGTATATACAGATTGTATCTATCGGTGTTGATTACTTTTACTTTACTGTATTGTGATATTGTGCATTATTACCTTTAAACTTGAATATATTTCAAGGAGAAATTGAAGCATAACAAACGGATATTGACATAAAAGATGAAAAATTCTACTAAAATAACATTAATAATATTAACATTAATATTAACATTAAGTAATATATAAAGAAAACATTGCAAAAGAAAACAGAATGCATAGTTACTAAGAAATTATTATTTTTAAAGTTGCAGAAAACATGAAACTCCTGTAGGATTGTGTTAATAACAATTTTTTTTGCAACAAAACAGTATGCAAATATTTTCATCTCTTTCAGGGAGATTTTTTAAAAGTAATATTTTACATGCATTCAAATATTTTTCTATTTTCAGATAAAAATGAAAGAAAGTCACAAATGAATTGTCGATGAGTTAACAATACAATAATTATATAATTATCATATATAATTATGAAGAAGTTATTATGACATAATTTTGGCATAGCTATTCTTATTAGAGTTTAAATTTCAAACTCATGTACTATCGTTGCTATTTTGCGATATCTTTATTTCCCTACATCAAGTTCAAATTTTTATGTTTCAAGACCCATCACTAAGAAGATAGAAATAAAGGATTTCACCAACAAAAAATATGTTATTATAAAACAGAACATTATACATGTATGTCGAAGTAGAAAAATACTTTTCTTGTATTTTTCGAAATAATCGAGGTACTTACTGGTCCACCCTGTATACAAAAAGCGCATGCGTGTCATGATTTCTCGCGTATACATACAACATGCGTAATAGGATACAAAATGAAATGTATCCATTACAATGCAAGTGACTGAGTCAATGAACATAAATGATTTCAAATATCATAATGAACACCTTCAGTAAACGAGCCTTAAGCAAAAAAAAATTATTCGTCGAAAAATAATAAATTTACATTAATTAGCGTTTGTTGATCCATACTATCTATGATTGTCGAATGGAATGATTACAATAGTAATCACATTCATTATTAATATTTTATATTTACTGATTGTTCGCTTTCATTGTAAAACATTGTAAAAAAATGTATTATAAAGATTCCTGATTTTAGCTTCAGTTTCTTTTGTATGTACCCTTAGTTGTATGCAAAAGCGTAATAATTAGACCACAGATGTGTATGCACATATAATGTACCAAAAGTCATATAAATTACAAAGAAAATTAAATTAGTTGTTGAAAATAGTGATGAGCTGATTAAGCACCGTAGATTTCATAGGCACCGATGTACATGATATATGCAATGATCTACACGAATTTCAAATTTCAAATTTCTGAAATTCAGAAACACAACAAGTTTTACAAATCTGTAAATTTGCAGGTTAACAAATTTTTTAAATTTACAAGTTTGAATTTTCGAAATATGGAAATTTATAAATTTAATAATTCATAAATTTAGAATTTCGGAAATTCAGAAATTTCTAGATATATTAATTTTGAAGTTTTCAAATTTACGAGTTTACTAGCTAATAAATTTATAACATTACGAATTTATGCATCTACAAGTTTACAAATCTACAATCAGAATTTGAAATTTTGCAAAGTCGGAAATTCTAAAATTTCGAAACATGAAGATTTATTACTTGAGAAATTCGGAAATGTAAAAAATTAAGAAATTTTCAACTTGAGAAACTGACTACCCATCAGTACCTATAACTTCATGCCTCCTGCGCGTTCTACCACTGCACTTTCTGAGTCGCAGCAGCCCATCACTAGTTTAGAACATGCAAAGTATGCAAAATACAAAATGATGTAGCACTTTAAATCACCTGGACAATGTTATACGCAGTTATATATTTGCATAAACATCCGCAGTCATCCAATAACATTCAGAAATAAATACTTACGCGATGTATAAAGAGTTGGACTACCGGTGTACGGATTGGCCACCGAGTAACTTCCATTTGTGCTATGACTGTGAGGTGTACTGGCCGAACTTCCACAATAACCACCACCGGTTACGACCCCACGTGGACTCGCACTGCTGCTTTGCCTATATGCATCAGTGCTACCACCAACGCTTCCTCCAACGCTACCACCACCGCCACCACCGCCTCCAGCACCGGCTCCTGTCGTCACGGAACTACCGTCTAGAAATAGAAACCTGCCCGTCAGACGAACTCGTCAGTATTGCATCATTCTGATCATTTCGTGTTGCCTATTGCACCGAAACAAGAAGACAACGCCGAAAACACGGATAACCGCATTTAACTACTTTAACTATAGATCGTAATTTGCTTCTTTTGCGTTATTCCGGTGTAATGTAGGCTTCCTTTAGATAGCTACATGATTATAAACTCGGATGCAACGGAGCTTTACTTTAGCCAATTTTTTGTCAATTGTTTCGTTTAACTTTCATATTTACAAATTTTATAATGTACAATTTTTCGAATTTTCGGAATTTTCATATTTCTGAAACCTTAAATTTTCAAATTTTTAATTTTACAAATTGCTGAACTTCTAATTTACTAAACTTCTATATTTATCAATTCTTTTGTGTTCAAATTTCTGAAATCTGAGAGTTTTCATTTTTTAAATTGTTCAAAGTCTGAAATTGATTGATTTTGGTCCATTTCCAAATCCCAAATTCTTAAATTATCTTTTACTTCCTATTTCCCACGGTCATTAAATACCTATGTTCCCAATTCCTCACACTATTAAATTTTTAGGTTCCCATATCCCTAGGTTTCTAAATTTTGAAATTCCGTTTTCGTAAAATCCTCTAAATGTAAAATTCCCTACATAAGGTTTTTAATCTATGTCTCCAATTCTCTAGACAATCAGATCGTTAGTTAATTTGATCTTGTAAAAATCTGAGGGATTTTCATATCTTTGGATCCATAATTTCAAATTCCTAGTATGCCCAAACGCTTATGTCTGTGAATTCTTAATTCATCCCCAAACTTTTAAATTATCAAACATTTTTTAAGCCAAATTCACACTTGACTGTACAGGAGATTATTGTTTATTATGAGTAGATGATATGTAAGTTGAATCTCGTAATGTGACGATTTCAAATAACTTATAAATGGTAGATTTACACTTGTAACTCGTAAATCGATAAATATTTTTCAGATTAAAGCTGCATGATTTTTACGGACACTTGTAATTGCTTTTTGTTAGTTTGATATTTCATTGAAGAATGGAGGTCTTCAATCTTTATCAGGAATGCACGATACTACTTTATGGATTTGGATAAAATATATTTTACGTAAAAAAAATTAGTAATAATAATAAAATAAAGTAAAAAAAATAAGGTATGATACGCAAACTAGTTTACATAATGATTCTTTATCTTGACAAAAGTTAAAATATATTTTGACAAAATCTTAAAAATTCTTGCAATCTAACGTAAAAAATCTAAGCTTATACAATGATTCCTTATTTTGACATAATCACACAAGATTTTTTTAATAATTCTGCTAATTTAAAGTAAAAAACTTAAGTTTCGTCATTTTTATTGTAAATCTGGCGTTAGGGAATTTACTGTTGATAGTTATCGTAAATACTATAAATGTTGTGAGCGATCTAGCTCATTTGAAACTTATAAATACTATTTTTAATAAACTCAGCATGCATAGTAAAATGCTAATACAGTTAATATGCGCAGTGCAGTAATAACCCTAACAATGTCTTTTAATGCAATTTAAATTTATTATATCAATACTTACCATCTGTCCATTTTGCGGCAGTACCATTTTCCTGTACCGTCACTGCGAGCTGTCCTGTATACGAATTGAATGCTGTCGCCGAACTGGAAGTTGGAGGTGCAGGTGGGTGACCCGATCCTGGACTCCTGGGCGCACCTGTGATTCCTGCGTTTCCGCTTCTGGGCATACTGTACAAAGCTTCCGCGAGATCTGCCGCTCTTTTCAGTATAATTTCTTTTGGCAATTTCTCAGGATCGCCCGGATGTCGAGGAATAAGTTTCTGTAACCTTTGGAAACCGTAGTCGATTGTCGGCTCATTTAAGGCTGAAATTTAAAAAAAAACAATAGTTTGTTTCAGTACGTATCCAACAATTTTTTAAATATTTGTATATGAAATAGATTTAGATTATTATAAATTGTTACAAAACATGTTTGAAACATTACTAAATCTTAAGAACCTTACTTAATCATTTCAGGGCCGAAATTTTTTTAAAGTATGAAAATTTTATTTTATTTGTTATTGGTGAACTTAAATAAGATTTAAATGAAATTTATGTACCACTTTTGTACAACCTTGTATTTTATTAAATTAATTTTATCATGAATCATCTTTGGAACAGCCATTTTATTTGAACATTACATAATTATTGAAAACATTAAGAGTGATAGTTCTATTTTAACTATTGGAGTTATTGCATTTTTAATATCTATCGATTTCCAGTTATATTATGTCTTTCGAAGTATTTAATGACCACATGCAAGACTTGAATATTTTAATTTTTCATTACTCTTTTCATCTAAAATAACACTATCAATTGATTTTTTAAGCTGAAGATGCTATGATTCTATATAGTTTTAAAATTCAAGATTGACGATATAAAAAAGATTTGTTTTAAGAAATTTTGCAACTTAGCATGAATTTTAATGTTGCATATTTTGAATGAAAGTGGTGTTTCCAAAAAAGAACTATTATCAAAAAAATTGTGCGCTCATCAAGTTTATTACGGCAGTTAATTAAAATAATAATTTCTGTTATTGGAAAATTGATTTCGTGTGTATTAAATTGTAAACAAATTGTAGTTGAAGAATTTCTATTAACATAAAAGTAATGTGCAGCAATTATACTTACAAACATAAACGAACCTCCCAGGTGCTCCTTTACAAAACTGTTTAGTTTTATAGGATAGTGTAACATCAACGACACCAGGTATCTGTCGTGGTGGCGTTTGCACCCTGATTGCGTTCGGTGTGATTAACTGAACAAAAAGTAATTTTATATTATAACAAAATGTTGTATTCATTCTATGAAAATTATTACAATCAAATCCTTTTTAAATTAATATACTTCAGCTATTTGAAGAAGATAAGCAAGTTTTGCGACATCATATAGAGATGATGCTAATTCTTATTTTTTTAATTGATTCAGTTCTTTGAATTTTAAGGATTTCGTTCAGTTTACTGCAGACTGAGTTAAGTCCGATTTTATTCTATTATTTATTTTTTACGTTAACATTTCATTGTTCGGGCTTAAATTTACTAGAAGGAATTGGGTTAGGTACAAATTAGATTCAATTTTGTTACACTTTATTCCACTTCAATTTGCCAATAATACAATCGAATCTAGGTTAGGAGTTATTTTAAGTAGACACCATGCTACTTCAACTTTTCAATATCTAAGCTTAGGATCAGTCAGGTAAAATTAGGCGTATCATTCTGTTACACTCTTATCCCACTTTTATTTGATAAAAGGTTGAACATGTATAGGTATAATTGAATTAATTTTAATTTGTTTTATTCTATTTTAGCTTTGAAAAATTTAAGATTAGAGCATGTGAGATAATCTTACTAATGAAAGCTTATTAGCCCTAGGACAAAAGCGTTTTTCCTTACAATCCAAAGTATTTGATCAGTTGGAGTTGCCATTATTTTCGTACCTTACGAAAAGGATCATTAACCTGTTTTAAATCTTAATCTAGATCCGTGCCAGTACTAGTGAAGTTCAATTGTTATTTTAATTTTAACTATATTCTTGCTTGGAAACTATATTCTTGCTTGGTTTGATCGCAAATATTTCCCTAAACAAATAATATTACGTACCTCGCTCCATACCAACATCGATCCAAAAACTACTTGAAGTCCGTCGAAGAAGTTTTCGCCGATAATTATCACCGTGGAACCACCAGAAGTCCATCCTTCGTTTGGTGATATCGCTTTTATGCACGGTGTTTGGAGAGGTACAGGTGTATATAGACCTAATTTCCAGAAACATAAATATTAATTTCTCAATGAATAATCCTATTATCTCTAGATTTAAAACATTAATTTGATAGATGGATTTCTCAAATTATTAATTTCAGGACCATTTTATCGAATTAGATTTTCTGGATAATATTTTTTATGGGTACAAATAAATTGGTTGTATAATAATTAATAATTCGCTGAAATAATGGATTAGATGTTCGAGCAAGTACATCAACAAATATTAAGACACGCTTAGTATACAGTTTTGCGGAAATACTTCAGTTCCGTAAAAAGGAAGAAATTTTCATTTCGTTTAACATGCTAAAAATTCTGTTTCATCTTTCCTGTGGGCTGTTTAACGAACACTTAGAAAAATTTTTAATAAACAAATAGTCGTTTTAATAGTTCTAATCTATTTTTACTTTACAATGGAAGAAAGATTTGGATAACTTAAAAATTTGATAGAAGTCGGACAAAACTTACAATTAGTGAATGTTGTACGTATTTTTAAATTAAAATTACATGTTCCTTTGTATACTGATACTGCTTTTTTATGCGCAATTTCCATTTACTATGTAACCAGGCATTTTTCCAATTTAAAATTGCAGTCAAAAGTATTACATTTGATTGTAAAAAATGTGAAACGTTATTAGTAGTTGGGAATATTTTGTGTGTACAATTTTTTGTTTACATTTATTACTAACACTTATAACATAATTAAAAATATACAACATATTTTCACATCAAAGCAGAATTAATCAATTACCCAAATAATAGGTACTACGATTAGTTCAGATAATCAATGTTCCATTGTACTTAAAATCACGAAAACAATAACGAATGGATCATATAGGGGATAAAAACCCCGTAAAAGAGAAAGTAAGTCAAGAAATTACACGAATTTTCCGGATTGTACGAGGCAAACCGAGACAGTTAGTTGAAGGGTGGTTGGGACACGGAAAATTATCTGAAAATTCTGTTTATTCGGTCGAGGCCTCGTGGTACATATATTTTCCGTGGCAAACTCACGCTACGAGGATGTCGTGAAGGCAGGAAAAGGAGAACAACAGAGAATCTACGAAAGAGGAAGAGAGAAATGAGCAGAAAAGAGGATAGAAGGAAGAGACTGAGGGGTCGAAGTAGTTGGAGAAGGGTTGTAACAAGAAGGAAGGGGAACGATCGGGCTGCCGGTGTCTCTGCTTGGAATTTATAACCCAATGATATCATTTTGTACCCCAGCGAAGCCAAGCCACCCCCGGTACCGCCTCTGGCAGAACGGAGCCACGGCAGAGTGGCTGACATCATGGTATATTGCTCCCAGTGATGCTCAAACAGTTTCCACCTTGGGTGCTTACGCCTGCTTCAGCTAGTAAATCTTAATGCCTTAAGAGATCTCGATGCTGGATATTGTATTCGAACAATGTTTTCCCTCGTTGGGGAAACAATATTAACCCCTACGAAACGACAGACCCGTTACGGGTCAATCGTAACCTAACCTAATTCGTAACATAGCCCACATTTACACAACGTGTACGGAGCTGAATGAAATTTGGATAAAATATATTTAAAGTGCTAATTTAAGTGACAGATTCTGTAGGACTGAAATGATACTTCCAATAGGAAAATAAAATATTTTTTTTTTAACAATGTACCAGAACAACAAATTTCCTTTGGAACAGTAACTTCATTTAAACCTTGCATAATTATTAAAAATATTAAAAGTAATAATCCTATTTTAACTAATGGATTTATGGTGTTTTTAATGTCTACAGGTTTTTAACTGTTTTAATGTCTATCAAAGTATTCAACAACCACATACAAGATTTTTAATTTTAGTACGTACTGTTTACATGTAATAGGGTTAAAAATATTTCAAAATATCACCTTCATGGAGTTAATGATAAATAAAGTCCTTTTGTAATATTCATATCAATACTAAATTTTTTTGTATTACAAGCTTCAAAATTTTTTCCCAAATTTTTAAATATGTCGTATAATTTAATGCAATAAAAAGCTTTTCCCAGTTGGTATTTTTTACGTATTAATTTTTTTTTAATACGCATCGAATTTAGTAACGGAAGGAATTTTTCATAAATTAATGAAAAATGGTTTAAAATTAATTATTAAAAAAAATTTTAATATTTTTTAATGCCTGATAACTGCATTGCGTGTGCTTAATCTTTGACATAAAAATTCCGTATTATAACAAAATTTGTAGCACTATATATTGAAAAATTTTTATTTTTTCTAATAATCCAAACCGTCCACTGTACTAATATTTCCAAGAGCTTGAATATAATTTAAGCCTTTGTTATCATGTGCTTGTAAAGCATACAATATTTGACGTATAGTGCAAATGTTCATTACCCAAGATTAAAATTGTTCACTCGCCATAGTTACAATTAAGAAACCAAATGCCACAGACAGGAATAAATAGTTTTAATGAAATACGCAAATATTTTTGAAATAGTCTAATACTTTATTCATTCATGTAGCTTGTCCTTAGAAATTTAAGTACGCCGGTACGACACAAAGCCGAAGAATTGCAATTCGAGTGTAAATGGGGATTCTTGAATGGGACACAGGTATTTATTGCGTTCAATGTACAAGAAAGTCGTTAAACAGAGTCGGCCACGTTGGCAACCACCCCGTTGGAGAATTGTCGGTCGGAAGGAATGGGTATGAAGCGGAAAAGTAGGAAGAGGCAATGTGGAAAGAGGCGTAAGAGGAGGAGAAGGAGGGTTGAAAAGAGGGATTCAGTGGAGGAGGCCGGAACAAGCGTACCAACCCGGAATAAATAAAATCCCCCATGCCACTGGTGAGTGGTAAGGGGTGTTACCCTCTATCCCCTCGAGCTTCTTCCTTCCTCTCTTTTACCCAGCAAACCGTCGCCGAAGTCGAAGCGCCGTTGTACTTTAACACATTCGGCCCGATTCTCTCTGATCACTGTAGGATCGTGCGATAACTTCGTTCACCCCGATAAAGAGCCGAGAAGTTCTCCGGGCAAAAAGTTGTTTTCACTTTCACCACGAACGATATTATTAACTAAGTATAGGGTGACCCAGTTTAATAGATCTCTGAATTATTTTGTAACATGAAAATAATTACATTATTTTACGTATTCCTTTTTTTTTATGTAGATCGATTCTACAAAATATTTTTCGTAAAGGAACACTAAGATGATGAAAAACGACAACAATGTTGCAAAGGAAACGATATTTCCAATTAATGTACTTAAACAAAAATATTTCTGACCACTTTCAACCACTTCTCCTAAAAATTTAATAGTTTGAGCATGAGATGTATAAGTATCTCTGATACGAGTTTTCATCAATTCTATTTATTAAGATTGAAGATATAAGGTGAAATAGATGAGATACGTACATTCATGTGCAAAGGAGTAAAAATCATAGTTATTTAATTTCTCTTTCGAAAAATGAAGTGTAACATTGAACTTATAGAAAATTTGCTATATTTACATGCCATAGTAATTTTATTACGTATAGAAGTATAAATAAACCTACAAATTGCATCAGTTTTTTCATCAATAAACAGAAAATTACAGGTTAATCATCTCAGATTAATCAATAAGTATTGAATTTCATTATCGATTTGCAAAAAACAAAGGATAAAATTTTTCTTAATTCAAATACTTCAAATTATTGCAATTAATTTAAATAAAATCAATTGTTTATGAGATATTTTAAATTCAAAATGGAAGAATTGTATATAAATATTTTTATACTTAAAAATATGTCATTAGTTGTTAATTTTCTCGAGATTTTTCTACAGAAAAAAATTTAATAATCACAATGCATCACGTTGGGAACTCGCTTCCTTTAGGACACGGCTTACACCCGAAAGCCTCAACAGTAATACCTGAATCACAATGCAGATTCATTAATAGAAAGATAACAGAAATAACATTTCTTGAATTCCGCTATAGCTTTTCTTCCTTTTCCTCACATTACACTTTTTCTCAATTTCTCTTTCTAATTCCCGAAACTCCTTTGATGTGCTTGGTCTATTTATTCCCTTCATTTTACTTTATACTACTTTTTCTATTTTTCAAGCTTTCTTTTTTTCATATGTTTTCATGTTTTTTGGAACTTATACCTGATGTGTTTTTGGTTAAATATTTCATTCCTCGTATAGGTTTTTTGTAAATTATACTTTTTTTTATAAATCTATGATTTTAAAAATACGATTAATAATTTTCGCAGTTATCCACTGGTTGTAATAAATTTCTAATGATAATTTATTACTACTATTATCGGTCATTTTTCAGTAAAATTCTTCCATTTTCAATATCAAAGAATGACAAAGAAAAATGTTATAACATTAGTTTTGATATCATTATTTCGTCTCATTGTCACATGGTTTACAAATAAAACTAATAATAATTATTATTATTATAAAAATACATAATTTTATAGCCGGCATTTTTATTGTATTTTTACAAAAGATTTGCTAATTTTTAAATAATCGACAACTAGTTACATTTCAGAAATATTTTTCATAAGAATTATTTTTATTTTTTTTCTAAGTATTTATTAAACCACATTCTAACAAGAAAAGTACATTTTATTAAATTAAAAGGTCATTAATACAAATATTTCTAATATATTATACTCCCTCTATAAACAATTAAAATTTTTTAAATTCATAATTATCATTTCCTTGTGTATTGATCATTCAATATGCGGTTAATGATCAGTGAATTTACCCTAATAAATTACCAGAAATTTTTGGAAAGTGCACTATTCAATAGAACGAGCAAATATCCCGTTTCGTTTTGATTTACTAAGCTCCCATCGAGTTTCGAACTTTGATTTCTGAAAAACGAAGAAGCAAAATTCATCCGCAATGCCAGCAAAAGTTACAACACGTTCTCTTTGACCGTTCCTTCCCTCCGACTCTGTTCTTCCACTTTGTTTCTCCCCTTTTACTCTCATTGGTATGCTCGTTTCAGCGTTTTGGGAGTTACTCGCAAGGGGATTTGGAAAGAGTGGTACCGTCATGGCGTCACAGCAGTTGCGAAAGCCGAGAGGATGGTTCGAGATAGCTTAAACTTAGCATTCACAAACCAACACCCCACAGCAACCACTGCGAGAACAGAGTAAGGTTGTTGGAAAAAAAGAGAGAGAGAAGGACTGGCAATTCCAACTCGCTTTTCTCTTTCCCTCTTTCATTTTACCTTCGTTCTGCTTGCGTCTTTCCGCTTGATGGTAGCCAACCAGACAAAGAGAGGAAAGGCGAAAAAATACGGTAGGGTGGAAAGAAAGCCTGTGAGGAACGAGAGCAAGGAGATAGAGGAACACAGAGAACGTGGTGGATCCCTCGTTTTCCCCGCATCCCATTGATTTACATCTCGTCGCGGCACAGGAAAGGAAGAAAGGCTCGAAGAAGCCTAGGAGAAGAGGAGAAACGCGTTGTCGAGGGGTGGCCGCACGATATCAGCCGTTTGTATGCGCGGCCGACGCCAAACTTTGCTGAATTGCCCTATGACTCCTTATATCCTATCCTCCGAGCACACCCTCTCTTTCTTCCCTTACGATTCCATCCTTTGCTACGCCTCTCGAGTCGTTATACCGATCTCGAAGAAACCAACCAACCAAACCCATCCTACATTTCCCCTATCCTGCTCTTTCATTCGAGGATTCCGCAATGAGGGGAAACAGTGCACGGGCTACCAGAAACTTCCAATTCTAAATGGCGACAATAAATCGATTTACGTGCATATGATTAATTGTGTGTTTTATGAGAGTTATTATTGACTGTCTCTATTGCAAACGGCTTAAAAATAATAAGACACCATTATAACGAAAATATCTATTTTATTTGAAGAGGGCTTGGTGGAAATTGGGAGCCCAATTTGCAACGTACAAAAATTTATTTGGATTAAAATGCCCTCACAAAATATTGATAGAACGAAATTTATACGACTTTCAATTATTCGGTTCTATTAGACTAAACAGTCAAGAAGCTCATTGGCTCCATGGTGTCCTGACCAGTTTTCTACCGAATCAAACATTATTTCTCAACGGGATTCATTTTTGCGTCTAAAGTTATTAATTTTAAAATAATTAAAAAAATCTCTGTGTTTAGGAGTTTGTAGTGTTTCATTCACATTATGAAAAAATTGTTAGTATATTAAATTTCTGTAGTTGTCTTAATTGGTTAATTTGAGCAACACTAAAATTAAATTATCTAAAATTAAATTACATTATCTATTTGATACATACGAATATTGAATCGATCATATATTTGAAAAATAGTAAGACTTTAATACTACTTCTATGTCGTATTTTGCTGAGTTAAAGTACAGTGGAATGTGCTAGATCGAACGTAACTGGTTCGAGAATTTCATATATTACAGCATCTATTCATGGTATTATAGCATACGCTGAAATATATCTGAATTTCTGAGTCAGCGTGAGTTGAGGTAAACACGGGTGCTACGTAAGTTCCCTGTAGATGAATTTTCATACATAAACATGGCGATTTTTATATCCTCAAATTTTTTAACTCTCAAGTTCCCGAATTTTTGTATTTTCAAATTTTCCTATCTTATTATCAAATATAGTATATGCACTTTTCGCATTTACAAACATGTGGTTTTTTAAAAATACTAAGTTTTATTAGAATTCCTATATTCCTATATTCCTAAGTTTTGTAGTTTCTAAATTTCAAATTGTGCAAATTTTGAAACTCTCAATTTTTCAAATTTCTAGGTGTCTAAATATTGCAATTTCAAAACTTTCCTTAGATTCCTAAATTCCTAGGTGTTGAAATTTTTAGATCAACAAATCACTAAATATCTAAATTCTAAAGTTCCGAAATCTCAAGATCCTCAAATACGTATATCTTCAAGTTTCTAGACTCCTAAATTTCTAGATCAATAAGTTTTTCAATTCTCAAATTCCCAGTTCCTAAATCTTCAAATTTCAAGGTTTCCAAATAAATACTTCCTTAAATTAACAAACCCCAAGTTTCTAATTGTAAGTGTCGAATATAAGTATAAAAAATGCAAAAATATGTAAAATGCGTTAAAATGTATTTTTAAACACTGGTTCTGGTTTTCAGACATGACTTGGAATGAGAAATATGTTATATGAAATTAAAAATATGAGAGTGACGCGAAATTTGCTTATTACATTCGTATAATAAATTCATTTCTAGTATTGTCATTAAAAGACAGAATAATTCAAAAATAGATTCTCAGATCTTCATTGTCATTTGATAAATTCTTTTAACCATGTTAACATGTTGGTTGTCACGATAAAAATTTCCTTACCTTAAAAGCTAACTCAAATCACTAATTATTAAAAATTTAATCGGTATATTTCCAAATTTATGCTTTTAGGTTACTATCATTGACTTTTAGCAAGTTGATATAAAATTAATTATATTATTAGTATAACTGATAACATTATTAAAATTTCTTATTAATTGTTCAGTTACATTGAATTTAAGGCGACAGACATTAGTTACTTTTACACTTCTCAACAACTTCATAATAAATAATGTTATTGCTTATACTTATTGTGTTATTTTTATTGTAATGTACTGATATTATTGGTAAAAATTGTTTGTTTTAGAATACGCTACTCTATTTCTCTAGGGAAATGATCGAGGCATTTTTCAAGAAACAATATACGGAGCTTTCCCAAAGAAGACACCGCATATATTATGTATTAGTACAGTAAAGGGCAAACCGCGTGCTTATTGAGGCGTTCATGGGACCCGGTATTTATGGGACAAGTAGTGAGTAAGGCGTTACACATACGTTTATATCATAAACATTTTACCGGTTAAATGCAGAAATTACAAAATTTTTAATTTGTTAATATTGCATTTTTTTAATTTAGAGAATTCAGAAACTCGCAAATTTAGAAATATCCAATATTTAAATTTGGAAACTAAGGCATTTAAAAATTTAGCAATTTAGTAATTTAGTAATTTATAACTTTAAAAAATTACAAAATTTGGAAATTTAGACATATAGAAAATTGAAAAAGTGGAAATGTAGAAATGTAGAAATGAATAAACGTAGAAATGTAGAAGTGTAGAAGCGAGGAAACGTAGAAACGTAGAAATGTAGAAACGTAGAAACGTAGAAACGTAGAAACGTAGAAACGTAAAAACGTAGAAACGTAGAAACGTAGGAATGTAGAAACGTAGAAATGAAGGAGTGTAGAAGCGTGAAAATGTAGAAATGTAGAAATGCAAAAGTATAAAAACGTGAAAATGTAAATCTGTAGCAACGCAGAAACGTAGACATGTAGAGAAATTTAGAAATTTAGAAATTTAAGAACTTGCAAAGTCAGAAATTAGCAAATCCAGAAAAGTAAAAGTTTAGGAATTTTTAAAATTAGAAACGTGGAAATTGGGAAATTATGAGTTTAGAATCTTGAAAAACTAGAAACTTGGCAATTTATAAATGTAGAAGGAACTGAAAAAACTCATGAATTTAAAGTTAGGAAGTTAACAGATTTAGAAATTGTCTTACTATGCCGATAAATTCTTTCATTTTCGACTTCAGAAATTGATTATACATCAGTGCCCGCGGATACTCATCATTTTGTGAACACTGTTGACCATTACTGCACTAATATATTATACACTAATTATAATATTTCTTTACTACCACTTTTTCTTTCAAAATGAGATATATACCACAATTACTCTTGCGCAATAAACTATAATGTCATTTATTTTATGATTATAGTTAATGATACTTACTGTTGTACTCGCCGGGATCACTGGGATCTAATCGTTTCGCTCTACGACCATGTTTGCTGTTGTTGTGAACGAACATGTTGTCCGAGACTGCGAGTAGCGGCCCCTCTACTCCTACTTGTGTGGAAATGACCACCTGTTACAGAAGATTGAAATTCGTCCAAGTGAGATTTCCGTTAAAAGTTCGATCAAACTACGTATTTTTATAATATTATATCGTAATATATAAAAGTGAGGAAGTAAACTAATCCGAGGTAAGTACTATTCAAACATTATTATACGTATTATTACGTATCAAATGGCAAAGTTTTAAATATTAAAAGTCTGACATAATTTAATGACATAAAACTATCATAAAATATTTACGAAACGTAAAAACGACAAAGATACAACTTGTAAAATGTAAAAGGTGCAATTGGCAGTAATGACTAAAAGAAGTAAAAGATACAATTGGTGATAATAAGTAAAGGAAGCAAAAGATATAAGTTGATGAAAATCGCTACATAGATATATTACTATAATTTTTTTAATAAAATAAACGATAAAAAATTGAATACTTGCTAAAGCATGACATTAAACTGTAAATTGATGGAATCATTGTTCATTTTGAAGAAGAAAATACAAAATGAATTTTGTATTGAGAATATTAATCAAATATTTATATACTTATTTTCATCAAATCATAAAGTTCAATTGATATTCCGGATTATCCTTATATTCGTGTCAGATTTCTACTGTTTTTAAATCGGATTTTTAATTATGCAGCATAATAATAATATAGATCTATATTTTGTATACCTTATAAAGGTAGAAATAAGATAGTACACGATTGTGAGAAATATATTTCAAATTGTTTCGAACCTAAAAAATATAAACATTTACTAAGCTGTGCATGAACTGTACATTTATAATGCTTCTGTTAAAATAATATGCGGGAATTATTAATAATGAAATATAACACTAATCCTATTATGGATATCACTAATCCTATTATCGATATCGAGTATTTGTATGCTCAAATGCATTGTAAGCTTCCTTTGAATAAGAAGTAGTGTAGAAGATCTCAAATGTTTGATTTTGATTTTGGGATATCAAATATGTAAACTTTGAAATTTTCCATTTCCAAATTCCAAAATCTCACAATTTTTAACTTTCCAGATTTTCCATTTTACAAACTTCTTAAATTCCCGAATTCTTATCCTCCTAAATTTTCAAAATTTCAAAATTCCTAAACCTTCTACATTTGAAAGATTACTAGTTTATAAATCTGAAGATTTATCAATCAACAATTAATGAGTAATGAAGTATATTTTTTCTATGTCGCCATTTTCTATACAGGAGCCTACCGCGCTCACCGGTATACTAAATTTTCATTTACACAAATCTTCAAAAAGATAACATACTCGTGTGCCAGTTTTAACTTTCCGAACAGTAATTTAAATTATTTGAATCAGAATAAATATT
Organism: Megachile rotundata; assembly: GCF_050947335.1. Taxonomy (NCBI): domain Eukaryota; kingdom Metazoa; phylum Arthropoda; class Insecta; order Hymenoptera; family Megachilidae; genus Megachile; species Megachile rotundata. The sequence continues at coordinate 3,584,316 of NC_134991.1, read as the reverse complement.
AATAAATATTATAACAAAGAAAGGGGAATCTGATATTAAATTAGTCTGTTTTTACTGAACTTTTGAATAGACAGAATAAATGGAAAAGTACCAAAGATAAAATTTTAACACATTTACAAATAGGTATCTACATATATACCTATCTAATCTAAACTCTACTATCTAATCTAAAAAGAGGATAAAAATTAAAAGAATATAAATATTTATTGCAATTCGAAATTACAATAAGCATAACTTTGTTTATTTATATTTACGTTAATTGTCCACTTTAATGATGATTGACAATAGATTACTACAAACGAATTTAATTTTTAATCGCTCATTGAACAATAATTATTAAAATATATTTTATAAAAAAGTATATATCCATTTTACAATAGTTTTCACGTTCCGCAAATATAAGCTAGTATTATGAATATTATAAAATTGTTAGAAATGTTCAATGCAAACATTTTATTAAAATATAACACAATTCGACAACATTTAACAATCAGAATAATCACAGTAGAATTGAACGGTTTATTAAATAAAACCAAATATTTGTTTATATCATTATTAAAATGGATATTTCAAATAGTTAAAAGTATAGGTAATTGTATTAATTATATTTTCAAATTAGTTAAAATTTATATCCTTTTTTCTAGGTAAAATACATGTCGATATATTATGTGGCTGAATATATTAAATATTTAATATTATATAAATTGCATGCATTTACTGTCTGTTCAAATTCACTAGTATTTATATCCTCCTTTTAGGTTAAACACATGCCTATGTTTCGTTATTGTGTATATATTCAATTTTTATTTAACAGAAATTAGAGGACGGCATAATTTAATATCATATTTCATCTGTTTCTGTCATAATATTTGTGTATGTAGTATTTGCCACAATTTTGGAAATTCAAAGGTTTCTACGGAAAATTAAAGATAATACTGTGCATGCTATCATTTTGACTGAAAAGGTATTTGATAATTAAGGTCGTATTATCATAGAATTTTGAACTAATATATCTTTAAACTAATTCCTTTAATTACATGAAACATAACATTGTTCTTTATATCACTGTTATTAGCCGTATACTTATTCAACCCTGAAGGTACACGAAATTCCATTCTAATAGTATCTTATTTCGAGGTTGAACGAGGTGATAAGCAGTTTCGTGTCACGATGCAATTAAATTAATTAACGCACTGATAAGTATAATAGAATATCAAAGGGCGTGTACGTGGAAACTATGTCGCCAACTAAGTACATTGCGTAATTTTATTTACACGTTATGTACACTACTCTGCATATGTTAATCATATCTCTTGTGAAGTAGCAATGCAGTCTGATTTGGTGTATCGCGTTATGCGTATTCACCATGCATTCCGTGACTCTCGTGACCCCCTATTTGCACGTATCATAGATACAGTATCGTGCAAGCGTATGAAGATAATCTCATTAAAGCTGAGCCTTGGAATATATCCACGTCTGTATAAACCAAGTTAAATACCTATCGTATTAAATATTTCTTCTTATTTGAACATTATACGCTATTGTTTGACACTCGTTACCGTAACTATAAATAAATTTCTCATCATCCAATCAAGCACTAGTCTGTGTATCATGAGTAATTCTCAACATCTAATCATGTATAAACAATAATCTCTTTGTTTATAACTTAATTAATTTCTTAACCGTGTGAATTTTCAACAAGTTATTTATATATACTTCGTTGGAAAAGGCAAATCAGTACTTATGGCAAAAGAAATTGCAGCTTATCATTTTAGCGAGACAGACTGCATCAGTCCTTCAATAATATTCTGAATGCTAAATAGCTGATTGCCAGGTAACCATGGAATCTAGTATAAATTAGTAAAAGAAATCACAAATTTCACGTATATTATATAAATTTAAACTTCAAATAAAAATAAATTTGATATATTTTTCATAAAAACCAGCTAGTTATGAATGAAGTGATAAACTTCAAATTCTCTAAAGACTGACACAATTTAATGATATAACCCCATTGCACTCATTATATATCAATTTGAAGCTTAACATTTGTTGAAAGTGATTTTACCAATTTTTTGTTAATATATTTAATATAATATTTTTGATTGTCAGATAATCATTTTATTGTCCATTATAGAAAGTAATCGAAATCACGATCTTTTGCAGCCAGTTTAAGTTAAAAGCGTTTATAAAAAGTCATTTTTAGCAAACATTAAGATCCAAATTGATACATTAGAAGCACTACTTTATTTACAGCAACCTGACTATTTTAATAGCAGCAATCTGCTACTAATCAACCAAATGGTTCTCAATTTACGTTCACGTTGAAAGTCAATTAAAGATCAATACGCCACATGTAACTATTATTATAAATACGGAGGGAATTAAATTGCAATATATAACAAATGCATCGAAAATCAAAATCATAGTTATACATGTAATAATCTGCAACAATAATGAAACATTTCATAAAGAATACAACTAAAAGGAAACCGATAATGAAAGTACAGAAAAAGTGCAGTAAATAGTAAAACTCATGATTACGAAACATAGAAAATATAACTTTTTCTTAATTACTATAATAATATTAATATCTTCTTAGTAATAATATTGATAATAGTGATTTTCTATGTAACTACATAATATAGTCATTTATTTACTTCATGGAACACTTAAAGCACTGATTTATAATAAATAACAAATAATCGAATAAAAAGGAAAGAAGGTGAACATTTTCTTTCATTCTACATCGACAGAAGAAATTCTCCATTATCAATCGACTGATAGTCGCAACTTTGTCCTGGCTGTTTAAAAAAATATTTTTACGAGTGAAACTTCTGGTAAATTGAAACAAGCCACGTGGTTAGCCCCGAGTTGCAGGGGCGCAAACAAGGGGACGATGATTTTCGGAAGAAAGTAGAAAGAACGTTTATAAAATCGACTGGGCGGTCGGTAAATGCTCGAAGTTTTGTCCTTTCACAAGTTCGCAATTTTCTTGGCTGGTTGGCCCTATTACCTGGCGCGTAACGTCGTGCAAACTTGCCCAACACAAGGGCAAAGCGAATAAACCTGACGGCTCTCCGCGGGAGAAATTCCTCGAGGAAGGCGAAAGCGTAACGCTAAAATTTTAATTCGTAACTTCGAGCAATAAGCAATTCCTAAACAAATTCACAGGCGCGATAAGTACTTTAACTTTGGTTTGCCTTTGGTTTGAACATTTCGGTGAATGTGCAGCATGACAGATAAACGAACTCTAATAATTACATAACGGACCATATAAGCGCACAACTGTAATCAGTTTAATTGGCTAGTTCATGAAAAAATACATGGAAAATGGAGAACTTGGTAATCTCCTTCATCATTCGACATATAGAAAAATTCTTTAAAATAGCTAAAGTTTTCATTAGTAGGTGCACATAATTTCGTCCTGCCAACGTTTATAGTAGGAAATTTTATGCTTATGTTTAGGTGAAAAATATAGTACAATGATATGAGGGAAGAAATATTAAAGAATTTATAACATTATTCTCCATCTCCAAACGTTAACATATCATAATAATTTTTGTACTTTAATTGATTAATTTTATTTACTTTAATTAAATTTACTTCGATTTACTTGATTGAAAATACGATATTTTATATTGATGTGCTATAAATGCTAATATTGATGCTTTTATGTCATCAAATCATATTAGACTAATACTGCAAACGTAAAATATTCCTTCACTGATAACTTTTCAATTGATATCACCAATAATTATTATAAGTATACATTGAAAAGTAAAATATCCACTAATAATAAAGAAAAAATTTTCTATTAATTTAGCATGCACCATAAAGTGCCAACTTTTACTGTTTATATTACTAAATGTCAATGTTGCGTAAAAAAAAAAGAACAGTTCTAGTTTTTTGAACAAACAATTCCACTTGATTACTAAGTTTGGCAAAATACGTGATAAGACAAACGAATCCAATAGAAGAAAGAGCAAAGCTAGGATAAGAAAGTTTTTTGTCATTTATTTTTTAATTCTGCGTTTTGTCTCTGGAAATGGATACAGACGGGGTGGCGAGATATGGCTGTTGGTGAGTAGGAATGACCGTTATACGAAGGTGGGGGTGGAAGGGTGAACGGCTACATAGGGGTGAGTCGGTTGATGTTGCGCTGAGCTAATTGCCAACCCCTTGGATTACGTCCCTTTGGATGGGGATCTCAACTTTCGACGGCGGCCGACCATCGAGAAATTGCTGTCTCCTCAATGATACCTTTTTCTTTTATTTTGGAAATTAAAAAAGAATGCTTCCAAGTGGAAGCTACGGATCCGTAGACGAACTACTCTGAGTGTTGAAAAAAAAACGAAACCTTTCAGGTTTAGAATGTATGACCAAATTTTGGTGATAAAATTTAAAACATATTTTGGAGTTTATAGATGCTTATAACTATACAGAAAAATGTAGACACAGGTTTTTTATTAAATGGCAGAAATATGGTGAGTAGATGTCCGATCAATTCATCTAAAATTACACTACATTGTCCTACATATTGCTGATTTATTCCTATTAAAAATTCATATTGAAAAATTTATACCTTTTATTAGTGCAAAATTTAGAGAATGAAATGAAAAATTGCAATAGTTAAATTTTTAATGCACATCATTTTGTAGAATTTTGATTTAATTTTGTTTTATCTTAATAGCAATATATATAATACTTATACAGATTAAATACGATACATATTTATATGGAATATATATAAAAATGAGAAATTTTACTGATTATTTCATTAAGGTAAGTTGACTTTTCGACTGTAACTAAATAAACAAAAGTGTAAACTTTGTTCATTCAAACTAAAAAATATAATATTCCTTTAAAATGATCGAATTGTATAAAACATAAAATTTTCATTACAAACTTTAAATAAATTTAATAGAACATTAAATTTTTAGTAATTAATATTTCTTTTTATTGCTTACATTTATATCAACACTCAATACACTAGTAACCAGCTTATACTTAAGTAACAATTCATACAGAGTTGTCCATATTAGATGTCGATATGTATAAATATTTCATTGTTTAGACGTAATGAAACATTTTCAATAACGTACATTATATTAACATCTTCCTTTGTGTACTAAATAAGGCTGTATTTTCAGTGAACTGATAAAAGACTGAGCCTTAGACGATCTGCTCATTAAAGATTTATATGCTAACTTACCTGGAAGCGTCTCATATCGCGGGGATTGCCGGCATTCTTAAGGCAGTTTTGGTTGCACTTGAGGAAGAACTTGAGGAAGAATCTGAAAGCAGAAGGGACGAAAGTTAAACGGTTGACAAGGTGCTTAACACTTTTCAACGCCAAGAACTTAATTAAGACGCGAACTTGATTAAAAAGTGTAAATGCTGCAGTAGGTAACCGCAAGCTTCATTCTATTCGTCTGCATTATTTAGTATTTTTCTAGATTAAATCCCCAACCACGTGTTCTTCGACCTTTAGTAATATACGACAACTGAAATATAGTCTACTAAAATGCCAAAAGGGGCATTCGTCTAAAAATATGTGTTATTAAGGGATAAGGCCACCTTGGAGATTTTAAAATGATTGGTAGTTTCAGCAGTGTTTTTATATTAATATAAGTACCTACTTTTTAAGTAAATATTTATTTCGTAGTTATGGGCAATAGAGTGTTAAAAAATCACCATTTCGATATTAGAATAAAAAAGAAAGGTGGAAAGCAGTTTTCTAGTCTAAAATAGTATATTAAAATAAATTCTCACGATTTGAAAAAAATTGTTTAAGTGATTTTCTAAATTGATTTTTTTAAAAACATTTAAAATGTTCGGTATACTTTATTTGATAAAAAGATATTTATAAAATCCTAAAGACTCATATGTTTGTTATTTTTTATTTTGTTAGTAACTTTCGTACAAAAATTTTCGTTTGAAACCTATATTTGGAAAGTTATGTATCAAAATTAAAGTTGATAATACGGATTTGGCAATTGTCCGCATTCTATGAAATGACCTTGGTTTAAAAATAATTATGATAAAAAAGACATTGTAAATATGTGCGAAATTTATTTGAACAATTCTATATTCCACTGAATTTGAAATTAATAAAAGTTATATTGCTCGGTGCATAGTTTTCAAAATTCCCTAATACTTAAAGGTGAATAAATATGTTATGCTTCCATATAAAGAAACATTAATATGAACTGTAAGGGATAAGACGTGATTACAATACTATACAAATATAGAAAATAATCAGATAAGTGATTATCAAATGCGCAGTTAAATTTTAACCAGAAAGTAAAACGAAATACATTGTAATATTATTGTAAAAAAATCCGTGACGATTTCAACAGTCATATGAAATTATAAGTAGTATCATACAAAAATAAGTGTTTCTGTTTTCAGCCAAGTTTCAATTTTCTAGTTTTTCGGTACAAATACTCGACTATGCGACGGCTCAGTTTCCATGAATTATGTAGAATTTCAGAGGAATATTGAATTGGAGGGAATTTTTGTAGAGACAGAATATCCGTGTTCGTGTTGACGGGTATGAAAAGGGAAGAAAGAGTTCTTCGAAGAGACAAAGTTATGGTGAGAGTGAAACGCGAATATTCCTATAGATCGAGAGAGTAGAGAAAACTCATAGGAAACAATCAGGAGGACCGAGACGATGAAGAGGTTCGAGGAACGAAGGGGTAGTTTTCTGGGTGGTTGGTAGGCCTCTCCTCCCATGGGACGCCATTGTCATTCCCCTACGTGCGTCCATACGATTCGGGGCTCCATCGAAAAATCAAACGCATACCTTCTAGAAGCGGTGGTGCTTGCTTTCTTTTTTTCTTTCCTCCTTGTTTGCGTGGAACGTCGAAGTGAAACTGTAGGAGGAGTTCGTCTGATTTCCATTCGTCGCCTCGATTCGTATCGACATCGTATTACTTTGTGTTTGTTGTTTTCTGCGTTCTTCGCGTTAAGAGGTAAATATAAGCGGTATACATAAAATGTAGTAAATTCTGGAATGTATAATCTCCAAGGAAATATAATCGTTTAGAAAGCAATTGATAATCATGTAATATTTATATGAGTTTATTAGGCTGCAAAATATTACATGATCGATTTCAAAACATCAAAAATGTTTTATTTTTCGTTCTTCTTCTCCGTCTTCAACGTTTTCATTTGTGTCTTTAGTAAGATGTTATGTAACTTCATAATTCTGATAAGTGGAGAAATATATTTTAAGGGTTGAACAATGGTTCACAGTGATTTTTGAAAATTTTGAAATTTTTATATTCCCTTTTAGATCCGAAATTTATTAACTTTGAAATCAGTCAAATATTTGAGTCTTCTAATTTATGACAAGTGATATTAGTTTTGTTTCTATTTTAATTTTAATCCGCAAAATTGAATCTCAAAATTTATCTATAAATTTTAGATTTAGCTAGTATAAATAATCAAATACTAATTCCATTTATTTATTATAAGAAACGTTTTTATTGTTTTGAAAATTTTATTGTGTTGGATTTGAAAATTATCCAAGTTTCATCATCTACTCAGAAGATATCGATCAAGAAATTATTTAGGTTTACAAAGCGTTATTTTCCGCAAACGACTTTTTTCACAACTTTACATAAATTAATTTACAAATAATAATATTTGCAAAATTTTATCTCACACATAAATGTGTTTTGTAAAGAAACATTCAAACTTTAGAAACCAAATTTATCAAGTGCTTTTAAACATAAAGACTGTGCCGCTTCTGAAATACATATGCAATATAATAACTAATACACATCCAAGCGCAACTTCAACTTACTGACAGTATAACTGTCAATTCGTTCCACTTCGCGATATCGCACGCACCGATAACGACATCGAACCTGTGTATTATCGTGCATTACACACGGTCGACTATCTAAATGACACTTTTATCGTCGACTACGTTCATCCTGCGCAAGTTGTCAGCCGAGTCGGACGTTTGGCACGAAATCCATATAGCTCGAAAAGTGAAAAGTAAAAAAAAAAAGAAAATGAAAGCCGATCGGAATCCTCCCTTATTCCGTGTAAAGAGTACGGAAGGGAATGTTGGCGGGATATATAAAGAGGGAAGGTGAAGGAAGAACAGCAGCGAGGGTATAGAGAAAGAGAAAGAAAAGGAGGAAGAGAAAGGGAAAGAAACGTATCGATCTCCAGTTTCATGCTTTTCGTATCTATCCGGTATCCATGGACTCTATATACTCTAGGTTCGTGTTAACGGCTGCCACTCGGCTGCTTTTAGAGCGTCGAGCGAATTTAATTTCGTTTACTGTTAGAGGACGTTAAGATCTTATCAAGATGCTGGATGGGTATTCAAAGCATTGTACTTTGGCTTATCGCCTGCTGCGGATCTTGCACTAAACACGATGTCTGTCGTGCCTGAGGCGTGGAGAACGACGACGGCTTCTGGTCTTTCGCAGATACGAACCCTATCGACCATGCCTGTAAGGTACCTATGTACGACAAAAGGTACAAAAATATAGGGTATATAAACCGAAAAGCGGTAAATCTACATTAAAAAATAAAGAAAGCAAATGTTCGGCCGCGAACCGAAGCCTTTGTTGCGATTAAGGAATTTACAACAGGGTTCAAGTGGTTCGGCGCGCGGACCGCCGTGTGTAGTTTATACCTCGAAATACGGGTCACCGAGGACCCTTTTGTCTCTCAAATCCTGTCCGAATCAGTCGTACTGTAAACACGTGCGTGCCATAAATCAGCTAACAGCTGTACTTCTCTTTTTAAACAGTTTTAACGAATGAAAGCATAGAGTGTTTCTTAACTGTCACCTTCGGAAACGCGAGGGTATTTAGGCGATTTTTCGTACAACGAAACAGTCAGTCGAACATTGAAGCTCGGACGAGTCAGATCGACAGTCGAAAAGTCAATCGTGAGTTCGAAAGTTCCGCGTAATCTAATATAACATAACCAATGCAGGGTGGTTCGGAAATCAATCACAACACCATTCGAGCGGGACCCTGCACTCCTCGAATGGGCCACGGTAGGGTGGTAAGATCATACATTACACACTGTTCGGGTGAGTCCTACACTCCTCGAACAGACCACGGTAGGGTGGTTAAATCATACATTACACACTGTTCGGGTGAGTCCTACACTCCTCGAACAGGCCACGGTAGGGTGGTAAGATCATACATTGCAACACTATTCGAGTGAGTCCTACACTCCTCGAATAGATCATCGTGAATAATCTCACGCAAATCGAACAACATTGAACGAAATCCTGTTCTCCTCAAATCAATCCACAATCAACTTAACCATACACATAACGTACACATACTCGTACACATTTTCACCGTAGAATCGTTAACGAATACATATTTTTGTAAGGGGTTTTTTATGCCGCAAGGCTTTTTCCCCTAATTCGAATCACACGATCTAATAAATTATCATGATTTTTCAGGCTCAATTATGTCTATCAAATTTTTATTTACCCTCTTCCTCAATCGAATTCATCTATTCTTTGAAACACATAATTTCTACATGTTGGAAAGATTTCGATGATACAGCAAAGTTGCTTAATTTTGACCAGATTCTAAATTTATAGTATGTGAATAGTCTTTATTCACATATAAAATTAACTTTGGTGAAATCTTTTAGCTTAGGAAGGTAACTTACCTTCAAAACAAGACAATGAAAAAATAGTATCTATTGCGTAATTAATGTAGAATAAATAGTAACTACACCATATTGATACATGTAATTTTGTCTTTACTTTATGTTAATTGCAATTCCTCATTGATAGATGAATTTTTAATCAGGGTGTCATTTTTTAAGAAAAGTCATATCGTTTTTATTATACAAAATTATATAAGCAAAAAATTTTATTTGATACTGAATTTTTGCTTATTATACATTACTGTATATTTTGATGATACTCTACTATATTTTTTTCTATCAAACTTTCCGAAGAATTGATAGAGAAACACAAAAAAGAAATTTAAATGTACTTTTCTTAAAATATAACTACATATATGTTGTTGACATACTTTCATTTTTTGGAGTATTTTGTGTGAAAGGATATTACATTTTTGATGATAAAAAATCAATCACGCAGGTACAAAAATTAAATCGAAAATTGTGCCTCTAAAAATACTTCCACTTTTTCTCATTATTGTTGACCTAATCAATACTACTTTCGTACTATGATATTAGTGTTAACAATATTTATTAGTAACATTATGTTACAAATTATCGTCAATGTGTAATCGATGTTATTAACATTTTGAATGCTGCGGGAAAACAGGTACCACGAATACAATATATCCGAATAATTGAAAGCACAATGTACGTCAAAATTAGCATTAATATTATAGTACTTTCGTGAGCTACAAATGAAACGTTTAAAAATGAAGCGGAAAATAAAACAATTTTCGTCATAACTTCTATCAACATGCTAATTTTAATCTTCACATTTTGAATATTGCAGAACAATTACGGTTTGAATATAAGCATTTTTATAAACCTGCTTTTTGTTTGAACAGAAATACATTTGTGATCAGTTAAATTCTGCAAACAACGAAAGTATTCTGTTCGATAAGATCTATTTACAGAAATACTAATCTTTCATGACACCCTCTCTCGTATCTGTATCACTTTGCCCCTCTTTTCTTTTTTCCTTTTTAAACTCATTTTTATCCATGCTGTCCTCCGAGTATTGGCTGTTAGGAGCTAATGGATTGCGTTACAGACTGATTCAAATACGAACTGGATTTTATTCGGAGCTCGATGGGGCGACAGTATCGACAATGTTGTAACGCGAACGCGAGCAAGAAGGGTGGAAGGGCTAGTTTCTTACAGGGGGTTCCAATTCGATTTCGATCATCTATTAGATTTTTCTTCTTCAGCGATGCTTTCCGCGAGCATGCACCAGTTTCTTCGACAAAATCTATTCTCAATTGTCGCTTAACATTTTACGTATCGTTCACGAACGATATAGATAGAACACAATAACGAGTTACAACTATAAAATTAAATAATAAAGAAGAGAATAACGAATTACAGATAGAAAATTTAATTCGTATTGCAGAATTTCTTTTTACTGTATCACGTGTAATTTAATCTTTGATCAGGTTTAATTTTTCAAAACTTACGTGCCACAAAAAATTATATTTTACACTTCTGAATGATGCGATACTCTTATAATTTTCAATTGCTTTCTAGTCTTCATTTTTGAAAGAGGGATTAATATCAGCACATACAGAATAAATTTAAAAAAGTTGCAAGCATATAAAACGGCAGTTGTATTCCCAATTTAATTCGTATCATTTGTTGATCACTTTTTTCTTCCTTTTTTAAAACAATTTTTTTTAATTAAGAAGAACTTAATCCTTGTCCTGTATATTTTTATATTAAATGTAATATCTGAAGATACTGCTTCCTCTAATTTAATTTATGATATTCTCAAAAGATTTTCTCTTATTTATGATATTGTCAAATGTGTTCATTACTCAATGTTATAAATATTGAAAAAATTATAATGATTTGCGTGCGATAAAATTTTGATCTACCATAATACTCAAATCGAATACTTAATATCGATGGAAATTTGTTAAGCTTAAAATTACTTTCATTAAGTAATGAAAAATGTACGATAAAGATTAACAAATTAATGATGAAAAATATAAAGATTGATCTGTTATAGTAGGCAATTTTGTAGCGAAAACAAGCAGTTTTTCTTTACTTAATTGCAATTTGTTTTCGCAGCAAGTGATCACTGATATAGTAACGCAAAAAGCTGCACGTTACAATTAAAGTGGTTTGTAGCCCAATACAATCCAGTGAAACGGTCGATTCTTGCCGTATTGGCTGTTATTCGATTGCTAACGAATTGACACGGAATAAAATATACAAAGGCCGACCGATTGAGAAATCATTCCCAACCTGCCTTCCAATCGCAGCGAATACCTTCCCGTTGCTCCGGCTAAAATGAAAATAAAACGAAGCAGCGTGCAGTCGAAAGTGTAGGGGTTGCATGCGATAGAGGAGGGGTAGATGGAGTGGCAACGGCATGTAGCAGAAAACGTACACCGTTCGTTATTTCCAGTTTTACAATATACAAGTGTGGTTCAAAATTGACTTGGACATGCTATTTCTCCACCTCGTGTCACATCGTAACCTGTTATTTGCGTTCAAAGTTGAGATCGTCGATATGACTTTTCAATCAACAATTAAATAATAGTAATAATTATTTTTACGTATGTCGTCAATTTTAATGAGAAATTATACTTTCCTTCATATCTCCAGTTTTCTAGATAAAGTAACTATTTATTTTATAAATAAAAGTTTCTAAGAAAAAATGGAGTAGTAATGATTTATAAAGATTTAAAAAATCGTCCATTTACGGATCTTTGAAGCTTTAACAGATATCAGCTTGCGCTTTTTTCTAATTCAGTTTAATTGTCCATTTTTTTATCACACACTGATTATGTCGTATGCAACAGGTTTTTGCGGTACAACTATAAGAGATGAAAAAGGGACCTTCTCACTTTTTCTTTGAAATAAAGTAATATATATTATTCTTCTAGAATATATTATTCTATAAGCAGTTCTTGTTGAACTGTTTACTTAAATCGTATATCTCTATTGTAAATATTAAAATATTTTATTATATAGAAAATTATAAGGCAGAATATTATTCCGAAGTGAAACTTCGAGACAAAAACAAAACTTTCTTTTGGAAATCATTTTATTAAATTATTATTTTATTATTACTATATTAAATATTTACAACGATGTACATAACTGCAAAAAATGTTAGAACAAAACTCATCCAAATACATTAAAAAATTGTAATTTACTACTAGGTATACAATGTTGTGGACGTAATTCTGAAAAAGTAGTCACTCTGGTAACAATCATTATATGAACACGGTCGATGTGTAATTATTTAACCTCGATTATTTCGAAAATTTAACGTGATAGAATTCTCAGCGAGATTCAGATTCAGCACATAGATTTCTGTAGGCAAATAGTGTTTGATTCTTAGACCACAAGTATAGACCTCGTATCAAATATTTGTTATAAAATACAATTGTGCTTCCGATATTTTTTAAAAAGCCATACATCATACGTACATATCAACCCGTGTGAAAGAAATAAACACGTGATGAGAGAACCCTTTCAGGAGGTTGAAGTCAGCTTTGGATTACACTGATATACAACTTCACAACATTGGGGTGGATTAAATGAACGAGTCAGTACAAATGAACGACACCGATGTAAAAAAAGAAACTAAATATCGAAGCCTCGTGATATGTGTGTGAATGTATGTGTGTAAGGGAGGAAGAGGAACAGGTAAACAGAAGTGAACGAATTCAATCAAACCTTGCAGTAAATCATCGGCTCTTGTGCAGCGGTTTGTTAATACTTCCCTTGTACCAATTAGTAATACTCGCGTGTGTATTGAAACCGAATGTTGTTTTCCCCTTTCCTTCCGCCTTTCGTGAAAATAATTCCTCGACACTTTGAAGGGAACTTTGTAGCATAAATATTTAGTTCTTTTTTATCTTAATCTTTAGAGAATAGTTAGACTTTTCTATGATATTTTATTATTTTATTTTATTTTACAACTATTATACAGGGTATACTTCCTGTAATAATATTCACGATTTCTGAAACACCTGTAATAATCTATCAGGTGAAATTGTTACACCAAATTAATGTTTTAGTCCATCGTATATTGCAATAATTCAAATTTTTTGAATGTCTCCTTTCATTGAGAAAAGTAAATTACGGTCACTTTATTAATACTTAGAAAAATTCGTATCATATATCCTGAACAATCACTCCATAGTATTCTCAGTCGTCGGTGCTTGATAAAATTACGTTGCATGAAATAGAATTACATCAGGGATTTTTCTATGGGTCTAACTAGCCATTTTGTGAAGGAAAAATAGACATAAGACAAAATTGGTGGTAAAGAATTTCAGAACTTCGAAATTTGGCAATACAAAGATTTGGAAATACTGGAAGTTTGAAAACATAGAGAATTAGGAGGATTTGGATATTTGCGAAAACGGATACTTGAAATATTCGAAACTTGGAATTTTGAAATTAAAAAATTTGAAAATTAGGAAATTTGGATATTTAAAAGTTTACGAATTTACGAATTTTCTGTTAAAAGGTATTCCATTTAGGTATTCTAAAGGTAATCACTTATACCAAAACAGTAACAGTTCAAAAAATAGTTTGATTTAAATACTGCATGGTGGTATTAACAATACAATGCTTATCTTCAAAATATCTTCAAGTTTACCTTTATTTCTTTGCATGAAACTATATTATTTCTTTCTGTTTACATTTTATACGAACATTAAACAAATCTATATTCTAAATTTTTCTAATATACTATAACTAATAGTTATGCGACATGTAATATTATATTTCAATTTAGTGTCAATAATTTGAATAGATGTATTTAAAAAGTAATTGAATGTGACAAATAAAACTGTGATCATTGCGAGATTAAAGAATTCATTTTTTAAAATGTTTACACGTTATCAACGTGTTACCGAAGGGTGCTGAATTGCAAGTAAATACCTTCTGTTTTAGTAAATACAGATCTACGTCGAATAGGGGGTTGAACGGATATAGGGAGCTTACTCGGAGACTTACGCGTAATAGTTCCAAATAGGGTAGCATTACGCGTATTAGAAATCCATTTTCTCCTACGTCGAGAAATCTTTAATCATGTTTGCGGCTTTCGAAGTAAATTCCTTTTTTCCATCACAGTAGAAGAGCAAATAATGTGTAAAAAAAAAACATTCTGAATCGTCACTTTGTTCGCTGTTATATGAATTTCATATTGCTTTTATATGAAGTGCAGTACAATTTTTCTAATTATAGCGTCCGATAAACTTGAACTATTATTATATTTTCTTATCTTATACGTTTTTTACAAAACTTCATACGTTGAATACGAATTTGAAAATCGAGTTTTACTATGTATCTGTTTTTGTCAAATTCGATTTTGAACGGAACTCATGTTTTTGAGGTTTAAACAAATTTTATAACCCAACTATATCAGATACTTAACTTCTACTTATATAAAAATACATTCTGTAAATTTTCCTGAATACACCGATTCTAATTTTTAATATATTACAAATGTAGTATTACGTGTAATGTACATGAATTTAATATGTCATAAGTATATTGAAAAATACTCCAAAAACTTGTTATTTTGCAGCAAGTGCGAATATGTAAATATTTTTCATTTAAGAGAACAAAAAAGACTACTAATCATCTGACAAAGGTATATAAAAATTATGCATGTGTATTTTGAAAATGATTAATCTAATAATTTAATAGAAATAGAGAGAAAAAAGTAATGAAGAGAATAATAGTTTTTTATTCCCTTTTTCTATGGGAACACTTAAGTCTACGAATGGCATTAGAGGTTAGAAATTCTGTCTGTTCAGTAGAATTGGAAGCGCGTTCGATAGTGTACTAATCACCTATCTAAACGACAAACCCCTACTCAGCAATCGTATTAACAATGTATCTTGGTAGCAGGTACTCCTTGGGGATGTCTTCATTACGTTCATTGTTATCAAGCTCTAAGAGAATTCACGATCTCATTATGGCCGAAGATAACTTACACCACTATTTAATTCTCTCAACACAATAATTTTAATATAAAATACTATTTAAAAGTGTAGACAGATATTTCTGATTATATTCGGATATCATGATAATTTACATAAGTACTTCAAAACCATACAATCATATTCCCATTATAACCTCATATCATAGATTCATTTTTTAACAGATTCATTCATAAAGTTCATATTTAGCAATATTTGGTCAGCTAGTAATTTATTGTACATACCTAATAATTTTCACAAGAAAAATTTACCAGCATATTCGATATGCAAAAATCAGCAAGATGGTACATTAATCAGGTATAACAAAATAAAATAATTTTGGACTGCTTTGTTTCTCAACGTATAATGAGTCCTTCTTTAAAAAAAAAAGTTACATAAAATGATAATGGACGATTTTGCTATTTAATACTACATACAAATAATTGCCGACTTTTCTATTTTTGAAATTACTTTTAATAATGCATTTAAGAGTTTCAGTTCATACAAATATTTTTTATTATTTTTATTTATAGAATATACTAATAAAAAAATTCGAACAAAACTAGAACACTCTATATCCAATGGCGAACAACAAAGCAGTGCTGTGGTCATAACGTTTCTAATAAAGTTTTTGAAACCCTATGTTAATATAACATTCTTTATTTTCTTGAATAGGATTCGACAATAAAGTTTGACAATAAAAAACTCTACATATTCATTCTTATGTTGACATTAAGTTATCCCGCGATCTTTCCGAATAACCCAATAAACCACGAAAATTAAGAAATATCTCTTCAGTACAGAAACACAGAGCACAATGTTGACCACGCAAGGTAGCCTGTTGTTTCTTTCAGGAAGATACGGTTTTCGATCGGATATATTATTTTAGTAAGAAACCGCCGGGGAGTAATCGCAAGTGCATAATGCAGAAGCGCAGGACGTCAATTAGTAAGAATGTATACGGAGGTCCGTAAGGCATAGGAAACCACCTAGAGCTGTATACCTTGCATACACCTTAACTGAGGTTAGTAAGGGGTTAGCAAGGTATCAGGGGATGCTTAATGTTTAACTAGCCTCCATTACGCCCCCTGTACCGGTCTTCTTGAAACCACCCCCTTCCCTTCCTACTTTGCACCGCCGTCATCCAGCATCCAGCGGCTCGTTCCTTCGGCTCTTCTACACAGGAAGTATTATAGATAGGAAATGGCTAAGAAGGATTGCTCGATGCAAAGCTATCGGCTAATTAAGAAAATCATTTCCTGAAGATATAATGCAGGATTAAAAAAAATCTTCATCGATTCATTGGTAACATCTGATGTAATGGTAATATCTATACATATAAGCTCAGACAAAATAATAAGGTATGTGCGAAGGAATTAGGTTGTAGGATAAGTTATATACAAAATATTATTCAATTTTGAAATACCAAAACTTTTAAATCGAACTGTTCAATTATTTGAATTTTCTATTGATTTTACAATTAATTAATTTTACCAAATTTTTTATTTTATTGTTAAATATGCTGCATAATATAATGTACTATGTAATTTTTTAATTTTTCGAAAAACGAATATAAAACAAATTTTATAATTCATAAAATTGTTAAAAATATTTCTTATTTTCTACTGTACCATTTCCAAAATGTTAATCATTTATAGTATTGTATTATTTTCCAATAAATAATTTTTTTTTAATAGAAAGTGTTTATTTATTAGCCTTATTTGCACAGTTCAGAATTACAGTATTTCTAAAAATTGACAGAAATAATACAGCAAAGGGTATATATTTTTATTCAATGTATTATGATGTTGAAAAGTAAACACTATTTAAGTAGTAAAACCTACAACATCCTACAAGATACTATCTTCAAATTAACATTAATTTAATTTAGATGAATGTAAATGTGTAGTTCTAGGTAAGTTAAGAAAATAATCCGACACGTGGGCGACAGTACTAACCGGTCCTTATGATATCACTGTTTAATTTTCTCTTAGCTGAATATGGAGATAAATAGGAACCTGAGAGTGCAAGTAGAACAAATTTACGTATAAGCAGACCAGAAATGATGCAATGTCCTTAAGTCTTTTGGTTATATATTTCCCATGTTAAAAAGTTGAAATTAACGGTAATTCTTGACAACATTACTTTTTATCGTCAGTCAACCACTTTACGTATTTCTGAAGCTGATATTTCTGTATTAGTGTCAAGTAACATAAGACTACCGTAATTTTACCTGGTAATACACTATCAGTTAACACTAGATAATAATACATAATATTATATATTAAGCTAAGTTTTGTTTTTGTTTGTTAAAAATTAGCCATTGGGATCATTTTGATCTTTGTATCCGTTTGGAATAGTTAAGAAACTGCAGAAGAAAAGAAATTTTAACAGCATAAGATTTCAGAACTTTCGGAGAAATGGGAAGTCGAACTGATAAGTATGTAAGAAGCTCACATTTCTTTTGTTATGGATTCAAGCTTTTGTACTTTTGTTTGGGAAATAAAAAAAATCATTTAAACTGCAAATTATAATTTTAATCGTGAAAAAAGCTATAGTATCATTTTAATAGATGAAAATCAAAATCAACAAAAAATGTGTATTTCTAATCAGTATAAATGTAATAATAAATAATCTATTTATAGAAAAGTAAAATTTTGTAAATAAATTACATATTATTATTGAATAAATAATTATGAAAATTAACCTTCTAAATAGTAATATTTAAAATTTGTTAATATAAATCTCTGATTTCCTAGGGTCATTAGTATCAATGCTGTAATCGATCATTCTAAAGCAACTTTACAAACCAGATAATTTAAATAACATTTAAAACATCAATGTTATTTCCTCTACATTTCTAAATAATTCAATTTTCAAATATAATGTTCGTTTAAAAAATTATTAGTAGACAAAATATTTAAAAATTATTACCGAAGATTACATTCTTTATTAATCATTTAATAATTATATAAATAGAAATTAACGCTTTCTTATTATTACTTTGTTCATTATGACTCTAATTGGTACTCTTACATTAAAAAGAAGTTACTTCCTTTCTGTAATATAAGACTTACATATGTATATTACAAAAATAACACAAAAGAAATAGAAACTTTTGAAAAACGTAATTGACTGACTGAAGCTCTCAATTATACATTGAGTCAGTAAAGATTCTGCAATTCGTGGGTTAATTCACTTCACCGAGACGAAGGTACAGACTCAAATACTCTGCTAATCGTGTTTGTTGGGGCCTCGATGTATTTTGTATCGAGACATCCGTTTTCGTGTTTACAGAAGGAAATCAAGCGCTCAACAACGTGCAAAGAGGGAAACTTAACCGAATTCCTATCAGTAGAGAGAAAGAGACGGAGGAGGTGGCGAGAGTTCTGTTTAGCTAAGATGGGAGGAACCAAGGCTATTCGACTGGCACTACCAAGGTACTGCATAATTCATACGTAAGTAATACGTCTTACTAACTAGCATATCCCGAACTAACGTACCCTGTCTCGGGCTTTACGTTGGGTAGCCCTTTCCCTCTCCCAGCTCCTTGTACGTTTCACCGTCCCCTTCATCACGACAGCGAGATATCCCTAATGGCAGTCTATCATATTAGCTACAAGACGGCTTGAGAGGCCGGCAGCTATAACTAGATTTGCTTTGCACCTATGCCACTGTAACTGACGATTTACTATCTATCGTATGGTTGCCGTCGCATTATCCGGCTGTTAATATCAAATCTTTACAATTATCAACATTCCTTTACTTTCCGTTTCGGTGAATGTAACATTTTAATATATTTTTAGATTTTCTTTAAAATCTTAGTGTTCGGTATAATTCAAGAACGGAGGTAATCTAATGTAGAGTCCAATTTGTATTTAGATAAAACTACTCTCCTTACGAACATCATCAGTGGAACAACTGATTTTATTGGTCTTGTATTTTTAATTGATGTTTAACTTTGTATGATATTTGTATTTTTAGGGCAACTTCTCTGTTAAACATCCTGCAGTTATTTTAGTCTTTTCCTCCTTATTTAATAACTTAGTTTACGTACACGAAATTGCAAAAAAATAGATCAACATTTAGTGCAAAAATTTAAACAAAAATTATAAATTTTCAAAATATTATTTAAACAAATAAAGTTTATTGAAATTTTTTTACGCACAAAAATTCCCTATTTAAAGACGAACATTTTACAAAAGAAAGCATCTAATTATCTCCTTTAATTCCGGAGATATTCCCAAAAATATGATTTCAGCCCTTAACTTTGGAGGCTATTTTCACCCCTTCAATATGCACGATTGCCGATAAAAAAAAAATACGTGTCAAATATTTTTTTGAGAACTATATCTCACATAAGTTTCATCGAAATCGGCGTGTCTGGGTTGGATATGTTTCCTTGTCAGTTGAATGATAGAAAGAGAAAGGCTGGAATTATGATAATCTCAGTCAAATATTTCAATAATAATGGAAATAAACATAGTCCAATATATTGACTATAGTAATAATAATGAAAATAAAGCGGGAAATTCAGAGACCCCAATAAAGCGAAACGGTAAATCAAAATTTCATTATGTCGGTCGGTAACAATTATAAATTTAATTGATCATAATAAGAAATGTGTAAACTTTACACTCGAACTACGAAAATTTTGCTGGTTGTATGTAATGTAATTTTTTAATGTTTACTTTATGAAATTCGACCACAGTCAAATGCGGAATCAATTTTTAATGTACGTGCCATTAAAATATACACTCTTTTTATACTCACCATTTATAGTAAAATGCATCAAGTATGAATAACTGTTAAACTAAAGGCGCGTTCGTCGCATAGTTTTAAAAAGAAATTTCTTGAATACAATAATTTGGCCACTCACAGTAAATTCAGACTTTAATTATAAACAACGATTATAGAATCTTTTTCTGACCTACGTATACTTAATTTGTATCTTGCCGCAGTTGGGTACATACCTCATTTCTATTTGCAACGTGATGTTTAAACCGCTTTATAAAATTATCTACCACTAGAATGTATGTATAAATCACTTATTACATGTACGTCTCTATGTAAACTAGTAAGCAGAGTAGGCTTTCTTACAAAATATGATAATGTAAAGCGCAGATTTATAGTGGGAAACTTTTCGAATTTAAAATTCTGAAAATTTTCGAATTTGAAAAACTGAAAATTAGGGATTTTTTACATTTTAAAATCTAGATAGCTGAAACAGTTTAATTTGACAAATTGAAAGTTGGGAAATTTAGAAAATTGAAGGGCATAAAAATTGAGAAATTCGGAAAAACTTGATAATTCGAATATCTAAGCTTGGAATTTGGAGATTAGAAAATTTAGGAAATATAATAATTTTAAAGTTTTAGTTTTCAAAATAAGTTGAAAAATTGTCCTAAAAAATTAGTGACGTTTTTATTTGGATTATTCAAATATATTTTCAAATTAAATGATTGTATATTGATACAACAGTGACACGTCATTGTAGAATAATTTTCAAAAATATCATGAAGATTAAATTTTTATTCCAAATTCAAATTTCCAAAAAAAAAAAATGATAGTGTATGCGATACGCTGGTGTCAAATTCATATTCAACACACAACGCCTATCGAAAATTAATGGTACAAATACGTGTAACGCAGAATTATTCAACAAACGTGAAACAAGTTGTAAATAATGTATAAGCATATCAAAAAGAAATCAAATGGAAGAAAAGCGGAAAGTGAGAATCTTAGTAGCCGAAGGTCGAAGGAAGAGCACTGAAGAAAAATGACCCGAAAACCATTATAAAATACCAAACAACAAAATAATATTTAAGAAATAATATATTTTAATTTAAAAAAAAATTATAGAATTTTCATTTTTTGTTTACAATGCATTTTATGAATAAAAATAAATGAATACACGATGAGTAATAATTAAAAACTGATTCTAAATTTTATTAATAATTTTATTAATACTTTAATTTAATTTAATAATTCTATTAATATTTATTAATATTTTATTAATATTAAATTTGTATAAAATGATTTTTATATAAAATTAAGGAACGAATTTGAAATTCTTACATATCCAATAATGTCATTTACTTCAGTAGAATATATTGCAAAGATCGCAGTCAAAAAAATATTATTAATCTGCACAATTTTCATCTTTTCAGATACGAGTCCGAATATCCCAGTCGAGTAGGCGAGTATACGGAAATTGTGGAATTATATGGTGGTGCCTTAGGCATGAACCGGCCGAACAAGGCACGAGTCATTTCCATAAACGCGTCAGAACCTTCACCGGTGGCAAACTAACTTAACGTTGACGACGATTCGAATGCGGATGTATGTACGAATGTGGCCGCGATTTATTAATGTCTGCATTTAGATACAGAGTCCCCGAGGGTTCGATGGGGACGGTTAGGACCCTCTCAAGTTGCCGCTGTCAAATATCGACAAAAACGGTCGTAAGTCGCGCATGCTCGAGCACACATGGGTTTCTTCCTAAATACAGAAATGCCACGTGTATCAAAACATACTTTTTCATACAACTTCCGAACTGAATTTTGTACGTGCATGTTTTTTTTTCAAGGAATGGAAAGGGGGTGTGAAAAAAACATTTAACGTCAGTTTAATGGAATCTAATTGAGCATTTGATTCACCTCATATATCGTATATTCAGTTTAAGTATATGTATATATGCTGCTATCTAATTAATAAACATACACGAGAAAATGTGTTATAAGAAAGGTGTTTAATGATAAGAAGAACTTAATATAGTAGGTATATTTCTTTTTTAATTATTATTTTTAGGGATACTAACATTGATTCAATTAAAAAAAAGGTGCGCTGCTATTGATAAATACTATAACAATAGTACAATTTGAAATCATTTCTAGACATTAGTTTCGTTTTCACTTATTATTAAGGGAGAGGAGATGTACAGCTCATAACTTTAGAAATTGAAGAATTTAAATTTAAAGATTTAAAAATTTGACATTTCAGAAACTAAAAAATTAAAAAATATTGTACGTTAAAAATTTAAGAAGTTAGAAGCTTGAAAGTATAGAAATGTAAAAACTTAGAGATTTCGAAATTTAGAAATTGTAAACTTAGAGATGAGGTTTGTCATAAATTAAAAAAAATAAGAGATTTGCAATTTTAGATATTTAAAAGTTTAGAAATTTGATGACATAGAAATTTAGAATGTAATTACTTATAATTATTTATAAATGAATGTGTATCACGTACAAGTACATGTACTGCATCCTCGTAAACACAGTTACGCAACACTGAGAGAGGTACTTCATTGTCTAATAGACTCTAGATAAATCCATGTAATCAAGAATATGAAGCAAATATGGTTGGGAATTACTGTTCAAGCAGTGAAAAACAGCCAATCGACTTCAGTAACGCTTCAAAATTCATTGCTGGCAAAGTACTTAGCAATGCGTGTCTGCGTACAGTATAACAGAGTACTGCAAGTTTGCCGGAAGCTCGTTTAATCCTGACTAACCTTGTTGCACGATCATGCAGTTTGTCGTCGAAACAGGAAGGGCGAAAGGGGGCTAAAATGTGATTTTAATATTCGCGGCCCCTTTGAGGAAACTCGCGACTCTTCCTTAACAGGCTTACGAAGGGTACCTCGAGCCTTACCTATTCCCTTCAGCAAGAACGGCATCCCGCTTTGAGAAGCATATACCTAGTTTGAAACTCGGTAAAATCTGCAACTTTGTCTCTCTTGAGAACTTTCCTTCACCCTTCCTTCTTTCTGACATTCGACCGTTACATTTTTATTACACGCTTGGCATCAGAAACTTGTTACGCCTTTTTTCCTTCCGTAGTGTGGGTAGTCCCGGGCAGTTAAATGGTACACAAGGATTATACATATGTAATTCATAAGTTTTGATCAAATTACTCCCAGACAAAGTAAACAACAATTTTTCTATTCATTTACATATCAGAGTAAAAAAGTTTTCTTTAATAATTTTGAAGAAAAAATTAATTGTTTCTACTTTTAAGCAATTAAATGTCGAGTAGTTTCAAATTTTTTCAAATTATTTAAGTGTTCTTTTCATGTTTGGCATAGTAAAAATATAAATTTCTTGAATTAATAACTATAGGGCCCTCATGTAGGCAATTACTAATTTATTCTATAACGAATCCAACTTTTTTTACAGATTTCTTTAGAAATAACGCATCGAGTATTTTCAAGTTCATTTTAAATAAGTCGTTTATTATTAATCATTTTGAAGGTTTTGTTTTGCCTATGTTGGCTTTATTTTTTATAGCGAGTTCACTCTTATACGATAAGAAGATAGTATTTAAAATCGATACTAATATTTAGAAACACCCCACATATTAATAACCGAAAATATTTGGGCTATGTGACATGGTGATTTAAATATTATTTTTTGTGATGTTACTGCAAAATGTGGATTTCTGTTCTAACAAGGGACATTACCCAATCGCCAATCGCCGATTTTGATGCGCTTTGAATATAATATAGAACACAAAAAAATATTTGACACGTATTTTTTTTTATCGGCCATCGTCCATGCTGAAGGGGTGAAAATGGCCCCCAAAGTTGGGGTTGCAAAACATATTTTCTCGAATATCGCAGGAACTATTAGGCCTAGACAAAAAATTAAAAGTGCAAATGTTTCTGTTTTAGAAGGCCAATAATATGGATAAAGTGGATTTTTGAAAAATTTATTTGTTTAAAAAATATATTAGAAATTAACATTATTTTACAAATTTTTTTAATGAAACTTTGTACTATTTTGATCAAATTTTACACATGTAAACTATAGGTCAAAAGACAAAATACGGATAAATCGGAATTTTTAATTTCGCTTGTGGAAAAAATATTATTGTCTTTGAAGTTATACGTACATTTTATACCTTCCGTTCGGTGCACAACTGATTTCTATACGTAATATTCTGGAAATTGTATTATATTACATTTTTTACACTAACTTATTTAAAAAAAGAATTTGAAGGTCCAAAGGTGCCTCTATAAAAATATGTCGTTCGAGTCATATATCGCATTTGATCCGCGTTATGGGCGCGTACTGGTGGCAGTATTCGACGCACGGAGGATCTTAACGCGTAAATTGTACTTGTGTGAAGTGTAATATCTTCATAATGATGTAGAATACGTGCAATTAAAGGAATTACATCTGTTGATTAAGAATTGCTTCACGATTGTAAAATATATATTATTAGGTTGGGTAACTTTGAAAATATCACTTTTTTAATAATTTTTTAATTTTTTAAAATTTTGATAAGAAATATCATATCGCCAAATAAAACTTTGACAGTTTTAAGTATTAAAAAATCGCTACTGGATTAATACAACCTTCTGATGTATGTGGTTATAGAACATGGAAAAATTTCGCGTATTAAATAGTAAATCTTTTGCCTACGTTAGATTTATAAATTAACGTACGGGCATGGGACATAATTATCAAAATGTGTCCTTTAATTCATAATCAATTGTCCGCACCTAGGTATAAAAAACTGTTTAAGTACGCATGGTTACAGTATGGTTGCATCAGTAGCAGATTGGAATATTTTGATAATCCCGTTGACTTTAGTTTCAATCAAATTAAAACTATGACACTTTTACAAAATATACGCTGACAAATACTGATATCCGTTTCGATTTCATAATGCATAACATTACATCTTTTACGTTTACTACCGTTTATAATACATTAGAAAATCATTTCAAAATAAGAGACATAATTTTGAAAATTATAAAAAAACTATAATTTCAGTGTTACTATATATCTTACAATCGTGAAGCAATTCTTGATCAACAGATGTAATTTCTTTAATTGCATGTATTCTACATCGTTATGAAGATATTGTACTTCGCACAAGTACAATTTACGCGTTAAGATCCTCCGTGCGTCGAATACTGCCACCAGTACGCGCCCATAACGCGGATCAAATGCGATATATGACTCGAACGACATATTTTTATAGAGGCACCTTTGGACCTTCAAATTCTTTTTTTAAATAAGTTAGTGTAAAAAATGTAATATAATACAATTTCCAGAATATTACGTATAGAAATCAGTTGTGCACCGAACGGAAGGTATAAAATGTACGTATAACTTCAAAGACAATAATATTTTTTCCACAAGCGAAATTAAAAATTCCGATTTATCCGTATTTTGTCTTTTGACCTATAGTTTACATGTGTAAAATTTGATCAAAATAGTACAAAGTTTCATTAAAAAAATTTGTAAAATAATGTTAATTTCTAATATATTTTTTAAACAAATAAATTTTTCAAAAATCCACTTTATCCATATTATTGGCCTTCTAAAACAGAAACATTTGCACTTTTAATTTTTTGTCTAGGCCTAATAGTTCCTGCGATATTCGAGAAAATATGTTTTGCAACCCCAACTTTGGGGGCCATTTTCACCCCTTTAGCATGGACGATGGCCGATAAAAAAAAATACGTGTCAAATATTTTTTTGCGTTCTATATCATACTCAAAGCGCATCAAAATCGGCGATTGGCGATTGGGTAATGTCCCTTGTAAGTTGAACATTTTAAGTAAATTAAAACATAATATCACAAAAAACGAACTATCACTTTTAAGTGAAATAGTAAAAGATGTGAAAAGAGTCTAAACTTATGAATTTGTTGAAGGGCGGCCATTCAATAGATACAATTTTACATAGTAATTGTAAGTATGAAAACTATATTAGTATAACAATTTTTTAATACAAATTACTACTGATTTATACAAAAATGCTTATATTTATGTATACAAAATATATAGTCAAAAGAATAAGAAACTAACTTTCGGCCTATCCTGCATTATATGCGTATTCTATTACCTTACATAATTTAAAGTACAATTTATTTTTAAAATAATTTTTTTTTGATAACCAATTAATTAATAATTAATATGTACTAAAATATTTCTTTCCCTATCCTGTTCATATTAGCAATCATACACTACGAATGGTCAAAACCAGCCAAATCAATAGTATACTGTTACATGGTATTTCGAAAAACTATAGTAATATTTTTATTGTCGATAAACAATACATAAATATAACATATGTGTTAAAAATCTTTATAAGTGTAAGCTTCTGTCATTAATTATTCATTTGTAATTCGTTTACAACAATTAAAAAACGTTCCAAGGATCCATTACGATATCAAGTATCTAATGACAGCTCGCGTAATCACACAAATCTACTTTCGACACCAACACTAATAGGATCAATTAATTCACGATCACAGAACGAAGATTATAGACCCTTCAAAAGAGATATCAGGATAAGATCGAGTATATCCAAGTATCATTCTCCCGCGTTTCATTAAAAATCACTTGTCTATGGCAATGAGAATCGAGATCGCGTGTAACTGGTAGAAATAAATGTTGAAAATAAAAGTTAAGGGAAGCAACCTGAGGAAAAGAAAGAAGACTTCTATTATCGTCGACAGTGGAGTTTCGGAGGTTAGCAGTCGCCATGCTAGCAGGACATGGAAGCACGCAGGACACGACGCCGTGGCGGGCTGTACAGGGGTTGCCATGGTGATCTTATGGGGAGGGTATTCGCCCTCTCTCACCCTCACGAAGAGAAGATAATGCCTCCTGCCTGCCTTTCTACCGATGTTGCTACCAACTGCCGCGATATCAGAAGCCCCGGCAATAAAGCAAACGTCCATACTCGCACGGAAGTTTACGAGAGACCCGGTTTTCGAGACGCACGATTACGAGGCGACAACCTGCTCGATATTCGCATCTTTGTACTCTCAGGCTGAACTTTCAACAATCGCTTCTGCCACGAATGGTGCGTAATCTTAAACCCTGGATTAAACTTGGCTGGATACGAAAGTATCAGAATTTGAAAATTTCGAGATTTAGGTTTCTGCAAATTTAAATGTTTTTAACTTGAACAGTGAATTTGGAAAGTTGGTTTTGTTCTTTGGGTACTTAATGATGAGAGAATTTGTATACTTGAAGATTTGGTGATTTGGTAATTTAGTTATTTAATGATTTTAGAATTTGGAGATTTAGACAGTTAGAGAATTCAAGTTGAGGAATTGGTCATTTAGAAAGTTGTGAGTTTGGAGATTTAGAAATTTGAAAAATTCGTATTTGTGGAAACTTTATAATTTCGTAATTTGAAAATTTGGAAAAATTAAAAATTAAGAAATTAAAGATATAATTTTCCAAATTCCCATATCTCTATATCATATATTAGTATTCATAAATATGCGTAACAGTAAAGCGATGCAGTTTCACATTTGAATGCCACGTCACTTATATATGGCTTAAATTTTCATACAAATCTATCACCTATGTTATTCAAAATTTGTTTATTTACCTAATCAAAAGTACTCGTATTTCGAATTACGAATAACAAACACAATGAAGTACAAAAATTTTGGGTAAAATTTGTTAAAAATAAAAATTTTACCTAATCAAATTTTTAACTGCTTCAGTGTGATAATCAACATGCTAAATACATAATTTATATTTTATGCTAGAAAGTTTCAAAATTGCTAAGTGTGCATGACTTTTGATCGTGGGTGTACGTTTATAATTTATAAATTACGAAGTAAGTCTCGCAAGTATATAACATTCTCCACCTTTCCTACTGTCTGGCCGAATGGAACGTTAAATCGTACAGGACACGAATACTTCGACACGGTGTCGTCGTATTTTTTGATTTAGAGCGTCTGAAGGTTTTCGTGGAGAAAGCGGAAGGAGGTAGAGGAAGGAGGAAGTGGCTGCTGGTGTTTGTGGGTGTATACCTGAGCGTTTCAACAATTGCAGGGGTAGAAAGTGGGTGGTTTGGTGGATACGGGGAGTGATACCAGTCCCAAAGGTGTCGTTACAATTAGACAGTACTGCCAACTGCTACGGTCTCAACCGCTAAATAACTTACTGGTGCTGACAACCCGACCACACATTGTTACCGCTCGTCCTATCGCACATATTTAACTGTAAGTCTCTGTACCTATAATGCTAAAGTGTTCTCTGTTAGAGGCTCACATTTTCTTTCATTTTTCAAAGATATGTTACAAGTAATGTTTTCTGAGAATTATAGTGCATAGTAATATAATACATATATCAGCTTAAATATTGATTTTCAAATCTTATTTTTATGTACCAAAATTCTACTTTAAAAACATAGTTTTTGTGATAATACTCTAGCTACACAAAATAAAGAAAAGTGGTAAATGCTACTCACTCAGTTCAATGAGAACTGCTTAGCAAACGAAGAAAAATATATTATTTTATTTAACGAAAAGTGAGACAAAACCTGAGAGTTCCAAAAAAAACCTGTTGCATGCTACATAATTAGTGTACAATAAAAAAATGAAAGATTGAAATTATTTAAAAGGAAATGTAAATTCCTGCAAAACTTTGTTCATGAGAAATAAAAAATACAACAAATTCTTCATTAATTATTAAGATTTATAAAAGTAATACTAATCGGGTGCGATAATATTCTTGTTAGTTGAATAAAAAATTGTGTAAAATTACATAAAAAACGGTCTGTATCCCTTGAACGGTTGCAGCGGATATATTAAAGTACAAATTAACGGAAATTCGACTAAATTTCACATCAAATAAATGATTAAAATGCTCATAAGTTTTATAAGTTCAATTTTACTAATATAATAGTACGTACAAATGTACAGACGAAATGTAAAAAAATGAAGCGATGTTTAGAGACAACAAGGATGTTTTGCGCTTGCGCCGACTGTTTAGAACTCGAATGTTGGTAGAAAGAGGCGATGAAGAAGTGAAGAGAAAGAGGATGGACCTCTGAAGAAAGAGGACAGGGTGTCCCTGGAGTATCGACTTGCCCCACGGGACTCGGCAGTCGATAGTCCCGAGGGATTCGTGGTTTCTTTCTCGATCCTGAGCCTCTCTATATCCTCTCCTTTTTTAGCCCTTCGACTTTCTTCTTCAACTTTCGTACAGACTCTTTTTGTTCCTCTTCGCTCGTGGCAAACTTCTTATGGGCCACCGAGTCAAGGCGTCCGAGAAAAACATGTGACTCCATTTCGAAACATTTTTTGAAACAATGAATTCCAAAATATTTAATGTTAACGGTAAAAAATATGCATGCAGAAAACAAAATGCATATTGCATTGACATATAAAAATATGTGCATTTGTATACATTGACTTTAGACAATTCAAAGTACCATATAAATTAAAATTATAATTTTTATATTACATAAAAATGTGTATATAAACAGCACAAAAAGTATGCTGTAATGAATATAATAGCTGTTTTTTAGTATCTTAATAATGGTGATGATTATCAATTAAATATCAAGTAATATTTTTTTTAATAATTCGAGAGTATTTTGAAAATATGAACAATTTCAAATAAATTATTTATCAGTATTTAATGCTTTCTATTAGTCTCATTTTATGGCACATCTACATACAAATTGGATAATACTGTTGTTAAAATAATAGAAATTAAATTAATATAATAACTGTAGGGAATTTCTATATCATCCTGAAAGATTTTTTGCTTTGTAACGTAGACACCTCTCGTGCTTTCAATTGCCAACACTTTTCAAGCCTACCAACCCCGTTACCTCCTCTGTTCTTGCCTTCGAGAATTATCTGCGCAACTTATATCCCCTATTTTTTCCGCCTTCTGCAGATTCCTTGTTCCCTCTTAAAGAATAAAGATTTTCAAGCTCGTATACTAAAATGGAAAATGAAAGTGTAACGTGTATTACGCTAATACTTTATGCAATAAATTTCTGAAAAGAAAAAATGCGAAAGGAATTTGATCTTCAGAACCAAAATTTATGTTTCTGATAATTCCTTACCGGTATATTGATCGTCAAAAATAGCGTAAAATTTATATAAATATTTTTTCGATATTTATCGTAGTTTTAAGCCTATAAGTAAAAGAAACAACTTATATAAAAAGGTTATTTTTTCCCTCATAACGTAAAATACAATAAACTTTTAGGTTGATGTAATAAATACTATGTTATTAAACATATTATTCTGTCCTGTCTCTGAAAATATTTCATATTTTCTATCGTTGTCTTTATTATGAATAATGTACTGTAATATTATTGTGAATAACTATTCTATCATTTTTCAGGAACAATTTTATCTTTTCAATCTGTGCCATATTTTGTCATAGGTAAATGAAATTGATCGTGATTACCAGTTCAGATGAAAATACGAGCAAACGTTTAGCGAAACGATGGCCGTAGTCTTTGAACGTTCTTGAGGCATGAGGGTGGTCGAACATGGACTAGTGTACACATAGGGTCGCTGGTAGGGTGACGGGCGTCGGCCATGTTGTCTTGACATTCTCCCTCGAGGGTTGTCGGGGGTGGATATATTTAGCCTACCGCCTCCAGGGACTCTCGCCACCCCAACCGCCACCCAATCCCCCCCAAACCAGTCCCGACTTATGATGCCGTTGTCCGACCAACCCCAAACTTCGTACAACTCCTTACCACCAGGTTTATATACAATACTCTAGTAAACAAAGAAAACACGCAACCGTGCCTAAGCAATTGAAACACTTAACACACAACAGGTTAATTTTCTTTGAATTGTTTTGGTGAAAATGATTTTCTTTCATATTGTACGGAAGGCGGTCATTATTTTATCGATAAACTGCTTATATTGATACTAGAACTACCGGCGTTAAATGCACACTTACGTTTAAATTGAAAATAAAGTGGAAAAATAAATAAGTAAATACTGAAGCATCGACTAAGGTATACATTTTTTATGGCAACAAAATATGACAGACCCTTCGGCAACAAAATGCTAACAAAATTTTACAATGTAAAATGTAAAAATTGAAATCAGTTATTTTTATTGGGTTATAGTGGTAGTGTTAACGCAAGTACTTTATAAAAAAGTAAATAGACGGTAAAGAAATTTATTTTTCTATTATAATGACTGCGAGTACAATGATTAATTTCTTCCATTGTTAAAAATTATGAAGAGTTGCTAAGAATGCTCAGTAATGTTTTAAAAGTGATTTGCTGTATATTTATAATGCATACATATCAACAGTCTGGGTATCATACTGTCCTTTTAGAAAAAATGTCGGATTTTGAAAAATAAAGAATTACGACTGAGATTTTAAAGAACAGAATTTAACGTTTAAATTATACTGTTATCAAATTGAATCAATAAGATAGTCGAGGACCCATAAGTTACTTACATCTACGTTATAACTACTGCTCTTAGCACTGTTGACTGTTTCTTTTAAGTGAGTGAATAAAAAAAAACATCTAATACAAATTTATTTTAATGGAACTGACTATTTTATTAGTAAAAATAATTTTTTGTAAAAATTATTGTTGTTGGTATATGCTATTTACTACTATTTAAAAAAAAATAATGGAACTTATGAAAGTGATAACTGTATTTAATTTTATAACGAGTAAAATTATCGCTTTTTACTCGAAGGTATTTTAGTTATTAGCAGCTAGGAATTTATAACTTCCTAATTGAAATGTTTGATGAATTTTTTCGAAGTTATTATTTCTCTGTTATTAATTGATGCTATTGACTATTTCACTCTGTGCATGCATCACATATATAACTATAGATTGACTTAAAAATTACTTATTATAGACTGTTGTATTAAACCGATTGATCAGTCACCTTCTGAGTGCAAATGGTTGACATACAATGCGTATTTATTAATATACGTCGATATTAAAATCTTAATGAAAATTTGATACAAAATTAGAAACAGAGTCTAAATTTAGGATAAAAGACAAAACTACGTACCTTTATATTTAAGTTGAGAGAATGCTTAAAAAGAAACTTAATAAAAGTAAACAATTAGAAATTAACATAAATTGTTTATAGTCGGAATTCAAACGAACTAATTCCATAACCAATTCGTTATTGAACAAATGGGATCAATAATATATAAATAGAAGCAGTTACCCTGTACAAACAATTTGCTAGTAACAATTAAATAAAATTGCAGCAAAAGTGTGAGGATCGAGAATAGTGTTCTCCGATAAAAACATCAGAAAACTGAAACGTTCAACCCCTGAAGTGTCCCCAAGAAACGGCATTGGTCGTGAGCATCAAAAAATCGAAAGCCATCACGAAACGGTCTCCACGTGCGGGTGCAAGGTCGTCGCAGAGATATTGGCACGTAGGAAAGCGCGGCACGGTCGGAAAGAAAGGAAAAGAAAGGAAAAGAAGGCACCCTATTTCGTTTTTCAAGGGAAGATTCGAAGGGTGCGTAGGCAGCCCTCGCGATCCTTCGGCCACCCTACTAACGTCCGTTTCGTGTTGGAGTACGGAAATTCGCAAAATGTCCTCCTCGTTCGGTAATATGTTCCTCGGCTGAGGAAGTATCGTCCGTAACCACCCTCTAGTCCAGCTTAACCTCGTTCACGAGGGACAGAACTTTCGCCAGTAGGTCCGAAGAAGGGTGTCTCCAGAGACTTCCATTTTGACTCTGGGGATTAGGCGTGACTCCGCCCATTCGAGGCCAAAATTTTGTCCCTTGCTTGCTGGATAAAAGCGAAAAGACACGGGATATTGATGACTTCTTTCTTTGTTTGAAAAGGAGAGCCAAGAAAGAAGAAGTGATATAGTACGGTGAAAGTGCCCCACGAAGTACAACCACTGTATGGGCTCTACATATCCTAGCGATGCTATTCGGGATATGTTCGTAGAGATGTTCTACCCTCCTTGGTTGAAATGTCATACTTGAGGTATTTGAATATGTAATTGTCACGTTAGTGATATATCGTGTAAGTACGTATACGCATATTTCAAAGAATTATATTGAAATAAAATAGTAAGTGTAATTGAGTTGAGACAAAAGAAATAAGTACGAGACAAAAAAAATAATGAAACTTCATTACAATTACAAACAATTTATAATTATTAATTATCTAAATGTATTACAATTACAATTTATTAATTATCTCGAAGCACGTTTCAAGGCAATTTTAAAAGCACTTATCACGGCCCTGTAGACACTTTCGATGATTCTGAACGGCATACAACGTGTTGTAATTTTACACAGGGTGAAACAAAGGAAACTGCGAGGGGGTTGCGAGCAAAAGAAATATAGCAGAGATTAAAAGTCGCGAGGAGAACAGTGGCGAGTAAGCTCGAGAGCAAGGTACCGCTAGTTGGATAACAGAGAGAGGGTTGGCTCGAAATTAGCCACCCTC
The DNA here is from genome assembly GCF_050947335.1 of Megachile rotundata. Classification (NCBI taxonomy): domain Eukaryota; kingdom Metazoa; phylum Arthropoda; class Insecta; order Hymenoptera; family Megachilidae; genus Megachile; species Megachile rotundata. Next base: position 3,550,475 of record NC_134991.1, on the reverse strand, counting down.
AGAATTACCCTGAATTAACAAATTGAAAAAAGTCACCTCCCCTCGCGCACTTCTTAAAGGAGGCCGTCCCGACCAACCGAAGATCACGGTCTACAATGGCTCAGAATGTTGTCGTCTCACTTCTTAAATAATTGATCTAGGATTTATAAAAGAAAAGATACTTTTTTAACAATATTTTTAATCTTTGATTCATTTATCATGATTATTTTCAAAATAATTTTGTTAAAGTTGGGAAATATTCGAAGTTCATCATTTGAATAGCGACAGATATACAAAATATACAAAACAGATATACAAGACAGATATACAAAAATCGTGTTTGTTCTAATGTATTGTTTTGTATATGACCAAATAATTAATTGTTTTATAGATAAAGAATTAATGGTTATATTAATTTATGGTTTATCGTTTGTTTATTTGTATCTGCATTTTATTTCCAACTTTAAAGTAAATATGTATTATAAGCTGGTAAGTTTAGAGCTAACCAATGACAATTTTTTGTACAACTTTAACCAAGATCAATAAATTCATGATACTTGTTTCTACAATTTTAAACAACATCGGTTTATTATAATTTGTTCTACAACATTAACCAAAATCAATAATATGGTGATTATTTTTTCTACAATCTTAATCAACATTAGTAAGTAAATTTATAATAATTTTTTTAGCTTATAAAGGTCGATTTTATTTAATTGTGAGCTGGTAAATCTTAATGTTAGACCATTATGCGGTGTCCCGAGTTCGGCTTCCTTCGGTTTAAAGCTCGATGTAGACCGGGATATCGGACCGACAAATTCATGCAAATGCTACCTTGGCTTCGTCGTAGCTGCGATACGTAGCTCCAGCTTGTATATTTGTGTAGGTACAGCCTCTGCTTGGGCGATAACACCACGTATACGCTGTGACGTTATACCACGTATACATGTGCCGGTGGCTGGAACTTAAACACGATGCGACTCGAACAAATTCACCGTGACGATTTTGGTAAAGAGCGGTATGCTATCGATAGATGTATTCAAGAGTATCGCAATCGATTACATTGTAAGGGAAACGCTGCTACAAAAAACAGGACGCTAAATTAGGAAATTTGAGTGAAAGTTGAAATTTTAGCGGAAAAACTTGACATATTACCTGTCATGCTGAAATTGTCAAAAATTACAATAGGTAGTATCTTTTACTTTTAACAAATCGCATTGAAAAATTGTAGTAATGTATTTTCACACTAAAACTACCAAAACGGTGATTCTTTTTAAGGCGGTTTTCTTGAAATCGATTTTGATTTTTATCAAAAAAAAGGATTAATGTATTTAGTGTTAATATGTTCTTGGACATCTTGCGTTTATAATTCACGTATGATATTCCTTATACACAAATATCCCGTTTTGAAAGTATACATATACACAGTGTCTTCGATTTTTACTCCCAAACTTTACCAACTCGTTCCATACGTAAAATTAAGAGAAAAGCGTTATATTAAAAAAAATTTTAATCACTTTATGAAAAGTTATCACAAAAGTACAAAATGTCCTCGGTCTCTATTGTATCTCAATGGAGTACAATCTCAGTTTTGTACGTAAAACTTTACCAGCACTATAAATAAAATGATAAAAATCTATAAATCTATAAATAAAAATGATAAAAAATATCATATAAATATAGGCATTTAAATATTTTATTAAAAGATTGTGAGGAATGTTCATATTATTTATAGCAACTTTTAATAATGCATTCAGGAGTCTCAGTTTATATTAACATTTTTTCAAATTTTCAATCATATGTTGGTGAACGTACATGAATAGAATTAGTACACTCGGTATGCAGTATCGAACTACAAAGCAGTCCATTGCCGTTCCGTATTTTTATTATAGCTTTTTAATAAAATATTTGAAACCCTATGCTGATATAACATTCTTATCTTATTTTCTCGAATAGAATATGCTAATAAAGTTTGGTAGTAAAAAGCGGGTACGTTCTGTATACTATGATACGCTTTGTATTGATCAATATGAATTGATGCACTGATAACAAGAAGACCATAGTCTTATAGAGAACGAGCACAGTGGCCGAGGATAGTGCGCATTCAGTATCCATGTAAATCCAACTAACCGTATCGCGAGGAATTCAATTCGAGTCGCCCGTCTACTGGGACGAAGCCAGCAGAGCGAAAGAAAAAGACTATAAACGGAAACAGAGAAAGGTTGATTCGAAATGGCTAAATAGAAAACGCAAACGACACCCGATTTTACGGCCACTCACACACTTTCCATTCCACCAATTCTTTTTCCTCTGCTACGTTGTGCAGCTCTCGCAATTCGTCGGTTGATTCTGTATACTGTGTAACATTTATCGCAAACTCCATAAATCCAAATCAGCAAGATTCAGAAAAAAACAGAAACTGTTGCTACAAACAAGGGACGTTTTTTACCTTTGAACGTGTCAAAAAACAAGTTAATGCTATCATGGTAATAGAATAACAGTTGCCTTCCAAAGTATCTCAATATCTATAATAGTACACGATTATTATAAAGTTAGAGTCTGTTACGTATAAAGTGGTGGATATTAGAATGGAGAATGTCTGATACAATTTGATGATGTAAAAACATTGGTGTAATTGGAGAGGAACTGACTTTTTCTTATATACAAAATTTAGAAATTATTAGTTACGAATTTCCAAATTGCCAACTTCAAATCTTTTAAAGTTCAAATTTTCAAATTACAAAGTTTCTATGTTACTAGTTCTTATATTTTTAAATTTCTTAAATTTTCAAAATCGGATATTTTTAAAATCCCATTTTGTAAACTTTCAAATTTTCAAATTTATATATATTGAAGATTTGGATCCTATCAATTTCCAAATTCCTCGAATTTTAATATTTTCGACCCTTAAATTTCCGACTCTTCAATGCAAACATTTACAAATTTTTATAAGCTGAAATTTTCAAATCTACAATGTCTAAATTAAAAAATTTCCAAATTACGCATTTCGTTATATATGGTGTGCAATAATAAAAGAACGTAATCCGAAAATTGTAGAATGTTTATAACATGACAAATTAAAATTTCACTTCCTATTATGTTACGATACGCACCAATAAGAATTTCAAACATGCTAATAAACTGATACCCAGCTGAAAATTAGATGAACAATTTGTTTTACCAATGAATCAGCCATTCCGTATTAAAAACACTGATAAAACACTTAAACACATACTTTCTCGAAACCAAAAGCGAAAAATTAGTGTGCAATAAGTATTTTTGTGCACTAGTTTCCAACATCACATGATGTCAGTCTATATGTATATCTATCTATACAATATATGTATAGCCGATAAAATATATCCTACTATTTAAATGTTGCTATTTTTCTGAACGTGTAAGAGCAAAGATTAAATTCACCTCATTTTTATTTAAATTCGGTACCAAAATTGGCGTGCTTCAGAGAAGTCGTTCGAATTGGCAAATGTTGTAACCACGAAGGGCAAGAGAATGTAGAAGGAACAAAATTTAGCCGGTCGGCAATTTTTAGAACGGATAACGACCTTAGGTATACGAAATATATACGTACGTGTAGCCATCTTACTGGTCCCTCACCTTACCCTTGAATACTTTATGCAGACAATTCGCCGGTGCAGTTATTTCATGCTGGCCTCACGAAAAAGATTCCGTACTCGTAGCACGTACCGTGAAAAGGTTCTATACAACAGTGTACTGTACATCGATTGTGGGTCACAATCACTGTACCTACTTTTGTCAAAATGAGCCTGTACTTGGATTCATTTCGGTTTTGTAAAATTAACAAATTATTGCCTTAATCGTGTTTCTTGCAATATTTTTATTATTTAAAAGAAACCTATAGCATACTATATTACATGTGTTATATGTTACAGTACATTATATGTACTATATTATTAACACTAAATTTACGGAACTCATAAAAATGACGTATCTTAAATTTCTTATTTCCAAATGCGAAAATTATTAAGATGTCTTTTGTCAAAATATATGTTAAGTTTGATCGAGATAAGGAATCATTGTCTACATCAGTTTACGTATTATCTATTATTTATTTATTTGTATAGTGTAGTTTCAATTCAAATATAAGTAGTCATTAATCCGTTCTTAAATCCGAGATTAATTAATTAAATGAACGATACAACAAATATTCAGTAAGTATAAAATAATTTAATACAAGTAATCTTTTATTATATGAATTCGAAATAAATTCTAATATTTTAATATTTTGATTAATCGAATTTTAGAGTTTATTACAGAACAAATAACTATTATTTGAAAATACACAAATACATCTTAACTTTTATATCTTTTCGATGTGAAATTCATATTTATAAAATTTTCTTTTCAGACGTTTGCGGACAGTAAAAATTTCAGTTCGGTACAAAGATAGACAGGTAATAAATTAGTTGTCATTACCAAAAACGTAAGAATATTGAAATTAAATGAAAACCAATTGGCTGTAAAATTTGAATGTTGTAACATTCGTGCCAGTTTGTATTACAATGAAAATGAGTGATATAGTAGTCATGTCCGAAAATATGTTAATAATTTCATCGCCGTAAATATTAAATACAAATTCGTCTTCATTTTCCTTATTTTGAGACATATTTTAGGTTTGTGAAATAACTTTTAGCGAAATTAATTTTAATTTGAGCAAATGTAGTACTTGCTATGTAGTGAAAGCCACTATATATTTACATTTAAACGACATAAACGTATATGTATTTATAATGTATTATATTGTACGATACTATATGATTCTCTACTATATTTTTATGAATGTACTATACAACATTATAATGTTGTAATTATACAAAAACAACGTCATGTTTTACCTATAAGAATCTAAAAATTTGATAACTTCTATTATAATCTTTAAATAAATAAAAGTTTTGCAGAATCGTTTGCATACTCATATTTGTTAATATAAAACAAAGGATACAACATCAAAGTTATTTTATATACACCATAAAAAGTTCTCAAGATACTGAAAATATGGGTCAAATAAATCTTTGAAAACTTCGTACTGTGTGTTTCATTAAAATCAATTATTAACACACGCGAAGTATCCCTTATCAGGTAACAGTACTTTTACCGAAAAATCTTAAATATGAATATTTTCACGAAAAACAAAATGTATCGTATCTGTATCCGTTATAAACAAGACTGTTATACACGTATTAATTTATTTTATATTACAAGTATAGAAAAAAGTACTTCTTGATGAAAAATAGAGCCGATTAAGAGGTTAAAAAAGTAGACAGGAGAGGCGAAATAGTGAAATTAATTACTACAATCTGTTCAACGGTATTTGTTACTCGTTATTCAATTAAGAGGTGTTCAACTCTGATGCGGGAAAGAGGAAAAAGGAAAAGTAAAAGGTTCAGTTGCTTCTTTTTCAGTTGGTGACATGGAGGACTAGCAGGCCTTCCTACACCCGAAGGGTGAACCTCCTGTATGTAAGGATGCCTATCGGAAACGCCGTTTGCCGTACATTTATTGCCTTCGCCATCCTCCCCGCTTTCTCAGGGTTACGACGTTATATTTGATATTGGGTAGACTCCGTATACGTATCATTGGTATCGTAAAACCGGCCGTAAATAATATTAAATAAATGTAATACTCCCAGTAAAATGCCACTTAGCTTCATTGACGGAAGTTCTTGTGTTACGCGACGATCCTCTTATATGGAAACTTTAATATTCTCAAAGATATAACATTTTGTAGAAAAAAAGAAACCTTGATCCTTCTTGTCCAACTTTAAAGGAAATCCCTGTGTTTCGTCCACAAGATGCTCATCTTTGATACAAGGAATACAAGGAAAATACTTTTACCTTCTTTTTTTGCCTACTGCTTTACAGTTTTCTATTTAGATAAACATAGACAAGGAGTACAATCTGCGATTGTACGCTATTCTATACATATACTATTTGTAGCAGAGGAAAGTTTATAATATTAAGAAATATATTGAATTAATCAACATTATTTAGTAGATGTATCACTTCGATTTATTAATTTCTTTTAATAATTTAAAGAAAAAAGGAAGCAATCAATTAATTATGTTTTCCTATTCTGATTATGGTTTTTTCTAACTTCTTCTTTTTTTCCTTTTTCTCCTCGAGGATTATTTGACTTCAGAATTAAAACAGTTTCTTGATTTCAACTCGAAGAATTCGTATGCAAATTATAGTTTATTTACAAGTTTATAACTATAAATATATAAATCGAATTTTACAATTATCTAATCATTGTTATGAACAATATTTGATTAGTTGGTCATTTAGTGCCAAATCGTCTTTGTTTTCAATATCGAAAAATGATCGATAAAAAAATTAACAGTTACAATTATTTGTATTATTCATAAAACTAATCTTAATAAATTATTTGTGTTTCTTTTCACGTTATTCAATTTACAAATGGAAAATATAGTTATTGTTCCATATCTAACAAAATAAAATAATAAATATAATTATTTTTATTGTAAAATAGCAAATATTATTATTCCATGTTATTATTACTATTTTGGAATCCCGTTTTCGCCAGTTTCTTATTAAAAATTAAATAATTCTAACACAATCGACGATCAATGACATTTCATGAATATTTCCTACAAGAATTATATTTAATAACACTTGCAGAATATACTTAATCAGAATATGTTGGATATTAAAGGTAAATACGTTCCATCCAAACAGTTAATCATTTTTATCTTCGTACTTTACATTTCTTTACATAATAGTCATTCGGTAGACGGCTAATGACTAATCCATGTACCCTAAATGGATTCCAAAATTATGCTCAAATTTGGTTTAAGATATAAGTTGTTTTCGAAAATAAGTCACTTATAGCACAAGAACTTACTTAATTTAATACTGCGTAATCGATTTCAGCAATTTTCTTCCGCAGCCAAACAGTTAATTTCATTCTGTATCTACCGTTTTCAATTATAGTACCAACGACCAAACGTGCTCTATAATCCGGTCACGTTGTCTACGTACGATTTAAGATCTCGTAAGCTGTTGCCGTTGCTGTTAACATTTTATCTTCGGCATCTCCTGTTACCGTCCATCGAGAACCTCCGTCATTTCCAACGTACAATCATGCATTTCCATTTTCCATGAAATCCATCTGCAGTGGCATACTCCGTCTCGCGGCGAAGACCTTGCAAAGTCCGCGCGGACAGTTACGCCATTACATGAAGTAAGAGCTCGCTTAAGGACACGCCATGCCATAGACGTAACGATGCTATGGAAAAAATCGTGTTTCATCCAAAACGTGTGCACGCGGTTAACTCGAGAGGATTCAGCTAAGTTTCCTTGTATATACGCACGTCGTCGAGAATGCCGGTATTAACTGCGGATACGATTCGCCGTGGAAGGTTCGTGCAAGCCTCGGGCTCGTCGTTAATTGCCGGTATAATTTGTAATTCGAGAAGCAGAAAGGAAGAGGGCAAAGTAGGAGAAGAAGATAGCAGGATGGGGATACAGTGAACGGAGAGAAAGAGAAACAGAAGCAGAAAGTCACTAAAAAGGAAACAAGCATCGTGCTCGTCTCCACCGGAAAGGAAATGTCTTTTGAGCGAGGAACGAGAACCAGATCACGAGGACGAGCGGGGCGCCTGGCGTTTGCCTGACCTGTTGACCCGTCTAGACCACCAATGGGCATTGGGGCAGGAACATGATATTTCAGAATCCAAACAAACACGTTTACGATACCCCATTGTTATCTCAAGGAAACTATCTATTACAAAAACTCCAAAAAATTCATTTTTGGAGTAGCGATGATCAGATTGTGCCCTTCCTATATTTATGATATATCACATCTGCAGTGATAAATAAGCCATGATAGAATAAAATGTTCGAATAAATCATGTAGTCTACGCACATTCCATAGATTACATGAGATACGCATTTCATAGATTACGTGATTTATTCTTCGTAGACTTCGACGTACAGTGAGTTGCATAAATATATTAACAACTCATATTTTCAATGACTTGAACTTTCGGTAGAAAATTATAGTCGGTATTGCTTAAATGCTAATTCATAGTGTGTAAAGAATAAATTATGGAAAAAATTGACGTATTATCATAAATATTAAGCTGGGTTAAGTAAAACTTGATTTTCAAAATTATATTTTATATATTTTTATAAATATATCGACCTTGTATGTTCTCTATATAATGACACTAATCAAGCTTCATGAGTAAACAAATTTATTGTGTTACCTTCATTTGTTTCATTTCATAAGACTCGTTTATAAAGGTTAGAAAGTGAAATGTCTGATGAACTGTCGAAGAGAATTATCAGAGAGAGAAAAAGCCCTGATCGATGCTTCTCGCATTGGTTATATTGCGAAACAAATAGGTCATTCAAAAAGTGCCATTGCTGATTATGCTAGTAAAAGACGTAAAATTCTATGATTAACTTCTAATTGTCATCATTTCTGAATGTCATTGGCTAAAACTGCGAGATAATTAATTAAACAAATTAAAGGTTACAAAAAATACCATTCACAGAATCATTGTAACAGTTCCATACATTTTTACGGCAAAAATGATAACAACATGATCGAAAAATAAAGAAAAATCAACGAAACTTTTACTCGCTAAAGCAAATATACAAATTGGCAAAATATTAATAAAAATATTTATTTTATAAGAAGCGAATATTTGGTAGTTACAATTTGTTTTTTATAAGTAATATTTAGTAACGAGAAAAAATTCAATATGGACGAGCCAGATTGGTTTAATTTGTATTTTTACGACATACGAAAGAATGTGAAATATTTTTTGAAACGCAATTTTGCTGCTGGTTCGGTTATGATTTGTACGTGTTTCTCCATTTATAGAAAAAGATTCATAGCATTCATTTGAACAGTAATAATTACATCGATCATTAGAAAATTATTTAAAATCCTACTGGATAGAATACCAGAAAAACATTTTATTTTCTTGCAGAATAATGAATCAGTTCATAAATCTGCATATACATTAAGATGATTTTCCGAAAATAACATTCTGTTATTAAATTAGCCTGCATGTTCTTTTGATGTTAATTCCACAGAAAATTTATGTTCAAAATTAAGACGTAGCTGACGCATGGAACATTGTAGGGAAAAATAGATTAAAAATTTTGATTGGTCGTATGCCGCATCAAATTTTCAATATAATTCGTTATAGTGACAACACGATAAATTATTAAATATATTTCTGTACATAAAATACGATAAAAACATTTGCCTTAAATGGTTGGTATATTTATGGGGCGCCTGACAGTTTGTATGCAAATTAACAAACTATTTACGTTAATGTGCTAAATGCTTTTTATATAAGTTGGTATATTTATACATATGTATAACGTACTGTCCAAATACTTAAGCATCCACAGTCATGTAATGAGTGACAACTACTCAGATTGAAATTATTTGATTGTTTGCATATAGCTCTGTTCTAAAGATGATGATGACAAATTACACCTAATAATAGTGAGAGTTAAAATTAGCCCCCAAATAAAAAACGTTGTCAGCGACGAGGATGAGATTCGATAAAACAGATGTAAGCGGTGTAAGATCGACAAACCTACTCTTCTCCTATAAGTAGTTTTAAACTTGTCCCAGGAACGAGCATTTATTAGGAACTATCAAAACCTCTCGACAACTGTGAACCTTCGTCAACTTGATCGTGTTTTCCGCAATCTGTCGTAGAACGACTTCTCAGTGGGTCGCCAGGACCCACTGAGAAATTAGCTGTTAAGTGTTTTATGTATCCGGCATCGCACATTGCATGACGCCGCGCCGGTGTCACGTGGCGACTAACGTTGATTTGTGGCGTGCGACTGGTCGATGATAATTTTTCGATCGGCTTTATGAACGAGTTGGACATCTATTTACGAACAACGATTAATAGACGAGGAAGATTTTCTTAAACAGTAATTTTAAATATAATAATAAATGGAATTATAATAATAGAATAATAATAGAATTTTTATTCTATAAAAAATTGTTATATCAAATTAACAATAGAATTACCGACGAGAAATGCATATTTACTTCTGAATTGAAAATAAAGTAGAGATAAGTAAGTACATATTGAAGTATCAATTAATATATATAATCATCCTTTATTTCAACAAAAAATTGTAGCATATCAATAAAAACTCGGCAGAAAAATTTTCTTTGCAAACAATGGCGAGTATACACGTTGGATCTAATGCAAATATTCCTGCAATAAATTTTACGAAATAAATAAAGTAAAATGAGGAAGGATTACCTTTCCTTTCAATAAGAAAGTAACTGTAAATTATTGGAAGATTATTGTCATTAAAAACTTAAAAACTGTAAAAAAATGTTAAAATCCATAAGTAAGAAAAAATATAGGAAACAAAACGAATTTATGAAATTTGATCAATTTCAGAATGGTATTTTTCAAATGTATGATACTTTTAAAGAATAACCAATGTATTTAGTAAAGTACATGTAACAATTCAGGGCATACCATATGAATTATAGAAAATAACTTAATTTTTAAAAAGCAATATATTGTATGGAGAATAGTTAATATACCGAAGAAAATAATTGAATTCTTTTTAATAAAATACACTGCAATTATTGATAACATAAAGGAAGCATTCAAACTACATTTTGATTACATCATATTGAAATTTCAAGTTGTTATAGTAGATGGTAATTTTTTGTTTTACACGAATTACATGTCAACCGCAGCGAAATAAAGATTTGAATCGACGCGTACATATGTCGAGTGCAGTTAATTGGTTAATACATATTAACATTTCTGTAAAAGCATCTATACAAGGCAAAAATGTATAAAAACCGTACGTGACACTATTTTATTTTAGAGTTGAAAAGTTGTACCCGTATTAGCTATAATGAGAACGAAATCTCGATTAAAAGAGCGAGATACTTGAACGAACACGAGTTCTACATGCTGTCGCCACTAATTGCACGCAACAGAACATTAACTGCGTTTTTTTATCCTCTCCCTCTCTACGCCCCTAACTTCTTTCTCGTTTAACAGTAAAAGGCCTGGCATCAGCGAGCAGATCACTTTGCCAGATGCCATCCGAGTCGCCCACCGTGATAACGGACGACGGTTAAAATGCCTCATAACTAACTCAATTCTGGCTCTTCCTAATTAAATATCTATCGTTTAATTAAGAATGATTTACCGACGGCAGTCAGTAAGCAGTCAGGCCAACCAACCGACCGACCAACGAACCAATCAGTCAGCCTTCTAGTCAGACATCCAGCCACTGCCTTGTACCATTCGTTGTGCCTTGGCAATCAATGCAGGAATTATTCTCATTAGGTTGATCTTCGGTCTTCCAGTTCTCCTTTCTGCTCTTACAAACGTCTCGATAAGAGAAAGAGGGGTGAAGAGTAGCAAGAAGAAGCAGGAGGAGACATGGAAGTGAAGGATCAAGAGGAGAAAGAGGAGGTTGAAGCAAGCTATTAGATCGAGAGCTGGTTGCGTGCAGTTGGAAGAAAAACTGGAAATCCGCGGGCTGTTGACGGACCGGGAGATCCCTGGAGGGATCAAGGGAGGGAACCCTAGGGTACCAGGGTACCCTCTGTCTCCCTGGTTTCCTTCTGTCTGGCAAAAAGGAGTCGCTGACTGTGAGTGACAACTTAGCGAGCCGGAGCTCACCTCGCCGTCCACTCGGTTGGCCACACACAGACCGTCCTCGCGATATGACACGTCTTTTCCTGCGATAGAATTCCTTCCGCGAAGGAAATACTTGTTGGTAGGATCCTTTCGTCGAAAGAGATCCAGTTCAACTCTTAATGATATCGTTGGGTCGCAACAGGTTTGATAGATCTTGTCAAATGTGATAGATCTGGTCGAGCAAGACACTTTACAGACGCTGAACGCGATATGCATATAAATTAGTGGTAAGTAAGATTTTTACCTGCTTCTATACATTGCTGGAATGCGTTTTTACTCGGGTAACAGATAATAAATAAGGGAGACAGATTAAATTTAATTTACCATTAACGAAAAAATATATCGAAGCAGATTAGGATTTATCTAAATAAGTATTTATTCGAGTAGGGATTATGAACAACTGTTTTGTCACTGCAAAATGCTTTCTGTCAAAAATGTTTATTTATTTTGACATACGCAATTGTACTTAAAATGAGAGTGGATGAATTGTTAATTATGGAAATGAAAATAATCGATAAATAAATTATACATTCAATAACTGAGGCATTCAAGTTTGCAATAAATTCAAATATGTTTATGAATAGTTACAACACGAATAACAATTTATTTATTGTGTTTATTTGTATTGTTCAATATTGTAAACGGAGTTTGTTTATATTATATAATAGATGAATAACAATGTTCAATGTATTGGATATAAAAAATATTATTTCTAATTTGACTAGCGCTATTTAATCGATCACAAAATTATTAGCATATGTTCTTTTAAACAAATTACATCTGCTAGCCTTTATTAAACGTGCTTAGAAATTCATTGATTCGTTCGATGTATGTATTAGTTATACTCGTACAAAAATATGCAAGGAAAGGACAACTAACGCGACCACATGTCAAGCGTGGAAAAGTTTGCGTTTACATTGCGACGCGTAGCAGTTCTGAACGACAAGGGTAGCGAATGAAATGCATTTTATCTCACTTCACTCCAATTTCGGATCCTACTTCCCCTCTATTTTTCTTTCTCTTTCCCTCAGTCCTCTACACTTCACTTTCTTTCTTTTTAGTCTATCGCCGCCAGAGCAATGGGTAATGTTATTTCGATTTACATATATGTTCCACGCTCCTTCCATCGACTTCGATTAGAAATATCACTCAACATTTTGACAATGCTTCACTGTTTTTTTTACGTACTTGATTTGTGATTATAAAATAATTCAGTTTTTTCGAACTTCATTAATACGTTGAGTACCTACTATACTCTAACAGTTGAAAATATGATTATATACATATTTACAATTAATTTAAATATTTAGTCAATAATATACAGATTGGTAAATCCAGTATCTTACATCTGACCTAAAAATTAATAACGTGAATTTTTTCCTCATTTCGAGAACTTAAGCGTTATGACTTTACAAAATTACTATTTTTTAAATTTTGTATTGTTGTGTATTTTACTTGTTAATATTCATTCATACGTATCAGATTTTCAAGTATACAACTAATTATTTTGTAATAAGAATATCGATATAACATACATGAATTTATTTTCAGCAAATTTTAAGTTACATATCAATACTCCATAAATGTTATTTTGTAATACTTCAAATTCTCAAATCGTGTTAGACTTGTAATAATTTTAAATTAGCTGTATGCTGTGCAATAACGTAATGGATCTCTGTTATTTGCTACAATTACCTATTATTAATTTTACATTAAAAATATTAGTGAAACGTTTATGTACATTTTTTATTAAATCTTAAACATCGAATTAATATGTGCTAAATACTACTTGGAGATACTTTTATAACTCTTACTATCTAATATGCTTGGTAAAAAGGCAACAAGTACAAATTCCTTGCAGTCTCAGTATTTAATAAATATGTTTAAAATAACAAATATTTGTGGTGTCGTATCAGTTTGTTAAGGGCTTCATATGACGATACAAAATACAGTATAGACGAAGATGAAATGTAAAATAGGAGTTTTTTCTTCATTTCTATTGGTATAGCAGAGAAAAGGTAAAGTGACAAAGTGTTCACAAGCGTTATGGTTAACTGCCTGGGGCTAATTCGGTAAACAACGTAATCTCCTTTGGCACCCAAAATTCGTAGACCGAATGACCGAAGGGTAATTCCTTGATCACGTTACAAACAATGAAACAACTAACACACAGTACACTTTGAGAACTGTTTATCTGTTGTTCCCTGCCTCGATTCTGTATTATTCTGACAAGTTTTCCACAATCCCACATTCAAACTCGTGTACAACGTTCAACGAATATACATACATTTTATGTATTTATAAAAATAAAATTACATCTTTATTTAACATTATTTTTGTAAAGTCAAATTGTTTGGAAAGTAATTTTTAGCTCATGCGTTACTGTTAAAATGTATACCCATTGTGTTTAAACAGCCAGTTATTAATTTTGTTTAACAATTCTATTTACGATATTTTAAAGAAAATGTTATTTCTGATTTCTTTTCGATTTTTAAGTTATACTACTCTTCTATTTACTGATACTTGTAAAAACTGTTTGGAAAAGGAGGAGGTTACTCAATTCGATCAGTTCGCCGATTGCGCCTAGCTGGATGGACCGATCGGAATGAAACCTTTTGCATCTGGTAGGTTCTGACTCCCCATTGGTACCATTATCAAAAAATTTTTCATTTTTTAATTGCAAAGTATTGTTATTGCAAAAAAACCGGCAACTTTTGAAATAAACTTTTCTCGATTTTAGTGCGCTTTTAATATCTTATCACGGGCATGATTCTGAACAATTTTGTTCATATACAAATTTTGCGGAAAGCTTTTGTTTTCGAGATATTAGCGAAAAATTGTTATTAACTTTTGAAATCAACTTCGAACGATTTTAATGTCCTTCGAATATGTTGTTAGGGGCGTAGTTCTGGACGACTTTTTCCTCTTGCATAATTGACGGAAAGCTTTTGTTTTCGAGATATTACCTGGAAGTAGTCATTTTTATAGGTTAGTAATTCTAACACCCAATATAATTTTCTAACTTTATTCATAAAATATTCTGATACCTTTTCTTATTGCATAGTAATTTCTGAAGCAGTCTCATTCTTGTGTTAATATCTATGTTTATTCGAGTGATGCCCACTTGGACCCCGACCGATTGGACGGTCCCGATTCTACGCGTTCCAATTCGAAGCGGTGCCGATTGGACGCGTTCCAATTCTAAGCAGAGCTTATAGAACCTAACCTAACCAAATTTAACAGTTTCGATTTGGGACGCGTCCAATCGGCACCGCTTCGAATTGGAACGCGTCGAATCGGGACGCGTCCAATCGGTCGGCGTCCAAGTGGGACACCACCTGTTTATTCTATGATAATTTTCGAAACATTTTCATATTTGTATTAACAATTATGTAAGAATTATTACATAATGAAGATGTATATTTTATAAACAAACTTGCTATTAATAGAAACTTGTATTTAAAATAGTAGTTTAAAATAATAGCATCTTTTAGTACATGTACATTTTTTTAAGTAAAAAAATAAGTATAAGAGATTAATAAATAGCGCTTCATTAACAAAATGTATACTTTCAAACAACATCGATGTTATATTCGTGTAATGTGAAATTGATCATCTAAATTTCATAAATTATTGAAAAATTTAATTGTAATTTAGCTTACTAACACTGACAACCCTTTCAACTCCAGATACACCTGTTTACCCACCTGTAATGACGATAAAGTGGTCGCGATGGGCCGAAATCCTGGTCATAAATCAATACAAGCTAGAAAATAACTTCGCAATAATTCACAGGAACGCAGGGATCTCCACGAAAGAGCCCGTTGCGTTGTTGGTGAGAAATTAAAATAAATCAAACTTATCTGTTGCTCCGACCACTTGCCGCTGGTGATCTGGTACGTGTGCGTTTCCACGTGTGTGCACATGAGCATTGACGTGTACGCGCATACGAAAGACAAAATAATGTGTGATACAGCCATTCTATAATATAATAATATTTCTTTTGATATCTATTACAACTGTGCCGTCTTTCTTAAATACTAACTAATTTCTAAATCGCGTAAATTTTATTTATTCGTTTTTCAAAAGAAGAAAATCACATGTCAACTATTTATATTCACAAATATCGTTTTACTGCGTGAACTGTAAAAAATAAATAGTAATAATATTATAAAATTTCATTATCAGCTATTTTCTTGGTAATACTTTCAGTTAAGGACATTATTTAAATAATACCTTAATTCGTTGTGAAAAGAAAAAGGGAGGTTGCATTTACAAGTAATCTTCCGCAAGTGTCATTCTCTGATTTTTCGGAAATTTTGATACGTTGTAATACATGAAAAATTAAGGTACACGAATTCTTTTTATCCGCGAAAAAGAATATTTAGGGCATGAAACGGTTCCTCAAAATAGGGAAATCGAATGGAAAAATTTTGATATCTTTGAGACCTATGAAGCGATTTTGATGATTTTTGGTTTGATAGTAATTTTTGCATAAAATAAATGCCGTCACTGGATTTTTCAAAATTTCGTTTTTTAGCTATATCTTTTAAACAGTTTTGTTATAAACAATTAATATTTTTGATAATTATCTTCACATAACTAACGATTAATATCAAGTTGAGTTTATTGTATTTTGAAAGTCATATGTCGAGTTACTGTCTATTCAAGTAACAGACATTTCCGTACATTTACTTGTCAGAAAATTTAAAGATGTATCGATTACGTGTATTAAATAAGTTCTGTAAAAATTCAAAAGCCACGCTACATTACGATTAGTAAAATTGATTGTATTAGTAATTAGATTATTAATTAATAGTTACATTTAATTATTATTAATTACTAATAATGAATTCTTAAAAATTAAACTAAATTTTAGAATTTTATCATACTCATTTTATATATATGCTAAGCTATTTTGTTTATACTACTTTACCACTTTAAGTTCCTGATTTCAATCGAAGTATAATTATATAATTTTCTTAAAACACGGTCAGTGTTAAATTGAATTCGCTATTTGAACGATTATAGACGGGGGAATATATTGGTTATAAGATTTAATTTAATTCCAACAATACCATGTAATTATACTGTGTCATATTATTTTCTATCTGCAACCATTTCAAAAATGTAGTTCGTTCCAGTTGCAAGCGACACTTTCCATAATTCATTGTTGCAGACTAAAATGTGCAACAAGACTGTTTCCATTTAAATTTCTTTCAAAAATTCATAACTCATTTTAAGATCTTCTCTAAATGTGTATATTAGGAACTAGGACAATATAACATTGATGATGAATGAAATTTATTCGCAGAAATGAAAAGTTGATGTATAAACCAATCGAGGATCAGAATTTGATTTAAATTCTATTCGAAATGTAATTAGTTAAGTCAAAATTCGTAAGGAATATATTTTAAAGTGAATTATTGCAGATTAAAAATTAAAAATCATTTGATTTTGTAACTGAATCTTTGTTGTAGGATTTTGTTTATTCTTCTAAGTATCTAAATTCTTAGACTGAGTTAATATTTTCGAAATCTAAATTCTCAAATTGTATTAGTGTAATATTTTCTAAATCCTTGAACCGAATCAATATTCCCTTTTCTAAGCTCAGATTTTCGAATTGAAATAGAATAACATGTTCTAAGCATAAATTGTGAAATTAAATTAGCACAGTATTTTCTGAGTCTAAATTCTCCAATTGAATTAACATAGCATTTTCTACATCTACACTCTCAAGTTAGATTGACATAACATTTTTGAAATCTAAATTCCCAAGTTTCAACATGTTTGTGAATGTTGAGTCAACTTGTGGAAGGTATCACAGTGTTAAGACGCTTCTCGCGCTTAAGGCAAGACTTATTTTCCGACGGTTCGGTAAATTCAGTCACCCCCGTGAATAAATACGGTTAGTGGCCAGCCAAGGCCCTTTAGATCCCTTTGACCGAAGGGGGCAGTATCTGGGGTGGTGGTAACTGGTAAGTGCCTAGGGCGACCATCTGTGCCCTTCTGTGCCTATGCTGCCACGTGAATCGCGCTATCGTTTATGCGGCATTTGTTGAAGCTACGTGCATGTATTAGCCGTTAATGTGCCGGGTAACCCAAAGTAAGACGACGCCTTAGGCACTGAAACACACACGAATAAGTCGAGGAACTTGCATATAACACTCCGTGAACAACAGTGGCAAGTTTATAGTTACCGTTAGTTCGTACCATAAGTAATGCCATTTTTCTAAGAGCTAATTGCAACATAGGATTTTCCGGATAACAGTTGCTGCAGTATTCACATACTTTTAATAATCTAAGAAAAAAAATGTTACGCAAAATAAAGACTCGAATTGCAAAAATAAATAATTTCAAAAAATAATTAAAAATTCTTTCAGAAGTTGATTAAAATGATTTGATTATCAAATTATAGTCAAACAATTATGAGCAATTAAAAAGTTACTTATATATTATATGTATAAAAACAATTCACGTTTAATAGTATGATGGAGTCAATAACAAAATTAAAACCGTTTTTTCAGTTATATTAAAATTTGATTTGTGAACGTATACTGTTTATCAACTTATCGCTTCAGTTAAAAATGTGTAAAGATTGGAATGCATCCAAAATTAGGGTAAAAATACGACCGAACTATAATTTAATTGTAAAATTGTAGAGTGGCCTTCAATTTTGTCCGAAAAGGTTATGTCATTTTTTTAACTTGTGGTTTAGATATTCGATCAAATTTAATGCTTTATATTTGCTTATTATTATTTTAAGTTATTTAGTTACAACAATGAAAAAATAAATTGTAGAAAATAGCGTGAGTTACTATATTTGTTACAGAGTACTGCTGATTAAAAATGTCATGTGCCTTAAAATCGTTTAAACGATCAACCCTTCGAATAAGTGAGCTCGTTTATGACATCTATCGCACGTCAGCGATCAACCCTTACAAAAAGTCGCCACTTACGATGTTGCTTGATATCTTTATCTTCTCGCAATCGCGTTGTAAATTATGTAGACACCAATTGTGACTAATTAACCAACGTTTCTAGGCGATATCGATCGGCTAGCTCTCGATAGAGGGGAAAACAATGGCTCGTACGAAGAATTGCGAACGATCGCGTTGTCCGATAATCGCGAACCAGGCCGTTACAATAATTTCACGACGCCTCGTTACCATGATAATCGGTTACGCTCCTCTCTTATTTTATTATCGGGAATTGCCTCTCCATGACTAATTCGTGGTGGGTAGATACACGTATACAGGGTGATTCTGGCAAACTATATCCCTGTTCCAAAATTAGGAAAAATTGTAAGTTAGAAAATATTTTACAATAAAATTTGTAATTTATTATATTTACTATAGTTTATTATATAATTTTAGTATGCTCTTCCCTTTCCCAATGCTTAACTTCCTAGCTTTGTGATACCATATTCGGAATTTAAAGCTCTAAGTAAATTCTAGGAGAGTCTTAACCGTTTTAGACTTTATCAACCTTATTTTTATTACTTTACTTTAGTAACATTTGTTTGTTAATAAGTTTTTCCGAATTTTCATTTTATTTGTACGTAAATAAAGATGTTTAACAATTATTTATATCCGAATTTAATCAATTATATTAGTTTGTTGTAGTGAGTGATCAGATTATTATAATCATCTTAAAGTTTTAGTTAATTAATGATATGAAGTATAATAAAGTATAAGATGAAATATGAACAATGATAAAATTTGAAATCTGATAAAATTTAAGTATTAAACAGTTAAATTGCGAATTGCTTCCTCACAACATTCTATGCAGGATACCATTAAAATATAATGACAAGAAGTCAACAACTTGTAAAATATTTCTAACTCTTATGTAAGATTTCTTAACTTATAGCTAAAAATATCTCAGCAACTTCTACTTATTTTACTTTGCATTTTTACGTACAGTGTTTCGAAGAATTGGACCACAACAAATAGAAAAGTGTACTGTTTTTGTATTTTGCAAATCCTACATTGCAAATCAATGCATCAGTATAGAAGACCATTGTAGTCAGATAGTTGATCAGATTGTTGTGTTCGTCAAATAATGTACAATTTTTTTAACGATTTTTTCTAATTTCACTTGTAACAAAGCTATAGTTTAGTCCAGTTGACAGAATCACCCTGTATACAAATACAAAGTACGTTGGCTGGCAATGGCTCGTCGATAGTGGCATGGTTGTGAACAACGTGTCTGAGAAGGGGCGTATACACCCTGTGTATCAAGTTACACTGGTACGGTTTGGTAGCTCCACGATCATACAATCAACCACCCCCTACATGAGTCCCTTTTCCATTGTCCAAATTTTCAGTTGCTATATGAGCAATCGTGTCTAAAAAGATCGCTACTAATAATTAAAAATACATAGACAAAAAAATTAATTTGTTTAAAGTAACTACAACGCGATGAGAAAAGTTGAAGTGCAATAGGTTAGAAACATTAAGTTCTTAATTTTTCTTATACTATTGTTACTTGTATAATATCATTAATTACACTAAAAAAACAATGGTCTTTTAGTTGTAGATTCCCCACAGATTTATCCATAAATAGAGTGGGACGTTTGAGATAGGTCTTGTATTGTAAGAGACGTTTTATTCCGATATTCCTATTTTGTATTCGATAATTTATTTAATGATAATTACGTCACTGGCAAAGATAGGACTCTTATGTGTAATGTTAATAGTAATGTTAATGCACGTGCTGATAAGTTTTTGAAAATTTGAAAATTCGTTAGAGGAAAAATGAAAAAATTGCATATTGTATAGCTAGGGAAATTCTGGAATTTGAATATATACAAGTAGATATTTGGATTTTTAAATTTGTTAATTTGAGAATTCAGAAACTTAGAAATTTAAAAATCTTGTAATTTAGGATTTTTAAAATTAGAAACGTGAAAATATAAAAATTTAAGAATTCAGAATTTGTACATTTGGTGGTTTAGGAAGTTTGAAATTCGTAAATTTGAAACTTCAAAATTTAAAACTTCGAAGATTTGTAAAAATTAGGTGAATTTGTAATTTGAAAACATGGAAATTTCGAAATTTTGAGGTTTAATAATTTGTGAACTTAGAAATTTAGAAATTTATTAATTTAGTCAAATGATGATTTAGATAATAGAAAGATTGAAAATTGGAGACTTAGATATTGAGAAATTGAAAATTTAAGATTTATGAATTGGGTGATTTGAAAATTGAGAAATTTAGAATTTACAGATTTGGCAATTAATAATTTTCCTGTATCCTACATTCTAGCAATCAAAGACCATATGAAATGTTTGATTTTCAAAAGTTCGTTCCTATTTTTGTAGGATATTATAAAAACGGAAAAATTACGATTGGAAATGTAATTATGATCGAAATATATCGGTACTGTACAGTCTTATAAAAGCTAAAAAACATTTCGTTTTATTAATATCAAACCGGATATAATTTATATTAAGTAATATAAGATTATAGGTTGAAATGATCGGACATGTAGCAGCGAGATCTAAACGTACATATGTATGTACATATAAAATGGGAATACGATGCAGTATCGGCATCGAATGAACGTACGACTCACCCTATTTCCACGCTCATACTATTCTCTACCCCTAAATTGCCAATTTTATCGATAATAAGGATCTAGTAATTCGATAGAGATATAATGCAAATTCAGTTAATTGTTCCTTCGAAAGGAGGACCGAACACGTCAAAGGGGAGCAAGAACGACCACACTTTTTGCCCTTTTGTTGCCCACAGGGTGGTTGAGGGTAACGTCAACGGTGTTAGGTATCTTACAGTTAGATTATATTTCCTTTTACATGTGTTCTCGATAAAGCATAAACATGATTGACAAAGGAACATACCATACAGTTGGGTAAACGACATAGATTTTCATAAAATGTAACAAATTCAAGTTTCACTTACTTAGAAATATGTATTAGTTTCGACTATCTATAGGTCATTACAATATCTTTGTAACATCCCGCGGAAACTTTTTTTGGACAATACCACACCCCAAATCAATTATCGACAGCGATTAGCTATTACCGACAGTAGCACATATATACCAATTCTATGTATCAAGTTCGACCGTCGGTAACTAATATATATACATATACATATATTCTTAATTTGCAATTATTATTTTATTATGTGATTTTGAGTTAAAATTAAGTTATATGTTCCTCAGAATCAAGCAAATATTAAGTTAGTTTATTTAAAATAAGATTCATGTAATATTTTATTTTCATTCGAATAAATGTATCGTTCTCTATGGAAATTTCCATTACGCTACGTACTACGACGACGCCCCGAAATTCTTAGAATCAGCGCAAATCCTGGAGAAGGATAGAGATACAATTTCTATTTACAGCATTATTAGATATTAAACTTATTAATTAACTAAATCATTCAATGCACATAAAGTTAACCAGTATTATACTATTCATAGCCAGAACCAAAATTATTTTCTTGAACTAAAATGCTGTAAATCGGAATATTATACTATGGAAAATCCACGAGCATTGTATGCTTATACATATAGACCCGGTCCTTGTAGAATTCGTGCGCAATTCATAGAAAAGGACAGAAAATGTATTTTTCGTTAAAACACCATTAGACTGTTATTTTTGTATCAAAACGTTAGCTATTAATTAAAGCGCGACGCTAACAATATAATTAAATCATTCGATTTCACAATTAATGTCTAATTATGAATTTATACGAAAATTATATATTTTGACGTCACAGAAATTCCAGGAATTTAGCAAACCTGCGGGTATAAAAGGCCGAGCGAAACCCGCCTAGGAGCAGGACAATTTTCGAAGTCGAACGCGTTAGAAGTCTCCTAGATAAACATAACCGGAACAGTTTTTGCTGTCAAAGAGTCGAAAAAATTCTTGATACTTGATTGGTAAAGCGGGTATACGCCATTCAGATATTTGGTCACTGGGTCGTTCTAGTAACCAGTGAACAACAGGCTCCCCAATTAAGCGATCTGATTTTGGCTGTTAGTGTCCGTTTTAACTAAAAGGGTCATGGACAATTAGTTGTGGAGACAAATAAAAAAAAGAGTAACTGTTCCGAGGAAAAGTCATTAACTTTAAACAAATTTTAGAAGTTGAATTAATAAAAGAATATTGTTCTGCCATTAGCGTAATTTCCGTAGTCGACTACACCGCGTTAGATAATAGATAAAATTATTAATCTGTCTAACTTTGCGAAAGCGTATTTAGATACATTTAGAGAATCACACTTAGGTCGGATTCCTGGCTGCGGTAGACTGTAACGCGCTAACATTATTAATTTTGTAAAGGCACATTTATATAAATTCATTCGCATATTAATCAAGTTAAATTTTGTCATTGCGCCAGCTTCGGAAAAAAGAATCGAATCAAATAGAATATCAAATTTAGTTAATTTTATAAGAGCGTAGTTAAGTTTATCCAAGAATCAGACTTAGGTACGATTTAACATAAAGCATTAACTAGCGAATTACATTTTGTTAAGTTCTCTAATTAAGAGCTTCCATTATTACTATTATACAATCAAAATCTGTTTAGTTTCTTTTGTTCTAATTGATCATTTATAATCTATATACTTTTCATTATTTGTGTTGTTATTGTTATTGTTATTTGTTAATTTTATTTTTATTATCGTTTTATTGAATAAACCCTATTGTTGAAAGATATTGACCTGTGGATTTCACTCCTTAACTGCGCACCACACGAATCCCGCATTCTTTACATTTAGTTATTTACGAAAAACGAGGCGTTCAGTAGGTAAAAGCCGCTCTTTATCTCACGAGCGCTTGTAACATCTGAACTTAGGCTCCAGAGTTGTTACATCTTGTTTATATTATCAATAAGTGACATCGTCAATAATGTAAGCAAAATTCGACAGTTATCGACAACATTATCCGTTACAGCTAATGTACTTATGGAGTATAGAATTTATAATTAAAATATTGGATAGTCATCAACAATATTATCTGTTACATCAATAGTAGTTTCATAAATATGCTAATTATGTTTCGTTCGATTTTATAGTTGATAGGTACTAGTAACGTATGGAATTTATAATTAAAATTTGACAGGTATTGATAACACTTTTGCAGCAACAGTAGTTTCATAAATACACCAGTCATGTTTCGCACAATTTTATAGTTGTTATATTTCTGAGAAAAACAAAATTTATCTAAAAAAATATATTTAATAACTTTTATAAGATTTTCTGACATACATATCTACAAATTTATGTCGTTCATACAGTACAAAGTATATTTAAAGAATAAAACTTAGTGACAGAAAAGCGGAAGATTCAATTGACAATTACTCGTTTTTGCAGTTTTCAACATTCTTTAGTTTAAAGTTGGTTTCCTTTATAGATGTAATTTTAAATTTTGATTAAAGCGTTACAACATTTCCAACATTCTGTTACATGCCAGTGCAAATGTAATACACTGTGGTCATAGCATGACGCATACTAATGGAAAACAGTAGATAGACGGAATTAATTTTACATAACATACCCATTGCTGTAATACTCTGCGCACCTTGACCTCCTTACTACGTACTCGATCAGTTACCTATCTCCTATCAAGACCCCTTAATTGTAATTATACTTTCAAAGTATAATCTTCATATATACGTATTAATAAGAAACGTTATACTCCTGCATTAAGAGTACACGAGTCATGCAAAATACGATAGAGTCTTACATTAAGAGAGAAGAATAGAGTAACTATATCAACAAACAATGATGGAGTCATACATCGTATATTGTATATTAATAAAAGTGCTGTAGCTATATATTAATTAAAAATAATATAGCCGTATATCAATAAAAAGCGGTTTAGTCATATATTAATAAAACGGGATACAGTAATATACTTCATTAGATATCATAATTTATATATTCTTTGTAAGTACATTTATGTTTAACTTCAGTTTATTTGCCATTAAATTACTGTGACTGCTTTTCCTCTATTTATGTAATAGAGGTATAACGCGTGGCAATACATCGCGTGACTGTACAATGCACGGCGATTGAATACAACACACATGATGATATAATGTACACGTTTCTTCGGCAAGTTTGAGGTATATTTAAAGAGAAAAGTTAGATTATTTGGAGTTGGAGTCTTCGGAGATTTAGATTATTGAAAATTAAATCATGGTCGTGAGAATTAAACGACAGGGGACAATCATTATGCGTGGCAACAAGCCTTCAAAACTTGTACTGAGCTCATTAGGTATTATCACTATGAGTCACAGTACATAGACAATATTATATTTTCACATAAAATAGGTCTATTTAATTGACAGTATAGTGTTTTGAAAGTGAATGTTATTAAAATACTTTGAGATCCTGTAGATGCGATAGAACAATTTAAATTATAAAGAATAATATTTTTGTAATGTATCGTAAATATAATTTTAAGTAGAAGATAATATCTAGAACGCTAATAATGTAAATGGTTGACCATCCATTGTAAAATCATGAATATTATTACTACTTCTATAACATAACAATATAACGTGTGATGATTTAAAGGAATATCACTTCAAATCAAAATCGTAAATACATGAATAGTTTACACTGAGTTTACAAATAAATAAATAAATGATTACACCTAATTTATATTCCATGGTGGTTCGAACAGATAGCGGCCGAAGGTTAAAGACAAAAAAGAAAATCTGTGAAATCTCTGCGATAAATTTCGATCCGCAACGGGGCGTGAAACCGCGCCAGTTCGTCTTCCGTGAACCGAAGCCAGATCGTATCCCCTAATTTTTGAAATGGCCATTTAAAGGGTTGCCGTGCCAATTAGCAATTAGCATGCTAATCGGAAAACCGGCTAAAAGTTGGAACAGCCAAGCTCCTAGACCGGAAAGTCCTGGTAAAAAACAGTGGCGAAACGTCGTTGGTGGCACACGTTACTTGGCTAGTGGTGTCGTGTGTACCCTTGGTGGTTGCTCGGAACAGATAAGGAGATAATTGGTCGCTACTACTCATTCTCACCACACCCGTGTAAACGACGTACAGATCGCGTGACACGTGTGTTTCCGCGCACATTTTCTATCCGCTTTTAATACGAAGAGGATAGACACGATCATGGGTGTATGTACAGTGCTTTCGATCGAACATCACAAGAAATAGATTTTCATCATATTTTTGGTAATTTCATAATGATTCGTTTTTTTAAATTAATAAGATTTAAGATTTTATTAGTGTAGTTTTTTTTAGTAATTCTATTTTTCTTAAGGGTAATTTTTTGTTTTTACTCAGCCCATTTGGCACAATTCTTTGCGACGTTAATCTTTGGATGAAGAATTTATAAGTAATGCAATAGAATCAACA
Source organism: Megachile rotundata (assembly GCF_050947335.1). NCBI lineage: Eukaryota > Metazoa > Arthropoda > Insecta > Hymenoptera > Megachilidae > Megachile > Megachile rotundata. The sequence continues at coordinate 3,524,411 of NC_134991.1, read as the reverse complement.
CATATGCGAAACGACTAGTTAAGGTTTAAGAACAAAAAGATAGTAATTCATATGCTGATATGATGCTTGAGAAAGGTGTGATCTTAATAAAATAGCCAGACTGAATAAATGTACATTTAGAACTGACAGGTTCTACATATTTCAGTGTATCAATAATAGAGGATAATCAAACAAAAAGCGTCTAATATTCAGAGCCGTGGATTATTAAATATAAATAATGTGACATAATTTGATAAGATAAAAATACTGAAAAAATGAGTAGATCTTTGTCTTAAATATTATAGGATTAATCGACATAATTTTAACATAAAATATGTTTTTAAATGTTCTGAATATGTAATTGGATATTACATAAATAATGTATAAATAATTTTTAATACATATATAGATATTATACAGAAAATCTGACTTGATATCATAATACAAAAGTATCACAAAGTGAAACTTATGTTATATCCGTTTGAAATTTAAAATTTAATATGATTGTCAACAATCTAATAAAATTTCATTTCACTTAAAACTTCTCCGTGATAAGTACTCAAAGTATTATGACATTTTTGCGTAGTTACTGTCATTGATATTTTTATCCTAACCTATGAGAACTTGTATCAAAACGAAAGGAACATTAATCATATTGTAGAGAATGCTCTAAAAATACTTGACTAATGTGGAATGGAATTTTTATTATAACAAAAACTAAACAGAAATGCTAAATAAAAATATTATATTTTAAACAACTTTTGTTTCCAACAAAACTTATTAAAGTTATCTGTAGAAATTTATATGGATCCTATTGAAGAACGTTGTAACAAGTAAGTAGTTTAAAACAAATTATTTAGCTATGAATATCAATATTAAAGTCGAAATAGTAGAAATTTATTTGAGTAACCTTAATTACCAACTTAGTTTAATCAATGTATGTCATTCATATTATGGCTCAGTGTCATTCAATGGAACAAAATAGATATTATACGCAAGCAACTATGAAAAACAAATTGTCTAAAAATGTTTGTGAAAGAGTGAAAAAAGCATGTTACTTTCTCTTTCACTCAATTCAATAAGTATACTTCTTATTTGCAGTTGTTTTGAATTATCATGTTTGTCCATACCACTGTAGAATTTGGATTTTTATGTCCATACGATTTTCCAAGTAACAATATCATTGTACGAATTAAATCGAATCAAGTAAATCAATACAGTGATCCTGAATTCAGTTACGTATCCGCTGTAGCGTGTATAAAATTTAGTCGTTTAAAACCCAACTTCGTTCGGCGATAGCAGGAACCAGTAGCTCCCGAAAATCGTTTCGAGAGAACTCGGATCATTCGATTCCGTATCACGTTAGCTATGGCGCAAATCTAATAGACTGCCTGCAGCATCAAATGTCACTACTAGTTGTAGAGGGGTCGCAGTATTGTAGTTTTTGATTGGCTAATCTACCCTAATCTAATCGAACGTTCACTGACATTCTAGCCGCTACAACTCTCCTGCACTGTCATTCTAATCAATCAGTATTCAATTACAAATTACAATCTTACGATAATCGGATTTCTAGTCCGCTCACTTTGATGAACGACGAAATTTGTAAATTATAAAAAAAAATATGAACCATTTCCAAAGTTGCTCCTGATACAAAATTGCTGATTCTTTATTTTCTGTAATGAATTAACTGTTCTTTTCTTTTTGTTCAAAATTAAAGCAAGCTTGTCTTTTTACATCTAACTAATTTCGGCAATTAAATTGATCATAAAGTTTTTTGGAATTTTTAGAACTTCAATTGGTACATAGATTTGTAAAACCAAATTTAAATACTTTTATCGTGGTATTTTATTTTAAGTCAAAAATCAAATAAGAAATCGTAGTTTAACTCAGAAATTAAACAATAAATCCAAGAATTTAATGAATTACATCTAAAACATTAATTCTAAGAAATTTTGTTAATTATATTGAATGTCATGTATATTTTTGGTGTAGTTGGTTTTCTCAAAAAGCAAAGTTAAAAATTTATTGACAGAAAATAATTTTTAACCTGACTTCACCATTATATATTTATTTATTTATATATTTAATTACATAGGTAAGAAGTAACACTTATTTCTAAAGCGAGTAATTCTTCGATAAATTATCACAAAGACAGACGATTTTGAATATTAATTAATCTATAAGATATATTTAACAGGGTCGTTCATTTAGAAATGTGAAATGAAACGCAACTTGAAATAAAATGATATTGAAGAATTAAAAAAATTGAATTTTCCATTTAAATTTAATCTCGAGTAATTTTTCAATATTCAAAATCTAAGTTAATATCATTAAAAGTTGAGTCAACAACGGCATGCCTTTGATATCCGAGGGTTGAATCGGAGGACTACGTTCAATCAGTCAATCGTAGCGGTGAAATGCATTGATGACGTATCGATCGAAAAAATATTGTATTATGTGAAACCGGTTTCTTGCTGCGCAGGTAGCTTCGATCACTCGTACGTGATTCGGGATTATTCCAAGTTTGATGATATCAAATCATCGCATACGTAGTTACTTCGCATTAAATTATTCCAGATTCCGTTAACTTGCTAAGCCGCTTCGGAATTCACCGTTCTCATTGCTTGTACCTTATTTGAGAATAGGAACGATTTTTCCATAAAAAATTATTTTAGGGCAACCTTGTATCTTCAGAAATAATGGAAGACTATTTCGCAAAATGAATATTTATGCACTTATGATGTCACGAAGTTTACAAAGTATACATAAATCATGTGATATGTAGACTGAATCTTATTGACTATATTATTCACTTATAGTTTGCAGGTCTTAATATACTATGAATGCATTAACATTTACAGTTTACTTTTAATTGTAAAAAAATCTCCAAATTCCCAAATTACTAAAGTTCTAATCTTTCAAATTTTTAATTATTGAAATTTGCAAATGATCAATTCTCAGACATCTAAATTTCCAAATTCATAAATGTTTCAAGTTCTCGTGTTCTGCAGTTCCAAAAATCTCTAAATTCTGAAATCTCCATAACTTTGCAAATTCCCAAGTTTGTAAATCTCCAACGTCCTAAATTCCTAAATTTCCAAATTAGTAAACTCTCCAATGGAAACCAGATTTGCTCCTGTCTACACATCTTTGATAGTATTTAATATGGTATCATAACTCGGAAACTAGAATCGATGGTATCGATTCGATATTGCATTGATCACCAATGAAACTGTGCCGACATTCACGGTATCCAAGTCCAATGATAATTCCTTGCTGGTTGTTTGCTTATGGAGGCAGAGTAGGAGCAAGTTTATCGAACCGAGATGCTGTACGGACACGAATATAGACATCCGACACACCCCTAAGACCGAGATATCTGAGTAGGACGTTGCATGCGAGGGTGCATACATTGTGTCGAAGCCACCCCTCTCTATAACGACGCCACAGTAACACCCTCTCTACCCCCTTTACGAAAGCCAATAATACTGCGTACTAGCGGGCTACGACAACGGCTTATTATTTTTCTACGGCTCATCGAACCCAGTGTGCTTGCTATCAATTACAGAACATTCCACGCGAGACCCCCTTAGTGGACTTAGACGGATCAGCCCAACCAGAATCCCATCTGGTAAACTTTTACGTTATGCCCATTTAGGCACCGCGTCAACGAACTAGACAGAGGATGACCAGAACGAAGTCGTACGGTAAATATCCTAATGCTTACACAAGTCCCTATAATTAACAACCGAGTTGAAAGTTTATTAACGATAACATTAATACTTATTTCGTTTTACTATATGTCACACTAATATATAGATTATAATTTAAGTATATCAGTATTATATAGATATAAATATGTTTCCATAATTCAATAGTTATATCACATAAAAATATTGTACAATTCTCTAAAATTGAACGTTTTTAAACTTATATTTACAATTATTCAAGCAAGGCAGTGCTTTCGCTAAATACTTTTGTACTTAATACTATTGCAATTAGGTATTGTATTTTACAACTAATACGTGATAACATAGTAATAATCAGTCATTAAATGCTATCGGCACTATATCATTTTAGTGAATCATCAATTTTAATAAATCAACTTTAGTAAATTTATTACATAGTTCATATGTATTGTATTAAAGTATGTTTTGTATCCGATACATTTATGTCGATAATAATTACACAAAAATATAATTCTGCTGATTCTGAAAGTCACCATAATATCAAAGTAACCTAGAATGTGCTAATACATTTTCAATCGTTTTTCTTACATTATAAAGTCATAAACTCTTCAGAATATTACAGAAAAAGAAAAAGAAAAAAGATTACACACAAAAAGATGTTTGTGCAGCAGTGAAAGTCATTAAAACAGGTACTTCGTTACAAGTTACAAGTGAAAAGTTTCATGTACCAAAATTAATTCAGGAGAAAAAACTCATTGTAATTGATTAAATGAATTTATTAGAAGTAAAATATTTTTACTGGTTAAAGTATAATCATTTTAACTTTTTATATTATATAATGACTGGAACATGCCATGAATATTGCTTTACTCTAGCATCCTGCGAATATTTTCAGATTTTAATTAATTTAAAACCTTTTCTTTCACAAATGTAGATTCTTATTACCTTAGCTGAAAATACATATTTTATCCTATGGAATAAACGTACTTAGTTATAATTCTATTGCTCATATTTAAAAATAAATTATTTTATTTCTGCGCTAATATTTAAAATGAGAAGAAGTACAATTACGTTGCATTAATTAATAGCAACGGGGTTAATCGCAAAAATATTGGCAATCTTTTTTTAATTCTCAGAAAAATGTAAGGTTTAATTTACTCATTCCTGTAATTTGTGAAAATTGAAGCAATGGAACACATGTTTACACGAATAAACTAAATTGATAACCTCGTTTACATGTTCAGTTTAGCTTGCACAATTTTTTAGTCTGCTGGTTAAATTTTCTCGGATGAAGTCCAAAATATATTGCTTATTCGACAATATCTACAGCATTTATTGTGTTACAAGTTGTTCAAGCGAACTAAAATGTATAATACTCGAATACTTTTATTAGTTGGTACCGATTTGTTTAATTAAAAGAAAAAGCAACTATTTGCACATGGACGAAATATTCTCTTAGGAGAATCGTTACAGATTCGCTTAACAGAAATTTAATAACACAAACAATTAAACGATATGTCGAGGTATTTCGTGATAAATAATTAAAATAAATAAAACATTTCATTTTTGCATTTTTCTTCGAAAAATTTAATAAGGAATTGTTTTTCCAGTGGCACAGTTATTTAATAATAAAACAATTTGTATTTCAAAATATGAATACTAAACTAGCACATTTCGTGATGTTATATTACAGTGTCAGAATACGCGTACGTTAAGTTTGAACAGTCGTTTGCGCGCTCAGTTATTTATGCCAATTTCATGCAAATTACCTGACAAAACAGATTTTACTCAGACCAAACATTTTGGTTTATACAAAGTTTAGAGTCGTTACAAACAATTCTATTCACCGAACACTATCTACCTGTATAAATTTGATCGCACGAGCATATAAACTGTAAACTTTATATATGTGGAGTAAAATGCTATTCATAAAACACTCTTGCCAGTTCTAAAACTTATTTGCCGGGTAACTGGTAATCCGTCAAGAGACTTAAAGCTAGTTCGACTTTATTCGCAAGGTGGTCGATCGGGAGGCAGTAACTTCCGGTTAAGTCAAACACGGCGTAAAGTCACAGGAACTTCAAACTTAGCAAGTCCCAATGAGGCGTGTAATGCCATTAAAGGGAATCTTATTACGGTACGGCACCCTAACACGCCGCGTACACTAGACGCATCCACTTTGCTGCAACAAGTACCCACCTAACCTGGTAATTAAGTCCCGATTAATTCTCCGCTTACTTTGTCCGCCAAATGGCGCGGGACGAGACAGTTACGAAGAAAATTAAAGCCTCTAGATGGTAAGAAACGTTCGCGATGGCATACTTCCTTTCATGCGATCGAGAACATGTCAAAACATCTTTTTTTATAATCATGCCAAATAGGGTACACCTCGCCGTTTTCAATGATGTTGACATATGCTTTTAACGTCAATGTCCTGAATAAGTTTGTGTAATGTAAAGTCATCGTTGAATACCTTTAACGAAATGTGACATTTATAATATGAACGTATCCAAAGATTACTCTCAACGGGAACGGGGCAATATAAAAAATGGAACTGTTAAGAATTTTGAAAATTATTACCAAATAGAAAGCTGTAATAATAATAAAATATTATTTTTCTTTCTATATTTTTCATTTCATTTATAAAATTTCATTGAATTTTGTAAAGTAAATGTTTATTATAGATCAATTTTAATTTAAGTGTTTTTCTGTAAACTTGTAATTCCAAACCATCTGTGTACTTAGAAGAATATACGAGGAATTTAAAGAATGCTTATTTTGTATTTTACCCCTTTGCGGACGAGTGTCGGCGTATAGCCGCCCAAGCCTTTTTACCGTTCCGGACGCGTGTCGGCATATAGTCGTCCAACATTTTCGGGATTCTGAACCTAAGAATCCTTCGACTTCTGAAACACCAGAAAGGCTGAACGGTCTTTTACATATTATTCGGCGAGATAATACAGGAAGGAGTAAAGACTGTCTAGTGTGTTCTAATCGAAATGTAAAGCATGGAAGAAGAGAGTCGAGGTATTATTGTGCAACTTGTACGGCCTTGCACATACACTACCGTTCATAAGTATCACGAAATATGCATTCGCGTTGCATGAAAGTTATTCAAGTATCTGCAACAGTAACTAAAACCGATTTTTTTCTGCGAAGGTCAGAATACTGGAACGATTTTCGATTGATAATTCTCGTTTGGAATTCATATCTCGATGGAAAAGAAGCTACAGACGAACTAAATCGAAACTGTCGAGTGCGTAGCGTTACCTCCATTCTTATCCCCATTGAGGGAACCTAAACATCTACCAACAATTTACAAACACTTGAAACATATCGAAGAACCCTCTGAATACATTCTGCACCATAGAAATGAAACACAGTAGAAAGTAAAATTTTTTTTAGAATCGAAAGCGTTTCATTAGATTCACAAGTTTGGACTTTGTACTTCTGGACATGAATTTTACTTTCACACTTTCATTGTATAATTTGTACTTAAAAATTAACTCTATTACGTTATAACACCTCAAAAAAGATAATAATAATTATTACAAATGATATGATAACCCTAAATACCTTTCGTACAAAGTTCAACTATGTTTTATGTAACGAAACGAAGTGTCCGGATACTTATGGACGGTAGTGTAGGTGACTGTTTTGAACGATACCATACAGTGTCGGAATATAAAACGTATACATAAACACAACCACAATCTTTTGTTGTTTTTTTTTCAATTTGTTTGTTTATAACTTTTTTTTGGATTTTATGAATAATTTTTTGAAACGTTCAAACGTATTTATTTTTCTTCCTGCGCAGTGCAATGCCTCTCGTCCACAGCGACGTTCGCTCGTCGAGCGGCTCCGTCCGCAAAGGGTTAAAGTATATAATATTAGGACATTGAAGTGTTACAATGCGCATGTACTAGGCTCGAATATCCGTTTACATGCTCAGGTATTTGTGTTAAATTTATGCAAATTATCTAGCAAAACAAACTTTATGGCTTATGCAAACTTCAATAAATTTCTCATCATACGTAATGATCTGTTTGTACAAACCTGATTGGACAGGTCAGCTTATGCAAATTCTATGGACCTATAAACTAAGTTTTAAGAAAAATATGATATCATGAACTTAACTTTTTTGTATGAATTAAGAAATGAAAATAAAAATTTTGCAAGTTATTTAATAAATTAACAAACAAGTGTTTATACATTTACCTTTATGAAATATGTTAAGATTAGTATACCAGTCGTTTCTTATGTATCGAATTTATACATTGAGAGAACGCTCGATTTCGATCTTCTCTATTCGCTTGCGTGCAGCGCTGGTGATTGCTATTGCAGCGGCAGCAGCTAAATTAATTGGTTGAATTTTGGTCTCGCCAAATGCCTTAATCGAATTCATATTGATTCCAGGCGATCTTAACTACGTTAAATCGAAAACGAATCAACCGTTATTACATCGCAAACTGTGTTAACATCTTCTGGATCGAAAATCGATCCGGGCTGGTACTAATTAATAGGAGTTTCAAACGTTCGATTATAAGTTAAGTTCACATGCTCACGCAATTTACATAAACTAAAATAATTGAACGTAAATTGGTCACGTTTGATTCAATACACTACGCATTGAAATCATATTAAATATTAGACGTTTTTGCAAGTGTTTTTATCATAAATAAATAAACAATTGATAATAGCTTTAATAAGGAAAAACATGTTAAATCATGTTCATTGACATTAAAATTAGAATAAAATAACTCATGGAATTGAGATACCCTATGGATAAATTGTTCGTGTATGATATTTTATACTTTAAATAATTACGATATAGCAACAGGTCATTAACCGGGTGAATGAATTAGGGCAAAATAGGTAGTACAACATATAATGCCTTAAATGGTTTGATATAGGCACCTCTCCCTTATTGCTAAAAATGAGCCTGCTTCGTTGAATTTATCTGTAACCTCAAATTAGAAAACCAAATTTTATATATTTATATTCATCGCGAGATGGAAAAGGAATGAAATTCCATACGCGTAAGCACAAGCTAAAAACGCTATTAAGTTCTCTACGGAGACTCTGTCATGATGGTGATCAATGTTTATTCCATGGAGATAAAACTTCTCAATTTGGTTGCGATGATTCCTTAATGACATTTCTTCCGTATCGATGGGATGCTAGTGAAACGAAAATCGTATTTGGACAATTGTGAGGAAAAAGCATGTCAGTGCGCTGATTAATTACGCCATCGAAGCCTGGTCGGATGAGCGACAACAGGCGTAAGAAATGCATGTCGCCAGTTAGGTCAGCAATTAATTAAAGCGTCACTTGAATTTACAACGAACGATCGGCTGCCCACCAACGAAGACACGATCAAAGCTTCATCTCGGCATTTACGATCTGCCAGGCGGCTGTCGACAGGCGCGAAGAAGCGAGAGGCGGGCAAAAAACGTCCTGAACGGATATCCAGGTGTCGAATCGTGCAAGGAAGGACGGCCGGGGACGTTCTGACCCACGAGACAGCCCGGCGTGACCATTGGTCCGGGAAACGACCTTTGAGAGGTCCTTATCCGAATTCAACTGTCGTTCGCGAAATCTCCGTAGAAAGGCCGATGGGTCCCGGACAAGAAACGCCCAACACACATTTAATAGCTTAATTTATAATTCTCGCCGCAAGAAGAAACTCGGTGGATGGCAAGAGGATCACAACGAAAGAGAAAACAGAGAGGGGTGGAAAGAATGCCTTGAGATTAAGCCACGTTCACATTGGTATAGTAGCCGGGTTAGTTGTTTTTATCAATAACTTACAAGTACCTGTGGCGGAGACAGGCAAGTATGACAGAAAAGGTGATTAGTGGAAGTACTATGGATCTAATTAGTTGCAACTCTATAGGACCATCTTTCCAGACATAATTATGAATTATTGAAAAAAGGATCGTATCTACTCATCGTATTACATAGCAGCTTATATCAGAAATAGCGAAATACATCGAAGTATTTCTAAGTAAGGCTTTTATTACTATCTCAACGTGTACCATTTCGGAAGTGTCAAAGGTGGGAACAGGTAGAACGAACAGAGTATAACTTTTTTCTCAACGCTATCTCACTAGCTAACTTGTAATCTCTACATAATAAATAGCATGACAGCGTAACCTTTTTCATTAGCAGAATTTCTTATTTATAAATTAGTTAAATGCGATTAATTATATAGATAGTGATTAAGTTGGTACAATATGCAGTGATGATACTCAAATAATTTGATACTTAGGTACTACGCATAAATTTTCTTTTCTCTCACTTCCAAGAAAAGAAATTAACAATGTCAGTCTAGTTATTAGACCAATATTTGGTCTATGTTGTTACCTAGACTTTGTTAAAATGCTGAAGTATACATGATCTGATTATCGAAACAATTATCTAGGTTAAATAAAGAAAATTCCCCTAATTATTTTAGAGGTGTTAGAAGAAATTGGTCCAGGACAGCATAATGTTTGGTAAAATATTATGCGTTGTAATTTTTAATGAATAATTTATAAAATCATAGCTTGCTCTACACTTTTGAAACGGAATCTTAACCCAATAGTATTGTAGCTCTAACATATAATATCGCGTCACACTGATAATCTATATTCAAGTTAAAATCTAACAAACTAGATCGGTATTTTCGTTGCAATCGAATGTTGGATTCAATTCTAATTATAATCTGAATAACCAACAACCTTTAAGTGTAAACATGCCGAACATTTTAACCTCTTTTCTTTATCTCAGCATTGTACTAATACTTATTTAGCTGTGAATATCTCAACTGTCCAAAAAATTGTAGGTTAAGTATAACGCACACTACAGGTCAAATTTGACTAATTAAATTCATATTTGCATCGTAATTGCTTTTTGAGTTAAATTTTAATTATAATTTGTATAACCAACAATCGTTAAAAACAAAACATGTCTAACATTTTAACTTCCTTTATGTTCCTCAACATCGTAGCAATAATTAGTTAATCATGATGCAGCAGCCTAGAAAGTTGTGCATGAAAGTGTTAAATTGGGCCGCAGTAGACAGTACTATCAAATGCTACTACATTACTCGATGTCGCATATTAAGGGTGTAAGTTACTAATCCACTATATGATGACGATTATACCAATCTGAACGTGGCTTAAGACTGAACTGTGCGGAAAGAAGAAACATCGAAGAGGGAAGACGATCGAAAGAAGCGCGAGGTATAGGAACAACGAAGTCAGCGAGAAAAACGAAAACGATGGAAAGAAAGAGTCGAGAGGAGGGCGGAAGGATTGTACGCCTAAAGAAGCCGGTGGAAAGAAGTTAAAACGGAAGGAATGCCGACGCCGTCGCCGCGCCGCTTGCACCGATGGAAACGGTTCGACAATGCGGTGTGACGATCCTGGACCTTTATATGGAGCGTCGTCCCCGTGGGTGGTCCCACGGTAGGACGTCTGCACCAGGCGTCATCCTGGATTCAACGGGACGATCGACGCGCGTTGAGAACCACCGATCGCTAACCTAGAAGGCATCGGAGAGTGAGATCGAGCCGCGACGCGCACTGAATCACTCATCGTGCTTAGTTGTCGTCGTTCGTCGTTCACCGTATATACCGGTGTATCCTACCAGAGGCGAGCTATTAACTCTCGAGCACTGGTACCTTCTAGCGTTCTACAAGGCTACATTATTTACTACACCGCTACTTGTCCACGTAAAGTTATTATGGAACGTCCCGGCACAGATGTACACGTTGTGTCCTGCGTTGATTCGAACAGATTGTTACGATCGGAATCTCATCCTCGTTCATCGGTACTGTCAGGCTTTCTACAATGCAGGAAACGAAACGGTGATCACCGATTTAAGGCGAGTTTATATTAGAGTAACCTCATTCAAATGAAAACGTTCATTCACATTTTCTCTCCCTGTTGTCAGGAAACAAGGAAATCACCCCAATTATCGGATTTCGGTTTTAACGGATTTCCTTTGATGATCACACACAAGTTGTTAATAATATTAATCGGTTGTTATAATCACTTTTACTATTTTGAAAGCTTTTATTCAGGTTAACGTTCAAAGTATGTGATCTGCAAACATAAAATGTTCCAGAAGGAATGCACATGCAATTGGTTACGGTTGTTTCCGGCCGTAGTGTATTATTGGTCCAAGCGGTCGCATCTATTATACTAATTGGGCTCGTATGAAACTAAAGAACCGATCAGAATGCGTGGTGTACCTCTCTTACCCCTATTATGTCTCGGTAAAACTTGTATGCTGCAACAATCTCTGTTACCCGTTCGATGAAGTCACATATCAAACAGTTCATGAGTAATAATTCTTGAATTATCAACTGTTCTTGACCTATATTATACTAATTAAAAAAGAATTATTATCTTAAAAAATTTAAACATATCACAAGCAGATGAATTCGTTAACAGGTGTAGTATTCGAACTGCAGTCACATCTAATTAAGCTTTAGACCATACCGGATAGAAGCGTTATCACTATATTGCCATTGTATTACCATACTTATTATTGTACTATCACACTATAAAGATGCATTTAAAAAATGGAGGGAAACCCGGTGTATGTTATAATAAAGCAAAATCTATTATAAATGTGCAAATATAGTAACAGAATATGAAAAATGATAATGTGTCGAATATAACAATTTTTAATATATAATAAATATCCAAATTTAGTTATTTTATATCTTTTTGAAGCCTCATATTCTTATTTTAATCATTTATCTGCCAAATTTAAGACAATGTACCGACCATGTGTATATCATACGATATCAGAATACTATAAATGTTGAACAACCGTCAATATTAAATTTTAAATTAGCAACTTTTTTTATACATTTTTCTTAGCATGGATTATATATATGGTACTTAGTAACTGATCTTGTTTAATGATCTTTTGATGAGAGTACAAAAAATTTTAAGCGAGGTTAACGGGCATGTGGGCACTTGGATGTTGACATAAAGAGTGTTAAAACATTCTCCAACATGCAGTTCAGGTTTTCTCTCGCATGCTTCGCACATAAAACACGACTTTTCTCTTCCACCTGACACTTTGCGGTTAAAACATACTGCGAAATTTAAGCGTTTTTGTTTTTGGATACAAAATAATAAAATGTAATTTTTCGTTCAATCGCTGTTATTGATTAAATAATGATAGCTGATTACATTATATTTACTGCGAGTCACATGACTGATCAGTTTTAACATCATCTTGTTCCTAAGTTTTTGATTATTCTACTATTTACGGAATAATTTCGACATATTATGCAGATATGATAGCTTATGCGTAATCTCTGCCCATTAAGAGATGAACCTGTGAAAATTACAGAAGCAGACCTATTTTTTTGTATTTACTGTTACTTATACATGTATTACAATTACATATGGTTATACAGCATAGAAGAATTACGAAAGAGAACTTTTTTAAGTGAACAAAAAAGAAATTTTTCTATACAATTTTTTGAAGATTGTTTCTATCGTACTGATGCTTATGATCCGTGACAGTATCATGATCAAATAGAACAACAAATTTTTGTAGAGAATAGGTTTCTTTATATCTATTGCAAGTAATGAAAAAAGTACCGCTTTCGTTACCACATACATAGTTATGTTGAACGAATTAAAAAATTAATAAATTCAATTAATTTCCTGCTTTTAATTTTTCAAATTTTTATACAACTTCGTATTTTTGTTGTTTAATAGTTTCAGTACCTTGTTCGTATATTTTCTTTTTCACGTCCAACAAAACAAATGAAGGTATAAAAGAATCATGAAGACGAAGATTTATCGCCACGACAAATCTAACACGGATACTTCTGATTAACTCTTTGGGGCACGGTGGGATTAAAAGCGTCCCGCCTTTTTTATGTATTTCACGGCATGGTGGGACATTTTTAGTCCCACCATTTTTAGTTTCTACTGCAACAAATCTTGCAGTAACTGCATGTGCATAGGTTCATATTTCGCCTTATTTACGTAAAGCAGTTGGTAATGTTTTCAAATAATGTTACAAATGTATTTATTGTGTTGGCAACATTCAACATGCAATTACCGGAAAGTGTTATAAACGGAAAGTTTATTGCACTCACATTTTTTTCTTACAATTAGTTTCATGTTAAAAATCGCAGAGGTAAGTTAATTTCTATAAAAATTAGTTCTTTATAAGCGAGTAACAATTTTTATAATATAAATCAATGGCTAAATTTGTTTGCAAATGATAAAAGTATAGGGGGGGTTTCATTTGTCCCGCCATACAACTTGTGGAGTAATACAAAAAACAATTTTTCTTTATTGTTTATGTTGTATATTCTTAAAAATTTAATTAATTGTTACTATTTTATTTTATTTTTACATAATGTTATACCTTTATTAATAAAAATATATCAATTTTGTTTCATTTAAAACCCGATAAAATTCCTATGCAACATGGGTCTATTTTTGATCTGAAATCCTGTGCCTCAAAGAGTTAAAGAAATTAATAGTTGATCAATTAAAGCTTCTCTTCGATAACAAGGAACGTAGAAGAAGTGTTCCCCTACTCGTCTCATTAAACCATGTCTTTTATATTCAAAGACAACTGATTCTAAACAGGATAGGCACTTCTTAGGCCCTAGAGCCTAGAATCTTTCCACAGTTTGTCTTTTCCTTAAGAAGGCTATGTTGCACATAAATGTATCATTTAAATCAAACTGACTTCACGGGTAATATGAAGACAGTGCGGTTGTACTTAGGTGAGCCTGTATTCTATGTAGGTAAGTTACGTTAGGTGGGCGAACAGACACGTGGTTTTTACTTATGTAAGACCGCTATTAGTTGCATCGATAGATGGAGCCGACCGATGGTCTTCTCTTTCTAGCTTTGGCCGGTCACCAGTAACCAAGGAAAGAAACAGCAGGAACAAGAAGGAAAGAAAAGAAGAGAAATCCAGCGAACTGGTCGAAGCTATTCTCTGAAATCCGGCGATTCTTTCGGGTGTCTTCGGAGATGATATTTGCTCGGATCAATCCATATGGTCGCCATGGCAACCGGTCAGCCTGGTTTGTCCACCCCCCAAAGCCCAAAGTCTGGAAAGCCGGCCGGCCCAACGAATGGACGAATGGACTCAGGGGTGCGGTGCTGATGGCCGATGCTTCAAGGGAATTCGCGTTCCGTGAAGGGTGGACAACGGCTTTTTCTCTCTTTCTTTCTTCGGTTTGCGTACTTTCCTCGCCAAGAATCTCTGTATTCCTCCAAAATGTGTACGTACACAGCATCCCTGTCTTCTGATCTCGCCACTTGTTCCAGCAACCTATGCAGATTCGATCGAACGAAATCCAATAGAAGCAAATGTATTCATGAACCGTTGTTTACGAAACTGTCCACGCAGCTGTCTTTCGTCCCTCTTACTTTTTCGCTCCTTTTCTTCCAATCTTCCTTCCTCAACTATCGTTACATTGCCTATAGTAATCCTCTTTCCACCGTCTCCTTTTTACGTGACTTTTTTCCTTTCTTTTGTGGCCGATAGAAAATGTTTCTTAGTTTCTGTATCTGTTTTCCGACTTTACATTTGTATTATAATGCCCAAGATATGCCAACATTTAACACTCTGTCAATTTCTACAAATCTTGGTTGAAAATCAATTTCTGTATCTTTGGATGACGGACTATGGCGACAATTTAAATTTAACACTTTAACGACCGCACGTCTACGCAGTCAAACGTCGCCAGGGGCCGGCAGTATTTTTGAAGAATTAATTTAAAAGAACTTTATTAAATTCACGAAAAAGTTAACATAAAACAAAAAACGACAACAATTTAACAACAAATTTAATATTTCGTAGAGCGCCGACATTTGCGCCATAATTTACATGGTACACCACTGTAGTGTAAAATCTAAAATTAAAAATAGGCAATAATTACCTAAAATCAAAGACGTGGCGATGAAATACGAAGCCAATAACAATATCCACACTTGTTTACATTCATAAATTATCACACAGAAAGTGTGGTAACGGTTGTTCCGGCTATCACACACGTGTTGTGTGAGCGGTCCTTAAAGTGTTAATGTTGAACTTTCTTCTATTGTTATTTTTATAATTCCACAGAGAAGTAATTCTTTAGTATTATATATAGTTCATTCGTTTAAATATTTAATACTTAATTTCGGTCGGAACATATTTCATGCATTTTATAACTTTAGGTCATGATTTGGTTCTGCCGTCTGAGAGTTAATGCTAAAATGGAACTATAACCAAGTGATAAATTTGAACCATGTTTCCGGTGTTTTCTCCGGAGTGGGATACGTTCTAATGTGCCTTAACTGTATAGCGTGTGTTGATGAACCAAATCGGAGAGAGCCGACGAAAAAAAGAAGCATGTACAGGTCTCCTATGTCGTCTCCAATTTCGTGTAAGGAAAACTGACTTCTGACTATGCTTAGGATGAAATTAGGCGATACAGACATCTGGGGAAACGAGAGTGTCGGAAATGTGCGTCGACAGATGCGATAGGCCACTCACTGTCGTGAGAACCTCCGTGGGTATTCTACATGCAAATTTATAGAGATCCTTCGGACACCGGCGCTTCGAAGGGAGATGTATCCTCCAGGGACCAAAGACACCAGGACTAAGAGCGCTTCCTTGTACTGTCACTCTGCTCCGTTCGAATCAATCGCATAAATCTTGACGCATCGATCGTCTCTTTCGGTAACACGTTCGCCTACGAAAAATTCGCTTGTCCCTGCTACCGTTTTGTGAAAAAATGTAACAGTGTCCGTCGATTGAAACATTTTCAATTTCTAAGCGTTACACTACAAATCTTATTTATTGCTGACCGTTCATTACTTTGTATTTAAGGAGTTAGAACATCATGATCAATAAAGAAGTATTACACTCTTGAGAACTCCTTTTTACAACAAAAACACTTCTCGCGGTCAAATATTTTTAATTAAGGCAGAAATACGTTTAAATATTTCTTCATGCAACTGGGACAAATTGTGTCTTTAAAAATAAACGAAAATTGTAGCGGAAGAAATTGAATGGTATAAGATTATATCTTTACCTACGTCCTCATTTTTTATAGATGCAAGAATACAAGAAAAAGATATATTCCACTTTTAATGAAGTTGTATACTATCTTTCATATATATAGATCAATTTTTTAAACCAGTCGAAAAGCATTAAGTCAATTCATATGAGAACTCACCTGCGAATTTCACTACAAAAAGATTGAAAATTTGCCTCAAATATAACAAAACATTGTCGTCTTGAGCGATATTGTAAAATTCACTTGTCGAATTTTAGAAAGCGTAACTATACAGCAGAGAATATCAAACTTGTAAATTTTCTTCCCAATCTAATAATTCGTGCAAAACATTGCAGATTTGCTACACATATTTCACTACACCGATCCAGTGATTAGCATAACAAAGATACACGCATATGTCAAAGATTCAGAGGATAAATTTGTCGAGATCCATCACGAAATAAAAATACCGTCGAGTCAGCGAACTTTGCTACGTGACTGATCGACGAGCCACCGATACTGATCGTGAAAAAAAAAGCATTCGAGGTCGATTGAAAAATTCCACAGTTACGAGAACCTATGAGTTTCGCAACGACAATCGTGCTCTTACTATTTTCATCGCGACCTGGCCAGACTATGCGGAGCTGGCAGCCTCACGATCCTGACGAGATAGAGCAGTGGATCATCATTAACCGGATGGTCGCAAAACCATGGACGGCTGATTGACAGGCGCGCAAAGACTTCCCGTTTTTCCTAAACCTGCTTTTTAGTTCTCGGTACGGCGAAACCCTTCTGCGGAGCCAAAGGACGATGTATACGTCGGCCGATGATGAAGGACGGATGAAAAGAGGGCGGGAGAGAGATTCCGAATGGTGGGGATCGATGGGGTGCCAAAGAAAGAGGAAGGCGCTTCAGCAGCTCCTCTGGAGGGGCTGATGGACAGCCAAGAGGCGCCAAGCTATGCCAACTATTTGGCTTTTATTTTATGCTGCTCTCTTGGACAACTTAACGAGATTGTGGTTGTGCCAGCCAACAAACGTGTGAGTGTTATTTCTGGGTCCTGCCAGTGAACAGACTGTATATGGGACTCCAAGCTTAATGCTCTGATTGGTATGTGATTATATCACATATACACACTATTTAATGAAATTAAATGTATCAATTCGCGATCATTTATCCGATAGTCACCGATCGTTTATTTCGTTTAACTGAAAATTGCAAATAAACTGATTTCTTAATTAAAAAGTTAAAATATTTAATTTATATTATTTCATTCATTATTTCACAGATAGCTTGTATTAAGATACATGTTAATAAATAATATAATACATTTGAATTATTTTGATAATGTAATTTATAAATCTTAATTAATTCAATAATATAATTTATCAAATATAATGTGTACTTTTATAGACATTATTCAATAATGAGATTAATGAATTCTGATGATGACTTGTTATAGTTAATGAGAAACCAATAATTAAGGGTGAAATAGAAAGAACGCGTTAATTTTATTTATATAATTATAAACAATCGTAATGGTTAATCATTACAATTGAAAAGTAATTTATTTAAAAAAATACAAGGATTAACAAAATTATTGATATTATCAAATAATACAAAAATATTCATAAATATTATTACAATATATTAAAACGTAGATAATTAATTAAATGCAGAAGGTTATACTATTAATTAATACAAAAATGTGGAAAGGGATTACTTTACGGTTTGAAAAATGGAGCTTTAGAAGAAAGACGCCATTTTTGTGCATTACCGCGCGCGTTCGCAAGTGTATAGTTGCGCATACGAAATGTGTTATGCGTCAGTCCTTTAAACGCACCACCGCTTATCAATAATTTCTATCCAATAGTAAGCAGAAATGATATTTATTTTATATATCGTTTATATTGTTAAAATATTTTGCATGTTTTACAATTATATATTGTTTAATATGTTTATTTGTTACAGCTATTGGTTACACTTCCTTAGGAATATTCATGAAATATTTATACATATACGTACACTTAGTTTCATCAAACATTAAGTTATTGGTTAGGTGGTACTTTATGGTACCTTCGAGTCATTAAAATATATTAAACCGTTTAAAACTCAAATTAGTACGGCGTAATTATTATTTTATAGTGCTATCATATCATCATTAGATATTTAAAATTCAGTTTGATACGTTGTAATTTGTATTGCAATACTTTTATATAATCAAAGCGTATTCGACATTTTATAATCTGAAATCCGCCCATCATTATACTAAATGAAAAACTCGTATTTGCAAAAACACTCGCGGTTTAACGATCAGCAATGCAATCACTTAAGCGTATAATCTTAATCGACTAATGGTACAACCAGTTTGGTGAAATCACCGATGTTCGAGAACAGATTTGCACAATAAGATGACACGGCTGTCTCATCGAGTTACGCACGAGCCTAAAGCACTCAAGGCATTAGTGCGTGGCTGGTGTTTAGAGGTCCTAGAAAGTAATTGAGTTGGCCACGCGACTCTTCAAGTGGTTCTCCCTTCCCAGTGTGTGGCACAGTGGGTTCCCTCCAACTCTTCTTCTCATTGGTAACCACCTGTTTTGAGTGCAGCACACTCTCTTTCCGTCCGCTCTACGTCTCTCTATCACTCCTTCGTTCACCTACGCAACCGACCAATAAAAAAAGGTACACACACGTACGCACGTGTTGGTTGGCCACTCGAAATTCACGTTATTCATTGTACGAAGGGTTTGACATACGGTCGATGGGCACCGTCGTTTTCGAACCCCCGAAAATAATGCACCACCACCACCCTCTTTACTCGTTGTCGTTGTCATTCTACTATCCCCGTACCTACTGCACGGGATGCTACCCCGTGATCTGTTTGCTCGTTTTCTTTATCGAAATAAATGAGTCCTTCAGTGCGCTTGTGCGATTTCCCTTTGGATCGTATCCTATTAACGAGGGTGTCATGATTCTTTGTTTGAATACCCAGCTAGCTGGCGTATATGATTAGGAAATTAGAAATTTTAAGTATACTGATGTTTAGATTGATATGCTATATTTTTTAATAACTATATCTGAGATATCTAAGAATAATTACTTAATTATATTGAGATAGTTATAGCAAAGGTGGTACACTTTCAGGTTCTTAAACAATTACATCACAAATTTAGATTTTTCGTTTTATTTGTTTTTCCTTTTATAGATATGTTTATGCATGTATCGTTACATGTTCTCTTTTATTTTTTAATATTATTTTCTATTTCTGTTATTAACTTTTTCCTATTTTTTATTTTTTTTAATTTACTATAATTTTATTATACAAAGTGTTTTTATCCAGGTAGTATAAATGAAAACAGGATGGATCTATCTGAAAAAATAAACTAAAAATTTAAAATTAAAATTATTCGCATGCAGTATGTTTAGTTTTTTCAAATTACTAAATTTGTACAATATCGAAGAATTAATACAAAAATTTGCTTGCATAAGTATTAATGCATGCGATAAATTTTTCATTAATGTAAGGATGCATAAATGTTGATAAATATATAAATCCAATCATTAATACCACTAAAGTTTATTATCAATTTTTCTTCATTACATTATTAATGTAGATATATAATATATACTGCGATGAATTTCGTCGATAATAAGAAATCATATAAATAACAACATGTATTATAGGAAATAAAGGTGGATATATTTTGGTGATAACAATAATTATATTTATCAATTTATATTTGCTGGCTGCGGAATTAACAACCAATGTGTTAGTTTGTCATTCTTTGTGTTGTAAACAAAATTATTTACAAATACCTGAAAAATATATAAATTTAATTTTCTCGAAAATAAAACCATATCAAAAAAATTGTATATCTTATTTTCGAATTACTTTTTCATGTAAATTGAGCCCTTTTTCAATTGTAACACCAGATGAGAAGACATGCTTGTATTGACACAAAATGGTCAAGTACAAGTTGCCTTATTATTAGACTCACTAAAAAGATTTTATCAATACGAATAATCCAACGAGTGTAATTGTATATCGTTATTACAGCAGTCGATGCAGCTAATGCATTAAATATAACAGTATTTATTACAGGATAGAGTTAGGTAAAAAATTGATTCGGTAGAGAAGGAAAGGGAGACAACACAGAGAAGCGAATGATATTTAGAGTCATCCTCCTTGTTTCAATGCGTTGCAACAGTAATTACTACAACAGTGGTAAGTGAATTATCAAGTAGTCATAACGGGACCACAAAATATTGATAGAAACAATAAAAGACAGGATAGAGTTAGGTAAGAGATTGATTCGGTAAAGATGAAGAGGAAGGAAGAAGAGGGAGACAACACAGAGGACCGAATGGCATTTAGAGTCATCCACCGTGTCTCAATCTAGAGCCACCCTTCCAACTATCGGCGAGCCGTGACGGTTAGCATCTGCTCTGCGGGCCGAGACCCCAACGAGAATGGCAAAAGCAACGTGGCCAACAGCATATAACGCTACAAAATGCCAAGGGTCCCGTCGCTACGTCTCCACGTGCTACAACGTTGAAAATGATCCAGGAGCCGTTGTGCCACACGATGCTTTTCCGAATGATTTCATCTACTACCAATCAAACAGCAGCCCTCGAATCACTTCCTGAATAATTGCTTGCTAGGGTTTTTATTGACTGTGACTGACACGGGAGGTTTCGCAAGTGTTAACTGATTTTAATGTAACTTAAACAGTAGTTTTTAAAAAATGTTTTAGATAAATTTTGTTTCAATCCAAAATTATCCATACTTAGGGAGTAAAACAGCTCTCGAAGCTATGGATGGAAAACATATTTTTTTCAATATCTTAAAAACTTTAATAATAGGAAAAATGTATATGAAAATTTTCTGTTCCACTTCCTAAATATAGATTACCGATAGAAATAATATAGGTCAAATATGTTTTTAAGAACAGTGTACTTTTTGTTATATAAAAATAGGTTATTAACATTTAGAAAACTTCCCTTATGAATATAAGGTGTTACAGTGAACTAACAGGATATCAGTCGTTGACCTTTTCCCTGTAGTCCCTTCTAGCAAACATTATTCCCTTACGTTCACTCGTCATATTACTAAACTCACTATTTATACATAAATAAGATGACATTTTTCATGCAATTTTAATTACAATAAGAACTCTCTTAGCGTAAGTATTTTTGTACTTCATCGCTGTACTAAAATTATTGCATATCCCATTTTGTGAAATGTAAAAGCTTTACATTAGGTGACCATAGTTATATATAGCTGTATATAGTTACATTGATCTCTACGGGGGGAATGACTACAGTTCCTCAAAATAGTAAAAGGATTAAGCTTTTGAACTGATTTTTTAACTGCAGTGCTGTGTCACAAAAAATTGCCAGCCTTATATAGAGCAGTTCTCTAATCACGGTTGTTGAAACTGAACGAGAATGAGACATAGAGTGATGCTAATATTCAATGTGATTCGACGTTTCATAATTGGCTGCGTTGCATTTCTAATTTATTGTATAAAAGGAACGAGTTTTTTACTCAAGTTATGAGATGACTCCAGATGATATGAGAAAGAATTCTAAATTCTTCACGATGTGCTGACTTACGGAGTTTTAGAAACAAATATTTTGATACGTAATTTAAGACACAAAATCAAAATTTCGTAAGTTGGACGCACATTTTTTCTTTGCCTAATGATATGTATATTTTTGAAAATTCCGTACTTCATTTGACATAAATATTTATTGCATTACTTTTCCTAGTCTAACATTTTTACAGACGACTATAAGGATGTAAAAACATATCGAATAAATAAAATAAAAGAAATTTAATAAAATTTTATAAAATAAAAAATTTGCAAACTTGGAATTTTTAAATTTAGAATTTTGGGAAATTTCGAAATTACAAATGTTTAAATTTGAGATGTTGGGAGTTTGTAAATTTAGACTTATGGAAACTAAGCGACTTAAGAATATAGGGCTTCAGAAATTTGGGAATAAGGAGCAATAAATATTTTAGCATTTGAAGAAACCGAAAAATAGAAATTTGAAAATTTGGTGACTTAAGAATTTGGATTCTTGGATATTGAAGGATACAAAATTTGGGATTTGAGATATGACAACTGGAAATTTGGACGTATAACAATTTGCAGATTTAAGATTTGAAAATATCAAAGTTTGAAATTTAAAAAAAGAATTGAAGATTTAGAAATATAAGAACTTAAGAATTTCGAGAATTAGAAATTCGAAGATTTGGAAATTTGGTTTCTTGGATACTTAAGAATTTGAAAGTTGAAAGTATAACCATTTGGAGATTTTTGAATGTAACAATTTAGAAATTTAGATATTTAGAAATTTAGAAATTTAGAAATTTAGAAATTTAGAAATTTAGAAATTTAGAAATTTAGAAATTTAGAAATTTAGAAATTTAGAAATTTAGAAATTAGACGTTTAACGAAATTACAGATTGATCAAAATTAATCAATCGTTCTTTATCTTAAAGTAATTTTAATATTATATATTCGTCAAAAAACATGAAGTATTTGTCTTGCATTAAAGTAAGTATTCGACATCCAAATAAATGTTGACCCATTCACTTTTATTAAATCTTGATACTCATTTTATACAAAATTTCAAGACTAAATTACTCGTAATGCAAAAGTTTATTAAAACCAGTTTAAACATTACGCACATGAACAAACTTTCTAATAAAATTACGCAAAATCGATTGAAATCCAGGATTTAGGAGAAATCTCGAAATGCTTTCGGGTGCCGCAAAGACAGGGAAAGAAAACTGGCAAGCGACGGGAAGAAGAAGAAAAAAAGGAAGAATACCTCCGCCTTCTTGGAAGGTAGATCGATGGCGATTTTTCACTCACTTAGCTCGGCTCGCATCAATATGCATTAAGCTGATCGGTTCTCCCTATTGGCTTCTTCTTTTTAAAGAGCAACGAAGAGCAAAAAGCGTAAACGAAGAGAAGAGAGACGAGGAAGAGGGTTGTAAAAGAAGACGTAGTTTCCTCTTTCTACCCCTTTCTTCGACAACCTGAGGAGAGAATAAGAAACAAGCGCAGTGTGGGAGGCTGTTAAGATATTCTTCGAAAATAAGGATACCGTATCGGGGGTAATTCTCGGTAGGTAGAATAAGCGTAAGGGAATCGAACCGAGTTCTCGTGTACGACTAAGATTTTGCAGCTCTACGACACTCTTGGGTACATTTTGGTATCTGTCTAGGCTGTTCCACAGCCAACGGCTTTGGATATGCTCACCACTTTTCGTACAGACGGTGGGCCAATCAGCGTTCACTTGTGTCAGGACTTCTCAGAAGTTGTGAGTGTTCTTACTAAAACGATGCGATTTTCTCCGTCCAAGTATCAGTACATTAAACTGCTTTAATACTTTTAGTTTGCATTTAAATATAAGCATGATGAACAGAATTAAAAATGCAATCATTATAACATGTAGTACTAACTGTAATATAATTATATAATATAATTGCAATTTATTATAAACGTTACATTTATTTGAGCCGTTTATTTTTAAGTTCATTTACTTTAAAATCGAGATATTTAAAGATTTGCGTTTTAGTAACTGATAACATGATAGTATAATGTTCGAAATAAAAATTATCATTCTTTTAACCAGTTAATTTTTTTTTCTTTACAAAATCTTAGATTTTAAATTTTTAGTTATAATTTGCTTCAAAATAAACAGATAAAGTAAAAATATAAATATTATAGTAGCTAGCTTGACTTTTACCGGGAAATGGATTCATTCAAAACAAATGACTCGTGCGTAAAATAATGTTGATGTAATCAGCGAAGTTTCCATAACTGCATTATAAATTTTTCACGTTTCCTATTATCATCGTTTAAATTTTTAATTAATAACAACTGAAATAATGAGATTTTTTATTTCAATTTGAACTTTGCTTTGTTAGTATAGATTTTAACAGTAAATTTACATTTGTGCGGAAAGATTCCATTGTTTATTAATAATACAAGTTTATAATTAGTTGAAAAATGCGATAATAGAGACAGTTCTCATTTTTCCAATTTCATATGGATCCACGGAGAAATCAAATTAGTCAAAAGATTCGCTTCCCGTCACAAATACAGCTAAATGGTCTTGCATGATAATATAATAATATTAAATAAGTATGTATGAAATTTGTATAATTTATAATATTTTGAATGTCTGTATATTTTAGAGTACACTATCATTGTTACTTCCATGTACATTTTTTCTGTTCATATCAGAGAATGATTTGGAAATGTCAGAGAAGTCACAAATGTAATATCTACTCCAATTACCATTTCTCTTAAATTAATTTTGTACAGTACTGTTAAAGGAACAAAACGTCGACAACAAAAAGAACATTTGAATGGTACAATAATGAATTAGTTTCTTAAATCACGTTATTAATCCACCATTTTAACCGGAAACGATAAACAGAATTGTCGTCACCCTTCAGAAGTACACAGGGTGCAAATGTTTATTTTTGTCAGACATGTGCCAAAAAACGTACCAAATGGTTCGCTTAAGCAATTCCAGGACCGATTCCGCTGATACATAATGGATCGACAGGGGTTAGTTTAGCATAAGTTTTCCATTAGCAGGCTGAATAGATCGAGATATCGATAATATCCAATATAGATTCCAGTCGTATTTCGCGAGTGAAGCGAGTGTTTCAGGCGTCTTCTTCCTCTCAGGATTCGCTAAAAGGATCCCCCACATATTTGTCGACCGGTAGACGGTATATTCCGTAAATTTTTTGGTGATTCGGCTAATTGGGCGAATTTACGAGGGATCCGGACATTTTAAGCTTCCGCGACTCCTTTTGTCTCCTAACGATAGAAACGGAATCTCTCAGAATTTCAAAGTTCCGTATCGAAGAACAAGGAAATTTAAGTCATTCGCGTTAAGATTCATAATTGAAATTTGATAAATTCAACCAATGAAAAACAGCCAGATGTTTTTTGAGAGAACACGTGGAAAATGTTCCTCCACTTCAGCCAAACTCGTATTAATGTAATGTTAAATTATTCCACTTCGTATACGGTTATTTTATGCCGGTACTTTAATCAATTCTCGATTTTTGTTACGTACCTGCAATCTGACGCACATTTATTAGCTTAAATTTTGTGGCCGGTGTAACAAAAAAAAATAATTAGCCGTTCAAATATAGCGTTATTTATCCGACGATTTCCCGCTCGAGTGATTGGTCGTTCTCGTTTCTATAGAAGAGCAGGCACGCGTACTTTCGTCCATTTATTTTAGGGGCATAACCAGAATGAAGGGTGTGATACCCCCAGCAACGAGGTCCCATATGCTTCGTGTACGGAACGTGTATTGCCACCGAGTGTGTTTTGATTTTCCTAATAGCCACGTCAGAAAATAGTGCTTCTATGATCAGTCAAGCTGAAAAATGCTGATTGATTTAACATGGATTGGTACCCATTTTTCTTTTATTCGGTGAGAATTCAGCGTAATCAAAGTTAATTAACGAGCCTGTATTACATATGTATAACAATATTTAACGAAATTAAGCAAATTCTTAAGTAACAGTAAGTGAATTTTGATGTATACAAGTTTTAATTTTATTGATAAAAAATTAATACGCCTTGAAATTTTGGCATGTGCTGAGATTTATGTATCTGTTTCGATTTTCAAATTTTTGGATTTTTCGGAGCCTAGAATGTAAAATGTATGATATAAGACACATCTCATATTAATAATTTAAAAATTTTCTGAATTTCCAAACTCATAAATTATTAATTCATCTTTGTTCTACATTTATATATTTGCAAATTTTCATATTTATTAGATTCCAAACATGTAAATTTCGAAATTTTCGAACTTTTAAATATTTAATTTTCCAAATTTTTAAATTATTTAAATTTAAAATTTGTTAAATTTCAATATTTCTTAAATGGAAGTTTTCACATTGTAAAATACATCCTCATATTTCATATTATAATTTATTTACTTCAAAATTTCTTAATTCCAATGTTTTCCAATTGTCAAACTTCCAAATTTCTAAATTTCTTAATTTACAAGCTTGAAAATTAAAAAATTCTGTAATTCCGAAATTTCCAAATTACGACATTCCAAGATTCCTAAAATTCAAAATTTACAAACTTTCAGTTTCAAATGCCCTAATAGCAAAGTTCTGAAATTCAAAATGCTGATATTAGTAGTAAAGCTATACGGTTTAGCCGACTCTAAAAGTCATGGTTGCACTAATATTTGTACGGTAGCATATTTTATGGATACTTTGAAATTTTGAAATTTTGAAACTTGGAATTTAAAAATCTGAAAATCCAAAGGTTTATAAATGTAAAAATTTCTGCACCTAAAATTTTTGACATATTAAAAAATTGTATTTTCTTCTATAATATAGTTCAACAATTTGTGTTTATACATTGTAACGCAATATACAATATATCATGTTATGAAATTTAAATATGTATAACACATATATTACATATAATTAAAATGCATATTATAAAAATAATATATTGTAACATTACAAAAAAGATATTAGTGTTATTCCATCGGCTAACGTTATAAAATATGGAACATTTTGGTTGATTATAATAATTAACCACCCACTGTAAGTATAGAAATGATCACGACAATATGCCGATGGATCTCTTAACAATTTCGATCCTATAGGTCCGAGCAATAAATAGTTCAATCACAGGAATGCCTTTCTACTTTTCGTACTGTTTTCTAAGCGACCAAATCAAGCCTCTTGAATAAAATCAGTAAAAACTAGAAATGTATTATTTTTCTCCCCATTTCCAATTGCCGTAAGTTCTATTTTGCGATACGTTTAAGTCAACAAATCACGTTAAACATTCTGCGCTTACTCTAATACTTTTAACCAACAGTAGGAAACGTTCATTTATTACTGTTTACTTCATCAACTTACGAGATCGATGTATGGACAGAATTGTGTTTTCACATCTTAATTAGCGCAGCCAACGACATACATAAAAGTGGAGATAACCAAAGGGCGTAGCCGGTTAAGAGCAATGGGTGAGAGAGATTTCCCACCGGATCATTGAATGGTAAACCTATTTCACTATGTATCGTGTATGTCGTTCGCTTAATAAGTTTTCCCTTATCGATGTGTGTCATCTACGAGCAGGCAACCGAGACCCGTCATTATCGTCCCTATCTACGCTTGACAGTTTTCATCATTTTCATCGAAAGCAACGGTGCTCACTTGTTACATGGAAACATCATTAATGCAGTGCGGTCTAACATGTGTCGTTGATTGCACGCACTTTCACCTGATTAGCTTTTAACGGGACGTCAAAACGTTTCCGGTTTTTACGATGTCTGACATGTTCCAGTCCCGGTTTCTTAATGCATTTGTTATATTAATTATTTCTTCCTGTTTTTTCTCCAGTCAATTTAAAGTATCTATTGAATACAGGGTATCTCAGTTTTTACACCAAAATTTATTAACATATTTTAACCGGGAAAATATAAATCGAATCTTGTATGAACATAAGGTTTCAACACTTTGTTAAAAAGTATTAACGTATTTATGACGTACATAAGGCGATGAATATAACATATACACTGCCTTCTTGTTCCGTATCACATAAAAGGTACTGCAGTTTTGCTTGTATAATTTTACTAGCATATTTTATATATAAAAATAAGGGTAGATGTTTGCAGAATTTTACAGCATTCATAGAATTTTGTAGAAATTGTATGTTATAAAGTACAAGTTTCTTTAAAATTATTATCTCTTTTAAATACTACGAGTATATTTATCACAGCTAATATAAACTATCTGATTTTATAAGTATTATAAATACACGTCGTATAATTTTAATCCCAATGCACATGTTCACGATTTGAAGTCGAGAAATATTTTTGGAGGTACAAAAATGTAAGATTTAAAACGATTCCTTTTGAAATAAACATTTTGCTACGGTAAAGCATAAGAATACAAAATGCAAGTAAAATATTCAATCAATTCATAAATCGGTATTTAAGTCGAATAGCGGAAGAATTTCTAGTATTCTGCAATAATAACTGCAACAGAAATTCTCTGACCGCCCTTGATATCGAATCCATACTGATGGAGACGCGGCAAGGGTGCGAGACAACATAGCACGATTCGGCCAAATTTGCATGCATTAACGCCACAAGCGCGACTGATTGACAATCCGTGTGTCATTGTGACGTCAGTCAAATCGCTCGAGCATCCTCCTCCACCAATCGCAATCAATTAAGGTAACGATTGATTGTTACGCGTTTGGACTCGACGAAGGGAATATCGCGAGCCGGTATTTATATGGATGATAGATGCCCCATTGAGAATCGTAATAGCGCCATCAAACGAGATTTTTCACATATTTAACATATTTAACACATATTACTCTTTTTCTATCTCACTGTCATATCTGTTATTTAATATTTTCCTTACAAT
The DNA here is from genome assembly GCF_050947335.1 of Megachile rotundata. Classification (NCBI taxonomy): domain Eukaryota; kingdom Metazoa; phylum Arthropoda; class Insecta; order Hymenoptera; family Megachilidae; genus Megachile; species Megachile rotundata. The sequence continues at coordinate 3,495,247 of NC_134991.1, read as the reverse complement.
TGCAAAAACTTGAATTATACGTTAGTTCGCTACTTGCGCACCGTTTCAAAAATATTAGACATTCGTTTTGAATTAAATTAACAGCAAATTAGGGTTAGAAAATAGCATTCTCTTTTAACTTCTTGGCTAATAATGGCGAGTTAGACTGCAGACGCACATCCCACTTAAAATGTGACAAAGCTAAATTGTATTTGTGTAAGAATTGAATTTTATGTTCAGTACCACTTATAATTTCTAGAATTAAAAATTTATAAATGGTAAAAAACATTTAACATTTAGACTTTTTTCATTTATATTAACATAATTCTCTAGTTATATCTGCCTAACGCAATTGCCGAAAGAATATTTTATTCGTTGAGTTTTAGGAACATCTGAGGATTGGAAAATTTGGAGATGAGATAATAAGAATTTGAAAATTTTAGGATTTTGGGTTTTATTGACGTATCAATAGATATAGGAATCTAGGGATTTGCTAGTTTAGAAATTTAGATGTCTAGAGACTTGAGAAACTAGGAATTTAGGGAAATGAGTATTTGGGGACGTTAAAGTTTATGAATTGCGAGATTTGGAAATCTAAGAATTTAGGAACCTGGAAGTTTGGATATGTAGAAATTTAGAGGTACAGATATTCGAGAATCTAAGGATTTGGGGATTTAGAGAATGTGAAGGTCTAGAAATTTAGGGACATAGTTATATCTATTAAAGGATTTAAAAATTTGAGAATTTAGGAATTTGTGAAACCTAGGAACCCTAGGAATTTAAGGATGTAGCGTAAAAGAGATTTAGAATTGTAGAGATTTAGAAATCTAGAAATGTAGAGATTTCAAAATTTTGAAATTTTTATCATTTGGGTCCGAAAAATTGAAAATTTCGAAATTTAAAAACTAAGAAATTTGTAAATAAAGAAGTTTAATAATTAAAAATTTTTTAACCTACAAAGTATAAACTTAAGAATTCAAAAATTTGGAAATTTGGAGGTATGAAAAATCGAGAGTTTAAAAATTATCATGTGTATGTGCATGTCCTTATTGAAAACCGTTTATAATATACTTTACGAACGAATTTATTAATTCGTGAGACCGATTTAATAAAAAAGTATTCTGAAATATTATTCAAGCTTTTTAATGGATCTTTACATATCTATAGATATGAAAGTACTGGAAACTACTAATATAGAGTTCTCTACCTATATAATTCGAGTACATAATATTAAGTATTAAATATATAGGTTAAGAGATATTTAGTGTTAAAGTTTTGTATTAGACTTGTATTAATTTAAGTCCAATTAAAATTTTGTCAGATGGTCATGGTGAATGACTTCTGGTGGTGAACAAGGATGTATGAAAGTTTGAGTAGTTTTAGCCTACATCATAGCAATATGTATGGATGTTATAAAATATAAATTTATAATTGATAGTGCTGTTACAGTACGTGTAAACTATCTATTCAATCCAACACGAAGTTCTAGACAGTTCACTGGTCATTTTGTATCACTTCAGATTAAACGCGGATAAAAGCAATATTTTTTCGATAAATCATCCACAATGATCATCTAAAGTGAAAAGGTGTACATTTATCTTTATATTTAGCGACTAGCATACATTTAGAAAGAGTATAACGAAGACAGCAAGATGGCTACTTGTTGATACCAACGATATTTTGCACACAGATTAGAATCACGATTTCATCTTTTTTTCAATTTATTCCGTTACCGAATGTACTTTCTCTATTATGTACCTGTATATAACTTACAAAACAACCATTTAAACAATTCTAAAATAATATTTCTTTTAAAATTAGAAAAAAATGTCAGCAATCTAAAATAGTTTTTTTCGAATATCTTGTTATTTCGCAATATTGCGATAATATAGTCTTTTTTAGACAATACTGCGTTGTATTGTCTTTTTTCATAGTAGGAACCATTTCGGAGATAATATATTAATTTGTAAGTTATTACTCGCGTTTAATTACGCATTTATTCTCCAATGCTGAGAGTAAACAATGAATGACATTTTGAAACTGATTATGATTTTTTTATAATACTGTAAACATTTAGTCATTTAGATACTCCATACATTTTGTTAAAAGCAATTTTTTACAACTACTTCATAGTCTGTGGATCGAACTAAAGTTGTAGAAAAACTATCTTCCATCTTTTCGGCAATACATTATTGTTACGGCTAGACTTATGTCGATGCATTCAGTACAATTAATTAAAGTAACACGGACAATTATAATGTGGATCTTGTCAATTTCTCAGCGGAATCCGTCCTAATCGAAAAAAGTGACGTAGAAGCAATCGATATCGAGCTGAAGATCTTGAAGAAGAAGAACAAACATAATTTTGTTATTTCCAATAAGAAGCGTATAATTCGACCTACTGAGAATCGTATTTAAAAAGATCTTCTTACAATTTTAATATCTGACTTCCAAGGCGATCTGAATATACATGTGGAACTATTTTCGTAAAGAATTTCCTCAGTTCGAAATTTGATAAGTATTTTTATCGTAGAACTGATGGATAACATGATATTCTTGAATAACTGCTCTTTCTTTACTTCTGTTAAAAATGTCAGAATTAGCGTTAAATGTTAACTGTCTAATTTTTAGCAGAAGAAACCTCGACAGAGACTTTTAACGTGAAAGTAAAAACGATGAAATAAAGTTTTATAGAAAGGTACAATTTTTTGAAAATTTTGTAATCAGATCCTAAAAAATTTCATTGATGTTATGATCTCTGTGCATAATAGAGGGAAATAAACTGCTGGTGGTTAACGAGTAATAATAACCACTGTCGATATGCTAAAATGAAGTATGAGACGCAATTTTTTCGCATCCTGTAACACAATTCGTTACATTTTTTAATCGATTTATCAAGTAATTACTCATTCGAGCATAAATATTATTTGTCTCTACATGTTATCACAATTATATTTTATGCACAATATAAGACACCGTAATAATTTGAAAGTTTTTTCTATTATTTAATTTTATATAAATATAGTTATAAGCAAAAAGAATTGGACAAAATTGAGAATTAATATATTTCGTTTAAGTATTGGACATTTAACTTTAGCAGCTAATACATATTTAGTTATTGGTAAACCTCTACTTGCAGTAGATTGCAATGTCCTTTTTCTGCATAACATAGATGTCATTATTTGAAATATAACGCGATTTTGTTCTTTTGGATTAACTCCCGCACTTTTCGCGTTTCCTTACTCCTTTTACGGTAATAAGGACGTTTCAATGTGTTATCAATGCTTTTTTAAAATGAAATATTACTTGGTAAAAAAGATGTTGTTGGAAGCTGAATGTAAGATAACGCTGCTCCGTAACGAAAAAACTAATCGATCGCAAGTGATCGTCAACTCGAAAACTTTTAACTCTGAATGTGCCTGTTCGTTATAGATTGAAGTAATATTTACAATTGTGTAACGTCCCTGGGAAAGTCAAACGGTCCTGTCGATAAATAAAGAAATATGCTAATGCGTATATCTTTTTCTATTGTATTACTGACCGCAAATTACCGACTGCATCATAAAAATTCGCGTGGTAATGAGATGGGGTGGCTCACGCGTGCAACATTGTTTAGAGTAGATCACCGATCGATGGCGCGCGCGTTAGTTAGAAAGAGACAGGAGATATACTTCGAAACAAAGTTATTATAAATTATTATTTAAATGTTTATATTATATATATTATTAATTATTCACTCATTATAAATTGCGTTATACTTTTAGCTATTATTTTATGTATTGGTTGCGATTAATTATTTCTTCTACTGAAATACTAATTTGCGTATCTAAAAATGATTAAAAATACGATTTAACGGGAAAACTTGTGAGAAACTAATTAATAATAAATCAAGGCGTATTTTTATTAATCAAACTAATATATATTTGCTACTAAATAAAGCGTAATAAAATAATAACTACTTTTTGAGCGGGAAAAACCAATGATAAAAGGACGTGCAGCAGAGGCTGCGAACACAGAACAATCTTTGAAGAACTACGTGCCGGACCTCTTAGGAAGCCACGAAGTGGAGCAGTTTTAACTGGTAAGAGCCTACAAGATTCTTAGTTTTGACTGGACAGCGGGTATCAGCCATTTGGATACTCGATCGTTGGGTAGTTCTAGTAGCCAGCTAACGCAGGCTCCCCAATTAAGCGATCAGGTTTTAGGTGTCAATTTGTGCTCTGACAAAAAGGGCCATGAACTAATTAGTTTAGAGTCAAACAAGGAGTAACTGTTCCACGTCTAATACAAATTTTAGAGTTTTTGTAATTAACCAAATATTGTTCTGTCAGTTTTTTTAGGATCTAGATCCATTTTAAAATTACGTTATACTTTTGCGTTGCGTATATCATTATAAAACCGCGTAATTGAAGTAATTAGCTACCGTTCTGCGATTTGCGACAACAACAAATCTATTATACTCCAATTTGCTTACAGAATTCAGTCAAACATACATTTTTATATTCGCTAAAGAAATTGTTAATTATAACGCTCTTTCTCATCATTACTTGAATAAACCTAATTAATGAAAGGTATTAACCTGTAGATTTCACTTTAACCACACGCCACCACGATCCCACACTCTTTTGGAATTAGTTATAGTAAAACGAGTCGCTTAATAGACAAAAACCGCTCTTTGCTTCATAAGTGCTGTAAAATACCTGGTTCTAGTACCAGGGACGTTACAATTGTCTGAACTGAACTTGTTCTCTTATCGGTTTCTTGTAAACCGATTCATCTCTCTGTCCTGTCCAATCTGATTAGCGATTGAGCTTCCAGAAGTTGGTCTAGCATGAATATCATCAAAGGTAGCCAATCAAAGTGGTTGTTTGACCTTTGAAAATACATGACAGGTTAGTTTTGAACGCCCGCCATAAATCCTGCTGTTGTGGTGCAGGTGGTAACTGGTATATGGTTCAAGCCCGATACATTGGGAACCCACGTCCTTGAAGTATGCTTAATGAGAGGACCCCTTGATAGGTCTCATTTCTGACTTCGCGGAAAGCACCACAGGAGGTTTGGTGAAGACACGGGACAGAGATTCAGAGATGGTGCAAGCCAGTTCAGAATTTCGAGAATCAATTTCTATATATGTACAATGAACAAGACAACAATTACAGAAATTATTTGAAAAAATGAATGGACTGTATTTCTTGTTCTAACTATATATTTGCAACTTCACGGAACATTACTGAATGCAGATGTAGTTAGGTATTTATTAGTGTACAACGAAGATAGCGATATGATGCCTTTGGGCCCAATGAAAAAAATTGTTCTAAAATGCTTATTGCGATTATCTGCATATAATGGGTAATAACGATCGAAAGAACTTTTTCTTATTTTACTATATACAGGGTGTTACCTGTAACGCTACTCACGATTTTTCTCCCACTTGCAGCCACCTTACGGAAAAAAGTTTACAACAATATTTGCAGGGTATGAAGTGCACAATAGATATTAGTAAAGCAAATTTTGAAAACAGTTTGTTATCTTGGCAAAGTCAAGGTCACCTTAGATTTTTTTAAATAGGAACATACATTTTTTTTATTCATAGCTTTAGAGGACATCGAGACGAATTAAAAACATATATTGCATGATATTTTTATTAACATATTACTCGATTTACAGAAGTGGAAATGTGAAGTACTTAGCTTTTGACTTTGCTGGTGTAACCATTATTTGATTCCGAAGAGATTACTGAATGTAAACACGCGACTAGAATGTAAGAAAAATTCACTTTATTTAATTACATGTTCAAAATGTATGCCACCTTCCATCACGTAATATTCCGGTCTTTTACTTCACATTTCCTCTTCTGTAAATCGAGTAATATGTTAATAAAAATATCATGTAACGTATGTTTTGAATTCGTCTCGATGTCCTCTAAAGCTATGAATAAAAAAAAATGTGTGTTCCTATCTAAAAAAACCCAAGGTGACCTTGACTTTACCAAGATAACAAACTGTTTTCAAAATTTGCTTTACTAATATCTATTGTGCACTTCATACCCTGTAAATATTGTTGTAAACTTTTTTCCGTAAGATAGCTGCAAGTGGGAGAAAAATCGTGAGTAGCGTTACAGGTAACACCCTGTATAAATGATTAGTTTAAGATTATGTACAGTAACTTACATTAAACGTTTCATCAAATATTTTAGTTTCACTACAATTATTCTTTAAGTAACGGAAAATTATTCTTTAAGTTAACACGTTTAACACATTGGCGTTGGGGAACTTGTTAAATAACGAATTTATTCACCATCCGTTGCCGATGTATTAATTACGAAAGAGCCTCAAGTCATCTATCAAGTTTTTTCTATCAAATCAAACCATCATATCAAAGGTTTCCCTCCACTTTCGATAATTGGAAGAATAAGAGAGTGTACATTCGAGTGTAATACTCAAGCTTTTTCATTTTTAAATTTTCCAATTTTTAAATTTCGGGATTTTCAAATTTCACCACTAACAAATTTTTAAGTTTCCAAATTCTTACATTTTCAAATATTTTAAATTTCCATATTTCCGAATTCGTATGTTTTACAAATTCCCAAACATCTAATTCTCCATACATGTACATACATTTATAAATTACTAAATTTTTTTTCTGAATTATCAAATCCATTAATCTTCAATTTTTGAATTTCTGAAATTTCCTAAATTTATAAATTCTGAATTTGTAAATGTTCATATCCATAAATTTGAAAGTTCTCAAATTCCTAAATTCTCAAATCCTTAGGTTCCCAAATACGTTTCTCTCCAAATTTCAAGATTCCTAAAAATTTTAATTTAATACTAAAGTTTTAAGCCAAATACTTAGATTCCCTTATCCAAATTCTCAAAAACTCCCAACAATGAACCAATGCAGGTTCTCTTCATACTTGGTTACCATACATTCTCTAGGAGAGCCAGATTTGCTGTCGACTGTGCACACGTAAACTGGGCATACAGTATATTCTCCCTTTGGAGAACGAAGTAACGTTCATCGCGGCATTAATCGTCCTCGGTTGCCATTTTCCTCGTGAAAAATTCCCTCGTGTCGTCCCCTCGAAGAGGCCATACGTCCAGGGAAACGAAACGATCGTCGTCGCGCGCCACCCGAAATGGAATCCGTCAAATTGACGGAGGGTATATAGCGGAGAGACGCTGAGGGTCGCGAACGAGGAAGCGGTTGCAACAGCGGAGGGCACACGAGGGCTATGATCGATGCTTCGAAATTAAGGGTTTGCCCCGTCAAGCGAAATAAAGTTAACCAATCGGGCCAACAAATGGCCTGTTCGAACGTTATTGGCTGCAGGCAGTTCCGGTCTGGGTCCACGACGACCCGATGCCCGATTTTTCTCGCGCTGTACTGTGTTTTTCAAGGAGGGTTATCGGCATGCTGATTGCAATTGGAGAAAGAGTGATATAGGGTGGAGGGACACGGTGAATCGAGGAACCTGGTTGTGGATGGGGGAGGATTTTCGTAATTATGGAACGGCGTTAGTCCCAGGGGATTCGTCAGTCGACGGCAGAGCCCCTGGAGCTGTACGGCCACGACAATGCCATTTTAATTATGCATGTTAATTGGTTTCCGAGTCCAGCGTAGCACTAGCTTCTCTACGACTATTCTCGAGGTACGTCTCCTCATTGTATTGGTGATTGATGCAACGCGTGGATCGATCAACTTTGACCAGTATCTAAACGTAACTTAAGCCCTTATAGTCCTATGTCGAATTCTATACTGCATTTGATATTATTCAGAGAAAATATGCCTCCTTATTGTTCTAATATACTGTAGAAGAGTAAGAAATCTATCAAATTGATAGCTTGGAAGTATTTAGTAAAGTTAACTCTAGAAGTCAGTTATTTGTATCTAGTAAAAAGGATAACGACCTCACAGATTTCAATGAGACTTCGTATGTATTAATCTTGTATGTCAAATGAATGTATCTACATATAATTCTACCACAAGATGGCAAAGGAATTGTAAGAAAAGTGTATTTGAAGTTTAAACAAACTACACATCACATAATAGTCAAGTATGACACAATTGCTCCAACATAATGATAAACGTTTCGGGTCTGAAATATTTTAGCCCGAATTCGCTTTCACATTGGGGAAAATTCTAGAATAAATTACATTATTTTCTTATCTATTTTTAATAAGGCACTTTCGTAGATGGTACACTCTTATATAAGCAGTTTTACTAATAACAAACAAAATATAATACAAAATATTTCAATAATAAATAATATATATACCTCGATATCGAAATATCGAAATGTGCATAAAATTATTCAAGACTATTACATTACAATCATTAATAAACGATTCGTTCTAATATTTATATACTTGGTGACATACAATTTTTTCAAACTAAGTGTTTATTTTTACAATTTGTTGACCACCTGATTCCAAAACGACAGGTACGTTTGTTTTACCTCAAAAACGTAAACAAAACTACCTATCTCTTAAAACTGTGCAGATATTGTGAAAATTACATTAATTACGAAGTAATTAAAACAATTAATTAAAATAGTGGACCAAGAAGTTCTTGTACAAGTAATGTTAAATGACAGCGATTAGCGACGTGGTTAATGATAATTTTAATACTATAGTGAAATAGTTAAATAATAATTATCTAGTTGTTCGTTGTTAATATCGAGGCAATCATTATTTTTCATATACGATCATTAAGTCATTGTTAAAAAGACGTTTAATACTTAATTATAATAATTTTAAATAGAAAAGAGAAGTATTGTAGTTGCATATTGACTCTGTAACTATGGCAACTATAACTGTTCAATGGGAAACGAACATTGTATTCTGCATACTGTGAGCGACTATTGTAATTCAACACAAAGCACTTAGACTTCCATATAGCGCGGATGCAGCAGATATTTAAAAATAACAATTAAAAATAAAAACGTTTCTGGTAAACTAAACAGTATTGCAAATGAACTTAAAAGACGAATTTTTAAATTAGGAACAAAATTGTTTCATTCGCATTTATACAGTTTATTTTTCTTAAGTAAAACGTTTAAATTATTATTATCTCAATTAAAATTAGAGACAGGAACTAATAATGATAATATAATTAGAAACAAAAATCCTAAAACCATTTAACCTTTTATCAATTACTTGTCTCTACTATCAGTAACAGAAAATTGGATGTTGATACTTAGCTGAATTAATTATTTTAAAATATAAATACACGTAAAGATTAAATATTTTCTAATTGAAAATTGTGGAAATGAATTTTTGGATTAGAAGTAAGTTGTTGACGTAATAAATGTGAAAAATTAACTTTAACTGTTTAAAGAGGAGCTCTAATTACTACTTTTCCTTACATTTACCCTTGCTGGACTGTTCCCTTCAACGTTCATCGAGAAAAAGTGATGGGGTGAAAAAATGGCCACGCTTAGGCATAGGAACCGCTTTTGTTTTTTGTCCTTTTTTTTAGTAGTCAGATATACACGATTGATGGGGTCTGTGCTGTACTTTCTGCACAGTTGAGTGAGCATGTCACAATCGACCAGGGCCACCTCAATCAAAGTGGCATTGATACCCTTCGCTCGTTCTCTCGATCGGGCCCTCGCGCTTTCCATTGCGGTTTTGTTCCAGACCGAAAATCTATTAGCCCATCAATGTACACATGTAAAGTGTACATACACCTATGTATAAAACGAGTTGTAAAAATATTAGGACACCAGTACGATGTTGACTTCTACAACACGTATGCTGTCGCTTAAAAGTATTTAGATACACGATTGCTTTTTATTGAACTGAATTTTAAATTTTAGTGATATATACAAGCAAAACGTTATGTATTTTAATTTCAATTACATACTGATTATTAAATGAATTCGCTTCAAGATTGATATTAAAAATATATGAAATGTTAAATTAGAATAGTAACTATGAAATAACATGCTAGTTCAATATTATTTAAAAAGAATTAAAATTACCAAAAAGGAATACTAAATCGGAACATATATAACAGATTTGTAATAACATATTCAAAAATATTTATCTTAACGAAATTGTAAGAAATAAAATAGATTTATTTCGTCGATTTTTACGTGGATAAAATTAATATTTCATGGTTAATTTCATAATTTATAGAAACAAGTTTTTGGTATTAAATTTTAAATAGCCGTAAGCAACAATTTTGTTCAATCGCAGATACATAATGCAATTATTCTCACATAAATGTTTATAAAACAATCATTTGTTCATTTAAAAATAAAAGTGAAATGGATATAAAGAATTAAACATTTACACAAAAATGTATCGGTAAATGTTCATATTAAAAACATATTTTACATTTATCACAGATAACAAACAGACAAAGTCATTTATTTAAACGTTTTAAAGCGGAGGATTACAAACAGCGTTACCACGTTTACTTCAGTACATGACAGCTAAAGTATGGATATGTGTTCAATTACAAACGGAAATCCATTATTTTACGATATATAATATTATGTTTTATAATATTTTATAGCAAATATATAAATAGATAAATGGATATTTATTTACTAATATACGAATTATAATACATACCATATTTATTTATTATCATATAAAGCATAATATTGTTATGTACTGTTGACAAATAGTTTTTATAAAAAAAACCATAAAAATAATAACACATATTTGCAAAAGTATGCTTCATAAAATGTTTTAAACGTGGTTAATTAATTTCACTGCTATTGAAAATAGAAAAATGTTACTGTCTATTTATGTAGTTTAATGACGATGAGATAATTTGTGCCAAGGTCATCGTGAATATTATTTGATTGTGAAATTCTATTGACATATTTAACTCAGAATAGCTGTCTCATACAGTCTGCTATAATTGTTTTATAAAACAAAACTTTTAAAATATCTCATTTTTCTTTTTTGACCAAATATTTCTCTAGACTTGTATCATTTTGTTACGAACTGTTAATAAATAAGTGTGTTATTGTACGAAATTATTGCATATTTTAACACTTTGACTCTTGCATCATTTATATATGATATACTCATATTAACAACATGGAACTATGAATAGTAAATATAACAAAATATTGTGAAAATATTTGGGCAAGTTTCTTAAAAATATAAATACTACCTAATCAAATTTTCAACAGTATTTAAAAGAAAATACTGCCTAATAAAATTTTCAACTCTTCAGTGTGCTCCGTTTCGTGATATACGAAGATTTTTGTGAATAACTGTAGGTCAGGATTAAACGCGAAAATCTCATGATAAATATGAAACAAACATTGTATGCATGTGGACGCATGATAAACATAGTGCGTATGCTAACTGAATCTTGTAATCCCGTGAATCGTTCATTTACTCCACGCTCGACACGATCTACCACAAACCAAGCAAGAAACGTAGTTTAGGGTGGCGCTCGATGCGACACGCGACCACAACGTGGTTGCATTTACATTACATCGCGGTTTATACGATGTTACTTACGTTAGGTGCGTGCGTGTCTTCCACCGAACCAGCATTTTCGAGATTAATTTTTCTAATGCTACCACGGATAAGTCTTTCGATATAAATTTATTATCGCTCGATGAACATAGTAAATTTACCTACCGTAGCAGTTTTCATTTGTAAAGAGAAGTAAATAAAATTAACGTTTGATAAATCGAATTTTCTGTACTTATTAGAACAAACGACACATTACCTTATAGACAGCGGAAAATCTATTTCCAAATTACAAATGGTTTTCATTCTAAAATGGTATGGAGATATGCATAATAGTTCCTTGATTGATAAATTCAAATCTATTGTGAAAATATTAGAAATATCTTTCTCATAATGATTATTTCGTAAGCATTTGTTATCATACTTAATTCACGAAACTTTATATGTCGTCAGATATATTCACTTTGTATTAAAATTTGATCAAACTGAGTTTTTTGCTCATAAGCAAGCAATTAATAATACAACACACACGTACAATATTGTTTCCTGTACCTGTTACAGAAGTATCATATTTGTACCGTACATCTTTTAAAAAAAATTAGTAAAAGATTTGTAGTGTATTTTAGCTGCGATTCATTGCATGAATCGCGAATATTTTTTTTGCTACTTCCGATCATATTCCATTTGCATCAGTAAACGGAATATTCTGCACATGAAGATTGTTATCTATCTCCAAGTGTGGATTATACCGCGAACAGCGCTTTCATTTATCGCCGTTGTTTGAAGTCGGCAAGTATTTGAAGTCATGGGTAAAATCATAATGCAAATGACATATAAGGGTTTTGCGTAATTTTTCTGTTTCTGTTATCGTACGAGATGAGGAGACTATTTTTATAGTCTAAATATCCAGTACGATTTTAGGTACTGAGGCAGACAACTATTCTTTTTTAAGTAAAAATCGATAGAAATGACAGATAAAAATATCATGTGGTATAATACGTCCCAACGTTCTATGAACTTATTTTTTATAAGGATGCACGGATATACTCATCAAGTGCAATTACGTTTTATTCTTTCATGCAACTTAATTTGTTTGTTAAACTAATCGATCCTTTTTATTACTCTGTATACAAAAGTGATAACCCAAAGTCATCGGAATGTTAATAGTTCATTAGATATTTTACATTTTATATTAGAAACGTACTTCATTATAATAAGTATTCAAATACTTTGCCATTTTAATTTAACGATTTTCTGAAGCGATGCGTTAAAAATTGACAGACTTGGAAATTTCATATTTTCAGACTGAGAATTCGGAAATTTAAGAACCCGAAAATGTGGGCCTTTAAAAACTAAGAATTTGAAAATATTTATGTTTAAGAATTTGTGGAATTTGGAAACTTGAACATTTTTATATTTAGGATTTGCAGATTTGAGATATGAGAAATTAGGAATTTGGAAATTTAAAAATTTGAAACTTGAAAATTTGAAAGTTTAAGAAATTAGAAATGCGGAATTTTTATTTTGGAAATTCAGGCATTTGTGGATTCAAAAATTTGAGAATTTGTAAATATAGGAATTTAGAATCATGGAAATACGGGAATTTAGGGATGTTGATATTTGGAAATTCGAAGACTTGACAATTTGAAACTTAGAGTATTTAGAAATCTTAAAACAAGACAATTTGAAAATTTGAGAATTTAGATATTGGGAAATTTATATAAAGAACTTTTGAATTTTCAATCTGAGAAATTTATTATTCTTTAGTACTCTGTACATCTCATGTGCCCGTTAATGCACTGTAACCCTACGGGCACGTTTATTCATCACTGAATTATGTCGTAACATTAATGCCTATTTAAATATAGTTATTATTAGACCTATGAATTTCATGTAAATATCTATACAATTTTTACATAACATTTCCTTTTATACTAATTAACAGTATTAAATTAATTTTTATATTTTACATATTCAATATATACAGTGTGCCTCATTCCCATTACGATTACAATTATCCTTAAAATTATCCATTAATAACAAAACGTTTTAAACAAAACTTGATCTATTTTGAAATGGGAATAATTTTGCGTAGTTAATTCCTTTCAGGTGAGCGCGTGATCACATGAAGGTCATTGATGTCTTTTTAAATGGATCTAATGGATTAAATTTGAATTAATACAATTACTAGGAAATGAAAGATGACACTTTTTGTGGTACTCTTATTAAAGTAATAATGTAAAGTGCTATATTAGAGACTAATTATTCAGTTTATGAATAATTCATTCTATTGTGTACGTTAATGTATGTTTTCGTATAAGACGCTAAAAGCGATTCGTAAAATTACTAAAGCGATCAAATAGCTATTTTACAAGTTCTCTTATTAAATTAAAAAATTTGTTAAAGTGTTTTTTTTTTAAATCTGTGTCTTTTTTCTTCAAAGTAAATAATTCAGGTTTGTACATTGACTTACGTGATATTGTTCACTCATTTAACATATTTCTTAATTGCATTTTTAATTAAAAATTAAATGTATTTTCTACGTCGATCGATTCTAAATCCAGCGAAACTATATGTGAATTAAATATCTCTCTCATTGCTATTTACAGTGGCGTAAGTAAGGGCACAAATCAGGTCACTGTGCAAAGAAAAGAAAAATGTAGACAAGACACCTCTATACTTTATACTATTTTATTTTCACACACTAGTCATGCAATATCGTACACCATCAATTGAAAAGCCTATTCCTTCAACTGCAATAAATAACTTTTATAGCAAGAGCAGGCTACTTAAATCCAGTGTATGAGGATTGGAAAAGACTGCAGGGAGTAGAAAAATAGGTAAAGGTACAAGCCCGTTAGGCTTTTCTTGTCACCTACGTGAAATACATATCCTCTGGATGAGGATGAAAGCTCCAAGACATCGTTGTATCGAAAACCGGGGGGGTTGAGCACCTCTGAGCACAAGATGTCCTCCTGAAGACTATCTCGGCCTGGGTCCCGCGGGAAACCTCTTCCTTCCTACCGTTCCTATCTCAGGACACTCTATAGCCTATTCAGATACCAGGCTCACCCTACTACTCCCAACGTTAGTCAGGTTTCAAGAGAGAAAGAGACAGGCACCATGGAGTAGGAAGAGAAAGAATGTATGTCCGTATTTCTAAGGACAAGCAGTACCATGTAGAATGTGAAGGCGGTATAAGCACGACCAAAGCATTCGAGTGCTCTTACACCTACTAGTCTCACCACACCTCGTACGAAACGTATTTTGCAAGCCTAAATATCCCTGGTTCCTAGACGCTATCTTGCAGGTGGGTACCTGCAAGAACGAGTTATCTGGTTCCCTTACTTTGCAGATCTTTGAGAAGAACGATAGCGAGGGTGGTAAACTGATATCACGGTCGTTGACGTTTCTATGAAATCGGACGGCTTATCTGTTTGTCTACAAATGCTGAAGAAAATATCCAATAGAGCTTCTTTACTCCGCCCTCGATCTTCAATTACGATTCCAGTACAAACAAGCTTTTTCGTACTTCCTTCCCGCTTTCCACACATTGGTATTTATTCGAAAGTGGTGAATGCCGTTAGCTTCTGTTATGTTGAAGCAAATATGTGTGCTGCGATTATTCAATTTTATCAAACATTTTATGTACAAATTCATAGAAATTATTCGCAGTACATAATTATAGATATACTGAACATAGTGCATTCTTGTCATATTGCAAGGACTTCAGATCCTTGATCTGAAGCAAATCTGTCCCATAGAGAAAATATATCAAATAAAGGGAACAAGGTCAAGAAATTGGTTAAGAATTCGGAGGTATACGAATTTAAGAACCTTAAGAAATTTGGTCCTTAAGATATTTTATGATTTAAAAATTTGCATATAGAAATTTAGAGATAAGAATTTGTGTGTTCCGGGATTTAGAGACTTAGCAATATGTGTAGATAGAAATTTGAAGACTTAGATATTTAGGGACATTGAAACTTGGGAACTTTGGAATTTAGAGTTGTGAGACATGGATAACCAGGGGTTTGCAAGTGTACAGGGCGTAACAAAATGTTTTATCGTGGCTTCACCAGCTGATTCTACTGCTTTTAATTGGTGAAGATCTGTAAAAAAAAGTTGCCGCAAAATTGAACTTAACGAAAAATTTCAAGGTCAAATTTTGTTATTGCATCGTATAGTGCTCACTGGATAGAACAAAAGTTTTAAAGACACCATAGGTCGCAAATGAATCCTGCGCTTTCAAGACTTGGAAGTCACTATTAATCGTGGATATGGAAGGGCAGGACGACCGCGCGTTCACTGGAGGAAAGAGGAGCGTATTATGGCACTTGCGTATGCTCATCCCGTTATGGGTTTACGCAATATTGCACGTCGGGTTGGTGTTTCTCATATGACTGTTCATCGTATTATTCGTGACGAAGGACTATGTCCATATCGCGTTCGGAAAGTGCAAGCACTTCAACGCCAAGATTACTCCATGAGACGCAAATTTTGTCGTTGGATGTTGAGAAAATTAGATCGCGATCCACAATTTCTTGAGAATGTGTGTTTCACAGACAAAAGTAACTTTTCCAACACAAGTTACCAAAATTCGCAGAATACTAGAATCTGAGCACGTAGAAACCTACACGCGATGATTCAAACATTTAATCAAGGCCGTTTCTCAATTAATGTGTGGGGAGGAATCATTGAGAACCATATATAACTCCTTAACCGGAACACGTTACCTTAATTTTCTTCGCACGCGATTCATAACATGGTTGAGACAAGTTATACCACATCATAGACGTCATCAAATTTATTTTATGCATTATAGTGCCCCACCGCATTTTATTAGGTCGGTACGTGAATTTTTATCAGAAATGTTTGGAACTAGGTGGATAGGTCGTAGACCAGCACCTCATTTGTAGCTGCCTCGCTCTCCCGATCTTACACCTATGAATTTTTTCTTTTGGGGAGCAGTAAAGAATCTTGTTTACCGGTCAGGCCAACAAATTACAAGTATGGGGCAATTGAAATTGCGAATAAAAAACGCTTTTCGCCGTGTGGTGCAAACTTCCAATATTTATGAAAATGTTCGCAACAATTTGAAAGAAAGATTGAGGACGTATCTACGCAATAATGGTGGACATATTGAAGCCGGTAATCAAGTACGATTGTTAAGGTGCATAAATGTCGATAGTTCTATACTGTGATAAAGAAGAAACCACTCAAGACGCAGAGGACAACCCTAGAAACGGTTAACCTCGTTTTCCAAGTGCAGAATTCATTTGCGACCTATGGTGCCTTTAAGACTTTTGTTTTATCGAGTGAGTACTATACGATGCAATAAAAAAATTTGACCTTGACATTTTCCGTCAAGGTCAATTTTGTGGCAACTTTTTTTTACAGATCTTCACCGATTAAAAGCTGTAGAATCAGCTGGTGAAGCCATGACAAAACATTTTGTTACACCCTGTACATATTCAGAGACCTGGAAATTTTTAACTTTAGGCATTTGAAGATTTAGAGCTTGACAGTTTGAGAAATTCGAGAAATAGAAAAGTTAAAATTTCGCAAGTTGGACATTTGGGAAATAAAGTGAAATATAAAGTATAATATAATTTGCAAATGTAGCAGCTCAGTAATTTGGAAGTTTGTGGATTTTCAAAATGACAAATGGGTATTTGGGAAGTTGGAACATTTATTAATTAAAACAAAAAAGGTTATTCAGCTTTTAAAAATCTACTTAAGTAAAGAGTCCCAATTCAAAGCGAAAATTGTAAAATTGGCAAAATAGCGATGGATGGAAAAATAAATATTAATTTTAAATAAAATTTCATTTTTATCAGTGTTAAATATTGAACATTTTGTTATTTATATTGTACGGTAATTTGAAAATAGGTGATTTAAAGAACACATTTTTCGAGCACATACTAGCTTTTTGATTAATTTTTGAAAACCTATGGTTGTTCAATATCAATCTTCATTATCAAGTGCATACAATTTTTGTGATGTTAAACCGACAATGTATGCACAAAAAGAAATCAGTCCTCTTGATCTGGTAACACATTTTATCGCAGAACACACTTTCACAGAAAGTAATAAAACATAATATTTAATTCTTTCGCGTCATCAAGTTGATGCACCTGATGTTGATATTTGTGCATTTACAAAATGAAGTTGGTTCAATTGTTTGCGATCCGCAAATGTTTATACGAGGACATATTCCCTTCAACAATTTTCATTATTTTCATTTATTTATATTACGTTTATTATCTTATTTGTATTAGAAATAAGATTAACCATACTAAAGCCATAAAAATGTTATAATATCCTACAAAACTAAGTATTTATTAAGATTCTGTGTATTTGTATAATGTACAATTAAAACAAAAAGAAACAGAAAACCTAGTATGTTAAAGTCGATCAAAACTCAATTCTCCTAAGTGATTTTTTATGCATACTTCTTAGTATTGTTATAATTGTGGGCAGTCCGGATATTGGGCCGCCGACTGCCCCCAGCCCTGCCAGATACTTCGTACTAAATGTTAAAGAGCTATCCAATAATATTACTTGATTATTTTGAGGTGTTGAAAAAACAATCCAGATTTATAAGGAAACTCATGCCGTGACGACATTCTTTCATACCTGCTCATAAATTCTTTTTAAATTAAATAAATGGAAATAATAGTCTCAATTCCAGAGATATTTTGTAACTGCATGTCCTACAGTTGAAACGCATGTTTAATGAGCTACAAGCGTAATATGTTTGTCTTCATACTAAATTAAAAAATAATATTTGTTGTGATATTTGTAAATGAAACTAAGCACAATCGTATCATTTTGTTAAAATGTCACAATTTTTATTAAAATTGTATTCGACTCGCAGTCAAAAGATTTTTACTTATATTTAAATCGTATTAAAAAAATATTAAAAGTATCACTCACCGGTCGATGATCACAGGATCGCTGGGTGTTTCATTTCTGTTTCCACAACTTTTTTTATCGCAACACCGACTATAACAAAACGAAACAAAGTAATTAAAGAGTTAGATTATGCATTATTTTTCTTCGCAATATATTTAAGAATTTAATGTCGATTAATGCATTGAGATTTTCTGATTCTATCGTTTAAACTTAAGTATCGGTAATTTTATAAAGAAAAATTTACCACAGTTTTAAATTCCATAATATTTGACTCACATCTTAAGATTCGTTTTAAGCTTTATAGAGTAACTATGTAGAATATTTTCTTGATTAAATCTCTATAATTTGAATTATAATTTCGTAATTCTTCCGGTACATATTTTCGATGTCGAAAGTGTGCTCCTTCTTGAACCTGATTCGAGAAGGGTCCAGAAGGGTCAGGCCTTTCGAGGTCGTGTAAAAACTACCGGAACCCTTGGGACTTTGCAAGTTTTGGGGGTGTAGAGTAGTCAGACCGAAATCCCATGGGCCAATGAGTCAGCCACCCCCAGAGAATGACTGCAGTCCCGTATGTCTCGTTACGTTTATAGTTTAGCCACCGCAAGGGAGGTTGCTTGCATGAAGAGCAGGAATCTTCTACCACGTGCGTACATATTTGCTTACAATAAAAGTCTGATCTTGAGGTAGATACGCCGGTAGAAATTTTTGTGCAAACATACAGTGGATGGTTTTCAACTATCAGTCAAATAATAATTTCAACACTTCATCAACAACGTTTTAATAATTTTGATTTTGCATTCTAATTTATTTGTAAATTATGTATTTTTGATTATTTATATCTTAAAATTACCGAATATTTGTACTTAATGTTTCATACACCTTCCAAATCTGAGTAAGTAGAAATTTCACTGATTGAGACATTTAGATTTTCAATGATATATAAGACAATTTTTCTGAATAATGTTATTGACAAATCAACAAAATATACTAGACGTGGTGAAAATTTCATACTGGAGGTATCATGTATAATCGCTAGATACAGCTGCGTTACGGATGCGTTTTCCAGCAAATTGGCGATAAAAAAAATAACAAAAGTTCCTATTCAAAGCTTTTAAACATTAATTATTAAAGATATAATTAGTTGATTTTTAAATTTCATATATCAGTTCCCCGTTGGATATTTTAATTATTAATAAACAAAAGTTTAATATGCGTGTCATATTTACAATATTTTATAACCATTGACTACATTTAAGAATTTTATTGTTGAAAAAGAATGTTATAATTTGTTAATGTAAATTAAGAGGTATTTACAATATCAGATGTGTAGTGACAATTTATTTAAGGAGTTCTGTTGACTAGATGGATGTGGGCAATGAAATACAAATTGCTATGATTAAAGAGTAACTCACCTGCACATCACTTCGTGAGTCAAAAGGACCCTGCACATCTCAGGATTTTTATCTTGTCCCTCGTACATGATAGCCTAAAACAAAAATATTATCCGCTATTTATATATTTCAGTATTATTCTATTTATAAAGTAAATCACTAATTGTAAAATATGTTTTAGAAATATCAAATCATTAATGAACAATTTGCCGAAAATTTCCTAATGTTGTTTTATGGACTGGCTAAAAATATAAGAACCATAATAGAAAGACTTTCCGTGGAACAATATCGGCAAGAATTTTTCTAAAAGAAGCATATCATATGCAGAAGTATATTCTTCCGAAAACGTACAGGAAAATTAATAAAAATTATAAAATGAAAATTTTTACGATGATAGTGAAGTAAACAAAACCTACTTTAAATTCAAGTAGGTAACTTTCAGACTTTAAATCCGCATAATTCCATTTATTTTTATAAATGTATGTTCACGATACAAATATAGTAAGTGAATAAATATTTTATGTAAACAGGCATAAATTATAATTTACCCTTCATCTTATAAATGAGTCGAGTGTTTGAGAAATTCAGGTTTCATTTTTTCATTATTATTATAGGTTCTTAATTCGTATTTTGTGATCGTATTAATATATTATCCCGGTTTTAGCAATTTTGTGCTACCTCGCATAAAAGGTTAAATACTTCTCTATTTTCTTATATTGCCATATGCGTTTAATACCTTTATTCATTCACTGTATACAGAATAGAGAATTATTTTACATAATTGTCAAACTTCGAGCGAAGTAGAGAAATTTGAGAAACAAGAACAATTTTTATTTCGAATAAAAATTTATTTATACATATTAAAATAAAAATGTTATATAAATAAAAATTTTTAAAAATAACGAATTTCATATGAAAGCAAAGTTTTAAAAATAATGAATTCTGCATAAAACCAAATTTTGTAAAATGACAAGTAATTTTTAATTCAGACATTTTTATTTAAAGTAAGATTTGATTACAAACACAATTTGTTGCCATTTATTATTTTGGAATACAATTTGAATACCCAATTATTCATTGTTATATTCGCCTAAGTTATATTTCTAGATAAAAATTTATTCGAATAAATAATATATTCTTTATTTAAAAATATCTTTGTTCTTTGAAAGTGCCATTATATTATTTCAAATAATACTCAATTCGACTGTACATAAGTAGCAACAATTAAATTGTAAATGTGTCAAATAAAGTAAACATTCTTAATCATTGTTTTTGCTGTTATTCAATATAATCTAGGGACCGATGGAAACCGTGTAAGAACATACATAACACGTTAGAGAACTATCTACATGGGTGCAGGTCGCGAAGGGACCATTTCCCCTATAACGCTACTAAGCTGTGGGCGACCGGGCCTAAGCAAATCCGTTAAGCCTCCTTCACGACCTTCTGATTGATTTTTATTTAATGACAACACGATGTTACCCTGTATTCATGCACTTGCAGTTGGGGAATGAGACAACTCGGATTAGCCTCAGAATAATACAGCACTGGTAGATAGCACGTCTTTGATCTTACTGAATGAAATCCTTAGAACAGTGTTTAATGCCTGTTGAAACGTTTTATTCGCACGGCAACGTTATTAAATTCAATCGAATATATTTGTTCTTTTTGTTTGAAGATGCATCTTGATTTAAGACAAATAAAACGGTATTATTATTCAATTCAATCAAATAATGATTATTCAATGATATTCAATTCGTTTCATTTATTAAAAGATATGTTTTGATGTAAGACAAATAAACTTGTTTAAAAATAAAATACGAAACCATGAAAAATACTGATCACGTTAAATAAATAACTAAATATAAATTAGGTGTTCTTTACGACATTCTGACTCTTTTTAAGGTGTTTTTCAAGCAGATATTTCGAAGGTAGAACATTTTGATGGAAAATAAGTCTTGAATTGATAAGAATGATTTTCAAGAAACCAAAAAGCTAAACCAAAAGATTAAGAACAATCAGATTTCGATGCATTATAACAACTTATAGATATTAGTTAGATAAAAAATAGGCGTAGTTAATTTTCAAGGTTAACTTGTAAAATTTGCAGTGTTCTTTAAAAAATGATCTATTAAATTATAATGAAGCAAATGAAAATTATGTTTATAAATCCATTGGACTTATTTTAATCGGAAGAAGATTAGGTAAGTAATTTTAATTACTATCATTATTTGTTTTGTCCTACAAATGTTATAGATACATGCAAATTATACATAACTAATTCTATTTATACTTCGTAAATAAAGTGAATTGTAAACATGGACGACATGTCACTCAAGGAGTTAAATTAGTTTTCTGCAAACAGTTACTTATCTACCTGTTGAATTAGTTCTATTTATAGTATTATATCGAACAGTATTTAGACAAAAAGTAATTTAATAGTAAAAATTTAATATGATATTTTACCAAAGTTCCAATAAAGTCAATGACTTATTCCAGTCCTCAGACTATAATCCGCATTCTAATTTAAACTTTCATTTACGGATAAAAGTAAATGATAATCATTAGTGAAGAGGATTTATTCCTCATATTTCCTATATTTATTTACGTCAGACACCGTTAATCGTATCAATTTTAGAAAACAATTTATGCCCAAATTACGTCATATTATGATCTAAATTGCTCGAGTTGGCGAAGAAGCGATAAAATGTAAATACTTTGAAATACAGTAACCCTGGGAATTCGTTTGGTTCCGCAAGAGCAGTTGAATCACGATATCAAAATACATTTCATTCGCCAGTTAGGTGCGACTTTCAGAACGGCATCAAATATTTATACGAACAAAATAACCAAATTGAAACGTAAACGAACTACGATGGCTGTCCTACGTGGCGGTAGGTAAATCAGAGGAGAATCCCCGTCCTTATCCAAGTGGAAACTTCAAGCCCGGAAAATAGGGGGATGAAAATAAACATGAATAAAGAGGTAAGTGGATCGAAGAGCAGAAGAGGAAAAGTACTGTGTTCTTTATTGAAGGAAAGCGAAAGGGAGGATAAAATCTTACGTGCCCTTCGGTTGTTTCCTCCTCTAATAGACGTACAACACGCGATCTTATTTGTACCGGGAATAATTAACATAAGTGTCTACCTTGTACGCATTAACCTTAGCAGACACAGGGGTCGTAGTTACTTAAACAAACAAATTTTTTTCCTCGTGACTTCCATTAACGTTTCGGCAAAAGATACTTGATCTTAACTTCAATTTGGGTTACTGTTAAATAAAGTCTTGAATTAAGAGACAAATATTGCGGCAGTCGAGTTTAAAGGAATTAATGAGCTGAAAGCGAATTAGGAAATATTATGTAATTTTCAGGTTATCTTGAAGTAATGTATGAACACAATTTATGATTAGATATCAGCAAAATAAAAAACTATGATTTTACCATAAATTGCAATTACAAATTAAATATACATGTGCTTTGACGAGTACACGTATGTTTTGATGTTTCAAAATTGGCTTAAACAGATGGCTTAATGCAATTTATCATCAAAATGTAATAGATATACATTTTATATGTATGTATACGTACATACATATAAAAGTGAAGTATAGTTTTTTTTTAGCGGTTTCATATAACTATTTTAAGTTCAAAGTTTTCACAGTTAAATTTTTTATACCGTAAATATTAAACTCTGTACGATAGCTTGAGATGTAATATTACTAAACGGGGAAAACAAATGCTAATATCCGGGTGTTGTATATCAAACATGATTCTGAAACAATCAGTGTAGTACGATTTAATGACATTAAAATAGCTCAAAATTTTGACTAAACAAAGTAAAATCTTTGTTTAGGCCCGTTATTAAAATTTTAGAATTTAGTTCCATAGCGAAGGGTCAGACCTTCGGTTAATTTCTTTACCTATAGCAGCAATAACACCCAAGGAGTCGTTACATTGTATCGAGTATTTTAGTTTATTGCCTTACATCTGATTGCCAGAACCTTAAGCTTAACAGTAGAGTCCGTTATTTTCATTTTCTATTCATGTCGAGGTACTGCTTGGTTTTATTACTTGCTATGGTCATTTTTTGGGAAAAACCCATGTTCTTCATACGTCACAAGCCTCCATTTCCACCCCATTTGTACAGCCAATAGAAATTAAGTATTTTTCCCTCACCCTCACCATGTAAAAACTGTAAGCGTGTAACGTACCTTCATGTTCATAAGAAAAATGTCTTTCGCTTCTCAATATTCGACATAGCAACATCTTGTATTAGTTTGTATATTCTCCAAGTTTTGGAGTGGTCCTTCGAGTAAGGAAATAGTTATTTACTTTAAAATAAACACGAATTTAGTCGGCACACCACGTGCAATATTCAACAAAGCTCGAACGAATTTATTTCAATCACGAGCGTTAACAATCTTACATATTATATATGCAGGTATTACTCAACATGTATATAAATGAGTATAAAGCAGAAGATTAAGAATACTCTGATTATACGTAGCAATATATTACGGTGTTAAGATTATGAAGATTATATAGCAAAGTATATGATTAAGGCTCTTTCATTTTGTAAATTTTTACGTGGTATAATTATTCTAATGAACCGTAATATACTTGAAATACGTCTATTTGCAAGACATATCTTGATCAGTTAACATTTTGTAATCTCATATTTATTATTATCTTCAGAAAATATTAAACATTATTTTAGAATAAGGATTAAAGAATACATGCAAATTAAAACATTTCGATATTCGAATTTTTTTAACTACCGATGTTTTTATCTTAAATTCTTTAAGCGATATTCTTTTTGTTTTCGAAATAAAAACAGTATTAAATACTGAAAATAAATATTTCATCGCCCATTGTTCTATTTTTTTTTCAAACAAAATTCAAATAGAACTGACTGACGGTACAAATAAAGCATTTTCAAATGATCCCTAATTTAGAGTGATTATCCACCAGCAGTAACAAATTAACAGGAATGAAAAACTTAATACATGCAATACAAATATCTTGCTTAACTTCTGTCACGTAATTTGGACTAAAATGTTCACATACTTTTAACCAGCACTGTACATCCTCTACATGGTTCATAACATATTGGTTAACTGTACTGTTTATCGAATTTCGATAGTATCGTTACACGTCAGTTAACTGGAGAAAAGTAGTTCAAGGTTGTAACAGGTCGAATTCGCTGATCCCAAAAGAGATTTAAATGCAATTAGTCGAGTAACGATTTGTTGCTTGCGGGTCTGGTCTTTAAAGCGATACTGTTTAGAGTTACATCTCTTTCATCGACACAGTTATCCATTAAATATCACGTGGTTATGTCGTCGAACGTCTCAAGGGGTAGCTGGTTCAAGTAGGTAGAGGGTGGCAGACGACTCGTCCTGAGGGTGTAACCAGTCAGCATCAACCCCTAAGGGGCCTTTTTTCCGTCGCCTTTTAGTCCCAGTAGAAACGTTTGGGCCTCCTCCGACCCTCCAATTCCCACGGGAATTACTTACGAAGGACTAATAGGGATAACATAACAACATTTCCCATATTAATGTTTAATAACAATTCTCATTTCGATGTTTGGCAACGTATATTTAATCAAACTTATGTGTCCCCACTAACCCTCGACTGAATAAAGTTCAAACTATTTGCAGATTTCCAAGTCCGTAATTCTTTCTTTGAAATTAAAAATTTCTTTAATGTAATTGACTAACTGATGATGCATTATGTATTGTAATAAAAATAATTCTCTCATATTATATATTACGAATTTTTAAAAATTTGTGTATTAAATTATCATAATTATATTTTTAATTATATTGGATTGGGTATCTATTTACTTCTTAAATTAATATAGTATTATAAAGTAAATATCATGTAATGATTATTAAAATGATGCAACTTGAAACTACATTCTTTGAGTTTACTTTTCAAAGAAGGATGTAGCAAATGAAATGTTTAGAAATTTTAAACACTTCAAAAACCTTTTTAATTCCAAAGAAAAGAATATTTTGTTTATAAAATTTTATAATGTTCTGATAATTACGATTATAATATTTCCGAAGATGTTAATGAAATTGTATTATTTCGAAATTTAAAATATCATACGATCAGCTTCTTCTAGAGAAGTAATTAGTGCATGATAAATAGTTAAGTGTATTAATGTACTTAACCGATCACATTATCATTAAAAGTCTATTAAAATGAATTGTGGAATGGTTATTAAGCGAATTCAATATAAGGAAAAAATATCACTTAGTTTACTATAGTAAGTCACAAGAATATTCATGATCATCAATTTTCAGACTTACACATGGATAAAATAAGTTCGATATTAAATATTTATGTAAATAAAATATAATAGCAACAATAATTACTAATAAAACTACCTAAAGTAGTTAAAATCATCAGCTGAATAATGAACTTATTGCTTAATCACCTAAACATCGAAGCATTTTGTATTTTTAATTCAAGGCAATATCGGATTGAACAATGTACATTGCATGTATTGGCCAATGAAGTATATGTATATACAATGTGTGTATGTATATACAGTGCTATATTTTAATTATTTCATATAATTATCTCAAGAATTATTTCTTATTTTTAAAAAATCTTTTAAGTAAAGTCCACAAACTTATTACTATAAGAACTTCTTATTGAACATATTTTTTATCCAAATAGATGGAGATACCTCCATGATTTGAAAATAATATCTACTCTTTTTAATGGAACATATTTTCTTTAAACAGATCGGTTCCTTCGGATAATCTGCATAAAAAACTGTTTCAATGTTAAAATAATCAGTATTTACAAAATGTTTTAAATTCAAAATTGAAGTAATCTATACAAATATTTGAAATATCTTTTCAATTGTAAATTTCGTCATATTGTATCCTAATATTTTTGGTATGTACAATGTTTCTACAAAGCAATCTATAGAAAAGAATATAGTATTATTTAAGAAAACAATAGTTACCTTCAAAATATTTTAGGCATATACAAAATTTATATGTATAATAAAGTGTTAACATCATAACTATTTTAGTTGAAATACTAATAAAGATGGTAATTTAAGATTAATGCGAAAGATGAAGATACAAATTTTATCATAATGATTATAAAGAGATAAATTTCAAAAACTAAACAATTGACAGGCTACAAACAGTATTGTAACTCATCGTATGTCTGTTAGACACTGAATATGATACAAAAATAAAGCAGAAAATCGTAAAGAAAACTACAATTTTTGCATAATCCTAATAAATACAGAAATAAAAGTTGTTATCGAGCAAAAATAAATTCGAGTTAAGTAACATAACCGTAACATTGTTCTCGATGAACCCTCGAAGATGGCAGTAAAACGAGGAAGAAAAGAAGTACTAGGGAGGGCGGAGATAAATTCCGAAGATAGTCATTCAAATCTGCCGTAATGATTTCCATCCCAAATCGATTCCAAACGTCCCCTGGGAATCCCCTACTAGACAGGCTCTGTGCAACGCTCGTCGTCTGACTATACACCACCAAACAATGTGCATACAATGTCAGTCTCACCCTCTGAAAAGATGTCCACTGGCGTAGGGGTTGGCGGCCTTCTCTCTTTTTCATCTTATCTGCCAAGGATTAACTTATCTCCAACTCATTATTTCCTTAATCTATAGTTAAATACTCATATTTCAGTATTACACACGACTGTTTGACATTCAGGGGTTGGTGCTGGATTCGATTCAGTTACGTTTCGAAATTTATGGTGTCCTATCTTGAATCATATTTTAGGTATTTTCTAGCATACGTTCCGAAACAGTATTATAAATTCAATAACATTTTACCACTGTTCCAGCTCTCTACCCACTATTTAGTCATATTATTTAACATTTGGATGTAATCATGTTTATCGGTGATCGATATCATGAAATTAATGATCAAATAATTAAAGAAAAATTTTTTTTCGGGAACTACATCGACATTACACCATTAACGTAATAATTTGTAGTGTATTGTGCAGCATAAGGTAGTTTTCTTTGAGACATTCCATGTACTAATCCTTAATGATCAGACCAGGATATGAAACGACCCCAGCCAATTTATCCACTTTATATCCTAAAAATCTGAATAAAATTAAAATCAATTATGTCAATATTTCGAAACATTCGAAAGAATCAAGACTCCATTTCTCTCCATGTCGTCCATATTTTTCTCGATTAATTTTAAAAACGTAATATTTCATAACTGTCTATATCATTCGTTTAAGTATGTATTCGGTTATAACAATTAATTTAATTCTTCAAATAAGTAATTTTAACTATGAAGAGCAGAATAAGTATGCACGAAATCTTCTTAATATCCTGAAAAAAGAAAGTTTAGACCGATCATGTTCAGTGGTGGATGGAAGTAGAAACTTAAAAGGGTTATGTACAATTTCTTGTTGTTTATTCATTTAAAATAACGAGGGTGCGCTGCATCCTCGATACCCTCAGCCTGTAACTGCTTTTTTATCCCCGGAACTAATTACCATTTAGCATTTTTAATCCCGCGAAAAAGCGCATTCCAGCCTTTCCACTTTCCTCTCTTTCTGGCCGGAAGTTCGTTCTCGAGCGCTTACAAAACGTACGTTGTTAGCACCATTCAGCCGCAGCTGCACGCTACCCTTTGCTTCCGTGGAAGCTGCTCGTATTTTTCTGGAAATTTCAACGAGAAACGCACGGCAGTTCTCGACATCCTGTATTTTTTTTCCATCCTTCCCTTCCTCTTCTTCCTCCTTCTACTTTCTCGTCGAGAGTGCTCCTGGTACTCTGTGCAGCTCCGCCAGGCGAAAGTAGATATAGATACCCACCTACCTTGAAGCTAGGAGCGAAGAAATTGAAGAACAGCTTAAGAGTGGAAGAGCTTCGCCATGGGCTCAGCAGCCAGCTCAGTGTAGCCAATTATTGCGGATTTATAACCGACCACTTGATTCAGTCTCGAGGAAAAGTCGGTCGCATTTCCGAATTGGAATTTGTGAACCGTACCTCCGCATTCTTCTATGAAATTTTCTTCTGATATGGAGGTATTTTTAACTTACTTTTAGTATTTAGAACGTTTATGGATCTTTATATTTGCTTCTTGTTAATAACAAATGTATAATGGCCTAATATACAATTTTGAATGGTTATAAATTTCCGTTACCACCAATTTTAAGTAAGTATGAGAACGGTGACTTTGCAGTGGTGTACAGCACAATAAAATATTAAAAATGTGAGTGACTATTGTTGGTATAATACCTTCATCAATCGCGACTATAAAATAGTAACCCAGCTTATGTATGATAAATAAAATGATAGATAGAAAGTATAAGATAATTAGATAACATGGAAGTATAACAAGATGACAGTTATGTTACGTCAATTGAAGCATAAAATTCAACACACGCTCGGCATTTACTAATGATCCTATTATAAAACGCATGATTTTCACTGGCAGTAAGTATTGAACGTTAAAATCAAAACTGACGGAGCAAATTATTCTTGAGTGCGGAATTCAAAAATGTTTTAACTCAATAGTTTATGTATTTTGGAATTTCATCATTTTAGAATTTAAATATTTCGAAATATCAGAATTTAGTAATTTGTGAATTTGGGGATTTTGAAACTTAGAGATTTGAACATTTGAAAATTTACTTGCAAATCTGAAAATTCGAGGAGTTGGGGATTTTGAAATTTTGATATTTAGAAATTTGATAACTCGCTAATTAATAGATTTGGAAATATGCACATTTGAAAATATAGGAATTTGACAAATTGGAAATATAGAAAATTAGATATTTGAAAGTTTATGAATTTTAGAATAGAGTAGTAAAATATTTCCTAAATTCCGAAGTATGGAATTTTACTGCATAAGAAAATCTTAAGATTACCATACATTCAACACACTTTATACTGAAACTTTCCAAAATAGTGGCTTTTAGTGTATTAGGTAAAAAGACTAGTTGTATTCTATTGGCACTGTATTTGATTAGATGGTACAGTTAAATCAATTATTTGAAAAAAATGGAAAGAAAGTGAAAGTCTTGAAAGTCCATAATACTGAGTCCCTCATGTACACTACCAAATTAAAAAATAAAACTGAAAAATATAATATCTACATTCTTAATAATATGTACCATTATAAGTATGTCTGACCATATAGATAAATTTTCACTGCGAGAGTAAATTTGTTAGAATTTGATGATAGCGATCAAATAAATATTTAATTAATATTTGTCATGCAAAATAAAAACAAGGTACAATTCTTGTACGTAAATATTTAATTGAAAAAATCAAATTTATAGTAAAAATAATGTCATTAATGAATTATAGTCAAAGTGAAATAGTTAATTAAAATTATTAAATAAAATTATTCTAAAAACCGCTCTCATTTAGCAAAACGAATAAAATTTATTCGTTTCCATTTATATATTATATTTAGAAGAAAGATTGCTAAGCTAGATTTAGAAAGGACTGAATCCAACAGTGATGCTTCTACGCGATTTATTTTCAATTTGCATCCGTAACCCATTTACGTATTTTTTCTGTATTTAAGATTATAAACAAATAATAAAATACTGAGCTTTATATTATTTCCATATGACGAATTTTTTCAAACTTTGTAATAATTATAATACATTTGACAGTGTTAGTTATTCGTTTTTGTTTCGAGATTTGCGCTTATTAATTTTCCCTATTAATTATGTGAAAGTTAGTGTAATAATGATTACTTATTATTATCTTATAAAATATTAGATTAATATTGTAATATTTTATAGTAAAATTTTAGTATCATAAAACTTTTTCATTGTTTTAATATTTCACATAAAAATTTTAGAATTATAACATTTTTTAATATTTTAAAATATTAATTGAACACTTTATATCTACACCAAAACAATTTTACATTGTTAATTCTACAGTATTAGCTTGAATCGATCTACATTCGATAAGAATTTAGACAAACAATATGTGCAATTTTATAGACTTTTTAACGTTTGTAATAATTTTTGCAATAATAAATTTTACAGTGTTTGTTTGAATATATATTTAAAAAAAAATTTTTTAAACAATTTTCACAACTTATACATTTTTTCATAGAATCAATCACTTTGGCAAATGAATAACCCATTCATTAATAATATGTTGAGTGTCATAGCGAAAATAGTTCTGCATTTTATGTCCCCGTACAATAGCAACTGTTCAAATTACAACCTCCTTTTTTGAATTTCATATTTTTACTATTTTTTATTTCGCCGCTGAAAGAAAATACAAATTTTTCTTTTCTCGAATGGGATTGCATATTGTCCGTTTACACATGAAATATTTCATTTTTAAATGTTTCGTGAAGTGTCGATTTCTGTAAAACCAGTTTTTCATTCACGTAAAGTGCAATGAAGAATCGATTTTACATTTTTCAAACTCTTCCATTATTAAAAAGTAACGAAGTATTCAGGTTCTATTTTCGACAGAAAACTCTGTATGTCAGCTTTCTAAAAAAAAGTTTTTACTGAGACCATTTGCGAGTTATCTATCGCGAACGGCTTTAATAAAAATGTGAAAAATGTAAGTAGCTAGCTTTGGTCTCCGTGGAAACATCGGTAAACGAATGAAACGGAATCTTGAGCGAAGTAAACGCCTCGATAGTTCTCTAGAACGATTGTCCACGAGGAAAAGAAAAGCGGAAGTGATAGATGCCGGGATACCCTTTCCGTCTCTATGGAGGAATCGTGCCAGTAAAGGGAGTAGAAAGTTGGATGGGGTGGTGGGATCGAAAACGAGAAAGCTGCAATTTATACATCAAAGCCTCGATTGAACGCGTCTCCTCTATTCTGGCAAAGCGAGAGGAAGACATACCGACACGAGAATCGATATATATTTACTTTGCTCGTGTATGGACTTTCGCGCAACAACTCGTACGAAGTGTTTAGCAAATCTAGCTTCATGTGTTCTTACTCTGTATCGTACCCTGTGAAATTAACAAACGTTGAGAATTATGTGGATTAGAGCTTTCGCTTGAGTAAAAAAGCCAAATAACGTTTAGTTGCCCGCGAAATATTATTTCAGAATCGAGGGAAAGAATTTATCAAATTGATGCATTTATATAAATGATTAAATCATAAAATTTCATGACACAACAGGGTGGACAAATTATTATACTTAAACAGAAAGTTTCATATTTTATAACTTTGATCGATGTAATAGAACAGATATTTTTATTGACATGTTAATATATATAATTTTTGCAATGTTAAATATGGTATAGTGTATATTTTGTTATAATGTATTATTTTTAAACAGTAATACATGGAATGAAGAGTAAAAGTTGAATGCTTTAGCGTAAGTCAAACACTATATTGTACAAGAAAATACAATTATTTAATATTTGATTACTACGATACTTTTACTTATACTTTTAAGTAAGTATTTACTGTCATATATTTTTGTAAATAGATCTCTAGTACAAATATTTAAAGAAAAAATTCGAACAGGAAAATATATACGTATTTGCTAACTATGTGACATGTAAATATATTACACGGTAGTAAAAATATCAGGTTGTACAAATTTAATGAGCAACTTACAGAACTCTCATTGGCTGCAATTGCGTTAAAAATGTTATTGATTAAGTAATCTATTTAAACTCTCCAAATTTAAATCAGTGAAAGCCTACTGACCATTAGTAAATAATCACCGTTTCAACAAGTTAACGTTTCATTTTTTGTTTGTATGTAAATAGCAGTTATATAACAGTGAATAGCCATGATCACAATTTTAAAAGGTTTTACGTTTGTTTGTATTTTCAATACGAATACCGTTAATATAAGTATGTCATTGAAGAACAAATGAATAGTTGCTGTTTAAATTAGCGAAATAAGGGACTAATTAAATCACAATAATAAATCACTGATTAAATTAGCGAAATAAGTCATTAATTAAGTCAGTAAACTTTCACTTATTTGAGCAACAAAAGTTTCATTGATTTATGTAAGTCTTAAATCTCAATCTTAATACTTGACCTGTCACTTCAATCAAAAACAGTTGGTTCATTAAAGATCTAGTCACTAAGAGTATGTTGTTCAACAGAAATAGCAAATGAACTTAACTTTGTAAACGTGCTAAATGATGTTAAAGAAGACTTAATAACACGAACTCAAATTGAATCGGAACAAAATAGTTTACTTTATTTCTCACCCATTTTTTATAGCAGCTATATTCAGCAGTTATATGATATATTATTATATAATTATATGTATAAATATACATACATATACATTATTATACATATAGCGAATCTGTAGTATCGAATTCTTTCTACGGTTAATGTATCTCGTTCCTTTGTCAGTACCATTATTTAGAAAAATTGCTTTATTTATCACTGAAAACCAGTGAATGTAGATGACAAAATCAATTTAGCTTAAATGAATAAATCAGTGAAATTTCCACTTATACAGCTTTAAAAAATATGTGAAACATTAAATACAGGCGGTAAATATTACAAGGATGATTTTATCAATAAAAAGATATTATTATTAATCAAAATAATTCTTTAGAATTGAAATAAAAATTTAAATTTGTATGTCAATTTATATGTCAATATTAGATTTATATGTCCAATAATTAGGCAGATAAAAATATGTTTCATCTGCCTTCATTTTACTTCCTGTACTTCTTAAACACTACAAGGAACAATTAAAATTTCACTAATTCCCATCAAACTAACAACAGTTATAACACCAATAACGAATCAATGAAATATATAATATTTGTAGCTACATACTATAAATATGTAGTATTTTTTACGAAAGTGTTTTGAGCTTGTTTATAAAGAGTCAGTGGTAAAGAATAAGTGAAATATCTAGTTCACATTCTGTTCCAAATTGCTACATTATGTACCATTATTTAAAATTATTATGAAGTGAAGTTCATTTATCACGTTGACTCTACCTAGCTTCATTTACTAAATTGTACGCAGTAGTACCAAAATACCAAGAAATAATAATATAGAATTTCCAAAATGAAGATATGAAAGTGCATTATTAAATTAGATTCTTTTACGAACCACGTGTTTTCACCACGATATTATAGTTAAATGGTGTAAATCGCTGAAATTATTATATTATTATTTATGTAGGATATAGCAATATAAAAAGAAATCGGTGAAACGCACTAATTTGGTAGCTAAATAAAGCTGACTAATAATTAATAATTAATTATTACAATAACTGGATCACTTCCATTAACGAAAGTAGTGAAGCGTTCACACATCAAATCAATAATTTATTTAACTGATTGAATCAGCGACTATTTTCTGTTCTACATATAAGCACATAATATGCTTACAACTTAATAAAAGTGACTAATCACTGATGACCAATTCATTTTCACAGATTTAGATTTAGAGAGTACAATTTAAGCAGATAACGTCATTTTTATCACAGAGATTTACGAGTATCGAATAAACAACAATTTTATTTCCACAACAGAACTTTGATATTTTTATATCACATTACATACTCCTAACACACTTTGACAATATGTGTCTTTAATTGCTTACATTTCTCACATTATCTGGTGTCCTAATTTCGAAAATAGAATAAAGTACCAAGTAAAATACCTAACAAAGTACTTAATAAAATACCAAATAAAATACCTAATTTCAAATAATAAAAAAAAGTTACAAGAACATTAACTGTGAAGAACGGTCATTGTTCTTTAACTACGTATTTCGGGAAAGCTAAATTTGGATTAAATGATAGACCAATAAATGTACCTTCGTATGTGCATAATTCTGCTTTCGATTTCTTTACAATATAATTAGCATATGGGGCAAATATAAAAAATGTTACTCTTGTCCATGCTCTGCCTATATATGTAATAATAGATACGTAATGGAGCCCTCGCGTCGTCTTAGAAGTATTTTCGATGGCTAAAGCACTAAATCTACTGTCTTATAATGCTCTTAATTTGAGGTAAAAAACACAGAAGAAAAATAAATACACAAATGGTAAAAAATAAAGTAATATATGCATTGATTCTTCATCTCGACAAAAATCATAGATTAAAAAAAAAGCGTGTTACCAAATTTTTAGTGGAAAATAAGAAACTCGTGACCAGTCATTTTAGCTTTAAGGGGTAACGCCACTCTAGAGTTCGAAAAAGAGGCCTAACTTTGACAATTTATTTTGGAAGAACGACAAACGGAAAAGAATTTCTTTTCAGAGGGTTTCTTTAACACATATTGAGCTACGACAAAATAATTTTTTATTGTCATTTTTGTACAAAATGGAGGCGACAGAGCCGATCGGCGGAAACAGCTTTTGTGAAAACACTCCCACGGGATGACGGATTTCTCGTTATGTATGAGTCGTGGGATAAAAAATCAAAAAAATTTAGAATCTGTATACCATTGGATTTGGAAGTACGTAGGGGTTTTTTGATTAATCAATTTTTGTGGAAGTTATGCGTTTTTTAAGAAATGAATCGCCTTTTTGCATGAAAAATGAGCACTAAATTGTTTATAAAAAAAAAAGTTTACATTCAATCAAAAAACAGCTACGTACTTCCAAAGACAATATTGTTGTGAAGCTACTGTAAAAATTTTAATTCAATCCATGCAATA
The DNA here is from genome assembly GCF_050947335.1 of Megachile rotundata. Lineage (NCBI taxonomy): Eukaryota > Metazoa > Arthropoda > Insecta > Hymenoptera > Megachilidae > Megachile > Megachile rotundata. The sequence continues at coordinate 3,459,881 of NC_134991.1, read as the reverse complement.
GTCACCTAGAAATCCGTCTGCCCAGTATGAAAAAACTGATTTCGAGAAAAACGCATTTGAAGTTTTATGAATATTTTAATCCTTAAATTCTCTGTTCACCGCTAATCTGCAATGCATGTACCATACATTTGGCTATTCAGATCAGTGTTTGCCACCTTCTTTAGCTTTCTGGATACTTCTGTTTGTTTTGTAGGTAACAAGTAAACTTATTATTTTAAATGATAACAATAATACGAAAGCGATGAATTGCAGCATACCGCGCGAGTACTCAGTGCGCGCTCTGAGGCACTGCGGCAAAATTGATAATTGAATCATTCAAAATTTGTTTTCCACTATAAATCAAACGGCATTCTGTTCTCAAGACCCTAAAGTATTGTTTTAGCAAAAAAAAAAATCGACTTTTTGAAAATCCTAGAGTGGTGTTACCCCATAAAGGACCGACGCAACGCGAAATGGTATTTCGTTTGTCGATTATTATACAAAAAGAAATTATTAAACATTATATTATTATAATTACTATATAATTTCGAATTACTGTTAAATATTATATTACAATTATTATCGCATTTCTATACAGAGTATAGAATGCGCACAGAATAATGTACATATATGCATAACATTTGATATCTTCATAGTATTAATATATTCAAAAACCCTGTAGCATTTTAAAACACTCTCCAGCCTTTCTTAATTTTCAATTATGTCATATTTTCGTATTGATATGCGTTATGAATGTTTTATACATTAGATTTTATATTCTACCGTACTTTTTCTCTCCGTCGCGCTCTTTTTTAAACTTAAACTTAAATTTATATACTCTAATTTGTAACTTTAATTTGTAACTGAAAAACCTGTCAAATCTTCTGTTCAACCTTATATTTCTTTTGTATAACGAAACTTACCCCGTAAACAAATAAATAAATAATATTTATTATTAGGTCATTTTACGACCTAAAAGGAAGTTATGTTTCATGAAATTTCATTAAGAATCTCCTAAACAATCTGAAATTTCCAACACAGATCTAAAGCAATAAGAACCTCGAACAAAACACGAACTATTTCCAATTTTATTTTCTCCTTGCCACTAAGTTTGTTCAAAACACTCCTTTAAAAGGATTTACACATTTATATATAGTTGCAAATACTATATAATTCACTAACTAGTTATTTGAATTAAAGATTGTAGAACAGTGTAATTATAATTAATGAACAATCTGTTAACACCAGCGTTATTGACGCGAATCTTATGACACATCAATCCGTTAAGTTCTCGCGCTTCATTCCTCATGGTTACTGTTTCCGCACGATGGAACTCTTCCGAAGTAGTCATAGTGACGCGTTCCCGCCGCTGAGAGTGTTATCATTTGAGCTACAAGCACTTAATTTTCCGGGGGGTTGATTCCTACCCCTACGGGATACAGCCACCGGCGTGCGTCTGCTCCATTCTGTTATCTGCGCCACGTGGCGAACCCTGCGCACGGTCCGCGAACCACGTGTTGTTACCCTGTACACAGTAGCGTAGATCCTGGTGCACCGATAGTGTGCAAAGAAGGATCATAACCTTCGATTAAACGCAAATACCCCGATCACGATCACGATAATGCCTCTATGTGTTCGAGGGCGTTGTTTCGACTACTAAGCATTCCTGTGAACCACCCTTCAATGGCTAACGAAAAATAAACAAACTCTTTTTGCTGTCTCAAACTTTCAGATTTCCAAATTTGTTAATTCATAACGTTTCATAACGTAATTTCTAAAAATTACTTTTTATTGCATAATGTAGGTCGTTGATATCAGTAGAAAAGTTAATATCAGTCGTTGATATGTAGCGTTTGTATGAATTACCAAATCAACAAACTTCTATATAATAAAGTTGTAGGAGTTATAATATATAAAGTTCTCAAACGCCAAATTCTGGAATTCCAGAATTCTCTGATGCTGAATTCTAAAATTTCTAGACTTCTTAATTTACAAATTACAGAATTTCCAAAATTCCTGACTAAAAAGTCTTGAAATTTCCAAATTCCAAAATGTCTAAATTAAAATTTTCTAAATTCTTCTGTTTCAAAATTCTCAAATTTTCGAATTTTCTAATCTGCTAATTCTTAAATAGACAAATGTTTAGATTTTCTAATTCTGGACTTACCACATCCATTTCCAAATTCTGGAATTTCAAAATTCACAGAAATTTATAGTGCTCACACACCTATATTTCAAAATTTACAAATTAAAGAATTCTTTAATACTGACATTTTGAAACGGCCAAATTCATAAATTTAAAAATTCTTCAATTTCCAGTTTCTAAATTTCCTAAATTTTGATGTTATCAAATTTTCAATTTTTCTTAATTTTCTGAATTCCCAAATTTCTGAGTGTCTGAATTTCAAAGTTAAAAATCCCTCATAGTTGCAAAGTTTCCAAAAGTTACAAATTTCCGAACGTTTAAAGTACTAAATTCTCTAAACTAATGTTCTATAATTTTTGAATTTCCAGGTTTCTAAAAAATATTTTCTCATGCTTATTACAGGTTGTTTATATCAGTAGTAGAGCTCTATGATCAGGCCGACGCTAAAAATCTTGGTTACGCCAATTTTTGTACTATAGCATGTTTTATTAAATTTTCAATGAAATAGTGCGATGTATTAAAAGCCATTGTGTATCTATAAATAATAAGATCTCCATAAGACACAAACTGTTTATTTAATTTTATTAGAAATGACAAGTAAGGTCATGTATTGGCTAAAACTTTATGACATTGAGCTCAACATAATTGTGTCATAATATACTCCACCTTTGCTTCCGTGATGTTTCAATATATGTATTTATCGACAGATACTAAATTACAAAGAAAACGGTTTCATGTGACACTTATATCAATAGGAATTTTACTACAAAGCCCGGAACTTTATTTTTATGGACACCATTATGTTTAACGTAATTTTAAGGCTGCATCTACCTATTCGGTTACTAGCCGCAATGACGTTGTTGTCGAGTATATTTATATCAATTGAAATATATTTATATTCTTAAGAAACGTTTAGGTAACCTTTGCCAAGGTAATACTGTTCAAGATTTTATATAAATTCTAAAGAATTTTCTACGAATCGATTATAATTATTAAGTATAGATGCGTGAGGTTCGCATATTCTTTGTCTGATTAGAATAACTTAATATCGTCTAATTAGAAACAAGACAGGCTTTGTTCGATGTGTACAAAGATGTATTTATGACATTGGAATTTTCATTCCGTTATACCATTTTTCTCCACAATTTTCAATTATAATTTCTTATTTCCTTCTAACAAATTTTGATATTATAGATACTGTTATAAAACGTGTTGATAAAAGTTTTCATTTAAAAATTATAAAGAAGGTCTCAAAGTATACCATCAAAAAATAAACTATAGTACATTTAAAATTCTTGTCTCACAGAAAAAATGGTGCGCAAATGCAGTTTTAAACCAGGTTCACGGCATAATTTAAAAAATTAACCTTAAAACAGATTACGAACAATGCGTGACAATTCATTAATTGAAAGGGTATAAATACTTTTGCGACTCACTGTACATAAGATGAAGTAAAGTGAATTTCATAGTATATACCTGTATGTCTATTGTGCAAGAGATATAGTTACCTTTTTGAATTATTTTGTTTCGTGTCGCGTCCCCCGGCTCGTAAGTGCCTATAGGTACCTGCACCATTTTAGCAGATTAAATTATCTTGGGGTTGGTCGGTTACGGAGGTAAGAAGAGCAGTAGGGAGAAGAAAGAGGCGACCGAGAACGAAGAGGGTTGGGGAAACAGAGCTGATGTTAGTTTTAGCTGATTAAATTACTAAGCTGCGGTGGCCTTGCGTCGGCAGAGACCGTTCCTCAATTCCTTTTATTAATCGGATCCAAGTTGTCGTGAGCTTGAATATCTTTCAGAGACAAACGACTGAACTATGCGTTAAACTACACTTATACGAATATAAAAGATTGTTTCCGTTCATATCTTGAATATAAAAGGATCGCTAGGAAATCGCGAGTCTATTTTACAGAATGTTGGAGTCAAATTTTAGTTTATAGAGATCCTCTAATCAGAGTTACGAAATAATGTATTAATTTCGATTGCTGGCATCTTTTGATGATGAAGTAATTATAATTTGTAGTATAAATAAAACCATTCTTTACAATTCAAATTCAACGGTACGAATTTAATTGAAAAGTGGCGGTTTTAACATTTTTTACACTATTTCGGAACTTTAGTGGACTATCTGTTAATTTATTACTTACGATTTCAATTTAATTTTAAATACCTTTTAATTTTAATTTTTTAAATATATCTATTTCCCGATGTACACTGTAAATAGGATTCCCAGAAATCCGCGTATATCGAAATTATCATCGATTAAACCAGTAAATTTCCAAAATCACCAATCGTTAGTTGAAAGTAAATATTTAATTTATATTGTGGCGGACCGCTGCCGAAAATTCTCGACACGCGCGCGAACGCTCGCTATGCGGCACGAGCATGAAAGAACATTCGCGAACGCTCGCTATACGGCGCGAGCGTGGAGAAGCATTCGCGTGGCCAGGACAATTGACTATATAAATTGGCCGGTTCGCGATCAATCAGTCAGTCGATGTCCAGCTCTCACTCCAAAAGCTTCGAAGTTCAACAACGCGCGTTTGCAAATACTTGTACTAAGTCGGATTTTATAATTTATAATTATAGTTATAGTTCCTAGTTCATAGTTAATTACTTTCGTCTGTAAATAGTTAAATGTTTAATTTAATAAAGTAGTTAAGTTATTTAAGTTAATTAATCCACGCAACCACTTCAATATAAAGCTCGAAGTTCAAGCTTAAAAGTTTCATAACAAAAAAATAAAAAATATTGGACATCTATCCTTACATTGGCATTGTTAAATGTTTGCTTTTAACCAGTCTTTTACTAAAACTGGACGTAAACCTGATAAAAAGAGAAATGTCTGAAAATTGTATTTGCAATCGTTAATTGTTCTGTAACACTTAAATTAAATCGCTTAATACCACATTACAAAACTTTATATTACGAAAAAGATAGGTTTGATGAAAACAGTGAGAATGAATCCATAAATTTGCGTTAACGCACACATAATATAGATCAAATCGCGAAAAGTTGTAAAACTATTATATACACTGAATTCTTTGTTAAAGACTTATCGTAGAATTATTTAGTTTTATTTAGTTTTTAAGTGAAATTGTATAAGTATGTCCAGAGTAGGAGATGTCGAAAATCTCCGGTAATAAGGGACAGTGGACGGAGAACCGCCAAGCGGGACCTTTAGGCTGGTCCAGGAGCAAAGCCGCTATGGTAGATAAGAGTAGAATTCGAGGAAAGTCGGAAAGGCCCGAGCGTGTCGCGAACATTGCTTGAGCGAGGTCCGAATATTCATTATAAATTTGTCGATTAAAGAAGCAAGACGTATCTGACTCGCTCTCACAAGAAATATTATATTCGCGAATTAATTAATTATTTTTACTAGCGTGGTTTTGTTCGTCAATTACTGGTAATATTTTTGCGTTCTATAAATCCTGTAACTTTCATCTGTAACTTTCTTCTATAAATACGTATAATTTGTATTCAAATTATTTATATAAAACTTGTTAACCAATCCCGATTTTGCTTTCTTTTATTCATTGTTAGTTTATCAATTAACATCCTTTAAATATTGTATTATTTTCACGACCATAATAAATATGATATATTTATTAAAAAGGGCACTGAACTTTACCTGTTTCGTCGCAGAGTCGATGAGTCTCACGTAAATATCCTGCACCTGTCTAACACCTGTAACAATGATAGAAGAACTTTAAGTTTCACGTGAATATGTATGAATTTTTTATTTGTGCTTATATATATCAAAATATTAATTAACCCATTAAAGTAAAAGCAGCTTTAATTCTGTTATCTATAATTCTCACAATAAAGGAGTGCAAGAACCAGGAAAAGGTAAATATAGACGCAAGAAGAATATCGAAAAGAGAAAGAGATGCTATTGAATAGATACGAAATATTTTGGCAAAAAGGAAACAAGTAGGTGAATGAAATATATAGGGGTTGAAGAACATATATTTCGTAAACTTTGTAAAGTTAGTATTACTAGAGTATCTACTAATACCTAGATAAATGTAACCCCTGTTTTAAAACCGAAACGCACGAAATGAATCCAGTACTATTATATATTTTATTATTATGTATAAAATTATATATGAGAAACGAATTTATCATTTTCCATTTTTAAATAATAGTTTATTTGTAATTTCCGAATTGTCATCATACTTAAATTATCTACTTAAAACTAATCTAAAATTTAAGTCTAAAATTTAGCTTAAATTTATATTTATAGAAACTTATAATTATAAAGAAATTTATAATTTATAGAAACGTAATTAAGATACAATATAGAAAAAATAAATAATTTGTTAAAGATTTCTATTTATATCAAATTTTTCGTATTTAAATTTAAAATATCTTATATATTGTAGTCTTTTAGTCACTGTACTTTTTCTGCTGCAAATGTAAGTACATAGATAAATATTCGAAATAATTTAAATAATCTGTTTATATAAAAAAGGATATAGATACAGTTTCATTTTGAAAACAGAGACTAGGAAATCTCGAAAAATACAATTTTCGGATAACTTTATTCCTATAACCTAATTCCTACTCAAATATACAACAAAATCTCTGACACGTAAGTTTTGACAATTAATTAAATAATGAAAGATAGCAGAATTAGATGGGACGGCTTGTAATAATTGTTTCTTATCACGTACAAAGAATAGAATATAAATTTAAACACATTGAATGCTTCGCAATAAGATAGTATACTATTCTTTCTCATTTCTTTTTTGTATAACAAAATAAATTTGCATAACAATATTTTCTTGTTTATAATGTAACACAAAAACCGATGTTTCTTACTAATTATAATACTAATACAACTAATCATTCCTTTTTTAACAAAGAAGGAATGGTATCAAACACATTTGAAATTTAAATGTTTATGAAGCATTTATCTGACTTAATATAGAATTGTAAAACAGAAAATTAATGTGCTGGCTTTACAATCATTAACTCAGCTGTAAACTTATTCTGTACCCATGCAGTTTCCATTATTTGCATATTTTAATTTATTAAACTGAAATTACACATAGTTGTGCAGAAAAATATGTTAGTTATAGAAAATGAGTATGATTTGAAAGTAAATACAAAAATATCTGTATATTGGTGGCAAACGGCATATTATAATTTAATTACGGTAGAACGTGTTACATCATACCTGACCGCAGCGCCACTGAATTATGGAAATAACTTGGGATTAAAAGAATTAAGTACAGCAGAGAGCAATATCAGCAAACGAGTACATTTTATATCCATCGAATCAGAATCATCTGCAAGAATGTTAATTTTCTGACGACTATATTGCAAATAGCATAATTGTTAAGATCTATCATTTTAATTACTTAAATTATTATTCAATATACAGATAATTATAATATTTTATTATTTATTGTTCCTAATTTATACAACTGATTTTTATACAACAATGGAAATTATAAAATTCCTGAATCGCCAAATTTAATACAACACTTTTAGAGTCTATTTACTTAAAACACTTCACTATATGTTAGCAGTTACCATGCTACTCAATTTATAAACAACGATTTTTTATATTTGATACAATAATAAAAATATATAGGCCTTGATAAAATAGCACCATATAAAAAAGTAGTATAACAATTTACAATATAAATTATTAACCTGTACATTCGAGAAATCTAGATTAAAAACTTCCGCACTATGTTTATTTATTACCATACAGCATACAAGCGGAAACAAATCTACGTGGTTCCATCACTTGTTGATATTTAGTTACTAAACATGCAAGCTCTTTAACTTAAAAATTTTCAAATCGAGAACATTTGAAATTTGGATATTTGGAAACTTAAAAAAATATGTAATCTTGTATGTTTAGAAATGAAGAAATTTCTAAATTTGGAAATTTAGAGATTCAAAAAATTGGCGATTTAGGATTTTCAACTTTAGAAACTTGAGTATTTGTGGAAATTAGAAATCAGAAGATTTAGAGTCTGTAAACTTAAAAATTTGGAATATGCAATATTTAAAAATGTTTTAATTAAAAAATTTGAAAGTTTTGTAAGTTTAGAAATTCGAGTATTTTTAAATTTTAAGGTTCAAAAATTTGGCAAGTTAGAACTTGTAAATTTAGAATGTTAAAAATTGTAATATTTAAAAACTAATATGTAGAAGCTTGATATTTGAAAATTCTAAAGTGTGTGAACTTAAAAGGATCAACTTTATATATTTCCTCTACTTGTCTTCCTCCCTCTACAAAATAAAATTCACATCACCGACGCTATAGTTGTAACACCTTCACACGTACATATTGTTTTGAAGCGAGTTAATGAATAATATTAGAACCACCAGTATTAAATGTACACTTATTTAATTGAAAAATGAAGTGGAAAATTAAATCAATACATACTGAACTATGTACCCATTCATAGTTTCAAGATATATCAGACATTTTGATGTAAACACGTGAACAAAAGTGTGCAATTTAAAATGTGAGACCTGGAACCAGTCATTCCAACCGGTTGGTAGTTCTAACACTAATAAACCTCTTTACAAAAGTTCTCTAAAGCCATTCGATTTGGTTAAAAACACGAAAACTGTTGAAAATATTGAGTGGTCCTAATTCGATGTCCAGGGGCTGTAGTTATGCCCTTTTTTGGAACCGAAGACAGTTTCGTGTAGTGTTTTTTCTTAGGTTAATATAAAGACAACGCTGCTCTTTATTTAATTTAGCCCAAGTGTTTTTCAATGATACGGTAAGAAGGCCCCATTAAGTTAAGAGCGTTGCGCGCAGGCATTTGCTACGGATGTGCATGGAATACGACGAATACGGAAACGAGTCCGAATTCTGACAAGTTCGGCGCCGCTGAAAGGATCTGTCGCAGAAAAACATACATATTAAGGAGCATTTAAGGCTGACGACGAGGTAAGCGGGCCCGATCGCATCCCCGGGGACGTATGCACAATCTCCGTTGTTTTTGCATGGGCCCAACCCGTACTTTGTACCCACTCGAGTACCGACTTTACCGAGCAGATCGCTATGCAATGAACCATGGTAGCAAGGCAAATTCTTGTACGTGTAGTGCGTTAATTATTTTTAAGACTTTAGTTACGCGAAACAAGCCGTTTTCGCCGCTTCGAGGAACTTAAACGCCGCCTAAACGGATACCTCTTGATTCATGGACGTGTTGTTATGGCTGATTAATTACACCACCGCTGTATACCCCAACATTTTTTATAACCGGTACCTTTCATCAATTCTTAAGAAACTTTTGTTGTTAATTAACCCCTTGCCATACTTTGACAAGTCTGACTCATGACGCACTCGCACTTCAACGGTGATAAATCTTACACGGATTTTGAATATGCATCAATTCGAAAGTTAAATCCAATTATAATTCGCTTCGTTAAGATTTGCTGACTGTAAAACGGACATAACTTTTATTGGAATTTACATACATTTCTTGTAAATTTAACGTTTTTGTGTCTATAAGAAATTTTTGTTATTAATTAATATAAACTATATGAATCAAATGTAAGTTATAAATAAATCTTATTCGAATTGCCAATACACTTTAAGCAGAAGTAGAAGGCCAATTATGATTTGTATATTCAAGGATCGTTAAATGAAAAATCGATATGACATTTTACCTTTTTTTATTTATTTTAATATTATAGCAATTGATAATTAGCGAGGGCTAAGGCATCTGACAAATAAATTGTATGTAAAGGAGTTAAGATTATAAAAACAACACCTGACTCAATAATTGAGTATTAGTTAATTGAGTATGAGAAGTCTCACGTGTGACCAGTTTGTAAGGTACCTTAGGGTAAAGTTACCCAACATGGAGATCTCTCCTAATATGAGATCCAACTTATCTTGGTTGCAGAGCTTTTAAAGGTCATAGGGATGCTGTTTTATTTCGTAACTAATCGTGTATGTTTTATCCGCACATTGACTTCGAAACTAATTAAATGTCTTCTTGAGCAATTAGATATTTGTAAAACATGCTGCAGACAGTGGTGATTCAATTAAACTACAAATACCTCAAAGTGCAAGCTTATAATTTTTAAATATCAACGTTTATCAAACGTCCAAAATTTGTTAATTTCTAAATCTTCAAATCAGCCAATTTTCGAATCCATAAACAGCTAAATTTCTAAATTTCTAAATTTCTAAATTTCTAAATTTCTAAATTTCTAAATTTCTAAATTTCTAAATTTCTAAATTTCTAAATTTCTAAATTTCTAAATTTCTAAATTTCTAAATTTCTAAATTTCTAAATTTCTAAATTTCTAAATTTCTAAATTTCTAAATTTCTAAATTTCTAAATTTCTAAATTTCTAAATTTCTAAATTTCTAAATTTCTAAATTTCTAAATTTCTAAATTTCTAAATTCCTAAATTCCTAAATTCCTAAATTCCTAAATTCCTAAATTCCTAAATTCCTAAATTCCTAAATTTCTAAATTTCTAAATTCCTAAATTCCTAAATTCCTAAATTCCTAAATTCCTAAATTCCTAAATTCCTAAATTCCTAAATTCCTAAATTCCTAAATTCCTAAATTCCTAAATTCCTAAATTCCTAAATTCCTAAATTCCTAAATTCCTAAATTCCTAAATTTCTAAATTTCTAAATTTCGTTTTACAGTGTTATTAATATTTTATACGTTCTAGAATAAATGGTAATGTTCTATATTTCGGGTCTCTGTTAGTAGTTGGACGCAAACCTTAATTTCAATTTAAGCGATGCGACGTTATACTTGGTACTAGATTACTACTCGGATTAGTATTCAATACTGTATTTTTACGTATTTAACACTAGAAAGACTGAAACTTTGATTCATTTTGACTGCTTTGGGGCAATATACAGTCGGTCACGAAAATATTCGGACACCACTATAGTTTTGACTATAATAGTCCGTACTTCAGAAGTGTATACAATAGGAACAAAAAAAGGGTTTACATATGTTACTATACAGTGTGTAGTTAACAAAAATATAAGAGATATTTATTTACGATCAGTGTTTACAAAAATAATTAAACAAAAATGGTAAGTGTGCTTATTTTCATGTCACGAAAATATTCGGACACCATGAAAACTATGTTTATAATAATATTTATAAATCTTGTTTTTAAAAATTAATATTTTGTTGGATATCCCATGCGTTTTATGACATGCCGTAATCGCGTTGGCATATTACAAATTATTTTTTTTAAATAATCTTGCCCAATACGTAGCCATTCTTCTTGCAACCGTCTTTTTAGTTCATCTTTTGTGTTTATGGGAGTTGTTCGAATTCGACGATCTAATTCATCCCATAAATTTTCATTGGGATTTACATCTGGCGATTACGGTGGTGGGTGGAGGACATTCTTGCAAGTGTATAATAAGAATTCTTGCACAATACGCGATTTATGCTTTGGATCGTTATCCTGATAAAATTTTATCCCACTTTGTAGTCCCATATTATGAGTACTTTTTTTAAAATTGTTTTACAAAATGTGCAGATATCTGTTTTTATCGAGCATGTCGTTGATAAAAACTAATTCTCCTACTCCATGGGTCGAAATTCAGCCCCACACCATCACAGAACCACCACCGTGTTTCATAGTCGGCTGCAAATGTCTCGGATTTAGTTCTTCTTTCGATTTCCGCCATACTCTAATCCTTCCATCGCTTCCAAAAATATTAAACTTGGACTCGTCCGCGAAAATTACATCTTCCCACCACTCACTTTCTTTCGAAATATAGTTTTTTGCAAAATTCAGTCTCTTCTTTCGGTTGTTCGCGTTAATATACGGCTTTTTCCGAGCTTTTCTTATTTAATTCAGCTGCTAACTTTGGAGCACTTATCCGAGGATCACATTTGATTCTTCTAATTATCGAGCGTTTGTCCCGAGTATTGAGGATCAGTTTGCGTCCACTTTGAGGGATAGATTCAATTCTATTTTCATTTTCATAACGTCGCACAATATCCCATACCGTGCTCTTACTAATGTTTAATATATCCGCAATTTTCCGAATTGATTTCCCCTTTTGCCGATGAAAAATTACTAATTGTCGCATATTAAACGACGTATTCGCACTTTTGCGTCCCATTTCGCATAAATTTTGAACAAGACTGACAAATATTCGATCTATAACGTACTCTGTACATAGTATGAATGATATGTTTACAAACATTATTTCAGTCAGTTCTTGGAACCTGGAAACATCAGAAGTACGGCAAGTGTCCGAATATTTTCGTGATATGAAAATAAGCATACTTACCATTTTTGTTTAATTATTTTTGTAAACACTAATCGTATATAAATATCTCTTATATTTTTGTTAACTACACACTGCATAGTAACATATGTAAACCTTTTTTTTGTTCCTATTGTATACACTTCTGAAATACGGACTATAATAGTCAAAACTATAGTGGTGTCCGAATATTTTCGTGACCGACTGTAGGTATAACACATATATATATACCGGAAATGAAGGAGGGGGGAGGTAACTACAATTATTAATAAACGCATTTATATGTTGTACAAAAGTCACAAAATTCTAAGAAGCTGTGTCATTCTATACACAATTGTTTTTCTAATTGAAATTGGAAAGCAGTCAAAATGACTGCCTTAGGCAATCTAGTGTTAAGATGATAAATACATAAAGGTGGTATGAAAAATGATCAAATAATTCTATTTCCGTGTATGATATAGTGTTTGACTTATGTTTAAATATTCAATTTTTGTTTTTAATTACATGTATTATTCTTAAGAAATAATACATTATAACGAAATATACAATGTATTTTATATTATTTATATTGTAAAAATAACATATTACAACATAACAATAAAAGTATCTACTATTCCATTCATTAAAGTTATAAAATATGGAACTTTGAGTAAAATAATTTGAGCATACTCTGTAATGCAGATGATGAGTTCGTATGAATATTCAAGTGTCACATATACATATATGTTATATTAAGTGTATTAAATATAAATATTATGTATTAAGTATTAAATATTAAATATTAAAACTTCCGGATGTATATAAATATTCTGATAATCAACACAGGGTCTGAACTTATAACGAAAGGTTGGATGATGTTAATCGTAGCAAGACTTACGCAACTCGATCCTTAGTTCATGAATAATAGGGAGTGTAATCTCTCGTTAAAGTTGACAGGAGGTTGTAATTACACAAAATTGCCACCATTAGCGACAGATTAATTTCACAGTTTATTAATTCGAGTAATTTTGTTGCGTGATCATACTTCAGTATGCATCATATCGTTTACTAACCATTATAGATAAGCAATGTTTACACACATTCCTAGGTAGCAAGTTTTCGGAATAGTTTCTATCTTACTGAGGAAACAACGGGTAATCCTGGAGAGTATTTTGGACAGGCACCCTCGTGGCTTCCGGCCTCGTGTGTCCGGTAAGCCAAGTAATCCCGACATAAGACTCCCAGACCCGGCGGCTACCTATGGGGCCAGACTCGCACCGCATAACGTTACCATGGATTACGATACTACGCTCGAAACTAGCTCACAAATTACCTGGAGAAACCGTCGTGGCTTTACCAGAAGTTAGTCGCGTGTTCCGTCGGTTTTACCGGTCTCTATATCCGGTTCGAGAGTACCGATGTCAGGATTTACCGCGTACAATGGAACGTCGATTATACGGCTTGATTGGAAAACAATGACGATCAATTCTTGCTGGTTTTGTGACCGATCAGGAAGGATTCTTGTCGTTAGAGTGGAATGTTGGTCGTAATTATTAGAGCACGCATTTATATCCTGTTCTTCGAGTTCTCAAGTTTCTTCTATGATCTACAGCGAAGCTTTTAAGTGACTGTTTTGTTATTATTGTTGAAGTTCTAACATTTTCTGAATCTTCTCGCAAAACTGAAGTAGATTGTTGAATTATTAGTGATTTGATATTAACGATACTAATCGTTGCAAATCGTCAATTTAAAATTTAAAGTTTGATGAAGCAAAGATTATTTATTAATGTTATTGTAATAAGACAGGTTCTGTGACAGACAATCTGTTTACACTAAAATCGCTAATGATTTATAATATCTTAATTTTTAAACTATTAAAATATAAATGCTATTTTACCATATCTATTTTGTGTTATTATATCGTTTCAAATTGCTTGAAATCGAATATTTAATATGCCACAACTTAATAATACCACAACAAGTTGATCTCCGCGCCATTACTACTTCGCTGTTAGGGTACGTAGATAGGAGCATGCAATATGAAACAGCACCTAATGCGGAGTAAAGTAAGATCTCAATAAATAAATAAGCCCATCGGTAACTAGACAGGGTGTCCCATAACTGGTGGTACAACCGAAAAGAAGATAATTCTACATAAAAAAATAAGTCGAAAATTTGTTCACATGTGTCTTTGTTTTCGAGAAAAATAAGTTTGAAAACTTGTCGAGTTCGCGAGCACTTTGTCTACATTCGGCTTGACAGACTTCGTTGTAAACTATCTTTATTCCCTTTTATAAGGATACACAATATATGTACCTAGAATATATCGATAATTAGGGCTATAATATTCAGGAGTAATTCCGCTCATTGTCAGTTCATAAATTGCTGGTAACGATTTCCATGTTGTTGCATACATAATAATACTCTTAACAAATTTCTACGAACGTGTTCTAACATTCCATTATGCAACTTTAATTGTTCAAACGCCATAATAACTTTTTGTCGTAATGTAACGACCCTAGAACCGCGGGACGTTACAGTAATTGTTCGGGACTTATTACTGCATCACTATACACAATAGACTTAACGTAAGTCCATAAATAAAAATCCAGTAATGAAGGTTCGGGAGATAGTGACGGCGGAGGAATTCTGCCACCGCGACCGATCCAGTACCGATAATTTTCGTTTAAAAACTGCCTTACATCGCAGTTAATGAAGATCAAGGTACAATGTATCTACAAGTTTCATTCAGGATACAAATAATGGAATCCTAATGTGCAGTATTCATGTATTCAACGTATGAGATTCAGAAAATTAATATAAATTTTAAAAAAAGACTAATGTTCATTTATTTATAAATAGTTATGATTAATTACAAACAAACATCCCTCCGAATAAAATTTCATCTCTTTATAACAAAAAAATAATATTTACCAAAGTGTATTTAACTGGACCTGAGCACCTGTATAATAAAAATTGCATTTCAATTAATACATAATTTTTTTTTAATTTTCCAAGAATCGTATGTCGCCGTGTAGTCATCTAGTTTTCCGCTGTTATCATAAAAGGCAATACTACACAATGGTTTTTAAAATGTTCCAAATTTTTATATCGATTCGATGCACCGTGGTAATGAAGGAATGCAGTATTACGCAAAAGGTATCCGGTTCACTGGCTAAGTAAGATTGCCTCCATTCTCGAAGTCTCGGGTATGTAAAGAAGATTCCGTATAAAATCACCCTCGATCGGATTCGTCGATGCATCTTAAAGAATCACGATTACCAGCACGAGTTAGTGACGTGTCACGTAAGCGTGTGTACATTTATCACAGACATTGGTAACTCGTGATCACTGGCTTGGAACCGTGGTAATAAAAGCAAAAGGAAGAAGAAAGAAGCGAACGCAAGAAGCAGTATCGCGTGCTAAGTCCTGCTGAGAAGAGTCAGATAGATCCGTTCGTATTAGCATAACTAGGCAACCAACTTCGATCTATACAAGAACTCATCGAAGAAGCGAACACCACCCATTTTATTCCTTCGATCGGCATTCTTACCAGCCGTTAATACTCTTCGCGTATAACTTACCCGTTCACTCTATTTGCGCGTCTCGTTTCTCTTTGTCCATCTCTTAAGAGTGCAAGGACATCGGAAAAGAGAACGAAGAACAAGAACGAAAGAATGACAAGGAAAAGAAGAAACTGAAGGAGAGAGCGATCACAAAAAGAAGTAGAACCTGATACGGAGAAACTCTGCCGTCACTTGGACAGATAAACTATGTTCCTTATTTATTATTTAATTATAGATTTATTGGCCGGACGAGTGATCGGTGACGTGACAATGTGCCGATACGATTACGTAACGCGAAAGAGTAGAACGAAAGAAGATGGGACGTGCAAACTCGCACCAATTTGTCTTCGGTGATATAAAAGCGGAGCGGCTAAAGCATTTCATGCATGAAACTTTTATAGAGTGCATCTTGGCAGTTCGAACAGAAGACCAGATCGAGGCATAAATCAGAGCCGCGCCGATCTGCCGATCCACTCTTAAAGGACATAAGCGGCACTCCAATAGGAGATGTATGGACCTCCGTTACATCTCGATGTTTGCTTCGAATTTTTACTTCTTTTTTGTTACTTCTTTTGTTGCCCCAATTTTTAACAAGACTAATAAATAATAATTAAACTGAGAATGCATTTATACTATATCGAAGTCTATAAAGTAAACAAAACACGAGTAATTTGTAGACGGCGGACCTTATAGATTACATAATTTGCGAACAGTTTGCAGATGTCGATCTATTATAAGTGCGTAAACATTTGGTGGTAATATTCTGGTGATAATTATGAACAGTTTCAGTTACACAGTGTGTTTGCGTTAAAGTGGTACAATCTCGCTATTTCATGACCAGTAACAATACAAATTGCTTACGAGGACACAGAATGATAACATAGGAAAATTTTCGGCAAAAACAAATATTTTGGGCGTTAAAACATATGAAAATCAAGTTCTGCTTTTTAAATGGAACTGTATGCATATTTTTTAGACTATTCGATGTTTCTCAAATTTAATTCAGTAATATGTACTTGTAGTGAAAAACACTGTGTTTTTGCAACATATACACTTGTATGTGTACCTGTACACTTGATTTTACTTGATTTTCAAGGTATAACATTATACATGTGACGCTTATACATATGTAAGTAAAATTAATGACTGTCGTTTGTATTTGTTATTTAAGTATTTATGGCCATCTCTGCTAACAATTCGTAAATATATAAACATTATGCCTTGAATACCAGTTAAAAATCAATAAATTACATTACAGATTGGTAAATTTGTTTTAAGAGGCATTATCAAACGAACAGCTAGGCTAATTCTCATAAAATAGATCACTTAAATATCTTCGTCTTCTGTGACAACCGTAAAAACGATGTATTATCATTGATAGAAATGATGTTTACGTACTTCATGTACCATATCTTGTATATGCAATTTCAAAGGTAGAACTCATAGGATTATGTTATGATATAAGAAAAATAAATCAACAAAGAAATAGAATATTTGCACTATTAAATTTGAAGCATTAAATTTTCTAAAAAGATGCTGTTATTAAGCAAACATATATTTTCTGCTGTCAAAATCCTATTCACCTTCCACATGACTTTTTAAGGAAAAGGTATAAGTTTCTTTTAAAATATCTCGTATTTTCAAATCGATTAATGAATGGAATTTGTTATTTGGTGACTGATTTATCAAAATATACTGATGATTATCGTAAGCCTTTTTATAAAACATGGCGACATAAGGGGAGAAGATTTTATCATTAGCTAATTTTAGATATTTGGAAGCTTTCAACCTCAAGAAATTAAAAATTAGGAAACTTTGGAATTTGGGAATTTGAGAGTACTGACATTTGAAGATCTGGATATTGGGAACATAAGAATTTGAAATTTTGAAGCTTGGGAATTTTAGAGTTTGGAAATTTGAAATTGGAAAAATATAAAAGTATCGAAGTAGGAAGTAGAGAAATTTGGAATTTTAGAATTTGGAAATATAGAAATTTGGAATTTCGAATTAACGATTTGAAAACTTTTGGTATTTAGGGAATTTTAGGAATGTGAACAGATAGAAATTTGAAAAGTTAAGGGTTTAGAAAAATTTGAGAAACAGAAAATTTAGAAATCAGGTAATTCAGAAATTTTCAAATTTTCAAATTTACATATCGAATCTTTCAAAAATAGAAACAAGTTGTTGAAGATTTCTTTCCCTAGACTTGTTTTCATGTAAAAAAACTTAAATTACATCCATTTATAGTTAAGAGATTAATATATAAATGTAAGAACCATTTTGATATACCATACGATTTTTTATTGCCCTTGTATATTAATTAGTTTCAACTAATTGATGCTACTGGAATAGTTATTACTAAATTCGATAACTGAGGTATCAAGTATTGTTTTGTTATTTCCATTTTGAATGATCTCATATATTTTCCATGATAACTATACCTCGAAACATACTAGCCATTTTAAATTTAAAATACCATAAGTTTCAAGCCATGTTTACATACTCACATTATGATAAAAAGAAACATTATTTTGTTAAAATTGAAATGTTGCTTAATAATATACTTCAATATAAGAAGCTAATGTAACTGTATACACTCTAGATATTCTTCATTGTTTATTGTAATACTAATAACAGTAATTGTGAATTTCCCAGATACATTCAAAGCTCCTCGTGCTATTACATAAAAATTCTCTGTAGAATTGCAATAACGCATTCTTTATGTAAACATTGCAAAATTCAAGTGGTAGTATTATTATCGTATTCAATGTGTATAATTTTTATTTAATTATACATTTTATTTAATGTTACTATGAATCAGCTAAAAATGAGACGAACTTTTAATATTGATCAACTTTATATGCATGTAGATTCCAAATCAATATGATTTTTATTGTTAAACTCTAGAAACTGCAATTTAATATTTCAAGTTTATTATTTCATAAATTCCCATTGTGTAAGCCGCAATTGCAAATAGAAGAGCCAGTATGCAACCTAACTGACACATAAGCCGATGGACAAACCTTCTACCTTGAATTCCAACATACAAATATGTCCCACTGTACGTCGAAAAATCGTGTTCTCTAATATACTGAATAAGACGAAATTGCATGATAGTGCTTGGAAAGAGCTCGCTGTTCACAGGCAATATTGCGAATGTCATTGACGAAGAAGTTTCCAAACACATCATTAAACTAACTGTAAGAACCCGAAATGTACAGATTCTGAAGATTTCGAACAATTGAGAATCATTTCAACTTGATTAAGATTTTATTTACATAAACGAGTTTGGTTGATTCCACTAATTGATCAATAGTTGTCTAACATTATCAGGACTTAAAAGAAAAAGAATATAATTTAGTATGCACTCGAACATGCATTGCTTCGAAAACCTAAGTAGATTTTAGTGAACCATATATTGAAAAAGATAGAAGAATAGGGCAATACTGATAAAACATTCGACTGTAGCTGGTTGAACGTGTATATATGTATTTTGACAAAGTATATATACACGCTGCTATACATACGAAAAATGTGCTTGTGAAAAATATTTGAAGCATTTTGAAAGTATGCTGCTCCTTTCGTTCATGCGAAATCTCAAATTCACGTAGTGTCTTTTCGTGCAATTGTCAATCGTGAAAATGGAATTCGCTTACTCCTATGGGTATGATGATCTGGTTTATATCCGGAAACGTCAAATATGTGATGTTAAAGGAACCCATTTGTTTCGTATCGTACTTGGTCGCGTAAAACTGAAACCGCATAAAAAAGTACCGCATGAACGTAGACATTTTTTGCGACGTAAATGGAGACACGTGTATAAACCTGTATGTGTGGTGCACGTGTAAAAAGTGTAACACATAAAGCGAGAGACCAACGTGCCTGTCCTGTTGTTGAAAATACTCATAAAAGGATCATCTCTATCTCGTTTAAGTTCAAATAAATACTGCTACTTACTAATAGCGTTTTTCTTTTCTCAAGATACTCGATATAGTGCTCGAAGCTAACTAACAGTCAGATTTTAACCTTCTTGCAATGTACGTAAGTACTTGGATCCCATTTCTAGTACCCACCCATAGGTATCCCATAGTTTGCAACAGTTAGTTGTTTCTTGTTGGACGATGTTGGCAACATGGTTTAGCGTCCATAGATGGCAGTTCGGCCCCTCCAGTCAGTTCTGCCAACGCAAAAATCTCACATTGATTGATCGGCTGGCAACAGCGGAGGCAAGAAGGTTCTGTCGCATGAAACGACGGTAAAGAGAAAGGGAAAGATAACGGGTGAGAGAAAGAGGTACGAGAACCAACAAGAAATGAAGATAAAGAAAGCATCACGGGAGGTTGGCGTTGTTTCTGACGTACGAAGAGTGAAAAACCGATGGAACTGGAGAGCCAAAAGATAGCGCCTTGCGACTTTTTAATATGTTCATAATACGAGCATGTTTTTGAGGAGTTCTCTGTTGCTCGGACCACCTTCGGATCATCGACTTCTTCTACCCTCTTTTCTCCACGTTTCTCCTTTCCTTCCCTAACGCTCACGCACAGACGTTTCGATGCTTCTTCAGGACGGAAGCTGGAGTCTTTTTGTCGGGACCCAGCCCGAACCAGTGACATAAAATATGTCTCTGTTGCGTTCGGGCCTCGAAAGTTCCTGAGATTTCTAGTGGCCCTGAGAGACTGGGTGTCTGTGCGGAATGTTGATGGCCCGTCATCGTCACTTCGGATAGGACTATCAAATGGCCGAAACTTTGAACATCATATGTTTACAAATTGATTCACTTTGAACACGACATTCTCGCAAATACGATAAAAGGCCCAATGGTCAAACGATTAAGGAATCGGTTAAGATAATTGTAATTTTTTGTATTTAGACAGTATCAAAATTATAACTAAATATGTTTATTCGAAAGGATATACAGGGTGTTCAGCGATTTACTAGCCAGCGTTTTTCTCGTAAATGACTGGCACTAGAAAAAAATGAAAGAGGAAGAAGTGATAGTGTTTTTTATAATCAACATAATGAAGTATGTATTTTTTTCGTGTTTATACTATTTTTTAAGATATGAAGATAACCTTTAGTTTTTTTAATGGAATGGTATATATTTTTTTATATCATATGAAAGAGCGTATCGAAACGAATTCAACGATGTATTATATCATGACCTTGAAATCCATTTTGAGTCAAAAGCAAACGAAATATTTCAAATATTTCGTCTTACTGTACTTACCGGTATTTCTTATTGATATGTTTACATTTCGCGTTTAATGTCGTTTCCATTACCATAACACTATTATCATGACCTAATCATAACATAAAACCACCAAAAGTGCTTTCTAGCTAATGGAAACCACATTGAACACGAAATGTAAAGATATCAGTAAGAAATACCGGCAAGTATAGTAATACGAAATATTTGAAATATTTCGTTTGCTTTTGACTCAAAATGGATTTCAAGGTCATGATATAATACATCGTTGAATTCGTTTCGATACGCTCTTTCATATGATATAAAAAAATATATACCATTCCATTAAAAAAACTAAAGGTTACCTTCATATCTTAAAAAATAGTATAAACACGAAAAAAATACATACTTCATTATGTTGATTATAAAAAACACTATCACTTCTTCCTCTTTCATTTTTTTCTAGTACCAGTCATTTACGAGAAAAATGCTGGCTAGTAAATCGCTGAACACCCTGTATATCTACTTTAAGATAAAATACTAAGAATTTTGTGTAAGGAAAAATTATAAATTAGTTAAAATCTGAAAGTGCTCAAAGACTCAGTAACTAAAAACTATTGACATGTCCTAGTCATTAATTATTACTGCTATTAAGTATGTATTAATTTAATTATTTCTATCATATAAAAAAACAAAATCAAGATTGTATTATTTTGTGGAATGAAAATATTTTATTTATAATAAATTGATTTAATCAACTTAATCAATGAATTAATTTTGGTACATGAAACTTTTCATTCGCAACTTGAAACATGTATCAGTTTTAAAGACTTTTACTGCTACACAACATCCTTTTGCATCAATCTTTGTCGATGACGTTTAATGACTTATCAGTATCATGTTATCGCGTGAAAACGTAAAAAAAACACAATTCTTAATTTCAGTATTTAAGCATAATTAATAAGAAATAAAATTAACTTGAATTCACTACTATTTAATAAATTTACAACAAGATTACCGTCTAAAAAATGGTACAACGTTAATTAAATTATAACATAAATTGAATTATAAATTATAATTTAATTCAAACTAATTTTATAATTTTGGTTGATATTTAAACATAAATTATTTACATAATTTTATATATACTCTTATGTAGTGTATAACTTGATTTTATGCTTATAGTCAATTTCGCATACAATTTTAGTCGTCCTATACGAAAATTTTGCCGAATGAAACTTACTATGTTTCTTCTAAATTAATTATAATTTGTAAATATTAATTTATTTCAGGCGTGGGATAAAAATGTGAAGTCTATAACACATCTGAACATTTTAACACAGTATTTAAAAAAATTATACAACTTTAGAATCCTGAAATTATGCATTAATTTTATTTATTTATTCGATTAATTCATTTTTTTCTATTAATCAAAAGTACTACATGTTCATTGGTACTCTTTCATAAGCGTCTGTTCATTTTTATTTCAAGAATAATCAATTTGTATGCTAATAAACAGTAATTTATTTCACTTACCATTAGAGTAGAGTAGATGCAGGCTGTATTGAATTCCATTATTCGTTTTTTGGCCCTCGGATTCCTGGAAAGCAAGCAGATATTTCGCTATAAATATATATTTTCTTAAGCGTTGTGTAACTTGTAAATTACACAAATTGATAAATTACAATTGACAAAAACATGTAAATTAAAGGTTCTGGTATTGAACGTGTATTAATAGCGCATATGAATAATCATACCTGGATAATCATGTAGTATTTTATTGTGTAACCTACTTAAGATAGTCATATTTTAATTAAAACTATACGATTCTTAGTACATAGATGCTAAAATATTTATGTATATTTGCTGAAATGATTTACAAAAAAAGTATGACTTTACAAGTTTCGAGGTTGCACATATCAGTAACAAATTACAATATAATTTTGAAAATTTTTTCTACGCACACAGAAATATTAGACACTCGCATTTTCTAATAACATAACACTTCTTTTGAAGTACTGTCTACGAAACTCTAAAATTTTCGTTGAGTAAAAGGAGCATCTTAAAATATAGTCATTTTTGAGTTTCTTAGAATGACAAATTTTTAAAGCGTATTTAAAAATAAAACGTGTTATTAGTTTAAAATATGCGATAGTATTTATCTTAAATATGATAAAAAGTTGATAAAAATGAATATAATTTTAACACTTAATTTTGTTCTAATTCTTTAAAAATACTACTGATAAATCAATTGAAGTTTGAAACAGAGCATATCCGAATTACCATCAGATTGTTGCTACATAAGCGATGAAGATGTTTGCTTGTCCATACGCATGCATATACGGCACGTATCAAATGAGACAGCCACCTGGATGTTATGCAGACCATATTGACGAAAATGGGGCTGTGAATTCCAAACTGGAATATTCGATTCCATTGATTACCAAGAACATTAAATTGAGGTACACCCTAATAATAACATTTAAATTAAAGCAAACTCTCTTGGCGTTCAAATAATTTTGACTATTCTATAGCCAATAACATTAAAATCAAATCGAAAATACTTGTAACACTACATTTAGATTGAAAGTTGAAGAACGTGCTATTTATCGCTGTTTACATCTAACGACGATTTTGTAGTACTTGGAATTTTTGAATTCCGAATTTCAATTGATTTACCAATTGAGTTTCTGAAGAATTATTACGTACGAGGATCAAAATCTGAAGAAGATAAAGATGAAGTATAATGCAAAGAAAAATTCAAACACTATCACTTTTTTATATTTGTACTCATTTTTAGAAACTTTTTCACGTTTCGAATAAATATTCAGTAGATAATTTTTGAAACAATACAGAGAACTACTAGAAATTAACTATATATATCCCTAACGAAAATTTCGTACTAATACTTGTATACTGTAATGGATTCCGATTGTTCATCTACGTTACATAAATAAACAAATAAATTATATATGTAGGGTTAAGTCAGGTAAAAATTTTTCGTTCAGTATAAAATCCAACAATGACTATCTTTTAACTTTCAGCTTTCGAGCTAAAAATTTTGTTACCTTTTGAAGTTTTAACTTTTAAACGTCTCAAGGTTGATAACTTCTCTAATACATATGTACCTAAGTACTCGTAGGATGCCATCATTCGGTATATGTACTTCAACCACGCTATTTTCACGATTATGCACTTAGTATCAACAAAACCATTCATCAGGCCTGTATAAACGATGTTGATCGTTGTTAAATCTCGTTAATCATGCCGAATTTCGTTTAAATCGTCCTAAACGAACTGTACACGAAGGAACGGAGATTCATTGCCGCGTTCTTCGCGCCCCGTTCTATTTTAATTAAGTGCACTGTGACGCAACTCTTGGTCTGCTCCACCTCACGCTAATTATTAATTTCTTGATGTGCCGGTAAGAGTCGCGCCATTACGTATGGCGTGCGATGCGTAATTATCATGCTGCCCCGTTGACGAGTCATGGCGTGCATCGTGCCATATGCCGCAGCCGCGGTAATGCATTTTCAACTACCCTTGGAACACCCACGATTCAACAACCCTCCTAACGTTGCCACGATTTTTAGCTGTGCATACAATCTTTTGAATCGGAAACAACCGCCAAGAGACGAATCGATTTTACGGGATATTAACGTAATTACCTAGACTAATCACTTGGTTACGCGTCAGTCGGTCAACGAGCGCTCGAA
The DNA here is from genome assembly GCF_050947335.1 of Megachile rotundata. NCBI lineage: Eukaryota > Metazoa > Arthropoda > Insecta > Hymenoptera > Megachilidae > Megachile > Megachile rotundata. The sequence continues at coordinate 3,435,062 of NC_134991.1, read as the reverse complement.
ATTTTTCTATGAAATATGTATGACATATTAATTATAGAAAACATCTAGAAATTCATTACTGAAACCTTTCAGCTAACTATGAAGGAGAATAGTTTCATTTGCTTTGGTTGACAAGACGCGAAGATTATTTTGTCTATTAAGAAGCTATTTTCATAACTGAACAATGAAAGATCAGTTTATACTTTACTGGTAGTTCAGTTTTAAACAATTCTATCGACAAGATTTGATTTTTTATTCTACAATCTTATTTTGCTTATGCAATAGTTGCTATACTGTTTATGCACATTCTCAGAATTATTTTTATTGGTATAATAAATTAATTATCTCTATTAAAGCTAGTATGGCAAATTTACTAATAAATAACCGACTTAATCAATTTATATATATTTCAGATTGACACCTCAATATTTACAACAAAATTTATCTAGAAACAGTTAATAATTTTTATATTCATAGTTTACATTTCTTTCCGTAACATCATTGAATGATTTATGCTCAATAATTAGTCTATTTACTCAATTACTTAATTTATCTCTGTAGTTTAACTCTAGATGGAGAAGAATGAGATGTCAAAATAATAAAATAACTCAACTACTAACCTTCCAATAGTACGTCGATATATTAGCGCTAATATATCGTATTATGTACTCTGTACATGTAAACTACACTTTGCGGACAAGTTCACTAGCAAAAATTTTTCTCCATATCTCTGTTTCGCAGCATCAGAGAACCCTGATTACGGTACAGTCGATGATCGCGTCGTTAGTTCGTCGTCAGATTGACATCATTCTTCCCTTTTTCCTTCGACCGTGTGCACGCATTAAGCTCTTTCCTGTCATCGGCTTTCGTCACAGCCATTAATCTCTAAATTCGCAGTCGTACGATATATACGTGGGTCACTTGATCTGCTACGACTACTTTTTAATTAAACACATAAAAAGCGGAGAGAACGGAGAACGGACGCGGGGACCCTGTATTTACGTAGGACACAGTTTCCTAGAACTGGTACGCCTGCCATCGTGCAGAGACACGCTCTATTTACTGGCTTTCATGTTACAATTCGTGGCCAATGATAATAATCGGGCGATCGATCCATTGACCGTGCATCGCTACTTAGCATGTTCCCTGACAAGTCGTTTTTGAGTATTATTTTCAAGCCGCTCATTAAAAACGTAATACGCTATAAACTTTAATATACACGCGACACATCTAATTTTTGCTCTCTGGTATTTGAGAATTTATTTATCAATAATGTAACTGTCGAAGTTTTAAAACGCGTAGTGTAAAAAATAATTAACTTTATTTTATAATAAAAAATATACAGGAATTGCGGACAAGTTATAACAGCATGAGATAGAATGTAAGAAAGATGTAATGTAATATCAATTCAAAACTTAATGATTAATCATGAATAGTGCTCACGAGTCAGATATATAATAATTTATGATCAATTTTATGATCGTAATCAACGTATATGGATTACATGTTTTAATTATGCCAACATGCATACAGTCAGTTTAGCATTAATCATACTGTGTCTCAAAGCAATTGGAAATTATGCACGCAAATTATAATGTCAGTGACATATAAGTACGTGTTATTTTTCAATCCTTAATAATGATTTACTTAAAGATATACAGTCTAGGCCAAATCTACGACTCTTACAACAAATATGACAACCACCACAAATATGGTAGTTGATTTATACACATTTTTAGAGTTTTATAAATTTGCAAATGGGTTAAAAATTTGAGAACGTAAAAATTTAGAGACACGAGTCTATTGCTAAACTCTAGGGGTTTGATAGTCATAACTTAGATATTTAGAAATTTGAGAACGTAAAGATTTGAAACTCTAAAATTACGGGAATGTAGTGAGTCGGAGATCTACAAGGGCATGTAGAAATTTGTAAACTTAGGAAATTGAAGAACTTTGGGATTTAATAGTTTAGGGACTTAGAAATTTCAAAGTCTTAGAATTTGGGGTTCTAGGATTACAGAAATTTAGTAATTTAAAGATAAAAAAATTTGAGTATCTAGAAATTTAGAAATTTAGGACTTTCAGAAACTAGGGACTTTTGATTGAGGAATGTTTAGATCACATAGTCTTTATCCTAAAAATTTTTAAATCTGAAGATTTGGAGAGCTACAAATTTCACAACATAGATATTTGGAAATCTAGGATGATGCAAAATTTAGAAATTTGGATATTTAGAAATCGAAAAATTGGGGGATTTATATATTTGGGAATTTGAAGACTATCAAATTTTCAAATATGTCAGTAAAAGCTTTCAGGTTCGCATACGAGTCGCTATCCAAAGAAAGCCTACGTTGTACTCGCGTCCAGCTAACAATTACACGATCGAAGTGTTTCATTTTGCAATAATAATAGTGGAGAATAGCCATCGTTATTCCTTTTTCCCCTACACGTGACAGAGAATATATTAAATAATTGACTTTCGTAAAAATATGTTAATGTTTCTCTATCTCGATGTAAATCCAACGAGGGCGAGAATAGGCATAGGTGCGTTCAGGCCACAAACGGCTACTCGACACCGGGGCTGATCTATGTCCGCGGTGCATGACCCTAATTAATAGGGAGACTATGCAATGCAACTGTCCTGTTCGTGTGAATTATACATAGACTTGCTCTTACAAGGGACGGATAGGAATGGAGATATCTAGATAAGCAAATCGAAGCTAAGGAATAGGAAATACACTTGTTAATTGGTTTATAAATAAACTGTTTTAATAATCTGAGTTTGTGAATGAATTCAGTTATCTTTGCAATATCTGAATTTTGATATTTGATATTGAACTTTACATGCTTTTAAATTTGAAGTTGAAGATATAAAGTAAAGTTAGTACAATATAACTAAAATATTCAAATGGACATAGTAAAATAGTTACTGATTACTATACTGTAACACTAACAATAAGTATTTTATTAAATGATTTAAAATAAAACATTGAAGTGTTTTGCTAGGGTAAATAATTGTAAGTAAAACAGTGATATTGCGTCTTCTCTTATTTAAAGAACGGAAGCATTTTATTCTAAAACATTTCGTCGTTCATTTAGGTGAAAATATATTTTCGAAAATATATGAAATTGTAATGCACTTAGTATAATTTAATTGTAAACATTTTATAAGAAAACGTGTTATTATTGATAAAACATAACGATACAGAAACACGTTAGTTTTATGAAATACGTAACTATAAACGTATACGTGTTTTATGCACGTATAAAGTATATTATACCACGAGAAATGTTAATGAAATAAGTACATTGAAATTTGTTACAATTACTATTATTTAAACACGATACTTCACATATTTTATTGTTTTAAACGCCTTTAAATTATTAAAAATTGAATGAAGCTATTTAAATATTTCAGATATTAAAAAATGAATCGTTTTAATTTGCAGTTAATGGAGAAACACATTCCTTTTGATAAGTGAGTTTTAAATAATCAATTTATGTATGAATGTGTCATAAAACAGCTTGAAATAAAACCACTTTTTAATGTAAATGTTTATTATTTAAACAAGTACGCGATAAACGGAATATCGAAAGTAAGTGAATTATTTTTAAATATCAATAGCTTAATACGCAAATGATGCATGTTCACGTTTTAGTATTTTCAAAAGAAAATTTACAAATTCCATGGTACTTTATACTAAACGAATACTTTTTGAACGTTAATTTAATAAGCTATAAAAGTTAGAATCCGCAAAGATATAAACATTTGTACAATCAGAATAATAGATTGAGGGGCTTACAATAAGTCAAAATATAATTTTTAGGAAATTTATAAAATAAAGCATTAAACGTAGTTTTTGCTAAAACACGATTACAAGCTATATGTTGCACATAAAAATTCAAATTTTATCAAAAGTGGACATGCAATGCTAAACTATCGAAATAGTCATATGACAAATTCTTTTTAAATTAAATATTTGTCTTACGTCTTATCTTGTTTGTGTCTCTGCCAATTTCGATGCAATATCTAATGCATTTTCAGCTTTACTTTATCCTCATGTTGTTACCATATTCTTTAGCAACGATAAATAAAATAATATTATCATTATCATCCATAACTGTGCCGTTAAATGCAAGAATATTTAATGGCCATTAAATATTTAATATTTATAGCTTCATTATTGTAATCGATATTATGTAATAAATTCATCGATACAATTAATTTTAATATTTATACATTAAAGTAATTAAATCCATAATTACATGCATGAAGCTTGGAAATGCTTTACTTAATCTGTTCATGTAAAACCTATAACTTTAAGGGAAGTTATTTTCGGTTTGATACTATCTTCTTAAATTTCGCTCATATAACAGATATTTCGCCAATTACAACACATTCAATCTAACCTTTCTAAATTTAAGCACATATAATATAACTCATTTTTGTAATAAAATGTGCATGACAATATACTTATCAAGAAGTGATATTGGTGTACAGCAATAACATCGGTTCAAAATTTAAGATTACTAATTTGCTTATTAAGCGAGCAATTCGATGTACTTCTTTCATTATACAGACAATCACATCTGAAAAAGTTATAATAAATATAATATCAAAACAAAACAAAATAAAATAAATAATAAGAAATATGACATCAAAATGTAAACACTATCGTATAGATTAAATAGACATTTAATTTCCTATTCAAATTACTAAGCTCTTCATTTATCAAAGTGCTGAACTCTATAAAACAAAAATACTACTTTACTTTTCCTTTCTTTGCATTTTGCTTGTAATCAATTATTATGATGCTAAAGTTACAGAAAAATTCAAAAACTAAAGTTAGATATCATTTAAGTACTGTATTTACCGAAGTACAAAAGCAGTCCATACTCTAAAAGAATTGTTTTGAACAAAAGAAAATATTAGTATATTTCTAATCTACTTTATTGATAAGCACTGTATTTTTATTGTACCGTAACTGGCATGTGCTAAGTACTAAAACAAAAAATAAACATAAACCGTGTAGTAATTCTTCGGCAGGAAGGGATTCACATCCATTCGCATGTCCGTTTGTCCATTCGAATGGTCTCTCCCTGTGTAGAGAGTTTTCTTACGCAAGAATGAACACTGAACCGTGTGTGGCAGTCAGCTTTTCCTTAAATAGCTATACTAATTGACCAATAGAAAGTGGAGTTCTAACGATGACCGCGCTGACAATCGTGTCCCGTTCCAGACCGTTCGCACGGGGTCGCAATAGGTCTTCGAGCACGAGTCAAATATTGTTTCCATTAATGACTTGCTACCTGGCTACTTTAATTCTTATTATAAACGAAATTTTCGAAATAACCTAACGCAAAGAGGGTGACTCTATATGAAAAACTAAGTCAGAAATAAGTATCAAATAAAAGTTTTTCTTACAGTTTTCTTTTCGATTGATTTGAATTTAAATATCTTTTAAGTAAAATAAATACCCTATGGTTGGAACGAATTCCAATAGTTGACAATTGCATAGTAAAATTGTTAATAATAATATTTATGTTTATTCTGAACGTTTACATTAGTGAAAATGTAATAACAAAATGGATTATCTGTACATAGATATAATAATGTTTCTATAATTCAGAGCTTATATCACACAAAAATATTATTGTGCAATACTCCATGATTCAACATTTTAAAATTCGTTTTATGATTCAAATAAGGAAGTACTTTTACTTAAGTTGTAAATATTTAATATTCCATCGCGTGTTGAATAACAAAGTGGTCTTAAACTTATTAAATAATAGAAAATTTAAATTACTATCTTTTTTGTGAAATAGATAACATAACTTCAGATGATGTTGCTCTTCCAGGTTAATACTCTTCTTCAATTGTTTTTGCAAGAAAATTCGTTTTGTATACAGGGTGTCCCGCAATTAGTGTAGGACCCGAAAAGGGGTGGTAGGTGGGGCGATTCTGAACAACTTTTTCCTTTGCCAAAATATTGGTTGAGGCTCCATTTTCGAGTTATTAGCAAAAAACAGTGACCAATGAGAGCGCGCATAGACCGGGTGCGCGAAAGCGTGAGCAAAAGCTTCGAATATGACGGCCGATCGTCGTCGTGAACAAATGTATCGATACTGTCGGTATAACGTCGGTATAACGTCGGAATAACGTCGGTATAATAGAAAGCTGTTAGATGAAAGTTACATTAAATAATGAATAAAAAAATCTGGATTATTGTTGAATTATCATTTATTCATGAATAAGAAATAACAAAATTAGTCTCTACTCACGTAATCAAAGTAAATCGAATTTATTCGATACGTTTATTCGTTATGGCAAAGAAATAACGGATAAAATATGGAAAATTATTTTCGTTCGATATTGTGATGATGAAAAAGAACAAATTCTCATTTTTAAAAAATTAAATAACTTTTCTATTCAACAAATAAAAATTTGAATTGAATAATTAATAAATTTAAATGTAACTCACCCATTGAACCGCAAATAATCACGATAAAAATGCGTCTCTGTCACTGGGCCAATCCACCGATCCCTACTGTTCTCATAAATAATAGAAACTCTGAAAAATCTCTCAAGAAACTTCACTGTCACCTATCACTATCACCCTTCATTATTAGTTTTCATTATCACTTTTTTCTGTCATTTTTCACTAATTTTCACTAATTTTCACTGTGAGTTCAACACATAAATACGATGAATGAAAACACATAAACAAATATTCATAAATAATTTAAACTATATTATCTTGAAGGCAAGAAAACAGAATTTTTTATTAAAAACAACGATACATTTTATTTCAACACGTATCTTTCGACAATAAACGATGACTGTCGATCGACGCCGCAGTCGTTCAACAGATCATCGTTGCATGGCAACCGTTCGCGACGTATGCCTCGCGATCGAGAACGAAACCGCGATCCGTGGCCAGTCTAACAATGTCTTCTAATAAAATACAATATAATATCGATTCCTCAATTCGGATACCTTATAATGAGAATATAGCGTATCGTTAAACATACATATCTATGAATAATCGTTCACGCGTTTTCATTCGGTCCGTTTACCGGTCGTGCTTAGGTTGTGCAATTATTAGAAAGAGACAGTGAAATAAATTGAGAGTTCATTGACCCTGCCAGGATATCAGCTGTTGATGCTCTGATCGGTGGATCTACCCGGTGACATAAATATTTTTTATCGAAGCTAGTTTTTTCATGAATCAATGGGTAAGTTTTATTTAAGTTGTTTCCATATTTTTAAAATTATACGTACGCAGCAATTGATTTATTTCACTTCAATGAGGTACTGCATTAGATATTTTATTCCAATTTTATCCCATTTCGTAGGGAAGGTACTCATTCGTCTTGAAACGTGAATTTATTCATTTGCTTCATTGGAATAATCGACAGAATGAATTTTCGTGAATTTATTCTTTTTCCTTTTTGAAGGCTTAAAATAAATACAAGATACTTGGTCTGGGTAAACAACAACTAATTGGTTTATCTCCCATTCACGAATTACGAAGAACTTAATATTATTCTTAACTTCTTAATTCATTATTCAATTTAACTTTCACCTAATAGCTTCCTGTTATACCGACGATATACCGACGTTATACCGACGTTATACCGACGGTATCGATACGTTTGTTCACGACGACGATCGGCCGTCATATTCGAAGCTGTCGCTCACGCTTTCGCGCGCCCGGTCTATGCACGCTCTCATTGGTCACTGTTTTTTGCTAATAACTCGAAAATGGAGCCTCAACCAATATTTTGGCAAAGGAAAAAGTTGTTCAGAATCGCCCCACCTACCACCCCTTTTCGGGTCCTACACTAATTGCGGGACACCCTGTATTAGTGTTTTTCTCAAGTCATAATCTATGGCACAATTTCAATTCCATTCTTAAAACACACGAATAGTACAATTAATTATACAATAATGTAATAAGCTGTTAATATAACACCAACATAGTACTAAAAATTTTTTTTTATCGAAAAAAAAACTGGTATTGAATTAAAATAGTCAATCTTTTATAAATCCACCCCAAAATTAACTCAGCACTAACTAAAACTTACAATGAAACATGTCGAAACGAGACACACCGATTTTAATGAAACTTGAGTGAAAGATAGTTCTCAAGAAAATATTTGACACATATTTTTTTATCGGCCATTGTTCGCATTGAAGGGGTGAAAATAGCCCTCAAAGTTAACAGCTAAAATCGTACTTTTGGGAATATTTGCGGAATTAAAGAAGATAATTGGAAACTTTTTTTTATGTTATTGATCTTTAAATAGAGAATTTTTGTGAGCACAAAAATTTTAAGAAACTTTATTTGTATAAATAATATTTTGAAAATTTATAATTTTTGTTCAAATTTTTGTACTAAATGTTGAACTATTTTTTTGCAACTTTGTGCACGTAAACTATAGACTAAAATAGAGAATACATGTTTTTGGAATTTGTTGTTTGTAACAATGTTTATTAGATATATAATTTAAAATCATCTCGTGTGAAAAGGGGCAATCAACATTTTTATTAAAAATATCATTATTTTTATAATCTATTACAATTATTTCTTACTAATTATTGTAAGCGTTGCAGGTATGAGCGTGATGCGGTTGTAATCACCGCCGCAAGGAACGTTTATGTCCAAAACTGATTTCATACTTTTACAACCATAGTCTTCAGTCCAAATAAAATATTTAGAACTTTTGGGAACTTTGAGGTTTTTAAGAAATTAAGAAAAAAAAATTATATTAAATTATGTTTTAACAATATCGGCCATAAAAGTCTACGTTGCATGCGGTGGTGATTAGAACCGCGTCACGCTCATACCTGCGACGCTTACAACAATTATTGAGAAATCAATTAACGGCATATGAAGAGCTATATGTATAATGTCCAGAATATTGTAAAAGATTGTAAAAATAATGATATTTTTATAGATATTTTTATCTGAATTCTTGATCAAAATTATTTCCGCTTGCCTTAATACTTTTGAATCCTACATTTTTTCTTGTGAAATATTTTTATGTAACTTTGTATTTTATGCAGAATTTACAAATTGCTAATTATAATTCAGAAAAATCAAAACTAAAAAGTTCCATAAATACACGATTTCATGCTAATACATAAACATACGTAAAATAAATTTCTTCTGCAGTACATTACAGTTTATTTATTTATAAAATTCGATTTTTTACACTTTACAATAGATAAATTTATTAGGTATCACTATGTTTCAAAGAAATAAAAGAGGCCACTGAGTGATTAATAGCACTCTATATTGACGTAATTTAGACAATTAAAACTTTCAATAATATAAAAACCGACCATAAAAATTTACTTGCGAATAAATATAAGAAATATTTAATTGTCGAATTATATTATATTTAGTCCAGTATGCATTTGCCTTGAAGGCGATCGTCACGCCACAAACCATCGTCGAGACAATCTTTTATAATCTATAGTAATAAACGATAAGTATGTTACTTTGAGGGGATGAAAAAGTTGGATTCTATCAGGAAGAGATATCCTACAATTATAAAATGTTCGATATGAAGTTATGAATCAATCTCAAAGGAAAGTTGCATACTCGAAGAAATGTACGTTTTAAATTGATTGCTCTTAATTATTGCATTCTGAGAAAAATGTTGTGATCAAGAAATCGGAGCACGTATAATAACTTCATTTGCGGAAATTCCTGTTTTTATTTCTTTCAATGAAAATACATTAGGTTGTATCTGAATTACGACGTGATCGAACGCAGTCAAGTTAAACATAATTCAACTTCCATCAATCGGTCATTATTATTATTTATTAATCGTTTATTGGCCGAAGAACACTTCTAACTTAATGTATATAAAATAGTGCCTTGTTACAACTAAATACAACTACAAATTCAATTTACTCAAATAACTTATTCGTCGGGAACCTACATTTCCTAGGGTTTTTATTATTATTGTAACAATTATTAACTATTTTTTATGTGTGCTATTTATATTATATTCTATCTTTAATTTAGAGATCTGTATATAGATCCTTATGCTTCCTACCATTTCCAAAACTAATTTCTGAACAAAGGATCTAGATGGTTGGGCAGTCGGATAATTTTCAGCGAATTAAGAAATAATAACAATAAAATAGATTTCAACATTATTAAGAATATAATAATCAATGTTATAGCAAATAGAAACATTAGATTATTACATATTAAATGATTAATGTTAAAACATAAAATGTTTGACATGCTCTTTTGTTTAATTAATTTGAATAAACCTTATTTATTATACGATGTTTTAGTTATATCTTCCTATTATTTTTTATATCGTTATATACGGATCAGTTTATTATATATGTATATAATTTTTTTTATTAAATTAAATATATATTTTGTATCGCTATTTTTATTATACACGCGTATGTTAGTTTTTAGCTACAAAGCGTTAACTGATATTAGGAAGGTTAAATATTATTTCTAAAGTTTTCATAGACGTACAACGATTTCAATAACAAATGCTCGGTAAGATAAGATCATCGATAGAAAGGGAAACCTATTATTTGTTTACCGGTTCGCGTGACCACATCGGATGCTCTTACGACGGCGTCCGTCCATTTCTCACACAGCCAATGGATTTTCGCTTGTCGGCCTAATTGCTGGAAAAGCTAGAGGTGTATCCTGCCGACTATCGATACGCATAGGCGAAGCCGTTTAATATTTGACGTCACCCCCGATGGAAACGGCAATTATCGAGATAAGCGTACGCTCGCATGATATTCCCCGATGTCATAAAGGTCCACCTCACCTTTTTCCATTTAACCTCTCGAGAAAACTGGGACTACCAGGAACATTGAAATTCCGAAGTTATCGACGTCTTTTTAATTTGATAACCATCAACGACATTTCAATTAATGTTCGAAAAATTGACAGTAACAATTTAACGTTACAATTCATTAATTATGAAACTGTATTACAACCGCTGTTCATCGAAATCAGATCATTTGGTATTTTCAATTTTTTTTTGAAAAATTCATAAACGTAAATGAATTTTAATAAAGAAGTTTATTAATTATTATTTTTCAAAGAGATTAATATATAAAATTTATATTTTCCTAAATATCTTAACTTTTTAAATTATCCTAGCGTGCAATACTCATAAGGAAAATGCATATTGGTTATTTAAGGAAGAAAACATTCTTTTTTATGTTATAATCAAATGTAAAATTCAGTCTTGAATGGCGCAGAATCTGCCATGCAAGATTTAAAATATTTTACTTATATCCGCACTTATTCAAATGATATTTGATATGTAAATATTATTATCGTCTTTTAATTTAATTCAATAAAAACTATTTCAAGTACTTGCTGTGAAGAAATGTTCATCGAGTGCATTCATAAAATGTTATAATTTAACTAGGAAAAAGATGATTCCTCCAATATAATTAATTGAAATTATAAAGTAAAGATTTGTATTGATGAAGTATGTTTTACGAATACATATTCGACGCATAAAATAAACAGAGAAAACTGTATGTATGCGTAATGAGTTAAAAAATAGCGAATTCATGCACTTTTCATACAGCAAACATTTTATTCCATAATTTCGATTTACTTTTTCAAGTGGAATCAAGCACTTCTAGCTGTACCATGATTGCTGAGACACGTTGTACGTTATATATTTATTGAATGTGTGCAAGATGTCAAAAACGTTACCTGATCTTTTTCGACGAAACCCATGAAGGAGGTCCTTTCTATCTCGATCGGTTGACCGTGTCGATCGTAAAGAGCGATCACGAAATGGAAGAAGTTACTTTTTCTCAAATTACTTGGTGGTTGTTTCTCGAAGTGTGCTCTGCCAACTCCAACTCTGAAATTCAAATAAAATACAAATTTTTTATTATAGATACTGTTTCAAATTTATAAATTACATAAAATACGTTATTTATACGGTGACTGCGATGGTAGAAAATGCCGTTCGTGGTGTGACATACTTTAGTCAGAATTATTAAAAATACAACCGCTTCTTTCTTTACTTTAAACTTTCGACTTCCTATTCTTCTTATTATTAAAATATTAATAGTGTCATAAGTTTACGTTACTATTTTTCTTAAATACTTTATTGTATTTAGATTTGTGACGGTGACGAATAATCTCCATAATCGATAAATTAATTAAAAACTTGAATGCCTTCCATTTCTTATTAAATAAATATTTGGAATAGTTACATAAAAATAACCTATTGTATTGTATTGTGTAAGTATAGATTTGAGTGTAGATAAAAGGTATTGTTAAGTCTCTTATAATGCTGTTTTGAAAAAAACATCAAATAAAAAAGCCTAATGAAGAAAACTAATAAATTGAAAGTTATACCAATTTTTCATTCGCATTTAAATTCGCCTAAAGAATACTGTTAAATTTTATATTGTTTCAAATACATATTTTCTACAAAACTTAATCACTTAATTTGACTACATCATTCATAGAAAAAGTTTCTCATGAAATAAGGTAATTATTTTTCTCATGAAGGTGATATCATAATTACAAATGGCAAAATCGTACCTGTATGTCTACAAAAAAAAATGTCATACAAGCTTCGTTCTCTAAACTGCAATTCTTTAAAATAAATTTTCTACGTTGCTTTCTATTTTATTTTTAGCAAAATATACAAAATCATACATAAATATTTAGCATATACTTCTGAAGTGCCTCATAAGTTTCATAATTTATAGTGCCCTTACTTTTACCGAAAGTATTATTTAAATCTTGTGGAATCCTCTAAATCGTAATTTTTTTCTAATAAGTTTCGTTTGCTGTATTATTCATGAAGAATATTACTCAATGAGTTCTGATGACCATACTTAGGTGGCATAATTATTTCTTTTTTATAAGAATGCGCTACATATGATAAATCAGCTGTTTTGGCGGTCAATGAGTTATACATATGGTAGTACTATTGAAGCAACATGCGGTTGAAAAGAAAATATTAATAAAGTTGCATTATTTTGCTACCATTGAATTAATACACGTATATTGGCTGTATTTCCTTGCTATATTATAAAAACAAATATACATTTTTTCATTTATACCACTGCACAACAATGTACACGTCACCCTAGAATCGAAAATATCTCGGTGTGAACAATGCGAACAATGCACATCAAGTTCTATAAAGGGGGCGGACACCAAATTCGGATGTCAAGGACGAGATTCGGTATTGTAGGGTCAAATAGATATGTCCTACACGGCCTTGAATGCAATAAGAATGCCGAAACTAGTAGAGAGGAAAGACAAACGAGATTGTCCGTGGGGGAGCACGCAGGTGGCCTCGACGCCTTAAAATCCCATTAAGGTCTCATGTGCTGAGATTAGGCCACCGGACTCCAATGCCATCTTTGAGTAATGGCACGGAAAGTCCCCCTTTTCTGGTGTGCTGCTTTTACACGGTTTATGTGTACAACTACCCTCGGATTGATCTTCTAAAACATGACTTTTCACTGAGCTTTTGCCACCATTCATAGTACTATGTCTCTGCAGATTATTCTTAAATACACACAAGCGACTGGCTTTAACGGCCATCATTGTATGAACTTCTCGGAAGCCGAAATAATCAACATCATTTTCTAAAAATTTGTCAATTTTATTACACAGGTATGCAGATAAATTTCTACGAATATGCAGATTTGTAAAATCTTCAAAAGTAGAAACATGTATTTTTTCATCTGTCGAGGTTCGACTTTAAGGATTAAAACCATCCTTTGAATTTCGACTAACAAGTGGTATTTCGAAAACCAATGAAAATACATGAAAACTTTTATGGTTTCTTATGTATGACAACAAGATCTAAACAAATTGGACAAAATACAATATAACAAAATTTCATTAGGTTATGAATCACCAAAATTTTATTACCTTAGTTTTAGACTTATTTCTGCTTTCACAATAACAAAAAGTGACAAGTATTTTATTTTAAATACACTGAATATATGTATGTATAGTTTCCCAAATAATTTCCCACAGTTTTTCAGATTGTTATTGTTTCTGCAAGTCACTGCACGATACTAAATCGAACTACATCGCATAATATTACCATCAATTAACGTTATATGTATAAGTGAAATAGTTTTTTAGAATATATAATTATTGACTTTTTTAAATTTATATCGTGTGGCACAAAATACTTAAAGCTCTAGGTGTTTTATAGGGTATGAATTAAATTGATTGCATTAGTACATAATGAATACTTTGAGTACAATAAGCAATATTGTCGTGACAACAATGGTATTCTTTGTAAAAAGTTTTGAACAAAGTTGCTTTCGACACCAAGCACAAGTTACATTACCACAGTGCATGCCATCATGGATCATTATCCAGCAAATAATACATACTTCTATTTTTTTTACTTCGATTCTCTTTTCCGCATAACCGTAGAAATATTTACTTAATAAATCGAACAACAAAGCTGCCAGAAACAGGACGTTGCGTAAAAAAAATGCCTTACAAAATTTTTCCCGATGACATTATTATACAACGTTTTGGTATCTGTAGCGTTCGTCAGCTAGATGCTGATTTTATGTCATATCACATAATAGTGCGTTACAATGTTATATGATAAATCGAAATGGTGCGGTACATTAAATATATCTGACGACATTATCTCCGGTAATAACAAAAATAATAATATAACAATTACAATGTCCATTTTTCCGAAAGTTTACGTACCAAATGATGCGATATATTTGAATGTACTTACAATCTTTTTAATAATTTCAATTTCAACTGTAAAGTGACATCAAACTTTCAATGTTTCCCTTCTCTTTGTTACAAGATCAAAATTTGCTATTCAAACATATTTTTGTATAATAAGTTTGTATTATTTGTTAATACAAAATATTTGTAGTTTATTAAAATTTATAATATTTGTTAATTTTTCGTTCGCAAGTGTGCATTAAATCATAAAAGAAAGACAACTAACCAAAAATGCTACTCCTATAGTTACAAATAATTTAAAATATGTAATAATAATACTTGTAGTGATAATATTGTATGGTAATGATGCTTCAAACAATTATGTCTAAACATTGTTTAACTTGTAATATTTTGACTTTAACTTTGTTTCAAAACGAACAAATGGCTTTGATCTCAAGGCACAGTCCATCAAATATTTCTATATGCAAGAAGTTTCAAACGTTTATCTTCCAGAAATTGTTATTTTGAACGATAGCATTTGATGTATTCTGACCTGGTTTCAAATAAAAAAACTTGAAAAACAAATTAGCTGACAATGTCCAAGTCCGTGAATTACGTGCAGGCAAACTTATCTCGTCTACCCTAACTTCTAATAATTTTAATTTTTGATTAATAGTACTGTTACATCATGGCTATTATTATTGTACTCATCTTGCACCTGTACAACTAACTTCAGTTCTCCGCACAGCGTTGTTTATGTTCAAACATCAAAGGATTCGACCAAGTCCGTTACTCGATGCAAAAGGTATGTTACCTTTGCAGTTATGAGTGCAGAGAGGATTAAAAAACAGTGTGGAGAAATCGCATTATCGGATGGGATGGTAAGGACCCGTCGTTACCACCGCGATTGGGAGGCTGCGGTAGCGGTGGTGGCGCTAAGCGATAAAACGATCGCGCGGGTGCGCAGTGGCACATCAGGGCGGACTCTCGGAGCGGAAAACTGAATCGACTGGACCGAAAATGAATAGCGGCAGTTTTGCAGCACATTTGCGAAATAAATGATGGTATCGGCGGTGCGTTTGTCACGGCAGGTGGTGGGATGTCGGTCTGCCGGTAGGCAGCAGAAGAGGAGGAGTAGGAGGTGGAGGAGGCTACAAGGGGTTCGTCAGCAGGGTATTCGAGAGCGTTAGGGTGATAGTGGTGGTGAATCCAGTGCAGAGAGGGTATACTGAGGGGGAAAGAGAACGGTGGGGTGGCCGAGAGGATAGGAGGGGAGTGATGTACTGCCCGTGTCGATAATTATCGGTGGCTGATTAACCGGCCGCCGGTTCGCGCCCCATAACTCTCAACGTCCGATTATTTTGCCCCGTTTGCCATGCACCAATTCCTATATAACGTGTTAGGCACGTCCTGCCACACCGTTACATTATCACCTGCGGTGCAATACTGTCGCACACATTTTTGGAAACTATTGCGAACTGCGGCGGACCGCAGCTATGCGGTTTCAAGATCATACTCGTTAGAATAACAATGACGGTTTATGAAATAATCATATCTTGCGTAGTTACTCCATAAGTGATGCATTTTCTCTCAGAATTAACAGGTCGGACAGTGATATTTTGTTTCGATTCTTGTTTTCCCTAATGAACGGTCGTTACTAAAAGATTTATTTGTCTAAAATGCGCGTTTTAGTGCTGGAACTACCAACCAGTTGAGTGACTGATTTTAGGTGTTGCATTCTGTGTTACAAAATTTTGTTGTGTTTTTGTCGGAGGGTCTGTCATATTTTATTGAGATACAAAATGGTTTTATATATATCACTTAACATAAAATTAAAAGTGCAAGAGAAGAATACATTAACAAACGGTAAAACATAAAGTAATATACACATCAAATTTTTATCTCGATAAAAATTATTACAGATTTCAAAAAATTTCTAACAAATTTTGTAATTTAAAATAAGAAACTTGTAAATCGGTTATTTTGATCGGTTTGGTAGAATTAGCGTCGACCTATTTCGAGGAAACCAAATTGTAGAATTATCGAATAAAATAGATTTTATAGGTAATGATTTTAGCTTAGCAACAAATACTGGGCTATTAGAAAAAGAAGATTACGAAGACAAATTTAAATAATGAAATAAGTGCAAATAATAAATGTTAAGTTATTTACAAATAAATTAAATAAGTATGTAATCTGAAACAGTGCATAAACGCGAAATCTTTTTGTAGTAATTCAACAACCATTCGCATAAAAAATAAAACAAGGCAATGGTTATCAATATAATTTATCAATGTATAAAAGTTCATTAAAATTTAACCGGAATACTTAGCCAGTTTTCATTGTACTATAATATAACCATGATATAATAAATTACTATAAAGTAAAAGAGGCAGGAGAATAGAAAAGTGAAGGAATATACTCAAAGAAAGCCTCTTCACATAAATATTTTTGAACACTTATTACGAATGAAATATTATAAATACTTATTGTTCGTCAAAAATTATAAAATCAATAAATATAAAAAAATTATAAAACTATTATCCATAAAAGATCAAATGATTGTATTACAATCCAAAATTTACTGCTATAAAAATACGTATTCTCATATTTTGATTAAAAAATCTACCTAATCTATAAATGAATATAGAATAATATAAATAACCAAATTTAATTAGGTGAAGTACATGTTTGAATCTGTTACTAGAAACCTTCTTATTAATAATAATTATTATTTATTATCATAATTAATTATATAAATAATAATAACCTTGTAATTAATGCGATGTAAATAATAAATAAAAAGTAAACGAGAATTTATCAGGTTATACAATATCACAATCCTAAAAAATTATTAGGAATTTATAATAACTTTTATAATGGTACTACACTTTTAAAATTAAATTTCGGATAGCACAATTGATATAATCAGTTGCGTAAGTGTTCACATCAGAGATTCAATAAATGTCGTATTTTATTGTTTTAATAGTCGAAGTATAAATATGATTGAATATTGTTGTATGTTTTAATTACTAAAGTTTGTGGAGAAGTTCAATTTCAACTTGACCGAAGTACAACAATGTGGACAGGTGAATAGATAATACAACCCCTAAATGTTGGACACGCTTAACAAGCGGCGAGAATATGAAATGACGCGAAAAATAGCCGCTTAATAGAGGAATATTGGCTTGAAGCGCTCTCTCACCGCGTGATTATAATTATACTGTGCTGTTAAATTGCCTCGACCCCCTAGATACACTGTCCATCCGCGTGTGTTATATATTTTCCAGTTTTCCTCTTTTAAGCTGCATCTTTTACCGAAACATCACAAACTGTTTGTGGTACTGTTGGGAGCCTTTCAACGAAACTTTTTTCTCCGCAAAGCTAACTTATGTTACTTATTTTTTTCTTTTATTATAGATATTTAGTTAAAAATATAAATATTTTATATTAAACGTCGATGATTATTAACAGAATAATAACATTCTTACAAATGTATTTGTAACATTTTAAATTTCCTAAACTATCAAACTATCAAAGTATTCAAATGACTGTCTTACAAGTTTCTTATTTTAAGTAACAAAATTTATTGAGGTAATTTATACATATAATATGGTTGGTTTACGGGAATAGTAATACACATGAAAATCATCAATTTTGAGGTACCCAGGAATTCCTCTAATCTGAAAGCGTTATTTTTTCATTATGCATATTGGTCGTTAGATAATATTAGCGCCACTGTTCCTATTTTACAAATAGCATGAAAAGCTGATTTATTTCTTAATTAGCTACCATTTTAATAAAAGAAAGCAAGACAAGTATGTAACTACTTTAGAAACTGAGCAATTTGGAAAATTTTGTAATTTTCGTTTAGAAAATTGTGTTTAGAAAGTTTAATAATTAAAAAGTAAAAATTTGAAAATTTAAAAATTATCAAGTTTGCATACGCATCATTTAGCATGACGTCTGAATATAGATGCAGTCAAAAACAAATCCAGCTTCCTTACGAAAATATCGCAATCAAGTGTGGTGATATCAATTGTAGATTTTGACAAATATTTGAGAATTTGACAGTTTTGGGATAAGGCCATCTAGGAATTTGAGGACGCATAATTTCTGGGTTACAAGGAGTTGAAGATTTAATAACTGAGAGGTGGTCTAGGGATTTGGAACCTAAGCAATTTGGGATTCGAGGATTTTTGTAGGGATTCTGGAATTCAAAACTTTGAAGATGATGAAATGTGAGAATTTAAATATTTAGAAATATCAGAATTTGAAAATTCAAAAATTCTTAAATTAGCAAGTTTTTAAATTAATAAAATTTCTATAAATTTTGCAAATTTAAAAATTTCAAAACTTGAAAACAAAGATTAAAATATGTGAAAATATGAAAATTGGTAATAATTTACGAACTTTCAGTCTCTACATGTGTCCTCCTTATTCGACGGAAGCCTACGCTGCATCCGCGTGTAAATGGGCTAACTAATCGCAGTTCTATTCATCGATGACCAGTTCTATCGTAGCAAAAGAGTTAGGTCAACGATTACAGCTAGCGCGAAGCAAACACAGAAGTGATAATTACAGGCTCGATTCCCGTATGCGGGATTCGGGGGTACAATTTGCCATGCGCTTGCTTTCGGATAGCAGATAACGTTGATCGGTAGCGGGTAACGTGCTGGCGCATTAGGGCTTCGAGGCGTTGTGATCTCTGCTGCGTTACTTTTCTTTCGCGACGACTGAAGCAATGCTGCGTTTCGATCCGATCCGATCTGATCGGCCGACAAAGATAACCAAATACGCGACCCGCGCACACCAAATAGGCAAATGAAGATGTAGGACGCGATAGGACTTTTCGCGCGATACCAGTTTTTCGTTGCACCCATCCCTGGGCTCAGATGTTACAAATAGTTCTACCGAGAAAATGTCAATTTAAGGAAAATGGTAGTAGGAAAACAAGCTCGAAATGAATTAACTAATGAGCGGTCTATACATTTGATGGAATCACAGAACCAGTACCAGTTAATAAGATATCATGCTTATGATAATTTGAAAGGTGATTAAATGGCGGATATTTGTATATTTATGACAAAAATTTAATTTGAATACTTTTTAAGGATTCATAAAACAGTTGGTTTACAACATAGGAAATGACAAAATCTGCAGACTATATGTTAATTTTACAATAAAAAATATTATAAATTAAGATATGTAATTATTAATATCATTAAAATATATTTATCTTCATTACTTATAATATGTGTTATTATTTATGTAAAGAATGTCTAGTAACAAATTTTAGTGACGTTAAAGATCAGATGCATTTATACAATTAAATTAGTGAAACTTGAATGATTGAAATTAATAAATTTTAAATTGATAAAGTTAATGAAATTTGAATCAATAAAATTAAGGGAATGTTAAATTAATGAAAATGACGTTGCATTTGTTATTTTTTTGTGATGTAAATAAAAGTTCTTACATACACTTACAAACTGTTCGAATTAAATTTATTCCAAAAAATGAAATTTTATGTAAAAAAAATTGTATTCCATGTTTGACTTATTTTTTCACGTAAATATCCCACATGTATATCTCATTTTCGGTTGTACGGTCGGACCGGGAACATCGTCCAAATTGTGTATTCTTTCACCTACTTGCACATGAGATAAAGACTAAAATATAAATACTAAAAAAATAAAGCTACTAAAATAGTGCGTTTGTAGTGTAACAAAGCTTGTTTTTAATTTTGTCATTCCTGTCGCGTTCAAAGTCGCAGTACTTTAATTTCGATACTATTTCTCCTTTCCTAATTGCTATTGATATCGTATCAATGCTTGTGACACCATGAATGAAATTATTTAAATATACTAATTACATATTTTTATTTTTAATTATTTAAAAATAGATGCTCCAGTTTCATAGTTCGTCAAATCTGAAACTTATTATTGTTTATAGTTCTATTAATTTAAAATAATAGACTAATAACATTATCCAACATTTCTCGATTATCTAATCTTGTAAATTTTTTAAATGATAATTCACAGAGATAGTTATATTATCAATTAAAAACAATCAATTTTTCAAATCGTTTCCATTCAGTGTAATAGTGGATTCTTATAGATAAAAGTTTTGTGTGTTATTATTTCATTGCTCGATTTTCAACAGATCAAATGTATACTCGAAGACTACAATGAAGTTGAATAAATTCCTAATTTGACAAAAAAAATACAATAGAAATTATGCAACAAATTAAGTTCGTCGGCGAAACGAATTTTTTTTTTTTGTTTATCGGTCGCTGAGTAAATATTGGCACGCAGGCAATTTGAAAATGCAGATCGTCGAATTAACCAGTCGAGGCTAGTCTATACTTTATAGGAGGGTCGCAACCTATGCTATTTGCGCACAATGCATTACGGGCGAAATATGCGGATAATACGAAGCCACGGATACGGTTACGAATTCGTGGATAAAGCAATCGCAGAGAATTACAATAAATCCGCAGTTAATGTATACCATCCGGCCGTTAGTTATTACGAGTTGGCCGAAGCGCACTCTATTTACGCTCGCGCTCAACGTGATTCATAATACGCGCGGAGATAATGAGCAATTTGTAATATATCCGAATGTAATTCGCGACCAGTCCACCGTGTCGCGGATGCTGTTCAATTTAACGTCATATTTCACGATTTCGCCTGACAAAAATTTATCAATGCGTTTACAATTATGAATTCTGTATCAATTCGTGGAACTATGAAATGAAATAGACAAACATGATATTTTAAGTTTATTAAAATATTATGCCACCCTAGACTTTAAAAAGATGTTTTTTTCGAAGAGAAAGATACAAAAAGTATTTTTTATAGATGTTTATTCATTTTTATCAAAAGTCTTAATAATAAAACTGCCAAAGCGGTCAAAGGTTTACTAGTTTCTTATTTTGAGTTACAAAATTTGTTAAGGGCTTTTTGTTAGAAATTTGTATTAATTTTCATCAAGATAAAGAATTAATAAGCATGTTAATTTATATTTTCTCATTTGTTTATTTATTTTTCAACTATATTTTTAATTTTGCAGCGAATTATACTCCGGCAATATACACAAGTAGGTTCAGTGTTAAACTGAAGGATGTAACGAGAATACAAAATGGCAATGCCGGTGCTTAAACGACTGAACTGTGTTGAATGTAAGCTTTTATAAAGTAAATAAAAAATTGCAATCGTTGCCTAAAAGAAAGTTATAATTTTAAATGTTTACACTACATTTTCTACCAGCAGTCACATGGCTTTAGAAAAATGTTGATGAAAGTGAAAATAGTGAACATGTTAAGAAAAATTCTTATTTTGAGCCTTCAAATTTTATATGACAAACTATCTATTTTAATACATGACAAAAAGTGTTATCTACTATATTATACATAAAAATATATTTTCTCACTTGTAAAAGCAACAATTGCTTCGGGACTTTTTCCCGTCGTACGTTGCTTTCACTTTCATCCCCCAAAGTTACAGGAACGTCATCGTTTTTTTTCACGAGCGACACACCTCGTCCCTTCGTCGAGCACGATAGTTTACTGCTTCATTAGGTGGATAACTTTTTTAGGGGTTTTTAAAAAGCGTGAGAGTTTATGTTTGTTTGCCGGGAGTTTTAAAACAGTTTCGCCAGTCCCTCTCGCACCCTCTTTTCGAGTTGCGGCACAGCTCGTCTGTGTGTCACGACCGCTTTTCAAGAAGGAAGAGAAACTTTTCACGGTAAATTTGAACAGAAACGATCCTGGTGCTTTAACGTTTTATCTCAAATTGCTCTGGAATGGTTTCAATTAAGCTTTGATTAAGAAGAAAAAGTGACGATCCTAATTAGTTTCTCCTTAACCTTCTTATGCTTGTTGCGTATACCCAATAGTGTACAGTACATACTTCAGTTTACAAAAACTGAGCCATAAATCTATTCTATTATAAAGCTAATTTCATACAATGTAAGGTTATACATATAGTATATCTTAACTTCATTTAGATTTTTATTATTAATAATAAATAAACCTATTCACGCTGTCCAAAAAATTCGGTCTAGAAAAGATTAACTTCGTTGAACTTCGGGATATACTATGTATTACATTTGCTCCCACTCCCGTTTTATTTTGCGTTTGTGTTTTGTCAATTTAGCAATAAATGCTTTGGAAAATCATTTGTGAGTATTACACGATAAATATGTATATGTGAAAAAATTGTTAACACTAGACCTGATAGTAACATGTACCAACAATATTGATTCGTTATCAAAGTTGCCGGATTTTCACGAACTACAAGTTTCTATTTATGAGGTTCTTTACTGACAAATATTTGCATTAACATACCTAAAGATTTACATTTATAGATATTGATGAATCTAAAATAAAAGTATTTGTCAATTTAAAACGAATATATTGTGCACAGTATTTGATACAGTGATGTTCATCGGAGTAAAAAAAGCTAAAGTTTGTCTTATCGTTAAGAGGTGCCACTTTACCAATATTTTATTCCAATAATGTCCTAATGATTCTTCTAAATATATAAGATGTTAGTATCTAATAATGATTTCTGATGTTTCCTAATTACTCTACATGTAAATCACTTGAACATCAACAAAATCTGCTGCACAAAACGCATTAAAATTTATTTTAGATTTACAAAATTAGTGTAATTAATTAAAAAAATGATATTAACTGTGTTTAATCTCAACAACTAAATTAAACACAAACAGTATTTATCAATCAGTTCATCAGAATCTTTCTTTGAACTTTAAGTGATTTTCTAGTTTTATTTAAGTCCTATATTGTCGTTATATTTTAGTCTTTTATTATCTTTTATTATAGTCTTCCAAATTTCTCAAACGTCTCCATATAGGAAACGTTTTAGTTCCAAAATTAATACCTATACAAAATTTGGTGTGAGTAGAGTTTTCTTTGATGTAACAAAAATATCACAGTAGCACATAAACAATAACCTTACCGCTAATAGTTGCACCAGATAGGAAAGATCATACAGCTCGGTTAAAGATCGCATTAGTGTTCATTAGGTTGGAAGAAATAGAGATTTGACTTGTCGTACTTGACGTTCAATGCCTCTATTTGTATGGTCCGCATAATATCCAGATGCTTATTTCATTTCCCTCTAAGCGATTATTCTTCATTTAATTTATACGACCTTCTCAAGTTCAAGTACCAAGAATAAAAAAGATTTTATATTTAAATTTTGGAATATAAATAATGCTAGAGTCTATCAATTATCGAAAATATCTTAATGATGTAGGTATACTCATTTTGTAAGATTAAGTTGCACTTTTGGCAGACAGATAAATTAAAATATTTTGTTTACACATTAAGTGGCAAAAATAAAATGAGATTTGAAGGTATTATAACACATAAACTTAATGTTAATAAATATGTTAGTTGCCGTTTACAAGGAGTAACGGTCGTATGAAATTTGAAACATGTTAATTGTAGGTTATCCGCAATTTACCTACAGATTATTTAGAAAATAACATTAAAGATGAATCAATATATAAAAATCATGAAGCTGAGATCTAATGCATACGTACACAAGTGCGATTAGTGCCATTTTTTAATATTTGCAACAATTTCTTTCAATTTTCTATTACACGTCAAACGATGGGTACATTCTTTCCTTTGGAGGTACTTCTAAATCTTCTACATGAATTTTTCGGTTACACACGGAGTCAAAAATGACAACTTTTAACATTCTTCTATTCTGGGAATTTTGTCTGATTACACTATCCGATTTTTTAGTTTTCCTTTCGAATGTAGAAAAGCTGGAGCCGCGCGATGAGAAAACAATCGAATAAAAATGGAAAGAGAGGAGTGTAAAAGGCGCTAAAACTCTCAATTACATTAACTCGATTCCGGTCGTCCGTTCCCGTGTCACGCCACTTGGAAGGGGTTAGTTAAGAGAACCGCTATTGGATTAGCGAGCCCCCAACCCGGTCGATTTACCTCCTCGAGTCCGCGTATCTGTACCTTCGTCGTTTGCACGTCGTACAAATCCCTTAAGCGATCTTGCAATAAAGCACGGTTTATCGTTCGCCAAATGCAGCTACGTGTGAACCGCTTTGAAACGATCGGCTTTCGAAGATAAACCGGCTATTTGTTCCTCGTGCCACGAAATACAAAGGCATCCTTGCTACCCGTTGACGCGTCAAAGTTCGAACGTGTTCTCGGGTTTAATGAAGGGGAAGAAAAATCGAAGACGATTCTCACCTTCTTCTTGTGCGACACAATGTTTTAGCGATGAAGGTGTTTTCGGCACGTGTACCAGATTCAGAGAGAACCGAAAAATTAAGTGTTTGAGTTTTCGAAAATATCTGAATATCTTAGGTCGATTCAAGATCTCGAGAATTTTTAAATACCTAAATATGAATGGTAGGATACATGTAATTTTGGAATTCATTTTTGAAAATCGTAGAATAGTTTTTACAAATAATATACAACGTCTTGATAAATACAGTTTTAATTGTACGAGCAGATTTTCGACACAGTGTGATTAGAACAAAGTATGATTGTTATGGGTGAAACGAATCCCTGTCAGCTCAACGCTAACGTACGGAATAGTTGCGACGTATGATTGCCTCTCAAACTTTACGAAGAAATTTATCATAGAAATTAGAATTAATATTAAAAAATAACGTAATTCATATATCTAGAATTGTAATTTTACCGCCCACGTAATATTCTACACGCGTAAGTATTTACGTTTTCAAGGCGTGCATGTATTTACTTACATAAGTACGTTTTTCAATGTGAAAATATTAAATATGATTCTGTCATATAAAATGTATAGTGATCATCCAAAAATGGCAAGTGAAAGCATTGATTCAAGTGACTGCACATAAAGTACGATACTTTTAGATCATACAATGGTATTCTTGTTACTTTTAATAAATTTCTGAACAATTATTTAGGTATATATAACTTTTATCGTTCCTCTAACGATGACAAGTCCTCTTAAAAAGTGCAATTTGAGGCAATAATATTCCGTGGTAAAATGTTTGATTCTTATAAATTATATTTTGGATTGATCAGTTCGGAAATAACTGTTATGGAAAATTACGTTCAATAGTCATAAAGAATAAAAACGCAATATACAAAACTGGTTCCAACAAGACAAACATTCAATTGCCACAATTATTATATTATTGCACAAACCTATGCATACAATTGTTTAATACTAGCAAGGATTGAATGAACTATTAAAGAAGCATCCATTTCTTCCGTTAATTGTTATATTCTGTCGTCAATAACCACACACAATGTTGACTAGTTATATGACACATATTAAAATAAAATACAAGATAACAATAAACATGTAGTACAAGTACTAAAATGAAGTAATAAAAAATAAACTGAAATTCAAGAAAATTCTGTATCTAAGTTTAAAATAAAATATGACGTATTTTACACTGTTGATTGTTCAATATTTGTTTCGCATTTCGGATTTTTACAAAATTTGACTCATAAAATGTTTCGAATGGAGATTTAGCACACCTGTAGTGTTTACAAACTTTTGGGATTTGAAAATCGAGTAGAGCTGATCACTTTCCGACAAAAACCGAGGTTCAGTTAGCTACAATTTCGAATATTTGCAACCCACTAGAAAATGCGCATCAGACGATTGTTGGTTTTTCAAATATTTGTTACCTATGCTTTTTTTATTTTTGTGTCGGTTTTAAATAAAAGTGTGAAAAAGACGGGGGAAAGGAATGGATTTCGCTATCCGACGGCTTACGACACAACAAAGGGAAGCTTATTTTTCTACTTTTTTCTGATGTTTTCACTAATTTCAAAATAAAATTGATACCGAAAATGTTTTCTCGTGTATCTTTTTGGAGCAACTATTTTTATTTACGATCATTGTTCAAATAACTATGCTGACAACAGTCGCAATTTTACTATTGACACAGACGCAGTTTTATTATTATTCCATTTATGTTATTAGGGAAAATAAAATACATTTTGTTATCAATTTGATTTTTAAATGCGAAATGCGATTAAAATTTTACCTTCCAACTTCAATATACCTATCTATATACCCTTTATTCGTCACTTTAAGTTAATTTCATGTAAATCTAATCAGTTCGTACATTTAAATAAAATTTTCAAAATAGAAGTAATAATTCCTTCATGTTAATGTCAAAACGAAAGCGTTACATTTTAAATCACTGACATAGAAACGTCGAAACATTTTCCCCGAAAAATTTAAATATCTCTTATAATAAAATTACGTGTATTTTAAGAAGTTAGATTGATACGATATCACCGTTGAGGTAAGAAAGCGTAAATAAGCATTCTGTAATAAAAATATGCGCATTTTAGAATTGCAATATGAGCGTTAGAATTTCATTGCTGTACAATCAAGAATTTCCGTTAAAAAAATGCAAAATTAACTTAAATAATTGAAACACAAATGTCAAAATTATTTTAGCACAAAATATAAATTAAAATAACTTTTCCATAAAATATAAATTTAAATACCTTCTCCATAAAGTATTAACTTAAGTACCTTTTATAATGAAACTACATATATATGTTTTAAAAATTATGATTTGACTAGAATAAGAATGAAAACTTCGTACATCCAGTAATTTTACATGAGAAAAAAGTAAAATTACTCTGTGTTGTTTAAATAAATATGTCAAAAGGCGTACTCTATAAAATACAATTTAATACCTTTGCATAATGAAACTTGTATTTTAAAAAAACAGGTTTTACTTCTGGAATTTCAATTGTATTGAATTTTATTGAAATTTTCTTCAAATTCTAATTCAAAACTTCAGAAAAAAGGGAAACTGTTCACGTCGTTTAAACTCAGTGTCATAATCCATTCACCATAAAATGTAATTCGATTTAGGACCTTCTAACAGAGCTACATATTAAAAATATATATTATAACTTCCAGAATTAGATTAGAACTAACATTTCGATTTCGTACAATCAGAAACTTTGCTCAAAAATAAATGGAAACTGATCACATCGCTTAAGTAAGAAAACTAAAGTAGATATTTGAAAGTAATATTGAAATATAGTGGACTGAATCACAATTAGAATTTTAATTTTGTGAGACGAGGAATTTATTTCAAGGAAAAATGAAAATTGATTGAGAATACTTTTCTCTCCACCTCAGGTTGCAAAATGGAGAAAATTCCGGCAAGAAAAGAAAAAGAGTATATCCGCAGGTGTACTTACGTTCCGTTGTCAGCGAGCGCGGGCTGTGGCCAAGCACGTGGCACAGGTTCCTCCTTGAGTATCTGCCTCATGTCCTGAGGCGCGAAAACGAGAGGCGCCCGCGGGTGGTGATGAGGGGGTGGTGGTGGTGGAGCTACACTCGCCCCGTACAGTTTACGTCCCCAGTGGCCCTCGAGTTCTACGGGGCTTCCGCCCCCGGTGGTGGCCCCCGTGCCACCCCCAGCGCCAAGTCCGAGCCATGGCGACCCCCCAGCACCCACGATCGTGGAGCTGGGCAGGAGACCACTCCACTCGTCGGACCGCGTCGTGAGGCCGTACGGACTCTCCTGGGGCAACAGGCTTTCACCTTCTCGTTGTCACCCTTCGCAAAGAACCTTAATCGGCTCGTTCGAGAGCCCTTCGCGGCTGATCGAGAGAGAGACTGCTCGCCTCTCGGTCAGGACGCACCTGCGTCAGCGTCACGCTTCTTCAGGAACAGGCATCAATCGTGTCGTTTGGTGGTGCTGACGCCTCGTGGCTGCGCATCAATATCTGCACAACCTGTCACCCTGTCACACCATGAAATTGGTGGCCGACCGCGTGTCGGCGCACACGCGTCCCGCGTACGACCCCCTAGATGATCACGAGCTCACGATTGATCGACGCCACGATTGCTCTCGTCTCCGCCGTTTGTTCCACTGAACCACTGTTTATTCACTCGGTTTTGTTTACAAACCGGTCCACGGTCTCTCGTCCCTCACGGTCCTCACTAAACTTTCGTCACTCTTGGTATCACTTGCTATTTCCGTTAACGCGCGATCAAGAAACGCCGGACAAAAATGGGTGATCTCAGTTTTTCCGGAATCTCGAGACGTTCGATCGCTTCACCGGCTTCTCGATCGTGGTCCCCAGCGTGTACCCGCGACTCCTTCGAGACGTTCGAACGATCCACTTGGGATGATGTAATCGTGGTGGATACGCGTAGAGCAGCGGTAATCTGAGCAACGGGCAACGTCGGTGCGGTGCGTATATCGCCGGCACGAAAGTGTCGGTAGGGTGTCTCGTAACCAGAGGAGAGGTCCTTCGAGGTCCCCAGCCGCGCGTTGCTTCCCGTTACGGCGCCGCTTGTCGAATGTGTCAGGGCCGGCACGAGCGGCGTGCCAGCGGGTCCCAACGGGGACGAACCTCGAGCATCTCGGTGGGTGTGGCCGTTACTGACACGGCGCAACGACCAGCCTGCCGCGTGTGCCTTGCCCATTCTCGATTTTCCTCCAATCCACCGTCACCCCTCTAACCAATCAGCTTCGCCGTTTCTCCCGCTAGTAACCGCCCACCTCGGATACCAAAGACAGTGGCGCCTCAACGGTAACGTCACGAGACTGTTAATCTGGCGCGCGCCGTCGACGCTTTAGGATAGGGCTGTATTCTTCTCCGTTCGTTGCGATCCTCGATTTATAATTATCGAACTATACGAATTTGTTCTGACTTAAAAACTGCTCGTATTTAGTATTGACTGTATATTTGAGAAAAAAAACGAAACTGGAGATTAAAAATTGCTTGTACGTTCCAGTATTTTCTTATATATAGCGTTATTCTGTATTTTATTAACACTAACTTTGTATTGCATTTGATTTAAAATAAATTCTTTTGCTCTTCACTGATGGCATAAATATATATTGTAAAAGCAATTTCGCAAGCGTATATACATTTTTTTAGCTCTGATGCAAACAATGTGCGTGTACAAGCATTTCGCGGTAATTTTAAATAATTTGAAAGAGGATACATCAAGTTTTATTATTAGAATTGGAAAACTGTTAATTGTGAAGAGTAAGAAAGAACATTAAGTTTTGATAACGCTAAATTACATTTTTTTATAAATTAATCTTACAATTTCGTGCAATCGGTGCGTTCGAAGCGGCGCGATAAATCGACAGTCGTAGGCGTTGATCGAGTTATTCAAAACAAATTCGCGACATTGTTGAACAACAAATTCCTTGTTCGAAGACATCGAATCATTGTAAGAACGCAGTACAAGTGGAGTATAATGTATTGCTTACATTCGACGGTGAACGGAAACTTGGTTTCAATGGCCACGTGTTACAGTTGTTCGGACTCTCTTCCAAATTTGGAGGCGTTTCTTTACTAGATAAATTCCATCGACATCGCGATACGAGGCGACAAAACGCGCGAAAAAAGAAAGCATAATCGACGACGGTTGAAAAGAAAATCGCTGCAATGACTGGTGTCCGGATAGGTATTTGTAAGCTGGTATGCTGAAATCCACCCCAATGGCGGAGCAGAGGTGTCCTTACCGGGAGAGACGTCGACGTCTGGTGAGGAGAGCCTATCTTGACGTGCAGACATTTAATGGCAGGAGCGTCACGTACCGCGAAGAAACACCTCACTGTGATGTGGAAGCTGCTTCGAACTCGCACCTAGCCTGCCCCAGTTTTTATCGAGCTGCAATCAAGTACGGGGAAATCCGTGGTCTCTCCCTCAGGAGACCATCGAGGCTTACTAGCAACTGGTCTACCTGATCTTCGTCTTGTCGGGTTTAGCGTTCTCGGTAATTTCCTACACCTGCTTATCACTTGTCTTCAAAGGAATAAACGTTCAAAGAAGTTGATGTTTTTTATTCTTGGATTGAAAATCATCCATTTCCCAGATCATCGACTGCCATGGGCATTATTGGCTGAAGGAATTTTACCCTTAATGTTATCTTCTCAGTTAATCATTCAAAAATTTATAAATGAAACTTGTGCATTTCATGTCCATGAATAAAATTATATTACCTGTATCAATGTACTAGTACTCTTACCAAAATACATATATGAAAGGAATGAAAACTGAAATATAACACATAATGTAACATTTATTTTGCATGTATCAATAGTAACATTAAAAATTGCAAAATATAAACTTTACAGATTTAGTCTACGTTGATTTTTGGTTTCTTTGTAGTTTCTTTTTTGGTGCTTACATTATTTACGATTTACACTCTTCAATTCTAAACAGCAGATACAAAAATTAAATTTAAAACGTCACTCCTTAAGATAGCAAAAGTAATATTGTTGTTTGCGCATGTTAAGGTTTTAATAATCACTGATAATCTCTTACTTATTTCAATTAATAAGAACATCATCGATAACTTTTTGTGATAATGTATTTTTGTGTCAGTTCGTAAATAAGCTGCTTGAGTATCATTACGCATTGTAAGTACAGTTTTCTTATATTTACGTACAACAATTATTCAAATGTTGTCAGTGAATTAATTACACAGAATCACTTTCTGCTAAAAATGTACATCGTCATACAAAAAACTTAAGTCACAAGTTGCAGCAATTTATTAAGATCATTCATTAAAAAAACTACAATACTATCAAATTATGCAAAACTATAGCTTTTTGCGTCTATTTTTATCAATTTTGTAATAATGTCGTAAAAATTAATTTTTAGTATATTCGGTTCAAACGATAACTTTGCTAAATAGGTTAACTGTTTTATTTGTGCATTGACTTTTGCATATATTTATTTATTTTAACACGAAAATTGATTTTTCAATTTAACATAGTTTTTTAATTTATCTGTCGAATGTTCCGTATGTACAAACATAATTAACTCTCTGGTGCACGGTGGGATTAAAAGTGTCCCGCCTTTTTTATGTATTTCACGGCATGGTGGAACATTTTTAGTCCCACCATTTTTAGTCTGTACTGCAAGAAATCTTGCAGTAGCTGCATGTACATAGGTTTATATTTCGCCTTATTTACGTAAAGCAGTTGGTAATGTTTTCAAATAATGTTACAAATGTATTCATTGTGTTGGCAACAATTACAGTAATACAAAAAACAATTTTTCTTTATTGTTTATGTTGTATATTCTTAAAAATTTAATTAATTGTTACTATTTTGTTATATTTTTACATAAAAAGTTATACCTTTATTAATAATAATATACCAATTTTGTTTCATTTAAAACCCGATAAAATTCCTGTGCAACATGGGTCTATTTTTGATCTGAAATCCTGTGCCTTAAAGATTTAAATAATTCTGAGCAAGTCGCTTCAAACGATTTCTTAGAGAAACTTAACATTGAAATGGGAACCTCCTTGAAATGTAGGACGCGGGTCTTAGCCCCATGTAGCTCCTCCCCCTAAACCGAACCTGGTAATTCATCATATATTTTCTATTATTCTTTGTACTCAGAGGTGTTCCTTCAGGGTAGTAATAAAATATTGGTGACATTCAATAATAATGTAAATAAAAATCCATTAAAATAAAGCACCACCAGCAAGCAATAACGCACAATTAGGTGTCTTTTTATAGTTCAAATACTTTTCTTGTCATTGTTATTATTTGAATGTGAAATAAAAAATAACATGTTCTTGTATTTGCAAAAATAACGAAAGCGATTCAGATGACCATAATTACTGTCCGATGTGGTATATAAAAATATTCTTAATAATATTTGCATTCGGAAAATACTATACACATATACAATATTTAGTAATATTTGATTTTAGGACTGGGTTTACGTTAAATAGCGAACATTAAAGAGAGTTACAATAAATGTGAAATTTTACTGTCATACTCTAACAAACAGTATTAAAGAGTATTTCACTTAAATGTCAAGTAAATGCAAATCATAAATAACTCATAAAGTACAATACAATTAATTTAAAAAATATTACTTTTTTTATAAATAGTCAAGATTATTTTTCATAATTTTGCAACTGTCAAAGTAGTTTCAAGATTGTAACCTTGAAATATATTTTCAAAACCAACATACCGTGATGATCCGTAGAACCAACACAGTATACATATATTAAAGACCAATACCTCCGTATAGGTGCTATGATTTTTATGTGGGGACGAGCATGTTAAATAAGAATTACATTAGAATTCTATTTAAGAAATCACAAATCGAATGGGATTTTGATTGTGACATATTGTGTGTTAGAAATTGTTTCTATATGGTATTTCAATAACTGCTACAAAGCAATATTCTTGTTACTACATAATGTGAAGAAATAATGCAATCATCTATTTAGTTTGAAATATAAGTTAGTGATTCAATTACTACATAAAGTATAACAATAATTATTCTTTTCTATCATTCTTTGTCGTTTTTACGATGTATCTTATAATTAAAGATTTTTAATTAAAATAATTCTTTTACTTTAATCCTCTATATTTATAAAGCCAGTATTACTATATTTAGAAATCCAGTGCATTTTATCTTAAAATGTCAATCCTTCCACAGTTTGTTATAATTTAAAATACTTGCACCTAATTTAGCAGAACAAATTTTAAAGTGACAGAAACAGTAGATAAATTTTGACGTACGCAACAGTCGGAAAAGTAATTATAGAATTTGTTTGAATAAATTTACGCGTTAGAAGGGACAGGGAAATTGTAAATTTAAGAGGGAAAGAACGAAGTCGGTGTCTATGGTGTTTCTCAATTTTGTTACCTTGCCGTCGTAAAGCAATCTATTACTTTTAAATTCGTTTCGGAGGAAGATTCATGACTGAGAGTCACTGGCTCGAGAGTGTGAGACCTATCAAGTAAAGATAATGCTTTCTGTGTCGGGTAATTTGACTTCCCTCCCTTCTTTTTCCTCGATGGCCTTTGCAGGTACACTTTTCTCGACTGTTTTGCATTTACAAGCAATTGGAACGTCTTGTACTTGACCTTTCCTTCGTTAAAGGTCATTAACAAATAATAAAATAATATACCAAATATTTTTAAACTATTATAGAGGGTGGGGGAATATCAGCCTCTTAATTCAAAGTCACGATATTTAATTAAACGTTAAATATATGTATAAAAAATATTTATTTTATTAAACAAATAACAGCATGTGCTGTGAACTTGAGTTAAAAGAAACATTAAACGAAAATCAAAAGACCTTAGACAAAATTCATAAAATAACATTTATAAAATATAATTTTTTCTTAGAATAAAATAATATTTTCTTAGAGATTGTTCTTTTTAAAATAAGCCTGGATAGATTTTGCAAAGTTTATTTTTTTATGAAATTATAACAATTTCAAGATTAATAATTATGCGATAAAAATATTTTGATTTTTATTACCCTGTACAGGGTATCCGCGCCAAAGTGTTACACCTTAATATCTCATGAACTATTGATGTCACGAAAAAGTGCTTATATGGAAATTGCAGGGTAAAAGAGGCCCTATATTTTGGCAGAAGCAAAATTTTTTTATTGTTATTAATGTAAAAGATATGATGGTGAAGTTTCGTTTTTTTAAATGGAACTATAATTTTTTTCTCGATCAGGCGATAGTGCTTTTCAAGACGAATTCATCAAGGTTTTATGTACTTACCCGATTTTTATTAGTTTTCGAGATATAACGCTTAGAAATTTACTGATTTTCAGCAGTGACATCTCGGTTTGACAAGTAAGTCATAAAAACGTTCTTATTGTTACGGTAAGTGCCGCTGGTTTGACTCTGCTTGCCGAAACAGATAGGCGGGGTGTATGGTCAAAATGGCAGGTCCGAAGAGTAAGAAACGTGAAAAGTATTGTCCATTACGGTTTAAGTTTTCCGTATCGAAGATGATATTAATTGTAATTTGGAAGGTTGGGACATTTATTTAAACGTTTCAGTACAAGGTAGGTATAAAGACAATTTAACAAAAAATAATATGCAAAAAATTTATTCCACGTGCTTTCCGCTATTTGAAATACAAGTTTGTATACGTTTTACAAATTTGTTCTCGACGTTTTCCATAATTTCGCACGGGATATTTACGCATGCATTGTGTATTCTATTTTTCTATTCTATTTTACGCATCGATTGTGCAAACTTTTATAAGATGTTAGCTATAACATTTTCTTAGGCAGTTCACTGGACTTCATTATACATATATTGCAGTTTATACATTGTGTTAAACAAAGTGCTATGATTATTATAATATTCGTTACACCGTTTAATAAGGGAGGCAGAGTTTGTGTGCCCCTTATGCTGAGCGCCCTGCGCAGTAGCTTTAGTGGTAGTGCCAATTCCGTACATGTATACGAGGTGTGACACAAAAGTAACGAGACTAGTCCAATAAATCATTGTACCTACAGAATCAGTTCTCCGTGACATTATCACCTTCAAAGTAGTCCCCTTCAGCATTCACACACTTATGCATTCGGCGCTGCTATTGCTGGTAACAATTCTGGAACGAGGTTTTTGGAAGTCCTTTCGGACGATTCTCCGTTTTTGCCTGAACCTCTTCAACTGAGGTGAAATGGGTTCCCTTTAAGCAAAATTTAACTTTAGGAAATAAAAAAAGTCGCATGAAGCCAAATCAGGCGAATAAGGAGGATTCCCTATCACAATAATAATTTTGCTGGTCAGAAACTGCTTGACAGATAGTGCCGTGTGAGCGGGTGCTTTGTCCCGGAGCAACAGCCATCCATCGCTTTACAACTGTGGCCTTTTTTTCCTAATTTTTTCACGAAGTCTTTTTAGTATTTCAATGTAATAGTGTTAGTTAACAGTCTGACCACTGGGAAACCACTCAATCATTACAATTCCATTAATGTCGAATTTTGATTTTGACATGCGTTCTTTTTTGGATTTTGGGGATCCTGAAGACTTCCATTGCATCGACTGGCGCTTACTTTGTGAGTCATAGGTAAAAATACATGTCTCATCACATGTTACAATAGATTTCAACAAATTTTACAAGAAACTTGATGTTTATTCGCTGTTCGGTTTTTACGTTAGACATTTTTCCGGCAGAATGCAGTTGCACGTGTTCACTAAATAACGCAATATTTCCAAATGGTATGACCGATTCAATCGAAATTGGCAACATGGATAGAGGAGGTATGTGGGATGATGCCACAAAAACAATTGCTGCTAATTCCATTGTTTTTTCAAGTTACAGACCTAGTCTCGTTACTTTTGTGTCACACCTCGTAGAGTAGATACAAAAATAAACATTTTATCTGCATAAACGACGTTCACGGCTCTATTAACAAGTATACATTGCTGGCCAAAGAATTAGGATCGCCTATAGCGTGCCTTGTAGACTCGTATGTCTCTTATTCTGCTATTCTACTATTCTACTATGGGAGGAGGACGCGGCAGGGAAAAATAATAACTATTTTTCGCCTTTGGCTTTCCGTTTATTCGGTGGCAGGTCCACGACCTTACTCCTTGACAAGCAGCGATGAACTAATTAACTTTCATGCTTACGACACTCACCCCCACACACCCTGATGCATTCTCGCTCGGAATCATTCTTTCCTCGTCCAAACCGAATCGCTCTCACTCTAAACCAATCATTCAACGATACACGCGTATTTCACAGGCATTCCTCGAACTCGGACACCCAACGCGACACTCGACCCGATGATCCAAACATCCTCTCGCAAACGCTCCGCAGCATTCACTCGGACTCAGGCAAACAACTCGCTATCGCATCTCATTCACACCGAAAATCTTAAGACTAGACTAAATATAATAAATTAGACAGGGACGTGGCGGCCGCTAAATCGACGCCACATCACCCCCCTGCCAGTGATTGACAAAATCACGATAATTGCAATCGATCCGGGAAACGGACTCTTCGTCCGGATCGCGTAACGCGAATTCCCGCATTC
The DNA here is from genome assembly GCF_050947335.1 of Megachile rotundata. NCBI lineage: Eukaryota > Metazoa > Arthropoda > Insecta > Hymenoptera > Megachilidae > Megachile > Megachile rotundata. Next base: position 3,398,546 of record NC_134991.1, on the reverse strand, counting down.
GGTGTCACCAGGATGGACTGTGGCCGAGGCGGCAGCGCCGTACTCTCGGTCGGTACAGGTGGTGAAGATGAAGAGCCTGATGAAGGGGCAGGTGACACTGGCCGCGTCGCTTCCTGCGAAGTTGGAAACTCCTCTTCATCAGCCAGCAGGTATGCTGGTTTTAATCGGTCGATGGTGACCGTGGACGATTTCCCTCGGATGTCCAAGGTGAAAGTGCGAGTACCGCGACTCAGCACTTTGTAAGGGCCATCGTAAGGGGGCTGCAAAATGCCTCGGACGGTGTCGTTCCGCAGGAACACATGCTCCGCCGTTGCGAGGTCCCTGAAAACAAAAATTTTCTTCGCAGCGTGGTTGCTGCCAGGTGTTGGAGCCAGGGTCGCGAAATGCTCGCGTAGCTTCCCTGCGAAGTCTCTCGGCAGTGGTTCCGGGTCCCGGTTCCTCGGTGCCAGAAACTCCCCTGGTAAACGCAGCGTTTCGCCGTAGACCAGCTCTGCTGCGGTGGACTGCAAATCCTCCCTCCAGGCTGCGCGTATGCCCAGCAATATGGTTGGGAGCACCTCTGTCCATGTCGAATTTTGATGGCAGCGGATTGCCGCCTTGAATTGCCGGTGGAATCTTTCCACCAAACCGTTGGCTGCTGGGTGGTAGGCCGTTGTACGCCAATGAGTTGTCCCTGTTAACTTAGACAATTCACGAAACAAGTGGCTCTCGAACTGTCTGCCCTGATCCGTTGTTACGCGCAACGGGGTTCCGAAACGTGCGATCCAACCGTCATAAAATGCGCGTGCCACGGTCGAGGCTTCCTGGTCCCTGAGTGGAAAAGCCTCAGGCCAACGCGTATACCGATCAACGCACGTTAAGCAGTACCTGAAACCTTCCGACGCTGGCAAAATCACAATGTCTATGTGCACGTGTTCGAATCTGCCGGACGGCACACCAAAACTACCTAACGGCGCGGAAACATGTCTGTTTACTTTTGATCGTTGACACTCAACACAATTACGCGTCCATTTCCGGCAGTCACTTTTAATACCCGGCCACACATACCGCTCTGTTAAGAGTCTGATTGTTGCGTTAACGCCCGGATGCGCTAGTCTATGCACTGAATTAAATACCGTTCTTCGAAAAGGTTTTGTTACAAACGGCCTACAAGTTCCCGACGACACGTCACAAATAATGTCCGTGTTCGTGCCCGGTAAACGTACCCTTCTGAGCTGCAGATTGCTGCTGGTCTCCCCACGCATGTACGACTGCAGCTCGGCGTCGTGTCGTTGATTTTCGGCGAGGTCCGTGAAGTTGCACTGCTCGGAGACTTCCTCAAGCCTAGATAGTGCGTCGGCGACGACGTTTTCCTTACCGGCGATATGGCGTATATCCGTCGTGAATTGCCCGATGAAGTCCAAGTATCTGAATTGCCTTGGAGAACACTTCTCGGGTTTTTGCTGGAAGGCAAATGTGATGGGCTTCTGGTCCGTAAACACGGTGAAGCTCCGCCCTTCCACCATGTGACGAAATTGTTTGATCGCCAGGTATATCGCCAAAAGTTCTCTGTCATACGCTCCGTAATTCCGCTCGGTGTTGCTGAGCTTTTTGGAGAAGAAAGCTAGCGGCTGCCAGCCCTCTCCGACGAGTTGCTGTAACGCGGCTCCCACGGTGTAGTCGGAAGCGTCGCAAAATAACGCCAGCGGTGCGTTATCTACCGGGTGGGCCAATAACGCTGCATCCTTCAGGCTCCGCTTCGCCTCGTCAAAAGCCGCCGAAGCTTCCGGTGTCCATTTCAGCGGAGTGCGACCCTTGGCGTTGTCGCGCAACAACTCGTTCAATGGAGCTTGTACCTGTGCAGCTCTGGGTATAAAACGTCTGTAAAAGTTTAACATACCCAGAAACTGCCTCAATTGTTTCGCGGTGGTCGGCTGCGGGTAGTTGATAATTGCCTCCACCTTGTTCTCCAGCGGTCGAGTCCCTTCCGAAGATACGGCGTAACCGAGGAAGTTGACCTGCGACTGGCCAAGGTTACACTTCGCCGGATTAACCAGTACGCCGTACTTGTCGAGCCGAGCGAAAACCTCTTCCAGGTGCTGCATGTGCTCCTCTTCCGTTGACGAAGCCACCAATATGTCGTCGATGTACGCGTACACAAAGTCTAAACCGCGCAACACCTCATCGATGAAACGCTGAAACGTCTGTGCCGCGTTTCGTAGCCCGAACGACATAAAGGGAAATTCGAATAGTCCGAAGGGAGTAGTTATCGCGGTTTTCTTAATGTCTTCCGCGGCCACTGGGATCTGGTTATATGCCCGCACTAAATCTAACGTCGAAAATACAGTTTTTCCGTGAAGCGCGTGAGCAAAGTCCTCAATATGCTTCACGGGGTATCTGTCCGGCACTGTACGCGCGTTTAAAGCCCGATAGTCACCACACGGTCGCCAAGTGTCCTGTCCTTTTTTCGGCACCATATGGAGCGGCGACGACCACGCACTTTCCGACGGCCGCGCGATACCGAGACGAATCATTGTCTCGAACTCTTTACGAGCCTCTCGTAAAGGAATCGGCGCGAGACGACGGGGTTTACACGAAACCGGCGGGCCTGGGGTCGTACGAATATAATGTACTGTTTCGTGTTTCACTGACGCCGGAGTTCCTCCTGGCCGCGTAATACGCGAAAACCGTTGTAGGAGGTCGTGGTATTTCGAACTCCCGAAAATTGTCTTCACGGTCGGTGTCGACGGTCCGCACTCTTGCGCTAAGCGTCCATTCACTTTTAACGTCGTCACCTGATCTAATAACCGACAATTCCGTATGTCCACTAATAACCCGAAGTGCGCTAAAAAGTCTACACCGATAATGGGCTTTGACACATCCGCCACCACGAATCTCCACACGAAATCACGGCGCAACCCCAAGTCCAGATTAATCGTAACCGTGCCGTACGTGGCGATTTCTGTGCCGTTCGCGGCGTACAACGCGTATGACGCCTTGTCACGGAAACCCCGTAACTTCGATCGAGGAAAAACACAAAGATCGGCCCCTGTGTCGATCAAAAATTGCGTTTTTGTCACCCGATCGACCACGAACAGACGGCGCGACGACGGGCAGGAATCGCTGGCCGTCATTAACGACTGCCCGACGCGTTTCCCTGCATTGTCCAATTGCATGGCATTTCACAGCGATACGCGTTTGCGCCGAATTTGAAATGGTAGTAACACCTACCACCGCGCTGTTCGAGTCGACGTTGCCGGGATCGCGATCGCGAACGTTGACGCGCGCGTGACGGCGACGGGCCCCGACGGGTAGCCTCACGTCGCGAAAACTCCCGCACTTCGTCGCGAATCGCTGCCACTTCTTGTCGGAAGCTCACTGTAAGCTGCGCCATTTTCGTGTTTAACAGCGCTTCTAAATCCTGCGCTGCCGACGGCTGCTGAACGGGCACGCTCGTGGAGGTCTCGGCGATGTGACCGCGCGGACCCATTGTGTCCGCGATTGCGTCTGCTAATTCTGCTACCTGATCCAGGTCAGTGTCCCGCTGTGTCGCCAAAATGACCTGCATGCTGGATGGTAGGCGACCCATCCAAAGTGACCGCAGGATTTCTTGTGACACTGCGGCGCCTCCCAGAGTTCGCAGGTGACGAAGAAACTGCGACGGTTTTCTATCGCCGATTTCTTCGTGCTCCAGCAGTCGGCGCGTCTTCTGTTCTTGCGACGAACTCAGCCTCTTAATGAGCTCGCACTTCAATTTTTCGTACGGCTCAGGGGGCGGAGACATAATAATGTCCCGAACCTCTGCCGCATACTGCGGGCTGAGAGCCCCTAAAACATAGCCGAATTTTGTCGATTCGGCCTTAATACCACTCGCATCGAAACTGCGCTCCACCATACCGAACCACAGTTCCGGATCGGCAGGTGCAAAGTCCGGTATGCGCACTGAGACCCGATCGACGGCGGGTACATCACCCCCGATCGACGATTCACCGAGCGACATTGTCAATGTTCTGTCCTTACGTACTACACTTAACACTAAACTTAACTAAGTAAGTGAGTTCTAGTCACTGCTAGTCTTTAAATTGCACTGGCACTGCTCGCGTTATCACGCGTCACCTCAGTGTCACTGGGCGGTGCCTTAATTCGGAAAAAAACGCGTTAAAACAACAATCCCACACGCACACGCAAAACCTGCACTGTGCACTCGACGGATCACGTCGGCGGTCACCAATATATGGGAGGAGGACGCGGCAGGGAAAAATAATAACTATTTTTCGCCTTTGGCTTTCCGTTTATTCGGTGGCAGGTCCACGACCTTACTCCTTGACAAGCAGCGATGAACTAATTAACTTTCATGCTTACGACACTCACCCCCACACACCCTGATGCATTCTCGCTCGGAATCATTCTTTCCTCGTCCAAACCGAATCGCTCTCACTCTAAACCAATCATTCAACGATACACGCGTATTTCACAGGCATTCCTCGAACTCGGACACCCAACGCGACACTCGACCCGATGATCCAAACATCCTCTCGCAAACGCTCCGCAGCATTCACTCGGACTCAGGCAAACAACTCGCTATCGCATCTCATTCACACCGAAAATCTTAAGACTAGACTAAATATAATAAATTAGACAGGGACGTGGCGGCCGCTAAATCGACGCCACACTACTATTCTACTATTCTACTATTCTACTATTCTACTATTCTACTATTCTACTATTCTACTATTCTACTATTCTACTATTCTACTATTCTACTATTCTACTATTCTACTATTCTACTATTCTACTATTCTACTATTCTACTATTCTACTATTCTACTATTCTACTATTCTACTATTCTACTATTCTACTATTCTACTATTCTACTATTCTACTATTCTACTATTCTACTATTCTACTATTCTACTACTCTACCATTCTACTACTCTACCATTCTACCATTCTACCATTCTACCATTCTACTACACTACTGCTCTACTACTCTACTACTCTACTACTCTACTACTCTACTACTCTATTACTCTATTACTCTACTACTCTACTGTTCTACTATTTTTGCATTCCATAATTCTGCAGTTCTACGATTTTACTATTTTTATCAATTTACTATTTTGTTACTCTACCATTTCATTGTTCCACCATACTTCTATTGTGTAATTTGGTTATTTTCTTCTATTATAATACTTATTATAATTATATCACCATTATAATAGTTACTATGCATTGTTATATTATTTCAGTATTCCGTTATTCTATTATATTACTATTACAGATTTACTATTATTGTACTGTTCTATATGACAAAAAAGCGACTCGAACTTGTAATTATAAATGATGTATAAATTGTTAATGTGTATGCGTGGAATGCATTAATAATTAATGAAATCTATAATCAAATTCCATTGAGGCCTACAAATTTTACAAGCAGACGGTGTCCCAGCTTTTTGTCTCTAAACTTTATTAACGTAACGTGTTTGTAAAATTACGAAGAGAATGTTGTATCCATATAGGGTACAGATACTTCACTAAAAAATTATAACAAAAATACTAATTAACCACGGATTGTTTTTTTGCTCGATATCACGTATAAGACGTTCCAGTATTGTTCACATAAGTGTATTGGCAGATTATACAAATATAAATAAGAAAAAAGTATTTACATGATTTTAGGTCCTGGAAAGAGTGATTAAACTTTATTAAAAGAAAATATTCGTATATAGTACCGAAGTAGGAAATCGTCCGTTACTATTTCGTATATTCCTCATAATCTTTCTATAAAACATTTAAGAACTTATGCTTATGCATGTATAACATCTTTTGATTGTTTTTATGTATATAACACTCTGGTAAAGTTTTAAAGATAAAATTTTGTAGGTCTACAAAATTGAGGCGCACTGTATATGGCACTGATAAACAAAGCAGTGAAATCATTTTATATGAGATCTTTTTTTTATTTTCGCGTATGGGATGTTGGTCTAGTTTGGTGGTAAAAAACTGGAACAAATTACACATACTCTGCGCCTGAAAGATGAGACTTGACAGGATAACGAAAATGTAATTGCTTAAAATTGAAAAATGTAATCAATATACTACGTAATTAAAAATATCGTAAATATCTAATGAAGAATGTTTTCGAAAGTTCTGAACGCGGAAATCGATGACTAACCATTTTTATTTTATAGTGTTATAAATCCTGAATTTAAGGGATGATCCTGAATTATGAGGATAATTTTCACTCTAGCGTGTAAGAATGATCCAGGTTGAATACCTATCGTATGGCTTAACGAAGTTTAATGACTGTTAGCAGGAGTCGTTATAAAGCGTTCGAGATGTGCGCGTGCCGAACCGGTTTAATTCCCTCTCCCTTTTTTCATCTTTTTTTTTAAAAGCTCGTCGCTCTTTCGGAGTCGTGATTCATGAGATCCCTCTCGGCTGCCCAACGGCCTGTAACATTGCCATCTTATGGCAATGACGCGAGTAGTCTAGAGCGTGAAAGTCCATCTAGAAGTGGAGCTACTACTTTTTACTTCTTGATTGTTTGATACGTGAAAAAACACTTTTTGTCCGTTTGCGACAAAAATTTAATATTCCGTGGTTTGATTCTATTATTTCCTTCGAAAGCTATTTTTTATATACTTGCGATGATCTTTATATTACAGCCATCTCTCGAACAACATGGTATTTGAATTACACGAAGTCGCAAATATTACTGTAGGATCACTGAGTAATCAATTTTATGTAATTAAATTTATTAAAGAATGATAAAATAGATGAATTGAACAGAAGAGAACCTGTTACAGGAAAAACTTTATTTCAAATAATACGGAACTAATTAACCGTGTTATTTGAAGGTTGCCTGTATCAATCATTGAAAGAGAGACGCACAGTAACTTATGCGATAGATGGATGTAGATCGTTTTCATCTATAAATAAAATAAAATTTTTTATTTGAAAAATCGCATTCAATTTAAAATTTTATATACAGGGTTTTTTTAATAAAATGTGCATACTCTTTTTCCTTGTATAATTCAACAATTAAAACCAGAATGGAGGTAGCAATCGTAACACTGTAAATGTTCAAAATGACTGCCATTATCCTCTTGCTTATCATGAAGCAATTACAGTTGAAATGTGATAAGTCTTACTGAAATTTTGAATATGCTTCAATTTGCAGTTTAAATCCAATTATAATATGTACAGTTCATGATCGCTGAATACGAGGCGACATATCGTTTTAATTTTCCTTATTTGTGTTAATATTTGAGTAATGGATAATTAGTGCTGGCTGACGCATCTTACAAGTATTAGTTAATATCAATGTTAGTTTATATCAATGTCACATGTAGGTAAATATTACAATGTGTATAATATGCAAGGTGAAATCTAAAAGTTTAACATCAAATATCTTGCAAATGGAATTGTATTGCAAAATGTCTGAAATAAAAATAAATTCAATGAAAAGATGATTTAATAGAATGAAATCTTTTTACGTCTGTGCGTGTGCAATCAAAGATTAGGTTTGTTCTTTTAGGCAAGATTATATATATTTCTGTTTATAAGTTGCTTTAGTTCGCTATTCTATATAAATAGGTACTAAATTTTTATAATATATAAAATTATTAGTTTGGAAATTATTTTAATTTTAATATTGTAACGTAATAATGATACACCTAGTATTAAACATATTAATAAACCGATTAACAGATGGTTAATAAACCATCTGAGAGTTAGTATTAATGAATTATAACAAAGAAATAAAATGTAAGAAAATTATAATAATACATTTATGATCTATGCATTTATACGAAATAAAAATAAATTCCACGCCTAATTTTCTATTCTAGTATTAAAAATTAAAATATTTCCTAAGGTAATAGTTTGATATAAATAATTCAATACTATTCTGTAAGAAATAAATTCTTCGATTAACGTATAAAAGATGGTTCTGTGCCGACAGAAAATTGTCGCGTATACTGAATGTAAGAAACTTTATTTCATGAAATTGTTTTATTTTCGTCTAAAATATTTTCCAATAAAATTAATAGCTTAAAAGTTACTTCAAATTACATTAAAAGTTTTAGGTGATGTACTCTGCACATTGGTTCGAAATGGCGTTATGTTTATTATGCAAGTGAGTTGATAAAGTAAACGTAAATTACATATTTTAATAGAACGAGAGCTATATTTTCCTGTATATTATTTTTCATACTCTCTAGAATAATAAATATTATTAAACTTCGGAATTTGTAAATTAATCAAAATTAATATTAATATTCAACTAATAACCGATAAAATTGTTTAATATTTCTTATAATATAATCTATAAGAAATTCGAATGTAAACCTATATTGATGTAAGATATACGTACATTATAGATGTAATAATTGACCGGATGGTGGATCTGTTTAGAAAATAAAGAAAAAAGAAAGATGTAATAATTAATTTAGTAAAATGCAAATATATGTTTACATATGTATATGTATTGCATTACGCTCATTAGAATACGCATTTATACAGCATAAATAAAAAAAATTGAATAAACGATTTCTATATATGTATCTATTAACTGTAGGATAGAAGAGTGAAGGATAAAAAAAACACGGATATGTTTTAACAAAGAAGAATTAACAATATATATTTAAGAACGCACACAAAAACACACAACACTTCAGACGACATTGCTTTCCGCAGAAGCTACTCGTAGGAGCGCAAAGCTACGATTGCCTCGCAAGCATTTCGCACACGCAAAGCATCGTTAAACAAAAGACGATCGCTCGTTAATGGAAAAAACCATGATACCGGTTACCCTCGTGGAAAAAACCCTACATAACCATGTCCCATTTCTGTACTTACAATAAGTTTACGCATACATTTTAAAAATAACTAATACTTATTACACCTGTACATTGCAAAAAAGTTAGTAGAATGTAAATAAGAACAAACTTTGTTTATTTTAAGATAAGATGATCTTTAACCTGAATAACAGAAAATGTACCGCAGTTTGGATAATTGAGGGTGAAGGGTCACATTCATACAAATGTCTTAAATATTCGGCTAATCCGATGGCAAACGGTGTCAACGTAGCTAAATGTCTCAATGATGTCAAATGAACATCACTGCACCGACCAAATCCAATTACAAATTGGTAGGGTCGTGAGATTCAGCACTGCTATGGTTTGCAGTTGCGATGCACCCCAGTCCACCATAGAATCGTGTTCTAAGTCTATTATTGAGCTATGATAATATTTCGATTCTGGTTTCCCTGTTTGTTCTGTTATGCACAGAACTTATCTCGACATATGTCGACTTAAATACAAAAATTTCAATTGTGTACGTTCACTCAATCATTGAAACAGAAAGATTGATTTTATTTAACATTTTTTGTATCATCAACTTTTTGAATTTGATGACTGTTGTTTAATATCGCGTCAGTCTATTTTGTGTGTACTTTTAACAAATTTTGAGAGATTACATGTACATGCTTTTTATTATGAAAGTGACCAAAGGTGACAATACGAATTGTAGAAGAATTATGTATAAACAAATTTTAAATATGAATTTTCTTAAAAACTAAGACATACTTCTTTTACTATTCGTGCTTTACTAACCCGTAATATAAGTTTTCAATCAAGATAGTGATTTATGATGAATATTTTACATGTCCAAATACGCGATATGCATACTATACGCATATGTTTCATAACTGAAGTTTAAAATACATGCAAGATTTAAAGTATAGAAAATAGTGATAAAAATATGCATTTAGGTAGTATGTGTATATTCACATATTCTTTTCCTTTTCGTTCAATATTTTTAAAAGTGTCATTTCCTTTTTCCTGCCACGAATGGGATATCTCGTCATCATGATATTGCCAATGCAAATCCACAGAAGAGATTCCTTGAGTCACAATTTCGCTTATGTAACACTGCGGATGAAATGTTTTAAGTTGTCCTAACAAAATTTGGAGTGAATGAAATTTACTTATAATACTAAAATCCTTCATCCTTTATCTAACAGGTATTAAATATATCCCGCCTCTATTAACAATGAAATATACATCAAATAGATGCATCCTAAAACAGAAACGATATATACCAGTACGTAATGTTACATAAATAACATTGCGACGTTTGATATTTTATCTGTGAAATTGCACTAATGATGCAATGTTATCGAGATATCTCATCGTTGGTAGCGAAAGGATTGATATCAATTTTTCTACCTGACACTTACAATGTAAAAATGCATACACTTGTTTGGGTCTTTCAAGTGGTGGTGTGCGAATTTTGCGTGTGATTCGAGGATAGTCTTTTGAAACCGAACAGAGACGCATCCTTCAAGTGAACCACATTTTACCCTACTGTAATACCATTCATAGGTGAACCCCTCCAGCGTGATATACCGGCCATAGTAACGTTAGAGCTGGTGAATCCTGCGAAGGCAGAAAGGGTCCTGCCAAAGATGTCCTGACATATGTGATGCTTATGTAGGGTGGCAGCCCCCGGGCTCACGAACTCGGAACATGTGCGTCGAACAGAACCGTCCAAAATTCTACGACGGAGTTTGTTTGCACTTGCACGCGCGAATCGTGAAGTGGATGTGTGCTTATCTTTGTCTTCGTTACGATGGCGAGGGCCATCAACCTGTCAATTTTTGGATGCATTTATTCGCAAATGTATGAAGTATCCGTTCATAGTAGTCATAGAAAAGTGAACGTATAGCGAACAGTAAATTTGAAATAACAGGTTTATTTTTCTAGAAAATTATTGTTCGCTAATGTTTAATATATAGGGTGTCCCAATTTTTTGACTATCAAACTTTATTATCATACTCTATTCATATAAATAAACAAAGAATGTTATATTAACATAGAGCTTCAAAGACTTTATTAAAAAATAATAAGAAAACTACGAAATGTTTTCTGTACAATTTCATTAGTACACTCTAACAAGTAAAAATAAGAAAAAATATTATAATGAATGTAGGCTCTTGAATTATCATTAAAAGTTATTAAAAATAAATATGAAACTCTACAGTTGTTTGTATGTTGTGTAACCAGAGTTTGCAACCAATCGATTAAAATAAACGAATTCGTGCTTTTACTACAGTTAAACCCGCGAAATACTCCATGGCTAGGTATACAGACATTCTGCGAGGTTCAAAGTTGTATAAATGTTGACTCTTCCAAAACTTAAATATATACAACCTATTATTGACTAGAAGATATCTATTCTAATTACTTATCTCTTTTGTCACTTTATTTTTAGAATATATTGAATTAAAGGTAAGGAAATTATCAGGATAATTATAAGGAAGAGATACATACATGCGTAAATATCAATATGTACATTTATTATTAACTTTCATATATTTATATATACGTTATTATACATTATAGTAATAATTATTTATATACGTATCTATTGACACTACAACTAGCTGCGTTAAATGCATATTTGCTTTTAAATTGCAAATAAAGTGGAAATATAGATATGTATGTATTTTCATCCTTCATCTCAACAAACTATGACACATATTTTCACAAAACAATAGCAATAAAATTTTGTAAATAAAGTGTGACACCAGAACCCAGTCACTTTGACTGGTTTGTAGTTATATAGTATTAAGTGAAACTTTATTGGATGCTTAGTTTGTTATAAAGTCACGACTTACTACCCGGATTATTTAGTATTTCCGCGGAAATTTTATCAAAAATATTTTGGTCAAAGAAGTCCGTGTCTAACCGAATCCGTGTCGTTGAAGGGTTAACTATTATATCTGGGTATATGAAGATATGCCTATACGTATTGTGGATTAAAATATTGGAAAAGACGATTAAAGAAATGTTTCCAAATTTCCGCAAGGTACGTAAATGTTCAATAGTAGTTATATAAACTTTCTTAACATTTTAACTAAATAATGATATTTTAATAGCAATAAATGATTTAGAGAAGCGTGTAATTAGTGGCAAATTTAGTTTCATAAAAGCAATTTAGTACCTATTCTCTGTATGCATGATCCAATTTGTGTTTACAAATCATAAAGAAGTGTTTGTTTAAAATTGACGTTAATCTCGCTGCACTTTGAAACATTTTGTGGATGCGTTGTTATTTCTCCAGCATTAAATGCGAATACATTCCACGTTGTTTCACTTCGTTTTATGGTTTAATCTGCTTTGACATATCATGTATGATATGCTTTTCAAATTAAAATAGCTCCATTTTGAAATTTTATACATTTATTAATATTTTGAACATCATTCATAGGAAACACGCAACGGATTTGAAGCCAATAAAATGATTGAAATTCAATGATCCAACAAAATTTCATATAAATCCTTTTGGGAAATGTCTACAATTTAAAATGATGTAACCAATATGACTAAAATTCAGCAACTTTTGGGTTCATTTATTTTTAATTATTTTTATACAAAGACTTACCACATTATAGCCAACGATTTAAAACAAAAATTTTCAGATTTCTGTACATTTTATTTGAATTTTTGAACTCTTAATTAAATTGGATTCATAATCAACAAACCTATAAATTTTCAAATAATGTTTTCATATAAATTCATGAAAGTTCTTGCAGCCATATTAAATCCAACATTTTGGATTGTTATACGTCATATAATTTTACATATAATACAAACGTACGATATTATTTTAAATGTTTAGAAATATTTAAAATTATTTAATTTAAATGTCATAGTATATGTATAATGCTTCGTTTTACACAAATTAAAATAGGCAACTAATATAATTTCTTTAGCGCTAATTGATACATGTTTCGATAACTTACTGGGAAAATGTTTTCATTAAAAAACCGATTTTAAGTTTAATGAGTGCATTGCTAAAAGAAATAAAATATAATACTGATATAAAGCATTTGACACACAATGTCACAGTGAAAATCTCATGAATAAGAGAGCGACATTATTTTATACACGATTAATTGCTAATTTTACAATAATTAATTTCATGCTAATTTACAAACTATCTAACACGTTATCAACTTGATGAATATTGTTTCTAAATCTTTAGCACAAAGACATGAAAATATTCACTTCTACCGATATGCATCTTTTAAACTAGAGAAGTAAAAATTGTGGACATTTTTCAGTAGAATCTGCTGCATTTATGTATATGCTTTCTAATTTCCTTCACAAAATTTCAGAAAGGATGAAAAATGCTTCATTCCTCGATATTAGAAACGGAATGATAAATGAATGAATAAGACAGAAGGAAGTGAAACAAATCTCTCCATTATTGGTATTGAAAGAAAATGGGAAAACCACAACTGTGATTCAGCAATTTTATCCAGTGGTATATATGTCATAGGGATCCTCGAATGGTCAGGGGCCTATCGAGTGACCGTCCAAGCTTATCATTAATTCACGAAAACGTAGATCCCTGCATATAAAAATAATTTGGTTTATGGAAACAGACGCGTCCTCGAACCTAGTAAGAGAAGCTTACTTGCGGTTGCGGTTCCATGTCCGTGGGTCTGTGTGGAATAAATCATGAAGTACTTTCTCGAACTTTCGCAAAATGTATAGAAATTTCGCGTACCATCAAATTTACCTCTTTGCATTTATCACGGTGACATAAGTTATTTTTTATTAGGTAGAACTTTACGACAACGATAAAAGTAAAGAATCTATCGAACTGGATTATTTTTCGACATATAGACATTTACAATATTTATAAAGAATGCATACGTGAAATTGTTAACCCTTGCGCATTATTCCAATGTTTATTGCAATTATAAACATATAAACTAATCTTATATTACATAAATATTTATGAAGTTTTTAAATTTAATTTTACATTTGTTTTTGCTCATACTTTCTAATTTAATTATCGCTGCTTTTATTAATAGTAATTATTGCTTCTTCTGTTTTATCCAAGAAGATTATGATATCATTAGCAAATTTATATTAGTCTTTTAAAATCTTGTATTCTATTCACTTAAGGAATAATTGTTGAATATTCAGATATGTCAGTTATTTGCAGTACGTGCTTGTTATTGCGGAGTATCTTACACATAATACTATAGTAATGATTTATGAGATTGGCATAGTTTGTGAGATGGATTTTTTTGAAAATGTATTGTGCCTGATTTCGTGTACTATTGCCGTTTTCACACTTCTTCATTGCTGGTCATTGTTGATTCATAATTATTTTAATAAAATAGGGTGCACCTTCGTTCAGAATTTACATTTAGAATATACTTTTATAGTATTTTTAATTTATATATAATATATAATATATATACAATATATATATATACATATACATATATACATATACAGGGTGTCCGCGCCAAAGTGTTACACCTTAATATCTCATGAACTATTGATGTCACGAAAAAGTGCTTATATGGAAATTGCAGGGTAAAAGAGGCCCTATGTTTTGGCAGAAGCAAAATTTTTTTATTGTTATTAATGTAAAAGATATGATGGTGAAGTTTCGTTTTTTTAAATGGAACTATAATTTTTTCTCGATCAGGCGATAGTGCTTTTCAAGACGAATTCATCAAGGTTTTATGTACTTACCCGATTTTTATTAGTTTTCGAGATATAACGCTTAGAAATTTACTGATTTTCAGCAGTGACATCTCGGTTTGACGAGTAAGTCATAAAAACGTTCTTATTGTTACGGTAAGTGCCGCTGGTTTGACTCTGCCTGCCGAAACAGATAGGCGGGGTGTATGGTCAAAATGGCAGGTCCGAAGAGTAAGAAACGTGAAAAGTATTGTCCATTACGGTTTAAGTTTTCCGTATCGAAGATGATATTAATTGTAATTTGGAAGGTTGGGACATTTATTTAAATGTTTCAGTACAAGGTAGGTATAAAGACAATTTAACAATATAACTGACTTGAAAAATAGAATACACAATGCATGCGTAAATATCCCGTGCGAAATTATGGAAAACGTCGAGAACGAATTTGTAAAACGTATACAAACTTGTATTTCAAATAGCGGAAAGCACGTGGAATAAATTTTTTGCATATTATTTTTTGTTAAATTGTCTTTATACCTACCTTGTACTGAAACATTTAAATAAATGTCCCAACCTTCCAAATTACAATTAATATCATCTTCGATACGGAAAACTTAAACCGTAATGGACAATACTTTTCACGTTTCTTACTCTTCGGACCTGCCATTTTGACCATACACCCCGCCTATCTGTTTCGGCAGGCAGAGTCAAACCAGCGGCACTTACCGTAACAATAAGAACGTTTTTATGACTTACTCGTCAAACCGAGATGTCACTGCTGAAAATCAGTAAATTTCTAAGCGTTATATCTCGAAAACTAATAAAAATCGGGTAAGTACATAAAACCTTGATGAATTCGTCTTGAAAAGCACTATCGCCTGATCGAGAAAAAATTATAGTTCCATTTAAAAAAACGAAACTTCACCATCATATCTTTTACATTAATAACAATAAAAAAATTTTGCTTCTGCCAAAACATAGGGCCTCTTTTACCCTGCAATTTCCATATAAGCACTTTTTCGTGACATCAATAGTTCATGAGATATTAAGGTGTAACACTTTGGCGCGGACACCCTGTATGTGTGATGATTTACATCGGGCTGCATTTGCTATTATTTCCGTTTTACACAATCTCCAAAATAATAGATATAAAAAAACTGATAAAACAGTTTGATAATATCAATGCAAGAATAAAACTTATATACGTGTAATTATTTACTATGAAATTTTTACTACTAACTTTTTAATATATTTCTTCTTAAAATCAAACTAAATGCCACTAAATTGTCCTACATTTTCTGGTTTGGTTGACGATAACTTTAATTTACACGATATTTTAGGGAGAAAATTCATTATTGCAGTAACTTCATCGAATGAACTATCTTCAACCCTTACTGTAATACATTATAATGCCACAACCTTGCTTCCTCTTGCGGTTCTTGCTATCGTACATTATGTGTAAGTAAGTATGAACATCGAAATCTTATGGTGTTATAAATGTGATATGAAATATATCTAGTAATGTGTTACGTGCGGGAAGCGCGCGTATAAAGCCTCGAAGGTTTTTTGCCCTAACAAAATTAATTGTTAACGGGACTTAATGTTTTTGTGGATCCGGAGACACGCTAGTCCCATACTGGCCCTTTCACAAGATCGCAATGTTTAGAGCAAATGGCGGAGGCAAATAAAGAAATGTAATTCAAACTAATTAAAATATTCAAAAGATTTTATAAAATATGAAGCGATTAGAATGGTAGCGTATATAATATAATGTGAATTACAATGAACTGAACAAAAATATTGTAAATATCCGAGACGCGCAATTCAATGGTTTGAAGGAGAAACAATTTCTTAAATACAAAATAAAATTATAATCCAGTGAGGGAAATCCCAAAGTTAAATAATTAACTACTGATTTACTTGCCGAAAAATTCATAAAATAGCTAGAAGAATAAAGAAAACAACTCACCGAAATACCTGTACTTGTATGAATTTAGAATAAATCAATCTCTTGTAAAATGTGAAATGACGGCTGCGCCTGGTTCCTGGGAAGAACACACACACATGTAAGCGGTCCACCAATGAGAATTTTGAAATTGAGCAATTGCTGAATTCAAATAAACTATAAAATAAAATTATACTTTAAAAATTAAAAAGAATAAAATTGAATATAATTGAATGGAAAAATAAAATAATATATTGAATTGAAAATTTAACGTGATTATTAACGCGAAAGCTTTACGTGAAGGTAGAGTCTTTGTCTGAATTTTGCACTTTAACAAATTCAAGAACAAACTCGTCTCTAAACCACTTTACGGACCCTCCACACGCACCCTCGCGATTATACACCGAAGAGTGTCGCAACTTGCACCTCTCGGAGAAGACCAGAGTGGGCCTAGTCCGAAATTGTTTATGTTGCATTGATATGCGCCTAACGAATTAGGCTGCGAGGCCAATGCGTAAGAGACCGTGATTCGTTAATTAGATGGCGATGGTGGGTGCATGTGTTCCTCCTTTGTCCAGCTCTTATCTTTCTCTCTTTCTATATAGTTCTTTCCTTTACCCTTGAGCTATGGATTGTTATTAGCTATTGAATAATTTTACATACATAACCAATACAGTATAAAATGTTAATCTGTACACATTATAAAAATTTAGAATGAAACATTATCTATTTCGCTTTACAGTCAAATTGCGCTTGGTACTGTAACTATTGTACGACTGATTGACGTGTGCCTATTTATGATAACGGTATAATGAAATACTATGGGCAATTTATATAATATTGTAGTGTTACAAAGACAATTTCTATTACAATTCTATATTGCGTCGCGGGCCCTTCAGGAACATTCCAGAACGCTTGGCGTTATCGGACCACACGAGTGTGACTTCCGTTTATATTTGGCGGTTCGGAGAACTAGAATGATCTAAGATTCTGGTCGTGGGACCACGTTGATTTCAAGGAAGGAATATGTTATATTAACAATCTTAGTTTAGTCGTCAAAAGATAGTCTATCTAATAACATAAAAGACCGTTACTGCGTTCGATCAGGGTGTTCCCAGAATGCAATACGCATTATCGATATACATCCGGTCGGTGAGATATACAAAGGAAATTTTGAAAAATATTCCTGTTCGGAACATAACAAATGACTCTTATCAGTGTTGCATCTGTACTAAATTAATAGTCAGTATAGAAAATGAACAAACCTAAAGTAGCAATTGTATTTAGAATAAGAACGACAATTATAAATATTCTGTAATACACTGTTGAATTTAGAAAAAAATACATGCTTTTATTCATAACAAAATACAATTATATTTTCCAAAGAAATTGGGAAATAATTTTTTTTGTTAAAAAATTCTTTTTTCCAAAAACCGTTTATATCCATTTCTACATCGAGAGAAATAGTATAATTTTTGTGTTAAAGATTCTTTAACATTTTCCACCGTTTACGATTTAGAAGCAATTACATTGAATACCGAACTCGGAGAAAAGGTTTGATTTTTCGTTTAGAGTGTGGTACCTGTACCACCGAATTACGATTATATTCCTAGATAGATCTAATAAATAGTTGCGCAGTTTCCTGAAAACCGGCATATATCAGTTGCCAGTATCCCTTCGTTAATCATTTAAATTTCCATAACATGTACAAATAGAAATCATTTATCCACATCAGGGAAATGTTTGCTATGTATAATTTGTTTAACCTTATCAAAATTTCTTTCCGTGGCAAGATCGTACCTTCAGATTATTTTCGGAAAGGAAAGATTAACCGAGAAGGTTTACGGCCCTTATCTCAGCAAAGGTAAACCCCAATAGGTTAGGAACAAAAACGCAATGGCTAATGACGTTGACGCGGCAACCTGTTGTTGTCCAGCCCTTTTGAATGGGAGCGTACAAGCAGGATAGCCGTGCTAATAAATGGTCCCGTCCGGAGGCGCATCTGCGTAGGAAAAACTTTAGCCGAAAAACTTGAGCACCCCTTAGGGGGTACTGCGTACCACCATGGTCACCCCCTCCTCCTTCCCCCTGCGAAATGGAGGGCGGTATTATCATTATAATCGTGCACCGATGCGCTGATCAGCCGCATTGTCATACCAAATGCTGAACTAAATGAGTACATACAATACTGGCTATTGTACCTATTGCTTTTTTTCGGAGAACTGATGCTTGTGCGAGTAAAATGATACGTTCGTCTTCCTTTCATAATGACGTTTCATTTTACATGATTTTATAGAATTTTACAGTGTTATATATGTAGAAATTGTAGTAGAGGTTTGTAGAAAATATAGAAATCAATTATGATCAAATGAAACGTAATGACTCTCGAAATACTGATTTATTTAGTATAAATTTATCATTAATTTATAACTAATAAATAACTGCTAAATTTTTAGCAGAGTTATAAGAAATCTCGGAAATAATAATTGTGTAAATGAGTTAGAGCACGAGTGCAGATTGAAATATGTTCTAGCAGTCACAGAAGTATGTATACAAAAAAATGTATCAAAACGACACAAGTATACATATCGTTAAGAATGTTATTATGCGTTCTTTCAATATATTTCAGTTGCTATAAGCGTTCCATCATTTTTATATCTTGATGGAAAGTAGAGCAGAACGATCATGCAACAAACATTATTTCTTTACCTTGAATTTTATGAATCATCATAAACATTCGTTTCTACATATAAAAATGAATATTGCGGAAAAAATATGCAATACTCTATGGGGTTTATCAAATTACAAAATTTTATCTTTTTTAAATATTTACATTTACTGTAACATTAAGATAAATTGTTCAAATAGCAGTATGTATTCTTTACTACAGTGTTATATTTGGCAAACAAAGTCAATGGTATAATACAATTTTACAAAATATAAAATAAGTTTCATGATTAATAACTCCTTTCGAACATACTTCATTAAGAATTTATTTTTCTCAAGAAATCAAGGAAGAAACTATTTCGACAATTTTCATTAGTCCACTACACAATTATAATGCATAATGGTTCTTTATACTAACAAAAATCAACACATATTTTAAGAACAACAGCTACATTTAAACTAATAAGTTTCTTTTTAAATTAATAAACTAAAAACTTGCTATACCTGCAAATTTGGTTATTTTGAAGGTACTTGTAATAAACATCCTCGATATTGTATCACTCAAAATGACGCGCATTGTTTCAAACGTAATGCAAATATCATTATCTAAACCGATTGTCCTATCCACTATAATACTCGTTTATGAAATGATAATACGTACATCCGGTTACAGATTTCCTGGAATAACAATCGACTGAGTATTACGAATTGTCACTGACCCTGCACATTGGCGATTTTAGTGGAGGTTCGCCAAAGGGGCGAAAATGCTCGTGCGCCGTGTCGTTAACCGATCGTTTTGGGGATGAACACAGGGAATTCGGCCAGTTAACCAAAGTGTAACGATGCATCCAGGTCGAGAAATCGTTCCGGTGAGAGGCGATACGGTGATCCAGAGGGGTGGTGAATGCGCTGGTCGAAGATAGGACACCCACGAGGGTAGTAGGGATACACGACTTCCCTGCATACACCAAAGATTACCGAAAGTGTACCTTGTTTTACGGCGCTTCCTTTCTAAATGCTATCATACTCGGTCAAGGTGGTAAAATTAAGGCACAACCGCAATCGACAGGTAAAACGATCGATTTTTCTTCTTTTGCATAAATAGAAAGTTTAACATTTCGCAAACACTTGAGAGTTTAGGATATGAAAGCATTATCACATACTTTTCGAGTATGGAGATCAGAACTTCTTAAATTTAATGATTAAGAAATTTGGAAATTAAGGAATTTGTTGTTGTAAAAACTAAATATATTTATTAATAATAGTTAATAATACATACTGCTACATACTACGATTCGTCGTCGAACGGAAACACAAAAAGAAGAACGCAAAAGAACGGCGTGCGTATAACTTCGCATATATCGATCGTCGATCAGCCGAGAATCGCCTATCCGGTCAAACGCGCGTGATTCAAATGTGTTACAAACATCCATCAGAATTTGATGATTTAGAAATTTGGAAATTAAGAAACGTGATGATTTGGGAATTTGGAAAGTTGGAAAATTGGAGATTCGAGCAATGGAAACTTGGAAATTTAGGATTTTGGGGATTCGGGAACACAGAATTTTAAGGATTTAAAAGTTTGAGACTTTTGAATATAAGAATTTGAAATGTTAAGGTCTCAAGAATTTGAGAGTCTGGAAATTCGAGTATTAAGATATTTGACAATTTGGCAATTTTTAATTTATGATAATTTATGAGAATATGAGAATATGAGAATTGAGGAATTTAGAATTAGGATAATTTCGATATTTGAGAGCTTGAGAATTTCAAAATTTAAGAATTTAGGGATTCGGGGATCTGAGGAAGTGAAGATCTAGAAGAGTATCTGTGGGATTTAGAAGATTAGGAACCTTAGGAACCTTACAATTGGAATATAAAAGTCTCTGGACCTAGAAATATAAGTATCTTGTAATTTGTAAATTTAGGAACAATAAAACTTCAGAAGTTTATGAATCAAACACTTAAGGTTCTAGTAAATTCAGAATTTGAGTAGATCCAGAATTTGGTTATTTTTAAATTTTGATGATTTGCATTATTTTAGGTTTTAAAATTTCAATTTGACGATTCGAAAGTTGTAAGTGTGAGATCTTTGTATTGCGGGAATTTAGTAATTAAAGTGCCCTTGCAATACCCGGATGTGGAGTTTCACACATACATGCAGCCCAGTCCCAAGTATGGAATAGTCCACACATTTCATGCAGTTTGCGCCGGTTCTGACGGCGCTGAATAACTGTCTGAAAATTGATGACCGAAAACTATAAAAGCTTTTCTACAAAACCATTTCTTTTTTAATTAATTGGCATGCAACATA
Source organism: Megachile rotundata (assembly GCF_050947335.1). Lineage (NCBI taxonomy): Eukaryota > Metazoa > Arthropoda > Insecta > Hymenoptera > Megachilidae > Megachile > Megachile rotundata. The sequence continues at coordinate 3,377,124 of NC_134991.1, read as the reverse complement.
AAGCACAAAGTATTGAACTAATTCATTCATACCGATTTAGTCATTTACGCGAATATTTTCCTCAATTAATGAAATAGAAAAAGCAAAAAATTCTTTACTTTATATTATTTGACTTCAGAACAATGTACTACAATCGTCGTCAAAATTGATTCTGAACATTGAAATCTTTTTTATCTTTAAAATTCAGTTGTTGTAATAAAAAAAAGTTTTACAAGGAATTTTAAATTTCTGAGATTTCTTAGTCATTTTTTCTTAAATTTCTTAGATTTTTTAGTCACACAAAGTAAAATGATCAGCATTCGTAAAACTTTATAAACACCGTGTTGGGATTTTAGTAATTTATGGAGATTTAATGTAATGTAAAAATTGTTTATTTTCTGATGATTTATGACGATTAAAACAATATTTAACTTTAATTTTACTATAACAAAACAAAAGACTAATATTTTGAAATTTGAATTAAATTTGTATGTTCAGCAGATTTGCTTTCATCAGTTCTAACGCTATTAGACGATTGACTTAACGGCAGCAGATTGAGACGTCCTACAGCGGTGTTTACATACAAAAATATTTTCGTACAGATTCGTTTAGTTTGTAATCCTCAACGCCCCGTCTTAATTATGCAAGATCCAAAATTCAGTATTCTTTTTCCTGATAATTAGTTCCTATATTCTTTAGGCCGCTAAATATTTTTAAAACCTTTCTTTTAGTAATGATTTTTTCATTCAAATATTGATCGTTTTGCCCTAAACATAGGATTCTTCAATTCTGAATATTTCTGCATTATCACAGAATTTTGTTCTTATGATACTACCGTTTTCGAACTTCTGAAAGCTCTAACATATAATGTTATGAATAGATTCCTAATTTTTGTTACAAATGAAGTATGATAATTTTTTTCTAATGTCTTCACGATATTTAAAAAAAAATTGGAAATACGTGGTAGTTTAACAATTATAGAAAATAACAGCAATACAATTTAATTAAATACAAATATGATATGATTCAAAATAATCTTCTTCGACACAATACAGCTTTTTGCACTCTAAATGCAACTCATTATCATTCGTTTTTTTATTCGTTTTTTGTCACTCATATTCTCGAAACCACTTCACTTGCTTGTAACATAATCATACTTTGCGACATTAACTTTTTAAATCACGTTCTTATATTTCGTTCGACTCAGCTTAACTGGACACAACTTTAACTCTTTAACTGCGGAAGAGCGTACAAAACCTCTTAATAATTTTATTGTTGTTTGATAATTAATTAGGAATTGTGCATTTAACAAAAATATGATTCGGAATGATTTCAACGAAAATTACAACTGTGATGCATCTGAAAGGGAAGCTTCTTTTGAGAACATTCTTCGCCGATAACGATAACAAAGAATCCAATAAAATGCCCATTTTCGTGGAGTTTTATTATTTTTAATATGTTTATGGAAATAAGATCCATGAGAATAGGTAGTAGCAAAAGAATTTTGCAGTCAAGATACAAATACAAAAATAATTCGGATCTTTATTTTTTAGCTAGCACTTTAAACACTATTCGATTATAAACGTCATTATCCAACACCACAAAATAAAAGGAATTTGTCTATTAATGCTTACCAATATCTTGAAATTTATTGAATTGCAAACTCTTAGATATCTCGCAATAATAAACTTGCTTCACTTTCGAAATAAACGGCTCAAACATTGCTCACGTGCTTAGATTTTCACGCCTGCGCGAAGAAAAGTTAATAGGGTAGACGAGACGAGTACCAACAAAACGCACGTAAGCCACGCACAAAATTTAAGAAGAGGAAAAAGAAACGAAAGGGCGAAGAACAAAAAAGGGGGTGAAGGTGAAAGAAGGAAGAAAAGCAGTCGTGATGAGAGAAGGGGAAGTAGAAGGATAAGGGAGAGGTTTCCAACGTTGTCGATGGGACGTGTATCCGTTGGATTGCGGCCTCGTTCGAGAATTCTCATGGGAAGATGCCATCTTGTTCTGCTATGTAGGTATCCACTGCCCGCCAGCCCGATGTCCTGCCACCCCTTTGCATAAACTTACGGACGGACGATGACGTCAGGCAACAAAGACGTTCAACTCTTGTTGAAATATCGATTTGGTATTTGAATTGGCGAGGAATCTGAAAGTATCCGAAAACATAATTTTCTTTGGCACCTTCTTAAGAGGTTAGGCCATCTTCAGTTTCATTTTTGTCTAAATTTCAAATTAGTGCAATGTACGATCTCACTGCATTATAATTATGAAAAAGTGATCGACTGAAATTTATTAACATAGTTAATTACCCAACTGCTCTTACCGAGTATAGCAGTTATGGTGTTGCAGAACGATATTTATGTTACTATTAGAAGTATGAGAAAATGCTCAAAAAACAAATTATTTTGAAAGGACACGTATTATCATGTAAAGTATTCTCTTCACAGACTTATATTTTAAAATATTTCAATTTCAGTGATGTTTTTTCAAGTAAAATTTATCTTCATTTCTATAGATCGGTTGTATGAAACATTCTACATAAGATACTGTTAGAATATCATATCAGAAAAATAAAGAATTCGTGAGATGTTTCAAATTTTTCTATTAAATGTTGCAATTTAATAGAACAGAAATAGAAACAGAATCGATTCACGTAACAAAATCAACAATTTCATTTAAAATATTTTGATATCTTTGAAATCTTGAAAAGTACGACTTTTAGAAAGATATATTTCAAATCATAGCATGTATTTTGTCGAATCAAATAATTCATTTCTTATACTCCAAACATTTTCTTGTTATCATTAAGAGGTTAAGTCATCTCTGATTGTGAGAATTAAAATAAATGTACAATTTTCATAGATCCTATTTACAAAATAACAAGATAAATGAATAATTCCATTTAAGAGATTTATTGTTTATATTCTGAGGTGTAAAAAGTATTGGTACCGTTTGGCCTTATCATTTTTAAGAAGATCTATCCTACCAGTTGCGGCAGAACTGTTTTACGCTTTGGCGTAGCACAAAACATAGAAACTTTGGATTATATATATTATATTTACTGTAGAAGTATACAAGTGTATACCAGAATATTGATTATTGTAAAAATGATAAGAATATTTAGAATCGATATCATTTTTGGTTAATATCATGCAAAATTGTGCGTGGACAAAGTCTTTAATGTTTGAAAAATCTATATGTTCCTCTGTAAATAGTTTTTATCTTGAAATTGCGAAAGTTTCAAGGGGATCCAACGAAAGTTATTTCAATTCTGTCACTTTGAGTAACGCGACGTTGATTAAAACGTATTTAAAATCATACTTTAAAAAATTTTTAGCACGAAAATAGAAATTTCAAATTTACTGCATCTTGCATTGTCTACATTATATGCATAGTTGCCTTTTTACATTTCAGTTAGATTTTTTTGTTCTTTCTTTCTGCGTGATCTTCAAGTATCTTCGGTAACATTTGTCATCGATTGTTTTCGATCCTTTATCGAGAGGGTTTCTAGATAATTTGCGAACAATTTCGAAATCCATGTCTATACTTACAATTAGAATACGATGAAACATTTAATATTATTACATTTTTCACTATCTACATCGTATGTAAAGAAATGAAGACTAACAGCAAGATGCATTATAGGATTATAGAATACGATATATCCTAAATGAGATTATAATCATTGAAATCCATCAAAAGCTGATATCTCACAAAGTAAAAACGAAGAGAAAGAAAACAGAATAGAATATTATGTTTAGACATACTGCTTGAAAAAAATGGTAAAGAAAATAGCTCAATAAACGCATATTATGTAATATACGCAAGCGTTTTATTTTTATTTCACCACACATATCAACGCATTCTATGATAAAAAAGAAAAATATAGGGTTTGCTACCAAAACATGCTCTGTTACAAAAATACTACAAAGGCCCTAATATTATAAATAATTATTTCCTTCTGATTCCACGTACCTTTTCTCATGTTGAATTCAGCAAAAAATATAAGAATTAGTATTTATAAGGACGGATGACAATTTAATATATCGAATACTGTCTCATCCATACCTGACAATTAGTGACACATTAATTTTTACATAAATCTATCATTAACTTTAATGGAAAATACTTCATAAAATATGAATTATTTTGTTAACTATATAAAAGGTCGTCGAATGAACAACGGTGGAATGCTATAAAAACTGTTTATTATGTTTATCGAAAATAAAATTATTGACTACAAGCATTTTACATTATTTTATGATGGCACTCAAAACGTTAAACATGACTAATAGATCGAACAAGAATCCAGTCATTTGTAATCTTTGTTTTTATATTATAATTTTGTTATAAACTATTGCAACCCTATATTTATACAACATTCATCAAGGTATCTTCTGAACACATAGAAATAAATTTTATTATGTTTGTGCATATAATCTTTAACGCTAATCCTTATACATCGTCAATATACTCAAGGAATGTTGGACGTTAATGCATAATTCTTTATGTTCGTTATATGGCTCAAATCGGAACAGGGTCCTTTTTAAAATGACTTAATATGAATATTAGTTACCTATCAGTCCGGTGAAACAGCATAAAATCTACATTAAAACATAATTGTGAATCGTGGTGTTGAAACCGCAGCGATAATTATACACTGGAAAATTTCAACAAATCAACTGATTATAATATACAATGCGAACACAACATTTATGGCACCGTCGGGAAAAATATCCACGATAAGTGCGATCACGTATAGTATACAAATGCTATTTTATTTATTGAGCTGGTGTACGCAAAAAGGTTCTTTTGGATCGCCATGCCGGATGGCATACACATTTTATCGACTTTAATTGGGCGCCACCGCATATTCCCGGTTAATTAATACGAAAAATTGCCAATGTTAATATCGCATGCATTACCTATTTGAAACGGTCTGTTGCATCAGAGCACGGACCGATGCACCGTGAAGGGTCACCTGAACACACACGGTGATATTAACGTATTTTGTTATAATTACCGAACATTCAGTTGTGGTAAACGTGCCGCGATTCTCATTCGACAATTCCATATCGCTTCATCTTGCTTTTTATTGCAATCTTTATTGAAACGTTCGTTGAAAATGTAATTATTACAATGCGAGGTAGTAACTTTGCCTGCGCGGAATATTTCCATTATTTGCCATAACGTGGAGGAGGTTTCATAACGATTAAGTAGACAGTTGTTTTTCATGCATTATAAATAACATGCTGTGATTTTAAAAAATGTTTATTATTATTTTTTAAAGTATTTCTATGAATGAACGATGTTAATAATTATATAAGTAAAAACACTATTCCTTTTTGAAAATAGCTTCTTACTGGAACTAACACGTATGAAACAAGAGATCAACTTGTTCCATTTGTTATAAATAAACATGTACCTTATTAAATATACAGATTAAAGCTTAAATAAAAAATTGTTTTTTATTTTATATGCATCTGCGTTCATCATTTATTTCTTTTTTTCATGTATCTGGTATTATTTTTTACTAAAAATATCTAATGTAATTACATTTTTATACATGAATACTGTTAAAATATTCGTACACATAAAGAAAGTTAATGTTAGTAAATTTGAGTCGGTTTACCATAAAAAAAAAAAATAAGAAAAAGTAGGTATATAATATGTTGTAGATGATTGGAATAGTAACAGAATGGGTTAGGTTAAGCCAGAAAATTGTGTTTGCACAATTTCTCCATGAAATGGAGAATATGTTTTCCTAGAAATTTTTAATAAACTTATGAAAAACAAATAAATTGTATTATAAATTAATATACATTAAGGAACCTTCAAGCCTACAAATGTGTGTCAAATTTATAACTTAATAATGGAAATAATACTTGACATGTTTTAGTACAGTAAACACTTAATAACCTTACAACTAAGTTTGTTTCTTTTTGTGTATCAGCATTATTTACTTTTCGAAAGTTTGTACAGTATTCCAAGACTATTTTAAACATGCTAGTAAATAATAATTCCTTTGTAACAGGTGAAAAACAGATTATTTTTAGAATTCGTAACTTTTGTGACTTGGAAAAGGCTGCTAAAATATTACGTATTCATTCAATAGTATCAAATATGCGCTGTCCTATTATACGTTTTTTCACATATAATTTAAGTAAAATATTGTAAATAGTAATAACAAATATACTGTTTAATTTTATGAACATTACAGAAATAAATATCAGTAACAAATGTTTTGGATGAAAAAGTAAGGCCATGCTTACATAAAAACAGTGAGAACAAATCAGTAAAAAGAGAAAGAAGTAGCTTTCTTTTATATTGCTTTGAACGGTATTTTATCGTGATATAAATAAATGTTGTACACCGTAATAACATGAACATTTAACTTTAATTTAATTGTAAGTTATTTATTACAGTTACTTAAGCGCGCTAGTTTAAAATGTTCAATAGATTGTTAATCACAGTACATTAAGAAGCAAAACTATTTTAATAACAAAACATTATCATAAATTCTTTTTTGTAAAGTATGTGTTAAAAGTTGTATAATCAAATGACGTATTAAATTTTGATAAGAGACAATTTTTCAGAAATATTTTTATTTTATCGTTTCTGCAACAATCGCAATTTCGAAACATAATTCTTTCAAGCATTCATATATATTTATTTATTAAGGATATCACTAGTTTCATGATTGCTTCAGCTAAACAAAGTCTTAGAGAATGGCAGAAATGTTTGCAAACGTATAAACATTAATATGTTTAAATTTTACAGTCTTATAAATATGTATTTTCTATTATCATGTTACAGTTGATAGGTCAATGAATTTAATGTAATCGTAAATTGATTTTTAAGTTGAATTTAAAAAATTTGAACAGTTTGAAAATACAAATTTTATATTCAAATCATTAAATTTTTTATTGTTGGTAATGTACTATTTTTTCCGACATTTTAAACGGAGAGTTACATATTTAAAATATTAAAATTTATATTAGTAGCGTTCTTAGATTTATTTTAGTAAACGTTAAATTTTGTTCATCACATGGATATTTTATTCACATCTAAATTCTTTTACTTTAATTAACACACTCGATATCACACTGAAATCGTGGAAAATCCTTTCAATTAGTAATTTTATTTTCAATAAATTTAGTTAACAAATTTTACGATATTTTACCGCTTTCGCTTAGGAAATCTTCCAATATGTAACAAAATTATTTATATTTTATAATGTAAAATAGTTTCCAATGAAATGACTAGCAACTGCATGTGAAAGCTTATACATCTTCCAGGAATAAAAGAAATGATACTGAAAATATTGAATCAGTCGATACAATTCATTTAAAAACGTTCTGCCTTTGATAAGTGTGAATTTCTAAATTACATGCATAAGTGATAATCGACATCAGTTGTTAACTTCGATCTTCTTAGGTGAATTTTTCTTTTCTGTTAAAGACATCACGTAGTAATTATGAGTACTTTTGCATTCGTTAAATAAACCACTGAATTTCAAGTTTAATAATTTCGATTAGAAGCTGGAATTTTTTTGATATCGTCATTCATCATCAGTTACAGATGACCAACACACAACAACATAGCTGCAACTTGCATATTTAACACGTTCCGTGCCACGTGTACTATTTGTGGTACACGTCAAACTTGATCTGCAGGCCACGTGTACCATAAATGGTACACACAGACATATTCATTTAATCCACCAAAAACATATGTTTTATGACAAATTTAATTCTATAAAATATATTTCCACTAAAAGAATGAGGCATTAAACAAAATGCAGTATAGAACAAAGCACATAAATTTGTTTATTTGTTATATGTACAATAATTATGAATTACAAGTAATGGTTAATTTTTTTAAAGTAAGGAATGGATAGAAATGGCTTATTCGTGCAGTTGCTGCAAAACGTGACAACTCTTTTAGTTCTTTGCCTTGCTACTTTAGTACCATACTGTTTTACTGTTTTAAATTAAAAGATGAAAGAATAAACTAATGAAAGGTAACAATAGAAACATATTTTCTAACAGAAACAAATGAAAAACAAACAATGTGTTCTTTGCATATACATATATACCTCTTTTGTTAGATATTCTATTTTCCTTGTACTTTTCCTTGTACTATTTTGCTTTGTACTTAACAGTTCCGAATACAACAGGTTCCCTTCACTAATTGAAAATTTGCGAACTGATTGACTTTCACAGTCGAAATGATCGGAGCGCCACGTGTGCCATAAATGGTACACGGTGCCACAACTACTCTAAACAAGCTAATTACTTATGGATTGATGATGTAATGACATATTGTGTGGCAATATATCAATTTTTAGTCAAAACGGCGAATGGCCTGAAGATCATGTTGGGCAAAAGCGGCGTGGCACGGAACGTGTTAATGTTAATTCCGGAGCAACTTATTGAATTAGATGTATACTTAATGTAGCTGTTATACATAGATTTTCTTATTAATGTGACGTGACTTCTTCTGCCGCTACTTCTTCTGCACTCAAAAGGAACTCCTGCGTATTGTTCATTACAATCAAAATAACTTAATTCCTTAAGTCGTGAAACAAAATATTGATGCTTTATTCTATAAATATTGTATGTCTATATTTGGCGTACCGGAAAAAATAGATTTAAAGCTTAAATCATATTTTATATCATATTAAACAGTTACTTCTTACATTGGAATAATAATAATTCGATATTTAGTTAACAGTACATGTTAGAATCTGCAAAATTATAAACGTTGGTGAAACTATATAGAATTATAAATTTAAAAGGATATAACAAACCTAAATATATAATTTTTAGTAGATTTATACAATAAAAAAAATGTGATTTTTATACGCCTGACGAATAAGAACTACTTGATGCATATAAAAATTATAGTTTCGCAAAAAGTGTACATGCAAAGTTCACAGAATAAACCGTCGATATAATCTTATTACAACACACTTTTTGTTTTTCATTACAACTTAAATGTTTGCACTGCCAAAAATAGAAGTTGCGTTTCGTGTTGTAGGAGAACGTGTCCATAACTAGGTATAAATTGAAAATACGTTTAAATAAAACAAACATTTATATATCATATGTTTATACGTTACGATCCACCCTGTACATGGGGGTCGACGACCGTTCAATGACATCGGTTGAACAGTTTTACAGAGTAAACGGTATTTCCGGGAAAATGTTTCCCAAACTATCGGGAGTCGCAAGTTTACGGTCAGTTAATCTAGTTACGAATCGACGAGCCGATTAAACTGCGCAAAATCACTTCTTCCATTTGAGAACCCCACCGAGGGCGGGTAAATAACGAATTGAAAATCAATGGTATTACGAGATTATGCGTTTATTGGTAGAGAGCTAGTAGAGTTACCGATGCCCAGAGCAGTAATATCGAGTAATTGCGTAAACGCACCCGGATCCCTCTGCGTGCCTCTCTCCACCCCTCTAACCTAACCCGCGAATATGATCACCCGTCCATGGAATTTCGCGCATTCGTGCGATCGCTCGCGATGTTTAAAATAATTATTCTGATGTTTTCCCTTGTATTTTTTTTTCTTTTTTAACCTTTCGACTGCTGATTGCTCACTTTTTATTGGTTATCGATTTTAGAAAACAAATATGAGGGAAACGTGACCAATACCCGAAGGGTGCAGATGTGGTTTCCGTTATAAACAAACATGTGTTCATTGAAATTAAATATTAATTCCATTTTCGAGTAATTATAACCGATTCGATTACATGTTTAATGTTGATCAATAATACTTTAAGTTACATTGTAATGGACAAATAGGACCTAAATTATGTACTTTTTGTACAGATACACTGTTACTATGTATTATGATGTATTATTCTCTATAAAAATTACAGGGGATTCTGAAGTATCTATCATAAATATGATAGAGTATTTCGAAACGGCTGAGTTTAGAAAACCTTGGGTGAATCTTTGATACGTGTAGCATGTATCGAGATTATTAAAGTTAATGAATTATGTCGTGCTTTGCACAGGATGAGTAGTAACTACCATCTGAAGCATTTTATTTATTGAATTTATATAATTATGTTGAACAACATTTTTGCTGGTGATTAGGAAAGTGGTCCAATTGTAAGTAAAAATTTCAAAACAATTAAACTTTACATTTATGCATATCGTATTAGTTAATGTTGCTACGTTATGGAAAAATTCTTTAAAAATATTCGTAAACTTCGTTAATAATAAAGTTATTATTATACGGTTGAACGAAAGTCCAGTTACGTTTATTATGATACTAACGTTTATTAAAATTCTAACAAAGACAACGTGTGTCATGTATTTTATGAGATATTAAGCTTTTTAAATAGCACCATATCTTAATTTAGTATGAAGTTGTAACAGACGATAAAAAAGTATGACTACAGATAAGGTGTTATAGTTATATTCTTTTGAGATGACTTTCAACTTCTGAATACGAAGATTCATCAAGAATAATTGAGTTTAAATAAATAAATTCTTCGCGTATGAAAAAAACTAGCATACTATAAGATGAGGAAGGAATAATTTTGTTTCTAACAAATAATCTCTCTTTTTATAAATAGGTATATTATTAATTGTAATAAGTTATTTTCTTACAAATATGCTTCTTTGTTTCTCTGCACTTTGTTTTCGATTTTATTTTGATTATTATCAATGATGTTTTCTGAAAGAAGGGTAAATGACAAGGATCATTTCTCATTGTAATTACTATCAAAATTTCAATTTTTTAATGAGCAATTTTGTAGATTGAGGACTAATTTGTAACCTGCATTTAATTACTAGCTTTTATAGATAATTGCACAATTAAGTATTATTAAAAAGACATAATTTTCCAAATTATAAAAGCAGTTGACACAAGAAGTGTCTTAGTAATTTGTAATTTTCAAGTCCTCTAACTAATAATTATTGTTAGACGAAATATAACGTAAGGTCTATTTAAAAACAGAAATATAACAATATAACAGACTTAACAAATAAAACAAAATAAAATGCAATAAAACTATACAATTAACAGGTAAGGAGTACTACGAAAGCTATAAAGCATAAAATGAAAACATCAAAATAATCACATTTTCCCTCATAAAAGTGAATTCAACAAATTCTTGTGAGTATAAATTATTGTTGGTAACTTAGAATAGAAGTGCCAATTACTAACATGAGTATCTTAAATAGAAATTCGTGAACTGCAGTTGTAAGTGCAAATGGCGTTTAAAAGGTATTAGGTATCATTCCAATAATTTCTGTAAGAATAAATAAATTTTGTTTTAGTTATCAATTTTACATAATATCTTCATAGTAAGAGCCCATATATATTATAAAATAAATTTGTTAGTAAAAAAAATAAAAATTATCTGCAATGACAAATTTATTTATTATTTTTCTTAATAGGTTTATTTTGTAACATAAATACCGTAAAGTTGATTAATGAAGTTGTTTTTTTTTTAAATCAGCGAGAACTCTGTTAATGTAACTATTGAAATACACAGTTGTAGTGAAGAATTATATTTTTTCCGTATTTAAATATTGTGATTTGATAAATTTTCAGAAAGTTTAATTCTCTAACGAAAAATCGTATCTGGCACGATTTGGCTTGTACATTTTATACGAAACAATTTGTACTTGTTTATGATCAATTAAAATATTTCTATATTTGCAGCACAAATTATAACAGTAAACGGTGGTGCTATGTAATTTTGAGTTCCCAGTGGCAATCATAGTAACGCTTTCTGCTAAAGGACAATGCGTCAGAGTCTTGTCTGACGACGTCCTCGCAATATTAGCCACCGTGAGATGTGTGTATTTCACACATTAACGTGTTTACTCAGGACTGATTCCGGGCTCCGTCTGCGACACATTGCGTGCAATATCCACTGTTTGTTTCACGGCTCGCTTAATTTGGACACCCTGTTTTCTTATTTTCTCTGTAAATTTGTTGTTACACTGCCCCCTACCCTCAGGATAGTGAATGGTATTTCATATCGTGCTCAATTTCTCAAATTTTGTACAACATTTGGTGCACTTACTTTCCTAACATGTTCTATACTTAGAATTTGTTTAACAGCACGGGACATAAAGAACTTAACAACTACAGCTATTAAGAAAAGCGTTACTGAAATAAAAATTAAAAAATAGGTGTAGATATTCTTATTGCGTTTACAAATTATATTTGATTACCTTTCTATTTACAATTAATTGAAATTTGCTAGTTATTAATTGATGCACCGCCTTAAGGTTTTTGCAACACGTCTCGGCAAATGCATTCTTTCATGTAGGAAGAACGGTGTTACAAGTAAAATACGGTGGCGATATTTTTTACTTCTTTTACTAATAAACTTTTTTACGTACTAATTTTAATTGTTACGCCATTGCATATCGATTGATACTAAAGTTCAGCATAGTGAAGTAGACATTGAATGAAACAGTAGGAAGTTAAAACGAAATGAAAATTTTACAGAGTAGCTTGTAATGTTTTCATATCACGCGTTAGTGGAAAAAAAGTTTCAACGAAACGTTAATATTACACATGAACTAAATTTTGGCATTTATAAAAGTGCAGAATTGTATGTTTCATAGTGATTAAAATGTACCTAATGCGTCATTCTTATTTCAAAACTATTTGTTTACATAATCTAGATTGAGTAATAGTTTCATCTTCCTTTTATGATCTGAATAGTTTTTCATCTTTCCAGTTTGAATTATTGGTTTGCTTTGTAATCAATGCATTTTAAAGTTATCACAGTTATTTTAATGTCGTAAAATTATATTAAAAAACCAAACAGACGAGTTAGATCGCAAGCTGCTTCAATTATACATATACAGATAGTTCTTTAGAAGGTCAGTTATAGGCACAGGTTGCAAGGACCGCATTGCAAATGCCAAAAATGGTAGCATGAGTCACGCAACTGCTACCGTGGAGCTGGATTGTTCAAATGTCAAGATTGTATTTATTAAATTAACATAACCAGCTTATTCCAGTATCATCGTCGACTTACTCAATGATTGGATGAAGCAGCGAAAACATGGACAAATTATCTTTTCATTTTATATTAAACATAACGGTCAAATTATTTTGCTTTTTATATACATATAGGGGAAAATTGCCAAAACAATACTACTTAAGGAATTTTTTATTACATGAAAAATTGATATATTTATTTTAAAAAGAATTTGGATCAACTGATGATGTAACATTTTTATCCAATAAATGTGCACATCTTGAATAAAGCTTGACTGGAAAATAATAACTAACATTAATTAAGAATATAATATATTTAAGAAATTTTACATTTAGGGTTGTATTGAATTGTATCATTGCTTAGTACTTCTTCGCATGGTTCATTTTTCCACATTTTGCAAACGGGCCATTAAGTTATATTTTCTAGACGGACTTCACCATGTAAATCATAGAAGCGATCTTCTTTGTTTACTGATATAAATATATTCGAAGTGTTAAAGTTATTTTTTGCAGTGTATTTTTTAGTTTTTGGTTTAGGTTTTAAACAAATAAGCACTTTTAGATTTTTATTTTTACAGAGGTAGTATTACACATGGTTGATTGTTTGATACATAATTTAATCTAATTAGCTTATCCTATGGAATATTAGACGGCGCTTTTGTCTATCTCACAATATAACATAGTTATGGTCTAATACTTGTAATGTCGCTACTTGCTAAATCAAGAACTTTATGGTTACTTCACAACACGAAGCAGCGCTTATTACTTAAAACAATTTTACAATTTCTCTTTGTGCTCCTTTCTTTGAATGGTAATATGATTTAAGACATTTTGCGTAATGACATGAGGTGCATAAAATTGATTTTAGGTTTGTATGTATATGTATATAAAATAATTTTGCGTAAAATACATATTTCTGCTACATTCAAATTTCAATTATTTCAACATAGTTCAATTGCTTTTTTCATATAAAAAGACACGAAGAACATATTAGAGGTACCGAAAAGTATTCAAAATTTCTTCAATAACTTCAAAGTTTTTCAATGAAAAATCGAAGGACTTTTTTTAAGAAGGGAATCAAACAATTGCCTTTACGCTGACAAAAAGCGTTAGAAAGTGATGTAAATTATTTTGTTAATTAGCATTTAAGATTTCTTTAGTAAATAAATGTTTTTTGCCAGTAAACAAAATTTTCATTACTTTTCGGTACCCTTAATATTTGTCGTTTAAAATATAACATCAAAAAAATCTCAATAGAATTTTCTCGGATTATCACGCATTCGAAGCATATCAGAAAACTTGTAGAAACGACAAGAAGCTCATTATGTGCACGCTAACAAAGCAGTAACGACACAATCTCGTTGGTAGTGCAATTATACACGAAGGAATAGGAGTAAGATCAAGAAGAGGGTCGAATAGGGGTAGCATGGTGTAGTTCGACAGTGGATAGCGGTAATTCCGCCACGCCGTAAAGGTTGCTTTTTATCGTCTCCACCCTATACGCCCATCCAACGAGATCCTATGGTCTGTGTCAGACGCCAAGGTATTTCTGCCGCTTCCTCTTCTATTCTGGCCTTCGTTTCTAACTTGCACGTGCCGCTTGATTGTTCAGGTTTTATTATCACTCGTTGGTCCCCGACTACTCGTTCATTCGCTGTATACGTTCGCGGTCACGGAAACAACCAACTACTGCCATGCCCACAGAAATAAACGTAGAGGTTAATTGTTTTTTTACGCGGTGTTGGGCGATATAAAAACTATGTTTGCTTTGATTACGTTTATCCTGTTATTGCACTTTAAATTTGAGATCTACTTGCTCTTATTCCTCATATTCGTTGATCTTAAATTACAACTCCCTGAATATTTCTGTTACATTTAATTATTTTTGTATAATTGTTCACTATATCCCTTGATAATTTTATTGTCCCCTTGACTTATGACCTATTCACAGTTTAAATGTAATATGTCTTAGGGGCCATCTACACTATGCCAGTAACCCGTGCTAGTAGCGTTGTCAGTAGATAGACGAATTTTCATGTATGTAGCTTTGCCTGTGCCAGGTCTGTCGTTGGAAAGAGAAAATGATACCATTCCTCTCTTGTTTTCTTTTTCTAACAACAGATTCGACATAAGCAAAGCTAGTAGCGCAAAAATACGACTACCTACTAACAATGCTACTAGCACGGGTTACTGGCACTGCGTAGACGGCCCCTTACTCGAATTTTGAATACGCTTTAATTTGAAGTTACGTTTATAACTTGCATAATCAAGGATAGCTGAATACAAAATTAGTATAACATTTAATTTTCTTTAATTGATTCAGTATTGTAGCAATGCAGTGACGTATCTGACAAGTAAATTGTATGATATGGAGGAACTTTTGAACAAACTGTGATTGAAAACTGATTTTAGAGATCATGTGAATTGACAGGACGTTAGTATACATATTTTGAGAGTAACTAAGTAAAATTGTATTACCATGTCGAAAATCGGGTACCTATTATAGATTATTACGCAATTAGACAAATAAAGAATAACAAAATTATATATACAAAGAAAATGAATAAATGAAAATAAAAAAACGCAGTGCTTTTTAATACTAAGCCTGCCGGTGATAATGCACACTTAATTTGGAATTAAAAGTAAAATTGAAAAATAAATGTACAAACAATAAAACATAGACTAATATATGCACTAATTCTTTATTTTAATGAAAATCAATGCAAATTGATTTCAACTTGTAATATGTATATGTAAACATGTAAACTTGTAATCTAGTCATTTTTATCGTTTTGATAGTTTTAGCCTTAAATGATATTAAGTATTTTGTGGTTCAGTCGCTTTATTATGTCAAATTAATAAAATTCTTAACATTTGGTTTAAAAAGTTGTTATTATTGTCAATATAGCAGGCTGAGTTATACAGAACTAGTGTGCTGTTATGTAAATATACATATATCAGTTTAATGCATCATTCAATGGAATACTAGATACATAAATAATACAATTATTTGGTCATCATAAATACGGTTCGCGAGTTGATTCATAATCCACTCCAGTTGTGTGCAAATCAAGTACCCGCCGCGAGGCTTACGGGCCGTGGTGTATATGTTGCTCGCAGAAATAACATGTTAGATATTAGAAGTTGAAATATATAATACATAGAAATTTGACAGTTTTAGTGATATGAATATAAGAAAATTTAAAAGTTTGAAAGTTTGGAACTATTAAATCTTAGTAATCTGGAAATTTAGGAAGATTTGAAATATAAAGAATTGGTGAATAGTAAGATTTAGAAGCTCAAAAATTGAAAAATTTGGAAACCTGGAAAGAAAAAAATTTGGAATCTCGAAATTTGAAAATTTGAATATGGATATTCAACATAGATATGTAAATATTTAGTAATTTAAAAACTTGAAATTTTTAATTTTGGGAATATCATGTAGACATCGTATAGATTTGGAAATTTGATAAATTCGGAATTTGGGTAATGTATGAATCTAAAGATTTGTGAACTTTAGCTTTTAGGAACATGGGAATTTAAAAATTTCGAGATTTGAACATTCGTTGAACTTGAAAATTATAATATTCAGAAACTATTAATCTTAAAAATTCCAAAATTTGAGAATTGTTAAACACGTCAATTTCAGTAATTTGGACCCTGAAATTTGTTATCTATTACTAGTATATTTTATTGAAAATTCAACGAAAAGAACTGTTAAATATAAAGTATTGAAAAAACAGTTAAACTAACGAAAACTATAAGCTACACCCTTTAACCGTTTATTTTATGCACAATGCTTTACAATTAAATTATATTTTAATTTTGTTTGAAATACATTATCGGTCGCATGCGCACATGTATGCACTCCACACCTACGATAACCGATCTTGGTTACATGTGTGTACAATGCAAAAGCTTCTGTTGTGATAATTAACATAATCATAAGCTTCATAAAAAGGGGGAAAGCTCCTCAAAAACCTATATTGTACATGTTTGAAAAATTGTACAACATATGTATATTCCTATTTTTTAATTCTTAATATAAACGTTACAACACACATAAAATATCTTTATTTTATAGTTAGCAAATCCGACGAACTTTTAATATAAGACTTTTGTTTTTGTAAGCAACAAAACATGGAAATTTATATTTTAAACATTTGCAATCCAAGACCGGGATATGTTCTGAAAAACTCCTATACTTTTAAATATTACAATCGTAGAGTTAAATATACGTACTTTCTAGTTTCCTATTAATAATATTTCAGTGAAATTTATGTCTGAAAAATAACATAATTGACAATGAATATGTTTTTCACAGTTTCACCACATTGTTCTCCCTTTCGCCGTACAATAAAAAATAATATTAAGCACAGAACATTTAAAAAAGTCTTTCATTTATTCACCAACAACGCAATCAAACTGTGTATTTTAATTGTTTTATGAGCATGAGTGCGCATCTTCTTTTTCAACAATTTAAAACGTTTCCATTAATACATATTTCCTGTCAATATTCAAAAGCTGGTCGGTAAATAAATTATCGCGAAAGAAGAAACGGGCACGAGTAACGGAAAAACGAGACCCGGTGCGGAACCATTGTGCTCTCAACCGACAGCAAATGGAATTAGCGGACAGTTTAGTCCGGTCGAGTCACGAAATAGAGGTTGCATTTTTACGGTCGTATTAATACGCCCGGAAACATACTATGATCGGGTTTGTAATGCACCCCTGGGGGCCTGTGTGATATGATACATTTGCTTTGCATACACGATAGCAAGCCCGAGTTCACAGCGACGAGAGAAATGATGGAGAGAGGAGAGAAAGAGAGCGGGAAAATGTAGGCAAATACAAACGTGACTGAATTTCATGGCAAATTACAAACACGTGGAAATGGTAGCTGAATCGACGGGAGGTGCCATCGATGGTGTTTCCTCGTATCTGTTCGAACGGTGACCGACCAATTATGCCTGTTTATTGCGAAACGTTCAGTTCATTCGCACCTTGGCCACAAATTTACATTACAAAATATGCATCGTTTATGGAAGAATTTTAATGATATCGATTGTGTAATGAAAATTTGTATAGAATAACAAGCTTTTGAATTGTCGATGCAATCAAGATTTTGTGTCTTATGCTAAACCTAAAATTGGGGAACCTGTTATGAGAGTTCCGAACTAGTTAATAAGGTTAGGTTAATGTCATTTTTTAACGCAATTCACATCGCGAAATTTAAAATGTACGCAATGGAATAATTTAATCGAAAGATACAAGTTGTATGAATAATACCTATTTATTTATTTTCTTTAAATGTATATTATGCATTATCAATGTTTTATTACTAAAATATTTTGTTTGGTCTCTGTATTCTTTTACATGCAATCTTACAATTAAATATAGTAATCTTTAAAAAATATGTTACATTTTAAACGCATAGAATAATGGAACTATCTCTTTTATTTGTACGTATTTCTATTTATTTATGTTTATTTGTCAGTACTCTTTTCTTATATCTTTACAAATAATGTATCATATACATGTATCTCTACAAATAGCTTATTACTTATACCTTTATCAATAACGTATTATTTATATCCTTGCAAGTAATTACATTAAATTATCCACCCTTCATGAAGTTAAAATTCAACATCTAAATCGAAACTGTAAATATATACACAAGCAATTACTCCTATCTTTAATAATTTAGAAATTTCTATTATAGTTACAAACACAATTATTCTGTGCATTGAGGTAATCATAACCACAACATTAACTATTGCTAACTTTTCTAATACGAAAGTCTAGTTAATCCCTGTAACTAGATATCCTGACTAACGATTGTGGAAGAGGGTTGGAAATTCGTCATATCTTGACAGAAATCCCTCGTATAGTCTCAAGTTACCACATGGTTGCACGAGCTTGCAAAGAATGAATCATGTGTTAGTATTGACGTACTTGCAACATAAGTGCGGTTGGTGGAAACGATATAATATGACACCTATTCGTGGCGCTACATTCTGGGACGTCTGCAGCTCAGGCAGTGTTCATATTTTATAAAAAAATACTGGTTTATACATATATGTATAAAAATATATCTTTTTATATTGTATTTCATAACAATTTTTTTATGTAAAACGATGTATTTTCACACTCGACCGATTTTACGACAATACTATATCGTCTATGTCAACTGCACCAGTTCATTTATGACGTCGCAGTTCGATAGGATATAAATCCTGAAGCGGACCAGGCAGGAACTTCAAGCGGGCAACCACGACGTACCATGTGTTTCGATAAAGAGCATCTGTACGCAAGAAAGAAAAGAATTTCTCCTCTCTTGTTTCCATCGCTTGTCACCCCTTTCAGAGAAACCCCTTCTTCAGCTTCGAGCTCGACCACAACGCTAATTCATGGTCGGTGACATCTCGTTGCCTTCGTAACAAGTACTATTGTCCTGGATCAACTTGATAGAACGCCATTGTGCCACCACCGAGTGCAATGTCGCGTGTCCGAAGTGGTACCTGATGGAAGAAATGTTCAGTGAACAATTTTTAAAACCGATTAAACCGAGTGCTATAATTGTTTGTTTGAAAACAACGTCCATACGTACTGCTTGTCTGGGCTTTGATCGAAGAGAATTCACAGATGTCACTGATCATTCTCGCCTCTTCATTAAAATCTATGCAATACTGTTGTTTCCTTAATTTAAACGATTGTTCTGCTTATTTTGGTATAATTTAATTATTATTATTGGTATATTATATTTTAATTTCTCGTTAAAGTATTTATTGGTAGGTCGTTAAGTAAAATATATATATTTGATATAATGCTTTCGTATGCCTATCGTATGGAATTATAATTTCTTGTTTAAATTTTTTAAATTTGCGAAAAATATTTGATTATTATATTTCTATTAGTATAACTTGTGAGAATTCAAGCATATACCTTTCTATTATGTCGAAAAAGTTCGCAGCAAAGGGTGAAATTGCTATGCCAAGCGTTATTATGCAATTCTGTCAGACTCATATACCTCAAAGTCATATATTCACTCTAGATGCAATAACGATGCTGAATTCTATTATTTCACTATTGTCTAATAAAAATTAAAAATGTTGATGAATTGTTTAAATAATCATTTTTATCAAACTTGGTATTTTAAATTGGTATGGAAAAGTAGTATTTACAGCATTTTTATATCATCGTATCACGATATCAATCGTATGAGAATTTCTAGTAGATTATTCACGGTAATAGGGATATACGAAAATTTGCGTTTGGTGTCCACAGATATTTGCCTGGAAACCAGTAGTTATCTGTTGGTAAATGAACACATGGTGAATGGTTATGGTGAGTGAATACGGCACCCTCTGTTTGGATTACGGGCCCGTAGCTTCGTTGGCGTCTATAAACAGAGATAAAGGAGAGGATGGCGAGCGGGTGCGGAGAAGCACGTTTTCGCTACCGCTATGACAGATTGAGAGAAAGGCATCGTCCTTTGGTGACCAACGAGGCGTTTCGCCACCTATACCCACCCCTTAATGCCAGACAAAAGCACTATACTCCATTTCGTTGCATGCGCACTATAACAGCGGTCCCACTTCAACATTTTCTAATGATCGTATCAATTCTTCGTTATTTCAGACATTCAGCGATAGTATTTCAGTTGTTGTGAACACACTTGTTTGTTTTTTTTAATTCAATGTCAATAATACAAACTATGATTGATAAATATCTTCTTTTACATTTTTACAGCGCAAAATTTTATTGACGTTCAAAAATTTTACAGTGGTTTACCAAATTATTATATTAAAGAAATTTCTTTTTATAAGTATCCGATCAATGCACTTTTAATTAGTTTAGCAGTATTATTGATATTTAAGAGTCTATATCTAGAATAAAAAGCGGATGTGAATGTAACTGTGTGTTAAGTATTCTATGTTTAGGGGTTTCCATGAGTGATGGGATACACCCCTGGACAAAAAGATAGCACATGTGTGCTATCTTTAATTTCTTGAAAACTACTTAGAATTTTTTAATGTAATACCCATTTGTCTTCGAAGAAATGGAAACGAATTTTTTTTTTACTGACATTTTCATTTTACTACCATGATTTAAAAAAAGAAAGATTAGTAAAAAAACAAAGACAAATGGGTGGGGGTGGTGTAATGATTTGGGCTGGAATTTAAACGAAATGGATACAAAGGCAAAACAAATGTACAGTTTCTTCAAGGAAAAATGAATTCTCAAAAATATATAAATTTACTCTCAAAACAAAGTATTGAACACGCATATGATAAATTTATTTTTTAACATGGCAATACTGCAATTCTCCGAATTAAAGTCGAAGAACAATTTTTTCAAAGAGAAAACGTATCAGTTTTTCCGTTGCCCGCACGCTCCCTGGACCTGAATATTATTGAAAATTATTGGGGAGAACTAGCACGTGCTGTATATAAGAATGGAAAACAGTATGATAATATTAAACAATTAAAAGAAGCTATTAAGATACATTGGGATAATTTGCCACAAAATACAATTAAAGTGTTATACAAATCCTTACCAAAGCGAGTACTCGAAGTAATAGAAAATAAAGGCGGATTATTATTATTATCATATCATTATTAACTCTGTATTAATTGCAATATAACTTTCTTTTTTATGAAAATATATGTATAAATTCTGTGAATGTGCTATCATTTCGCCGGCACTATTTGTATATTTCTTCTGCTTGCTCAAAAACATAGCAAGGTCAACCATATTTACTAAGAAGTTCCTTCTCTCTGCCATGTAACAATTAGAATGGTATGTATTACATTAAAAAATTCTAAGTAGTTTTCAAGAAATTAAAGATAGCACACATGTGCTATCTTTTTGTCCAGGGATGTAAAAAACTTGACTTTAGTTTAAGCTATGTTATATTCATACGTGCTGGATTTTTATGTATTTAGAACTGTAAATATACAAGGCGAAGTGACGAAGTCCTAAATAATGTATTTATGTTATAATACAGTATTTGATTTATATTTAAGTGTTTCATTTTTACATTATTTTACGTTTTATGTTTTTAAAATATGCTATTTACACAATACGGTATATTATTTTTTCAATATAATATATTGTAACATGACAATAAAAATAACTATTGTATTTTATAAGTTGAAGTTCTAACCTGTGAAATATTTTGTTTGAGTACTTTGGTCACCAACTATAAATTGTAATGGATAATAATTTTTCTAGTGTGTATTTAGCTAAAATTTTCTAGATGTTCCAAACATTAGTACATAAATTGTTAATTCCTGGCCAGTAGACTGTTCAGATATCGTCATTTTAATTTTACACACTCTCTTTTATGTATTTTCTAAACATTAAATTGTTCCCATTAATATAGGTTTTCTAGTATATGAAAGTTTGCCCTTAAATTGTTCTACGGTATAATTTTAATCATGCATTCTTTTATACACATAGTAGCTCTAGTACATGATCAATCTAACTTCCATTATTGAAGGGGTAATCCAAATATTTCAGTTTCCAAATTCTCAAGTCATCGAATTCAATAAATGGCATTTTCTTGAACTCCCCAGATTTTATAATTCCTAAGTTCCTAGATTTCCAAATGTCCATGTCCCTAAAATGAGAGGTGAGAGTAATATTTTGTCGAATATCTGTGGAACCAGCAGAGTTAGGGAGATGGTTTCATTTTCAAGATCATGTGTTTTTCATGAGGGATCTAAAATTTGAAAATGGATTTCAAAAATTCGTATTTGTTTAAATAACATATTAAAAAATTTGTTGACACATTTCTGTTAATTTTCCCGTTCAAAAGATACTGTATCTATCTGTAAACTTTGATATGAGAAGTATACTCATAGGTATAAAATGCGAATAAAATGGAATTTTCATTTTTACATTGTAAATATTATCGTATTTTGACGAAACGCAGTCCTCCAATGCATATAATCGAGTACATAAAAGAACTTCTACGTCTTTACTAGTAACTGAATTATTGTGGATCTAACAAATTTGTTTCGGGTGGGGTTAAAATTACCGTCGCAGGTATAAACATCAGCCGGCGATGACCGTTGTAGCTTTTCCTCGCGGTCACAAAGTCAAGGTGTTCCGCGATTATAAAGCTCTGAAAAGAGCTAGCGCTACTGTTGATCTGTGTATATTTAACTACGAAGAAAACGATTTTAGTTTCCTTGTATACCTTCGCACAAAAGAGTACAATTCCAGGTAAGGTGCTGATTGGCTAAAACTCTTGAGGTAAGGATTGAAAGTTATAGCAAATATATAAAAAGTGACTTATTAACTTCACTAATGATACTTCTCCTTGTAGAAGACATAAAAGTTACTTATCTGTTTGACTACATGCATTTAAGGTCTGCGTCTCGTTAAAATATGATAAGTTCAACTATATTAACTATATTTATAATGTAAATATGAAAATTTCATTTTATGTGTATTTTGTGCCTACGGGTATACTTTTCATATTGAAATTTGCAAGATAATGGAGAAACTTTCAATTGGAAGCATTAACAGAAACGTGCCAATTTTTAATACGTTATTTAAACAAATACAAATTTTCTAAACGCATTTTCATATTTCGATTCCTCGTTGTTAGAGAGTAAATGTAATGATTAGTTTTATACATAGAAGGAATCTACCTTATCTTTGTATATATCTAAGCGACACCTATTATGTAAATATGTAGATTATATATATTATGTATTCTTTTATTTTCCGTTCTGTCCTTCCAGTTCTTGTAATAAAGGCATACCGTAACAACGTGCGTAGTAAGAGTTATTTAATACAAAGTAAAAATCTCTAAGAAATTAATTAATAACACTCGTAAAAAAAACATAATTTTACAATTTAAACTATAATTCTAGCTCTGCTGGTTCCTTAAACATTCGCCAAAATATGATTCTCACTCCCCACTTTTATCACCCTCTTAACATCGATGTCGGCAGGAAAAAGTAATACGTATCGAATAATTTTTCGAGAACTATATTATTCATAAGCTTCATAAAAATCGAAAATTATCACTTCAGGATGGTACCTCGTCTTTGTTCTACGAGCACTTTGTAGAAGTAATTAATTATAGCTTATGAATAATTGAATAATATTTGAAACAATACTTTTTCATTTGTGATGAAAGAAACTTAAAAAAAAATCGAGGATTAGTAGATGTTGAAATTATGTACTGATGTCTTTTTCCTATCAATACTTCGTCTCTTTTATTAATTTAAAAATAAAATTCTATTAACAAAGAAATCAATTATTGACACATTGTCTTTCAAACGCTATTATGTTTTTTTTTATGTATTATGTATCAATTTAAGTACGTACAATAACTATAATTATATAAGTCCACAATTTTTTTCAATTGTTTGTTTCATACACCTCGTATCGCAGTCACTATTAATGATATCATAGATTCATTATAACTTCAAATAAGGCCATTGTGTTTACATAAAAATGTCTAGAATATTTGTGAAATGTTATTAAATAATCCTGAAATACCTCCACTGTTTCTAACAATTTTTGAATACAGCCTAATTTTGAAATCGTCACAATAGGAAAGATCTCTAACTTCATTTTATTGTTAAAACACGTATATAGTAAACGCGTTTGAACCGAATGGAGCGTTATATTGTATAGGCTATTGTACGGACTGTAACCAAAAGTAGTATCGCAGAGAGATGATTTCATGCGTGCATAAAGGTGGTGTAGCTAGGTAAGGTATCTGTGATACTGTTGCAAACAACGGTCGTTCAGATATGGGAATGACAATGCTCGCCGACCAAAATGCACGTTAGAGACGGCCTAACTGCCGCCTCTTATTGAAACATCATCTCTAGTTACTGGCATGAAAATGGCTATCCATATAGTGAATGTCTTCGAGATATCTCTTGTCCTCGATTTTTCTCTTTGTTGAAAGTAACGATCATTTCCCTTTTCTCATATCTTTTATTACTAGTGGATCTACCTTACGAGAACTCGAATGTGTATTTAAAGTTTAAAGCACCTACTGTTAACATATAAGTAGAACAAGAATGTGATATGGAGATTTTAATGTTGTTTCAATCGATTAAACATGTCCTAAACTATCAAAAATGATATCAAAACAATTTTTTATCGATTCGATGACAACGGATTCTTGTCGTCAAATTGGACGTTACTTCTGAAGATTATTTTATTCACACAATAGTAAATATAATGAAGTGTATAATTAACTTATAAATTAATTTTACATAATTTTATATATTTAACAATTACAGTACATAGGTAATTACATTGATTATATTTTTATCTTGAAGTTAGTAAAATGAAATAAATTTTTGCATAGATAAGGAATATGAATATTGTTTGCAAATACATCTTTTGGAAATACAATATAAATTTTGTGGTTACATATCGAACAATCTTTATATTTATAATTCGGAAATTGCGTTTTACGCAGTGATAATTTGACTGTGTTAACTATAATAATTACGTGTAGCAATACAGAATGATATAGTAATGTTATTTAATAAATAATATTACGAATTGATTTCTGAATTTTTGCCAGAGAAGAGAAGCAAGAATGTGGTAAGCATTAAGCAGAAAATAAGCTGAAATAATTGATAATTGCACATGTGAACTCATATTTGCATGTTTGAAATAATAAAAACATCCATTATAGAATATTAGTGTACATTGAATAATTTGAATTAATAATTTTGTAATTGTATAACAGTGAATAGAATTGTCAAAATGTTTTTAAATAAATTATAATAAATTCGTCACATCTCAGGGTTTTCATGATCAAAGAATTCAACTTTGTGGCTATAATAAATTGAACTAAAACTAACTTGCATTGCAATAGTCAGATATGTATAACTAATAATTATATTCAAGTACAGATAAATTACATGAAATTGTACAAATAAATCGTATTAAATATTAAATCGATGTTTCTTCAGGTAACTACCGAAAATAAGTTCTTTCTGTATCAGCCAAATAGTCTGTATATGTTTTAAACAGATCAATTACGTTAAAGAACCATCGAACAGGTTTCGTTACACATCGAATGAGTACCAACCAATAAACCGATAAAACCAAAAGGATCGAGCCACTTGTTTCAATTGCAAACAGATGTGGACATCGTATCACTGTGTGCTCACCCCCTCTTTAGAATTCAGCCCTCTCGATCTTTTTTAGAACACAGCTATCGTTCAAACCTGCTAAATGTGGAGATACAGTATCCACTTGAAGGGGAAACGAGGCCATCAACGAGGGTGCCGTCGGTATCTGGAGGGAGCGTCAGATTTTAGACCGCAGCAGCAGATCGGACAAGTGCATGCTCTCTCCATTATAAACCTGCCTCTAGACTTTGCTTCGGCGGCCAACGAGCCATGAAGATTTCGTCATATGTGCATTTCCTATTACGTCGGTGATCTATGGCCTGCACCATTGTCATCTGATTGAGTAATTCAATAACCTCGTCAGTCTGCCAATATAACGTTGAGTTACTACATTTGCAGCAATTTGAAAATATAGTTTAATAGTTTTGTTAGCACCAAGTACATCATAGTATGTTTCACTTATAGTGGATGACCAATTTATTGAACTCAAACAAAAGATTCTATATTTTATATTTTTAACCGATGGAATATAAAATAATTTTAAGAAAAAAAATACGCCGCCTTCGAAATGCACTAAAAAGTATAAAATAACTTCTATTTCCTAATGAAGTAATTTCTATTTCATTTAATCATACAATTACGTAGCAGATATGAATGAAACCTATTTACTCGTTAAGTAGTATATTAAATACATTTCAACCTTCTCGGAGGCGGCGCAAAATTAAAAATACCTCAGTAAACGTTGCTGCCAATAACCAGTTGATTGTGGTATGGCGTATTGGAAATTAATAAATCCTGAGAAAGAATACGAACCATTAAAGATATATCTGGTAATATACGTAAATGTAACGACTGCATCTTCACTTCGCAACGTTTCTGATATAAATGAAATTGAATCGATTTCGTTCGCGTGTGGAAGCCGTGGATCTAAGAACCTATAAACGGAGCCCACGACGCGGGAATTACCAAATTTGCGGCAGATGGGCTCCATCTTCATAGTATATGCGGCGATCGAGTCTTTTCGTCGCATACTCCATGAATCTAGATAGATCATAGTTACATTCTATAGGCACTAACACCTACTTCGCGGCGTGCTGTCGAGTTATATGTATAGAAAAAAAATAGCTATACAAGCTTTGCCTATGTTCGGCTGTCCAAAGATTGACATGTTCAAGAAAATCTTTTAATTTTGCGCCGCCTCCGAAAAGGTTTTTAATATATTTAGTGTATTTAATGTATTTAGTGTATTTAGTGTATTTAATATATTTAGTGTATTTAATATACTACCTAACGAGTAAATAGGTTTCATTCATATCTGTTACGTAATTGTATGATTGAATGAAATAGAAATTACTTCATTAGGAAATAGAAATTATTTTATACTTTTTAGTGCATTTCGAAGGCGGCGTATTTTTTTTCTTAAAATTATTTTATTTCACGCTTTTTAGTGGAATGGGGAGAATTGTATAGGATACTATGAGACAGTTCTTCTGGGCTTTTTTTTGTTTGCGTAAATACCATGAACATAATTAAGTCAAAGACAACATGGATATTCGTTTTTCAATTTTTCGCAAATATCACGAAAACTAAAGTTTTCCGTCAATTATGTATAAGGAAAAACTCGTTCAGAATCATGCCACTAATAACGTATTAGAAGGCCATAAAAATCGTTCGAAGTTGATTTCAAAAGTTAATAACAATTTTTCGTTAATATCTCGAAAACTAAAGCTTTCCGTCAATTATGCATAAGGAAAAGGTTGTCCAGAACCACGCCCCTGACAACATATTACAAGGACATTAAAATCGTCTAAAGTTGATTTCAAAACTTTTCAACATTTTTTCGCTAATATCTCGAAAACAAAAGCTTTCCGCGAAATTTGTATATGAACAAAATTGTTTAGAATCATGTCCGTGATAAGATATTAAAAGCGCACTAAAATCGAGAAAAGTTTATTTCAAAAGTTGCCGGTTGTCTTGCAATAACAATACTTTGCAATTAAAAATTGAAAAATTTTTTGATAATGGTACCAATGGGGAGTCAGCACCTTCCATATGCAAAAGGTTTCATTCCGATCGGTCCACCCAGCTAGGCGTAATCGGTGAACATACATAGAAAAAAAAATATGTACTGATCGAATTGAGTAACCTCCTCCTTTTTCGAAGTCGGTTAAAAACACATATTTTTAAAAAAATGTTACGATATATTATGTATACAATGTACTACATTTTGTTACAATATACTTCAATAGTAAGAAATATAATTAAAAGTCAAAATTAAATACTTAAACGTAAGTCAAACAGTATATTACCTATACAAGAAAATACAATTATTTAATGTTTTGTCATTTCGCCTTTATTATTTATATTTGAAGTCAACGTTTTCGTTCAACTACATAGCATACGTAACATGGGATACATAGACAAACACAGAATACGTAATATACACTCATATTCACATCCGCCTTTCAATCTAAAATATATTAAATATCAATAATATTGTTAAACTAATTAAAGTCGCTCGTATATTTTTAAAATGAAATCTTGAGCATATTAATTTGGCTACTTTCATATTCATATATACATATAAGCAACTTTTTAAAAGATCTTATTAAACTTTTAAATTTAATTTTCAAACTTTAACTTTTATTATAATTAATTATACACATCTGTATTCTTTCGCTGTTATTTCATTACTAACACCTCATTCATTCTTCATTACAACCCTATCTCAAAACTACTTGAATTCATCCACGCAATACCTTTATATCATAGATTCATTCATATGTATTTTCGAAATAAAAACTTTCGCCGCGGATATTAAGAATTATAATCTGTTTCCTACAGAATATTAAAAATTCTAGTCGATATTTAATTCTTTCTTATATTTTGACCAGTGTATGCCGTTACACATTCACAGTTCAAATGTAATAAATCTTATTCGATTTTTCAAACAGCTTTGATTTAAAATGTAAATTGAGAAATTACTCCGAACCAGCGCATGTAATAAATAAATTATGCAACGGAAGTTAAAATACTTTTCACATAAGGATACGTAAAGTTGATATAATTATGTCAGTCAACTGAAATCAGGGTTTAAAAAATCGTTTCACAAAATTTTCTGCGGTTCTATATCAAATTTGAAATAATAAATTGCAACTTTTACAACCTTTCTTTCTAATAATTTTTGTATAACGAACATTCTGATCTAGTTATTTTGATCTTTAATTAAAACATCATTACATGGAAACCTCGAAACCGAATTGTGGAGAAAAATGAAAATATATTTTCACCTGTACGAATCACGTGTTTTATACGCATTTTACAAATAATCTTTGAAATAAACTCCAAATAAATAAACCAAGCAAGCATTAAAATAAATTAAGTAAATGTTAAAGTAAACTCCAAGTAAATAAGTGGAATAAATATTTTTTTAAATTCCATATAAGTAAATCAAATAAAGTCAAAATATACTTTAAAAAAGTATACTTAAAATATACTTAAAATTTACTTAAAATAAATATTAAATAAACTTGAAATGAACAGGAAGTAAACTTAAAATAAACTTAACGTAAACCGTTAACTACAACAAGCTGAAAATATGTATACTTGAAATAGACTTTAAATAAACAGTAGATTGAATGCGTTCAAAAGTGTTACGCAATAAAAAAACTGTTGATATAGAAATGAACTAAACATCATTTTAGAAACATCAATGTAAATTACCCAGGAACAGATTTACAACCATTGCTCTCTCACCCTTCATTCATAAATAGGATTAATGGCAGTGTGGTCACAGCAATTGAGTTCAAATTAATTGCTTCAAAAACCACATGGATCGTATAATCCCTTGGAAAATCCCGCTGGAAGGTCTGGCTAAGTCTTTGTTTAATGCCCGTTTGTATAATTTCGATGCTGTCGAAGAGCAAACAGCACAAGATACCCTGAAGAAGAAGGAGGATAAGCGGTCGTACAGGAAGACACAAGCTACTGCCAACAAGGAGACGAAATGAATACAAATGACGCCTGAGGTCACCTGCACCGTAATTGGATGATCCTCTATTCGAAGGATTATCCTTCGTTGAACGTCCTGGGAGAACGCCCGCACTCTCGGTGCCCGCCCATTCCTCCTACGGGCGGACAAATTTCGATGGGCTGCTACGGCATGCCAGCGGTTGTAGGTAAAAAAGGTCCTTTTCGAAGGAGTCTCGCGAGGATCAAAAGGGTGATCATAAATCTGGTAACGGTATATCGTCCTGAACAAGCCTAAAGAGGCAAGTAATGTCGCGTTGTGCCGACAATAACGAAACATCATGCTTCCTAATACCTTTACGACTGTGCAAGTACGTTTTGAAAACGTATGTATGTTCATGGTTTCCACGTTGTACCGACTGCCAAAGAGTTTACGACCGGAACAAATCAGTAGTTGGAGGATGCTAGCATCCGTTATCCTCCTACTTTCTTTAAAATCATACTTCTTCTGGCTTTATACACAATGCTAACCTCCACAAAACATGACGGTACTCGCTAACTTTGCAATGAGTAAAAATTTATTCACAAGAAAATTCCTATTTCTTTGAAATTAAAATGAAGTTAAATACCGATTTTTTCCTTATTGAAAATGATACAGTGTGCGATAGGAAGATAAAATACCTTATAGTTTTACACATTTCGTAAAATTTTGTTTTTCTAAGCGGAAAAGAACAATTTTACAAATTTTCATATTTTTAAACTTACAAATTTTTTTATTTGGGCATTTGAAAGGCATTAAATTGTTTACATTCCGAATTATCCAATTTTTATATTTAAAGATTTTTTACTTTACAAGCTCAGGAATTAAAAATTATAGGAATTTCAAACCATCAAATTTAGGAATTTAAAATTATAGAAATTAAAAACTTTCAGATTTACAAATCCTTACATTTTCAAATATTATAACTTACAATATTGCCCAGCAATTATTTAAATTTATAAATGCCTGTTATTTAGTTTACGAATGTTCACATTTCAGCACCTTCGCATTTTGAAGTTCAATAGCTTAGAATACAGGAATCTACCATAGAAGCTTAAAAATATAGTAATTTATAATACAAATTTGGAACTTCAGAAATTTTATTTGAAAATTAGGTAGCTTGGAAATTTTGAGTGTGGTAATTTAGAAATTTGGAAATTTAGGACCTTACAAATTTGTGAATATGGGAACTGAAAAATTTGAGAATTAGTCATTTGAGAGTTTAGCAATTGTTTAATTTAGAATTTGTAATTCTATGTGGGAATTAGGAACTCAGAAATTTGGAGATTAAAAATTTGGAAATTTAGAAGTCTAGAAGTGTGATTACTTGGGAATTGAAATTTTAAGAGTATGGGAACTTGGGAAATTGAGAATTTAGGAATTTGGGAATTTGGGAATTTGCGTATTTGGAAATTTGGGAATTTGGGAATTTAGGAACTTAAACATTTAGAAAGTTGGGAATTTTGGAATTTGTGACTTTAGAAATTTGTGTATTTTGTAATTTGTTAATTTAATATTCGAAAATTTAAAATATGAAAATTTAAAGATTTGTAAAGCTTGCAACTTGGAACCTCAGAATTCTGAAAATTTATAAGTATGAAAGTTGAAAAATGTGGAAATTTGAGAACTTGAAATTTAAAAATGTAGTCGGTCCCTGAGTGAATTTTTGGTTTCTTCAACAGTTTTTCTCATTTATGTTCAATTTGCACATGTTAATAATTAATAAATCAAGATATTTATTGCATTATTTTCCCTAATAAAACATGTGTCTCGATTGGAATTGTTTACATTTTATTGCACACCATTTATATATGTATAGTATAACTTTATTATAAGTTTACAATAACCTTTGTATACAAATTCATCGAAACATGACAGACTTGTATACATCGTGTATAACTATTTTATCGGATGTAAACTTTTGCTACTTCAATTGTAAGCTACACAAAATAAATATTTCTACTGCTTATTTCACGTTTGAAAACTTCACTAAACAGGCGTGTATTTAGAAAAATTATACAACGACCTACGTTAGACATTAACACGTTGAAATTATGCACCACTACTTTATTATTGTATTTTTTGTAATTCTATATATAATATTAAAAATTAAAATAGGCGTTCAAACTCGGACATCCCCTTTACCGCTAGAATGTTAAAATTATGATGTAGATGAACAAAATGTGTATAAGGATTTTTCAAATAAAGTTATACTTCCGTATTTTTTAATAGAATTATTTCATTCGGCAAAGAGGTACAATCTAAAAAAATTTATTAATTAAAAAATGATAATAAGTTCAGTCCAAAATTAAGTTATTGTTGTTTGAGCAATGCATCATTACAAAATTAATGAAGATTCGTACCGAAATTATTTAAACACTCTTTTTATGCTTTAGTATCATTAACAGCATGTTTTTGTTATTAAGGTAAAGTGGAGTAAGTGCAGACTGGTTTTTGTGAAGTTGGTATTTAAACGTAAGTATTTTCAGTCTGCTATGTAAATACTTAACGCTGTCGACATCGAACGCTTTGCACAATTACTACTATTTAATTAATATTAACTAGAACCTTAATTTTCCTTGTATATTTTGATTTTGATAGGAAATTGTTTAAAATGTCAACTACTCTGCACTTTCCCCGAAAATGGGGTAAATGCGTAACTTGAAGTTAAAAATACTTTGAAACTTTATTTCGTGTGCAATGGGGCAAGAGCAGAATTATTAACAAATCTGCTATAAAATGCTTTTTACTGCATTATGCAAGTACTCTATACTGCAAACGAGCACTCTTAGCTGAAATATAAAAGGGAATACAATGAAACAAAACAAGGAAATAAACATACGAAATAGAGAAATTTTACTCATATTGTAATAAAAATAGCCTGTATACGCACTTGCCCCGTTTACGAACTTACCCCACTTCACCTTATACAGAAGTGTATAATAAAAATTTAAAACTGTTGAATAACGATTTCATTAAATAACAATTTCACTTGTAAAATTGAATAAGTGTCTCAAGATTTGTGAATAATAGTGTATATCGATGAATTTTGTGCATCTCATGAAACATTGTGATACAATAAAATTGATGTTTCTGGCAGTACTCTCTTGGATTCTGATGAATTTTCAAGCACATTGACATGATCAAGAGTAGAGGTAACAAATAAATCTCAACATGAGCTTGACTTTTAACATATTTTGCCAATTAAAGTGCCCTGCAACGTTTTACGAGCTCCAGTCAGCTATCCCACACTTCGTCTCCATTCCCAACGGTGTCTTTGTATCGTTCTACTCGAGCTGAACCTCGTTCAAAATGCAAATCTTACATTTGTAAATAAATCTACTTTTTGAAATGGTCCGCATCTTTGTTACTGTTTACTCTTTACAGCTTGTAACAATGGTATATAACCAATTTGTAATAGAAATAATATTTGTGTACATAGCAGCTTTTCATAAAATTATGGAAGTACGTATGTAATTGAATACATATGTCTCTGCAAGTATCAACAATATTTTGGCTTCTAAAATATATATGAAAATCAGTATATTATAGGGAATATCATATTACTCTCAACAAGTGTGATAGAGATGATTCTTTGTGTAAAAAATATAAGCAATAACATTTTGTCATACGCGGTTTCATTTTCGGAAATATTGAATTTAATCATTTTTAAAAATGTTTTTATGAAAATTTGTTTATTATAAGGAAAATAATAGTTTAGCAATTTGTTGGTTATTTAAACAATTAATCAATGTTATAAATTCGTAAATGTAGTTCTTGTTGGGGAGGAACCTCGCTCAAAGTGACATAATGCAATGTATCAAGAACGAAAAAGATTTACTCAAGGAAAGGAATATAATTTTATGCACGATTCCATTGCGCGAAACGTAAAACGCTAAAATTCAAAAGAAACACGTGAACGCAAGGCGTTCTAATGGCGATGTAAGAATTAATATTAATTGCTGTTACATGGGGTGCGGCACGTTAATGCGTGTATCGCACTACGGTAAGAGTGTTCCTCCATCACCAATAGTTCTTAATATTGTAAAAACTATTGTTATTATCAATTATTGTTCTTTTCTGCATATATCTTATTGTTATTCGTATGTGTATTCGCCATACATTAACTAAATTCATAGGACTGTGCATTAGTACACCACGTCTAAAAAAATAATGACTAGTAATGTATTGCAGGAATAATAATAATTGCACTTATTTTTTTTTTTAACAATTGTTAACTGTTCATTTAATGAAATACTTTAAAAATTGTAATTCTATTTGCCGTTAACAAACTTTTATTGCAAATACAAGGATGCACTTCGAAATTCAGTTTTTTTTAAACGAAACTGCGTACGAGAAACATTTAGAACTTGTTATCAGTTTATTTTTTCGTATAACAGTAACTGTTTCTGGTTATACTACGGTATTCTGTGCCTTATTTTGTCATTTGTATAGCGATAATAGTAATGAAATATAGTTTGATTTTATAGCGAAATCAAGGTTACATTGAATTTTTTTTTAATAGGCTTACATCCCATAATTAGTGGTTTAACCGAAAACAAAATGATATTACATGAAAAAATAAATTTGTTCCATATGGATTTTCGTTCTCTAAAAAACTGTTTTTAAGAATTCTTCAAAGATGAGGGAAATAATACAAACGTTAGTGATATTTTTGTTAGAGTACATATGCTAAATGTCAGACTTTGGATGCTGTGAAATCGGTCATTAAATATGCAACAATTTAATGTCAGTGATATTAATCGAGGCATAGGCAAAGAGGTATCGTAAGGAGAGGACGAACCGTCTTTAGAAGTCAAGTCCAAACCACTAGCGATCTTCTGGTTAGAGTATGAGGAGAAGCTTCTAGAGCGTGGTTTAGGGTAGATAGGGGCGAAAGTCAGTGCACAGCCCCTATGGGGGCCACTAGCTGGTTTCGTGCCTTCGTCGCGACTTCAGGAACTCCTGTTGCCGACTCTGCTGAAAGCTGTACAACCTGAGTATCAGGAGGAAGAGAAAGAAGGACGAGATCTGGTCACCTCTTCATGCCAGCGAAACAATTCGTTGTCACCGCAGAACTAAGATTTGTTTCCTCGAACTTTGCGAAAATTGTGAAACGTGATGAAACAACAAAGTAAAATCTTCCGTGTCTGAACACGCATTATTTGAAAAGCTTAATATATGACCGTTTTCTTATTAGGATGTAATACTATTCAAACGTTTTATTGTTCGAATATTTTACTCATTAGAACGTTTTACTGACTAGAAATGCTATTGCAGTGATTCTTGAAGCGTGGATTCTAACTTAATGGTGGCTGGTATGTTGGCGTTGAGCGCATTGCGTTGAATATGGAAATGTCACTTTAGAAGGAGTAAAATGGAATTTTATAGTTATTGAATATTTGGAACTATGTGTGTACTTTAGAATTCTGAGAATTTTTAATTTTGAAAATTTCAGATTTGAAATTTTAAGGTAATAGAATTTTTGAATCTTGAATCTTTTGAATTTTGAATCTGTAAGACTTAAGAGTTTGGAATTTAAAAGTTTGGAAATTTTTGGATTCAAAAATTTTCGAATATTGGAATATTGGGATTTGGGGATTTCAGAATATTGGTGCCTTGGGATATTGGGACTATAAGACTTTGAAATTTTTGGAGCTTTGGGATTTAGAAATTTAGGAATTTTGAAAAATAGTGAAATTGGAATCTTGTGACCTTCAAATATTGGAAATTCATGACTTTGGAACCTTCGAAATTTTAGGATATAGACATTTAGAAATTTTGAGAGGGGAAAACTTTGATATTTTAAAACCTTGAGACTGTAGAGTATTAAACCTTTGGAGCTTTATGATTTTAGGATCTTTTGGAATTTTAGAATTATGAAATTTAGAAATTTAAGAATTTTGGAATGTAGGACAATGTGACTCTGACTATAGGATTTTGAGATTTTGAGACACCAAGTATTTAAAATTATAACTCTTCGAGTTTTTGAATTTTGTGTCTTTAAAAGATTAGTATTTCGTAACATCTGAGCTACAAAGGCTGTTGAATTTTATGGCTGTGAAATTTTTAGGACCCTCAAATGTTGGGATTTTAGAAGAGTGAAACGTTGGGGACATCGGAAGTTTGAACATTTAGAGGCTTTGAATTTATAAACTTTGGAACTTCGAGATAATTTTTGAAAACGATTTTCGGCCAATAAAAGCTTACTTTACTATCTAAACAAT
Organism: Megachile rotundata; assembly: GCF_050947335.1. Lineage (NCBI taxonomy): Eukaryota > Metazoa > Arthropoda > Insecta > Hymenoptera > Megachilidae > Megachile > Megachile rotundata. The sequence continues at coordinate 3,340,782 of NC_134991.1, read as the reverse complement.
CCAGTATTCAAGTTATTGAGGCATTATTTTAACATTTTGTAAATTTTTCTACGTAAATTTTCTGCTGCTTCAACTGCGTTCTATTATTTAAGTGTTCTGCTATTTAAATATTATACTATTTGAACGTTATTTAAATATTATACGATTGATCCAATTGAACTTATCATTCCAACATTTCACAATACGAATGTTCTACCATTCGAGACTCTATTATTAAAACGTTCAATTATTCAAATGCTTCACTGTTCAAATGTTCTATTATCAAGTGTTTTATTATTCGAACGTTCAACTATCTGGCTGCTCCCCAAATCGAATAAGATTTAATCATTGTTCCATCAAGCTTTTGGCAGATAATACACATCATGTTGCTAGTATTGACATGTTGAATACGAATATCGTACCCATTTTTTATCGAAGTTACATAATTTTGCGATATTCATGGCAATATTGGTAATCGTACATTCGTAACATGTTTGCACTCTAACCAACTAGCTCTTGCTTTTTGTTTACACACATACAGTATAACGACAGAGTTCAGCAAACGTGATGCTGTCTTTTATGAAGACTCAGTCCTGTACCAATATTCGAAGCGAACAAACAAGTGGTCTTTGCAATTATAAAGCTGCTTTTGCACTTATTTTATAAAAGTTTAATATTAATCGCACTGGTGTATAATGTACATGTACTTTGATATTAAATATAACATACAAAAATAAACAAATTACATGTAATTGAATATATACTTTAATTATTCATCTTTATAAGGATCAACAGAATAGGGACAAGACGACTTTGAAATAACCTTGTGTACGCCTATGCATTAAGAGATTAGTAATGCTATTTGACTTTCAACTCGCAATACGAAAAGACACGTATCAATTTATTTTTCTTAAATCACACGTTTTCCAAATTTTTTACGTCAACCTAATTAGGGCACCCTGTATGCGCCTACTAAACTCGATCCTGTTTGCAATCGTTCTGTACGTCAGCGCTAGCAGTACGCAGATATAGGCGTTAAACTTTATTAATATCCTTATCAAAAACAGCAACGTGGCTAACAACCGTAGTTGTAGTTCACGGGATTCGAAAGTTCCTTCGCATCTCTGTTCAAGGATAGTTGTCGAGGTTTCTCCCGTGGGCGCCGTGGGTAGCCGTTGGGTTAGGTTTGCGAGCCCTGAAGGACTAGTCCGTATCTCTGTAAACTATCGTTCAGGACGTGTACAAGAGAGCGGAATACCAGTTATGACCCCGACTCTTGCACGTACGTGCTCTCATCAGTTGCAGAACCGTAATAAATTCCCGCGAAGAAATTCGAAAACGTGATGGTAACGTTGCGAAGGTGCCGTTTGGCAAACTAAAATTGTGTTGCCAGGAAATTTTCCTACTTTCAACAGCCGTTTTCCTTGATATTTATTGAAACGCGTAATATGCTACTTTGATACAGGAAATATCAATAGTGGGAGATCGTTTGAAGAATAAATGTATTACGGTTATAGTATAAAATTATATTTGTTCAACCCTTAGCTTACTGAGTCAAGGCCACTTTGAAAACGCGATACATTTTTTTTCTGTGCCAATTGGTAGTTGATAAAATTACATCGTTGGCGACATTTTCATTTTGCGTTATTAGTAACTCCAATCAAAATTCCGTTAGAAAAACCCGATTAACAGAATATGAGAATTTAATTATATGGCAACATTGGGAATTTAAGAATTTGGGTATATGGGAATTTCAAAATTTTAGAATTTTAGTATTGTAGAAATGTGAGAATGTACGGGTTTAAGAATTCGACAATCTGGAAATTCAAACAATTTGAGCAATTTGAGAAACATAATTTAAGTACTTGAGAATTTGGCAACTGAGAAATGTAAAGTTCGAGAATTTTTCTACTTTGCGAATTTGAAGATTTCAGATTTAGAAATTCTGTACTTTAGAGATTTGAGATTTTACTAATGTGAGAATATTTAAAATTGAAGAATTTGAATATCTGAGGAATTTTAAATTTGTCCTTCCAAAAATTTTGAGATTTAAAAAATTTTGAAGAATTCCAAAATTGAAATGTCGAAAAATTTTAAATATTAGAGAATTTGAATACCTGAGAACTAATAAATATGGTCCGCAAAAAGCTTAGGGATTTAAAAGTTATGAAGAATTCGAGAATTTGAATGCTTAACAATTTTAAAATTTATAAATTTTTAAATGTAGACATTGGAAATTTGAAAATTTGAGATTTTAGGAATTTATATATTTGATAATTAAAAATTTTAGAAATTCGAGGATTTGAGTATTTGGGAATTTGGGGGATATGGGAATATGGGAATTTGGAAATTTAACTTTCCAAATATTTGGGAATTTTAGGATTTCGATAATTTAGATATTTAGAAACTAAAAGCTTTAAAAATTTAAAAGTTCGGAATTTTTTAAAGTTTGTGATATTGTAAATTTTTGAATTTTAAGAATTAGAAAAACTTTATATTTATAATATACTTGATTTCTTAATGCAAGAATATTTCGTCGAAATTGTTTGACTAATACCGAAAAATTTTTGTTTTTCATTTTTGATTTATAACTTGTTGATAAACTAATTCTCCGATTTATTAAAAACCTGGTACATAATTTCGTCAAAACATTAACATACATTTAGTATTCTCTAAAATATTATACAATGTAACCGAACCTTTTTCTCAGCTTAGAGTATAAAATATTGAAAAGTGTGAACAATATTTTAAAAGTTGAATTATAAGCTCTACTATAATGCACACCTAGTACATTTAATTTTAAAATTGTTTAATAAGTGGGCTAACTTTGAACTTGAATCAAAATTGTTCTTCAACCCACTTTGATGCACTTGTAATTTGTAGTTGGATGTTCATAGTTATAACAGTTAAACGTTCGCAAAGTTGGGTAAGTCCTAATGATTCATTTACAGCAAAAGGTTAGTCGTATATGTACTGAATGGACGAGAAAGGGACGGTCCCGTAACACACGCGAGTAAAGTTATGATGGTTTATGAATACCCCCGTAACGAATGCTACACTAGCCCCATGAACCTCGTGAATGGCGCGCTGTTATGCTATAATACGAAACTATACCACGTGATTTTCTATGCTGAAAATTGTTTTACGCCTATAAATACAACCTGCTGTGCAGCGACAGTTGGCACATAAAAATGTAATGACTACTGCCTTTACGAGCGAACATATCGATTCTCCATCTTATGGACGAAACTCAGCGAAAATATCAATACTCTAATTGTCGATATGCAATTAATATTTTATCAAATGACACATTATTACAATTAAATTTTTTATTAAATTACTCCTAATAATATTAATCTTTAAGTAATGGTGTTCAATTTGAATACTTGATGTGTAATTTATGTAGACAGGTTTAATATTTTATATTGTAAAGTTTCGGATACGATTACCTTCTGCAAATATACTTTACAGGGCTTGTACTAATAAAATTTGTGATTTTTTTATATTCATAACCTATCATTTCAGCAAACCTGTAACTAAAACAAAATTTCTGATTAGTAATGAATGTATACGTACACGAATATTAATATGAAATATAAATGAAATAGAAAAATGATGGAAACAGTATTGCACTTTGATATTAGCCCCTTAGCCTATCGGCAGGTGCGTCAGTCAGAGCTGCCTAATTATTACTGCAGCGTTAATAAAAAATGTTGAAATGTCAGGTATATTGTGGATTTAGCGATCTTTTATTATACGCACTGTAATTAGTATCATACTCAAAACGCGATCTTTATGTAAATACGATTTAGTTTTGTCACATTTGAACTGTAACATGCATCGCAAATCTAACTCGATTTTAGGCCAAGGGGTTAATGAACATCTTGTATATTTGAAATTTAAAAATTACCAGTGCAATAACTTAATATAATGAGAAATCATTTTATGTAATTAATAATATAATAATACAGGATACACAGATTTTACCGAAAAACTTTTTGTTGTCTTTTTGTTTGTCTTATATTAGGGATCTATATTATTATAAGTTTCGAAGAATGTCGAAATAAGATCAAAACACTGCATAATTCAAAAGTCCTCAATTTAATTTAGAAAATATGGTAATTTTCGTTTATAAAATTACAGGGAATTATAATGTTTGTAGAATAACAAATTAATTGTAAATAGGAAATTGCAATCTGAAGTTCTAATTATAGTTGGTGATGAAATTGTTATATTGAAACAAAAATTCAATATTTTGTAACTATAATCGATGGTATGAAATCAATTTTTTTTTATTGTTATGATGAAATATATTATATTATTCAAATAATGTACTTTATTCATATTATGAAAATAGTGTATTTTGTTATTTGTTTTATTATTCTTAGAGTATAATACATGAAATTAACAGTAAATATTGAACATTTAAACTAAATAAGATAAATACTATATTGCATAAGGAAATATAATTATTTAATATTTTATCACTTCAACTTTATTATTTACAGTCATAAATATATATAAATTCAACACCGACTGAATATAACGTTGCTAAAATTGAAGACAAGGTTTTCATCTAATAAGTAACAGAAATACATAGATTATATATGTATACTTATATCCACACTTATTTTTTATCTTAAAATATATCACGTTAAACTAATTGAAGTTGCATCTGTCACATGTTTTTAAGAAGAAATTTCCTGAGTATAATAATTTGGCCACTCCTGCGCTTTGAAAGTTGGTATAACTTATGTACAACGAAATTTTTGTTGATCTCATGAAGTAGGAATTAAGAAAGTTTATAAGAAGTTCTTGCGTATGCTCGTTGCTTTATCAAATTTATTAATAACAACTAGTTTGTTAACTTTAAGCATTTACAGTACCAGTAGATAGGTACAGTCGCATATTGTGCCTAATGTCGAATTTGCCAATAATGCATTCAGGGAGTCATGACATATCGCTGACATAACTGTGAGGGGGCACCATAGGTAGCAATTTGTAAGAGGAACCCCCGCGGGGCGGATGGTGTAGAGTCGCATTTAACTCAGGGTGCAATATGCTACGCCACTTGATTAAAACTTGCTGCATTCTCCATGGCACAAAACACTCTTAAACAGTGAAAGATTTACGCTTTAATAGTAAAGCTGTCATACCAGTAAAAATGGCTAGTTTTAGGGTTTTATTTTAAAATTCCTACATCATGTTATATTTTTTTCACAGTAATGTAATCACTTTTGCAACGATAACCATAGAAATAATATAATAACTTTTATTTTTTGATATTTATTCAAAATCGACATAATATTTTATCATAACTACTGACATCAATATAAGTTAAAATGACTGGTACTAGTCAAAATGTAAAAGTACAATCTGTTTACCGATTCCGATTCCGAATTAAATAGATTCCATGTCTGATACAACTTTTTACACATTTTTATAATTTTTACTGTACACTATTCAATATATGTAGTAGTAGTAATTATCAGGAAAAGTCCGGATCGATCAGTATATTAATCCAAAAATAATACATTCATTCGAAAATATCTTTAGTTTATATCTAGAGATGTCGAGTATGAATTTTTGTTATGAAAGTTATTGGAAATGTTTTGTTATAAAAATGAAAAACCAAGGACATCACGAAGCTAATATTTAAAGAATTCCAAAGTGTTTACTTTATTCACGCAAATGGTGTCAAATAGGGTACTGTAATAATAATAGGTCTACTACTACTTACAATACCTGAAAAAGGTATACATAACATATATGCGGAAAATGGACTAAAAAAAAAACTAAAAAATATAACTTTTTAAACTTAATAATTTAATTTTTACTATAAGAATAGTGTAATTTTAAAATGGAAATTTATTTTAACATTTTTGTCACTAAAGCATATATTCGTTACTATAATTATTAATCTTACTGATATGTAAGTGATAAAAATCGTCAATGCTCATTTTAGAATCATAAGAAAGTAATAAATCAATATATATAAAAAAATTCTTGCATTTTTTTTAAAGACCAGGCATTTTGACCGATTTTGGTGTACAGTAAAGACTGGATAACTGCGACAAACGATGGACTGGATAACTGCAACGTTACTATCCCCACCACTTAGGGGGATCCCCCTTGAATTTTGACACTTGACGAGCGAGCAGCGTATGTAATGTAATCCGAACCGGCGTATCGATGTGACAACACTAATGCAACAGTAAAACTTTTTTATTTTTTGGTTTTACTAAATATTACTTTTACCAATGTAATTGTGAAATTCTCCTGATCAAAATAAGACCAAACACGGCATAATTTGAACAACATTTGTTTATGTAGTAATATTGTTTGTTTTTTCGAGTGTATGGAGGCGCGATTTTGTATGGAACCAAAAGACTATTACTCGTCAGACTTCTCTAAAAATTTAATTTTAAACAGCCTCACTCGTTCACTCTCTGTCCTTTTCTACGTTCAGCGCTCGGCTCGAGCCAAATGTAAACATAAAATCGACACCTCGACTCTATAACTGCAACGCTTGGGTCCCGATTTTGTTGCAGTTATCCAGTCTTTACTGTAAATAGTTTCGTCCTAACTGTCTGGGTTAATACTTTCATTGCAACGCTAAAATTGTGAAAAGTTCACAAATAATTGTTTACCAAAGTTGCTAATAATTAATTAAGTAATATTATTCTCGTTAAAATACAATGGTTTCATTGGAGGCTTCCAAGTCCGGTGAAAACGTTTACAACAATGTTTTATCGACATTTTTAACATGAAACTATTGTTTTTTTTGGGAACTTGCAAGGAACAAATCAATTTACAGCTTAGTTTTAGCATATTATACATTAATGAAATTTAAATTTTAATAATCGATCAAACATCTTGTATAAAGAACATTAATAACAAATTTGCATTATTGATGTTATTAATCTTTAAACTCAAATCTTATATGCCGTGACTATAATATCGTCTTACTTTCATATGATTAATTGATATCAGATCCATGCTTCGAAATCGGTTATATTGATACAATACACACAAATGATAAACAGGTACACGTAAAAATTCATAGGTTACCTAAATACGGTTGATTGTTTAGTGTAGAATTACTTGGACTAACAAACGAAAATTCAGTCAGGTCATTCGTATGTTTGATTTAAAAAATTTATTTCGGAATTGTTGCTTGTGAATCATGATCTTGCTTTATGATAGGAAATCGAGAGGTACATTTACTATGAGGTCCACTGCATCGTGTAATAGGATGTAGTGACTCGTTGTATAACAGTGTACAAGTAGAGAGCTCTGGAAAGATGTACCAACAGATGGAGGTGTTAATAATTGATAGTCGCGCCCCCTCGTTGATACTTGGGGGTGCGCTGCTAAGGGTTGATGGATATTTTTTCAGGGAGAAGAAAGAATGGCGTACGATGCACTTAATTATTTTGACGAAGCTCTTTATTCCCCTTCATTGATGCTCGAAATGTTCAATACGTCGAATATGTTCATAAGTTTGTTGATTCTTGCATGAACAAAAATAGAGCCTAACAGAGCATGTTAAAAGCGTGTAATCTCTTCAAGCACACTGCCACATATGTGCACATTTAATTTTTTCTAAAAACTATCATCGACAACATTCTCTTCCTCTTATATGTATGTATATTACTAATGCTCCTACCATTATTTCTATAATATATTTTTAATTTTTATTAATTTGAAATATGAAAAACTCCATTAAAAAAAAATAAATTATTTTGCTTCCAAATGAAAATAAGAGGCTGTAAGAAGTTAAATTTATTTCAATTTTTATAGAGATAAAATACAAGCACTTTTTCTATCTATTGATTGCTATATTGAAGAAATATATTACATCATACCATAAGTATGAAATTATTTTGATTAATGTAAATGAGTGGGTACACTGTTATCTATTATGAATTTTTGTATGAAAAATTGTTACTAAACAATATATTCAAAGTAATCTATTTTTATAATATTTGCAAATAATAAAAGCTCTTTTAATAAAAAAAATATAATAACTGTTCAAAGCGATTGTGTTTGGCTTTAATATATTTTCTAGTTTCAGTATTTACTCCGCTAATTGTACATGCTGTAGTAATACTGTATACGGCGGAACTGTTATTTCTCAAATTCCATTACACACGAAATAATATTTTTAATTCAGCATATCATTAGACTTGTCTTGTCAGGAACTATAGCATTATATTAAAAAAAAAAGTAAAAAAACACTCATAATCGTGGCGTCTCCATATAATAACATTTCAGTAAAAATCAGAACACCCAACACATAAATGTAATGTTTTATACAAAAATTATGGAATATTTAATTTGAAAAGTACACAAGGATTAAATTAGTAAGTGTTCCTGCTTCACTTATAGCTGATTTCGTAAAGCTGATGTGATAGTCGCGCCCCCTCGTTGATACATGAAGGTCATTTTTGTTAAAGTTTTCAAGATCAACTGTATTCCTGCATGTAGGTCACTTACTATTAAAAATGAACTTCATACATAACTTTAAATTTATGAGCCAAGTCACTTCAAGGTCATAGATTTTAATACAATATAACATGCTAAAACTACTACAATATATTAATAGGACACAATACATAAGAAAGAAAAATCTACATTTTTACACAAGACAATATCAACGGGCTTGAAAGTTCTGAGAACAAATAATCTGGTCACAACATACTTGGCACAGCATATTCGTTTTTTGATACCATTCCAACTGTGCGTTTGTTTTTATTACAATATATAATATTAAAGTTTTTATTACAGTACTTTTTTTACCCTCATAACTAAAACAAATTATATTGGTTATTTTTAGATGTACCATTGAGTACTACATTCATTACCTTCCCCACTCACCATTTTATTTTACAGTTAAAGCAAAAAGCAGTTTCATTTAAACTATCCTATTTATAAACGTCATAGGTTACCGATTACCTGCATAACCTTAGCCATATTAAAATGTACTGCAATATTAAATACTAAGTGATAAATTAATTTCCAATTTAATGCGTTAACTGAAAAATAAACTGGGGTAGACTTCGGGCTCTTTGATCCTTGAAGGATGAAAGAAAGTTTCGTCTTTCAGAGGATAAGTAAGTAACTTAAGTAATTTAATCTTTCAAACGCCGTAACTGGGTTAATAACTTGTCACCTTTATAACTGATCGGTGTGCATACAGTTTTAACTAAATACCATATCTACTTTCATATAAGTCAGATATACATTTTAATATATGACATTGCAGTCTTTTAATAGTAAAAGAAATGCAGTCAGATTTCACTTAATCAACTTTAATCTCTAGACAGTGTATTACAGATTATTTTACTTAAATAATTTGTAAAAATTCAAATATATATAATGTGTTTTAAAAATATAATATATGTAAAAACACAAAAAAATGCTATTATTTCGTAAAGTTATAATACTTTTCTTATAATATTGTACACGCGAAGGCTTCCATATGATTTTTAGCTAGAATTTAATTAGTCCTTTTATTTTAACCTTGCTCAATACGTTGGTAAAATTTGGGAAGATTATACTATTAAAGATATCTTTATGATAAAGACATACAAATACTTCTATTTTAATCAATTTATACTTGCAATTATATTTCTGTAATCAAGACGCCTTTTCGATTTTACATAAGTCGATTACTCGGGACATTTTGATACATATTTTGAAAAACTATTCCGTATGAAATATTTGTACCAACTTTTTATATTAAATATTTTCTGTTTTCGCGCGTAGAATTCAGGAATTTTTTAATTTAGTGAATAGAAATTTTGGTATTTAGAAATTCTAAGACTTAAAAATTTGGAAAGTCAGGAATTCTGAAATCATGTCATTTTTTAATTTCTGGATCGGAGGTTTGGATATTTTCGAGTTTGAGGATTTGGAATTCTTTTAACCTGGAATTTAGATATTTAAACATCATTAAATTTTTAAATCTACATATTTTGCCTGTACTGGAAATTGTGCAGAATTCCTATCAATTCAAAAATCATGTAGAACCGTGGTCATAAACATGCCTAAAAACTTCAAATATACACAAGGCTTTTCGTTAAATGACTCATTTACTATTTTTATTCCTGACCATAAGGACGATGATAGCACGGTATTCAATTTAGCAGAAAAAAATACAAATGATACTTTTACATGATATTTCTAATCATTTATCATACTTTGATAAGTATCACTCGTGATTCACAGTTTAATGTGACAAAAATTCGAATTTTGAATACGTTCCAATTTGAAATTGAAGTCCAATAACAATTCACATAGTCAAGAATTACGCAATACATAAAATAAACACAATACTCTAACGTTTCATAGTCTTTCTAATATTGCAGCTGTGAATGATTAGTTTTGATTGATGCACCGGACAAATTATTCTATGATAAGGGATTAATAATTCCACTGATACACACAAACATACACAAAAGCATAAATATAATGTAAAATTTTTAAATAAGAAATATTGAAATAAATATGTAGTAAGTTTTTATCAACTATAATTGGTCAATTAATTTTCAGGTTAAATAAAAAATAATTATATCACGAATTATTTAATTCTTCATCGGGTGGACTCAGAAAACCAAAACACATAACATAGTATGGTCGTAAATAACAGATTATTACTGATATTTCTCTAGCAGTATTTTTTATAAACATATTCTAATCAATTTAATTTTTTCCTTAATGCAACACAATAAATTGCAAAGAATTTTAAAATAGAAAATAAGAAAATGATGAAGGATTAAAATAGTAAAGTACATAATTGAAAGAGCGACAAACTTACTTTTGATACACTATTTCAATTAAATTTTTATATTGACAACACCGTTTACTCTTATGTATTTGCGACAATCACGGTAAAAAGGAGCTGGAATCGAAATATACAGACGACGATAGATCATCTGATATTTATTGTAGTTGATCTACAACAATTGATACATTTCTCCCATATTATGTTTGTCTCTGCTCTCTTTTGCCATTCGAAAATTAAAAAAGTACATTTGCAATTACAAAAGTTTCAGCGCAGAAAAGTTTTAATGCTCATTCAACAGAGAAACAAGGATTAAAACGCAGTTGGGTGTGATATTTAACGTTTCTAGCAGATTGCGGTTGGATCAGGGTCAGAAAGTGAACGAACCGTGAGAGATGCAAAGGAATAGAGGAGGAAGGAGGGATTGAGGGTCCGGTGCGAAGCTTGGACGAGGGCAGGACGACATAATGGACACATTAGTGCCTGGCCTCCAGTTTAATTAGTTTACATTACGGTCGCATCGTCACCACCGCGAAAGGGAAGGCCATAGGTTAGAACGAGAAACGGAAACTGAACAGAAGACAAAGATGGCGAATGATAGCGTACACGAGGCACCGTAGGGGCAAGCCAGGTTGATTAATCGGGAAAGTTTGATGTGAGTTGACGAAGACGCTAATCACGCCTCGTAACCGAATAATACTGCGCACTCTAGTCTGCAATATTCATGAACCGTTCGGTATACACGTACCAAACGGAATTTATTATCAACGACACTCGTTAAATATCGTCGCCCAAGAAACTGGTCAGAGAACCGTTCATATATCCCGTCATCAACATATTAATCACTATCCAATAAATCGTTTTTAATATAAACAGATGGTGTGATGGAATAATGTAACATTATACGTATATGTTTCTTATTTATGGGCTCCTTCAGACACTCGTTAAATATTGACAGTAAAGAAATTAATTATAGAACCTCTTGAATATCTAGATATTAATACGTTAACTACTATTCACTCAATCATTTCTAATATCAACAAATGATATAATGAAATAATATAACATTTTATATGTTTTATTTGTCGTCTCTTTAAGACACTCGTTAAATGTCATCAGCCATAAATCTAGCCAGATTACCTTTCGTATATCTAGAAATTAACACATTAATCATGACCAAAAAATCATTTTTAATATAAACAAATAATAAAGATGGAATAATGTAACATTTTTATTTATATCCCATTTATGATCTCCTTCAGAGTTTTGATTTTTTAAAACAATCGTAAGCTTTGTATTAATAATTTATATTTGTACATAGAATACTGTATTAATAATTTATATTCTCAGTAAATAATAACCCTGACAAAAATCACACTATGAACGTACGAATTATAGCGAAGAAAATGATCAAGCAATTCATCGCGATTATGAAACATAGGTAGATATCATAATCCTATTTCTAACAAATAAAAACTTAACAAACATTAATTAACAATATATTAACGAGTTACTGTGAACACTTTTTTAATGCTGTAACTGTCGTGTAAGGTATTAATGTAATCATTTCTCTATAATGGATTATTCATTTTTGTTAACTTCTGTTCACTTAGAAAATTTTTTTGTAGAATATTGCTACGGTTTTCTTGGTAACTCTGTTAGGAATTTCTACCGGAATTAATTGATCAATAAAATTAAGATCATTTCGTAGAAGGTAAATGTATAATATAAATTCTAGTACGAAAACACGAACATAACCTAACATAATCTGTCTGATGCAATATAATAATTCATGTAACTTTTCTACGTTCTTTACTATTTTATTTGATCACAAGTGAATGAGCGGATTTTTGCAATTATGGCCAACATATTATACTAATACATATAATCTAGCTATAAAGGTATAGTAATTATTAGAAAAGAATGGGACAACATTTCGATGACGTACACTTTCACTAACTTTTCGTTCCATAAGCTAACTTCAAAGTATTAGTGCAACTACATCACTTTGTTTACCAATGTAACTTAAGTTTCCCTAACAAATCTACAATTCCCTTCATCATTCCTTCACACAGATTCTTCTACATAACTTATTATTATATTCATCCGTAATTTGAGCACAGAAATTATAAGCTTTCTTATTTCGTGACGTTCTTCGTCAGGTAATACTACTCGTGTACGAATAGCTCATATATCATATATCCATCCGAGTGTGATCTTATAACAGAATAAAATTGCATTGATTGAAGTGTTTTACAGAAAATGAGTCATCGAAATCTATTAGAAATGTCCGTCCTCTTCACCGTAATCGTAAACAGTAATTGTGTTTGTACATCTTACAATTTCAAAACAGATTGCGAAAATTGGGCGAAGAAGAGATCGAAAACGGTCTAATGATCCTAGGAGGGTCGGGTTCCGCCAGGCGGGTAAGACAGAAAGAGGTGCGGCATAGCTCATTTAATTACAAATTCCATTAAAATGAATGCCAGTTCAGAAACAAACTCCACATATCTGCATTAAGCCGCGGGACGACACGTCTTAATCAGGTTAATATAAATATGAAATATGCAGCGAGTGTTAGCCCTGGGTTACTCGCGGGTAAAGGGTGGCATGGACGTAGCCAGCATACGTGTGCTACCACCTTACGACTCCTGGGGGGCGCCTTCATATTAACCCTTGCATATTAAGCACGCGATAAGCGAATTCTCAAATATTAACGTTGTCACTCGGTACAAGCCGAGGTGGTGCCGCTTGCTCGACTGGTCCTTACCACGCGCCATTTGCCCGAAGACGGATACATCTCGTTGTGGGAATAATGTAGGAACCGTCCACCGCCACGCGTCAATCTTGGAATTCCCCGTCGAATTTTACCAGCATTTTCTCAGACTTCTGTTGAAAGGATATGTTCTCAAAGAATACTATCAATTAACTCCTTCCGAAACCCTTTGCACTTGAAAGATGATTCACACTAACCATTCGGTTTAACATTTAGATTTACGGACGTCCAATGTGCAATTATTTTTAAATTAAAAATAGAATACACCGATAAATTTATAAGAGATGAAACATAAAATAATTTATATAATTATTATTCATCTCAACAAAAGCATCTTAATTTCTGTAATTTAAAATAAGGAGTCTAAGATGCGTCATTTTGATATCTTCCGTGAACTTAGCGGTGAATTAGCCATGAACTAATAATTTGAAACATGTATTTGGTTAAACATCACCTTAGACCACTTTTTGAATTTTTAGACAATCAGATAATATTCAATAAGATGAAATAAGTATAATGATTTGGAATATCGGACTCTGTTAGTTCAAAACTTATGTTGATAAAGTTTGGTAGTTTTGGAGTACTTTATAGCTTACTTTAATGTGGAAACCAGCTGAGTTTTATAATTTACATACGTGTACATATATACATTATGCTTGAATCGCGTCCACTAAAACTCCTATTAAATCAATATTACTTCGGCAAATAGTTATAATAAAATTATCACATACATATTTGCACTGTCAAAGTGCAAATTCATTTTCGTAAGAATTTCCCTTTCCTCTCATGCAGTGTGCCGCAAAACGTTACATGATTACATTTTTGTAGTATACATACCGTCGTTAGCTAACATTTATTAAATATCATGTAGTTAAAATTTAATGGACTAATTTTGTCTAACTTCGATATGGCAGCGATCTCTTGAGAATCACTAGCATATGAAGATCAAAATTCAATTTCCCTTACTATGTACGATTATTATAAATATATATCTATTTTGGGAATATCTTTTATTTTATGCCACAAAGGTGATATCACGTATATTAAAGTTGCTCCAGTTTAAAATAGATATTTAAAGTGTTGTTCTTGAATCTCAAATTTTAAATCCGTTCTTAGAAATTATTTCGAATACCACAAGAAATATCTGGTTATGCTGTGATAGAAACCATTCTTTAAATTTAAGTCGAAGACGTAGTTATTTTTCCAGAAATGTATTTTTTGATATAACAACAGTTGTAAAATAATACTAGGTCTTAGTGGTATCTTTATTTCTTTCTAGTATTATGATAACCTCTTTTCAAAAGATAAAGGTGCTATGTTTAGTTAGCTCTAATGCATTTTTATATGCAATCTTTATTACAATACAAATTTCAAAAGCGATGTATTTTCTATTCCAATATTATTAATAATGTCAAATAGTAATCCAATAATGCTATGTAGCATAATTTTATTGGATATTTAATAAAATTCAGAAGAAATGTAACGTACCTTTAAACTTTATTTATGCAAGTATCTAAAAATTATTGATTTGTTCAATATATCACTCTTCTACTAGTTCATTGATGCAATAAGAGATGCTTATAACACCACTGTTAAAAAATCTCAGATACAAAAATATTTCTTCTATTGTTCAATGACATTTTTCACTTATGGAAATAATAGTACTCTCGAGCTCTTCTAAATAATATTTACACGAAAATAATGTATATTTTCTCAATGTCCCATTTCTTGTCAACAAAATATATTTAGAGAAAAGTAATATTTTGCTAATTTGCAATTTGTCAGAAACAACAACAAAGAATTACAGATAATTACAAAAAGTATAGAACATTTTCAATAATTTCGTTAACTGCAAAATTTATGTTTCATTCATGTTTGACAAAATACAGCAATTGCAAAATATATTAAATATAATATAAAAATTGTGCATAAATACTACACAAAAAAAGAACGTATGTATAACGAAGGTTTAAATCATACTCACAATACATATTATTATAATAATTCGCTGTACACATTTCTTTTTAAATTTTTTTATTTATTAAATAACCGTATCGGCGCGAACGATAATTCGTTTTAAACGACATATTTATCGACTCGTGGTAAGTAAACTTTAATCAAGCTCTAGGGTCAGAAAAGAATTGCAAAGAGAAAGAGGTAAAGGACGTTCAAACATTTCGACGGCTCAATATTTTTCAATATAACCGCAGAGCCCGTGACTTGGGTCACCAAGGGAAATCTGGCCAGGTCTCCAAGACTCGGGTGATATTGTAAATATTAGATCAATTAAGAATTAACAAACGGGTCAGTGTCCAAGTCTCACCCATGCCCGCGATTGCCAAGAACTGACATTATAAGTCAGGATTTACCCGTGTGTCAGAGTCAAATATCGTGGCACGTACGGAAGTGAGGTAGTGGAAACGAGGAAAAGAGGCGAAACGTTGAAGAACGGGAGCTGAAGAGAGAGAGGAAAAACGAGAAATGAAAGAAGGAACGCTCGTGCGTGGTCCCAGAGTCCCAAAGCCGATCCTGCCAAGTTATTTAAATTCAAATTCGAAATATCGTCGGGGGTTGCTAACATATTGTTTGTTTCGTTTGGGCCGTGGCGATAGTGAGAGAGGGTGAAGGCTATCTCGCGGTCGAAAACGTTCCCCTACCCATGTTTCCTCTTCGTCAATTGCCACGAGTCCAGAAAAAAATAAATTTCATATAATATGTTCTAGATTTAAAGGAAATGTATGTATAAATCCGTTCCTGATTGCATATAATTTTATCGTGAACATAGTAATACAATAACCTGACATAACTTTTACGTTTATTTTCAGTACAATAAAAATAGTATAACTGTTCTAAATATGGAATGTGTTGTTTGTGGATGACGGTTATGTTTTCGCAGAAGTGGATTTAAATATTCTCTGTTATTCGTAAATAGTAGAACATTTGCAAATTGAACGTATCATACTTTTCCTGATTTATTGAACGTTTTTGTCATTTTACTTAAGCGGTATTTTCCTATTGTAACGACAAAAAAGAGAGAAATTGATCTATGTTTTTTTTTCATAATTTGCACTACGTTTCGAAATATTCTACCAAATCTTCAATTTACAGTAATGTGAAAATGTATTCAGAATTTCTTTACATAATATGGCAACTAAATAAGTAAGTAAATAACATTTTTACTTATAATGGATTTATATACGAATGTTTTTCAACTATGATAAAATAATTTTAAGAAAAAAAATACACCGTCTTCGAAATGCACTAAAAAGTATAAAATAATTTCTATTTCATTCAATCATACAATTACGTCACAGATATGAATGAAACCTATTTACTCGTTAGGTAGTATATTACAATAAATACATTTCAACCTTTTCGAAGGCGGCGCAAAATTAAAAGATTTTCTTGAACATGTCAACCTTTGGACAGCCGAACATAGGCAAAGCTTGTATAGCTATTTTTTTTCTATACATATAACTCGACAGCACGCCGCGAAGCAGGTGTTAGTCCGTATAGAATGTAACTATGATCTATCTAGATTCATGGAGTATGCGACGGAAAGACTCGATCGCCGCATATACTATGAAGATGGAGCCCATCTGCCGCAAATTTGGTAATTCCCGCGTCGTGGGCTCCGTTTATAGGTTCTTAGATCCACGGCTTCCACACGCGAACGAAATCGATTCAATTTCATTTATATCAGAAACGTTGCGAAATGAAGATGCAGTCGTTACATTTACGTATATTACCAGATATATCTTTAATGGTTCGTATTCTTTCTCAGGATTTATTAATTTCCAATACGCCATACCACAATCAACTGATTATTGGCAGCAACGTTTACTGAGGTATTTTTAATTTTGCGCCGCTCCCGAGAAGGTTGAAATGTATTTAATATACTACTTAACGAGTAAATAGGTTTCATTCATATCTGTTACGTAATTGTATGATTGAATGAAATAGAAAATATTTTATACTTTTTAGTGCATTTCGAAGTCGGTGTATTTTTTTTCTTAAAATTATTTTATTTCACGCTTTTTAGTGGAATGGAGAGAATTGTATAGGATACTGTGAGACAGTTCTTCCGGGCTTTTTTTTGTCTGCGTAAATGCCATGAGCATAATTAAGTAAAAGACAACATGGAGATTCGTTTTTCAATTTTGTTTGCAACAATAATCCTTTGCAACTGAAAAATGAAAAAATTTTTGGTAATGGTACTAATGGGGAGTCAGACTCTACAAGATGCGAAAGTCTTTGTTCCGATCGGACCACCCACCTAGGAAAAACCGGCGAACATGCATAGAAAAAAAAATAAGGGACACTCTTTCAGGGACAAGTACAAACTAATTACATCATGATTGAGGGTGCTTCATCCATTTGTTTTTTGTTAACTTTCTTTGCAAAAATTTACTGCGCATGTATATCTCTTACGGTTTAGAACTGCGCAAGGGTCAAAGTATCCGTAAAATAATAGCAGAACCTGCGTAACAAATTTTCTAACAAATCAAATTAATGCATTTTTAGAACGATACGGAGACTGTACCAAGCAATGGGAATAATACACCAACGTCAACGTGAACTCATCTTGCTGTATAAGTCGCGTGTCAGAGCGGTAAAGCTTAGTTAGTGTTTTGGTAATAGTTAATTAATAGTTAAATAACAATAGTTTTTCGCTAATATCTCGAAAACAAAAGCTTTCCGTCAATTATGCAAGAGGAAAAACTTGTTCAGAACCACGCCCCTAACAACATATTCGAAGGACATTAAAATCGTTCGAAGTTGATTTCAAAACTTTTCAACAATTTTTCGCTAATATCTCGAAAACTAAAGCTTTCCGCGAAATTTGTATATGAACAAAATTGTTCAGAATCATGTCCGTGATAAGATATTAAAAGCGCACTAAAATCGAGAAAAGTTTATTTCAAAAGTTGCCGGTTGTCTTGCAATAACAATACTTTGCAATTAAAAAATGAAAAATTTTTTGATAATGGTACCAATGGGGAGTCAGAACCTACCAGATGCAAAAGGTTTCATTCCGATCGGTCCATCCAGCTAGGCGTAATCGGTGAACATACATAGAAAAAAAAAAAAGAAAAAATACTGATCGAATTGAGTAACCTCCTCCTTTTTTGAAGTCGGTTAAAAAAGCAGATATCGTATTACATTATAAATTCTTATATTATGTTATATTGCATTGCTTATTAATGTATAACAAGTTATATACTATTACAATATCACGTTTCTTATTTAAAGTTAGGACTTACTTAGTCTTCAACTACTTTTCGGGTCCAGTATATGTATAGAATTCTGTTGAGGTTCATTTTTATATAATGTTTATTTCTGACTAAAGTTGAATATATTCAAACAACGATTCAAATATTAATTTGCATGTTTAAATATAAAAGTTCATATTTCTCATCCACTTGTCGCATGCTTGTATAAAACATTGTCAAACGAAAAGATATTTTTATCTCTGTTTTCTCGTGTTGGAATTGTGATACCTTGAGTTGTGAAAGATACATAAATGTTATCCTGTTCATTGGTGAGTATCGTAGACTTCTCTAGGGAAACTGACGATGTAAGGAAAACAGATCGCAATACTTGTTGATTTATGACTAATAAATTCAAAAATGTTTAAATCTTCAATTTTTCAAGTTTAGAGTTTTAAAAATGTAAAATCTTAAGAAATTGGGCAATTTAATTTTTAAATTTATAAATTTGGTAATCTGAAAATGTAAGAATTTGGAAATTTAAACATTTTGGAATTTTTAAATTTGAATTTTTAGCAATTTTTAGGTATTTAGGAATATACGGATACAAGGACTAAAATTTGGAGATTTGAACATTTGGAAGTTTGATAATTTGAGAATTTGATGATTTGGCGATGAAGGGATTTAGGCAGTTAAAGATTTGGAAGTATGAGAAGTATGAAAATTTAGAAATTTAGAAATCTGAAAATTGTCAACTTTGCATGTTTTAACCCCCCAAATTGAAGGAAAATCCTACGAGTTTTATCTACATACTTGTACCTAATCAAAAGAAGCATATGTATGTATTGTGGTTAACTATTAGTGCCTAGGAGGCTGATCCACGGGCCTACCTGATCTACGACTCCAATTGATGAATAAAAAAAAATGACCACCTAGACGTACACATACTTTCGGTGGTAGGATCTATCGGATCGTGCGGTCATGCACAACAATAGAGCCACAGAACAAGGACAGTCGGCAAATTTTCCTGTGGTCACCTAGAATGTCAGATTTTCACATTGAAACTGTTCAAGATGGTGTAGACAGTGCATTCCTTAAACCTGTGTCAGTCTCCAACGCGCTAGCTTAAAGTTAACCACGATACGTCATCCAAGTACACAAATATGTAAACGTAACTTATTGTTGGATGCGACTCTGTATAACATAGGAAAAAAAGTGTTCTAATAAATGCTTTTGTCTATAAATGTCTATAAATAAATGCTTTTGAACAAAATTACATGTACAGTCACAATTACCGTGATATAATTCCTACACAATTTTTAGTCATTTAAATTTCCCCTTTTTACATACTCCATATAGGTAACTAAAATTTTACATTTATATTATTAGGTTATACTTGGACGATATATATGTTACTTTAATTAAAATTATAAAAACAAATTAAGAGAAAGGTAATGGGTTAACTACCAGTGCAAGTGACATTCGATATGACAGCAGGAACGAGGAAATGTAAAAGCAGAAAATATCTACATCGTTTAGAATTTGCATTTATTTATACAATGCAGTCAGTTATCAATTTCTGCTAAGACTCATATTTAATTAGCCGCTTGTAGGTGTCGCGATAGCTTGGCATTAAGGAATTTAATTTCATTCATTCTGGAATTTTAAAGTTCTTTCAAATTTGGTATCGATTGCAAGAAAATGTCTTTCCAATTTGCTCCAAAGTTGGAACTCTGCATAGATGTTATTTTTTGTCATAGAAATTTCATATTATATTTCATAATACGTTAGTATTTTCTCCCTATCCATATCTCACTTATATACGTAATAAAATTGACTGATGCAATATGTACATACTTATTTCATGTGATGATGAAGTTCATTTGGGCATTTAAGAAATCTTATGGTAAGATAATCTTCAAATTTCTTACTTTTTATTACTTTTTACTCATATTGTTATTCATATTATGGATATTTTTTTATATAAAATTATCATACAAAAACAAGTTATAGTATATTTGAAAAATGTTTAAATTCAATTATCTCTAAAATGAAGCTGTATAAGAAAAAAATTTTTTTCTATATTTTTGATCTATTATTTCACGTGGATACACCCTATTTTCGGTTATACCACCAGATCGGAAATACTCTGTACATTTCTATCTTCTTTCTATTCGTTTCTCCAATGTATCTAATTAAATGTTAGTTTGTGTCATGGAAGTAGTCCAAGAATATCGTTTGTTATTGTGGCCAGAATCACTTGCTCTTGTTGCATTTCACACCTTCGGGGTTCTTCGGACTGGCCTGGAACTTATTTGCATACGTGAGTGAAGGCAATATGTACGTTCCCATAGTTCCGGCACGGCTCAGATGTCATGTTCACGTACGTAGTATTCCCTATCCCTTAACAATTTGCCGCTAACTCGCCGAGGAAACTCACTTGCGACCATTCTACGACCCGGCACGGTCGTACAGGCCTCTTCAAAGTTTCAAATGTTCTGCAGCTGCATAGAGACAAATGTACCTTGTGCATTCAAACCAAGGAAATCAGTATATTTTCACTGTTTTTATTTAGATATATTTTTAACCATGCCTTTGTATTTGTTTGTTTATGCTTAACTAAATTCTATTTTTAAAAATCTTTATGTAATGAGATTGTTCCTGATTTCCTATAGTCCGTATAATACGTTGAAGGTAAAATAATATATATAAAGATTCAATTTTATTTTCTTTACTTTAAGACTAAAATTCTAGCTGAAGCTTCTTGTAACATTTTAATTCAAAATATTAAACATTAAAAAATTGACAGAAATTATAAAGTTCTGCTTATTTTTATTTTGGTAAATATTTAGAATAAGGGAGCCACCTCCAATTTTGATCGCCTTGAAATATCGTATTTTTGAAGTGCCTAAAAACTCCGTCTTAAATGGGTTTGGAATTATTGTCGTCGCATCGGCGGGAAGTTGAAGGAAGGGAAGGGGGCATCCATAACAATATAGGAGATTCTAGCTGCGTCTTATTCACCTTTGAAAGTATTGGCAGTAAAGTGCATTATTTTTTCGAATATCTCGAAGACTAAAGGAAAGCCCGATCATCATATGTATATGTAAGCGGTTATTCCGTATCGTTGGCCATAGACCGTAGCGGGTACGGGTGCGGCGAGGGGGACGCCTAGGCGTCGATGCATCGCGATGCGTTTTGTTTTGGAGCACGGCATTTTTAACCGACTTCGAAAAAGGAGGAGATTACTCAATTCGATCAGTATATTTTTATTTTTTTTTATTTTTTTTATTATTATTATTTTTATTCTCTATGTGTGCCCGCCTATTACGCCTAGCTGGATGCACCGATCGGAACGAAACCTTTTGCATCTGGTAGGTTCTGACTCCCCATTGGTACCATTATCAAAAAATTTTTCATTTTTTAATTGCAAAGTATTGTTATTGCAAGACAACCGGCAACTTTTGAAATAAACTTTTCTCGATTTTAGTGCGCTTTTAATATCTTATCACGGACATGATTCTGAACAATTTTGTTCATATACAAATTTCGCGGAAAGCTTTAGTTTTCGAGATATTAGCGAAAAATTGTTGAAAAGTTTTGAAATCAACTTTGGACGATTTTAATGTCCTTTTAATATGTTATCAGGGGTACGATTCTGAACAACTTTTTCCTTATCCGCAATTAAGGGGAAGCTTTAGTTTTCGAGTTATTAGCGAAAAACTATTGTTACTAATATATTGAATTCTACGTATGCCTTCGTGTCTCTGGTGGTGTATGAGTCAACATGCAATCGCCGATTTTCTACTGTTTCTACAAACACGTCTTGTCGGCCGAAAATCAGTATACATGTATAATAACTATTATTATTGCAAAATCCTATTCTTTGGTATTGTTATGTAAGAAATGCACCGATCGCGATGAAACTTTTCGAATCTCGAAGGTCTTTCCAAGATGATCTCATTTGTAATAGACATTTATGGGACTCGTTAATTGTTAATAACTACTGATATTGCAAAAGATTTATTCTTACCCTGCAAGAAATATGGCGACCGTGATTTTTCAAAGTTGTTCCTGTAAGTAGACTTCGTCAATTTCTTTATCAATTGGCCGCAAATAAAAGAGAAGGAAGAAAACAGACTTGGCTTGTTTTTTTACGTGTCAGTCGCTGGAAGCTGATTTGCAGTGTTTGTTTGCAAAAGCAAGTGTCATAATCTTTCCATTTCTGCGAGTGCTCGCTCGTCATGAGGTTTAACTAGGACTTTGTTTGGCGCTAAATCAGATAAAACTAGACCATCTAGACTTTTAACACGACTAAGTGCAACGTAAATTTGACCTTTTGCAAAATTCCTTTTGCCAAGATCAATTACAGCTTTGTTTAATGTGGTCCCTTGTAATTTGTGCACCGTTACTGCCCAACTTAAAATAAGTGGTAACATTCTGCGCTCGACGTCCCCATAACCTTTTGTCGCCTGAAACGTTGCTGAAACTGGAGATATTGGAATGTAACCATCGATATCTTTGAACCTATTTCCAACAGATTCGTCGTCAAATTTTATAAGAACTGAATCCAGCAATTCTCCCTGTTCTAGTTGGTCTCTTCTAAGTGCCGGCCATCTAAATTTCTTAACTATTCCCATTGCACCGTTTATCAAACCATCAGAAATTGATATATTTCGCCGCAGCATGATTCGCGATCCCTTGGCTAACGTTATTGTATGTAACAGTCCACCACAGTTATTAACATTTGTAGGAATAACATTTTCTGGTGGCCTTTTTCCATATGTAGCTGCCTCACGTGACTCGTCTACTGCATCAATGATGTACATTCGATGTGATTGTGCTAATTTATCGGTCATTTTTGTATTATATTCATCGACTAATTTTATGGTTGGGAATATTCTTACCGCTTCACCATCCTCAAACTCTCCGGTTAAGGGAACTCTTCTTCGTTCGCATAGTATTTGTAGTTGAAAGGTTGTCACTTCCCCAAACCGTAGGTTATTCAGTAAGTCGATAAACTCGACGTCATCCCTTTGTCGCATGTTAATGGTGAGTTCGCAGAATGAAAATTGGTGCCATAAATTAATTTCTGCGCTACACCAATGTGGCTGTATAAAACACCAGTGTCCTTTTACCGGGGGCAACTGCATGATATCGCCAAAAAGAAGTACATTTACGCCACCAAACAGTTTATCATTCATTTTGAATTCTTGCAATCTTAAATGAATTATTCGCAAATTCTCGTAAGATACCATTGATATCTCGTCAATAATCAACCACCTTATGTACCGCCACTTTCGTCTCTCCTGTTCAAGTCTTTGTCCAGTCAGTCGCCGATAGGTCATTGCAGTACCTTTTCCAATAGGCAACGAGAACAAGGAGTGCAGAGTTTTTCCGAATATTTGGCGGGCAGCGACGCCAGTCAAAGAAGCTACTTCGATGAACGATAGTTTTATCATCATATCAACTGTGGGATTATAGCAGCGTTTAATATGTTCAACAAATAATTTTAAAATAAACGACTTGCCACTACCAGCTCCTCCGGTAATGAAAAGCAATATTTGTTCCGTATCTTCATCATCATTCTTTTTAATATCTTTCTCAATTACTGAGGAAACTGATTTCAATAAATCTTTCTGTTGAACGTTAAGACTTCGAATACTATTAAGGAACACGTCTTCTGGCATTGCAAGTGTTTCTTGCTGTTGATCCTCATACAAATCAACTTGATCGCAATATACTGTTTCGTCGGCATGAATACTGACTGGTTTTCTTAACTGTTCATTATTAGTTTCCCCTTCGCGTACAACGTTCAAAGCAACAGCCTGGGCCAGCGCTGCTTCAATAATTTGTTCTGCGTGAGTAAATTGTTCAACGGTTGCGTTTCCCAACATAGGTTTTAATTCGTGTCGCCGTCGAAGAAAACATTGTTCCGAAGATTCGTTTTCGTACATAAGTGTACTTTCATCACGAAATGGAATGTGACACACTATCAAGTTATAGAAATATCCTTCTCTATCACTGTTCAAGGTATAATATCGGTGGCGAAGTACAGCTGGTTTATTTCTTATTCGCATTCGAGTATTGTCCTTCAATTTTATAATCCTCGACCTCGATGTTTCTTCATCGTCATTTCTAAGTTCTGCGTCTCCATCCTCTTCTGTCCACATTCCACTTGAAACTGTTTCATATCGGACAGCAAATTCAGCTAAGCTCAAATTCTCTAGACTGTCCGGTCTCTTTGCGTAACGATCGAATATGTTATTGATAAAATAATTTTAAGAAAAAAAATACACCAACTTCGAAATGCACTAAAAAGTATAAAATAAAATAATTTTAAGAAAAAAAAATACACCGACTTCGAAATGCACTAAAAAGTATAAAATAATTTCTATTTCATTCAATCAGACAATTACGTAACAGATATGAATGAAACCTATTTACTCGTTAGGTAGTATATTAAATACATTTCAACCTTTTCAGAGGCGGCGCAAAATTAAAAATACCTCAGTAAACGTTGCTGCCAATAACCAGTTGATTGTGATATGGCGTATTGGAAATTAATAAATCCTGAGAAAGCATACGAACCATTATAGATATATCTGGTAATATACGTAAATGTAACGACTGCATCTTCATTTCACAACGTTTCTGATATGAATGAAATTGAATCGACTTCGTTCGCATGTGGAAGCCATGGATCTAAGAGCCTATAAACGGAGCCCACGACGCGGGAATTACCAAATTTGCGGCAGATAGGGATTTTCGCTCCGAAAAGGTTGAAATGTATTTAATATACTACCTAACGAGTAAATAGGTTTCATTCATATCTGTTACGTAATTGTATGATTGAATGAAATAGAAATTATTTTATACTTTTTAGTGCATTTCGAAGTCGGTGTATTTTTTTTCTTAAAATTATTTTTTTGTCTCGTAAAATATTTATTTAATAAATATCCCTCGACCTCCTACATATAGGAACAAATTGTTCAGAATGATGAACTTGACAACATGTTTCAAGGTGATCGAAATCAGAGATAGCTATCTTATTCTAAACATTTACCTTCATTTTCACTATTATAGAAGAATATTCCGAAAACTTATTTTTTGAAAGTAGCATGGTAGATGAAGATTTCTATCATTTTCAGATCATGCGATACGAAAACTGTTATACGAGGATTACCTGTACCGCTTCATGTATTAAATTAGAAATCGCAAAAAATTGTAATATATGCGCCATCACATTGAAAGTATATGCGTACACATCAACAATATAAGTACTTACTGATTCATTATTATTAATATAATAATTAGTAGTCATCTGATAAATTGAATGTGGAATCACTTTTTATCTCGGTGGAAAGTCATAAATATTTCAACTTAAACATGCTAATAATTGTTCTGATCTGAAATAAGGAATTTTAAATCTGTCATTTTTATGTAACACTGTAATTATAGTACATTTAAATGACTATTAAATGGAAATGTGCTGCGAGGAATTAAACGTATATTAACTTAAATATACTTATATTAAATGTATACCAATTATTACTGAAGACCAAAAACGAACGTAGAATAGTAAGAGCTGTTGTAGTTGCAGGTAATCATCAGAAAATTTCAAAATGAACTCTTTCAGTGAAAGCAATTAATAATACTAACATTAAATTTTAATCACATTTTCCTTACGCTTTCTTCGGTGTTTTATTTAGAAGTTTTAATAAGAAATTCTGTTTCCTTTCAATTAACTATGTGTATTTAACCCTTTCGCTCCGACGGGCGTACATATACGCCCTCGAAGAATGACCATTCATATACGAAGAGCGTATATATACGCTCTGGAAAAGTGGGTGCTCAGGTACGAAGAGCGTACTTATACGTTCATACCATATATACTTTTATTTCATACTTTACATGAGATACTTTTGTCAATCGAGTATTTGGCAATGCTGCATGCCTAAAGCAATTTACTATCATGAAGTAAAATACAATTGACAAGACGATATTGCGTTTTATTTTAACGATGCACTGTTTCAGTTTTCTTTATAACATCGTCTGCGACGGATATATACCAGCAATTTGTAATAGTAGTGATTAAAACGTTCACACGAATTTATAATTCTAAAGTAACATTGTTAACTTAATTTTAATAATTCACAGGTAAATTCACAGGTAAAAGTAAAATGATATTGCTAAATATAATAAATATCACTGTAAAATTTAGAGAATAAGAAACTTCTAATTACTTCGTAGCGTTCCGTACTTCCGTGTCAACTATTCACTAATGCGCTCCGGTCACAGCGATCACATTTTGTCACAAGCGCTCCGTAGCGAAGGGGTTAATAAACATTATGACCCATGAAGCGGTACAAAGCATATAATTTTTTAAGTTTTCGAGGTTTGAAATTTCAAAACGTCATAAAATAAATTTATCTCCACATATCCTTATCCTTTTATCGCATTTAAGTTGCTAGCATTAATATCGGAATAGTGTTGTTAGAATGAACCATTTTGAACATCAACTTAATACTGACAATTTTAAATTTAGTAGTTGTTTCCGATCTGGTGATTTAACTAAAAATAATTTAATTAAAAATAAGTCTTCAAAAATGACTTCATTCATTCGTTTAATAACATTCGATAATTTTTAAATTAATAAATAACTTGTTGTATTTGTTAGAAGCTTGAAAAATTATCAAATTTTTTCGAAAATAAATTGCATAAATAATATTTTATATAATATGATAAAATAAAATATAATAAATTATATAAATTATACGTATATAATATAATACAATTCTTTTCTATAAATTTGTCTTATTTCTTCAAGTCGATTCACTTCTTCCCTGGTTGTACCGCCAAATTCGATGCACTCTACATATATGTAGACGGTTTCTACGCTTACCTCTATAAGTCTTTATTAATAATATCTATAAATCTTTATTAATAATTAACCACTCTTAAGGTCAATATTCTCATAATTGTAAAGCATATATGAAGCAGTATCTGGACCTTTAAGACTTAAATGGAGAAGGTCGAAAGGGTTGAGAGGTCGGCGAGGAACAAGACAAATATGACTCACATAACATCGTCGAGTATCGGCGAACAAACGAATATGAGACTGTCGCGTGTAGGTGATAGAGGTCTGGTGGCTTTTTAAGCTTTCGCTGCCACTTGTGCGGGTCAGTCTGCAAAAAGACTTAATTAATGAGCAGCCTTTCCCTAAGGACGTCCATGGAATTGTACAGGGAAGGCACGAGGTGAGCGAGAGAAGCAGTGAGATGACGGAGTACCCTCCGAGGAACGTCCCCCGATGCAAACTCTTCGTATGAATATGTCTCTGCTAATTCAAAGTTCGTCCCAGAGGTAGATACTGCCTGTTTACGGGGAGTATTAAAAACTTCAACGTCGTCCGTTTTCGCCTGACCGGTAACTGCGAAAAAAGAATAGCACCTGCGAAAAACAGTTCTTGCCAGACAACCGTATCCTGTTACTGCGATATTATATGAATGAACTAGTCACAAAAGGATAAGAACATTGACTCTTTGCGTCAACATAGGCCGAAAATGTTTAATGAAATTTTCTCGTACAACACTTTATTTTCGGATAAATGACTAGATCTTGACTATTTCTCGATATAGACGAATTCTAGGCCCAACTAAACCTAAATAACTAAATATTTGTAAATACCAGAGTATGACTAAATACAAATCGAATTCAGACTTAAGAATTTAAACCTAAAAACTCAATATTTCTTAAATATTTATGGATTTCGTGATGTTTCAATATTAATCTGATTTAATCTTAACTCAGAATTAACTCATATTTTAAGATTTATAAATGGTGTTATATTCAAAAAAAATTTTCAATGTCAATTAATAGAGATAATTAATTCAACTTTGCTATGAGTCAAATTGCCTTTTACAATTTAGCTATTAACTTTTGCGACAATCGAGATGTTATATATATTAATAACTTTTGCTTTCTTATATATGTATTTAAAAAAGTATAGAAAAGTGCAATGTGATATTATAATTGTTAAATAAAGAACGATTTTCCTTCTCAATTAATAAATTGTACATTATTGTTGGATTATTAAAAAAATAAAACTTTGAATTATTTCAATTTATTTTTTTAAATCTCTTCCTTTATTTCTTTGTTTATTAAAATTCTTGCATAAAATCAAGTGACGCTAATATTTAATAAATTGCGTACAGAAAGAAATTTAAGTTTCAGTAATTAATTATAAATATCAATAAAAGTTAAATTAATAATACTGACAATTATCAACAACATTTGAATTAATCATAATAACTTAATCACATCTCGTGGCCAGTTGATTACATTTATTGTAGTTCGATAATTTTACAATCCATTTAGAAAACATCGTAACGGCAGGTTTATGTCATATTGCACTGTTCCCCGTCTTTCGTTTCTATTCCCCTCGTCGAGCAATATTTTATTTAAGCAATAATTGAAAATTCCACGGTATACGACCAATGGATTTGTCACCATGGAAGGTTTTACGCGCCCCGTGAATTTCCCATTGCCCTTCCAACTGACACCCCTGTAAGCATACGTTTCACAACGTATGCTGCTTTCTTTTCTTTTTTCTAAGGTTGATAGCTAAAGAAGATCGTCTACATAGGTAGTAGTATCACGACTTTATTGACCATCTTACGACAAATGTTTTAGTAATCGCATTGTCAATCCGAAAATCTAAGGGATGCAATTGACTGTACATGCAATAACCCTTGATCAGTTTTAGATATATACTACGAAGTACATGGAAATTATGTGGAAGATGCTTAAAAATATTAAACAAATTAACAACTACTATTTTGAATAGTAACAATAAATAGTATTGATTTATTTGAAGTAATCGTCTCTAAGAAATTAAAATTACAAATATTTTGTTTTCTTACCAATGTTAATTATTTATTAAATGTAACCTTACTTATTTATGTTTTTTATTCAACAAATTAGTAAACCGATAAAATTTTATTTTCTTAGTTTATAAATTGTAAAATACAATGTAGAAATAGAAGTAGCAAATGTATTAAAAAGCAATAAAATAGAAAAATAAGGGTAATATATGTATTTTCTTTAATTGTCACATAAATTTAATTTAGGTTGTAGATTTTACCTATTATTAAGCCAGGATAGCAATTTTTAATTAATATTTAAACGATTACAAGGTATACCTAAAAACACAAATACACTTAATGAAATATAAAATTCTGATTCGATCAAAGGACATACATTCTATCCACTTATTGTCAGTGACGAAATAATAGTAACGGCGTTTTGATAGGTTGTAGATTGAACTCGTAACGTAGATAAAAAGATGCATGATACTTACGCGACCATACGTGAACGAGTACGTGTGAAAGCGTATGTGGTAAAACGCACAGAGGTCGGAACGACAGTGAGGTCAGAGGTGAGGAGTGAGTGTGGATTGAGGGGACCCTGCGGAGTCGTGAAATCCATCAGACCAGGCTTCGAGCCCCGTTTGCTGGCGCTACTTACGGTGGTGCCGCGAGAACGGCATCAACGGGACCGAGAAGACCTGGAAGATGTCAGGGGTAGAAGGTGGAGGAGGGCAGAGGGCCAAGAATAAAATATCATCCACGGTATGTCCCCTTTGAGAACGCAGCATCCTTCCCCCGGCCTCTCTCTATCTTTTTTGCTCATTCGCATTTCAAGATACTCTCGTTGGGTCTCACCTACCTACCTTCGCGTATATCCCCGACGCACGTCCGGACGAGAGTGCATGGTTGTCATTCAAATTTTCAATTTCGATCTCTTTGACGCAAGCAATCGTGTCTCCTGTACCAGAGGCAACGACACTAAACTCTCAGAGGTACGTCGCGATGATATTTCTAGGTTAGATACTAGAGATGTTATGATTGTGCTCTGGAATACATAATCGACAGGGGATGCAAAGTATAAAAATGATCGCAATATGGAACTGATTGTGCAGTTAACGCTTTTAACTGCGATATTACATCCTTAGAGGCGCATCACGACGATATTTTTGGTTTGGTTAGGATACTAGAAGTGTTATGATTGTTTTGTAAAATACTGAACTGGTAGGGGATATTACAAAACTAGGCAATTAGGAACAAATTAGGCAATTAATTAAGTTAAGTCAGGTTAGGTTATATTAGACTCACTTTTTTCTAAATTAGAAGACGAGTACAATAACGTTGTATTTATAGTTAATTATTTCTACGACACATTTCTTTTATTAATTTTTGAAAGACGGATGCTATGGAATTGATGCGGTAGATGGATGCAGGGCCATTTTAATTTACATTTAAAAGACCATTTACCACAGTAATTTAGCACAATAATTAATAATTAAAATCTCATTTCTGATTTCTAAAGCATAGTAAATCACCCCCAACAAGAGAAATGTTAGTTTGTGTTCGTTTGTTTCTCAGTGCCAACAGTCTGTAGTAGAGTTGTTAATATCGATACACTACCTCCGAAGAACTTAAAACTATTATTTATCACTTATCATGGAAACAGTATTTGTCTCTTGATAAATGGATCAACATTTTTTCTTAAACAATAGTATTCCGTACGACTTTCAATATGCTTACATGGCACATTTTTTAACTACATATTTACGAGTTTAAATTTTTAAGAACACTTACAGTTTTTTTAAAAATAAACCTAACATTTTTGTATATGTATCATTTGGCTGACATTTAAGCATGTTCAGCAAACATTATAAAATTTTTGTTGCACTTGACTTCATAAATTGGTAAACAATACCATCTGAGCAAAATGAATCTTCTTAACCTTGAAAACGTTGCAAATTATCAACTCGAAGAAATGAAATGGATTTATGTTGATGACCCTACTAAACTGAATTACAAAATGAAACAAAAAAATTAAAATTTATAATTCTGCAAGATTTTTTTAAACAACTTTATTTACAACACAAAAAACGGCTTTCTATTTAATTTCATTATTAGTACCTGTTATGATGATATTATGACGAATTTAAGAATAAGCAAAATGATATTTTTGTGCAGTTATTGTTAACATAAATTTACAGTATATAAAACACACGTATATCAATGTAATAAATAATAACAATGTAATAATCTCAATAAGTCTGATTCGTTTTATAATTCACGTGAAATTGTGTCTGTGTCGGTGACTGGAATTATTATAATTAATTTCAATTCTCTATTATTTAATAAATCTACAATAACTTTGTTATTTAAAAACTTATATAACATTAATTAATCATAACTTTAAATAAATTGGAATATTGGATAATCGTAATTCTGGATATAAATATTGAATTATGGAAACTTATAATTATATCTTTATAAAGCTCATACATACCGTTTGGTTTAAAGCTTTAAAATGACATGTTATTTTTAACAAAATTCCTACTCAATTTTTAATTACTTGGACTCGTTTGAGCGCTAGGACATTTACCTTACTTACGATAAAACGTACAGTCTGAACTGATTTCAGGAGTTCTTTAACCAACATCTACGGACAATCCAAAATCCATAAACTTTGGTATTCGATGCTTCTTTGGAGGAAAATTCTTCGCCGCGGGATCGTGTAGCGAAGACGTAGACGAGGGAGAATAGGCGGCCCTTAAATCTGAAAAATTAAATTATATCGCCGTAAAGAACGATGCCCGGGGGTTTAGCGTCTCACGGATGGGGCCGTGCGTTGTATATAGTGTGGAGACCATTGAATAAAAACAGCATTAGTCCGTACATAATGTATGGATGATGGCGACGTGTCTTGTACTCTATCGTACACAGGAGAAGGAGGCGGGATACACGGAACATCGGACGAGCTAAGGGAGCTATACGAGAATGTTGGGAGTCGTAAAGCATGCGCTTGCTCGCATTTCGCCCGTTATAATAATTTAGTTCATAAAATTTCTGCCCAAACCCGACCAGCACGGCCTTCCGTGGGATTTCGTGGACATGGGGGATAGAGAAGTTCATTTGCCTCCAGGCAACTTTGCTTTATGATACAGATTGATAACAAAACCGTATTAGCTACTCCCACCCTTTCAGAATAATATCGGCTGTGGAGACAAAATTAATAATACTGTTTCATTATTGTCGATTCTAGTATTATTGCAATATTAAATACATACATACAATATCGCTCAAATGTATGGAATCACCTATTAATAGTGATATGCGATGAAATTATCCTCATATATTTATTCCTGAATCTTTAGGACAGAAACAATAAGTACTCTGAAAGTTGGCAATTGTATTTACAAGTATTATAAAATACGTAAAAAATCGCATGTAAATTGCTGTCCATAAATATTAAAGTATTTGTAAGCTATAATATATTGACGTAAAGGTCCCAGGGTTGCAGTTTTAAGCAGCATTAAAACTATGGATTCATTACTTTATTTTTTCTTTTATGTTTTATTTATTTAAAGTGTAGACTATTGTATTATATGTTAGAAGTTATGAGCGCCCGTAGTTTGGTGGGGGTACAAACGAGCGCAATACGTTTAGCCGAAATCGCGAGTCAGTCCTCGATAGATAAGCACGGATAGATGAGCGATATACATAGTATACGAATAGTGGCCAGCAGCAAATATAGTTATTTTTCATTATATATATATATTAATAAATAATGATAAGAAAGTTCTGACGCGTATTTAAACCTAACAACATAAAGGCGCAATTAAAAATCTGAGTGTTTATTCAATTATCTCTCAAAATCAATTCGAAATTATTTTAAAATCTGATTCAACATAAATCATGATTGTTCATAAACAAAATATGATGAATGGTTAAGGCAATAGTAACACAGGTCGCAGAATGCTTCTACATACTTCAATACATATCAAAACTGCATTTTGTTTTATATTTATAACCCAACTACAAATCAGCGCCTATTTCCAAATTAGTACTAATCAACATTTCTGTCTAATTATTGTATCACATATTTCATTAAATTTCACTTTCATTTACTTGTGAGAACATCTGAAGGAAAACATTCAATTCTTCGGTAACTTTATAAATAAGTTATGCTACCTGACCATTTTAGATCGTTTCATATTTATAGTACACATAATCAAGTCTTCAAAAATTAAAACTTCCTGATGAATAAACCTTCATACTAAACCTATACTGATGTATAATGCACCTGTAAGATGAAATTAAAAATATAATAAAGAAATAAAAAACAATTGATATATACAATATATATTAATTCTTTATCTTGATAAAAACCAACACAGATTTTAAGAATATCTTAATAAATTGTATAATTTAGAAAAGAGAAATTATGAATGAATTAAATGATCCGTTCGGTAGTATAATTGCTAATAATAAAAACATGATAATTAATGTGACTATATTTGGTCATTATTCACTGATTTTATCGAAGTTTTAGCAATTTAGTGTCACATTTCTGTCAGCCTGCAAGAATTACCATTTGAAGTTTCTGGAGAGATCCATATTGCCGATTCTCTACATAAACCCGCTTGAAGAGAATTCCCCAAACGTTTTCAATTCAGTTAAGATCTGTAGAACGGTCTGGCAAAATTGCAATTTGAATTGAATCCACTTTAAACCAATCCATACCGAAAACTATTTTTAACAGGATATATTTAAAAGAAATGAGCTTTTTATCAAGACAGTGTCGAAATCTGCATCATTCGTTAAAGTAGAAATTGGCTTAAAAGGAATTCAATTCAGATTGAAAGTGTACGCGTTTTCAGTTGCATCAAATTATGACCGAGGTCATATTATTTTCTCCGATCCCTTAACATCGAATATTTTGCAATCATTTTATTCTAATATTATAGAAGCAACAATTATAATTAAATGGAATATTTTATATTAAATTTTTTTACATAAAATAATATAATATTCTACTATATTTTTTCTATGTAAAGTGCTTTTCTTTCAGAATTTTTTCCACAGAATCAGTTAAATAAAATTTTCTGAAATTCGAAATATATTTTACTGCATGTATATTCTTACTAAATAAAGAAAATTTGTCAATTTGCAAACCAGGAATTATCTGTCGTTGTGCATCGTAACGCAGAAAATATTCAATCAATCGGTTTAGCTCGGTTCATAAATTTAAATAAATACATTTGGTTCTATATAAACCGTTAAACTTTAATAATGTTCATTTAAATTATTATTATTGTGTTATTTAATTAATATGACATTTTTTTAACAGAAATGCAACTTTTCTTTACGCATTCATATTTTGTTGAAGTCTGCATTTTTTTTTCAATCAGATAGATTGATCCATTCATTTTACCTTTCACGCGAATGCCAAAGATACTATGTTGCAATATAAAATACGTATATTCTCATCTAACATTTTTCAATATAACAGCCTTTTATGAAGCACATATTTCACGTGTTGAGTACTGATAAAGAAAATTAGTTAAAGGACTCAAAAAGTATATGGTTCAAACATCACTCTATATTTAGTCGTAGCAGTTTTGGATTAATTTTAATAATTATGAGATTTCGATATTGACAAATTTTCAGTGACGCTCGCTTTAGTACTTAATTTCTTCAGTAAAGTATATTTTAAATACAGTCAAGATAAGGAAGTTAAAAATAATTCCAAGGTTTGAACTAAGAAATAAAGGAAAAGCCTTCAAGTATGTGAAAGAAATAAACTATGTACAGAATATGTACCTAATAGACAAGAAGAAGCTAAACTTTAATGACAATATCTGGGGACACAGGAGGAAATGCAACAATAGAACTGGTGAATGATAGTGGAAAATGGATAAAAAGCGCACTAAAAAAAAGAAAATAATCACGTAAGACTGAAAGAGGAAAAAAAGTGGTTAAAATATTTGAAGACATACAACAAAGAAATGTGTTACATATTTATTAAATATTTCACACATATTTTTGTCAAATTTTACATAGCGACTGTAATAATTTATGTCAGATATTCCGATAGAAAATTATTGTTTGTAATATAAAAACTTTTAAACGTATATTTAAATATATTGTATACATATAGTAAACACCTAAATATTAATAAAACAAAATTGATCGTAGTCAAAATAAAATCTTAAGCAAGAAGGAACACCAGCTTTTTGTCAGAGTTGGAAGGCAAATAATAATGTATCGACGATGATGGAATCGGATATGAAATCAGTGAAAAGGGCTTCACAGCGTAGGATCAGCCAAGGATAAAGGGAAAAGAAAAAATTGATTAGTAGCGAACCGCGAGAAATACCGATTTGATTTATCAAGCGGGCAATCCTATCATCTCCATACTACAAGACTTTTCACTCCAGGTCTTTGATTAAAATGCGAGCTTAATCATCGCTCTCTGCTGGCACCTGGGGACTTCGCTTGTCGCCTCCTCGCTTCTGCAGCAGCCCTCTCTCTGCGAACTACAGGCCTCGTCTTCTTCTTTTTTTACAGGGTTGTCTTTTCTTTTCCTTCCATGAGCTTCGTCGAAAGCTGGAAAACCAGAAGGATAATGCATGACGCGGTCTTTTGTTGCCTGCTGGTGACAGAGAGGCAACTGACAGACTGACAAGAACAGAAATTTTTCGGCTTCCCAGCTGCCTGTTTTAAGATATTAAAATGTGTCATCAGCTGATGCCTTCGTTATCGCATCGTGATGGATCCTGCTCGCTTCTCTACCTTTTCACGGTTTCCCGTATCTCTGATATACCACAACTTTAATTACAGAAACGTTACTTTATCTTCAACGGAACAAGAGAGGGAGGGGAATGAAGGAAATTGCATGAATTACCATACGACGTTATCACATGGGAAATCGATTCCAGACGATTGAAATGAGTCTACCTTTATTTCAGCGAGTAACTGCGTTCAAATTAGTTAGAATCGAGGACAGAAAATTTCCGGAGAAAATTGCTTTGATGTCAAAGTTTTTCGTGTGTGTGAAACGTTGATTCTGGAATTTTTTTTAACAAGAATGCCGTCGAAATCACCTGTAGCTAACAAGAATGTAAATGATGGTTTATACATATAAATTTCGATCGTGTATATTGTAAAACTACTTAAAATTAACTCTTCATTTTACTGAGCCCAAAAAATAAATATAATAAAACCATTTTGTCAGAACGTATATGTACTCATTTAAAACTGTAATAATTTATTCATCGAAAAGCAGTAGCACTTTTTTATTAAATGTATCTACTTGAAAGTAGCAGTCGATTAGTTTAACTTGCTATGAAACTGACTATAGAAATCCACAATCTATCCACATATATACCATTCTATAATATATACCATAATACTGCGCATAGTACATAAAATAGTATACTATCGACCATAATATTTGTTTATAAAAGAAAGATGACAGAAGGAAATTATATGTTATTTATATTTTGTGTCTTTATTATGAAATTTTGATCGAGTAAAATATTTTTATATTTATAATATATATATTTTTGCATAATTTTTATATATATTTGTACTTATTTTTACACAGTTTTTATATAAAATGTTTTAGAAAAAAGTTTCTAAACATGAATTAATTTTTGGGCTGGTTAGTGAGGTTTAATCTTATATTGTATATATAAGGTATTAACCATTAATACGAGGATCAAATTAAAAAACTCTGATGTTCGCAATAACAGTAATTGCAATAGACCGTATTACACATGGACGTGTTGAGTTAATAGCCTCAAATACCGCGATTGCTGTTTGTCGCTTTCGCAGCGATTCAACACCGTTTCGTTACCCTCTACACGCTTCATATTGGAAAAGTTTTGTCTTCTTTTGTTGTGGAACGTAATTTTGCGTGGGTTAACCACCCACGTTAAATACCACAATGAGAATGGACATACGTCGTACAGCACGCTCCAGAATGCAATTGTTTCACATTTCAATTTAAGCTTTACGTTTACTACTGTAGGGAATTATTATAATAAGTCTCACATGGGATGTTAAATATTCTTTTTCTTTCAACCTTTTCATTGCATTAAATTTTTGTTACAGTATATGGAATTCATCACGTTGAACAAACTGTATTAAATAGTTACCTGTAATAAAAATTCAAATTGTAAATAATTAAAAGTTTATTAATTATCATAAGAATGTATTATTTTGTTTTCTATTATACTTAAGACACTAATTTTGTATGGTATGGCAATAAGTACATCTTATATCAATTATTAGATATTTCGAAAGAGGCAATTTCTTTAATAATATTTAATGATCATAAATTTAATATTTACTATTATTACAGAATTGTAGAGTTTAGTATATTTCTGACTAACATTATATTGGAAATTCGTATATTATTTATCACTTTCTTCTGTTTTGATGAAATAAGATATACAAGCGTCATTAATAAATTATTTTAAATTTCATAACACAATTTAATATATGGTTCATACAAGAAATCAAAGACTTTATACATGTATTTGTAATACTGATTAAGAACTCAGTTAATATAGTGGTTAAAAATAAAAAAGAATGGTTGCAAATATTTATTTAGTGCTTACTGTATTTAGTTCAGAATTACTGTATTGGAAGAAGGAGCATTAGTTGTTAAGCAAAGAACGAGACTAATCGAAAAATCATGTTTACTCTTGTACTATACATATTGGCAGTTCGAACGATTGACAATCCATTGAGCAACGTATAACATAATAAGTTGTAAGTTGTTTACCAAAACAGAGTACAAAAACTGCAAGAATCTCCAACCGACAAAAATTTGAAATTTCGAATTTTTAAAATTTCGTGATTTTATTATGAAATTAAAAATGTTGAAACAAATAGCATATAGGACTTCGTTATGAATAGGAACTATTTATGTAAATATGTGTACTAACAAAAATAAATCAACCAAATATTCTTTCGGTGATGCTATATGTTGTTTCAAGAACAGCTCTAAACATGCATGTTGATTTGTACGAAAACAAAAATTCAATTTTTTCATTCAACATAGTTACTTATAACCTTATGGGTTCAATATGGTTAATTTGTGTAAAATATCACATTGTTTCTGTTACATTACATTTCAACAGTTATTCCAATTCTCTTCAAATGTTTGTAAGTATATTTTTTGGAATACGGAGACAATTTTTGTTATAAATATGTCATCATAAAAATGAAAAATTAATTATGAATTGTGAAGATACTTGGCAGCCGTATCTTGATTTTTTAAAAATCTTCGGCGAATTTCAAATTTAAATTTTGACATTAATATATTTATTTACTTATTATATAATTTACTTTTATTTCAAAATGACGACATGCTTGTAATAAAAATTAACCCCGCATTAGAATAAGTGCCAATGCAATCTGAAGAGAACTAAAATAATGACTAGAATTACAAGAATCATGTAATCGCAAATTAATTAAAATGAATGCTGTGATTTTATATGCATATTACATTTCTCATTTTGCCTAATTTAACGATATCAATTATACAGAATAAAAGAACACATACAGGTATTAAAACTTTAATTGCTTGTCACCCATACATGAATTATGTTTAAATTTTTGTACGAATTTATTAAGAATTTGTTCACTCATCTAATTCGAAATGCTCATATTAACTACTTACAAATATAAACAATAAATATAACAAAATATTTAGCAAGGTTTTTATTATTTCGTTTATATTTAGCACGACAATACGTGGCAAGATTCGTTAAAAACAAAAATACTACCCAATCAAATGTTCAACCGCTTCATTGTAGCAGTTAACATGTTAAATAAACATCAGCGAATTTTCGACTTGTCGGTTTCTTCTTTAAATCCACCTCTGTATACGTGTTTTCATTACAACAAAAAAGAGAATCTCGTTAAAAGGACTTTTCTTACGATACAGTCGAACGAAAGTCTTCACTCTTAACTCTCAAACGAAATTCTCGCAGTTGTCTAGAACGGTAGGAGAGGAGTGACGATCGACAATCGTCAGGTTTCCAATTTTCGATAAATCATCTCGAGTGAACGGGGGCGTCAATAGATCGACGGTGGTAAAGCATCGGTGAAAAGGTAGGATGAGACGAAGAGAAAAAAAAGGGAGAAGGAAGACGGGGTGGATCCGAAGCTCCGAAAGTGGAAGAAGGAGAGCAAAGAAGGGGTATAGTTCTCCGGATCTGGTTGAGGGGATGGGAAGGTGAAGTAGTAAGGGAAGGGGTTGGGGGGTGCAATTTCCGCGGCTCGTGATTGGGGCAGCCTCCTCGGGGAGCAAAAACTCCATCTACAAATGAACAGCCGTGACAAGAGCCATAATTTCTCGGGGCTGAGCCGCAGCCACCGTGGCTTCTGCCAGCCGCAACCTTCCTTTTTGCTTTTGATACGATCTTGTGTATAGAAGATGCCGTGACTATATGGAAGAAGTCAGATCTTCGGGTACCTTCTTTCGTTGCTTCCCTTAGATGAAACGAACTATTGGATCACGTTGTACACGAAGAAAGTTTTATTATAAGCATGTTTGAACTACGGTTAATTCGAGTTCTACGTTTAACTTGTTTATTACAGTGGGGGACAAAAGTATTCGTACATTATCATTTATGTTGATAAATACAACAGTTGCGATGGCATCAGGGCATTCTGATCAATGTAACCATTATACACTGCGGTGCATAACTAGTACCATCTACCTTTTTAGTTGTTCTGTAATTCAGAGTGAAAATGCAAAAAGTCAATTACAAGCAATGAAATGGTATGGGTCGCAATAAATTTTACATTAAGTCTCATTGAAGTTGCTCTTCTATTAGAAACGATATAATCGAAAATATGATTTTGGCTTGTTGCGTAACTATAGCACCAATGTTATTAAATTAATTTACCTCCATCCAGTTCAACTACAAACTCACTGAAACTAAATAATTACATTCTTTATTAAAATACAAATTAAAATTTGACAATACTCTTTGTTGAACAATGCCACGTGGTAGATATTTGATCGAAGAGGAGAAAGGTAAACTTTGGCGTTTAAGGAGGATAAAAGTAGTGTTCGGGAAATTATCCATAGGCTAGGACGCTTACATAAAGTCATTTTGATTTTCCTAAATAATTCCGTTAAGAATTATGGCAATAATAAGAAGGGTGGTCCAAAGAAAAAATTAAGTCCCCGTACCGAACGAGCAATTGTAAAAGCAGCCAGTAACAGCCAAAACAGCTGTAATCAAATTAAAAAGGAACTCAACTTAAATATTTCACGCTGGACAGTACGTCGAGTTTTGAAAAGTAATCCCAACATGGTGAGACAGAAGGCGAGTTGTGAGGCTTGAATACGCTCAAGCGAATATGCATCGCGACTAGAAAAGCGTAAGTTAACCTTAGATGTCAAAATCTTTTTACACCAATTTACTTAAACTTCTATTATTGATAATAAGGTTATATTTTCGGATGAAAAGAAAGTTTAATTTTTATGGTCCAGACGGCTATAATTCATATTGGCGAGATTTTCGAAAAGAAGTGTTATGGTTTGGTGTGCCTTTTGCGTTGATGGCATGTTGTAATTGACTTTTCCATCGAAAAAGATGGCTAGTGGTGAGTACATCACAATTTTATCGCAACAACTTGTTACCTTTTATAAA
The DNA here is from genome assembly GCF_050947335.1 of Megachile rotundata. Lineage (NCBI taxonomy): Eukaryota > Metazoa > Arthropoda > Insecta > Hymenoptera > Megachilidae > Megachile > Megachile rotundata. Next base: position 3,299,488 of record NC_134991.1, on the reverse strand, counting down.
CGAACATTATGCAATTAATTGGACTTTCCTACAGGACAACGCGGCTGCACACATCAGTTAGAAAACAGTATCATGGTTAGAAAGAAACAAAATTAATATTATTAAATGGCCAGCATGTTTACCAGACCAAAACCCGATGGAAAATATTTGGGTCAGTATTGTCTGAAAAGTTTATGCCGAAAATCGGCAGTACGAAAATATTTTAGAACCAAAAAACGCAATACTAAGAGCATGTAGTAAAATTACCCAACGAATTTTTCAGAAACTCCTCGAGAGCATGCCAGATAGAATTTTCCAACTTATGACAAAACAAGGAGGCCCTACAAGTTATTAAAATCATATTTATGTGTATATATTTGACATGTATTCATATGGTGCTATAGTTATGCAACGATGAAAAATCAATTTTCATGTTATATTTTCTTATATAATAATATAATATCAACAAATTTGTACTGAAGTTTATTGTTCACCATACCCTTCAATTTCATATAGATGATTTTTACGTATTGTTATTCCAAAGTCAGAATCTACTAAAAATGTAGGTGGTGCTATAGTTTTGCACTGCAGTGTATTAGATGATGTTATGTTAGTGTAGTCAGTAGTAATCGTGGCAAGTAAACTTTAGCACTAATATTTGCAATATGAAGAGAAAAAGCAATGGAACAACATTAGAAGAAAAAAAATTGCTATACGGTTACATGAAGAAGGTAAATCGTATAGAAATATATTAAAAATACTAAAGAGAAGTCGATCGACTGTACAAAGTATTATAAACAAGTATAAAAAAGAAGGAATATTGCGAAATAAAAAAAAGAACCGAAAATTAACTACGGGAGGAAAACGTAAAATCAACCGAACTATTAAAGAAAAACCAGATACCAGTGCATCTGAAATTGCATCACACCTTAAAGAATATATGCTGAAAAAAATTCACCCTAAAACAGTACTAAGTAAGAGTGATCGATATCGGGCTGGATATTAACAGTAAAGTTACGAGGAAGACGATAGTAAAACAGTATGGCGGAAAGCTAATACTGAATTGGATTTCAAAAATATGCAATCGACGACGAAACACAGGGGTGGAAATCTGATGTATTGCTGCTTCTGGAGACGACAATTTAGTACTAATAGATAAAATAATGGATAAACATTTGTAATTATTAATTTTAAAAGAAAATTTACAAAACAGTGCAGATGAATTAGAGTGAATTGGATTTATGAATTAGATGAATTTTATTTTCAGCAAGACTGTGTGAGGCGAAACATACAGCCCATACGTATAGTCAGTCGTTGTTAATACCAATACTCCCCACAGGTTAGCAGCTCCTCCACAATTCCTTCACTCAAATCCTATCGAACATGTACGGACGAAACTAGAAAAAAATATGCGAAAACATGATATAATACTTGAAAGAAATACTAAAAAGAGAATGGTGTAATGTAAAACCCGATTTCGTTAAAAATTTGGTGTTGTCAATGTCCGATATATTACGTGAAGTGATTTGCTGGAAGGGTTATCATACAAAATATTAATTTATAAAATTCCTGCTAAAATAATTGTAGCAATAATTAAGTGTACGAATACTTTTGTCCTGGCAATTTCTTACAGTCTTGTGAATTTCTAGTCATTTCAAGTTACTATTATACATGGTGTTATTGCCTTCGGTTTTGGGTCATTTGTTGCTGTAAGTGTAATGTTTAATATACAAATATGAATGACTAAATATATTTCACAACATAGAAAATATTGTTCTTTATTATTTCTATATTTCAAGTGTACGAATACTTTTGTCCTCCACTGCATGTGAATGCATGTAAACGGTTGTAGCATAAAACGATTACAGTTATACGATGATAAATCATCTTATTATTATGCAGACAGGTTGTTCTATTAGTAGTGGTCTGATCAATCGTTATTCGAAGTACGATTGAATTGAAAAATATTTTGACTCATTGTCAGTATGATTCGTTATAGATGCTTTAGTGATAATTTAAGCTGCTAGTTTCTTCCATTAGTGACTTTTGTAACTTTTTTACTGTAATATGATTCTTTCTCTAGTAACAGAACTTTTCATAATTTCCTCATACTTACTTATTACTGGAAGTATCGCATCTTGGTGGTGAGGTTAATAATATACTGCTGTAACAAATGTGACTGAATATTTTTATTGAATTCAATTAATTAAATGGTAACATTAAAGTAATCTTATTTTGCATAATATTAGTATAGTAATGGTATTACTGTAAATATTATAGTGGTAACAATTTTGTTCCTAATAATTACTATAGTAAAATTATTTCTGACAATACTATTATAATAATGCTCTTGTCTAATTGTATTAACTGTAGTATTATTATACATGTACAGTACTACACTAACACCTACTTTTAGGTAATAGCATTGTCATAACAGTATCATTACTAATAATCTTACATATAGTATTACGTACAATATTATGAAATATTAATAATAATAGTAATATAATATTACTGTAATATTATTAATTACAATATTATAATTTTAATACTAGTGTTATAACATTGGTATTGTATTATATTATAGTTATATTAATATTACTATCAATTAATAGTAATAACATTATTTGATGTATGCCCGCTCTTTAATCAATCATACGTGGATAGTTTGCACATTATATAATATAACAATTTTATTGTAGGAAGTGTTATTTTCAATGCTAAACAAAGAATATGGAGCAAAACTTGAACTAGAATAAAATTAACATTTTAAATTCGGTAAAATGAAGTCGAATATATCAGGCAGCGCATATAGCATTACATTAAATTATTTTATTCAATCATAATCGTAGCATTTCTTAATCATATTACATTAGTTAATTTACTTGTTATATAATTATTTTCCCAGAAACAAAATACGAATATATGGCGGTAAAATATAATAATCAAATACTTTTTATCTCCTTGAAATTTCTAGATAGAAAACAAAATTTACTGGATAATACAGCAATTTGAAGTTTTGATTTTGGTTTCAATGAAATTCTGACTTTTTGTTGTGTATTTATAAATTGTTTCAGAACCACTTCTGTATATTATTATTGTAATTACTACATGCTATAGGTACTGACATTGTTGTAATAACACTATTATTTTCGGTGACAGCTATACTGATTTTAATGCTTACTCATTGTATTATTATAATTAACATGTACGTTTTATGCATATTTACATTATATATTATAATATTTTACAATATTTTACAATATTTTTCATTTTACATTATTTTCATATATTATTTTACTTCATTTATTATACTTTGCATTAGATCGTATTGTATTTTTCCTCTTCATCATTTTTTTGATTTGACACTGAATTTGTGACGAAAAATATAACATATTTCATCTTCTTTAATCTTCATTCTATTACTTTTCGTATAAAGTGGCTTATCTTGCAAATAAACAAATAAATATTAATATATCCATGCAATGTTGTTATTTATATCATGCTTAAATATTGTATAATAAAGACATGCAGGTGTTCATTTCATCGCAAAAGTAAATATAAATAATTATCTCTTAATACTGAAATTTTTACAATTTCATTACGAATAAAATACGTAAATTTTTCTAACTACAGTAGTTCAAGTAAACGATAAGCGTCCTATTTGCTGACACGTATTCTTTCAACACAGAGAAGCCCACTCTGATCAGGAAGCATCGATATCATGACACGAGCTGTCAGGTCGGATAGAAACGACTTCCTCGAAAATTTCTTCCGTCGGTATGACGTGTCGATCGGGTCGTCAAAAACTCTTGGTATATTTCAACGTTATTTCGGTCGTGCATCCTGCTGTTTCCTTTAAAACTGTACGAGACGCAGCACTCTCGACGGTTCGGTCAATCTATCAGTAGCAATTCCGACCTGCAAACGGGAACACAGTTATTCGCAGAAGAAGCAAAAGCTGGGGTTCTATTTTACGGTGAATTTTTCGGTTGGTAATCCTGCCACGTCTACGGAAGCCGTCCCGCCCCAACCCTCCAGCCTTAACCGGATCACGCCTCGAGGATGATGTATGATTGTACCCGCGAAAAAATTAAACGTACATTTGATAAATAGAGTTGGCGGCAGTGACTGCGTCCATGAGGGGGAAAAGGAAGTGAAAAGGTCGGTTAGAGCTAGCTACAGTAGTGATGTTGGTATACATATAGCGCTAACTCGACCTACCGTACCTTTCGATTTTCCTCCGAAATTCACTGCCTCATGGGATAACTTGCACTCGATGGTTTCGCGTTGGAGATCACGTTTCTGTGATCACACTTTCCATAAATCATTAAAATCTTTTAGCAACAGCATAATCGCGCCATCTTTGACTTTCCTTTCGATTTTACGTATCTGAAATGAATTTTCTTTCGATCAATGGATCGAGTTATACTATAATCAAATGATTTTATTCGAGATCAGTGAATTAGGTTATACAATAATCAAATGAATTTTGTTAGGATCAACATGCTAGATTATACTATAATCAAAACAAGTCTTTTGGATCAACGTCTTTGGTTATACGTTAATCAAAAGAATTTTACTGGGATCAACAAATTAGGTTAGATCATATGAAATAATTTCAATAACGTGCAGTTCAAATTTAATAAACGTGACATTTGAATTTTGCGATAAAATTTGATCGTTTAGGATACATTTCAAAAAGAAGGAAGAGGATCTTTGCTTTACTGCGCTTCATGATTGAATTCATAAGTGTGTTTTGTTTTTTATTGTTGAGTGCAAAACTATATATTATGAGTAATGAAGGTCAAATAATTATTGTATTGTATATTTATTTAAAATTTTTAAATAGCAAGATTTTTTTTTAATAGCAAAATTTTTAAATAAATAGCAAGATTTCATGTTTTTGATTGCGACCAAAATAATAAAAAATGAGGAATTCTTGATTTATTTATTTATGAGAAGCTCATTAATTTTTGTTTTCTAAATTTTCAAATTCCCAAGTTCTCAAATTTTTAAATCTCCAAATACCCAAATTTCCCATAAAAAATATAAGTTATTAAATTTGAAAATTTATTAACCGAAAATTTACAAGTGAAAGAATTTTTTTTGTTCTACGTGACTAATTTTTCTATTCACTATTTCTTCTAGTCTAATCTTTTTGTAAAACACCTTCATACAAAAAAAAGAACGAGTTATAGTAAAATGAATATTTTCTAATTGACAACATTAACAATAAACTACAAGTTAGTTAATATACTGTTTATTAAAACGTAGGACCATACAAACGTAAAACCATTTTGTACCGAAAATCTTGATTACATGTTTGCGTATCTGTTTCATTAAATAGTAAGTTTTAAACTGATATTCCATAATAAATTTTAGATAAATTTTGAAAGAGATAAGATCTATCTTTCGAAATCAGTTATTTCATATAACTGAGTGTTTACTATATTAGTATTCTCGATCGTGGTGTTTGTATTTTTCACTGAATATATAACTTCTTCATTTGCATAAAATAATAATCGTATCAGTTTTCATAACAATCTAGCGTTCAATATAACAAAAACAATTTACCGTTACCAATTGCAAATAATTTTGATGAATCACCTGAAAGTTTCTTTCATAGTATATATCGGAAATAAGATGAGTAGTTAAAAAATTTGTACAATTTTCACATAACAGTCAAAGCTGTAGCGAGTTCTATAATTTATTTACTTATTTTTAGAAATTATTTCTTATCAGTATTATTACAACTTATTAGTTACAAAACGTCCATGTTAGTTGTAGCTTAAGTTTTATTATTTTATATTTTGTTTATAGTCTATAAAATTTCCTAATTTCTGCTTTATATTTAAGTAGCACTATTAAAAATGAGTAATGTAACGTCAAACAATTATTTACTAACTTGTGACTGAGAATGCAATTGTTAAATATAAAAATATTTTGAAAGTTGTATACATCCTATTTAAAATTATCTCATTAATTAGCGTTATTTTGTGATCACTGAATCAATTGTAATAGTGTTACGATGAATGTTTTTAGTGTCTCTTTATGAACTTTAGTTAATATGCCCACAAATCTTTTTTTTATCCAAAACACTGTTTCCAAATAGTTATTTTCAATTGTTTTCATTTCGTGGACTCTCATGTAACTAGTATGAATATCACGTTTGTTACAATTATTTCATATAAATTTTACCTATTTTTAGGTTTATTGTTATGCATAAATATAAAATTATTACCAACATGATTTTAAAGAATTTATAACTTAATTTAAAATGCACTTATTCTAAAAGAGTAAAATATTTCTGATAATATATGAACGGAGCGTAATTGGCTAAATATTTCATTATTTCGTAACTTTCGTTGTTTGTACTTACTATTCCAAACAAGAAATATCATAGCTTTATTAAACAGGATTAAATTGTAGATTGAAGTATAATAAAAGTTCAACCAATATTTGCAGCGTTAAACGTAAAAAAACGTATTCAGTAAAATTGTGGAATAATAATTCAGTTAGCGTAGAACATAAGTTTTTACTGTTTCCACGTTATTTTGCTATGTGTTATATTATCCATATAACAAGCCCTAGCAATATCGCAAAAATTATGTTTTCCGCATTAAACATATCAATAATAATGTATGAAAATCATAGAGGGACTCCCCTGGGATACTTGTTAGTCGGAAGTCTGTCGGAGTTGAAACTAAATTGTCAGATATCTTTGTTTCTTCGCGAAATGACGAAACTCAGCAAGGAACGATGTCTAGAATTAATAGGATTACGAGGCCAATCAAAGTCTACCGGAAGTGAGAAGACTGAGCGGTTAACCCCGCGTAATGGAGGTCAGCTCCTTCGGGGCTAAAACTCGGACTTTGGAAACTGGTCTACCCTCTTCGAAGCGACGAATCAACCTAGCAATCGTTTTGGTCTCGACAGTCGCTTCAGTTTCAGTCAAGAACAATCAAAACATCTAAACGAACTGAAATAAATTCCTTGTAACTAACCTTAACTTTTTTAGAAACTGATCAGAAGTCCAATAAATTCTCCCTTATGTAGTCTCGTTCCTAGCAACCATATTTTCATTAAACGTTCTATATGATGAATAATCAATGAAATGAATAATCAATGAAATTACCGAGACTGTTTATCGAATATAGTTTCGTGCTAAGTGAAAAATGACAAAAAAAATTTGTATGGTAACAAAACATTAGAAACGATAAAATATAAGCAATTTTACTTACTACTTATATGTATATATGTGTTAAAAATATGGCATCAGTTTGCGTAATAAAATTATAGGTTTCTCATCGAAGAAAAATAAAGAACTAGTAGTTAATTAATTACTTGTTTACCCATCTTTTAAAGAAACGTTATTGAAACGTTGTTGAAAATCGCGTTTTCCGATAGTTCACATCGATAGATTAACAATATGCTGACATCAATATATTGATTGTACAAATGTTCATCATTTTTTCATGTACGCATTTATTTATTTATTTATTTTTTTCAACCAAATATCGCAGCTATCTATAAACAACAAAAAACGGCAACGTGGTTAGTCAATTATAATGGTTAGTGAATAACTAAGGACTCTATCAATTAGAGGTTGATGTCTTCATAACTAATAATAGAATAATTTCATTAGTTGTCCAGCTGTTCTGTTTTGAGATTACTGACTGTTATCTAGAATGAATTTTTTAAGTAGATAGATATCACTAATTTTACAGTAATTTCAAAATTCCATTTTTATGAACGCCGATAAAAATTGTTTTGAATCTTACCATAAATAAAAACTGTCAATATTTTTTGTTATTTCATTATTATATTTTCATTATCTGCAGATGAATGTGTTCATAAGCTATAATATCATTTGACGATTTACCGTAATCTTCAAAGATATTCATAAGTCTTTATAATGCTACATAAATCCAGAGTAGGTGTTCGCTTACTAAAATCTCTTTCATAGAATGTTTCAGAAATGTCAATTCCTGGCTTCGATTACAGTTGGTTAAAATTATTTTTCAAAGCACATTTATTTTAAATTCCCCGCCATGCACAATAAAAATAGACCCAATATCTACTGGTTTCATTTACTCCTACGACGCGAGGTAGAAAATAAATTCAAGGTGAATTCAATGGCTAATTTTATTTACTCCACGGAAAAATAAATAGAAACACCAGCTTTCTTTTGCAAAAACTGTATAAACTTGTTACAAAAATAAATGAAAAATTAAAATACATTAAGTAGATCGATTTTAAAATATTAAGAGCAACAATATTTGCTGTTTAATTAATGTGCGGAACTTTACTTATAGAAATATTTCTGTTCGTCCCATTTTATGGTGAAAAGTATTGTTATTCAATACTAAAAGAAGTTACACATTAAAGTATAATCTAGTTTTAAATATAAAAATAATACCTTTTTTGAAAAAAATATGCAAGTAAAGGATATAAAGTACGATAAAGGCGGAAGCCCTTGGTTTTTGCTTTATGTTTAAAATAAAGTAATTCGCCAAAATAATTATTTCTCTAAATGACTTATATCATACGAATCAATTTGGATACGTATAAAATTTCATTTCACTACTATTTAATAGTTTTTTGAAAAGTTAATCGTTCTTATATGCAAGCTGTTCCGAGTCGCTCGGAATATAATCAGCGTAATATTTATGGCTGTTTTGTCAAACCTTTACTTTTGCAATTTCAAACGGATCTTCAAGACCACATGGATGTCTCTACAGCTTGACATTCTTAACTATTGACAATAGCCTTTTAACAGGCCAGAAAAGCACATCTTTATAACGCCAATATATCTTTCCTTAAAGAAGTTTATGTCCATAGTCCTAAACTGTGCACCCTTGCTGTGTGCAGTGTTTACGAAAATCCTTGCGTATTCGGCGGACCAGGCACCCTAACTCGGTCATTCAGCAGTCTCGCAATGTGTCCCATTATTTAGTTCTTTTGAAGGACCCTAATCACTTAACTGTTTGGGTCACCTTATTAACGAAACGTCATTTACAACCCTGGAATGAAGGCTAAAATCTTACAATCTCATTCGTCGAACCATCTCACCAATCACTGTTTTTTACAAATAACAATCTGTCCTGATGGTCCCTTTTGGCAACGCCTTCACGTCCTGAACTTCCTCCTGTGCTTTTCTTTTCTGGCTGTTTAGAGGCAACTAGTCAGTCTTAGATTAACTTTGTAACTATCAACTACATCAACACACAACAACCATTACAACTAATGGGATGATGATCTACATCCTTCATTGATCTGGGCACACCAGTGTGGAGGACTCTGAATCACTATATAAACTCTAATTTACAATAAAAATTCTACTCTATAATACTAACATTAGAAATATTCCACTACTGTAACAGGTTCTGGAAACGCCATGGGTCGACGAAGATTTACAACATTCGTAAATAACTGTAAACAGTTTATATTTTACCCATCGCGCGAACACAAGCAAACAAAACATAAATTTATTAAACTTACTTACAAGGAAAGGCACGCAAGTGTCCCCCTCCGATTTTGATGAAACTTCGTAGGTTTGTTAAGCAGGCAAAAATAAGGGACACGTATTTTTTTGTATCGGCCGAGATGCGGGTTTAAGGGCTGAAACGAGCCCTTAAAGTTTCGACCCCTTTTGGCTATCTCGAAAACCATACGAGATACATTAAAACTTCTAATAGGAAAGTTGTATGGTTTCTTGCGTATAATAACTGGATGTTAACGGATTTTGCAAAATATAATTTGTTTATAACAAAAAAATTTTTCATAACCTTATTTTACAATTTATTCAAATTTGTATTATGACAAAAAGTGTAGAAAATTTTATTACAAATCCATTGGTATATACAGGGTGTCCCGCAATTAGTGTAGGACCCGAAAAGGGGTGGTAGGTGGGGCGATTCTGAACAACTTTTTCCTTTGCCAAAATATTGGTTGAGGCTCCATTTTCGAGTTATTAGCAAAAAACACTGACCAATGAGAGCGCGCATAGACCGGGTGCGCGAAAGCGTGAGCAAAAGCTTCGAATATGACGGCCGATCGTCGTCGTGAACAAATGTATTGATACTGTCGGTATAACGTCGGTATAACGTCGGAATAACGTCGGTATAATAGAAAGCTGTTAGATGAAAGTTACGTTGAATAATGAATAAAAAAATCTGGATTATTGTTGAATTATCATTCATTCATGAATAAGAAATAACAAAATTAGTCTCTACTCACGTAATCAAAGTAAATCGAATTTATTCGATACGTTTATTCGTTATGGCAAAGAAATAATGGATAAAATATGGAAAATTATTTTCGTTCGATATTGTGATGATGAAAAAGAACAAATTCTCATTTTTAAAAAATTAAATAACTTTTCTATTCAACAAATAAAAATTTGAATTGAATAATTAATAAATTTAAATGTAACTCACCCATTGAACCGCAAATAATCACGATGAAAATGCATCTCTGTCACTGGGTCGATCCACCGATCCTTACTGTTCTCATAAATAATAGAAACTCTGAAAAAACTCTCAAGAAACTTCACTGTCACCTATCACTGTCATCTCTCATTATTAGTTTTCATTGTCACTTTTTTCTGTCATTTTTCACTAATTTTCACTAATTTTCACTGTGAGTTCAACACATAAATACGACGAATGAAAACACATAAACGAATATTCAGAAATAATTTAAACTATATTATCTTGAAAGCAAGAAAACAGAATTTTTGATTAAAAACAACGATACATTTTATTTCAACACGTATCTTTCGACAATAAACGATGACTGTCGATCGACGCTGCAGTCGTTCAACAGATCATCGTTGCATGGCAACCGTTCGCGACGTATGCCTCGCGATCGAGAACGAAACCGCGATCCGTGGCCAGTCTAACAATGTCTTCTAATAAAATACAATATAATATCGATTCCTCAATTCGGATACCTTATAATGAGAATATAGCGTATCGTTAAACATACATATCTATGAATAATCGTTCACGCGTTTTCATTCGGTCCGTTTACCGGTCGTGCTTATGTTGTGCAATTATTAGAAATTATTAGAAAGAGACAGTGAAATAAATTGAGAGTTCATTGACCCTGCCAGGATATCAGCTGTTGATGCTCTGATCGGTGGATCTACCCGGTGACATAAATATTTTTTATCGAAGCTAGTTTTTTCATGAATCAATGGGTAAGTTTTATTTAAGTTGTTTCCATATTTTTAAAATTATACGTACGCAGCAATTAATTTATTTCACTTCAATGAGGTACTGCATTAGATATTTTATTCCAATTTTATCCCATTTCGTAGGGAAGGTACTCATTCGTTTTAAAACGTGAATTTATTCATTTGCTTCATTAGAATAATCGACAGAATGAATTTTCGTAAATTTATTCTTTTTCCTTTTTGAAGGCTTAAAATAAATACAAGATACTTGGTCTGGGTAAACAACAACTAATTGGTTTATCTCCTATTCACGAATTACGAAGAACTTAATATTATTCTTAACTTCTTAATTCATTATTCAATTTAACTTTCACCTAATAGCTTCCTGTTATACCGACGATATACCGACGTTATACCGACGTTATACCGACGTTATACCGACGGTATCGATACGTTTGTTCACGACGACGATCGGCCGTCATATTCGAAGCTGTCGCTCACGCTTTCGCGCGCCCGGTCTATGCACGCTCTCATTGGTCAGTGTTTTTTGCTAATAACTCGAAAATGGAGCCTCAACCAATATTTTGGCAAAGGAAAAAGTTGTTCAGAATTGCCCCACCTACCACCCCTTTTCGGGTCCTACACTAATTGCGGGACACCCTGTATATATATACGATATTATAGATCCTCAGATTTTTATCATAAAGGTTACGCGCGCACGCCCGCTGACGCTCTACACTATACTCAATCGGATGAAGTCGGACGATATTACACTGTCAGTCAACATTATTTATAAGTATAAATGAGAAACAATTACATTTGCGTTATAATTAACATTTATTGTTAAAGTACAGAGATATTCTATATGTTAATTTTATTAGGTAATGAATAGTTTAAATAAGTTAGGGAACATAATCGTGGCAATAATGGTATTCTTCGAAAAAATGTTTCAAACACAACGGTTTCCGACATTAAGTATATGTAATAATTGCTACGTCACCGCATATGTATATGGCATAGTGGTTCATTATGTGATGCATAGCAAAATTCTACTGTATTTAGAAAATGAAGTGGTCTTGACGATATGTATCCACTTTGATATCATGAAATGAAATTTTCAAATTGCGGTAAAGAAAACTGATTATGAACAAGTCATTGTAGTTTTAGAATGCTATCTCGTTTGTGGAGATTAATGTCATATTGCAATATAACAACAATGTCTGAAAAGCGACGAACAATTTCAGCCAGGCTCATTCAAAGAAATGTTTAATAAAGTATCAATAAGTCTTATATTGAAATAGACATCATGTTTTTAAGATATATGGCACAATTCTAAAGATTCAAAATAATAATTAACATCTGTAGATTTATTAAAGTTGTTAATTATATGCCATCGTCCTTTTATTATGCGGTACTCCTGTATCAGGATAAACAGCTAATCTTGAAAATTTTCAAATTCTTAACATTCTACATTTTCAAATTTTTAAATATATAAGTATGCAATTTTCGGAATTTTAAATTCGTAAATTTTTTTAATTTCGTACTGTTCAAATTTTATAATTTTAAAGGACTTAAATTTGTAAATTTTCATATTTTTAAATATTTAAATTTCTAAATTTTCATATTCTCCAATATTCAAATATAATGCAAACTTCTGAAATTTCTCAAATTTATAAATCCTCAAATTCCTGACATTTAAATTTTTATATTCCCAAATTTCCAAATTTCTAAACATTGATAGAAAAGCCTTGTTCTTGTTTTCACAGACATTCTTTATTCACCTTTTCAATTTCTACTGAACTTACAGCCATAGCATAACGGTACATACTGTATGTGTAGATTTTAATGCTCAAGAAAGAACAAGAGCGTGTTTCCTTCTGCGCCTCGATTTTTCTGTTTTCTCGTTTTTCAAGCTAGAAAGAGTATAGATCAGATCCACATAGAAAAGTATCCTCTTCGTGCATTCCTCGTTTCAAAGCATATGCAGATGGATAGATGGAAAGCTGTGACGTCGGCACCGCCTCGCCTTCGAATCTCCGGAGACATCGTGCGTCGCGACCTTAAATAATGTACAAGCATATTTTTCTATCGTGCACATACGAAGTCGTTGCCACCTCTAGAAATACGCGATTGTCACCGCCCCAATTTATTTTCAAACTTGCTAAACCACCAAAAAATATTTTTCAATACTTCCCTTCATATACATATATTATAAAAAAGTAACCGACAAAAGGATGTTATACATTAGGTTGTTGTATATGGAACAGTTAGAGATATTCAATAACTGAGAATAACTGCTTAATAATACTTTTTGCATATCAGTTCGAAGTTGAACTCCTTGCCATACAATTTATTCATCAGGTGCGACAGTCAGAATTAACTATTCACTGCTACAATAATGAAACAAGTAGAGAAAATTAAAGAATTATGTCAATTTTGTATTCAGTGAATTTTCATTGTACTTAAACTTTGAATCGTTTCATGCTTGAATTGTGACTACGTCACGAGTCGGACTTGTAAAGTATGATAAGAGGTTAAATTATAATATTGTACATAAGACTATGTAAACTTTCTGTCAATATTCTTCATATAAAACAATTAGTTACCAATCGCAGAAATCAATTAATGATTTCAAAACATAGTCTGACATAAATTAATGATATAAAAGTATCTAAAAACAGAATTTATGATACATCGATTTAATACAGAACTTACAATAAATTTAATGAAAATGTCTATGTGATCATTAATAGAATAAAAACATTGATTAGTTAAAGCCACGTTATTCGTAGTTCTAATATAGTATTTCCGCATTCTCTTTTTACGTGATATATTAGTTTTATTTATACAACGACTTTACACGAAAATTTATGGAGTACCCTATATATTATGTCAGTAGAGTGAATCAGTGCGCGTTTCAATGGTAATTAAATAACTTTAATTACTCTTTTTTCAGTATCTTTTTCTTATTATACATTGTCGATGTACAACCAAAGTTCAGGGTAGCCCAGTAATTTCGAAGAGAAACTTAATCCCGATGAACTGCCTAGCATATGGTAGTAAGAGGGTGGAAGCTGAGACGAGAAGAATCTTGCGTTTATAAGAAAAAGCTGTAAACTACGAGCAACCTTTTGCTGGTGATATTAAAACAGTATGAAGATAAATATCGTCTATCCGGGTGTAGAAGTTGAGAAACTTCTGAATCATGAAAGTGTATGCTCGAACTTCGATCGAAACACTTGTTTCTCAAATAAATGTTACCTTTCTTATCAATTCCGTATATTTTTCTCAAAAACTGCTGTGTTATTACCGCATATATTTCTGACAGTACAATCACGTTAAAATTAAATATGCAAATTGGATGTGTATCTTTACACCTTACATGATATAGAAATATTGGTACACATAACATGTTTCAAGTATACGTAGATTATATGTAGGTATGTATTAAATTAGGATTTCTTTAATTCTAAAACAGAAGAAGTCAGCACTCTTTACAATACAATCCTATTAGATATTAAAAATAAGGTTAAATTTTCTTTTTTTCGAAATATTGAGCGAAGATCATGTTAATCATACTGTAACAGATAACACTTGAGTATCTCGTTTTGCTCAAAGAAAATACAAATTAATTAGAAGAATCGGAAATATGATCTTAAACCTTGTTAAATAATACAAGATATCTTTATGAAAATATCGAAATGTGAAATTTATTAGATTACAATCAGTTTAACAAATTCGTCGCCATGTCATCCATGTTTGGATGACGCATCAATATTTAGTTATCCAATGAAAAATAATATTATTAAACGCTTTAAGATATATCTAGTAGAAATAGCCAAATATTATCAGAGTAATCCACCAGGTTTGTTAAGAATAAAATGACTATTAATTAGGATTTTTGACAGATTTAACGTGAATGTTCAAAGTTTCAATTCTCAGGTAAATCAAATTTTTCATTTTCGAACTAATACAATCATAGTAAAATTTAAGATTTTATTGAATCAAGGTTATTTCTTTCTTTTGGAGCATTGTACAAAGATTGCATTTCCAATATTCAAACAAAAAGACGAACGAAACTACACAATTTTTTAAGAAATATTAGATGATCTTAAACATAATGTACAACTACTTCTTAATGCTAACTATCAAATATCCTCTTTACTGACTGAACAAGTAACTTTCTCACCGAAAATTTCATTACTTACAAATGTTTTTACTTAGTGAACTAACTTACAAATCATATTAATGATTTATTCTTACACATTATCAGAATGACGAAGAACTATCCTAAGTTCAACTATACAAAGCGAGAAAGTCACTAAACCTTTGAAGAATAATAATATTGCAAGGTGATGGATATATTACCCGAATATCTATACACAGTTTATTAAAGCATACCATTCATACAAACGCTCAAATATTAAATAATGAAATTTTATAAATTAACCGTCATATTAAGCATCCAGCTTGTACAGTAGAGTAACTATTAAGTTAAAAGCAAATATTTATCATAGCTTTCCACACTGTTACGGAAGCTGAATAAAAAAGGGCTACGATCAATCAATATCAATATTTAATTGAATTAAATTTATGTTAAAATGAAAAAATTATTCAATAAGGTAGAGTAATCTGCGCTTTTCTTTACTTTAATTGTTTGTTATAATTATTTAATTAGTTTAGTTTCAACTGAGAATGCCAATTTAATACGGTTTCAAGTATCTGTTTGCTATTTCAATGATATAAAACAACAAAATACTAACAATACTTATAAATTCGTAATTCAGAATGAAATTGCATTAGTAATACGTTACACAATTTCCGTCATATATTAGTTATGAATTTAATACAAGAACAAATAGTTTTGAATCGTACTCATCTTCTGAACTGCAAACATTATCCCGTTTACTGCCGCATAATGCACACTTATTTTGAAATTAAAAATGAATTTAAAAAATAAATAAATGAACGAAAAACATAGAATAGTGTACACATTAATTCCTCATCTTGATAAAGAAAATTTAAAAACACTATTTTAACAAACTTTATAAATTTAAATAAAAATCTTGTTAAACAATCATTTGAACAACTTTAAGAGGTTTAGCGTTAAGCAGCTTACCACTAGTGCACTTGTAATACTATTACCATAAAGAACGCGCTAATTTGATATGCGATACATGACTTTTATCTTGACAAGATATAACTGTTAAAGTAAAAGAACTTCGTGAAATTCATTTATGAAAAATAATACAAGGGTAATCTCTATTTACCACATAAAAAAATGTGATCGTTCCCGAGGGCTGTTTCTGATATACAGTGTTCCTGTCTTAAAAAGATTTTGCTATCACTGATAGATAACAAGCTAGATTCAAACGATCTCGCCGTCAAGGAAAGAGAACTTCGTGAAATTCCTTTCTGAAAAGTAATGCAAAAAAGGTGATCCCTACTTGCTACGGCACAGAAGTTGTCGATGTTCCAGATGGCTGCAGCTGCACGCCGTGACCGCGCAGGTGCAAGTGGGCCGGAGCAGTGCTCCACAATTAAGAGCGAGATCTCTGCAAATTAAGAGTTAAGGTGCATAGGTGGCATCGTCGGAGTGGCGTCCAAGGGGTTGGTGGATTTCACACTGGTAGCTGGCTGTGAAGGCGGCACCGGACACGCCCCTGGTGGCCGTGCGCGCAACCACTGTGCGCCTTTCCTTGCGATATTCCACCTATATACGTCTGAAAACCTAGTACAACCCTGGTATTTCTCTATTCCTACACTCTCCACCCCTTTTGCACTCGGCAGGAGGAACTGGCTATGTACGGATCGGCGCAAACAGTAGTAACTCGGTTGCACCGTCCGCACACTCTGCTCCTCGCGGTTTTGTTACCAAACTGCAAAAACCTAGTCGCCATTAATCTTGGTACGTTCGATTCTCTCAAATTTAACCCTCGGACGGTGGATAAGATAGCAACAATTTATATTTAAGTTGACAGTCTTTTTTAAACTATTTCTGTAAATATGTATCGCTTTGTTCGCCATTCTTTCGTTCAAAAATTTGTGACGCAATTTTAGTTGACGCAGCTTCACATGGATGAAATGAGTAGGTGTATAATTAGACGATTAAACGTATAGATTACAGTTAGACGATTAAACGAATATATGTGCAGTTAGACGACCAAACGAATAGATGTATAGTTAGATAATTAAATGAATAAATGTAAAGCTAGATGATTAAATAAACAGATCTATAATTAGGAAATTAAACCAATAAATATATAATTGGGCAATTAAAAATGCATTGCTTATAAGATTTTACTATTTTGTTTAGTTTGGTTAATAAAAAGCATGTTTATCGTAAGTATACTGTAATTTCAACGGTACTGATATATGATTTCTGATAAAAATATTTCTGAAATATTATTGAAACTTAAAAACGGAACGTTGCAAAACTTTGTTCACTGGTTTAAATATAAGTTTGTCATTTAGATTTGGTTTTGGAAAGATCTTTCCGTTGAAAAATAATATTGAAAAAGCTTTTTTTAATATTTTGTTAACGTAAGAAAGATTGGCAGTACTAGTTATTTTTGGTAAATTTCACTTAAAAATTCATAATATTAATGAAATTACAGCGTGCAATCGGTAGGAACCAACACCTGATCCTTAGAGGACCTCGAAATCTTACGGCTTTTATCTCAATACATTTTCTGAAATGGTGTTTAACATTCATAAATAACCAATTAACCGATTCTACTGTAATTTGAAATACAATGTCAAATTGTTAAAAGATCATCGTTTCTTTGAACGCTTAGGGCAATTTTTATTAATTAAAAAAAAAATTATTTTTTTCCGTGAAAAGTCATATATTTCTGTTCAAGTGACCATATTATTCTTCTTATCTAATTCCATAAAGAATATTTTTGTATTCACACAAAAGCAATCGATATTCCATCTTAAATGAAAATTACGTAAATATATTATAAAATTAATTAAAAAATATTACAGTTCAAGAACTTCAAAATTCATCTTAACATTTGTAGTCCTAGCTATGCATATACATATAATCGTTTACAGGATAGCCAGTTACATAAAGAACTATGTTATACTTATTCTATAAATATACAAAATATTCAAATCGGTGAATAAGGGTTCTTCTATAAATATTAATATAAATTCATATCAAAATAGCTTATGCGTTATATTCAATCTTCTTCCGATTCTGTATTCCTTGTCAGACATCATTAACTCTAAGGAAGACTGTCGACATGCTGCATCCCAGTAACTTGGATATGCGTTGATTTGATACTCTATTATCTCATTACACTTTTAATATTACCAATGGAAATTCATTTCTATTTAGGATTTTGTGACTTCAGAGGTCCAATTTAATGATTAAACTTACAATTTATTTAAATTGCATCGTTTTGTAAATGTGAATGCAACGTGCGCATTTCATTTATTAACAGTCTGGGGCACAAACGTTCAAATACTTTTGCAAGTTAACCATTTTCTTTATCGCATTACAAGTTGACTTGGTGGCCGAAAATGATCGCACATGTCCAAGGCAGGGTGCGTACGGCTTCCGATACTTTTGGGACGAGTTCATGAGGGCAGGAGCCCAGAACGGTAATTACGCGAGTCGGAAAGTCGTCAGCCTCGGTCATAACTTCGTGGATTCCCAGGAGGACGGGTGCGCAATTTGTCGGTAGGCACGAGCAGGAGAAAAGGACTGGTCCCGATTATTTGGGGTGCAGGTTGCACGATGCAAACAACGGCGAGGGACGTTGAACAAATGATGTGCGTCTGTTTGTGCATTCGTCTCGTTTTGTCGATCGTGTACCCCTTGTTTCTACCGATTTCGAGCATCATACGAAATTGCTATCCGTATTTTAAAGTAACTACGGATACTTCTCACTGAGAACTGTGAAACTAACGTCTGATCATTACAAATGACATTTACATTAATAAATTTATTATATTATAAAATAATATTTATGTTCATTTTAAATCACACTTTGCGGATTAAGTTAAATATGAATTGAATTAATTTAAAAAAATAATTCCTGTTTCTTGTTAGAAAAGGAATTTATAATTTATATTAATAAATTATAACTGTATTAATAGGATTGCTTTGTACATTAGAACTTTGTATATTCGGTCTAAATTATGTTGAATTAATGTTAGGTGTGCTTTTATGAAAATAATTTTGAGAAATTTGTTTTAATGATTTTGAACAATATGATTAACGACATGCCATGATAAATTATATCTTAATCAATAACATTACTAACATTAAATATATTTTTAATATTTTAATATTTCGAAAACTAATAACATTTAGTAACATTAATAGTATGTTGTAAAGCCATAAACATGAAATATTATTTCTTTATATAACAAAGCAAATAAAACATTTCAGAATATTCATTACCTCACTTATTTTTATAACGCAATTTCAGACGTCCTACATTATTCATCCTACATTTCCCGATCTTTTTGTTCATCTTACGTCTAAATGGATTGAAAAGTGTGGCTCAAATTCTACGGATGGAGAAAAAGAAATTTAAAATTGCAGAATTTTTTCTATAAAATCAACGGAAAGTACCAGTACATTTTTCAATCGAAATATGTACATTGTAATACAGAAATGTGACATGTAATGTTCCTTCGGAAGAAAGTTAGCTAAATACTAACGTTGCAACATTTCATAAACATAGTCAAATGGAATATATATGTAATTGTACGAACTGTTTGCATTTACTTTCGAATCAGTATGTAAAATAGGTACAATATAATATGAACTAAGCCGATGTCCACTAGACAGGACACAGACAAAATACTATTCCTTCATTCCTTACTTTCCATTTCCTTCCGCAGTTCGCCAACTATGGAAGGGTAAGTTCCGGATGAAATCACAGTCGTTACCTTAAACTCAATTCACGCTTGAAATTCGCGAGCGATATCGGTCGAGCAACGGTTCATCAATGATTCAGGCGCAATCTCATTCCGTATGATAATCCGTAGTCCTGGAGAAATATTCATCGTGGCGTGGTTCAGTGGCTCTCACGAAATTTCTGATGGTCCTCGCGGCTTACGTCCCTAACCAAGTCACCAGGGGCATTTACCTCCTTCCTTCTATTTTCTCCTCCTCTGGTGTTCGTGTTTACAAACGAGCCAGTGATTCACGTGTGTTGCTCAGGGATGATAACTTGGCTAGTTACACGAATGCAGATCCGACTAACTGTAAGGTAATAATGCCATTTTTTTCCGACGCAAGTATGGGGATGAGCGGAGACAAAAGTAACAAGGTGATGCAATTAACGCGCCTTTGCCTTGCTTCCACAGATAATTTTAGAGAATATATTTTTCGTAGCTGCGTATTCACACTGAACAATGATACGAATATCATGCGATTGGTAAACTCAATTTATAATTCAGATCACTCAAGTAAATTTCAGTTGTTTGGACTTTCTGGCTATTATTCATAGTTAAACTATTTATATTAAGTCAATCATCATCTAAAGCGTCCTTAAATAATATCTTTATATGTTTCTACAATTAATTCCAATGAGTCATACATAGTTTATAAAATTTTTTCACCTATTTGACGTTAAGAATGCGTAGTATAAGTTTGGTCCCAACCTTCTTGGACATCTGTGTATTTTCATTTTGGATCATATCTATTATGCATATCATATAGCACCAAATGATAAAAAGTGCCGATGAAATACATCGAAAATAAATAGGTTAATACATATTTAGGAAGTATTAGTCCTTGTAAATTACTAAAGTCGTACCTAAAGTCCAGTGATCCTATAAAGAATCATAAAAACCAAAATGAACACATAAGATCCAGGAAATTTATAAATTTATACATTTTGTTAAACAATAAGGAAAAAATTTATCTTGTCTAAATGCCATGCTTTGGATAGCTAAAAATTAATTAATCAATCAATAGAATCCGTACGTGTGAAGATCCTGTTATAACAATAAGCGCTATTTCGTAGCCATCAAAAATAAAATTACGTGAGGCGAACAAAGTATCCCTTTGGCTCTGCGTACTAACCAAAACTTCTTATCTCTGCACACTATATGTTAACGTGATACATGCAGAAACATTCATGTAAGTTCTTGCCGGACAGAAACAAAAAGGAAAACTGGAAACGCGCTAAGGTGGCAAGCAGAACGACGGGAAAAAGTTGTGTTTTTCAGGAAAGTTTTACGGTGCTGGCCCGGTGATACAGGATTACCGACGTTTGGGGATGGTACTTTGGTGAGTCGGACACCAGTAAATGATGGATCGTTTTCGTCCTTCTATGGAATGTAAAACTCGTGTAAATCTCGATCTCTGATGGTATTCTAACGCAAAGTATGCCTAATGTATATACTTTCCACTTTTAAGGTTTTTTATCTTTGAACGATGATGCTGCAATTAACAAAGCCATGATGTATATGACTTTCATAAGTTTTGTCAAAATTGGTCACTACAATGTTTCTGCCTTTTTGAAATTATTCGTTACTGTAATACAAATCTGATGATATGCAGTTACTTATTAATTCAGTGTAAAAAACAGTATTGTATACTAGTACATTACTTCTTTTTCTACAGTATTAACTTATTATTTGTACGTTGCATTTTATGAGGCATAACTGCATTTTATTTTTTCTGAAATGTAGCTAAATTTTATTTTTTTTTTTGTAAAAGTGAAATGAATCAAATACATTTAAATTCCGTATTTTTATGTGATGACTGTACGCAGAAATGAGTTAATGTATTTGCACTCAAATATTATTTTGCTGATAGATACTTTTTGCTTTAAATACTGAGTATTTTCACAAAAAGTAACCATCAATTTTGCAAAAAGAAATTAAAAGCACCACCTTATTTTACGGAAGAATATATACCTTATCACATTATTAACAAGTTCTTAAGTGTAACTTAATTGAAACACATTTAATTTTTTATTGTATCACCTTTATCAATTTGACGAATATTTAAAGACAATAGCTAATTTATTTTTTAATCTAATATAATATACATATAAATAGATAAATGTAACTATTAATTGAATTATATAATAATTAGTTTTCGTCGAAATAAAATATTCAATAATTAAGGGTTTAACAGCTGCTTTACCAAAAATGCTGGGTGGGCTGAATTAGATCTAAATATTATAACTGAATTTGCTTCGAATCAGCAATTTGCATTCTCTTTTTTCATTTCTGATAATTTTTGTATAATTCTTACATTCTTCAACGTTTCAATATTATTTTTAATCTTAACCTTTTGAATACATTTATCCAACACACTTTAAAATAATCAATTCTGCAAAAGATTCGAAGTTATAGTCAAAATATAAGAAGTTCTGCTATCCGTGTTAAACCTTTACCAACATAACTTAATTCCACCATTCTTTTTAGATTTGAACTTCGTAGAAAAGTTAAGTTGAAGATCCTTTTCAATTCCAGAAAGGGTTAAATTGGCGCGAATTAAAGGGGATTTGGAAACAAGCGACGATGATCCCCTCAGTTCTCTAGAGAATTTCAATGAATGTTGGCACGTACCTGTGAATCGCTATCTGTCGCAGTAGTGTATCTTCTGAGGTTTTTCGGAAGTCAAATATTTGGACGGATCTCGTCGAGTCATCGCGGGCCACACGCACGGTTTTCCATAGGAAAAAGGTCGACAGTTTTCATGGGATTCGTTGTACTGCACAGTAACGGAAGAAAAGAAACATTGTGCGAGCTTCGTGGTACCCTCTGGGACATGCTCTTCTCCGCCTCGCCAACAGCTGATTAATCGTTCTGGATCTTCCCCGGAGACCACGGAGACGCATCGCGCGGCTTCTTTGTCGTTACGAACGCCGTTTCGTACCGACTGCCTATTTTTCGTTTACCGTTGAATGGAATGAACCGGAACAATTCATCCAGAATAGTATTCCTCATAACACGCCTTCTATTCGTTATTTCCTTCTTCGAGTACCTTTGAACGGTCCCAACTTTCTGCTGGTTGGCGTTAGTGACGAGCAGAGATAACATCAAGATGGTGTTGGTGTAATGTAAATAACATTCAAATCCTTTAACTGAGTGTAACCAGTTTCCAGACCAACTTCTGGAAGCTCAATCGCTAATCAGATTGGACAGGACAGAGAGATGAATCGGTTTACAAGAAACCGATAAGAGAACAAGTTCAGTTCAGACAATTGTAAATATTACTTCAATCTATAGCGAACAGACACATTCAGAGTGAAAAGGTTTTGAATTGACGATCACTTGCAGTCGTTTAGCTTTCGGAGCAGCGTCGTTTAGCAATCGAATTCCAATTTTTCTTACCAAGTGATATTTCATTTTAAAAGAAAAGCTTTAATAACATTTGAAACATCCTTACCTCCGTAAAAGGAGTAAGGAAACGCGAATAGTGCAAAAGTTAATCCAGGAATTAACGATCAAACATCGCGTTATTGAACAAACGGAAAATTTCGAAATTGGAGCGGAAATGCTGTATCTAATAATATTTGTAGAAATCAATTTACTGCAGTCATAAAAAAGTTCCTTGTCAGAAAAAGTGGAACAAAATGGTCGTTTTCAAAGAATACATGCAAGAATCTTTCTCAAACAATAACTGACGCAGAAACTAGCATGGTCATCACGCCGAAAAGAAAAGTAGGCAAAATTGAACGACTACATTTATTATTAAAATAAATCAATCCATAGAAAACATTATTAACTAATCTAGTTAATTAAAATAAGTAAATTTTGCATGCTTTGTTTTTCGTAAGCTTTGAAGAACAGCTCGTAATTAGAAGTTATTCTCTAAAGTCACAGAATGTCGTTTAAATGGTTTAAAAAGCTGGAACATGAACTGCTCGAAGAATAAACGCGAACGTTAGGAAGAGCAGACGTAGGGCAGTTTGTTAAGCGTTAAAGTTGCCCCTGCGGTGCGACACATTCGTTGCAGCTTAATTTGTTTATTTGTAGGAAAATGGTGGTAGGAGAGGATAGGGAACCGAGTGGATGGGTGAATTGCAGTGCGATACAATGTTTTATTTAAATACGTCGCTGCGATCTCACTCGTGCCCCATGGGTGTCCTGGACGGTAGCTGCCTACACTTAATATGGGAAGCGACAGACTCATTTTTATTTCTCAGTCCCATGGAAACCGACGTGGCAGCTCTTCTTTTCTTCCCTTACTGTCGCGATTTTATGTGTATATATTTAAATACTAAGAATTTATATTTTCAACTAGATTGATGCATTAATCTTTCGGCGATATATTGTTGCGTATGCAGTGGCACGACACTGTGGTTTGACATTAGAAATTTTGTTAGTAACAATTGAAAGAGTATTTATGCTCTATATTACGTGTTCTACGTCTAACTATAACCAAACGACGATTCTCCTTATTTGTAAATGCTGTTTACAAAAGAAAAAAGAATATTTCATTTTTCCTGATAACACTTAGGAATTCTTTCTACTTTATTTTTAATTTCAACTTATGTGTATATTATACGTCGGTAACTTTGCTGTAAAAAATTATCAACAAATTGTAGTATTTTATACATTCGAATATTACATTTTAAAACAAAGTACATCATATATGTACTTTATTAACACTTATAATCTGTTGTAATCTTATAAATCATATAAATTTTTAAAGTAACCATAAATGATACCTTTACCTACAATATTAAGTTAGATTTTGAGGTCAGTTTTTTGCGATGTTAACCGATTCTATGAATTTTATTTTTTATGAAAAAATATATTTTAAATACCAAACAATTTCGTGGGATCTATTACTTTGACAATTATGTTTCTTTTCATGATGAAACTTCCATAATTTGTATTTAATAGTGACCACCATAGAGGACAGTGATTGATCAAAAAATTCTAATTTTGTCAATTAATGATATCCAAATTTTATTCCTTCGGTTAACAATAGCAGTCACAAATAAGAACGTTTATCAACTAAAGAGTTTTAACATTACGACCATGACCACATAATTAACTTGTTATTACTTCTAATATATTTCTTTAACAGTGACGTTAAAATTAAGAAAATGCTAATATGACCTCTAATTAAGAATCTAAATAAATTATTAATTGAGTTATATTTGATAATTCTCGTTTAATTAATAAATAAAATAATTTGAATATAATTAATATACAAAGTTAATCGATATATATATTTTACCAGAATACACAAAAATAAGGTAAATAGCCACAGCATACAAAGTTAAACATTAAAATTACGAATGCATGAACCATCTGGTCACAGTGTTAAGAAAACATAAATTCTTTTTCAAACTTTTTCTAAAAATTTCTGCAATTGGTTACAGTTTGCGCTTTAGTGTATATATTTCAAGAATCCACATGATTCAAAGTTCAAGATACTCTGTGATCGAGGGCCCATGGGGTTTGTCATCGTGGTAACCACCTTCTTTCTCTATTCCCAGTACCCAGGAACGAGATGCCGTTCAAACACATCTCAACCACGGGCAAACACGGATCTTAGATACTCCGGGACATTTTAAATTGGCCATTATACTATTTAACTTGAGGGACCGTTGGGTGTGCACCGAGGTGGAGAAGGTCACAGAGTAAGAGGACCTTCGGTCGCGGTTTCTCGAGTACCACACATGTGATTCCTATTCAAACCAAAGTAAACAGTGTTAACCGTATTTGCTTACGCCCTCGCCGATCTAATGTCTTCGTTCGTTCACCCAACGATGTTAAATTTTCAATTCGACATTCAACAAGGAAAAATCATTTTCTCGGACGTTGTCGGCCAACACTGAAATAAGACCAAGCAATCTTCCATGGTTTAACCGATGCACGTTTAACATCGGACAAAACTTTCTGTTCTCTGTTAGATTACCTTCGGAGTTAAGTTCAAGTCGCCTTTCATTGATTCTGCTGTACCCTTAGGATTCGAAGCGTAATCGGGAAAGAGAATTTATAATTATCTTTGCGTATTAGCTTCGACGTTTTGGTCTGTACCGGCTTAAGATAGAAAGGCATCATCTGGACGAAATTCCCTAGGAACGCGTAAAATAGAAACAAAGAGACGTCAAATAGGAGAGCGTGTAACGAACGTGAATTAATAGCGACTGCTAACTAGATGCATATTCTTATAAATTTTAATGAACGCCTTTTCCAGCATCGTTCGAGAAAATTGGCCAGAGCCCAGTATGCACCCAGAGCAAACAGAAGACAATGAGTGAAGATTTTTAATCAAGTCTCTTGCTCCCTGCAGCGGAATTAACTCAAATTACGCCGCGCTGGGCCATATTCCCAGCATGGATTTAGAATTCATGCAGTCTTTTCAAAAAATCTCCATTGTCCCTAACATAAGAGAAGTACCTGATAACGAGCATGGCATGATCACGCGTCGTACAAAAGCTGCTTCCTGGTTGCCGTTAATTACTACCATCACGGAACTTTGAATACGGAAACGATCAATTAGATGTGCATGTGTATGTCATGTATGAACCTTCATAACAGAATACGTGCACAATGGTTTAAAATCCCTCGCTATTTAATACTCCTCATTTTATATCAATTATATTGATAAAGATAGATTTAGAATAAAAATAGGCTGTCATGTTTGTAATAAATAAATATTTGGATAAAGATATTCTACCATGATTGCAATAGATAAACATTTACATAAAAATAGGCTGCCATGACTACAATAATGCAGATACTGATAATTTATAACAGAAGTAGTTGGTTACCTTGGTTACGACTTTCTATGTGTTAAATTTCATCATGACAACGTTATCAATATAATATTTTCTAATTTTGGTTTTGTAACTAGCATTTTAACCTTAATTGAGAAATAAATTTAACAAGTGAAGTAATAGAAGAAAAGGTTCTCTCACGAGACTGATTACGTTCATATTTATGTAATTTCGAACTTTCATTTATTTGTTTCACAAAAGTGCTTGCAATTTCTTCTTAATAAAGGATTAATGAATTGCATAAACGCAACAAGCATTAAATTCATATTTTGCGACGTATTTTCTGATATACGAAAAGACGGTTCAAGCGGGGGAAAGAAACAGCAAATTCAGAACGTAGCTATTTTTCACGTTGTCGCTCAAGAAGAACCAGAGGGTTGCGCATTATTGCATTGTCCAGTTTGATAGAATCCCAAAATCTTTCAGGTCCTACGACGGGGCCACGCGAGATGCCTAGCAATGCGCCCTGCGACCATTTTCCCTAGGGCACACGATAACCCATCAAACTTTTAGCCGGACATTCCCCACCCAATACTCCTTCACGTTGTTCTTCTTTCGTTGGAACGTGCCAGAGAAACAAGCTTCACCGGTTGGCTGCGTGAGTGGGGTTTACTGTGATGAATATTGCAGGGGGCGCTTATTGTTTCCACTCACAAATCATCCGCCGATGTCTCGCGGGGGGTGTGCCGCAATGTTTTATTCTCGTACGGTCGACAGGGTCGACATTCGAACGTCTTTCCTCTAGCTTTTCTTCGTTTTCTCGTTCAGGGATTACGGTGACCAATTGCAAGACTTATCGGTGTCACTTTTGTAAAAGAATTTCCTCGTTCGTAGTGACCACTGTTGTCGCTTTGGGTAATCTTGTAAACAGCCGTTCATCATGCGACATAATACCGGAAAAAAAAAACGTTCTTAACATTTTGACAATCGCGTCACCAATATATGAATGCTATTTAAATTTCCACACGAATCTACCACATATATTATCAAGAATTTGTTCATTTACATAATTAAAAATATTCGTATTAACCACTTGGACCTGTGAAGAATAAAAACAAAAAAATATGATAAATGCGAAAATATTTGGTAAGATTTGTTACAAATAAAAGCACCATGTAATAAAATTTTCAACTGCTTCAATGCAACAGTCAATATGTTAAAACTGAGTTCTTTCTGAAAAGTTAGAATTATTGTTTACTCTTATAAACACATATCATACATGTTTTCTGATTGCAATTCGAAGCAAACAAAGAAGGTAAGTAAAGTATTATGTTTCATTATGTGAAATCCTTTCGTTTATAAATTGGACTGTTTAATTTTTATGGTTGTACCGTGGTATACGTTTGTAGGTTCTTTGTTAAGATTAACTCAAACACTATTTTCGGGGGTTCTGATCAGCGTTATTTTTACGAACGGTGGAACAATATAGTGCCAAAATTGGTTTAAATTATATGGAATTTAAATGTAATGAGTCATTTTTAAAGATTCTGGAATAAATTATACAAAAAATCATTTGCTTCCTTGCCAAAGCCGAGCATCGGACTATCGTTCGTTGAATATTCACATAATTGAATTTTATAGTTCAGAAAGCTCGATAACAAATAAACATGCCTTTCGAAATATTAAAATCTTGATATTTAATTGTTTCTCTTCCTATGAAATATATAGATAGCATATATTCCTTTTCTATAAACTATTCAGAATTTATGATCAGATATATTGACATCTGTTTTAACACCAAACAAACATGTGTAAAACATTTATAAATCGCCAAATACCGACATTCTTTTTAAAAAATTTCATTATGATTAAAAAATATATTAAGTATGACAAAATATATTGCGCGGGGTAACAAAATTCCTAGGCACAAGTATAATTAAAAAATAATTGGGATAACTCGAAGCAATCAAAGTTGAATGTCCTGCTTAATTCTGTCGTATAAATCTACTTATTTATGCCCAAATTTTGAATAAAAATGTGAGTTAGGTTAAGTTTGAAGTTCAAGTTTGAATTTGACATATCATTAAGTATTCACAAAATACCTATAATATAATATAATGTAATATAATTTTAGAATAAGTGTAGATAATTATTATACATGTTAAAAAGTATAGATTCCATAGTAGTTTACAATTTACATGGAATTTGGAATTATTATTTGAAACAGTATATGCACATGAATAATGAATTTGTATCTGTGATCGTAATGACTGATGATATGTAGTTAATTTATTAATTTTTAAGAACAATAACAAGAAACAAATAATCGGATAAATTAAACATATAATCACAATTAATAATCATTAGTAATAAAACACATTACATTTACATGTATTATGCATTCAGTGTTATATTTTGTCCCAGACGATTTCTTGTCATTAATTAAATTAATTAATTTTTATTTTTATTAATCACCGAAGTGTTATAATCCTTGTAAATATTTTTTTGTATGATTTTGTATAGTTATTTTATTAATAAACATTATTCGATAACAATGAGATTGAAAATTTGAAGTTTGAATGAGTTATAAATATATTTATGTTTTTAAACTTAACTGCATTGTTCCAATTTTCAATCATTTCGGAAAAAATATATAATATATTTTTGATTCCAGCAAAGGTTGTGTAAAATCTTTCATTTTAGGTATGTGTCAATATTCGGCTGTTTTCAATATTGTTCTTTTATACAAAACTGAAGCAAAGTCAGTAATACACTCTTTTAGTAGATGGATATTGTCAAAAGTAAACAAACAAATAATTGATCATTTTTTAAGTAATGAAAGTTAAAAAAAGTTGTCATGGACGTAATTAGTAAAATAAAACTTTTCATTTTTATAATATTAATTTATTAATGTAATGTTTTGAACTTATTTCTCTGAAATATCTGAAGTTGTTTGCAACAAAATACAGCATTAAATGTGTAGTAAATTTGAGCATGTAGAATAATTAGTTGCATAAGTTAGTAAAAGCAATCCTTAAAATAGATTCGGTAATTTAAAACTTTTTTGGAAGATATTGTACTTTGCTACAAAAGGAACTATAAGTAGAAAAGAACGTGTACTTGTTTCTCCACAAGGCTCGAACACCACCCTCGTCCCAATTCCGTAACAATAATTTTGCAAATAGCCAACGGAACCCGCTGCTAAATAATGAAGCATCCTGTCGTCCGGGAAGATTCAATTTGCGGCACCAACGCATGGGATGAACCAAGGTGTATTCTAGCGAGAAAGAAGACGGGCGATAAAGATACTTGAACTTTGGTAAAACATATCCATTTCTTTCCTGTGTTTCGTCGAGAAATTGTACGAGATAAAAAAAGAAATCTCGCGAATTTTTCAATTTTACCCATTTAAAAGATTCACTGTGTTTTACAGTGTATGTTTGATAAGAAGTATTCGCCATTTTTGCTTTTTATCAGACACTTAAATGAATGTTTCTTATTGTTTTTATAGTACTTTTGTAATACTATAACACATCACAACTATATCACCTATATCATCTATAATATATCAATAGTTATTACTATGATGTAATATATCATCGCAATATTCAAAGCTCGCAATAAATAAAAAACGTTGTTTAAAATAAACATTTAAGTAATTCATATTGTGTTCTAGTCGTTAAGTGTTTACTTTAATAGGACATCTATTAAAATTTCATGAAGACTTAAAAAATTATTGGGACTTTTAAAATATTTAAGAGAAAATGGTCTTCTTTTCTTGCTTTGTACACACAGCTGCACGTATGATAATAAATTTATTAATAGTACGTAAAAAGTTTCAGTTAAAATTAGTTATATATCAAATGAAGCTTCTTTGTGCATCCTTGGCATGTTCCAGTATCGCTTCTACATAATTTTGACATTCCAGCAATCAGTTTGTCAAGACATATTAATATTTTTATGTAAATAAATTAATAATAATTTATTAGTATAGCATTAATGTATCAATATACACTGCTCAAAAGAAATGTGGCATAGAAAAATTGTAGACAAAAATTGGCCAAATTTGACTGATGATAACTCCATGAAAAATCATCGCAAAATTATGCTCCTTTTTTAAAATTAAAGCTTGTGATCTCTACTTTAAGACCCTGTAGTTTGATTTTAGATTTGATGCATCACTACCACAATAACACCGTAAATGTGAGGTCATGTTTGCAACATTGAAAATTACAAAGTTTGACGAAATGCATAGACTTGACACATTTGTTTTTGGTGATACTGTTTACAGCAGCATAAAGTCCAAACCTTCATCTTCAATTTCCAGTATGTGAAAAATTTTTCACCATTTTTATGCTACCATTTTTTTCCGTGAAGATACAGAATTTTAAAGAAACCCTTGCATTTATGGCATATACCGCCGGCATTGGCATTACCCGATATGCACCTTGGAGAGGTTGCTGGTCAGATTTTGTACATCATATGGCTCTGACAAGAGCCTTTTTTGTGTGTATATGTGTGTGACTATCTATGTGTATGAATTATCGTGAAGCCTCGTTGAGAATCATTCTCGTATTTTGCAGTCCCAATTCAATTCGATTGCTTCCACATGCTGCAGTAAGTCCAGCTTTGAACCCTATAGAAATTCAACAAGACCACCTGCCAATCTGCAAGACTTGTCACAAGTCTTAACTCAAATGTGGAATGACATTCCAGAGGAAGAAATTAGGGCTTGCATTAACATGACTAATCGGCTGCAAGGGGTAATTCAACAACGCGGAGAAAACCCGCGTTATTAGAATTCAAACATACACACACACAGATACTCACACACAAATACACACAAAAGAAGGCTCTTGTCAGAGCCATATGATGTGCAAAATCTGTCCAGCAACCTCTCCGAGGTGAATATCGGGTAATGCTAATGCCGGCAGTATATGCCATAAATGCAAGGGGTTCTTTAAAGTTCTGTATCTTCGCGGAAAAAATGGTAGCGGTTTTTCACGTACTGGAAATTAAAGATGAAGGTTTGGACTTTATGCTGCTGCAAACAGTATCACCAAAAAAAAATGTAGCAAGTCCATGCATTTCGCCAAACTCTGTAATTTTCAATGTTACAAACATGACCTCACATTTACGGTGTTATTGTAATAGGAGTGCATCAAATCTAAAATCAAACCAGAGGGTCTTAAAGTACAGATCACAAGCTTTAATTTTAAAAAAGGAGCATAATTTTGCAATGATTTTTCACGGAGTTATCATCAGTCAAATTTGGACAATTTTTGCCTAAAATTTTTCTATGCCATATTTCTTTTCAGCAGTTTATGTTAGTATAAGGATGCTGTAATAATTTATTATATTAATGATAATTCAGTATATTAATAATATATTCGTATAAACAAATCAAATTCTTACATTCAAATAATGCTGAACGTATTATCTGTAAATACTTATATGTAGAAGCTATACAATTTAAACTGCCTGTATCATGTAATGCATAATTATATAATAACGTTAGAAATAAGTGTCCTAAGACTTGTGAGTGTAACAGAAATATACATGCAGCGGTGATGGATAAGATCACGTAATCACTCACCGAACAGCTTACCGTACACCAATGTTTATAATGCGTTTAGTTGATAATGAAGTGTTGGAAATTCATAAAAATTTGAGATTGAAATTTAATAATAAATTGAAAATTTAGAAATTTGGAGAATTAGAAATTCAGAAAATTTTAAAAGTTCCAAATTGGTCACTTTAGAGATTTGGAAATTTGAAACTTTGGAAAGTTTGGATTGTGGAAAATTAGAAATTTTTTAATTTAAAACTGAAAATTTCTTAATTTTTAAATTATAAATTAGAAAATTACTATAAGAGCTGAACATTGATAAAATTTAGAAATTTGGTAATTTAGAAATTAGAAATTACGATATTTAGCGATTTGGAATTGTAGAAGTTTTGTAGCAGAGTTACATAAAACAAGAAAATGAGAATATTATACTTTGTAACCAATTACATTAATTCTTAATTAAGAATTAACCATTATAAATTAATTTTATTTTATGTTTTGCTCTAAACCTTTCTAATAATAATGCTACTCTTATGTTTTGTATAATATATAATAATTAAATAAATCGACCTGATATTTTGAATGTATTTTAAAATGGAGGCAACTTAGGTCTTATTGGTTTCTATGAAACATGTGAAATTTGTTATTATATAAAAGGAAGGAACAATTTCTAAAAAACAGATTATGCGCAGATGCATGAAGATAGCAAGAATTACCGAATAATTTTAGTTTTGATTACTTATATTAGAAATTTATAGTTTGTAATTTATTGTAATGACTTCTTTAAATTTAAATTCAATTTTCTATTTATATACGATTTACAGCTATACAACTAATGTTATACATCTATATTTTTCTGTCAAGTTCAAATATTTAATAAAAGCATTCTAACATGAAATCTGGACAAAGTAACTCTTCAAGACACCTTTATTTATTTTTGTAAATACATATTTAATATCTATATGTAGAAGTGAATAATAGTGTCTGGTCCCCAGAATTAAAATTTCTTAAACCGTTCATATTCAATGTTAAAAATAATGTAAATTACAAATACAGAAATCTTGGAATACGATATAGGCTTAATACCATTTGCACAGCATCGTAGAGAAGATTCAAAAGAAAATAACTATTATAAACAAAGAGAATACAGAATTTGAGGAGATATTCAAACTTCCTGCTTTTAAATTACACTCCCGCTCTACAGTCTATACGTGTATCAGGTTAAAAAATATTTTGAAGTTATCGTACATTGGTTTTTATAAAATGTTACATAGATATATCGAATCTAATAATTTAGTTGCTGCTACAGAATTTTTTCAGATCAATTTTCATATCAAAATCGCACATTTTATTACTACATATCATTTTCAGAAACACTCACATTCGTAGAATTTGTACTAGATTGTTCCATAAAAGGGCTGAAGAACTTAATGTCACAAAAGTAATAAAAAATAGTACTTTCAGCATATTAATTGGAACCGCACCATTAGTTAAACAAAAGCATCTTACTGCAAGAATTAAACTGTATGTTTCGCTATAAGAATTATCTGAAAGATGTAGTACTATTGCAGTCTGCCAAGAAATACTTAGTATATCTTTTTTCCATGGGGTCGATTAAACTCTTTTCTGGTCGAGGTAGTAGGATATAGAACGTAATTTGTAGAAGAAAGCCCGACAAAAAGGGTTGCTACCTCTTGGGCATGGGGGATAATGCGACCCTTGAGATGCCAGACCACAGAGTGATCTACAGTGGTCTACCATAACCTCCGTGTATTTATATGTACAATATAAAAGTCTGCCCTGCTAGTGGTCAGCCAAATGTCATTCATGGAATAGGAATAAAAAAAAAGAGGAAAAGAGGGTGTGACGATTTTTGCAGACTCCAGGAATTAACCTACCGCGAAAAGTATGCAAATTCGGGCAAAAACCAAACCGGTACACTTCGCTTATTCGCCTGTCCATCCGCTTGTTCCAGCTAGTCCACCCCCCTTTTCCGCCCGTACCAAGCTTGTTACGTCCCTGGCTCGGACTGGCAGACCGAAAACTCATTAACGAATGCAAATGAGGTAACGTTGTGGACAAATTTAATAAAATCGTGCACGCGCAATTAGTTTCGCCGGGAGTAAACACGTTCCAGCGAATCTCTCCCCTCTTCGGTGTCCAGAAATCCGCAGCTTTTCACCCTCTCGCTTGAAACGGCTAGCTTATGCTTCAGTAAACCCAATTTACAACTTTTATATATGTAATCTGTGTAAAGCAATATCAAAATCGTATTATTTGCAGAATTTTTTTTGTGGAATAATTTGTTCCCTATGTGCGAGACTTTTCTTTCGATTTGGACAAAAGTATTTCAAATGCATTTGTACCATTCGCGGGATATTATTTATTAAAAATATAACGATATTTTTAAACGTATTTGTCTCGAAATTGCATTTTTTATATTTAAATGCTATATAAAATATTAAAATTAATCGACTAAGCGATCTCAATTAAAGATCGTTTAATTTGTTATAAATTTCACTAGGAGTCTGAGAATTCATGTAAAACTTGTAATTTATCGTTTATATATAATATCTTTTATTCTACGATCAATTCATGTACTGAAAATGTTGTCCTAAAATTGTAAGAGTTTTTACAATTTTTGAAGTGTTTCTTTTACAAAAACAGATACAATTTTAGTTTAAATTAAGTAAATAGCATTGCGTAATATAATAACATTTTCGTATAAGGTAAGAGTTCCAATAGTTACAATTGATCTGGTTATTGACACCTCTTTTTATATTTTATAAATTGTAGTTACTTTTCTTCAAGCATATCAATAATTCAACCCACATGCAAATAACTGAAATAATGCATATGTAAGCTACTAGTTTTTGGCGCTAAAAATTTGTATGCACGCTTTTACATAAACCTATTCTATAAAAGATACTTTTAAAATGGAAGAAAATAATATTAATTAAAGATAAACAGCTTTAAGTTTCATAATTCACGTACAATTTTATAAAAATTGTAATATACATTTTAAAACAATGTATTATAATGTATGAATTTGATTAAAGTACGAAGAATCTGATACATTACCTTGTCTCTAAATAATGTATTCACATATTATCAATAGCTTTTTCAAGAAAAATTTTTAAAGACTTTGTATTTTTAGAGCTATAACGCAATACTCCGAATACTAAGATAACAACACAAAGCAGATTCTAGAGAACTTTTTTATGCGGGGGTGAGATAAATACCATAAGTATTCAAATCTTTAATATTTGACACGTATAAGAAAAGAAATAAAAATATTTGATCGCGATAGGGCACTGAAATTTAATCGGTGTAACTTCCTGTGTAACAGGGATATGTTTATGACACTTCTATCACGATTGTTTTAAAAACTTTTTAATCGGCCCGTTTTGATACCTTGCGAAATCTTGAGTAAAACACGCTCCTCTTAATGTCGAGACTTCTACAACGATATGGTATCCCGTGGGAGCCAAACCACTTGGAATATTTACGATAAATACGCACACATACCTTCCTGTCTACCAAGCGGATAACAAGGGGATGTTCAGGCCGATAAAAGACATTATTCAAATTTGCTTTCCATATAATCGAGCTGGATAAAACGAAGAGTGAAAAGAATGTGACGAAGGGCAAGATTAACCAACAGCTTTGGATTTTAAAGAAGAAATGTAATAACATTGTGTAAATTCAATATTATTACTAATATATCCCTATTGTTTAAATGCCGAAAAAATATTATAACAGTCTTTGATAGGAAAGTAATGTAAAACACGTGACAAATTGAAGCAGGATCATCTTTATTTTATGAAAATATCCCAGTAGTTAAACGATCAAGGTAGGTAAAATAATTAAAATTTGCAAACGTTCATATGGCTCTGTAATTAAACGACATTTATGACATGCTATAGTCATTAATAATTAGTGTCTCAAGTATTAAATATATATTGATTTACTCATTTCCATCGTTTAATAAAAAAAAGTAATGTTTATAATACTTTGTGAAATGAAAATATATTATTCGTAATAAATTAATGGTTTCCTTGTCCTAAATTACCTTTAGGTCTTTTCGTTAACAATTTCTAACGAAGTACCTGTTTTTAAGATTTTCACTGTTATACAAACATCTTTTTTGTAATCTTTTCGCTTTTCCTGTTTCTTCTGAGTACTAAGAATTTATGTGACTTTATGATGAAAGAAAAATTATTAAATGTATGTCATAATATTTTAGATAATTATTAGGTTAAGTTGATATTGTGACGAATTTAAGAATAAGACAAATTATATTTTGGTACAGATGTTATTAACATAAGTATATGTATAGTACACACAACATATTTATTTTAATAGAAGAAAAATAGAATGAATTTTACATATTTCAACAATATTATAGAATTTCTGAAATTATATTCACTTATTATATACTTATAAAGAAAACGGAAATACTTTTGGAATAACGCAATACATCCAAGCGTTAAAATTAAAAATATAATCGATTTGATGTCTCGCGTCTTATGACAGAGAAGACATACACGTAATCTGACTCTTCAGTAGTAGAAACTTGCTTGGCTGTGAACTCGACCAGTGAGTACTAGGATGAAGGCGTGGTGATAGCTTGATGTTTGAGCAATATCACGGGGACGTGGTCATCTTAATGGAGTCGTGGGTCGCCAGAGCGAAGCCGGGAAACCGAAAAGCACGCACCAATGATTTTAATGAGATTCACAAGTCGCAAGACCTGTCTGAAGTGATGATACGCTCGTGCTGTTGGACGTTTTAAGCTGGAACTCTTTTCCTTCGCTGCTTGAGAAGGGACACATCTTCCTATTCATTATTCCACATCCTTACTCAAGGATTAGTTGCTCAATTAGGATAACTTATAGTGGAAAGTAGTGTAAGTTAGGTCACGTTAGGCCAACTTATCTTCTGTTGGTCTGTGGTCAACGTGAGATTAATAGAAATATTTGAAGCTTTAGATTTTATGTTATAAGAAGAAATATATTACTATATTTTCTTAATTAATACATTTCCTTTGAACAAAAGTCTCATTTTTTGATAATCCGTGGTCAACATGAGATTAATAGTAATGTTTGAAGTTTTGAATATTTGAAGATCTCACATTATATGACAGTTTATTAAAGAAAAACGTATATCTTGCTGGCAAGGAAAATAAATTTTCTAGAAGTGTAAAAATTTCCTCTTTTGTCCCACAGGTAAAATGAAAAGGGATAAAAACATGTAAAATTGAATTAAGTTACATCTGCAGATCTCTTAATTGAATACTAATTATAACACTCATTTTTATTTACTTTGAGAATAAAGATCGCATAAAAATATGTAATTTCATTATACAACATTTATGTACTTATCTTTCACATGTGGTAACGATATTTCATTAAAATACAAAGATTTACTTAAGTGAAATAAATAAATAAGTAAATAAGTGCATAAATGTTTAAATAAATGCTGTTCATTTAATAAATTTATCATTAAGATTTTATTTATATCATTCAAGTTTAGTGCAATAAGTAATTGCAGTAAGATATTATTTCAAATACATATACATATGATGACAAAATATTTTCTTAGAAAGTGCATTCCAAAGTATTCTATTAATTTTAATAATGATTTGTTAGCGGCTAAATCTAAATATTACCTATTTTGTAATAGGTAAATTACTATAAAACCTATATTTCTATAGAAAATGCGAATAGAAATACGATCAAAATAGTTATTATCAGACGACTTTAATGACACCTGAGTGTTATAACATTTTCACACTTTGTCTGCAATCAAATATTTAAGTCATGCCGTGAAAAATTGACTGAAGTAGAAAGGGCGACATCAACTTAAATTATTGCATTAACAAACTATTAAATTATCAAAGTATCAATTCATCGAATTATGTAACTGTCAGATAATTAAATTATCAAATTATCCAATTTTTACAAATCCATAATTTTTAAGTTAGAATATTTAAAAATTTAGAAATAAACGTAAAATTTAGAAATTTGGAAACTTGAAAATTGAAAATTTAGACGTTTCGAAATTATAGAAATAAAAAATTTCCAAATTTGTTATCACAGAAACTTCAAATTGTCACATTTGTAAATTATACAAATTTGGAAATCTAGAATTTCATAAATTCATAAATTCAGTATTAGAAATATACAAATTTCAACGTTTCCATCATTAAATTTTCAAATTTGCTTTGAAAGTTGCAAAAACTTGAAAATACAATAAATTCATGTTTTAAAATTACAAATATTCTAATTCTTAAATTTGGGAAGTTAGTGCAAATGACATTGAAATGACATAATATGATGATATTATGATTACTGGGTCATTATTAATTACTATTAAATAATACGTCAATTTCAACTTCTGTCATTTGTAAAATTGTTTTAAGGCGGTTCCTGTCAATATAACTTGATTTATGAATTGTGTGCAGTGTCGTGCTCACTACTGATTTCTAAAAATAAGATAGAAGAAATAATTTATATTTTTTTAGTCGTCTCTTCGGAGTAGTAATAAACGGTGATATGTTTCTAAAACAATTTATGATATTGCGGTAGAATCAGAAATGAGACGATTTCACCAAAAGAATAAATCAAAAGTATGAAATAAAATTTGTGAAATTTTTTGTTTTAAAAAATTGAGATAGAAACATTCCACTAGTACGAATAGATTTTCAAATTCAATTTTCTCGAAATCATATCGATGTATAAAAAATTTGATTCTACATTCTTGGTTTATCATCCCACTTCTAATTGTACCGTCAGTTACGTGATACGTTGCATGTAGTATGTAGATAACATAAAAGCGTAACAATTATTTTCATAAAAAATGTCTCGCCAACTGTGGCTAATATTCTATATTTTGTTCATACATCTACTCTCAAATTTACACTGAATGATTTAAAAATTCGTGTAAATTGAAAATATCGTTAGTTAAATGAGTAAATATAGTCCACACAAAATCATGTTTGGTGTCGTTTTAACCAGAAAAATGTAAAAAATCTTAGTAAAAGTTTCATAACAAAAAATCAAAAATATAAAAGTTGTATCTTTGTACTGGTATTGTTAAAATGTGCACATTTATTAGTTTTTTAAAATCCGCTTTTTAAAAATATGGTGTAAAACCATCTAGTAAATGGGAAGATAGTTGTACTTATTATTGCAAATGGTTTTAATCGAAACTCACTTAAAACGTTGAAGGTGTAGTTGCATATTTTCTATGTTAGATAAATTAATCGTCTAAAGGATAGACAGAAAAAGAAACTTTTGAGTTTCGATAACGTCGAGTCCATGACATATACTAATAAATTATAAAATAAAACTGAAATATTTACAATTTGTATTATTAATAATCTGTATTATGAATATGGCTGACCATATACGTGAATTTTCACTGTGCTAGGCAATGTGTTGTGGTAGAGTGGTAGGTCACGTAAAGATAATTTCACGAAGAACAAACCAAAATATAAAAAAGAGGACATCGTTAGTTCATTTCAAGGAAAATCGTCAAACTATTCAAATAAATTTTATTTAAGAAAATTATTTTTCTCGTAATATGAGTAGTAGAGGTAAAAACAATACGAAAAATACTGTTTAATTCATTCATATGAAATTTAATTGTACCGATAAAAAGAAAGAAGTTTTTAGAGGCAACAAAATATAAGGTGAATTTTACTGTTTTGTTCTTTGGACATGGATGGCGGCATAAAAATATAAATTCTAGACAGAAATATGATTTACTGCGGAAATATTTTCAAAATATATCATCAAGATCAGAATGGTTGTAGAATAACGTTCCAATTAACGAACTTTGATTAATATAACTGCACTATTCTATTCCTATGTTCTTAAAAATTAATTTCTGTGCTTTTCTTATATTAAATATAGATTAACTAAATACATCTTATCTGTCAAAACAAAGTTTTAGCCCAAAATGCCAAACATTAGTATCTATAATTTATTCGAATATTTTAACGGTCATAGCAATTATCACATATTGGTACTGTTACGCGCGATGGGTAAAATATAAACTGTTTACAGTTATTTACAAAGGTTGTAAATCTTCGTCGACCCATGGCGTTTCCAGAACCTGTTACAATAGTGGAATATTTCTAAAGTTAATATTATGAAGTGTGAATTTTATTGTAAAGTAGAGTTTATATAGTGGCTCAGAGTCCTCCACACTGGT
Source organism: Megachile rotundata (assembly GCF_050947335.1). Taxonomy (NCBI): domain Eukaryota; kingdom Metazoa; phylum Arthropoda; class Insecta; order Hymenoptera; family Megachilidae; genus Megachile; species Megachile rotundata. The sequence continues at coordinate 3,258,873 of NC_134991.1, read as the reverse complement.
GTGTCCAGGTCAATGAAGGATGTAAATCATCATCCCACTAATTATACTGGTTGTTGTGTGTTGATGTAGTTGATAGTTACAAAGTTAATCTAAGACTGACTAGTTGCCTCTAAACAGCCAGAAAAGAAAGCAAGGGAAGAAGTTCAGGACGTGAAGGCGTTGCCAAAAAGAACCAATCAGGACAGATTGTTATTTGTAAAAGACAGTGATTGGTGAGATGATTCGACGAATGAGATTGTAAGATTTTAGCCTTCACTCCAGGGTTGTAAATAACGTTTCGTTAATAAGGTGACCCAAACAGTTAAGTGATTTGGGTCCTTCAAAAGAACTAAATAATGGGACACATTGCGAGACTGCTGAATGACCGAGTCAGGGTGCCTAGTCCGCCGAGTACGCAAGGATTTTCGTAAACACTGCACACAGCAAGGGTGCACAGTTTAGGACTATGGACATAAACTTCTTTAAGGAAAGATATATTAGCGTTATAAAGATGTGCTTTTCTGGCCTGTTAAAAGGCTATTGTCAATAGTTAAGAATGTCAAGCTGTAGAGACATCCATGTGATCTTGAAGATCCGTTTGAAATTGCAAGAGTAAAGGTTTGACAAAACACCCATAAATATTACGCTGATTATATTCCGAGTGACTCGGAACAGGTACTATAGCTTTTTTTTTCATTTAAATATTAAAACATAAAATATAATCAAATGTATTAAATATTAAATATTAAGTACATAAAAATGTTAAAGTATAAAAGAAGCGTAAGTGTTCTTAAACATTTGGTTAATAATACATAATAGTAAACTGATAATTGAAATTAAATAATTAAGTCTCTATCTCCTTAATAGAATAAGAGACTATTGCTATTCAATGGAAAAATATATACTTTACAAATCAAAAGTTTCAATACAGTCAGAGTTGTTCACATTTACTTATTCCCAGTGACTTGCAAAATCATTGATGATGATTCACTGCCCTTTAAAAGATGTTTACCTGCATACAAAATTAAATTTAGACGAACTTTAAATTTCTTTAACAGACTAATTTGAGCGACTTTACATTGCTACAGATATTTAATTTAGTATTAATCAAGTAATGAGTCCAATCATTGTTAGATGGTTAGACAATTGTGTTATCTACGAAAGGTATGTATGTGGAAAGTACACTCAGAAGATAAACTACGTTTATAAAAAATGTGACAAATTACAAATTCTTATATCTAATAATTTACTTTATATTATAAAAGCGATTTAATTTTGAGGGGGAAAATATTAATATTTTTATTACTAAAGCATCTATTCTTTAGTGTATTTATTACTCTTATTATTTCAATAATACGTGATGAAAAGAGTCAAACTTCCTTTAAGGATTATGGTCTCAAATGGATTAATAATACCAAAAATGTATTGCACAACACGAAACTTCTCTTGCATGAAAGCAATAAATCAGTAAATACGAAAATATTCTATACCAGTAACTTCAACTGATTTTGCTAGAAATAACTTCGTTATAACTGTCGATAGTTCTAACGTTACTAACTTGATACTCAACTAAAATTATATTCATTACACTCCAGAATAGGTATAGATACATAAGAACGTACAGATACACAAGGATGACTTTTCTTCATAGCATGACGAAGAGGACGTCGGCGACGTAACTGGAGCAGCCTGAAAGTGACTGGAATCATTCGAAGTCCGAAGCGAGCGAAAAGCGAGAGGGTCGTAGAGTTGGTAATTGGCAATATGAGTGGCTGGATCCTGCAGGATGTCGGGTCAGTCGCACGCCCCTGGGAGCACCCCCTTTTCTGGGGTGGCGTTGGTCCGCCACTCCTCCCTCTCTGGCCACCCATCCCCGTTTCCGACGACCGGGGGTCGGGTGGAAGCAGGAATCAAATTGAGTTTCATACTCGCAGGGACTCTCACCCTGTGTACTGTCCGCAAGCTCGTGCATTCGAGTATCGCTTCGCTTCTCTGATTTTAGTATCGGCCCGACTCTTCGTCTCTGATCCTGATCAACCGAGCAGAGCTGTATCCACGGAAACTTAATCGTATCGATAGCACAGAATTTGTTTGGGAGCTAAATCCATTTGGATACTTGAGTTTATACGGGCAGTTTCGTTAAAATGATTGTCATAAATATGTAACTTTATCGGTGAAACGAAAACAGCGGTCAAGTAGTTCGGGTGTTGGGGAGCTTAGAGCTAATCGGATGGAAGAAGGACAACAGTTTAACGAAGACATTGATAGCCAGCGTTATCCATTTGTATGGTTGAACCGAGATGAAGTGGTTGACGGAGAGGGGGCGGGGGTCGAAAAGGGCCAGAGGGAGAAGGAGATGGGGGATGGTTGTGTGGCGGCGTCTGGACCGCGGATAATAGGAAGCTGCCGGGGTATCTCTGCTAATCACGTTAAGTCCGGCAGACCGCTTTGTGCCCCGCGAACGAGCCACCGGCCGAAATTCCCAAGTTCGGAACTCGTGACCAACACGAATGCAATCCCGTCAGCTTCTCCTCCTTCCTATTCCCATTCTCTTTTCCCTCTCCCATTACCCTCCAACCGGACGGTAGAACGAAGCTAAAATTCAACCTCTTCCACTTCGTTTTCATCACTGCGGTACCCGTGTAGCCGAGGGTGAACGCTTGAAAACCAATCGTCCTCGTAAACTCCTCTGTAATTTTGAAACACGCTTACTTCTTTACTTAGCTGAGAATTGCTTACCCAGTTACAGTTTATCAATATTAAATTAAAATATTTAAAATTTGTACAATTCTCCTAAATAATTATTCTCCCATGTTGTGCTAGATATTTTTAATTTAGCCAACGTGGTGAACTTAATTATTTTATTCATTTATCCGCAAATACAATACTTAACCTATTGCGCTATAAAGACAAGCTGTGTTCACCACGCACTTACAATTCAAGTGTGGTAAAACTTTTTTATATTTTTAGTACTAGTATTTTTAGCTAAACGTTCCATTCAGGTCTAATAATAATTTTCGCTGAAAAAAATCGCTAAATACAAATTGGGCATGGGATTCTGACTTCCTTCAGTCGCCATAACATTGTAGCAATCCATAAATCTTCATATTTGACGTATTTACAAACTAAATCGTAGTTTGTAGTAAGAGGCTACATAAATAGTAGCTATTTATATATTTATAATACTTCCGTTTCTGTAACGCACTTTAATTATTATTTTGTAAAGAACTGTTCCAGTTAAATAAGAAACATTATATCATTATGCCATTGGATTTGTAATGAAATCGGTTTACAAATCTCTATACCTCTTTTTAAACGGATCTTCTGAATTATTATTCAGAATTCACAAGAATATTTTATCGTGACTGTTATAGTTTTCAAAATAATTGAAGTACTAATAATTCGCACCGTACTTACAATTAATAAAGAGTGATAAATAATTCATTCAAGCTTTTTCCACCGACAACTGAGCGATTGTAGATATAAATGGTATAAATCTATAAAAGTCTCGGTGAAATATACAGAGAGTCGGGGTTTATCCGTGCGCATCAAAGTACAACACAATCGAAATGAAACCACGAAAATACGATCGCAAAATCACTTAGGTTTATTGGACCGGAAGAGAAACGACGGTTGCATTTGCTGAGGTAATCGTATATAAAATCTATATATCACCCATATACGATCCTATATCGTGAAGTTTATGCGTTATAAAAGAGGGTCGCCCGATGGCACGCGGCTACAGGAGAAGCTAGAGGGATGTCAGAAAGGTAAAAGGACGAGGAGTTGAGTTTAACAAATATTGAAGTCCTGGAAACGTCAACTCACCCACCCCTGTACCTATCTTCGTCGCGGCACGAAAAGAAAGTTCGGAGTTTAAACTTGTCTAAATGTTTATACTTTTTCCTCGCTTCGATATTTCCACGAGATCTCCTCCCTGCCTCTATCGTCGTCGGTTTGACGTGTTAGGTTAGGTTTCGCTCAGTATCCTTTCAATATTTTCCAACACATCCCTCATAAGCGATTCAAACATAGTTTTTGTCTATTAAAATTGTTGTTCATTTTTTGTGTAATTACAAGGATTAATGTTTTTAGTATTGCTTTACTTTCTGAACTTTCGAAAAATAATATTATGAAACGTGAATAGATGCAAGACCATTTTGACTGATAGCTAAAATAATAACGCGGGTTTAAGAACTGACTTCATAGAATTGAAAATATGTTTTATATTATATTCATGTATAATAAAATACATACAATGAAAAATAAAGTTATGCATACAAGTATGAATATGACACTATTCATATATATGCAGGTTAATTATAAAGATTTATTAATGTTAATGAAAAATACTAATTTTTAAAAACTTATATTAATGAATAAACAAAATTGAAAGAAGCATTAATTATAATTTTCATTCAGTAATAATTCCAAACAATGTAAATTGAAATATAATTTTAGCAATGCATAAAGATTTTTTATTTTAAGCCATTACTGTCAATATTATAAAATAGTTCACAAAATTTAAGGTATCAACTAATTCGAATGGTTAAAGCAGAAAAACTTGATCCAACAGCTCCTTTAATATTTCACACTGTATTTACAAATGTACAGGGTGTCCTAATAAAGTGTATACACACAATTTAAATATAAATATATTTATATTTAAATATATTTGATAAAAATAATGCCAATAGAGGTCATTTTGAACATTTATAATTTTGAAATAGCCAACATAATGTTAGTGTATTCTTTCTTCATTTTATATATTAAATTGTGCAACGGTAAAATATATATTTAGATAAATATATGTAGGATAAAAATAAATTTGAACACGATTGTGTTAAATAAGAAAGGTTTAATAATAAAAAATAATTTGGAAACGCAATATAATAAGTATCCGCGGGATTATGGAACAATGGAGCCAATGCCGCGCGATCTCTCTACGACGCCGCGCCGTCGTGGTACGCAATCCACGCTTTTCCCGCGAAGAAGCAAACAATTGCCGATCGCGGTTTTCATGATAACGCATGCACGCAGAGCGCGCGCAGCCGAACGTGCATTGGTAAAGCTACCCACTAGGTGCCCAGATAATTCGGCACCACATATAAATAAACATTTATATAAATATATATTCATATAAATATTTTATTGAAATACTCTGGAGATGTCCTACCTAAACATTCTTTATAAGTAATGTTTCTTATGCATTACTATTTGTTAATAAGCAATTTAATGTTGCCTTTCGTTGTTTTAGTTTCTCAAAATTTGCATAGAATCTTTTCTTGAAGTTATACTTAAGTAAACCCAATCAGGCTAACTACAATTTTCTTTTTCGAGATTTATTAATTATCCAATAGGTATGTAGGTATATTTAATATATGCAGAAGACAATTTTATTTTTTTGTACCAGTGTTAAATAAATATTTTATATTTCACATATTTAATTTCTGCAACTACGTTAAAATTACTTTGTTCATTACGAATAAACAATAGTTTGAGTAACTTAAGCTAACTTAATTAGGTTTACCTCATTTTTAAACAAGTTTCTATTGAGAAGGTATATTCTGATGTAAAAAAAGATACAGAGAATAAAAGTTTATTTAATTAATAATTATAAAACATAATAATAATCAATACTATTCTGAAATAAAATCAATATTTAAAATTTGAAACATTTAGTCTACTTTTATAGAAATAGTTGAGTAAGGTTTCGAAACTCAAACTGAAACTTTCAGAAAGTTCTTAGCAATTAAAATATGTGTTATGCAGAACATTTTTTTCACTCGTAAAGTAATTATTCGCGACCATTAAGATATGTAAATGTATCAAATTTATTAGTAAAAGTATCGCATTAACAGAATGTATTTCTGACATTTGCGTATGATCTCGTATCAGATACTCGTTAATGTTTACAATCTGACAATTTTAACTTTCATTTTTATACGCTTTTAAAATCTAAATTACAAAACAGAGCTCTATGATACTCTGTATAATTAAACACATTTTGTATGTATTATGCGCGTATTTAGATAGTATTTTTAATAACACATGTATGTATGTTAAAAATAATTAGACATATTGAAACAGAATATAATTATTTGTCCTTCAACGTGCAGCCGAATTTTTAGCCTAACTCTTTACTATATGATTTTCTCAGCGTTGAAAAAGTTCATTTTTAAATTCTGCTAAATAAAGTGTTATTTAATGATATTCCTATTAGTTAATAGGAATATAACAATAAACTTATATCTTCTTTTAAAAACATGTATCAAAGAAAAGTTAACATTGCAATTTTGGAATATTTTAAGAAGGCGCAACGAAACTTGTAATTACAAAAAATAAAAACTGTTTTCCATAACTTCATTAACTTACTTAAATTTGGTGAGATAAAAGAATTTGTATATTCAGTGAAAGATGTCAATGTAATGTATTAGCGATTAATTATTATCGATCCAAGCATTAAATGTGAATTAGTTAATCATTATTTTAACCATTGAATAAAAAAATGTAATTAAATATAATAAAATTAAAAAAGATTGTATTATTTTGTGGAATGAAAATATTTTGGATATAACACATTAATTTTTGTGTGGAGAATTAATTTTAGCACATGAAACTTTTCATTAGCAACTTATAACGAAATGTGCGTTTTAAAAGTTTTTCTTACAACACAAACATTGTTTTGTGTAGAATCTTTTTCCTTTTTCTTTCCTTTATGCATTTCAAATTGTTTTAGTAAATAAGTAGACTTAAATTTCTGTGTTATTATTATTAACATAAGTGTACGGAATATAAAACATACATACTTTAATATAATAAACCTTAACGAGGAAATAAATTCATAATGCAGTAAGTCTGATTCGTTTAATATTTTGGGCTTATGTAGAATCGCATCTGTCTGGATGGCGTTTAATAACTGGTCAGTGTCACATTATCACGTACCAGCGAAAAAACAGATTGTTTTCAGTGTTCAAACAAAATTAATAAAAAATAAAATTAATTTGAATTCTTTACTATTTAAAAAATGTAAGACAATTGTACTATTTAATAAATAATCTAATAATGCTTAATCCGAACTTTAACAAAAGTACTCTCTCCCATGTTATTGTAAAACGAGTCTAAAACATTGAATCTTGGAGTATTTTGCAAGAACATTTTTGTATGATATGTGTATTTAATTGTAGAGACTTATAATCATGTCTATGTAAAACTAATACATTTTGCGATTTTAATTAGTATAAATGTTGAAAATAAACAGAAATTATTAATTATCGGAACTCGTTCTAGCATTGGGATATTTTACTTCATATATGTTTAATTTGAGCCGACTGTTTATAAAGGAGATAGTAAAAGTTTCAACATCGAGGAATGAACGTATCGTGAGTGAATGCATCGAGTAACGATTGTGGCCGATTACAAACGCATGGAAGCAACGGTTTTCAGGTGGCAGGGGTTCAGTTGATTCGTAGAAGGGGTGGTGGATACGTGGTTCACGGCAGAATAAGATGTAATTTTCAATACTCGGGGCCGGAAGTCTCTGGAGGCGCAAGGGGGAGCCACAATTCCGGGGGTTTACCGTGCACTGTCGACGTAAACTCTCCTCAGTCGCACCCCCATCAGCGGAAGTCAGCCACGGAGAGTACCACTTATTCGATCCCCCAGTGACTGTCAACACAGGTTCCTATAGTGTCTCCGGGAGCATATCAGACGGATGAATAAATCTCGTTACACGCTTGATCCGATAAGATTCGAATAAGTCGCGACGTGTTAAATTGACGATCAAGACGGAGTTGGTGCTCCTTTGAATCGTGGTTTAAAATCATTTATCAGGAACGCGACATCCAAATGTAACGACTCTGGAACCTAAGTTCAGATAGTTACTAGCGCTAAGAAGGTAAAGAGCGGCTTTTACCAATTAAACGACTCGTTTTGGAAAATAACTAAATCTAAAGATTGTGGGATTCGTGTGGTGTGCGGTTAAGGAGTGAAATCCACAGGCCAATATCTTTCAACAATAAGGGTTTATTCAATAAAATAACGAAGATGATGAATTTAACAAATAATAAGTAACAAATAACAAAATATGAAAAGTATACTGGTTTGATTAAAGAAACTAGAATGGACTTGATATAATATTAATAATAGAAATAACAGAACTTGGCAAATTAAGCAATACGTAATAGATAATTATGAATCTAACTAAATGACTCTCGCTAGGTAATACTTTATATTAGATCGTACCTAGGTCTGTTTTCGGATGAAGCTAACTTCGCTTTTATATAATTAATTGAATTCGATATTCTATATTATTCAGTTCTCGTCTCGAACGCTATCGCAATTACAAAGTTTGTATTGATTAATACGTTTATAATTTATATAATGAAAAGTCTTTTACGAAATTATTAATACTAGCGCGTGATAGTCTACCGCAGCGAGGAACACGACCTAAGTGTGATTCTCTAAGTGTACCTAAATACGCTTTCGCAAAGTTAGACAGATTAATGATTTTATCTGATATCTAACGCGGTGTAGTCGACTACTGAGATTACGCTGATGACAGAACAATATTCTTTTATTAATTCAAGTTCAAAATTTGTTTGAATCTAAATGAATTATTACCTCGGAACAGTTACTCTTTTAGTCTGACTCGACAACTAATTGTACATGACCCCTTTCGTCAAAACGAACACTGACAACCAAAACCAGATCGCTTAATTGGGGAGCCTGCGTTAGCTAGCTACTAGAACGACCCAACGATACAGGAAAAGGTGAACAATGTAAGTCCAACAGGGTAGCAAATCAATTGATTCTAATTATAAAATCGTGATTGCTGAACTGCCACCCAAAAGACACGGGCTTCAGAGACCAAGCCGCTCAAATGGGGAGCCTGCGTTAGCTAGCTACGAAACGACCCAGAGCGAGCTCCGAGAATCTGATGGCGCGTTAGCAATCCGATGTAAAATCAAATATGAGTAGCTGAGAGCTATCCTTTCGATATCTTAGCCTTTCTTGGCGCAAAGTATAGCACTCTCCTAGCGGAGTTTCAGATACGAGACCGTTTGAATGGGGAGCCTGCGTTAGCTAGTTACTAGAACGACCCACGACCAAGTATCCAAATGGCGTATACCCGCTTTACCAGTCAAGTATTAAGAATCGTTGCGGCTCTTCACAGCGAAAACTGTTCCGGTTATACTTATCTGAAGACTTCTAGCTGGCTCGACTTCGAAAACTGTTCTGCGATTTTGGCGAGCTCCGCTCGGCCTTTTATACTCGCCAGCCTGGCGAATTCTCGGAAAACCCCCATAACGTCGAAATATATAATTGTCTTATAAATTCGTAATTAGACATTAATTGTACAAACGAACGGTTTAATTACATTATAAATATCGCATTCTACATTATGGTTTACATTTCTGATATAAAAATAGTAATTTAATAGTGTTTTAATGAAATTGCATTTTCTATCTCTTTCTATACGCTGTGCATGACTTCTATACGGATCGGAGCTGAATGTATAAGCATAGGATGCTTCTAGAACATTCCATTGAATAATATTATAATTTACAATATATATTGTAATAAACTAACGTTTGACTTTAATTCTGGATAACATAATATTAGTACGCTTGATATGTAGTAACTGATTTGTTTAGCTAATAGTTTTTGATAATTAATAATATCGCAATTGTAAAATGTATTTCTATCCTTCTCTAAGACTACGCGAGAATTCCAGGAAATTCGGGGCGAGCTTCGCGGCACGTAAACACATAGCATTGCGGAATTTTCCTTATAGAATTATATATTTATTACCGACAGTTTACTGAATTCTTATGATACTCGATTTGTCTAATGTCGCGGTCGATAAGGGTGAAATACAGTCGATAATTGAAGAAATGACACTGCAATAAAAGTTTAAAAATTCTTCAGGGATGTTACACAAAGAATAATAAACTAAACGGTAAGACCTCACCAATACCCCTCAAGGTTTTAACACATGATATATGTCATTTTACTCGTTTTGGCATACTGAATACGAGTATCGTACCCGATTTTGTGGAAGTTGCGTGCTTCTGAGATATTTATAAAAATGTTGATAATCCAGTGTCCGCAGCAACATGTCGACATGCATTACTGCGGATAAAAAGTTCTAGCCAAACCTGCTCTTATTTCTTATTTATGTACAGTAAAGGAAGCGAGCATAATGTCATCCTATAAATAAAAGACTCATTCCTATATCGATATTCGAAGTGAACAGTGATTCTTGGGCTTATAAAGCTTTCTTCTGTATCTTTTACATATATGTTCCCACATTTTTCTTATTTTATAATTATTGTAGATATTTTATTGACGCATATAGTATTAACATATTTTTGTTAATATACAGAGTGAGTACTTGTCTTCAGTTATCATATTTTTGTCCCCGCATATCATGTGAAATTAATTTCGATATATCTAATCTTTAAGAAAACTTCAGGTAATGCCAACTCTGAAGATTTTTTGATAGGATCAAATCCTAAAAACTCACATTTATAATAATTTCCAATGTTTTCGAATTGTCACTGATTTGATGGATAGAAACATATGTAATTATCATAAATATTTGTTCAGTTTTACTAGTATTATGGATACAGTACAAGATGACTGACAATGAGTAATATTTTGATTCGTTAACTAATTTTAGAATATGCCTTTAACGTTATCGACTATTATATTGACAAACTCATTCTGAATAATTTTATTTACATAGATTGCTTATATTCTTATTTTCTTAAAATTTTGCATGTAAAGCAGAATCAAATTGAACCAGAACTCAATGAATTATAAAAAGTTGCTATTGTTATTTAAAATTAATCCGATTTACCCTAAAATCCTAAACAACTTTTTCTTAACACTTTAATTCTAGAAACAGTTCGCAACAAGTCTGCATTCCAATAATTTAGTTCTAAATTGATGATCATCCAAGATTTTCTGGTTTTTAGTCTACACTTAAGATTCTAACCAGGATTGTTTAGTACTGTGTAGCTTTTTGACGTTTCATAATATTTTAGCATGACATCTACATGCTTTCAATTACTTTCAATAACATCTTCCGTGTCATAACAAATAAGCCAGTTTCTCAGAACTTACTTGACATTATTTGATTTTCTATTGTAACTTTTAGTGAAGTGAATCTGCGATTCTTATTATTGTATGAAAATTCATAACCGTACATAAAAGTTAGATGACCATCATTTTCTAAAAATATTATTTGTATACCTTGTAATCTCTCGGGCTATTGTTAGATCGGGAATCAAAATTGTGCAAAATGTTGTTAACCTTATTTCGTGAGTGTTTGCTGAAACTAATTGATTATTTGTGTCTATTTTTTCTGTGGCAGTAGAAATTTACTGGTAGTGGCAACATTATCTGTAACAGTATTTGTTATAACGAAATAAAAATCTGATAAGTTCAAAATGCGATTTAAACATAGTTTAATCAGATTTATATCCATGTGTCATTTTATCGCGTACCACTGATTATAAGAAAGAGCACTTTTCCTTAACTTTTTGAGGCACAGGATTTCAGATCAAAAATAGATCCATGTTGCACAGGAATTTTATCGGGTTTTAAATGAAACAAAATTGGTATATTTTTATTAATAAAGGTATAACATTATGTAAAAATATAACAAAATAGTAACAATTAATTAAATTTTTAAGAATATACAACATAAACAATAAAGAAAAATTGTTTTTTGTATTACTCCACAAGTTGCATGGTGGGACAAATGAAATCCCACTATACTTTCATCATTTGCAAACAAATTTAACCATTGATTTATATTATAAAAATCGTTACTCGCTTATGAAGAACTAATTTTTATAGAAATTAACTTACCTCTGCGATTTTTAACATGAAACTAAGAAAAAAATGTGAGTGCAATAAAACTTCCGTTTATAACAATTGCTCAGCCGGTAATTGCATGTTGAATGTTGCCAACACAATGAATACACTTGTAACTTTATTTGAAAACATTATGAACATGCAGCTACTGCAAGATTTCTGAATGGGACTAAAAATGTCCCACCATGCCGTGAAATACATAAAAAAGGCGGGTCACTTTTAATCCCACCGAGACCCAAAGAGTTAAGGAAGACCCAAATGCCCTCGCTTTCTTGTGAAGTTGACCGTTGTTCTCAAATCTTTTTTTTTTTGTATTGATGTCCTGGCAAACGTGTATTACCATCAGATTTTATTAAACACAATATTGAGGTATTATAATGAACTTAAAACAAATACTATTATATATTATTGAAAAGTATATGTAAAAGAAAATATTTTACTTCATTCTTTTTCTAATTTAAAGTGTTTTTCAACAGACTTTATACTAAATAACAAAAATTGTTATTTTATGTTCTATCATATAAAATCGGTGATTTTCGTATTGTACACTTACTGTTCACAATTATAGGACAGAAATGAAACAAACTATCTCAAATGACGCAGCTCGGAGCATGAACCAAGATCAAAATCTTACAAGGAAAGGCACGCAAGTGTCCCGCTCCGATTTTGATGAAACTTCGTAGATTTGTTAAGCAGGCAAAAATAAGGGACACGTATTTTTTTAATCGGCTGAGACGCGGGTTTAAGGGGTGAAGCGAGCCCTTAAAGTTTCGACCCCTTTTGGCTATCTCGAAAACCATACGAGATACATTAACCAGTTGACGGTGGAATTTAGTTTCAAAAGGTCACCACAGGGTGTGGAATTAAAAACAAGGAACGACGTATATACACGTCGAACGCAGGGCAAATGGTACTATTATACATTTTACGAAAATCCAGGAAGCATTACATTTTTATTCGTCAAAAAAACTAACAATTCATTTCTGAATACGTTATTCTTATTAAAAGCTTGAAAATTGTCAAGAAATAATACTATACATGAACAAGTCTTGTGTAAAAATGTATAAGACTTTACCTCACAGAGCAATGTGCCATTATTGGCCCTGCTAACTGCTGATGGGTCATTCCACGCCAAATCGATCACTTTTGGAAGTCACCATCTCCGATTTTGTTCTAATCGAAATATGTTGTAGTTCATGTGCAATTAGAGGGTTTTTAAGTCATCATTTTGCCAGTTTCGAATTTGTTAATGAATGACAAGCTTTCAAAGTTTGCAATTTTTGCCCATTTTGGCGAAAATAGGGTCCACTTAGGAATTTTTTTTCTCAGGAACTACTCAACCAATTGAGCTAAATTTTTTTTGTTTTATTCATGAAGGATTAGGCTATTTTAAAATATTTTTTCTAATTCCGTCAATTTCTTATAAAATGTCGGAAAACTTAAACAAATTCTCTTTTTGAATTTTTTTCAATGAGGGGCGTAAAGGGTTAAAATTTATAAAAAATATGGTTATATTCTTTGAAGCTTCCCCTTTAAAATGAGCTCTTCAGAACGATAGAGCCTCAAAAATTGACGCCTCTACAAGTTGGAACAGGACGCGGGGTACCCCCGTTTCAGGTAGGTGAGTCGTGTGCTCCGCTATTATGATCGGTTTTTATATACCACCGGTCTCAAAACAATACGACAAGACTTCGTATACGACTAAATGACTCTGTTCATATATATATATATATATATATATACACGATATTGCTTGCCACAATTCCTCAGATTTTTATCATAAAGGTTACACGCGCGCGCCCGCTGACGCCCCACACTATACTAAACCGGATGAAGTCGGACGACATTACACTATCAGTCAACATTATTTATAAGCATAAATGAGAAACAATTACATTTGCGTTGCAATTAACATTTATCGTTAAAGTACACAGGTATTCTATATGCTAATTTTCTTATATAACGAATAGTTTGAATAAGTTAGGGAACATAATCACGGCAATGGTGTTATTGCTCGAAGAAATGATTCACACGGTTTTCGATGCACCATGCACATGAAATAATTACTGCGTCACTACATATGTGGCATAGTGGTTCATTATGTGATGCATAGCAAAATATGGAGTATTTGAACCTCGATTACAGCAGACCTATTCAAGGCGATGAATATTTTTGTTATGGCATCGACATCTGGAAAACTTACAAAAGAAAATTTTAAAACCTGGTTAACAGAAGTTTATTCTCCAAAAACAACAAAACAGCTCTATTATTAGATTCTTGGAGCGCGCATTGTTGCCGTAGGATTGACGAAGCTATTCCGATAAATAAAGAAATAACGTTATTTATGATTCCAACTGGAACTACAAAATATTTACAACCATTATACGTGTACGGATTTCGCGTATGGAAAAATTTTGTTCGTCGCTTTTCGGACATAGTTGGTATATTGCAATGTGACATTAATCTCCACACACGAGATAGCGTTTTAAAACTACAATGACTTGTTCATAATCAGTTTTCTTCACCGCGATTTGAAAATTTCATTAGGTGTTCACGATGTAAAAGTGGATACATATCGTCAAGACCACCTCATTTTCCAAATACAGTAGAATTTTGCTATGCATCACATAATGAACCACTATGCCATATACATATGCGGTGACGTAGCAATTATTACATACAGGGTGTTACCTGTAACGCTACTCACGATTTTTCTCCCACTTGCAGCCACCTTACGAAAAAAAGTTTAGAATAAAATTTGCAGGGTATGAAGTGCACAATAGATATTAGTAAAGCAAATTTTGAAAACAGTTTGTTCTCTTGGCAAAGTCAAGGTCACCTTGGGTTTCTTAAATAGGAACATACATTTTTTTTTTATTCATAGCTTTAGAGGACGTCGAGACGAATTCGAAACATATATTACATTATATTTTTATTAACATATTACTCGATTTACAGAAGTGAAAAAGTGAAGTAAAAGACTGGAATATTATGTGATGGAAGGCGACATATGTTACATTTTGAACATGTAATTAAATAAAGTGTATTTTTCTTATATTCTAGTCGCGTGTTTACATTCAGTGATCTCTTTGGAACCAAATAATGGTTACCCTACCAAAGTCAAAAGCTAAGTACTTTACATTTTTCCACTTCTGTAAATCGAGTAATATGTTAATAAAAATATAATGTAATATATGTTTCGAATTCGTCTCGATATCCTCTAAAGCTATTAATAAAAAAAAATGTATGTTCCTATTTAAGAAACCCAAGGTGACCTTGACTTTGCCAAGAGAACAAACTGTTTTCAAAATTTGCTTTACTAATATCTATTGTGCACTTCATACCCTGCAAATTTTATTCTAAACTTTTTTTCGTAAGGTGGCTGCAAGTGGGAGAAAAATCGTGAGTAGCGTTACAGGTAACACCCTATACAATACTTAATGTCGGAAACCGTTGTGTTTGAAACATTTTTTCGAAGAATACCATTATTGCCACGATTGTGTTCCCTAACTTATTCAAGCTATTCGTTACCTTTAAAACTGACATACGAGGTGTGACACAAAAGTAACGAGACAAGTCCAATAAATCATTGTACCTGCAGAATCAGTTCTCCGTGACATTATCACCTTCAAAGTAGTCCCCTTCAGAATTCACACACTTTTGCATTTGGTGCTGCCATTGCTGGTAACAATTTTGGAACGAGGTTTTTGGAAGTCCCTTTAGGAGATTCTCCGTTTCTGCCTGAACCTCTTTAACTGAGGTGAAATGGGTTCCCATTAAGCAAAATTTAACTTTAGGAAATAGAAAAAAGTCGCATAGAGCCAAATCAGGTGAATAAGGTGGATGCCCCATCACAGTAATATTTTTACTGGTCAGAAACTACTTGGCAGACAGTGCCGTATGAGCGGATGCATTGTCCTAGTGCAACGACCATCCATCGCTTCATAACTGTGGTCTTTCTTTTCAAATTTTTTCACTAAATCTTTTTAGGACTTTAATGTAATAGTGTTGGTTAACAGTCTGACCACTGGGAAACCACTCAATCATTACAATTCCATTAATGTGGAATTTTGATTTTGACATGCGTGCCTTTTTAGGTTTTGGGGATCCTGGAGACTTTCACTTCATTGACTGGCGCTTACATTCTGGGTCATAGGTAAAAATCCAAATCTCATCACATGTTACAAAAGATTTCAACAAATTTTACAAAAAACTTGATGTTTATATGCTGTTCGATTTTTACGTTAGACATTTTTCCGGCAGAATGCAGTTGCACATGTTCACTAAATAACGCAATACCTCCAAATGGTATGACCGATTCAATCGAAATTGGCAACATGGATAGAGGAGGTATATGGGATGATGCCACAAAAAACAATTGCTGCCAATTCCATTGTTTTTTCAAGCTACAGACCTAGTCTCGTTACTTTTGTGTCACACCTCGTATACATAGAATACCTAATGTATTTTAACAATAAATGTTATGTAATACAAATTTAATAAAATTAACAGTTATGTATAACGCAAATATAATTGTTTTTTATTTATGCTTAAAAATGACGTTGACTGACAATATAAT
The DNA here is from genome assembly GCF_050947335.1 of Megachile rotundata. Lineage (NCBI taxonomy): Eukaryota > Metazoa > Arthropoda > Insecta > Hymenoptera > Megachilidae > Megachile > Megachile rotundata. The sequence goes on along the minus strand of NC_134991.1, from coordinate 3,242,429 downwards.
ATCGTCCGTCTTGATCCGATTTAGTATCGTGCTGCGCGTCGCGGGCGCGCATGCGTAACGTTCATAATAAAAATCTGAGGAATTGCAGGAGGCAATATCGTATGTATATATGTATATATACATACACCAGTGGATTTGTAATAAAATTTTCTATACTTTTTGTCATTATACAAATTTGAATAAATTGCAAAGTAAGGTTATGAAAAATTTTTTTATTATAAACAAATTATATTTTGCACAATTCGCTAACATCCTGTTATTATACGCAAGAAACTATACAACTTTCCTATTAGAAGTTTTGATGTATCTCGTATGGTTTTCGAGATAGCCGAAAGGGGTCGAAACTTTAAGGGCTCGTTTCACCCCTTAAACCCGCGTCTCAGCCGATAAAAAAATACGTGTCCCTTATTTTTGCCTACTTAACAAACCTACGAAGTTTCATCAAAATCGGAGGGGGACACTTGCGTGCCTTTCCTTGCTAGAGAAATCTAACTTCTAAGATTGACCTGAAACGTGTACCAAGTATTACCAAGTATTATCTACATTTTTATCGCTTTTTCAATTTTCGTTTATTCAGTTTTATTCATTGCAATTTTTTTTATCAACTTTACGGCCTACCAAATTTGTCATTCTGGGTAACGGTTCGGCTTGCATCCCTTAATATCGGGCACTGGATAGATCATTGTTTTATAATTTGTTATGTTTACTTTTGAAAATATAGTGAACTATTATTATGGTAAATTTATTTGCCATAATACATCATAAACGAAACTTCCTGCTTTGTATTCGGTTATAAACGAAATTTTATTCTTACGGGAGGTAGTTCATTTCTCTCTAAATTATTCTATCTTAACAATCTGATCGCATTATCCAATTTTGTAATTGATCACGCAAATCTGTTAAGGATATTCGATTTTAATATTTCCTTTGAATAACGTTGTTTCAAAGCTACAACTATGATATCCACAGTAGTACGGTGAAAACCATATGGGATCGTCGTTCGGAACCCAAGGGATATCTAAGAGTCACACTGATCTTGCTCTTTGTCGCAGGACCCATTGGAGTGCATCCTCCACCTCCATAGCATCCTCCTACCGTTTCCTCTACCGTGGCACGATCTTCTCGGCAACCTCTTTGGTACCTACCTTGCTTCCGTAGGAGTCGCGAGCTACATATCGTGGCTTTCGAAACCTCTCGAGAGAGTACGCTGACTTCAATATTCCGTATCGAGTTACGCTTGTTTCGTGTACCAAACAGTCCACAGGTGGAGTGGGTGTGAATCAATAAATAAGCAATATTACGAGAGATCTGTTAAATTATTAAAATTATATTCGTTTATAAAGTAAAAGCACTAAATCTTGGATATGAAAAGATACAACGCTGATACATTTTAAATATTGCGAATAAAATTGATTGTTAAGCAGAAATTTTATTGCATTCATTAAAATTAATATCATTTTGTGTTAGACGAGAAACCCTTCTAATAACTAATTTAACTAGCTTACAAGGAAACATATCGAACCGGGACACACTGATTTTAATGAAACTTATGCGAAAATAGTTCTCAAGAAAATATTTGGCACATATTATTTTTATCGGCCATCGTTCACATTGAAGAGGTGAAAATAGCCCTCAAAGTTAAGGGCTGAAATCATACTTTCAGGAATATTTCCGGAATTAAAGCAGATAATTGGAAGTTTTTGTTATTAATTTGTTGGTCCTTAAATAAGGAATTGTTGTGCGTAAAAAAATATTAATGAACTTTATTTGTTTAAATAATATTTTGAAAATTTGTCATTTTTGTTTAAATTTTTGGACTAAATACTGATCTATTTGTTTGCAACTTTGTGTAGGTAAACTCTGGATTAAAATAGGGGAATCCTGCTTTTGGAATTTGTTGCTTATAGTAATGTTTATTAGGTATATAATTTAAAATCACCTCCTGTGAAGAGGGGTAATCAGCATTTTTATTAAAAATATCATTATTTTTACAATCTTTTACAATATTCTTGACACTTTATACCTCTTTATATGCCGTTAATTGAATTCTCAAAAATTATTGTAAGCATCGCAAGTATGAGCGTGACGAGGTTCTAATCACCGCTGCAAGGAATACAGGCTTTTATGGCCAATATTGCTTTTATACTTTTACAGCCGTAAAGTTTTCAGCCCAAATAAAATATTTAGAACTTTTGGAAATATTAAGATTTTTAAGAAACTAAAGAAAATAGAATTAAATTAAATTATTTTTTAACAATTTACTATTTTAGCAATATTTTAATTTTATAATAATTAATAATATATCCCTCGAATATCAAATTTTACTTGTTTTCCTTTAATATATAAACAGTAATTATTTAAAAATTGCAGTGGGTTTAATGAACCTAATATGAAGATCATGTAACTAGAGAAATTGTATGTATATGACAACTGAGAGTTAATTTAGCACTGCACTACTTTTAAAACAATACATTTTTAGAAAGAAATATGAAACAAAAATGTTTCATTTAACGGAAATTATAGAATTCAGAAGAGCCAATAAAAAAGATTGGGTTTTGAATCTGGAAGCAATCTGGAGCACAAATATGACCAATTTGAACGTCCCTATTGTATTTATTGTCTATGGAATTCCTAGTATTCCTGAAAAATTGCGAAAATATTGTCTTGCCCAGGTAATCTTTTACCCTATCGAGGCTTCAGTGTTCTAAATTTATGCACTGTTTAAAAATTGAAAGCTCGTTACATGATCCGTTGATTGATTGATTTTATAAGGGCCTCAACTGCTATGATCATTGGCCCTATATGATCCGTGGGTGATAAATGTTTTAGTCCTAATGATTAGTAAGTGAGATTTCAGAATAAATTTTATGGAAAGTCCTAATTTCATTTTAAATAGACGTAGAAATTACTTACTTAACCTTAATGCGTAGATATTACTTATTAGGGTTACTATGATTATGTAAAATAATATCGGTCAGCGAAGTAGAACACAGAACAAAGAATAACTTATGCGATGGATTGACTTTATTTATAGGATATGCCTGCTACTATGCGTGACAAAAGATACGAAATATTCTTTTCACAACATCGTTGATAACGCTCACTTTCCATTTATGATATTAACGAGGAGCGTACTGATAATTAGAATAATGAATGAACCTTGTAGCATTTATTATCTAAACGAACATCTGGTTCACCTTGCAATTTTATATTTATCTAAATAGGTTTTCCAAAATAGAAGTGTAAACGTATAATTCATATCCATATTGACGTCAAAAATTCCTTACATTTTCGTTAAAATATTTTTAAATTGTTCTAGATTACTATTCTTTCAATATTTTTGCGCTTTTTGTTTTTCATTTTCCGCATGAAGAATTTTGCACGAAGTAATATGTTTTAAGACTTCAAATATATTTGCATATTTGTTCTATAACTGAAGTACTTGAGTATCCATTTGAAGCAAAATATAATTTAGTAATTAATGTGCTATGTACTACGACGTATAGTTTGAATGTAAAATGAAAGACAATTAGTGTTTAAAAGTTATTAATCAAATATCTTAGGAGTTATTGATTTTCATAATAATGTAGCTTCATATATTATTATATTTGACTCGGTCTATGTAAACAAAAACATCTCATTCATTTTAAAAAACAAGAATGACATTTATACCCATTTTGTAGATCCACCTGAAAAGGATTATTAGAGTTCGACATGGACATGTGTAATATTAAAATGTTTTTATTTAACATTTAGAAAGATATTAAGCCCGTAAACTTTTATACAACGTATCCCTTTTTGTTTGTTTGCATCATAATGCTTAAAGTATACGAAGTGAAAACATTAAATGTACACAATGAGGATGAAATAAGTTCTTTATTATACTCGTTGCTTTTATTGATACGTAGCTGATAAAATGAGTAATTCTCATTTCGAGACCATGGTTCCAAATGGATCAATAATACCGAAAATACACTACAAACATGGAATCCCTTCCATAAAAAAGTAATAAATCAATAAATATATAAATATGTTATTATTACATATATCTTAAAGACCAAAAATTTTAACTAATTTTGTAGAAATGCCTTCGTATTAACTGTCGATGTTTAGTGTGTTTGTGTGTTTGTAAGAAGGATTGAAATTCATCTAGGCATTAAGTGTCGATAGTAAAGAAAAAACGATTATGATGATTGCCAACGTGTAACGATGTTCGAATCAAGGAAACTCCCTGAACGCCACAAATTAGTATCCGTTTGATTTACCCATGGGAGGATAAGGTAAGTCGGCGATCAGCCGTTCGTCTCAGGTACACGCAAAAACGTCTTCCGGGCCCGCCACTGGAAATGCGATCGTCATCTAATTGGAACTCGATACCCAGTAACGAGGGTTACAAACTTTTCCGTTTTCTGTCTGCCTCAGCTTTCCCTCCTGCCCTCTCTTTGGCTCTCCTCCGCGATCACATCCCTTTTTCATTCCTCGTGGGCGCGACCCCTCGAGTCAAGGTTCTGTAAGAAGGGATGAAAAATTGTTATCTTATTTATGGGCACAAGATTAGACCACGTAGACGTTTTGCGCCACTAACAGGCGTCGGAATGATGAATGTTTCTAGAGTTGAACGTGTCCGAAGCGAGCATGTTGGAACGAATCGTTAAGTCCATTTACCAGCTCCTTCTTAATTAACTGATTAAGCGAGTGCATCGAAATACAAGGATAAACTAGTGACGTTACATAGTAAAGACCAAGGGCAGATTAGAATTGCCAGGGGGTTCGAACGGGACACCGTTTACGGGATAATTGTCACGTACGTTGTACGACCGCTCTGTTCTCGGTGTAACCATCTTGTGTTAACAAGATGTTGGTTTATTATATAATAGTAATACGGACCATTCTACCGTTTGGAAGTTCTCAAACGTAAATTGAATATTATATTCATAATAGATTAATCTTGTAATTGATGGTAATTTTAAAACTACCACTTTATTTCACAATTTCTGTTAACATATTCTATATAAATTGTAATGTAACTGGAAAAAGCTCTAATTAAGGCATATTTTAAATTATGTTTCAAATCACAAAAATTTTATTTAAAAATATCGAATAAAATTATTCATCAAAATTTAAACATAAGCGGAAGATAATCTATTTAAACTATAATTTTGAATCAGTTTTAAAATCACATAAATTTGAATTAATAATGCGTGTTAAAACATTCTGTAGATATTTAAATATAAGTAGGAGCTATGGTGTAATTAAGATAAGTACAGTTATTTAATTTCAATTGAAATGTGAATATAAAAGGGACTAGGAAATTACTTTTTGTTTATAAAAAGATTATTTATATGAAGATCAATGTTACTGTAAATGAAGGTCAATCTAAATATAGATGGAAATGTCATTACAATTATTCGTAATTGTTATAAGAAACAAGTTTTTATATGTATTTTGAGCAAAAACAATATTTTAATAAGGAAGAAATTCTTTTCCTTAGAACATTAGTTGTAGCACTTCAAGTTATATTTCTAATACCTGAGAGCCAAACTATAATAACTCAACTCCATTTCTGTTCCTTTCTAAAAATGATACGACGAATAAGAGCACTTAATACATTTTTTATATGAAAATTGATTAAATAGGACAAAGGATAAAAATAGACTTAGGTTATTCTAATTTTCAGTAATACATTTAATTCTGCAATTTGATTAATATTATGCGGAGTAAATCACGGATTGTGACCAATGGAAATTACTCTGTTAGCATTCCGATCGAAAATGTTTTTATCAGCTTTTGCATAGTTTTAACACGTTCACGCCGGCGTGACCCACCGGTGGGTCACGTTTGACTGTTCCGTGGGGCGGCGTGCATCACAGGTAGGTTTTCAAAAAATAAGTTTATTTTATTTTTTGACAACATTATAAACAAAAATTGAGTATTATAAGCATTAACATTCAATATTTTAAATTGATAACAATTATTTATTTATAAGCATGCATCTTTTTAAAACATTCTAAACATAATGCGGGCTGGCCCTTACAACTTTTACAATATGTTCTTACTTTTTTCCTTTTTTTCACGGCGTATAATCTACCTTGTATTTTCGATAATTGTTTGTAACATTCTTTACATCGTTTTCTTGTTTTTCTGGCAGCCCCTTTGAATGATTGTAGAAAATGTGTGTGTTTTCTTGACCGTTTTTTCTTTTCTATTTCACATTCTTTGATTTCTCTGTGAAAAATTCAAAAAAGAAAAGTGCTAACCGCCTGTGTAGAAGAAAAGATTATTTTATCTACCTTTACACTTGATGCAAGAAATGTGCGTTCTGATAAAATAATTTTTAGAAAAAAAATACACCGACTTCGAAATGCACTAAAAAGTATAAAATAATGTCTATTTCCTAATGAAGTAATTTCTATTTCATTCAATCATACAATTACGTAACAGATATGAATGAAACCTATTTACTCGTTAGGTAGTATATTAAGTACATTTCAACCTTTTCGGAGGCGGCACAAAATTAAATAACATATTCAAAATAATCTTTTAATTTTGCGCCGCCTCCGAAAAGGTTGAAATGTATTTAGTATACTACCTAACGAGTAAATAGGTTTCATTCATATCTGTTACGTAATTGTATGATTGAATGAAATAGAAATTACTTCATTAAGAAATAGAAATTATTTTATACTTTTTAGTGCATTTCGAAGTCGGTGTATTTTTTTTCTAAAAATTATTTTATTTCACGCTTTTTATCGGCCGGCAAGACGTGTTTGTAGAAACAGTAGAAAATCGGCGACTGCATGTTGACTCATACACCACCAGAGACACGGAGGCATACGTAGAATTCAATATATTAGTAACAATAGTTTTTCGCTAATAACTCGAAAACTAAAGCTTCCCCTTAATTGTGGATAAGGAAAAAGTTGTTCAGAATCGTGTCCCTGATAACATATTAAAAGGACATGAAAATCGTCCAAAGTTGATTTCAAAACTTTTCAACAATTTTTCGCTAATATCTCAAAAACAAAAGCTTTCCGCGAAATTTGTATATGAACAAAATTGTTCAGAATCATGTCCGTTATAAGATATTAAAGGCGCACTAAAATCGAGAAATGTTTATTTCAAAAGTTGCCGGTTTTTTTGCAATAACAATACTTTGCAATTAAAAAATGAAAAATTTTTTGATAATGGTACCAATGGGGAGTCAGAACCTACCAGATGCAAAAGGTTTCGTTCCGATCGGTCCATCCAGCTAGGCGTTGTCACGTGGAACGAACACGATATTTTTTTTAACGACGCGAAACTAAGTCCGTAGACGCGAGATTCGGTTAGAGGTATTAAGTATTAAACTTTTACTGTTGAAATGAACCTTTATTCATAGCCCACAAGCCCTTATATATAGATGGGAGTTTCGTAGAGGGGACTCATCGGTTTCGGGGGTTTGCTTATGACTGACTATTGACTTGAAAGTAGTGGCCGCTGAGTAATGGTTGTTGACGTGATGATACTTTTGGTGATTCAGGGTGTAACAAAGTTCGGGGTGACTTCATGTTGAGTGAGTGCGTCACAACGTAATCGGAGAACATAAGTGCATAGATAAAAAAATATACTGATCGAATCCTCCTTTTTCGAAATCGGTTAAAAATTTACAAATATTCTACGAAATATGTTTGTCCAAAGGAAATTCACCAAAATTTACGGTAAACTTTTACTCTCAATTTTAAAAAAAGGTTACTCTATTTATTAAAAGTATAAATATTTTTGAAATCTACGTTTCTTTCTGGACAATATGGTATATATGTATAACATCATGATTTAAATACTACAGAAATTTGACTTTTGTCCATTGCATGAAACACTGTGCGGCGTGAACGTGTTAAGGGAGCTTTTACGTGACTTATGACGATTTCTTTATACCTTAATATCATTTAAATACAGTTATATTACGATGAAAAAAAAATTATAGAAGAATTACAAACTAAAAATTTGTTGTTGAATTTGCCGGTCAACACTACTAAATTGTATATGTATCAAAATATATATCATAATATTTAAAAATTATTTACAATAATCGACTGCGCGTTAACACTGAATGTACTATAAATGTAACTTCAAAATCACTTAGTGAGAACAACAAATACAATTTATTAATGATTTTGATTGTAACCTCAAACATTAAACATATTTGCAGTTAATAACAGAAAGTAACAAACACTTATAATTAAATTCATACAATAAACTTACGAAATAACTCTTATGAAATAGCCTTACATAGTCAATGATAGAGGATATATTTTATAGCCTAGTCCATTTTAAAAACATTTCTCCACAAAATATTATAATTGTTATAAAACAATTTATAACAGCATTAGTATTAACTTCATGGGTATCGCCATATTGTGACAGGGATAAATCTCATTCGTATTCGTTTTAAAATATTTGTTGAAGTACATTGACAATTCTTATACCTCTTTTAATTTTGAAATTTCTAACTTCTCAAATTCTTCAATGTCCGATTCTATATACTCTCAGAATTCTAAATCCATAAATTTCTAAATTTCCAAGTTTGTAAGACACCAAATTTTCAAATTCCTAAATTCCCAAACGCCAAAAAATTAAAAAATCTGAAAATATAGTTGCCTAGCAACTCGTATCATAGGTCCTGAAGTTACGTTCAAATTTTCCCGCCCAAAGCGGAATAATAAAATGGCGCCTTTACGCTCTAATACTAAACCACAGCAGCAACGAATGATCAAATAAAAGTTTACCATAAAAAGTCATTGTAATGTCTTTTGTTGTTAGTTGCTGTATTCCTTATCATTGGTCGTTTTAAATCGAACATCGAATAAAGAACGACTTTTTCGCTAAACATAGAATTAAAGCCGTAGAAAATCTAACATCCGTTACAGTTATTGTTCAATTAAGGTTTGGTGCCTGCGAATACTTCACGTATCGGTACATGTACTGTTGTCTTTGTTAGTAGTTTAGATTCAATAGCTCTTCCAGCATTCGTTTTTATAAATGCAATTATTTACTTTGATTCATTCTATGAGTTTATTTCATCTCACATAATCTCTTTAACATGCCTAAAGACAATTTAACAATTTTATTGGCTAAATTTTCGAGTTGTATCTATTCTTTTTTCACTGATTTCTAAAAATGTCAAGTATGTAGCATCAAACATGTTATTACTAAATATATAATTCAAATGCACAGACCACTTAACAATAGTCTACTCAATTATACATATAGTGCGCTGAATTAAATTGTTACTACATAATAAATTACATTTATACTACTTCTACTTCTGAATGTTAAACAGGCTTTTAATATTAAATAAAATTTTGCAAACTTAATATTAAGTCAAACTTTAAGTGTTTAATATTAAGGAAAACATGTAACATTTAATATTAAGAAAAATATGTAATACTTAAAATTAAAAGAGATTTTTAAGATATAATGTTTAGAAATGATTTAAATATTTAAAATTTTTTAAATTTGAATATGTAATATTAAGGTGTATTCCGAATTAAAAGAAGATTAGCGTTATTAAAATTGGAAAAACTTTTGAGTATTCAACATTAAGACCAAGCTTTAAATGTGCGAATACCAAAACAAGCAGAAAAATACACGGGAGCAAAAGTAGAACATAATTCCAATGTAACCCAATTCCTATTAAACATAGCGCACCATTGAGATATCCGTTCCAAGAGGTGTGAACAGAGCAGAGTTTCACGGTAGCGTACAAAATGAGAAACAAAAAATTTCAGTATAATGCGTTCGTACATGACAAACATGTCGACTGTATGTAGACGAAATGAGTATATACCGTGTTTCTCGAGCAACGACGTCGGATACGGGAAATTACTCGTGCGCCATTACGAGCTGCGGTTCGTTTGCAGAACGCCTCAACGATGCAGACAGTGCATTCGACTGCAACCGGCCACGTGTCCCCAGGAGAGATGCAACACCAGCTTACCTACGCGCCAGTTTGGAAATCTCAGCGCGGAGATGCGATATATTCTGGTGGGGTTACGTTGCAGATATCACGAGAAGAGAAGCAGAGTGAGACAAAGTGAGAGAGAATATCAAGCTGGAGAAAGGGGGACGAGAATCGAAGGTGGAGAACCGAAAGGACGGAAGAGGGAGGGTAAGGTTCACTTCAACCTCTCAGCATCCCACGAGGCCTCCGGTGTAATTAAGCGAGTGCACCCTCACATGTCTACGTACGTTCGCGTCGTGTCTATCCATCTAACCGTGGCCAGGGTTGTTCTCTTCGTCGAGTCCTGGCCTTATACCGAAGGGGTCGGGAGATAAGGCTGCAAAAACTTTTGAAACCTCGGTACAAACTCGTTCGTACATCTTGTCGACTCATACCAGAATCTCGAAAAATGTGCGTGTTACGAGAAACGACTAGGTCCGGGGGGATATGATGCTTGCTTCCATCAACGGTACGATAGCTTTTCATTTTCTCTTTTTTCCCAAGCAAACCCTTTGTTTTTACGCTGATTATGATTCATAGGAACGTCATATACAAGATTCGGTGTTCGGAAAAGATTAAACATATTTGAAGTTCGCAGCCATTTTAAGAACTACAGTGACGTTTGATCGTGCACGGGGACTATATATCATGACAAATGACCTAAATTCCTGTTCTGATTACAAAAATATGAGTTGGTATAACAATAATTCATACTGTAATGATAAGGAAAATTTGATGACAAAAATAATATACAATACAATGAGATTTGAACTTTATCCTGCGAGCTTTTATCACAATCTGTTTAGCATTCTTCTTTTCATTCGTTTCCCTGTTATTCATACCTTTAAAATCATTACTACTGCTTATAACACATTTCTACTTTGACATAGTATTTACTCTTCTAATCAGTTTCTTGTACTTACTCTTACAGTACTATTTAAGGTTTCTAAATAAAGAGTGGTTAAGCGAAGAAGAAAATATTTATGCTCCACTATCTTAGTTATTAACTTATGAGTATGCGTCCTTAGATCTTTGCTAATACTAGTTTCTCGACATATATTATATCAATATCAGTAATGTCGAAAATCCCGAGTTAAGTTTTAAAGCAATAATTTTTTGTATTGAGACTCAAACTGAGGACAAATGAGTGAGGGAAATTGATTATTATTCTGTTTTGAGAAAATTTGGGATTTGCAAAGTAGAATATAGGGATACAGGTAGAATGACAAAATGGAATAGTAAAGAGGTACAGTCTGATTTTAGTGTGATAAAATGATTAGTTAAAATGTATTATTTATATTGGGTCACAACAAGTAAAAACAAAAAACCGGCCATTACATTCCAACATACAATATAATATACAAACTTGACAATCTTAAGTTACAAGAAAAATGCAATAAAGAAAATGGCAAAGTGCACAGCACTAGCGATACATTGGAAAAGATTGGTTATATGACACACACTAATTTCTATGAAAGAATAGCTGAACGATTCAGCCTATCTTAAGAAGCACAGCCGGCAGTTATACAAATTAAAAATATGAGACACAGTCTAATCGTTCTTAAAATGAAAAATTAAATGTATTTCATATTTTATATGAAGTATAATTTAGTTAATGTTCGTCTTAAAAGATGACTAATAATTGTTCTAGTAACTACGGATAATAATATTTGTAAGATACTATGAGATGTTGTGATTAATAAAATATAAAAGAAGGTCAAGGAAACTGAGACTTTGCATCAACATAAAACTTATTAGTATCATTCTTGCTGTTTGTTTTCGTTCAGAAATGGAGGAAATCGAAGCAAATCCGAAGGTGGAGGAGGAATATCGCGGAAGACCGCATGCACGTTAGTGTGCACGTTATATGGTAATGGAGGGCCAATCATGCGGTAACTAGTCACCCTGGGGAGACGGTCAGGGCTGCCAACCGGTGGTCAGTTCCCGTCAATGTGTCACTTACGTAGCTAGAATACCGACAGAATGTTACTGCCGGAACGCGTTTCCCCTCGATTGCAAGTCCCGTCAGTTCCATGTCTAGAACGTTCTGTCTACGTACATCAAAATTCTTCATTTTCTTGAGCTCTAGCAACGGATTACATTGAAATTACCGTTTTCATCTATACGATTCACCAATTTTTAATGATAATGATTTTGACCGACAGTAGCTTTAACCTATTGTATACGAGCAGTAGGTACACTTGTCCCTGAATTTTCGCGGCGTATCAGTTCCATGTGGATTCGATTTATGTGAATGAAAATCGCGTAAGTAAAGTCTATTGGCGCAAAAAAGATATTCAAAATTAAAGATAGTATACGTAAGGTCTGGAAATACATATTTATTTTAGGTCAATAAAAAGATAGTGATGTAAAAAGAGTACTTTTTTTATACAAATACACATTTCATGTCTAATAGCACGCAATGTACTAATACCTATATCTCATAGAACACTGACATGTTTTAACAGTGCCTAATAAGTTATTGCGTATATTTGTTACAAAGTTTTAATAAAATAAATATTCTGGACCCGTTAATTACGATCGTGTATAAACAGTACCACGTAAGAAAGAGACTCACATAATAAACGTACTGTGTAAATTCAGGGATAAGTGTACGAATATGTACTCTCCGAATTATAGGCACAATTAATGGTGCAATTAATTACATACAATGTGTCGATTTTAAACAAAGTTGCTGAAATAAACGAAACCTAGGCGAAACTGCGAAAATTCTGCGAGCGAAATATTTTTTTAGCTTAGTTTTAATAGCAGTTAAAGTTACTGTACGAAAATATAATATTATAAGTCTGAACTATGAAATGTGTGGCAAATATTATACAGGGTGTTACCTGTAACGCTACTCACGATTTTGCTCCCACTTGCAGCCACCTTAGGAAAAAAAGTTTAAAACAATATTTGCAGAGAATGAAGTGCACAATAAATATCAGTAAAGCAAATTTTGAAAACAGTTTGTCCTCTTGGGTTTGTTGAGAACAGTTTGTTCTCAAAGTCAAGGTCACCTTGGGTTTTTTAAATAGGAACATACATTTCTTTTTATTCATAGCTTTAGAGGATATCGAGACGAATTCAAAACACATATTACATGATATTTTTATTAACATATTACTCGATTTACAGAAGTGGAAATGTGAAGTAAAAGACAGGAATATTACGTGATGGAAGGCGGCATACATTTTGAACATGTAATTAAATAAAGTGTATTTTTCTTACATTCTAGTCGCGTGTTTACATTCAGTAATCTCTTTGGAATCAAATAATGGTTACACTACCAAAGTCAAAAGCTAAGTACTTCACATTTCCTCTTCTGTAAATCGAGGAATATGTTAATAAAAATATCATGTAATATGTGTTTTGAATTCGTCTCGGTATCCTCTAAAGCTGTGAATAAAAAGAAATGTATGTTCCTATTTAAAAAACCCAAGGTGACCTTGACTTTGCCAAGAGAACAAACTGTTTTCAAAATTTGCTTTACTAATATTTATTGTGCACTTCATTCCCTGTAAATATTGTTTTAAACTTTTTTTCCTAAGGTGGCTGCAAGTGAGAGAAAAATCGTGAGTAGCGTTACAGGTAACACCCTGTATGTAACGTTATACTCATATGATCCGGATAAAGTACTATTATGTAAATTGTACTAATATAAGAGGATGTAATAACCTGTACTATACAATTATATTATATTTGCTATAATTTATTTAATAATTAAAATATTATATACATAATAAATCATATAGCTCCAGAAGATTCATATTAGTTTGTTTAAAAGTCAGAATATAATGTAGCATTCTGAGCTATGATATAAATATTACTATATAATTCATTATTATAAACGACTACATAAAATATGTAGTTATTATTGTATGTCCAAGCAATATAAATTCAACTATTTGAATAGAATTGACTAACGTTATTAAAATAGAAATCAATAAATTAATTGAATATAACCAAATATAACATTAAAGTCATTAAGCGTTCGTTTGTTCATAATTTACATCATGGATTTTAACAAGGTAAATATAATTCACGCTATTTTAGCAATTTTTATAATTCTGAAATAATCTGTATTACTTCAAATTGTTAGTTTTCCTTTCGTTTATAGTTAAATTTAAATAAGAAGAAATGAAACTGGAAAGGTATATGCAATTTTATTTTGCACATGTGGAAGATGTATAAATTTATTCATAAATACAATATATAGCGATTCCAAATTTATCAATTTTATACAAAGAACCCCGTACAGATCCCATGCAAAATGATTAAATTAGCTGAACGTTTGATATGTAGTTCATATTGTCTTGATGAAAAGTTCCAATGGAGCCAAGCTCGTAAACTGAACAGTTTTCAAGATACGGAAGATCAAATGTCAATAACAGTGCTTTATTCTAGACTAACACGTTAGAGCATATCTGAGTACAAGAACTACTGTTACACACTGTACGTTTAACACGTTCCGTGTCACGTGTACCACCGGTGGTACACGGTAAACTTGATCGTCAGGCCACGTGTACCACCGGTGGTACACGCAGTCATATTTATTCAATGCGCTGAAAACATATATTTGATTACAAATATAATTCTGTAAACTATATTTCTACCTCAAAAATGAAGCATTATACAAGATGCAGTATAGAACAAAACACATAAGTTTATTTAATTGTTATATATACAATAATTAATAATTACATTTAATGGTGCATTTCGTTGAAGCAAGAGAGGCATAAAGACGGCTTTTTCGGGCAATCGCTGCAAAACGTTATTACTCTTATAGTTTTTTGTCTTGCTACTTCAGTACCGAATTTTTTTACATTTTTTTTATAGCAAGAAATGAAAATAAAATAATAAAAGAAAAATAATAATAATAATGAAGTAAATAATAGAAACTTGTTTTCCAACAGAAACAAATGAAAAACAAAAAATGTTATCTGCGTATATTTACCTACTCCTTCTTTTATTAAATAATTTATTTTATTTCTCTCGTTTTTTATTCAACAAATTCGAGTGCAGCAGGTTTTTTACTAACCGAAAAGTTTCGAATTGACTGACTTTTGCACTCGAACTGATCGCAGCGCCACGTGTACCACCGGTGGTACACGATGTGATAACTGCTCTAAACAAGAGAACTACTTATGTATTGATGATATAATGAAATATTGTGTGATAATATATCGATCTTTAGTCAAAATATCAAATGGCCTGAACGACAAGTCAGGCAAAAATGGCTTGGCATGGAACGTGTTAACCTGTTAAGTGTGTTTGCCGACTGTATCCGTCATGGAGATGTGGCAGAATTGTGTGTCATGAAGACTATATCCGTCATGCGTAAAATTTTGTTACAATTTGATATGTAAATTGTAATTTTGGCGAAAACTAAATTGTATTCGTAAATGGTAATATGTCTAGAATGTTTAGAGGTCAATATGAAATGAAATAAACAAATGCGCGCTTTGCAAAAAGATCGCCACAGTTAACTGGTTAATAGACCTGTTAAAACTTGAGAGTACTGTGGGCCCAAGCATATCGGCATTAGCGTCACTCAATGTGTACCATGAGAAGGTTGCTTGATTGGATTTTGCAGACCACGTAGCCCTGAAAGGGGCCGTTTTTATATCAATAGAGTTTTCTCTCTATTGGTTCATAATAATGTCAATATTCATGTTACCTTGATATCCTCTATTAGTAGTGATGATCAACAATCATAAGAGTTATGATTAATGTCGCTAAGTATGCGATCATTATGGGTCACTGGGCCAATCTAGGCAGAAATTAGTCAATCGCTAATAAACACCCATGCACTTAAGACGCAATTTTTCTTTCTATTATCATAAATTAATACATATTATTGCAAAACGATACTGTGAGTTCTGTTTACAATAAGTCGTATCTCTCATGGCATGTAGGAAACAGCCATCCGGATATTTGACATGTCCATGGAGATGAGCAATTCTTGAAAATCATAAAACACTTGCGATGTGTGCGCATGTAACCAAAGTTTTGGCACTGGATTGACAGGTGCAATAGTAAACATTTATAGTATTATTTCCTGTTCTAGCCCCAGTTCATTTTTGGGAATGTAGGAAAAAAAACCTCGTGTTTGTTATAATTCCAAAATCGTGAATAAACTCTTAATCTCATATTCCTTATTATATTCCAGATAAGTTACAAAGAGACGATGACGACGATTCAAACTTCGTTGGTATACAAGCAATTTTATAAGACTAAGAGTTTATTTACAAGTTTAGTACGATTTTGGAATCTTACCGAACATGAAATTCTTATTTCGTTTATACATATTTCTTACGAAAATGAACTGCAACTAGAAAATTAAGTACTAAATGGTTACTACTCCACCTGCCAATTTGGTTCTAAAACATTGGATATATACACTACACATTACAAATCTTTCACATAAATTATAAACACTTCGACGAACATTTCGTTTTCAACGAACGTCACTTACGCGATAAAATAACCTGTTACATGTAACGTAATATAGGACAAATTATTACATCAAAATGTATATTATTATATTTTATTTTATAGTGTATTTTATTAATAATGTGCCGACATTTATTGAATTTATGATATATGTACAAAATGGACATGGACTATGTAACCAGTTTAACACATGAGCTCCGTAGTCTATAGATCACGTAATTTATTTACACTTTGTAAACTTTGATATATTATAGATGTATAAACATCCACAGTCTACCTATTACATTTTACAGATTATACCTAAGTAACACGACACCGCTACATATCCATATTGGCACTGATACATAACAGAACGATCGACCGAACCGCGAAATTGCATTAAATCTCATATTAAAATCCATAGAAGGGGAAATGAGAGGAAGGCGGCTATGCGGAGGTTGGGAAAACGCCGGACGAAAGGTAGCAATTCTTGATTCGAGGGTCATGAACGACTTGACGAAGGTCGAAGCAAAACTACCACCAACAGAAACAAACGTATCACGTTCTATCACCGATACTAGGCAGCCAAGCTATACCACCTTCGCCACTGGTCAAGCCGAGGGTATATAGAACCGCGATAGAGTAAGAGAGAGTAGGAAACAGGGCGATAAATAACTACAGGATGAAAAAGGGGGCGCGGTACCCTCCCGGGGCCCCTAAACCTAGACTACATACCCCTCGCCATCCCTTGCCACCCCTCATCGTACCAGCACCGTATAAACCGCGCACGGGCCGACCCCGACAATTATACCCTCGCACGCGAAATGTTTTATTACCCTGACGTAGAATGCTTGCGTAAATTGTGAACGTATGCGTGTGCATGCTTGCACCAAACGGTTGCATTTCGATGCATTCTGAAAGTATCGGGTTACGATAAAACGGAACGAGTAGAATAAGCTTAATGTGCGAAAATAAAAAGTTAGATTAAAGTAAATAATCATTTAATTTAAAAATCCGTATACATAAAATGTACCTCCGTAGGTCTGGGTGAGTAAGATGGAAAAATAAGGAAAAAAAGTTAGAATTCATGTTTTTGACTTTTGACTTAGTTTTCGAGAAAATCAAGTTCGAAGATTGATTACGTTCTTTTGCTGCTATGGTAATATTATTTTTTAACGAGTGACGTAAACGTATATTGTTTTCATACATAATATCTAAACAACATGTAAGTATTGTTTGAAAGGAAAATACGAATAAAATTTTCAATAGAAAGAATTTTACTTTTTCTGTTGTTAAATTCCAAAAATTGTTGTCCCTGTTGTTGAATGTATAGCTATACCTGTCTAATTACGGAAGCATTGTAACGTGTTTAACCTTTTCATATTTTTACATGAGTAATTAATTACTTACATTAATTGGTCCTCAGTTTCAACATCTTTATTGTATAACCGTTCTTTAACATACTTTCATCAATAAAGGTCCATGTATTTCCATGAATAAAAGTTCCATCACGTACGATACAGTAATCATAATTAGTATTTAAAAATCTTCTTACCTTTCCACTAAACTATGGTACAATACATAGAGTCAATACTCATGTTGCTCGACAGAAAATAACATTGTCGTAACCACACAGGAACATAACGAACTTTCAAACTCAATTTTCTTGATAACTGAATTGAAAGTCAACAAATTCCATTGTATACTTTTTACTTATTTTTCTACAAGGAATTACACGTGAGAGAATGTTTTCGAAATTATGGAATAAAAAAAGAGAAATTTTAAATTTTCCGAATCAGAAAATATAAGAATTATTAAAGTTGGAAATGTGAAAATTGTAAAATCTGAAAATTGAAGATTTAAGAACATGAGAATCAAAAATCTCTAAATTAGGAAGTTAGGGGATATACAAATTTGTCACCTCAAATCTCAATTTTTTGAATACGTCCAAATTTGAAGATTTGAAAATTTAAAAACGTAAGAAGTTCAAAATTTAAATATTTGCAAATTTGAATACATAAACATTTGAAAATTTTATAAGTTGAACGTTTAAAAATTTACACACTGCAAAGGATTTGGATATTTTCTTTTACTTTGTCTTGGTCTGCTAGAAACTCAATACCTTTTTTTTTAAAGAGGTGACTTATTTTTATGTAATGATATCAAACTGTTTCTAAATGGTATGGAAATGATACTTGTTTTATTAGAAGTATATTTTAAGACAAGTCAATGATATAAGTAGCATTTGTTTATAAATAATTTCTAGGCGCAATAAACTAATATGTCTCAGAAATATCAGAGCCTGATGATACCAACAAAAACATATCTACCTGATGAACGTTCAAAATCGCTTTCCAAATAACAAAGCATGATATGAACAGTTTCATTCAATATTTTTCTTTTACTTCTTTTTATGCATAATCGCTTCCTTCTCAAATATAGCAATAGTTAGTAGATATTCTGCATATTTCACAGTTTTTACAAGCGTGACAGTACTTTTATAGAAGACTAATCCCACATTATCGACTATCTTCGCTTGAAATATTTCAATTTATTTTGTTTCCTTTGGATATACTTAATTTCCTATACTCTATTATTATAAATAATAAAAGGAAAAATATTTTTAAAATACATAACTCTAGCAAGAACAATTAAATTAACTATAATCAAAATATAAATATTTCCAACTTTATAAATTATAAACACTGAAACGAAAGAATTAAAAATTTGTTATTTTCTGCGATGAAACTGAATATAAGATTTCTAGCATATTTATTCTATTATCGACGACTTAAAATATCTTTCGTATTATTTTTAAGAATATTGTAATATTATTGATTTAGATTAAGCCAATAGCGGGTGGCATTGCAAGAGAAATCTTAAGGGATTTCAACGGAACCTTTGAGATTCAAAGTGGCTAATTACGAGGCAAGCACCCGATAAAGTCCTTTGCGTCGGACTATGGACTTGAAGGGATATACGAGGTCGGCAGCACTTGAGGGGTTCCTGTACTCCCAAAACGTGCACCAGATGACGCTTGGTCTTTCGCTTAATTTTGGAATCTAGGCACACACTATCTGCTAACTGCTCACTAAATCGAGGATTTAATCTTCTCTACAATCTCAAGTTTTCATTATAATATGTCACCAAAAGTTATACATGCAGTATCGTATTCAATTTTGTCTAAAATGTACATATACAACATGTACATAAATGTATAGAATATTAAAAATACAAATATTTTTCTATTTCTGAAAACTATTCACCTAAACAATTATCATATTGTGTCTTGATTACCACGTTAAATTTGATAATTTTATATTCAATGAACCTGATTTATTATTATTGTTATATATTATTGAATCTATTAAATCTAGGTTTAAGTTTATTAAAGGTTCAGATTTACATTTTACCAAATTTTGTTTCTAATCTGTAATATTTGAACTTAAATTTATTTTAGTAAATAAAACTGTTTTCATTACATTTGGAATATAAATTTTAAAAAATCGGAAAGTAAATTACTCTTAATTCTCTGAATTTGAAAAATAGTAAAACTATTTATACAATTCAATGTGATTATTAAGAAAATTATTTTATGAAAATGTTTGGTAAATTTTTTTTTTGTAAATCAATATCTCATCAACGAAAGAAGAAAATAAATTATCGAGAAGTGATAATGCAAAACCAAAAGCTGTTCATCACAAATAAAGGATTTTTCTGCAATGCACGAAACATGTATTAGTCTTCATTATTCCAGGATTTTCGCTGCCTTTCGGCTTTTGGTCGTTGCTATTTTTCCACGCCTCGAGTTATCAAACTTCCAGAACACGCGTTAAACTCTTGAAGGCGAATTTCGCGTGCAAATTGATCGTTAATTAATTAAAAATTTAGAGACTGACAGCAGAGGTATTCACATCCCCTGTCGTGTATTCACCCCTCTAGCTAAGTCAGCTCTTAGTCTTCAGTTAATCGGGTTAAATTAACTTGGTTAGCGTACGACGGTCTGTTGCTATACTCGTGTAGTTAGCGACTTGTTAGAAGGAATTCGGCTTCTCGTCAAAAACTCGTTATACAAGGTGTTATATAGTTTATGGTGTAAGTATATTAAATGTGTGATTATTAGACAGGATAATATTTATATAGTTAAAACTTATCGAAGAAGAGGACATTCTAAAGTTATCATTTTTGATTTTAATGAAACTTATATACATTGTAATTGTAAAAACATTATTTGACATGTACTATTTTTTAACTCTTGACGGTTGTATCAACTATATGTCAATCATTCCTGAAATGGAGAGTGAAAAATACTTTGAATTGAATACCTATTAGTTATTCGTGAAAACTATTACAATCAAAATAATAATACAGTAAAAAATGGCAAAATAATATATTTTGTAGCAACGGATCAAGCTATTAATATAAATTACGAGAAACTTCATTCTTCGTTCGAGAAATTATAAAATATTTTTGTACGTAATATATTGAAAATAGTATCTTTTTGTTCATTGTTTTAAACTCAAGTTAATCTACGTCTTTGTAAACTCGTGTGGAAACTGTTATATGTTCTATAATAAATTTTCTGTAATGTAACAAAAAAATTTCATTACAATTGTATGTTATATTTCAATATAAATTTTTCACGTCCGAATTTATCGAAATATAAAATAATTCTTAACGAAAAAATGCAGTTTTTTAAATGTATTGTATAAACAGATAAAATTTGTTGGCCTATTTACCTATTTACCTATTTAGATTCTGTATTTAATTTTATCATTTATATCATTCTTCTAGCTTTAGTAATTTCCAAGATACTTCACGAAATATATTTTTAACCCTCCAGTTTGAAAATTATTTTTTCTCTCGGTAATATGAATAAGTTAAAAATACATGTGAAATATTGATATTCAAATGATGATTTTAAGATTTTCCTTTGTATGTATGTAACAAATATGCAAACAAAATGTGTGAACATAATATGTATTACGTATGTATATTACATGCACCGAATAAATTATATTGCGGTATTTAAGAAATTAGGTACTATTACAAACAATACCCTTTTACATTATGATAAATAAAAAAATATATTATTGTATATAAGATTGAACTCAAATAATATCATAAACAGAAAAGAGATGATCTTACGTTAGAAAATAAGTAAAAAGTTTAGAATAAGAAATAACTCTTTGGTCTCAAGCGTCAATTTCCTAAAAAATTAATTGAAAAAATTCACCACCATTAATAATACGAGTACTCTTTTAAATTCTGTTTAATTATAAATTCGTTGCAACTGTTTTTCATTTCGTTTTATAGTTTACATTATATGTGACTGTTTCTATTTTCCTATTTTATTTTAAGTATACTCTCATGAATGTAAACATAATTAAAAAAAAATCTCATGGTCGTCTAAATTTTTATATGACTGTTAAATGAGTATTCTATGGTAAAGAATAATCGTTTCGACCTTATGAGTGGTTCTTTATTGGTTCCTATCGAGGCATCGATTTTTAAATTGCGTAATAAATAAAATTAGCAGCGAGGGTGACTTCGGAGGCTGCCCGAGGGGTCGAGTTGTAACTTAATCACGGCAACTTTCCTCAACTTAATAAAGCTGTCTCAATTTTCGCCTCATTACCGAAATACATACGAAGATTTTTTATTCGATTTGTGTACACTCAGTTACTTTACTAATTTCATTTGCTTGCAATCATGTATAACATAATTTGTAAATTGTTACATGTTCAATTAATTTCAGTGCCTATAGTACTGAATTATATTTGTAAATATGTAATAATAATAATAACTTAAAAATTACGACATACGAAAAAACATACAGTTTTATACTTTATATATTACAATTTTATATTTATATTCTTCTTTCAATTTCAGTTCATATTTGCTACTGAACCTAGTTTGTAATGTACACAAGTTACAAGGTAGACAACGATAATAAAACATTTTTCATGTTTGTATACGGATCGACGCAATACCTGACATTAAATTTTGTAATATTTCAATATCATAAAGGCATTGAAAGAAAAATAAATTTATTTCTATTTACATTATCAATTAAATAAATTTAATTGCATTCGAATGAATTCAATTTAGTAAAATCACAATATTTTCAATACATCTTGTTTATTTTTTATAAAATATACATTTTTTATGTGCAATGTTTCGTTAGATTTCATCAGTCAACAAATCAACAATCAGTCAACAATTTTAAGAGAATATAATATATTTAATACAAAATATTTTTAAGACAATTAAAACAAATTTCATTTTTATTTTTAATTAGTTTTAATACATCTTATAGTAATATTCTGTCTCAGCTCTAAAAATAAATTTTCTAGACTTTTCATATTTTATTTACGTAGATGGATCGAAATAAAATTAAAATGAAAAATGTTACTTTTTCTTTCAGCTAACCCTCAGCCGTAGAGAACCACTAAGCATTACGAGTTAGGGGTTGATTTGGTCTTGACAGTCGGTCGATTAGTTACCGGAAACCGAGTACAATCATTCTGACCGCTGTTCTAACACATGGGATGATACGAAGACATGTTCACCTCGATTCGAACATCATGAATGCTATGCGCACGTCTATCGTCACCCTAATGGAACATCGGAATGTACATGTTGCAATCATGTTATATTATGCATGACGTCTCTTCAGTTTCATAGTACATAGTATATTAACATCTTAGAGAAAATGTAACTATTAGTAGTTAAATACTTGTGGTAAATATCACTACAAGTTATTAAACACTTATATTAAATGTCAGTAGTTGTAATTTAAAATAACTTACGTTAACTGTTACTATTAGTTGTTAAACACTTATGTTAACTATCACTCTTAATAGCTAACTGTACTGTTAAATAACAGTAGTAACCATCAATATAATGTCTTACCATATCAATAATTCAATAATGGAAAGAAAATGTTAACAGGCCGACAATCAGCGTGTTAATATGATTTATATTATGTTATATTATGTTATATTATGGTTAAATACATTCATTTATCAAATCTTAAATTTTAAATAAATACATTAATTAAATAAATGAAACCTCACATTTATTCTACAAAATAGGATAAACACTAAAAATATGTAACAACGAGTCTACCTACTTATTGTTACAAACAATTACATCCTTCAATTGCTTCGATTATTTATCATATGACAAAGGAAAAAAATTGTTCCAACAATAAATGGATTTAATAGCTACATGGTCATTGGTTGGATGAAAAACATTTGGGCTTTATCAGAAATACACGTAAAGTTAGAAACATAACACTGAAATGAAAAAAAAATTAATTAATCAAATGTACAATACAAGTAGTACAATGAATGTACAGACATTTACACTTGTAATGGTCTCTCTTGTAAGTTTATTGTTACAATTGATCAGTGTGGAGCAGATGATTATAATCTCACAACGTCACTGGCTCGCATAGGAATTGTCAATAATTCAAAATGCAGTTGTAATGAAACAATACAAAGTATTAATCATATTGTGCGGCAATGTCATCTGTATAATTTACAGCGGACAAAGCTAAATAGCCAACTCCAAAGATATAAACTATAATTATCGTTAAGTATGAAAATGATAATCGCCTTTCCAACTATCTCTACACATGCATGTAACGTATGTACTTAAAACATTGTAATTTCGAAATTTTACTCGTAGAACTGAACTTTTCTTGAGTTTAACAAAAGACTAATTTAAAATAATAAATGTACACGTCCTGATTTACTAGTAATCTCTTACTTGTATGTATCTTTTATTCTACACCATTATAAAAAGTACCGATGGTTAGGGAAAATCGAAACAAATGTAACGACATTATAAAAATAATACGCCTTTCCCTCGCTTCCAGAAACGTTTTTAAACAATTTATTTTTCATAGATACATATGTACAATATCTGTTTTATTGACTGACAGTAAGCCATAACACAAATCTCATGCGTTGGTTAAACTCAAACTTCTGCCATTTCGACTTTCTTAATAATACTGATAATTAAACTATTCACATTTAAACAGTCATTATTTTATTATTAGAGCATTCTTAGATGCTATGGGGACGAAAAGGACTGCAGAAACTGTACCAAGGGTGATGCATTATACATATCATAACTTCAATTGAAAATAGATGAATAAACTATGTACACCATACATTAAAATGTAATACGTTCATTTGAGTGTTTCCTTTGATTATTTCTGACAATAAAAATCCTATTATACGCCAGAAAATGTATTTTTACATAATTCTCTTCAAAGCGGTTAATGTTACTTCCTGATCCATTAGGACAAAAATAACGGTGACGCTAATAGCAGAAAAAAGTAATTAACAGCTCCTTGACTATTTATTACGAAGAAGCTTTTGGGTCAGATAACTTATATTCATAATATCTATTAATAATAACTTACTCTTATTATTAAATCTTATTATTATTAAAAGGTGGTTGGAAAATAGGTCAAATGTGAAAAATGTTACTTTCCTGTGTGTTTTCCTCTACTTTCGATAAAAATTTAACTTGCTTATAAAATAAGTCTTGAACTGAAAAATACAAATATGCAGATAAATGCTAAAGAAACCATAAGTTTCGTACTGAGAAATAAAATTAATTTCGTCGCTGAATGTCACTGATGGTGTGACGATTTGTCTCAAGGACGATATTGTTTCTTGTAGCAGAATCGGCTACATGGAATGTTGGGTATGACCGTTGCTTGGGTAACTGCCGATCGTCAATTTTCTGCGGGCCTACAACGACACGTCACTCAATTCTATGCGTCTTCGAGATTAACGTATCTAACCGTGTTTCTTATATTAATATATTCTCTTTATTCTTTTGCACCTACACTGATTTACTTCCAAAAACTACATTTCTTATTAACTTAGTACTATATGATCCGATGAATAGAAGAAAGGGTCGTTTCGGGAGTGCAAGGGTTCCGTTTGCTAGCGATGTCGCAGAGTTAAAAGGAAAAGAAAATAAAAGAATTGTGCCGAACAAAGTAATTATAGAGTGCTGGCGCAGCGAGAAGAAATGGTGGTCGGGTTGGCGAGCATTCCGTGAGACGGAGGTGGAACCAGGGGTCGGAGTTGATAAAGAAATAAAGAATCGTGAAAGTTCGCGTCGAACCCCGTGCTCCCATGGGGCCTTATGACTTAAAGTCTCCTTACTCCGTTAATTCCGAACATTAACAAAAGTCTAGCTAAAACTCGCCGCCAACTTTTCCGGTCCCCTGAGATCGGCACGGACTTGTTAATGAAAAAAATACAATAAAACTCCCTCACAACGAAACTCGTCTCGAATTCTCGAGGCTCGCTAGTTGTTCGCGTTCTGCAACGACCGACTCTTTCTCCCTAGTACAATCTCCAAGGTAGAATTATCGTCGAGCTCGGGACCTGGTTCCATAATTTTTCGTCTTTGTACGCTTAACGCTTTTTAATAATGAAATATCACAAGCGGGAACGCTTCAGACGAATCATTTCGCTAAGAACGGCTCCATGAACGTTTCAGTTGTTCAAAGAACTTCTGTGCTGATGCTTTAACTAACCTTCGCTCGTAGGTTTAGAGCAGTGATGGCCAGATAAACTCACCACTAAGGGGTAAACAAGCAGCAATAGTTCACAGTTTGTGTGCGATTAGTCGTGGAATAGAGGAAGAATTTAACAACATAAAAATTTTAAATTTCCAACATTTTAATTTGTAGTTTTTATTTTTTCAAATATTTAAATTTAAGAACTAGAAAGTTGTTGAATTCTAATATCATGATTTGAAAATTTGAAGAAGGTAGATAAAAATATAGAACTTAAAATATTTAGAAATATAGAAATATTGAGTTTTTTAATTTTCATGTATGGAAACTTGGAAGTTCGCTTTCAACAATACACAAATGTCAAATTTTCCAATTTTTAAATTAACACTCAAGCATTCGTGTTCCACCCTCCCCAGTTCTCATTGCAGGTAAAGAATACATTAATACTATCGAAGTCTATCCACATTAATATAGATGGAAAAACGTTTTGATTAACCACAATTCATCATTTATATATTTTAGTAAATTCCACTTAAATTATTTACATATTTGAAAATGGGGTCAATTCTACCATTCTTTCAATAAAAATTATATGCATATTGCTTTTAATATCTTTTATTTGCAAATTTAAATTTTCTCCGCATGTTTTATGTATAGGCATTAGTTATACTTTTAAAGGTACTTGTAAAAACATAATTTGACTTGACCGACGTGTAATGTTATTTCCATATTTGTTTCATGCGTTCACAATGTCTCAATTTGAGACATTTATGGAGATATATTATAAGATATAATATGCGATAATATTTGAAATTCAATATCCAATTTAATTATTTAATGCATTTGTAAAATATATTAATAATTTTTAAAATAAGAACTAACCATCTTTTGATTGACACGTATAAATTAATACGAGTTTGAATGGAGGAGGTGTGAAATGTAATAATTAATCTAAATACAATTTAAGTAATATAATATCTATTATATGTGTTTCAGACATATTTAATTATATTTTTAAAGCACTTCTACTTCGTTAATTTGGAGCTTCAAGTTTGTATAAACTGACTGAACAAGTAATTTATTAGAGGTTTTAGTCGAAAATGGCATATAGTTAGAAACATTTCTAACATACGATTATTCTTTTAGCAAGAATTTTTATACCGTAGGAGTATAGTGTATGTATAGTGTTTTATAGTACATTATATGTAATAGGTAAATATTGCTATAATTTATTTTAAACTTATTCCTTTCTTGTAATTATGTTATTATTTTCCTAAATTATTTCCTAAATTTAATCCTACAATTGTGCAATTATTATATTACAAAATTTGAAGATATAGGAATTTATTTCTAATACCAGCAACGCATTTAATTAAAAATTTGCAGTTTTGCAGTTATAATGCAACCGTAAATATTAAACAATGTATCATTTAAAGCAATAATGTCAATTGAATTAACGGTATAATCGATAGTTGCTAGATTTTTATATAGTGTTGAAAAATGTAAACAGAAATATTTACTAGGTGTGACGAAATATTAAATAACTGTATTTTCTTGTGTAGTATACATTCGATTTAGGTTTCAGTATGCAATTTTTATTTTGAAATATATGTATTGTGTAACGCTCGATGTGAGGTTTATTCGGGTGAAAATTACAGAAAATCATTATAATGTGTGGTTCGTAGAAGCGAAAATCGGATGAGAAAACTATTGGCTATATGGTTGCGTTGAAGGAACTATGTCGAAGATTCAGTCAAGGAGAGAACAACTCTCTGCTGGGCTTCCAAGCAGAGGTTTGAGGAAGACTGGTAGAAAATCCAAGTCTAGAAAATAGGAGAATGACTATTTCCGACTCTGGTATTTCCAAGAGTGGTGTTGTCAGGGTGCAGGTTGGGAATGTTCTGACTCTCTATGTTTTAGGAAGCTCTTTTATATGTTTTATTTTGCCTTCGGCCGCCCAATCAGCGTGCCGAAGTGCGATCGGTAAGTTTTACGACACTTACAGGTAGTAGGTACGTCGGGCTTGCGGTGCGCTGGTCATTTTCCTCCCCATGTAACACTATTTCTTAAACTAAGCCTTAACTCTAAAAAATTATCTCGCTACAATTGGTTAATTATTGGTCTTAGTCCATTTTTTTAAAACTTTTCTTACAAAATCTGATAGTATTTAATAAATAACGAGTGTCGTAATCCATTGCTTCAAAAGTTACATGTTGTTAAAGTTTAGTAATTTTGGAATTATGCATAGTTTACTGCAATAAGATAACTGGATTTTATTATTTAGTAAAAGACATATTGTGCTCGAATCGCGGTAGTTAAAATGATATTAAATCAATATTATTTCGGCGACAAGATTATCGCTATAAACATTCACACAATCGAAATGCTTTATTGCCGTATAAGCGTCCTCTGCGTCCTTTACTTCCTGCGATCTGCATCCTCATCCTATTTTTTACAGGAATCCAATATAACTCCATTGTATGGGTGTATGTGCTGTTGCAGATTGTTTTTTAAATTTGCTATTGTTATTTTATTAAATTTCATTTAATTCAAATTAAATTGATGCTTGACCGCAATGTAACTCAGATTCAAATTATACTTGCCTATGAACTCTTCTATAGCCTTCTGCATTTAGTTCTGTGAAATTTTTGAAACAGTCTGTAAATTTCACTACCGATATTAAAGTGTTTCTTCACAAATAGTATAACAGTGCTACAAATGTTTCACGATTCTGAATTGCAATAAGCTTGTGTCAATATGGACCATACCCAACATCCCCGATGACCGTTTATTTCTTCGACAGAGTTGTATTTTCCTTTATCAAATTTCGATTTGTTAATCTTTAAAATGAAATAAATTGTTGAATTAATTTGTTAAATAGTATTAGTATTATACTACTGAATATTTAGCCTAATCAATACTATTCGTATTTTTCTATACTTAAATAATTTATGAACAACAATTGGAGAACCGGACTCCGAAACTCCTAATAGTCTCCGACACTCGAAATCGCTGTATTATTTATGGAATTTTATCCAA
Source organism: Megachile rotundata (assembly GCF_050947335.1). Taxonomy (NCBI): domain Eukaryota; kingdom Metazoa; phylum Arthropoda; class Insecta; order Hymenoptera; family Megachilidae; genus Megachile; species Megachile rotundata. The sequence continues at coordinate 3,213,423 of NC_134991.1, read as the reverse complement.
TTGTGCAACAGATATTAAAACAAATGGTGCTTCAAAAAGAAATTTGCCTTATGCATAATTGTAAAAAAGCAATACATTATTACGATAAAAATATCCGTTCTATTCTTTCGGTTAGAGTAATTAAATATAAAATTCCTTGTTTGAGTATAATAATTTTCCCGACTTGCTATCAGTACAGAAGGGTAGCAAAGTGAAAAATAAGTAGTTCCCTACAGAATTATCCGCAAGCAGAAACCATGACAGTCGTTAAATTGTGGCATATGTTACGACGACGTTTGCTGTTACAGGTTCGCGCCACAATCATGAGCTACGCTTTAGTTGCGAGGTCTAAGTAATTAATTTTGCGAAACGAATTCACACAATATTCCTCCCTCGTGAACCCTTGTATCTTCCAAACGTCTCCAGCCGTCTAAAACCGTTTTCCACAGGATTGTTTCGCGGCCGCGTACATCACGCGTTTCTAAATCTAAAATGTCTGCTTTCGCCGAGAGTTTCAAGGAAGTCAGGGTGCTATTAAAATCTCCGTAAAGTTCATCTCGCCGGAATAAATGAATAAATAAAGAGGTCTCGTTCGCGAAGGAAAGAAGGGGTCGGTTGGCATAAAGCGGAATCATAAAACGGTTTGCACCGCCACTTTGGTATTAAGTCTCGCACCCTACCGACAAAAAAAGAAATAAGGAATTTAAATTTGCTTTCAACAATCTTGACAGAAACGCCTTTGAATGTTTCACATCTTTTGTATTACTTTCAGTGAAACCAACTGTACAAGGTTGCAGAAAACGATCTTCTCTTTCATCAAGGTGTTAAATATTACATTTCATCTCTTCCTTTTATGCGATGGTATTTATTTTTTGTTGTAACTCTCTTTTGACACTTTATTTTTGTTATGAAATTCTCGAATTGAAGACTATCATAATTTAAATTCAACATTTTTGAATATATGAACTTTGAATTTATGTCAAAGTATTCATGTAAGTTCTTACAAAATATTTCATTCTACAATAGAACACTGGATTTCAATATTAATTACAATTTATTTTGATAGCATTGACTGTACAAAATTTTAAATAATCAGTACAAATTTTGGACAATGCAAATTTGCATTTGGAACAGTAAAGTGTTAAGTAAAACTTTGGTAAATATTTACAAAAAGGTATTACAGCTTAATCGTTGTAATATGTTATTAAGAATAACACTTTTAATAAAAGTAAACAACTGCAATTAAATTTATATTACGACTGATATACTTTACTATTATATGTATACTTACCATATACCAGTTTATTTTCTTAGCGAAAATATTCTTGATATATGTTAATTAACTCCAGAATACTTTATTTCAATGTAACATATTTTGTTATTATTTGCTATAGGTAACATAATCTAAAAATATGACGTATTCATATAGTATTTGAATGCTGACATGCAACAGAGAGTTATGCTGGTGACTTTCGGTAAAATTAACTGAAATTTTTCACGTACGTCGTACAAATTAAGAGATCATTCTATATAAATAAAATTACCTACAATATTGTTATTTGCAACATATTTCGAAATCATCACAAATAATCGAGTGGATTTGCCTTCAACATATGTAGAATAATATTTAATAATTAGAAAGGTTAATAAAATTTATTAACAAAGAATGAATAGTTATAATTAATTAAACACAACACAAATGGAATTTCTCGAATTATATATCTCGCACGTCTTGATCTCACGATTTCTCTCAAAGCAATCCGCTCTCTGCTTTGCTCCCAAAAATATTCGATTACACCAAAATGACAATCTTACAATCTTCTAGCAACCTTCATTACATGCAAACATCAATCATACCATACGCAAGCTTCATTCATATTATGCACCCATGTCGATCATACAATTACATAGTACATACACACACACATACCACACATATTTCTTGAAAATATTTTTCTGATTATTTTTGACCTTATGACTCACTAATGATCGTATGCATCATTTTTTTTCAATTTTGCTAGTTAAAAGAAATTAATTAAGCATTATTTTTATGATTACATCGCGTTGAAAGATTAATAAACTTTTGTTTAAATATGTAATTCAATATGTCTTTTTTTTAATAGATCACTAAAATTGAGTATGTCAATAATTAGTAAAATATCAAAATTACCGGGTGAAATTTGATGTTCTTTTTACGTCAACAAATCAGACCTTTAATATCTTAGAATTTACCGTTTTATATAATCTTATACATTTATTGTAGTTGACAAATAGTTAGTTTCCGCAAACGGCATTAATAAAGAAGCCACTTGATATAACATTACCTGATATCATTCAAAATTATTTTTGCCTTTTTCCCCCAATTTAAGACATCAGTTGCCCATAAATCTCACGATAATCTAACTGTTAATCCCTTGTCATTCTTTTGTGAGTATGACTCGAAACACTTCAATTTAAAAATATGTCCAATTATAATTTGCATAGTCAAAAATCGTTGAATACGAAATAGACATAGCATTTTAACTTCCTCCATTCGCTTTAATATTATACCTGTGAGTAGTTAGTTCTGTCTAACGCACGTGATTGATAAATCGTATAGGAAGGGATTAATTACTTCTCTTTCACGCGATACGCATTAACTGTCGAGCATATGTTGCCGAAACAATCCTTCAAGATCGCTTAATGTTTCAACAAGTGTGAAGCTAGACGTCCCAATAATAATCGTCACTGTCGTTCCACACCTAAGATGCCAGAGTTTCAGTCGTGCTGGCAACAGACACGGAAACAAACTTATAGGAAGTTTACGGGGACCCGGTTGACATGACGACCGAACTAAAGCCGTGTTACCAAATGACAAGCCGGTGACATTCAGCCTGGCATGCACGTATCGGGAGAAAGGGGCGATCGTTGTCGAGCTTCTCGAAAAGTTTAAATCACGAGTTGGTGGTAAAGGCAGCCTATGTGGAACGGTACAGACGATTTCAGAGGGTCGTTGGAGAGTTAGTTGAATACTAGAGGGGATGAGAGAGAAAGAGACAGAGAGAGAGAATTGGTGGGTAAATGCGATGTGATGCGAGTAACTGAGTAGCTAATTGAATGAGGTGCCTCCCAGGAGCGTCGATCCGTCGCGTGTCACGCGTCAGAATTTCCGCTCCGGGAACCGGAAATTACGACGATTGTCGGTTCTCTGCCAATTATCTAGCCGCGATATGATTGCTATCGTGTGGAATTACGCGATTCTGTCTGTGAATCACGGCGCAACTACGTCAAGTACAGATGGGCGATTCTGCACCAGTTCTGTCAAGATCGATTAGAACGGACTAAAAACCCGATTATCTATATTATTTACTCATTTATACGTTTCAATTTTCTAAATACATTTCAATTGCAGCATAAATTTCGTTCTAGAAAACCTAGTAATTTACTTCAACAATTCTTAACCGATTTTTATGAACTTGATCTTGACGACACAGCCAAAATTTGTACAGTCTACAAAATGTTAATAGTTCCATGCAGCATTTATTTGATATTTCGAATGATTTTTAAAAAATGAACAAATTCTATTTATTGTCTCGATATTAAGTAGATTGCGAAGAGATCTGATTAGCTTCGGGGTAAAATATGAATTCATATAAAAAATGAATTTGAAAAATATGTGATTGGAAAAAAACGATATGCGAAATCGTTATAGTTCCGTTTAATATAGAGTTTTATTTACATTACGCAGTTAAAATCTTTTACTTCATTTTTATACATATACCAATATTTATACTAGTTAAATGAATTACTTAAAAAGTCTGCTGTTCACGCTTTTAATTATAGTTTGCAAGGCAGAACTGTATCATATTTTGTTAGAAGTTAGAAGTAACGGACAAAACAAATGAACTACGCTTTGCGCGTCCAAACACGCACCACGATCCTTTGTCTAGCAGTTACAGTTATATCTTCGTCAATGAAGCACCGCGCATTTTTGTAAAGATACATTCATATAATTAAAGTATTTTCCGTTCACCTCAGCACTGCAGTTTATTTTCCCGAAGCTAATCCTAACATATTTCTTCGCATTGGGGTACACCTTCGAAACTGTAACTTATAAAATATTAGTTTTAGATTAAAACATCGGTCAAACCGCTACGTTAACTAGAAATTTTTAGTTTGAAATTTTGCTTTTGTAAAGCTTAACCTGCGGGTTGCAGTTATATCACTATGTATGTTTAAGACACATTAATTATGTAAATAAATTTTATTTTAATGTACTTGTAATAAGCCAACGAGAAAAAATTAATTATCCAATTTTATTATTTTGTTTAATTTCTGTAAATTTAATAATTTTGAATTACAATTTTCTCATTTAATATTTTATTTAAATAGTTAATATAAATGTTGTATTCTATGATCCTCATAGATCCTATGCAAGAATCGAGTATTTTTCATATGAAAGATCGGATACAAAAGGAAAGTACGAATTGATAATCGGGACAACTAGAGAAACGGATGAGTCTGTCAATCATTAATAACCCGTCAAACGTATCGATAGTTCGATTTCGAACGATACACGAATTTCGAGGAGGGACACGAAGGGGAAAAACGGTCGTTTGTCAAGTTCTAAAAGTCTCGTCGACTGGTTGGTGAGCCGTGTCACCCTACGTCCATCTGCTAGATGCGATACATCTTGGAAATATACATTACGTTAACGTTCCTGATAAAATCGGCGTATGTTCATTTATAATTTTGCGATAATCATCTTTTTTTTACTTATATTATTTGATTCACTGGATTCATAAGTTAGCAAATTATGTGACAATAGTTTATGAAACTAAAGTTGACTTTTATGATGTATGGTGAAAACTTGTGGATAAAAATTAGTATTTTTTTCATTTCATAATATAGAAAATGAATATATGTATATGTCATTTTTCATTTTATTTATTTTACAATATAACACGTGTACAATGACATTTCTGCTGCAAATATAAAAAACGTATCGTAAATATTGTTAAAATTGAGGAAGGCAATAATATACATATTTCTGACGTACAGAAAGGCCAAACAATTTATTAATGTGAGTTAAAGCTAAAGTTAAAATTGAGATTACTAAAATTTAACTTCTTAAGCTTTTAAACGTTTTAATATTATTTATTTAATAAAAAAAATTACACATATAATATACATAAAACACACCTTTACTCTTAACCTCATTAATATTTAATTTAAAAATATTTCATAACGAATATTTAATTATAAACATACTTGAATATAAAGGGAAAATTGATATCCGATCGAATAACAAATCCCTAGACACAGTGACGCTCACGTAAACAACTCAAGCACAGTCCCACGGAAAGTAAATAACTTACATTTATAGCTTTTAAAAGTAATCGATATTATGCTAAACTTTTCAAATATTATAGTGTTTTGAGATATATCTGCGCATTAACTAAAATATATAACTTTCGTTATAGAGGAGAATATTTATGTCAATCAATCCCACTACCGAAGAAGTAAAGGGTCCCAGTTTGAAACGCTCTTTCTAAACGTTTCCAATCATTTTTAACATTTCTTCATAAATGGTTTGTATTATAATTCTTTACATAAAAGTGATTGACGTACGCATTTAGATAACTAGATAAAAGACTTCTTATCATTATCAATTTAATTTTAACGCTAACATTACCAAATGAATGCAATACATTTACAAGTTTTCTCTTATAAATTACAAAATGCATTAACATGCTTTTCATGTAATCTGTTATCAAGATAAAGAATTACTGTATATATTAAATTATACTTTATTGTTTGTTCATTTATTTTCCTAATTTATTTTTAAGTTTAATTATGTGTATGTTGATTTTTTAGGAGTTTTAATGGAATAAATCACACTGTTACATAGACAATATTTATTATATGAAAATTTAAGACGAAAGAAATAATACTACTTACAAATATTACAAGTTTCACAAAATTAATTTTATAATCAATATATGAACCGTTTAGTTTGAAAATGGGGCAAGTGCACTTTTTGTTGTCATGAAATAATTAAAGATTTGCTTCTTAGTAAATTTAAAACTATTGGTAGGACTAAGAGACAAGTATGTTGTATTGTGTGGTGAATTAATGTATGTTTATAATATAATAGTATTTAAAACGCTGGTTAAAAAAGTTAAGGTTTTGTTACATTCAAATGGACTTGCCTCACTCGCTTCCTGATAAAAAGATCATAGTAATTTTTGTGTATTGTTCTCAATACTTTTTTCAAAAATACATTTTTCCAATTTTCAAAATAAGCGGTTCATAAGTATGTATATTTTACTAGTGAACGTATGCAGCGTCAATAACAGCGTCAGTCCAAGAACAACTAAGGACAGAAGTTGTTCATTTGTCATCTTATATTATTATATCAATACCATCCTGTAAACAGTACTGGAGAAATTTTTTTAGTGCGATATTTGAAATTATTCTTTCGTACATATTTAATAGTATGCATTATACACTCGTTGATATTTAGTGTTAATATTAATATTAGAAATAATATACAAGAAAAATCAACTGAGAGTTTAACTTTAGTAGTCAAAAAACAGTATTGCATTATGCGATTTTTTGCACGCCACTGTATGTTTAAGATGCCAAGAAGAATTGCTTTGTAAGAAAATTGGGATGGAATTTTATGGAGAACGTTGAAAACAGTCTCGTGTGTCAAGCAAGTTGTGGTTTCCCGAATCGCTTACCTTACGTTCCTATACGTATAAGAAAACATGATAGGAGGATTGGATGGTAGGCGTACGAAAGTTTGCAGCATTGCGAATTGGTAAAGCAGGCTGCTTATGTATTCTTGGCGCGCAGGCAATCGCGGGGATGGCAAATGTTGGCAGGGGTTGGATGCCGTTGCGAGAACCAGACAAGAGAACAATTACGCGCCGTCAGCCGCGTGACCGGTAAAATGCCATGAGGTGAATCAAAACTAGGTGTGCCATCACCCTTGGGCCAGCTCCATCTTTGTGCACCGAGGCCACGTTCCTTAGTCCCGAAGGGAAAAGATCGAATCTCGATCGGTAAGCGAACTTGGCAGCTTCGACGAATGCTCTGCAGAACCAATTTATATGAATCGAAGACTTGTCAGTGACTAAGTTTACGCGTTTCTTTCATTATTTCGATTTCTCTGTTGAAATCAGTAGAACATGTATCAAAGCGCAAAATATTTTTATTTCATTATGCTGACATAATAAGTGAATGTACCTTCAAATAAAAATAAATGATTGCGTATTATGACTTATTTCTAACCATGACTTTTACACTTGTTCAAACAAATTCTAAATCTAAGGTAAATGAGATCTTAATGTAATTGAAGCCATGATTCTCCTGTCCATTCAAAAAAATTATTATTGATTGTAATATAATTACATCAGTGCGAAAAATTTTATGAATTTACAAGTACATGTTAAAGATTATTATAGAGATTATTCTGTTTTTAATTGACTTTAACAAATCAAGAGGACGGAATCGATATAAGCGAAAATTAGTATAATTGTTTTGTTTATTGTACAAAATAAATAATTAAGGTATAAGAATTTTACATCTTTGTACAATGTAAGGAATACGATAGCCCTTTCTTGGGAAAATCGCAGTATAAGAGAAATAAATCTTACCACAGGTTGGTTTTTAGTGGACAAACTTTAAAATCTTCAAATCCCCAAATTTTTAGGACTAAAATTTTTCAAATTTTTAAGTGAACAAATTTCGTTAAAATTTGAACAATTATAGATTTGAAAATTTAAGAATTTGAATATGTTAAAATTAAAAAATTTGGAACGAATAACATCTACTTTGGAAATTAAAGAATTTAAAGTTTCGATGTTTAAGACATCTGAAAAATGTAGAATTAAAAAATTTAAAAATTACATAATTTTGAAACTAGGAAATATTGGGATATAAAAGTTTAGAAACTTTAAAAATTTTATACATTTGAGATTCTGAGAAATTTTGAAAACCTGGTTCTAGATTGGAAATACAGAAATTGTTCAGTTACAGAACTTAAAAATGTAAAAGCTTGGAGATTAAAAACCTAAAAGTTGGGGCAGTTGACATTTTAATAACAAAATGGGTAATTTTTTAGTTTGGTATTTACTAATTTAATAATTTGAAAATTGGCAAAATGTAGAAGTTATAAAATTTGGAAATTTAGAGATTTAGGGACTTGATAATTTAAGAATTTGGGATTTTTAAATTTGTAAGAATTTAGTAATTTGAAAATTAGAGATTTGAAAGTTTAGGAATTTGTAACACTCAAAATTTTTATAGATGAAGAATTTTTAAGTTAGAAAATGTTAAATCCTTTACACTAGTTAATTTCAAACTAATATCGAAGCTAGTGCGCGATGCGATTGTATAAATACTGCTGTTCGATTTATTTGTCAGATGCGTCAGTCAGAACAAATTATCCACAGGTATAACAATGAAACGAGTAAAGAAAGCTAAAATGTTATGTCTATCTTATATCCTTCATTATGCAAATTTTAAGTGTATTCTTAATTTACAGCAAATTAAAAATTTGTCAGCAATTACTGAATAATATTTAGAATTAGATTTTTGTGTATATTTATATTTCGAACAACGAAATTAATTTTCGATGAATTACGATTTAATTAACACTATACATATTTACGGTATGCGTAAAAATGATCGATTTTGAATTTTTTGTTTTCAATTACAAAAATTATTGAGAAGCTTCTGTAAAAATGTTAACCGTCATCAAGATAAAGTCATTGTATAAGTTAGTTTACGAATTATCCATTATTTTTCTATTTGTATAATTTAGTTTTAATTTAAAAATGAATGGCCATTAAACGTCAGTTAAAATTAACCAAATTTAAAATACAGATTACATAAGAATTTGATTCTTAATGGGTAAAAGACGCATTATTAACAGGAAGCTCAGAGTATGAGGGTTAAGTCGGAAATGTATAAGCGCAGAAGTTGGTAGGAATTCGCGGCTGGTCGCAAACTCGCCGAAGGGCCGAAACCGCCAGCACAGTAGAATTACTCGACGGCTACCTCCCACGGGGCCGAACTTGTCCGCGACAATTTCAAACTTATTTTAACATTCATACAAGCCCCGCGCCCTAGCCCCGTGCAACATCGACGAACCGTTGCCTAAGCATCCCTTTCTGTGTGTAACCCGAGAACCAACCCGCGTAAGTTGCTCTTCCTATATGAAACAACGTACAGGCATAAGGGTAGCACGGGATTTACATAAGATTATGCGTAAGCTTTCATATGTCTCATAGAAAAGGGAAGCAACGTGATGGCGGACCAACGAAACGACACTCGGGGGTGTGCTCGTCTTCGGCTGATAATTAGAATAAGCCGAGATTGGCTGCTTCATAATTTCGGGGTGAAAAGGATATGATTTTGATTGAACTGTATTTTAACCCTCGAACACTAAACTATATTATAAACAGTTAATGCGGTATAAGTTTTGACGAACATTAAAATCTGTTTCGTAAATAGTGCTGTCATTTTAAGGTAAATGTGTCGTCTGTGAATGTATCATTTTAAAGTTTTAGTATCACTTATTGATACATAATTAAAAATGGTATGTATAGAAGAGTAACGAATATATCACCGTAATTAGAAATACGTATATTGAAAATTAGAATATATTAACAATTATTTAACTTATTGTTATTACACGTTGAACATGTTACATTTGGAATATAGTGTATTGCCTAAAATATTACTATCAGATAAGGATATATACATATACGTATGATTTGTGGTCGTTTGAAGAATTGTGAAATCATTTATTTATAATTGAAGAAAGAATGTCTACAAAAGTAACAAATATGTTACGTACCTGAAATATGTTAAGCAATTATTATTTATATGTTGAATTGTTAAACATATAACTATTTAAAACATTATTTTATTATCATCCAGATTTTTCTGAATCATTTATGGTCACAAAAATATCATTTCTGATCAACCAGGCTTTTGGTTTTTGGTCACATGTAATATTGATAATCAGAAGATGTAGAAGATGCAGTATTTAGCTACATTAATGACATAGCATTTCTTCGATAATTTTGTTTAGCATTTGCATGCATGCTATCGTTATTTTTTTATCACATAGCTGTTAGCTATAATTTAATACTTTTTCGCTAATATTGACAGAATTTGATTCTGTGTGATCATGTTTTCATGTAAAAAATACATTGTCCTTGGATCATCGCTAAAAAACATAATAACTTCATTCATCAGTACGTAGAAAAATATATTATATACATATGTATACGCTGTCATTACTGTCTTATCCGCTAATATATTGAATACTCTGTTTTTTGTTCGGTGACTGTCCATGAAACGTAATCTTGCATCAAAACTGAAGCGATTTAAGCTAGGAAAGAATTGAAATTTTTTTTATTATACTTGCAATACATATATATTACAACAAATAAATTAGCAATTTGAAAAAAAATATCTTTTATTATTATGGGATCTGTAATGTTTATTTTATATATTTTACATGTTATACATATATATTTCTTATATTTTTTTTTAATGGACGTTTTCCAGTCATGTCGAAAATTTTAGAAATCAATTCAACTAACAAAATGTCCACACGACACTGAAGCAACTTCATATTGTAGTAAAATTATGTAATATTTATTTTTGACATTCACAATTATTTTTAAGTAAATAGTATCAATTTTCTATCGTTAACGTCGAAGAAACAATAGCTGTTTATTATAGTTTAAATTATATTTGAACTCTGATACGATATATTAGGTCGAGTCATAAGTAACTTCCGTTTTTTTATCAGACATTTATTTCGTTCTCATTAAACAACAAAATTATATTATTTTATTATATATTCACCACTATTTTCTATAACCTTCTCCCATTTTCCTGGTAGTTTATCAATTCCTTCCTTGTAAAATGTGGTTGGTTTGGACTGGAAGAAGCTTTCAACAGCCTGCCTGACGTGCTCTTCAGAATTGAAGGTTTTTCCATTTAAAAAGTTTTGTAAAGAACAGAAAAGGTGATAGTCTGTCGGGGCAAGATCTGAGGAGTAAGGTGGATGTGGTAAAACAGACCATCCAAGCTCAAGAATTTTTTCTTGAGTTACCGTTGCTGTATGCGGTCGCGCGTTGTCGTGTAAAAGAATGACATTTCTACGATTGACGAGAGCAGGGCGCTTTTCTAGGAGTTTCTCTTGCACTCTTTGCAATTACTGAATGTATTTATCCGTAGTAATCGTTAAATTTGACTTCAACAATTCGCGGTGACTTATACCTTCATAATCTCACCATACACACAATAAAATCTATTTAGCTGCATCGGAAGTTACTTATGACTCGACCTAATACAATAATATAGAAATGCACAATCCGACCGGTTTTTTCAGCACTGCCATCTATGAATATATGCTAGACAGAAAATTGAAATTGCTGTAACGTAAATTTTATAAAATAGACAAAATTTCAGTTATTAGTTTATCACCCAAAAATTACAATGCATTAATAAATAATCGATACTGTTGTCAATGGCAGTATAATAGATTTTATTCTTCATTTTAGCATGTTTTGCAATTTCGAAAATGAAGACATTCAATTTTCATATTAATATGATATTCGCGCCATTTTTATTTGTAAGCTATACTTGAATCCTTTTTAACGAGCATCGTTTCTTCGTTAGTAATTTCGTCATCAACAAAATAAGGATGACATGAACTGTAGTGATTCTCCACGGAATTTGTTAATTAAATAGAAAAATTGAACCAGGTGTAGACATAGAAAGCATTTAAGAAGTATTCGACTTAATTAATTTTTACCCGGATTATATTAATTAATCAATTATTGGTTTATTACGTCAATCATAACAAAATTTCATTATTTTCTACAGCGAAATATAAGTTTAAACATAAATTTTTAGTAATTTATCACATGTATGTTTCCGTAAAGTATAACTTAATTATGTATTTGCTGCAGACCTTGCATTGCAATCGATGTAAATTTCATCGGTACTAACATTTTGCTATTCTCATTTTGCACTTATTAGTCGTCACGTTTTTTAAGCAGTTAAAACAGTATATAATAATATATACATTGATATAATGAAATTGTGCATATTTACCTATCCATAATCATTTCAGAATTTCGAAATGTTAAAAGGTTTTAATAACCTTTTAAGTATGTTCATATGTGCAACATACATAATTATTTTTTATGACGTCCTGTGTACTGAATAGTAATAATGAATGTATTGGTTAAGCAGAAATATATAAATATTGTAACTACTACAGGAATGTGTACTTACTATATTTGCCCTGTATATTTAGTATGTTCGCAATACATTATATTTGCATAAACTACTACAATCTATTCATTAACCCACATAATAATTTCCTTCGTATAAAGCCGCTTTTATATAAAAAGTATATTTTTATTTATTTTATTAATCAGAATAATTAAGATTCGTTCATATATTGATCTAAAATTTCATTTCACATAAGATTTATATATTTCAATGAATATACAGTGGGTGGATTTATTATCACATACAGTATTCTTTCTTATGGTGTTGTTAAATCTTTCTACCGCACCCCATTATGTGTTCCGTATTCATAGACTGAGCGAAAATTGCTTCTAGAGCTCAATAACGGTTATACGAGCCATAAAGTAAGTTCAGTCTACCTTACCGATGTTTATTTAAGCACATGAGATTCAAACTTTCTTCTTCTCTTTCCATTTTCCTTTTACCTCTTTGCTCTCCTTCTATCCTGCTATTTTGATTTTCCTTTGACTCTTACTGCTCTTAGCACAGTTGCAAACCAGAACAACACCAGAAAATGAATTTACCGATCGAGCAAATGTAACTTCAACGTAGTTTATACGAAGTACATTGAGGGCTCCTTATATAATTCTTGTTGCTACTGCCCTCTATTATGGATACATGGAAATAGAAATGATGCTATCGATAACATTATTGGTAGATATCGGTAACATTTAAATACGAATATTTGTACATCAATAATACACTACTGGCCAAAATTATGAAATAATTTTAAAAGGCTTAATATTTTATTAATAGTGAATAATATTGTACGTGAAAGTTAATTACTTTTATGAATTAAAGGAGAATGACACAAAATATTAATTTAAAGAGAAATTATACAATTTCATTTACATAAAAATATAGGTCACCATCCTTGAAAAGTAGGAAGATGCACACAAATAAACGAAATTATTACATATTTAAACAAGAATTCGATAATGTTCTGATGAAAAAATATTACATGAAGTACATCACAGTCAATTCTATATTTCAAATTTAGTTCTATAAATAGTAATAATAACTAGATTAGAAAGAATGATATTAATTTATAAAAACTTTTATTTAATTAATGATTGAAATATAGTTTATAATTTAGAAATTAAATTTTAATTCTCTATCAGGAGTAACATAACTATTGATCATTAATTAAATTCTATTTACTAACTACTTCAATTTTAATTAGTGATTAGAGAATTATTAAATAACAAATATGACTTTATTTTCAATTAAAAAATATCCAATTAGAAATTATAATTAAATCATTGAATTGGTCATAAAGTAATTGAAACTTCTGAAACTCTAGTTACAATATCATTAGAACGAACACCAGTTACTAGAACAGAATGTAATGCATAATTCGATAATTCAAATTTATTTATTCCTGTTCGAACTTCAAACATAAATTTAACACCGGTTATGTTATGCTAGATTTAATGAGTAAACCAAAGTAAATAGATTTGAATCGCAAAATTGCGCGGTATATTTTAATAGTACATTGATATATCACTAACAATAAGTATAATTAACGTATGCATAATTCATTGAAATTATCGATAATAATTGATAATAATACCTCGGAAATTGGAAAGCATCGAAAGTAACAATTGCTGTTAAGTACTGTGATATTTTAGTATGTATATATCAATTATGACACAATCTTACAAAATAAATATAATAATATTCCAATAATAGTTAAGCATATCATTTTTTAGCTGAAAGGTTTTATTGTATATTAGAAAAGCAGAATTTTAGGGAATGCAAAAAATAAAAGTAAAATGAGAAAATAGGGAAATAGTGAAACAGTAAAGTAGTAAAATAGTACAGTAATACAGTTATAAAGTTGTAGAATAAAGTATTAACGTAGTAAAATAGTAAAGTAATAATAGTGAAATTCTAGAGTAATCAAATATAAAAAATAAAAGCACATGTAAAGTTAAATTTAAATAGCCATTTTATTTTCATTCTGATATCCACATATTTCAAAATTATAATTTTAATGTTATTTCCTGAATAAAACAAGTGAGTAGCGCTAAAAGAAGAATGGAAGAAATTATTATGTAAAATTAGTTGTCAAATCTAATCCTAACCAACGAACAAAATTTTAAATGATTTTATAACTTGAAACTTTGTACCATATTTTAATTTCGTACCATGTTACGTTTAGGAATATCACCGTTGTTGCGAAATGATCCTAACATATTTAGATCTGTACTATCGTCCAGTTTATATACATCACAAATTTTGAATAGAAAGTGCAAAGTACTAAAGAAAAAACCGGAACCAATACATGTAGCTGTTGTAAGTACACATAATGCATACTATTTATATTTTATAGGATATCTGTAAATTATGTATTCTATAATCATAAATTGAAAGTGATATGAACAGAGGTTACTTTAAATTGAATTACACGTCAGATACCTATATAGAACTAAATTTTTATAACGCTTTGGTAATTATTTAATAACTTTTACAGTATCCAAAATAATATAATGATCCTTTTATCCTACATTTACAAGTATGTTCAATGTATTAAAAAAATGATTTCGCTAATTAATGAACAATATTTACAATTATAACACAGAATAACTTAAACAATTTGAATAATTTAAGAGATTTACTGATTCATTTAAATTATTTAAATCGCTTGAATAACATATAATATAAATCAATTAAATTATATAAACATCTTAAATCAGTTACACATCTGAAGTATTATACATAAATGAAATAACATGATTTAAATAACCTGGGCTTTTCAGTTTAAGGAACTTGAAAAATTTTAATTATTCCAAATTATAAATCATGTAACGAACTTTAAATTCCTAATTTCATATAACTGAAACAGTTTAGATAACTTAAAGAATTTCTTAAATTCCTTTTTTCTCTACAAGAATTTCATGAAGTCCAGTTAAACGTCTTGAATAATTTAAGTAAATTCATATTGACATTTGAAATGACCATATACTTTTAGTGTTTATGTATTTTTTTTAAGGTATATTAAAAAGGCAAAGTAATAATATAGAATTAAAATTAAAAATGGTTAATTTAGCATTACGGTTCATTATGCAAAAACATATTTCAATGGCATCAACTTTTCAACTATTTACTATTTACATATTCGCAAGATACGGTCAGTATTCAAAAATAGCTCACAAATGCGTCATAATAATTTTTGAACACAATTTTGCACGTTTCAAGAAATATAGATATTTCAGCAGAATGAAAATACTTTGAAAAATTAAAAGAATTTTTTAATGCGTACATATCCGGTCGTTTTCACTACAAATTTATTTCGATCATGACATACATATATGACATAACCACCTCAGAAGCGAAATATAAGTACTTTGATATGGAAGATCGAGTAGTATTATTGGACATGAGTGAATTTCTTAAGGAAAAATAAGTCGGAAGCATGAAATAATGATCTTTTGCCTGCCTGTTTTCAAAACAATTGGGTTTATAATCTCTTCAATTTAATTTTAGAAAAAAGCTGTTTACAAAAGAAAAATTATAATTAAAAAATTTGCATGATATAAGTTAATAGATACTGTACATTGATATAATGACATTTTCTGAATACTTTGTGTGTATAGCTCGATCAAAGCAAATTGTATGAACTTTATTATTTATCTATTAATTTTAATAGAGTGTACGTATATTTATGTTAACAGTTGTGATTCAGTCCCCTTTGTTCTCATGATAAAAATTACATTGTATATTCATCTCTATTCATTTGATGACGATATATGCAAAATGTCTTGAATTAGTTTGAAGCTTTATTAAGTCTTTCGAAGACAAAATAATTACGTCTTGTTACTCTATTTATATGCACAATGTTATTATATTAAAGTTTTACTGCATGATGACTTATTATGTGATAGGTTGACACTTTCAGATTACCTATTTTTGATCTTCCCAAGATCATGATAATACAGTGCTTTAATTCGCATTACCTATTTTTAATTAAATTCTTTTTTTCCTCTAAACATGGTTTGGAACTATGTTAAGAAATCAAACTGTAATACATTATTGATAAAGCTTATGCCATCCGCAGCATATACAGTGAAAGAGAAAAGTATTCGTAGACTTGAAATGTATTATAGAAATAAAAAGATAATATAAGCCACAGTACAAATAAATATCAAATAGAAAAAGAACATTTAATGTTGTATTAATAAAAGAAATAGGGATTTTAATATAAAACTAATATGAAACAGCATAAACAGTTTATTGTGACTTTATCTTCAAAGTGAAATAGAAATAATTATTTAAATTTACAGTAAGATATTTTACATCTGTATCAATATGCCCCAAAGCATTATCAGTTTACTGTTCACTATTTACTATTCACTGTAGAGTAAATGGGTGCATTTTAATTACATCTAACATTTTCTAATTTATTTTGTTTGCATTTTTGTTCACTATTTCATTTAAAATATGTATGTATAAAGATAAATCCAAAATATATGTTAATATATCTTTTATCAAATAATTAATTACAATCGCAAATGTCACAAGTACACGTAGCATGTTATGTACAGCAAGAAAAGGTATAGCTATTGATTGATAATACATTTTAACCATATTAATAATTATATTTATTCATTTATAATATACATTAATTGAAATAATGGGGAGCAACTGATATTAGCAGTTTTCTACTAAATTCTACTTAATATTAATTTTATTGTATATTAATATTAAAATTTAATTTACAATAAATTTTCTCAAAAACGTAGCTACCCATCAAAAATCGTTGTTCTATATCCCCGATTTATTTTTTATTAAGAATTTACTTATGCCCAGTTACATTGACCAAGATATCTTCTATTACATAATTAATAATCTGTCACGAATATTATTTTGTGCAATATCATTGCGGAAATAGTAGTAAATGTGGAAAATATAAGAAAACGTTGTCTCAAATATTTTTAATCGGAACGAAATAATTTAAATATGACTTGAAATACTTATATAACTACGAATTATTTATTGCACCACTTTTTTCTCTAATCGAATCTCATTTTCTTTAATGGGAAAATAGCTAAACATTTCTATCATTAAATTATTCATTTCTTAATAGTATCTTTAGATTAATAAGCTTGCTTGAATCGTCGTAATTCTTGTGCAGATACTGCTTCATTTCTGCACGCGAAAATTTAAACGTGGTTCAAGTTATTTCCTTATTAACTCATTCAAATATAAATGATTTCCAGTTGAAATATTACTCACCGTAATAGCTCTTCTGTAAACGTACTCTAATGTTCTTTTTGCAGAGAGTGAAAACGTATATCGATTTGTTTCTTGAAAAGTATGTAACTGTAACGCGGATTATAGTTTCGCGTAAAAACAGTGAACATCGTTAGCGAACAGAATGATTAAACTGTTAAATTCTTGATCGTTCCTGCGAGTTTTGTAATTCATTTCCTGATAGAAAATACTTTTTAAGGTACATTCTATTGCCTAATTACAAATGTTAAACGCTTGATTCGTAAGCACTAAGTAGCTGCTGAACAGGAAGCCATAAATCGTAATGTGTAAAGTATTTGAAAATTAAAAGTTGCATTGGTATTATATGAAAAAAAATATAATTTGTATATCGCAATAAGAATCAGTTTAGTAAATATAAAAAGAATGATGTAACTCTATACGTAATAGAATATCTTTCGTACTGATG
This sequence comes from Megachile rotundata, assembly GCF_050947335.1. Taxonomy (NCBI): domain Eukaryota; kingdom Metazoa; phylum Arthropoda; class Insecta; order Hymenoptera; family Megachilidae; genus Megachile; species Megachile rotundata. The sequence continues at coordinate 3,195,431 of NC_134991.1, read as the reverse complement.
AACGTGCAAAAACACCCGAGAATAAATGTTTTAACACATTGAACTTATACAATGGTTCGAAAAATTTATTCTTGCGTCCACGTTTATATGAAATTTGTATAAGATCATATTTTTGCTGCGTATTAATACTCATATAGTAAATTTTCCTATGGAAAATAGTGACAGCAGCGAGAGACCTTATATTAGCCCTTTTGGTTGGATAATTTTGTTTTCTCTTTGTCATGGAAACTTGAAATTTTCATTATGTACATTTCTTCTGAAATATCCAGTATGGTATAATTTTCAAGTACATCTTTCTAAAAGAAAAATTCCCCAAAATATATTATACAAAAAATATATAAAGAAAAATAAGAGTATTCATTTCACATTAATATTATTATCTACTAGCAATATTAAATCAAATAACTATTTATTAATTTCTCAAATTATGATATTTTGACAGAAAATTAGCGTTAAACTTTCGACACTCATACATCGAAAAATTTAAACAACATAAAAAATACGGTTTTCAGTTTATTTAAGTTTATTTAAGTCAGAGAATCTGCATGTAGTTTAAAAGTATAGTAGAAAGTGTGGTCATTTTGAATAGATCACTAAAAAATGCCTGATGATTTACGAATCGGTGTATGGAATGTTGATAACAAAGGAGTTAATGATAATGTACAAAATGGTTTGCATTTAAATATTTTTACCGTAGATTTTATGCGGGTGTGGCTATCTCGATGGTACCGAAATTTCAGAAGCTATGAGTTCTATCATACATATTATACAGAAAGGTATGGTACCACGTTTTTACGCGCCAGACATAGAAATCTGTGAGACTGTCAATCACTATACCAAAGAACCTGACCCAGACAGCCCACCCAGAAATGCATTAATTGAAGCTGCCAGAATAACTAGATCATGTATACAACCACTGTGCGAATGTGAAGCTTGTACGCATAAAGCACTTGTACTCCCTGGAGGATTTGGCGTTGTGAAGACGTTGTTAGTATTCAAATTATACGTGAAAGTTGTAATATAGCTTCACGGCTAATTAATATATTAATCCTTGAAATACTGATTGAAAACAGTGAATCTGTTTGTTTCGTAACTAAATTTTCATGCTACATGCTTTAAATCTAGTTTTTCGATGTAAATAATTTAGTAATGCTTATTGCATAGAGATACAAAGAATGTACTGTATATTTTGGACAGTTACTGAAACCATACTACTTAAGAAATTTTTAATTATACGAAAAATTAAATTATGTTTATGAAAAATAACTTAAAGAAATTTAAACAGTATTTTTGGCAAATGATGAAATGAAATCTTATTTAAGTATTTGATGTAAAGCATTTAATTCAAGCATACCATTTTTTGAAGTTATTTTCTTGCTTCTGCAAAGTCATCTGAAGATTATGATATGAAAAGTCCTTGAATTTATCTTGGCACGAACTATGTATAATACTACTAAGTAAAAAATATAAAGAAGCTTTAAAAAAAAGAAAGAAGGTAATCTTGATGATTATAAAAAATATTTTTCGGAAGTTCGTTTTATTGTAATTAGTAGTGTAGACTCACTACGCGAGTAAAGTGAGTTTATTGTTTATCAATGCGAGGAATGACAAAGTTGTCGAAATTGGAAACCGAATTGCCTTTCAAATAATTATCTAGCCACTGCTGTTCTATGTTATTGATGGTTTGAGTGTGAGGAGTAACTTTAAACGAACCTGTCTCAATTTCAAATCGGTTGTCATGTGTCTTACAATTAGTTTGATAATTTAGAATTGGTTCCGAAAGTTTGATGTCTGGAATTTCGACAGACAGAGGTGGTATCTCGTTCAAATATAATTGTCTGATACATTTCATTGCATTGTCATGGATCTTTCGTGAAAATGAAAAGTTTGGTAAGATTGGAAGTTTCAGTGTCGGTGGTTTTTTAGGAGTTGCTGGTCGGGGAAATAGAATTCGATACTTGTTTAGAATTTTGTCTATTGGCTTGTATAGCTGTTCAGTCTATATTTTGGTCATCTTTATCTTTTCCGATCTTGTTAAATACTCTTGTTTATTGTTGCTTGGCTTCCGTTTGTTAAATTCTTTGACTGGATTTATATTGATGGAATGAATAATGTTTGTCTGATGAATTGTAAAGTTTTTGTGCGTTAAAAAATTTCAATAAACTTTATTTGTTTAAATAATATTTTGAAAATTTCGATTTTTTTTTTAAATTTTTGCACTAAATGTTGATCTATTTTTTTGCAACTTCGTGTACGTAAACTATGGACAAAAATAGAGGATACGTGTTTTTGGAATTTGTTGTTTGTTGCAATGTTTATTAGATATAATTGTTCTAAATGAATAAGAAATAACGTTACAAAATTCGGTTATTCGGTAACAACTGGAAATAACGTTAAAATTTGTATTTGATTAATGTGAATTTACATTGTGACATAGTGGTAGACTTTTATTTTGATAATAAATTTTGTCTACTACATAAATTGCAATTTTAAACCTATTTATTCAATTGTATTTTATTTCTTTGTAAATTACAATCAATATAAAACAAGTAATGTAAGAAAATTACATGAAATATTATGTTATTCTGATAATATATAGCATGCAGTTAATTATTTGACGATATGTTATCAAACCAGTGATTATTTTATTTTCAAAATAGCCACCCCCCTTCGGGTACATTATAAATGTCGTAAAAGGAAGGTTTATGTACTTCTTAACCTTGATTTCGATATAACATCATTCATAAATCCAGGAGACATTTATGTAAAGATTTATGTGTCCCCGAATTAAACGATTAAACTCTGAAGAAATATGAAAAAAATTTTATATTAATTCGTTAACTGATGAGCTGATTTTATCTAGCCGTATTTAATGTTATATTTCGATAAACATACATACAGGGTGTCTCACAAGTAGAGTAACTTCCGGAAATATGTGGTAGAGGACGTCAATCTGAACAAGATTTCCCTTTGCAAAACTGGGGTTTGAAGCTTCGTTTTTCCATTATTAAAGAAAAACGTGGACTAATCAGAGCGGGAGGATTACGCGTGCCCAGAAGTTAGAATGACAGCTTTTTTTTTACATATTAAAGTTGAGCTCAAACAGTTATAATGTGACACAGTTAATTGAAACAGATCTACCAAAGCAAATTTATGTTTTTTTTTTTTTAAATTGCTTTCATTTTGACATAAAATATTTCGAATTCTTCGAACAAAAAAGTCTTCGAAAAATCGTTCGTTTGAGCGTTAATAGGTTAACTTAGGTTTTTAAACACTTTATTAAAACAATAAGTTTTTCAATAATATATACAGTGCATCTTAATAATGGACGACTTTCTGTATCAATACTACGTACAACTTCCATATCTCTTTTCACTTTTAATACATAAACATGTTAATACATGTAAACATTTTTTTTATTTTTACTCACTTTTTTTATTTGAACACAATGATTCAATTTGATCGTTTAATCTGAAGACAATCTGAAGACAGTATAAGGTGTAGCAATTAAATATAAACAAGAGTATGACTGTTTCAATAATTAATCATGGCGACGATTAGATAATGGGTTGACAAATTTTTAACTTACAAATGAATCTTCTCTTAAATAAAATGTTCAATCAGATGCTATTGTTTCTAGAATTGTTTAAAATAAATTCTTAATAATATCGCTTTTTAGATAATGTACTTATATGTTATTTTAATAAAATAATAGCAAGTATTGCAAATAAGAAATCCTATGAATAAAACAAGTAAACGATAACAAAAATAAGAAATAAAATGTTCTTGTGATAATCATTCTTAAACTTATCAAAATATTGAATTTTATACGCAATAGAGAAATAATACTGTATAAAAGAAGAGTTTTTAATATATACAAATTATTGCGTTTTACAGAAGTAATTTTGCTCAAAAAGGCGCTGACTGTACTATTCTTCCGGATCTGGAGAAACTCATTGAAGACTTTTCTTGTGCGAAAAAACCGATTGCAACGATGTGTATAGCAAGTGTCCTAGTTGCAAAAGTATTGAAAGGTTGTAAAATCACGCTTGGACGAGAGAGTAAGTTATTCAAAAAATGACTTGTATCATACTTTATTTATAAACAAGTTTGTAGTACTCAATAAAGACAGAAATTTTAAAAAATTGTCAAAACTGTATTTAATAAAATAGAATCAATTAAATAAAAAATTTATTATTATTGTACAAAGGAAGAAGTTATAGAATATTAAAACTAAATGAGCAAGGTGTTACTAAACTCGTATTTTAAGTAAGAAAACAACTACACATCGTAAAACTGGCTGAGAACTAACTTAATTAGGAATCATTCGTTTTATTGGTATAAATAAAGACATGTTTTGTCTTCTTTCAAACCTTTATTAATATTTAGGAATAAAATATTTTTCTGTCTTTTAATTAGATTAGATTATTTCGTTTTACAAAAAAAATACTTGTCGATTTCTAATTACCTTTTATTCTATGTTATTAATGTTACACATACTTGTTTTATTCAGAAAAAAACGTGAATTAGTTACAATATACGATATCGTTGAATACTATATTATTATACAATATGTACTTTAAGAGTATAATAATTTGAAACATAACATAATACATGTATATAGTAATAGTAAAATAATGAGTCACATACAAATGTATCACACATAATAATATATTGCATTTTTTATAAACAAATCAATTACAAGAAAAGGTAGAATTGAGTTTATAAAATTGTAAAATAATACAAATTTTTCAGGGATGAAAATTATTAATATAAATTTGCATTTTATTTTTTTCATCAAACATGATGCTAAATTTTTAAATTGATTAATTTTATGATAGCAGACTACTGAAATAAATGACAGTTGAAATTTTATGCATCATTTATTGCACAATTTTATCAGATAGATTTTAAAAAATATTTTTATTAAAATTTTCGATTCAAAGCTTAAAATGCACAATTTTAAAGAAAATTCTATCAATATTCCTTAGTTCATGTTTCAATTGCAAAAATGTATCACAGTTTGAAATGTTTAATTCTTATTTATATTAGGTCCGTGTTCGGAGTGGCCATATGCGGATGCTATTAAAAAGGTCAGAGAAATGGGTGCCAAAGTTGAATTAAAAGGTGGAAAAGGAATAACTCGATGCAAAGAGTATAATATTCTTAGTACGCCAGCCTGGATGCGTCAAACTGCAACTTTTGCAGAAGTGCACTACTCCATAGGAAAATTAATCACTATGTTAAAAAAATGCATTAAACAAAAATAACTTGTGTTATTCGAATATCAGAAACTGTCACATAATGTTAAAATGTTACAACTCACCAATTTTAATAAATCTGTAGTATACGATGTAAAGTATTATTCCTAAATAATAATTATTATCAAAGTCTACTTGCCTTACTTATATTTATACTTAAACATAAAAAAGGATTTTATATAAAATTAAGTAAAAATTTCTGAATTTGTATTTTATAAAAGAATTATAGAACAATTTAAATAAAAAGATCTAAAATATACACTTCAGGAGTGCAAAATATTTAAGACAACTTCTGTAAACAGAGTGGAAATAATTCTGGCATAATAAAGCAGATTAATAGCGATGGTAACTTAAGATTTACTATAGACAATTATAACAGTAAACAATGATATAATATCTCATTATTAAAAGAATTATTAAAATTTTAATTTAACGTGATTGTTTATTTAAACTGGCCATCTACTCCATTGTCACAATTTTAAAACTTTTGAAGCAGATCGAAAATTTGTTAAGCTAAGTATTGCATTAAATTATTAACACGAATTAAAGTATTTAGTGTTGTTTGGAATGATATTCAATTTTTATAAAAAATAATTTATTAAGACATGCAAGTTAGATTAAAATAAATAGTAACTTTTAAAAAAACTAAGTTTAAATTATAAGTATTTACAGCTAATCTAATATCCTAATTGAAATTTAGAATACAATATTGTATTTAAAACTTTATTTTGTACCACTGTCCGCTATTATTGACCAATAACAATTTTGTGCTCAGAACATTATAGTAATCCTTATGCAATCATTTTTTAGAAACATCAATTTCAAATTGGCAGAAATGATACTTCGTATAATGTATTATCAAATCATATTAGATTTTTTAAATCATAACTAAACAAGTTGGAAACTTTTGCTTTGATTAATTTTTCATTTCCATTGATAACTAATCATTTTTTAATAAGAATATAAATGAAAACTATGTATAGGTACTTTTATAAAATCTTAAACCTAAAAAAAACATATCATAAATGTTATGATAATATGAATTTTTGTCATTAAGTTGTGTCAAACTTTTCATGCAAGAGTTTAGCGTATAATTAGAAGCCATGGTTTTATTCATGATTTATTTCAACTGACATGTAACCGTTTCTTATTAAGAAACAATTAATGATATGTTTATGTAATCATTTTTATTAAGCCGTAAGATTTAAATTTATATGCTTTCATTTCTATTTTAAGATACTTTTATGAAACCATGTAAGAAATGTTATACTTTCAAAGCGATCATTTGATACGCAATCATATAATAAATTTACTTAAAATTACTTACCTCAGTAATAATAGTGTTATATATAAATTATAGAAGGTTTTTATATACGAGTGATTTATGAAAAATATATTTTATTTCGATAATTTATTGTGTTCTTTACAGAAAAGTAAACAGTATGAGACACGATCTTTCCAATATGTTGATACGATGAATTCTTATGTCTATCGGTACGCTTAAAATAATCAACAACAATTATAATAACAATACGACACCTTTTCCCTTTATGAAACGCAAAGTGAACTTCTATTGTGACATTCATAAAAAAATTCGGGATCGTTTTTGATGTTCGAACCAGAAAGTCTTTTGTAGCGATCGAAATATAAGCGTTTCGCAGTTCAAGAAGAAAAGAGAAAGCGTTCCAAAGGTATTTTATGAAAGAAAATACTCATAAAGCTGAACAAAAGTAAAGTGTTTTATGAGAAAGCGTTGATTCAATCGATGAAAAGAGATGAATAATTCTACTTTAAGCCGATAATGATTAATAAATGAACAGTCTTCATGAATTTAATGAACGCAGACAGACATTCTGCACTTAAAAATATATACTTATCTACGATTAATTTTAAGGTACGCATCCACAAAAGGAACAAACAATATTTTTGCTGCTGTTGTCTGTATCTTTAGAACAGCAATGAATATTTACCAAATAAACCATTTTAAAACATGACATGCCATATTAAACCGTTCCCACGCGGGTCTGACAGTTCTGCAAATGTATTAATTATCTACTTATCTTTCAGTTATCTACTATCGTCTATAATACAAAAGTTAATAACTGAAACATGTCAGCATATATATATTATAATTGCTGCATTATATACATAGCAGCCATGATAATTTTTGGACTTTTTAGTTATATTACTGCTGCTAAAATGAACTGATCATACATTCATCAGCAGATTATGCTTATCAATATTTACCATCATTATTTAATACTAAGTTATGTTATATAGTAATTGTTACAGTAAAAATAAATATCTGAAATATTCATATTTAAAAGATATACTGAAATATTTATTGTTAAGCATAGTATTGCTCAATTTCCAAATTTAATCTCCTAATGTAGTATTTTATATAGCTGATATAATATTGATATTATCAGAAGTTTCTTTCTTTTCTGTTTTCTGAATAATTCAATTATATGTATAAAGTTTCAGGCGGTGGTTATCTACAAACTTCACGGCAAATAATATATTAACACTTACAATACTTGACCAACCAAACACATTTAAATTATTGCTGATACGTACACATAACAAGAATTTGTTTATTTCAGAAAATGATTGTACTTACACAAATAACAAGAGTAAATACTAAAAAGTACAAGTGTGGTCTCGAGGCTTAAGGTGGTATTTCGTGTCTTAAACTGGTTTATTTCAATTGTAACGTATCGTATTACTACATTGACGTCTATTGCTATGTTAAAACAGTCTTGTTCAAGAATTTGCACCGTGATAGAGATTTTATCAGCGCTAATCCAAAACTCTTAATACATGTTACAAGAACTGTTGAAAAAGAGAGAAAAAAAATAATAAACATGAGGTTTATCTCCAGGCTAATACATTCATTGCATTTCATGGACAACTTGTTCAAGAAGTTCGATGTCTCTCACTGTAGAAACAAAAACAAATTAGAATTTAAGTTCTTAAGTGCACCTACGCATAGCTGAATCAAAATTAGAGTGTTTCGAAAATAAGTTCTTTTGGCGGAAACAAATTGTTCCATTTTGAAATTTATTATTAACTAGTTATAACAATTAATAATTCAAATATACCAATTATCTTCTCCTTATTTTTAATCCAATCCTCTACACATCGTGGTAAATTTGAGATATAAATTCAACTGTTCATTTTTTCCAGCATGTCGAAACTTTCATTAGATCATATTATAACATTACTTGCTACAGCGTTGAAAAAAAAGCGAACAATTAAATATATTTCCCAAATTAAATATAGTATTCAAAGGATTTTATAAAAACAAGAAACGAGGCTTGCTATCTGTAAATTAATTGTAAGAACAATTGACAGAAAAATGTTCGTTAGTGTTTTCTTAGTGGATACGTATATTAAAGCAGAAACGAGGTTCGCGAATGAATACTTAGCCGAATGAAGGCAGTTGTTGATCCGGTTCGCTTTAGCTAAAACACTAAAGAAAACGCAAGGCAGGAATTTATTTTTGCAGAAGGATTCAAATCGGCATTCTGCGATTCAATCCGCACCCATTGATAACGCATCCAGCGAATTTCATGTTTTCACATTTGAAATAATCATGGTAACACGAGATCGCGTGTGCCAAAGAATAACGTTAGCGTGTACGTACGAGTTACTCGTGCAAGAGCGAAGCTTACTCAAGCATAACGAAAGTGCACGAACAAGTGCATTCAATCAATTTGAAATGTGTTCGTGAATTGCTGATAAACGAGTTTGACATAATCATCTGAAATCTTGATAATAGCTTGCGTTCGTACGCAAAATGTCGCGCAATTGGTCAAACAATAACGAGGGTTTCAAAAATTTTGAACCATCGCTCGATATTTTAATATTAGTTTACTATTAGGCACTTAATCCCCGTCTATTAAATGCTGATTCATTTTGACTGGTACAGTCATCATCAATGTTCAAATCAATTTTTTGAGTCTTTTCATATGAAGGTCATCATGGCGAATAATAACGTGCGAGTATTAAACGAGGAATAGACGTTATAATTCTTAGTACAAATATTCTTCGGCGAAGAAATTAAAAAATTACACATGTATTGCACAGCCGTAGAAAATAATAACCAATACGTTTATAATTAATAAACATATAAAAACAAGATATGACAAATGATGTTACTACGTGCTGACTGCAAAGAAAGATAATAAATGTATTAACCGCAATAACGGAATTACTGTTTAATCCGAACAACCTTCTTTGTTCCTTATTTGTTCCAGACTCAGATATAGATAATAAAAGACACAACTACATTAATTGCAAAAAAATAAAGAAATACAAACAACATTTAAAATTTCTTTAAAAATTATCTGATAAAATTAAGATGGATCTAGATAATGACAAAGTACCAGTAAAATATTACATACATATATGTACAAGACCTTAAAATTATTTCTGATGGACAATTCAAGTTACACAAAGTACTTGCTTTCCACATAATAGACAAATCTGTTGCGAAATCCAGAACGCATTTATGTTAAGTATATCAGTTACGATGTGAATGAAAAACACATCTAATTGTAAATTGTAACAAGATCCAAGCAAACTTATTTAGTGTAACATTGCACGTACCAAATTTATCCCCATAAAACGAGAAATTACTGAACTTACAAATAGTTAAACAAGTTTAATAATTGCACTAATATTATAAGACATTATAGTATGTAATATTTCATAATTTTACTAATTACTTATCATTAATTATTAAAGTTACTATCCTCAAAATAAGTAATTAGAGTAATTACTAATTTTGGTAATCAATAATTTTATTATAGTTCGTATTCATCCTACTATATTAATTATTAAAATGTCATATTAAAATGACTAATTTTAATAATTAATAGCTTTTCTCATGAACAAAATGATTAAAATTATGAATTATTACATTTATTAATTTTATTAAGTAATAATTTATAATTTTAATAATTACAGAATTACTTATCGTATTAGTTATACATTTTATCACACCAGTTAACAAAATAATTAAATATTGACATTAATAGTTAGCAACTGTTAATTCCAACAATTATTAATCCAATTAAATGAATTTCATTGATTTAAGTAACTAATTAGTAATTTTAATAATTGGTAATAAGCAATTAGAAAAATATTAATTTCAGTAATTAGTTAAACATGTTTAACTAATTTTCCTAATGATAAGACGTTATCGCTTTCAGGTTCTGACTTCAACTTTTTCAAATGCCACATATTTTCTCTCAACAACAGTTATTAGTTGTCACCTAATTCACCAAAGAATACAAATACTACAAGTTTTACGTTGGTATCTTCGGCACCGTAAACGTTAAACTTTCAAAACCGAAGTAAGAGAAGAAAATTCGAACGTCCTTTTTTTAACTATTCCTTTCATTTTTTGGCACAAGCTCCTGAAAGGCAGTAACCACACTTTTCAGACTTCGATTCCAATCTCGCAGCCAGATTTTGTGTTTGGGAAAGGTCCCGAGGTTCGCGTTCGCACATCCGTACAACTCAAATTCTACCATACGTTCAACTAAGTGCTAACAAAGGCTCTACCGTTATACGAGACCTCCTCGCTTTATCTTCTTCGTATTGCTTCATCTTCATCAGCTTCCTCTTGCCTTTGCTCTGCTTCTTCCTTGGCACTTCCGTTGTAGCGACTGCCTCCATCGTTGTTTGTTCTTCTTCTTCCAACATCCTTAAAGTTTCAATAATGTTTCGCGGCTCGGTGATGCGACCAGTGGCACTTCCATTTTTGTTGGCATAAACCACGGACAGATGCGAAAAACTCGATTTCGGTGGTGCCGTAATGTCAGCGAAGTCTCGGAAGTTTGCGAAAAAGTCACCGCCACGAATCGGTTGTGGTTTCGGGTTTCTGAAGTAGTTACTTCGGCCTCGATTTCCGCCATGATAGTAAGGATTGTAAAGACTATCGTCAGTCGAATACTCGTCAGCATCCTTATCTTCAGGGTAGTAAGTGCCACCTCGAATGACACCAAAATTGCCTGATCCCAAAATTGGATGATGGGTGTCTTTGGATGTCGCTGCTGCCGTTTGATAACCGCTGCGATCACGTTGGAAGTATCCTAGGAACCTGTTCGGTCTGTATCTCTGTTGTTCCGTGAAAGGAAGTCTGTGATTGGCGAACAATTCCGCAAATGATGGGAAGAAGTTTTGACTGTCAGTTTCTAAGCTCTTATCTTCCGAATCTTGACTTTGATCGATCTCTTTGGTATTTTCTGCTTCTTGATCTTTGGAAACGGATTTTTCGGTAGTGATGTTGACAGTGTCATCCATGATTTCGTGTGATTCCGTTGGTATTTGTTCGGTTGTATTTTTTGGAGATTCTTCATCTGCTTTGTCCTCGTGATGAGTTTCGTCAACTTCTGGTTCCATGTACATGTCTGAATCGTCGGTGTCTTCATATTCTTCCGCTATTTCAGATGCTGATGCTACAGAATCCTAGAACAAAAACAGAAATTTTGGGAATTTTAGATTTAAAGTTAAAATCAATGTTTTTAAGACAATTTTCTTTATGGTTGAGATAAAATAAGAGTTATAATTAATTCATATTCAGAGCAACATATTATTTGCGTTGCCAGGCTTTCAATCTGTAAACCTTCGCTTTATTCACATTCCATTTCAAGAAATTTAGAAAATGTATTAGTAAATTTCATAGAACTTGAATGCATATCAGGGAATATGTAATATGAAAATAGTATATGAATCGTAAAAAATAAAAAATCTAAGATATTTACTTTCTTTCAATCTTATTAGATTTATAACTGTTGTTAAATATTAATGTACTTGCTTTATAATTTAAATATTCTAAACACGTCTAATTTTACAGTACAACGATTATTTGTAGGTATGCTTCAAGCAAAATAATATTTTTATTAACTACATATAGATTTATGAAACTTCCGAATAAAAAATATTGTTAACAGTAGGTATTAAATTTATATATATGACCTCACTAATATATCATTTGAAGTCTGTGAATAGAGTTATAGCATAATTGTAGCAAAAGAAATTAATCTTTTGAATAATATTTGAAAATGAGTCTGAACGATTGACTCGTATTAGACGTCCCAACCGATTGACTTGAGTACCTCTTAGTTTTTACTTAAGTCCGAAACGAATGACTTTGTATTAACTTCTATAATTTGTGTTCGAAACGAGTGACACTACTGTTATTTCTTACAAGGAAAGGCATGCAAGTGTCCCACCCTCCCTTGCGCCTTGAGCGCGCCTTTTTTGGAAGAGGGTGGGAAAGATACCGAAGAGCACGGGAGGATCTCGAAGGTCGGCAACACCGAGGTTTTTCCCTCCAGCTGACACGCACGTTGTCCTAAAAAATACCGCTAGGAAAGGACCGAGGCCCTTCCTCGGTGGCCCTCCGGGAAAAACCCCGTTTATGATGGAGTAGTTATTGAAGACTAAATAAAAGTTAAAGTTCTAAAGGCATTGTAAAAGCATGTAAAAGTTAAAATTCTAAAGCATGTAAAACTAAATTGCCGACGATGGCTAAAAATCTGTCTTTCAAAAATAACTGTTAGACCCGGACCCATCATAAACTACCTACGTATTGTGTTCCGTCGCATGTTCGGAATATTTTCTTTAATACGAATGCAGAAAATAAATACGATACAGAAATGAATATATTAATAATTTCATTATATTTTTTTAATAATAGTAAGAATTTGTAAAGACGTATAGTCGCAATAAGTTGAGAAAGAACCGAAAGGCAGTAGCAAGATTAATTTATATTCTATTTTATATTCTATTACATACACAACCAAATGACATAATCGGAATTAAAGGCTTAATTTCGTGCCCATTATTGCATTATTAATATAATTATTAATTAAGCTGTAAACCATTTTGTCCAGTATATTGCTACCATAATTTTTAAATGATAATTATCTTTTAAAATCTATACAGAATTTAGTACTTACTTAAACGATTTTGATAAAAAATAGAATAAATTACAATTCTGCAGTAATTGATCAGTGATGGTATTATAGAAAACGATCTATTTTATAGACAAATATTTTCTTAAACCTTTTTATAGTTTTACAATTATTATTCTCAAATTTTTGTGAAATTTTTCAAATGTCTCAAGATATTTAATCGCTAGTGCAACTCGTTAAGTTTCTTTGCGGTGAAAGAAAGAGTAATTCCATTCCAATGCAACAACACTTACTAAAGGACATTACAAATTACTGTATTTATTGTTCTTCTGATCAGTTGTCATTAAAACATGCCAAGATGACGTATACCGAAGCTCCTTTCGCGTAGCTCATTGACCGATCTCATAAAAGGCGCGGGTCTGTATACTGGGACAACTCCACCGTGTTCCCGCCTTGACATTTAAAACATCTTCGTGCTGACGACCGCCTGCAAAACTAGTTGGCTTGTATCGCATGTACATCGGGGATGTGAAATGCACTTATACCTGTGTTATTCAGTATTATACCTATACACACTATTATTTGTTTGAAGAACGTGCACGTGCAGACGTGAGCAATAATCACGGGCATTGATCTTAAAGGCACGTTTCCACCAAAGGAACAGCAGTAACATTTTTAGCGTGTGTTAAACGGTCTCAACCACTCCTTCCTATTACATCCCTTTTACCTACAGCTTACTTACATCATCTCTTCTTCTTTTTATTACAATCTAGTTATACTATCAGCTACGGTGTTGCTAGTCGTATTAGTACAGTTATCCTGCGTAATAATAAGATTTTTTTTTGAATTTCTTGGAAAGTGTTAAAAATCCTGTATGATTATAGAAAATGCAAACGGAGCTAAATGGTTTCTTGTTTCTAACGCATCTTGCTCCAAAAGCACCCACTTATTCCAAAATTGAAATAGAAGGAAACATTTACAAAGTAGTTTATCGTGAGTCGACAACAATGAGAAGAAAAAGTAACTTAAATAAATTGAATCGAAACTTTAAACATTTTATGAATATCCATACACTACATGTACATTATGATGCATATCTGTAGCGAAAAAATACTCGCAATCTTATAATAAAGATATCTATAGGATATATGAAGCTATAAATAAATATAATAAAAAGGATTCCTGGATGTTCCTTTGGTAGATACGTACCTTAATAGTTAATACAAAAGATAATCATTAGAATTAGTTGCAACACGCCAGTGACACGCCTAGCATTGTTACCAATATGTCAGGTCAACCGCATCGTGTTAGTATTGTAACTCTATCTGCCTACTCTGTATTCGTAGTATTCTTTCCTTGCTCGATTATTTCCACTGATTCGTTTTTTAAAGGTATCTAAAAGTAACGATCGATTACGTATTCGACATTCGGTTATTGGTGATTTAATGGAAGACAAGGTATGCATGATTTTACGATTGTATGGTAATTCGACATTACATACACCTGTTGCACGCCAGTAGCAAATCACTGCACGTTGAGAAGAGGTAAATGCAAATCAAATATGTATTAGCTAATCCATGAAACTCTAGAATTAAATTGTTTCTTTTTTACCTATTAGACCACTTCATTGCAGAATGTTAATATAATTTCGAGCACCTTATTTCATCGCAAGTGTCAAGATCCAGAAACTGGAAATTCTACAAATATTTATTAAAAATTTATGACATGGCATATTATTTTGAAATATATTACGTACAAATATTCTACATATCAAAATTTTATGTTAAATAATACAAGTATTCGTAAAAATATGATTCAGATTTCGTTAAATTCTCCTTAAATATTGTGAAAGTTTTTACGATCCAGTAATAATATGATAATTAATGTAGTAATTAAATAATATTATAAAATATTATTTAACAAAGGCAAGTTCTAAGATATTTCTTTTTTGTTCATACTGGGAATAGTTCCGCATCAATACTATTACACTTGAATTTTCCGCTACTATTTATTTATGAGAATTTTATTAACAACCCTTTGCTGGAAATGTTGAATGTTTGAGTTTTTAAAAATTCTTATTATCACAGCATACATTAACTTCTATGAGGCAAGAGGCCCGTTTTTATTACGAAATATCGAATATAGGAATTTAATATTGTTTGTTAATGATATTTATAACGATATCCAATAAATCAAAGAGCTCATTAGATGTTACAATGGAAACAAAGACATTTCTCTTACTGAAATTTCTTATCATGTATATGATACTATTTTATACTTAAAAAATTGTGCAGAAGTGTGACTATTTATCTCATTTACAGTTAAGTATAAACTGTAGTCGAGAAGGTTATTTTATATTTTATAGAAGTCATTTATTTACCACATTATAATACTTTAATACATGTAGAAACACTAATTTGAAAATATAAAGGTTTATGAAAGAATTTGTCAACTTTTCAAAAGTTAATTAATATATGATACAAACAGGAAAATAATAATATTGATATTTTTAATTGTAATATATTTAAAATCGTTCAAACAGTTTAAAAATTAAAATACCGGCAAATTTTTGAAAGTCTACTTGTACACTTATTTTCAAGATACAAGCGTTTTTAGTCAAAACTATAAGAAAAATACATTCATTATTTTCTGATGTCATTTTTATGCAAAAGATTTTACTCTATCGTACGTATTGAAAAAATGAATTATTTGTGTACCACGTAAATACAGTTATATAAACTAAACAATATTTTCAGGAATTGTGGAATAATCCGCAATAGATGAATATAATTAACGTAATACAAGCATTGTAAATAGTCACACACGTATCTATTTAACATTTTTCTCATGCGTTAAATGACAAAATGAACATACAGTTTTCGTTTCTATTGGAAATGTTCAATTCAAGCAATTAACATCGTTCGCCATTTAAATCTTCATTTATAAACAGGAATTTATATGCCTTTGGTGATAAAGCGTAAACTCTTCTAAACGGCAATGAAATACCGTTAAGTGCAAACGCATAAATAAAATCGATAACTTTTAGATACTCACGGATATGGAAACAAATATAAATCAATGAGACGCGGGACATTTTCCGGCAAACGGACTAACGTACTACTGTAAATGACCTACGACTACGCGTTGCATAGAAATTCGTAGATCACAAGTACCCTTTACCCTCGTAAATGAAAGTGATGGATGAGATAAGTATTATAACGTGTAATAAGAGATGAACACGGCTATGCTTAAACAATTCTGGTCATGCAAGAAAATGTCGCGGTAAATTGGTTGGATGCAATACCTTGTTACTTGCTAATTCAATTAATGCAAAATGTAAAATTTATTATAGCAGAACAAATGTTACGCAACAACAGATTTACAATTTTTATACATGCACAAGAAATGTTTAATGTACCATTTACAGTAATGTTTAAACTGAACGAGGTACATTTGCATATTGTAGCTGAAATATCTTTTTCAATGTTAGTAGTATAAAAAATTTTGTATACATCCGAATATTTTTTTCAGAATTTTTAACGTCATTAAACTTTTCTTGGTAGAACTATATATTGTTTTGTGTTATATTGTTGATAAAAAATTGAAACTTGTAATAACGTAAACTTGAAATTCTGATTCAAAAATAAAAATTTTACTTAAAATATTCAGATTCTACAACTATCAATTATGTAAATATGTAACAAGTATTTCCTTAGTTAAAAATCACAGAAACAATTGTACTATATTAACACTTTTACGACCGCATCTTTGCGCAGTAAAACGTCGCCATGAGCCGGCAATATTTTTGACATCACGTGCAAGTCAACGGCTAATAACAACGGCCTATCAATGACACCACATAAGTGTCACCGGCCAACAACGACTGGCCTGCCTATAGCACCACGTTGGTGTCACCGGTCGTGAAAGTGTTAATAGAAAATAGTTCATTTATTTTGTAACATATGTTAAATTAAATTATTGATCATAGTATTTTTAATTATTTTAAAACTTCGAGAAATAACAATTATATGAAAAAATTGAACGTATTACTAAAAGGCAATAGTAAAAAGCAACATACATCAGTTGCAAAAACATTACGGAAAACATGCATGTAATTATATCTCGGATATAACTTTATCGAAGAACACGTGTAATCAAGTTCTTCATACTTAGGTATACAAGAAATCTAATCAATGGAACGTTTTATGCATCTTTCACCGGGAAAAGTTTTCTCGTATTTGTTCATTTCTTTCTTCCTCTTTTCTAATCAAAAAGTATAGAAAAGCAATGAAGTAATAAGTGAAAGGTTCGTTCGCTTGAACGAGATCAAAATCACGACACGTCTCTCCCCATCCTTCACAGTGATCACAGTTCAGGACAGAGGAAGATGGATTGTTGCATCGAGTGATCGCAAAAGAAAGAAAAGAAACTGTTATTAACAAGCGATTACAGAACGCATATTAATCATGCAGCTTGTTCGTAGAAGCGATACAGACACGTCGATGATTATTATATTAAGTTAACGTTTGTACGCAGGGAATCCAATTAGTTGCAATATTCTACCCCCGCCCCCTCGTATTTGATACAAATTACACTGTACGTCCGGTTTAAATGTGTGAAGATTTGTTTTACATGAAACCTCTTTCATTATATGGAAGAAACCTAAGAGAATATTTGAAATTATTTCTAAATTATTATTAATGATTGTAATAATACCAGTGTAACTTTCTTAAATGGAACTACACCTATTTATTATTAATATTTTATTACACGTTATAAGAATTTAACGGTATATCTAATGAGAAATTAAAACAATAATTAATTGGCTCTTATTATAGCAAATAATAGCATGGGAAATTTAATTTCTAATTTAATTATTACGAAGTAACAGATTTGCACCGTATTGCTGTTTTTTTATCAACATTTCGATATTTATCATAATTAACTTCTGGTACAGCTATCACTTATAAAACTTTAATGCAATACTTTCTTCTATCTTATTATTGTTTATTATATGTTGTTTATTATTATTAGTCATAGCAAATTATTCGAATCAATAAAGACGAAATGTTATATGTGGTTAATGTTTTATGTTCCATTTCCTGTAATATGACAGCGTTTCTTCAATTGCACTGGGTGCTGTTCCACATGAACTTATTTTGATTTATGAAACGCTATAAAATCATAAAAAAATGTATAGTTGAATCATCTTGTAACATATTTCCGTCCAAAGAAATCTTGCTAATATTTTCACTAGTGTAGAAATATTAGGAAGAAATTAATTTTTTTTTTCATCTAGGCTAATCTATCTCACTATGAAACAATTAATCCATCTCATTCTTGCGTGACAATATTATAGTTTACATCAAACATTTATTAATACTTTCTACAACAAAAATTAATAATATGTTCACAGTAATTTGCGATGTTGCTCAGAAAAATTCGTTAATATTATTACTTCTAATAAGTGCTATACCATATGGAAAATATGATAATGACTAAATGGATATGGAAAAAGGAATATGGATAACGACTAAAAGTGCGCGAAGAAAGTAAAAAATTCAAATTTCATTGATTATTGATGATACAGTTGCAATGTAATACATCATTTTATGTAAATAAATATTTTATATTGTAAAATACTTTTGTTTCTATTTATCACTTTGTGATTATTGAGATATTTTTATTACACTGTGAATATTTGAATATGTTATAATTGCATGTATATACTCGCTCTAATTACTCTATTGCAAAATTAATACATTCCGATCTCAATTATAATTGATCGTGGGATATCGACCTACGACGTTTGGGTACCATTCCAAATCAAAACGATGGTCACGTTGCAATAATGATTGATTGAGTTCTAATAAGCTGGTCCTTTCGTTTCTAGATGTGCAACTTACGTTTTGTGGTTATTTCTTATACTGTATTGCAGAGTTCATTAAAATTCCGTGTATCGTTCCGTCGATCTACATACTAAGGTGAAACGAAATTTGTTGGTATGCAGTTATTCAACAAATCCTTTGTAAGATCTATAATTTTATTTAATGTTGCATTATTTAGTGTTTGTCGAAATTAATTTGGCAGGCTATGTTTCTTGAAGATATAAACTTTTTTATGCAGTATTCAATATTTTATTTAACAGTGTTATTAGAATTGATGTATTTACGAGTGTCTCAAGCAGTTCATCGCTTGAAATGTTTTTATATTGTCAGTAATAATATATCAACACAATCAGTATAATAATATAGAATAATTTTAAATAATTTGTAGAATAACATAGGTAATAATAAGCTAATAGTAACGTTCAGGCTTAATTAATGATCATTCTGTATATTTATCCTTAATCATTTTATTTGAATGCTCGATATAATTTTAAAATACGATTTGTAGGAGAATACTATTCAAAAGAGAAATATTATATACAATTTCGTCATATAGATTAATATCTATAAGAAACATAATTTGTAACGTACAGGGCTGAATAACGTAATACTACGGAACAGAGATAATTTCACGTGCAAACATAAAATGAAAATGTCAAATAACAATTTCTTGTACCTGGTTTTGTTTGTATTGAAATCGAATTTAACAATTATTCCAAATGTTTATAAACATATGCTCGAAACTTTTCTTGTTTATCTACGACTAGAAAAATAATAATGTAAATAATTCTTTCTGTTATAGTAAGGTAATCATTAAATTATCAATCCGAATTAAATCCTCAACCATCAAGTCTCAAAGTACCTTATTTTTATAGATTCAATTACCGCGTACATTTTTACCACAGCTAAAGGTTTTTCCGACGAAAGGACACATGTAGCTATAGTGTTACTTAGCGATCAAGGGTGGCGAGAATTCGACAAAGTTCCTTTGAACTTTAGTATTTTTTTGTCCGCACATACGCGCAAATGTCAATTAAGTTCGAACAACCCACATTGTATTGAGTATTTAACAATTTCAATAACTCAGCAATTAATGCATATTGTAAATTAATGTTATTAATGTGTATTATCAGTCACTTTTTTAATTATATTATTACTTATGTTTGTAAGTATCGTATATTAACTTTAGAATTTTTTTGCACTATACATATAATGGTACATTAACAATATTGATAAAAATAGTGACAGATTTTAGCTATATTAATAATTACGATTAGTGAAAATGTTCTTGAAACTGTCCTTTTTCTTACTGTAAACGAGTATTTGTACAAATGCAAATTAATTTCAAATTCAATTCATCTAAAGAATGACGCCGTACGAGACATATATGAGACGAAATTAAAATCCAACAATTTATTAATTAATTCATAAGTCAGCAGAGTGACTTAACCACACACTAACGAGGGCAGTTTCCTTATGTCTAAATTAACTTCTATAATATGATTTATATTCACGAATGGAATTAGACTTTTGCTTTTCTTACTCAAAATAAAGTTACAAAACATCACTGAATACGCTAATGTGAAATCATTTCGTACGAATAATTTGAAATGACATGAGATAAATGTATTTTACAAATTGCATCGTCCATATTTCCTGATATAAATCAACCTTTCGACTGACGCATAATTTATATTTTATTTGTTACTGTTTCTTACCTCGTGTTCAACTGTATCCTCCGGAACTGGAGCTCCATCTGAAACAAATAACAAATCTCCATAAATAATTGGTTTATTGTGAAATATATTATTATACCACAGTTTTTTATCATATTCTTCTGACTAGGTACAAGCTTTCATTTATTTCATTATTTTTTAAAAGTTCCAGTTTACATAGCATATGATACGTCCTCATTTTAATAAAATCATACAGACATATCATATATAGAACCAGCAACCGAAACCATCTAAAAAAAAATTAAAGGTGTAATGTTTACTACGAGAAGAACAGAATGTTTCGTAATATGTTAGTCCGTACTTCCCCGATAAGAAGAGAACGCTATTATAGCGTCAGATTATACTCTACTAATTTACAAATATTTTGCCCATTTGTCAAAATTGTCAACAGTAAGGAGGAATTAAGTTAACTCAATAATTCATATTTTATAGAATTAATACATTCAATAAAGATTTATTAATTCTTTGAACAACTTTTCTGTATAAATTTGTTTATATGCATGTTATCAATACTAAAATTTATTAAACTGTTTAAAAAAAAATTAATTTGGTAATAAATTGTCATATAAATGTTTGTTTAGCAACATAATCAGCCTGCAAGTTTTTAAAGGACAACTTTAACAAGGAAAGCGATATAACTTAAAAACTCGGAATTTCAAGAGCGTCATGTTAATGAGTTTTTATAAAACAGGTCAATAAATTTTTTGACAAAATTCATTTGTTCATGCGTTGTAAAAAAAAACATAGATTACACTGAACAAAAAAGGTTAATTATATTTTTGCTCTTGAATAATCGATTGGCTTTTTTATTTACCTTATTTGAATTTGTGCAACTTTTTTTGTGGAATTACATCATGGGCAAGGTCCATAAGAAAAATATTGAAAGAAAAGAATATATCCGAAGAATGAATTGATAAAACCTTGCAAACAATCCAGGAAAATATTTGGGACACTTCAAAAAATGAACGGAATATGACTGCACTATAAGTCATGCAGATTTTGAAATTTACCGATAATTCATTACAGAATATGGTTGGTTTCGACTTTCCTTCTCTTGAATTAAAGTCGCATCAACTACTTGGTTATTAGTAACTATTTAGTTAGTCAGATTTAAACTGACGATTATCTTGTGAAAAATTTATGGAACTAGCAGTTATTGCAAAAAATATAAAAGCTATAGAAAATAAAGTGCGGTTCATAATTTTATGATTGAATTTTATGACATCCTGTATGATCGAAAGTATACTGACTGCTGCTTCCACTGCTTATACAATAGCCGGTTTTCTGGAACAAGCAGATGTTATTTATAACTGAAGTTCAACCGCATGCATACATTTTTTTTGCTTTTCAATCTTCAAGATCGATGGATTTCATAAAATTGAAATTGAATTGCGGACCAGCAAACATTATTCGATGTAAAATCAAGATGTTATGGTTCAACGATATGCAAAATTCTCTATTAATTCGCTAATAGACATAATCCTAAAATTATTCATCTAATGTAAAATAAATTGAATACCAGCGAATGATAAATGCGACTGGTATCACGATCTACATAAACGTGATCATTATTAATACGTCGCGACAGGTTTTATGAAGACTTTATCGATTGAAATTACGACGGAGACAACAGTAGTTTAATTGATGTTTGTAAAAGTGATTCGATTTCTGTTTACTTAAACTGTTCATGTCATTTCTTAATCATACATATCTTCGAAGGATTTTAATTAAAATCTGAAAAATGAATGCCTCTATGTTCAATTAATTTTAAGCACTGTTTATTATGATCATGGACATATTAATTATATGTTTATTCAAGCTTCATTTTTATTTTTATTAAGAGAAGTATTAATCATGTAATGTAATGAACATTTGCATAATATAGTAGAGACTTTAACAGATATTTCAGTTAACACATCTTATAAATATACATATATTTTCCTACTAACACACATGATAATTTTGTAATATATTAATCATTTGTTTTTAATAATTGTGTATATTAGTATATAAAATAATTTAAGAACAATATATTTTTGAAATTAATTTATATTACTGATTATTATTATTAAGTATGGAACGTGAGTATGTATATTGCTCATTATGAATGAGATAAAAAAAATGTCTATTTGTCAAGATTTTATATGAGAAACTAATTTTCCTATTTTAATACATAATGAAGAAATAATGCAAATCCTGGGAACTTTAACTTTAATTGAAATTAATATAATTCTTCAGAATATTGTGATAATAAATCTATAATTGCAAAGTCAAAATTTTAAATGATAAAGATTACTTCTTATAGTTTTCCATGAAGTAATAGCACAAATCATTGCAAACATATTTAATCTCTCATCTATGCGTTTTCGATTAGGATAAAGTCAATTTTTTTCAGCACTTACAATAAAAAATCCATTAACCCGAATGGATTAGCTTTGTTCAGAACAAATACAAATATCATATAATTTCATTTTAATAAACATACATCCATACATTTAAAACCAAATACGTCTCGAAAATATGTATATTATTATCTACCAATAATCCAATGACGAATTAATTTGTCATGTTCGGTATAGAAATCAACATTCTTATAGAAGTATCTATAACCGTTGAAGAAAAATTCAGAAACACTTAAAAACGAAAATGGATCCAGTTGCTTTCCAGAAAGAACAAACAACACAAAATCACTGAAAACTTAACTACAAAAGTTACGGAAAGTTAGAAAGGATTAATTAACGGAGATCATTCGAGCGTATAGCAACGACAGTTTTCTTTCGTCGTTGTCAGGAGAGAAAGTCAATTACTGCGATGACAAGCCACAAAACATTTAGCAACGACGTACTGCGTCTCCGGAGATCTTCATGCTACGTGTTCAAAGTTAAAACGGTTCTTATAGTCGTTCCCTTGGCTCCACCTGTCAGCTACAGTTTGAAAGACAAGGCGTTCAGTTAAAATCACCTCATGCATTTCCTATTCACCGTGTATTTCTTTTTCCGTTTGATTAGTAAATATACATACTGGACAAATGAATTCGAACAAACTGCTTTCTCGGTCTCATTAAGGTAGTCGGGTCAATTGTAACCCACATCCACGGGTCACGAGCATCGGCGCAATCCAAATGAAACATTACCATACATTAAAAAGTGTAGGGCATCAGAAAACATCAGTTTAAAAAATAGGGGTTGCAAGTCATAGGCTTGTCAGCAATTAAATTTTTTTACGATTATGTAAAGAAAAATATAAAAAGTGAGAAGACCAAGAATTTTAGACAACTATTTTAAATAATCACTTTTAAGACATTTGTATAGCTTTTATATTTACAATTGTAAGACGTGTGGAAATTTCCTGCGACGAAACCGACAGGACTACAGGCAGGGTATGGACAGCGTCAGTTGTCACCCCCACCCACGTCTGTAGGACTAAGACGTACGCTGCAGGGCTAGCGGAACAGGACGGGCCCTCAGAGTCATTAGAACGTCCCAAACGGTCACACGCGTCAATAAATTGCATTTTCCATTGGAAATATATTGTATACAGTTTATTCAAACCTTAGTGTAATAATTCCTTAGCGCATCCTTTTCGATACGTATTTTTCCCTGTTTCTAACATATCAGAAGTGGGATTACCACGTGTTCGGTGTTGCGTGTGTGGGTAACACGTGTGACAGGAATATACCTGGCGAACAAAGTGCGAGACTGTGAAAGCCGTACGTGCTGTTATATATATATATATATATACAGTTCCAGATAGTGTGTGTAGTGAGCATGAGTGAGCTGAGGGAACATAGAAGCCGTACGCGGTATGATTCGTGTGTAACGGAACGTGAACGTTCGAGGGAGAGATCCCAGCGTGTGCGCTCGAGGGACGATTCGCGCGATTCGGGACGTGCACGCTCAGGAGAAAACTCGGGACGAGTGCGGGGAGATTCGCGTGAATCTTCGCAAGATTCGCGTGAGTCTTCGCGAGATTCGCGGGGACGTTCGAAAAAACGGTCGCGAAAAGGAAAGGAGACGAAGAATCATGGCAGAGCGGATCGCCGTCGTTCAGAGAGGCGATCGCGGGATCGATCCTCCCGAAGGGAGAGGGGGGGACGTTCGCGAGAATCGTCGCGAGTTAGGTCGCGATCACCATCGGTGTCGCGGAGGTCTTCCACGAGGGAGAGTGCGACGGTGGAAGCACTGCTTCAGACCGTCCAAAAATTACAAGAAGAACTGTGTAATGCGCGGTATAGGCCGGCCGCGCAGGAGCATTTAGTGCCTTTATTTGATCCGGCGGACGATAAAGCAGACATAGAAGTATGGGTGCGTGACGTGGACAGGATTGCGAGGCGCGGGGGTTGGCGCGATGAAGATATAACGTGTTATATTGCACGCCAATTGCGGGGGCACGCGCGGCAGTTTTTCGATGAAGAGCAACGGCGTGATCCCACTTGGGAGATGCTGAAAACAGCGCTCGTCGCTCGCTTTAAAAAATCCCTGCCCTTCAACCGGCTGTTCAGAGATGCTGCTAATTACACAGCTCAGCCAGGGCAGAAGCTGGGGGACTATTGTTTCAACAAATTGGCCAAGCTGAGGGCGTTAAAGGTGGACATTCCGGATGAATTTCTAAGGGATGCAGTAATTGGCAGCATCGGAGACGAGACGATCGAAAGGACAATACGATCGAATAAATATATGAGTGCCGACGAATTGTATGCGGCCATGCGGGAGATGGGCACGATGCCGAAGTCGGACGGAGTGTCAGTAGCAAAGATGTCGCGGATTTCTGATCGGGCGCCGATATCTGTAGCAGGGCCGTCGGGGGTGCGGGCCGCAAACAGAAAGAAGCAGCCAGGTGATCAGTCAAAACACACGACTAAGTTCGTGTGTTACAACTGCGGAGAAGAGGGGCACGCTGCGAGGACCTGCTCGAAGCCGCGGCGGAGGTGTGCGAGATGTCAAAAAGATGGGCACCTGGAGCGGTTCTGCTACGGAGCGAAGGTAGCGGTTAATGTAGTACAGGTGAGTCCCGATAATAATAGTTGGGTGATGCACGCCCGAATTAATGGAAAAAGGGTCCAGTGTCTGTTGGACACCGGCAGTGCGAGGACTCTTATTTCCAAGGCGGTTGCATTTCGGTTGGGTATCAAGATGGTCGAGGGACCTTTGATACAATTGCGGGGTTATGGGAGTTTAGGATCCTGTAATCGTTTGAGGGCGGAAGTGACGATACAAGTCATGGAAGCGATCGCCGATGTCACTGCTATTATTGTCGAGACAGAGGCAATGATTTATCAAGTAATTGTGGGGCAAGATTTCATTGGTCAGGACCATGTAATTTTGGTCAAAATGCGGGACCGGATTATTGTCAAGGAATTATCGAGCGTTGGGGTTGCGCCACAATTGATAATAGATGCGTATGCGACGGAAGCGGTAATTGATTTGAGTGCGTTAGACTGCGGCGAGATGTCGGAAGAAGACCGAATCGGTTGTATAAAAGTCATTGAGGAATATAGCGATCGGGTGACGACATCGATGCGGTCGTTGGGTAAAACAAGTTTAGTTAAAATGGATATAAAATGCACGACAGATGTACCGGTCGTTTATCGTCCATATCGAATGGCTGAAGTAGAGCGTGTAGCAGCGCGGGAAATCGTAGAGGAGTTGTTAGAAAACGGAATAATTCAGGAGTCTACTTCACCATACGCGAGTCCTATTACGCTTGTAAAGAAGAAAACGGGCGAGTATCGACTCTGCGTGGATTATCGGCGGTTGAACGCGGTTACCATTAGGGATCAGTATCCTCTCCCGTTAATTGAAGACCAGATAGATCGATTGGGAGGGTATCGGTATTTTACAGCAATTGATTTGGCTTCGGGGTATTACCAGGTAGCGATGGGCGAAGAAGCTATACCGAAAACAGCTTTTGTTACTCCCGATGGGCATTATGAATTTCTACGAATGCCGTTTGGGTTGACGAATGCGCCAGCTGTTTTTCAGAGACTCATAAATACCGTGTTAGGGCCGTTACGAAACTCAATTGCTTACCCGTATATTGATGATATAATTATCCCGTCGAAGACTGTGAAAGAGGGCCTGGAGCGTCTTCGTTTGGTATTAGGTCGACTGCGTGAAGCGAATCTTACGATTAAACTTAGTAAGTGTTCGTTTTTGCAAACAAAAATAACATATTTGGGACGGGAAATTAGTGCGGATGGTGTAAGGCCTGGAGAATATAAAATCACTGCCGTTCTCAAGATGCCGGACCCTAAAACCGTTAAGGAGGTACGTCAGTTCTTGGGTCTAGCCGGGTACTTCCGAAAATTTATTAGGGGTTATGCAGGTCTGGTTGCTCCATTAACCGTGCTTACGAAGAAGAATACACCGTGGACTTGGGGTGAACAGCAGAAGGCGGTTGTCCGTACTGTAAAGGAAATCTTGACGACGAGACCGATTTTAGCTATCTTCGACAGCGCAAAACGGACGGAATTGCATACAGATGCGAGTTCGTTAGGACTAGGGGCAATATTGTTTCAGTATGCAGCTGATGGTAAGCGGCAGGTAGTTGCATACTTTAGCAAGCAAACGACAGTTGATCAGCAAAAATACCATTCGTACGAGTTGGAAACTATGGCTGTTGTACTTGCGTTGCGGTATTTTCGGGTGTATTTGCTTGGTATACATTTTACAGTTATCACTGACTGTAATGCATTGCGTACCACGTTTACTAAGAAGGATTTGATTCCGAGAATTGGACGGTGGTGGCTGGAAGTCCAAGATTATAAGTTTGATATTGAGTATCGGCCAGGTTCAGCGATGCAACACGTTGACGCATTGAGTAGGAACCCAGTGCAAACGGTTGATGTACATCCTGTGGATATCACCGAGGCTGATTGGATTACGGCGGCTCAGATGCAGGACGAACAACTTGGACGGATTCGGGAAATTCTAATAGACAATATTCGTGAGGGCGAAACGAGGCAGTATTTTGCGGATTATGTAATAAAGAAAGGGAAACTTTGCAGGCGGTTGAAGGACGGACGAACACCATGGGTGGTACCACGTGCGGCGCGTTTTCAAATTTGTAGACTGTGTCATGATGATGCGGGGCATTTAGGGCTTGAAAAGACGCTTCGGCGTATTCGTGAAAACTATTGGTTTGCGGGCATGAATGTTTTCGTGGAAAAGTATGTGAATGCATGTTTGAATTGCGCGTACTATAAGCGGACTGGGGCCCGGAGACAGGGAGAGTTACATCCCATAGAGAAAACGCCGGTACCTTTTCATACTTTGCACGTGGATCATGTTGGGCCGTTCGAGAGAAGCAGGAAGGGAAATCGGTATTTGCTGGTTATCGTGGACGGATTTACGAAGTTTACGGTGATAGAACCAGTGAAGGACACGAAGGCAAAACGGGCAGCAAAGATACTCTTGGACATGGTGCATCTTTTTGGAGTGCCTCATCGTATAATTAGCGATAGAGGGACAGCTTTTACGGCTCGAGCGTTTCAGGTTTTCTGCAGGGAGTATGGCATTCGACATGTGTTGAATGCTGTAGCTACGCCTCGAGCAAATGGTCAGTGCGAGAGGTATAACCGAACAATAGTTGCTTCGTTGGCTGCTACGATGGCAGGGAAAAGTCCTGAGCAATGGGACCAAGAAGTAAAAATAATTCAGTGCGTTCTGAATACGACGCATAATAAAGGTATCGGAATGACGCCAATGGAGGCGTTAATTGGATGCAAGGTGCGTTATCCGGCAGAGGGATGGATTTTGGAAGAGGTGCAGGACGGAATTGAGCGTATGGATTTGAATGCGCTTCGGGGGAAAATATCGGAACACATTACGGAAGATCAACGTAAGCAGAAAGAGCGTTATGATCGGCAACGGCGAGCGGCAAGGAAGTTCCAAAAAGGAGATGTTGTACTGATTGAAATTACCGCTGATCAGCCGACGGGAGACAGTCGGAAGCTTCATGCGCGTTTTAAGGGGCCGTTTCGGGTTGTTACGGTATTGTATAATGATCGCTATGAAGTGGAAGATCTGAGAGAAGGGGGTCGCCGAGCGAAAACGGTTGTGGCTGTCGATCGAATGAAACCGTGGGTAGCGGCTGTAGAATAATAGAATTATAGAATAGTTAGTTTTGTTGGTCAACCCCAGCGTGCGTGTATAGTCAGGTAGGAAAAGAGGATTATTTACTGAAAGATTTGGAGGGTTCCAGGGCACTACAGCAGGTAGGCGGCTAAAGGTTGGTCGAGGTCTGTTACGAAAGGGGTGTACTTGGAATAATTAGCATTGAGTTTATATGTTGTTGTGGTTGTGATGGAGGTCACAACATGACAAAGGAGTTGGTTGTTGTGTTTGTGATGGAGGTCACAACATGGCAAAAAAGTTGGTTGTTGTGTTTGTGATGGAGGTCACAACATGGCAAAGAACTGGCTGTTGTGTTATGATGGAGGTCATAACATGACAAGAAGCTGGTTGTTACAGTTGTGATGGAGGTCACAACTGGGTGGAACTCGGTCGTCGTGGTTGTGGTGGAGGTCACAACCCGATGGACAATTGGGTGTTGTGTCTGTGATGGAGGTCACGGCATAACATGATACATGCGGTCATCACTGAGAGGACAGCGGGTCAGAACAACTTCAGTGGACATCGCTGCGTCGAAAGATAATGGACTAAGGAAAACAGACAAGAGGTTGAATCCGGACTGAGAGATGAGCGGAGTTCTTGCTTGGTGGGAAGACTCAATCCATAGGCGTAGCGGGTCGTGGAGTCATAGACATCACATTCAGGCGGGAAGGCTGCGTCTTTCTGCTGTCCAACTGTGATATGACTAAATGGACATGAGTGCCATAAATTTTATTTAATTATTGTTAAGAAGGGTTTTACTACTTGAGAATTAAGTTATTTGAAAGATTTGTATGTCAATGGGGCGTGTTTCTGTTTATGTTCTAGAAACCGAAATAGATTATTTGCTCAGGGATGAGCAAGTGGGGCAGGTTGGCCGAATGTAAGACGTGTGGAAATTTCCTGCGACGAAACCGACAGGACTACAGGCAGGGTATGGACAGCGTCAGTTGTCACCCCCACCCACGTCTGTAGGACTAAGACGTACGCTGCAGGGCTAGCGGAACAGGACGGGCCCTCAGAGTCATTAGAACGTCCCAAACGGTCACACGCGTCAATAAATTGCATTTTCCATTGGAAATATATTGTATACAGTTTATTCAAACCTTAGTGTAATAATTCCTTAGCGCATCCTTTTCGATACGTATTTTTCCCTGTTTCTAACACAATAATTTCGGCCATTTTATTATTCATTTAACAATGAACGTATTAATAATACGAATGAAACATGTAAATGTGATATACAATTTATTGGTTATAACTCGTCTTACTGCTTTCAGCCGAAGTAAATAAATGTTTATATCATTTAAATTACAGTTGAGAATGGTGACACGTGCATGAAAATAGGATATTATGTGGTTAAAAAAATGGCAGTTTTATGCAACAATTTTATATAAAATCTAATAGCAACATGCTTTATTCAAAAATCTCACAAGTAAAAGTAACTTCCTTTTCTTAAATGCTTAATAAAATGCTCTTTTCACGTTGCTCTGATTTCTGGAAACAAAAAAATGTAAATTATATTCGAAACAAATTATAGAATTTTTAGAAACGAAAAATTACTTTTATCCCACCTTGTATATGCAAAAAGAAGTCATTCGTTTAATACTGCATCGGTAACTAAATTCAAGGCAAATTGCTCTTACTCATGGTCGTTTGTAATTACATCAATTCGTTACATAATAAAAGAAAGTATTCGGAACCATGATAAAAAATGCTGTAGAACGTATTCATTGGTTGATGCCGATACACT
Organism: Megachile rotundata; assembly: GCF_050947335.1. Classification (NCBI taxonomy): domain Eukaryota; kingdom Metazoa; phylum Arthropoda; class Insecta; order Hymenoptera; family Megachilidae; genus Megachile; species Megachile rotundata. The sequence continues at coordinate 3,164,754 of NC_134991.1, read as the reverse complement.
AGAACGTATTAATATTTAGTACTGCTCTAACTTGAGAAAACAAGTGTAATATGCACTTTGACGACTAATTTACCAAAATTTATGCAGAAGTACATAGTACTGTTTGTTGAAATATTCCGAATTCGTGTTTGTAAACAGAGATTATAACAACGATGTGTAACAATCCTGGAACCTAAGTTCAGATAGTTACGAGCGCTAGGAAGGTAAAGAGCGGCTTTTACCCACTGAACGACTCGTTTTCGCAAATAAATATCGTGGGATTCGTGTGGTGTGCGGTTAAGGAGTGAAATCCACAGGTCAATATCTTTCAACAATTAGATTTATTCAATAGCGATAAGAAATGAAACTAACAAATAAAAATAACAACAAAATAAAGAAATATACAGGGTGTTACCTGTAACGCTACTCACGATTTTTCTCCCACTTGCAGCCACCTTACGAAAAAAAGTTTACAATAAAATTTGGAGGGTATGAAGTGCACAATAGATATTAGTAAAGCAAATTTTGAAAACAGTTTATCCTCTTGGCAAAGTCAAGGTCACCTTGGGTTTTTTAAATAGGAACATACAATTTTTTTTATTCATAGCTTTAGAGGACATCGAGACGAATTCAAAACATATATTACATTATATTTTTATTAACATATTACTCGATTTACAGAAGTGGAAAAATGTAAAGTACTTAGCTTTTGACTTTGGTAGGGTAACCATTATTTGGTTCCAAAGAGATCACTGAATGTAAACACGCGACTAGAATATAAGAAAAATACACTTTATTTAATTACATGTTCAAAATGTAATATATGCCGCCTTCCATCACATAATATTCCAGTCTTTTACTTCACATTTCCATTTCTGTAAATCGAGTAATATGTTAATAAAAATATAATGTAATATATGTTTTGAATTCGTCTCGATGTCCTCTAAAGCTATGAATAAAAAAAATTGTATGTTCCTATTTAAAAAACCCAAGGTGACCTTGACTTTGCCAAGAGAACAAACTGTTTTCAAAATTTGCTTTACTAATATCTATTGTGCACTTCATACCCTGCAAATTTTATTGTAAACTTTTTTTCGTAAGGTGGCTGCAAGTGGGAGAAAAATCGTGAGTAGCGTTACAGGTAACACCCTGTATATAGATTATAAATAATTAATCAGAATAAAGAATTAAATAGCTTTTGAAATAATGATAATAATAGAAATAATAGAATTTGACAAATTAAACAAAATGTAGTAGATAATCGTGAATTTAACGGAATGAAACTCGCTGGTTAATACTTTATATTGGATCGTATCTAAATCTGATCTCTGATGAAGCTAACTTTGCTTTTATAAAGGTAACTAAATTTGATATTCTTTGTATATTCGATTCTCGTGTTCGAAGCTATCGCAATGACAAGATTTATCTTGATTTGTACGATTGTGACTTATATAAATGCTCTTTGACGAAATTAATTAATATTAGCGCTTTATAGACTACCGCTGCGAGGAATCCGACCCAAGTGTGATTCTCTAACTAAGTGTACCTAAATACACTTTCGCAAAATTAGACAGATTTTATCTATTATCTAACGCGGTGCAGTCGACAACGAAGATTACGCTAGAGTGAGAACAGTATTCTTTTATTAACTCAAATTACCAAAATTTATTTGTATCTAATGAATAACTCTTCGGAACAGTTACTCTTTTATTAATTTGACTCGACAACTAATGTTTCATGACCCTTTTAGCCAAAACGAACACTGACATCAGATACGAGATCGACCCACGACCAAGTATCCAAGTGGCGTATACCCGTTTGACCAATCAAGTATCAAGATTCGTTGCGGCTCTTGACAGCGAAAACTGTTCCTAGTTATTCTTATCAAAGAGACTTGTGAATAGTTCGACTTTGAAAACTGTTCTGCTTGTAGACGGGTTTCGCTCGCGCTTTTATACTCGCAGGTTCGCCGAATTCCTGGAATTTCTATGACGTCAGAATATCTCAATTTTCATATAAATTCGTTATTATACATTAATTATAAGATTTAATGGTTTAATTATATTTTAAATATCGCTCTTTAATTAATGGCTAACAATTTGATATTAAAATAGTAGTACAACGGTGTTTTAGCGAAAAATACATTTTCTGTCCTTTTCTAATGAACTGAGCACAAATTCTACGTGAGCCGAATCTATTCTGATTTATAGCTTTTTAGTTGAAGGAAATAATTTTTGTTCTGGCTATGATTAGTTTAGTACTGGCTGATTTTACGTATATAAATTGATTTAGTTAATTAATTAATTTCATGTCTGATAATGCCGTAAATAGAAATAGTATCTCTATCCTTTTCTAGGATTAGCGCTGATCTCAAGGATTTCGGGGCGAGCATCGCGGCACGTAGGCACATCATAGCGTAACGGAAATTTATCATACAAAACTATTTATTAGAATTAAAATAAAATAATACATAATCTTGTTTTAATTATTCCAACTTAATATTCAATTACTTTTACGGAAAATATTACCTACTCTAAATCAAAATCATAAGATAATTATTATAAATGATATATATATATATATATATATACTGATTACCGACTGTCGAATTTGATAGATATGGTAATAGATACCTGATGTACTGTCGATAATTGTCAAATATTGTCGATAAATGATTCATTCCAGTTGGTCGGTAATGTACAAAAAGAAAAGGTTCCGCGAGACGTTACAGATGTACTCAGATAACATTCGTTTCGTTGCTCAACATGTAATTAAAAATTTTAGAAATAATAAATTAAATCAAAGTTCAAACTTTAACTGTTTTATACATACAATTTCATATTTATCGGATAACTGTTGTTGGATTAACCAGAATAAGGTTTCTAAGATGAACTTGTTAAATTTCAAAGTGTTGGACATTTCACCACAACCATTTATGGCTGCCGCAACGTAACGCGGCACCGACTAGTAATTTGTTGGAACAATTCTGTAAAATTTCCGCAATTTAAGTGAAAATTTTATGTTTGTAGTGTTTATTCATTGCAACGAAAGATGTGTTGAGACATATAAATTTAAAAATACATACATCAATGTATTTAATCATTTACAATACAATAATATATTTAACGCAATTAATTTATGACTAATATATTTTACTATAGTAAATTATATTATACTGATATAATAATAATATAATAATTTATAACTACCTAATAAAACAGACAAAATCTCTTCTAATATATTTCATAATATAAAATATATATTTAATACACTTGTTAATATATTGCACTATAACATTATAACGTGTATTAAGAATAACAAAATATTTACATATACTCATAATGTATACTGGTATTGTCTTTCTCAGGTTCACGTTAATTAAAAATTACGAAAATCTTTTAAGTATATGTAGTATGGTCTTTGAAACTGCATCAATAAAAATTAACTGATCATAACTGAATAGTCATAGTTTTACAAAGTTATAAGCATTCCACCAAAAAATTGTGAACAGTTAATGATTGAGCAAAACGAATTTATCATTCATTTGATCTGTAGAAGTTTTACTGTTTTTATTAGAATCGGTCAAGTTTAACAATTATTATTAATGACTATTATCTAACCACTAAATTAGTGTTTCTTAACATCGAGATCAGTATCATAACGCAGTGCAATATAAAATTGTACATAAAATAATACAATAACGTGTACATAAATTGTAGTTAAAAACAGTTATAAATTGCACCTAACGTTAGTTATAAATCAAGCCGTTATAAGTTATTTAAATCTAATATATTTTAATAGTCTCTAATATTTTTGCGTAATATTATTAGTGTTGCTATATCGGTTATTAAGCTGAATATCGAACTTTAATCTTCATATTGATACAATACATGTAGATGTTACTGTGAAAGACTGAAATCTGGAGAATGTCGACCTTCACCGGTGAATGTCAACATTCACATAGTCGCTTGGTGTATGTCCGAAATATTTGCTAAATACCCTTACTTCTGACTTATACCGGTAAATGTCGACATTCACCATGCACTAATGGTGAATGTTGAACATGTCGGAGATTTATATTTTCTTCTCCGTAATTCAGTCGCTATAAAACGTCACAACATTCTAAGCATACGTGTTCTTCCTCTGCCTATTTTGGCGTGAGTTTCATGTAGTATATTGAACAATTCTTCATTGGTAACATAATACTGTATATTCGTTTCCCCTGATTTTAATGGTACAATTAATTTCCTTTCATCATTAATTTTTAAAACGTTAAAACGTTTTAATCGTCTGTAATCCAAAGGTGTGTTGCACTTAGTTTTAGCAGAAACCGCTTCAGAAAGTATTTTAGAGTACTTTTCTTGAGAAAAATGAAAACAATTGTCTTTTCGTTTACCCGCAATTAATGAATTTAATTTTTCAAGAAAAAGATCATGATTTACTGCAGTATCTATTCAATATAAATTACGGTATTGGAAAAAAAAATTAAGAAAACATTGCTCGCATCATCAAAGCTTGCATAAGATTGACAAAGCTGACTGACTCCCAGCAAAACACAGGATTTGGCGGGAAAGAGCCAGTCGCTTCTTTATCGGCTCCTCTCTTTTGGACCTCCACCAGAGCATATCTGTGATTGTCGACATACACCGGTGAGGGTCCGAATGTACAAGAATGTAATAAAATATTCGATCTTTCGCCAACGTATTTGGTATGTTTGACATTCATCGATGAAAGTCGACATTCTCCAATTTCGGTCTTTCACAGTAACATAAACATATCCAATATTTTTATGTCAATTTCTCTTAAGTACTTAACACATTTAAGTAATGCAGCATAACTCTTTCAATTGTTCGTTGAATTTGCATTCGTCATATCGATTTAAATTTCCCTCTTAAAAGCTTAGTACAGCGAAGATGGATAAAATATATTTTCATGATTGTAACGACATTAGTAAAATTGATATGCAGTACGACGAGTAAAGACAATCGGAAAAAAGTTTTGAATTATCTATTCATATTGAGATTCATCTTGTTCAAGGTGTTGAAATGATGCATACCTCATGTTATACGATGACACATATATTGGTCGCATCAACACACATGTTCTCTTTCTAAAGATGTGTTAGCCAGTTACATCTTTACCAGGGAACAATCAGACAGTCGATGTCGAAAGATACTCTTCGTGTCGTGTTCTTGAGTAACAACGTTAGCCGATGCGTCACCTCTTCAACAACGTATATTCCTCTTCCACAACGCGACAATGGCAGTTATCAAACGTTAATCTACCGCTTACGCGACCTCGTTATTCAATGATAGTTTCTGATGTCAACAAGAATGAGGATGATCCGCAAGAGAATTTGTTTGTTGGTACCACGCTTTCAACATTGTTTATGCCATTGTTTCTAGCAAGAACCGGACGTTTTGTTATTGTCTTTCTGTGTGGTGATATACGGTAGAGAAAAAACCATCATTCACCGTATAATCATAATAACTTAATACGATGAAATTGCTAACCCGGAAAGTCACGATCTTCATCGTGTTTATTGTCTTATGTTCCCGTAACCAATAATTAAAAAGAATAGCAAAGTAAGAAGCGAAACTTACATGTTCTTCGTGTATTCTCAATGAGTAGATCTAATCAAGCTATTAATATCAAACGCATGTAACATTGAATGTTACACTGAAATGTCGTTGCATTTAATGATGAAGAATACCAACTTTCGTGAGGAAACTGGCGGCATTGAAAATGAAGGTTCTATCATTCATTGATTTAGAAATTTCGAAATTTTCAAATTAAGATCTTTAATGTGGGTCTTCGATAATTTGTGGACTTGAAAATTTGGATATTTGCAGATCTTATAATTTAGGCATTTGCGGATTTGGGGTTCTGAGAATTTAGGAAATTCAAAATTTGAAAATATAGGTATTTGAAAATTTAGGATTTTAGAATTTTATGAGTGTGGAAGTTTAGAGGTTTAAGCTTATGCAACTTTTTCCTTATATTTTTTAACGATGTCTGCTATTGTACAGTTCTTCATTACTAATTGTAAAAACTGAACTATTTCTCGGTAAGTTTTACACTTCTGTTTACGATAAATTACAAGTTGTCTCTTATAAAAATTGGTATACTTCTTTTGTGGAATATTAACTATTGGTTGTTTACGCTTTGAAATACAACCTCATATTGAATATTCAAGACGCGTGATAGAAAACATCCCGTAGTTCGACTTTCTTTTAAGTACTGTTAGTTTATAGAAAGCGGTTAGTGTCCGATTATTAGGTTTGAAAATGCGACATTTATTCAAAATTTATTCGACTAAACATTAGAGAAAAATGAAGGTGCTGATGTATTTTTAATCTGCAATGAATGGTTTATTCTTCTATAAAATGAATATAATATTGAAAATAACACCTCTTATAATATTATATAAAGCAACAAACGCAAGAATAGTGTATATCGTGTTAATGTGTGAAACTGTATAAATGCCAGATTTAAAAAAATTAATCATCTGTTTTATTAACGCTCTGACCACCGTGACAGTTGCAGCATGTTATCTTTTCTGGCGTTAATAGTAAGTTAAAATTATCGTCATATGAAACCGAATTTTTTAAATCCCGTAAAGGATTGCTAGCCACTGGCCGTGTAAATGCGAAGTTTTTTTATTTTTGTGCTAGATTGCAACAAATCGTATCTCATGCCTTTCAATCAGCTGTACAACACGAATTCGTTTGACGGACATACAGTTGGCGACGATAGGAAAAGAAAAAAGGATTCCGATACATCGAGAAGACAACATACCGTTTTCCGTTTCTAGGCGGTCGGAACTGCTTTGAAATTGTAATACTCAGTGAACGACATAATCAAATCGCAAATCGGACCGGATTCTTACGACTGACGAGGAAGTGATTACCATCGTTTGAAGTACAAACCTCTCTCGTTTCTTTTTTTTCTCGCCCTCCGGGTCGTAGTGAGAAAGGATCGTTCAGATATTACGTGCCACGAAACGAGAGGAAAATTTGTATCTGGACGATTGAAATCATGCCTTATGCGCTTCCTACTTTCGATTCATTTCGAAAAGTTCCCTCAAAGCCAACAGTGTTCACTACTCCAACGGTGTAACGAGATATTTGAAAGACCTTCCTGAGTGATATCTCGGTAATACTTTATCGGTCGCTGAGCGGCATATGAGACATAGTAGACCGCTTAAGATAGCGAGCTATGATTACTCTTATCCCAGGACTAACTGACATGTTAAATATCGTAGTAGCCAACGGTGATCGATACCGTTTTATTATAATAAAATCTCCGTTGTTCAAAGTAATAGACAGACAACACTGACTGCATATAGGAATTTTTTGGACAACGAAACAATCACTTTCCTGGTAATATATTTCACTTCTTTTATTTGTTGGCATTAATATTAATCAAACGCATACATCCAAGCTGTGGTTAAGTTCTATTAAATCGTTTAATTAGATACATTTGTCGCGACAAGCATTGAAATATTACAACAAATTTTGAGTAATAAAATTTGACAGTAAAATACTAGGATGTTCTATATTTCTTGAAATCACAAATTCGATTCATAAAAATAAAAAGGGAATGCTATGTTAATGTATTGTTATAAACATTTTATTAAAAAACTAGGGGGCTGTGCCCCCTGGCCGCTTCGCGGCCCAACCCCCCAATGCACTACGCGCCTATTGGCGAAGCTTGGAATGCGCTTCCAAAGTGACATGGTGGGTGGACCGTAGACTGTGGAATGCAGAGGGTAGCGTTAGGCGTGACAACATTACGCTATGATTTTATACTATAGAGCAGGGATACGCAATTGGCGGCCCGCGGGCCGGATCCGGCCCGCGAGGCTCTTCAATCCGACCCGCGACGTCCAAATTTGACTCGCAGAAAAAAATGAAAACTAAACTAAATTAAACTGAATCCTGAGATTCCGAATACAGAAAAGAGAAAAAATTAAAAAAAATGGGAATCGACTTTGTCTCACCTCCACGTGGTGATTCCTGGATAATTCAAAGAAGACAAAAATATAGGTTGTAAATTCTTAATTTTACTGTTGTGGCCCGCGATATAACATTCAAATTTTACATTTGGCCCGTCGAAAAATCTAGTTGCGTATCCCTGCTATAGAGTATGGTATAAGCGATGTAGCGTTACGCGTGACACAGTTACGATATGATTTCGTACTGTAGAGTGCGGAATAAGCCTCAGAGTGTTACACGTGGCACCATTACTCTCTATAGTATGAAATCATGACGTAACGGTGTCACGGGTAACGCTGTCACGGTTAGGTTAGGTTAGGTTGGTAAGTATGAAAATGTTACGCGTGACACTGTTACGTTATGCTTTTATACTATAGAGTACAATATAAACGTGACAGATGTAACCTAACCTAACCTAACCTAACCTAACCTAACCGTGACAGCGTTACGCGTGACAGCATTACGCGTGACACCGTTACGTTATGATTTTATACTATAGAGAGTATGATAGAATATGATAGAATACAATATAACTGTGACAGCGTTACGTGTTACGCGTGACACCGTTACGTTATGATTTTATATTATAGAGTATGATATGAAATGACAACTGCTCTGTTATTCGCTACCATATGTAGTGTGTTCCAGTTTTGCCCGTATCATGTTACTAACATATCCTATAAATAAAAATAAGAAGAATATTTATATAAACATAGGCTCTTTTATGCACCCTTAATGGATTATTACAATAAACATGAAATTCGATAATCATTTCCTATATTTTTTATAATATTTTAATAAAACGTGCTACTAATTTGTTTATTGATACTAATACGTTGTTAGTTATTTTCACAATAGTGAATAAAATTTTAAAGTACCAATATTTCAACTATGAAGATGATCAGTACGGCATATTAGTATGTATGACCAGTGCCGTTTGGATGTACCGATGCGTCATCCGCTGCAGATAAATTAAACAAATCCCTTAGAAAGTCCAAAATTAGTTTACATATTTACTGATTGTACATAGTTTCGTGTTTTTCGTAAGAAATCTTAAATAGTAGAACTGTTGCTAAATTGACACAAGAAAACCTCATTAATTCTGGTCATCATGATTGTAAACTTCGTCTGGTTGCATTCACATCCGGGTTTACAATTAACGTCATTGATGCGATACGTATAATTGAAAGTTTACAGAGAATAGCAAATATACGTAACCATTCTAATAACTTGCATTTATTCGCCGAATCGTGATCATCAGATCAAACTTAATTGCACGAGATTTCATTAATCTTCACACTGGTAGCAAAGATCTTGTCACTTGTGAATTGTTAGACTCTAACAGTGTCTCTCATTCCTTCTTCCCTACATACAGGGAATTTCAAAAGAAAAGTAACATATCAAGTGGTATACCCAATGCCTATAGTGACGTGGAATGTCGCTATACGTTTTAATTTGAATATAGTTAATCCGTTTGGGGGATACTTTGTGTTGACTTACGTGTTAATTAAATTTAACGTTTTTTATATCTTTACAGCCATAATTCTTAAATTATATTATGTGATATTATTAATACGTTAGGTATTATTTTGAGGCAGTTGCAAATTTTATTAGACAGTGTTTTTATTTTCGACTTTTACCATATGTTTTCACAATATTTTGATATACTTATTACTTACGGTTCAAAATAATTAATACAAGTCTTTCTAATTAAGTAAATAAATAAAATCTCAATAATAAAAGTGATTCGAATGAAAATTTTAAGCGTCATTAACATAACATATAAAATGATAGTGGAAATATTAGTATAAGGTATAAAATATATTTATTCAAAATTTAGCTTCGTTGATGTCAGTAAAAATCTTGGAAATGGTACTTTTTTACCCATTGTACTCAGTAACTACATTGAAGCTAAGTCATTATTAAAATTTTATTATATGCTGTACTAAATTATTGTTTTCTGTTTGCTTTTTCTCACGTTGAGAACCTAGCTTAATTTTAGTTATATTCGGATAAATTGAAAATCTAAAATTACCGCTTTATTTGTATTTCAAATGTGAAGTCTAAATTGTTCGAGTATATTATTTTTACTTTCTGCATATAATACATATACATATATCTGATTTAATGAGCGAGATAATTATATAACAAAAGTTTACTGTAATGAACGTAACTATTGAATCGGTGCGTAATTATGTACCGTTTATGTAGGTAAGTTTTCTGTTAGTGAAAATTAGTATTTTTTTCACACTTTTTTAATAAAAGTATTGTTGTACGTTTACTTGATAAAATTACAAATTGAAAATTATATTTGTACTTGACATACTACGCTCTACCACTACAAGAATGGAAGAAGGCAGATCATTTTGCGATCTCAACGAAGAAATAGGCGAAAGACAATAGTCGGAAGTGGTTTGTCTGCTTCAAATCAGGTGATAGTAGCTTGGTGGACAATCCAGGAAAAACTACCATCGGACTTCGACGACCGGGCACTTTACCACACTTTACAAACCTTTCACTAATTGTTGTATCCCCAAAAAGTTCACTGAAATTGCGAATTGACTATACTGCTGTTTACCATTCTGTCTCTTAATTGTAAATTGCAATATGACTAATATGAATATAATTTTTGATACACATTTTTATCAACTGATCGTAGAAAAATATTAAAAAAGAAAGTAAACTATAGAGCTTTTCTCGGATGGTCATTGTCAGATGGCGGATGATCATTCACTAACTGAACATTTTTATACATATAATGTTTCAGCAGCATTTGAGGAAAAGTTATAAGTTGGAAGTCTTTAACATTGTCATGAGATTGCTCTCATAAGGAAATTAATAATTATGGAATATTTTGTATCATGATAAAATCTACATGGACCTACATGGATCTAGAAGGTATTTATCTAACGGTACATTAATAAACTGGATTAAAGTAATTCGTGACAAAGCGATTTTATGCTGTGTAGTGGCTACTAGATAGCTTTTTTTCTAAAAAGTAAAGGTACTGACCTGTAAAGGGCTGCCTGACGACTTACTATACTACAACCTTGAAACAAGTTTAAATTTATAAATATTAACTATATGCAAAAAAGCTGCAACAGTGCACACATTATGTTTACTTTTTTATGCTATTTATACTCATTTTATCGTACGTACTTAGTCGATGAATTGTACAAAGTACTAAAGTTTAACTGGAAAAAATGTAAACAAGTATAATAATTTTTCGCTATAATGCTCTTTAAATTTAACATATATTTTTAATATATATAGTAATATTTAAAAAGCTCAAAATAACCTTGACCATTTATAAGAAAAACAATTGCTTAGAAGCTTTTAGTTTATTTGTAATCAGTTTAAATTACAATTATTGCAGTTTATACCCAATTTAAAATTGATTGACATTTGTTAGAAATATTTTTCTGACAAATTACCGGAAATGCTTGAAAAAACACGGTGACAGTTACGTAAAGTACGATTTAAGTTTCCTGAATTACTTGCAATTACATCACATATAATATAAATCCTTATATATATCTTGCTCGGAAAAGATTTACCAATTGCTGCCGTAACTATAAGTTGTTTATAGTCATTTCACATGTGCTGACCAGCATTTCACAATAATTGCGAAATAAAACAAAGTTACGTGCCATAAGTGAAAACTCAGTACAAGTGTAGAATCGATCATTTTACGTTGAATGTATTGATGAAGTGTTTATAGGTTCACCAAATTTCATCAAACTTAAAATTTTTAATTAACATAGGGTACTATTTTACGGTAGATATTAGATTTTTTTATTATTTTCAAATCGAGTACTTAACATGTTGGAACCTAATTCGTACTAATCGTAAATAATCAATATGATAATTCTATTACAACCAACTAGTTGTGTAGCTACATTGAAGATATGAACAAAATATATATATTAAACATATATTGCCATCTGTAACAAACTTTAAATGTCAAATTAATTCAATATAAATGAAACTTTATGATAATTTTTTTAATCAAATTGTACGACTGTTTATTTTGAAGTGGATCATTGCTTGCTGTTACTAACGATTAAGACCGGTAATAAATAAATATTGTTTTAGAGCATTTTTATAAAGGAAAATATGCTCAAATTGTATCGAATTATTTATGTTAAAAAATTCTATATTTATGGTGATTTTATCATGAAAGTCAAATTTAAGAGCCGTGATATCAAAACATGACAAATGAAATAAATTTAGTTAAAAATTTGTATTATAAATATTCAAACTTTTAATATGATATTTATAAAATGTAAGAAAACTCAATAGTCCAGAGGAAGCTAAAAGTATCTATTTTTCCTGGTGATAATTGGATACAAGTTATTAATGATAAGTGTATTTGTCCTTCTAACAGCAAGACTTCATTTTAAAAATTTTATGGTAAATAATAATTTGTATTTTCTTTTAGAATAATTTACACTATATTTTTGTTGGATGACCTATCTTAAACAAATAATAAGTCATAGCCAAACCATGACTCTCTCGATGCACAACAACAAAAACAGCGTACATCCACTATTAGTCATAAGGGCTAAGGTTGTCCTCCCCCACTAGAGAGAGGATATATATATATTGTCACTGACCACGGGTTCGGTGAGAAAGAGTCCAGAAATTGTAGAAAGAGTTTAGACAGAGAATCAGTTTTGCTGTAAGTTAGCAAGGAGGTCGTTGTTTCTATTCTTCACACGATTTTCTGTTAAAGTTGAGTTCGGCGTAATCATAGAGGTTTTAAATCCAATAAACTTTTGCTTATTGTAAAGTGGTTTTATTCCTCAACCCGGATTCCAACATTTTTTTATAATTTTTTATTTTTTAAACAAAATTTAAAATATAATTTTCGCTCTAGATTTAGAAATTTACTTCCACAAAATTTTCGTCCCATATCGTACATGATCAATGATGACTGTAAATATAATTATCTACGATTTAATACGCACGTATCTTTTGAAATATCACCGGTGATTAAATGTCATTATTATTTGTATTCAGTTAAATTTTAAATAAATTTCCTAGTAAAGTAAGTTTGAGATATAACCATCTTAATTCGCGATAACCTAATGCTGAAGATGATGTTGCATCTTTTGCTTATCTTATATGTCAGTAAATGATTGACTGCATGCGGACAACTTTGCACGAAGACAATAATGCCAGCAGCTAACGGCAAAAAAGAGAAGGTGTATCGATGCGCAACGTTAGCATGCCAAGCACGATACCATGGGAATCACTTGCCAAGGAACGTGGGAGTTTGCAGCCACACCTTGATCGAAGAATCGTATTGAAAAGGACGTTTTACGAAGATACTATTCCAGAGGAAAGGAGAAGATGAGTGGGGGAAAGGAGGAGAAAGAGTGTTTCGTTCGTCGAAAAATATTTGTCGAGAGTGAAAGCATCCGGCCTACTATAATACAGGGACGAGCTTCGGAGCAATCTCTTGGAGTAATGTGATACTTTATGACCCTAACAAACCAGATGTCCAACAGGTCGCTTTTAGCACGTGATAAAATGCACTACTCAATTGCGATGATATTTCTGCAACAATATTTACAATAATTATATATTAAATGGCCGATTTTGAAACATATAAACGTTTAATATAATTTTATGACTCAAAGATATCGCAAAATAACACGTATGGCATATTAATTTGCACGTCAAGATTTGGTAAAACTGATTGCATTAATATTTCACCATTATTTTTTATGCAACATAGCTGGCTCTTCATTTCAACAGAAAGTGAAATAATTTGCAATTCAATAATGTTCTTAGGGGGTACCAATTGTTTAATTGTTTATCTTTCAGAATGATAATTAAATTTTCGATTTATTCTGGTATAAATAATAGATCAAAATGCAATTTTTAAATTATCCTATTTTTTCTGTGACGTTTTATACACTAACATAGAAAAGTACAAAGATTTTATCTTGTAAATGATTGATTTATTTGTTCAAGAACCAGTTATTCAAAATGCGAACGAAGTGTATATGCGTAAGACTTTTTTCGAATTTCAATTCTTACATTGATATAATACGTGTAGACATAGGTTTGCATTTTTTCATGTGATTAAACTGTATAAACCATTTCATCTTTCACAATCAGTCATATGATATGCAAAAATTTATAAATTTGAACATGCATATTTGAAAATGCATTACCCTTTTGTAATAAGAGTTTAATAACATGCAGTAACACACAATGTAAAAATATATTAAAGTTATACATATACAGGGTGTATAAAAAAAGGTCGAAACCCTTGAATATTTCGAAAAATATAAGTTTTATCAAAAAATGTTTCAGACAAAAGTTGTAGGGTTTAAAAAGTTCTATTTACTGGCAATATTATTTTGACCTTGAAGAGTCACTAGAAGGTCGCGTGAAGGTCACTTCAATTTTTTTAAATGGAACACCCTATATATTTTTGCATATTCTTGTAGCTTACCTCGAGAGCTTTCTAAAACACTATGATAAAGTATTTTTTGATTAAAAACTTTTTGAGTTATTAAGGTTTGAAATTTCCAATAATTTTGACAAATTACAAAATATTTTACAAAATATTCACTTTTCAATAATCTTACCCTAATACTTTTATGCACAAAATAATGAGATAAATTGACTGGCGTAAAGAAAATACACAATTGTTTAAAAAAATTGTTTGAAAATTTATTTACTTATTTTTTTTTTAAACAATTGTGTATTTTCTTTACGCCAGTCAATTTATCTCATTATTTTGTGCATAAAAGTATTAGGGTAAGATTATTGAAAAGTGAATATTTTGTAAGATATTTTGTAATTTGTCAAAATTATTGGAAATTTCAAACCTTAATAACTCAAAAAGTTTTTAATCAAAAAATACTTTATCATAGTGTTTTAGAAAGCTCTCGAGGTAAGCTACAAGAATATGCAAAAATATATAGTATGTTTTTTTTAAAAAAAATTGAAGTGACCTTCACGTGACCTTCCAGTGACTCTTCAAGGTCATTTTTTGATAAAACTTATATTTTTCGAAATATTCAAGGGTTTCGACCTTTTTTATACACCCTGTACGTATATTTACATGTGTTGTAGCTTTTAATAGTTGAATCAAATTCAAATGTGCAGACGAAACAAAGACTGCATTAAGTTTATAACGTCATATTGAATCACATTATTTTTACGCTGAAACTACGCTTGCGTTACATTACTTTTACGCTGAAATTCGTCCCTGTCACAGCATCCGCATCATCTGCAGCGTGCTACACGAGGTAGCGATCTTCTCCTAGGGATCGTGACGACTTAAACTTTCGTTTAATTTATTATGGCGTGCGCACAGGTCCAATCAAGAACTTTCTCTCGAAGGGAAAAATCCAGCCGATCGTACTTCGCCTCTTTCACTCGCCACTTCTCCTCTCTATCATTCGTTGCTTTCATCCGGAAATAACCGGGAAACGATCCTACAACGTTATTAACGATACCCGGAGAAGCGGAAAATATAGTGTTGGAGGCGAATCGAATATCTCTTGACGCGAACTGTTCCCAATTAAATGGCAAAAACTTTTTGAAATACGGGCTTTGATTCGGGTTAATTCAACCATATTGGCGAAATAACGGTTTAACAGAATTGACAACTGTAACTAATAGATGCAAGGTATGATTAAAGAAATTGTTTATTTAGTAGAAAGTTATAGTGAAATTAATCATCTCTGATACTTGTGGATGTAAAACTTGTATGTACAACATACTACTTGAAAGTATTTAAATATATAAGATATTCATTTAATTGTAAGTATAATAATAAGGAATGAATACTAAATTTTGAAAGTCCACCTAATAGACGATACATATTGAAATAGGTAATTAAATTTGCATTACACTGATGTTTTAACACGGTACATTGTATATATAAAATTTAAAAAATTTTATAATTCATGTAAATTGATAATATTATAAAATCATGCATGCGTAGACTCAAGGTGATTCAACATATGTATATAGTAAAACTGCATATACTTGAAAAATTAATAAATAAATAATCGTAGAACTTTAAATTCAGAAAACTTGTTTATGAAATTTTTATTTCAGCAATGCAAATATCATTATTCCATATAATACTTAATCACAGTTAAGAGTCATACCTAGTAAAAAGTTGTGCTCTAATATCTGCTTCTGTTGTTATGCTTAATATGTTACATATGTATATACCTACCAAAGTTCATAGAACACGTATTCAATCAATTTATATGTCTAATGTATGTTAAAGTAACTTAACAAGTTATTCAATGACTAAGAAACTGTTTTAACGATCGAACTAAAATTACGATGAAGGATTAAATGACTCAAGTGAATTTTAGTTCCTTATAATGATACAAAGATATCGGAAATAACATCGCGAATATAATTTATGTCTTTAAACAATTTACGAGTAACGCCATATTTCAGGTGAAGCAACTTGTATAACAAGATTCACTAAGCAATCAATGATTATTTTCTAGCATAATAAAATTTAACCCCTCCGGACAAACACGCTTTCGCCGCTCGTATAACGATTTATGATAGTTTGTCACGAATATTTTGTGTACCTTTGAGTGTGCAGTAACGATTTGGTAGGAAACTAGAAATATCCAGATAAAGTTAATCGGTCGCTTTCGATCTCCTAATGGGTCAAATGCTTTCAATACCTTAATAGATTCCATTATATACAGGTTGTTTAAAATAAACTTTTATCCGAAATTATTTTTGAAAAGGAAATAGAAACTTGATTTTCCGAAATTATTTTCAAAAAGAAGCGAAAAGCTTCTTTCCATTGCGGTGTATTACAATTTTACTTACAATACTATCTTCTTTAATGAATATTTTCAATTTACCATTCTTTTCATTTTTTAATATATTGTGAAATAAGTATTAAAAGATCGATATGTGTTCGATTGTTAAAGGTTAAAAAATCTTGGATAAATTTGGAATCTTATTAATTGTTTTTCAAATTTGTAATATCACTAAAAATATTTTAAAAAACGGTTATGTCACTATGCTGTTATTTACTTTAATTATTAGTTAAACATTATGCTGTTACTTTTAACATATTTTTTATTCCATTATTACGGTTGTCTTAATTTGATTTAAAAGACGTGATATAAAATAATTGAGCACTAACATGTCTGTTATATCGTATGAAGTTTAAAAAAAATGAAATTTGTGTCATCGTTAAAATCGTATAACTTTTTCAATTATTTACAAAGAATAATAATTTTATTCTTGTGTAATGTGAAATGTGAATAAGTGGCTATCCAAAATATTATCTACTTTCATTAAAAATAAATAATTTCACTTTAATTTTTTCTGGCAAAGTAACACTTTGTCAGAATTTTTTATAGAGAACTTTATTTCTAATAAATTCTCGCTTGAAATTTAGAAATTTCTGTTTTTTTTTTTCATTTATAATGATTTAAGAATTCAGTAAGAAAAATTTTAACTTTGGGGTTATACTATTTAATGCTCTTGCGAGTGGACTACATTTACAATGATTTTTGTGTTTTAAGGAAAGTTAAATTAATCCACATAGTTACTTATAAGCATAGGTATTTGACAAAAAATAACTCTAAATTCGCACAATACTCTCTTTTCGAAGGAATTGACAGGTATTTTTCGCCCCTTCGAATTTGGCGGCTTGCGGGAAGCAGCAATAAAATTCTTTAAGCATCATTTGTATCGTACAGTTGAAATAGAAACAATCTTGAATTCAGGGCCTTTAACTCTATGGCCCAGTGGTTCAAATATCCTAACAGCTTTTACCCCAATCCATTTCCTTATTGGATATTCGTTAAAAAATATACCTGAGTTTGATCAGCGGGAGGTGCCAATCAATCGATAATTCATCTGGCAAGGAATTCACCAAGCATTGTAGCAGTAAACACAATCAATACGAAGTACACACACAGTTATTTATAAAATTTGAAGTTAAAATTCACTGTCATTATTGTTTTAATAAATAAGTGTTACGGTTATTTGTTTTGTAAAATCAGTGTCCAAGCTTCATATACGCAATTAACTGGTCGTTAGTTCAGCGAGTGGAAGCGTGGCATACACGAAAGATTGTTTCAAAATAAAATAAAATTTTGCTCACGCCAAAAAATTATTTAAATGTTCAATTTATGTTTCTTAACTACTTTTTAAAAGATTGTAGTTGTTTATAGTATTCGACACATAAACATAAAAACCGCTCTTCTACTAAAAAAAAATTCAATTCCTTCGTAACTATAACATTTAATCGAAAGCTTTAAAAGCGAAGCCTAGGTTCCTCACAAAGGAATTTTAATAAAACAAGAAGAAAATGTAAGTAAATTATTTACACTATCTTTTTAAGTATAACATCAAAATTATCTTTTGAAAACATTCTTACAAATTTTTAATAATATTAATAATAATGATGATTGATAAAGGGGCACGATAAATGTTCTATTTATGTAAGTCACTATGTCTATGTCCATTTTTTTTCTTATAGCTAATGGTAAGATATACGATTGAAATATATACAGTGGAATTCCGTTATATGAATGATAGCTGCGAATAAGACCACAGCACCATATAACGAAATTTAACATTACGTACAATATTTGCTAATAATATTAAGGTTATCTCAAAGCGTTGTACCAAATTTCACATTGGTTTAGATACAAACAATATTTATATACGAAATTATCCTATTACCTAATCACAACTAACTATCTAACTATATGAGTGATCTAATAATAAAGATATCTAAATATTTCTGCACAGTTACATTTTATGATGGTGTTGTTTCTCATTCGTTTATAAAATAAATGTAGTAAAACTTACGTTTCTGTAAATTAGAATAAATACTCTATCACCCCCATAATATTTCTCTCTTTAATCTAATAATAAATAATTATTTAAATATTCTGATATTCGGATATTAATAGCATTTACTGCAATGTTACATATTTCTCTGAATACCAGATCATGTATAAATTTTATCGCAGTAAGTTAAGGTTGTACTTAGCCAACATTTCTTGTAAATAAATAATTATATTGTGTTTCTGCAATGTAAAAAAAAAATACGAACGTCACACTTTCTAATTACTTGTCTACCAACTTTCTCGTTGTGTTCGTATCTACAATCTGATAAATCGAATAGATTGCATCGAAGCTCGTGCCCTCATAATTCTTCAGAGGGTAACATCGCTATAGTTATCTGCGATCGGATGCTTCTGACTTCCGTATCCTTACATAGAAAGTGGATCATGACCGATATGTTGAATAAACGGCTGGTAAAGTTTGCGATCAAGATTTGCCGGTTACATGAATTGATTTGCAAGTGAATAAATTGTGTACCGAATTGAGGAAATGAACTGCCAAACGAGAAACATTTAAGTCCTAATTTATAGTTAACAGACTGACTATTCTAATTAATATCTGCAACAATTTATAGATAACATTTTTAAATGAGGGTGATAATGAGAAGGTGTAAAAACTAAATAAACTGTTCAAAGTGCACATATAAGATACATGAAATATGCTAATAAAGTTAATACCTTCAATTGCCTGGGGCACGGAAATATTTTATGAATACATATTTGCATAAATATCGGCAGCTGACTAATGAAATTAACAAAAATATATAGTGTGAAAGTTCTTCAAGATAAATTTATTTTTACAGAGAAGTGATATGTTAAAATGATTAAATACATTTTCTATGTGCAGTAGGATTTTCCATTACGATTCTAGTAGCTGAATGAAATGCAAAAAAAAACTGTTCTGTATTTTTTAGTTATTAAAAGAAGAATCAATATTTTCTATTCCGTTCTTAAATATAATAAACACTAAATATGTAAGTAGACAGTCAATTAAAAAAAAATTATAATAAATAGAATCTGCTTTGCAAGGAAGGTGTTACGGATAATTAGTTATTAGAACGAATACTCTCCATTTAACACATGCTTCAACTACTATTTAAAATATAGGAGCAATTTGACAAATTCTTTAACACTTAAACTAATTAAAAAGAATTACAATTTGCAGTAATGAACAATATCGCAATAAATAACTTGATTAGTTATTTAAAAATTTGTTGAGTTCTTTTTGTTTCACATCTGGCGTTTTTTTCGCAAAAATGATACATTGATTTATTTTAAATATATAAACAATATTTTCTGTATATACTGTTTTGTATCTTATTACGTAAATAAATTTTGCAGTTAATTACTGTACCCGTCTAAGGAGATCGATTGTATTATAATTTACATTTAAAGCATTTTGTTCCAGCTTGGTCTGAATGTTTAAAATTATTAAACTTTTCATGTAAAATACCTTTGAAAAATACCTTTGAATATTAATGACCTTTCTTCGTACACAGTATTGTTCTTCCTGTGAACCCTCCGCATGTTTATAATATTGTATCTAATAATACACAATAGAACGATATGAAACGTTAACAATTAGACTGATACAAAGATGAAAGTATTGTATTAGTTTTTTGCAAACAAAATGTTAAAATTATTAATAGAAGTTATAATACCCCCATTTGCGTCAAAAACATTATTCATTAATTTGAATTTGATCGTAAATTACCAGTAACATTCGCTGTGGAATGTTGTGATAGAAACTTGTAAAGCAATAATACATGAATTCCACATTAAACCACTTTGCTTTCTTTAACTTGATTCTTTTCGTATTAGGTTTATGGATTTCACTTTATTTTTAATCTAAAAGTAACTGCACATCGGACTTCAACAAACCTACTGTTAACATACATTTTTAAATATTTAGGAGAATGAGGTTTTACTTTTCTACCTTTTTGTTTCATAGTTTTTATTCTTTTATTTATTAAATTTCAAAAGTTTTACATGTATACGAGAAACAACTTGTATTACTAGTGTGACAATTAATTTCATATTATAAATAAAATATATTAATTTTGGGAAAAAACCATTACTTTATTTTGATTCCAAGAATTGCCGATCTTATGTGAAGGACATTTTATAAAAGTTTATATATTTATTTTCATCAAATTTTATACGCCAAATAAGTATAGGGTAAGTGGCATTATGTGTTATTTTGATGTAATAAAACTATGTCAGATCGTGAATGTCTCGGCCATTTAATGACAATAATCTAATAACACGAATTCAATTGGATAAATTTCAGATTGGTTATCGATGATGTTTTGATTCTTCTCTTTGTTATTGCCTGAAACTGGCCTTGGGAATGTGGTTAGGTTAGTATATCTGATTGAGAGTCTGCTTCAGTATTACTCGTTCACATTTAATGGCACTTTCACAATCACAAATATATATGTATATCTTTAAATGTCGTACTAATTGTTCATGAATATATAATCGTTTTATCATCATCTTTAAAAAATTTTCAAACATGTTATTACAATTTTATTTTTATTTTTTAAGAATTTAAACAAGTATTATCAAAAACCTTTTGCCGGCTTCTCTGCGATATTAGTTTCATTTTTATCCTTTTTAAACCTCATTGCCAAAATATTATCAATAACACCTCTAGTTACTTCAGATAATAATTCTAGTTATATTAATAGTAACAATAAGTTTCGAATACTAATACTTAAAATATATATTTTTTTAATTTACCTAATCAATTTAATTTAAGTTTAATCGTTATTAAAATTTCACGACACTTTACCGAAGTAAAAAGATTTTAATGGATAGTATATAAGCTAATTAATTAAACAATATCAACATAAAAGTTTGAAAACAATTGATAGACGTATAAAAATATTGTACTATTTATAGTTTATATGAATATTAAATAATGTATGTAGAAAATATTTATACTTGTAATAATATTAAATTAATTTCAATGTCTTTTAATTTCCTGCTTTTTCTACTTTTTTTTCTATTTAGATATCCGTAAAGTTCTTCTATTTAATGTATACATATTAATCACACAACAACATATGTAATTTGTTATATATCTAATAATATTAGAATTATAATTATTCTCTTATTTCCACTTAATTCACTAAATTAACTTCTAAATAATCTATCGTTGTATGATCTTTATCAAATTGAGGGAAAGATACACTCTTAAAACTTCTTAAGTAATAATAGAAAAATAACAATGAAACCTCAGAAAGAATAAGAGGAAGATTGTTGTTGTTGTTATTGTTGTGGGCGTCGACTGCTTTGGTCATTAGCACGAGGAAGATTGTATTTTTGATACAAGACATTATTCATGAAAAATGGTATAATGCTGCGAAACAACATTTTGAGAAGACACTACAAAAAATAATAATTATAACACATGAGAAATATTTTCAATAACTTCGTTAACTTCGAAATTTGTTTGTTTTGTTTGACAGAATGTAAATATTTTATTGTATGCACGAAGGATTAACTTGTCACAAGAATTTTCGTTATAAAAGTAACAAATTGTTTTTCGAAATTTGAACTAATATTACGTAATGCATAAGTGAATTTATATTTAATACTTGTGCAATAACGTATCAACTAGTAGGTGTATGATCTTTGAGAATACATATTACAAATAATTGTATACCAACATAGATCTCTGTAATAATATTCCCATCAGATGAATCATCATTGGTATAATGGATCAGCAATTACAAAACATTATTGAGAATGGAAGAAAACTTAGATGATTGGTGCGATCTCGGTCATTATTTAATGACCCCATAGGAAAGATTGGTTAGGTTACGTACTCCGGTACGGAAACATAAAGTTGTTTCGTGTTTTTCATGGAAAATTGTGAAATACGAGAAATGGACGACACTTTCTCCTTAATTAAATATCAAATATCACATTAGACCTATTAATTGCTTTTTAATAGTGCATTGCGAATTTACGTGAGAACGTCATCATCAATTTATACTTTATCAAAAAGGGTACCATTTAAGCAATAATTATCAATTTTGGTAGTAATATTTGTATGCATTACATGTTAACGTGTCTCATTAAGGACTTAATTAAATGTTGGATAACTAAACCAGAACGAAATACATTTTATTTTATTAATTTATAAGTTATATAAGCTTTAAGAGTGCCGGATTCCGATAATTGAAATTGTTCGACAGAATTAAAATTTAATAACCTTCCTCATAAAATGATAATTAATAAAAATCTAATTTACGATCTGATAATATACACTTAATTCGTTTCATTAAACAATTATTACATATTAATAATGTATAAAATGTAAATGCAGATTTTTATTTTCTGTGATCCATTAAATTCGATTGAAAAATTAAACTAATAGAAGACAGAATTAAAAAAAACATAGAGGTAGAAATATATGATAAGCAATAGTATTCTTTGATAAGCAAAGACTGGAAATTGATAAAATTTCATAGTCTGTATTGAAACCTCCTAGAGTGTATCCAAAAATTGCCAAACCTTCCAGAAATTAATATACTACAGAATTAAATTGCTTTTCTTAACATCCGCATTCTTTTATATTTTAATGAATTTTATATTTATTTATATCTTTCAATAAAGTAATCTAATCATTTTTTTCATATTTTATAAATAATTCATCCGAGTTTAATTATTTACACTGAATTACAATCTTACTGAAAAGGCAATAAACAAATTTAAAATCGGATATTGAGAAATTCAAAAATATATATCTTTTCATATTTTACGTCCATTTTCAGATAAGACATCTGGGCCCGCCCCTGACAAACTCGTTATTAAAATATGTAACACCACTTAGAAAAGTGAAAAGGCATCAGTTCCTTTTCCATGGACTCGTATCGGTTAACCACCATTAACGCTAAATTTATTCCATGGACGATGGATTTCAGATCAGGTACCCGTAGACTACCGCAATTTATCTCCGAACAGAGACTGGTTGGTGCTCGTAAAGATCGGTTCGATACAAAGCATCGCCGCAAGTACACACGATCGGTATAATTTCCTTGGAGAACAGTAGAATCTTACAAGAGTCATGATGTTCCTATGACTTTCTCTCCTCCTCGTCAGGAGATTGGTTTCCTGGTAACGGACGACCAGGTTATGACAGATATAGCAAATTCGATAAGAATATCCATAATCTTGTAGATACGTTTCCCTATCACAGCTTTAGAGAACAATATGCTTCACACTGAAACTTTCCATTATAATGATGCTTGTGGTTTAGAACAGCAATGAATAGATCACGTGTCGGTTGAAGGATATCGGTGCTTACAGCTACGTAATACATGTCGATCGCTGGGATCCATGTAGATTTAAAATACTCAAATTTAGAGGATTAACGATTTATCGAGATGGAGATTTATAAAGTTGAAAATTTCTAAATTTAGGAATTTGAGGATTTGGAAATTTGGGATTTTAAGGATTTAGGAATTTTGAGGATTTAGGGATTTGTAGATTTGAGGATGTGAGGATCTACGGATTTGCGGATCTGTGATATTTGTAGATCTGTTGCTCTGTGAATCTGAAAATGTAGGGATTTCAAGATTTGGAAATTTAAGAATCTGCGAATATGTGGATCTGGGGATTTGAGGATCTGAGAATTAGAGAATTTGGAGCTTTCGGGATCTGGAGATTTAAGGACTCAATGATTTATGGATTTAGGGATTTAGATATTTAGTGATTTAGGGATTCAGGGATTTAGGGGTTTAGGGATTTAGGAATTTAGGGATTTAGGGATTTAGAGATTTAGGGATGTAGGTATATTTGGGTATATGTAGGCTTGAAAAGTTGGAAATATGATATAAAAATTTTGTATGTTCAGAAATTTGCGAATTTAAAAATGGACGAATTAGAAAATTTGTAGATTTGGTAACCTGGTAATGTAGAAATACAGAATTCTGTAAAAATTAGAATTTTTAAAATTAGCAATTTGAGATTTGAATAATTTAATAACTCTAAAGTTTATAAAATTTATGTTTGTAGAATTTGGGATTTTATATTTGGATTTCGAAAATTTAGAAATTTATCTTTTTGGAAATATGAAAATTTGATTTAAAAACTTTGAAATTTGAACAATTTCAAAGTTGTAATTTTGAATTTTTAAAATTTAGAAATTTAAGAATTTGAAATTTCGGGAATGTGAACTTTCAGAAGTCTGAGTATTTATGGATTTTTTAATTAAGTAATTTAGATATTTTGAAATTAAAAAATTTGATGATACAAAAATTTAATAATTTAAAAATTTCCAAGTTTTAAAAACTTGAAATTTGGGAACATGTAAATTTGAACAGTTTTTAACAGTTTGAGAACAGTAAAATTTGGAGGTTTGTAAATACAGATATTATGAAATTTTTAAGTATAAAATTTCGGAAATTTGAGAATCTAAAAGCTTGCATATTCCGTATTTCGAATTTACAGCTCTGGATACCGTGGATTTCAAACTTTCAAATTGAGAAGATGACTCACTAATGTCCTCACGTGTACAATTGCCTGTCATTAGTTTATAAACATCGCAAAACGTTTCAAACGATTTCTCGAATGTAAATAGCTCGAAAAGTAAATAATACTAATCTCGATTTTACCACTATTTTTCTCCAATTGTTCTCAATAATATATTCACATATTAAATTTCAAATTTCTGAATTTGTGTCAGTCTCATTTACCATAAGTTTGAAATGAAAATTCAATAAAAATACTTTTCCATTTACAAATATCAAAAATTAATACAGTTGAGAACTTAAACCTCAATTTTGCATTTCTTACACATTAGAATTATCGTAAGTTTTTTGAAATGATTCGTTAAGTATCAAGAGATACGATATTATCTTGAACATTCCATTATAACCTTCCAAATATCTATATTTCTTATTAACAATCTCCAACAATAATATGTTTCATACTATAAATTCCGGTTACTGTAATTCTCGTCAGGCACGATTATCAGAGAACGATTCCTCGATTATTAACTGATAATAACCTGAATATTGTTTCGTAAATTTGATTTTAATCTTACAAGTCTATTCTCCTCTCAATATGTTACAGAATAATATGTTTTATACTTTAAACCTGAAATTATTGCGATTTTTTCAGATATGATCATTTGATATGATTTCTCAAATTTTAATTGGTACACGTAATAACAGTTACGATATTGGCTCGAAAACTTGATCTCAATTACTTAAATACAAGTACATTCTTCCTTGAAGATTTACTAGAGCATTATACTTCACAATTTGAAAGTCTAATTATTATTATTTTTTTCGATATAATCATTACAGATTTTTTGTAACGACTCTATGGCAATCCATATTGATAGGATTAATTATATTTCAAACAATGAATTTTAGTATTACACATAAGTTCTTTATGATAAATATAACATGCTTTGTACGTTAAATTAATGTAATCTTTGTTGAATATCATCACCACAAATTGCTTGAAATAGTTACTGGGGTATAATAATTACTAACTTCGATAGTTCAATTATAGTCCTACGATAATAGTATATAGAAATTTGCTGTAACAAACAAGGAAAATTAATATTATTTTGAATACAAAGATGCAACAAGATGAACCAACTCAGTTTGAAGAACGCGAGAAATAATAATTCACTTCGCTACGTTATTACTCATCATTTTGAATCATTTGTTTTGCATGTACAGCTTAGCTAAGCCTTTATCCTGCAAATACCGATAGTAATTCTAAATGAAAAGTGAGAAACTGGTTTTCAGCATCAAGGAAATGGCATCCTTGTTACCGTTCTGTTCCTCCATAGGTGCAGCAAGGATCTAGAGCGTCACGATCATCTGTGCAAGGACGTTTTGATCATTAACGTTCCTTGAAAACCAATTACTTTGATGAATGTATTGATTTTTCTCACGCTGATCCTCGGTTAAACTATAATTATACACAATAGTGCTAAGTGTCAGAAAACAGAATGTTACAAATGGTCGAGTACCTTATTTCAATATTGCTTTACTTAATTAGAGATTTTTACAATTAAACTTATTTTAAGTGCACAGTGACATAAGCGCTTTATTATTATCCTTTTGTCCTTTCGCTTATAATTCGTCTTCCATTATTTTACGATTGTAAATTTATTGGTTTGTTTTAATCTTTGTACATGTGACGACCAGCAAATCAATTTAAATAGTTTCATAATTTTCATAAGAACGATTTTCGATTATTGAATGACAAACACGAATGATATTTGCAAATATTATTTTTTAAACTTATCACATAATGGATATTGTAGAACACACTTGTAACTTAACTTTATCTTTCGAGTGATAATATTTAATAAGAATGATTTAATATTTTGTCGTGCTATATTATTGGAATGGTGAGATAACCTGAATCTAACACATATTTTATTAAAAGTAAATGAAATAATCGAATAACATTTAAAAAATTTGAAGAATAATAACAATACGTTAATCATAATATATATCGAATAATATACATTTAATATAAATTGATATTAAATGTAATTTTACGCGAATGTTTAAATGTTCAGTAATTAAATTTTACAATTTAATAGGAATTTGGGCATAAGAGCTTCTGCAGCAAAACATTTTTTACATTTACATCATGTAAATACTTTATCATAGCACTTTAGAACATAATCTGACTGTATTTTAACGATCATTTAATTACGATTTAATGTAAAAAAGAACATCAAACTTAAAAAATTTGTAAAATGTTGACAAATTTATACTGGCATTGAAATTGAACGAAACGAAATTGTTTTCGACATTTAATTTCACATAACTTTACATAATTTCACATAACGCTGGAATTATTCGTTAACAGCGTAAATCAACGTATTAATAATAAATTATGAATATATTTGATGTTTATATTAAAATATGTACGATCTATGTTGTATATTTTTCCTGAAGTACATACATATCTACTTTTTGTAGCAAAGTAGTAATCGTAAAACGTTGCAAACATACTGATTATCTACTACTAATAAGAACATTAAAACAAACTATTCATGATCGAAAAGTAACACTAACAAAACAATTTACATTCTAGCAATAAACTCTAGAAATAGTATAAGAACATACCAAACACTGAAGTGTTTGGTCACAAACAATCAATTTGAAAACTAGTAAATTTACATATGACACATACTTATATATGAAACATACTCATGCTCAAATTTCATCCATAAATGCAAATATAAATCAACAGCAGCATTATTATGGGGAAAAGGTGAACCAATATTATAACATTAGACTAATTGAAATTAACTTAAAGATGTAAATTAAATTCATTTACTTTATCATTTAATTTATCATTATCCAAATTTATATGTTAATAGTAAATCTATATTATGAAGTAGGATCAGTCTCAAATTTTGATGCTGTATGAATCAAACATTTTATATATATCAATGTTAAACTTAATTAAGCTATGTAACAGTGAATGTGCATTTTTCAATGACATTGCATATATATCCTGTTCTGTAGGAAATTAAACCTAATAGTTATTGATAAATTGTAACAATAACTGTTATACATTTATTCGGTATTCCACTTTTATTTGATTTGTGTAGTTTGCAAAGTACGCTTCTTAATAATTGTTACCAATAAATTATATAACAAAAGCGGATTGTACGAAAAGATTGTACAATAGAGAATTCTAACTTGTGATCCTTGATTTTTCAAGCAATCGGAGCTTAAGTTAAGTTTAGTTTATTTAATAATTTCATAAATTAGAATGTACATATTCACATTTCTCGATATGTTAAAAGTTACTTTTAAAACATGTGACAGTTTCAATTTTCCAATAGATGTATAAAAGTTTCTTTTCATTAAATGCCAAATTATAAGTGCATTTTTTATGTAAATCATTTACATTGTTTACATTTTTATACGTGAATTTTTCTCACATTCTGAAGAATTGAGGTTCTCTCTAATTATATAAAGTTTAAAGCAAATCAATTATCTCGCATTTATATCTTTTCTTCATTAGTACGGCCAACTTAGAAGAAATAAAGTTGATATAGTCTAATGTCTGTCCAGTTATCTTTTTCTTGATATCGTCGCACGATATGACATACCGTTTCTGTTATTTATGACATGTATTTCCCTACCGATACAAAATAAACGACCAATAACGCTACATAGACTTATTTATGACTTGTCAACGCGTAATTCTGACTGATTTATAACCAGCACGTGTCCTGTTTTAGAACAGCGAATGGAAAGAGCAACAGACACATCTTGTTCGAGGGTACAATGTTCATCGAACTTCTTTCCGTCCTGTCGCACGCCTCGGGTATCCGATGTTTGTCGAATCACCATTGACCATTAATGCAACGCACGTGTTTAACGGTAGCGAAACGATCTAGTTATTTGTCATGCCTGGCGGCTTTATTGTAACAACCTGTATCCGACTTGCACCTCGATCGTAGAAGCCGACAACCGGAGGGCGGATACTGGTTTCCCGATTAGAAGTTCAATGGTCAACAGTCATTATCCTTTTCGCCGCAACAGAAATCCAGTCCGAAAGCAGTTACGATTATCACCATACTTTAGGGATGGGTTCGAATCGAATATTTAGATTTTCGAAACACGTAAATTCTTCAAATTTTTAAGAACTGATGACAACAAAATTTTTCAAGCTCGCATACATCACATGTACTTGCTCTGCAAGTGTGCGGTTACAGTCGAGTGTCAATCTGCTTATTTCCTCAACAACAGAAGCTGTCTTCGTTTTATAGAAGTAGATACTTTTCACAAGTTACAACTATTCTATTTTTTCAATTTTTACTAATGCTCTGTAACCCTGAAGCTACTACAAATTTAATAAAATGGAATATTAATTTTTAACAAATCTTACTAAATATTCCCACAATATTTTATTACATTTATTATTTATAATTCCAAATAGTTAATACGAGTATTTCGAATTTGGTAAACGAACAAATTCTTAACGATATATGTATGATAGATTTGTCTGGAAATTTAAATTATATATGCGTGATACAGAAGTCAAACATTAAAGAAAAATAATGTTAAATTACCATAGATGTTTTTCTTGCAACATTTATAAAAACAATATTATATGAATCTGGAGATATTCAAATTAGCGGAAGAGCCTGCAGATTTTTTCGAAACAAAAGCTAAAGAGTGTTGCATTGGAATGAACGTTTTCAAGATCTTCACCTTTCCAATGGAGTAAATGTTCAGTTTGTTACAGATTTTACCCGCTCAAACGCAACAGTGCAACACGAAACAACCACCATGTTGCAACGTACATTGCCTCACCATTTGCTGTCATAAAGTAAAATAATTTATGCCTTACATTTAGCTTTTTCTTGTACGAAACGTTACACGTCAATCGAGTTTCTCATTAAAACGTGACCATACGAGCATCGAAAAGAAATATGACACGGAGGAACGTGTCAACAAGTGGGTGTAGCTGACAAACAACGTTATCCATTGAAGTTGAATGATAGACGTAGGTGGCGTATTGTGGCTACCAGATAGGTGGGCGCTGGAGAATGCACGAGTGCATGCGAGTGCATTCAAGTGCGTGAGCGTTTCATCGATCCTTACTTACAGGCTAACGCATGCAACACGCGTGCCAAGGCTCACGAGTCACGCATGATCTTTACGAACACGTGATGATTCAGTTAACTGACCACCGCACCGCTTCGAATCATTCGTATTTCATTTTGTGCACTGCAACAAGAATAGACATCAGGGTAATATCTGAAAGTAACGTGATATTGCACGGTGTAACCTAGGCAAACTCGAGCGGTGGCACGACAGACCTCTTATGCCGTTAACATACCACACTGTTTGATTATCCCGAATGTTAATACGCTGACAACCGTGGGTAGTTACATATTTTTATATATCACGCCATTAAATCACTGAAGTAGACACGTTGTTGCCAGAGCCAATGTTGTGTCAGTTGTCTGCGTGTTTAAGACGTACGCATATGCAATAATAAAATAAATTATAAGTATTATATAAAAAATAATTTTAATTTTATATGATTAATTAATTTTTTTAAACTGAAGAAATTAACTGTAGCGTACCGAATGTATCGCTACTACGTCACGATAAAAATTTTGGTTAAAAATGACCACAACGCGATTTGCTTCTAACAATCAATGTTACAAACAATGTTTCAAAGTTCTCCCGACTGTTGGAGGTTTGTAATGTTCGCAACGACTGAAGAGCGAATAGGTGAGATGTTTCTCTCAATAATGCGTAAGTGAATCTGACGACTCGCTGTCGTCTTGACTCCTACGTTGACGATGGAGTCAGAGGTCGTACGCTGATTGGTTTTTCGCCTTTTTTTGGAAATTCCAATCAGCGTGTCCTTTGAGATTGGGCCCACCCTTCATAGCTCCCTTAGAGCGTCTTCGTCTAGGAAGGGTGGAGAATCCAGTGAGTTGGCGGGAGGATCCCGAACGTCCGGCAATGCCGCGATTTTTCTTCTAGGTACATTTGGCGACCATAAGTTCCCGTCAGGTCCGTGCGTAACCGTTTCTAAAGTACCCTTCGGAAAAAACCGTGTTTATCATCGGAAAGTGACCGTTGAGGATGAAGCGAAACTTAACTCTAAATTTATTGCAAGACATGTAGTAAAACAACTAGAAAAAACCCAAAATATTCTAACTCAAAAACGGCTACCTAACGGACCGATCATAAATAAACTTTCGAAATCCTCACCCAGATGTACCGTCGTACGGAACATTAACTATAGACGATTTATTGTCTTTTAATTTGTATATATGAATGAAACACAATATATATACAGGGTGTTACCTGTAACGCTACTCACGATTTTTCTCCCACTTGCAGCCACCTTACGAAAAAATGTTTAGGACAATATTTGCAGGGTGTGAAGTGCACAATAGATATTAGTAAAGCAAATTTTTAAAACAGTTTGTTCTCTTGGCAAAGTCAAGGTCACCTTGGGTTTTTTAAATAGGAACATACATTTTTTTTTATTCATAGTTTTAGAGGACATCGAGACGAATTCAAAACATATATTACATGGTATTTTTATTAACATATTACTCGATTTACAGAAGTGGAAATGTTAAGTAGTTAGCTTTTGACTTTGGTAGTGTAACCATTATTTGGTACCAAAGAGATTACTGAATGTAAACACGCGACTAGAATGTAAGAAAAATACACTTTAATTACATGTTCAAAATGTATGCCGTCTTCCATCGTGTAATATTCCGGTCTTTTACTTCACATTTCCACTTCTGTAAATCGAGTAATATGTTAGTAAAAATATCATGTAATATATGTTTTGAATTCGTCTCGATGTCCTCTAAAACTATGAATAAAAAAAAATGTATGTTCCTATTTAAAAAACCCAAGGTGACCTTGACTTTGCCAAGAGAACAAACTGTTTTAAAAATTTGCTTTACTAATATCTATTGTGCACTTCACACCCTGCAAATATTGTCCTAAACATTTTTTCGTAAGGTGGCTGCAAGTGGGAGAAAAATCGTGAGTAGCGTTACAGGTAACACCCTGTATATATATATCATTCATTATGAATGATCATTATATATATAAATATATATATATACATCATTATGAAGATATTACACTTCGCACAAGTACAATTTACGCGTTAAGATCCTCCGTGCATCGAATACTGCCACTAGTACGCGCCCATAACGAAGATCAAATGCGATATATGACTCGAACGACATATTTTTATAGAAGCACCTTTGGACCTTCAAATTCTTTTTTTAAATAAGTTCAACGACAATAATATGTTTTCCACAAGCGAAATTAAAAATTCCAGTTTATCCGTATTTTGTCTTTTGACCTATAGTTTACATGTGTAAAATTTGATCAAAATAGTACAAAGTTTTATTAAAAAAATTTGCAAAATAATGTTAATTTTTAATATATTTTTTAAACAAATAAATTTTTCAGAAATCCACTTTGGCCATATTATTGTCCTTCTAAAACAGAAAAATTTGCACTTTTAATTTTTTGTCTAGGCCTAATAGTTCCTGAGATATTCGAGAAAATATGTTTTGCAACCCCAACTTTAGGGGCCATTTTCACCCCTTCAGCATGGACGATGGCCGATAAAAAAAAATACGTGTCAAATATTTTTTTACGTTCTATATCATACTCAAAGCGCATCAAAATCGGCGATTGGCGATTGGGTAATGTCCCTTGTAAGCCGAATACTCATTGCATGTGACTTAACCTATAATAACATGTTGATTACGTAATAATCGTAATAACTCTCGGCTGTAGTAAAATATTCTTCCCTCCATCCCTCATATTTTTCATTAACCAGTTAACTGTGGAATTTAGTTTCAAAAGATTACCACAAATGGCACTATTATACATTTTACGAAAAACGAGGAAGGATTACATTTTTATTCATCAAAGAAACTTTTTTTTGAATACGTTCGTTTTTGAATACGTTGTTCTTACTAAAGGCTTGAAAATTGTCAAAAAATAATACTTTATTTGGTAATAACTATGAAAATAAACACTTTACTTGAGACGCTTCGAAAGCAAGAAAGGGAAAGCTTTTGTAAATAGTTCGGATTGTTTCGTTCGTACTGTTTTTCATACCTACCTTGTACTGAAACATTTAAATAAATGTCCCAACCTTCCAAATTACAATTAATATCATCTTCGATACGGAATACTTAAACCGTAATGGACAATACTTTTCACGTTTCTTACTCTTCGGACCTGCCATTTTGACCATACACCCCGCCTATCTGTTTCGGCAGGCAGAGTCAAACCAGCGGCACTTACCGTAACAATAAGAACGTTTTTATGATTTACTCGTCAAACCGAGATGTCACTGCTGAAAATCAGTAAATTTCTAAGCGTTATATCTCGAAAACTAATAAAAATCGGGTAAGTACATAAAACCTTGATGAATTCGTCTTGAAAAGCACTATCGCCTGATCGAGAAAAAAATTATAGTTCCATTTAAAAAAACGAAACTTCACCATCATATCTTTTACATTAATAACAATAAAAAAATTTTGCTTCTGCCAAAACATAGGGCCTCTTTTACCCTGCAATTTCCATATAAGCACTTTTTCGTGACATCAATAGTTCATGAGATATTAAGGTGTAACACTTTGGCGCGGACACCCTGTATATAAGACTCTACCTCGCAGAGCAAGGAGCCATTATTGGCCCTGCTAACTGCTGACGCAGTTTCTCCGCAAATCAACGCTGGCCGTCTAAGTTGCCGGTTACGTATGTACAATAATTAGTTTTCATACGAAATGCATAGCGGTCGTATTGGTAATATAAAGGAAACATACCACCAAATAATATTCTTATTACATTTTATTGAGATTTTGAGTTTTTACAGTGAATGGTAATTTTTTATTTTACGTGACGAGTATACACGGCAAACGCACCGCAGTAGAGATTTGGTCCGACGTGTATACACGTCGAACGCACAACTGGTTAAACAAGGCTAGGATCAATGGTACATTACCAAACCGTAAATTGCTTTGTTCGTTGTTTTATAAAACATTTTGCAGTTATTTTGAGTAAATGTTAAGCTTCAGATTAATATAGCATAAATGCGATTTTACAAAATTTACATGTTATAAAGTGCAGTTAGGCTTTTTATGCAATAACCAATTTAGGCAATAAATTATTTTGTGTACCGTAACTAGCACAAAGCTATTTTGTATTATAAACATTTACAACTGATTTGCGTAGTCATTTTTATGAAATTTTTAGCATCGACTTCAATAATGTACTACACAAATAGTATCTTTCGATACGTTAAGAATCTCTGTATTAGATTATTGCGTAACAATTTCAATACGATTTGCTAATATTAAACTTATGTAGTTTATGGACTCCTCTTGAACAATACCTTTTTTTGCGGACCAATCCCATAATTAAATTTTTACTAATTATTGTTTAGCGATGTTAATAAATAGTTGAATAACAACGAATATAAAAAGTCTTAACCATGTAGGATTTTTATTAAATGAATTATTTGAATTAAAACGAAAAATTAAAGGATGTAAAGTTAATGTCAAAATGGTTTTGCGAATCGTCAAAGGTCCGCGAACCACAGTTTAGGACCCTATGATTTAATATAAATATTATTAGTGATTGGTCTGGTTTATTGTTTGCTTGATGCAACAAGCAGCCAGTCAGTTTGTATAAATGCATTATTTTGTAAAAACCACCCAGTGTGTATAAAAAATATTAAGAAAGAGTTTGTGTAATTATTTTCATTAAACTGTAGTCTTTAAATTAATATACCATAATTGCAATTTTCCGATGTTTTTATGTCAATTAACCATGGTAGACACTCTGTGTTTCGAAATTTTATGATATAATAATATAATATCGTTATTCGCCTAATGTTGGGCACTCTGTGTTGGAATAATACAGAACCATAACGATTCTTTCAACGCAAACAATGCAAACGGTTCGAGCGCAGCGATAAACGGTTTGGTGCAAAACGCAGAAGTGAAAAATCACCTCTCCATGCAAATGGAGAAACAGTAACGCTGACAGACACTTTTGTTACTGTTTTATTCCTTAAATAATGGCAACCCTGGTGAGCCGTAAATTGCAACCGGTTTTCTGTGAATTTGCATACATATCGTGCAATAAGAGTTGCACAGCGAATGCGTCCAATTTTAATATTCGCGAAATTGCGTACCAGAAGCATTGTAAAATCAGCTGTATGTGGTCAGTAGTGTGATTGATGCGGAACGAACAATAAATTATTCGATTGCCACCGATCAACGAGGAAGAAAGCGGACTAATATTAAGGCTAGTCTAGCCAGTTCGTATTAGACCACTTTTACTTATAAAAAAAAAATACTAACCACAATAGACCACTTTAAAAAAAATTTAAATCTTTTATAATGTTTTGAGAATAGTAATAAATATAGTATAGTAGAAAATGTATAAGTAAGCATAAACTCATATAAAATAATATTCTGTATATGTATATAGGGTGATTTAGGGAAATTGAACAGGTTACTGTTACTTTTTTATGTATAAACAGAAAAAAGAAACAGACAAAAATTTCAAATTTAGAACAGAAATTTAGAAATTTTATATTTAAAAAGTTAAAAATTGAAAAGTTTCTAAGCTTAAAAATTTTTAGAAATTTGGATATTTAGGAATCTAAAGATTTCGAAATTTAAAAGTTGAGGAATTTAAAATTTTAAAAATTTGGAAGTTAAAAAGTACAGAAATTTAAAAAGTTGGAAAAGGGCTCTGTTATTACAAAGAAATGAAGGAATTATAAAATATGAATCTACGAATGTGTTCCTGAAAAATTACATGTTGTAAAGGATTAATAATACCCCGATAAAGTAACGTATATTTTCCGCTTCTATGTGAAGAACGTCCTTGGTACAAGTCGAGTATATTTTATTGCAAAACTGAAACGTAAAAAGCTGTATCCGGGAAAGATTTCTCGTGGTGTTAATGTTTACACGCTTAAGAGATCGTATCTTCTGCGTTAAATTGTTGAGCAGCTAAGAAAAAGGAAACGCACGCGATTTCGTGCCAACATGTCGTTTAAATTGTTATGCATTACAGAGCGAAAGAAAATTATTATATTCACCTTGAGGAAAACTTACCAAGGACAGTATGTTCGAAAGTGGGTACTTTAAACCCTCAACCAGCCGGTATCGGACCAATTTTGACTCATACCAAACGCATATTACGAAATATAACAAAATAACGTTCTTATATTTCTATACATATACATATTCGAATTACTACGCAGTATGTACAATTACAAAACATAGAGAATATGCGAATTTTTAACCGACTTCGAAAAAGGAGGAGGTTACTCAATTCGATCAGTATATTCTTTTTTTTTTTCTATGTATGTTCGCCGATTACGCCTAGCTGGGTGGACCGATCGGAACGAAACCTTTTGCATCTGGTAGGGTCTGACTCCCCATTGGTATCATTATCAAAAAATTTTTCCTTTTTTAATTGCAAAGTGTTGTTATTGCAAAAATACCGGCAACTTTTGATATAAACTTTTCTCGATTTTAGTGCGCTTTTAATATCTTATCACGGACATGATTCTGAACAATTTTGTTCATATACAAATTTCGCGGAAAGCTTTTGTTTTCGAGATATTAACGAAAAATTGTTATTAATTTTTAAAATCAACTTCGAACGATTTTAATGTCCTCCGAATATGTTGTTAGGGGCGTGGTTCTGGACAACTTTTTCCTCTTGCATAATTGACGGAAAGCTTTTGTTTTCGAGATATTAGCGAAAATTGTTGTTAACTTTTGAAACCAACTTCGAACGATTTTAATGTCCTTCTAATACGTTATTCGTGGCATGATTCTGAACGAGTTTTTCCTGATGCATAATTGACGGAAAACTCTAGTTTTTGTGATATTAGCGAAAAACTATTGTTATTAATATTAGTGGAACGCCCTATGCTATGCACGGGAAAGACAAGAAAGGGCAATTACAATGCACTGTACCAAAACACTAACTAAGCTTTATCGCTCTGACACGCGACTTATACAGCAAGATGAGTTCACGTTGACGTTGGTGTATTATTCCCATTACTTGGTATAGTCTCCGTATCGTTCTAAAAATGTATCAATTTGATTTGTTAGAAAATTTGTTGCGCAGGATCTGCTATTATTTTACGGATAATTTGACCCTTGCTCAGTCCTAAACCATAAGAGATACACATGAGCAGTAAATTTTTGCAAAGAAAGTTAACAAAGAACAAATGGATAAAGCACCCTCAATCATGACGTAATTAGTTTGTACTTATCCCTGAAAGAGTGTCCCTTATTTGTTTATCTATGCATGTTCGCCGGTTTTTTCCTAGGTGGGTGGTCCGATCGGAACAGAGACTTTCGCATCTTGTAGAGTCTGACTTCCCATTGGTACCATTACCAAAAATTTTTTCATTTTTTAGTTGCAAAGGATTATTGTTGCAAAAAAAATTGAAAAACGAATATCCATGTTGTCTTTTACTTAATTATGCTCATGGCATTTACGCAGACAAAAAAAAGCCCGGAAGAACTGTCTCACAGTATCCTATACAATTCTCCCCATTCCACTAAAAAGCGTGAAAGAAAATAATTTTCAGAAAAAAAATACGCCCACTTCGAAATGCACTAAAAACTATAAAATAATTTCCATTTCCTAATGAAGTAATTTCTATTTCATTCAATCATACAATTACGTCACAGATATGAATGAAACCTATTTACTCGTTAGGTAGTATATTAAATACATTTCAACCTTTTCGGAGGCAGCGCAAATTTAAAAGATTTTCTTGAACATGTCAACCTTTGGACAGCCGAACATAGGCAAAGCTAGTATAGCTATTTTTTTTCTATACATGTAACTCGACAGTACGCCGCGAAGTAGGTGTTAGTGCGTATAGAATATAACTATGGTCTATCTAGATTCATAAAGTATGCGACGGAAAGACTCGATCGCCACATATACTATAAAGATAGAGCCTATCTGCCGCAAATTTGGTAATTCCGCGTCGTAGGCTCAGTTTATAGGTTCTTAGATCCATGGCTTCCACATGCGAACAAAGTCGATTCAATTTCATTTATATCAGAAACGTTGCGAAATGAAGATGCAGTCGTTACATTTACGTATAGTCCCAGATATATCTATAATGAATCATATTCTTTCTCAGGATTTATTAATTTCCAATACGCCATACCACAATCAACTGGTTATTGGCAGCAACGTTTACTGAGGTATTTTTAATTTTACACCGCCTCCGAAAAGGTTGAAATGTATTTAATATACTACCTAACGAGTAAATAGGTTGCATTCATATCTGTTACGTAATTTTATGATTGAATAAAATAGAAATTACTTCATTAGGAAATAGAAATTATGTTATACTTTTTAGTGCCTTTCGAAGTGGGCGTATTTTTTTTCTTAAAATTATTTTATCTCCTGTAGAATTTTACCAGCATTTGCAATGAGAAACATTAATAATTGAATGAGAAAATCGTATATTATTATTTTGTATGGTTTTCGTAATATTTTGCTGAAATATTTAAAAGCCTACATTTAAATAATATTTTTTATTACCTTTGTTTATAGAAAATGCTGTTGAAGTTTTGTAGAAGAATTACGCACTCTATGTATTTTATAACACTACTTATAAATACTTGTTGTATTTAATACACTCATTTTAGTTTTACATTATCAGCACTGACAAGGAAGGTCTAAGGTATGTACATGAAAATCAACTATAACTGTTAATGTGCAAATACCTATTGTATATGCTTAACAAAAGCCTGTTGATATTTATATTTACTTCATTCCATTCAGTACAAAATATTCGAAACTTTTTTATATCCTTAAGTATTGCTAAATAACATTGGATACATATTCCGAACGTAATTTGAATCATATTTTTTATTCTACTATTTTTTTAAGTAATACACAACGTATGTTCCTAATAATGTTTCTAATAAAAGAAAAATTCAACTACAATAATTCGCGAAACAAATTTTATTGCACGAATTCTTAATAAGGTTTTCTGTTTCACCGTCCTAAATTATGTAAATACTCTTTTACTTTATTGTAGCAATCTTCAGAGATTAAAATTAGCTTTAAAACAATATTTTCTATTACAAACGTACTAAAAATAATAATAATACTAATTCCAAAAATATTTATATTAATGAATTGTAAGTAAGTAGTACAAATAAAATAGAATTGAAAGATTAACATTTTAATTTTTGTTATATGTATATCGTGTATCTAATAGTGCATAAATTAATGTACTTTCACGGAATTCGCAACACGAGACATTTGTGCGAAATAGAAAGTTCGTAATCGATGAAAATAATCACAAAATCAAGCGTCATTAACTATCACGTGTTCAATAAACAAACTGTCGAAAACAATGGTTAGATAATCGGATTGAAAGAATCGCAAATTTATAAAGAAATTTTAAATATCATGGAACCTTCACCGTTTTCTCTTAACTACTGTAAGATCAGGTAATTAGTGTTTAGAGCAATTTCACGAAGCAATTTGAGGTTACAATACACGTGCACATGTCACACTTTAAAATGCGTTAAGTACCACGTATCGATTATCTTACAAGTTGCTAAATATTTTTTTAAACAAGACAAGCAGTATGCTCATAAATCAGTTGTATAACCATGTAAAGTCTCGTATTAGATTTTATCTCAAGTATAATGTTTAAAATTCGAAGGAATGTATTAAAGAAACTCTACATTAAAATCGTTATCGACACTTAGAATTATAGCCTTTGAAAGCAATGTGTCGTTTAAATAAGGTGATGTCGACTGATAGTCGATAGTACAGGTTATTTATTTCATTAGCTGAGTATTTTAATCGTTGTGAAAGTGTTTTTATTCCAGTACGATTGTTTAGGTAGAAAGAAAAGATTAAGAAGAAAATAAATATATGGAGATTTATGTAATTGATAATAAACATTTCCGATTTACTGTTACACAAAAATAGCGGAAGTTGAAAAGTAAGGTCTAATTAATTTTCTATTACTATACTAGTATTGGTTATTTATTAATATTATTATTAATACATATCAATGCCTATTGTGTTATGCAAGTTAA
This sequence comes from Megachile rotundata, assembly GCF_050947335.1. NCBI lineage: Eukaryota > Metazoa > Arthropoda > Insecta > Hymenoptera > Megachilidae > Megachile > Megachile rotundata. The sequence continues at coordinate 3,124,255 of NC_134991.1, read as the reverse complement.
TATAATTAATACATTACATTATTCATAAGCAATATTTAACTGTTAAAAACAATTGCAACTCCATTATTGTTTTTATCATCATGATTAACTTCGAATGAATATAATTCTACACAAATCATTGAATAACATTTCTTGAAAAGCTATTACCAGTTAAAACAAGAAATATTTGAAGAGTGTAATAAAATTTCATTGTACCATATTTTAAAAATTTTATCTTATACTATCGCTGTTATGCATATATTAATATGAAAGACATTTATTCATTCATATTAAACTTGGTTTGCAAGATCGTAACTCGAAAATTTCAAATGCAATAAAACTTTGTGGGACTGTAACAAGTATTGATCTTTTACGGTTAAAATTATGCGAAGGTGAAATCATTCCTTAGTGTTTGATGAATTTTTTCGTATTTTTACTATGTAGCTTGGAAAAGCAGAGAACAGGGAAATATCACATCTATATGTATATGTGCAGATTCAGGTATAAATTTTGAATATATGTATATATTGTTTCACGTATTACCTATATATTACTTAATTTTTAATTTTATGTATTAAAATTATTAATTTACAGGACATTTTTAGAGTTATATACAATCAATATTTTTTTATGATCCACGAGAAAGAACTCATTCCTTGCATAACTCGATACTCTTTATCACTTTCCACAGTTTCATTAAAATCAAAATTTTTATGCTGAAAATCCTTTCTTATTAGTAGGAGTGTACATGTTTCACGTTTCGTTGTTGTGGATTTATGATTCCATTAATTATACGAGATTATGAATTTTACATGTGCATAAGGAAACCTGAATCGAACACCCATATATTGATAAATATGTATTTCAAAAAGAAGTCCCAGAAAGATCTGGTGAAAGTGAACGAAAAATGATCTGATTATCCCGTGAAAGAGACCGATCGCGGTGAACACTTTCTTTTGTGTCGTTGTATAAGTGTGCATCCACATGCCTGTTTCGCTCCCAATTACACATTTGTGACGTGAAAGAGGCTTTTTTCCTAAGGAGGAACAAATAACAAAGCCGATTTTAATCAGTCCTTATTAGCACATCTTTCCGGGTCTCTCAACGATCGTTTTAGAAGATATATCCGTCACATATGAACCGTGAATTTTCCTCGTTCCGGCTTATTGTGCCGATATTTTTATTACCCACGACTTGCTTCTTTTCTCCAGATTTCAGTCATATCTGTTCTTAATCTGCACATTTGAAATGCCGGTAACAAATCCAAATATAATACTTCAACAACAGTTATGCAGATAAAACTACGTAATTCGTGTTGATATAGTGCACAGAAAAAAGCAGTAGACTTTTATGACAACCATCGTACAGTTACTCTCAAATTAATTAAAATCGAAGAAAATAGTCCTACGGTGAAGTTTGGAGAATCGAAAAAATGATGGAAGAAATTAGCGAATTTTGAGGTTTGTAATGAATTTCGGGTTTCAAAAAAAATTCTGAAAGAAGATGATGGAAAAGTTGTAAAAAAATATGTAAAAACTTTAAAATATCACCATTAAATAATATGATTTATTAAGAATGATAGACATGTTAGTAACAGAAGTACTTAAAAATTGGTAAATAAACTCGTTATGAAATATTTGTGAACAACATTAAGATAAGTCTATCAATTAAATCTAATTATTATACTTTTCTTTAAACAAATCTACTTTTGCATGAAATTAATAATATAAATGATGTTATATAAATAATATAATTATCATTTAAATCTAACTAGTCCTTTTGAACTTGAACTAGAATATACTGAAATATAATCGTGGTTAAAATTATGATTACACGCGTTTAAATATAATATAAAAGTCTAATTTAATTAAAAAAAAAGAAAAAACAAATTAAATTTGAATGATAAAAGTGTGCATTATACTACGCTACTTTTTATCACCGTAAAGAAGGATAAATGCATTTAAATCATAAAATCATTATTAGGTTAAATTCAAAGTTTAAATAAAAACAAATAAATTTGATTGGTAAAATTACACATCACATTCTACCCCAGTCTCTTCTGTTAACTTTAATGATATTTTAACGGTATTATCTCAGTATAATTAATATCAATAAAATACCGATAACGTTTCAATAATCTATAGCAATAATTATAATTTGTTTTATTCTGCAATTTAATATAAACCCGGATTAAAGCAATATCTAAAGTTTTATGTTTTAAATTTAGCACGTGTATAGTTTTAAAAACATTACTCGAATTAATTAATGTTTGCTAACATTTCTAAATTGATTCAAATGTAATTCCTTAAATATCTCAATGTACGAATAAATGAACTTATGCCATCTGCAAAAACAATGTGTATAGTCGTATGTGTGATATTCAAAAATACACATTAAAATATCTAGTATATGTAAACATATATTTTATTATACCATACTATCTCATACAACATAACATACAATATGGTAGAAATCATCAGAATTGAATTTATTTCTCAAAGTTAACACAAACATTCAAATCATCGAATAAGAAAAAACGTAACGCCTCTAAATTATCAACTAAAGAATCTTTAAACAATTATCTTGATACAAAACGATAGTCGACTCTGCCGTTTTATATGTGATTCAAGAAATCGCAGATCAGTGACCTTTACGAGAAACGAATGTACGGTCAACGGAGCTGACATTGGTTACGACGTAACAAATTCCTGAGGATCCACGGCCTGAAGAGTTGTTCGTGCATCTTTCATGGTCAAGGTGATCGGTGCTGCGGTCAGTTGAGCGACCGATACCGTTCATAGAACACCACATTTCTTATTTACAACGCCGATAAAATATTCGAATTACTTTCACGAGTCGATACAACGAATGTGAGACCTCGAAAGTCTGAAACGTACAAGGAACCATTCGCCCATTCCTTAAGAACGAAGAGATAGAAATGCGCAACGTACTCAATTAACAGTTATACCGAAATTTTTAGCTGGGAATATTACTCATCTTTTTAAATATAAGAAACTTTTCTAAACGTATTAACTATTTTCCCACAAACTATTTCTATTATGCAGATAGCTTTATAATTTAATCTTAATAGATTATATATTCAACTCACAAATCAGTTATTTAAGATGAAGCAATATTGGAAAACAAATTTATTTATACATTGAATTATTCTATTCCTTACACTTACTGAACATAATTTGATTATATTGTCTAATCAGTTCAAAATATTTTTTGTATTCTAACGGATAGAATATTTTTGCATTGTAAGGAAATTATATTTAACTATAATATACTATAGATTTTATTTAGATATTTACGTTACATTAGCAATGAGTTCAGTTATTAATGATCAGTAATAAACGTTTCAATTATAAAATTCCTTGAGATCGTTTGCCATATTTGGTAATTGCTTAATTAAAAATTAGATAATATGTTTAATTCGGCAGTCAGTTATTTTGATCAGACATCCTACTAAATGTAGATTCAGCTGGCCTTATTTTCGAAATTAGAAATAACTTTCAATAGCTTAAATAATGTAACAGCGATTGAAAGTACCGTGACAATTGTTTTAACTATTTCGAAAAAGAAAATTTCGAATTTCTTCGAAAGAAGAAATTGTTCATGACAGAGAGTTGTTCATGACTTTTCCAGTATTTGTACAAACTGTGCCAAATATGAGTACAAAGGCAAGACATGTATGACGAAAACTAAAAGATTAAATTCGATATCTAATAGAATTAGTTACTGAACTTTTTGAATAGGCTGTGTGTAGCAGTTCCTGACCACACTCGCTTGCGATTCGATCGATCTTGGCACTGACATCATCGACTGCTATCGAATAGCTCGTCTGTGCGAGTGGTTTTCCTTCAGCGATCTTCCGTTCGGTTCTGAATAAGCAAGCGGATGAATAATTCTTCGGCCTGGAGGAACGAATGAAAAAATTCCGCTTCGAATGCTTACAGCCATGGAGAAAGTGGTTGGTCAGATCGTGTGTTTGTGGTTCTCTTCGAGTTCATCCAGTCGTCCGTAACAGATAATTGAGGAACCGAGTGTACGTGTCAGTGGCATGGATTCATCATACCGGCCTCCTTTCGTCCCTTGGCTTCCATTCGTGATGATCTACGATCGAGTAGAATGGACGAATGCACGTGTATGAATATTCATCGGTTATTCCGTTGGATAAATTGCTATGTGCTGATCGCCGAGGGTCGCAAACCTGTTAATTGTGCGCCGATGACTTTGAATATTATTGATACGATACGTGCAACAATTATTTCAGCTACGATCGGAATGCGAGATACACTATCGTTCAAAAGTGTTGGAATACTTATCGAATTTACTCCTCGTAAAACTGTGCTATAAGGATCGGGTTTTCAATAATATTGAACTGAATGGAAAATTCGTACCTGTTTTTTGTTAAGCGATAGTAGCTGTAAATAATTGAGGCTAAAATTAATTGTGGTCTGAAAACCACAACCTATTATTGTTTGATATGTTCCACCGTTAATTTAACTCTATATCAAATTATCTTTTTAATAAATATATATATATATATATATATATATATATATATATATATGATGAATGTAAAGATATTTTTATAATCAAATATCGGAAAATATATTGACAGAATTAGTAAGTATTTTTATTACTTCTACTAGTTAATGCAACATACATAGTACATCTACCTTAGCAACATATAATAATGATTATGACAAAATTGAAATTTATAAGTGATAGTTACATTATAAATAATTTTTTAATTTTTCAGAGTCTATGAACACTCGAAATTTAGTAATGAATTACGAAATTGATGCGTAATATATATCCGAAATATTGTAAATAAATTGTGTAATTAATATTTTTTAATTGCAAATGACAAATTACGTTCACTGCGCTACAAATATACTTTCAGATAGTTTAACGATGTTTTGTTTGCGTCATATTTGCGCAATAAGTGAACTATTTAAGTATTCAGTTTAGCTTGTATCCGGTTAAGGTAAATCCAACAAACTCACACACCTAGTTTTCTAAAGACAGTATTGAGAAATCCAAAATTCCTTACATGATTTCTTTTTACCGAACCAATCTAATTATAATTTTGCACTTAAAAAATTTTAAAAAGTTTTTAATAGTAAAGTAAATGTATTAAAATAATTTTTATATATGAATCTCATGAGATTTTGTATATCAAATTTTCAGATATCTATAGCATTTAAATGGCGTTAGTGACATGAAAAATAAGTCAAAAATATTGTTATGTTATAACAAATGATTAAAAATTGATATCTTGACTAAATATATTTTAATATTCAAAAGATGCCTAATAAGTTCTTGTTGATAACAAAACGTAGTTCGATTCTCAGATTTTTTATAATAAACAGCACTTCTAGCTTTTAGCGCAGTTTAAAGCGAAAAGTTTATGTATTACTTGATGTAATATCTACACACAAATATGTCTTTATAATGAAAAAGATCGAAAATTTAGCATATAAATTAGCAGAACATTCACTCTTCTCTCCAAATTTGATTCCTTCAAATTGTTATCTATACCCACATATAACAAAATGTATAAGTGATAAGTATTTGCATAAAACGAAGAGACAATAGCAGTTGCGATGCCATTAGAAGAACGAAATGCTAGTTTTGAAACATCACTAAAATAATTGTATTAAAGCGGAAGAAAATTACATTGGAAAGTAAAAATTAATTTTTAGATGAAAAGCCACCTTGTTTATTAGCAGGAGAATTTATTCAGCAGTTTCTGCATATACAGTATATCTAATTTACTTGGATATATTAAAATATTTCAACAAATATTAATCATACGAGAAAATAGTTCAGACTAAAATTGAATAATGTTAAAACTTATATTCCCTATTTTTGTCTATTTGACCTTGCAGTAACCTTGAAGCGGTCTGTGGAAGGCATTCAAATTTTCAGTTGACTAAATTATAGATTAATTCCTTAAAACATTGTGTTTAAAATACTACTAAGATATAATATTTGAACAGTAATAATTTGTGAAATATTGTGAATTAAAAATGACATAAATTTGAAATATGTATTTTTGCAGTTATTGATTTAGATTTATTGAATTCTTTATATAAAATGTTCGAAAGAGGAAAACAATATACAGTTTAACTAAAGAAATAATAATACCATTAACTTTCTTAATATTGTACTTAAATACTTTTTAAAGCGCAATCTTTCAAGAAATTAATTTATTGAAAGAAAATGTGTGCTAATTCATTTAAAGATTTTAGTATGACCTTTATGGGATGTTTTGAGGTCATTACAAAGTTAAATAGACAAAAGTATAGTGCATCTTTCTAATTATAATATCATATACTTTCTTCGTATCATTCATATCTTTCGAAATACTTAAGTGTCCTCAAATAAACTAAGCATATGGTATATATGTTCAGAAAACGTACTAATCGTGGATCATTCCCTTACTTATAAATACAGTTGAACGTGACTGAAACAGAAGCGGATATCGTGCGATTAAACTTAAAGTCTAACTAAAGTTACTCAATGGAAAATATCACGAAGTAAAGTTACATTTAATTAATATATCTCTCAGAAACAGCAGAACGTAGCAAGAAGTTTGCGATAATTGCAAAAAGTTATAATTTGCGATGGTCGTTGGGAAATAAACAAAACTTGCTTCAAGTGCTCAGGAAATAATTAGAATTTTTACTTGGCATACGAATGTATGTTCCAATTAACTCTGACCGTTTATTGACATTACATAAATGGCTTATCCAAATCGGGGTTGACTAAAGTTTAATTGATTTGTCCTCTACATATGGCAAATAACTAAAAATATCTAAATCTAAGGTTACAAGTTAAGGAATGTTTTATTAAAGTATTATTTTATTCACAATTAAAAAATCAGCTAAGTAAATTAAAGTTGCCGCCGGGTATCTGTTTTATCTGATTTTGTGTGCGTTTCCTGGCTAAGGATTAATCATACATACAGTAAATTTATTTAGGATTATAAATTGGAAAACAAGCTTTATTTAAGCAAGTTTAATTAAACCTAATTTGATTATATTACCTAATCAATATAAAATATGGTTTGCACTTTAATGGAGAAAGTACTCCTATACTGTAAACATATTATACTTCAACTATAATGTACTGTAGATTTTATTCACATATTTGAGCCTTATTAAATAGGTTGACTACGCTAATAATATATTAATTACGTTAATAACGATTTCAATAATCAATGACCAACGCCAAGTATTTTAACTATAAAATTATGCGAGATCGTTTGCCATAATTGGATATTGTAATGTAATTCAATCAATTTTTAAATATTACATTTATCGCGGCACATTTCCTTCGAAGCGTTTCTTTTTTGCAGTATCTTTAACATCCTTCTACAATATTTCACTAGTACTCTTTGCACTTCAAATTTTTAGAGCTACTTTTACTCTCTAAATATAAACATCTTCAAAAAAAGGAATACAGTGGATACTCTATACATATAAGCAAATCTTTCGGGTCTGAGGTTTTGCGTATATCGTACAGGTCCTACATTGATTGATGTCTTGCCGAACGTAGAAAAGGACAGAAGAGAAAAACAATCACGGTCGCCGTTTGCGTATATCGTAAAGGTGCTACATTTCGAGCGAAGGAGACCGAACGTAAACAGTGACCTACTAGAAGGACACTCCTAATGCAAGAATAAAACTTTTTTATTTTTGACTTTTTCGTTACCAAACTTTTACCAAGTAATTCTTGACATTTTTCCGATTAAAATGAGACCAAACACGACATACTTCGGGACATATTTACTTGTAATTTCAAGTGTTACGCGTACATCGATGATTTTACTCTAATAAGATATTGCAAGCAAATATAACTCAAATTACGTCGTGTTTGGTCGCATTTTAATCAGGAAAACGTCACGAATATGATGGAAAAAGTTATATAAAAAAATGGATGAAAAATTAAAAAATTACCAATGCTTCAGTATTGCAAACAATCGAACAGACTTTTGATCTTTGCCGACTGCCACGATCGTAGCGTCTCTTTCTTTTTGACTCGCTATCCTCTTCGACGTGAGAAACTTTTATTGTCGATTAAACCAGTAAAAATAGTCCAAATTATATCGTGTTTGGTCTCATTTTAATCGGAAAAATGTCAAGAATTAATTGGTAAAAGTTTGATAACGAAAAAGTCAAAAATAAAAAAGTTTTATATTTGCATTGGTATTGTCTCACGGATACACTAATACCCGTGCCACGTTACATTTCCCGGCGAGCGAAACTCGGGCGTCTCGAGGGGATTTCCCCCCAGTGCTGGGGGGAAATTAATATTTCTTATTGTTACCGGAAGAATTTTGTTTATACTTGTCAGTGTTTGTATAAATTTATTATTTTTTCACGAGTTGCGTGCACCATGAAACATTTATTTAAACCGTCTTTCAAGAATTGAAGTTGAAATTTACGTACAGAATATAAATGATCAATAGCTATAGCAAGTACCAATTTGTTTTTGAAATTAGGAAGACATAAAGAGTTTAAAGGTTCTATTGTAATGAGAGAAAGCGGAGCGGGAAACGAGTCTATGAAAATGTAATGGTAAACTTCAATTCCTGTGTTACGTTTTACTTTTCTCACAAGGAACGTAACGTAGTGCTTAAAAGTATTCTTGAACGTGTAATGAGTTACCAGAAACTATTGAAGAAATTATGGTGCATTTACGTGTCTAAAAAACTTGAAAACAGTCGTTTCATACCTATGGTTTGCATAGGAAGTATAGTAACAAGTTTTATACAATTATCAAATCTAACAAAAATATTAAAGTACATATCTTACGATTATATAAAGTACTTACTCACTAATAACTAAGTGCTAATATTAAAAGATTAATTAAATTATTTAATAATTTTCAAACACGGTAAAAAGTGTTTGATATTGAACTGATAAAGTAATTAGTCCTTACAATCTAGTAGCTGAACCAATATTAATTAGATACTTGTTTAAAAAATACGAACTGACCTTTTTCACGCAGTGCAAGAAACGTAGGACGTAAAATAGATAATATTTGAAATTGTTGAAGTCACATATTTCTGCACATTTTGTATTTGGAAATTTATACAATTTGGTTTTTAATAGTTCAAGCTATCAAGTTTCCAAGTATCCAAATTCCCAAATTTCCAAATTAAAAAATTTCTAATTTTCAGATCATCAAATTTTTAAATTTCTAAATTTCACAACTTTCTAAATTCTTAAATTTTTAAAACACCAAGTTTACAAGCGTTCAAATTCTTAAATTTTCAAATTTCTAATTCTCAAACGATAATGCTTTCATTTAATTTTATTAATTTAATTTAATTTTATATAATATCTGTTCCCAATTTTCTACCATTTAAATTCTGAAGTTTGTAAGACACCAAATTTCTAATTTCTATTCTAAATTTCTAACTTCCAAATTTTTAAACTTTTTCATCTGATAATTTTTTACTTTCCTAATTTCTAAATTCGGAAGTTTTCAAATGCTCAAATTCCTTATGTTTTATATTTTTAAATATTCAGAAATCACTTGGTCGTATGTAGGACAAAACAACAGTCTTAGCACAACTATAAAATTTAGTTGCCTCTGACAAAAACGTAATTGCGCTAATTTGTACAGTGGTTTCGACAGATTTTGAAGCACCTATTTTCACTCGGCCTCGAAAAAAGTAAAGATCAAGGAAAGCAATAGGAACTATTTTCCTTTCCAAGACAACAATGTAAACGTAAGTGTTCAGCAATCTTCGCGTGCTGAGCTATGACTAATATTAAACATAACGTAGCGAATCTAAAAATTCTTGTTTGCTTGTGCAAAGTATCCAGGTTTTTCTTTGTATTATTTCCTGTTCTATTTTCTTTCGTGCCGAAACTAAGTGTAACGACTCTGGAACCTAGGTTCAGATGTTAACAGCGCTAGTGAGGTAAAGAGCGGCTTTTACCAACTGAACGACTCGTTTTTACAAATAACTAAATCTAAAGAATGTGGGATTCGTGTGGTGTGCGGTTAGGGAGTGAAATCCACAGGTCAATATCTCTCAACAATAAGGTTTATTCAATAAAATAATGAAGATGATGAATTCAACAAATAACAACAAAATATGAAAAGTATATTGGCTTGATTAAAAGGAACTAAATAGATTTTGATATAATATTAATAATAGAAATAATAGAACTCGGCAAATTAAACAGTACGTAATAGATAATTGTGAATCTAACAAAATGCAACTCGCTAGTAAATACTTTATATTAAATCGTACCTAAGTCTGATTTCGGATAAAGCTAACTTCGCTTTTATAAAATTAACTAAATTCGATATTCTATATTATTTGATTCTCGTTTTGAAGCTATTGCAATGACAAAATTTAACTTGAGTAATACGGATGTAATTTATATAAATGTTCTTTTACGAATTTAATAATATTAGCGCGTTGTAGTCTACAGCAGCGAGGAAACCGACCTAAGTGTGATTCTCTAAGTGTACCTAAATACGCTTTCGCAAAGTTAGACAGATCAACGATTTTATCTATTATCTAACGCGGTGTAATCGACTAAGGAAATTACGCTAATGACAGAACAATATTCTTTTATTAATTCAAAATTCCAAAATTTGTATGAATCTAATGAATTTTACTCGGAACAGTTACTCTTTTAATTATTTAACTCGACAACTAATTGTCCATGACCCTTTTTGTCAAAACGAACACTGACAGCCAAGACCAGATCGCTTAATTGGGGAGCCTGTTGTTTACTGGCTACTAGAACGACCCAACGATACCAGAATCAGGTGAACAGCATAGGTCTAACAGGGTAGCAAATCAAAATTGACTCTAATTATAAAATCGTAATTGCTGAACTGCCACCCAAAAGACACGGGCTTCAGAGACCAAGCCGCTCAAATGGGGAGCCTGCTATTCGCTGGCTACGAAACTACCCAGAGCGAGCTCCGAGAATCTGACAGCGTGTTAGCAATTCGATGAAAAATCAAATGTGAGTAGCTGAGAGCTCTCGGTTTGATGTCTTGGCCTTTCTTGGCGCTAAGTATAGCACTCTCCTGACGGAGTTTCAGATACAAGACCGCTTGAATGGGAAGCCTGCTGTTCGCTGGTTACTAGAACGACCCAACGATCAGGTATCCAAATGGCGTATACCCGCTTTACCAATCAAGTATTAAGAATTGTTTCGGCTCTTGACAGCGAAAACTGTTCCGGTTATACTTATCCAGGAGACTTCTAGCGTGCTCGACTTCGAAAACTGTTCTGCGATTTAGGCGGGTTTCGCTCGGCCTTTTATACTCACAGGCCTGTCGATTTCTTGGAAAACTCCCATAACGTCGAAATATGCATATAATTTTCATATAAATTCGTAATTAGACATTAATTATGGAAACGAACGATTTAATTACATTATCAATAATGCATTCTACTCGGTAGTTTATGTTGTTGATACAAAAATAATAATTTAATAGTGTTTTAATAAAAATTACATTTTCTGTCTTCTGCATATTGCGCACGACTTTTATCCGGATCGGATCTAAATGTATAAGCATACGATGCTTCTCGAACATTCCATAGAGTAATATTATAATTTACAGTATATCCTGCAATAAACTAACATTTGACTTTAATTCCGGATAATATAATACTAGTAAGTTCGATATGTAATAATTGATTTAGTTAGCTAATAGTTTTTAATAACTAATAATGTCGTAATTGTAAAATATATTTCTATCCTTCTCTAAGATTTCGCGAGAATACCAGAAAATTCGGGGCGAGCATCGCGGCACGTAGGCACATAGCATTACGGAATTTTCCATACAGAATTATACATTTATTAGAATAAAATAAAATAATACATAAATCTTGTTTTAATTGTTCTAACTTAACATTCAATTAATTTTGTGAAACATATTATCCATTTTAAATCAAAAACATAAAATAATTATTGCAAATTAAAAATATGTATATATACCGATTACCGACCGTCGAATTTAATACATATGATAACTGATACATAATGTACTGTCGGTAATTGTCAAATACTGTCGATAACTAAACTATTCTTGTCGGTGGGTAATGAAATGAACACAATACTGCCATGATAGTGAAGAAAGCAAAAAAAAATTCTTCCAGGGATGTTACATATGGTTTCAATGATGGTAACACCTTTTAAACTATTGCGATATCTAAGTAATCGATTAATTTCACGTTAACTCGACTCTTAACAACGGATTATGTTCATTCTTTTATTTCGCTAATCGGTTTTGCAATGTGCCCAACGGATGTGCAGGGTAAAGTAACACAATAGAGGCAAGCCTAATAGGAAATTAATCTAAATTATAGTACGGTTCGATCGTGATTCCTCATTATTACGCTTCAGCGCAACAACGATCGTAAAATTGATTCTGCTATTCTATGTGCGACCCTAATTGGATTTCAACCGATTGCAAACGCTTCCATCGATCAAAAGCTATCAAAACTTTTCTACATTCTTGCAACATTCAATCTGTTACTCTTCACTATTAACGTTTTGTGTTATTTTTTATAATTGATAAGGTTCAATCTCGTCTGCTGACTGCTGGAAACCGTATTCCGTAATGGTGTTTTGCCGATAATTGCAAAAATATGAAATTTTTATATGTTCGTATAATACATTTCTATCTTACTATACACGTGTATTGAAAAAATGTTTTGGAATGAAATTGCTCCTTTGAACTGAAATAGTAATTGTTTTAGATATTTCGTACTAACCGAATTTTTTAGTCAGATTATTAATCCTTCACTACATTTTGTTATAAATAAGCGATATAAATGAATTATATTGTAAAAATCTTATAGTCCATCAAACATAAACTAATAGCAAATTTTATAATTCACAAAATTATTTCATATCTTTCATAATTACAATTTTTGCTTGTGCCTACTCAAAGTATTACAATTTTGTAATATAAACATCACTTTTAAAATAAATACTTATTAGTAACACACTTGTGTAGACATAATGTTAGATGTGATATTGAAGCTTTGACATAGCAGTAATAAAGTCCAAGGAACCGTTACTTGTCCGGTTTAACATTTGGTAGACACATTGAGCCCAGGGTTGGCGTAGTTGTATTTCTTTTTTTCGGTACATGTAATTTGAAAAGTCGAGGCGATCCTTGGGTTTATTACTGCTACGGTAATTTGTAAATCGAGGGACGGATGGGTCACCGGTCAACGGTTTTGGGCCGGATGACCGCTGCAGGGGAAAGTGGGATTTTCCAATTTTGTAGAACGTCACACTTTCCTCACCCCGTATTTCCTCCCTTCTCGGAGTACCGGGGAGTTGATAAAATAGCATGTAAGAGAGGATGCGTCAGAGTCCGCATTGAAAATTGGAATTGAAAACATTAAACCTCCTCCGTATCCAGTATTTTAAAATAGTTGTCGGCCTTTCATTGATTTTTCCATTCTTTAACCCGAAATAGTCTACACTTGTTTAATGTCATTTTTTCATCGCGTCGTTTGCAAGAATTCAAAAGTGTATTTTTCGGAATTGTTATGTAAGACAAATTATTTACATCATTTCATTTTTTCATCCTCGTTGTATAATTAATGCACATCAAACTAAATATTAAATAAAATTAAATGAAGCTTAAATGTGAGAGTCATTTAAGATATAAATGTTGTTTGAGATGGATTACTTTATTATCAACGATTTTAAATATTGACAAATATTGTGATATACGTTGTTAAATGTTCATATGAGTCGCGAATAGTTACTACAAAACTGCAGTTCATAAAGAACGAGGACATTAAATTGTACACTAGCAACTTGTAATAAAGTGCCTTTTAATTGCTGCACAAACATCTTTTGCAATGTTATTTCTTTTTTTTCTCCAAACTTTCACCTATAGTCTGAAGAATTTATGTGACTTATAATCATTTTTCTTTTTCACACAAATTCTATTAAAAAATTGTAGGTTATGTTCATAGCATGACAAGTTTAAGAATAAGCAAAACTATACTTTTCTATAGTTACTATTAACAGAAATGGATAAAGTAGACAATACACTTACTATAATAAAGTAAATCTCAGCAATGTAATAAATTCGCTAAAGCTGATTTGTTTAATAGCTCGCTCTCGTGAAATTGCGTTTGACGCGAAAACGCTGATGGCGTTTAACGACTGATCAGTGTCATACTTTACATACTGGCGTCAAAACATAATACTGAATTGCAATATTTAAATAAGATTAATTTTAATTCTCTATTGTTTAATAAATGTAAAGACTTTACTGTTCAAGAAATTAATTACAGCTTAAATATGAGTACTTTCGCGCTTCATACAGACATCATGATACGAGTTCGAAAACGTTGAATCTTATAGTATTGCACAATTATATTTTTGCGCAATATAAGCATTGAGTTACAATAACTTATAATTATATTTATGTAAAACTAATTCATGTTGCTAATAAATTTGAATTAGTTTGATCGTTCAATACAAACAGAAATATTATTAACAAATTGCCTACTGCATTATAAATTATCGGAATTCGTTTGCTTAAAAACTCATTTGCTTACAAATTCGTGTGGAATTCTTTTTGCTGTTGTTGGCAAGGAAACCCTGTGGTATCCGAATATTCATGTTGGCCAGTCTAAGTATTTCGACGATTTCTCCATATCACTGTTGTCCCGGCGGAATGATCGAAAAGGCGAGCGATTCCTGACAAAGTAAACGTTACAAATAACGCGTCCTTATTTACGTGAGTTGACCAGCAGGAGAATGTCTCACCTGCCATTTTGGTCAGCCGATCGAACTGGCTGATCAGGCTGGCGAACGTGCATCTGATCCTGACATAAGCCGTGCAAGGAGGTCGACGAAAAAGACACCAACGGCGATGTTACTTCACTCAGGTCGGATCACTTAAAAGGTGCGAGATATGAGGAACTAGATTTACTCGGCATCCGTAGAAACCTCGGCATCCGTCATTCCTTCCTACCTCTCTTTACAAGTTCCTTTTTCTCCTTTTTCTTCCCGTCGAGCTTCTCGCAACCGGCTCTTGAACGTATTTCCTACTACCGTTTCCACGATTTATTTATATTTCAGAAATTCTACGATTCAAAGTATTTTTATTAATTGTAATTCCAGGAAGTATTGATCACATCTTCTAAGAATATTGTATACATCTCGAACATTCTAGGTACAGCGAATATTATACTTAATGGCTTGTGTAATGGAGAATCTTTTATAGAATGTATAAGGTAAATGTACCCATTAGCGGCCGCGTCCCCATTAGTGACTAACTTTACTCCGTCTCAGCACAAATGGCAAATAAAGCAGTCTATTCAGCAGAACCTTAAAACCTTGAAGTTTTAGGTATTTCACTTGGTATGTCAAAGATCATTCCTTTGGGAAACAATTTTCTTACAAATACAATTATACAATTTTAATAAGATAAGTTCCATATACTATATGTATGTATTTTTGAAACCATCAATTTTATAAAAGAAATATAGCCCTATATTATAATTTATTCAAATTAACGAGAAAGATATAATTAACAGTGAAGTAATAAGAAAACATCAATTTTATTATAATCGCGAAAGATGGTAGTGGTAAATAAAGGGAACATTAAATTAAAGACAACTTTTATTGCACTCGAAAACAGCTTTATTAAATGGAGTCAACATTTAATAATTAACATCTTCTGCGAAAATGAGTAAAAATTGATTATTATCATATTCTAACATGTTTGATAACAGAATTATTTGATTTAATTATCATCCTATGAAAGAACATTCATAATATTGCAATGAATTATGATGAAAAATTCGATGAACTATAATTTCTGATGTGCTTTTTCTTATTAAAGCATTTCGTAAAATGATAGTTTTTAAAGTGCACCTTGAAGAGATTTTTGTATTATTGTAATAAGTTTTCTAATCAATAATTGAATTCTAATCAATAATTAAAAACAATAATTAAAAGTGTTAAACAAAGAACATTTTTGTTAAATAGATAGCTTCAATCTTTATCTTCAACTTTCTTTAGACTTTATGAAATGTTCGTAATGAAGTGTTTTCCTAAAACTGTCATAAGTCTTTTCACATAAGACATTCTAAAAACAGTTTATTCCAAAGATAAAGGAAAAATAATATTTATACTTCATAGCACTTATTAAAAGAATTATTATTATAATCCTTAAATAAACAGGTCAATCAAACTCTTGTATAAATGCAATCTAAAACATTTTTAATTACTGATTGGCGAATTAGATCTCATTTCCTTGATGTTAACATGTAATATGGTAAATATAATATTGATTAATCTCCATTTCAAGATACATGACGTGTTCCTGATTTAAGCTGCAACATATTTTGTGTATTGTTGATATTGAATGCCTACAAATTAGCTATTGTTTAAAATTATATCAGCAGTTATTATGTATATATTTCCCAAAACACAAGATAATCAATCAAAACACTTCGGCATTCACTACATCGAATTACAGATCTATATCTTGCAATTTAAAATCAACATGTTAAACATAAACAAATCTTCGTAAAGAAGTTTAAACATGAAGAAGTTTATAAAACAAAAGCTCATCAAATGCTTTAATCTATTAACTTTCTACACTTTTTAAAAGTTGTTAAGTAGCATTATTTGTCAACAATCAACAATGTTTACTTTAAACGTCAAGGTCTGCACTACTAAGTAGAGTAAACTATATAGCTTAACCTTTAAATTTTCACTAAAGTCGAATATATCATGAATGGAATGAAAAATTAGAATAGTTTACATTAAGACAGTATCTGCGACAGTTCGGATAATTTAAAAAAAATACTAAGTACAATCTATTAAAAAATGAAACGGTAATCTCATGAAGAATATCACGGATAAAAATCACGGTATAAATCTCACGGATAACTGGAAAATTGCGCATAACATTATTTAAATGGAGATTTCACACGATCGCTGGAGGGGGGGGGGGGGGGGGTGAACATTTACTGAGAATAAACTGCAGATTTCGTGGATGTTACAAGAGATTTTGCAAAACCGTGAAACCACTGAAACGTGCGTCGAATGAGTGTCGCACGAGCGCACCCACGATTGGCACATGTTAAGCTCGTTAGCCTGGCATTCGGCTACGACTTGAAATTGCTGTTACTTAGTGGCAATTATACGATGTTGTGTCTGTCGAAAGTACTTATGCACAATTAGGGAAAAAGGCGGAAAAAGTGTAGCAGCCATTGAAATCCCGAGAATCCCTGGCATTTAAATAAACGATCCTTTGTGAATTATCAGGTTTCTAGTGAAAGACAACTTTGAAATTTCATTGCACAATGATCCTTTAAACCCATCGAAACAGGTTTGTTACCATATTTCATCGCGTAATGAAGTCATAGAATTGCGGCAATTTAACCTCAAAATAAATAGACACCTCTTTGACAATTTCAAGTATTGTAGAATGCATTTTGAACTCCTATATTGTCATAAATCCATGAATGCAGATACACTTTCTGACAATACTATGCAAAATACACGAAAAAATTCGATATGAAAGTCTTGTGAACAAGGAAGGGTTCCTTCTATTTGTAGATAACGTTCATAAATCACTAAACGGATGATTACAGAGTTGACTTGAAAGTTTCTACCTCATCCACCGTATTTTTCGCACACAGTACTCAGAGTGTCAAACAGAAGTGTTTCCTGCATTACTGAGTTATTCTTTTAATTAACAATTACTCGGAAAAAGTGTTTTGTAATAAAAATTATTGTAAGCGTCGTAAATCTTCATTGGTCGTCGGTTTTCCTTTTATGATCACAGCGAACCTTCACAGGAAAAACCGGAAAAGCGAAAGGAACCGTTGGGACCGAACGGTGCGAAAGTATTTCTGGCATTTAATTAAGAATCATTTTGCGAAAACTTCGTTAAGGAAGACATTTTATTAGGAAGTTTTACACAACTTACGTTCAAGCACCTTATATGATGTGAAAGGATTCTGCTTCGATGAACAAAATAATTTTTAATAAAAACAAAGTATATAGAATAGAGTCAAGATGTATTCTAACTAATTTGTATGTCACTGGTAACTAGCAGTTGTATTTGGCACGATCTGATACATGTTTCTTCACGCTTTTCCGTTCTACATTTGAAACAGTTTTCTCTTTGCATAGGCAATCGCGTGTTGGAATAATTTATGAGTATGGCGGATATTATTCTGTTTCATTACTGAGATATTATATGTAAGTTTTCAATAATAGTTGTATGATAATAAGACGATTCAACTACCGGTAGTCCGACTTTGACTGCCACACATTTCATTGAATTTCGGCTTTTGTAATTTTAAGTTCCAAAGTTTGAAACTTTAATTGAGTAATGAAACGTCGACGATGCCTGCACAAACATTTGATCATGTGGCATGATATATCGTGTATGTACAAATAAATGATTGTTTTCCCTTTTACTTGATAAAATTCCAGTATAAATTCAAGTGTAAAGAATGTTGAATATTATCAAAATCAGTAGAATAAGCGTTTATTTGTTCAGTTTAATTGCACTATTTACAATCGCACGTCAACTGATCGTTCAGCTATTAAAACTCAGGTTCCCAACTTGTAATCATTTATCTTTCGCGAAGCCATAACTTGTAAAGTGATAAAGGACTTTGTAATTTATTTTATCACGAAATATCTGCAAATAGATTCTTCAGTTTTTGTTTCTTTGGTATGGATGCGTGTTTCCATTGAAAAGTATTATAACACCTAATTAAAAGGACAGTAAAAGACTTCAATGTTTTTCTAACGAAAAACATAAATATTTAAATCTATTGTTCGATTGTTACCATCGTAATGTGGATAAGATGTAAAGTGTGTATAATTTTTTACTGAAGTAACAATTTATATTTTGAGATACTTTATGAAAAGTATTCCAATTTTTAATACTATTACATGCATAATACTCTCTAAATTCACAACACGTTTTTCAACAATTTCGATGTTAATGGTGCGACTTACTTTGCAATTACGTTAAGGTTCATTCGAATGCATCTGAAGGAGCACTTTCTAACTTGAGCACCGATTACGTTTCACGTTGCAACACGGATTTTATAATTCTCCGTCCACAAATAAAGGATTTATAGTTTAGCGAATAAATTGTTGAACTCTATCTTCTTTAAATTTGTCAATCTTTATCCATGTTGTATTTCTTGATAGCTCGTTGTGTCGCAACCTATGCAAACTCCGGTAAAGTAACGATTAAGAAACTTATCACAATTACAAACCAGAGAAAAAAAAAACGCATTGATCGAAAGTACATTTCTATTAATACCAACATCATTAACTAAGCTTAGGATAAATTATTACTTCTATTGACATCAACAATCAAATTTTTCATTTTTTTTTAACATGAGTTAATACATTCTATGGTTTAACATGAGTATAACTAGCATAATACAGAATTTAAAGAAATTGTAATTGAAACATATTTTTTATTTCAAATTATATGTTAAAATATCCTCAAGACGTGACTCATGACTTGAATAAAACATAATCTCCTGGAATAACCAAAAACCTAACCTTCATACTTTCGTGTATAATTCTGTAAGTATAAGAGAACAAAATATTTAATGTGACGACATAATAGGCAATATCTTCCGTTAACAAAATTTTGAAAGCAATGCATGTAAAATTTATTTTTAAAAACATTTTTTCCAAATTTTGCTAATATTTATACCATTTATTGCAAGTAGTATTATAAGTAAGGTAACCATTTGTACTATGATTCAGCAGATGCGTCAAACATAATTAATTATTTATGAATAAAAATACTTAAAATATCATGTGAGGTTTGTATTCGTTGATTCCTAATTGAGCAAATTATTAGATTTAAACTAAAAAATCAAGCGTATTAATAACTCTAAAAAAGGTTCATCACACTTGAACTGCGAATATGTCACGGGTGTTGTTAGACTTTAAAGTGTAAAAGGTTAAGAAAGAATAACTCACAGTATATCGTTAAAAAATTATAAATCATAAACTTTACATTAATAGGAGAGTTCCGCAATTTTATTTTCATTTTGTCAATTTTTCAGTATGTTCGATAAAAATATTCCAATCTGTGTACAGAGATATCTTAAATTTTTTAATACCATTAAAATTAAATGAATTGGATAAATCAATAGCGGTATATAATAATACAATTCTTGAAAAAGATAATCTTTTCCGGTCCTTTATAGTACCTATAAACATACGAGTTTTGTCGGAAATATTCTGGATTTTAAATGGAAACAGTAAACACAGCTGTATTATAATAAAATTATTATATAAATATAAATTGTAACAATTAGGAAGTATTAAATCACAATATTCACAATTAGAAAGCGTTAAAATTAATAATTTTAATAATAGCTCCAATCAAAGGCCAGAACGTCGGTTTATTTTTAACAAAAACTTCACTGTAATACTAGATTGGTCAATAAAAGAGGAATAAATACTTAGGTACTATTACTTCTTATAACGTTTCAAGTTCCATAAAAACTAAAGGATGAAAAATAATTCTATATCATTATAAAAAGAAGAAACATAAAAAGCATGTACCGCATGTTGCAAAATGAATTTAGATCCTCCGTCTCATTGTCTCAACGAAAGTAAAAGAATTATTCAGCAGTATATGTTAAAGCGTATTATCGCTATCAATCAAACTTGTAACGAGCATGAGCGATCGTTTATACATATCCATAAGCATGCTCGAAATGAGCCGCGGTTATTCTCGTTTCGGTACGGTAGCCGTGCTATAGAAACGAACGCGACAGCAACGAAGTACCGTGTAATTTATAATCTACGTACACACGGATAAGATTGTAAACCTCTTCACGGTAGCTGCTTAGAAATGATAACTATCGTCCGTTTAGTAGTAAAAGAAGCTTTTTGTTCCCCAATGTTGTATACAGGGTGATCCACGTACACTCCTATTTATAAATTATGAAATTCTTACATTACAAAACAAAGTCTGCGGTCGTATTAAAAAACAAAGTATTATACATGTATAACTACTTTTTTATTTATTTAAAGGTACAATGCAACAGTTAGTTTTGTGCAGTAGTTTTGTTTTTGCTGTTAAATTTTCGTCAATCACTATCAAAATAATATATTAGATTTCATCGGAGTATTGTTGCTTCGCAAAGATCTTTGTCACTCAATTGACGATTTTCAATTGGATTAAATATGTATTATTTTATTGGAGATGAAATGTATTTTCTTGTCTATAGAACTTCATTTTTGCGTTGACATCCAATTTGAACGCTGCTTAAATGTAAAGTGCACATTTTTTATAACTGATAGCAGATGAAATAGAAAAATTGTAAAAATATTAAAGAAAATACAACTAACGTCCACGTTAAAGATTGAAATGCCTTTTATAAAAATTCAAGTTACAAATCGACTTCAAAACACGTATTCAGACTATATTACTTTTTGTATTGAAACTGCAATAGGTCATAAAAACGTTATTTTGTGGGGAAAAAATAAAGCTTTGTTCTTTTTTCACGAAAATGAGAATTTTTTGAAAAATCTTCTTAGCCATCATTTCATTCAAACTTCCCTCGTTTCACGTATTCGATCCAAAAATCAGAAATGGATTCGCTGGAATATCTCAGAAAGAACGGAAGATATTAAAAAAATATTTTTTAGAGTATTTTAGGATTAAGAAGAACATAATGTCCGTTGCAGATAAAATACTGTTTACTTCAAAGTAAAGTTAATGGAATGTTATATTGCAATTTATTTTTGGGGCGACTTCATTCTGTTTCATGGACGATTGTAAAACAATGAAACACTTGGGGAAACTAGCCATTATGTGTCTCTCACCTACCGCGAACTAAATTCTACTTGATTATGTCGCTAATACAGACCAGACCTTTCAATTGTTGGAAAAATTCTGCTCCCATAATGTAGTTACTGGTAATCGGTTGTATTTAATTAGAAATTATTTGAATTTGCTTTGAATTTTCCTTTAATGCGTTCTCTGTTTTGATGAAGAATTTTATAATTGTCTTATGAATTCAATTTCAAAATTTAAAACATTGGTTATCTCTATGCTTTTACATGTCCAAGTATTTTTCGTAATTTATTTACATTTTATATCGTCGTTTATTATATTGTCGTTATTTTATAACAATCCATAAAACAAAATATGCATCATATAGTACATTCATGAATTACTTTGTAAAAGAATTATATGATTACGAAAGAAATGCATTCCATTAGTAAGATCTAACCTTGAAATTTCTATCAGTACATTATCCGTAAGAAGAAGTATTTACGCTACATTATATCTTTCTTCGAAATAATTTTTATAAAAAGTTTGTTTAATATATACAGTCTCCTGTAACGTATTCCAGCGATTATAATTAAAACGAGGATACTGCATGTAATAACAGTAATAAATATCGTATGAAAGTAGCAATCTGAAGTTGCTTTTATTTTGCTGAAACTAATTCTCCAAAAATACTTAATTTTCCAGCAATTTAACTGCCTGAGTATCATTAAAATAACACCTGATTATTTATCAAACAATTATTTTGCAATTTCTTCAATTAATTACAATTAAAGGCTTTATTGTTAAATTGAAAAAGTGAATTGCATTTTGAAATAAAAGATAAACCGAAATAAATCTTTTAATTAACCGTTTTATGTTTCGGCTCAAGTCTGAGCTATCTCCAAAACCATATTTTTGTTTTTATATGATTGTTCTAATTTGTTAGAATTGTTTAACTTCCTGAAATGGAAGGTTATTCGAATTGTATGTTAATATATGCCAACACGTACGTTTCTAAAAATGGATGAATAGTAAAAAGGCCAGTTTATTCCTATTGCGCAAATGTTGGATTATGTGAATCATGTTTTCATGTATAATTCAATAACTTCTTACTGTTTAATACCTTATAATCACTTGCAGCCATAATTTTATATTTAGGCAAACAAATTCTTTTTAATGTCAAGTTTTTGGTTTCATTGTCAATGCAAACCACAATGATTACGTCAATGACGGATGAAACAAATTTTATTTGTCTTGTAGAAAGTACTTTTAGTATTTCTTCAAATATGTCTACAGCTCTTTTTATTTATTTTGGACAAAGAATTGTTTTAAAATATATTGCTTCATTTTATTACAACTTATCGAAGTACAGTAATTCTTCTCACAGTGCAACGGAGGCTGAAATCGAAAATAATCACTGTGGGAATAGTAGACACGAAAATTGAAACCCGGCGGCTGTCCTTTACTCGCCGCGGCTCGCCTTTGATGGCGGCGGCAAAAATGAGTCGTCGGTATCTCGCCAATCTAATTGTAAGTGAAATAAAAAACGGCGAGAATTTTAAACGTCTGAAGATGTTCCAACAGTGTTTCCAGAAACAATACAGGAATTGGATTTGGGGTGGATATTTTACAACGTAAGAATTCAATCCATTTTTTAATAAATGATAAATATTATTCAAATTATATACTGGTTGGTCTCATGTTAACCGGAAAAACCTCACGAATGTGTTAAACAACTTTGCAGTAAAAAAAGTAAAAATTAAAAAATTATACTGCTATATTAGGAACTGAAAATTTGTCAGCTTGTATCAAAGGAACTGCGGTGAGTTTCGTGTTACATTTGGACTGGCTCGAGGGAGGGTAATATAGTCGCAGATATGATGCACGCATAGGCGCAGGAAGAGACGTTTTGCACTAGGGGAGGGAAACAAGTGTTCTTCATCTTATTATGTGTCCAATTTTAAAGAATATAGCAAATTATGTCTTAAAAATATATACATGTAATAAGTATATAAATGTATACTGAATGCAATAACACAGATTATTCTTTGAAGTCGTGAGATAACTATAGTTGTCGTTGCATGTACTGATCCGTAAGATATGCATCGCTTCAAGTCTTCGTGAAGTTATAGAGATTGAACAGCCTGGTAAAAACATTCTTGGAGCTCCCCAGTCACACAATATAAAATAGTATTTCAGTACTACAGTACTTAGTAGTCTTTTGTCTTCGTTCGCAGAACGAGATTTAAATTCATACTTAAAAGGTTATTTCTAGTCCACGCGAACTGAATGGAGTCACGTGAATGAGGTGCAGCACTCAGCATGATAAAGCCGACCGTACGTTTGTCGTTATGAAATTCAAAGATTTTCCATTGATGTTAGAAGAAGTTCTATCGGATAAATGTTAAATTACTTTAAATCTATATGACTTTCGCCAATTAGGTTTTTACTATTTGAATCTTTTACTATGCAAATAAAATTGTCGCACAGCATTTTCTCAAATGGTAATTATTAATTATTCATGTTGTGCAGTAAAAGACACGAATAATGTAAAAGGATGAATACTTATTCACAAATTAAAATTAAACACGATAGCCATAAATTTAAATGTATTTACATGTAAAGTAACATATAACTATTAAATAACACAACATACCTCTCTCGCTAGTAAATCGTATACGTAATTATATGAATGCATCCATACCTGCAACAAACAATAAAGTCTAGTTAAATAAACGGTTTCCAAAAAAACAGATTTCATTGACGAATTTATGGGTATTATCCGGTGACACAATTCTATCCCAAAGTTCGAGCGGTAGCCAAAAAAAAGTAAGTTCGACCAACGCAAAAGGCTACATTGGTTAATCAAGGGAGCTAATAACGATGGAATGTTTCCTTAGACAGCCAGTTAGAAGCCCGACGGTTATTCCGACCCGATTCCTTTTAAACTGTTCTCATAAACCACGCGAGTGGCTGTCGCCGCGATACTCAAGCCTATTTTCCGGGCCAAACGTAGACAGACAGGTGGCTCTATTACATCCTGCACGCTGCCGTGGTTCGTTTCACCGTACGAGACTTTTTGTCGGGCCAACCGGCCTGTCGCGATTTGCATATACAAGTAGCAATGTCGGAACGTTACCGGGGGACATGCAGAATCGACCGATCAGCTCCGTGGCTTACGGCAGTTAAAGAATTTTATGCGACACGATTTCAATAGACGACGTTCTTCTGCGTCACGAAAGCAACTTATCCGAACAATGAGGTAAATGTTCTAGTGCTCGAACGAGTTGCGGTAATTAACAACCAAGTGGAATTTTGTTCACAACATTTCTGCTTATTTTTAATGTTCATACTAATCAAAATGTAAT
The DNA here is from genome assembly GCF_050947335.1 of Megachile rotundata. Taxonomy (NCBI): domain Eukaryota; kingdom Metazoa; phylum Arthropoda; class Insecta; order Hymenoptera; family Megachilidae; genus Megachile; species Megachile rotundata. Next base: position 3,099,077 of record NC_134991.1, on the reverse strand, counting down.
AGCAAAATTTATTAGCTTTATATCTATAGACTGCACGCGTTAACACAACCAATACTACATTTTATATATAAGTTGTACAAATTGTAAGTAATATTTAAGTTTACTTATAAGTAGAAATTACAATTGATAATAATTTATAAGCAATGATAATTACTATTTTTCATCTTGTATTCAAGTTATGCAATCTATTAAATAATATTATAGATTGTTTATAGTCATTAGTCTGCAAACAACTTTCAGTAAATTACAAGTAATTAGAAATTAAATATAATCGTAAGTAATATTCTAATTTATTTTTAATCCGCAATTTAAATACAATTGATTTTAAATATAAGAAATTTTATATGCTATTATTCGGAATTATAATTTCTGTTGCGCTTTTTTTATTAGATCATATTTTGGTTCATCATACTTAAAATATTATACAATACGCCAAGATTTGACGTTTTTAAACTCACTTCGTAATTATTGAAGCAAGCAAAGAAGTACTTTTGCTAAAGTTCCAATTAATTAATGCCATATATATACATAATTTCTTAAACAACCCAAACTTTTTAAATTATAGAGAATTCAAATTATCCTTATGTCTTATTCATCATGTTCAAATATTGAAATTAAGTATTGTATGTTTTCCATTAGTACGTGACTAGTTGATACTGATCGGTCCTTAAACGCTATCAACACAGAATCAGCCTTTAGTAACTATATTATATTGTTAATATTTATCGTATTTAAATAAATATGTATTGTGTTCTATACGTTTATCTTAACAATAACTATACAACAATATAATTGTGCTTATTCTGAAACTTATCATAATATTAACAGAACTTAACATTTTATAGTAAACTTTTAATCATTTACACTTTTATATTTTTGTATAAATTCAAAAGAGAAAATGTTTATGCAGCAGAGAAAGACTTTAAAACAGGTTACAAGTTGCCAGTGAAAAGTTGCATGTGCCGAGATCAAATCAGAAATACCCCACTGTAATCGATTAAATGAATTTATTATAAATAAAATATTTTTATTCCATGAAATAATATCATCTTGACTTTTTTCTAAATAATTAAAATAATTAAATAAACACATTGTCATCTGGAAACGAGAACTCTCGTTTTTCGACACGTGTGAAACACGTGTCTCACAACAAGTTATTTCTATTTATATTCTAAATGTGACTTACATTCGTTTTGAAAAGTTGCCAAAATTTTACATGCAGTACCCAAATTAATATAAATAATAAACCGAAGCCGAGGACTAAAAGTTAAATAGTCATAAATATTTGCTTTCAACGTCTTCTTTTTTATAAGTCCTATTATTTGTTGAAGCTTAACACAAATTGGAAGTGGAAATCCATTTAACTGTCCTGTCCAAGAACAAAAGTTTCTAAGTTTTGTGTATTCTTTTGTTAGTTATATTTCACCGTCAAGTTTAATTTTTTAAAACCTCAAGCTAACATGTTAGAAAGACTTATTTTTCATATTCAATGCAATATGACAAGACACTTGAATCGGATATAAATTGAGGATGGCAGAATTCGTTGTTGTATTAAAGGTTAGGTGTTAAGAAACAATGAGGCATTTACTGGCTTGCGAAACATTCCTGTAATCAGGAATACAACCTGGGTTTGTTTAGTTGCTAACCAATTATTTACAGTAACGGGGCCACCCACGAGTTGAACTCAGCATGTATCCTAAGCAACGTTAATGCAATAATCGTGTAGAACCCAGTTGCTTTGAAAATAGACGCACATCAAAGAATAGCGATCATCTATTCACATTTGACGCTTAGAATAAAGCCAAGGTGCATATTAATTGCACCATAGGATCTAATTTTCTTCGCTTAATTGTTGTTATTATAGTGCAGTTAGTACATATTAAAGAAATACGAAAGAAAGCGATTTGTTGTTAGCGCATATGTTCATAGTATATTCCTTAAGTAAAATATAAGAAAAATGTAATATCAAAGTAGATATGGAAATGTAACAATGTACCTAAATGCAATAAATGCAAACACGATTTATTATATTAAAGAAGATAATTTGCATTTATAAACATATTCACTCAAAAATTTAATAAAGTTTTCTAAAAATAATTTTACAAAAGAACGGAATGAATTAAGCAATGGCATGGTTGTTTTAATTACCAGAATAAATTAGTACCTTAATATTTATAGTTTTATTAGCATAGATTTCTCATCATAATTCAAATAATTTACGGATCACAAATTTATTATTTTCCTCTTAATGAACTTCCGTAGTTTTTGATTAACTGATTGATTTTAAAGATTTTTAGCAAATTTATTTCTTAAATTTGCACTGAGCACTATCATCTGTATTTGCATTATTCAAGTTTAAAAAACTAAAATATTAATTTTATAAAGTGAAGATTATAATTTTTGATATTAATATCGACTTTATAGAAGTCACTATTTGAACATATTTATGTTTTATGCAGTTTAGTGCAATAATGATTTTTACATTATTGTGGAGTGTGGAATTGATTGTAAATAGTTTTGAATATCGTGTTTGAGAGTTGGAATCGAATCGATTGTAAATAGTTCTGAATGTTGTGTTCGAGAGTTATCGATACGATTAACAAATTGATAGCGAGACAAAGAAAACGCGGAGAAAAAAAACGGCTATTCGTTAGCGAAATTCAGATACGAAAGACGTTTCGAGAAAGTTGGCGAAAATTAACGAGAACGAATAGAAATAGCGATTGAGCGTATAAATTCCGTTTTAAAATAGTTAGTTAAAAGTGTTGTTATCAGTGTTAGTTTTGTTTGTTTAAAATAAATTGTTTTGTGTGTTTTATTTAAACCTTTGATTTTATTCCCACATTATTTTATTTTAATTAGATCATACCGTAATTAAGTACATGTTAACAGCAATCAAGTCATTTTTATAGAATATTGGAAATCGAAATTTTGCATTATTTTATTGAAAATAAAATTCCCAACAAATATAATTATTTATTGTATACAGTCTAAAGATTATAATTTAAGAAATATCTATAAGTGCCCTAAATACATATTGAAAAATATTAATAAAAATATGTATAAATTATTATTTTTTAAATCGAACTTCAGAGTTCTTTTCTCTTATTATACTACATTTGAATCGTCTTTTATAACTAACTCTCACATTACACTACGTTACAGCTGTTAACTAATATACATATTAGAATATACTGTAATTAACAAACATCATTTTGAAGAAATGATAACACAGATATTGCTTAACAATTTCGTATCTTTAATTTATATCAAATTTCAAGTATAAATATTGTTATAAATATTGCAAATGATCTATAGTTACAATAATGATAACTTTCATTTCATTAAAAATATACTTTATTTCTGCAATTTATCTGTAATGACAATTATAAACGTAAAATTACGGCCGTATAATCTATTAAGATCAGCAAAACCATAACCACCAGTTAAACGGGAATAAAACTGAATAGAGTCATAAAACCGTATTGTATCGTGCCATTTTCTTCTCTTACTTCGTCGAAGTAGTCAATAACGTGAATACGATGATGGGACTGGAACCTGTTTTGATCCTAGTATAGATACACTTATGTTTACCATTGATCATTTGATATCAATTCATTCTAAAGTATAATATAATAAGTCACAAATACATTTTTACTTTTGGTTAATTAATAACTTTTCGCAGTTTGCCATATACTTCGTAACCAGTAAAGCTCAACTTTACTTTTAAATCAATAATTTTAACTATGCGCAATATTAAATTAAACAATTATTTATTATCTTCTTATAATGAACGCGACCTTTAAATATTACTATGCTAAAAATTGTATATTCGAAACTTTGAATTTTCTCATAAATGTACTTACTATCGTGGTAGATTATTCATAGTAATGAAATTTTGTCTTGGTAGATGTGTTCGGCCGCGAACGGAGACCTTTGCCGCGACTAAGGGATTTATTATAGGGTTCAAGTGGTTCGACGCGTTGACCACCATGAATAGCTTTATACCTCGAAATACGGGTCATCGAGGACCCTTTTGTTTATCAAGTCCTGTCCGGACCAGTCTTAGAGTAAGCATGTGCTTGCCATAAATCGGCTAACAGCTATACCTTTCTTTTTTGAACAGTTTTAACAAACAAAAGCGTAGAGTTTATCTTAACTGTCACCCTCGCAAACGCGAGGGTGTTCGGGCGACTTTTCTATGTCAAAAACACAGTCGAACGTTGAATCTTGTGCGGGTCGAATCGAGCGTCAAGAAGTTCCGCGTAACGTAACGAAGAGTAACCATTTGCAGGGTGGTTCGGAGATCAATCATAACACTATTCGAGTGGGACCCTGCACTTCTCGAATAGATGATCGTGAATAATCCCACGCAACGTGGATTATAACACGAATCGAAACAACATTGAGCGAGACCATGTGCTCCTCAAATCAATTCAAACAACATTGAGCGAGACCCTGTGCTCCTCAAATCAATCAATAATCATTCTCAACAACATACACAACGTATACATACTCATTCACACTTTCATCGTTCAATCATTAACAAATACATATTTTGCAAGGGGTTTTTTATGCCGCAAGGCTTTTTCCCCTAATTCGAGTCATTCGAGCCAATAAATTATCATGATTTTTCAGGCTCAATTCTGTCTAAATAATTTTTATTTACTCTCTTCCTCAATCAAATTCATACATTCCTTTGAAACACGAAATTTCTCCATGTTGGAAAGATTTCGACGATACATTTTTTGGTGTCTCCTGTGAGGAATGAGCGGTAAAACGGTGAAAATGTGTAAAAGAGTGGGAAAGGGAGTGACTTTCCCGATCTGGGAATTTCCTAATTTCCTAATCAACGACCATCAGGCCCAAATCGTTACACGGTTAGTCGTTCGGCTCTCAGCCTTCAACAAATTACCATATCCGTAATAAACCTCAGGGTCGCATCGACCAATTAGTCCAACCGTAAGCTCTCATATAACCCAATCGGGTAAGACCTAGCAATTAAGGGTTCTTAACCTTTTTTTTTGCCACTCGAACTTCAATATTCTGAAGTATCAATCAATATCAGTACGCGGAGTGTTATCGTGACAAGCTATACAATAGTGGTCAGCTACACGTCGCACTCTTAAACATCATCCCGCCGATGGAACCCAGGACGATCATCGACATCATCACCTGGGAATTCTCTCGCACACCTGCCACCCGCTGCTGAAGGCGTCCGTCAGTGAAGCTAAGTATTCTTTACTATATTTCCCGATAGCTGTTTCATCTAGTTTCACGCGAATAGTTACGGACGCGATCGCTTGCGAATTCAAATTATAAATCAGAAACGCGCATCGCTTAAGAGACGGCTGACCCACCTCGAGAACTGCCTCGCGGACGGAAAATTCGATCGAACAAGCTTAAATTTACGATTGACTCACGTTACCGAATTATTGCAAGAATTCGAAAAATTGCACGACGAGCTCGCAATTATCGACCAACCAACGAACGATTAAATGATATCATTGAGATCGAGAGTCGGTATTATACTTTATTAGACAAAATCGGATCAATGACAATCGTCGGAATGTCATCAACGCAAATTAATGATACACTCGGTAACACGGTATTAACACAACAATTACCGGTAGCTGAATTGCCTAAATTCGACGGAAACATCGATAAATGGCTTTCTTACAAAAATTCTTTCACGACTATGACCAGCGAGCATACGGATTTCTCCGATTTAGAGAAATTTTTGTATTTTACGAGCTCTCTCCACGGCGATGCGCTAAACAAAATTTTGCCTTTTAACGCGAGTACGGAAAACTATCATAACGCGTGGTGTCTTTTAGTCGAGTCATACGAGAAGCGATGTATTCTCGTAGTTAAACATTACGACACAGTCCTCAAATACAAGGGTTTAACATTACTCATTTGCGACACAAATGAGGTAATAACATCAAATAAGTTTCGTTACACATGACCAGTTTTGGTCAATTACGGAAATTCACATTATCACGATGTATCATGTTTCTCCTGCAAACACATGTATCTGATTTAAGTATTTGATCTTTTCAACAAAAGTTAATTCTAATTGTTCCATGGATCTAAACAAACACACAGTTTCAAAATGCAAGATAATTATTACACCGTTGTAGTCAAGGTTATATTATTACTTGAAGAGAGTGTCCGACAGGTCCTTCGACCGCCGCTTTAGCGCACTACCTGATTCGCACTTACCTACCCTAATGGTCATAAAACCATTGCAAATGCGTTTTCACGTATTTTCCCGTAAAATGGGCTTATTATCCATTCTTCTTCTTCAACAATTGATCGTAGTAAGAATTTATCTTCGGTTTAAAAGTCATGATTTCCGGAATTTACTCTTCTTAACTGTATAGCTGTTGCATACATTTGAGTTAAATACTATTAAAACAAATCACGCCAGAACGTTCGTACTATTGTTATAGAATTTTGGTCACATATGTCATATCATTTTAAAACATTTTGACACGTTAATCAGGATTCCATAATTCAAGGAAGAGTCAATCTATAAATTAATCTTCTTGCAGAGTAACAAAATTATTCTTTAGCATCTTAAAATTGAACATAATGGTAGTGTCCATTATTTTATTGAAAATGAATTTTTGACATATCAACTATCAATGACGTCACAGTTGATATTCTATAAAAGATCAGATTCAAATCCACACAGGATCTAATTTCATTATTAACTTTTTCTATTTCATTTCAGATGTATGTTAATAAATGCATTTCTATCAATTGTCACATAATTAGAATATGTTGACATTTCGAGAGAATAGGAAGTTAGTGTATTCATCTTCTATGTAATAGCAGATAAGCCTGTTATGATTGTTCGACATATCTATTCAGCAAACTCAACAGCTCTTTTGTTTTTAAACATTGACTAATAATTGTACGTTGACGGATGTTACAATAAAATTTTCATATCAAGGACCTCGACATTTTATAAACAAATGTTTTACTTCAAATGCATCCCATATCATTTCAATCAAATTTTCAGTTCTACTGGAATTTTCAAAGTCATTGTACATCACGTCAACATATTCAATTATTATGTACTACCAAGAAAACGTCAGTGAACATCGCACACATTCAAATCCATGGCCATTCTAAAGCGTTATCTAATCATTAAAATCATCTTATAAGCATTCAATTTTTGTTATTTTAAATAACTAAGGTTAACGAAATCTAAAATTTCATCTTACGTTGATCGAGAATCATATTTCTTAACATCTAATCTGAATTGGTTCATCGGGGGGAGCTCGTCAATTCCCCAATTCATGCAATTATGTCGTACCACGTGTAATTCAATTTACTTTATTTTGTAATGCAAACACACTTCACTTTGAAAAGTGAAAGACGAACTGCAAGTTCAGCATTTGCAAAAATGCTTACGTCTTTCTCTACGTCTCAGACTCCATGAATTCTTCATTTAAATCATAATCTAAAGTTCGTAATTCGATTCAAAATAAACTTAATCATTGTATTGGTTTTCAAACTATTGGAGATTCTCAGTGATGTGAGATCGATCGTAAAACTCATTTATGATTTCCTGTTAATGGTTCCAATAGCTTTTATCAAAACGCGTGGAACCACCATTCATGCTTGTGAAAAAAAAGAAACACCGACTCTAAGTATACAAATGATCATAAACAAACTTTCACTCACTAAAATCTCGGTGTCGACTTATTGTCGGCTGGAGTCAAGTGCAGAACATGATCGTCAACGGTACACTATTGTCATCAGGTTTCGACCCTCGATTCGAAAATTATCTGATGAGACCCTACCTATTTTAATGGGCACGAAGTCCTATTTTTCATGAATCGTACATTTTTTTGTCACGAGATTTACTTTCGTTTAGTTTCATGGAACAAAACATCAGAAATACCACTATAACGTTATTATATAATCAGTTATTAATAACGTTAGTATATAACGTTATTAAAGAAAGATATCAGTAAGGTACGACAAGATTTCTGGAAACGGTGGTATCAGGGATACCTTAACGAATTGCAAAGGCGTCAGAAATGGCATAAATCCAGCGGACAGACCAAGATCGACGCAATCGTCATCCTGATGGACAAAAATCAGCCCTGCATGAAGTGGAGACTGGGCAGAATAATGGAATTACATCCTAGTGGCGACAGGGAAGTCCGAGTCGTTACAATCAAAACTGCCAACGGCATCGTCAAGCGCAATATCACACAATTATGTCCATTAATCGAAACTACTTAGAATCATTGTACCGTTTTGTAACTAATTATCCATGCGTAAAACATATAATTCACTAATCACCATACACAAAAACATTGCTCGCTGCACTCGCAACGGGGGAAGTATGTTCGGCCGCGAACCGAAGCCTTTGTCGCGATTAAGGAATTTACAACAGGGTTCAAGTGGTTCGGCGCGCGGACCGTCGTGAGTAGTTTATACCTCGAAATACGGGTCATCGAGGACCCTTTTGTCTCTCAAATCCTGTCCGAATCAGTCTTACTGTAGACATGTGCGTGCCATAAATCAGCTAACAGCTGTACTTCTCTTTTTAAATAGTTTTAACGAGCTGTCACAGACGCTGATAATGCGGATTTCTCAAACGTGGAGAATCAGCATATTAGGAATATATATAGAGCGAACGCGCAGCGGCGCGAGACTAATAATAATATACGCGAAACGAACCGTTCACCGTTTTGTTTACTGACCAGTGGTAGTTAAGTATTTGTGTTTAGGAGTGTTTACCCAAATTTATTTGTATAATTGTGAATAAATAAAAGTAGTATTTGTCGTTGACGATCTATCAACGGCAAATCGTTTCTTTTTAAAAAAAAGTGTTCTTCATTGAGGACGTGACATAAATAAAATTGGTGGCAGCGGTGGGATCACTCCAGCATCGCCACGAGAGGAAATACAAGTGGCTGACCTGAAACAACGGATACTGACTACCCCGTAAACAACGGAGAGACAACAGCTAGAAAAAGCAACTGTAAGTACGTTCCAATTTACTACTTACAGAAGCGTACCGACATACTCTTCGGACACTAGCTCAGATTCATCAAATTCAATTGAATCCGAAATGGCAATCAATAACCTTGACTTGAGCGATATACACAATGCGGTAGAAGAAGTAGTTAGAGAGACCAGAACTAGTAGACACCCATCGGTCACAACTGACGATGAGGATGTTCTGACACCTAAGGAGGCTATCGAAGTAATACGAGACTTCGATGGAAAATCACAAAGTGTAGAATCATTTATAGCCGAAATTGACGAAGTAAGGAGACTAGTACCTCGTGAGAAACAAAACTACTTCCTCCGTCTAATAAAAGCGAAAAGAATAGTAGGAACGGTAGCGCGCGAAATGGAAGCGTACACCACTGACACGTATAATGAATTCTTCGAGGCACTTCGGTTAATGTACGCTAGTACGCAACCCGTCGAAGTTTGGCAGAATAGTAGATCGCGATGTTTTCAAAGACGAAACGAAACGGTAACACAATACGCTAACCGATTTCTGGAAATCCAAAACAAAGTATTAAGCTGTACAGTAAATTCGGAAGAATCGGTAGAAAACAAAAGGGCATACGCCGAGTATGAGAGAAAACAGGGTCTCCGGCAATTCATATTGGGGTTACGAACAGAATACGCGACCGAAGTAATAGCACAAGTCCCTAAAAACATTCGGCAAGCAATCGCGATCGCGCAAACTTCCGAATCGCAACAAATGACCCGCGAAATGATGATGCGCCAACTAGAACCACAAAGCGATAGGAGAAACATATCACGAAACGCTATTAACAACAGGGACCGTAAAGATAGGTCCACCGACAGACGCGATGTACCGACCTGTAATTACTGTAGGAGGCTAGGACACCTAGAAAAAACCTTTGGCAGCCTTAGCTCACTTGAACAAATACCCACTAACACCACACGTTACAGTAATCCTGACGGAAATAGAAACATTGAAGCACGACCAAGGGAAGTGGCTAATTCCCAACACTCTATCGAAAGGAAACAAATTAGAGGATTTATTTAGTAATTTCCAAAAGATAAAGATTGCAGAACACCTAAAGGAAACGAAAAATATTCTAATAATTCACAATGAGTTATCAAAAGCGGAGCAACAAAATCTGTACAACCTCGTAGATTTTATTTTCAAGGATACAAGTATTTGCGTACACATCATCGCGAATGAAACAATTCCAATAGACAAAAAACTGTTAATAAAACAAATACATGAATCACCAACAGCCGGTCATGCAGGTATTTTTAAGACGTTAAACAAAACCAGGGAAGTAGCACCCTCAGTGAAAAAGTCTGAGGTTCAGGAAGAAATATCTCACTGTCAATCTTGTAAGAAGAATAAAGATGAGCGGATTAAAGCAAAACAAGAACTGTTAATAACGGATACACCAGTAGAAGCCCATCAAAAGATCGCTATCGACATATTAGGTCCACTACCGAAAACTAACATAGGAAATCGCTACATTTTAACAATTTAAGATCAATTGACTAAATTCATATCACTAATTGCACTACAGGACATAACGGCTAAATCAATAGCAGAGGGCCTCGTGAAAGAATACTTATCAATTTATGGATTTCCAGAAGAAATTCTTTCAGATAACCAGCACAGCATTGGAGGCAGCCTAATGACGGAATTAGAGAGAATGCTCAAAATAAAACCCATTCGAACAACTACCTACAGGCCACAATCGAATGGTAGTCTTGAGAGGGCACACCACACGATAAAAGAATATCTTAGACACTACGTAAATCAAAACTGGACCGATTGGGACGAATTTATCAAACTAGCGTCGCTTTCATATAATACAGCAATTCACGAAGCAACAGGGTTCTCCCCTTACGAACTGACATTTGGGAGAAAAGCTAATCTGCCTAACAGCTTTAGGTCACCGAGATTAGGAACAACGGGCGAAGAATATCTTAAAGAATTGAAAATACACCTAGAATCTCAGTTAAGCAGAGCGAAAGAGAACATAACGCGAGCAAAGGAAAAACACAAGGGAATTTATGACAATAAAATTATAAAACGCAGCCCTAAGTACCAAGTGGGAGACATGGTGTATCTACAAAACCATGGTCGAAGGACCAAGACGGACCCCTTATATTTAGGACCATATCCGATTATAGAAATTTTATCATCACATAACGTTAAAATATTAGGCAAAAATAACCGATCTGAAATTGTACATGTTGATAGGTTAAAGTTAGCGAATCCTCCACCTGATGCGGCAAGTGTTGAGCCTGTTCCTGTTCCTGCTTGGGATCCAGGGCCAAGCACCTCCAGAGGATAATTCATACGCGGTGTCCCATATTACTGATGATGCACCAATATATCTGGAACACCTCTCCAAAATCCGGATGTACCACGAAACCTGGAGGATCATCGCGTTTATAGAGATAAGCGAAATAGATAATAAGAAAGAAGTATTAACCTCACATGTAATAAGACTTAAGCAATTATGTATAAGACATAACACAGTATGTAGGGCAGAGAAAATTATAACATATTTAGGTGTTAAAATAAATCGGATTAGGAAACAACAAGAACAAATAGATCGCTTAATAGGTCGCGCTAACTTTCGAAGAAAGCGTGGAATATTTAATCCAATAGGGGAAGTAAGTAAAATTCTGTTCGGCACGCTTTCGTCTGCAGATGCAGAATATTACAACACAGAAATTGACAAATTGCATGATGATATAAGTACGATAGCTCGATTAGTAAAAAATCAGACGCACATAATGAAAACGCAAATATTAGATAACTTAGAAAATGTTAGAGCCTTTAAATCTAAACTAACTGCGATAGACATCAATAACGAAAAACTTTACAATGTATCCGCGAGAAATGAATACGAGATCGAACTTGAGGAATTAGCATTAGAGTTAACTAACATTGTCAATGACTATAGCGAAGATGTAAATAATTTAATGAACGCCATTGCAGATAGTAAGCATGGCATAATACATCCTCAACTTCTGTCTCCAGACGTTTCATTCAACGCGCTTAGAAAAACTAATCTACCTGAAGACACCCTCCCCATTCCATTAGAAATAACTAGTTTTACTACTCTTATTGACATTAGCGAAATAACGATGGCATACATAAAAAACAGGCTTGTCTACATCCTACATATCCCATTACTTGAAACTCAAATGTACAACGCATATAAAGTAATTCCTATTCCCCATAAAAAAGCTCCAGAAACTTTCTACTTTTATGATCCCCCAGACGAGTATATCATATTAAACACGATCCAAACAACCTTCTCCACTACTGACAACGAATCATTGAACAGATGTAAACGTAGTAACAAATTTCATATATGCAAACGACAGACGCCAGACTATTCTGTAACTCACAAAGACGCTTGTTTAACAAACTTATTACACTACAGGACATAGTGTATTCAAATCGGACAGCAATACATGCACCATACGATATGCGAAATTTCAAAAGACACTTTGGATTCAGTTGAAATCTAACACACAATGGTTAGCAACAATTCCCACAACGGATACATTACACATCATTTGCCCTGATAAAAAACCCAGGAATGTAGAAATTTCAGGAACAATACTATTAACCATACGACCCGACTGTCAAGGCATTACCGAAGACATAATTTTACAACCTGAAAACAAAGCTACAATAAACACCTCCTTGGACATTACATTACGAAGTATCCTAAACAATACAGAACTAGAAGACAGACTGAAAGATACAACATTAAAAATAACAGACCTTCCTCTGATCCGACTCGACGATTCTCGCCATTTGAACGCACACAAATTAAAAACGCTAGGAAATACATTAGACGAAATAGATGACCAGATACAACTCCTATCAGAACACAGAAGGACGAGGACTATATACGAACAAACCATGGACGGATTACGATACGCAGGATACATAGCTATCGGTATACTGACAATTTACATTGCCTATAAATTCAAAATCCACAGATTAGTAACCTCCCTTTTCAAAACACTAACGAACCCTTGCACTCAAGTATTCATAAATTGTTTCCATAGTACCCCAACGAACAATGCATATTCCGTAAGATTTACGCCAGATGAACCAATTCCCATATCACCACCATTACCTTCTGAACTTCCTATCATTAGACAAACCGGCGCAATACATAAAACCGATTTTGCAATTAAAAACAGATTGTCAAAATCTTAAAAATAAGGGGGAAGGTGTCACAGACGCTGATAATGCGGATTTCTCAAACGTGGAGAATCAGCATATTAGGAATATATATAGAGCGAACGCGCAGCGGCGCGAGACTAATAATAATATACGCGAAACGAACCGTTCACCGTTTTGTTTACTGACCAGTGGTAGTTAAGTATTTGTGTTTAGGAGTGTTTACCCAAATTTATTTGTATAATTGTGAATAAATAAAAGTAGTATTTGTCGTTGACGATCTATCAACGGCAAATCGTTTCTTTTTAAAAAAAAGTGTTCTTCATTGAGGACGTGACAGAGCGAAAGCATAGAGTGTTTCTTAACTGTCGCCTTCGGAAACGCGAAGGTATTTAGGCGATTTTTCGTACAAAGAAAGGGTCAGTCGAATGTTGAAGCTTGAACGAGTCAGATTGAGAGTCGAAAAGTCAATCGTGAGTTCGAAAGTTCCGCGTAACCTAACATAGCATAACCAATGTAGCGTGGTTCGGAAATCAATCACAGCACCATTCGAGCGGGATTCTGCACTCCTCGAATGGGCCACGGTAGGGTGGTAAGATCATACATTACAAGCATTACTATCTTCACTTATCCAGGTGATTAATTGAACAAATAGACAAATAGTATTGAACCTTAAAGTGATTCGACATATGCATTCTGTAATAATCTGCATGCTGACTAAACATAAACATAATTGCTATAAAAAAATTTATTTGAGTAATATCTATATAAAATATAAAGCAATCTAAAAAACTAGTAATATAGAATAATGTGCTATAAAATTCAATTCAACGATTGTTTAAATTATTGTTGAAACTAGTCATTGAAGTGATGGAAAATAATGGGAATTATATTTATTTTGCAAGTCAATAAGGACAGCTCATTTTAATCCCTTATTTCTATGATGTAACTCTTATGTACTATTTGCTACAATTAGAAAATTCATAATCTTTCAGAAATATTTTCCAATAATTTATAAATTTCATAAATCAACAATAACACACGTATACTATTCTTTTATCCAAAACTGTACAAATACAGTTCAGGGCACGAACAACCAATTGAATGACAATAGCTAGTCATTTTTAAATTAAAAATGCTATATGCTTTAGGTACATGAATATACATTAGATTCTAAAGTACGCTCAACTCAACGCAAGCGATTTGTCATGTAAGAATAAATAAATGCAGCTTATTTTCAAGCGTGAATGATTAATGTCATTCGCGAAACTACTCAAAGTTTAATTGCAAAATGGCGACCTTCTCGTGAATAGCTGTCGATAGCAATCAGTGAAAAAAGATTTCATCTTGTGCGTGCGGCAGGTCATGGTTGTCGCTTAGAACAATAGTGATTCAAGCTGCGTCCGATAGCAGTTCGGCGAATAAACATCGCTAGGTATACCTGTTACACGATGGGAACAGAATCGTTATTAGTAGAAAGTATTTGAAGAACCGGATTCGCGGAAACGTGCTGAGCTATTCGAACGCGAGCATTTCTTTATCGATGCATCGCTGCATTCTCCTCGCTCGTTCTATTCCTTTTTTTCTTTTCGTAACGATTTCCTTTTCTTACATTAGCCCTGCATCGTTACGTCGATTTCTAGTTTTTATTGCACGAAGTTCTCTTTAGTTACTGTACGCTGCCTCTTTAGTTTAGGCAGCCTGAAGAACATCACCGTTAGGGTTCGTTTTCATATTACAGTAAATCGCGAAATTTAATGCAATCAAATTAAACATTACAATGTTTGTCGGTTTGAAGACTAGAAATTGCAATGTCATGAGTAATAATTCGTAGTCAACAGATATTAATCATATTGAACACGTATTGGATCATTTGAAACAAAAAATTCGAATACGTCATATTTCATCTCAAACTAATCTAAAAAATGTATCCATCGAATCGTAGAATATAAGCATAACGTTGAATTTAAAAAATATAATGCTCAGAAAGTTTACTGTAAAAAAATTTTATCAAATGCCGATTATACAACTGCAATGTTTTAGCTATTAAACATTTATGGGTGATTCAAGAATTATACGAAAACTTATTACATTTATTTGTTTCAAATGGTCCAAAGAATTCGTACAATACATTTGTTTTTACCAATACTGTTTAACATGTTAACAAGGGTAGTACACATACGCTGTAGTCAAGTTTTTCGTCGATTTCTTCAGCAGCGCTAAAAGTAGCTTATCGCATTAAATATTAGTTTACAACGCATTTTAAACGATCTAGAACATTTCGTAATGTATTGAATCATCGGCGCAATGATTCAAGCATGTTCCTGAGGGTAGTTTAAGATGATGTGGTTTTAATTACGGTTGACTCGGATACAATTTGCTTCAGATTGATATTAATTGGACGCGAGCGTATATCCAGTTGAATCCTCGACCTATCGTAATTATGCTATCAAGTGGAAACGAATGGTTCAAGACCTGACGTAATTTTATCATTGGAAATTATATTTATTTCGGAATTAAGGTATCTCCTGTTAACTTTCGTATAATTTTATAGTTTTCTTGAATTTATTTGTTTTTTTTTCATTTTCATTTCCATTAAAAAATTGTAAGCAACTTTTAAACAAAATAAACTTTTCGATATGTAGGTATGTCTTTTCTACATAAAGAACAAAAAGCATACTGTGTTTCGTAATTTGATTTCGTAATTTAATTTTTGCTAATAATTATTCAATTAATTTGATTTAGATTTACTTTATTAACATATGACAACAATTTTTTATTAATTAAAATATATTCTAAAAATGGATGCGATTATGACTGCATATTGGGTATTCATATTGTAAAACGAAATTATTTCGAAGCTCGATCATTGATCGTGAATCGTGAGTAGTAATAACTACTACACATTTGCAATTTTATACTGATAGTTATATTTTATGGAACCAGTCAATTTAATATTGAACACGTACAGAGCATTTGAGTCAAGTTACAGTACAGGATGAAAAAAATTTTCATAACACATACATATGTCAACTCAAAATGTAAATGTTCACATGTTTTTAAAGTTTACAGTTTATTCTTTGAAAAGCAGTATTAATGTGTATAAATATCGTTATTTTAAGAACGATAATAAACGACTTATGACAGTTTTAAGCATTTGTAGGCCATAAATTTGTATTTTTGCTATTTTGCGATAATAATACGTTATAAAATTATGACAAATTTTACAAGGTTTGAAATACATCATTGTTCATTTATAACTAACAATCAATAAACTCAGCGAATCCAGTATCTAAATAATGATTACATGGACCCGCCATTTTGATTTCTTCACTTTAGATATCAGATTGATAATCAGCAACCTTGGAAACTCCTGAATAGCTTAGTTTACGCATAAAATTGTGTAAAAAGATGAATTTATTGTTATTGTATTAATTTTCAATACAGCATACACTGGTTCAATATTTTAAAATAAATGTTATTTTACTTTGAAACATGAAATATATTTCATGTTCCATATATTCAGCAACAATACTAGCAGTAACAAGTTGTTTTAAAATGTTTCATCTCTTCTCTTAAAATTCTCGAAATTTGAGAACTCTTGTATGTACAAAAAATATTAGCTCACAAATTTCAAACTGTAAGCAGATTTTATTCGCATTCGGATAACACAATTTTTAGAATTTGTAGCCGATCTATCGGCTCTTTAATACACAACAATTTGAACACTTCAGATATCAAATTTTAAGAAATACGTATTGTCAATAGTATTAGGGGTACCGAAAAGTAATCAAAATTTTGTTTACTGGCAAAAAACATTTATTTACTAAAGAAATCCTAAATGCTAAACAAAATAATTTCCATCATTTTCTAACGCTTTTTGCCAGCGTAAAGGCAATTTTTCGATTCCCTTCTTAAAAATGTCCTTCGATTTTTCATTGAAAAACTTTGAAGTCATTGAAGAAATTTTCAATACTTTTCGGTACCCCTAATATTAACGTTTATTGATGAATTGTATTTATTTCACACATTTAATATTTATTAATAATATATTTGACCTTGAGATGAATCCAATTCTATTCAATTAAAAGTTAAACAAAAAATTAAAAAGAAACTAAACTGTTTAATTAAAAGTAATAAGCCACATTTTAGTTTCTAATAAACCACTTTGAGATTTAATACTCACAAGAGACATTACCCAATTGATACACGCTGATTTTAATGTAATTTTTATGTGTTGTAAAACTCGAAAAAATATTTGACACGTATTTTTTTTATCGGCGAATATCCACTTTGAAGTGGTGAAAATAACCCTTAAAGTTGGGGTTGAAAAAGCTATTTCCTCAAATATCTCGGGAACTATTAGATCTAAACGAAAAATTCAAAATGCAAATTTTTCAGTTTTCGATGGCCGATAATACGGCGTAAGTGGATGTATGAAAAATTTATTTGTTTAAAAAATATGTTAAAAATTAACATTATTTTGCACATTTTTAAAATAAAACGTTGACCTATTGCGCATACGTAAACTATGGGTCCAAAGAGAAATTATGGATAAATTGGAATTTTTAATTTCTTTCATGCAAAAAATATTATTATGGTTTGAGTTATACGTATATTTTATGCCTTCCGTTCGGTGCACGACTGATTTGTGTATATAATATTCTGGAAATCGTATTGTATTACATTTTTTATACCAATTTATTTAAAAAAGAACTTGAGGCAAAATATTATGTATTACTTAGTTATAGATTAAGAAATTTAGAAATATGGGAAGCTGTAATCATAGAAATGTAAGAAATTTGAGGAGTTAAAAATTTTAATCTAAAGGAAGCTTAAGTTGCACTTGAGTCTACCTTCTGTACTAAAATACCCAACATCAAAATTTTGCACATTAGGTTGGTTGTTTTTACAGATATGATGTATGGGTTCTTGTGTTACAGACTGCATGTCTATAACAGCGACTAATTGCTAACCATAAAACGCAAGATTGTGCAAATCCTTGAAAATATATATTCGACAAAGATTAATATTGCTGTGCGGAATAATTTTGCGGTAGCCTTCCGTAGCTTTCGCAATTGCCGTGAATTACGAAATTTCGCACATGGCTGTTCACTTGCGCAGAATCGCAACGCGATTAAACACTAAGATTTTCCGATTGTTTCCTCACATGAAGACATTCATCCGTTTATAAATGCACGGAACGACCCTAGGATGATACAACGTTCTATCGATTTCAACAGAAGATTATTAGAAAGGAAGAGTTGCACGATTGTAACGTTTGTAATGATATTAATTTCCGTAAATGATCGGAACTCGGAATCCCGATCTAATTTGTAACATAACCAGCAATTTATTAGACTAAGCCTATAGAAAGTTTAATCCGGCATCAATAACAGGTGCAAGAATAATTAATTAGTCTTATTAATCTTGTTAAATAGTTAGATTAATTATTGCACATGTTTATACTTGTGATATAGAGAAATGTTCTTTCTTTAAAGTTTAAGGATATTAATTTTAAACCAAATTGTAAATTCGATTAATCGTATTGAACCGTCAAATCGTATTCTCATTGGATACACTATCACTATTATGAACCATGAATAGCTTTTTATAAAATAGAAACCACGGAGAAAGTTATCAAATGTTTCTTCTCAGTTTATTAATACAATATAAGATATAAAATATTGGCATCTGATTAACGTTGAACGAACAGAATCTAAAAAATTGAAAATATCTTACATAAAACTATGCAGTGTGCTGTTACTATAATTTCTTCGTAGCCTCGTTGAAATTCCTTTCCTAAAGTTCCTTTCTCGACTTTCTTGCTATACCCAAGATTACAATACTCATTTTCCGCAAACATTCCATACGTTTCGTGTTATATCAGGGTTAATAATATTCAATGTTTTAAGAGATTACGGAAAATGAGAATGTTAATTATCTCACAAAGAATTCGACATTGAATTCAAATTATAAAATTATAGGAGAGATAGAAATATTAGAAAAAACAGGTTAACTTTACAAAATATTGCAAAATGTTGCATTACATTGTAATTAGTATTGTAAATTGAAATTAAAATTTTTTTAATTATTCACTTCTAGAATGTAAAATTTCTAAGTGAGTTTTTAAATCTTAAATTTTGACATTTCAGAATTTTTTATATTTCTAAATTAGAAAACAACAAATTTTTCGAAGTTATACATTTAAAGGTTTCTACACTTGAAGTTCTTAAATTTAACAATGCATAATTAGAAAATATATAATAATAATTTAGAAAATGGAAAGTTTGAAATTCTAGGTACTTATGACAAAAATATTTTGTAAATTTCCATCTGTTCAATTGCCTAAACTCTGCAATTTGTCAATTTTCAAATCACTTACTAAATATTTAAATTCCCAAATCGTGAAATTTCGAAATCTGAAAATTTTGGAGTTAAATATTTTTGAAGGTGTTTAGAAAATCTGTTAGTATGTAAATTTGAAAGTTTGAAATGTTATTATTTAAAAATATTGAAAATTTGACATTTTTTGTGTTAAAAATTTTCCCCGTTGGTATTTCTAGATTTCAAATTTTCGGAATTTCAAAATTTGTTACAATAGAAAGTGCTTGGAACTGGCAATATATTGAGTTGGTGATAAAATTCTTTTCTGATATTATAACGATATTCAAGAAGTCCTCGAGTGTTACGGTAATAAGGCGGCACAATCAGTATAAGTACATGAAAGTTCATGTGAAGGTAACAATATAACGACAGTCTGCTTCAATGGTAGCATAGTACCTGGTATCTTGAATTTCTAGTATACTATGCATTACAACTACAGTAGCATAGTATTTGCTACCGTGAATGATTAGTATAATAGTACAATACTACTAACATAACACATTACAAGTAATTACAATTATTTAGAGTAGGATCATTTCATTTCTCATTTGAAGCTTTCTAATTGCTCTCTTACATAAGTAACATAACATTAGTACTGAATAATGTTCATTTTTTTCTTTTAATCACTTAATTATATTAAATTTATAATGTAGATCACACATGCTCTTCATAATTATCAACGTGTTCAAATGTCGTATAAACACTTTAGTATGATTCCTTCACGTCTTTATACACTGTCGCTTATGTTCGTTTCATCATTTTTGTTACATTTCATTTCAATCATTGTAACTATAACTATAAATTAATGCACAGAGAGATGTTAGCAGCATCGTGCGTTAATTGCGTCCGATATATTACACGTGTCACTGAGAAATTACCTCTCATTTACTGACAAAGCAAAGTTTTCTAAATAACAAAAAAAGGTCACTCTGACATTTGTGAATGTGACAAGTGGTATGTCGTGCGAGAGACGTGACTTCAAATTCGAATACAGCAGGATCGTTAAATCGGCGAAGATGAACGAGCTGTTTCATTACACGTCGTTACACGTAATGTGTAACGCGAGCTTCCAGACCGCTAATTATACAGTTGTCAATCAATTGGCGAGGAAACGCGATCACGATTGAGAGATCAAGCCACTTGCAGGAATCTTCTTCGACGTTCACGTCGTTCATTTGATGCATACCGTATTTATGTAAGTTCAACTTCCATTTTTTTACTTACATGCCTAGAATAACGCACCGCGTTTAACCTATCACACATCATCTTTAAATTCTTCACTGTATAATTTTTGTGCAAAAGATAGCCCTTATATAACTTTATTTTAAACTATAGTATAATAATTATTGTTAGTAAAGAGTAATAATAATTTTACTACCATGGAGAAAAATATAATAAGTTATATTAATGCGTCAACCTTTCTATAATTAGTGCCATCTAACAGGTGGGTAATTCACACGCACGAATGTGAGAAAAAGACTAATCTATTCTACAATAACTTACCTTTTGTTACTTTGTTATATTAGCCACGAAAATATATCAATAAACACCTTGATGAAAATTAAATATATGTGTAGTAGTCAGTTAAAATATTAGTACACATTTTTCGGATGTCCTAATACATATGTAAAGTTCCACTGGTTAAACGATTAAGGACGCAGTTAAAACAATTATAATTTGTTTTACATTCTGATAACGTAAAATAATGATTAAGTACGTTGAAAGGAAGACATTTCTACTTTTAGGTAAAATAATAAAAATCTAAATTTGTGAAAGAAATAGTTTAAAATTAATTAAAATTTGAAAATGTTCACAGTATGTTCTAGTCATTAATCATTGCTGTTTCAAATATAAATTATGCATTAATTTAATTAGTATTTCAACTTAATAAAAAAAAAAAAATTGCAAATGGTAATATTTGGGAAATGAAAATATTTTATTTGTAATAAATCCATTTTGTCAATTATAATATGCTTTTCCCCCTAAATTAATTTTAACACATGAAACTTTCCATTAATAATTTGTGACATAATGCCTGTTTTAAGGGTTTTTACCACTGTACAAATGTTCTTTTTGCGTGTAATATTTTATAGTATGTGAATATTTTATATTTATAATACGTGAACTTATAATGTAAAAAAAATGGTTGGAAATATATTACAAAATTTTAGGTTATGTTGACATTATGGTGAGTGTAAGAACTAGCAGAATTATAGAATACAAAATATAATTACTTTAATTCAATCCTACTTGAAATTGCATCTATCCCATTCATATGTTATCACATATACTAGTGGAAAAACACGAGACATAATATCAATATTTAAACGCAATCAATACGAAATAAGATTAATTTAAGTTTTCTGTTACTTTATAAATTTGAAATAGCTATACTATTTAAAAAATGACATAATATTAATTAACTACAGCGGCTTAATTATATTACAGTAAACGTTGAATCAAAGAGTTTTGTACAATAATATATTTGCGTAATATAATATAAGTATTGAGTCATAAAAACTTATAATTGCATCTATATAATTCTAATGCATTTTGCAATTATATTTTAATTATTTTAAACGTCCAAAGGAAACAGAAATGTTATTATTGACAACATCCGTAGTTAACAGTTAATTATTGAAACTCGTTTAAGCTTTAGGCAATTTACTTTAAATTACATTACATTCCTTTTTATACCGAAAGAAAGGTAAAACAGAAGATAATTTATATGTATATGTATTGTGTGTACTCGTTAACATTTCGTCTGTTAGAGGATATAGGGATTTGCAGTTAGATATCAGATAATAGATTACTAATACGTTGAATGCTATGTATGGCAAGGATTATTAGTGAGTTTTTAGGAAGTCGTAAGGACTTATCCGCGTTTCAGTGTGCGTTAAGGTCATACTTGTCTAAATCCGAATAAAGACCAAGAGACATTATCTAAATAGAAAAATATTGTAATACTGATTAGAGATCGTGGCAAAATAAAATAGCAAAATAAATATTTTTATCAATTTAATATAAGATACTGCAGTTTATTTTGTTATAGTATCAAGTGAAGGAGTTTGCTCTTCCCGCTTGAAGAAGGAAGCGCCATCTTCTGACTTTATTGTTAATAGACTACCATTAGCGATCGATAGATCACTTCCGTTCAAGCTACAGAGTAACGCGTATCTTTTGTATCTCCGAACTAATGTGAAATATATATATATATATACATGTGTGTGTTATTAAATGTATAAAAGAACTATTATTATTTTCCACACCATCCCACATCAAGTTTCCTCTCTTATTCTAAAGCAGAGGTTATATTATAGTTCAAGCATGCTTAAATGCAGATTTAAAAATAATATTTACATTTTATCATAAAACTGATAGATACTGCAACAAAATATATATTACCATTTTATATTTAATGAAAATATTTATTTCATTATAGACTTTGTATTCATACAAATGGATTTGAATTTCACCGCTATTTCACGCGAGTTTCCTCCAGTTTACATCAATTTGCCGGCATTTGTTTGTTACACCCTTAAGCAATGACTTATTTACGTATTTAATATAATTATTTATAATAATTACTTACTGAAAATCAAAATTTGTTTAAATGTACAGTAATTAAAAAATTACATAATTGCAATAATTGCAATACTTCTAAATAATAAATTTGAATGGTATGTATACAAACTATAATATTAGTGATCAAAGAGACATTAAACTATAGGTAACATATAGTAGTACAATAATAATAATTTAGTAAGTAATAGATAGAGTATCAAAATAATATAATAATATAATAATAACAGATAAGAATAGAGAAGTAAAATATTATGATGTCTCATAAAAATATAATACATACAATAATTGGTCGATATTAAGATATCGACCGTAATTGGTGATAAGCAAAGCTTGAATTAAAATTATAAAAATGTAGAAATTTATTTTAACCGTAACGAGTGATTGAAGAACTGCTTCCAAAAACGGTTCACGCTCGGCGGACCACATTGATTAGCACTCTTCCGTTTCCCGTTTATCCTTCGGTTGCAATGATTTTTCTACGAACACCATGGTTTGTATACACCGAAGCTTCCGTCAGGCCATACGGTACGAGATTAACAACCCGATCGCAAATGGTAAGATTCTAGACTGCCAGCTAACCTGTGTTCACTTCTAATTGCATCGACCATTGTTGGCTATCGATAATAATTTTGTGTTAGCAGCCAGGAATGTTGTAATAACACTGACATTACAAAGGAGTACAGGTAGCTCAGTCTGTTATTAAACGCCGACGTTATTTAGCGAAGTACGATGTAATCGTACGAGATACCTTTATTTCTAAATGTCGTTTATAGTCGACATTTTTAAATAAATTTATTACTGAACAATATAAGAGGCTATTTGTTCTTTTGATTTCACTGTTATCGTACCAATCAAGTGATAATACTTTGCATCTAACGATTTTTCGGAATTTTTATACAGACCAACGTACTGAAGTTCAATAATGGTGCAATCTAACATGTCTGTTACACAAAACTACGTTGTATCAATTGGACACAAAGATATAAAACAGCATTCTAGAAGACATTTGAAAATTTGGAAATGTGAGGATTATCTAATTTAAAAATTTTTAATCTCCAAATTTTAGAATTTCCATGTTTCTTAATTCCCAAGTTTTCAAAGCCTGAGACTACATAGTTCCCATATTCCTAATTTTTAAAATTTTTAAGTTAAATTTTAAACTTCCATATTCCCAACTTTCAGACTTTCCACGTTTTCCAATTCTTAAATTTTTAAACACTCAAATCTCAAAATTCGTATATTTCTGAATTCTCATGATTTCAAAATTCTAAATCTACACATCCTGAAACCCCCAAATTTTCAATTTTCGGAATTTCGAAATCTTCAAATACCCGGGTTCTTAAATTTCTAAATTTTCACGTTTTTTAAAACTATTTGATTATAGATGGAATACGAAACATTGTTGCTGTTAGTAAATCTATTGGATCTGACCAACTATAGATAAAAATTCGAAATATAAAAATATATGTGTCCGAAAGACACCACTTTTTAAATATTAATTTACTGTATAAATATTGCGCGGTCATATTTTTCTACCAGGACTTTATTATTTTAAAATTAATTTCCTAATTCAGTGACCCGAGTTTTTCATGTTTAAAGCATGTAGTGAAAGCGTAAATAACAACCGCAGGAATAACATTCTTGCAATTTCTGATCGTATCTATACTTTGACTTACGCATACAATTAAAAAAAAAACATAGAAATAGAGTTTATCACTGGTTTCGTTTATAAATATAAATAGTTACAATAGAAATAAATAATCATTAATTAGCAATTAGAATGATATTAAGTTATTTGCAATGTTTTGTATTTTTCGTTACATGTTCAGAAAGTCGCACTTTACATCTATCGACAGTTAACCTCAATTTCAGATCGATATAAGGAAGAAGCACCGCAGTGCACCGACTCTTAATTAGAAAAGTAGGAAGAGTGTTAATTGCAGATTTACGAGCGATTGAGTAAGCGTGCGAATAATAGCATGGAAATAGGTTGGATTTATTTAATCGGGTGTTCGAAATCGAAGTGAAACTCCAGCCCCATTTGGGTTCGCGGTCTTTCACTATCCAGATAATTGAAGTAATTATCCTACGAGTCATTGGCACATACTTATTCTGCCAAGTAAGAAACTTTTATTCTCGCTTACCCGATAGGAAACACGACTGCAGCGCTTGCGACTACATTCGTGTTTGCATAGGACATTGTCTTTCGTATTCTAGTAATTGTTCACGCGTTGTACATCCATTGAAGGGGGTACTATGCAATCGAGGATCTCTCAGTGAATCTCATTCTCCAGTGAATTTAAAATTATAAAATATACGTTAACGCAAAACTTACGAATAATAAAATATAATTCACGAAATATGCAAATAAGAATATAGAATTAAGTAAAATGAATGCAATTTCTATATAATGTATGGGAGAGAATATTATGAGCGATGATGGGCAATTAAGATGGTCACTCATCTTTGAAAATTAAAAAATGTATGATTTGTATAATTACAATCTGAAAGTGCGTGATCAATTAAGATCACTAAAGAATTACAATGTGTATGTGTCAATAATAGTGAAAATTATTTATCTTCAAAGAAATTTTCTAAGTTTTTTTGATTATTGGGTAATAATGATTTTAAATATTGAACAAGAATATAGTTTTAATTAATTTTTAAAGGCTTCTTACATCAATTTTGCAGCTACTCATATGTTAAACCAATATAATAAAAAGTGAAAATTTGTTAGAGATTTATCGCTTTGGTTTTCTGTCTTGATAAAAATTGTTGACATAATTTTATTGGAAATATAAAACAAGAATTACCTTATTTCTAAATAGAGCTTCATTTTAGTATTTCAGGTAAAGATAGTGATTACAATATTGATTATATTAATAACATATTTGATCGAAAATTTAATATTACTAATTTTGCCAAAATAAAATATATACAAATATCAATACAAAATTCGTACAAATTATAATACATATGCACGCAACTACGATTACACGATAAATAGTATATAAATATAAAATACTATAATAAATACTATACTGCTACTATATTCACGATCATGATCACTACATGAGCAATAGAGAATAAGTATTAATAATTACTTGTTCATATAAGATAAGCTACGCCACAAGGATTATTTTACGTATTAAAACAACGATACGTTCTCTATCTGCATTTGTGTAAGAGGTCATGGAATATATTTGATTATTTATGAATATTGCAGCATTTCATTAATGTAAGAACAGTGAATTTTAATGGTTCAAAATGAGAACCGTTACGCTCGTGAAATTAAATCACGAAGACGATATGAAATGGAAAGCGCAGGCTCGTTCTTACCCAACATCAACTGCTTTAGAATGGTAAATATTTCGAGAAGTTGTTGCAATCTTCTGAATCCTAAACAAAATTACTCGACTATAATACATTTTCGAGAATTACAGCTCATTTTTATTTGCAACCGCCTATATCAACTTCATTTCTTTTTCTTCAAAAATGTTCGGATAATAAATTATTATAAAAAAATATGATTTCATAATTTTCTTTATATCATACTGATTTTCATTATTAAATTTAAAAAATTTAATCAGATTTTATAACAGGGTTGTAAATATTTTATTACGAA
Organism: Megachile rotundata; assembly: GCF_050947335.1. NCBI lineage: Eukaryota > Metazoa > Arthropoda > Insecta > Hymenoptera > Megachilidae > Megachile > Megachile rotundata. The sequence continues at coordinate 3,072,279 of NC_134991.1, read as the reverse complement.
AGTTACAACAAAAGTTTCAAATGATAATGGACTGTTTTAGTATCTAGTTTTTTTATGTAAAACATTTTTGGTATATTCTAGAAAAAAAATCAGTAAAAATATAAAAAATTGCTTCTGGAATATTTTATTGACAGGAATACTTGAGCTACAGTCCGTTGTCATCGCCTACTGTTATTACAACCTTTTAATATTTAAAATATTTAAATATGAAAAAATAATATGAAATATTTAAAATTCTTTGTTAATATAACATTTTTTCTTATTTTTGTATATGGAATATGTGAGCAAAGTGTGACAGTAAGAAACTGATACACCCTGTATATTATTAACGCAAGAAAGAATTATTATATTATATAAAAATGATCATTACTTCTTATGACAAATTGTTGTTGATTTATAAGAATCGTTACACTAGTCTTTCATTCAAATAATTGATTTATACAAAAGTAATAACTGTTTCCTTATCGCAAATTGATATCGGTAAAAAAAATTGATACAGTATTAATCAACTGAAATAACTCCTGTGGTTTTTCGACTAATATGATCTGTTATCACATAATAATATCAATATTTTAGTTTGACTCGTACAATCGTATAATTTTAATCTGACATCTGTGAAGTAAGATTGCGTGGCCAACAGTATACATAGTAATATTGATAAAATCGTTCGAAATCGTATGGCAGATTCGAAACAATTTACTTACCAGTTTAATTAAAGGCCATATTGAATCGACATCAAGGAAATGCCAATAGATAATAAATGCTAATGAATATGCCATGAAACATAAGTAATATATTATGCATTAAAATTTAGAAGTCGTTGACAGTCTAATATTCAATAATTTTTTTTATTCAGTTTTGTTTCCCGATTTTTCAGATGAAGAATTTATTTCCGCGTGACTTAGGGGCAATTCGAAAACTCTTGAAATTGTTGTCTTAATTTGTAATTGTTACTTTCATTCCTTTATGTAAATAATAAGTACTTCAATAGAAAGTCGTTAAACAAAGAATTTTAATGTTCCTTAAGGTAAAAATAAATAAAATTACAAACTCAGCAGTTGGAGTAATTCAGCAGAAAAAAACTATTGAATTATACTTTGTAGTTTTTTGAAATTTTAATTCGCGTGCAGATATTTATGCATGAATAGCACATTACAGCACACAAGAACATGTAAGATACGTGGTATGAATAAGAAAACGAAATGAATTATTTGGAATATGGGAAAGACGTAGAATGTTCAAGTTAGCCCCTTAAATAACTATTTTTTATATATTATAAATACATGTCTGTAGAAATATACGTAGTTTAACTATATAATTACGATATCAATAACCGATATTTGTTATGCATGGACAAATAATGTTTTACATCTAAGAAGCATTATTTATTTGCAAAAAATATGCATCTAATGAAAGTTACGAGGAGAGAGAATTACTGTCATTTAACCACTCGTATATTATACTTATGAATACCATTAAATTTAAAACTTGATCGACTGAATTACTTTAATGCAAAGGAGGTATTTAAATGTTACTTTAATTTTTTTAGTAAGTCTTTATTTAGTAAGTCTATAAGATAGTAATATTGTAAATTCGACATAGTATATACTTAAACATTATTACACATATTATAGGAATCTTTGATTGCACTTTGTCGATGAAATTTAAAATTTAATAGTATCCGTAATTATATGCATACGTTTCACATAATGTTGAACGACAGCAATTTTGTTGTTCGACATTGTACGTGTCCTGTAATTGTGGCTATTATAAGAGAATAATTATTGTAAATTACAACCGCTATTATTATTTTATTGTTTCTATAATCTGTATATTTAGGGATCAAATGTTATTTTTCATACAAAGAACGTATTTTTTTTTTTTATTTAGAAAATAAATATGGAACTAATAAAGCTATATAAAACTATGTACACGAAATAATAAAACTCATTCAATATTACCTAAGTTAAATCTGGTTTCTAATATCACCAAATTAGTTTATCGTAAGTTATACATATTACGTGCTGAACAGGAGCTAATCAGTGGCAATCAATTGAATAATCATTTTTCTAGTCGGACCAATAATAATTTTCTTTCATAACGAATACATTTCCTGTATGTTTTTGCAAACTTTTTATACATTTTCGATAAATTGTATTTATGTTTAAATTGTTAGAAGTTTCTATAGCATTAGAATAACTTTGTTTCAAATATTAATTCATTACATTCGGATTTATATCAGCTATCTAGCAAATTATGATGATATTGGGTTAGAAAAATTTTTGTTAGATTGATTATATTCAGTTATTTGGCAAATTTTGTGACTGAAATATCTCTTACGAAATTTATATTTTTATTGTTAACAAATAACTTTCAAACATGAATGTATTATTCATTAATACCCGTAACTCCATCTTAACAGCCACCTTTACGTATAAATGTTGGAATTTTTCAACATTTTTCACTGTTTAAAGAAAGAAAATGAAACTTGCAAGACTTCAGACAACCCAATAATTTACTATCTCTGTGACATTCATACCTAATCAATCAGGCATTCGATTTCCCTAGATAATGCAGGGGTGGTTTTATCGTTCTTAAAAGAGTACGCGGAAACATTTCTGACGTGGGAAGAGGCTGCTTGTTTCCATTCAGTTTCTCATTGTTGTATTAGCTAACTTAAGATTCTTGGAACATTTTCAAGGGACAAGTAAATTCTTCTCGAGATAAACGAGGTAAATTCTTCCACCGAGGCTTCGTAACTTATTGCTGTTAATGAATAACAGATCGCATCTTATCCTCAAAGCATCTGGTTTCCGCGATCGCGACAAAGGAGATTAAGAATTCTTCGCGTAATCCGCATCGCGTGCTTTCGAATTGACTTTTCTCTTTCGCTTCGGTTAGATTTCTTTTCAAGCCTTTAATTGCCCCGTATTTCATACAATATCGATTACTCAATACGATCGCTGCACGGCTTTGCAATTCTGTAGAACCAATTTTATTCCCGATATTGGATTAAAATGGATTAGCGTCAGATATAAGAAATGAAAATTATTTGTGTCGCGAGACCGAACAAACTTCCCATTATTATCTTAATATATTGTTAGTTGCTAAGGAGAAAATTATTTGTCTACAGTAGTTTTTGTATGAAATGAGTAACACTTTCTTAAAAATACAAATTCTTTTAATTCTCCTGACCTGATCCGACACGTCGGATTACTTACATATACAGGATTACTTACATTTGTCCAGTAACTATCGGGATTGATGTCCTAAAATGAAATTCGTTGAAGATATATGTACATTGAGTTAATAATCTTCAAAGTATGCCCCTCCTGCATCAATACACCGTTGCCAGCGGGTTTTCCATTGTTCATACGCTCCCTGGAAATCGGCAAGCGTAAGGCTCTTCAGGCACTCCGTCGAAGCCGCTTGAACCGCCTCAATCGTCCCGAAACGATGTCCTTTAAGGCTTCTTTTAATGCGAAGGAACAGAAAAAATCAGAGGGAGCCATATCTGGACTGTAGGGTGGTTTCAAAATTCAAAATTTCCCGCACTTTGTCGACATTCGTATCGGATCGGGGCGACGTCGGTCATCCAACGCGTTGCTCGTCTTCGACGTCTTCACGGCCATTTTTGAACTTTTTGTGCCACTCAAAAACACGCGTTCTGGACATGAAATCGTCCTTGTAAGCTTGACGAATCATATCAAATGACTCCGTAGCAGATTTACTTAGCTTAACGCAAAATTTAATGGCACAACGCTGCTCGACGGTTCGTTGCATCTTGAATCTCGACGCGAACATTAAATACGCTTCCACTTCAAGCACAATATAAACAAAACAAATGGTGGAATACAAATGAACCTAAATTTCTAGTATACATAACAACCTCCCGCATCGATCTAGTCAATAGAGATTGCTCTCTGACCTTCCAAACTAGTAGAAAAAAATCAGTCCCGATACTTATTGGGGAAACCCTGTATGTTATTTTACAATGAATTGTAACTCCTACTTATAGTAACGATTAATATGTACTATTTCCAATTTTTGGTTAAACTTCATTATGGGGCATTATTTCTTTTTTATCTTCTTTGGATTCTATTAGGAGATGCCTCAGATTCTGGTTCTCTAGCCGTTATTCAGTAATACAATTTATTTAAGTATAAAAAATAAAAGTAGTATTGGTTAGGCTAAATATTGAGTAGTACTAAAAATGTTTCGCAAATCAATTCATATTTTGACATCATTTTGAAATCGATGAAGCGAAATTTAGTAAATGAAAATAGAGTCATGTCAGAAAAGTAGACAATCATCATGTTTAGGACAATCGGCACTAACACAAGCAACTATCGTACGATTGTAATCGTGTGTCATGAGGCACCCACTACCAGAGTTATTATTGTATTATATTATCAGTTTTAAAGGAATACATTAAAATGTACACATTACATAAGTTTCGTAGAATTCAATGATGAAGGTTATACATATAAATACACTAAAGTTAATCACAGTAAAGAGTTGGTACTATTAAGTACAATTTTTTTTGAGTTCGAATTAGATTGTTGAATTTTTGTTAAATTTTAACTAGTTGAAATATAATAAATGTTAGCTAGCAATGATATTCGTATTTAGAAAATGGGATTACACTAATTTCCTGCAAAAGACTGGATGAAGAGAAGAGGGCGTTTTCGCGACAGTCAGTTAGCACTTCTACTGTCCAAATTATTTGTAATTATGACAACACTTTTGTTGCCAAAATAATATGGACTTAATGATGTTTCTAATGGACACGGTCTGTATAGCAAATGTGTTTTACTATACAATAAAATCTTCTTAATTACCACATTAAAGTAAATTATACAGCACTCTTGAATTATTAAATTTAAACAACATATAATTTTTGAACCGATGATTGCGACATACAGAATCGTATTTCGTTTATATTTATTGAATACTATCAGCTTATGGAGTAAAAGTTGAAAAGGATAGCTTCTCAAAATGAAGTTTACCTGAATTTTCTTACTATTTTTATCGAAAGTGATTGCTAGCACAATATATTTATTTTTTGCACATTTGTTTGTTTAACTCTTTGAGGCACAAGATTTCAGATAAAAAATAGACCCATGTTGCACAGGAATTTTATCGGGTTTTAAATGAAACAAAATTGGTATATTTTTATTAATAAAGGTATAACATTATGTAAAAATATAACAAAATAGTAACAATTAATTAAATTTTTAAGAATATACAACATAAACAATAAAGAAAAATTGTTTTTTTTATTACTCCACAAGTTGCATGGTGGGACAAATGAAATCCCACTCATTTTCATCATTTGCAAACAAATTTAACCATTGATTTATATTATAAAAATCGTTACTCGCTTATGAAAAACTAGTTTTTATAGAAATTAACTTACCTCTGTGATTTTTAACATGAAACTAAGAAAAAAATGTGAGTGCAATAAACCTTCCGTTTATAACAATTGCTCAGCCGGTAATTGCATGTTGAATGTTGCCAACATAATGAATACATTTGTAACATTATTTGAAAACATTACCAACTGCTTTACGTAAATAAGGCGAAATATAAACCTATGCACATGCAGCTACTGCAAGATTTCGAGGTGGGACTAAAAATGTCCCACCATGCCGTGAAATATATCAAAAAGGTGGGACACTTTTAATCCCACTGTGCCCCAAAGAGCTAAATAATAATTGTTAAATCCATTAAGAAATGTCTAGTATATTGCGACGTTAAATATTAGCTTAACCCTTTAACCTACAAGTTTTTCGGCAGGTGCGTCAGTCAGAGCCGTCTAATTATTACTGCAGAGTTACGGTAAATAAAAAATATTGACGTGTTAAGTATATTTTCGATTTAGCTATTTTCATTTATACAAATTGCTATTGGACCATACTCAAAACTCGGTCTTTATGGAAATACGATTTAGTTTTGTCACATTTGAACTGTAACGAGCGTCACGAGTCTGATTCGTGGTTATAGGCTAAGGGGTTAAATATTGCGACGTCACCCAGCGGTTGTTTTTGAAGGTTTAAATCGTGATTTCATATCTAAAAAAATAATAATCGTTTTGTATCTACCACACAAATCTGCTGAGTAGCCTTATCGATGAATTTATTAGCAGGTTGCAAACCAAATACTTGCTGCGATTTCTTTTCGTTCCTTTTTGATCTCATTCTTTCGGTAGCTCAAACACATAAAAGATATTGTGATTGTCGGAACTTACAAAGGTATAATTCTAATCTAACAGATCAGGGTAAGTGTAGTTTACAATTATAATGCAAATGTAATTCTGCCTTCCAAATCAAATACTGTTAACGAAAGCAAAAGATTTAATTTTATTGCAAGCCAGAAGTTCTTGTGGATACGATTTGAAGAAATTTATTAGTGGTTTTACGATGTCGAATTAATGACCGTAGATTTACGACATATTAGTTACTGAAAGAATATTTAACGAGTTTATTGCACATACAAGCAAAAAATATATGCAGAAAAACGTATGACAAAGTGTTAGAAATCAGATAGACATTGATTTGCACGATGTGTCATCAATCTAACTCATTATAGTATCTGCTGGATTATAACACTTTACTACATGTTTCGTAAATTTTATAATTACGGATAAAAGTGAATGAATGAAAGTTTAATAATAGAACGTTGAATAATGGAACCAAAGCAAATAGTATACCGTTCAAGAATCTATTATACATATAAATATCGTCGAAGTAAAATTTGTTTAGTAATAATATAAAATAGATATTCTGTAGCAGTGAAACGTTTGCTTCAGCGACTGAAACATTTGTTAGGAATGTGCAGTAAGGCATAACATGATAGAACATTATGAGAACGATCTTGGTTGTTAGCATAAATACGGCATTATACGAAACTGGGCTACGCGAACTGATTTCGACTGGCTTGTTAAAAGAAAAATCCTCGCCGTACGCATATATTACACAATAAAGTTGATTTAACGAATCATGAAGCATTATGTTTGCATCCGCAGAGATCAGGAATTTTTCTTCCTGTAGATCGAGAAAGTGTTCATTATCCGCTCTTCAATATATGATAGTATAACAGTTATCTTGACACTTCAGGATTAATCGAGAATGATCAAACCATGTTCGAAAGTTTGAAACCGTCTAGGGTAAGTTATACTAATTTTGACACTAAGCTAATAGTTGACAGTCACAATTACATTACGTCTTGAATATGCGAAGTGTTTGGTGATTGATGGTGCAATCGAACAGGCAGTGATTTTATGTTAAAAAATAAGGCAGAAATATATTATATGATTTGTTTACATGCAGTTTGAACTTTATTGAACTTAGAAATTCTTCAAAATTTTTATAACAAAATTCATTTACGGCAAATGAAATGACATTTTCAATAATGCTTGTTAATTTAATAATTGGTGAGTGTTATAATTTCATAAGTGTAATTACTGACATTGTAAACATGTATTAATATGTTACATGATATTGGTGACACATTAATTCACAAAATAATGAACTGAACTTACATTTAATACGTACTCGTATGAGTAACAGTATTATCAAGAGTACAGACTAATAACACATTTGGATATTAATAATTGCATTTATTAATTTAAAACATCCAATAGTTGTTGACATTTTTTTTTATACGACGTAAACTAATTTCCTTACAAACTTTTACAATTATTTTAAATTTAGATTCTTCGAAGCCACATATAAAATAATTTTACCTTATTCATTTTTTTATGGATAAAATAAAAACTTGTGATAAGTACAAATGAAAAAACAGGATGATAGTTAAGAAAGATAAAATATGTATGTCAGGATACAAGATATAGATTTGGTTTACGTAATAATTAATGTATAATAATAATTAATGTATTCATATTAATCTCTGTAATTTAAAGTTTATTAAACGTTAGGAATTCAATAGACATAACATCAATATAACCTAGAATTTTATAATATATTATTAGCCATTGTTCTTATATTATAAAGTTGCATAAGTACTTCAGAACGTTGAAGAAAAGAAAAAGCTTCCATGTGTCAAAATTATTTCAGTCATTTTGTTGATGAAAATTATTTCAGTCATTTTGTTGATGAAAATTATTTCAATAACTTTGCATCGTCTAAATATAACAAAAATCGCAATTATCTTAACTGATTCCTTAAATGTTGCACTACTGTACCGTTTACCTGAAATTACCACCCATTTTTTCGAGTCATCATTTCAGCGATAATTCGAGCAGAGAAATTCAAATATCGTGAAACCACCGGTCAACTGGCCAAAGAAACTTATCAGTGATCCAGATTCGAATGTGGCTGCTTGATACGTCGCGGAAGGATAAAATATTGCCGTGAACGAAATCGGAGTCGAATTAAACGTGGCCCAAAGAGTAATCACATGAAGCGATCGTTCCAAGTGAAAAGCGTTATACACGCAAGACAAATCCGGACCTGCTTTATAGAAATGGAACGACGCTAACTGTGCGATTTATTCTCTTATCCCGTTTCATAAGAAGGCATATACCTACGAAAAAAATTGTTAATCGACGTAGATAAACGACACGGACAATATGGGAGTCGAATCGACGCTGGACACTTGCGATTTAAACACGGGTATGTTCGTGTATTCGTTGAAACGCGAGCATTGTCGACAATCTTGTTAGAAGGATCTTACTAGACCCCGTAGATTGCACGCGTGAAGGAATTACAAGGCAAGTTGCGTGAGAAAATTACCCGCTGATCGAGTTTCTTCAAAGAAACTTACGTAAAATATCTTCCACCTGTGATGCGCAGACACGGATATTTACATATTTGTAATTTATAATATATGAAAGTGTACATGAGATACGCAAACCTTGTGATACTCAGTACAGACTATTTAAAATAAGTTTTATCGTGGAATATGATGACCTGAATTTTTCTGGAATTTATAAAGAAGAAAGAGGACAGTTATGATTTACTATAACTAAATTTAGATTTGTATATTAGCATCCACAATTTATAATAAAACATAACGTTTTCTATTTCAGATTTAGATGATATCAGATATAATTAAAACGAAGTCTTTGAGTTGAAACTTTTTTTAATTTCAAGTTTATATATACATATATGTGGTAAAGACTTATGTCCGGAATTGTGTTTCTAAAGGCTTTGTGTATCGTCGAAATCTTTCCAATATGGAGAAATTTCATGTTTCAAAAGAATGGATGAATTTGATTGAGGAGGAGGGTAAATAAAAATTATTTAGACATAATTGAGCCTCAAAAATCATGATAGTTTATTGGCTCGAATGATTGGAATTAGGGGAAAAAGCCTTGCGGCATAAAAAACCCCTTGCACAATATGTATTTGTTAATGATTGTACGGTGAAAGTGTGAATGAGTATATACGTTGTGTATTTTAACAGGGTCTCGCTCAATGTTGTTTGATTCGTGTGATATTCCACGTTGCGTGAGATTCTTCACGATGATCTATTTGAGAAGTGAAGGGTTTCACTCGAATAGTGTTGCGATGTATGATCTTTACCACCCTACATATGGCCTGTTCGAGGAGTGTAGGGTCTCACCCGAACAGTGTGTAATGTATGATTCGTACCACCCTACATATGGCCCATTCGAGAAGTGCAGGGTCCCGCTCGAATGGTGGTATGATTGCTCACTGAACCACCCTGCAATGGTTCTGTTACGTTACGTTCTGCGAAACTTTCTCACTCTCGATCCGACTTTTTGACTTTCCATCCGACTCGCACAAGCTTCAACGTTCGATTGACTGTGTTTCTTTGTACGAAAAATCGCCTGAATACCCTCGCGTTCCCGAAGGCGACAGTTAAGAAATACTTTATGCTTTGTTAAAACTGTTTAAAAAGAGAGGTACAACTGTTAGCTGATTTATGGCACGCACGTGTTTACGGTAAGACTGGTTTGGACAGGATTTGATAGACAAAAGGGTCTTCGGCGACCCGTATTTCAAAGTATAAACTATTCGCGGCGCGGCGGTTCACGCGACGAACCACTTGAACCCTGTAATAAATCGCTTAGTCGCGGCAAAGGTTTCGGTTCGCGACCGAACATTTTGATCACTTATATGTTAATACTAGCGATCATAAAATGCCGAACAACTTGTTATATTTTATGAGTAATTCCTGTCTTAAGAATAAAATAATTTTAAGAAAAAAAATACGCCGACTTTGAAATGCACTAAAAAGTATAAAATAATTTCTGTTTCCTAATTACTTCATTAAGTAATTTCTATTTTATTCAATCATACAATTACGTAACAGATATGAATGAAACCTATTTACTCGTTAGGTAGTATATTAAGTACATTTCAACCTTGTCGGAGGCGGCGCAAAATTAAAAATACCACAGTGTAAGATTTGTAGAGTATAGAAATTGTAATAAGTAGGATGAGTGGTGGGAGAGCCCCTGAAGGATCGGCGATATATAAACAAAGTGAGGAATGAGAGTGAAGAGAGTCGAAATTGGCAAGTTGGTATGAAGCGAGCGTGCGAACAAAAGGGATCGGCGAGCGTGTCGTTAAAACTGAGTGCAAATTTTGTTTTTGCTTATTGTAATTATTGAATTGGAAACTGTGAAAGATATTTTTATTTAGTATAAACCTTAAAGTTAATTTTCTGAGACTGTGAAAGATACTTTTATTTAATATAAACCTTACAACAGTAAACGTTGCTGCCAATAACCAGTTGATTGTGGTATGGCGTATTGGAAATTAATAAATCCTGAGAAAGAATACGAACCATTATAGATATATCAGGTAATATACGTAAATATACGTAATATACGTAAATGCATCTTCATTTCGCAACGTTTCTGATATAAACATCCAAGTACTCATTGCACTAACTATTAGTAAAAAATAACGATGATATTAATATCATGAATCCTTCACCTCAAGGAAATACATATAGCTTGGTTCTACAGATTAGAAATATTCAAAATTACAAATTATCAAATTTTCAAAATGTTCAAACCGACAAATTGCCGAAGCCCTAAATCTCTAAAATTTCGATCTGTTACATTACAGACTGTCTAAATTCTTAATGTTTTTAATTTAAACATTTCTAAAGATCTAAATTTCCAAACCCCAAATTTGTAAACCTTCACATACTTAAATTTTCAAATTTCTAGATTTTGTAAAGTTAAAAATTTACCAACCAAAATTCAACAAATGATTGGATTTTTTCTTCTATATCATTATTTTCTGTATAAAAGCCTATCATGCTCACCATTATCCAAAGCATATTTCATTTGGTAATACTGGAGTGCTTGAATGTTGATTTTAATAGCACACATTTAAGAAAAGATTGAGAACTGCTGTTCTAGAAAAATGAGGCCGTGGTGGAAGTTTTTGTTTTGAGAACATCCCGTGAATTTGATAGAGACTATGATATAGATATATGTATACAGGGATTCCAGACAATAAAGAAGTCTTCATATGAACAGAATTATGTCGTAAATTAAGTAATAGTCAGCATTTCCTATTAGATACTTTTATTGTAATTAACGGCTTAAAACTAAAATAACAATGTTCACTGTTATTTCAAACGAACTAACATATTATTTGAAGTACACAGATACTTTTGACTAGCCTTAAATAAAAGAGTAGGTATTATATAAAGGAGAATATTTTTTCGTATTCAGCTTCGATTTCGAAAAAGTTACATTTAAAAAAAAGGAATAATAGTTCGGTATGAAATACCTCAATTATTTAATTTATTAAGTGACTGTTTTAGCTAAATGTTACAATATAAAACGAAAAAGGGAATTGTTTTAATATATTATCAAACTGTCGTAGTGATGTATAAAATATTCCTTGTATGCCTCACAAGAAATCTCCACACATATCGCACATCTCTTGTTTTATACGACCATAATAATAATTAATAGCCGGGACCATTTCGACCAATAAAGAAGGTATGAACTGGAATATACCCTTTTCATTCTGACCAATTAACGCTCATTTTTCTTTAAAACTTTCTGTAAGGGAGTTAAGCATATGTATTAATTTTAAATCGTAAATTAATCTTCTTTTTAACCGACTTCGAAAAAGGAGGAGGTTACTCAATTCGATCAGTCTTTTTTTTTTTTTTTTTTTTTCCTATGTGTGCCCGTCGATTACGCCTAGCTGGATGGACCGATCGGAACGAAACCTTTTGCATCTGTTAGGTTCTGACTCCCCATTGGTACCATTATCAAAAAATTTTTCATTTTTTAATTGCAAAGTATTGTTATTGCAAAAAAATCGGCAACTTTTGAAATAAAGTTTTCTCGATTTTAGTGCGCTTTTAATATCTTATCACGGACATGATTCTGAACAATTTTGTTCATATACAAATTTCGCGGAAAGGTTTAGTTTTCGAGATATTAGCGAAAAATTGTTGAAAAGTTTTGAAATCAACTTTGGACGATTTTCATGTCCTTTTAAATTAAATAACAAAATTAAATCGCAAAATCGCAAAATTAAATAACATATTCAAAATAATCTTTTAATTTTGCGCCGCCTCCAAAAAGGTTGAAATGTATTTAATATAATACCTAACGAGTAAATAGGTTTCATTCATATCTGTTACGTAATTGTATGATTGAATGAAATAGAAATTACTTCATTAGGAAATAGAAATTATTTTATACTTTTTAGTGCATTTCGAAGTCGGTGTATTTTTTTTCTAAAAATTATTTTATTATACATATACATACATATATGCAGACACATCAGGCACGCATGCAAATATTCTAAATTAAAGTTATCAATTTTTGTGTATTTACTTGTTTTCAAATCAACAAAATATAAGTACTAGCTAAAATGTTTTCTTTATATTTTCTATTGAATATGCATGCGATATAATAACTTTTACATAAAATATTTGTAGAGAGGAAATAGTTTAAATTATTGTTATTACTGTTAAAAATAGAATGAATGGTTAGGAAAAGTTTAGTTAATTTCGTGATCTAATGCTAGTAAAAAATTTCTGCGAAAGTCATGTCGACAATGGTCACTAAAAATATTTCGTACATCAACGTCCATCTTTTATAGCACATGATTGTAGTTGACATCAGAATAAATGATCAAAAGCGTTTTGGTCGTGTTTTCATGATTTAAATATTACAACCTTGAATGGACACTGAAGAAGAAGCAATAAGTTTGAGATGAAAGACTGTAAAAAAAAATAAAATTAGAGAAGTAATATCACCTTATGATATTAGATGTTCAAAGTGTTTGCCGCCTGCATTAATGTCTACATGTATACCCACGATGAGTGAATGATTGAATGGCATTTCTTATGGCATTTCAACGGTATACCAATAATGCGTTCCCGTAACTCTCGTGCTATGTGATTGTCGCAAAACATGCGTCACAAAAACGTTTTATTTATCAAATTCTACAAGGTTTTCAATTCAGTATCATGTGTAAATGTGTATTAGTACGAGCGACCAGTATTTTGAATATATAATATGGAAAGGCAACATTACTTCTAAATAACAATTTGAATAATATCACATTTATTGTGCAAACAATATTATAGAGAATATTGTTTAAATCATTAAATTAAAAGAATTATTAGTTTCTTAAAATATATTGGCAGAGATAATGTTGTAAAAAGGATACGAAATAAATAAATATTGTAGGAACGTCGTTCAAAGATGAGATTATTCTTCTAATTGAAACGCTTTTAACTAATATTTTAGAATAAGGAAATAAAAGTTATTGACATACTACTATCATATGCCACGAACGCTTAATATACATACATGGATTCGAAAATTGAATCGGTTGGAAATTTGAGAATTTACGAATTTTGGGGTTTCGAATCAGATTTATACATCTGAGAATTTGGAATTTTTTTGCCATCGTATTGCACCTTGAATTTCTGATACATACAATTTCAAATTCCTGCAGATTATCAATAAAAGGAAATAAATAAAACTACCAAAGAAGGTATGTGGCACAAAAAAATTACTTTAAGTGTTCCGTACCTCGAAGCGAATTTATAAAGTAGGTGAACCTATGACTCAGTTAATTCAACGACCTTACTATGCAAAAAACAACCTGTCGTTTGCATGGTAATTTATCGCAGGTTGATCAATGATCGTATCGAGGACCTCCTTAAAATTGTACATTAAACGCCGATCGTGTGCGTGATTCGTCAAGTAACAAAGTGATACGAAGTGTGCCCCTGTTCATGTAAATAGGCTTGCCGATACGATCGTTTTTAAATCAGGTGCGTTGGTTGCCGTTTTCCGAGTGTAATTATTTTGAGCCGTGCGTCAAGCTACCTAATTACGCCGACAATTGAAATCGATAACGAACGTGCAGTGCAACCTAGTCATGGCATCCAACCACGAAAATTACATTAGGTAACGCCTGATTATTATTTTCAGCACGTGGATATCATTGCTTTCCTGTCGTTCGAACCCTTCACTGAAGTTAAGACACGTGTACGATCGGTCACGTGTTGACCGGCTGACGCGTTTCTGTAAAGAACAATGATAGAAATTGGCCAATTTTCGTCTTGGCTGCCGATAGAAAACTTTTTACACGCAATGTTTCTACACGTTTTGTATAATCGAAATAGTACAATTACTTATCCAACGTCCAATAAAAAAGATATAAGTATGGACAGATTCAGAAATTGCTGCATAACGCTCTAGGCTAACAAATAATTTTATACCTCGTGTTCGGTTTAAATAAGTTAACTCCAAATTTTGTCTTATCTGCTTGTTATTAAAAATGTCTGTACGTACTTTTCCTTGTTTCTACCACCTACCAAATAAAACTTCAAAATCTTTAAAAGAGATAGCAACAAACTTTTCACACAGCATTTTTTTTCTACAAATTGTGCGGTAAAGAAAAATCACTACAATTCTAAAAGTTAAGTGTCTTTGTAAGATTTCTGTGTACAAAGTTTAGTAAGAATAAATTATTTGTAACTATTAAATATCAGAATCTAACAAAATTTCACTATTATAAAATTTAAGTAAGGTATAGTAAAGAAACCGACAAGCAATTAAATAATTTCTCATCTTCATGCGTGTAATATTATTTTACTTTGTAGGCCACTTTTATTTTGGTCTAGCAACAAATATACAGAATATACAATGTTTTTCAATAAAATGTACACATATTAATATCACTCTGAATATCAACATTAGTATCAATTATGAAATGTTAAGATTAAACATAAAAGTGCTAGCAAAAATATTAGACGACTGGATACTGATGATGGTTATTTTAAACATGTGTAGTTCTAAAATAACCAACGTAATATCAACTTAACCTATGATTGTTTCATCTACTGAACCGCATAATAATAAAGCGTGCATACATTTTATTAGCAGATCCTATATATTTTAAAATTATAAAGTCTTCCAGCTGTAAAAATAAGCTACCGCGTTCTCATTTAACCATACAGATTTTATTCGTCCCATGTAGAATTCATGTTTCGTTATTAATAAAAATTCCATACGACACGAATGACTCACGCAAAATACACAGTTTGGAGAACCATTGACAAGAAATGACGGTGAAATTCGATCGTTGACCAAACTGTGGTTGAGCTTATGAAATGCTAGGCTTAGGACGCGCTTAAGCGAAACTGCGAAAGATAATCGGTTTTATGAGATCTCTGAAGCTATTTCGCGTAGGTTAGTGCCACAAACAACGCTGTTCACGATACGTTCCGTTCCTGTTTTGTTGCTAAACGCTTCTTGCTGTGTCAAAACATGACTTCGAGACCGAAGCATACAATAACAAAATAGTTAAAGACACCGGTTTTATGATGAAACCGGATCGCAGAATTTGGCAACATGCAACATTTAACACAAGAACCACCAACCAGTCAAAATGGCTAGTTTCAGGTTTCAACATTTTATATTCCAAAGTTTTGTTGTCATGTTTTTGTCAAGATAATGAAATAATGAATGGTTACGTTCATTGATTTATGTATTCTGGTATATGTCAGTTAATTCCCTGGGATTTACTTATTTTTCAACTTTATTTTTAATTTAAAAGTATATTTGCATTTTATGTTGATAATTCCATTGTTAAATATATACAATGAAGAAGGAAATTAGTGTGCTAACAACTTTTGTACTGATTGGTTTATAGAAGTGATTCGCCTTAATTTATTTTATGTATAGTAATTAGGATATTAAATTACACAAAAGTTGCTAATTATCCAATTACTAAACGGAATTTTGCAATTAAGGTATACTCGTTTCTTTTGTTATATGAACATATCAAATTGTTTTCTAAAACCTTTAAAAATATGAGAAAGAAACGTGAGTGAATCTTTTCTTTCAAAATTTCTAATTTATTGTGACTGACAAATAATTATTGAAAAATTGATAGTATACAGTGTGCCTCGTTTTAACCTATAAATACAATTATCTTTCAAATTATTCGTTACTTAGAACATCTTTCAAACGAAACTTTTTCTGTATTGAGAGGTAATTTCATGTATTTAGTTTTTGGTAAATGGACATGTACAGGAAATATTATAGTTATGCATATTTTTTATATAAAACTCCATATTCTTCTTACGTAAGGTGATTTTTTGAAATATTATGACCAAAAAGAAACAGTATTAACAAAATTAGCATTTTGTAAAGTCCTTTTCGTAACGCAAAAATTTAAAATATTTCACGGATTATTGTTTTTTCAGTATGTTGATCGAAAAACTATTTTTGTAAAATATTCAGCAAAATTCATTTACATAATCACAAGTATGCTCTTTAATTACAACAAATAAATTTAAATGCATTTTTTAATGTGCAACTATATATTTTTGTTTAGATAAATCAATTTTTTTAAATATTCGGGGTAAGTGAATAACTCAACCTTTATTGCATCATATTTCAAATATGACAGAAGCTTCTGATATTTTGTTAGAATACAAACATTTGAAACATTATTAATAGAAAAATATTTTTTATCTTTTATCAACCTGTTATCATACCTTCTCGAAATATTGCAAAACGATATTATAGAATTTATTTTTAAATTAATTGTTTAAGTAGAAAATATGTATTTATTTTTATTTTCTTATTATTATTCTGAGAGTTCAAAAATGTATTTTTTTTAAAGATAAAAAGTTACACTCCAAAGGGTTGATGTGATCACATTAAGTGTATGGAAATTTCAAATATGAACATTTGTAATTTGAATGTATGTATTTGTATTCCAATATTTCAGAATTCCAAGATTTGAAATTTAAATATTTCAGTATTCAAATATTAATACTCCACTATTTGAATATGTGACGACTTGTAATTCAGTTATTCAAGTATACATTATTTTCATTAGATTTGAATTCAATATTTCAGGTAGCACATGGATCTATAAAATTCCTTCAGAAAAGGAATATATTTGTCTCTTTTATACAAAAATTCCATATAACAATTAAAAAATAAATAACTTTGTTATTCACGAATTAAATTAATTGATATACTTATTGTATGATAATAAAAAATACATCAAATATTTTCGGAACCTTTTTGATCGTTATTTCAAATGAACATTACTTAGCTTTGCTACAAAATTTTATACAATAATTTCGTACATTATTACTCTTTTAATGACTAGTGTCGTATTGTATTGTAAAGTATCGTATTTACGACTTTGCTATAATAATTTGCACAAACACTCTATAGTTTTGTTTTATTTATCACATTATGTATTAGTTACAATTTTGGAAATTATAATTTCGTACCATACACTATAAAAGCGTTCAAAAACTATTTTTTAATTAATCCCTTTCTCTATACAGAAATATAAAATCAACTGACTCATTGATTGCACAAACTATGCGATAATCGAAGTGTTAACATTGATGAAAGGCAAGTATAATCCCTTACGCATGAACACGTCGGTGTTCTTGAAATGGCTGGGTGTGTTCAATGAACTTTACTACAAGCTAGTTAGTACGGATCTGTAAGAATGCTCAAAGAGTGAAAAAGTTAGATCGTTGTATCGGTACAAAAACTGCAGTTGCTTTCGAAATAATGGGTACGCGTTTCTCGAATAAAAAGTAGCACGCTCGGTGTGTTGCTAAATCAAAAAACCTAAGCGCAGTGACATCAAACGTGACCAGCGAATTCAGCGGAATCGCATCACGTTTTAGGTGTTTGGACAGGCATCCACGATCACGATTATTGAGCTTGTTTGGTCGTTGAAGAATTGTATGAAACAGGTGAAACCGGTATAAAACACAAGGCGTACACGAGTCATTGAACAAGATAGGAGCCGTATCATATAAAAGGCACCCTATGGCGTTACGCTATCGTTGCTTTCGTTCGACGGATTAATAAACTCGGTTTGATATTACGATAATTCGAGATTGATTTTAAAACTCGCAAATTGATTACTTGGTTATTGAATAGTGACAAACTGATTTTAATTATTAACATCAGTGAAACTGCAGTTATATACTAGAACTAATGGAACACTATATCATTTTACTAGGTTATCAAGATAGTTCTTTCTATTTGCATCGGTAGAGATTTTGATTCACAAATCAAGTTAAACGATACTTTTAAATACAGTTAACTATAAACATTTTCTGCGCCTTTTTGTCGTTGTTGCTTTTAATTTAGAATATGTGCATGTATAGTTTGACAATTAAAAAACCTAGAAACGGTGAGAACTTTATTGGGTATCTATGAGAATGTATCTGGATTATAATCATCTAAGAAAGTAAGTTAATGATTTCTCAAAATCGGTTAAATTATATTCGCATTTGAAGGTTTAAAGTTAAAACAAATCGATGGGGTTCTAAAATGTAGTATTTGTGTTTTGAATATTAAGCACATTGAAAGAGCTTACAAATAATGATAATAATCGATGGTAATATATTTGGAGAGAAATGGGAGAAGCATAGAAAATGCAATATAAAAACAACTTTTAAACATGGCGGTGGTCACAATTTAGGATTTTATATTGTTCAAGGATTAGGTAATTTAATAATTAGATGTATATGGATAATAATAAATTAATCACAAATTATTCATTTCCACGCCTAATTTGAAATTTTATATCTCAGGAAGATAATAAAGCATAAAATTACAATCAAAATCAAATGTGTAAAGATCAATCATTGTATTATATAATATATAACTATACTATACACATTCTTTGTACGAACATGATTGTGTATCTTTTATTTTGAACACCGTATGATGAATATAATGTATGAGCATATATAATAATAAATGTAATAGTATAAATAAATTAGTCATAATAATGCACATGTATAATCTCTGTGAAGCTATAATAATATACTAATACGGTTGTGATTATAGTTGTAACGATATATAGAGAGTGCTACATAATTGTGATATACTATTATTATACGTTATCGTACACAGTTACAACTCTAAATTTTGTCGTTTTAGAGTAAGGAAAATTACGCTTGGCTGGCGTGGCGCTGGATTTCAGTCTAACTGAACCAGAACGGAGCATTCTTTGAGCATAAATTTTTTTGCGTTCACTTTCTGATCGTAATAATGAAAAAGGAGTAAGCAATGTGGAATCAAAAAATGAATGTTTCCACGAAAAACCAAGAGCCGAACAAACTCGGAAAAGTTGTAGTGAAAGTAGCTGTTTAAAACTAAATATGTATGCAAATAGCATACTATTTATTTATCAATTATAAATAATATTAAATTCTAATTTTTAACTTTATTTTTAATTCTATATACAATTTACAAGAAAATAATTACTGTCAATTTTTGCTAGCAAATACAAAGTTAAACTTTTAGCGAAGAAACGGTGATTCATAAACAGCTAAAGAAGTGGAAAATTTAAAGAGATACAAGAAATGCAATAGTTTTAGAAGAGATTTAAGAGATGTAAAAGTTATAAATGATTGATGAGTGGTTTAATACACAGTGGTATTACAAGTGAGAACTATGCTAACGCCAGCTATCTGTAAACCCAACTCTTTCATAAAAAGAGTTGTACAACATCATAAAAAGACTTGTTTTTAAAAGATACAATACACAGCAATTTTACGAAAAACATAAAAGTAAACGATTCGTCAAGAATGTTTCTCTTAAACGATAATAGTGATTATACCGTGGCAATTTTTTAAATGGAACACAAAGTAGATCATTAGTCATGTTCAATAAATTCTCGAAAGGAGTATTATCAGTTACTGATTCACAGAAATATTCACTGCATTAATTAAATTTTCGTTCATTACAGATTCTGTAAAAAATAGTAAAGATATATTAAGATTTTTTTACTTTAACTTTTCAGTGTTATACTTGTGTGCCAAATTGTAAACTTATTGGTATTTTAAATTATGTATATATGTACGTATGTATTTAGTAACTATCGCTTTTATCGTTTTACAATATAGATCGCCTATGTGGTATCATTCTTCTGCCAGAAATAGCCATGTGTACATATCTAAACATGTGTATTTAAAACGGTTTAAATATACCTTATGACAAATTGCATGTGTCTAAACTACATCTCCAACATCCCGTGTAGTCATTATCGTACACGATCGATCATTAACTAGGAAAGTACAAATGTCTTTGCTACATGTCTGTTGTTTCCACAAGTAGTTAGGTATATTTTTTGCCGACGTAAAGCTGTTCATCAATAATTACTGTTTACAAGAATAAGTTAAAGGAAAGGCAAGATTTGAATATGTGTATTGGTGTTCAACATGAGCTGCGAACAATGCCCGGTGAAGTGCATTCCAGGGGCTCGACTCAAGGTCTATCTGCAAAAGTGCCTTGCACTTTTAAAAGACCTACGTAAGTCTCGTGACCTAGCATGCGTGTGCATATTAACTTATGCATGATCAATAAATAATGTGGAATTGTTATTGGTATCGCTATAATTAGACGTTAAATCAGATTCAAAACTGGTTATTATACAGCTAAGATTTTTGAAAATGGTCTACCTTTGCAGGATAATTAGAACAAGTTATTGAATTAATAATACATTTGAGTAATATAACAGTAACGACATAAATTCTTGATCACATTCTTATAATGTTCAAGGGTCAATGATCAACGCTACAGAAAAGGGAGAAAACACTTGTTTATATTTTAAATAATATTAATGTTATATTGTTTACATGAAATATTAAATGGAGAGATAAATGTGAATAATGAAATGATCGTATTCTAAATATTTCATTACAATTACGTATAATGTGTTGTATTGTACACACGACCACTTTCCATATAACATTCAAGACGTTAATTTAGTATTTGTGAGTTTTATTTTGTCGATGCACTGAACAAAAATTGGAGAAGCATTTGTGTGTGTATGTATGTACTTCTTTTTGGTCGTTTAAGATTACACTTCGCTAGGTAGCCTTATTGACGAATCTTCCGACAAACTCAGAAGAAAACGTATAAAACGAATGTAAAAGCCACAATCTCCCCTTCTATTATTTTCTATTATTTTTGTGACCTATTTGAACTATTAACATTACATCGTTACCTTAATTGCCTATTTACATTATTAACATTACATCATTATTTTCGCTAACTGCTTGAATTATTAACATTAGATCGTCATTCTTAGTAATTACTTACATTATTAGCATTAGATATTTTCACTAGCTACTTGAACGATTAATATTAGATCGTTAATTGTGTTTCGTAAATCTTTAGTCAAAATATTTATTAAAATAATATTTGTACTGTACCTTGCCACTATCTAAGAACAATCCGCAGAACTCAGTTAAAAATTTAATACCTGCGAAGATATCGCGGTTTAAAATTCAAAATAATTTATTATCATTCATCCAAGGCGTATCAAATCATAACAATTTTAAAAAATAAAAACAGAATAATTATCTATGCATCGCGAGATTATTGAACACTTCATCTGTCTAATTCTTATCTGCTTTATCATCGCTCGTTTGAAATGTATAAGGCTTAACATTATAGCAACGGGATAGCAATGGAATCATCAAACTGAATATTTGTTGTTTTCTAAATAGAATTTTCAACATAGGTAAAACTTCTTGAAGAAGAAATTTTTCACAAAATTATTTAATTGTTAATATAGACAAGAAACACCTGCTTTTCGCTCATAATACGATTTCTCTGTAGAATCAAAGAAATCACGTGAGATGTTGAAGAGGTTTCGTCGAGAGAAGTTTCACTAACTATTGAGAAAAAGAGACAGCAACATCGACAACAACGACTCTTTCCAACGGTCTGCCGATCAAGTCACGAGAATTATATTCACGATCCGCTACGTGGAGTCGCATTGCATCCGAGTCTCGAGAATTCAAGGACTGCAACGTGTTAAAGTTCACAACGCTCTCGGAGTCCTGAGACTGTGCCATCTTGGGTGCATTGCACGTTGCACCTCGATCAGCAATCGTATAAAGGCGCGTCTTCACTGACGATCACAAAGAGTTCGGGAACAGGATATGACTCATAGGCAAAGTAGGTCATAAAAAGATTACTGGCTTTATAATACGATAAAAGCATTCTATGTGAAAGGTTTTTATATCATATGTCAGGGTGGTTTTTAACGCTTACAATACTATTATAGTACCTTAACAATTTGTTTGTCTATGTTGAGGCTTGATTAAAATTTGATTACATTTTATGATATTTTAAAGAGTATTACTCGTTTAGTAATATTTTAAATGACGAATCTGTATACCAAATTTTCAAATCTGACAATGAGAGTCGAATCAATAAAAAGATATATATGTATATATTATATAAGAAACGAAGAAGAAAAACTATTATTTACTGATATTAGTCAAGCAATTTGGACAAAAATTTCACATTAATAAATGTTATTATTCTAATAATACTTGCGAAATAAACTTTTATAAATGTGAAGTGACTATTTTTGAAAACTGATGGTTCACAAATTCTCTTTTTAATAATATTTCGATATTAAATAAACATTTTATAAAATTATGGTATAAGAGGAATTGCAATAATGTTCAATACCAATTAATAATAATTAAGGACATAATGTAGATACAATAACTTGTAACAAAAAAATAAGCTTAAAAAGTTTGAACTTGTTGGGCAATATAGGAAAGTATGCGTTGCCAAATATATTACCACAAAAACAGCACACTAATAATTAACTAATTTTGTAGATGCATAAAAACTGATAACATCGTACAGATTTTGTTAATACGAATATAACATATTTATTATTCGTTCTTATTTATTAAGTTACCACAAAGCGTTGTATAGTGAGCAATATACTATTATTAAGCCAAGTACGAATTATTGAAATAGTAGATAATTTGACTATTCAAATTTATTTATTCTTCTTTAAACTCTAAACAACTTTTTTCAAACAGAAATTTGTTGTAATTTCATAAAACTTGAACTTCAAACAAGAAAAGATAGATTTGAAAAATAAAATACAATTTTAGATTGGGATAACTTTAGATTTGAAATTAAAATAGAAGTAAACATATTTCAATGACAACATTCTACGTTAATAATTTCTATTAGCTTCAACAATATCATGATACTTTCGATATTACTGTACACTAAACATAATTAAATATAAATAATAGATTAATGTTTACTCTCTACAGTAACCTTTGACGAAGCAGCTGTTTATGTACATATTTGAGAATTGTGCAGAAATTTATTATAAGCAATTTGTAAAGTGATCGCACATTATTATGTTATTAACTAATCGCGGATTACAAACGCTATTTGCGGACGCTGTTTGCAAATTGTTCGCCATTGAATACGCACCTTAACGCTGCCATCTCTTCACGTGAGACTCCACCGTTACCAGCATGGTTGTTATTATACTCCAAGTCAATTAGATGCACCTTAGAAATAAGGATAATCGCATTTTAAATCGCGTGTAAGCCGGACCTAACGCTGTCAACGATATGGTACCTACAATTGTTCGATCCTTTTTTCGCGAGAAAAGGGCATATGCAATAATCTTAAAACGATTCGTGATCGTAACGAACCAGTTGCATTACGATCTGTTTTCACTTGTAAATTTAATATGGATTAGGCTTAAGAATGCTGGGACATTTGTAATAACCATTTGTAATTACCAATTGCGAGGTACCGCGAGTGATCTATACAACAGTTGGCGACATAATGCCCCGAGGCGCGTGTCCTCGCGTCTTTTATTAATTTCTATATCGAAGGCTCTGGAAGCCTTAGCTTTCAATTGTTTGTTCCGTTCGCCACGCTTCCCGAACATTCGGGATCCTTCTCGACACTCCCCGATGCATCCTGCAACGGACACGCACACTCACACACACACACACACACGCACACACAAAGCGTACAACAAATTAACGCTTACACAATAATTTGTAATTCCATATTACATATGGAAAGACCATATGTAATAACGGGTACAATTGCAACACGCATTCATAATACGCTTCAAAATTTATATCGTAAAGCGTAATTTTAGACGTAAAAAGATCAGTGTAGAATATCATGTTTCTTAGGTGAAGTTAAATGTAAGCGAAAAATTTTTTGACATTCGAAACCATAAAGACATTGTACAATTCTGCTTATCATATAGGATATAAAGTTTGGGCTACACAAATATGTGTGATTAATATGTATATGGGAATAACATATGTGATATAGAATAGAGTAATAAATTGAGCAGTCTTTATAAGAATCATACTTCATTTATCTCCGTCATTTTCTACAAAAGTTGTTATTTATCAAATTATCCTAGTGGTTCTAGTTTACATACTTCACGCTGTATGACGTCTCCCATTTCCCACATAACAGCTTCCCATAATTTGTTGGTTTACCTATGAAATGCATGCTCCGTATTTATTTGTCAGAAATCGAGCTTTCTATTTCACTTTCAATTGCTTGATTTAAAAAAATGTTCAAAAATGTATTTATCTAATAGGACATTCCAAAAATATAATAATTATTTACTTATAAATAAAATGAATAATCTAAAAATTACATTTTTAATCAAACATAAAATTTTCAGTTTTGTAACCCTCTTGTCAGATGTTGTAAGTACTTTATGCGTGGACTACACTTGTCTCACCATAACAAAAAATTGACTAATTAAAACTGGAATCAGCAATTCCGAAACAAGATTTGCTGATCTACGTTTATCGTTTCTCTCCTTTTTAATTTTTAGCTCAAATTTTTTGATAACATATCTGCATCTGATAGAGTGAAACGTGTACAGAAATCAGCGTACGATCTCCATATCGTAAAATAGTAACTCTACAACCCTTAATATACTTGTTCAAACCTATCCTATCTTTCCTTTCAGTTTGCTTTTCCCTTTTCCTCTATTGACTTTCCGGTTTTTATGATAAAAATATTTTCTACCCGCTTTCACGATAACGCTCGAATTTATGATCAATCAAGCTTCATATGGTATGAGATACTGAAGTCTTGAAAGCTGAGGCAAAACTTGTAATCGACCATAAGTTTAGTAAATAATAGCGATGAAGAATCTATAAATTTTCCTTTAAACGCTCGTAACGATGTACTAGAAACTCGTACGTAAACTGATTTCCGCGGAAACAACTCAAATCGTATCAGATAAATGATTTTATCTTCGAAATTATCTCGAATGTAACTTTTTCGAACTGGTAATTGCAGCTTAATATTAAATAAACGTATTTACATTTTGCATATACTATACTTAACTGTTTTATATACTTTTGATGCCATTTGTTATATTATGAATAATATTTCTATCGTAAATTATGTGAAAATAACAAGTTCACTTTGGAAATATTCGTTCCATTAATTATTCAGTTCAAATCACTATTATTCATAAAATCGCGTGACACTTCTCACGTTTTGAAATCAATCAATATTATAATGTATCTAATAAACTTTAAATAGTAAATTGATATTGTATAAGTGTTATTTTATACCATCTTTACTTTATGAAATCATGTCACATTTTCGATGTTTTGAAATCTGCCAGATATGCAACAATTTGATACATACCGCCGTTCTTGAAATTTGAAAGGCAACAATCGCAGCGGTTGGTCGATCTTTTAAATCAGCAGTTAAACGTTCAACAACAGAACGATAATTCATGCGATCTCATTGTGAGTTGAATAGCAGTGAAAATTTTGTAATGGTGCACCATCCACATTTCAGTCGACGATCGTAATTGCTCAGTCTTACTGCTCTATAATGCATTCTAAATCATCGTGTCGACAGTTCATTTGTATCTTCGTGCCTATTGCCACAGCAATCGAACAATATCTTTTGCAAAAGAATATTATAAGTGCACGCAACCAGGGTAATCCAGTAAAATATATATACGCGTGACAAACGTTTATTACAATTTGTCATAACCGCCGTTCACTTAAACAAACTAAACGTCGAAGAATATGAGCAATTTAACGGATAATGAACCTGCACTTGAATGTATCATTAAATCCTAACGACTTGGAAAAAAAATATAAATGCTTTTGCTGGTGTAAAAGTAGTATTGTTAGAATGACTGCATTTACCATCGTAGTAATAAAATAACAAACACTGTTGTGTCATAAATATAATAATATTTTAACCTTTCTGCTATTAATGATCATTATAGTCGCTCATGAAACAAAAATAGTTTTATACTTTTATATTTTTCCAGTACTATATGCGAAAAAAATAGGTGGTTTATGTTCAATGATTGATGTTAACATTGATATACATTCTAAAGAGTTCAAACTAGTTTAAATTTTGAGAAAATTTAAATCAGTTTAAAATAATTTAAGATTGAAGTTTAAGTGTATAATTGTTAAATCCTCCGAACATAAATATAAATATAAAGTTTTGCTACAATATAACAATTTGTAATGATTTATTATACGTGTAAAAATTATTGAATGTGATTTATGTTAATATTTAAGTTAATATTTGAGACACTAAGTATCTCTTCAAAAGCTTCTATGTATGTGGCTTGCCAATCAATTTTCCATTTATAAAAATATTTTTTATGCACCAATTAACAAAATTTTACGCAAGAAATAAAACTTGCTTGTAAATAGTTAAATGAAAATCTAAATTCAATAAAGAAAACTCAATTCATTATTTCAACCGAACTGAAATGATGGCCACATATTATGGTGCGCCCTGTAGTTTAGATGTTGCGATTTCATGCAAATGCGGCAACGTTCGGAATAAACACGACTACATTTGCAGCTACATTTTACTGGTAAGAAACCAGATTCCCTTGATCTTGCGCGCCGAGAAAATAATTCCACACAGTAACACGTGCTGGTGTGAAACAAAATAAGTACGCTCCCATATATTGCTATTAAACATATCACTACCGGATACCATTGCGCCTACGATTAACTAGAACCGTCTATACAAACGTACATTTACATATGTACACTGCTTTCGGATCGTTCCTTTCATTCTGACCCTGTTTGTCTCCCGGCACTGGTGATTATCAATTCTATTCCTTGGAATGTTTGTTCTGAACAAATGTTTGCATACGTGAATGATTATAATCTTTTGGTAACTTTTTCTTAAGTGACAATTTTTTAATAGAAATAGTGAAATGTTCATTATAAACACGTGACTTTTGTATAATTCTTTAATATAATACTGTAAAAATTGTGTTACATATACAAAACCATTGCGTTCAAAATCACTCTTTTATATTGAA
Organism: Megachile rotundata; assembly: GCF_050947335.1. Lineage (NCBI taxonomy): Eukaryota > Metazoa > Arthropoda > Insecta > Hymenoptera > Megachilidae > Megachile > Megachile rotundata. The sequence goes on along the minus strand of NC_134991.1, from coordinate 3,044,635 downwards.
AATATATTACTTCTAGTTACCAAATTTATAAAACAGAATAGTTCAATCATGAATAATGTATCTCGTTACAAACGTGTCACAGCAAGAGGGTTAAGAAATAACTACCAGTCACATACGATTGCATAAAATACAGAATTTTGGATCATCCAAACAAACAATACAAACTTGTACTTTCAAATCTAACATGATCAAAATCACACCCAAATTTATTGCGATGAAGTAACATACCATGACAAAATCATACATGTACATATATGGAGATCTATACAACTATGTATATGTATATAATAATAAAATTATTTATCGTACGAAACTTTCTCTACATTTAAGAAACGAAAAATAAATTAACATACTGTATGTAGTTGTTTGAATGTTATTTCCCTTCACGTAATTAGCTATGAGAAAATAACTTTTATATCAAATTCGTAAATAACCAAATATGATGTAATACAGATCGCTAAGAACATATACACTTAAATTTTCAGGTTCAATTTTCTAGATTGAATACTAAATACGCTCAAAAGTTCCTTTCTTTTGTCATTTTTAATAAATAATTTGACTAAAATTGTAACATGGGTCACTAGAATCCACTAAAATTATAAGAAGATACATACTATTATGATTTGGTGCTCACTTAACAGTTTCTATGAAGATAAGTGAATATCTGATACAATGACGAAACGATTGTAATTCGGAAACGAAGTCAGATAGAACATGATATGTTGATTGCATACTAAAACCAGTGAAAAACCCGTGTCCACATATTGTGGTAAACTCTGTATATGCATATCTGCCGCCGCTTCGTCTCGTGACGAAGAGTACGGTAGAATGGCTCCAGTCATTGCGCCCGCCTTAGAAATGCCGCCGCAGGTCTTATCCTTTAATCACGAACGACCTGTATAAATGGATTCTTAGATTCCTATCCTCACGTTTCTTTAGTGATCGTCTGTTAAAAGCAGTTTGAACAAGCGCGTTTGCATATAGAGGCGTTAATATACGAGAATAATTTCTTATCAAATCTAGAACTGTACTCAGATGTTCGATGAAACTTTGATAGCTTTCATCGACATTCTCGTAGTTATTAAGCTACTTGGTTGTTACATAAGTAAGTTCGATATCGCGTATTTTTTGGGTGCGGAAACAATTATCCTGTAAGTGGAAAGCAGTCATTAATAATAATAGCTGTTATATCATAAATTAAACATATTTACCCAGACAAATTATCAATTTCAGTTACAATCACTAATCTCAAGTTAACATTTTTATGCAAAGATTATAAAGTTTATCACTATTATTTATTAAGTACAAATAATCATGAAAATGTATTGAAGTTCTGATGCTATTCAGGTGCTGCGTCGTTAATGGGGCGACAACTCTAAACACTATACAAGGGAATTTGGTCATCCAAATTTTATATCTAGGTACGTGGGCAGATTCACCAGTTTCACTATAAAACTAAAGGCAGTATTTTAAATAAGATCAAGTTATCATGATCTCAAAAACAGCCACATAATATGTAAGAATGTAATCAATAAATCACCGCGAGGAATAAAATACTTAATTATATATTAATTATTCACAAGGGAAAACAAATTTTAATTCTGATAAAAATATCGGATCTGTCCATAAATTCGTGCCCACTCTTATAAAATGCAAATGTGTTTGCAATAATGATATATTTTCTCTAATTATTAATACCTTGTGAAATTTTACGAGCAATTTTTTAATTTTGTTGTAAAAAGAGTAACATGTAGTATGACTACCAATATAAAAGAAATGTTACTAAAATACAAATAAAACAGTAAATATTATTTTTAATACAATTATATGATTAAAATACTGCACCAATATTTTTAGACTGTTAGTAGACATAATCATACTCGTTTCATCAAAGAAGAATTAACAGATTGTAATGTGTTTTTGTTTTTCAGTTTTCAAATTCCTGCACAAATGTTTATTGGAATTGTATAACATTTCCAACGTTCTTTTTCCACTTGTTACTTAACATGCCTCTATAAGTAAAAGTCAGAAGGTGTAATATCTCGCTATCTTAAAAGTCAAAGTACTGAACCGCTTCGATTGATCAAACATGAATACTTTTAATTTGTAACTGATCTAGTAGAGCGGTGCTCTGTCAAGTTGAACAATTATACACTGGATATTATCCATAACCATATCACTGTTAGCGTTTATGAACTCTAACACAGCTGAAAACAATTATTAACACTCAAATCATTAATCATCAATATTCATTTTTTTATTCTGATTTCTAGCGTAAAAATACTTTGAAAGAAAATTAATAAAGCCGAATGAAAATGAGGGCTGCACTTTCCGATATAACTCTAGCAAGACAATTACTGCGCAATTTTCCTAAACAATCTAAGTTAATAGGAAGAATTAGCCTATAATTCAGTAAAAATATTAATACGTACATTATGAACAAATTTGAAATCGTAAAAAAAATTGTAAAAGGATACATTTAATTAATCTTTCAGTTTCATTACTTGTTAAATTAATAATGTTAGCATGATTAGACTAACTAACAATTGCTGAAATTGCTATTTTCTTTAAGTAACAAATGGTTTACTAATATATTAGGGAGTTTTTAAATAATTTTTTCGAAAATGAAGCCGCATATAAGAACTTCACTTATTTATATGCAAAAGAATAACTTTTTCGATTATACCATGATTACTGGAACACTCTGTATTTATATGTTACCGTGAAAGACCGAAATCTGGTGAATGTCGACATTCACATAGTCGCTTGGTGTATCTCCGAAATATTTGCTAAATACCCTTATTTCTGACTTACACCGGTAAATGTCGACATTCACCATGCACTAATGGTGAATGTTGAACATGTCGGAGATTTATATTTTCTTCTCCGTAATTCAGTCGCTATAAAACGTCACAAGGGTGACGTAACTTTTTCGCTTCTCTTTCTGAGAGAAGAGACCAAGAATTTAAAACACATAGTATATTCTAAGCATACGTGCTCTTCCTCCGTGGCCTATTCTGGCGTAAGTTTCATATAGTATACTGAACAATTTTTCATTGGTAACATAATACTGTATATTCGTTTCCCCTGATTTTAATGGTACAATTAATTTCCTTTCATCATTAATTTTTAAAACGTCAAAACGTTTTAATCGTCTGTAATCCAAAGGTGTGTTACACTTAGTTTTAGCAGAAACCACTTCAGAAAGTATTTTAGAGTACTTTTCTTCAGAAAAATAAAAACAATTGTCTTCTAGTTTATCCGCAATTAATGCATTTAACTTTTCAAGAAAAAGATCACGATTTATTGCAGTATCCATTCAGTATAAATGACGGTATTGGAAAAAAAATTAAGAAAACGTTGCTCGTATCATCAAAGCTTGCATAAGATTGACAAAGCTGACTGACGCTTCTTTGTCGGCTCCTCTCTTTTGGACCTCCACCAGAGCATATCTGTGATTGTCGACATACACCGGTGAGGGTCCGAATGTACAAGAATGTAATAAAATATTCGGTCTTTCACCGACGTATTTGGTATATGTCGACATTCACCGGTGAATGTCGACATTCTCCAATTTCGGTCTTTCACGGTAATATACTATATAAATGTTTGTAGTCTACTAATAATAAACAACTCCTGTCATAGAAACATGGTGAAGTTGGACGTCTCTAAATCGGTCATTTATTTCTTACCAACCTAATTCAATTTTTCTGGAGATTATGAGAAATGTAATGAATATCCTAACACTTTTGTGCAATAGTATGTATGTTATGTTCTGCAGCGAACGTGTTAAAGTCAATTGATGTTTATGGCGCAGATTTATACAAAAACTACTCATATTCACCTTAAGCGAGTGAAAGGTTATTAAGTACAAGCAGTCAACATACCACGATACACGAATTCATAGTCTGTCACAAATTTATGGGATCGTTTTAGTTAACGACACATAGAATTTTTCCTATACTCACCCATATGGTTGCTTGCGCATTTATCACCTCTCACCGTTTCTTTCACCCTCTCACTGTTCCAATATACAACACATTTGCCAATAAAAAGTGACCGACCGATATATCTTAAAATGTTCGTTGATTAACCCTCGAATTGCGAGTTACTAATGCAGCGTCAACTTCAATTTCATTTGATTCTATGTTATTTTCATTTTCTAAATCTTAAACCATTTCTTTACATAAAGTAGATATGTATAACCTTATCAAATACATCACTCATAAAAAGGTGTTAAATAATTCGTTACTCATAAAAAAATGAGTTGAAAAAATAAACACTGTTAGTGCCAAGCGAAAACATCTTCAACAGAAATGCGTGTCTTGCTAATTGTAATAGTTAAACATTTCAAAACTAAACGCTATAGATATCTACGTTTACTATCTGTAAAGATTTAGATGAGAAGTTAATAGTCAAAAGTTTATTAAATGTGTTGATTTGTATGTCATATTTTCTATTAATTATTTTGTGTACCTTTCAAATTCCTCAATCTGATGTCATAATATTAGCTGTGCATAAACTTTTGTAGTAGTTCTTGTATTCTTCATTGATACATAGACATATGGCTACCAAATCATGTTCTGTATATATGTACTGATTTCATTTTCATTCGTAATACGAGGATCTTGCAGAAGTTACAATCGCGACCATTATTGACTTTTATTGTTTTTAATCACGATGCAATTGGCATCGATTTCAACTATAATATATTTTATGGATCATAACAGCTAAAATAAATTATTCTAACACTTGACTTTCTCTGGTATATTCAGCATATAACTCACCTGTTTTTTCTTTGTACAAATAATTTTTTATCGTTTTACTGCTTTCATCTACGATTGTAAGCTCCCAGTTCATGAATTAAAATTGAGAGTCGTTAATCAGTATTAATGTCTACATATAGAAAGAGTCAGTTCACATTGTTCCAATTAAATAATGACATAAATATTAACATTCGAATAATACTTAACATTAATACTATATAACAAATTATTTATTAATAATATAAAATAATATATTATATTACTAATAATACGTTCTATTAAACTTTAATATCATCAACATTACTTTGTTATTGCACAGGTCATGCGTTATACATCAAAAGTGAGATTAACTGTTTATAACGATGTTTACTGTTTGTACAAAGAAAATGATTAACCCTAAAAACCAAGGGAAGTATACACAAAAAATAATCAATATTTGTATACATAGTCTAATCAATACATAGTCAATTTTCTAATGTTTTCTCAGTCAGTGTTCATTGATCAGTTACTCACTTATATCATCAATCAGAATTGACATCTTTGCTGGTAAATTTAATATTTTTATACTATAATGACCCTGCATAATTTCTTTGGAATATATTAAATGAAAAGTATTATTTATAGTAAAAGTGATAATTCAAACAACATTAAAAAGTGAAGGTGTTGCAATCTTAGTACATGTACCCAGACATATGATAAAATAAAACAATCGGCGACAAAGATAACGGAGATCGTGGGTGTAAATTTTTCGAATACCCAGGAGATTGCTCACTGTCTCTCCCTCTTTGTTCGCCTACCAAGCTAAGCATGACTGCATCTTTACGTTCAAGGATGACTGGAATATAGAAGCTCGACATGCACGAGTGGCGATCGTTCGACCCGGAGTCAGGACTTGTTGACTGCGGAGGGAGCCATTTAAAAGCAACTCTGAATGGTGCTGAAGGTTTAACACCAGCTACGCTTCGAAATAACGGCACAATAGCGACAAGTTGACAAACGATCATCAAAAAGTAACAATGATGAGTGAACAATTTCAATGGACACTTTGATTTCTATGCCGAGTTTAATGAATACCCTGTCTAACATTGATTTGAATAATTATTAATTCATGCATCCGGTTTATTTTACAGATATTGTACATAAATAGTTTAGGTACTAAGATAACAAGTTGCATTTGTGTCAACTATGCGTTTCAAAATACATTGTCTTTATAGTGGTACTATATTTATCTACATATATTTATTTATTTGGAATGTTTCATTTGAAAAAGTGTTAAGGTACTTTAAATTTAGAAATGAAAAAAGACGTACTTATGCAACTCAACTTTTTTCCATTACGAATGAAATTCGAATTACAAATCGTTTCAAAATAAAACAATCCTTTATTTCAAGTTATTTAAAAAAATGAAATGTAAAAATAAATTACTTTTAAATAGTATTGTTACACCGATAAAACAAATATTTTATCGCAAAACAAATATCTAAATTTTAGATTTCATCTCATGACCCTCATTTACATACTTATTAAAAAAATAGAAGACATCCGAATTTTATGTAAGTGCATAAGAAAAATGAAGTTATCATGATTACTTTTCAGTGGGTTAAAGAATGTTACAATGTCGTAAAGTATCTCAGAAAAACAACATCTTCCTGCTTTGAGCAACAGTAAAAGGGAAACGAAACGCGAACTTGCTTTGCTATTTTCCATGGAAAGTTTCGAACCACAAGTTTTAACCTTTTTCCGTTGCTAATGGACACCACGTAAAATACAGGAAGTTGGTGAACACCGTAATCACTTAACCGTGCAAGGACGAACAAGGAGATGCACGTAATCTCTCAATTTCACTGAAAGGGAAGCGTTGTAAAAGCGATCTTACGACAGTGTGTGTTCTTTTTTTCTTAATCTCCGATCCCAGCTGGCCGCGCATTCTCGCCACTAACTAAGAATGGAAAACGAAACTCGTCGTCGATCGACGTCCATCTGTGTCCTCTCGTTTCTATTTTACTTAGCATTTGATAGCTGCGAAACGTTACGAAACTTCACGGTTTCACCCGCATAGCTATTGCTGCGGATACAAAATTCATGTGTTTGTTCAAAGAATGAATTTTGCCCTTATACAACTCGAATTCCTTTCAAGAAACTTACTTTTACTCACGAGTCTATTGAATTTCTATATCCAATGATCAATGACGATGTGAAAATCTGATCTTTAACTACGCACGAATAATGTGTTAACGGATAGATATTCGTTGTTCGTGTCTAATTGTAAATCGAAGATGTTGCTTTAACAATGTAAGATTTTCTTATATTTACAATAATGCAAATTATAAATCATTTGAAAAAATATTAAAAAATTATAATTTGAGATATTATAAATTATAAAATTCGAGATATTTAAAGGTTTGTGTTTTTATAAATTTAAAAATATTGGTAACAGATAACTGCGTAGTGTGATTGTATTGTATTTCGAAATGTATGATTTATCAACACAATTAGTAAAGTAAACGTTGTTTGCAAAAATAATACGTTTTTTATGGCTATAGATGGGTTCAATTAAGGAAATAACTTTTTTAATTCTTAAAAATAAAAATTCATGAAAAAAATAAATTTCTTCTGAAATAAAAAACAGAGAATTTTATGTAATAAAATTAGGATATACTTAATTTTCATTTCTTATTAAAAAAATGTCACATTTAAACTAATAATATTTTGCAATTTGGAATTCATTCTACTGCAATTTGCGTATACAGGAAGTGTTTATAATAATTATGGTACGAATTTTTTTACATTAGTGTCAACTTAACATTATTAAACAGACTGTGCATTCAATTGGGTTACTATTATCAATTCTTACCACATTGGTGATTTTTCTTACCTGTTTGTTTAATACATTATATAAAAAATTATACAATTAATGCAATCAGTATTATTTAAACAATTATTACTTGTAGCAATAAGACTACTTTAATAATAACACATAACACTCTTATTTTATAAAGGAATAGCCTATTTTAGCAATAATTGTTAAGAATGCAATGTACGATTTATATTCAGAATTAAATAATACCTATGTCTACATATGTAGATGTGTGAATTCTTTAGTTCTACCTTAACCGTGTATTAAAACTAATTGGAATTTTAGATCACTGATTGCTTATTTGAATAAGGAAATTTTTAACGAGTCGTACCCGAAGACTTAGAGCCAGAATGCAGATGGATCCTTGCTTATTGAAAAGGACAGAAGACGGACATTAGAGAATACATTATTTACTATTTGTATTAGAATATTATAGCTTATTATAGTTATTACAACAGTAATGGTAATGGTAATGAGAAAACAGTAGTAGTGGTAGTAATAATGATAATACTAATGACAATAAAATTACATAAGAGGAGAAAAGCAGGGAATAAGGCTAGGTATGTGTTATAAAAATATATTATCTAATTATACCATGAAATTAGTTACATGAAATGACAAAGAAATAAAAATGATGAATGAAATGATGAACATCTTCTATTTCCAACCCACGGAATTTCAATCCGAATTATAAAAAGAGGAAAGAATTTAAAAAAAGTGTGTCATGTTATTTATTGGTTTGTTATTATCATATCTGAAATAATTGTAACTCCAAACTGGGTTGCTGTAATCACCGAGATTGCAATGACACAGTTTGTATATATTTTTAAGATAATTGCTTGATATAAGAAACCGGAACGTGAACCCTGTTCTTTTTAGTCACAGATGTCACTGTCTCTTATAAATCAATTCTCAAGCTGTAAACAGAACCCTAGATTTGAGGCAATGAAATAGAACCACATTCCTATACATATACTGCATGGTTTAAGAGAAATGTTCTAACTTTAGGAATTTACAGTAAGGTTCAAAAAAGTTGCAAGTTCATATGCAAAGCCAATTTTCGATTCATAAGTTCTGAAGTCAGTCCTTTTTAAATGATTGAAAGATTCAGATTATGCAGTAATTACGAAATGTTGTCAAAAATCCAAATGTATTAATACGATAAACATCTCATACTGATTAATTGTATTAATTATTTGATTAAACTTCTGTAACTTTCTGTTTCGTTAAACTAATTTTCACTAAAATGTTACAAAAATCATTTCATCTCCGCCTGAGTTTTTTCAGATCATATGTATTAAATAACGGTTTATGAAAAGTAATCCTATTTCAGTAACATTGTAATAAAAATATATATTTGAATAATACCTTTTCAGATGTTTGTTTTAATTAATATGGCGCTGTTTATCGGAGCGAAGGAAATCTTGATTTTTGATTATAAATGAGGTGTTGTAGTAAATGTTAACGTTATAATTTATTGCAGTTTGAGTGCTGACTAATTTTTGTTGAAAATATTTATTATCAGATCATGGACGCTATGTAAAATATTGCGGAGACCGTTATGATAAGTATTCTGTATAAACGAGCGATAAACGTAAATGGAATATTAGACTCGGAGTATGGTTGACCTAGAAAACTGTTCACCCTGATAATATCAGTCGCTCAGAAAATACAGATAAATGATTGGTCTGTATAAAAAATGTGCATATTCACGGATAAAACGTGCAATAATTCCACACACTGCATGCCGTTGGCATATTTATTTTGATCGTATAGGAAACAGCTTTAATATCATAATGATTGTTTGCTGCAGATTGTGAGTTGATTTATGCGTGATACAGCAACTCTTACTTCAACAGACTACACAGGTACACGTACACTTTGTGTGGGTTGAAAAATAGTTAATGAGATTAGTCGTCCTTATTATTTGATTAATTACTTTTCATGTTACTTTATTAATTTAATCGATTATCATGCTTGTCTGCGATTGACGTAAGCAGATCAACATACTGTGTCGAACTACTTTTCCAACGTTTGTGATGAAAACAGAAAAATTATAATGGTTTCATAATGACTGTTATCTTATGGTCTTTAAATATACCTCTCATATCATGCGACACAAATCTACATTTTTCCCTCGAAACTAATAAATAATTTTATTTTAAAAAATTGTATAGAATTGATAATTATATCAACGTCATTATAATTATCTTACTTTAAAAAAATCTAGTCGAATTAGTTACTCAACGTTCAGAAATATAAAAATAATAATTGAAGCGAAGTGTTCATAGTTATGTACCTTATTATCTGTTATTCTGTTGTCTATTACATTGATCTATCTTTCAACGTCTGACAACTGTTGTTATCAGATAGGAAGCCAGTTAAATTGATTTCTAAAGTTATAACAAACCTAACAAATTGAGGTACGCAAAACAGCAGGAGAAATTTACTAAGCATTGCCATTTTTATATAATATTTTATATAAAAATTTTGAAATACAAATTCCTGAAAATCTCTTTATTTCATCTACATGTTTCATTTAGAGGTACATTATTCTTTCTTTCCAAATATTTCAAATACAAACTTTTGTGTATTTAAACTATTAATTACTTCTGATATGTTAAATATTGTAAAGACTATAAAATAGTCATTAAAATATTTATCGTGAAATGTACTTTAAATACACGATTTACTTTTAATAAATTAGAATGTAATCATTGAAATATTTAGTACATGAATTAAAATTCATGAAATATTCACAGAAAATATTTTTATTTACACATTTTAATATCATTAAGATTCAACTTCGGATTATTATATTGAATATTATGGGCTATATTTACGTAAAGAGCTCTCAACAATTTTCAAGGATTAAATACTTCTTCAGCAAAACTTATTGATAAGAAACATGTATTATATAAAAAGATTGTAACGTTCAAGCAGCATTATTAGATGAATTAAGGTCTATTTTATTTTTACAATACTTTTCCAAAACTCGTTTAATTTCATTATCTTTAAATTTCTAGGATATCTTATGCGTACTTTTGATAAAAAATTTGAAGTACTAATCTCAAATATTCCCATACACTGACTGTAATTTTATATTAAATATTATATGAATATATAATTATTTTTAGGAAAATAATAACTAGCGTATAAACTGTGCCTCCTTACAAAACAAAAATAGTGTTTTGAAATTCTAGAATTTATTGTTTATTCTCAATTCTCGTAATTGAATGTTATATGAATATATATATTAAGACTAGAATTATTTTTTAAATAAAAATGGCTGGTACAAACTGTGTTTCCTGGTAAAAAGTAAATATTATTTCAGAATTTACTTCTATAACTTTATGTTATATCTAACTATTTATTTTGATTTTCACATTGCCACATAAATAAGTGACAGCAACTTTTCATAATTATATAAAGAATTTGTATTATTAGCAGCTTTATTCCGTCACAAAAGTTTGCTTAGATGAGTAGACAACAATAATTAAAACTGATTACACACAATTTCAATTATCATAGACGATTAATAATATTTGGAATAAAACGTTTATTTACTTACAGAAGATATTGTGTTCTCTGTAATCGCAATATAATGTAGCGAATCACTTGAGTTTTAAACTCTTTGAAATCGTTGTGTTTGAACCTTGCCTTTAACTCTTAAATGCATGAGTGGGGTCCGCAAAGGGCCCCAGTGTTGTATTTTTTGTGTAAACATTTTTAGCCGCGCCATTTGTGAACTGAAAGTTCAGCTATTTGCTTCTGTCTGTATTTATGTTATGTTCAATGTGTCTACAGATATCAATTGTTGCTGTAATCAAAGTTAGCACGGAATTAGGTAAGTGGGGTCCTCAATGGACTTCATGTATGCATTCATGTTCCTAATATTTAGTATCTCATTGTACACATATGTTAGGGTCAACGTATTTTGGAGGGTCGTCGGGGGTAATTAGCCTGTGCTATTTTGACTTTGAACGATTTATGACAGGGATAGACTGTGTGAGGTCTAAGCGAAAAGTTGGAAATTTTGTTTTCTGTTATGACTTTCCGATTATATATTTGGATTAAAATACTTGTTTTTACTTCTACAGTAAAGATCCTTAGATGTCATTCCTCTGTTTTCTCAATTAAGCACATTTTAATCTGGGGTCCATTAGGGACCCCACTTATGCATTTACGGAATTTTTTGTTATCTATGCACTTAAGGGTTAAACTCGACAGTACAAACTCTTCATAAATGTCTATTTTAAATATACGAGTAATAAAATTATGTACAAATATATTCTATTCATTACTATATTCACGTTCATTTGCCAATTCATTTATTCAAATGAATAAATATTAGTCTTCATAAAATTAATAACTCTCTCATCAAAATTCTCACGTTGTTAAGATATAACTGGCATAGCAAAGTGTTAATGAGTTTCAGCGCGTTGATATATCTCGACACAACGAATTTCTCTATATATGGCCTTACGCACAGACGCCAACAGCATCAGTAAATTCCTGAGGAACTTTCCCTCCATCAGATCCTGATAATTTTAGACAAAACTACCTGCCCAGTTTAGCTAAAAACGGCACAAGACATATGTTCCATATGATTCATGTATATTTCATGGTACACGAGGAACGCGCCGGTAAATCTGTATATTGCCTTGCCTCACGGAGTTAGTCCGCTTAGCCGGTGCACGTGACCGTGCCCGACGCAACGAGTCTCGCGTCACGTGCATCGGACAGTGCACCGGCTGCCACGCTCTCTTGCACGTGAATTCTGCATAAAGCAAGTATGGTATCAGTAACGCTTTTATAGCTCAACGGAAATTAGGTCTACCTCAAATATTCCTGCTCCGAACACATAAAAAACATGCCAGTAAAGACTACCGAACTATTTTGGTACGATTACATAGCAAGGGAAAGTCGAGTAAAATGGGGTGATGTTTTTTCGTGACAAAAGCTTTAGTGAGACTTTACCCTTGTCTCGCTAAGTTTTTAAGACACGTATATTATTTTACGTGTTCCAATATGCTGATGCGATATCGTATCGACTTTTTGAAAGAGTTACATACAAGGAATTAATGAAAATGTTATTTAAGATAACGTGGAGTATAGTAAATAAATGTCACTATGGTTTACGGACAACAAGAATATATTTTCAACAAAACAATAACTAGAACGATAACAAATAATAATTAATAACTTTAACGAAAACGTGAATTAAACCAATGAAGGTGCGATGTGTCTCGTTCGAATGCTAACTACGATTTGCTATTTTCCAAGCTTTCGCTATCCGTTGGAAAAAGCCACGTGTCTAAGAAAACCGACCCTAACATACAATATAAGGGCCTACGCAAAACATCCGATCAGACCTGGTTATTCAAGGCAACTCAAACCTTTCAAAATAAATTTATTACTTAATTGCTACAGCTGTTAATTATGCATCCGCAGCAACTTGTTGGCACGTGACGGTGACCATATTGTATTCACCGGATACAACATTTTAACCAAACTAACTCTTATTTCCTGTTTACACACGGTAAAGAAGCGTGTAATAATTACAATGTTACGTTATAAACCTTTTGTTTAGAGTTTTTACTCGTTTCGGGCACAAGGACTTTTCTGTATTTTCTCTTTATTTTCTATAGAGGTTATTTCAGGATCTGACGTGCACATTTTGTTAGTATATTCTATGTTGAAACAAGAAAGAAATGTTATGCAAACATGAGCCTTTTGAGGATGGATTAAAAGTTATAGTACGTACTAAAATAAAATGAAGGGAACAGTAGCAAGCTTATGGTTATTGCGACGTAAGGCAGAAGCAAATAAGAAACATTTACGATAATTCTGTTTATGCAAGAAGCAACTATTATTCGATTTCAAAATGTTCGTCATCTTAGACAGCACAGGATTGATATCGGTGAAAATAAAATTTATTACTTTCTATATTTGTAAATAATTGCGGCATTTCGATATGAAGTCCATTAATCCTGATGGGACTTGTATACGTCAATCTCGGATAGTAAACATAACTCATATATAAAGTAAACGTAAATATTGCTCCTTTGTTTTTTTATCGCATCGCATTTACTGTAAGTTCGCTACTGTTCTTCCAGTTTAGTATTACTGTCGTAACTTTTTAATAAAGCTTTAAGAGATTTATATCTATATAACATTTCTTTTTTATTTCAATTCATAGAATATACCAATAGCGTTTGGACGCTAGAACTTCCTGAATTCTTCTATTTTTTATTCTTATTCTTACTAGTCTAGAGATTTCATTAATCCGTATAGCATTAGTACATTCTTGTCAATTATACAGCGTCTAGATATAGTATTTCATGTATATTATGTATTGTAAATATAATCTTGTGTACAACTTTATATGTACAAGCTTAAATACAGTTACTTACATTAATATTCGGATACTTGAAACAATAATTTATTGTACAGTTTATTTGACAGAAACATGTATCATTTATTGTAGATTGAAAATATATAAACAATTTTGTTTCAACATTTTCAAATGTTGTTCATTTTAAACAACTTACCATCGCATTTACACGTCACGTTAATGTTTGGATATTTCTTTTGGATATATTTTTAATTTACAATGAATGATTTACCAGTTTGCAAAATAAAAAGTAAATATTGTGTAATGTAGTAAAAAGAAATGACACTACATTTAAATAGTTAGGGAACATTCCATTGCAAAATGAAATAAAAATAACTCGAAATTGCTACAACAAATGGTTTTTACAATTAGTTAAATAATGTGCAATTGCCGCTATCAAAACTATGTAGTGTTATACATATAGCTTCTGTAATGTGGAAAAATATGATGAATGTCGGCCGTTTTTGTACTTTCTATGTATGTATATGTTTAATATTCTTCTTATTTTATACTTCTTAGTTTAGATATTTGATTAGTTTATATAATATTAGTGTATTCATGTTAATACATAGCACGTCAATTTCAAAAGTGACCATGGCGTCGTGACTAGCGGAAGATGTATTCAGTTGACGTTCTCACTTTAGAGATATTTTACATTTTTGGTAAGTTATCTCGCTTTCCACAAAGACAAATGCGATGTGCATACTGAGCACATTAAAACCAGTAAAATAATATGCACTATGTGGCAAAGATGCATCTTTAGTGACAAGATATGGTATTAAAGAACAACATATTATGGTTCCGTAAAATCGAAGGTGGTATTTGTATTCAATATGTCAAATGATTAAAATGATTTACAATATGTACAATACAAAAGCTTATAACGTAACGTAAAATTCAGTTAGAATTAATTACTTTAAATACAATATATTATTCTATTATCCAAAAATAATTTTCTTTTACTTTCTTGATTATATATAATTTAAAAATTATTTAACTCAATGCGGCAAAAGAAAACGAACTGGCGAAAGAACTGGCACTCTCACAATGTGTATTAGATTTCCCATAAGAAATGATTGGAATAAGAACAGTATCGAGAATGGTAAGCTTTCCTATTGTTACAAAAAATAGGTCTTACCATTCATTATGTATTCCAGAGTTATCACGCATTGCGCTTAATTTGTTTGTGGAGTTTCCATTTCTTACGTCTTGGAAATATGAAAATTTGAGAATTTGACAAATTAGAAATTTGAGAATTTGTATTTAAAAATTTAGAAATCTTGGAATTTGGAAATATGGATATTTAATTATTATAATATTCATAAATTTTCCAAACTTTCAAATATCGAATTCTCCAAATCTCCAATAAATCTCCAATAAATTATTCCTAACTAAACAATAAGTCCTCGTCCTGGGTTGCGTGTGTGAATTTTACAATGCTCACAATTTAAAAACTTTCTAAAATACAAGTCCATAACATTGCCATATTCGTATATTTCTAAATTACTGTATCTCTATATGGTAAATTAATCCTGAAATTTTATAATTCTCAAATATTCTTAAGAATCAACAGGTGGTAAGATCTTTCCTCCTTATTTACCATATTTTCTCTAGAGAAACCACATTTATTATTGACTGTACATACTGTGTGCAGCACATGAGATTTCATCGCCATTGCGTAGTAAGATCTTGTGTTCATTCATTTTATATGGGAACATTTTTGTGACAAATTATGCTAATATGTAAGTTTTATTTCTATATTTATGTTGGAAAAGTTCACATTTCATCGAAATGGTTCTTTGCGCTTTCGCATTATATCGGGTTATTAACTACATCGCAAAACTTTCTGTTATAGTAATATTGACATCAAATAATTTTAATATACAAATTGAACGGTGCTAAAAGGCGAAATTACAACAAAGAGCGTCTTTTAACTGTTCATGATTATTAACGTATTTTTACATGTTTCATATATTTTTTAAGTAGCATTACATACTTGTTTACGCAGTTGGATGGCATTTTGCATAAAAAATTCTACATAAACTAGTTGCATAAAATATTAAAAATAATAACAATTCCTAACAAACTTCAAATTTAAAAATGTCATAAATATTTAAAGTATCTCATCAATTGTTGACATTTTTATGTTGGCACTAATACTTCCTTATTCAATATATAAAATTTGAAATATTTTGAAAACGAAGTTATAATTTTATTTGAAAAAAAGAATGCATTTATATTTCATTTTTTGTAATAAAATTGCATTTATTTTTACATAAATCGAGTTATCAAAACATTCTACGTGAAAAAGTACTAGAATACAATATAAAATAAAATCAACAATTTATGATATACATTTTGAAATGTTTGACCTGAAATATCATACTTCCAAATTTAATATATCTCATGAATATCTTAGGGAATAAATCTATGTAGAAAGTGTTATTTGAAAAATGCAAAATCACATTGAAATTTAGAGGCATATCCACATAGACGAGATTTGTAACTATTATAAGATTCTCTCGAAATGAAAAAAGAATTATTCGGAACATTTTTTAATAAAACAATAGGTAATGTATTATTTCAAGTGATCATTTTTATTAATTTACCCTGTTCACTCCAAGTTTTTCTAAAGACAAAGAGAATGCCGATAAAATAAGAAAAGTAGTTAGCAACTCTACTGAAGATAGCATAAATAATTCTTGAACCATACACCAACATGAAAGTTGTTTTAATTATACCTACAAAAATAGATCCCAGTATTTGCAGAAAGTACTCAACTCAAGAAAATGAATTACAAATATTTCACGAACTTAATTAGTCGTACAATGTAGTTTTGAATTAGCATAATTAAGATAGATTGTGCAGGTTTAATCCATTCATGCATATTAGACAAGCAAGAATTTCCACTATGTGAATAATGTAACATACCAATTATTATTCGGTATATTACACTCAAGTGCAATATGTAATTACATTTCTACGAGAGAAGAAGCAGATATGTTAATAACAATTGTAATTATATGTTAATAATATATGATAATAGTTACACAATTCTGTAAATTCAACCCTGCAAAAATATAAAATTTATGTTTGTAAGAATATGTTAATTATATCGTAGATCGTACGATGTTACAGTTTAGTTAATAATCTAGATATAAGTAAGCAATAATGCATAATTACGAAACAACATTAAAAATTATATTATGTTTGACAAAAGTAAATACAAAGTGAAGTAAGAACAGATTGAGAAAAAAACAAGAAGTTGTGTTAATTTCATTTTTCTTAAAAACAGAAATTCGAAATAAACATTACTGAGACATTACAATTATTTTATGATTTGCTGATATTTAATGCTTTAAACATTTTAGTAACAAATTAAAATATTTATATTTGAGTAATTTCATTATGTAAAAGGAGAGCATCTTGTAAGGAAGCAATATTTATTTCATTATCAATATTTCATCGCTTACAATTTAATAAATTTTCAATAATCTATAAATGTAGTAATGGAATATAGATATACATTAATATAAATTTACGTACTAACACTTTTGTATTATATTTCCGATTAACAGAATATCCATACACTTTCACTATAATGTATGTATCTAGAGGAAATCTTCTTTAATTTATGATGACCTTTATTAACACTTTACGTTTGAAAATAAATTAAAGCTGAAGTTACAAAAAAGGAAACTTGTACGACAATTAGCGAAAGATAAATTGTATTCAAGATAAGAGGATTCACGACATTATTTACGGGATAACCTGAGTTTGCATAAGAGAATACCAGGTGTCCGACAAATTCCTAAGGTGATTAACAATAAAATGGGATTTCATTTAGATTAGAAAGAATAATCCTCTATCCAAGACAATCTTCTATCTCCTGATATAACTTAAAACTTCTGTATGCTGAGATATCATCGCAAATTATACTCTGGAAGACAGTTACGACCATTTTAAACGTGGAAGACAATTTTAAAGAGCACAATTTGATTATATATGAGACATTAAAATTCATGGATTAACATTAATTGAATAGCTACCGTAAACTCTTATGATTTTATAATCTTTTTATTGAAAGATAAACAGCAATTAAACTTTTATTGCTTTATTTAAACTAAAAATAACTATAAACATCATATAATATGAATTTATTTTAAATAATATTGAAATATTTTTACTCATTTCTACTTTCATTGAACAAGAGAAGATCTTTACCATTTATTCTGTGTCATTAAATGAAATAAAACAGGTAACAAGAGTTTAACATTATATCTATTAAATGTAAATATAATATTATATTATTAGGTATACAAATGAATAATCCAATTTTTCTGCTTCATTCAAGGTTTATTTTAAAAGTTACTAAATTAAATTGTTCAATCAAAGTAGTCGCCATTTCTTTCTATAACTTTAAGCCATCTTTCTGGTAGCTGATGAATTCCATCTCGGAAGAATGTTACGTCTTTAGACGCGATGAAGTCGTCAAGGCATTTTCGGATCTCGTCCACTGATTGGAAGTGCATATCAGATAAGGCGTGTTGCATCGACCGGAATAGGTGATAATCTGACAGAGCAGTGTCCGGTGAATATGCCGGGTGCTGCAAAACATCCCATCCAAGACTCATTATGACATCTTTTGTATTGGAAGCAGTGTGTGGCCTCGCGTTGTCGTGCAACAGTTTCACTGGTCGTTCTCCTTTGCCAGTATACGGTCGTTTTCTTTCCAATGTTTGACTCAAGCAGATTAATTGTCGCTGGTAGCAATCTGCAGTAACTGTTTCACCTGGTTCTAACAACTCATAGTAAAGCACGCCTTTGATATCCCACCAAATGCATTAATTTTATAACAGCTTAAAATAATTTGGATTATTCATAAAAATTTATATTTTGTTTTTTGCAAAGAATAATTGTACATTCATTTAATCAATGTACTTAGAACCGAAGTAGATGATAAATATTCTGAACAAGAATGTTGGCGAGTATTGTTCGATTATTCGACACGATCACACGCGTTGTCTCTCCGTACCACAGACAAGTGCCATATATAGTGTTATCAAACAGCGGATAAAGTTGGTGTACCCAACACAGCGGTGTAAACCGAGCTAGGCATACATATACAGAGTCCGGCTGTGTGTGTGTATGTGTCATCATGTGGCAAAATAAGATCCAACACAATGAAGAAACAGTTATAACCGAAAAGTGCTCACTGAAGGATATGCCCCCGCATACCTTAATGGATAAAAATCACAACGCTCCAAAGTCTCCAATAACTTCAACTGAACCCAAAACCTCATACGCAAACATCACCAAACAGGAATACATCCCAACCCAAGACCAAGCCATAATTCTTCAGTCAGTTGACAGTATAACTATTAAAGATTACGCTCGGGCAATTGGCAACCTAATAGGACCAAAAATCATCAAATTCTTATCGAGAATATCTAACAGTAGAATTTGTATGTATCTGGATAGTAAACACACAGTTATAAACCTGACACAAAACCACAAAGCGGTAATCATTAATAACATAAACGTTGAAAGCAGACCGATGGTTCTTCGAGCTCAAAGAATCATACTGTCCAACGTCGCACCCATAATCCCTAACTCACATATAGAAAACATAATCAGAAATAATGGCATTAAAATACTTTCGAAAATTACCCCACTCAAAGCAGGAATCTCCGATCCGGACCTGTCCCGTATCCTAAGTTTTAGGAGGCAGATGTATGTTGACCTTGAAGAAGCCAAACGTATACCGAGCTCCTTTACAATCACACTGGATAACAATACCTACAGAATATTCTCAACAACTGAGAAACAAACATGTTTCAAATGCCAACAAGAAGGGCATATTGCAAGTTAATGCGTAAACACAGCAAGTCCCAATACGCATACAAACATAAACTTACCCTCGTCCCCCTCAGACACCGAACACATACCTAAATCTGGAATGAAACTGAAAAAGATACCATCAAAGAAATGGAACCATCAATGCAGAGCATCTCTAAAATTGGCGAACCCATGAATGAAGAACCAGAAGACCCAAAGCGAAACAAAATAGGAAACAAAAGAACACGCTCCAGAACATCTGAAGAAACTTCAACAAATCCGGTAAAATTAAGTGATTAAGTAAACCCCCTCTAGTCACCTACCTTTTCACTGGAACAAATTGACAAAATGCTAGAGCCAGCAAAAGAATATATTGATGATAAAAGAAATAATCTCGTATTAAATTATCTCCAACTAAACAGTTTTTTGGAAAATGCAATAGGCGCGCCCAACCCGAAAGAAATCTCCAAACAATACACCAGTAATATGCCAGCCCTAGCTGAATTGCTAATCAGAATTCATCCCTTACTAAAAGAACGATCAATAAAAATTAGATTACATAAATTATATAGGTAAGAATATGGTCGGAAGCCCATACAAACCATCACCCAACTGGTGATTAGAGGTGGACAGCGACTTATCAAGCTAAATAACCATTAATTATTCCCAAGCAACCCACTAATCAACACCAAACCACGGCATGAAAACAATTATCCAATGGAATGTAAACGGGTTTTTCGCGCATCTTGAGTAGCTTCAAATTATCATCAAACAACATAATCCAAATATTATATGTTTACAAGAAACAAACTATAAGAAGAACCATACTCCCTCACTAAGAAATTATAGCCTTCTCACCAAAAACAGGGAAAATACAAATTTTGTTAGCGGGGGAGTAGCTATTGCAATTTCAAACAAGTATTCAGCCACACAAATTCCACTAAACACAAATTTGGAAGCAATTGCAGCAACCGTACACCTCCCGAACAAAATTAATGTCTGTAATGTCTACCTGCCAAATAGCCAACCTATCCACCCACAAGACATCAAAAATTTAATAGAACAAGTCCCTCCACCTGTAGTACTAACCGGAGACTTCAATAGTCACGACCCCTTGTGGGGGTCATCCAGGATAGATACCCGTGGGAAGATAATGGAGAAAATATTACAAGACCTCAATCTAATCCTAATAAACACAGGTAGTCCCACTCACTTTAATGCAGGTAATGGCTCCTTCTCTGCAATAGACTTAACCATATGCGATTTAAAACTTGCTCAATATTTAGAATGGAATGTGATAAACAACCTTCACGATAGTGACCATTTCCCAATCAAAGTAACACACGAAGACAACACCGCACAATGCCAATCCTCGCAAACACCTAAATGGAACTTGAATAAAATTGACTGGGAAGTATACCAAAATCAGATCAACAAATCGCTAGCACCATTAAACAACCAAACAATCAATCCTATCAAAATAAATGACGTGGTCAGGGACTTCGGATTAGTTATCACCAGCGCCCCAACAGAAGCTTCTGGACATCACACAGCTAAAAACCCAATAGCCGATAAAAAACTGATAAAAAACACTCCCTAGTGGAACAAAGAATGCGAAAATGCATTAAAAAGGAGTCATCACGCTTTCAACAGAGTCAAAATGAATCCTCCTACTGAAAATCTAATCGAGTATAAGAAACATCGAGCAAAATTTCGCAGGATAATTAAAAAAAGTAAAAAACAATCATGGAAATTATACATGTCATCTTTATCAAACCAGACCCCCGCGAAACAAGTGTGGCAAAAAATCAAACAAATAAATGGAAAGAACACTTACTTCGGAATTCAATACCTTATTACGGAACAAAATCAAACAGTGTCTAACACAAAAGAAATCGCCAATACCCTGGCTGAGAAATTTAAATCAAATTCCAGTAATAGTCCGCAGCCTTCATAAAAAAATCAAAGATCGTGAAAGAGAAATAAGTGAAAAGCTTCAACGTATAGATGGAAACACAGTTGACACAGTAATTAACTCAGACATAACGATGAATGAATTAACCAACTGCCTGCAAGTAACAAAGGACTCGTCGCCTGGTCCAAACAATATTCCCAACAGACTGCTAAAAAACCTCCCCGAGACTGGGAGAAGATATCTACTCCAAATATATAACTGCCATATGGACCCATGAAGTCTTCCCTGGCAATTGGAAAAAAGCCATAGTTGTCCCAATCCTAAAACCTGAAAAGGACAAACACAAACCAGAGAGCTATCGCCCAATTGCTTTAACCAACAATATGTTTAAGCTTCTCGAAAAAATTATTAACAAAAGACTTCGCTAGTTCCTTGAAAGTAACAACCTTCTGTCCCCAACCTAATATGGATTTCGTGAATACCGCTCCACAACGGACGTACTTACCAATGTCCATGCAAGTATATGTGATGCTTTCCAAAAAAACGAGTTGCTCATAGCAGTATGCTTAGACATCGTAAAAGCATATGATATGGTCTGGAAACCGAAAATTATAGATTCTCTCTTAGAACTAAATATCAACGGACCCATGCTATTCTTTATTATCAATTTTCTATCAAACAGATCTATTCAAGTCAGAATAAATGGTATATTATCTGATCCAATGCAAATTGAAAACGGCGTGCCCCAAGGATCGGTGCTCAGTGTTACACTATTTTACTCGGTATAAATGACATAACAAATAGCATAACTCCATCCGTAAGTGTTCATCTGTTTGCTGACGACTTCAACCTAACATGCAGTGGAAAAAATATCCATACCATAAAAGAAATCCTGCAATCATCGATCAACAATCTACAAGAATGGTCCAATAAATCTGGTCTGAAATTTTCACCTCAGAAAAATAATTTTAAGAAAAAAAATACGCCGACTTCGAAATGCACTAAGAAGTATAAAATAATTTCTATTTCCTAATAAAGTAATTTCTATTTCATTCAATCATATAATTACGTAACAGATATGAATGAAACCTATTTACTCGTTAGGTAGTATATTAAATACATTTCAACCTTTTCGGAGGCGGCGCAAAACGTTTACCCGCACAAACATCAGTTTTCTCTGCTGAAGCCTATGCAGTACACGACACACTTAAACATATACGATATACCAGCAAATCCCAAAATCACGTAATTTACACTGACTCTATGAGCGTAGTTCGAGCAATAGCAAACACTACTAAAATTAATAAAAACGTAATTATCAGAAACTCTTTAACACTATACTCAGAACTTGTCTCCTCCAAGAAAACGACACATATTATATAGATCCCCTCACACCAAGGAATAAGTGGAAACACGCAAGCAGACTCCAGCGCCAAAGAAGCAACCACCATGCAGTCCGAACTCCAGCCAACACCTATCCCACATCAGGAATTCATCCACCACTATAAAGTAAAAATCCAGGAAGAATGGAACAGTATATGGAATTCCCAACCAATCAAAATTCACAGAATAGTCTCAAACTTTTTCGAAGACACTCCACGAAAACACCTGACCACGAAGGAAAGAATAGTCCTTGCCCGCCTAAGAACGGGTCACTGCAGACTCACACACGAGTTTCTCATAAAAAAGACAGATCCTCCCATGTACTGTGGAACCTTGTTTACACTTCCTGTACTCGTATCAAAAATACCGTACCCAACGATTGAAACTCAACTACCGCCCTTATATCAGAAAAACACACAAGAAATACCATAGACTTCCTGAAAGAAACCAATCTGTTCTACAAGATGTAAAACCAACTCAGAAGCCGTCGCTAATGACCTAGACGTTGATGCGACGTAAAACCCTCATATGTATAAGGAAAAAAAAAGAATGTTGGCATTTCAATTATTTAAATTCAAAATGATATTTTCCCTTACGTATTTAGACATTAATAAAATATTTGAAACATAAGAATAAAATGAACAATGAATTATATAAATTTAGATTTTGACTTTGGATTTTTATGTAATAACTATTTGTATTATTATAATAACGAACGCATATTAAAATCTGAAATAGTAGTTGAAGTATTTAAAATTCTTAGTTTTTACTAACACATTGGTATTTCAATAAAACGATTAACAAAGCGTAATATCAATGTAATATACGCAAGCAATTTTGCAAGTGAAGAATCTTAAAGTTTGATAAAATTAAAATATCAATAAAAGGAGTTTAATGTTTTTGAGAATTGTTTGTTATGATGATTATCCCTTTCACCCTTTATGGATTCACTCATAGAATGACGACATAAAAATTATTTTCAATAGAATTTAATTTTTACAACTTCGTAATACAATAATGTATTACTTATATTAATACAATAATACATTATATTAATACAATAATGTATTATTGTATTAATATAAGACAAATATACTACTAATGTACTAATATCATGCAATATAATATTTATATAATTATATACAGGAACTAATAAAACTATATAACTATATAACGTTTCAATAAAATTTATATTCTTTTCCTTACTTTCACAATAATTAAGAAGAAAAATTGATCGATATCTCTTTCACTAAAGTGGAACATTGTTTCAGATGATGCAATCCAATCAAGGAAATAAAAATCCTGCAGTATACTTCCTTCTCGTCACAGACTTAAGAATACCTAATAACTTCTTCAGACTTGTTTCACAACGGAAAAATGGAAAGAAAGAAGAAACAAAGTTACCTTGCGGCTAGTGATCAAATCACAATCTAATGATCCGTAAGAAAGAATTCGCTATACTTGAGGAAAAGTAAGAAAAAAGTATATTAGTAAATTAGCGAAACGAAACTGTGTTTAGTCCCTGTTGTAAAGCCACGATAAATCACTGTAAAAAATTTAATAACGACTGGTTGACGATGTTAATTGCTGGAATGAATTCGATACCCGTGGTCCTTTGGGGGCCCTTTCTTGTCCGTTACAATAAACCTAAGCAACGTTCGTTTCTCTGTAAAATCTGCTAGTCACGTCGGAACTTATAACATTCTCTCAATCGTAGAAAGTTGATGTTTAAATCACCACACTGGTAACGACCAATAAAGATCCGGCATTGCCACGCATTCGAAAAATCCCTTGGGTAACAGAATCATGTTCCAACCACGAAATCTCCAATCGGAAGAACAACTTACATACGTTCATTCAATCGTTTCGGATATTGTTGGTTGTTCAGAAAAGAAAAATGCACTAGTTAATTAGTGACAGATACTGCAGAGTTGCAATTTTGACGAATATAAGAACGTATCAAATATAATTTAGTTAGCCAAAGATGCAAATAAGGAAAAATTTCACTTGATAGAGTCGAACGGCTTGTACATATAGTAGGATATTAATTGACCCTTACATTGTAGAGCAAAAAGAATTGAATTGGATAGTGACGAAATTGCAACTGAAACAGCAGTATTTTACATAAAGATAAGATCAATTTCAATGTCCAGTGAAATGATGGAACAGCTGATTATAGTTTTGCTATTTCCAGTGAAACAATGATAATCTTGTATTGTATTTATGTCTTCTATTTTTACATTGTCACTATATCTACAAGTATTTGATAATCCAGTTATACAAATATATATTTTATATATTTTCTGGTAGTAAGAAAATGTAAAGTGTCTACCACAAAAGAAGAAACCTTGTAGAACTTTACATACTTTATGTCACTTACGTACGGAGGACAGCTAAGTTAACTAAGTAAATAAAACAGGTAAATTAAGGAAGAATAGCTAAGTAGGTTAGGTAAGTAGGTAGAAGGATAGGTTTCGTAGGACGCTGAAGTAAATTAGTAAGTTTGGTAAAGGAGATAGATAAGGTAATGTAATTAGGATAGGTAGATATGTTAGGTGTGTTTATAAATAGATTGCTTAGTTAGATAAAATTGGTTGGTTCGAAAGATTGATTAGGCGTGTATACTATTTAGATTGGTTAGGTAATCGCACAAGTGTCTTTGATATTATTTTTTACTCTACGATTATACAAGTATACACTGTAATTATATATAATTACAATATAATACATATTATAATTTATGAACTAGTTATTTTAATTTATGAAAAATCATAAAAGGTATTAAGATTGATTTAAAATTAAACGAGATTATTTTATTCGTTATTTATGAAGGCTGACAATTGCTGACAGATAGATAGGCGGGACCAGACACTCCAAACCGATAATGACACCC
Source organism: Megachile rotundata (assembly GCF_050947335.1). NCBI lineage: Eukaryota > Metazoa > Arthropoda > Insecta > Hymenoptera > Megachilidae > Megachile > Megachile rotundata. The sequence goes on along the minus strand of NC_134991.1, from coordinate 3,018,586 downwards.
CTAATAACATATGTATCTCAGTGTATATGTTAATGTTCACTAGAGTAGTCAACATCTTAAAACTGGAATTCATAAGCGTTATCAAACGTGGGAAAATTTAACAAGATTTTATTTAAGACTAAAACATCACTTGACGTAATGCAAAGAAATCTGGAAGTATTATAAATACTTTCCAAAAGAAAGAATAAGATTGATTCAAATATCTCAATGATAACCAAGCGGTTTCCTACAAAGATACGTAATTGCGAATCTGGCGTGTAAATTAATAATTAACGGTATACGTGCTTTACCGTACTCATAACCTTGGCAATCTGTAGCTGCCTTAAGCAAACGATAGTAGCAGCAAATTTACATATCCAGAGTGCTGAAGGTTCATGTACGGTAACTTTGCTTCCGTGCATTAATTACGTACCTTGATTTCGCTAATAATTTATCAGATTGACATACAATTACATGCTTCTCGATTCGATTGCATATTCGAAACGGTATAACCATATCCGCGAATGGTTTCCTTAATACAATTTAAAGCATCACCTCTAATAACATTACAAAATTAACAGTTATTAATGCTCGCATAATAGTGAAAATTGGAACAAAATTTTCTGTGCTACACAAATACCTATAAATATTTGTAACTTCAAGTATTACATCAGGTAATTGTTTTAAAACGCTCATGTGCCTGAAAATTACAATTGGAGTTATATAATAAATTAATTGGTGAAATTAATTGCAATTACAGGTATTCAGCTCTCATAATCACTCTTACGTTTGCAACACCCGGGCAAAAATTCATATTATTTTTAAGTTGACTGAACGTTACGGTACGTTAATCACTGAAATACATACTTCCAAGTAGTATTCAGAAATATACAGATTTACACATTTTAAATGTCTACACCTTAAAAATTTTCAAATTTAAGATTTTTTTGACTTCTAAATTCGAAAATTTTTAAATTTCTGGGTTTTTACATTCAAAAATTTGTATGTAGGAATTTTCAGTTAGCAAATTCCCAAATTTTAAAATTGAAAAGTTTGTGTTTAAAAATTAAAAATTTTCTATGTTCCTAAATTTAGTTTTGTAATTTCTAAATTTCTCAGTTTGGAAATTTGAACATCGAAAAATTCAAGAGCTGCCTGTAGTAGATCTAATATACAGGATGTTTGAAAAGGAAAATAAATATTTTATGAAATTTTAGTAGTATCAACTACTTATGAGTAATAAATATACCAAAATTTTATGTAAACATTTGGTAAGATTTGTTAAAAAGAAAAATATTGTTTAAAAAATTTTTGAATTACTTCAGTATTGCAATGTGTTAAGATTAAAAAAATACACTTTATTTATAATGAGCTTTCATAGCAACAGTTAGAACAAGAATTGTCCTGAATGGTAAAGTATTCACCTTGAAGACGCCTTCGAATACATAGTTTTCTTATATAAGACTTTAATTTCTGGAAAATTTTTCTTTAAGAAGGAAAAATACTAACAAGATACACATAGTCGGCCTCAATAGTTCGCTTATTATGATTTTCCTAACAAGTATTTACTATTGGAAAATTTACACGGGATATATTTTAAGTTTTAGTCATCTGACGGTAAATTGGCAACCACGGACAGTACTTCTGCAAGTACTCCATATGCTGAGTATGTAGCTTTGAACAATTGCAAAGAATTTTAACTGTTTATATAATGAAGATTTCTATCCACAAAGTTTGTAAATTTCTGTACATTGCCGCGTGAAGTAAGAGATTTATTTGTACAGAGAATATTATTAATCATGGCTAGCTGTTAAACCGGACGTTATAATAATTGAAGCATGTGGAAGAGTTATTGATGGAACTGTGAAATTTTTTAACCGTTGTGCGCATTTATCTAGAATAAAAAGAGTGTTGTTAACTATTCAACACGAGTTTGTAATAATTATGAATTTTATATCTAACTCTACTTATGATTGTAATATTTGATGGGATGAAATCTTTTATTATCAAATATAGCAATCACACCCTCATACATAATATTACACATGTCTTTATTTTTATAAATTTCTCCCATATGTATATTAAAACTATCAACAACTTCTTCATTCAATTTATTCTCTGTTTCCGCGAAATTTTCTCTTTGCCCGTAAAAATGATAAAAACAAACTGTGTTATTTTGGTGCATACAGTGTATAACTGTAAATACAGTAGTATGCTTTACTTTTATTTCACATTTCTTTAGATAAAAATTCCGTAGTTTTAATTACTAAAACAATTTTTATATGTGCTTGATACTGCTCACGATTTATGACAATTATTTAAAAGCATAAAACGACATAAAAAATTTATTTCTCACAATGTGTATCTTTAAATACTGATTCCATTTACTCTCAGTAGTTAAATTTCTATCACTAGTCGGTGTATCGAAATTCTAAATTTAAAATTGTAGAAATTCTAAATTTTTAAAACGCAAAGTACTATACAGATATAATCGTGAAAAAGTGAATTCGGTAATAAATTGTTCACGGCACACGAGTAACGTGACAAAATGATAGAACAGCTCTGTCGCGTTAATATGATAATAATGAAAAATGTTACAAGTCAAACGTGTTCTTTCAGAAACGTGAGACTTTGACCTTCGGCGTGGAACGAGTTTGAAGGTGGCCTTGTAAACGAACCGTGTACAAGAATCGCGAAGACGACGCCTGAGTTAATTGACAGGACAGCCGGTCGCGTGAATTCAGCCGAGTGTCTGACGCTTGCACGTGACTCGGTCACACTTTTCCTTCGATGGTATTAACCCGTACGAGGAAAGGCGTACAAGCGTGACTCTCTTTCTCTGTAGTGTGTTCTCTTTCTCGTGTTGATCGGCTGCAGTAAGCACGTGCTTTTGCACGTGGAATCACATTCCGCACGTGATCTCGACTTTAGCCTGTCTACGGGGGTATTATTATCCTTCGTTGCCCCACATCATCGCTAGTTTCTCCATCGATGCCAGTCACTCAGCTTTTATGTGTGTACAGAGTGTTAGAGAAAATTGACTAACACATAAGCGGGTTGTCAAACAAAAAAGTTTGTGTATTGTTTTGGATCCCTAATATACCGCCATGTCATTTTAGCCTACATATTTCTTTTGCAAAAAATTATGTTATTTTCAGATACAGCGTTTCTTAGACGTCATATTTTGTAATTATGTATTCACATTTCTTGTTGAAGTACGATATGGAAAACTTTCTCTGGTAGAGTCAAGAGCAAAGCCGAGCAAATTTAACCCCTTAACCTATGATTTACGTCCGAGAATTTTAGGCCGAAAACGTATACAAGGTTTACGTATGTCCCGATCATCGTACTATGGGCTATGTCAGCAGTTGTAGGTTACGGAGTTAAAAATTTCTAAGGGTTTGGAAGTTTGGGGATGGTTTAGAAATTTAGGGACCTTAGAATGTATAGATCTATGAATACAGAAATATATTTGGCGATCTAGGAATTTGTGGAGCTAGAAATTTGTAGGAGACGTAGGAATATGGGACGTAGGTATTTAGGGATTTTACAATTTGGAAACCATGAATCTATGAATATTTAAATCTAGGAATGTTCGGACCTACAAATTTGTGAATCTAGATGGGATTGTATGAATTTGGGATCCTTATGGTTTCAAAACCTTGCGATTTAGGATTTTGAGTTTTCAGAATCTGGAGGTGTAGTAATTAAAGGATTTGAGAATCTAGGTATTTGGAAATGGAGAAATTCAGAAAATTGAATATTTAGAAGGTTAAAAGTTTGGTCATATCGAAACTTAGGAATCAGGATATTTAGAAACTAGAAACTTTGAAAATACAAAAATTTTGTAATTTAGACATTCATGAACTTGGATATTTAAAAGTTCTGCAATTTGGAATTTTGAGATCTGAAAATTTAAAAATTTGAAGATTAGAGTGTAAAAATTTAAACATTTAAAAATTTAGAAATTTGAAAATTTTGGAACTTTAAAACAGTCAAATTTGCATGTGTGACCTTATAAAAAAAACTATGTTGCATCATTGTGTATAATTCTTTGCTAAGAATTGTAAAGAAAAGATATTTAAGAAGTATAGAATGGATGTCTAGCTTAAATTTGCCTTAAATCCTCATGTTTTCCCTTTTCCTGGATTCTTGTTTAGAAGGTAAAAGATGGAAGGCTTTTCTGTCTGCAGTTGTTGGTATCTAAAGGTGGACTATGTTTCACATCTTGTATGACTACGTACACATTATACATAAATTTCTAGAACTATTTCAGTTATTGAAGAAATTCAAGGTGTACTACAAGAAGTTACCGTTTTCTAGTAGTTTAGCGCATATACCATCAAGTACAAAACGAAATCGCTGCTATATACAAGAAAAGCAGACATGTAAATGAGCCTAATGCAACTTACGATAAGTAGAGAGAAAATTGATTCATTTTTTTGTAATGATGTAAACGATTTCATTCTTAAGTTGTAAAGAAGTTTATATGTTATGTCCGATAATAAATTGTCGAAATTTACTATTTACTTATTCATTGTAGAATTGACTCTTCTATCATTGCATGAATTTTGTATTAAGATATAAATTATGTTAGAACAGTAATGAATGGATGAGTGTTGAACATGCGTTTGCTAACAAAAAAAGAAACACATATTTTAAATGACATTGTTAGCAATTATTACTACTATTTCAAATAACATATTGTTTTATTTCATATTTATTTTGTTCTCAAAGTTCAATTGTGTTATCTTACCTTCAAAAAATAATTTTTGAAATATGTAATCATTTTATGTTTAACATGAAAAACCAATTAAATATTGATGTTTTAATCGTAGCGTGATTATTTTCGAAAATTATCGCTTTATGAAATAATCATGTTATTTTAATCACAAATGCACTTGTTGCAAATTTAATAAGTGTATAAACCCAGCTTAATACTAATAATTAAGTAAACCTATGAAAATATTTATATTGTATATACTTTTAGGAACATTTTGGACTTACTCCTGAAAGTATTAATTCGATACCCTTGCTGTTAGTATGCAAGGTATGAAGAATACAAACAATTAATATGTTAATTTCATTTTTCAATTCGTTTGTGTACATGTATAACCGCATAAAATTAATCAACTTGTTTTTTTCACAACGTATACGCATAGCGATTATTGTTCTAAGTCTTGTGATAAACTTTACTTACAATAATTTCTTTATACTGATTGTAAGATACATCGGGGAACGAACAACGGAACTTGTTCACGGAGAGTGCACAACTTCCTTGAATTACGTAGTCCTGATTTCTTAGCAAGCATTCTGTTGAGCACGCGAATGTTATCGGTAGCCAGATAAGATTCTTGATAAATGAAAAATACTCCCTAACACGTAAGTCGAAAGTCCATTAAATAAAAATGGGAAATTTTATTGAGCATTTGCTAGTTGTTACCTCATATTAGTAACTTATTGCCTATAGACCATTATAAAATTCTTGTACGTGTATCATTACTAATATTAACTCACACACTTTGTAGTCTTTGAAAAACTAAAGCCAAGAATTTTGATTTTAAAGGAAAAGTTGCAAATTACATCAAACCTATGTTATTTTTATATGTAAATGTCTTAAAAAAATTCTTTAAATACATTAAAGACCAAGCAATGAAATAATGTGATTTGTAACAAACTACAGAACCTAAGTGGAAGAAGAAATTATTAAGTTTACTAGAATTCTTTATCATAACCAGACGTTAAAAAATAGAATTCAGTAATGTAATAAAAAGTAGAATTCAACTTTTCAGTCGAAGTTTATTATATTCTACTTCATACTACCAGCTCAATTTTTTATTTTTGTTATTTCTACATTACTAATTGTATTAAACACTAATCACCGTTGACGCTATATCAGTTAGTGAGTTAAGATAAAATAATACATAGTCTCATTACTTAATACAATAATTGTCTTAGTAGTAAAGACTATATCTAATACGGCACAATAAAGTAGATAATTAATTCTGCCATTTATACAGATCTTATTGTTACATCTTCATATCAAACATAATTTTTAGCTACGGTCAAGTAATTATTTCTCTCTGTCGTTAGTACTATGGAAATCTATTTCTAAAATTACAAGTTAAGATATTCTACAGTTTTCTTTTTATTTCATTTTTTAAATGATTGCATTAAATTATATGGGCAACAGTCAGCGTACAAATTATTACAGTATTACTATCACTAGTACTAGGATAACCAAACCAAGAAAATGATGGATTAAAAATTTGTTCTATGATACAGAAATTGTTAATGTCCTTTTGTATAAAAATATGATGATTTTCGTCAAAGTAAAAAATTATACATACATACAATTAACAAAAAAACGAGTAATATTGAATATTCAAAAAGTTATTTTAGAGTAAGGAGAACAACCTATTATCCACACATACAAGTGATGCAAACATTAGGTTAATTACAGGATTAAACAAACAGTAATATAATTATACGTACACAATGTAACGTAATAGGCTCATAAAAAATTACTAGAAAATGCAATTGAAACGAAACAATGATAAAATATTGCCAACATCATAGAAATACAAGTTAACGTGTTTATAAAATTTTGAGTTTGATTAGTCGTTTTCATTTTTAACCGACTTCGAAAAAGGAGGAGGTTACTCAATTCGATCAGTATATTTTTTTTTCTATGTATGCCCGCCGATTACGTCTAGCTGGATGGACCGATCGGAACGAAACCTTTTGCATCTGGTAGGTTCTGACTCCCCTATTGGTACTATTATCAAAAAATTTTTCATTTTTCATTACCAGATATATCTATAATGGTTCGGATTCTTTCTCAGGATTTATTATATTTCCAATACGCCATACCACAATCAACTGGTTATTGGCAGCAACGTTTACTGAGGTATTTTTAATTTTGCGCCACCTCCGAAAAGGTTGAAATATATTTAATATACTACCTAACGGGTAAATAGGTTTCATTCATATCTGTGACGTAATTGTATGATTGAATGAAATAGAAATTATTTTATACTTTTTAGTGCATTTCGAAGTCGGTGTATTTTTTTTCTTAAAATTATTTTATCTCTGTACATGTACAGTACGGGAAAACCATTGTATACGTTGATAAACAATTGCACGTCTCAGAGTAATGAACTAAATATCCCGATAAGGAATTTTAACCTTCGCTTCATGGTAACTGGGCCAATTAAACTCACGTTACCAGGATTCAGACTTTGCTAGTAACCTATAAAGCATTATGGAAATCTGGCACGATTAGTAATAAAAATAACCACCTTCTATATTGCTGCCCTATGTTTTCAGATATAAGGATCGTTATCAGTTTCCTAAAATTACAACCCTTAGTACTAAATTATTCCCTAAAGAATTGCTAAAGTACAATTTTCTTTACTGCTTTAATCTTGCTCAATTACAAGATTTATATAACATTTACTAAAGTTTATTGGAAAGTGTTGTTATTATTCACGTAAACATGTTCATGTATAATGTACAAAAGTCATTTAAAAATTAATAAGAAGTGTTCTTAAATTAAAATTGTACCTTTATGCCGACTTTTTATGATAAAACGGAGAAATACACAAATTTAAAACGTTGAGAAATTGGTGATATTTGTATAATTTTTTTTGTAGATAATTACGGAACAAAATGCTTTAATTTGTTTAAGATAGTATATGTAACATTTAGCTTTATATTCTGATTTTCAGAAAGAATATGTATTGTATTACAAAATGAAGTTATTCTTTTTACTAAAAATTCAATTACTGGTCACCACCTCCAAAGATGCTTGGAATGTTTAAAATATTTTTTTTTGGTATATAAATAAAAATATATTATGTACAATGGAAGTGGTTTTTATAACTATGGATGTGTGCATTATCATATTTTCACATTCATATGCAAATCAATTCAAGTACACTGCTACGATAATCATAATAATTCATCCATAAGATTTTAATATAAACTCTCTGTATAAATTGCATTAAATTATGTAATTACGTATGTGCAGTAACGACGAAAAGAAAAACAGTAGCTGGTACTTTTATTTTCAAAAGTTCAAGGTTTTACAGAAAATTTAGAGTGATCGAGAGGAAAAGAGGAAGGTGAAGACTGCGAACGAATTCGTATTTCAAGAATTTTTAATGCTGTCACGTACAGAAGAGACGGTGCACTGTGAGATTATCATGATTAGCATCTGTAGAAGGAAGTGTTCTACTTTCATGAGAGCGAAAGATCAACAAAGAATGGAAACAGGGTAGGGCTGTCTGTAATTATCTGGAATAAAGGCAAACGCGAGAAGAAAGAGATGAAAGAGATAGAGGAAGAAAGAAAGGTGGCGAAGATTGACGCTCCTGGCGTGTTAATTGCGACGATTAGATGCAGTAAACTTAACCGAATTTATCTTTTAGATATTTACACAATTGCTTCAGATAAACTATTACGATAACATATAATAATATTTTATTTGCAATTTTACATGCTTTTACCAGTTCACACATTACACATTTTTCCACCGTTATGTAAATAATCTTGTAATTATTCAACTCCGATTTTTGTAAACTTGATATAATATAGATTTTTTAAAAGCATTTGTTCTACGCTTTCATATTCAATTAATACCAAATTTATTTTCATCTATATTTTTCAGACGTTTTGATATTATTAGGTTATTATTGTTTGAATACATACGGTTCTTTCGTTTAGATATTAAGTACTCGTTCGTACATCGTTTTACATGTTTCATATGTCTCGGTCACGACTGTACCAGTCACGTCCATTTGAGAATTAATATCGAAAGAATACGCTTTTCCATTTCATAGTTTAAATATGTAATATTTGTTTAGTTTAATGTATTATTTTTCAATATAGACAGTGAAGAAATATATTTCCTTATGAAACGTGACAGTACGTAGTTAATAAAATATATACTATATTAGCTGCAATTTTAAGAATAAATTATTTAATCAATATTAGTATGCGTAAAAACCAATTTCGTTACTGTTTGAACATTAAAAATAAAAAACAAAGAGAAATGAAACTGAATGTACTAAATTTTTGTAATTTCTTATTCCCATATTCACATACTTTGTGACAAATCATTTTCATATAATTAGAATGTTTAACAGAATGTTGAATATGTATACAAATATAAATAATACAACAGATTTTTTATAGTAAAAAATTGTAAATTTGTAGAACTTTTGTAACAAATTATATCGTAAGACCTTATACTTTTTCTAGTTGATGAAATAGATTGTTGTATTCAAAGATCCTAATTATTGTGTCAGGATACTTTTGCAATTATACATAAATGCATATGAGTTAAATTTTTATTCAATTTTCTTTTATCAACGCAAATATTAAACAAAAATTTAAATAAGAATTCATGTCAGTAATTTAAATATATACCAAGTGATATATTATTGGTTATTAACAATTTAACATCACTGATATATTTAGTCCTTAAATATTAAGGCAGGATTAGATTTGATTCTGAGTAAGCTAAATCTATTGGTATATACTGAATATTACTCAGTGTATTTCGTTTCAACAAAGAAAAAAACAAAACAATAAAAAATAAAAACTATAATAATAAAATTATGTTACACATATAATAAAAAGCACTAAGGTTAATATTGACCTCATCGTATTTTGTATACTACTCTTCTAAGCCATCTAAGGGTTACTAAGGGTAGCCAAGGGTTAATATTTAATATATACAACGTCGTTCGCAAAAAATTTTGAACACGTACAGATATAACGGAGCACGTGTTTTAAGGTCAACACATTCAAGTAAGCTTTATCGATTAAAACATTAAACAAATTATAAAATGCCATTATATTATCTATTAAAAAGTTACACAGCGATGTAAAATATTAACGATGTAAAGTATTACATAGATTTACAGCGATGTAAAGTATAATGCACGTTTATTTTGAAATTACAAGTGAAGTTTAAAAATAAATGAACGATAGAACATAAATTAATATACACAAGTTAATCTTTTATTTTACTGAAAATCAACACAGATTTTTAAAAAATTGTCTTAGATATAGTAACTTAAAATAAAGAACTTGTCAAACGGTGATATTTGTAGGTTTGGTGTTAAATTACTAACTACTCGAAAGTTTGATTCACTCACCTGGCATGAGCCTTCCTTGCGGAGGATATCCTATCACCTGTGTTCCCATTAAAAACACGATGATCAGAATTTTGGCAACTATCATCTTCATTGTCACTCCTGATTGAAGCTACTCTCAACACAAATAGCAGAGCAGAATACCAAAAAACACGATCGAGTACGAATAACGCGCAACCGAATACTTTCGACTTTGTTGACGAAACTACCGATTTACTGTGATAGATCGTTAATTGTTAATCTAAACCTGTCGTGACGATTGTCGGCAGAGCTCCTGCCGTTGTCGTACTATGCGATGGTCTGGAGGGCCGGTTGGCGCTTTCACCGGTTTTATACGTGCGCAGGAAAGCACTTCTTCTGGAAGGGGAGATTCTACACAGCTCTTTCATACGTCACGGGAGTGTGCAATGCGACCACGAATTGTTGTCAAATATCGCACCCTTGTGCCAAAAAGGCACAGATCAAAAAATATCATTTTTATGTTATGGACGTTGTTTTATGGGCGCTCAACCAATAGATTCCTTTAAATTAGAAATGAAGTACGGTGATAAATAAATAAGGGATGAAACACATATTTATTTATGTAATTACTCTTTATCTTGACAGTAGTTCATACAGATTTTGATGAAAGTATCATTAATTTTTGTAATTGAAATGAAGGAACTCCGGATGCGTCATTTTGACATGTTCCGTAACCCTAGGTCAACAGTAATAACGTGTTAGTTGTTTTTGATTAGTACACTTGTGAAATGGAACAACTAATTGGAAGAATATTCATACGAATGTTTATTTATTTCCATAATTTGACCAGTAGAGGGCAATTATTGTACTCTTCTTGGCTTATGGATTAATAGATGATTTATGAATCTATGGATTAGTGGATTAATGGATTAATGGATCAAAGGTATATTTATAGTGTATTCTATAAATGTACCATACCACGGAAACAATAATAATAATAAATAAATGAACATAATCTTATATGCGTAACGTATTACACATACACATTATGTATGTCAGATTTGTGATAAGTTTTTTGCAATAGCATGATAGTATAATCCGGAGTTAGAGTGTAGTTACACTTTTCTAATAGAGAAAAATAAATTAAAGATACAACCCTTGAAACGAGATATAAACTTATTACAAATTTTTCACTGCCAAGACAGAAACTAAACGATTTATGATGAAATGGCTTTTACGATTAGAGATAGTGTGAAATTTCACGCGAAAAATATGTAAAGTATCATTTTTTTTAAGAAAATTAACTGAAGGGGCTACTAAAATACAAATATAAAGTACATTTAAGTACATTTATAATACAAATTTTCAAAATTGCAATATAAATTTAGCTGTTTTTTTTTCACTTTGGATGTCATATCTCATTTTTTAATTATTTCTAATATTGTGGAAAACTTTTATTTTATTATGAAAGGTACAAATTAATTTGTTAATTTTTTTAATGTTAGACAAAATAAAAATAAGTGTTTATTCAAAGAGAAACTCACAACAATATGTAAAATTTTGTTGAATGGATCTGAAGAAACATCTTCTTAAAGTTGGATTGGTCTTATGATAATTTATTGTAAAGAACGTTTTTATAGACGGTTGTGGAGTCAAGAATTATTTAACACATTATGAAACAATTACTAATGATCGACATAACAAATATTGCAATTTTATTGCAATAAAATAATCACAAAAATGTCAAGGACGGAAAGTATTAAATAGTGTTACTATTTTATTAATAATATTTAAATTAATATATTTAAGTACTTTTGCTGAAAGTAACGAAAATTAATTTATACCATATAAATATCAGTTTCGGATTAAAATTTTATGTTTAACAATGTGGTGAAAACAATATTACCTTACGTCATTGTTAATGTATTTTAATGTATTTTTTTATAGATAGACTAAATTGTTCGTATCATAAGCTGATAAATAGTAATTAACCTACTAATAACAAACAGGAATAATAGTAATAATAAATATTTTGGAACGAGGATAATAATAATAACAAAAAATTTGTACCGTTATTACAGTACGCTAATATTATTTTCTGATTTTAACCGTGCATTAACATGCAGATTGTATCGCAGAGATAAGTATTACGCATCTTTAACCCTTTCGCTTCGAGCGCCGGATATATCCGGCATCCGCGCGGCGAATTGTGCGTACGAGCGCCGGATATATCCGGCATCCACATGATGTGTATACAAGTACTATCTATGGTCAATGACAAATTCTTCGTTATCGGCAGAACGTTTTGAACTGATTTTATTGATATATTCGATTAATCCAATATATCAATAAAGTACACCTACTCTTTGGTGTTATATCAAAACCGCATCCAAAATATCTATCGGATCTTGCGGGTTATATTCATTTTTCTACGAATACATATCGTGTTCTATAAGAATTAAGAATAGATCGGCTCAAGATATTATTCTTTTTTTAAGAATAAAAAATTGTAAATATGTAAATAGCTAAGAATTTGTCAACTGTAATTAGTCTTTAGAGTAATTAATATAATTTTGTTTAACTGTTTTCACAATAAAATGTGAGGAATACATGATATATTAGAGCAACAATTGTTTTATTAAGCATAATAATTATTTAAGACTTAAAAAATGTATATACAAAAACCATGCGCACTGTGCACATTTCTGGCGCGTGCTTCCGTACGGTGACGACACTTTGGCGGACCGGACTGCCGAAGCGAAAGGGTTAAATTTAAAGCAAAATATATATCATGTATGTTATTATACATATACACAATGCTTAATATGTTAAATAGGTATGTTACGCTTGGTTCGTAGTAACTTATTTTTCTGTATTGTAGATAGGTAGTGCAATATGGTGCAATGACACTTATTTCGTGAAATTTATTTTCAGGCGATATATTGTTTTATAATATGTTGTATAACATTTACGCTGTCAATGCATACACCATGCAGAAATACATATCACAAGAATTCATTTTAATTCATGTGAAAAGATGATACAAGTGCAGTTTGTACAATTTGTTTTAGTTTGAAATAAGTTGCTTACTTACGATGAAAATTCATTATATATTTATAACAATTTTATAAATACGGCACGAATAAAAAAGGATTACAACACTTACATTTTCCTTTTTCCCACCTGTCGCTATTTCATAACCTGCAGGATCATGATTTGAAAAGAAGCAAACCAGAATATCTCCTGAAATATAATGGTGTGAAAAAATGTTTCGACCTTCTCCTTATAGTACAACAAATATAGAAATAAATAGCACTGAGATTTCTAATGGGTTTATTTATATGTAGTTCTATTGAATTACTGAGTGTTAATATTTTAGCGTGATTATTACTATCATATTTTTCAACGTTGAATTAAATATTTTTATTAAGTTTTTTGAATCTTCGAAAATAATCTTTAATGAACGGAAACAAATAATATTTCCATTTGTGGTGGGTTTATTTATTAATAATTAGGGAGTTCTCGAAAATCATTTCCTGCCAGCATTCAAAGTGGCACTGTTGTATTGCGAGGTAATTCTACTGTTCCAATTGTGATCTTGTTAACATTTTACATTATTGTAATGTAATATGTATATACTAAAACGTCAATATAAATAATATTATTAAACGTACTAAAAACGAAGTACAATAGCTGGAGAAATGAATGCAGACATTAATATTAGATCATTGATAATAATTTTTCATTGGCTCAAGGTAAAATATGCTGATGTATTGTAAATATGTAAGTGTGGAAATGGTGTACAATTTTCTACAATTTCAATATAATCTAAAGAAGCTTTATTTCATATACATATATAATTTATCTATTACTTTGTATGTATGTTTTGAAACAAAATTTAATCTTGATAATTAATAGCATTATACATACATAAATTGATTATAAACTGAAATACCATTTATTTTATTACTCATCGTAAAATAAAAAATGTTTCTAAAATTTGTTCACATCACTGCACGTAACTTGTGTTATCCCCTAAAAGGAATGGTGAAGGACGTCATTCTGAGATAACAATAACATTAGAGAATATTGAATTATTTAAGAGACGGTTTTGAGATCCCATGTCACAGTTTATGTGACGCAAATGAAACTTCATCCTCTGTGAATTAAGTATGAGAATTAGTTGTTCATATAATTAATAATTATCAAATATCCTACTGCAATATGTCCTACTATATCCGATCGTTTTCACTGCGACAATCCAAACGGTAAATAATTGTCAAATAACGTAAACAAGTGGAATAGATGAAAATTAATGAATTATACAAACTAAGAAAATAGCAGGAATAAGTACATGTTTTAAATTGCTTTTAAAATTGTAAAAAATATTCGTTTGAAGAATCGTTTACAATTTTTCACTTTATCCCATTAACAAGGTATCTGCACAAAGAAAAACAGAAAAATACGGGGTGTGACACAAAAGAAACGAGACTATATGTGTAGCTTGAAAAAACAATGGAATTGGCAGCAATTGTTTTTGTGGCATCATCCCACATACCTTCTCTACCCATGTTGCCAATTTCGATTGAATCGGTCATACCATTTGGAAGTATTGTGCTATTTAGTGAACACGTGCAACTGCATTCTGCCGGAAAAATGTCTAACGTAAAAACCGAACAGCGAATAAACATCAAGTTTCTTGTAAAATTTGTTGAAATCTGTTGTAACATGTGATGAAACATGGATTTTTAACTATGACTGTCGCGAGGTAGGTAAGGTATGATGAATAAATATTGCTCGCAACAGTATGTTTGCAAGAGGCGAGGTTTAATCGGTGCTATGGAAATATGCAGAGGTACAGAATGGATTATACAATGTTACTGAAACGGTATGGAATATTCGATGATACAGAATCGGAAGCTCGACTGATTATCTATGTTTTGGCGCCTTTCCGCAGTATATATTAACTTTTCGGAGAAGGCGTAACTCCTTACGCAGTAGAGGGTGGAGTTACTTTCCTCGCTGAGTCCTCCCATTTTCGACGGGGGAAAAAGTGTTATAAATTAGAGTTTGTCAACCGAAAGTGTCCTTCCGGCCCGTGCTGACCATGTGGCGTAATGAACCGTAACGGGACATGGCTGGCAGCGTTTATGGTAGAGTAGTCTATTGAGCTACGCACGTCCAAAAAACAAAATAATTTCGCCGACTTACAGACTTTAGGGTAGGCTTAACTGCCTACACCTAAACATCTGTAAACGGTCAATGCTAATTTCTACCAACGTTGCGAACCATGTGCCGCTACAATGACCCAGAAAGTAAGCGCCAGTCAATGCAGTGGAAGTCTCCAGGATCCCCAAAACCCAAAACAGCACGCATGTCAAAATCAAAATTCGACATTAATGGAATTGTAATGACTGAGTGGTTTCCCAGTGGTCAGACTGTTAACTAACACTATTACATTGAAGTACTAAAAAGACTTCGTGAAAAAATTAGAAAAAAAAGGGCACAGTTGTGGAGCGATGGTTGGCTGTTGCACCAGGACAATGCACCCGCTCACACGGCACTGTCTGTCAAGCAGTTTCTGATCAGTAAAAATATTACTGTGATGGGGCATCCTTCTTATTCACCTAATTTGGCTCCATGCGACTTTTTTTTATTTCCTAAAGTTAAATTTTGCTTAAAGAGAATTCATTTCACCTCAGTTGAAGAGATTCAGGCAGAAACGGAGAATCTCCCGAAAGGACTTCCAAAAACCTCGTTCTAGAACTGTTACCAGCAATGGCAGCACTGAATGCAAAAGTGTGTGAATGCTGAAGGGGACTACTTTGAAGGTGATAATGTTACGGAGAACTGATTCTAAAGGTACAATGATTTATTGGACTAGTCTCGTTTTTTTTTTTTTATGTCACACCTCGTAAACCGACAAATTTTTATGAAAAATAGATTGCACAGCATGGTCCTTCAGTTTTATATGAAGTTAATTATTAGATGTGACTGTTTCCACCAATAACATGCTATAGCTTGAAAATGCGTATAAATTGAAGGTTACCTCTTACACTCTGACTAATTAAATCCATATTCTATCCACTAAACTTGTTATGGATAAGAACAATACTTGCTACTAGATCTTCAAATTTAAATCATTAAGAATGCTAGGGAAAATATACTGTAATGGTCGAATATAAAATTTGTATAGCAAATTTATGTTTATAGACATTACAATTCTGTTATATATCTTAAATTTTTATTCTGCAATATTTCTATTATGTGTATTAAAGAAGTACTTATTTCTAATTAGATAAGGACATTCTGCATAATGTAACTGATGAGCAGCTATCGAAATTCGAGCGCCGCTCGCAAATAAGTAATTTCATATTTAACATGGTAAAGAATCTTACTTTATAATAAGGTGAACCAACATTGTAAACCGCTACATAATCTAGGATATTTAGCATATTTTTGAAGTGCTTATATATCCTAACCTTAGTATTTCTATTTGTTGTTATGCAGCGATTCGCTGATAAGATACTAGCCAGCTTGCTGAAAGCAAAACACCAGAAAGTATGCAAACGAAGCGTCTGACAGTTCAATGGAGTTTCGTTCACTTAACAACTTATACCAGTTTGACATACCGCTTAGTACACGACTTATCATCGCTTACTGGGTACTAACAATCGCAATACCTCCGCCATATTGATCGATTGTTAGGCTCACTAGACATGAACTGTGGTTAAATCAATGAGATTCAAGGTTTGATTTAGCGTTATACGTTTGCTTTCATGGTATCGTTAACTCGATCGTCTGTGCTAGTTAGGACAAGAGGCAAAATTATCTGTTTATACGAGAAATTGATCTTCGATATTACCATTTCTTAGTACTATTGTAAGACACTCTGTTCCATATTGTACATGTACACTGTCTACCATAAATATAGTGGATTCCGGTTAATCAGGACAGCCATTTATCTGGAACAAATACTGAAAAACTAGTGCACGTACAATTTCACTTTGGTAACATATATGCGACATACCGCTATTTTATTGGAAGTATAAATTTAACATACGACATCAACGGTCAATTAATGAATCAATGAAAAAATAATTTTAAGAAAAAAAATACGCCGACTTCAAAATGCACTAAAAAGTATAAAATAATTTCTATTTCCTAATGAAGTAATTTCTATTTCATTCAATCATACAATTACGTAACAGATATGAATGAAACCTATTTACCAGTTAGGTAGTATATTAAATACATTTCAACCTTTTCGGAGGCGGCGCAAAATTAAAAGATTTTCTTGAACATGTCAACCTTTGGACAACCGAACATAGGCAAAGCTTGTATAGCTATTTTTTTTCTATACATATAACTCGACAGCACGTCGCGAAGTAGGTGTTAGTGCGTATAGAATGTAACTATGGTCTATCTAGATTCATAGAGTATGCGACGGAAAGACTCGATCGCCACATATACTATAAAGATAGAGCCCATCTGCCGCAAATTTGGTAATTCCGGCGTCGTGGGCTCCGTTTATAGGTTCTTAGATCCATGACTTCCACATGCGAACGAAGCCGATTCAATTTCATTTATATCAAAAACGTTGCGAAATGAAGATGCAGTCGTTACATTTATGTATATTATGAGATATATCTACAATGGTTCGTATTCTTTTTCAGGATTTATTAATTTCCAATACGCCATACCACAATCAACTGGTTATTGGCAACAACGTTTACTGAGGTATTTTTAATTTTGCGCCGCCTCCGAAAAGGTTGAAATGTATTTAATATACTACCTAACGGGTAAATAGGTTTCATTCATATCTGTTACGTAATTGTATGATTGAATGAAATAGAAATTACTTCATTAGGAAATAGAAATTATTTTATACTTTTTAGTGCATTTCGAAGTCGGCGTATTTTTTTTCTTAAAATTATTTTATTTCACGCTTTTTAGTGGAATGGGAAGAATTGTATAGGATACTGTGAGACAGTTCTTCCGGGCTTTTTTTTGTCTGCGTAAATGCCATGAACATAATTAAGTATAACGTATTAGAAGGACATAAAAATCGTTCGAAGTTGGTTTCAAAAGTTAACAACAATTTTCGCTAATATCTCGAAAACAAAAGCTTTCCGCGAAATTTGTATATGAACAAAATTGTTCAGAATCATGTCCGTGATAAGATATTAAAAGCGCACTAAAATCGAGAAAAGTTTATTTCAAAAGTTGCCGGTTTTTTTGCAATAACAATACTTTGCAATTAAAAAATGAAAAATTTTTTGATAATGGTACCAATGGGAAGTCAGAACCTACCAGATGCAAAAGGCTTCGTTCCGATCGGTCCATCCAGCTAGACGTAATCGGCGGGCATACATAGAAAAAAAAATATACTGATCGAATTGAGTAACCTCCTCCTTTTTCGAAGTCGGTTAAAAAGGACGAAGGTGTTTATTCCTGGCGTTTTAAATAAAAGTAAATCTACTGATTAATAATAATGAAGGAAGTAAACGTTGTTTGAATAACATTATAGAACATTTCGATTGTTTGTTACCTTAAAAAATTTTCAGTATCAATTTATTGAAGTTATGCTTGCATTCATTATATTTATTTTCTGCATTAGCATCCCTTTAGTCCCATCACTAGTTTTCTTTTTAAACAGTAACTGTTTTTGTATTTGTATAATTTTCATATTAAGTTATATTTAATAAATTTCTGAAAAATGTAATTATCATTTCACATTGCATAATGTACTTATTCATGCATTACGTAATATATGTACATATGTACTTACTTTTGGTAACTATAATAAATACTACACACTATTTTCTAATGTTATTTTGTTACAATTTATTGTTTGTATGTTTTTTCTTATTTATATTATGTCTGTCGAAATCTGCTTTTATTGGGACAAATTAGTTCAATCTCAGTGTGTTCCAATTAACCGAAACTTACTTAAAGGTTTATATGCGTATGTCTATGTATTTGTGACACTTATATACGAGGTCTGTCCCAATAGTATCCGACCTTCTTTAATTTCTGCGCATCTGACAATTTTAGCGTCATTTGCCGGGTATGAGTATCAACTGCAAAGCTTTACGAACTCCCACGATATTGCAGTTTTCGTCGGGACGCCTTAGTTCATGTGCAACGTACATTTCTTTACGAAGCGTTTTTTACGTTCGTCGCATTCTGCTGTTGTGAAAAATGAGGGAAGGATCGGAGCAACGAATTTGCATTAAATTTTCCTTAAAACTCGAAAAGATTTGTGCGAAAACCATCGATATGATGAAGAAGGCATTTGGGGATGAGTATATGAGCAACACACAAATCAAAGAATGGTATAAACTGTTCAAAGATGGCCGCACATCTGTTGAAAGTAACCCACGCTCTGGGCGGCCTTCCACGACAACAAGACCTAATAGTACCGAACGTGTGTGACTTGCGATCAACGAAAATCGTCGATTGACTGTGCGAGAATTAGAATGTGATCTTGCAATACCGAAAATTAGTTTTGGCCTCAGTTTTGGTCAAGCGGTGATTGGCTACTTCATCACGATAACGCGCCAACGCATGCATCGAATCTTGTGCAGCAATATTTGACGAAGCACAAAGTCATACAGCTCCGTCAGCCTCCGTACAGTCCTGATGTAGCTTCCTGCGATTTTTGGTTGTTTCTAAGATTGAAAATGCCACTCAAAGGACACCCATTCGATGATAAAGAAACGGTCGAAACTAATACGACGAAAGCTCTAAAGGCTATTCCGAAAAACGAGTTCCAGGACTGTTTCCATAAGTGGAAAAGTCGTTGGCAGAGTATTCTACAATCAAATGGGGACTACTTCGAAGGATGCCACCAGCCTGATGACGCAGGATAACACCAGCAGGGAAATAGGAAGGAAGGTCGGATACTTTAGGGACAGACCTCGTATTATGTAATTTATGAAAAATATGTAAAATGAATCTGTAATCAACCTAATAATCTTTTGTTCAATAACAAAAATAAAAATATGTTTTTACATTTAAAATATATGTCGCATAACAAAAAGTAATTTAAATCAATTTAACATATTAAAAAATTTATAATAATAATATTTAATAAAGAATAAAACACTGATTGCACAAAAACTTAACTGAAATAAAATGGTTGAAAAAAAAACGCAATTTTGTCGTAAAAATACATAGTTCGTACTAAAAATACTAGTGCATAACATAACGGAAACAGAAATACAGTTAAAGTATAGAAAACAAAAAACTGACCTAATTCTGTCGTGTGCAGTATTTTCACATAAGTTACAATCAAGGATAATTTTAAACATACTTACTACTTGCAATCGTAAGTTCTTTACAATTGAGCCGTTTATAATGAAAACGCTGCATCTCCATTCTTTAGAAAAGATTCTATTTCTTAGTTCTTTGAGAGCTAAATAGTACTATTATTATTGTATTATTCTATGCAAAATATTATTTCGGATACTTAAGGTTTCACAGTAGATATACATTATAAGAAACATTTTGCATATTTATTTCTTAGCGTGGTTCAAAATTACAATTGTGATTCATAACTTTTTTCTTTCAGTATTGTTTTTTCGAGATTTCAAGGCCATTGACCTTTTAGACGCGTAGATATATGTCTTCCGCTTAGCTTCAAGGTATTTTCGACTACGGCACATGAAAGGTGTCCTTGCCCGTTGGATTATAGTTGAAGGAATGGCAATTCATGCGTGCAAATTTCTTTTCTTGCTCGTTTTTCGACAACCCGCAGAAACTTGATTCTTTATTTCCTCTCATACGAAAAAGTTTGATAAAATGTAGATCGAACATGTTTTGTGGTATGAGCATTTCAGATTTAACAAGACGATAAGAAAGAAAACTATCAATGATTTCAATAATTCAGCAAATCAGAAATAAGGACGCAGTTTCACTATCCTATATTTATGTATTTAAAGTAGTAACAAATACTACTAGAATGCCGATAATAGAAACGACTATTTCAACAGATGAAGTTATTATGACTTACCGAAATTAAACTTTAATTTTAAAAAAAAAGATATTAAATTAACTTTTGTATGCAATAGTATTACAATTTTTACTTTATTTTCATACACCAACTACAAATTTACATATTATCATTTTTTCTTAACATACTTCTACTCACAACCACATCACCTGCATTACAATTTTAACACGACATGTCTTAATTTACAAATATTTTTCTGACCAAGGGAGAACCATAAAATAAAGAACCGCTAAAATGTCAGCATTTTATACTTTTTCATTCCTCAGAGCTTCCTCCATATTTTACTTCTGCTCATACTCTATCTGCACTCAACAATTACACCAAAGAATAGTTTTGACATCGTTTGAATCATTGTCTGTTGCACCTTGTCGGTCGTTCGCAAGATGAAACATTATTGCGCCTGAGATTATTATCCTTGCTTGTTGAACATAATTCGTTTGTGTGTTTCGAAAGCCTCGACGATCCTCCCGAGTGTTGTACAGTTTTATATTGCCTAACGCACGAATACGAGTGCTCTGGTCTAACTCATAATGCCGTTCTTGGGTCACTTTCATGATCGTATATCAACGTTATGTATAGAGATACAGGGTGTCCTGCCTAAAAACTCAAAGAAATAATAATTGAGAGAAGAGATTAAACAATATGACCGAAGTTATCTGAAGGTCACATCTTCAAAGGTTTCATCCAGACACTTTTCCTTAGTAAACTGTATTTTGTTCTTTCTTATATAAGTTGATTCTCTGGAATATTCTTTCTGTAAAGGAGTATTGTAGAAGATACAGCATTTGATATAACAGAAGATATAACAAGAAAAATTATGAAACAAATTTAAAATTGTTGATTTTTTTAATACTTGTATTCTAATTATTTTCGCACGCAGAAAGTTTCAAAGAATCATCAGTCGGTGTTAAGAACAGATGCATTCCACATTAGAAAGAAAACAAAAGTTATTGTAAATTATTGTGAAGTTATAACAGCTTTAATAATGGCAGCCTTTAAAAATACATCAATTTCATCAGATGCATGTTTTAATAATTACGTAATTAAAAGTGACCATGTTAAGATTACTACAATTAAACCACAATTGATGATTGGATATTTTTATATTAAAAATCATATTTTTATTGTTAACCTCGATTCGGATCATTTATATTAATTATTAATTCTTTTCATCTGCTTTTCAATTATTAATATTTAACAATACATTTGTCTTAAATCAGTATCGTATTTTATTTCTTTAAATATTATTTAATAATATTCTTCAGTCAATAATCACATTATTGCAGATTAATAGTTTCTTTTAACTTTCTTTGTTATAATCGCAATAATTTAAATAAAGAAGCATCGTGTTTTTATGAGGTACCGTTACAAATATAGATATATCATTTCGAATAAGAGCATTATTTTCACATAACAATCTTTCAGCACATTTGTGAAATGTTTTTCAGTAAATCATGAAATTTTCATGTGGTATATTTCAACATTTTGTTTAAAAAACTCATTGAAGATAATCTAATTTTAATACGTCATACTGAGGAGGGCTCTTAACTTAAACCTCTAATTGTAATTCTCTTAAATTGATTATTACAAGTCAATTTTCAATTGAAATGTGGACAATAATTGATTATTATTGAAAAAGAATTGAACAATTTTTTAATTGTTATATTAGTAACAATATGATTTTAAATGACTTATTAATTTTTAAATCGGAATAGTTACGTTAAAGAATTAGCCAATTACCTCAGAGGTACAGACTTTTATGAAACAAGGTATGTATGTATATTCTTCACTTTGTTCTGTGATTTATCGCTTGTAACATTTGAATTAATTATATTCATTTTCCTTTGCCGATTCAATTGTAACGTTATCCTAAACGTGACACGATTTGCTTGCAGTAACAAAACCGGAATGAAATTAATGTGAGAACGAAGAATCCGGAGCAGAATAAGTGGGTGCTGCATCACGACAACTGAATCGATGTGATAATCGTTGATGCAGCTGTATCCGACATGTCAATGAAAAAACAATTGAGGATCCAGTTATACGCGTCACAAACACTTACATTCACATCTGGAACTCTTTATAATTTAATTTGATCATTCATATTCAACAATATTGTATATATTTTTGTTTATTTTTTTTTTTTCAAAAAAAAAAAAAAGCAATCTTACTGTCATGTACACATAGTTTCCTTTGATTACAGAAAGTGAACGACGCAGTAGTCAAACGGATCAGAGTATGCGGATAGTCCGTTCGGATTGCAAGCCGGTATATTAATGAAATTTTAAGTCCGCATGTTTTACCTATTCCGCATTTACAAAATTCACGTCCGCTGGAAAATGCGCTTCTTCGAATTTGGAACCAAATTCCCCAAGCCATGATACGGCGTTGCATTAATATGCGTGAACGTTTGCAAGATGTAATTAACAACCGTGGTGGTAATACTCCATATTAAATTTACAAGCCCTCGAATTTTTATTCAAACAACAAAATTACACTCACCCGCGCAGACATTGCTGCAGGCGCGCATATCTGTGCGCGCCCACGTTCATATACCTGCATATACACGGCACACATACACACGAACTTATACACACAAGAGGAAGCGTAAATCCGATCTTCTCAGACAGAAGCAGTCTTTAAAAATTCAGCAATAGTACCGGTAAATGTAGAGAAACAAACTTTTTTACCCAACAAACGGATTAGTCGCGGATAGGAGCAATAATGACGTTTCCTTAACACTTTTCGTTCAAATTTCAAAGTTTGATCCATCTTTTCATAGGGAACAAAGAATCGGAGCCATTTGAAACTTCGCACACATTTTGTGGGCAATATGAGCTTAAAAAAAAACATAGGCATAATCATTACAATACTTATTTACAAAGATATCGTAACTTTTGTAATTTAAGGAAAAAACGCCGTTTTTTGACATTTTTTTACATCAATATTAAGCATAAAAAAAAACATCTAATCAAAAACTGATATAGCCATCTTAAAGGATGCATTCTCCGCTTTCTGGAACCGTCTTTACAATTTCTGTTCGATAGTGGGTTCATGAGATAATGACTATCAAAGGAAAAAGCGTCATTTTGGCTTTGGTAGCCCATAACTTTGCGACCAATCGTCGAAACGAACTTCATGGACGTGCAAATTATAGGGGAAGGAACAAGGAACAGCAATCTAGAAGTGGCATTAATCAAAACAATTTTTCTATGTTTTTACAAACCTTAAAAAAAAGAAAAAAAATTCTAAAATTTTTTCATCGCGATTTTTTGTATATTTTGTTAATGATAATGGGCTCAAAAAATTTTTGAGATAAAGGGTCGAAAACTAGAGACCTGAAGCTTTAAAATGACTATTCTGGATGTCTTCTGTGATGAATTTCAACGGAGTTAGAGCAATTTGAAAATGACCTAAAAATTTAAGGAATTTTTTTGTTCCCTTAATTTTTTTGAGTAGTGTATATTAACTTTATACAAATATAATTATAAATTTTTATTATTGAATACTTATATCATGCAAAAATACTATTATATAATGCTTTAAAATTTAAGATTTTCAATCTTGTTTCATAATGACTCATGTAAGTGAAGCGAGTATTTTCGTTAAAATCATAATTAATTAATATTCTATAATTTTTGAATAGTAAAGTTCTTTTATATTTATTAAATTATAGACAATTCAAATCAGTCTTATTTGCTATTAATATCGAATTAATATTGGAGTTGAAGTATATTTTTTTTCTATTAGTAGGTACATAATAACGTGACACTAACCAGCGATTAAACGTTATCAGCACGTATGCGATTTCACGTGAGATTGAATTAAACGACTTAGGCTTAGTGATTTATTGCATTGCTAACACATATTGTATTAAAATAAATATGTTTTATATTTCATAATATTCAATCCATAATAACTATACAAAAATATAATTTTGCTTATTCTCAAACTCAGAAATTTAAAGTTATTTCATTACAAGGTATCAGTGAAAAATTTCATATGCCAAAATTAAGTTAGGACAAAAAAAAACATTACAGGTGATGAAATGAATTTATTATAAATAAAATCTTTTCATTGCACAAGATATTACCATCTGATTTTTTTGCTAAATGATGAAAATGACTAAGTTAATACTCTTACATGCGCAGAGCGTTTTTCTATTTTGGAGCTGGATATTCAGGCGTAGTTTGAGACCTCCATAAAGCGAGAGTCTAATTTAGCATTTCCACAAATTAGGATTTCTTTATTTAGTATCGCGCTAAAATTTTCTGACAACTCAGGACCAACGCGAGGACGAATCATTTCACAAAAACTTCGCGTTGATCTGCTCCCACCGTTTCCACCACCTCTCTTTTTCCATCTATTTTTTGTGTATCAAAGGGTTACAGAAAAGACGTGTTGGATCCAGTTAATTTTTGTTTAAATCATTGCCTTCTAACGTCAAGTCTAAAGGGATCTCTGTATGAGATCGGGTTAGAGTTCCTGTCGAGTCTACTATTAACCATACAGTACATAAATTTACTCTTCGGCATTATGTCGGTGTCTTTTGGGCCTCCGTTTGCTTATTTTTCATTAAAACTAAAGAATTAGGTTCTTGTAAATTAAAGTCAGCCTTTAGCCGACAAGTACACTTAACAGTTTTAAAATGCGGTTTTGGAGAATATATTCAATTATTCAATTTATATTAAAATATCGTCTTATTTAATTATAATCACAGTCTAAGAATCCGTCTGCCGGTGTATCTTAGCCGTTCGAGGTATATCGTCAAAACCCAGTGACGAAATCTGTTACTAACATTTCCGGTGACACATGGCATTAAGGATACGTCGGCTAATACACCATAACCAACCTTCTGAAGCATCCGGATTTTAGCCATACGTTGCGTCGGCTAGTCTTCATATCTAAATCCTTTAACGCTTAGATTAATTATCAATCCTGGTTTAGCTGACTATCAAATACGCTCGACTACCTGCACTTACACCAGTAGTATTTTTTTGTGTAATTAAGAGTTATCAACGTTTGTGGCATTGCCATGTAATTTTATCCCCGACTGTATGTGTGACGATTGTTTTTTTTTTTTCACAAGTTTCTAAACGATACACGATCATGCCTAAGCTGTTCTCAAGCAACGAACAGATAGTTTTTTCATGCAAATGAGAAACAAATGGAGCTACTTTACGATTCCTACGTGACTAGTTTAGAGCTCGTTCTAATATCTTTCATCAACGTGTGAATAGCCGCGATCGTTAAATATGCGATGAGACTTTATCTACATATGTTATGTACACACATTCTGCATATTTACACGTACGCAACTTTGCAGTATGTGTATGTTAGAAATATCTCAATCAAATAATTACGTCAATTCAATCGATGAATACACAGAAAATTAACTTAACTTTCTTAACGAGCATCAACGTATACACTACCAACCAAAAGTACAAGACAATTTTTCTTACAATTATACATATACAATGGCATACGTAGCTTAAGCAAACCAATTTCAATATAATATTTGTACTTGACCCGATTTAACCTAATTTGTTGCTTACAAATATTTACTATAACATATAACTTAATTCTTTAATAATATACAGGTATTCTCACAATCAGTGTAAGAAATTTGTTCAATGAAGATTTATCTGACATTGCAAATTCGCAAGAGCAAAGGCATAATAAAACGTTATTACAAAAGATAACCAATACTTCCAACAATTTTATTAATTATGAAATCTATAATTCATTTATGTTTAATAAAATATAAGAAGTTTGTACTATATTGCTTTATGTAGCATATTTATAACAGAACGCAACAATGGATTCATTTTGTGACTTGCATATTTTCTGTATGTTGTTAAATATTAACATTTGAATAATTAAGACTAAATTTCACAAAATTATTATTGCTTCGGTAGTTTACAAGTACTGTGTTTGTTATTTCTGATTTTCTAGAAGTATTAGCTAATTATTATAGACTAGTATTGTAATTTACGTTCAAATTCATTACGGAAACATAAAAATGTTGTAAATTGTGTAGTGTTTCTTATTTAGTCAAATAATTCGTGAGAAGAAATCTTTTTCTACGCTATTAAATAAATCTATTACATTAGACATTTAAAGAATTTCACTTTACATGATTATTATAGATATTATACTTTTGGCCGTTAATGTACCTATCGTGATTCATAGATTTATTCATAGTCTGTCGATTGTTAACCTCACATAATTCATATCGCGTTAAAAAGATTATGAAATTTATAATGATATGTGTATATGTATATATACTTTATTATCTAACTTTTTAATCAATATGACGTCAATTTTAATTGAAAATTTTGTATTTAAGGTGATGCGATGAAATGTTAATAATTCAATTGGCAGTATCAATATGAATATTTTAATAATATTCCGTCTTAAAAGACGGAACATCATACGTAATTATTATTTTTAGCGATATCGTTACTGAGCCAATATATATTTTTGAGGTTATAGGTGAAAATAAATAACTTATTAGTCATATACTAAATCAGAGAAATAGCGTTCTATTCAATATATAACTACTAACTAGACTCGACAAGCTTTTTTCACTCCTCTTTAACCTTTTCTAATTAATTTCGCCGCAATTTACTATAAAAGTACTGTCCAGAGCACGAGAGAAAAGTAGCGGGACGGGAACGGGGCAAAGAGGGTAGGCCGCTAGGACCACCTAATCCCCACTTTTCGACTCACGCGTAGCTTCCACCGTTCATCCGTAATGGTGTGGTTTTACATAGGTATAGAAACAGATATTGCTACTATATGTTAAAAAACTCTATCTTTTTCCTCTTACGCGATGCGTAAAACTTTTGGACACTACGACAATGGAATGCCGCTCAACGTATCGCTCGTTCTGTCTCGCTTGTTCTACATATATCTGACCCACTCTCCGCGTCATGCGACCGATTAGTGTATGTGTGCGCTTCGACAAATAGCGTGTTGTTGCCGAAAATGCGTGTGACAATAGGCGGCAACGTTACAATCCGACCACTGCGATGCTCTTTTCGTCCCTCTAGCCCCGTTCCCGTCCCGCTACTTTTCTCTCGTGCTCTGGACAGTACTATATTTTCTATAAAATGACTATATTATATTTCTATATGATATTGATATTATAGTTTTTTATTAAAACATAATTCTGCAATTATTAGGAAAATCGAAAATTTTGTGAAGGGCTCCCTCAAAAATATGGATATGACAATATACCTAACCTAACTCGGGACATTAATCTGTTTTTTTTTTTATATTAAAATAGTGTTATTGATATAAAGTACCTTGTAACTTCACATTGTCAAATTTTTAAGCGTATTATATTTAAATAATTATTTAGTATGTGTTATATGTACAGTGTATGTCAATAGCTTCTTTAAAAATATAAGTTAGCAGTATCTCTAACTTAACACAAAAAAGTAAATTGGTTTGTCATTTATTAAATAACATTTCTAAAATAAAGGGTCTCTTAGTTTGTGAAAAAGTTAAACAAAATTTGTTTTTATATACTTTTTTGAAGAGATCCATAACCTTTCAGCGATACGTGTTAGGTTAGGTATACTATTAATATCATATTTCTAAAACAATAATTAATGATAATAAGATTGATTAACATTGTAACTAATTAAGTTTTGGAGCACTGACTTATTTGACGCACATTTCGCCAGCCTTTCTTTATTTGTGCTAGTATTTCCGAGCGAATTCACATACATGTGCAAATTCGTCTTGGTATCATAACATCAATCTTGGGTGAAGTAAACATCTGCAATAATTAACATCAAAGGAAATTACGAAATCGTTGATCCCTGTTCCGTTGTTGCTCTAGAATTATTCCTCTTACAATTCTTTTGAATTCTACTTTCTCTTATGGATGTTCAAGTACTTGACCATGATCTTAATGAGTGTGAAAATCTGCACGGCAATAAAACAAGTGTTAGTTTCCTTCTGCAGATATTTCATTCCTTTTATTGCGTATATTCCGAATGAATTCACGTTATATTCACTTATGTAATTCTTATTTTTGCTTAATATATTACACAGTATATTTCACAGCAGAATTAACATTGGATTGATATGTTACCTCAAAAACGGACATAAGTTTACATTAAACGATACTATGTATAGCTTTCTGTATACATTAATCTGTAAAATACTAATGCTTTTTATTTGACCTCGGAAGGGAAATCACATGATCATCAAATCAGTATAATGATTTATTGAAATTTTGTACATAATTTGAATATATTAGTATACAGGATTTAGAATAATGTATTCCATTCAAGTTTCAAAATTCATTATAGGAAAATTTTGTAGATTTGACAATTCAAAAATTTTCAATACTTTAACGAAAATTTTTTTAATTTTCAGGAGATTTTCTCGATTTCCACACTGAACGAAAAGCTAAGTTCTCAAATTTTTCTACATTAGGCATTCAATGTATGATTGTGCAACATTTTATGTCTTTGTTTTTATATTTTAAATTAATAATGAATAAATACGACCGTTTTTTAAAAAAAATCAAAACAAACATAAAACATGAAAAATCAATTAATTTTAGCCCTACTCTTATTTGTCCAACGATATTACTTTTTTATTATTTACGAAGTAAATATATGTAAAGGTCACTTTTATAGTAATGAGAGATACGATATGCAGCTTTTAATATCGAATTTCTATTTTGATTGAGAATAATGTATCAGCGAGCGAAAAGCAAAAAAGGAACTGTTTATTATTCCTTAACCTGCTATGCATCAGTATAAGCTAAAAATATTATACTATATCATGATGTTTTTATAAATTATTTGTATAATTGAAAAAAAGTAATCGGGAAAAAGAAATTGAGGAAAAATTTGTTCGGTTGTTTTCAACCATTAGCAAAGGCCATTTCACCTTTATTTCATTCTAAATCTTCTCTGACACTTTCTAGATCTCGAATTATAAATGTCTAAAGTTACGCAAGAAAATGCACAGCAAAGCCCAATGGCTGATATAATTAAGCTGTGATTCTCTTAGAAACACCAGCTGGTTGTTACGACATTACATGGCCTGATTTACACTAATCTAAGTATTTTGGAAAAATATTATCTACTTTTGGCATGCTATAACAAGCAGTCTCGTTAACAGAACACGATCAATTTGTCACTTATAATAACGCCGCTGACATTCAAATGTGTATCAACGTCATTTACAGGCGACAGAAATGAGATTATGTGTTAGTTAATCCTTTAAAAACATTCTTGAAAGTATTAAGTTGATACATATGAAATATTATTTTGAGCAGTAAAATTTTAATGACATGTAGCATTCTTAAAACAATGCATATTTAATTAAATTATGTAACTCCCACGTGAAACTTTTATAAAAGCACAGAGACTGTTTAAATGTTTTAATATGGAACAGTTCGTTTACCGAAATATTTCTTGATTGTTTTGAAAATGGGAAAT
This sequence comes from Megachile rotundata, assembly GCF_050947335.1. Classification (NCBI taxonomy): domain Eukaryota; kingdom Metazoa; phylum Arthropoda; class Insecta; order Hymenoptera; family Megachilidae; genus Megachile; species Megachile rotundata. The sequence goes on along the minus strand of NC_134991.1, from coordinate 2,987,996 downwards.
TAACAAATCAACCTCACATGTAACAACAAATATTTAGATAAAATACATAACAATAGTTTTTCTATCATCTTCAATGATATCAAATTGCAGAATAAAGAGTTATTTATAGATTGATAGAAATATGTCCACGGACATGAGATATTTATAAGATTATGTCTAATACTTATTAATTATTGCGATAAAAGCAAACTTTCACAAAACTAGAATTATATTTCTCATTATCAACATAATGTAAACAATGTAATCAAATTTTATAATTTATTTTTTATTATAATTTTCTGTGTGCCAGTAATTAATATTAAAAAATTAACATATTCGAAAAATTGAATATAAATAATTCTGAAGAAATAATAACCCTATAGCAATCAATCAATTAAATATTTATAACTAATAATTATTTTATTTTTATAAAACATTATACCGCATAATTTTTCTCGAAATTAAGACAAAAACATGCTGAATTTTCTAATTACATATGTATGACAAAAAGTTTTGTGAACATGTAAGACGCCTCGAGTCGCTTTCAACTTTCATAACTTTTTATATGACAAGAAATGACAAAGCACATTTTGCATCACAGCATAAAAACCTCTCACTATATGCCTTTTGTATGCAGTTAATAAAACAACTTTTACGCACTTGAAAGTATTTTGTCTCCTGAAGATAATCATCTAAACGTAGAAATTTACGGAAATTAAGCTGTGACTTCTTTTTCTTCTTCTTCTTCTCCTCTCTCTTTCTCTCTTTTAATGCTACATTTAACACCTCGAAGTTACGTGCAAATATCTTCAGGTACTCAATCAAATTTACACCGTTACAGATGACTTATGTTTTTTGTTCATTTTTCATTTTACTCGTATAATATAAATGAGTTAGGTATACCTATTCAGCTATGAATGCTTCATTAGGATATTTTTCAAACAGGAAACATTTCCTTTACAAAATGCCAACGATATAAAGCATTATTTTATTGCGTTAGTCAGCAAATTGACATTTTACTTAAAATGTTACAGAGGATTTCACTTATTAATGTGTCTTTTGATATTTGAAATTATGAAAGAAATTTTTAGTTGAATGTTTCTAATCGCTTTTAGAGAAGCAATTCGTTACAATGATTTTAGTACTCAATAATTTCTAAAATTACACAAATGAAACATTTTTAAGGAAAATATTCTGGTGTTTCTATTAGTGGAGATACAATGGCGACCAAATACATACTGACGTATACATTTTAAGCTTTATCAGCTACACATTTTGGTATAAAGAAGTTACATAAATGTGTATTTATATACGATGAGACTAAACTTAAAATAATAGCGCAAGAGATTCATTCTTATTTGGAACGTTAAAAATTTTGCGTACACGTCGAAGAAAGTCTTTTAATGCGAGACAGTTTGTTAATAGCTCCTAGATACAGTATGACTACAGGATTTCGAAATTTAACATCTACTACTATTAAACTTAATTAAATGGTATTATGATGTTTCCCATTTATTCTCATTACCAATTTTTTAATTCACTCACATTTTTCAATATGAGGTAATGTTTTATAATGGTAAAAGGTTCATAATAATAAATATTTATAAATAATACTGTAAATAAATGAATATATATCTCCAATATTGGATTAAAATTATATCAAAAATATATTGTAATAAATTATAGATGAACAGAAATATTGAATAGTAATATATTTAAATGATATATCTCTCTTACCAATTACATATGTTTATTGTGAAAGGCAATTGATAAATCTTAACTTCTTACTGTTTTAGGAAATATTGCATTTATGTAATTTTAAAAAATACCGAATATCAACAATTACCTTCATGTCACCAGGTTTGTACGAGCTAATATTAACAGTGTAGCATATAGAAATAATGTAAATAGATATAGTAAGAAAAGTACTGAGAAACGCCGAGTGCACGCGACCGATACGACGCACAGTGGCGAAAAACGGCGAAAACGTGGACAAAACTAATATCCTCGATTCTGAAATAAATTATTTAAATGTTTTTCGATAAAATGATTATATTAGTGTTACAAATTAATTTTTTGTGTTAAAAATCGAATTTTGATTTGTTAGTTAACTAATACGGTTAGTTAACTAGTACGTATGAATTCTTATTTCGGAAACTATTTATCGAAATTAATTAAATCTTTTTGCATTTTAAACTTGAATGTTTGAACTATCATAATAATATTTTCTTCATTAACAAATTTATTTTTTAATATCAGAAATTGTGAATAAATTTTTATTTTTTGAATTGTTGAATAAACTTTAAATATCTAATATGTAATATATATGTTAGCGCCAACGTATTTTGGAGGGTCGTTGAGGGCAATTAGCCTGTGCTATTTTGCCTTCGAACGATTTATGATAGGGATAGCCTGCGTGAGGTCTAAGCGAAAGGTGGTTTATGAGAGTCCAAGTGTGGCGATAGATGATGGCTATTGACTTGGTGTCGTATGGACATCAGATGTCGCAGGGCTGTGTGTTTTGTTAGTTCCTGAGATTGTAGAAAAGGATAAATAGATTGTTATTGAATTGCTTAGTCGAATAGGGACGTTGTTCCTGGAGGATCTGGCCACGTAGTGGGGAGGCAGGGATGCCTTTGGTAAGAGGACTGAGTTTGACCTCTCGGCACTTACCCCAGCACCTTAATTGGGAACGCATCTCTTTTCGAAAAAGTTTCTAACATATATATATATTACATATATATGGGTGTAGATACTTAAATTTCACCTACAAAACAAGACTTTTTGCAAAGGTCAGCGACGACATATTTGAAAAATGTTCGAAACCGCTGTTGTCACGTATGATAATAGGGCGCGCGTGTGAACATAAATGCGAATAACTCAGAAAACCGCAAAATTACCGCAAGATATCGTTACAGATTCTTGTTCGGGAAGCTTCCAGCTTTCATTTAAGCCTAATTGGTAGGTGAACCGTGGTGAAGATCACAACTTTTATCTTACATAAACATTAAATATGTCTATGGTTTATACCTCTTTCCATATCAGTGTCAAAAATAAACATTTTGTTGTGCAACTTACATAATTATAATGTTAAAGTATCATATAAAAAGCCGATAATAGTGGATGAACATAATATTTAAAAAATAATGAACAGCATTATTATCTACGAATAAATATTGCCACGCGAAAGAAATTAATCTAGTCGTTTCTTAAAGTACTATTTATTGAGTACTCGCCGCTAGCCACGGACAAAGTAGTCTACTCAAGAACAACTCCAGTTTCTCTACGCAAGTCGCGTAAATTATCGCTTCGCAATTCGTCTCTTAACGCTATATCGGAATTTTGGAACTAACCGCGCTCGGGCGTCCATGGTTATTTTATATCGTCGTCCGCGGAAGGTTCTAGACCTCCGTGGACGATGTCGCCGGCCGGTGGAGCCAATCAGCGCTCGCCTCCACGGATTCCGAATTTTCAGAAACTGTCGTTTGCTGTCTTCGAAGCTAACGGCCGATCAGCTGTTTATTTGGGGTCTCTCTCTCACTCCCACGGTCTGTCTCTTGTACCGAGACCCCGAACCGTGAGAGTGAGTCAGACCCCGCAAAAACTATCCCGTTTTTGCTCTCGGTAGCTGTCGGACTCTCTGACAAAAGCGGCCACTGTTTTTCGTCTAACGGTTGGGCTATTCTAATATCCTTAAATTAATAATTCGATTGCAAACATTATGTTAAACTTCACCTGGAAAAATTGACTTTAAAAAATATTCAACTTTGGAGGCTCATATCTTCGAAATGGTAATAATAAAATCATTAAAACTGTGAAAACAGTATGCACAGATCCCTTATAAACTAGTTCCATTAAACGGATTTCAAGAATTGCGATTTTCATTTTTTGACTTTTGTCCACGTTTTCGCCGTTTCTCGCCACTTTGCGCTGATTGGGTGGACCTAGCCCCTAGTTTTCGTATAAAAAGACAAGCATTTTCTACAAAAAGGCAGAAAATACTCAGCCTTCCTAAGAGAGAAGACGACACCACGAGCTGCTCGGCACTCTCTTAGTATAGGCCTTTTCCTAACCCAAACAAGCGAGGAAGACGTAACTTTTTCCTTGATTCTTCTAAAAAGAAGACGTCATTCACGGTGTACGGCACTTTGCAGAGATCATCTTTTCCTCCCTTTAAAAACTGCCTTCGTCACCCCAATAGATTTTACAAAAACTTGGATTGCGTCGCGCATACTTTACGTACCAAACTCACTCTGCACGTGCAAACACGCGCACTTATTTCTTGTACTCTATCCGATTACAAAATAAACACCTTACTTTAATCTACTCTACAATAGTTATTAATGCATGTATCACATTGAATAGTTAGATAAAAAAAATCACATATTGTAGCAATCAAATTTTAAGGAAGACCGCCGAATCGACGGGCGTCGGCAGATTCCGGTTCGCGAAGCGGTTTCCGAGCGCGCCCGACGCGACGTTGCGAAGCTCAGTCTATCGAGCGATGCCGAGAGTAACGAAAGGAGTCGAGCTAATAAAGTCTATATTTAAAACGAATTTTCTATCTTTAATATACCACACTTTTCAGAAGTGGGATTCTCTGCGTGTCGACTTATTAAAAGTACCATTTATTAAAAACGGCGATTTAGAGTGAACAAAGTATTTTAGTGAGCACGTGTGCTGGGCGTGTATTAACGGAGCACGTTGTGTTGTGCGCATTTTCTGTGGGTACAGTTCAGGATAGGCAGATTTCGGTAGTGGAAAAGTGAAGCCAAGGGGCGAGAAAATCACGCTTTCCGGAATAATGTACGAACAAGAAGTACCGGAGGAGCCAAGGCGCTATAGAGAACTTGTGGACGTGCTGCCTGACGGACGGACGAGGTTTCTATCATTCATCACGCGTTGGCAAAAATGTCCGGGGTGGCGCGAAAATGGCGAGATAGCTTGCCGCATATGAGCAGAACGTGGGTACAATGGAAGTCATTGTTACGCGAAAATTTCTCGGATGTTAGCAACGCAGTCTCGACTCGGAGAGAAACAGAAAATTAGCGAAGAAAACCTAATCAAGATATTACAGAATATTATTTTGAAAAGCTCGCTAGATGCAACAATGCCGGTATGTCGGAACGAGAGGCCATAGAATGGTTAACCGACGGTTTGAATAACGTACGATTTCAAGATTTTCTAGGTCCGTTGAGCAGATATGAAAAACCCAGCGACCTGCTTCGAGACCTTCGTGGTGCGAGTAAACATTTACATACAGTTACCAACCCAAATCGAAATGAGTCGCAGGGATCCACAACCTATAACCGTCAAGGTCCGCGATGCTATGCTTGTAAACAAACAGGTCATATTGTTCGCAATTGTAATGGACAGAGAATCACTGCCAAATGTTTCAAGTGCGGTGAAGAGGGACATTTAGCGCGTATGTGCCCCAAACAAGGACAGCAGTCATCTACCGTAACGACAACAGTGCTGAGCACGATAACAAGAAGTCAGGTGTTACACGTGGCAGGGGACACGCATCAAAAATACTTTAAGACGACAACGGTGAACGGTAAACAAGTGCAGTGCTACGTGGACATGGGGAGCAGCGTTGTCACCTTGCGGCAGGATGTAGCTCGTGAATTAGGATTCACATATTATGAGACGGAGTTGCGAAGCCTCATTGGATACGGCCAAGAACGCGTACAACCCGTAGGAATTATGACAGCAGAGGTTAGCCTGGATGGTGTGGCTGTCAAGACAGAGGTGCATATTGTGCCGAGTGGTAGTCAGGTCGTCGCGTTGCTGGTGGGACACCCATATACGGAGCACCCTAACGTTGTGGTCATAAGCAAGGCAGGGGAGTTGAAGATCCTAGCTAGGGAAGACCACGGGATTCCCGAAATTGGCTACTAAGTCGCAACGCGCAACACTTTGTGCTAGTACCAAGCAAGTAATACCTGATCTTTATCTTGGTCATATCACAGTATTTACAGATACTCCTAATCGCAACCTGTACGTGGAAGGAGGGCTGAGGAGCGAGGAACCACCGGTACCACGTTGCGTGGTGGATACAGACGAAGGAGGAGAGACGGTACTACCTATTCTCAATGTCAAGGGTCACCAACTGACTTTCAACCCAGGAGACGTTGTCGCTCGAGCTGAAACGTGCGAGGAAGATACGGCTACGAGAGAGGTGAACGATGAACCTCTTTTAAAAGAGCAGATCGATACCGACCTCGAGGGCGAAGATGAAGAAGAACTGCTGCGAACGCTCGACGACAATAGGGACCTTGTTGCATGGAACATAAGCCAGTTGGGGAGAACACGTAAGATTACTATGAACATTGAATTCACTACTGATAAACCTGTATTTTACAGACCGTATCGTCTGGCGTACTATGAGCGTGAGCAATTAAAGGATATGATTGTGGAATTAAAGTCAGCGGATGTAATAGAAGACAGTGTGTCGCCGTTTGCGAGCCCAGTTTTGTTAGTGCGTAAAAAGAATGGAGAAATGAGAATGTGCGTAGATTATAGAGGCATAAATAAGGTTACTGTAAAGGATCGATACCCGTTACTGCGCGTTGACGATCAAATTGATAGACTTCATGAGCAGGTTTATTATACCAGTTCAGATTTATTTAGCGGGTACTATCAAGTTGAAATAGAACCTAAGTCGCGCGAAAAAAACAGCGTTTGGCACCCCCGATGGGCATTATCAATTTAAGCGAATGCCTTTTGGTTTGTGTAATGCTCCTGCAATTTTTCAGAGGCTGATCCACGTTGTATTGGGATCGATGAGGTACGATATTGCAATGGCATACCTCGATGACATCATCATCCCCAGTACAACAGTGGAGGAAGGTATTGAGAGATTAGTAAAAGTCTTAGAGACTCTTCGGGATGCAGGTCTTACAATTAATATAAAGAAGTGTCATTTTTTGAAAACAAAAATTGATTACTTGAAATAAGTAAAGAAGGTATAAAACCGGGACAATACAAGCTGGAAAGCATTCGTACATTTCCGGAATCAAGAAACGTTCATGATGTAAAGAGCTTCGTAGAATTAGCGAGTTATTTCCGGCGATTCGTAAAAAGTTTTGCAATTCTAGCGAGGCCGCTCACCGATCTGACAAAAAGAGGAATTCCCTTCACATGGGGCACCGCACAGAGGGAATCGTTTGCATTTACGATCCTAGGGCCGAAACAGAGGTACACACTGATGCATATACGCAGGGAGTAGGAGCTGTGTTGCTCCAAAAACATACTGATGGCAAATGGCACCCTGTCAGTTACTACAGCCGAAAGACAACGCCTGAAGAAGCCCGATACCATTCCTATGAATTAGAAGCTCTTGCGATCGTGAGCGCGTTGGAAAAATTCCGCGTGTACCTGATAGGCATACGTTTTACTATGAAAACAGATTGTAACAGTCTAAAGCTACTGGCGGACAAACGAGATCTTAACCCAAGAATCGGTCGGTAGTTTATTCGATTGTCTGAATATAATTATAACATTGAACATCATAGCGCAGACCATAATAGGGTAGCAGATGCATTGAGTAGGCATCCCGTAGACGGTAACGGAGAAATTGACGCTGTAGGATTGCCAGTCTTATGCATAAAAGTAACTGAGCACGGCTGGCTGTCGTGGCGAGCGCACGTGTTCGGGGGTCGCTCCGCGATAAAGTTCAATTTTGGTGGGAAAAAGTGGTTAAAATGTGATAAATAATGTTGTGAAGTGAGGCGAGACTGTGGGGGAAGTGAGCGGTGAAGTTTTGGAAAAATCGGAGGTGAAATAATAAATTTATAAATAAAAATCGAAATTTCGGTAATGGCGACCTTCACGCGACGCGAGGGAAAGCATGGGGTGCAAACCCATGAGTAATCGAAAGCGAGGAAACGAGTGTTCGGGCCGACCGCGGAATAAAATAAATATGTGCGCGACTTAAACACGATTATTTTTATATATCGCGAGTGAAAATAGTGCAATTTGAAGGTGAAAGTTGCCCTCGAAGAAGGACTTGCGCGAACACGTGGTCGTGCGACATGTCGAAGTTGCGAGAGAAAGTCGCAGAAATTAAATTAATTAATTAATAATGTAAATGTCATTAGGGATTTAGAGTGCGGGAAAGGGCGAATGAGGCATACTGAATGCACGCGGTGATTAGTTTTGACTGTTTTCGTATTTTCATGATTTAAGAGTAAATAAATAATGGCGTCGGTCGAGCATGCTTCGATATATCGTACAAACACGTGGGCATCTCCGCGCGAGGGAAAGCGTAGAGCGTAAAGGCCGGTTCGCAAACATCCAACATGGCCGGGGAAGGGTCGCTGCAGGCGCATGGAGAGCGGCCCTTAAGGATGAAACCTATGGGTGAAGCGGAGTCACGCGGCAACAAGCAAGATGGCGGAGACATGGCGCGTTTTTCAAATGGTAAGCGGATAGGTTGAAACAAGAAGACAATGAGGAGGAGAAGAGGAAGAGGCGAGACGACACGGAACGAAGTGAAGGAAGGAAGTAATTAATTAATTAATAAATAAATGAAGTGAATGAGATTAATAATAATAATAATAATAATATTAATTAATTAATAATTAACGAATAAATTATTATAAATAGTGAAGTGATTAGTAGATTAATAAATAAATAAATAAAAAATAATTAACAGATAGGCAACTAATCCGGTGTAGTGTTAGGAAAGTGTTGTGGGAGTGCAGTGAAGTGCTGGGAGTGTTGCGGATACAGGGGAATATACGTGACCACGTGCGCGAGTGCAGAGGAACAGTGCAAAGCGGGAAAATGGCGGAAAAGTGTTGGAAGAACTGCGGAAAACGCTCCAGCACTCTGGAAACTCCGAAGTCACAACGATGGTGAAGCAAAGGGGCCGCATTAAGAATATCCAGCATGGCGAAGGAAGGAACGCTGCAAGCACTTGGAGAGCGGCCCTAAAGGGTGAAGCGAAAGGATGCAGCAACAAGCAAGACGGCGGAGGCATGGTGCGCTTTTCAAACGGCAAGAGGAGGGGAAGAAGCGAGAAGACAGTGAGAGGGAGAAGAGGAAGAGCAGGAGTGGAAGAAGCGGAGAAACAAATATAGACACGACCGATCAAACGACTCAAACCCGCAAGGGAGGAAACCGGTGTCAGCCTGGTCATAGCACCATTAGGGGGCACAAAACGGGGACCGACGAAGCGGGGTGAGGAGGGAGAGAAATCAAATCGAATCGAGCACCCTTCCGATCAACTGTTGATTCAGCAAGGAACCCAGTCGTCAGCCTGGTCATGGCACCATTAGGGGGCGACAACGGGGACCGAGTGGAATCGACAGGAGAGCGGAAGAAGAAATTTTTACCGAGAGCAATGGGCTCATGTAGCGTTGTGGAAGAAGACTGGGGCGTAATAGGAAATGCGGGGAAAGTCGGTAAGCGGCGATAACGCAAAGGGTTAAAAGGGCGCAAGGGAAGGGGAAACAACGCGAAAACGCGATGGAAAGCGGTGCGTGGAAATTTAAAACATGAGCGGAAAATGAGATGTCGGAAATAGCGTAGGATATACAGAGGTGACAGGATATACTAAGAAGGCATCTTTCTTGTTGGGAGTGGGGGAGCGGGGGTGGTGGTGGGGGCGGGGAGCCGAAATTTTCGAAACGCGAGAACAAAACAGGTAATTAGAAAGTGCGATGAATTAGAATTAAGCATAGGAAAACATATTATGACACTTAGGTGGGAAATGGTGGGGAGAGGTCGCGGTTTTTGCCGTATGTTCGAGCCCACCGGGTGGCGGTGCCAAGGGGGCGTTACAAGGCAAGCTGGAGGTCAGTGCAACTTTGCCCGGGAACCTTCCCTTAGACCTTGACGTGGCCTATCGGACCAAAACCCTTTGGTTGAGAACATCCATTCCCCACACATGGAACACACATACGCGAGGGGCGGGGGGCCAGTCTCTCTTCCACAACTGCGAGCAATGGCCTAGACCAGGTCTACTATGCCCAACCGGTAAGGAAGTCTGGCGGGTTGCCGCCAACCTCCGCCCTTTTGGCGGGGACGGGAGACAGTTTTAGTGGGTATGCGTGGAAACCGCCCCTCTTCTTGGGGCGCCGGAAGCGAGAGTCCCACACTATCTGGGCTATCTTCCCAGATGTCCATTATTGGATTTCTGTCTTCCTAAAACAAAAAACAGCGAGGCGACCCAGAGATATTAGAAATTCGAAATAAGCTAGAAGCCGGAGATCGCGAAACTCACGAACGTTTTACTATGTATAATGCTAGAGTATACATATGTAGATTCCACCACGAAAAAAAATCGCCTATTGTACAAAATATCATTGAACTCCTGACTATTTTTAATAGTTTACTTTATTATTTTCTTTTCCTCTTACACTGTTCTGTTCTTTGCTAGGATGGCACCGAATGGAATTTTTAAATTCTTAGCACTCAAAGCTTTGAACTGGGAATTGTAGAAACTTAAAGCGGTAATTTTGTCTTGTAAGAGAAATATCCTATTTTAATTGATATTAACAAAATTTTTTAAACACACATACATATATCTTACGTATTCGATCTGCAGTTCTATGATTACGATTGAGTGTTGTGCTGACTCGCGCACGTTGGTTTATTCAAAAGAAATTAATCTTAGGAATAATGTTTTAAGGATGAGTCCGAAACGGTTGACTTTTTTGATTCCAAGACCGAAATGTTGACTTGTGGTGAATTATACATCCGAATTCTACGTCCGATACGAATGACTTGTGAATTCTTTTGGTCCGAAACGAATGACCTTTGTATGATTTCTAGGTCCGAAGCGATTGACCGCAGTATTAACTTCTAGGTCCGAAACAAATGGCCTTCTTATTAATTCTTAACTTGTCCGACTCGATTGAGTTTAGTATAAACTCTGACGATACGTCTTCGGCGTCACTTCCTCGACACGTCGGAAGCAAAAAGGAGACATGCTGATTGGGTCTCATTAAGAATGTTTATTTTCCAATCAACATGCCCCTTGACGTTGGGCCTACCCCCTCTTGCGTCCTGAGCGCGCCTTTTTTGGAAGAGGGTGGGAAAAATACCGATGAGTACGGGAAGATTTTGAAAGTCGGCAATGCCGAGGTTTCTCCCTCCAGGTGACACGCACGTTGTCCTAAAAAGTACCGCTACGAAAGGACCGAGGTCCAAACTCGGTGACCTTTCGGGAAAAACCCCGTTTATGATGGAGTAGTTATTGAAAGCGAAATAAGAGTTAGAAATTCTAAAGGCATTGTTTGAAAAAATGTAAAATTAAATTTCCGGCAATGGCTAAAATTCGTCTTTCAAAAATAATTGTTAGACCCGGACCCATCATAAACTACCTACGAAATCCTCTCCCGTATTGTGTTCCGTCGCACGTTCGGAACAAGTGTCAATCTGCTTTTATCTTCCAAAGCAAAAACTAATCGCCGACCATTCGCAAAGCATCACGTAGCGGATATTTAGTATATATGTATGTACAATTTAAATAAAAAGTATTCGCGAATGCTGTATCCTTTTTTATAACATCTTCAAAAATACTGCTAATTCTTTAATAGAATTGACATAAACCAACTACCACAAAAGCAACAGTCCTGATATCGCATATTAACCAGCAAGCTAAATTAAATAAACTACAAAACTCGCGGTTAAATTGACAATAAGTGCACGTGTACTTAACGAATATTCAAACTCGATTTTCTCGCAAACAATGATTGAAATAAAAATATTTCATTATATTATACATTTTCAATTTATATTTTCAGAATTTTCAGAATCACCTCTTACTCGGTTGTTGTGTTAAGCTCTTTTCATGTTGTTGTTACGTACGCCAATGATTTTTTACTCCTCGAAGATGAATATTCAGGAATAGCCTAAGACCACCGCGAAGCGAGAGTCTAGTCTTGCCTAGGTTTTCCAGTTACCAGGGTTTCCTTATTAGGCTTCGCTCGAGAACATCCAACGTCTTCGGACCAACGCGATGAAAATTCGTTAGACGAAAACGTCGCGTTGATTCGTTCCCACCGTCTCCACCACTACTCGTTTTCTACCCATTTTTGAGTATAAAAAGGGTTGTGGAGAAGACGCCTCGGACCCAGTAGATTATTAAACGTCGTCTAATACGGAACCTCTGTCCGTGGACCCATTTAATTCGTGAACGTCATCTAATACGGAACCTCTGTCCGTGGACCCAGTTGATTCTCGAACTTGGACTAACGAGGAACCTCTGTCAGAGTTTAGTTAGAGCCATTTCACGTTGCATTACAACTAAGTCACTTTTGAGCAAGATCGAGTTAGAATCCCCTTCGAGCAACTTTTGATTACCGTACAGTACGTATAGTTTTACTGTTAGGCATTTTTCCTAAAGTACTTTCGGGTCCCCGTTTCGCTTGTTTTTCGTTAAAACTGGGCAGGATTAGATTCTCGCTTTGTCGGAGTCGAAACATTTTAAACTCAAGTAAAATCAAGTCAAGAACATTTCTTGTAAAAATCACCTTAACCGACAAATACACATAATCATTTGTAATTCCGGTTTTGGGAAAAGAATATATTGTCAACTTTTATTTTTTAAACTTAATCTTTGCCTTTGTCAATTATAAACCAAAGTCCTAATAAACCCACCAGTCGGTATATCTTAGCCGCTCGAGGTATACTGGCATATCTTTGTTACGAGCACAAAATACTAACATTTCCTGTGACACCCGGCGTTGACAACATACGTCGGTTCGTTCACCATAGCCAACCTCCTGGGGCTCCCGGCGTTAGCCATACGTCGGTTCGTCCCCGCGTCTACTTTCCTTTGGCGCTCAGGTTAAGTAACAAACCTGAGTTAGCCTAGTAACACCAACTTGACTAAAATACAGCCCCCAGCCACGCGGCTGTGACCCCACCGGCTCGTAACATTGTCTTGAAAGTAGTACGATAATTTACATCCAATATGCGTGAGTAAAGTCCATTGTATTTAATAAGTTTAAGCAATTAGGCATATGGGTTGCTGATTTACTTTATTCAGCATTGGTTCGTGTTTGTTTTGCATGATGTTTTTGCCTGATAATTCAACTAAATAACCCAAGAACTAGAGATAAATTGGAAAAAATGCGCAATGTTGCAGAGTAAAGTTGAATTTTTAGGTCACATAGTGGAAAATGGCAGTATTCGATCCGCGGAACAGAAAATGCATGCAGTTGCTAATTTCCAAAACCGACAACAATCAAACAGGTACAGAGTTTTTTGGGTTTAACTGGATATATCCGGAAATTTATTAAGGGATATGCATCGATCGCGAGACCGCTGAGTAATTTGTTGCGGAATGATGTCGAATTTGTTTTCGGTTCTAAGAAAACAGCGGCGTTTGAGGAACTAAAATTTAAATTATGTGATACACTAGCATTAAAATTATATAGGCTAGAAGTGCGGACTGAGTTACATACGGATGCATCTGTCCATGGATTCGGTGTAATATTAATGCAATTCTGTGATGATGACGGTGAAATGTATCCCGTTTATTTTGCAAGCGGTAAAACGACACAAGCGGAGGAGAAGTACCCGAGTTACGAATTAGAAGTACTTGCAACTGTTAAAGGTCATAAAAAATTTAGAACATATTTATCAGGCATTGAATTTAAAATAGTTACGGATTGTAAGGCTTTTGCATTGACTATGAAAAAACGGGATTTATGTGTGCATGTTGCGAGATGGGCTCTATTATTGGAGGAATTTAATTATAGTATAGAATATAGAATATCGACCGGGCAGAGCAATGATCATGTAGACGCGCTTAGCAGAAACCCACTATCAGAGTGTTTGTTAATTCGTGAGGACGACGGAATGACGTTTAAAATAAGACAATTACAGCAGAAAGATGATGAGACATGTCGAATTTTTGAACGTGTGAAAGCAGAGCAAATGGACGAATGTTTAATACGGGGGGGGGGGGGGGGGGGGTTTACTTTTCAAAATTGTTGATGCAGACGTTTGTTTGGTTGTGCCGAAAATTTTGCAGTCTCAGATAATTAAACAAATTCATGGGAAAGGACATTTTGCAGCAGCAAAAATGAAACAATGACTTAACCCTTAACGAACGAATGCCGCCATACTCGCGACATTGTAAATATTCTAAAAAAATCGAATGCCGCCATACACGCGGCATGACGTGATAACGCCGGGAGGAAGGCGGGAAACACGTAATTATTGCGATACTTGTAGTAAAAAACCTGGTATTCACATTGGGGACTGTTGGGAGAAGTACCACACACACAAAAAATATAAGTAATTTTGTGTAAATATATCGTTAAACTATAAAAAATAAATTTATAAATGTATACAAATCTATACATTACATACACGCATCTATTTGTTTATTTCAATTCCTATTATTTTTCTGAAATTTTCACTTTAGTGATCTTTTGTATGGACATATCTGTTCATATACTACCTATTATTCCGGTAAGTTTTTATAAAATCCAATAAAGCGATATTAATTATGCACCTTCTCTCGCTCTGGAAATGAAGCACTTAATTTCTTAAAAATCCCTCGACCTACTGGTCATAGTTTTAGAAAATGCGCTCGTTCGTTAAGGGTTAGAAGAGATTATTGGTTTCCAGGTATGAAGGTTAAAACGGAGAAAGTTGTTAGGAATTGTATTGATTGCATATTAGCGGAACGGAAGATGAGTAAACAAGATGGTTTTCTTACGCCAATTTGCAAAGGCGAGGTTCCATTAGATACATATCATATTGATCACCTCGGACCATTAACATCAACAAGGAAGGGTTATCAACATATTTTAATTGTCATCGATGCTTTTACTAAATTTGTTTGGTTTTATGCGACGAAATCAGCAAATACTCGTGAAGTGATTCTGCGACTTGAAAAACAGGCAACAATGTTCGGAAACCCACGTCGTATTATTTCAGATAGGGGAGCCGCTTTTACATCTAATGAATTTCAAGAGTATTGTAGTAGGGAAAAGATTCAACATTCGCTTATTACAACTGGACCTCCGAGGGAAAATGGGCAAGTTGAGCGGGTAAATCGTACATTTATTCCATTGCTTACGAAATTGTCAGCACCCGAACCGGGTAAGTGGTATCGAAATTTGGAAGCAGCTCAAAAATTTTTCAAAGCAACGCCACATCGTAGTATTAAAACGTCACCATTCCAGTTGTTTTTTGGAACGTGTATGCGAGATGATCCACAAATTAGGGAGATGTTAGAAGAGGAATGGGTCGCTAATTTTGAAGAAAATCGAAACGAACTGAGAGCGAAAGCGAAAGAACAACTTGCGAAAATTCAGGAAGAGAATAAGAGAAGTTTTAATAAAAAACGAAAGGAAGCAACAATGTACAGGGAAGATGACTTAGTTTCTATCAAAAGGACACAACAGGGTCTTGGGCTGAAATTAGCAGGGAATTTTCTTGGACCATATCGAGTTTCTAAAGTTCTTCGACACAATCGATACGTTGTGGAAAAAGTTGGAGATCATATAGGACCAAACAAAACGTCTACGTCAGCAGATCAGATGAAATTGTGGGCACATGACGAGCACGATGATTTTGACGAAAGTAGTGACGCAGGTATTGACGTGACAGACGACGAATAAATTCATTAATGAATCGAGTTGCAAATATTAGAAAACGTGATACCCGGGGCGGGTATCATTGCAGGATGGCCGACTGTGGAGTATGGAATTGATTGTAAATAGTTTTGTTCAATAACGCGATGTTTGATCGTTAATCTTTGGATTAACTCCCGCACTTTTCGCGTTTCCTTACTCCTTTTACGGTAATAAGGATGATTCAATATGTTATCAATGCTCTTTTTGAAACGAAATATTACTTGGTAAGAAAGATGTTGTTAGAATCTGATTGTATAATAACGCTGCTCCGTAACGAAAGCTAATCGACTATATGTGATCGTCAATTCGAAAACTTTAAACTCTGAATATGTCTTTTCGTTATAGATTGAAGTAATATTTACAATTGTCTGAATTGAACTTGTTCTCTTATCGGTTTCTTGTAAACCGATTCATTTCTCTGTCCTGTCCAATCTGATTAGCGATTGAGCTTCCGGAAGTTGGTCTCGCATGAATGTCATCAAAGGTAACCAATCAAAGTGGTTGTTTGACCTTTGAAAAGATATGACAGGTTAGTTTCGAATAACCGTAGACACTTCCATTGTATGCCCGCCATAAATCGTGCTGCTGTGGTGCACATGGTAACTGGTATCTGGTTCAAGCCCGATACATTGGGAACCCACGTCTTTGAAGTATGCTTAATGAGAGGACCTCTTGATAGGTCTCATCTCTGACTTCGCGGAAAGGTTTAAACAAAACACACAAAACAATTTATTTTAAGCAAACAAAACAAACACTGGTAACAACAACACTTTTAACTAACTATCTTTAAACGGAATTTATACGCTCAATTGCTATTTCTATTCGTTCTCGTTAAATTTCGCCAACTTTCTCGAAACGTCTTTCGTGTCTGAATTTCGCCAACGAATTGCCGTCTTTTTTCCTCCGCGTTTTCTTTGTCTCGTTATCAATTTGTTAATCATATCGATAACTTTCGAACACAACATTCAGAACTATTTACAATCGATTTGATTCCAAGTTTCAAACACGATATTCAAAACTATTTACAATCAATTCCACACTCCACATTAATAATGAGTGATTTGTAATATTTTTTGACTGTAGAATTAATAAACAATTTGTCGATTTTGTTATTTTTTACGCTATAAGTAAACTTTTCCACAAATATTTGAAAAATATTCAAATTCAATTTTTGTAAAAATGAAATGGTCTAAAAAATTGTATTCTGTATCTTTGACTTATTTTTTCATGAAGATTCGCCCTGTTTTCGCGTGTGTCAACGTTCCGGAAACACCCTGTACTTACTATATTGTGACGCATTTCTCAATATCGACTTTAAAATATGCGACTACTCATTGTAACTACTCAGTCTTTAGTCAGGAGTAATTAATAAAATTTTACTATGTGACATGTCTTCTTTATATCATTTGCAAAAAATATTTCATTGTTTTTCAATCTATGTATAATCTTACCAACTACGTAATCAATGATAAAAAAACTGTAGCAATTTTTAAGAGAGATTTAAAAGCTAACATTTCACTATTTACTAGGAAGTTTTATAATCTAATTGTTTAAAAGTATTTTATAACTTTTGTTGAAAAAATACACTAGTTCATTGATCGGAATAGGTAATAATTCAACGGAGCAAATTGGAGAAAACCGACAGACGAAAAAGAATGTTTCAACCTAATTCAATTAATTTTGTACGGGTCTGTAAAAAGACTTCAGGTCTTGCATTGTCGTATTGAAACTCAACGTTTTTTCGATTCAACAATGCAGGTCGTTTTTCTTGAATTGTCGCATTTAATCAATCGAACTAGAAGTAATATATACAGTGAAGGATAAAAGTATTCGTATACTTGAAATAATGAAACAAGAATGAACAATATTTTTTATATTATTAAATATATTTAATCATACACACCTGCATATTAAACATTACACTTACAGCGATAAACGACCCAAAACCGAAAACAATAACATCATGTAGTAACTTAAAATGACTTGAATTTCACGAAACCGTAAGAAATCTCCGGGACACAAGTATTCGTACATTATCATTTATGTTGATAAATACAGTAATTGTAATAGTATCAGGACATTCTGATCAATGTGATTAGATGATGTTCTGTTTGTGTAATCAGTAGCAATCGCGGCGAGTACACTTTAATTCTAATATTTACAATATGGGGAGAAAATACAATGAAACAACATTAGAAGAAAGAGAAATTGTTATACGGTTACATGAAGAAGGTAAATCATATAGAAATATATCAGAAATACTAAAAAAAGAGTCGGTCGACTGTACAAAGTATTATAAACAAGTATAAGAAAGAAGGAATATTGCGGAAGAAAAAAACTGGTAGACCCCGAAAATTAATTAGGAGAGAAAAGCGCAAAATCGTCCGAACTATTAAAGAAAAACCAGATACTAGTGCATGTAAAATTGCATTACATCTTAAAGAATACATATATGCTGAAAGCCGATATGATTTGCCGGAAAAGTTATTATACATAATATTAATTTATAAAATTCCTGCTAAAATAATTGTAACAATAATTAAGTGTACGAATACGTTTGTCCCGGCGATTTCTTACAGTCTCGTGAATTTCAAGTCATTTCAAGTTACTCCATGATGTTATTGCCTTCGATTTTGGGTCATTTGTTGCTATAAGTGTAATGTTTAATATACAGCTATATATGATTAAATATACTTAATAATATAGAAAATATTCTTCTTTTTATTTCTATATTTCAAGTGTACGAATACTTTTGTCCTCCACTGTAGTTCATGACCATCGATTTAGGACCACGACGAAAATTTCACTTTTGCGACTATAACATTTTGTATGGAAAATTATTTTGGGTCATGCAAAATTATTACTTATACGTTGATAACGATATAATAAATAGTAAGTGACTTGTACTATCTTGACAATAATTAAATTATTTGGGTGATGAGTGATAAAAGGCAGCACGAGCATTTACATTGGGCTCGAGTATCAGTAATGTGTGAGATCAAAGGTAAATGGCATAAAAAATGTCTGGAGCCTACTCAAAAGACACAGAGATATACTTGTGTTTACAAATATGTAATATCTTTATCACGAATGCTTACGTTTATTGTCTCAATATTAATGTTAATTTCCCAATTCTTTTGTTTCAAGTATATTTTATTGAATCCATGTTTATGCATTTTATAGATTAATTAGTATAGAATTATCTACATTATAATTTCAGAGTGATTCATTTGTAGTACTCATATACAGTTGCATTAAAAAAGCATTATGAATATTATTTAAAATTATATTGAAAAGACATAACTTATATTTTAGTAAATTACCTATCTTTTAGGAAATCTTTTGTCTGTCTTAAGAAATTTAGGTTCTAATTTTACTTAAGCACGAGAGATAAACAATTATTTGTAGTAAGTCAGACGTCCGAGCATAAAGGAAAACTAAAATAAAACAAATCAATTGATTATAAACCATAAGGATATTTATTATTTTAACACATAATTCGCCTCTACTCGCTGTCACACAACGCTAAATGTCGCTAATGACCTTTGATGTTGATGCAACTCTAAGCTCTAAAAAAAAAAAAGCGACGCTAAAGACGAACGACGACTCTCTGGACTGTTAGACGTCGCTGGGCGACGTCGTTGCCTGGTTTCATTTTGTTTAACGGTCACTCGATTCTGGAATATACTTACTTTGGAATAGACTTACTACAATTCGTTTCTTCGATCATTTTTATTGCGAGAAACTGCTTTTGATGATCTGTGCAACAAATTCCTAATAACCTTTAATATCGCAATCTGTTGCGTATCGAAATAGCAACATCGCCGCCTCTCTTATTTTCCCAATCATTTCCGATTATTCTGAAACCGTCAATTTCGAATTCGCAGTCAGGTTTTAGCCATGCTTCTGTTAAAATTATTATGTCATAGCCTCGACTGAATTTTCAAAAAGAATCTAGCCTTTCTTTGGCCTTTGCTGTTCGCTGCTGCAGTTTTACGCAATTTTACGCTTCTGCAGTTTCATAGTGCTACCAGTAACTGATTTGGGTGAACTTTCGTATTTTCCCCATCGAATTTTTTCAAAGTTGATACGTCCCCTGATAGAACTCGAGGAGCCTAGTCGCTTGATATAAGTTTTAAGTTTCGGAAACTTTTAATAAAATTTTTATGAATTTTTATGAGAGACCCTAAAGTTAGGTTAGGTCGCCCAAAATGTGCTCAACCCCTTTGAAACACTATTAAATGTATTAAGACTCTGTATCCGATTGAATAAAATAAAAAAATAAAAAATTTTTGAATTCAATTTTTCTCTCCCATAGACTTTAATGTATTTTTAGGGTCTCTGATAAAAAATTCATAAAAATTTTATTAAGAGGTTCCGAAAGCTGGGATTTGTGCCATTAGATAATTCACCTCAAAGGCTTTCAGGGGACGTATCAACTTTGAAAAAATTCAATGGGGAAAATACGGAAGTGTATCCACTGATTTCGCTGCATAATTAGTTTCATTATTTTTTATATGTACTATGTTTATTGTCTAGTTGAGCATCATGGCCTTTTGCCGCTCCGCCGCTCCTGAGCTTTCGCTTATATCGGCAGGTGTTCGAGTCTTAGACCCACCACCGCACAAGAGTTGGAGCCCAGTCCAATCCGCGGGTTCCAAAGACATCACCTGACTCCATTGCCTGCTGTAAGGAATTTTTCTCTAGGCCCCCGGCTTCCCTGAGACTGGCTTTGAGACACCAGCCTCCCGAACCTCGACTCGGATTCCGGGACGCGACACGAAGCCGCCAACCGTTCACCTCGCCCAGGCCCGGCACGTCAGCCTGGCCAACTTATATGTACTATGTATAGAAAAAACTTTTGTTAACGTAATATCGTATTGACGCTAAATTGTGCAGTAATCACTTTGTTTGTAAACGTGAGGAGTCATCGCCTCCGCCGACTGGCCTTCCGATACTCGTATTTTTCAGTTCAGTATAATCTACGCCGTTTCAACGAGAGATCTGCAGTGCATCTATAGACTTATACCTGTACGCTATTAAATAATTGCGATTTATTTCCTGGGGATCTTGACCGCAGATTCCCGCTTGAATGGACTTTTAGGGACTTTGTCAACTTTTCGGAGCCAGGTCAAGGATCGCGGATCAGAATTTCGCATCGCTAAAGTTATATCTCCTACTCATTAAACTAAACATTTGCATACACGAGTGAGTGAGTGATTCAACCGCGTGTACAGTGCGAAAATCTAGAAAGCTAGAAGTGAAGGATCTTTCATTTCAAATACTTATTGATAGTCAATTTACTATGTACTGTTGAAATACTGTCTGAGTACGATCGGTGTCTTTTTTGATGGAGGTGTAACGTCCCTGCGACTAGACTCAGGTATTTTACAGCACTTATGAAGCAAAGAGCGGCTTTTGCCTATTAAGCGACTCGTTTTTACTATAACTAATTCTAAAAGAATGTGGGATCGTGGTGGCGTGTGGTTAAAGAGTGAAATCTACAGGTTAATACCTTTCATTAATTAGGTTTATTCAAGTAATGATGAGAAAGAGAGTTATAATTAACAATTTCTTTAGCGGATATAAAAATGTATGTTTGACTGAATTCTATAAGCAAATTGGAGTATAATAGACTTGTTGTTGTCGCAAATCGCAGAACGGTAGCTAACTACTTCAATTACGCGGTTTTATAATGATATATGCAATGCAAGAAAATAACGCAATTTAATAATGGATCTAGATCCTAACAAAACTGACAGAACAATATTTGGTTAATTACAAAAACTCTAAAATTCGTATTAGACGTAGAATAGTTATTCCTTGTTTGACTCTAAACTCTAAACTAATTAGTTTCATGGCCCTTTTTGTCAGAGCACAAATCGGCATCCAAAACCTGATCGCTTAACATGTTGAGCGCCACGTCAGCCATCGGTGACTGACACTAGACTTTCCGTTTAGGCCGCGTCAGCCATCGGTGACTGACACTAGACTTTCCGTTTAGACCGCGTCAGCCATCGGTGGCTGACACTAGACTTTCCGTTTAGGCCGCATCACCCATCGGTGGCTGACAGCGTGTAACATGAGAACTATAAAATTTACACTATTTTACGGAATTACAGAAAATTTATTTTCTGTAATAATTCAGGTGTGGCCTGAACGGGATTGTCTTAGAAATACGCGTGGCGCTCAACGTGTTAATTGGGGAGCCTGCGTTAGCTGGTTAATTCTAGATAACTAGAACTACCCAACGATCGAGTATCCAAATGGCTGATACCAGCTGCCCAGTCAAAACTAAGAATTTTGTAGGCTCTTACCAGTTAAAACTGTTCCAGTTCGTTGCTTCCTAAGAGGTCCGGCACGTAGTACTCCAAAGATTGTTCTGTTCTCGCAGCCTCTGCTGCACGCCCTTTTATACCCAGAGAATCATGGGTTTTTCCCGCTCAAAAAGTATTATTATTTTATTACGCTTTATTTAGTAGCAAATATATATTAGTTTGATTAATAAAAATACGCTTTGATTTATTATTAATTAATTTTTCACAAGTTTTCCCGTTAAATCGCATTTTTAATGATTTTTAGATACGCAAATTATGTGTTTCAAAAGAAGAAATAATTAATTACAAACAATACATAAAATAATAGCTAAAAATATAATGCAATTTATAATAGGTTAATAATTAATAATATATATAATGTAAATATTTAAATGATAATTTATAATAACTTTGTTTCGAAGTATATCTACTGTCTCTTTCTAACTAACGCGCGCGCCATCGATCGGTGATCTACTCTAAACAATGTTGCACGCGTGAGCTACCCCATCCCATTACTGCGCGAATTTTTATGGTGCAGTCGATAATATCAGGTGTACAAATGAATAATCCAAATTATTTTAAGCTGTTATAAAATTAATGCATTTGGTGGGATATCAAGGGCGTGCTTTACTATGAGTTGTTAGAACCAGGTGAAACAGTTACTGCAAATTGCTACCAGCGACAATTAATCTGCTTGAGTCAAGCATTGGAAAGAAAACGACCGTATACTGGCAAAGGAGAACGACCAGTGAAACTGTTGCACGACAACGCAAGGCCACACATTGCTTCCAATACAAAAGATGTCATAATGAGTCTTGGATGGGATGTTTTGCAGCACCCGGCATATTCACCGGACACTGCTCCGTCAGATTATCACCTATTCCGGTCGATGCAACACGCCTTATCTGATATGCACTTCCAATCAGTGGACGAGATCCGAAAATGCCTTGACGACTTCATCGCGTCTAAAGACGTAACATTCTTCCGAGATGGAATTCATCAGCTACCAGAAAGATGACTTAAAGTTATAGAAAGAAATTGCGACTACTTTGATTGAACAATTCAATTTAGTAACTTTTAAAATAAACCTTGAATGAAGCAGAAAAATTGGATTATTCATTTGTATACCTAATAGAATAAAAAAAGATATACGGATTAGGATGCTTCTTTATTTATCGATAGGATTAATGTGATGTTCCCGGGGATGTTACTGAGGTGACAATATTGAATACTGATAATGTTTATACTGTCAGCATGGAAATGCTGTTTGCAATGCGTATTCCGTGGGTCCAAAGATGTGAATCACATGTTCATAATAGTCCGCCCACTGTACTTCGTTGGAAATATTAGGAGTAACATCGGAACAGTAAAAAATTTTCTTTCCAATCGGCCAAAACCGTTCTCATAGATGCTTTTTTTTTGAAAAAAGAAACTTATTTGAAAGGTTTGGCCAGAATCCGAACATGATGATATTTCGAAGTTTCGCCGAAATTTTAAATGTTTATAAAACAGGAGATAGCAATTCAATAATACTGCATGCATTACTGTGTTGTACAAATTTCAGTCGGTTTCGTTTACTATACAATTACCATTCCAGGAATGTATCAAATACAAACTCTTTTTAAAAAAAGATCAATAATTTCAAATTATTTTATAATGAACCATTATACTTCGAATAAATTTGTACATGAATGGCATTCTAGTATGAAATATAGATCATTAATACTGACCCAACTTGTTTTAGGGCACCATAATTTTTAAGAAATATCAACCGTCATACTGTAAACCGGTCCCTAAAAATTAGAATTTTTTCCAAGTATCTGCACAACCTAACCGTTAGACCAGCCTTCCTCCCTCTACTTTCTACTTCCTCCCTCTACAACGCACCCTGCGATTGGTACAACCACCACTTTAACACTAAAAAATTGTCTTCTTCGCACATTCCAAACTGTACAAAAATCAGAATTAATCTAATAAATACAGCTAATGCTGAATAAACACATTCAGCAGTCTAAGTAATTTGTGAATTCTATTAAAACCTTTAATGTGTATTTCGGTGAGTTCTTTACGTTCCTTGACATTTGCCTTCAATTTTATTGATAATTTTACCTGAAACAACACAAAACCTGTTCACGAAGTCATACAAAATAAATATGACAGCAGTCTACACCATATCACAACGAACATCGCCGCGGAAGAAAAAGAAAAACTACGTGAGCTCTTAAGTAAAAACACTGGGAGATAGCACTCCCCGCGTTTGGTAAGCTGTCTGTAGGATCGCTAGCACTCGACTGCAATAAATAATTAATTTGCTAAGAAATGTGTACATGTACATGGCATGTGGCACGTGGCACATGCTCTGAGATTCCAGGTAAAACTCAAATTAATAAGTATCGAATCGGCCGCTGTATGTCGGCGAACCATGACGCGCACTTCAGCGAATAAGAAAGAGCGACATTCTTCGGCGACGTCTCCTGACATGCATTTTCGAGAAGCACGTGCAAAAATGCGGATCGCTCTGTTTCATGGCGGGTACCGACAAGTTGCCGGCACAGATGGATGGCGGCATAGTCAGGTTCGGCGATTCGGCCGTAGATTGATGGCGTCGTAGCAAGGATCGACGGTGGGCGAGCCGTCGATTTCTTCAAAAATCGGCGTGGTTGTTAGGAGACGTCGCAGGGAAATGCACAATATGAAATAATGGAGGGCCTCGAGGCCTTCAATTGGATTTTACTATTTTTAGTAAGCACTCCGATTTTACGAGTTCTAGAGAGCACTTTGGTTTTACGATATTTAGAGTTCATTTCGGTTCTACGAGTTATAGTATCACTTTGGTTTGCAATATTCAAAGATCACTTCTGTTACTACGAGTAGTAGGTTTCATCTTTGCGATTTCTAAAAATTACTTGGTCTTCGGTTAGACTTGTCAAATTAATAAACAAAAACATTGTATTCAGTCTAATAATTTATTATACATTATATCTGAGTTGTTCCGAGTAATCGGAGAAGTTTGACGCGATTGATTTGCCACAAAATTTGTTCATTTTCAAGCGAGGAATTAAAATTTTTCTTAATCACATCTGTCTAATTAACATATATTTCGTGTTCCTAATGAACCAAAATCAAATATTCATACTTATAACTCTTTGGGGGTAATTAAAAATAACTGAATTACGTAGGATAAGTATCTTATCCTATAGAATGAGATAGGAGAAGAAACATATTCCGAATAAGAAATGTATTTTATATAAAAATGTTCTGCACAAAAGTTGAATTAATTTAAAAGATCAGTTAAGTATCACTACGGTTCCAGATAATTTGGGTCTTATAAGGCCTTCGGTAACACTTTGAATAAGTTAAACTCTTTAATCTCGTGAAGCAGACTTCGTTAAAAGATTTCGAATGATTTATTTGATAATTTAATAATGTTTTGCTCGCAAAAACTGCTTTCAACTTTGTGAAATATATTTTGTTATTTGACTTGTAGGCTGACGATTTAATCACTTGTGCTATTTATTGATTTTGATCTGACTTGATTAGGCATATACCCGTATAAGAAAAATGTGCAATAGAAAATGTAGATTTCCATTTTGAATTCTTTCCATACGAGGCTCAAGATGATGGTAAAGTATCATTGATCACTCACAGATGTTTAGGTATAGGCAATTAAGAGTAACCTGAAGTCTATAAGTTGGCGAGATTATTTTATACCTTTGCACGTGCGTAACCTAAGGTGCTACCGTACCATAAGGGGGACACGCTGCCAGTCGTGTCCCGTTACGGTCTTCTCAGAAAAAGTGTCTTTTTCATTATTACCATTTAAGAGTTTGTGTTTGAGAAAATCTTTTCCCGCCAAAAAATTGTGACGATAATGAAGTAGGAATAAACTGTATCCTCGTAGCTTTAAATAAGTAGGACCTTTTTTATGACTCTTATTAGTACGTGAGAAATCACCGTACAGCACACTTTTGCAAGTTACAAAATATTTGTTTTATCTTATTTAATTACCTCACCATGACAATGACATTTTTAAATAACAATTCTCTTAATGTTGCACATTTTCATTCTACGATTAAAAATGATTAAATTTTGGGTCATATCAATGTTATACTTCGTTAAGTTTCGTTGTCATTTTAATTGCATTTTTAACATATGAAGGTAATTTCAATTTCAAACAATAAATAGTTTCGAAACGTTAAAATTATGAAAAGGTATTTTCTTGTAACTTCGTCAATCAGATATTGATTTGTAGAAGAATGTACCATATAAGCAACTGTTGGAAAACTGGGTTCAGATAATTTGGGATTAACCTTAAATAGTTAATTTATTTCCACACAAAAATCTTACAACAGTTTACTAACAAATAAATGAACCAGCACGGTTGAGTTGCGAACGAATTCTGACGAGACGAACTAGAAATCGTGAAAAAAAAACATTTTAGGAAAATGCTTATTGGTTGAAATTATTTAACGAGGGTGGAGAAAAAGAACAGGGATTGGACAAAATATTAAAAGAAAGTGGATTTCGAGAGGTGGTAATTTATGGGTACTTGAGTGGACTAGGACTGATGACAGGAAGGGACCCAAGGTTAAGGACAAGGAAATAGGAACAGCATATTTTACACTAATTTATTTAAAAAAAGAATTTGAAGGTCCAAAGGTACCTCTATAAAAATATGTCGTTCGATTCTACATCATTATGAAGATATTACACTTCGCACAAGTACAATTTACGCGTTAAGATCCTCCGTGCGTCGAATACTGCCACCAGTACGCGCCCATAACGCGGATCAAATGCGATATCTGACTCGAACGACATATTTTTATAGAGGTACCTTTGGACCTTCAAATTCTTTTTTTAAATAAATTAGTGTAAAAAATATAATATAATACAGTTTCCAGAATATTACGTATAGAAATCAGTTGTGCACCGAACGGAAGGAATAAAACATACGTATAACTTCCACGACAATAATATTTTTTCCACAAGCGAAATTAAAAATTCCAATTTATTCGTATTTTGTCTTTTGGCCTATAGTTTACATACGTGAAATTTGAACAAAATAGTGCAAAGTTTTATTAAAAAAATTTGCAAAATAATGTTAATTTTTAACATATTTTTTAAACAAATAAATTTTTCAAAAATCCACTTAGGCCATATTATTGGCCTTCTAAAACAGAAAAATTTGCACTTTTAATTTTTTGTCTAGGCCTAATAGTTCCTGAGATATTCGAGAAAATATGTTTTCCAACCCCAACTTTGGGGGCCATTTTCACTCCTTCAATATGGACGATGGCCGATAAAAAAAAATACGTGTCAAATATTTTTTTCCGTTCTATATCATACTCAAAGCACATCAAAATTGGCGATTGGCGATTGGGTAATGTCCCTTGTAAATAATCTTTAATTTCATCGTCGATTTTACCGCGCTGAGATATGCCGAATAACAATTTGCTTGGAGTTTCGCCCGTAGATTTACAAACAGTATTATTAATACAATATTCAACATCTGATAGTATTTTGTACCAATATTTCCCATTGACGTTATCAGTCAATTTACTCAACATAGGTGCTATTGTTCGGTTGAATCTTTCCACTTGCCCGTTTGCTTGTGGTGAACCCGTCGCTACTAATACATGTTTGACATTACACTCGTTCAAAAAATCATTAAATTCCTGCGATGTAAAACACGACCCACGATCCGACACAATATATTTCGGTTTACTATAATTACTAAAATAATCAGAAAGACACTTTACCGCCTCGGAAGTAGCAGTTGCTTTCGTCGCATACAACTTTACAAACTTGGTGAACGCATCAACTACAAGAAATACGTATCGCTTTATCAAGTGTCGCTTATCGACTGGGCCAAAATGATCGATGTGCAACGTAACAAACGGAATGTCCTCCTTCGGTATTGCGTGCAACACAGCTTCGGTTTTGCCCGCTGTTGGAGAATGCACAACACACTTCATGCAATTTCTTACGTGATCTTGGATTTTTTGTCTCGCATTAGGAAACCAATAATTTTTAAATATTGTGTCTTGTGTTTTCTCCACCCCCAAATGACCCATCTCATCGTGATATCGAAACATGACGCTTTTCTCCATTTCCTCCGGTACATAAAAAAGTAATGCCGCATCTTTTTTCCGATACACTAATCCGTGTCTCATTTCGAAAAACGAATTTTCATTCTTGTTCCGTATCTAGGCAAGTAGGAGAGGGCGATCCCTGAATTCAAATCCCAACCGTGAAGTTTTCTGTCTCTCGTCTTCCTGGACGCACCGGAAGATCTCTTTCGGTGCGTTCTCGAAGGATCGAGAGACACCGAGAACCCCCCGTTACCGATATAAAACTTATTGGTTCCCGTCGTCGTCATGTCTAATAAGCAACAGCTGATTGGGCCGTGATGACGACAATTACCGTGGATTCCCGAATTTAAGGGATCGCCCGACCCTCGCGAACGAGAGAGAATAACACCAACCGTTGTCGAAGAAAGACGTTATAATCCCGAGCAGTAAACACGCGGTGCGCGAAACCGAACATTACCATTTCGATCGTACTTTTCTAATTATTTCTTCGTCGTGTCGTCGTTCAAGTGTGTGTGTAGAGTGCTCAGTTTCGTTTTGTGTTCTTTTGTGTTAAATAAACTGTGTAAAATTTATTTGACTGGGTTATTGAAAACCCCCCGAGTTCCCGAGTCCCTTTTCACCGATTACCGAACATTTACCGATCAATTCTTGCTCAATTTATCCATTAACTCTTTCATTTTTTTATCCCGGGCCTGATAAATAGCTAATTTATGCTCAAACGAATTGTCTTCTACAATTAAAATTCCAACCGATCTACTTAATGCATCTACATGTTTCATTTTATCTCCTGGTCTGTGCTCTACCATATAATCGTAAGTAGCTAATTCCAACGCCCATCTTGCAATTCTCGGATTAATATCTTTTTTCTGTAGCGTTAACTTTAATGAATTACAATCGGTGACTATTTTGAATTGAATTCCTTGTAAATATATTCGAAACCGTTTGAGCGCGTATACGATGGCTAATGTTTCAAGCTCGAAACTGATATTTACTCTCTACCTCGGTCGTTCGCTTAGAGAAATACAGGGTTTGTCCAGTAAGTATCGGGATTGATGTCCTAAAATGAAATTCGTTGAAGATATATGTACATTGAGTTAATAATCTTCAAAGTATGCCCCTCCTGCATCAATACACCGTTGCCAGCGGGTTTTCCATTGTTCATACGCTCCCTGGAAATCGGCGAGCGTAAGACTCTTCAGGCACTCCGTCGAAGCCGCTTGAACCGCCTCAATCGTCCCGAAACGATGTCCTTTAAGGCTTCTTTTAATGCGAAGGAACAGAAAAAATCAGAGGGAGCCATATCTGGACTGTAGGGTGGTTTCAAAATTTCCCGCACTTTGTCGACATTCGTATCGGATCGGGACGATGTCGGTCGTCCAACGCGTTGCTCGTCTTCGACGTCTTCACGGCCATTTTTGAACTTTTTGTGCCACTCAAAAACACGCGTTCTGGACATGAAATCGTCCTTGTAAACTTGACGAATCATATCAAATGTCTCCGTAGCAGATTTACTTAGCTTAACGCAAAATTTAATGGCACAACGCTGCTCGACGGTTCGTTGCATCTTGAATCTCGACGCGAACGTTAAATACGCTTCCACTTCAAGCACAATATAAACAAAACAAATGGTGGAATACAAATGAACCTAAATTTCTATTATACATAACAACCTCCCGCATCGATCTAGTCAATAGAGATTGCTCTCTGACCTTCCAAACTAGTAGAAAAAAATTAGTCCCGATACTTATTGGACAAACCCTGTAGAATACGGGATGCAATTTTAAGTCATTTTTTCTTTGCATAAGTACCGCGCCAAAACCCAATGCGCTAGCATCGCAATACAATCTGTCAAATCACGCGGATCGTAGATTGCCAAAATTGGAGCTGCGACTAACCTCGATTTCAAAGTCTCGAATGTCCGAAGTTCTACCTCCGTAAATTTAAACTTGACATCTTTTTTTAACAAATCGTACAACGGTTTTGCTATTACTGAAAAACCTTCTATGAATTTTCGAAAATACGAGCACAAACCAAGAAAACTCTGTACATCGCGAGTAACCTTGGGCATCGGAAATCTCAGCACTGCGTCAATACCCTTATCGGTGGGTTTTATTCCCTTTTCATTAATCAAGTAACCTAAATATTCAATCTCGGTAAATAAAAACTTACATTTATCAATTCTTAGCTTAAGCTTATTTTCTATTAATAGTTTAAACACATGCTTTGAAATAACAAAATGATGCTCCAAAGTCTGCGTTGCAATAAGAAAATCGTCTATATACACTACTACACCACCGGCTCGAATTAATTCATCGAGTACTTCGCTCACGTATCTTTGAAATTTTGTCGGTGCCGGTTTCAACCCAAAAGGCATTTTCGTAAATTCAAATTAGCCAAACGGAGTAACAAATGAGGTATATTTGACGGACTCTTCGGCAATTGGTATATCGTGAAATCCATCCTTCAAATCAAGCAAACTAAAATACCTCTTCCCCTTCAGATTCTCGAATCTCTTAGGAGATTCGTGTTTTCGATGAAAGGTTCGTATTTTCGATGTGGTGAAATGGGACATACGTACAGTGAATGTAAAGGTGAATCCGAACATAAACAAGTAGCGTGTGTGGACAGTATTCGTAAGTCGAGCGAAGACGAATTTATGAAAACCGCTATTTTTGAATTAGGAGATTCAAGAATCTCCTAATACTGTACGTATGTCCCATTTCACCACATCGAAAACACGAACCTTTCTCTCTTCGGGGTTCTCTGCAGTCCTTGGATAAATGCCCGTACCTGCTGTAATTGTAGCACCTCGGCTTTGTCTGCCACGTGTTGTCCTCCCGAGGAAAACTGCTTCTGCTCGGCGTGAACGACGGTCTGCTCTCCTTCGTTTCCGCTTTGCTCCCCGACGCAGGCTCACGAGGCAGCCGACTTCTTCCATCTGTTAATGTTATAACTTCAAATGCCGCTAATAAGTCTTGCGCTGATGGGAAATTCTGGATCCTGGCTTGGTTTCGGAGTTGCCTATCCGGTATCCCTTCCACTAGATAGTCAACCATTTCCTCTTCAGAAACGGGCACATGGTTACCGAGAATAATTTTCTCGTGATAATAAACACTGAAAAGTTCATTTGGCTTCCAAACTCTGTCTTCGAATTGTTTCCTTAACACTAATTTGCTTTCCCGTTTCCCGAACATCCGAGAATGGAACCATTTTAAAGCTTGCCCTTTCAGCCTTGTACCGATCAAAATTTTGGCCGCACTATCTTCAAGATTGTAGGCTGTACACAATAGTCTAACTTGCCTTTCCCAATTACAGAAAAGTTCACTGAGGCCGTTAAAGTCACTCAATAAATCACTAACAGCTTTTATGCTGATTTTTGTCTCTGTCGCGTAAGTAGTAGACCTTGGCGAACCTCTCAAAAGTTCATTTTCACGTCGCAACAATCTAACCTCCCGTAAAAGAAGATCTTCTTCGAATATTCTTTCATTGCTCTCGCGAGGATTGTGACTCTCGCACGCAGACGCATTTACCATATCATCTTCCATGATTTCGATTTGTCCTGCGTCCTCAACCGGCAACGAACTAGCGTCTTTTATTCAATCGCCACTCGGATCTGCTTGGTGCAATCTATTAATTAGTTCGACTTTTGTTCCGGAAGTGGATAATCCCCGTTTAAGCAATACCTTCTTCAACTGTACCACTTTTAAATCGTTGGGATTCACCATTTTGTCGATCACTTTACACCAGCACAATCCACACTATTAATTATCGTCACAAATAACTCGATTCAACAAACAATGAACTTTATATACACATATATATTAACCACACACGGAAGTTCTATACGAGCACGATCCCACTTCTGAAATTGTAATAGTCTTGTCAGGATGAATAAAATAAGGCGTATACTCGTAATAGACGGTTAATAAGCTGTATGTATATTTTAATAAAGAAAAGCAACGGAAGGTGATGTGCACGATGTGCACGTCGTAACACGTTTTAATCGACTGTGTGTTTTTTTCTAACCGTTATTGCCACCGACAACGTCGATGACAACTGCCGATCGTCGTTCGGAATTTCGGTTGGCCTCGATGC
Source organism: Megachile rotundata (assembly GCF_050947335.1). Lineage (NCBI taxonomy): Eukaryota > Metazoa > Arthropoda > Insecta > Hymenoptera > Megachilidae > Megachile > Megachile rotundata. Next base: position 2,955,905 of record NC_134991.1, on the reverse strand, counting down.
CCGCCACCGATCACACCATAATACAATATATATCATGCATAACATACGACATTACATACAATGTATCAATCTGATGCGCAATGCCGTATTCTTTTACATATTTATCTTCATTTCAAATAACAATTATGACCATTCAAGCGCAGTGTTAATAATAAAAACAGTAACATTTTACATTCTATTTCAAAATTTATATCTGAAGTTTACATACCCAACCAAAAAAATTTACATTATTCAATAAAAACACAAGCAATTGATATCCGTGCAACCGTAACATTGAGTCATACCTTTAAATTTATGGTACTGGTTACCTAGAAAGTTATAGTTTTATTATTCGCAAAAGGGTTTTATGTGACCACATACCAGTAAAAGTTGCTCAATACAGCGTATACGATACGCTTAATAGAATCATAAAGAGTGTCCAAATGAAAAGAAGAAATCGTTTTCGTTCCGTTCTTGAAAAAGTAGCTCGTTATTCAGCTTAAGCTTTAAATCTTCCGTAATCGGCAGTTCTTGCTTCGAGACGGGAATCATGTTTCAGAGTGTCTATTAAGCCAATGGCTATATACAGAGCCACGATCGAACGCAATTATCCCTTTTGTAGTGGCAACAATAAACTGCTACGTGGCAATAGCAAGACGCCTTGGGTGTAGGCGGATAACAAGACACGAATGTCAACCGATTACCAATGGACGATTAAACGGCATTCCTCGACACCGTATCATTATATGTGAGATATAGGTTTCACCGCGAGAGATTCATCGGTGTTTCATATAACACATACAGCGGAAATATACGGGGGCAGTCTCGTAACACGCCAATTTCAAATATTTCGCAAATTGTTCACTACAAAAACAAATTTTTCGAGCAAAAACTTCATGGTCTTTAGACAGACATGCTTTGCTATAATTATTTTGTTGTTAGTTTATCTTTTTATCGAGACGTCTTCATATTTATTCATGTTTGAATAAATAAACTTATCTTGTTTGTTTAGATTAGCATCTGTCTCAAACTTGCACTTTCAAAAATTCGACTTTATTAACCATGCGGTATTTATTGCTATTCAAAAATATCTAACTATCCTGTGCTGATTGGTTAGTGCTGTACTCGTAAAAACTTCATTTTTACAATCATCGAGCCTCATGGTCAAATTTACGAAATCGACTTGTCTCTCTCACACGTCGCGCATCTTCTTTAAAAAAAAAGTTGGATTTGTGTCCTTACAAATAACGGAACCCATACACGTATATATGATGTGCGAGATAGACAAATTGATTTCGTAAATTCGACCGTAAGGCTCGATGATTGCAAAAACGAAATTATTACGAGTACATCACTCACGAATAAACTTCACCACAGGGTAGGTATTTCTGTACAGCAATAAATACCACACGTTTAATAATGTCGAATTTTGCAAAGTGAAAGTTTGAAACAGGTGCTAACGTCAACAAACAAAATGGTCATAAACAAACAAGTGTGACTCTACGACGTTAAACTGACGCAATGCTTGAACTGTTGTTCGTTGCTATCAGTTTCATTCTTGTTATTACTAACAGTTTCTTTATTTAATTGTTATAGTAGTAGTGACACATACAAGAATAATTCAATTTTACGTGCCAATTGTTGTCAGTGACTTGCGCTATCTTCTTTTCTATATTCTCCAGAAGAAATAACCAAGTGGTATTAAAGCTGGCGAATGAGCTGGCTAACAATAAGTAAAATAGAGTAAGCATTAATATATAATATTTTTCCTTTCCGAAAGAAAATTCGAAAATAATTTGACAGCCGCAGTTAAATATTATAAGCAAGGGATGCTGCTTACTTGTTTGTAGTCAAACGTGTAGAGAATGTGAAAATCATCTTTATTGTTTAAAGTGCATCATAATATTTTTAATAATTTTATTTTATAGTCAGACAGTTTATGATCAAAAATCAATTGAATGTCTACGTAAGTGCTTGTGTTATAAGTGTATTCTATAGGATTTGCAAAATTAACTTTTAAATGCTTGTTTAACTAGGTACTTACAATTTAAACATAAGCATGATCACCAATTAAAACCGATTACTTGTGAAAACTTACAACAGTTGGACATTAACAGATGGTATAAGATTCTAACAGGTAATCGCGATATTTCGAAATATGTACGTGCATTCTCAACCATGACCATAAATGGCGAACCTAGAATGCCCAGTTTTGTACTGTTAGGACACGGAATAGTTCTGTATTAATTCATTGGCTTAAACTTAATTTTATTTGCATTAAATCGTCCAAAATTACTTGGGTACTTTATAACGAGACTGAGAATCAAAAGATCGAAAGCAATACCTGACAAATGAGCGATGTTTAAATGGAATATCATATGCTCTGATAAAGTTAAATTATTCTGTCTAACAACTTTTAACTTTCTAATTAACTGTAAAATCGAATAAGTGATTCTTGTAGATTTTTGTGCACTGATTACTGTTTGTGCACCCGGAAATTTTAAGTAAATACCAAGATGCACTGTGTAGAAGTACTTTAATTTAAACTAAAAACTTGTAAAAATTACAACTAAGTGTCAATGAATTAGTAAATATCAATTGTTCGAGGGTTCGCTCGTAAAAAATTCTGAATTACAGGAGTACGCCTGTGTACAATATTGTGTCGCGAGTCCGCACGACTTGATTAACAAAGTTCTCAAAAAGTTCTGAAATATTCTCAACGATTCTGAAATATTCTCCTATCTTCCGAAAAACAGTCCTTTTATTAACTTGGTGGAGGATTGTCGATGGGGATGACTTACCTGATTGAGTTCCCGTTTAGCAAAAGGGCGGTCATCTTTTCCGCGATTCATTAGAAAATCCACGCCCTGGTCCCTCAGATACAGCACATAGTGATGGATACTGTTTTGACCTGAAAGAATAAAATTGTTCAGTAAGATGGGCTATTAAATCTCCGGCACTAACATCCATTAATATGTTCTGAAATACATACTACATCAAGTGATCATTAGTGTTTTTAATCACTGATAATATTTATCGTTTGCGAAACTATTTTTTGTCTCAATCAAAAACGAAATCTATCTTATGGATTTCTCAAGAGAAAGATCTATCTTATTATATAGTATAATTCAATTTTGACTAAAAACATTTTTTTAAATAAAATGCAAAATACTCCAAAAAATTAACTTGACACTTCAACGTATTTAACGTATTAAATGTTTTTAACTATATAAAAATATATAGCATTGTATTCGTACCGTTATATTTTCAACAAGTGGAATTTGTATAACTTTTGTAGACATATAAGAAAAAATTTTTAGAGTTTGAAATTTAGTTTTTTCATCAGGCTCAAATTTCTCAAAAACTGATGATGGTGAAGAAACACAGTTTACATATTCGCGATCAATACATGAAAATCTACACTACAAACTCTCGCTTTGAAAAACCACATTTGTATGTATAAAACAGTGTCTACAAAAAATATTTACATATCCTTTATAATGAACTTTTGAAAGTGGGTCTAACTTGAATTTATATGAGAAGCCAAAATAATTCATTTACGAAAGAAACTCTTCTAGTGTTACGCTCACTCATTTACAAAACTTTACTACTTTGTGCGGAACATCAAACTGAACATTTCTGTATCCCAGTTTGGAAGCAAACTGCCAAGAGTTTATAAGATATTAATAATTAAAAACGCGTAACTAATTTAAATACCAGTTATCTATGTATTTCTTTTCTCAATTATATATTTAAAGTATCATTATTAAACTTGCAATGTATTATATTATAACTGTGTACGCCAATACATTTAGATATAATTGATTTCGATATTACTAAAAATTGTTAAAAGGTATAAACGGAACATATAACTAAATATATATAAATATAAATATATAAAACTTAATGCATATAAATGTATAATTATACAATATTATAATATACGATATTGATGTACATGATGTAATGAATGTAATTTTAACAGAATAATTTGTAACTTTAATAATGATACTTTAATATAATCAAATATTTAAAAGAAAAAAATATATGCTACTGTTATTTGAACTGTACATATTTTAATCTATAATCAAACATTTAATAAAGCACCTAACAATTTCTGTGAAAGTGTGTTGTACTTTGAAATTTAACGAATAACCACTTCTAATTAAAAGTATCTTTTGAACAACTAACTGTTTGCCCCCAAAATGCCCTCAAATGTACAGTCAGATGTTTTTTATCTTATTTTGGTAAAATATCTATAATGTTAAATTCAATAGCAGTTGTGTGTCTAATAAGATATAATAATTTTGACAAATTATTTGACGTCGTACAGCAAATTTAAACTAATTTAGCTACCAATGAAACCTTATTGAAATTTAATTGAAAGCTTTATTAAATCAATACTGAGGTGCTAAAAGTCAATAAACTCTAAAATATTAATACGGTCTTACAAAATATTAATGATCAGTATTAAAACTTAATGAATGTTATAGGAATTAAATAACTTTTTCATCGATTTCGTATAGTACTGTGATTCAAAGATTTCGAATTTGTTATTATACATGTAGAATATAAGTTTACATTAAGTTTTTACTTTTATCATGAAGAATGACATATTTGTAAATAATTAGTAATTATATATAATACTTAAGAAGATATACATATATAATAAATTAAGAGATATGTTTGTGCACCAGGAAATTTGAAGTAAATACCAAAGTGCACTGTGTAAATAGTACTTGTACTTTAACTAACAATTATGAAATTGAAAAATACAACTAAATTGTATTGTAAACGATGGGGGTGACTTCCCTGATTGGCTTATTTCTTGTGCTCTTGGTGAGCAAGAAGGCGTCATCTTTTCTGTCATTCGCTTTGTCACAGACGCTGATAATGCAGATTCCTTAAACACGGGGAATCAGCATATTAGGAATATATAAGTAGATTCTAATCTCTTTTTTTATTGACTCTTGGAAATTACATATCTACAGTGGTTTGTGTGACTAGTGATCTGCTTATGTTTTGCTGTTCTGTAAATTTATCATCAATATTGGTAATAATTTCTGTAGTAGGCAAATTAGCCTTGTTGAATGGTAGATTAAATTTATGGCCCAATGAAAGAAAATTAGCTATATCGTTTGGAGCAGAAGTAGTGAAACTAATTCTTTAAAACATATCTTGGATGTATTATATACGCATGTGTTGCTAGAGGCAATTGTGACTGAATTGGTACGTGTTTGTGTATAACGGTACAATTTCTTGTACGAAAATGCTTATTTTGTTTTTTCTATGTTAAGATTAAGAAATTTTTATTTAAATATTAAGGCTTATATTCAAGAAATTAATTATAAATAAGGAATGATATTTTAAACTCGGTGGATGTTTCAAATGCTGCATTATATGCCTGATTATTTCTGGTTACATAATTAGCGTATCCGATTTCTAAATAGAGTATTTTAGTTTGCAGTAAACATTGTGTGCGTTGTATTTTCTGTGTAAAAGAAAAATTGTTGATAATGATACGTTTCGCAAGGATTGCTTCTTACTCCTTAAACTAAAATCGGACAAGAGCAGAATGCATTTTAATAATAAGGACATTATCTACATATTTATAAAGAAATTTCAACGTTTTATAGTTCTTTTAACCAACCTCAGATTTGCACGCCTGCACTTCTTTTAGCTTTCAGGTTCTGATATTTCGCTTGTTAGCGTTATGTGTCACTTACGTTTGAGTTATTCCTTTACTATAGAGATTAAAAACGAATTAGAGAAAAACTTATATGATTTCTTCTATATATGGTCGGTGACTTTAAAAACAGACCACGTACGAATACTGTCAACACCTTGTCGGAAAACAGTAAAAAATGGCAAATCGTAGAGGACCTGCGGTGCACGATTGTAACGGCAATTTCTACGAGCTGCTGTCTCTCGCAGATTAATCTCTGATCGATATTACCACCGGCTTATTTCTCCAGTTTTCAAAGACTGACATTCCACGTGTTCGATCTACCGCGATTGATCATTACTTCGTCTATTAATCGTCCAGCGTGATGCAGGTCCCGATTTCATTCTCCCGAAGGGGAGAAACGGTGACCGTAATGCACTAATGAATTTTGATACGTTGCACAGAAAGCGATTCAAGTTGCCGCTTGCACGATGAATACGGCATTCTTGTTTCTCCATCGAATTTTTATTCTATGAAAATTGTGCTGCATGGGTCGCGCGAACTTTAAAGTCGTTCTAACAGCGATGGCTAAGATATCAAGTTTAAAAAACTTGATCCTGCTGCGTAAACTCGTAACAAACCCAGCTACAAGTGTTCGATGTTTTACTACTCTGCAGAATGGCCGTCCTTCGCTTTTATTAGGCCTTATTATGATACCGCAAGGTGCAATGCAAGCGTATAAATTACTATACAAGTCGAAATATATTTAAATGAAATAATCTTTTTAACCGACTTCGAAAAAGGAGGAGGTTACTCAATTCGATCAGTATATTTTTTTTTCTATGTATGTTCGTGCATTACGCCTAACTGGGTGGACCGATCGGAATGAAACCTTTTGCATATGGAAGGTACTGACTCCCCATTGGTACCATTATCAAAAAATTTTTCATTTTTTAATTACAAAGTATTGTTATTGCAAAAAAAACCGGCAACTTTTGAAATAAACTTTTCTCGATTTTAGTGCGCTTTCAATATCTTATCAGGGACATGATTCTGAACAATTTTGTTCATATACAAATTTCACGGAAATATTTAGTTTTCGAGATATTAGCGAAAAAAATGGTTATTAACTTTTGAAATCAACTTCGAATGATTTCAATGTCCTTTTAATATGTTGTCAGGAGCATGGTTCTGAACAACCTTTTCCTTATGCATAATTGACAGTAAGCTTTAGTTTTCAAGATATTAGCGAAAAAAGAAATTGGAAAACGAATATCCATGTTGTCTTTTACTTAATTATGCTCATGGCATTTACGCAGACAAAAAAAGTCCGGAAGAACTGTCTCACAGTATCCTATACAATTCTCCCCATTTCACTAAAAAGCGTGAAATAAAATAATTTTCAGAAAAAAAAATACACCGACTTCGAAATGCACTAAAAAGTATAAAATAATTTCTCTTTCCTAATGAAGTAATTTCTATTTCATTCAATCATACAATTACGTAACAGATATGAATGAAACCTACTTACTCGTTAGGTAGTATATTAAATACATTTCAACTTTTTCGGAGGCGGCGCAAAATTAAAAATACCTCAGTAAACGTTCCTGCCAATAACCAGTTGATTGTGGTATGACGTATTGGAAATTAATTGTAGCGGCTAGCTATAAATTTGTAAATTTTGTATATAGCTTGTTAACGTGCAAACGGCTAGCACGGTTTATGACAGGGACGACAGCGGAACTGTTTTTGAGGAAACCGTTTTAGAATTTTTAGTGAAAGCATGACCGTACTTAGAATTTTGCCAACGGTCTCAACAGTAAAACGCTTAAGCGTCATAAACTCTGGGTTTCCCCGTGGGCCTGCGACGAGAGGTCAAGCGACCATCAGCTGGCCGCGTAGCTGACCTAGGGCCCGGGGAAATTCCGCTGCGTTGCCACCTTTACCAGCAAACGCACCCCCGTCAAATCGTACCCCCGCTTCAAGGAAGCGTGCTTCGGGCATAAGAGGGAGGTCGTACGATTTGGCGGGATTTAGGTTTCTCTAATTGGTTAACCCCACTTATTCGGGGGTTGGCCTAGCGTAAAGCATAGATTTTAAAAACGCGAGACTCTAGCGCAAGGATATAGTAAGTTAAAAGTCCGCAAGAAAAATAGAAAAAGTTCGCAGGAAAACGCAACTCTTGTGTTTCATTTCAAACACGCAACCCACTCCTAAAGTGGTGACCCCGACGTGATCACAATTAGTTTTTCTGTAGTTAGTTAAAGTTTAAATTCAGTGTGCAAAATGCCTATGACGAGGAATCAGGCAACTTCCGCGACGGGTAGTAGTGTATCTGAAGACTCCGCCGCGATGCCAGAAGTGAGTCGCGTTGGTATTCGCGTTCCGCCGTTCTGGCCCGAGCAACCAGCAGTCTGGTTTCACCAAATTGAGGCTCAATTTGTGTTAAGTGGCGTGACAGTGGACAGTACGAAATTTTATTATGTTATGTCGCAACTTGAGTCAAAATATGCCGCGGAAGTGCAGGACATTTTCGACAAACCGCCGGAAACTGATAAGTATGAAACGCTGAAGAAGGAGCTAATCCGTCGGCTCACAGCATCCCAAGGTGAGCGCATCGAGCGGCTGTTGGCAAAGGAGGAGATGGGTGACAGGACCCCATCTCAATTTCTGCGACACATGCAGAACCTCGCAGGGACAACCGTTTCTGAGGAGTTTTTAAGGACTTTGTGGTCGCGTAGATTGCCGACAATGACACGCGCGATTGTGAACTCGCAGCCGGACTTGCCGCTAAGCAAATTAGCTGAAATAGCGGACCAAATTCGCGAAAATTCGGGAGCAGCGCAGGTTGCCAGTGTACAGCAAGAATCAGTGCTGGACCAGGTGTCACGACGTCTCAACGATTTGGCATTGGAAGTGGCTGAATTGAGACGGAGCCGCGTGGATCACCAGCCTGCAAAGAACTTTCGTCGCCGATCTCGTTCGCGCAGTTTTAAGCGTGGAAATTCACCAGCCGGGAAGAAGCATTGCTGGTACCACAGGATTTTCGGGACCGAATCCACACGATGTCGCCCTCCGTGTAACTTCACGACGGGAAACGGGGACAAGCGTCACTGAATGCGGCATCTAGTGATTGCATCCGGTCAAGCCGCCTTTATCTAGTTGATAAGGAAGCAAAGGAGGAATTTCTTATCGACACGGGCTCGGACCTTTGTGTATATCCTCGTACACGAGTTAAAGGCCGAGTTGACAAGGTGAAGTACGAAATGTACGCGGCGAACGGATCGACGATAAGTACCTACGGCGTGCGGACAATCAACGTGAATCTGGGACTACGTCGGGTATTTACTTGGGACTTCATCATTGCGGATGTTTCGAAGCCGATCATCGGGGCAGATTTCCTGAGCCATTTCGGACTGTTGGTGGATTTGAAGTATCGCCGGTTGCTGGACCAGACGACTTCGCTCGCAGTCATCGGCAGAGCAGCGAGGGACAGCATCGAATCGGTAAAGACGATAGTTGGAACTTCACCGTACGAGCGGATGCTGGAAGAATTTCCAGACATCGTCCGACCCACCACCACTGTCCGTAAGTCGAAACACGACGTCGTCCATTATATAAAGACAATTCCCGGTCCGCCAACGTTTTGTAAACCCCGTAGGTTATCTAAAGACATGTATAATATTGCGAAAACCGAATTCGAGAAGCTGTTAAATCTAGGCCATATACGTCCTTCTAAGAGTCAATGGGCATCAGCTCTGCACATAGTCTCGAAGAAGGACAATGGATGGAGACCTTGCGGCGACTATCGTGCCTTAAACGCTCGGACGATTCCTGATAGGTATCCGATACCACATATAGAGGATTTTTCGCGATCCTTAGACGGAAAATCCGTATTTTCGACCGTAGATTTGGTTAGGGCGTATCATCAAATTCCAGTCCATCCTGACGATGTACCGAAAACCGCAATTACGACACCGTTCGGGTTATTCGAGTATACCTCTATGCCGTTTGGATTGAGAAACGCAGCCCAAACGTTTCAACGTTTTATAGATTCTGTACTACGCGGATTAGATTTTGCGTACGCGTATTTGGATGATATTTTGGTCGCGTCCGATAATGAGGAAGAACACAAGTCGCATTTGAAACAACTTTTCGCACGATTAAATGAATACGGGATAGTCATAAATCCAACGAAATGTGTTTTTGCCGTACCAGAGGTAAAGTTTCTTGGGTATAGAGTCAGCGCCGAAGGTACAAAACCGCTACCCGAAAAAGTCAAGGCAATCGTGGAGTTTCCGAAGCCGCAAACGGTTAAACAGCTTAGACGATTTCTGGGTATGATTAATTTCTATCGTAGATTCATACCAAACGCGGCAGCTATTCAGACTCCCCTCAACCAATTATTGAAAGGCCGAAAATTAAAAAGTAATGCGCCGGTAAAATGGTTTACGGAAGCAGAGACAGCACTTGATCGATTAAAAAACGCGTTAGCAAACGCCGCGTTATTAGCGCATCCGAGTAGCAACTCGCGCCTCGCGGTAATGGTCGACGCATCAGATTACGCGATTGGAGCTACGTTGCAACAGCGGCGAGGAAATTCGTGGCAACCTTTAGGTTTCTTCACGAAATCCTTGTCCCCTGCGCAGCGAAAATACAGCGCTTACGATCGCGAGCTTCTTGCAGTGTATTCCGCAATTAAACAATTTCGCCATGCTTTAGAAGGTCGCACATTTAGTATTTTCACTGATCATAAACCGCTGATATTCGCGTTCAGGCAGAAGCCAGAGAAAAGCTCTCCGCGACAATTCAGGTATTTGGATTACATTGGTCAGTTCTCCACTGATATTAGACATGTCAGTGGGAAAGATAACGAAGTAGCAGACGCGTTATCAAGGGTAGAAGCAATCTCAACAGCAATAGATTTCAGTAAATTGGCAGAATCTCAGAGCACAGACAGAGAATTACGTAGACTGTTAGCATCACCTAATACTTCGCTGCAATTAAAACGTGTAAAATTCATGGATAGCAACACGGAGGTTTATTGCGATGTCGCCACGTCTAGAGTTAGACCTTTTGTTACGCAGACTTTCCGACGGCAGGCATTCGCTTCAGTACATAACCTTTCACATCCGGGAATTAAAGCCACCGTGAAATTAATTAAACAACGCTTCGTTTGGCCATCAATAGATAAAGATTGTAGGGAATGGGCAAGGAGTTGCCTTGAATGCCAACGCGAAAAAATACACAGACATGTATCAAGTCCAATCGGTAATTTCGCGTTGCCAACTACCAGGTTTGAGCACGTACATATCGACCTGGTGGGTCCGTTGCCATTATCGCGAGGTAGCAGGTATTGTCTCACTTGCGTAGACCGTTTTACGCGCTGGCCGGAAGCATTTCCCTTAGACAACATAGAGGCCGAAAGTGTAGCTCGAGCGTTTGTTAACGGTTGGGTCGCGAGATTCGGTACACCGTTACGAATCACAACGGATCAGGGTCGCCAGTTCGAATCGCAGATATTTAGGCAATTGAATTCGATACTAGGAACGACGCACCTACGAACCACCGCGTATCATCCGCAAGCGAACGGGTTAGTCGAACGTCTCCATCGGCAGCTCAAAGCGGCAATTAGGTGCCATAGCGACGAGCGATGGACGGATGCATTACCCATAGTTTTGTTAGGTATTAGAGCTGCGCATCGCGCAGATTTATCAGCATCCGCAGCTGAATTAGTATACGGAGAAAATATTAGATTACCCGCTGAATTTTTTGTATCGTCGGGAACTAGCGCAGGGACAATAGATTTTGTAGATCAATTACGCGCGCATTTTAGAAATGTAAGACCGACCGTAGGATCGAGGCATGGAGACCGAAAAATATTCGTGTTTAAAGATTTATCGTCTGCAACCCATGTTTTTGTACGTGTCGATGCCGCGAAAGGTCCCCTGCAAGCGCCGTACGAAGGACCATTTTTGGTAGTTTCCCGATCAGCGAAAACTTATGTAATCCGAGTTAGAGGAAAGGATATTACAGTATCCATTGATAGGCTCAAACCGGCTTACATATTCGCGAACAACGAACCATCCGCGGAAGTAAATTTAGATTTAGCACCGCGTGTAACAGAACCACCCTTAGCAGATACCGAACCGACCGCTACGCCGAATCCGATAAGAACGCGTGTAGGTAGACGCGTGCGATTCCCCGAGCGTTTACAGGTTGGTCGCTAGTAGTAGGCTTGTAATGTAAATAGTAGTTTATAAGATGTACATAGTAGTTTAATTAATTGTAAGTTAGAGTAAGTTACTAGCAAGGTATAACGTTTGCACTGGAAAGGGGGTGATGTAGCGGCTAGCTATAAATTTGTAAATTTTGTATATAGCTTGTTAACGTGCAAACGGCTAGCACGGTTTATGACAGGGACGACAGCGGAACTGTTTTTGAGGAAACCGTTTTAGAATTTTTAGTGAAAGCATGACCGTACTTAGAATTTTGCCAACGGTCTCAACAGTAAAACGCTTAAGCGTCATAAACTCTGGGTTTCCCCGTGGGCCTGCGACGAGAGGTCAAGCGACCATCAGCTGGCCGCGTAGCTGACCTAGGGCCCGGGGAAATTCCGCTGCGTTGCCACCTTTACCAGCAAACGCACCCCCGTCAAATCGTACCCCCGCTTCAAGGAAGCGTGCTTCGGGCATAAGAGGGAGGTCGTACGATTTGGCGGGATTTAGGTTTCTCTAATTGGTTAACCCCACTTATTCGGGGGTTGGCCTAGCGTAAAGCATAGATTTTAAAAACGCGAGACTCTAGCGCAAGGATATAGTAAGTTAAAAGTCCGCAAGAAAAATAGAAAAAGTTCGCAGGAAAACGCAACTCTTGTGTTTCATTTCAAACACGCAACCCACTCCTAAATAATAAATCGTGAGAAAGAATACGAACCATTATAGATATATCTGGTAATATACGTAAATGTAACAACTGCATCTTCATTTCGTAACGTTTCTGATATAAATGAAATTGAATCGACTTCGTTCGCATGTGGAAGCCATGGATCTAAGAACCTATAAACGGAGCCTACGACGCGGGAATTACCAAATTTGCGGCAGATGAGCTCTATCTTTATAGCATATATCGAGTCTTTCCGTCGCATACTCTATGAATCTATCCCTACCGCCGCATATATGCGTTCTGCGTAAATCATCAAATTGGCCGAAGAATTCATATATGCGTTTGGCGAAAACAATTGATTGAGCCGAGAAACGCATATATGTGTCCCACGTAAATGCGTGGCTATGGCCGAGAAACTTAACTATGCGTTCCGCGAAAACAACTGATAGAGCCGAGAAACGCGTACATGTGTGCATGCATGTAAATCTGTGCATGTACATATGATATGTCCAGAATTTGACTTGGAATGCTATGAACGAAAACCGCGTTTAAGCAGAAACATGCGCTGGCAATTTTTAATGACTATCCTGGCAGGAGCTCGGCCCCGCGGTACGGTTCACTTCGAACCGTCCCGTCCGCAAAGGGCTAGATAGACCATAGTTACATTCTATACGCACTAACACCTACTTCGCGGCGTGCTGCCGAGTTATATGTATAGAAAAAGAAATAGCTATACAAGCATTGCCTATGTTCGGCTGTCCAAAGGTTGACATGTTCAAGAAAAGCTTTTAATTTTGCGCCGCTCCCGAAAAGGTTGAAATGTATTTAATATACTACCTAACGAGTAAGTAGGTTTCATTCATATCTGTTACGTAATTGTATGATTGAATGAAATAGAAATTACTTCATTAGGAAAGAGAAATTATTTTATACTTTTTAGTGCATTTCGAAGTCGGTGTATTTTTTTTCTGAAAATTATTTTATTTCTTTTACTTATCTCTTTCACGGTTAACAAAACATGTGTGTTCCACTTCAATAATCGAATTATACATATGCAACATAGCAACTTGTGTTTTTTCGCAAATTCCTACGACTTTTTACGGAGAAAATATTTCGGGTTGTAGTTGTGTAAAAGAGAAAAGTACAAGATTTGCGATTATGAAAAATAACTGTTTAACTAAGAGTAAAAATGAAACTGTATGGACTTTGAAGACTAAGACGCGGGATTATAATGTTTCCCGGTTGAAGAGATTATGATGTTCTCTTCTGAGTTCTTTGGTATAACTAACGAACGACTTCTCTATTTGCGTACAAGAAAAGTGTGTACTTCCACCTCTTCGCCTCATCAGTCATTTTCCTAACCAATTGAATTTAGGCACCACTGACCTGTTCCTACTTCCTTGCGTCCGAAACGCGATTTGTAGGAAGTAGGAAGTATCAGTGGAAGTGGAAGACGTAACGGTAAATGTTTAAACAAAATTTGATGGAGTTTCTGATGGGTATGGGTGCCGATTACCTGCCGGGAATGACGGTCACACAGGGTCAGTTTGGCGACCCTTCAGAAACTCATGTTTATAGCACGGGCAATTGGCCGCTGAGGACTTCAAAAAATCTAAAATATTCTAACTGCCGTATTAAGTAATAAATTGACTCTCAAAAACGTCTTGTTGATTTGCGTGCAATAAACATGCTGGTAATTTGTAGTTTGGGTACTGTCCCTGGTACAAATTGCCTGCCATCTGGTATTTGTAAAAATGTAAAATAAAATAAACTGTAACGAATTATATTTCGTGGAGATGCCACGAAACAACTTGCATTTCTTGAAATTGCTTTCATGCATTTAGTCGATATGGGCGCTCGAATTTTGACATGCCAAATATCATTATCTTTCGTCATATCATAATTACATTATTATACGTATGTAACACCGAATGGTGTGTATTGTTATATCAAGTATTCTATGCTTGACACTTTAATGTGTGTGGAATTCTGTATTTAGAAATTTGGAAATATCTTACAAATTCTTATTTAAAATTTTCTGAATTCCCAAATTTGTAGATTTTTAAATTTATCTTACCCAACTTTCATACGTCCAATTTTTCAAAATCAAACATTAAAATGTTCCCAAATTTTCCTTTTTCCATACTTTCAAATTTCGAAGTTCTCATGTTTCCAAATTTCCAAATTTCTATGTTTTTAAACTTTCAAATATCCAAATAACTAAATTACTAAATTTTAAAATTACTGAATTCTCAAAGTATTAAAATTCAAAATTACAAACTCAACAAAATTATCGAATTCTCAATAACTCATATTTCCAAATTCATATACCGTTAAATTTTGAAATTCCAAGATTTCATAAATTCTCAAATCTCCAAATTTTCAAATGCTAAAGTTTTCTAAACCTCAAATTATAAAATATTTAAATTCTTGAACTTCACAAATGAGGAAATTCATTTCGGCTACCATGTACGAATAGGGATATCTTTATTTCTGTGATATTGTTTATTTTTACATCGATTCGTAGAAATAATTGTAAAGCAACAAAACCTTTATATTCTTGAAAACTTTAAATCTTTTTGACCACACTATCGATACATATTACAGACACCAATTTTTCTACTTTCAATACCTTCAATTTTTAATGTTAATAACTTTAACTTATAAAATGATTGCAACGTTTATATTATGAAGCAAGTATTGAAACGTAATAAGTAACTATAATCGTAAGACTCATAATCGAGTATTGAAAATATTTTGACAGTTTTAATAATTAATATGTAAGAACAATATTATTAAAAACAAAATCTGATAACACAGAAGGCATTGAATAGTATGTTTAACATTCCTAATACTTTTAAAATGTAGAAAAGGTGAATGAGTTATAAAATTTTAACGGACGAGTAAGTAACGGATAATATGAGTTGTAAAATTTTTATTTCTTGTATTAATGGAGAATCCTATAATAATTTTCGGTAAAAAATATAGTAACTTAAAATGGAAAATATGCCGTAAGTAGCTACTATAGAAAGTATGAACACTACAAAAGTTATAAGTACAGGTAGTAAGTTGAAATTCATTAGTAAGTGAAGTTTGTAAAGTTAAGGACACCGTGTTTTTTAATATTCGTACAGTTATTATGAATCTGCGTAACGGAATAGAAAATGAGACACCATTTAACCAAACTAACAATTAACTAAATGGCTTCGACTTACCTATTCAACTTTGTTAGAGTAACGACGGCAATGTTATGAGAAGCTATGACGAAACTACACTAGTGAAACTGAACTTTATTACTCATTTCGGTACGTTGAATCTTACTGCAGTTTCACCAACGTGCTTTATAACCTACATTACTGTCTATTATAGGACATACACTTTGCGAAAATACTGTAAAACGTTTAATAAAACTGTAGCACTGTGTTGTAAGAAAAATATATAATTTCTACAAACGGGGTGTTATTATTTATTTCACCAGATGTTTTTCGAGAAAATCTTTCAGTTTACAGTGATTTTGGGAATATGCATGCATAAGGCAGCATTGTATAATAAGCAATATATATTTATAAATATATCACACTTCAAATTAATTTAACATAAGTCCAAATCTCACTAAGCGATTTTATGATACTATTATACCATCAAAACATGTCAGATTTTCTTGTGCTTCGAAATTCTCCATTTTGTATGCAACCATGTAATTTCCACGTACATATTCGATGACGTTAACGTGTACATCGTTGATGTATGTACGCATATGTGAAGATGACTAGAATATTTTTCATTCGATGGAAAGGAAGTGCTGTTATATATTTTTTAGAAGCTATTTCGCCTACAAAATTTACCTTTTTATACATACTTATATTTATTACATATACATGTAGTATATAAGTTTCTTATTTTTATCTGTATATGAACCACAAGGCTAAAGCATAAGACGTTAATAAATTACAGTGCTTAAAAACTGCGCTCATAGCCAATAACTTCGTTACTGTTGCGAACTTTGGTATTTTCGTAGTCAGAAAGGGTAAAAACTTTAGATGGAAAATTGTTTATTATTGTTAGGTTGTAGAATACATTAGAGAGGATTAGACCTCAGGCCATGTTTTGGGCACAATAGTTCATAATTTTTAGATCCTTCAGAAAACAACATTTGTTACTTTCAATTGCTTTTGACTCGTAGCAGAAATAGGACCCAAGGAGTCATTACATTCTAGCCAGTTTTTTCTTGATTTATTGCCAGTACATCTGGGGTCAGTAATAAAATTTGCAAAATTATTAGACCATTTGGATGCATATACATATTTGTGAAATCAAAACTTAGACATATGTATACTTATGTTTTATCGAATATTTCAGATCCTCTCATTGTCACTGACATAAAAATTTTAGTAATATACTGTATTTCTCTGAAATACAATATAAATAAATTTTGTCTTATTTATTCGATTTTTGTATCAAATATTACAATTTGGTGATATAATAAATTAACAGGTTTTTATTGCAAGTAGCGCTTGATTTATTTTATTCGTTAATAAAGTTTAATTAAACTTAATATATTTAATATCCAACTTAAAACATAAAATTTGAAAATACTCGATGCAAATCCTCTTATAATTAATTATAAATGAAACTAAAGTAACATAACGTAACAAGTTCTACTTGCATTTTAAAAATATTGAACGTTGTTCTTCATTGAAACTCTTAAAACATGAGGACATCAAAATAAATTTGTTGTAATTATAGTTTTCTTGATTTCTAACAATTTCTATTTCTAATGTATGTGTTTGCAGAAATCAAGTTATCCATTAATTTAAAATAAAATAAAGCTAGGTAAGTACCTCACGAGAGTTATACTTCATTTTATTTCACATACTATATTTTTGTTTAGAAAATATTAGTAAAAAACAACTAAAACTAATTACACAAACTTGTTGTTTGGTCTAATGGCAATTAAAAATGCACAGGAAGGTAAATGAAATTTTCATAAGAGATTTTATGTAAAATCAGAAGACAGTTAAATTGCCGTTGCAACAGATTCACATTTTTTAGTTCATACGAACTCACTCTTACTCTGGTTTTCGTGACTATAAGAACCAGGCTATAAAAGATCTAGGACAAAGATATTGTATGTCGATTGCAATGTTCGAAAAGATCTTCTTCCTTGCTCAACCTTATCTGAATACCATTAATTTCTACAGTTTTAAATTTATAAAAGTTGCTGCGTGTATATGAAGGGCTGAACTTTTGGTCAATTTTCTGTAAAAATATTTTATCTTGAGTTCATTTACTCTTTCACAGTTTTTCAATTACATTCGGAATAAAATGAAATGGTATTTTTGAAAAATTGAAATAAAAAAATGTAAGTAGACATAAAACGAAGTTATTATACTTAAATTTAAAAAAGTATTCCTATAAAATTTTTTTATTTAAAAATTACTGTAGATACTAATTATTCGACTTCTTTTGATACAAGAGTTTCTTTTCTTTCTTTTTTTTTCTGCTCAAAGTCAATTAATATATGAATATCTCTATATTGTACATTTGACACATTTTTGTAATTGCATTAGAGTTGAGTAAATTCCTTAAAATGAAGCTCAATTATTTAACTTTTTAAGTGGAACAAATACTTTATAAATGTTCTATGGCGTATAATACTGATCTTGCACAAAACAACAGTTCAAATGTGTTTGTAATATTTTTATTTAATGCTACAAAATAAAACAGTTACAGTAAAAACGAGAACAAGCATCAATAATAATAAAGTCAAACAAGATCATAATATTATTAAAAGCATTTATATTTTGCAATATCAACTATTTTTTTAAAAGATTTTGTCACTTTTAATGAAGGACATCCCTCGTCTATAACCGTTCCTAAAGTGTAATGTATCGGTTAAAGATTAACGTGCATTTTATAAAAGTACATGCAAGCAAAAAAGAAGGAACCGTGATTTTGGTATGTTAATCGATTTCCGATGTATATGTATATGTATGTTTCCGAAGGTGTAGATGATGAAGAACTAGAAAGTTTCTTTCAACTTTCTTTCGTTTTAATGAAAGTCCATTCATTCTGTGGTGACGCTTGTGCTTTGACAGTAGTCAAAACAGAAGTAATAAAAGTGAACGGAATATTACACCACAAACGTATCAGAAGGCTTTTGATTGCTTCTTCATGCACGTTATGCATTGAATATAAGTTACTTAACTCTTCATCTACACTTCCGTTATGTAAACATTCCTAAACACGATGAGAAAAACACAAGTGCTATCACGCACATTCAACGAACAATTAGATCCAAATTAACCGTTTTGCTACTTCCATAAAATAAGACAATAGTAAAACCTTTTGCAATTTATATTACAAATATTTATTGTATTGTTAGGACTTCATTGTACATCATTTAATCTATTTATTTGCATATTAATTCAAAATTTTTGTGTCAATTGTGTGAACATTTCAAGAATACAAAATTTGATATGAAACTTCAGGTTTTAGAATTGGATACATTTCAAGAAATATGTATACTCTATTTCATCAATAACAACTAGACGAAGAAAATGGGAAGAGTGAATGCAATATTGCATGTGTAAGTGTAGGTACATCGTGAACGTGCTGCTGATGGTTCAGTAAGTAACATCTACGATTATGGCAAATAAAATGTGCGACATAACATTGATATGTACACAAGATGATTGTTGTTGCGCTGGGATTTCTGTACTTGATTAGATCATAAGAGATAATATTATTATATACATGTTTCTTTATAATTTTATAGAATAAAAATATGCTATAAAATTGCTGTTTTAAACTACTTGCGCCGTAAAAAGTTCCTATATTATGTTAAATTTTAATTAGTTTAAAGCTTTACGCATTTTTTATTTTTTATTGTTATTGAAAGTTTGAAATATAATAGTTTATTACTTTCTGTATGATATTATACAATTAGTGTCCATTCTCTGCTATAATTCTTTATTCATCATAAACTAGTATTTCAAATATGCGGCACTTCTTCTATTATAAAAATTGTATATTACATGCCTCGTGATGCTTAAAATGTTTCGCACTTGTTACATAGAAAGTCGATTAACTCGAAAGAAAAAAGGTGGTTTATACTTTCAAATATACCACTAAAGATGGCGCTGTAATTTGTCGTTTAAAAGTTTTCCTATGTACTTTCTTGTGTAACAGATCACACAATTTAAGTAACATTATCATTACAATTTAGCTTGATGTAATATAATAGCAAATAATATATTTATTATCGATTAATTGTAATAGATTTTCTGACGTATTTTTAATAAACCGTTAGTAATTTGAACAAAGTATTTAATAGTCTTAATTTTTGAACAGTAGTTGTGGAATATATTCGTCATTGACATACATCAACGCGTGATGTGAATGCTGTCAAAGTAGCACTTTATGCTTTACACTCTATATAATTTCCTATTATTTCATATCGTTAATTCACGACATGATAGACACTATCTCGTGTCAATCAGAATACCAATGCTATTAAGAACACTATTGTGTGATTAAACTATTGTGTGATTCTATAACATTGATTAGATAATAAAAGCAACCCTTTTAGATATGTAAATCAATGACACATTTATAGATGCAAACAGTGCATAGAATTCTTTATTTCTTATTTTTAAGAGTCATTGATAAGTTATGAATTATGCATACAATGTTGAACTGTAACGAAGTATTGCATTAAGCATTAAACTACTTTTATGTTTTTAGATAATAGATAGATTTCTGCCACTAAATTTTCCTATTTTCTATCGGTAATTATATGAAAAGGGCAATAAGTTTAGTGCATTAATTTAAACTTATTTTTATACTAAACATCACGTAATAATCTGCGAATATTTAACTATGTACGTAATAAAATAGAAATAAATATGTATTATATTTATCATGTGTAAAGTTCATATTACTCATACATATACATTATTATATTATAAATTTAATATAATATAACCAGTGTAATGTAGTATTTGTGAAATGCATGTTACTGTAAATAAATATATTTAACAAGATAATAGAAAAGTTGCGTATTTGCGTAACTATGTATTTCTGAGGATCAAATGGATGTTAATTATATTAGAAACAAATCGTCGATATGATTTTGGAATTTTGTTTATTGATATTTTGTTCTGTTCCGGAACAAAATCGATTTCTAACTACGAACTTTCCCAACTAGTTTTCACATAGCCGTTATGTGGTGTAAAACACACAAATATATTGCTTTCACTAACCAATGATTGCTTTCCACTACAGAAAACGATCATCCTACAGGTCATCGATGTGGTATGCTCAACAAGATATAACATAACTTTCTTTTATTCAACAACCATACCGGATATATGTAACTTTTAAAAATATATCAACTTTTTTTTATTTATGAATGATATTTGATTTGAATAACAGATAATTAATGACAAGATGATGCGATGATTAAGAATTGAAGTCGATTTTACGCCCATAGAAAGGTGTTGAATAAAGAAACTGTATTGATAACAGTAAAGTTTCTTGAGCAATTCTGTATAAAATTCAATTACGATGCTCTTTATATGTATACTTATGAGTATGTAATGATTCTATGTATTATGTGGATTAGAAAAAATATTGGATTGATCGAATTATTTGATCAATATTCGCTTAAAATTTCTGATCTTACTCATATAACATACTCAAACGTATCTTGTTTTAATTATTCCTGAATTCTTCTATACGTTTTCAATGTGTACCATTTTTTATTTAATTTAATTTAGATTCAGTACTTACACACTTCTTCTGTTTTGTTGCACATTTCTAGCGAAATTGTTGATGCAAATTTTGACATAATTCATTTATGAATCTTATATGAATTGCAAGTAAAAAAATGTAACGCTATAATTAAAATTACAAAAATTGCAAAGGATGTAATCATATTTTGTTTAATTTTAATAATATTCTTTTAAACTCCTTTTTTAATTATTGATTGAAGTAAACACGAAACGATCGCAAAATATTTCGAGCATATGACCAATAAATGATAAAAGGAGATGAACATTTACGGAACCTATAAAAACAATGAACCTTATTAAGAATTTAATAACCTTATTATTAAAAATTATTAAGAATCTTTCATGAAAATGTATGTTAACCTGCATCGAGAGAAAGAATCATGGTATAAGATGCTTTAAGAATTGCTCACTATATAGTTATTTTTTAAATTTAATTTCAATATACATACAAGTGGACATTAAACGTTCGTAAATATAAGGTTAATTATATATGTGTAATAATACTTTACAATTCGAATTATGAATCCCGTTTAAAAATTTAATACTGTCATTCCAATGTTTTTCTCATTTTATATCATAATACCGCTACCGACATTAATATAAGGAGAGGAAAGGATAAAAGAAATAATCTAATAATTTAAAAAAAAAACTAACTTTAAATTACATACAAAAATAAAAATATAATTTTCAATTAATATCAATAGTGATTGAATATCGTAGTATAGAGTCGTCCAATAAAACTTAGTACTTAAATATTTTCGTTGTTTTGTGAAACATGAAAATACGTTGTACTTTGGTAACTATACGTTATTTATAAATTTATACTTTAAATTTTTTTTTCAAGAGAAAAAGATTTTTTTAAGAAATACATTTTCTAAATATTGCAATTATAATTTTAAATTTACTATTTAATCCTCATTCGGATAGATGATGCCATTATTTTGTTTGAATACTGTTTTACAGAATTTTTAAATGCAAATTAATTTGCTTTATAACATTCGAAAATTTGTAAAAAGTGTAGAGGATTACATACATTTTCAAGTAATTATATCTAAGACTATGAGAAAAGAATGTTGTACAAAATTTATATTATAAGTATATATTATTGAATATATTATATTATAAGAAAAAGTAGAAACAAATTTACAATTGTACTGATATTTTCAAATTATAATATTGTAAGTACAAATGAAACTTTGTCAGATTCCTACATTATATAATTCTTTATAAATCTTATTTCATGCTGTTTATACGTTTACATATTCACGATTAATATTATCTACCGTAATATTTAATACCTTTTTTACTGTTTGACAGAAATCCTAATGAATATCCTAATAATCATATATTTTCGAATAAATCAACTGGAACTTTCACTTGAAGACATTTCCTAGAATTGCATCTTTCACAAGAAATTATGTATGAAAATAGCATTCGATATCATAATCAAGATACATTCCAATGTCTATATAAATCAATTAAGATGAAGTGACCTCGATCTTTGAAGAGGTATTGAAGGATATTCCGAGATTGAATTGATGAAAAATGCAATGAAAGCGGCAAACTGCTACTGACATTGTAGCATATCGGTTGACCCTCATGCTAACCAACGATCTACCGCACTCCACTCAGATTTTCCTGTTTAACAACTTTGCTATTCACGTGACTGGAATCAAGCAGTATCCTCAATGAGCTTCCGTGAAAGATTCAGAGAGTTACATCGAACTTTCATCGACTAAAATCTAAACTACGGTGTCTATTAGCTCTGAACTCTAAATTATAAATCATCCTCCCCTCTCAATTACTGTGATGTTTTCGAATCTGGAGATTCGAGTTAAAAGAAAGTTCACGATCTTCGAAACACGAACTACATTCAATTTTTGCACAATTAACGTTTCTATTACCAGCAAAACGTATGAGATGCTTTATATTTCCCATATCAAACTATAATTTGTTGTATGTACTTGAAATTAGGTAAAAATTAAATCCTATCTGAAAAAATAATGTAATAGTAGGAATCTTAAATATCGTAAGACACGGTGTTGAGTAATAATTCTATTACGCAAAAGTAAATCGACAAAATAGACCTACCGTTTTCCACATTCTTCCTTTCAATTTAGTTTTGCATATTGAATCATAGCCCAATCGCATGCACTACAATTTTTAAGACACCGTGTATACAAATCACAGATATAATCTAATTGATTATATTTTTTTATATAAAATGTAATCGATACATAATAGTCTATTATCTAGGTGAATTTCTTTTTAACGAAGTTTGAAACTTATGGTCGATATAACATTTCCTTTAATTTTTACGAATAGATCATGTTAGTAAGGTTTGGTGGTGAAAAACTGAGATACTCTGAATTTTACCATTTTGAAGAGAAGAATATAAAAATTGAAGAAATGTTGCAATAACGACTGTCTTAAACCCTTTCAAGATATTTGCACCACCAGATATATCAACGGATCGAGCACGGGCCAAGCTTGAAATGACTACAGTGTCGAAACACGAATCGATAACGTTATGTTGGTAGAGTAATACCCACTTAGTGGTCGCAGACCGAGACCTTATCGCGACTACTATCTAGGCAAGTAGACGTTCAAAGAAATGCTTGGGCTTATCTCTCGCCAATTTGCTCGCCTTGGGTGCGACGAGGACGAAAGTGGGACACATTGAGAGCAAGTGAGATACAATGAAGTGGTATTTCTAATTGAAGCTCTCGATATAAAAACTGGTTAACTCCAGATTTCAAATGTTGTAAAGAATTAAATGAAACTTAATTAAGTACAACTAGTGTAAGTAATTGTATTAACTTGGAGTTAACAACGTACTAGTGTAAAAACGATATAAGAAATAATCCTTTTTATATTCTAAATAATTTTTCATACTTACTGAATTTATTTAATTTGAACTCATTCGGTTCTCCTTCCCAGATGTTGTGAATTAATAAAAAAATTGCGTATGTATTATCCTTACGTATATACATATAAGTAAATGGTAATTAATTAGATATATATAATTATATAAATCATAATTCATAATGGTGAAGCTACTAATAAATTAAAAGATGTTTGTTTGAAGAAAAGGTGAAGGAAAATAATCTTAAAATATTACATATATTTTTTACAAATAATAGATTAAAAATGATAATAATCTTATATTTATCAAATATTATAGTTTTAAATATGTTGAAAATTATAATAATTATTATAAAAATAAGTAATGATTGGTTACGTGTAATGAATAATGTATACTAATAATTACCATTATAATAATAAAATAAGTAACTAAAATATACATATAAATAGAAATAAAATATTTACAATTATATCATTATAATATCATTAAAATATTCATAATCTATTACGGTAAAATATATTCCATTAGATAAATAAAAAGATTCAAATAAATTATGTTATATCACCAATAACATTTTCGACGAACTAAACTATAATTTTTATTACACAAAATTCTTTTGTTATTTTTGCACTTAAATTAAACTAAACGTTGTGAAAATCGATAATCAGGTGTTAAACGATCTAGACTTCAAAATTGCAACAAACAGTATAAATTTACATGAAGACTATACATATACACACATGTGGATTATGTTTTTGTATACGTGATAATAGCGACATCAACACTTCAGTTGATTTTCTGTAGGTACAATTTTGAGCTACAAGGCGAAATACAGCAGTGTGGTGGCCCTAATCAGTACGACAAGCTACTTTTTTTACCTGAACCTGACTATGTATTCATACATACATTCCTTACAAAGGAGTACTATGTCAGTTTTATTTTTTACAACTATATTCCACCAACTGACACTTCTATAACTTTTACAGATAATAATTATTGTAATACAGCGTTATTATCAATTTTTTTGTCAACTGTCACTCAAAGGATTCTTTGATAAATTATCAGTAAAGAAAAAATAATTTTTTTGTAAGGGTAAAAGTTCGCGTAATTGTTTTGTAGGCCATTACCTTTTTATTTTATATTCAAAAAATATTGAAATTCGTGCTGGAGCTGATGCTCTCTGCTTAACCGGCTATATCTTTTATTTGGAAACGTATTCGTTTAAGAATTTGGATATACTAAAAGACATTCTCAAATGACACAAGTTTTTAATACGTGCAACAACTCTAATTCAAGTTTTGAATGCTATAATTTTGTTAGTAATAGTATTAATATATAAAAATATATATACATTTATTTTATAATTAAAATAAAAATTATATCGTGCCTTGTTTTTTAAAAAAGAATTTGGTACTCATGATATCCACATCCCGGTTCAGTTTATAAAAAAAGAACGTTGTTACACAAACCTTTAATAATCAACCTTTACTACGGTATTTTCAAGAATTGAAAAATTGTTTCTTCTCTTTAAACATTTATGTACGTTCAAACAGCAGCATCTTTTTCTTCCAACTTCATCTATATACAGCTATTATGAGAAAAGTCGGAATCTTTTGCGAGAAATTAGAAAAGATCACGTTAAATAGCAGTCGTTCCTATTTAAACTAACTTCTATGATTGACTATCTTCTCATTTCGAATGATTTCAATAGTTATGCGATCATAAGTCCTTTGCCTTTCACGAAAAAGTGAACATCGATTCAAATGAATTTACTTTTGGAACAAAACCCTGTTAATTGCAACTTGAGTTTCACTAATATATGTAACACAAATATTCACATAGAAGTTGTAGGCCGATATCAAACCATTTACTATTAGATACGGAAAAAAATAAATCCACATTAAGATCCGTATTTGCGATACATGAAATACCAGAGCATTTAATTATGAATAACACGTCATATTGTAAATATTAGCAATTCAAAATTCTCAATATTATTAGCAATTCAGAATAGTGACGAGTAACTTCATTGTATATATTAATTAAAATAAAAAAACCATTGGACAACATATTTATATATTCTAGTAAAATAAAAATCATAGAGCTTAGAATATACGTTTATTTAATTATATGTTGGACTACCATATTTTGTGCAAACATTAACCTAGAATTAGTACAAAATAAAAACATAAAGATCATCGAAGAGCATGCATGAAGTTTTCAAAGAGGAAAACTTTAAAAGATTGTTGCCCGTAACTTTTTAAATATGTAATTGGTAGTTGTAGAGCAAGAATGGTTGTGCGACGTGGCCATAAAACACTAGTGTAAAACAATTATTCCAATCTTCAAGGAAGCTTTTGCGTAATGCGAATAATAACCTTTATATTATGTTGTTTGCGTTTCAAGTTTCAGGGTATAATTACATACACAGCGAATTGACTGGCCTCTAATTTTTTCAGTAAGTTATTTAAAATGCAAGGCAGTGACATTTAGTTTGTTAATCATAGGTACACGTTCCATGCAAATCTGAAAGAATACCTTTAAAATAACAAATCGATTAAGATGTTACAGTTATTGATGCTATTATAAGTTTTCTATATGAATTAAATAATTCACAAAGAAGTTTCAGATTAAATCCAATTAACTATGAAATGCAATTACCGCGTTTGTAATATCTTCTTCAAAGCATACCGTTTATATCGCACTAATGGTTTTAATAAATTTACAGTCAACATCATAATTAAAACGTTAACTCTAATGTAGTACTTATATTTAATAATTATGATAATTAACTATACCTAACAGCGTTTATGGGATTAATATTTTATCGTTAACTTATCTAAAATGACAAATATACTACTTATTTAATACCATCAACACAAAATTTTCTGTATACAAAAATGAGTGTGGATATCTAATATTCGAACTAAATCCTGCAAATGATGCTAATATGAATAAAAGTTCCAAATTTCGTTTAAAATAAAATAAAAATTACTTAATATACTTAAGAATTTTTAATTCTTCTAATTCAATCTTTTTGGAGAACTTTCACTTTGGAGAACTAATTGGTTTAATTTTTTTGAATATTATTCACATTAAATTGGTTTGACGTTAATTGTATTAATTAATCAAGTTTCAGAATTTTTCATTCTTACTGTCCGATACGTTTATGAACTCGGTGCGAATACTGTGAAAAAAGAATTAGCATCGTGTCTACTTAATTTCTTTGCAAATTATTCATATTCCTTAAAATAAGTTGGACGATAAGAATGAAAGGTTCTTAAGTTTCATTGATTAATTAAATAAATCAATCAACATCAAATCACCAAACAAATTATGAACGAATTACCGTCACTTCATTACATTACGCGAAAGCACATACATTCATTTTCCAGCTCATGTTGCACTGGCATAATTAACAACATTATTGCGAATAAGTAACGATGAGCATCAGTAACGTTGACTCGTCACGCATTGTGCAAACGCTCTACTTGCTTCCTAGTTTCTCTTTCGACGCGAAGCGACGCAGTCTACCGTTTATGGATAACTGCAACACGTTATTTGTACCATAAGCTTGGTGATGGTTAGGCACCTGGTATCGTGTAAGAAACCTAACGTTTAAAGTATCTGAAGAACGTTTCCTGTCATCGTCATTGGGGATGCCATTCGTGAGATACTTTCGACGAATGCGTAGATATGTAGGTAAGGGTACGTTTTCACATAACAAAACAGATTATCATTTTTATTACCGTGACATTATTTTAGATGCTTTGATGCAATTTGATCTCGTGCGATGCAGAAGATCTGAAAGACCTGAGGACAGCGACAACTTGTTAATCCTACTATGACCTTGCAGTGTACGTTTAAGATCAACGGCAGTATCAAAGAAAAATGAGCATAGTAAGACAATAGCAATTACGAAAAATATATTACATTTATGTACTGTCAACAATTATCGGATCAGCAACAAAAAATGAGTCTGCCACATCACTAATATTCATTTCACTGTCAAGTCACACAACGTGTGTAGCGGTAAGATGAGTTCAATGAAGTAATTTATAATCGTCCGACAGGTATTCATTTGTCACATTCTTAAAGATAGTATCACTCTTCATTTGGCCACTTTTCTGAATAATTAATACTCAATTATTAAAATTCTTTGAAGCACCAATGAATGTATCATACATTCCGTTTGTCATATCGTGCATTCCAGGTGTCCAATAAACAATTTAATTCATATCGCATTTGTAGTCCATAAAGTCGTAATCGTTTTTATCATTTAATTAAAAGACAATCAAGATGATATATTATATAACTTTTCATTGACGACTTATAATAGAATGCTTGTTTTAAAGGCTTTTAGTGCTGCACAAACATCTTTTCGTGCGTAATCTTTTTTCTTTTCCTTTTTCTTCGGTATTCTAAAGAATTTATGTGACTCTGCAGTATCATACAAATGATTACAAGTATATTGTTAAACTTTGTTAATATTATGACGAGTGAATGTTGATATTATGTCGATATTATGACAAGTTTAAGAAAAAGAAAAGTTATATTTTTGTATACTTATTATTGACGTAAATAAATAAAACACAAAATGTACTTATTTTAATACGATAAATATTAACATTGTAATAAAGGCATGGAAAGTCGACTAATAATTTAGTTTCACGTAAAATCTACGCATCTGAAATTATACATATATAATAGTAATGGCGTTCAATAACTGGTCAATGTCACGTTATCATGTACCTACTAGTAAAAAACAATATTTTAATTTCAATATTGATTCAATATTAATAACAAGTAAGATTAATTTGAATTCTCTATTATTTAGTAAATCTAAAATAATTTTACTATTTAAAAAATTACATAACATTAACCAAGTGCAGTTTATATGAAAGTACTCTCTCACTTGACTCATTATGAAACAAGTTTAAAAACATCGAATCTTGCAGTAATATACAATAATACTTTTATGTAATACGCGCATTAAATTATAGAATCATGTAATTACACCTATGTAGAACAAATATATTTTGCTATTACTGTTTGATTGGAATAAACGGTCAAAATGAACAGAAATGATATTATTAATAAAATTCCCACTCAGTTGCATATTACCGGGACTTGTTTGAGCACTATAACATTCATCTTATGTTGTTCGTTGAAGGATTCATAAATACAGCCGACCCACGTGTGTTTTTAAAATACAATGCTTTCATTATAATGGCGACACGGTGAAAAGTGGATGCACAGAGGTTGGTTCCATCCAACCAGTGTCCTTGCATTCTTGACGATCGCCGTCCCAAATGCCAGGCCGTTCCTCCTTCTTTTCTTTCGCCTTCACGGAGGTGAGCCTCAAACCCTGAATGCAATGCAGCTACGTTTATTGGAATGTGATTCTGATACGGGGTCAGCAGATGCTTCCAGTAACCTTTACTTGCAACCTCGTGCTAGGTTAAACTGCACGACTGTAGTCACGTGCGAAGTTACACTCCACACCGTGTTCTAGTGATCGTGGCACAACTCTAAAAGGTCTTCTCACGTAAATAATGCGACAATAACAAATGAAAATTTGTTTATATCTAGCTTTTTCCTCTGAAAATTATTGCTGTTAATTTTTCGCTACGTTAGTAACAATTTGTTTATAATAACCGGAAATAATAATTTCACTATCTTTTTCGTGAATTAAACAAGTAATGATAATTTACGAAATTAATGCATTGTTGCATTTTGTTACAGATATGCTACGTAAAGTGCAGCATAGTCTGTTATTAAAATTTTGTATATTATTAAATGTAATTATGTTATAAATATAAAAATTATAAAAAATATTTCTTACGTTTCGTACCTATAACTTTTGTATCGTGCATTAACAAAATATTTTTGTTAAAAATTTTGTAGGGAAAAATTTTGTAATAAAATGTAGTTGCTTATTGTTCTTTTACCATTTGTATTATTTGTGAGAATTTAAAAATGCAATTTTGTTAGAGTTGAGAAAGTCATGCAACAATGAGTTATTAAATGTAATTATTAACACCACTACAATGTATCATTAGTTAGTAGGGGAAACTGACAAATGTATACTGGAATATACAATTGATACAATACGTCTATGCACACTAATATTAACAGTCACAATTGAACCATTTTCGTCTTCATGAGAAACGTACTTATACCATTATAAAAGGAAGTCTTATATACTTATGTTGATTTCTCAACCCGTCTAGAGACATTATGTAGAATTTTATGTCCTAAATTATATTGACGTTTTACTCCATCATTTGATGACAAAATAATTATGTTTTGGTAGAGCAAAAGTTGCAATTTTATGTTGAAAGAAACTTTCTGGTATGCTCCGCTTCCCTCCCTGAATTAACGGCGAGTGAATATTGTATGTAAAAAAAATGGATCTGATTTTGCTGAACGAATAATGTAACACTTTTGAATGCTTGCTGACTTTTATTTCACTTCTGTTTTACTATCTTTTTTGGCATATTTTGCCATATTTAAACCCTCTGTTCTTCCTTTCATTGGGTCCTTGGCATGGAACATTTTTAAAAAGGGAGCAGGGTTTCCTGAGTAGAGAAGGACGGTGGAACATAGGAAATTCTCAGTTTTTCAAAGAATCCGTAACATGATTCCTTGAAGATCTGGAACCGTTACTCTCCAGGCCCAAGTTACCATTCAACCTTTTGGTCTTCGAGGTTTATGGTATGGCATGACCTGTGCCGCTGAACCCAAAAACTCTACCAATGAATACATCAATAAACAAATTAACAAAGAATTTAAATTGTTGCGTACCATCCTAGTGCTGGCACACCGATGGTACGCATACTAACAATAAGTGGAAGGTTTTCAACAACGGTAACGTTCCTTCGCCACGTCGTAAAAATCTTCTCAAAATTTCTGTGTTTTATATTATTTAAGTTTGTTACGCCATAACAAATTACGTTTTATTACTCCATCTATATTTATCTATTTATAGGAATTCTTTCATCCTTATAAAATGGCTGTAATAGTATTAAAAAAATAAATCATAATGAAATATCAGGAGCCTTTTTTGATAAAGCTTATACTACATTACTGACTGTTGCTGATAACGTAAAACACAATGCAAATATGTATGAAATAAATATAACAACTTTGTTAAGGTATATTAATAAAAAAGTGTAAGGATCTTAATATAAACATAGACTGTTCAAATTTAGTCAAATTTTAAGTAATAATTTAGAACATAAGCTGCAAGAATGCATACCTCAAAAATTTAGTACAACTTTATCTTGAAGGATACAAAAATACTAATAATCATTAGAAGATACTATGCTATTCTTGTATACTACTATTCTTGAAATTACAATTAGATATTTTTCTCATGTATTAATATGCTCCAGAATAGTATCAACAATATTATAACATTTGATTTTAATACATTAATTAATCATATTTTAATATATAATTATTGTATTAAGTATAATTACTTAAATCAAAAATTGTAAAAACTAACAACTGTGATATGTATTAACTTTTCTCACTTCCTTTGTACATTATAACATTTCAACATCATGAAAGATATTTTATTAATTTATTCAAATTAATTATTCCCCTTTATGTTATTAAAATTTGTTTGTTATATTCAATTGTAATTTAAATTTATAGTATAAAGAACAAACTTTTGTTTGAAAAATACTTTGAACAGTTTTCAATTTGAAACTTCTAATTTGCATACATTATGTTGTGTCTAATTATGCTTTCAGAATTATTTCAAGTGTCATCGAGATATTTTAGAAAAAAAATATTTTAAATACGTATACTTTTATTTTTGTGCGAAAAAATTAAATTATAATGAAAATTGTAATGTTTCAATATGAAAAATATAAATTCCCTATTTTTTCCCTTCTGGATAGCAGAAGTTAAACTTATCATCTTTGATAAAGGATAATTTATTAAAAGTACTTTGATTCTATTGACAGAAAATATATACCAAAAAAAACACAAAAAATAAATCATAATGCAAATAATCAAATACCATTAATTATAAGGTAATTACTTCACTAAAAAATGCATTAAAAAGTAATACAATAAGATACATAAAAGTATACAATTTTTTTAACGTAGCTAGTTAGAGTTACATTATTTACTTAACCATGACGGCAATAAAAACAAATACAAATATATGTTACAATTACAATCAATATATTATATATTCAAGTAACAAGTGACTTTTTACAAATATGCGTCAAACACGAGCTTAATTAGTCTAACAATATTATTGATATTTGATATAGTGGCAAGCTACAATATATGAACCTATAAGTAATATTAACAGGATGTACATCTTATTTCTAGAGTAAAAGGCGGGTAGGTATTTAAGTATATGTACAATTGAGTATTCTACGTTTTAGGTCTCTGTTAACGGTTGGATAAAAACCTTGATTTCGATTTAAGCAACATTATATTTTGTTGACGTTGGACTTTTATGTAATTGACATTGTGAATAAAAAAGACAGCGTAACAAAATATTAAACGATCGCATTTTTTTAACAATGTTAGGTTTAAATGATGTTTAAGTGTTCAATTTTTAATTTCAGACACATGTATCATTGTTAAAAAATAATATTATAACATTATAATTAAAGCATTTATTCCAGCGTTTGAAGCAACAAAGTGTGGAACTTTTTGTTTGAGTACAATAATTTGACCACCCACTATATTTCTATGGAAGCAATAAGGAGTTTATCATTGTACTTGAAACAGATCTATCTCGAACAGCTGGTTTAATAGACATCAACAAATAACTCTACATCGTTAGTACTGCCAATGATTGACTGATTAACGAGATACTAAACGACTGGTTCATAACGAAGAATTGCACGTAACGAAGATACGTGAATTACCTGTCAATGATAATACACTTCTACAAATATGAAGCTCTTCTTGTAAGAATAATCACGGTGACAAAAAAAGAAGAATGAGACCTGTAGTTCTAGAAATGACAAATGGGAAATACGTGGCAAGAGTACAAATCGGATCGAAGATGTAACGAGTTCAGTGATTCGCACAAACATTAAATTATATACCGATTTATTTTACTGGTCGCACAATAAATGAAGTATTATGTAAAAGGTGAGTTATTATTCGAGACGTTATTCAAATCTTTTCAATCGCAAACGTGATTTTAATCGTCGGTTGAATTAAAGTTTCTAGAACATCAACTTTTTATGCACGTAATGAAGAAATGATTATAGGTAAGATGTATATTTACTACGAACATTTGTAGCGCTCGTTTTATAGATGCGCTGTTACGGACTTGTCTACACAGTTTATAATTAAAAAACATTAATTTCGTAATATATTCAATAAGTATCTATGTGTTATATTTTACGTACATAAATTTTCCAAATGATATTTTGCGAAATTCTTCAGTTCCGTAAAGTGAAATTTAGAACTTTTAATTAAAGGGTCTGCAGAAGAAGAGTGAAATAATATTTTGTCTGAACACAGTGCTATTGAAGTATCGTATTGTAAAAATTCGAAAAGGATGAATGATGTTAACGCTCGTGATTGAAATAAATTCGTTCGAGCTTTGTTGAATATTGCACGTGGTGTGCCGACTAAATTCGTGTTTATTTTAAAGTAAATAACTATTTCCTTACTCGAAGGACCACTCCAAAACTTGGAGACTATACAAACTAATACAAGATGTTGCTATGTCGAATATTGAGAAGCGAATGACATTTTTCTTATGAACATGAAGGTACGTTACACGCTTACAGTTTTTACATGGTGAGGGTGAGGGAAAAATACTTAATTTCTATTGGCTGTACAAATGGGGTGGAAATGGAGGCTTGTGACGTATGAAGAACATGGGTTTTTCCCAAAAAATGACCATAGCAAGTAATAAAACCAAGCAGTACCTCGACATGAATAGAAAATGAAAATAACGGACTCTACTGTTAAGCTTAAGGTTCTGGCAATCAGATGTAAGGCAATAAACTAAAATACTCGATACAATGTAACGACTCCTTGGGTGTTATTGCTGCTATAGGTAAAGAAATTAACCGAAGGTCTGACCCTTCGCTATGGAACTAAATTCTAAAAATTTAATAACGGGCCTAAACATACCGCCCACCTTGAACGACTCGCGTTCAACAAAACCAATTGTCGTTTCCTAGTTCGTGCGGTCAAAATTATTAAAATGATTAAATTAATAATTAGTTGTTATAATACTGGAGACATTTTACACTAAGTCGAAATCTATATACAGTTAACAATAGAGAACTATGAATACATTTTTACATTAACGATTGATTATACGTAAATTGGATTATACGCAATATACATTAAAACTGGTTGTCCTTAAGCAGAGTTTTCTGCGTTTGGTAACAAACAAATTTTAGTTACGGATCTTTTAGTGAGTCCGTCTATTGTCTTTAGTGTTACCACTCGGGTTATGTCGTCGAGTCCATGATGGAGCTCAGTGATTCTACCCAGACGCCATCTCATTGGTGGGATGTTGTCTTCCTTGATTAAGACTAGGGCTCCGATTTTGACATCTCCAGAAGGATCCAGTTTCCATTTGTGTCGTTGTTGTAACTCATGAAGGTACTCTTGGTGCCATCGTTTCCAAAAATGTTGCACCATCTGCTGAATGAGCTGGAACCTGTTCAATCTATTTTGGTTTATATGGGTTACATCAGGTTGAGGGAGTGTCGTTAGCGCATCGCCGATTAGAAAGTGACCTGGTGTTAAAGGTGTAAGATCAGTTGGATCACTGGATAGAGGATGTAAAGGACGGGAATTTAAGCAAGCTTCAATTTGCGTAAGGGTCGTATATAATTCCTCGTACGTTAGACGTTGGTCACCAATAACTCTCCGTTTTTACTTGTTTCACACCTCCCTCCCACAATCCACCAAAATGTGGCGCATATGGCGGTATTAGGTGCCATTCTATGCCTTCTTGTGCTAAAGTACTCTGAATTTTAGAGTTGTGATCCGCGCTATTGATTAAAATTCCTAATTCCCTTAATTGATTTTTTGCACCAATAAAATTTTTCCCATTGTCTGAGTGGATCGAGTTGCATCGGCCACGGCGAGATATAAAACGGTAGAGACAATTGAGAAAGGCGTCGGTCGACAGGTCAGTAGCAAGTTCTAAATGAATGGCCTTGGTTGAAAAGCAAACAAATAAACATATATAGGTTTTACGCGCTACGCGACCGCGTCCCCTTTCCTGAATTAGTACAGGACCTGCGTAGTCTACTCCGCAGGTAGAAAATGCCCGAGTTGGAGTGACTCTTTCGGCCGGTAGGTCACTCATTTTATGTGAAGTGATAATGGGATTCACGCGAAAGCAATTCATACACTGGCGCACAATTTTTCTGACGGTTCGCCTACCAGACAATATCCAGAATTTGTTTCTCAACGACGCAAGTGTTCGTTGAGATCCTGCATGCAATAATCTGATGTGCTCATGTCTAACGATCAAGGTGGTGAGCGGATGCGATGTAGGAAGAATCATTGGATGTTTCTGTTCGTAATCAATTCTAGCATGTTTTAGTCTTCCGCCCACCCTGATTAACCCAGTTTCATCCACGAAAGGATTTAAACTCGTTAATCGGCCTTTTGAGCATGCCGGTTTATTTTTTAAGAGAGACTTAAGTTCTATAGCAAACTGACTGCGTTGCACAATACCAACTAGAACCTTTTCTGCTTTGAATAATTCTTTAGCAGTTAAGTTACTATTTTGATCGTTGGGAATGCTATCCGAACGAATCTTCCTTCGAAGATTTGCTATGAATCTAATGCAATACGCGGTCACGCGAAGTAACTTTGGATATGAGGAATATCGAGAAACCAAGTCAAATGAATCCATTGTAGAGGCGCCAGAGGCGGCGACTAGTACCGTCTTAGTTTGCCTTGTTTCGGGTACGGATTCCGCTACAGGCTCAGAAGAAGGCCATTTGTGTGATTCTTGCGACAACCATAAAGGCCCGTGCCACCATAAGGAGCTATTTTTAATTGAAGAAAGAGTGACTCCGCGCGATAACAAATCAGCTGGATTTTCACAGGACATTACATGCTTCCAATTATTAGATGATGTAAGCTGCTGAATTTCGGAGACTCTATTTGCAACGAACGTTTTCCATCGACATGATTCACTTCTAATCCATGCTAAAGTTATGGTGGAATCGGTCCAATAATACTCGCACAATTTGGGAATGTTTAATGCCTTTTTGGCCTTATTTGCTAATATTGCTAATAAAAGAGCGCCGCACAACTCTAGGCGGGGCAAACTCGTGGCCTTTAAAGGTGCAACACGTGACTTAGCGCATAATAATTGGGTTTGCCAAGACCCCGTGTCCGTGCGGATGCGCAGGTAGACTGCAGCCCCGTACGCTTTTTCGGAAGCGTCCGAGAATCCATGTAACTCTATTGTCTGTTTGATATTCCCTACTATTCGACGCGGAATTGCTAATGAAACAAGATCACGCAATTCGTTTCGAAAGCTATCCCAGCGCGTATGAATGTCTTGTGGTAAACTTTCATCCCAGCTAACTTGAAGTTGCCAAAGTTCCTGCATTAATAATTTAGCCTTAACAATCACAGGACCAATAAGACCGAGGGGATCAAAAATTTGTGATATTTCTGACAAAACACTGCGTTTTGTGATTTTGCCTAATCGAGAACCTACAAGTGAATACCGCAATTCATCTAACTCAACTGACCACAATAAACCTAGAACTTTGGATTCTTTATCAACCGGCCTAATCTCAACTTGGCAAATTGAACTATCCTGGTCACGACTAACTACTCTCGAATCATTACTAGCCCATTTGCGAAGGTGAAATCCAGCCCGCGCTAAGACCGATGTCAGTGATTGACGTAATTCGATGGCTTCTTCGACACTATCGGATCCTGACAGTAAGTCGTCAACATAAAAATCACTAGAGATTATTTTACTAACAGAAGGAAGTGATTGCGCATGGTCCTCTGCGATTTGTTTAAGAGCTCGCGTAGCTAAAAAGGAAGAGGATGCTGTGCCATACGTGACCGTATTCAATTCGTAAGTGTTTATGGGTTTGTCCTCGCTATCCCGCCACAATATTCGTTGATATCGACGATCTTCTATCCGAACTAGAACCTGCCTATACATCTTTTCAATGTCTGCAGAGATTACAACGCGGTGTTTCCTAAATCTAATTAAAATACTAATGAGATCACTCTGTACCATCGGACCTACAAATTGCGCGTCATTTATGGAAATTCCGGTTGAGGTCTTCGCGGAACCGTCGAATACAACACGAATTTTGGTAGTTGTGCTAGACTCTTTGAAAACAGCGTGGTGAGGTAAATAGTACAATGATTTGGATTCTGTAGGATGTTCATTACTAATTAGTGACATGTGATTTAAAGCTTCATATTCATGCATGAATTCTATATATTGTTTTTTAAGATCAGAGTTTCTTCTAAATTTTGCTTCTAAATTGAGGAACCGCCTTTCCGCCTGTGAGAATGACTCCCCTAATTTGGCTAACTGGTCATTAAAAGGTATAGCTACTACAAACCGACCATCATGATCGCGCACGGTCGTGCTTGTAAAATGTTCTTCGCAGGTATCTATATGAACTATTGGAATAGACGATTCAGGATGGGTAACCTCTTCTATTTCCCAGAAATTAGACAATGACCTATGTAATTGGGAATTTGTAATCGCATGGCACGTTACGTTGTTGCGTTTAGACTCGCTCGGCCAGTTAAAAGTTCCACCTAGCACCCACCCAAGACGCGTTTTTTGCCAAACTAAGTCCCCTGATCCTAATTTATGTTGTCCTATACATAATAACTTCCAGAATAGACCAGCACCGATTAATAGATCAATTCGACCTGGCTGTTGGAAATTAGGA
This sequence comes from Megachile rotundata, assembly GCF_050947335.1. Taxonomy (NCBI): domain Eukaryota; kingdom Metazoa; phylum Arthropoda; class Insecta; order Hymenoptera; family Megachilidae; genus Megachile; species Megachile rotundata. The sequence goes on along the minus strand of NC_134991.1, from coordinate 2,917,805 downwards.
TCTGCAAGAATGATGCCTGCAGGAATTTCAATGTGACTTCTATTTAGCGGAATGTTAGGCATTTCCTCTGTTATATTTTTAATGACAAGACAAGACATTTGCGATTGAAAGTTATTACACTGCGATATTATTGATATGCAAGTTTTCGATCGGATAGGATTGGCCGTTCTACCTAGACCACCGACAGTCGTATCAAATTCAAACCGTGGAAGGTTTAATCTATTACAAAATTCCTCCGTAATGAAATTTGCTTGTGATCCTACATCAAGCAAGGCGCGACATTCATGATTATTGCCATGTTTATCTTGAACATAAACTATCGCGGTCGACAAAACAGTGTATTCTGCATGAGAAAATGCAGAATTTGAGACGCAAGCTTGAACGATATGTGATTGGGAAGTTTCCTGATTAGAGTTCGCGAGATTGACTACTACGTCCGTGCTATCTCTATGCAACAATGTGTGGTGCTTCTTTCCACACTTTCTACAATTAGAGCGAGTACAATTTTTTATGCTATGTCCTAATTGTAGGCAGTTGAAACAGCATTGCAAGCGTTTGACTGCTTCATGCCGTTCGGAATGGGTCATGGCAGCTAGTTTATTGCAATGCTGAAGGGCATGTTCAGCATGGCACAAAGGGCAAGGATGTTTATTTGACGCAAGATATACTGATAGCATATGACGTTGTCGATTGTCCCCTTGCTTAGCCTGATTCACCGACGGCGCGCTACCTGAGTGAGGCTTGTCGAATTGTTTTCGTGTAAGGTATTGTGCACGTTGCTCAATAAATTTTGAAAATTCGCGAAATGTAGGTCTTGTAGGCAATTCCATTGTACGTTTTTCCCAATCATCTAAGGTTGCGGAATCAATACGCTTAGCTAAATGTAAACTAATAAAGACGTCCCATACTTCGGTTGAACTCATGAACGATTTTAAAGCGTTCACATGGTTTGTAGCAGTATCTATAAAACGACTAAGTGCTTCGCCATTTTGTTTTTTAACTGGCGCAATTTCTAATAAAGCATTGGCGTGATGATGAGCCAGCGCTTTAGGATCTTCATAACGTTCCTTTAACCTAGACCAAGCTAACTTATAATTGTTTTCCGAAACACCCAATGATTCTATCATTCGCGCTGCGCTGCCTTTCAATGCCGAAGTTAAATAATTGAAGCGATCAATATCCGTTAATCTTTCACAATTGTGCACCAATGACATGAAAGTATCGCGAAAACGAATCCACTGACTAAAATCACCATCAAAGGTCGGCAAATTTATCACTAGAAGACGCGGCGCGGATTGTACATCAAAAGGTGAGGGAGTCCCACTCGTACTAGGTGAGGGCTCAGATTGTTGTGGCCCTTTAACATTAGCTATATGTTTTTCCGCAATCGACATGATGCTGAAATATGCACTTTCAAAGCTCTCGCGCTCATCTAACTGCGTTTGTTCTGTTTGCTCGTCTAAATCTAAAGATTCTATTTGCGATTGAACTTTATCAAATTTCTGAAACAAGTCCTCATGAGCATGTAGGCGTTTCTCAAATGCTACAATATCCGTACTACTATCGAACGCATTTACAAATTTCTTAAGGAGAGTTAATTTGGTTTTGATTGCCCGACGTTCGGCAACAAAAGCCTTCAATTGAGGATCCATGATATACGAATTACGAAATTGAAACTAAGGAAGGACTTACGATTGAAAGATGGGACTAATCAGCGATGCTGGCTCCCAGTTGTGCGACTAAGGTCCTTGATGATGCAGTCCGATGCTGGATGCTGCAATCCGATGCTAAATGCTGCAACTCCGATGTTGGATGCTGCAACTCCAATGTTGGATGCTGCGACTTCGACGGGTGACAGCTCTTTCAAGTATACTAGGTTGCTGTGATGCGTTTTAAGGACAGCCCACTGAAGATATAATTGAACTGTGGAACACTTGTATCAACAATATCGCGCACAACACTTGTTTCTGCTGCCCGCTGATCTCACAGCCGCCGAAGATTTGGGAAGTGCCTTGCCGTCTGCTTCTATCACGTCCAGAGGGGTGATGTCCTATGATGTGACATGCACTGTCTCCTTCCTGGATGTCCAAACGGTGGGCCTAGCTTCCGTACGAGATGAATTCCTTGATTGCCAAGATGCTGGTATCCGGCTCGAAGGACCAAATGTTAACGCTCGTGATTGAAATAAATTCGTTCGAGCTTTGTTGAATATTGCACGTGGTGTGCCGACTAAATTCGTGTTTATTTTAAAGTAAATAACTATTTCCTTACTCGAAGGACCACTCCAAAACTTGGAGACTATACAAACTAATACAAGATGTTGCTATGTCGAATATTGAGAAGCGAATGACATTTTTCTTATGAACATGAAGGTACGTTACACGCTTACAGTTTTTACATGGTGAGGGTGAGGGAAAAATACTTAATTTCTATTGGCTGTACAAATGGGGTGGAAATGGAGGCTTGTGACGTATGAAGAACATGGGTTTTTCCCAAAAAATGACCATAGCAAGTAATAAAACCAAGCAGTACCTCGACATGAATAGAAAATGAAAATAACGGACTCTACTGTTAAGCTTAAGGTTCTGGCAATCAGATGTAAGGCAATAAACTAAAATACTCGATACAATGTAACGACTCCTTGGGTGTTATTGCTGCTATAGGTAAAGAAATTAACCGAAGGTCTGACCCTTCGCTATGGAACTAAATTCTAAAAATTTAATAACGGGCCTAAACAAATGAAATTAAATAATAATTATTTGTATGACAATTTATATCTACAGTGTGTCTGATTTTAATCTGTAGAAGTAATCAATATAGCACTAAAATTCAAGGCCCATCCCTGCTAATGGAAATAAATTTTTCTTTGAAATATATCCTTCTATATTGCTTTAAGTGTTTTAAGAGATAATAAATGGAAATTGAGACGTTTTATATTTTAAAGAAGTATGACTTGTACATCACCCAACGTAGAATATGACTTTAGTTACTTTAGATAATATTTCCGTTTTAATTTAATTTAATTCTTTATGTATGTAATATATGTACATATACATTGTAACGAGGCATATTTTCATTTAGTTGATTACCTTCTTTTTTTTTTTGGTTATGCCTCGTTACGAGGATCCTCCCGAATTGCCGGCCCCACTCCTCCGCCCAAGTGGACCCCCTCGCCGCTGGGGCAAGTATGAACGAGTGAGCGTGTGTGTGTGTGTTTTTTTTTTCTCTCTTCTTCCCCTTTTTTTTTTACGTTCGAGCGCTTTTTTCTGTATTTTGCGAGCCCCGCTTTTCTCCCCCCCCTTCTGCCTCCAGCCACCAAGAAGGAGCCACCGTTGTCACCGGTCGCGGAGGAACCTCTCCCTGAGCGACGGAGGCGCGGGATGGGCCCACCGAAGAAGACACCGGCTGTCCGGTCGCGGCGCCACCCCGTCATCCTCCGCGGGGGCGACCGGCAGCCGACCACCGGGAAACGCCAGGCCTGGGGACAAGCCACCCCCAACTGCCACCTCGAGAGGGCCCCAGAACCTAGCCATCATCGTGGAATGGCCCATCCTCGACGCCGAAATCCTCGGGGTGGGAGAATACCGCGAACCGGGGAAGAAGATCACGGATCGAGAGAAGCAAGCGAGCTGCCGGGTGATAAGGATCGTGCCGCCAAAGTCCCGCTAACGCCTGTGTCTTTTGTATTTTTTTTTTCTTTTTGCGTCTCAGATTTGTGTGTCAATTTGTTATTTGTAGTGCGTTCCGTTCTTTTATTGCTTATTTCTACTGTTTGTGTGTGTGCCTGTATGGATTTTTCGTCGCCGCCGCCCCAGTGTGGAGTATTTTGGATACACCTGCGCCAAAAAGGTAAGAGATAGGACCCCTGGCCCCAGTGACGAGGACCCTAGAGGCCGCGGACGGTCTACACGACACCGTCCCCTCTAATCTAGTTTTCCGCTGTATTTGGTATTTAGGACCAACGTCCCCTTGTTGTCCACGACCCCTAAGAGGGCGTGTTCCCTCGCGGACGAATACCTCGGTGTTTTTTTTTTGTACTCCTCTATTTTCTCTATCTTTGTACTCGCGCGTACCGTGTGCCCCCGCGCCGCGAAAGCCTCCCTCGCAATTGGCAAGTCGACCCCCTTATTCCTCGACCGTTGCTTGTAACACGTGGGGCCCACGCGAATTCATTTTCTGTTCGGCTTACGTGGCCCACTTGGAAGCCCGAATAAAAGTATTTGTCTTTGATGGATACAAACTCGCGGGTCTTTTACTAATTTTTTTTTCTGACCCCCTCTGATTCCCGCTCCCGACCGAGCAGCCGGAAGGGCGATTTCCGCGGACGAGTGCATTGGCACTGGCGCCCCGTTAAATAAATCGGCCGTGGGTGTGAGCATCGGTGCGTGGAGGGCCGTTTTCCCTAACCGCCCCCACTCTAGGGAACCCCCTTCGGGCTTTTCCCCCACCGATCCGTCACAACATATAATATAAGTCCTTATACAAAATGGTTCACACAACTGCATCAAATTATAATTCTGTTATTAATGTCGATATAGAAAAATAACAAAGAAGTAAAACGAATGGCTTGAAAAATACAACGCTGCTCAAAAGAAATATGGCATAGAATAATTTTAGGCAAAAATTGGCCAAATTTGACTGATGACAACTCCGTGAAAAATCATCGCAAAGTTATGCTCCTTTTTTTTCAATTAGAGCTTGAGATCTCTACTTTAAGACACTGCAGTTTAATTTTAGATTTGATGCATTCCTACCACAATAACATCGTAAATGTGAGGTCATATTTGCAATATTGAAAATTACAAAGTTTGACGAAATGCATGGACTTGCCACATTTTTTTTGGTGCTACTGTTTACAGCAGCATAAAGTCCAAACAAAAAATAACAAAAACAGTTTATTGAATGTGTGTGAATTGAACTATATATGTTTGTGTGTGAATGAGTGTGTAAAGCTTGAATTTTCTAACTACTAGTCTGATCACTAACAAGTTTTAACTAAAGTGTCACTCTAAACTGTGATTCTGCTATACTATCTGTTAACTATTCTGATTACTGTCTGTACTGTTGGATATCTGCCAATTTTCGAGTTTTCTACCTTCGTTAACATCTCTGTTCTCTCTTCCATTGTGCCCTTAGCGTGGTACTTTTCCGGAAGGGGAACAGAAGTTCCTACGGGGGAGGACGGCGTTCCGGGGAGAATCTGGGTTTTTCCCAAATTCCGTGACGTAGCTCCCGGTCTGCGGGAACCGTTACTTTGGAGGCCCAGATCGCCCTCTGACCTTCTAATCTTCGAGGTTTATGACATGGCCTGTGTCACTGAAGCCAAAAACTCTAATGCAGCAATAAATAAATCTGCTAAAAACTACAAATTGTCACGTACCATCGTAGTGCTGGCACGCAGATGGCACGGATACTAAATTATACGTAGGGTTCAAAAGTGACCGCTTTCCCTCGTCATGTCGTAAACCTCATCTATGCGAAACTCTAACAACGCCTTTTTCGCCTTTATTTCGCCTATTTCCAAAACGTCCTACTTTCGCCACGGTTTCTAATCAACAACGCTCCTTTTTTACGTTTGCTTTTTTTAAAAACATGAATCAAGCCCACTCGCTTTACAACGCCTTGAAACGTGGGTAACTCTTATAACAATTCACAACATTTATTACCGACGATTAATTACCGACCTTCGGTCACTTTCTCTTACTTCCCATTCCCACATTATTATACTGTTAACTATATGCTTTTTGTTAATTTTAACAAATTACCATATGGGTGTATAGACTTTCTTTACGAAATTGATAATTTTGGAATTATGTGTGTATTTGGTAACATAAAAATTTGTAATTATGTTAAAAATACATTCATAAGGGAAAATCTTTAAATTATACGCAAAGAACTTATTACTATAATATTTGAAGGTTTTTACCAATATATTATTTTAATTATCATTCTTATTAAAAGGAAATAAACAAGATCACTAATAGGGAAGTAGTCGTTAATGGGTTCATATACCTTATATTGAAACACATTTTTTCATGAATAAATAATCAAACAAGTTTTTAAATCGAATTTAATCAAATAAATCACTTGCCTTACTCATATGTATTTTACACTATTCTGTTTAATTATAAATATATAGAAAAATATTCCTATCACACAGTATATTTTTTTCATTCATTTCACAATGTAGTTGATGAATTACTTATTTTATTTCAATAGTATGCATCACTACATTGCTGGTTTGCATTTCATCATTCGCTTTAAAGATTTATTCTGAGTATGATTCTGCACTAACTCATGGTCATTACACTAGGTCATTAGCTCATGATACGATAAGCAGTCATTTTTAAATTGAATAATGAAATAGATATTTTCTATGAAAATGTGAACTGGTTATCCTAGAAAGCGTACATTTTTCAGTATGGTACCTTTATATCTCCTGAAATGTATTAAAATGTCAATTTATGTAAAAACTCATCTACATTTTTCGAAGAATGTAAAATCAAATTTAAAAAACTATGAAGTAAAGCTTTCATTTTGCGCGTGTCTCAGATGTTTATAGTTTATAAGAAACATGTTCTGCAATAACTGTATGGACAGCCTACTCATTTAAGGCTGATAAATTGATAAATATGAAAGTCTAGCGTTTTACACTGATGTATTTATTAAACAAATGTAACACATTAACAACGAGGAAAATAACAAACATGACGGAAAACAATACACTGAAGAATGCATTAGGAAAGTATAATTTATTAACAATAACTGTTTCACAGTAGTTGTTCGCGCCTGAATGCTCGGATAAGTATAATGATTGAGGTAGGGAAAGGTGATGTTCACAATTGTAAAATGGACTGTATATAAAAGCTTTACTATTAAAACTTAGACGCGTGACTTATTAAGGGTCTGTCCCTTCGAAAATACAAGTTCGAATCCGTAAGTGTCCGACGGTCGGAACACTACCAAGCCTCTGTGGCTGTTGAGAAATTTCTAACGCTTTCCACGAAAATCAGGAATAAGGTAAACCCTTGAAGGTTCCCCTTCCAGAGATGTTAGATATTTTGGCGCTCAAGTGGGGTTGAGAACTTTCCCTATTTTTACCATGTGACAGGCAACTGTGATGTTTTGCACAATTTTCTAATTTCTCTGCCTGCCACATGGTTTACAACACTAACCTCGACCCAAGTCAACCCTGGCCCAACGATGGGCTGACGGTCCTACCATAAATAAACTATTATTTATGGGTCCCTAATAAGTTCTCAACAGTAGTTCAATATCTGAAGTATAAGAAAACATCGTTTCGATATCTATGTTTAGTCTGTTTCAAAATAATGCGCTAAAAAAGGCTGACATAGACATTATAAAATTTTAGTTATACTTTATACGCAATGTTAGTATCAATACCTTTATATGCAATAATTTTAACATTAAGTGTTATTGATGTGTTGTTTCACTTTTACGTACCTATATTTATAATATTCTATAATAATATGTATACAACATTGCACATATAAAAAGCCGTACAAATTGTGCTACCTCTAAATAAAAATGCTCTCTCGATTGTTATATTAGTTTCAACTACCTGATTTCTGTTGCCTAATATTATATATAGTGGAAAATTAATATTTTTTGTTAGTTTTTGTTTGAACTAAATCAAATCAACATTGTGCTATAGAAGATTGGAAAAGTATTATGGAATAACTTAGGCTCACTCTGCTCTCATTTATGTAATTTTTTTCTACTTTTCATGCACTTATTTTTACAAACGTATGTGAATTCCTTATTATTAATACATCATGCTTGTTCGCTAAACGACCTAACAGAACCGCAATCAGAAACATTATCAACATAATCTTATACTAAATGTTATTTATTCGTGTGCCTGAGAAGGCAAATTAATTTTGACTTCCATAGTATGCGAGTATTTTTGGACAAAAATATGTTTGATATAAAATGTTACTTTAAATGGTATTTTGTCACGTAATATAACAACAAAGGAACAATAAATTGTTGTTACTTACTCTTTTATTATACTGTTATTGAAAATTTATTGAAGGCGAATGTACTTAAAATAGCATATAAATTGTAAGTGCACTTTAAACGGAATGTAGTTTGTAATATGAAAACAATATTGTAACTATGCGAAGAATATAAGAAGGTTAGCATCATTGTGTAAACCCTGACACAAGATCGAACATTGATCGCATGATTGTGTCGGCATTTAGGAGAGAAAACCTTTTCACCTGGTACGGCACTCCCTCGACTTATAGATACAATAAAAATCAATCATTTCATACTCTAATACTTTGCTTGCGATTCTGTATTACGTTTCATTGCGAAACAGTGGAAAACAAAATCTTGCGCTGTCTTTTGTTGCGTACTCAACTAATCTTTCGACAAGCGAATTACGGTCATTCAAGGGATTCGGTTTGTGGTTTAACCGCGAAACCTTTAGAAATTATGATCGTGAGGGAATAGCTTGAGTCGTAGAAACAAATAATAGTAAAAGATTTGTCTGAACAATGGCTAACTAAGTAAAACAAGGCAAATAGAATTCGATAAGTAGATTTCTATTCGGTTGTTACATAAAAGTACTGATTTACTTGCAAATGTATTAATAGTCTCAAACATGTCCAAATTCAATGTTTTGCAGACCCAGAGCTACTAATTGTAAATTGACGAAGACTTACTTCATATAAAAGCTAAATAACTACAAGCAAATGTACCGTAACATGAAATTTATTTTGCAATATGTTAGAGTTTCATATAGATGATGTTTACGACGTGACAAGAGAAGTGGCCACTTTTGAATCCGATAGTTCATTACCCGTATCATCTGTGTGCTAATACTATGCTGGTACGTGACAATTTGTAGTTTTTAACAGAGTTATTTATTGCCGCACTCTTTCGTCGAATTTTGGTTTCAGAATTTTGCCATGTCTTAATCGAGGACTAGAAGGTCAGAAAACCACTTGCGCCTGGAAATAACAGTTTTAGAGCACCAGGAATCGCGACATTACTTCTTGGAAGAAACATAGAAATTTCCAAGGAATGCCGTTCTCCCCCGTGTAGGAAACCCTTGTTCGCTTTCCAGAAAGTACGGCGGTAAGGGCGCAATGGAAAAGAGAACTAGAGGTTTTAAGTATGGCAAAAAATGGCGAAACCAGACAGAACACATTCAGAACATAGTTAGAATAGAAGAGAAAATAATTATAGTGCGGATACCAAGTCATGGAGCAGAGTAGCAGTGAAATTAGAAGAATACGAAGTGTGACCCAAAGGAATGAGACTCGGTGTGTATCTTGAAAATACAATGGAATTGGCAGCAATTGTTTTTGTGGCATCATCTCACATACCTCCTCTATCCATGTTGCCAATTCCGATTGAATCGGTCATACCATTTGGAAGTATTGCGTTATTTAGTGAACATGTGCAACTGCATTCTGCCGGAAAAATGTCTAACGTAAAAACCGAAAAACGAATAAACATCAAGTTTTTTGTAAAATTTGTTGAAATCTGTTGTAACATGTGATGAAACATGGATTTTTACCTATGACCCAGAAAGTAAGTGCCAGTCGATGCAGTGGAAGTCTCCAGGATCTCCAAAACCCAAAAAAGTACGCATGTCAAAATCAAAATTCGACATTAATGGAATTGTAATGATTGAGTGGTTTCCCAGTGGTCAGACTGTTAACTAATACTATTACATTGAACTACTAAAAAGACTTCGTGAAAAAATTAGGAAAAAAAGGCCACAGTTGTGGAGCGATGGATGGCTGTTGCACCAGGAGGATGCACCCGCTCACACAATATTACTGTGATAGGGCATCCTCCTTATTCACCTGATTTGGATCCATGCGACTTTTTTTTATTTCCTAAAGTTAAATTTTGCTTAAAGGGAACCCATTTTACCTCAATTGAAGAGGTTCAGGCAAAAACGGAGAATCTTCCGAAAGGACTTCCAAAAACCTCGTTCCAGAATTGTTACCAGCAATGGCAGCGCCGAATGCATAAGTGTGTGAATGCTGAAGGGGACTACTTTGAAGGTGATAATGTCACGGAGAACTGATTCTACAGGTACAATGTTTTATTGAACCAGTCTCGTTAGTTTTGGGTCACACCTCGTAGTTCAAACATAGCAGAAATTATAATATTACACTGATAGATGGTCACAACATACACACGCGTACATTTACACATTCTTGTATTAATAAACTATAACGAATTTGTTTATAACCACGTATATTTCGACAATGGTCTCCATCCATTCAAATTGGGTGGTCCTTCATCAGAAACACAGTACACAGACGGCACGCAGTGCAATATGAGGCTCGAACGCATCCTATCACAATAAATTATAGAAAAAATTATAATTAAAAAAATATAATCCTTCAAGATCCTCCCGTACTTATCGGTATTTTTCCCACTCTCTTCCAAAAAAGGCGTGCTCAAGACGCAAGAGAGGGTGGCCCAACGTCAGGGCATGTTAATTGGAAAATCAACGTTTCTAATGAGAACCAATCAGCATGCCTTCTTCAGTTTCCGACGTTTTGAAGAAGTCAAGACAAAACGTATCGTTAGAATTCATATACAGGTCAATCGCTTCGGACCTCGAATTGGAATCTACAAGTCAATCGTTTCGGACACAACATAGAATCAAAATCACATACATGACAATCGCTTCGAACGTTCAATCAAATATACACGTCAACCATTTCGGACGTAGAGTTCATTACACAAGTCAACGTTTCGGACTTCGAACGAATTCGAGTCAACCGTTTCGGACTCAGATCTATCTCAAACCATTATTCTTAAAATTAATTTCTTTCGAATAAACCCGCGTCTCGGTTAGAATTCACCACCGATTTCCAGGACTGAACATTTTTTAATCAAAGACGCAGCCGCTAAACATGGGCAAGTCAGCACAGTTTACATGATCATAGATGCCTAAATGTATTATTAGAAGTTATTAAAAAAAATATGAAAATCGATAATTATTCATGTATAGAATTGGAAGAGAAAATTGTCTTTTATAATTTTGTATATTGCTTATAATATTTCAATAAAACATTTAAGAGTCAATGTTTACATAATAGTTGTCTATCATTTGTATGTATGGTGGAAAAGATTTATGTACAAGACTGGAATATATTGTAGTATGTAGTATCCAGAAACAACGCAGTCCGAGTCAGTTGGTATTTTTGTTATAACTTCTTAATAAAGTGTTCAAGGAACATTATATAGGATTTTGTTGTTGTTTGTGTATATGGAATATGTTGGCAAAACTTGGTGGTAAATTAAATAAATTGGCATTCTGTAACATTCTATTCACTAGTATATTATCAGTACAAATTGACAGATTTATATATCACAATTTAGAACATTATTGACATCAATTATTGAGCAAAATTATTGATATCATGTTATTTAGTCCATATTTTTATACTGGAATTTTAAAATTAATGAAAATTAATTATTGAAAATCAATGCCACTGTTTATCGTACAAGATATGTAATGCTAATATAATGAGATTCCTCCTTATAATCGTAAATCGGAATCAAATTGTTTAAACAATATGTTCAAGAATGAAAGGATAGGAACGTGTTAATGATCTGTCCTCATCCATCAATTATTTACCCATGGATTTTTTATGGAGTCATATTAAACGTACATTTGTACTGCAAATAAGCATTTAGAGTAACGTTAGTACAAAGTTATCAATAGATCACTAGCATTCTTGTTAACAGAAGTCACATTGAACACATGTAATAATACATATAATGTATTATACGTATTGACAATATACATAATATTACATAATGTTGAATTTGTTTCTTTCGTTTCTACCCTTGCATGACCTTGACAGTCATAATCATTCTCATGAATGTGTAACATCCCTGAAGAATTTTCAAACCTTTATTGCAGTGTCATTTCTTCAATTATCGACTGTATTTCTCCCTTACCGACCGCGACATTAGACAAATCGAGTATCATAAGAATTCAGTAAATTGTCGGTAATAAATGTATAATGCTACATGGAAAATTCCGCAATGTTATGTGCCTACGTGCCGTAATGCTCGCCCCGAATTTCCTAGTATTCTCGCGTAATCCTAGAGAAAGATAGGAATACATTTTACAATTAGGACAATATTAGTTATTAAAATTATTAGTTAAACAAATCAATCAATGCACATCAAACGTACTAATATTATGTTATCCAGAACTAGAGTCAGATGTTAGTTTATTGCAGTATATATTGCAAATTATAATATTATTCAATGGAATGTTCTAGAAGCATCGTATGCTTATAAATTTAGCTCCGATCCGTATAGAAGTCGTGCGCAATATATAAAAGAAGATAGAAAATGCAATTTTTATTAAAACACTATTAAACTATTATTTTTGTATTAGGAACATAAACTACCGAGTAGAATGCGATATTAATAATGTAATTAAATCGTTCGTTTTCATAACTAATGTCTAATTGCGAATTTATACGACAATTATATGTATATTTCGACATTATGGGTGTTTTCCAAGAAATTGCCAGGATGGCGAGTATAAAAGGCCGAGCGAAACTCGCCTAAATCGCAGAACAGTTTTCGAAGTCGATCGAGCTAGAAGTCTTCAGGTAAGTATAACCGGAGAAGAGCACGGCTGGCTGTCGTGGCAAGCGTGTTACGGGGAAACTCTTACTCGCGGGTGACCTCCGTACTTCAAGCGGGAAAGGTTATAGAAATGAATAGAGATTCGACATGCTTAACGTTGACAACAAAACTAACTTTATTCCAGTTTTTCTCGGGGTTCTTATACCTGTAAATCTTTTAGGGGAGGGTGAGAGTTCCGGGTCTATGAGTCAGTATTTTAGCGAAAGTTAGACAGGACAAGGTTTGCTTATTTTATGGTGGTTACATTTATGTATATGGTATGGGCCCAGGCATGGTCGTCGCTCAGGGTCCTTGCATCCGGGTGGTTATATTACCCGTTACGCGTATTACCTCCTCTTGCCCGTTACACATCCCCCTTGTTATCTTCGATTTGGTCCTCCAAATCTTATGCGTTTTTTTTTTAATTTTAGCGGTGTTGTGGAATCTATGGTGGGAATGTTGATTTCCTTGATGATTGGCAGCTCTGATGATTTTAGTTCGATTCGCAATTATTACATTCGTTTCATCTTGATTTTAAATAACGCCTCAATATTTGCGTTTAAAAGTTTCAAATCGTCCTCGTCTAGCGTACCAAATAAGGATTTCGAAATGCTACCAATTATATTAATTAAACCTCTCCTAATTCTAGTCTTAGATCCTAATAACATACGCAAAATTATCCTTAATCGTCTTTACATTAGATAACCGATTACGAAGAATGGAGATTTCATAGTTGGGTTTATTTCCTGTAACATAACTTCTCGATGTATTATCAAATAGTTCTAGAATATTGTTGTATTGTTTCTCAATAAAGTCTGTATTAATATTAACAATTAGCGTCCACTCTTGATTATATAACTGAACGTTGTTTTCTATTTCCGCAAATACATCTAATTTACCTAAACTAACGTTATGAAGCGACAGGACTGTTTGTGTTATCGCAAGGAACATTATTAGAAGCAGCATCCGAAAATCGGAAGATACAGGGTTTTAATCTATTGCCGTGTACTTTAGCTGTAAGTGTGTCTCGTACTTGTATGGTGTAGGTTGGGGAGGAGGTTTCTAGGATGGGATACGGTCCAAGCCATTCTGGTTCTAGTTTATTTTTCCTAACATTGTCGTTGTGTAAGAACACGTAGTCCCCCACATTGAATACCGGTTGAGTGCGGATGATGTTCTGGTTACTCCGATGCTGTGTCCTTTCTTTGGTTTTCTCCAACCGTTGTCTAGCCTGATTAATGTAGGAATTATGTCTCTGTTTCCAATGTTTGAATAATTCTTCCTTAGACAGTAGAGGCGTACTTGCTATGGTCGAAGAAAGGTTCGCTTTATGACCGAATGTCAATTCAAATGGAGTATACCCGGTTGACTCGTGAACGGCGATGTTAAAACCCATGCAAACGAACTGCAGGTTCTCGTCCCATTCGTTGTTTTTATCGCGCATACAAGTTCTTATTAAATTTAATATTGTGCTATGCGTTCTTTCTAAACTACCGTTAGATTCTGGGTGAAATGCTGTTGTTTTAATATGCCTGATTTGGAACTGTGATTCAAATTCTTGCATTAACCTACTAATAAAATTTGAGCCCTGGTCAGTTAATATATGTTTGGGTGCCGAAAATATATAAATGTAATGTCGTAGGAGTTCATCTATAATTGTGGCAGTGCTAATTTCTTTTAATGGGACTAATACTAGGTACTTTGTCAGTACGTCTTGTATTGAGAGGATGTATTTGTTGTCTCTGTTAGTAGGTGTTAGTGGTCCAAGTATGTCCATCGCGATTTTGTCGTTTGGTTCGTGAGGTGTATTGGGGATAACGGCTTGCTCTTTTTCGCGGATTCTAATTAATTTTTCACGTTGGCACGTTTCGCAACTTTTCACAAATTCAACCACGTCTTTTTCCATGTTAATCCACTTAGCCTTTTCCTGTACGCGTTTCAATGTTTTATTTTCCCCAAAGTGCTGTGCAGCATTGCTGTTATGGCACTCTTTTATTAAGTCTAATTGTTGTTCCCTGCTTAGTTCGATTTGATTTTCGGAGAACACGATTTCAATCTGGTCGGAGTATCGATAACCTAAGTATGTTAAGATTTGTCGAATTTCTAATAATTCTACTAATTCGAACCGTTCCGGTAAATATAATTTTAATATAGTATGTTGCGACTCTACGGTAATCTGTATGATTCGATCTATCTTAATTAACCACTTTAAAGGATCATACGGGCCCAACATGCTTTTATGGAGTGGTTTCCATACTTTGCCTACTGGATTAGGACGGGTGGGTAAAACGTATGTCGGGACAGGATTCTGTTTCCAATTATTGTAGTCTATAAAAAGCTGAGTTTGTTCTAATGCGTCAGTATCTAAGTCCGAATTGTCTGTACTGTCTTGGGTTATGGGATACATGCGGGATAGGCAATCTGCTGCCGTGTTCTCCTTTCCTTTTGTATACTCAATTTCATATTCGTATTCTTTAAGCCGTAGCCGCCAACGTAATAATCTAGATGATGGGTCTTTTACGTTAAATAACCATTTAAGGGCTTGGTGGTCGGTTAAGATTTTAAATTTCTTCCCTAGAAGATATTGCCGCAATCTTTTGGTGGCCCAAACTATTGCTAACAATTCCTTTTCGGTGGTGGTATAATTTATCTCAGCTTTATTAAGGATCCGACTAATATAGCAGCAAGGATGTCCTTCCTGCGACAGGATTGCACCTAACCCGATATTGGATGCATCAGTAGTTAAGGTGAAGGGTTTAGAGAAATCAGGGTATCTAAGTATAGGGGCTTCACAAAGTTTCTGTTTTAAAATATCAAAGGATGCTTGTTGGGAATCTGTCCAGCGGAATGGTGAGTCTTTCTGTGTTAAGTCAGTCAGGGGTTTAGCAAGTTTAGCAAAATTCCGAATAAATTTTCTGTAGTATCCTGCAAGCCCTAGGAAGGATTTTACATTTGTTGCTGTTTTTGGTAACGGAAATTCTTTAACTGATATAATCTTGTCCGGATTTGGTTTTACTCCATCGGCAGTTATAATATGTCCTAAATATTCTAACTCTGGTCTGAGGAATTTGCACTTATCTGGTTGAAGCTTGAGTCCTAATTCCCTTAATCGCTGTAAAACCGTGGCTAAATTGCGATTATGTTCCTCGATAGTTGTACCGAATACAATAATATCATCTAAATAAACAAAACAAGTTTTTCCAATGAGTCCTCGTAAGGCTTTATCTATCATCCGCTGAAAAGTTGCGGGCGCATTTTTCAAACCGAATGGCATTCTACAGTACTGAAAATGCCCTTGTCGCGTGCTAAAAGCTGTATACCTTTTTGAATTATCGTCCATTGGTATCTGGTGAAATCCGGAATTTAAATCTAGCGCGGAGAAGAATTTAGATTTACCTAAGTGGTCTAGAATTTCATCTATGGGTGGTAAGGGGTAAGCGTCTTGGTCTGTTTCTTGATTTAAGCGTCTAAAATCGATAACTAACCTCCACTTACGTTTCCCTGGATCATCCGATTTCTTTGGCACTACCCAAATTGGCGAATTATACGGTGAATCTGATTCTTCAATAATTCCCTGATCTAACATTTTCTCTACCTGCCTGTCTATTTCCTCTTTGTGTACTTCGGGTGGTCGGTATGATTTTATGTTTATGGGTCGTGATGTTTTTAATTCTATGACATGCTTAGTCAAGCTAGTGCATGGTAAATCCTCATCGTCAAAAGAAAAGACATCATTATATGAAACTATCACCTTTTCTATACTCGCCTTTAATGACGGGTCAACGTGTTCTAAACTAATTGTGTTTTTTAAAGTTTCGACTCTTTGTGCTAGGGAAGGATTCAATTCATGGATGGGATATATGAGGGTTTCGTTAGTGTGATTGTATAAGTGTACCAGGTAGAGCTGTTCGTTAATGGGAATTTCTGTTGTATGGATTTTTTGTGGTGGAATAAGGATTTCCGTCTCGTGCTTTATGCTCATTCCGTCTAATATTAGATTGCTGTTGGTTATAGAATATTGGTATTTCTCCAGGAAAGGAAGTCCGATTATGCCGCCTTCTAATAATGGAAAATCATCCGATACTACAAAAAATTCGTGTTCCCTATTAAAATAGTTTATCCTAATTTTACCTTTACTAATATGCCTATCATTACCCATTAAAAATGTCCGTTCTTCGTCTACAATTTCGTGATCGCTTGCTAATTTAGATTTTATTAAATTTAATCCTGCTCCTGTGTCAAGGAGCAACCGGCCGTAGGTTCCATTTCTAAATTGTGTTCGTACGTACCGTAACTTCCCTGTTCGTGACTCGATCTTTGTAATTCTATGTCGTTCGTTCTCAAAGCGTTTCGGGTTACATTTATTCGTGGCGGTGGTGCAATTTGAGGCGATAATCGAAAATTTCGGCATTGATTCGCGATATGTCCCGGTCTTCCGCATCGGTTACAATTTGCTTGTACAGGTCGTCTAGGGGTGTTTTCGTACACTCTATTAAATTGTCGCAAGTTTTGGTGGGAGTTTGTCGATCGTTCTAACGGCCTGGCTGGTCCTCTATTAAATTGTCTACTCAATAATCGTTCATTCCTACGCTCGGTTTCTAACATCTCGGCCTCTAGCGCATAGCTGTGGGCTTCCGAGAGAGTGCTAGGGTTTTTCGGGTAAACTAATACGGTAAGTTCGTAACGCAAATGTCTTGTGTATAATTTTACAGCTTCCCTATCCGCGATGTTAAGAGCGATTTGTCTAGTGGCTGGTCTTGTGTGATCGTTCTGGATCGCGTACCTATACTCGTTTAACTTCTGTCGAAACCGAAGGGTGTAATTCATTACGCTTTCGGTATGTCCTTGAGACACTCTACTTAATTTGTCCCTCGCGGTGTCCGGTGAAACTAGTGGCACGACATTTATTCTTAATGCATCGTATAGTTCGTCGTAACAATTTGTTTGTATGTGTCGAATACTACGCTCGGCCTGATCAACGATTTTTTGCGCTAATATTTTGTCTAACAAGAGGTCTGGTTCGCAGCAGTGAACTCTAGCACGATCGACCATCTTAATAAAATCTTCAACCCCGGAATCATCCCGACCCTTGAGAAGTTTGATTGTGTCTATCACTTCACTAGCTCTAAACTGACCCCCTTCATACCTCTGTTCCATATGGGGTTGGGTGTTCCTTGCTGAGGAGGTCCCTTCTGCATTCGATCGTGGTGTGTTCGATTGACGCGGTGACTGGTGATTCCCGGTGGGTGGCATTCCTTCGTTTATCTCGCCTGACCGTTGTACAGCGGGGCTGGCGCCGGTTTCGTCGTCCGTGAGGATTGGGTTCAGGATCCTCTGGACAGCCTGCATTTCCAGCTTCCTGTTCTCGTCCTCCGTACGTAGAG
Organism: Megachile rotundata; assembly: GCF_050947335.1. NCBI lineage: Eukaryota > Metazoa > Arthropoda > Insecta > Hymenoptera > Megachilidae > Megachile > Megachile rotundata. The sequence continues at coordinate 2,899,773 of NC_134991.1, read as the reverse complement.
CCAGAATATTTTCGTGCATTTGTTCTTGCCGGATAGCAATATTCTGAACGGCTTTGTTCAGGGCCAGAATGGCTTCTTCAAGGGAGGTAGTCATTTTGGACGTAAGTATTGGAGATGTTTCCTCGTTGCTTGTATCGATGATGTGAGGAGGAGGATTACGATAGTCGGTGAAAGCCAGCGTTTTAGCTTACCCTGGTCTTCGTTGGTCCGTTATACCAGCTGTGACAATTTTCTGGACTTGTCCCTCGGCGTCCAACAGGTTCCTTAGATCTGGTGGTGTTCCGAGTTTTCAAATTGTCTTCTTGTGGTATCCTGGCAGGATCGCCAAAATGTTACGGGGAAACTCTTACTCGCGGTTGACCTCCGTACTTCAAGTGGAAAAGGTTATAGAAATGAATAGAGATTCGACATGCTTAACGTTGACAACAAAACTAACTTTATTCCAGTTTTTCTCGGGGTTCTTATACCTGTAAATCTTTTAGGGGAGGGTGAGACTTCCGGGTCTATGAGTCAGTATTTTAGCGAAAGTTAGACAGGACAAGTTTTGCTTATTTTATGGTGGTTACATTTATGTATATGGTATGGGCCCAGGCATGGTCGTCGCTCAGGGTCCTTGCATCCGGGTGGTTATATTACCCGTTACGCGTGTTACCTCCGCTTGCCCGTTACAAGCGCACGTGTTCGGGGGTCGCTCCGCGATAAAGTTCAATTTTAGTGGGAAAAAGTGGTTAAAGTGTGATAAATAATGTTGTGAAGTGAGGGGAGTCCGTGGGGGAAGTGAGCGGAGAAGTTTTGTAAAAATCGCAGGTGAAATAATAAATTTATAAATGAAAATCGAAATTTCGGTAATGGCGACCTCCACGGGGCGCGAGGGAAAGCATGGGATGCAAACCCATGAGTAATCGAAAGCGAGGAAACGAGTGTTCGGGCCGATCGCGGAATAAAATAAATATGTGCGCGACTTAAACATGATTATTTTTATATATCGCGAGTGAAAATAGTGCAATTTAAGGGTGAAAGTTGCCCTCGAAGAAGGACTTGCGCGAACACGTGGTCGTGCGACATGTCGAAGTTGCGAGAGAAAGTCGCAGAAATTAAATTAATTAATTAATAATATAAATGTCATTAGGGATTTAGAGTGTGGGAAAGGGCGAATGAGGCATACTGAATGCACGCGGTGATTAGTTTTGGCTATTTTCGTATTTTCATGATTTGATAGTAAATAAATAATGGCGTCGGTTGAGCATGCTTCGATATATCGTACGAACACGTGGTCATCTCCGCGCGAGGGAAAGCGTAGAGCGTAAAGGCCGGTTCGCAAACATTCAATATGGCCGGCGAAGGGTCGCTGCAGGCGCATGGAGAGCGGCCCTTAAGGATGAAGCCTAAGGGCGAAGCGAAGGCACGCGGCAACAAGCAAGATGGCGGAGGAAGGATCGCCGCAAGCGCATAGAGAGCTGCCTTTAGGGTCGAAGCCCATGGGTGAAGCGAAGGCACGTGGCAACAAGCAAGATGGCGGAGACATGGCGCGTTTTTCAAATGATAAGCGGATAGGTTGAAGCAAGAAGACAGTGAGGAGGAGAAGAGGAAGAAGCGAGGCGACACGGAATGAAGTGAAGGAAGGAAGTAATTAATTAATTAATTAATTAATGAAGTGAATGGGATTAATAATAATAATAATAATAATAATAATAATTAATTAATAAATAACGAATAAATTACTATAAATAATGAAGTGATTAGTAGATTAATAAATAAATAAATAAATAAATAATAAATAATAAATAATTAACAGATAGGCAACTAATTCGGTGTAGTGTTAGGAAGTGTTGTGGGAGTGCAGTGAAGTACTGGGTGTGTTGCGGGTACAGGGGAATACACATGACCACGTGCGCGAGTGCAGAGGAAGAGTGCAAAGCGGGAAAATGGCGGAAAAGTGTTGGAAGAACTGCGGAAAGCGCTCCAGCACTCTGGAAACTCCGAAGTCACAACGATGGTGGAGCAAAGGGGCCGCATTGAGAATATTCAGCATGGCGAAGAAAGGAACGCTGCAAGCACTTGGAGAGCGGCCCTAAAGGGTGAAGCGAAAGGATGCAACAACAAGCAAGACGGCGGAGGCATGGTGCGCTTTTTAAACGGCAAGAGGAGGGGAAGAAGCGAGAAGACAGCGAGAGGGAGAAGAGGAAGAGCAGAAGTGGAAGAAGCGGAGAACAAATATAGACACGATCGATCGAACGACTCAAACCTGCGAAGGAGGAAACCGGTGTCAGCCTGGTCATAGCACCATTAGGGGGCACAAAACGGGGACCGACTGAGCGGGGGATAGGAGGGAGAGAGGTCAAATCGAATCGAGCACCCTTACGATCAACCGTTGATTCAACAAGGAACCCAGTCGTCAGCCTGGTCATGGCACCATTAGGGGGCGACAACGGGGACCGAGTGGAATCGACAGAAGAGAGGAAGGAAAAATCTTACCAAGAGCAATGGACTCATATAGCGTTGTGGAAGATGACTGGGGCGAAATAGGAAACGCGGGGGAACCGGTTAACGACAATAACGGAAAGGGTTGAAAGGGTGTAAGGGACATATTATGATACTTAGGTGGGAAATGGTGGGGAGAGGTCGCGGTTTTGCCGTATGTTCGAGCCCACCGGGAGGCGGTGCCGAGGGAGCGTTACAAGGTCAGCTGGAGGTCAGTGCATTGTGCCCGGGAGCCTCCCCTAGATCTTGACGTTGCTTCTCGGACCAAAACCCTTTGGTTGAGAGCATCCATTCCCCACACATGGAACACATACGCGAGGGGTGGTGGGCGGGGGGAGGGAGGCAGTCTTTCTTCCACAACTCCGAGCGATGGCCTAGACCAGGTATACTATGCCCCATCCGGTAAGGAAGCCTGGCGGGTTGCCGCAAACCTCCGTCCTTGTGGTGGGGGCGGGAGACAGTTTTAGTGGGTATGCGCCGAAACCGTCCCTCTTCTAGGGGCGCCGGAAGCGTGAGTCTTTCCACACTACCTGGGCTATCTTCCCAGGAGTCCGTAATAGGATTTCTGTCTTCCTCAAACGAAAAAAAAAGAAAAAAAAGGTAAGTATAACCGGAACAGTTTTCGCTGTCAAGAGCCGCAACGATTCTTAATACTTGACTGGTAAAGCGGGTATATGCCATTTGGATACTTGATCGTGGGTCGTTCTAGTAGCCAGCGAACAGCAGGCTCTCCATTCAAACGGTTTCGTATCTGAAACTCCTTTAGGAGAGTGCTATACTTAGCGCCAGGAAAGGCTAAGATATCGAAACGATAGCTCTCAGCTACTCAAATTTGATTTTTCTAACAGTAATATCCGCAATATTTTAACAATTAATAATTAACTTTGAGCATTGAATTTGTGTAGAATATGTGCTAAAATTATTAAATTAAATCAGACGTTACACGCTGTGAAATCGCTCAAAATTTAAAAAAAAGTTAATATAAAGTTAATATGATATATGTATAATAATATCTATTAAATTTACAATTAATGTTGAATCGAGTGTTAACTTATTAAAATATTTTGCTTATCTGATTTATTATCGATAGTAATTTAATCACAGTTCAAGAGGCTTCAATTACGCATCCATGCAATTTTCTGAGGAACGTGCAAGAATTTAATTTAGTAATATGATCCTTGTATGATTTATTACGTATTCCTTCCATCAGACAACTGAAGACATGTGAAGAGTTAATTGAAGTATAAAAGAATATGTCTGTAGTTCACAAAACTATTATAATTTTATTGTTAGTATTTTGTATTTTATAGTATAAAATACGGTTGCATATAATTTTCTTAAGCTTTTAAAAATTATATTAACCTCTATTAATAATAAAAGAATCTTATTTCATTGAAGTAAAGAGAAAAGAATTTACAAATATGGTAGGAAATGTTTAGTACTTCATTTAAGCATAATAGGTAGACATAAGAATGTTTCTTTATTTTCAATTCAAGAAACTTATTTGTATATTTTTAGTACTAATTATATTCCTATTTTAATAAATAGTTTATGTTTGATTTTCATTAACTCATTAAACATCTGTTGTATCGATATAACGAATCATTTACAATTTTTTGTTGAATTAATTTACATTTTCGAGTTCTCTTTTTTAACTCTGTTATTAAATAGAAATGGAAATTCACAAATTTTTATTGATTGGTTAGTCTAATATATTTTTGGTCGCTTTTGTAAAATATATGGTAATATAATACATTTTTAGCGACATTATAAAACTTTGTGTAAATTTCTGTATACATATATGTCTGCAAAAATTTGTTATTAATATAAATTTTGTACATTTGACATAAAATATATTGCAATGTCATGTAATGTAATGTAACATAATGAATTTCATTAATGAAAATCATATTATTTCACTGTTTCATTTCTAGTGAATTAATATTAATTTAAAAATGTTACAAATTTGCTATTTAAAACAATATACTATTGAATTCTTATATTTCATTAAACATTAATCATTAAACATTGCTTATATTCCGTAATGGCAATACTTCGTTTTCATCTTTCAAAATATAATTTTGCAATGTTATATAATTTTTCTGTAAATACATTTTTTGTAGTAGAAAACATTTATTCGTTATTATTTTCTTATTACTATTATTTGTTATAATTCCAACACGAATTACTTTTGTTTATGGAAATTAAGAAATGTAAGGTTACGTTCTTATTTCCATTATGACATAACTTATTATCTCATTTAAAGTATTATTTGATTTAAATTATTTCACCAGAAATTAAATTTATCAAAATTTTAAATATCAAAACTCTTTCTGATTAATCTATCGTCTATAATTTACTTATTAATGAACGGTAATATTAGTCAAATTGTTTGGTTAATCAAGTAGTTAGCTACCGAATAATGTAATTAATCATCAGTAATTATAATTAGAAGAAACTTTCCAGTTGACTTTTATTGAAATTCTTGACCCCACGGGTTACAGAAACGAGCTCCTTACTACCGGCTACGTTTTCTCGATTTCTGGATTCCAGAGCCGTCGGCAGGAGCACATTTTTCTTACTTACTGTTCAAAAACAAGGTGATGCGAAATAGTATAGTGACATAAGTATTATCCGATGTTTAAATTGCTGAATTCATCGGTCCAGCTTTTCATGTATACAATAGACAAATGCATAATATTTCTGTAGAAATGTAATAAATTTTGTGTAAATATTGTGTGAATATTTAAAGTTAGAAATGTAACTAAAAATATTTACTATTGCTGTCTATAATGGTAACATATTCGTAGCAGCATCATATACACGACCGAGGTATAGTTCAGCAACACCTACCCCTTTTTTAGGGTAAATTGGCTGTAAAAAATTTAGATAAATCAATTTCCAAATTTTTCGTATATTATGTTGTAAGTAAAGTCAATATTATTAACCTGAAATTTAGGAAAAGTTATATTCATATAAATCAACTAATTTACATAAGAGTAAACCTATTAATTTTATTAAAAAAAACATAGAAGGAGAATATAGAATATTAATTTGATTCAAACAATATAGAAGAATTACAAATCCCTTCCATTTACGAGTACGAAAAGAAAATCAATTTTATCGAATTATACAATGCTGAAAATCATTTTCACTTACTTATAATAAACAATTAATAAAGCATACTGTGTACTTAGGTGCAGAACAATTATGGTCACGGTTTTTAGAGATAATTCAATATTTTCAAACCTGTAAATATTTTCTGAAAAAAGTTTTTGTGGCCCTCTGTTAGGCGCGTGAATTTTGTAACGTGAGCGGCTGCGATGTTACCTAGCAGAGACGTGTATCAAATAAATGCATTTTTCATTAATTACTATTTTTATTGTTCTAATATTTGAAAATTCTTATAAATTATTTTTCTCTATTTTTAGTTTAGCGGATTTATCAACTTGAAAAGAGTATTATCAAAAAAGTTTTATATCAATTTTTACATATGTTCGGTATTTGTTATTTTTGATATGGTTAACGACAAAATTAAGGTTAAAAGTTACATTATTTACGTCAGTTACATTATTTATTTAGTAAATAAGTGTACAAAGTATTTTGTACACTCGTAAAAAGTGTATCAAATTAATCGGAGAAATCACTGGTTTTGATTTCTATATTAAAAGTGATAACAAATCATATTTAGATGCAATTATAAACGTAGAAGGAAAAAGGTACAATCCCGGCGGTTTGGCAATTTTATGGTTAAGTTAAGAATTGTAAAAGAGAAATCTGCCGATTGCATTTCCAGGAAGGGCTTTAGAAAACATCTACAGAGAATTACTATAAATCCCCGTTTTCTATAATTAGTAAATTTGCAATTACTTTGCAAAAAGTTAGTCATGTATCTTGTAGTTATACGCACGACTAACGGAGAGTTATAAAAAACATTTTGAAAAAAATTTCTATATGCTTTCGTTCGTTATGATATTTTAAAAAGTTTTTTAAAGCAAAGTTGCAAAATCCAACTCTATGAGACTCTTAAGTATAGTCTAAGGAATATGCTTGAAAAAAGATGATTTCAAAATACTAGAATCACGAAGTCGCCTTCTTGTACATTTCTGGAAACTAAACATCTAAAATCCTTGCCTCGCCTGACCAATACGTCACAAAATAAGCAAGGACCGCTGAAATCATATGCTTCATCTTAACCCAATAAATGCCACATAATATCAAAAACTCAAATTTGTTTGTGATATTATGTGGCATTTATCGTTAGAATAGAGTATTTAGAAAGGATCGTTTGTCGCATACCAACCGTTGCGATAAGACGCGTTGCTTTACTTTATTTTGTTTTAATCACTTTACAAGGCGCAATTTTTTTTGTAAACTTAATGTCTGTTTTCAAATAAAGTCTCTACCCATTTGTTCAATCTCAATTTTCAATTCTAGTATTAATTACTTTTTTTATATAACAAAATGTTAAGGACTATGGTTTATATATTGAAATATACATTAAACTCGTGATACGCAGATATAAATTATTATACGCAGCGTGCAGTCGACGCGTCCATCCAATCCGCGTGGTCGCCCGAAAGAGAAGAAGGAATCGCGAAGACTGCAGCGAAACGAACATCAAAAAAACAACAGAACAACGCGATATCGATATAATTTACCACGCGGTGATTGCCGCGTATTTCGAACATACTAACACGAAATACACAGATTTCTAAAAACAGGAGTATCTATATGCCTTTTTCATTGGAAGTTATTTAATTAAATTAATTTAAAGTCAAAGGTTTTGAATTTCAAAACAATGAGTGTGATACAGTGAAGTAGATGTGGAAAAAATAGGCATATTTAAAAATATAATCTAGTGGATGTAAATTTTCGAGAACTTTACACATAATTACGCAAAGAGAAATTATGCATATATAAATTATAAATTTTGCATTTTAATTTCTGCCACTCATCTAATATTGTAGAATAAACTGTAAAATTAAAATGAAGATTAAATATATGAGTTTTTATGAATTTGACTCAAATTCTTCAGCAATATGAAACATTACAAATAGTTTATATTAATGCTACCTCAGAAAAGTCGATTATAAAAATACTTACGAAAACTCAGACAAATGTGTTCTAAAACCTAACATCTGTCTAACATTAACAAGTTTTAATATCTAACTTCTTTATTATTTAAAAAATTATATAACATTAATCAATTATAACTTAGACAAAAGTACTCCCTCGTTTCAGTCATTATGCAATGAGTTTAAAGATGTTGAACCTTGGAGTATTATACACTAATATTTTTGCTTAATGTAAGGAGTGAATTATATTGTAATCATATCTGCGTAAAGCTAGTAAATAAGTAGAAACGTTTATTATTAATAGAATTTTCACTCAATTGTTAATTACCTTGACTCGTTTCAACAGTAGGACATTTACCATTCTAAAGAGTATCACTTCGTGCCATCCGACAACTCATCTTGTAAGACACGTATAGTGCAGTAGTTTCAATCAATGTCCGAGCAACGGATTAAAACAGAAACTTTCATAGCATCGGTACTATTGAATTAATAATATTGTTTATGCTAGTTATTAATGCTGTGCAACAAATTTTGATAATTTATTTCATTTCGTAAACACCGCTATGAAATTCTTACAGATTATTGCGTGCTAAATATGAATTTGAAATCTAATCGCTCCAATGGAATTTTTGACTATTTATATTATTTACTAGATGTATTTCTTTTGTATAACGATTAAACAGATATCGAGTACAGATTTAATTAAAACCTAAGGTAGATATCGTCTTTTTAATTGAAAAAATAATAATAATTTGATAATAACATTCTGCTAAAACATTTTCTCATAAAATTCGTTTTCGAAACATTTTGTCCTTTCGTTCGCTGTCAACATCGTCTTTATTATTATTATCTGAATACAGTTTATATCCAAATCGGTAAGTACCCACTGAGTAATATAGAATATGAAAAATACTTACTATAATTACTACTTATAGCTTTTCAGAATGTATTATAGTTGTCTTTAAATTAATTACAAATATTCGTTAAGAATTTAATTTCGGCACTCTTCCACATACATATTATGAATGTATGATTTCAGTTCATTTCATAAATGTTTGTTCTTGTTTATATTCATAATTGTAGAGCAATATACGTTACACGATACACGATACTACGTTTTTTTTATCAACACTTCAATTACAGGTAATTATAAGTTCTGGTTACGTGTCGAGGTGAGCATAATAATCACGGATATATCGTAGAAGACAGTGATTTATAGTGTTTCATGAAATTTCAACATTTGCCTGCATCCCACGTTGCCGCATTGCACAGAAACGATCCCGTCTTTCCGCGGACAAATTACGATGCTTATTTGTACCTGCTCGAAGTTAGGAATAATTTCAGTTGCTGCACGTGTTTGTAATTGATCACCTCTGTAATTTAATTACGATCATCTGCCTAATGCGTTGAATATTAAATAAAAGTGAACACTTGCCAGGAGTAATTTAAATGAGTTTACAGGTTCAGGAGCTCATCCATAAAATTTATATAACCAAACGAAACGACAATCACATATATATGATCCACTGAAATATCTAGCTAATGATCTTCCTAATCTTGTTTAAATACACAAGACAAACAGACTTCTAATTAACTGGAATAATCTGGATATAAGGTAGATAAAGGTGTCATGTCACAAATTTATTATTTCGAATAAAAATTAACAGGATAACTGCACCGAATGTAGAATACCTTATTTTAAAAGCTTTCATATTTTCTTTTTAATTCAAGGCAATGGTTAATTACGCAAAAAATTAACTGGCTTCAAATTACGGTAAAAAACGTAAAAAATCAAAAGTGATAATTTGAAAGAAGTGATGATTTGAAAACGATACTTAATATGAAAGTCGTAGAAAGTTTGTAAATGAAACTGAGAAAACATTGTTTTATTTTGAAGAATTAGTATTTATTTAAATAGGGAAGACAAGCAAATGTCATTTACCTTTTTAAAGTTTATCTTCCATAGCATTATTTTTCTTCGTCCTCTATATATTGACACTAGATTTACAGAATCTGTCAAAATGAAAGACCTTTCAGAACATTGAGAAAATAATAATTATCCTAAGACATCTAAAATCTAATGATAAATTGCATTTGTACTTCAGTTCTTCCTATTTCGACTGATACATGTTTTTCAGTTTTTATTAAAGTTGAAAGTATATTAAGGGAGGAACTGATGAAATTTGGAATTTGCACAATTTCAATATCGCAATCATTCTAAAAGAGCAAACATAAATAATATACAAAAAAAACTACAATGTGTATTTTAAAAAGCGCCATGTCTTCCATGTCTTTCGAAAGAATATTTACTTTTACGATTAACATGTTATCACGCGAAAGTCTCTAAACGCTCACCTTATTTGAAAATAAGTTACCTTCTTTAAAAGTAAACTTTTACTTTCAAGTCTTGGAATTTATAGTAATTTATCATTTATTATTAAATGAATCTAAAAATATAACTATGCAAATGCAAGGAAAGAAAATTCTAGCACTTTTATTCTAATCTTCAACTCTCACTTTTAACTTCAATATTTTGATACTTTATTTTTCCAAATTAATTGCTATCTAACAAATATCAACAAATCTAAGCAGGAAATAAACGATCATTAGTAAAACAATTTAATTTTGCCCTATTATAAATGATGTTTTTATATGTTTATTCAAAAAAATTTTTATCAAGCTTTAGCTAAAGCAAAAGTATATTTTATATACACAAATATGACAGCACTCAGCGTTCTTCTTTTCTTTTATTAATAACTAGTCTTCTATTTCATGATATTTTTTATTTGAAATAAGTTTATAAGAATAATTAACGTAAACAACGTTTTCACTGCCAAAAGCTGATACAATCGATTTTTCAATAATAAAACTTATTGTTAAAGATACGCTACAAAATTAATCGAACACTGTAGCATGTAGAATAATATTAAATAGATGTAGTTAGAAAAGTAAGAAAAACACCGAGTACACGCGACCGATGTACGAAGCGAGACGCAGGCAATGTCATAAAACCCTTGCGCTCGGAGTTGGGCTTCGCTGATTGGGCGGGCCTAGCCTTTAGTTTTTGTATAAAAGACGAACATTTTTCACAAAAAGGGAGAATTACCAAGCCTTCCTAAGAGAGGAAACGACACCTCGAGCTGCTCGGCACTCTCTTAGTCTAGGCCTATTCCAAAACCTTACAAGCTAGGAAGACGTTTCATACGGCACCTCAGCTTTCTTTAATTTCTCAAGAAAGAAGACGTCGCCTACGGCGCACGGCACTTTCAGAGATCATCTCTTCCTGACTTCAGGACTCCTTTCGTCACCTCATCAGATTTTATAAAACCTGGATTGCACTGCGATAATTTACGTGCCGAACTCACTTTGCTCGTAGAAACACGCGTACTCATTTTTTTTGTACTCTGTTTAATTAAAATAAACACCTTTCTTTAATCAACTCTACAACACTTTATTCTCCTCTAATATGGTGTTACTTTTTAATTGTTAACTAGATTATTTTTGAATTCCCGAATCTTCTAGCCCAGTTTTACATACACTGTTTCGATTTCACCATATGTGTATTTCAATTCCAAACTTTTCGTATTTCCAAATTCCAAGATATTTAAGTTTCCATGTATCCAATTTGTAATTTTCAGATTTCCAAATTATGAAATTATTTTTGTTACGGATAGAACTAACCAAACGAGGCATTTTAGAGCAAAAATGAGAATTTAAAAGTACAGAAGATTTAACGAATTTAGCGGGGTTTTCGGGGGCGACTGGTCAAAAGCAGCAGGCATGGCGAGTTTCCATGCCTCGAAGGCCTACGTGCACGGGGAAACCTGTGGCCGTATTCGTCGAACACCATGAGTGTCTCGGCATGAAAAACACCATCGTAGCACCGGGGGTAACCAATCCGCCCGGGAGTGGTGGTGCTCACCAAAACACCGAGGGCCACTCTGCTCGGGAGAGGTGAGCACCCGGGCGTGGGCGAGCTTGCTTGCCCCGCGCTCCGGCTAGCTGTCTGCGGGCTCGGTCGCACTCGAAGACGATAAATAATTAATTTTTCTAAGAAATGTACACGTGCGTGGTGCACGTGGCAAATGGCACGTGGCACATGCTCTGAAATTCCAAGTAAAACGCCAATTAATAAGTATTTGATCCACTGCGAAATGCCGGCGAGCCCTGGCTCGGCCGCAAAGGGCGGGCAGCATCGCGAGGTTCGGCGGTCCGGTCGTAGAGGGATGACCGCGAAGCCAAGGTCGACGGTGGGCACGTAGCAGATTTCGAAGAAATCGGGTGGTTGCTAGGAGACGTCGTAGGGGAGTGAAACATATAAAATAAGCGAGGGCACCGGGGCCCGCTTCTTCACTTTATATTTGTCACTACGGGATTTACTTCGTGTTTGTCATTACCTCGTTGTGGACTTTACATTTTGACATTGTACAAAGACTTTCATAGCTTGATCAACTATTTCGTTACTTAATTGTAATACGGATACTTGATTTAATATTGTAAATCGTCAAATTGCTTTGTCTATCACTCGCTATTGGACTTAATTATAATACGTTTGTTATACAATAATCGAAATAAATTTGTGCGTTTTCACCGTCATAAAAATTGAGTTTGTTCTGATACAATTTTTATAAATTACCAAATTCGAAAGTTTTCATTTTTGACTAGACAGGTTTCTACATCTCCACATTTACAAGCCTTTAAATTCTCCAATTGTTACTCTTTCACATTTCTTACAATCGAAAATTTTCAAATTCCCTAACCCCTAAATTTTTTAAATTTCCAAATTCCTACTTTCCTAACTATTCAAATTTCTAAAAGGTATAGCCGGATAAAGGGGTTAAAAGTGCTTTTAGATCAAATTAATCAATGAACATATCAGCTAATAAATTTTTCAGAGGAAATCATTTTTGCCAAATATATATCAAGTCGCTACCCCTACATCTGAAAAAATTGCAGATTAATAATCATGACAAGACACGTCTACTGTAAACATGTAAACGTAGTCACTTAATAACTTCTATTTAAAAAAATATTTTCTAAATTTTCAGAATTTTTTAAAAATTCATTTTGCGTATAAAAATTCTGGAAGAATTTACAAACACGTACGCCATAGAGTAGAATGTTCCTAATTTTTGTCAACAAAAGATATAAAACTGAAACTATAAATTGCATTTCGCTCTGTAACTACACTTCCCGTAGGGGTGGCGGCTTGATATTTGGCAAAAATTCCCTCTGATCGTTCTATAAGCTGATATGTTCATTGATTAATTTGGTTTAAAGACACTTGGGACCCCCTTATACGGTTATACCCTTTGTATACTACCAAATCTTATAGCATCCAAGTTTATAAATTCGAAAATTTTGAAAGTCCTATGTTCTTAGATTTTTGAATATCTAAATTACCAAATTTGTTCACTTCCTTACACAAAATTTTAGATGCTTACAATTGTATTTGTAAATTACTAAATGCATAGATCTTCATATTCTCAGACTTTCATAGATTTTCATACCTGGATTTAGATATCACTAGACCCTTAAATCCCTACATTTCTACATCCCTAGACGTCGTAACCTCAGATTCGCGAAAACCTAAATCCAAAAATCACCATATTAAATATTCGCCAAATCCAGAAATCACTGAACCAAAATCTTTTCTAGTCGGAGATTCTCTACATCCCATAATCCCTACAAATATACGTTTCTCAATTCTCAAATTCCTATATCTGAAATTTTTCGATTCTTAAAGCTCTAGAAATCTAAATTCGCCGAAAGCCAAGTCTGTAGATCCTCAAATTTCTGGACCCCTAAATATCTAAATACCAAAGTCATTACATTCACAAATCCTGAGATTCTAAAACCCATAAACACTACTGTTTCTAGTTTCCAAAATCTCTTACTGTGTTAAATTTGTAACTCGTCTCTAAACACTCAAATCTTCAATAATTTTTAGAAATTGAATCGAATGTGAGGTTCCTTCCCCCCGATTCCCATATTTGCACCAGGAAAGTTAAATTTAATATTATATAAGGATTCTGATGTTACTTATTCTTTAATAATAATTTTCGATTAGTATTAAGTAATTTAAATTTTATCAACAGTAGGTTTCACTTTTTTAAAACGTATTTACTTTAAAAGTAAAATTTGATATAATAGGTATCTTAATAATAAGAATTGAAATAAAATATCTATTTTCATTTCTACTTCCAACTTTCATTTAAATAATATCTTCCTCGTCTACTTTTATCCAAGGGAATTCTCAAATATTTCACAACTTTGGGTTTCTAAAAATCTTCATTCGGATCTATTATAAAGAATGCTTTTATTTAAGAAATGGAAAAGACACTGAAGAATTCTTACATTTCAGTATCCAAAATGTTTGCAATATTGTTCTACTGACAGTATTTCTTTTAAAATAAGAAAGATATCTTGACTACGATCTTGTGTAACCAAGCGTATGACGAATCGCGTCACTGGTGATTGGCCGTCATCCTTTTTCAGCGTTCATAAAAGCGCTTGAGGATCGACTTTCTCGTGGTCGTAACCAGGAAGGGATATCATCGAGATTGCATCGACATCTTGAGATATTTCCGTGCCCCTAACGCGTATAACGACACCGAGCACGAACGTGAAAAAGAAGAGGTTTCACGTGAACGTACTTGAAGAATGTACGACTAACTGAAGCTATGAACGAGCCAGTGGTTTCTCTAACAAGGGTTTTCAACGACCGCGTAAAGAATGTTTTTCAACGAATCTGGATTCCTGTTAACTGTGAACGATGCTGTGTTCCACCACAATTATTCAGGTTTTTAAAGTTGAATTCTCGAATGAAAGCGGATTACAATTATTGCGGTCGTTTCGTCGCCAATTATAACGTATTTCTAATTCGATTGTTTATAGTTACAATAAAGTACATATTATCCCTTGCAGTCCCACTTACAACATATTGACCATATAATATATCATGTTGCAATATGGTAATGTACTTATTATCGTAGAATAAAATAACAGTATTGTGTGTTTTCTCATACTGCTTAATAGGGTAATGTGGACAGTGGTTGATATAATAGCTTAAGAACGAGTATTACATAATTTTTGTATGTAAAATGTTCATGTCTAAAATTAAAAAGTAAAAACGATTGCAATTACAAAGAAAGTGAATTGAAAGAATAAAACAAATAATGTTAAATAACTCCACACATAACAAATTTTTTAAATCATTAATTATTAATACAGTTAAAAAAAAAATATAATGATTAAACGAGTTTTGTACAGTAATTGACAGACTCTGTAATAGTTATTAAGCAATATCTGAGATCGCAGATTGATCATTTGAAGCATAAAAAAATATTTATAACTGGAAATGAATGAAAAATTGTATCTACAAGTAATAGGGCAAGAAGCTTAATACTATAAATGTATATTAAATAAACTTTTCTAAAATGTTAATGAATATCGACACTTATAATTATCTAATAAAATTAATAAGTCATTTTAATCTTTTCGGAGATCTAATGGTGTGTCACATTTATTTTTATTTTCATTTGTTTCTATTTCTGTTTTAAATATTGTACGAGCTCGAACTCATTTCAAACTAATACCAATACATTTATTAATATGTTATACTTTATTATTCATAGATAACACACTACGTAATTACAGTAACAATTTCAGTTACAGTAACAGTAACAGTTACTATCGTGTCTTTCTTATCAATTTACTACGTAGATAAATTTTTGTAATAGCTTTTAATTCCCTGATATATAATATATCATATAAACATTTTTGAATGAAGGAACTTCTTGCAAAATTTTAGCCATATTTGGTACATAGGTTACGAGTTTAAGAAGCTGTTGCACTCCTTATTATGTAAAATATGCAAATGTTATTGGTTATAGCATTACAAATTTCAAGTCAAGTTATATCGATATTGTGAAATTGAAATTTATGTGATACTTTCAATTTACTTATTATTGAAAATGGATTCAAAGTGCGCGCAAATTATGTACTCCCGCCGGGGCCTCTTTCGGCCAGTGCGTTCTTTTTGTTCTTTCTACTTCCGTTCTCTCTTCGCGTGCGATACACGTTGCAATATGCACGTGCACAATTCATCCGTGTTAATCAGTTCGATATTACATTAAACTTATATTAATAGACCTCGTGTGCTGTTTATTTAACGCCCACAAAATAACTCAACACTTATACTTTTAAAAAAAGAAAATTACATCAAAATTTAATTATACTTGAAACGATAATATTTGGGCTATCGAAATAGTATACATATTTTATTACATATATTTTATTACACAAATGCTTTTACTTTCTTGAAAAAAGAGTTAATATCTACATATGCATATTATTTTTAACCGACTTCGAAAAAGGAGGAGGTTACTCAATTCGATCAGTATATTTTTTTTTTTTTTTTTTTTCTATGTGTACCCGCCGATTACGCCTAGCTGGATGTACCGATCGGAACGAAACCTTTTGCATCTGGTAGGTTCTGACTCCCCATTGGTACCATTATCAAAAAATTTTTCATTTTTTAATTGCAAAGTGTTGTTATTGCAAAAAAACCGGCAACTTTTGAAATAAACTTTTCTCGATTTTAGTGCGCTTTTAATATCTTATCACGGACATGATTCTGAACAATTTTGTTCATATAAAAGTTTCGCGGAAAGCTTTAGTTTTCGAGATATTAGCGAAAAATTGTTGAAAAGTTTTGAAATCAACCTTGGACGATTTTAATGTCCTTTTAATATGTTATCAGGGGCACGATTCTGAACAACTTTTTCCTTATCCGCAATTAAGGGGAAGCTTTAGTATTCGAGTTATTAGCAAAAAACTATTGTTACTAATACAGTATTCACTCCGTAAATGTTACTTTTGCCGGTCTCGATTGTAACATTTACAGTAGAGGTCCTACATTCTTTGTAGTGTGCCGAACGTAGAAAGAGACAGCCACACAAAAGACAAAGAGGGATAGAGTTTCGAGCGTTCAGCAAACATGAAAGACTCGTGCGTGTTCTGTCTTTTAAATTTAAAAATTAAAATTCTTTATTTTTGGTTTTTCGTCAATGGAACTTTTACCATCGTATTTGTCTCGTTTTTCTGATTAAAATGACACCAAACACGATATGATTACGATCGTAATTACTTATGTAACAAGCCATAAAAGTTTGGGATGTAACATTTACGGTAGAGGTGCGAATTCCTTCTAAAGGCTTGCTATACAAGTAATTGTCTGAGCGTTAGCGAAGACTATAAGATGAAAAATGTAGGGAAATTACCCACGCTAGGGCCAAAACTACTGGACCAATCTCAACCAAATTTTGAACTTAGCATCCTCATGGCATGGGGCATTGCAGATGAAAATTTGGTTGAGATTGGCCCACTTTGACAAAATTAGTTCTTTTTTTGCATAATAGATGGTTAATAAAATGATGAAATTTTGCATTAAATTAAATTAATTAAATTGTATATTCAAATCGCATATAATAACAGATTTGGCATTTTTAATTTATAATTATTGAAATGAAAGTTGAAATTTTATAATAGAATCAAATTATGTAATATTTTCTAATATCTTGGTTAAGATTATATTTATTTTATATAAAACTTAAATAAATTAACCTATGGCTTATTGGTTAGAGCCATAGCTCACATGAGCATGAGTGACCCGAGTTCGGGAACAGCTGGTGGCAAAGATTTGATTTATAACTTTTGATCAAACAGAAGGTATTTTAGAATAAAATAAACAAACTAAATATTATCAAAGTTATAGAAGTTTTTAACAGCATAAAATGAAAAAAAAAGCTCGAGGCTAATGCTATTTATATCTTTCCAAATCATAGAATGAACGATTGATTTTTATTGGTGTAGCACAATCAATCTATATACGCACGCTCAGACTTCATTGTTATCAACAGTAGTCTAGTTATGATTTTAATTATACCGTGTTTGGTACCATCTTAATCAGAAAAACGAGACGAATACGATAATCAAAGTTTCATTGATGAAACCCCAAAAATAAAGAATTTTGATTTTTGAATTTAAAAGACAGAAGACGCACGAGTGTTTCATGTTTGCCGAACGCGTCAACCTTCTGCTTCTCTTTCTTTTCTATTCGCCGTCCTCTTTTATGTTAAAAACTTTAATCACTCGTTACACACACAATTGTTAACGTAATTATATCATGTTTGGTGTTATTTTAATCAGGAAATCTAGACAAATACAACAGTAAAAGTTTCATGAAAAAATAGTAAGAAATAAGAAAGTTACAATCTTTTCCTTTGCTTGCATTAGTATGCGTCTCACCGATATTCGATCCTCGTCGATTCGGCGACCGATCGTGTTTCATTTTTGACTGATTTCAAGGGGGATCCCCCCACTAGTGGGGATAGAATTTTAACATTTACGGTAGAGATCTTATTAACATTTACGGAGTGAATACTGTATATTGAATTCTACGTATGCCTTTTTTTTTTTTTTTTTTTTTTTTACGAGGGGAAATCTTCGAAAGACGCCCCCACTCCCCGGGGGAGGAGCGGGGGTAGTGTGGGATTCGTACCCACTAAAACCCCTCGGTGATGCCCACCCTCGGCGGCATGGCGGGCTATGGGATCGTGCCATATTCGTCGCCACGGCCCGCCAAAATGCCGCCATGCGACAAAAACCATCGCCCATCTCGTGGGGAGGAGAAGCCTCCCCACAGCAATAAGTCCCACCCCACCCTTATCGGAGCCGACGACGTCATCACGCCCGCCGTCGTCTCCACACACCTGGCCGCGTGCAATGGTGCCATGGGCCCCCGCCCATGACACCTGCGGCCATGGCGGCCTCGGTCAATCCCGGGAACTCCGACACCCCGGACCGAGACCGCCTACACTCGCACAAGGGGATGAGGACCGACGCCGGGGAGGGCGGCGCGATCCCCATCCCACCACTCCTCTCAACTTAAACTACACATACACACACACATACACGCACACACACGCACACATCCAGTTACCCACCATTCACGCCGTGCGGGCGACGCGGAGAAGCCGCGCCGCCCACTACCCTCAAGAGGGCGCCCGAGAAGCGGGTCGCCCTCGTCTCCCTCTCCTCAACACAATCACACCACGCCTCTCTCTTTCACGCTCCGCCTCCTCCTTCCGCGAGATCACTTTCTCGCAGAAGGAGGCGACGGCCTTCCATCCCTCATCACTTTTTAGCATGCGCTCAACCACTTCACTCAAACACTCGAGATCACATTCAAGCTCACACGCCAATTGGTGCCGCTGCCACGCAAATGCAGGGCACCCACTCAAAACAAGCTGGGCGTCATCGCGCCCAGCGCCACACTCGTAACAATCCGGTGATCGTTGCCTACCGATCCGGCACAGGTACTCCCCGAAGCAACCATGCCCGGTGAGCACCTGCGTGACCCGGAACGAAAGCCTCCCGTGGCCGCGGTCCATCCACTGCTCCAGTCGCGGATGGACCGCCCCGACAGCGCGCTTCCCCACGGCCCCGCTGGAGGACAACTCGTCCTTTCAGCGGGAGACAGCAGCGCGTCGGGCCTGGAGCCGCACCTCTTCGACGCTGGGTCCTGGCTGGGCACCCTCTACTATGCCCTCCTCTTGGAGGGTGCAGCGGTATCTGTATACCGCTGCCTCCACCTCGGCCTGATGTCGCCAGGGAATTACCCCAGCCAGAACCATAGCCGACTCGTAGGAGACCGTGCGGTACCCCATCACCACCCTGACCGCCAGCCGCCGTTCCACTTTTCGCAAAACACCTTGCGAGCGGCGCCTGGCAGCCAGGTCGGCAGCCCAAACAGGGGCGCCGTATAGGGCCATACTCCGCACGACCCCCATATAGAGCCGGCGCACCTTCTCACTAGGACCCCGCAGGTTGGGCAATAGGCGCGCCAACGCGCCCGCAACACGCTCCAACCTGGGGGCCAACGCGTCGAAGTGGGGCACGAAGCTCCAGTGGCTGTCCAGCCGGAGTCCGAGATATCTCATCTCGGAACCGATCTGGACATCGGCCCCGCCTACCCGGACCAACGCTCCGGGCGGAGGGCGGTCCCCACGCCTATGGCAGAAGGCCATGGCCTCTGTTTTGTGGGGAGCCACCTCCAGCCCGAGCGCCCGAATCTCGGCAACGACCACCGCTGCACCCAACTCGGCGAGACGGCTGGTCCTCGACCAATCTCGCCCCACTGCCAGGATATGCGTATCATCCGCGAAGCAAGTTAAATATAATCCCGGTGGCAGTGGGGCCCTCAGAGCGGGGTCGTACCCCACGATCCACAGGTGCGGTCCGAGTACCGCGCCCTGGGGCACGCCCCGCTCGACTTTCCAACTCCGCTCGGCGCCCGACCAATCTACGCACACGATCCACCTCTCACGGAGATAGTCCTCTATAATGAACCTTATCTCCGGGGGAACCTGGTGTCTCTCAAGTCCCGCTATTATCGCCCTGTGGGGCAGGGTGTTGAATGCGTTGACTATATCCAGTGATACAGCCACCGCCACCCCGCCCCTGGACGTGGCCGACTGGGCGATATCTCTCACTCGCTGAATCGCGTCGATTGTACTTCGCCCCTTCCTAAAGCCGTATTGCCAGTCGGCCACGTCCGGACCATCTCCGGAGAGGTGATCTGTCAATCTCTTAGCTATGACAGTTTCAAAGATCTTACCGACCACATTTAGCAAAATTATCGGCCGGTACGCCGAGGGCTCCTCCTCCGGTCTTCCGTCTTTCTTAAGGAGGACCAGCCGTCCCTTCTTCCATTCGTCCGGAAACTTCCCGTGCTTCAGACAAGCGCTGAAGAGGCCCCTGAGTCTTTCACCCAAAAATGGGAGTGCCAAGGCCCAAGCCCGGCCCGGGATGCCGTCAGGGCCTGGTGCGGTGTTGCGTGCACTGACCCTCTTGACGGCATAGACGAGCTCCTCGTCCGAGACCCCCATATCGTCGGTCCACTGAAGGCGGGCCGACGACCCGGAACGCGCCGGTGGATTTTCGTCACTCGGAAATAGAGTTTCCACGACGCGCTCCAGTAGCTGGGGGTCGAGGCTCTCCGTAACCGGTGGGGTGTATGGCCGCAACTTCCCCATAACTAATTTATAAGGCCGACCCCACCGGTCCCGCTCAAGAGAGCCGAGGAACTCGTCCCAGGCTCGATCCTTGGACTCCCTGATGGCTTTCTTGTAAGCCGCTACCCCCTCCCGGTAGCAGCCCCAAAGTTGCTGCTCCCTCGCGGGGTCGCGGTTGCGTCTCCGTCGGGCGCGCAAATACCGGCGACGCAATGGGAGACATGCACTGCGCAATTGCGCTATCTCCCCCGTCCACCAGTACGCCGCCCGACGCGGGCAAGGGGTGGCCCGGGGCATCGCTACGTCGCAGATATCCTGCATGGTGCCCCGGAACCACTGAGCCTCGCCCTCGACGTCCGCGACCTCCCCAGCCGGAGAAGCCGGCCAGCTAACCGCGAGGGCCGCAGCCACCATCATGTCACTATTTAGCCTCCTCAGCGCCCATCTTTTCGGCGGTGGGCGTCCACCCCGGCGACGCCGGGTTTCGGAGGAGAACTGGATGCGGATGTAAAGATGGTCACTTAATGTTTCAGTCTCCTCCTCCACCCGCCAGCTCGCAACCATGCGCGCGACCGCAGGGGAGCCCCAGGACAAGTCTACCACAGACTCACCCTGAGGCCGCACGCATGTGCTCGCCGAGCCCCTGTTGAGCAACAGGAGCCCTTGCGCCGCCGCCCAATCCAGGGTTACCCGGCCTCTCGCGTCAGTCCTCGGGGAACCCCACTCGTGAGCCTTCGCGTTGAAGTCCCCGAGGACCAGAACGCGTTGGGTGGGGCAACGCGACGCTAACTGCCCCACCCTATCCAACAACTCCTCGTACTCTGCGAGAGGCCAGCTGGGTGGTGCGTAGACGCCCACCACCGCTACGTCCCCCCAGCGCACCGCGACGGCTCCCCTACCCGCTGCAATCGCGGTACAGGGGGGGGGGGGGGAGCCGGATACCCCACGCGACACTATAGCCACTGTCGCGGCGCGGCCCTCCGCGTCCGCGAACCAGTTAGGCTGGTCCGGGACGCGGTAGGGTTCCGCAACTATCCCCAACGTACAGTTCCACTCGGCGAGGGTGTGCAGGAAGACGTCCTGGGCCCTCGCCGAGTGGTTCGCGTTGCTCTGTAAAATGGGGCTCAATGGCCCCATCACTGTTCACGGTCCTCAGCCACCTCCATGGCGCTTTTATCGGCTGAAGTAGCCCGCTGTGACGCGACGTCCCCAGTAGCGATATGCGCCCTTTCCCCCTCGACCGGTAGGCTACCCCTCCCCTTTTCCGTTTCAGGTACCGCGGGCAAGGTAGGTATTGAAGGTAAGTCACCCCCCCGTTTCCCCCCTTCAGGTGAGTTGTCCCCACCCTTTCCTCCAACAGGCGCTGCTGCTTTTTTCTCCTTTTCCTTTTCAGTTACCTGTGTTTTCCTCCTCCTCTGCGGCGGCGCACATCCGGCTGAACCCAGACGGTGGGCACTGGGTCGTCCGAGGTCGCTGCATAGGGGGCACTTAAGTTTGTTGGTGCAGTTCGCTGCCCTGTGCCCCCCTTCTCCGCAAGCGTAGCATCTTGTGGAACGATTGACTTCCTCGCTGCACTGCTGGGCCGTGTGCCCCCTCTGGAGGCAGCGGTAGCAGTGCATAGGCCTGGCCGGTAGTACGTCGACCCTGGCCGCTGTCCACCCTATTTTGACGCATCCCGCTGCCTCCGCTCTTCTGGCGGTGGTTAGGGGGCACCGGACCCAGATTGTCCCCATAGAGTTGCGGCCCCTCTTTATTTCTCCCACTTTGATGTCTTCGACGGAGCACTCTCCTAGCTCCGCCAGGACCTGGGCCACCTCCTCTTTTTCGATCGAATCATCCAGATTCAAAAGACGGATCTCGGTCGTCTTCACCGGATTGGCAATTTTGACTTCCGAGTCTCTAAACACCTCTCGTAATTGGCCAGCCAAATTGGCCGCCTTCGCCTTTCCCTCTTGCCCTGGGATACCCAGGACCAGGCCCCCGGTGGCCGCCTTTCTTATTTTCACTTCCGTTATTCCCAGCTCGGTTAACCGCTGGGGGGGAATCGCCTCTCTCGCTTTTTTGAGGACCTGGGAATATGTCGCCTCCCCCCCTGGTGGCACGGTCAGGGTCACCGCCGCTGTCCTTGGCGGGCGCGGAACCCTGACCTTTCTCTTCTCGGTCTGTTGTGCGACCCCTGACTTCATCGTTCTCGGGGCCACTGATGGCCTGCTCGATGTCTTCTTCGCCCCTTGGGCGGAGCCCACCGCGCGTTGCGCCTCCTTCTTCGCCGCCTGCTTGGCTTTGCGGCCCAGGACCGTGGTCCACAATTCTCCTCGCTGCTGTGGTGGCGCAGCGGACGAGGAGGGGGCCACTGGCAAAGCAACGATCGGTGCCGCTCTCCTCGCGGCTTCAAGACGTACACCGGCCGATCTTGGGGCCGCCCTGGGTTGGGGCTTAGGCTGGGCTTTGCGCGGTGCGCCGCTGCTGCCCGCCCTTTCCTTCTTCCTGCCCCTCAGCTCCGCAGACAAATCCTCAACTTTCCGAATTAACTGCGCCACCACCATCTCCAATCCTGCGTCGGGGGGTTGTACTCTGCCCCCCTGCGTTCCATTCTCCAGTGTCGCTGTTTCCTGGGGTCTGCTCTCCTGCTGCTGTTGCAGCTCCTCCCCCCCCCATAGTTACTTCGGGGGCCTCTTCCACTACCTCAACTGGGGACACCAACTCCGGCTGAGGGCTGCTGGTGTGGGCCACCAGCCTCCTCTTCACTCCTTCCCTTTCTGACTCGGAGGACGTGGACAGCACCCTCCTGCGGGTTCTCCTTACGCCCGTTTCCCTCGGTGCTGATGGCGTCGGTGCCGCCACCATCGTCGCGCCCTTGAGGCGTTCCACCTCCCGTCGAAGGGCCGCCGGGTCCTCGGCCATCCTTCTCCTGTCATCCTCTGCGGCCTTAAGGAGGCCCCTTAGTTGCTCCTTTTCCTCATCCCCCGACGAGGAGCGCGGCATCGGTACAGGTGTCTGGGTCGGCTCTTGTCTGGGCCTCACCGCCCCGTCATTCTCAGCAGCTTGTCTCTTCTCCAACTCTGTTGTCAGCCCCTCAATATAGTTTGATGAGAGGCGGAGTTGGCGAACGTTCGTTCCTTTTAAATTCGACGAGCTCGCCGCCACCCTCCGGATGAGGTTTGTGTACCTCAGGAGTTCCGCTTGGATGTCCCTCGTCGGGAGGTTCCTCGCCTCTCCTAGGACCTCTTCTACCCCCGGGATAGGTTTGCTAGCCCTACATGGTGTGGGCACCGGCCCCTCCGGGTCCAATGCGCCGAGCTCTTTGTCGAGCTCTAGCTCACGCATCTTCGCTTGGTTGAGCCTTTCCTTGGCTTCCGCCAGTCTTACGTAGTCCCCTGTGGTTGGGGGGCGGCCCCTTCGCTCTACGGCTGGTCCCCGACTCGTCCTCGCGAACTCCATAGACATTATCGACGAGTCCGAGTCGTAACCATCGGAGTCGTTATTTGCGGCACCTTTCCTCGTCCGTTTCTTCAGCGGGGCGATCTCCTCTCCTTTGCCCAGTACCGGGCTGTTCCGCGCCGCGCGTTCGATCTCCTGCGCCCTCCTCCTCGCCCTCGTTGCCCGGGTGGAGGTGTTCCCCGATGATCCGGAGTCCGATAGTTGGGCGGTCCGCTCCTTCTTTATCTCGCTCGCTGCGGCGGTCGTAGTACCGCGAGATCTCACTTCCTGGGGCCGGTCTTCTGCCCCCAACACTTTGACGTGCTGCTTTAGAACCTCAGTGCACCTCACCACCGGTATACGTAGTGTGGGGCACTCTTCCCTCCTCGAACTCATCTCCTCCTCTCCAGGTTGGCCGCTTTTAAAGATGGCGACCACATCTTGTTTGTTTTTAATATTTGAGTCAGTTTCCATATCTGTTCCCACGAGTGTGGTCGGTGGAGAGGTCCCCCCGGGCAGAGCCGCCTTACCCGGGGAAGCCGTTGAATACTCGGGGGGGCCGGCAGGTACCCCCGAGGGAACCGTTCGAGACCGCCCTGTTTTACGCCTGGGCGGCCACGCAATTCTCGGCACGGTTGCCTGTACACCTTAATTTCAGGCGTCCTCACTCGCCCCCGCCGCCCCCGTTTTCACCCCTCAGCTTGAGCCTTGCCGGCTTGGGAGGCCCTACCAGGGTCCGGAGACCCCGCCGGCATCGCCTCGCGCTTCATCGGGCCTACTTGAAGGCATTGGGAGCACCCCTTTTATGCGGACTCATACCGCAAGGCAGGGGATACCGTGGCCGTATTCCGCCCCGCGAACCACACAGCGGATTTTTTATAGAGGTTTACTCCTCGCGAGCCAGCCGGTTAAGGCAAGCTCCCCGTTCCTGCAAAACATAACCACAGGCTTACGGTGTGAGCATAGGCCCCCCACTGGGGACCCGCCGTTCTCCCGTTAGCATAGAGGCCCTCGGCTTTGGGTGGCCAATCACCGAAATGATCGACCACCGAAGGCGCAGTTCCTCTATCCCAGCGAACACCACGTGGAGGTGGGAGATCCGACTTGTGCCACCCCGGCACCAGTTCGTCCGCCAATTCTACGTATGCCTCCGTGCCTCTGGTGGTGTATGAGTCAACATGCAATCGCCGATTTTATTTACCAATTTTACAACAATTAATAAAAAAAAAATTGAAAAACGAATATCCATGTTGTCTTTTACTTAATTATGTTCATGGCATTTACGCGGACAAAAAAAAGCCCGGAAGAACTGTCTCACAGTATCCTATAAAATTCTCCCCATTCCACTAAAAAGCGTGAAATAAAATAATTTTAAGAAAAAAAATACACCGACTTCGAAATGCACTAAAAAGTATAAAATAATTTCTATTTCATTCAATCATACAATCACGTCACAGATATGAATGAAACCTATTTACTCGTTAAGTAGTGTATTAAATACATTTCAACCTTTTCGGAGGCGGCGCAAAATTAAAAATACCTCAGTAAACGTTGCTGCCAATAACCAGTTGATTGTGGTATGGCGTATTGGAAATTAATAAATCCTGAGAAAGAATACGAACCATTATAGATATATCTGGTAATATACGTAAATGTAACGACTGCATCTTCATTTCGCAACGTTTCTGATATAAATGAAATTGAATCGACTTCGTTCGCATGTGGAAACCATGGATCTAATTGTAAGAACCTATAAACGGAGCCCACGACGCGGGAATTACCAAAGCGGCAGATCGGCTCTATCTTTATAGAATATGCGACGATCGAGTCTTTCCGTCGCATACTCTATGAATCTAGATAGACCATAGTTCCATTCTATACGCAGTAACACCTACTTCGCGGCGTGCTGTCGAGTTATATATATAGAAAAAAAATAGTTATACAAGCTTTGCCTATGTTCGGCTGTCCAAAGGTTGACATGTTCAAGAAAATCTTTGAATTTTGCGCCGCCTCCGAAAAGGTTGAAATGTATTTAATACACTACCTAACGAGTAAATAGGTTTCATTCATATCTGTGACGTAATTGTATGATTGAATGAAATAGAAATTATTTTATACTTTTTAGTGCATTTCGAAGTCGGTATATTTTTTTTCTTAAAATTATTTTATACATGTATGCAGATAACATTTTCTCTTGATTTCTTGTATAGATGAAGTAACAGAAATTGGTACATACTTAACCATTTTTTCTAAAGTAATGTATTGTTGTGTTTTGTTTCATTCGTTATTTAAGTTTCAGTGTTATATACAGGGTGTTACCTGTAACGCTACTCACGATTTTTCTCCCACTTGCAGTCACCTTACGAAAAAACGTTTAAAATAAAATTTGCAGGATATGAAGTGCACAATAGATATTAGTAAAGCAAATTTTGAAAACAGTTTGTTCTCTTGGCAAAGTCAAGGTGACCTTGGGTTTCTTAAATAGGAACATACATTTTTTTTTATTCATAGCTTTAGAGGACATCGAGACGAATTCGAAACATATATTACATTATATTTTTATTAACATATTACTCGATTTACAGAAGTGGAAATGTGAAGTAAAAGACTGGAATATTACGTAATGGAAGGCGGCATATGTTACATTTTGAACGTGCAATTAAATAAAGTGTATTTTTCTTATATTCTAGTCGCGTGTTTACATTCAATGATCTCTTTGGAACCAAATAATAGTTACCCTACCAAAGTCAAAAGCTAAGTACTTTACATTTTTCCACTTCTGTAAATCGAATAATATGTTAATAAAAATATAATGTAATATATGTTTCGAATTCGTCTCGATATCCTCTAAAGCTATGAATAAAAAAAAATGTATGTTCCTATTTAAGAAACCCAAGGTGACCTTGACTTTGCCAAGAGAACAAACTGTTTTCAAAATTTGCTTTACTAATATCTATTGTGCACTTCATACCCTGCAAATTTTATTCTAAACTTTTTTCGTAAGGTGGCTGCAAGTGGGAGAAAAATCGTGAGTAGCGTTACAGGTAACACCCTGTATTATTAGATGTAAAATAAATACTAACATTGTTTCAAACTTTTTTGAATATTTCAAGTTGGTTAACTGATCGAACATTTGAAAAATAAATTTTACAATATATAACAACTTCATACTGCAAATTATTAAATATAACCGTAACAAAATTAAGATGTAGCCGAATGTTATGAAAAAAGATTAATTTTGTGTCTCACATGGATGCAGTAAGTTCGCTGAATAAGTTTCTGACATACAGCTAATAAGATCCTGGTACCCACAGATTAAATACCTGCGGTTACACATGTTCGCGGTTAATACTCATATATGGGGAAAATATTTTAATACTCAGTGGTTTCTGGTTGGCAAATATTTAAGTTTATAAAGTAAACAATTTTCAAATATCTTGCTTTACATATTTTTTAACTTTTTAATTTCGAAATCTGAAGTTTGAAATTGGCGAATTTCGAGATTTAAACATTCTGGTATTTGAAAGTTTAAAAATTAAAGTGTTTAAACCTTTGATGATAATGAAGTTGGGAATGTAAAAATTTTAGAAATTTGACAGATTTAAAAATTTTAGAATTTAAAAGTTTGTAAATTTAATTAAAAAGAATTTCTGTAAATTTTTAATTAAAAAGTTTTAATTTTAATTACTTAAATAAAGATTGAAATGTAAAGATTTAACAATTAGAGAATTAGGTGATTCTGCAATTTGAATGTTTCGGAATTAGTAAATTTGGATATTTGAAAATTAAAAAGTCTTTAAGTCTCAATTTTGTTTTACCTTCAAGTGCAGTCAATTCAGGCATATATTGTACTGTAGCCATCTTATACACAGATTAGGATTCAGAGACATAAGGAAATCGTAAGGATAACAGGAATTCTGGAACATGGGAATATTTATTTGGAGATTAGGAGAGCGTACAGGAAATAACGGAGTTACAAATTTTCTTTCGCAATTAACGCACAGAACATAGTTCGATTATATAACTCTCTCTCTCTCTCTCTCTCTATACATACTCTGTTTTCTCCCGTTCGAATGGCGTCCAGGTATTCTCTCCGAACTCTCCATTCCGAACGGGCGACTAGTAGTTTTCTCCCGCACTCTCCTGTACTTTACCTGGGGCGTCCAGGAGATGCTCTGTCCTCTTTCAGTCCACAGACGTCCAGGAATATTCGCCGAACTCTCCATGTCGACCGAGTGTCCAGGAACAAACTCCCGTACTCTCTCCCCCATTCACCAGGCAGGCGTTCAGGAGGGTTTCGCTGTACTCTGCTGCCTGGGTATCAACAGTTATCTCCAGGTGGGCGTCCAGGAATTGTCGCCGAACTCTCCCACCGGAGTCTCTTAATCTTTACCCCACGGCAGGCGTCCAGGAGGGGTTCGCCGTACTCTCTTGCCGGGGTCTTAAACCTTTGCCTCCGGTCGGGCGTCCAGGAATTGTCGCCGAACTCTCCCGCCGGAGCCTCTCTCTACTCTGCTCCAAGCAGGCGTCCAGGAGTGTTTCGCCGAACTCTCCTGCTGGAGCTTCCTCTACTTCTACTCTCCGGGCAGGCGTCCAGGTATTTTCGCCGAACTCTCCTGCCGGAGTTTCCTACCAGCTACTCTCCGAGCAGGCGTCCAGGTATTGGTCGCCGAACTCTTCTGCCGGAGTCCTTAACAGCTAAGTTCCTTCTCCAACAGGCGACCAGGTATACTCGCCGATCTCTCCAACTGGAGTCCCTAGGCTAGTACGAGAGCGGCCGATGGTACTTACCTCGTCCTCTCTCCCAGACTGCCAAATAGGCCCGTTCCGGGCACGCGACTCTATTTTTATATAGGCCGGTTGCTATCCTGCGGCCGAGCTATCAACAACGCGTCGTTAAGTTTCGCGCTCGCGGCTCGCGGGTCGCGCCTTGTCTCTCGCTCCGCTGAGCGGCCGACGAACTGTCGCATCGCGACAGAATTTCGATTATTCTGGAATATTCACTTTTCTCGAATGTTCTCGACACTAAATATTATTTCGATCTATTTTATTCTATTTCGTAAGGGAATTCTAAGGATTTTCTCGTCTGATTCTCTTTGAACATAATTAATTGATTCGCCGCGCTTTACAATATTTCCTGTACGCTACAGTACCCTTTATCTGATTAATAAAATATCATTATAAATATATATTACATGGACATGTATTCAGTACATGACTATGTATGTAAATATGTACTTAAAGTATACTATAATTATTTCCAAGAACTTGATATTTTTTTTAATATGACACTTCAAAGAGCGGAAATAACAGTGAATTTATTAATTGTGTTTTGAAAGATAAATATAAATCAAAAGGATGATATTTGTTGCGTGAACAGCGCGGATTCGAGCACCCGACACTATTCTGACCCAGTCACAACTTAATGAGCTCTGAGCCTGATTCCAACTGATAGTTCGTGTTATAAATTTGTTGATTCGTGTTATAAGTCGATTTATTTCGTGTTATAATGTTCAAGATATTAGTAGATTCGATTCGTATTTTAAGTGTTTATTATTCGATATATAAATGAGTTCGTTTCGTGATTTAAATGATTACTGTTCGAGATATAAGTGAGTTGTTTGAGATGTTCAATGATTCTCTTCGTGATTTAGATATGTGCTGTATGAGATATTATTGTGTTCTGTCGTTTCCCGCAAAAGTAACTGTCGACGTTACTTCGGGATCGGTGATTTGGAAGGGAGTGTGTTTCTTCATTGGTCGTGATTTTTAAGAAGTTACCGCCCTCATACCAGAAATGGTCACCCCTAGAAGTAGCCGCGACCAAGGGGTGACGCACGAGGGATTCCGCGATTTGGGAAAAACCCGTAGCAGGTAATAAGGTGAAAAAGCACTCTGATCCTGACTACGATGATTGAAAATAACGGAATAGGAAATTAAACATGCTGGTCCCAAGCAATAAACTTGAGTTGCCGACGCGAAGGTATTTTTTGCTAACGAAAAATGGTCAATGGCTTCATAAACTTATTGCCGGTACGGTCAGTTCGAAATCCTCGATTATTGCCTTGTAAAAATATGGAAAACGTTGTATCGTACTCTAAGGCGATGCAACAATATTATATATGAAGATTTTTATATTTTTTGCATATAGCAGTTATTTTGAGGATATCGCGTAAAAAACACATAATATAAAAAAGAAATATGCTTGATTCGAAAATTCTATTGAAAAGTAGTACATGACGAATTAAATAAATGCATGTTGTTAGAGTTTCATACAGATGAGGTTTACGACATGACGATAGAATGGTCACTTTTGAACCCCATAATTTAGTATCCGTACCATCTGCGTGCCAGCACTACGATGGTACGTGACAATTTGTAGTTTTTAGCAGATCTGTTTATTGCTGCACTAGTCTTTAGGATTTTTGGCTTCAGTGACACAGGTCATGTCATAAATCTCTCAGCTTAGAAGGTCAGAGAGCGATCTGACCCTTAGAAGTAACGGGTCCCGCGGACCGGGACTGACGTCATAGGATTTTGGAAAAACCCGGATTCTCCCCGGAATGCCGTCCTCCCCCGTAGGAACTTCTGTTCCCCTTCCAGAAAGGTACCACGCTAAGGGCGCAATGGAAGGGAGGACAGAGGTGTTAACGAAGCTAGAAGATGACAAATTAGACAGATAGCTAACAGTTTAGATAACTAACAGTACAAACCGACAACAGTATAGACAGGAGAATAGTTAGATAGTACAGAATTCAATCAGTACAGAACAGAATCAGTTTAATACTTATAAATATTCGACACACTAAAACACACACACACACAACCTCCGTTTATACATACACACACACACGTCTTTATTAAAACCTATATTTTTAATACAAGTTTGTGAGTGTTTCTACACGGCCCCAATCCGTACAAACATTGGGTGGTCCTTCGATTCCAATAGAACTTAGACGGCACGAAGTGCAATAACCAGGGCTCGACCAAACCCTAACACATGTTTTTTGCATAATGTAATATGATAGAAGTTGCCGTAAGTAATATCGTATCTGCGAAATATTTTATCACAAATCCATCCTAATTTTATAACACAAGTATTAAAAACCTACTGTTCCAACCGTTGGAACACGGTACGTGAGGATTCCGCTTGGAGAGTTTATGATAGGTTCGCGACAAAAGCTATTTTTGAGAAAGACTTTTTCCTTATTTCCTGCAATATTCATTTACCTTTTTCGTACAATAGCATTAAATTTTTAGTTTCGTTTCGTCCTCGATAGCCAATTCCTGTCATAAATTCGGTAATTCTGAAGGGTCATTTAGACGGTATATTCGTTACGGTACTTTACGGCCATCAGGCCTGAGACCCAGAGGAAAAACCCCGGCGTTACCGGACTTGCGAATTTCTCACGTACGCTGTGGTACCGTCCCACCCTCTCCTAAAGAAACGCGCTAAGGGCGTAACGGAAGGGTGGAAGAAAGTCAAGGGACACGTTGATTGGAAAGTCAGAAATCGAACGATGTCCAATCAACGTGTTTCCGAAACTTTCGCCAAGGCTCCTTAGCTCGCACGATCGAGAGCTAAGGTGAGAACACAATCAACCGTCGAATAGATCAAGATTAACATTGAGCATCGGACGAACTATTCGAACCTCAATAGTTTTTTTTTTTTTAAGTCCATCATTTCTGGACATCGATAAACGTACAACGTAACACATCGCTGACCTTTATCAGTCGAAAGGAAGCTAAGTTTTTTTTAACTACTGCTCCAAAATTAATTCGGCAAAGCAGCGCGTCGCGAAAAATCGTAGTCGAACGAGTCACGAAATTTATAACCTCATGGCACGAAATTAAAAAATCCGTGCGATCAATCGCGACGCGAGTAACCTCGTACGATTGGTTACACCTACCAAGCAGATTGTAGTTCATCTGGACTAAATATTACATAAAATAACATTTTATATAAATATCTCGTAACAATATTACTTGTGATAAACCTTAACAAAATATAGAGAATATATCATTTTATTTTCAAAAAGTAAATACTTTTTTATTGGTATATAATTTATGTTCGATATTCAATTGCTTCCCAATATTATTAAATGACATTAAAATTCAAAATGTTAAAACCTTATAAATTATTTATGACATAAAATAGATATTTGACTAGAATTTTCTAAAATATATATTTCATACGAATTCACTTAACAAAAAGAGTATAATTATTTATTTTGACCCTACATTTATATGCATAGTGATGAAAGTTTGACTGTAACTCCACATAAGTGATTCACGTCAAGTGAAGGTAAAAACCTTCCGGCACTTTAATATCAAACTGAGCGCGTCTCATCGAGATTATAAGATTTAGAAATATCGATGCATCATTCACTAAAACATGATTGGAATAACGCAATGCAATTTACGTACCTTAAAATTTTGATTTAAACTTATAATGAATTTGCCTACTATAAATATAATCTCAAGAAATTATGGATTTCTAAAATAAAATACTTTATATTAGATCGTACCTAAGTCTGATCTCTGATAAAGCTAACTTCGCTTTTATAAAATTAACTAAATTCGATATTCTATAAGATTTGATTCTCGGTTTCGAACGCTATCGCAATGACAAAATTTATCTTGATTTGTACGGTTGTGATTTATATAAATGCCTTTTGACGAAATTAATTAATAGTACGCTTTCGCAAAATCTAACGCGGTGTAGTCGACTACGGAAATTACGCTAGAGTGAGGACAGTATTCTGTTATTAACTCAAATTACCAAAATTTATTTGTATCTAATGAATTATTTCTTCGGAACAATTATTCTTATAATTATCTGACTCGACAACTAATGGTCCATGACCCTTTTAGCCAAAACGAATACTGACAGCCGAAACCAGATCGCTTAATTGGGGAGCCTGCGTAGCCAGCTACTAGAACGGCCCACGACCAAGTTTCTATATGACGAATACCCGCTTGACCAAATAAGTATCAAGATTCGTTGCGGCTCTTGACAGTGAAAATTGTTCCGGGTTATTCTTATCAAAGAGACTTCTATCGTGCTCGATTGCGAAAACTGTTCTGCTTGTAGACGGGTTTCGCTCGCCCTTTTATACTCGCAGGTTCGCCGATTTCCTGGAATTTCTGTGACGTCAGAATATCTAAATTTTCATATAAATTCGTTATTATACATTAATTATAAAATTGGATGGTTTAATTATGTTTTAAATGTCGCTCTTTAATTTCTGGTTAACAATTCGACATTAAAATAATAGTATAATGCTATTTTAGCGAAAAATACATTTTCTGCCCTTTTCTAATCAACTGCGTACAAATTCTACGTGAGCCGAATCTATTCCGATTTACAGCTTTTTAATTGAAGAAAATAATTTTTGTTCTGGCTATGATTAGTTTAGTACTGACTGATTTTACGTATATAAATTGATTCAGTTAATTAATTAATTTAATGTCTGATAATGCCGTAAATAGAAATAGTATCTCTATCCTTTTCTAGGATTAGCGCTGATCTCAAGGACTTCGGAGTGAGCATCGCGGCACGTAGGCACATATCGTAACGGAAATTTGTCATACAAAACTATACATTTATTAAAATTAAAATAAAATAATACACGAGTCTTGTTTCAATCGATCTAACTTAATATTTAATTTGGTGAAACATATTACCTATTCTAAATCAAAATCATAAGATAATTAATATAAATGAAAATATATATTATACTGATTACCGACTGTTGAATTTGATAGATATGGTAATAGATTCGTAATGTACTGTCGGTAATTGCCTAATACTGTCGATAATAGATCTGAGGTGTGGTATTGTACAAAAAAGAGTTCCGCGGGACGTTACAAATGAATCAATAAATGATCTACTTGATAGTTCTCGTGTTGAAGTTAGTATGCAGTATACATTGTATGTTAGGTATTGTGTGTGAGGTATTGTGTACGTTGATACATTTATAATTAATAATTAGTTGTAGTAATAGATTAATGTTAGCAGACAATAAGCGGTGACCGATTACAAATAACATTTCATTATGAAAACTTCAGATCCATCAAATACGGTCATGGTCGTTTCGTGTTATTAACAATTATTAGAACCATTAGCAGCATCAATACATTTATGTAAGATCCTTCCTACGGTGCAGTTATTACTTTTTAATTAACAAGGTAATCAACGAATCAACCTTCGCGCATTGTTCAACTCCGTTAATACATTAATAGAAGGGGGAATCACACGATAGAAATGAATTTCATTCTCATCAATCGATGATTCATAAGGACGAGGTTCCGGAACGTCCGCTTTTCTCATTGAGTTGTTTCTTTTTCTCACGGTGCCTTCGTATAAATCATCGCGTCGAATAATGACTACTGACTACCCGAGAATTTAATTTGAAAGTAACTAGTTAGAACAAGTACTGATCTACGATTATTCTTAGTATCAATGATTCCATAATGGAAATTTGAATTACTGCAATTATTAAGAACTTTGTTCTTGTATACCTATGCTATTTATTTA
This sequence comes from Megachile rotundata, assembly GCF_050947335.1. Lineage (NCBI taxonomy): Eukaryota > Metazoa > Arthropoda > Insecta > Hymenoptera > Megachilidae > Megachile > Megachile rotundata. The sequence goes on along the minus strand of NC_134991.1, from coordinate 2,865,175 downwards.
CTTAAACATTGTTACAAATCCAAAATTTGACCTGGTTAACACATTGTTAATTCTTTGCTAACTTTATATAAAATTACTTAAAATTGTTTCTATTTGTTACTAAGTTAATATAAAGTAATCATGTACTATTAGAATAACTTCTCAGGGTATTTAAGATTAAATGTCCAGTTGTCAAGTTCAAAAATAAAGGATACTAAGTGTTTGAAATGTATGGATGTTGTTTACGAAAATACTTGATATTGTAGTATAAAAAAATAATAACAATCCCAAAAGAATATAACAATCAAATTTTATAGAAGTTTCAATTAGATTCATTTTCACTGACAATCTTGAAACTTTCACAGCTATAATTACTATAGTGACACATTTTACTTTATTTGATGTTTCAACATCTTGGGTGTGAACTGACTGCTGTCATGTGACATCAAACCGCAACCTCATTGGTTTCGATTCAAGTCTGATCAAACGTAATATTAACCGTTCTGAAATAACCTTAATGTTGACCTTAATCATTCTGTTGTAACTAATCCTAATTGGACAGAACTTGAATGTCATTGCGTATGATATGAACTTGGATCTTACTTTATATTCGTTAATATTATCCCTAACCGTACTAGAATTTAACCCTAATCTGACTGAATCCAATTCACAATTACCGAAAATTAATTTTAACTTGATCAAAATTAACAGCAACATCATGTACCATATGAACTACAATAAATTCTACAGAATTATGCTTTAACTTTTGCTATTTAACCCAGCTTCACCAGGGACTTACTACCAAAGTAAATTCCAAACTTGTAATTAAGCTGATTATAATATAAGCAGAATATAACTTCATAAGGAGCTTGTTTACGCTTTGAAACATTCAGTGAGTATTCCTTTGGCTGACTTCAAGAAACATAATACAACTGTCACTATAAACTACTAAGCAATATTAGTGCACAAATTGATGCATGACATTAAAGAAAATAGACGAGACAACTTGTCTCTAGATATGCTGTTACTGCATGACGATGCACCTGTTCACGCGTCAGTTATTATGAAGTACATGTATTTAAAAAGATAAATCACTAATTCAACAGCTCTGATCTATCTAGAAGCAATTAGCGTTTATTTTCAAACTTGAAATTCGAAAGAGAAATCGGAAATTGATGATAACGTTGAATTTCCTATTTTCGGCCATTATTAAACATTCACTTCAAATCCACAAATATTTTAATGTTATTTCATAAAAGGATGTAGATGAATAAGGTGGTAAAATATGCTTTTGAGGTAAATGAAACCTGCAATTTTATTTATTCAATAGTATATCTAATAAAATAATTTTAAGAAAAAAAATACACCGACTTCGAAATGCACTAAAAAGTATAAAATAATTTCTATTTCATTCAATCATACAATTACGTCACAGATATGAATGAAACCTATTTACTCGTTAGGTAGTATATTAAATACATTTTAACCTTTTCGGAGGCGGCGCAAAATTAAAAGATTTTCTTGAACATGTCAACCTTTGGGCAGCCGAACATAGGCAAAGCTTGTATAGCTATTTCTTTTTCTATACATATAACTCGACAGCACGCCGCGAAGTAGGTGTTAGTGCGTATAGAATGTAACTATGGTCTATCTAGATTCATAGAGTATGCGACGGAAAGACTCGATCGCCGCATATACTATAAAGATAGAGCCCATCTGCCGCAAATTTGGAAGTTCCCGCGTCGTGGGCTCCGTTTATAGGTTCTTACAATTAGATCCATGGCTTCCACATGCGAACGAAGTCGATTCAATTTCATTTATATCAGACACGTTGTGAAATGAAGATGCAGTCATTACATTTACGTATATTACCAGATATATCTATAATGGTTCGTATTCCTTCTCAGGATTTATTAATTTCCAATACGCCATACCACAATCAACTGGTTATTGGCAGCAACGTTTACTGAGGCATTTTTAATTTTGCGCCGCCTCCGAAAAGGTTGAAAGGTATTTAATATACTACCTAACGAGTAAATAGGTTTCATTCATATCTGTGACGTAATTGTATGATCGAATGAAATAGAAATTATTTTATACTTTTTAGTGCATTTCGAAGTCGGTGTATTTTTTTTCTTAAAACTATTTTATTTCGCGCTTTTTAGTGGAATGGGGAGAATTGTATAGGATACCGTAAGACAGTTCTTCCGGGCTCTTTTTTGTCTGCGTAAATGCCATGAGCATAATTAAGTAAAAGACAACATGGATATTCGTTTTTCAATTTTGTTTGCAACAATAATCCTTTGCAACTAAAAAATGAAAAAATTTTTGGTAATGGTACCAATGGGGAGTCAGACTCTACAAGATGCGAAAGGCTTTGTTCCGATCGAACCTCCCACCTAGGAAAAAACCGGCGAACATGCATAGAAAAAAAAATAAAGGACACTCTTTCAGGGACAAGTACAAACTAATTACATCATGATTGAGGGTGCTTCATCCATTTGTTCTTTGTTAACTTTCTTTGCAAAAATTTACTGCTCATGTGTATCTCTTACGGTTTAGAACTGCGCAAGGGTCAAAGTATCCGTAAAATAATAGCAGATCCTGCGCAACAATTTTTCTAATAAATCAAACTGATGCATATTTAGAACTAGACGGAGACTGTACCAAGCAATGGGAATAATACACCAACGTCAACGTGAACTCATCTTGCTGTATAAGTCGCGTGTCAGAGCGGTAAAACTTAGCTAGTGTTTTGGTACAGTGCATTGTAATTGCCCTTTCTTGTCTTTCCCCTGCATAGCACGGGGCGTTCCACTAATATTAATAACAATAGTTTTTCGCTAATATCTCGAAAACAAAAGCTTTCCATCAATAATGCAAGAAGAAAAAGTTGTCCAGAATCACGCCCCTAACAACATATTCGAAGGACATTAAAATCGTTCGAAATTGATTTCAAAAGTTAATAATAATTTTTCGCTAATATCTCGAAAACAAAAGCTTTCCGCGAAATTTGTATATGAACAAAATTGTTCAGAATCATGTCGGTGATAAGATATTAAAAGCGCACTAAAGTCGAGAAAAGTTTATTTCAAAAGTTGCCGGTTGTTTTGCAATAACAATACTTTGCAATTAAAAAATGAAAAATGTTTTGATAATGGTACCAATGGAGAGTCAGACCCTACCAGATGCAAAAGGTTTCGTTCCGATCGGTCCACCCAGCTAGACGTAATCGGTGAACATAAATAAAAAAAAAAAAATATACTGATCGAATTGAGTAACCTCCTCCTTTTTCGAAGTCGGTTAAAAACACATATTGCGCCTGCATAGTTTTAAGCTTTCATTTTAACTGGGGGAGTAACAGAAAAAAATAAATATTCCGGGTCAATGATCATAGCAGTCGAGGCCCATATAAAAAATTAATCAATCAATCAATCAATCAATAAATATTCCATTTTTTGTTCTAAGTCCTAAGTTCTCGAAATTTTTCATGTTTTTCAGTAAGGCACTGTTCACGCGCTGGGTAAAATATTAATTATTTATAGCTGATTTCGAAGGTTGTAAATCTTCGTCGACCCATGGCGTTTCCACAACTTGTTACGGTAGTGGAATTATATGTAGAGTTAGTATTATAGAGTAGAGTTGATAGAGTGGCTCAGAGTCCTCCACACTGGTGTGCCCAGGTCAATGAAGGATGTAGTTCATCATCCCACTGGTAGTAATGATTGTTGTATGTTGAAGTCGTTGATAGTAACAAAGTTAATGTAAGACTGACTGAAGTAAGTATATTCTAAGGAAGTTAATCTAAGACTCACTCGTCGCTTCTAAACAGCCAGAAAAGAAAGCAATGCAGGAAGCTCAGGACGTGAAGGCGTTACCAAAAAAGGCCAATCAGGACAGATTGTTATTTGTGGAAAAATACTGATTGGTGAAATGGTTTAGCGAATGGGATTGTAAGATTTTTAGCCGTTATTCCAGGGTTGTAAATTACATTTTGTTAACAAAGTAACCCAAAGCAATTGAGTGATTTGGGTCCTTCAAAGGAAGTAATAAATGGGCACCATGTGTTTATCATCGGAGTTCGAGCGCGTAGGCCCACTTTATTGGGGTGCACAGTTTAGGACCATGGAATAAACTTCTTTAAGAAAAGGTATATTGGTGTTAAGAAAGCGTGCTTTTCTGGCCTATTAGAAGGTTATTGTCAATTGTTAAGAACGTCAAGTTGTGGAGACGTTCATATGGTCTTAAATATCAGTTTAAAATTCCAAAGGTGAAACGTTTTTGGGTTTGACAAAATACCCATAAATATTACCTTAATTATATTCCGAGCAACTCGGAACAGGCACACCATAGTTAAAAAAACGAATAGTCGATTATTTTGTAACTTCTACCTTGACTACAAGGCTACAAGCAGTTGTTCATTTGACAGTATAAGACCTGAATGACATTAGATAGACATTGACACATTTGAGGCGTTTATTTTGAAAATGGAGTAAGTTACTTTGGATATATAAAACTTTTATTTTTTGTAGCCAACACTTTTAACACTATTGAATAATAAACATTATTTATCATTATTTAACACAACACAATAGAAAAAATTTGTCTATTAATGCTTACCAATGTTTTTTTTTATTGAAATGCAATCCCTTAAATGTCTCATAATAGTAAAAATGTTGGATGACCAACGAGTCCAAACAAATAAGATAGCAAATACTACAGACTCATCCCTAACAAACAAACTAATCGAAACGATTTCCACTCCTTACTCATCCTGGAGCACGCACCCGTCCTGAGTCACACTGTCCCTTGACCACCGTCTCTACCACAACCTATCTCCAGTATATAAAACCTTGCAATATCGAAAAATGTTCAGAAAGGTTCAGAAAGAGTCTAGTACTTAGTCGATCCAACAAAGCTGTTCGAGTTTTCTTAAAATAAAGTGTGTTGTCAATTCTCCCGGAATCCAACAAAAAATTAACCGCTCATTTACATTGTTAACGTATGTGTTCGCGCGATGGGTAAAATATTAATTATTTATAATTGTTTTCGAAGGTTGTAAATCTTCGTCGACCCATGGCGTTTCCACAACTTGTTACGGAAGTGGAATTATATGTAGAGTTAGTATTATAGAGTAGAATTGATAGAGTGGCTCAGAGTCCTCCACACTGGTGTGCCCAGGTCAATGAAGGATGTAGATCATCATCCCACTAGTTGTAATGATTGTTGTGTGTTGAAGTCGTTGGTAAAGACAAAGTTAATGTAAGACTGACCAAGTAAGTATATTCTAAGGAAGCTAATCTAAGACTAACTCGTCGCCTCTAAACAGCCAGAAAAGAAAGCAATGAAAGAAGTTCAGGATGTGAAGGCGTTACCAAAAAGGGCCAATCAGGACAGATTGTTATTTGTGAAAAATACTGATTGGTGAGATGGTTCAGTGAATGGGATTCTAAGATTTTTAGCCTTCACTCCAGGATTGTAAATAAGGTGTCGTTAATAAGGTGACCCAAACAGTTAAGTGATTTGGGTCCTTCAAAGGAAGTAATAAATGGGCACCATGTGTTTATCATCGGAGTTCAAGCGCGTAGGCCCACTTTAGTGGGGTGCACAGTTTAGGACCATGGAAATAAACTTCCTTAAGAAAAGGTATATTGGCATTTAGAAAGATGTGCTTTTCTGGCTTGTTAGAAAGCTATTGTTAATTGTTAAGAACGTCAAGCTGTGGAGACGTCCATGTGGTCTTAGAGATCCATTTGAAATTGCAAGAGTGAAGCGCTCTTAGGTTCGACAAAACACCCATAAATATTACGTTAATAATATTCCGAGCAACTCGGAACAGTATGTGTGTATTGATGGTATACTAATTACATCGTAATTGGAGGCTGTTCACACATTGCATAGCGAGCTGAAGGATTTTCAATTATCATGATTACAATCCGATTTTTGGTTACATATTTATAAAAATTAGTATTTGAGGATTTCCGAAGTCAAGAAACTTAATTCTTACCTTGAATACTATAATTAAAAATAGATAAGAGTGGCGTTATATTTTTCAAGTTAAAATATTCATATATTTTATTGTAAATTTATTTTAGTTTATTCCAAACTAATCTTATTGTAAAAATTGTAACTTTAAAGTGGCAGTCAAGTATATTATTTTAAAAATACTATAATAATGCTCTTCTGTAAGCCTCTTTATATAATATACGTATATATTATTAAATTTTGTTTGAAAACATTATTAAATATCGGTCTGCATTTACAACAACACATTAATATTTGTATAATTTATATAAATTTACTATGAACATTTTTATAATCGACAGACCTTTAACCCGTTGCCGCACACTTTTCATTTGACGATCGCGCTCAGAAACGCACTTTTTTTTATCAATTATTTATGACTGTCAGATGGAATCAAGTGTAAGTTGTATATTTGCAAGTGAAAATTATCACATTTGACCACAGTTTTTCCAAACAAACTTTCGACGGCTATAACCGTCATTTGCTCATCATGTCACTTTTTCTCTTTCCAGAGCAAATGACGGTTATGACCGTCGTGACGACTATACGGCATTTGCTTTACTAATTCAAAATGATTCCTATGAATAAAAGAGAGTAAATAGGTGTAATCTTAACACAAGAAAATCAGTTTGAAAGAAAATTATCATTTGTAATTTATTTTGCTTATAAAATAGTAAAAATGAAATAAAAATTAAAGTATGAGAAAAAGCATAAAAAAACAATTGATATGCTGTCTGGCATGCTGTACTTTTTTTTCAATGTATTACTCAATAATTAACAAGTGTGTGCATTAGTACACTTCGTACTAACGCTGTTCTTTTTTTATTAATTAAAATGTGCACGACGGCAATAGCCGTCGTTTGCCTACATATCACCAAAGATCGGACGGCTATAGCCGTCATGTGCGGCAACGGGTTAAGAATCGAAAGTGTCAAATTAAAAGTGATTTTTCTTGCATTACATGCAAAAATTTGGTTTGTTCATGTATTTCAAAAGAAGGACAAAAGTGATACAGTAAATACTAAGTTAAAGCTACATATTGATAAGAATAATTATTCAGTTACTAGAGATTACTGTTGCTTAAAATGGCAGTAATTAGAGAATGAAAAGAAACGGGTATCTTTATATTGCATGCAAGTTTGAAGCTTTATTACGACCTAAATAATAGTTAGAAGCGAATTCCGGATCATCGAGTTTCACTCTATTTAGTGGCATGCAAAAGTTTCAAGGAAAATTGCAAGAAAATTCTATGAGAATTTTTCGTCGCAAGTACTAAATGTAAAAAATCAAGAATTGTAAAAAGTAGCACAAAATACAAAAGCAATCACTGTCTACATTTGCAATGGACAGATATTGGTTGTTGTTCTTTAATTCTGTCAAATTTTCTAATAGGTGTATTACAATTACAAAAAATCAAAAACTTTTAACTCATTTGAGGCGCTTCATTAAGCTTAATTGCAGAAGCTGATAGCTAAAGTATCTCTGAATGACTATTTCCTTTTAAAAAATGTTAGTTAAGGCTTCGTTTTTTAATTATTAGCGAAAAACAGAGCCTGTGCACACCGGGAGAGCGATGAGTTTGATGGTGACGATTGACTTGATTGGTTATGAACAAACCCGTTTGCGCTTTGAGAATATAATTGTATAATAAAAACCGTTTTATTAAAATTCAATCAAATAATGAACAAACCAAGTAAAAGTAATATTCAGCTCTTCATTGTTCGTGAATGAGGGACAATTATTCTCTACTCATGTAAACCGAATAAACTAAATTTGTTCAGTACCTACATTTGTTATTCGAAAGAAATAAGAAATAAAATATCGACAACTATTCTTTTCACTTGTCACAACAGTACAAAACAACAAATTTACGTATTTGAAAGAAAAAATGTCTTTTCTATTAAAGAAAAAAATGTTTAATTTAATAGTTAACAAATGAACAGCGACCTATTTCAAATTTAAATAAACGTACAAACAGTTTAAAAACTTACCCATTGCTAAATAAATAATCTTGATTCGGTGAAAGTGGATCCTTGCGGAAATATAACAGACACCTTACAGCAACTGATGTTACAGCTGAGTCATACTTATCAAGAAAATTTTGATAAATCTCACGAAAGTATGTAATTTTCCGCTAACAACAAGGTTAAATGATTTTTATTTTTGTCATGTTGTTATCACGAATAAATACTATTCTTCAAAGCATAACTGTGTAATATGCCTTACATCTACATATGTGTGACAGTCATCGAAATAAAATCCAAATCTTTTAAATCTAAATTATATAAATCTTGAAAATATTTAAAATCTTGTCAATATTCAACAAATAAAATAACGTATGTTATAAGGTTGAATTCGCAATACTAAAATTTTAGTGCAAAATATTCTAATTATAAATGCTATTGGAAAAAGTTATGTTGAAAAATAACAACTTTGTTGTTACACTTCTTCCTAAGTAAACCAGGGCTAGTTCAGAAATTACTGAATCTTACTAGGTACAAGTAATGGCTAATCCGCGAGATGATACGGCTATTTGCAGAATATACACTTCAACGTAGAAACGGGAGAACAAAGAAGACATTTGAATACCACTGGCATTTGAATGCCAGCGGTTAGCACGATCGAGAACAGGCTTGTGATCCTGCGAAGTCGGGACTCCTATGCCACCCGGTCTTCTTCAAAGTCCGAATTTCGATCTTTGGATACTGTACAGTTCGTTAATGAAACGCCAGAGGTCTTGCCGACTTTATCGTGAACTATAACTTGTATATTGGTACCTCACGTTTTCTGTTTTGAAACTCAAAACAAGTGCCCAACATTTGCTAAGACGTATTTCATTCGAACTTCTTATCGGATGCAGGTATAATTGGATTTCTTAATGCCATAGGTCAATTCGATGCCTTCTCAGGTTTCGAGCCTGTTGCGCGACTATTTGGAAGAATTTTTTTGGAGTAACATATTTGATGTTGACTAAATTTTGTACCAATCCCCAAGACCATAGATTTTGATGATAATTATTGCATTAAATGCAGAGCTGAGTAATTTAAGATAAAAAGTACTGCAAATATGAAAAATGTTTGACTTAAATTATTTGAAAATTATTGAAATAATTGTAAATATTTGTTTGAAATTGTTTGCTTTTGACATAAAAAATAATTTTTCCAAATAATATTTTACGTCTTTAAACTTACAATAAGAAGTTATTATTATAATTATTATAAAATAGGAAGGCTAAGTACAGAAAAAGAAATATTATTGTCATGGATCAAAATAAATATCTTTAGCATTAAATTTATGAAATTTGCCAAAATGAAGATCGTAGATTTCTGATCATAAACTATAAAAATTGTTAGAAAATTTTTGTCAAAATATATGGTTATTTCTGTCAATATAAGCTAGTTTATTTATTTATTTTTCTACTTCGTACGTGTACGAAAATAAAGAATACATTAAATATAAAATTTCATAACATTAACACTAAAGTATTTTGTTCTGCACATATTTTAAGTTGTTTAAAAGGGTATACTATGCATTGCATTAATTTTTTTTATAGGTAGAGGCATTTCGGAAATCTGAAGGGCAACTTTGTTTTTTTAAATAAAATACTATATTTTTTATACTAAAATATCATAGAATATCGAATTAAAAAGTATTGACCTTTATTAGCTCTGAACCTAATAAGTAACGAGTAGTTTCATTTTATTACTTGAAAATTTTCGTCACGTAATATCCAGTTGATATATTAAAAATACCATATTTCATTGATGATCGACTAACAGAACAAAAGTTTTTGGATGATACTCTATCATCTTTGTTAGAAAACGTATCATTAAACGTTCGTCAACAAATCTGATGGCTGATGATATCATAGCATATCATACACCTAAAATAGAATGTGAAATATTTTCGTTACAAATATTATCTGCCGCGATGGTGAACAATATTATGATATGGGCACCCTCTTCCATTTTTTCCAGCTCAGTATAACATGTACTTACATTATACAGCAGCACAAAGTAAATAAATTTAGCTAAATGAATTATATAAGCATTATTCTTCATTTTATCAATTTTAAATTAATATACGCTATAGAAATTATAGAATAATAAGCAGTACATGAATTTACTTAATTCATTTTTTAACGATTTACCTTTATTCTCTAAAAATATTAATACTTTAATATAACACTACAAATGCTTAAACAATTAAATTAACTTTGAACAAATTTTACAATTACATACATCTTTATTGATTAACATTGAATAGAATCTATTATTCAATGAGCATTTACAAAAAAAGTTTACAATAGTAAAAAGATTACATTCATATATAGCATTTTACAAAACAAATTAAAAATCCTTACAATAACGATTTACACGCCTATAAAACAGCAAATATTCGAAGTTGTTAAAGAACAAGTAAATTGGTTTTATTAAAAACCAATTAAAAACTTATTAAAGGTATCATTGAAGTAAAAAAAATTAAAAAATAATTTGTTGTTAGTGCTTATTTATTATCACAACATTAAAATAATGTTTTCTCCAAGTTCCTCTTTCCACGCAGTTAAGGTAGGGAACTGTAAGGAAAAGGTTTTACCGATAAGTCTAAAACGGAACAGATTTCATTAATGTTTCAACGCAACTGCTATAAAATGTAAAAAACTTTACAGGGACACGATATCATATATTACGAAGGAACAATCCTTCAAGACATTATACATATCTAAACAAATTTATTTTTTAGAATAATTGCATTTAAAGCGAAAGAAAAAAGTTTTAATAAACAGTTTCTCGTTTTCGAAAAATGATTCAAACACAAACATGAAATAGATATATCATAAATTTATTTTATTTGACTGACATCATTATCGATTGGACTGTCGATAAATTCAAATTTTACTGATCCTGCCGTAAACTGTAACGTGCGTTTTAATTAATAGCTTTATTTTTTAAAAATTTTATCCTCTTTTTATAATTTGAATCAGTGTAGTTAGCTTTGTAAACACAAACTTTAAATTACAAATTATTTAATTAATGGAAAAGTTTGATAACGAATATTTTTAATGTTTTCGCAATGATTCTCTGTTTTTGTCTAATTATTCATAAAAAGAATATCATATTTAACAATAAAAAAATTTTAGTATGAAGTTATAAAGTTAATTGCAAATTGATTTTATCTACAGATATAAAACAGAAATTAACTTGACCTACAAGGTAGCTAGAAAACCATAATGCTTGCGCCATCTAACAGCATAATGTCAAAACTTGCAGACCAGAATACTATGGCATTGAAATGAATTGTAGACATTATTTTACATATTCTTTACTTTGCATTTTGAGCGTAAAATTAACTTTCCTTTTTGAGAAAAAATGTCTTGTCGCACTGATTTTTATAAGTTTCTTATTAGGTTGTGATATTCAACATTTTTTCAAATTGGAAACTGTTTTAAAAACAAATAGACGATACCAATTTTTACCGATACGAGAAATCAAACATTTTGATATCATCATTTTATTCCATTATGACTGTATTATATTACCTGTGCTGAATGTTATACAGTTAGGAAGTATTGTCCAACTACAATATCTTGCATAAAAATAAATAAGGCATAAATTTCTCACACACTTACACTTTCCTTAAAGTGCTCCTTTATGTTGTACTGCATGGTACTAATACGTTGTAACACTAAGAAAATTTCTGAAATATGTTTAATTTCAATGAATAGAAAAAAAAAAAGTATACTGATCGAATTGAGTAACCTCCTCCTTTTCCGAAGTCGGTTAAAAAATAAAAAATCATGCTTCCACGAAAGGAGGTAAAAAGGATATTGATAGTACCGACGACGAAAAGAAAATTGTGCACAAATCTGTATATTTTAAGAAAATTTGTTCTATTAAACTGTACCAATTGTATGAGTGTCACGCCTACAAAAATACAGCGATTCTAGAAAACAGGGATAGTCAATTAATACAAAAAAGAAAACTGTACGATGGTCGATTTTTTACTCGACCTTTATTGTACCACTATCATATTACAGAAGTATGAAGTTGTTGAAATCATCTTGAGTTTAACAAGAAATGAAAACGTCAAACAGAACAAGGACATAAAATAATTTTAAGAAAAAAAATACGCCCACTTCGAAATGCACTAAAAAGTATAAAATAATTTCTATTTTTAAATGAAGTAATTTCTATTTCATTCAATCATACAATTACGTAACAGATATGAATGAAACCTATTTACTCGTTAGGTAGTATATTAACCCTTTCGCTTCGGCAGTCCGGTCCGCCGAAGTGTCGTCACCGTACGGTAGCACACGCTAGACATATGCAGTGCGCGTGGTTTTTGTATATACATTTTTTAAGTCTTAAATAATTACTATGCTTAATAAAACAATTGTTGCATTAATATAGTATGTGTTCTTCACATTTTAATATGAAAACAGTTAAACAAAATTATATTAGTTACTCTGAAGACATTAGACTAATTACAGTTGACAAATTCTTGGCTATTTACATATTTACAATTTTTCATTCTTAAAAAAAGAATTATACCTTGAGCCGATTTATTCTTAATTCTTATAAAACACGATATGTATTCGTAGAAAAATGAATATAATCCGCAAGATCCGATAGATATTTTGGATGCGGTTTTGATGTAACACCAAAGAGTAGGTGTATTTTATTGGTATATTGGATTAATCGAATATATCAATAAAATCAGTTCAAAACGTTCTGCCGATAACGAAGAATTTGTCATTGACCACAGATGGTACTTGTATACACATCATGTGGATGCCGGATATATCTGGCGCTCGCACGTGCAGGTCGCCGTGTGGATGCCAGATATATCCGGCGCTCGTACGCACAAGTCGCCGTGCGGATGCCGCATATATCCGGCGCTCGAAGCGAAAGGGTTAAATACATTTCAACCTTTTCGGAGGCGGCGCAAAATTAAAAGATTTTATTGAACATGTCAACCTTTGGATAGCCGAACATAGGCAAAGCTTGTATAACTATTTTTTTTCTATACATATAACTCGACAGCACGCCGCGAAGTAGGTGTTAGTGCGTATAGAATGTAACTATGGTCTATCTAGATTTATAGAGTATGCGACGGAAAGACTCGATCGCCACATATTCTATAAAGATAGAGCCTATTTGCCACAAATTTGGTAATTCCCGCGTCGTGGGCTCCGTTTATAGGTTCTTAGATCCATGGCTTCCACATGCAAACGAAGTCGATTCAATTTCATTTATATCAGAAACGTTGCGAAATGAAGATGTAGGCGTTGCATTTACGTATATTACCAGATATATCTATAATGGTTCGTATTCCTTCTCAGGATTTATTAATTTCCAATACGTCATACCACAATCAACTGGTTATTGGCAGTAACGTTTACTAAGGTATTTTTAATTATGCGCCGCCTTCGAAAAGATTGAAATGTATTTAATATACTACCTAACGAGTAAATAGGTTTCATTCATAACTGTTACGTAATTGTATGATTGAATGAAATAGAAATTACTTCATTAAGAAATAGAAATTATTTTATACCTTTTAGTGCATTTCGAAGTCGGCGTATTTTTTTTCTTAAAATTATTTTATTTCACGCTTTTTAGTGGAATGGGGAGAATTGTGTAGGACACTGTGAGACAGTTCTTCCGGACTTTTTTTTGTCTGCGTAAATGCCATGAACATAATTAAGTATAACGTATAAGAAGGACATAAAAATCGTTCGAAGTTGGTTTCAAAAGTTAACAACAATTTTCACTAATATCTCGAAAACAAAAGCGTTCTGTCAATTATGCATAAGGAAAAAGTTGTCCAGAACCACGCCCCTAACAACATATCCGAAGGACATTAAAATCGTTCGAAGTTGATTTCAAAAGTTAACAACAATTTTTCGCTAATATCTCGAAAACTAAAGCTTTCCGCGAAATTTGTATATGAACAAAATTGTTCAGAATCATGTCCGTGATAAGATATTAAAAGCGCACTAAAATCGAGAAAAGTTTATTTCAAAAGTTGCCGGTTTTTTTGCAATAACAATACTTTGCAATTAAAAAATGAAAAATTTTTTGATAATGGTACCAATGAGGAGTTAGAACCTACCGAATGCAAAAGGTTTCATTCCGATCGATTCATCCAGCTAGGCGTAATCGGCGAACATACATAGAAAAAAAAAAAAAAAATTGAGTAACCCCCTCCTTTTTCGAAGTCGGTTAAATAACCTCCTCCTTTTTCGAAGTCGGTTAAAAAACAGGGTATTTTTGAGGAAAGGTCTTTAAAATAAAAACTGAGAATTTTTGTCCGTAATTCTGTCTACAAACCAACTTTCAGATTAGTTATTTAAATTGAAGTACAAGTTTTTCACGGATTATGACGTAGTTATAATGCAGATTCAATGTAGAAACAATGCAGATTTAACCAAATACAATCATAACTTAGTACGAACTAATCGAAAATGCCATTTTTTTTAACTATGCTACGGAAGATAAGTTCTAAAGTACTTGTGCATATTCGTATAATATTTGACACAATACAGTGTTCATTCTATATAAGCAAAAATGTCCTTTCCGATATAAGCAAAATTGTTATCCCCACCACTGGGGGGAAGACCCCTCGAGACGCCCAGGGTTCGCTCGCCGGGAAATGTAACGTGACCCTGGTATTAGTGTATCCGTGAGACAATACCAATGCAAATATAAAACTTTTTTATTTTTGACTTTTTCGTTATCAAACTTTTACCAATTAATTCTTGATTAAAATGAAACCAAACACGGTATAATTTGGACTATATTTACTGGTTTAATTGACGATAAAAGTTTCTTACGTCGAAGAGGATAGCGAGTCAAAAAAAAAGAGACGCTACGATCGTGGCAGTCGGCAAAGATAAAAAATCTGTTCGATTGTTTGCAATACTTGAGCATTGCTAATTTTTTTATTTTTCATCGATTTTTTTATATAACTTTTTCCATCATATTCGTGACGTTTTCCTGATTAAAATGAGACCAAACACGACGTAATTTGAGTTATATTTACTTGCAATATCTTATTAGAGTAAAATCATCGATGTACGCGTAACACTTGAAATTACAAGTAAATATGTCTCAAATTACGTCGTGTTTGGTCTCATTTTAATCAGAAAAATGTCACCAATACGATGAAACAAGTTGTATAAAAAATAGATTAAAAATAAAAAAGTTAGCGATGCATACGCATTGCAAACAATCGAACAGACTTTTGATCTTTGCCGACTGCCACGATCGTAACGTCTCTTTCTTTTTGACTGGCTATCCTCTTCGACGTGAGAAACTTTCATCGTCAATTATACCAGTAAATATAGTCCAAATTATATCGTGTTTGGCCTCATTTTAATCGGAAAAATGTCAAGAATTAATTGGTAAAAGTTTGGTAACGAAAAAGTCAAAAATAAAAAAGTTTTATTCTTGCATTAGGAGTGTCCTTCTAGTAGGTCACTGTTTGTTTACGTTCAGTCTCCTTCGCTCGAAATGTAGCACCTTTACGATATACTGTTACGTTCCGGATCGCGGTTCACGTAAAATAGGAGAGGAACTCACCGGTATTGACGCTAATTGTACAATCTTTTTGGCCATGCGGTACGTACGCCCGTCATCTGCCAGGGATCCCGGGTGTTTTAACGTAGCACAGTGACTTACTCTCGATACTTCCCGTTGATTGTTGATTTGGTACGTCGATTGATATTAGTTTCCACTCTATGTTCGCGACGCGGTTATGAGTAAGCGGCGCGACTTGTACTGGGGTTGGGAGATGGAAGGATCTTACTAGCTTGCGTAATTGGTATCTACGCCCTCCTCGTCGCTTTCTTTCCATGAGCCAAAATAAATGCAAAGACGTCAAATACACTATTGATACCGTGCGGCTGATTCTCGAACCACCGTATCGTGCGGACCGAAGTAGCTTGATTATGTCTCTAGGAGACCCGTGCGGCTGATTCTCGCACCACCGGTCTCGACTAAATCAAGGTAACTGCTCTAGAATATAATGCTCGTAGGGATTGTACGAATAGGAGGGTTTCTTGAGGCACAAATAACTGTATGATAAAGATAAAATGAAATAAAGGTATATTCTTGAAAACGAAATATGACCAATTTTACAAAGATATACTTAATGGTTAGTGTGCTGACTCGCGCACGTTTATTCAACAGAAATTAATCCGTTGAATAATAATTGAATATGAGTCCGAACGATTGACTCGGGAGTCGTCCTAAACGGTTGATTCGTGAAAAGTTGCTAAGTCCGTACCGATTGGCTTGAATAACTCTTAATTATTACTAAGTCCGAAACGAATGACTTGTAATAACTTCGTGATTTGTGTCCGAAACGATTGACTTATTTCCTTGTTCTTTTTAGTCCGACTCGGATGACTAATGTTGGGATTCTGACGAGACGTTCCGTCGTTACTTCCTCGAAACGTCGGAAGTGCAAGGAGGCATGCTGATTGGTTCTCATTAGAAACGTTGATTTTTCAATCAACATGCCCCTTGACTTGGGTCCACCCTCTCTTGCGCCCTGAGCGCGCCTTTTTTGGAAGAGGGTGGGAAAAGATACCGATGAGTACGGGAGGATCTCGAAGGCCGGCAACGCCGGGGTTTTTCCCTCCAGGTGACACGCACGTTGTCCTAAAAAGTACCGCTAGGACGGAACCGAGGCCCATCCTCGGTGACCCTTCGGGAAAAACCCTGTTTATGACAGAGTAGTTATTGAAGACTAAATGAAACTTAGAAATTCTAAAGGCATTGTTCGAAAAAATGTAAAACTAAATTGCCGTCGATGGCTAAAAATCTGTCTTTCAAAAATAACTGTTACCCGGACCCATCATAAACTACCTACGAAATCCTCGCGTATTGTGTTCCGTAGCACGTTCGGAACAGTTAGCGCGACGTAATAATGTAGAGTTGGAGGTGAGTAGGGACAGGAGTAACAGTTAGAGAATCTAACTTGTCGGGGCTTGAACCCGTGGTTTGGAATATCGGGGCTGGGACCCGTGACAGAGTATTGCACTGGAACGATCCAGGCACTGGAAAGGATCGGAATGGAAGCGCTACCGTGCGATCTCCAGGCCCTTTTATATTGCCTACTGATCACGGAGGGGGAAAGAATTTTGTCAGTCGTTATCTGTTGTTTTGTCTTTTGAAAAGGATGTTTATGTCTGTTGCGTGAACAGCGCGGATTCGGGCACCCGACACTGTTCTGACCCAGTCACGATTTAACGAGCTCTGAGCCTGGTTTTAAGTGATAGTTGTGATGTGACGATTCGATTGAAGGTTCGTTGTTCGAGATATTAGTCGATTCGTTCGTGGTTTAGGTGTTTATTAAATGAGCTCGTTCGTGATTTAGATGTGATATTTGAGACGTTCACTGATTACTGTTCGCGACTTGGACGCGTGTTGATTGTGATAGTATCGTGTTCCTTTTCGTGTTTTAGCTACGTGTTGTTCGTTGTATTACTGAGTTCTTTTCGTGATTTCGCTATGTGATGTTTGAGATATTATCGTGTTCTTTTCTTGATTTAGCTACGTGTTGTATGAAATATTATCGTGTTCTTTTCGTGTTTTAGATACGTGTTGTTGAAGATATATTCGTGTTCTGTGGTCTTTCGCCAAAGTGGCTGTCGATGTTACCTCGGAATCGGTAATTAGGAAGGGGATGTGTACGTTCATTGGTAGCTGATTTTTGAGAGGTGACCGCCCTCGTAAGAAATGGTCACCTCCCTCGCACAAGAAATGGTCACCCCTGGAAGTAGCCGCGACCAAGGGGTGACGCACGAGAGATACCGCGATTTGGGAAAAACCCGTAGCAGGTAATAAGGTGAAAAAGCACTCTGACCTTGACGACGATGATTGAAAGTAACGGAATAGGAAATTAAAACATGCTGGTCCCAAGCAGTAAACTTGGGTACCGACGCGAAGGTATTTTTTGCTAACGAAAAATGGTCAGTGGTTTCATAAACTTATTGCCTGTACGGTCAGTCCGGGATCCTCGGTCTATTGCTTGGTAAAAATACAAAAGATAGCTGCATCGCATTCTAAGGCGATGCAACAATGTCAGAGATATTGATTCGGCGAAAGGACTTAAGGGGTTGAGATAAGGTTTATAGGATGTTATCTGGGTAGTTCTAATGTTAATAACTTAATAACTAACTCCAACGTTGGATGACGTCACATGACTAACTCCAACGTCGGACGACGTCACAATACGCAAACGGCGACCGTGATATTTTTCTCTTCTGTCCTTTTCTACGTTCGGCAAGCATCAATCAATGTAGGACCTGTACGATATACAACAAAACCTCAGACCCGAAAGATTTGTTTATATAGAATATTCACTGTAATATGCAAAAGTGAACACCACGTAATTCTTTATGACAAAATAAGGAAGAAATATAAAACAAATTTTTTTTTGTTTTTCCACTTAGTCTTCACGAAAATCAATTTTAAACAGCTGTTGTGTTCCTTTACTGTTATGGCGATGTTATGATCTGTCAAGTGACGTAAACGTGTATTGTGCTTGTAAAAATGTCTACACAACACGCGACTTGAAATAAGACAGCGAAAAACATTTACAATGGAAAGAATTTTACTTTTTCAGTTGTACAATTACCGAAGTTGTTTTTCGTATTGTCACCTGCATAATTGTGCCCATTTAATTATCGAAGCGTGTACCTCCGGAAACGTGTTTTAACTTTTCTGTTCCTTAAATGCGTAATTAATTGCTTGCACTAATTAGTCCTCACTTTCGACATCTTTACTATACAGTTTAATGGCTTCCCACAAATAAAAGCGTATGGGTGTAAGATCTGTAGATTTCGAAGTCCAGTCGATCGTTCCCCCATCAATATTCATAGCTATCATTTCAAAATCTTTTTACATTTCGGCTGAAGTATGGTGAAGTACAATACATCGCACGACAGAAAATAACATTGTTTTAACAGTGTTTGCTTTTACGGGATTGTGTCCGGGATTGTGTCTGCTGTGACCAAACGAATGATACGATTGACATGCGCTCGCAGAACATAAGAATAACAATCTTCGAGACATATGACACGAAGTTTGGAAGCGATATCTTTATTGAATCCTGTGTTGTACAAGTTTATGGTAGCATACGCATGCTCTCCTTTGCGAAATCACGATGGACTCCAAATTGGAACAGAGGGAAATAAAAAACAAAAAAAGAAACATGGAAAATTGTCGTCCTTCCTCACCCTCCGTATTCACCAGATTTGGAACCCTATTATTGCTTTTTGTTTCCCAAAATGAAATTAAAGCTCAAGAGTCGCCGATTTGACACGGTGGACGAGATTCAACGCGAATCGCAGTAGGTGCTTAACACGCTTCAACAAGAAGATTTCTAGGAAACTTTCCAAAAATGACAGAGACTCTGGGATCGGTGCATAGCTGCACAAGGGGACTACTTTGAAGGGGATAGTAGCCAAATTTGAAACACGTGACTTTATCTGCATATACGGGTCCCGGAACTTAATGATCGCACCTCGTATAATGTATCGTGCTCTTCGCAATATTTTTTTAAGGCGGCACGATAGTTGCACCCAATGTGCCGGGTGAACTCGATTGTGTATGTTAGGTTAAAAAATTCACAATATAAGTAGAGTGCTGAGTGAGTTTATTCAGCAATAGGTTTGTATTAGGTTTAAGTGAACTTGTTGAATGTTAGATCGATTCTAATTTTCGTACATTTTGGTATGTGCGAAGTAAACTATTTATTGATGATAGAGTGGTGGTTATACCAATCGCAATGTAAGTTGTAGAGGGAGGAAATGGAATAGAGGGACGAAATAGAAGATAAAGGGAGAAAGGCTGAACTAACGGTTTGGTTGTTCAGGTAGTTGGAAAAAAATTCTGATTTTTAGGGGCAAGTGAGGTGATGTACGTGAATAAATAACACGACGTCCTGACAAAATACATTTTCTCATCGGCGAGAAAACTCTCTCCTTTTTTGGGAAGTCCCGAGTGAAAAGGGCCGAGGGCCTCTTAGGCCCGTCGAGCCAGCGCAAAACTATTTACAACTTAATAACTCTATTGACTCGACGGGTCAAAAGGTCTCAGACAAAATCCAGACCTCGCTTTCCACTCGGAACTTTCCTCGTCGCCACAAAAGTTTGCAGCATGACGGTTAAGTACGGTTAATATGGCTTGAAAAATATGGTGCTCTAAAACAATTTGGGGTTTTCCCTGACGTATAACCATAAACGGTTTAGATTCTATCTGTACAATATTACCACGCAACATATAATATACTGTAACGAGGTATATTTTTTATGCCTCGTTACGAGTGGCCACTAGACCCACTGGCCTCTCTCCTCTGCCCTGCCAGCCCCTTGCGGCGGGGCGTATAGAAGTGTGAGTGCGCCTTTTCTTCTTTTTGTATATTTCATTTTTTTTTTTATTGTTCGCCCCCCCCCCCCCCCCCCCCCCCCCCCCCCCGGCACTCGCAAGAAGAAGCGCCGAAAGAAGAGGTATCCGCGGTCCCGATCGCGGGAAAACCCCAACCCGGGAGACGGAGGCGCGGGATGGAGCTCAACGACGGAAACCGCCTGCTGACCGGTCGCCGAGCCACCCGTCCACCTCCGCCCCAGAAGGGGCCCCAGGACCTGGCCAAGACACAGGACTTGGCCCATCCCTGGCGCCGAAATCATCGGGGAGGGGGAACTCCGCGCACCGAGGACCCGAGCCGCGGATACGGAGGTAGAAGCCTGCGAGCCGCAAAGTAAATTGTAACCGCCGCGAGCCGAAGTACCCGATTGCTTTGTATTCTGTAGTATTCCGTGACATCCCTTCGTTTTCTCTCCCGTCTCTCTGTTTTTTTTTGAATTCTTTCCGGTGTGGTAAGAGAGTGATTGTGTGGGTCCACTGACGAGACACGACGCCTGTCCGGAAACCAGAAAAGAAGATAGGATCTTTGCCTTCAGTAAGATCTTTGAGCGTGTGTGTGTGAGCGTGTGTGCGTATGGGTGGTTCCTGGCGATAGGACCACCAGCCCCGGCGACGAGGACCCTAGGGACCGTATTCGCGAAATATCTTTGTATCGATTTGCGTTTTCCGTTTCTGCGATTCTGGACCGCTGACCCCAGTACGGGTTATTTCTTTTTTTTTCCGCTGTATGTTACGTTTAGGACCAGCGTTCCCTTCGCTGTCCACGACCCCCAAGAGGGCGTGCTCCCCAAAACGTACCACGTTTTTCTTCTCTTTACCGATTTTGTACCATTCGCGTGTACCGTGAGCCCCTGTGTCGCGATACCTTCGTCACACCTAGTGATCGCGACCCAGTTCCCTTACCGAACTTTGTACTACAAGGGGCTCGTTCTCGTTCTTTTCGAAGGGCTCACTTCGGCCCGCAATAAAGTTAAATTTATCCAAGATACTCGCGGATTCTCTATTTATTTTCTGTCCCCCCTTGAGTACCGCTCGCGGAAGAGCAGCCGGAAGGGCGATTCCTCCAGACGCGTGCGTTGCACTGGCGCTCCTTTAAAGAAATCGTCCGTGGGTGTGCGTATCGGGACGTGGAGGACCGCTTTCCCTGGCCGGCCTCCACCTCCGGGACTCTTTCTTCCGTCCCTCCCACCAATCCGTCACAATACATATAATATTGTGGTTATTCAGCCAAATATCGTCATATCAAGAGAATAATTTCTCAATGAGATTTTGAAAGCCTTGCATCTTTAACAGAAATAGAGTAGAATAGATACGCAATGAAATTTAAGTTGAATACGAGATAAATTGTTAATTATCGTAGGTTGAAATCAGGATAATTTGGAAAGCTTGTTGATACAATCCAATACAATTTAGTATGATTTACACTGCGAAAAATTGAGGGGACACTTGCATAAATGTAGAAAATGCGATCAAATTCAGATCACCACAGTTTCTGAAAATATAGACTTATCAGTGTCATTGAATAACTGTTTCAGTGCACAGAAGCACAGATATCTTAAGCTTTCAGCTATATTTTCAAAATTTGAACTATATTGTTCCTTAGTGAAAATGTTTGCAAAAGAAAAAGTTTAAGTTTGTACAAGTCGCTTTTTTGCTATTTGCAATAATATGAGTTTTAGACAAACAGAAAATCAAAAAACCGACTTCGCCTTTGGTGAATTTTATTCAAAGCACTTTTTGAAAAAAGAATTGCGAATTGGTTATGGACTACAGAATGTTCTCATATTGCTTCATTGTGCGGCGCGGTGTTACATTGGAGTGGAACATAAGCTTTTCGTAGGTTGGATTAAAAATATAAACTTGAAAACTTTGAAATTACAAATTTTTTAGATTTTAATATTAACAGAATTTTTTAATCTTTAATTTTTTATTTTCGAATTATCACATTTCCAAGCGTTAAAACTTTGAAGTATGGAAATTTTTCAGATTTCCACATTCTTTTAAGTTCCGAATTTTTAAATTTCTAAATTTTCAAACTCTCAAACTTCCCAAAATTCGAAATTTAAAAATTCTTGTATTTCCAAATATTCAAAGTTATAAAGCAAATTTCTAAAAACACTTAGAAATCAACAAGTGAAAGACTTTTACCGAGTTACCAAATGTTCCTTAGGTAAACTAGGTTTGTTCTAGACCAGTGTTCGGATTTAGTTGCACTTTTCGGGCCGATTTCGGAGTAGACGCCTACCGTGTCCCTACTCCCGCGCTAGACTGCCCACGTGACGCCATGTGCCAGGGACGTCGTACAATAGATTTGTCGGGATCCATCCATCAGTGATTAAAAGAACGCAGTGACTTAACAGGAAAGTCGAAATCGAAAATATTTTTATTTTCCTTCGATCTTCTGGGTCGTTTGGACTTTCCTGCCGAGTCACTGTCGTTTTTCTTATTTAGTGGAATAGGCCTATAGGGAAAACCAATAAAAAAAAACGCATCAACAGTAGTTCCTCTTGGATGACATGGAAAACTATTGACAACATTGTAATTATTACAACATGTATTATTGTTATTATTTGTATATATAAAAGATGTTTATAGATGTAAACATAGTATTAACACGTTGACTGCCGCGCGCATTTTACGTGGTTTGCCCATGGCGCCGCCATGAATTTTTTACTATGCGGTGCATATTATGTTGAAACATTATTTACAGCAGATAATGTAAGTTGTATAATCATGTTTAATGCATTTTTCGTGGTGGGGGTCTTCAAATCATTATAGTAACAATGGTATTATTTAAAATTTGATCAGTATCAATATTTACTCTATTTATATAGGTATTTTAACTATTGGTCGCGTCGCCGGTCACCGGTGGCCCCCACGGCGCTGTAGCCAAGTCGAGTGCTGGTCACCGGTGACCCCCACGGCAGCCAACGTGTTAATAACTTTAATAATCTGTAAAAATAATAATTATTAACTGTGCAAGCAAAATTTTTAATCACGGCTGGGTCCCGACAAACCTATCGTACGACGTCCCTGGCACACGACGTCACGTGGGCCGTCTAGCGCGGGAGTGAGGGCACGGTAGGCGTCTATCCCGAAATCGGCCCGAAAAGTGCAACTAAATCCGAGCACTGCTTTACATTCTTGACTTTTTGAAAAATTAGCGTTATGATACAGTTTTCGCGGTCTACCGCGCCGTCCGTTCTTTTCCAATTTTGGTCTACCACGACCTCTTATTAGTGGAGTCTCATCAATTTGAGTCTCATCAATTTCCAGCTCTTCTTCTGCTGTTTCTTCTTCTTCATTTTCCTCATGTAAACCTTCAGGATCATTCCTGCTATTAATCTTTGTATCGTCGAAATCTTTCCAACATGGAGAAATTTTGTGTTTCAAGGAATAGATGAATTCGATTGAGGAAGAGGGTAAATAAAAATTGTTTAGTCGTAATTGAGCCTTAAAAATCATGATAGTTTACTGGCTCTAGTGATTCGAATTAGGGGAAAAAGCCTTGCGGCATAAAAAACCCCTTACAAAAAATATGTATTCGTTAATGATTTTACGGTGAAAATGTGTACGAGTATATATACGTTGTGTGTATGGTTGAGTTGATTATGGATTGATTTGAGGAGAACAGAGTCTCGTTCAATGTTGTTCGATTTGAGGAGAACAGGGTCTCGCTCAATGTTGTTCGATTTGAGGAGAACAGGGTCTCGCTCAATGTTGTTCGATTTGAGGAGAACAGGGTCTCGCTCAGTGTTGTTCGATTTGAGGAGAACAGGGTCTCGCTCAATGTTGTTCGATTTGAGGAGAACAGGGTCTCGCTCAGTGTTGTTCGATTTGAGGAGAACAGGGTCTCGCTCAATGTTGTTCGATTTGAGGAGAACAGGGTCTCGCTCAATGTTGTTCGATTTGAGGAGAACAGAGTCTCGCTCAGTGTTGTTCGATTTGAGGAGAACAGGGTCTCGCTCAATGTTATTCGATGTGCGTGATAATTCACGTTGCGTGAGATTATTCACGATGATCGATTCGAGGGTGTAGGACTCACTCGAATAATGTTGCAATGTACGATTAACCACTCTACCGTGGCCTGTTCGAGGGTGTAGGACTCACCCGAAAAGTGTACAGTGTATAATTAACCACCCTACCGTGGCCCACTCGAGGAGTGCAGGGTCTCGCTCGAATGGTGTTGTGAATGATTTCCGAACCACCCTGCATTGGTTATACTACGTTGCGTTACGCGGAAACTTCTAACTCACGATTGACTTCTTCAACTCTCGATTTGAACCGTGCAAGCTTCAACGTTCGACTACTTTTTCTTTTTACGAAGAATCGCCTAAATACCCTTGCGTTTCCGAAGGTAACGGTTAAAAAAAATTCTATTCTTTTGTTTGCCCAAAACTGTCTTAAAACGAGAGGTACAGTTGTTAGCTGATTTATAGCACGCACGTGTTTACAGTAAGACTTGTTCAGATAGAATTTGAGAGACAAAAGGGTCCCCGGTGACCCGTATTTCGAAGTATGAACGGTTCACGGCGGTCCGCGCGTCGAACCACTTGAACCCTGTTGTAAATTCCCTAATCGCGACAAAGGCTTCGGTTCGCGGCCGAACAATCTTCATACGACATTTCATGTTATTCTTGTTCCCTGTCCAACTCTTCTGCTTTTTCATCCATATCAAACGATATATATTCTGTTTCTAATTCTGATTCTTGTTTCTTCTCTTCTTCGGAATTCAGCGACTCTCTGAAATTTTCTATGAAACGTACATCTCTTCGTTTCACTACTTGATTTGTGTCCTTTTTCCATAATCTATAAGCTTTCGCTTCTTGAGAGTATCCAACCAGAATATATTCTTCGCCCCTTGATGCGAATTTTCCTCCTCTGTTATTTTTATTTAGCGCAATAACTCGGCTTCCAAATGTTCTATAATACCCTACATATGGTTTCTTCTTTGTCCATACTTCAATTGGAGTTAAATCATTTAATGCTTTGGTTGGACATTTATTTCTAATATATGCAGCCGTATGCACCGCTTCTGCCCATAACATATAAGGTAAATTTGCTTCTAATAACATACAACTCGCCATTTCTACCAATGTTTGATTTGCGCGTTCGGCCAATCCGTTTTGCTGTGGCGTGTACTCCACGCCCAGCTGCCTTTCAACACCTTCTTGTTTTAAAAATTCATTAAAAGCATGCGACAAATATTCTTTAGCATTATCACTTCGAATTTTTTTTATTTGACAACCTGTTTGCTTCTCAACACGATTTTTATATTCTTTAAATGCTATGAAAATTTCTGATTTTTCCTTCAAAAATACTACTTCAGTGTATCTACTATGGTCATCAATAAATGTTGCAAAATATTTTGCTCCCCCTAACGAACGAGTCTTAAATGGCCCACAAATATCAGTGTGTATTAAATCCAAAACACCTTTTTTTCTTGTTATTGACTTTTTGAAAGGTAATTGATGAATCTTTGCCCTTATACATACCTCACATACTGGGTTTCCATTTTTGCATTCATCTTTCATTCCAATTACAATTTCTTTTCTTTTTAGTTTCCTCACGTCCGCAAAATTTAAATGACCCATTCTCTGATGCCATTTCATTAATTTTCTATCACACTATTCAGCTATCATTGCTGATTGAACTTGATTTTCTTTTATTATGTACAAACCATCTTCCATCGTAGCTTTCATTACAATTGATCCGCCTTTACGTTTTACAAATGCATTATTTTCATAAAATGCTACAGAATATCCATTTCTGGTGATACTTGATACAGATAATAAATTACTCTTGAACTCTGGAACATACATTGCCTGTTGCAATTTAATAATCTTTGATTCCTTAGGAATTTTTATATTTATATCTATTTCTCCCTGTCCCTGTGAAGTAATGCTATTTTCTACAGCTGTATAAATTTTTGTTTTCTCATTATCATCTAGTACATTAAATTTCTTCTTATCATAGCACATGTGTGTGCTCGCTCCACTGTCCAAGCACCAAATTCCTACTCTTCGTGGTTGTACTGAAAGCACTGGCTGTAAATGCATCCTGTGACATTCTCTTATTTTCAATTTTTTATTTTGATCTGCAATTCTTAGCAGTATGTCCCAGTTTGCCACATGTAAAACATTTTATATTAAATCTCTTTCCTTGTTCATTTTGTGTACTATTTTTCTATACTATATTTTTCTTGTACGGCTTACCTTTACTGGACAATAGGGCCCCTTCTGCACCATCTTTCTGTTGCTTCATATTTTCCGTTTGTCTTGATTCTTCTTCAAGTATCTTACTTTTCCGTTCTTCTAATGATGGCATTTGCTCCCTTGATTCAATTGCTATACATAAAGTTTCATATTCGTGAGGCAAAGAATTTAACAACCAAATAGACAATAAATTTTCGGGCAATTTTAGCTCACATTCCTCAAGCTGCTCCACAATGTTCACGAATTCGTTTATGAACTGCGTCATACTTTGACTTGATACTTTCTTTAAGCGATATATCTGTTTGAATAGAGCACATTGTCTCATAGCACTTTTAGATTCATATTTTTGTTTTAATACTTGCCATGCATCTGCGGAAGTTTCCGATTTCTTTACGTAATTATATTGGTCGGGTTGTCCACTAAGGTTGATTGAATCGACAGCCCTTTCGTCCTTTATGGTCCATTCTCCGTAGTTTTCGCGTGGTCTTGAAATGCTTCCATCTATGTACGTACCCCCATAATTCGTTGTAGCGAAGAATACTTCTCATTTGAATTTTCCACGTATCATAGTTCGTAGAATTTAATTTTTGAACTTATTCTACCCTTCCGATATTTATTTTCAATTTCTTTTAACACACACGACACACGCAGTTTACCTTATTTTACTACTGATCACTATTTTTACACATTTAATTATTTTTTACCGGTTACCCAAATCTCTGAGTCCCCTGGGGCCATAACCTAATGGATTTTTAATAGTGAACACAGTTATTTTTATTAAAACACGCAAAATAAATTATTACAAGAAGACGCCAGGCATCGTAAAACGTGAAGTCACCAACGGTTCTCAAAACACAAAACGCTGCACGGCAACCAAAAACAGAAAAACGAAGGACCGCGAATTTCTTCATTTAAGAGTTTTAAAAGTGCGTAAATTTAAAACTCCAACAGTTCTGTAACATATAAAAATTTCGTAAAAATCGGCGTGTATCAATTGAGTGATGGCCCTTGCTAGCTAAAAGCAACAAATTTGATACAGTTCATAATAAATTCACTAAATATTTGAAATGAAAGATCCTTCACATCCAGCTTTCTAGATTTTCGCACTGGCACACACAGCTGATTCACTCACTCAATGATGTATGGAAATGTTTGAGTTCATGAGTAGGAGATATAAAAATGGCGAAATGAAATTCCGATCCACGATCTTTGACCTGGCTCCGAAAAATTGTCAAAGTCCCCAAAAACCCCTATTAAGCGAGGGTCTGCGTGCAAGATTCCGAGGATGCAAAGCGTAATCATTTGATTGCGGACACATCTAAGTCTTTGGACGCACTGTAGACTTCTCGTTATAACGGCGTAGATTACACTGAACTGAAAAATGCGAGTGTCGGAAGGCTACTCAACGGAGTCGAAGACTCCCCACCCTCACGGGCAAAGCGGCTACTGTGCAATTTAGCGTCAATACGATATTGAATTAACAAAGTTTCTTCCTATACGTAGTATGTATAAGAGGCAATGAAATTAATCATGCAGCGAAGTCAGTTACTCGTAGCACTATGGAACTGCAGAAGCGTAAAATCTTAGTGAACAGTAAAGGCTAAAAAGAAGCTAGATTCTTTTCGAAAATTTAGTCGCGTCTATGATATAATAATTTTAACAAAAACATGGTCGAAACCTGACTGCGAATTCGAAATCGAAGGTTTTAGAATAATCAGAAATGATCGGGAAAATAAGAAAGGCGGTGGTGTTGCTATTTTGATACGTAACGGATTGCGATATAAAAGAATATCAGAAATTTGTTGCAGAGATCGTCATTCGCAGTTTCTCGCAATAAAAGTAATAGGAGAAACGAATGACATTTTCATAGCTGGTTGTTACAGACCACCAAATAATCTCATTCGTTTACAAGATTGGAACGACTTCTTTAAACCATTGGAACGATAGTGGTAGCTTTGTATTGGCAGGAGATTTGAACGCACACCACCCATCGTGGAACTACATTAAAGCGAAACCTGATGACAATAAACTTCGGCAGCTTATTACTTATTACTGCTTCAAAGTACACATTCGTTTCTCCTATTACTTTTATTGCGAGAAACTGCGAATGACGATCTCTGCAACAAATTGCTGATATTCTTTCATATCGTAATCCGTTGCGTATCAGAATAACAACACCACCGCCTCTCTTATTTTCCCAATCATTTCTGATTATTCTAAAACCTTCGATTTCGAATTCGCAGTCAGGTTTCGACCATGTTTTTGTTAAAATTATTATATCATAGACGCGACTAAATTTTCGAAAAGAATCTAGCTTCTTTTTAGCCTTTACTGTTCGCTGAGATTTTACGCTTCTGCAGTTCCATAGTGCTACGAGTAACTGACTTCGCTGCATGATTAATTTCATTGCCTCTTGTAT
This sequence comes from Megachile rotundata, assembly GCF_050947335.1. Classification (NCBI taxonomy): domain Eukaryota; kingdom Metazoa; phylum Arthropoda; class Insecta; order Hymenoptera; family Megachilidae; genus Megachile; species Megachile rotundata. The sequence continues at coordinate 2,836,097 of NC_134991.1, read as the reverse complement.
ATACTACGTATAGGAATAAACTTTGTTGACGCAATATCGTATTGACGCTAAATTGCAGAGTAGCCGCTTTGCTCGTGAGGGTGGAGAGTAATCTACGTCGTTACAACGAGAGGTATACCGTGTGTCCAGAAACTTAGATGTGTCCGCAATCAAATGATTACGCTTTGCATCCTCGGGATCTTGTCCGCAGATTCCCGCTTGACTGGACTTTTGGGGACTTTGACAATTTTTCGGAACCAAGTCAAAGATCGCGGCTCGGAATTTCGCATGTTATATCATGTTGTTATATCTTCTACTCATAAACCCAAACGTTTACATACATGATTTAGTGAGTCAACCGCGTGTGTGTTGCGAAATTGTAGATAGCTGGAAGTGAATTATATTTATTCAAACATTTCAATATATGCTTTGTGTGAAAACTGTTTAATATGTTTGACCATTCTTATTTAAATCTTCAAAGTTGTGTACTACTAACGCATGCATTTGTATAGCAATTTTGTTATTAGCAAACAAGGCACGAATGCAGTATTGTTGAAAATCAGAAAGTTTGTTTCGAAACAATTACCAACAAGTTTATATTATGCTGGGAAATATGTGCAGTAGCTCTTGATAGGCCATATGAAATGGACGGACTACTCGGTGGTCTATGGACAGTATTGGATAGCGACGAATGCAAAATTAGTTGCCGAAAATTTGAAAGAAAATGTTTGCATGAAGGATAATGTGTACTTGGAATTGTTCTTTCTTTACATTATATTCTTGGTATCATATATCTATTCTGTTTTGCATTATGTTTCTACTTTATTTCTATTGCTTATTTTACATTAAAAATTTTCAGTACGTATGGTACAGCTTGAAGGATATAAATTTCATTTGGAAAGTCCCGACAATAAGCGAGATGATCGTACCCTTGTTACCTTTATATGTATTAAAACACGTAGTGATAGGTATAGAAACTCATACCGACCGTTGTAGGAGCTATACAAATTTATTCAAATATGGCTTCGTTCATTTAACGGTACATTACTTCACAAATTTTTCAGATCCCAAAAGTGGAGCTTGTACACAAACTATTGAATCATCGTGGCATGCTTTGCGAGCACGTTTAAATAGAGGTAGTATTAAAAAGTTTATTCATATAATTTTAGGATAATAGTTTTATTGAATACTATTAATATGTATACATGTTGTCCACATAGAAATATTGTCGGAGCGTGTTCGGTGTAATGTTTGGTGCAGACGGCAGTATTGAATACTATTAATGTATATACTGTGAATATGACAATGCTGTTGGCAATGTGTATTCAACAGGCCCGAAGATATAGATTATGCGTTTAAAACAGTCCACCCACTATACGTTTGTGTAGGGATTAATAGCGGAAAAGTAAAAAATTTTCGTTCGAGTCGCCAAAAATCGTTCTCACAGATGATTCCTTTTGAAAAGAGGAGCTTGTTTGCAAAATTTGACCAAAATCGGAACTTAACTGCATTCCGAAGTTTCGCCGAAAAAGCATTAAATAATTGTATGATCTATCTATACTGTATTTTGTCATGATGCAAAAGAGCATTGAATATTAAATGGTGCAAACTACGGTTACTGTCAGAATGTTATAATTATTTTATTTTAAGTTTATAGATTCTATAATAATTTAGATTTAAGTACAATATGATCGAAAAATATTGTTCTTTAATTAATATGTGTTTGAAGTAGCTGAGTTTGTAGAAAAATGCAGCTTTCTAATCACCAGATGTTAGATGCGAACTTATTTTGAAAATGGCGTCTCTTTACCTACATCTGTTAAGTCGATAAATTCAATTCTATTAAAAAGAAACTCCTTGAAGAATTCAAAATATTGCGTAGTTCCGGAAACAAATGACATTATTTTTCTTTTGAAACGCTGTACAAAGAGCATCAGTACTCTATCATTAAATTCTAGTTACAAAAATTAGTGTGCGGATATAGTAGAGTTCCTTTTATCTATTTTTGCTTTAATCAGTTTCTACTTTATCGTACAATGTTTTCATTGAAAGCTCTAATAAGAAAACAATTCATACATTATGCATCATATAGTTATTTGAGATAGGCAGTCTATATGTGGTATGAAAAAGGCTTCAAACAAAATAAGTTCCTTTATAAGATTTAATTTTCTAAAAATAAAGAAATCAATATGCTTTTAGTACATTCTAATTAATGTTAATGCTTATAACTTAACATAATTTAACATTTTGGCATGAAAAATACTATGCTTTATTTAACCTGTTAACCGAGGAATTCCCTTTTTAATTACGCAGCACACAACGGGCGCGAACTCTTTCACTAGAACGTACTTTCATATTATTATTTTTTTTTATTTGGAACATGTCCACCACTCTCAATAGCGAAATGATACCGATTTTCTCCGTGTCTTAAATTCTTGTCGAAACATGTATCGATGACTAATACCTTTGTTGTACGAAACTATACGTCCCACCCGTTCCAGAGCGCAACATATATTTTAAGGACGTATTCATACGTCCTACCCGTACACGCTATAGTTTATGTTTGACGTATTTATACGTCCCGCCCGGTTAACAGGTTAATATAACAAATTCGACCATGGAATCTCTGAAAAACTATGAGAATAGTAAAAGTACTGCACAATGTACCTCTTTAAATCATGCAACTTATCTATAAAAACTTGATATTTACAACACATACTTTATATGTTATTTGAAATAAACCTGTTACTTGATACTTTTTGAAATATGCAAGCTCTATAGACGATTCTATATACTGCTATGTTGTACTTATGTTTTAAATGAGAATAATAAGTATCATACATGGATCGTTGTAGTTATACTTATAACTTAATAATAATTGACATTTATTTTCAAATTGTCCAATAATTCATTTATATAGTATTGTGGTATATATTGTTGAATATAGTATACTTTATTGTCAAATTAAGGTATAGAGCATAAACATATTATATTTCTGATATATCGATAAAATTTCACAACGCTTCCTTTATTTATTTATTCTGTGAAAACATTTCGTACGCGAAATAAAATATAATTTTTTTTCTTTATACCGTTTTCTTCTGAAAAGTACTGTATTTTGAACAATACATATGTATATTTTCTGTTATAGTTTGTCCTACTATAGTATACTTACTAATAAAAAATGGACAACCTTACACTACGGTGCATAACTATAGCACCATCTACTATTTTAGTTGTTTTGTAATTCAGAGTTAAAATGCAAAAAATCAATTGATAGAGATGAAATGATATGGGTCGCAATAAATTTTATGTTAAGTCTCATTGAAGTTGCTCTTCTATTAGAAACGATATAATGGAAAATGTGATTTTGGCTTGTTGCGTAACTATAGCACCAATGTCATTAAATTCATTTCTCTCCATCCAGTTCAACTACAAACTCACTGAAGCTAAATAATTACATTCTTATTAAAATACAAATTAAAATTTGACAATACTCTTTGTTGAACAATGCCACGTAGTAGATATTTGACCAAAGAGGAGAAAGGTAAAATTTTGGCGTTTAACTAGTTAAGCGTGTTTGACGACTATATCCGTCATGGACATGTGGCAGAATTTTGTGTCATGACGACTATATCCGTCATGTGTAAAATTTTGTTACAATTTGATATTTAAATTGTAATTTTGGCGAAAACTAAATTTTATTCGTATATTGTAATATGTTTTAAATGTTTAGAGAGCAATACGAAATGAAATAAACAAATAAAAAATGTAAATGATTTGAGATGGATTCATGAATCTTTGAGAGTTAATTCGTCATAGCTTGAATATCACGACACACACTGGTGCGCGCTTTGCCAAAAGGTCGCCACGCTTAACTGGTTAAGGAGGATAAAATTAGTGTTCAGGAAATTGCCCTTAGGCTAGGGCGCTTACATAAAGTCGTTTTGATTTTCTTAAATAATTCCGTTAATTATGGCAATAATGAAAAGAATGGTCCAAAGAAAAAATTGAATCCCCGTACCAAACGAGCAATTGTAAAAGCAGCCAGTAACATCCAAAACAGCTGTAACCAAATTAAAATGCAACTCAACTTAAATATTTCACGATGGACAGTACGTCGAATTTTGAAATGTAATCCCAACATGGAGAAGCAGAAATTAAAATCAGCACCAAAACTTTTACCACGGCATAATGTTGCGAGGTTTGAATACGCTCGAGCGAACACGCATCGCGACTGGAAAAACTAACCTTAGGGTTAACCTTAGATGCCAAAATCTTTTTACACGAATTTACTTAAACTTCTATCATTGATAATAAGGTTATATTTTCGGATGAAAAAAAGTTTAATCTTGATGGTCTAAACAACTATAATTTATATTGGCGAGATCTCCGAAAACAACCACAATACTTTTCAAAAAGAAATTTTGGCGGACGAAGTGTTATGGTTTGGGGTGCCTTTTGCATTGATGGCATATTGTAATTGGCTTTTCCGTCGAAAAAGATAGGTTGTGGTGAGTACACCACAATTTTATCAGACAATTTGTTACCTTTTATAAACGCACATGATACAATTAATTGAACTTTCCAACAACCCTACTGTACACATCAGTCGGAAAACAGTATTATACATAGTTGGAAAGAAACAAAGTTAATGTTATTAAATGGCCAGCATGTTCACCACACCAAAACCCGATGGAAAATATTTGGGCCATTATTGTTCGAAAAGTTTATGTCGAAAATCAATAGTATGAAAATATTTTAGAACCAAAAAACGCAATACTAAAAGCATGTAATGAAATTAGCCACCGAATTTTTCAGAAACTCATCGAGAGCATGCCAGATAGAATTTTTCAACTTATAACAAAACAAGGAGGCCTTACAAGTTATTAAAATCATATTTGTGTGTACATATTTGACATTTATTCACATGGTGCTATAGTTATGCAACGATAAAAAATCAAACAAATTTTTACTGAAGTTCATTGTTCACTATACCCTTCAATTTCATATGGATGTTTTTTATGTATTGTTATTCCAAAGTCAGAATCTACTAGAAATATAGGTGGTGCTATAGTTCTGCACCGCAGTGTAGAATAGGCAAATATCTTTGTAATTAATGGGAGTGTGATTAAATTCCGGAAAACAATGCAATACTTCAATTACTTGAATTTTTTTTATAGTTGTTCGCTTGTAGAATTGCAAGATAATTGTCATTTTTATAGTATATTTTTTACGTCATCTAGTTCTTTTAAACATTTTACATTATATTACAAGACAATTTTAAAATATAGTGATTTACATTACGTTTTTGGTTCAAGCACAAATATTTCGTATAGAAAAATTAAAATATCTCTCGAGCGATTAACTTTGTTGTACGTGGTTAAGTTCTCATACTTATTTATGAAAATTGTTCCAAGCAATTTATTTGTACGGAGAAACTATAGTGTCTTATAAATAACAAATGGCTTTTAAATCTGGTGAAAAAACAAAATTGAGAAGAAAGTTTCTCTATTATTTTATCTATTTTTTAACACAGTATGTATCCTCGTTGAAACTTTATTTTTGCCATTCTCAATAATGGAAATAGATGTGTAATTAGACATTCACTTTGTAAATGGTAATATTATTAGTTATAATTATACTATTAGCTTCTTGGCAGGGGATATACATTAAATATAAATAACAATTTTAAACTTTAAATGTGTACTTATTACATATTAAATACACAGAAACGGAACAATTTACATCAATGCAATAGATTATATTATTTGATTGGTGAAGTAGGGAGTGATATTACTTGTTCTTATCAATTCCTTTATTTATTACATATGCAATTACATTACATATATCATATACTGCCGTAAAATTAAAAAAGCATAGGAGTAGGATATGAGAGATATAGGAACAATACTATGACTTCCGATTTTAGATTATTTTCTACCAAATTCGATACTGAGACCTCTGCAACTTTTATTGTAAGATTCTGTGGGCACTTCTACGAGATATTCAACTGACAATGAAATCAGAAGATTCTTTAAACTACGAATTTGATTTTTTCTACAATTTGCAATTGCGTATTTTTATCCCTCGAAACATTGTAAAATTATACGGTTATCTATTTTGTGTCAGTAACAAATATTAATTATACCTGAAATATGGAACAAAAACTTTTGACGATGTAAGACATTAAACAATTAGGAAAATCTACAGTGGAAAAGTGAAATAACAATTAAGGAGATGATTTAATGATGAATATTGACATTATATAACAGAATGCGTTAAATGTTACGTATCTAAAATATAAAATAACAAATATAGTTCGTATGCTCAGTACTAAACCAAACGTACGCGTACATATTTTTGCTTCTCACAAAGTATCTATGCATTTTTGCCTTACCTTATAATGCAATACAAAAATTCATTTAAGTAACATAATTTTATCACAAACTCGATTTGAAAAAGGTTAAAATACTCGTATTAAATCATGCTCCTATTTCACATAAATAACAAATCGATAAATATCCATTTTCGTTAATAAAATGGTCGAAAAAAAAACATATTCAACTCATATTTTCATGTTATCTGTATTTCAATAGTTTCTTTACACATTAATTACGCTAGTATTAACTATATTTTATAGCATTGATATAATTATAAATTACAGCAACAAATTAAAGTGGCATGCGTATCTTATCCATATACACCACAATTTTTGTACATTATTATCAGTTTGTAAAATTAATGAATATTATTGTACATGTTAAGTTTTTACAAACATTTTTGTTAAGACTGTAAGCTCTAAGATGGAATTAATACGTACGTGGTGTAATCAAAAAGAAACCGGACTCCGTTTGTTTTTTTACGGCGGTGTCCGATAACGTTTAGTAGCTTCGAGGGTCACTTCCCTATACTCTTATACACGAGTATACCAAATGTCATCAAGGAATAAATATTATGATGTGTGCTAAGAGCTATGTATTTAATAGAAATGCAGTTATGTAGTGCTGCGATTTAAAAGTAGACCTTTCAAAGAATAATTTGCAATCGCAAAGTTTTGAATCAAATTTCAAAAATATGTCACGTGAAAATTTAGAATGCTTCAGTAACTTTATGATAATAAGGCCTTGAGCGAAACTGAATGGGTGACTGGTTTCATAATTTCGAATTGGTCGAATGTAACTGGAAGACAGCGAGAAATCTGGAAAACTACGCACTAGCTCAGCTCAAGCAAATGTCAAGAAGATTAAGCAATTTATTCATGCTGACGTTTATTGTAATGTTTTGCGACGACTACGTGAATACATCCATTGGAAAAGATTATAGTTGTGAAGCAACCAAAAGTAGCATCACGGTAACACTTGTGCTCGTATGGCGATTAGAATGCGACAATGTTTAACTTTAAAGTAGGATAATTATTTAGAGTCAGGACTATATTATTAGTCGCTTATGTGCTAAAGATATTTAACAAATACTTAATTGATTAATATCAGTAGATTGATAATCTTACCACATTATGGGTTGAGTATTAACAATTTTTAAATCTGGAAATTCTTTAATTTGGAACTTTGGAGATTTGGAGATTTAGAAATTTGAGAATTCGGAAATCAAGGTCTTTGGGATATGGAAATTTGAAATTCTAGAAAGCTGAGAATTTGAAAAATTGAATGAGTTGTAATTAAGGGAATTAAGAATTAGAGAATTTGGAAGTTTGGAAATATAGAACTTTTGAAATTTCGAATTTTAAGATATGTAACTTTGGCGGTTCAACTAACTATGGTAGGGAGCTAGGAAAAGTAAAGGAGGGGGAGAACACGTTTCGTCTGGGACCTGCTACTAGACTCATCAGTAAGGCGTTCTAGCAGGCCCTTGCCTTAGACGCAGGATGTAAGGAAGGGATGGACAGGAACTATATACAGGGTGTTCGGCTACTGGTGGGCATAATTTTAGGGGGTGATAGCTGGGGTGATTCTGAACAACTTTTTCCTTTACTAAAAATCTGGTTAAAGCTTAGTTTTTGAATTATTAACACTAGGTTTACGGGATGCGTCATTTTGACGCATTTCGAACTTTTGTAGGAAAATTACAAAAACCGTTCGCATTTTTATTTCATCTCTTGTGCTGACTTTTATCCATTGATCGAGGTAAATATATATTGAAGTCTATTTTCTTCAAAAGCTTTGAAATATTGAAATTTGCTATGTGGTATACCTATCTCTACGGATGTGCGTCAATTTGACGCGATCGTAATGTAAATAAAATTTTTAGTAAATTAGTTCTACCTATGCAAAAATTACAACAATTATAAATATGAATGCAACGACAATGCCTTATAAACGACGGACTTCGTTAGTCCGGAGTCGCACACGGCCAGCTCAGCCGGGTTCAGACCCGGCGTTGCAGTACAAATCGCAGTTCGCAGGGTAGAGGGAAGTAAAAATATAAATGTAGAATATTGAAGTAATGTACTAAAATATTATTGAATAATAAAACTTTCTATAAATATATATCTCATATTTTCATTTCTCACTTGTAGTGTTTAATTATATTGATTTCTAAGTGGTTGTTTTTCTTTAAATATATGTATTCGTTCATGCGTCAAATTGACGCGTGTTCGTAGAGATAGGTATATCAGAAATGTCAGTAAACCTAGTGATAATGAAAAACACTGACCAATCAGAGCGCGAGAATAGCGCGCGCTCAGATGCGAGAGGGACGGGTGCAAGCGTGACGGTTGACCCTGGTCGTGAACAAACAAATCGCGCGATATCGGTAACATAGTTACCATCATCGGTTATACGTCAGCCGGTAAGTAGTTATAAAATTCACAACTATTAATAAGTATAAATTTATTAGCGAAACTAAGTGTATGGATTAAGCGAAAATAAAGGTAAAGATCAAGCGCAGTTTCTTTAGGTAATTAACAAAAATGATTATTTGTTTAACGACATAAAATTAAAGAATACTCGGACGGTTACCTCATGAGTGAATTTACGATGCGAGAATTCTTCATTAATTTTGAAGTATATCGTCGTATGACAAGAAACCTATTTACTCGCTAAAATCCACAAGAGCATATCAATACCCGCTCTATGGGATTGTCAAGTAAAAAGGGTGACTGTCATATTTGATGTTTTCCGTATAATAATGGTACAATTTTCGGAACCCACACTATACAAACACACAATCACACACGCACCATGATTGTCCAGTCCATAGTATCGAAATGTTAAAAATGTTAACCGTTTTTCCACATCAATTCGTTTACGAAAGTTCCTCACTCTGTACACACTACACATTATGCGTGATGAGTGATTCAAAGAAAAAAGTCAGTTATTGCAAGATGTATTATCGCGATCGCACAACACGTATTACCTATCATATTAAATTTATTTTATTTTCCACGCGTGTCCTCGAGACAGTAGGCAATCGAACCTCGTGAGAGTTATATCACGTATTTGTTATCGTTTTCCGTGTGATTGATTTTTATTAAAGTATTTACACTACCGTCCATAAGTATCCGGACACCAGCGAAATATGCATTCGCGTTGTATGAAAGTTATTCAAGTATCTGCAGCAGTAACTAAAATCGATTTTTTTTCTGCGAAGGTCAGAATACTGGAACGTTTTTCCATTGATAATTCTGGTTTGGAACTCATATCTCGATGGAAAAGAAGCTACAGACGAACTAAACCGAAACTGCAAGTCGAGTGCGTAGCGTTACCTCCATTCTTATCTCCATTGAGGGAACCTAAACATCTACCAACAGTTTACAAATACTTGAAACATATCGAAGAACCCTATGAATATGTTCTGCACTATACAATATTTGGACTTTGTACTTCTGGACATGAATTATACTTTCACACTTTCATTGTATAATTTGTACTTAAAAATTAATTCTATTGCGTTATGACACCTCTAAAAAGCTAGTAATAATTATTACAAATGATATGATAACCTTAAATACCTTTCGTACAAGGTTCAACTATGTTTTATGTTACGAAACGAAATGTCCGGATACTTATGGACGGTAGTGTATATATACCAATGGATTCATAATAAAATTCTCTTCATTTTTTGTTATTATGCAAATTTGAATAAATTGTAAAGTAAGGTTGTGAAAAATTTTTTTAAAAAAAGTAAATTACATTTTGCACAATTCAGTAACATCTTGTTATTATTAGCAAAAAACCATACAACTTTCCCTATTAGAAGTTTTTGTATATGACGTATGGTTTTCGAGATAGCCAAAACGGGTCGAAACTTTAAGGGGTCGTTTCACCCCTTAAACCCGCATCTTAGCCGATAAAAAAGATACGTGTCCCTTATTTTTGCCTGCTTAACAAACGTACGAAGTTTCATCAAAATTGGAGGGGGACACTTCTATGCTTTTCCTTGTAAGTTTCAATTGTGACTATGCTAAAGGTAACTTTGTGCTATCTACTTCACTGATGTATTTTCTTTCTTTAAGTCAAATTGTTTTAAATTTGTTGTGCCTTATTAAATCATAATCGTTCTTTCAAGTAGATATATCGTTTTTGTAACAATAAATTACATAATATACAATAATGTGTTTTTAAGAGATACTGCTAATAGGTACAAATTTTGCAACCTATTACTTTTGTCCTAATTGAAGCATTCTATTTTTTATGATTTGCAATTTAAGTATAGTCGATTATACATAAAAGAGTTCATGATATTATTTTCTTAAATGTTGCTTCCAATTTTTTTAATTTTAAAAATTCATGATAAATTTATGTTTATACGTATCTATGAAATTAGTAAAAGTATTATTTAAAAACATAATTTTAACTCACTGCTTTTTTATTATACTAAATATTCTACAGATAGAGACAGAAGTAACAAACATTTATTACAAAATGTTTTATTAAAAAAATTGGTACAACATATTTCAAGCTTTTAGACTTGATTATGACGTCCGATATACAAGGTTTGTTGTAATGTACTAATTATTCAAAAACTTTGCGCAAGTTAAAAATTATACATCCGAAAGACAAATTGTTACGTCTGTTTCTGACCTCCTCTATTTGTTACACAAAATGGCTGTACTTTGCAAGGTTGGCTTTCTTCATCAACATATATTTTTTATAGAAACAGAAATAACAATGTGCTATCAAATTTTACATATGAATTTCAAAATATTTGATGATTATGTAATAATTCTTTCAGATAATTTTTTATTATTATAAATTTATTATAAAGTATTTAAAAATGGCAGGATCAAATATTAGCGTGCGAGGAGGAACTGGATTTTTAGTTTACGAAGGTATCGCACAATCTCACATTCATAAATGTGGGATCGTAGGGTGAGTAGCGATCCGAATATAATGATACAATTTATTGGTACAATTTATTATTCGTCACAATGTCTCTCTTAGTACATACAATCTATTCGTCACAATGCTTCTCTTACACCGGCTCGAGCAAGATTCTATTCGTAACGAACATTCGCACGTAATCGTAACCGATTATCACGTGACCTCTATGCACTCTCTCACTCTCTCTCATACTTTCTTTCTAATTCTCTCTCACTCTCTCTCTCTTACTTTCTTTCCAATTCTCTCTCACACTCTCTCATACTCTCTCTTACTCTTCGTATCTCTCATAACCCATACACATAATTATTAATCCCACATAAATAACAATAAGAAAGGCAGATAATTTTGTAATCGATTGTACTTTTTTATTACGAAATATAATACAAAATTTGGCAATAAATTATTAAATATAGTGTATATGTACAAATATATTACTTAACATCTACATTAGAAACATCTGTAAGATAATACTGAACAATATGAAAATTACATTACAATTATTGTCTTTTATAAACATCTATTTGCTAATAATGATCGCTTTTTAAAATGGCATAGTCATTATTCTTAAGCGACAAATTATCACAAATTGCGTTGAAGAATCTTATATTAAAGTCACCTTTGAAACAAGGCAACTGAGAAGGTACTGTCAATATCAATAAATATTAACCGCTAATAATAAATAATCTTACATCTAAAACATCATAAATAAATATTAAACACTAACTCCAATAAATAAATAAATAAATAAATAAATATATAAAATAATGAGATGTTATCTAAATTTGCAATAAGTCGATTATCTCAAAGATCATCATTAAAAAAGTTGTTTCTCCGATCGTGCATATTGCTTGATAATCACGATCCATAAACACTAACAATAAGTCAGTTTGCACTGCTCATTTAACTCTCAATTGGCGCAGTCACCAATGCAGGATTTGCAGTTTAACACATTGAATACTGCTGTGAATACCGAAAGCTTATGCCGTGAATTACATATTATCGAACAATTGAGGAAAAGAAATTTTAAAAAATAATTTTAAAAATTATAAACTACTATGTTCCGACTAATTATAATTATAATGTACTTTACTATATTCGGTTTTCCCTGCAGAATTCAACGTGCTAAATTTAACTTTTACTTCTAAAAGTTCCTAAATTGTATATTATTGACTCGACTTTTATCGTTTAAAAATTAACCCTTTTCAGACTTCCAAATTTTGATCTATAAACTTGTTCGAGTCCATTATCGAGTCCATTTGTGCGAGACCACTCTACTACTTTACAGAATTGTTAAGTGTAAACTAATATACTTCGCAGCATTTACATTATTTGATGAGTATCTACAGTTACTTAGATAATCAAGGAGTAGATTATCTAAATAAATTTTTAAATAATTATGTTGGAAGGTACTGTTGATACAGTCCACATAATCCGAACAAGGGTTAAACTTAGTTCGCACCGTCGTCGTTGACGATGTCCCGTGTTATCATTATTATTTCTCGAGCTTCATGTTACTTGACGGGATTTTTTAGTTATTGAAAACATGCTTCCAGGCGTGTAAGTAATTTCTGTACTTGAGAAGTACGCCCCAGTCACGAACCATTCTTCTGGTATCATCCACGGGATGTCTTTCAGTCCTGCTCATAATACTTCTCTCCACTCGAGATGGAACTCGAAGAAATGGCAGTGCAACGATGTTGCTTTCCACTTCGCACAACATCATCATTAAATAAGACTGTGTTGCTTCGAGCGCTTGGTAGACCTTCGGGTTCGTCTCGTCTTCTATCAGTTCCTCGAAGGCAACTGCGAATTTCTGAAGATCCATATGTAACTTAGGAAAATTGTTGGCGATCTGCAACAAAATTACATTTTTGATATAGCACTGTTAGTCTGCAAGTCGAGTTGATGAAATATGTTGCCAGCAAAGACATACAATTTTACTCAATTTTTATCTTTTTCTGATTTGTAACATTGTAGTGTAATTATATATTTTCTTGAAATCTCAGTTTTTGAAATAGTATTACGTATTTGTGATGTGCATATGACCATACGATTAATTTTGAAATTACTTTAAGTAATACAAGGACTTGAAAAGCACATTTTCATGTAAGTTACTCAAAATTTTACGATACGTAAATTTTTCACTTAAAGAGAATATATTTTACGGAACCTTTCCTTTCATGATTGAAAAACAATTTTTAGTAGAGCTATGCAATGAAATTTAAATATTTCTATATAAAAAAAAAATTATACCAATTTTGTGATCTCTGTGTATTTCCTGATAATACGTGTGTGCAAAAGTTCTATCCACCCTATTTCCATAATAAAAGCTATTACGATAGTAAAATATTAAACTTTATAGAAATATTAAAGCTATAATATTTGAAATTTTTTGCATTTGCAATGCGATTAAATATTAATATTTAACGCGTTAAACCTTATTTTATTTACATACTATGAAACATTGCTACTAATCGTCAAGACATTTTAATATTACCAATTGTTGTATTACAAAAAGGAGTAGAACTTTGGCATATTATGTGTTTACTTGATACTACTTTCTAACATAAGAGTATGAAACATTAACACTGGTCATTACATCACTTTGACACTGGCAATTGGTGTACTTGTTATATAAATTTTGTATTTACGTTTCGCGATGTAAAACAGATAATGATCGCTTTTTAAAATGGCGTAGTCATTATAAAATGTAGTCATCATTAGATTTTTGCCACATTATGTATTTATTTGATATTCCTTTATGACATAAAAACACTTCATAACTTGATACTCCATATAACATAAGTATGAAACATTAATACTGGCGATTAAAACATTTTGATATTACTAATCGTTATTGCACTCGTTATTTAAATTACATACTTATATTCCGCGTCGTAAAAAGGGGCAGAACTTTGGCACATAAATTAGAATGAAGCAGGAGTGGCGCGTCTAGGAGCAGTGAAAGGCACCGCGCGGTCTGAGTAACGCAACGTGGCGATCCAAAGTGAATGAAAAAGCATCGAAAGAGATAAAGTGAACGTCAGAGAGTACCCGTAGCATTATCACGGATGCGTTATCAGCGTGCACGCATCACGGCAGAAGACAAGCGGCGATTACGCAGTCCCGTGATCCGGCGAGCATAAGCGGTGTACGGCGGGGTTTGCGTTGCGCGCGCAAATCTCGAACTGCCGTGCACACTTCTGCTTGCCTGCTACTTTATAATAATTACCGTCTCATTAAAATTTGTTATTTAACGTTACGTTAATTAATTGCAACATCCAACGGTCAATTGATTCGTTGCTGAAAATTCGCGCCAACCGCGGTTTACCTGTTACCGTACGGCCGATGCATTCGCTGACGCCACCTCAACGAAAGCGAGGGACAGCTAATGACCAGCAAATTAACACCATAAAAGAGGATCATTGCATAGCTTTCATTATGTCTTTACGGAAGTTTCGACGCAATGATCCGTCAAACTCGTCGATGATTATATGTAAGCATACAACAAGGCTTACCGTCAACGGCTGGGCGTTCTTTAGCCTCTTGATCATGCCCACGTCCTTCTCGCCCGGAATCCAGTTGGGAATATACTGGTGTTCGTGAACACCGATCCGTACCCTCTCGTAAAGGAAGTCGTAGTCTCGGTTCAAGTAATCATTCATCGCCAATCCATGTTGAAGCTTGAGGCTTTCTATGAGAGATCCAACCTCTTCGTCGAGGTTTGAAGTTGAAGCCATCTCTATTTCTAACTCCACACCGCACGGTAAGTGCCATGTCGGTACAGTTGATCTGGTGTGCCTTCTAGGGGCGCTGGATGCAACAGCTAATATGAAGATCAACAGGTATCCACGTGTTACGAACATTTTCTTGGTTTCTTCACGGCACTAGTAAAGACGATGTTAACGATTGGCGTGAGATCGTGAACTGAGATTGTCAAACTCTCATGCTTCCAGCTTATATATGGGATTGTGTAAACAGTCGTACAGACGTACGCAAGCACGTTCGGACGGTGGGGTGGCAGCTTATGTTTTGTCCAAGTTTTTACCGTTTAAGCAGAGTTCCGACGGAGTCGCGACTGAGTTTGCCTTCTTCCGGGAAGCAGATTTTTCGAAAACATGTTCCACGATTTCACTAAATCAGAATAGTGGCCATTGTAGGGCAATGGCGTCTTGAAAATAATTGTTTCGATACAAACGGATGGCGCCGATTGCGATATACGTCACTCTATTTACAATTCTGTAATCGACACGATGATGCGACCGATTAGGTGTGTCATATCGCGAAGAGTTAAGAGACCTGTAATCGCATTCACGTTATCGTGAATTTATCATCAGTTACAAACCGAGCCTTGTGACGTATTTCCCGTAGTATGATCTCAATATCATATGAAGCCAAAATTGGACACTATTATATTTTGATTTGTGGCAATAAAATTGATTTTAAAAGATCTTACAATTATATTTAATAAGTTTGTATTTGTTTAAATTTGCAAACTGTTCAGAGTTACACATTTAAATGTTACACATTTTAATTAATTATATTTATTTATTTGAATCAACCGTATAGTTCACTTTAAAGATTCGTAACATTTAGTTCATATAAATTTATAAACGTAATTAATAATAATTTATATTAATTTATAAAGTTAATTTATAAAGGTAGTACTTATCACTCGCAAGATGAAATCGATAAGCCCCACAATATAATAGGCTCCCCATTTTTTTTTAATTTTTACTATATGAAAAACGTTGTACATGAGAAAGTAAAGGTTTATTAAATGTCGTAATGAAAATAAACGTATGTAATACGGCACGCTATGAAAGTAATCATTCAGAATCTAGTCGTTTCATTTTCCACTTGCAGCCTTGCAAAATTAAAATTTTTCTTCTTGTAGTCATTCGAATATTAAGTCATTAATGGTCCCACTGCATTCGTCTGGATAATCGATTTTTAAGCAACAATTGGTACTGATAAATCTATTAATAGGCTTTTGGTACATGAAGTGTACCAAATAACATTAATCAAAAGTTTACGACAGGATTGTCAATTTCAAACTTCGCTTCAATATATCCTATAAACGCTAATATACTAGAATTCACACAACATCTTAAACATTAATATACTACAATTTGCACAACACTTTAAGCACTAATATATTACAATTAATATAATCTGTTAATTAAATATTGTTTATATTTGTCTGTCATAAGATCTTGTCAGACATTTGATAATCAATAATGTAATATTATTGCTTAATAAGCAGTAAAATTCTTTTTCTCGTTTTTTTTTTTTGGATCACAATGTGCACTAGAAGATAGAAACATTGTTCCCCAGTTGAAATAGCAATGTAGCTAAAATTGCATCGTAAATTTTCTAATTTTGTACAACGTTTCCATCATCAGGACAACTACATAGGTATCCAAAATTATCGGTATGACGTGTTCACTTAAACACGAATGGCCGCTATCGGATAGACATCATGAATTACGTGAATTCTAAAGATTATAGATGTTTCAATTTTCTTCGAAACATTGACGATACCTGTCGCCTTGCATTTACAGCATTTGCAGACGCATCGGAAGTAGATACGATTCTGACTTCCGTCAGAAGTCAGCTCATACAGCTTCTGCGCGATATGGACGCAAACACCGCTATGTTTGCATTGTGATTCAAATGGGAAAGCCGACTTGCAAAGTGGTAAAAACCATGAGTTCATAGTCTAACCGGAAGTATGTTATGAATGATATTAACTGTTAGAAATGTTTAATAGAAAGGTAAATGATCCTATAGTTGGACATATGAGGTGACTGTTTAAAAACAGATATTTCTTACTGTTGTATAGAAACATGTTGATTATCGAATATTGTTTCTCCTATATTTCTAAATAAACAACAACATTTAATACTTGTAAGAAAATGTTTAACAAACATTATATGTGATTTGACATCCATTTTATTAACAACCATAATATTATGAAATTGTTTCAATGAAAATTGAATGTGTTCTTATTATTTTTCTCTAAATTTGAATTAATTATTGTACAGGTTCATATATTTTAGAGATACGTATGAACTTAATAACTTATCATATAAAAGTCTGTAACTATTTCTGTTAGCAAATACCTTAAGGGGAGTCCTACTCTCATATATATCATAGTCCTTAAATAAAGTAATAGATAAAACATTTTTAATTTCAATGCTTTCCGATTTTAGCCAACATGTTTGTTTGTAAATAGCTTTATTTATCATTTTTAATAGAACGAATTAAAGGATTAATGAATAATAAGTACATTTAATATCCATAAACTATTAATAGAACTTTTAGTTATTTTTCTAATTACTAATTCCTTTAAGGTAACCAAAGATATTAACCATCAATAGTAAAATTTGATTGTAAAAAGTTCAATATAGCAGACTGATTCCAGAAGACGATCTTATATTATATCTTATATAAAAGCAAATGAACTGATAAACTTCATTGGATACTTTAGAGCTGGCTCCGAATGAAAAATATTGTACAAAGAATGAATTTATTCCGTTTCATTATCGAGATATTGTCCGAATTATTAATACGTCTGACTGTTGCATAAAGAAATTTATATTTATGTTTATAATAAGGTGCTAGTTTCTACAGTATTTATGTTTTATAATAAAGAAAGTTGACTTATCTGATAGTGTCCGTATGAAAGAAATGATACTACATCATCTACACTATTCATTCTTTAAATGTACGACACCGAGTGGTGTTTGGTAAAATTGTTACAAATTTTTCACTCGAAAAATACCCCAATATGGTGCTTGTTTACGGTTTTTGCAGTGGAAATGGACGTGTTGGTAAATATTAAATGTAATTTTATTCTTTCAAATGAACACCTAAGGACAAGTTAAGTTTGAATATATTGTGGTTTATGTCTTAAAAATAAAGTCACGATTGTGATGAATATAACACTTTTTATTTGGAATAATACGTTTTTTATTTAGAACAATATTCTGAACGCGATTGTGAAAATATCGGTTTGTTCGTGATTAACCCTGTAGAGGAAGAGTTAGCATTAGTATTGCTCAGTAGTAAAATTTTCAAATTATTAACAAGATTTCAATTACTTCAACACTGAAAATACTTCTGATTCTTTCTTTAGTTAATCACTTTCTCCTTAGTATATAAGTTTTTCAGGTTATTGCAATAAATATTAGATTTTTTCATAAGATCATATCACTCTTTATATTAACATTCAGAGGGAAATTTTAAATTTATCTTTGAATATCATGACTGAATCTCCTCTTTTTACATCATAATATCAATTTTATAGTACAAATATTATGAACGAAATCCAATTTGTTTTTCAATTACATATTTTATAATTTCTCGCAATTTGTGAAATTTAAAATGACGAAAATGAATTTTCAGTTTACTCATGACTCTTTTTAAGTATTTCGTAAAATTTCTATTTTCTACATATCTATGTATTCGTTAAAATAAATTTGCCGCTTAATTTGATATTTTTTTTTAGAAAATATATAGTAGAGAATATAAACAAAATATGGTACATATTTATACGATTGTAAGAGTTAAAAATTCCACAAAATATATAGCTGTCAAAGCGTTTATTCTTTTTCCAACGAATAATTTTCTAATTTGTCTTAGTTTTCGTGTAATTACAGATATCAATGAGAAACATAATTAAAATTCATTTGATGAAAATTAAAATAGACTGAAGTGATTTCAAAAGGGGATTTTGAAATTTCAAGATCACACAACGCCTATAAAGTGTAACATTTTAAAAAGCAAGTTCCTTCGAGTCTAATGTAAACCGAAATTCAAAATAACAGCGCCGGTAATTTCATGAAACGAAGCTTGCATGTGCAATGAAAGCAAACGGTTCGAAAAATTGACGTCAGACAGTCAATACTTCTGCCGTCAATGCTCGAACAAGTATACTGAACGAGATTACAAAAAATCGTGAATGAAGTCCACGTAACGTACTCAACCTACGTCGACGTTGATCCGACGTAATATGTCAGACGTGTGCCATATATGGTGATACTATAATTAGCTAGACGTTGGATTCATCGAACTAAGATTAGATCTTCTCACGCCGGATTGAGGCCCGACGAAATTAGCCATGGGTCATTCCGCGTATAGTCGTGTACATCACAATTTTGAGGTAATAAACAATCATTCAATTTGCTCGTAAAGTTTATACTGTATCGCTGGTGGTAAATACAAACGACTGATGGCGATTGAAATCATCTTCCATTAAAATATGTACTATTTCAATTTCTTTTTCATCCTTCGTTGCGTGACTTTATATTTAAAAAGAAGTGCATTTCTGAAGTCCCGTAAATAATACTAATAATGAAATGATAATTAACAACTAATAATTAACACAATTAATAACAAAATAAAAATAAAATAACAATAATGATTTATTATTAAAAAAAATTATTTATAACGTAATATTGCAAATTTGAAATATTTTGAAAAGCCGACAAATAATTATAATCAATAAAGGTAAGAACCTTTTCAATAATTTTGTTAATTATGATATCTGCTATTCGTTTATACCTAGCAAAATACAAAAAAGGATAGTTAATATACATATTTACCGGAGTATGACACGAAGGAAAAATATTTAGCCTACATTAAATAATGGTAAGTAAGGAAGGTGTGAACTGCTACTTTTAATTCACTAGTGATTCGATCACGGTCATTGTCTATTCTGGTGATTTTTTAGAGCGACTCGTAATTCTTCTTAACCGCTTCTTTATTGAAACAAAGCATTTTTCCCACTTTTCAGGAATTATGTTCTTAAAATATTGTACAAATGTATTGTATTATAATATGGTCTAAAAGAAGCTAATAAATTGTAAGTATAAGTTAAATGTTTAATTACTTTAAACTTCGTTTTAGGAGTGTTCATAAAATTTTTCACCAAAGTAATGTATACGTAAAGCAAACCTGCTTCTGGTTTTAAATTGTAACTTATTTCTTATTATGCTTTAAAATAAAATATAATATGAATATATCCAAAATGTCATATAAATGTATAAAAGCTTAATATGAATAATAGTAAAAATTGAATTGTCGTTCTTGAATTTCTGTTAAGGGGAAGTCAGCGGAACGCTAACGATCGTAGTTAATGTGAACCGCTCCTAAAACACCATCTTTCGGATCAAGGGCAAGAATGAAATTTAATTATGATCTTATCACAGTATATGAATACAATAATTGTGTTTTATTCGGAATATCTGTTTAAGGCATATATCTCTTTCCTATATATTAAATTGACAATAATTGCACGTGCGAAAATAAATCTAAAATTTCTATTAACTCCTTTTTATATGTTGTTTTGCTTTAAAAAAAATTAATTTTGAAAATCCTTCTAAGTATTCGCGAACAAATTTGTTTCCAATAATAAAAACAGTCAAAATATTTTTAGTAATTTAATAATTAGTGAATATTATATATATTAACGTCATTCAGATATATGAGTTAATATTCTACATGATATTGTTATACATGCATTAATGCAGCAGCAACTACATATAACACTGCAATTTATCATATAATATTGTCATATTGTATAATACATATATACTACCGTCCATAAATTTTCAAATCCATACATTTTTTAATTCAAAAGAATTCAGATTTTCAAGTTTTCAAATTCTCTTTCAAAATACGAAATTTCTATGTTTTCAAATTATTAAATTCCGAAGTTTTTTAATTTGCACATTTCCAAATTGCTGAATTTAAAAATTTTTAATTTTTCAACTTTCCATATCTCTAGATCAGGGGTCGGCAACCTGCGGCCCTTTGCAACTTTTTGTGCGGCCCGCCAAAGCACCAATATAATTTTAGGAAAAATCAACAAACTTAGAGCGTGAGCGTGCCGAAATGTGGCCGGTGACAAAAATGCGCGCTAACAGAAGCATATTGGGAAACCTATTTTGCTGCGCAAGTTTAGTCCCCGCTCTCCAGCGAATACGACGCAACGGTTCGCTTAACAAGTGTAGCATTCTTTCATTTCGCCAGTTTGCTACTGTATGTTCATATGTGCATTTTGCACGTAAACACGTTCATATTGACAACCGTATGACGTTTCACTACAATAGGTAATGAGAAATACATGTTATTCTTAATGTATTTATACTCGTATATGATATAAAAGCACTATTTAAGTTACATTTGAATGTGCGGCCCGCATACAAAATTTTATTTTGAAAATGGCCCGCCATCCGAAAAAGGTTGCCGACCCCTGCTCTAGATCACCAAAATTCAAAATTTTCAAATATTGAATTCTCACATTGTTGAAGTTCTAAGTTTGAAAAATTGGTAATCATACTTAAAGAGATCTACATATATTGCTAGTTAGTATATGTGAAATGATTACTAGTTTTATTATATATTAATATGATTTTATTAATTTACAAATTGCATATAATCAAGCGTTAGAGTAGAAGCAACTATGTACGTATAACAGAACAAATATAACTCATACGTTAAATCGTATTATGCCCGCAGGTATGGAGATTCTATTGTCTTTTAATAGAATTATTATAATTTAATGTTAATATATTTTATAACACGTCACTAATATTACAATTACATTTATTAATTTAGATTAACAAACAACATTTAAAGATTTGATAAAATTATTATCTACTTTGCATCAAATTAATCTCTTCACAAATGTTTCGCAAATCTCTTCACAAAAGGTGATATTACGCTTTCTAGTACGTTAATGTATATACTTATGTATAAATTATTCAGAAGACTTATGGGAGATTTTAAAAACATTAAATATTTTTAAAATTATGTATGATTAAAACTTTAAAATCTATCATACACATTTATCTCCATAAATGTATAAATATTTTCTTTTTCAATCTTTCGTTATGAAGTTTAATTTGTTATTATAATAATCTATAATAACGATAACGTTGTAATATTACCAATTTTTACACCTCTGAAAGTAAACTTGGGAATACGTTCTAACAAGAACATTTCTTACCTTTTTATATTGTAAAAAAAGAATGCATAAAATTATCTGTATTTTTTGGATGTCTATATAAAAAGTAATGATATTAAAACATTGTCGTTACAGGATCTCTTATATTATGCACAATGAATATTATTTTGAAAACTGATTCCTTCATAGCTACTATATTTTAATTATATTATTGAATACTTTAGCATTTTAAAGTATGCTACTGTACATTAATCAAAAGATATACATATACTTACCAAGGGCAAGGAATATCGATTGTAACGTTTCAACCCTTCATGCACTCCTAGTACTACAACCTGTTGTTCAGGGTATCTTTTGAGTTGATAAAGGACACCGAAGGGCTAACGATCCTATTTTGCAACTACATGTTTAAATATGTCACAGTAAATTATATCAATAAGTTCCATCAAGAACGAGATTGAATAATCTCAATTTAGTACGCAAAATATAATTTATAATGAATTGAATTATTATAAATTTATTTATTTTATTAATGGTGCAAAATAAACAATTTTGCTGTGAGTCATATTTGACTGTTACAGCAGTGCATATAAATAATAATTTTAAATACTGTATTATAATATAATTCTTTATACGATAATTATCTAGTGATATATGAAATTCATGTCCAGTTACAGCTATACATTTTCACAATTTTGTTTAAAAAGTAAAATAACTATTTCGTTAAGTAAATTGCTAAAGTAAAAATATATTCTTACATAAAAATTAATTATTAAGCAAAGCTCACATTTTCAATTATACCATTATTGTTTTAGAAATGTTAATGTAACTATTAGAAAGCAAACAAATTTACTTTTCATAAATTAATGGATTATTTATTAATTCCTCATTGAATTTAAGTTTTTCTACATCATTTCATTCACCAATACAAATTTAATGTGTTTGATACATTATTATCTTGCTGCACAATCTGTCAATAGCAATCGAGACCTGTTTCAAAGCGAATATGCTCGAACAGTTTATAAATTCCTGTTACAATTTATTAAACTCTGCTATTGCACATAAACAAAAAATTTTGCGAGTAACTAAATGTTTAAAGGGGCGCTGATAAAATAAAAAAATAAAAACCAAACAATCTGTTTAATACAAAAAAAACATCGAATTTATTCGAGACGATTACATAAGTACAGAGATGACAATAAATAATATATGCAATGGTAACGTGATATAATAAATAAATCGTAACATTATGTACGCCTACATGTACGCCAGAATAAATATATGTTACCTACTACGTATACATACTTGATATAAAATGCAAAATGGAATCCTTACGATCTATGTGCACATAGATATGTATAATAAGAAACATTCCAGTATCACGTCGTGTGTGAATATCAAGTAGAAAAATATCTAACATTACAGTACAGTATTTTATAAACTAAATACAGGTTCCGATATAAAACATCGATTGTCTTTATTTAAACAAGTTATTCGACTGTTACATAAATAAGTTCATGGTTATGTCGTAAAATTTGACTCATTACAGAGTAATTGACCTATACCATACGCATACAAATTGTCGGAAATTACAATTATCAGTACTCGATTACCGACTTTATTTATGTAACAACCTAAATATACGAGTTATAACAAAGTTTCGAGAATAATTTTTTTCCATCAGACTTCTACTGATAATATGTGGCAGGAAAACATTGTCAATTGTTTCAGCCATCATGTAATTTGGTTTACATAAAGATAAGTTTGTGATTCGTATTACACTGAAAATGAGACATAGTTTAAAATAACGGTGACAACATTTTTAGTCAATACGGAACTGACGTATTCTAAATAATTGCAATTATATGGCACAATTATACAGTAATTTTCACTGCATCACTCAGCGAGTGAATACAAATGAACGATTGAAAGGAAATTTCATTTAATTTTAAATATCACTAATCTTATGTTACTACAATTATTAACTAAATGACGTAATTTTATCAATGTTTTGAAATATTTAAACTGATTTCGATATACCATATAATACAATAAAATTTTGTAAAATGTCATTTATTTTCGCATCAGACCATGAAATTAATTAATCCGTCATATTTGCACATACACGATATGTACGATTTTTTTAAATGATCCATAATGTATCCCGTTTTGTGATAAAAGAAATAAATTAATTTATGAACACGTTTCTCTTAAATTCTTAAATAAATTTCATTTTGTCGTAGTATCAACAGATATTAAAACAAATACCTGAAAATGAGTACTAGAAAAAGCGTATAGTCCCAGGAGAGCTATTTTAAAAATGATGATCTCGTATTTGTTTAATTTTCAAATGACTTATTCTCGAAACTTTGTTGTTACACCTAATATTCTCATTGTCGCGAAGTTGCGTTGTGTTCATCAAAGTTCACTGCGTACGCGAATCATTCTTACGAATCGTAATGGTCCCTTCGTTATGTATTCTAAATATTCGTACACTACAGAAAGTATTTTTAAAAACAGAATTATATATATTCATAACTATTATTATACGCAAATCGTATTAGCTTCGCAATTAAATTCACTCAAGTCCAATTGCAACGGAATTGAAAAATTATTGCACCATCATGGCAAAACATTGATTTTAATGACGATTGAATACTTTTGTCTGCTACATGTTAACACTTTGACAGCCACGCATTTCGTCGAATCGATAACTTTTGTAGTTTTATGTTTCTTGTTATTCACAGTAAAAGATTATTATTAGTAGAGTTACGTTTGCGAGTTTCATTTAATGTTAGTTTATTAATATTTGATAGATATCTAATTAATATTTGACTCAATAGAACTATAGAATATAATCACGAATACGTAACAGTGGTCGCCAAAGTCATAATAAATTATTTTGTAGGAAAAGAAAGTGAAAATCATAAATTTAATTGCTAATATAATATTGCATATCTATTGAAAATTTTGTTCATTAAGCTAAGTAATTTGCGCGAATGACTATATTTTATAAAATAATATATCCAAATAAAAATTTATTCTTCGAGCAGGATTGATAATAATCCCGAATGGTGGAGCCGCTTTAACTCTAATCCAAATAACGCTATGCTTTGATTACTAGACACTCAAATATTTCTAATCTACATCTAAAGAAACAGTATAAATTTGGAAATGGAGAATAAGAAAATATTTAAAATCAAATTTACAGTCCAAATCAAGCGTTGGGTTTGCAAAAATTTGGCTCCACTAGGTTAATGATCATTTTTGTACGATTTGTAAGACTAAAAATTAATTGTTTATGGAACCTAAAAAAATTCATATCTGTTTATGTTTCGATGATGCACAGTCAAACTTTTATGTATTTACTCTTGTTATTATGAATTAATTTCGATTACCGATCTAATTTTTTAATAATAAATTAATTAATCTATTTCTAATTTTTTAAATATGCATATTTGTGTTAATATCTGCAATAGTTTTTCTTACTTAAGAAATTAGATAATTTTCTTATTTGACTGTCGCTGTGTCAAAATATTAGATACTGAAAAATTTATAAAATTATTTAATTTATGGTAATGAAAACAATTTAAGATTAAACTTCAACAGTAAGTTGTACTTTGAGTAATGATTTGCCACCAGAAGATTAATCAATATATTTTTCCATTTTTTAATCAAATGATGATCATGTGAACGAAGGTGATTACAACTGAATTGTCGAAAAAATTATAATTTGTGAGAAGAAACACCAGAAAAATTTAAATATCAAACATCTAACCTATTATTTATTTTCACTTTTTATGCAAATACAATAAGAATGTAACTTTATTAGTAAATATAGTTTGTTCAGTGTCACTTTCCATGCAAGTTGGCTAATATTAATATAATAAAATAAGACAGCTATTAGGCGGCTCTCTTAAAAATATGAGGTTAATACTACATATTTAATCAGACACGACATTGAATTAATTTGTTTTATTTTTGAGCAACATTTTATTATAATGTGCTCTACAGATTTAAGAGTACTATCAATAAAATATACACTGCTCAAAAGAAATATGGCATAGAAAAAATTTAGGCAAAAATTGGCCAAATTCAACTGATGATAACTCCGTGAAAAATCATCGCAAAGTTATGCTCTTTTTTTTAAATTAAAGCTTGAGATCTTTACTTTAAGACCCTGTAGTTTGATTTTAGATTTGATGCATCCCTACCACAATAACACCGTAAATGTGAGGTCATGTTTGCAATATTGAAAATTACAAAGTTTGACGAAATGCATGGACTTGCCACATTTTTTTGGGGCGATACTGTTTACAGCAGCATAAAGTACAAACTTTTATCTTTAATTTCCAGTATGTGAAAAACCGCTACCATTTTTTTCTGCAAAGATACAGAACTTTAAAGAAACCCTTGCATTTATGGCATATACCGCCGGCATTAGCATTACCCGATATGCACCTCGGAGAGGTTGCTGGACAGATTTTGCACATCATATGCCTCTGACAAGAGCCTTTTTTTGTGTGTATATGTGTGTGAGTATCTGTGTGTCTGTATGTTTGAATTCTAATAACGCGTGTTTCCACCGCGTTGTTGAATTATCCCTTGCAGTCGATTACTCATGTTAATGCAAGCCCTAATTTCTTCCTGTGGAATGTCATTCCAAATTTCAGTTAAGATTTGCGATAGATCTTACAGATTGGTAGGTTGTCTTGTTAAATTTCTATAGGGTTCAAATTTGGACTTACTGCAGAATATGGAAGCAATCAAATTGAATTGGGACTGCAAAATTCGAGAATGATTCTCAACGAGGCTTCTCGACGATAATTCATACACAGACACAGATTCTCACACACAAATACGCACAGAAAAGGCTCCTGTCAGAGCCATATAATGTGCAAAATCTGTCCAGCAACCTCTCCGACCTGCACATCGGGTAATGCTAATGGCGGCGATATATGCCATAAATGCAAGGGTTTCTTTAAAGTTCTGTATCTTTGCAGAAAAAAATGGTAGCGGTTTTTCACATACTGGAAATTAAAGATAAAGGTTTGTACTTTATGCTGCTGTAAACAGTATCGCCCCAAAAAAATGTGGCAAGTCCATGCATTTCGTCAAACTTTGTAATTTTCAATATTGCAAACATGACCTCACATTTACGGTGTTATTGTGGCAGGGATGCATCAAATCTAAAATCAAACTACAGGGTCTTAAAGTAGAGATCTCAAGCTTTAATTTAAAAAAAAGAGCATAACTTTGCGATGATTTTTCACGGAGTTATCATCAGTTGAATTTGGCCAATTTTTGCCTAAAATTTTTCTATGCCATATTTCTTTTGAGCAGTGTATATTCAAACACTTTCCTAAAAAATTTCCATAAATTTCAATGTCACGTGTTGGGTTAGAATGTTACTAATCGCATATTTTTAAAAGGTCTCTCAAAAGCTGTATAATACCAAAATTTTAGATTCCTTCTTCATTTTATTTCAATATGGATCATAACCACATTCGTATAAATTGAGAACTCTGCAAATAACAAGTAATAAATTAATGTAAAATGAAATTGTATTAATATTTCATTCAGCTTTTTTTGAAACAGGAACAAACGTTTCTTGATCGATGAATTTTTAGTTTCAAAAATCGTTCAAAAGTGACTTGTCTAAATGCGAACTTCCTTCAAATAAACTTTACTTTTTCTATTATGTCTTTACTAAACTGCAAATGTTTATACAAACTTATAGTTTCATCAAATATTTTCTCTTTCATGTTGTTTGTATACTTTTTGCGAGACCTAATAGGTTATGAAAGCAGAAACAACCATAATTTAGTTATTATTTCAATAATATTCTTTCCTACCTATAATTTCAAATTATTGAAAAATCATAGCAAAATTATTTTTCATTCATTGATTCGTTAATGTTATTTAAATCTAATTAAAATAATGCTAAGGTAACAAACGATACCTCGCACAAAATGCTCAGTAAACTCCACTTGTTCGCATACCCTCGTAAACGGATGAGAAGAAAACGAATAGGTAAAAAAAGTCATGTAAATACGTGACCAGACGCGAGATTCTACGGACTGACGGAAAAGAATAAAATATAATGAAAAGAAAATTAACTTTTTATATCTAAGTAAACACGTATTGTACGCGTTAACACACGCCATTTACAATTATATATAATACGTCTATGTATATTTAAAAACGTAGGAACTCTGTATGTCCGCGTACGCTCAAGATATCACAGCTAAACGACATTAACGACTTTTCGCCTGTTTACGTTAAAGCTACAATAAATAAGTTTAACAAATCCATCGTCTTTTTCTTTTCTTGGCGATTAAATCGATGACTTCTCATACGTTATGAAATCTTTGTCGTCATCAAGCTTTCGTATTGTTCTATCGCTCACGATTGACTGAATATCGATTTGAATTATCGTATTGATTGCGTGCAATGCGAGGAACAACAATCTAAGATACTTTATTAACACCAGAATAATCATCAGACTCGTCAGTGTGATAGACTCAAAATTTCTTATTTTTAGAATATAGAAATTATGAATATATAAACATTTCTTTATATATTAATATGATTGTGCACCTTTCATTTTTGACACCGTATAATGAATGTAAAGCCTGAGCATGACGGTATATCGATTATATACATCAATTAGACATCGATGTATGATGTGGTTGTTTTTGAAGCGAGCGCGAAGAGTGATCGTTTTGAGTTAGTCGCGAAGACAATTGTAATAAATAATTTATTCATTCGTTATTAAGATTTTGTGAATTACGGTGTACTCTGAAGATTATTAAATCCTGATATTATTTTTACTTCTGTTCTTTCATTTTTCGTTATCCTCTTACAGTTTGGTATCAATTTATGAAGGAACGTAGAA
Organism: Megachile rotundata; assembly: GCF_050947335.1. Taxonomy (NCBI): domain Eukaryota; kingdom Metazoa; phylum Arthropoda; class Insecta; order Hymenoptera; family Megachilidae; genus Megachile; species Megachile rotundata. Next base: position 2,806,903 of record NC_134991.1, on the reverse strand, counting down.
ATAATTATATTTGAAATTTCATATGTTATGTTAATATTCGTCTATCACAGTAATTGGAAACTGTGTCCGCAAAAGTGCGAGGCATACATTCACGGGCACTGATGGATAGTCAATTTCTCAGTATCTAAATTTTTAACTTTTCAAATTACCGAAGGTATAAATTTACTTAGTACAAAATTTGTAAAATTATAAATTTGTAAATTTGAAACTTTCTAATTTCTGAATTTCCTAACTTTCATCTGAGTTTCAAATTATCTGATTTTTAAGTTTTAACTTCTCGAATTATCAAATTTATGTATTTCACAAAAAAATGTATGTTTATAGATACTAAACTTCTTACTTTAAAATTTTTAGCTTTCCAAATTTGAAAATATGGTATTTTTAAATCTTTAAATTCCAAATTGCTAAACTTCTAAATTTTTACATCTTCAAGTATCAATTTTAAAGTTACTGGATTTCTAAATTTTTACGGATAACATTTCAATAGTTTGGAAAGTTAGAAATTTGAAAATTTGAAATGATTATGTTTCTAAATTTCTCGCATTGCTAGTTTCCAAATTTATAGATTTGTAAATTTGAAAATTTTATACGTCCATATTTTCAATTTTCAGTATTTTAAAGTTTAAAAATTCCATATTCCAAATTACCAAATTATTGAATTCCTAAGTTATTAAGTTTGAGAATTTAAAAATTAATCTATTTGAAAATTTTGAAATGCGAAAACTTGAAATGTCTATGTTTCTAAATTTTCTATTTCCGAAATTCACAAATTAGTAAAATTGTAATTAAAGAATTTCATATTTTATAAACCTTTGAATTTAAAAGTTTGAAATATACGTTGATTTTTTATACCACCTTACTACCCATTGTATTCACTAATCTATCACCCACTGATCTAATATTCATAACAACGGTAAAGTTTAACTAACATATTGAACTTCAATAGAGAACAATGCCAATATTAAATACTGGTAATTATATTAGCATTAAAAACTACGAGCGATGGGCAAATTGCCAAATTTTTATGTTAAAAAACGGAAGGTTTTGTGACATTATTTGGATTGCAAAGTCTTCAATACTTCTGTGAAGTCTCATTTAAAATAATTGAAATCAGTAGCAAATATAAATTATGATTTTTCATTATTGAAGTGAAAACTTATAATAATTTTTGTCATTATGTAATTAAACAAAAAAGATGTTTGTTGACTGAGATGCAAAAGAATAGTTAGGCGAACTTTAATGAAAATATGGTGCGTCCATTACAGCAGACTTACAGCTTGACTATTTTTTACTTTCTTTTCAATAAACAGATTATATCTATGACTACCAATCAGTACTTTAGAATCATCCTTTGATTCATGGTTTACTCTATTTCTTTTTCGTGAACTTTATAATCAATCAAATTTGCGGATAGCGAAATCCGACTGCACATATGACAATTTACTCTTTATGAATAAAATATATCAAAACATATAAAAATTATGGATTTAATAATTTTATATTTCGTCATTATTTATTTATAAAATAAATATCCAGATGCGTATTTTGTTTTGTCATGTTATTTAATGTCCACAGCGTAGTATACTCAGAACAATTTTATTTTAAGTACTGGAGATCTTTATAGCTGAAAGCTATCTTAGTTAATTAATTATTTAAGTAATAAATAACATATATACTATTCATACTATATTAAGGTAGTAAAATCAGATACATTGGACTTTGATTATTCTGCTGTTACTCATTTATATGATTTTTTTAGCGAGCAAATAAATTCTCTCATATTCTATTCAATTCTTATAGAATTCTTATCTCCTTTGCCACGCATTGATTACGTTTTAATACGTTGGATTATTCATTATCGATTTTCTGTTTCAATCGTTTTATCGCCTTGCACGAAGAATCTTATTAGTGTTGTTAGCTATTCTAGTTATTAAGTATGTTATTAAACATAATACTGTTTCTGAAGTACACTTCTTAATACTGGTCTCTAGTATACAACTCGATTTTCAATAACAATCAAAATGCACCAGTTGTCAAAATTAATACGATAATTTCTTCACACGATTGTCATTCTCTTCTAATTCTATCGTAAAACTCTTAACACTATCTCATCGGAACAAACTGGCAAGATTGCAAAATATTAAGCATCTATAATCGTAATCAGGAAAGAAATAAAAAAAATGTATAAATCCATGATTGTTCAAATAATGGAAAACCTTTTCCTAGGGAAGATCGACAGGCGTACTAGATTTAAATAATAAATAAACGTCAAAAACATAAATAAAAAGGTTATAAAACAAAATAATACATAAAGCAGGTCTGGGCAACTCGTGCAATTAAGTCACGTTTTAAAGGGCAACAGCTATAGTCAGGTGACAAAATGTAAAAAGTATTAAACATTTCACATTAAAATGGACGTGGAAAGTCTTTCTATTTTCTTTAACACTAAAACATCCATACCTATCAAAATTTCTTATTTCTTACAATTATTAATGATTATTTCTTGTAATAAATAATTCTCATTTCTAGCAACGTGTACAATTTAATAAAATAATTCTTATTATGTAGAAATTAATAAGATTCTTTATGTCCACCGTTATTTTTTAATTAAATGTAAGTGTAGATACGCTTGTTTTAGTGTTAATGGCTGTGCCCGAATCTTTATCAGACATTAATCTAAACGTCCGCAGACAGCACTGACTTGATATAATCAAATGAATCTCAAATCGTTTAGGTAAACTATACATAAAGATGGATACCTTAAGTATGCGTAAAAATGCTTTATAAAATAATACTTGCAAGAAATTGTAAAATGTAACTCGCCGAAGATGTAGTCGTAATAATAGAGAGTTCCTTGTCGCAAAGTGTGGTTGCCTGTTAACCCTCCCTTCAAAATAATTGATTGATCTCGCATAAATCGAAAGAAGCCTTGTTAGATTAATTTCATCACACTTCTATGAGCTTCTTTTGTTTGTTTCTTAGCAGTCTGTTCCTCGGAATACCCTTTCGTGATCCCTGAGGCAAGGAACTTTTCTGGCCACCGCCTACTGGATGCTTCCTAATTGGCTTGTTTTGCTTCTTAATCTTCGATATCCTCTTACCCTTTGGCCCGGATCCTTTGTTAATGTTCTTCGCTCCTGGGCGTTGCCTGGTGGGGTCACAGGTGCCCGGCCCTGGCGCGGTTGCATTACGAAACGCTTCGGTCCAAGCTTTCAGAAACGTCTGATACAATCTAATAACGCCCCAATCCTGAATCAACATCAAGGTTAAATCACCTTCCTTAGCCCAGTTTGAACTCTCCGTGACAATTTTGGCCGTGTGAGCGGTCGGCACTTGTAGACCTAGGTTTAAAATGGCGGTCTCCACTTCGCACAGAACCTGAAATGACAAATACGACATTGAGATTATGCAGTGTACGCGAAAATCACTATTCATGATCTTCACGAAACTGTGACAATTTTAATAATTAAATATTATCAATACACTTATAACAGCACAATTTTTGTATCTCTTTTTACATAGAAAATCATCGGAATATTTTTACTAGTTATTAGTATTTATGACTTAATCATTAATTACTGGTTTTTATGATTTTCAGAACCAGAGAGATTTTAAAAACTTTGCTCAGGGACAAAGTATGTAAAAATATGTTCTTTAATCTTTTTTTATACGATTCAAAATTTATTTGTAGATTATATCTTCAACATTTTTATTCAATAGTAGCCTAAATAATAGCTTTCATTATAAAGGAGAAATATAAAAAATATTATAATCGAATAAAATTAATATATACTATTCATACTAGCAAAAGTAGTAGTTTTATTTTACAATATAAGTAAATTTATTTTTTTCTGCTGCGAATTTTTTTTCATGAGATAACAGCATATGTCCATTCATCGAGTAGGAAGTCGACTTTAATGAAACTTTCAGGAAATGTAATAGCTTGTTTTCTCTTAGTAAATCGCGAGTCCACGATACTGCTTTCCTGAAGCTATTATCAACTATTCACAGTTTTTTGCAGTTATAATATAAATATAGATGCCAAATAAATTGATGCATAAAGTCGTGTTACTTTTATTCAAGTATTTTTTTTAATGCAAAGTATATTTATATTTTATGTACATAATGTAGTATATCATCGTTTACCTTAGAATTTCCTGGATTACAATCTTATTTTTAATGATTATTGAAATGGTTTGTAAACTATTAAATATTATTGTAAAAGGTATTGAAAAAATGATATTAATGCCGATATAGTAAGAAAATAACGTCCAGTTGTACTATTATATAATTTAGTTGAAACAACAATTTAAAAACAAAATGGAGAAATTTGCACCACCATTCAGATCTATAGCCTCATCAGACTATTTCTTCCTGTATCCTTTTAACTTTCAAAAAATTTCAACAGATTTTAATTTCTACGTTAGAAATTCTTCATATCAATGTAAAGAAATCTTGAATCATCAAATCTAGCTCTGGTGGAAAAGTCATAAGCACTAAATAATTCCGAGAACAATATGTCTCGGGGTTATGCATCAATCTAACGTATCGAGTAGATGTAATACGGTATTAAATGTTTCGTACCCTGAGAATCTCATTGTGCATTTGATTAATGATCTCGTTTCTCCTGTTCATTGTGAGATCAACGTTAATGTTGGATTTCAGACGGAAAGCTCTGAGATGATGGAACGTGATGGCGAACCTTTGAAGCGAATCGTGAAGATGCGGTAACGCACGGTCAGCTTTCTTTCCCTTTTCGAGACACCAAACCTCCCTAGAATACCACTCGAGTTCCTTCTCTGGGAGCCAGGGCATTCTGTACTGCCCCTTCAGCACTTTGTACACCTGCGAATGAAAGTCGAGATAGTGTTTTAATGTTAACAATGTACTCTGCGCTATCGTTTCTTCGTAATTACGCAAGTACTTTTATTCAAAGGAATTTCGATTGCACAAATGCGAACCTATTTTCAACAAAGTTGTTTGATTTACACATTTTAACAAACTGGTTTTTTACTTTATTTCTCAAAACATTAAAACATTCAGTACGTTTATCGATATTGGTTCGTCGACGTTACAAAAATTCGAGCAAATAATGTTGACTACAAGATACTTCTAAATGTTACTAAGGTCATATCAAACATTTGAAATTAAAAATTAAAACATGATAACAGAAAATTAATTTTAATACCTTTAACGTGTTTTTTTTGTATTGTGCATTCGATCTCCATATTATCCTTATGTAGATTAGTTTATACATAGATATATGATATTTATGTGGATTAAAAACAATAATTTCAAATTTCCGACAAATTATAATAAAAAATTTATAATTGATCATCAGTACATATAACTTTTTTTTTTCATATTTTTACAATGATACAATCTGAATCATTCTATATGAACTTTTCGTAAAATCCGGAAAACTTAAAGTTGTAAATTGCATTTAGAGTAAAAACTTGCATATTTTTCGGTGCAAAACTACTTTTTATGATTTCCTCTTACTTCACAGAAGATAAAGATTTTGCTTACTTTATTTTTGTTCAGATAACGTTCATGGAATGTAATTGTTTAACACTTTCGGAAATTCGTGAAAACGACAAATGTAAATTCCATATATTAAATTGTAGAAATTATTAATGTTTTTGTCAAAATGTATGCTAACTGTAGTTGAAATAAAGAATCATTGTATAAGTTAGGTTACATATCACCCTTTATTTACTTACTTTTCTACTTTAGTTACAGTTTAAAAATAGGTAATCGTTTAACGTCAAAAAAATCCACTATTAATGTTTTAAACTCTCAAAAAAGGACCTAAATTTGTAGCACGAAAATAGTGACTCATTCGTGAAGTATTCGAATTCTTATATGTATCATACAAAAACCAGTATGTAACATGAAAAACATCGGTCAAAATATTTTGATTAAATGCTTAATAAGATGAATATGTCTTTTATTGATCTGTGAAACTGTGAGATACTACTGAAGAGTTAAATAATTTTAAAAAATTTTATTACATGAATAATTAAAGTATTCAGAAAAATGTATATACAGGGTGTTACCTGTAACGCTACTCACGATTTTTTTCCCACTTGCAGCCACCTTACGAAAAAAAGTTTAGAATAAAATTTGCAGGGTATGAAGTGCACAATAGATATTAGTAAAGCAAATTTTGAAACCAGTTTGTTCTCTTGACAAAGTCAAGGTCACCTTGGGTTTCTTAAATAGGAACATACATTTTTTTTTATTCATAGCTTTAGAGGACATCGAGACGAATTCGAAACGTATATTACATTATATTTTTATTAACATATTACTCGATTTACAGAAGTGGAAAAATGTAAAGTACTTAGCTTTTGACTTTGGTAGGGTAACCATTATTTGGTTCCAAAGAGATCACTGAATGTAAACACGCGACTAGAATATAAGAAAAATACACTTTATTTAATTACATGTTCAAAATGTAACATATGCCGTCTTCCATCACATAATATTCCAGTCTTTTACTTCACATTTCCACTTCTGTAAATCGAGTAATATGTTAATAAAAATATAATGTAATATATGTTTCGAATTCGTCTCGATGTCCTCTAAAGCTATGAATAAAAAAAAATGTATGTTCCTATTTAAGAAACCCAAGGTCACCTTGACTTTGCCAAGAGAACAAACTGTTTTCAAAATTTGCTTTACTAAGATCTATTGTGCACTTCATACCCTGCAAATTTTATTCTAAACTTTTTTTCGTAAGGTGGCTGCAAGTGGGAGAAAAATCGTGAGTAGCGTTACAGGTAACACCCTGTATACATATAAATATATCAGATAATTATACAGCGCACTATACACAAAATGAGGCATTTGATTTGATAATGTCGTTATGTCGTTTCACATTAACCTTTAATAGCAAGCAGACTAATGTTTATTGGACGAAGAATTAATCTACAAAGGAAATTAAAAAAATAAAGTAAGAAACTAAGGGAAAAATAAAAGCAGCCCAGAGGAACTAATTTCTTCAATTGTGTAATAATGAAATAACAAAGTATGTTTAAATCACTATGGTTTCTTTTCATTTATTTATACTTTTTCTAACTACTATATTGTCAATTTATTGGACAAATGAAACTCCACAACTTATTCCATTTTTTATGTACAATTTATAATACTATTATACGACTATATGATGGATTCAGATAAGAAAAGTTCTGCTGTACCACTTTGCAAAAGAATCTGATAAATAAAATTGTACTCTATCCCAGATTGTAGTATGAATTCTTAATAAAAAAAAATGTTGCGATCCTGGAACGTCGTACCTAATGCAAATTACAGACAGAACGGAAAGTAGGACTTTAACACTAACAACGTTGCTTTACGCGCACGTGCGGGTCTCTTTGAAACAGCCGCCCACTCTACTTTACCCCGACTCGGTTCACCGATTAATTACGAATCGCGGTCAGGTCGAACATGTTACATATGCTTTACCTTCGAGTATATATCGTGCACATCCTTCAGATGCATCCTAAAGTGATTCTGAGCAACTCTGAGCTGGGTTCGCACCCTCTTTAGGGTTCTGTGCACGCTGTGCCTCTGTGGCATCCTCTTAAATTGCATCGCCACTGGGTTACCACACGGTTGCAACCAACGGTCCATGTTATTCGTGTTTGATACGGCGGTGCGAATACCGTACGCAGGTGCACCTGAAACCGTATTCAATCCCGAACTCAGGAAGAATGTGAGGCTCATGAAGATAATCGTCTGTGCCACCGAATCTGTAAAGAAATAAACACGATCGACGTCAGAATGGTAACTTGTACATATATTTAATTTGGAGACGGATTCACGAAACGTCGAAACCTCGAAACGCAAGAAAGTTTTGAATTTCGAAAATTCGAAACTGCACTTTTTTGTGAACTCTTGAAATTCACATAAGAAAATGTATGAAACCAATGAATAAAATCGTGTGAAAATATATGAAATCAATTTACCGCTATGTACCTTAAGAATATTTGATCCATGTATATTTATATATATGTATAAGCTTTGGAGATATAAATACATTGGATACTGAATCGTGATCACAGAATTTCAAAGCGGGTGCATATGACGGAAGTGAGTGTGAAAGGCTTTGATAATATTAGTTCTAAGAATAAAATATTCCTCTTGCTAAACAAAGCCACCAGTTCAAGTTGCAAGATTTTCGAGAGTTTAGAAATTTTATAAAGCTTCAGATTCAAGTTTTGACAATTTGTAAATTCAGTTTAAACCTATTCCTAGTTTAACTGTGAACGATAATGATATTAGTTTCATGTATGATTTTGTTAATGCCTGCACCTGGGACAAACATTTGGACAATGCCTCGAAGAAATGTTGTACATTGCAATTATATTTTAGCAGAAACAAATCAACGCATCGACGAAATCTGCAGATTAACTGCCATTTTTCCAAGTTCATGTATTTTAAACTTATACACTTGATATATTACCTTCATATATGTACATATATTGCGTGATATACATATTGTATTCTTATTAATTAATGTTACTTCTAATATATTAGTAATATATTAGTAAGTGACATTCCACATCAGAGAATCAAATTTTGTCAGACAATAATATATGTATGTAAATATATTTGTTATGTTACAAACAGTAATATTTTGTCTTAATTTCGTACAAATAGCAAGGTTGACTAATGATTGTTATAATTTCGAATTTGAATAATTTAGTTAAATGTTTGATATTCTTAACGAATGTATTTATTTAATAGATATTATCGAGTGAGTATACATATCATATCACATCACCGATAAGTATCGTAGATTGCACAAAACCGTTTGAACATCAATTGAATTGTTCAGTTCCATAATTTTTTCAAGTAACATAATGTATCAGGTTTTAATTTAGAAACACGACGCGTTAATCGCGTAGCAGAAATGATATTATTGGGCTAAGCCGCAAATGACCGTCATTGTAAATTAAAAATGCTTTTCTGGAAAATTCGATTCAGTTATTTCAGGTAATACTTTCTATACACTAGCAGTAACTATATATAACATAAGAAGTATTGTCTATAAAACGGAGTACATTCTTAGAGATCAGCATGATTGACAGCATCTTAAATTCTTTTGCATAAAAGGAAGTTGATATTAAATACATATGGAAATAGCAGAAAAAACATTCTGTTAAAATTTTAAACAATAGTGAACTTTTTTTACAATTATGCACATTCAACAGTTTAATTATTTATATTATAAACGTATTTAACAATTCGTTCCAAATATTTATTGTTTATATTTTTATTAAATCCAGACATATTTCGTTGTTCATTTTGTCTTAAATGATGAGCGTACACAGTTGGAAAAAACAGAAATTTCCAACTCACAAAACAATGCGAAAAACGATGTTTACGATTTACAAATCAACAAATGTACTAAAAAAGAAATAAAGTAATAATCAATTATGAAAAGAAGGTTAATTGCATTGAGGTAAGTTTACCGCCTCAAAAAATATTAGAGGGCAAATATATACATGTGATTTTATGTTTTGGGTTAAAATCGATCAAATATAAGCCAAAATGTAGTTTTGCCGAAGAAAAATGAATAATAAATTATATCTAAATATAATATTTGAAATTTCAATAATCAAAAAGACGCGTCAACTCTAAAAGGCATTTAGAAATACGGTTGATAGGTAGATTAAAGAAAGGATGTGCAGTTTCGCATTCGGGGGTGTGATAAAGAGATTGTGGCAAGAGGAAGAAAGGAAACGGGAGAATCGTGGCTCTTCCGACTTTCACAGTCGGTGTACCTACATGGATACGTAGGTACCTACCATTGCACCTACGCGCCAATTTAACAGCGACCAATCGTCGCCCCCGCAGTAGGAAATGGGTTGCAAATCGGAGAATCAGGATTTATTGCGCAATTAAGCGTCCCAGCTTACGACTTCCTTCGCGATTCCATACTTTGAACGAACTCACCCCGAAGGCGTGCAGATCTTTCGAACTTTTTTACGAGGTCTGACCCCCGTCGGTTAATAAATTTCACGCGAGCTTCATTATCGTTGAATTTCGTGTAAACGTAAAGGTGAGTGCCGATTAAAACTGATTTATTTACTGTCTCCCCGCACGTTAACAGTTTTCGATTTTGGATCGAATAGTAACAATCGAACAAGTTAAAATTTTATTACTTTTGAAGAAAAGTCAGAAATGCAATTTTGTAAAATGTTCAAAATGTGATACGATGAACATTATCCAGTACTACTCAATAGGATTATTAATTTACTCGTTTTATTATCAATCGCTATTATTTGATACAATTATTAACTTACACTTTAACGTATATGTTTTCCTCGAAATGATGTTGCAACAGTGATCATATAATTAAGAAATAAATACATAAGGACAGGTGTCGGCAAACATGATTTAGTTATAATATCATACTTTGGATTGATAAATATTAATAATGAGACTAAGGAAATAACAACTAGTGTGCATTTCAATTATGTTGTACCGCTCAATATATTCAGATTGATTACTAATATTTCAATTTAAACAAAACCCCAGTCATCAAATATAATAGCGATCGATGGAAAGTACTATGATCCGCTATTGATGATAATTTCATCAGAACTCAACTTCTACTTTAAACGGCAATGAATGTTATGAAATTTCGAGACATGATAGTGAACTATAAAATTTGACGCGTTTAAATTAAAATTAGAATACAAAATTCAATCTATGCGATGACAGAAGTTATGATAGCAAAATGTAAGATTGGATTGGATAGGTTGAAATTGTGATAAGATATCTAATGCCATGATAATGTTTGTAGATTTTAAAACGATAGAAGTCATGACATTTTGTGATATGTGACATGACATTTTGTGATATGTGACATGACATTATGTGATATTGTTAGATACAGGGATGTACTAGCACACGAAAACGTAACCTAACAATAAGATGCGAGTCATAGTGTGGCACACATATGCTCTTACTGGTCCTGTGTGGCAAGACGTGTGTTCGTTCACGCGTGACTGACGTGCGAATTGCACGAACGATCGTATCGAATCGCCGTGACAGCTCGAGTCCGAACACATACATCGCCACCACTCATAGATGTACTCACGCGCGCAAGCAATTAATGCGTATTAATTATCCCCGTGGTGGTCCTCGAGCTCTTTGTCGGTAGACCCAACAGCGTTATCGGCTTTAAATTCGCGTATGGAATGATATGGTGCGGTTTACGATGTACTTTACATATTTTTCGAGTGAAATTTTTATGGGTGTGATTCAGCGTGGGAGTATTACGACTGATCGTCAGATTCGAGGATAACAAAAAGTGTAAGTAAATTCCGAAATTTCTAAACCTACAAATTCTCAGATTTTTGAAATTCTAAATTCCGAAATTACCAAATTCTGTATTTTTAAGCCATATTTCGAAATTTTCAAATTTACAAAACCTCAAATTTGCAAAAACCCAAACTTTCAAATTCAAATCTTTGAATTTGAAATTTGAATCTTCAAATTTCCAAACTTTGGAAACTTCTAAATTTTTAAATTGCCAATTTTCTACATTTCGTAACTTCGAAATTTCGAAATTAATATATATTGTTATGTACAAATAAAATCATTTTAATTAAACTTCAAATTTTCATGCTATCGTGAGATTTTTGGTTTTGAAATATTTTTATTATTTCAAGAGTCCAAAATTACAATGTTTTAAACCTTAATAATTTCTTGAATTTAAATTTTAACGAAGTTCAATTCTTTAAAATCATTCGAAAAGAAAGTTCAAATATTCAATACTAATTAAATACAAGTTTACTCTTTTTTAAAGAACCAACGATGTATGTACATTTTGTATCATCGTGCGATTAAGATAAATGTCGTTCAGACTGAGTATACATGTATCTCACAGTTGTTTCGATTTTTTGTTTATATTATGTTTAAACAAAAGCGGCTTCAAATGAAAACCTAGAGAAATGTCAAAGATGATGTTATTATATTTGAACAAATTAATACCTGTTTTTAGGTTTTGGAAATTCATCGTTAGGTAACATTAATCTGCAGCATCTGATTACAAGATATTAACACTCTTGAGTTGTTCATATAATATATTTTTATTATTATGTTATATGTTATAATGTTATAATACAATTTAATTGAGTTAAGGCATCATTTCGCCCTACAACAATATAAATACACGATTGTAATTTAACTTGATAAATAATATCTTTTTCTAAATTCCTAGTATCCACCGAATCATATCATCTTCATTGTCTCGTGATAAGATTCCGGATTTCGAATCGGTTAACGCATCGTCACGTCTAGCAAAGCATTGCATGCAAATAGAGAAAAGCCGATTGCAGAACCGTACGATGTTAGATACCGTATTAACATCGATATTTCACTTACCAACCTGAGTGGCAAAGCACGCGTTGCTAATCGGAAACAAACTATACGAGCTAGTCAACTTTCAACACGGTCGATTTGAACTGCCAGCAGGACAATAAGTGATCGGTTTACCAATGCAAATTGATACCGTTCTACGTTGTCAATTGTTGAAAGCATTGAAAATTGCTATTGGCTCGATCTTTTGAACGAGACTGAGGCTAACATTCAAAACGTATGCCAGAAAGTTCTAACGAACGTGACCCTGCTCGTATTTTGAGTATGAATTTTACAATTGTTGGCTCAACAATAAGTCACAATTCGATTAGCCCGTTGCCGCGAGACCAAAGGAAGCCAATCGCACGTATCTTATCGTAAACTCACGCCTCCTCTTCTTCTCCCGGAATCGTTTTCCGCTGCTGCTTCCAGGTCGACTTATACCATCCGAGGATATACACATTGCGTGGGTGTACGTAGCCTCGGTCAAAGGTGTACCCCATATTGTGTAAACTTCTAACGATCATTGCTTTCCAACTGCATGAGTTTGCATCTCGATTCTTTCACACTTCTCTACATCTTTCTTTTTGATAAGGTAAATGTCCCAGAGATCAAATGGTTCAGGATACAGTTATGATAATTGCAATTTTTTAGACAGACAACATACAATTACAAAATAAGAATCTACATTTACAAAAGAAATTGTTTTAAGCGAATAAAAAGCAGAAAATGTTCACATCACTGAATGCTTAATATTCACGGTATGCCCTACTTCCAAATATTAAATATGTGTTAATGTGATTACTTTCGTCATTTAGTAACAAAAATAAATGTGGTAACACTTTATGGAAGGAAAATATTTTATTTATAATAAATTCATTTAATTAGGTACTATGTTTTTTCTCGTAAACTAATTTTGACATATGAAACTTTTCGTTCATTGTATTATTAATAAAAATCCTACTGAATTGTTAATTATCAGGACTCGTGTAAGCATTAGAACATTTATCCTATTCACTTTTTTGTAAAATGCTCAAATGTGTGTATAACAAATATGAATACGTAAAAATTTCACTGATTTGTTTAGCGAATGAGTTTTCTATTGAATGTCAGTAAGTTTGACTATTAAATCAATGAATTTTCTTTGAACTAAGAACAGTCGTAATGTCACTGACGAATCAATGAAATATGCCAGTGCCGCACCATGCAACCAATTCGAAGCTACAAACAATATCACGCAGTCTGCACAACTTTTTTCTGACGCTTAACTATCGGATGTAGTGATTTTTATGGAGACGTTTTACAAATTATTAATCACAAAAGAAAAATAAAATGTTTTACGTATTCTTTTTAGGATTACCGCATTTAAATCTTTAGTATCATTCGAAATTTTTATGAAATCAAGTTTATTTGTCATATTCTTATTAATCACCGTAATTTATTGTCTTAAAGTTTTTCTAGTAGTAGGAAAAATTCATAAAAATGGCAGAAAATAACAATATAGGCATTGTCGAAATGAGATTATAAAAAGGAATAACAAACTTGTATTTTTAGATGAATCATACTTTTTTAAGCAGCAATAATAACTAAAAATTATTATATTAACAATATTCTTCTTGATTAATACATAGCAATATAAAGTTGCCTGAATGTAAAAGTACACAAGAATGTGAAGATCATTGTTTCATTGCAGATATAACGATGTTTAACTGTGCGTCACACTATGGTCATTAATAATCTCATTATGATTACAATAAAAATATTTACTATAAAATATATGTATGCGTAAAGTGTTTCCTGACAAACTAACGATCTGACGAATATCTGAATGAAAGGAAGCAAATAAATTCTTATAAGAGTAATTAAGTATGTTACATTCTTTGTCAGAATATTATTTCTTCAAAAAATGAATCCACTGTCAACACTTATTAATACATACACATTATATGAAGATATTAGAATACAATTATTATATAATAATTTGATTAACGAAATTAACAAAATTTTCAAATCTCAAATTTCCTAAACTTAGAAATTTAAAGATGCGTAAATTGTGACTATAGAATTGTATATTTAAAAAATTTCAGAAATTCAGAAATTTGAAAGTTTGATAATTTAGTGATTTGATATGTTAGTATGATACTATTATTTCAGTTGTATAAATTAATTTTCGTCAGTACCTATCTTTGATAAATTTGAAAAGGCAATTCTTTGAAGTTGGAATTCAGATATACGCAGGAATCGTTGTTAAGAAATTTGATTAAAGTAATCGATAACACTGTGTCATTATTAAATGTTAATCAAAACTTTCGTGGAGAGAATAAGGCTACAAAAGTTCATAGATAGATATATATTGATGAAAACTCCTCAATTATATGTACACATTATAAAACCTAAATTAAAATCTCAGTGGATCTTTACCTAAATTCTGTAAAAAGGAACCTAAAACTTAATAAGCCAATAATATGGAGTCACTTATGGAAAAAATCATTCAATATGTGTTTCCGCATATTTCTCTTAAAGTAACATAATCAGAAATTTGACCAGGATTTGGAAGAATCCTAAAAGATTTGAGATATTGACTTTGTTTTAAAGAATAGACGATCCAACATATTGTACATGAAGGATTGAAAAAAAATGGTTGATACAAAAATTATTGAAACATCCCTCCTGCGTACATACGAAATTGAACGAATTTGGCATTAAGTGAAAAAGTAAAAACGAAAATATGCATAACATCAAATGAAAGTCAATTAAAAATATTACTAAAATTAATACGAGTAAATATCCAGTTTATTAAATTCTTAGAAATATTTCATTATTATACTTTACGTAAAAAAGCGAATAAATAAAAGAGAAATGTAGGTAAACGATATGTTCGAAAGTGAACTTTAAACGCACAAAAAATTCTCGCATTATTTCGATTCATTTTTGTACAAGTTACCACGCTCTTTCCGCACATACCATGAATTTTGTCCCATCTTTTACATAAAAATACAGATTTCTTAACGCGTCAATTGCACCAAAAAGAATTATAAAGAATCCCAAATAGCCGTCATTCTCGCGCAAAGTTACCACTCAATTTGTAAATTTAAATACTCTAACTCAGCTGTTACACCATATCACAGACTTAATTTGTTACAGAAATAAAGGGGAAGCTTAACGATCTCTTTAATGACTCCATGATCAGAAGGATATCTGAAAATCAGAACAGAATATCAGATCATAATCTTGACGGGTTATAATAACGGCGCTATCCGGACATCGTCCCTTTCCAATGATCTGCATTCCGGCCAATGTCGTGTTTCGGAAGATTGCTCACTTGGTCGTTTAATGCGCACGTTCGTGGTCTGTCGATCGGTTTCTCAAAGCGGAATCGCCGTCGTTCTCGCGATGGGTTCCCTGGATGCCAGTAGTCGGGCATCCGATCGATCGGCCCTCCGGTGATTTGGAGAAAAAGGGCGGAGAAGAGGGCGGGGAGGGTAAGAGAGGGTCTTTTTTCCGCAGAGCTGAGAATGAAGATTGTTGGTTTTGTTACACCAATACCGAGGTGGTGTAGTGCCTCGAGGCGGCAAAAGGCGGTTGCTGCTTTCTGAGAACGGGTCGGAGTTGGCCGCACCGGGAGCGGTGATTGCGTGGTGATTAGCCTCCACCTTCGCCTCTTTCGACCGACTGAGAGAACGAAGAAAGAAAATACTATTCGACGGAGAAGACAGATGAATCGTCTTGGAAGAAAGAACACGATATCATTGCGGAGCAAGAGTGTGGGACCGGAATGACCGATACAATCCGCACGAATTAACTACATGAATCTCAGCACTAACTTATCTTTTTACTCGCCTGATGACAAAATATGTATATATGTATGATTCTTCATAAGAATAACTTGCGTTAGCAACAGTAGAAATGCGAGAAAGATCAAAAGAGAATCAACTCTCCGACGGTAGTACATGTAGGACTCCGTAAGAATAACTTAAGTTAACAAAAATGAAAATTTTAAATTCAAAAGAATCTAAAAATTACATCAATTATATATACTTTTAAGAAACACGAAATGTCAGTATCTTTCTGAATGGTGCAGAAAGTATTACGTAATATCAAAAACAGAATATATGAGTTGCAAGTGATGGTAAAATAATTAATTTATAATTATCGTGCGAATATTAATGTTGTTAAATGCCCAACTCCATCGACGTATGAATAAATTTCTTTGCTGCAATGTTATTCAAAATGGTAAGTGGAACGCGTGTCTGCATCTCTTTCTACACCTTCACTTCGAACCTCGGCACTCAGCACACGCGTGAGTCTGCGTATATGCACAAATCGTGTTTGTACACCGAAGGTGTACCATCCTCATCCGCACTAACGACAAGAATATCGCGTACTACGCGCGAATACACGGCGAACACCATAGAAAGAGGCAGGTTATGCACAGCACGCAACATTTAATACGATACGCACGCGGAGGGTCGTTGAGAATAGTCTGCAGAGGCGTCAAGCTTTCTCCTCGCGTGCAATCCGAAAGCGATACGATAACGCATATTAAAGCTTTAACATCGAAACCCGATATTTCGTATCGCCCGGGCACAACGGTTTACGGTCTACAGTGTAGATATGACAATAATTGACGAGTCGTTCGATTCCTTTCAATTGCCTCCTACATTTTTACGTGCAGGAAGACAAACGAGGTCAACCTTGATCATGATCAGTGTCTCCGCCAATGGAATCTGACGTCACGGATGCGCCAGACAGATTAGCAGGGCACACGAAAAATTTGCATTTTGTCTGGCGGGACCAGCGCGTTGGATATTCAGTCTGAACACGACCCCACCCATAAACTGTTGGGAGATTTGAAGTTTACCAGGGTTAACCTTAATTTTTCAGAGTTGGAATACAGTAGATACTAGGCCTGGGCAACACGATCCACTTCATATGGACTCTGCGATAAATTAGAATTAAGATTGTTAAGCACAAAAGTATAGCACAGTATCTATAGCAAAAGGACTCTACAGGAAAAATAGTTCATCTTCTTGGAGCTCATACAAGCATTAAAGAACAATCCTGGAAACATCAAACAACGATTCTGGTGAAAAACATAAAGAATATAGAAAATACTTCGGTAAGCATTGATGAAACAAAGCTTTATTTACAATCCAAAATATTATAATTTAAAAAAAGAAATAATTGGATAAGGGGAAAAATTAAGATATCAAGCAAAAAGGAATCCTAATGGATTGAAAATTAAGAATCAGCAATGCTTCATTAAGTGTTCAAAAAATAAAATCCGGACAATCTTCAATAAAAAATGTCATCAATCAAAGATGTATAAAATGCAATTTTCATATAATTCACATACAAACATTTTTCGAAAAAGAATAAATCAGATATCATAAGACATTTGCGTTTTAGATATCTCATCGAAACGATAACATAATAAAAATGCATCGCAGTAACACAAGATTAAAGTATAACTTTCTAAGAAAATTTCGTCAGAAATAATTGAATAATACCTATATTAATTTATTATAAGGTTTCTGTTAATTTTAATCCACCTTCGTATGCTCGTAATGTTTTCATGATTATGCTAATCATTTTGTTTAAAGAAATTACATTCCATGCATTATACGTTGAATAATAAACGATGTTTGTTTAAGAAAAAGTTCCACCCTTACAAGACTGCAATTTGACAGACATCATGCTGATTTTACTAATTTATCATGTCAAATTTCAAGTACAAAGGACGGACACTACAGTTTCCAGCTATAAAAGATATTTAAAATTTTTACCAGCTTAGCTTTTAGATTGCAATAGTATTAAAATTGAAAATTTTTGTTAATTTTCGATAAATCTGAATAAGTTTGCTAGAATAATTGAAGACTAACTTCGGAAGAAATTTTTAGAATACTTAAATTCACTTATTGAATTTAATTATTTCACTTAATTGAAAAAGTATAGCGTTGTTAGCAGTGACAATAGAATATATTAGTCACCCTAATATTTTTATAGTATTCTTTAAACAATTTGTATCTATTTTAACATATATGAATTGTGAGGTTTGTTATATTTGAACTGTAAATTATGATACGAATGTGACACAATATTACAAAATAATTGGTGAATAAGAAGAAAGATGTTCGTAGCAACGAACGTGCCATCATCTTACAGAAATGCCACGATGTCTTATCAATTTCTTTTTCACTGCCCTTCTCTTCGTGCTGTTCTCCGTTCCGTTCATCATCGTGGTCGTCTTCTCGTACCTCTTCGTCGACTACCTGCTACACGTCGTCGTCGCCCGTTCACCAATACCGTGCAATCATTATGTAGTCACAGCCAAGGTACTTTACGGTATTACGATGATATGGATCACTGATGTCATACTGACGTCATCCATCGTTTATATCTAGAGGTGACAGCCTACTGTTGGCATCGGTGCAAGAGTTGATCGGGAACGACGTTCCACGACCGCATCGTGGCGAGAGGGAAGAAGCTCAGAGCGCTGGAATGCATGCGATCGGCTACTACGGCATTCAATGTCATCGTCGATTACATTATCTCGAATCCTCGCGATAGGCCGTGCACACGTGCGTAAGAAAAGAGTTCGTGGAGGCCGATTCTATGTGCGTGAATTGCGGTCGATGGTATCGACACTCTTTCTCCCTCTATCTCCCTCTCTTTCTTTCTGCCTCCTTTCTTTTTTCGATCCACCATTGCGCAACCCCTTGTCTCCATTTTCTTTTTTCCATTGTAAGAAGATTGCGCGGGTCCGTGGCGTTTCGCCAGATTAATATGAGTACGACTGATGACGAAAAGAAAGCTCCTTTTGTATTGATAAATGAAGACGAAAATTGCTTTATTAAGTACACTGATGTTCGCACTATTGCAACACTTTAAGCTTTCGATAATTATGTAATAATTACTGAAACGGTTTGTATTTATATATGGAGTTAAATAACATTAAAAATTTGTTTGTTTCGGGTTTTTTGCCATCCCAACTACAAATATTGTGATATAATTAGAATGTAACTTATTCAAGATTTATATTACAGGTATACAATATTTATTGTAGCTATACAGTTCATAGTGTAAGTATGGATTATTTTTTGTAGATATGCAATTTATAATGTAGGTATAGAATATAAATAATGTACGTTTTTGTTACAATGTACAAAAGAACGCTGTACATATGACTTTCATTCATAATTAATTCTAAAATATTTCTATAAAAATTTGTGTAATTTAAAATATGCATTTTCTTTCTAAACTTGTTGTACTTAATGATACTGTTATTATAATTTATTTTTGCACGCAATAAAAAAAAAATAAAAAAAGAAAGAGTAACATTTTTCCGTATTTATTTGCTTTTGGAGAAAGTTGAAATTGAAAATTCTTGAAAATATTTATAACAGAATTTGTTTACGGTGATGAAAGTGACAATTTAAGTACTTGTTTAGTTAATTCAACAATTAAGTAGTATTATAAATTAACAATTGCAATTATTTATTATTTATTATTAATGTGTCTCATTTGACACAATGAAAGTCATCGTATTATGTGTCAATATATCAACAACATCGCGAGAAGTAATAACTGACAATATACTTTAACGGCTTTAATACATACAGTTATTAATTTATAGCTATTACTTATTAATTATTAATTCAACTAAAAACTGATCGAAATTATCACTTCTCTTAAATAACTTTTTTTAGAAATATATTGGGTAATTATGCAGAATAAGGGAATCATGTCCAATTTTGACCCTGAAACATGCCATGGTCATGATTCTGAACAACTTTCTTTTGTTCATATAGTAGTCACACTCATTTAGTTTTTTAAACATTCGGAAATAATTACTAAAAAAATAATTATCGACTAACAGCTATTATACTTTCGCAAAAGTAATAAACAATTACTACATAATTGGAAGTAAACAACTTATTGACTGCACTTTCCCTTCAATAGTGTGTTAGATACACTGTTTCTGTTTCTTGCTGAGATCATTGACTGAATATTTGTAGTAAAATTATTATGAAAGCCAATATTTCTTATGTTACATGAAAAATATAGGGTTTAGGTACACTTCTTACTGGGTATAATTCCATTATGTAATATAGTTTTTGTGCAAAATGATTTTCTATGCAGTTCTAGCTCTATAGAACAATATACGATGAATTAATTCATTATTTACTTTTAAAGATATGATTAGTTGCAAAGCGAAATTTTATCGATGTGAGAACATTTGAAGATTAACGAATTTTGAGTCAAGTAATCTCCTTATTTTGTATGTTTATCATACTTTGAAGAATTTTTAAATTCTTCGAAAATGAAGCCGTATATGATAAAATGTTATTTTCTTTTATTTTTTAACGCAAAATCACCATTTATGTGCCACTATTTCTGGAATACTGTGTATATATTTCATATTATAGATTCTAAATATTTATTAATCCTTTTGAAATACTGTCAATATACAACTATATAGTTCGTTTTGAGAGAATCATTGGGTTGTTTGGAAAGTAATTTCGTTTTCTCCTCAACAAAGAATCGTAGAATCATGTTACTGCCAGAAGGATGGCAAAAGTTATTGGACCAAAATGGACAATATGCAATAGAATAAAATATTTATTCACTATAAGAAAATCGTATTTCATTTCCTAGAAAAAACGAAATTACTTTCCGAACAACCCAATAACCATTTGGGAATATCAGAAATTTAGATATTTGAAAATTTCGGATTTAGGAATTTGTATATGTGAATATTTCAAAATTTAGAAATCTGGAAATGCGAAGATATGAAAATCTGAAAATTTCGAATATGGAAGCTTAAAAGCTTGAGAAATCAGGTGTTTTATCCCTAAAACCTTCTAAATTTGGAAATTTTTGAACTTGGAACTGTGATAATCTGAAAATTTCATAATTTGAAACTTCGTAAAACTATAAAAACTCTAAAAGTTGATAATTTTGTGATTTAGAAATGCGAAAATTTGATATACCTAATAAGCTTGTAAAATTCAAAAAATGTACTGAAGATATAAATGAAACATTTCGACTATTAACAGTTAAAATGTAAAAAATAGTAAAGTGTAAGTGTAAGTAAAACGAATGTGGCAAATATAACCTTTACGCAATTACCACAGCGAGTATTACGATAAAATGTACACAGATGTAGGTATAAATCATACAGGAACATAGCTCGTATTACAATTTTTCAAATATGTAGTATTTATTTATGATTTATTTCAAACTTTATAAATGTCATAAAATACACATATTCATGAATACGCTGTGACTATAGGTTTCGGGACGAAAAAAGTATATCGTTTTCTCCGTATTAGAGTTAAAAATAAGAAAAATCATTATAAATATGTATCATCAGATGATTCGTCAGGAAAAGTATACTATGCAGAATGATTGTGAAATTACCGCGTTCGGCGGGATAACACAGAATAAAAGGAACATTGTGATTAATGACCAATAATATGCATTATTCATTGCGCGCATTCTTGTCAGTCTAGTTCTCGACGACGACTGGCTGCTCTTTCTTGGAACATTCCAAGAGAAAGACGCAGAGAGGTAAATATTTTCTACGCCCGTGTTCATTCACGCTTAGACAATTTTGTCCTTGCACGCTTGCAGTTGGAAGTCGATGACGGTGAGAAACGCTTGAGCGTATTTTGTATTGGACGTTTGGACGCGCATTTACTGCCTCTTTTTCCTCGTTATGTACAGTCAATAGCAAATATGGTTTTGTTATGAAAAATATGCTAATCACGGGGAATCCTCCCACATGTTTATTTTTACAAATTTTTGAGGATTTAATTAGTTACGATTTTAGGAACATTGAGCTTTGGTGATCTAAGATTACAGGGATTTGGATATCTAGGAATTTAGAGACATAATTATTTAAGAAACTTGGGACGTGGGGATCTTGTTACTGCGGGGTAGAGAAATTTAAGAATATCAGTAAGCGAAAATTTATAAATTTGGAGAATAGAAAATCGACAATTTGGCAATTAGAAAAATTTGTAAATTTAAATTTTTAAATTCGCCAAATTGGAAATTACAAAATTCGGAAATATAAAAGTTTAGTAATCTAGAAAAGGGACTTACAGTATGAAAAGTTTAGAAATTTGAAAAATGTAAGAATTTGGAGATTTAGAGATTTGAAAGTTTGGAAGTTTGTGAGATTAAGGAGTTTAAAAATGTAAAAATGGTTAAATTTCGAAATTTAAAAATTAAAAAATTCAGAAATATGATTTGAGACTTTGAAAATGGGCAAGTTTATTTACCCTACGTTCCACTCAAGTGTACACAAGTTCGTACATGACACAAAATCTAGTTTAATCTTTCGTTTTTAATCATTTATTTTATATTGACTCATGAATTTCTGATTACGAAACAGAGTCCCCCTCTAATGCAAATCTTGTTGAATCTTTGACGATCGACTTTGCTTTATTTCCGTTTCCTGAGTAGTGTTGTGCGATTCTTCATTACAATTAGGAAGTCTCGCAAGTCCTTCACATTTCGAATTAATTTTATACAAGTGATTACAAATATTAATAACTGCTAAGTGAAAAACGTTAGGTGGGTACGACGTTTCTATGCATATTAAACGCATTTATTTATTAACATGTTTACTACGGTGCATTTACTTATTAATGTGTTAATTTGCATGTACAGATAGTCTTCATATTAAATCTTTATTTTGTGTGGGATATTTATTACTGAATACCAACGGCTGTCTGTGTTTAAGCTGATATATCCGACACTGATTCTACTATTTTCATTGAAGTAGGTATTAATCGAATATTAGATGAACGTACCAACAAACCATAATAAAAAATCATATAGAATCTATTTATTGATTTCAACGTCTTCTAGAGTACACAGAATGTTCCACAAATAAATCGACAAACTTTACCAGCATGTTCAAAATATTATTCCAAATAAAAATATATTATATACACTTTGCTTTCGAAATATGGATATAAAGTACAAACAATCGGACTTAACTTTTGCTTAAGTATTTCTCTGAAATTGTGAAATTCTGTTTAACAGTTAGAAATACGTTCATTCCCTTTATAAAAACTGTAGATAAAGTGCACATGCTGGTGTATTATTTGGATGAAAAACTTGTAGATATTTTACCGAACAGAACTCAATATTGTACATATAACGCTTTAATTCTATAGCGGAGCTTCCAAAATGATTTTTGAGTTAAGAGTTACAACATAAACTAAGAATTCTGGGTTTATGGACAATTATACTTCGATTAAAATGGAACTTGTCATACACCATTCTCTTCTTATATTAAATTGCAAAGAGATTCATGTACTGGTGAGATTTTTTATTAGATATGAAAAATCAACACACCAACAAAAAAGACGCATGGAGTTGATCTATTATACAAATTATTAACTAATACATGAGTTCTAGAATTAAAGAAGAATAAGTTCGATATTTATAATCAGCTAGCTCAATGTTTGACTCTTATCATTATAAAACATAAATACTGCATGGACGTACAGTACATCACAATCAGGGAGGAAATATAATCTGCTAATGCGATAAGTAAACGTGTCAGTATTTCAGTGTGTATCTCGATGCAGAAAGAGAGTAGATCCGTTGTTTGTATAACATTTAATACTTGAAATAAAAGTACGCTCACGCAGTTTATCGTGTTACGCTGAAATAATTGAAACCCGCGCGGCTGGGCTAGCTGCTCCTGAGCTTCTTAAAATGAACGTATAGGAAAAAAAATATTAGCGCCACTTCCTGGACGATGCAACGCCAACGCATAGGAGAGGGGAAAAAGGACCCAGGCTTAGCTACACGAGATGCACGCGAGTCAGTTTTTTTTGTACGATACATCCCAGTGGTTCTTCCTTCCTCAGTTCAATTCGATTCAGTGATATTTTCTAACGAAACTCAACATCTCTATCAAGTATGTGATTCAGCACATCCCCGAGATATTTCAATAACAAAATTAGCGGTCGCAAGACCCGAAACGCGATCGCAAGACTCGTAAAGGGGGTACGTCCATCGTACTCTCTTCAATTACACCCACGCGGTCATACTCATGACCCGTAGAGGGGTACGTCCATCGTACTTCCTCTGAATATACACACGCGGCCGCAAGGCCCGAAGAGGGGTGCGTCAATCGTGCTCTCTCTGACTACGTACGCGGTCATACTTATGACCCATTTAGGGTTTGCGTCTTGCGCAATCGCCCTAGCTACACGCATACATCTCACACTCACATAAACAAATTAAATACACAATTTTTCACGAGGTTTTTTGACCGCAAAGTCTTTTTTCCTCGGGGTTTACCCCCAAAATTATTGTTGTTTTTTTTATTTACCAACACCTATCCTTTTTCATGAACAACGTGGCTCAGACACGAGGTTTGAGTCTCGACGCCTCAACATATCGGTTCTATCGCAGAACACTCTGTCTGTGATTAAATATTAGAGAGGGTCTATTTGCCTTGTACCCACAAATTAGAATTTTCAAAAAAACTGCTGCAGTGAATGTATCAAACATTGTACTTAACTGAAAAATTTAAGACATGCAAACCAATGATAATTGTAGCTTTATTGTACAGGGGTTAACAATATTATAACTGTCTGTTGAACTAAAAATGTTGAAAATACTTAGAAAAATAACAGGAACTGAAAATCTTTAAAGCAGTTGTTTCATTTTTTTAATTTCTGCTGTTAATAGTAGCTTATTGCAACAGGCTGTCTCTCAACCTCGTAATTAATAAAATATTTTAGAACACGATACTATTGAACGGATGGTAGTATTATATCTTTAGTTTTCAAAAATTATGAATTCAAAATTGATAATGCGTTGTACTGTGTATGTAATACACAAACTATTCTGTATAGTTTATAAGTAGCATAGTAGTAAATAGTGTGTGTTATATTAGATATATTGTATAACCATTTTATGAATAGCACGTAATTCACTGCTCTTTAATTATCAATCGTTTAAAGAGGTGCGCAGTGATTAATTTTAAATAAATTATCATTGTTCATTTTTTAATGCTTTAAACCGTTATTTTAAATCTTTCTTAAGAAACTTATCAGTCCTCATTTATATTAATGTATAAGATACATAGTAGTAACTTACACTGATAAAATAAATAAATCACAAACAAATTATTCTAAATTCATCTTACACAAATGTAATTTTTTATTACGACAGTTTAAGTGCTGAAGAAGTCAATAGTATTTATTGGTGATTTAGTAAAAATTACTATAAAACGTGTTGATTGCACATTTGTCACATTATATAAACATTGCGGTTATAGCTTTACATAATGTAGCCAATGTCCAATCGATACATTTTATAGTAGCTTTCATCAAGCCGATAGTGACTGTGTTTGATTCTGTCAGTAATTAGATTTATCACAATCGATAATATAAGTGACAAGAAAATTTATAATCATATGTTCTTACAAATTGTGTAATTTATTTATAATATAATTCTAAATTAGATTATGTGCTCTCAAATGCAAATCTGATTATCTTTAGAAAAATGGTGGTGAATGAGAAGAGGTTTCCATCGCGCGTTAGAGCAACTTAGCATCAGTATGAATTATATGTAATTTACAGGACACAATTTCGAAGTAGATAAATAATATTTTTTCGAAGTCAATGCTTATTTTTAAAAGGAAGCTAGTTATTTTTGATACCGATTACAATAAATAATGGCCACAATTTGAAAATCTGCCAAGTATTAACAAACATGTTTCATGCATAATCACACGTAGACAGTAGTTGTAAGCTTTAACGTAAAAAAGCACAAAAAAAGTAGATTTGTTTACTTAAGCGTGATATGATTACACAAAAACATTTCAATTCCTGTTGAAAATTATTAAGTTACCATTATTTATTTGTTTAATGTCATTAAGTTATTTCTATAGCTGTAGTTTGTAAAATAAATATCTCCTTAAAGAGAATAGACGTTACTTTTGCAAATTAAACTTCTGTGCGTCCATTAGACGCGCAGAAATGATGCACAATAGATGCTAGTCGTTTCGTTTAGTCGTGACTGACAATGAGGGTAATTTGCTGTTTGTCATCCATTCGATTCCGTTACGCGTCTTTACGACCGAGTCGTAAACTTTCATTCACACCAAACTCGAAGGATTGTGTTCCGTCGCAGAAGATTTGAGAATAAGCAATGCTTAATCTAATCAGAGTGAAGGCATTTCGCAAGCAGAAACTTGTTTTCACAGGCATTTTGCCTTTTTTCAGTCTCGAAGATATCAATTTATGAACTTCAAAGAATTTTGACAAGGTTAGGAGAAACATTTGTTACGCAGTGAAAGGTTATTACAATCATAAAATACAGCATATTTTAAATTGTATTTACTAATAGAGAATTAATTTTTAACAAATAAATTTATTTTAAGCCTGTTTATAATAAATAAAGAATGTAAAAAACAAATTATTGCAACTCGTGCATAAAATGAATGTTAAATATTCTACTTTTACAGAAACATGAATATATAGAATGAAAATATTTTATTAGATTATTAAGTACGACAGATCAATATGATTGATTATGCCTATGCACTTTTATAAGTTAATATAAGATGCTTATAGCAAAATACTGTATATATTTAATATATATATCTAACATGAGATATTGTTTATATATAGTAATACTAAAGAAAATAATGTGCGTAACTTTTTCAAACTAACAATCTCCTACATATTTCTAACCTCATTTAAATAAGAAAATCTTAAAAAATTCGGAACATCTCCTTCCAAACCGACGTAGGTTCACAACACATGACCTATTATTGCACATGGCGCTGGACGCCTTACATTTTGAATAAGTATTTATTTCAGTGCACTAAGCTACATTTAAATGAAAATCTGGCTTTTAGCAAGTTAATTAACGTAAAGTCCTTTTAACCAGAATATTCATGATGATGAACGTACCAAGGATTCTGAAAAATACAACAATGTTATCCGATTAAGCAAAATTTTCGACTGCTAAATCGTAAAATTGCACGACGAACGTCACATTAAAGAAGGCAGAGAACTTTCGTGTGACTAATAGCAGGCGGTCCCTCGATCTTAAGATGATGTAAAATGGAACCCTTTACGAGGACGTCGAGCAACGGGCATATACAGAGATGTCAGCGGGGCTTTCAGACGGAACTTGGTACGCGTACCATGTCTCGACGTCTCTTCAGGATCTTTATGATTTTCACGCATTGTCGAACGCGCCGAGCCGATAACGACCTCGACCTCGGGGTCATAAACTCGGTCGACTGTTTCACGAGGTGTCATCGCGTCACTGCTTTTAATGCTTATCTGGCCCTTTTCGATCGATGATTAAAATACGAGGCACCGGTGAAAGTAATCTACATATACTAGTTTAAATGTATTAACCTTTTTTCGTTTCTTCGTCTGGGAGAACGAAGAAAAAAGACACAGTCACTTCTGTCAACGCGGTCCATCATTTCAATCCATTTCAGAGCCCTTTTCGAACGACATCTTATAAATTTAATAATTTTGTGTAATAGTCCGACAGAAAAACGTGCTGTTCTTATAGCACTCTCCACCTGTTTGTCAGATGATATGAGAACACACACTTTTATTTAATTTCTGTATTAGTTGTTAAATATGCGTTTACAATATCACTAGAACTTTATATTGAAAATAGGAACAGTTCTAATTAAAATACCAATCCTAACTGAAAATAGTGATTGTGATGATCACTGAATTTCCAAAAGCTCCAATTTTTACATTCGAAAATTCCTACATCTTTAAGTTTTCAAATTCCTAAATAGTCGAAAACTCAAATTTTCAAAGCCACTTTCTCTCCAAACTATCAAATTTTCAAATTATAATATTCCACGGTTCTTATATTCCAAAATACTACAATTTCTAAATTTCTAAATCTTTAACTTTCCAAATACTGAAATTTTAAATTGCTTACATTTCCATATTCCCAGAAGATTGAATTTTTCAAAACTTTGAACTTTTTCAAATTCTCATATTTTCAAAGTTTAAAATTAAGAACCTCTCAAATCTTAAAATGTTTAAATTTCTAAACAGCCAAAAGGACAAATTTTTAAATTCTTAAGATCTCAAATTACCAAGTTTTCAAATTTTCGCATTTCTACATTTGAAATCTTCCAAATTTCCAAATTTCTGATTTCATGCGAAAAGTATTAACATTTATTAATTTTTGTTATTTCATTTATTAATCCATTTATCAGCCTTAAATATATAATAGTCTCATAAAAAGATTAGTTATGTGACTCATATGAAAAAAGATACAAATGATATGTACCTTCTAAAGCTTAGAGAGGTTTGGTAATATTCTAATTGTAAAATAAATTTTTGGTGTTTGATTATTTTGTATAATATAATGGATCATAAAAAACGACCGATCTAGTAAAATTTAATATGTACACTATCGTCCATAAGTTATAAGACGGTAGTATTAAATACCCACAATATTAAATCAAATGATTATTAACACCAAAAATAATTTTCAAATATTAGAATATATTGCAAATCATGTATATGAAATTGTTCTGTTTTTTAATCAATGCATGATTTTCATTTTGCGACGATGGTTAATGTTAATTTTGCTAATTTTATAGTGAGCTTACTCAGCATTTTCCTTGAATTTCTTTTTAAACAAAATTAAAATTAGGAGGACGCTTTGCATTTGTATTTGTCTGATGTTATAGCAGATTGCAGTGCTACCAACGTAAATATTACTATATATACTAACACGTAGGTCAGTGTACCATAAGTCTCTTCATCTTAAAATCATATTCCACTTCAAAATCTAAAAAAAACACGTCAATGGGGATTGACTCCTCAGGCTCTGATAATAATGTAAATCCTCCGCAATAGTCAGTGGACATAAAGCACACTTGGCCGGATCCCCTTGAAAGCTACGATATAATATGTACAGAGTGTTCATAATATGCAAAACCCGGTTAAAAAATTCATTCAATATCATAAATTTTACATGAATTTATAAATTTCCAAATCTTCTAATCTCTGAATCCTCAAAATCCCACAATAACCGAATTTTCAAATTCTCAAATCAATGAAACTTAAAATCCATAAAATTCTGAATTTCGCTTTTATAAATAAAGTTTTCAAATTTCCAAATTCTCAAATTACTAAGTACTCAAATTTTCAAATTTCTAAATTTTACAATTTTCAAATACACAAGTTTTCAAATATCCAAATGTTCAAATTATTAAATATTAAAATTTCCAAATTCCCAAATTTCCAATTACTAAATACTCAAGTTCCCAAATTTTGAAATGTGGAAATTTTGAGAACTCCAAATTTCCAACTCTCTAAAACTCCAAACTTACAAAGGCCTGAAGCCTCAAATTCCGAAATCTTCAAGTGTTCAAGTTTTTAAACTCTCAAATTTCGTAATTACTAAATTGTCCTTTTCAAATGCCTGAATCCCTAAATTTTCAAATTCCCCAATTTCACAATTTCTAAATGTCCACGTTTCTGATTTTCCAAACTTTCAAATCCACAAATCTCCATCCTCCTTCTTTGATAGATTATGAGTAGTTAGATAAATATTTACGGATGCATATTTAAAGTTGATTTGTTAAAAAATGATGACAGACACGAACAAATGTAATTGCACAGTTTCTATGTTAATTTGTCATTAAAAATCTCAGTACTTCCGGTTGTACAACTAGCTACACGACACCCTGTATATACGTAGAAATTGAAATGTGATCAAGTCACAAGCACGTGGTAGCAAGCGTGTAAACGTGACTGGTTCGACGGCGTGTCTGCGGCAAAACTGTTGGTGTGATTCGTGCGTGCGTGCCTCGTTACAGAAGAAAGAGCAACGGTGGTCGTGCCGATCATTGAACCGACTTTGCAACAATCGCACTGAATCAAAGTTGTCGGTGGTCAGGCACAAACCCGCTCGCTCCACCCACGATAACCGCGTCCAACAGCCTTTGGATGCGTACCCATTGTTTTCTATCTCTCTTTTTATTCTTTTTCAGTGAGAGATGTATGAAACGATTCGACGATCGATTCGAGTTCTTGCTTGTCATAATGAAAAGATGCTACATATTGACACATTTATTGTTCTGGGGGTCATTGGTAATCGGCCAGGGCCGAAGCGAGTTGCGTGGAATAATATGGTGTGTTCCGCATTTCAAACATACTTAACTCTATACTACAAATTTCGAAAGTATAAAATTTTTAATTCTTCAAATGTCTACAATTTTTATGTTCCAAATTATTAAATTATTAAATTATTAAATTATTAAATTATTAAATTATTAAATTATTAAATTATTAAATTATTAAATTATTAAATTATTAAATTATTAAATTATTAAATTATTAAATTATTAAATTATTAAATTATTAAGTTATTAAGTTATTAAGTTATTAAGTTATTAAGTTATTAAGTTATTAAATTACTAAATTACTAAATTACTAAATTACTAAATTACTAAATTACTAAATTACTAAATTACTAAATTACTAAATTACTAAATTACTAAATTATTAAATTTCTAAAGTATAAAATTTTGAAATTTTCACATTTATAATCCATCAATTTCTAAGTCCATATATTCCGAAATTTCTAAATTAAAAGCAAATTTCTAAATAAAAGCCTGGATTTTTAGATATATACATTTCTAGAGTTTTAGATTCCTTGATTTTTAGATACGAAAATTCTAAAATTAAAAAATTCTAAATTACCAATAAATTCCTACATTCCTATACATTTATAAGTTCCCATTCCGGAATTTTTTAATTCCACAGTTTCTAAGTTTCTAAATTTCTAGATTCCTAAATTTATATACTTCCAAATTTCGAATTTTTTAAATTGTCATAGACTTAAATTTCAAACGTTTTAACTCTCATGTTTCCAAATATGCAACTTCAAAAATTTTCAAAGATATTCCAAGAATATCTTAATTTTACATTCAAGGAACATTTACTCTG
Organism: Megachile rotundata; assembly: GCF_050947335.1. Lineage (NCBI taxonomy): Eukaryota > Metazoa > Arthropoda > Insecta > Hymenoptera > Megachilidae > Megachile > Megachile rotundata. The sequence goes on along the minus strand of NC_134991.1, from coordinate 2,775,530 downwards.
TCACGCCTATAATTAGCCAGAAGAAATTTAAAATAATCGAATAACTAAGATAAGAAATTTACAGAAAATTGTAAGTTACGTTGATACTGACTAGCACTCTACCTGCTTTTGCAAACTTCACCAAAAAAGCTATACAGGCATACGTTCTTTAGCATTTTGTTTAGGAGTTATAACAAAAGTACTAAATGGCGGTGTATAATTTTCTTGTTCATCATATAAGAATACTAAATTATTAGTAAACAGTTCTGTTGTTATTTTGGTTGTAATTGGTTGTAATTTTATTTCAAAATGCCTTCCCTATGAGTATGAAACTGCGTTTTTGAAAAATAGAGTCTATTTCAGAACTAGTTTGATATTTATTTTCCTTAACTGCAGCGAATGAATCCTTTGCACTTCGATAGACTTTTTTCTCATACTTCCGTACAAATAAATGTTATTTTGTTTTATTTTTATGTAGTTTTTAATATTACATTTACAAAATGCGTCAGAATGACGCGCTTCAAATTTCTTATTGTAAATTTCAGAAATTATTAAATGCTTTTGTCGATATGTATTTTAATTTTTGTCAAGATAAACAATAATTCTATAAATTAATTTATGTCTTATCCCACATTCATAGGACAATAATGTTGAATGGCATAAGAATGTATGAACTAGTATTACATACAAAGAATAATAACGTCAACTGCTGATTCGTTCCTATATGATATAGAATGAGAAAGCCAATCGTTGTTACTATTACAACTTTTTAACAAAGTATGTAAATTCCTATGGTTATATAGCACTTCCGTTCCATTTTTACTTATGAACAATGTTGGGAAGGTCTTGGGAAAAACTGAAATACCCTGTATGTCTATAATAAAATTAAAATGTTTTACATTTAGTGCTAGAATAGAATAACCAAATTATTTATAAAAGCAAGGCATCAAAAAGAAAAATGAAACTATAATACACATAATTACTCATAACATTTATGTATTAACACATTATCCCTTATGCGTTGAATATACACTCACGATCTTTCGAAAACTATGAGCTCATAACATATTATCAATAGGAAAACAATTATATTACTGTAAATTGTATAACAGTGTGCCTTCAGAATATTCGATTCGTGTACTGTTGTATATCTCGAATAGTTGGTATGTGATAATTTACGAATAGTCGGCAATTAGTTTCTGTTTTTGATGATATGAGCAGACTGATAGTCAACTGTTATCATAGAACTGTAGTGCGAATGCATGTGCTATGTGTGAGCTTAACAAATTTTGTTGACATCTGACTTTAAAATAAGTTATTCTTCTCGGTAAGCAAAATTATCTCTTCACGTATTAACGATTTCAAGCTTCCAAAATTTTGAAACTGTATAAAGCTTCGGCCTCAAATTTCCATAATTTAAAAATACTATTCGAACCCATTCATACTATACTGTAATACTGTGCTGAAAGAAATCATATACATATGTAAATCGTATCCATATATTAAATTTAACTTGAATATCGTAAACGCAAGCAAAAAAAAAAAAAAACAGAACTGCATTATAAAACACAAAAAAAGGAATATTTTTATAATACTGAAAATAGATACAGTTGTTTTTTGTTGCGCCTGATTGTGACTTAGCAGCAACCTGTGCTGTGACTTTGATGTGTTTATATCTATTTCTACATGTTTAAAATCAGGTACTGTCTTATAGATCGATTTAATGGAGTATGGAGTTAATGTATTAAAAGTGGAATTTTATGAATTATTTTTGAACGCAAAATACCGTGAGTTATTGGAAATTTAGATGGCTTTTTTTATGCATAAACTGGATGGTGGTATACTCGTATAATGATTGTCGAATTAAAACGTTCGACTCACAGATGTTTATCTCAGTAATTAGTTAATGGAATCTACCCGTGCACGAACCTGATCGTGAGATTGAATTTTCACCTGTATGAGATAAACCGGATTTATTAGCTCGATAATATCGGTCGATTTACATCAATTTGCAACTATCCCGTTTGCTAAGACGTTTTTACGACTGCATCGTAAAAAGATTGTATTTTCTGAACCTATCAAAATGTTACTAATTGTAAAATTGGGCGGAAAGGACACCACAAAGATAATATCAAGAGACGATTCTGTATATCTGTTAATATAATACAGTAAGATGTATGTAATCGCGAATTCGATACTTAAGGTTCCATTTATTCACGATTTACTAGATGAAATGATATTCAAAAATGTAGAAACTTCGAAATTTTTTAATTTGCGAGACTTTTAAACCTTTCTGAAAGCTTTCAAAATTTAATATTGTAAATTTTAAATTTGAAAGTTCAGAAATCTTAAAATTTGAAGATTTAAAAATTTCAGAATACGGAAACTTTCAAAATTGCAGGTTTTAGAATGTTAAAAATTTGCGGATTTAGGGTCAGGGAATTCAGAGATGTGGCAATTTTAAAATTTAGAAGTTAAAAACTGAAAAATTGAAAATTTGCAAATTTAAGGATTTAAAAATTTTTGAATTTTGAACCGCGAGAATTTGAGAAACGTTGAAATTTAAAAATTAAAACACTTAAAAATTTGGAAACTTGGGATTTAAAAATTTAAGAATGTGGGAAATTGAGATTTTCAGGACTTAAGAATGTGAAGCTTAATAAATTGAACATTTGCAATTTGGAAATTCGAAAATTTGAAAATTTGAGAAATATAGGTTTACAAATTGACTACTCATTAAGATTCACGAGTGCACGTAAGAGCACGTTTTCGTCTGTATATCGCACTTTCAGAAATATGATTGCCCATCATTGTTCCAAATAATACATTTTAGGTCACAACCTAATCAAATTAAATACTAAACTAAAAAATTGTTTGTAAACAAAACCGAACATGTGCATAGGATTTTTCATTTATTTCATCTGCGCAAATATGCACATATCAATTTTTTATAAATTGCACAAATGTGTGATCTTGGCAATTGTTACTAGAAGGGCAATACAAAGAGCAATTGTTACTTGAAGAAAAAGTTACTTTCCACGACAGATCGCGTTACGATCTTTCCCTCTCTCTTCCACGCTTCATTAATTGTCCTACTCGCCGAAGCGTGGATATTTTTTCTCGTGAGAATAGTTAGGTAAATTCCTAGTGCTGAATGACTCCTAGTAAAATTAGTGATTGAACAGGTTGATAGGAACATTTTTTCTAATTTGGAACGTTTAAACACATCAAAATGTAATAGAACAATGTATTAACCCTTACACAGATATAATTATGAGCTACTACTATATTAATAATTCAAAAATATTATTATACAATACTCTAGGATTCAACGTTTTTAAACTTGTTTTCTAATAACTATAGCAAGTGAGACAATACACTTGTTAAAGTTGCAATTAATTAATGTTAGCTAATTTACCAAATAGTATAGTTGCTTTAATTCCTCAAGTGATAGAAAATCAAATTAATCTTACTTCATATCAATTTTATTTGAGTATTGAAACTAAGTATTATATTTTTTGACTAGTACGTGATAACACAACACCGATCATCAAACATCATTGAAAAAAACGTGATTTTACACAAAATCAATCAAATAAACAAATAAATTTGATGAATTTATTATATTGTCAATATTTATTACATAAAAATAAATATGCTTTGTATTCTACAAATTTATATTAATAATAATTATACAAAAATATAATTCTGTTTATTTTTAAACCAGTCATAATATCAAGAAAACTTAAAATTGTATATATACTCCTAGTAATTGTTCTTACATTATAAAATCATATAAATTTTTCAGAATGCTGAAAGAAACAAGACAGAGAAAAGATTACTTACAAGAAGATGTTTGTGCAGCAGTATGATCTTCTAATACATGCACTTCATTACGTATTACTACCGAAAAGTTTGTTTAAAAATTAATAAAATAATAATTGCAAAATTAATTCAGGAGAAAGAACATATTGTAATTGATTAAATGAATTTATTTTAATTAAAATATTTCTATTCCAGAAAATATTACCCAAGTATTAAAAACGTTTCCTTGCGCAAGCGTAGATTCTTATTATCTTATCTGAAAGTAGAAATGTAACTACTGTCGTATACACGTATTAAATTATAATTCTATATTGTTTATACATAAAAGAAATTGCAATTATCTTAACTTTTTCCTTAATCGTTTGATTAGTGAGACACTTAGTTTAAGCAGATCGCATACGGATCGACTAACTCATACCTAGTATTCTCGCACGGAGACATGGTCCATGTACATACCAAGCTCCTCCCGACCTTTTGTATCGATTGGATCACAGTGCATCGTCGTGTCTATATATTATAGCGTCCACTACACACTCGAGGCAACACCGCAGCCCTGTACTTCGATATGAATGAACGCATCCCTCATTGTGCGCACACAAGCCCGAAGGTTGAGAATAGCAATCAGCCGGTACGATGGATGGCGTCAGGTGGCGAGAGATCGTAGATGGGAGCTTGTGTTCGGACGGTCGTACGACTATTGCTTTATTGCACGTTTCGTAATTGGACCGACTTGAGAATCAACACACCCCGGGCTATCATCGTCAGTATCGTCAAACTCGGCTACGACTAATTATACACTCGGTCACGACTCGATCCTCTTTCAGGATCTTCAAGTACTAGATGCTAGAGTTGAAACGTTATGGTTTGTTAGACACGTGAATCAGAATACTAACAACATATTTATGTTTCGCACGTTTTGATTTGGACAAAATTGTTTCATACGACACTTACGATATTATGCCTTGAACGTTAGATGTAAATTCTATGATTTTAATATGATGGTTGTATGTGAATACACTTGGGATTAAAATTATAAGTTTACTTCATTTTTAGCTACTTTACCCAGTTATGAACAATGCAATAACTTTTTTCCTTTGCAGTGCTACGTGAAAGTGCAAAGAAAACAATGCTCTGTGGTTAGATTCCGCAATTTTTACATATATAATGAATTATTGCAATTTTTGTGGAAGTTTTGTCGGTCGAACAAAAGTACAGGTTCACTTACTTAAAAATCATTTACTCGGTAATTAATTACTGCAGAAATTGTTTTTAATAGTCCATTACGCTACTTCTTTACGATTAGTTAACTATAAACAATTGTGTTCTCATGCTTTTAACAGGAGTTTCCATTAAATTACCATAAATTCTTTCCCACATTCTAACAATGGCAACTGTTAATTATAGAATCGTCGAGTATTTTTTGTTCTTGTTACAAATTTGGTTCACTAATATTCACTGTACATTTTCAGTGATATTTAATACGAAGAACATATTAGTTATCATAAAATGTGAATGATATTTCATTATCTTATTCCAGCGGGTAAACATGATTCTAAATTACCTTAAGAGTTAAAAGTTTCTCATATGATACCAAAGTATGCATTGGAAAAATATTATTTCAATTTGAATTAAGTATTTTCTAGATTATATGATGGTGTAGATCATGATTTTAATTCTTACTAATGAAACATTTGAAAAGGAGGAAGAAATGTCCTCACACGAATAAGTTTCCAACAGACAATGGAATGCTACGAGGAACTTTTAGCGTATCTTGGAAATTCCCAATCGCAAATGTTAATAGTAAGAAATAAGGAAATTGAATAACCACATCTGCTTTTTTATTCTCAAGAAAGTGATGATATATCATTCCATTTTACCGGATAACACTCCTATATGTTAATCATTATGCAAGCACTCAACATAGCTTACGGATCAGAATATTCAAATTTTACGATGACCAATATTCTCCAGATACAAAAATGATAGTAAATGTGCGCAGAATGGTAGTGAGTTGTATTTATAAAGAGAACACAACATTCAAAACAGTTCAAAAATTAAAAATTTGTAAAATTCGTTAAAATCGCCATGGATCGACTATAACAAGAAATTGATAAAAATTTGATTGAAAATATTGTTAAAAGCATATAAATTTATATTTTCTACCTAATTAATTATTACAAATCATTTCTATTATAATAAATTACTAAATATATTAGTTTTTATAAGCGAACCTTACTGTCCAATCTGCAAATAAAATTTTCCAAAACAAGAGCAATAATTCATTGCGTTGTATATATAAAAACTACGAAATCTCTTTTCGTAGTATTTCCCTAGCATTGTCACATAATGCTGTAAAAGCAAAAAATAATATTATTCATAACAGCAGACTAACTATAAACCAGCTTATAATTTTTACCAACAGTATACGACGTCAGAGTAATAACAACAAATATTGAGAAAACAGTAGTAGCATTCTATAATATCATTTAAAGTCTCCGCTTTCTATTATTTGATTAGCTTATTATTACAGTATTAATTTACTTGATCATATTAGTTTAATTATCCTTGAACAGATAAATTCCTAAGTCGTTAAGTGAAAGATTAACGGATATGGAGTTCATTTAACAAGAAGGCGTGGATTATGGAACACGGATTTTCATGAGTTTTGTGTATGATTTAGCGTAAATGTCATAATCAAACATACCCTTTAGTGTTGTAAATAATACTCAATCATTTCTAAAATATTATTAAAAGAAAAGTGTTGATAAGATAAAACATCTAATGAGTTAAGACTCATTAACGTAATAGCAAATAATAAAAGTTGTAATAGATTATGTTTTCGTTTTGTTTAAAATATAAATGTCTTTTTTATCATTTTATTGTATAATGATAGCTTTGGGAAAATTCAGCACTCTTAAGAATATTAATTAAAAGAATCCCTAAATTTTACATGTAATTTACTTTATTTTTAGTAACAAATCGAATGTTATTTTTTCTCTTTTGTCAAATGAATCTTTTTTACTTTTCAATGCGATGCAATCATCGTGTTTTTAAGAAAAGTTAATCTTTCTGAATGGATTAGACAAATGTTATTCAAGATTCTGGAATTATCTTCATTTTCATTACAGCCATTAAAATCAGAAATTTATTTTTTAACGTGTTGGCAAACTTATTTATAATACTATATAATAATGCAATTTTTTATTTATGTTAGTATATTGAATGCTTGAAGTTATCTGAAGCATTAGCTTGCTTTTTTTAGTATAAGTTTTCACTACTTTGCATCCCAACTTGATTTATTTAAAAAATTTCAAATTTTAGTATCATGTTTCAACAGTGTTGATATATATAAGAAAGTGTTAACGTTAAATAAAATAACAGTACAACATCATACTTTTCACAATAAAAAATGAAATAACGAACGCACGAAATATATCAAACCCTTTGAAAGTTTGAAACATTAATAGATATGTGTAACAACATGGTTTGCATCTGATATAGTTAAAATCGAAACACAAACTGCAGAAAATTATTAAAAATGTCGAAAACTGTCTTTTCAGAAAAATACAATGTCTGTAACTTCCAAATTGAAAGTATTAAAATATACACTGAAAATGAACTGTATTTCAATATAAATCTTATGCAATTCAAACAATCTGTTTCGCTTTTCTAAAAGTTTCACTATCGGCGCAACCTGATTTACGTCGAAATATGCACAGAAACTTGTCAGATGTTGCGAACAGAGTCACACAATTTCACGGTTTTGCGAAATACAACGGATTACTTATACACGAGGGGTGTTGATAAGCCAACAGACAAATTGATTTTATCGATTCCGTCATAAATCTCGAAACAATGACTCGAGATCTCCCTCGTTCCAACATGGTCAGCGTATCTGACGAGACAGAAGGAGATTGGGACCGTAGTGGCCGATAGCCGGTAGTCAGACAAGCGAACCCGTCAGAAAACCAGACAAGAACTGAAGGAACTGAATTTATACTCGAGCCCGGTTTCCTCCATTCTGTCTCTTAAGCCGGGTCCACACTAGTAAAAACTTACGTCACACAATTTACCCGGAAAAATTGGTAACAATTCGAAATTCTAAAGTTCGTTAAAAACGGAAACAGTTTTTTATTACGCGGTAATCATTCTGTCATAAAGTATCTTCATTATAATTGACGTTTCTTGTATTACTTGGTAAAAATTTAAGTGTGCACTAAATAATACTTAATAATAGTTATAGATGTAAACCTAAAATACGTTTTGTCTTTTGTAGTTAATATGAATACGTTTTTCTCTTTACATTGAGGTATGCAAAGTTTTAACATTAACAAATTTTTAGAGTTATTATATCGGGTAACAAAACTTGCGATAGTTAAAAATTTTTATTGTTACTTATTATTATAAACTATAACAAAATATTTGTATAATTAGGAAAAGAAAATACTGGTTTTTAGTAATATCAATTAAAATTAATACAATAACCATTTGTTAAAACTATTATGTATTTGCAAATACTTTTAAACTGCGAAACATTTTAATATCTTTAAGACAGCCAGTCATAAGAATCAATCATTCATATTGGTATACATCTGTTAATATAAGCAGAAATTTGTGCCAAATGAAACAACGGCGTAGATATTTACTAACGTGAACCCAGCTTAACTCATTCTCTCCTGTGAAGAGGTACAAAAGCAACTCGTGGTCGTTTCACCGTCCGGCGAAGTGAGCACACGATTAACAAATTGTCAGAAAAAGTAACCCCGAGAAGTGGATAAAATCGACACACCGATGACATACTGGCGACATGTGTACGTTACGCCTGCGTATATCTTGTCAACTGGATGTGTACGTCGACCACCGCCTACCACGTTCAGCCTCTCACGTCTTGAGTAATTTTATATGTGAAGTAACGAAAAAGTCGATGTGCGAGCGAAAAGGACAGAGGCGAAAGAGTAAGCCTGACGTCTGACTGGCTGTACGAACGACGTATATACGTCTAGCTAAGTTTTTTATTGAATAAGGAATCACGTGTAACGAAGAACGAGAACTTCGATTACGATCCGATACGTGTTAAGCGTCTCAACATCTTGCTATTATACTTTAATGTACGTATAAACTCATCACATGGTTTAGTAAATTACTTCATTTCGAAGTTTATGGCTAAATTCTGTTAGTGACTGTTAGCGACAAATGAGTCAGATTCATCACAAACTTAGTCAAAATTAAACTAATTGATGTGAAACTTCTGCGAATGTAATTCGACATAGAAGTGTTATGGTCGACCCTTCCAGGAACTCAAATTTCTAAATGTTTAAATTTACAAATTTACAAATTTTTGAATAATGAAAACTAAACGTCTAAATTCTTAATTTTCAGAATTGTGAATTTCTAAATTTCACTGTCAAACTATCAAATTCACAAATTTCACCATTTTTTAATTCATAAATTTCTCTATTTTCTAGTTCTCGAATCCTAAAATTTCTCAAATATCTAAACATCGACATTAAAAATTGTTGCAACCTGAAAATTTTCAGATTTCTAACAGCATAATTTTTCAAATTTTCAAAGTCTAAAATTATCAGATATCGAAATTTTTATATATTAAAATGTTCAGCTTCTCAAACTTACATTTCCAAATTTTCTCATTCCTAAATTAGGAAGTTGACAAATATTCAGATCAAATTCCGTATTTTCCAATACTCAAAAAATTAGTTTTCAAATTCTTAAATTTTCTAATTGCCACTTTTTGATTCGCCAGTTTTTTAAGTGCCTAAATTTCTAAATTTTCAAATTTCAATTTTGTATAAAATTGCTGAGAGAAAAATAAGCCAACGAAAATCCTTGATGTCACTGCAAGTTTATAAAATATTAAGTGAAATACCAAAGTCGAAAATAGTAGAAAATAAGCTTAATTAAATGTTAATTAGATTTATTTAATGTAATGTAACGTCCGATGACACCGAAAATTATATGTACAATTATAATCTTTGTATATAAAGAATTGTATCTTTCGAATTTGTAAATTCCTGACACTGAGGTTTCGTATGTCGTCCTTTTTCCTTGTAACAGTAGCGAAACATTTATCTCAATTAATCATCGGTTAATGAAATTCAATAATACTAAATAAAAATGAAATAAAATTTTAAATAAAAATGTGTGCAGTACGTAAAAACGCTCAATGGAGATTATAATATAATCTCAGAAAAAGAAGAAGAAATCTAATTTACTATACTGTTTCATAAAGAAGATAATTTTTAGCTATTGGAATATATTTATATGCAACACAAATTTCAAATATTTGTTATTTATAAGGTAATTATTATTATCATTGTTAATGACTTCCTTTCATTTAAAATATACTTGATTTTCAACAGTTGCGTTTAAACTTGGCAAAAGTGTATTATTAAACTTATTAACGTAATGTTATTTTCTTATTTTTCTTTTTATTATAATAAGTAATTTTAAAACAGAAACTCTGCAAAGAAATGGTCATAATGACCTGCGTATCCAGTGTCGCTCAACAGTCCAGAGGCTGGTATAATATTTTCATTTCACGGTGGAATGCCCGTCCGTCCCATATAATATGTCTGGTGAACCTTGATGAACCCGAAACCTCAGCCAAATGCGTGTCCGAGTCACTTTTAGGTCTCCATATTTTTTATGGTTACCATAAAAGTGACTTAGAAAAGAAGCGAATAATTATCAAAATCTAAACATTCTTTATGCGTTCGTGTACGATTTTACGATTGTTCATGAAACAGAGTTTTTAGTCATTTCACATAGTTTTCTGTGCGAGTGAAGGGGGTCGATGCAAGGACAAATTACGTTTGGTGTAATTTCGAAAGATTTTCTCTTGCGACCCTATTTCGATGATTGGAATGCAGCGTATAATTTCAGTTGGTGAAATTGCTTTGTTACTTTCACCCCTGACTTGTAAATTTTCGCTACAACCACTTTTTCGCGAACAGCAAAAACAGGAAACACGATTGAGACAGTTTGTATCCGGAAGAAATTTAAGAAATCGTATTAATTCTGTAAGTATTTGTCCTCAGACTATAATTCTCGTAAGAACACCAGCAAAAGAGCGTTGGAAAATCTACAGTGCTCAAAATCAAGAATAAGTTAAAACTATTAAAGCCTAAACAATTTTTCTAATTTTGTAGAATATAATTATGATAATGTATAAGAACGAATAAGAATAGAGTAGTGTAATCTATGATACAGGGTTATGAATGACGATAATATTGTTTAATACGTTTTTGTTGAAAAAAAATTATGACATTGATGAGCACATGGCGAAAACATATTTCATTCCACTAGATAAAGGTATAAAAGACACGGATGCGATACAAATATTTATTTTAGATTGCCTTCCAAAACCTGAACGATCATGACTGCACGTTGATTACTCACCTCACAAAACATGATTAAAGTTATTTCGAAACTTAATTATTGATCATAAAACATGTATACTCATAATCAAAACACGGCTTATGATCAATTTCACATGTGTAGTTAAATGCATACGTATTAGGTTTTCAGCTATGTTCTTATGTTTGAAATCAGTTTAGTATTCATCACATTATTAGAGGTCTGGTATGAATTGTGTGCATTAATTAATAATTGACATATTCGAATTACTTTTTTCTTCTTTATTCAATCCTTTATATGTTATGTTAAAATTTGAAAACAGAAAATTGTTTAATAAACTAATGTAATATGTGTATATAAAAGATATATATTAATTTTAAGATTGTATTATAATTTTAATCATCATGATTAATGTTTGCACAACATATGCATTTATCTTGGTCGTTGCATAATGTTATAACGTGATTTAATAAAAGCTTGAAGAAGGCCAAAACAAATGGAATTGTTGACCAAATTAATAATTGAATTTTATTTTAAAAACTCAACGCAGTAGTTACAAAAATTGGGCGCAATGAGAAAAAAATGTATATCTATAGATTAACAATCGATTACATTCAATATTGTACATTGACTAAACTCTTAAAATAACTAAAATTGAAAATACCATTTCTAAAAGTCCGTTTAACTTTGTATATCTCCTGTCAAAAAAAAAAAAAAAACGGTATTTTAACAAATTAATCTTACATATTTAAGAAAAAAAAATTATATACAAATAATGTTACGTTATATTAGTATTGTGCTGTTCGAAAGAATGAAATCTTGCAAAAGTAGTTTTCGAATCTTGAAATCACTATTATAAGCCGAATATGGCACATCGTATATCGAAGGAAACTGAAGGGTGGCGCAGTATTTATACAAATTTCAAATGAACTGGCCAAGGTTGAATTATTCTTAAAAATACTTTCTACGTTTTCCGAAATACTTATAAAAGGTTTGAACTTATTTTGAACTAAAGGTTAACCTAAGTCGAAATTCTTCGGTTCGATTCGAATTTACTTTTTGATGTGCAGTGAAACAGTTATTTATCGTTTTTGTAGGAACTGACTGAACTAAACGATAAATACGGGACAAGCATAAGCACAAAACGTAAGATTCGAAATTAGGTCGACATGAGTAAACGACACGTACTGGAAAACGATTATTCAGAGAACAATCGATCGATATTTCACTGTACTGACCGCCGTTATTGTTCATGAATCCTCACATTTGATACTCCCGAACTGATTATGCAAAAATTTGCTTAGCAAAACGAGTTTATCTCTTCACCCGTCCACCCCATTAGTTTGAATAATCAATGTTTTTGCTGTAGATAACGATTCAGCAATTTTCAGCATAAATATTGATATTCCTAGAGCCAACATTATCGAACAATTACTTGTCCTGAATAAAGTAGCAAGGCAAAGGGATGGTACATTTTACGGCGGCTCCAGTTATACCTGACAAAAGAAAAGAAGGTTTGCCTCGGCACTGTTTGACTCCTCCTTCATCCGCTTCACTCCACCTCTCTGGGAACGATCAGTTTCGTCTCGTGTGCCATCAAGAGCACTGAACTTCCTCTCCTCGCCTCGTCGCGAAAACGTACACATTACGCATGCGTCGTCCAGGAAGACGACATCGACGTCGCCGTTTCCGTCCACGGGATCTTCTCGTCTTCGTCACTTTTCAGCAACGTACAAGACCACCTCCGGGCCACACGAGTGTTTGATAAACCGGTTAAGGCCCGTCCCCGGATCTGTTTGCCTTTGGCTTTTGTAACTTTACTAGTGTTGTGACTCGGCTCGGAGCTAACACAAGAAAAAAGAGAAAAAAAGGGGTCCGCGATGGTACCGCGTGTAAACAGTCAGTGTGTGTCCCGGATCAACACGGCGCACGCCTCTATCAGGGACCCATAGCCTGCTTCTTCATCCTAGGAAGAATACACGAGGCGTCTACAGGTTGCCACGGACACACACTTGCATATTTTCCAAAAATCATGGACAAAAGTAATAAATGAAAGGGATTTAATTTTCCTAACCTATTAAGTGTTGTTGATTCATTAGTTATCTGTATAATGTGGTGACAATTCCAATACAAATACTCACATTACTAGCGTCACTTTCTAAATCTTAATCGACAGAAACATTATTGACTTGTTCAGTGAATTACTTTTACGCTGATTTCCAGCGATCTTGATAGCAAAATCAATAAATTTTTCGTCAAATTAGCGACGAATCAGTGAAATATGCCAGTGTCGCACCGTGCAGCCAATTTGAAACTGCAAGTAATACCATGCAATCTGCACTGCTTTAATCTCAAGTTTAATTACCGGATGCAGTGTGTTTTACAAAGGTAATTTGCAAAAAATTAATGATAACAGAAAAATAAAAAAATGGTGTACGTATTCTGTTCATAGTTACGGTGTTAAGTCTTCTTTTTAGCATTTTAAATTTCTATGATATCAAATTCCTTTACCACGTTCCTGCTGATCACCGTCATTTATTATTAAAAAATTTGTGTCATCGCAGCAAAAAACTTATTAAAACGACAAAAAGTGGTAATATAAAATTGTCGAAATAAGACTGTTAAAGTGAAAAACTCAATTAAATTTCTAGATAACCGCGTATTTTCAAGCGAACAGTGAGAGATTAAGCACTGAGGTTTCAGTTCGCTACTGCATAATTCAATGTAATTATGCTCAGTATTATTAATCTATTTATCAAATATGTTGCAATATAAAATTATATTAATGTAAAAGTGTACAGAAATGTAAAAATTATTGTACTATTACCCATGTAACTATGTATAATTGTATATCACAGTATGGTTACTAATATGTAACATGTGTACATGTGTATATATATAATCATATTACAGTTGACTATTATGAATGAATCATAAGAAAGAAATCGTATGAAATACACTAATCTACTGGTTAAACAATTCTAACTAATTATTATTTATCTTGATCGATTCCATCAAATAAAGGAGTGAATTTTTCACACATCGAATAAGTGATTAATTTATTTCACTAATTGTATCAATAACTATTAGTTATATTGCAATATTATACACTTGATATACTGATACCACGATTATTCACTGATGATCAATTGATTTTCACTGAGTCATGTTCAAGAGATGCACATACATAAATTAAGTACATATATACTGCTAATATAATCATATATGTAATGATAATTGTCATATAATTTCCGAATTTGAAAAATGTTATAATTTACAATATAATTTATTTCCTTCTACAAACATCTTGTATTTGAACAGGTAAAATTAAATTTTTAAGCGGTAGTGTATATTTTAAGAAAAAATCGTAATCAGTAATATCTCATTATTTAAAATTTGGTATCTATTAAAATACATCATGTACTACTTTCATGCTATAAATTATGATATTTGAAATTGTTACAATTGTAATTACTTATATACAAATTATTGTCTTAATGGTATTTAACGATATCATATTGCTTACATATTTTAGCAAGTGAGTAATTGTATATACCAGTTTCGATTTGTCGATATATATAATCTGAAAATATATTATTTAATTTTAAAAAATGTTCAAGTGGCAATGGGTACTGTAATGAAAATGTTAAGGTTACACTCCATTAGAAGGTAGTTACTGCACGGGTTCAGTAAGTTAGTATGCAGATGAGTACAAGCCGCACATAGTGTATCTATTCAAAGTACACGATCATTTCTATTAAAATGAATTCTATTAATAATCATTTCTATTAAAAAAAAAAAAAATACGTGTTCCCTAATTAACTTTCCTCTTGAAGTTTTAATAGATTTTATTTCGATCAGTTCAAAACTGAGTGTTTTGCAGCGAGAAATTAATCGCTTTAGGGTACTTCACCCCCTAATTTTCACTTCACTTCCAACATACCTAGGCCAATTTTTGTCTTCTGTCGAAAGATACTTTCATACCAAAAATCATCAAAATTGCTTCACTGATCTCGAAAATATCGCAATTTTTCCATTTTACCCTCACACTTTGGGGGGTTGTTTCATACCCTAAATATGTTTTACCGCAGATAAAAAAAAATACGTGTCCCCAAATTTTCCATGTACTATAACATATCCAAATTTCATAAAAATCGGAGAGTGACACTTGGGTAGGTTTACTTGTAAGAAAAATTATACGGATTATAATTTGTTTACTCTAATGATTTAGAACTTATTTTAATATCATGTTCTATTTTAATAATAGAATTAAATTCTTGAATGCAGGGATATAAAAGATGTCTAAACGTTATCTTACACTTCTTTCATAAAACGATGCTAACAAGTATGATTAAAGATATCATGTAAACTTAGCTCCTTGAATACTTTATTAAAATTATAATCAGAACACAAAATAGAAATGTAAACGAACATTACTAAACATCAGATAAATCGAAATTGCTGTATACTCTGTTTTATGTATACAAGCATAAAGCGTACTAATGAATTCTATGCATTAAATTGAAATTTGTAAGGTAATAAATTCAATTTCTCATGGATGTCAATTTTGTAGTTGTAAGAAGAATATTGCCAATCTCCAACATTATATAGCACAAAAACCCGGTTCGTTATTATTTGATAAAGTAAGTTATAAGGCTACATTTACATAATAATATTACCTCACTTTTACTTATTAAATATACTAAAAGGATTTATGAAAAAGGTCGGAGTTACCATAATTTGTGACTATTTTCAAGTACACATAAAATATAGCATGAAGTAACTATTCTGAGAAATAATTTAAAAAGTTATCCAATTGTTTAGATAACTTGATATATATATATGTATTAGAAATATGCGAAAAAGAACAAATTCTTTAATATTACTAAATAAATATCAAGTACGAAACCATTAAGACATTTTATAATTATGATTATAATTAAGAACAAAAATTCAATAGTGACGGCAAAAGTTACTCCTTTGTTGTTGCAGCAAATACATATTTATCAAGAATTTACTTTCGAAATGAAAATATTAAATTTATCCATGATTTTGAGACAATATACACCGAAGTTTATACCTGATTTCGTAATGGAGGAAATCTTACATTCCACTTATACTATGGCACCGGCCAAACCATCGCGACATTTTATTTTGCTCCGAGCACTGTTAGAGAACATTTGTTTGAATAGCGGTCGAAAAGGGCGAGGCACTATGAGATAATTACGAAATGCGAAAGAAAAAAAAGTCGATGAATTCAAGCTATTGTAATGTATTTACGCTTGATGTAAGTTTAACTAGATTTTCGAATTTAATAACCAAACAAGGAGGAATCTATTTGTAACATTTTAACCATTTCGTTGCGATAAACTATTATTATTATATAGACAGTTGTGAACAATATGTATCAAATATTTTATTAAAACAATAAAATGAAAAAACGATACAACAGATACAATAAAGACCATTATATGATAAATATATACTACCAATATTTTAGTACATCCACGATTAATGAGCATATATTATCAATAAATATATTAGGACATGAAATATTGGTACACTAGCAACAATGCTATGTTTCAGCAAGAAACAATAATACTGGAAGCATGTTAGGAAAGAAACTCATTCCAATGTATTCACTGCAGCCTAAGGTCCATAAATATTAGCTGTGTGAACAACACAAGTTTTTAAATTTACAAACTTATAAAGTTGAAAATGTACAACCTTCGGAGTTCTTTTTCAAAAGTATGAGGTTAATAGTATATAATTTAAAGCAAAATATTGCGTTGGCTTACTTCTTTTTTAAAACATCTTCAATATAAAGTGTCTTGTGGCGGTGAGAATATAGTCATGGGAATTTGTATTTGCACACTTTCTTTTAAAAATTTTCAGCATCTTACAACGTTCTGTACCAGTTTAGATATACTGCTAACCTTATACTTTGAAAGGGAAACTAAAAGCTGTACAATATCTGTAAAAATTCCAAAATTCAAATATTTTAAAATCTTTAATTTAAAAATAAAGATACAAAATTTTTCAATATTAAAATTTATGTACATATATACACAAATCATCAAATTTATACAATATCAAGTTTACATATTTGATGTTTTTACTCGAAGGAAATTTACGTTACACTCGGTAACAAATATCCACATATTCAAAAATGCTTAGCTGAAATAAAGACGTTTAAAATAAGATGCTGCATTTATACTGCTCTCTTATTTATACAGTTGTGAAAATAATTGAATCAAGTAATTAAAATAAAATGAAAACATTGAAGTATGTTATGCTGGAACACAGTTGTTAAGTAATTAGAAATTGTACGAACGACTATAGTCATTTTCCAGTTAAAAGAAATGCTGTGCAGTAAGAAGTTATAATTACTTTTAGTATTTTAATGTGTTAATGTTAAATGACTACGATTACTCTTAGCAAAGAAAAGGTTAGTACTATTATACGGAAGAATATAAAATCTTTTAAAAATTATTGTAGTTGTTTAACGATACAGAAAAGATGTTTTATTATTTTATTTCGTCTAAGTAAACAAGGAAGTTCATCAAACTGTTATCAATTTTAATTAGAAAGGTAGTCTTGGTAACAGTGCATCCGTTTTTAAGGGAATGAATATTGAATTTATACCTAATTAACTTTGCATTTCTGATGTAATTCTGATCATTATAATATTAAATGTAACAGTCTACTGAAATTATGATCATTGTAAGATGTAGTATTAATTTCTTGATGTATAATTTCTTCATAGCAGTTGAACGAATTAGATCTAATTATTTATAACAGTAATGTTAAAACAAATTAAATTGAAAGATTAAGCGTATTTTGTATTTATTATAGCAACCTTTGACCGTGTAAATTGTAATTAGAATGTATTTTACAATTCAACTGTACTACAAATATGAATCCGAGTTACCGCGTCAGTTACCTATAGATTGCATCAGAAATGTAATATACAATATTATCAAGCAAAGGTGAACTGCAAAAGAATATGGTTTGGAAATAAATTAGATAAATCATGGACGATCTGTCAAATATTGTGAATAATTTATTTGTACTCGCAATGTTAAACGAATTATTACGAATTATTACACTTTCTATAAAAATATGCGATTTCAAAATGCAATTGGTAGACTTTAAAATGGCCGGAAAAAGTTTTACTTTATAATAACAAACGAACTTTATAATAAACGAATCGAAAATTTGTGCACTATTTTTTAATTTGCGATTATAATTACACATTAGGTGATTAATTACTGGGGCGTCTTATTAAACGATTGTGCACATAGTGATTATTGATTTAGGACCTTATTTAAAATGTTACTTTTCTAACTATAATATCGTGAATGATCAATTATCTTTGGATGTTCAAAATATTAATACAAACATACGCAACTACTAACACGTATCGATCAATTCATTCTTATACCATACTGTTCATTGCTATTAATATATGATCATTAGAGCAATTTTATCAACTAGGATCTCTTGGAACTTGCTTAAATTATTTAAAAGAGATAAAAATTGTAGATATTTGACAAAATTATGGAAATTTAAAGACTATTATAAGAAGCAATTACATAATATACAAAAGAAAATATCAGCTTCAGTTAATGCAAGATAGCAAACATAAATTAGTGGCCTGTATATATGTAAGAGCTTTCAATTAACAAACTTTATTTTTACAGTTCTGTCAAACACTTCCAGTTGATCAATGCAAGAAAACTACCAGAATACGAGTAATACTAATTCAATCACTCCGTGTTAATTACTTAACAATAGATTTATGGAACCCGTCAAAATGTCAGATCTTTTTTTATTTCAAATTACGAAAATTATTAAGAAAGTTTTGTCTAAATATGTATTAATTTTCTTTGAGACGAAGTTAATCATTGTATAAGCTATTACGTAGTATCCATTGTTTATTTACTTTTATAATTTAGTTTTAATTTAAAATTAATAATTATTTATAGCCAAAAAGTGGAAAACCACCTTTTTTTAATAATTTGTACAAAAAAAAATGCTCAATTATTTATGGATCAAGAACAGCAACCCAGAAATTAATTATTCGGCTTTTCGTTTTGAAGCACCATTCCCTTTTAAATTTTTTGCACTATCTCATAGTATACGATAAATATAGACGAAACACAACGATTTTGAGCATCGGAATCTATTAGTAGGGGTTTCAAAGTCTGATTCTTCTATTGTTATTCAGATACATAATTCATTTAAGCATAGGAAAATGCAATTTGTATTGGTTAGATTAAATATTTAATGGTATTAAGAATATTTCACAAATCAATTCATATTTTTACGCGATTTTAAAGATCAGAGAAATTAAATTTAATAAATGAATATAATGTCCAAACGTACAACGTCCATTAGGTATTTCGATGGATCGCCACTAACATAAGCGATTATCGTATGATTCTATTCGCGAACTGTGAGGCGTGCACTATACTACCAGTTATAAAGAAACACATTAATGTAAGTTGTGAAATTCACACGACTGCTTCAAAAGTTATACAGGACTCAATATAGAAGGTTTATACATAAGAATGTTAGTCATAGGAAACAGTTCGTAGACAATTATAATTTGCTTTGAATTTGAATTAGATTCCGGTAAAATTTCGATTAAACGTTAACTTAATAAAATTTAATAAGCTAGCGATGACTAAAAAAATAAAATTATATTGGTGTCCTTCAAAAAACTGGGTAAGAGAAAGAAAACATTTTGACAACAAATTTGCACTTTGATCGTGAGAATATTTGGAGCGGCAACTTTGTCGTCAAAATAATATTGACCTACTGGCGTTTTTAATGGACGCAACCTAAGCACAATATGTGTTTTACTAAATAATAAATATTGCTTAGTTACCACACTTAAGTGAACTATACAGTGTTTTAAAGTCCTTAATTTTTAACATAACGTTTGGATGAATAGATTCCAAAATTTAAAATCATTATGTTTCATCTATGAGGCAATATCATCGAATACTAAACTGTAAATCGAGAATGTAAAGCTCCATTATAAAATGATGAAGAAATTGTCGATTTCGTTTTACGTGAAAAAATTGTAAACAATTGAGACAATTGTGTATAACGACCAAATTGATCGATATTCAAAGTCTGAGGTAAAGAATTTTGAGACATTTTACAACCCGTCATGATAAAAGGTTCCACGATATTCCCTAATCAAAAACACCTTTCTTGAACCACGTCTTGAGAAAAGTAGAAAGATAGAACGCTTAAGAAATTTAAGATGTCGTATCATTTTACTAAAATTTTGATTTGGATTTGTTTGGAACGCAAAGGACCAGTTTCTCGAGGCTCGTTTCTCTCTGTAGTTAATTTATGTATTCCTAATCGATTTATACGTCGGATTGAATTTCTAACTCTGCAATAATTATACGATTCGCTTGATTCAACCACGATGACTAATTTACAACCGTGCAATTAGAAAATACTTTGACTTTTAAAAAGAAATGTACAACCAGTTTTTAATATTATTTTCCTTCAGTTACAGTCCTGTAAAAACGGAAAAAGTTAATATTATTATCTATGTAAATGAGATACATAATCCACTTAAGAAAAGTGATATAATAAGTTGAAATTTTTTAGATCTCTTTCGTGGTCTAAAATATTTCAAAAATCTGAATCACGATTCGGCTTCGTCACTATATGATTAAAAAATTAATTATATAAGATGAAATTTAATACAGAAATATTTTTCGAAAATATGCACATAAAAATTTTACTATTAAGCCATGTTTGACCTATTATTCGCCTTCTACTATTCGAGGGTTAATAATAAATCAGTTTATAATTACGCGAATTTGGTACAAATCAATCAGTGTTTCAATATTTTTGAAATATTTCAATAAGCGGGAAATGAATAGCAATCTGTAATTGGCCAGTTAATCTATGTTTATTATTTTCTTGCAAGGGTGCGATATGGTGACAACTAAACGAAAGACATATCGAAGTTAGAAACGTCGATATCGTTCTTCCCGATCATCATTTCCGAAGCCAAATAAACACGAGAGAAATCAAGCTTGAGAGCTGATTCGGTTTAACGCTTAGTCACTGGTTTACTAATTTGCCTCTACAAACGTTTATTAATGATCGATGAGGTATTAATCGTATTCAGTCGAACAGAAGTACTGTCATGCGAGGCCGCATCGGTTATCTTTGCACAAAAATATGATATATACATAATCTGTTGTCGCAAAGAAATATTTCATTTCAAATATTTCCATTTCTTTAACAAGCCTTATGGTAATTAAACAAATATAAATTTTCAAGCGAAATAAATGCTATTTGAATTAACTATACAATTTTCGAAATGTATTAAATGTAGATACAAAATTTGCAGAGTAAAATAACACTTTCCATTAACTTGGCAAAAAAAATATGTCAGGAGAATTGCATATTTACATAAATATTCTTATCTAACTGAACACTTTCAAATGATGAAAGTATATTTTCAAATAATTGAGTATATGAAATAGATTCGAAGTATATTTATATTAAATACTTAATAATACATTACGCGCATAATAGCTACCTTTCTAACTCTATACTTCAGATTTGTTTATAATATTAAATTTAAATAAAATTCAAGATAAATTGCAATATATTTATACACCTGTACCACATATAGAAGAATCGAATGTTTTAAATCACAAAATACTTATAGATAAGCACCTTCTTAAATTTTACAGGTGCTCATTTTGGAGTGCAAAACCATCGATCCGAATACATCACAAATACATACACAATATATAAAATTGAACACTGTCCCTTAGTATTTAAATATATAATATAATGTACATAATGAGTAGTATTTAACTCTTATGAAATGAAACTGTTATTTTGGACTTGACCCAAATTTGTGACACAATAAACTTGTTCCTATCTCAATCTATATCATCAGTTGCGTGAATTATCTTTTTAAATAAATCGATTATCTTAAGATTACGTAGTCAATAATTTTAGAAGAGGAGGCACATAAGCAGAATATTATGATTCAATTATCTATTTGATTCACGTAATAGATAACACATCTATCGTGATACGTTGCCAGGAAGAATGATTAATCCAGCTGTTCTAGTTCAACGTTACTCGATGAGTAGTAACATTCGATAAATGTGGTCCGTCAAAGAAACAGACTTTCTCCAGAAGTTTGATCCAAATAAGTAAATAAAAACCAAATTATTCTCATTGAAAGACAAAAATTTACTTTTTCCCTTGAATAGAAAAGTAGACGTTTTGCGGCTGCCGTCATAAGTTAATTTAACAATCAACAATCCTACGGTTGCGTTTAGTCAACACAATTATCGTATAATTATGATCTAAGAAGTCTGGTCGTCCTCGCCGTTAAGATCAAAGGCTGTCTTACCTGTGAAGAGCTGAATGAAAAACTGTTAAGGATAGAATGAAATTGTAATGGTAAGTCACAAAAAGAGCGAGACAATCAAGAGTGTAAGAATCGCATTAACATTACTGTGAGATATTCTTTAACTGTAACCAGTAATTATTTTTCTTATTGCAGATTACATTTTCAATGCTAAGTTTATTAAATTAGAATATTTCTTGATAAACAACTAATATTGCTCAGCCAAGCAAAATGTTACTATCTATTCATTTCTTGCTAAATCTAGTCTTATCGAATTGAAGTATTTTTTACAAAATCAACATATTTACTAAATTCCATATTTAAATTGTCTATTATACACAAGAAGCTACTTGTATTTAGCACAAAACTCGATATTTACGAAATGATCATAAAATACCAAATACCTGAACGTTTATGGCGAAACACAACGTAACCATCGTATCCGAGGAGAAAAAAGAAGCAATTACTAACGGAATTTTCTAATTTCTGAATATAGCAAACAATTGAAGTAGCAGCGCGTTCTATTCACGTTTAAAGACCTTTTTTACCCTAAGCCATGATTTGTAGAATCGTGCTATGCGCAAATAAGAAAAAAAAACAATGTAGCTGAGACATCGCGAGGAATCCTCACGTGTCACTGCATCATTATGTACATTACGGCAAAACTTGTCGCTAGATACACCTTGTCGTTAGTTCTTTCCTGCAAGTGACTCCTAGGTAGGAATAAATGACCGTTTTTTATTTAGCAGACACATCGAAACGAATAAGTAGAAGCAAATTGGTATCGCTTTAAAGTGTAAACTGAATAAAAATTTGACTGAGTATCGTCGCGAGACCGACCTTTGCTCCTGTCACGATTCATTTTGTATCCGCGAAAAAAGTTTCTTCTTAGAAATAGCACAAGAAAGATAAAAGCTAGAGAGAAAGTGGATATAATTTAGCAATGTACACACACCGCCTTAGTGTGGCGAGGGCGAACGCTCCGGCCACCAGCAGCTCGATCATCTCTTCCTCGTCCTCCTGCAGGAGAGTCTTCGACTTCTTGCTCGCATCCACTCACTCACTTCCGGTCTCTCCGCGATGTTTCCCCGATGAAAAGTCAGTTCTCAAAATTGGTAGACGGATATCAGGTTGTCAAACGATACGATCGAATGCAAACACGTCAGATTGATGTCAATGTGACATAACAGCGCACCAAAAATCTCCACATCGTGTAATCGGATTCGCAAATCCCTCTTGCGATTTCGACAAGTCGAAACGTACGATGATTCAAGCAGCTCATCCGCCAACTTACACGTTGGTTGACACACGAAAGAACAACGTGTCCTTGTTTTGATCCCTTAGTATTGTGCGCAAACTACCGAGCAGGAGAACCGGCGCGGTTGACCATTCGGCTTGCCGATCTCGTGGTGACTGAGTGGGTCCTCGGTTGCGACTCCCTGTTACTCACTCGGCTCCACGAACTCACTACTCACCTCGTCCTCTCACTCTCGCACGCTCGCCACACGGTCCCACCTCCTTCCCTCCTCCCACCGCCTCCTACGACACCCAACCTCCTTCCTCTCGATCGAGTTCTTGCTCCTCCGGGCTACCTCTCGGCTCTCCCTGGCTCTCCCTGGCTCTCCCACCTGCGACCACGCCACCCTCACCGATTCTTTTACCTCTCCTCTGCGTGGGGGATAGAGACACACGTGGCTTCGGCCCCCCGCTCGGAAACCACGATGATTTCATTACGCATACTCTTAACCCTTATAACACCGCGGACTAGTGCATAATGGTCTAGAATTTGCGACAGGTAATGCACAGCTAAAATCGAATTTTTTAAATTTAATCCTACGCGATTATAATATTTAACGCATAAATTATCAAGCGGGTCAAATAATCCCTTTATGAGTTTTTTGTTCCAAATTGCAAAACTTATTAAAGTAAGATTAGAGTACTTATAGCTATTGTTTATTAAAGTCATTTCTTGAAATCTGTTATTTTTTATCGAGATAAGGAATTAATGTTTTATTAATTGTTTATTTATTTTTCAATGTCACTTTTAATTTCAAAGTAGGGTGCATTATACGATCGTAGGTTTAGTATAAATAATATAGGAATTTTACTAGAAATGTTTCGAATTGCAATCTCAAAGGTTTAATGTTTTCACTATGATTGTCTCTGCCAAAATATTGTATGTATGTCTATAAATATGTACTTGTATAGTTGGATAAACAATTATATAACTCAATATAATTTCATTACTAAAACGATTGATAATAAAATGTTTCCTTGTTGATATTACGTTTCGATGAAGAAAGAAATGTTACTGTCATAAAATACTCGTCGAATTGAAGTTACAGTAAAATTTGTACATATACCAAGAATATATGTATTAATGTAATAAATACAGAAATTAACTTTACGCGATTACTATCTCTATTATGCGTTTTAATATTTTAAACTCTTTTATTCATTTATTATTAATTGTATTTCATCGATAAAATATATATTAAAATATATAGTTCAGCTATTTGAACGTGTTATACAAATTTTTCAATCCAACTATGAAAAGTGCAAAATTTATAAGAATTTATACTTTTGGAAAGATTATTAACAAATGATTAAGAGCAATAGGTGTCTATAGCCCAGAATTATAGCCCAGAACATTTATGTGTATGGAAAATGAGTTGATAAAAACATGATTTGAATGTACAATGATTTGAATCGACAAAACGTTGATTTAGAGATCATTACGTAATATGAAGTAAATGTAGCGAAATATAAGATTGAAAAAACGAACGAATTGAAAGATAATAAAATTTGTAGGTGGCAATGTAGACCTAATTACGATTACGTGCGTCCAGTAATTTGCATGCACACCAAATTTTTATAGTAATTTAAAAATTTATGATTGGCTATATAAAGTATTTGTAAAGGATGTGCATCACTGATTAAATTTAAAGTTCCCACAATTATAAATGACCTAAAAAATAATAATTCCGCAAAATCATAATTCGCACATCTCCAAAATAAGACTTAAATTCATACTGAGTTTCCTTATTGTCTAGTTAACTGTTTAATTCTTATAAAGTCTAGTGATACGGTATAACCCCAAGCATTTATGGGTTTATGGGTTTATGAGGTACAGTTAACACCTTACCAGTAAGCTGTAATTTACTTCGTGTTTAACACATTGTAGACCAGTCGCAATTGCACTCACGTATACATATGCATCAACTTAAGCAATTATTATAGTAAAAAGTTTTGTATGCTATCTTGATAGTATTGTTTATTGCATTTACTAGGATCAGGTTATTTTTGTATTCAATAATAAAAATAGTAAGTAACACGCCACAAATTCTGTAATAATGAGCGTTCAGTAATGAATTCATACAATTTAATCAGTAAATTACTTGTTAAAAAATGTTCGACGCGATTTTATCCTTTATTTCGGAGAGAATTGTTATTGACTTATTATATATGTATACATATAGAAAATTCCAAAAAAGAAAAATTCTAATTTTACAGAATTGATGCCAAACATTGCGAAAATTTTTATAATTTTAATGAAGTAATCAAATTGAAAGATAATATACATATACATAATGCCGTATGATGTAAAATGTAAGATAATACTTTTCGCAAGAAAATTCTGAAAGGGATGTTACAAGTAATTTAAATGATATTTAAATTCAAAATGTTATAAATTTCGTATGAAACGTGATCATTATTCATCTGAATATTTTTAACACAAAATGTCTCAAATGGAAATTAATTTGAAATCATTTATTGTAACCTCATTATACATTATACATATCTTCCTGGAACAATGTTTTGCCTTCGTGAAAATGATGTAATATAATATTGACAAAATCAATCTATGTATTTTCCATAATTAACCATTTATAACAGATGAAAAACTCTATATACTTAGTACTGTTTTTTTAAATAAAATACTGTAAAAGGAAAGTTTTAAGGCCATGTTCGCATTTGCCGAAAGAAAAGAAAGTGTTAATACATGAATTGAATAAATATCATCTACTGAAAAAAACGACATGACTTTTTAACCGATCCAATAGTACATAGATCGATTGTAGAGATAAATAGAATGTTCTTTTTAAACAACACTTTTCATGTTGTGTTCGACGCAAAAATTGGTATGTTGTACTTTGGAGGAATTTCAGAAACAAGAACGAAGTTGCTTTACGAAACCGGTTCAAATAATTGAAATTCATGACACGTGATCAAGATTAAACGTCTGCTGATTATTTGCACATTTGATGAAATCATACTTTAATACTGTCGACGCGATACAATTTGACACAAAATGACATCAACCTGAAAATCATTATACGTCGTTTCGATTCTGATTTCAATGATTTGTGTCGTCCTATATTTACGATTTGTTTTATTTCAACGAATTTCGTATAAAATTTTATATAAAATTTTCCGTAGTAATGTACACGTGTACAAAAGGAATTCAATAAATAAACTCCAACTGAAAAAATTTAAAACATATTTAAAAAAATATATAACTATATTAATGTAATATTTGGGTTACTAACGAAAAAAGTTAAACGGATAATAAAGCACAAAGAATTGTACATACGGATTTCATAATCATTATTCGTGTGTGATTCATCATTTAATTTAAGACGCGTTCGATCGAATATCGACGTATCTTAGCAAAATAAGTATAACCTATCAATTAATTTCTACTGTTGCCAAATCTCTCTCTTCTCGCTTAAAACATGAAAGAAAGAAATTTTCTAGCTATTAATACAAACATTTGATTCATCTTCTAACGAAGAACGAAGAAAAAAGATCGACGAAAAAAGAAAAAGTTACGAATCGACGTATTAGCTGATTTAACAAAATTAAATCGTCCAAAAACTCGTAAATTAATTCCATGATAGACCGTAAAAGTTTGCAAACAATAACAGTACCAGGTAGATAACGATTGCGACGCATTCGACATTTTCCACTGTGTTGGACAGGCGACGAAAGCGCCGTCGTATACGTCACTGATAAGATACTGAGTCTGCGATTAGATGCGGTCGAGTCGCACACTTTGATCAAGTGGTTGCAAGCGGATTCGTCATACGAACTCGATAACCGGTCTGATATTGCTTATCATGATTTCAAATAAATCGTTTGTATTACATTGAAAGCGAAGAAAAAAACGGAGAATGTCTGCAAGGTGTTTCTATATACATCCTGGCGCGTTCCTCAGAGATTCACGGTCGGGACCCATTAGCGCGTGCAAATTATTCAAATATTATGCGTTGCAAATTAGAAGACACCGCCGAGATGGCCCGGTGCAAAGCAACGACGGCGATGCGATGGTTATACCATAGCTCGTCTCAGGATTTTAATTTAACGATGTGCGCGGGTCCGTTTTAACCCGTGGGCCGCGGGATACGCGCAGCACTCGCAAAAGGATCCATCTACGAGCGGATCGAATTACCGGGCCAATTATGGTGTCACGTCGTTAATTAACCGGTAGTCAAGCCTAACGGTGTGTCGCGGAAGACCTTTTCGAAATAAGCCAGTCATTCGCGACGTGAATCGTCTCGTTAACATTGCACAAAATCTTTCTTTATACCAACGGCACATTATACATACATAATGTTCAGTAAGTTCTTCTTCCACGATATATGGTGTGTACTCAAGGTAATGGTATCAGAAACACAATTTGAATAGTATGAAATTTCTTTCCAATTTCACTGGACGTGAAGAACAATGAGATCCGGACATTAGCGAAATCTCAAAAGGATTCATTGCATTAAAACGACGATAATTGTGTTTGATCAAAGCATTTACTGCAGGCACACTTTTAATTGTAATTCAATTACACTTTGATTGTAATTAAAGATGCGTTTTTAATTATATTTAAACTTTCTTGAAAAATTAAAAGATTCTAAAAGGTTATAATATAAGTAATTTAAGATAAAATGTGTAAAAGTGTTTAACTGTACAGTTTCAAAAATTCAATATAAGGAAAAAACAAATACATTTGGATCGGCAAAACAAATTGCTTTTGAATATGGAGTTCAGAAATTTTTAAGTTTGATAACGTGATAACTCCTAATCTTTGGAAATTGGAAAAATTCAAATTTAGGAATGTGATCATTTGGAACACACGAAATTGGGTAATTTGGAAATTAAGAAATTTGAAAATCTGGAAGTTTAAAAGTTTAAAGATTTGGTAATATAAAAAACTACAAATTTTATAATTTCCGAATTTAAGGATGTGATAATTTAGTAATTTGGAGATTTGAGGATAAATGTATATGTGTCAAATGTGTCAAATATGATATAAATTTGAGACTTTTTAAATTTTCTAATTTAGGAATTTACACATTTGAAATATTAAAAAATTTTTATTTGAAAATATCTGGGAAGTTGAAAATTTTGGGGATTCAATAAAAAGTTCAATTAAAAGTGTCATAATTTGGTAATGTAAAAATTTGATAAATGCAAGATTGGGGTGTTTCAAAATTTTGGGATTGAAGTTCAGTAATTTGTAAATGTAGACATTTTGATGTTTTGAATTTCAAGGCTTTGAATATGTGAAAATTTGAAAATTTAGAAGTTTGAAAATTTGTGACAAAGTTACTAAATTTCCCCTATGAGATTTGTATGTGAAACTCGTACATGAGATTTGTATAGGATAATAACTGCAAATCGTAAAATGATCGTATATAGATACATCTATTCTATATGTCAATATTCCTTGCAATTATATGCGTTAATAGTTGATCTTATACACATAACTGTTTATCATAAATACTATCGCGTCTTGACGATATGAGATATGTCAAATGCAAAATTTCTTAAAGAATATTAAACAATATGAAACGCAGTGGTTGTACTTATAAACCTGTCGCCAATGCGTTGCAAACGTAACGATAACATCAACAAATTCCAAAGGTATTATATTAGTATTATTGATAATACGTGCGATTAATATATAATATATTCGTAGAAGATAAAAATTGAATGAAGGTCACACACCAATTATATGCAGATTTAAAAATTTACAGAATATCAAAAGCGATTTTTAGCTTTTTAATTTATAATGTATCAAATTATTCTGGAATGTTACCCTGATATCCGTCCTTATCATAAATTAAGCAAAGAAACATTTAGCATATTTTGTCGTCTGCATTAAATGCCTCAAGCCAGATACCGAAAGCATTTATTGTTTGATCGTAAACAATAGATATATTGTAATAAAAATATTGTTTTTCGCTTTAGTGAATACGTATTGATATACTTTCGCAGGCGATTACATATTTAATTTTGTAAAATTAAAAGATGGGTACCATAAATTTAATTTCGTACCTGTTCTGTCATTCAAACAGTAAATATTAAAATATAATACTGTTTCCAACTTATTGAACTTTGCTTATTACAAATGTAAATACATGTGTTTTATAATAAATAAAAATTTTCAATAATTGTTCTTTCAGAAGAAACAGTCTGAAACTAAATAACAATTTATTTTAAAATTTCTTTACATAATATTTCTGGACAAATTTATTTTATTTTCATGTAAAAATTTATTTAATTAATCAATATTTAAAATACGTAATCATATTACTACTATAACAAGTACAGATGTGTTAAATTAATATTAGTGTTTTGTATTTCAAAACTACTTTTGACAAAATCTAAATGACTCGACTGTTTTTAACTGAATTAAACTTACCACCAAAATGATTTCTATAAAGTTATATCATAAAATATTTAATTTAATTAATACCACAATATGTAAACAAACTATCTTCATAAAGTTCGATACATAAAAGGTCAATTTTACCGCAAAAGTTTTGTACTGTAAATTGATAAGGATTAAAACTTTCGTACCATTTTTACTATTTCAAAATGCTATTAGATGCTTTATACCAAATCGTTACAGTTGCT
This sequence comes from Megachile rotundata, assembly GCF_050947335.1. Taxonomy (NCBI): domain Eukaryota; kingdom Metazoa; phylum Arthropoda; class Insecta; order Hymenoptera; family Megachilidae; genus Megachile; species Megachile rotundata. The sequence continues at coordinate 2,745,025 of NC_134991.1, read as the reverse complement.
CTTTGAATTGAAAGGGTTAATAACGTGTACTTTACTGAACATTGATGGCTTACTCTGCTTCGTCATGCTTCGAGATACGAATTCAAGTTATCAAGTACGTTGTATCAGTTTGCTTGTGTACTTCTACATATATTAGCGGCACTACGTAAGAACGTGTATGCAACTTTGCTTTATTTGAATTCCTCGTGTGTGTTTTGCTCAGTCAAGTTGCAATGACATTGTCCGACTAGTTTTACAGATAACGATCAACGGTGTTCAGGAATATATGGCAGGGGTTTCCCTCAAGTTTTATCGTTTTTGTTCTCGGTACATGTGTTATGTAACGTTTACAAAGGCGCAGCCTCTTTTCAAAACAATTGGCGTAGCTCGATAGAAAAGATGGAAAATTCTCGTTACGCAAGGCTAACTCCTGAAATCGGTCGATTTCTCGGCACGATCCGAGTTGTTTCCGACACTAGTGTCGATGCAGGTGTCAAGTTTTTGCTAGTCATTAGAACGGAAATACGTAGCACCGTTGCACGACTTATTTCTCGCTTTGCTTTGGACACGGTTTCTTTTTTTCTTCTAAGCCATTCTTTCGTCAGCTTTAAGAAAAACGAAAAAGAATCGGAACCGAAGAAAATTCTCTTACCGTCATTGGAACGGTTAAACTTCGTACTTGCACGAAGTATTGAAAACACAGAATACATTTTGATTAATAAGGTTTCAGACTTTTTGTGTATACTTATTACACAATCGTTTAAACATTGGTGTCGATAATTAACTTTAACAATGTCAATTACTTAAGATTCTCTTTAAGGTGTTACTAAGGAAATACAGAAATATGTTTTAATGTGAATTTGCATTTAAATTGATAAATTTATAATAATTGAACATATGATGCCAACAATGTAAATTACAATAACACTGCTAGTTTTGAAGATAGAGATTATATATACATACTTTGATTGGATTCAATTTCGTTTAATTTTATTTTAATACATTTCTGCCGAAAAGTATCCAGATTATGATATAATCAAATAGCAGAAATAAATTAGTATATAATACGAATATATATACGTGTCAGAGTTATAATTACTACACGGTTTTCTATCCTACAAAAAATGTTAGTTATATTTAAATTTAAACAAATACTCAGATCAACAAGATTAACAAAAATACTTTTAAGGATTACATGTTTGAAGCAATGGAACGTTTTGTGGATTACTATATAGTTACAAGATTACGATGCGTAACAAAAAAATTTAAGATGTACTCTGTTGCGGCAGATTTGTATAATAGATAAACGTAACGTAAAACACTGTATACATATAAATTACCTGCTTACATTATAATAACCATGTACAAATGTAGAATCATCTAATTAGAAAGTAAGAAAATTCTCATTAAATGTATTGTTTACTACATTATATTATTTCCCTTATTATTTTCTATCAACGTCATATATGCATACAAACAAATGCGTGAACAATTCCCGAAAAATTTTAATCTACTCAATAATTCAATATCTGTTATGAATTTATCCTATTAGAGCTGTAAATATGTCAATAAACACCTTGATCAAAATTAAATATACGTGCAACAGTCAATGAAGGTGTGATTACATTGTTTTGAGTCATCCTGTAAAATGCATTACAGAACTAGCTTAAAAATAGTAATTGGAAAATAAATATTATATTTTTACCATATTGAAATGTCGAACTTTATTTTAAAAAGTATCCGAACAATGTTTGAACATTATATTTATCAGTTCTTTAAAATATTTTTCATCTAACTCGTCTATTTTCAATTTACGATATTCTATCTTTATTTGGCTTCCCTTTCATTCTAAAATTACTATTGCATACAAAAAATATATTAAGAATCTTACTAAAATACATTACATGAAGTCACTGATTATTTTAATCAAAATATCATTTTCATAAGGCGTACAAAGAATAATTTCTTCATTAATCAAATTATAAATGATTCTCTGGTTCAGTGTTTAAGTAGGTTTCCATCTTGAAACGTAGCTTGTACGAGGTGCGATCATTAAGTTCCCGGACTGTGTCTGCTGTGACCAAACGGTTCACACAATTGACATGCGCTCGCAGAACATATGAATAACAATTTTCAAGACAAATGACACGAAGTTTGGAAGCGATATGTTCATTAAATCGTGTGTTATACAATTTTATAGTAGCATACGCGCGCACTCCGCTGCGAAATTACGATGAAAAGAGCTAACATTAAATTCTGTGTGAGACTCGGGAAATCGGCGACCGAAACGCACGCAATGTTAAAACAGGCTTGCGGGAATGAAGCAATGGGTCGGACGAGCTGTTTTGAGTGGCATTTGCGATGCAAAAATGGCAGGACATCTTTGGAAGACGACGAGAGATCCGGGCGGCCACTCACGTGCAACATTTCCGAAAACGTGGAAAAAATTCGGGCAATTGTGCATGAAGATCGACGCATCACCATCAAACAAATTTCCGATATCATGATGATGTCATTTGGGGAGATACAAATGATCTTGACCTTAATTTTGAACATGCACCGCATTGCTGCGAAATTCGTTCCCAGACATCTGTCGCGAGAACAAAAAGACCACCGGCTACAAATTTGTCAAGATCTGCAGCAGCAATGTCTGGATAACCCGGAACTCTTAACAAGGATCATTATCGGTGATGAAAGTTGGATTTATGGGTACGATCCTGAGACTAAGCAGCAATCTTCGCAGTGGAAAAGCTCTCAATTTCCACGACCGAAGAAGGCGAGACAGGTCAAAAGCTCAACAAAGAGCATGATCATTGTTTTTTTCGATATTCATAGGATTGTGCACCGCGAATTTGTTCCCACGGGTCAAACAGTGACTGGTGCTTTTTATTGTGACGTTTTGAGACGTCTCAGGGAGGACATTCGTCGGAAACGACCACAACTGTGGACAAAGAAGAATTGGGTGCTCCAAGACGACAACGCGCCAGCATACAGAGCACTCGTAACACAAAAGTTTTGTGTACGAAATAACATGATCGTCCTTCCTCACCCTCCATACTCGCCAGATTTGGCACCCTGTGACTTCTTTTTGTGCCCCAAAATGAAATTGAAGCTAAAGGATCGGCAGTTTGACACGGTGGACGAGATTCAACGCGAATCGCAGGAGGTGCTCGACACGCTTCAAGAAGAAGACTTTCAGGAAGCTTTCCAAAAATGGCAGAAGCTCTGGGTTCGGTGTATAATTGCCCAAGGGGATTACTTTGAAGGGGATAACAGCCAAATTTGAAAAAAGTAACTGTATCTGCATATACGGGACCAGTCCGGGAACTTAATGATCGCACCTCGTATTAACAGATCATATAAATCATCTATCTTTGGCCTGAATCTTACTACTGACAAGAATAAGTGTGTTATCATCTCCTTCATATTTCATATTTTTTGTGTAACTGTAGGATAAATAAACCTATGCGTTTATCATATTTCAACGTTTAGCTATACAGCGTACCGACAAAATTTTAATGAAATTGTATGAAATAACTTAAGAAATCCGATTCTATACCATCGTTGTTCATAAATACAGTACAAGTATATTAGTTTTCAATCATAAATTGTTTCTGTATCATGTCATAGCTCACATTAACTTCCTCCAAGATAAGCTTGATCCAAGTAGTGATTGGGGTTCTACAAGCGCCGCTAATGATTCATCTTTGATAACTATCCATCATCACTTTGTTCGTTTAAAAGTTTATTTCTTGCAATCTCAGATAAGTATTTTAACTTTCGAACAAAGACTGGATGTAATTAAATCTTGCAATATCATTGGCGCCTATAGACGTATTAAAAATTTATTTGATACAATTATAGGTATTCACCAATTTTGTTTGCTAACTGTTGAATATTTATTTACATTTGTTCGTTTCACCTAGTACTATGGACACTATATAAATCAGTTAGTAATTTATCGTATTTTCATGTAGTATTTGTATTATTTTGTCTTCGATTCTATTTAAAATGCTAATATACCGTTATGCTGATATATCGCTAACGCATGGTAGTATATCATTTGAACAACGAGATTAGTCAATGTAGTAGACATATGTATTACTTTCACGATATTAGTTGATTTGTATATCATGTCAGAGCATCAGAAGTACGCCCTTTTTTGACCAGAATACTCATTTTGCAAATTTTTTTGTTTATTTATTGATCATTAAATACATCTATTGAATGTTAAATCGGAATCAATCTCCGTTTTTTCTAAACTCCTGTCGTTTTCAAACCATTTTCTGTGAGGCATTTGTACTTCTAACTTACACTATATGACTAGGCAGATAGATTTTAGAGGAAAAACATTTGAATATCATATATGTAGTAAAATTATTATGTTTTATGCATGCAAAATATTATTACGTGAATTTTGTTTAAAATATGATAACGCGAAAAGAATATTTTATTCGCTTTTACATTTTTTAAGTAAATACGTATATGTATAATATCAGAGGTCTCTTTGTTTGTAATTTAGTATTTTTCAAGCATTTCAAAAAACGTAAACGTATTTGCCGAGCTTTAGGTTCGCTTAAAAATATCAAACGCTCGAAATTGGGATATACATATGTATTTCTTTTTAATGCTGTATGTTCCTCTAAACGAAAAATTGTTAATTCTGTTCTTTAATAGTTCTAAAGCAAGAAATGATAATTTTCTAATTTGTCGTTTACAAATTGTTAATACGTGAAAAAATAGATAGCAATATTAGTTAAAAGTTTCGATGAGTTAGTTTATTAACTTGCAAAGAGAAAAAATCAAAGATAATTATTCTGGCTTTAAGACAAAGTTGCGATATTTGAATAACAATTATTGACATGTTCATTTTAAAGACTAATTGGTCAAAACATTTTATTCTACTTTTATGTCTCCACATTCCGTTTTCCATATTTGACTTTCCATGTTGAGTCAGCTAGGTTGATCATCATAACTCTTAGTATTAGAAAGACGACTATCTTCTGTTTTAATGTAGAAACATGAATAACTGAAAGATGATAATAAGTATATTAGAAACAAACATCTTTACTTTATACATGGTTTCATTCGTCATTAATTTATCCTCATAGTATACTATTAAATTAAAATTATTACTTCGAATCACAAAGTGTCTATAGTAAGCTATCTTAGTGTGACAAGGGTTAAATTACTTTTGAATTGTCTGTTATAAGAGAAAGTGTTTTGAAAAAAAAAAAAACTACATAATATATCAAGGGAGAATGTATCTTTAATTTTAAGAAATTTAACAGAATTGGAAACGTAAAAAATTAGAAAAGAACGAAACCTAGCTGCCGATTCTTCTCTTGCAAAATCACTGGAATAGTTCCAGTCAAAGAACGATTACCCGACCACCGCATTCCTCATCTGTTATGGAAAAAGCGTAGAGGAAGCGCCACTTCTTCTACTCGCTTTCGAGAATCGAGTCGCGGATAAAAGTACGATAAAAGACAGCGGCTTTTGCCCGGGCAACGTGAATGGCGTTCGTTCCGTGTCCACCACAAGTAACCGTGGCACGAGCGATTTGCCACGGATAAAGTTCGCGAAGGAGAAGCTTGAAATCCATTAGTTCCGTTAACCATCGAGATCAAACTTGACCACCCTGCACGGGAAAAACGTCCCAGTTTCTTCGATACCGTCTAGCAGTTAAAGAAATCTGAGTACAATAATGCAACCAAGTTCGGATTTGATCTGGTAACTTCGAACAATTCATAAACATTTTGAAAGTACAAACACATTTTTAAATACTTTACAATACTTTCATAAATCAATAAAATCCTAGATGATTTTTATAACTTATTTTGAAGGAAAGATTTTTTAGCTTTTATGAGGTAGAGATAGGTATCGGTGCTATCGACGAATTTCCAAAGTAATATGGGATATGGTAAGATTGGCTGAAATCAAAGAAACTAAAAATGCGAGTAAGATATACGCTAATACAGTAAATATTCGATATGTGCACCATTCTCGGATCTGAACTGGTGCAGATATCGTACAGGTCCTACATTGATTGATATTTTGTCGAACGTAAAAAAGGACAGCGAGCGAAGGATACCGAATGTAAACAAACGGAAACATAGTGAGGGATAATACTAATGAGTAAAACTTTATTTTCTAGTTTTTCGTTATCCAACTTTTACTAATAGATTCTTCATATTTTTCTGATTAAAATAAGACTAAACACTAAATAATTTAGAATATGTATAGTACATATTCGATATGTGCACCATTCTCGGGTCCGAACTGGTGCACATATCGTACAGGTCATTTGTGCAGATATCGAATATTTATTGTAGTACTTTTCTACGATTATAAAGTTTGAGATAGAATTCTTTCCTATTCACATACTTATTCAACCATATACCCATTTGTTGTTTCAGTTTGTAAGATGAGATAGTCATTGATACGAGTTTTATGAATTTTTTTAATTTGTCAAAAACATACTTGACTTTCAAAATATTTTCTTGTTCTAATAAGAAAACCTACCGAAGTGTCACTCTCCGATTTTTCTGAAATTTGGATATGTTATAGTACGTGGAAAATTAGGGGACACGTATTTTTTTTTATTTGCGGTAAAACATATTTAGGGTATAAAACAAAGCCCCAAAGTGTTAGGGTAAAGTGGAAAATTTTAAGCTACATTGTTTAAGCAATTTTGTTATAAACAATATATATTTTTAACACGCTTAATTCACTTGACATAACTAAATAATACATGTCAGAAATTGTATTTTGGAAGTCGAACAGTTAAAAAATATAATTTTAGAAGGTGTTTCATGCGTAGTGCCAAACAAGCGCGGTAATTTAGGAGTTATTTACGTCCCAAATATTTATGTAAAAAAAAAAACGTGTTCCCTAATTAACTTTCCTCTTGATGTTTTACTAGATTTTATTCCGATCAGATCAAAACTAATTTTTTTGCAGCAAGAAATTGTTCACATTAAGGGTACTTCACCCCCTAATTTTCACTCCCCTTCCAACATACCTAGGCCAATTTTTGTCTTCTATCGAAAGATACTCTCATACCAAAAATCATCAAAATTGCTTCACTGATCTCAAAGATATCGCAATTTTTCCATTTTACCCTCACACTTTGGGGGGGTTGTTTCATAGCTTAAATATGTTTTACTGCAAATAAAAAGAAATACGTGTCCGCTAATTTTCCATGTACTATAACATATTCAAATTTCAGAAAAATCGGAGAGTGACACTTCGGTAGGTCTACTTGTAAGTTTTGTCTTCTTTATTTTCTTACCATAAATACAAATATGTATGTATTGGGTATTTCACTAACTTTCTTTGCTTGGAGTATTAATGAATGAAATAGTAGATAATTATATAAAAAAATAATTTATTAAGTAACGTATTAAACATCTGAATCATAATCTGAGATTAGTTCATAATTTAATTTTTCCAGTAATTTTTATTTTCTCGGTAAAAAATCTTGACAGGTATATTATACGATCTCTCAGAGAATCAAAATATTTGCTAATAAGTAACAAAATTTTGCAAAAATGAAAAGATATAATAGTCCAAAAGTGTTATATCAAATAAATATAATAGATATTTAAAAATATTCCGCGTTTTTACTTTTACAGAAATAAAAAAACCATTCAAAATGAAATTTTCCGCTACTCATTTTAAAACGAGGCACTATTACATAATGTAACTAATTGTACTGATTAGACGCCGGATGTTTATGCATTTATGATACATTGAAGTCTGTAAAGTAAATATAAATCCATATAATCTATAGGCAAAGGAATGCTTTATTTATCGATACTTTACCGATTTTGATATGTCATAAACGTATAAATACCCGCAACCTGTTGATAATCTTTACTTTACTAGATAATGAATTATTAACTTCTGTAATATGTGTACATTTTATACGTTACGAATAAATAGAGTCTTAGATAAAAATAAATAGAGTCTTCAATCACAGAGATTCAACAGCAATTCAACACACATTAAACTTGATCCCATTACTATTCGTGGTCCCCACAGTTGCGACAAGAAAAATTACACCTGTAGCCTTACGTGATCAGAGAGTTTGTATCCACGATGAAATAAAGATAGCCGTGTACGTCAGAATCGATAAAACTGACATTCCTTGAAGTGAAATATCTTCTTCAACCGATTCTTTAATCGTCAATAGAAGTCTAGACACCTACAATCAACGCGTTGAATATCTTCCTTGAAACATCGAGTGTGTTTTACTCGAACAAAGGGTCTCAAGAAGATTGTAAAATAGGGTGTTTTCTGTAGCGTGTAACAAAGCCGATCGATTTTTACGCGTAACATCGGGTTATTTTAAACAGATCCACCACTAGTTGTTAGCCTAACCTTTGTAAAACGTTAGTATGAAATTGAATGTGATCGTGTGTTATTCTCACCTAATCGCATTCTCCGTTGGTCGATGCTAAATCACTTTGTTCGACGAGGAGGTTCTCGTAGTTCTCGATTTCACGAGTGCCGTAGGACGTAGCACACACACACATACACCCACACACATACACAAGCGAGCACGAACTCGAAGGGGGTCACTCGAACGATTGAGAACCGTGATCAGCGCACGCTCCGTAAGGACACTCTCGCCGTATCGTATTAATGAATGACTAGACAGCAGTGGAACTATGAATGAACTCCGCATAGCGATAGAGTACTATACGGGGTGTCCCCGCGACACGTAGTGGGAGGATGATGATTCAGCGAGAGAAAATAAATCAAGAATATGGAACGAAATTTGTTGGTACATGACATCGTTTTCGAGGAACAGGTACTCGCAGAATTCTTTAAATATATTTCGAATAATAATTTTTCGATACACGACAACTTGCCTCGACAGCTTTTTCTAATGACATTAACGAGAGGACGAATTAGCATTAATACTAGAACTACCATTCAGACAATGTGACTGGTTTTTTGAGTTCACATTTTACGAATGGTTGTATATGTTTGTTCACGCCTCAATATTTACGTATTTATTTTTCCGCTTTATTCTCAATTTAGAAGTAAGTACATATTTATTGCGACTACTTCGTGAGTTAAATGCGTACCTTCTTTTAATAAAAACAGTATTTCAATGGACTTTTGGAAATTATTTTTAATAATTGCTAATTATTCAGTGATTATGATTGTAATTATTGAATTTTAACACTAGATTTAAGGAACCTGTGAAAAGAGAGGTCTTAAATTTCTTATTTTAAATTTTAAACACTTTGATATGGTAAACTAGTTTCTATTAAGTACATGTCCGTAATATTATACGCTGAACGCGTTTAAAAGCAGTTAACTGATGAACGTAACATTACAATTGTAATGATAAATATTTTTTATTAGTATCTGTGGACGAAAAATCTGTTGTTAATATCTGATAAACATTCTTAACTTTTCCTGTCTATGAAATCGAAATTCACATTATGAAGTTTCAGGAAGCATACATTGGTAATGTTTCACTTTTTGCATTCCTATTACACTTTCAAAATAATACAATGTTTTATTAATGTTGTATTAATGCAACATTTCATTCACATTTTTTTCAGTTAATTATGATCGAACTCTGTTTTCCGACATTGTGGAATTTGCTTAATAATATTTTTAATGCTATTTGTTATGTTATTTGAAATTTATAATTGTATGAAGTCCGTAGAAGTTGAAGTATTTATATTGATATGATTATTTATCCTCAAATCGTAAACATTTTTTCAACTTTCATATATATAACAGATTTCTGTAGGATATCTATTATTATAATACATTTTTTTGCAGCTTGATGAAGTGAGATGTGTGTTTCCTTAGATACATTGTATGTGTACACGTATCTACAACATTCTATCGTAAGTAAACTAAATATAGTGCAAAAATTATCTGTTGTTCTCTATGTAATTCTGTAAAGAACTAAAACATTTATGTGTAAAAATCTCGTTAAAGCGTTGCTTGATATGTATATCTACATAGTTAGTTCATTATTCAAAATTAAAATCATTATTGACTCATCCTAGATACATATCGGTAAAATATGCCAAATACAAGCAATCAGATTGAAAATGATTTAATTAATTCTAATCTGAATTATTTAATGATCTAATCGAATCTAAATTACCATTTAACGAAATGAACTAAATTCAAATTAATAACAATAAATAATTCATTTAAATGACATGTTACAATCGAAAATCAATGTCCATTTACAATATTTGTAAACAACTTTGTAACGAAGTGTTTATAGTCAATTTGTGTGGAATATCTTCTTCACTCTTAATTAAAAAATATACTGTACCATGCTTTTTTGGGAAAAACCCGGGCACATTGTTGAAACTAGCATGTTGTAGGCGTTTTCCACTGTCGACCAATGAGAACCATTTGCGCATTGTGTAATACGATTACGTCTTGACACCGGTTTTTTTCTTGGAAATTTATTGACGTGTGTCGATTGCGTGGATTAAAGTCATCCAACGCGCAAAATATTACTGCACGTTTTCGTTTTGCCAATACCTCCGAATTCCAATGCTTTTACTTTCCACGTAGTACACCTAATGAGATATGCAATTTCATTAGCAGGTATTAAGTAATGGATGGCACGGAACAACTAGAGAGATGCCGAAGTTGAGTGGGTGTTATTTTAAAACGAATAAATGACAGATATTAATTAAGTTTCATGGAAAGAAATTTTATAAAATATTACTAGTGATATCTTGTCGGCAACTTACAACTGTTCTCAAACTTAACAGTAACTGAATTATTATTAATTAATAATAATACTAATACTTTACTTGGTAATTGATATTCAATTTTAGTAACAAGCAGTTACTAACGATAAGTGTAACTAAAGAGCTATTAATAATATTAATACTTCATAAAAATATAACAAAAGCGTTTTTATATTTTTTTGGCAAATTCATAAGGTGCTAAATATTACTTATCAGTTACGCTTTACTATAATAATCATTATTGAAATACTATAGTATGTTTTTGTTATTAAATATCAGTAATCTGGTTTAATCTGACAGTTATTCCTCACTATATGAAATGTTACTGCAGTATTAAGTATACTGTAGCGATAATTTAAATTATAATTAGGTTATTCATTTTATTTCATAACTTAGTATATAATATTAATATGTAATATTAATTTAATATAAGTATAAAGTTATTAGTATCGCGGAGTTTATAATATTACAGAACTACTGCAATTACTATTGCATGTTGTGTGTATCATAACGATATTCCTAGGAAAGTGTGGTGTTACGCAGCGAAGATAGTGTGAAGTTATTATATTAACCTTTTAACCTGGTATTAAGTCATCATTCGACATAACAAGAAACAACAGTTAATATATTGTATTTAATCCTTGCTATAAGAAATTTGTTTCTAAGTGAATTAAAAATGGATATTTTTATTAAAAATGAAGTATATTATATTTATATCTTTTATGAATAGGACTAATCTACTTGCGTCAACTTATTCTTAATTGCAAATATAAAAACTTCATTTTTGTGGATAAAAATACGTCAGATTAATAAGTTAAGATACAAGATTATAAATAGAATGTGTGCAGATGTGACCTGTGAAATAGAAAATTAAATCACGTTTTTATAAAATATAATCGGTACAAATATTAAAACCTTACATATTTTTCTTACTCTCCGTTGTTTCTGTGTTACTTTTACTGTCAGATTATCGACGTCGAATCATTATTAGCAAAGACATTAAAAAAAAGGAACTTTCTTCCGTTTTCTAATCTTTCATGAATCATCTGACTGTTTCTTTTAGTTAATTACTTTGCTGCGATAGCTTTTATCAATTATATCATTATCAAAGATATTCTCCTTTAAATGTATCAGCATAGATCAGGGGTGGCCAACCTGCGGCTCGCGAGCCACATGCGGCTCTTTGAAGGATTATTTGTGGCTCTCGATAAATGTACCCAAGTTCCCTTTTCATTTTTGTGCTATTATATTTTAAAAAATTATTATCGTTACATATGTGTTTCAAAATGTCGTTGAAATTACTGACGACAAATATGAAAGACTAAGTGCAACATTGTAGCAAATTTCATTTCCGTCCAAGTTAAGAATAATATGACTCATCGAAAACTGCGCCATCGAAAATTGCGGCTCGCGAAACATTTCAAACTTTGAAAAATGGCTTGGACTATCAAGGAACTTGGCCACCCCTGGCATAGATATAAAACCAATATACATGTGGACATCAGCAAGAATTAAAACAATCCGAGAACACAAAAATAATCGTAGAATCATAACATACTTAAAATGCAAAAATACTGGCATTCTTCGTTACGAATTGTTTTGCGATATGTTGTACATGGAATTTGTTTGAATTGTTTGTCGTTCTGCGTATGTAATATTTGTAGTATTATAAATTATTATTTTTATTCCCAGAGTTGGTTTTCAAGAAGAAACATGTTTCTTGTCACTGAATATGTTAGGCACTAGTATGAAAATTTTACTGCGCATAATCATTGTTTTTTAGTATAATCAGAGACAAGTGGATTTATTTGTTTGAAGTTATTTTGTTAAGCAAATAGAGATAAATGGAACAACTTCGGCTTTGATATTTTCTTTTACGTATGAGTACAAGTACCTAAGGGATTGTCAGGGTGAATATAAGTCAGTTGTATTATACAGTAGAGAAATGGTAGTGCAATAGTATATTAAATAACAGTATACTAAAGCAGTGGAATAAGGGAATAGTAAATTAGTAGTATATTTGTATAATACTAGATATAGCGAAATAGTCAAATATTACAATAATAATATAGTAGTATTTTCATATATACAATAGAATAATGAAACAGTAGCATAATTATAGTAGAATAGTGGATAATGACGCAGTAATAAAAAGATAATAAACTGATGGTATAGTATTCTAATGGAATGATGAAATAATAAAATGATAAGGACCGGTGAAATGACAAATAATTCTGTAGATTGTGTTAAATGTTGTGCTGACTTTATCAAATTAAAATGTATGTATTTAATAAAAGATTTGTTAAAAGTTATTAATCATTAACTGTTCGTTACGTTACTTTTATTTTAAAAGTATTTTTGAATTCTTACGAGTGATACCAATAAATATAATAATAAGATATTATGTACTCACAAAATTTATTTAATTAGAATCTTAAAATATTCTAATTTTACAATGTTTAAAAAAAAATGTGCTACAAATTATAACATAATTGTTGTAACAAGTTGATATTGCAAACAATGTACAATATTTTTGGTAATTTCCTTAATAATAAGATTCGCTTGTATTTAGCAATATATAATTTTATAGCATATTTGCAACATATTGTAAGAAATGGTAAATTTTTTTTATTTTCTTAACTGTATTACATTATCTTTATAAAGATGTACATAAGTCTGCAAAAGATATACAGTTACTCGATTTGTAGAGTAAGATTAAAGTAAGATGTTTATTCTGTAATCGGACAGAGTACAAGATATAAGTGCGCGTGTTTCTACGTGCAGGGTGAGTTCGTCACGTTAAGATTTCGCGGCACAATCCAAGTTTTTCGGAATCTATTGGGGTGTCGAAGGAAGTTTTAAAAGTGAGGAGAAGATGATATCTGCAAAGTGCCGTACACCGTGGGTGACGTCTTCTTTTTAGAGGAATCAAGGAAAGCTTGAGGTGCCGTGTATTACGTCTTCCTCGCTTGTTTGGTTTTAGGAAAATGCCAAAAACTAAGAGAGTGCCGAGCAGCTCGTGGTGTCGTCTTCTCTCTTTGGAAGGCTGGGTATTTCTGACTTTTTGTGGAAAATGCTGGTCTTTTATATGAAAACTGTAGGCTAGGCCCGCCCAATCAGCGTAGCCTAACTCCGAGCGCAAGGGTTTTTATGGTATGGCCTGCGCTTAGCTTCGTACGTCGCGTCGTGTCGGTCGCGTGTACTTTCTCAGTACTTTTCTTGAAATTATTTCTACATGCTACAACTTATATTATTTCTACATGCTACAGATTTAATATTCGGACACTATGGTATTTGCCAAATTAAAGCTTTATGTACTTACTTGCAATGTGATTATCGAATTTTCTGATCCGTAATGAGTTAAAGCACGTATTCTAGTTTACAAATATGTAAAATTAAATACTTTATTTTTTATTGTTTTCTACATAATAAATGATAAACGAAATTAGCCCCGATATTGGTGTCGAAAAAATATTCGGACACTTAATATTACATAAAGTTTTTTCTTGTTCAGCGTGTTCGTAACAACAAAGTTATAATTTTAATATTAATTTAATATTTTTTGGGACATCCCTTTTGTCTCATGACGTGTTGCAAACGTGTTGGCATGTTTGAAATTATTTAATTTAAATAATTTTGAATAATGCGTTTCCACTCTTCCTTCAATCGCATTTTTTAATTCGTCTTTTGTTTCTATAGGGGTGGTCTTAACATTACGATCCAATAAATCCCATAGATTTTCAACTGGACTTAAATCCGGTGATTGTGGTGGAGGATGGAACACTTTCGGACAAGCATATAATAAATATTCTTGAACTATTCTCGATTTGTATTTCGGATCGTTATCCTGGTAGAACTTAAAATTGTCGCGTATACCCATATTCGTTGCTTTTTTAAATAAATTTTTTATTAATGTGTCTAAATATTTATTCTTGTCCATAATATGTTCAATAAAAACCAGCCCCTCTACTCCAGCACTAAAAATGCAGCCCCATACCCTCAAGCCTGCCCCACCGTGTTTCATCATCGGTCTATCATATTTCCTATTTTTAATTGTCCATTCGATTTACGTCACACTAATTTTCGTCTGTTACACTCAGTAACATAAAATTGACTTAACGGTAGAAATTTGTGTGGCGTAAATCGAATGGACAATTAGAAATAAGTAATATGTGACTGACGTATTTTAAATTAATATTAAAATTATAACTTTGTTGTTACATACATTATAAATACGAAAAAACTTTATGTAATATTAAGTGTCCGAATATTTTTTCGACACCAATATCGGGGCTAATTTCGTTTATCATTTATTATGTAGAAAACAATAAAAAATAAAGTATTTAATTTTACATATTTGTAAACTAGAATACGTGCTTTAACTCATTACGGATCAGAAAATTCGATAATCACATTGCAAGTAAGTACATAAAGCTTTAATTTCGCAAATACCATAGTGTCCGAATATTAAATCGAGTAACTGTACGTACTTGACTCTCTTATGAGTTGAGTTTCAAATCATCCATTCATACTGATTGCTTACGTAATGGAAGGAATAAACTCTAGGAATTCCCTGGTTCTAGGTACAGAAGTTTAGGCTGAATATTGATGATTCATACCAGACATTTCCATTTGAACAATACTATTATTTCATCGGGGGGTGAGGCTATTAAAATAATAATTATTTTTGTAGTCTTTCCAAGAACTTATAAATAAAATTGCGAGAATATCGATGTAATAGTTCTCAAGGAACAATAAACCATACGTATCTAGAAGGATGTGAGGGAAAGAGGAAAATCCTGTTAGTGCTATATATAATAAGAGGTACGAATGTTCCAAATTTTAGAGTCTTTGATCGAACAGAATATCTATTCCTTTTTAGAATTATGTAATTAGAAAAATATAAATGTGAGTTCGCAATTTTAGGAGAACGTCATAATTCCAAAAACACAGTAAATTTAACAGAAAATTGTAACAATATGTCCTTGTATCATTTTAAGAAAATAATTAAGCAACTTTTATCGTAAAATATTTAATTTTTACTCTCAAGAATGATCCCAATAAAAATACATAGAATTTTAAAGATATTTTATTATATTTTTTAAAATAAAATTTCATACTCATTGTACATATGCAGACACATGCCTGTAATGATATTGGGAAGGGATTAAAAACATCTTCCATTTTTTGAAGCAATATTTCTTACAGTTTTAGTACGCTTAATTAATGTATAAGAATTACATTTAATTTTTAGCGAATAGAAAGATTATTTTTAAAGTTTGAATTATTTCCATATTAAGGTATCATTTTATAAGAAAGTTTTTGATCGCTAAATTTAAATGTAATATTTTAATTGAGATTTGATAGTTTATACCTTGTGAATATTTTTGTGAATTTGCAATTAAAATAATATACTTAATAAATGAAAAAGTCATGCGTTTCTTATGTAGTCTTCAATTATTGTGTTCCTTCTACTTTCAGTATTTTCTTTATTGTACATTATTTTATATCTTGGTCTATATTTCATGCCACATACAATTACATAAATAAACTTTTTACAAATTTGTAGCTATTTCTAATTTATGGTATTTTATAGAAATACGGTAAACTTTATTTGTTCAAAGCAAAACACAAATAATACATTTTTTACATTTATATTCATTTTAGAAGTTTTATGCAATTTTTGACACAGTGCGGAACGAAACACTGACCCTTAATGAGATCGCTTATTTTTCGATGTATACTACTTAAACATGTACGTGACAATTATAACTTAAAAATATGAAAATTATGAAAAAACCTATTTCTAAAGATTAACTGTTTGTAGGTTTGTTAGGCAAAAAGTAAAATTTCGTAATTTGATAAGATCAGGAAACGTTAGAAGCGATTAATTTTTGCGTGGGACATGAAATAATCGAAGCAGCATTACGTTTGCCATAGAAAATGTAAAGGTGAAAGAAATTCTAACTTTATAGAGTCAAATCTGAATTTATACTTCGACATAGCAAGCGCTGTGCAAAAAAAAATGATAAAATGTTAGTCCATTATCCGTTCGATAGTGCGACTCTATCGTGTTAATAGTAAATTAATACCCGATGAATCACGTACGTATGTATATACGTAGCTATCGTCCGCCGTTATTACATCTACGCGCGCAATAATAATTATTACTCCAACTGCGATAAATCACAGACATTCCTACGCTCGGAGAATATTTTACCACTGCCATTTGAAATGGTTCTAGCCAAGCAACAAGTAGTTATTTACGTTAAAAAATCGGAGCAAGGAGACATTAACCGTTGCACTTCGAGGCAGATCCGGTGATGCAAGCGACACTGAACTTTGCGTGTTATCGCGGGAAGAATATATCTTGAGAACGTGAAATCGTCGATATTCCTGTTGTTCCTCAAATTGGGTCGTACCCGACCGCGACCGACATCCCGTCGAAAATTATTGATAACATCGTGGTTTCTTGCCGTCGCGGGTCCAGATCGTTTCTGGATACCCATTGGTCAAGGACTTTCGGTTACAAAGTCTCCCGCTGGTAATCCAGCCGAATCGGGACCGGTTGGAAAGTTAATTAAATCATTCGGTACACCAATACCGTTGCAGCTAATATACAACCTTCCTTACTAGCTTAATTAAACGCGTCGAATTATCTAAACGAGTTTCGCGCGTGCTAAGATCCGGCGGATACTCATGGATATTCTTAACGCTGATAGCTTCGCGTCGAACCTGGTTATTGTAATTTCACCTTTCTTTGCATACAGTTTAGGATTATTAGTAGGTAGATTATATCTGAAGGTGTTATTTGACGTATATCGAAAAGCCACTAATATCTGAATAAATAAAAATGGAACAAAGAACAAGATAAGGAACAATTGCATAAAAACTGAAGCTTAAATGTGATGAGTACATCGGTTGGCGAAGTGTTAATGTTACGTGAGAATCGTAATTAGAGAATTACAATTAAAATTGTTCTGCTGAACTTCTACTGCTATTAAAAAAAAGAGAAAAATAAGAGTTGGATGAAATTTTGGTTTCTAATCTGATATTTAAATTATATTGTTCAGCTCTATCGATTGTAATGGCAAACGAAATTTTGGACATAAAAAATGCAATTTTAAATTAAATTCTAAATATGTAACTTAACATTTTTGACCTACAAATCAATCTACGGAGAAAATTATTTTTATTTCATTACTTTGATCAATTCTTGCGTATCTTACTTAGTCTCAATAGAATATTGTTATGTTAAAAAAATTTCAGCTATTCGTTACTTATTTTAATCTGTAATGTTGATTATACATGTATCAATTGATTAAAAATTTAACTGATAATCGGGCCTGATTATCAAATATTTCGATCGCAACAATTAATTATGAATTACAATCAATATCGTTCAATACCGTAAAAGCGAATGCTGATACTTCAATGAAGTTCTTAATCCTTGTACTGGTCTGAAGTCAATGAATGTTATTCATTAAGTGCGTATAAAATATCTGATAAGTCAACAGATAATTTACACAGATCTTTGTAAACTGAGAATTTATGCAATTTTTTGGAATTTTATCAGTCCAGGTGAGATATAAGAAGTTATAATGAAAATGAAAATTTCTAATAAGCTTTCTTATGACAGTATACACTCATTAACACTTTTGTCTCTAAGAACGTGTATATATGTATACGTGTAAATATTTCATGTTACGTATATTACATATTTAAACAAAAATTGACAATTTTTCATTTGCCAACCTGTTTAAATAAAAAATTGAGTTCGAAAATCTATTGATTATATTTGCATTTGTTCTTCTCTGGCTTAGGTCGTCTTAACAAGCTGTGTAATACGCTATTAATAGCTTCACTTTTTTATGCATATATGTTATTAAATGAATTACTAATAGTGAACATTCTTATTGACGTGTAAAATTAAGAACGAATCAGGAGGAGGTCCTACATTCGTTGGTGTGTAGTGCGTTATATAGGACTATATACATTGGGAAATTTCGATAATTTTGAAATTTTAAGATCTGAATATTAAATAATGTACGAATTTAGAGATTTGGAAATATACGAAATTTGATAATATCAGGATTCTCTAATTTGATGATTTGGAAATTAAGAAACTTGAAAATTTGAAAATATAGAAACTTAAGAATCTCAACATTTGAAAGCTTGAAGATTTAGAAATTTGGAGACTTTGAAAAATTGTAAAATTCAATTGCAATAATGTTCAAATGTACATATTTACGTTTATTTAAAGAATTCTGTTGCAACAGAATGTGCTCTTAAAATACATCATATAATAAAATCTAATTTCAAATAAAAATGTCTGTGAATTACAAATAATTCGTTATTTTTAAATACTCTGATATGATTTGAAATGTTTATTCCAACGTGTAAAAATAAATTTTCATACGAAGAAGAAATTACTCTCGGTTTCCAAATATTTTCACTTTAATAAAACTTTACGTCAGAACATTAATTGAAATAACGCGAAATTCTGACATATAAATATCGACTAATAAATCTCTCAATTTTACATTATCAACGTATAACTAAATATTATACTTCTTTCTTAATTATTTGGTTATATTTAATTCATGGTGTGGACCACCTGTGGTCCGATGGTAGGCACCATTTAACCCGTATCCGTTAATTCATCCTCGACAACTTTCTCGTTCTCGCTGATTTACGATAGCAACACATAGTCCGCGCAAGATCCTCGCGTGTATCCTTCGGAGAAAGGCGTCGAACTCGCACGAATACCAAATTTCTCGGAAGCATAAACACGAGAAAGCGAATGTGACAAAACAATAGCAACAACTTAACCCTGAATCCCTTTCTTCCAATCCATTGGATCGTGGAAATTCCGTTAGAATCTGAAAATTCTTTCCTCGCCCCTTTATACCTCTGTATCCTTAGTTAATCTCACCGGGGATGTTTTGACGAGTACAGTGTCGCGATGCCTTTAAAGGCGGTGAGAAAAAACACAGAAAATACGTGCGAACCTGGAACACGAACAAGTCGGTCGGTCGGGTCAGTCGGTTTCTCAAACGCATCCCTTATCTGATCTGCGGTCCCGAGGCATAAGCATATAATGCGGGACACTGGCGATCGCGTTGTCAAAGTCTATCTTCGGGTTGGGGTATCCCGCGGCGAATTCGACCATTGTTGACCTGCTTCAGGCTCTACCTTCTAAGAAAAAGAAAGAACACATCGGATCGACCTGCTATAACTTATTAATATCTGGAAGAAAGTTCTAGCCTTAGGCAATTCCGACTGCGAGGGACTGAGTCTGACATTTCCGCGGATTCCCACAGGATACAGAGGTCGCCATGGTAGACAAACAGCAACGAGATGCTCGAAGGAACGCGGCTGGAAGATGCAAACACGCCGCTGGCATTGTAGAGTATTTCTCGACAGGTGCGGATCCATCTTCCAGGAAGCATCCTGCACCGCTTTGTCAAGGAAAAATTCCGCGAGAAACCAGGAACGTCTTTATAAAAGAATGCCTGGCGTTTGATGTACACGCGTAACGAGTAAAAAGTCTGCGGCTTCGACTCTTTGTCCATTCACATTTCTCTACTGGTTGTTTTTACTCTGGTCACTTGACGAGCGAGAAATGGCGAATTAAATCTTTCGGAATCACATCAATTCTTCTTGCAATTTCCTACTAATCTGTCTCTTCTTCTTTAGTTAAAATATTATATCTGCCATTTTTGCATTTTACTTTATACGTTCTCATATGTTCTATGATGTTTCAAAAATTTTCTATCTTGTAAAGCATTCTACATGTATCGTTAAAATATTAATATTTAAAAATAGTTGGTGCAGTCTTTCAATTTAAGAACATCGAAAGATTGTAGACTAATTTGAAAACATACGTATAATGCAGAATAAAAAAACAATATGACAGAATGATATATTGTAGAAGAAGAATCCAAGAAGTCAACGCTCATAGGCATACTTATATACATTCGATTAATCAATTGCATGCCGCGGAGACACCAATAACATTTAAATACCGAATATTGGTTTTGTATTAACATTATATACAAAAATATATAAGTTTCTCATATGCACATAATTGTCTATTTCGAAATCCAGTACTCAAGAGAAGACATTTGCCAGAACGTTTTGAATCATTGAAATAAATATAAATTTTTGAATCAGTTTATAAAACAAGATTTATATTTTATGAAAATGTAATTTCGATATGAACATCTTTTCGAGTGGACATCGATGTCTTAAAAGTTATAATACAACTTACATGTTTCCAACAATAAGTACCATACATTCATTCTCGACAAATAATTATTATCTCTAATAAAAATCTATAATTTGTTATTGAAATATATAAATTTTGTATTATTTTGAATCCGATAAATATTTATATTCAAGGTCGGAAAGATTAACACGTTTTTTAGAACACTCTGTATAATACGTGGCAGAGTTTACAAATTAGCTGTGGTTACGAGATGCCTATACACGATCGTCGGCGAAACACTAATCACAGTGATTGCAGGGGAGTGCAAATCGTCGGTGGTATAATATTCCGCGTAATTGGTTCAGCCCCTGTCAATCAGTCTAGCTACCGGACGATGTCAACCTGACAATCTATACGGCACGTAAACGTGCGGGATGCACACACGTATTTTCGCAAGGTATCACCTACCATGTCCGTTCGTGGAATCTATTACGTACCATACCCTGATCCAGTCTTGCCGCGGCTGTATTTCTGGATTTTCCTTGGCTCGACGTGAAGGGAAAAGTGAAAGATTATATGCAATTAAATAGAACGGTACTTTAAATAGAAAAGATTGTTTATACAGAACTGTTTACCTTACAGAAAAATATGAATAGTTCCAAAGAACTTTCTACTATATTGTATGAGAAAAACGACATTGTATTTCGGAATGAAACCTAATTCCAGAATCTGAATTATTTACAGTAAAACAATTTCATTGCATTACTACTTGTAACCAATGTTATATTTTATATATATCAAATCGTTGAGAAGATTATGTTTCTAATTGTCAGTTGTGTTACAAATCTATGAATGAGGGAAATGATTGAGTACACTAACAAATAACATTTAAAAAAATGGTATGTAAAAAATAAATTTTAAGTTATCATTACACCAGCGGCTAGTTGTTTCACAATTTCATCGTCAAAATTGATTTTAATCAACTTGCATGATTATAAAAGCAAATATGTTAATTGATTTAGAAATAAGATATATACAAAACTATTCAAAAAATAAACAATTCCTTTCAGTTTGTCAGCCACTTAAAGTTTAAGTTTGATGTTTCAAGCAAAATTTGTTACATTATATAGGATATTTGTTTAACGTTTGCAAATGTATCATGATAAAAATATCGGACCCATACAAATAAAATGTACAGACTATTTAATACGAAAATGCATATATCATTTTTTAATTACTGTAAATACATATGCTTAATTAATGTAGGTATATATTAATTCTTATTTGTTTTTGGAAATAAATGGACAAACCAATCTCCCTTGATGTAACATGTGAAAAAAAACTTCAAACTCAATGCTTTCAACATATAACGATTAATCGATTTTTAAAATGTTTATGATGAATTTATATATAAATATTTAAGAATTGTGATAAAAGTAATAAGCAGCAAATTTTTCAAAAATATTTAATAGCATAAACTTTATATACATGCTTCATATATTAGCATGTGAAGAGGAACACAGTATTTTAATGTACTTATTATTACATGAAGTATTATAATGCTTTTAAAATAATATACTGAATCACTCTTAATAAATTTGATAGAATAGTTTAATTTCCAATTTAATATAAGGTAATACAATACTTTTACTTTATTGTGGATACTAATTATTCGTCTGCTTATTAAAATGCTTTTAGTTCGATTATAATATATTTTATGATACCATCATATAATTTTTTCAACACTGCAAAACTAGTCATTAAATTAGTCTTTTATGGCACCAAAATCATTGGAAAAGGAAGCTGACTATATCGAATTGTCTGGATTATTAGGAACTTTTGAAATTTTACATGACACTTAATTCTTTGAAATTGGTGATGTGTGATTTCTAAATCTTCATTTCAACATAGTTAAGTATAAATAATTAACCCTAATTTTTTTTATTTATTACTTTAAGTAGCTTAGTACAGTCACATGTATTTTTCTTTCTGTTGTTATAAATTTCTAATTTTTATGTTCAGAATTATATTTTTCTATCTGACTATTGAGATTACTGAACCGATCAAGTGACCAGTTTGCATTTTTTTTATTTTAAATTACAAAATTTACTAAGACGCTTTTCGTGAATTGTTAACAAAATAGTTCCAATTTTTGTAAAAAAAAAACGTAGAAAAATTCAAGTATTCTTCTTTTCACCGTACCTGTCACTGAATATTTGATTAAAATGAAACTAAGATAATTTTGTAATGAAATATATAAATATATTAATAACTTATCATTAGAAGAAATGACAGCAATTTTAAGTAGCTATTATGAGTTGTACGTATTCGAGGTCAGAACATCAAAAGAACTCAAATTTTATAAAGACACCACCAAAAATTAAATTATGGCCATAATTAGGGATCTACCGACTCTCTGTGCGTTCGAGGGTTAATTCGCGTTGACCCAACATCAAACAATTTTGGCCCAAAATTGTACAGTGATGAAATGGACCAGAGAATATTCAGCATATCAGAGAAATAGAACGCTATAAACACATGATAAAATTTAGTAAATATTCTGAATAATTATAACAAATATCAGTGTATGAAGATATTACGTTACATAATGATAGCAATCGTGATTTATAATATTCTGAGATTAATAAATTGACTGCTCGAAATTGATACTTTGACTGCAAATACATTGAATTACATAAATAATTGTTTTAATGCTTTCATAATATAACCGTGTATGTATAAGTACATAAGGCAAAACACTTGTCGCAAAGCGTATGCAATTAAGAATCAAAGGTGCTTCGTATAACTGGACCGAATTATAGTTCTAAAACAGTTAAACATAACAGAATATTTATGAAGCAAATAGTTAATAAAAATAGTTAAAAAGCGTTGAATGAAACATGTCGTAAGTAATCCGTCGGCTACGATAATCGAGACGCTTAGAAAGCTATAAAGTGATTATCGTTTTTGCTTTTTCAATTAAACTAGCTTTTTAAAAGACAATCGATGAATTTTATTTGTTGTAAAGAAACGTGTGTTAAGATACTTAATTAAAAAAATATTGATGTAAAAGATGTTTCAATTTCAATTTGTTAACAATTTTATTTCAATCTAACTATGCTGGAATACTTCTATTTGGCTTGTTCGTATTTCGTTGTACATAGGAGTACGCAAATCTCGTACTTACTAATAAAAATCGAAGTTACCTTGTTGCTCAAAAATACTAAATTACATATGCGAACTTGACCTCAAGTAGGTGTACAGTAAGTACTTCATAAATCGGTTTTAAATGATCATACAGTAGGAGTTTCCATATACGACAAACATGATTCTGTACTAGTCCCCAAAGTTCTGTCGGATAGTTCGCCATTTGAAAATAAAACTAAATGGCGGTTATTAGTCGTTTGTCGCACACCAGTGTTTAAATTTCAAAGTTTTCGTGAAGGTGACGAGCGTTGAAAGACTTTTGAACAATAGGATACATATATAGGTGATGATAACTTACATAATTAGATAGGAATCGTTCGACTGAATGTAGGAGAGCCTGTCGTTGGCAGTCTCGAGTGCAGTCAATACGAAGCGTAACTGTATCCCTGATACGTCGGGCTTTGTTTCTTACTCATAGATTTAAACCTTGGATAAGAAGGCTCAATCATCCAGTCGCTTGTATGCTAGCGGCGCGGCGGTTATTGATGTCCATGTTGAAATGCCTCGTCTTTACTTGTCATTAATTGTCCGCGATACGTGTCTCCGTCCGAGAGAATTTTACACCTTTCAGCGAGTAAATATTTTACCGCAAGGATACGCGTGCAACAGTGATTAAGAACTAATACATATTTCGAAGATGGTTATAGTATCATTATCCGTACTGCAAGAGTCCTGTTTGCGATACAAACATACAATTGTTTTCAGTGGAATACCACACTAAAATATTGAACAAAATAACTGAGTATTCATGCTTCAAGTAAAATATGACCACAAATCGGCTGAGTAAGTTGTTACTTAACAGGATCAGTTTTAGAAGGTGAATAGTCAGATAAAGTGATAGCATTATAAACATCGTATAGGGTTTAGTGAAAATTTACTTCTATATCTGGTAATATAAAAATTATGTAATGTATAACTTATGTTAAATAAATTTGTAGTTTAAAGTCGGAAAGAAGTAATACAACTATAGAATACTTTATTGTTATTATTAAGACAAAATGGAGAAAGTAAAACATTAATTCTTTGAATCATTTACGGATAAATAGTAAATCAAAGTTGTCATAGTTTCATCACTAAGCAAATGTTATATTAAATAAGCTTATATATTTACAACAAATAAATAAAACAATTAACTGTTTGAAATAATTCGAAAAGTTTGGAATAGATTCTGTACCCCTTTTTAACCGACTTCCAAAAAGGAGGAGGTTACTCAATTCGATCAGTATATATATATTTTTTTTTTCTATGTATATTCGCCAATTACGCCTAGCTGGATGGACCGATCGGAATGAAACCTTTTGCATCTGGTAGGTTCTGACTCCCCATTGGTACCATTACTAAAAATTTTTTCATTTTTTAGTTGCAAAGGATTATTGTTGCAAACAAAATTGAAAAACGAATATCCATGTTGTCTTTTACTTAATTATGCTCATGGCATTTACGCAGACAAAAAAAAAGCCTGGAAGAACTGTCTCACAGTATCCTATACAATTCTCCCCATTCCACTAAAAAGCGTGAAATAAAATAATTTTAAGAAAAAAAATACACCGACTTCGAAATGCACTAAAAAGTATAAAATAATTTCTATTTCATTCAATCATACAATTACGTCACAGATATAAATGAAACCTATTTACTCGTTAGGTAGTATATTAAATACATTTCAACCTTTTCGGAGGCGGCGCAAAATTAAAAATACCTCAGTAAACGTTGCTGCCAATAACCAGTTGATTGTGGTATGGCGTATTGGAAATTTATAAATCCTGAGAAAGAATACGAACCATTATAGATATATCTGGTAATATACGTAAATGTAACGACTGCATCTTCATTTCGCAACGTTTCTGATATAAATGAAATTGAATCGACTTCGTTTGCAGGTGGAGCCGTGGATCTAAGAACCTATAAACGGAGCCCACGACGCGAGAATTACCAAATTTGCGGCAGATGGGCTCTATCTTTATAGTATACAGGCGATCGAGTCTTTCCGTCGCATACTCTATGAATTTCGATAGACCATAGTTACATTCTATACGCACTAACACCTACTTCGCGGCGTGCTGTCGAGTTATATGTATAGAAAAAAAAAATAGCTATACAAGCTTTGCCTATGTTCGGCTGTCTAAAGGTTGACATATTCAAGAAAATCTTTTAATTTTGCGCCGCCTCCGAAAAAGTTAAAATGTATTTAATATACTACCTAACGAGTAAATAGGTTTCATTCATATCTGTTACGTAATTGTATGATTGAATGAAATAGAAATTATTTTATACTTTTTAGTGCATTTCGAAGTCGGTGTATTTTTTTTCTTAAAATTATTTTATAGACTTATGAATTGCATTGTCTTGTCTAAATCACATTTATTAAAAACGAATATTTGTTATGTCAAAACTAGTAATGGAAATATAACACAATTGGTAATAATCAACTCTTTATTAATAAACATTTTAATGAACATAAATGACAAAAACAGTCAACTGTTGTTTATGACAACCATTTATTTCTAATGTGGAATAAATTGGATTAAGAATTAATGTTTCTAAATCGCAGTATACTAATCCCATTTAGTATTTTGAGATTTAATCATTACAATTGCAGCATGCATATTTAAAAGTATACATATATTTATACATTTAACACGAAGCTTGCGTACCCACATTTGGGACTGTGTCCGTTTTCTCTCTACTCTGTTTAAACATTTTACAGAATCAACTTTCATTTTCATCAACCTTCTTTTCTACTTTTTCGCCTGTTTCAGTATCAGTTGTAGCACTGTTTCTATGGTATTGTTAGGATAAGTTTCAAATCTTATTAATTCACCACACTCTTTAACAAGTTTAAGCATGACACAAAAAACCACGTAAGCCACTTTGAATTTAAATTTATTGTACTAAAATGTAGGACACTAACCATTGATGCAGATTCCACGAAATTAATATAAGAGTAGATACATAATTTTACTAATTCTCATAGATATTAATTGTACAGTATCTTTAATAATTATGTTAAAAATTTTATGAAATGTGCTGGAAAAACTTATCTTACCATCATTTAATTAGCATTAAATTATTTATGAAAAATAAAATAAAATAATTCTATCAAGCACCCTACAGTTACTAAAGAGGTGAAATAACTACGTTTTGTCTCTCAAATGTCATTTAAAATTGTCCAAATTATTAAATTAATATACGTATTTTAATTTTGGGGTGAAAACACGGGGATCTTCCAACTAGTGATGTTTCAATGCAGGCAAACCGTCAGGTAGACAAGTACCTACCTGGAAACAGGGAACTACTTATTGTCACCTCTAACGAGGCCGTAACAAAAACTCAGGTATTCGCAGGTGGGAATGCTGCCAGGTTATGAAAGTATCAATTACCTTCTACGTCCAGTTCCCTAATGAGGGGAGCAGAACCATGGATTACCGAGCCGCCATAACTGTGACTTCTAGATCCGTTCTGATTTTTTAGCGGATCAACGCGTATAGCGTTCACCAATCAGGGGTTTACATTCGTATATACAATTTTCCCCTCTTACCAATCGTTTCCATCACCTAAGTCGTGTTTTTATCCTCAGTTCTCAGCTTCACGTGTACTTGTGACTGCTGCATTCTTGAGATATCACGATACTAACAAATTCGACAGATTTGTACCTTAAATGTTTTATGCGTTGCTTACGTGTCACTTAGAATGTATAATGTAATATATTTAGAATAAATTATTAAAGCTTTGGAGAGATCTGTATTAGATATGTTTCAGACTATTGAAGTCATATTAAATTATTAACTTACCTATTTATGTAATAAATTATTAATTCTTAAAAGATATATTGTTAATTAAATGAAAGTATATTTCATCTGATAATTAGATTTTAGTATAAAATTAAATAAATGTACAGATTGAGACAAATTTTTACATATTCATTAAATTTTTTATGAGGGGCAATGTATTTTGGTTGTTTCGCTAACTTACTCCAAATATAATATGGCTGAAAGAATGCAAAGTAAATATTTATCCGTAAAGATTGTAGGAATGATTTTTTTAATATTCTTTTAATTTCTATCAAATACAAATTATTGATTTATACGATTATATTAGTCAAATTAATATAACCATATATTAGTTCTATTAATATTGTTACAACATTCTGACTTGTATATGGGGGTGTAATAAGAAAATATTGTAATTATATAATATTATTTATGATCAATTCAGCTTTCCTAATCATTTGAAGATTTACTAATGTGAAATGGAATATAGATCTCTGAAATACATATGTCTTGTTGCTAACATTTATGTTATATGGTTCTATTCGATTGTGTAATTTGTCTCAAAATCCGAATAAAACGTAGACAAAGTTATTAAGGTAATAAAATTTCTTTACAGCCGCTTCCACATTTTTAAAGAGATAATCCAAATTTCGCTGGTGGAATAAAAAGAGATCAGATTAAGCACATTCATTTCTTTATACCATAGAGTAAACCAGAGTTGACACTCTCTGTCGGCACCTATGATCTCTCGAAAACGCTGTCCCTTTAAATTGGTTGTGAAAACGAGCGGGAAATTTAAATCGGACAAATCTACTTTTATGTCAATTTCCAATAATTGTGAATATATTTGTAATAAATTTTCTGTATATTACTAATATTGTCTTTTGAAGTATTTCTATCAATTTTACGGCGTTGAAAAGTTAAAAAAGAAAAGACTATACCAAAATGATTGCTCTATAAAATATATTTGAAGAATATGTATTACGGAAATGATTATTACAAACAACTTATAAGAAAATGAAAAACTATATATCACAAGAAATTACAGATGAATGTGTTATAGAGACATGACAAAATATTTATTACAAATAACTTACTAGTGAATATGCAGTAGAAAACTATTCTTTTCGACCACCATACTTCTACGCTATGCACATGGGCACCCTCAATTCTTTTGATTTAGGTATTTAAATTGGTTGTGTCCTCTGTCTCTTTCTAGGAGATAGCTTTCATTGTCAAGTGTTGCCTCTTGTTATATCTACTCTTTGTTTACACCACTGAAAAAGGTAATTGGATGAACACTTTTACGTGAACAATACCGTATATTAATATATAATAATGTTTATAATAATGTTTGTATATTTGAATTTTATTTTGATTTTTACTTTCATGGAAATATATTTTAAATGTATTATATATATATTAAATATATATATAGATATATATTTTATATCTATACCCTTTTTATATTCTCATACAACATTTTAATTTTACGATAAATCGATTTTACCTTTGGTCTGTCAGTTTAAAAATATGTGCTTTTCGACGGTTAAAACTGCAAATATTCGATAAATCAACTTACTCTCTACTAATATGCCAACTTTGCATAAATATAAAAAGTAATGGTTGAAGAGGTTTGCTTTTATGAGCCCGTAAATTCGAGCAGTCTACGATACGAAGCTTCTTTTATGTGTAATTTCTGATTTGTGACAGCCACCACGTGGTGAACGTGGGTACGATTGAAACTACCAACTTGGAATCCATAGATGGTATGACTCCGTACCCAGTGATGTCATTTACTTTTCTGGTGTTTCATTGTTCAAAGACAGTCGTGCATCGCTAGACGAAGAAAGCAAGTCGTTGAAGTTCGAAATGACAGACTAGTAGGTTCATGCGGAGGAGTAGGGTAGGTTGACATATACGTATATATATAAGTATATACACGTTACCTACATTGGTTGCCGAGGTAATCATTTATTAGACGTTGTAAGTATTAGCCATAATTAGGAAGCACTTCATCGGTAGCTTCAGTTACAAAATCGATCGAAGGAAGTGATGATGTTCGAAACAGGAAATCTGCGTGGATGATAAATTACGAGGGCGAATACCGAGTTAAACAACTGAAGCTCTTATATTAAGTCATTATATCGCGTTAATACAGCATTTCAATTGAAATTTTTTATCAGTTAATTCACATTACTGAATTTTTAATAATGTAATTATGAAAATGAATTTTAGGAATTGAATCATTTTTCCGTTAAGTCCGTGAATTCTTTTTTATTTAGGTTTTGCAATTTTATAAAGTTTGAAGAAAACTTATAGCGGTATAATAAAATATTATACTTTTCTGTAAATTAAATATGTTTTTTATTCCTCACATATGTAACAAACTTGCTTACTTTAATACATTTGTTGCATCATAACTTATGCAACCAAACATAATATTATATAAAGTGTCTTTTTCCTGTTCATATCCATTTTAAGCAAAATAAAGATCTTTTCTCAATTGCAAAATTGCTTTTTTAACTCAAGTGTAATATAATTTTTCCCTTTCATTTATTCTTATAGCTTGAGTTCATTTTTTTATTTTTAGTATTATCTACTTATCTGCTCACACAGTGTGAATGTTGCATTTAACATTTTGAGCAGTATTTGACATTATTCAACGAAAATTGTATTTAAATTGCAACAACGAATAAATAAGTACTTGTCACGTGTTAATTGATTATTTGAGATATTACTGATTTCAATTATTCGTTATTCGAGTGACAAGCTCTTATGCCTTATTCGCTATTTGTATTTTCTTTTAGACGAGGAAGTGTTAGTTACGTAATTTATGCTATTACATAGTTGTATTTCATTCTTGTCTGTAAGTAACTAATGTTCGGTAAAAGCTATCAGTATTCCCATAATAATTATAAGTGATTTTTCGAAATAATATGATTGTTTTATACATATTATTATTAAATTTACAATTGATTTGGGTATTCGGAGATGTGATATTTGAATATTAAGTGTTTGTATATCGGAGTATTTTTATAAACCGATATTTGAATATTTAGAAATTTAAGAATTCAAAGATTTTAAGTTTCAAATATCGAATTGTTGTAAAATTAAATTAATTGAGTTTATTTGAATATTCGAAAATTAAAAATTGATGTATTTAAGTATTCAAAGATTTGAATATATAAATAATCAACCATTCGAAAATTTGAATGCTAAAAAATATACAGTTATTCAATAACTTATGATTAGAGTGTCTAGATATTTGAAGATTTGAAATTCTTGAATTTGATATTTTAAAGATTTAAAAGCTAAATATTTCGTTAATAATATATTTAAATGTTTAATATTTCTACTATGCTAATATGTAGTACTTCAAATAATAACTAATTTGGAAAGAAATTTATTTATTAAGTTATTAAAGTATTTACTGAATTATTTATGAAATTTGATTGTCTTTTATGAAAATGTGAAAATTTTTAATAACCATTAAAAAATAGCGAATAATATTTATCTTTTGTTTCTTCATGAATGAGACTAATTAATTAACCGATATATTTATTGTTCATAAGTAACAGTAAATAAAAATTATTCGTTATTTTTTATCGTTACTTTAAATAATTTTTGCCTAGCACTGATTTCACTTTCTATGATTCTTGTTGAATTTTAACAACAATCTATTCTTTAATTTAATGGAAACACTTATTTCGCCAATTACAAATAGTTTAATATTAAACTTTTAACAATTTATTCAAGATAAAGGACTAAGTAAAAGTAACACAATTATTTTTATACATTGAAAGTAATGTATTAAATAAAACTTGAAAAAACCTTTTACATTTTCAGCATTAAAAGTATTTGAGTCTAGAAATCAAATGTTCTACACCATAAAAGTTATTTCCTTCATACATAGTAGTGAAATAATACGCGATTTATCATTGGGAATTTTAAAACCAGTTGTTTAGAACGTCACCCATTGTTCTTTTTTTGGAGAATGTTCTCGGTATTTCGGGTATACGTAGTTGGCTACCATTTACGTAGTCGTTGCATCGTTATTCGATTCATGGAAAGTATCGATCAAACTTTTACCACGAAATCTCGATCTAGATTCTTCCGAGACCATGACCATGGTAGCAAATGATGTCATCATCATCGAGGACTTTCTCTTCCGCGAACTTTCGTACGCGGGCGGTGTCTCGCATCATGAGATCAGACGTGTAACGTCCAGCACGAGCGTTTCCATTCATGAATTCAACCTTTCTTTTCGAGGCAGGAATTGTTCGATGTCGAGTGGGAGGTTAAAGCATTGCGAGAGTGCAGAATGGTGGTGCATAAAAGAAACTCGCGGTGTGAATATGTATGACACATATGCATCCTAACGTCTGTTTCAGCCACATCGGCACCGTAACCATGAAAATGCGCGTTTTGACCTCTCATACACTACTGCGTCTCTTTAAAGTGAGACATCAAGTTACTCTTTTCAATTATTTTCTGTAACTTCCTCTATTGTATGTAACTTATACAGGATGGATGGGTGTAAGTCGATTTTCAACTAGTTTTTAAACTTTAAGCCTGATCCGAACGGAAAAAGAATACATTTTAAACCTTACAGTAACCATACCTCGCCGGTCAAATAACCGATTCATACGTTTTCTATTTTAAATTACGAAATTTATTAACCTGCTTTCTTTGAAAATTGTATTGATTTTCCAAAAGATAAAGAATTAAAAGTATCTTAATTGCATTATTTAAAGCAGGGGTCGGCAACCTTTTTCGGATGGCGGGCCATTTTCAAAATAAAATTTTGTATGCGGGCCGCACATTCAAATGTAACTTAAATAGTGCTTTTATATCATATACGAGTATAAATACATTAAAAATAACATGTATTTCTCATTACCTATTGTAGTGAAACGTCATACGGTTGTCAATATGAACGTGTTTACGTGCAAAATGCACATATGAACATACAGTAGCAAACTGGCGAAATGAAAGAATGCTACACTTGTTAAGCGAACCGTCGCGTCGTATTCGCTGGGGAGTGGGGACTAAACTTGCGCAGCAAAATAGGTTTCCCAATATGCTTCTGTTAGCGCGCATTTTTGTCACCGGCCACATTTCGGCACGCTCACGCTCTAAGTTTGTTGATTTTTCCTAAAATTATATTGGTGCTTTGGCGGGCCGCACAAAAAGTTGCAAAGGGCCGCAAGTTGCCGACCCCTGATTTAAAGTATCTGAGTATTATATGTTGGTATTAATCAATATTGAAACCTTATAATTAATTAGGTTTTATAGAATATAATAAGAATCTTAATATTAATTGTTAATTCCATTCTTTCTTTATATGGAAAAATTTAAATCAGGTGATAAGAATAAATGGATCAGACTTAATTTTTGTACTGATTTGAATTTAAATATAGATTTTAATTATTGTACACGTGCATGTATAACCTCCAAAATGAAAGTAAATAAAATGAAAGTATAAAAATACAATATCACGAAGTACACCAACTAACATGATTATAACCTTCAGAAAAATTTAGAGAATATCGTGTACAGATTAAAAGTGTATAAGATTTTACATGAAATGTAATAGTAAATTAAATATTTTGCTTAATTTTTTAAAATAACGTAACGTGTATATTAGTAATACTTGTAAACTTGTAAAGCATTTATGAATCAATCGTTTGTTTTCAGTAATAGTAAAATAATCTCAGGCGAATTTATGTATACTATAGTTATAATCGGATGTATACTCTGCTTGCATATTTGAGAACTGCATTATGTACAAAATTGTTAATTTATTTTGTAAACATTATATTGAAACTCAATGCGATGTATACATACTGAAACAATTAAATGTGCATGTAGACATGTACATATATATGAAATTAAAGGAAGTAAAAATCAACGAACGATAAAAATAACAGAAGCACGTTACATGAAGTACTAAAAAAATGCTTTTCAACTAATCTTCTCATAGGGACAGCGTTTATCAGTTTTATTAATTTCCTTTGTATGATTCAATGAAACGAACTATCAATTTCATCCTTGCTGTAAAAAAACCGCTATCAGTGTAACCTCGGTGGTCCGTTCGAGTGCTTCAAGTCTCCTCTTTGTATTTCCTGATTACGTCGAATGCTACTGGTATCTTTAACTTTCTCGATGCCTAATGGTATGTATTAAGCGATCTGTACCCGTAATTATCAACGTTGCCAGTCAAAACTTGACCGAGACACCGATTATGTCGCTGAATTAGGTCGCCAGTGGGCGCAATTAATAACAAGGCGACACATCCATTAGCCAACAGCTCAGTTTCTTCTTCTTCTTCTTCTCTTTCTGGCATGCTTTCCTGTAACATCGATCTTCCGACTCGTTGCATCTCGATAACAGATTATCTACGAATATTGATTCGCATAACGAACGACATGCCTCTTTAAAAATATACTTGACCAACAAAGTGCCTTTCGAAATGGATAGGTTTCATAAGTCAAGTCTAATCTTGATGATACAATGAAGGATAATGGTTGAATATTATGCGAACAAAATGAAACGCTTTGCAAACACAGATAAATGATTTACCTTTACACGATGCGCATGTTTTAGTCTTTTAATGATAGCGAAACTTTGTTATTTTTGTTAGAAGAATGAACTAATGTGATCTTGTGAATTTTATTACAATCATAAAATTTGCAATTAAATTTGCAACATTTTGTTTCAAAACAAAAAAGTTTTGAAATACCTATAGTTCTATTACAAAATGTTACAAAATATTATTGGTTTAAGCGAAACTCAAATTGATTAAAAATGTTTACTTTCCGAATGTTGATAAATAATTTTATAAGAAAAATATGTAAGCAATAAATTAATCAATATATTAGTATCATTAATAATTTAAATGCAACAATTTGTATACTTTAATTTGTTTGCAGATCATTATACAGTATCTTTGTAATAATTGCAAATTTATCAATTTATATCTAATTGTAAGTATATGTACAAAATACTCAAACTATTTGATTTGAATTTAAATAGGCAAATCGTTTTTTATACTTCAATTACATAATTGGTGCGCACCGCGTTTAATCTTTCTTTCATTGTAATTGTATTTTGAACAAAATTGTTAAAAAAAGGGAAGCTTTTTTTTTACTTTTAGTCAATTTTACGACACAATGCTCAATCACATAGAATTATGATATCCAAATAGTCTTAGAACTAATTATGAAGAAAGTTTATAATTCCTTGGTTTGTCATTATATTGAAAGTTAGTGATGACTTTCGTCTATCTGTGTGTGGTTAAAGTCTTAGACAAAACTTGATTACAACGAAGAGTTTAAGGAAGTCAATTTTAAAGCTTATTATAATCTTTTCTTTAAGATAAAAGTCTTAATTGTAATCAGAAAATTAGAAATAATATAATCATAAATCTCATTTACTATATATTGTTTTTATTATCTTAAATTTACTGTCGATTTCATTCGAGATTACGTCCATTATTTTTTTGAATTTTGAGCTCATGGTCTACCAACAGTGATTTGTGTCCTCTTTTCAAAGTAATTATTGTAACTATGGTGTACGAAACATAAATGTTGGGGCCTTACAATTTACAACAATTATTTTCATTTTATAACATATGTGGTAAAATTTATCTAAAATTTGTTTTTTAAGTTACAAAAAACTATTAAAATGCATAGATAAAATGTGCGGCATTATCGCATTACAAACAATCGAAAATACATTTTCAATTTAGCTAAGAAATTAATATAATTGTCATTCACGTGTAACTTGCAAGTAATATATGCAATGTCTTGCAATATACAGTTTATCGTACATCTCTATTTTAATAAATTTTACATACGAGGTGCAATCATTAAGTTCCGGGACTGGTCCCGTATATGCAGATAAAGTCACCTGTTTCAAATTTGACTACTATCCCCTTCAAAGTACACCTCTTGCGCAGCTATGCACCGATCCCAGCGCCTCTGTCATTTTTGGAAAGTTTCCAAGAAGTCTTCTTGTTGAAGCGTGTTAAGCACCTGCTGCGATTCGCGTTGAATCTCGTCCACCGTGTCAAATCGGCGACTCTTGAGCTTTAATTTCATTTTGGGAAACAAAAAGCAATAATAGGGTTCCAAATCTGGTGAATACGGAGGGTGAGGAAGGACGACAATTTTCCATGTTTCTTTTTTTGTTTTTTTATTTCCCTCTGTTCCAATTTGGAGTCCATCGTGATTTCGCAAAGGAGAGCCTGCGTATGCTACCATAAACTTGTACAACACAGGATTCAATGAAGATATCGCTTCCAAATTTCGTGTCATATGTCTTGAAGATTGTTATTCATATGTCCTGCGAGCGCCAGTCAATCGCGTGATCCGTTTGGTCACAGCAGACACAATCCCGGAACTTAATGATTGCACCTCGTATATTTAAGAATCTAATGTTAATTAGTTTATTTAAATAAATAAAATTTAAGATCTGTATAATTTTATGTAACTATTTAAACGTTGAGATGGTTAATTTTTATAAGATAAGAAAATTTGCATTATTCTCATTTTTGCAATGTTTCGACCATATTTTGTAAATGTCCTCAAATCTTTAACCATTACTTTCCCATGATTGGATAATGAAACATCTCAAATCTTATTAGCTTAATAAAACATTTAATAATTGCAATCACCGAGCGTTCATTTCTAAGGTGAAGTATGCCGTGTATGTAGTTGTTTTACGACTTTCCTATAACTCGAGAGACGTGACTGCTAATAATAGAAAGAAATTAATGACGTTTCTAATAATAAATACATCAGCACTTCCTTGCGATGTACAGTTATTCGATTTAATATTCGAACACTATGGTATTTGCGAAATTAAAGCTTCCTGTACTTACTTGCAATGTGATTATCGAACTTTCTGGTCCGTAATGAGTTATAGCGCATATTCTAGTTTACAAATATGTAAAATAAAATAAAATAAAATACATTATTTTTTATTGTTTTCCACATAATAAATCATAAACGAAATTAGACCCGATATTGGTGTCGAAAAAATATTCGGACACTTAATATTACATAAAGTTTTTTCTTATTTATTGTGTATGTAACAACAAAATTATAATTTTAATACTAATTTAATATTTTGTGGGATATCCTTTTTGTCTGATGACGTGTTGCAGACGTGTTGGCATGTTTGAAATTTTTTTATTTAAATAATTTTGAGTAATGCGTTTCCACTCTTCCGTCAGTTGTATTTTTAATTCGCCTTTTGTTTTTATAGGGGTGGTCTGGACATTACGATCCAATAAGTCCCATAGATTTTCAACTGGACTTAAATCCGGTGATTGTGATGGAGGATGGAGCACTTTCGGACAAGCATATAATAAATATTCCTGAACTATTCTCGATTTGTGTTTCGGATCGTTATCCTGGTAGAACAAAACTATCGCGGATCGGATGCGTCGACTACACTTCTGCGTATAATAATTTTATATCTGCGCTTCACGACTCTTTTGTATATTTCAATATATATATATATCATAGTCCTTAGCATTAAATTTATCTTAAATTGTCTGCTAATATCTTAAAATTGAAGGCTGGGCTACGCTAACATCTTGTGACGGATCGTGGGGGGGGGGGGGGGGGGGGGAGTCCCTGATGTGGAGAGCGGCCAGGGAAAGCGGTCCTCCACGTTCCGATACGCACACCCACGGACGATTTTTTTTGAAGGGGCGCCAATGCCAACGCACGCGTTCGGGAGAATCGCCCTTCCGGCTGCTCTTACGGGAGCGGTTCTCAAAGGGGGACAAAATTGGAAGAGATAACCCACGAATATCGACACGACAAACTTTATTGGCGCCGAATTGGGCCCCTTCAAAAATAACGAGAACGAGCCCCTTGCGGTACAAAGTTCGGTAAGGAACCGGGTTACGATCGCTAAATGCGGGAAAGGGTATCGCGACACGGGGGCTCACGGCGCACGCGAGTGATATAAAATTGAAAAAAAAACGTGGTACGCTGGAACTAAATGTAAAATACAACGTGAAAAAAAGATAACCCGAACTGGGGTCAGCGGCCCAGAATCGCGGAAAACGGGTGACGCAAATGGGTACACGAGAAGTTCCGCGAAGACGGTCCCTAGGGTCCTCGACGTCGGGGCTGGTGGTCCTACCGCCAGGAACCACCGACACGCACACACGCTCTTACACACGCTCAAAGATCTTACAAAGGGCAAAGATCCTACCTTTCCAATTCGTGTTCGGACGGGCGTCGTTATCCTCCGTCAGGCGGGCCCATTCAATCACTCGCACACACACGAAAAGAAAATACAAAAAAAAGAAGAAAAGAAGAAAATGGAAGTGGGCGGAATAAAGAGAAAATCCGATGCAAAGTAGCTGCGGAATTTAAGCTCTCGTCGCGGCTCGCTGACTTCTACCCTCCGTATCCGCGGTTCGGGTCCTCGGTGCACGGAGTTCCCCCTCCCCGAGGATTTCGGCGCCAGGGATGGGCCAAGTCGTGGTGTTTTAGCCAGGTCCTGGGACCCCTTCGGGTGGCAGCTGGGGTGGCTCGTCCCCCGGCCTGGCGTCCCTTGGTGTTGGCTGCCGGTCGCCCCCGTGGAGGTGGACGGGTGGCTCGGCGACCGGTCAGCAGGCGGCTTTCGTCGTTGAGCTCCATCCCGCGCCTCCGTCTCTCGGGTTGGGGTTTTCCCGCGACCGGGACCGCTTCCCTCTTCTTTGGCGATTCTTCCTGCGCCGGTGGCCGCATGCAAAGGGGGCTGAGGGGGAGGGACGCGCAAGTATATAGAAAAAGAATAACATACACCCGCGGCGAGGGGTTTGGCAGGGCGGAGGAGTGAGCTCGACGGGCCTGGTGGCCACTCGTAACGATGCATAAAAATATGCCTCGTTACAATCTATAGAAAAAACTATTAAAAATAAAGACTGATTACATATTTTAACATCATCAAAATCGATGAAAAATAAACAAAACAAATAATTATCGCTTATTGCGCTTATCGCATGCAATGAATTAATTCCGTATCATGAAGGACAGGTGAGTAAACACAACAATATCTATGTCAAACAAAGTGCGGGGTTACCCTGCAATAATAGTAATGTTATCGATATGATATAAAATGTCTATAATAGAAGTTATAAATACTCAGTTATAAGTGCTTATTTTAAATTTCTTTTTGTCTACTACTATATTTAGACATTTGAAATGTTCTCTTAAATGTTTACAATTTCATCAATTATTGTTAATGTTATTAATGCGTAGAAGATTTAATATGAGTTGCATGTACTTTAAAAACCTTATCAACAAACGAATATGCTTAATATGTTTACATGATCTAATAATAACGATAATATAATATATTTACATTTTTCTGTAATTTTTACTTGAATATTTTCACAGCCATTTTGTACATAAAATCATCTGTACATGGCACCTGTTTACGTAATTTTGAACCATTATTTATCATTTTTCTACCTTCATAATTATTGCATGTTAATTTATACTATTTAATATTTTTAAATATCTAAAATTTTGTTGAATTTTTTAACCGACTTCGAAAAAGGAGGAGGTTACTCAATTCGATCAGTATATTTTTTTTTTTTTTTTTTTTTTTTATTGACTATATGAAATAAAGAAATTTGAAAATTTCGTTATTGTAATATGAAGATGTTCAAATATATACCTATAGATGGTAGTATTCCGATCCTGACGCAAGATAAAGCTTTTCCTAATACATATAACCATTGAGATTTGACTTATTCATTAAAACTGATTCATTAAAACTGCCACATCTACCAGTGAAAAGAACTCAGCAAAATAACTCGATAACTTAACTCGAGAAACTTGGAGGACATTAAGGGTAAACTGCGTTTGCTACTATACCATCCCACATCTTGTATGGCGAACGTAGTAA
Source organism: Megachile rotundata (assembly GCF_050947335.1). Lineage (NCBI taxonomy): Eukaryota > Metazoa > Arthropoda > Insecta > Hymenoptera > Megachilidae > Megachile > Megachile rotundata. Next base: position 2,705,186 of record NC_134991.1, on the reverse strand, counting down.
ATATGGCTATCAATACGATTCAGGCTAAATCCACACAAGTATTTCAGAAGACGTTAATTGTAGGAACATTTACGCGTATGTTATCCTAACTCGTACATTGTCTACGTGTACATTAGTATGCAATCTAAGTTTTCGTTTGATAAAAATACACAAGGTTATAGGTTAATGATAAAACGACTGAACATAGATTAATTTTTATGAAAAACTAATTCGAAAACATGGAATAAAATTTTTCTATTTAAGTCTTCGTTTTGGAGAAAAACGGCTGTAAATATATGTAAGCCTTTCTTGGGTGGACTTTATGCCAGGATAAATAAACACAACAATCCGTGGTTGCAGTTAAAAACTATAATATAATTAATAATTAAACAATAATAATGAACAATAATACTCTATCTACATAATACGTTTACCGCACCTAAAACCGTACAAATTGTCGGTGTTTACATTCGTTCTTAGGCTTTCGTTACACTGACTCGGTTTTGTTGTTTTCTTGGGCACTGCGTAGTCGCCCCCACTCCACCTGTCACGTGGCATTGGCGGGCACACTAAGTTTGGGGTAACGTCAAACTTACATATATGTTCGGTTCACGTTTAAGAGCAAAGCTGGTTTCTTTTAAGAAAGTATATATAGAAAACGAGAATGTTAGAATTTGGTGCTTCGAGATTTCGAGATCTACGAAAATGGAAATGGGCAATTATTTCAAATTGTTCACATTGCAAATCTTCAATTCCCAAATTTCTAAGTTCGCGAAATTCCAATGACAACAATTTTCATATTCTCATATTTTTCAGTTTTCCAAGTTCTTGAATATCTAAATCTTCAACGTTCTAAATAAGTTCTTAAAATTTCAAAATCGTCGAACTTGGATATTCCAAATTTTTCCCAAGATTTACTCAAATTTCACAATACCAGAATTCTGAATTGAAAAATTCCCGCACCTTTTAAGTTTTTAAGTTTTCTAGAAAATTAAGATTTGCTCTTGACTCTACGAGTACCGCGTAAGTCTTTAATGTTAATTTTTCAATTTCCAAACATTTATGTTTTCAAGTTCCTAAATTGTTTCAAACTATTAAATAATCAAATTTAAAAATTTTTAATTTTCAAAGTTTCTGAATTTGATATTTTCAAATTTCTTTCAATTTGCAAATTTCCATACTTTCGATTGCTAAATTTTCACAATTACCAAATTGAAATTCTTGCAAATCTTTAAATTTCCAGACTGGTTACTAAATTTCTATTATATTTTTAAATTTTTAAATTTTAACTTTCTTAAATTTCTCAAATATTTAAAATTTCTTAAATATTAAAATTTCGAAATAAACAAATTCCTATATTTCCGAATATTCATATTCTCTAATTTTAAAATCCCCCAAAATAACAAAAATCAATGGGAGGGGCCACTTTTTCCTTGTTCACTACGATGTCGATAAGGCATTCACAATCAGATTTATTCTTGATTGTACAGTCAATAGCAAATCTGGGATTCCTCAGGAAAAATATGAAAACTGAAAAGGAAGAAATATGCAGGTGTCAGTAGAAAAATATTGTAAATTCCTAACTTTGAAAATTTTCAATTACTTATTTCTCGAATCTTCAACTTCATAAATTCTCGAATTTCTAAATTATCATATCTCAAAATTTTCTGCATTCCAAAATTTTAATATCTTGTACATTCATAAATTTTCGAATTTCCAGATTTTCACGTTCTAAATTTTGCCACCAGCATTTCAAAATTCTAAGGTTTTCAAATTCTCCAAATTCCTACATTCCAAAGTTTCCTATTTCTTAAATTTTCCAATCTCCAATAATTTCCAATAATTTGTAAATTTTTTAAATTCTTTATGGAATGCGGATTTGCTGTTGACTGTACAGCAGCGTATCAGTCCAAATCAACGTCTGTCGGAACGGTCGGGTGATCCCGGCCTTAACGATTTAACGCTGAATGAAACGTTCTTACGTCATCGTCGTATGATTCCCATGACGCGACGTCACAATGACGCGTCGATGATGCTGCAAAACAGTGTCTAAATATTTGTTCGCGGCTGAATCGGATCTTCCGGGAAAAGGTTCCGATTATATTTAGTGTAAATTGCGTTAATTTGAAGAGCACCGTCCGGAAAGAAGATGCTACGATAAGTTTTTTGCGCTTCCCACTTCCGACTTCCTTTTTTTCTTTTTAAACGAGCTGCTACTCGATGGTATCTGAATTATTCCCGTTAAGCACACGTAACTGAAATTTTCCGATGACTAAAAAGTTACGTAGTAGAGCAGAATCATGACTTGCAGTAATTAATTGTTCAATCTTTACGCATAGAGTAATTCAATGTCTTCAGATTATCTCGTTCCTACAGGCTATTTTAGATTGTATTATTCTTCTATTTTATTGCAAGTTTCAAGGATCATTGTCTATATATACAAGCCATGTAGCTTATTCAGGTTTGTAGTGTGGATGGCCATATTATTATATTCAACAGATTTCTTCTTACATACAAACATATATGCGAAATACACAATTTTAATTTGTCTAATAACGTTATTCATACTTGTTTTATTGAAAAGCTACAATATGTGATAACCCTGTAAGTAAAGTATTAACACAAATCTCACTTGTTCGTTAATAAAACGCGGGTATAAAATGTTATATTCAGCATTGTACGTTTAGGGCTTCTATTAATGGCTGGACAAAAACCTTGACTTCAATTTAATCGACATTATACTGGGTAGGTGTAGGATTTTTATGTATTTCGGATTATAACTAAAAAAAGCAGAATGACAAAACGTTAAATAATTGTATTTTATTCTACCGTGTCCGACGTTTAAGTACTTAATTTTTATTCCTAATTGCATGCACTTTTTATAACAAGTGACACATTGTAACATTACAATAAAAGTATCTAGTCTATTCCACCAGTTAAAATTATAAAATATATAAATTTTTATTTGATTATAACGATTGAATTATCCATTGTAAGTAACCTAGCCATAAAATCTAATATTGATTATGATAATTGCTAATGAAATTATTGCTAGTTTTTTGTTTTTCCTTTTGGGGGTTGAAAAAATATTATTATGAGAATAAAAGACAGGAAGTTCGGATATTTAAATGTAAGAATGTATCTAGCCCTTTATTGTATAGTTGCAACTCAATGCAACTTCATTGCGAAAACGTGCACTTAATAATGATTATAGTATAACTTTGGCACTAAGTAAGTTATTCTAGTAGTATTTATCTTATATCAATTTGTAAATATCGGGGAATATATATTTGCAAAAAAATCAAAGTTTATTGTTGTTAGAGGGACACCTGAATAAATGACGTTTTTTCTCTCTTCACATCCTGTTGGTTGGATATCACGGTCACTACTACTATTTTTTTCCATTTTCCTTATTTTTTGTAATATGTCTGTATGAACGTCTATTTAGAACTTTTCATCACTACTACTTATAATAATGAGACTCATTCGTGTTTGATCATTTTATCATTGTTTCAAAATAAAAAAATGGATAAATAAATGTGTTGAAAATATTTATTAGTAAATTACGAATTTACTAAATAATATTTACCAAAAGAACATCAGTTTTTCAATTTTCTGACTTATAGATACGAGATCTATCTGTAAACTTCGATGCTTTAATACGAACTAGGTTCAGTTTTCAAAATCTGTTCCTTTAAATTTAGACTTGCTTATTCTTGTCAAATTTCACCATAGTGTAAGGCATGCTTGCTTACCAACCTTTCTTCTATAAATCATCCTTATCGTTCTGTTCAAGTATTTCTCACGTTCCCACTTCTTACGTTCTCTTCTGACGTAAAAACCCACTGATATTTTCTTCATATATTTTGGTAACTGTACCGTATTTTCAATTGCTTCCTTGTGCCATTTTAAGGAAACATCCGGTTCTCAAAAAGTTGTGAAAGGGCAAAATATTTAGAAATGTAGGTATCATGAAATTTAGGTGTTTAGAAATCTAGCAGCTTGAATATTTTGAAATTTAGGTATTTAGAAATATAGGATATATTTTGAAATTTAAGTAGTTAAAAATTTTTTAATTTTGATATTTCAAAATTTGGAAATTGTGCTTATTTTATTATAGAACAAGAAATACATATATCTTTCACCACCATCTTCAATATCTTGTATTTTTACTTGTTCAAATTTGCGTTACGTCTATTGAAAAGAAACAACATACTTGTTTTAATAGTTGATAAACTTCTTAATCGGTTGAATTTTTTCATCAACAGGAAGTCATTTTTGTTTTGTATTTATAACTAAAATGATTGCAATATACGCAAGCAGAATGGTTTTGTACACAGCAAATTCAGATATATCTGTTAATTTGTCATGACCGGTTAGGAAGTTAAAAATACTCGTTAAAAGTTAAAAAATATAATGGAAATTGAGTTTCTGTTAATAAGTAAAATTTAATTTTTGTAAAGCGAAGATTGGAATTAATTCTTGCATATAACATATTCTGATACCCTCAAAATGTAATATATCTTATTATAATATAAAATATATCTTAAAAATTACAAACTCTTCATGAACTTGAATTTTTTATGGTATTTTAGACGTCTCAATATGCTTTAAATATGCGACCCCCCTGTGTAAATCTTTAAACGACAATTTTATTGTCACAGTGGTACTTTCTCTTTCTCGAAGAAAGACCGCGACGCCGTTGCGGGCAATATGAATGCAGATTTTGCTCGTAGACAGTCGTAAGTTTTATATTCAAATTCGTTAGGTTTAGCCCGCCTGTCCTACATGAATTATAGCAATGAGTCGAATAGATTGAATAAGCGGAGGGGTTCAGGATTTTTATTTTTTTGCATCGAAAACTGTTTCCGTTAGTCATTCTGAAACGTTTACATATTTACATTATTCATTTACAGCCACCGTTACATTGCTGTGGTAATTGTTAAAAAATGAAGGTACAAGTTAAGATCTTTTGTATAAAGAGAAATATTTTTTCACCATTTACCCCAACTTGTTCTATATTCACAGGCAGATACCGTGTAGTGCAAACGAAATTCACGCACGAATGACTTAACGCGAAATCAATATAAAATGAATATATTCAAAGAGCGTTATTTTCACACGGCCGGATTGCTACAGTGATAAGATAGTCAGCAAGAAATACATGAACTGTATCCATTATTGTACGTGCGAATGCTCGAACTTACTGGCGATAGCTCTTTAACACGAGAACAACCGGTACTGAGTGTGTATCGGTTATATTTTTATAGCACAAAATAATGGAAATTATAGCTAAGAGAATGATAGAAAATAAATTAACGTTGGAAATCATTAAACAACAATGGTCTCTGTACGAATAGAATAGAAAGTACTGAAGGTATAACTTATCGAATTAGAAAGTTTCTGAAATAAGACGCAAATAGTATTGATGATTTACCTTAAAATTTAAAAAATCTTGACCATCCAGAAAGGACTCACATGCATCGGCAACAGGAGTACATAAAATATAGAATGCATTTTCAGTTAATAATTTACTTTCGATCGTTAATTGAAATTTTCTTAAATTAAGTATAGGAATTTAATTATTAATTTAGTTACGTTAATTAAAGCTTAAAATTTGTTTTTCAATAGAATTTTGTTGAAATAAATTTATAATTAGAATTTAATTTGAAATTAATAATTGTACTAATTACAATGCTTTCAATTTAGAAGTAAAATATAACTCTCTAATGACAAAGAAGATTTTAATTGATTATTAAGCAAAATATACATATGTATATTTATTTAAAAACTATATTCAGGAAATATATAATATATAAGTAGCCATGTGTGATATTTCTTTACTTCTGCTGAATATAATATTTTAACACGTATTCCCACTATTTTCCCGAATTATTGCTAAAATTCTATTGTTAATGCTTTTAATTAGAACATGAAGGGTTGATATGTCCAAACGATCTCAAGCTTACTTTATGCTGCTTTCAAACTTCGAAACTGCAGTATGTTGTTTTACATTCATTAACCGACTTCGAAAAAGGAGGAGGTTACTCAATTCGATCAGTATATTTTTTTTTTTTTTTTTATTATTATTATTATTTTCTATGTGTGCCCACCGATTACGCCTAGCTGGATGCACCGATCGGAACGAAACATTTTGCATCTGGTAGGTTCTGACTCCCCATTGGTACTATTATCAAAAAATTTTTCATTTTTTAATTCCAAAGTGTTGTTATTGCAAAAAAACCGGCAACTTTTGAAATAAACTTTTCTCGATTTTAGTGCGCTTTTAATATCTCATCACGGACATGATTCTGAACAATTTTGTTCATATACAAATTTCGCGGAAAGCTTTAGTTTTCGAGATATTAGTGAAAAATTGTTGAAAATTTTTGAAATCAACTTTGGACGATTTTAATGTCGTTTTAATATGTTATCAGGGGCACGATTCTGAACAACTTTTTCCTTATCTGCAATTAAGAGGAAGCTTTAGTTTTTGAGTTACTAGCGAAAAACTATTGTTACTAATATATCGAATTCTGCGTACGCCTTCGCGTCTCTGGTGGTGTACGAGTCAACATGCAGTCGCCGATTTTCTACTGTTTCTACAAACACGTCTTGTCAGCCGAAAATCAGTATACATGTATAATAACTATTGTTATTGCAAAATCCTATTCTTTGGTATTGTTATGTAAGAAATGTCTCACAGTATCCTATACAATTCTCCCGATTCCACTAAAAAGCGTGAAATAAAATAATTTTAAGAAAAAAAATACGCCGACTTCGAAATGCACTAAAAAGTATAAAATAATTTCTATTTCCTAATGAAGTAATTTCTATTTCATTCAATCATACAATTACGTAACAGATATGAATGAAACCTATTTACTCGTTAGGTAGCATATTAAATGCATTTCAACCTTTTCGGAGGCGAAAATACTGAGGTATTCTTAATTTTGCGCCGCCTCCGAAAAGGTTGAAATGCATTTAATATGCTACCTAACGAGTAAATAGGTTTCATTCATATCTGTTACGTAATTGTATGATTGAATGAAATAGAAATTACTTCATTAGGAAATAGAAATTATTTTATACTTTTTAGTGCATTTCGAAGTCGGCGTATTTTTTTTCTTAAAATTATTTTATTTACACCTTACGATCTAGAATTCCCTAACGTTTTTGAATGGGGTTTAAGTCAGAAGATCAGGCAGCTCACTTCAACGGGATATTTTTAGTTCGGAACTACTGTTTTGTAAATCTTGAACTGTGAACGGCAGTTGTGTTATTTTGTTGAAATATTCAGTTTTCAGAATCTGTTCCATGAATGGAATTAAAACGTCCTTGAATGTTTTTATATACTTCGCTGAATTAACTTTATTTGATATTCAGCGTATAGGTACCTTTTCTGTATAGCTTACTTTAAATGCAGTCCAAATAAATAACTAAGCTTTCACTACTAAAATTTCGACTCATAGCGACATTATGATTTTTTATGAACTCGAACCGATAAAACTTAAAAATATCAAATACATTTAGATTAAATTTTTTTGCTTACAAAAACATTTCCATTCTACTTTCCAAATCATGTGATTTTTTGCAAACACATGTTTTGTTATTTTTAATTGTCTATTCGATTTACGCCACACTAATTTTCGTTCGTTATGTCAATTTCATGTTACTGGTTGTAACAAACGAAAATTAGTCTAGCGTAAATCTAATGGACAATTAAAAATAAGTAATATAAGACCGACGATGAAATATGGTGGTGGAGGCTTGATGGTATGAGGTTGCATTTTTAGTGCTGGAGTAGGGGGGCTGGGTTTTATTGAAGATATTATGGACAAGAACAAATATTGAGACATATTAATAAAAAATTTATTAAAAAGTGCAACGATATGGGTATACGCGACAATTTTAAGTTCTACCAGGATAACGATCCGAAACACAAATCGAGAATAGTTTAGAAATATTTATTATATGCTTGTCCGAAAGTGCCCCATCCTCGATCACAATCACCGGATTTAAATCCAACTGAAAATCTATGGGACTTATTAGATCGTAATGTTAAGATCACCCCTATAGAAACAAAAGACGAATTAAAAAATGCGACTGACGGAAGAGTGGAAACGCATTACTCAAAATTATTTAATAAAATAATTTCAAACATGCCAACACGTCATGTGACAAAAGGAATGTCCCAAAAAATATTAAATTAATATTAAAATTATAACTTTTGTTACATACACTCTAAACAAGAAAAGACTTTATGTAATATTAAGTATCCGAATATTTTTTTCTTCTAATTTCGTTTATGATTTATTATGTGGAAAACAATAAAAAATAATGTATTTTATTTTATTTTATTTTACATATTTGTAAACTAGAATATGCGCTATAACTCATTACGGACCAGAAAGTTCGATAATCACATTGCAAGTAAGTACAGGAAGCTTTAATTGCGCAAATACCATAGTGTTCGAATATTAAATCGAATAACTGTACTTGAAAAATCATACAAAGTGTTACGTGGAAATGTTTATGGATGTAACGATGTGCGTAAAAAATGTTAATACATTATCATCATATTGCATATTATTTTTAACAAACTGATTCTTTGAGTTAATCTGCATGAACAAGTATTGCTGTGTAATGTTCAAAAAATCACCATTTAGACATTTTATGAAAAAAGTCGAACACATCTTACACTGCTGGTTCTGCTGGCGTTGTATTCTATTAGCTTTTTACGCAGTCTGCATTGATTCATCTAAAACCAAATGAGGCAAGTATCGTCTTTAAACGCATCGTTGTATTTGAATATTGTATTCTAAATATTTAACTCAGATATTGCATGCCATGTAACTGTTTGTATTACATTTTTCAATCTCAAGCCAAAGTTGATCGTTCTGATGCTATGACGCACTCCGCATATTTCAATGAAAGCACGTTGAAAATTTCTGTAATAGACGATAAAAAATTTTGTAACTTGCAATAATAGACTTAGATGTTCTTGTGTTAGACTTATTAGTAAAGCCGACCACGTAATACTTCCCGCTGCCACGTATTCGTAAAACGCACGCTTAACAACTTTTACGAGCGAAATAATGCATCGACGAACGCGTGCGCGTATTCTCACCGGGAAACAAATTAATTCACGTCGCGACGGTCACGACAGACTGGTTGGGACGCACCGTTTAGGTATCTCCACGCGTGCAGGTTACCTTGCGAGCCTTCACGACCTTAGTTGCGTTTTTACTTAACATTAACGCTTGAAGTACCAAGTTTAGGGAAATTATCATGTAATACACTATATCACCGCATCCGAGAAAATGATGTTTTCTACATTTTTACTATGCCATTATTAATGTTATCGACTTACTTAGTTGTATAACGAATTGAAAATAACGTATAAGATAATTAATTAATATTTTCTTGATTAAATAGGAAATATTGTTTCATTTGAATTATGTAGGATGTCCTAGTTTTTTACCAACAAATTCTTATTTTTGTGTATGTTATATTAACATACACGTTATTAAAAGGTTTTTACACGTTATTAAAAGGTTGTAGTCATAGTATAAAATGATTTCGTTCTGTTTTATATTTTGATATCATATACAGTGTGTTCTAATTTTTTACATGTCCTATACATTTTCATATTCTACAGTAGTAAAATTGTGCGAACAAAACTGAAATGTGCTGTATGTGATATATCAAAGAATAAAGCAGTCCGTTGTCATTGCATATTTTCGTTATAGCTTTTTAGTAAAGTTAAATTTTTTTCTAGCGAATAGACTACATTAATAAAGTTTGGCCGTAAAAATCTGAGACACTCTGTATAACTATTTAAGATAATTACAGAAGACTATCATATAACACAAGTTTTTACAACGAGAATACATATAACACGCTAAAGGTATTGGACTATTGTTATCGTATAATGCGATTCTTTGCACAACATGCTAAATATTAAAACATGAGAATTATCTGCGTTTAAGAATTAAATTTTCCTTAGTTGACCATTACATTATTTTCTTTACCATACTTTGCGTAATTACTTACATTTTTATTAAATTGCAATGAAATAAAAGATTTTTTACATACTTATTTTAAGTTTGTTATTTTAGACTATAACGCGCGTAACGTATTAACTACGTTACATAGGAGTTCTCTGTAGTTTGTTTCTAGGTTTAGCAATTTTTTATTTTAAACAATTGCTCATTAAGTTTTATTGAATAAAATTAAATTAAAATTAAAACAAGAGATACGTCTAGAGTATAAAAAGTAAGATATTTAATTTTAAATCTTACAATTAGTGTGTTATACATTATCATCTTAGAGGTTTGAGTTAAATTATAGTATTATACATGTATCATATAGTTTTTTTGCAACCGTGTGAATTAAACGGCGTAGAATAGTGTAGTGGCTTCTTTATATCTATAAGACATTTCTTATGTCGCTTAACGAATAAGTTTCCATGTCCATAAGCCCTTATGCCCACTAGCGATAATCTCTCATTATATCACTTTTCTAATCGCATTTTTGCATAATTGCAAATCATATAATGACATATACGTAATGGCGTTGTGAAAAATGTTATTAACGTCTAGTTTAATTTAAAAAAAGCTCTCATTTATTCCATTAACTGTAATGCTATTTGAATAAGCAATATAAAATCAAATGAAAGATCAAAGGTATGTTCAGATAAAGAATTATTGTTAATCCTTAGAATAAATGAATAATTTATTTGAAATAAGACATTATTTAATTTCCTCATATGAAACAATTATGCATTTTATATTGTATTACCTGTTGTTTTGTACTAGAAGATAAATAAAAAATTATTTGTACTTATACTTCAAACAAATGAATAAAACATCTGCCTTCATCATTAGTTCAATAGAAGATTATCCGGTAATGTTAAAGTCTAAATAGCGCAATATTAGCAATAACATCTTAAATACACTTTCATATGATGGTTCACCGATACGAATCGATACTTCGATTGGTATTGTGAATTTATCGAAGAACACGATAGTAAACTACTCTTGTACGCGCAACGAACTAACCGATTGACTCATCTCTACACAGAATTAGAATTACATTCCCTAGTGATCTTGATGGATCACTAGTGGATTCCAATTTGATGTATTGGTATTCATGCGTTGCATTTTTTCGATCGAAAGTTTAACCTCTTATTTGTGAAACCTTTTATTTAGTGTTAACTAGATTTATAAATGCTTTAGCGAAGAGGGCTACTTACAAGTGTTTCAATGACACTTTCTAGTCAACGCTGTTCAGAGTTAATACGTTTATTGTAATGGAGGTCATCGGGATTAATACTAGAACTGTATACATACAGTAATACGCAAAGAGTTTGTGGATTTATTATTTGCACCTCATAATCTTATAACATAATAGCCCGATTTTTATGAAACTTTTACAATAAATTTCCTTACAATCCCTAGAAAATTGTAAGTTATACATCATTTCCTTATATTAATAATTCTCAATCTTTAAATAAATGTAATACCATCAAAATTGAAAGTCAACACTTTCAGTATTAACAAAGAAAATATGTGTAAAACTTAGAAGAGATTATACACTCAATTAAAAATTACGTAATTAAAATAAAAATTCTCTTTTTATCTTTAATAGAACAATTGTATAAATAAGAAAAATCAACACATAGGATAACAACAATATGGTTATTGATAAAGTAAATAATTTAATTTTATTTAATACTTAACGGAAATCAGATTATATATATTTTATCTAGTTTTAATCGTAAATTTGATACTGACTTAAGTTTTATTCTGTTTTTGTTTGCTAATAGAATAAAGTTACTGACAATAAAACTGAGATTAAGAACCACTGCATTATTTCAATATGATTCGAAAAAGGAATAGATTATCGGTTCAAATAATTTTTGCAGCGACATTGTTATATTATGAGGTTGTTCTTTGAAAAGAATGTTTTCATAGAATAGTGTTTGAAATGTTTCCCACGGTGTCTTAAGTTGGCTCGGCCGGTAGAATAATAAAATGATTGCAAGAAGAAGAATTATTTGTATACTACTCATTTTTCAAGAAATCACTATACAAGTAGGTATATGTATACCAACAATCAATAAAGTTGATTATGATTAATCCGAATATTTATTAGAACTCTCTAGTAAAAAAGTATGAAATATGTAAATATTCCCATAACATACAGTAGAACATTTAATTTAGTACTTTTTAGTCTTAATGAACTCTGTTTATACAATTTTTTTCAGGGTAGACTGGTATATCGCGGGTTAATGTAATTGAGTAATCGTTAACGATTCTGAAAGCTTCATATGAAATCTAATCACTTTCTACTATTCGTTGAACAATGATGCTGATACTCAGTCTAGTTTATCATTACTACAGTATTCTCTCTGTAAATGTTAAAAAGATCTCTACCGTAAATGTTAAAATTCTAACCCCACTACTGGGGGGATCCCTCTCGAAATCGTCAAGAATGAAACATGATCAGTCGCCGAAACGACGAGGATCGAATATCGGTGAGACACATATTAATCCAAGCAAAGGAAAAGATTGTAACTTTCTTATTTCTTACTATTTTTTTATGAAACTTTTATTGTCGTTTTCGTCTAGTTTTCCTGCTTAAAATGACACCAAACATGATATAATTACGATCGTAATTACTTATGTAACAAGCCATAAAAGTTTCGGGCTTTCACGCTTACGGCAAACTTTACATTTACGGCAGAGATACGAATTCCTCCTAACAACTTGCTATACAAGTAATTATGATTTTAATTATACCGTGTTTGGTACCATTTTAATCAGAAAAACGAGACGAATACGATAATCAAAGTTTTCAAAAATAAAGAATTTTGATTTTTGAATTTGAAAGACAGAACACGCACGAGTCTTTCATGTTTGCCGAACCTCAGTTCATCTTTGTCTTTTGTGTTGCTGTCTTTTTCTATGTTCGGCTCACTACAAAGAATGTAGTACCTATTCCATAAATTACAATCGAGACCGGCAGTTTTAACATTTACGGAGAGAATACTGTACTTAGTATTCCAACTTTCCTTTCTTTTTGTTTAATTTTCAATTTTATGAGTTTCCAATCGCTTGGCAAGTATAAGAATGCCAACAAAATTGAGATAAAGCATTTATTTCATAAATAAAAATATATAAATAATTGCATTATTATGACGAATGTTAAGCAATAATATATTTCGAATGTCCGAAGAATATTTATGTAGGGAGTGTAACATAGTTGTAAGTAAACATACATTGTATTATAGTTAGAGTAACGTATTTCGTGAAGTAGTATACAGGGTTTGTCCAATAAGTATCCGGATTGATGTCCTAAAATGAAGTGCGTTGAAGATATACGTACATTGAGTTAATAATCTTCAAAGTATGCCCCTCCTGCATCAATACACCGTTGACAGCGGGTTTTCCATTGTTTATACGCTTCCTGAAAGTCGGCAAGCGTAAGACTGTTCAGGCACTCCGTCGAAGCCGCTTGAACCGCCTCAATCGTCCCGAAACGATGTCCTTTAAGGCTTCTTTTAATGCGAGGGAACAGAAAAAAAATCAGAGGGTGCCATATCTGGACTGTAGGGTGGTTGGGGTAGTGTTGTGATGTTATGCTGCGTCAGTATCTGTCTCACAATTAACGACGTGTGACTCAGCGCGTTGTCGTGATGGTGCATTTGCAAATCGTCGCGTCGGTTACGATTGAATGAACAGTGGATTTCGCTAAATTTAATTCCTGTGCAATTAAACGAATGCTTAAACGGCGATCGGAATTCAAAATTTCCCGCACTTTGTCGACATTCGTATCGGATCGGGACGACGACGGTCGTCCAACGCGTTGCTCGTCTTCAACGTCTTCACGGCCATCTTTGAAATTTTTGTGCCACTCAAAAACACTCGTTCTGGACATGGAATCATCCTTGTAGGCCTGACGAATCATATTAAATGTCTCCGTAGCAGATTTATTTAGCTTAACGCAAAATTTAATCGCACAACGCTGCTCGATGTTTCGTTGCATTTTGATTCTCGACGCGAACGTTAAATACGCTTCCACTTCAAGCACGATATAAACGAAACAAATGGTGGAAAACAAATGAACCTAGATTTTTATTATACATAACAACTTTCCGCATCGATCTAGCTAATAGAGATTGCTCCCTGACCTAACAAACTAGCAGAAAAAAATCAATCCGGATACTTATTGGACAAACCCTGTATAACGAATTTTGCGTCGAAGCGATCGTCGTTTGTTTCTTGGACGTGTCCAAACGTGCACGCGTGCTCGTGGCAGAATTTCGTTAGACGCCGCGACCTATAGACATGCGAATATCACATCTCTATTGCACTTACAGTTAAATTTACAATAAAACCTATATTTATGAAATGTATTTGAAAGCAAACCCAACAAAAAGGACTAGTCTTTCTTATTAATATTTGACAGATTACACTATGAAGCAATATTACTTAAATATCTAGGCATTTGCAAATTTGTAAATTAGAAAATTTAAAAATTAAAAAATTTAAAAACTTGGTAATTTGAGAATTCGAAATATGAGACACTTCAAAAATTGCGAATTGGGAATTTTCAAATATGTACATATATTGTCATTTTTTTAACCTATAAAATTGAAAGTATAGAAATGTGGAAATTTGAAATTTCAAATATTTCGTAATCTGAAATTTTAGGAATATGTAAATTAAAAATTTGGGAAAATTAGACACTTAAAAATATGAGTATTTCAAAAATCAGGGAACTGAAAATTGAAAAATTAGAGATTGGAAATTACCAATTCAGAATTTGAGAACTTGTAATTTATAAAATTTAATGTACTGGAAATTTGAACATTTAGAATTTAGAAAATTTAGAAATATGGGTATTTGAAAATGAAAAAATTTAGTAATATTTGAATGTGGTTTGCGAACCACCACTTGATAATTGTCGTACACGAAAGATTATGTTTAGATATACATACTAGAGAGTTAATATAATTATGAATATTGTAATAATGACAATAATATAAAATAATATCATAGACATTTAAGTAGAAACATTACATCATTATATTTCTAACGTGTTAAAATAGAAACTTTCTTTGTACATATATTATTGTGTTATTTATTCTCTTCTTAATAAGAAATGTACGTTTCTGTAAATTACGACAAGACTTCGGCGCAGAGCGAGCCAATCGTCGACGATTCCAATAATAATGGTGAAATAATGAATTTACAATTCTAGTAAATGATACATGATGGTTGCGGCCCTGCAAATTATACGGCACGGCAAAACAATTTCTGTTTTTCGTTTTATTGTACCCATACTGTTCCTTTCTCAGTGGACCCGGTTTTTTGCGCTAATCGTCAAAATTATCTGCGTGAGAAAATCGCGAAAAATCCGATATTTTGCCGTTCGGGTTTCTTTCTTCTCCGTTCCCGTTTCTTTTTTATACCCGAACGGCATCCGTGCGAACGCAAATACGTGTAATGATACATCATTTTCGCGGGGATTTCTGCTCGTTCTCTTACTCATTGCTTATTGGTACAAATATTACCGACACCGGATACGCAGGAGCGATGGTAATGACTACGGCAAAGAATGTTGATGATATCAAGATAAGGCATTCTATTGCTCGATAGGAGTTGGCATATTTTAAAAATCGGAGATAATCTCATTTTTTACGTCCGTCGCACAATTACTAATTTATTATTAATATCATTTACAAATATTAATAAATCACAAATTAGCGACATTAGTGAACTTTCTAATTATAAATTGTAACTTACAGACTCTTATTCCGAACAAAACTTTTATAATTTTACAATACACATTTACATCTGTATTTATTACACAGTACATTATACGATAAATACAACCTTGTAGATCATAAGAATTCACTTTGAAATTGTTTTCTTTTCCTTGCTCTTTTTCAAAGACAGATTTTTCTTTTACGATTTAAAGTTTTCTTGTGGGTATGAATGTTATTAGCTTATGGCTGAATATGGTACACAAACAATATGCATGTCTGTTGATTCCACAAATACGAACAACTTTAACTTGTATAGATATTCGCCATCGGCTTTTTTAATGAATCGAAATATTAATGTTAATAAATTAGTAACTTCGCACTGATTACTCACTCGTATGCTCACTTATAAGCTGCATGTATCCTTCGTATGTCACATGGAGCAAACGGTCGACTTTTATTTTATACATTTGTGGCTTTCTTTTGCTTTATTAACCATTTTTATACTATTACGTGAGAGAATTTATTAACATTAATAACTTTTAATTTTTTATCCGTAACCATTATTAATATTAATTCAATTGAGCAAGAAGACACAAGTGATTAATATTTCTTGCATCTGCTTGTCTTCTTAACGTGATATCGACATTTGAATAAACATATTATTGTTACGTAATTGTATGATTGAATGAAATAGAAATTACTTCATTAGGAAATAGAAATTATTTTATACTTTTTAGTGCATTTCGAAGTCGGCGTATTTTTTTTCTTAAAATTATTTTATTTACACCTTACGATCTAGAATTCCCTAACGTTTTTGAATGGGGTTTAAGTCAGAAGATCAGGCAGCTCACTTCAACGGGATATTTTTAGTTCGGAACTACTGTTTTGTAAATCTTGAACTGTGAACGGCAGTTGTGTTATTTTGTTGAAATATTCAGTTTTCAGAATCTGTTCCATGAATGGAATGGTCGACTTTCATTTTATACATTTGTGGCTTTCTTTTGCTTTATTAACCATTTTTATACTATTACGTGAGAGAATTTATTAACATTAATAACTTTTAATTTTTTATCCGTAACCATTATTAATATTAATTCAATTGAGCAAGAAGACACAAGTGATTAATATTTCTTGCATCTGCTTGTCTTCTTAACGTGATATCGACATTTGAATAAACATATTATTATTTACTCGTTATACGAATTAATAATCATTAATAAACTGGAATCGGTATTGCGAATAAATTGTAATGGTTATAGAAGGATAACAAAATTGTTTGAACAAAGGAATTAATAAAATATGTGATCAATGTTTCCATAGACATTTTTTGCATACGATGAATGCTGTCATCAGATTTTAAAGAATTTCATTTTTAAGCTACATTGTTCAAACAATTTTGTTATAAACAATATATTTACAATATGTTCTTAACACGCTTGATGCACCTTACATACCTAACAATGAATGTCAGAAATTGTATTATATTTTGAAAATCGCATGTCACAAATACAGTCCATGTAAGTAGGTTTTCGAGTTTTCGTCCGCCATAATGGATCCGTTATATTGAATTTTGATTTCAGATTTCCATTCAGTAACGTAAAAAACCGATATATTAAAAAGATCGAACAGTTAGGAGATACAGTTTTGCAAGGCGTTTCATGCGTAGTGCCAAACGAGCGCGGTAATTTAGGAGTTATTTACGTCCCAAATATTTATGTAAAAAAAAAAAGAAAAAAAATACGTGTTCCCTAATTAACTTTCCTCTTCAAGTTTTAATAGATTTTATTTCGATCAGATCAAAACTGATTTTTTTGCAGCAAAAAATTGGTCGCTTTAGGGTATTTCACCCCCTAATTTTCACTCCCCTTCTAACATACCTAGGCCAATTTTTGTCTTCTATCGAAAGATACTTTCATACCAAAAATCATCAAGATTGCTTCACTGATCTCGAAAATATCACAATTTTTCCATTTTACCCTCACACTTTGGGGGGTTGTTTCATACCCTAAATATGTTTTACCGCAGATAAAAAAAAATACGTCTCCCCTAATTTTCAATGTACTATAACATATCCAAATTTCATCAAAATCGGAGAGTGACACTTGGGTAGGTTTACTTGTTAGATGTAGCGCGAAAGAGGTGCTCAATATCAGCAGACAATTGATAACAAAAATACTCTACATAACTAAATCACTTAACTGATAGCACTTCACACCAGTAAATCTGTTAAGACAGTCTTTACCAGAGATTCTATTCTAAGATTTAAGTACTTACGTAGCGGAATGGCGAAGGATAGATTAAAAAATGATTTAACTCCGAATTTCACGATTTTCAACTTATAATTTGTAATAAACTTTTGTTAAATTAAAATTATTCGTAAAAAATCATGGAAGAGAATGTTAATTGCATTATTAATTAAATAAATTTTGTATGGAATTAATAATAGGTATCTTTTTAGGCAAATGTAAGCGCATTTATTACACAATCCAGTACATACACCCTTGGACAAAAAGATAGCACGTGTGCTATCTTTAATTTCTTGAAAACTACTTAGAATTTTAATGTAACACATACCATTATAATTGTTACATGGCAGAGAGAAGGAACTTCTTAGTAAATATGGTTAACCTTGCTAGGTTTCTAAGCAAGCAAAAGAAATATACAAATACTGGCGGCGAAATGATAGCACATTGACAAAATTTATACATATATTTTCACAAAAAAAGAAAGTTACATTGCAATTAATACAAAGTTAATAACGAGTATATCCGCCTTTATTTTTTATTACTTCGAGTACCCGCTTTGGTAAGGATTTGTATAACTTTTTAATTGTATTTTGTGGCAAATTATCCCAATGTATCTTAATAGCTTCTTTTAATGGTTTAATATTATCATACTGTTTTCCATTCTTATATACAGCACGTGCTAGTTCTCCCCAATAATTTTCAATAATATTCAGGTCCAGGGAGCGTGCGGGCAACGGAAAAACTCATACGTTCTCTCTTTGAAAAAATTGTTCTTCGACTTTAATTCGGAGAATTGCAGCATTGCCATGTTAAAAAATAAATTTATCATATGCGTGTTCAATACTTTGTTTTGAGAGTAAATTTATATATTTTTGAGAATTCATTTTTCCTTGAAAAAACTGTACATTTGTTTTGCCTTTGTATCCATTCCGTTTAAATTCCAGCCCAAATCATTACACCACCCGCACCCATTTGTCTTTGTTTTTTTACTAATCTTTCTTTTTTTGAATCATGGTAGTAAAATGAAAATGTCAGTAAAAAAAAATTCGTTTCCATTTCTTCGAAGATAAATAGCACGCATGTGCTATTTTTTTGTCCAAGGGTGTATCAATTCTAAGCTTGCAGTTTGATGATAACGGCTATACGAATATTTCATCATTCAATTCAATTCGTTATTCTTAATCTTATTTACGTATATAGGTACATTTACAAAGTTCTTATAACAATTGTTGACATACCATGTCCAGATAATAAACTTTTCATAGAATTTTATAGAAACAAAAACGAACATATAATAATAATAATTTCACTACATTTTGTGATGACAGTAAATACTTTTAAATATATAAAATTGCATTGGATCAAAAGAGTCTCAAGAAACTGTAGCATAGTTAACCTCTTAGGCACTATGTTCCACTACAGTGGCTCTGGCGGATATTATGTCCCAGGACGATGCGCTCCTATAGTGGCACACTCTGCTTACTCATTTTCGCTTATTGATTGAATTAAACGATCGTTTTAATATGTTTTGATTTGCGCTTTTTTGGTCTTCACCACGTTTTATAAGAGTATTAACAAATCCCATTCCAATATCCACCATACATTGTAGCACTCTATCGTACTGAGAAACAACCCGCGTGAAGTTCAGCCACGTCTAACAGGTTAATACAAAATTATTTGTTTTTTGTAAGAACAAACGATAAATTAAACAACCAAGTAACTATCCATTAACGAATACGTAATTTTGAATTGTCCATATTATACACATGCGAACAATATGTGATAAAAAACAAGTAAATAATAATAGTTGTTCATATTTAGTTTTGTTCTGAAGAAAATTGTACCTAAATAATCTTTGAAATGTTTGTTAAAAAATTTGTCTATGGTAATGAAAATAATAATTCCAATAATTATTCAATTACTTTAATGATTAATGAATATTATAACTACATAAGCGTAGTCATTAATATAACTGAAATTATAATTATTAGTAGCAGTACGTGATCATTATAACATTGTTATGTACATATTTTCAACTAAATATATCATACTTTACATTAATATATCAACAGTGTTATAAACAATACTTGATACTCTGTTTTAGTGGTATTAATATTTACATTCAATCACAACGTTTCCTTCCAAATTATTGATAAAATTATTATAAAAATTGTCATTTCTCCTGGTGTTGACAAATTTGTTTATAAATATATTGAAGAATTTCATATTTATTTCACTGTTAGGGATTTAACCTATTGAGTTATACAATCTTTTACTGGAAATATCTTGAATGTGATACAAAATTTGTATATATTTGTATCTGGCACACGCTGTTCCCAGTTTTTTAATTGTGCGCACAATCAAAAAGTCCCACTTTCTGATTGGACGCAAGCAATCAACTGGAACAGTCAACGATCCGGAACGTGAGCATCGCGCCACAATATAAGGGGCGACATAACACCAGTCGCACCAGTATCAGTGTATCTCCTGATGAATCTAGCTGTAATGCTGGTGAAACGTTGGGAACTCGCTTCCTTTAGGACAAGGCTTACATCCGAAAGCCTCAACAGTAATCCCAGTTATAAATATAATATTTTAACATGAACAAGTAGGAAAATATTTACAACATAATCTACTATTTCTAACAATAAAAAATATAATATATGTGAATTTTAGCCATGAAATTATCACTTAACCATTTTATTTCCGTGTATTATGAACTACTTTCGAATATAAACATGTTAAGTTTACATTTAAATAAACATAATATAACAGAAACATAATACGAGGTGCGATCATTAAGTTCCGGGATTGTGTCTGCTGTGACCAAACGAATGACACGATTGACATGCGTTCGCAGAACATAAGAATAACAATCTTCGAGACATATGACACGAAGTTTGGAAGCGATATCTTCATTGAATCCTATATTATACAAGTTTATGGTAGCATACGCGCGCTCTCCTTTGCGAAATCACGATGGACTCCAAATTGGAACAGAGGGACATAAAAAAAAAAAGAAACATGGAAAATTGTCGTCCTTCCTCACCCTCCGTATTCATCAGATTTGGAACCCTGTTATTTCTTTTTGTTTCCCAAAATGAAATTAAAGCTCAAAGGCCGCCGATTTGACACGGTGGACGAGATTCAACGCGAATCGCAGCAGGTGCTTGACACGCTTCGACAAGAAGACTTCTAGGAAGCTTTAAATATTACATTTCAGAGGTTCCCTTTTTGTTTAATATTTCTTATGAAATTATTACTTACTTATGTTACGATTTTCATAACTTTTATAAAATATATATATAAATAATATTACATTAGTGCAGTATAGTTTTGTAATTTTATCGATTTTATAAAATCTCTCTCTCAGTAAACGTTCTAAAATAACCTCTCTGATGAAGCTTTTATAACACAAATTTAAAAGTATCCATTAAGTTCATAAAAATAACATTCTTTTCCTTAAAAATACTACAGGAGCAGATATTTCTGTAAATAAAGAACACAAATTTGAACAGAATTTTTGTTAAAAATGAAAGATAACGGATTATTGCAATCTCTGATTTTAATGATTCTCGACTGTAACTTTTGTTGAATTTTAATGCATAAATTTGTATAAGAGTAATATTTCTGCCGTTGGGTATGTGATGTTCGTGCCGATTCACATTGCTTTGTTGTTTCGTAGGTGTGGACCGTTAGTAATTACATAGGCCTGGTCGTTTCTCGACGAAAGCGTCTCCTACTTAAACACACCAAGGGTTACATATTAATGTACATTTAAATAAACCATCAGAGAAACAAAGACTCGCCTATATATTAGCTAGATGATCACGTAACGGTATTATCATAATATGATAATATAGAAAAAGTTCGCAATCATAAGAATTTCTTGCTTTACAATATTCCACGAAACACTTTATTACATTGTACAAAAGGATTTCTTAATTTGTTCAAACACAAACTTTTACATATCTCGATACAAAATATATATGATTTAGACCACTTTTATATTCAGGGAGATACATATTACGAAGTATTAAATTTTTATTTTCGAATAAAAAGTCATTTACTTGTAGTTATATACAAACTGATTTCTTGTAAAATTTTGATACTCTGACATGTTACTTTAAGACATAAAATCTTACTGACATTTAAAATTCTTAAATCATAAGTAATCTTAGTAATAAGATTCGCTTTGCATCTATTATGGAAACAAATGGAATTTTTAAACATAATTATTTAAGATTGTTATCTGATACTTCTTGTTAATTTAAAAGGCGATTAGTCCTTCTTTCAAAAAATTACATGGAAACAGAAGTCCTAAGTCATTGTATATCAAATAAATCAGTAGTGTACACATCACGTTGTATACAAACTTCAACAACTGATGGCTTTTTTCTCTGTCCCGTTACTTTCTTGATAACAAAAATATTTGAGGACATACTGAATCATTTAAATATAAAATATAGCTATATCTCCAATAAATATTCAACGTTAAAATACCTTCAATTTCTACTCTTTCTTTCACAAAACTTTGTTCGCATCATGGTATAAAATCTTAGACTGTAAATATTTACAATAGTCTTTTGAAAATTGTTGTCGCGAATTGTCTGTTCTTTTAAAAATAGTTAGTCATCCTTAAGTAGAATTGCACCGCAAGAAAGAAACCGGAAATCTCACGGAATACAAAGAAGATACAAATCTTATGTTATGTAATAATTTAAAGATTCTAGCAAAGGATTTCCCCATGATTTACGAGTGTGTTAACGTTTAAATTGAGGTAAATCAATGAAAGTGTAACTTGCAGATGGAATTACCTGCACGTGTTAAGTAAATAATAACATAATTATAAACGGACACAATTATTGTTTTCATTTGACAACAATTTGCTAGGAATAATGTACTTAAGTAAAACAGGAAGAAATGGAAAGTAAGTATCAATTTTATAACGTAATAAATGTTATAATAAATTTTTATTATAAAAACAATTATTATTATTAAATCGTTAAATAATAATTTATTATTTAAAAATTACAATTAGTATTTTATAATATACTTTTACTATCTGAAGGTAAAAATTTATAGACTCCATAATTTGTTGTTTCTAAAACGCATATTTAAATTACGTAAATATTATTAGGTATGTTAACTTGAATTTATTTCTGTTGTACAGCGTAATTTAACTAATTTAAAGCAGATATAAAATCAATACACAAAACGCGTATAACCGAATATATAAAATATTTACTTAAATTAGTTTAAATAAATATATATACGTATATAATGTATATAGCAATACATGTTTTGTGTATTGATTTTTGATATTTATTGCAAATTACTTAAATTATGTTGATAAGAGAAAAAAAATCAATTAACATACCTAATAATGTTTGTATAATTGCTATCATTATAAGTTGATTTTGTAAAAATCATGAAACTTATTTAACTAATTTAAATAAGATTAATATATAAGTTATAATGTACACGGATTATATTAGTCGATAAATCTCTTAACTATATTTATTAACAAAATGGTGTTACAATGATAACGCATCATATTTAATTTACATTACATGATTCCACCTCGTTTCTCATTTGTTAGCAATTCATCTTGCTACGACCCTCGTTTGTCAGATAATCGATGTCAACGCATTTATTAACCAAGTGTAGAAACTGTGAGCATATTTCACATATGGATAATCGCTGGTAATTTATTGTTCTGTCATATAACATACTTGCATGTTTTATAAGAACTTGTCCTCATGAAAGAGATGCAATATCATTAATCAAAATGTGCATTATAGTTCATCTGAGCATACGATTCGTAATCGTAAAAGACTTAGAATTATCAGTAGTTGCAATTTCTTTAAATCGAGCTCTAGAAATCATTGTAATATTTTAATTTATAATTTTCTTTCTTCGTTATAATATCAATATAATTTGACGCAAAGACAAACAAATAAGGATAATGTATTTTAAATGACTGAGACTTTAATAATTATTATTTGAATTTTACTATAAACATGAAAAATGTTAATTACAATGTATAATTTTAAAGTTTATTCCATGTTTCAAAATTTATCGATCATAACTAAATGTTTCCCATAAAAAATCAAAATCTTATATCAAATAATAGATTTGTTCTTTGCATTGAGATTCCGTATTAAAATTTTTGATCTCCGGAAAAATTCAATTCAATTTTTCATTGTATAGATACTGAGAAGCACAGTGAAATCATGCAATGGCATAAGTCTGGATATAAAATGAAAAGTCAATAATTAATTATTATATGATAAAGTAGGAAGTTATCCGGCTGGTTAAACAGATATAGAAATATATTTTATGATGTTACTGTGGCTTTTGTTCGCTGCCTTATTTCCAAACACCCACACACAAAATGGAGGAATACAAGTGGTTGGTAGAATTTCAATGAATGGGCAAGCTTCGATGTAGTCTTGCAATTGTATAACCCTGACTCAGATAAAGTCCACGAAATACGAATGTAGGGGATTTCTTTCGATAGCTAACAGGAATTTTAACTACACGTAGAGATCGTGGATCTCTAATAAACGAATAAACGCCGCCGCTTGGATGAAACAGGTGGGACATCGAAATGGTAAAGTCTTTTGTTCAGGAGACGATAAATTTTCTTAACGTAACAGGAATACGGATATAATTTTCTTATATCTTATCTTACCAACTTCCCATCTTTACGTCACCAACTTTCAAGTAGTTGTATAAAAAAATGGAATATAATTTTGCATTTATAGCATGCATACGAGGTGTGACACAAAAGTAACGAGACTAGGTCTGTAACTTGAAAAATCAATGAAATTGGCAACAATTGTTTTTGTAGCATCATCCCACATACCTCCTCTATCCATGTTGCTAATTTCGATTGAATCGGTCATACCATTTGGAAGTATTGCGTTATTCGGTGAACACGTGCAACTGCATTCTGCCGGAAAAATGTCTAACGTAAAAACCGAACAGCGAATAAACATCAAGTTTCTTGTAAAATTTGTTGAACTCTTTTGTAATATGTGATGAGACATGGATTTTAACCTATGACCCAGAAAGTAAGCGCCAGTCAATGGAGTGGAAGTCTCCAGGATCCCCAAAACCCAAAAAAGCACGCATGTCAAAATCAAAATTCGACATTAATGGAATTGTAATGATTGAGTGGTTTCCCAATGGTCAGACTATTAACTAACACTATTACATTGAACTACTAAAAAGACTTCGTGAAAAAATTAGGAAAAAAAGGCCACAGTTGTGAAGCGATGGATGGCTGTTGCACAGGGACAATGCACCCGCTCATACGGTACTATCTGCAAGCAGTTTCTGACCAGTAAAAATATTACTGTGATGGGGCATCCACCTTATTCACCTGATTTGGCTCCATGCGACTTTTTTCTATTTCCTAAAGTTCAATTTTGCTTAATGGGAACCCATTTCACCTCAATTAAAGAGGTTCAGGCAGAAACGGAGAATCTCCTGAAGGGACTTCCAAAAACCTCGTTCCAGAACTGTTACCGGCAATGGCAGCACCGAATGCAAAAGTGTGTGAATGCTGAAGGGGACTACTTTGAAGGTGATAATGTCACGGAGAACTGATTCTGAAAATACAATGATTTATTGGACTAGTCTCGTTACTTTTGTGTCACACCTCGTATATTTCACTAACTTTTAGTTGCAAAGAAATGTAAACATTTGAATATTCAAATAATTCAAATACGAATAGTTCTGATGCTTGGAATAGTCGATTGTAATAATTCTTCTAGCGCGTATTTATCGAGTCTCGCGATTCGTTTTGTTTTTATCGATTGGAAGAGATAGGTATACGAATAACGTTAAAATTTTTATAACTAAATTTTAAACATATAATAATAATAATATTAAACATATAATTTATTTTAAAAATAAATTTTAAACATATAATTTTTACAACTAAATTTTACAACTAAAATTTTTACAACTTAAAATTAAAGATTTTTACAACTAAAAGAGGATCAAATGTGGCTATTTAAACCATATTTCTTTAATAATACATATTAAACAATCAATTTTATTTAAAGGGGAAGAACAAATGACGCTAAATTATATTATTTTTTACGTATTAAAGGAATCCACAGCGATCTGGATAGAAAAGAAACCACAGTATTCGAATATTCAAATATTTGAGCATTCGAGTACTCAAATTGTTCGAATTTCAAATTCGAATTCTACTGGTACTTGAATATTCAAATATTCGAATATCCAAACATTCCAATTTTACTTAGTATACATTATTTTGAATATTAATGTGGCGAATTTTATTATATCCTAGTTCGAGTATTAATATAATAAAACATCTATCTATTGTTTTTGAAGAGACCTATTCAACTAAACGCTGTATATGAAAAACTCAATGAAGTGAGAATATACGTAACAAAAGGCTGAAATATCGTGACAATTAATTCGATATAATATATACTATATAAAAATATTTTGGTGAATAAATTCAAAGGTTGTGTTAAGATCTGTGAAATTCTGCTAAAATAAACAATTCTATTTGTTTAGTTTTTTGTATGACGGTTCATTTACTTCCCATTATAGTATAATATTTTAACATCGTCGAGTACGTGGAAGGTAAAGATTGAGCTGACTGCGCATATGCCAAAGAAAACGACAAAAATGATGATATATTGTGTATATGTTGAATACTATATTGTCATTATATTGATAATATATTGTATATTGTCAATATGATTAAAACTTGTTGTGCTTTGCATGTAAAGTATTGCAAACTTAATATGCAGATACTTAAATTAATATTTGGACACTGCAGTACTTTTGTACTTGTTATGGTATAGAGAAAGAAATGATTCATGTATCATATTCTTTATTTTACAATAACATGAATCATTTATTATAAATTGGAAATATGTAAACATTTTCTTTTTAACTATAACCCTTCGATATGTAGTACATTTTAGATATTAGACTATCACATTTTTATGTCACATTAATGTTCGGACATTTTATTGAAAAAAAAAAAAATAGTTTTAATATTTCGTTGCAAACCCTTTTTGTTTAATGACTTAATGTAATCGTATAGCTGTAACAACCCTGGAACCTAAGTTCAGATAGTTACAAGCGCTAAAAGGTAAAGTGCGGCTTTTACCCCTAAACGACTCGATTTTGCAAATAAAGATTGTGGGATTCGTGTGGTGTGCGGTTAAGGAGTGAAATCCACAGGTCAATATCTTTCAACAATAAGATTTTATTCAATAAAACGATAAGAAATGAAACTAACAAATAACAATAACAACAAATAAAGAAAATATATATATATATATAGATTATAAATGATTGATTAGGACAGAGAAACTAAATGGATCTTGATATAATAATAATAGAAATAATAGAGTTTGACAAATTAAACAAATGTAATAGATAATCGTGAATTTTAACGATATAAAACTCCCTGGTTAGTACTTTATATTGGATCGTATCTAAATCGGATCTCTGATAAAGTAAACTTCGCTTTTTATAAAGGTAACTAAATTTGGTATTCTTTATATATTCGAATCTCGCGTTCGAAGCTATCGCAATGACAAAATTTATCTTGGTTTGTACGATTGTGATTTGTATAAATATTCTTTGACGATATTAATTAGTATTAGCGCTTTATAGTCTACCGCTGCGAGGAATCCGATCTAAGTGTAATTCTCTAAGAGTACCTAAATACGCTTTCGCAAAAATCGAAAAGATACTCACACACAAATACATACAAAAATAGGTTCTTGTCAGAGCCATATGATGTGCAAAATCTGTCCAGCAACCTCTCCGAGGTGCATGTCGGGTAATGCTAATGCCGGTGGTATATGCCATAAATGCAAGGGTTTCTTTAAAGTTCTGTATCTTTGCGGGAAAAAATGGTAGCGGTTTTTCACATACTGGAAACTAAAGATGAAGGTTTGTACTTTATGCTGCTGTAAACAGTATCACCAAAAAAAATGTGGCAAGTCCATGCATTTCGTCAAACTTTGTAATTTTCAATATTGCAAACATGATCTCACATTTACGGTGTTATTGTGGTAGTGATGCATCAAATCTAAAATCAAACTACAGGGTCTTAAAGTAGAGATCTCAAGCTTTAATTTGAAAAAAAGAGCATAACTTTGCGATGATTTTTCACGGAGTTATCATCAGTCAAATTTGGCCAATTTTTGCCTAAAATTTTTCTATGCCATATTTCTTTTGAGCAGTGTATATATTCTGATTACCGACTGTCGAATTTGATAGATATGGTAATAGATACCTAATGTACTGTCGATAATTGGCAACTACTGTCGATAATTGGCAACTACTGTCGATAATTGGGTATTCTAATCGGTGGATAGAAGATTGCCGTGATGATGCCGGTAGAAAAAGAAGGGTTTCCCCCAGGGACGTTACATAGCCATATTACAAATAATTTGTTTCAACTATTCTGAAAGAATAGAATTCTATTCTTCTCTCCGTATCATTTGTAATTCAGCTTTTGAATTTATTGGTGTTTTCTTAATTTTTCGATTGGGCAGATACATATATCGATTAGCACAGTCCAACAAATTTTAACTTCTTTTTGACGTTTCGATTTGTGACGTTTCTTTTTGACGTTTCAATATGTACAGTTTTTGAAAAATGTGATTCTGTAGAAAAAAAATGAATTTTTCAAATTCAAACCAATTTTTCAGATAACTAAACAAATTACTAAGATTCTATTTATATCTAAAGATTTATATCTAAAGACTTTTCTGAATACAATGCTATCTGTTTTTTATGCATTTTAATATTCAAACATGTTTAAATAATCATTGATCGCGGAGAAAGACCGATTTTTTACCAATTTTTATGCATGTTCTTCAATTTATCTTAAATCTAGCTATACTACGCGATGAAGCAGATTTTCACCTATGAGAAACATGCATTCGGTGCTTCGCGTCGGACCAGACATTCGGGGTTCCGTCTACAATATGAACACAATACAAGTGCCTTAATGAACTGTGTATGAGTTTATTACAGTTATTAAATTACTTTTATTGCTATTGTTGCTATTATTATTAATATTGATGTTATACTATTTTTTGCTATGTTATAACTTTATTTGTTATTAATAAATATAGCAATCACTGAGCAGAAATTGCAACGTCCATTAACGGCATTGTACAATGTAATTTACTGGGATAACGGGGACAACTGCAGCAGTTTTGCAACTGAAAAAAGTAAAATTCTTTTCATTGATAATTCTTTTTGTTTTTCTTGTACTATTAACATTCACCTGCTTGTAAGTCGAGACAGAAAAAGATTGAAACTCTAACTAAGTTCGATATAAAAAATACTATATATTAGGGTGTCTCATAAGTTTCTTTCTTTTTTCTAATATGAAATGAATACACAATATTTCCTGTTTAGGATATTATTTATTCTGTTATACAAGAACCCTTTTTTTCTATTACCTTTTTCCAGGTCTCAAGAAGCCTCATTAGGCCCTCTTTCCAAATTTGTTATGTTTTGAATGAGAAATAATTCTTAAGGTGCACTTTTATTTCGCTGATGAATTTAAAGCGCTTATCGCGAAAAGAATTTTTTAAGAACAAAAATAGGCAGTAGTCTGATAGTGCGATATCTGGAGAATATGCGGGATGCGGTAAAACATCCCAATCAAATTGTGAAACCTTTTCTCTTACCGGTAATGCAATATGTTGTCTCAGTCAGTAAGTGCGTAACCCAAACTTTGCAGCGATTAACATAACCCATCCTGGTTATGTGATTATGCACAATTGTTTTGGGAATCCTAGTGACATTCACTATCTCCCATATACTAAATCGGAGATTTTTATCAAGCATGGCCTTGATAAGGTCGGTATCCGTCGTTTTTGGGCGACCGCTGCGGTCCTCACCTTCGAGACTAAAATTTCCCTTTTTAAATCGCTTAAACCAATTGCAAACGGTTGTAACAGTTATAGCACCATCCCCGTACACAGTACAAATCTCGTTAACAGTATTTTTTACACTATCACCTTTTTTAAAACAACGCAGCTTGATATGCCGTAAATGTCGCCTTTCGCTGCCCATGTTTAAAAGCGTGATTGAAGGTTTTAAAAGATACTGTAGCGCAATCGAAACATACTGAAAAAGATCTCTGGGATCACTGAAAACAATGACATAGACGTCTAATAGATAAGCCTGCATGTGTACACAAGCAGAGCCAGATGAAACCATTTATAGCGCGAAAAGAAAGAAACTTATGGGACACCCTAATATTTTCTATAAGCTGATTCCGTGGGCGAAATAATGTCCTCGAGAGAAGAATGTCATCCAAAGGTCTCTAAACGAATGCCCTCTTCCCGTTCCGCGAGGTTTCCTAGTCGCCGCGAAACTTGAGGCTCCAGGGTTGTGTTATGGCCCGGATGTCACTGCACCTTTACCCCGTGGTGGTCGTCGTAGGACGGCCATGTGCCCGTCGTCCCTGCTTTATTAGGGTGGGTCACTGGGAATTTTCTAACATGCTTGTGTATGCATTCCTTATAAACACAATGCATGTTGACACTGTTCGACAGAAGATAACATTGCCGTAACAACAAAGGAACGTGGTAGATTTCTACACTTGATTTTCATAAAATCTACGTTGATAATTAAGAAGTTTTATTCCGTATTATTTTCTTATTTTTCCATAAGGAATTATACGGTGTTTACTTGTACACATTATTCGACCGGATCCTGCATGTGATGTTATAATACTAATGTTATAATGTTGTTAAAGATACAATATTGTTAAATATAATATACGAGAGTATTTTTTCATACCATTTTGTTTCCTATATATTGGGGTATGGGAAGCAGATGCTTTTGTTAATTATTAGAAATAGGCGGCAAAATAAAATAAAATACGAAATAATAAATAAATAAATTAATTAATTTAGCTCCACAAAGCTTTCGCGGTTTGTTACGTTCAAGAACGCAATCGTAATAAACGATCCGACGGCGTCATAAAGCAAAAGACGAAGGCGATGCATGTCTGTACATGC
The DNA here is from genome assembly GCF_050947335.1 of Megachile rotundata. Taxonomy (NCBI): domain Eukaryota; kingdom Metazoa; phylum Arthropoda; class Insecta; order Hymenoptera; family Megachilidae; genus Megachile; species Megachile rotundata. Next base: position 2,674,125 of record NC_134991.1, on the reverse strand, counting down.
ATATGCGGTTCTCTAGTTTTTGGCCGTTATTTCTTACAAAATCCGATAATTTTTGTAAATGAAAAACAAACATAATTTGTGTTAAATAAATGATACAATATATAACATACAATATATATACAGGGTGTCGCACAATTACTGTAAGAACCAAAAAGAGGTGGTAGGTGGGACGATTCTGAACAGCATTTTCCTTTGCCAAAATATTAGTTGAAGCTCTATTTTCGAGTTATTTGCAAGAGAGTAATATTAGCAAAACTGTAAGTCTCCTACAGTAATTGTAGGACACCCTGTATGCATATACAGGGTGTTCAGAGATTTACTAGCCAGCGTTTTTCTCGTAAACGACTGGTACGAGAAAAAAATGAAAGAGGAAAGAGTGGTAGTGTTTTTTGTAATCAACATAACGAAGTATATATTTTTTTCGTGTTTATACTATTTTTTAAGATATGAAGGTAACCTTCAGTTTTTTTAATGGAATGGTATATATTTTTTTATATCATATGAAAGGGCGTATCGAAACAAATTCAATGATGTATCATATCGTGACCTTGAAACCCATTCAGAGTCAAGAACAAACGAAATATTTCAAATATTTCGTATTACTATACTTACCGGTATTTCTTACTGATATGTTTCCATTATCATAACACCATTATTATGACCTAATCATAACATAAAACCACCAAAAGTGCTTGCTAGCTAATGAAAACCACATTGAACACGAAATGTAAACATATCAGTCAGAATTACCGGTAAGTACAGTAATTGGTGTCGCAATCATCTGAAATTTCCTTGACGTATGGTGACAATATACTAACTTCACAGACTTGTTGCGTTGTCGTTTGTATCGTGCGAAAATCGTAACAGATATAAAACTGATCTAGATATTCAATGCATTCAGACAATTCCTTTAGGAAAGTGACTTGTGTTTTGGACTGTGAGATATGAAGATGTAATTGTTTCGAGGGACTATGTAGGAATAAAATGATGAGTGATTATGTTGGATTGGGAGTGGAATGAGCACATAGATATCAAAAACCATTTGTCTCACTAGAGGGATATTGAGAACCAAAATAACTATTTCAGTAGATGTAATCGTTTGAAACAGAATTAATTTATAAAATGATCGAATGTGCTATGGCTCTGGTTATATGCTAAAATTTAATTCTCCTTAATATGGGAATGAGAGAATGACGCTAGTGTGGGAATGAGAGAATGACGCTGTCAGTGACCGACTGACCGAATGTCGGTAATTGATCATCGATAATAAATGTTAATCGTCGGTAATAACATTGTAAATTGTTATAAGTTATCGACAGTTCAAGACGTTGTAAGCGAGCGGGCTTGATGTGTGTTTTTTTAAAAAGAAAGGAGCGTTGTTGATTAGAAACCGGGTCGAGAGAGAAGACGTATGAGGAAAATAGGCGTAAAAGTCGAAAAAAGTCGTGAAAATTCGGTGTTTATTAAAAGATTGTAAAAGTCGTTTTATCTTAAAAGTTTTGTGTTTTGCTAAATAATGTTACAGTTAAGTTTTGTTTGTTAATGTTTGTGTTAAAGTTTTTTTTTTCTTGTTAAATAATAAAAGGAGTTTTCTTTTGCACAAAACCAAATCAAAACGGTGCAAAACCATTCTCATCATTTTAATTCCTACATTAATGAATTTTTATGATCAATGGAGAGACGATATTATTATTCGCGAATGATACGACTTGAAAGCGCAAGAAACGAAGTAATTTTTTGAGTAACTATTGCCTCCATTGTTAATCGTGTTATGTATGAGTTTGTTTGAATAGTGAATTTATTAATTCTTTGAACATTCTTATTCATAACTGCTTCTTGATATTTCAAGGAAAAAATAGAACTACTAAAATTTCTAATTGTATTGGCTATCACTTGTACCTGTGACTTGAGCAATGTCTACGTTTGCTGATTATTATTTATTAAAGCCTTGATATTATCTTCATAGTATTGCGCATCAGCGGCGTCATGTACACCAGTGATCCATTTAAGCGCATATGAAATACCATTAATAAGTCCTCGCCTTTTCCTAATTGAAGATTGTCGACTTAGTTGTTGGAATAAAATAATTTTCAGAAAAAAAAATACGCCGACTTCGAAGTGCACTAAAAAGTATAAAATAATTTCTATTTCCTAATGAAGTAATTTCTATTTCATTCATTCATACAATTACGTCACAGATATGAATGAAACCTATTTACTAGTTAAGTAGTATATTAAATACATTTCAACCTTTTCGGAGGCGGCGCAAAATTAAAAATACCTCAGTAAACGTTGCTGCCAATAACCAGTTGATTGTGGTATGGCGTATTGGAAATTTATAAATCCTGAGAAAGAATACGAACCATTATAGATATATCTGGCAATATACGTAAATGTAACGACTGCATCTTCATTTCGTAACGTTTCTGATATAAATGAAATTGAATCGACTTCGTTCGCATGTGGAAACCATGGATCTAAGAACCTATAAACGGAGCCCACGACGCGGGAATTACCAAATTTGCCGCAGATGGGCTCTATCTTTATAGCATATATCGAGTCTTTCCGTCGCATACTCTATGAATCTATCCCTTTGCGGACTACCGCCGCATATATGCGTTCTGCGTAAATCATCAAATTGGCCGAAGAACTCATATGTGCGTTTGGCGAAAACAATTGATTGAGCCGAGAAACGCATATATGTGTCCCACGTAAATGCGTGGCTATGGCCGAGAAACTTAACTATGCGTTCCGCGAAAACAACTGATAGAGCCAAGAAACGCGTACATGTGTGCATGCACGTAAATCTGTGCATGTACATATAATATGTCCAGAATTTGACTTGGATTGCTATGAACGAAAACCACGTTTAAGCAGAAACATGCGCTGGCAATTTTTAATGACTATCCTGGCAGGAGCTCGGCCCCGCGGTACGGTTCACTTCGAACCGTCCCGTCCGCAAAGGGCTAGATAGACAATAGTTACATTTTATACGCACTAACACCTACTTCGCGGCGTGCTGCCGAGTTATATGTATAGAAAAAAAAATAGCTATACAAGCTTAGCCTATGTTCGGCTCTGCAAAGGTTGACATGTTCAAGAAAATCTTTTAATTTTGCGCCGCCTCCGAAAAGGTTGAAATGTATTTAATATACTACCTAACGAGTAAATAGATTTCATTCATATCTGTGACGTAATTGTATGATTGAATGAAATAGAAATTATTTTATACTTTTTAGTACATTTCGAAGTCGGTGTATTTTTTTTCTTAAAATTATTTTATTATATTTCGAAATTATATTAATATTAACTGGTGCTTCTTCAAGAGTTACCGAGACAAGACGCGATAACCCATCCACGTTAAAATTGACTCTACCTGGTTTATATTTAATTGTATATTCGTACTCATTTAAACGTAATCGTCACCTGACAAATTTAGAGGATGGATTCTTACAATTCATTAACTATTGAAGAGGTCTATAGTCAGCATATATTGTGAAGTTTTGTCCATATAAATATGGTCTAAAATGGTCAATGGTGTCAACAACATCGAGCAACTTCTTACAAGGGACATCACCCAATTGATACTCGCCGATTTTGATGAAATTTTTACATGTTATAGAACTCGAAAAAATATTTGACACGTATTTTTTTTATCGGCAAACATCCACTCTAAAATTGTAAAAATAACCCTTAAAGTTGGGTCTGAAAAAACTATTTTCGCAAATATCTCGGGAACTATTAGAGCTAGGTAAAAAACTAAAAATTCGAATTTTTCTGTTTTAGAAGGTCAATAATATGGCGTTAGTGGATTTTTGAAAAATTTATTTGTTTAAAAAATATGCTAAAAATTAACATTATTTTGCAAATTTTTTAAATCAAACGTTATACTATTTTGATCAAATTTCACATACATAAACTATGGGTCCAAAAAAAAAATTCCGACAAATTGGAATTTTTAATTTCGCTTGTGGAAAAAATATTACTGTCGTTGAAGTTATACGTACATTTCATATCTTCCGTTCGGTGCACGACTGATTTCTATACATAGCATTCTGGCAATTGCTGGCAATATATTACATCTTTTATACTAATTTATTTAAAAAAAAGAACTTAAGTGTCCATAGGTGCGTCTATAAAACATGGCACCCGAGTTAGGTATCCCGGTTGCTCCGTACTACTGGTAATAGTATTGGATGTATGTAAAATCTAAACGCATAATTGTATATGCATAAAGTGTAATGTCTTCATGATTAATTTAAATTGTGCAATTAAAGGATTGCATCTGTTCATTGGGTAGTGTACCACGTTTGTAAAAAATATAGTAACTCTGAAAATATTTCATTCTTTTATAATTTCGAAAACGGTAATTTTTATTTTGAAATGATTTGCTAAACTATTAAAAAATATTAGTGAATGTAAAAAATGTAATGATATTATCATATTTTTTTATAATATAAAATCATAACGTAACGGTGTCACGCGTAACGCTGTCACGGTTAGGTTAGGTTAGGATTGTTCTTACAATCTTACTCTCGCTCTTATAAAATTGTTAGGGGTTTAGCGATTGTTGAGAAATTGGGAATGAATTTACAGTAGTTACCTATCATTCCTAAAAATATCTTTACACCTTTTTGATCTCGGGGACGTGGAAGTTTTTCGATTGATTGTATTTTAGCTAGATTTGGTTTAACTCCTTTATTTGAAATTATATGACCTAAATATTGGTATGTGTTTTGCATAAATTCGCATTTATTGGGTTGAAGCTTAAGGAAATTTTCGCGTAATCTTGAGAATACATTAGCCCATTTCCTACTATGATCTTTTATATCTGATCCATATACGACAATATCATCAAAATAAACAAAAAATTGCTTATTAGTTAATTCTGTTAGTACTACATTCATCATTTTTTGAAAACAAACTGGGGCATTTTTTAATCCAAATGGCATACGATAAAATTCATAGTGCTCATCTGGTGTAGAGAAAGCTATTTTACACGAATCTTGAGGGTTCATGGAAATCTGATGAAAGCCTTCTGTAAGATCTAATGTTGTAAAGTACGAACCATGACCTAACGAATCTAAAATATCTTCAATATTTGGCAACGGGCATGCGTCACCAATGGTTTTTTCATTTAATTTATGATAATAAATGACTATTCTCTATTTTTTATACGCGAAGCATCATGTTTTTGTAGAACCACCCAAAGTGGGCTAGACCATAGACTAGTGATGGTTTTATAATTCCTTGAGCTAAAATCATTTCTATTTGTCTTAAAACCTCAGTTCTGTGAATTTTAGTGTATCGATACGACTTTACATGGATAGGTTTGTCATCATGAGTAGGAATTTCATATGTTATAGCTGTTGTAGTGGTTAAAGTATCATTAGGAAGGAAAAATATGTCTTAAAATTCTTCATATAAATTTTTAATTGACAATTTTTCTTCTTCAGAAAAATGATTACGACGAACGTTTTCATTTAATAAATTGATTCGATTCGATTTCTCATTTATTTTTTCTTCTAATACTTCAAAAATTTGAGCCTTCTTGGATAATGGTTCGATTTTAATAGAAGGTTTACTACCGGATAGTTTTTCTACTGATCTAGTTACGATTGTAATAAGAGCTTCATTATTAGATGTGATTTTAACTATAGCATTAGGAATTATGTTAATAATGTCTTTTCTCCGTTTAAAGCGGTAGCATGAATTACTCCCTTCTTAAGATTACATGGATTATATGTTTCATTTTTCGCAACCATTTCTGATCTTGACACGATAGTAATTAATTCTTCCGACTTTTGTGCCATATTAAAATTTAAAGGAGTAGGAAATGGGATACAATTGATGTTGCGTAAACAGCGCGGATTCGGGCACCCGACACTGTTCTGACCCAGTCACGATTTAACGAGCTCTGAGCCTAGTTTTAAGTGATAATTCGTGATGTGATGATTCGTTTGAAATTCGTTGTTCGAGATATTAGTCGATTCGTTCGTGGTTTAGGTGTTTATTAAATGAGTTCGTTCGTGATTTAGATATGTCTTATAAGAGATATTATCGTGTTCTTTTCGTGATTTAGCTACGTGTTGTATGAGATATATTCGTGTTCTTTTCTTGATTTAGCTACGTGTTGTATGAGATATTACTAAGTTCTGTCGTTTTTCGCAAAAGTGACTGTCGATGTTAACTCGGAATCGGTAATTCGGGAGGGGGTGTGTTTTCTTATTGGTTGTGATTTTTGACCGTTTCTTAGAGGGCGGTCACCTCCCTCGTACGAGAAATGGTCACCCCTGGAAGTAGCCGCGGCCAAGGGGTGACGCACGAGGGATTCCGCGATTTGGGAAAAACCCGTAGCAGGTAATAAGGTGAAAAAGCACTCTAACCCTGACGACGATGATTGAAAATAACGGAATAGGAAATTAAAACATGCTGGTCCCAAGCAGTAAACTTGGGTACCGACGCGAAGGTATTTTTTGCTAACGAAAAATGGTCAATGGCTTCATAAACTTATTGCCCGTACGGTCAGTCCAGGATCCTCGGTCTATTGTCTGGTAAAAATACAAAAGATAGCTGCATCGCATTCTAAGGCGATGCAACAATTGATATTGATGCAATTATTCTCATAAGATATTTCGGTATTTGTTGTATTGAAAAAATCATTGCCTAATAAACCATCAAAGAGTATGTTTGATTCATCATTGTCATCAATTAATTGAAGATCGATTAAAAATTTATTTTGGTGAATATTTAATTCTATTTGAATTTTTTCAGAAGTTTGAATAGATGCATTTTTCTTTATGTCCGTTAAAATTATAGTTTTATCATTGGAAACTTGCTAATCACTATGACCTTCCTTTTTTTATTAAGGAGAACGAAGCTCCTGCGTTTATAACAAATTTTAGAACCTTTTCGGCTAATACATATGTTAAATCATTATTATTAAGATTGACATGAGCAAAATTAGAATTTAAGAATTCACTTACAATAGAGTTCTTACAATATAGTTCTATTTGTTTTATATCTCGTTGATTAACAAAAGACTTATTTTCTATGTGAAAATTGATATGGTGAGAATCTGAATTTTGTCTTTGTAAATTTCCCACCATGTTATTAGCCTGAAAAGTACAAGGGAATTGAAAATTGGATGTTTGCATCTCCGTTTCATGAAAATTAATTGATTGCTGATTGTAAGAATTGGAGCTAGTTTGACCGTTCCTATTTCTTTTGACGCCCTCTTCAATCGAATAACCTGATTTTTTACAATAGGCACACACAATGATCTATCGGTTAGGTTGACTACTACCTGACTGTGTACTATATGATTTTGGCCTGGTTGTTTAACGTAGGTATTTGAATTTTATGAGTATGAGGGTCTGTAATTGGGTTGACTTTGAGTAAAATGAATTGATCTGGAATGATTTATAGGCTTAAAATTGTTGAAGCTATTTAAATAATTTTGTGAATGTTCATATCGTATTCTGAGGACTTTCTCTGCGGCAATTACAGTAGTAAAAGCCTGATTAATAGTATCAAATTGTTTATAACGAAGCATTTGAGATATTTGTGGACGAGAACGATAGATAAAACAATTTAATGTCATATCAGTTATCATTGCAATACGCCCTGCAAGTGTATTTTCATCTAATTTAGAACTATGGACAGTCCCTAATATTCTAGTCGACAAATCTGATAATCTTTGGAAAAATTGAGAGATATTTTCGGTTCTGCCTGTCTCATTGGAGATTTTTATGATTCATGAGCGTTTTTAAAAACTGCATCTACTTGTTTAATAAAACTTCGAATTTTAAATCTATCTCCATCAAATGTATCAGGAATTAATTTAGTGAAAAATTCAAGACTACAACTTAATTATGAGCTATAATTAATTATAGAATTGTTAGGGTAAGAAAAAAGAACAGGAGGAAGGAATCGTGAAAAGAAACGAATATCTAGAGAACTGTGTTACTCACGATGATGGAAAATTCTTTTGCTGTTGGGGTTGAAGGTGCTAAGTCTAATTGTATTCTCCAAGATTGCAGTGCTTTTCCATATTAGTTGTCGTGGTTCCTTGTGCCTTGTTTTCTTCGTAGTCTAGTTCAGCAAAACCGCCACTTGAATTCCAGGAGTGAGGTTACTAAGTTCGCTTTTTGTCCGCTGATAATCAAAGTACTGGACATTCCATCCTCGTCGCCAAATTTTATGTTATAACACGCTAGTTTAAAGTGCGTAGGTCGCTCTCGTTAATTCGATCGCATCGCGGGCGAGGGTTCGGCCAAAACGTAAGCAAACCTTTACTTCAAGGTTGGGAAGGAGGTTAACTAGGAAGACGGAGAGTCTAGTCCACGAAGGTCCGGCTACTCCAAGGATGAGACGTTCCGTACTATTTCTTTCCCAAAACACGACTGGCTTAGGTATGATTTTTGCTGGTATTTATATGGTTTTTGTCCACTACGTCCGTCCAGTCACGAGCGAGTGTTGCCGCATACGAAGATTTTTTATGACATGGCCTGCCCGAGGTACGGTGGATGTGCGGCGTACGGAAAAATACATTTTCTCTTATAGCTAATTTTCTTATATACAATATTTACATGTTTTACTGTAACGCTTTTGCGCTACAATGTTAGATTCCGATTTATTAATCAGTTTCATTTTTACAATAAGCACTTACGATCTAGACTCTTGCTGCCATTCAAGTTCCGACTATTTTCTTTTAAGGATTTAGGGTTTGGTTTTGGAGGTAGTGGGAATGAAAGGAGGATCAATAGGGATTGTGGGATAACAAGGAGTCAGGTGTATTATTCAGAGACAGTGATTAATGGTTCATGCGTCGTTTGATTAATTGTGTACGGAAAGATGACGGGATTTAGGTTTAGTTTGGAACATAAAAATATTGACTATTCTAGAATGATAAAGATACTAATTAACCTAATGAAATAAAAATATTAATTATAACATAAACATTGAAATCAGACCGATGGTTCTTCCAGCTGAAAGAATCATACTGTCCAACGTCGCACCCATAATTCCTAACTCACATATAGAAAACATCTTCAGAAATAATGGCATTAAAATACTCTTGAAAATTGCCCCACTCAAAGCAGGAATCTCCGATCCGGACCTGTCCCATATCCTAAGTTTTAGGAGGCAGGTGTATGTTGATCCTGAAGAAGCCAAATGTATACCGAGCTCCTTTACAATCACACTGGATAATAATACCTACAGAATATTCTCAACAACTGAGAAACAAACATGTTTCAAATGCCAACAAGAAGGACATATTGCAAGTCAATGCGTAAACACAGCAAGCGCCAATACACATACAAACATAAACTTACCCCCGTCCCCCTCAGACATCGAACATATACCTAAATCTGGAATGGAAACTAAAAAAGATACCATCACAGAAACGGAATCATCAATGCAGAGCACCTCTAAAATTGGCGAACCCATGAACAAAGAACCAGAAGACCCAAAGTGAAACAAAATAGGAAACAAAAGAACACGCTCCACAACATCTGAAGAAACTTCAACAAATCCGGTAAAATTAAGTGATCTATTGTAGAACTGAGTACCAAGGACCTAGCCTGGAAAACAACGGAAGAACCCTATAAAAAACCCGAACTAACCTTTAAAAAACCTAAACGCCCTCAGTCACGTGCCTTCCCACTGGAACAAATCGACAAAATGCTAGAACCAGCAAAAGAATATATTGATGACGAACGAAATAACCTTGTATTGAATTATCTCCAACTAAAAAGTTTTTGGAAAATGCAATAGGCGCGCCCAACCCGAAGGAAATCTCCAAACAATACACCAGTAATGTGCCAGCCCTAGCCGACCTGCTAATCAGAATTCATCCCTTACTAAAGGAACGATCAATAAAAATTAGTTTACACAAATTGTATAAGAATATAGTCGAAAGCCCATACAAAACATCACCCAACTGGTCATCAGAGGTGGACAGCGATTTATCAAGTTGAACAACCATTAATTATTCTCAAACAACCCACTAATAAACACCAAACCACGGCATGAAAACAATTATCCAATGGAATGCAAACGGGTTTTTCGCACATCTTGAGCAGCTTCAAATTATCATCAAACAACACAACCCAGATATTATGTTTGCAAAAAACAAACTTTAAGAAGAACTATACTCCCTCACTAAAAAATTATAGCCTTCTCACCAAAAACAGGGAAAACACAAATTTTGCTAGCGGAAGAGTAGCTATTGCAATCTCAAACAAGTATTCAGCCACACAAATTCCACTAAACACAAACTTGGAAGCAATTGCAGCAACCGTACATCTCCCGAACAAAATTAATGTCTGTAACGTCTACCTGCCAAATAGCCAACCTATCCACCCACAAGATATCCAAAATTTAATAGAACAAGTCCCTCCACCTGTAGTACTAACCGGAGACTTCAATAGTCACAACCCCTTGTGGGGGTCATCTAGGATAGATGCCCTTGTGAAGATAATGGAGAAAATATTACAAGACTCCAATCTAATCCTAATAAACACAGGTAGTCCCACTCACTTTAATGCAAGTAATGGCTCCTTCTTTGCAATAGACATTTGCGATTCACATACAATTTTACAAATTTTGTGAATCCGTCTACTATTACCAAAATGTACCGTTTGATTGAATGCTGTTTTGCCATTGGTCCTAGATGATCAATGTGTATTGTGTAAAATGGTTTAGTATCCTTCGGAATCTCATGCAGGCATCCTTCTTTTTTACCTGAATTCGGACTAAAGGCAATGCATTTTAGGCAATTCTTTATGTGGCTCTTAACTTTTTCTCTAATTTTCGGAAATCAATACGTATTTTGTATGTTTTCTACTGTTTTTTCCAAACCCACATGCCCCATATCGTTATGGTATTTTTGCAAAATACTGTGCTCTAATGCACAAGGAACGTAAAACAAAGCGCGGTCTTTTACTTTGCGGTAAATTTCGAAAAATTTATCCTCCGAATTTTCCAATTTTTTCCGAATACCAACTATTTCGGGGTCGTTATTCTGGCACAGTGCAAGATTCCGATCAAACTAATTATCGTGTAGGGTGAGAATTTGCCGACTGAGTGCATCCACATGACGCATCCTAGAGCTTGATCTATGTTCTACAACATAGTCGTAGCTTTGTAACTCCAACACCCACCGTACGATCCGCGGATTTGATTCTTTTTTGCTTAATGTGAGATTGAGAGCTTGGCAATCCGTAATAATTTTAAATTTGATTCCTAAAAGATACGTCCTGAAACGTCATAATGCGTAAATGATCGCTAATGTCTCTAATTCGAAACTGTGATACTTTGACTCTATACCTGTCGTTCTTTTTGAAAAATAAAACACGGGGTGGAGTTTTTGGTCCTGTTTCTTCTGCATTAGGATTGCACCAAAACCTACTGAGCTTGCGTCGCAATGTAATTCGGTAATATCTCGCGGGCAATAAATACTTAAAATAGGACTATTAATTAAACAATTTTTTAATGCTTCGAAGGCCCTCGCTTCCTCTAAACCAAACTTAAAATTAGCTGATTTTCTTGTCAAATCATATAATGGTTTCGCAATTAACGAGAAATTCTCAATAAACTTTCGGAAATAAGAACAAAGTCCCAAAAAACTTTGCACGTCGCGAGTATTCTAAGGAATCGGGAATCTTTTGACGTCGTTCACACCGCGCTCCGTAGGTCGAATACCCTCGCTCGTTATCATATAACCCAAATATTCTAATTTAGTTTGTAGGAACTTACACTTATCTAGTCGTAATTCGAGTTTATTCGCGACGCATAGTTGGAAAACATTTTTCAACACCCATAAATGATGCTCTATCGTATCTGTCGCCACTAAAAAATCATCTAAATACACCGAAACATCTCCTGACTCGATCAGTTTTCTGAATATCTGAACAATGTATCGCTGGAATTTCAAGGGCCCTCCTTTCAGACCGAATGGCATTTTAAGACACTCGTATTGGCCCCATGGCGTAACAAAAGAAGTAAATTTAATGGAATCTTCATGCATCCGGATATGGAAAAATCCGTCCTTCAAGTCTAGAAGTGTGAAATATTTTTTCCCGTTTAACAAATCTAACTGATCTTCTATTAGGGGTAATGGAATGTTGTCACGAATTGAAATTTTGTTTAAAAATCTAAAATCTATGCACATGCGCATTTCTCCGTTTTTTTTCTTAACCAAAATTATCGGCGAAGCGTACTCGGAAATGCTTTCCCGTATTGCGCCTTTTGCTATCAGATCATTTATTATTTCTTTTAATTTTGTTTTTTCGTGGTAAGACAATCGACGCGGAGCATAATGGAACGGTTTCTCATCTGTTACAGTGATTCTCATTACGTTTTCTATTTGCGGTTATTCTGGTCTAACAGGCTTTACATAGTGATCGATAAACAATTGGCGAACCTGATCTTGAATATTTCGTGTAACCTCCTCATTGATATTTAATGTCGGAATTTGACTATCGTTGTCTGAAGCTATTTCAATATTCATTATTTCTCTAATTTCCTGACTGAATTTAAATGAAACTCTTGCCGTTTTCAAAAAATCTCTCACCAGCACAAAAGGTTTTTCATGGTATTTTCCGTGACTACTTGCAGCACGACACTGTAGAGAATTCCTCCATAAGTAACTTGGGCCTCAACGCATCCGACTACATTCATTTCACTATTATTTATTCCTGTGAATTTAATAGATTTACCTGTATCGCGAATAACATCGTTCGGTATAACCGTTTCTTTTATAAAACTAATGGGACTACCCGAATCTAATAATGCGCTTATCTCTAATTGTCTAAAATTATTATCAGTAGTTCTTAAATCTAATAATACCGTCGGATAAAAATCGCTGTCTTCGGCTTCGTGAGAAACTAAATAAGCGACGTCTCTCGAAGCTGGACATTGCTCGACACGGTGCCCCATATTACCGCATTTGAAGCAGGTTCCTCGCTCTCTTTTAGGCCTCTTGCAGTCACCCGCATAGTGCCCCATCTCGTTGCAGTTATAGCATCGGACATCCTTGAGATCCTTCGGGCGCTGTTCCTGGGTGACCCTTGTTGCTGGTGGGTTGATTTCCCGTCGCGGTGTTGTTCTGGGCCTTCTCGCCTCCACTGGCAGTGTTGACCTCGCAAATGCCTGCACCAACTCTTCGACTGTACGACAGCCTCGCCCTGCAGCCACTGTTCTTAGATTTTCGTCTGGGATTCCCTCGACAATGTAGTCGACCACTTCGTCGTCAGAAATTGGCACTCGATTTCCCAGCACGATTTTATCGTGGACATAATCGGTGAATGTCTCGTCGCTTCTCCAGATTCTTTTCTCGAACTCGCGTCTTAACGATAGCGTACTCGGTCGACACCCATACATTTTATTTCTCCCGACCAGTAACTCCTCATGTGACATATCCACGCAATTCGGTTTCGATTGATATCATCTCAAAGCTTTGCCCTTTATTTTACTGCAAATCATCGCTTTTGCCGCCCAATCGTCTAATCCATGTGTTGCAATCAGTCTCCTCATCTGCTGCACCCACGTTTCCGCATCAGCGTTGTCGCCGTCGAAGTCGCTTATCAATTCTTTAAGGTTCTTCCAACCGACCTCACGTGGACGCGACGACATGCTCGAAGGCGAAAGCCGGACAAGTTCTAATTCTCTACGTAATAGTTGAACTTCACGTTCCGCTAAATCTCTTTGTCGTCTCAACAACTCAGCCTCAGACAGGGGCCTCTCCTGCTGTTCGCTGGTTCTTATCTGAATTTCTTCCTGAGCCTCAGTCTCCACCACAGAACACTGTGGAATCGGTTGCGTTGTTAAACGCAACGATGTTTCCGGAATACCACTTTCCAGTAACCGGGTCAACAGCTCGGCTTTTGTCCCCGATGTCGCCAGATCATTTCCCCGACACAATTCCTTCAATTCCACTAACGTAAGCGACGACATAATGTCTATCCTAATGGTCAATGTCTTAACTAAAACTTAATAACACGCTTGGTCCTTTCACGGTAACGCACAATTCACAAAGTTAATTAGTGGACTTATTCAAAAACCGACTTCACGAACTTATTTCGCACTTTGTATCTGAACTGCACTCGCGTACCGTGATATCCCACTTCTGAATTGTAGGAGGTCGAGGGATATTTATTAAATAAATATTTTACGAGACAAAGGAAAATGATCTTTATTGTTTTACGGTTCTGACGAGACTGTTCTTCGCACGAAAAAATGCCGTGCTCCAAAACAAAACGCATCGCGATGCATCGACACCTAGGCGTCCCCCTCGCTGCATCCGTACCCGGTCTATGGCCAACGATATGGAGTAACCGCTTACACCTATTAGTGGTATACTGTATGAAGCTGGAGAAATCCCACTCGAACAAAGGAAAAAATTTCTAAGTATCAAGTACGCACTTAAAATGGCTTCCACTCCTAGTGACCCAACACAACAAATACACATTTGATGAAAGATATCACGAACTTTATGCAAAAAAAAACAAAACTACCAACACCATTATACGTCACATTAAGATATAATTTCCCTTCAATCTTAGAGCAGAGTACAACCATTCCAGAAAGAAAACAGGACAAAATTCCCCCGTGGTTTATCAGAACACCAGAAATCGATACAACCCTAACAGAAAACAATAAAAATTCTATTTCAAGTCAACACCATCAAAAATCGTTTACCCGCACAAACATCAATTTTTTCTGCTGAAGCCTATGCAGTACACGACACACTTAAACATATACGATATACTAGCAAATCCCAAAATCACGCAATTTACACTGACTCTATAAGCGTAGTTCGAGCTATAGCAAACACTGCCAAAATTAATAAAAACGTAAGTATCAGAAACTCTTTAACACTATACTCAGAACTTGTCTCCTCCAAGAAAACAGCACATATTATATGGATCCCCTCACACCAAGGAATAAATGGAAACACGCAAGCAGACTCCAGCGCTAAAGAAGTAACCACCATGCAGTCCGAACTCCAGCCAACACCTATCCCACATCAGGAATACATCCACCATTATAAAGTAAAAATCCAGGAAGAATGGAACAGTATATGGAATTCCCAATCAATCAAAATTCACAGAATAGTCTCAAACTTTTTCCAAGACACTCCACGAAAACACCTGACCAGGAAGGAAAGAAAAGTTCTTGCCCGCCTAAGAACTGGCCACTGCAGACTCACACATGAGTTTCTTATAAAAAAGATAGATCCTCCCATGTATTGTGGAACCTTGCTTACAGTTGACCACTTCCTGTATTCGTGCCAAAAATACCGTACCCAACGATTGATACTCGAACTCAACCCAACTACCGCCCTTACATCAGAAAAACACACAAGAAACACCATAGACTTCCTGAAAGAAACCAATATATAAAACCTACAATATATAAAACCAACTCAGAAGCCGTCGCTAATTACCTCGACGTTGATGCGACGTAAAACCCTCATATAAAAAAAAAAATATTGATTAATCTAAAGCGATATCCAACACATTGTAAATGTTGAATTTTTATATAAATGAAAATGGCAAAAATAAATACAGAGAGAAGTCGGTAATGTATTAAGAAGTCGGTAATTAAGTATGTTATTTATCGATTATTTATGTGATACCGCTCGATTTTAATTAGGTCCTCACATGTTAATAAAATAATATCCATATACTTTTTCTTTATTGTTTCTCCGTGATTACGATATTTCTCACGCGTATAAAAGATCTTGTATGTTATTTAAGAGGTCCTTCCCAGTTATTTTTCCTTATATAATAAATTCATTTAGTGTTTAAAAGTCATTATGTTTATTGTGTTATCATAAATTTAATAATCTCCAATATTTCATCATAAAACCATACCCTATTTCCATCAGTAAAAGTCTTGAAACGTGCGAATATAACTAATAACTTTTACAGACCTGCTCAAATAAAATGTACCGAAAGAAAAATCAATTTTTAACCGACTCCGAAAAAGGAGGAGGTTACTCAATTCGATCAGTATATATTCTTTTTTTTTTTCCTATGTATGTTCGCCGATTACGCCTAGCTGGGTGGACCGATCGGAACGAAACCTTTTGCATCTGGTAGGTTCTGACTCCCCATTGGTACCATTATAAAAAAATTTTTCATTTTTTAATTGCAAAGTATTGTTATTGCAAAACAACCGGCAACTTTTGAAATAAACTTCTCTCGATTTTCGTGCGCTTTTAATATCTTATCACGGACATGATTCTGAACAATTCTGTTCATATACAAATTTCGCGGAAAGCTTTAGTTTTCGAGATATTAGCGAAAAATTGTTGTTAACTTTTGAAATCAACTTCGAACGATTTTAATGTCCTTCGAATATGTTGTTAGGTGCGTGGTTCTGGACAACTTTTTCCTTATGCATAATTGACGGAAAACTTTAGTTTTCGTGATATTAGCGAAAAACTATTGTTATTAATCCTTTCACGCCGAGCGCCGCATATATGCGGCATTCACTCGACAACCTGTGGGTACGAGCGCCGCATATACGCGGTATCCGCGCCACGACTTTTAGGTATTGCGTTCTGTTCAGTGACGGTACTTCGGCGGAAGGGACTGCCTCAGCGAAAGGGTTAATATTAGTTGAACGTCCCGTACTATGCACCGGAAAGACAAGAAAGGGCAATTACAATGCACTGTACCAAAACACTAACTAAGCTTTACCGCTTTGACACGCGACATATGCAGCAAGATGAGTTCACGTTGACGTTGGTGTATTATTCCCATTGCTTGGTACAGTCTCCGTATCGTTCTAAAAATGCATCAATTTGATTTGTTAGAAAATATGTTGCGCAGGATCTGCTATTATTTTACGGATACTTTGACCCTTGCGCAGTCCAAAACCGTAAGAGATACACTTGCGCAGTAAATATTTGCAAAGAAAGTTAACAAAGAACAAATGAAGCACCCTCAATCATGATGTAATTAGTTTGTACTTGTCCCTGAAAGAGTGTCCCTTATTTTTTTTTTCTATGCATGTTCGGCGGTTTTTCCTAGATAGGTGGTCCGATCGGAACAAAGCCTTTCGCATCTTGTAGAGTCTGACTCTCCATTGGTACCATTACCAAAATTTTTTCATTTTTTAGTTGCAAAAAACATTGAAAAACGAATATCCATGTTGTCTTTTACTCAATTATATTCGTGGCATTTACGCAGACAAAAAAAAGCCCTGAAGAACTGGCTCACAGTATCCTATACAATTTTCCCCATTCCAATAAAAAGCGCGAAATAGAATAATTTTAAGAAAAAAAATACGCCGATTTCGAAATGCACTAAAAAGAATAAAATAATTTCTATTTCCTAATGAAGTAATTTCTATTTCATTCAATCATACAATTACGTCACAGATATGAATGAAACCTATTTACTCGTTAGGTAGTATATTAAATACATTTCAACCTTTTCGGAGGCGGCGCAAAATTAAAAGATTTTCTTGAACATGTCAACCTTTGGACAGCCGAACATAGGTAAAGCTTGTACAGCTATTTTTTTTTCTATACATATAACTCGACAGCATGCCGCGAAGTAGGTGTTAGTGCGTATAGAATGTAACTATGCTCTATCGAGATTCATAGAGTATGCGACGGAAAAACTCGATCGCCTGTATACTATAAAGATAGAGCCCATCTGCCGCAAATTTGGTAATTCTCGTGTCGTGGCCTCCGTTTATATGTTCTTAGATCCATGGCTCCACCTGCAAACGAAGTCGATTGAATTTCATTTATATTAGAAACGTTGCGAAATGAAGATGCAGTCGTTACATTTACGTATATTACCAGATATATCTATAATGGTTCGTATTCCTTCTCAGGATTTATTAATATCCAATACGTCATACCACAATCAAGTCGTTATTGGCAGCAACGTTTACGGAGGTATTTTTAATTATGCGCCTCCTCCGAAAAGATTGAAATGTATTTAATATACTACCTAACGAGTAAATAGGTTTCATTCATATCTGTTACGTAATTGTATGATTGAATGAAATTGAAATTACTTCATTAGGAAATAGAAATTATTTTATACTTTTTAGTGCATTTCGAAGTCGGCGTACTTTTTTTCTTAAAATTATTTTTTAGTTCTAGGTATAACCGAAAACAAATTTCAAAACTAATTATGTAACAGAACTGTTTGATATATTTGAATCACTTATAAGTAGTTTAATATATGATATAAAATTTGATGGTATTATTTATTGTATTTACAAACAAATTTTGAATCTTGATAATTTTTTAACTTTGAAATACAAACCAACTACTAAAATGGTTAGGTTACAAATGACCCAATGTAATATAAATATTTACATTGTTTCTAAATATTCTATTTATTGCGTACATACTTAACAATAATGAAACGATTATTAATCTTAAATTTTGCGTTTTAATTCTACACTTTTTTATGATCAGTTACTGATATTTCCGTTTAGTCTTAATAAATTTTTATTTAGTTTTACATCTATTTTCGCAAAATGTTCTCAGGAATCTTTTGATCATATACAAGTTCTGAAATAAAGGAAATATCTTTTTACCAAGAATTTGTAAATACTCAATACTATTTAAAAAAAAACAGTGGGTCCAAATTTTTATTGGTGCGAATTCGTACTGGTGTAGAATATTAGGGGTACCGAAAAGTAATCAAAATTTTGTTTGCTGGCGAAAAATATTTATTTATTAAAGAAATCTTAAATCAACAAGATAATTTCCATCACTTTCTAACGCTTTCTGCCAACGTAAAGGCAATTGTTCCCTTCTTAAAAAAAGTCCTTCGATTTTTCATAGAAAAACTTTGAAATCATCGAAGAAATTTTGATGACTTTTCGGTACCCCTAATATAATGATCAATAATCATCGATTTATGAATAACATAAGTGTTCTACATAAATAACTTTTATTTTTCGTTTTAACCTCCCAAACATTTTCAACAGAGCATCGAGATCTACGTATCGCGTGATAATATCGATGTTTCCGTTAATCCCACATAATTAACGTTACAAAGTACTTATATGAAATTTAAAATATATTTTCGCGGATGTTAGTATCGGACAATTTGCATAAAACATAACGTTGAATAAATCCTATTAACTATTAATTTTATTACGTACTATAATTATATCCGAAAGTCTCACGATAATAAACATTAATAAAACACAAATTCTTCGTTGTATATTCTCTTTGCTTAATCAATATAAGTAACGCACATTCTTCTACGTTGAGCGCCAATCACAGGAAGCCAACATATCAATCAAGAATGTTTCATAAATCTTGTAGAAGTGATTGATCATCAAAGTGAAAAGGTACATTTAAGTACATCGCACACGCACAAGAAGGATTCCAAGGCTAGTTGGAATTTATCTCAGTTGTAAATGAAATAAAATGTTTTATATGTAACGTTTCACGAGCACAAAAATAACGATCTTACTTTCTTAATTGCGTCTGCTCTACCCGACAGAGTATACGACTATATGTAATTCAACTGATTATCGTCCACGGCGATTAAACAGACTATGTTTTTATTTTTGCCAATGCGTATCGTAAATTACTCGTATACACAAGCAATTATATATTGCAACCAAGTCTTAACGTATCTTTACTAGGTCTCCATTACGAGGACACGATTTTTTAATTGCACAACGAGCAAGAGGATCGACTTGGTTCTTACCAAGCAAATTGACTTCAGCAAACAGGAAAAAAGAATAAATAAATAAATGTCTTCTACAGTTTTTCCTTCGATCGAGATCTCGTTGATAGACATAATTACATCGTATTGACAGCAGGCGTGACTGACCTGTGTAACACTTTGTGATTTACAGTTGCGCTGCTTGAATTAAATGCAATTAAGTCGCGGTAAATTACTCGCGAGTCCCCGAAGAACCGAGTAAGATAAATCAGCGTCGTGTTAGTTTGTCTTTGCGTGTAATCACGAGCAGAGAAGAGTAGCCGCGGGTGAAGACAGTTGGAAGAGGAAAGAAACGCGAAGTGGAAGAAGAAGAAGGATCCGAAGATACAGGAGGAATCGTTCGTCGACCGTACTCCCTTCGGTAACGTATGCAATGAGCATGTATTCCTTTCGCTCACTGTTATGTAAAGAATGTTTAGAATAGGCACGGGCAAGCTTACAGTAATGTGATGTTATAGACTAAGATCTGGTAACATTTTTACTTACAGCTTTCAGCAAGCATAAGGTTAAACTCCGCCTTGGGTTATCATTTTTTCAAACTCTTTTTGAAAAAATAAGATAATAGTATTTAATAAATATAAATATTGTAAAATATTTTGATTTTGAATGTCTCTATTTATTGATTTAAAAGTCATATGTTGTTAAAGATAGATTTCAAGTGATGTGTAGCTTAACGTTGTTAACATAGTTAATGTCATTAACATGGTAATTAAGTTAATTTTATTATTTAGTAAAGCTGTGCTCGGATCGTGTCCATTGAAAGTATCAGTAGGTCAATATTTCATCGACAAAACTGTCGCCACAAATAATTGAAATATAAATTCAGTGTTGCGAAAACGTCTTCTTCCTCTTATCCAGTCTTTTGCAGAATGCTAGTGCGATTCCATCCTTTAGAAATGCTTATCGCCCTTAGCTGGAATCTATTAAATTCCTTTTACTTAAAGTTTAATTGAAATTTGGTCGTAATCTAATTCATATTTAAATTAAATTGTACATATCTATGAACTATTTACTGTGATTAATATTCGTATGTACATAACTTTTTGCATTATGTCTTGTATAATTTTTGAAACATTTTATTGTAAATTCATTACAGATATTAACGTATTACTGTGTAACTGGTGCTATAATGGACGTTTTACGATTCCCAATTACAATCATACGATTGACGCTTTTGTTAGTATCGACTATTCGCAATATCCAATGATCGTCTACTTTTCTGACACGATTGCATTTTATTTATCAAATTTCGTCTTCCCGCTCTTTAACTTTATATGAAAATTTGAATTAATTTGTGAAACATTCTCAGTGAAACTGCATATTTACGCTGTTTGTTTTCTATTTGATTGTTTGTTTGTTTGTTTGATTTGAAGCTTAGATGATTAACGAATATTGCACAAGTGTTCATTTTAAAAGTGGTGCAATTCCACTTTAAGTTGAAAGTTGTTTTTAAACGAATATATTAGTACGGTACATATCAGCTCCGGTAAATTTTATTAGTTCTTACAATATTGTGAAGAACTACTGTAATAAAAATACAAATTTAATAGAACTACAAATATAATGCTGGTAACACATAGGTAACTCAGTATGGATGGGGATCTGTTGTAGATCTATTTAGGTATCATTGCCGACTTCTGTTATCAGTTCGCAAGTAAATTCTAGTTCAGTTATTAATAAGTACTCAATAACGTCGACACACGTCTTGTTTCAGTATCGGTGCACACAACCCCTTAACAGTTTCATTCTTATTTGGTAATTAATTACAAATCGTGTTTATTTTATTAAAAAGAAATATAGCTCAGAAAATTAAAGTGTCATGCGTCTGAAAACGAAGCTAGTAGATAGTGACAGTAAAAAAAATACTTGTCTGTGTTGAATTTGATTATTTTTATTATGTTTATAGGAATGAGACTTATGAGAATTGCTAATGAACGAAGAATCTTGCAATCAGGATCCGAATATAAAGACAATTTGTGGTAAAATAATTCAAAGAAATTAAGAAAAACAGTATCCGAACGATCGAAATATTATTCGTTTAATTAACAATTCATTCATTTTAGAAGTGCAGCAAGTCCATTTAGATATAAAAGAACCTTTGTTTTTTCAACTTACAAAAATTTGTAAAATGTCGAAATGTCGTATGCGACTGTCTTTTTGTATACATATAACAATTGTATTTTATACAGACTGCAGTGTCCTATATTCTAATCACATTTCAGCAGCTTCAATATTAGCAGAATGAATTTTAATACGTTCTTTCATAATTTTCGGCGTTGTAAGAATATTGTTATAAACTACTGATTTAATCTCACATCAGAGAAAAAAATTGCAATGTGTAAGATTTAGCAAATATGCGGGTTATCATTTTCAGCACTTACAATGATAAAATCTTCTGCTTCAATCTTTGTATCAATTATATTACTTTGTCCATCAGTTACCTAGTATTTATACATTTTTTATGCTCAAAATCACGCGAAGATCATAGTGTTACAGATCGTTGAATTCGTCTTAACTTCATTTATCATACTATTATCATGAAAATATGTTACCTCGTTTTAAAAAAATTTTGATGATTTTGAAATCTCAGAGGAATTATCTGCAAAAAAATGTTTAAATTAGGAACACATGTTTTTGAAATAAGAATGTATAATATTAAATATCTTATGCGATTTAATGACTAAAAACTCATAGGACTCATAGACTTTTGCACATATTATACGAAATTTCATGTAATAAAAATTATACTGTAATCTAAAAATTCTATTGCATGCAGACATTTTTTTTCAATTACTTTGAATAAGCACTGGTTCTATTGTGGTTGGATTGCAATGTATCATATTACTGCCCCGATGCACATGGTTCTTGAAGAAATTACCCTACTGTTCATTCCCTGCTCAAAACGTGATAGGTCCGTATTTTGTCGGAGAGGGTGTGCTCACATCTGCTCTAACGGTTTTTACCACCGCGAAACAATAAGTACAGCCAGCAGCAAATCTAGTTTTTCTAAAACAATCATGACAATCAAGAGAGAGACTTGTGACTCTTTCATTTCTAGAGATTTTTAAGAATTTAAAAATTTGGAAATTCATAAATTCGTAGATGTAGCGAATTGCATGTTACGACTTTTTGGAGATTTAAATATTTTACTATCTGGGAAATTTTTGGTATAGGAATTATTAGAACTGTACAATCAGAGAGATTTTTAGTAGTTACATATTTTTTGATCTTATTTTGAACTCTAGGGATTCACGGACACAGGAATGCAGTTACTGAATTAAAGGAATTAAAATACGAAATAGGAATTAAAGATATGGGAATTTAGAGATTCAGAGATTTAGAGATTCGAGGATTTAGAAATTTGAGGATCTAAGGAGTTGAACATTAAACGATTCGGAGATGTGGCGCCTTGCGTCTTTTAGGATTTGTAACTGAGGAGATTTAGCAATCTAGAAATTTGAAAATTTCGAAATTTGGAAATCTAAGTGTTTGAAGACGAACAAATTTAGACATTTAAACATTTAAAAACCTAGGAATTTGGCGATTTAGACGTTTGAAAATTTTTAAATTTGGTACATGTTGGAGAGAACTAGGAAAGGATTTAAAAAATTTGCAAATGTAGAAGTTTATTAATCGTTAAATTTAAGAATTTGAAAAATTGGTAGGTTGGAAATTTGGAAAATTTCAGAGTGCGGGATCTTAGAAATTTGAGGGTGTTAAAATTAGAAACATTGATAACTCTTGGAAGTCAAGATTTAGAATCTTATGTTTTAGAAGAAATAAATCTGAAGTTTTTGAAAATTATCGAGCTTACATATGTCTTTATCTAAAAAAAGTCTATACATATTGCAACCAAGTGTATATTGCAGCAGTGTACTGGCTCGCCAATTATAAGGAGAGCGAACCTATAGCAAACCTATTTAAGGACACAATACATAAAATAATTTTAAGAAAAAAAATACGCCGACTTGCACTAAAAAGTATAAAATAATTTCGACGAAATGCACTAAAAAGTATAAAATAATTTCTATTTCCTAATGAAGTAATTTCTATTTCATTCAATCATACAATTACATAATTATATTTCATTCATATAATTACTTCATTAGGAAATAGAAATTATTTTATACTTTTTAGTGCATTTCGAAGTCAGCGTATTTTTTTTCTTAAAATTATTCTATTTCACGCTTTTTAGTGGAATGGGGAAAATTGTATAGGATACTGTGAGACAGTTCTTCAGGGCTTTTTTTTTTGTCTGCGTAAATGCCATGAACATAATTAAGTAAAAGACAACATGGATATTCGTTTTTCAATGCTTTTTGCAACAATAATCCTTTGCAACTAAAAAATGAAAAAATTTTTGGTAATGGTACCAATGGAGAGTCAGACTCTACAAGATGCGAAAGGCTTTGTTCCGATCGGACCACCTATCTAGGAAAAACCGCCGAACATGCATAGAAAAAAAAAATAAGGGACACTCTTTCAGGGACAAGTACAAACTAATTACATCATGATTGAGGGTGCTTCATTTGTTCTTTGTTAACTTTCTTTGCAAATATTTACTGCGCAAGTGTATCTCTTACGGTTTTGGACTGAGCAAGGGTCAAAGTATCCGTAAAATAATAGCGGATCCTGCGCAACAAATTTTCTAACAAATCAAATTGATGCATTTTTAGAACGATACGGAGACTGTACCAAGCAATGGGAATAATACACCAACGTCAACGTGAACTCATCTTGCTGCATAAGTCGCGTGTCAAAGCGGTAAAGCTTAGTTAGTGTTTTGGTACAGTGCATTGTAATTGCCCTTTCTTGTCTTTCCGGTGTATAGCACGGGGCGTTCCACTAATATTAATAACAATAGTTTTTCGCTAATATCACGAAAACTAAAGTTTTCCGTCAGTTATGCATAAGGAACGAAGTCGGTTAAAAACTCATTCAGAATCATGCCACTAATAACGTATTAGAAGGACATAAAAATTGTTTGAAGTTGATCTCAAAAGATAACAACAATTTTTCGCTAATATCTCGAAAACTAAAGCTTTCTGCGAAATTTGTATATGAACAAAATTATTCAGAATCATGTCCGTGATAAAATATTAAAAGCGCACTAAAATCGAGAGAAGTTTATTTCAAAAGTTGCCGGTTATTTTGCAATAACAACACTTTGTAATTAAAAAATGAAAAATTTTTTGATAATAGTACCAATGGGGAGTCAACACCTACCATATGCAAAAGGTTTCATTCCGATCGGTCCATCCAGCTAGGCGTAATGCGCGAACATACATAGGAAAAAAAAAAAAAAAACTGATCGAATTGAGTAACCTCCTCCTTTTTCGAAGTCGGTTAAAAATGCTTTTAGACAACAGATGCATACGAAATAAAATACATACTTCGACAAAAATTTGTAATTAAAATGAATAAAAAAATTTGTGGCATGGAATATTGCTTTGTTTGATTGATTATTCACTTATTTTTTAATATATTGCGGTAGTTAAAGAATAAATCATTTTGAGTACAATGCATAGTTAAAATTTTGCCACCAATGTTCAGCAATATACTAAGAAAAAATTCGTAGTTTAACAAAAACGCGAATGAAGGAAATTGATTTTTCGAAGTTTGAGGTGTAAGAACGGTCCTCAAATTGAAAACTGTAGCAGGGTTAAAAGTAGAGCGTGTAGCAATGAGATTTGCGAAATAATTCGAATTACTTTTGCATGCCTTCAAGCGATTGTCAGACTGACGGTTTCGCCTATTTAAGTGGAATGAATAGTTACCTGTATTGTATAGGGTGTTATGTATCTGATGGTATAATCTGGTGGTATTTTTGCGTTTTTTATGCAACATATTTCTTGAAATATTAGTAAATCTTTTTCTAAAAAATGGAAGAAATCTAATTTTTTAGTAATACAGAACGCTATTGCATTTCAGTGATAAAGCAAGAAACTTTCCGAAATGTCCACAGAAATTTAGACATTTATTAATTTAAGGATTGTAGAATTAGAGTCTGTAAGCTCTTTATTTGTGAATTTGGAATTTGGAGATTTGGAAAGTCAGAAAGGGGATTTTAAGAACTTAAGAATTGCAGAGTTTAAACATTCAAGGAATTAAGGCTTTAGAAATTTAGAAATAGAAAAATATTAGGTTTTGAAGATTTAGAAATTTACAAATTAAGGTTTTGAGAATTGTGAAATAAAATTTGCGTATTTGTGCGTTTGAAGATTTAGAGATTAAAAAATTTGTGCTTCTAGAGATTTGGAAATTAGAGAATCTAAGAATGTCGGAAGACATTAGAAATTTGGAAATTTCAGATCTTGTTTATACATTTCGTGACACTCACAAGCAAATATGACAGTGAGCCGTAACATTGCGTTGAATGGTGTCCCTAAAAAAGTCACTTCAGAAATATTTTCTTTAGTTATTTAAATACATTAAATTCACGACGCGAATTACCGATGGCTTCTACGGCAGTCAGCATGTTAAACACAATTTTTTCAAAAACACAAGCACCCATAAGAAAAGATTTTAATGTAGAATCTCAATGTTTCCGGTTGCACCGCCGGTTACATGACACCCTATGTATGTAAATAGGTGCAAAAAACGACTCGTTCACACAGGTAATGTACGTGTCTAAGAAAAGCTACGTGTCTATTCGAGCATGTCGCGACGCGTGCATTCACGTGCATGCTAGATAAGCTGGTAACGCCCGTGTGATCGCTTATTGGTTGCCAATCTCGTTAGTTTTTGCCCATAAGAGAAATTCGCTCTCATGGAGGTGTGGTACCAGTTTGTCGGCTAGATTTACGAGGAGATCGCCTTGAAATTATTGTCGCACACTCACCATGGACCACGAGCATGGGGAACCACGAATAACGCGCCCCCAGTGTGCTGCTAAAAGAACCATCAACATTTTTTTTTATTTTTGTTACAACTCTTCGGTCAACCTGTTCTCATCGATGCACCCTGTGCAACAACAGAATGAATTCCGGATTTTTTTCCCGGATGGGACAATACTATCGTGATCGAACGTGGATGCTCAAGGTTAATGCTATAAATTGCGGTATGCAAATTTAATAAGCGCGAGTTGAGCATCGACGTTGCTCTTCATTGCACACCATGTACTCGAGACGTTATCGTAACGGTGTCGCGAGGAAATCTCGATGGATTATATGAAAGGGCAATAACAAAATTGATTGAACTGTTCAAATAAATATTCTTTAAGGCTTGATGTTATGAAACTAAAGTCAGACTCGGATTTTAATTTCAAATTAAAATGGCCACTAATATTTGAAATAATGAATCATTTTAATCAACAGTATCACTCTAAAATTAACTTGTGAAAGAAGTGGACTTGAGATAATTTACGTCAATTTGAATCGTAATTTAACACGTTAGCTGTCAGTGTTATCTACTACTTACATGACGTATTTAGCGCCCTTGAATAATTGGAGAAAGAAAGATTAGAATATATTTTCTGTGGTATCAATATTATAACAGTAACGCAAGGTAGTATTTGGGACGTTTAAAAATGAAATGATGATATGCACTTTTCCAATTCTGATGTGGCAGTATTGTATTAATAACATATTTTTCCTATACTACCGGTATCAATACTAGTACTCATACAAGAGACAAGAGTTTTCCAAAGAGTCCACAGAATTAAAATAGTATAAACGATTGAAAAGTTAATCTCAGATAGACCAAAAAGGTCAGCATAAATAACAACAGAAATAGTATAAATAACTGAAGAATTGAACTCAGGATTCAATTTTGATCGAAGACAAGTAGATCCGATAAAACTATTTCTACTATAAATTTTCTCAAATTCATTAGGTTACCGTAAACAAATTCGTTTAAAGAATAACATCTAATTTTATTTTCTTTTTAAAACTTCTGAATTGCTTCTGTCGTGATTACATTAATTTCCTCACCTACATATGGTGCAGCAATTTTATATATTATATGTAACATAAGTTAAACAAATGAATTTTAATTACAAAAAAATTTCAGAAAATTTTAAAGCGTTTTTTTTTCTTTTCTGCCACTGCCCTTCACCCTTCACTTTTTCAATGTGGCATCGATTATTGTACCTTTTAGACTGTGATTACAATAAACACATTTTTTAAGTAGCACGTCCAAGGTCTTACTTAATAAATATGGCCTTGCAATAACTTTGGGTATATTTTATATCTATAATTCTAAAAAAATAATTATTACAAAGCAATCTTTATTATGAATTAAAACTTTTCAAACTTTTCTTAGTTATTAACAAAACTCTCGAACGATTTCAGAAATTCATAAATAAATTTTTATTCATTCATAACGATTTATTTAATAAAAGTTTATTCACAAAAGTTTATTGATTCATAATTCTTTCTACTTTAAGTAAAGAAAATCTTAATTTTAACGTAATTTCAATTATTTAATTTATAAATAAAATTAATTGCACATTTATATCAAGTTATATATAATTATATCATCGTAAATTAATTATAAATGACATAATTAATGATATAAATTTCTCTACAAATTAAAAATTAGCACATAAAAATGGTCTAATGCGAATGCCTTACTGGCACATGTGGACAATGTGTTAAAAATTTTTGTTAATAACATTACCAATTGTACTATAAATCTGAATGTTGAGATTAATGTTCCACAACCTGAGTACATCACACGTAAGTGTCTTGACATCTTTCTCATAGTTCATCGATTACACCATTCCAGACATTTATTACCAACATTAACTCGTTGAGCTTTATTTTCTAGCCTTTCAATTTGAAGGAGAGTGGCTTCTTTATGAGTTACGATTAACGCCTGTTTAATGAATAATAATATCGAGAAACATATGACTATGTCGCGCTGCAACAGACACTCAACCGTTGTGTACGACTTATTCTGAATGTTAAAACACATGACATCATCGTGAAGGTACTTTAATTAGTTACAAAGATGTATAAATAGCTATATTTTCAGGCGCAGTGAAATTATAAATACGAAACTCTTTCACAGTTACAATTGAAATTTTTGTGGCGTTGCATATATTTCACTATAAATAATATTTCATAGAATATATTTTTATTTCAATAAAATCAATTATTTTTTTATACGGCATCTTGCTTTCAATGTATTATAGTTCTCAATACAATACGTGCATTCCATACAAAAGCCCGTACAAACAACTTTGGTTGATCATTTCTACTGTTTTTGAATGGGTTAACAGATTTTTTATAATAATTTACATTTGAGAATTTTGATGTAGCATAGTATCATATATCAGTTCTCATTTTTAAAAATCATATTTTCGTTGAGAAATCTAGCAGATTTCTCATAGCTTATTTGTGGCTGAAAAAATTTATTATAAAACAAAAAGGTATAAATATTCTTCAGATTTAATTTTAAAATAACAGAAAGGACATGAAAGTATAAAGAAGGTATTAGCTCAAGAGTTCTTCACATTTCATTCACAAAGTTTTATTTAAAATTTAAAATTTAGTACGTGATAAAAGATTTGAAAAATAAATATAGTTCACTATATCCAGTCTATAATTTGTTTAACTACATACGCATTAAATTCAATTTGCGTAAACATGTTGTGTAACAGTTTGTGAACGTCTGAGTAATTGTATGATGAAGGAAATAAATATTCGTATAAATAATATGATCTGAGCAGTGAATTAACTGATTTAATATATGTATATTTATAACGTTCGCGTTCATTCTGTATTACATCATTCTTGCTTTTTACTCGTAATTTCTTCCGCGATAAAAAATTTGCTAACAATAAGTACAAAAGCTAACAATAAGTTCAATTCCTAGCAAAATCTCATAAATGTATCTATATACGTCTAAATATACTTTAGTACGTATTCACCAAATAATACAAAAATAATGTTAATAAAATTTGTATATTTTAAGATTTTAAGTTAAATTTCTTTTCATCTTAAAATGTTATTTAACATCTATACGTAAAAATTAATTTAATATAATAAATTTGAAGTAACCCCAATTACCTTCAAATTTTCATACTACGCAGAAAATATAGCAACAAATATTTTGATATCATTTGTGAAAAACACATCAAATCTAAAACTAATTATATACTTCACTTATATCGAACATCTGAGTTATTTTTATTGCTATTGAAAGTAAATGAAAACAATTTACTTATTCAAGTTAAGTGAAACATTCTGTATAATATATCTTTCCAGTTTGAATTAACCATTTACATATCTATCCAACTAGAAATTTGGATTTACAGCGATTTGTTACCAAAGAGACTATATTTCTCAACTAGCTAAATCTATACGGGCCTATTAGTCAAAGAGTCTATTATTTAAATTTCTGGTTAGAGGTCACAAATTCTCTCCTGTTAATTGGGGTGGAATCATCCTTATTAATTTTCTAAACCGGTTACTAACAGTTCCAAACTGTATTACCAAGTCTTCATGTTATTTATGTTTATAATAATCAGCGACAATACAAATGTTAATAGTTCATCAAAATAAGAAATATGTATAACAATTTTGTATTTCATTTCGTAATTACAAAAGTTTTATTCGAACTATTACGATCGATGTAATAAAAGTGACAACAAATAGGATCATATTTAAATAATTTTCAATAAAAAAAATAAAAATAGCATTTTATACTACTTCACTTACTTTCATTATAATTCATTTGCATTCTCAACGCATCCAAAAGTGAGCCTAAACAGTTTCTGGATTACCATTATGAACCTTACAATTAGATCTGTAGTAAACTTTTCTAATCCTTCGAATAAATGGTTTTCCGAAACCATAGTACTAATCTGTAGAATGGTAGAACTGGTATATGCAATCTTAACTTTGTAACGTTTAGAAGCGCGGCAAGATAATTATCTTAATTATTTTCCTTCTGTACAATATTATTGCAATAAAAGGACTATGAAATAGTTGCCCAAATCTAAATATTCAAAAAGTATAACAATGTTATTTTTGTGCGGAAGTTCAAATCTTAGTCGATTATTTTGTTCCTTAATTATATGACTATATTCGTCAATTATACAAAGTTATATTATATTATACATATCAATTGTGTACTCAGACTAGATTTAGATTAAATATAAAGTTAACAATTAACGTGCATAACAATTATTTGCATTAATCTCAGAACTTTTTGTTTTCACATAACTTTTACTAAATGTATCCCTATAGTAGAATGGTCATACTAGAATTATTAACATACAGTATAAAAGTTATATCATGTATGCATCGATTATTATAAAGAATTTTAATATTATAAAGAAATAAAAGTTGAATAGTGTTTCAAATAATGAAAATAGAGAAACAGATATGCATTAGTTCACCGTCTATTAATATTCCAATATACCTACTAAAAAGTTTCTTCTTGACACGAATCGTCTTTCTAATTTCTTCCCCTTCACCATTACGCCTCATCGTATAATAATCATTGGCGAGAGTCACATTATTTATGATTGAACATGAAGTTGTTCACGTCCCACGCTTTCATATATGCACTTATGTACCTGAACGCAGTCACGATTGTCATATAGATTGATACTTCATCGTGTGTCTTAATACATGCAACTTTCTCCATCTTTGCAACTGTTCGCATTGCCCTTACGTTTTCACTTTATTGTGAAGTTTAATGTCACTTCGATAGTATATTGTCGTAAAATTTCGATACTTTAACTTTCGCTAAATGTCAAAAGTCTCTTTGTAAAACTCGTGGAAAAGATGACGTTTTTTGTTCGAAACAAATCAATGTAAATGTTACTTATATTATATATATGTATACATAAAATTTATGATTATTTAAATTAAAAGAAGAAATTAAATATATAGAGCGGTTAAGTATAAAATTAAGTATGTAATTAAGTATGATAAATATACATTTATTTGTAATTATGTTAAAAAACGTTTCGAATGGAAGTTAAATAATTTCGTGAAGGATGTAATACATTATAATTGCTTTTTCGCTAAAGAAATAGTTATCACATGCAATTTCTTAAATGCAATTGCATCTCTGACAATTATATACAAAGCATTTTCACGAGTAGTTAGCAAAATAATGCATAGAATATTAAATACATTTTTGCAGATATCTTAGAACAATAATTACGTCAAATTACTTGATGTTTCAGCTATTGATCAGCATTCGTTTGCAAGGGATTCTATGCTTTTATTTACGGATACTGAAATAAATTTACAATAACTATTTTTTAACAAACTAAAAACTACAACTAGAAAATTAAATTAAAAGAAGGAAAGCTATAAAATGCGGTGTTTTTCGTTGTTCTTTAGAGAAAGATATTTTTTTAAATTAGAGGCGTATGATCGACATAAATTCTTACATATTTTGTGCACGACGTGTTTAAATACGTTAAGACTGAACGCTTTCTGAAGTAGACATGATTCTGTGTCCTAGACTTCAACAATTACTGTAAAAAAAAAAACAAAGAATTCTTAACATTTC
The DNA here is from genome assembly GCF_050947335.1 of Megachile rotundata. Taxonomy (NCBI): domain Eukaryota; kingdom Metazoa; phylum Arthropoda; class Insecta; order Hymenoptera; family Megachilidae; genus Megachile; species Megachile rotundata. Next base: position 2,641,921 of record NC_134991.1, on the reverse strand, counting down.
CAGTATGTATTTGCTTGTTTAATTTAGTGTCCAGTATGTGTACCATCTGATTTCTTGTTTTCTGACATATTGTAATTTAGTCTCTTTTACTGGAGCACTTAACGGTAAAGGTCATAAATGCAAGTCATTAACGGATTTATTTGGCTTTAAAATACTTTTATAAACGCTTGTCTCGATGCTGTATATTTTATCAAGAATTGAGATAACTAGCGTGGTATAAAAATGAAAACTTGTAAAAAAATATGCGTGTTTTCATTTTGTTACTTACATTTCCACATAATATCATATTAAGTATACATATTTAATTAACTTCAATTTGTATGAATCGATTAGTATTTACTTGACAGTTATAAATTATTACATAAAACTTATTTGTCTTCTTTGCATTTTACAACGAATGAAATTGTTTATGTCATTTGTATTTGCATTTTCATTTTTTCTGAATAAACTTCTGTTGTAAAATAAATTTAAGTGAACAGTTATTTTTAATTGTTATAAAAAAAAAAGTAAACTTCTGTTTTCTTCATCCTCTTTTTGTGTTGTTTCTTATTTCATCGTGTAATGCAACGTAACCGTAACATTGAAAAAAATAAAAAGCTTTTATTAGTCAAAATTGATTGTAAATTAACTATAACTAAAATGAATACAAAAAGATGGCTAGTTTTAAAAAATTCCCTTAGATTCGTGATGATTATTTTTATGGAACAAGGAATTTAGCATAGTACCAATTATTACATATAAATCTGTTTGTTACCGATTACTTCGATCAGTTCTGTGTTTGAACCGTTTTGATAGATGTCATAGGAAATATATGAATAAATTTATTTCTAATGCATACTTTTCTTAGGAATAATAAATAAATTAGCTCCTTTATTATAATTCCAATACACCATAATTTAAGAACTGCTCGTATACTTACTTATGTCGATTCACATTATTCCGTAAACTACATTCGTTATATTCTGACGTTTGGTATAACGAAGAAATTAAATAAAAAGTTAATTGTCAGCCGAATAAATCTATTTATTCTTAACAATATTTCGGTGACGGGTCGGGATGACTTTGCTTGTTGGTAGTTTGGTTTACGGTGTCAAGATTCTGTAGAGTTCTTTTCTCTAAAAAGAAAACTTGTACAAAAAAGAGGGACGATAGTACGATTAATGTATGTGGTGGGAGGAATTTTAGGAAATGCCGATTGATTCTAACGAAGAAGGTGAGGGTTGCTTTCGATGCAAATAAGGGAGACATGATTTGACGATTTGTCCTAGGAATTTCCCAAACATCACGGTATGTACTTGCGATTTTGGGTGACAAAGATATAAATATTTGGTGTGCAACTAAAACCAAACAGTTGTACATAGATTTTTACTAACTGATAGCTTTTTGATCAGAATAAAGGTTTAGGGTCGAACGCAGGCCAATGGGATATGTTGTAAAATAATTTCATTTTACCTTCGATGGATTCACATTATAATGACATGACATTACGATTTTCCGATTTGTCGGAATTTTTAAATAGGCAAAAATTAATTATAGTAAATGAACCTTAACATTTCTATTTTGTTATATTTCGTATAAGTAATTTGTATACTTTTTCTCCGGATTCGTACTAGCATTTTTGTTTAATTTAAGGATAACTTGTTACAAACTTGATGCAATAAACAAATTTTACACATCTTATTCTTGTCTGAACACTAAAACTACCCGCATAGAATGCGTACCTACTTTTCAATTAAAAATAAAGTGCGAAAATAAAAAAACTAAATACCGAAGCATCTAGTAATATACACAACTATTCTTTATCTCTACAAATTACGATAGCCATTTCGTCAAAGGCGCGAGAACAAAATTTTGTAATATAAAATGAAATCAATTATTTTGACTGGTTGGTAGTTCTAGTGTTAATGACAGTAGTTTATAACAAGCTCTTGTTAACTTTTTAAGCTCTTCAATATAAACAAACTGAAAATCTTCCGCGCTGCAACTGAACTTTCTTTTTAAAAAAGTTTGTTAAATCTAGTTTCATCACGAATTATTAATTAAATAGTATGCCTATATTTCTTCCACTTCTATTCAGTAACTAATATTTTATTCAATTCTTTATTGCAATGCAAATCTATTTGGGAACTACTCGAATTCACATACATCATAATTTTACATTACAATTTTACATCAGTGAATTCATATTCAACAATATTCATTCACCTAATCTTTTACATTCTGATTCATTAATAAATTCATGCTTAACCAAATTTATATATCTAAGCATTCATCTACATTCATTATTACATAAGTATAAGGTGTATTTCCGAAAGCTAAAACCTTTTGATTTTGCTGAAATTTTCGCCAAAGCTTATTCTTGACTAGAGAAGAAAGTTCTCAAAAGAATTTTTGATTATCGCCCAAAAGGCGATAAAGTCTCGTTTGACCCACAGTCATTTTGTCAATTCTTATTAAATATTTTCGAAAATATTGATTTTAGAGAAAAAAATTTCAAAGAAGATATGGAGCTTATAAAAAGCTTAAAAAAAATGTTTATACACATTTTTAACGTAAATCTATTATTGTAACTGTTATGACCTAAAATAATTCAGGGGGAGGGTCAAACTTTTATCTGCCCATGTATGTGTTTGCTCTGTATAACATGCATTATTCATACCTATTGTTTATGCTGACTCTTTTCTGCCGTATACATGGAAATTTTCAAAATTCGTATGAAAAAACAAATTTTTTCTTCATGGTAGCCAAAATAACAGATTTGTATAAAAATATATTAAACCTTTTTTATGGAACTGTTTAAGAGTTTCATTTTTTGTTTGAAAGTTTTTTCTCTAAAGTCGATACTTTTAGAGATATTTAATAAACACTGTCAAAAAGGACTAAGGGCGACGGAACCGGGTCGCCCAAAATTTATTTGGGAATCTTATTTACTGCATGAAAAGAAGCTATAAGGTGAAGTGGGGTAAATGCAGACTGGTTTTTGTAAAGTTGGTATTTAAACGTAAGTATTTTCAGTCTGCTATGTAAATACTTAACGCTGTCGATATCGAACGCTTTGCACAATTACTACTATTTAATTAATATTAACTACGACCTTAATTTTCCTGGTACATTTTGATTTTGATAGAGAATTGTTTAAAATGTCAACTATTCTGCACTTGCCCCGAACGTGGAGTAACTTGAAGTTAAATATACTTTGAAACTTTATTTCATGTGCAATGAGGCAAGATCAGAATTATTAACAAATCTGCTATAAAATGCTTTTTACTACACTAAAATATATCGTTTAGTTTTATAGTTATCCATTTTTAAACAAACAGGTACTCTTAGCTGAAATATAGAAGGGGATATAGTGAAACAAAACAAGGAAACAGACATACTAAATGGAGAAATTTCGCTCATATTGTAAATAGAATAGCCTGTATATCCACTTGCCCCGTTTACGAACTTACCCCACTTCACCTTATACAAAATTTCAGCAAATTCGGATAGTTGTCGCATTCGGAGTTTATCCCAAGAATATTAACATTTTGTGTTAATAAAAAGCCATTTTTAATTTGGTACAGACTGAATTGTCGTACATTAAAATATAATGGTTTATTTTTATCAAGTTAAGTAATCCAATATCCATGCATCACGTTAAACATGAAGCATCTTTTTTTCGAAGGTTCAAAATTCCGTCTGTGATTAATATCGAGATTCATGAAACGTTAGCGAAACGTTACCACAGTCAGATGGCCAATCACAGAGGGTTATCGATACTGTAACGAGTGCAGAGATCGCGAAATATCATTAATGCGTGCAACGGCGTAGAACGGAAAGACAGAGCGAATGATTCGTTGAACGCCGAAGGGAACGTAGGCGGCCCCCGGTACCATTTGTTTTCCTCGAACATTGTACGCGATAGGACAAGGTCTATTTGTCTTGCCAGCTTCTTCCTTTTCCTCGTGCAAGTCGACGTGGAATGGAGCCTGCCTCGAGATAGCCGCCGGCACAGGAGTCCAAAGAGTTCAGGAACAGCACGCGACGGTATCGCGTAGTAGGAATTAAATCGATGATACACGACTCACATACCTTTAAATTATACAAAATCAACCTTACTTTGACGCTTCTAATATTCTGAGATATTAGGGTGGATGTAGAGTCCTCGACATTTGATTAAATGTAATAGTATTCTTCCTCTATTAGTTTGTACATAACCTGAAATTATTACGGTAAATATCCTAGCATTCAAACGAGTTCCAGTAATTAGCAATTGAGTGAGTTATTTGTAATAATATTTCCGGCTACTTTGAATGATTAAGCTAATCAACATGTAATAGCAAAATATGTCAGATTTACATAAATATACATTATAAGTTTTTAAAATTCAATACTTATATTATTGAAAAAATATTATTGTGCAATACCTTAAGATTCAACGTTTTTTTAACTTATTTCTTCTTCATTAAGGAAGGAGAGAAGAAAGGTGTTTGTGCAGTAGTAAAAGCCTTTGAAACAGACACTTTCTTACAAGTTATCAGTTAAAAGCTTCAACTGCCAAAATTAATTCAAGACAAAAAAATCCCATCGTAATTGATTACATGCATTTATTATAAGTAAAATACTTTCATTCCACAAAATATTACCACCTTGATTTTTCATTACATGATGAAAATAAGGAAATTAAAACATATTTATTAATTGAGACGAATAGTAATTAATGACTAGCACATACTGTGAACATTATTAAATTACCGTATGAACATTTTCAAATCTTAATTAATTAAAGCCTTTTCTTTGACAAATGTAGGTTGTTATTGTTTTATCTGAAAGTGGAAGTGTTATCCCTTCAACTAAACGTATTATATTATAATTTTCTATTGTCAAAATATGAAATAAAGTATAATTATCTTAATTGTTTCCTCAATAGTTTAATTTATTATAGCTATCGGTATGATCGGTATAATCTAGAGCAGATCTCGAGAGACTGACGGTTAGGTCAGTAATTCAAATGAACAAAGTAATAAAAAATTAGCAGGCGAAGTATGCAGTCTGTAACATAAGAGCGTGGACACAATATTTCTGAAAAAAACCTTTTTTTACGAAAAACTGTATGTAAACCAAAAGTATATGTAAGAAACTAATACGCTCTTACTTAGTAGTGGGTTCAGTCTCCCCCATTTGCGATTATAGCTTCGCAACGTCTCGGCATGCTTTCGACTAATTTTTCTGCATACGAAACAGGCAGCGACCTCCATATTTTTCTAATTCGGTCCACTAATGCTTTCAAAGTTACACTGCGGCTACCTTGAAGCTTCATAATAGCCCAAACATTTTCGATTGGGTTTGCATCAGGGGACTGAGAAGGCCAAGGTAGCACCATGATGTTGTTTTTCCCCTTCCATTCAGTACACACCCGGCTCCGATGTTTTGGATCGTTGTCTTCTTGCAGAAGCCATCTATCACCAGATTGTTTAAACCACCGTTTTGTTGATGGCAATAGTCCTCTCTGGTATAATTTTGTCATTCTTTGTGCGTTTAAATTGCCTATAAAAACACACAATGTCCCGAAACCACGTGCATTGAAACATCCCCACACGTGCACCTTTAATGGGTGTTTTACAGTTCTTTGGATTACGGGATTACCACGAACTGACCAGGCATGCTTGATAGGAGACCAAGCCCAAAAGGAACATTCATGCGATTTATGCAGATATTTAGCTGCACTTCGAACGCTCATTTTTGGTCCTTTCGGATGCGAACAGAGAAAGACCGCTTCAAACCGTTTTGCATACGCTGCACTCATATTACAAACGTCTCTATTTCTCAGCGATACGAACGAAACTAAAAGATTTGTGACAATTGCGTATTAGGGAAGACAATGAATGTTCACATTATAACGGTCGTCATTTTGTTTTGTATAAACATTCGAAGATATTGCGTCCACGCTCTTATGTTACAAACTGTACAAGTTGACGTCTCGAACTGGGCCGGTTTAATAAGAAATTTACGTGCTTCTTAAAATAACGAGGTTCAGAGATATGGCCGCTATATAGGGAGCTCCGCTCCTCACTAATTATTGATATAATCTAGAGTAGACCCTGAGAATCTGAAGGTCTAATACGTAGTGCACTCACAAGTGAACCTACCTAAGTGTCACTCTCCGATTTTTCTGAAATTTGGATATATTATAGTATATGGAAAATTAAGGGCACATATTTTTTTATCTGCGGAAAAACATATTTAGGGTATGAAACAATCCCCAAAATGTGAGGATAAAATGGAAAAATTGTGATTACTTTGAGATCAGAAGCAATTTTTATGATATTTGGTATGAAAGTACAATAAGTACAAATCGATAGAAGACAAAAATTGCCCCCGGTATGTTGGAAGGGAGTGAAAATTAGGGTGTGAAATACCCCTAAAGTCATCAAATTCTTGCTGCAAAAGATCAGTTTTAATCTGAGCGAAGTAATATTTATTAAAACTTTAAGAGGAAAGCTAATTAGGGAACACGTACTTTTTTTATATAAATATTTAGGGGGTATACACCTTGTACACCTATATTTTTTAACTGTTCGACTTTCAAAATATAATTTCTGACATTTATTGTTAGTTATGTCAGGTGAATTAAACGTGTTAAAAATATATATTATTTATAACAAAAAAATCTGATGATAGCATTAATTGTATGCGAAAAATTTCTACATAAACTTTGATCACATATTTTATTAATTTTTTGTATTAAATAACAATAAATGTCAGAAATTGTATTTTGAAAGTCGCGTATCGAATTATAGTCTATTTTACTCTTTCAGTACCGATGCCGAATATATCCGGCGTCCATCTGATGACCTGTGTGGACGAGCGCCGGATATATCCGACATCTATCTGATGACCTGTGTGGGCGAGTGCCGGATATAATTACTTATATTGATAGAATTTTATACATATAACTGTCTCTTAATATTAAAGTTACAAACAACACTTGAAAAAAAGCATTGTTTTATTAAGCATAGATCATATACATATAAGGTTAGGGAAGTCTTCACACAAAGGAGGACTGACCATGTGCTATGTGCGCGTTTTCGGCGGGATACTTCGTACAGCGGGAGTATCACGGCTGAAAGAGCGCTCGTACCGAAAGGGTTAAGTAGGTTTTCGAGTTTTCGTCCACCATATTGGATCCGCCACATTGAATTTTGATTTCAGATTTGTATTCAGCAATGTAAAAAACCAATGTATTAAAAAGATCGAATAGTTAAAAAACACAGTTTTACAAGATGTTTCATACGTAGTGCCAAACGAGCGCGGCATTTTAGGAGTTGTTTACTCCCGAAATATTTATATATAAAAAAAAAAGAAAAAGCAAAAAAATGTGTTCCCTAATTAGCTTGCCTCTTGAAGTTTTAATAGATTTTACTTCGCTCAGATCAAAACTGACTTTTTGCAGCAAGAATGTGGGAATGAGAGAATGACGCTGTCAGTGACCGATTGACCGAATGTCGGTAATTGATCACCGATAATAAATGTTAATCGTCGGTAATAATAATGTAAATTGTTATAAAGACAGTTCAAGACGTTATAAAGCGAGCGGGCTTGATGTGTGTTTTTTTTTAAAACAAAGGAGCGTTGTTTATTAGAAACCTTGTCGTAAAGAAGACGCATTAGAAAAATAGGCGGAAAAGTCGAAAAAGTCGTGAAAGCTTTTGTATTTATTGAAAGATTGTAAAAGTCGTTCAATTTTAAAAGTTCTGTGTTTTGCTAAATAGTGTTAAAGTTAAGTTTTGTTTTATTAATGTTTGTGTTAAAGTTGTTTTTTTCTTGTTAAATAATAAAAGGAGTTTACTTTTGCACAAAACCAAAACAAAACGGTGCAAAACCAATTTTGTCATTTTAATTCCTACAAGAATTTGGTCACTCTAGGGGTATTTCGGCCCCAAATTTGCACTCCCCTTCTGACATACCTAGGCCGATTTTTGTCTTCTATCGAAAGATACTTTCATACCAAAAATCATAAAAATTGTTTTAATCGTCTCAAAGATATCGCAATTTCTCAATTTTACCCTCACATTTCGGGAAGTTGTTTCATACCGTCAATACGTTTTTCCGCAGATAAAAAAAATACGTATCTCTTAATTTTCCATATACTATAACATATATCCAAATTTCAGAAAAATCGGAGAGTGACACTTAGGTAGGTTTAGTTGTGAGCATGTCAAAATCTAAAAGTACCACTGATAGCTTTCAGCGATGACGTCCCAAGTCTTCCCGAGGTAGCCTCCTAGGGGATGTTACTCGAACTGGATCAAGGATTGCTTTGCTAATGCAGTGTTCCTCGCATGTTCTTTTATACTCTGACAAGGAAAGGCACAGAAGTGTCCCGCTCCGATTTTGATGAAACTTCGAAGGTTTGTTAAGCAGGCAAATATAAGGGACAAATATTTTTTTTGTCGGCTGAGACGCGGGTTTAAGGGGTGAAACGACCCCTTAATGTTTCGACCCCTTTTGGCTAACTCGAAAACCATACGAGATACATTAAAACTTCCAATACGAAAGTTGTATGGTTTTTTGCGTACAATAATAGGATGTTAACGAATTTTGCAGAATACTATATATTATGTAATGACATAGCAATTATTTTATGCGCGTGGTGTCGAAAACCGTTTGAATCATTTCTTCGAGCAATACCACCATTGCCGTGATTATGTTCCCTAACTTATTCAAACTATTTGTTACGTAATAAAATTAACATATAGAATACCTGTGTACTTTAAAGATAAATGTTAATTATAACGCAAATGTAATTGTTTCTCACTTATGCTTATAAATAATGTTGACTGACAGTGCAATATCATCCGACTTGATCCGGTATAGTATAGTGTGGGGCGTCAGCGAGCGCGAGCGCGTAATGTTTATAATAAAAATCTGAGGATATGTAGGCGGCAATATCGTATATTATACATATATATCAGTGGATTTGTAATCCAATTAAGGTGATGTACGTGAATGAATAAAATCGTGTATGTGGCGAATTACTTTTATTTATACAGAAGGCACGATGCGTTTACTACGGAGATCGAGACTCGAATGTCTCACGAAAAATCTATTTTCGCCTGGGAGAGAAAACTCTCCTTTTTTTTTGGGAAGTCCCGAGCAGAAAGGGCCGAGGGCCTCTTAGACCCGTCGAACCAGCGCAAAACTATTTACAACTTAATGACTCTATTGACTCGACGGGTCAAAAGGTCTCTGACAAAATCCAGACCTCGCTTTCCACTCAGAACTTTCCCTGTCGCCACAGTACCCCCCTACCAGTGACTTGTTCACGAAAAGAAACAATTACAATGTTCATCATTTCGTAAAATGTTATTATTCTATCGGACAGAGGAGGGCCAACGAATTTGCAAAGTTAATAAACCTAACTAACCTATGCTACTTACAACTAATATATACAACTACAGTAACATTAACGCATAAAATTACAACTTAGTTCTATAAAAAATGCAAATTCGCCTAATTTAAACCAGCCTGAAAACGCACTGGAAAACGAACTACTCTACCTGAGCGTGTCGTGAAGCGGTTCGAATTATCATCGCGCTGTGATACATTCCGTTCGGTGCGAGTTTGTACATGTAATTCGGTGCCTTCTTCGCTATTGTCGGATTCTGACTCTAATTCGCCGGATATTAAAAACGCGGGTTTTAACCGATCTATTGATACTTTAACATTTTTGTCATTAATACGAATTGTGAAATTTTTCTCACCACGCTCAATCACTTCGTATGGACCGTCATATGGAGGTTGTAATAAACTTTTAACTGCTTCATAACGCAAGAAAACATACGGTGATTCTGCTAATTCTTTAAATATAAATGTCGTTTTATTATTATGACACGAAGCTGGGCGGGGTTTTATATCTTTTATCCGGTCTTTTAATCGCTTAACGAAACTAGAATTCGCCTCCTGATTTGTCGGTACGAAAAAATCTGCTGGCAAACGAATTTTAGTTCCGTACAACATTTCCGCAGCTGTTGCCTTTAAATCTTCTTTCATTGTAGCGCGAATGCCTAATAGAACAATGGGCAAGGTTTCAACCCAATTATCCGTGTCGTGGCATTTTATGGCGCCTTTTAACTGACGGTGTAGTCGTTCGACCATACCGTTAGTTTGGGGATGGTAAGCAGTTGTACGTATGTGCTATGATCCTAACAACTTACAGAATTCTTTAAACAATAATGACTCGAACTGACGTCCTTGGTCCGTCGTAACTCACAAAGGAACCCCAAAACGAGAAACCCATATAGAAATAAATGCTGAGGCAACAGTTGATGCTTCCATGTCGGCGATGGGAACGGCTTCTGGCCATCGAGAAAACCGATCTACGCTGGTCAGACAATATTTATACCCCTGCGAATAAGGCATTGTTATGATGTCTAGATGGACATGTTCGAAACGACCGGCTAAGTTCCCGAATGAACCGTTGGGTACGGACACGTGTCTTGTTATTTTACATTTTTGGCACTGTAAACACTGCTGTGCCAAAGTCCTGCAATCTTTATTGATGGATGGCCAGACAAAACGGTCGACGACTAATTTTTGGGATGCGCGTATACCTGGGTGTGAAAGGTTGTGTACAGAATTGAAAACACTTCGCCTTAAGGGCCTTGGAACGTAGGGTCGCACAACGTTACTTTCTATATCGCAATAAATTTTCGCGTCTTGATCCGGAAAACGGATTTTCTTTCATTTTAACGCTGTTTGTGATTCTAAAAGACCTCGAAGCTCACTATCCATATTCTGTGCAGCTTCAAGAGTCTTGTGACTTACAGCTTCCGAAATAGTATCGACGCGGGACAATGCATCGGCAACCTCGTTTTCTAAACCTTTAATATATTTAATGTTTGTTGTAAATTGGCTGATATAATCTAAGTATCGAAACTGTCTAGGTGAACATTTATCTAGGTTTTGTGAAAAAGCAAAAGTTAATGGTTTATGGTCACTGAATATTACAAAATCTCTACCCTCCACAGCATATATAAATCTTTTCACTGCCGCATAAATAGCGAGCAGCTCGCGATCATATGCGCTATACTTCTGCTGTGCAGAGGATAGAGTCTTGGTGAAAAAGCCAAGTGGTTGCCAAAAATTATCAATGTACTGCTGTAAGACTGCCCCTATCGCAAAATTCGACGCATCGACAGCTAAACTAAGCGCGGCGCCAGGAACGGGGTGAGCTAATATGGTCGCGTCGGCTAAAGCACGCTTCGATTCTTTAAATGCTAGTTCCGACTCCTCTGTCCAAGGAATTAACGCGTTTCTCTTTTTTGACCCTTTCAATAATGTATTTAATGGACTTAAAATCCTAGCAGCCCCAGGTACAAACCGACGGTAAAAATTTATCATCCCTAAGTACTTGCGGAGCTGTTTTACCGTTTCGGGTTTCGTAAAATTTACAATAGCGTCCACGCGTTCAGCTAAAGGATTTATTCCGGCCGATGTAACAGAATACCCGAGGAAAGATATTTCCTTCACGCCGAAAACACATTTCGCGGGATTGATTACGACGCCGAATTTACTAAATCGTTTGAACAAGATATCTAAATGTTCGTAATGCTGCTTCTCGTCTTCAGAGGCTATTAAAAAATCGTCTATGTACGCGAAAACAAAATCTAAACCGCGAGTTATCTCATCGACGAACCTCTGGCACGTTTGTGCAGCATTCCGAAGACCAAACACCATGTTTTCAGCCACGAATAACCCGAAAGGGGTAGTAATGGCTGTTTTCTCAATATCGCCGGGTGCTACGGGTATTTGGTGATACGCTCTCACCAAATCTATCTTAGAAAATACCTTCTTCCCGTACAAATGATAGTCAAAATCTTCAATATGCGGGGGTGAATACCTGTCTGGTACCGTACGCGCGTTCAACGCACGGTAGTCGCCACACGGTCGAAGGCTACCGTCCTTTTTGGGGACCACGTGAAGGGGTGAAGCCCAGGGACTCTTCGACGGCCGGATTACTCCTTGTTGAAGCATCAGGTCGAACTCCTTTTTGACCTGCTTCAATCTGTCCGGCGGCAGGCGGCGAGTTTTACTGTAGACAGGTGGTCCTGGCGTCGTCTCGATGTGGTGCTGCACGTTATGTTTTACGGTTTTCCTTCCAAATACTGGTGGTCGAGTCAGATCAGCATATTTAAGCAGGAGTTGATGATATGCTGAATCTCCCACTATCGTTTTCACGGATGTCATATCCGCAGCGGCTTCGTACCCGGTCACTGACAAATTCGTCATAGGGTCGACGAGTCGCTTGTTCCGCGGATCCACCAGCAAACCGTAGTCTGATAAAAAATCCATTCCCACAATGGGCGTGCTTACATCGGCGACGATGAAACGCCATTTAAAACTCCGCCGCAATTTGAAATTTAGGTCCAGCGCAATTGTGCCATACGTTGAAATCCGTGTACCAGTAGCTGCGAACAATTCGTACTCGCACTTTTTCGCTGATACACGCAGGCGACTTTGGGGAAAAACGCAGACATCGGCGCCTGTATCCACCAAGAAATCGGTCTTTGTAACCTTATCGGTAACAAAGATGCGGCGGGTCGCTAGACTGTCGTAGTGTGCCGCATTCACCGACGGCTCGTCTCGTTTCCCGCCGGTGGAACCCAGGAACATAGAGCTTGGCATCTCGTGGACCGCGTCTTAAATTGCCAGTGATACCTGCATAATCCACGCCTGCTGGCACTTCCATCACGGCTACGGCTTCACTTCCGCTGCGTCTTCTCTGTGGTTTGCGAGGACGTCCTTGTCTTTGCGTCACCTCGCTCAATTGCAAACGCAGCTTCTGAATTTCTTCCCAAAGCTCCATCACCTCGTTATCACGAGATACCGACGCGAGATGTCCACGTTCCGGACGAATCTCGTGGATCCTGTCCGCCATTTCCGTGAGCGCTGTGATATTCGTCTCCGTCGCGGCTGCAAGCACACGTTGAGTGTTCGTGGGCAACCGATTTTTCCACAGTGTCACAATAAAATCATCCGGCACTGACGAAGTCCCGAGCTTTTTTAAATCGCGGAAGAACTGCGACGGTGTGCGATCACCGATTTCCTCGCCTTCGAGTAATTTCCGCACACGAGTACTGTCCGATTCGGTTAACCGTTTCATTAGTTCTTTCTTTAAGAGTTCATATTGTCCTGACTCTGGCGAATCGACAGCAATATCCTCGACCTGTTCAATATACTTTTCACCCAAATTCGCGATGGTGATATTAAATTTGGTTTCGTCCTTTGTGATGCGCGCGGATGTGAAGTGAGCCTTTAACAATTTAAACCACAATGCGACCTTCAACGGCCAAAACTGTGGGATACGCAAATTTTGCGACACAACACTCACTTCGTCACTTGAACTCGCGCCCGCATCACCTAATCGAGGATTCGCACCTTCATTAGCCATTGTCACTATTTAGTGTCTACACTTGATAAATAAAAAAAACTAATAACACGAAAAAAAGTATTTATAATTCACTCACGACGCCTCTTTTTCCGAAAATCACGTCGGCAGGTCACCAATTTGAGGTGATGTACGTGAATGAATAAAATCGTGTGATGACTTTTATTTATACAGAAGGCGCGATGCGTTTACTACGGAGATCGAGATTCGAATGTCTCACGAAAAATCTATTTTCGCCTGGGAGAGAAAACTCTCCTTTTTTTTTGGGAAGTCCCGAGCGGAAAGGGCCGAGGGCCTCTTAGACCCGTCGAACCAGCGCAAAACTATTTACAACTTAATGACTCTATTGACTCGACGGGTCAAAAGGTCTCTGACAAAATCCAGACCTCGCTTTCCACTCGGAACTTTCCCTGTCGCCACACAATTCTCTACACTTTTTTTGTCATTATATAAATTTGAATATATTCTAAAATAATGTTATGAAAAATTTTTTTGTTATAAATAAATTGTATTTTGCAAAATTCGTTAACATCCTATTATTGTACGCAAAAAACCATACAACTTTCCTATTGGAAGTTTTAATGTATCTCGTATGGTTTTCGAGATAGCCAAAAGGGGTCGGTTTACCCCTTAAACCCGCGTCTCAGCCGATAAAAAAAAATATGTGTCCCTTATTTTTGCCTGCTTAACAAACCTACGAAGTTTCATCAAAATCGGAGGGGGACACTTCCGTGCCTTTCCTTGTGAGAATCGCAAATATTCTGATTCTAATACTAATTCTTTTATTGCATATTATTTAATAACAAAAATACATAAATGAGGGATCGGTTGTTCGGGAGTCGCGAGGTGCGATCGGGCGAGCGGGCGACTCGGAGATTTGGCGCTACGAGAATTTGGCACTACAAGGATTTGGCGCGAAAAATAGCGGGAGGACAAAGGGTCGGACGGTTTTTGTTTTTCACGCGGGAATTGGGGGAGATCGAGGAAAACGGCGTGGTGTCGGACGGCAGTCATGTCGTAACGGTCGAAGGTAGCACGTTATCCTAAAAGTTGTCGCGTAAATTCTGTAATTACTTTCTGTACTTTGATTGTTTGAGTTATTAACATTTGTTCTTTGTTATCGTTAATCCCACCACTTTCATTATCCGTCAACCGCGATTTATTCGATCCCACATTAATGTACCTGCTAGAAATATACTTTGTTTTTTTTTTTATTAATACTATATAATTTAATTCGTTAAGTCATAATTTTAATAATTGTAATGTCTACAAGTTAGAGAGTATTTCAAATTTTTTAATAAAATATTAATTAATCAAGAAAATATACGAAAATGATAACTAAAAATATAGTTTGACTTATAAGAAATTAATATTTTGTAATCCTAATAGTTAAACAATAATTTTGTATTGTTTTATTTCGATATGTTCATGCAGGATTTGTAATCCTTTTCCATTTAAAACCCACATCATCGGTCAGGGATTTTACTACTAACTATTGTTTATTGCGCGGTCGGTAATTTTGTGATCACGGTCAATAATTCTATGACAAAGTACAAAAGGAGAGTTTCTCATTTATTGACATCGAAATTCTTCCATGTCGCCGTTTCTAGATCATTACAATTTTAAACATTATCCTTCAGATTGTTTTTTTTAGTAACAAATTTCTGTTTCCCATAACCACATATGCCATTTATTTAAGGCAAAGTGAACAATGAAATATATTCATATTTAATAAAAAACAAATAATAAATATGCAGAATGGATTACTAAAGATGAATTAATTTTTTACAAAGATTGTGAAGCAGAAATTATTAAAATTTATTGTATAACAGAGCACATATCTATTTTGCAATAGCTTGCACGCTTTTAAAACATAAGTATCATACTTACATGAGCATTTTACAGGAATGTGAGTCAAATAGATCCGTCACAATAGACTAGAACAATTTTTCGCAAAAAATTTACAGTCATACGATTATTTCAATGATCACCAAACTGATTGATTAAAGCAATTATAAACAAAGTTAATTTTATTTATTGTCATATTAAATTAATTAGTGTTTATATCCTATATATACATATGTATATATTAAATGTACGCTCATCTATTTGAGTAAATTCCGTAAATGCGGATAGTCCGTTCGGATAGCAAGCCGGTATATCAATGAAATTTTAAGTCCGCATGTCTTACCTATTCGTCAATACACTTGAAACCGATTTAGGTTAATCCAAGACAATGCTCGACCACATACAGCGAACGTTTCAAAACGGTTCCTGTCGCAACATCGAATTAATACGCTACCAGATCCAGCAATGAGCCCAGATCTCAATCCAATTGAACACGTTTGGGATATGATGGGGTGTCGATTGCGAACGGACTATTCGTATTTACGGAATTTACGTGCGCTGAAAAATGCACTTCTTCGAATTTGGAACCAAATTCTCCAAGTCATGATACGGCCATGCATTAATATGCGCGAACGTTTGCAAGATGTAATTAACAACCGTGGTGGTAATACTCGATATTAAATTTACAAGTCCTCGAATTTTTATTGAAAAAACAAAATTACACTCACCCGCGCAGACATTGCTGCAGGCGCACATACCTGCGCGCTCCCACGTTCATGTACCTGCATATACACGGCACACATACGCACGAACTCACACACACAAGAGGAAGCGTAAATCCGACCTTCTCAGACCAAAGCATTCTTTAAAAATTCAGCAAAAGTACCGGTAAATGCAGAGACACAAACTTTTTTAACGAACAAACGGATTAGTCACAGATAGGAGCAATAATGACGTTTCCTTAACACTTTTCGTTCAAATTTTAAAGTTTGATACATCTTTTCATAGGGAACAAAGAATCGGAGCCATTTGAAACTTCGCAAACATTTTGTGGGCAATATGAGCTTAAAAAGAAGACCTAGGCAGAATCATTACAATACTTATTTGGAATTTTTCCAAACATGGAAAACTTACATGGAAATTTTTCCATGTCTTTACAAGCCTTAAAAGAAAGAAAAAAAATACAAAAATTTTTTCATCGCGATTTTTTGTATATTTTGTTAATGATAATGGGCTCGAAAAATTTTTGGGATAAAGGGTCAAAAACTAGAGACCTGAAGCTTCAAAATGACTATTCTGGATGTCTTCTGTGATGAATTTCAACGGAGGCAGAGCAATTTGAAAATGATCTAAAAATTTTAGGAATTTTTCTGTTCCCTTAATTTTTTTGACTAGTGTATAACAACTTGGTAAATTCAAACTTTTCTTGGAGAAATTAAACACAGCACACATGTGCTATCATTTTAACTGGGAGTGACATGCGTGAATATTCAACAATTCCTATTTTACTTTTGCACTTTTCAAGGGAAACCGGATATTAGTGGGACAATAGTGACCACAGTGAACACGTACGGTATCTTGCTTAATTTTCCAGAATCTTTAAGATCTTTTTCAATCCTGGCGAAGCAGAAGCAAGGATCAAAACAAAGAACGATTAGGATCGTTTAGTGTTACTGCGATAATCTTACGTGCGTTCGAACACCGATTTAATGGACTTGTTTTATTGTCCAGTTTTGGTCAACAAGCAATTTCGTGCTGGCAGGTAGACGAAGGCAATCCTATTTCAAGTTGTTACGAGGCCCTTGAACATCGTGACTACATCTTAAGTAGGAATAAATTTAGCCTGTCTTCGTAACCCTTCCTTCGTTTCTTGCCTTTATTCCAGATGAAAAGGGGAACCTCCTCGTAAAACACATTAATGTGTTTAGTGGGTCAGGAAAATGTTCTCCAAAACACGTATCGTTATAAAAATCAGGTCTAACAAATAAAGATTTCAAAACGGAGTGAAAAGAACTACCTGAGGCCTCTTTTGAGATCAACTCGAACTGTGATCTAAATGGATCCGAAATAAATATCTTAATTACTAACTCATTTGCATCACACAGAAAAGTGAAAAATTCGTTCTATTCACCAACAATTTTTTTGATTGTATTTAAATGAAAATGTTTTTAAATGTTAAAAATAAAAGCAATATTACATAAATAAAGAATTTTTACTTCATTATAGATTCATAATTATGAGAGGAATAAAATCTAATTATTTTGCACAACATGATAATGTTTGAAATGGTCAAGGCATAATGCCACATGGCAGTTATCACATTGATAAAATGTATCTTTTCTGTCGGAAACATAACTATCCATTTTTTTTTTTATTTTTCTAAGTTATTTTACCCTGAAACTATTCGCGATCACTTCTTTTCATTGATTGAGAGCCAAATACGCATGGGTATAATATACACTCTGGTGATAAATGCCCAAGTGCAATGAGCGCATATATGCGCGCTCTGGTGATAGTGGCCAGGCAAAATGCGCGCATATATGCGCTTATGATGCAAATGGGCTAAACGATGAATTAAGATATCAGTAAACTCGTAAGAATTAGTTGATTAATTCAAGTTTAAACTCTTTGTACGCATTTCAAGAAATTTCGATTGTTTCATAGCGGAAATGATACTAATAAGGTATCAGATAAAAGATTAATATACGTTATTAATTTTAAAGTCTTTATCGTAAATTTTAGGCAATGTGTTTAAGTTCTTTATTGCTTTCTAATTTTAGAATATGTGCGAATGAACATAATTCGTCACTTTTGTTTGTACAATAGATAAAAGATACTTCAAAGAAGCAAAAAGTTGTTTTCATAATTGCTCATAATTCAACGTTTACTAGTTTAATCAGTTGTGATTTACATTAATATTTTATTCATATATCACGTCAGAATTAAATGTTTATTACTATTGCTATTAACCCTTTCACTTCGAGCGCTGCTTATAAGCGGCGCGCACAATATGACCTGTGGATACGAGCGCCGCTTATAAGCGGCGCGCACAATATGACTTGTGGGTACGAGTATCGCTTAACAAAATTAAGCGTGCTTATACTATTAATCATTTCACATTAATATATTAACTTGTTTGCGCATCATAATTAATTCATAATTAAAATGAAAATACTGTAAATATAGTAAATATTGTAAAATACTGTAGCTTTGTAAGTTATAAATGTTTATAAGTTATAAAAGTTATAATTATACGTTATAAATGTTTTCATATCAAAGATCTAAATTATACTCATTATATTATAGCAAAGATTGCTTTATTCAGCAAAATAGTCATTTAAGACTCAAGAAAACGTATATACAGCAACAACGCGTACTGCATGTATTCACGGCGCGCGCTTCCGTTCAGTTACAGTACTTCGGCGGACTGGACAGCAGAAGCGAAAGGGTTAATATGAAACATACTTATTGTGAACGGATAATAGCAAATAGCATTATGTACACATGTAAATACAGACACAGTTACTTATGTATGTTTATCTATGCATGACAATACATGCCTATGTTGTTGGTATACAATATACTTGACACAATATTCTATTCATTGCATGAAATTATGCCGTGGAATACAATTTTTACGGATAACAAGTTGTGCAGAGTGGTTTCTTGATTACTAGTTTTCGAGCAAAGGCAACATATGTATTTCTGACCAAACATTGTACACGTCAACTTGCAAACTTTCAAATTCCCAAATTAAAAAATTTCCAACTACTCACATTTCCAGATTTCTATATTTCCAAATTTCCAACTTTTTAAATTTTCAGACTTCTAAACATCTAAATCTCCAAATTTTCAAATATTTAAGCTCTCAAATTTTCAAACCTTTAAATTTCTGAAAATCAAATGTTGACAGTTTAATTTACAACTTTCAAAATTTTCAATCTCTCAATTTTCTACATTTTCAACATTTTAAAATTTCCAAATTTTTAGAATTCTCTTCTTCATAAACTTCCGAGTTATATGCCGAATTATAATGATAAATTCTGAGTTATAAGATGGAATATGCAATTTTTAAATTTTTAAGCTTAATTTTTTTTAAACAAAAAAGAGTTTAATATAGTTGGACCAGATGGTTTTACATTTGACCAACAATGAAGAAACTGTTATGAGTCGAAGCTTTTGCTGTGGAAGCAAAACTTTAATTATTTCAATTAAATATGCTAGATATTCCAATTAAGCAACACACACATTGACAATTCAAGATTCACAAAAGAATGCTTTCAAACTAATGTAAGAATATTCCATTAAAGTATTGAGTTGCTCGATTTTGTGACCAAAACGTAATTGCAAAATTTTTAGACAATTCTAGCTTTTAAGCTATGCGAATGTAACGTAATGCGATATAGTTTTTTAGCTTAGAAAACAGTTAGGACAAGCATGGCTCTACTCTACAAGCTCAACTGTAGAAGCTCCAATTAATAGCACGAACAATAAAACTTTTGAAGTAATTCGTAAAAACAGTGGAAATACGTATTAGCATGGAAAGATACATTAAATTATTTTAGTTGTATGTTGTAAATAAAGTATTATATTAAGTGGTACTAAAGAGATTTCGTACATCACTCTGTTGGAATTACATGTTTTTAAAATTAATTTTTGGAATAAATACATATTTTACCTTGAAACTAGGTGACTTTACAATCTACTTAATATTACGGATTGGAATTTGTATACATTTTCAAAATTACCCAAAGTTTCAAATAAATAGTAAATGGAACTGTGATAATTTTACCGAGTGTTATCGATCAGCAAAGTCCTGGTCACGTCAATCGAAGGTTAACATTCGAACAGAAAGTCACTCTCTCGCCGAAGACAGAACTTTCCAGTCCACAGAAATAGATCGAGACTTTTCTTTCAAGATAGTACTCGATGACGCATTTTCCTTTTAACGATATGACCTTGATCGGACTTTGGCCGGCGGACCAGGTAGCATCCTCCAGGATCAAATCGATCCTCGGTGGTAGGTACGACCTTGTTCGTAGGTGCTCCACGATATAGAAGGCGGCTCGAGCTAAAAGGGTCGATGACGAGAGAGTTCGGAAATGCGCGTCCCACGTAGGTGAGTTAGTGCAAGCCATCCTTCCTCGGAGTGCAGTCCTCATGCGCGTTCGGTTTCCAAAGAACCAGGATGAAGCGAGGGGAAAGAGGATCGTCACTTGGAAGAAGAAGAAAAAGAAGAAGAAGAAGGCGGTGGCGGTGAAAGAGCAAAGAGGAAGAAGGGCATCGGTGTAAAGGTAGAACGAAAAGCTCAGGTGTTTCGTTTCTCGGGCCCGGAATCATCCGCGCGACGGTTTGGCGAACCCGTTGTTGGTGAACGTCGGTTCACGGTACACGTTCTCATCTTTGCCCCACTAGTGCATCTCTGTCTGCACGCCCACGCTACCTGAGAGCTCCTTAGGGTTCTACTCACAAGTGAAATGAAGTAGACTCCCGTATAACGCAATTTCTCACAATGTGTTAAAAATATTGACACTACTGTTCTCGTATAACGTGATTATTCGTATAACGCGCCAAATATTAAAACAGGAATTACCTGCGATTAAGAATCAAATCTGTTTTGGAAGAGCTTTACATCGTTTCCTTCGTTGTATGAATTAGCATAATTGTACCCTTATTAAATTTCAGTGAAATAAAAGATTTTTTATATATGCCATTTGTTTCTAAAATTTTGTTGTATTTTATGAAATACAGAAAATAAAAGTTACCATAGTAATAATCATTTTAAAGATATTATTTTAGATTATGCGTGTTATGCGAGAAATATTCACCTACAATACGATTTCTTATAACGTAAATTCATATGGCACGAAACGTATTAGTCGCATTCCACAAGAGTCTATTACAATATTTTCTCGGTAATTTTTTATTGAAAGTAATTATTAACAAAAGTCATACATCTGCAATATAAAAAGCATAAGAAGTCATTATAAAAAGAAGCATTATATCTCATGATATGGTACTTTTTTATAAGACCTATTGAAGTTTCTATTTATACAAACTTCCATGGACACTAGCAATATCCTCTCATTATATCACTGTCCTAATCTGAGTATATCATATTTTTGCATCAATTCAAATTTTATAACATAATCATAATCAACAAATGTAGGTAATACATGCAAATATTTATGTGTAGAAATTATATTTCTTGTTAATTTAACCCATTATAATTTTTTAGGTATGCGAAATGTTACAAAATGTTTTAAACAGAAATTACTCTATATCACTTTATATTGAATTGAGTATCATTTTTCGACGCCAAATTTAAAAAACATGTACTTTTTTCAAAATGGAATATAGTTAATTAAAATGATTTTTATACAATTATTTACACCTTTTTTAACGATTAGCTAATTGTTTTATTACAATATCGTAGAATTCTTGACGCATTTTTAAATGAGCGTTTTAAAAAAACATTTACATAGCTCCTCCGAATAGTAAAATTTAATTTAATTTATTTAATTTAATTATTTAATATACACTGCTCAAAAGAAATATGGCATAGAAAAAATTTAGGCAAAAATTGGCCAAATTTGACTGATGATAACTCTGTGAAAAATTATCGCAAAGTTATGCTCTTTTTTTTAAATTAAAGCTTGAGATCTCTACTTTAAGACCCTGTAGTTTGATTTTAGATTTGATGCATCCCTACCACAATAACACCGTAAATGTGAGGTCATGTTTGCAATATTGAAAATTACAAAGTTTGACGAAATGCATGGACTTGCCACATTTTTTTGGGGCGATACTGTTTGCAGCAGCATAAAGTACAAACTTTTATCTTTAATTTCCAGTATGTGAAAAACCGCTACCATTTTTTTCTGCAAAGATACAGAACTTTAAAGAAACCCTTGCATTTATGGCATATATCGCCGCCATTAGCATTACCCGATGTGCAGGTCGGAGAGGTTGCTGGACAGATTTTGCACATTATATGGCTCTGACAGGAGCCTTTTCTGTGCGTATTTGTGTGTGAGAATCTGTGTGTGTGTATGAATTATCGTCGAGAAGCCTCGTTGAGAATCATTCTCGAATTTTGCAGTCCCAATTCAATTTGATTGCTTCCATATTCTGCAGTAAGTCCAAATTTGAACCCTATAGAAATTTAACAAGACAACCTACCAATCTGTAAGATCTATCGCAAGTCTTAACTGAAATTTGGAATGACATTCCACAGGAAGAAATTAGGGCTTGCATTAACATGAGTAATCGACTGCAAGGGATAATTCAACAACGCGGTGGAAACACGCGTTATTAGAATTCAAACATACAGACACACAGATACTCACACACATATACACACAAAAAAAGGCTCTTGTCAGAGGCATATGATGTGCAAAATCTGTCCAGCAACCTCTCCGAGGTGCACATCGGGTAATGCTAATGGCGGCGATATATGCCATAAATGCAAGGGTTTCTTTAAAGTTCTGTATCTTTGCAGAAAAAAATGGTAGCGGTTTTTCACATACTGGAAATTAAAGATAAAAGTTTGTACTTTATGCTGCTGCAAACAGTATCGCCCCAAAAAAATGTGGCAAGTCCATGCATTTCGTCAAACTTTGTAATTTTCAATATTGCAAACATGACCTCACATTTACGGTGTTATTGTGGTAGGGATGCATCAAATCTAAAATCAAACTACAGGGTCTTAAAGTAGAGATCTCAAGCTTTAATTTAAAAAAAAGAGCATAACTTTGCGATGATTTTTCACGGAGTTATCATCAGTCAAATTTGGCCAATTTTTACCTAAATTTTTTCTATGCCATATTTCTTTTGAGCAGTGTAGTTTATGCAATTTATTTATTTACCAATGTAATGTATAGTTACATAGGTTCTATGTTAACTTTTTCGATACCATACATACATATGTTGTGTCATTTTTACTCCATTTTCGATGCTGTTGCTGACGTTACTTTTATTTCCTTCAGTAAATTAAAATATGAATCATTCGCAAACCACACAATTTTAAAAGTTAGGGTATATATATATATATATATATATACAGTATTTTATTTATTAACAGACACATACTTGAATTGTGTCGTATTTATTAACGAGAAAGGTAATGATTCAAAGAAAAGGATATAATAAACAAGTATAATGTAAATTATAAATATTTCAATTAACAAACGAATACAGTCTCAAAAATTGGTAGAATTAATTTTAACATGCGTCAGTTACACAACGAACTCTATAAATGAACTTATTTCTTATTGACAAAATTCATACATCTCAATACCTCTTATTTATATTAATAAATATTTTTCTAAAGTGACTGTGAGATGTGCTCCTTTCACATTAATACTAAATCTACCTAACCAATCTAAATGATTGGTTCAATCATTTAGCTAGCAATCTCAACAATAAAATTGGTTGTTTTAAACAAAAAAAATGATATAAAGTTCGGATGCTTTGAGTACCACGTGTAAAAATGTTTCAACCCTGCGTCTTGTTCGCAAATAATTTCTAATATTTATTCGCTAACGTAACATATGTGACAAAATACGCACATATAATCATCTCGATACATATGTATAATTCATCTCGTCTACTGCTTCAAACTTAAAATTTTTTTATTTCAAACTTTTTTTCTTTTTTAAATTTCTAAACACTGCTTGTCGTAGGAAAGGTTAAGTAATTAAAATTATTACAAAAATTTTTGTATTTTACATTGATGTAAGTATACTGTTCAGAACAAGTGGGAAAGTTACAATGAATTCTCGGAAAATCTGTGTAGTGCGTGCTTTATGTTGCTGACGCGAATTTAGGTCCCAAAGGATTCTATTAGGCTCTTACCGATTACAACACCACCTTCCTCATTGGTATGAACAACTATGGTGTTGTTTTTTATTTGCGATATCGAAAGCGATACTAATTATTTCCCACCATTAATAGTCTTTCTGATGAAACTATATATTTTATAAAGTCGTCTTTTCTTGTTCAAATGGCGTTATTCCCTAATTGGTTTCTATATTCCACAATAAGATATCTAAGATACAGATCAGACTAATTATAGAGCTGGTCTACTTTTAAAACACTTTCGAAATGACTGTGAAATATACGAAATATTTATAAAAACAATTATGACGAAGTATCGTTGACACGTTAATTAATGTACACGGTGTTCAAAAGTTTCTTCCATCAGACGATAATAACATGTTTTATAATCATAAGATGAAAGGAAGTACATATTGTATAAATGCAGATTTATTAATATTTTTATGAATAGAATAATAAACATACAAATACAGTAGCTTCAGTAACTTTCAAAAATATTTTATATCTACTTAAATACACTGATATGTATTTATATAGATTATCTTACTAACATTATTTGTGTTTCGACATGGAAGATTCGATTCGTATTACTTTGCTATAAAACATAAAAAATTTCTTTTATAATTGAATTGTGTTTAATATCAAATAGTACGTGTTCCTTGATAGATCGTGTTTATAACAGCCTAAACGTAACATATGTGTTAAATGCGGATTCACCACATGGTTCAATAAGTAGATTCAGTAAGTGTTTTTTTTTTTTAAGAAAAAAGGTTCTAACACTAATAAAAGTAGTGAATAGTTGAAATTTAGAAATCTTCTGATTACCAATTATCAAATTCATCAATTTTAAAATCATCAAATTACCAAATATGGCTTCTAATAAAAATACCAAATTTCTAGTTATTTTATCAGTTGTGACTATCGGATTAAAAAAATGAAGAATTGAAAAAATGAATAGTGTTTGCTCTGGCATTTGCCAAATTTCGCAATTCTGTATGCACCCAAATGAAAAAAATGTGCAAATTATGATATTTCTATTCTTCTGCAAAAGTCTTAGATACATTTTTTAAAATTATTTAAAAGATAATTAACCCTTTCGCTACGGCGGTTTAGTCCACTGGCGGTCCTGAACAGGACCACCTCCCGCCCGTGCACATTACGTGTGGATAGTGTATTGTGGAAGAAAAGGGATTTTTCTCTAAAACAATATACTTATAATATCTACGTAAGATATAAACTTATTTAACGGGTAAAAAAGTCTCATTAATAATTGAAAAAAGTGAAGAAATAATATATAATATAGAGTAGACAGCGATCATATGAATGTCGGATATATCCGTTGTTCGGAACGAAAGGGTTAAAACTAACTGAAATGAAGAACAGACATCAGAATAGTTTTGACAACAAATGCATTTTGTAGAGAAGTATTCGGTAGTGCACTTTTCGTCGACCATCTTACAATTAGAAATCTAAGATTGGTAGTACCTAACCTAGCACAAGATATTGAATTGACTTGCTATTTTGAATTAAAACAACATTGTTAGTATATAAAATACCTTGTATCTTCATGTCACTAAATTTATAAATGAATTGTAAAAAATATATATTCAATTGAGCATAGCTTTTGAATGAGCTCTTTAAATATACAAAGTAGGTAGTATTGTTGGTAATACTTAATAGAAACATCGAAATTTATTTAATAACGTTTACTGTATAAATACTTTATACACTGCATATCAAAAGTTTAGATACACCGTATTTTTTTTTCAAAAACGTACCCCCTAATGAATATGGTTTATTTTTCTTACCGTATATATAGAAGACCCAGAAAAATTATGATTACCATCAAAAACATTCATATGCAGCAGTAGAGGAATATGTTTTTATCCTAAAGGCGAAAAACGACCGTATCAAAAGTTTAGATGCACTTAATAAAAACTTATTATTATAACAAAAAAGAAGTAAATGTGTATAACTAATATCTTGTACATCCACCGGAACCCTACATTGTTGGGAAAATTCTATTTGGTATATTCATCTCATGTAGACATCTCGTACAAGAATTCCCCATAAATTCTCTATTAAATTTAGATCTGGAATATAAGATGACCAGTCCAAAACTTCTAAATTCTGATCATCAATCCACAATTTTGTACTCCTACTTGCATGTGCTGTAGCATTATTTTGTTAGAAAGCAAATTTAACGTTTGGAAAGTGGCGAATATGCGATAGCAAATTGTTCCTAAATATTGTTTGTTGTGCTATGCTATCCATTTTTTATGGAACGAATGCAATTTCTGTGGTGCCGAACGCACTAAAACCAGCCCATATCATATATGAACCGATCCCCAAATTTCGTTTGGAAAAATACTTCGATTTCTTACTTAAATCCCGCCAATACGAACTGAATCCATCTGGTCCATCGGGATTAAATTTCTTTTCATCACTGAAAATAACGTAAAACATATGTATGTTTAAACAGTTCTTACTAAGATAAAGAATGTAACTTGTAATATTATTACATTGTGCCATTCGAGAGACCACACTGTGCCTTGCCATACGCTTTTGGATTCGCCAAAAAATTTTGCACAAGTTGTTAAAGTTCTCTCTATTTCTCTCTTATTCCTTCCTGTCAAGAAAAGTGCTATTATTTGAACTTTTGCAAAATCCATCAACTTATGTGACTTCTCCATTGTAACAGTAGTAATCAATAACCTACAGTAGTGCAAATAAAACTCGTAAATAAATAAATTAAAGAACTAATAATATTAATCCAATAAACGAATATGATAAATCAATAAACTAATAAACGTCGATAAAAGTCAATAATAAGAAACAAATAACCACACACGTCAATCTTATACTTTTTGCCAGTTACCCATATTTTATTTATTTTTTCCTTTCTATTTCGATTCCTGGCAATCGATTTTACAACTATATTCGTACTGACTTACTTCATACTTAACTGCATTTATACTTATAATAAATATAGTTTCTAATTTATAATATAAAGTTGTAAACAACAAAAAAGGCAAGTGCGTCCAAACTTTCCATACGCAGGGTAGCTTTAACGAAGTAATGAAAAAAAAAATTGTATTTACATGCTTTTTTTAAGAAATTTGCATTAAAAGTCAGTGGTAAAATTGCAAATAAGGTAGTAATACTCGTTTATGACAAATAATTATGCAGATATTGAAATGAAGAATAAACTATAGTTTTATTAATACACATAACAACTACATAATAACTACACAAGAAATTTATAATACACATAAACTTGTATATCAAGAGAACGTGTTTATATTTATCGAAAACAAAATGAATCACATTTGACTATATTATCTTTTATGAAAATATTTGTTACTTAATTGAAGTTTTATCTCTTTATTTTTGTTCTAATGTTATTGAGCGGTTCTAGTTCATAATTCACGAGTTCATTCTAAATAATGAATTTGATAACACTAATTGAATTATGTGCACCTACTTTTCGAAATGTTTAAAAATGCATTTTGACTAAATCCTTCGAAAATTTCCCAAAATACATATTTCAAAAATATCTAAATCCCCAAAACTTCTAAATTTTCAAATTTGCACAGTCTTAAGTTTCTAAGCTTTTAAATTTCTAACTACTCAAATTCCCAAATTACAAAATTTCAAAAACCTCCAAATTTACAAAATTTCATGTTTCCAAACTTCCAAATTCTCAAATTTTCAAATCCTGATGTTGGGATATCTAGGTTCAAAATACAAGTCGAGTGTCGTAGCATTGTAAATGTTTCTTTATTGCCTGACAGTCCTCAGGTCAAGAAATTGAAGGCCTGCAGTTTCTCACTGCGGAGTGGGCCAAGTAATAAACAAGCACATGGGCACTCTGAGTTTTTCTTTCTATAGGACCCAACAATGGTGTTTCTTTTTCAAAACTTTCTTTTTCGTTTTCACTTCAGTTCTAGCTTTCGTACAGTACAGACATCCTCCGTGATCATAGTAGAAAATAAAGTTCAGTTTAACGTTGATTTCGTGTGTACAATTTATTATAAACTCTATAAAACCATATCCTATTTCCATTACCTGAAATACCTAAATTTCTAGATCCCCAAATTCCCAAATCTCTATATTTTTAAATTCCTGAAATTTTTAAATTTCTAAGTTAAAAAATCACCATTAAATTATAAGACAACTTATGGTGATTTATCTGTTCTACTAGAAAGGTATGCAGTCTCGTACATTGTGTATGAAAAATTGCATGAAAAGACATCGTTGTATAAAGCAGATCAAATATCGAATACAACTTTGCAAACGTAATGTGATACGTACGATGAGAAGTACGAACGGGACCGATCAATAACCTTTCATTTGTGACAAAAGCTTTTAATGGTATCGTTTATACAAGATAACACGGCCGATAATGTTACAGCAAAGACTGGCTGGTTCTGTATGTTATCTAGCAATGAAACATATTGATGTCGTTCTAAAATTTTTTACTGTACAAATATTCTCGTACGTTTCAATGCATTACAAATTGTAAATTCCATTATACATGAGCAGAATTATCTAGTTTTTGTAAATTTATGTACACAAAAAAAAGACACTCCATCACCTTAATGTACAATGAAAGCAGAATTAAAAATGT
Source organism: Megachile rotundata (assembly GCF_050947335.1). Taxonomy (NCBI): domain Eukaryota; kingdom Metazoa; phylum Arthropoda; class Insecta; order Hymenoptera; family Megachilidae; genus Megachile; species Megachile rotundata. The sequence continues at coordinate 2,613,173 of NC_134991.1, read as the reverse complement.
GATTTATATGCGATCTACGTATGTATAGTTTGTAATATATTATTATCATCTTATGAATCAAGCCATAAATTTTAAAATATAATATTAACATGTTATTATTACAACAAATAAAACTTATTTAGCTAAAAACGATTCTCGCAATTTTTCTATAATAACTATGATAATTATGACACGTAGTCCAACTTTGACATGTATTGTTAGCATTTGTATGTATCATAAACAAGAGGCTTTATGTGCTGTGTGGGATCTATGAGTATCCTACGTGTATGTTTATTCTTCAGGAAGTTATGTGTGGACAAGGGTGTTAAGGAATGACAAATACACCTACCCTTATTTACACGGTACTTTATTCGCATGATTTCGCTTTTATAGAACTTGTAAAATAACTCATTTAAACAAAAAATTGGTAAAAATTAGTTGGTAAAACATTTTAATAATACCAGTGCAAAGAACTTTTACACTTTCTATTTTTTTGTTATGTAACTTTTATCGATAAGACTTTTTACATCTCTGTCATTAAAATTAGACCAAATACGATTCAATATAGATTGTATTTATTGGTTTAATTGAAAATAATTTATATTAATACGATTTTCTGACGAACCCAATCTTTAGTACAAACCGCGAGACAGGTGTACTTTATTATCCTTTAATATCTGAATTGTAATGTCAATATTCAAGTTACAAAATTTTAGTTTTATACATGAATATGTAATAATATGTGACTGAAATGAGATTATAATTATGTTTCTTCACAATTATTTTAAATTGTTTTCTATATGAAATTTCATATACATTAAACGATTCTTTCTTTTGGCTATTTCAAGGATAAGTCCTTTCCGAAAATAGCAAACAATTACGCTTATACATGTACACTTTTCATACAATCTTCAAGTGATTCCACAATTACTTCCAAATTATTTTACGCCGTATCTTTTTTTTATATCTATATAACCTATCTTTCGGATTTATTTCTACAAGCTTTCAATTTAACTTTGATTGAAACATTGCGTTTTATTAAATAATTGAATGATTTAATAATGCTGCATCGAGTATCTCTAACATTTAATTGCTTTTGAGATTTATTTTTTCTTTTACGAAAACGATTCATTACAAAATTTAAGTGCCTAATTTTAGTCGTGTAGATCTGACTCACGATTTACCGATTACATAATCCCAAATTTCTGATTGGTCTTCTATACGCATCAGGGCTTGTGAACGCATACCCTTTCCTCTCATCGTAATACGCAGATTACATCGTCCATTTATGCTGGTGAACAGCGACTCGTGTGCAAATGTGCGTGTATGTGAAATCATTATACAACCGAATCATCTGTAAGATGCTTATTCTTAAAAAAAAAAACAAGAGAAAAAACTATAGCGCACAGGAGAATGCCGAGACAGGTCTCCTGTAACCCGAGATTGTGAACATCGAGAACGTTTTAGAAGACGGTCGCATTTATGAGTCGTATGAATATAGATGACTAGGTATTTAATGGTGTGCGTAACATTTAGTGTAATCTTTGTTTCTCACGCAGAGGTGTTTTAAAAGAAGGGTTCTTTACGAGTGTCGAGATTCTATAACACGTTTTACAATTGATCCTATGATAGAGCATATTTATCGATTGCGTGCTGGTAAGTTGTCCTAAAAACTCGTTTCGTAATTTGGACATTCGACATTCTTATCTACGTATCTACGTATCTTACATACGTATCTACGTATATAATAGGTATATACATGTATATTACTCTTTTTTTTTAAGAGTAATATGTATATTACTCTTTTTTCTGAATAAATTGTTAATGTTTCTAGACATTGTTTCTTTCGATTACTACTTGTTTTGACTTTGAAAAATTGGCCTTGATAAATAATTTTCAATAAATTAGGACGGTGTCATTCTGAGGCTTCCGGAGGAACGGAGCAAAAACTTGTTATAACTCAATAATACTCCAGCATTTCCAAAACTTTATATGGATAATAGATATTAAGATATGAAAAGGAGTTTTGGAGCAACTTAAAGTAACACTTATGAAAAACGTATGTCATAATTTTGTGAGCAGGTTTTAGAAAAGTTTTACTAAACTTATAAATTCAACTTATAAACTTTTATTTTCATCACTGTTAATTAAATATATTCGGAATCTTTCACTTTCATTCACTAATTAATATTCTATACAACATTTTATCATCACGCAACCATATCTGAAAACCATTCGAATTCGCTCACATCATAACTTCATGTTGTCGATTTATTCTTTGGTAGATTCATTAATTAAATTCATATTTAACAATAATCATTCACTTACGAGGTGCGATCATTAAGTTCCGGGATTGTGTCTGCTGTGACCAGACGAATGACACGACTGACATGCGCTCGCAGAGCATAAGAATAACAATCTTCGAGACATATGACACGAAGTTTGGAAGCGATATCTTCATTGAATCCTGTGTTATACAAGTTTATGGTGGCACACGCACGCTCTCCTTTGCGAAATCACGATGGACCCTAAATTGGGACAAAGGGACATAAAAAAAAAAGAAACATGGAAAAGTGTCGTCTTTCCTCACCTTCCGTATTCATCAGATTTGGAACCCTGTTATTTCTTTTTGTTTCCCAAAATGAAATTAAAGCTCAAGGGTCGCCGATTTGACACGGCGGACGACATTCAACGCGAATCGCAGTAGGTACTTGAGACGCTACAATGACTTCTAGGAAGCTTTCCAAAAATGGCAGAAGCTCTGGGATTGGTGCATAGCTGCACAAGTAATCAAACCATTAAAGTGGCAGTAAAATGTCTAGTTTCAGGTAAAATAGTATGAATCTACATTTGCAAAGTAAAAGCCTTTTTAATTAATTAATATATGAAAATGTTCACATGGTAATTAAGGATCAAGTCTGGAGACCGAATACTCCGTGTATGATCTTTGGGAATTTTTGGAATACATGACGAAAAATTGATACACTCCAGCGATCCTTGTTTATCGTATAGTATATTGGTCAGAAGAGACAAGGATAGTAGATATTCAATTTCCAAAAATCTCCAAAATACGACTTTACAATTCTAGTATCTTGAAGCCAAAAAGTAATATTTTATCATACTTTCTTCCCAGACATATTTTTTATACTGTACTTAAAACTCATATAGATCCAAATTTTGCAATTTCGCTTTAAGTTTTTAAAACATATATAAATATTTTTTAAACTATCGGCATCCAATGTAAAGTAGCAAAAATCTCTTTAATAGAATATTACCACTAAATTGATGAAACTCGCCAAAATGATGAATCTCAGATTTTTTATTTAATTACAGAAATTATTAAGAAACTTCTATCAATTACGTATTGAAGTATTTTAGGAAGTTTTATGTTAATTTTTAAATTTGTCCCAATAAAATTTTGTCATCATTATTTTTCTGTTAGTTTAAAAACTATTTGACTCGTTGTTAACTTGATAAATATTATTTGAAAATATTTGATACATGCATACAAAAGGGTTTGCCACCCATGTTTTAAAAGTTCGTCGGCTCGAACTCATTTAATGCATATCAGTGAATTATGTTTCGCCGTATGTCAAAACGAGTGCTTACCTTCGTCTTTACGATCAATCGGAAGTTTATGCTCGCCGTACACGTACGCGCATCAATACTGCGCAGTCTCGACTGGTGAATCACGTGGCCTATTAGCCCACGTGGTCGTCATGCTCGGAAAAAGTTTTGTCTCTCCTTTTGGTACAAGCGATATTCGCGACATTAACAAGAGAACAACTTCACCGCTACAAGAGCTGTATGAAGACGTCAATCGTTGATGCGAGTACTCCCACGGAAAATGGTTGCAAACACTGACTATGACTTAAATCAACGACCGCAGGCACTGTTTCCAAAATGACAGAAGTAATCCGGTCCATGAACGGTATTAAAACCGAGGGCGGACATAGATCTATCGTCGCCTGATGGAAATCACCATCGTACCCTGTGTTGCGCCGTGGCATTCTTCTCCTCGATTTTTTGAGTGGGAGAAGAAAGCAAGAGTAAGCGGGAGGACTGGTCTCTCTTCCCAGCAACATTCAAAGATATCCAGTATATCATCCAGTGAAGTAGATTTTACACATTAACTATCAACACCTCAAGACGGTAACAAATTTAGATTAAGATACGTAACGTTCTTCAAAATTTCATATAACTAATTGTCTGATTAATTTCGCTTGTTTTATATAAAATGCATAAAGAAGAAAGAGAAAAAAATGGAAACTGTTACAAGCAATTAAAATAAATGTATATTTTCAAATATAGGTTTTTCCTCATTTACAGTATTCGACGTCTCTTTATTCGACAAAGAAAAGTATTTATTGTGTGTTCATGTAAAGAATATTTTAATATGTAACAAAAGAAAATTGTAATCGTAAAATTTGTTTGCAAGCAAAAATGCGAAGATTTTTACTTATAAAAAATGTTACGTAACTGCTGTTGAAAATATAGAATAATATTTTCTCGTATACAATTTCGTCTCTAATTGTAAGAAACTTGAACTTAAATACTGTTCAAAATATTGGTTAACAAGATAGGTAACAATTTTATACCCTTAAAATGCATTATTAGTTAGTGCGTATTAGTTAATACATTTTACGATGCTGTAACTTATGTATGAGACTTCAAACTAAATCATCACTTTGCATATGTATTAACACTATGTATTAACACTAGAACTACTGACATTAAATGCTCGTTTATCGAAGAATAAAAAATAAAATGAAAAGAGAAATAAATAAATACTAAAGCATCAAGTAACATATAGAACTAGTTTTTACTTCAACAAAATATGACAGACATTTCCATAAAATCACGACAATAAAATTTTGTAATATAAAATGAGAAATCTCAAACCAGTCATTTTGACTGGTTGGTAGTTCTAGTGTTAATGTATCATCAATGCGATGAGGAATGGTGATTGCTAATATTTGCACAATATTAAAAATTGTGTTTATCAAGTTATAATATTTATGAAGTAATTAATGATTGACAACTTTATTAAAATAAACTTACTTATAAGTAATTTTAAAAATTTTGTAATTCTACATGTTCCAAAAAAGCCGTGTATGAAAAAATTGTATCTTAAATTTATGTTTTATTTTTGTCTTTAGAATTATTTCCATCCCGGTTGTATCATCAGTTACATGTTGTACATTAGATAGATATATGGCGACTTTTGACATGGCAATGTTATGTTATGAATGATGTATAGGTTTATTCGAAATGAAATTGACAGTATCAAATGACTGTAACTCATATTGTTACCGAAAGGTGCTAATATGTTACGTAGGATGTCGCGCTTAACCCTTTAACCTACAAGCTTTTTGTTGAGGTAAATAAAGAATGTTGAAATGTTAGAAATATTTTCGACTTAGCGATCTTTAAATATACAAAGTGCAATTGGTGTCATTCTCAAAACTCGATCTTTATGCCAATACGATTTTACTCGATGTTGTATATACAGGGTGTCCCGCAATTAGTGTAGGACCCGAAAAGGGGTGGTAGGTGGGGTGATTCTGAACAACTTTTTCCTTTACCAAAATGCTGGTTAAAGCTTAGTTTCTGAACTATTAATGAAAAACACTGACCAATGAGAGCGCGCATAGACCGGGCGCGCGAAAGCGTGAGCGACAGCTTCAAATATGACGGCCGATCGTCGTCGTGAACAAACGTATCGATACCGTCGGTATAACGTCGGTATAACGTCGGTATATCGTCGGTATAACAGGAAGCTATTAGGTGAAAGTTAAATTGAATAATGAATTAAGAAGTTAAGAATAATATTAAGTTCTTCGTAATTCGTGAATGGGAGATGAACCAATTAGTTGTTGTTTATCCAGACCAAGCATCTTGTATTTATTTTAAGCCTTCAAAAAGGGAAAAGAATAAATTCACGAAAATTCATTCTGTCGATTATTCTAATGAAGCAAACGAATAAATTCACCTTTCAAAACGAATGAGTACCTTGCTTATGAAATGGGATAGAACTGGAATAGAATATCTAATACAGTATCTCATTGAAGTGAAATTAAATCAATTGCTGCGTACATTTAATTTTAAAAATACAGAAAAACAACTTAAATAAAACTTACCCATTGATTCATGGAAAAACTAGCTTCGATAAAAAATATTTGTGTCACCAGGTAGATCCACCGATCAAAGCATCAACAGCTGATGTCCTGGCAGGGTCAATGAACTCTCAATTTATTTCACTGTCTCTTTCTAATAATTGCACAACATAAGCACGACCGGTAAACGGACCGAATGAAAACGCGTGAACGATTATTCATAGATATGTATGTTTAACGATAAGCTATATTCTCATTATAAGGTATCCGAATTGAGGAATCGATATTATATTGTATTTTATTAGAAGACATTGTTAGACTGGCCACGGATCGCGGTTTCGTTCTCGATCGCGAGGCATACGTCGCGAACGGTTGCCATGCAACGATGATCTGTTGAACGACTGCGGCGTCGATCGACAGTCATCGTTTATTGTCGAAAGATACGTGTTGAAATAAAATGTATCGTTGTTTTTAATAAAAAATTCTGTTTTCTTGCTTTCAAGATAATATAGTTTAAATTATTTCTGAATATTCGTTTATGTGTTTTCATTCGTCGTATTTACAGGGTTTGTCCAATAAGTATCCGGACTGATTTTTTTCTGCTAGTTTGGTAGGTTAGGGAGCAATCTCTATTAGCTAGATCGATGCGGAAAGTTGTTATGTATAATAAAAATCTAGGTTCATTTGTTTTCCACCATTTGTTTCGTTTATATCGTGCTTGAAGTGGAAGCGTATTTAACGTTCGCGTCGAGAATCAAAATGCAACGAAACATCGAGCAGCGTTGTGCGATTAAATTTTGCGTTAAGCTAAATAAATCTGCTACGGAGACATTTAATATGATTCGTCAGGCCTACAAGGATGATTCCATGTCCAGAACGAGTGTTTTTGAGTGGCACAAAAATTTCAAAGATGGCCGTGAAGACGTTGAAGACGAGCAACGCGTTGGACGACCGTCGTCGTCCCGATCCGATACGAATGTCGACAAAGTGCGGGAAATTTTGAATTCCGATCGCCGTTTAAGCATTCGTTTAATTGCACAGGAATTAAATTTAACGAAATCCACTATTCATTCTATCGTAACCGAGGATTTGCAAATGCGAAAAGTGTGCGCTAAATTGGTTCCGAAGGTTTTAACAGAGGAACAGAAAGAACGCCGTGTGACGATTTCTCGTGAACTTTTAGAATGTTTGGAGAGGGATTCAAATCTTTTAGACAGAGTGATTACCGGTGACGAAACATGGATTTTTGAATACGATCCGGAGTCAGAAATGCAAAGTGCTGAGTGGCACACAAGCGGCTCTCCTCGACCGAAAAAGGCTCGCATGAGCAAGTCAAGGATAAAATCGATGCTTATTGTCTTCTTTGACGCAAAAAGTGTTATCCACAAGGAGTTTGTGCCTGCTGGACAAACAGTGAATGGCCAATTTTACGCAGAAGTGCTCGAACGTTTGAGACTTAAAGTACGCCGCGTACGAAGGGAGATCGCGAATTCCTGGATGCTCCATCACGACAACGCGCCAAGTCACACGTCGTTAATTGTGAGACAGATACTGACGAAGCATAACATCACAACACTACCCCAACCTCCCTACAGTCCAGATATGGCACCCTCTGATTTTTTTCTGTTCCCTCGCATTAAAAAAAGCCTTAAAGGACATCGTTTCGGGACGATTGAGGCGGTTCAAGCAGCTTCGACGGAGTGCCTGAACAGTCTTACGCTTGCCGACTTCCAGGAAGCGTATAAACAATGGAAAACCCGCTGGCAACGGTGTATTGATGCAGGAGGGGCATACTTTGAAGATTATTAACTCAATGTACGTATATCTTCAACGCACTTCATTTTAGGACATCAATCCGGATACTTATTGGACAAACCCTGTATGTGTTGAACTCACAGTGAAAATTAGTGAAAATTAGTGAAAAATGACAAAAAAAAGTGATAATGAAAACTAATAATGAGAGATGACAGTGATAGGTGACAGTGAAGTTTCTTGAGAGTTTTTTCAGAGTTTCTATTATTTATGAGAACAGTAGGGATCGGTGGATTGGCCCAGTGACAGAGATGCATTTTCATCGTGATTATTATTTGCGGTTCAATGGGTGAGTTACATTTAAATTTATTAATTATTCAATTCAAATTTTTATTTGTTGAATAGAAAAGTTATTTACTTTTTAAAAATGAGAATTTGTTCTTTTTCATCATCACAATATCGAACGAAAATAATTTTCCATATTTTATCCGTTATTTCTTTGCCATAACGAATAAACGTATCGAATAAATTCGATTTACTTTGATTACGTGGGTAGAGACTAATTTTGTTATTTCTTATTCATGAATAAATGATAATTCAACAATAATCCAGATTTTTTTATTCATTATTTAATGTAACTTTCATCTAACAGCTTTCTATTATACCGACGTTATTCCGACGTTATACCGACGTTATACCGACATTATCGATACATTTGTTCACGACGACGATCGGCCGTCATATTCGAAGCTTTTGCTCACGCTTTCGCGCACCCGGTCTATGCGCGCTCTCATTGGTCAGTGTTTTTCATTAATAGTTCAGAAACTAAGCTTTAACCAGCATTTTGGTAAAGGAAAAAGTTGTTCAGAATCACCCCAACTACCATCCCCTAAAATTATGCCCACCAGTAGCCGAACACCCTGTATAGACTAAGGAGTTAAGCGAAATCACTAAAATGTCTTCCAAAATACTGACAGTATTATAAAATATTTCAAACAAAAGTTATACAATTTATACGTATCCATATACGTGTATTACATACACGTAGCGTTTCTATTATGTTTTGAAATAATCCAAAAGCGGAATATATGTTTCTAAATTTAAACAAATGTATTCATCTGATTAATGACCCGCATAAATGACCCTCATAAAATATTTTTCAAGAATGAATAATAAATTATTAAAAACTCCCGGATTGGTTTAGATGTTCAATTTAATGATTAACCGATGTATTATTATACTATCAAAAATATAGCACATTTTTAAATTATAACGCAGTTAATTCGCAAAAATTACAGACTTGACCTCTTGTTGCAGATTATATTTTGTTATGCAAATCATATTTTATTATTGGTTCATGTTTCAAGGTACAGATAACAATTTTTTTTCTGTACAGAAGCTTCAAATGTGAGACTGAGCGCAGTTTGACATCAATATAAAGACACTTCTTTATTGTGAAATGTAGAGAAGAAATCACTACCAGCTCAATCTAGATCTAAACGGGGTATCAAATATACTACTTTCAGTAAGGGAAATTAGTGGTACGTGTTAGTAATTGCAAAAGATAAGAAAACGTGAATTAGGAGGATAGTTGATCGACTTAATTGTGACCTAATGGCAAAATAATCAGGCAAAGACGTAGTGTCTTGTATCAAGGAAAGCAGTCGTGTGTCGTTTTATTAAGACAAGCAATAGCGGTATAAGGGCGGTCTTGGGCGGGAAGCTGGCCCATATCTTGGTCGCCCACACGTGTGTAGCTTCGCTTCGCTCCGCATTGTCGTCATCAAGTTTTACGTCAGGCCATTAACACTTCCACGACAAATGAAAGCTTCTTTTTCTCTTCCTGCTAGCACCGTGCACCAAATGTGCACGGGCACAGATGCACAGCACCCTGACACCTATGTATGTCGTGACGCCCCCGGAACGAGCAATTACTGGGACGTGAGGACGCGCACCAGAGCCCCATGATGCTTCGAGAATTATATCGCGGCAGCACGGATACGTTGTTACGCTCGAAATTCGCGACGGTAATGCTCAGGCCGAGCTCACGATAACTGCATCTTACGTATACCTTACAACCTGGTTTCACGGTTCGAGGGACGAACCCAAAGGAGTGACATTGTTCGTAGGCGGAGAATTCATACTACGTGAAAAATACTTCGAGATTTGTTAATGGTTTTCTTTCGAATATGTTAAGGTATTTGGTTAACCGGAAATGTACTTAATAATAGAAATATGATATTTTCCGTTTAACCCATATATGTCTTAATGCAGTCGAATTTGATTTGGTCAGAATTAAATTTATATTTTCTCAATTAATAAACAGGATTACACGGTACACTTTGTTAAGAAAACCGTTTATCATTCTTTGAAATATAGATCATCCGAATAAATACGTAATCATAGAAATGATAAAATAATAACACTATTTATACATTAAATATTAGAATGAAATACATCATCCTCGTTGCATTTTTAAATCATGATAGTCACAATTTTAAGGACAATTCTATGCACAATTTCTATGTTTTTATATGTATTTCATACTTAAATTGTATATTTTTTAAGTTTATAGATATTAATTGGTAACTTATGTTACAAGGAAAAACTACTCATGTTACAAAGTATATGAAAAGAAGGGAACCAAATCAGAAAATATTATTTATCAGTTTCTCATTAAACCCAAGAATCATAATATCATCATGTACTTGAATTGTCATATAACAAAATTTTACAATATTTTAACGGATATCACCGAGGCCATACATAATTGATAATACTACATATTAACATTTATTGACAGCGTCGAAATATTAACAGCGTTGGATTAATAATGGTCGTAAATTTAAAAATTTGGAAATTTGAAACTTTATGATTTGGCAATCGAAGATTTGATGATTTAAGGAATTAAAAATTTAAGATCAGTGTTTGAACGTACTGAACATAAAATATTAAATATTAAATCAAGCTATGATGTTTATCGTTGAATGTAGAATTGTATAATATTAGCTTAAATTTGACTTATTCAAAAACAAAAAGTTAGTATCTTGCAAAAGAATAAAAAATTTACTTTAATATGTTGCTAATGTGTTATTTTCTAATCCAATCAAAAAATCGTATTAAGGCAAATTTCTTCATACATAACACTAAAACGCATGTACATCGGTAAAGTGTATTCTAAAATATACTAATATAAAATAATTTTAAGAAAAAAAATACACCGACTTCGAAATGCACTAAAAAGTATAAAATAATTTCTATTTGCTAATGAAGTAATTTCTATTTCATTCAATCATACAATTAAGTAACAGATATGAATGAAACCTATTTACTCGTTAGGTAGTATATTAAATACATTTGAACCTTTTCGGAGGCGGCGCAAAATTAAAAGATTTTCTTGAACATGTCAACCTTTGGACAGCCGAACATAGGCAAAACTTGTATCTATACAAAGTCCAAAGGTTGACATGTTCAAGAAAATCTTTTAATTTTGCGCCGCCTCCGAAAAGGTTCAAATGTATTTAATATACTACCTAACGAGTAAATAGGTTTCATTCATATCTGTTACTTAATTGTATGATTGAATGAAATAGAAATTACTTCATTAGCAAATAGAAATTATTTTATACTTTTTAGTGCATTTCGAAGTCGGTGTATTTTTTTTCTTAAAATTATTTTATTTCACGCTTTTTAGTGGAATGGGGAGAATTTTATAGGATACTGTGAGACAGTTCTTCCGGGCTTTTTTTTTGTCCGCGTAAATGCCATGAACATAATTAAGTAAAAGACAACATGGATATTCGTTTTTCAATTTTTTCTTTTATTAATTGTAAAATTGGTAAATAAAATCGGTGATTGCATGTTGACTCATACACCACCAGAGGCACGGAGGCATACGTAGAATTCAATATACAGTATTCACTCCGTAAATGTTAAAAAGATCTCTACCGTAAATGTTAAAATTATATCCCCACTACTGGAAGGATCCTCCTCGAAATCAGTCAAGAATGAAACACGATCGGTCGCCGAAACGACGAGGATCGAATATCGGTGAGACACATCCTAATGCAAGCAAAGGAAAAGATTGTAACTTTCTTATTTCTTACTATTTTTTCATGCAACTTTTATTGTCTTATTTGTCTAGTTTTCCTGATTAAAATGATACCAAACATGATATAATTACGTTAACAATTGCGTGTGTAACGAGTGATTAAAGTTTTTAACATAAAAGAGGACGGTGAATGGAAAAGAAAGAGAAGCAGAAGGTTGACGCGTTCAGCAAACATAAAACACTCGTGCGTCTTCTGTCTTTTAAATTCAAAAATCAAAATTCTTTATTTTTGGGGTTTCATCAATGAAGCTTTGATTATCGTATTCGTCTCGTTTTTCTGATTAAAATGGTACCAAACACGGTATAATTAAAATCATAATTACTTGTATAGCAAGCCTTTAGAAGGAATTCGCACCTCTACCGTAAATGTTACATCCCAAACTTTTATGGCTTGTTACATAAGTAATTACGATCGTAATCATATCGTGTTTGGTGTCATTTTAATCAGAAAAACAAGACAAATACGATGGTAAAAGTTCCATTGATGAAAAACCAAAAATAAAGAATTTTAATTTTTAAATTTAAAAGACAGAACACGCACGAGTCTTTCATGTTTGCCGAACGCTCGAAACTCTATCCCTCTTCGTCTTTTGTATGGCTGTCTCTTTCTACGTTCGGCACACTACAAAGAATGTAGGACCTCTACCGTAAATGTAACAATCGAGACCGGCAAAAGTAACATTTACGGAGTGAATACTGTATTAGTAACAATAGTTTTTCGCTAATAACTCAAAAACTAAAGCTTCCCGTTAATTGCGGATAAGGAAAAAGTTGTTCAGAATCGTGCCCCTGATAATATATTAAAAGGACATTAAAATCGTCCAAAGTTGATTTCAAAACTTTTCAACAATTTTTCGCTAATATCTCGAAAACTAAAGCTTTCCGCGAAATTTGTATATGAACAAAATTGTTCAGAATCATGTTCGTGATAAGATATTAAAAGCGCAATAAAATCGAGAAAAGTTTATTTCAAAAGTTGCCGGTTTTTTTGCAATAACAATACTTTGCAATTAAAAAATGAAAAATTTTTTTATAATAGTACCAATGGGGAGTCAGAACCTACCAGATGCAAAAGGTTTCGTTCCGATCGGTGCATCCAGCTAGGCGTAATCGGCGGGCACACATAGAAAATAATAATAATAATAAAAAAAAAAAAAAAAAAAAAAATATACTGATCGAATTGAGTAACCTCCTCCTTTTTCGAAGTCGGTTAATAAATGGTTTGTTTTCTCAGTCTACTACTTCTTTTTTCATAGTTTTAATACTTTATCATTTATTTAGCCAGTTTACATAAGTATAGTGAAGGGAATTTTCCTACCTACATAGGACTATAGAGGTTTGAAATTCAATACATGTACATAACTTTTAAAGAATTCGCCATATTATGTACAAGATGTTGAATAAATAAAGTGCAAATTATTCAAACTTGTTCTTGATAAATAAATATCTACCAACCATAAACCACTGAATAATTAGATATGTTACCGCGAAAGACTGAAATTGGAGAATGTCGACTTTCACCGGTGAATGTCAACGCATACCAAATACGTCGGTGAAAGATCGAATATTTTATTACATTCTTGTACATTCGGACCCTCACCGGTGTATGTCGACAATCACAGATATGCTCTGGTGGAGGTCCAAAAGAGAGGAGCCGACAAAGAAGCAATTGGTTCTCTCACGCCAAATCCTGTGTTCTGCTGGGAGTCAGTCAGCTTTGTCAATCTTATGCAAGCTTTGATGATGCGAGCAACGTTTTCTGAATTTTTTTTCCAATACCGTAATTTGTACTGAATGGATACTGCAGTAAATTGTGATCTTTTTCTTGAAAAGTTAAATGCATTAATTGCGGGTAAACGAGAAGACAATTGTTTTTATTTTTCTGAAGAAAAGTACTTTAAATACTTTCTGAAGTAGTTTTTGCTAAAACTAAGTGCAACATACCTTTGGATTACAGACGATTAAAACGTTTTGACGTTTTAAAAATTAATGATGAAAGGAAATTAATTGTACCATTAAAATCAGGGGAAACAAATATACAGTATTATGTTACCAATGAAGAATTGTACAGTATACTATATGAAACTCACGCTAGAATAGGCCACGAAGGAAGAACATGTATGCTTAGAATGTAGTATGTGTTTTACATTCTTGGTCATTCCTCTCAGAAAAAGAGGCGAAAAAGTTACGTCGCCCTTTTGTGGCATTTTATAGCGACTGAATTACAGAGAAGAAAATGTAAACCTCCGACATGATCAACATTCACCATTAGTGCATGGTGAATGTCGACATTTACCAGTGTAAGTCAGAAATAAGGGTATTTAGCAAATATTTCGGACATACACCAAGTGACTATGTAAATGTTGACATTCACCGGTGAAAGTCGACATTCTCCAGATTTCGGTCTTTCACGGTAATAGATACATTTTGATTATGATATAAATTTTTTTCCCAAATACAACCAACATACTAATTAAAACGTATTTGCAATGTATCTCATATGCAGGTATACATATAATATTGAAGATACTAAATATCAATATCAAATACTACTTAATGACAATATTTTTATAGAAAGGCTTAATCTTAACACTTTGAAAAATTACAATAATTAATGATTACTAGTTCTATTAATTTCCTTAAACAATACATACGTTTTGAGAATTGTGTAGTTGACTTAGTTATAGCTTATCTTGTAATTCTAATAAATAACCAGATAGTAAACGTAAATTTTTAACTGACTAATTGACTATAAACGGCTAAACAAGTTACACGTGACAGTAACGATTTTGATATTAATTTTAAACCGATTCTTTTAATTAGAATCAGCGTTGAAATTTATTTATATACCTCTCTTTGTTATAATCTTGTTGCACATACATCATTGTCGCTGCTTCATTTTTATTATTCAATATCAGCAATTAAATTAGCAAGAATGCATTTTCTACTCATGAATCATTTATAGAATGTCTCGATCTTGGTAGCCTATGTCGCTGTCCTTTCGCGCGTGTCTCACTGCATCCTACACATCGAAATCACTGACTCATGAATAATACCTTTGGCACCAGTGCAACTAAAGGCGTAAGAAATTAATTCAGAATTTTGTCCTTCCTAGTAAACATATACAACAAAAATGCTTTACATACGCAAAATATTAAGTACATTAACCGTTAAATATACAAAAATTATGTTAAATATCGTGCCAAAAGGTTCTTTCGCTACTAGTCAATACTATATCTTTTTGGTTAATTATTTTTATATAATATTTATTGCCTACGCAACAGAATGATTTATTCCATTAAACATCATAAAAATCCAATATTAGTTATTCCACATGAAATTCCCAACATTCAATTACGTATGTAGTTAAATGGTACTAATATGCGCAATACTGCAACTTGTTCGGGGAATTAGATTACTAATAATAATTAATGGGGTATATATTAGTAAAATAAAATTTGTTCTTTACAAGAACAGTATTTTTATTTTTATGGAAATCTTGTATAATACAGTTATTATTTTCACAACAGCAACTGTTCTGGGATACAACTTATTATAGTTTATTACAGAAAGACATTGAGGAGTATATATTTCAAAATTTTTGCTGCCCTTAAAAAGTAAAATAAACACTGTATTATAATTATCTACCTTATAAAATGACATTTTTACAACAATTTTTGTCATATTCTGATCAAAATTCTGTTACTAGAATATAAAATTCTAGTTTTTGTAAATATAAAATTCAAACTTACAAAACAATTTTATATTGCATAATACACTATCAACAAGAATCTCATAACTTACTATCGGCTTATCATCTGTGTCAGCTTATATTTATGTATTATAAAATATTAACTGCAAAGACATTGTAATAATCATTTAATCTGAAATGCAAAGTTATACAAGCGCCGTTTAAGCAATCCATTATATGCCCTTAATCACGTTTACGATTGTTACGTTGTAGAAAGCTGGTATTATGTTTTTCCTTTTGCTTTGTATTTTATTGTACCACAATATTGATACAAGATAACAAAATAATAACGATAAACTGTTAGAAGATAATTAATGATAAACTCTGTCCATTCAGTAATATGTTTTCTTTTGTTTCTAACAGGAAGTTGTAAAATCTAATCATACTCTATAATATAAAATCGTAACGTAACGCGTAACCCGTAACGCATAACGCTGTCACGGTTATATTGTATTCTATCATTCTATCATTCTCTATCATACTCTCTATAACGCAACGGTGTCACGCGTAACGCTGTCACGGTTAGATTAGGTTAGGTTAGGTTAGGTTAGGCAGGAGTGGAAGAGGCGGAGAAACAAACATAGGCACGACCGATCAAACGACTCAAGGGAGGAAACCGGTGTCAGCCTGGTCATAGCACCATTAGGAGGCACACAACGGGGACCGATGGAGCGGGCGAGAGGAGGGAGAGAGGTCAAATCGAACTGAGCACCCTTCCGATCAACTGTTGATTCAGCAAGGAACCCAGTCGTCAGCCTGGTCATGGCACCATTAGGAGGCGACAACGGGGACCGAGTGGAATCGACAGAAGAGAGGAAGGAGAAATTTTACCAAGAGCAATGGGCTCATGTAGCGTTGTGGAAGAAGAGTGGAGCGTAATAGGAAAAAGGGGAGAAACAGTCAGGCAACAAGCGCGTGCGGGAGTAGGGGCGCGGGGGCGGGGGTGGGGGACGGAAAATTTGCGGAAATTTTCACGAGCAGAACTCGCGTAATAATGAGTGGCACAGGATACACAAATATACTAGGAGATAGCGAAAGGTTAAACTTAACGTGTTCAGGAAGGGGGGATGAGGGGGGGGGGGGGATTTTTGTGAAGCAAAACAGACATTTGCGGAGTCCAAACAGAGTTCGACATAGAAACCGAAAGCGTATTCGGACATTAGGTGGGAAATGGTGGGGAAGGTCGCGGTTTTTTTTGCCGTATGTTCGAGCCCACCGGGAAGCGGTGTTGAGGAGGCGTTACAAGACAAGCTGGAGGTCAGCGCATTTTTGCCCGGGAGCCTCCCCTAGATCTTGACGCAGCCTCTCGGGCCAAGACCCTTTGGTTGAGAGCATCCATTCCCCACACATGGAACACATACGCGAGGGGTGGGGGGCGGAGGGAGAGGGGCAGTCTTTCTTCCACAATAGCGAGCGATGGCCTAGTGCAGGTGGACTATGTCTTACCGATAGGGAAACCTGACGGATTGCCGCCATCCCCCGCCCTTGTGGCGGGGGCGGGAGACAGTTTTAGTGGGTATGCGTGGAAACCGTCCCTCTTCTAGGGGCGCCGGAAGCGTGAGTCTTTCCACACTACCTGGGCTATCTTCCCAGGTGTCCGTAATAGGATTTCTGTCTTCCTCAAACAAAGAAAAAAAAAAAGATGGATTGAGTACAAGGGTCAGTGCGGCCATGTGCGGAGGGCGGTGAATCGTGGCGTGCCTCAGGGGTCGGTGTTAGGACCGATCCTATGATCCCTGGGGTACGACGACGTCCTGCGGGTCGTACTCCCCGACGGCGCGTATGCCGTCTGCCGTCGGGAGACAATCGAGAGGGCCATTCGTCTGGTAGAGGTGGCAGTTGCCGTCGTCGTCGCGCGGATCCTCGAGCTGGGACTGAGGATAGACACCCGGAAGACCGGGGCTATAGTCTTTCATGGCTTGCGCCGGTCGAGGAGTCTGCCCCAGTCCTAGGTCCGGGTAGGTGATGCCTTTGTCGAGGTCAGGTCCGAGATGAAGTAACCTGGACTCGTCTTCGACAGCCGCTAGCGCTTTGAGCGTCACTTCAATTGCTTGGTCCCCCAAGTGGAGCGGGCGGCGGCCGCATTAGGCCGCATTATGCCCAACCTTGGGGGACCTCAGGAGAGGATTCGTCGCCTGTATGTGGGGGTAGTGCGGTCGATGGCCCTATACGGCGCAGCCGTATGGGCGGCCGCCCTAATGGTCCGCCGATGCAGCGGCAGCATTATCTTGTTGCACCGGCCGCAGACGTTACGTGGTTTCCCCCACGTTACAGAAAAAAAAGGTTTAGGTTAGGTTACATCTGTCACGGTAATATTGTACTCTATAGTATAAACTCATAACGTAACGGTGTCACGCGTAACACTGTCATACTTACTAACCTAACCTAACCTGAACCTAACCTTTTTTTTTTGTTTTACGAAGACAGAAATCCTATTACGGACACCTGGGAAGATAGCCCAGGTAGTGTGGAAAGACTCACGCTTCCGGCGCCCCTAGAAGAGGGACGGTTTCCACGCATACCCACTAAAACTGTCTCCTGTCCCCGCCACAAGGGCGGGGGGGTAGGGCAGCCCGTCAGGCTTCCCTACCGGTTAGGCATAGTCCCCCTGATCTAGGCCATCGCTCGCAGTTGTGGAAGAAAGACTGCCCCCCTCCCTCCGCCCCCCACCCCTCGCGTATGTGTTCCATGTGTGGGGAATGGATGCTCTCAACCAAAGGGTCTTGGCCCGAGAGGCTGCGTCAAGATCTAGGGGAGGCTCTCGGGCAAAATGCGGTGACCTCCAACTGACCTTGTAACGCCCCCTTGGCACCGCCTCCCGGTGGGCTCGAACATACGGCAAAAACCGCGACCTTTCCACACCATTTCCCACCTAGGTATAATATTATGCTTTCCTATGCTTAACTCTAATTTGTCACATTTTCGAGTTGTCTGTTTCGCTCTTAAATTTCGAAATTTCGGCTCACCGCCCCCCCCCCCCCTCCTGCAGTAAGAAATTTAACTCTCTAAGTATATCCTATCACCTCTATGTATCCTGTATTATTCTTAAACACATGGGTTCCTGTTCGTGAAATTGAAGTTTCCGCCCCCACCCCCGCCCCACGGTGCACACATTATTACCCTTGTTTGTTTCGCTACTGTCGGAACTGACCTTGTCTCAGCTATTCCTTATCCTGGCTATATTTACATTAATATTCATATTATGCTTTGATTCGTGTTCCTACTTGTCTATACTTGTATCTTGCGCTGTATTATTTAAATAGAAGATAAATTATATTAATGTTTGATATTATGGAGTTTCGCTTATTTTCCTACCGCTGCGCATTTACCGGTGTGTTTCACTCCACAGTCGTTTACGTTTCGATTCCGTGCGTCGCTTCGTTACATTTACTTTCTCCCCGTAAAGTTCATCCCTTACCGCCTTGTGACGTGGTATTTTATACCCGTCACAAGGAGCCTCCTCGGGAAACCGGACATGTCATAGGCCGTTGGCAGTAACCGTCTAGAGAGAGAACGAAGCGCGTATAATATCGTAAGAACAAATTCTGCCGCTATACTATTTTATATGTACCGCCGGAGAATGACGTCACGGTCAACGAAGGAGCGACGTACGTCGAGGGAAAACGCCGCTGCTCTACCGCTACCCCGCTCGGATCATCCGATAGACGAAGAGAGGCAGCGGAGTAAGAGGAAAGAACCCAGCGAGAAACGACGTCCGCCGAAGGAAGGTGCCGATTCCCTGCCGCTTCCCCGCTCCGGCCCTACGATAGAAGAAGAGAGGCTGTGGAGGCGGAAGAGGTCCTGCCGAAGAAGACCTCGATAGAATTCGGAAACTCCGGCAGAGGGTGGGGGAAGGCTACGAGGTGTCCTAATACCGGCGCAAGGGTTCGCGTATTCTTATTCTGTATTCGGCGTCTGCCTCAGTGCAAAGTAATTGTAGTCAAAAGTACTCAGTAACGTTCCGTGAGGAAAGATCAACTTCCCGCTTTTCCGCTGCGACCTGTGCCTGGACACCTTGGTAAGCCCCTCCATTACCGTGTTATATTTGTAAAAGAGCGCGAAATCGAGATTGTCATGTCGTGGGTTGTAGACCTGGCTTGCCATTCACGGGCAGGTTCTGCAAAGTGTGACCGGAGTGGCTTTGTCTCGTAGGGAAATTAGTTTAAGTTAGAAGGGTAAAAAAACCCGGGGGCCCCTGTCCGGGACGGTCGCGAATCCCGACGTCCGGACTTTTTCGTGTCGTCGAGAGATCGCTTCTCGATCTCTCGAATCGCCACTCGGCTGGATCACCGAACCTGTACCGGGGAATGGTACAGCGTAAGCTACAATCAAAGTATCGTCTCGAGTAGGCCTTTGCCAATATTGTACCCTCCCACGTCTCGATTTCGCGAACTCTTGGTACGGGAGTAGAATGTAAAGTGCATGTTTGTCGTACCGGACATTTCGTGTTTGTCGCGTAACTTCTCGCTTTCTCTCTCTAGACGGTCGCCGATACAGATTCGGTCCGCGTGTAGAATTAAATCGCGTCTCGTATAAATTTAAGTGCGTTAGATTCCGTTGCGTTTAGTATAATTGCGTTTCGTCGCGTCTCGTCGCGTCCCGTCGCGTCCCGTCGCGTCTCGTCGCGTTTCGTCGCGTTGCGTTTCGTTAAAATAATTGCGTCGCGTTTTGTTAAGTATTTGCGTTGCGTTTCCGTTAATTTAGTCGCGTCGCGTACCGTTCCGTGAATCGAGGAAATATCAAAGATTGTATTCCGCTTAGGAACTTGCATATTTCGTTTCCGTGGTTAAAATCTCGCGGAGATCGTATCTCGGCCTTCCGCCGAGAGTGTTACGGTTAAATTGAATTCCGATACTGGATCACACTGTACGCCTAGGTTACTTAGATTTTAAATAAAACACCGCTGTTAACAAATACCGCTAAATTGAGGTTTCTCGCGAATTGTCCCGAATCACTTACTCCCGTCCGCCTCCGCGTCTAGCTCCTTTACCCTTAAAGAATCCCGCCACTCTACCATTGCGTTCGGATACTGAGCTACCGAGCCGTTCCGCCGCCGATTCGAATCTTCCGCGTTTTTCTGAGACCGACATAAACGGTTTTCCCATCTTTCCGCTCGAGAGTCTCGTTTCGCGTCTAAGTTCTTTATCGCGACGCTGAGAAGCGTCTGGCGCCCAATTATCAAATTAAATAAAGCGATATCGAACGGATTCGGATCGGGCGCCGAAGTGCTACGCGCGCGCGAATCCGCGGAGGCGTCGCGACGATCATCGTTGCAGGCATGGTCAGGAAGGGCCGATCGAGAATTCGCGGGCGAAGTGGGGTCGCGGGCCGTTACCGAGCTAGCCGCGAAATACCGTGTAGCAGCCTATTCGCCGTTAATATTTCGCTCCGCGATCGCTTTGTATTTAAGTTTCGCGCGTCGCTTTCCTTCCCGCTGTTTCCCTCTCCTTTACACCCTTTAAACCCTTTCCGTTATCGTCGTTAACCGGTTCCCCCGCGTTTCCTATTTCGCCCCAGTCTTCTTCCACAACGCTACATAAGCCCATTGCTCTGGGTAAAATTTCTCCTTCCTCTCTCCTGTCGATTCCACTCGGTCCCCGTTGTCGCCCCCTAATGGTACCATGACCAGGCTGACACCGGTCTCCTCCTTTGCAGGTTTGAGTCGTTTGATCGGTCGTGTCTATATTTGTTTCTCCGCTTTTTCCACTCCTGCTCTTCCTCTTCTCCCTCTCGCTGTCTTCTCGCTTCTTTCCCTCCTCTTGCCGTTTGAAAAACGCGCCATGTCTCAGCCATCTTGCTTGTTGCTGCGTGCCTCCGCTTCACCCTTAGGCTTCGTCTCTAAGGGCAGCTCTTCATGCGCTTGCGGCGATCCTTCCTCTGCCATCTTGCTTGTTGCCGCGTGCCTTCGCTTCGCCCTTAGGCTTCGTCCTTAAGAGCCGCTTTCCATGCGCCTGCAGCGACCCTTCCCCGGCCATGTTGGATGTTTGCGAACCGGCCTTTACGCTCTACGTTTTCCCTCGCGCGGAGATGCCCACGTGTTCGTACGATATATCGAAGCATGCTCGACCGACGCCATTATTTATTTGCTATCAAATCATGAAAATACGAAAATAGCCAAAACTAATCACCGCGTGCATTCAATATGCCTCATTCGCCCTTTCCCGCACTCTAAATCCCTAATGACATTTACATTATTAATTAATTAATTTAATTTCAGCGACTTTCTCTCGCAACTTCGACATGTCGCACGACAACATGTTCGCGCAAGTCCTTCTTCGAGGGCAACTTTCACCCTTAAATTGTACTATTTTCACTCGCGATATATAAAAATAATCGTGTTTAAGTCGCGCACATATTTATTTTATTCCGCTGTCGGCCCGAACACTCGTTTCCTCGCTTTCGATTACTCATGGGTTTGTACCCCATGCTTTCCCTCGCGTCGCGTGGAGGTCGCCATTACCGAAATTTCGATTTTTATTTATAAATTCATTATTTCACCTCCGATTTTTACAAAACTTCACCGCTCACATCCCCCACGGTCTCCCCTCACTTCACAACACTATTTATCACAGCATTACGCGTGACACCGTTACGTCATGACTAGGCCCGAAGCGCATTGGGGGGTTGGGCCGCGAAGCGGCCAGGGGGCACGGCCCCCTAGTTTACTTAAAAATAAATATTAAAGGACAACATTAGGAAAAATTCTACACTAGTATACGTCACAGTAAAAACATTAGTTGATCAAAATATGTAAGTACAGTGAAATGAAGGGGTATTTTTGTCTTTGGAGAAAATTTATTGTGTTTTGGATGACTTCATATATTTTTAAATGATTGGATAAATGATACAATTATTCTGAGAGATACGTTTAAAATAATGAAACTTGTTATAAATCACATAATAGCTGCATATGTTGCTGTAAATAGGAACGTTCAAATACATATTATATTGATAGTTTCAAACATCTGAAACATAATCGGAGAATACATTTGACATTTTATGTTAAATGAAGTTAATCAAAGAAATAATGTAACTTCAGCAAAGCTAGTTAAATGATACAGATTTAAAAATGAATCCCATGATATATAATTTGCTTCACCAGAAAGTAAACGAATAATTGTAATGTTATTTGTATTAAGTTCTTGGAAAGATTGAAACATATCCTTTTGGTCAATGTACATATACTTTACTTTCACACTACCTGTCAATTGAATGTAAGTCGATATTGCATGCGATAAATGCAGCGTACTTTAAGCATTATGTATAAGCTAATATTTTTCATTAATCATTCTGGAGGATCAAAATTATTTTTTAGCTAATTGTAAGCTATAAAAGTACTTCGAAAGTCTTTTGTCCAGAAGTAGGTAAGACGTTTTAAAGAGGTTGGGAACGCGGATGATTTGATCAGAATGCATGTGTAGGAATACTTTTATAAACATGATTTTAGCATCCTTTTCTTCTTTATTGACAATATGACGCTGAAAATCTATCAGAAGTGCTTGATAAAGTCTGCTGAGAAGTGGTTTGGACAAGATAGAAGGTAACTGGGAACTTTGGGAAGACAACGACTCCAAATATCGCAGCCACTTTGCAATGAGTTGAAAAAGCAAAATGGCATCAGTACGATAAATTGTTCAGTGTTATCTTTAGATGCGGATCCCATCTCAGGGTCTTATATAAAATTCAAACACAGCGGAAAACTCATCTACACGATCAAGTGCAGTGGTAACTGTAATATCTGGCTACCACTTAGGTCCGTGTCCGGCCTTATATCCGGAGAAGTACATTTCTGAGAACTGGTCGATGTTATCTGACTCGAGTTTATTCTGCCATACGTGCTTTAGATGTAAATTATTAAATTATTTATTTGGCGCAGTTTATATTAAACGATAGCTGGAAGGATATTTTAAGAATTGACACATTTAAATTTGTAAATTCAAAAATTTTCAAATATGCAAGTATCCAAACTTTTAAATCTTTAAATTTTTAACTTTTGGGACTTCCAAATTATAAAATTTCTTAATCTCCAAATTTTTTAACTAATAAATATTCCAATATTAAAATAACATTTTTAAATCCTCAAATTTTTACACTCCTAGAATTTTTAAATTATAAACTTCTAGGTTTCTAACTTCTCAACTTTCCAACTTTCTAAACTGCCGAACTTCCGGACTTCTGGACTTCGAAATTTCCAAATCTCCGCACTCCCAAACCCCTAAAATACTAAATCTACAAATACTTGAATTTCCAAGTTTTCAAATTCTCTTATTTCGAAGAGAAATTTTATCAAATTTATTAATTTTCATATGTATTTCTAAGTGATCGAACTTCTATGTTTCATAAACTCGAGATTACTGAATTTCCAAATTTAATAACTTCTAAATTTCTAAATTTTTAAAATCCTCCAATTTTGAATTCTCCAAATTTATAAATCTTAGAATTTACAAAGTATTCCCAAATTCTTAAATTTGTATCCTCTATTAAATAGTGAACATGCTTAGATACAATCAAACTAATATGTTTAAAAAATGATTGTTTAAATTTATTACAAAATACAGTTGGGCTCTTTTTACATTGTTTGTAAAATAAAACTAAAGTAAATGTGTATTATTAATATAAATCATACGAAAATATAGATAAAGGATTGCAATCCAAAATAACTTTACTACATATTATATCTATTAACTTTTTACTCTCATCTCTTCGTTTCTTACTGTTAATTTTATTTATGTTCTTTTTGTCTTTCTACCATTTCTAGAGCCTCAAATACTTATATCTTCAAATCTCTAAACTCTCAAACAACCAATGTCAATCAATTCTGATACCATGAAATCTTTGGATACCTAGATTTAGGAAATTAGTTCCTCAAATTCGTAGTTTCTTAAATATTAGGTTTTTCAATTTCTTAAATTCCAAAACTCTGTAGATTGCGAAATCTTTCAATTCCGAAATATTTCTATCACTAAATTTCTAGGCTGCTAAATTCCTCAAGTTCTAAATTCATTAAAGTTTATTAGCGACTCAGAGAAAGTTTATAGCTTGTTGAACTATTTAGACTCTTTAAGGTATCGCAGCCAATTTTGGGTCGATTTGTCGTCCTTCATGTTGTCCTTAACGAATGATCTTATATTGAATCGAAGTCTGTTAGTAGCGTATTTCATTAGTAGAATTTTTTCATTAGGTTTAATGTGGAGTAAGCTTTTTGACATTCTTGGAGGGTTGTTTTCCATAGCTTCTGCATTGCTGAGATGGTACTTGTAAAGCCGGAGAAAATTTCAAAAATTTTATTTTGGTCGGTTAAAGTAGAATGGAATTGGCATAGAAAGATGGGCGTTTTGTAGTGGCGTTTAATCTTTCTAGTTGATTCGTTCCAGACAATTGCATATCCCATTTTTTTTTTTTTTTTTTTTTTTTTTTTGAATGATCCACCGGGAATCTATTCAGTGTGTGTTGGATTTTCATATCAAGTTTTTCCCGATAGATGCTAACCCTGTAGTAGGATGGGAGAGGTGTTATTTTCTTAGGCTGCAGATGGTTCAAGTTGATACGCCTGCATACATAGAACCGGGTTCTATGGATAGAAAGTGATTCTGGTTGCCGATTTATATATTTTCTTCTGATTCGTAGTGGAGCTTCTGAAGCTTCGCTAAGGACCCCGTTGATTGGACTGCAGGGAAAAGCGCCCCCAGTTAATTTGAGTGTATTGTTGTGTACAGAGTCCAGTTTCTTTACCACGTTAATTTAGGCTGAGTTATAAATGATTTATCCATAATTCAGTTTTGATCTCACTATTACCATATTGCCTTCTCAGTTGTTTGCAGCTATTGTTTTACATATGTTAAGTCGTTGGGTGTTGTCAGTTTTGAGTTTGTCGATATGTGGCTTTAACTGGAATTCGAATATTAGTCCTAGCAGTTTGATAGAAGTTGTTTCTTTGATTATTTGACAACTCAGAGTTAGTTTTATGTTTACATGTAGTTTATTTTCGCTAAAAGTGATTAATTTAGACTTGGTGCTAGAGACTTTGAAACCTGAGGTGAGAGACCATTTTTACAATTTGTTTAGTACTTTTTGTAGATGGGTCTGGATGGTATGGAGGTTATTCCCTTTGCACAATAGTGTTAGATCGTCGGCGAATAATAGTCCTTTGACCCGGTTTTGTACGTTGTGTAGTATGTCGTTTATATCAATCAAGAATAGAGGTAAGCTCAAAACGGAATCTTGAGGTAAATCCGTTTTATAGGATTATTATGGTGGTTAGGCCGTTGTTAGTTCTGACTTGAATGGTTCTTATAGATAGAAAGTTACTGATGAAATTAAAGATGTTTCTATTAAAATGGTTCCACTAAGTGTTTGGAGAATTCTTAGAGTTCGGTTCTTCTGAATTCAGTGTTTCTTGTGAGAGGTGGGTTAAGATGTTAGGAATTGCATCTAGTCCGGGGCTATTATTTGTGCATTTGTTTAGAAAATATAATAGTTCATCTGCTATAACTGTGAGTTTAAGCTAGACGAGTAGAGTTTCTTCGTTAATGATCTTGGGGATGTCGACGTGTTAGAATTAGTTTTCTATTGGGGGTTCTGGAATTGTTTGGAATGGTTGCATTGGAGTTAGTCCAAAACGTCGATACTAGGACTTCGGATATTTCGTTTGGATCGGTGGGGAGTGAGTTATCCTTGTGTAAGGCTGGCATGGTGAAATGTTGATTTTAGTCTTTAATTGTTTTTATCTTTTTCCAAATTGTTGTTATCTATGATTGTCTTTTACTGTTCTTTCTGGTTTTTCGCGATATGGCTTGGTATTTTTTGAAGTTGACGTGGTTTCCGGTAGTTTTGAGTTTTGTACTTGTTTAAAGCATGTTTGCAGCCTTTCATGATTTGTGAGCATTTCTTATTCCACTATGAATTATATTTGATATTATCGTTGTTGCTATGTTTTGTCCTTGGGATGGCTGTATTAACTATTGCAATGATGGCTCCTGAGAAACGTTCGAGTGCTACGTTTCAAATGTTCGAGCTTATTGAGTTCAATTCTATAAACTGGTAAGATGAGCCCAATATGAGTTTACGGAACATTTTCCAGTTGGCTTTTTGGAATTCCCGTCTTGATATTTAATTTATTTCGGTGCTTCGGTTCAGTTTATATGTCACCTTTATTGGCAAGTGGTTACTGACGTGTAGGTCATTTACTGTGTTCTATGTGATGTTTTGAGATAGGTCAGTTGCACCGAACTAGCCGGATGATGAGCGGAAGTGAATTGGTTCGTTAGTCTTTAGTAAGCTGAGGTTAGTTGAATTTATTAATTTGTCAATGATGTTTCTTATGTAATCCCCAGAGGAGATTATGACTATTAAAGTTGCCGAATATTATGAACAGTTTGGACATTTGATTGATTGGTTGGGCGAGTTCGATTTGGTCTAAGTGTTTGGTAGGTATACATTTATTGCATCGTGAGGCAATTCTTAATCAACAGATGCAATTCCTTTAATTGTATATACTCTACATTATTATGAAAATATTACACTTCACATAAGTACAATTGATCTTCCGTGCGTTGAATACTGCCACCAGTACGCGCTCGTAACGCGGAACAAATAGGACATCTTTTATAGAGGCACCTATGGACCTTTAAGTTTTTTTCTTAAATAAATTAATATAAAAAATGTAATATAATACAATTTTCAGAATATTATGTATAGCAATCAGTATATCTCCAACCATAGTAATATTTTTTACATAAGAGAAATTCAAAATTCCAATTTATCCGTATTTTTTTTTTGGACCCATAGTTTACGTATGTGAAATTTGATCAAAATGTTTCGACATTTTAATAAAAATATTTGCAAAATAATGTTAATTTTTAACATATATTTTAAGCAAACAAATTTTTCGAAAATTCGCTTACGCCATATTATTGGCCTTCCAAAACAGAAAAATTTGCATTTTCAATTTTTTGTCTAGACTTAATAGTTCCCGACATATTTGTGAAAATAGCTTTTTCATCCCCAACTTTAAGGGTTATTTTCACCACTTCAAAGTGGATATTCATCGATAAAAGAAATACGTGTCAAATATTTTTTCGAGTTCTATAACATATAAAAATTTCATTAAAAGCGGCGTGTATCAATTGGATGATGTCCCTTGTAAGTACTACAAATAAAATATTCATTATTTAAATAAAGTTCATATACCTCTTAAATCAATTGTTCATTCGTTTTGTCGGAATAGTGTCACTGATCTACAGCTAAATTAGCTTGCGTACTCATTAAGTTGGCGCGCAGCACAACAGGTGATTTGTAGAGAGACAGTTGTTACGAAGTCTGTTCCTAGTTTTTTAATCAAGCGGTGAGTCTATTTTTCATTCTTTGGTCTTGTAGTAGAGGGTAAGTAAAGTGAAGCAAATGGATTAGGGCTTTCGTGTCGGAAATGTAGTCATTAGTAATAACGTTTGGGTTTTCTGTGCCTATAGCGTTCTCCAAGAAGTTTTTCAATTGGAAATAGCTGAGGATAAAATGGTTTAATGTGTCGTCCCGGGTTGTTTCTACTGGCTTTAGGATGTCCTCCATTTGTTCGATGAGTCATTGACGTATGGTTTTACGTTTGTTGTATTATGCTTGATCGCTGACTGTAGGGTTTCTTCTGAGGTGACTGATAATGGTCTTTTTTTAACGGTGCTTGGGGGTTGTGTATTGGGTTATTGTTTTGGCTACAGTTAGCCATAAGTGGGTTGGCAGCAGTGTTAGTGTTGAGGATTTTTCCTGTCGCTTTGTTTTCTGTTATTGGGTTTCCGTTTGTAGAGTTTATATTATACTGTAAGTTGTAGATGTTTGCTGTTGGTTCCGTTTCATTTAGTGTTACGTTATTGTTGGTTTCCTTCTTGGGTATCTGCTGGGTATGGTATTGGTATGTGGAGCTGAGTATTGCATTAATTTGCAATGTGACAATGATTCTGTACTGTTGGACATTGTTCGTAATTCGAAACGATTCATAGAGTTTATGGATATCGTCTGGGTTTATGTAAATTTGTCTTCTGAAGCCCATTATGTGGGAAAAGCTGGGATTTAGTAATCTGGTTCTAAGGAAGGAGCGTGTCTAAGAATAAGTCAGTTTGTTGTTATGATTTATTAGTACTTTTTCGATGTTGTCATATGGTATGGCGAGGGAAATGTTGGGTAGAACAATTTGTTGTAATGGGTTCATTAGGGGCCTGATTGTGATGGTTATATTATTGACGATTAATGATTTTTGTTGGTTACGAGAGCTTCCGTAGTGGTTTTGCTATCGAGATATACACAGATTCTATTGTTAGATAAGCGAGAGGTAAAACGTATGGTGTTGGGTCCAGTGATTCTTGCTATAACCTGTACGTATGCTTTAACAGGTGTACCGTCAATAATATCGATTATTACTGTCTGATCTTTGTTAGGAAATATGTACGTTGCTTACCGTGGCTAATGTATATGATTTTGTAGGTTAACCGCTTGAAAAATTTGGTAGGATCTGGTTCGGTATATTTTGAAATTCCATGACTTCCATTGCAGGGTTTCTGTATTTAATAAATTCGCCGGTATCATATACGCTGTTGTTGTAATGTTCTGCATGCTGACATGATACAATAGATTGTATTACAGACAGAGAAACTCATGCGCGACTGTCAACACGTCTGATCGGTTTGACTGCATAAAAACAACACTCTTCAAATTCTTAGTATGTTCCGAAATTTTCAAATTCTCAAAAATTGTTATAAATAAGTAGGCAAGATGCTTGTTCCCATTTATTTGCCATATCATCCCCAGGGAAGCCAGAGTTGTTATTGACTATTAACAAAAAAGCTTGTAAAAAAAAAATACTAAGAATTTACCAAACACTTATCGACCGTGCAGATGATGGTACTTACAGTACCAAACTGTACAGTACATTTTCAAGTGTCCTTTGAGGTAAAAAATTCTTCTTTCTTTAGACTGTGTATTATTAAGATGCTAACTTGCATTTTTTGCGAAACAAATCGTTGTACTATCTAAAATAAATGAACCATTAAAAATAAAAGTTACTAATGAAATGGCACCGCAACAAGTCTTAAGATTGATCATGAGCTATACGTTGATATTTTATTAATTTATTATTTACACTTAGTTATCATTATATTTTATGTTCGTCATTGGAACAATTGTTGAGTAAATATTCCAAAAAGTTCTAAAACTTTTACACATTTATCAAAGTTGGCTCTGTACATCTATAACAATTTCATAATTTTCATAGTATCATAATTAAGTAAAATTAAATTATAATTTAGCAGATAACAATCTGAGTTCTCCCAAGTTATAAATATAATTCTAATTCTTGTGATATAGCTTTCGAGCACAGGTACACGTTTGCTCAACGGATCGTTAATCGACAAGGATAAGTAAGACGACCGTCTCGGTTGCTGATCGTGGGCAATAAACACAGCTGCGCAAGAAAAGTTTCTTGGTTTCACTCGGGGCTTATTTCACGCAATAATAATCGAACGGTTCGCGGGGTAAAGCAGGGCAAAGATTACCGCTACGCGTCCACTGGTTTCCATTTTTGTTCTCGAACTTTTTCTGCTCAATGCGAATTATCCGTGCCAGCGTATCCTAATATGCGGAAAGTAATTAAACAATGTTCTCTTTCTTCACGTTTACCAGGTTTGTAGTAAACAACGGTACACTCGAAACACGCATAACAATGCCTTCCTTTGATTATATGAAAGAAATACATTTATTCTATTTAGGTCAGTCTTGCACGATTTCTTGCAAATGAATTGATTACTGCTGTACGTATATTTATTCTGCTCTCCTTAACTTAACTTTTTTAGGATTTCAAAACATATGAGAAACATAATAATGTCATGTGAAAAGCGATTAATGAAAATAGGTAGATTAAACTGTTTCTAGGTCCGTTTGAAACACGCTAAATGCCCCAATTTAAAGGGATAAAACATGTCAGGTAGTTTTAAACATCTTATTTCGTTTCTTCAAGTTACGCTTTTAAAATTCGAATATTCAACCAAGTTATAGCAGTATATACGACAATAAGTTATGCTACTACATTTGTAGGATCAGCTGAAATTGAGTAACATTTTGTTCTATTTGTATTTTGTAAATTACAGCAATAATTTATTGTTTATATTTACTTTAATATTTCTTTATCACTTGTCATGTCTGATAAATTCTACTGAAATATTCTTTACTATATTTTCTTTATGTCTTAATTCTCTAATTCTTTAAAACAGTTTAAGGTTGATTTTTTTCAACCGTAACATGATGTCACTTCCATGATTATCAAAATCCAGAATACATCTTTAATTACACTGTAGATAGTACATGCTTACTCGTAAATTAAAAAGAATCGTTTATTTTAAGTATTCCAGTTTTTTGCCGCAATAGCGATTGACAATCATTATGCAGTTTCGAAGCTAACAAATAACTCTGCCATTTTGTAGTAGGTTAATTATAAAATTGGGGAATAAACAATCTATGTTTTATACAGTATGGATACTTTTCACTAGACATTATAACATGACAAGAGGTTCCCCCAAAAAATGACTTCAAACTATCTGAAAAGTTTATTGCTTTAAAAATAAGAGATACGTGATACCACATGTTAATCGTTTAAACGTTTAATCAACTAATTTGAAAGCAGTGAAACATTCTTCTGCTGTTAGAAAAATATTAGAAAAGAAAATATAAGACAGAGGAAGGAAAATGTTTTACAGCTTCAAATGAAATAATTCACTTTCCCAAAAATCGAAGTCAGAAATATACAGCTGTATTTATTTTATTAAAACTATGTCGATAATCTGCTCAAAATGGTGTTAAATGAATATTATCAATTCTAACACATAAATTATATCTTGTGAAGTCATAGCATGTACTAATTAGTATACATTGTATACATTATTAAATGTATAAGAATGTGATAGTTAAAAACTAGTTCCCTTTTGCTAACATATAAATATTGTTGCATAAGTTTATTCATCATCTGAAATTTTTTACTCATAAGTTTTTAAGTAAATTAACTTTCAAGTGGAGCATATAAAAATTATTTTATATGTGAAATAATAAGTGAAATACATTTAACCTCAACAGTTCAAGGTATTAACCAATAGGTTGCTTCATTTGTCATCTTTAATGAAACGAAATATACAGTTAGTTTTAATGAAATATACAATTAGTCACAAATGTTGACGTGGTTGCGAATAAAAACAGACATTTATCTTAATGATATTAAAGGTATACGTGTAGGGTAAAAAATGTAACTGCAGTGATTTGCGTTTTTCTTATTTAATCCGGACAGGAGCACACATCAAGACTTTACTTGGTCTCAAAATTCTTAAAAGTTCTCCCGTGCTTGCGCTCGATTTTCTATTTTATATTTTTGCCAAGTCTAATGGACAACCCCCTAAAAGGTGGGGTTAACCAATCATATTAACCTAAGTCCCGCCAAATCATAGAACCTCCCTCTTGTGCCCGAAGCACGCTTCCTTGAAGCGGGGGTATGATTTGACGGGGGTAGCGTTTGCTGGTGAAGGTGGCAACGCAGCGGAATTTCCCAAGGCCCAGGTCAACTACGCGACCAGCCGATGGACGCATGACCTCGCGATGCGGACCCTAAGGGAAACCCAGGGTTTATGACACCAAGCGTTTTACTGTTGAGCCCGTTAGCAAAAATTCTAAGTACGGTCATGCTTTCTCTAAAAATTCTAAAAACGGTTTCCTCAAAAACAGTTCCGCTGTTGTCCATGTCATAAACCGTGCTAGCCGTTTGCACGTTAAAAAGCTATTTACAAAATTTACAGATTTACGGCTAGCCGCTACAATATCATATAGATATTAGTGTTTTGGTGAAAGGTAAAAATAAGCATAGATACTTTTGTGTAGTACAAATGGATGAATGAGTATGTACAATATTTTTAGATATCAAATAAACATTCACTTAACATATATTACTTGTATCGGATTTATATCACTTGAAAAATTGTTGGCATTAAAGATTGATATCAATATTTAAAATTCAGATACAGGTTAATATCTTTCTTTAAGTACTTTGTATCTGAATTGTTTGAACATTATCAACATCGACAGCGTTTCGATTATTAGTTGTTCTTCGATTTATTGCATGTTTCTATCGCTTTAGACGATTCAGAATTCAATTAACATTTAAAAATATGATATGTGTACATAATACATTATGAATACGTTAATGTATGAAAGGGAAAAAGTTACAAATGTAGGTTACCTAATTCATATTTCAGAAAACAAAATGTTTCATTAGTACATCGATTGTCACTCTGAAGCAGTTGAAAATTTTATTATGTAGCATTCTTATTTTCAATAAACATTGCTAACTATTTTCACAGTATTTTATTACGTTTATTATTCATACTTTCAAGTAGTTAGTATGAGTATTTCTTATTTTTGTTACTTATACATATAAGTCAAAGTGTTAAACTGATGTGGCATTTGCTTTATTCGTATATCTAGTAATTTTACTATATGCTGAAGTATAAACAATCTAACCACTGTATCATTATTTTCTGCAATACACAAACAAGTATAAACTGCATAAAAGCATATAAATCTATATTTTATATATTTTGATTTTAAATTTTACAGCTTTAATCTCTTGATATTTGTGGAAATAAATTTTCAGCTTTCCCACTATTTTATTTTCAAATGAATAAATAGGTATACATGATACATACTGATGTCAATTCTCAAGTTGATGCGAGAAGGGGCTGACCCGGATGTTTAAAGGAGCTACAGCTTGAATTGGTCAAAATAGAAAAATGAACGCCTAGACTGACACGTATTTTCGGCGATAGTCTGTACTTATGATGAAAGCATCCTTTAGAATAAATTTGAAGATTTTGAAATTCGCAAAGGTTTATATAGTCAGACTTCTAAATTTTTATGATTGACTTTTTTATGTTTGATTTTTCAAATTTTCAAACGCTAAAATTCATGAAGACATTCCGAGTTTTTGAAACTTTTACATTTCTAAGTTTCTAAATCTTTACATTTATAAATTTTCCAATTTTGTCTTAAACTTCTAGTTCCCCAAATTTCTAATTTTTTAGTCCTTAGAAATTCCAGATTAAAAATCAATACGTGCAATATATCTTTTTTCTCCATTGCCATATTTCTTCTAAGGAAGTCAGATTTGTTCTTGACTATTTAAAAATCAATATTTTTAGAAACTGGACTTACAATACAATGACTTTTGCTTACTCAATTATAAATACTATCGATTGAAAACATCTATAGCTATAGAATTATAAACACTTAAAGCTGTAGAAAACGCTAATTTGAATTTTAAAAAATTGCGACAATTAAACCAAAATTGTGGTCATTATTATATTTTAGCGATTCCCTACCAATTTTGTCCGCATCGAAATATTTTGTCAAAGTTAGTATTCTCCTCACACGTTACTAATGATAAGCCTTCGTTTTCGAAGCATTCGTAAAAATAATTTTACATCTGATTTGGTCTCAAGTTAAGTTCAAGATAAAATATTGAATTATCTTTTCAATTATTATTAATGAAAATTGGAAATATATCTGTCATTATATGGCTTGTTCTTGTGTTGGAATTATGCTTCCGTCAAAACAAAAATTTAGCGATATAATCAATATAATCCTTTTGTGGCTCAACATCGTGAAATGTTTACTCCTGATTCACGTCAACGTTCGATGTTATGAATATTTGCACTACTCTTTGGATCGTCGAAATTGACCGAATATAATTGTAGAAGCGGACTTAATCCATTTTCTAATTATGCGAAGTCTTAGACGGTCTATCCCTAGTTGGTTTAATGGCCATGTTGAGGCGTGTGTTACGTTCCGAACAGGAATCTTTTTCAAAATTTCCTTTGTAGTTTTGACCGACCGGATGTGTATCGATAATGCGTATTGCATTCTGGGAACACCCTGATCGAACGCAGTAACGGTCTTTCAATGTTTATTAGATAGACTATCTTTTGGCGACTAAACTATGATTGTTAATATAACACATTCCTTCCTTGAAATCAACGTGGTCCCACGGCCAAAATCTTAGATCATTTCATTTCTCCGAACCGCCGAATATAAACGGAAGTCACACTCGTGTGGTCCGATAACGCCAAGCGTTCTGGAATGTTCCTCAAGGGCCCACGACGCAATATAAAATTGTAATAGAAATAGTCTTTGCAACACTACAAAATTATATAAATTACCCATAGTATTTCTTTATACCGTTATTATTAATACGCACACGTCAATCAGTTCCACAATAGTTACAGTACCGAGCGCGATTTAGCTTTAATAATTGTAAAACGAAATAGATAATGTTTCATTCTAAATTTTATAATGTATACAGATTAACATTTTATATTGTATTGGTTATGCATGTAAAATTATTCAATAGCTAATTAACAATCCATAGCTCAAGGGTAAAGGAAAGAACTATATAGAAAGAGAGAAAGATAAGAGCTGGACAAGGGAGGAACACATGCACCCACCATCACCACCTAATTAACGAATCACGGTCTCTTACGCATTGGCCTCGCAGCCTAATTCGTTAGGCGCATATCACTGCAACATAAACAATTTCGGACTAGGCCCACTCTGGTCTTCTCCGAGAGGTGCAAGTTGCGACACTCTTCGGTGTATAATCGCGAGGTGCGTGTCGAGGGTCCGTGAAGTGGTTTAGAGACGAGTTTGTTCTAGAATTTGTTAAAGTGCAAAATTCAGACAAAGACTCTATCTTCACGTAAAACTTTCGCGTTATATAATCACATTAAATTTTCAATTCAATTAATTATTCCATTTTTCCATTTAATTACATTCAATTTTATTCTTTTTAATTTAAAGTATAATCTTATTTTATAGTTTAATTGAATTTCACAATTGGTCAGTTCAAAATTATCATTGGTGGAGCGTTTTCATGTGTGTGTGTTCTTCCCAGGAACCAGGCGTAGTTGGCATTTCACGTTTTGCAAGAGGTTGTTAATTCTAAATTCATTCAAGTACACATATTTTGGTGAGTTGTTTCCTTTATTCTTCCAGCTATTTTATGAATTTTTCGGCAAGTAAATCAGTAGTTAATTATTTAACTTTGGGATTTCCCTCACTGGATTATAAAATTATTTTGTATTTGAGTAATTGTTTCTCCTTCGAATCTACGAATTGCGCGTCTCGGATATTTACAATATTTTTGTTCAGTTCATTGTGATTCACATTATATTATATACGCTACCATTCTAATCTCTTCATATTTTATAAAATATAATCTTTTGTATCTTTTAATTATTTTGAATTACATTTCTTTTATTGCCTCCGTCATATCCTATAATCACTGCGATCTTGAGAAAGGGCCCGTATGGGACTAGCGTATCTCCGGATCCACAAAACATTAAGTCCCGTTAACAATTAATATTGTTAGGGCAAACAAATCTTCGAGGCTTTATACGCGCGCTTCCCGCACGTAACACGTGAACAAATTAGATGTTAAAATTATAAAGTAAACCTTTCGAATATACCCACTTCGCACGTCAAAGTTAATGTCATGTGAATGAGTCGTTATAATTCGAATGACGGACAGATGTTGAGTAAAGTTGGCACAAGTAAGACAACAAACAAGCATAACTTTATTAACAATTAAAATAGTGAATTAATCTGAAAGTTAAAAAATATTGATAATTAAATACTGTTAGATTCCGTTTTTTTAATCAGATTTACAATAAGCACTTAGGATCTAGAATCACGCTGCAATTCAACTTCTGTCTGAACTCGAGTATATCGATGATAATGTTAAAAGACGTTCTGGGGAACTTTGGAGGTTCTTTTAAGGATTTGGGATTCCGTCTTGGAAGTAGTGGGAATGACGAAAAGGACCAATAGGGATTGCCGGATATCGAGGAGTCAGGCGTATTATTCAGAGTCAGTGAGTAAGGGTTTAAGGGTCGCGTGGCTAATTGTGTACGGAAAGATGACGGGATTTAGTTTGGAACATAAAAATATTGATTATTCTAGAGTGATAAAGATACTGACTAACCTAAAGAAATAAAAATATTGATTAACCTAAAGCGATATCCAACAATACTGTGTGGTTGGTTACTATCGGTTAAAAGTTTGTGAGAATCGAAATGTTAGAGGGAATGTGCTTTTCTGGAATCATGTCGGTAAAGGTGGACTGATAAGGATGAAAAAATTGTCGTTACTTAAAATTGTGACGTGACGTTTTTAGAAGTAACATCCTACAGAATAATGATCAACCTCAGGTAATATTATGTTCCCATGAGTAACGTGTATAAGAATTTCCTAACGTATCTATTTTAGCAGGTAATAACCTTATGAAGCTCTTTGAATTTACTAAAACATGCTGAAGTGAGAGAAATAAGCTAGAAGTACTCAATTAAGAAAAGAGACAATTGTCGCTAAAACAATCATAAAGGATGAAAAATATTCAATGGCTTTATAAACTTATTTCTACTATAAATTTATTCCAATTCAGAATCTTTTTAAATGGCTAAAATCATTTACAATATTAAAACTCTGAACTGTTTTATTGCATGCACCGCAATATGCGACGATGACCGATTAGATTTACAGCTATATTAGTTTTAAAATTGAAAAGTTATAATTTACGCTGTAACAGACTAAATGTCTGGTTATTGGTTCAACGCCGATAAAAATTCATTATCCACTAAGAAAACTACGTTTAATATATTTACATTTATTGATTTTTGTTTGATTAATTTCAATTATTGTAGCCCCCCCCCCCCCCCCCCCCCCACCACACACCACACACACACACACACACACTTGGACTGTGAAGTTCTTTACATCCATAAAACACATTATTCTCAAATGTTTCTTTAACACGTTCACGCCGCGCCGCGTCGTCCGACGATCGAGAGAAATCCGGCTTTGTCTGTTGCGTCGAGCAGATCTCGCGACGACCATTTCACGTTTTTCGAATAAATTTCTGATCTTTCTGCCTCATCAGTGTTTTCTTCAATTTTGTTTATCCTCGGAACCTGAAGTTATTACATATTATTAATATTATATCAAACTCAATTTAGTTCCTTTTAATCAAACCAGTATACTTTTCATATTTTGTTGTTATTTGTTACTTGTTATTTGTTAAATTCATCATCTTCATTATTCTATTGAATAAACCTTATTGTTGAAAGATATTGATCTGTGTATTTCACTCCTTAACCGGACACCACACGAATCCCACAATCTTTAGATTTAGTTATTTTTCAAAACGAGTCGTTCAGTTGGTAAAAGCCGCTCTTTCCCTTACTAGCGCTAGTAACTATCTGAATCTAGGTTCCAGAGTCGTTACATTTCGCTTTGTGGGGCGGCGCGACATTGTTGCTCCTTCGAAGCTTCGAACGCGCTAAATACGAAATCAAAACAGTTTTGACATTGATTTTCAGAACGCACATTTCTTGCATCAAGTGTAAAGGTAGATAAAATTATCTTTTCTTCTACAGGGGCAGTTAGCACTTTTCCTTTTTGAATTTTTCACAGAGAAATCAAAGAATGTGAAATAGAAAAGCAAAAACGGTCAAGAAAACACATTTTCTAAAATCGTTCAAAGGGGCTGCCAGACAAACAAGAAAACGATGTAAAGAATGTTACAAACAATTATCGAAAATACAAGGTAGATTATACGCCGCGAAAAAAAGTGAAAAAGTAAGAACATATTGTAAAAGTTGTAAGGGCCAGCCCGCATTATGTTTAGAATGTTTTGAAAAGTTGCATGCTTATAAATAAATAATTGTTATCAATTTAAAATATTGAGTGTTAATGCCTATTGTTGGCAGTTTTTAAACAATATATTTTAATTATAATGCACTTATAACCTATGTATATAAATATATATGAAATATGAAAATATGAAATAACACTTAAATTGAACAAGGAAGGGTTTTACGCATTACCTCATCAAGAAACAGCAGAGAATAGGACGTGACGCTCTTACGAATATAGGTTATATACAGGGTATTCGGCTACTGGTGGGCATAATTTTAGGGGGTGGTAGCTGGAGTGATTCTGAACAACTTTTTCCTTTACCAAAATGCTGGTTAAAGCTTAGTTTTTGAATTATTAATGAAAAACACTGACCAATGAGAGCGCGTATAGACTGGTCGCGCGACAGCGTGAGCGATAGTTTCGAATATAACGGCCGATCGTCGTCGTGAACAAATGTATGTAAGACCCCTTTTATATTTATAACATCTAGTGATAGAAAAGAAAAAACTAACTGGCGGCAATATCCAAAATTTAGATTGTACATTTAACATCCCTTCTCAATCTAAATTTTCCTTATGCTTTTTCTTATTGTACTAACTGTAATAACTTCAGGTTCCGAGGATAGACAAAATTGAAGAAAACACTGATGAGTTCAGAAAGATCAGAAATTTATTCAAGAAAAACGTAAACGGTCGTCGCGAGATTGATCTGCTCGACGCAACAGACAATGCCAAACTTCCCGATCGTCGGACGACGCCGGGCGGTAACGTCGTTATCCGATTTTCACTTGTCTAACGGTCGATGGAATATTCCATCGACGGAAAATACAATCTTTTTTTCGCGCTATTCACGCTCGCTCTTACATAACTTATCTCTAAATTTTACAAACTTAACACTATCTACAGGTTTTGTAAATATATCCGCAATTTGTTCCTGAGTATTACAGTATATTATTTTAATATTATTTTCATTAACTTCTTCTTCAATAAACCGGTAACGCACATCTATATGTTTCGATCTCCTATTTAATATACCTGTATTAATCAGTCTAATCGCACTTTGGTTATCGATATACATTTCTACCTGTATCTTTTTTTCTAGTAATTCCTTTATTACCCCTTTCAGATATAACAACTCTTTACAGCATTCCGCAGCTGCTATAAATTCGGCTTCTGTACTTGATAGCACTACACTTGGTTGTTTACGCGACGCCCAACTAATAATATTATCATTTAATTCTATAACATAACCCGAAGTACTCTTTCTAGTCTCTACATCCCCTGCATAATCCGCATCACAATAGGCTTTAAGAATATTAACATCATTTTTATTAAACACTATACCGAGATCTCTAGTTCCTTGCAAGTATTTCATAATCCTTTTAACATTCGTAATATCTGTTACTTGGTTTTTCTACTTTCCTACTGCAAAACATTACCGCGTAATTTATGTCAGGTTGTGTCTTTGTTGTCAAGAACAGCAAACTGCCAATCGCTTCTCTGTAAGGAAAAGTATTTCCTCTACTCTCTTCTCCTCCTTTAACATTCATTAACATAGGCGTGTCCACTGCTTTTGATGTCTGCATGCCATAAGTCTCTAAGATCTTTTCTAAGTATTTTGTCTGTTTTAGTTTAACAGCACCATTATCCTTTTTAACTATCTCTATACCTAGAAAAATATCATGGTTATTGTCTAATTTAATTTCAAAATACTCCCTTAATTTGTTGACCAAGTCCATTAATATTTTCTTATTCCTTCCAAAAATTATTCCATCATCTACATGAATTGCTAGATATATTTTCCTGCTAGTTTTCCATCTAACTTGAAAATACATTTCTCTGTCCCCAATGGTTTTAAGCCTTGATCACTCACAAGGGACATCACCAAGGTGTTACACGCCGATTTTAATGAAATTGACATATGTGGTAGCTTTTTAAAAATCATTTGACACGTATTTTTTTATATCTGCGGACATCCATGTTGAGGGGGTGAAAATAGCCCTCAAAGTTCGGGGTTGAAAACATATTTTCTTTAATATCTCGGAAAGTAGAGGGTGTAGGAAGGTGAATTTTTTTTTAAATTGTGTAATTTTTAGTCAGGAATTTAGTTAGTAACAAAAATTTCGGGAGAAATTATTTATTTAAATAATATATTAAAAAATTCGACTTTTTTTCAATTTTTCACCCTGTTCCGTAAATGTTCGGTAATCGGTGAAAAGGACTCTGGAAATAGGGGGGTTTTCAATAACCCATTCAAGTAAATTTTACACAGTTTATTAAACCACACAAAAAAAACACACAAAACGAAATTGCACACACTACACGCACACGACGACACGACGACACGACGAAGAAATTATTAGAAAGTATAATCGAAATTGTAGTTCGGTTTCGCGCACCGCGTATTTACTATGCAGGATTATCGCGTCTTGTGTTGACAAAGGTTGGCTTGGTACTCTCTCTCGCGAGGGTTGGGAGATCACTTAAATTCGGGAACCCACGGTAATTGTCGTTAGCACGGCCCAATCAGCTGTTGCTTATTAGACATGACGACGACGGGAACGAATAAATTTCATACCGGTAACGGGGGGGTTCTCGGTGTCTCTCGATCCTTCGAGAACGCACCGAAAAAGATCTTCCGGTGCGTCCAGGAGGACGAGAGACAGAAAACTTCACGGTTGGGATTTGAATTCAGGGATCGCCCTCTCCTACTTGCCTAGATACGGAACACACCCTAAATGCAGTTCGACTTTTTTGCAGATTTATATACGAAAAATATGCATCAAAATAGGGGATACGTGTTTTTGGAATTTTTTGTTTATTGCAATTTAGCAATAATTATTACATATACAATTTTCTCTTACCTTTTACGGAGAAATGAATTGAGATTCGTTTTCGAAGAGGGTGAACCATATTTATACGATAATTTGTCCCGTCTTTAACAATTGGATAATATCAGATGTTTATTGTTCCATCGGTAACCAGGGAAGGTCCAGTGGACAGGTATCAGTCCGCCGCGGTACCAGTCGTCGTAATACGGAACATACATTTCTCTGGCCAATGAAACTTTTAGCCGAAAGTATACGTTTATGGACCGAGTCTTATAATGGATAATCTTAGATTATCCGGGTCTTAGATTATCGGGACCGGCTCTCCCGAAGGGGGGTCGCTATCCCTCGCGAATAGCGCTCGAGCGCCCCTACCGCCTAATTAATGATTAAGTGACTCCCCGGGGAGCCACGGGCGACACAGTGAGGCCGTGTCGCCCCCTACCGTCAACTAACGCCCGTCCTCGCACGCGGTGAAGCCGGTCTAACCGCGCGACCGGCGATCTCTCCCTCTCCCTGATCGAACCACCCTCGCGATCCGCCGAGCCCCTCGACGTTCCCTATCGCGTTCCGCCGCCTCCTTCTTTGAGACCACTGTCTCGTAGAATTTGACGACGGCCTCCCATTTGTTGGCCGAGTCTAACATGGCCCGAACGATCCCTCCCGGGGACAGATCACTACCCACCTCGCACTGGAGGGCGTGTCTCTCCCACGCGAACGCGGGACACTCACTCAGCGTGTGCTGAGCGGTGTCCGGACTCTCCCCGCAATGATGACACTGCGGAGACTGTTCCCTGCCTATCTGACACAGGTACTCGGCAAAACAACCTTGCCCGGACAGTACCTGTGTGGTCCGGAACGTGAGCGCGCCGTGCCCACGATCCATCCACTTCTCGAGCAGTGGAAAGATCGCCCCAACCGCCCGTTTACTTACTGCGCCACTGCGCAGGAGCTCGAACCTCCATTGTGATACAGCGTCGCGGCGGGCCTGAAGCCGGGCCTCCTCGACGCTCTGATCCTGCGGGTCTCCCCCATTATTTTCGATCGCGCTACGATCGCGCAGATGGCGCCTAAGATCATAGATCTCCCCCTCGTTTTGCGCCTGGAAGCGCCACGGTAAAACGCCCGCCAGGACCATTGACGTCTCGTAAGAAATCGTGCGGTAGCCCATCGCGACCCTGATGGCCAGCCGCCGTTCGACTCTCCGCAGCCGCTGCTGCAAGCCTTTGCTAGCCATCAGGTCGGCCGCCCAAACTGGAGCACCGTACAGAGCCCTACTTCGCACGACCCCCATCTAGAGACGTCTCACCTTCTCTTCTGGGCCCCTCAGGTTGGGTAATAGACGCGCCAACGCGTCCACTGTCCGGCCCAACCTGGGAGCCAGAGTCTCGAAGTGACCCTTGAAGCTCCAGTGGGTGTCCAGCAGGAGGCCGAGATACCGCATCTCGGTCCCGACCCGAACCTCAACTCCGTCGACCCGCGCCACGGCTCCTCCCGGAGGCCGACCCCCACGGGGGTGGCAGAAGGCCATCGCTTCCGTTTTCTGAGGGGCGACCTTCAGTCCGAGCCCCCGTATCGCCGAGACAATCGCCGCAATCCCTACCTTTAAATTACGGCTGGTTCTCCCCCACTCGCGACCCACAGCCAGTATGTGGGTGTCGTCCGCGAAGCAAGTCCCGTATACGCCGGCTGGCAACGGAACCGTGAGCACCGCGTTATACCCAACGTTCCACAGGTGCGGCCCCAGTGCCGCTCCCTGCGGAACCCCGCGCTGGACCATCCAAATGCGCGCAGCCCCTTCTCGGTCTACACATTCGACGGACCTGCCCCTGAGATAATCAGAAATGATATCCTGGAGTTCCCCAGGAACGCAGTGCCTAACCAAGCTCTCCTCTATCGCCCAATACGGAAGCGAGTTGAACGCATTGACGATGTCCAGCGATACGGCTATCGCTAGACCTCCCCTTGAGGTCGCGGCCTCCGTGATTTCCCAGACTCGCCTCACGGCGTCGAACCGTACTGCGCTCCTTCCTGAACCCGAATTGGCACGGCGCCAAATCTGGGCCCACCTCAGATAGGTGGGCCACTAATCTCTCCGCGCTAACTCTCTCGAAGAGCTTCCCTATCTCGTCTAGCAGGACGATAGGCCTGTAGGACGACGGCTGGTCCTCAGGCCTCCCCCCCTTACGCAGGAGAACCAGCCTGCCCCGTTTCCAGATTCCCAGGAACTTTCCCTCCCTGAGACACGCGGTAAAAAGGCGCGCCACCCTTTGCCCGATGTGCAGGAGCACCAAGGACAACACCCTGCTAGGTACGCCGTCAGGACCCGGAGCGGTACTCCGAGCCTTAACCCGTCTGACGGTGCGAACGAGCTCCTCGACCGTAACCTCCACACAGTCACTTCGCGGAAGGCGAAGCAACAGCCCAGTTCGCGACGGTTGTTCCTCACGGGGGAACAAGGCCTCCACGACACTCCCCAGGAATTGAGGATCCAGGGTCTCTGCTACTGGGGGGGGGGGGGGGGGGGGGGGCCACGGACGAACCTTCTCCAAAGCGAACTTGTACGGCCGCCCCCAGCGATCGTGCTCCAGAGACCCCAGGAATTCGTCCCAGGCACGGTCCTTGGACTCCTTGATGGCCACCTGCAATGCCATCACCTCTTCACGGTACTCTCCGCAGAGGTTGTGCTCCCTCTTGGGATCGCGGTTTCGTCTGCGCCGAGCGCGCTGATACCGGCGACGCAATGGCACACACGCTTTGCGGAGTTCCGCAATGTGCCCCGTCCACCAGTATGCCGTCCGGCGTGGGCGAGGGGCGGCCCGGGGCATCGAGACATCACAGATGTCGTGCAATGTGTCCCGGAGCCACTCTGCCTCGCCCTCGATGTCCACAACCGTCTGGTCCGGAGAAGCCGGCTAGCAAGCCGCGAGGGCAGCAGCCTCCGCCAAGTCGCGGTCAATTGCCCTTAACGCCCACCTCGACGGTCACGGGCTCTCACCTCTGCAATGCCGGGCTTCAGAGGAGATGTCGATCCGCACGTAGCGATGATCGCTAAGCGTCTCCACTCCCTCCTCCACCCGCCAGCTCGTGACGCGTCGAGCAGCCGCAGGCGAAGTCCAGGTCAAATCAACGACCGATTCCATTGCGGCCCCATGAACGTGCTTACCGAACCCCTGTTTTGCAACAGGAGCCTCTGCGCCGC
This sequence comes from Megachile rotundata, assembly GCF_050947335.1. Classification (NCBI taxonomy): domain Eukaryota; kingdom Metazoa; phylum Arthropoda; class Insecta; order Hymenoptera; family Megachilidae; genus Megachile; species Megachile rotundata. Next base: position 2,568,671 of record NC_134991.1, on the reverse strand, counting down.
AGCCCAATCAAGGACCGCCTCGCCCCTCGGATCCGTCGACGAGCTTCCCCATTCTACCGCGTGCGCGTTGAAATCCCCGAGGATTATCACGCCTCGCAATGGGCATCTAGCTACTATCGCACCCACCCTGTCGAGGAATTACTCGAACTGCTCCAAGGGCCAACGAGGCGGGGCATAGACACCCACGACCGTCATTTCCCCCCAACGAACCATTACAGCACCATGACCGGCCGCCGACGCGGTGCACGTCGGAAAACTCTGGCGATTCCGCGCCACTATCGCGACCAATCCCTCCGCGTCCCCGAACCAATCGTTCCTATCGGCAGGAATCCGGTACGGGTCTACGATAATCCCCAACGACGCTTGCCACTCGTTGAGGGTGTGGATCAGGAGATCCTGTGCCCTCGCCGAGTGATTCACGTTTGCTAAAATAAAGGGGCTCGACGGCCCCACTACTTACGCGGTACCTCGGCTGCCTCCTCAGCGTCATCCTCTTCCAGTATCAGGGTTGGGGTTACCCGTCCCTCGATGGGTGCACCCTCCAGTGACGGTCCCTCGCTGGCCATTGCCTCTTCCGCCGCAACCTTCTTAGCAGCGAGTGTCGGGGCCGCCTCTCCCTCTCCAGTTGGGGCGGGCTCCTTCCTCTTCCTACTGGGGACATCGCTGCCTTCCTTCGTGTTCGTGGCGGTCGCTACCGGCTTCTCCTGCCTCTTCTTCTCCACCGGCGTCTTCCTCGTCGGAGCCTGAGCGAATCGGGAGCATTTCGTAGCTCCCAGGCTGTGGTCGGCCGGACGCCCCAGGCTGACGCACAGCGGACATCTCCTTTTGTTAACGCAATCGACGGCAATATGTCCGGTGTCGCCGCATGCATAGCACAGTCCCGATCTGTCCGGCCCGCTGCACTTATGCCGCGTGTGTCCGGCATGCAAGCACCGGAAACAGTGCTGCGGGCGCGGCTCAAGGAGCAGAACCTTTGCTCGTGCCCAGCCCACACGCACTTTCCCGACGTCAGCCACTTTGCGGACGGCGCACAGTGGTCCCAAATCGCAAAAAGCTGGCCAGAAGTCGAAAAATGAAGTATTCAATTTTTACCTTTTAACAGTTGGGCTGGGTACACTGATAGTTTATGACTTCAGTTCCAAAAGGTACAGTTGCCCAGTTCATCTGCATTGGTATTTTAGTAGGAAATTGACTTTCGTTCGAGCAATACATAGCGCGCAAATCCAGCAAAAATAGACTTCATTAGAAAAATTTGTAACTCAGTTCCCAGTGCATCAATTTTGATTCTGCAAAATGGGAAACACAGCTAAAAGTATGTAGAATTCATAGACACATTACAAGATCAACACTTACAAAGTATAATACAACAATTGAACAACGCTTTTTAATAAAAATTCAAGTAAGTGACGACCTCGGTATTTATAAAAAAAGGGAAAAGTTTATGAGTTAGACGGAATTGGGCTAAAAAACCAATTGTCATATTTAGTTAAGACTACAATGCATCAGAATTAACAAAAAAATGCTGCCCATATCTGCCCCTCGAGTCTTAATGAACGTTTGAAAATGTAAATACTTGTGTTTGTCGCTGATTCATGCGTGTTCGCCTCTCTCTTTCTCTCTTTCTGTCGTACAATTAGTCATTCGCTCATTATTTTTGTCTCCTTTTTTTCATACCTGCATAGAAATTACAAATAGGGGAGAGGCCAATATTCAGGTATACGTGACCCCCGGGCACATAATGCCGAAGTAGAATTAAGCAAATAAACGTTGAGTTTAAGAATATTCAGCATCAGTTTTTTCATAACTTTTTACGAATATTGATATGGACGCCACAGGATTATTATAGATATTGTTAAAAAAAGTATAATATAAATCTGTCTATAGAATTTAACATTATAAATAAAAGATGTATTGATATGTTTGCGCGTGCGTCTATAATTACATTGTTGCTGGAAAGATTAAACTTGTTTAAAATATAGTTTAGTATAATATTTATATTTATATTTCAGTTTCTGAAGAAATTACTCTATCAAAGAAACAAATATTCATTGCACTGAAAAGTAATTTGAATGGAACACAAAGTAATTTAATAAACGTAATTAATTATTTTGTTCGTAATTTTGCCTTTAATTTGTAACCTCGAAAACCACTTTGTACAAATTTTCAGCTAAATAGAAGAATTCTTTCATATTTTGGTCAGCTTTTTGTTTTTTTTTTAATACTGAACGTTCATATTGAATTCGTCATTTTGTTTGTCGTAATTTTGACTTTTGATTTGTAATTACTGACCTCGAAAACCCCTAGATACGAAGTTTCATTAAAATTGAAATACGCCTTCATATTTTGGCCAGCTTTTTACGATTTGGGACCACGATGCGACGCACGGTCAATCTCGGTTACGACCACGCACGCTCTAGCGGGCACTCTATGTTCATTAGATCCTTATTCATTCTGATAATAGGATAATAGATCCTGATAATAGGAACAATTGAAATTATTTTTGTTAGAGGTTAAAGAAATGGAACGTTTTTCGAAGAACAATTTATTCCAAATAAGAAATTACCTAAATGTGATAATATATAATCTTAGAATGTATGAATTAATGATATAAAAATATGAAGATGAATAAGTAAAGAATAATTTGTATACGAGAATTTCCTATTAAAGGTGATAGTTTGATGTTTCTAACTACTTTAAATATAATATTACTACTTTAAAGATAGCAATTACACAACTTACAAGGGACATCACCAAGGTGTTACACGCGGATATTAATGAAATCTAAATATGTGGTAGCTTTTCGAAAATTATTTGACACGTATATTTTTATATCTGCTGACATGCATGTTAAGGGGGTGAAAATACCCCTCAAATTTCGGGGTGGAAAACACTTTGTCTTTAATATCTCGGAAACTAGATGGTGTAGGAGGGAGAATTTATTTTAAATTACGTATTTTTGAGCAAAGAATTTAATTGATTACGAAAATTTCGGGAGAAATTATTTACTTAAATAATATATTAAAAAATTGGATTTTTTCAATTTTTTATCCTAAATGCAGTTTGATTTCTATGCAGTTTTGTGTACATAAAATATGGATCAAAATGGGGGATACGTGTGTTTGGAAGTTTTGTTTATTCCAATTTAGCAATAATTTATGCATATAGAATTCTTTTCTACTTTTTACGCAGAAAAGTATTAAGATTTGTTTGCGAAGAGGTTGAGCCCTTTTTATACGATCATTTACCACGTTTTTAACAATTGGACAATATTACATGTTTATTGTTCTGTGGATACGTGGAACGTAGGTTTCTATAGCCAATGAAACTTTTAACCAAAGGTATAAGTCTAACTATTTAACTTTTAATAATTTGAACCAAAATATTTCTCGTTTAAATGAATTGATAGCTCTGACAGCTGCTAATTTTTTTTACACTATTAAGGGCAATGCAGAAATCGAAGTATAAAAATATTACAGATTCCTAAACATACAATCGGGTTCATACAACCATTAGATATGTTCGATTTTAGAATATGGAATTAAATTTGATTTAATATTCAAAAAATTTCATAATTAAATTACAGGCTCTGTTACATAACCAACATTCGTCACCAATATAGAAAAATTTATTCCGATATGCCTGGTTCAATTATGACTATGTCAGCGTCATACTTGATGAATTTAATAACCCAGTTGAGTTTGCTTTAATGATTTGGAAACTATGTTTTGTTCTCAATATACTGATGTAGTGTCCGCGGTGAGTTCGGCTTTTGTATTTTACGCATTTCTTCGTGGAATTTCATTATTGTGCACACTAAATTCAATAAGATTAAATTTAATAAGATTAAAAGAACAGAAATTTTTCGGGCAAAATATTTCCAAATTCGAAACCTATAGACATCAAATGGTTGAACAAATTGTGTGGCACTTTTTGGTATTTCTAATATTTCCAATTTCTTACCGTGTTTCAGACATTGGGATTGTATGTCATAACTTCTTCGTGCTATATCTTTTCCATGAGTTGAGGAGTATAACAGTATTTTCTGTTGCACACGAACAAAAATTTTGATAAATTTTTAAGTAGAAGCTTGTTCAATTTTCTATTTATTGACAGAAATAGGTGTATCAGAACAAATTTAATTTTCGACGGCGAAAAACGCGCAAATGTATTTCAGTTGACGTACAACAAATGTATTACAATTAAGTCCCGCAGCGAGTGTTAATCGGAAAGGGAATGTAACAATTTAACGCTATCAATGAATGTATCAAGTAGACGAAAGGTTTTTCAAGCAACAAACACGAAGTGAAGTCCGCAATGACCAAATATGAAGTGAAGCGCACAATGACAAAATACGAAGTGAAGACGAAGGTGCCCTCGCTCATTTTATATGTTTCATTCCCCTACGACGTCTCCTGGCAACCACGCCGATTTCTGCGAAATCTGCCACATGCCCTCCGTCGCTCTTTGTTTCGCGGCTATCCCTCTGCGACCGAACTGCCGAACCTCGCGATGCCGCTCGCCCTTTGCAGCCGAGCCTTCGCGCTGCCACGCCGCGCGCCGGTTTCTGGAAATTACGCGTCAGGAGACGTCGCTGAGGAATGTCTTTCTTTTTTGCCGAAGTGCGCACCAGGATTCGCCGACATTCCGCGGTAGATCAGATACTTATTAATTGGCGTTTTACTTGGCAAGCAAGCTCGCCCCCGCCCGGGTTTTCACCTCTACCGAGCGGAGTGGCCCTCGGTGTTTTGATGGGCACCACCATTCCCGGGCGGATTGGTTATCCCCGGTGCTACGATGGTGTTTTCCATGTCGAAACACTCATGATGCTCGACGAATACGGCTACAGGTTTCCCCGTGCACGTAGGGCTTCGAGGCATGGGACTCGCCATACCTGTTGCTCTTGACCAGTCGTCCCCGAAAACCCCGCTAATTTCGTTAAATCGCCTGTATACTTTTAAATTCTCATTTTATGCTCTGAGACTCCACGTTCGACTAGTTCTATCCGTAACAATAGGCAAGATCAGCTCATACATCAAATCGTCAAATACAAACTCTTGTTGCATTTCTATATCTCTATACATACAGGGTGTCTACGCTTAAGTGTGACAGCACGATATTTCATGAACTAGTGATGTCATGAAAAAGTGTTTATATGAAAATTGCAGGGTGAAAGGGGCTCTATGTTTTGGCGTAAACAAAATTTGTTCAATGTTATTAATGTAAAAGATACGAGGTGTGACACGAAAGTAACGAGACTAGATCTGTAGCTTGAAAAAACAATGGAATTGGCAGCAATTGTTTTTTGTGGCATCATCCTACATACCTCCTCTATCCATGTTGCCAATTTCGATTGAATCGGTCATACCATTTGGACGTACAGTAAATATTCGATATGTGCACAAATGATCTGTACGATATGTGCACCAAAGTTATCCCCACCACTGGGGGGAAGACCCCTTCAGACGCCGAGAAGCTCGATCGCCGAGAAATGTAACATGATCCGGGTTCGGGTATATCCGTGAAGCAATACATATACAAATATAAAACTTTTTTAATTTTGATTTTTTTGAGATCCAACTTTTACCAATAGATTCTTGACATTTTTCTGATTAAAAGAAGACCAAACACGACATAATTTGGACTATATTTACTGGTTTAATTGACGATAAAAATTTCTCACGTCGAAGAGGATAGCGAGTCAAAAAGAAAGAGACGCTACGATCGTGGCAGTCGGCAAAGATCAAAAGTCTGTTCGATTGTTTGCAATACTTGAACATTGCTAATTTTTTTATTTTCCATCCATTTCTTTATATAACTTTCTCCATCATATTCGCGACATTTTTCTGATTAAAATGAGACCAAACACGACGTAATTTGAGTTATATTTACCTACGATATCTTATTAGAGTAAAGTCATCGATGTACGCGTAACATTTGAAATTATAAGTAAATATGGCTCGAAGTACGTCGTGTTTGGTCTCATTTTACTGAGAAAAATGTTACAAATATGATGGAAAAAATTTCACAAAAAAAAAAATAAAAAATAAAAAAGTTTCATTCTTGCATTAGGAGTGCTTGCATTAGCACTGTCACAAACAGTGACCTTCTAGTAGGTCACTGTTTGTTTACGTTCAGTCTCCTTCGCTCGAAATGTAGGAACTGTACGATATCTGCACCAGTTCGACGTTCGGCAAAACATCAATCAACGTAGGAACTGTACGATATCTGCACCAGTTCAGACCCGAGAATGGTGCACATATCGAATATTTACTGTATTGCGTTATTTAGTAAACACGTGCAACTGCATTCTGCCGGAAAAATGTCTAACGTAAAAATGGAACAGCATATAAACATCAAGTTTTTTGTAAAATTTGTTGAAATCTTTTGTAACATGTGATGAGACTTGGATTTTTACCTATGACCCAGAATGTAAGCGCCAGTCAATGGAGTAGAAGTCTCCAGGATCCCCAAAACCCAAAAAAGCACGCATGTCAAAATCAAAATTCCACATTAATGGAATTGTAATGATTGAGTGGTTTCCCAGTGGTCAGACTGTTAACCAACACTAGTACATTAAAGTCCTAAAAAGATTTAGTGAAAAAATTTGGAAAGAAAGGCCACAGTTATGAAGCGATGGATGGTCGTTGCACCAGGACAATGCATCCGCTCACACGGCACTGTCTGCCAAGTAGTTTCTGACCAGTAAAAATATTACTGTGATGGGGCATCCTCCTTATTCACCTGATTTGGCTCCATGAGACTTTTCTTTATTTCCTAAAGTTAAATTTTGCTTAATGGGAACCCATTTCACCTCAGTTAAAGAGGTTCAGGCAGAAACGGAGAATCTTATAAAGGGACTTTCAAAAACCTCGTTCCAGAATTGTTACCAGCAATGGCAACACCAAATGCAAAAGTGTGTGAATGCTGAAGGGAACTACTTTGAAGGTGATAATGTCACGGAGAACTGATTCTGCAGGTGCAATGATTTATTGGACTAGTCTCGTTACTTTTGTGTCACACCTCGTATGATGGTGAAGTTTTTTTAAACGGAACTACATATTTTTTTTTCGATCAGGCGGTAGTGCTTTTCAAGACGAATTCATCAATGTTTTATGTACTTACCCGATTTTTATTAGTGTTCGAGATATAATGCTTAGAAATTTACTGATTTTCAGCAGAAACGTCACGATTTGAGTAGTAGGTCATAAAAACGGTCTTATTATTTCGGTAAGTACCGCATATTTAACACTGCCTGCTGAAATCGATAGTCGAGGGTCTACGGTCCCAACGGTAAGTCCGAAGAGTACGAAACGTGGAAAGAATTGTCCATTACTCTAAATTTTCCGCATCGAGGATGATGGTAGCAGCAATATTAGCAGCCGTAAGAGCTATCAATTCATTTAAACGAGAAATATTTTGGTTCAAATTAGTAAAAGTGAAATATTTAAATTTAAATCTTTGGCTAAAAGTTTCAGTGGCTATAGAAACCTTACGTTCCGTACAGCGACGACTGGTACCGCGGCGGACTGATACCTACCCACTGGATCTTCTGTGGTGACCCATGGAACATTAAACACGTAATGTTGTCCAATTGTTAAAAACGTAGTGAACGATCGTATAAAAAGCGTATAAAAGCTTTTTCGGCGTAAAAAGTAGAAGAAAATTGTACATGTGATAATTATTGCTAAATTGCAATAAACAAAAAATTCCAAACACACGTATCCCTCATTTTGATCCATATTTTACGTACACAAATCTGCATAGAAATAAAAATGTATTTAGGATAAAAAATTGAAAAAAAATCCAATTTTTTAATATATTATTTAAATAAATAATTTCTCCCGAAATTTTCGTAATCAAATTAATTCTTTGCTCAAAAATACATATTTTAAAAAAATGGATCCTCCTACATCATCTAGTTTCCGAGATATTAAAGAAAATGTGTTTTAAACCACGAACTTTGAAGGTGTTACGTTCCGAACAGGAATATTTTTCAAAATTTCCTTTGTAGTTCTCACCGACCGGATGTGTATCGATAATGCGTATTGCATTTTGGGAACACCCTGATCGAACGCAGTAACGGTCTTTTATGATATTAGATAGACTATCTTTTGGCGATTAAACTAAGATTGTTAATATAACACATTCCTTCCTTGAAATCAACGTGGTCCCACGGCCAAAATCTTAAATCATTTCATTTCTCCGAACCGCCGAATATAAACGGAAGTCACACTCGTGTGGTCCGATAACGCCAAGCGTTCTAGAATGTTCCTCAAGGGCCCACGACGCAATATAAAATTGTAATAGAAATTGTCTTTGCAACACTACAAAATTATATAAATTACTCATAGTATTTCTTTATACCGTTATTATGAATACGCACACGTCAATCAGTTCCACAATAGTTACAGTACCGAGCGCGATTTAACTTTAATAATTGTAAAACGAAATAGATAATGTTTCATTCTAAATTTTTATAATGTATACAGATTAACATTTTATATTGTATTGGTTATGCATGTAAAATTATTCAATAGCTAATTAACAATCCATAGCTCAAGAGTAAAGGAAAGAACTATATAGAAAGAGAGAAAGATAAGAGCTGGACAAGGGAGGAACACATGCACCCACCATCACCACCTAATTAACGAATCACGGTCTCTTACGCATTGGCCTCGCAGCCTAATTCGTTAGGCGCATATCAATGCAACATAAACAATTTCGGACTAGGCCCACTCTGGTGTTCTCCGAGAGGTGCAAGTTGCGACACTCTTCGGTGTATAATCGCGAGGTGCGTGTCGAGGGTCCGTGAAGTGGTTTAGAGACGAGTTTGTTCTTAAATTTGTTAAAGTGCAAAATTCAGACAAAGACTCTATCTTCACGTAAAGCTTTCGCGTTAAATAATCACGTTAATAATCACGTTAAATTTTAATTCAATATATTATTTTATTTTTCCATTCAATTATATTCAAGTTTATTCTTTTTAATTTTTAAAGTATAATTTTATTTTATAGTTTAATTGAATTTCACAATTGGCCCGTTCAAAATTCTCATTGGTGGAGCGTTTTCATGTGTGTGTGTTCTTCCCAGTAACCAGGCACAGCCGTTATTTCACATTTTACAAGAGATTGATTAATTCTAAATTCATACAAATACAGACATTTTGGTGAGTTGTTTCCTTTATTCTTCCAGCTATTTTATGAATTTTTCGGCAAGTAAATCAGTAGTTAATTATTTAACTTTGGGATTTCCCTCACTGGATTATAATTTTATTTTGTATTTGAATAATTGTTTCTCCTTCAAATCTACGGATTGCGCGTCTCGGATATTTACAATATTTTTGTTCAATTCATTGTAATTCACATTATATCATATACGCTACCATTCTAACCATTTCATATTTTATTATACAAAATATAATCTTTTGTATTTTCTAATTATTTTGAATTACATTTCTTTAATTGCCTCCGTCATATCCTCTAAACATTGCGATCTTGTGAAAGGGCCCGTATGGGACTAGCGTATCTCCGGATCCACAAAAACATTAAGTCCCGTTAACAATTAATTTTGTTAGGGCAAACAAATCTTCGAGGCTTTATACGCGCGCTTCCCGCACGTAACAAAGGCTATTTTCACCCCCTCAACATGCATGTCAACGGATATAAAAAAATACGTGTCAAATAATTTTCAAAAAGCTACCACATATGTAAATTTCATTAAAATCCGCATGTAACACCTTGGTGATGTCCCTTGTTAGAGCTTTTTATATAAAGTAAACAGATAATTTTTTTTTCATCATTTATCAACGCGTTGAATACTGCACGAATGTGCAGAGACAAGATATCACAAACACAGATATTTAATTCTTCGGTTTCATTTCGCGATTACTATGTATCAAAAAAGCTTTTAAAATTTATTCCCACTGCTGTTATTCGAATTTTTTACGCTATAACAGTAATCCATAAAAATGACAATTTTCAGTTTTCTTACTTTAGATTACTAATTGTAAAATAGTTATGACATTATCATTATAATAAAGAATAATATGACATGGAAATTTAATTGTGAACGCATTGTTAACGTATTGAAAAATTAAACTTTCTTCCGAGCTAGGAACCCTGCTTCTATTACAATCGCAGCTGTCAAAAATCAAACATTGTAACTCTACATTATCTGATTTTTAGCCTTAAAAACATAAAATTTTTTATTACAGAAATTATGACATCTAGTTACTTGTTCAATTCGTCATTAATAATAATAGTGTATAATGAAATTGCATTATCGTAAATCCACCATTTTGTTCACCATGATTACTTTGCTGTATTTATGCAAATAAGTGAAGTAAAATAATTTTATGTGAAATCACAAATCATTGATGTTAACCGATATTTAAAAATATTATTAGAATGCTGATGTGGATTAACTTTTTATTGACTTTTTCTTACATATCTTTATACATACATGTATACTTTTATACATAGATACATACTTTAAACAATTTTTTTTAATATGCTACGTTGTTGTCTACGAATTTATTAATTTACAGTAAAAATTTATATCCAATAGTGCTACTTAACTATACGAAATTGTTGTAGACCTCTCGAAAATTCTGACACCTGAAACAAAAAACAAAGTGATGATTATAGTGTTGGGTGCAATTTTGAGTATTTATTGTTAGTTGAATAGATAGTTCATTGAAATTAACAATTCATACAGTATTACTAACTACTATTACTTACAAGATTATTCGTATATGATTTAAACATTTTAGCACTCGTAGTATAATTTTTAAATTTGATTGTAATTTAAATACAAACTAGCTTTTGACTGTTTTATAAACAGCAGACTATTTCCATTTGATAGTGTACAAGGTAATAAAAAAATTTTGTTACACTAATAGACACAAACAACAGATTTAAAAAACTGAAGCAAAATACACTAAAGACTGGATAACTGCAACAAAATCGGGACCCAAGCGTTGCAGTTATCCAGTTGAGGTGTCGATTCTTTGTTTACATTTGGCCCGCGCCGACCACTAAACGTAGGGAAGGACAGAGTGCGAACGAGAGAGACTATTTAAAATTAAATTTTTAGAAAAATCCAACGAATAATGGTCTTTTGGTTCCATATAAAATCGCACCTCAATACACTCGAAAAATAAACAATATTACTACATAAACAAATATTGTTCAAATTATGCCGTGTTTGGTCTTATTTTGATCAGGAGAATTTCACAATTACATTGGTAAAAGTAATATTTAGCAAATCCAAAAACTAAAAAAGTTTTACTGTTGCATTAGTGTTGTCACATCGATACGCCGGTTCGGATTACATTACGTACGCTGCTTGCTCGTCAAGTGTCAAGATTCAAGGGGGAACCCCCTATTTGGTGGGGATAGTAACGTTGCAGTTATCCAGTCCATCGTTTGTCGCAGTTATCCAGTCTTTACTGCACATTCAATCCCTATCTTTCAAACATAGCATGGAATAGTCATAATGTTCTTCATATCACATGTTGATATTTGGGCTTGTGCCCAATGAAAATTGTTGTAATGTTAATTCAAGTAAATTTTCAAAAAATAAGAATCAGTAGAGTCAGTATTTTGATAGCAAAAAACAAATCTATTTAATTGCCAGGCTAAATTGTTAGTCGATGCAATGTCTAATTTTTGGTTTTGTAGGATATTTTCAATTCAAAATAAAGTCGATCATTTTTTCCATCTTTAATTTGGCAGCTCAAAATATAACCAAGAATAAAGAATGCAAATAAAACTATTGCAGAAATACGCTTAAAAAATAATGATAACAAAAATTGCCATTACTTTTCCATCAATTTACCAATTTTCTGTAATTTTTTAGACAATTATAAACAATTTCCAATATGTGCGTAGGAATAATATTCATCAATAGTTTTTTTCGATAAATCGGTTTCTAGATCGACCATTTTAATTGGTCGATTTAATGCAAATCACCAACGGTAGCTGAGTCAACGACATTTTCCATTAGATAGGTATAAAAATAACCCACCTGACAAGCGTGCGAGCCCCGTTGAATGAAAGTTACGATCCATCGAGGCAGGCAATGCTAATTTAATTGCCCCGCGGTCAGCCAATGACTTCTGAATTGAGACACAGTAATAACTACTTAAGTGAGAGCTAATTTACCGATATATAGTTCGAGGTGTCAGCCAGTTAACGAGTTGACGGTTCAGAATGAGCTCCGCACACTACACGTTCTCGTGTCCCGAAGCTAAAAGTGATAACTCGTAAAATTAGAACTGATCTAACCGAGAGAATCCCCAGAGGCTTTGATACCTACACGCCTGATCGTAACATGATTAATCGGGTATATTGAATGTCAGTGATTCACCTGGAATCCTCGATTCGGTGGTCTCAACCCGTCAGAAGATCTGCAGGAAGAATCAGCTGACGTGCAGACCCGAATAAAATTGACGTGTTCCCGAAACTCCAATCGATAAACCAATATTAGATGTTAATATTCTGCAGCCAACATTCCTATGATGTTATTAAGAGTGACTTTTGGTTGTTTTTCGGATCGCTTCGGTTACAACTAGTTTAATGAATATTAATACGACAGGTCCTTTTAACAAGTTTTGTTTGAAAGAACAGATCAATCAGTTTCATTAGCTGAAGGAATTCTCCTAATTGAGCAGTTGATACGAAATTTAAGAGAAAAACCACCGGGACTAATACAGATAGGAATATATTAATTGAAAATAAAATTCTATGACCAATTATAGAATTTCATGAAATTTCAATTGTATTTTACATTTAATTCAAAAAACAAATTAAATTTTATTAATTTCAATTTATATTAAATTAATTCAATTAGACCCTTTTCGTCCAATATCAGTTAATATAATAGTATCATATTTATAAGAAATGACTGTGTCAAATTCACTGACTGTAAGTATGAAGAAGAAGTAGTCCTAGGGACAGAAACATAAATCATAATTCAAACTGTATTTCCACTATATTTTTGTTTAATTCCTTTGAGCAAAAACAAAGGTCATTCGTAATAGCCCCTGTATATCTCAAAAGCAAAGAATAGTAAAGAACTATAAATTACGATTAAGAAGATTTAAAAAATTGTACATTATGAATTAGGACATCTGGAAATTTGTATAGTAGGAATCTGGAAATTCGAAATATTTTACTTAAACATTTGAAAGGAAAGGACCCCGCACAGATCTTATGGAAAATGGCCCCTGGTTAAATTAGCTGAATTTTTGATATGATGTAGTTCATGATGTCCTGATCAAAAGTTCCAATGGGCTCAAGGTCGTAAGTTGAATAGTTTCCGAGATATGGAGGGTCAAAAGTCAATAATAATTTCTTATTCGAAACTACCACGTTTGAGCATATCTGAGTGTAAGAAGCACTGTTGCGCACTGTCCATTTACTTGATCCCTTAAAACCCAATGGTAGTACTGTGGGCCCTTAAAAAATATGACCCCTTGACCCCCCGACCCTTTAATTCCCCTTCAGGAGTCAAAATAAAAAATCGCGCAAAAGGTAAAAAATGATTCTCTTCTTCTTTCATCGTATAAACATGAAGCACCGTCGGCATTAGCATTACTCAGTGTGCACCACGAGGAGGTTGCTCGATCGGATTTTACACACTATGTGGCCCTAAAAAGGGCCGTTTTTGTAGTTTTTTCTATTCTTCCGTTAGAATTTCAACGTTTATACTCTCTTGATACTCTCTATTAGCGGCATCTCTGGTTGTATTTAGAAGACTGCCATCCGGATATTTAATATGCTTTTGGTGACAAGCTACTTAGCAATTATCCAAGCAGACAAGCTACTAGTATGGCGATAAGTAATGTCAGAAAATCATTAGAAGGAAGATTTGTTCTTGGAAACATTGGCGTTAAGGCTATTAGTAGAGAGGAGTTTATAAATCGCCATATAACACCCTTTGCAAATGAACTATTTAATAACGAACCTAACATTCCGAAAGGCATTGTTATATGTGATGCGACCTATGCTTACATTCACAAGAGTAGCAACTTTCGCGTCTTGAGACAATCTTACTCCCTTCACAAAGGAAGACATTTATTAAAGCCGACCATCATTTTGGCACCAGATGGATATATTTTATCCATTTTGGGTCCGTATTTCTCAGATTCATATAACAATGATGCCTCAGTACTCGTTAATGAATTCGAAAGAGATGCTCAAGATCTAGGTAACTGGTTCCAGACTGGCGATATTTTTCTCGTCGATAGAGGATATAGAGATTGTACACCTTTTTTAACGCGCTTAGGAATTGCTTATAAAATGCCTGCTCTTCTAGAAAGAGGTCAACGACAGTTACCTACTCTAAAAGCAGATGATACTCGGATTGTTACAAAAGTGAGGTGGATTGTTGAATCCAGAAACGGACATTTTAAAACAATCTTTAAAATGTTGGCTCAAACGTTTAACGTGCAGAATGCTAAACATATTGGAGATTATTATAGAATATGTGGTGCTATTATTAATAGGTATCATCCTCCTATCAATATGCAAAGTGCAACGATTGAATTAGCCAGAAATATCAAGTGCGCAGATTTCCTCGACTATTGGTGTATATCAGGTCAATCTCACACCTTCTTATATTCAAGATAACCTGCAAAGGGACGATGACGAATTACAGATTGACACTGCGTCGGTAGATAACAACCTTATAAGACTCAGAATTTATTCACGATTTCGAAATCGTACGAAACATCAAGTCTTTATTTCTTACATTCCGGAAAATGAACTGGAGCTAGAAGACGACATAATAAATGGTTACTACTGCACCTGTCAATCCGGTGCCAGAACATTAGGTACATGCGCACATGTTGCAAGTGTTTTATGGTATTTAGGATTTGCTCGTCACCAAAGGCATATTAAATATCCGGATGGCAGTCTTCTAAATACGACCAGAGATGCCGCTAATAGAGAGTATCAAGAGAGTATAAACGTTGAAATTCTAACGGAGGAATAGAAAAAACTACAAAAACGGCCCTTTTTAGGGCCACATAGTGTGCAAAATCCGATCGAGCAACCTCCTCGTGGTGCACACTGAGTAATGCTAATGCCGACGGTGCTTCATGTTTATACGATGAAAGAAGAAGAGAATCATTTTTTACCTTTTGCGCGATTTTTTATTTTGACTCCTGAAGGGGAATTAAAGGGTCGGGGGGTCAAGGGGTCATATTTTTTAAGGGCCCATAGTACTACCATTGGGTTTTAAGGGATCAAGGAAATGGACAGTGCGCAACAGTGCTTCTTACACTCAGATATGCTCAAACGTGGTAGTTTCGAATAAGAAATTATTATTGACTTTTGACCCTCCATATCTCGGAAACTATTCAACTTACGACCTTGAGCCTATTGGAACTTTTGATCAGGACATCATGAACTACATCATATCAAAAATTCAGCTAATTTAACCGGGAGCCATTTTCCATAAGATCTGTGCGGGGTCCTTTGTATATTATGAATTATTAAATTATGAAATTTGATAATTCAAGTGTTTGGGATTTGGAAGTTATGCAATGTTAGAATTGGAAGTTTGAATACTTACAAAATTTAGAAATTCAGAAATTTGAAAATGTTAAAAATTGCAAGTTCGAAAATTTTTAAGTAAAAGTAGTACACAAAAATTTTGAGGTATAGATCTCCACATTAGGGTGGTCCTTATTTTTCAACTTCCGATTTTTTTTGGTCTCACCCCCTAAAATTTTGACACTTGATGAAAAAATGATAATGTCAAAGTTTCAGCATGACTGGATAACAGGAACCCGTACCGCAATCGAGTTGAAGTTTTGAAATTTGCACGATTTCAGGTTATCGTCGAATATGTTAGTGGCCTTTTATTTTACAAGTATCAGCGAATATTTTATAATGAAAATATCATTTTTTATATATATAATTTTAGTGTTGGTGTATGATTTTCAAAAATATATTAAAAATTACTGAATGTTACCGCTAATGTTAGTATGAATCTCATTCTGTAGTTGCTGAAGCGGTCATCTCGAATACGAAAACTAATCTCCTATTCAGTTAGCCGTTAAAGATCTTATGCAAAATGAAACAAATATTTCGGTATTAAAAGAATGTATAGTAGGTGCTCTGCATGGTAGGTATACAAAAAGATTCCCGGCAGTGGTGAATATTACCGAGTTTTACCTGATCAAGGGATCAGGTAAGAAGTACCGCTTTTTCAAAAATTTCAAAAAGCTTGGCCTAAGATTAATTTATCAAATTTTAAAACAGGTATACAAGATTCTTATATTTATGGAAAGCTCCAGGAAGTAGAAGAAACAATATATTTTTGCTTGTACCATTTACGACAAACGTAGCCGAGAGATAATTACAAAGAACTTTTGGAGTTGATGATAATTTTTCTTGGTGGATCTCTTCCACGATGGAAATACTTTTCATGTTCCTGGAACGTTTCATAATGCTAGGTGGATGGCTAAAGTAATTTACGTGCTAAAAATTTATTTATTCCGAAAAGAATTGTTATTGGATAGTAACGAAATCATAGGGATAAGTGATATATGTATTCTTTTAGCTAATTTATACATTCAAGCCTGGATTAATGCACCAATTCCCGTAAGAGCGTCAGTACAAGATCTAAAATTCCTACAAAATCTATACTTGTATTTTACAATTGATAATAATATTGCTAGAATAGGAATACGCAAATTTTCTAACCATTTATGGTACCTTGTATCTGAGAACGTGGCATTATCCTTTTTCAATGAAATAATACCATTGAACACAAAAAGGAAAATGATTAAGGCTCTAAAAAATGATAATAAGGAACATTCAGCAAAGAAACTTGTAATACTTCCGGAAAACGTACAAAATTATGTAAATATGAATATTGATAGCTTCATTTCTACTGAATCCAAAAAATGACTTAACAGGTACAATATGCCTACAGATTTCTTAGAAAAAGACCCTTCCTTATGGAAAAATGATATTTCATATCAAAAAGGTTTGGAAATTGCAAGAAATTTGAAAGTGGTAAACGATACCGCTGAACGTGGTGTTAAACTTATATCTGAATATAATAATCTGCTGACCAAAAATGAAGAACAAAAACAACAACATTTTACAAGTAATTGAGAATTAGAAAAGCTTTTATCCTAATGTAAGCAAATCTACATTAACACAGAATATATATTAAATGCTACGTACAATTTAATAATAGGCTAATTTATAAGACATAACTGAAATTCCTTTAAAGAATATTTTGCTTATAAGTATTTAAAAAAAATTCGTTTATAAGTGCGAATACAATCGAAATTATTGAAAAATTTATCAACTTTGGTACAAATTATATACTGCTCCCAGTTGCTCAACCGCCACATTCTCCGGTAACTTAAAAGCTACGTTACATTTGTGTGTAAATGTATTGTATGTAAATATGTAAATAAGTATGTGTTGTAATTGTATGTAAACGCTAGTATTACACGTGTAAAAAATTATATTTTCGTTATAAAATATTTGCTGATACTTGTAAAATAAAAGGCCACTAACATATTCGATGATAACCTGAAATCGTGCAAATTTCAAAACTTCAACTCGATTGCGGCACGGGTTCCTGTTATCCAGTCATGCTGAAACTTTGACATTATCATTTTTTCATCAAGTGTCAAAATTTTAGGGGGTGAGATGATGAAAAAATCGAAAAAAAGAATCGACCTCTATAGCTAAGGGCCACCCTACTCCACATTCAGTAAAGCTCAGATCTGAAATACTTCATATAATTTATTATAATTTGTGCGAGATGTTGTGATCCCAATTTTTCTGTCTATTTACTGTATGGTGCGCATATAAATACATGTTGTATGAGAATTATATTGCAAAATGTACACCGACAGAATTAAATTGCTCCTCGTGGCATTTGAAGCAATACCAAATAACAAGGAATAAAGCATGTAATAAGATATGCTTCTTTATTTCAATTTTGCCTGTATGTAAATTGCAAGCAACGTACCCTTGCTATAAATTGCACACAATAAAGGACTTGAAATAATGTTCAAAATTTACATTTTAAAAGAAAACAAGTTAACATACATTTTGTCTGCTTTTTGAATTTATTATCACATTTAAATAATTATTGAACGTACAAACTCCAGTTCCACAAGTTTATCAGATTAAATAAAGCTATCGCTTTTTTATTTAAGTATATCTTCAATATAACTTTATCAGCAAATTTTGTTACACTTTTGTTTGAAAAATGTTGCGCTTTTTTTTGTAAATATTACATGCTATTATTACAAACTCTATCGTTTAATAATTCATGTCATAAGTGCTATTCTACCATAATTTTATATCAAACTGTAATAAGTTATGTATGCATCATAATATGCATAATAATAGCAACATTCGCATATTTCCGATATTCGTTATTTGCTATAATTAACAACCAACTGTTTTATATTAAGAACATTGATGAAAAGTACATATGTTATTGCTTTTGTTGCACCATAATCTCTAAACTAATAATATCGTAAATGCTATTTTATCTATACTTTTCAAACCTTTGTTATATGTACTTTTATAACACATAATGTATTGGATACGGTACAATAGCAAATTGTTATTATTATATTTAAATTCAAATCTATTCTCCAGAAATTGTGTTCGAATTTCATTGAACAATATTGCAACATTTTTGCATCAATCTTACAAGTTACATCAAACACAGATATTCTAATGAAATGCTATTCGATGTCGGGCCGCAATGTCATCAATCTGAATTTGACGCCAAAATTCAAGGAGATTCAGGTCTCATAATCAGTAAAAAGGCTGATTTTGATGATGTGTTTTGATGAAACAAAAGAAAAGACAAAACAAAATGTGAATTCCTCAAATAATTGATGCTGGCCGGAAATTGATGGAGTCGTCAAAAGTTCATGAAGAACCGCATGTTATGAATCATTCAGGTGGTAATTGCGCCAAGGTCAGATATAACGCTTTTTTACTCCGTTATTTATCTAAAAAAACGAAGATGTGGTTGCGAAGCATGTTTACAAAACGATTAGCATTGAGTCGTAAATAAACCGTATTAATTATAAAAGTTAATTGCAGTCAACAAAGTTGGTTGTTTGGCAATCAAGTGTGAGTTGAATTCTTATAACCTTTTTTAATCTTCTCAGCACGTAATATAGTCATATTTGTTTAAAACCAAACGAGCTGATATTGCCTGATAAGAGAAAAATGAAAAGTTAATTGCTTTTTCCGGTGTGTGATCAATATGTTGCAATATGTTTTGCACAATCCGTATTACATTCTTGTGTTATGATACTCGCTGAGTAATTTAGAAATTCATACATAATAAATTTTCCGAATATTTCAACATAATAGAAATAAAAGTAGCATTTCATTATTGTTTACTTCTTAATTGATATTCTACAATATTGTTCTATATTAGCGGATTATACAAGTACTTTCTCATTCTGCATCAGTAAAAGTCACAGTGGACCAAGAGATTAGATTTAACAGCCAAAACTAATTAAAATCAATTTTTGTAGTAGCAAGAAACAAATATCTCAATTTATTGAGAATTAATTGAAGCAAACATTTACATATTTATTTAATAAACAAACAATTTCTCTCAGTTTGGTAGCGTCTTAAAGTTAAGTTCTGTTATGAAATGTTTCGAACACAATCTTTAATATTATATGGGATATTAATTAATTTATTATTAATTAAGGAATATTATTAAGGAAATAGTATAATGTAATATTTTTCAAATAATATATTTAAAATGTTAATTTTACTATTAAAATTGTTCTTAATAAATTTAATAGAATATTTTAATTTTTAATTCAATATGAAATAATATGTATATGTATATTATAGACTTTCGTTTCAATAACCTACTTTCATTAAACGTTTTTTAACTATGTTCTACAATATTACGATTATAATTTCTTTCAATCATTGCAAAACCAATTGTTAAATAAATATGTGGCAATATCTGATTAGAAGAAACTTTTGAAATTTTTTAGAACATTCGATTATTTGAATGTAAAAAATATAAACAATTGTAGTGTTAAATATAAATAATTTTGTTTTAATTTCATTATGAATGGATCCAAACATTCCAGAGTCACGTTCATTTTCATTGTCTGCCATGTATAATAAAAGTTTTAATTTTAAATCTGCCGAACTACCTAACTGACCGGGTCACAAGTTTTCTATTTTAAGAATAAAAATGTAGATAAGGAATGAATATGTATATTGATTTATATTTTAACGTTTCTTTATTTTTGTTCTATTTAATTTTTAATTTCAAATTAAGTGTATCTTATATGTCAGTAAGTTTATTGCCAATAATGTATGAATAACTGTTTTTTGTAAAGTAATACTAATTTAAATATAAAAATAAGAAAATTTTAATGTTTGTATAATATCTGCCATTTTGAGTCTCAGATATAAAATTAGCTCATAATAACCCGAGATAATATTAACTATAAATGATATAACTATATTAATAATTTTAAAAACATGACGCGATTTTTAAGTCGTTATTAATTTATGAATATTCGAGGTTAGAATTTGATTTCTTGAACCTAAATAATTGAAATCAAACTTATAATCAAAACTCGAATTATAACCATAATCAGGTCTCTCTCAACGATTATGTATTGCCAAACGGTGAATACTGATTCATTAAATCGGAGAAGTAAAATGGTGTTTGATCTGTAAAAGTTATACATACATGTATTTAAATAGTAGATCCGATAAAATTTAATAATTATGAAGCATATTGTCCTGTTACATATTTTATTATTTACTTATGATGACCGTATTATCAGCGAGGTTGTCAGTGACCACTATGTAATACATACAATAATACGTATAACAGTACGTGCCGTCATACGATAACTTTTACATTTTACAATTTTATACTATTGTACACTATTATACACATATTAATTAAATATTGCACTAGTAGTATAATAATTCCCTTAATCTATGCAGCATTAAACACCAACCTCGATACTTAACCTTTTACTACCGTTTGAGAAAGTGTTATTCATAAAAAAATGTAATTTTGGCTTCTCACTTCAATAGCTTCTCTTCGAAAATTCTAAACAAGTAATTTTTGTTATTAGTTCTTTAATACTTCTATGGCAACTTTAAATTAATACAGTTACTCGATTTAATATTCGGACACTATGTTATTTGCGAAATTAAAGGTTTATGTACTTACTTGCAATGTGCTTATCGAATTTTCTGATCCGTAATAATATCGGGTCTAATTTCGTTTATCATTTATTATGTAGAAAACAATAAAAAATAAAGTATTTAATTTTACATATTTGTAAACTAAAATATGTGCTTTAACTCATTACGGATCAGAAAATTCGATAAGCACATTGTAAGTAAGTACATAAACCTTTAATTTCGCAAATACCATAGTGTCCGAATATTAACCAATTAACTATGGCGATCTTTTTGCAAAGCGCGCACCAGTGTGTGTCGCGAGAATCAAGCGATGACGAATTAGCTCTCAAGAATTCATGAATCCATCTCAAATCATTTACACTTTTTATTTATTTATTTCATTTCGTGTTGACCTCTAAACATTTTAAACATATTACAATTTACGAATATAATTTAGTTTTCGCCAAAATTACAATTTAAATAACAAATTTTAGCAAAATTTTACGCATGACGGATATAGTCGTCATGACACAAAATTTTGCCACATTTCCATGACGGATATAGTCGTCAAACACACTTAACTGGTTAAATCGAGTAACTGTAGTTACTAGTCCTGCGTCGCAATATCCGCATGTCTTTGGTGGCAGGTTCGCGCCCGCTGGTCTTGGTTTTTCGCCGTTTTATGTTTTTCACTTCTTTTTTTTTTGTAATAAAATTAGAATAAATTCAAAGAGTTTTTGATTAATTGTTATACATTTCTATATCCACAGGGCGTAGAACATGTGCATTTAATAGTACACATGTACAATAGTATTTAATACATTATATGTATGTATATATAATTTATTTGACTCAAAGGCACATTTGAGTGCCTTATCCGGCTAGACCCTTTCAAATCTTTATTCCAAATCCTTTATCGTGCATTCCTTATTTTATTTCTATCTTTATTTCATTTTTTTTTAGTGGTGCAGTTTTTAGAATCTATGTTAATAATATTTTTATAATCTCTGTTACCATTATTGTAAAACACCGGTTAATTTACGATATATTTTTATTGCTCCTTTTTTCCATACAGTTTTCTCATTTTTTGTGCGTTACCGAAATCGGAGTACCTTAAATTATTATTTTCAAAGCACTTTTACAAACCATTAAACAGAATTGTTGTTATTACGTAAGAGCAAAAAAATTCTGAAAATTATGCTTATATTGTATACTTTGTACGTAATTAACATATTCAATAACATTTTCAATTTTTCATAACATTTAACCAGTCATGATCGACGGATGGTTTTGTTTTACTCTTACAAATCTCGGACCAACTGATACGAAATGTCTTGATTGTAATCGCAATACGGAATTTGTACATGACCTTTGCAATGCACGTTTCCTCTATAGCATGTACTTGTCTATTATTTGTACGATGATATGCAAATCCGAATGCTGCTTACACCAGATTTCGCTTAAGGTAATTGAAATAATTGAATAAGCAATTTCTATCAAAGATAAGAGTTTACTTTGTAACTTAACACATATTTAAAATTTATTCTCACTTTCACTAAAACAGACAAGTGAATAATATTATACAGAACAATTTACATAAGCGTGGCATTCAAATAACTGGTAAATTATTACATGAAAAAGTTGTTGAAATATATTTAATAATGGTTTTATTGTTATTTTGTTTTTTATTAATGTACGAAATTCATTTTTAGCTGTTCAATTATAATGGGTGAACTTCGATCTTATTATTGACAACAATATTAAATACGCGTGGAAAACTATTAGGACGTACACATTTAAAGATCAATAATTACCAAATAAAATAATAATCATATGAGTGGCAAATATTGTATAGATTTAACATTTACAAATATTTCTTATCATTTTTTAAAAATTGTCACAGTATTAGTTTTTGGATGCACATACCTAAGTATTTTTCTTTTTAATTATAAGATAAAGTTTTATTAATTACAACTATAAATTACAACTATAATTTTATTAATTACAGTTAAAATGGCATTCGTTTATTGATGATACTTAAAAATTGTAATAAACAAATTATTACATGATGCTGCGACCTTGACATACATAACTTTTCTTTCGATATTTCCGATTCTTTATATTTATGTTAAACAGTTTACAAATAATTCATGCTTAAATAAATCTCACCAGAATATTTGTTTTCTTCTCCTTTTTGTTGTTATATTTCTACTTATATTTATTACAGTAAAGTATAAATCTTAATAAATGAGACTGCTTCTTTTTTTGCAAAAAATTATTATTTATTTATGTAGGGTGAGTAAGATAAAACAGAGCACTTAAATATCTTTATTATTTGTAAAAATAGGAAACAGTTTATTAATAAAAATTGTGTGATTTTAAAGAAGCGACAGTAGTGGTTTTTAACCGACTTCGAAAAAGGAGGAGATTACTAAATTCGATCAGTATATTTTTTTTTTTTTTCCATGTATGTTCGCTGATTACGCCTAGCTGG
The DNA here is from genome assembly GCF_050947335.1 of Megachile rotundata. Classification (NCBI taxonomy): domain Eukaryota; kingdom Metazoa; phylum Arthropoda; class Insecta; order Hymenoptera; family Megachilidae; genus Megachile; species Megachile rotundata. The sequence continues at coordinate 2,544,989 of NC_134991.1, read as the reverse complement.
GTGGACCGATCGGAATGAAACCTTTTGCATCTGGTAGGTTCTGACGCCCCATTGGTACCATTACCAAAAATTTTTTCATTTTTTAGTTGCAAAGGATTATTGTTGCAAAAAAAAATTGAAAAACGAATATCCATGTTGTCTTTTACTTAATTATGCTCATGGCATTTACGCAGACAAAGAAATGCCCGGAAGAACTGTCTCACAGTATCCTATACAATTCTCCCCATTTTACTAAAAAGCGTGATATAAAATAATTTTCAGCAAAAAAATACACCGACTTCGAAATGCACTAAAAAGTATAAAATAATTTCCATTTCCTAATGAAGTAATTTCTATTTCATTCAATCATACAATTACGTCACAGATATGAATGAAACCTATTTACTTGTTAGGTAGTATATTAAATACATTTCAACTTTTTCGGAGGCGGCACAAAATTAAAAATACCTCAGTAAACGTTCCTGCCAATAACCAGTTGATTGTGCTATGGCGTACTGGAAATTAATAAATCCTGAGAAAGAATACGTACCATTATAGATATATCTGGTAATATACGTAAATGTAACGACTGCATCTTCATTTCGCAACATTTCTGATATAAATGAAATTGAATCGACTTCGTTCGCATGTGGAAGCCATGGAAATAAGAACCTATAAACGGAGCCCACGACGCGGGAATTACCAAATTTGCGGCAAATGGGCTCTATCTTTATAGTATATGCGACGATCGAGTCTTTCCGTCGCATACTCTATGAATCTAGCCCTTCGCGGACTACCGCCGCATATATGCGTTCTGCGTAAATCATCAAATTGGTGAAAGAATATATGCGTTACGATATATATGCGTTTGGCGAAAACAGTTGATTGTGCCGAGAAACGCACATATGTGTCCCACGTAAATGCGTGGGTATGGCCGAGAAACTTAACTATGCGTTCCGCGAAAACAACTGATAGAGCCGAGAAACGCGTACATGTGTGCATGCACGTAAATCTGTGCATGTACATATAATATGTCCAGAATTTGACTTGGAATGCTATGAACGAAAACCGCGTTTAAGCAGAAATATGCACTGGCAATTTTTAATGACTATCGCGGCAGGAGCTCGGCCCCACGGTACGGTTCACTTCGAACCGTCCCCTCCGCAAAGGGCTAGATAGACCATAGTTACATTCTATACGCACTAACACCTACTTCGCGGCCTGCTGCCGAGTTATATGTATAGAAAAAAAATAGCTCTACAAGCTTTGCCTATGTTTGGCTGTCCAAAGGTTGGCATGTTCAAGAAAATCTTTTAATTTTGCGCCGCCTCCGAAAAGGTTGAAATGTATTTAATATACTCCCTAACGAGTAAATAGGTAAATTGTATGATTGAATGAAATAGAAATTATTTTATACTTTTTAGTGCATTTCGAAGTCGGTGTATTTTTTTTCTGAAAATTATTTTATTTTTATGAATGGAGGACTTTTGAAAATTTTAAAGTTAAACTCACTCTTTTTAATGGACTAACGCTGTAGCGGCACATGGTTCGCAGCGTTGGTAGAAATTAGCATTGGCCGTTTACAGATGTTTAGGTGTAGGCAGTTAAACCCACCCTGGAGGGACGGCTGGCTGTTGTGGCAAGCGCACGTGTTCGGGGGTCGCTCCGCGATAAAGTTCAATTTTGGTGGGAAAAAGTGGTTAAAGTGTGATAAATAGTGTTGTGAAGTGAGGGGAGACCGTGGGGGAAGTGAGCGGTAAAGTTTTGTAAAAATCGCAGGTGAAATAATGAATTTATAAATAAAAATCGAAATTTCGGTAATGGCGACCTCGCGAGAGAAAGCATGGGGTGCAAACCCATGAGTAATCGAAAGTGAGGAAACGAGTGTTCGGGCCGACCGCGGAATAAAATAAATATGTGCGCGACTTAAACACGATTATTTTTATATATTGCGAGTGAAAATAGTGCAATTTAAGGGTGAAAGTTGCCCTCGAAGAAGGACTTGCGCGAACACGTGGTCGTGCGACATGTCGAAGTTGTGAGAGGAAGTCGCAGAAATTAAATTAATTAATAAATAATGTAAATGTCATTAGGGATTTAGAGTGCGGGAAAGGGCGAATGAGGCATATTGAATGCACGCGGTGATTAGTTTTGGCTATTTTCGTATTTTCGTGATTTGATAGTAAATAAATAATGGCGTCAGTCGAGCAAGTTTCGATATATCGTACGAACACGTGGGCATGTCCGCGCGAGGGAAAGCGTAGAGTGTAAAGGCCGGTTCGCAAACATCCAACATGGCCGGAGAAGGGTCGCTGCAGGCGCATGGAGAGCGGCCCTTAAGGATGAAGCCTAAGGGCGAAGCGAAGGCACGCGGCAACAAGCAAGATGGCGGAGGAAGGATCGCCGCAAGCGCATAGAGAGCTGCCTTTAGGGTCGAAGCCCATGGGTGAAGCGAAGGCACGCGGCAACAAGCAAGATGGCGGAGACATGGCGCGTTTTTCAAATGGTAAGCGGATAGGTTGAAGCAAGAAGACAGTGAGGAGGAGAAGAGGAAAAAGCGAGGCGACACGGAATGAAGTGAAGGAAGGAAGTAATTAATTAATTAATTAATAAATAAATGAAGTGAATGAGATTAATAATAATAATAATAATTAATTAATTAATTAATTAATAACGAATAAATTACTATAAATAATGAAGTGATTAGTAGATTAATAAATAAATAAATAAATAAATAATAAATAAGAAATAACTAACAGATAGGCAATTAATTCGGTGTAGTGTTGGGAAAGTGTTATGGGAGTGCAGTGAAGTGCTGGGAGTGTTGTGGGTACAGGGGAATATACGTGACCACGTGCGCGAGTGCAGAGGAACAGTGCAAAGCGGGAAAATGGCGGAGAAATGTTGGAAGAACTGCGGAAAACGCTCCAGCACCCTGGAAACTCCGAAGTCACAATGATGGTGGAGCAAAGGGGCCGCATTGAGAATATTCAGCATGGCGAAGGAAGGAACGCTGCAAGCACTTGGCGAGCGGCCCTAAAGGGTGAAGCGAAAGGATGCGGCAGCAAGCAAGATGGCGGAGGCATGGCGCGCTTTTCAAACGGCAAGAGGAGGGGAAGAAGCGAGAAGACTGCAAGAGGGAGAAGAGGAAGAGCAGGAGTGGAAGAGGCGGAGAAACAAAACATAGACACGACCGATCAAACGATTCAAACCTGCAAGGGAGGAAACCGGTGTCAGCCTGGTCATAGCACCGTTAGGGGGCACACAACGGGGACCGACGGAGCGGGAGAGAGGAGGGAGAGAGGTCAAATTGAGCAAAGCACCCTTCCGATCAACTGTTGATTCAGCAAGGAACCCAGTCGTCAGTCTGGTCATGGCACCATTAGGGAGCGATAATGGGGACCGAGTGGGATCGACAGGAAAGAAGAAGGAGAAATAATTAGAAAACTCAAGCTCAAAGAGAGTTTCGAATAGCGAAGCGGCTTAAGCTCCGATCCGGAAGGAAATGGAGCGTTGCTGGCAACTTCCAGTTGACGCCTAAACAGCGGCAACAAATTGAAGCAGCAACAAACGGCGGGCAACGCTACGAAAAACGACTCGAGAGCGCGGACAGACCTCTCAATCGAAAGGTGTTGGAGCAAAAAACTCAGACGTCAGCCTGGTCACAGCACCATTAGGGGGCGAACTGGGAACCGAGTGAAAACACCTGGAGAGAGAGGGGAAAACATTTTACCAAGAGCAATGGGCTCACGTAGCGTTGTGGAAGGAGACTGGGGCGTGATAGGAAACGCGGGGAAAATCGGTTAAGCAGTGATAACGCAAAGGGTAAGTGGTCGAGGGAGGGGGAAGCAACGCGAAAACGCGATGAAATGCGGCGCGCGGATAATTCGAATTACGAAATGATCGCGGAGCCGAGTGGTAGAAACGAATGCGCAGCAAGGGAAATAAGCCTTATAAATATTAATTCTATTTTATTTATTTAATTAATTTATTTTATCTTATTCTATCGTACAGAAATTATAAATATAAATAGGACAACGCGAGCTTAAGTGCAATATCGGCAAGGAAGGGCAACAGCCAAGACGAAGTAAACCTTAGTAATGGCTAAACAAATAGGGATGCATCAGCGGGGGGGGGGGGGGGGGGGGATTTTTGGGGAAACAAAATCAGATATTCGTGACATCAAAACAGAGTCAAGCATAGAATTAGACAGTGTACTATGACACTTAGGTGGAAAATGGTGGGGAGACGTCGCGGTTCGCCATATGCTCGAGCTCACCGGGAGGCGGTGCCGGGGGGCGTATGCCCGGGAGCCTCCCCTTGGGCCCTGATGTATCCTCTCGGGCCAAGAACCTTTGAGTAAGAGCATCCATTCCTCACACATGGAACACACACGCGAGGGGCGGGGGTGGGGGAGGGGGGAGGGGGGAGGGGGAGGGGGGTAGTCTTTCTTCCACAACATGCGAGCGATGGCCTAGCGCAGGGGGACTATATTCAACGACAGGAAAGCCTGCCGGGTTGCCGCCACCCTTCGCTCTTGTGGCGGGGGCGAGACACAGTTTTAGTGAAAAAAAAAAAGTTAAGCCTACCCTAAAATCTGTAAGTCGGCGAAATTATTTTATGTTATTTGGACGTGCGTAGCTCAATAGGCTACCCTACCATAAACGCTGCCAACCATGTCGCGTTACGGTTCATTAGGCCACATGGTCAGCATGGGTCGGAAGGACACTTTCGGTTAGCAAATTCTAATTTATAACACTTTTTCCCCCGCCGAAAATGGGAGAACTCAGCGAGGAAAATAACTCCACCCTCTACTGTGTAAGGAGTTACGCCTTCTCCAAAAAGTTAATATATATTGCGGAAAGGCGTCGAGAAAGAAATTATCAGTCGAGCCACCGTATCGGTAACATTGCATATTCCATATCGTTTCTGTAACTCTGCATATTTCCATAGTACCAATTAAACCTCATCTCTTGCAAACATTCTGTTGCGAGCACTTATTCATTTTACCTCACCTATCTCGCGACAAACACTTTTTTTTAAATAAATCGATTTGTTCGACCATACTGCACAATAACGTAAAACTATAATGTTTAAAAAATCGGTAATTATATAAAATATTTCGAGTTAAAAATTCAAACACTCAATGCAAAAATTGAAACCGTTTTACAAATTCTGACTTGTTTTCGATATTATAAGTCAGCACGCTTCATAAAAGAAAAAGGGAAAATGAAGCGGTCAATACGGCTACTAAAATGATATTAATATAATTTTCTTTAATTAGATTTCAGCTATATTGATGTATTATCGAAATCTTTCCAACATGGATAAATTTCGTGTTTCAAAATAATGTATGAATTTGATTGGGAGGGAGGATAAATAAAAAATTAGTTAGACAGAATTGAGCCTGAAAAATCATAATAATTTATTGGTTCGAATGATTGGATTTAGGAGAAAAAGTCTTGCTGCATAAAAAACCCCTTGCAATATGCAATATTTGTTCGTGATTGAACGGTGAAAGTGTGAGCCGTAATGTATACATTGTGTACGTTGTTGAGTATGATCGCTAATTGATTTGAGGAGCACAGGGTCTCGTTCAATGTTGTTACGATTCGTCTTATAATCCACATTGTGTAGGACTATTCACGATGATCTATTGGATGAGTATAGGGTCCTACTCGAATAAGTGTTACAATGTGTGTTTGATACCATCCTACATTGGTTTATTCGAGGAGTGCAGGGTCCCGCTCGGATAATGTTATAATTGATATTAAAAACCACCCTGCACTGGTTATTCTACGTTAGTTTATTTGAGGAGAGCAGGGTCTCACTCGAATAGAATTATGACTTGTTTGGAGTCCACCCTGCATTGGATATTTTACGTTTCTCCACGCGGAACTTTTTGACTCTCGGTCCGATCCGCACAAGATTCACCGATCGATTGTTCATTCAATATATAAAAATCGCCTGTACACCCCCGCGTTTCAGAGGGTGACAGTTAAGAAAAATCTATGCTTTTGTTTGTTAAAACGGCGCGAAAAAGAAGGTATAACCGTTAGCCGATTTATGGTAAGCACATGCTTACACTAAGACCGGTCCGGACAGGACTTGATAGACAAAAGGGTCCTCGGTGACCCGTATTTCGAGGTATAAAGCTATTCGCGGTGGTCTACGCGTCGAACCACTTGAACCCTATAATAAATTCCTTAGTCGCGGCAAAGGTCCAAGTTCGCGGGCGAACAATTGTTCTGCGCTTAAGTTATAGGAATGTAAAAGAGTATTGTGATCGTTCAAAAAAATTTTGTTCACTTTGTAAGAGTATTTGGAAAGAACAAAATATTTTAACCAAGTTGAATAAAGACCAATCGAGAACGATTGCTTTCCTCTATAAAATGAGTAATTTTTATTTCATAACGTTATTCAAGTTTCAAGTAAAACGCGTTATTTTAGTTCTAATTGCTTTTATAATAGAAGGCAAAAGAATTACCGTAGAACGCTCAGGAAAAACCAGGAGAAAGGTCAATCTTTTCTCTTACAGATGGATTTTCGTATTTTACATTGAATCGACAATTTATTGTTTTGGACCAATTTGAAAGTAAGCTTTAGAATTACAGACAGTATATCTTTTTCAGCTCGCTATATCTTGACTTTAACCTCTTAGGCACGGCTGAACTTTATGCGACGCTGCTTCTCTGTACGGCAGAGTTCAACGTAAATTACGCGTAAACGATACATCACTACATACAATGTGCGACAGACAATGCTATTCTCTACGCAAGTACATTGGAATGGAGCTTTTGATAAATAAATTACAATTTTTCCCAAAGTATGATACATATACTTTAACTTTAATAATTTACTTTTTTAGAAAATTCACAAAATATGTAATAATTTCTAAATGTTACCAATATGCATCGTGTAATAGTACCTAAACTACTTAGCGTAACCTTTTTTTACATGTAACGTACTTTTTGTGGAATTTGTTATTACTCTTACCAAACGTGGTGAAGATAAAGAAAGTGCGAATGAAAATATGGAAACGATCATTTAATTCAAAAAATGAGCAAGTGAGCCAGTAGAGTGATCACTATAGTGGTGCGTCGTAATCCATAATGACATTCGCGAAAGTCACTACAGTGACCCGTCGTGCCTAAGAGGTTAAAATATGCCTATTTTAAAATATATAAAGCTTAGTTTAGTTATAAAATTTTATTTCGTATTAATCATGCTTGAATTTTTTCTTTTTCTACATATTACAGTTTAACAGTAAGGGAATTCTTAAAAGCAAAATAATGTAAATGGCAAATTGCCCTAGTATAAACCACAGTACAATTATCCAGTTTTATTATAAAAGATAAATCACCCGGTGAAATTATTTTAAACGATTGTTCTCGTTGCCGGAACGTTTGAAATTTTCATAGCTTGTTCATAGCTTGTTCAGTAAAGTCTATAATATAATTGCATTGGGTTTTCCATCTTTTATATATGAAGTTTTCAAAGACAACAAAATTTTCTGTGGTGGTAGTACCTTTAATTTTTAAAATCAAATGGAAATACAATATTTTTATGATACTTACTGAATTTAACTAAAAATCAGTTAAATTATAATTATAAAATATGTTAGAGTTATTCACAAATAATTGAAGGTAACATAAATAACTTCGTGAATAAGTAACTAAAAACGATGTAACACAACCATGTTGAAGAATTCATTAAAGTTCGTTACAGGAAAAAAAAATATTCCAATCGGTCCAATAGCAGCCGAATAATTTAAGATGAAATCGTTAGGTGGTTTACCCTGTATAAGATCTGTGCGTTAATATGGATCTAAAATAAAATGGATGGAAAAAATAAAAAAGGAAAAGTACTATATTTTACTACTAACACATTGGTCTATATCAATGTTTTATATTTGCATTATTCGTCGTGAAACATAGGTGATCATCATTCTTTTAGATAGAATGTTATACATGTATTCATGCGAATACATTTATATACGTGACTATAATCTTTAGGGTTACACAAGAGTAGAAATGTAAGAAACAGATTAAACATTCTGTAACATTATATTTAGTAATACATTGCCACTATAAATTGATCTAAGAAGAAATTTTTAGGAACAATTTAGTACAAAAGTATAGGATTGGATTACTGACAACATATTACGTACTTGGTCCGTACTTGTACATTGGAATTATCAATGGCAACAAATACTTACAATTTTTAAGTAAGGAATTTCAAAATTATGGGGAATGACTATTACTGTTTTTCATACAAAATATGTAACTACAGTTCGACTACAAAATGTTTGAAATAATGCGTTATAGTAATAAATTGATCGAAACATGGGGACATTTAAAATGGCCTGTGAAATCCCTTGATTTGCCGCCCGTGGACTCTTTCTTATAGGATTATACTAAAGATGGTTGTACGCCATAAGAGATTTAAACCACTTATAAACTGAAATGAAAGAAATATATGTATCAATATCCAGTGAAATATTAGCACAATGTTCTAAGAATATAATTAGTAGAAATCAGAAATGTGTTGTTGTTAATAAAAATCACAATCTGCATGATATGTAGTACATATTGACCATGCAATACTCTTATGTAGTGACTCTCGTTTTTACCCTTGTATGAACTTAATTAAGCACTATATGTATAATATTCTATTTAAAAACTGGAATACAATTTTTTTCTTTTATTTTTTTTTTAATTCTACCGTATTAAAAAAATACTAATCTATATTACCATAAATACCCTGTATACTGTTTAAAGTATGTATTACTTGATTTTCCTGTAACGTGATAGAATATAGTACATTTAATCCTCGTACGTTTTTATATGATGAAAGGTAATAGATTATATAAAAAAAACTGTTATATAATCAAAAAATAAAATTAGTTAGTAATAGTACCTAGTAATAAAAGTACTTGTGAATGTTGATCCATACATGTGTTCTACGTAAATATATACATATGTATATGTAGTTGATTTCTATAGCCTGCTTAAATATAAATTATTGTTTAACAAATTCGTTCGTTAAAGCTAATAAATAGGATTTGTTTCTTTTAATAGAATTTATAAATTTCTAATAAATTTGTTAAACAATAACAAGATTCGTCTGAATAATAGAAATATTTGGTTTCACTCTCCTTTTCTTTACTAATAAATTTAACACGTACAACGATTGATTATACTTTTCATTGATAAGAGTGCAAGTAGTAAGGGTAGGTGCACCAAACTGATAAGGTATGCAAATGTCTCGATACTGATCCACAAGAAGCTTGACGCCGTATGAGTAAAGTGGTAACTTTCTGGAGCGACAGTTTATCCGACCGATGACATAATCGTGTCACGTTTAAACTATACCACCTGCACGATCGTTATCTCGATTAATGCATGCGTAGCAAAAGCCGACTCTTTCCAAGTGGTAACTGTGCTGAGAAAAATAGATGCAAGGAATTTAATGCCGAAGGTTCAGTTCCCATTGCGTCTCAAGTTGGTTTTGCGACGAAATAAATGTTGTCATCCTTGCTTTCAAATGGTTTCATGTAATTTTATATCATATGAAACTATTACTAGAAAATATAAAGTACGTATAAATGTGAACTACCAAAGCGGACCATGTGCGTTTTGTCAGGGTGCTTTCGTTGTTGCAAGGGAAAGTTTTTTAAGACCATAATTAACATATTACTCGATTTACAGAAGTGGAAAAATGTAAAGTATTTAGCTTTTGACTTTGGTAGGGTAACCATTATTTGGTTCCAAAGAGATCACTGAATGTAAACACGCGACTAGAATATAAGAAAAATACACTTTATTTAATTACATGTTCAAAATGTAACATATGCCGCCTTCCATCACATAATATTCCAGTCTTTTACTTCACATTTCCACTTCTGTAAATCGAGTAATATGTTAATAAAAATATAATGTAATATATGTTTCGAATTCGTCTCGATGTCCTCTAAAGCTATGAATAAAAAAAAATGTATGTTCCTATTTAAGAAACCCAAGGTGACCTTGACTTTGCCAAGAGAACAAACTGTTTTCAAAATTTGCTTTACTAATATCTATTGTGCACTTCATACCCTGCAAATTTTATTCTAAACTTTTTTTCGTAAGGTGGCTGCAAGTGGGAGAAAAATCGTGAGTAGCGTTACAGGTAACACCCTGTATATGTATACGTAAAGCTAATACATTAAACAAGTAATTTAAACATTTACAATAAGTCGAAATGTTACTATTAATAAACTTCCCATTCGATTGTTAATTACCAAGACTTATTTGAACCCTAGGACGTTTACCTTACTAAAACCAATTTGAAACTACACAATCTACACACCTTGACTTTTTCAAACTTTACTGACAAATGTAACAGCTTTTAGAGGAAAGTTTTGCAGAAAATTAGGAGCATAAAAAAAAATAAAAAAAGTAGTTCGTATTTCGTCTGAGAGTGGTACACTAAAATAGTATTCAAATTTTGTATGACCTAAAATTCGTTAGGCATTCTCTACTGATCGGCATGATTTACAGTTACTCGATTTAATATTCGGACACTATGGTATTTGCGAAATTAAAGGTTTATGTACTTACTTACAATGTGCTTATCGAATTTTCTGATCCGTAATGAGTTAAAGCACATATTTTAGTTTACAAATATGTAAAATTAAATACTTTATTTTTTATTGTTTTCTACATAATAAATGATAAACGAAATTAGACCCGATATTGGAGTCGAATAAATATTCAGACACTTAATATTACATAAAGTTTTTTCTTACTTAGAGTGTATGTAACAACAAAGTTATAATTTTAATATTAATTTAATATTTTTTGGGACATCCCTTTTGTCACATGACGTGTTACAACCGTGTTGGCATGTTTGAAATTATTTTATTTAAATAATTTTGAGTAATGCGTTTCCACTCTTCCGTCAGTCGTATTTTTTAATTCGTCTTTTGTTTCTATAGGGGTGGTCTTAACATTACGATCCAATAAGTCCCATTGATTTTCAATTGGATTTAAAACCGGTGATTGTGATCGAGGATGGAGCATTTTTAGACAAGCATATAATAAATATTCCTGAACTATTCTCGATTTGTGTTTCGGATCATTATCCTGGTAGAACTTAAAACTGTCGCATATACCCATATCGTTGCACTTTTTAATAAATATTTTATTAGTATGTCTCAATATTTGTTCTTGTCCATAATATCTTCAGTAAAAACCAGTCCCCCTACTCCAGCACTAAAAATGCAGCCCCATACCATCAAGCCTCCACCACCGTATTTCATCATCGGTCTTATATTACTTATCTTTAATTGTCCATTAGATTTACACCACACTAATTTTCGTCCGTTATGTCAATTTCATGTTACTGAATGTAACAGAATATTTTTTCGACACCAATATCGGGTCTATTTTCGTTTATCATTTATTATGTAGAAAAAAATAAAAAATAAAGTATTTAATTTTACATATTTGTAAACTAAAATATGTGTTTTAACTCATTACGGATTAGAAAATTCGACAACCACATTGCAAGTAAGTACATAAACTTTTAATTTCGCAAATACCATAGTGTCCGAATATTAAATCGAGTAACTATACTTTGACAACCTTCCTTTCAATTAACGCTTAACGTTCCGACATATAAATAGTTACGATGTAAAATTAATTAATAAATGAATTTTATTTCTTTAACTAATATATCATTTGCATTAATTATGAATGTGTATCTATTTAAAATTACTTAATATATTATATACTAACAAACAAAAGCACGCAGATTCAAAGCAGAAAATACTGTTTTACAGGAATATACCGGTTTTTTACTATTTTAACTATGGCGCACCTCACCGAAAAATCTGAAAAAATTAGGAAATGTTAGTTATGCTAATATGTAATTACCGCATCGATATAAAAGTAGTGCTACGACATCTTCACTGAAAAATCGCATTTTTTCGGATTTTTTATTGTTTATAGCTATAATTTGCGATCAAAAAATCTGAAAAAATTCTGTAATATGCGCTACGAGGACTGCAATGTCTCAGAGTTTTTTTACGAAATTAAATAGCCAGAATGTAAAATATTTACATGGTTGTCGTCAGTTTTTTATCATTTAAAAGTGTTTAGAATATAAATAATTTATAAAATATATTATTTAAATATGACGGTAAATATAAATAATTAAAGTACAAATAATAGTTATTATATAAATTTAATTTCCGTACTTTATTCTATAATTATTCCTTAATATAAATACATATATAAAAATCTCATGTGTACGTATAAGTGTACTTATGTATAAAATGTTTATATCGTTCCATTGCAATAAATATTTTAACACTAAACCTATCAATGTAGAATGCAATACTAAAGGTAGAAATAGTTGACCAAGTTTTAGAAAACGTAAAAAGATAAGGTTTTTATAATTTTACGGAAAGTAAACTTTATATGCCGCTACATTTGTCAATTACGTTTTAAAATAATTATATGTGCATTGAAGTATGCTTACTAACAACGAACATCTAAATGCACTAATTTAAGTAATATATCATTATATTTATATTTTTTTAACGTTTCTGTTAGGAGTAGCTGTACGGTTCAGGTAACAAAATTCATACGTTATGAATATTTCGCTAATAAATGTATATTTTTTTTATTATAAGTGATCACTACTAACGAACAGAGGGTGGATTACTAGCTCTAGTTAGATAATTTGGAAAGCATAAAAAAGTTTCCAGGTATCGATTTTCAGTTGTTAATGACAGAACAAGTGATTACCATTGTTCGCGTGGATGATGTGTCTTAATTGGTCACTGGTATCATTACCTTACTTTGAAATTAAAAATGAAGTTTTTCATTTCAGACACTAATTCATTATGTAGCTTAAAACGAGAAACTTGTAAAATGGTTATTTAGCAGTTTCAATATTAAAAAATTGACGTACAGTCGCGAAATACTTTATACATAAGAAAATATTTTATTGTAAAGTATTTTTGGTTTTATTACTTATTTAGTTTTAATTATTTAACTTTAAAAAGTACTAAAATGATTTATTTTAAAATACTTAGATTCGTGTATTTATAATCAAAGTAAGATTATTATTACAGGATTCGAAACCTGAATCATAATAATGCAACAGCTTTAAAAGTTACTTTATTGCATCAGAGGAAACGATTAAGTGCAAGAGTGCAACAAATATGTAAATTCTTGTAAGTTTGCAGGTGCAAAGTTTATTGTTCACAAAAAGATATTTTAATCTGATCATCAATCGTAAAATATGTCAAGCTATAATACATTAATTGTACGAGACGTTCTGGCTAAAAGTTCGATTATTGAATTAGATAACCTGATTTAGCTCCATATAATTTAAGACTGGACTTGAAATGAAAAATATGCTAAAAGGTCAAAAATTGTTGTAATACTATACATTGGTTAGTTTTCTAGAAAACAGACAAATTGAAACAATAATGGTAATTGGAGGAATTTATAACTTAGCATACGGTGGTTCATTTTTGTCTTCTAAACTATTCAGGATATTAAACGTACACCGTTGGAAGAGAGGAATTAACGAACGGTTAGTCGAATGACTAAATTGTGCACCATTAATCGAAGGAAGAGATGCACGAAAGAAGGAAAAAACGACAGCGAAGGAGAAGCAAAAAGAAAGGTATGTAGTTGAAAGAGCTGTAAAGGTTCTCCTCTGGCCTACCCACATTCAACAGATACGCTACTATAACCTACATGACGTCACTACCGTGACTGCACTCACCCATCCCACATTCTTTGCCCCTCTGCTCTCGTTTCGAGCATCCTCTTCAGTGATTATGAATATAAAAATGCAAGGCTGAATTTTTGAACGATAAATTTGGGAGGGGGCACGGGGTGGAAGTGATGAACTGCATGCCAGTGGGAATACCAATTAGCTCGTCCAACTAGATATTTGCTCCCGATCTGCATAAAGATCGGGGCACATCGAAAATTATACTGAAATACATAGGTTAGAAGTTTCGAGATTCACGACTACCTTGCAACAAGCAACAGGGACGAATTTAATATACACCCTTATAGTAAAAAATAAATATGAACAACATACGAGGAGAAAATCGTTACTAATATTACGCAAACTTAGTAGTTTCATGCAACTATCTGCAATAGACACTTATAGTAAATAAAACTGGACGGAATGAAATATCTTTAAAAAAAAAACTGAACATATCAATGTGTATATCTTCGTACAATGAAATAAATAATAATAGAAAAGTAAAAGGCAAAAGAGTATTATTTTCAGTGAAATTTTGTTCATGTTGAATGTTAAATCATCAAATATCAATTTCAGAAAAATTAATTCGGTTTCTAAAGTTTCATGCTGTATAACATAAAATATGTCGATTGAATAAGTTGCAAAATTGAGCGAATAAATGAAAATTTCGAGATTTCAAGATCTGGAAATTTGTAAATTAGAGATTTTATGAAATTTGGAAGTTTTAGAAACTTAGTCATTACAAATATGAAAATATAAAAGAATTGAAACATCGGTGCATTGAATTGATGCATTGAAAATGCTTCAATTGGAGACTCGGAAATTTAGAAGTTACGAAAATTAAAAATTTTGTAATTTTGGAACTAGAAGATTTGGTTATATTATTCTTGGAAATTTGGTAATTTGAGAATTTCGGAATATAAAAATATGAAAATTTAAAAATAAGAAGGTTTGGTATTTAAAAGTTTGAAACTTTCAAAACTTGACAATTAAGAAAATAAAAAATTTGAAAATATAGAGAATTGGATATTTGCTGACTTACAAGTTGTTAGTAATTTGTGAACTGTAAATTTGGAGATATTAATGTCTGAGAAATTTGGAACTTCAACGTTTGTGAATATGAGAATTCAGGAATTTAGGAATTTAGTAATTTGAAAATTTTTGAATTAAAAAATTAAAAAGTTTGTAAATTTATGAATTAAAAAATTTAAATATATTTGATAAATATATACATATAAATAACGCAATAATCATTGACAAATTTTTAACCATATAAGTGAAAAGAAATTAGAAAGTGAAATTGTTATTGAGAAAAGAATTTGTTAATGAACTTGCTTCATTTCATAGATTTCAGGTTTAATTTAATTTTTGAAATGAAATTGGAATGCAATTAACAAATTAAATAAAAGCTTAGATTAAATCTTTAAACTTTATTCATTACAAGTTTTAAAATCATCTTTTCTATTGTAACTTTGATAAGTCTGATTTTGTACATTCGATAGAAATTAATAGCAGTATGAACTGTTAATGTTATCTTTATATCTACTCTTTCCTCCCCGTATATAGCGCGTGTCATAAATATGGGATCACTCAAGAATTTTCTACTTTTAAATTATACATTTTATAATAAATCGAAGTATTAAATGATAGTTTAATTAAGAAGTAAGAATGTAATTAAGGATTTCAAATGGTAGTGTATTAAAAAAAAAATAACATTTTAACCGTTAATAAGTACTTTTATTAAGATTAAACGTTTTATTACTTCATCCGTTAGAAAAATTCTTAACGTCATTACAAGAAGAGTAAGAATATTGTTAATAATGATAAATAAATGTACGTTACAAGTGTTATCCTGTTGTGCCCTTTCAGTTAATTACTAATTATTGAACAGTCGATTCTATTCTCCATACTCTGCTCGTGAACTATACTTTTCCTACATTGATGTATAATCTTGTATATTCTTGCATGTTGTTTTTAGCGGTTAGCTTTCTCGTTCACTTTTCAAATTTCTCTTGTCAATAACGTCTATTTTTATATTAAAAAGGTTTTTCTCGCCCGTGTCAGAACTGAAAAAATAAAAAAAAGCAGGAGATTTAAAAATAAAAGAAGACACATAGGAAAAATACCTATAAAATATATAAAATGACAGCTGTCGTTTTCACACTGTCTCATGAGTATTGTACCAAGATACGGGTTTGATTTAAAAATACGAGTTTTAATAAAGAATGTTAAAGTATTACTTTATGTTCAGCAATCCTTGATTGTGCAAATTATAATTGAACTTGTTCGATTACAAATTGAAACGTACTAAAAATTTCAGTAAGATTTATTACACGTTTGAACTGTGAGTGCGTTAGAAGTCATTGTTGTGAAAGTACGATAAGAGGTCAACTGTGCAAAAGTTCACTCAGAAATTGTATTCTGATGTTCTAACAGTCCATTTTGTCGATTCTACTGGCTTCGGTCACCCTTCATTAATTCACCCTTCGCAAATTCATGGCCGCGCCCTACGAATCGTTCTCAACGATCTGTTGCCTCGAATCAGAATCCTTATGTTCGAAGCGCACGCGTACGAACACGGAATCACCGTCTAATCTTTCATGTCCGCATACCGGTGGCTTTTAGAATACACTCGATGCGGTTTAGATCCTTTGCTTCGCAATGTTCTAAGACGATAACTAGTACATTGATATTAGTTATTGATACGATAACTATCACGAGAGAAATTAATATCGCAACAGTCATACTTGGTATAACATATGACAATAAAGTAATTGTGCCTAATATGAAACACCTGATTTTAAATAGAACTAACGTTAAAATATGACACAATTAATACATATTTGTATGTTTATGATTGAGTATAATTGAAGTACCTAAAAATTTATGTATTGAATCTATAATTTAGTACGAAAAATTTGAGTACTTTATAATTATGGTAAAAAAGTATAAAAGAAGGCAAAAGCAGCAAATTGAAAAGTTGGTACGCAATGTGCAAGGAAATGTGCAAACAAATCTGACAGATGTTTATTTTACTATGAAAAATGAATATTTACTTAAATATAAAAAACAAATAATCAAAACTACTACAGTAAATATTCTATACAGGGTGTTCGGTTACTGGTGGGCATAATCTTGGGGGTGATAGCTGGGGCGATTGTGAACAACTTTTTCCTTTACCAAAATGGTGGTTAAAACTTAGTTTTTGAATTATTAATGAAAAACACTGACCAATCAGAGCGCGAGAATAACGCGCGCCCAGGTGCGAGAGCGACGGATGTAAGCGTGACGGTTGACCATGATCGTGAACAAACAAATCGCGCGATATGGGTAACATAGTTACCATCTTTGGTAATACGTCAGCCAGTAAGTAGTTATTGATTGATTGATTGATTCTTGTTGCGGGCGTCGACTACTATGGTCATTAGCTCGAAGTAGTAATAAAATTCACAACTATTAATAAATATAAATTTATTAACGGAACTCATTGTATGGATGAAACGAAAATAAAGGTGAAGATCAAGCGCAGTTTTTTTAGATAATTAAAAAAAATGACTGTTTGTTTATCGATATAAAATTAAAGAATACTCGGACGCTTACCTCATGAGTGAATTTACGATGCGAGAATTCTTCACTAATTTTGAAGTACATTCTTGTATGACAAGAAACCTATTTATTCGCTAAAATCTACAAGAGCATATTAATACCCGCTCTATGGGATTGTCAAGTAAAAAGGGTGACTGTCATATTTGATGTTTTCCGTATAATAATGGTACAATTTTCGGAACCCACACTAAACAAACACATAATCACATACGCACCACGATTGTCCAGTCCTTATTTCCACATCCACCTTTTTTCCACATCAATTCGTTTACGAAAGTTCCTCACTATGTACACACTACACATTATGCGTGATGAGTGATGCAAAGAAAAAAGTCAGTTATTGCAAGATGTATTATTGCGATTGCACAACACATATTACCGACAATATTAAATTTACTTTATTTATTTTGATGAGTTGAAAAATTTATCTTTACGACACGAATTACTGTTAACGAATATGTACAAATGCGTATTTTGACCGAACGTTTTACAATAAAGTCTCAGAATGGACAAAGATCAATAAAAGAAAAGCGAAACAGTGACCCCCCCCCCTCAACAGGAAAAAGATTCCACAAGAACCTAAGAAGCTCGCTCGTCAAGAAATATAACATGACCAATCTGAGAGGGGGTACAGTGGGAAGACAATACCAATGCAAATTTTTTGTTTCTAAAATTCTGTACAAAACGTCAGTTGGCTGTCGATGATCGAACGAGAATGCTTAGAAGAGAATGGTGCACATTTCAAACATTAAAGTAAATTTAATATTATCGATAATACGTGTTGTGCAATCGCAATAATACATTTTGCAATAACTGACTTTTTTCTTTGCATCACTCATCACGCATAATGTGTAGTATGTACATAGTGAGGAACTTTCGTAAACGAATTGATATGGAAAAAAGGTGGACGTTTTTAACATTTCGATGCAAACAAGGGAACATATCCAACTCCGACACGCCGATTTTTATGAAACTTATGTGAGATATAGTTCTCAAAAAAATATTTGACACGTATTTTTTTTTCATCGGCAATTGTGCATATTGAAGGGGTGAAAATAACCCTCGAAGTTGGGGGTGGAAATCATATTTTTGCGAATATCTCCGGAATTAAAGAAGATAATTGGATTATTTTTTTTTTTGTAAATTGTTGGTCTTTTAATAGGCAATTTTTGTGCGAAAAAAATATCAATAAACTTTATTTGTTTAAATAATATTTTTAAAATTTATAATTTTTGTTTAAATTTTTGCACTAAATGTTGATCTATTTTTTTGCAACTTCGTGTACGTAAACTATGGACAAAAATAAGGGATACGCGTTTTTGGAATTTGTTGTTGGTTGCAATGTTTATTAAATATATAATTTAAAATCACCTCCTGTGAAGAGGGGCAATCAGCATTTTTAACCGACTTCGAAAAAGGAGGATGTTACTCAATTCGACCAGTATATTTTTTTTTTTTTTTTTCTATGTATGTTCGCCGATTACGCCTAACTGGGTGGACCGATCGGAATGAAACCTTTTGCATATGGAAGGTGCTGACTCCCCATTGGTACCATTATCATAAAATTTTTCATTTTTTAATTGCAAAGTGTTGTTATTGCAAAGAAACCGGCAACTTTTTTCTTTTCTCTATGTATGTTCGCGCATTGCGCCTAGCTGGATGGACCGATCGGAATGAAACCTTTTGCATATGGTAGCTGCTGACCCCCCATTGGTACCATTATCAAAAAGTTTTTCATTTTTTAATTGCAAAGTGTTGTTATTGCAAAGAAACCGGCAACTTTTTTCTTTTCTCTATGTATGTTCGCGCATTGCGCCTAGCTGGGTGGACCGACCGGAATGAAACCTTTTGCATATGGTAGGTGCTGACTCCCCATTGGTACCATTATCAAAAAATTTTTCATTTTTTAATTGCAAAGTGTTGTTATTGCAAAACAACTGGCAACTTTTTTCTTTTTCTATGTATGTTCGCCGATTACGCCTAACTGGATTGACCGATCGGAACGAAGCCTTTGGCATCTGGTGGGTTCAGACTCCCCATTGGTACCATAATCAAAAAATTTTGCATTTTTTAATTGCAAAGTGTTGTTATTGCAGAAAAACCGGCAACTCTTAAAATAAACTTTTCTCAATTTTAGTGCGCTTTCAATATCTTATCGCGGACATGATTCTGTACAATTTTGTTCATATACAAATTTCGCGGAAATGTTTAGTTTTCGAGATATTAGCGAAAAAAATTGTTATTAACTTTTGAAATCAACTTCGAACGATTTTAATGTCCTTCGAATATGTTGTTAGGGGCGTGGTTCTGGACAACTTTTTCCTCTTGCAAAATTGAGGGAAAGCTTTTGTTTTCGAGACATTACAGAAATTGTTGTTAACTTTTGAAGCCAACTTCGAACGATTTTTATGTCCTTCTAATACGTTATTAGTAGCATGATTCTAAACGAGTTTTTCCTTATGCATAATTGGCGGTAAGCTCTGGTTTTCGTGATATTAGCGAATAACTATTGTTATTATTATTAGTGGAACGCCCCGTGCTACGCACGGGAAAGACAAGAAAGGGCAATTACAATGCACTGTACCAAAACACTAACTAAGCTTTGCCGCTTTGACACACAACTTATGCAGCAAGATGAGTTCACGTTGACGTTGGTGTATTATTCCCATTGCTTGGTACAGTCTCCCTACCGTTCTAACAAACATTTTTTTTATTTTTTAGTTGCAAAGGATTATTTTTTCTATGCATGTTCGGCGGTTTTTCCTAGGTGGGTGGTCCGATCGGAACAAAGCCTTTCGCATCTAACTCCCCATTGATACCATTATCAAAAATTTTTTCATTTTTTAGTTGCAAAGGATTATTGTTGCAAAAAAAGTTGAAAAACGAATATCCATGTTGTCTTTTACTTAATTATGTTCATGGCATTTACGCAGACAAAAAAAAGCCCGGAAGAACTGTCTCACAGTATCCTATACTATTCTCCCCATTCCACTAAAAAGCGTGAAATAAAATAATTTTCAGAAAAAAAATACACCGACTTCGAAATGCACTAAAAAGTATAAAATAATTTCTATTTCCTAATGAAGTAATTTCTATTTTTTTGAATCATACAATTACGTCACAGATATGAATTAAACCTATTCACTCGTTAGGTAGTATATTAATGTAGAATAATATTTAATAATTAAATATAATGCATGAAATTTATTAACAAAATATTACTGGGTATAATTAATGAATTGCAACACAAAGATGAAACTTCTCAAATTACAAAATTCTCACGTCTTTTCCTCTCAAACTCTCACAAAGCAATGCCCTCTCAGCTTCTTCTCAAAACATTCAATCGCACCAAAAAGACAATCTTCTAGCAACCTCCATTACATGCAAACTTCAATCATACCATACGCAAGCTTCATTCATATTATGCACCCATGTCAAACACACACATACCATACAATTACAAAGTACACACACACGCATACCACACACCACATTAAATATATTTCAACTTTTTCGGAGGCGGCGCATAATTAAAAATACCTCAGTAAACGTTGCTGCCAATAACCAGTTGATTGTGGTATGACGTATTGGAAATTAATAAATCCTGAGAAGGAATACGAACCATTATAGATATATCTGGTACTATACGTAAATGTAACGACTACATCTTCATTTCGCAACGTTTCTGATATAAATGAAATTGAATCCACTTCGTTCGCATGTGGAAACCAGGGATCTAAGAACCAATAAACGGAGCCCACGACGCGGGAATCACCAAATTTGCGGCAGATGGGCTTTATCTTTATAGCATATGCGGCGATCGAGTCTTTCCGTCGCATACTCTATGAATCTATCCCTTTGCGGACTACCACCGCATATATGCGTTCTGCGTAAATCGTCAAATTGGCCGAAGAACTCATATATGCGTTCCGCGAAAACAACTGATAGAGCCGAGAAACGCGTACATGTATGCATGCACATAAATCTGTGCATGTACATATAATATGTCTAGAATTTGACTTGGAATGCTATGAACGAAAACCGCGTTTAAGCAAAAATATGCGCTGGCAATTTTTAATGACTATCGCGGCAGGAGCTCGGCCCCACGGTACGGTTCACTTCGAATCGTCCTGTACGCAAAGGGCTAGATAGACCATAGTTACATTCTATACGCATTAACACCTACTTCGCAGCGTGCTGTCGGATTATATGTATAGAAAAAAAATAGCTATACAAGCTTTGCCTATGTTTGGCTGTCCAAAGGTTAACATGTTCAAGAAAATCTTTTAATTATGCGCCGCCTCCGAAAAGGTTGAAATGTATTTAATATACTACCTAACGAGTAAATAGGTTTAATTCATATCTGTGACGTAATTGTAAGATTCAAAAAAATAGAAATTACTTCATTAGGAAATAGAAATTATTTTATACTTTTTAGTGCATTTCGAAGTCGGTGTATTTTTTTTCTGAAAATTATTTTTTATTAAAAATATCATTATTTTTACAATCTTTTACCATATTTTAGACATTGTATACCTCTTTATATGCCGTTAATTGATTTCTAAACAATTATTGTAAGCCTCGCAGGTATGAGCGTGACGCGGTTACGCGGTTAAGGAACATAGGCTTTTATGGCCACTATTGTTAAAAAATAATTTAATTTAATTCTATTTTCGTAGTTTCTTAAAAAATCCCAATGTTTCCAAAAGTTCTAAATATTTTATTTAGAATGAAGTCTTTACGCCTGTAAAAGTATAAAAACAATGTTAGCCATAAAAGCCTATGTTCCTTACGGCACGGCGTTGATCATAACCGCGTCACGGTCATACCTGCGAGGCTTACAATAATTATTCAGAAATCAATTAACGGCATATGAAGAGGTATACAATGTCTAAAATATGGTAAAAGATTGTAAAAATAATGATATTTTTAATAAAAATGCTGATTGCCCCTCTTCACAGGAGGTAATTTTAAATTATATATTTAATAAACATTGCAACCAACAACAAATTCCAAAAACGCGTATCCCCTATTTTTGTCCCAGCTACCACCCCTAAAATTATGCCCACCACCCGAACACCCTGTATACGCAAATCTCTCGGGTCTGAAGTTTTGCGTATATCGTACAGGTCCTACATTGATTGATGTCTTGCCGAACGTAGAAGAAAAATAACACGGTCGCTGTTTGCGTATATCGTACAGGTACTACATTTCGAGCGAAGAATTGATTGATTGATTGATTCTTGTTGCGGGCGTTGACTACTATGGTCATTAGCCCGTCGAGCGAAGGCGGCTGAACGTAAACAAACAGTGACCTATCGGTAGGACACTCCTAATGCAAGAATAACATTTTTTTATTTTTGATTTTTCTTTTTTGAAATTTTTTCCACCATATTTGTAACATTTTTCTCATTAAAAATGAGACCAAACACGACGTACTTCGGGACATATTTACTTGTAATTTCAAATGTTACGCGTACATCGATGACTTTACTTCAGTAAGACATTACAAGTAAATATAACTCAAATTACGTCGTGTTTGGCCTTATTTTAGTCAGGAAAATGTCACGAATATGATGGAGAAAGTTGTATAAAAAATGGATGAGAAATAAAACAGTTAGCAATGCATAAGTATTGCAAACAATTGAACAAACTTTTGATCTTTGCCAACTGCCATGACCGCAGTGTCTGTCTTTTTCACTCGCTATCCTCCTTTGCGTTAGAAACTTTTATCGTCAATTAAACCAGTAAATATAGTCCAAATTATATCATGTTTGGTCTCATTTTAATCAGAAAAATACAAAAAATCTATTGATAAAAGTTTGATAACGAAAAAATAAAAAAATTTTTTATTTGCATTGGTGTAGTCTCACGAACACATTAAACCCGGATCACGTTACATTTCTCAGCGAGCGAACTTCGGGCGTCTCGAGGGGTCTTTCCCCCAGTGGTGGGGATAACATTTTTGCTTATACCGTAAAGGACATTTTTGCGTATATAGAATGATTACTGTACTTACGCGTGAATGTACTGAATCCACAATTATGCATTTTTATCATTATAATCTGCTTAGAATATCAAATTTATGTTCATTGACTTAGTGAACCTAACGGTTTTCCATCAGGCTACAAAATCCATTTATAGTTTTATACTATTTTCAAACAGTTAAATACAAATCAAAAGAACTAAGTTTTAGTTATAATAAATAAAAATTGTTTTCGTTAAAATTTGATATCTCCGACAATGTGTACCAACATGTTACTACAGATGCACTATTATGCACTATGTATTATCATTTTAATGAGTGTTAGAAATTTAGAGTTTAGATAGATGCATCGGACGAGAGTAGGCTATATGCGCTTCGTGAGAGAGCTGTTCGAGTTGCAAAGGAAAGTTTTATGAGGCTAGAATATAATGAATAGTTTTTAAGGGTCATGGTGACGTTGGTTTCCTCACGGCCAAGGTTTTGCCGAAGAGGCATTCTTGTGCTGACTGTGAACGTGGCAACACGTCACAGAAATAAACAGGATATTCTTTAGTTAAAATCTTGTATAATTCGTTATTTACCTATTTCGGTCATTTTCCTGATTTTCCTACATGAGTATCTGGGAAGTATTTAACTTTTGCCAAGAAAAAACTAGTAAAGTGTCACGTGTCAAAAGGGTAAAATTTTACCTAAACCTATGTATACATATCATTTGTTTAAATACTTTCGTGGGCGACTGTATTTTTTCGAGGTCTGATTCCAGGCGATCACAACTGTGATCGGTCAAAGACGCGATTAGCGGTGCATTCGATGAGAAGTAAGGTTAGGTTTCTACGATAGACAATTATCTCAACAAGCAAAACAACGCTTCAGTGTTGAAGGCGAACATCTGGAGCTAGCCAGCCTAGCTGCTCGGGTTTATTTGTCATTGGATAGTCGTTAAGCGACCGCCAAGGAAGTAAAGGCGGTAGGTAAGCAAGAGGAAACGATCTTCAATCCGAGGACACCGCGGCCGAGGAACGAAGGAACGGGTCGTGGGCAAAAACGAAATGCTCTTCTCAGAAACCGCGTAAACACCTTCGTGGCGTAGATCTTAGGATGCCGGCGAACAATGTAGGTAGCCAACTGTCTCAGGCTCTATTGCTTTCACAACCCTCTCTATCATTTGTTCACTACTGTGAGTTAAACCGTTCTCCAGATTCTTTCCAGTGATAGGCGTTAATTACAATTATCCATGACACGGACCAGCTTTATAATTTTTTCCTTTCTTTGCTTTAAATCTTTTTAACGTGCCGTTAAATTTAAAGATCTTGCATCTGAAACGTTTAACTTCCGCTTTTGGGCTGGAGTAAATGGTGCTACCCTCTACCGGTAAACGTCCCGCGACGGTTGGTTTTTCTGAGGTTATTCCAGGATAGCGATTTAATATGTATTGAAATTGTATGAGTTTTTTGTATTACACCGGCATCACTCAAATATCGTAATGAGCTATAAACTTTTTTATGGATGCAGCGATGCACCTGCCAAGTACAATTGCACTTTATTCATTTCATTTAATTTAATTCTTTTTTAAACCAATCGTTCCTTTTTATTATGTCACGTATAGAAATACTAGCCCTAGGTTATCAAAATATCAATAGTTCATGAGATATTTGACATTTTCGATTGATTTAGCAATGATTGGAATGTATTAAAAAATAAAATGCAACTTCATTTGCTGGGTGTCTGTACATCTATATGTATAAAAAGTAAGATTTTTTCTCACTCAATTTTTACTATTTTTATTTAAGAAAGAATAAGGATCTGTTCCAATTCTTAAAATCCTGTATGCAAGAAGTTTGCAATCTGATGATACAACTAAAATAGAGATTAATTTACATAAAAAAATAATTTAAAAATATAGAATAAGCTTAATTTCATATTGTAGCAGTTCTTTTTACAAAAAAAAAATTGAGTTAGGACAGTTGTTAAGTATTTACAAAATAATTTCCTCACAGCACATAAATTTATAACTTTTTCATTAATCTAAGAATTAGTGAATGTTGTTAAGTAAATAATACTGATGATTAATATCACTTTTTGTATAATGCGATAAATATATTATTTATAAGAACATACATAACCAGCATACCTAATAAATTAATATAAAGTATTAAAGCTATTTTAGTAATGTTAATAATTACATTTACTGATTTTGTCATTTTCTATATTGCAAAACAAACTATTTTACAAATATTTGAAAAATGTTCAAATTCAATTTTCTTGAATATGAAGCGGGATAATAACAACTGTTACTTTAATTTGGAAAATGGAACAATCGCTCTTTAATTAGCTGCATTGATACCATATCTTACTACAAATGCTTCTTTTTATTCTGGCGATCAATACATGAATACTGGAGTAACATTTGCTACTTTATTAAAAAACAAAGAATAATGCAATTAAATAATAATTTGGTGTTTTAAATCCATCCCACGTATGTGCATAAGAATTCGAAAATCTGATTTTAGAAAATATTACATTTTATGACAATTAATGTAAATTTATTTATATTATGTCAGTAACAATATTATGATTATCATATGTTAATCTATACAATCTATCGCCAATTTAAAATTAATATGGGAGATAAAATGCAATATCTATGCAAGCGTAAACTAATCTCTTACTTTTATGATAAATATTTATAAACATGTAATTCAGTTTGAGTTACATTAAATATTCGTCGTTATCACTAAACACGTCGAAATAGCGGTGAATTTTAAAAATGATCTATCTCAGTCAGTGGTATTTATGATAAAAAAGTAAAAAAATACAATCCATATCTGTTGCAGTTTTTTATTAAAATATGTAAAGCCGGATTCGCTTTGTCGAACGGCATAAGGAAACAGCGTAGGAAGGAAACAGGTCTCCGACAGTGAAATACGATAAAACTTCAACTTATTTGATCGTCAGAAGGTTATTAACTTGTCATACAGTTTCGTATACTTTTAATCTAGAGCAGCTACGATGATTCGCTGTAAAATACGACATAGCTATCTGCGTTGATAGCCACGGCCAATCTTTCGACCAAAAATAGTTACCATAATGAAATGAAACGAGAAATTGGTAGTAATTTAATACTTTAATTGATCATAAAATGCAAGTTCGTAACTTATATTCTAATCGTCATTTTAATTGATTTTGTCAATTAATATGAAGTCAATTTAGTGAGATGAAACATTCATAAGGTAAACAAACTTTCAAACTTACGTATTTTTTTAACAACAAAGTTAGTGTGTTGCAGTGATTATAATATGTAGCAATTATAATTTTAATCTTTTATATTATTCTTTTCGTTTACCTACTTGACGATTAGTAATAATGTATCTGTTACGGTGAAAGACCGAAATTGGTGAATGTCGACATTCACCGGTGAATGTCCGAAATATGTATGCCGAAATATGTATGCTAACTACTTTTATTTCGGACATTCACCGGTGAATGTCAACATTCACCAGATTTCGGTCTTTCACCGTAACATATCTACGAAATGTGAAATAAATATAATAATAGTATAGAATCGAATTTTTCTTAACAATATTAAAATAAGTTATAAACGAACTGTTTACTGATTAATTTCTGACTTTACAAATAGTAAGAAAGCTACTTAACTGCTAATAAATTAATGAATTTGTAATTACAGTTTGACCTATATATTCAATACTTACTTTCAAAATGTATATATTTTATACAATACTTTGAATATGTCATTATAGCTTATGCGGTATTCTATAAAATCGTCAGTTTAAAATGTGGAGGTTTTTTAACATTATAATATGAGTCCAATACTGATCAAGTATATCTGTTTGTTTTAATACGTGATTTCTGTTGCAGAATATGGAAATAAAAGAAATTAGACATCTAACGCAATGTATGACAAACACTACACAAAAATTTATTTTTCTATATCAATAAGATTGTACGTTTAATTATGTTTTTACTTGAATTAGCACAGTAATGATGAATATTTTAATATTCTAAATAACGAAAAAACAAGGAACGAGTTTAATAAATAATAAGATTTCTTTTTTGCTTAAATAATTCAAGCTAGTAATAACTGAAATTCTTACCCCGGCACTGATAATACGGTTGACCGAAGTCAAGCATATAATTTAATCTAAGAGTTGAAATAACAACTAAAGCAAGTTGGTATGAAATAAGAATGTCTAATAATTTAGTAAGCACTACGTAGTATTAAGTATTGAAATTAAGCAGTAAATGGGAGAAGGTCATTACGTATTAAACTTGTTGCACTTTGCTTTTCTATTACTTATTATTTTCGTTTTGTTTCGAGTATTTCATGCAACACAGTATATAATAATATAATTAACAGATTCACTTCGCATAAAATATGATAAGTACAAACTTGAATATATGTTACAGAAACTTCTAAAAGCAAATAAAATATTTTAAATAATGATTGGAAAAATAGTACCTACGTATAAAAACTTAAATGTAATTATTATCATTATTAATCATGTTCTCCCATTTGAAGCTTTCATAATTTTGAGATGGTATTTGATATTTAATGTACTTATGCGATAACGCAATGTAATCATTCTTATAATTCTTTTAAAAGTTATATGTTTCATAGAGTCTATAACTACAATTATTTAATAATTTCTGCTATGCTATGGAATCCTGTAACTAATGCAACTGAGTAAGGGTTGGCTCTACTTGAAAAGGTAACTAAAAAAGTCAAATAAAATTTTTTCGTGTTATCCTCAATAACTTTTTTGTTAATGTAACAATTAATAGATGTTGTAAATTAATAAATATAATTATTAATATTGATAAAGTATATTATCTGCCATAAAATTCTGAATATACTATTAATCATGCACATAACATGCATATACAAATATATAATACAAATAGATTTAATTAGAATTGCAAATAAGCACTTGTGTAAGAACCAGTATTATTTAGAGTTCTAGTTAATAATATAGCTTATCGAATTAGTTATAACATCCAATAATTTATAACATTCATTCGTTGTTTATTGAAATTATTAACTATTTTATTAAAATTAAATTTGTTTTCTAATGTTTACAAATTTCTTATTCAGTTTCCTTGAAAACAAAGCTAGGTATGAAAAAAATATAATTTACGTTTTTAACTTATTATTGAAGACAGAATCATCTTTTTTTTGCTTGGACCAGATTGTAAGAAGTGAAAGCTCTAAAATATATAATTTCATCAAGTTCGGTTCTTGCAATATTAAACTTCCCATACACGTTAACGTTCAAAATGGTACAAGCATCCAGCTTTACGTAATAAACTACTCGAAAATATTATGAGATGGTCTGGTTGTCCTTTTAAAATGGATCGCACGAATGAACAAAAAGGGTCATAGGTTGCTGAATGGGTAGCACTCTCTCGAGAAAGATCGTCGGACGGTCCCACTGATCGACCGATATTCAAATTCGCGTATCCCTCTGGTGGAATGCAGACCATACTACCATCTTGAGGACGCAGTCCGTACAATACGTACAACCAATAATAGAGTTAGTAATCACTTCGAATCATTTCGAATTAATTCTACATGAACAAATTTTCGAATTTCATTTGAACTTTGAAAATATCACGAATTTTTAGAATCCACATATATAAAATAATGTAGTTACTTTAACACTAAATGTACCGACTATAATAGACATTTACTTAAACATTGAAACCGAAAAGTAAATAAATTATACAACAAAAATAATATACACATTAATTCTTTACCCTTATGAAAATCAACACAGATGTCAAAAAAATCATCTTAATAAATTTGTAGCTTGAATTAAGAAACTTGTTAAACGTCATTTCGAATGTTTTGGCAGGTTTAGTGTCAAATTTGAATTAAAATTATTCTGCGAACGATTTAAGTCGTATTGCACCAGCCAAGTTTAAAAGTTTTTCTGTCGCTCATTACATATCACATATTGCAGTACTAAAGGAGCACTTGCCTATTTCGCAATACGTTATTTTTGAAACTATAACTCGTCTTAATTTTATTTTAAATAACTCATCATACATCCGTCTATAATTTTTTAAGAAAATTTAAAATAGGCTCCTTGTATTATAATTAAAAATGCACTGTTATCACTGATAAGTTATACGAACTACACATTAGCCCTATTTCTAACCTATCAAACTGGCGGGGCACTTCCAGCGTGTCTTCACTAAACATGTTAAATGATATGTTAAATGGAGTTAATTACAGTTTCAAATGTAGATTTTAACAATACTTTGAGTTATCTTCAAAAATAACTAATTGTTTTGAAATATCGTTGGTTTTTAAGTATTATTATTATTATATACATGTATTAAAATTTTAAAGAAATTTCATGACAATAGATGTTTCTGATGCAATCACATTCGATCGGTATTGTCTACATATTAAAACATTTCAAACATTTTAATCATATTTGAATTTTCAATTATTTGTATAATTATATGAAGTTATCAATTGTCGAACATGTTCGATAATTTTTTCGAAGGTCTTAAAATACTAGTAAACCATAAAGATGATGGATATGCTCTTGTACTCAAATTTTCGATACGTATTAAACGTTATTTACACATTTCAGAATACAACTTAAATACAAATACATCACTTGAAAACTTGTAACAGGAAATGTTAAATACGTATTACCAATTACGAGTAAAACTTTTAAATTGCCTTTTTTAATCTATAAGTCTTAATCGAAACTCAAAGTTTGCATTCTGTTGTATGTTCTTGTTTTTTGAAACATAATTATGTTTTGAGATTATCGAAGCCTCCGAGAATTTTTTACCACATATAATTATTAAAGAAATTTAAGAAAAATATATTTGAATTTTAAATGAAGCTGAAATTTCTATGATACCGCATCATTTCTATAAACATTTGAACCCATCTTTGACGTTATAATGTTGTCTAGCTACTGTTTGACTTTACTATAGAAATTAATTTTAATGTACATATATTTGTCGTGTAATATGTTTTGTACTCACTTTTATATAAATCATATATGCTTTAAATCATATATATCATTATATAACTATTATAATAAAGAAATTTCAAAAATTTTTAATGGTATTACATTAGAAATTAAATACAATGTATTGATAAACGTGATAGTGATACATTGCAGTAAGAACGATAATACTAAGAATTAAAGTGATTAACAATTTCAATGAAAATATTCAAATTATTAATAATACACGTGACTAACATCAATTCGATTATTATGGGAAACAGTACTTGTAAAAGACCTATCTATCCATTACAGATTTGAATGGTAACAGAAATGTGGCAACGGGTTAAAGTAGCATGTCATGTCGCCGCCCTGGACTTTTTGCAGAGTGGCCATATCGTGTTCTGTGTACCATTATTCTGGCCAAACTCCAATTTAAGATCTCGTTATATCGTTTCGTTTCATGAAAGGACGCCATTCAGATACAAAGCATTGAGAGGATCAACCTGATCAAGCTAACAATTTATCAGGCCGCGATTTTCGACCGTGAACCTCGTTGTGACTCGTCGCGATCAAATGATGATCGACGCTGTTGTCGAGACGTTACTTTGTACTGGCTGCCATTAAAATTCCTTCAACACAAACGACTTGAGGGGAACAGAGAACAAGGCTGACAATAGTCTTCGACCTGATGTTAGTTTAGTACGTATACGACAAACCGGCTATGTTGTGGCGGTGCATCAAGCGGCATTTTCGATGGCGAGCCATTTCTTTTAACTACCGCACATAGAGCAATGAAAATGGATTAGCATTACGCGCATATTGTCGACCACGAGAAATGTACGATCGTACGTTGGCATTTTCGACGGCTTTGAAATCTCGACCGGTTCAATGAGTTGCTGATTCTGCTCTGATCTCTGTTTACGAAGCACTATCTTTCTCGCTTCTTTTGGAATTTAGAGTGCTACGCGGGTCTACCGCGTCGCCTTCATCTATACAGGATCTCTCCGTTTCACAATCATAAACTCGTTTTATTGTCATCGAGATATCGTAGCCGGCGCTACTGCTAATATTATGTTTACGATTTGGCTCTATGATGATGCTCATTGTGTAAGAAATCCGCGATGTGAAGTGATATCCTTTCCTGTATATATGTATATACGAATTAATGGCATAAAATCTCTCTATAAGGGAGATAATACTCGGGAAATATAATTATGAAACTAAATAACGTTCAAATATTTTGCATTTAGCTACAAATATTGCTGTCGTTATTGTTTCACGTTACTTTAAGCAAATTGTTAATTGCTCTACATTTACCTTTCGGCTTTAGGATACGTGATGGGAAATCACATACTTGCCAGAATATTATTGATCATCAATTTTTTTAAAAAGAAGTTAATACTAGCAAATATGACTGAGAAGTTAAAGTATTTTTATTTGAGTTTTGCTGCATAAGCATAATGTATGCAAGCATTATAATTTAATTATTATTTTACATTTTGATTTTAGAATGATGAGTTACCTCCATTAAAAGCCTAAAGAAAGATGGAATTTATCTTCAGATTTATTATTGGCTAATGTTTTAACTATGTGTACTCTTTAAACCTGAATCAGTGGAGAGACCGATTTACTCAGTGAACAACGTTTTCAATCGTTTTCAGTGGCATTGACTGATAAATTCTGTATTGTTCATCGAACCGGTAACAATCGTAATACCACTGACGAATCAGTAAAATATGCCAGCATTGTGAAGTGAATTCGAGACTGTAAGCAACTGCAGCACGGCTTGCGCAATTTAATCTTCTCGACCTCAACTGGATACAATGTTTCTACAGGTGTGTTTCGTATAAAATTGTTGCTAAAAAATATTTCAGTTTCTATACAAATTGAGTAATAATAAAAAAGATCCTTATATAAATATAAAATATCATGAAAGTACTGAGGTTGATTTCACGAACAAACAAGTGTCAACTGAATACGAAAACTTCTGTATTATTTTACGTAAAAATATTTGATTCAAATCATTTTTAGTAGTTTTGGATATGAATTTTACTTTCCAGATTTCAAAAAACAAGAAAAGATTTTGTCACATAGATCACGTGAAAGATTAATAACGAATCAGAGAGGCGTTGATTCAAATAAAGAGAGGACGGTATATGTATTGTGCAAAACATCTCAAGATATAGAACAACAAGAACTAAGATGTTTAGTATAATGCTATATTATCAGTGAATATTTCAACATAATAATGCGATCATATAGACAGTCGAGTTGTTTAAATAGGTTGACACTGTTACCAGATTTAAAGAGGCTTCTTCAAAGATATTAAATCATATAAAACGAGAATTATTCTTAGTATGCTCAGCAGGAAGATCAGAAATACATTTTTGTATAGACATCGAATACAAATGATTAGTAAACTGAATTTGTTAGGTTATGAATAAATATGCTGGACATACAGGGTAATATGAACAGGGTTCATAAACAGAGTTTGCGGTAATATGAATCAGTGTCCTTTTTCGCATTCAGTGACCGTTTAAAAAAAATGGAAGAGGAAAGAATGTTATTATATTGTACTAACAACATGAACTATATATTTATATATTTATAATAATATTATAATGTTTATAATATTATATTCTAATTTTGTATGAAAGTGAGTATCAAGATAAATTCATTGATATGCATGACTATGGCCTTTAAAGTCGCACGCTTTTGTTAAATTGGATACACTATCTCTCGAAAATGTAACTTATACGTCAATCAAGTGTCACAGATTATATTGCATCCTATGTATAGAAAGTATGTAACAAGAAATAGTATAAGAAGCTCAGTTAATCCCCAATTGTCTAATCAAGACTCTCGGATTTGCTAGTTTTGCCGACTAGTCAAAGTGGTCGATCTGGTTTCAATGCAGGGGTAAAATTCGCTAACCAATAAAAACAGGCTGATTAGAAAGCGGCAAGTTAAAGGCAATTCCGGCGCATCGTGGTCAAGTTAACTGAGCTCTCGTTTCTACGCAGAGGTGAGCCTCAGCTTGCCTTGCTTCGGTTCCGCGGGAGAGCAACCGCAAAAGAAGACAAAACCGGACGACTATCTTGGGCTTAAAGGACCAAGGACACAGAGAAATGTGGCGTAGACGGCCACCCATACTGATCCGTCCGTGGACTCAGGTTATATTCCCACGTATGGCGCCCCGGGCAGAGGGCTCTAGCGAAACTCCTCAGACCCAAATTAAAGCCGTTGGTTACCTCCTACGAACTGTCCGTGGCCGGTTCACCGGTGCTGCATAATTAAAGGAATGTCATGTAATTGGACGGGAGCAATCCCTTTGTTCATCTTTTCTTATCGAAGATTCGCATTAAGGACCTTCGAAAGTTCACATATTGTCGCCTATTTTACAATAATCTCATAACGCCGTGAAACAAATTTTAATCTTCCAACTAACATAAGACTTGCTGCAATGTAGAGTAAATGATTCTGGTAGACTTCCGTGTATTGATTGTGAATCTGAAGCAAATTAGCTGTTTAAAATTAAAATTAAAATGTTTAAAATTAAAGGTGTTGGAGTGATATTTGACTTCTTCTTCTTGGTAAAAATTATTTCTGGATTTAACGAGGACTTAAAATCTAGATCCTGAAGTTCCAAGGTTTAAAAATTCTTAAGTTGAATGAACTACACGACTTCAAAGTTCCGAAATTTTTAAGTTCCAAACCTCTAAACTGTAATTCAAAAATTCTGAAATCTCAATATCCCTAGAATTAGAAAATTCTAAAGTTCTATAATTTTTAGATTCTAAGATTCTGAGTTACCAAAATTATAAAATTGCTTAGATCCAAGATCCTAGATTCAAAGGTTTTAAAGTACCTAAGATTAAAAATTTTGCAGTTTCAAAATTAACAAAATTCTAAACTTCCAAAAATAAAATTTTATTTTACAGTTTATATTTTGAAATAGATACGTATGAGAAAGTGTACATACATATTAGGGTTATTTATTGTAGGAATCATATGTTAATTTTATAGTTAAAAAGCCACAAATTTTGAAACTTAAAAATTCAACATATTTCTGAAAATTTCAGTTTAGAAAAACAGAAGTAATAAGTATTAAAATAGTTTCCAAAGCGTAGAAACCGTTATATACATATAAGTACTAATTAGGCGAGTATAAAGTTTGGGAGCCGATCGGATTTTGTTCCTGTGTCGCCCCGCAGAGCTTTTTGTATAACATAGAAAACATATTAAATCATTCTATGAAAGGTTTAATACAGCTTGATAACAAAATTACCAGAAAACAACATTGATAGCATATAAATTTAAAGCTTAAAATTTGATATTCTTAATCTTTGTGGTAAAACACAATATAGTATTGTCCATTAACAATTATCCGGTTTCATTATAATTTGGAGTGATCATAATTGTTAATTGTGTGACCACAGTTTTCATTGTGTTTATACCTATTGTATTAAACGGGTTATCTGATCAGAGCAAACGTTGTCAAAAGTGTTTATTTTTGATGCAATGAAAAATTCTTATTTTTCATAAATAATTATTCTTATTTTCTTAATATGATTGGACATAATTGTTCTTATTTAAAAAAAAAGTGTTATTCTTCATCCGTACCTTAGACAAATTTTTAAGAGAGCAATGTTATTTTTTGTTTCTTAAAACATAATTGTAGCTGTAAACAAATTAATCGTTGTTTACAAGATTTTCGTCATTAAGTTCGATAATCTGAAATATTATCTGATTCTATGTCGTTTCAAAGCTTGAGCGGATACCCGTTCTGAGCGCGATTTTTACGACCAATAAAACACTAGTAGGTGATTCTTTTACACTCACGACGGACACTCGTCGCTTCTATTCTTTTGCCTTCTTCAACGCCAACCCCTTCGCAACGAACAGAAATTCCTTCTTTGCCCTCTTTGGTATCCAACACTAAATGAATTCTCGGCACACTGGCCTTTCGACAATATATTTCATATTTTATGATTTGTAGAATGCTCTTCTCACCTTTGGTCGTCTTTTTTAATCGCTAGATCAACCAGCAACCGCAAACGTGCACTATCTTGAATAACGTCTAAAAGCAATAAATATAGTGGAAAGAAATTCAACCGGTATTTGTCCTCTTTGATCGATTTCTTTCGAATGACATTGAATAAGTATACTGTCAAGGAACTAGTCCTTGTTCAACTAAAAATAACTATTTCGGTATTTCAAATGTGTGAATATCACGTCCGACAAATATTTAGCAAATATTTCCGACAACTATACGGTAGTCTATCTATTACCATCTGTAATATGTATACAGGGTGTTACCTGTAACGCTACTCACGATTTTTCTCCCACTTGCAGCCACCTTACGAAAAAAAGTTTAGAATAAAATTTGCAGGGTATGAAGTGCACAATAGATATTAGTAAAGCAAATTTTGAAAACAGTTTGTTCTCTTGGCAAAGTCAAGGTCACCTTGGGTTTCTTAAATAGGAACATACATTTTTTTTTATTCATAGCTTTAGAGGACATCGAGACGAATTCGAAACATATATTATATTATATTTTTATTAACATATTACTCGATTTACAGAAGTGGAAAAATGTAAAGTACTTAGCTTTTGACTTTGGTAGGGTAACAATTATTTGGTTCCAAAGAGATCACTGAATGTAAACACGCGACTAGAATATAAGAAAAATACACTTTATTTAATTACATGTTCAAAATGTAACATATGCCGCCTTCCATCTGTTACGTGCGGGAAGCGAGCGTATAAAGCCTCGAAGATTTGTTTGCCCTAACAATATTAATTGTTAACGGGACTTAATGTTTTGTGGATCCGGAGATACGCTAATCCCATACGGGCCCTTTCACAAGATCGCAATGATTATAGGATATGACGGAGGCAATAAAAGAAATGTAATTCAAAATAATTAAAAGATACAAAAGATTATATTTTATAAAATATGAAGAGATTAGAATGGTAGCGTATGTAATATAATGTAAATCACAATGAACTGAACAGAAATATTGTAAATATCCGAGACGCGCAATTCGAAGATTTTGAAGGAGAAACAATTACTTAAATACAAAATAAAATTATAATTCAGTGAGGGAAATCCCAAAGTTAAATAATTAACTACTGATTTACTTGCCAAAAAGTTCATAAAATAGCTGGAAGAATAAAGGAACTAACTCACCAAAATGTCTGTACTTGTATGAATTTAGAATTAATCAACCTCTTGCAAAACGTGAAATGCCAACTACGCCTGGTTCCTGGGAAGAACACACACACATGAAAACGCTCCACCAATGATAATTTTGAACTGACCAATTGTGAAATTCAATTAAACTATAAAATAAGATTATACTTTAAATTAAAAAGAATAGAATTGAATATAATTAAATAGAAAAATAGAATAATTAATTGAATTGAAAATTTAATGTGATTATTAATGTGATTATTTAACACGAAAGCTTTACGTGAAGATAGAGTCTTTGTCTGAATTTTGCACTTTAACAAATTGAAGAACAAACTCGTCTCTAAACCACTTCACGGACCCTCGACACGCACCTCGCGATTATACACCGAAGAGTGTCGCAACTTGCACCTCTCGGAGAACACCAGAGTGGGCCTAGTCCGAAATTGTTTATGTTGCATTGATATGCGCCTAACGAATTAGGCTGCGAGGCCAAAGCGTAAGAGACCGTGATTCGTTAATTAGGTGGTGATGGTGGGTGCATGTGTTCCTCCCTTGTCCAGCTCTTATCTTTCTCTCTTTCTATATAGTTCTTTCCTTTACTCTTGAGCTATGGATTGTTAATTAGCTATTGAATAATTTTACATGCATAACCAATACAATATAAAATGTTAATCTGTATACATTATAAAAATTTAGAATGAAACATTATCTATTTCGTTTTACAATTATTAAAGTTAAATCGCGCTCGGTACTGTAACTATTGTGGAACTGATTGACGTGTGCGTATTCATAATAACGGTATAAAGAAATACTATGAGTAATTTATATAATTTTGTAGTGTTGCAAAGACAATTTCTATTACAATTTTATATTGCGTCGTGGGCCCTTGAGGAACATTCTAGAACGCTTGGCGTTATCGGACCACACGAGTGTGACTTCCGTTTATATTCGGCGGTTCGGAGAAATGAAATGATCTAAGATTTTAGCCGTGGGACCACGTTGATTTCAAGGAAGGAATGTGTTATATTAACAATCATAGTTTAGTCGCCAAAAGATAGTCTATCTAATAAACATTGAAAGACCGTTACTGCGTTCGATCAGGGTGTTCCTAGAATGCAATACGCATTATCGATACACATCCGGTCGGTCAAAACTACAAAGGAAATTTTGAAAAAGATTCCTGTTCGGAACGTAACACATCACATAATATTCCAGTCTTTTACTTCACATTTCCACTTCTGTAAATCGAGTAATATATTAATAAAAATATAATGTAATATATGTTTTGAATTCGTCTCAATGTCCTCTAAAGCTATGAATAAAAAAAAATGTATGTTCCTATTTAAAAAACCCAAGGTGACCTTGACTTTGCCAAGAGAACAAACTGTTTTCAAAATTTGCTTTACTAATATCTATTGTGCACTTCATACCCTGCAAATTTTATTCTAAACTTTTTTTCGTAAGGTGGCTGCAAGTGGGAGAAAAATCGTGAGTAGCGTTACAGGTAACACGCTGTATGTTACGGTGAAAGACCGAAATTGGAGAATGTTCACCGGTGAATGTCGACATACACCAAATATGTCGGTGAAAGATCGAATATTTTATTACATTCTTGTACATTCGAACCTTCACCGGTGTATGTCGACAATCACAGATATGCTCTGGTGGAAGTCCAAAAGAGAGGAGCCGACAAAGAAGAGACTGGCTCTCTCCCGCCAAATCGTGTGTTCTGCTGGGAGTCAGTCAGCTTTGTCAATCTTATGCAACGTTTTCCTAATTTTTTTTTCCAATACCGTAATTTATACTGAATGGAGACTGCAGTATATCATGATCTTTTTCTTGAAAAGTTAAATGCATTAATTGCGGGTAAATGAAAAGGCAATTGTTTTTATTTTTTAACCGATTTCGAAAAAGGAGGAGGTTACTCAATTCGTTCAGTATATATATATTTTTTTTTTCTATATCTGTTCGCCGATTACGCCTAGCTGGGTGGACCGATCGAAACGCAACCTTTTGCATCTGGTAGGTTCTGACTCCCCATTGGTACCATTATAAAAAAATTTTTCATTTTTTAATTGCAAAGTATTGTTATTGCAAGACAACCGGCAACTTTTGAAATAAACATTTCTCGATTTTAGTGCACTTCTAATATCTTATCACGGACATGATTCTGAACAATTTTGTTCATATACAAATTTCGCGAAAAGCTTTAGTTTTCGAGATATTAGCGAAAAATTATTATTAACTTTTGAAACCAACTTCGAACGATTTTTATGTCCTTCTAATACGTTATTAATGGCATGATTCTGAACGAATTTTTCCGTTCAGGATCAAAAAACTATTGTTATTAATATTAGTGGAACGCCCCGTGCTATGCACGGGAAAGACAAGAAAGGGCAATTACAATGCACTGTACCAAAACACTAACTAAGCTTTACCGCTTTGACACGCAACTTATGCAGCAAAATGAGTTCACGTTGACGTTGGTGTATTATTCCCATTACTTGGTACAGTCTCCGTATCGTTCTAAAAATGCATCAATTTGATTTGTTAGAAAATTTGTTGAGCAGGATCTGCTATTATTTTACGAATACTTTGATCCTTGCGTAGACCTAAACCGTAAGAGATACACATGCGCAGTAAATTTTTGCAAAGAAAGTTAACAAAGAAAAAAACGAATATCCATGTGGTCTTTTACTTAATTATGTTCATGGCATTTACGCAGACAAAAAAAAGCCCGGAAGAACTGTCTCACAGTATCCTATACAATTCTTTCCATTCCACCAAAAAGCTTGAAATAAAATAATTTTAAGAAAAAAAATACGCCGACTTCGAAATGCACTAAAAAGTATAAAATAATTTCTATTTCCTAATGAAGTAATTTCTATTTCATTCAATCATACAATTACGTAACAGATATGAATGAAACCTATTTACTCGTTAGGTAGTATATTAAATACATTTCAACCTTTTCGGAGGCGGCGCAAAATTAAAAATATCTCAGTAAACGTTGCTGCCAATAACCAGTTGATTGTGGTATGGCGTATTGGAAGTTAATAAATCCTGAGAAAGAATACGAACCATTATAGATATATTTAGTAATATACATACGTACATTCACCGGTGGATGTCGACATTCACTAGATTTCGGTCTTTCACGGTAACATATATACCATGCTAAGTTTAAAATAATGTATTCTAATTATGTGTTCACAAGGGTAAAAAATCATAAAAGATCAAAAATATGATATAATGATTAGATTTAATGACCTTAAATAAAAGAGTAAAAAAAATACTTTTAATCAGATGAATTTTACAATATAAAGATTGCTTGATGTTTATCGATTTTCAATAATTTGTGCTCAACATACGCTTTATACCACATAATATTTCATCATGTATTTATTTATCATTTATCCACAATGACCTTATTTTCTGTCATTTTTAATGTTCTTTGAAAAACATAGTCTTTGTAGTTGAACGTATCAGTTCATGTAAGTAAAATGTTACGTTCCTAAGTGACGAAGAACAAAACGAACATAATAGTACAAGTTACAATAGTGCACAGTTACAATAGTTACAATAGTACAATAGTACATTTTCTTTAGTTTAATTTGTTTATTTTTATCTTAACAATTTTCGTTCCCCCCACAAAAATTTTCAAACAATTTGCAACATCGTACAATTTTTCTTCTTTGGACGAACAAATTTTCAGTAACTTCCTCGTTACTAAAAATACAACTGAACATAAGAATTCATAAACTCATAGTATAATCACCATTCATCCATTCATTCTTCTGACAGTGTCTACACACTTAGCTTATCCGAGGTCTCAACGAAAGTGACCCGTCTCATTATGCAAAACTCTCGAGGTCCACTTTGTTTGATTTGAAATCGTCGAACCTTTCAGAATCTTTGGTCAAGTGAAACTCGTCAATCATATTTTCTATTCGTTGATCCTTTAATTCCGCGAAAGTCCGTATGCAGAGAATTTGTTCACAGCGCCATGTAACTTTGAAAGAACGGAAATACACGCAATCATTCATACTTTGTTACCGAATTTTTTCAAATTTTGAAAAAAACTTCCGCTAGTAATAAGAAAGAAATAAATAGATAAAATAAATATTTTCTATTTAAAGAGTGTATTGCCATAAAACGTGTATAACGTCGCAAATTCGAATTACTTTAAGAAACTACGGTAAAAAATTATTAAAGGAAAAACAAGAAACATTTTGCAATTCATTGAATAGCTGCTATGGTAAAAGCACAAAACGTCTCCGAAGTTAAAAATTTGCAACTTTTTTAACATTAATTTTCTCAAAAACTGCATAAACTAGAGAAAAACGGATTTCAAATTCGTATTTAGCTCGTAAAAATCTACATATAAGAATTTCATAGTGGCAGTTACGAAATTAAAAAAAAGTCAAAATTTGTTGTACAGTGCAATAATAATTTGACCATATTAATATAATCAATAATTTATTAATTCATAATATCTATTAATTTTTAAACTACAAACATGTTTGTTAAAGTTGCCATCAATCTTAAACTTTAAAATTTGTTATAAATATATTTAAAAATTATTTTGTCGAACGAAATTAGTTATGAAATTATTATAGTACACATTTTTTATGTATTTTTACACTCTGAAACACTACATTATGCGTGACACCCTATAAATTTATATTTAAAGCTGGAACAATCAGCTTTCAATGTATACATGTTGCGTAATAAGTAAGTTAAAAATAAATAAGCGATGGATTAAATATCCACCCAAATACATTCTGTTAGTTCTTTTCTGATTAATTGCAATTTTATACCGTTCAAAACATTTATTAAGTTATTATTAAAAAGATATCAAATTTTGATTAACCGGGTTTCTTTCCTTGACATTACATTAAATGTTATATGCTTATAATTATTCTTTTTCTCATCAAAGTTAATATAGTTGCTGCTGAATAAGTAGTTAAATTCGGAGACATGAAGATATGTTTTTCCAGAAAGCAACTATTTATCGAGCAGCCAATAATATTACTGTGCTTCCCACACAACTCAATCATTTACTGTCTCTTTATGACTGCATATAGGGCAACCTTGTTGTATCCACTGTTTGATTACTTTAATTATCTCTATTCTTTTCAGAGATAAGGAAAAAATTTATTCACAAAAAGTATATATTGTGATGGGGCACTACAAAGTAGTATTTACTTTCGATTCTTGAACTATGTCTTTGTTTTCGGGTATGCGTGTAATTTCATTGTCGCTGGTGTTTCGAAATTCCGACATGATATTAGATAGTCATTATAGTCAAAATAATTGGCATATAAGAAAAGTCCAAAAGTTTTTGAAACAATCGCGATGTAGCTCTTCCATTTGTATCGACAATGTCGTACTCATAATACGCGTGCGAATTTAAGTTTTTTAAAAATTTTTAGCACACTCGCATTTTCCCTCCTTCATTATATCTACGAAATTATAAAAAAGTATTAATAGAGATATTGATAAAGACGTTGTAAAAAATGACTGAAGAGAGACATTATTTTGAAGTTAATAAAGTATTTTACCTATTTTTATAAAAAATTCTCTAAATAAGTGACACAAATATAAAAATACAAGTCTTGAACGTGATTTAAAGTTTCTTCAACATACCAGTGTTAATTAGCTGTAATAACTATTGAAACAATAAGTTCCGAAATGTTGATCTTTCAAATAATATTTTATAGAGTGAAAGACGTCGAGATATTCGACACCACATATATGTATAAAGATATCATACTCTATAATATAAAATCATAACGTAACGGTGTCACGCGTAACGCGTAACGCTGTCACAGTTATATTGTATTCTATCATACTCTATCATACTCTCTACAGTATAAAATCATAACGTAACGGTGCCACGCGTAACACTTTCATACTTACCAACCTAACCTAACCTAACCGTGACAGCGTTACCCGTGACACCGTTACGTTATGATTTCATACTATAGAGAGTATGATAGAGTATAATATAACCGTGACAGCGTTACGCGTGACACCGTTACGTTATGATTTTATACTATAGAGATATACTATAGAGATATAGATATACTATAGAGAATGATAAAGAATGATATTATACTCTATAGTATAAAATCATAACGTAATGGTGCCACGTGTAACACTCTGAGGCTTATTCCGCACTCTACAGTACAAAATCATATCGTAACTGTGTCACGCGTAATGCTACATCGCTTATACCATACTCTATAGTATAAAATCATAGCGTAATGTTGTCACGCCTAACGCTACCCTCTGCATTCCACAGTCCACGGTCCACCCACCATATCACTTTGGAATCGCATTCACATGAAATAGGCGCGAAGTGCATTGGGGGGTTGGGCCGCGAAGCGGCCAGGGGGCAGAGCCCCCTAGTATACATATGTATAAAGATATTCATAACGATCTATGAAAGCTTTCTAAAATTCAAAAGAGATTCTTAGAATGTATCTTAAAATTTTATAACTTTTTTCCGTAATTTCCTAAATCCTCAAATTTCTAAATTCCTAAATTCCCAAATTCGTAAATTCAAGAATTCCAAACTTTCTACATTCTCAATTTTCCAAATTTGCAAGTTTAAGGAATCCCAAGCTTGAAATTATTAATAAAATTGACATCTTAATTTCACAATTTCTGAATTTATAAATTGTAACTTTTATATATTTAGAAGAGGAAAAAAGATTTCTATCACTCTATTATTATCTCATACGTCTTTCCTCTTACCAGTTTGCGGTTTATTGTATTAATTTATTTAACAAAGTATCTAATTTACTGTATATCATACTCTTTAAATGTCCCCCTAAATAAACGTCATGCGGATTTAAATCTGGTTAACAGAGTAGCGCCCTTAGTCTATTTTTCATGAAAAGTGTTTAAATTGTTTACACAGCTTATTTCATAAAAAGAACATGTCCTGCTTTGAAACTATTATTATTTTCATTCATATTAATTTGTTTGGATTGGTATATATCGCTCAAGCTGAACACCACCTTCTTTGTACGTACGATATATTTCTGCAAAAGCATCTTAATCATTTTCATATTCAAATTAAAAATCGAAAATTCGTTATTATTATAGGTTTAGTTATTCTTGAATACAATTCAAATAAAGGATTATATATTTTATTTCCATATTTTCCTAAAACTTTATCATGCATTTTTTGTAAGTATATTACATCGTTAAAATCTTCGAAGTTTGGCTGTTCGCTAGCTATGGTAGGGAGGCTAGGAAAAGTAACGGGAGAGGGAGAACGTTTCGTCCGGGGCCTGCTAGTGGACTCATCAGTAAGGCGTTCTAGCAGGCCCTTGCCTTAGACGCGGCAATGTAAGGAAGGGATGGACAGGAACTATATACATATATGAATAGGAAGGCTCTTTGAGTACTGGCGAGAAAATCTAGGTCTCGATTCTATGCGCCGTCTAGTGGCGATGAGCGTGGGAGTGAAACCGTCACAGAAGTAATTTATTTTTAAGAAACGTAAAATACTAAAAAAGAAAATAGATTTTTAATTTTTGAATTTCATAAATATAAAGTTAAAAATTTTGAGTTTCATTTACTTAATATAACGATAAATGAGTATATCAAATAATTATTATTGAAATATCGTGATTTTGGAATAGTAATATAGTCACTGTACTTCGGTAGTTGCAGATCTTTCCCACGATTTATGAAGCCGTTAGCAGCATCATTCTAACCTCGAATGAACCAGACTTATTCAATATACATACATATATTGCATGTATGTAATACATTCATAACGTCCAGATAAAAGCGCCGCGAGTGTCGTTTTTATGAAATTTTATATCACTTAATTCGAAAATCTTGGCGCTGTTTATTATCCCATTACTCAACCAATGAGAACAGGCCATCGTGAAATATTGTTCTGCCAACTGGCGGTCAAACATTTACATATGTTCGGCAGAATTTAATGTGTTATCGCTACATCTAATTTATACATCCTTCAGACTGACTCGACGAATCGTGTGGTTTGGTATTTCCGTTTATATTAGGTTCTATTAAAAAAAATAGCCGAATAAGTTCAGAATTTTTTCCGCTGAAGGAAGATTGTACATATACTTTCGCATGAAGTGTTCAAGAAATGATTAGTATTAAT
Source organism: Megachile rotundata (assembly GCF_050947335.1). Lineage (NCBI taxonomy): Eukaryota > Metazoa > Arthropoda > Insecta > Hymenoptera > Megachilidae > Megachile > Megachile rotundata. The sequence continues at coordinate 2,500,302 of NC_134991.1, read as the reverse complement.
ACGTCCAGTACGAAACTAAATTGGTTATGACTGATTCGCACTACATTCGTATTATTAACATTAATATTAATTAAATTTATTTATTTCATTATTATTCGAAGAATATTAAGAGTTTTCAGTCTATAATGAATATATTACGGTGTATTATCCGATTAAATAAAATTTAATTTACAAAATCGTGATATTTTGATCGTAAAACTTAATAAAAATAAAATTCTTTCTAAACTGAAAGAACAGTTCTGTAGAAATCTATATAACAGATTCGATTTACATTTAAACAGTACGAAATCGTCATTTTTCGGGAAAAGAAAAACTGTTTATTTCCTTTCCACTGAAAAGAAAACGCGGTATTTATAAACTAAGGACGTTAATGTAGGAATCTCCGATACCGATCAAGTATCGAAATAGTTTCGCCAATCGACACGGTGGAGACTCTTTCTTGAAGGTTGTAATTCTAAAACAGACTTTTAAAAATGGAGCAAATGATATTTAATGCCAATCTCACTTTCAAAATCTTGAAAGACAATTAATAACTCATTGATTATGCACTAAATTGAACCTAAACTTAATTATAAACCTCTTGTAACAAGCAAAATAAGAAGTTATTATTAATTCAGTGTCCCATATTTGTACTTGCAATTAATGTGCAGAAAATTTCTGAACATTATCAAATATATACTGAATAACTCCAACAAGATTCTTGCATTACGAATTACGAAACCCCTCGATGTGCAACCGTTTCTGCAAGGATGTTGGAAGGAAAGGATGTTATAGAGGCTATAACTGTATATTGTATGAAAAATACAAAGTTCCTTAACTATAATGTAAATCGTAGACTAAAAATCAAACATTTAATCATGTTCTCGGATACGAGGTTTGACGAATGAAATATTCTAATAAAAAATTCTTTTCCCTTTTAAAACTATTTTCTGGAGACTTCAAAGCTACCGATTCATATCAAATGTTGACAACAAATATCACTTCCTCTCATTTGTAGAACATTGAATAAGAATTTGTTACACACTACAAATGAAACATTTATAAAATATGTTTATCTAGATAAATTTATCTATCGCAATTAGTATAAGTAATAATTTGTTACAATAGCAAACTTATCACTTTACTTAACACTTCTAAAATATCTATGCAATTTTATTTATAATATAAAGTACAAAGTATAAAATAATTTATACATATTCATGGTGAATATGTACTCGAAATAATTGTTCAATGGTAAGCAACTTTACCCACACTACAGCGACGAGTTATAACATTGTTTTAATATTATTCGTTCCACCGATTTTGATGTGAATAATTTTAATGTTAATTACCTTTTTGAAGTACTCTGTTGTGTCTCTACATATAGTGCCATTTTAATTCATGCACGTATGTCATTTATATTATGTTAAAACAGACATACTGTTATTATTGAATAAAATTTTTGATGTACACACCATATGTTCCTATAACTAATATTAAACAATATTGCCAAAGAAAATTGATCAAATTTAAGGGAGACCATTGTCATATTTATTTTTTGGAATGTGGTTGATTCCTCGACTACATACTTCTGGAAAAATGTTTGAAACAAGCAAAATAACGTTCGTAAACTCTCATAAATGATAAATATTTAAAGCACAATACAATATGTAATGCAAACAAATACAAATAATACGCTAAAATTGTTATTACATGAACTAATGAACTTTGATTGTAACCATTGTTAACTATTAACTACTAATTATTTAACTATTGCTAAAATCAAAGAATATTAAATGATTAATACTGAAACCACTAACGTATAATACATATATAATTTGAATTAAAAAATAAAATAAAAAAATAAATACATTAATTTTTTATTTTAATAAAAACCGACACAAATTTCAAGAGTAGCATCTTAATAAATTTTCTAATTTGCAAAAGAAAGCTCATGAATGGAAGAAATGATCTATTTCATAATATTAGCGTTGACACATGAAATTAAACTAATGAACTCCATATTACTTTACTTCGTCTCACTATCTGTACAACTGGAAACACGTATCTTACTGTTTAATGAGTTAACTAATTCATATTTTGGTTTCCGAAAACCATATCCCATTACCTCATAATAAGCAACGAAGTTATACGCCAGCAGAAGGAAGGTTTGCCCAAATTCCGACGGTTACAGTAAATCTGGTCGATCATCCCGAGCTCCTTGGGAAAGTATGCCTTATCTACGTTCTTATTTGGCCCCATGTGTGCTCCGAATGCAAAGGCAACCCCGTTATCGCTGGTTGGTTATCTCCCGCGGGGCGGTTTGTTTTATGCGCAATTACTTGATGAGTCATTTCGGTAATTGGGGCATATTTTTCCAGAATTTATTGACCACGAGAGGACTAGCCGCCGGCGAGATTAGCATAAACCGAGGATGACTTACTCGTCCTGTCCAACGGCGACATTTTAACGAGCGTAAACTCGCTCAAGCTTTATTCCTCGTGAACGTTATCAGTCTTGGTCTCCCTTGCTTTTACGTTTCGTCCTACGCATTCTGGATACCTTTTTCGTTTGCATACGTGCCGCGCGGTGCTTTCGTTTGACATTTGATCGGTCCTCCACGATTCTACCCAAAATACCCTTATTTTCTGTACTTCGCAAAAAATGATATGCATTAATATTCAGATTACAAATTGTTGTAAACTGTTCATGTATCGTAAGATCTTCAACACGTAACCATCACATTAAAATTATATCAATTTCATTTTTCTAACAACAAGAACAAGTACATATGACTATGGATAACGCTGCAGCATTTGACAATGTAAAAGTAGATCCTTCCATATAGAAGGAATTGGCAATTTGAATATTTCTAAAGGTAAAAATTTCTAGTTTGTGCAAATTTTTAATTCGAAAATTTGTGGTCTTTTAAATTTCTAACTTCCATAATTTACAACATTAAAAATATCTAAGTTATTTAATCTTCATTTGTGGTTTTAAAAGTATGTAAATGTAAATGCTTTTAGATTTTTAAAATTGAGAATATATGATTTTGAAAATTTCTATATTACCAAATTTAAGAATCGAAGCATTTCTTACTTTTTCAATTTAAAAATTTCTAGATTTGCAAACTTGGAGATTTGCTCGCGGAACTCCATAAACACGAGATGTAGAGTAACTGCCCCCCCCCCCCCCCCCCTGCCGAACGCTAAGGGAGGATTTGCATAAATGAATACATCTCAACTCTCGGAATGTAAATTCTAGATTATTTAACCGACTTTTACTCTTGTTTTGTATCGGGTTTAGACTACAATATTAAGAATTAATATTTGTTAATTTATTAATATAAAGTGTAATAAGACGACAATTAATATTAACACTAGAACTACCAACCAGTCAAAATAACTGGTTTCAGATTTCTCATTTTATATTACAAAATTTTATTGTTGTGATTTTATGGAAATGTCTGTCATATTTTGTTGAGGTAAGAACTAGTTCTATATGTTACTTAATGCTTTAGTATTTATTTATTTCCCTTTTCCTTTTATTTTTAATTCTTCGAGAAACGAGTATTTAATGTCGGTAGTTCTAGTGTTAAGAAATTATAGAGTATGAAACGAGGTAAAATACAAATTAATTTATTTCGATTAATTTTCATTCAATAAATTGAACATTTGATAAATATAAATAATTTTAACTTATAATAATTCTAGAGATTGAAGAAAGAATGTCCACTGTACAATAAGGGAATAAGTGATAGTAGTATTTTATAAGAAATAAAAAAATGATGTATGTACATATAATTAACTCTTTTAAAATCAAAGCAATTTATTATAAATAATTTATTACTTAGGTTTCTTTGATATAATAAATATCAATAAAACTGCATTTGTAAAATATAGTAACGTAGATATAACAAATAAATATTATAATATTTAAACATGCTATTATAATTAAATAAGGTAAATGATTTATTGATGTGTAAACTATAATTGCCTTAGGGATAATTATTTTATAGTTGTAATGCTGAAGTCCGATTAATTAAAACGATATAAGAAGTCTTATTATTTATATTAAAAAATTATCTGACATTGATTAGAATGAATTTAATAACAGTTAAAACTATACAAATTCCGCCACATAAGAATTATAGAATTGAATGGATTATTCATACCTTAAGTGAAAAGGTATTAATTTTTATAAATAATCTTATTTGAATATAATTTATAACTATATTATTAATATTTAGATAAATTATTACATTTTAATACTTAATAATATTAGTTACGTTAAAAAATAGAAGTTGTGTTAAAATTAAAAACAATAAAAAAAGAAGATAAGTATAGGAACTCAAAGTAATCATTAAAAGATTATATTCTTTATACAAGTTTGTACTCATTGCAATAAAAAGAAATTCTAAATATACATCGTTGCACAAGTACAATATTTTAATATAGTTTCAGAAACTGAAGCATTCAATAAAATAAAAATTTAATATAAAATCTTGGCCGTGGATGTATACTACGAAATAAGCATTTGATATACGTGCGATTATCGAGACATTAAATGCACCTTTCATGTCTATTAAAATCATGAAAAGTTTAATTTAAAATTTATTAGATTAATAAACGTAATACTTGCATTGTTTCTGCATATTTTATATGTAATTTCAATGGGAATAACAGATATGGTTGTTTTTCGAATTCTAGTTATTTAATTCTTGTTAATATAAATAGTCTATATAGAATAAGTCTTACTAGAGATTGATATATTCAAGAATCACTATTACGAACTTCTGCAATTTAATTTAATATTAGTGTTAAACTTGAATAATGCTAATGTACCCTGGAAAAGTATCCTTTAGTTTCTGGAAAACTCGAATATTTCTAGAAAACTAACGTACCCCCCCCCCCCCCCCCCCCCCCCCGATTTACGCTAAAGGCAGATTCGTCAGAAAATCGTGCAAATCGAAATTATCGCTAGTTAATTCACTAAATTGTATTTGGTTCCATTTTCAAAATAGAAAAAAAATTTCATAAAAGAATTGTCAAAATGTTCACTTTTACCAGTGTTTTTTTAAATTCGCTATTTTAAAATACATGTAAAAGCGAAATCGTGTAAGTAAAGAACCATGCAAATCGGCGGATAAAATAAAAAATTTTAATTTCATTACTTGTAAATACAGTTAATCGTGAGATTCGCATGTGAATTACGAGTCGATTCTATGGTGTAGGCATCGAACATAAAAAAAGGTAGGTGAATGATCGGCGCTGGATTGAAAAGAGCATCAAAATCCAGACTCGTCAAAATAATACGGAACTGTGGTGTGGGTCAAAGAGACGGTATTTAGTCACGGCACCTTTCCTTTGGCAAAAGTGCTTCTCCAATCGGTAGAGATAAATATTCATGTCTCGGGGACCTTCTTCATTCGTCTTTTGCGTGCGATGCATTAGCAGATGGCCGATCTAACTCTGTTCAGGTCGGTCGATATAAACGAACCATAAGCGTCCAAATGTGTACAAGGTCGTTATCTTAACTCGGCACCACTAAAAAAAGGGAATAAGCAGCGGAAAGGAGATGAAAGGATCGGAAAAAGAGAGAAGGCACGAGAATGCGGAGGCTTTCGTTTCGTTTGGTCAGACGGAGAGTGGTGAAATTGAGTTGTCCCGAAGTGCCGGAGTTGTATCCTCCCGTGAGCTCCACAGGCAGGTTAGGTATGTTAACAAGTTAGGCGATACCGAGATAAGAATCCTGCGCGATCCTTTGTAGAGGCCACGGTAACGCGACACCAACAACACTACGGACCGAATGGACCCAGCCACCATCTTCGAGTTTTACTCTTCTTCTCAAGCTATTTTTCCCTCTTCCAACTTCTTATTCTGCTGCCGTTGTTGCTGTTTCTTGCTGCTGATTCTTCTTCGTCTCCGACCATGTTGTCATGTTCCTCATCCCCTCAAAAATAGAATGAGCTCAATGAACATGGCTCTGGTAGCTGTAGCTCGTATCTTTCATTCATTCGTCAGACGTTAACTGCAATCTTTCAGACGTATGCTACTCCATTTTCCCACGTTGTTCCTTTTTTTTAATAGCTTCTTTTTTTTAACGCGATACACGCAGTTTTTGTGACCTGATTCTGTAAACCTGTTTTCATGATAATGGCACAGATGTCACATTTTATCATTTAATCTATGTAGATAAGGATGCTAATCGAAGACTTTATTACTTGTAGGTCACCAAAGCAGAACAAGATTTTTTACCGTGAATTAACTCTTTGCACCACATATTTAGGTTAGGTTTGAATTATTACACATTGTATATGTATTATCTAGTATATGATTAAGGGACATGTAACGTTAATATTGAGCATTCTTGCCATACTGAGCGGAAGCAAAGGTTTGTCACGTTTGTCAAGTTTCTTAGGAACAGTAATTTTCGCAAAAGTTAATACAAAGTTAAGGACTTTTGCGAAACCTTTTCTGATATATCTTCAACAAACGAAATGTGCAATTAATAACTCCAATTAAGAAGATATTCATTAAAGACTCGATATTGTTGATTAAAACTAAACAGTTTCTCAAATACTATAAGGTTAAGATTCCATTAGTAGACGCATAAGAATGTAATCGTACAGAAATAATTTTTATATGTGGTTCTTATTCAAATTTTTGCATAAGACATTTACCATTAGTTTTTCCAATCTTCTAAGTACAGTAATTGTTAATACAACATTGAATATTTCCAAAAGAATTATTAATGAACATTTAATTTTATCTGATGTTCCCTTTATTGGCTACCGTGATTTTATGTAACTATATAAGTAACAATTTATATTTTCCTGTTATTTTACTCTTAACTAGGTATTTTTCGTTAATTTCATCAAATTGTCCATAAGTCTATACATTCTTTTACAGTATTAATAAAAATAATATGTGTACTAGTGTGTACTAACATATGTAATAGTGTATATACCATCTGGAAGTACAACATTATTTAGTAACTTATGTTATTGAAATTTATAATTATACTCGTTTTTTAATAAAAGAACAATATTGTGATAGGCAAGTAAAATATTTTTAATTTCAATGTTTTAAGGTTTTAATCGTTTTATACTAGTAATTTTTAATGAAATGAAATAAGCATCCGTTAGTAACTCTTCATGATAACTAATTTCGCACCGGAGACTGAATTGATGAAATATATTTTCTATAAATATACATGCACATAACGTTTAATACGAATATCTTTAATTGAGACGTAAGCTTAAATAGAAATTAATTGTTTTCTTGTCTATATGAATAAACAGTAAATGCATATCATATAAAAAACATCCGTATGTGTAGTATATGATGGATTTTTAATAGTGAACACAGTTATTTTTATTAAAAATACGCAAAATATATTATTACAAGAAGACGCCGGGCATCGTAAAACATGAAGTCACCAACGGTTCTCAAAACACACAAACGCTGCACGGCAACCAAAAATAGAAAACGAAGGACCGCGAATTTCTTCATTTAAGAGTTTTAAAAGCGCGTAAATTCAAAACTCCAACAGTATATGTATACATAGTCACACTATTATACTAAACAAGTTTCATATTTTACAATTTTTACCGACGAAATGGAACAGATATTTTTATTGTATAAGATTATAATGTATTACTTTTACAATGCAATATAATGTATAGTTTACTACAATATATTTTTAATTATGCCTATAATTAAAAGTAACAATTAAATATTTACACATAAGTCGAACACTATATTATACATATATGAAAATATAATTATTTAATATTAGAGTCTTAAATACAGTCGAGGACAAAAGTATTCATATACTTGAAATATAGAAATGAAAAGAACAATATTTTCTATATTATTAAGTATATTTAATCATATATAGCTGCATATTAATCATTAAACTTACAGCAACAAATAACCCAAAACCGAAGACAATAACATCACGTAGTAACTTGAAACTGACGAGAGTGTAAGAAATTGCAGGGACAAAAATATTCGCACATTATCATTGATAAATACAACAGTTGCGATCGTATCGGGACATTCTCATCAATGTAACCATTAGTAACAGATGAATAAAACAGGTCAAAAACATAAAATATTAACATATACTTATATTCATACCCGCATTTTATTCTAGATTATAGCAAGTATTGATAACATTGTTAAACTAATTATAATCACATATGACGTATATTTTTAAAAGAAATTTCTTATGAATAATAATTTGATCATCCACTATGTGTAATGTGTATTTCTAAGTGATAAAACTAAGGAAGTTATACATTGTATGATGTACGAGGTGTGACACAGAAAAAACGAGACTAGGTGTGTAGTCTGAAAAAGCAGTGGAGTTCGCAGAAATTGTTTTGGTGGCATCATCCCACACACATCCTCTATCCATGCTGCCAATTTCTATTTAATCCGTTATGCTATTTGGGAATATTACATCATTGAGTAAACACGTGCAACTGCATTCTGCCGGAAAAATGTCTAATGTAAAAACCGAACAGCGAATAAACATCAAGTTTCTTGTAAAATTTGTTGAAATCTGTTGTAACGTGTGATGAGACATGGATTTTGACCTATAACCCAGAAAGTAAGCGCCAATCGATGCAGTGAAAGTCTCCACGATCCCGAAAACTCAAAAAAGCACGCATGTCAAAATCAGAATTCGACATTAATGGAATTGTAATGATTGAGTGGTTTCCCAGTAGTCAGACTGTTAACCAGCACTATTACATTGAAGTACTAAAAAGATTTCATGAAAAAATTAGGAAAAAAAGGCTACAGTTGTGGAGCGATGGATGGCTGTTGCACCAGGATAATGCACCCGCTCACACGGCACTGTCTGTCAAGCAGTTTCTGACCAGCAAAAATATTACTGTGATGAGGCATCGTCCTTATTCACCTGATTTGACTCCATGCGACTTTTTTTTATTTCCTAAAATTAAATTTTGCTTAAAGGGAACCCATTTCACCTCAGTTGAAGAGGTTTAGGCAGAAACGGAGAATCTCCCGAAAGGACTTCCAAAAACTACATTCCAGAATTGTTACCAGCAATGGCAGCGCCGAATGCAGAAGTGTGTGAATGCTGAAGGGGACTACTTTGAAGGTGATAATGTCACGGAGAACTGATTCTGAAGATACAATGATTGGATTAGTCTTGTTTTTTTGTGTCACACCTCGTATTATTGCATTATGTATTGATTAGTTTCTAAATATTACTGCTAACCGTATATTTGTTAAAAATTAAATAATAATTTTTATTAATTAATTTAATTGATTTCTTTTCGATTCAATATTTTAGTAGATACAAACTTAATACCTTAATTCTATTGTCATTAAACATTTAAGACAATTAAAAAACACGCGGTCATATTTTATGATGTGAATTTTGATCGGATGTAATACCATCACTTTGTTTGCAGTTACATTAGCTTAATTTTGATACTATTTTTTATAATTTAACATTTTTACAGTTTGATTTATATTATAATTCTTACTTAATTGTAATAATCTTGTTTTTTATTTATAAATAAATATAAATATAAATATCTTAAATATATTCTTGTTAAAGATAAATATCTTCACTATGTAAAAAGAAGTTAGAAATGAAATTTCCGTATTTATTACGCATTGATGTTCCGGAATTTGAAAATTAGGAAATTTTGGTACGCAAAATTCCAGGAGCTGGAGAATCTCGATGTTTAGTAAAATTTGAAAATTCAAAGATACAGAAATTTAAAGACAAAGGAATTTTGAAATGTAGGTTTCTGTGATTATTAGGACTTGGAAGTTTATGGATTTGAGAAATTAAGTACTTGTAATTTTGGAAAGCTGGAAACTTAGAAATTTATAAATCTCGGCCTGGGAATTTTACAGTTTTGCACCTTGTGAACTTGAATGTTTGGGAATCTATAAATTACAAAATTTTGAAATTAACAAAAGTAAAATTTAACAATTTGTAAATTTGAAAATTTGAAAATTTGGAATTTCAGAGAATGAGTAGTTTGAGGTTTTGAAAATTTGGAACTTTTAGATTTCTAAATTTGAGAATTGGAGAAATTGTGTATTTGGAAGTTGGAATCTTGGAGATTTCAACATTTTGAAATTTGGCAACCCAGAAATTTTACAATTTGAATTATCTCAATTAATGTGAATTTCGAGTCATTTATGAACAGCTTAAACGTATGTATATATATATTTTGTATATGACATAATATGACATTTAATATTACAGTCTTTAGTATTTGCATTGTACGCATCTACAGAGTTGAAATGTATTTTGGAATTTGACCATTTAAATAAATTTGAACTAATATCTCATAAACTGAGGGCGGGAAAAACGAAAAAATTCGAAACGAAATATAAAACATTATATTTTATATTAATTGAATTGAATGTTGAAAAAAAGAACTCTATATGAGCGTATTACTATATTTTTAAAAATGGAGCTTATCCGATAGATGTGTAACACACCCTGGAACCTAAGTTCAGCTAGTTACAAGCGCTAAAAGGTAAAGAGCGGCTTTTACCCCAAAACGACTCGATTTTACAAATAAAGATTGTGGGATTCGTGTGGTGTGCGGTTAAGGAGTGAAATCCACAGGTCAATATCTTTCAACAATAAGATTTATTCAATAAAACGATAAGAAATGAAACTAACAAATAACAATAACAACAAATAAAGAAAAGTATATAGATTATAAATGATTAATTAGAATAGAGAAACTAAATAGATCTTGATATAATAATAATAATAGAAATAATAGAATTTAACAAATTAAACAATATGTAATAGATAATCTTGAATTTACGATATAAAACTCGCTGGTTAATACTTTATATTGGACCGTATCTAATTCTGATCTCTGATAAAGTTAACTTCGCTTCGTAAAGCTAATTTAACTAAATTTGATATTCGATTTTTGTGTTCGACGCTATAATCTAAGAGCAATTCGGTATTTAGATTTATATAAATGAAATTTTATAAAGTTAATAAGGTTAGCGCTTTGTAATCCACCGCCGCGAGGAATTCAACCTAAGTGAAATTCTCTAAACGCCCTCTAAACGCTCTCTAATTCCCTAAATACGCTTTCGCAAAAATTAGACAGATTAAACTACTATCTAACGCGGTGTAATCGATTACGGAAATGACGCTAAGTGAGAACAGTATTCTTTTATTAATTCAAATTCTTAGCAATGAGACTTCTAACTAGCTTGACTGCGAAAACTGTTCTGCTTTTAGACGGGTTTCGCTCGCCCTTTTATACTCGCAGGTTCGCCGAATTCCTGGAAATTCTGTGACGTCAGAATACCTAAATTTTCATATAAATTCGTTATTATACATTAATTATAAAATTTAACGGTTTAATTATATTTTAAATGTCGCTCTTTAATTTCTGACTAACAGTTCGGTATTAAAATAATAGTATAATGGTGTTTTAGCGAAAAATACATTTTCTGTCCTTTTCTAATTAACTGCGTACGAATTCTACGAGAGCTGAATCTATTTCGATTTACAGCTTTTTAGTTGAAGAAAATAATTATTATTCCGGCTATGAATAATTTAGTAATGACTGATTTTACGTATATAAATTAATTTAGTTAATTAATTAATTTAATGTTTGATAATGCCGTAAATAGAAATAGTATCGCTATCCTTTTCTAGGATTAACGCTGATCTGAAGGATTTCGGGCGAATATCGCGGCACGTAGGCACATCATAGCGAAACGGAAATTTCTCATACAAAATTATACATTTATTAGAATTAAAATAAAATAATATATTATCTTGTTTTAAGAGCAAATATTTAGACACATTAATAAAAAATTTATTAAAAAGTGCAACGAATATGGGTATACGCGATAGTTTTAAGTTCTACCAGGATAACGATCCGAAATACAAATCGAGAATAGTTCAGGAATATTTATTATATGCTTGTCCGAAAGTGCTCCATCCTCCACTACAATCACCGGATTTAAATCCAATTGAAAATCTACGGGACTTATTGGATCGTAATGTCAAAACCACCCCTATAAAAACAAAAGGCAAATTAAAAATACAACTGACGGAAGAGTGGAAATGCATTACATAAAATTATTTAAATAAAATAATTTCATACATGCCAACACGTCTGCAACAGGTCATCAGACAAAAGGGATATCCCACAAAATATTAAATTAATATTAAAATTATAATTTTGTTGTTACATACACTATAAATAAGAAAAAACTTTATGTAATATTAAGTGTCCGAATATTTTTTCGACACTAATATCGGATATAATTTCGTTTATGATTTATTATGTGGAAAACAATAAAAAATAAAATATTTTATTTTACATATTTGTAAACTAGAATATGCGCTATAACTCATTACGGACCAGAAAATTCGATAATCACATTGCAAGTAAGTACAGGAAGCTTTAATTTCGCAAATACCACAGTGTTCGAATATTAAATCGAGTAACTATAAGTAATACATTAATTATCCATATAGGTATTTTTAAAAAATATTTTATTAAATATGAAGGATCGTTAGTAGCTATTGGTTGTTGTGTTTTTCAGGTAAAAGAATGTAATTTCTTTCAGTGCATGTGTATTTTATATTGGAATATTATTACAAAACGAATTTATCAACTAATAATTGTTAAGTATAGCTACTTCGACTGTACAATATATGTATTTCGTAGATAATAGTATTACGCTAATCCAGTAAATTTTTTAATGTAAAAATATTTCTGCCAAAATTATACGACTAATAATAATAAATATGTTTTTCTATTTCACTTTTGGTCTAGTAACTTTGAGATAATTCGACTAACAGATTTATTGAAAACTTGAAGTGTAGATTCGTTATTCAAAATATTGATAAGCGAATAGCATGTTTTAAAATATTATGAAATAGAATAAAATTTTAACCACATATACATTTCACAGCATAGAAGACAGAGCGATGAGATGCCCAAAAAATATCTTAAAAATTGAATTTTAAGCATCAGCTTATTGTCTATGTTATAGCAGTAATGTGATGCCTAAAGTATGTGGGACATAGGAACTTATACCCTTTAACAAGTTAACTGTGTACGACGTATGTACACGTCAGTCTAAAACTTTATTTCGATGCGGTTGAAATAACGTTTATATACTCGCCGTGTAGAATAAAGAAATGACTATTTACTCTATAAGAATTGGAAAATTCAATACGTATTAAAAGTGTCATTTGGTAGTATATTTCCTTCATAATACTAAAGATAAAGAAAAGTCAGATTATTCTCTTTTGTACATTAGATATTCTCCATACAATGTATAATATTTTCACAAGTTGAATTAATTGTTTTCTTTAACGCATCCGATACTATTTCGGTTTCTTTATATATTGTATTGTATATATCAAATATTTCCGAAAAACCGCACTTTTGAAAAATACAGTGGATATTTTATATAAGCAAATCTTTCGGGAGTGAGGTTTTGCGTATATCGTACAGGTCCTACATTGATTGATGTTTTGCCGAACGTAGAAAAGGACAGAAGAGAAAAATAACACGGTCGACGTTTGCGTATATCGTAAAGGTACTACATTTCGAGCGAAGGAGACCGAACGTAAACAAACAGTGACCTACTAGAAGGACACTCCTAATGCAAGAATAAAACTTTTTTATTTTCGATTTTTTTTTTTGAAATTTTTTCCATCATATTTGTAACATTTTTCTCATTAAAATGAGACCAAACACGACATACTTCGGGACATATTTACTTGTAATTTCAAGTGTTACGCGTGCATCGATGACTTTACTCTAATAAGATATTGCAAGTAAATATAATTCAAATTACGTTGTGTTTAGTCTCATTTTAATCGGAAAAATGTCAAGAATTAATTGGTAAAAGTTTGATAACGAAAAAGTCAAAAATAAAAAAGTTTTATATTTACATTGGTATTGTCTCACGGATACACTAATCCCCAGGTCACGTTACATTTCCCGGCGAGCGAACCTCGGGCGTCTCGAGGGGTCTTCCCCCCAGTGGTGGGGATAACATTTTTGCTTATATCGGAAAGGACATTTTTGCTTATATGGAATGAACACTGTACCACGCTAAAATCAACTGAATTTTAAGTAATTCTTTTTTTCATTTATGAATTTTATTAGCATTTGACAATTTTTAAATTTGTAATAACAATAATCTCTTCAACAATGAATTGTTCATTTTCGTTTTACTTTATTTCCTTTCGTACAATTTATAACAAGAACATTTAGCCTGCGTTCAACGTGTATACTCGTCATTCCTTCGTGTTAATTACACATCCTGTTCGGATTTTTAAAAATAACTTTTGCAATTAACTAATTAAAATACCTTTTAGATATAAACATTTTTCTTATGTTTCATAGTTTCAATGAGCCAATTGATGGATGGCTATGAATGATTTTCGATATTCATCCTTTGACATCTTCTAATGTATACAGTTTTCAATACTAATCCTTATATCTAATTAATGTACTCAAAAAAGTATTACATGCTAAAATATAATTTATTAGTCTTTGCCATATACCATATAACTTTTTAATTTTGCTTAAATTTTTTGGAACGCTAAAGTCTGATAGTCACTCTAACGTCGTTTTCCTGTCAAATCGCACACATAGAAGTTTCATTTAAGAAATATCAATAGTATCAACTGTACAGCAAATCCTAAAAGACTGAAGTCGTTATTTCTATTAGTGAAAAACATTTTCATGAATGTTGTATAAAAATATAGAATCAGTCAGTAAATAATCTCACCATATGTTGCAATATGACGCTGATAGTTTCATTCCAAGTAAAATCACGTTGAACAACTTTTTTTAATTCAAATAATGTAGGAGATATTTAAGGTGGTTGATTTTATTGGTTCGCTCTATATACACTCAGTAAGAGATTTTATAACAACCATTTTAAAATTTACTATTTCATGTTATTAGTATAATAATAATAGTACTCAAAATTGTACTTCGTTATTCCGTGATTAAACACTCAATTGTCAATGCTTTAAAAATCAAGTACATAATTTTAAAACTTACAGTTGTCAAAAATTACACTGAATCGCACGTGTCTATGTTGATATGAAGTGTTTGGCAGCATATTAAAAGCTCACATAGTATCGCTGTTACCAATGAATTTTATTCCTACCAGAGTTAGATTAGGTTTGGTGTTCACTTGAGTGTAAAGGAAACACAGTGCGTGGCGGTACCAACAGACGTTCGTTCTTGTAGCTTGCTTGCGGCCACAAATCACGTTGTCGCACGCCCTTAATTTTTCACGGCTCTCATCCGCTATCAACCTCACGATATGTTAAGCTCTCACGCTCGTATGTGTGACTTATCCTTCGTTCCGAATCGACTGCTCGTTAAAATGTGAAAGGCTCGCTTGGCGATCGTCAAAGGAAGTTTAAGATTTGGAATGCTTGATTTTTATGATTATAAACATAGAAAGCAGCAATATGTCTACAAAACGCGATAGATATGGTCATTGGTACTTAACATCGTGACTTCTATTGCAGCAAATAATGCGTGAATTATATGGAAATACGTATAACGAAAATCGTACATCAATCAACATTTAACTTTGCAATTCATTTGATGCTTGCTTTGTAAAATATAAAAATTGCACGAAATTATAGAATCTTGTGTAAAAATAATTTTATAGTATATTTTTATTTGACACCTAACAAATATAAAATTATAAATTAATTAGTAGTAAGTAAATGAAGTGAAATTTGCAATTATATACAGAATTTACTTGTAAATTAACATTATGTACATATATTACGTGTCTAGCAAATGTTTTAATAGCGAATGTATATACAATTTTTGGATAACAAATGTATACAAATTTCAAATATCTAAATGTATATTTTAGCACATAATTTTATTTTTCGCCATTGTTTCAGGCCTTGTACTTTAATTATATTGGTAACTGAATTGGAACTACTCCATTCTACTAATAAAACTTCAATTAAAGTTGCAAGAATATATTATAGAAATAAAGATAATGTAAATATTGATAACAGTATATAATTTATAAGGCAAATTTAGTTTTGTAGGTAATTTATTATTCACAAGTAATACAATATTGTTAGAGTATAATGTATTAATGCATAAACAAATAAAAATACATTAAAATAAAAACTATAAGTTTATTATATCATTTGAAATGGGAACAGTGTTCATTCCATATAAGCAAAAATGTCCTTTCCGATATAAGCAAAAATGTTATCCCCACCACTGGGGGGAAGACCCCTCGAGACGCCCGAGGTTCGCTCGCCGGGAAATGTAACGTGACCTGGGGATTAGTGTATCCGTGAGACAATACCAATGTAAATATAAAACTTTTTTATTTTTGACTTTTTCGTTATCAAACTTTTACCAATTAATTCTTGACATTTTTCCGATTAAAATGAGACTAAACACAACGTAATTTGAATTATATTTACTTGCAATATCTTATTAGAGTAAAGTCATCGATGCACGCGTAACACTTGAAATTACAAGTAAATATGTCCCGAAGTATGTCGTGTTTGGTCTCATTTTAATGAGAAAAATGTTACAAATATGATGGAAAAAATTTCAAAAAAAAAAATCGAAAATAAAAAAGTTTTATTCTTGCATTAGGAGTGTCCTTCTAGTAGGTCACTGTTTGTTTACGTTCGGTCTCCTTCGCTCGAAATGTAGTACCTTTACGATATACGCAAACGTCGACCGTGTTATTTTTCTCTTCTGTCCTTTTCTACGTTCGGCAAAACATCAATCAATGTAGGACCTGTACGATATACGCAAAACCTCACTCCCGAAAGATTTGCTTATATAAAATATCCACTGTAATCTGAAACTATTAAGTAATTCTAAAGAGCGCTCAACCTTTGTGCAAATTATTTATCCTTTACACTGATTATAACAAGTAATTCTTCATAACACCTACATCGAATAAAAAAACTATTTTCCACTTGCCAGTCAGTTAAATTTAGTAAAACATTTTTTCCTTTGCTGTACTGAAGGAATCCAAATTTCAATAATATCGATCTAATTTTGGTAAATAACATGTATAAATAATGACGGTAAATATTTTTAATGTACGGTACAAAATGAACAGCATTCGGCTTAGTAATTTCGGATAGAAATTACTATTTTTCGAATTAAAAAATAGTTAATACTTAAGCAATTACCCGCGTGATTTAGTTTCTGGCATCTCACTGGATGCATAATTATAATCATGTGATTATAATAATGAACGTAGAATAAATGCTCCGGTTAAAAATTTTACATGAAAAGTACAGTAAAATAAAAAATTACATTACTATTCGATAAAACGAATAATTCATTATTGTCAACCATCCGAAATAAAGTTTTTCATTAACACGTATACTTACATGTCGAATGAAGTCAACTGGCTAATGCTTATAAATCGTTCTAAACGGCTTGGACAAACTAACTAATGTTAGCACACTACTTATTGATAACTCGATTTTGCTCTAGGGAAGATTGCAAAAATGCAAAAGAGTATAACAAATAATTTAAAATAAAATAAACATTAATTAAAATATTTAATGGAATACATTCATAGAAATTAGCGCAAGAAATAGTATTGTATCGAGCATGATTTGATTTATTTAAATTACCACAGCTTAGATGATTGTTCCAACTGTAAAAAAAATTGTTCGATATACATATTGTTTCGGCTATAAAAAATGTATAAACGCTAAAAGAAATAGCCATTTATTTGACCTGAAAAAGGCATACAAAACTCTATTCCGCATTTATCAAAAGACTTTTATCTTCAATTGTATTGCTCCAGTTTATAAATAAATAAAAATGTATTTTATTGTATTTTCTCGCGTATCGAAACAATGAACTCTTCGTTAATTTTTATCGTATACGGATAAAAAAAATGATTAGTTTCTGGTTGAATAGTGATACATTTAAAAAGTTACAAGATCGTAGCGAAATTTCACAACAGATAGTTACCTTTGATTAATTGTCCATCTGAACAGTTTAGCGTATAACGAATTAAGTATGCCTAATTATCTGATAATAAATGCTTCGACGCCCATTGAATCAAAACATCGATTACGTTGCGTGTTAAATTTGACAAACGGTTGCTGTGCTGTTAGAATCAAACATCGAACGATTGAAGAGTGGCCGTTAATTGTTGTGTGCGGTAAGGCGGGAAAGGAACACGTTTCAGAGGACCACCTTCGGTTCGACGTGAACCGTATAAGCTGTGGATTTACGAGGCTCGTAGGAGGTAGATCCTTCTCATTGGTACAGCTTGAGCAAACGGCGTTACCAATAGTGGGAAGTATCAGCACCAGGGTGATTTCTCTATTAGCTTTGGACAGACCCCCATGGCGCGGCCTCCAACTCCCGCACCCCCTCCGCGCCACACTACGAGGCCACCTTGGAGCTTTGTGGGCAGCCGCCTTCTAGGGCTGACAACATCGTGATTTTACCAGATTCTTTCTTTTTTCCTCTTTTTCTTTTCTTGAACTATCAGATAGAAGAGACCAAACTAGTCAAAGTGGCCGCTTTTAAGAGAGAACCAAACCAAAGCGCGAGAAAGGTGAACAGTAAGGTGGGAGTCAGGATGGTTTAGCTTTTGTCGTAGTAAACGCATTTGTGCTCGTTTCGGTGAGCACAGTTCACAAAACGATGGGTGGGAAAGTGGCACGACACTTTTCTTACGAGAGAACGGCATAGCTTCACGTTCCGCCCTTAGACTATCCCACCGACTAAGAGGCCGTGACATTTTTTTTTTTTTTGAGGGGTTTAAGTCAGATCGAGATTACGGCGCTTGATATCGTTCGGACCGCGATGGAACGTGGCCTATTCTTACTCGGGGGGGGGGGGGGGGGGGGGGGGGGGTAACTACTTTTGACGCTCCTTCCGAGTTAACAGACTCCCTATGTATACCGCTCCGTCATCGTGTTTTTTCTTTTCCCTAGACTGTAGACACTCCTTTTCTGCTCACTGAAAATGGCGCTGATGACAATCTTCTTTTTATTAAATTGATGTATATAAAATATTTTTTCCCAGGGCTTAAATTCTGTAAGGTAGATTTATGTACATTGCCTCCCAATGTACATAATGTACATGTATCAGTACAAGAAACAGATAGCAGTTATATGTAAATATATGATTACAACCAACTGTATTTCTAACTGTATGTATATAATATATAATATCTATATATTTAAAAAATAACATGTTATTTCAAATGTATGGTGCGTGTAAAAATTACAGTTAAATATTATAAACCTGAAGTAGTTAGAAAAGTTCTGCGAGGAGAATAACATTTCATTTGGCAGGTTTCAATATTAGCTACCATTGGTGTACAAAAAAATGGTTCTTGTTCAATTATAGATTAAAATTGCAATAATAGTGGTTGGCATAAAATTCATATTCAATAGACAATTTATACTAATTGAATCAATCTATATCATATGTAATAGAAATCAATTCAAAATCAATATACGAAACTAGTATAAGCAATAAAATATAGCATGTCACCATCGGATATAAGTAATATTGTAATTAATTTATATTAGGTTTACAAGAGAACGACTTACAATACATTACTTCATTTTTCAAATCTGCTGTTTGTTACTGTTAGTGTAGCAGGAACTTAAATATAGCTTCTTTCACTTCTTCTTTTTATTCTATAATAGTACTTCTTCTTCGTACTGTTAAATATTAATAGTCTGTTTTTTGTAAAAAAACCAGCAGTCAGTTTTTAAAAATCGTAAAACAATATTGTAGAAAATACGTACGGTGATACTTGTAGATATGTTTGATAAAAATGTAACGGAACATAGATGTAATAAAAATTACAGACTTTCCGTATATATTAATAAAATATCGTTATAATAAACATTTATTGTGATTTCTATTACATCTTTAAAATTTTATATGAAGGAAAATTAAATAAATGGTACATGAACTGTTAATTGTGATGAGTTACTCATTGAATTATTTAGAGCAGAATTAATTTTATAACAACAATCTTTGTTCCGGTTTTTTTTCATTGAAGTTTCAAGATTTTGCAGAAGTATAAAACAATTTCTTATTATTACATGGCTTATTAGGAGGTCAATTTTTATTCTTGATTAATAAACTCGTAGAAAACAACATAAAATACTTTCAATTTTGATAATATATGCGTAAAAAAATGAACAAAAAGACTTAAAAATTCTCTACCACAATAAATGGTTGATTACATTAAAATGCATATGGATTATAAGAATCATCTATTATTAAGGCACATAAAATTAAAAACACATCAATACTTTGGTAAGACTCATAAAAATAAAAAAGAATCAATAGTAATCAAATAAATTATATTGCGTTAAATGAATTTTGATTATTAAATTAACAAGATTTCAAAATTTATTACTGTAACACTCTAAATTTATTTATAACATTGTTTTAATTATAACTTTGCATATCAATTGATAGCAATGAACTATAAGTGCACATATAATAATTATACTTTCGTTACGCGTACGAACATAGCAATGTACTTATGTTGAAGAAGATTGTAAATTTAATCATCACTGAATTCGAATATAATATTTCATTACACAATGTTATTAATATCAAATTGGATAAATGATACGTTTTCATATTTTCTGTAATTCAGAATATAATGTTTCCAACACCGAAAGTCAAAAAACATCGAGATACAATATTTAATTTCTGACAGTTAAAAATAATTCTGATTGTAACAGAAGTCTGACTCCTATACTAAAAAAAAGGTTAGTTGTTTAAATATATAGTTGCGAAACACCGCAACAGAAGTTATAGCGTTATCCATATCAGGTGTTGATGGAATAACATCAAAAAAAGAAATTACAATTATTATTTAAAGTAACCTGCAAAAATAAAGAAAAAGTGAAACTCTAAATAATAAACTGTTTATTGATAATAAGAAAATTTCGTTCGTAATAATGAACGTAAAAATTTGTTCAGCAAATATAACAGTAAAGTCAATCTTACTTGGAAAGTAAGACACTTTCACTCAACCTTACTATAAATTGATACAAGATTCCGTAACGAATCCAAACAGATCGTGGCACGTAGCCGAAAGAAATTGAGAGTTAAATTATCACGGTGTCTACTTAAAGAGGGCGGAAAGAGAAATAGAAGGAAAAGAGGACAGAGAAAGAGAGTGAATGAGCGAGGTACCGGGGGGGAAAGGAGAGAAGGAGATCAATCGAATACCGGTGTGGCTCCCTTTTACCCGTAGAAGAATAGCTCTGTTTGTTTGCGTGCTCGTGTGCATCCGTGTCCGATCGTGTTTCACGAGGTTTCGGTATGTGTCCCCCGCGGGCTCGACAACTCAATAGCCACATACAACACCGTAGGAATAAGGCACTCTCGGGATCCCAAAACCATCGTGTTTGGTCCTGACGATGAGTCCCCGGGGCTACTCAGGTAGGTCCTAACGAAACGACGAAGATAGCCTTCTAAGCTCGATGTTTCTCTGTCTTGGCACATTGTATCCTTGTCTTTCCTTACGAGACAGCATCCTCTGTCCAACACCCTTTTAAACTCTACCGCCGCTCGACATTCTCACGCTAATTGGCCGGCAGCGCCCTCCCTGTAATTTCATTAAGGGGGTCTCGTGCCTATGGTGAGTTTAAGGCCCCGCCAACGCGTCTCATTCTTTCTTTCTCGCCTTTTCCCTTTTCTCTCTCCCTCCCTATTTCAGACCAAATATTTGCCAGGTTTGATGGCTTTACGAAGTCCAACACACGGTCGTGAATCAGGGACTGGCCAGCTAACTGATGTATCCTTCGAAAGGACTCGGTTCCTTGTACCTTATTAATCCTGCCAAATTGTCTGTCCGCTGTGTGTTTATGTTCTCTTACCCTATGGACGACTGGTTCTTTCCTTCACCCTTATCCTAATATTCCATCGCCCATACAGAGTCAGAGCATGCGTACTGACGAGCATATAAGCAACAGGCTCACCTCTCGATGTTTCTGTGAATATGATGCTTCGTTTTCGCGTTACTAGATTTTTCTATGCATTTATGGTTAATTTGTTCAAACAAAATACGCAACATAGTTTTGTCCGTGAGCAAAACGCTCAGTTCTACGATACTTTCCTCTACTTAAAACTGCAGCTATTTGTTAATGGTTAAATATATTTAATTACCTTATTCCATCGTGTATCGTTGATGTTTGATTTCCGTCGTTGCAAAGAGATTTGGTGAGGACCATTTGCTTTCACGCGTTTTGCACCGTTTCTTATTCCATGTAGGTATACTACGTGTTTTCGGAGGTACCAGGTTCCTCTTTCTGACGGTGTCGCCGTGTGGGGTCCAGTGGCACGCCAATGAATGGCGTTGAAACGACAATGGAAGCCCAGGAAGTGTACTCCAGCGATCCACCGATCGTCCTGCGGGTTCCCCGAGAATGCGCACAACTCCCAAATTCACCTTCCTTTCGTTTTTCTTTTTTCCCTTCCCCTCTGTGTCTTCCTTTGGCGGCACTTAACTTTGAGCCGTCGGCTACAATACACACTTCTGCACAATGCAGACCCACAATCCGCCTTCGCTTTTACCTTCGCCAGATGCGATTTTGATGTACTGACTTTTTTCCCCTTTCTCTCTGAACTACGGGACCCATGCTGAACACCCGTACATCAGGATCCTTTAATCACCTGGATATTTTTACTTCTTTTGAATGTTCTTCGTTCTAGGATCTGCTTAATCGTGTACGAAGCGTACAGTATTTTGTTACACCCTTCTTTTAAAAGCATTAACAATTTAAATAATAGTAATTTTCTCGTACATTTTGTGAAATCTCTGAGACATGAATACTTTTATAATTTACTTTGTTTCAACGATCAATACATTCTAATCAATATGTGAAATAATAAATAAGAAAAACGTGCAATTTAACGATTATTTAAAACATTAATAATTCATATATATGAAAAATAAATACAGTGATTATTTAAAGAAAGTTTATTGAATTTATTAAAATGGTTATAACTTTAATTTAATATTTTTAATTAGAAATATAAACTTTATTATTGATTATTATAAATTATATTTTGACAAAATAATATTTAACGATGTGAACAACTCAACGTCTGATAACCGACTTCCGACTCTTTTATTATTTCGTTACCTCGTAATGAAATTGAACAAATGATCTTTTATATATATATCGAACGAATGATCAATCGAACGATTCAGTTTATTCTCATACTGTATAATACATCTTCAGACGCCAGTATCGGCGATGTCACCCTTAAGGCCCTATACTATCCCATATAAACAATTGAGTATATTTTCTAAATCCTATCTAATTGTTCAGATAAATAGATAAAAAAGAACAAGTATTATTAGTGGATAGTATTTCCATTGGTAAACGTACAGAAGGTAGACTTCCTCTCCGCCTTGTCGAGTAGTTTTCGCATTCGAAGACTGGTGATTCTCGAGCGTGGCTGAATCGTCTCAAACGCTTGGTCTCAAACAATGTACCGGAGTCGTCCATACAATTTGCTGGCGCATTGTCGCCAACGACGCACAATTATTGCATCGTGGCCTGCTACGTTGTAGAGAGAACCCTTCAGGGTTCTTTTCCACGGCCTATGTGGCCCAAACGTGCCTGAGCATACGATCTGCTTGCTAGTGGAATCGCAAGTTCCATGCTCACGACACCAGAACAGTGCAGCACGCTCCTCACCGATTGTCAGACATTCTTTACCGATCATTTGACATTTCTTTTGCTAACCCTTTCGTTATGGCTCGCTTTTGCCGAAAACTTGCTAATTATATTCTTATAAAAGAATTGAAAGTTACAAATAAATTGATGAGAACGAGAAATATATGACAACTTCAAACATTGAAATGCGAAACCGACCAAACCACTTTTCATTTAAATATTATATAATACTTAAATTTATTATTAATATTATAGTATAAAGTTATTCAACAATAACTTTATTGAATTGATATGTCGAATAGATTTAGAAATATAAGAAACTTATGCGTATTCATTTTATAACATGAAATAGCGGCGGTACTTCTTATGTGCATTTTCGTTGAAAGTATAATACATCTTTACAAAGTTATACAAGAAGTGATACATAGTAATTGTTTGTATTTTGAAAACCAATACAATTTATCTATTAAAAATTTTTCTTTCTCTTCAAAGAGAAGGAAAGTTCCATCTTCTTTTTTTAATTTCTCTGCCTCAAGTGGTTATATTTTTTAAGTTCTTTATCAATTGCTAATTTTTACAATCGTGTTTTTCTTATGTCTGCTTATAGGTTAGGCTACATTGATGTGATGAATTTTAAAACATCTAATACAATGTTTTTAGTTGAATTTTGTTGCTATAATTCCTATTAAGAACTAAACATTCAGATATATGTATATTTTAGTTAACAGTCAACTGTCCAAGAAGATAAATGTGATATATGAGGCCCTACTCTACCAATTCTATAACATTTCGATCTATTGCGGTTTTATTTTAAATTTAGCAATATTTCTTTTTAATTCCTAATACTTTATTTTTTATTTATTCTGTACTGCATTATAAAACATGTACATGTTTAGTAAAACGCTTTAGAGAAAAAATGAAATGTTTTATACTTATTCCTCAGTCACGGCTCGAGCACAATCCAATTCACTTAAAAACTGTTATAGGTAATATAATTAAGATACTGAACGATCATGTAAAGGTTAGTCGTTATCATTTAACACGCATTAGTATTATTATTAAAAGATTGTGAGAATTTATAATAACGGATTTTTCGCCTACGAATTCAGATGACTTATTAATTAGTTTAATATTTTAAGCATATATTTATTGATTGTATTTTGTGTACACGAATATCCATTCATATGTATAATTAAGTTATTCCCATTGAGTTTATCAATTTAATTTATTATTGTGTTTTTTTTTCATTTACGTTATTTTAATACTTCCGCTTTTAATTTGAAAGCTAAAACCTTCAATAAAAATATAATCTACTACAAAAATTTGCACTATTGGATTTGACTCAATGTGCGACCCTTAAACCATTCGTTATTTGTAATATTAACGAAATGTCGAATAAAACATAAAAGTTAGTTCACGAATTTTGTCATTGATTATAAATAAGTCCGTAATAACGAAATTAATGTACATCAACATGAAAGAATATTAGAAACTTCTCTTTCTAATACAACAATAAGTAAAGAAATAAACAGTTTTATAATTTCTAATGGGTTTACTTATGTACAATTCTATTGATTATTGACTATCAGAAATATTGTTGTGTGATTAGAACTTATATGTATGTAACAAAATCTATCACAACTCCGATATGTATTAGAGATAAAGTTAGGTTTAAAGAATGTCGAATTATTTAAGAGATAACTTTCAGATCCCATATCAAAATTCATGCGACATAAATGGGACATAAAAAGGACCTAACGTTTACGAATTAAGTTCGAGAATTAGAATTTAAAAATTTTCTTTTCTACAAAAAAGAGGGTACATTCAGTATTCAGTAATTGATATAATTATTCATAAATAAATTCGTTGAAAACCAAAATATCATTTATTTTTTTATTTATTGTAAGCATGAAGAATGTTCCATATACTTTTTTTACATCACTACAATTATGCATTAGGTATTTAGACATCGTTCCCTTTGAAACTATTTTGGTACGTGGTTGGCGTCAACGCAAGTTACTGGTACATTTTTCGCAAACTCTATATGTATTACTAACATGTCAGTAGGTTCAAAGATGGTGAGGTATCCTCGGTAGATCTGCTGAGAAGCATCCGCCGCAGCCGGCCCGTGAAAT
This sequence comes from Megachile rotundata, assembly GCF_050947335.1. Classification (NCBI taxonomy): domain Eukaryota; kingdom Metazoa; phylum Arthropoda; class Insecta; order Hymenoptera; family Megachilidae; genus Megachile; species Megachile rotundata. Next base: position 2,474,458 of record NC_134991.1, on the reverse strand, counting down.
CCCGATTTGTTCGCAGATTATGTTCACAGATCGGCGAACTTTGAAGAGCGTGAAACCGAGAGGGCGGACCGTGACGCCACCTGATGCCGCTACTCAAGTAGCTCGAATATTTTCACACCGTTACACTTGTCGAATGTATTCTCAGCCGAGTCACGTGAATACAGTATCCAATTATGATTATAAAATACTTTCTATTAATATCACCTTTAAAACATTATACATGGTCATTAAATTAGGAAGGTTTGTGTATATTCATACATAAAACATGTAGAATATATACGAAAATTGTTTGACGCAACAAATTTGTACATGTCAATGTATCATTCCTTTACCTACCGTTTATAAAAATATTTATTCATATAAATATTCGTAGTGTACTGATTATACTTCTTAAATCGCATAAATTTATTTCTGTTACGTTCTATTCAGTGAATGTACATTTCACGACATTTATATTTGAAATTTATACATGAGCATGATTTCTTGTGTCCTAGAGAATTTTTTTAAAAATATACTGTGCTTGTTATTAAATGAATAATTGACTATTTATATCATATTTTTATGTAACTTTACCTTTTACATCTATTACAATAAAAAACCATTTCTAAATTTCTGTCACTGTATATATTTATCTTTTTTAAATTTTTATGTTTCAAGTATTAAAATGTTTAGCTTCCAGATTTCTATATTCCCAAATCACCATACTTCTAAATGTAAACCTTTAAAACCTTTTACATTTTCCAATAGTTACATTTCCAATTTTCTGCAATTTTAAAACTTCATATTGCTCTGTTTCTGTTTTCTAAATATGTATAAGTCACATTTCTTTATTGATAAAATTTTATACACTCGGCACTAAAATATCTGGATCGCCTAATTTTTACATATATCTGTCAAATCTTCGTATTCTTAAGCCCCTGTATTGTCCAACTTGTATATTGTAAATATCAAATTCCCATATTTCTGTATCCACAAAATACTATATTTACCAAATTTTTATATGCCCAAATGTTAATATTTACATAGAAATGTCTACATCAGTGAATGTCTGTATTCCGAAATTTTTGATAAATATCATTTTTATCACTAGAAAAATCTAATGTTTATTCTGCAATTTTTATTTAAATTTTACAGTATACATTTTCTATTTTAAAATCACAACGAATGGCACAAAGTAGAGTTGTGATCATTATCCATTCAGAATGTTTTTATATTACTACCACCTCCACTGCGCGGCATTCCTTAAAAATGGTAGCGATAAAATACCCACAATCAGAAACAGACAAACACGAAGATTGGGCGATAAAGAAGGCGTGTATCGAAAAGAAAAGCACCGCACAAAAAAAGATGCTTCAGTTTCCCGTTGAATTGAAGATAAATAATAGCCGAAAAGTGGGGGATGACCATGCTCGATGGACGAAGCGTCCAAGCGGCCCCTAAATCATAGCCCAAACAAGCCTATTGTTGCGCATTTAGCGTGTGAAGGAATGTTGGCAAATCCGTAAGGGATTGTCAGCCCTCTAGCTACGAGCCTAGGGGTGAGAGACACGTGAAAAAGAGAACAGACAAGGATAAGAGGATGAATGAGGAGAGAAAGGACTTGGATGGGTCTCTAAAGTGGCGCCAGCTTGTCGTGCTCAACTCTCTGCTTTTCTCTTTTTTTTTCTGTCAACATACTATCTTTCTTTTCACTGACTCGATTATGTAGGTGTCTACGTAAACGTCGGTTAACACACAGCCACCCCCGGGAAACGAAGACACGGTCAATCATGCTGGTTAGCTTGGGATTTTTTCCAACATAATCGTACCTTTTCTGGTAGAATGATAGGAATCTGTTAGTTAGGGGTATTGTGAATGAACCGAACTTGCGTTCATCAAACGAGGCGAAAAACTGGATAGAGAGTAGAGAAAAGGTATTTCTTTTCGGTATGATTTAAGCAGTTAACGTAACTGTTATAAGAAAAATATCAAAAGTTATAGCTTGAAGGCAATATTTTTTATTAATGATTTTGGGTAGAAGTAAGTATTACAACTATTTAAAATTTTATTTGGTTGCTCGCACTTATTGTCAATAACAAGAATTTTGTTTTACTTACTAATATCCATTCATAATGAAAATTGAACCTTTGCATTCGAAGATATTTTTGCTGTACTAAGCAAAATCTACGAATTTTTGCTTAACAATTTGATTTTTCTCCTTAAAACAGTGATGAAATTTATTGAAATTACAAACTTTTTATCGTTGATTGCCATCGTTATCTACAAATCATTAGTCTATAGAATAAATAAATATAGAGCACATTTATGAAGCAAAAAACAATATGAAAATGAATGAAATGACAGAATAGAATAAAGCAAGTAATCAAACAACATTTATTGCATGTTCTAATTATTAGTACTAATATTTAATCATTAATACCAATTTGTAATAATTTGTACACTGGAAATATCTCATTTATAATGAATTCATTTAATTAATTACAGGAGGCTTTGCTCCTGAATATAATATTGACATATGAAACTCATGACTGACAACTTGTAATAATCATATATAGTCTTTTCTCTTCAGTTTTTCCTTCGGTGTTCTGAAAACTGTATGTGATCTTATAAAATTTTAAGCAACAATTGATATTATAACAAGTTTGAAAATATGCAAAGTTATGTTTTTGTTTAGTTTTTATGAAGATAAATATATAAAATATAAAGCACACCTATTTTACTGCAATAATTATCATGCAAATGTTAATTGCCAGGATTTGTTTGAGTTCACTCACGTTTCGATCACATTTAACTTACCTAAAAATAAAAAAATGTATTTTATATTTCATTAGACGCGTTACTTATAACAGCAACTTCCCATTTGGACATTGGCATTGTCTCCGTGCAAGTCATCAGCATCGTCGTTGGCGACTCACGTTCAATATCGTCACCTTCGGATCTTAGAACGTCTCTTTAACTAACACGATAGTACCCGACCCTCTCACGAGACTAACGAGAAACGAGATTCTCTTGCCACCCAACCACTGCAATTGATGGGAGATTCGATACATAAAATATCCTTTGCTATGTGAAATACGCAATCAGTGTTGAGAGTGTCTTAAAAGAAGTATTGTGATTTGTTTTCTACGCGTGTAAATATTATCTCTATAAACACTTTTTAACATGGTACGATCAATATTTCTATTTCGAAGGTAGTGTCAAATGTGGTGCTCGTCGTGATTGATACTTTAACATTTTATAAATTTTTTTAACATTTTATAGGTTTTCTCATGAAACACAACAAAGTAATCATAACTTTAAAATTATTAAAAATAGAAGAGAGCAGTGAAAGAAATCAAATGCTTTAGAAGGGCAAGTCTTCCTATGACTTCAAGTTTTATACGTATACCGATTAGCAAAAATATTCTAACGCACTTTCTTTAAATAGAATTGCATATTGGTTTAAATGCAAATCAATTCATTTGAACAATCTGCATAAGAAAATATTAAGTATAATATTTTTAAAAAATCCTTTAAAATTCATGAGATATTTGCATTAGAAATGTATCTCAGAAATTATTGATTTTTTTAAACATTATATCCAAATATTTTATACACAGTGTTTTGACAAAAATAATCTGTTTAGAAGTAAACATGCAGTTTCATAAAAAAGAAATGCAAATTTTTCTAAAAATGCAACAACGTATTCTTTGTTTGTATAAATCGATTAACTTAAATATAAAAGATCAACAAATGTGAAACGGAATTATGCAGAAATTTCTTTTCTTATTTTCTTAGAGTAATTTTTTAATTAGGTTAGGAATATGTCAAATCAATAATTTTATAGTATACTGTCACGGTTATTACCTTGCATTATATAGTATAAGTTTTAATGAAAACTTTTTATCCCGTCGTATATTTATTGCGTATCTAATTATTATTAGGAAGCATCCTTAAATTACGTAAAATTAATTTTTTATTTAATGCTTTCAATATTTATAATATTTCTTACAGTTTTTTCTTATAGTTTTTCAATTATAAACTTAATTTAAAAGTTTATACGATTTGTTGAACTCGTTTTCGTGAAACTTCAATTAAAACTGTTTTTCTGAGACAATCATAGTGACAGAATATAATATTTATTTCTTTTAGAAATATATTTCAATACTCGAAGTTAAACAAAATTACCTAACACGTTTACAATTGATCATGATTTTTTTAATTCTTACATTGAAAATTATGTTAATCCTTCCCCAAAGTCATGCATACTTAATTTAAGGAGAAGATTTGTAAATTTAACTGCTTGGAAATTTTAGGCATTTGGTAAAATCACAGTGAGGATATTCGCGAAATTTAAGAACGATTCTGTGTTATTGATTATCAGTCATTATTAGCAATTTTATGTTAGGTACAAAAAAAAGCGCAAAATTGGAAGAATGGTAACGTGCAACTGAAGAAGTGCCGGCAAATATGAAGTAATTCATGATGATAGTCATGAATCAAATTCGTATAACCAAGAAGATATAAAATTATGTTGTTATAAAATTATAAACTAAACGAAGGAGGTCACTTGTTATCCTGCTAGAGAATTTTAGCCATGATTTCATTTATGGAAAAGATAAAAACGCTAATAAATTAATAACAAATTTGATGATTTTTTATTCTGAAATTAATTACTACATGAACAGCAAACGTATTCTTTTCAACTGGAACCATCCAATTCTCCCGAATTCTTTACGACGGAAGTAAATATCATTCATTACTTTCATATTCATTACAGCAAATATAATATAGTTGCAAACTTCCCTCTTTCATTCTTTTTATGGAATAAAACGCACTCCAAATAATTGATTGCCACATAAATTAATGTCTTTTGTTATAAACTATTTTTATGGACTGAAATAAATTCTTATGGCTATATTTTTTAATATACTACGTAACGAAAAGGTTGAAATGTATTTAATATACTACCTGACGAGTAAATAGGTTTCATTCATATCTGTTACGTAATTGTATGATTGAATGAAATAGAAATTACTTCATTAGCAAATAGAAATTATTTTATTCTTTTTAGTGCATTTCGAAGTCGGCGTATTTTTTTTCTTAAAATTATTTTATTTCACGCTTTTTAGTGAAATGGGGAGAATTGTATAGGATACTGTGAGACATTTCTTACATAACAATACCAAAGAATAGGATTTTGCAATAACAATAGTTATTATACATGTATACTGATTTTCGGCCGACAAGACGTGTTTGTAGAAACAGTAGAAAATCGGCGACTGTATGTTGACTCATACACCACCAGAGACACGGAGGCATACGTAGAATTCAATATATTAGTAACAATAGTTTTTCGCTAATAACTCGAAAACTAAAACATCCTCTTAATTGCGGATAAGGAAAAAGTTGTTCAGAATCGTGCCCCTGATAACATATTAAAAGGACATTAAAATCGTCCAAAGTTGATTTCAAAACTTTTCAACAATTTTTCGCTAATATCTCGAAAACAAAAGCTTTCCGCGAAATTTGTATATGAACAAAATTGTTCAGAATCATGTCCGTGATAAGATATTAAAGGCGCACTAAAATCGAGAAAAGTTTATTTCAAAAGTTGCCGGTTTTTTTGCAATAACAACACTTTGCAATGAAAAAATGAAAAATTTTTTGATAATGGTACCAATGGGGACTCAGAACCTAACAGATGCAAAAGGTTTCGTTCCGATTGGTCCATCCAGCTAGGCGTAATCGGCGGGCACACATAGAAAAAAAAAAAAAAGAAAAATACTGATCGAATTGAGTAACCTCCTCCTTTTTCGAAGTCGGTTAAAAATGAGTGATATCTTAAGAAGAAATTGAGAAAATGGTGTATAAATTAATAAATGCATCATTAATGTTCTTGTCTTTAACGTGTATCTTAATTATTGACTACGAATTTTCATGCAATTTTATACGATTTTTTAAATTAAAGTTGTTTGTAATCAAATATTCTTAAATTGTATTTCGAGATTCGACTGTAAATTTCAGTCATAGTATCAATAAATATTTAGCTACGTTATTAACATCTGTCACTATTATACATATACAATGAGGTCACACATTTTTAACATTGAAACTACCGATAGTTAAGACAAAGTTATTTCCATCAAAACTAGTTAAAATGGCTGATCTATAACATTACGTAATAATAAAATATTATTATATTTATGGATTTATTTTCTTACAAAATGAATGTTATGCAATACATTATTGGTGTTATATATTAAACTAAATTTCCATTTCAGAGTTATTATTCTTATAGTATAATTACTTATAAAAAGCTTGTAACAGATTTTTATAAGTTTATAAAAGATTAGACACCATTTTCGTAAACCAGACAAAATTTCTACGTTATTTGGACATTAGCTTCTCATAATTCCATCTCTGGTTTTTCATTTTCATAACATAAATTCTACGTTTCTAGCTCTACGAGAACAACTGAATATATTTTCAAATGAATGTATTATTTTTACATTGATATCATGATCGATCTAAAATTTTCCTAAAAATTGTCACCACCGTACTAAATGATACGCAATGAAAATTCTAAAAACGTGTGAAATGTAGTACAAAACAAGGATGCTGGTTAATTCTGGTTTAGTAAGCAGATTATACGGCTCTTTTAAGCTTTGAAAGATATACATTACATGTTGACAGTTATTGGCATTAGTAGCTACAATACCAAATTATTTTGATTCTGAATAAATAAAAAAAAATTCACTATATTATTTCTTCATTAATTACTACAAAAGTCATTACATTATTGCAAAACGAAATGTAACGTGATGTAAGAATTTTAAAATAAAATTATGAAACCAATCATTTAGACAGATATGTTGCTTGTTTCGATGTTGAAAAAAGTAAAAATGGACGAAATTACGCCAATTTCTCTTAATATCTAATCATTCATTTTGAGTTGATCTGTTAATTGTGTGAATAATGTGGCGTTGAATACATTTTACTGAGCCTCTTTCATGCTCGACATGTTCGTTCATGCGAGATAAAATGGCAGGGCAGCGCGGTTTCACGGTGTTCATCCAGATGTTATTATGAGGACTGCAGGGCTACCTACCGACCAGGTTATACATCGGCCAACACTGCCGAAAGAAATACGATTCCGCATTGCCGGGGACAGCTCTGTTCTGGAAGCAAAGAGTGGGTGAAATGGAGGGGCAGGAAGAACGAGAAAGGATACGAAACGGGACAGGATAGAACAAGACCAAGACCCCACACGGTCAAACCTCGCACTTTCCCACGTGCGGGTGATCCCGTTTCATCCCGCCGATGAGACCTCTCCTCACCTCGACTCTGCATATTTTGCGCCTGCTAGCCACAGTGCCCCTAGCGAAATACCACAAACGAATAAACTCGAATGTCTTCTGAATACAGAATTAGTCTCCAGAACAATTCAACACTTTCAGCGATATCATTGTAAATGTCCGCTCGGATTCGTTCTAGCTAAAGACATATGCAGTTTCACTTACTTCGCTTTTTAATGTATTATGATTGTTAGTTTCTCTTAAGATTTTGTCTGTATATAACGCGTCTCGTCAAAACATATCTATCATATCTTCGTTCTTGCGGATTGCAAAGGAAACAAAAATTTGCATTCACTGTTAATAATTACTATGCTTAATTATTGCTCTATTGTGTACTATACGTATATGTATAATTATGATGTGCCAATTTACACATTTCTATTAATAATCTTCAATTGTGTACATAATCTAGCGGAAATCCAATAGGCAATAATAGGTTGATAATAACCATAAAATATAGAGCATTTAATTGTTAATAAATGATGACAATTTTCTCGCTTGCAGTTGAAAACAAATAATTGAGGAACTACTAAAAATTTTGCGGACAAAATGGCAGCATTCCATAATGGTATAGCGTCACCACAAATTAACCAATATACTTGTGCAAAAATAAATAAATATACATATAATAAGTAACATAGTTATAAGGTAATATCACTTATCATAATAAGTAACATATTTAAAAATTATAAAAATTATTTGCATAAAGATAAGTAGTAATACTGATATATTTTCATAATGTATTAAATACTAAATATATAGACCATTATGAATACTATAAAGTGGTTACTATGTGAAGTTTCAATGATGACATTAGATAGCATTATGTTGAGTATAAATGAACAAGTATGCATTATGGGTAGTACTATACGTGTTGAAATGTAGATGCAACATAAATACAATATATAAATAAACGCAGTAAGTATTAAACTAAAATAAGAAATCACAAACAATGGTAGCATCATAGTGTATAAAAAATGTAAAATTCGACATCGATTCACATATAAAGATTTAGGTAAGTACGTAGTATCTATAAATATAGTAGTTCGTTATAACGCAGAATTAATGAAATTGGATATTTAGTTCTCGCTGTTGCATAATAAAATGTGTAATTGAGAATATGAGATATGGTGATTTATAATGTGGAATACAAAACATAGATTCTCAGCTAAGTATTTATACCATAAGTGACTATAATCGAATAATTTAATACTCACTGGTTGTTTCGTGGGTGATGTTTATAGTCGACGTTAATAGCGGTAGGGTTAATAGTCGTTTGACCAAAGTGGGTATGAGAGGATAGGCAGTATTATTGCGTCTGACAAATCTACATGGAAGCCAGTCACCTGAAGCAGCTTCCTTTTGCCGGCCGGTTCTAATGCGGCATGCTCTTTGGGATTCTTGATGGTCGTTTCGCGGATGTTAACAAGGCATCAGCATGAGCCTCGTGACGGCTGCGGTCGGCAACAAGTGGGACGATGAAGAGGAAAGGCGCGGCAGCCAGAATGGGCCTGGACAACATCGATTCAGAAATGCTCAATTCACGGCAGGTTTTGTGGTTTGGCAAGCCTTTCCTAAAGATCTTCATCACATTCTCCTTCGTTTTTTCTCTTTTAACCTCTCACGTTTTGCCCCCTGTCTCTTTGGTCTTTCCATCTTGATACGTCATACATTTTCGCAATGTTCGAAAAGAGAGGATAAACATTCTTATGATTACTCATCTAGCATACACACGTATCCTAAATGACGTTATTCTTAAAAAAGTAAACCCTAAATTATAGATTCTATCTTTTTTTCTGGTGGGGGTTCGGAATTGAACTATGTCGAGCATTTCCGCCGATTAATCTTCTGAAGAAGAACGGTATTCTGAAAATGAATTAGCTCGTAATTTGTAACTAAACTATTACTATATCTGAAAGGATGATTGATAAATGTGCATATAAATCAATTTATATCTTGATCTTTCTACTCTTTTTTAACCAACTTCGAAAAAGGAGGAGGTTACTCAATTTGATCAGTATTTTTTTTTTTTTTTTTTTTCTATGTATGTTCGCCGATTACGCCTAGCTGAGTGGACCGATCGAAATGCAACCTTTTGCATCTGGTAGGTTCTGACTCCCCATTGGTACCATTATAAAAAAATTTTTCATTTTTTAATTGCAAAGTATTGTTATTGCAAGACAACCGGCAACTTTTGAAATAAACTTTTCTTGATTTTAGTGCGCTTCTAATATCTTATTCACGGACATGATTCTGAACAATTTTGTTCATATACAAATTTCGCGGAAAGCTTTAGTTTTCGAGATATTAGCGAAAAACTATTGTTATTAATATTAGTGGAACGCCCCGTGCTATGCACGGGAAAGACAAGAAAGGGCAATTACAATGCACTGTACCAAAACACTAACTAAGCTTTACCGCTTTGACACGCGACTTATGCAGCAAGATGAGTTCACGTTGACGTTGGTGTATTATTCCCATTGCTTGGTACAGTCTCCGTATCGTTTTAAGAATGCATCAATTTGATTTGTTAGAAAATTTGTTGCGCAGGATCTGCTATTATTTTACGGATACTTTGACCCTTGCGCAGTCCTAAACCGTAAGAGATACACATGCGCAGTAAATTTTTGCAAGGAAAGTTAACAAAGAAAAAAAAGGAATATCCATGTTGTCTTTTACTTAATTATGTTCATGGTATTTACGCAGACAAGAACTGTCTCACAGTATCCTATACAATTCTCCCCATTCCACCAAAAAGCTTGAAATAAAATAATTTTAAGAAAAAAAATACACTGTCTTCGAAATGCACTAAAAAGTATAAAATAATTTCTATTTCCTAATGAAGTAATTTCTATTTCATTTAATCATACAACTACGTAACAGATATGATTGAAACCTATTTACTCATTAGGTAGTATATTAAATACATTTCAACCTTTTCGGAGGCGGCGCAAAATTAAAAGGTTTTCTTGAACATGTCAACCTTTGGACAGCCGAACATAGGCAAAGCTTGTATAGCTATTTCTTTTTCTATACATATAACTCGACAGCACGCCGCGAAGTAGGTGTTAGTGCGTATAGAATGTAGCTATTGTCTACCTAGATTCATAGAGTATGCGACGGAAAGACTCGATCGCCGCATATACTATAAAGATAGAGCCCGTCTGCCGCAAATTTGGTAATTCCCGCGTCGTGGGCTCCGTTTATAGGTTCTTAGATCCATGGCTTCCACATGCGAACGAAGTCGATTCAATTTCATTTATATCAGAAACGTTGCGAAATGAAGATGCAGTCGTTACATTTACGTGTATTACCAGATATATCTATAATGGTTCGTATTCTTTCTCAGGATTTATTAATTTCCAATACACCATACCACAATCAACTGGTTATTGGAAGCAACGTTTACTGAGGTATTTTTAATTTTGCGCCACCTCCGAAAAGGTTGAAATGTATTTAATATACTACTACCTAACGAGTAAATAGGTTTCATTCATATCTGTTACGTAATTGTATGATTGAATAAAATAGAAATTACTTCATTAGGAAGTAGAAATTATTTTATACTTTTTAGTGCATTTCGAAGACGGCGTATTTTTTTTCTTAAAATTATTTTTATGTCTCATCGTTCTTTTAACTCATATACGAAATATAAAAATTAGTAATTTAATGATTGCATTAATGTTTGGATATAAGCAGATACGCTATTACAGAAATCGCATATTCTGAGAACATTGTGAACATTAAAATTTAATGACAAGTACAAATACAAACATGTTTAAGTACAAAATAAGCATTGTACATTTTTTAAGTACAATATTAATTTAACAAGATAAACCTGATTATCAAATATCATATTTTTTCTATCGTATGATAACACTCACATTGTGTACTTTTTGTATTTCAATACACCTGTTTCAAAAGTTATTCACAAGTTCTTCGAGAAATTTTTTGCTTTATTGAACAGAAATTGTTTCGTAATATGTACTTGTAAAAAATTTTAGTTTTCTTACGAGAGTGTTGAATAAAATCCTCTTAAGAACAAAATCGCCTTCCATTATTCTGTTTCCAAAGGGGAAAACGGCGCCTAGTGTCCACGTATTGTTACAAAAGTTGAGAAACTGAATCGCATAAGGCCTTTTGATTTAGGGTACAAAGTGACAGACAAACGAATGCCATAGTTATACCTGCAGAGCAGTCCAAGGTAAAGTTGCAGCGAAGAACCCTTAACCTACCATTTTATTATTCACAGCACGCTGCAGTTTGCTTATTTGTTTTTGCGACACCTTAATCCGCCGCGAAGGATCGGTTTTACAGTTCTTGCCATCGTACGTCTTGTGCGCACCCACCTGGCCAGGATTGACCAGTGGTTCAGTAATTGATGCTTCACGGTTCTCCAATTGTTCCCTTTTCCCCGGAAGAATTCCTATAGACTTACCTTTATTTTCATTGAATAGACTTCAATGTTTACTTCTTAACTACAAACGACACGTTGCGAATAAGTTCCCCTTAATTTTGTTACGCTTTACAAATGACCAAAACCATAATTCTGCAATAGCTTGATTGTTACAAGTGCTATTTGCAACATTATCGATAACAATTCTATCTAACATTTAACGTTTATTTGAAATTTCTGATGATTTATAAAAAGTAAATAAGTCCTATTTATTGCCGTAATGTTCAGTAAAATGCGAAAACATCTGATTAGCTTTAAGGTAAAACATGTATTTATTTCAAAAATCAATTTGAAATATATGTAATTGGAGAAAGCGATATTTGAAATGCCTATAGTTCAACTTTATATAATGCTTTATTTACAATATAAAGCAAACATTTTTCATTTCATCTTCGTCTACTAATAGTCTATGATTTTCACCATAAGAATTACTTAAAAATTTCTATCATATATTTTCAGTTTGAAATCGTTCTTTCGTGAATTTTATCGTGTAGGCGACAAGTTTATTTTGTTGAAATATCCACTCTTTGAAATCTGATTAATTTATGAATAAAAGTAAAACGTTCTTCAGTATTCCTATGTTCTTTTTGGAATTAACTTTCGTTAATATCTAGCATATTGGTGTCTTTTCCATGTAACTAAATGCAGCTTAAGTAAATACGCGTTCATCGTCGACTCATAGAGATGTCTGGATTTTTGGTAAAATCGTGTTAATACAACTTAAAACCATCTAACTCGTCAAGATTAAACTTTTTTTTGTCTTAAAACTAAGTTACATCCATTGCTCCGCCCATGCAATATGATTTTTTGGGATCGCGAATATTGCTTTTTTATGGCGAAACATATCGGTAGTATCGAGACATTTTTTCAAACACGCAAGACGTTCAATACTTCCTTAAAATTGTTGCATACACCTTTTCGTAACAGGTTGATTTATATTTGCGTACATTTGATCCGCTATGACTTTTCTACTTATTACATTTACAAATGTAACAATGTATCGTTTTTTGTAAATTTCTTATTTATTTTTATCGGAGAAAGTTGTTAATCATTTTCGATAATTTTTATATTTTCAAAGCTGTTTCTCTGATTAAAAATCCTGTATCTTTATACGCCATTATTTCAATATTTTTCTCTTTATTTAATAATTTCTCTTTCGGCACATTTGTAATAGATTAAACTTTGAAGTGTATTCTACTACATAAAAATAAAAATTAAATTGATATTGTTTTTAAGATTACTCAATTACATAAAACTTACTTACGCAGTTAATACGTACTTACACAATTGAGAGGTAGAAAGAAAAAAGTTGGAACTTCATTCACAAATGTCGCTAAAATTTGCAATGCAACTTCAAGTATTGCAATAATACTAGAAGTAAAGCACAAAATTCAAAGATACCAATAAAGCAAAATAAAGGAAAGCGAAATTGAAATTCAACATATCATTGCTTTAATCGGTAAAAATTAATAATTTAATATAGATAATAGTGAAGAATTTGTAAAATTTATAGTAGAACTTGGAAATTTTGTTGGCTGTATTGACTGTTCATCATTCTTAAATACGTTTCGTAAAACTATTAGTATAACATAATAGATGTGAGTAAAGTATCATTAGAAGATCTTTTACTTCTATGCGTCTGAAAAATGATCATAACGACCATTACGGATGGTCTATTAGGCTTTTAAATTCATAGGTTAAACTGAACAATAATTTATTATGAGCATGAAGCACATGCTGCTGTGATCCGTAATGGTCGTTATGATCATTTTTCAGATGCATAGAAGTAAAAGATCTTCTAATGATACTTAGAATATTATAATAAATATTAATATCTATATTAATATTCGCTATATTAATATCGAAGAGTATAACAAGTTCGTTAGCAAATACCATCGAAAGGGATCAAATTCCATATTCCAAACCATACTTACGTTCTCATACTGTTCACGTACGGGAAAAAATAAAAGCAATTCTTGTATCGTTTTCGTACACGCAGCGTTTTATCGTTGAAAATCAATGGCTCGTGACGAGAAGAATTTTCTAATCAGCCGATCGTCGGCCTTGTTTCGTATACATACATACATAGCCGACAGAACGACAGGAAGGGTGTCGCCGTTCGAAAAATGAGAATGCATTACCCCGACGCCTTCTCCTCTCAGTTCTCGGGTAGATCGACGTTGGTGGTTCGGTGGATAGCAATGGCGTTGGGGATCTGGACGCTATTACGAACGTAGCTAAGAGAGAAAGGAGAGACCTGGCCGTGAAAAACGAAGATGGAAGGCACCTCTCCTCGCTCTCGGCAGGCATTCCAAAACAAAGAGCCGCGATGCTGGTGGACAATATGTAAATCAGCGGCTGGCCGTGGTCACGATGTCGCGACCTCGTCGTTCTCTCTTCAGGATACGTTCTTAAACCTCTGCCACCGCCACCATGCCGTGATTATTTCCCATAAGGGTTCGAAAGATCTATAACGACTCGTAATGGCCTGTTTAACCACGATTTGTTCTGCTCTTCCCCCTCTTTCTCTTTTTTGGTAGAACAATCTCGGTTATGACAGTTTGAAATATCTTCGACTAATTTTGATTAACCTAGTGATAAAAAAATTTAATAAATAAGAGATTATAGCAAAACACAATTATCTCATTATTTGAACAGGGTTTGTATTCGGATCGTTGCGTAATGTTACGAATATACGATATAAAATATATAAAATGAGATACTATAAAATTCATGTATATCGTTAAACATAAACAAACGGTAAATTTAATAATTATTACAGTTGTTGAAAGTATTTCGTATTCTTTCATTAATATTAGTTCTTTATTGTAATAAAGAATTGTAATTTGTATTATGCCTTTTAAAAATGTTCAAGATTGTTAATGCTATATCGATTTCTTCAAATAAATTGTTTTAGTAGAAAATAGTTATTTATTATTTTTTTAATGGTATTAGGAAAAGGTATTAATTGTGAAAGTTCGGAAAAAAATTCATTTCGATATTGAAACAAACTATATGTTAAAAATAAAACGACTAATTTACTAAAAAGTGCTTAACAACGCCACTTTTTGTTATAAAAGGCATTTAGTAATTGAAATGTTGGTACTTCTGAAACTTCATATTTTTTAAAACTGTAAATTAGAAAAAATTTACCATTTTGGCTGAAGTTATTGCATATATCGAAGTATAGAAACTGTGAAGAGTAGTTTGGGTAACTGAATGACAAACTCCTATATACATATATCGCATTTTGACACCGAAAATTGAGGAAGTAACATATCTCTAAAACTCCGCCGTTATTTTATATACTTCCAATATATCCTATTAATTTAATATATCCTATAATTTATTTATATATCATGATGTTTTCCCCAATTAGTGCGGTTAACGGAGGTTCTGTTCTATGAAATTCTGTTCTGTCCATTTCCTTCTTATGTGCTATTAGTGTTGCAGTAATGATGATCGAAGAAAACATATAACAAGCTGTTTAAAAATACCTTGTTAATGCGCAAAAAACTGTTCTATAGCCTCCAACGGTTTCTGTAAAGACGACCAGGTAGTTGCACCTTTATTAAACAGTTATTAATAGATTACAATTAACGAATTATTTTAGTAATAATGCAGTCTAGGTTTCGCGATGATATTGCAACAAAGCACTATTATGCAATTATCACTCATCGATTCTCTAATATAGGAGCTGTTTCTCTAAAAAATTTTAAATTTCGGTAAAAAGAATTTTCATTGAAATTTAACATCTTATTGACAAATAAGATTCATACTTTTTGACAAGGTGCTAGAAAATAAGATACAAAATTTGGTTCCTCCATAACTGACTAATAACGACAATTATTGTATAAATATACATCCTGAAAAAAAGAATGATGCTTAATATGAGATCAACTGTGCTTGTTTCTGAAACGTTTCTAGTTCAAAATTCGTTTATAAATTGAATATATAAGACTCGTTTGTTCATTGTCGCAGTTTGACTTAAGAATTAAAATAACTTAAGTATTAATTGTATAAAATGTTATCGATCGGTCCACAAGGATTACGATGCTGAAAATTTTTTCAAGAATTGTTTCCAACTTGGAAGATGAGTTTCTAAGAGTTTCATATTTAGAAATAGTAGCATTATAACTAAAAGATTACTTCAAGATTTGATCTTCATTATTTAACGACGTGTAATTAGTATGCACATCCATTATATGCACATACATATAACAGAATCTACAAAAATGAATATAACACTTAATGATGTTGAGATGTGTGTAATATAATCGAGCCACTTAAAATGTTTACACACACACGGTTACTTACGAAATAAGAGGACATACGTTGGGATTTCATAGTAAAAGAAGTGTTCGTGTCAAATAACTTCATTGTTCTGAAAATAATAATGAAAATAGCAAACGGTAACCTTCGAACAAAACTTTTAGTTGTACGAATAACATATATTTATATGATTTTTATAAGTTGATTAACACTTAGTTGGTAATTGTTATTTTAATCGAAAATTTTTCAAAGTAACCAGTCCTTCAGTTTTAATAAAGTTAATTTGTATCCCTTGTATTCAATTCTTTTAACTAAACAAACGTTTTAAGATTTTCTTTTTTATAGCTAGACGAATAAAATGAAAGTACAACGAGAGATGTGTTGTTTAAAAATTCTTATTTTCAAATATTCAGGATTAACAAAATTAATAAATAAAAATGTTATTATTTAGAAAAAACAGCGCTATCATAATATCGTAATTTTTGAACTAAATAACATAACTTTATTATTTAATATATTACATTTCTTATTTCTGGTAATCGTTTTTTTATATTCGATATACAAAGATCAAAATCATCATGGAAATTCATATGGATACAGTGATGATGACGCATGCATCGCATCGGTCAGATAATTCTGGTTCCCATATATTTTGCGAGGGCAATCGACGATATAGTACAACATATATACCAGTTCCACACCCAGCTTCTCAAGCTCTCTTATCTACGGCAATTAGTCGTTAAAAGTGTTCGTGTGTTTCACCGGTTATCGACCGTCCAACCCACGTGCCCGAATCGTCCTCGAAGCGTTATCTCGCGACAAAATGCATCTCGTCGGTTTCGAACAGCTGGCCAAAATCGTACTCAAACTTACCACCGTGGAACGATCGCCATTTGAACGGGCACTATGGCAACACCAATATTGCGAAAGAAACCGAATTTCCATAATAACCAACACCGTCCCGTCCACGATCCAATCTTCCATCCACCTTCTTTTTTCCTGTTTTCCTTTTTCTCTTCTCGATGTCTACGTGGTGTTCATACTTCTCGGAAGTGATCTCACGGTTCCCACGAACGGTACCTCTTTTCTCTGAAACCATCTCGGCGTTGACCGAGAGAAATCGCGTCTTCGTGTTTGGATTTCGATTCGCTATCGAAAAATTGAAAGATACTTGTCAGTAACAAGCTATTACGTTCTATCCATATTTGATTATTATGTATAACCCTATGTCGAAAGTATTGTAATGTTTAAGGTTAGTCTCTGGAAAGATCATGGTGTATTTGAGTAAAAGGAAATGCCTAAAATATTCATTTTTCCTACTTAGGCTATATTTATTTATATAATATATTAATATTATAAATCATCTGGGAAAACATAAAATAAATTGATAAATGAATATTACACAAATATTTCAGTTAAAAATATCTGACGTATTAAGGTAACCGCGTAAAGTCAAAATACTTATTTCATTAGTAAAACACCTTGTTTACTCAAAATAATAAAGAATCACGAAGGCGTTCTCTACCTAATCAATGTTAAAGACAATCGCTAACCGTGCATCGCCAATTAGTCGACCGGTCGTTTGAAGACGTGGTACTTGTAGTAATAGGACAAGGGATGGAAACTATTAGCACGGAACCACCCTTCAATCAACACTAGTTAAAACCGGCTATATATTTTTGTCCCTCTTTGAAATAAAATAAATTTAACAATAAAAATCTTCTTCTGAGCTTTAACTGGTACGATGTGATTCTAAAAAAGTTGTGCTTACATTTCCTGTTCTATTTGGCAAATAATGAACGAAATTGAATAATTCTTAAACTGTAATCCATTTTCCAGTAGACCGTGGTTCTGACATAAATGTATATGGAAACTCATATTAACCCTATGAGTCTCGGGTGTTCCATGGAGAATGCCATGGTGTTCCGTCATCAGGGATCACTCAACTTTGGAAGGCTCTTTTGTCTCAACGTTATTGAAAGTTGTCTCAAGGGTCACTAAGAATGTAGCGGCAGGATGCCTTCGGGTATTCAAGGACGACAGAGGAAGGTAGCACGGAGGAGTAAAAATGGAAGAAACGAGAAGGAAGCAAGATAGCGGGTGATGAAGGAGAATGGTGAGGTGGTGGCAGAGACTCCAAGCAACAGGCCATGCGGGCGCACTGTCCTAATTACAACGAGGCCTCCTATTTTTTTCGGGTTGAAAGGAGCCGAAGTATTTGGCCCGCGGCAACAGAGACTAGACGATTCCCGGACGCTCCCAGGACTCGGTCGAAACGAAGTGCAAAAGGATCGTCGGCACTTCGCCGTCATCGGCTGAAAAACGAAAGAGACGCCGGGGAAAGGTAAGAATGGTAGAGAGAAGGACGGTAACCGTTCACCGGTTGGAACGTCGCAGTTTTCCCAGCCATTCATGGTACCGACCGATTTTTTTGCCCTCTTCTCACGACTCATTCATACCTCGCCGCATGAGATCCGATCGTCGATCCCTACCTGCATCATCGGTGAAGATATCGCCAAGCGCATCATCCTTTTCGGAGACTTTCTGTCCCTGTCGATGTTGGGTCCAACCGGTATGCATGCGCCGGGTTCTTTTCGGATTGCACTGTTTGCTTCTGCCTTGTTAACCAACCTTAAATACTTATCCACTTCTCCGATAATCATTGTATAACGGTACGTATGAATATTTTAGGGGGTGAAAGCCATGATTGACATAACTCAAATTTTTTAAACATTGTGGTTCTAATCTATGTGCATTCGATCGTTGATGAAAAATGGTGTTAAATGTAAAAGCTACCTGTACTCCAACGAATAACAAAGTTAGTAGAACATGTGTATAATACCTGTTCTATTGATAACGATGGTGGTACGTATTAAACACGTTCCATCATAATCATAGCTGTTTATACTATACATCGGTTTCACTGGTTCATAATACATGTTAATACATCATGTATTGTATACAGATGAAATAACTAAACTGTCGATTTATAATTCAATAGTATCTAACACTGATAAAAATAATTTTTATTTTCTATTGCTTTTTTATTAGAGAATATTGATTTGTATTATTTTGATAATAATACGATAAAATAGACTTATAAATAAATAAATAATAATGAAAGATCAATTATTTTGTACTCAACAATCGGCTATATTAAGAAGCTGAAATGATAACACTGCAACATTTACGGTAGAATTCTTTCGATTCTTAATGAAGGATGTATGAATCCTTAAGAAGAGAATGATAATGAACCTGCTAGTTTATTTACTGACAAGGAAAGGCACGCAAGTGTCCCCCTCCGATTTTGATGTAACTTCGTACGTTTGTTAAGCAGGCAAAAATAAGGGACACGTATTTTTTTTTTCGGCTGTGACGCGGGTTTAAGGGGTGAAATGAGCCCTTAAAGTTTCGACCCCTTTTGGCTATCTCGAAAACCATACGAGATACATTAAAACTTCTAATAGGAAAGTTGTATGGTTTCTTGCGTATAATAACAGGATGTTAACGAATTTTGCAAAATACAATTTGTTTATAACAACAAAATTTTTCATAACCTTATTTTACAATTTATTCAAATTTGTATAATGACAAAAAGTGTAGAGAATTTTGTTACAAAACCATTGGTATATATATACGATATTGCCTCCTACAATTCCTCAGATTTTTAATATAAACATTACGCGTGCGCGCCCGCGACGCGCCGCACGATACTAAATCGAATGAAGTCGGACGATATTAGTTAGTCAACATTATTTATAAGCATAAATGAGAAACAATTACATTTGCATTATAATTAACATTTATCGTTAAAGTACAAAGATATTCTATATGTTAATTTTATTAGGTAATGAATAGTTTGAATAAGTTAAGGAACATAATCACGGCAATGGTGGTATTGCTTGAAGAAATGATTCAAATGGTTTTCGATGCACCATGCACATAAAATAATTGCTGCGTCACTACATATGTGGCATAGTGGTTCATTATGTGATGCATAGTAAAATACGGAATTTTGAAAATGAGGCTTTGATGATATATGTATATCCACTTTATTCCATGGAGTATTTGAACCTCGATTACAACAGACCATGTTCAAGGCGATGAATATTTTTGTTATGGAATCGACTTCCGGAGAACTTAAAAAAGAAAATTTTAAAACTTGGTTAACAGAAGTTTATTCTCCAAATACAAACAACAAAACAACTCTATTATTAGATTCTTGGAGCGCGCATTATTGTCGTAGGGTCGACGAAGCTATTCCGATAAATAAAGAAATAACGTTATTTATGATTCTAACTGGAACTACAAAGTATTTACAACCATTATACGTGTACGGATTTCGCGTATGGAAAAATTTTGTTCGTCGCTTTTCGGACATAGTTGTTATATTGCAATATGACATTAATCTCCACACACGAGATAGCATTCTAAAACTACAATGACTTGTTCATAATCAGTTTTCTTCACCGCGATTTGAAAATTTCATTTCATGATATAAAAGTGGATGCATATCGTCAAGACCATCTCATTTTCCAAATACAGTAGAATTTTGCTATGCGTCACATAATGAACCACTATGCTATATACATATGCGGTGACGTAGCAATTATTTCATGTGCATGGTGCATCGGAAACCGTTGTGTTTGAAGCATTTTTTCAAAGAATACCATTATTGCCACGACTATGTTCCCTAACTTATTCAAACTATTCGTTACCTATAAAATTTACATATACGTAGAATACCTATGTACTTTAACAATAAATGTTTTGTAATACAAATTTAATAAAATTAACAGTTATGTATAACGCAAATATAATTGTTTTTTAGTAGATTTAGTATCGTGCGGCGCGTTGCGGGCGCGCACGCGTAATGTTTATATTAAAAATCTGAGGAATTGTAGGAGGCAATATCGTATATATATACCAATGGTTTTGTAATAAAATTCTCTACACTTTTTGTCATTATACATATAAATTTGAATATATTGTAAAATAATGTTATGAAAAATTTTTTTGTTATAAATAAATTGTATTTTGAAAAATTCGTTAACATCCTATTATTGTACGCAACAAACCATACAACTTTCCTATTGGAAGTTTTAATGTATCTCGTATGGTTTTCGAGATAGCCAAAAGGGGTCGAAACTTTAAGGACTCGTTTCACCCCTTAAATTATTTTTGCCTGCTTAACAAACCTACGAAGTTTCATCAAAATTGGAGGGGGACACTTGCGTGCCTTTCTTTGTGAGTCAGATTTGTTAAATACTTTGGTTTTGTGGTTTCTCGCTTACCATTTCGCACATAATTAAACAAATATAGTCCGCGATTAGAGAATATTCAATTTGTAAACCAGAATTTTGTTTCTAAAGTTAAACTTTTTATTAACAAATTCATACTTTTTTTTGCTCTAACTACAAAGAAGCAGTATTCAATGCATTGAGGGATATTAATACTTTTTTCACAAACTTGTCACATAAACTATCCAATAAGCTAGCAGAACGAGAATTTTTATTTTCTGACAACGCTTATTTTTTCAGAAGCGAAAATTTTCCAATGCGAATGTGTCAAAGTAAGAATTAGATGACTCAAAATAACTTTTACCATCTTATTAATGTCTTTTGTCAGTTTTAAAGATTATCTTTCTTTTTGTGAATCGCCTTTGTAATTTCAGTATTAATTTTATTGTAAAATAAAGTAAAATTGAAAAATGGACAAATCATAATCAATGTTTGCAATAGAATTCTGATTGTGAAGATCATCCTTGGAAAGAAAGGCAGAGGGTTATATGTAGGAAGGAGGGCTAACGATCTTAATAGCTAGGCAAAACATTGACACCTTGGCGGCGCTGAGGAAACCAGCTGGGTGAGGACACTGAAGGAAAGACCGAGGCAGGGATCGTCAAACAAACGTCAGCACGAGTGAAGTGAAAATCCTTATGAGAAGGTATATAAGTTGGGAAGAGCGGTGACAACGAGCTAACAGTATGAGCAAACACGGCGGCCTGGGACAGAGCCGTAGTCGGGACGATGATCATGTACTTACGCGTTTCCTCTCAAACATCGAAAATGTAGACAGCAACCAAGACATGACGATCCGTCCATTGATCATGGGAAACGACCGGACTAACTTGCTCCGGTAAAAAATTTAGCAACTAATCATCCATCGTGTACTATGATTCAGAAATACTAGATAGGGATGAAGAGCAATTTAATCGTATTAAATTTTATTTAATTTATATCATAAAAATGTATGAAATGGATGTTAAATATAAATTTAAATACTTGATTGTTTCGGGAAGTACTTATTAGAATATTAAATACAATTGTGATTACTTGTAAACTTTACTGAAAATATTTACTATGTTACGCAGGAAATCACTCAGTTTGTGTTTTAAAAAAACTTTATTTCTCAACCGCGACACTTTACAATGTAAATACTTGTTACAAGAATGTTATAGAAAGATCTCGATATCCGACTTCGCGGTGTATCGACTCGTGACACGATCTGGCTCGTTAGTAATATGAACTCCGAATCTCTTTCGACTCCGAATCTCTCGCGCGCGCTTGCCTGCTTCTGTTTTTATACTTTGCTTATCTCCGAATTGCGTTATTGTCTCGAGCTTATCTCTGTTGCGTCTTTTGGACCGCGCGTTATCTGATTTACGACTTCTGACCGGTGAGAACTACTTTAATAACTTAAAATTGTATTACTTTGAAAATATATGATATGAAATATTAGAATACCTCTTTTTGCAAAATTAACGAACATATTACTATAAAAACATAACATGATTATAAAGACCAGACCCAAGTAGGTAAGGTGAGTGTCATTCTCTTTTAGCTAAGTGGAATGAGAAAGTAAGAATTACAGGAGAAGTGAATGGCAAGTCCCAATTTAGTCATTATTGTCTTGGAATATTATGTATAATACTAATTAATTCGGATCTTAATTATCAGCAAAATTTTAATTGTTTAAAATTTTTAATATTTTTAGAATCTTTTTACTCAAAAACCTCATTAACTATAACTATAATCGATTATACTTCAACCATTCAAAAAGTTATTAAAAATATTAAGTGTAATTCTTTATAATTTTTCTAAATTACATCGCTTCAGTATGTATCATATATCACATATGATACATCACAAAATATCAAGAATAATTATTTATGATTCTTCTGTAGTTATGATCGTTTCAATTGCTGGTAGATAAAGAATTGTCATGTTAAATAAAGGTATTAGCATTTAGTTAAATATTATTTCAGAAGGAAGAGTTGAGGAACTGGAAGAAGGTTATTAAAATTAAATAAAACGCAAGATACACCATGTAGAACTGTCTTTGGTTTAATATGATACAACGGAACGGGCATTTTGGGAGTCATTTGCCCCCCAAGAAGGTTACATATTCACATATATAATTATACTTTGAGGTTTCTATATCATCAAATTTGTTTATGTACAACATACACCAAGCAATCAATAATTATTCTACAGAAAATTTATTGTATATTGTTTGTATCAGTCGCATAGAATATGCCCGGTTGTTTTCTGGAAACCAATTTTTTACTCATTTTTATATCGTTCGTTCAATAGATTTTGAGAAAGATTATAAATACAATTTGTTTGTTGTATTCACCTGGCACATTCTATGTATCTTTACATATGAAATTACACACCGATTTTGATACAAATATGAATTTTGATAGATACATAGAAACAAATTCCATTTAAGAAGAAAAAGACAAAATACTTATTGGCAATCGATAGAATTGTCCTTTGCTCATCAACATTTCAACAAGTTGCGCTGCTGCTTACGATTGGAACATTGAAGTCTTTCCTAAAGAGTATATTAATGTATGACTCGTTTGCAACGTTAAACATTTTATCGATTTTTTAACACTTTCATTACTTAACACATTGACCGCTATAATGTAAATGGCCCTATGTAAAAAGACCTATTATAATTCCAACTCAAATATTCCAGTCGCTACTTTGCATATATAGTACAATAATAATACTATTTAATATTTTTTTTAACTTTTTTTCAGTTATCCGATTATCCTGTCACCGGTGAGTGTCATTAACGTTTTTAAAAAAAAAAACAATACTAAAAACAGACGAATTTTGGCTGTCATTCAAAATAAAAGTTCTTTCACTATACACAAAAATAAAATAATCGAATAGCTATTTGTCTGAGAAGTAATGAAGAATTATAAAAAATATGGTTGAATGTAAAAATATGACTGGTCATATTGTTGCTACTTTTCAGTCTTATTTTCTGCACATCACATTCTACTGCGATAATTTTCACGTTAAGAAAAATATACCGACGTTTATTTACCAAAATTATGTTAAATTTATGTTTAATAAATACGAGAAGTACTTAATAAATACTAATTAATGATAAAATTGACGAGTCAAATTATCAAAATGAAAAAAGTTGTTTATGATGTAATGTTTGGGTTCTGAGAGATCAAGACCCAATATATATTTACTTTAGAAATAGTGGGAGCCTTAATAAAGTAATGTAGAAAGCGCAAACTAATCGCAATTATAAGATGGCCGTTATATTTCGGATTTTTTTCCGATAAGCAAAGATGAAAAGTGGATACTTATAGTTATTGTAAATATTAAAATGTACAAAACATATAATTGTATTGTAATCTTTCTAAATAATTATTTCACAGATAGATGACTAAATTAGTTATACTTACAACATATTCTTACATTTAACCGCATTTTTCATAACTTTACCATCACATGTCGGATAAATGACTATTAGATCTTTCATTTCTTAGAATAGGAACAAATTTTAGATTAAAAATAAAATGTTTAGATTGCAAATGTGATTACCATTGAATAATTTTAATAGATGATAAAACAAGGACCTTTTGCATCTGTTTTCAATAGCGAAACTTTGAATGACTTATTTCGTTATTCATCAAAAAGAGTATCTGTTATTGTAGACACAAGGGTTAAAAGAATCTGAACTAAAATGGCAGTCTTCTTTACTAAACAGAAATGATCGATGCTTAAAAAGAAATGAAACAAATGACGGTCTATTAAATAAAAAATATATAAAACAATGTGATAAAATGAAATGCGCATTCGAGATCGATTCACGAGATCGACATTGCCACACAAATCGGTCTTTCTTTCGTATTTACACTCGCATATACAGGCACACGTCCACTCTTTTTCTTTTTTCTTAGTCATTTCGCTCCTTTTTCTCTTTTCTCGACACAAGAATCAGATATTTTAATTCAAGCATGACAAGCATTTTGCTTGAGAGATGTTCGACGATGCATATCACAGACACTATGATATGAAATTAAAAATATTATGGTCCTTATGCAAAACACGCTCATAAAAACATTATTTAACAGTAAGTTTATAGGCCATCAATAACATGAAAATTAAAAAGTTTCAGCCCGAAAAATTGTTAAGTACAATAGAAGTGTGCAACGTCGATCATCTTCGAGCGAATGTCGATATGCAGTGCTAAGCGTGACTCACACTATTCTGGCGCGAAAATTTGTATCACAAAAAAGTAAAAGCATTGTTGCGGATTGTTGACACTTCGGAAACCTCGTATTTCATAGAATCAATAATATCTATAAATTTAGATCTCTTCGTATCTCGGAAAAGGGACAAGAATCTTTTTCGTGGAATAATACTCGCTAATCTACATTATAAAAATTACAAACCTCTAAACTGTAATCAGTATATAAAACAGTAAACAGAAATGAAGTAAAACACATTAGCGAGAAAAGTTAATAATGACATTGGCCGTCAAAGTATTATTAAAAATGAAACAATATTTGACGTTTATAAAATAAGAAAAGATTTTATATCTCAAAAAGTAAAAATATGACCGTGATTGACAAAAATAATATGATACTTTCGTGCCACGCATTACATTGAATCTACCACAGTTTCGTATGAGTATCGGACCAAAAAGAAAAAAGAAGCCAAAAAGACTCTTCTAAAAAGACTACTCGATCATATATATATCGAAATAAAATTGGTTTTGTATGATTGCATGAAACAAAAAAAATAATAATAATAATAAATAAAATGTAGGAGGAAGGGGGCGGGGCTGTTGTTGATCCTATTCTTCAAAATTTACATCATTTTCCATACCTTTAGGAGGTACGTCAATCAAAAGGAAATAGCAGCAGCAGCGGCAATACGTATCTCTCTTCTCCCCCTACAATACTATTAAAATTGTACGAATAACATTAATAATAATAATATTAATAATATATCTTCTTCTGCTTCCTTATTCTCTAGATAATTTTAAGCTCAACTAGACACTTTAAATACAGTTAATTGGACAATGTAAAATCTTTATAAAAATAAAATAAATAATCTGAATAAATATGAATATAATAATAATAATAATAATAATAATAATAATAATAATAATATTACAGTTAGTCAAATAAATTATCATGTAGGATTAAGAGCGAAACGTGGATGGCTTGTTTATGACGTTTCAACAGACGTCGTATTTGTGATAATAATGTTCGCGTGATAACCACGTATTCAATTTCCCTTTCTTTTTTTACCTTACGTTTAAGTTAAAGCGCGAATACTGTGTATTTTCTTGTGTACTTAGGATATAATACCGCTGCGGTGCACAAGCTCGTTTAAACGGATTCCCTGTGAATCCTATTCCCACCAAACACCCCTTTCGCGTTTCATTTTCAACACTTTCAAACACTAGTGAATAAAAATGTGCTGAAAACGATCGTTGGTATGGCTGTCATTGAATTTTGAACTATTAATCTTTATTCAAAAAAGTAAAACCAATGTAAGTGTGCGGTTAAAATATTCTAAAAATACTAGATGCGATCCAATAATAAAATACTACGAAGTAAAAATGTCTAAAATTTATCAGACGCAACAGCCATATCGCACGACGCGAAAGAAGTCATCATTAAAACTCTTCCATCAAGTATGTCGTTCGGAACTGGCTGACATCTTCGTAATCTGTCACTTACTACCCATCTTAACACTTTAATAACGATACTTTGGATATGGACAAAACGAACGCGTCTGCACGATCGTGAACTAAGGGCGGCGAAAGCCAATGTGGGCTGCTGATTACACGACTCTAGTTTCCAGCATGTTATCATTGACGAAACTCGACCAATTCTCTTTCAAAGTCATGGTAGTCAATTCAATTTGCGACCAAACGATATAGGATATAGGCTTCACGGTGAACCAGCTTTGTTTTCTTGCTGATAACCCCCATGACGAATAGTTCTTACGGAGAGACACATCTCGACAGAGAAACCAGGATGGGATTTGAAAGCTTCTGGGCCTGCTTGACAGAGCATGCCTATGCTCGCTTTCCAATCTCATGACGAAACTTCGCCATCCAGACTGGGTTGTCGTTCTGGTTTCCGGAGATGCGCGAGTCGTCGCCTGGTAACCCTTCTTCGGCTTCCGCCTTTCCATCCTCAGGACTGCAGACCACGGCGTAAATGCTCAAACACCTGTACCACATACTCGAGACCGTTCATATAATCTCGAAAAATTAACCAGTCACGTAGGTTTCGATACGTTTCCGAAGATGACACTGCACGAAACTCGGGTGACATGATGTCTCGAGTGACGTCGGGACGTGACGATAATTGACGCTCCACCAGCGCCACCTGCAGTTCGCAGAGAACCTGCAACCGAAAATTGTTTTGAGGTTAATGGACTGGCCACGGGCTTGGATGCTTGGTCAATGGGCTTATGGAACGAAATATACGTCTGATTCCGTTTGACGGAATATCGGTTTTGTTGGATAGGTTGCATAAATTAAAACTTAAACATCACCTCTCTTTAACCGTTGCAATAGATTCATATTGCAATATAATTTCAGTGTTTTTCTTATTTTTATTTGTAGATAAGTGCTGACTAACTTCCTTTTTGTATTACGTTATATAATAATTAAGATGAGGTACGTGGATTCAGACAAAAATTGGAGTTACTGAGTACAACACTTCAAAGTAGTTTACAAATATTTAGGAATGAAAAGTGCAAATGTTTTTAAAAAATACAAATTGTATACGAAATATTTTCTAATTTTTATATAAAAAATAAATATAAGAAAACCATGAAACTATTTGTAGATTCCAATTATTAGTCGCCATGTCTGATCAAAATTGGAACATGTAAAGTATAAAATTAGATATTGACAGATATACTATTCATTAATTCACGAAGAAAAATGTATTGTCTATAATGCAGCATATGGTTTTTAGAAAATTATATAATTAAAGAGATAGTTGCAGTTTAAAGAAAAAACATAATTTAAAAGAAACAAGTAATTCAGAGAGTAGAAACATCGTGCGATCTATTGTAAATAACAGATTTTTCTTTCTAAATGAAATAAGTTTATTGCAGATAATACAGTCTTTGTCGTAGATGTAACGACTACCAATTAATAACGACTACCAAAAACTGTAATATTATACTGACAGTTACATTTCTTTGAAAAAAGTTAAAATTTTATTTTGTAGTATCTATGAAAACAATTTCTAAATATTAACCCTTTCGTTACGGTTGCCGACTATAGTCGGAGTCCGCACGACGTACTGTGTGTGTGGGTGCCAACTATTGCGGACTATAATCGACATTAGCGGTACGACCTGTGTATCGGGTACGAACTATAGTCAACACGTATGCAACAACATAAGATATACTCATTTTAATGTTTTTCATATTATACGACGAAATAGTTGTTATGTAACTCTCAAAATAGTGTGCATACAAAAGAATCCCAAAGTGGCGTCGAAAAGCACCACACTTCGCGGCGGTGTGCCCAATTCAGCGTCGTCACTTACAACGGATTGCTGTAACGAAAGGATTAAAGTGACATATCTCTATTACTTTATAATTTATTTGCAAACTTACATGTTTACATTTTTTATTACGATGAGAAAACGTATTTTAAAGTTATTATAAAAATCTTGTTGGTTATAACATATATTAAATTATTTTCATCGTTATTTAAAATTCATTTCAAAGGTATTCATTACATTCTGTTAGTTATTTAATACACAAACTAAGCATTTTCTTTTTCGAGAATTATCTATTCAAGTTTAACTATTAACCCATTTTCCTGAAGTAAAGCATCATTCAATTTAATTTTTTGCCATAATCCCGATAATTTCTATGCGAAGTTTTAAGAGAAATGTATAGAAAGGTTAAAAATTTAGTACGAATCTAATAATTAACTTCTACATATTTATTATTAAAAAAGTTTAAAGAAATTATTATAGATTTTTCTCCGATTAAAAAGGTTAATAACTGTTCAATTTATTCGAATATGTAATAAATAATAAGAAACAAAATTGAAATAAAAATTTACAATTTTTAGTAGAAGTATAAAATTGTGTGTTTAACCATTGGTATGTATAAACAATATTTAAACAAAAGTAAACACGTACAAGTAGGGAAAGATATTTTCATTTAAAAAGAAAGGTATCGCGAAATCAGTGAAATCGAACAAAAATCAATTTAAAAGAGGAACAATCTAAACTGGTAGACTGCAATGAACGATAAACCCATAAAGCTTTTTTTTTCATTTTACGACTGTAAAGCCTACAATTAGTTGCGAAGGTTTTGTGTAAAACTCGTAAAATCAGTAAAGTACTTTTTTTCTCTTTGTTTGTGACAATGGAACATAACGCGATTCAGGCTAATTATAGTCGGTTAGACATTGCTATTGCGAAAGTAGTGCAATACTTCTTTTTTAACTGGGGAAACAAAAAATTTGTGGAATAAAACTTTGTAACGTGCAATATTATTCACAGGAACAAAGTTTGTTACTTACCGTTCGTAGTTTGTACTCCGTTTGTTCGAACTGATTGCGAAATTCGAGTTGAAGATCTTCTTGGTCCCAAACTATTTGCTCCAGGCCCACTGCATACTTTTGCATGTATTCATACGCATCAATAAGGGCTGTATCGAGCTGTGAAGATAATAAACAATCTTTAGTAATACCTATATCCTCGAAGACAATTTATGTATAAATTGGGGTGTATGAAAGGAAAACAGCATTTTAAAATATTACTTACACGTGAATTATATTACAACTATTAAATTTTTTTATATATGTATTCATGCACTGTGGGTTAAAAATATGAGACCATCTTATACAAAATTATATTATATCACAGAAATCACATGAAATAAGTTCTATGAATATAATTTTATATTTGTAACTTCGAAAAAATATTATATCAGAAAGACTACTTGTTTTGCTACTTATGATTGTACAAATGATGTTTAATATTAATGATGTTATTATTAATCTTTATTTACGCAAATGAAACAAAATGAATCATTTTTATGTGAGGCAAACGATAATTATGGTATAATATTATTTAACAAAAATAAATTTTCATTGGTTATTCAAAAAATTCCACACACATGTTTACCGAAGGATAGTTTGATACGTTTGGCTAGTAATATATTTTATTACACTAAACTATTGCTTCCGCGCAGCATATCAACAAACACAAGAAAATAGAAGAAGAAGAAACAAATTACATCTTATACATACCTCTAATCTATCGAGGTACTCTTGATCTAGCATTTCTCCTAATTGCTTGGGAATTTCATTCGGCCCAGGAAGCCAATCGTACCGATTGTCCTTAAATGTCGAATGCAAATTAGCGAAATCGATGTTGAAAGTTCGCTTCGCCTAGAATTATAAAATCAAATATTATTATAAATATACGATCAGAGAAGTATGACTGAAAAATAAAGAAATTTCACGTATGAGTTATACAGCCTCTTTATTACATATTTTATTTTTTAATATGAAAATGTAATTAAAGATAAAAGGTCCTGCATGTACAAGTGTTGTATTATAATTTTTAGATTTTATACATGTTTATTATCACATAACAGTATAAATTACTAGAAATATTAACCGTGTGAATTAAAAGAACTGATTAATTATGATCCACTCTTATAAAATGTATAGAACTACACTTTGATTAATATTAGGTATTTAAATTATTAAATGAATCAGTTATATCAGGTATACAAATTGTTATACTAGTAAGTCTTTCATATAGAGAATAAAATAATTTTAAGAAAAAAAATACACCGACTTCGAAATGCACTAAAAAGTATAAAATAATTTCTATTTCCTAATGAAGTAATTTCTATTTCATTCAATCATACAATTACGTCACACATGCGAATAAAACCTATTTACTCGTTAGGTAGTATATTAAATACTTTTGAACCTTTTCGGAGGCGGCGCAAAATTAAAAGGTTTTCTTGAACATGTCAACCTTTGGACAGCCGAACATAAGCAAAGCCTGTATAGCTATTTCTTTTTCTATACATATAACTCGACAGCACGCCGCGAAGTAGGTGTTAGTGCGTAGAGAATGTAACTATGGTCTATCTAGATTCATATAGTATGCGACGGAAAGACTCGATCGCCGCATATACTATAAAGATAGAGCCCATCTGCCGCAAATTTGGTAATTCCCGCGTCGTGGGCTCCGTTTATAGGTTCTTAGGTCCATGGCTTCCACATGCGAACGAAGTCGATTCAATTTCATTTGTATCAGAAACGTTGCGAAATGAAGATGCAGTCGTTACATTTACGTATATTACCAGATATATCTATAATGGATCGTATTCTTTCTCAGGATTTATTAATTTCCAATACGCCATATCACAATCAACTGGTTATTGGCAGCAACGTTTACTGACGTATTTTTAATTTTGCGCCGCCTCCGAAAAGGTTGAAATGTATTTAATATACTACCTAACGAGTAAATAGGTTTCATTCATATGTGTGACGTAGTTGTATGATTGAATGAAATAGAAATTACTTCATTAGGAAATAGAAATTATTTTATACTTTTTAGTGCATTTCGAAGACGGTGTATTATTTTTCTTAAAATTATTTTATTTCACGCTTTTTAGTGGAATGGGGAGAATTGTATAGGATACTGTGAGACAGTTCTTCCGGGCTTTTTTTTTCTGCGTAAATGCCATGAGCATAATTAAGTAAAAGACAACATGGATATTCGTTTTTCAATTTTTTTTTGCAACAATAATCCTTTGCAACTAAAAAATGAAAAAATTTTTGGTAATGGTAACAATGGGGAGTCAGACTCTACAAGATGCGAACGGCTTTGTTCCGATCGGACCACCCACCTAGGAAAAACCGGCGAACATGCATAGAAAAAAAAATAAGGGGCACTCTTTCAGGGACAAGTACAAACTAATTACACCATGACTGAGGGTGCTTCATCCATTTGTTCTTTGTTAACTTTTTTTGCAAAAATTTACCGCGCATGTGTATCTCTTACGGTTTAGGACTGCACAAGGGTCAGAGTACCCGTAAAATAATAGCAGATCCTGCGCAACAAATTTTCGAACGAATCAAATTGATGCATTTTTAGAACGATACGGGGACTGTACCAAGGAATGGGAATAATATACCAACGTCAACGTGAACTCATCTTGCTGTATAAGTCGCGTGTCAGAGCGGTAAAGCTTAGTTAGTGTTTTGGTACAGTGCATTGTAATTGCCCTTTCTTGTCTTTCCCGTGCATAGCACGGGGCGTTCCACTAATATTAATAACAATAGTTTTTCGCTAATATCACGAAAACTAATGTTTTCCGTCAATTATGCATAAGAAAAAACTCGTTCAGAATTATGCCACTAATAACGTATTAGAAGAACATAAAAATCGTTCGAAGTTGGTTTCAAAAGTTAACAACAATTTTCGCTAATATCTCGAAAACAAAAGCTTTCCGTCAATTATGCAAGAGGAAGCAGTTGTCCAGAACCACGCCCCTAACAACATATTCGAAGGACATTAAAATCGTTCGAAGTTGATTTCAGAAGTTAATAACAATTTTTCACTAATATCTCGAAAACAAAAGTTTTCCGCGAAATTTGTATATGAATAAAATTGTTCAGAATCATGTCCGTGATAAGATATTAAAAGCGTACTAAAATCGAGAAAAGTTTATTTCAAAAGTTGCCGGTTGTTTTGCAATAACAATACTTTGCAATTAAAAAATGAAAAATTTTTTTATAATGGTACCAATGGGGAGCCAGAACCTACCAGACGCAAAAGGTTTCGTTCCGATCGGTCCACCCAGCTAGGCGTAATCGGCGAACATACATAGAAAAAAAAAAATATATACTGATTGAATTGAGTAACCTCCTCCTTTTTCGAAGTCGGTTAAAAAAAATAACAAATATACTATACAGCAACGATTGTTGATCAGGGATATGCGCACCACTAATGGTATATGAGAGTCAACTGGATAATACATGAAAATGTCATACGCGAACTGGAAGTTTTATGATTAACCTCTTCCAGAATGATCTTTTTAATCTGGGAAACAGAAAGAATGTAATTTATTATGTAATTATATCTTATTTGTTTTAAATGGAAAAAAGTTGAATAAAACAATGTCTACCGCATCGATAATACACATTAAAAAAAATAACGTTCGTATATACTGCCATTGGTTATCAAATTATAAAAAACTAAATGTCCACGTACGAGTAAAAGTTTAAAAATCAAGTAAAGCAGAACCAACTTTCGAAAGAAATATAAAAATTACATTAAATTAAGTAAATATGATTATTAATAATCATAGTGTTTGTTAGCCATACAAAATGAGAGAAATTAATTATCTATTTTACGTTTAAAACAAAATTGAGAAAGCCTGCTAAAGTATCCGTTATACTGCCGACATGATAATTAAGGACAAGATTAACATAAAGTTTTAACAATATTTGATAAATAGTCTTAAATTCAGAATGTAACTTCCTAATCAGTCCTTGCGTGTAAAAACCAAGAACATAAAAAGTAACCAAGAAAAAACGAGTAGAAGAAAGTATTAAAGTTTTTAACGAAGAAGGAATAATTTCATCGAGGTAACTTTCACGTTATATGCAAATAACCAGTATCAGTATATCAAGGGTACCAATGAGCGGCCATGAAGCACTAAACGTCTTCATTCCGATACCCTACCATGGTATTCAGCACCAATCGTTCATACATATGCAAAATTTTGCACGACTCTTTCATTATAGGAGCAGTATAGTTCAATAACAGGTTAGCAGGTTTAGTCACCGATTAAACGAGCAGCAACAGCAGTGTTCCCGATATCCCTGATTCTTAGTACGATGGAAACGCGGACGGATGAGTAAGCCCAGTCACCAGGGTATTCTATACGAACAACCAGTCTTCGCTTACATTGCTGACTTTTTGGGAATACCCGAGACATGGATCATCTTGCGATATCTAGTCCATTACCCAGAAATTACTAGGAAGCTCAGGCGGCGAGTCAAACTCAATTGATCGATACTACTTAGTTTGTATTCCCTTGTTAAATGTAGAATCATAATACTCGAAAATTAATAAGTGTATCCGTAAATGAAAAAGCGAATGAAGTTCAACGTATTAATCTTGGAATTTGTTTTTGTAAAGGTCGATAAATTGCATTTTTAATGATTCGTTCATGAAATTGCGTAAGGTTAAAAAATAATCTCTTATGAAATCACAGCATTTAAATAAAAAGAGAAGTATTCACTTATTTCCGTTTAATGATAACAGTTTTCATGACATCTACGATAAACTATTATTACGACTGCTAGTCAATAACTAACAATCCCTTAAAGTCAATTTCTGTGTTTATGTCAATAAGACAATGATAATGATACATATTACATTTCAAGTGGATTATAATATTATAATGCAAGGAAAATCACCAAATATGTTTATTTCAAATTATTCTGTTATCGATGCATTGATATTCAGAGTAACACATCTTCTTCTAGGTACAACATAATATAAACATGCATACAATTGTTAAGAGCTATGTCACTTAAAATTGTCAAATTAAAAAACAAAATTTGTTAGTTTTAGTTAAAAATATCTAAGTACATATTTTAATTACAAAACTCACAGAGATCTCTATATTTCTAGTAAAAATACGTTTCATTGTAAACTTTTGCACACTATATTCGTTAATTTCACAATCTAACTATCCACGTGTATCGCTTTAAACATGATGAATCATTAGCATATCGAGCCAAGAGGGAACGAAGGGTAAAGCCCTCTCGGTTCGTGTCACCGCTTCGAGATGGTCCATCAGAGGTCACGTTCCACGAAATTTTCTCTACCGTGCATAATATTACAAATAGATTTAACACAAGGTTGTTGGCACGCATTAAAACGCCACATAGATTCAAACGTATATATGTGTGCATTAATTTAGTAGCACTAGTACAATATCTGGAAACCCGTTAGAAAAAAATTTTACTGGAAAGAAAGGGCATCGGCTAATTAAACTGAAATATTCCATAGTTATAAAACAGACAAAAAACTAATAATTCCATAGAATTATATTGTATATGTACGAAACATAAGAAATTCTCAATCTTTTTGTTGTTCTACTCGCACATCATACAAATGAAATCAAAAGTTAGCAATGCAAATAAGAAAATGTATATCGTTTATATTAACCCTTAACGGATCATAAAAGCGACAAGGCATTTTTACTTACTGAAATTGTGTACCTTACACGACTGAGTTTATTATATTTTAATATAATAATAAAATATGTATATTTTCTTTTCTATACTTGATGTAAAAGTGTTCAGTACACAGTCTCTTTTCGTATAAAAAATAACTTCGACCCAGCACAAAGTAAACTTGAAATATCTCTGGTTTACTAAATATTAAATATATATTAAATATGTATCATGGTAAGGTTTTACCATTTCTTTACTTCACTGAATGAGTACTGAAAGAGTTAATCTTCAGATTGTCAACCACTAAACAAAGTTACGGACAGTTGATACAATTTTTACACATATCATTAAAATTAAACCCAATTTCTAAAATTATCTTACATGTTTTTGTTTTATATAAAAAGAAATTGATATTGTTTTGTTTTATAAATGCATGATATCTTTTCTTCATTTCGATTTTATAATTTTCAGATGTATTATATATCACGCAAGAATTTCAAAAATATGGAATATCAAATTTTAGTAAAAATAGCGTTGACCCACGTTTTCAAACGAACTTGTATTGTCTCACGTTTACGCGAAGCATATTTCATTAATCTCAGGTTCTTTCTCGAGTCTTGCAAGGGACAATCCCGAAGTGATAATTTCCAATTTTGATGAAACTTGGATATAACGTGGGTCTCGAAAAAATATTCGACACGTATTTTTTTTTAGCTGCCATCATTTATGTTAAGGGGGTGAAAATAGCCCTCAAAGTTGGGGGTGAGAATCACGTTTTGTGGAATATCTCGGGAGCCAAGAGGGATGATTTAATTGCAAAGTTGTGTAGTTTTTAATGTAGAATCCAATTGTGTAAATGGATTTTAAAAAATCGCGTTTGTTTAAATAATATATTCAAATATGACACTTTTTTGTTAATTTTTCTGTTTAAAAGTTGTTGTATCTTCTCGTAATTTTTTATGTGAAAAGTATACTAGTAAGTATAGAATATGGATAAAATGGAATTTTCATTTTTACATTGTAAATATAGTTAACGAAGTTGTATTTTTATCGTACCTTTGTGGGACGCAGCCTCGAATGCATATAATCAAGTATGTAAAGAGCTTCTACATCTTTACTGGTAACTGTATTACAGTCAACATGACAAATTTTTTTCAATTGA
Organism: Megachile rotundata; assembly: GCF_050947335.1. Lineage (NCBI taxonomy): Eukaryota > Metazoa > Arthropoda > Insecta > Hymenoptera > Megachilidae > Megachile > Megachile rotundata. Next base: position 2,437,695 of record NC_134991.1, on the reverse strand, counting down.
GATCAAAATTACCGCCCCAAGCATAAAAGTTAGCCGGCGGTGACCGTTAAGATTTTTCCTTGCGGGCACAAGGCTTTTATTAAGGAGGCTACTGCGCTTAAATTTTTTTAAGTTTTTGGCAACTGAAAACAAGCTGTTCCACGTTGATGAATATATGGGAGCTCTGAAAAGGGCTGGTTTTAATATTAGTTCCTGCAGTTTTTTAAAAGGCTGAAAATCATGAAAGTATTAGTTCATTCAATATATTGATTGCAATAATAATATTCCACTAAAAATGATTAAAACATAAATGCTCCTGACACCACAAACATTTTATACAAATAACACTACTACAATGATTACAAGTTATACTTGATTTGTTGGCGAAACAAAATTCTACGGGGTTTTCAAATTCTCCTGGCCTCTTGTCAATATGTATAGCTGCATCGAAACCATGCATATTGGAACAATTTTGTTTACCCAGGTGTTGATAATTGGTTGTGTGTGTGCGATTGAATTTTTATTATAGTATCACTGGCATTTAAATTTATATTGAAATTTAATGTTATGACCAAATCTGATAATTTTCATACAAAATTTTTCCAAACGCGACATCTGGAAACATCTAACGGTTGAATTAAACCTGTAGTATTTTTTGGAATTTTTAAGATTTCCAAATTTATTCCTCCTGAGACAATACTTTCAAGTTCACTGTAATACAGTTACCAGTAAAGATGTAGAAGCTCTTTACATACTTGATTATATGCATTCGAGGCTACGTCCCGCAAAGGTACGATAAAAATACAACTTCGTTAACTATATTTACAATGTAAAAATGAAAATTCCATTTTATCCGTATTTTATACTTACTAGTATACTTTTCACATAAAAAATTACGAGAAGATACAACAACTTTTAAACAGAAAAATTAACAAAAAAGTGTCATATTTTAATATATTATTTAAACAAACGCGATTTTTTAAAATCCATTTACACAATTGGATTCTACATTAAAAACTACACAACTTTGCAATTAAATCATCCCTCTTGGCTCCCGAGATATTCCACAAAACGTGATTCTCACCCCCAACTTTGAGGGCTATTTTCACCCCCTTAACATAAATGATGGCAGCTAAAAAAAAATACGTGTCGAATATTTTTTCGAGAACTACATTAATCCAAGTTTCATCAAAATCGGAAATTATGACTTCGGGATGGTCCCTTGTTAGACTAGGTAGGTGGTACCAAGATGGTAATATCTATATTTTCTAAAGTTACAAAATGTTAAAAATTATACATGTATATTGGAGTCGATTAACGGTGCACTTTGGTGATTCGTATAAGCGATTCAAATCTGTCAAACTAATTTCGTATTCTACACTTTTTAAAAGTATTGTATTAAACAAACAGTAGTCATTATTATGAAAATACTTTAATTGAAACCCTATAAAACAATACACGAATTTTACAGTTTTTATATTTTTTAAAAACTACAATTAGAAACTAGTCATTTTATTATATCAGAATTTTTAACAATACATTTAGCAGTTGTATTAGTCATATTTTTGATGTCAAGAGATTAAGCAATGTTATTTCAAGGAACTTTCCTGTCATGAATTCCTATTTGACTGTTCACTTTTCAAAATTGACTATTTGATATGATGCAATCTAACAGAATTGTTGCAATTAAAAATTAATAATTTTGCATTGTATAATCGTTCATGTCAAATCTTCAGCTTCAATTTAGTGAAGCATATGTTATTTCGCTATAATTTGCTATCATTTATATAAGTAGTAATTATAATAAATCAAAGAAGTATTGATAGATACAATTTAATTGTGATAATTACAATTAAAAATTAAAATTTATATCTGGCAATGTAAATGAAGAGCAAAAGTCAAATACTGAACTTACGCATGAATTGACCAGCCATCAAAATAACAGTAACAATGTTGTATCGAATGTCCAAGAACTTTCTAAAGAGGAGTTTTCACAGAAATTAACTGAAACTACTAAAAATGATAATAATAATACAGTGGAGTATTTATTAAACTAATCCATCAGATTATAGCAGTAAACAAATATTTAGCAATTATGAAAGACTGGTTTGTGGTTACTGCACAAAAGATAACTCATCAAAGGGTTCAAATGCTAATGAGGAATGTATCTGGAGTATATAGATAGATTTTCGTGTAACCAAAGCCAACCGCACTTTTTGATCCGAAATCGATCCTTTGATAGGTTATGAAACCGACCACCGCACTATAAAGATCTTCTAAAACAGAGTGGTCATTACTTACATCACAAATTATTATTATTATCATATCAAATAACACTAAAAGTTTTGATTCTATCCCTCCTTACGGGGCAATCAAACGATTCTCTGATAAATGCGTTAACATCAAGTCTATATATGTATGTTTCCTTATTGATTTTCCTGCCTGCTTATTTTCGTTTCGAAAAAAATTATCATATTTGTTTTGAACATTGATAACATTCGAGACAAAAAATATACGATATAAAGATAGCTGAGAAATTTCGAAGATATCTACGCATGAAACTTTTTTTGAAGTTTTTCGAAACGTCAAAGCCTCAAAACCCTTTAAAACTTAAAAAAGTTTCGAGTCTTGAGAATTTGAAACTGCGATCTTTTCGTGATCTAAGACTCTAAAGACCCAGATAAGAAAACTTATGAAATCAATGGATATTGATGAATAAATATTCGGTGTGTGATGCAATCATGATCGTAGAATTGCAGAATCGAGTGCGTATGATGCATGTGAGCTTGATAAATTTTGTGAAGAATTGTTCGTAAAATACGATATTTTCCTTGCAAAAGAATCGCCACTCCAAGTTTCGATAGTTTCGAAATTTTATAAAATTTGGGAGTTGTGTTTTGAGAATTTAAAAATTCGGTTCCCAAACCTATCCGTAATTTTTTGGAAAACAAATAACTCAAGGGATAATTGTATGGACCGCTTAAAATGATACATTTTGTATATTTTGTGCGTTTACAAAAAGTCAAGTTTTATTGAACCCGGAACGAATAGGTCGCGAATATCCTAAGGACCAGTTGAAATGCGTGGGGTATCTTTCGTACTGTTGCTTCGCTCACGAAGGCAATCACGAAGAACGTTTTTAGTGAGAGAATGGATAAATAAGAACAGAGGAAAAGGAAAAAGTGAAGAATGAAAGGAATTGTCGCTAACAACCACTGGCGGCGAGCAAATCTGAGACGCGGGTCTTTTGTGCCTCGTAAAAGTCTCGTCGGCTACACTGGGGCACGGAATAATCGTAAAACCGTGGCTGAAAACTGACAGGAAGTAGGCTGGCAAGAGAGTAGGTATGGTCTCTGCGGTACTACCGAGGACCCGTCAAAATCAATTAGCCTCTCAGTCTTTCTTCTAGCGCGGCTTCACCCTTCCACCGGTTATTAGAAGTTATAAAATTTCGGTGTGACGACCTCGAAACGATCGAATGGCTCGCGGGACACAAAAGAAATGCTTTGTACCACTAAAAATCTGTTCATTTTCATTTCGTTAAATTTCTCATATTAATCACGGCATTATTACGTTTCAAAATATACACAACTTGTTCAGATTGTAGTACTATTTTTCCTTAAAAATACCTGCAATTACAAAATGAAATACTCATTTCTGATAAGTTACGTCCATGCTAGTGATACGAAGGTCAAGTGCTCGCTGAACAGCTCACGGGCACCAATATGCACGAAACATGTAACAATATGACAAAAATCAATGAAGATTTAAAATTTTTCAATTTCCAATTTAAACATACGGAAATTTACAAATTTGTAAATTCGTATATTTGAAAATGAACAATTTAAAAATGTAATAATTTAAAAAATTTAGACTTTATACGTTTAAAAACCGGAGAATTAGGAAATTTATACATTTTCTCTCTTGGAAATTCAAAACTCTAAAAATGTTAGTATTTGAGAAATTTGATAATGTGGAAAAATAAGAATGTGGAATTCGGGTACATTCGGTGTTAAGAATTTGAAAATGGAGAAAGTTTAAGAAACTGAAAATTCGAAAATTTCAAAATTTGTAGGTTTTGAAACTTAGTGTATTAGAGATTTGAAAATTTAGAAATATAGAATTCAGGAATTTGGAAATATTATAACATAGAAATTTAAGAAATTAAAAATGTGGACTTTGGGAATTCATAAAATTAGAAATTTGTGGATTTGGAAATTTCAAAAATTAAAAATCTGTAAATTTATAAATTTCAAAATGTTGAATTTAAAAAATTTGTAACGTTGTAGTCTTGATTATTTCTAAACTTATAAATTTATAAATTTGAAATTTCTGAACTTGAAAATTTAGTAATATACATTAAATATTCTAAAACTTGGTAATTCAGAAGGGGTGAATGTGGAAACTGGAAAATTTTTAATGTTAAGAAATTAGAAATATGTAAATTTGTAATTCTGAAAATTTAAGAATTCAGGAAATTAAAAATTTGTAAATTTTAGAACTGATGCAGGCAACGGTATCTATTTCTGGTGAATGTAAACACATTTTGAAGATGACAGATGCATATGGTATACATATAGTATGCTCTTTAATTGATGCAGTAGAAATTAGCGAAAGAATTTTTCAAAAATTCATCGCTAGCATGTCACCCAGATCTTTTTAAACTTATTACACAATAAGGCCGTTCTACAAGCTATTAAAATCATATTTATAAATAATATTTGATTTTTATTCATTTGATGCTATAGGCATTCCACATTAATATATAAATTTGCTTATTATATTTCTTTGTACAATAAAAGAATTTTAACAAAATTGTTATAAAGATTGTTATTAACCATACCCTTTCATGTCATATAGACGATTTTTATTATTTTTCTTCCAAAGTTCAAATCAATTGAAAACGTAAGCGATGGCTATAGTTTTACAGTACAGTGTAGTCATTTTCATATATAGTGCGATATTTGTAGTCATTTTTTTCGTACCATATATTTTCAATTAATATGTCATAAGTGTGGTATTTTCCAATATTTTCACGTCATCGAATTATATTACATATTCAATGTTTCAATATTCGATAATATAAAATCGAATATTCCAATTCGTAAATTTCCTTCCTTACTATAATTTGTAACTGGTACGTAACATTTTGTCAGTTTGTACGTGTTTCAGGCTACTATAGCAGGAATTTAAGACATTAGCAAATTTATGTGACACGTCCTTGTGGAGTGTGATGGTCAAGTGTACGCGATTACATATCCGATATTCTGTTCTTGGTGGATAGGAAGTCCGACGTCTACAAGTCGCGTATATGCGCGTCGGTACGTGAAGGAATCGGGTAAAATATCGGAAGCGGAGGATTCCAATAAATCAGAATCGGAAGCTGCCCCTCCTCGCCAAGGATAGGGCATCTATACACCGCACCGATACACCGCCTGCATACTAAAGCGCAGACCGGATATACAACCCGCCAATGCATTTACTCGCCTCGATACATTCAATACGCACTACGACACGTATTTTCTGCTATTCTGCTGACTGAACAGCGATTCATATGGTTTCATTCTGTACTGACATATTTATCAATTTTTACTTTGATTTAACCGATTTTATCAAACCAAGTGCATACATTCGTGTGATCTGTATAAATCGTCTTATGCAATTGAATTTGTAAACATTTAAGTACTCTTAAATAAAAATTCGAAATTTCTCCAGATTAAAAAGTTTAACACGAATAAAATATGTTCTGTCGGATAATATGCATTAAATTGGTGCAAATAATTAAAGATTATAAACAAATGTTTTAGGGATTTGGAAACTAACAGTTTGAACGTATAGGAATTTGTAAACATTGAAATTTGGGGATCTACGGTGTTACCTATGGTGTTACAGGAATTTGTGTATCTTTGGGGACCTAAGAATTTCGAAACGCAAGAAAATTAAAGACATAGGTAGTTGGAAACTTTGAGATGTGAAGATCTGGGAGTATATCCTCCAGTAAAATCTCTTGGGTGTTTTTGAAATTTGGTCTAACTTGCAGATCTAAAAATTTCATAAATATGTAGTATGAAGATTTCAAAGTTTAGAGTATCTGAGAAATAAAAGACTTCTCAATTTTCGTCGTTTGGAAATATAAACATTGGAAAATGTGAAAATACACAATTTAGAAATTTGGAATCTATTTGAAAATTAAGGAATGCGACGATTTGAAATTTGAATACTTCAAAGTTTAGAGAATTTTTTAATTTAAAGATTTGTAAGTTTATAAATTTATAAATTTAAAAATTTGAAGAATTGAGTAGTCAAACATTTGTACACTTAACAATGTTCGATGTAGGAAATTTGAAAATTTGTAAATTTGTTTATTTAAAAAACTGCGAAATTTACAAATGTGTACTTATTCAAAGGAAGCCTACGTTGCATATGAGTGTATTTCCTACTTCAGCTGAAACAAATATGTAGTATATACAACTTGTTTATTAATAACGATAAAAAAATAACTCGGCACTGAATTTCTTGTATTTCAAAAATTATTTCTGTATCTTTTGCAATTAAAGATAAATAGCATAAAGATCGCAACGACAAATTTGAAGTATAATATATTCTATCTGAAAATAATGCGAACTATTAATGCTGATGCAAACAGGGACTATGGATTAGAAAAATCAATCCATTATCAACCGTATTTACAAAACGTATTACAAAATAGTTTATACTAGAAAAGATTTGACACCACTGTTAGAAATATAGAGTTTAGGTAGATGCATCGGACGAGAGTAAGCCATGTGCGCTTCGTCAGCTGTCCGGGGCGCAAGGTTTATGAGTCTAGAATACAATGTATAGTTTTTAAGGGCCATGGTGACGTTGGTGTCCTCACGGCCAGGGTTTTGCCGAAGAGGCATTCTTGTGCAGACTGTGATCGTGGCAACACGTCACAGGAATAAACAAGGCATCTAATAGTTAAATTGCGTTTAAACTGTTATTTCTACCTATTCCGCTCGTTTTCCTGATTTTCTTACACCACTGTCTCTTCCCTATTTTTTACCTTACAATTGATAGGTGAATTTATATCAACAATTATTCGGAATATGAAAAGTTTTCCATCATTAAAAATTTAATAATGGAAGTTCTATAAACATATACTAGAAAATGCAAATTAATCAACAAAACAGAAAGTACGCGTTGCAAACCACAAAACAGATAAAGGGATTCGCGGATCGAAACAGTATCACAAAGCTCAGCCACGTGCATGCGAGAGCAAAATCTGTCTCACGAAACTGCCTTGCTTCTCAGTATCCCTTCACTAATCTGCCTTTTCTCTACAGAGTGTTTGCCGACGTTGGAACGATAACAAGACCAGAGAGGTGACGTCACTGGACCATCAGACAGTGCGTCGCCTACAGGTCTGAAGTTGGTATCAACACTGGGGACGTCCATAGAATTCTCTTCTTGCAACACGGTCAAAACCATCGGGAAACCAACGTTTCCTTTCAAGTGACGCAAATTATGCGTATTACAAGGAAATTGGAGGAAAAGAAAGAGAAAGGCAGAGGAAGAAAGGCTACTAGCGAGCCAAACGATATCGGATTATGCGTTGACTGAGAAAACATCGGTATCGAGTATCGTAGAACGATGATGTAACGTTTCCACAGTGACTTTGGTGGGATTACAGGGCGGAACGAGCCCTGTATGCACAAAAGAACACGAAAATATTCTTCATAATCGCATACAATAAACGTTAACTTCTTTAGGAAGAAAATATATTGCAATTATCCGATTCGAATTTTTAAACAAGTTTTTGTAAAATGGCATACTGGTTTCTGATGATACAGAACTTATGAACTAATAAACAGGTGTTAAAATTACGTATATGCAAAAGTAATGACCACTTTTCTATTATTATTTGAGTCAAAAAAATGTATAAAAATGTACTGTGTTTACGTAAACGTCCTTTTCCAAGTACCCTCAGAAATAAAAAGCTGATTTGTTTAGATTTGCTATGTGCGGAAATTACATTGTTATTAGACAATATTTCTGTAAGTTTCTCTAACGTGCAATGTTCTAGAATGTGTAATTCAAAGTGCCCAATTACTTTTGTGGACTGTGTGTGGATTTCAAAACATGAATTTTTAAAATTATACTTTATTAAAATTTGGACAAAAGAAGTTACATAAATGTCATATTAGTTGTTTAAAAATAACTTGAATGTTACACACTTTGTTTGGTAATAATTAAAATCAGTGCGATTTGGGGCTGTCCAAATATAAAGCGATGTCAAAATTCATCATAAAGGATTTTAAAAATGGATGTAAATGATTCCTTTCTCCAATTATTTTAATTGCTGTCACGAGATTTGTTGTAATTAATATCACTTTAAATTTTTAATTAAATTTGAATATGATATATCAATTATAACAATTGATTAGGTATATATTAATATTTATACTTTTCTTATTTATTATACATTCATTCTACTTTTTGATAATGTAAAAATATTTTTCGCATAAAAATTGTTTAACTCGATGCGGAAAGCTTTCAATAGTTGAAATACATAAAAAATTACACCAAAATTACAATACCTTCAAAATTATTAAATATTTTAACATTAAAAAATGTTACAAAATATTACACGTTAAATATTTTAAGGACACGATATGATTTTTTATTATATATTCAAATTATAGAATTTCAGTTTTCAACTAAATCATAACCGTAGTAAATCCAATGAAAGATCACACGCACAATAAATGTAAAGCGGGTTTCGTAAACGATAAACGTATATGAAACGCATGTCTACGCCAAATCACAGTTAACTATTACTTATAATTTTATTAATTCTTCTCCAGTCAGAAAATTTATTCCAATTATTTCACTTAAATATATTTAAAAGTAAAACAACAAAAAATATTGCGAAATTAGAAAAAAGAAGTCGTTTATACTCATTTTCGGAGCTGTTTATGGTAGATACTGACACTATTTTCCTAACCAACATACGTTTTCTAAACGAACATTGCTCATTTGAGTTATTAGAATTGAATAGAATAACTTCCGATTGTTATATTTAAAAACTACTTAAGTTACATTTGGATAACTTTTTCATTCATACAAAATGGCCAATATACCGAAATAAACAACAGGTCAATATTTAATACTCGAATGAGTCACGTAGTATTAAACCTCGTACATTTCATCATACACAAAGTAAAAAGAGATTGTATAACCAAACAGCTATACATTACTCATGGCAAAACAAATAAGAAAATTTCTTTACTATCACAAACACGTACTAAACGATATATAAATATCTAGAAATTGAATTTCATGAGGAATACTAAATTCTAGATGCATTAAATCGTCAATTTGCATTCAGAACGTTGATGAAACGTTTTTTATTCATTCTAATCAACTCATAAGCATTAATTCGATGTGCTGCAAGTATTATTTTCTATTTCTATATTAATAAAGCGTGTTAGATCTTCTACATTTTAAAGTCCGCCATTTGATATGCGGAACTTAATACCTGACTAAATATGCATAATATTTTAAGAAGGGTGGAATACAACGCAGTGTAAGCTGTGGTGTAATTTAAACTGCACGTTACATACGACGATCCTGAATAACTCCCGAAGTATATAAAGAAACAGGAAGCACGTGGAACGATCGTCAAGGATGAGCTTGACAGGGTCCAAGAATTTGGCGGGCACATAAGGACGTTCAGTTAACAGAAGACCCGGAATCATGTCGACACGTGTGCACGATGCATAACTAGGGGGAGGAGGGACAAGCTTAATCTATCCTAAAAAGAAAGAAAATTAACCAGAGTAAAGTTTCGCGTGTGTAACCGTAGCTTCGATCCGTAGCTGCGGTTTCCACGTCTCTTTTTTCGGATCGTTTCAGAAGAGGAACCTTGAGCAACGAGAGAGGCCGAACCCGAACCGTGATTTATTGTCCTTGGTTAGAGATAATAAGGCACGATCGGCTGGGAAGATTCTTTCGAAACGAAGGATCTTCGTGCACGGTCGCACGGATCTATTTTTTTTCACCCCCACTAAAGATCGCTTACATATTTGATGATATTCAGAAAAAAGAAATGTGACGGAGCAAGCTACCTGCCATAGTACCAACTCTGTCACGAATAACTAGCGAATATTCAAAGGAAAAATGAACCGCTTCCCTCCGATCGACGCGCATGATATGATATTAGGTCAGATCTGAAGTTTGCATTGTTACAAAAGATTATTTAGCTTAAATTCGATTTCACGTTGAACTGAAAGTCACAATAATTACCATTATGACATTATGCCCTTCCCTAACTGTAGTCCTAAAATACCTATCAAATAGGATACTAAAATAGGAAATTTTTAATAAGAAACTTAAAACGAAAATATTACAGAATATAAATGTACTTGTTCTACATTTTTTAAAAGATGGAACTAAAATCCAATTTATTAACTTTTACATTATGAGTTTGCAAATAATACCACAATTGATTAGAAGAGGACAATTACTTACGATTGAAATGATAAAAACTAAGGTAAGTAGAATAGGGAGTAGGGCAGGCTCATCTAGGGAATAAGACGTTATAGAAGAAAACCCACCATTTATTGGTTTTGATGCAAGAATTTTCAAATTTATAAAATTTAAGTTTATAGAATCAAAATATTTGTAAATGTTTAAATTTAGAAATGAAGAATTGTAATTTTCAGAATGTAAAATTTTGCAAACCTGAAAATTTGGAAAATCTGGACACTTAAGAGTATGGAATTTAGTAACTGGTAATTGGGAAATTTTGAAATATGAGAAATTTGAAAGTTTGGGATTTAGAAAGTTAGGGATTTGAGAATTTAGAAATTTCGAGATTTTATAATTCAGAAATTTAGAAACATGAGAATTAAACAAATTAAGAATTTAATTAAGAATTTGTTTTATGAATTTGAGTATTAAAGTGTCTGGAAATTTGAAAATATCAAGAGTTAAAAAATTTGAGATTTAGAAGTTTGAGAGTGAAAAACATTCGCAAATTTAAAATCTTAGAGATTCAGAAGTTTAGGCTTGTGAAAATTCAGAAATATGGCTTTTTGGAAACTCAAACTTTGCAAATTTGTGAATTTGAAGATTTTCAAATTTACGTATTTAATACTCCAAAATTACAAATACCCTTATAGTCATTCTTAATCAGAGGAAATCTATGTTACAACTAAGTGAATACACAGCGAACAAAAATAAAAATTCTTTTACGAAATTCGAACCTTCAAACTTTCTAGATTTTGTTAATGATTTCAAAATAGTTAAAATGACAGCGTAATTTACCCTCTCTTCGACATTTCTGTCCAGACTATAAGTGTTATTTGGTTATAATAATTTCGTAGTGCTAGATAACCAAAATATTATACTGTGGCGGTATCGAAAATTTTATTTCTGGTGATTGCACCGATACTCTATATTTACCAGCAATAAAAACTACATATAGTGATCGCAATAAAAGAAACGAGATAATCTTTTCGTGGTTGCCTTCCAATCGACGATAATGTTGAAACGTTCGAATCGGGCAATCACAAACTGTAACAGACATTTTTATCGTAAATAGCATTAAACAAATTTTTACTTTTTGTTCAAATATATAATACGCAATAAATATTTTTAAACACGAATCTGAAAACCGTTTTTTGTCTGCATTTCTAATATTTAAACTAATGGAGCTTTTGTAATTTCGAAAATATTTTGCGTTTAAGAGTTCATATTTACTAGATTACTTTTTACATCACATAATTTTTGAGTGAAGTGATGTACGTTGCCAATGTATTATGAACATTTAAAGTAAAAGAAAATATAAATTTCTATAAATTTCTACATTTTATTTTGAATTAAATTATTAAATAATCATTAAAAGCTACTAATGTACAGTGAAATCTAATTCAAGATTTAATTACAATTTAATTTAACTGGAAATGATTAAACTATAGTAAAAAATGTTTAATAAAGAAAAGATCACTTGCTTTGACTATTATTATTTTAATAATTAGTTATTAAAGACTAACATGTTTGAAAAAAATTTCAACGTAGGGGTCGAAATATTAATATTATGCATGTGTAATTTCTAATTTGTTTGGACAGAGATAAAATTTCAAATAAAATTCAATTCATAATTTCATTTTGGTTGAGATTTTTAGTATCGATACGCCGTATATTCATTCTACCCCTAAAAAAGGAATCTGTCCTCGGATTACGAAAAGCTTTTCAAAATGATGGAAATAAGATTTTTACGTATGAAGACAAAGCGGCACAATATCGTACGAAAGAGAATTCGAAACATCTGTTTCGAAGGTCTGTGTGTAACTCTACGATCAACGTCCGTACGACCGGAAGCACTGCCATAACTGCCTTCCGCTTGGTGCCCCCTTTCCCCGCCCGATACCCATCAGAAGTCACGTCGATAATTATTGAACCATTGATGAACTTAATCTTTGCGCCTGATCGATGGTGCACTGCAATACTTTCAAATTCCGGAAAGAAACAAAAACATATCTCAAATGAAACTACATTTCTTTTAATGAAATAGTAGACTATCTTGAAACATAATCTTTCTATTAAAAACAACTACCAGAAGTATATTTTTATATGACATTGCAAAGGAAAAAAATAAATTGAATCCTTTGCACACGAATGAACTTTTGCTATTGACAAATTGGTAGATATAGACTCTAAAACTATTTACTTGAGAAGTTTAAATTTTGTTAAAGTTATCATTTTTCTATTATTAATTACCACTATTGTCTGTTTCACTATAATTACATAATACGTCAAATGTATAACACTATACATTTAGTTAAATACATATTTTACATTATTATAATAAACCAAATGGTGAGTGTGAGTCACATTTCGAGGGCAAAGTAATAACCTAATTTCTAGTTTCATGGTTATACTGTCAGAAATACGAATTAACACAACTTCACTGAACAGAACAAATTTTAATGGTAAAATAACTTGAATTATTTATACAGAGTTTAAAGAAGCTTCTTTAATTTCTAATCTTCTAATTTATAATTTCCTTGTACAAAATAAGAAATTCTAAAAATACGATCTATCAAGTTAGCACTAGAAATATCATCGTTATATAACGCTTCAAGAAAAAAAAGAACACTTAACCTTGAAAGAAAGAATAACCGGATGAGAAATGTAAAAGAAAATTAAAGTAGTGCCATTGAAAAAGGTACTCACATAATCATCACGAAAAAGCTGCGCGTGCATCAGGGCTGTTCTTGCCTGAACAACGACTTGGGACAGGAGCTGCGAATCTGTCAGCTGCACCACATCCAAATCACCGGTAAAATCTTCGGCAGCGAGGCCACAAGGATTCACCCACTTCGGGGGCAAGCTTAATCGTCTGTCCTCGAGGGTCATCGTCGGAGCACCGTGCACTGACACCACGAGCAGAGTCACCAAAAGACTACCTAACCCTGAAAATTAAACCGATTACATGAACAATTAACGAATTTGTCAATTCGTTGACAGCGAGGATTTCACGTAATTCAAATTTTCATTCCAAAAGGAAGGAAACATTTCATTAATTCAATTTGAAAAAATTACAAGCCTATGGATATGGAATAATTCGTTGATCATTGATAATATTACAAATTTTCTATACTTTGTTTCAAAACCATCTAAATTCTGTTGTAAAAGCATATATTAATTTACCATAGGTATGGTATAAGATTATTGTTGTAAAAATTCAAATGATGCTTATTGTGGTTGAACATTTCTTATTGTTGAATGGTAATAATTCTATGGGAAATATTGTGAAAACAAATTCAGTCACCGACATTCAGTCGACCAAGAATTTTTTATTAAAAATGAAAGTGAAATCGAAATGTGAGTATTGTAATAAATTTACAGGCAGTTCTTATTTTCAATTCACGATTAACCGCTGCGATATGGTATTAGCAGAATTGTCGGCACATTAACGAAATAGATAAGAAGCGATATATTGGATCGATAGCAATCAACGATTTAACACAAGAGTGTTGGGGAGGATGCCGTTGAGAGAAATTATTCTGGAGCTTCCGTCTCGATGTTTCTACCTTCCCGCTGCACTTTCCCTCATCCTTGGCTCGGATGCACTCATCGTCGATAGTAAGAACCTAAATGGTAGATTCCGATCGAGGCCGTCTTATGATCATCCGGCAGTTTCGGGATCACTGCTCGTCGAATTACATCCACGTGAATTCGTCGTCGCATTATTTCACGAGTTACGACCCTTGATGAGGGGCCTGGAATCACGTGAACCGATACGACGACAAACCATCAGCAGTCGCATACGCATTCGGATGATGTATAACAACCGCGGCCAACCGCGTACACGAGAGTTCCCTTTTCTCCGTTTAAATACCCTCATCCCTTCCTTTAGGATGTTGACGACCGTGTTCGATATTCCGACGAACACCTTGAGCTTGTTTTTTAATGCAAAGGGTTGAATCGAAGATTCGTTCGAATCACATTGCTTCGCCTCGAAATATTCATAGCTGATCATGATCGACGAAACGAGTGGTGCCTTGAACATGCGATCGAATTCTGGGTTATAACGCTTATAAGCACGATTTATCTCTTTCCGCATTATTTCGGTACCGAATAGAATGTAGATGCAGCATTTAGGCCGATCCAGACACGATTCGAGAAGTAAATCGTTACGTCAGTGGATCTAACGGTCGCATCAAGGACCAGAAAATGTAGGTATCTTGTGCGATCACAAGGGCGCTTACAAATTTAGTTTCAATGTGCAGCTACGCGTGATGCAACGTAGACGGCGGTCGCGTTCCCGAGTCGCAAAGAGAAGAACAAGTTGGCAAAGAAAGAGAAGGAGAGAGAGATACAACGAAAAGGAGAGAGCAAGGGGGGAAGACAGGGAGACATCGCGGACATTTAACGCATTTTAATGAGCGGCTCTTAAGTGCGTTTCGCATCTTGACGAGAGAGTAATTTGCCGCATGGAAGTTTGCGCCCCTTGAAAATTGTGTCTCGACATGCATTATCTACCTCAATACTGAGCAATTCAATGCTCCTTAAGCAATATTATGATCCCCCGTGGTGGACCAAGATAATAAAATGCGAAAAACAACAGTTGACCTAATGATTTACGCAGACATCATAGGATACTAAGAAGCCTATTCATTGTCTTGTATTTTTATGTTGGTTATTTCTCGAATTTCGCGGATGAGTTCATCTTCGGTATTCGTTGGACAGAAATGTACAGCGATAAATTAAAAGGCACGAGTCTCAGCTTTAATCGAACAGATTATATTGGAATTCGGCCGAGAATATAGATAGGTCACACTGCGGCAAGTTTTAACAGAGATCACGTGAATTTGCTCGCACGCACTTGCATTGCCACGTGAGCCTGAAGATAAGCACGCTGGCATGTTCTTCGATTAAATTTTGCTGCTTCGTTAGAACAAACAACAACTGAAACGTTTTCGTGCTTGCAACCGGTTTCTGTTTTGAGAAATGGGAACAAAACTGACAATTCAGAGGAACGACGATTAAAACGGAAAATGTGCAAGTAAGATCGGATTTTCCGTTAACACGACGCAAAAGAAGTTTGCACGGTTGGAAACAACTGGCTATTCAACAATGCGGCAAGCACCTTTATCGTACTAGAGATTGCCACGGATCCCAGGTAAATGATCTTAACATGTACGATTATATTTCCTTTCTTGTCACTCGTGTACGCATCGTGTACTTTCTCTTGTTTCTCTAATTGCGCCACATTTTTCCGCCGTTGAAAGTTAATTACTGTACCGATGTGTCCATCACCAAATTTGTCTCAGATGAGAATTGCGATGATGGGTGCCTCCTTCAAGTATATTCGCATTCTTAAGCCGTAAGAAAACGAAAAAGCCACCGATAGTTGGTAATTTTACTGTCTAGAACGCATTATCAAATTTACCTCAATTCGGAACATCTAGATTACTTCCAAATTTAATCCTTTCCTTTTCTGTTCAATATCTCAAGCGGCCGTCGAAAAATAAACCTGGATGTACTTCATTTCATTATATAATAGAACTAAATCAGTTCACAATCAATGAAGGCCGAAGTAACCGAATGACGTTTTCCGCGCAATGACAGGCGATTAACTGCGGTTTTTGGTAGGTAGTCGTCTAACTGTCGACACTTGCGTCTCCTGTAGGTACTTTCGCCCCTGGATGGTGTTGACGGTACAGTCTAGGACCTACCTCAACGGCGATGGCTCGACTACGGCGTTCCAACGAAATTCCAGAGAACCCGCGACCGCTTGGAAAAAAGTTAAGACGCGCTAAGCCGGTGCAAGGAGCATCTCTGCTAGCCAGCAAGAAGATGCTGAAAAATGCGGTAATGACGCACTGTCCTCGCATTACTCGCGACAATTATACCCCATTACGCCCGTCCCGCCACCCCCTTATCATCCAGATCATGCCCATGCCCGGATCCGAGTGCATTGCGGTAGGTCGCGGTACGCATCGAGCGTGTACTGTTTATTCTAACCTGTTTTCCATCTATTCTTTGCATCATCATCTACAAAATGCATCTCCAGGTGCAATCGTTTTGACTCATCCTGATGTTTACGAACGGATTACGGGAGCAAACGTGACGCATGAAAATTTAACGAGGAACGTTCAACAGGTAGGTGCGTTGGACAGGCACGTCTCAACGCTGGCTTGAATCGATGTCCCGTTTTTCGCTGATTTCGCAGCAAATTCACTCAGCGATTATCGCGTTGTTTTTCAATTTGAAATTCAATGCTTGAGAAGAGACGCAAAGAACTTAACGCTGCATGCGAACGGATCACTTTCGAAACGAACGAAGAAGAATCGATAACAACGACCGTTACAAGGAGGATGACTAATACGTTCATCGACTTGTTCAAAAGTGACGTCAAACACCGAGAGAGAATGCCACCAGGGACAATAGACGAAAAAAAGAAACATTGTATGATCACGTTTGCCGAGCTGCTAACTACGTTTGAGTTTCAGCAAAATTCGTGGATTATCTTTAAATTTCGTAGTGTTCCAGTTAGAAATAAAACTTTGTGATGCGTTATGATAGGACAATTCTTGTTCAGCAACGCTCAACTCGGATGCAACAGGTGACACGGGGTGAATGAATCATACAGACTGTAACAATGAAATTTCGACTTGACTCTGACGATAAGAAGTTGAGAAGTTGGCATAGAAGAAAACAGAATCGAGGAAAGATGCTGAACGGTCATTACGTAAGAAAGCATTGGTTTTACGTGAGTCAGCGTCAGATGTATACATGCGTATTGCACATCGAACAGAGATGCGTAAAGCGATAATGAATGACACCTATATAACGAAGCACGTTTTTCCATTAACTGTAACTTGTTCTACCATAATTTTAGCCGAGTAGAAGTGTATAAATCTGATTCGGATAATAATACAAAGAAAGGTTTTACAAACATACCAAAGCGTTTAACAGTTGCAGCTGGGCGAAAAATAAATTTTCTACGCTGCCAACAACTATTTCATCAAAATAATGTAATCTAAAACGTAACGAGATATATTCTACAGCAGTTATAAGTCATTCGAAATTCTTCACAAACAGATAATAACTAAGAAAAATTATTGCGTTAGAATTTTATCAAATTTTGCTTTCTTAGCGAAAACAAGATTGAGATTAATGTCAACTATTTGCCTTAAATAGTGTGTTTAAATAAAAGAAAATTAAGCTGTACAGTAATAAAACGCAAGAAAATATGATAGTTTTTCCAGACAATAATTGGTATTTGATCATTAACGTGTTCTTTTTATAGTTCTCGTAGACTTACTGAGCCACGTGGTCGTGGTGACAGATGGGTTGTGTCTCGACCGCATCCCTCGATCGTCGTAGAAGGCAGGTACTAGATACGATTCACATGATAAGTGTCTTTGATCACGATAGTTCGTTTGTATTCTTGAGCTTAATCTCGCGTGTCGAGTATTTGTCTCGAAGCTTTTGCACCATTTCTTTGACGTTGTCAAACTAGTGGACGTCACGGTCTTCGTTAAACCACCCTGAGAAATCCAATGATCAAGAACTCTATGTGAAGTTGTCCTTTGATCGCGGGATAAAATCGCCTCCATTGTCAATTGTCGATCGGGATTGACCGCTATATCCTCGACAACTGTCATAATCGCATAGCACTTGATCACTCTTGTCGCACGCGGCACTCGCGATGGCGCGTGGCAGCTAAGGAGCAAGCGAGACGTATCCTATTCTCGCGTGTTCCCGTACCGATGTATCGCGCCGGTACTTTTACGGTCGAAGCGGGCCACTGATACCCTGTGTTCTCGTTTATCGATAAAAGCACTACACCGAATGACGTTTGTACATAGGATATAGTGGAAGACACGGCGGGCCCAGTATGTTCGTAAGGGCCTAGGCAATTACTACGTGAGAAATTGTCCGCACAGAATCACAATCCGTTTGGCACTGGTCCTGACACACGCGATGCACTGATTCTTATACAAGGGGAGAGAAAGGGGTTACACGAATGTTGTCTCAGAGAGTGGAGAAGAGAGGGGGCGGTAGATGTTTAAGAATGTGGCGGAGAGGTACGTATGGAAAGGAAAACAGAATCAGTTTAGTTACGCCCTTAAGGGTGGTCCATGTATAATGCTTTCTTTTTTCTTAAAGTTCTTTTCTCTTTAACTTTTCTCTGTTGTGTCTCTGTTTGTCCCGTGATATATCCCTTTCACCGGCAACTTCTCGGACCCTTTTTGGTTCTCTCAGCCCTTGTGTTGGCGGCACCTTCTCAGTCGTACGCCAGTGGGGTAAGGTCGTACCATACCGAATGTCAGGAGGTGACTGAGGTATTCGTTGCCCTCGTCCGGCTGAGTGTATCGAGTGTATCACCTCTCGGCTCTGTCCGAGTTAACCATGGCGCAGAGGAAGGTAGGTAGGTAGGTAGGTAGGTATAGAAACAGAGAAGGAGAAGCCAGCTATAGGCAGGCTTGTTCGTTCGTCGTTATAGTAGGAGTGAACCTACGTAAGGGAATGGAAGTGGAAGGTGGACTTCTGTCCGTCTACCTTGCTTGTCGGTAGGTCGTTTCTCTTGCCCCGTTCCCTCTCTATCTATTGTGTATTCTCTTTACCGTTCTTCTTCTTTCCTCTCTTCCTTTCTTTTCCACAGTCTCCTTCTTCTTCCTTCTTCGACGAGCGTTCCTTTTCCTCTTTTATCTCGTGCGCGACCGTATGACTATCACAGCGTATGGTAGTGGCCACTCGGTCGACCGGTGCCTATATACGATTGTAAAGGCATCGAAGCACGTGGCCCACACCCCGCTTTCGTATCCTAAGTACCCCCACTATCGCCACCCTTCCTTGATCACCCGGCGGGCTGGCTTTCTCGCTCTTTCTCAATCTTTCCTTCCTCTCGTTACAATCCTTGCTTCTCTTCTGCTATTCTTCTCTTTCTTCTCTTCCGCCTCCGCCGCTCCGCCACCTCCTGCCGCTGAACGACACCCCCCTCTTCTCTCTCACTTCACGCTTGTTCCCCTCCACGCGACATTCGTGGGTCAGGACTCCACGACTCATTCATAACTCCCCGTGAGGGACCACTTACCCCCACTCAAACACCTTACATCGGCCTATCCCCACCCATGCGCTTGTAGTAGATGCCGGGCATCTAAACGAAGCGATCTGAAAGACGTCTTTGTAGAAGCTCGATGTTACACCGGCACGTTCCGCCAACCTTTTACTCTCGCAGGTGCACTGTGATACCATCTGTCACAGACATCATCGAAAATTAATTTTATCTCCAGATTACGGATGATATTGTGTCCACGTCACTTTCTTCAACTTCCTGGTCAACGATATTTCACACTTTGTTCGTAAGATTGAAGCAATTTTGTCAAGGATTTAAAAGACCGTAGCTATTCGTACTGTACTTTTATCGTGTATGATTTCCTGAAAAGTTGGAACCGTCCGTTCGCAGACATCTCTAGTTATACTATTCTTCAGACTGTTAAATTCGGAGATTTCAATTCGGTGTTTGTGTCGTTAATGTTATTTATTTAAAAAATTGCTCACAGTTTCAAGGTTCTATCAATGAATTTACATTCCATACTTTATCTTGATTGAATTGTTTGATGGTATGCCGACTAGAGAAGGCCTTAGTCCTCGCTGCTGCACTAACGTTCCGTTGTTGGCACGCGAGCTGTTTTTCCGCGCTCACAACGAAAGACGCATCGTTAGCCGGTTCGTTTGCTCCCGTGAGAATCAACAGTGTATTAATGTATTTTTATAAATGAATTGCAGCCTAGAGCGAGCCAGTGTAGGTAAGCAGCGTATGCGTCATTAGAGTTGTCGCACGCGTGATTCTATTAATGATCGTTGTCGACAAAGGCGCGAGAGTATTCGTAAATCCGAGACGCGTCGTTGAAGAAAAAAGAATTTTGTGTACAACATTTGCGAAAAGGTGTTGATCTCTCGAATGTGCAATTAATGAGTCGTCTTTCGTATCTTTCGTCGACGTCAAAACAATATGTGTGTAAGTTACACACAGACGTTACTGTCGTATACATAACAACGTTAATAATAGAGAAGATGACGATAATAGTAATAATTGTGAAGTCTTGTTGATCGCGCAACAGGCGACTATTAATTGCAGATGAGATTAAGATGATAAACGAATGCTTAATGAAAGATGACAATAGTTATGAGCGATTTATGTTGATACTTTTCTCGAAGTATTCTCTTTTTCTATCCAAGTAATTTATTTATATAATAATTTTGATTATTCCACCTTGTCATTAGATTTTTAAATACAGAATCATTTTGCTCATTTCGTATTTTACAGATAATTCTGTCCCTTTACATATTACGGTTTCTTTGTATATGAGCTATATTTTGAAAAAGTTTTATTGGCATTTTTCCGTGTTGAAAGAATGAAAATAATTCTTTGAAAATGAAATAGAAATGTACGATTTAAACATTTTGTGATACTATAGTCAACTGTGTAATTAGATTTCTGGCATATTGTTTGTTTTAAAAATATGTTAATGTAGGAGTTACATACAAAATTTATTTAAAATTTTTCTAATTGCCATGAGTATTTGTATGCTTCAATTAAATTAAATTATTCAAGACAAACTACAATTGAAAAATGACTAAATTCAGAGAATATAAAGTTTCATTGTCAATAACATCAATAAATAATTAATATCTTCTCGATTCTGATGTGATATCAAAATTGCATAAATATGGATATGTTTCTCAATAGATTAATCCTCCATATAAATAAAATGGCACTCACTACAATAAATAATAGTTCTATATAAAAAATCTAGATACAGATAAAGTGGCTAAAATATTAAAATACTTTATTTCACAAGAGATTGTACACATTTATTGATTGAGCAGGAAATGATTGGCTTTAGTTCTCTGTCTTTCCTTCTCAGCTTCGAATGAATGACTTTTCCCTGCTCTGATTCCCCCTACGTATTTGGCTGCTTAGAGTGAAATCTTCGTTAGCTTGAAGGAAGTTGAAAATACTTCGTTAATTGAAAGGAAATGACAGTACTTCCATGAATGAACGGACGATACTTCTCTGATGCGCTTTTTCTCGGAATGTTCCTAGCACCGCCAAGATGTTATTCTCTCATTAGCAGGAAATCAATTCGAGTTAATTGAATTTTTTCGCGCGACAGTGCACAAGATCGATACCATGCTACATGTCCACGTATTTATATCATATATTTTTACCTGTATAATTACAAAGTAGCTAACACTAGGTAAAAAATGATTATATCTACATTTCTAGTTCTAAAATGATTAGATATTAAAGTAACCGAAAATATAAATAAAAAACCAGTTTGCATATGCTAATGTTGTTATGTAACGTAGTGACCCTTACATTCCGTTTGTGTGCTGAATATGACTAGGTCAACGAGTAATCGTAACTTTTACAAAATTTACCTTTATCTATCTTGTCGCATCATATGACGTCCAAGACAAACTGTGACATGCCTGATGTAACAAACATTACACTCACCCTATCACAATTGATATTTAATATTTTATAGACTGGTGGGTGCAGTCTGCATCAAAACTGAGCATTGTTCTTATTAAAATGAAAATCATCTAAAATATCAGTTCACGTGTTAGATTTTTTTAATATCACTCTATATGACTAAGCGATTTCTATTACAACGACCTTGGAAATTGAGTTATGATGGAACTAATACCGTTTGATAATCGAACGATGTCACGATTGAAACCCATGACGTCGTATAGAGATAAAAAGTGGGTGACTGATATTTCCGTTAAAATGGGATCGATCTTGAAAGTAGATGTTAAAAGTTTCGAAATAGAATCGACCCATCTGTTCCGTGCCTTTCTTCTACTTTCGCTGCTATTGGTTTTACGGTACAAACTGGTTAACAGAATGACGTAGCAATTTTCGCAATGATTACGCCTGTCCTGCCAATACTTGCGAAAGAATTTCACGCCTATGAAAGCACGCGTTCGCACCAGCCTACGTCACGTTTTATTTCGGGGTCAAGTGCAGCAGAAACGTCCAAGAAATTGCGTGGAACGTAACGTTATATACGTTCGTAACGTTATAAACGAACGTAGGAATGTTATATAATGACAGAAATAAGAATCTCGTATGACGTTATAACTTTACAACACGAATGTGTCGATCCGTGAGACGGTACTAATACGAACTTGATTCATTATTACCAGAATATGTACAAAAATTGTATAGTAATTATTTTATTCTGCACTATTGCATTGGGCAAGGACAAATCTCCAAGCCTTTTCTTTTTTAGATTTAAATGAACTTTAGTGCATTAATGAATTCCCATGACCGACTGCATTACTTCATATATCGAAAACTTCATATATCGAATTTTTTTACTAATTACTACAATTCCTATGTTTCAATAATTGTAATAATCAAAGACGTTATCGAAATTATTTACTGAGAATTGTGGATCGTATTTAGTTCATGCACACTGGCAAATACCGAAGACTTTCTTAGAAAACGGTGGTATAGGACTACAAAGAAAATTAAAGCTCTTTAAATTCTGAAATTTTTGAATTTGGAACTTTACAAATTTGTAAATTTAAAAGATCTGAGAATTTACAAATTTTTGAAATTAAAAAGTTGAAGACTTCGGAAATTTGAAAATACAAGAAATTGGGGATTTGAAAATTTGAAAGTTTGGAATTTTAGTAAATTGAACAATTGAGTTTTGGAAATTTGGCAATTTGGACATTATATATAAAAATTGTTAAGTTACAAGTTCGATCTTCCAAAATCGGGTAGTATCTGATAGAGATCCTACAGTCAAGTCAAGCGTATATTATACATGAATGCACTATTATACATGACTGCAGGAACAACTGCAGTTATTTGTTATTGAGATTGAATTTAATTCAATATTAATTAGATATTAACACTTGGTTTATACACAAATTTATTTTAATTAAGAATTTTATTGTAATTCTGCTAAATAAATTTGAAAGATTGGAGAAGTAAAAATCACAAAGATTGATAAGAATTTTATTTGAATTAAAAATTAAATAAGAAATTTAATTTAACTTTTAGTTTGAAAAAACTGTGTTTAAGAATTAATATTAATTTTTATTTGTAGGAGATTCAGTTAAAAAGTAAATTTTAATTTTTGGTTGAACGGCATTAAACAAAAATAAAAATTTTGATTCTTAATTAGAAATTTCCGTTAGTGACTGAATGTTATCCGATAATTAAAAAGATGTCAATTAAAATTATACATTAACCTTTGATTTAAGATGTTTGTAATTAAGGGATATCAAATATCAGTTATAACATAATCTCATGATTTATAGTATCGTAATAAAAAATTTTTGAACTCCCCGTCATGGCTATGTTTTTGAAAATAAGCCACCAACAGTTTCAAAAAACATAAAATTGCTATTTAATTACATTTACAGGTATTCATTACGGTATAGAAGACATTATTTGACCGACAACAGAAGAACGGCCATTATCTTATAATGTTGAATCGGATTAAAAATTTGAATGTCACAAACCTCGTTTGTGTTAATTACACTGAATAAATAAAGCAAGTATTCGACAGCTGATACGTTGACCAAAGCGATTAACTTTAATACCCTGTTATTGTGCCTTTTGTACCTTGAAAGGTTAACCTATCAGGTTAAAAGCCCCCAACTGTGCCGAGAGTCATAAAAGGGGTAAGAACTAGCAGGGTCTGACGAAGGAACGGTGGTTTAGCGATTTGATTGGATTTTAACGTCATACGACCATCAAGTCCTTTCTACTGTTACTCAACTTCTTATAAGATTATGCGGGTCGCTGGTTGGGGAAGTACGCGTGCCGATTCATTCCACTGTTAATGTGTACCTTCTCCTAGATTCCAGGACCTAGAAACTGTATTTTACACGTCGCGTGCGTGCTTGCACGTTTGTTACAAATTTGACCGTTTACTGTTTCTACTCGAGAAATCGTGGCATTCTAATTTACCTACAAATTTATACAATAAATTGGATATTAAAAATCCTACTGTATAGCAACATTCTACAGAACGAAATTATTATTCGTCCAAAGGATCAAATTTTTATTTAATTCAAGTTTAGAAACAGTCGATATTTATTTAAGATATTAAATTACGATTACAATTTATATACGAAATAATCGCAAAATCCGAAAATTTAAATTCGAATTCAAACAATTAAATTATCAAATTCTCAAATTTTAAAAATTCTGTTTTGTCACATTTTAAAATTTGCAACGTGTTTAGGTATACAAATTTGTAAAATTTTTATATTTCTTTTTAAAAATTTAAAAACTCCACATTCTTATATTTTCACGTCACCAAACTTCCAAATTGTTAAAGACCCAAATTTTCCAATTTTCAAACTTTGAGAATTAAAAAATTGTCAGATATTCTAATTTTTAAATTTCCATATTTCTGTTGTCCAGGGCTACAAAATTCCACAACTTTCAAATTATTCGAATTCTCAATTTTCGAAATCCCTGAATTTTTGTACACAAATATTTCTAAATTTTTTAACTTTTTAAATGTAACATTTCTGAGTTTCTAAAATTTTCAATTCCAAAATTCTTATATGTTTAAATTAAAAATTTTTTAGATTTGAGAATTGATCAGCGAAGTTACCAAAGAAGGTGGCCTCTTCCTTACATTGGTATTTTCCCTTAAAAAAATATACAATACGCACCAGTGTACGCTTTGATTAGTTTATTCATGAAAAAATTGGATACCAGATTTTCTAGAAAAAATCGACAATATAATCCGTGAAAAGTTAAAGACAAGTTTTAAAAATGATACTGTACAAACATTCTTGCTCCGTCAATTAATATAATGTGTTTATGGAAGGAGCAAATATTAAGAATTTAAACTTCTACATTAGCATCTTCAATTAAAACCTGCATTATTAATTCTACAGCGTATTGATCAAGTTCTACATTCGTTTCATGATACTCAAAATAATCGCACATGTTTTATTTTTATCGTTAACGATCACAATGTCGCTGAGGTGCTTTACCTCTGTGGTGTATATACGCAGATAATCGAATGTACCTAGTGTTTATAAAAAAACTCGTGAGGACAGTCACGTATGAGACTGGATAAATTAAAATGCGGCTCTTCGTGGAGTGTGTCACTGACAAAGCTCGTACTTGTTTATTAATTAAACGATGAAGATGTTAATGAGATTCTAAGTGGTACAACTGCAAAAAGTGCCGATCATTACAAATTCAGAATTTTTATTCTTTCGAAAGTACGATTTCCGCGCAAATTTTCTTATAATTATTAGACAGTAACATTAAAAATATAACATATATTTGGACTATTTATTTCAATTAAGAGTATGTATCATTTTTATTTTCATTTAAACCTTTTAATCATTTTATTAATTTTCTGACTTTTATCATTTTTCTAATTACTATTCTTCTTATCGTTATAGTATCTTTTAATGGTTTTATAGCACTCTCCTTTGTTTTCATATTTTCCCACATTTCTTCAACTACTTTTCTATCCTTTCATCGTAACAAAGTGCAATATATTCAATTTAAATATTATAAAAGATAAATTCGCAAAAATAAAGAAGAATGTACGATATATTGTACATAAATATGTAAAAACGGTCTAGTAAAAATATTTGTTCGTATAATAAATTATTAAACCACTGCATCTATGTTTAAAAATTCAATGAAATGAAAAGAAAACACAAAAAGTCTAACAGACCCCACAAAAAGCAGTAAATTGTCACTCAACCCACATTTGCAAACGTTATATCAAGATCATCGAAGAAATTCGATTCGAGTTGCAACTGTGACTAAACTAAAATTAGTAACCACGTAAACGTTGTTTTACAAATCTGTCATCGCAGCTGCGGGAAATTAGTGGCGTGCGTCAGTTCGTTGATTATTTGCATGCAAGATTTCACTTCCGGTTCAAACGCGCCACGTTGGGGTTAAGTGATGATTTAACCAGTCAACGTTACCCAGAAAATGTACGTATTTCCGAGGACCAAAAAGGAGAAGCACAAAAGGGCCAAAAAAAAGCAAACTGGCGCCACTTGCTTTATTAAATGAGTCAACGTGATTATTGTTTCGCGGAAAATACAATAATTTTCAACCGAAAATTGTTAAGTGACGAATTCATTTTGCTCCCTTCTGCAACGCCGACTCATGGTGTCTGCTGGTTATGCAAATTAACCTAATTTTATATCGGTTGACTAGTCATCAATATATACTACCTTCCAAAAGTTATACCTAATGATAGTCTATATATTCCTTTTAATAATTATGAAGTCAATTGTTAAAGTCACGCTATGGATGGATATTTCGAGGTCATAATATAAAAATTAGTTCAAAGTCATTTCTAAAATACGCTTATAAGTAAAAACACATTACTGATCTCGTAAATACTGAGACAAGGAAACTACTAAAAAAAAACTACTTTTTGCAAGCTATTCGTCTATTGACATTATTTAAAGTATACAAAAATATTTCCTGCATCATTGTAACTGAAGGAGATATTTAGGACGCTACTTTATATGGACAAGTTTATAATAAATTACTGCGTTTGCTGCAATTTGCCCAATATTGCGCACACCTCATTATTGACGTAACAAGAACTTTTGTATTGACAAAGGGGTTTCCCTGCAGGAAAATGGCAAATAATAAAAATTTTAAAGTTTGCTAATTTCTACATCTTGAAATTTCAAATTTTTGGTATTTCCAAATTCTGAAATTAAAAATTCACAAATTTTCAGATTACTTACATTTCTTTATTTCCCAGTTTTATATATCCTTCATTTCAAATTTTCGTACTTCCAAATTTTTGAATATCCAAATCCTACCTTTCCATTTTTTTTTTAATTTTCTCTCGTCTCGTTTACTTTTTGAGATATCTACAAATAAGTTAATCATTTACTTTAGCGCATATATCTTGCCAATTGTGTTGACCTTGAAATATGTTGTCAAGGTCCCCATTCCAAGTAATTTACATACATAACTACCTCTCAGTCTTACAAAAAGTTATTAAAGCAAACAAAAAAGAACCTCAATTAAATTGTATTATGCTTACTCATAAACATCATTCATGAGATTAGTTAAATATGTCGGGATGTAAATGCTATATTTCAGTATAGCATGTACTGCTAGTATACATTCCTAGTTAAAATTACAAGTTTTCTTCATCTTTACCAAACTTACTGTTATGGAGAACATCACTGTTAGATGTGATTTTATATAAAATGTATGTTAATGTAAATAATTACTTCCCCCAGTTGTAAGTATTTCGAAAATTATGAGGGTCCTTCAATTAAATCATAAAAGAGAGTTGCCTCGAATCATGTCCAGGACCACGTATGTCGAGATCATTATAGTTGCGGGTAAGACCAGTAATCTGCATACTGTATTTGTTATCATATTCTTATTTAACTACACTAATTATGAAAGAATGATTGACTCTTTTAAAATAACTTTATAATTCTAATCATTTTATTCTAAACATGCCGAAATCTGAATAAATATTAAACTTTTTTTAGCAGTCTGCTTAAGATGGAAATCAGAAGAAAATACTCAACTATCAATATGGGTATTACATCAACTTGCCGCATTATTGCATAGTAAATTTAAAAAATGATGTAGAAAAGGAAAATAGTCGTAAGTCTTGTTACGTTGCTAAATAACTTCTCTAAATATAGTAAATGACTTTTTGCCTTAATAAATAGCGAACGTCAGCGAGTTTACGTTGATGCGGTTCTCTATTTTAGATATTTTTATGTTTTCATCTTCACTAACGCATTTATAAACATAAAAAGTTTAAAAACACATACCAAAATTTGGAAAAATACTATTTTTAAATGCGCACTACTTAATATTTAATTAGATTTTAATGCTTTTAGAAAAATGTTTACTCTGCTGTAAATTCCACAGATAGACAAATGTAATGTTATCAATCGTGTGCTATCGATAATTCATTATGTAGAAAATTGGAATAAACTAAAACCTAAAATAAATTAACATTTTATATTATGGTACTTGAATTAAAAAGTAACTCTTTCAGAAATTAATTTTATCTACCAAGGCATGGGTGAAATATTCGAATGCACAAGTAATAAATACATCTTAAAAAGAATCAGTATTTTATACATTTTATTAAGTCATTAACCCTCGATTATCGGCATCTATTAACTTCGTGACTTGATTTTGCTACAACATATATTTTTATTAACAGTTATTTAATTATTTACCTTTGTTAGGATAATTGCATTTAATATGGAATATTCAATAAATTAAATAGCAAAATCAACCAGTGATAAAGCAAAATATTTCATTATAAAAAGACGACAATCATATAGGCACTTGAACTTCATTTGAAAATAAATACGAAAGTATCTTTGCATTTCGTAGTGTTTAAAAATGTTTAAAGGACATGTTGAGTCATTAAATTTTTAAAGAACATAAGTTTTCAAATATTAATTAAATGTCGTTGTGTTTGAGCATTTGAAAGTAATTTTTAATTTATTTTCTTCTTAGGATAATTATTATTTCTCCTGTCGAAAAAGATATATTGGGTATATGTTCCTTATTAATATGATATTACACGGTACTATAACTTCTATATATTTTTACTATTTTAAATACACTGCTACAGTAATAATAATGAAGATACGTGGATTTAATGCATTCTATAGTGAACAATGTGATCAGCATGTCGAGGAGGAAAAAAAATAATATCATATATGATAAATTTAAAAAATAGGAGACATATGTTTATTTGCCTTTTTTTGTTCATAATAAAACTAAAGTTTCTACAGTTTGCTTTAAATATTTAAAGGTACTGCTTTTGAAATTTTTTTCGCTCTACACTTTCGTACTTTAAGTGAACATTTAGTTTTTATTACAGAAAAGAATAAGGCAGTAACCTATTGGTAGTAGCGTCATAATGGATGCCTTAATGCAGGAAATTTCCAGACATTTGTAAATCAAAATTAATAAGCGGTAGGTAATCTACATGAAAGTAAACGTCTGAAAATCTTACAACT
Organism: Megachile rotundata; assembly: GCF_050947335.1. Lineage (NCBI taxonomy): Eukaryota > Metazoa > Arthropoda > Insecta > Hymenoptera > Megachilidae > Megachile > Megachile rotundata. The sequence goes on along the minus strand of NC_134991.1, from coordinate 2,408,154 downwards.
ATATTATTCTTTTACTTCCTAAATTTTACTTTTTTTGCGCGTAATCGACTTTGTGAATAAAAGACAAATTGAAGACAATTCAACACAACCTTCCTTTTCGAAATATAATATAATACGAACTATCTTAATTGCAGTTGAGGCACGGAACATATAATATAGCAAAGAGGATATTGAAAAAGATCCATCATCTTAAGCTTTATTGTTCCAAATGAAAAGAAGCGATTACATTAAATCCTAAACTGCAACCTCCTATTCTTCAATGTTAGAACAGTTAGAAATTTTCAAAAATCAAATCGAAGAATTATACACTACAAATTTTCTCGACAATTCTAACTAAATATACAGCATAATTATTGGATACCTATGAAAAGTTATATGTCAGTAAAAAAATCGTAATGAATTTAATATAATTATAAAGCTAATAAATTTTTGAAAAGAAAACAAAAATGATGCACTGTAAAACATTTTTAAAATAATTTAAACTGAAATCAATTATATATTAGTAGTTATGTAAACCACATAATAACCTTATCACAAAAATTATTACAATTGATTTTTATATTTAATATCCTATACTTTATATACTTAACAATAAATATAAAGCATTATTGTTACATTGCATTATTAGACTTGTTTTAATAAAATTCAGAGTTGGTTCCAGTGGAATACTGCGTTTAAAAGAATAAAATGAAAGTATAATTTAATAATATGACATTTCTAGTAAATAATAAGTAATATCGTATTCACCAAATTTTATATATATTCGGATAGAAAAATCCCCTACGCTTCAAATGTCAAAAGCCAAAGTCTTCTAAACTTCAAAATTCTCAAAATTCAAAGTTAAAAATTGTTCAGAAATCTAAATTTATAAACTTTCAAACAGATTCCTCAATTTTTTCAAACTTCCGAATCTCGAAGTTTCAAAATGTTTAGGTAACTAAATTCCCAAATGAGTAACTCTATAGATTCTTAAATTTTCAAATTTCCAACATTCCAAATCCTATGAATTATCAATTTTCAAATTTCCAACATTCAAAATCCTATGAATCATCAATTTTTAAATTTCCAAGTTAAGTCTACAAACTTTGACGTTTCCTAATTTATGAATTTTGAATTTTAAATTTTGAAAATTAAAAATTCGGAAACATGTTATTGCTGCACATTCTATACTAGGTACCTGATATGCCTATCATTTAGTTATATTACGGTTTCACTTGTGATTCACATTGATAAGGGTGGTGGAATATCTCTTGCATGCAAGTAGTTTATAGCAGAAGTGGCTCTTATAATACTTAGAATGTAAAATAAAATATACATTTAAATATTTAGCTCATCAAAATTATCGAAAATGTTGGAAATTATTGAACATAAAATTATTGACAAATGCTTTGAAAAACTGTATCTATGCCTCTTTATAGACAATGTAAAGCTTCACATTGCCTCAAACAATTATTTTTGAACATAAATGGTTATAATTACTAAAATATTTACAATTTTGATGTTTGAACTATGTAAATCGTGCAGATTCGTGATAACGTAACAAATTTTGATATGGGAAACTATCAAATATTTACAAACATTTTGAAAAGTATTAATTTCGAAAAGTATTAATCCTATCATATTACAATCTCTTCTAAGGCTTGATTTCAACTGATTTAAAAATACAAAGATTATAGATATATTTTATAATTTATTTACTTTTTAATGAATATCATTTAATTATTGTTTAAAAGAAATTTAATTGGAGGAGAATATTAATTATCAATTAATGTTCAATCAAGTTAAAAGGTAATTAATTGTGCGAAAACTTGTCGGGACCACTTTCATAATCACTGACGTATACATACATGTATATGAGTTAATGAATAATGCAAACATACGTGGGCTAATGATTAATGAAAACATAAACCAAAGAATTTTAAGAAAACTCATTGATAAGAATCAGAATTGCTTTATATATTCATTTCCCTTTTTATAATAAGTAAAATTAAACCTGTTTGGTGAATACAATAATACTAATATAATCAATGATACGACGCAAACTTTAAAAAGGATACAGTAAATTAGAAAAAATAGTTAAAAAAAATGTTTCAGAATAGTGTCTTTAAATGCAAAAAATAAATTGAAATGAGTTAAATCACAGATTCGAAGATTCTCGTTGGGTTCATTGGACCCTGAAAAATATTCTGACTGCAGATACAAGGATCTCGATTTTGTAACCGGTGGCTGGCATTTCGCGCTCGCGATTACGCGAGCGAATTCGAGGCGCGTATCGTCGCGTTGGCCAGAAAAACGAGGTTTCAAACTTGCCCAAGTGGAAAAGGCGGGAGCAGATTTTTCGAAAGAGGCAATTATCGATTCGTGTGGTCCCATGATCGCGACCGTTGCAAGAAGCGGATAGAGACATCGGCCACATTCCAGGGGTACGAAAGGCACGCCGAGAACCCAATAGGGACCCCCAACTTTTCTCTCTTGCTTTATCTCGCTCTTTCTGTGACCGTCTTGCTGTCCGTTTTGCCCTTTCTGTTTAACATTTCGGCCGCACAAGGACCACCCAGAACCATTCTCATTGCCTGGCGCAATATTCAATACACCCCACATATATCAAATACACGAAAGCCTAAAGAAACAAATAGAAATTATTGCAAAACGATCCGTATGTTCTGTGATTTTTTCGAACTCTTGGAATATTTGGTCCAGTCAAGTGAGAACATACGAGCGAAAAGTCCCATACGATGTAACACCATTTGTTTCAAAATGTGTTATCTTATTAATCGAAAGATTTATCGCAGTAATTGTTGCCATCGCTGAACCTTACTTGAGCGGCTTACATTCATCTCAGCCCTAACTCATATAGCTTATATAACTGTGTGGACTTGCTATTTATATACTTGACAATTGTGAAACTGTCCTATATCTCCTGTAACTGTGCTAATTGTATCTATTTTGCAGATAACCCTTGAATGATCTAGTACTTAAATTATGTAACCCTGTACTTCAGTTGTATAGATTCACATACAGTCATGCAGCATAGGCATTTCAAAAGGGATATTATTAAAAAGTTAAAGTATTTAAGCTACGATCATAAATCGATTGGGTAAACACATCCCATGCGAGCGATTAAATATGAACTTCAAATTCCCTCTTTAGATACTACTACCTGCGTTACTCTTCACTTTTCATATTGTCATTTATGAAAATGACATGTTCTGGGTTGTACTACTTTCAAACTATTTTATTTATGATAAAACCAATTTAATCGATTAAGATAAATACAGGCAATTGTTTAAATTTCAATATATGTTACTGTTAAATAGCAAAGTCGATAAACTTTAAAATGAAGGGATTTTCATGGACTAAAAATCGAAATTTACGAAAATAATATTTGATCATTCTTCTATATGTTTATTTTTTTTGCTAACATTATTTGTTTCATACATAATTTTGTTATAAGTTCAGAACTAATCTTTCATTTCTTTTGAAAAGCATATTTTTTTGAATTGTAGCAATTTTTAAATATGTGTGCAATATATCGGATAAAGAACTTGTAATGACTTCTAACAGAACGTCTTCTTTTTCGGAGTCCTCATCAGTATCATCTTTTAGCGTTTGGCATGCGTTTATGTCTGAGATATTAAGTAACTCGATTTTCAATAAACTCATCTGATATAGTGCCAATTAATCGTGCTAATTATCTTAACACAATATAAATTATTAGTTATACTAAACAGTTAATCGAAGTAACATATCTAGCAGGCGATGCCCTGACACCCCCAAAGAAAAAATAAAGAATCACAAGGAAATTTGTTAAAAACTTTATCCTTTGTCCATTTGTCTTGCTTTTGCACAGAGAAATTGGTGTAATCCATGTTGTAGTAATTCAAGAGTTTTGTGACAACGAAAGGAAACTAGTATCAGTTTAAGATAAGACCTTATTGTTGCCCGTTCTCCCAACATCTTAGCACATATACGTTATTATACTAGCTCTGATGAAGTGAATCTGAATGCTATATCTTTTTTGACAGAAAAAAATGATATTTTGCGAGATTCATAATTGTTATACATAATGAAAAATTAAATGATATATCATAATTTGACAGGATATTCGAATGCATAAGCGTTCGTCCATGAATATTTAGATTAAATAAATCGTTTAGTAACAAACTCAAATTTAAAACAACTGAATATATCACGATCGGCAGTGTTTTATCAACCTCCGGCATTCTAGAAGAAAATATATTGATAACGGATCATAAGAAATGTGAAATGTCACTTTCTCGTGGAGAATATATTATAACATTTTAAAGAGAAAAAAGCTCTGAAAGTAAAAAGCTGGAAACAGTTTGAGAAGAAACACAACAATAAAGTTTAGCCCGGACTTTATCTATAAATAAATTTTTGTAATAATCTAACGAATTTTACTGAATTTACAATTATATCTTAATAGAATCTGTTCCACTCGATATCCTATAACTTATATGTAAAATATTTTTTGTATTTCTTATTACTTATGGAAATATTTAACTACTTTTATATTTTCGATGCTCCAAGAAATACAGTTACTCGATTTAATATTCGGACACTATGGTATTTGCGAAATTAAAGCTTCCTGTACTTACTTGCAATATGATTATCGAATTTTCTGATCCATAATGAGTTATAGCGCATATTCTAGTTTACAAATATGTAAAATAAAATACTTTATTTTTTATTGTTTTCCACATAATAAATCATAAACGAAATTATATCCGATATTAGTGTCGAAAAAATATTCGGACACTTAATATTACATAAAGTTTTTTCTTATTTATAGTGTATGTAACAACAAAATTATAATTTTAATATTAATTTAATATTTTGTGGGATATCCCTTTTGTCTGATGACCTGTTGCAGACGTGTTGGCATGTATGAAATTATTTTATTTAAATAATTTTATGTAATGCATTTCCACTCTTCCGTCAGTTGTATTTTTAATTTGCCTTTTGTTTTTATAGGGTTGATCTTGACATTACGATCCAATAAGTCCCATAGATTTTCAATTGGACTTAAATCCGGTGATTGTGGTGGAGGATGGAGCACTTTCGGACAAGCATATAATAAATATTCCTGAACTATTCTCGATTTATGTATCGGATCGTTATCCTGCTAGAACTTAAAATTGTCGCGTATACCCATATTCGTTGCACTTTTTAATAAATTTTGCTTTAATATGTCTAAATGTTTGTTCTTGTCCGTAATACATTTAAAAGATGCTGGCTATAATGGTAGAACGGCTCGTAAAAAGCCATACATAAACGAGATAAATAGAAAGAAACGTATAACGTTCGCTAAAGAATTTATTTCTAAAACACAATCATAGTGGAATGATGTGATTTTTGCGGATGAAACCATTTTCGTGCTGTTGACTTATCTATGACACCTTCTTCGTATACATTGGAAATATCCCGGGCTGCTTCAGCAGCTTTTTGGCCGCGATGGAAAGCGAAGAAGAGCAGGTGTCGAAAATGCTGCTTTTTACCTCCTGGATATTCCATTTCTGAGCCTCAATACAAATAACGAATAAAACTATCGAAAAAAACGATTAATACAGTTTTGTAGAGCAGAAAGAGCTCTATCGAATGAATATTATAACCTCTTGCAAATTGCAAAATGTCGCTGTAAAAAGAAAGAAAATGTCAAAACGCTACGAACTTATTCCCCAACCTAATAATTTCAAACATGCCAACACGTCTGCAACACGTCATCAGACAAAAGGGACATCCCACAAAATATTAAATTAATATTAAAATTACAATTTTGTTGTTACATACACTATAAATAAGAAAAAACTTTATGTAATATTAAGTGTCCGAATATTTTTTCGACACCAATATGTGGAAAACAATAAAGAATAAAGTATTTTATTCTACATATTTGTAAAATAGAATATGCGCTATAACTCATTACGGATCAGAAAATTCAATAATCACATTGCAAGTAAGTACAGGAAGCTTTAATTTCGCAAATACCATAGTGTCCGAATATTAAATCGAGTAACTGTATTTGGATTTTGTCAAAAATTGACCAGAACACTATGCATCCATAGTTCTTGAACTGTTTCAAACTATTCGTAAATATTGCAATCATGAAATATCATGTCGATGTGTGAACCAAATTTTAAGAAATAAATGAAAACGCTTACCGACGTACGAGGGGAAGGTCAGCATCGAGACAACTGTGATCGAGCCGCGAATATTCTGGGCCGTGGAATCAACGTTCATCTATTGACCGTATTTGCGTTGACGAATGTTTTTGCATCGCATGAAAATATTGCTTGTCATTCGGATTACCGCGCGGCACAAAAGCGCTTCGAGAATTAATTCACATTCGAAATTATCGATAATTTTTGTCGGGTAAACTCAATACAATTAGAAGTTTAGAAAGATAAATTTACGGAGACTAGCTCACACACGAATATCAATGAAAATGCGACGATGGTAAAGAAGGTAAACAAAAGAGTAGCAATGTCAGTTCACAGAGAATCAGTGAATAAATTTGTGTTGTTCAGTTAATATTTTTTGGTTATACTGAATTTTGTAAAAATGCAATCTATTGATTAACATTATTGTTACGAATAGTATTTTTAACTAATTTTAGATTGTGACAACATACATATATCCGGTAACAAAAATATTAGAACGGCAATGTGCAGGGTAGTATAATTTATCTCTAAGTGTGCAAATATTCTAAGGAACATGAATTATACGAAAAAATAATTGTGATGAATGTTTTAAGGTACCTACAATCGCAACAGTATTCACCCATTCAATTTGTATGATATATTTTATTTATTCAGGTACGTTAAATATAAAATTAAATTTTACTTAGATTAGTATAAATCATAATTATACTTTATAATATAATATACTTTTGACGAAGATATTCAAGACATAATCCCTAAAACTAACCATTTTTCAAATTAATTATTTGTTAGGAGAATTAAACACTTATTTTCACCTAAAATGATCATCGATAGCTATTGATTTACTAATTTCGTGAATAGAAATATATCAAAAATTATCACAGATATTACACTGAATTTGATAATTACTACAAATGTTTTATATTGCATTTGCAGTAATTATGAAATCGCTTGACTTTTTTTACTCTTTTACTACTTTCATAGATTGAATTTGCGATAGGTGGTAAAAATAAGATTACACTAGCATTCAGATTTCTATAATATATTGAATGCAACGATATTCTTATATATCGTTTTATTTACAATATTTAAATGTACAGCTATTCGTCTACTGCAACTCTTCGCTCACCATAATTTCCGCAGCTTTTCAAAATATATTGTGATCCTTTATTTTTATTTCACGTCACGAAAACTATAGTTGAGAATAAAATAAATCCAATTTTCATTCTTAAATCTATTCACAATGATTCATACGGTACCTTTACCAATTTTTAGTAAACTTAAAATTTTAGAACATGTGCGTTTTTCATAATGAAACCTCATTAATGTTGTATACTGAATAATGTATCGTTATTATTACGTTCTATTTTTCCTGAATTTCAATTTCAATAAAATTAATTCAATTCCGACAGTTTCTGAATCCAATGTGTGTAAATATTGTGTCTTTGATATACTAAACGTTACAAATTTACTTCATGATTCTTTACTTTATTATTTCATTTTTCACTGACTACTTAAGTAAATAACAGGTTCTTGTATTTCTAAATTAACTAAAAGATATAATGCAATGTAACATAATACATATTTTCTGTTCTTTTTTGTATTTTGCTAAAATACAGAGCATAATTTGTACAAATATTAATTTTTAACAAATTGACTTTGATGAAAACTGCATTCGAAGATAAATTCATAACTTAAACACACATAGTACATCAATTCCTAAATATTAATGATTTCTGATATTTGATAGTAATAAAATTACAATTTATAATATTTTCATAAGCATGATATAACGTAATGGGTTCATAGCAATATTAACGATTCAATGTAATCATTGATAGTCAATATAATTGTTTAGTTTGTTACGCGAAATCATTGTATTGAATATAGGATATGCATCTAATATGAAGTCCCACAGTGCATTCATAAGAAAACGTTGCACAACCTTTGACTATTTCAGCGAAATGCCATTAGGTTTGCTTTCCTTTGTCAGATGTTGATAATTACTCATAAATGAAATTTGATTTAATATTAAAAGTCAATTATTTGAATAATTTCTTCATTAGCTTTTAATGAAACACTATATATTGTTTTTCTATTTATTCTATTTTCATATTGAAATTATAGTGTTCCTAATATTAATATTTTTCCTGAGCATTTATAAACGAATAACAAATGTAGTTGCATGAAATCTTTTTCCTTTTCTATGGGTCAAATATTCAATGGTGTTGCTGTATTATGATTAATTTAGAAAATGATAACAAGGACAAACAGGAACTTGTAACTCATGATCCGTGGATGAATACAAACATAAGTTGTTCTCACGGTTTCCACTTCCTACCACATATACCAATTCATTAATATTACGAAAATTATTTGTTAATGTCATTATAAATTTGCTGAACAATGGAATAACCAAAAATTTTAATAAAAAAACGATACATATATACAATTAAATAATTTCACACCTACTATTTTCTCAATATTATCGTTTAATCATATATTAATGCATTTATTATACAATGTATCTCCTGATACATATTACATAATATACAACATCTATAATAAATATAGTGCAATATAATGTACGTATGTTTCTGCCAAATCAAATGACTGCAAAAAATATGACACAAAAATATTAAAATCAAACATTTATTTTTACTTTTTCCATGTTTTACTCACACATTTCCAAGTGTGCGGGTTCTGAATTCCATTACTACCAAAAATAATTATTAAATTCACTGTTAGTGAAATGGACACATAAATGTATTGTAACTATTACAAAATTCTAAAGAGTATACATCACATTTTTTTGCACTGACTGTAATCTGCAAATTGCATAAGGAAATTAAAATTGACAAGCTATAAAACGATTGTAAAAAGCAATTAATACTTTTCTGTACTATAATGATATATAATCAATAATCAACATTTATCCGTTTTGTATTATACTATTATTATCAAAGTTACGTCAATTACTTTAAACATACTTTACGTACGCAAATAAATAATGAAAACTGTATTAAAGAACATAAAACTGTATTAAAGATTATTAAAGAACATAAAAAACAAATTTACGTTTAATTTAAACGAATATACATACTATAATTATTTAATAAAAACTTACTACTATTACTATTATATATTTTGCAAATAATTTGTATTGTGAATATTAGAACATTGTCGCTGATACACAAATAAGAATGTACGTCAGTAAAAGTAAATGAAAACAAAATTAATTTTTAATTTCGTTCGATTGTAGATATCCGTTTGTTAACAGTTGACAAAAGAAAAGAATATAAACACACCTAAGATTCCGTCAATTCATAAATTGAGCGTGTCTTGTTTCAGCCGCAAACCTTTCAGCATCGATGTTTCCACCATGTGTTCATCTTATTCGAAAGTTAATCGTACGAGCTGTACAAGGTCCATTGTTAGAAAGAATCGTCACCGTTTTATGAGACTCACAGGTGGCATTCCTCTGTACGTTGTAGCGTAGATCCTCAGGTGAGCCCCGCGCCATGGAACATTCACGTCGCGATCACGTTCGAGCATTTCACTCGATATACGTTATCCGACCGTGAATGTCGTTTGCACGATCGCGCGCTCTAACACGCACTGTCGCTTCTTCATTCTATGACAACAAACCCATCGACCGATCAGCTGAGTCAATCTAACAGGAATATCACTCTATAACGATCTATCTAGTGACTATATGAATTTACTACTTGTTCAATGTTTACGTGACAACTAGCTTTCGTGCAATGAAAACAGCACTAACTGTCATCACTTCTGCCATTATGAAAAGTCCATTTCTTTAAAAATTCATAATTTTCCATTAAATACACTTTCATTAAAATTCAATAAACCTTTTAAAAATGAAATATGCATTCTTTTATAACCTACTGGAAAGTACAATAAAAAATGTTTCTTCACATCCAAATTAAACCGAGAATTATACAAATGCACAGATAGAAAAGTAATCTTCAAAGATAGGAGTCAAATTATTTGTTCTTAGAGCTTGACTGTGTCTGTACTTTTTTATAAACTGAACATGTGCGATCAATTGCTTCTTTACTGTAACTTACGAAGACTTACGAATGATACATACTTTATACTATACTATACACCATACATTATACTATACACTACAGATAAAGTGTTATTATTAAATTCTTGAAGACTATCATTTTGAAGAAATAAATTTTAAAAGTAACGTAAAAATTATGTGTTTAACTCATTGTCTACTAAGGCCACGCTCATCGTAGTATCAAGGAGGTTCAATAGTTGCAAACAATATCATCAAAATTATTACTTACTTAGCTTCATGTTTGAATCTTTCTAATCAATAGTAGAAATTAAAAAATTCGTTTTTTTATATTACGACATGTAAGTATAAAATGACACTTTATACATATAAACAGCAGTATGCTTCTTGAATTGTATTTTAATATTTACACGTATATTATTTGTTAATGATATTTGTTTTCTATATTATCAGAGTATGCATGATATTATATTTAATTGCCGTAAAATAATGTATAATTATTAAAACATATTATTTATGTAATTTGTATCTCTTAATCAAAATACATTAATATTTAAAATTAAATTTCGCGATGTAAATTTTGCTGAGAAATGCCGAGACTAATAAAAATTGTTACTATTATCCCGTGATTTCAATTATAGCATTTTTATAAGAACGAAATTGACAGAAATTGTTTTGCGGGATTCTCTTTCTCATATATTACAGAATGAAAAGAAAGAATCTATTACATACGTAATATGAATTTTTATCGATATTTTAAGAATTAAATACAAAGGGTATAGCCGGACAAGGTAGTCAAATGTGCCCTTGAGTCGAATCAGAAACCCAATTCGTCAGTCGGTAGCATATCCAAAAAAAACATCTCACACCAAGTTTCAACCCCCTATCTCATCCGTGGGGGTAGTAAAAGGGAAAAAACGAAATTCCGGTTTTTGGCCCTTTTTGCCTATTTAATTTCGTACAAAAAATCTGAAGAAATTCTATAATATGTGCTATCTGGACCTCAATATTTTAGAATTTTTTCAGAATTTTTGTACGAAATTAAATAGGCGAAAAGAGCTAAAAACCGGAATTTCGTTTTTTCCCTTTTACTACGGATGAGATAGGGGGTTGAAACTTGGTGTGAGATGTTTTTTTTGGATATGCTACCGACTGACGAATTGGGTTTCTGATTCGACTCAAGGGCACATTTGACTACCTTATCCGGCTATACCCTTTAATTTTAAGCAAAAAATTAACCATCTATATCATAAAATAAGTACAAGACATTCATCAATTCTTTTAAGTACAATTTGAAAACGTTTATAATGAAATAGTTTGACGGTTTACGACTAAACTGTCAAAGCGGTCAAATGATCTTTAGGATAACGTGACGTAACTGTGACACGGGTTAACAGACAACAAATTATATTTAACAAAACAATAACAAATAATAATAACAAATAACGATAACAAATAACGATAACAAATAACGATAACAAATAACGATAACAAATAACGATAACAAATAACGATAACAAATAACGATAACAAATAACGATAACAAATAACGATAACAAATAACGATAACAAATAACAATAACAAATAACAATACCAAATAACAATAATAAGTCAGTACAAAACTGTGAACTTGAACTCGGATAATAACTGACGGTAAATAAGCGCGATGCGTATGCTGCAAAGGTGAGGACGATTCTGCCGAATTTTCCAACGACTCTTACAAGGAAGAAAATAGCCACATGGCCCTAAAAAGGCAAACAAGGTCCTACGCGTACAAACGCTCGAGTAAGCCTAGGTCTTCAAGGACCTCCAAAACTTTCGACACGATTTATGGCTTTACTGCCACAGATCGTTTCACAGTTTTCTTTTTTTAAGTTCCAAAATTTATTAAGGTTATTTTTTTCTAATCTATTGAGTTTCAACAAGATAAATAATTAATATTTTATTGTTTGTTCATTTCTTTTTTAGCTCATTCAACTTATTCAGATTATCCAAAATACTTATTCAAAATAAGTGTGTATTATATAATGGGTTCAGAATTAAGAAATCTTTTTGCGAATCACATATTAGAAACTGAAGATTTAGGATAGTGAACTTCAAGGGAGTGATTAGCCACTTTAATCTTAATCGATTTCTGTGACAATGGATTGTCATAATGAACTAACAAATTATCGATTTAATACGAAACACTGAAATTTAATTTGTTGGAGAATCAAGTTTGTGACAAAAAGTAAATATTATTTTCAAACATTCGTTTAAATCCCCTTGAATCAACGTTTAACTCTATTTTCATCAAGTATAAATGAAGATAATAACAACTTGTTTAGGTACAAAAATAAATGATTTTTTATTTTTTGTCTTCTCACAAATAAATCTGAATTTTAACATCATCTGAGATCACTATTTTTTTTGTAGTTTAGATCAATATGACTAATAAAAAATGCGGACACAATTTCTTATCATTCTGCAAAAAATTATTAACCTAGGCTGTTCCTATTTCATATGTTGAATTGAACGTATCTCACCGAGCGTCCAGTTTGTTTTTATGTTATACATATGTATAGGGGTTCGGCAACACTCCGTGTATTATGACCCAATCGATTTAAACAAAATCGCTTAAAAGAAGTGCGGCATTAAATTTTTAAATTAGTTCTGTGCATGGTAAACACTACATTTATTGAAGTGGATGATGAGGAACACAATTTTTTGAATAGAAAATTGCTATAGTTTTCTATTTTTTATTTTGCTTTCTTCCCATACGAATATCTCCAAAATCGAATGTTTATTACTTTGTCTACTCTCAGTGTTATTTCATTACAAAATTAATATCCTCAAAATGTTCTTATGTATGGAGATGATTTTATTATCGATCTCTTCTTTAAACTTTAAGCTATAATCTTCTTCAGTCCGGTATAAAGCGATCATCAATAATTTCAGAAATATTCGCATGAAAAGAGATAAAATAAACTATAAACATTTTTATTTGTCTAAACTAATACTTTCACGTTATCTTTTTCATTACTTTTCTTTTAACCTTTCTAATATGCTTAGAAAGAATTAAAAGGAATTGAATAGATCTTTCTCTAAATTGTTTTGCTTAAATTTATTAGATAATTATTTGTAAAGTGTTTCTAGTAGTTTGTCCAATCCTAGTACATCTACGTGACAACAGCAGCCATAACCTTCGATGCTACATAAATACGGTATAACATTTTGTGTTATAATAGTAAAAGTTGTCATTTTCCTTTAAGTAACGAAAAAATATAGAGCTAATATTAGGATGAAATCGTTGTTACCGTGTAAACTTAATATGATGAAAAAATATCGACATATCTTTTTATATAACCGTGCGTGGTTTTCTCTTCTTCAAAATAAACCAGTAAATAAAGAAAAATAAAATGAAATGTCCAATCTGCAAAACCGAATAGTGAATGTGATAGAAGTGTATCCTTTTGTTGGTAATTCATACTTATTAAACATAATAATATACATGTATTTGTGTAACGAAATTATATAAGATACATATGAAATCATTAGGAAATAAATATTTAACCGTATGAATAAAAAGTAAATTAAGAAGCGTAAAAAGGAAAGCAATACTATGTATTTCAAGGATATTAGATTGTCAAATGTTATCGATTTCAACGAAAATAATTTGGTTTATAAAGCTTTCCCTACAGTTCTTTTTTGAAAAAAATAATTACATTAACTATGTAGTTAACATGTAGTTATATCATATTATGTCAAGAAGCTTTGACATAATTTTATGATATAAAAGTCTTATTGTATATCTGAATTGGTGAGATGCAAAAAGGAGTGAGTACAATCTTGATAATTTTGTGAATCTGGGAATTTGATTACCAAGAATTTGCAAATTTGAGAACTTGAAAATTTGGAGATGTAGAAATTAAAAAATTTGGAAATTTAGAACTTTGGTTGCTGAGTATTAGGTAATTTGAGAATTTGGAAATATGAAATTTTAGAACTTTGAAAGATGGCAAATATCGAAAATTAAAATTGCGTCACTTGAAAAATTGAAAATTTGGCAATTTGGTAATTTGGTAATTTAGCAATTTGTAAATTTAAAAGCTTTAAAACTTCAAAACTGAATATATTTTTAAAATATATCAACAAAATGTATCATTTTGTAGAACTTTTTTAGAACTGGATTAAAAATGAAAATTTTTTCCTCACGATTTAAAAAATATTCGTTTTATTACTAATATTCATAAAATTTGAATAAATTTTGTAAACTAGTATTGTATATCAATACAATAATTACTTTCAAATTACATTTCTTAAAATAAGCATTCGTACACATAATTTTACGTATAATAATTATACATAAATCTCTTATCAAAAATAATTTCTAAATGTAAATTTTTCTTCGAACTTTTATCAAATTTGTATCGTATGATACTACTGTGTGTCATCAGAAAAATTAAACAATCGTGTACTTTTAACTCTTTATACAATACATTTGTATATTTTATATAAACTGTTTTTGAGCTACAGATGCAGTCAATAAATAATCCTGAGAATGTAAAAATGATAATCCAAGCATCGTCGTTTCAACGTTAGCTATTAAAGGTTTAATCTTCGCGCGTAGTCTGCTTGCAAAATCCATCGACGATTTAACTGTCGAAACGAACCATTCAAAGTAGGGTTATTTTTACGAGCTTCAAGTAGAGTTGTGGGCCGTAAGATAAAAGATGCGCCCGTCTCGTCGATCAGCACCGACGGCAGGCGTAGTCGTTGAATCGTAAATGAGTAACGCGTTAAAGAACAGCCGCTACTTCCTCCGAGGTTTGATTCACACTCTCGCCTTCGACTCGTCTGGTCGTACCTGCTGTCTGCTATTATTTTTAGCGCGTGATTACGAGGCCGTAAGAAGTAAGAAGCAAGAAGTGAGAGAAGAGCCGGCAGGGAAAGCGTTTGCGAGACGGCCGACTATGTTAAGTCATCCTTGCGGGCTTGGCTCGCATAATTAACAATCGTTCTGTCACCAAACACCGATCTCTGTGTTCGATCGATCGCGATTTATCTACCGCACCCTTTTCAACCGATCATCCATCTGGTATGCCTGGACAAACGAACGGGAAATCGGTGTTACTTCGTTTTGCGCAACTATACCTTCACTCACAATTATGATTCAGAAAATCTAGAGCTTCGAAGATAATTATCCATCTTTCGATGTTAATCCTTTAGCATTTTACAGTTATTATAGCAATAGTTTAATGAACAAATACAATATATTTTTAGCATATTCGTTACTACACGTCACAATATTAAGTAGCATTAAGTAGTACATTTTGGTAATGTATATCTAAAAGCTCATATAACTGTACAGAAAATTACTTGAACTTAAACTGTAGAGAATGACTTGTTCCTTAAATGGATGTAGCTCTGTTAAATATGTTAAATGAATAATTCAGGTCAAGATAATTACTAACATTTTACTGGAACTTAGCTTGCGTTAAGAAGCCTTTTATCTAGGCCAATAATTAAATATCATAATTATTATTATTGCTTTATCTTAAAACTTTATAGCGATTATTGTCATTATTAAATAAGAAACGCCTTCAATTTAAATAATATGAATCGTACACTCCACCAAGATGGGGTGTATGTCGAAAAATTTACCTCAATTATTGTACAACACAATCACTTGTGGTAACGCGATGACAGATACCTTTTGTTTGTTAATAAGAGGAGAAGTTCATCAAACGCTTATTTATTTGTTTATTAATTACCTATATCTTCGGATATTATTTTAATCGAGGATTGTTGCCTTATTTGCTATATGATTACGAGTAATTTGACGTACAGTCGTTCTTAGTTGATAATTCAACTTGCTAACTAGAAAAATGAAATAACTGCAGGCGCCAAATAAGGGCATAAATTATATGACATATTGTGTCATTAAAAATGTTACAGATTCGATATGTAGAAATATAAACATCATATTATAAAATGTACATATAAATATATATAAGGTTCTAAAGATACATAGGCTAAAATTGTGCACTGTAATTTTAGTTATTGCCATTTAACTAGGAAACAGACAAACGTAGATATTTTTGTTTCGATTCTTATTTTCTTAAAGAACGATTATTATTATGGGATTTATTCCTATTAGGTTGTTAACTAATTTAGAGAAAAACAGCTTTCGAAAATTTCGAGTAAGATGAATGGATAAAGTTGTAGAAATAAAAAGATATTTAATAGTTATTTGCACTTCTTTGGTTCGTATTTTTAGGACCACTCGTTCGGAAAATCATTTTTTTGTAAAGATTCTGGAACTAGGCTCAGAAGTTAATAGTCTCCTAATGGAGTTTCAGATTCAAGACCGCTTGAATGGGGAGCCTGTTGTTCACTGCTACAAGGCGACCCAGCGATCAAGTAGTATCCAAATGGCATATACACGTTGTTCAATCAGGAACTAAGAACCTTTTTGGTTCTTACCAGTGAAAACTGTTCTGGGTTATACTTCTTTGGAGATCCAACTTGCTCAACTTCGAAAACTGTTCTGTAGCCTACGCGGGTTTCGCTCACCCTTTTATACTCCGAAAATCCGCAATTTGCCTTTCACTTTTCAAGGCTATAGAAAACTACCCTTATGTTAAACGTATATAATTTCTAATTATTAATTTGGGCATTAATTAAAGAAGCGAATGTTTTTATTACATCGTCAATAACATATTCTGATTGATTTAATAATTATTTAATAATTTTAATACATATTTCCAAATTAAAGAATATATACGTTATCGACAAATTAATTAAATTCGTTTGATAAATCATTGTTTCAGCGACGAGGGTTAGTTAGTAAAAAGAAAATCATGGTCGATAATTGAAAATAATAATATACCATAATAGAAAACAAAATTTACATGAAGTTTGTCTGAAAATATTATTTAATACTTACATTCTTAAATTAAATTAAAAATATAATGTGTGACATAAAAAATTGAATGTATAAAAACCTAACACGAACGTTCCTTTGTAAATAATCACCTATAAAACATTTATGAATTTGCATAATTTTAATAAATTGTACAATGAAATTTAATACATAGACATTTAAATTAAAAAAAATCGAAAAACATGGTTTTGTAAAGGATTGAATCTGTAACTTTCCGTTTGTAAAAGTGGAGTACCGTAAATACACACTATTTGCAAATTTTTCGGGTCTAAACTTTTGTTTATATCGTATAAGTCCTACATTGATTGATGTTTTACCGAAAATAGAAAAGGATAGCGAATGAAGGATACCGAACGTAAAGAAACAATAATAATACATATATCGGTAGGACAATCCTAATGTAAGAATAAAACTCTTTTATTTTAAATTTTTTTCATATAAAATTTTCATTATTAGATTTTTTCCATTTTTCTGACTAAGATGAGACTAAACGCGACGTGATTCGGAATATATTTATTTATAATTTCAAACGTTACGCCTACATCGAGGACTTTACTCGAATAAGTTATTGCAATTAGATGTGAGTCGAATTAAGTCGTGTTTAGTCTCATTTTTATCAGGAAAATGTCACAAATATGTCGGTAAAAGTTTTATGTAAAAAAAGTCAATAATGGGAAAGTTTTACATTTTCATTGGTATTGTCTCATGGATATACACAACCAGGTTTACGTTACACTTTTCGATGTTCAAGCTTCGCGACGTTTAGAGGGGTCTTCTCCCCAATAGTGGGGACAACTATTTTACACATATCGTGTAGGTGATTTTTGCAGATATCGAATGTTCACTGTATACGGCATTTTGTTTTGACACGATATTGAAACTGCTTTGTGTATAACTCATTTAATTTAGTGTTTAGTATAGTCATATATGTACATACATAAATACATATGTGTGTGTGTGTGTAATATTAAATAAATATTGAGTGTCCCAGTATTTTATCGTCAAACTTTATTAACATATTTTATTCGTCAAAATAAAAAAGAATGTTATATTAATACAGGGTTTCAAACATTTTATTTAAAAGTTATAATACAATTATAAAATGATAACGAACTTCTTTATTGTTCGATATCACATGTAGGATGTTCCAATTTTGTCTGTATCATTTACTAACATATTCCATGAATGAAAATAAGAAAAAATGTGTACATGCACATAAGCTCTTAAATGCAGCATTAAAAACAGAAATAAAAGTTCACAATTATTCATATGTATGTAGTGAAGGTAAAAATCGTCTATTACCATTTCGTGTATTCATCACAATTTGTTAATAAAATATTGAACAAAACATTTATAAATTAACATTCTTTTTATTAATTTTATATGTAAAATTTTACATATAAAACTAGAACTCATTGTATGTGGCATTGAAAAACAAAGCAGTCCAAAGTCATTTTGTACTTTCGTTATAACCTTTTAATAAAATGTTTCAAACCTTCTGTTAAATGTATTTTTCTTATTTCTGTGTATGGAATATGCTACTAATGTCTGGTGGTAATTGGAATATAACATTTATAGTTGAATTGTTCCTTAGAAACAAAGAAGAATTTTATAATTAACTGAACATAACATGCTATTATAGACGTTTAAAAGAATGATTAATATAAAAAAGCAAAACTCGTTTAAATTCCGAACATTGTACAAGTATTTTACACATGAATAATTAGTCTTTTTTAAATCATTGTAATTTATAGTTTCTTGTTGTGACGTAAATTATAAATGATATATTGTGGATTTCATTGATAGTAGGAAATGATTTGTGCTAAAAAAAAAAGTGGGAACCAGAAACCGCAAACTCGCAATGACACATTCACGGAAACTCTTACTAAGAGATTCTTGAATATCTGAAATCGCTTTTGTAAGAAACGATTTTTAGTACCAATGAATACGTTAAAAATACATTGTGTTAGGAAAAGTACTTCACTAGGATTTTCCAATTGTGTCATTATAAAACAGTATTTTATTTTGAAACAAAGCAGTAATAATTGATTTAATTGATCTCGTAAATCAGTGTTACCGAATGTTCATATTTATCTAAATCCGTGTATCGAAGGTTACACCTTAAATCCTTAAAGAATTTTTTAATGTTTGAAGTATTCAAAAATCAATATTAATTTCAAGTCGCTTAAAATTACTTTTATTTCTTTTTTTTATTGAAAAATAATTTTTGATCAAATTTGTTATAACATTTTCAATTAAATGCCTTTAAATTAAAACCATATAAAAAATTATGAATTAATTAATAAATATATATGAAACGTAGTATTTATCTAAAGTGTCATATATGTCTTATATGAAATTATTTATCACTCACTTATAATTTAACCAAATTATGAACAATATTTATTTCGGTTATTAAGTTGACAACTGAATTCACGATTTCCACCTTTTCTAATATAGACTTATTTATTAATATTAAATAAGTAAATTCCTGACAATGTCTCAATGAAGAAAATAATAACTTTGGTTCAATTATTAACATTAAGCAACTTCGTAACAGTTTGATGACTAAAACAAAGTCATCACTTGGAGTTTCCAAGCCGTTAGTCAAAGTGTTAAATGGGAGAATACAGTGCTTTTGGTTTTAAGAATAGCGTAGGTGCGAGATCTTACTATAATGATAAAGTGCACCCACATAAATTGCTATATAACGTCATAAAAGCTACGTCATCTTGCGTTTCATAAACTTCCGTGACTACATTGCCATCTTGGTGGTATTTTCTTTCAAAGATATATGTATGAATCTAATGCAGGATATAACGTGTGTCACGTAATAACTACATTTTGCAGTAAGGTAGCGCTTATGTTATATCAATTCAAAATACAAAGTTTGATAAAGGTGACTACGAAAACACTTCGTTATTTTTATATGAAATGGTTGCTTGTTCATTGTAAGAAACAATAACTAATTATAAATTCAATTGCGGATAACTAATTTTAAATCAATGACATTTGTGTGTAAACATTCAGTTTTAGATGACGTAACAGAAAACTAAGAAATATATCGTGTAAAAAGAAATTTCAATGGTTGTCAAATAACGCAGAAATAATTTTATTTTTCATTGGAATAATAGAAAAAATTAAATTAAAAAAAATTTTTGAAACAACCAATAAAGCTTACGAATATTTTGCGAAATATTATTTAAAGTTTATTTCTTAATACCATCATTTCATTATTAATTTGATTTCTAATTTTAAATAAAATTGGTGGACAAATATTTCAAATTTTTGTATATTGCCCGTGCTTGAGCCTATTCTTTGTCTAAAAAGAAGTCGGAAAACGTCTGTCAGTTATTCAAAATCTTTTAAGCTGATACGGAAATAGTTGTAAAGTTGTTTCATGAATTGCTGAAAATCAATTCAATCTGTTTACGAATGACAGTAAGGATTATATCTACCGACTACGGAATATACGCTGCTACTACACAGTTCGGTGGCAGATTCAATTTCGCGATTCAAAATGAATTAAAATTAACTTATATAATCCCAAAAACGAATACCTCAATTAATTTAGAAATTACATAAATAGAAACATATAATTGCTCTCATTGTCAGTGTGACAATCTCTTAAAGTTGAAGTTCGTCATAAAATCTTTCGACTGTTACTTGTTATATTGTATAAAATATTTACTTATGAATATTATTTAATATTTGTGAGTATATTTATTTTTTCTGATAATATTAATATACAATTCAAAGTGTTTTTGAATACCCATTCGCAGATTAAAAGGTACATTAAATATTCGATATCTGCACAAATGACTTGTACGATATGTGCACCAAAGTTATCTCTACAACTGCGGGGATGACCCCTCTAGACGCCGAGAAGCTCGATTGCCGAGAAATGTAACATGATCCGGGGTGGGAAATATCCGTGAAGCAATACATATACAAATATAAAACTTTTTTATTTTTGATTTTCTCGATATCCAACTTTTACCAATAGATTCTTTACATTTTTCTGATTGAAAGAAGACCAAACACGACATAATTTGGGCTATATTTACTGGTTTAATTGACGATAAAAGTTTTTAACGTAAAGGAGGATAGTGAGTGAAGAAGACAGTGACACTGCGGTCGTGGTAGTCGGCAAAGATGAAAAGTCTGTTCAATTGTTTGCAATGCTTAAGCAATGCTAACTTTTTTATTTTTTATCTAATTTTTATACAACTTTCTCCATCATGTTCGTGACATTTTCCTGACTAAAGTGAGACCAAACACGACGTATTTCGGGACATATTTACTTGTAATTTCAAATGTTACGCGTACATCGATGACTTTACTCTAATAAGATATTGTAAGTAAATATAACTCAAATTACGTCGTATTTGGTCTCATTTTAGTCAGGAAAATTTCACGAATATGATGAAGAAAGTTGTATAAAAAAATGGATGAAAAATAAAAAAGTTAGCATTGCTTAAACATTGCAAACAATTGAACAGACTTTTCATCTTTGCCGACTACCACGACCGCAGTGTCACTGTCTTCTTCACTCACTATCCTCCTTTACGTTAAAAACTTTTATCGTCAATTAAACCAGTAAATATAGTCTAAATTATATCGTGTTTGGTCTCATTTTAATCAGGAAAATGCAAAAAATCTATTTGTAAAAGTTTGATAACGAGAAAATAAAAAATAAAAAAGTTTTTTATTTGCATTGGTATTATCTCACGGATATACTAAGGCCCGGATCATGTTACATTTTCCGGCGAGCGAACTTCGGGCGTCTCGAGGGATCTTCCCCCCAGTGGTGGGGATAATATTTTCGCTTATATCGTAAAGGACATTTTTGCGTATATAGAATGATTACTGTATATATATTATTATATTAAATACTATTGTATGTGTACCCTGTGAATATAGAAATGTATAACAATTATTCAACAGTCAAAAACTTTGTCAACCTTTCGTTAAAGTAACGATTAACGTTCCGAAATATAAATAGCTATGATGTAAAATTAATTAAGAAATGAGTTTTACTTCTTTAACTAAGATATCATTTGTATCAGTTATAAATGTGAAACTATTCAAGATTACTTAATATATATACTGAGAAAAGAAGGCGTTTTAAATTCGAAACGGAAAGTACTTTTTTAAAGGAATGCATCGATTTTTGATATTTTTAATTACGGTGAACCTCTCCGAAAAATCTGAAAAAATTATGAAATAATGCTTATGCCAGTATGTAACTAACGCGTTAATATAAAACTAGTGCTCCGACATTTTCAATAAGAAATCGCATTTTTTCCGATTTTTTGTCGGTTTTTGATTTTTTATAACTACAATTTGCGATCAAAAAATCTGAGAAACTTCTATAATATGCGCTATATACGAACCTTAATGTTTCGGAATTTTTGTACGAAATTAAATAGGAAAAATAGGCCAAAAATCGGAATTTTATTATTTTCCTTTTACTACCTTTACGAATGAGATAGGCAGTTGAAACTTGGTGTGAGCTGTTTTTTTTTTGGATATGTTACCGACTGACGTATTGGGTGTTTCATTTAGCTCAAGGGCATTTTTTATATAAAATTAGTTTTTAGTAGCCCAAAATAATCCTGACAAATAATATATAAATGCGACACCATTTTTAAGTAGGCACTTTAAATTATAAATATTCAAAGTCAGAATCAAATTTCTGGATCTCAAAAAACTCCAAATACCTATTTTTATAAAGATGCCTTCAAAAATTCAAAAATGGTAGTGATCAGAATTTTGTTATTCTTATGATAAAATTGTGATAAAATTATGATCTTGGATTATTTTTCGTGATTTATAATTGGCTTATTCTGAATCTATGAAAAAGTGAATTAAAGACATGATTTTTAAATGTTCACAGTATGTAATATTATTTTATAATATTAATACGCTGCCTCCAATTGGGTTATTTCAATATGATAGCATTCAAACATTGGCTAGCAAATAGGATTAAGTTCAATAGTGATTATAGGACCAACAGTATTATAATGCTGGTAAATGATTTGTGCATACAGTTAATTTGGAAAATTTGTCTGTCAGTTTCATTCAAAACAGTATAAAATCAATATTGGAAATCTACCAAAAACTACTGAACTGAAAGATATGTCATAAAATATTAGTAATTTGTATTACGATTTCATAAACGTCAATCAATTATTCGATCATTTTTCTTAACGAGTTTGATTTTTTGAATTTTTCTTACATAATTTATATAATATGTTTTGAAAATATTTAAGATTTTATTTCCACTAATTATTGTGCATTTTCATCATTTTATTTTCGAAGGAGTTGTTTTCATATATGTATGTATAATCGTTAACCAAAATTCTGTTGCCAATCAATTGTTGGATTAATATTTCTAACATTTCGAGCAAAAAAACTTGTCATCATATAAATGTACATTACGAATAAATATAGAAATGGTACAAGTTTAAAACTAGACATTCCGAAAAATTTCTCTATACTTCTGATACTGCTGCTTTCTGCGAATTAGAAAATTTTTACTTTTACATGAGTGTTACAAGCACGAAATATTATATATATGTATGTTACCGTGAAAGACCGAAATCTGGAGAATGTCGACTTTCACCGGTGAATGTCAACATTCACATAGTCGCTTGGTGTATGTCCGAAATATTTGCTAAATGTCCTTATTTCTGACTTACACTGGTAAATGTCGACATTTACCATGCACTAATGGTGTCGGAGATTTATATTTTCTTCTCCGTAATTCAGTCGCTATAAAACGTCACAAAAGGGTAACGTAACTTTTTCGCCTCTTTTTCTGAGAGGAGTGACCAAGAATTTAAAACACATTGTACATTCTAAGCATACGTGTTCTTCCTCTGTGGCCTATTCTGGCGTGAGTCTCATATAGTATACTAAACAATTCTTCATTGGTAACATAAGACTGTATATTCGTTTCCCCTGATTTTAATGGTACAATTAATTTCCTTTCATCATTAATTTTTAAAACGTCAAAACGTTTCAATCGTCTGTAATCCAAAGGTGTGTTGCACTTAGTTTTAGCAGAAACCACTTCAGAAAGTATTTTAGAGTACTTTTCTTGAGAAAAATAAAAACAATTGTCTTCTCGTTTACCCGCAATTAATGCATTTAACTTTTCAAGAAAAAGATCACGATTTACTGCAGTATCCATTCAGTATAAATTATGGTATTGGAAAAAAAAAATTAAGAAAACGTTGCTCGCATCATCAAAGTTTGCATAAGATTGACAAAGCTAACTGACTCCCAGCAGAACACAGGATTTGGCGGGACAGAGCCAGTCGCTTCTTTGTCGGTTCCTCTCTTTTGGACTTTCACCACAGCATATCTGTGATTGTCGATATACACCGGTGAAGGTCCGAATGTACAAGAATGTAATAAAATATTCGATCTTTCACCGACGTATTTGGTATGTGTTGACATTCACCGGTGAAAATCGACATTCTCCAATTTCGGTCTTTCACAGTAACATATAAGTATATACATGTATATATTTAAATCTTTATGACTTTGTCATTTTTTATGTGTACAAAATTGTGTTATATTTTGATATCATAATCAACACAAATATTTGTTATTAGTAAATAGGTACGAAATAATTATTAAATTCTATGTACAATATTTTTTTACTCACCTCGCCCTTTTTCGGAAGGTTAAGGTCGATTCTGCAGAAAGAAAAACAGAGAAAATATTTTAGAAATTTATTTTCTACAAAAAATTGTTTTGCAAAATATTTTATGAAAAACAATAATGCATGTTGAAACATTTATAAGAGTAATATATCATCAGCTAATTCATATTTTGTTGATGACGTTTAAAATATTTTGAAGTTTTTTATAATAATTGTTGTGTGCAGAAAAACTAGTTATCTCAGAATATCTGCACACAATTTATCCTGTGGTTTTTAGTTCCTTTATGAGGCGGATTTATCGTCTGGGCATAAATGCTTGGTGAAGAAGGAAAAAGTAGCCATCCTTCAAGTGTTGCTAATACCGTAAGTATTGTTTCTTAATCACATGTTTTGAATCATGCTGATTAAACTGTTGATCTCGGCAATTAAGGTCTGCTATCCTCGAATCATTACATTTTTATTTACATGTTTGTATTGAGCTTGTTTGCTCAAAAATTATAACTGAATAAAATGGATTTTGAAAAGATAGAGAAACAAAATTAAAATTAAATTTAGCACCGCGACATTCTTGATAAGTAACATGACATTCTCTAATGTTTCTGGATAATCAAAAGAAGAAAAAATATTAGACAGCTTATCGTTTCCTTCTAGGTTTGTTTTTTCCATGTAACATTTATAAAAATACACTTTAAGATTTACTTTTAAGATTTACATTCATGTTAGGAAATTGTTCTTGATAATACGATTCTAAATTCTCAACTTCTGAAATTTTCAAATTCCGAAATTTATAAATTTCCTAATGGCTGAAAGTGAAAATTTTTAAGTTTTCAAGTATTTAAATTTCCGAATATTCCAATTTTGTGATTTATACAATTTCAAATTTTTAAATCATTTTTCTAATCACTCAAATTTTTAAACACCAAATTTGCAAATACTAGAAATTTTGAAATCACCAAATATCCATACCTCCAAATGCATACATTAAAAAATATCAAAACTTTCAAATTCGTAAAATGATCAAATATTTAAATACCCAAATTTCATTTCTCAAATTTAAATCTACCAATTCATAAATTTTGGGGATTTTCAAATTCCTAAATATTTCGTACTTTCATATTCATAAATTTCTGAATTTTCAAGTTTCCAAATTCACTAATTTTCAGATATTCGCCTTCTTCAATTTTCAAATTTTTAAGTTTCCAAGCTTTTAAATTTCCAAATATCTCTAGTATGGAGGTTGTTAATGAGATATTTTTTACAGCGGAGACCAAGGCGCATTTGAATAATTCAAATTTACTACCTCAAATATATTTTATGTAAGTATAATACCAGCCATACTGTTCTCGATACTATTTGAAACAAAAGTCGATTAATTATTATGATCAGTCTAAAATGTAATTGTTGGAGTTTTGAATTTACGCGCTTTTAAAACTCTTAAATGAAGAAATTCGCGGTCCTTCATTTTCTGTTTTTGGTTGCCGTGCAGCGTTTTGTGTTTTGAGAATCGTTGGTGACTTCACGTTTTACGATGTCCGGCGTCTTCTTGTAATAATTTATTTTGCGTATTTTTAATAAAAATAGCTGTGTTCACTATTAAAAATCCATCAGGTTATGGGTCCAGAGGACTCAGAGATTGGGTAACCGGTGAAAAATAATTAAATGTGTAAAAATAGTGATCAGCAGTAAAATAAGGTAAACCGCGTACGTCGTGTGTATTAAAAGAAATTGAAAATGAATATCGGAAGGGTAGAACAAGTTCAAAAATTAAACTCTACGAACTATGATACGTGGAAAATTCAAATGAGAAGTATTCTTCGCTACAACGAATTATGGGGGTACGTAGATGAAAGTATTCCAAGACCCCGCGAAAACTACGAAGAATGGACCATAAAGGACGAAAAGGCTCTCGATTCAATCATTCTTGGTGTACAACCCGACCAATATAATTATGTTAAGAAGTCGGAAACTTCAGCAGATGCATGGCAAGTATTAAATCAAAAATATGAATCTAAAAGTCCTATGAGACAATGTGCTCTATTCAAACAGTTATATCGTTTAAAGAAAGTATCAAGTCAAAGTATGACGCAGTTCATAAACGAATTCATGAACATTGCGGAGCAGCTTGAGGAATGTGAGCTAAAATTGCCCGAAAATTTATTGTCTATTTGGTTGTTAAATTCTTTGCCTCATGAATATGAAACTTTATGTATAGCAATTGAATCAAGAGAGCAAATGCCATTATTAGAAGAACTGAAAAGCAAGATACTTGAAGAAGAATCAAGACAAACGGAAAATATGAAGGAGCAGGAAGACGGTGCAGAAGGGTCCCTATTATTCAGTAAAGGTAAGCCGTACAAGAAAAATATAATACAAAAAAAAAATAATACACAAAATGAACAAGGAAAGAGATTTAACATAAAATGTTTTACATGTGGCAAACTGGGACATATTGCTAAGAATTGCAGATCAAAACCAAAAATTGAAAATAAGAGAATGTCACAGAATGCATTTACAGCCAGTGCTTTCAGTACAACCACTCGAAGAGCAGGAATTTGGTGCTTGGACAGTGGAGCGAGTACACATATGTGCTATGATAAGAAGAAATTTAATGTACTGGATGATAATGAGAAAACAAAAATCTATACAGCTGCAGAAAATAGCATTACTTCACAGGGACAAGAAGAAATAGATATAAATATAAAAACTCCTAAGGAATCAAAGATCATTAAATTGCAACAGGCAATGAATGTTCCAGAGTTCAAGAGTAATTTATTATCTGTATCAAGTATTACCAGAAATGGATATTCTGTAGCATTTTATGAAAATAATGCAGTTGTAAAACGTAAAGATGGATCAATTGCAATGAAAGCGACGATGGAAGATGGTTTGTACATAATAAAGAAAATCAAGTTCAATCAGCAATGATAGCTGAACAGTGTGATAGAAAATTAATGAAATGGCATCAGAGAATGGGTCATTTAAATTTTGAGGATGTAAGGAAACTAAAAAGAAAAGAAATTGTAATTGGAATGAAAGATGAATGCAAAAATGGAAACCCAGTATGTGAGGTATGTATAAAGGCAAAGATTCATCAATTACCTTTCAAAAAGTCAATAACAAGAAAAAAAGGTGTTTTGGATTTAATACACACTGATATTTGTGGGCCATTTAAGACTCGTTCGTTAGGGGGAGCAAAATATTTTGCAACATTTATTGATGACCATAGTAGATACACTAAAGTAGTATTTTTGAAGGAAAAATCAGAAATTTTCATAGCATTTAAAGAATATAAAAATCGTGTTGAGAAGCAAACAGGTTGTCAAATAAAAAAAATTCGAAGTGATAATGCTAAAGAATATTTGTCGCATGCTTTTAATGAATTTTTAAAACAAGAAGGTATTGAAAGGCAGCTGGGCGTGGAGTACACGCCACAGCAAAACGGATTGGCCGAACGCGCAAATCAAACATTGGTAGAAATGGCGCGTTGTATGTTATTAGAAGCAAATTTACCTTATATGTTATGGGCAGAAGCGGTGCATACGGCTGCATATATTAGAAATAAATGTCCAACCAAAGCATTAAATGATTTAACTCCAATTGAAGTATGGACAAAGAAGAAACCATATGTAGGGTATTATAGAACATTTGGAAGCCGAGTTATTGCGCTAAATAAAAATAACAGAGGAGGAAAATTCGCACCAAGGGGCGAAGAATATATTCTGGTTGGATACTCTCAAGAAGCGAAAGCTTATAGATTATGGAAAAAGGACACAAATCAAGTAGTGAAACGAAGAGATGTACGTTTCATAGAAAATTTCAGAGAGTCGCTGAATTCCGAAGAAGAGAAGAAACAAGAATCAGAATTAGAAACAGAATATATATCGTTTGATATGGATGAAAAAGCAGAAGAGTTGGACAGGGAACAAGAGCAACATGAAATGTCGTATGAAAATAATAGCAGGAATGATTCTGAAGATTTACATGAGGAAGATGAAGAAGAAGAAACAGCAGAAGAAGAGCTGGAAATTGATGAGACTCAAATTGATGAGACTCCACTAAGAAAAGGTCGTGGTATAGACCAAAATTGGAAAAGACCGGACGGCGTAGTAGACCGCGAAAATTGTATCACAACGCAAATTTTTCAAAACGTGAAGAATGTAAAGTACCAAACACGGTCGAGGAAGCAATAAACTCGCCCGAAAAGTCATTCTGACTAGAGGCAATGAAGTCCGAGTTCGACACATTAAAGCACAATAATACTTGGAGTTTGGTAAGTAAACCAGCGAATAGAAAAGTATTCAAAAATAAGTGGGTTTACAGGATAAAACGGGACCAGGAAGGAAATATTAAACAATTCAAGGCGAGATTAGTAGCACGTGGAGATCAACAAATACTGGGACAGGATTATGATGAAACATTTGCGCCTGTAGCAAGATTTGAGATGCTGAGAACATTTTTGGCAATAAGTGTCGAAAGTGAAATGTTTGTTCATCATATGGACGTTGTTTCGGCGTATACACAGGCCGAGTTATCTGATGAAATATATATGGAACAACTAAAACTATTTGTCGTAAAAGGAGAAGATGATAAGGTATGCAAGTTGCACAAATCATTATACGGATTGAAACAGGCAGGTCGCGAATGGTATAATAAATTAAGTAAATATTTGATAAGCGTTAATTTTGTTAAATCTGCAATAAATCCGTGTGTTTATGTAGATAAGTCAGATGGTAGTGATGTAGTAATAATAATTTATGTAGATGATTTGCTAATAGCTTCTGTTGATTTTAACAAATTAGAAATTGTAAAGGATTTACTGAAAAAGCAATTCGAAATGAAAGATTTAGGACCCGTTAAAACTATATTGGGTATATGTGTTGAAAGACAAGGTCAAAAAGGAAGCATAAGGTTAAATCAAAGTAAATATATAGAAGATTTACTTGAACGTTTTAATATGAGCAATTGTAAAACGGTGAGTACACCTTTGGAAGCTAAAGTAAATCAACAATTGAAAGATTTTGAACCACTGACAGATGTAGAAATTGATGAAATGAAGGAAAAACCTTATCGGCAATTAGTAGGGAGTTTATTGTATTTAGCAAATACAACTAGACCTGATATAATGTTTGCGACGAACTTTTTATGTCGATTTTGTGAAAATCCGAGATTCATGCACTGGAAAATGGCAAAACATGTATTAAGGTATTTGCGAGGGACAATTAATTATTGTATTAAATATGAAAAGAGGAATGAACCATTACAAGCGTATGTAGATTCCGATTGTGGTGGAAACCTCGTCGATAGACATTCGTGTTCTGGATTTGTTACGTTTTTAGCTGGTGTTCCAATAAGCTGGGCGACCAGAAAGCAAAAATGCGTCGCGCTTTCCATAATGGAATCGGAATATATAACACTTTCCGAAGTAACGAAAGAAATTGTATATTTGCGAGAATTATTGAAACATATGAAACAATCAAAGTTTGTGTTTAAAAAGACGCGAATATTTTGTGATAATCAGAGTGCAGTCTCGTTGTGTATGAATAATGTTTATCATGCTAGAAGTAAGCACATTGATAGAAGATTTCATTTTTCAAGAGAGACTCAGGAAAAAGGTTATATTGAAGTATGTTATAAGCCTACGAGTGACATGGCAGCAGATATATTAACGAAATCACTGCCAAGGTTAAAACATGTAAAGTGCGTAAAACTGTTAAGATTATGTAATTAGAAATTTAAGACTGTTTTGTAAAATAATGTATATTGTTAATTTGGATTGCGTAGCATCGGCCCGCGAATTAAGGGGAGTGTTGGAGTTTTGAATTTACGCGCTTTTAAAACTCTTAAATAAAGAAATTCGTGGTCCTTCGTTTTCTGTTTTTGGTTGCCGTGCAGCGTTTTGTGTTTTGAGAATCGTTGGTGACTTCACGTTTTACGATGTCCGGCGTCTTCTTGTAATAATTTATTTTGCGTATTTTTAATAAAAATAACTGTGTTCACTATTAAAAATCCATCAGTAATAAAAAAAGTTAATTAGTTTTATGTTATTGTTATGCAAAGTAAGTTTCATTAAAATTATTAAAAGTTGGAATACACGTTCGGTAGTTAGTAATATATGTTTCGATAAATTATGCTATAAAACTTACAATCATTTTGCAAAAAGTTTGCAAAATTCCGTTATGTCAGTTTCATGTTACTGGATGTAACAGACGAAAATTAGTGTAGCGTAAATCTAATGGACAATTAAAAACAAGTAATATAAGACCGACGATGAAATACGGTGGTGGAGGGTTGATGCTATGGGGCTGCATTTTTAGTGCTGGAGGAGGGGGACGGGTTTTTATTGAAGATATTATGGACAAGAACAAATATTGAGACATATTAATAAAAAATTTATTAAAAAGTGCAACGATATGGGTATACGCGACAGTTTTAAGTTCCACCAGAATAACGATCCGAAACACAAATCGAGAATAGTTGAGGAATATTTATTATATGCTTGTCCGAAAGTGCTCCATCCTCGATCACAATCACCGGATTTAAATCCAATTGAAAATCTATGAGACTTATTGGATCGTAATGTTAAGACCACCCCTATAGAAACAAGAGACGAATTAAAAAATGCGACTGATGGAAGAGTGGAAACACCATTACTCAAAATTATTTAAATAAAATAATTTCAAACATGCCAACACGTTTGTAACACGTCATGTGACAAAAGGAATGTATCAAAAAATATTAAATTAATATTAAAATTATAACTTTGTTGTTACATACAGTCTAAATAAGAAAAAACTTTATGTAATATTAAGTGTCCGAATATTTTTTCGACACCAATATCGGGTCTAATTTCGTTTATCATTTATTATGTAGAAAACAATAAAAAATAAAGTATTTAATTTTACATATTTGTAAACTAAAATATGTGCTTTAACTCATTACGGATCAGAAAATTCGATAATTACATTGCAAGTAAGTACATAAAGCTTTAATTTCGCAAATACCATAATGTCCGAATATTAAATCGAGTAACTGTATTTCAACGATAATGTATTCGGATGTAGTTACGGAATTGCCAATGACTACCAAAGTAGGAGAAACATGAAGATTGAATGTCTGTATCAAATTTAATTTGCATTTTGATGGATATCAGTTTGAAGAACTCCACATATAGAACATTCTTTTTTTTTCTAAGCGTGTGTTTATCTTTTTAATTATATCGTGTTTAAAAAAGTTGATGTACTATATTTTTGTGACACTTTGTATTTATGTACAATTGCACCCCAGGGTTCAAAATTATCTCGTACCGGGATGCACTAGAACAAAATACAGAAAAAATTAAAAAAAAAAAAAAACTAAAAAATTAAGAAATTAAGAAAAATTATGAAATTATTTTTCCAATACAGAAAAGAAATGTTTTAATGTCAAGAAGTGTTGAACTACGATCTCATCTACCCATTGATTTTTGTTTAAACAATTTTGGAAAATTATAATCAAGAAAAAACGTATTACGCTTGGTTTACACTTTCAACTGTATATGGAATTTCTACGTAAAGATTCAATCGTTATAAACGGATCAATACATTTTATAATTTGCCCACGTATTCTGAAATATTCATATAGTAAAACTCAGTTTATTTGCACTTCATATATTAACTATATTAATATAATTTCAATACACAAACTAAGAATAATAATCAAACCAAATAATTTTATTTAATTTTAGAAAAAAGGTATTCTATGTCCGTAGTTATATACGTATATACGTTGACTAATTTCATAAACTTTTTTAGAAAAAAATGGGGACGCAGAGGAAAAAGGTCCCACCACTGTACAATTGATTCATTTTTAAATTTCTAAATTTCAGAATTTAGAAATTTGAAAACTTGAACATTCGAAAAGTTGAAAATTCTAAAATGTGGATATTAACAAATTCGAAAACTTGAATATTTACAAACTTTAAACTTTTGAATTTAACAAATTTTTAAATTTAGAAATTTAGGAATTTAGGATATACGTACCACTAGGAAGTGAGAAAAAACTATAATACAAAGTAAGTAAAACAAAATTGGCATTTAAAAAGTTGCGAGAATTAGGAAAGCAATATAATGTTATTTTTTATTGAAATAGACTACAGAACTTTGCACACGTTTCACTTTATATCTACTTTAGCTTTATTACAGCAATGATATAACAAAAAAACATAGTTTTATTTTGTGTTAAATTTAAATAATCATTTTGAAAATACTTTATTTTAATATCTAACAAGTAAACCTACCCAAGTGTCACTCTCCGATTTTTATGAAATTTGGATATGTTATAGTACATGGAAAATTAGGGGATACGTATTTTCTTTTATCTGCGGTAAAACGTATTTAGGGTATGAAACAACCCCCCAAAGTGTGAGGGTAAAATGGAAAAATTGCGATATTTTCGAGATCAGTGAAGCAATTTTGATGATTTTTGGTATGAAAGTATCTTTCGATAGAATATACTAGAGTAAGTATATTTCGATAGACGACAAAAATTAGCCTAGATATGTTGGAAAGGGAGTGAAAATTAGGAGGTGAAGTACCCCTAAAGCGACCAATTTCTTGATGCAAAAAAATCAGTTTTGATCTGATCGAAATAAAATCGAGTAAAACTTCAAAAGGAAAGTTAATTAGAGAACACGTATTTTTTTTTGTTTTTTTACATAAATATTTGGGGTGTAAACAACTCCTAAATTACCGCGCTCGTTTGGTACTACGCATGAAACACCTTGTAAAAAATACGTATCCCCTAATTTTCCATGTACTATAACATATCCAAATTTCATAAAAATCGGAGAATGACACTTGGGTAGGTTTACTTGTAAGTGCGGTTGCTAAGTAATAACACTGTGCTTTAAAAATAATTGGACTCACAAGTAAATCTACGGAAGTGTCATTCTCCGATTGTTTTGAAATTTGGATATAATACATGAAGAATTAAGGGACACGTGTTTTTTTTATCTGTAGAAAAACATATTTAAGGCATGAAACAACTCCTGCAAATGGAAAGGTAAAATGGAAAAATTGCGATATTTTTGAGACAAATAAAGCAATTATGTATAATGATTTTTTCTGTACGAAAGTATTTTTCAATAGAATACGGAAATCGGTCTAGGTATGTTAGAAGAAGAGTGAAAATTAGGGGTGAAGTACTCCTAGAGTGACCAATTTCTTGCCGTAAAAAATCAGTTTTGATCTGATCGAAATTTGACATTACGCTTGAAACATTTTGCGATAATATATTTTTTTAATCTGTTCGATCTTTTTAATATAGTGGTCTTTTACATCGCTGAATCCAAATCTGAAATAAAAATTTAATATGACAGATCCAATATGGTAGACAAAAACTCGAAGAACTACTTGAATACACAGTAACTCGACATGCGACTTTCAGAATACAATAGAATCAATTTTCAATTAAACAATTAAATTGATATAAATTTAACATTTGGGAAAGTAATAATAATTGATAGCGACATGGCATGAACATTGTTTAATTACTGGGGCATATGAATATTGTTAGATTTTAATTAACTTAGAACTTTTTCTTTCACAAATGTTTAATTTTTATTATTTTATCTGTAAAAAGAAATTTCATTCATTCGAATAAAAGTATTTAGTTATACTTTTACATTATCTAAATATAAATGAAATTGGGATTATCTTAACTACTTCGTTAACACGAGTCTTATCGTGGCAACCAATCTGGATAAACGTGTGTTTATGAGTGAGCTGGTGTTTACAACTAGCGTTCCGAGTGAGTGTTCTGAGTGAGCAACTAATTGTAATAACATGCAGCTATACATAATCATTTACAGTGTCTCATCACAACTATATATCAAATTAAATTAAATACGATAGCAAATCAAGGGCCAATTTTCGTGGTCCGCCTTGTGCTAGACCATGGAGGGCTCTACAAATCAAGCTAACGACAAAAGCCTAAACATTAAACTAAAAAAGAAGGACGGCAGCTACACCTTGAACTTTGCAGGCAAGAAAAGGGTTATTCATGTACCCTTATCCGACGCGTGTATGGACCTAACCATGGATTTAGAGTCAAATGACATGTCTACTGAAACCGAAACGCTAAAGACCTACAGGACTTATTTACAGGAAATGAACAACACAAGCCATACTCCCGATAATTCGCCTACTAAATGGTTAATGGATATTCCAATATCAAATTCGTTTGAAATCCTCTCCAAATCAGACAAACAAACAACAGAATCTTCACGAACCATTCAGCCAAAACCACCAATTTTCATAGAAGTCCAAATAATCGACCCACTAAGGAAACTTCTGGAAGAAACTATTCAAAATGATTACACCATCAAACAATTATACAACAACCAAATCAAGGTTTAGACTAACACGCCAGAAGACTACAGGAAACTGACTGCAGCTCTAAAGGTAAAAAATGCCAATTACCATACATACCAACCCAAAACGGACAGAAACTATAAAGTGGTTCTGAGAGGCATTCACCCAAAAACAAATAAGGATGATATCAAAAATCAACTCGAACAATAAAACCACAAAATACGTTCAATAAACAATATAACCCGATACGATACTAAAAAACTATTCCCACTATTCATCATAGAACTCGAACCACACACTAATAACAAACAAATCTACAGTACTAACAGACTTTTAAACACAGTAGTTACTTTTGAACCACCTAGGGCAAAAAGAGATATTCCACAGTGCAGTAGATGCCAATCGTATGGCCATCCAAAAACTATTGCAATAGAATTCCAGCCTGTGTTAAATGTGCAGAAATCACCTCACGAAAGACTGCCCAATTAAAGGCCATACAGACAATGTCAAATGCATCAACTGCCACGGCAATCACCCAGCCATCTATAAAGGCTGCACCACCAGAAAGCAGCTTCAACCGAAATTGTTTCCGCAGATGAGGCACAAGTCGTTACAAAACCAACCAGGTTCATCTACCAGTTCTACCAAAGTCACCAGTCACTTTGAAAATCAGGCCAACGCTATGACCTACGCACAGGTAACCAGCAGCAACACTCACTCACAGCTAAATACAGTCCTAACTAACAAACATAGAACTTCAGCAACTGATACCTCAACAGACATGAGCGATATAAAAACTCTACTTACTCAATCCGCTAAAAATAGAGAAACCCTTTATAACCATGTTTCAAGAACAAACTAACTTACATAGACAGCAAATGCAACGAATAAACACAATGCTAGAACTACTCTCAAAACTAATGCTTACCAAACCACATAATGTACCATAATCTTAAAATTGCTGTCTGGAACGCAAGTAGGCTAGCAAAACGAATGCAAGAACTAAAAGTATTCCTCACGATGCACAACATAGACATAATGCTAATTTCGGAAACGCACCTAACCGACAAGCACTGCATCAAAATCCCTTTATATGCAATAATGGATACAAAGCACCCACTAGATAAAGCCCATTGTGGTATTGCAATAGTCATAGAAAATAATATCAAACACTATCTTCACAGCAAAATGAACCTCCCCCACTTCCAATCAACAGTAATAACAGTTGAAACAGCTAATCGCACAATAAACTTTGCAGCCATTTATAATCCACCTAAATTCAAAATCTCAGAACAAGAGTATACTGACTTTTTCCATTTCCTTAATTCCTCATTCATAGCTGGGGGTGACTACAATGCAAAAAGCCCTTATTGGGGATCAAAATCCACTAACCCAAGAGGTAGGTGCCTCGAGCAGGTGATACAAAAACTCTCCCTTGAGGTCATTTCGACGGGTGAACCTACTTACTGACCCCAAGCAATGGAAAAGACACCTGATTTTCTTGACTTCGCTATCTCCAAGGATATTAATGAAACCCACATAATCGCTGAATCTTGCCTAGATTTAAGCTCGGACCATTCACCTATCATATTGAAATACAATCAAAAGCCAGTACTCATCCACAAATCATTAACAATGTACAATAACAGAACCGACTGGAATTCCTTTAGAAATGAAATAGAGGCAAACTTAAATTGTAACATCCCCCTTAAGACTCCCGAGCAAATTGACTTAGCTGTCGAAAACTTGAATAAAATTATTCGTAAAGCTATTATAAAAGCAACACCACCAACCACCGTATTCCACTATACTGCAACACTTCCGAACTACATAATACAGAAAATAAAAGATAAAAGTAAGCTCAAAAAGACCTGGCAAAAACAGAAAACTCCATACAACAAAAAACTTCTAAACGCAGCTACTAAAGAATTAAAAACAACACTCCAAAACTACAATAACCAGCAGTTCAACAACTTCATTACCAACCTATCCCCATCTAAGGACGCAGACTACTCACTATGGAAAGCCACACAAAAAATGAAGCGCCCTATACGCTGTATTCCGGCTGTTAAGACGGCAGCGGGCAAATGAGCTAAATCAAACTCAGAAAAGGCCGAAACATTTGCCGAACACCTATATGAAACCTTCCAACCCCACTCATTCGATAACCCAAGTCCACAGGACGAAATACTTAATTTTACCGAACCACCAAATACAACAGGTGATGAAACAATTTGCAGAACAAAGATAAGCGAAGTGAGAAGAATCATACATAAAATCCAAATTAATAAAACTCCAGGACATGATGCCATTAACGACAAAATTATCAAGGAACTACCTCTTCAGATCATAAAGTACCTAACAATACTATTCAATTCTGTGCTAAGAATAAAATATTTCCCAAGCTAATGGAAAATAGCCCAAGTTGTCATGTTACTCAAACCTGGGAAAGATCCACATTTTACAGGATACTTCATTATCGACCTTCGCGGACGACACTGCTATTCTGGCTATCCACATCGACGTTAACACTGCAACACAACTTCTGCAACAAAACTTACATACTCTCGAAATCTGGTTCAAAAAATGGAAAATAAAAGTTAACGAAGGAAAATCCAACCACATAATATTTACACTTAGGAAACAGAAATCTCCTGTCGTAAAACTATTCCATAAACCAACGTCGTTAAATACCTAGGTATGTACCTTGATAGCAGGTTAACATGGAAACACCATATCCAGAAAAAAATTCAACAAATTAAAACCAAAAGAAGAAATATGGGATACTTAACAGGCAGAAACACTAAATTAAGTACAGACAATAAACTCTTAATTTACAAGTCAATTATTAAACCCATATGGACATACGGGATTGAACTCTGGGGTACAGCTGCCAATAGTCATGTAAAAAAGATCGAGGCACTCCAATCAATAATATTACGCACTGTGGTAAACGCCCCGTGGTACATAAGAAATGAAGACCTCATGAAGGACCTTGAAATCGAATCGGTAGAAAAGGCCATCCACCGCTTTGTAAACAAATATAAACAGAGGCTGACAAAGCACCCAGCTAGCTCAATACTCATACTCTCTAGAAATCATCAGAAGACTGCATAGAAAACATCCGAGCAATCTTATAGATAGCAATTAGTATTGTCTAAAACATATTCAAAGGTATAGACCACTGGGCATATACCTACAAGTTCTTATTCACGCTCCGTTAAAATAATTTACCAAATATTTATACTAAACAAACTGTAAATTAATCGAGGAAAATATAAAAAAAAAACTTCGTTAACTGTTTGACCACTGGGACATTTGCTTCATTTGCTTTTCTTTTAATTGTAAACAATTTCGTATCAAAATTCACCTATCTGTGGGGTCGAATAAAAGTAGGTATTAAGGATGTTGAACGAATGAGGTATCATGATAAGATTATTGAAGATTCTGACACAGGGCACCTGTTGCGCTCGGTTCC
The DNA here is from genome assembly GCF_050947335.1 of Megachile rotundata. NCBI lineage: Eukaryota > Metazoa > Arthropoda > Insecta > Hymenoptera > Megachilidae > Megachile > Megachile rotundata. The sequence goes on along the minus strand of NC_134991.1, from coordinate 2,369,496 downwards.
GCGTAATCACCATGTATTTCAGCAGAGCGTAGGCAGCTTGTGCTCCAGCTGGGACAACCGTGTGACTGGCATTCGTAAATCGTATATATTGTATCGTTTTCCTGACGATGCATACTGGGAATGTAAGCTCTTCCCCGAGATTCCGCTTTGGCATTCAATCTCGTGTTCGATTGTAAGCTTGTTCAAAGATAAACGTGTGAAAATGTGACCGTTTTTCTTTATCGCGAACATTTTTGTATGTATATTTTCTAAATGCATACACGTTCGTAATAAAAATGTCAAAGACAAGTAAAATAGAAAAGGACGATGAACACCTTAATTATTTTTAACATTCAGATAATTTGAAGGTAAGAAAGGAGAAACAAGAAAATAAATACATTATTTTTAATACTGTGATAACGGAACAATCTTGAAACTGCTTAAAAGAGAGAAATAAAGTGAATGCCTCGATTATTTTTAGCATTGAGGTAAAATGCAAGCTAATTTTACAGCGTGATAAATTGATTAAAGAGGAAGAAACGTTAAACGGTATTGTGTTTTGGTTTATTTTCCTTTCTACGAGACACATTCCACACAAAAGATATCAGTTCCAATAAATTCAATAAAATCCAACGGTAATTATTTTAAAAGTCAGTTTTAAACATTTTGTGAATACACGATAAGATTTCAAGTAGTTCTTCGAAGGCAATTCTGGCAACGTGTGATTCTGTAAACAGAATATTTTTTATACGAGCTCTGTACTTATAATGATCTAAATGAGAATATATGTATATGTATATGTATATGAAAATAACTAAATAAATAACGTTTCGAGTTAATTTGGCTTAAAATAATATTGATGTAGATCACTATTCCATCTTACAATTAATATTTCTTTAAAAAGGTAAAAATTTTCTAACCTCCACAGGATTCGTAATACGTTGCTTATGAAATTCTCTAAAAATATTTATATTACATTTTTCTGATACTATATGTATATAAGTTAAAAAACGAAATGCGTATTGTACGTCATCACCGCTTCCTCGACATATGCTGTATCGAAGCGTCTGTATAGTATAGTGGATCATTTCATTCGGATGATTCATCGAGTACGTTAGCTGCGCCCTTTAGTGTCATAATGGTGGATCTCCACTCGAGGTCGAAAGATCACACGATATCGAGTTACCCTGTCACACAGTGTGCACCTGTGCGCCGAGTCACGGTGGCATCGTGCCATACATTCTCTTTGAGATCACCTCACGGTTCTCTCGCCTTTGTCTCCTTCGCTCTCACCTTTTTGTACATATGTACTTTCTATTCTTTCTTTGTCTCTCCATCCGTCCGATCAACCAATGTTTCTCTTGATAAGATTGCCAACAGGCCCTGTGCGATTGCGCTACCGTCATCGCGTCGTCGCACTCGAGTACCCTGCATTCATTCATGACTACGCTCATTCAGATCGAATGACTGCTTCGACCAAATCGATGATACAACATCGGTCGATCGATAATCAACTGATCACCTTCAGAGACAATTAAAATTACGTGAGTTAGAATTCTCATGATAATTAGCACGTTCGCTGCCTGCGTTACATGTAGAGACTGATTTTGGTCAGGTGATATAATCGAAAAACAAACGAATCTACGCGAAAAATAAGCCAAAAATATAGAATATTTTTTCATGTGTAACTTCATTTATAAAAACTAAATTTGCATAGTTTTGAAGTATTTGTAAAAAATGTATTCATGACAAGATAATAATTATTTCTAAGAAATTAGTCTCTATTGGCGATTGTGATGGCCTTTTGAAACACAACTGGACTTGTCTGAATAAGTATCGGGAATTTAGTTGTACAATATTTAGTTGTACAACATTCCCATGTTGCATTAGTAAACATTAAAAAAGTAATTGAATTAAATAGATTTCTGAAAGACAATTTTCCTTTTGAAATTTTTCCTTTAGGTTGTTTAAAATTTAGAGTAGATTTCATTTTATTACTTATTTTTTTTCTACATCAATTAAAAGTTTAACGATTGTCGAAAATAGTTGCTCCAACCTGTTGGTAATGTTTTCAGTATTTAACTGTTGATTGTCGATTGTTAGATAATTATCAATCACATATGATTCATTGTACAGAGTAATGAATGTGACAATTTTCTGATAATTTCTTTTAGCCTATTCAGCACGTTTGACAATTTTTCATCGCCACAGTTGCGTCTGGCCTTATTCTACGTGATGTTTTACGAGGTTACAATATAGTATCTTGATCTTGATTTGGAAAGATACTGTCATCATTTTCAGCAAGATCTAAATTTTGAATTAATATATTGAAAATAAAATGATGTATTTGTGAAAACTTAAAATCATTAAAGTTAAAAGTACTATATTTACTATTTTAAAAATTATTCTTTTGTTAAAGAATTCATTAACAAATATAATTATAGATTTCAGTAAGATAAATTAGTAAATAGATTTCTAAATTTCATAAAAGTAACGTAACAAGAAAACTTGTATGCTCGTTTTTGAAATTACAAAAAGTAATAGCAATCAATATAGGAGATATTGTATCGCATATAATGTTCATCAATTTTTTTGGAAGTATTCGATGCTGCATTTGAAAACTGATTTACTTCAAAACCTAAAGCATCATTCAACAATTAACAATTACAACAGATTCATTCATTCATTTACAATAGATAAAAAGGTAATTAAGGCACGAACTCTGTTCCTTATGCCTATTAGAACACGATTTCCTACATTGCGATATTATTCCGAACATATCTACCACATTATAGAATTGTTATCTTGTATTGTATATACAATATATGTGTTGTATTCATATCCCTGAAGAAGTTAAAGAGATTGAAAATAAAACATATCTAAGCGTATATTTTATTTCGATTTGTAAATTATTCAATTATATCAGTTTTAAAATTCTATAACACTGTAACATATTTACATCATTTACTGCCATAGCACATTGCAGTGTAACGAGAAACCATTCAAATGGAGAGGTCGATATCGACGTCTTATAATATTTATGCTTATTAAATATCATCTTACGAATGTTTATGATCTGTTGCTTCTTATAATTATTCTGAGCAAACCTGATTGGATCATTTTATTAATACTTTGTCATTCAATCGCTTAGCGTATTCATGCAGTCAGAATTTATTCAATTCACAGAAAATTATGGAATTGATTTTCATAATATCTAATTATAAAATATACATTCTCAATTCGCATGGGGCATTCTTAAAAGCTTATAACAAAGATAATAAATACGAGGAGGATTGTAACAGGTTTATAGTTGCTACGATATAAAGAAATTTGTTTATGCGAGATTTATTTACTAGCTGAACTCGCTTAAGGTATACTCCTAACACTTCTAGAAGCAGCTAATAAATGTGTTTACCATATCTGTTTATATGCCAAAATCAGCATATGGAAGGGCCGGGGAAAGCTTACATGAATCTTTTCATTTCATTATGGTTATAATTCGTTTTCTGGGGACAAGAATCCTAATTTTGACCTTGATTCATTATAATTCAAAGTATCGGCTTAAAAATGACAATATCATCTTAAAAGTAAATTTATATATTTATTTGTCAAGATTATCTTAGGTTACCAAAAAGTAAGCTTGCATAAAAAACGTAGGATTCAAAGGGACTGATATGACACCGGCATATAATGTACACTTAACTTAAAATTAAAAATTCAGTAGAAAAATAAATAAGCAAACGTTAAAACATAAATTAGTATACTGATTGACATACTGATTAGTACACTGATTGATAAAAATTAACACAGAGTTCAAGGAAAACATCTTAATAAGTTAAGAATCATGTAAGAACTATTTAAGACACAAATGTCTTGCACACCCCTACCCAGAGTGAGTGATTGGTGATGAAGAAAAGGGTTACCGTGCGGAAACAATATCGTGTTTTACAGTTTAACCACACATCAGTTATCACTTATTGTTAGTATAATTTAGCTTACTAAATTATATCAAGTTCGATAAAAAAATGTATTAACGAAAAAGCTTGTTCTCATAAAAACCTTCGTATCCCATAGTACAACATACTTCTAACCAAAATTAAAAATATAATGATAGACGAGGAAGATAAATATTTTAGTAATTTCAGTTTTTAGTAATTTAGGCACTTCTAAATAATGAATTCTCTTCTCCGAAGACTTATTTGCTCTAAAGGAATTATTTAATGATTAGTTTCACAAAATTATAAAGAAATTTAACGATAACATCATAAAACATAATACAGTAAAATTAAAAAATATTATCTGATGTGAAATTAGGAATTAATATATTTTAACAAAATTAGAAATAATTATAATAGTGAAATTAATTGTTTAAGTACAATACTTTAAAAATATTAGAATACTTATGCATGTAACAAACATGCAAATAATATGTATATTATTAACTATTTTTAGATATTTTATTCTTAATTATGTTTGTTTATTACAATACATCAGTATTTATATTTAAATTTATTACAAACAAATGAATCGATATGACATGAGATCGAAATAAACTAAGTGATTTATTCATTTATTTAAAAAAAAAAAAAAAAAAAAAGTAACAGCAGTCGTATGCATAATAAAATATACAGTATAAATTACATATTGATGTCATAGATAAAAAAACCTATTGAATTATTACAGATTACTGCTGTTCGAAAGATGTTAATTAAAAAGAGTGAACAAAACTTTTATATTAAATATTCTATAGGTAAACTAAAGTTTAGTTTTCATCTATGGACTTTATTTAAATGAAACTTATAGCTCTGTTATGATGCACGTACAGGCATTACATGAAGTTGTTAAATGGAGTAAATGTCTTACAGAATGTAACATATTACGTATAAACATTTTACAACAATGTTCAAGTTTAAAAGGTTGCTAATGTGAAATTTTGGTTTCTTAAATGTGTTTGTGCTTGAGTACTTTAATCATTTCTAAATTGGTTAAGATATACATATATTTTTTATAATTATACTTGTTGATTTTGGTGTATTTTAGCATTGAAATCGAGTCTCGCAGTACACTATGCAGTGGTAAAATATGATATTATTATTCTTTAAAGTTCATTTTTATATTTCTAATAAAAGTTTTTACGGTTTGCCGCTATGTAGTACTTTTTTCTTTTCTCTTATTAGTATTTACATTTGGTTATTTATTTTTCTTGTTATACTCATTGGATATACTAACAAGTCTTAACCAACAGAACTGTATATACTGGACACCCAGTACATATGAGAGGAAATTATATTTATGAATTAAAAAGGTTCCAAAGAGAGCGCTTGAATAAAGTCGTTGGCATTTCCGGTCTGCAGGAGTTCCTTTACGTGTGTCTTCGATGTTTCATTAAGTATATATGCAATGATGAAATTTTTGGGGTTAGTTCGTAAGAGAGAGACGTTGTCAACGAGTTCGTGAGTACGCTGGCCCTGAATCATCAAGGATCAATTCCAGAAATGTTCCATTCATCTCGGAACAATGTCTTGGACGCGGAAACCTAAGGTCTTGCAGAATCGACGAATCTGCTCGCGGAAGAAACTCTTTTCTGACCTCATTATCATCAAGAGTAGGTTGAATTCCGTAGACAGCTATGGACTTCGAGGTCGCATCTTTTTGAATAAGTGATTACTGAAGTTTAGGTATATGTCATTCAGTTTTCACATTAGGTTAGCTTTATTTTCTCCTAACAAACGATTGCCTATTCTTTAAATTAAACTAGTGTCTTTATGTAACTTGATTTTTATTACAAAACTAGGAAGATTGATTTACTAGATAACATATTTTAAACATTTTGAAAAAACTGCAATTGATTGGAATCACGAAAAATAACAAATTTTTATAGGTTTAACTTGATGGCGATAAAAGACAACGTATTTATTACTTGAAAAAATAATATTATTCTTGTATTATTTTAAAATATTGAACATGTAGAACTTAATTTTTGTTGCAAATTAATTGAAATATGCGACAGCTCACCATACACTTCGTATAACATTTTCTCACTTCGACATCATCGTTACTGGGTTGGATAAGTTATATGCGTATTAAAAATTTCATTAAAGTCGGTTGACGCAAAAATAAGAGATAAGAGATATATTTCAATATATCAGAATTTTTTGATTGTGCTGTTACAGTTATAGAACAAATCGTTTGTATCGTTTTCTGTAGTTCATAGCTACGTCAATCCATTTCAATGAAACTTTTAGCACGTGTATCAATTTAAGATTACAAAAGGTATTTTTTAAATATTCATTATACGCTCACAAAAAAGAAAAAAAGCGTAAAAAGCTGCTTACACTACTGTCTTGGCGATTTTGACTGATAGCTTTTTTTAAACAACGGCAATAATAAATTTGATAAACTTGTAGCTTCTGCAAGAAATTCATTCGGTAAATTGGAAAAAATGACCAAGTATTTTTAGAACTCACTATATATTGTAGCAATTGTATAATTCCCGTTATACATGTATCATTAATAAAAAATTGAAGGAAATATATTAGGTCGAGTCATAAGTAACTTCCGATGCAGCTAAACAGATTTTATTGTATGTATGGTGAGATTATGAAGGTATAAGTCACCACGAGTTGTTGAAGTCAAATTTAACGATTACTGCGGATAAATACATTCAGCAATTGCAAAGAGTGCAAGAGAAACTCCTAGAAAAGCGCCCTGCACTCGTCAATCGCAGAAATGTCATTCTTTTACACGACAACGTGCGACCGCATACAGCAAGGGTGACTCAAGAAAAAATTCTTGAGCTTGGATGGTCTGTTTTACCACATCCACCTTACTTCTCAGATCTTGCCCCGACAGACTACCACCTTTTCTGTTCCTTACAAAACTTTTTAAATGGAAAAACCATCAATTCTGAAGAGCAAGTCAGGCAGGCTGTTGAAAGCTTCTTCCAGTCCAAACCAACCACATTTTACAAGTAAGGAATTGATAAACTACCAGGAAAATGGAAGAAGGTTATAGAAAATAGTGGTGAATATATAATAAAATAATATAATTTTGTTGTTTAATGAGAACGAAATAAATGTCTGATAAAAAAACGGAAGTTACTTATGACTCGACCTAATAACATAAATTTCTACACTATGTTATTCTTAAGGAATTGTGACATTTAAAATTTTAAAAAAGTGTCTCGTTCCAACTGATCTATTTCCAAGTGATAAAAGTATTTTTTTTTAATGAGCAGTTTTATAACAAAAACATAAAAATAATTTTCAGAAAAAAAATACGCCGACTTCGAAATGCACTAAAAAGTATAAAATAATTTCTATTTCCTAATGAAGTAATTTCTATTTCATTCAATCATACAATTACGTAACAGATATGAATGAAACCTATTTACTCGTTAGGTTGTATATTAAATACATTTCAACCTTTTCGGAGGCGGCGCAAAATTAAAAGATTTTCTTGAACATGTCAACCTTTGGACAGCCGAACATAGGCGAAGCTTGTATATCTATTTTTTTTCTATACATATAACTCGACAGCACGCTGCGAGTAGGTGTTAGTGCATATAGAATGTAACTATGGTCTATCTAGAATCTAGATTCATAGAGTACGCGACGGAAAGACTCGATCGCCACATATTTTATAAAGATAGAGCCTATCTGCCGCAAATTTGGTAATTCCCGCGTCGTGGGTTCCGTTTATAGGTTCTTACAATTAGATCCATGGCTTCCACATACAAACGAAGTCGATTCAATTTCATTTATATCAGAAACGTTGCGAAATGAAGATGTAGTCGTTACATTTACGTATATTACCAGATATATCTATAATGGTTCGAATTCCTTCTCGGGGTTTATTAATTTCCAATACGTCATACCACAATCAACTGGTTATTGGCAGCAACGTTTACTGAGGTATTTTTAATTATGCGCCGCCTCCGAAAAGGTTGAAATGTATTTAATATACTACCTAACGAGTAAATAGGTTTCATTCATATCTGTTACGTAATTGTATGATTGAATGAAATAGAAATTACTTCATTAGGAAATAGAAATTATTTTATACTTTTCAGTGCATTTCGAAGTCGGCGTATTTTTTTTCTTAAAATTATTTTATTTCACGTTTCTTATCGGCCGACAAGACGTGTTTGTAGAAACAGTAGAAAATCGGCAACTGCATGTTGACTCATACACCACCAGAGACATGGAGGCATACGTGGAATTCAATATATTAGTAACAATAGTTTTTCGCTAATAACTCGAAAACTAAAGCTTCCCCTTAATTGCGGATAAGGAAAAAGTTGTTCAGAATCGTGCCCCTGATAACATATTAAAAGGACATTAAAATCGTCCAAAGTTGATTTCAAAACTTTTCAACAATTTTTCGCTAATATCTCGAAAACAAAAGCTTTCCGCGAAATTTGTATATGAACAAAATTGTTCAGAATCATGTCCGTGATAAGATATTAAAGGCGCACTAAAATCGAGAAAAGTTGGTTTCAAAAGTTGCCGGTTTTTTTGCAATAACAACACTTTGCAATCAAAAAATGAAAAATTTTTTGATAATGGTACTAATGGGGAGTCAGAATCTACCAAATGCAAAAGGTTTCATTCCGATCGGTCCATCCAGCTAGGCGTAATCGGCGGGCACACACAGGAAAAAAAAAAAATACTGATCGAATTGAGTAACCTCCTCCTTTTTCGAAGTCGATTAAAAAGTGTGACAATAACTCAAATTTGTTTTTTTCTTCAATTTTTCGTTAAAAATAAATACTGCGATGAGGGGTATGTTATCGCATGTAAACTTGACGATGTATACTTATAGTTCTCATGAGAAGATTTCTGAAACAAAATATTTGTTATAAAAAATGTTCCAACTGAATACTAATATTCTCGAAAATGTAAAATTGTAAAATATTTAAGTTATAAATTGACATTTAACTAATTATTTTTTGGCACATAATATCTTATATTCTTTAAACTGTACCTAAAATAACTTCGATTAACCATGATAGAGTAATTGTGTATGTTAACTCTATGTAATTAAATTATGAAGTAAAAGGATTTTCCATCACATTCATGGTATTTGAGAAAATTCCAAAGCAAACAGTGTTCCCCTTATAATTGCTATCCGAAGAACCATTACGAGTGATTTAATTTCTGTTTCATAGTAGAAATACCCATCCAATACGCGAGAAGAATACGTTAGATATAAGATCAGTATTAGTAATGTTTCCAAGGAGCTGTATGTACGTCAGTAAGATTCTTAGTAAGAAGGATCCATTTGTTAAAGCAGGTATATATATACGTGTCGATTGTCTGTGGAAGGAAAGTTTCGAAAATCAAAAACGGGACGATTCGCTGCGCGTACGCCAGTTTTTTTTGGCATTCTCTGAATCATTGAGAGTGAATTCCGCGGCAATCTGGAATGTTCACGTGTTGGATCATCGGCCGGTACATGTTTAGTCACGATTGCCTCTCTTTTTAGGATATTGTGCAAGACCAGATCCCGTTACTAACGTTTCGTGTCCTGGACAATATTCTTTCGTTGTCCGACATTGATCTGTTTCACTTTGTGCAACAAACTCTTTCGAGTCGTCATGGATTCGCTAATATACTATACGGTACCGGCCAAATTCGAATAAATGGTTTTTTTTTGTATACAAACTCAATATATTAATATTAAATTATTCAAATTAAATATATAGTTAAATAGAATTAAATGCATTATATAACACGTCACTCAATAAGTCTCCGGTCTAACTAAGAAAAACAAATTTTTTTTTAGAAATTCCACTTTAATCATCAATATACATTCCTTCCAGTGTGATACATTGATTCCAACGCTCCTCTAACTTTTCAATTCCCTTTATATTAAACGATTTGTCTTTGCCCCCAAAATAAGCTTCAGTTTCCGAAATCTTTTCTTCATTTGAGCCAAATTTCTTTCCCTGGAGCATTTTTTTCATATTTGCAAAGAGCCAGTAGTCGCTGGGGTCCAAATCTGGGGTGTACGGTGTGTGGGGAAACAATTCAAAACGTAATTCATTCAATTGAACCATCGTGTTCATCGACTTGTGACACAGCGCATTGCCTTCGTGAAACAGCAAACGCGGCACCCACTTTAAAAGCAATTTGCACATGCCCAAATTTTCATGCAAAATTGTGAAGACACTACCTTCTGATATCTTCAAGGCATCAGCTATCTCACACAACTTAAGTTTACGGCCCCTTAAAACTATTTTGTGGACATTTTTTATGTTTTCCGGAACGACTGCTGATTTTGGGCAACCAGAGCGTTCAGCATCATCGGTGCTTGTATGACCGCGTTTAAATTGAGCATACCAGTCAATGATAGTTGATTTCCCTGATGCAAAGTCCCTATAATGCTTATCAAGTCACTTTTTGGCTTCAACAGTATTTTTTTCGATTAAAAAACAGTGTTTAATCAACACACGAAATTCCTTTCTATCCATTGTCTTCAAAATTACGAAACTAGGGGTACTAAAATGACTGTAACTTCTAAACTATTGGTCAGAATACCATGAAATTTTGACACGTACTGTTTGAAGGTTAGTATTATTCGAAAATAACGTGGGTCTGTCACCAGTGTCACCATATATGTGTCAGACCGGGGACTTATTGAGTGACGTGTTATGTAATGAACAGAAATATAGGACAAAAGTATTTGAATACAAACTAACGTAAAAAAATTGTACATAAATAAACATTCAGATAATTTAACGATACATGGAGCAAAATCAGCTAATGAATTTATGCTATATCCTCTAAAATCAATAACTACCTACACTGTTTTAAATATCGATCTTAAATATTTATGTATTGTGGCAGAAAGTATACACTGTTATTTTTAACAATGTATTTCAAATTAAATGTTACTAATGAAGTTTTATAATTATTTGTGTACTATATTCCTTTTTTTAAGCAACTTCAAAACCTTTCTATTAGACTTGCAATCGGAATATGTGAGACGTCTTTTAGTGATGTCTGCATTGTTACGGGACAATGCATCTTGAGCGGTGTTACAATTATATTTTACATGATAACATATAATTTTGTAATGCATATAGATGTATACTTCATTAATCATGATACCTTCTACTTGCGGTAAAAAAACAATACCATATTAGTTGTTTGTAGTGAAAGTGAAGCAGCATCATTTTTTTAAAAACTATGATTTTCTTTATGACTTTTTCCAGTTTTCGTGACTCATACAATAAAAAATGTAACGAATTAAATTTTCTAAAACAGTGGAATTGTCTCACTTTCATCATGAATAACCTATATCTAGAGAAGTATTCTTACGTCGCGTCGCGATGTTTCTTCCTTCATTGTTTCATGGTTAGAATTTACTGTCAAGCGTTGAATCTTTTATTTTTCTGGCAAAGAGATAACTAAATTCCGTTAACTCTAAGTAACATTAACTTACTTTCATTCCTAAAAAAAACATATTGAAACAAGTACAGAAAGTACTAATGTAGTTATCCTAAAACTAATCAGAAATTAGCACATATAAGTGTGTAAATTATTAACATTTTTTATTTACTTGAAAATCATATAATAATTACCTAACACACCAAAACTTTCTATAAAGAAGAAAAGAAAGAGTTATATATCGTAAAGTCAACCGTTATTTATCAACTTGTTATTTAAATTTCGAAATATAAATATATCTGCAAGTCTTGCAATAAAAGAATGTTATATACGTAATAAGTACACATATAAAAATCGCATTAGTAATTGTCACGTTAATGACATGCTTCCTACAGTGATACAAATGTACGATCATATATTTCTAATTTTATGTTTGAAAATGTAAACAGAGTGAAAATAATTTAATAATTTATTGCATTACATCATTCTTATAAATGCTTAATTCAAAAAATTAATAATTGAGTAACGAATGTTATCTGAAATACACGTTGCTGAATAATCTTTGCTTAAATCTCAATTCTATTATTAATTTAGCAACGATATATGTCTCAATGTTAGACACATATAAAAATTTTCATATTTTTGAGAGTATACAATTTTTATAACTAAAGCTATATTTTTAAAGCCATTCAAATTTTTATATACTTCTTTTTATACTCCTTTCCTTCTTTTTTTTATTTTTTTACAGTTTCTCGAGGCTAGTGTAAGTATTACAGTGCTATCTTTATCTATAATATCCAATTAATCTCTCGGAAGAACAATAAAATAGCGAGCTCCGTATAATATAGATACATAACATACGCTTTTGAAGAAACTCACTATCGATTCTCGATCGAGGTTGAATGTCGTCGTTAAAGCATTTCAACATAGTTCGATGTAAAGTTGCAATAATGGGTGAACACTCATCACGGCCGAAGGTAAAAAGAAGAAAGATACAAGTTTTTTTTCAATTTGCAATTGCCTACGACACATAGTGGAATAAAATCCCGTAAACATACCATACGTTATGGGATTTCCATTTTCCAAAATATTAACATAATATCAGTTAAAACGTAGATATATTTATATTCACATATAATTTACGTACGAATATATTTATGTAAAATGAATCGTTACAGTTACAAAACTGAAATAAACTTCACGTCGCGCTTGAAAGAGTTAACAAAACATTGATTTAATATGAGGTCATACATTTATACTAGGTGCCCAAATAATTTAAACTTCGACTCTAAATTGATGCAATGGAGAGCTACTATCTACATTGGCATATAACAGCCTTTAAAATAAAATCCACTACTAAAAAGAATTAAGGGAACAGAAAAATTCTTGAAATTTTGGGGTCATATTCAAATTGCTCTGCTTCCGCCAAAAGTCACTGTAGCAAACAACTAGAATAGTCATTTTGAAACAAGAAGCCTTTAGTTTTTGACGCTTTATCTCCATATTTTTTCTAACCATTTTTTATTAATGAAACAAATAAAAAATCGCGATGGAAATGTTTTCGAATATTTTTTTCTTCTTTGAAAATTTCTGGAGTCGCAGGAAAATTTTTTATGATTAATAGCACTTTAGGACTGTTTTTCCTTGTTTCTTCTCCTACAATTTGCACTTATACCATATACACTGCTCAAAAGAAATATGGCATAGAAAAATTTAAGGCAAAAATTGGCCAAATTTGACTGATGATAACTCCGTGAAAAATCATCGCAAAGTTATGCTCTTTTTTCAAATTAAAGCTTGAGATCTCTACTATAAGACGCTGTAGTTTGATTTTAGATTTGATGCATCACTACCACAATAACACCGTAAATGTGAAGTCATGTTTGCTATATTGAAAATTACAAAGTTTGACGAAATGCATGGACTTGCCACATTTTTTTTTGGTGATACTGTTTACAGCAGCATAAAATACAAACCTTCATCTTTAATTTCCAGTATGTGAAAAACCGCTACCATTTTTCCCCGCAAAGATACAGAACTTTAAAGAAACCCTTGCATTTATGGCATATACCGCCGGCATTAGCATTACCCGATATGCACCTCGGAGAGGTTACTGGACAGATTTTGCACATCATATGGATCTGACAAGAGCCTTTTTATATATATATCATTAATTTGTTAATAAAAAAATTACCATATTTTACTACATTATGAACGCTTTTACGGGTAATTTTAACCAGTTTCAACTTTTTTTTGTATAAATCTATGCAATATTTAGTAGCTTGTACGTTAATTCCCTTATCTTTAATGAACAGAAATTTATAAAGTATGGAAGAACAATAAAAAAACAACTTAACTGCACAAAACGAAATATAATTTTTCAAAGAAACGGGAACTGCAAAATTTTTTATTTTATATTATTGAAGCTAAGTTTGCATGTGAGTTGGGTGGTAGCGAAATTGATGTTTTAAATATGCATAACCGTTTTGCCCTCCTTTATTTCGACGGCAGTAAAATATATCACATATAACACTATGTACTATTTAGTTTACCTGTTGAAATATCAGTTAGGTTAATCGTATCCTACAACTTCACTGATAGTACATTAAATAATCAATTAAATAAATTACATAATGAACGTGAAGTTTACTTCAAAGACCTTTCAAAATGAGCATTCAAATTATAGGACTTTCGTAACTACAGCAGTATATGTCAGCTTTTCAAGATTCTGCTCTATTGCACGACACAGGAATATTAACAAAATTGGATTCGATATTTTCCTTGCATGGAAATATAAGCATTTAACAGACGGACAGTGTTCAAACGAAATCGTGGTGAATTCTCACACTTGTCCCGTGTCAACGAGAATTATCGTCGTCCTAACATTCTGACTCGTTACCGGACCGTTTCGAACCGGTCAGTGACGCGTGACGATCTTGACTTCAATATTACTGGTTCGCGTGGCAAATTAGCATACCTGTATCATTTTGTTTGTTATTTCATCCTACCATAAAATCTGTCGCGAACGTGAGCTTAGCCATGCTATGCTCGAAGACGTTTGCAATATGTAAATATACCTTTCACGAAACAACATTAGCCTTCCACGAAAAAAGTTTTCTTTTCTTTTTAAGAGAAAAAAAAGAAAGAAATTACGAACTGAAAATGCAGTGTTAAAAAGATCGTTTGATATTTTTTAAATGATTGTGGGTATTAATTTATGGCTTGCATCTGATTCGAGATTTACCAATAATACATACAAACAAAAGAGAAGAATAGAAAAGAAGCTGGATAGAAAAAAAACTAGAAGAATGGAAAAGGTTTCTGAAAAAGAAACAATATCTTCATATTTTTTTCAAAAACTCGTATTTAGGTACTCTATTCTAGAGTTTTATTTAGACGTTTATAACTCTAAATAGTGAATATATCAAGGCATTCGAAAAGACTATATTATATTTTTTTAAAGTTCTTTAATATACATTTTGAGAATGTTTATTTTATATCAAATGATTCGAGCGAAATAGACTTTATTCTTGAATTGGTATTCTATGAGTGTATTATGTATATGTATATTTTTTTAATGGTATTCAAGACAAATGGTCATTATTTTTACTTCGAGACAGTAAACATGAAGAAAGTACACAAGAAAGAAAAATAAATGCACATAAAAAGTGAGTAAATGCATCTTAGGCACCTAGTAAATATTAATAAATGAAATGGGTGACATGTAGTGAAAATAAAAATTTGTTGGTATTAATTGGTTTTTATCAAAATTCCGTTCGGGTAATTTTTACAGAATTTTGGGTAATTTGTTTATATATTTATTTACGAACTGATTTACTTGAGAGATTCAACTGTAAGAGCTCTTACGTAAAGAATATAAATATACATATCTTACATTTCAGGTGAACAGAAATTACACAGAATTGTTATTGTTGTTGTTGTTGTTGTTGTTGTTGTTGTTGTTATTTATTCGTATTCTTTTTAATTTTTTTACAACATTAAAATTTAGATTGTTTTTGTATTGTTCAAATGTATCGTACATATTCTTGAAATGTGAATTACCGTCTAACGGATATGACACGGTTGTTCATGTGATATGTATGCAATTCATTTAATAATGCTCGCATATTATCGCGAAAACTAGTGCAAATGAAATTTTGAGTTAAATCGGTTGCTCTTCAATCCACAATCAAATTTCTACATTAAATTATTGTTTCTTCGTAAGGAATAAATAAAACTCAGCGATGTAGTGTAGAAAATATTTTACACATTTTACAATATGTAAGTAACAAATGTTTAATAGCATCAGATGCGTAACGATCATTGATAATGTATCACAAACAGTAGAATGTACAACTTGTAATTTAACATTTTTCTTCTTAGTTAAAATAAAAATATTTTCGAATAAAATAATTTTAAGAAAAAAAATACACCGACTTCGAAATGCACTAAAAAGTATAAAATAATTTCTATTTCCTAATGAAGTGATTTCTATTTCATTCAATCATACAATTACGTAACAGATATGAATGAAACCAATTTACACGTTAGGTAGTATATTAAATACATTTCAACCTTTTCGGAGGCGGCGCAAAATTAAAAGATTTTCTTGAACATGTCAACCTTTGGACAGCCGAACATAGGCAAAGCTTGTATAGCTATTTTTTTTTCTATACATATAATTCGACAGCACGCCGCGAAGTAGATGTTAGTGCGTATAGAATGTAACTATGATCTATCTAGCCCTTTGCGAACGGGACGGTTCGAAGTGAACCGTACCGTGGGGCCGAGCTCCTGCCGCAGTAGTCATTAAAAATTGCCAGCGTATATTTCTGCTTAAACGCGGTTTTCGTTCATAGCATTCCAAGTCAAATTCTGGACGTATTATATGTACATGCACAGATTTACGTGCATGCACACATGTACGCGTTTCTCGGCTCTATCAGTTGTTTTCGCGGAACGCATAGTTAAGTTTCTCGGCCATAGCCACGCATTTACATGGGACATATATGTATATTAGAGTGGCCCTTATTTTTCGACTTCCGATTTTTTTTGGTCTCACCCCCTAAAATTGTGACACTTGATGAAAAAATGATAATGTCAAAGTTTCAGCATGATTGGATAACAGAAACCCGTGCCGCAATCGAGTTGAAGTTTTGAAATTTGCACGATTTCAGGTTATCGTCGAATATGTTAGTGGCCTTTTATTTTACAAGTATCAGCGAATATTTTATAATGAAAATATCATTTTTTATATATATAATTTTAGTGTTGGTGTATGATTTTCAAAAATATATTAAAAATTACTGAATGTTGCCGCTAATGTTAGTATGAATCTCATTCTGTAGTTGCTGAAGCGGTCATCTCGAATACGAAAACTAATCTTCTATTCAGTTAGCCATTAAAGATCTTATGTAAAATGAAACAAATATTTCGGTATTAAAAGAATGTGTAGTAGGTGCTCTGCATGGTAGGTATACAAAAAGATTCCCGGCAGTTGTGAATATTACCGAGTTTTACCTGACCAAGGGATCAGGTAAGAAGTACCGCTTTTTAAAAAATTTCAAAAAGCTTGGCCTAAGATTAATTTATCCAATTTTAAAACAGGTATACAAAATACTTATGTTTATGGAAGACTCCAGGATGTAGAAGAAAAAATCAATTTTTGCTTGTACCATTTACGACAAAAGCAGCCGAGAGATGATTACAAAGAACTTTTGGAGTTGATGATAATTTTTCTTGGTGGATCTCTTCCACGATGGAAATACTTTTCATGTTCCTGGAGCGTTTCATAATGCTAGGTGGATGGCTAAAGCAATTTACGTGCTAAAAATTTATTTATTCCGACAAGAATTGTTATTGGATAGTAACGAAATCATAGGGATAAGTGATATATGTATTCTTTTAGCTAATTTATACATTCAAGCCTGGATTAATGCACCAATTCCCGTAAGAGCGTCAGTACAAATCTAAAATTCCTACAAAATCTATACTTGTATTTTACAATTGATAATAATATTGCTAGAATAGGAATACGCAAATTTTCTAACCATTTATGGTACCTTGTATCTGAGAACGTGGCATTATCCTTTTTCAATGAAATAATACCATTGAACACAAAAAGGAAAATGATTAAGGCTCTAAGAAATGATAATAAGGAACATTCAGCAAAGAAATTTGTAATACTTCCGGAAAACGTACAAAATTATGTAAATATGAATATTGATAGCTTCATTTCTACTGAATCCAAAAAATGACTTAACAGGTACAATATACCTACAGATTTCTTAGAAAAAGACCCTTCCTTATGGAAAAATGATATTTCATATCAAAAAGGTTTGGAAATTGCAAGAAATTTGAAAGTGGTAAACGATACCGCTGAACGTGGTGTTAAACTTATATCTGAATATAATAATCTGCTGACTAAAAATGAAGAAGAAAAACAATAAATTTTACAAGTAATTGAGAATTAGAAAAGCTTTTATCCTAATGTAAGCAAATCTACATTAACACAGAATATATATTAAACGCTACGTACAATTTAATAATAGGCTAATTTATAAGACATAACTGAAATTCCTTTAAAGAATATTTTGCTTGTAAGTATTTAAAAAAAATTCGTTTATAAGTGCGAATACAATCGAGATTATTGAAAAATTTATCAACTTTTGTACAAATTATATACAGCTCCCAGTTGCTCAACCGCCACATTCTCCGGTAACTTAAAAGCTGCGTTACATTTGTGTGTAAATGTATTGTATGTAAATATGTAAATAAGTATGTGTTGTAATTGTATGTAAACGCTAGTATTACACGTGTAAAAAATTATATTTTCATTATAAAATATTCGCTGATACTTGTAAAATAAAAGGCCACTGACATATTCGACGATAACCTGAAATTGTGCAAATTTCAAAACTTCAATTCGATTGCGGCACGGGTTCCTGTTATCCAGTCATGCTGAAACTTTGACATTATCATTTCTTCATCAAGTGTCACAATTTTAGGGGGTGAGACGATGAAAAAATCGAAAAAAAAAATCGAGCTCTATAGCTAAGGGCCACCCTAATGTATATGCGTTTCTCGGCTCAATCAACTGTTTTCGCCAAACGCATATATGAGTTCTTCGGCCAATTTGATGATTTACGCAGAACGCATATATGCGGCGGTAGTCCGCAAAGGGCTAGATTCATAGAGTATGCGACGAAAAAACTCGATCGCCACATATTTTATAAAGATAGAGCCTATCTGCCGCAAATCTGGTAATTCCCGCGTCGTGGGCTCCGTTTATAGGTTCTTACAATTAGATCCATGGCTTCCACATACAAACGAAGTCGATTCCATTTCATTTATATCAGAAACGTTGCGAAATGAAGATGTAGTCGTTATATTTACGTATGTTACCAGATATATCTATAATGGTTCGTATTCCTTCTCAGGGTTTATTAATTTCCAATACGTCATACCACAATCATCTGGTTATTGGCAGCAACGTTTACTGAGGTATTTTTAATTATGCGCCGCCTCCGAAAAGGTTGAAATGTATTTAATATACTACCTAACGAGTAAATAGGTTTCATTCATATCTGTTGCGTAATTGTATGATTGAATGAAATAGAAATTACTTCATTAGGAAATAGAAATTATTTTATACTTTTTAGTGCATTTGGAAGTCGGCATATTTTTTTTCTTAAAAGTATTTTATTTCACGCTTTTTAGTGGAATGGGAAGAATTGTATAGGATACTGTGAGACAGTTCTTCCGGGCTTTTTCTTGTTTGCGTAAATGCCATGAACATAATTAAGTAACAGACAACATGGATATTCGTTTTTCAATTTTTTTTGCAACAATAATCCTTTGCAACTAAAAATGAAAAAACTTTTGGTAATGGTACCAATGGGGAGTCAGACTCTACAAGATGCGAAAGGCTTTGTTCCAATCGGACCATCCACCTAGGAAAAGACCGGTGAACATGCATAGAAAAAAAAAATAAGGGACACTCTTTCAGAGACAAGTACAAACTAATTACATCATGATTAAAGGTTCTTCATCCATTTGTTCCTTGTTAACTTTCTTTGCAAAAATTTACTGCGCATGTGTATCTCTTACGGTTTAGAACTGCGCAAGGGTCAAAGTATCCGTAAAATAATAGCAGATCCTGCGCAACAAATTTTCTAACAAATCAAATTGATGCATTTTTAGAACAATACGGAGACTGTACCAAGCAATGGGAATAATACACCAACATCAACGTGAACTCATCTTGCTGCATAAGTCGCGTGTCAAAGCGGCAAAGCTTAGTGTTTTGGTACAGTGCATTGTAATTGCCCTTTCTTGTCTTTCCCGTGCATAGTACGGGGCGTTCCACTAATATTAACAACAATAGTGTTCCGCTAATATCTCGAAAACAAAAGCTTTCCGTCAATTATGCAAGAGGAAAATGTTGTCCAGAACCACGCCCCTAACAACATATTCGAAGGACATTAAAATCGTTCGAAGTTGATTTCAAAAGTTAATAACAATTTTTCGCTAATATCACGAAAACAAAAGCTTTCCGCGAAATTTGTATATGAATAAAATTGTTCAGAATCATGTCCGTGATAAGATATTAAAGGTGCACTAAAATCGAGAAAAGTTTATTTCAAAAGTTGCCGGTTTTTTTGCAATAACAACACTTTGCAATTAAAAAATGAAACATTTTTTGATAATGGTACCAATGGGGTGTCAGAACCTACCAGATGCAAAAGGTTTCATTCCGATCGGTCCAGCCAGCTAGGCGTAATCGGCGAACATACATAGAAAAAACAAAATATACTGATCGAATTGAGTAACCTCCTCCTTTTTCGAAGTCGGTTAAAAACTAAGCTTTAACCAGCATTTTGGTAAAGGAAAAAGTTGTTCAGAATCACTCCAGTTACCACCCCCTAAAATTATGCCCACCAGTAGCTGAACACCCTATATGTAGTCTCACGATTCGATAGGGACCATAGGTAAACCCCAACGTGATTGCTGAGTCATTATACGACTTCGAGAAACAGGCAGAGAGTTTCTCAGTAACCAGATCATGTTCCTTTTCCATTAAACGTACTGTGTATGATAATCTCTTAAGTGAAATGATTATCCGTTTATAAATGAATCCATACTACTTGAATATAAAGTGACAATCTATTGGTTTTAGTCGACTAATACACTTTCGGAAAGTGGCTTAATCGTTTTTTAACCGCTAAATTCGTACACGTGGGTGCAATTACTTTTAGAATTTTAGAACCAGACATTAAACTTATACTTCACGAGCCCACTATCTTCATATTTATTAACTTTTTAGAGAATTTGAAAATACTACTCTAGTATAATTTTGTATAAATACATCAGAGGTATAAGCATTATATATTTGAAATAAAAATTATTGTTCTTAAAGTTCTTGTGTTACTATATTGTCTTCTATTTTATACCTTAAATTGTTATTCAAAATCGTAAATGATTATGTTTTATTTTATACGCACTTTCATAAACATCTTTTCTATGTTATACAATTGCATAAATACTATGTATCTATTGAATATTTAAAAAATTATTGTTAGTCACATTTCTTTGAAGATATATGACGCATATCAAGTTCGGAAAAGGTAGTCAACATGATTTCGTATTGACAGTGATGATTTTAAAAGCCTAATTCAGAATTTAGAGTTGCTCGGTCAACCTACTAAGAGAATACTCTCACTATAGGATTGACCCGCTTACATACATACTTACTTTGGTGTAGGTACCGGCTTTGGTTCTTTGTTCCTCCTTATACAGGTTCGTACAGGTTTTGATCTGTCCCAAGTAGTCCTTTCATTCATTATATAAATCTTTAATCGACTAATCCAACGTAGTACGAATAATATTTGGAGGACATTTCAGTAATACGACATTCTACGTGTATTTACATTGGCTTAGGATTTGATAAATTTTAAATTTATGAAACAAATAAAACGATATTTTCACGAAAATTGAACTATGTCAAATATTATACTTCGACCAAAACGTCAATTAATGAAGGTTGTATTGCAATGTTTTTCACTTTTTATCGTTGCAAATATGTAACTTATTTCAATTTATATAAGATCAGTTTTAAGTTTTGATTACAAATTTACATAAAAATATGTTCTCAATTTTTGTAAACCGTGAAAAACAGTACGTGCAATAAAATAATCCTTTTAACTCCGTATTTCAACGTTATTCTGGCTAAAGAATACTATTCTGTCTACTGTACATGAATTTTAATTTCAGAAAAAATTCCATCACTAGCATGGTAATAGAAAATTAGTAATTGATACTAACTATACATAATACAGTAATGACAGAGTTACGTATTACCAGTATGTGATTTATAACAATGTAATACTCAGTTGCACATATATATGTATGGAAAAATTACCGGCACATGGTTAACGAGCTCTTGCTATGAGTACAGAAAAGGAATTACTGGGAAGAATTACGGTATATGTATATTATAAAGATGTTTGAAGTATCTACTATGCAAATAATCGTTCAATCGGGGAAAAACATTCTGTGAATGCTAAAAGTGCATAACAGTTCAACAAACACTGCATGATCAGTAGAATATTATTAACTGTCGTTTCCTTAATTGCATTCATTAATTTACGAAATATGTAAATAAGCACCAAGTTAAATTTGATCATTCTTTTCCCCCATGCTTACTATTATTGTTATCAGCAAAAATTACAGATCAGTAAATGTAATTATTAATATCATTGAAATATATCTATAATACATATTGTTATTCATGTGCGTTCTTATTATCGATTTAATCCATCGTATTTCAGTGGTCAGGGGATTAAGGAAGTATTTAAGGTAATTGTAGTTACATTTATATTTAGATTTATAATTTATATTTATGTTTATATGTAGAAATGGAAAGTTTTAAAATAATTAAAATTTATGTTAATATCCATTAAAATAATAATTAATATTCATTAAATAAATTGAAATAATAATTAATGTTCGTTAAATTTAAATTAATATTCATTAACTTTTAAATAAATGAGAAAGTTGTTGGATTTATCAGTTTTTGTGCTACAAATAATTTTCAAACCTGTTCGAATTCTTTTCTACACGAAAAGAAATGTTATTCCATATTTTTGATCTATTTGTTCTTATACATAGATTCATACCTTTGACGATCGGAAACAATCTACATTTAAAGAGTGATAATATTCCTTGAGTATTCCACGCATCTCAATCGTATATTTCCTCATATATGGATGCGTAACTATCGAAGATCGTTTAAAGTTGGAGGTGCAAAAAGAATATTCTATAATGGAAGTTCCATTAACCTGAAGCGTAACCGAGCATTTAACGCGGTAAATCCCCTGACCTTGCGCTTGCGTTTATGCTCGCGCACACACAACTGCGTACGCACGAGAGTTGAATAATATGTTGGATACATTATTACGTTAACGGCTTTCGTGACGTAGCTCACGTTATCTCGCGGTACTGACTTGTTTTTTCTTTTTTGTTTTTGAAACGAATCGCTAACTTTTACGCTATATTCCTCGTTCACAATCAATTGATATCTCGTTACGTGAATTTTAAAATATTCTGCCGAACGAACGGTGCTGTATAATAATTGCAAAACGAGTAACGTAATTGTTGTTACGTTAATGATAAATTATGCAGTTTAATCATTGCCTCAAAACAGCAATTTTCCTTTATCATAGAAATACACTGTTGTTTCTATTTATGGAAATATTGTATAAGCTACTTTACTATTCGAATTATTCCTTCCCTATAACGATCTCACTGTTCAACACAAATTTTGTTTTCTAATACCCATAGGGTGATCCTTGCAGAGTTTCTCGTCCTGAACAAGAATCCGAAAACCGAATTGCTCTATCACCCTCAGTTTTTGAAAAACACGAGCTTTTGTAAAAACACGTGTTTTGGGTAGAAAATGCGATATTGCGAGGAAACTAAAAAAGCTAGGACATTCAAATTAATTTTAAAGGATAGAGGAGAGTGTCCCGAATAAATTGGTATATATAATTGTTATATTGCATAATTCTAAATAGGTGTAAATATTCATGAAAGTTTAAAAAACGGCCGTTGTACGCATTTCCTATGTACTATTTTTGCATTTTTAGAAAAAGTTATTTATGTAGCGCGAATTCGCTATACAGTATCGAATTCTATAGACATTTCTGATGAAGAAACTATGTGGGGTAAATGTTGTAGTTGTATGCAATTCCAGAAAATCGAAAAAATATCTGCCGGGAGCACGTGCGCGGTGTTTTGCCGTCAGGCGGCCATAGCTCGCTCTCCTCGCCAAGTCAGTGCCGTGGCTACGCGCAATCAGCATCAATGATGAGGCTTAATATACATTCACTTTTTATATTTACGTTTAATTTTTTTTAGTATTATTATTTCATAATTATTATTATTCATATTTTGTTATTATTCGTTATTATTTCTTTCTACCAACGAAACAATTATAAAATATTATAATTCAAAATTTTAAAATCTAAATTGTCTTCAATCATTTGATTTTAAATTTGTTGGACAGTGATCTTCTGAGCATTAGATTTAAATGCAAGATAGTAATTTCGTTTGAACGTGTATTAATTATATGTATAAAATTGTATGAATTATGAAAACGTTTAAGATGATAAGACTGTCAATAATTTTTTATCACGTTTCTACGTTTAATTTAAATATAATATGCGGTTGAGGGAAATATTTTGAAGGCATCTAAAATGCTTCATTTTCTTAAATATATTATACTTAAATTTATTATGTAAGAAAAGTCATAATTGAGTATTTTTTATAACAAAACTGCGGTCAAATATAATTTCATTTTATATGTTATTGTCTATTCATATGTACATAAATTTTAAAAGTTGAAAAAAATGTAAACTTTTCATCTAATTTTATTAATTGCAAAGTACCTTCATTCAGGTGTTACATTTATTAAAAACGCCGTCCTGAATAACGAGATTGTTCTTATTTTTGTATTTTTTCTATGCACAAAATTTAATTAAAGTAATAATTCCTGTAGTTAAATTTTTATTTAGTTGTACTAAAATTTTTTCATTTATTGATGAGCGCTTTTAATTTACACAGTTAGATCAATTAGAATGTTTTAATAATTATAAATATTTTCAAGCCACGATACTTTTAATTTAATCGAAAAATATCATGAAACTAAAGTTTCGAAAGCTGCTACTGTATTTTTTGCAAATGCTTCATATTACATAAAGTTTTCAATACAAACAAATTATAGCTCCTGAACATTTTGTCTAAATTTTTGTCCAATTTTTATTTATATGGAAATTTTACACATTTTATAATTTTTTATCGAAGACTCATACTCAATACAGGAAGATTATACTCTCTACGATTATACAATATGTGTTTAAGGAAAAATTATTTTTCATTAAATGAAAAATTAATTACTGCTTCAAAACATGAACTGTTCCTTATAATTTAAAAAAAATACATCTCAAAAAGAATATATTTTTTAACAAAGACTTATATTGTATTTTGTGATAGACCATTTACGCAGAAACTATACATGTACACATTTTTAAATCCTATAACGAAGATCAAATTGAATTGCTAGTCGATATCGGAAGAATTCTCTACGGTATTCTTGAAATGAAGGAAGAGAATATGTATAATCAAAAGCAAACCTGATTTCCTCAGGAAAAATACAATAACCAAGCGGAAAAAATATTCGAATCGTTGATTTTTAGGAACTCTGTCAATTAGCAGAATTGTAGCTTGGAAACAGAAATTTTAGAATTTAGAAATTAAAAGGTTTGGGAATTTAAGTATACGACACTTTTGAAATTTAGTAATTTAGGTCTATAAACCTTTTAAAAATATAAAAATTTAAAAATTTGAGAATCTGAGAAATTGATGAATTTGAAAATTTTCGAATTCAGAAATTTGAGAATTTAAAAATTTAGAAATTTCAGAATTTTCAAACT
Source organism: Megachile rotundata (assembly GCF_050947335.1). Classification (NCBI taxonomy): domain Eukaryota; kingdom Metazoa; phylum Arthropoda; class Insecta; order Hymenoptera; family Megachilidae; genus Megachile; species Megachile rotundata. Next base: position 2,344,133 of record NC_134991.1, on the reverse strand, counting down.
CACTTTGTCTCTATTCAAAGGAAGCCTACATTGCACCCGACTATACCAGAAAGTGTACCTTACGTCGCGCAGCAGCAGAAGGTGTGTGATGAATCAGAGTTCCGAGCAAGTGTAACGACCGAGTGACGTCAAAAAGATTGCACAATGAAACACACCGGTAATTCCAACCGTTAGGTTCGGGGCCGATCAATTTTTAGATCCTCTTACGAGCATCGGGAAAAACGAACTGACCGCGACAGGATTTAGTATTCAAACTTTGTTACGTTAGGCGTACGAACGACACTGTAATCATGACAAAGCACTAACTCAACTTTGTTCATTATAAAATTATCGGTCTAGCCCTATTTGCAAACGCTACATAAATATCCTGACAACGAAGGAAAAAGAAATGCTAAAAGCTTTGGCTTTGTGTTAATTAAGTATAATATATTTTTTGTTAGAAGTATTGAAATTTAAAGAAATCGTGCTTCTCTATTACTTAAATATAGACAATTTTCTGCATTGTATTATCAACGTTTTATCTTGCTCTTGTGCTACATATTCAGTTTGTTGAAACACTAATTTAGATATGTAGCAGTTTAAAAATTTAGGATTTGACAATTTGCAAATTTGGATATTTTAGACCTTATGGTGATGGAGTTGGAAATTTAGAAATTTGGAAAGTTGAGGATTTACAAATTTGGAGATTTGGACTTTTGGAAATTGCAGAATTTGGGGATGCGCACACTTAAAAATTTACGAATTCTAGAATTCCGGAGTTTTTAAATTTCAAATTTGGAAATTTGAGAATTTGAGAATTTGAAGATTTGGAAATTTATTAATTTTACATATAATATTCGATTTACAATAAGTATAGTTGTTGCCATCTAAGAGAAACTTTTATATAAAAATATATTAATAATTATAACAAATACAGAAAAAAATGCGAACATTATTTGGAAATCCCAACAACTTCCGCGAAATTAAACCTGAATTTCATATACGTATTTTTAGAAGGGATTACTTCTGTCGTGTAGTGGGAAAATGATGTTAGTGTCGTTAATACGTTTTCCGGATTTTGAACACGTGCCGGAGAAAAAGTACAGTTGGTCGCAAGAAAAATGCAATGACGTCATTACGAAACGTAACTACTGAAAGAATCACTATAACATACTTTTCAACGTGAAAGCGGAGACAGTTACGACTGACAATGAGTGAAAGTGCAATGTGTGTAATAAGGCAAATATGAATCATTGATTTCCAAATATGCACGTTGTATTAAGTTTGCGAAAATGACAGTTTTATAGCGAAGATTAACAACATATAGAACAACAACATATAGCTATTCACTAATAAATTAATTTTGTAGAAAATTTCTATACAATTCCCTTTGGTCATTTATATCTTCATAATTGGCATTCAAGAAGTGATCGTTGTTTAGAACAGTTGTTAGTAAAACAATACGCTATTACGAACTGTATTTTCTTTTAACGAAGGAAAATGCTGTGAAGGGATACTGTATCAGAATTCATAATATTTACAAGAAAATTTCAATACTATATTATTAATGTTTTTGTAAATGGTTACATCAAATGCTGTATAAAATATAATTACTGTTATCATTATTTATTATGTGTAGAATGTAATTATCATAAGAAATGAAAAATAAAGTTTTCGGTGAACAGGAGTCAATCTCAAAACTCCCGAGTTACGGGATTTTTAAAAATTAATTAAAACTTCTGTTTTAATGTAATTTACTTTGATTATTCGTTACAGTTAATAAATCAGAAAGTTCAACCCTTTCAATGCCGCGCGAAAACAGGTGGCTATGCGAAGATAAGTGGGTGAAATTGACGAATTTACTACGGTTTGAGAAAAAACTCATAAAAACCAAACTAATAAGGAAATATATCGAACCAGGATACACCGATTTTAATGAAACTTATGTGAAAGATAGTTCTCAACAAAATATTTTACACGTATTTTTTTTTATTGGCCATCGTTCACGTTGAAGGGGTGAAAATAGCCCTCGAAGTTGGGGGTTGAAATCATATTTTTGGGAATATCTCCGGAATTAAAGATAATTGGATTCTTCTTTTGTAAATTGTTGGTCTTTAAATAAGGAATTTTTGTGCGCAAAAAAATTTCAATAAACTTTATTTGTTTAAATAATATTTTGAAAATTTATAACTTTCGTTTAAATTTTTGCATTTGTTGAGTTTGGGGATGTGGGCAGGAGAAACACAGCAATAGGAAGTATTAATAACTATATTAATATATTGAACATATTCCGTGATAAAAAAGCCACGCGCGATACACAGGATTACAACGTGCTCTCCCGAACGTACCGGAAAAAGAAGGGGGGACAAAAGACGAACGCAGATGAAGAAGAAGGACTCGTGTAACGCGGGCACTTCGAATATCTTAACACTCCTCTTTCGAAGTGCTCTATGAATTCATATCTTATATATAAACATCTTTGGTCTGTTTTTACTAAAACTCATACTCTATAATCCTACACTAGTCTCTTAAATTTAATATTTGGACGCATTTTTCTAATTTAATCTTTGGAAGAGATTTAGTTTAATATATCTGCCACCATTTCATTTGTGCTCACATATTGCACGCTTATCACACCTATTTCCTGCATCTCCCTAGTGTAGTGATATCGTATGTCTATGTGTTTGCTTCTACGGTGATACGTATTATTTTTGCTTAACTGAATAGCGCTCTGATTATCACAAAATATATCTAATTTTCCGCAAACTAAATCACTAAAGTTCATATACGCTAATAATCTTTTTAAATAAATTGCTTCTTTGGCTGCCTCGGACATTGCCATGTATTCTGCCTTCATAGTAGATAAAGCGACGGATTTTTGCTTTTGGGATTGCCAGCTGATAGGGCCGTTGGCCAGCATGGAAACATAACCGGATCGTGATCTTCTCCCTCTTCCATCAGCCGCCCAGTCCGAGTCAACATATATTTTTACCGGTTCACTTGAAACAGAATACTTTATACTATAATTAATAGTACCTTTTAAATACCTTAGAACATGCTTCGCCGCGAGGGCTATTTTCACCCCTTCAATGTGAACGATGGCCAATAAAAAAAAATATGTGTAAAATATTTTGTTGAGAACTATCTTTCACATAAGTTTCATTAAAATCGGTGTGTCCCGGTTCGATATATTTCCTTGTAAGAATGATATTTAAAAAATTCAAAATGCAGCATATTACGAAAGAAAGGGAGAAAAATATTGTACTTCAATAATATTGTATTTCAATAGTTATTGAACATCATATTGTAACGACTCTGGAACCTAGATTCAGATAGTTACAAGCGCTAGTAAGGTAAAGAGCGGCTTTTACCAACTGAACGACTCGTTTTGGAAAATAACTAAATGTAAAGATTGTGGGATTCGTGTGGTGCGCGGTTAAGGAGTGAAATCCACAGGTCAATATCTTTCAACAATAAGGGTTTATTCAATAAAATAACGAAGATGATGAATTTAACAAATAACAAGTAACAAATAACAAAATATGAAAAGTATACTGGTTTGATTAAAGAAACTAGAATAGACTTGATATAATATTAATAATAGAAATAACAGAACTTGGCAAATTGAGCAATACGTAATAGATAATTATGAATCTAACTAAATGACTCTCGCTAGGTATTACTTTATATTAGATCGTACCTAAGTCTGTTTTCGGATGAAGCTAACTTCGCTTTTAGATAATTAATTGAATTCGATATTCTACATTATTCAGTTCTCGTTTCGAACGCTATCGCAATTACAAAGTTTTATATTGATTAATACGTTTATAATTTATATAATGAAAAGTCTTTTACGAAATTATTAATACTAGCGCGTGATAGTCTACCGCAGCGAGGAACACGACCTAAGTGTGATTCTCTAAGTGTACCTAAATACGCTTTCGCAAAGTTAGACAGATTAATGATTTTATCTGATATCTAACGCGGTGTAGTCGACTACTGAGATTACGCTGATGACAGAACAATATTCTTTTATTAATTCAAGTTCAAAATTTGTTTGAATCTAAATGAATTATTACCTCGGAACAGTTACTCTTTTAGTCTGACTCGACAACTAATTGTACATGACCCTTTTCGTCAAAACGAACACTGACAACCAAAACCAGATCGCTTAATTGGGGAGCCTGCGTTAGCTAGCTACTAGAACGACCCAACGATACAGGAAAAGGTGAACAATGTAAGTCCAACAGGGTAGCAAATCAATTGATTCTAATTATAAAATCGTAATTGCTGAACTGCCACCCAAAAGACACGGGCTTCAGAGACCAAGCCGCTCAAATGGGGAGCCTGCGTTAGCTAGCTACGAAACGACCCAGAGCGAGCTCCGAGAATCTGATGGCGCGTTAGCAATCCGATGTAAAATCAAATATGAGTAGCTGAGAGCTATCCTTTCGATATCTTAGCCTTTCTTGGCGCCAAGTATAGCACTCTCCTAGCGGAGTTTCAGATACGAGACCGTTTGAATGGGGAGCCTGCGTTAGCTAGCTACTAGAACGACCCACGACCAAGTATCCAAATGGCGTATACCCGCTTTACCAGTCAAGTATTAATAATCGTTGCGGCTCTTCACAGCGAAAACTGTTCCGGTTATACTTATCTGAAGACTTCTAGCTGGCTCGACTTCGAAAACTGTTCTGCGATTTTGGCGAGCTCCGCTCGGCCTTTTATACTCGCCAGTCTGGCGAATTCTCGGAAAACCCCCATAACGTCGAAATATATAATTGTCTTATAAATTCGTAATTAGACATTAATTGTACAAACGAACGGTTTAATTACATTATAAATATCGCATTCTACATTATGGTTTACATTTCTGATATAAAAATAGTAATTTAATAGTGTTTTAATGAAATTGCATTTTCTATCTCTTTCTATACGCTGTGCACGACTTCTATACGGATCGGAGCTAAATGTATAAGCATAGGATGCTTCGAGAATATTCCATTGAATAATATTATATTTTACAATATATATTGCAATAACCTAACGTTTGACTTTAATTCTGGATAACATAATATTAGTACGCTTGATATGTAGTAACTGATTTGTTTAGCTAATAGTTTTTGATAATTAATAATATCGCAATTGTAAAATGTATTTCTATCCTTCTCTAAGACTACGCGAGAATTCCAGGAAATTCGGGGCGAGCTTCGCGGCACGTAGGCACATAGCATTGCGGAATACATTTATTACAATAGCCTATAAAATAATACATTAACTTGTTTTAAATAAATTAACTTAACATTTGATTAATTTAATGAAACATATTACTCTTTTTAAATTAGAAACATAAAACAATTATTAAAATTAAGAATATTGATATATATATATATCTAATAATTACCGACTGTCAAAGCTAAATACACAGGATAACTAATATATAATGTACCGTCGGTAACAGTTTATTATTGTCGGTAACTAAACTATTGGTGGATAATTGAATTGAACATAGGACTGCCATATAAAAAAATTCTTCCCGGGATGTTACAATATGAATAACAACAATATAAACAATGATGAAAAACATACAGACAAGTTTCCCTTCTACAAACAATACTTGCACTAATCATCGTTGATTATTTAATTAAACGTGGTATGAAATATAAATATTTTATTTCAGAAATTTAAAAATTTAGAAATTTACAAATTCAGAAATTTAGAAACATAGAAAATTAAAAATTTAAGAATGTAATAATTTGAAGATTTAAAAATTAAAATGTCTTTCGAACTCCAGCGTACGTAATTTCGTACACAGTAAAATCTCAAGTGTGATAGTTTGGGCCAGTTTTGTCAACTGTATGTCAATAACAAGAAAAATATGAAGTTCGAGTAAAATGATTCATAAATTGGTACTTAAACGGATAACAGGTTAATTCTCAAACCTGTTCTACTTTATATAACTAACCGATAATACATATGCAGATATACGTATGTATACATATTTACATACGTAATACTAAAAGAATTCCATTGTACAAATAGATTATGAATGAAATATCCACAGGAAGTAGTGTACCGCAATTCTAATTAAAAAGAGCATGCCTTTTGGAATCTATGATCGAATATGTTGTATGTATTCTATCTCCACGCTTGCTCTTGTGGAAACTTTGCTAAAGTCAAAGTCACATTTCCAGGTATCGTGGTATTAATATCTTGAACTTGTAATAATAGCCTTCGTAAACCGACCACTTTACTTTATTCATGCAAAAAATATTTTCCATGAGAATTATTATAACCGTAATTTCTCAACATAATCAGAAAATGTACAAGAACTAAATGAATGTTTTTTTCTGATTAATTGAACGATTTCAGTATAACTTATAATCATAAAGAATTTAGTTTATACTGGATAATAAATCATTTTGGTCTAACCTTATTTTATTAATTAGGAAAGAATTATAAAATAATACGTATCTGCATTAAATTACGTCTTGAATATTCATGTAAATGTTTAAATATACATAACATTAGTATAACTAAAATTTCTATTTGTTAATAAATTCCGTCATAAAGATTATAAACTGCTTATATTTATTATATCAAACAAGTTTAAACAGTTTATGGCAGTGTCCTCCACTATGTGCGTGTTAATTTATCTTTTTTCCAAACTTTTCTAACTTCCTCTTTTGCCTGAATATTTCTAAGCGCTTCCTGTCTTTTCTACAATCTTCAGTTTTCCCAGGGATTCGTGTAAGTCTGATCAATGTCAAATCGCACATTTGGCAGCCAGACTTGTACGGGCCTATGTTTTTCCGTTTACTTTCTCTTTCACCCCTTCAACTTTCCAATCTGTACTTTTCCTTTTCTTTTCCTATATCGATCTCTACTCAAAAAGGATATAAAAACTCTGATCATCGCGCCACTCGAGACATTCTTTATTTCAGCACCGGCACGTTTACATCCACGGAATCACTAATACTCTCGTTAGCTTGTTACTATCTAATCTTTGTTCGTTTGTTAAAAATATATTTTGCCGTTGAGTGACTGTTAAGTAAACTGACTTTTTTCATCCACACACACCCACGTCCTCAACTTAAATGGAAAATTAAAACTAGTGCATAGTTATTCTGTCATTAAATTGACAGTGCATTTCTGTTATGTGACAGCTGATTGAAAAACTAATTTAGTTGATTTTGAAAATTATGCAATTTTTTTTTATTAAACATTGCTCAAAGAAATTAAAAATTTCATTTAACTAATCGATAATTTTATTAACGCGTATCGAAATAGTGTACTTTATCACAATATTTTATTTTTTTCTAGTACAATGTATTATATTTTTTGAAGGATACTACATAGATATACGTTATCCTATGAAAGTTTTCCTTTTACGCTGTTACATGTGTATGTACATATATGGAAGGATATTAATTCACATATTTCCGATGAGTTAGTCACGGATTTACGTAATTATGCTTCCTCATACTGCAATGAAATTCTTTATTTATCTTTGACGGAGGAAAACACTTTCATTACACACCAATCTACAATACAAGTATACTATTATCTTCTTTACATAATAATCTGTATTCGTCATAAGTTTTTATAAATTTAATGAATATTAAATCAAACATATTGAAATTTTACAATGTTTTTAAGAGCAGCTGTAATATCTATAATTTTATAACAATTTAAAAAATTTATATTATGAAATCAAAGCAATGAATATTTTGGACGTTGAAAACCAGAATTATTTGTAGCATAATTGATCCAAAGGGCATATTAACATATTTACAAGTAGTTTTATTGTGGATAACAAAGATATGCTTACTTATGAAAACAAGCTGCATTAATTATTCATACACTCCGATTAAGTGAAGGAAATTAAATAGTTGGAAAACATAAAACTTTCATTGCCTGACATTGATGTACTATTCTGTTCTTTTGCACAGTATCTGTCATTTTGTTTTTTCAAGACATCAAATAAACAGTAACATTATTGACGTGAACTCTAGGTTTACAGTACCCGTGAAAATGATAGATTTTAAATTTCTTATTTTCAATTATGAAAATTTTTAAGAAGCTTTTTTTAAAACGCATGATAATCTTCATTGAGATAAAGAATCATTGTATTAGCTAGTATATGTATTATCCATCATTTAGTGATGTTTATAGTTTAGTTTTAATGGAAATATAAGTAGTCATTGAATGTCCGCCAATCTAGAGTTAAAAAGAATTAGCTGAACTGTACAAACGACAATCTATCGAGTCCTCTGGATTATACATATGTGGAAGTGAAGAATCTTACACACGAATATGTGAAAAATGTAAAGGTTTGTGTAACGCGTAATCGGATAACAAAATTAGATAGCGTTATATAACAATGTATGCTTAATTTTTTCGTTATGACAGACTTGCTCGCGAATGCGCTATCGCGGTATGGGTCAATCTTAACATACACGCATTTAAACTTTAATACAAAAGGGACATACTTTTCAATGTCTAATAACATAAGGTATATTATTATACTCGGTACATACTCTAATATAGTAAAAATCGGTAACCATAGATATAACATACGAGGTGCGACACAAAAAAAACGAGACTAAGTGTGTAGTTTGAAAAAACAATAGAGTTGCAACAACTCTAGAAAAACAACTGCATTCTGCCAGAAAAATGTCTAATGTACAAACCGAACAGCGAATAAACATCAAGTTTCTTGTAAAATTTGTTGAAATCTGTTGTAACATGTGATGAGACATGGATTTTTACCTATGACCCAGAAAGTAAGCGCCAGTCGATGCAGTGAAAGTCTCCACGATCCCGAAAACTCAAAAAAGCACGCATGTCAAAATCAAAATTCGACATTAATGGAATTGTAATGATTGAGTGGTTTCCCAGTGGTCAGACTGTTAACCAGCACTATTACATTGAAGTACTAAAAAGATTTCATGAAAAAATTAGGAAAAAAAGGCTACAGTTGTGGAGCGATGGATGGCTGTTGCACCAGGATAATGCACCCGCTCACACGGCACTGTCTGTCAAGCAGTTTCTGACCAGCAAAAATATTACTGTGATGAGGCATCTTTCTTATTCACCTGATTTGGCTCCATGCGACTGTTTTTATTTCCTAAAATTAAATTTTGTTTAAAGGGAAACAATTTCACCTCAATTGAAGAGGTTCAGGCAGAAACGGAGAATCTCTCGAAAGGACTTCCAAAAACCTCGTTCCAGAAATGTTACCAGCAATGACAGCGCCGAATGCAGAAGTGTGTGAATGCTGAAGGGGACTACTTTGAAGGAGATAATGTCACGGAGAACTGATTCTGAAGATACAATGACTATTTATTTATTCGACTAGTTTCGTTTTTTTGTGTCACACCTCGTATGTATTCTGATTTACCAAAGTTAAAAATGAATGCAGAATTTAACAAGTGACCAAAGTCACTGTTACTGTACAGCGAGCGTGAGATTGTTTAGTTACTGTCAGTAACGAAAAGATTAAAACATAAAAATGAACAAGAATATAACCATTTCAGATAAGGTAATAAAGACAGTATGAATTTTTATTTATATTGTTAAAACTATTTATATTGTTAATGAATAAACAGAAACGAGGATAGTAGACTTACAGAAAGTAGCGATGTAGAACAAAAATATCCCACTATTCGTTAGTTTCACTAATTTCAAATTCTCTTCCTACTAGCTTTAAAATTTTCGAAACTGAAAATAGGAAGGTTTGAAAAATTGAAAATTTAAAACATTTGAGAAGATCGAGAATTTCTAAGTTTGGTAATTCGTTAAAAGTTAAACCACATCAAAACCATACGAGAATGTATTCATCAAGTTTCTTAAAAAGATGAAAGATTCAAGAAGGATATAATATGAGTTACACTAAAAAAAAGTAAACACAGTTCTTATCCGTAACTTACATCCAATGATCAGCTGGAGAAATTCACGACTTAAATCCAACGATGAGGAAGAATATTCATTTTTGGCATACTATGTGCTATTGGGGCGTTGTATATGTACAACCACCGTTGAGATTGATATCTTACTTAAAAGGAGAGCAGAATATTGACTGCGTTCATGATTGGTTGCATATTTAATCAGATTGATTAGTTCAACGTAACCGAATATACTAAGGATACAATTAACCAGTTAACTGTGGCGATCTTTCTGCAAAACGCGCACCAGTGTGTGTCGCGATAATCAAGCTACGACGAGTTAACTCTCAAGAATTTATGAATCCATCTCAAATCATTCACACTTTTTATTTGTTTATTTCATTTCGTGTTGACCTCTAGACATTTTAAACATATTACAGTTTATGAATATGATTTAGTTTTCGCCAAAATTACATTTTAAATATCAAAATTGTAATATAATTTTAATTTATAAATTCTGCCATATCTCTATGACGGATATAGTCGTCAACACACTTAACTGGTTAAGAAGTGGACCATTCATATGTTAACAGCTTGAAATTAAAACAATTGTGGGAACGCTAGTGAGGGTGTGAGAGAGAGAGAGATAACAAAGATATGCGCGAGTGTGAATGGCCATCAGGAGTCGGCGTACAAGCGAGCGATCGATCAGGTAAAATATGGAGCGTTTATAAAATTTTATTTTCCATCCTGGCTTCCTTCCTTCCGTGATTCCTACACAATTTTTTGTAATTTATACTGCCGTGATTCTAAACCCTATAGAAGTACGCCAATCTGCAACCACGGTTTATCTTACAGGAGGTAAACCTACAACTTTCAGTTGTAACTGAAAACATTAACTCAAAAAAAAGTTTAGAAAGTTCGTGTCAGTATAGTTAGTTCGCAAGACCAGCTTGGAAAAACGAAGTATATGTCTCTGTGGCCAAACGATTAAGGAAGTAGTTAAGATAATCGCAATATTTTTGGATTTAGACAATGTAAAATTATAACTAGATACGTTTATCCAAAACAGTAAAATTTGTATTATCTCATTAAACAATAAAAATCTACATTTTTGCAACGAAAAGTTTTAAATTAAGTAAAATCTAAAATGTTCATATGAGCCAGTAATTAAACAATATTCGTGACATGAATTATTACTGCCCCAAATATTAAATACATACTAATATAATTTCACTTGATAAAAAAATAAAGATGGCAATATCTTATGCAATAAAAATATTTTATTTGTAATAAATTCGTTCAATTAATTACAGTGCATTTTTTTATGTTGATGTTACGACGGGTTTAAGAATAAACAGAATTGTATTTTCGTACTGCTATTATTAACATAAATGTATAGAATTCAAAACATACTTACTTTATTACAATACATTAGTAATGTAGTAAATAATGTAGTAAATTCACTAAAACCAATTCGTTCAATAATTCGGTCTTTCGTGACATTGCATCTATGTCAATAGCATTTGAATTATTTTCGAGTGTTATTAGGTACTCGTGAAAAAACATAATACTTAAATTCAATATTTAAATAACATTGACAATGAATAAGACAAATTTGAATTTTCTATTATTTAATAAACCTGAAACAGCTTTGCTATTTAAAAAATAATATAACGTTATTTAATAATAACATTTTTTATCAACATAACAATTATTAACACTATGACGTCCGGTGGCTCCACGTTGGTGCCATACGCAAATTATTGGGCAAGCTCCGGTGGCTCCACGTTGGTGCATATTTTATATTTTAAATTATGTATATTATTAGATATGTATATCCAAACAATTTCGAAAAAATAGAGGGAGATGATTGAGACATAGGAACTGACGATAAGATTAGTAAAATGATGCAAGTCAGTGCGCGACTTACACCGGCGCGATTTACTACCGACGCGACACGAAACAATCTAGATTAGACATGCGGACGGCATAGCGTTAATAATAACATTTTACAAATGTACTTCCTCGCTTTTTTCAATCATTGTGACACGTGAAATTAGATTATGATATAATAATATTTTTGCGTGATATATTCAATTATAAAATGTGATATTTGTATATTTATATAATGGCAATATATATTCTGCTATTACATTGTGATTAGTTTAATCTATTCCGAATAAACAGAAATGTTACTTCATTGTGGCAGAGCGTGTGCTGGAGTTGGCAAGGCTACAGAAAGTAGAATTTCGCCCAGGACCTGCTGATGGAGTTGTCACTAAAATATTCCACCAGGACGGTGCCTTAGACGCAATGGTAGTTATTGAGGATGGATAGAAACTATATGTATGTATGAATTACACACTTGTCAAGCGCTTGCAAGGAAGCTGGGATTCTAAATTTTGTTATGCGCCGTTTAAAGGCGACGAACGGTAAAGAGAATAAGCCGCCAATTTGCTGTCAAAATTCAAATTAAGCAAAAATGTCATTATTAATAAAAATTCAAATTCATCTCATTATTATCGAAATTTACAAGTAAACCTACGGAAGGGTCACTCTTCGATTTTTCTGAAAGGATATATTACAGTACACAGAAAAATAAGAAGCATGTTTTTTTTATTCGCGGAAAAACATATTTAGGGTATCAAACAAACCCCTAAAATGTGAGGGTAAAATGGAAAAACTGCGATATCTTTGAGACCAGTGAAACAATTTTGGCAATTTTTGGTATGAAAGTATCTTTCGATAAAAGACAAAAATCAGCCTAAGGTATGTTGGAAGGGGACTTAAAATTAGGGGGCGAAGTATCCCTGAAGTGACCAATTTCCTGCTGCAAAAAATCACTTCTGATCTGATTGAAGTAGAATCTTCTAAAACTTACGCAGGAAAAATAATTAGGGAACACCTAATTTGCCGCGCTCGTTGGCACTATTCATGAAACACCTAAATCTATATTTTTATATAAATCTATATTTTTTAACTGTTCGTTCTTTTTAATATATCGGTTTTTTACATTGCTCAATATAAATCTGAAATCAAAATTCAACAGAGCGGATCCAATATGGTGGACGAAAACTCGATTAAATACGATTTCCGACATTTATTTTTAGTTAAAACAAAAAAATTAGTAGAATATGTGATTAAAGTTTCCGCAGAAATTTTTCGCATACAATGAATGCTGTCATCAGATTTTTGAAAATTTCATTTTTAAGCTATATTGTGTAAATAATTTTGTTATAAACAATATATATTTTTAACGCGCTTAATTCACCTCACATAACTAACAATAAATGTCAGAAATTATATTTTGGAAGTGGCGTGTCGCATTACAATCTATTTAAATAGGTTTTCGAGTTTTCGACCGCTATATTGGATCTGCCATATTGAATTTTGATTTCAGATTTATATTCAACAGTGTAAAAAACCGATATATTAAAACGAGCGCAAATCAGGAGTTATTTACCCCAAAATATTTCTTAAAAAAAAAAAAATTCCCTAATTAACTTTCCTCTGGAAGTTTTAATAGATTATACTTCGGTCAGATCACTTGTTTTTTGCAGCAGGAAATTGATCACTTTAGTGGTACTTCCATCCCTAATTTTCACTCCCCTTCCAATATACCTTAGGCTGATTTTTGTCTTTTATCGAAAGATACTTTCATACCAAAAATCATCAAAATTATTTTACTGGTGTTAGAAAATCCCAGTGACTCACCCTAACAAAGCAGGGACGACGGGCACATGGCCGTCCTACGACGACCATCGCGGGGTAGAGGCCTGACGTCCGGGCCATAAAACAACCCTAGGGCCTCAAGTTTCGCGGGGACTAGGAAACCTCGCGGAACGGGAAGAGGGCATTCGTTTAGAGACCTTTGGAAAAGGCGTTCGTCTGCAGACCTTGGAAAGGCATCCTTCTCTTGAGGACGCTATTTCGCCCACGGATTCGGCATATATTTAAAATATATAATATTTTGAAACCGAACTCAGTTAGCGTTTCAAGCATTTTTCTACCTCGTCTTACACTGGTCTCAAAGATATCGCAATTTTTCCATTTTACCCTCACACTTTGGGGGGTTGTTTCATAGCTCGAATATTGTAAGGAAATAGAAATCGACGAACGGTCAACACGGGCCACGTGCCTTTTGTCAGTGCATTTCCCCTTCCTCAGGGAAACTTCTCTGGGCCTAAGTGCCCTAAACAGCCATGCTGACGGGGGTGTCCTCAAGACAGGATCATGTCAAGGAAAACATTCTTGTATTGGCATTTGCCGCGAGACGTTGCTAGTAAAAAACTCAGTATTCTATATATAAAACGCCCACCGTTTTATTTAATAAAACCTTATTTTACTTTCATTTTTCCTAAGTATCTTACAATATGTTTTTCCGCAGATAAAAAAATACGTGTCCTTTAATTTCCCGTACACTATACATATTCAAATTTCAGAAAAATCGAAGAGTGATTTTCGTAGGTTTACTTGTTAGTTGAGCACTAAAGCATCTAACTTAGATAATACACACGTGGTCAGTAATGTACGGTCAGTAACACAGCAGAGAGATTGTACGCAGGTACAGTTTAAGGTTGAGATTGCGACTGTATGCTTGGATTAACTTGCATACAACGCACACATCTACCATACTTCGTGAATGTGTGCGTACGCCGACGCGTGTCCCAAGCTTATGTGTCATCGTGCTATCTCTTTCTCTATCTGTTTGCCTTGTTCTATCTCTATCACTCCACATGACACAACGGCAAAGACCGCTGACCTTGGCCTGCTGACCATGAGTGTCCGTCGCTTCTTTCGTTACGTTAGCACGAGGGGACTGCGATACGTGTACATATACATATGGTTTAATACTTGCCAAAAAAGTACCGAGTGCTCTATTGAATTTATTTTGTTGCATTTTAAAAATGTACATATTAAGCTGATCAATAAGTAATTTAGGTCATTTTAACCTTAAAATAGAATTTTATCCCTGAGCATACTCGAGTAGATATATTTATAAGAATTGCTGCTATGCTATGTAGCTATTATTATACGACATGAATGATGACAATACTGAACTTCTTTCTTCGTTCGGAATGTCTTCTGTCTTCTCAAAAAAAAAAAAAAAAAAAAAAATTAAAACCTCGCTATGGCTATTAAGAGGTCAAATGAAAACGCAAAGAAATAACGTTGGAAAAAAGAAAAACTGTTGTATGCTTACATGAAGAAGGTAAATCATATAGAAATATATCAAAAATACTAAAGAGAAATCGATCTACTGTACAAAGTATTATAAACAAGTATAATAAAGAAGGAATATTGCGGAATAAAAAAAGACCGGTAGACCTCAAAAATTAACTACGAGAGAAATGCGTAAAATTGTCCGATCTATTAAAGAAAAACAAGACACCAGTGCATCTGAAACTGCATCACACTTTAAAGAATACATGCTGAAGAAATTCATGCAAAAATAGTATAAAAAGTGCTGCATCGGGCCAGATATAATAGTAGAGTTGCAAGAAAGAAATCACTTATAAGCAAAGTAAACTAAAAAAAAAAAAAATATACTGATCGAATTGAGTAACCTCCTCCTTTTTCGAAGTCGGTTAAAAAAGAGATTAGAATTTGCAGAACAATACATAAATGCTAGCGACGACTTCTGAAAAAACGTCGTATTTTCCGCAGAGTTAAAATTTAATAATTTTGTATCGGGCGGTAGGAAAAAAGTATGGCGAAAAACTAATACTGAATTGGATTTCAGAAATATACAAGGTGTCTCACAATTCGTATAGGTCCCTGAAATAGGGGGTAGCTGACGCGATTCTGAATAAGATTTCTCTTTAGAAAAATGGGGTTTGAAGCTTCGTTTTTTCTTAATAATTCAAAAACGAAGCCTTAAACTTCATTTTAAGGGAAATCATTCAGAATCACATCAACTACCCCCCATTTCAGGAACCTATACTAATTGTGCAACACCCTGTATAACCGACGACGAAATACAGAGGTGGAAATGTGATGTATTGCGGCTTCTGGTGGCGGCAATTTACTAATAATAGATAAAATAATGGATAACCATTTATATTTGAATATTTTTTTTTAAATTTACAAAACAGTACTGATGAATTAGATGAATTTTATTTTCAGCAAGACTGCGATGCGAAATATACAGTCTGTACAGTGCGTCAGTAGATGTTAATACCAATACTCCCCACACGTTAATAACTCCTCCACAATTGCTTGACTTAAATCCTATCGAACATGTATGGGAGGAATTAGAAAAAAATTTGCGAAAACATGATATGACATCTAAAGAACACTTGAAAGAAATATTAAAAAAAAAATGGTGTAATATAAAACCTGACTGCGTTAAAAATTCGATGTTGTCAATATCTGATATATTACGTGAAGTGATTCGCAGGAAAGGTTATACAAAATATAATATATAAAATTTCTACTAAAATAATTGTAACAATAATTAAATGTACGAATACTTTTGTCCCGGCGATTTCTTACGGTCTCGTGAATTTCAAGTCATTTCAAGCTACTGCATGATGTTATTGCCTTCGGTTTTGGGCCATTTGTTGCTGTAAGTGTAATGTTTAATATGCAGCTATATATGATTAAATATACTTAATAATACAGAAAACATTGTTCTTTGTATTTCTATATTTCACGTGTACCAATCCTTTTGTTCTCCACACTCCCGACCAAGATAATAGCGCATGTGTATAATCGTTAATTTCTTTAAGACAGAGTTGAATTTCTCAAATTATGATGAATTATACATAGATTATTATATGACAAATGAAGAAAGAATGTGGTATTAAATTATCGGAGGTGAAATTATAATAACAAAACACACGCATTTATTTAATCTAAAGTAGAATATAAATATTAATAAATATGAAATTGTCTAAAATAAAAAATAGTTATTTTTGCATTTTTAAATCAGTCAATTATATTTTCATTTTATATTACATACATGCTTTACACGTAGCTTAAATGGACGTACAACTACGTATTTTATACGTTGTCATATTGCCTTCAATATTTTTCTATTTACTCTGTTGTAACGTCCCCGGGAACATCAAATCAACCCTGTCGATAAATAAAGGAACATACTAATCCGTAAATCTTTTTTTTATTCTATTACCGACCGCAAATTACCGACTGCACCATAAAAATTTACACAGTAATAGTATAGGCTAGATTAGATCACGCGTGCAACATTGTTAGAGCAGATCACCGATCGATGGCGCGCGCGTTAGTTAGAAAGAGACGGCAGATATACTTCGAAACAAAGTTATTATAAATTATTATTTAAATGTTTATATTATATATATTATTAATTATTCACTCATTATAAATTGTGTTACATTTTTAGTTATTATTTTATGTACTGTTTGCGATTAATTATTTCTTCTATTGAAACACTTATAATTCACGTATCTAAAAATCATTAAAACTCTGATTTAACAGAAAAACTTGTTAAAAACTAATTAATAATAAATTAAAGCATATTTTTATTAATCGAACTAATATATATCTGCTACTAAATAAAGCGTAATAAAATAATAATACTTTTTGAGCGGGGAAAACCCATGATTCTCTGGGTATCCTCTGGGTCTCTGCCGAACCTCTTAGGAAGCGACGAACTGGAGCAGTTTTAACTGGTAAGAGCCTACAAGATTCTTAGTTTTGACTGGACAGCGAGTATCAGTTATTTGGATACTCGATCGTTGGGTAGTTCTAGTAGCCAGCTAACGCAGGCTCCCCAATTAAGGGGTAACGCCACTCTAGAAGTCAGAAAAAAAGGTGATTTTCGGGAATTTTTAAAGTAATAATCGTACAAGTTATAAGGTCAGAATAAAAAAGGCCTTATTATATATGTTTTGAAGATGGTTTGTAAATTTTTAGAAACAATTTGGATTAAAAATGGCGGCTGCAGGTGCTGGCAAGCAACAACACCATTTTTTGAAAGGGCTTTATGGCCGGACTGTTTTTTCATTAACGCATGGTCCTAAATCAAAAAATCCAAAAATTTCTCATATTATATACCAAAATCTATGGAACATCGTACGGAAATTAAAAAATATTAATAATTGTTAATTTAGTGTAGATATGAACAAAAAGTTTCGAAAAACGGCAGAAAATTAGGCATTAAATTGTTAATAAAAAGTTAAGTAGTTAATTAATCAAAAAATCCGTACGATGTTCACTGCATTATACTATTTTACACCTCTCCACGAAATTTCAAGTCGATTAGTTAAAAACTTTTCGAGTTATTTGTCCGGCCAGTTCAAATAAAGTGATTTCGAGAAAAACGCGTTTAAAGTTTTGATTGCCATTCATCATAAGAAATTTGTTATATAACTTAAACAGCGATGCTTGCACCATATATTTGGCCTTCTATATTAACATACTCCACGTTCTTTTCCTTCTTATTGGATCTAAGATTCAATCTCGACATTTTTGAAGATTCATTCAAAGATCGTTCTGAAAACTCTATGCATCGGGCGTCGGCTTGTTGGCAAAAATTGTAAAAAAATTCGTTTCCGACCTGCCCCTCACCTAAAACTTTTTTCTCATATTCTATACATAATAAAGCATCATTTAAGCAAAAAAAAAAATTTTCGACTTTTTCAAAATTCTAGAGTGGCGTTACCCCTTAAGCGATCAGGTTTTGGATGCCGATTTGTGCTCTGACAAAAAGGGCCATGAAACTAATTAGTTTAGAGTCAAACAAGGAGTAACTGTTCCACGTCCAATACAAATTTTAGAGTTTTTATAATTAACCAAATATTGTTCTGTCAGTTTTGTTAGGATCTAGATCCATTATAAAATTGCGTTATTTTCTTGCGTTGCGTACATCATTATAAAACCGCGTAACTGAAGTAGTTAGCTACCGTCTTGCGATTTACGATATCAACAAGTCTAATATACTCTATCTTGCTTATAGAATTCAGTCGTACATATATTTTTATATTTGCTAAAGAAATTGTTAATTATAACTCTCTTTTTCATCGTTACTTGAATAAACCTAATTAATGAAAGGTATTAACCTGTAGATTTCACTGTTTAGCCACACGCCACCACGATCCCATATTCTTTTAGAATTAGTTATAGTAAAAACGAGTTGCTTAACAGGCAAAAGCTGCTTCATAAGCGCTGTAAATACCTGAGTCCAGTACCAGGGACGTTACACTGTCTACTGAAAAGGTTATTGAGAAAAATCTAACTTTTATGCCAGATTCTTTCTTCCTTTGTAATAAGATTTATGTGTCATTTGCTTCGATTTGGGAAGCTGAAAGTTTCTCTGGAGAAATTAAAGAGAGAACACATGTCCTACCATTTTGATGAAGAGAGTGCATGTTGCAGAGGAAGAAAGCTGTTGGAATGAAATCGGAATGTCTGCCTCTCCGTTTCTCTTGAGAATAGGTTGCTAAGCGCAGTAATGACAAATACGGTATGTTGTTTAAACTCGATGGTCGAAATAGAAACAGCCACATTTAATACGCTGAAAGGTAATATGCATGGCTGACTCTTTTTACTTCACCAATATTGACTAAATTTTACAAATTTTAACGAACTAAGAGAAGGTTCTATATTTCTATATAATTTAGGTAATTAATAAATATTATTTTATTAGTTAATAAAATGAAATCAGAATGATTGAGTACTTTTTGATGGTAACTTTTAAACATCTACAGTCTATTCATTGAAACAGACAAAATAGTATTAGTAACAGAATTTTACTGTTACGAAAATTAACGCAATGATATGTAATACAAATTTTTCTGAATTAAGTAAAGATAAAATCGGTATAACTCATGCACGTGTACGTCTATGTACGTGAGTCATTATCATGAAGAATGAGTCACAAAATAAATCAGCAGAAGAAAATCGTAAAAATTACAAGTTCATTCGTAACTAACATTTGTGAAAAATATTGCTCATTTATACAGGACAATTTCAACGTAAACATTACTGATTATAACGCACAGTTTTCACAATTTTATAAAGCAATAGTATTTTAAAAAACATACATTACCTCTTCTTATAAAAATAAAATAATTTTAAGAAGAAAAATACGCCGACTTCGAAATGCACTGAAAAGTATAAAATAATTTCTATTTCCTAATGAAGTAATTTCTATTTCATTCAATCATACAATTACGTAATAGATATGAATGAAACCTATTTACTCGTTAGGTAGTATATTAAATACATTTCAACCTTTTCGGAGGCGGCGCAAAAATTAAAAATACCTCAGTAAACGTTGCTGTCAATAACCAGTTGATTGTGGTACGGCGTATAGGAATTTAATAAATCCTGAGAAAGAATACGAACCATTATAGATATATCTCGTAATATACGTAAATGTAACGACTGCATCTTCATTTCGCAACATTTCTGATATAAATGAAATTGAATCGACTTCGTTCGCATGTGGAAGCCATGGATCTAAGAACCTATAAACGGAGCCCACGACGCGGGAATTACCAAATTTGCGGCAGATGGGCTCTATCTTTATACTATATGCCGCGATCGAGTCTTTCCGTCGCATACTCTATGAATCTAGAATAATCTAGATAGACCATAGTTACATTCTATACGCACTAACACCAACTTCGCGGCGTGCTGTCGAGTTATATGTATAGAAAAAAAATAGATATACAAGCTTCGCCTATGTTCGGCTGTCTAAAGGTTGACATGTTCAAGAAAATCTTTTAATTTTGCGCTGCCTCCGAAAAGGTTGAAATGTATTTAATATACTACCTAACGAGTAAATAGGTTTCATTCATATCTATTACGTAATTGTATGATTGAATGAAATAGAAATTACTTCATTAGGAAATAGAAATTATTTTATACTTTTTAGTGCATTTGGAAGTCGGCATATTTTTTTTCTTAAAATTATTTTATTTCACGCTTTTTAGTGGAATGCAGAGAATTGTATAGGATACTGTGAGACAGTTCTTCCGGGCTTTTTCTTGTCTGCGTAAATGCCATGAACATAATTAAGTAACAGACAACATGGATATTTGTTTTTCAATTGTTTTTGCAACAATAAGTTTCTTTGCAACTGAAAAATGAAAAAATTTTTGGTAATGGTACCAATGAGGAGTCAGACTCTACAAGATGCGAAAGGCTTTGTTCCAATCGGACCATCCACCTAGGAAAAGACCGGTGAACATGCATAGAAAAAAAAAATAAGGGACACTCTTTCAGAGACAAGTACAAACTAATTACATCACGATTAAAGGTTCTTCATCCATTTGTTCCTTGTTAACTTTCTTTGCAAAAATTTACTGCGCATGTGTATCTCTTACGGTTTAGAACTGCGCAAGGGTCAAAGTATCCGTAAAATAATAGCAGATCCTGCGCAACAAATTTTCTAACAAATCAAATTGATGCATTTTTAGAACGATACGGAGACTGTACCAAGCAATGGGAATAATACACCAACGTCAACGTGAACTCATCTTGCTGCATAAGTCGCGTGTCAAAGCGGCAAAGCTTAGTTAGTGTTTTGGTACAGTGCATTGTAATTGCCCTTTCTTGTCTTTCCCGTGCATAGCACGGGGCGTTCCACTAATATTAATAACAATAGTTTTTCGCTAATATCACGAAAACTATAGTTTTCCGTCAATTATACATAAGGAAAAACTCGTTCAGAATCATGCCACTAATAACGTATTAGAAGGACATAAATATCGTTCGAAGTTGGTTTCAAAAGTTAACAACAATTTTCGCTAATATCTCGAAAACAAAAGCTTTCCGTCAATTCTGCAAGAGGAAAAAGTTGTCCAGAACCACGCCCCTAACAACATATTCGAAGGACATTAAAATCGTTCGAAGTTGATTTCAAAAGTTAATAACAATTTTTCACTGATATCTCGAAAACAAAAGCTTTCCGCGAAATTTGTATATGAATAAAATTGTTCAGAATCATGTCCGTGATAAGATATTAAAAGCGCACTAAAATCGAGAAAAGTTTATTTAAAAAGTTGCCGGTTTTTTTGCAATAACAATACTTCGCAATTGAAAAATGAAAAATTGTTTAATAATGGTACCAATGGGGAGTCAGAACCTACCAGATGCAAAAGGTTTCATTCCGATCGGTCCATCCAGCTAGGCGTAATCGGCGAACATACATAGAAAAAAAAAATATACTGATCGTATTGAGTAATCTCCTCCTTTTTCGAAGTCGGTTAAAAACACTGATTTATATTGAAAAAAATGAGTTTTAATCAGTATTTTCAAGAAAATAAGTACTTTATACAAAACGAGCTGCCAGAGTGCTTTGTAACTTTCGGAGCGGAGATTTCACTAAAGCTTTCCTATTTACAGAGGACATCAACTGTAATTATTTCGTAAAACTGTAACACACAACTCTCCATGCTAGGAAGAAAGTTATATTTAAAGTCTTTGTAATTTATATAGGTTTAAAAATATCATAAAACAAAAAGTGTATTGTAATCTAATAAAAAAATACTAATTTTAATAAACCAAGAATCGTAAGTTTGAGACTCACAGAAAGTTAGATACTTCTTGTGCACCTTTTTCGTTACTTCCTTTAACTAAAAATATTTAACAATAAATAATGTTGAACAATTAAGTTTTTTTTTTTAATAAATCTATAAAACTTCAATTTCAAAGGTGAAAGAAGCGGGAATGTAATCTAAGTCCTTCATCAACCAACGAATTTGTTCCTGTTTCATCGTTTATGAATCTGTGATTATTTAAGTGTCTTATATCAACCGAATGAAAATTAATTGAATCATGTTTTACAAATACGCATATCGCAGAAATTCCTTTAGTATTCGTTTTTGTTATTGTTTAGGGCGTGGAAATTCAACTGTTCATTTATAACAAAAATTTAGAAAGAAATTACAATTTTCTTGCTGTATTAAAGTTGAAAACAATGAGACCTTTATTTCACACAGACCTTGAACTAAGAAAATAAGTCACATGCCACATAAACCGTTTTCTTACTTAATCAAATTATTGATAGAAACATTCTGTTTTGTTTTTATAGACACTGGGTAAGAACAGTGTAAATGGAAATATAAAAACTAGTAAAAATAACATCATATAAAAGGTTAAATTAATTATACAAATTCTGCGAATTTTCTTTTCAAACTTAAAAATAGTTTACGTTATAAATAGATAGGAATTTTTTTATTACTATAAGAATCACTGCTTATCAGTTTTAAATTGCATTATTTATTTAGATTGCTTATTCTGTATGTGCTTAAGTAATTTTGTAATTCATCACCACAAATAATGTGTATCATAAAAAGTGTGTATTTAAGTAACAAAACAAATAGTGTATTTGAAATATGTAAAAAAATCCTTTTAAAAGTAAGGCTATTTTTACGAATACAGAAAATGAAGTTCTAAAAGAAGTGAAATTTAAAAAATTATTGTTATTATTACTATATACAGATAAAATATATAAATAAAAATCACTTAATTAATCAGTTGTTTTGATTAGGTTCCTATTTGAAGAAATAGAAAATTCGAATTTCTCTGTACTGAGTTTAAATAGACAATAAACAAAGGAACTATCCTGTTTATATCAGAAAGTAAATCGCAAAAGCTGGTATAACAGTTTAGGTATTATTAATTCTACATTGAATTTAACAAAAGGTTGTGAGTGCCGTGTGAACAGAACTTGTTGTACCAGTTTATATGATGCGACACGACGGTTAGTTTCTATAATATCCTGTTTTATTTCTCGCATTATGTCTTCGTGAGTAAAATACAAATGTTCTCTTGAATTTCATCGTGAAACGCGCCCAATATTTTTCTGTACCGTAAATTCGGATAATTTTAACTCAGATAATGCAACTTTATACAAAAGTTAGAAAATGATCATTTTCGATCTAGCTGTTTTATAAATTCTTAGACTAATACTAAATTTACGGGTTATAATGCATGCTTAATTCGAGATTAAAAATGGAGTTGAAAAATAAACAAACAATGAAAAATAAATTAATATACATATTAGTTGCTTATTTGTGGTGAAATTAATGCAGATTCTTAAAAAAGCATTATAACAAATTGTGTAACTTACAATAAGGAATTTCTTAACTACGTTGGTAGTTTCAGAATTAACCAATTAATATTTTTTATGGTTGTTGTCATCCACTCTTTTCGAGTAACAAAATCGGAAATGTTAATTTCCTGGAACTAATGAGTCAAAATTACGCTAACTTATGGTACACTGTTATCTATGTTATCTTAGCACTCAACAGAGTAATTTATTATAATGTTTAATATTAGTTTATTACTATGGTCTATGGTACTAGTATGTTAGTTAATTACAACGGTTTAAAACAGAAATTAATATTTCTAATTCTGTTTCAGATTTATTTTGGCAAAAACAAATGCTTTTTCGATGCTATACGTGTTAAATTCTGTAATTTTAAAGTTAAGTTAAGCACGGTTAGTCTTCTTGAAATATCACTAGTACTTAAGTATTAACATATACATATATATACATCCAGTAAAATTTTGAAAAGATCTTATAATAAAGAGAATTCATAATACAACCACCTTGAGAAGGAGCTGAAGTTTATTGTTTAAATGTTAAACATTTTTCTCCTTCTCAGTACTTTGTTATATCTAATATGTTAACATGTCGTTTACGCATTTCCATAGTCATCAACACATTCCCGTTTGCAATATATTGATAAACAGAATTTTTTATGCCATGAGTTATAAAATATTCAGTAATATCGCTTATCATGATTGCTCGAATATATAAAATATTCTATCGATTGTATATTCCAATTTACAAATTATACATTACACTTTGCAATGTATTTCTTTTTTGAGGTATGCATAAAAGTTACATAACGTCGACTAATTCTGACTTTGAATAGAATCTTTAACTCAAAGATGAAATACGTTCTTAATTCTATGTGTGTAACAGTAAAATTTTACACTTATGAAATTTTCAAGTTTTAACGATATGTTTTAAGTAAGTACATTGTATATTCGCCATTCGTTATCCTAATTATTTTTCATTTTTTCGAAATATAATTTTCGGGGCCGAACATCTTGTACAGCCGGGCTCTGCCCGAATAGTATTCTGTGTTCTAGTCAGACCGTGTCAAGTACAAGTTGCTGATCACTGATGTGAAAATATAACCTTTCAATCCTAATACAACCAAATTAATTTAAGCTTGTCTATTATTAATAACGGAACAATTACACTGAAAAAAATAACAGGTTTCAAATTTTTTGTTTAAAATTTTGTTAGAACGCATAATAATATAATGCCTCAGTCTATTGCAATCAATCTTTATTAACATATTCTATTGATAAAAGTAAAAAAAGAGTGTTATATTAACAGAGTGTTAAAAATACTTTATTAAACAATTATAACAAAAACACGAAATGACAACAGACTACTTTTTTGTTACAGCTTTACCCGTATAACTTGCTACCATGTTCTGTGAATAAGAATGAAAAAAGGTTCATATAAACATAGGTTATCACATACATTGTTAAACATTATTTTAACAGATATGAGAATTGAGAATTATTCGTATATAGTATAGAAGCATCCATTATTATTTAGTATATTTTTCATAATCTAGTAGTAAAACATTTATGAGCTTATGTTTATATAATATTTTTTAATCATTCTGATTTATAAAACATGTTGGTAAAGTTTTACGTATGAAACTAGAACACAGTATATGTGGTAAAAAGCATAGCAGTGCAATATCGTATTGTATGTTAATATAACATCGTTTTCCAATTTTGCTTATAGAATATCCTGACAAAGTTTGGCGGTAGAAAATTGGGATACCCTGTATATTAATTTCTTTCATGATTAAATATATTTCTTCGCGTTAAGTTATTTTCTATCAATTATTTATGCATTTATTTTCAATATAAAATAAATATGCACTCAACGCCGGTTAGTCTGCTTTTAGTATATTAATTTTTTCACTGCCACGTAAATAATTTTGTGTTTAGTTATGTAATTTCACTTTTGTAAATATAACAAATAAATATTTTTAATTCATAACACAATCATCATTATTATTAATTAATAATAATAACCACTTCATGGAAAGGGTAATTATATACATATACTTAATTGATGCCTAGAATCAAATTTAAACTAAACAATAATATACCATTTGTTGAAGGCGTAGAGATCCGTGGACGAATAAAGTGTCGTAATTAATTATGTATAAAACAGAAAAACTATTTATTCAAGAACGATTACAAAATTACAGTCAAATTACGTGAGGAAAATTAGAGAACAAAATTGAATTGAAACATGCGAATACAAGAGGACATAATTAATGATGATTAATACCGTTAGATGGAGACAAATGTAAAAGTTAATTCGTGTATCGCTTTTATCTCCAATACCATTAAAGACGGCAATGAGTTCAATTGCATTAGAAAATTAGCATATCTACAATCAATTATTAAGATTAACATGCACTAACAGGTTTACATAAATTAATTTTTTATTAATTCATGTTCTATTCCCAGTTTGTGAATCAATTTGTGTTATTCGAATAATGAAAGGATAATTAAGTACTTAGTAAAAATTTGGACGTTTAATCGGATAATGGAGACATCTGCTGATGAAACAATTAACCCGGTTGCGTGCCTACGCAGAAATAGTGACTCAACTATGCCAGATGGTAGGCAAATTAACATAAATGATAGTGCATGCGATTTGTAGTATAGTGTACTTCTTTACCGATCGACTGATTCTTCTCTATCGACTGTAGAAAAAATACCATATGAATGTATGATGTGCTGACCCGCAAGCATAACACTTATTTAACGCATTACACTGATCTAATATATCGGTATCAACGTTAATTTTTAGTTAAGAATGTAATTAAGATATATTGTTATTTGATATGTTGAGTTTCATCGATCGATATGTTGAGTTTCATCGATCGATATGTTGAGTTTCATCGATTTGAATATTCTTTTTTCATCAGAAAAAAGAATATTCAAATCCTTTTTTAATTCATAAAATATTGTTGTTAAATTCGTGTGCACTGATGTACTAAATTTTTACTTAAGATGGAGCAAATGCTAACTTTACCTTTCTACAATAACTGATTTATTTAATGTTTAGTTGTCTGATGTTACAAAAATTTTGTCTTAAAATTATCGATTTATGCTTTTTATAAATGTTCGACTGTGGGCTTGTGTTGGAAGGTGATGACTAAAATTAAGGTGGGGAAATGTCGCTGTCCGATCATAATTTGTGGATGATGTTGGGGCTGTTCTACCCTTTTCTCTGGATACGTCTTGTGGAAAAAACCAAGTTCGCGTGGAAGTAGTACGTACCGTTGAAATATTTTTATCTATCGTATTGTGGTATGTCTATTGCCGATGACTATGCAAGGGAAGTAAATCCTGAACCGTAATTTAATTTTTTTCTTGAGCATAAATTTTGAAATGAAAATTAGAAATTCGTAATCGATAAAGGACCCTTCTAAGTTGTAAATAACGATGTTCTTAACAATTGTTTAGACACTATCAAAGCTGTAATTTATTTAAAACGTGAATAATCGAATGCGTGTATAATTTGAATACCAACTGATTATAATGTACACATATGTCCAAAATTATTATACCATCTGTACAACTTTGACTGTAACAACTCAAGAATTCTATTACCGAGAATAATTTACATATAAAATGATTACTGGAAATGGTGCGTATTAAAAAAAAATAGAAATACAGGTGTAATCAATAACTGTTTATAGGTTGACAATGTCTAATCTGCATCTTATGATTAGAAAAAAAGAAAAAAAAGTTGTGTATTCCTTTCTCTGATTGAAATGCTCTTACGAGTATGGACAATTTTGTAATACATTTTTTACAAAGTAATATTGATAATGTAAGCAACTACTGCTTCTTTAACGTTTTTAAGAGTACGTATTTTTTAATAATATTAATTCATCGTAGTTTAGTAAAATTTATATTTTATTTGTACCGATTTATTAATTTTCAATAAAATCAGTTGAGGAGTTAGTTGATGCACTACAAATTCTCGTCAAGAAAATTATTCTATATTTCCAATAATCATTTAGTAATTATTCTATTAAAGAAACATTATTTATCTAAAATAAAAGTTGTTGAGAACAAAAATATATTCTCTATCTACACTATCCATTAAAAAGATAGTCAAATTTTATTTTGGGATTATATTTTGATTCGTCTGTTATCTTACAATTAGATAAAGAAAATTCTTGGCAGTCTATGGACTGATTTGTAAAATGTTTCACATTAAATTAAATGTGTTGCCAAATATTCTGCAGTGATTAATGCCAGTAAATGTACTCGGATTTTGGAGCCCAATTTTGAATTCTCTTACTCAATTCATACGTAATAGCTCGATACGGTTAAGATGCAGCAATTAGAGCGTCTATGCCGTTGTTTTCGACATAAGTTCCTCTTCTTTATCTCTATACATAGTTGTAATATAGTATTCATGTGTGATTTTTTATTGTTATTCCATTGTAACATTAAAATATCGCCAATGAGCCGAAGTTTGGATAGTATTACATGTTCTTCCGAAATTTTCTACATATATGTTTCTTTGCTACAGTTGTCGCAAATCTTTTTACAAGATCTTCAGTGCCATCAAAGTCGAAATATGTAGTTCCTAAACTTTTCTAAACATTTCACTGTTCTGGCATATACTAGATATCACATTAAAATTAGTTTTCTAGATAAACATAAATTCGTAAGTTGGCTTCACGTACAATTTAAACTACAATATTTTTCCAAAGAATATGATCGGAAACCAGAAGAAAGATTTTTGTGAATCCATGACTACAAAATCCATCGAATTGACAAATTGTCTGCTTTAAAATCGTAAGAAAATAATAATATCGCAGTTATTATATATATTATTTCAATATTATAAAGAAAACTATATATTTATCGTTACCATACTATCATTTGCAATTTTTAGCATATGTTTGAATGCACTTAATATATGGAAATATTCATGGAATCAAAAATGTAAGACAAAAATGTAAGAGAAATTTTTATTGTTCATTATGAAGGAATTAAAATAAAGAAGATCGATTTTTACTTGGAAGTCGATTAACTCGACCAATCAAAATCGCACACGAAATGAAAACTGATTAGTTTACAAGAGAAAGTAGTCGTTTTTGATCAATATAAATGTAACTTTTATACAAAATTTTATTTTATTTATGAAACATTACGAAGCTAAAGAAACCTTTTAAAAATTAACAAATACGGTTGATTCTTATGAACAGTCGAACTTGTTCTCATTTTGCGAGCTCATAAGGGTGATTCTTTTAATTGTTTTTTGCGGAGTGTATTATATCTGAACACCCTTCTGGATAGAGTATTTCATAGGATCGACTTAAAAAAAAGTATTTTATTTCATTTTAAGGAAAATGAAAAGCGTTCACTTTGATTCCACTAGCAGTTGTGTTAAAATAATTTATTATATAAGAAATGATCAACAACCTAGCCTATTTATATAAGAGCAGAAAATTAAATCGATATCACTGAATGAGATTCGAAAAATATGGTGTATAACCCTTTATACAAGATATATACAAGATTTATGTTCAGACCGTCTTGTACACATTGCTGTTATAGTAGGATGAATGTTTCTGTGGTCAAACGATTAAGGAATTAGTAAACCCTGTTGAGAACTTATTAGGGGCCCATAAATAATAGTTTATTTATGGAAGGACCGTCAGGCCATCGTTGGACCAGGATTGACTCGGGTCGAGGTCAATGTTGTAAACCATGTGGCAGGCAGAGAAATTAGAAGGGGGAGCACGGCTGGCTGTCGTGGCGAGCGCACGTGTTCGGGGGTCGTTCCGTGTTAAAACCCATTTTTGGTGGGAAAAAGTGGTAAAAGTGTGGTAAATAATGTTGTGAAGTGAGGGGAGACCATGGGGGAAGTGAGCGGTGAAGTTTTGTGAAAATTGGAGATGAAATAATGAATTTATAAGTAAAAAACGAAATTTCGGTAATGGCGACTTCCACGCGTCGCGAGGATGGAGTGCAAATCCATGAGTAAACGAAAGCGAGGAAACGAGTGTTCGGGCCGACCGCGGAATAAAATAAATATGTGCGCGACTTAAACACGATTATTTTTATATATCGTGAGTGAAAATAGTGCAATTTAAGGGTGAAATTTGCCCTCGAAGAAGGACTTGCGCGAACACATGGTCGTGCGACATGTCGAAGTTGCGAGAGAAAGTCGCAGAAATTAAATAAATTAAATAATGTAAATGTCGGTAGGGATTTAGAGTGCGGGGAAAGGGCAAATGAGGCACACTGAATGCACGCGGTGATTAATTTTGGCTATTTTCGTATCTTCGCGATTTGATAGTAAATAAATAATAGCGTCGGTCGAGCAAACTTCGATATATCGAACGAACACGTGGGCATCTCCGCGCGAGGAAAAGCATAAAGCGTAAAGGCCGGTTTGCAAACATCCAACATGGCGGAGAAAGGATCACCGCAAGCGCATGGAAAGCGGCCCTGAAAGACGAAGCCTAAGGATGAAGCGGAGGCACGCGGCAACAAGCAAGATGGCGGAGGAAGGATCGCCGCAAGCGCATGGAGAGCTGCCCTTAGGGACGAAGCCTAAGGGTGAAGCGGAGGCATGCGGCAACAAGCAAGATGGCGGAGACATGGCGCATCTTTCAAATGGCAAGCGGATAGGTTGTAGCAAGAAGACAGTGAGGAGGAGATGAGGAAGAGGCGAGACGACACGGAACGAAGTGAAGGAAGGAAGTAATTAATTAATAAATAAATGAAGTGAATGACATTAGTAATAATAATATTAATTAATTAATTAATAATTAACTAATAAATTATTGATAAATAGTAAAGTGATTAGTAGATTAATAAATAAATAATAAATAAAAAATAATTAACAGATAGGCAATTAATTCGATGTAGTGTTGGGAAAGTGTTATGGGAGTGCAGTGAAGTGCTGTGAGTGTTGCGGGTACAGGGGAATATACGTAACCCCGTACGCGAGTGCAGAGAAAGCAGTGTGAAGCGGGAAAATGGCGGAAAAGTATCGGAAGGACAGCGCAAAACGCTCCAGCACCCTGGAAACTCCGAAGTCACAACGATGGTGGAGCAAAGGGGCCGGATCGAGAATATCCAGCATGGCGGAGGAAGGAAGCGCTTGGAGAACGGTCCTAAAGGGTGAAGAGAAAGGTTGCGGCAGCAAGCAAGATGGCGGAGGCATGGCGCGGTTTTCAAACGGCAAGAGAAGAGGAAGAAGCGAGAACACAGCGAGAGGGAGAAGAGGAAGAGCAGGAGCGGAAAAGACGGAGAAACATAGACACGATCGAACGACTCAAACCTGCAAGGGAGGAAACCGGTGTCAGCCTGGTCATAGCACCATTAGGTGGCACAAAACGGGGACCGACGGAGCGGGGGAGAGAATTACCCTTCTGATCAATTGTCGGTTCAGCAAGGAACTCAGTCGTCAGCCTGGTCATGGCACCATTAGGGGCCGACAATGGGAACCGAGCGGGATCGGCAGGAGAGAGGAAGTAGAAACTACATCGTTCGGGGAAATAGAGACTGAAGTAAAAGGTTAGGGGCCATATTAGTTAAACATAGAGACGCGAATAGTTGCGTAAAGCTACGGGAAATTTTTAATTTTTGAGGGGGGGAATTAGACTAACATACATGCGATATCGAGCATTAGCAATTTAGTAGGTGTGATGTGGTGGGGAGAGGTCGCGGTTTTAGGATCGTGTGTTTAGGATCGTAATGTCAAATAGTAAAGTTTTTTTATACAGACCACTTTGCAATTGTGAATATCACCTTTCCTACCTCACTCGTCATACTTAACCGAGCATTCGGGCGCGAACAAACCTAATTGCTATTTTTTATCTATTTAGACAGTAAAAAAATATAACTAGATACGTTTATCCAAAAGGGTAAAATTTATACTATTAAATAAAATAATAAGAATCTACGTCTATGAAAGAGAAAGTTTTAAATTGAGATCTAAACATGTTTATATACCCTATAAATTAGACAACTTTAGATGAAAATATAATTAGAATGAAAATCTTTTCTTTATAATAAACTTATTTCACTAACTGCAATAGATTTTTTTCTCAGAATTAATATTGACGCATGAAATTTTTTACTGATAACCTGTATGGAAGTGCCTGCTTTTACTTTACGCTGTTCCGTAAATATCTTTTTGTGCGTAGTTCTTTTTCCTTTCCTTTAGGATTCTGAAAAATTAATGTGACTTAATGACGTAAGACAAATGTGTAAAATATATTATAAAACTTTACATTTTCCTGTTATTCTAGCGAATTTAAGAATGAGGAAAATTCTATTTTTAACCGACTTCGAAAAAGGAGGAGGTTACTCAATTCGATCAGTATTTTTTTTTTTTTTTTTTATGTATGTTCGCGCATTACGCCTAGCTGGATGGACCGATCGGAACGAAACCTTTTGCATCTGGTAGGCTCTGACTCCCCATTGGTACCATTATCAAAAAATTTTTCATTTTTTAATTGCAAAGTGTTGTTATTACGAAAAAACCGGCAACTTTTGAAATAAACTTTTCTCGATTTTAGTGCGCTTTTAATATCTTATCACGGACATGATTCTGAACAATTTTGTTCCTATACAAATTTCGCGGAAAGCTTTTGCTTTCGAGATATTAGCGATAAATTGTTATTAACTTTTGAAATCAACTTCGAGCAATTTTAATGTCCTTCGAATATGTTGTTAGGGGCGTGGTTCTGGACAACTTTTTCCTCTTGCAGAATTGACGGAAAGCTTTTGTTTTCGAGATATTAGCGAAAATTGTTGTTAACTTTTGAAACCAACTTCGAACGATTTTAATGTCCTTCTAATACGTTATTAGTGACATGATTCTGAACGAGTTTTTGCTTATGCATAATTGACGGAAAACTATAGTTTTCGTGATATTAGCGAAAAACTATTGTTATTAATATTAGTGAAACGCCCCGTGCTATGCACGGGAAAGACAAGAAAGGGCATATACAATGCACTGTACCAAAACACTAACTAAGCTTTACCGCTCTGACACGCGACTTATACAGCAAGATGAGTTCACGTTGAGGTTGGTGTATTATCCCCATTGCTTGGTACAGTCTCCGTATCGTTCTAAAAATGCATCAATTTGATTTGTTAGAAAATTTGTTGCGCAGGATCTGCTATTATTTTACGGATACTTTGACCCTTGCGCAGTCCTAAACCGTAAGAGATACACATGCGCAGTAAATTTTTGCAACGAAAGTTAACAAAGAACAAATGGATGAAGCACCCTCAATCATGATGTAATTAGTTTGTACTTGTCCCTGAAAGAGTGTCCTTTATTTTTTTTTCTATGCATGTTCACCGGTTTTTTCCTAGGTGGGTGGTCCGATCGGAACAAAGCCTTTCGCATCTTGTAGAGTCTGACTCCCCATTGGAACCATTACCAAAAATTTTTTCATTTTTTAGTTGCAAAGGATTATTGTTGTAAAAAAGATTGAAAAACGAATATCCATGTTGTCTGTTACTTAATTATGTTCATGGCATTTACGCAGACAAGAAAAAGCCCGGAAGAACTGTCTCACAGTATCCTATACAATTCTTCCCATTCCACTAAAAACCGTGAAATAAAATAATTTTAAGAAAAAAAATATGCCGACTTCCAAATGCACTAAAAAGTATAAAATAATTTCTATTTCCTAATGAAGTAATTTCTATTTCATTCAATCATGCAATTACGCAACAGATATGAATGAAACCTATTTACTCGTTAGGTAGTATATTAAGTACATTTCAACTTTTTCGGAGGCGGCGCAAAATTAAAAATACCTCAGTAAACGTTGCCGCCAATAACCAGTTGATTGTGGTATGGCGTATTGGAAATTAATAAATCCTGAGAAAGAATACGTACCATTATAGATATATCTGGTAATATACGTAAATGTAACGACTGCATTTTCATTTCACTACGTTTCTGATATAAATGAAATTGAATTGACTTCGTTCGCATGTGGAAGCCATGGATCTAAGAACCTATAAACGGAGCCCACGACGCGGGAATTACCAAATTTGCGGCAGATGGGCTCTATCTTTATAGTATATGCGGCGATCGAGTCTTTTCGTCGCATACTCTATGAATCTGGCCCTTTGCGGACTACCGCCGCATATATCCGTTCTGCGTAAATCATCAAATTGGCCGAACAACTCATATATGCGTTTGGCGAAAACAGTGGATTGAGCCGAGAAACGCACATATGTGTCCCACGTAAATGCGTGGCTATGGCCGAGAAACTTAAAACTATGCGTTCCGCGAAAACAACTGATAGAGCCGAGAAACGCGTACATGTGTGCATGCGCGTAAATCTGTGCATGTACATATAATATGTCCAGAATTTGACTTGGAATACTATGAACGGAAACCGCGTTTAAGCAGAAATATGCGCTGGCAATTTTTAATGACTATCGCGGCTGGAGCTCGGCCCCACGGTACGGTTCACTTCGAACCGTCCCGTTCGCAAAGGACTAGATAGACCATAGTTACATTCTATACGCACTAACATCTACTTCGCGGCGTGCTATCGAGTTATATGTATAGAAAAAAAATAGCTATACAAGCTTTGCCTATGTTCGGCTGTCCAAAGGTTGACATGTTCAAGAAAATCTTTTAATTTTGCGCCGCCTCCGAAAAGGTTGAAATGTATTTAATATACTACCTAACGAGTAAATAAGTTTCATTCATATCTGTTACGTAATTGTATGATTGAATGAAATAGAAATTACTTCATTAGGAAATAGAAATTATTTTATACTTTTTAGTGCATTTCGAAGTCGGTATATTTTTTTTCTGAAAATTATTTTATTGTATATTTATTATTAACATTTTATTATGGAATATAAAACACACTATAATACAGTAAATACTAAAATTAATAAGAAATAAGATCATTTTTAATACTCTATTATTTATTAAATCTGAAATAGCTTTACTGTTTAACGAATTATATAACATTAATTTTAAGAACATTGAATTTTGGAATATTGTAAAATAATATCAGTTTTGTATAACATATGTATTGAGTTATACAAATTTATTAATACAGAGTGGGCCGGAAATCGTAGTACAACCGAGCAGGGGGCGATTGTACGTTAAAAAGAAGATAATATTTTGGCATAACATTTGCTCATTCGGGGCTCTGTTTTCAAGAAATCGACAGAAAAATTAGAACAACTTGTACGCGATTTAGTATTATACTATTTACTTGTCATATCTTCCACTGCTATGGTTGTCCCTTTTCGGGACAGTGTTTAGAAACATTGATGATTGCATTGTTAAATCAATACAAAGTGTTTCTGCTAATTGCTCATTCTTTATTCTTTTCCAATACTACAATACATTAAACTATTACGTAAAGTGATTTGCCGAAAGGGGTGTCATACAAAATATTAATTTATAAAATTCCTGCTAAAATAATTGTAACAATAATTAAGTGTACAAATACTTTTGTCCCGGCGATTTCTTACGGTCTCGTGAATTTCAAGTCATTTCAAGTTACTCCATGATGTTATTGTTTTCGGTTTCTATAAATGTAATGTTTAATATGCAGCTATGTATGATTCAATATACATAATAATGTAGAAAATATTGTTCTTTTTATTTATATATTTTAAGTGTACGAATACTTTTGTCCTCCGCTGTAAATGTAAGTTCTAAACATTGTATCGATGTATTACATTCAAAAACATCGTTATTTTCTAATAAAATATTGATAAATTAAAATTTGCACAACAAACCAAAAATTTCTAATGCCATTTGACTTGTATAATAAAAATAACTTTTTCACTCCTTAGCTGAAAACAAACAAAAAAATAGGATAATATATTTTCCGAATACCTTTCAAAATGCTATCATCACTGACGGAAAATACAAATATGTTTGAAATATATGGAACCATGTTATGTCAACCTGTGTAGTCATCTCACTTACAATTACCTTAATTGACAGTTGATGACGTGATACGAAATATTTCTAAATGAGTGCTGACGAAAAGAGGGCACAATTTTCGTCTCTTTAACATTTTTTGTACTTTGCAAGTATACATATAGTCCTGGATTTAGGTACTCAATCTATGAATGAGAAAAAACTATGCAAAGTATTTTTAACAAGATAAGTATCTGTTAAATTCCGACGTTTAGTTTAACGTTCCGTCTGGTGAGAAATTAAGTAAGTTACTTTTCAGCCAAAAAAGTATGTTTATTTGTAACAGTATTTCGTTGACGGATCGGGGTGACAATTTGTGTTTGATAGTTAAACTTATTCTGTCAAGAATTTGTGAAGTTGTCTAAAAAGAAAACTTGTGTAAAAAAACGGGGCGATACTCCCATGAATTCAATATAGAGGGAGAAAATTTTGGATAACGTTGATTGGTCCTGATGACGGAGACGAGGGTTGCACTAGACATCAACTACTTTCGACGGAGGGGTGATTTTATGATTTATCTTCGGAATTTCCCAAGACGTCACGGACATACCTGTGATTTTGGGTGACTAAAAATATAGACATTTGGTGTGCAACTGGGACTGAACGGTTGTACATAAGTCTTCAATAGACGAAAATTCTTTGGCTTAAATGGGACTGTAGGGTCGGATGCGGTATACATATGTTGTAAAGTAATTTCGTCTTGCCTTCAGATAATTTACATTTTACTGATGTGCCATTAGGCTTTTTTGGCCGGTCGGAATTTTTAGACAAACACGGATTACTAATAATAAATGGGGTTCAGCAGTATTAATAACATCGGTGCATCGAATCTTCTGTAATTCTAATGTTTTACATACATTTTTGCATTTTTAAGTATCTTAAATACATTTTGTTGGTTCATATCTATTATTTAACATTAACAATAAACATTTATCTAATTATTTATAATGTTTATGTAAGTAATACATATTACCAGAAAGAGTTAAAAATTTTTGTACAACATATGAAGTTACACTTTATATGTATACGCAAACATCATATTTCTTATAAACTAGCCATAGTAAGTAAAATCAAGCAGAGAAATACACAAAGTGTACCAACTTTTTACTTCCATACTTTATCAAACATATTTCATACCCATAAGTAAGAAAAAGATGTTACATTAATATAGGGTCTTGTATACTTTTTTAAAAAGTTGTAACAGAAGTACAGAATGACCTAGAATTATTTTATTTTTCGATGCCATATACAATGTGTCCCAGTTTTATACGTAAAACTTTTGTTGTATCGTGCTCTTCGCGATATTTTTTTAACCCTTTCGCACCGGACGGGACATGTGCTATCCCAGTCTGGAAAATTTTTGATATTACGGCTGGGACAACATATGTCCCAATTACTGAAAAACATCTAGGGCAGAAAATAACGTCAAGTTGGGCCTCCAAGCTGATTCTAAGGCCGTCTCAATCGTTCTGAGTTTATCAATCGTTCCCGATCTAATTAAGCAAGCGACAACTGTCAAGGTTGCTCATATTGATGATTCTCATTTCTTACGTCAATTTATTCATTTCTCTCTAACGCTTGCCCCTCGCAGTTTTGCATGAAATTTTCCAGATATTTTTTCCATTTGACGCAAATGTACATGAAAATGTTAAAAAAAAAACGTTGCCTACAATAATCATCAAAATGTTAATCAAAATGTTAAATAAAATGTCAACAAAAATGAGCTATTGACT
Organism: Megachile rotundata; assembly: GCF_050947335.1. NCBI lineage: Eukaryota > Metazoa > Arthropoda > Insecta > Hymenoptera > Megachilidae > Megachile > Megachile rotundata. The sequence continues at coordinate 2,306,517 of NC_134991.1, read as the reverse complement.
CTAGGATTCCGGCCGAGACATACCCTGTCCCGGGGACATGTCAGATGTCAGATGCTTTGGGTTTACGGCGGGACATATGCTGTCCCATCAATGAAGCTTGTGAAATCCTTGTTGTTGAAGGTGCGCTGTTATGGGGACGTTTATACGTCTCCAAAACCTTCAACCTTTTAGGCATAAAAGTCATTTTATTTAATTATCGCTTGGAGGAGAAATAACTGATCCCGGCAATGGAGCGTACTCGGACTGATTTTTCGCCGTATTGAAAGGGTTAAGGCGGTATGATAGTTGTACCTAATGCGCCGGGTGAACTCGTTTATGTATAAGTTAGATTAAAAAAAATTCACAATATAAGTAAACTGATGAGCGTATTCAGCAATAGCTTCTTAGTAGGTTGAAATCCAACTTGTTGGATGTTGGATCGAAACTGATATTCTTACATTTTGGTGTGTGTGAAGTAAACAAATTTTCAGTGATGAAGTGGCGGTTGTACCAATCGCAATGTAAGTAGTAGAGGTAGGAAATAGAATAGAGGGAGGATATAGAAGATAGAGGGAGGAAGGCTGGAGTAACGGTTTGGTTGTTCAGGTAGTTTGGAAAAAAAATTCTAATATTTCTGGACAAGTTTACAGCATGACGGCTACGTACGGTTAATATGATTTGAAAAATATGGTATCCTAAAACAGCTTGGGTTTTTCCCTCATGTCATGCATACCATAACCAGTTTAGGTTCTACCTGTACAATACTACAATACTACAACGCTATAACTAATCTATTTACACGCGCCACGCAGCACCATGACGTCAGGTCATCGGCCACAAGGCACGGCACCTGCGGTGATTCTCAAAAGAAAAGGCATCGACCTCTAATCACAACATTCGCGAATCTTAGAATTTGTCGCAATCCTTAGATATCGGCTACCATCGATCCTTAGCTCGATAACAAACATAAGTTTATATTATTGCCATTCTAAGACCCCTGAGGACCAGTTCAAAATCCAGGGTACGATGATCATAACACGTGTGCAACCTTTGCACACGACTTGACGCTAACATGTGCAATAGGGTGGCCCTTAGCTATAGAGCTCGATTTTTTTTTTCAATTTTTTCATCATCTCACCCCCTAAAATTTTGACACTTGATGAAAAAATGATAATGTCAAAGTTTCAGCATGACTGGATAACAGGAACCCGTGCCGCGATCGAGTTGAAGTTTTGAAATTTGCACAATTTCAGGTTATCGTCGAATATGTTAGTGGCCTTTTATTTTACAAGTATCAGCGAATATTTTATAATGAAAATATAATTTTTTACACGTGTAATACTAGCGTTTACATACAATTGCAACACATACTTATTTACATATTTACATACAATACATTTACACACAAATGTAACGCAGCTTTTAAGTTACCGGAGAATGTGGCGGTTGAGCAACTGGGAGCTGTATATAATTTGTACAAAAGTTGATAAATTTTTCAATAATCTCGATTGTATTCGCACTTATAAACGAATTTTTTTTAAATACTTATAAGCAAAATATTCTTTAAAGGAATTTCAGTTATGTCTTATAAATTAGCCTATTATTAAATTGTACGTAGCGTTTAATATATATTCTGTGTTAATGTAGATTTGCTTACATTAGGATAAAAGCTTTTCTAATTCTCAATTACTTGTAAAATGTATTTTTTTTCTTCTTCATTTTTAGTCAGCAGATTATTATATTCAGATATAAGTTTAACACCACGTTCAGCGGTATCGTTTACCACTTTCAAATTTCTTGCAATTTCCAAACCTTTTTGATATGAAATATCATTTTTCCATAAGGAAGGGTCTTTTTCTAAGAAATCTGTAGGCATATTGTACCTGTTAAGTCATTTTTTGGATTCAGTAGAAATGAAGCTATCAATATTCATATTTACATAATTTTGTACGTTTTCCGGAAGTATTACAAGTTTCTTTGCTGAATGTTCCTTATTATCATTTTTTAGAGCCTTAATCATTTTCCTTTTTGTGTTCAATGGTATTATTTCATTGAAAAAGGATAATGCCACGTTCTCAGATACAAGGTACCATAAATGGTTAGAAAATTTGCGTATTCCTATTCTAGCAATATTATTATCAATTGCAGAATACAAGTATAGATTTTGTAGGAATTTTAGATCTTGTAATGGCACTCTTACGGGAATTAGTGCATTAATCCAGGCTTGAATGTATAAATTAGCTAAAAGAATACATATATCACTTATCCCTATTTTTAGTATGTAAATTGCTTTAGCCATCCACCTAACATTATGAAACGCTCCAGGAACATGAAAAGTATTTCCTCGTGGAAGAGATACACCAAGAAAAATTATCATCAACTCCAAAAGTTCTTTGTAATTATCTCTCGGCTACGTTTGTCGTAAATGGTACAAGCAAAAATATATTGTTTCTTCTACTTCCTGGAGCTTTCCATAAATATAAGAATCTTGTATACCTGTTGTTAAATAATCAGAATTATGGAAAATAACAAAACTAATAATACACTTTTGAACACGAACAAATTATTTAATATAAAACACAAACAACAAACATTTTAACTTAAAGATTAACCATTTAAACAGGGATTACTTTTTCTTCAAATAAAACATCACGAACGCTTACATTTTCATAACGACAAGACGGAAGTACAATATTCAATTATTCTGTTTCTAATATTCAATTATTCTGTTACTAACATCGCACATCATTTCTAATACTGTAAGATGTCGCTATATGCTAAATTTATTAATAATTTAACACGCCTCCTTAAATTTAGCATTTTGTAATAATTCGTAATTACCATTTAATTTTTCTTTTATATTCTAATACACTTTAAGAACCTCTCTAAATTTTTCAAATTTAATTCGTCCTAATAACTTAGTGAAGATATCTGCTGGATTTTCTTCCGAATCTATCTTAACCACTTCAATTAATCCTTTTACATAATTTTCATTAACATAATGATAATGCGTTTCTATATACTTTGAGTTTCTCGTAAAGTTTCCATATTTACTTATGCATATCGCGCCAGCATTATCTTCAAAAATTCGGATTGGATTCTGTATTTCAATTCCAAAATCACTTGATAAATCTCTAATTAATTTCAATTCACTCACACATACAGACAATGCAACATACTCTGCTTCTGTCGATGATTTCGTTACAATGTCTTGTTTTTTTGATTTCCAAAAAATAGTATTACCATACATTCTTATAAGATATCCAGTTGTAGATTTCCTATCAATAATATCCCCTGCCCAATCAGCATCAACACAACAATCTAGTACATCAGTATTTACATTTCTATCGAATCTTAATTTTAAGTTTTTAGTATAATATAAATATTTCAATATTCTTAAAGCGTACTTATAATGACTTTGATCATAACAATTTTGAAATCTACTTAAGTAATTCACACAATAACAAATATCTGGTCGAGTACTAGAATTTATATATAGTAATGCTCCAATTAAGTTCCTATATTTAATATCTTCTGATATTGATAAAGCAGGTTCACATTTCAAATTTTGCTCCATTGGGGTAGCATATAATTTTGCATTTTCAATCCCATATTTTCTCGCTGGTGATTCTATATATTTTTCTTGGTCTAATGTCATAGAATTTGTCTCATAATTATATTTAATATTTATTCCTAAGTATGTTTCTATTTGGCCCATATCTTTCATTCGAAACTTAATAGCTAATTTCTTTTTAATAAATTCTATTAGTTTTTCATTTTTACTACAAATTAACAAATCACCTACAAATATTATCAAATAAACTTTCTCATTATTATCTTCCATATAATATAAACAATAATCAATTTTACTACGTTTAAATTGTAATTCCCTTAAATACTCATCTAGACATTCATACCACGCTCGTGGACTTTCACGCAATCCGTACAAAGACTTAATTAATTTACACACTCTACCGGTATCATCATCATAACCTTGAGGTTGCTTTACATATACTTCTGATTTAATTTTTCCATTTAAAAATGCTGTTTCTACATCCATTTGATTTATCAATAACCCTTCCTGTACACAATAGCTTAATAATATTTTTAAAGTTTGTGTTCTTGCAACCGGTGAGTAAATATCCTCAAGTATTTCTTTTTGCTGAAACCCTCTTACAACAATTCTAGCTTTAAATTTTTCACCGGATTTTTTTGTGTAAATCCATTTTAAATCTAATATTTTTGTATCTTTTGGTCTATCAACTAATTCCCACGTATCATTTTTCTTTAAACATTCAATTTCTCTATTCATCGCGTCTACCCATTTCTGACTATCATTACCATTTATCGCTTCATTATAATTTTCCGGATTATCCACACTTACACAATTTACATAAATAAAATTTGTTATGGGATTTCCGTATCTGTTTACAGGTATTCTCTTCCTCTCTGACCGTCTAGGTAATGTTACATCTTTAACACTAGTCATAGGTACAATCTCTACATGCTCATCGGTTCCATTCATTTCTTTTTCATCAGAATCATTGTTTTCATTTTCTACAATTCCTTCTTTACATTCCTGATTATTCTCATTTTCAAGTAACCCATTTTCATTAATTTCATCATTGTCTTTAAATCCTACCAAATTTACATTTTCTTCAACAATATCAACATGTTTAGCAATAATTACTCTATTATTAATCAAAACTCTATAACCTACTTCCTCATATCCGACTAGAATTCCTAACTCCGCTTTTCTATCCCATTTACTTTTCCTTTTAACTTCTGGAACTCTTACAAAAACTTTACTTCCGTATATTTTCAAATTACTAATATCTGGTTTTACTCCCATTATAATTTCATACGGTGTCTGTTCCGAACGTGCTACGGAACACAATACGCGAGGATTTCGTAGGTAGTTTATGATGGGTCCGGGTAACAGTTATTTTTGAAAGACAGATTTTTAGCCATCGACGGCAATTTAGTTTTACATTTTTTCGAACAATGCCTTTAGAATTTCTAAGTTTCATTTAGTCTTCAATAACTACTCCGTCATAAACAGGGTTTTTCCCGAAGGGTCACCGAGGATGGGCCTCGGTTCCGTCCTAGCGGTACTTTTTAGGACAACGTGCGTGTCACCTGGAGGGAAAAACCCCGGCGTTGCCGGCCTTCGAGATCCTCCCGTACTCATCGGTATATTTTCCCACCCTTTTCCAAAAAAGGCGCGCTCAGGGCGCAAGAGAGGGTGGGCCCAAGTCAAGGGGCATGTTGATTGGAAAATCAACGTTTCTAATGAGAACCAATCAGCATGCCTCCTTGCACTTCCGACGTTTCGAGGAAGTAACGACGGAACGTCTCGTCAGAATTCCAACATTAGTCATCCGAGTCGGACTAAAAAAGAATCTCAAGTAAAGTCACCTAAATCGGACTTAGAAATTTCACGAGTCATTCGCGACGGACTTATCAATTTCACGAGTCCACCGTTTAGGACGTCTTCGAGTCAACCGTTCGGACTCATATTCAACTATTATTCAACGGATTAATTTCTGTTGAATAAACGTGCGCGAGTCAGCACATTTTATGGTCCTTCGAGCCGGATCCGCGATCTGTGGAGTGCAGTGCGCAAACGAACTACAATAGTGCCACGTGTGTTTGTCTTACGTTTCGAAAAAGACTATTAACCCGTTCAAAAAGACCAAGGGGTCTTCCTATTTGCAAGCGCCAACTCCTACCAAGTGGGTCCATCAGCATCAGGAGATCATCGCTCGGAATCGACTATTTTGGAGTGGATCACCTGTGCCTGGAAGCTGTACTGCCGCCTTACAACCGGTACTACAGGTCAACAGCGACGATTCGAGCTCAAGACGACTCCAGCACGCAGAATCCAGCCAAAGGTAGGCTCGTTATTACGAATTACCAGTCAGATCCCTCGTACATTTTCTCCTTTCGCATTTCGTTTCCGTTGTTCCTAATTTTTTCCAATCTCGTTTAAAATGGCCACGTCAGACAGTTCCAACAAAACCGACGCGCATATTGAGGAACTAAAGCATAAACGGCGTACTTTCAAGTCCCAATGTACCATGTTTGCGAAATACATCGAGAAATATCAAGACTCCCGTAAAGAACGCGCTAAACTACGTGATCGAATCGAGCGGCTGCGTAGGCAATTTATTGCATTTAACGCGATTCAGGATGAATTAGGGATGCTCGATAATTTCGAAAAGGCAGAAGAGGAGCGCGAAACGACGACCGATTTCTTCGACGATATTACTGCGACCGCGACAGTAATATTAGAAAATGCAGAGGGAATCGTAAATCCAACGCTGCCGTCGGCGGAACAAGGTTCGCAAGAATCACCCGCGTCAAATGCCTCACGTTTTTCATTACCAGTCAATTTACCCAAGATAGATTTACCCAAGTTCGACGGACGGATTGAAACTTGGGTTACATTTAAAGACGCGTTCCATACGTTAATTCACACGCAACCGGGTCTTAGTGGGGTTCAAAAATTACATTATCTAAAGCTTTCGTTGTCTGGACGAGCCGAAGACGCGATTGCTGCATTTACCATTACCGAAGAAAATTACGAGGCCGCGTGGAAGCATCTTTCCGAAATTTACGACAACAAACGGGTGCTCGTTTTGCGTCATGCCGCCATGTTGCGTGATACCCCCGCGATGTCTAACGATTCATCAGAAGCGATTCGAGACCTGGTGAATCACATGCAGCTGCACGTGCGATCGCTACAAGCACTGGGCAGGTCGTGGGAAGAAATGGCGAGCGATCTTTTGTGTAGCGTCGTAATTTCGAAGATGGGAAAAGAGACGCGAAGGGCTTGGGAGCGTACCTTATCGAACACCGAAGTCCCCGTTATCGACGATATTTTTAAATATCTACACAACGCGTCCCATCAGAGCAAGGACTACGCGGATGATGTTAAAACGAGAGGATATCATCAGCAACCGGATCATTTTAAACCGCGTCCAGCTCCAGCGCGTTCCTATAATTTTCCCGCGAGAACAATGCCGTCGCAACCGAGGCAACAGACATTCGTAACACAGAAATCGGGTTCGCGATCGCCGCCAACGTCACCGCGTTCACGAAGACGACAACCGCCGGTCAACGCGAGCACCGAATCGTTTAACGTCCAGCCATCGAGGTCCGTTTCAAATGCGAAATGCCGAATATGTTCAGGACATCACGCGGAGTATCAATGTCCGACATTTAGTGCTATGGAAGTTCCGCAACGAATCGAAGCCGCGAAGAACGCTCGACTTTGCCTCAATTGCCTCAGATCGGACCACGTAATCGAGGATTGCAATTTCGGGAAGTGTCGTGTGTGCAAACGAGCACACAACACTCAGTTGCATCAGGACGCGCAACCGAACGGCGAATCGAGATCCTGACTACACCAACAAAGGTCGCATTTTGGACATGGCACCGCGTTCGTAACGGACGTGCCTACGAACGGGTTGCTAGCTACCGCGAAAGTCTATGTTCTGGACCGAGACCAGAAACCGGTAGAATGTCGAACGTTAATAGACACATGTTCAAATGCGAATTTTATTACTGACGAACTGGCATCGAAATTACGGCTAACGACTAAAAATCATACAACGACAATCGAGTCACTAAATCAATTAAGCACAGTAACCAGTAAAATCGTTTCCGCAGTTATCAAATCTAGAGTATCGAACTTTAAACGCACCCTCACATTTATCACAATACCGAAGATCTCAGGAGCTGTACCGGATCAACAAATCGATCGTCGAAAAATTCCGATTCCTGCAAATATAAATTTAGCTGACCCGCAATTTGACCAACCAAAGCCCGTTGACATGCTTATAGGCATCGGTCCGGCCTTAGCATGCTTGAGCGTTGGTCAAATAGATATTTCTCCGTCGAAGAAAAGCGATTTAATTCTCCAGAAGACGTTGCTGGGATGGATAATCGGGGGGAACATATCAACGACAACGGGGAAGCATAGGACTTATATCGCTACTCCAAATTTCGATTTACAGAAATTTTGGGAGATAGAGGAGGGTCCTCAGGTACGACACCTGTCTAACGAGGAAAATGCATGCGAGGAGCATTTTCTGAAGACCACAACGCGGGATAATACGGGTCGATACATCGTAGCGTTACCGTTTAATGACCGGAAATTACAATTAGGCGAATCTCGTGCGCGCGCCTTAAATCGTTTCCTATCGTTGGAAAAGAAATTCAACCGCGATCCGGGTTTGAAACGCGAGTATTCCGCCGTAATTCGGGAATATCAAGAGCTCGGACATATGAGCGAAGTTCAGCCATACGGACGAGAAGGTTTTTATTTACCGCATCACGCCGTGGTAAAACCATCAAGCACGACCACGAAGGTTCGTGTTGTCTTCGATGGATCAGCTAAATCGAGTAGCGGTCTGTCTCTTAACGATACGCTAATGACAGGCCCCACGATCCAGGATGACCTTTTTTCACTGCTTCTGCGCTTTCGTATGTACGCGTATGTCATGACCGGTGACATTGAGAAAATGTACCGGCAATTCCTCGTTCGGCCGGAAGATCGTGCATACCAAAGAATATTATGGAGAGACAACCGTGGAAATTTAGCAACGTTCGAGCTGAACACGGTAACATTCGGTCTCTCGTCAGCCCCCTACCTCGCTATTAGGTGCCTTCATCAGCTCGCGGATGATGAAAGAAGCAGGTTTCCGGAAGCGGCAAAAATCGTAAAACGAGATCTGTATGTCGATGATCTTCTTACCGGTGCGGACACATTCGAAGAAGCTCAAGCGATACAAGGTCAAATCTGCAGGATGCTCACGAAGGGTGGCCTCAACATACGACAGTGGGCTTCTAATGACCCGAATCTTCTCCAAGGCCTCGATGAAGACCAGATTCATCCCAAGATCTTAGGAGAGACTGCTACGGTAAAAACTTTAGGAATTGCCTGGGACGCGCGGCAAGATAAAATTCTTTACACCGTCGAACCCATAACTACCGATAAAGTTACGAAACGGTCAATATTATCATCGATCGCAAAGATATTTGATCCGTTAGGGTTATTGGCACCGGTCATTATCACCGCCAAGATACTCTTACAACGCTTGTGGCAATTGAAGCTGGACTGGGACGAGTCGATACCAGCCAGTCTTCACACTGAATGGTGTAATTTTGCCACCGAGTTTAATATGTTAAACATATGCTCGTTCAGTCGAAGAGTATCTCAAGATTCCGTCGAAAGGTTAGAACTCCATGGGTTTTGCGATGCGAGCGAGCGGGCCTATGGAGCCTGTATTTACCTTCGTTCCATTAACAATTCCGGAGACATTAAAACAGAACTATTATGTGCGAAATCGCGCGTCGCACCATTAAAAACAGTTAGTTTGGCTCGTCTAGAATTATGCGGAGCAGTTTTATTATCATCATTATATGCCACCGTTTCGAAGGCAATAACTCACAATTTCAATAGCATCAACTTTTGGACCGACTCGACAATAGTATTAAATTGGATCAACAAAGAACCTTCCACATTAAAGACGTTCGTTGCGAATCGCGTCGCGGAAGTTCAATTAAAAACGAGAATCGATGCCTGGAAACATGTTAAGTCCGAAGACAACCCAGCAGATTTAATCAGTAGAGGACAATCGCCGTCGCAGTTTCTCTCTGAGTCTATTTGGCGTCATGGACCAGCTTGGCTCGCCAGCGTCGAATCGGTCTGGCCTGAGTCTAAGTTCGTCATCACGCAAGAAATTCCAGAATCGAGACCACTAGTTTGTTTTGCAACTGTTAATCGTGACGATTCACTTTTAACCCGCTATTCATGCATTAAGAAGCTCCGTAGAATCGTTGCCTACTGCTTAAGATTTCGTACATCAAACAAGTTTAAAGGTCCTCTTACCGTTGAGGAAATTCGCGACGCCGACGAGCGAATTATTAAAATGGTCCAGTCTTCATCGTTCGCGCAAGAGTTAAAGGATCTACAAAACGGGTCAAAATTGCAATCTATTAGTAAATTATTGCCACTACAACCTTTCATCGATGGAAAGGGAATATTACGGGTTGGTGGTCGACTACAGAACGCAGCAATTCCATTCGACGAAAAGCATCCGATACTGCTTCCGAAAAATCATCCCATCACAGTTTTAATTATTCGCAACGCGCATTTGGAAGGACACCATCTAGGCATCAATTCCACGTTGTACAATATTCGACAGCGTTACTGGCTCATCGACGGCAAAAACACCGTACGGAAGATTGTCCGTCAGTGCGTCAGGTGCTTCCGTATTAACCCTCCGGTAACGAAATATATTATGGGCAATCTACCTGCTACGCGCATTTCGGAAAGCAGGCCCTTTACTAATTGCGGCATCGACTACTGCGGTCCGTTTTTCATAAAGGAGCGACGCGTGCGAAACCGCTCCCGTGTTAAAATCTATGTAGCGGTATTTATTTGTTTCTCAACCAAGGCCGTGCACCTTGAGGTGGTCAGCGACATGACCACGGAAGCTTTTATTGCCGCATTCAAAAGATTCATCGCGCGAAGAGGAATATGTCGAAATGTCTATTCGGACAACGGGACAAATTTCGTAGGGGCGAATAAAGAGTTACTGGACATACAACGAAAACTTCAAGAGGACGAAAAGGTTCGGCATTTTTTGGTGGATAAGCGAATTTCATGGCATTTCATGCCAGCCTTGTCACCGAACTTTGGAGGTTTATGGGAGGCCGCCGTTAAATCTTTTAAACATCACCTGAAACGCGTCGTCGGTGAGGAATTGTTTACGTTTGAACAATTCAACACGTTTATCATTGAGATCGAGGCTATCCTTAACTCTCGTCCTCTCGTTCCGCTATCCTCTGACCCCAACGATCCCTCAGCCTTAACCCCTGCTCATTTTCTGATTGGTAATTCTTTAACGAGTTTGCCCGAGGTTGATTTTAGCGAAACACCATCGAATCGTCTATCAAAATGGCAGCACATTCAGAAGGTGAAGCAGGATTTCTGGTCCAGGTGGTATAAAGAGTATGTACACCAATTAAACGTGCGCCAAAAGTGGACCAGAGGCTCGCACGAGATCAAGGAGGGATCCCTTGTTGTCATGAAGGACGATCATCTACCACCGCTCCAGTGGCATCTCGGTCGTGTGGAGAAGATTCATCCTGGTCAGGACAACGTCATCAGGGCAGTCACCGTTCGGACTTCCCATGGCAGCTACAGGAGGAACGTGCAGAAGTTGGCTCAGCTTCCGATAGCTGACTCTGAGGAATGCGTCACGGCATCGTAGCATTTCTCGTTTTATATCGTTTCATTGTATTATTGATTTATCTTATTTCGTGTTTTTTTTATTAGTTATTCAGCGTGATTTAGATGTAGTATTTTTCGATTAGTTAATGTATTTTGATCGGCAAGGCTCTCAAGGGGGGGAGCATGTTCCGAACGTGCTACGGAACACAATACGCGAGGATTTCGTAGGTAGTTTATGATGGGTCCGGGTAACAGTTATTTTTGAAAGACAGATTTTTAGCCATCGACGGCAATTTAGTTTTACATTTTTTCGAACAATGCCTTTAGAATTTCTAAGTTTCATTTAGTCTTCAATAACTACTCCGTCATAAACAGGGTTTTTCCCGAAGGGTCACCGAGGATGGGCCTCGGTTCCGTCCTAGCGGTACTTTTTAGGACAACGTGCGTGTCACCTGGAGGGAAAAACCCCGGCGTTGCCGGCCTTCGAGATCCTCCCGTACTCATCGGTATATTTTCCCACCCTTTTCCAAAAAAGGCGCGCTCAGGGCGCAAGAGAGGGTGGGCCCAAGTCAAGGGGCATGTTGATTGGAAAATCAACGTTTCTAATGAGAACCAATCAGCATGCCTCCTTGCACTTCCGACGTTTCGAGGAAGTAACGACGGAACGTCTCGTCAGAATTCCAACATTAGTCATCCGAGTCGGACTAAAAAAGAATCTCAAGTAAAGTCACCTAAATCGGACTTAGAAATTTCACGAGTCATTCGCGACGGACTTATCAATTTCACGAGTCCACCGTTTAGGACGTCTTCGAGTCAACCGTTCGGACTCATATTCAACTATTATTCAACGGATTAATTTCTGTTGAATAAACGTGCGCGAGTCAGCACAGTGTCTTTTTCTCAATTGTATTTGCTAATGTTCTATTCTTTAAATATACAGCTGTTTTAATTATCTCTGACCAATATCTAACATTAATTTTCGCCTCAGATAATAAACAACGCGCAGTATCCATTACTGATCTATTATATCTTTCCGCAGTCCCGTTTAATTCATGGACATACGGAGAACACGGTTCAATGTAAATTCCTTTTTCTTTGGCAAAAATATACATGTCTTTATTTAAAAATTCTCTACCGTTATCACATCTTAATCGTTTTACTCGATTCCCAACTAAATTTTCTAATTGATTCACATACGTTACAAAACAATCATAAACTTCATTCTTTTCTCGAATAGGATATACTTTAGCCGCTTTACTATAGTCATCTATTAAAATTAAAAAATATTTTTCCCCTTTAAAACCCATTATACTATGCGGTCCATTTACATCAGCATGAATAATTTCTCCTATATTCCTTGCTCTACGTCTATTATTTTCAAAACTCGTATTAATCATTTTATTTTGTACGCAAGTACCACACTTTAAAAACTCACTTTCCAAATTACTCGGTAATCCCTCGACTAAATTATTCCGACTCAAAATGTCCAAATACTTAAAGTTAACATGTCCTAATATCCTATGATATTTTTCTTTCAAAGTCATACCATGATTCACTTTTTCAGTTATATAATTTTGCTTACTTTCAAAAACAGTATTTATCTTATATAAATTATTGACTTTATTCGCTACTGCTATCAAATTATTTTCTCTCGTGTAAATCTTTGAAGTACTTCCCATTGAAACAATCTTGGCTTTGTTCGCGATTTTTCCAAAACTCATTAAATTCCTATCCATTTCTTTCACAAAAAATACATCTTTTAACTCAATTTCTGTTTCATTAAAATTTGTCACAAACTTAGTTACAATATCTCCTACACTTGTTGCTTTAACTATGCGACCATCTCCAACTTTAACACTTATCGGATTATTCAAATGATTGACTCTTACAAAATATTTATTTTCATTTATAATATGATCTGTACAACCGCTATCCAGAACCCATTCTAATTTATTTACAGATTCGTTTACCTCAACATTGTAACCTATTTTTTTCTCAACCTCGGTTACGAAACTTATCTTTCCTCGATCTGCATATTGACGATCTTGCCGTTGTTGACAGCCTCTTCCTCGTTGACCAGCGCCTCGTCCTCTGAAATTGCCACTACCTCTGTTCAGACTGTAGCCGTCTCCTCTGAAATTGCCACCATTTCCTCTGAAACTGCCACCGTCTCCTCTGAAACTGCCGCCGTTGCCTCTGTTCAGACTGTATCCATCTCGCGGCTGTTGAGGATGATAACGTGCGCCTCCTCGCCCTTGCTGCTGCCAACTTCCCCTCGAACCTTTCCAGTAACTTCCAATGCTGCCTTGACTCATACACTCGTACTGAACATGTCCCGATTTACCACATTTATAATACGTTCTGTCTCTTTTCACCTCACTTCTAAACACGTTTGAGTTTCCATTTCTATTTGCTGAATTTTGATTTTCATCCTTTTCTCTATCTTCATATATTTTAATTTTATTAATTATGTAATCTACAGTTCTATCTCCTTCAGGTAAAACATCAACTAAGTCTCCAATATGACTCAATGAACTTGGCAATGTTCTCAACATATAATTCACTTTTTCTTTTTCAGTTACCACAGCACCGGCATTTTTCAATTCAATTATTAATTTTTCAAATTCACCATAGAATTCACTTGTTTCAGTATAATCTTTTAACCTAATTTTATCTAATTTATTTCTTATACAAATCTGCAATGAAGTTGATTCACGCAAATAAATTCTGTCTAATTTCTTGATTATTCCATAACTTGTTAATTCATCGTTAACAAGTTCCATTTGTCTATTTGATAATGCACTATATATATAATTCATCGTTTTCAGATCAAATTCATTCCACACGGCTACATTATCCATCTCGGTTCTTTCTCGTTTAATAATTTCATCACACTTTTTCATCTTCAAAAATACCATAATTCTCTTCTTCCATGTATTATAATCTTTTCCATCGAAAATTGGTAACGTTATTTTGAATTCGTCTGCCATATTGACTCGTCTTGTTTCTTGTGCGTTTTCTTCAAGCACTTTATTCAATTAATTCAATGTTTCAATTTTTCTTTCTTTTATTAAGTCTTTATTTTCTTCACTTCGTTCTTTTTAACTTTTCTATCACTTTTTCCATAAACTGATTTTCTCAAATTAACCACGCTCTGCTACCATGTTAAATAATCAGAATTATGGAAAATAACAAAACTAATAATACACTTTTAAACACGAACAAATTATTTAATATAAAACACAAACAACAAACATTTTAACTTAAAGATTAACCATTTAAACAGGGATTACTTTTTCTTCAAATAAAACATCACGAACGCTTACATTTTCATAACGGCAAGACGGAAGTACAATATTAAATTATTCTGTTTCTAATATTCAATTATTCTGTTACTAACATCGCACATCATTTCTAATACTGTAAGATGTCGCTATATGCTAAATTTATTAATAATTTAACACCTGTTTTAAAATTTGATAAATTAATCTTAGGCCAAGCTTTTTGAAATTTTTGAAAAAGCGGTACTTCTTACCTGATCCCTTGATCAGGTAAAACTCGGTAATATTCACCACTGCCGGGAATCTTTTTGTATACCTACCATGCAGAGCACCTACTATACATTCTTTTAATACCGAAATATTTGTTTCATTTTGCATAAGATCTTTAACGGCTAACTGAATAGGAGATTAGTTTTCGTATTCGAGATGACCGCTTCAGCAACTACAGAATGAGATTCATACTAACATTAGCGGTAACATTCAGTAATTTTTAATATGTTTTTGAAAATCATACACCAACACTAAAATTATATATATAAAAAATGATATTTTCATTATAAAATATTCGCTGATACTTGTAAAATAAAAGGCCACTAACATATTCGACGATAACCTGAAATGGTGCAAATTTCAAAACTTCAACTCGATTGCGGCACGGGTTTCTGTTATCCAATCATGCTGAAACTTTGACATTATCATTTTTTCGTCAAGTGTCACAATTTTAGGGGGTGAGACCAAAAAAAATCGGAAGTCCAAAAATAAGGGCCACCCTAATGTGCAATTATTTTCTGCACAATTTTATCGAACAAAGAGCAAAGATTTTTTTGAACTGTCACCCTCTGAAACACAAGGGTGTTCGGGCAATTTTTATATATCAAATAGACAGTCGATTGTTGAATCTTGTGTGGGTCGGACTGAGAGTCAAAAAGTTCCGCATGAAATAATGTAAAATATCCAATGCAGGGTGGACTCCAAACAAATCATTATCCTATTCGAGTGAGACCTTGCACTCCTCGAATAGACTAACGTAGTGTTAGAAATTTAGAGTTTAGGTAGATGCATCGGACGAGAGTAGGCCATGTGCGCTTCGTCAGAGAGCTGTCCGGGTGGCAAGGGAAAGTTTATGAGGCTAGAATACAATGTATAGTTTTTAAGGGCCATGGTGACGTTGGTGTCCTCACGGCCAGGGTTTTGCCGAGGAGGCATTCTTGTGATAACTGTGACCGTGGCAACACGTCACAGGAATAAACAAGGCATACATTGGTTAAATTGTGTTCAATCCGTTATTTTTTACCTATTCCGCTCGTTTTCTTGGTTTTCCTATAGTAGAACAACTAATACAGAATGATTCCTAATTTCAATCATAACATTATTCGAGTAGGACCCTACACTCCTTGAATAGATCATCGCGAACAATCCTACGCAATGTGGATTAGAAGACGAATTGTAACGACATTGAGCGAGACCCTGTGTTCCTTAAATTAATTATACTCAACAGCATACACAACGTATACAGAATCGTTCACACTTTGACCGTTCAATCACGCCAATAAATTATTATGACTTTTCAGGCTCAATTCTATCTAACTAATTATTTATTTACCCTCCTCCTCAATCAACTTCATACATTATTTTGAAACACGAAATTTCTCCATGTTGGAAAGATTTCATCGACAAGATATTTCATGTGTAATGCCAAACGGGCAATTTAAGAGTTGTTGATCCTCAAAATATTTATATAATAATAATATTATAATATATAAATATTTATATATAAAGAAAGCAAAACAAAAAAATAAAATTCCTCTTGAAGTATTAATAGATTTGATTGCAATAAGATCAAAACAGATTTTTTGTTGCAAAAAATAATTGAAGTACTCCTATTGACTGTGGAAGTACTGGACCCCGCAATTTTCACTTCCTTTTCAACATACCGATCGATTTTCGTCTTATATCAATAGATACTTTTATACAAAAAATCATCAAAATTACTTCACTGGTATCAAGGATATCGCAATTTTTCCATTTTACCCCTGTTTGAGGACACGCTTCATGCTCTAAATGTTTTTCCGCAGATGGAAAAAATACATGTCTTTCTTAATTTCTTCATATATTATAACATATCAAGTTACATGTTATAATAGTGACACTTTCATAGGCTTACTTGTAAATTGTGCAAAATATCATAATCGCCTTTCGTTTAATTGCAATGAAATAATTGCACGCAATCACTTTGTATTCATAAAGGCGTTTAAGAACCAATTATGGCGAAACAAAATTTTGAGATACAGACATTTCAAATTCACAAATTTTCGAATTTTCATATTTAAAAATTTCAAATTGATACTCTTCAATTTAGAAATTCAAGCAGTTTAAAAACTTTTTAATTTGCAAACTTTGGAATTTTCATAATATTTCATAACATTAATTTCTCCAATTTTTGAGTACCTATAGATATAAATATACGCGCTTCAAAATTTTTATATTTAGAAACTTTTACATTTTCTAATGTCAAACTGTCAAATGTCAATCTGTCTTTACAAGATTGAGAATTAAAAGTTAGGACTTCAGACATTTAAAAGTTTTTAATTTCTTTATAGCAAATCATTAATATTAACATTATTGTAATTAAATATTTGTTCCAAAAAATTGTATTCATTGAACTCTTTCTATAATCTTTTCCGATTCGACAATTCTGTCCACAGCAGAACATCAACTTATACAAACCGTGTAATAAAATATTAAATTAATGTCTTCTAATAGATACATAAACAATAAAAATATTATAGTTCTTTTTTGTACACGCGCTATATAACTGGATAGTACAGAGAAGTACAGAAAAAGTAACAAGTTATTTCTTTTTTATTTTTAACTTATAACTATCATCATATTCTGAACGAAAAGGTATGATAGAAACTTTATATCACCCTATAACAAGAGTTAAATGTTGGTTTTTAAGTCAACTCCAGATTAAAATATTTCAAATACTTCCCTTACAGTACCTGTTTTAAATGAAAGGTTAAATCACTTTACTGAATTTAAAAAAACTTTATGTTTGCAAACTTATTTCTAAATACAAAAATTCTTGTTTTTCAATCAAGGTTTCAATTAAATACAAATACGTATGAATAACACATACATACAATTTTTGTTTGAAATTATGGTCAGATATGTCAGATATGGTCAGGAATGTCTACTACGACACATGCAGCTCAAAGACATGAAGGAAAACTGGATAAAACAGGGAATACAATATTTAAATGCTCACCATAGGTCATATTAATTGCTCAGCTTTAATGTTCTCCTCGAATAACATAATGTAAGATATGTTTTATAGTGTACAATAAGTCTAATTTAATTCGTAATATATGTAATAGTTCCCTACAAAATCGCGTTTTTAACCCTTTCGCGTCGAGCGCCGGATATATCCGGCATCCACACGGCGACCTGTGCGTACGAGCGCCGGATGTATCCGGCATCCACATGATGTGTATACAAGTACTATCTGTGGTCAATGACAAATTCTTCGTTATCGGCAGAACGTTTTGAACTGATTTTATTGATATATTCGATTAATTCAATATATCAATAAAGTACACCTACTCTTTGGTGTTATATCAAAACCGCATCCAAAATATCTATCGGATCTTGCGGTTTATATTCATTTTTCTACGAATACATATCGTGTTCTATAAGAATTAAGAATAGATCGGCTCAAGATATTATTCTTTTTTTAAGAATAAAAAATTGTAAATATGTAAGTAGCTAAGAATTTGTCAACTGTAATTAGTCTAATGTCTTTAGAGTAACTAATATAATTTTGTTTAACTGTTTTCATATTAAAATGTGAGGAATACATGCTAAATTAGAGCAACAATTGTTTCATTAAGCATAGTAATTATTTAAGACTTAAAAAATGTATATACAAAAACCACACGCACTGTGCACATTTCTGGCGCGTGCTTCCGTACGGTGACGACACTTCGGCGGACCGGACTGCCGAAGCGAAAGGGTTAAGGAATATCAAATTAGATCATATCGTACAACAGGTATGGAAAGATGAGGTAGTCATTGAAATCAACGTAGAAATGTTCGATTTTTACTTTGCAGTGATTTGTATATAAATTATACGATAAGTACAGCGATTTATGCGAAAAAAGGCATTCATGTCACTGAAAATATATAACTAATTACACTGTGGTTATTTAAGCGTATTTCGGTTTAAACTTCATAAAATTATTTATCATACCTAAAATTAAAAAAGCAGCATAACATTCTAACTATGCTCTGGAATAATTTTTATGAAGTTTATTATATACAAAATAAATTGAATAGCTGCATAACAGGAGCATAATCTAATTAGATGTCTAAATGATAAATAAAAGCTGATTTATATGCGGTATTTTTCGTTTTCGTTTTGTTTATATACAATAAAACTCAAGTATAAATTTTGAAAAAATTACAAATAATTTGTTGTGCACAATTTGAGAATATATTATGTTATAACGAACTGTTAATTACAAAACTACCATATGCTATATAATATTTTCTATTATTTAAAATGCCTTTTACTATGAAGTACGAAATATATGTACGTTAATAGGTATTGAGCACTTACCCTATTTCGTTCGGTCATCCCGTTTTATCGAATTTTTATCTATGTTATTCTGATAAGTATTTGTATAAAAAATACCAAATATGAATAACGGAATATTAAATAAAGCTAAGTTTTCCTTCCTTTAACATAAGATTTCTATGCTATTCTAATTGATTATTATTTTGTTTAATTTATACTTAAATAAAGGATCATTTTCTTCTAAAAAATAGCGTTTAATTTCAAAGTGTTGCTAATTTGTTATTTTTCAACCAACTGAACTAATCTTCTATCGAACAATTAAGATTTATGTGATCATTAGGAATACCGTATAACGTACAAATGCCAACTCTCGAGTTGGCGCGTGAAGAGACTGACTCAGGTGTTTGAAAGAGCTACGGCTTCAATTGGTCAGAATATAAAAATGGACGCCTAGATTTATATGTATTTTCGGCAATAGGAACAATTGACTCGATTGGTTACATATATCAAATGCAATGACAGTCGGCAAACGTGCTGAGAGTGAATGAAATAGTGCGAATTGCACGATGCAGTTGTCACTATTACTCCTATTTGCCGAAATGTAACACTAGAAATATTTACGGTGGGGATATGTGTAGCTTCTTTTACTTTGGGTTGACATGCATCAATATATGTATACACAATGCTGTAAATTTCATCGCTATATTGGTTCCTAGGGAAAAATTGAAAAAAAAAAAACATTTGTAAATATCTCTGTTTCTAATTAAAACACTGATTCAAGAACATATCTTTGTTATTTAAAAATTAAGTGCTCGAAATGCACTGTTTTTTGAACTCGCCAGACGAACTAGTCTTTTAATGATTGGGAAAGTAAAAATACAATAAACTTATGGTACAAACATGCAGTACTTTTCTATAATTACTATAGAAAACTACCTCGATACGATTTCATCCCACATACACCCACACCCATTTAACATGTTCACACGAACGTACTGTTTTTCATGTCATGGCTCGAGGAATTACGAGAATGGTCTGATTATACGATCAATAACTTGTTTCCTATAGCTAGTGCAATAGCTTAGCGGGTCGAAGTTAACCCTATTCGATTTAGATAACTCCGATTTTACAACACATCGCGGCACGCTCGAAGAAGGAAGTTCAGGTTATTTGCGGCTGACTGTCAAGGACTTTCTCTTACATAACACCTTTGCACTGTTCACGTAGCGATAATGTTTACGCAGTTACACGGACGATGGAATCGTGACATTTAAAAATTTTCTGCTGCGAAACATTTATACAAGAAATGAACTTTTTTTTAATATGCATATATTACGTATCTACGCGACTTTAACCGGCTTTTGACCATGTTTTTTGAGCAAGTGTAGGAAAAAGTATAGTGCTTATATACATGTAGTTTCCGGTTAAGAAACAATATGTAGATGCCTGGTATGTTGGAAATGCTGTTATCGCTATGATAAATAAAAATTATCATTTGTACGTGTCTAGAATGGACAAATTTGTCTAACATTCCAATGTTTTAGAACGGTTAATTTAACGCTTTATCCGTAAACGACAAATGATTAGATAAGATAATTTTTGTATCCGATATTTTTTTTCTCCGCAAAATTTCCTAGAAAGGAAGAGAAAATTTTCCATAGCAAATTTGTTAGCAGTATTTTAGTTTAATATATTATGATTTATATATTACTTTATTGAGGCATACCATATATTTATATTACAATAGATGTTTCATTAAAATCTCTACATTGTTACACACTTCTTTCGAGTTTTTAAAAAATGAGGAGGAAACTTTAAGCAAATCCCTTGAACTTCGTTTTAAAACGTTGTAAAATTAAATGCTAGAGAACTGAGTTTCTTGAACAATATAGCCCAAAACCATATCAAGAAAGATTCATAATATCATGATTTATCATAGAACATCCTATTACAATTTTACAGTAATACTGGGTGGTTTTTGTACGATATTGGAGTGTTATGCTTTAGCAAGAACCAAAAACATTTAGCATATAAATTAAAAAAGCACTAACAAACAGAAAAAGAACCGTTTTGAGGCTAGAAACGGCCAATTTATAGTTTCGGATTAATAGATTAAAACTTTGTTAAAACTTTAAATGTTATCATATTTCTTTTCATGATATGAGACTAACGTATCTGTTGAAAAGAACTCATTTTTCTTCTTAGAGCTTCTTCCACTTTTAGCTTTTTTTATGTAAAAGTAGATATAATTCTAATGTAAACGACCTAACTTTGAAGAATTTTGTCATCTTGACAAAATTAATGAAACAGACTAACACATAGGACAAATTAAAATACACAAATTTTTTCCACGATCTATGATTATCGCTTTATGAACAAAGATAATTTACTTTCATATCATTAATACTTTTCTTAAAACAAAATTTGTAAATACTATTTTCGTTTAGAATTATTATATATGAATTCCACTTTTAACTTCCAATAGTTTAAAACAAAGTTAATTAAATTTATGTTAAATTAAGTTTAACGCTTTAAACACTTTGCAATTTATAGGGTTAAACCAACCATAACAGTTTAATAACAAAACAAAAACGAAACATAACATACCTGTTCCTCGCGAAGTCGCTTAAAAGGATGCAATATCCAAAGATCGATACAATCAAATTGACTGGAATCTGACGATCAGCGCATGTACTGTCGCTCTCTAGATGTTTCTTGCGAGACTGGTATCTTTTCAAGGACGGAATAACGGTGCCAGAAGAGCTCGAACGACACACTAAGCCGGTTTAAATAGATGGTCACTTCGGCTCTGTTTGTTCTGCCTTTACTACTGTCTACAAACTCAATGATGCTATACTGAGAACGTAACGCTGGATATCGGATAAACGACACTGTAACGTAATTATTCGGAAAAAATAGAAAAAGAGAAGAAAAAGGAAAAGTATGGAAAAGGTTTGCACGCGTGCTCGAGTTGTGAACGATGCTAGAAACGAACTGACGTCGTGAGAGCTCGCGGAGAACAAGGCGGTAGTGTGCATATTGGTTTTACTTGGTGTCGGTATTGGTACCAACGTATACAATACACGTAGGTGCCTCCTCCGCGTTGTTACGTAGATACATGCGAGTATAAGCAGCTTCGACCGTATTCGGAATCGCGTGAGAGTGGGGGCTAGGTCTCTCTCTCTCTCCTTTTCTTTCTTTCTCTTGCCGATCTTTATTTGCATGAAAGAAGTTAGTGCGCCCACCTACGATAGTATACTCTTGCACAATTTCTGTTCTATTAACCATTTTAATATTGATCCAAATTGCGAAGTTGTGCTGTAAAGAAAGTGTGTACGTTTCTTATGATTTAATACACTTTTAAGTACTATCGAATCCTGAAAGTTTTCTCATCTAAATTTTATATTTACTCACTTATCTATTCACTTTTTTCCCTACATAGTAAACTTTAAAGGAAAAATATATAGTTGAATGTGTGTACTGTAGTATGTAAAACATTTCTTTTTTTCTTGGGATACGAAAATTCTTATAAAAATGATAAATGACAGAATCACTAAGTACATACTACGTAATTATCTAAATACACTCCCATACTTCTATTCAGAGTCAAAGTCAAAAGGCCAATATTCTTTATATTATGAAACTACAAATATTTTTATCTTTTTCTCTTTATTTTTAATATATTTTACTTCATAGGTCTTTGTTGTTTCCTTTGAAAAGAATAAAAAAGCAGATGACTTTAAAGAATTTTCTAAGAGCAAATTAATTAAGTTCTACGTTTTGTTATTTTTTTCTTGTTCTATGAGAGAGTTTATACTTATATGAGAGAGAAGTTATATTTCTTCAAAACATAAATATATATTTACCAAAACTTTGGGCAAAGAAAACAAAAAATATTTATATCACACTTACACTTACCCTTTTTAATGGTCTACAAGAGCAGGGAATTTTTAATTTGAGATTTTTATAATTATATTTAAACTGTCTAAATCTGTTTCTCTTACAAGTATAATTGCTCTATTATTATTCCCAAACTCGTCATTCATGTGATATATTCGTCACATAAATTGAACGAATTTCCGTACTCAAACAAGAATGGTTCAATCATTGTAAACAAAAATTAATTTAATCTAACCATATAATTATTTTCTTATAGTTAGTTATGACTTTACTAAATTAATTATAAATAATTAACACTACACTCCGAGAAAATAAGAATGAAGAAATGAAAAAGATAATAATATATTCGAATAACAAATTTTATAAAGGTATATGAAGTTATACAAAGTGGTCCATAATTCCTGAACTAGTTCAAAATTATATTTCATTACATTTTAATTCAGTAATATTTCAGAATTTTTTAGTCTCAAAGGGAACATTTGAGAGATTAAGCACTGGGATATTCATCAATAGTAAACGACCAAACTTATAGAATATTATTTGAAAAATTAGTACTTTATTGTGTTATCTTACTAATTCAAAGAATATATTGTCAATATTTTACCTCCAGGAATCACATTTTCCAGGTTTGGCGCAATAATTTTTGTAACAGGATTATATAACTGATCTATATAGTTCGAGTTAGTTTGTATATATGTTCGAAGAACTGATATAATAGTAGAAGAATAAATGGATGAAATTTTCATAATGTGGATTTTCATAATTAATAGAATATAATCACATTTTATAGCGTATTATAAATAATAGTAAAATTCAGAATAGTTACCAAATAAAGTTGTAATTATTGCAAAGGATATTATTCCCGAATTATGGGTCACTATATTTTGTTACTTCCCTTTAGCTAAGAGAACGTCTAAAATTAAACGATTACGTACAAACGCGTGCCTATCTATTCATAGAAACTTGTAGATGTTTGGGACTTCGTGAATGCCAAGAGTGATCGAAGATAATTAAGTGCTTTAAGATGGTTTATTAAAAATTAATATAGTATATAGCGAAAACAATATTGCGTGTTTAAACGATTCTTTAAGTAATACTTCAACTTAATTTGTGGAAATTATATAGTAACAATAATTAAAACAATTTTAACCGTGTGATACTAATATCTACATATAATGCGTACAATGATCTTATAACTAAAATGCATTCGTAGAATGCAAATTTTATACTCCACATTGCGTTTGTAGGTAATAATAATAATAATAATAATATTCAAATTGCCTTTCTTTTTCTTGCAGTAGATTCCGTTATGATTCATTATCGTTTTACGCAATCGTATCACGTGATAATTACGTCAATTTACGTTTGCTTGGTTACGCAGATATTTACATACATTACTGTAAGTTGTTGTGCTATTATGCAAGTCCATATCTTTTCTATAGAGGTTCACGTGAAAGGTCATGCATTTTATTCGTGTTACTTTATATGGAAGTGTAACGTCCCTGGTACTAGGCTCAGGTATTTTACAGCACTTATGAAGCAAAGATAACTAATTCTAAAAGAATGTGGGATCGTGGTGACGTGTCGTTAAAGAGTGAAATCTACAGATTAATACCTTTCGTTAATTACGTTTATTCAATTAATGATGAGAAAGAGAGTTATAATTAACAATTTCTTTAGCAAATATAAAAATGTATGTATGATTGAATTCTATAAGCAAATTGGAGTATAATAGACTTGTTGTTGTCGCAAATTGCAGAACGGTAGCTAACTATTTCAATTACGCGATTTTATAATGATATACGCAACACAAGAAAATATAACGCAATTTTATAATGGATCTAGATCCTAACAAAACTGACAGAACAATATTTGGTTATTTACAACAACTCTAAAATTCGTATCGGACGTAGAACAGTTACTCCTTGTTTGACTCTAAACTAATTAGATTCATGGCCCTTTTTGTCAGAGCACAAATCGGCACCCAAAACCTGATCGCTTAATTGGGGAGCCTGCGTTAGCTGGCTACTAGAACTACCCAACGATCGAGTATCCAAATGGCTGATACCTGCTGTCCAGTCAAAACTAACAATCTTGTAGGCTCTTACCAGTTAAAACTGCTCCAGTTCGTCGCTTCCTAAGAGGTCCGACACATACAGTGGATATTCTATATAAGCAAATCTTTCGGGAGTGAGATTTTGCGTATATCGTACAGGTCCTACGTTGATTGATGTCTTGTCGAACGTAGAAAAGGACAGAAGAGAAAAATAACACGGTCGCCGTTTGCGTATATCGTAAGGGTACTACATTTCGAGCGAAGGAGACCGAACGTAAACAAACAGTGACCTACTAGAAGGACACTCCTAATGCAAGAATAAAACTTTTTTATTTTCGATTTTTTTTTGTAAATTTTTTCCATCATATTTGTAACATTTTTCTCATTAAAATGAGACCAAACACGACATACTTCGGGACATATTTACTTGTAATTTCAAGTGTTACGCGTACATCGATGACTTTAATAAGATATTGCAAGTAAATATAACTCAAATTACGTCGTGTTTGGTCGCTTTTTAATCAGGAAAACGTCACGAATATGATGGAAAAAGTTATATAAAAAATGGATGAAAAATAAAAAAATTAGCAATGCTCAAGTATTGCAAACAATCGAACAGATTTCTGATCTTTTTCGACTGCCACGATCGTAGCGTTTCCTTCTTTTTGACTGGCTATCCTCTTCGACGTGAGAAACTTTTATTGTCAATAAAATAATTTTCAGAAAAAAAAATATACCGACTTCGAAATGCACTAAAAAGTATAAAATAATTTCTATTTCCTAATGAAGTAATTTCTATTTCATTCAATCATACAATTACGTAACAGATATGAATGAAACTTATTTACTCGTTAGGTAGTATATTAAATACATTTCAACCTTTTCGGAGGCGGCGCAAAATTAAAAGATTTTCTTGAACATGTCAACCTTTGGACAGCCGAACATAGGCAAAGCTTGTATAGCTATTTTTTTTCTATACATATAACTCGATAGCACGCCGCGAAGTAGATGTTAGTGCGTATAGAATGTAACTATGGTCTATCTAGTCCTTTGCGAACGGGACGGTTCGAAGTGAACCGTACCGTGGGGCCGAGCTCTAGCCGCGATAGTCATTAAAAATTGCCAGCGCATATTTCTGCTTAAACGCGGTTTCCGTTCATAGTATTCCAAGTCAAATTCTGGACATATTATATGTACATGCACAGATTTACGCGCATGCACACATGTACGCGTTTCTCGGCTCTATCAGTTGTTTTCGCGGAACGCATAGTTTTAAGTTTCTCGGCCATAGCCACGCATTTACGTGGGACACATATGTGCGTTTCTCGGCTCAATCCACTGTTTTCGCCAAACGCATATATGAGTTGTTCGGCCAATTTGATGATTTATGCAGAACGGATATATGCGGCGGTAGTCCGCAAAGGGCCAGATTCATAGAGTATGCGACGAAAAGACTCGATCGCCGCATATACTATAAAGATAGAGCCCATCTGCCGCAAATTTGGTAATTCCCGCGTCGTGGGCTCCGTTTATAGGTTCTTAGATCCATGGCTTCCACATGCGAACGAAGTCAATTCAATTTCATTTATATCAGAAACGTAGCGAAATGAAAATGCAGTCGTTACATTTACGTATATTACCAGATATATCTATAATGGTACGTATTCTTTCTCAGGATTTATTAATTTCCAATACGCCATACCACAATCAACTGGTTATTGGCGGCAACGTTTACTGAGGTATTTTTAATTTTG
Source organism: Megachile rotundata (assembly GCF_050947335.1). Lineage (NCBI taxonomy): Eukaryota > Metazoa > Arthropoda > Insecta > Hymenoptera > Megachilidae > Megachile > Megachile rotundata. The sequence continues at coordinate 2,279,726 of NC_134991.1, read as the reverse complement.
CGCCGCCTCCGAAAAAGTTGAAATGTACTTAATATACTACCTAACGAGTAAATAGGTTTCATTCATATCTGTTGCGTAATTGTATGATTGAATGAAATAGAAATTACTTCATTAGGAAATAGAAATTATTTTATACTTTTTAGTGCATTTGGAAGTCGGCATATTTTTTTTCTTAAAATTATTTTATTTCACGCTTTTTAGTGGAATGGGAAGAATTGTATAGGATACTGTGAGACAGTTCTTCCGGGCTTTTTCTTGTCTGCGTAAGTGCCATGAACATAATTAAGTAACAGACAACATGGATATTCGTTTTTCAATCTTTTTTGCAACAATAATCCTTTGCAACTAAAAAATGAAAAAATTTTTGGTAATGGTACCAATGGGGAGTCAGACTCTACAAAATGCGAAAGGCTTTGTTCCGATCGGACCACCCACCTAGGAAAAAACCGGTGAACATGCATAGAAAAAAAAATAAAGGACACTCTTTCAGGGACAAGTACAAACTAATTACATCATGATTGAGGGTGCTTCATCCATTTGTTCTTTGTTAACTTTCGTTGCAAAAATTTACTGCGCATGTGTATCTCTTACGGTTTAGGACTGCGCAAGGGTCAAAGTATCCGTAAAATAATAGCAGATCCTGCGCAACAAATTTTCTAACAAATCAAATTGATGCATTTTTAGAACGATACGGAGACTGTACCAAGCAATGGGGATAATACACCAACCTCAACGTGAACTCATCTTGCTGTATAAGTCGCGTGTCAGAGCGGTAAAGCTTAGTTAGTGTTTTGGTACAGTGCATTGTAAATGCCCTTTCTTGTCTTTCCCGTGCATAGCACGGGGCGTTTCACTAATATTAATAACAATAGTTTTTCGCTAATATCACGAAAACTATAGTTTTCCGTCAATTATGCATAAGCAAAAACTCGTTCAGAATCATGTCACTAATAACGTATTAGAAGGACATTAAAATCGTTCGAAGTTGGTTTCAAAAGTTAACAACAATTTTCGCTAATATCTCGAAAACAAAAGCTTTCCGTCAATTCTGCAAGAGGAAAAAGTTGTCCAGAACCACGCCCCTAACAACATATTCGAAGGACATTAAAATTGCTCGAAGTTGATTTCAAAAGTTAATAACAAAAGGTGATAAGATATTAAAAGCGCACTAAAATCGAGAAAAGTTTATTTCAAAAGTTGCCGGTTTTTTTGCAATAACAACACTTTGCAATTAAAAAATGAAAAATTTTTTGATAATGGTACCAATGGGGAGTCAGAGCCTGATCGAATTGAGTGACCTCCTCCTTTTTCGAAGTCGGTTAATTAAACCAGTAAATATAGTCCAAATTACAGTGAGTCACAAAATTATTGGCACAGGGATACATTTAAAAAAAAAGGCGTCAAACAAAGGGTTTGCAAAAGTATTTTTATTATTTTTTCTTTCATAACATGTTCTTTACACTCTAAGCTAACTGAACAATACAAAAGAATAACAATATTTATTGTAAACAAAAGAAAATAACAATTCATAACACAATGTGTACATTTTCGAGGTCACAAAATTATTGGCACATATTGTAAAATAATTAATTATAGTACTATTCTTAAATGAAAATTCGCTTTCTAGTATTTTGCAGGATAGCCTTTTTGCTTAATTACCTCTGCCAATCTTTTTGGCATTGATTCGATTAATTTTTTAATATAATCCATATTTATAGAATTCCATTCTGATTTTAATTTAGTTTCCAAAACATTTTTGTTAGTAATACAATGTTTTCGTACTTGGACATCAAGTTTGTTCCAAATCATCTCAATAGGATTGAGATCGGGCGATTGTGGGGGTGTTTCGATAACTCTGGGACAATTGTATAATAGCCACTCTTTTACAATGTGTGCTTTATGTTTCGGATCGTTGTCTTGATAAAACAGGAACTTATCTAAAATACCCATTTTTGAAGCACTCTGTTTTAAATTGTTTCGCAAAATGTCTAAATACATTGTTTTATTCATTGTTTCTGTTGAAAATAGCAAAAATAAATATACAAGTATGTCGGTAATTTGTCAATATGTCGGTAATAAAGTTTGTATATTTATCTACTAGCTATACGATACCGCTCGTTTAAACGAGACCCTCAAATGTTAAAATAAAATAATATCTAAAATATTAATTCTTCTCTGTTCTCATATCGATTACAAGATTGCATTCGCATATTAAGAGTTCTTGCATAAAGCTTCCTTCCTAGTTACAGTTTCATATTTATAAAATAAATTTGTTCAAAGTTTCAATGGTGTTAGTTGTGTTATATTTATATTAAATAGTTTTTCAATATCATATTTTAAAAACTATACTCCCATTTCCATTAGTTTCTTTAATAACATGTAAGTTCCCTACGCCATAATAACTGAAACACCCCCATACCATGACGCTACCGCCTCCATGCTTCACAGTTGGTTGCAAATTTCTAGGCTTCAATTCTTCATTTGGTTTTCTCCATACTGTTGAACGACCATCTGATCCCCAGACATTAAATTTAGATTCGTCACAAAAAATTACATTATACCAAAAGTCAGAAGTTTTCAATATGTATTTTTTGGCAAAATCTAATCGTTTTTTTCTATTAATAGCACTAACTAGTGCTTTTCGTCTGGCGATACGACCATTATAAGAGTGTCTTCTAAGTACTCTTCGTACTGTTTCATTAGAAACTGTTTTTCCACAAAAATTTTCCAACATTGCAGTAATTCTGGGAGCACTTGTTTTCGGATCTTCTTTTACTTTTCTTACAATAAAACGTTCTTCTGATGTATTTAAGCTTCTCTTTCTACCACGTCCATACTTATTTTCTATTTTTCCTTCCCTTTCATATTTTTTAATAATATTTCTTACTGTACTATAGCTTCTTCCTATAATTTTACTTATTTCTCTATACGATTTCCCATTCTTCCAATGCGAAATTATAATATTTCTAACTTCTACACTTGTTTCTCTACCTTTATTAACCATTATAATACAAACTTTCGTAAAAATTGTATTTACTGTAAATTTTTTCAATTCAGCGTCGCTCTTTGTGAGTCAAGGATACACTAAGCAATGTTACAATGTTCTTATGGAAAACAAAAGCATTTGAAGCTCATGATATTCAACTGGACTTATTGAATGCAGACTGTGCCAATAATTTTGTGACCTCGAAAATGTACACATTGTGTTATGAATTGTTATTTTCTTTTGTTTACAATAAATATTGTTATTCTTTTGTATTGTTCAATTAGCTTAAAGTGTAAAGAACATGTTATGAAAGAAAAAATAATAAAAATACTTTTGCAAACCCTTTGTTTGACGCCTTTTTTTCTCAATGTATCCCTGTGCCAATAATTTTGTGACTCACTGTATATCGTGTTTGGTCTCATTTTAATCGGAAAAATGTCAAGAATTAATTGGTAAAAGTGTGATAACGAAAAAGTCAAAAATAAAAAAGTTTTATATTTGCATTGCTATTGTCTCAAGCGAACCTCGGGCGCCTCGAGGGATCTTCCCCCCAGTGGTGGGGATAACATTTTTGCTTATATCCGAAAGGACATTTTTGCTTATATGGAATGAACACTATAGTACTTCAAAGATTGTTCTGCTCTCGCAGCCTCTGCTGCACGCCCTTTTATACCCAGAGAATCATGGGTTTTTCCCGCGCAAAAAGTATTATTATTTTATTACGCTTCATTTAGTAGCAAATATACAGGGTGTCCCGCAATTAGTGTAGGACCCGAAAAGGGGTGGTAGGTGGGGCGATTCTGAACAACTTTTTCCTTTGCCAAAATATTGGTTGAGGCTCCATTTTCGAGTTATTGGCAAAAAACACTGACCAATGAGAACGCGCATAGACCGGGCGCGCGATAGCGTGAGCAAAAGCTTCGAATATGACAGCCGATCGTTGTCGTGAACAAACGTAACGATACCGTCGGTATAACGTCGGAATATCGTCGGTATAACAGGCAGCTATTAGGTGAATATCAAATAATGAATTAAGAAGTTAAGAATAATATTAAGTTCTTTGTAATTCGTGAATGGGAGATAAACCAATTAGTGTTTGTTTACCCAGACTAAGTATGTTGTTTTTATTTTACGCCTTCAAAAAGAAAAAAGAATAAATTCACGAAAATTCATTCTGTCGATTATTCTAATGAAGCAAATGAATAAATTCATGTTTCAAAACGAATGAGTACCTTCCCTACGAAATGGGATAAAATTGGAATAAAATATCTAATGCAGTACCTCATTGAAGTGAAAAATCAATTGCTGCGTACGTATAATTTTAAAAATACGGAAACAACTTAAATTAAACTTACCCATTGATTCATGAAAAAACTAGCTTCGATAAAAAATATTTGTGTCACCTGGTAGATCCACCGATCAGAGCATCAACAGCTGATGTCCTGGCAGGGTCAATGAACTCTCAATTTATTTCACTGTCTCTTTCTAATAATTGCACAACATAAGCATGAGCGGTAAACGGACCGAATGAAAACGCGTGAACGATTATTCATAGATATGTATACAGGGTGTTACCTGTAACGCTACTCACGATTTTTTTCCCATTTGTAGCCACCTTACGAAAAAAAGTTTACAACAATATTTTTAGGGTATGAAGTGCACAATAGATATTAGTAAAGCAAATTTTGAAAACAGTTTGTTCTCTTGGCAAAGTCAAGGTCACCTTGGGTTTTTTAAATAGGAACATACATTTTTTTTTTATTCATAGCTTTAGAGGATGTCGAGATGAATTCAAAACACATATTACATGATATTTTTATTAACATATTACTCGATTTACAGAAGTGAAAATGTGAAGTAAAAGACAGGAATATTACGTGATGGAAGGCGACATACATTTTGAACATGTAATTAAATAAAGCGTATTTTTCTTACATTCTAGTCGCTTGTTTACATTTAGTAATCTCTTCGAAATCAAATAATGGTTACACTGCTAAAGTCAAAAGCTAAGTACTTCACATTTCCTCTTCTGTAAATCGAGTAATATGTTAATAAAAAATACCATGTAATATGTGTTTTGAATTCGTCTCGATATCCTCTAAAGCTATGAATAAAAAAAAAATGTATGTTCCTATTTAAAAAACCTAAGATGACCTTGACTTTGCCAAGAAAACAAACTGTTTTCAAAATTTGCTTTACTAATATCTATTGTACACTTCATATCCTGCAAATATTGTTCTAAACTTTTTTTCGTAAGGTGGCTGCAAGTGAGAGAAAAATCGTGAGTAGCGTTACAGGTAACATCCTGTATTTAACGATACGCTATATTCTCATTATAAGATATCCGAATTGAGGAATCGAAATTATATTACATATTTTATTAGAAAACATTGTTAGACTGGCTGCGGATCGCGGCTTTGTTCTCGATCGCGAGGCGTACGTCGCAAACGGTTGCTATGCAACGATGATCTATTGAACGACTACGGCGTCGATCGAGACAGTCACCGTTTGTTGTCGAAAGAAACTATTCGAAATAAAATATCGTTGTTTTTAATTGAAAATTTCGTTTTCATGCTTTCAAGACAGTATAGTTAAAGTATTTATGAATTTTCGTATTTTTCATTCGGTGTATTTATGTGTCGGACTTGCAGTGACTAATTAGTGAAAAGTGTAATGAATAATGAAAACTAATAATGAAAAATGACAGTGATGGGTGACATTAAAGTAAACTGAGAGTTTCTGTGTGGTGAATTATTTATTCTGATAATAAGGATCGGTGAATCGACCCGGCGATAGAGATGCATTTTCATCGTGGCTATTTGCGATTTAATGGATAAGTTATATTTAAATTTGATAATTATTCGTTTTAAATTTTTATTTGTTGAATGAAAAAGTTATTTAATTTTTTAAAAATGGGAATTTGTCCTTTTTCATCATCACAATATGTAACGAGAATAATTTTTCATATTTTATCCATTATTTCTTTGCCATAACGAATAAACTGAGGTGAAGGGTGAATGAATAGTAGTCCGATTAACAATAACGAGAACTTTATTGATCGTAATGCGCGTGGTGTTCGATGATCGAAAAGTGACTGTTCGAGTCGAAGTCGGTAATTCGAATGACCTTTTTCGTTGCCTCTTGAGCCTACCCCCGCAAGCACGGGGAAAAACTCAAGAGGAGAAATCCCGTAAACACACGACAACGGAACATCATCTGGTCGGCGAAAGTTTTATTGTCTCCGGTACCTGGACATTTCCCAGGCCCCGAAACATCGACTTTGTAGCGGCGAAAAAATCAACGCTGCACGCTACAGCACCTCCTTACCAGTAAAAACGCTCGATGTAGCTACACATAAAATACTGGTAACAGAAAAGGGGAAACGATCGCATACACTACTTACAATTACAGCGATGCGGATTCACTAATAAACCTAAAATTATAATTATTTAATAACAAAACTAAATAATAATCCTACGCTCTTATCACTATCTGAATCCTACTTGAAGGCGATCAGGGAAACGAACAACTCTCCCTGAACGCGAAACACCACGTTTTCGTTGCGCATTGCTCTCTCTCGTACCCTCGTCAATTTCAGGTACGGGAGGCTCTTCGCAAGAGTGAGACACCCTATCGCGTTCGCTTTGTCGTTGGGTATCGTCCGAAAGAATAAACGCAGGTTTCAAACGGTCTACTGAAACTCTAACGCTTGATCCATTGATCTTAATTACAAAATTTTTGTCGCCACGCTGCTCCACTTCATACGGTCCATCGTACGGAGGTTGCAATGGACTGCGGACTGCATCGTGACGAAGAAAAACATGAGATGCCGACGAAAGTTCTTTAAAGACGAAAGATTTTCGAATACCGTGACGTACCATCTTGCTCGGTTTAATACTATCAACGCGTTCCTTTAATTTCTTAACGAATTCTGAATTGGCTTCGCGGTCAGAACGTAAAAAGAATTCCGCTGGTAAACGAATTCCTGTACCATAGACCAATTCAGCTGCGTTAGCGTTCAAATCCTCTTTTATCGCAGTTCGTATCCCTAATAAAACAAGAGGTAACGAATCAACCCAGTTATCGGTGTCGTGACATTTAATCGCGGCTTTTAACTGTCGATGTAGTCTTTCAACTAAGCCATTTGCCTGGGGATGATAAGCGGTCGTTCTAATGTGATCTGAACCTAACAATTTACACAGCTCTTTAAATAATTCGGACTCGAATTGGCGTCCTTGATCCGTTGTAATTTTCAAAGGAACGCCGAAACGAGCAATCCAATTCGAAAGAAACGCGGTCGCGACGGTCGATGCTTCCATATCAGGAATCGGTATTACTTCTGGCCAACGCGAAAAACGATCGATACACGTTAAACAATATTTATATCCGCGTGCATATGGCATCGTAATAAGATCGAGATGCACATGTTCGAAACGACCCGCTAAATTGTCGAAAGATTTAATCGGCGCAGAAACGTGACGATTAACTTTACAACGCTGGCACGGAATACAATGTCGTGTCCAATTTCTACAATCCTTATTGACTGAAGGCCATACAAATCGTGCAGTTACAAGTTTCTGCGTAGCGCGTATACCTGGATGCGACAAACAATGTAAAGCGTTAAATACATTGCGCCGTAACGGTTTCGGAATGTATGGTCGTACACAGTCCTTCGAAACGTCACAGAATAAGTGCACGTCGAAATCAGGAAAATGTACCTTTTTCAAATTTAACGCACCGGAATCTGAACTAAGAATATCACTTAATTCATTATCTTCCTTTTGCGCAATTTCCAATGTTCGGTAATCGATTGATTTTGAAATTGCATCAACGCGGGACAAAGCGTCAGCCACGGTATTGTCAAAACCCTTAATATAGCGGATATCGGTCGTAAATTGGCTAATATAATCAAGATGACGGAACTGACGCGGTGAACATTTATCTAAATTTTGATTGAAAGCATAAACTAACGGTTTGTGGTCTGTAAAAATTGTAAAATCGCGACCTTCGACTGCATAACGGAAACGTTTAACCGCACTGTATATCGCCAGTAATTCGCGGTCGTACGTACTATATTTTCGCTGCGACGGAGTTAATGTTTTTGTGAAAAAACTTAAGGGCTGCCAAACATTGTCCACACGCTGCTGCAAAGCCGCGCCTAGAGCATAATCAGATGCATCGACGACAATACTTAACGGCGCGTTCGGAACGGGATGAGCTAACAAAGTCGCGTTCGCGAGAGCTTGCTTAGCGTCATCGAACGATTTTTGTGCGTCAACCGTCCAGGTAACGGGCGCACTACCTTTTTTCGAACCTTTTAATAACTCGTTTAAAGGCTGCAAAATTTTAGCGGCTCCAGGTATGAAACGACGGTAGAAGTTAATCATACCTAAAAACCGGCGTAATTGCTTTATGTCGGTGGGGGGCGCAAAATTTACAATTGCCTCGACGCGTTCGCCTAACGGTTTCACACCGTTTTCGTTAACCGTATACCCTAAAAATGTTATCTCGGAAACCCCAAAAATACATTTAGCAGGATTAATCACTACGCCGTAACTATCAAGTCGTTTGAACAAAATATTCAAATGCTCGTAATGCTGCTCTTCATTTTCGGACGCGATTAGAAAATCATCAATGAACGCGTATACGAAATCCAATCCGCGTGTGATTTCGTCGACGAAACGTTGACACGTCTGAGCAGCGTTACGCAATCCGAACATAGTGTTCAGAGCCTCGAATAAACCGAAAGGTGTCGTAATCGCGGTCTTTTCGATGTCTTCCGGAGCGACCGGAATTTGATGGTACGCACGCACGAGATCAATTTTGGAAAAAACCTTTTTACCGTACAGTTGTTGTCCAAAATCTTCGATGTGCGGCGGCGAATACCTGTCGGGTATTGTTCGGGCGTTGAGGGCACGGTAATCACCGCACGGTCGGAGAGTGCCATCCTTCTTCGGGACGACGTGCAGAGGCGAAGCCCATGGACTTTTCGATGGTCGTATTACGCCTTGTTCGATCATTAAATCGAATTCGGCCTTTACCTGTCGAAAACGGTCCGGGGCGAGTCGGCGGGGTTTGCTGAAGACGGGCGGTCCTGGCGTTGTTTTGATATGATGGCGAACTGCGTGTTTTGCTACCTGCTTCCCAAAAACAGGTGGTCGAGTAAGATCTGGATATTTCGCCAAAAGCTGGTGATATAGAGATTCACCGATGACGGTCTTCACTGAGGCGACGTCGATGTTGACCGCGTAACCTGTCGTCGATAACGATGTCACTGTGTCGATTAAGCGTTTGTTACGCGGATTCACTAACAACCCATAATGGCTTAAAAAGTCCATTCCTATTATGGGTGTGCTCACATCAGCCACTATGAAACGCCACTTGAAACTTCGACGGAGGGAGAGGTTCAATTCCACCGCGATTGTACCGTATGTGGCGATGCGCGTACCGTTAGCCGCGAAAAGTTCATATGTGCACTTCTTCGCGGGTCCACGTAGACGTTCCCGAGGGTACACGCACAAATCGGCACCAGTATCGACTAAAAATGAAATTTTCGTGCTCCGATCTTGCACGAAAATGCGGCGGGAGGTTGAACCATCGGCGAGTGCCGCGTTCACGGACGGCTCTTTTCGTTTCCCGCACTCCAAGTACACGGCGATCGGCATTTCTTCGCCCGTTTCTGGTATTCATTGTGGTACCAGCACCAATCCGGATTTTCGTTTCCGCGTTCCGCGGAGGACTCGCGGCTGCGGGATCGGTAGCGTCTTCTGTTACGCGAAGGTGATCGTCTCCTGTTCCGTGTCAACGCATTGATATGCAGTTTTAGCTGCTTAATTTGCCCCTGTAACGCACTGATTTCGTCCTGCTTGGATGTTTGGGCAATATGTCCACGCTCCGGTCGAATTTCATGTATACGGTCTGCCATTTCCGTCAGCACCGCAATTGTTTTGTCCGTCGTTGCGGCGAGAACCCTCTGCATATTCGCTGGAAGCCGACTCTTCCACAGAGTAACTAAAAAGTCGTCGGGGATCGACGGCGTCGCCAGTTTTCTAAGATCGCGAAAAAACTGCGAAGGGGTGCGGTCACCAATCTCTTCGCTCTCGAGGAGTTTACGAACTCGCGAACTGTCCGATTCCGATAGCCGTCGCATTAATTCCTGTTTCAGGAATTCGTACATCCCAGTCGCAGGCGGATCCAACACAATATCCTCGACCTGTTCCACATATTGTTCACCAAGGTTTGCAATTGTTATGTTAAATTTTGTCTCGTCTTTGGAAATACGCGCAGACGTGAATTGCGCTTCCAAAAGACGGAACCACAGCGCAATTTTGTGTGGCCAAAATTGCGGAATTCGCAAATTCTGTTGGCTCACCAGACCGACACTGTCACTTTCACAAGAGTTGCTAGACACACCGGGTCCGGAAGCTTCGTTAATCGGGCTCGACATTTTCACTGGCACTGATGTCCGTAAAAGAAAGAAATATCGTTGTTTTTCGCACTCGCGTTCACCTCTTTTTCCCGATCACGTCGGGGTCACCAATTTGAGGTGAAGGGTGAATGAATAGTAGTCCGATTAACAATAACGAGAACTTTATTGATCGTAATGCGCGTGGTGTTCGATGATCGAAAAGTGACTGTTCGAGTCGAAGTCGGTAATTCGAATGACCTTTTTCGTTGCCTCTTGAGCCTACCCCCGCAAGCACGGGGAAAAACTCAAGAGGAGAAATCCCGTAAACACACGACAACGGAACATTATCTGGTCGGCGAAAGTTTTATTGTTTCCGGTACCTGGACATTTCCCAGGCCCCGAAACATCGACTTTGTAGCGGCGAAAAAATCAACGCTGCACGCTACAAAACGTATCGAATAAATTCGAGTTATTCTGATTACGTGAGTAGGGACTGATTTCGTTATTTCTTATTCATGAATGAATGATAATTCAAGAATAATCCAGATGTAAGAAGACGGCGAAGAATGAATAGAAAACGGAACTGAAAATATAATAATTTAATGTTCAAAAGAACAACCGCAATTCATCAGATCTTAATCACGAATGAATAATTATTTATAACAACGGTCCTCGCAACCAGCTTCAGCGATTACCACATTCGCGCTCGCTCAAAACAAAATACATCAATGTCCAGTCGATGTACAAAATCCATATACAATCATGCTCACGCATTGCATTCATTGTGCGGTGTCGGGAATGAAGGGTGCGCAATCATGTTAATACAAAGAAATGTTTACAGTTCGGCCATTCCTGACAATTTGTTCGCCCCGAACAATTACAAATACTATTAATATAAACTCAAATACATTCAACAGAAATTGCAACATTGTTAAACACAGAAATTACTTATATTCTATTTTTTTTTTATTTTTTTTTTTAAACCTGTAAATTATATAAACATACATTAAACACACATTACATACAACAACAAAAAAAAACGATAGTCAGGTTATGTCACCGCACGCCATGAACGCATATTAGCAGGCTCCCAAACACCCTGATATGGTTTTTGTGATAATTGAAAACCTTTTATATCCGCTACAACATATCGATTATTACGCAATTCTTTGATTATCTCATAAGGACCTCTGAACCGTGGAATTAATTTATGTGCAACCCCAGGAGTCGAATCAAAATTTTTAACAGAAACTAAATCACCTACTTTATATTTAAACGGAGGTTTCCTTTTCTTATCATAATATCTTTTGTTGTATTCCTGTGAATTTTTCATTTCCCTACTCGCTTTTTCGCGAAGCATTTCAAAATTTCTTATGTATTCAATTGGTCTAAATATTCTTGTATATTATCCGAGATTTTACCATTTTGACTAATTCCAAATAATAATTTACTCGGAGTTTCTCCCGTTGATTTGTTTAATGAATTATTTAATGCAAATTCCACATCACTTATCACTTGATACCATTTCTTTTGATCCGTCAATTTCGCAATCATAGGTACAACAATTTTATTAATTCTTTCAACCTGTCCATTAGCTTGTGGCGACGCTGTAGCAACAAGAACATGTTTAATTTGAAACTCATCAACGAAATTTTTAAATTCCTTTGACGTGAAGCACGTTCCGCGATCAGAAATTATTGTTCTAGGTTTACTATAATTAACAAAATATTCTTCTAAACATTTCATCGTTTCCGCAGAAGTAGTCGATTTAACCGCAAATAGTTTAACAAATTTTATAAACGAATCTACAACAACCAATAAATATTTCTTTGCACATGTTTCTATAGCTAATGGTCCACAATGATCGATGTGTACAGCTTCAAAGGGCATATTTCCCTTTTCTGGAAGTTGCAAAAATCCCTCAGTTTTTCCAAACTGTGGTGAAAAAGCTACGCACTTAAGACAATTCTTTATATGATTTTGAACTTTTTCTCTTAACTTTGGAAACCATTAATGTCTCATAATATTTTCACACACCTTATCCACTCCCATGTGGCCTAATTGATCGTGATACTTAAACAGAATGTTAGTTTCCATAGTTTTTGGGACATAAAAGAGCAAATCATTATTTCTTTTCCGATATATTATACTAACCCTTCCCTCATCTCAAAGAATTTGTCTTCCTCAATTTCTAATTTTTCCCGAATTTCTTTAATATCTGAATCATGTATTTGACAAATACTCAAATTAAATTCAAACGAATTATCCTCAATAACTCCAGTGCCAATCCTACTTAAACCATCCACATGGCCCATTTGTGTGCCTCTACGATGTTCCATAACATAATCAAAACTTTGCAACTCTAAAGCCCATCTCGCAATCCGAGGATTTATTTCCTTTTTACTCAACGTTAAAGTTAATGAATTACAATCTGTAATTATTTAAAATTTAATACCATGCAAATAAACACGGAAACGTCTAAGCGCATATATAATAGCTAAAGTTTCTAATTCAAAACTGTGGTAACGACTTTCTATTTCAGTAGTTCTTTTAGAAAAATAAAAGATAGGATGCATTTTCATGTCCAATTTCTTTTGCATCAAAATAGCTCCAAACCCAAGTGCACTGGCATCAGTGTGTAACTCCGTCTCATCCCGAGGATCATAAATTGACAAAATTGGAGTCTGTGCTAATTTTTCTTTAAGAATTTCAAAAGCCTCTAATTCTTTTGTCTCAAATTTAAATATGGCATTTTTCTGTAAAAGATCATAAAGTTTTCGCTAAACTTCCGAAAGTAGGAACATAAGGCAATGAAACTGCGCACATCATGTACATTTTTCGGTAGTGGAAATTTCAACACGGCCTCAACACCCCGTTTAGTGGGAGTAATTCCTTGCTCAGAAATAGAATATCCTAAATATTCAATTTCACAAAACATAAATTTACATTTATCTAATCTTAATTCTAATTTATTTTCTACAAGTAATTTAAAAACTTTCGATAAAACTTGCAAATGATGTTCAATCGTTTCTGTAGCAATCAGAAAATCATCCATATAAGTAACTACATCACCCGTAATTATAAGGGGTCTAAACACTTCATTAAGAAATTTCTGAAAACGTGGTGGTGCAGTTTTCAAACCGAAAGGCATTTTTAAATATTCAAATTGCCCCAAGGGCGTAACAAATGATGTATATTTAATTGAACTCTCTGCAACACGTATATGAAAGAAGCCATCTTTTAAATCCAACAACGTAAAATATTTCTTTTTATTCAAAATATCTAATTGATCCTCAATTAGAGGTAAAGGATAATTATCTTTTAACAGAAAATTGTTAAGTGTTCTAAAATCCACACACATACGATATTCATTATTTTTCTTTTTCACTAACACAATTGGTGATGCATACTCTGAATTACTGGGTCGAATAATATTTTTCTGTAATAAGTTGTCCAAAATTTCTCGAACAGCCTGCTTTTCGGAATACGACAGTCTACGCGGGGAAAAATGAAAAGGCTGATGCTCTTTAACTGATAGCAAAATTTCCGCATTTACTTTTGGTTCTGCAGGTCGTTCCGGTTCTAAATATTGACACATAAACATATTCCCCATTTTAAACTTATTTTCTTCTGAAATATTTTGATTAATATTTAAATTATTTAACGAAGAATCTAATTTATCATTTATGTCAATATTCATTATTTCATTAACAAAATTTTGCGTTTCAGTATCTGCAACAATTACATTCTTAATTTTGTATTCTGTCCCTAAAGAAATATTTACATTCGCATTTAAAATGTAATCGCGTCCTAATATTGCAGGAAATGACATGGTATAGCTAGGCACAACAAAAAATGTCATTTTAACCGGGAAAACATTAATATCTACCTTTCGCTTAAAAATGCCTTTAATTTCCAAACGTGTTCCATTAACACCGTAATAAGCATAATCATTCGACAAAACATGTTCATAATAATCATTTTCTAATAAATTCTCTTTAATTAAGCTTACCGGTGATCCTAAATCAAGCATTCCTGTTAAATTGACTTGTTGGTTACCATATTTCCCGCCGCTAACTTCCCATGATATTGGAACTTCAAACGCATCACGAGGTGAATTTAGCTGAATTAGATTCAAAGTGGTTGTTCCTGCTGCTCTAGATGTTGAAGCTGCTGTCGTATACCCGATGAATAACAATACTTGAAATTGTTCAAATCTTTCTTTTAATGTCAAAAATTGAATTGAGAAAACCAAAGTTAAACAGAAAAATACTTTTAACAAATGAATAAATTAATTAATTGAAGATTAAACGAAATGCTCTGTGTGAAAGGCAAACTGAACTGAACTAAATAAAGGATCGAGGAGGTGCGTGTTCGAGCATGAAAACCGCGCCTCATTTGTTTTTTCTGTCGAAATTTCTAGAAGGAAAATAAAGGTTATTTTTAACGAATTTTGTACGCGTATCTGACACCTCCCATCCTTAGTTTAATTTACAGTTTTACAAAACGTAAATTAATTGAACTTTACAAATAACTAAAATCGCTTTTTGTACTCAATTACACCTAAAAATATAAATGATTTGTAATTTGAGAAAAGAAAAGAGTATTTTACATAATTAATTTTGAAACAAAATTACAAGATATATATATATGTTAAAGTAGAAATTAATACTTAGTATTCCGTTTTTGAAATTGGCAGTGATTTGACATAAGTAATGAATAAAAACGCATACGAATTTTCCTAATGACTAAAGAATTACTTAATCTAAAGAGTAAATATCATGAAATCTAGGATGATTGAAGATACTAATAATTATTTGTATCTACGCCAATACTACTTAATATTAAACAAATTGTAAGTGAATAAACAAATAATAATGATAAATTATGGGGTTACAATCTTCATTTCAATCTTTTGGAGGGAAAAATTAGTTAATCCATATTTACAGAAGGTGCACGCGATGTTGATCTTCTCAATCCAGGTTGTCCAACAGGTCTAATTAAAGTATCATATTGTTGCCAACCATCCGCAGAATGAGTTGATAATGGGTTGAATGGTCCTTCTTCTAACCTAGATCCGTCTTCTTCCTCCAGGAGTTTCGCTAGTTGTCTGCTTGTTACAGGACCAGTATTAACGTTTGTATTTATGATTTTTAAACAACAGGAATCGTTTATTGACTTCGGATCCCTGATGGGGCACAAACATCTGACGGTTGAAAGTAGTATGTCACAACGACGTAAAAGATATATTGCGAGTACTAGTATGACAATGGATATTGTTACGCTCAATGCAATAGTGGGCCACTGATTGTGTTGAACGATAACCGGTTTATTTAGTTCCTTTTGCAAAAAATTATCTAACTGAATAAGTTTATGGTTAGAATATTTGAGCTCTTCTGTATTAATATCCGTGACTTTTACTGGCTCTAAACGTATCGGAATGATCGTGGATTTTTCATGACTTTTCGGACAGCAATCTTCTTCAGGAATTTGTTGCATTAAAGTGTGGCTACGATTTGCGGTGATGCCTTGTGACAATTCCAGAACGACTGTCTCTGTATAACCCTTGCACTGAGGTCCAAGACGAATAATTCCAGTAGTTTTCAATTTGACGTCTTCAATATGTGTCGGAGAGCAAGTGATCGTTAAAGATGGTGGGTGCGAAGCCGAAAAGATCCATTCATTGTCATGGGTATGAAGTGGTTGTGTGGTTCGAATACACGGTTAAATAACTTAAACTATTTTATTAAAATAAACACTTAACTATTTACAAACTAAACTAAGTACTAGAGGCTATAAACTATTGCACAATAAAATTGGACTTTGTACAAGCGCGCGTTGACAAGGTGACTTTCGGAGTGTTCGGTGTGAGAGCTGGACATTGACTGCTTGACTGATCGCGAACCGGCCGATTTATATAGTCAATTGTCTTTCTTGAAATTTCTTGCTCGCGAACGTTCCAGCGCGCGGGCTCGCGAAGGTTCTAGCGCGTGGGCTCGCGAAGGTTCTTCCACGCTCGCGCCGTATAGCGAGCGTTCGCGAATGTTCTTTTCCGCTCGTGCCGCATAGCGAGCGTTCGCGCGCGTCGAGAATTTTCGGCGGCGGTCCGCCACACACTCCCCCCCTAGGAAAAACGTACGGTGAGCCTAGAGGGTGGTCTGGAGATGCGTCCGGATCTGGTCGTTGTCGTCGGTGTTGGAGTCGGTACCGGATTCTGCGTCAGCCCTTATGCGATGCTGAATGCTGGTTTGAGACGGTCGAGGGAAACTCGCTTCGTTTTTCCGTGGACGCAGATATCGTAGAACTTGTCGTGGCGTCGCAGAACCTTGAAGGGGCCGTCGTACTGGGGCTGAAGTGGTGCACGTACTGCATCGTGCCGCAGAAAGACGTGTGTGCAGTCGAGAAGCTGCGGATGCACGAATATCTTGCTCTCGCCGTGGTTTGATGTTGGCACTGGCTTGACCGCGTGCATGTGCTCCTGAAGGCGCCTCGTGAACTCCTCGGGTTCAAGTCGGGTGCTGGGTGCGAAAAGTTCGCCGGGTAGGCGCAGGGTGGTGCCGTAGAGCATCTCGGCACTAGAGGTCCTTAGGTCTTCTTTTACTGCCGTCCTGAGTCCCAAAAAGACTAGGGGTAAAGCGTCCACCCATGAACGCTGTTGCTGCAGGTGGCAGGTGAGGGCTGCCTTCAAGGTCCGGTGGTGGCGTTCAATCAGTCCATTGGATTGCGGGTGATAGCTCGTCGTTGTGGCAGGCTGTATGCCCAGGGCTTTCTAGAAAGTCCTGAACAGGGTGCTCTCGAACTGCCGACCTTGGTCTGTGGTGATCTTCGAGGGAACTCCGAAACGAGCGATCCACCCTTCCAGCAGCTTCCGTGCGACGGTGTCTGCCTGCTAGTTCTCCACCGGATAGGCCTCCAACTACCTAGTAAATCTATCAATTACAGTTAGTAAATAACGATAACCTTGGCATGTGGGGAGTGGTCCCACGAGGTCTATATGTATGTGAGAGAAGCGTTCGTTGGGGACTAGGAACTCTTGTAGGGGCGTCCTGGTGTGTCTTGTGACCTTTGCTCGCTGGCACTGTTCGCAACTCTGAGTCCATGTCTTGACATCTCGCTTGAGGTCTGGCCATATGAATCTACTGGTAATCAGCTTCACAGTTGCGCGGACTCCTGGATGGGATAGGCCGTGCACTTCTTTGAAAACGGCCATCCTGAAGTTGACTGGAATGTAGGGACGGATTTGACCTGGAATCGAAGTGTCGCAGTAGATGGGCTTCGATAGGCCAGGGATTTTGAGCTTGGATATCTTGATGCTACTGCTTTTCTTGAGTTGTTGCAGATCTTCGTCTTCTTGTTGCTCCGCTAGTGCGTCGTAGTCTAATGCGGAAGGGAAACCAATCTCTTGGACTCGGGAGAGTGCGTCCGCTACGGTGTTGTGCTCTCCGGAGATGTGGCGGATGTCGGCCGAAAATTCCGATATGTAGGCCAGTTGTCGGATTTGTCTAGGTGTAGCCTTCTCAGGATTCTGGTCGAAAGCATAGACTAAGGGCTTGTGGTAAGTATAAATGGTAAATTTGCGTCCTTCCAACATGAACTGGAAATGTTTAATTGCTGCGTAAATTGCGAGCAGTTCACGGTCATATGCAGAATACTTTTGCTGTGCCGGCGTAAGGTTTCTCGAGAAAAAACTCAATGGTTGGTGTTTACTTCCAATTTCCTGCTGTAATACGGCTCCAATTGCTGTATCTGAAGTGTCGGTGTGTAAAGAGATGGGAGCTTCTGGAGTAGGAAAAGCCAGGAGTGTGGCTTGTGCTAGCGCTGTCTTGAGGTTGTTGAAGGCCTCCGTCATTTCTTGATTCCACTGCAGCTTGGTTTGGGAATTCTTCTTTTTTCCCGCGACTGCCAGCTGGAGAGGGGCCTGGATCCGTGCGGCATCTTTTATGAAACGGTTGTAGAAGTTTATCATTCCTAGAAAACGTCTGAGTCCTCGCACGGTCGTCGGTGGCGGATACTCCGAGATTGCCTGAACCTTTTCGGGCAGGGGTTGCAGTCCGTCCGCGCTCACTCTGTGCCCGAGGAACTCGACAGCGGCAGCTCCGAAAATGCGTTTGGAGGGGTTGATGACCAATCCATACTCTCGAAGGCGTTTGAACAGAGCCTCGAGATGGCGAAGATGTTGTTCCTCGTTCTCTGATGCGACCAGAATATCGTCAATGTAGGTGAAGCAGAAGTCGAGGCCGGAGGTCACCTCGTTCATGAACCGCTGGAACGTTTGGGCTGCATTGCGTAGTCCAAAAGTCATAAATGGGAATTCGAAAAGGCCGAAAGGGGTGATAATAGCTGTTTTTGGAATGTCCTCCTCTCTGATAGGAATTTGCTGATACGCCCGTACCAGATCTATTTTGGAAAAAATAGTGGCACAGTGGAGGAGGTGGGCACAGTCCTGTAGGAACGGAATAGGATAGCGGTCCGGAACGGTTGCTGCATTTAATTTTCGATAATCTCCGCATGGTCGCCAATCTCCATTCTTCTTTGGTACCAGGTGGAGTGGACTAGCCCAGGGGCTTTTCGAAGGGCGACATAATCCTTGCTGCAACATAAAGTCAAACTCTTGTCGTGCGGCTTTTAAGCGATCAGGGGCAAGGCGTCTCGCGCGAGCTGCAACTGGTGGTCCTCTGGTCTCTATGTAGTGCTGGATCTTGTGTGGCACTTGTGGCGGAAGGATGGTGCTCCGCGTGATGGCGGGTAATTTTGCCAGAAGTTTTCCATACTCAGTGTTCTTCTCCATGACGTGGATCTGTGGGGTTGGGTCGATCCTTATTATCCCATAGTTGACCAGGGAGGTGTTTCCATCGACGAGTTTTCTGTGCCGAATGTCCACCAGTAGGTTGAAGTGGCCCAGAAAGTCCGCTCCAATAATTGGCCTCTGCACATCGGCGATTACGAAAGGCCACTGGAAGCAGCGGCGCAGGCCTAGGTCCAGCCGTAGGAGTTTCTGCCCATAGGTGTTGATGTTGGTATTGTTTGCGGCGAAAAGAGTGAGTTCCGCTCTGTGCCGGCGATCGGTGTGGGTGGCCGGGATTACTGAGACGTCGGCGCCGGTGTCGACCAAGAAGGATAATTTGGTTGATGCGTCGTGGACAAGCAGGCGACGTGTTGGTTTGTCCCGGCTATCAGTCGCCTGAGATAACCGGGGTTTCAGTTTTCCGGTGCGCTTTTCCATTGGCATGGCTGTTCGCACTTTCGTGCGCGTTGTTGGTAGGTGCGGTGGTACCAACACCAACCCTGTGTGTCGACGTCATGGGCTGTTCCTCGTCCTCGGCTGCGATCCGGGGTCCTACTCCTGCCGAAACGCCTCCTCGAATTTCGGCTTCCCCGGTGCGGGCTTCGGCTTAATCGGGATGTCAGCGCCTGTATTTGTTTAGTTAGTTCGTGCACCTCAGCGCGAAGGGAATTTACCTCAGAACCGGGTGAAATGCTGTTGATGGTGGGGGTGCTGGTTTCGGCAATCTTGTCAGCCGCCTGTGACAGCCGATTCAAATCGTCCTCGCTGGCAGACAGGATCGCTTGCATATGTGCTGGAAGACGCTGCAGCCACAGCGATCGCAAGGCGCTTTCGGAAATCTTATCCTAGGCAATGTCTCGCATTTGCCGCAGCAGCTGTGAAGGGCGGCGGTCTCCGAGGTCAAGATCTGTTAAGAGCGTTTTCATCCGCCTTGTTTCGCTGTCCGCGAAAACCTCTATGAGCCGAGCTTTCAGACTCTCGTATCTGCCGGTGCTCGGTGGGCTGAGTATCAAATCACTAACCTCCGTAAGAATTTCCGTATCCAGCGCCTGAACTATATAGTTGAATCGGGTGTCATCGACTGTGATCGCGAACCGGCCGATTTATATAGTCAATTGTCTTTCTCGAAATTTCTTGCTCGCGAACGTTCCAGCGCGCGGGCTCGCGAAGGTTCTAGCGCGTGGGCTCGCGAAGGTTCTTCCACGCTCGCGCCGTATAGCGAGCGTTCGCGAATGTTCTTTTCCGCTCGTGCCGCATAGCGAGCGTTCGCGCGCGTCGAGAATTTTTGGCGGCGGTCCGCCACAGATATAAACCCATCTCTCGAAATTACCCTTGATAATTTGAGTTTGACATGTTGAAGGTATTCCTTTCATTTTGAATGTGAATAATTTTGTTTCATATGTTGGTTGACCAGTAATCCTTGTTATTCGGTTGATATAGCAGATGCGCTCGTTGATATTGGCCAAAGGACATAAATCGAGATTTTGAAGCATTGCATAATACACCCTATTTATACTCAGTAGCATGTAGGAAAAACTAGGTTGAATATAAAGGTAGGTGTTTGAGATGTTTTGAGGAACAGGTAAAGGAAACATTTCATATAGCTCAAATTGCATTTCCTTGACTAACGGGATTTCGATAATGAAAACTAATATATTATTGGTGAAGACTACATTTAATTTATATAATTTGTCAAATTTATACATGTTAGAATACGTTAACGGAATGGGCCATTTTAAACCATTTTGAAGAACAATTTTGTTTAATTCATCAAAAAGGTTTTGTGGAGATATTATTTGTGGATGTAATATATTTTGTCTTGCTAATCAAAAAGAAGAAATAATCGAATTGCAATATTCATCTAATTCTGTGAGTATCTGCATGAGTGAGAATATTTGTTCTAAAATAAGGTGTCGCATAAGAATATTGTTCAGGTAATTAGTCATTGAGTTTGAGAAACTATTGAGTAATTTTATATTTTCGTTAAGTTTATCTTCATCAACTCGGAGGCTCTGGATGGATAAATTAAAATTTTGTATAGTATTTGTTGCATCGCCTTAGAGTGCGATGCAGCTATCTTTTGTATTTTTACAAGGCAATAGACTGAGGATCTTGAACTGACCGTACAGGCAATAAGTTTATGAAGCCATTGACCATTTTTCGTTAGCAAAAAATACCTTCGCGTCGGTACCCAAGTTTACTGCTTGGGACCAGCATGTTTAATTTCCTATTCCGTTATTTTCAATCATCGTCGTCAGGGTCAGAGTGCTTTTTTACCTTATTACCTGCTACGGGTTTTTCCCAAATCGCGGTATCCCTCGTGCGTCACCCATAGGTTGCGGCTACTTCAGGGGTGACCATTTCTTGTACGAGGGAGGTGACCATTTCTTACGAGGGCGGTCACCTCTCAAAAATCACAACCAATAAGGAAACACACCCCCTCCTGAATCACTAATTCCGAGTTAACATCGACAGTCACTTTGGCGGAAAACGACAGAACTCAGTAATACAACGAACAACACGTAGCTAAAACACGAAAAGGAACACGATACTATCACAATCAACACGCGTCTAAGTCGCGAACAGTAATCAGTGAACGTCTCAAATATCACATCTAAATCACGAACGAACTCATTTGTATCTCGAGTAATAAAGACCGAAACCACGAACGAATCGACTCATATCTCGAACAACGAACCTTCAATCGAATCGTCACATCACAACTATCACTTAAAACCAGACTCAGAGCTCGTTAAATCGTGACTGGGTCAGAATAGTGTCGGGTGCCCGAATCCGCGCTGTTCACGCAACAGTATTACTTATAATTGCAATTTGTTGTTTCATTAATAATTGAACATTTCTGTTCTCGAGAACAATCGAGTCTATTATTTTTTTGTAAAATTTGGCGTCTACGGCACTGGGCATGTTAAATAACCAGCTTAAAACATGAGATGCACCGTCAAATAATCCTCTTTTAACTATCTTCCTCCCTCCGTACAGTTGGTTATTCGTCATGTACTTTATAGTTTCGATTTTATTTTTGGTTGCCATGATTCGTGAATGTATGTTTTTGAAAGAGCTTTGACAAAAGTATGCGTTGCTATTGTGAACAGTTTGTTTAAAAATGTGAGTACACAGGATTAAAGATCTTGTATAAAATCTAAATAACAAGTCATACTTTTGATCTGATAGAGTGAGATTAATGTGTGTTAATAGTGTGAATCGAGAATTCGATATTTTTACCTTTCCAAGTTGATTAAAATATAATCCCATATGGTCATTTAGATGTGAAATTTCATAATAAGATTTGTTAATTTCGTGAGCATGATTAGGAACAATGGAAATGGATGCTATTATCGTTGCCAGGACAAACGGAAGGTATTGTTTTTTATTCGTTTTCATCTCCTGAAACATAAGGTTTCAGTAAGTTAGTTGATAAGTCATTAACTTCTTATTTTTTAAAACTTGAACTGTGCTATTTGAATTTATTTTTATTATTTTATAAGGACCTTTATAATTCGGTGTGAGTTTTTTATTCAATCGTGTAGTAGTTTGTTTATTCAAGACATAAACTAAATCACCAATTTTGTAGATATGAGAAACGATTCTTTTATCATAATGTGGTGCCGAATTATTTGGACACCCAGTGTGCAGCGTTACCGATGTACGTTCGGCTGCGCGCGTTCTGCGTGCACGCATGTTACCATGAGAACCGCGATCGGCATTTGTTTGTTTCTTCGCGGGAAAAGCGTAGATTGCGTACCACGACGGCGTTGTCACGGGGACCGGGACACAAAACTTTAAAAAAATCGAAGATTGCTCCACTTACGCGGTTCCTAATTCCGTGGAAAGAGGATTAACGGGCAGAGGTTCGATATAGCCGTAACTTTTCGAAACACAATGATCTTGCTTTATTCTGTACGGGGTCTTTTATACATATTGTTTTTGGTGAAGGGGCCTAATCGGGTCCTAGGGTCGATGGTGAATCAGTTTGAAGGAGAAGGCTCTGTGATCTCTTCGGAGTCAGCGATGACTAAGAGTAAAGAGGGCTATTGGTGACAAATTCCTTATCAGGGCGTAACAGCGTCATAGAAAGATCGCGTAGCATTGGCTCTCGTTCGGTAATCCCGCGGATACTCCTTATTACGTTATATACTATATTCTTTTATTAAATCTTTTCCTTTTTAACACAATCCATCTAATTTCATTTTTATCCTACAAATTTTGGGGGCTCGTCCGGGATAGTGCCAGTGAAAATAGTGATAATGAGTGTCCAGGGATCTGAAGAAGATTTGTCGCAAACCATTGTGGAATGTGTGCAATTGGAAGACGTTTCTAGTATGAAGGTGCAAGCCCTTAAATACGAACTTGCACGACGGAAGCTGAAGACGACCGGAAAAAAGATGGATCTGGTAGAACGCTTAAAAGCTGCTCTTGTGTTGGAAAAAGCCGAAGACGACGATGACGAAGATGAAGACGACGAAGAAGACGAAACCAACACAAGACTAAGACGTAAGCCACGAGAAACATTTTCAATAAGAGATGTCGAGGAGTCGATGCATGTATTTAGCGGCGATGACGCTTTGAATATCGTCGACTGGTTGGACGAATTCGAAGAAATGGCCACTCTTTGCGAGTGGTCGGATATCCAAAAAGTCATCTATTGCAAGCGATTGTTACGCGGATCGGCGAAAATATTCGTGCGGTACGAAAAATATGGTACAACATGGCGGCAATTAAAGAAGGCCCTCTGCGAGGAGTTTGAAACAAACGACGATGTGTATAATATAACGAAGAAATTGCGGCAACGCAAAAAACAAACGAACGAGACGTACAACGAATATGTCTACCGGATGTGCGAACTCGCGGGTAAGATGAACAAGAGCTCGATCATTAAATACATCATCGAGGGAATAGATGACAAGCCGGTAAACAAGGCTATTCTGTATGGTGCTACCACGATTCCGGAGTTAAAACAGAAACTGCTACAGTACGAAAGCATGAAGGAAGAGATGCAGGAAAGAACAAAATCACACGATGACGTCCAGAAGAAGAGGCAATCGGCACGCGTGTCGGAGGCAAGGGGAGGAAGGTGCTTCAATTGCGGATCGCAGGCACATCAGTCGGCAAACTGTCCTTCGAAGTCAAAAGGTGCAAAGTGTTTTAAGTGTAACCAGTTCGGTCACATTGCAAATAAGTGTACAGTGAAAAGTGCAGCGAAAGAAATATGTAACATTACGCGAACTGTCGAAAAGAAATCTTGTAAGGAAGTGGAATTAGCGGAGCATAAGATTGTTGCGTTAATTGATACAGGAAGTGACTTGAACCTGATTCGCGCAGATGAATATGTTCGGATAGGTGCTCCAAAATTAGGTAAGATTGTATGTTTTAATGGTATCGGTTCGGATCAAAAGAAGACGTTAGGCGAATTTAAAAGCGTTATAAGAGTGGATGGATGCGAGTATCCTATTAGACTTCACGTAGTGTCGGACACACTTATGAGACACGGTCTTTTAATCGGAGTTGATTTCTTGAGCGGTGTGGAAATGCATGTTAAAGACGGGTGGTTACGATCGACCCACGGGCGCAAGGGACAGGGATCAGGAGAGCAATGGCAAAACACATTGTAACGAGGCATATTTTCATTTGGTTGATTACCTTCTTTTTTTGGTTATGCCTCGTTACGAGGATCCTCCCGAATTGCCAGCCCCACTCCTCCGCCCAAGCGGACCCCCTCGCCGCTGGGGCAAGTATGAATGAGCGAGCGTGTGTGTTTTTCTTTTTTTATTTTATTATATCGGACGCCACCCTTTTCCCCCCTTTTTTTTGCTGCCTCCAACCACCACCGAAGGAGCCGTCGTCGTCCCCGGTCGCGGAGGAACCTCTCTCTGAGTGACGGATGCGCGGGATGGGTCCACCAAAGAAGACCCCGGCTGTCCGGTCGCGGTGCCACCCCGTCACCCTCCGCGGGAGCGACCGGCAGCCGCCACCGGGGAACGCCAGGCCTGGGGACAAGCCACCCCCAACTGCCACCTCGAGAGGGCCCCAGGACCTGGCCACTAGATGTCACCACGGAATGGCCCATTCTCGACGCCGAAATCCTCGGGGTGGGGGAATTCCGCGAACCGGGGAAGAAGATCTCGAGCAGGAGAAGCTAGCGAGCCGCCGCGACTAAAAGTCTCCGTTTTCGCCAAAAGCCCCGCTTCAGCCCGAATCGTTCTCTGTTTTTTTTTTCTTTTGCGCGTTGCGCCCAGTTTTGTTCCGTCTCTTTTTCTGTTAATTTGTAGTGCGTTCCGTTTTTCTACCTTGTGTTTTTTTTCTTGTATGGTGTGCCTGCGCGGAGTGTGTGTCGCCGCTGCCCCTGTGTGGAATTTTTGGAGTACACCAGCGCAAAAAGGTAGGAGTCATCTCCGTACCCTTTTTATTGCTATTCATTTGCGCGTGGGCGAGGGCGATAGGACCCCTGGCCCCAGTGACGAGGACCCTAGAGGCCGCGGACGGTTTACACGACACCGTCCCCTCTAATCTAGTTCTTTTTCGTTTCGCTGTATTTGGGTATTTAGGACCAACGTCCCCTTGCTGTCCACGACCCCTGAGAGGGCGTGCTCCCTGCGGGCGAATACCTCAGCGTTCTTTTTGTATTTCTACATTTTCTGTACTCGCGCGTACCGTGAGCCCCCGCGCCGCGAAAGCCTCCCTCGCAACTGGCGAGTCGACCCCTTTTCCTCGACCGTTGCTTGTAACGCGTGGGGCCCACGCGAATTCATTTTTTCTGTTTTGCTTACGTGGCCTACTTGGAGGCCCGAATAAAAGCACTTTCTATTGGATACGAACTCGCGGGTCTTTTACTAGTTTTTTTCTGACCCCCTCTGATTCCCGCTCCCGACAGAGCAGCCGGAAGGGCGATTACTACGGACGAGTGCATTAGCACTGGCGCCCCATTAAAGAAATCGTCCGTGGGTGTGAGCATCGGTGCGTGGAGGGCCGTTTTCCCTAACTGCCCCCACTCCAGGGAACCCCCTTCGGGTTTTCCCCCCCACCGATCCGTCACAACATTTTATTGAATGTAATTAAGAAATTTATTCGTAACTTATATAAAGTATGTTTACAGCACTGGATTTCCAATTCGAATGAATGGGCCACTAATACAACCGTTCCGAGTCGCACTCACACCAATGTCAAAATAAAAAGGATATTATTCTGAAAAATTAACTGATACCGCGCTACAAAACCATAACTCTTGCCATCGAGTTTACTCAGGTTCTCGACCTCGCAGGGCACCAGTTGCGAGGTTCACCTCAAAACATAACTGCGTGCCATTAGATCAATCAGCCAGGATCCAATGGTTACGCATCAGAGTTAGGTGCACGAGAACCGAGTACCAAAAATTAATAAAAATAAAAAATTAATTTTCCATACGAGTCCAAGCAGCCAGGGACCGTCTACAATAACGTAAAATCAAATAGATACGAAAAGAAAAGTAGGTAAACACGAGCGACTCGGATCGGTCGTATCCGACCTTCCCATTCTTCGATACCTGCTCCTCACCGCTCGGCGTCCTTATCAAGACTACCGTTCTCGACTCTTACCGTCGCGTTCACGCTCCCCCCTCCAATCGGTTCAGCCGTCCGATTCAAGAATTTCAAACGAAAAGATTTTAATTATTAAACAAACGATTTTAACTTTTAAACAAAACGATTTTAATGAAATGAAATGAAATTTTTTAAAATGAAATTAATTCGTTAATTGCGTTGGTAACAACGGGAATATTTCAATTTGTAAAGCCGAAGAGCCGAAAGGAGTAGATAGTAATTTGCCCGAAATATTTCAAATCGATGTTGTGCAGAAAACAGACGAAGTTAACTTGAATCATGTTGAAAGACCGGAGTATCGACAACAAGTTAAAGACGCGATAGAGAGCTATGAACCGCGAAAGACACGTGAGACAGGTATCGAAATGAATTTAATTTTGACAGATGAACAGCCGGTATATCAGAGGCCCAGGCGACTATCGCCCCGCGATAAAGAAGAAGTAGACGATCAAATCAAAGAATGGCTGGACAAGGACATAATACAACCGTCGTATTCAGATTACGCTAGTCCCGTGGTATTAGTGAGAAAGAAAGATGGTACTGGTAGATTGTGTGTAGACCACAGGCAGTTGAATAAGAAAATTTTAAAAATACGTTTCCCACTACCACTGATAGAGGATCAGATAGATGCTTTGCAAGGCGCGAAAACTTTCAGCAAATTAGATTTAAAAAACGGGTTTTTCCATGTCAAAGTTAATCAGGAAAGTAGAAAGTTTACAGCATTTATAGTTCCGAATGGCCATTACGAGTTTTGTCGCATGCCCTTTGGATTATGCAACTCGCCTGCAGTTTTCCAAAAATTTATTAACGCAGTGTTTAAAGATTTAATAGCAGCTAAAATTCTTCTTATTTATATAGATGATTTAATTTTACCAGCAGACAATGTAGAAGACGCCTTAAAAAATATTTGTTTGGTTTTACACACAGCCAGTCAATATGGGTTAAAAATTAATTGGAAGAAGTGTAGGTTTCTAGAAACCAAAATAGAGTATCTCGGTTACTGTATCGAGAATGGAACCGTTCAGCCATCCGATGATAAAATCAATGCTGTTGCCAAATTTACAAAACCTACAAACGTTAAAGCGATACAAAGTTTCTTAGACCTCACGAGTTATTTCAGAAAGTTTATAAAAGGTTATTCGATTATTGCACGCCCGATGTATAATCTATTAAAAAAAGATGCTGTTTTTAAATTTGATTGCGAAGAGCGAAACGCTTTCGAACAACTAAAGTCCATTTTAAGTGATAAACCTGTTTTACGTCTGTATAGAACGAATGCCGAAACGGAGTTGCACACGGATGCGTGTAGCGTAGGATACGGTGCGATCCTGATGCAGCGCGATAGCGTAGACTGTGCGATGCACCCGGTATACTATGCAAGCGGTGTGACGTCACCGGCGGAACAAAAGTATTGTAGTTACGAATTAGAAGTCCTTGCAATCATCAAAGCGTTGCGAAAATTTAGAATATATCTACTCGGTGTTCTGTTCAAGATTGTAACTGACTGTAAGGCGTTTACAATGACTGTAAATAAAAAGGACCTATGCGTGCGTGTCGCTAGATGGGCGCTTCTTCTCGAAGAATTTTCGTATACTATAGAACATCGGCCAGGAAAAAGCATGCTTCACGTTGATGCATTAAGTAGAAGCCCGTTACCTTCGATCATGCTAATTGAAGAAGACGAGGACGGACTGTTAGCTAAATTAAGAAAAGCCCAACGAGAGGATCCGCACGTATTGGCGATTATTAATAGGGTTAAGGAAAAAGGCGTAGATAATTTTGTATTAAGAAATGATTTATTGTATAGAGAGCTTGATGACGACGTATTTATAGTAGTTCCAAAAGCGTTACAGTTTCAAATAATCCGACGAGCACACGAACAGGGTCACTTCGCTGTACTAAAGACTGAACAATTAGTGAAAAGAGACTATTGGTTTGAGGGAATGAGAGCAAAAGTTGAAAAGATTGACCGCAATTGTATAAACTGTATATTAGCCGAACGCGCCAAAAAGGAAATTTTGAAATTACAAGAAGAAAATCGGAAAAACTTCAACAAACGCCGCGTCGAGGCCAAGCAGTACAATGTCGACGATTTCGTTGCGATAAAACGCACTCAGTTTACACCTGGTTCGAAATTCCTACACCGATTTTTGGGGCCATATCGAATTAAAAGGGTGCTACGAAACAACAGGTCCAAACGTGACTTCCTCTGCCGCTGATTACATGAAATCCTGGAATACTGCCTTGGAAGATTACGACTCCGATTGCAGCGACAACATCTGAGGACAGATGGTGTTTATCAGGATGGCCGAGTGTGGTGCCGAATTATTTGGACACCCAGTGTGCAGCGTTACCGATGTACGTTCGGCTGCGCGCGTTCTGCATGCACCCATGTTGCCATGAGAACCGCGATCGGCATTTGTTTGTTTCTTCGCGGGAAAAGCGTAGATTGCGTACTACGACGGCGTCATAGAAAGATCGTGTAGCATCGGCTCTCGTTCGGTAATCCCGCGGATACTCCTTATTACGTTATATACTATATTCTTTTATTAAATCTTTTCCTTTTTAACACAATCCATCTAATTTCATTTTTATCCTACAATAATAAGTTTTTGATTTGATTTTGGCCTGTACTAAATTATCTTTTGCTATTTTTTGCGTATAATTTAACTTTTGTTTTAAATTAACTATATAATCATCGTAAGAATAACTTAATGTCGGTTCTTGTGTTATTTTACTAGGTAGATATGCTTTATTTCCAAAAAGTGTTTCATATGGAGTGAAACCAGTTGATTTGTGTACATGAGTGTTATAGGCTAGCATTGCAAAAATTATAAATTCATCCCAGTCTGTCTGTCTATCATTAATATAATGTTTTAAGTAGTCTTTTAAAGTTAAATGTGACCTTTCTAAAGCTCCATTTGTTTGGGGGTGATAAGGAGAAGATAATAGATGTTTGGTGTTGAATAATTTAGTAAGTTCTTTCAATAACTGCGATGTGAAATCAGTTCCTTGATCAGTGAGTATTGTTTTAGGGATTCCAAATAGAGTTATAAATTTTGAAAATTCCGTAGCAATGGTTCGCGCTTCATGATTTTGTATGGATACAGCATAAGAAAACTTAGTAAGATCGTCCTGCATGGTGAGTATGTAACGGTTGTTATTTATGGTCTGGGGTAATGGACCGACAATATCGAGTGCAAGTCTTTCAAACGGTTTATTAGAGGTACTTGTAATTTCCATCGGAGATTTCGAGGGACTAAAGTTAGTTTTGTTGACCTGACAAGGTGGATATTTCTTTATATGTATAATTCTTTATATCTTTTTTCATGGTATCCCATTTATAATATTCTTTAATTCTTCTATACGTTCTAAGGAAACCGGTATGGCCTGCTAATTTAGAGTCGTGATTTTCTTGTAAGATTTTCGTGATTTCGTCCTGTGACTTGGGGGTAATTCGTTCAACATTTAAAATAATAGGTGTGATATTTGTGTCCTTAGAGATATAATACAAGATTTCTCCGAACATGTCTTTCTTTATATTTTTATTATTAATTGTGACGTCATGGACATAAAGGTTCCCGGTATAATTGGTTTCTTGCAAATGTTTATATAGAGTTTGTAATGAATAAAATATATCTTTATATTCCAATTTATCAAAATGAAATGGCTTACAAACACAAAGGTATGTTATCTGAGAGTCCCGAACATGTTTAATGAGCGAATGCAAATCATCAGGTTCTTTGATTTTGGACATGTCATATAGATTTCGTAATGTTTCCGAAAATAAATTATTGTCATGTAAATCTTTCGAATAGAATAATGCGTTTGGGAAGTATTTAAATTTATCGCAAGGAATAGATTTTATTTTTGGGATATTTAGATTTTTATAATGGAATTCTATAAAGTTTTCAAAAGAATGTGTTTTTTGAACTATGTTTATTACTGGATAACGAGAAAGTGCATCAGCGTTTGAGTTGAGCTTCCCTGCCTTGTAAACTATTTTATAATTATATTCCTCTAATTTTAGTCGCCAGCGTATTAACCGACTACCTGGGTCTTTGCAATTGAACAACCAGGTTAAAGGTTTATGATCGGTTATGATAGTAAACTGCCTGCCGTACAGGTAAGGTCTAAAATGTTTAACGCTCCAAACGATAGCGAGAAGTTCTTTTTCCGTAGTACTATAAGTACTATAGTGTTTTTTGCTCACTTTTATTTAAAGTACGAGAAGCATATGCGACAGGGAGGTCCTTCCCGATTGTACCTTGACTTAAAACAGAACCTATCGCGTAATTAGAGGCGTCAGTAGTAAGAAGAAATTTTCTATTGAAATCAGGATATTGAAGGATCGGTTGTGTAGTTAATATCCGTCGAAATTCGTCAAAAGAATTAGAGTGTTCAGTGGTCCAAGTGAAAGGGATATCTTTTTGCAATAAAACGGTTAATGGCTTTGCTATCATTGCTTCCTATAATAACCAACAAGTCCTAAGAAGACTTTGATATCTTTTTGATTTTTTGGCACTGGAAATTTGGAAATAGCGTTAACTTTATCTGGATTTGGACGCACACCTTTATCTGATATCACATGGCCTAAATATGCTACTTCTTGACGCATAAACTCGCATTTATCAGGTTGTAGTTTAAGGTTGTTTTCCCTGAGGCGATCAAAAATTGCTTTTAATTTTAAAGAATGCTTCTGAATTGAGGATGCGCAAATTACAAAATCATCAATATAAATGAAACATTGGAGCCCTTGTAAACCTGTTAAAATTGTATTCATCAATCTTTGAAACGTTGCCGGTGCATTTTTAAGACCAAATGGCATTCTTGTAAATTCATAATGCCCTGATGGCGTTGAAAAAGCTGTTTTTCGTTTGTCGGAATCTCTCATCGGAATCTGATGGAATCCGGAGGCTAAATCTAGAGTTGTAAAATATTTTGAATGGCCTACCTGATCTAGAATGTCATCAATGTTAGGTAATGGAAAAGCGTCACCGACCGTTACTTCGTTTAAACGCCTATAATCTATCACGATTCTCCACTTTCGTTCGCCCGAAGAATCTAATTTTTTGGGTACAATCCACAAAGGAACTGACCATGGGGAAACTGAGGGTCGTATTATTCCTTGTTTGAGCATTTTGTCAATTTGTTTATTTACTTCAGACTTATGAACTTCCGGATATCTATAAGATTTAGTATAAATAGCAGTCGGATCGGTTAAACTGATTTCATGTTCTATAGCATTAGTGGTAGTTAAAACATCGTCTGGCAAATGAAATATGTCGTTATATTGTATACTGTTTGGGAATGGTCTGGCGAGGGTTCCTTGAATGAGCTGAACTCGATTGTTCTTAACTAAATTTAATTTTAACACTTAATATAACCACGCACACACAAAACTGGACGACTCACGCACGGTAAAACAAAGAGTTGAAAAGTTCGTTAGGTATAACTGGGGAGTGACTAATATCACTGTCGGTGGATAATCGCGAGGTGTTGTACTCGGGGTTTCGTTGGCATCGACTCCAACCACCAATTTAAATATGTATATGTAAATAACTAATCGAAATTTCACATAAAGCATTTACATTCCTTTCGCATCTTCGAGCGCCGACTCATTGAAAGTCACTAGATTGAACGAAACTTATTGTTAAATATACATGTATGTACGTATGTGTTGGATTTGCAGAATATATATATATATTGTCTTATGTTAACTCTAAATGAATGAGTTTTCTAACTTTCTTTAACGACCAGTCAGACCACTCCGCTATCCAGTACCTGGAGGCCCGAACCCTCCATTTAAATCATTCATAGATTAAAGCACGTTTATTCTTACTGAGAAGCCCAAGCTGGGCTTTAAACCAGACAGAATTCACAGAAAATATAACGACAAAATTCGTAGAAACAACGCCCGTCTCCGGGCGTATCTAAATAAACAAAACCACGTTTACAACCTTTTGAAATCAACTTCGAACGATTTTAATGTCCTTCGAATATGTTGTTAGGGGCGTGGTTCTGGACATCTTTTTCCTCTTGCATAATTGACGGAAAGCTTTTGTTTTCGAGATATTAGCGAAAAACTATTGTTACTAATGTATTGAATTCTGCGTATGCCTTCGTGTCTCTGGTGGTGTATGAGTCAACATGCAGTCGCCGATTTTCTACTGTTTCTACAAACACGTCTTGTCGGCCGAAAATCAGTATACATGTATAATAACTATTGTTATTGCAAAATCCTATTCTTTGGTATTGTTACGTAAGAAATGTCTCACAGTATCCTATACAATTCTCCCCATTCCACTAAAAAGCGTGAAATAAAATAATTTTTAGAAAAAAAATACGCCGACTTCGAAATGCACTAAAAAGTATAAAATAATTTCTATTTCCTAATGAAGTAATTTCTATTTCATTCAATCATACAATTACGTAACAGATATGAATGAAACCTATTTACTCGTTAGGTATTATAATAAATACATTTCAACCTTTTCGGAGGCGACGCAAGATTAAATAACATATTCAAAATAATCTTTTAATTTTGCGCCGCCTCCGAAAAGGTTGAAATGTATTTAATATAATACCTAACGAGTAAATAGGTTTCATTCATATCTGTTACGTAATTGTATGATTGAATGAAATAGAAATTACTTCATTAGGAAATAGAAATTATTTTATACTTTTTAGTGCATTTCGAAGTCGGCGTATTTTTTTTCTAAAAATTATTTTATTTGGTCTACTAATCGCGTATTTAAAATAGTTGCAAAGGCTTTACTATTTTCCTTTACCTTAGTTATAGCTTTAGATATATAAATTCCTTTTGGTAATTCTAATTCTGGAATAATGCCTTCCCGTATTTCAGGGTTTTTGATTATGATTTCGATAAGAGTCTCAGTTCGCGCCTTAAGATTAATTAAGTTTGTCTCTGACTTTTCGGATTTTTGAGGACTGAGTTGAATTGGAATTGACAAGAATTTAAGTGCTAATGTGCGAGACTGATAGTTGATTGTTGCACTTTCTTGTTGCAGAAAATCTTTTCCTAATAAGCCGTCAAATGGGACGTTTGTTGCTTGATTTAGGATGTAGAATTTGATGTCAATGATGCAATCTTGAAATTGTATTGGAATTAGACAACTTCCTACTGTTTCTACAGGGATATTTGGGCTAAGACCGTGCAATATTAATTTATCCTTTGAATTAAAAGAGGTATCCGGATCTAATTTACACGCTTTAATAAGGGAAACATTTGCGCCTGTATCTACAAGAAATTTGAATGATTTATCCGCGTTTTTCGAATACTGTGAGGTAGCTTCAATAAAATCAAGATTGTTATTTAGAATTGATATATTTAACTCTCGAACACCGTTAATTGAGCTATTCGGTCCTCCAACGTGGTGTCCGTCGCTGGGGACTCCTCAGAGTTTAAATGAACCGCGACATTCTCTACCCTAGAAGTACCTTGAGTTGCAATTTGTTCCATTCGACTATTATTATATTGTCTTTTTCTACATTCATTAATTAAATGGCCCTGTCTTTTACAATAATTACAAATTTTAGGAGAATTGGAACTTGAATTTGAATTTACTTGATTCTGTTGTTGAAATCGATTGTGTGTATGAGATCGTTGCGAGTCATTAGTAATTTGTTGTTGACGCGAGTTTCGGAAATTATTCTGACTTGAAACTTGAATATTATGAACGGTTCTGTGACGATCAGGAATTGACGATTTTAATCTACACTGAGTTGTATCATGATTTGTTCGTCCGCAAATATTACAAGATCTTTGCCTAGTGAATCTATGAATATTCAAAGCTCTTTCTTCCGCAATTGCGGCAGAATACGCGGAATTTAAATTATCAAAATCCTTCCACCTGAGCATCTGAGAAATTTGTGGTTGACTGTGATAAACAGAACGATTTAAAGTTATCTCTTCTACAGATTTTTTCTTTCCTGGAATTTCTAAAGGATCAGTCAGTATTGTTGAATTGCATTAATTGCTCTTGACGATAATGTTAATAATCTTTGATAAAAATTGCTGATACTCTCAAAAGATAGTTGTTTACAATTATTTAGTTCTACCATTATTTGACAATAGTGTTTTTTGTCCTGATATAATCTTTTAAGTCGTTCTTTTAATTGTGACCAATTTTCAA
This sequence comes from Megachile rotundata, assembly GCF_050947335.1. Taxonomy (NCBI): domain Eukaryota; kingdom Metazoa; phylum Arthropoda; class Insecta; order Hymenoptera; family Megachilidae; genus Megachile; species Megachile rotundata. The sequence goes on along the minus strand of NC_134991.1, from coordinate 2,244,799 downwards.
AATTTTGGAGTGCTAATTGTTTTTTCGCATTACCGGAAATTCTCGAAAGAATAAAATATAATAAGGGTATTTTCTGTCTTTCTGAGGCTAATTCATTCGCATTATTGCAATTAGCTATAAATTGTCCGAGCTCGAATCTATTTCCGGTGAATTCTTTCGGAATTAAATTACAGAGAAATTGTACAGGAAAATCGGTTTGATCCGAGTGGTTATCTGAAGTGGTTGGCAAAGACATTGTAATATGCTACTGAATAATAAGGCGATTATCAAGCAACAAAATTCGAAAATGTACCTGCCGTCTGCTACTGAAGTAATCTTTGGATTGTCCAATTCGTTAACTTCCTTTACGTGATGGACACTTTTGATCCGCAGACTCTCGGGATTGACACTATTATTTTCCGTCAGGATAAAAAATCCACTGGCAAAGAACACTTTAAATAAAGTTTCTATATTCTTGCACCAACGACGTGTCCTACCGACTGCGCCAAAATTTCGTGTCGTATACCCGATGAATAACGATACTTGAAATTGTTCAAATCTTTCTTTTAACCTTCGTATACCCGCGTAAAAAGTGTAACACGTATACTCGCGTACGGTCTGTGAGACCGAGATTCCTAAGTCCATTTTAGCATGTTTTTAGTAACGTGTCATCATAAAATTAAATTTACTATTAGTTGAGAGTATGTTAAAACATATCAAACAAAATTTTATAGATAATATTTACTTTTATTAGCTAATAACAGTCTTTTATTACAGCCATTGGTAAGAAACAATATTCTTATGAACTACGAAAATTTGAACAAAAATATATTTTTTATCATATCAAATTAAAAAAAACTCTGAAATCTTAAAGAACAATTCGTAAAATAATAAAAAAAACAAACTAAAGTACTTAACATTGCTCAACATAGCAGTCGGAGCATATCATAATAGCATGTTCCATACAAAAATATTTTTTACAAGAAACGCAGTTGTAGCGAGTCTTGCGATTTTTTTTTGGCGTTGCAATAATAACAACGACCTATTTTGTTATTATTTGTTGTCACAGTAGATTCGGGACCATCTAATTTGCAAATTTCAGCAAGCCTTTGCCGTATCAGTCTTGGTAGACAACTGTTCACAGCACGTCTCCTCAAATGTGCATTTATGAAATCATAAGATAAAGCTTCCACAAAAGACCTACGCTTTATTTTTTTGTTGTTATTGTTTTGCACATATATTATGTACGAATTTATTCCTGTTACATTCATTAGGCTGTAAAATACCACCATGGGCCATCTGTTTGCACCTCTTGCGACATTGTAGGTTTCACACATTTTATCCACCGTATCAACGCCTCCCTTAGTTGCATTGTAGTCCATAATAATGTCTGGTTTTCCAGTTTCTTCATTAATTTTTGCATCATCATGCATACTAGACACTAGTAGAACATTCTTGTTTTTCTTTGGTATATAGGAAACTAGAGTGCAATTGCTTCGGTGTCCAAATAAGCTTGATTTTTCCTCACGGCCTCTAGACTCGATGAATTGCTTAGGCAGTTCTTTTTTATTTTTTCTAATAGTTCCGATGACGGTCAATCTGTATTCTCGCTGCAGAATGTCGATCAAAGGAATACTTGTAAAAAAATTATCACATGTGATATTGCGACCGCTATTACGAATAATATCACTAAAACGTAAAACCAAAGCCTTGGAGGAATTATCCACCGAATAAGGTCCATCAGGCTGCTTTCCAACATATACTTCCATCTTTAGCGTGTAAAAGTGTTTAGCATCTGTCAAAGCGTAGATCTTTATACCATACTTATTAGGTTTAGATGGAATGTATTGCCTAAAACTGCAGTGACTTCTAAACGCTTCCAACTTTTCGTCGATTGTGACAAACTGTGATGGACTGTAATATTTTTTGAATGACGCTACAATCTCCTCAAACAAGTCACGAATCGGAGCCAGTTTATCTATAGAAGCTCGTGCGTCTCGGGAATCTTTATCATCAAACCTTAGACAACGTAAAAGTAAGTAAAAACGGTTCCAACTCATAGTCAAACGAAAGATCTCTGGAGAAGAGCCATCAGTCTTGAATAAATCTTTGGCATTCAAACGGCTGTTTCTTCTAACACCAGCAAAATATAAAAGTCCTAGAAAAGCTCGAATTTCAATTTCATCAGTCGGTGTGCAGTCTCTTTCTCTTTCAAACTGAGGTAATATACGTTTTATTTGTTGGTTGGTGTACTTTGTAATCGAGTTTATTACATTTTCTGAAAAAAATAAGTTCCATATGTCACCTGGTTCTTTCAAATTTTTAGCTTCGCCTTTTACGCCTGGTAACTGACAAGGGACATCACCAAGATGTCACACGCGGATTTTAATGAAATTGACATATGTTGTAGCTTTTTAAAAATCATTTGATACGTATTTTTTTATATCTGCGGACATCCATGTTGAGGGGGTGAAAATAGCCCTCAAAGTTGGGGGTTAAAAACACATTTTCTTTAATATCTCGGAAACTAGAGGGAGTAGGAAGGTAAATTTTTTTTTAAATTGTGTAGTTTTTAGTCAGGAATTTAGTTAGTGTCAAAAATTTCGGGAGAAATTATTTATTTAAATAATATATTAAAAAAATGCACTTTTTTTTTCAATTCTTCACCCTAAATGCAGTTGGATTTTTTTGCAGCTTTGTATTGTAGCGTGCAGCGTTGATTTTTTCGCCGCTACAAAGTCGATGTTTCGGGGCCTGGGAAATGTCCAGGTACCGGAGACAATAAAACTTTCGCCGACCAGATGATGTTCCGTTGTCGTGTGTTTACGGGATTTCTCCTCTTGAGTTTTTCCCCGTGCTTGCGGGGGTAGGCTCAAGAGGCAACAAAAAAGGTCATTCGAATTACCGACTTCGACTCGAACAGTCACTTTTCGATCATCGAACACCACGCGCATTACGATCAATAAAGTTCTCGTTATTGTTAATCGGACTACGATTCATTCACCCTTCACCTCAAATTGGTGACCCCGACGTGATCGGGAAAAGGAGGTGAACGCGAGTGCGAAAAACAACGATATTTCTTTCTTTTACGGACATCAGTGCCAGTGAAAATGTCGAGCCCGATTAACGAAGCTTCCGGACCCGGTGTGTCTAGCAACTCTTGTGAAAGTGACAGTGTCGGTCTGGTGAGCCAACAGAATTTGCGAATTCCGCAATTTTGGCCACACAAAATTGCGCTGTGGTTCCGTCTTTTGGAAGCGCAATTCACGTCTGCACGTATTTCCAAAGACGAGACAAAATTTAACATAACAATTGCAAACCTTGGTGAACAATATGTGGAACAGGTCGAGGATATTGTGTTGGATCCGCCTGCGACTGGGATGTACGAATTCCTGAAGCAGGAATTAATGCGACGGCTATCGGAATCGGACAGTTCGCGAGTTCGTAAACTCCTCGAGAGCGAAGAGATTGGTGACCGCACCCCTTCGCAGTTTTTCCGCGATCTTAGAAAACTGGCGACGCCGTCGATCCCCGACGACTTTTTAGTTACTCTGTGGAAGAGTCGGCTTCCAGCGAATATGCAGAGGGTTCTCGCCGCAACGACGGACAAAACAATTGCCGTGCTGACGGAAATGGCAGACCGTATACATGAAATTCGACCGGAGCGTGGACATATTGCCCAAACATCCAAGCAGGACGAAATCAGTGCGTTACAGGGGCAAATTAAGCAGCTAAAACTGCATATCAATGCGTTGACACGGAACAGGAGACGATCACCTTCGCGTAACAGAAGACGCTACCGATCCCGCAGCCGCGAGTCCTCCGCGGAACGCGGAAACGAAAATCCGGTTTGGTGCTGGTACCACAATGAATACCAGAAACGGGCGAAGAAATGCCGATCGCCGTGTACTTGGAGTGCGGGAAACGAAAAGAGCCGTCCGTGAACGCGGCACTCGCCGATGGTTCAACCTCCCGCCGCATTTTCGTGCAAGATCGGAGCACGAAAATTTCATTTTTAGTCGATACTGGTGCCGATTTGTGCGTGTACCCTCGGGAACGTTTACGTGGACCCGCGAAGAAGTGCACATATGAACTTTTCGCGGCTAACGGTACGCGCATCGCCACATACGGTACAATCGCGGTGGAATTGAACCTCTCCCTCCGTCGAAGTTTCAAGTGGCGTTTCATAGTGGCTGATGTGAGCACACCCATAATAGGAATGGACTTTTTAAGCCATTATGGGTTGTTAGTGGATCCGCGTAACAAACGCTTAATCGACACAGTGACATCGTTATCGACGACAGGTTACGCGGTCAACATCGACGTCGCCTCAGTGAAGACCGTCATCGGTGAATCTCCATATCACCAGCTTTTGGCGAAATATCCAGATCTTACTCGACCACCTGTTTTTGGGAAGCAGGTAGCAAAACACGCAGTTCGCCATCATATCAAAACAACGCCAGGACCGCCCGTCTTCAGCAAACCCCGCCGACTCGCCCCGGACCGTTTTCGACAGGTAAAGGCCGAATTCGATTTAATGATCGAACAAGGCGTAATACGACCATCGAAAAGTCCATGGGCCTCGCCTCTGCACGTCGTCCCGAAGAAGGATGGCACTCTCCGACCGTGCGGTGATTACCGTGCCCTCAACGCCCGAACAATACCCGACAGGTATTCGCCGCCGCACATCGAAGATTTTGGACAACAACTGTACGGTAAAAAGGTTTTTTCCAAAATTGATCTCGTGCGTGCGTACCATCAAATTCCGGTCGCTCCGGAAGACATCGAAAAGACCGCGATTACGACACCTTTCGGTTTATTCGAGGCTCTGAACACTATGTTCGGATTGCGTAACGCTGCTCAGACGTGTCAACGTTTCGTCGACGAAATCACACGCGGATTGGATTTCGTATACGCGTTCATTGATGATTTTCTAATCGCGTCCGAAAATGAAGAGCAGCATTACGAGCATTTGAATATTTTGTTCAAACGACTTGATAGTTACGGCGTAGTGATTAATCCTGCTAAGTGTATTTTTGGGGTTTCCGAGATAACATTTTTAGGATATACGGTTAACGAAAACGGTGTGAAACCGTTAGGCGAACGCGTCGAGGCAATTGTAAATTTTGCGCCCCCCACCGACATAAAGCAATTACGCCGGTTTTTAGGTATGATTAACTTCTACCGTCGTTTCATACCTGGAGCCGCTAAAATTTTGCAGCCTTTAAACGATTTATTAAAAGGTTCGAAAAAAGGTAGTGCGCCCGTTACCTGGACGGTTGACGTACAAAAATCGTTCGATGACGCTAAGCAAGCTCTCGCGAACGCGACTTTGTTAGCTCATCCCGTATCGAACGCGCCGTTAAGTATTGTCGTCGATGCATCTGATTATGCTCTAGGCGCGGCTTTGCAGCAGCGTGTGGACAATGTTTGGCAGCCCTTAAGTTTTTTCACAAAAGCATTAACTCCGTCGCAGCGAAAATATAGTGCGTACGACCGCGAATTACTGGCGATATACAGTGCGGTTAAACGTTTCCGTTATGCAGTCGAGGGTCGCGATTTTACAATTTTTACAGACCACAAACCGTTAGTTTATGCTTTCAATCAAAATTTAGATAAATGTTCACCGCGTCAGTTCCGTCATCTTGATTATATTAGCCAATTTACGACCGATATCCGCTATATTAAGGGTTTTGACAATACCGTAGCTGACGCTTTGTCCCGCGTTGATGCAATTTCAAAATCAATCGATTACCGAACATTGGAAATTGCGCAAAAGGAAGATAATGAATTAAGTGATATTCTTAGTTCAGATTCCGGTGCGTTAAATTTGAAAAAGGTCCATTTTCCTGATTTCGACGTGCACTTATTCTGTGACGTTTCGAAGGACTGTGTACGACCATACATTCCGAAACCGTTACGGCGCAATGTATTTAACGCTTTACATTGTTTGTCGCATCCAGGTATACGCGCTACGCAGAAACTTGTAACTGCACGATTTGTATGGCCTTCAGTCAATAAGGATTGTAGAAATTGGACACAACATTGTATTCCGTGCCAGCGTTGTAAAGTTAATCGTCACGTTTCTGCGCCGATTAAATCTTTCGACAATTTAGCGGGTCGTTTCGAACATGTGCATCTCGATCTTATTACGATGCCATATGCACGCGGATATAAATATTGTTTAACGTGTATCGATCGTTTTTCGCGTTGGCCAGAAGTAATACCGATTCCTGATATGGAAGCATCGACCGTCGCGACCGCGTTTCTTTCGAATTGGATTGCTCGTTTCGGTGTACCTTTGAAAATTACAACGGATCAAGGACGCCAATTCGAGTCCGAATTATTTAAAGAGCTGTGTAAATTGTTAGGTTCAGATCACATTAGAACGACCGCTTATCATCCCCAGGCAAATGGCTTAGTTGAAAGACTACATCGACAGTTAAAAGCCGCGCTTAAATGTCACGACACCGATAACTGGGTTGATTCGTTACCTCTTGTTTTATTAGGGATACGAACTGCGATAAAAGAGGATTTGAACGCTAACGCAGCTGAATTGGTCTATGGTACAGGAATTCGTTTACCAGCGGAATTCTTTTTACGTTCTGACCGCGAAGCCAATTCAGAATTCGTTAAGAAATTAAAGGAACGCGTTGATAGTATCAAACCGAGCAAGATGGTACGTCACGGTATTCGAAAATCTTTCGTCTTTAAAGAACTTTCGTCGGCATCTCATGTTTTTCTTCGTCACGATGCAGTCCGCAGTCCATTGCAACCTCCGTACGATGGACCGTATGAAGTGGAGCAGCGTGGCGACAAAAATTTTGTAATTAAGATCAATGGATCAAGCGTTAGAGTTTCAGTAGACCGTTTGAAACCTGCGTTTATTCTTTCGGACGATACCCAACGACAAAGCGAACGCGATAGGGTGTCTCACTCTTGCGAAGAGCCTCCCGTACCTGAAATTGACGAGGGTACGAGAGAGAGCAATGCGCAACGAAAACGTGGTGTTTCGCGTTCAGGGAGAGTTGTTCGTTTCCCTGATCGCCTTCAAGTAGGATTCAGATAGTGATAAGAGCGTAGGATTATTATTTAGTTTTGTTATTAAATAATTATAATTTTAGGTTTATTAGTGAATCCGCATCGCTGTAATTGTAAGTAGTGTATGCGATCGTTTCCCCTTTTCTGTTACCAGTATTTTATGTGTAGCTACATCGAGCGTTTTTACTGGTAAGGAGGTGCTGTAGCGTGCAGCGTTGATTTTTTCGCCGCTACAAAGTCGATGTTTCGGGGCCTGGGAAATGTCCAGGTACCGGAGACAATAAAACTTTCGCCGACCAGATGATGTTCCGTTGTCGTGTGTTTACGGGATTTCTCCTCTTGAGTTTTTCCCCGTGCTTGCGGGGGTAGGCTCAAGAGGCAACGAAAAAGGTCATTCGAATTACCGACTTCGACTCGAACAGTCACTTTTCGATCATCGAACACCACGCGCATTACGATCAATAAAGTTCTCGTTATTGTTAATCGGACTACGATTCATTCACCCTTCACCTCAGTATACTAAAAATATGGATCAAAATAGGGGATACGTGTTTTTGAAATTTTTTGTTTATTACAATTTAGCAATAATTATTACATATACAATTTTCTCCTACTTTTTACGGAGAAATAATTTGAGATTTGTTTTCGAAGAGGGTCAGCCCTTTTTATGCGATAATCTGTTACGTTTTTAACAATTAGACAATATCAGATGTTTATTGTGCCATCGGTAGTCAGGGAGGGTCTAACGGGCAGGTATAAATCCGCTGCGGTGCCAGTCGTCACTTTACGGAACATAGGTTTCTATGGTCAATAAAACTTTTAGCTGAAGATATAAGTTTATTTATTTGACTTTTAATAATGAATTTCTTTATTGAATTTTATTATTGTGCACACTATATAGCATAATCTTCAGAAGCAAGCATTCAACTTTTATTACAAAAACCAATTTTTATTACATTGTCTTTTGTGAATAAATTTGTATCTAAATTCAATAAAACTAAAGGATTAGAAATTTTATGAATAAAATTTTTTCAACTTCGAAAATTAAATGGTTGAACAAACGGTAGGGTATTTTTTGCTATTTTTAATATTTCCTGTTTTTTACACTGTTTCTTACCTAGGGATTGATCGTCATAACTTCTTCTTGCTATATCTTTTCCATGAATCAAGAAGCAAAACAGTAGTTTCTGGTTCACACGGATCAAAAACATATTGGCGGGTTTTTAAATAAAAGGTTGTTCCATTTCCTCTTAATTCGCAAAAATAGGCAAGAATTAGGCATACGTCAAGTCATTAAATATAACCTCTTGTTGCATTTCTATATCCGTGTATGCGCATTCTTTATACATGTCGATTGCATCTGTTATGCTTTGTGCCAGTTTAACTTTGTTTCGATTTATGTGTACTTCCTACTTATTAGAGTTAAATATTTTCATTAAAATGTTTATAACATTAATGGGATTAACATCCATACTTATAAAAAATAAATTTTACAAATGTTCAAAAAGGGAAACAATAATACAATTACCATATACTTATTCATATCCACTTTCCTGCAACAGTATATTTTGAAATAATTTTCGTAAAGAGTTTCATTGGCCATAGAAACCTATGTTCCGTAAAGCAACGACTGGTACCGCAGCGGATTTATACCTGCCCGTTAGACCTTCCCTGGCTACCGATGGCACAATAAACATCTGATATTGTCTAATTGTTAAAAACGTAACAGATTATCGCATAAAAAGGGCTGACCCTCTTCGAAAACAAATCTCAAATTATTTCTCCGTAAAAAGTAAGAGAAAATTGTATATGTAATAATTATTGTTAAATTGTAATAAACAAAAAATTTCAAAAACACGTATCCCCTATTTTGATTCATATTTTTAGTATACAAAGCTGCAAAAAAATCGAACTGCATTTATGATGAAAAATTGAAAAAAAAGTGCATTTTTTTAATATATTATTTAAATAAATAATTTCTCCCGAAATTTTTGACACTAACTAAATTCCTGACTAAAAACTATACAATTTAAAAAAAAAATTTACCTTCCTACTCCCTCTAGTTTCCGAGATATTAAAGAAAATGTGTTTTTAACCCCCGACTTTGAGGGCTATTTTCACCCCCTCAACATGGATGTCCGCAGATATAAAAAAATACGTGTCAAATGATTTTTAAAAAGCTACAACATATGTCAATTTCATTAAAATCCGCATGTGACACCTTGGTGATGTCCCTTGTGAGTTACAATATTCTTAGCACGTCTTCTTACTGTTATTGACGGAGCATTTTTATTCCATTTTGTTTGGCTATCTTTGCCAAGGTAGTAATTATTAGAAGTTTGTTGTAACTCCTCCTCACTCTCAGAATTATCTTCTTGCTCTGTATCACTACTTTCTTGCTGCACTTCAATATGATCCTCAAAGTCACTGTCGTTTTCATCCTCATAATTGGAATCAGAGTCATCCTCTTCCGAAAGCCTTCTTATATGTTTCTCGTCCATTTTGAGGTTATATAATGTACCTATAAACAAATTATAAATATAGTATATAATGTAAACCCAATAATAACAAAAATTAATATATAATTATAGGAGGTACTCAAAATATTACTTACCAAAAATTGTGACACCTATACCCGCGTCGGTCTAAAAGACCGATCGGTGTCGTGAACGAGTATACGTGTTGTATGCACGAACGATCGTGCCGCACTGAATTGAAGTTGGCAATGAATCATGCAGCTAGCAGTGAGCTCGAAGCGCTAGCGTCTTTTGTTAAAAAAAAAATAAGGCAAAAGTAAATCGTCGGTCTGACAGACCAATGCGCGGGTATACGAAGGTTAATGTTAAAAATTGAATTGAGAAAACCAAAGTTAAACAGAAAAATACTTTTAACAAATGAATAAATTAATTAATTGAAGATTAAACGAAATGCTCTGTGTGAAAGGCAAACTGAACTGAACTAAATAAAGGATCGAGGAGGTGCGTGTTCGAGCATGAAAACTGTTCGGCCGCGAACCGAAGACTTTGTCGCGATTAAAGAATTTACAACAGGGTTCAAGTGGTTCGGCGCGCGGACCGCCGTGAACCGTTCATACCTCGAAATACGGGTCACCGAGGACCCTTTTGTCTCTCAAATCCTAACCGAACTAGTCTTACTGTAAACACGTGCGTGTCATAAATCAGCTAACAGCTGTACCTCTCTCTTTAAACAATTTTAACGAACGAAAGCATAGAATTTTTCCTAACCGTTACCTTCGGAAACACGAGGGTATTTAGGCGATTCTTCGTACAACAAAAAGACAGTCGAACGTTGAAGCTTGCACGGTTCGGATCGAGAGTCGAAAAAGTCAATCGTGAGTTCGAAAGTTCCGCATAACGCAACGTAGCATAACCAATGCAGGGTGGTTCGGAAATCATTCACAACACCATTCGAGCGAGACCCTGCACTCCTCGAATGGGCCACGGTAGGGTGGTTAAATCATACATCGCACACTGTTCGGGGAGTCCTACACTCCTCGAATGGGCCACGGTAGGGTGGTTAAATCATACATCGCACACTGTTCGGGGAGTCCTACACTCCTCGAATGGGCCACGGTAGGGTGGTTAAATCATACATCGCACACTGTTCGGGAAGTCCTACACTCCTCGAATGGGCCACGGTAGGGTGGTTAAATCGTACATTACACACTGTTCGGGTGAGTCCTACACTCCTCGAACAGGCCACGGTAGGGTGGTTAAATCATACATGATTCGAGTGAGTCCTACACTCCTCGAATCGATCATCGTGAATAATCTCACGCAACGTGAATTATCACGCGAATCGAACAACGCTGAGCGAGACCCTGTTCTCCTCAAATCGAACCACATTGAGCGAGACCCTGTTCTCCTCCAATCGAACAACATTGAGCGAGACCTTGTTCTCCTCATTCAATAAGCAATCAACACAACGTACACATACTCGTACACATTTTCACTGTAGAATCATTAACGAACACATATTTTTGTAAGGGGTTTTTTATGCCGCAAGGCTTTTTACCCTAATTCGAATCGATACAGCCAATAAACGATCACGATTTGTCAGGCTCAATTGTGTCTAAACAATTTTTATTTACCTTCTTCCTCAATCGAATTCATCTACTCCTTGAAACACGAAATTTCTCCATGTTGGACAGATTTCGACGATACAAAAACCGCGCCTCATTTGCTTTTTTCTGACGAAATTTCTAGAAAGAAAATAAAGGCTATTTTTAACGAATTTTGTACGCGTATCTGACACTGCATTCAAAAAACAATTATTTGCCCGATGTTGAGTACTTCCACAACGATAGCACGATCCCCACGTTCGCAGCGGCTTTGGGCAATTCTTCTTTAAATGCCCTGTCGTGTTGCAATTATAACATCGAAATTCTTTATTGGTTATTTCATCGCGTATTGACTGCCTTGACGTTGCAGTTATTTCATCTCGTGTTGACTGTCTTGACGTTGCTACTATTCCATCTCGCGTTGAATGCCTTGACGTTGTTGCTCTCTTCCGATCAAAACTAGTGTTTTCTTCCAATGCAATTTTCTTAAATGCTCGTAACAATTCTTCAACACTCTTATAGCAGTTCATACGTGCTTGATCCCTCAACCGTATGTCCGGGATACCATCAATTAATAAATCTACCAATTCTTCTGGATCGACATTAATTCTATTCGCTAGAATCATTTTTTCAAGGTAATAATCGTAGAACGTCTTGTTTCTGTTCCATGTTCGAATCTCTATTTCTCTACGTAGTGCGAGTTTACTTGGGCGGTGATCGAAAACCAACTTCATTTCTTCGAGTAATTGAGTGGCAGACAAAACAAGATAATTTGGTTTTGTTTGAACCCATTTAAGGGCTTTTCCCTTTAATCTCAAATTCATCCAAATATTAACTGAATTATCATCCAGCTGATAACATGTGCGTAAAGTTTCTAACTGTTGTTTTCAATTTTCAAAATCGTACGACTCACCATTAAATTCTCTCAACATTTCTGAGATCATGCTTAAACTAGCAGACAGTTGCGTGTTTGTGGAACCACTAACTGGCGACACACATTCTCTTTGGAATAATCGTTTTTCCAGTCCCAATAGTTCACGTTCTCTTCGCAATAATTCTCTTTCCTTTTCTAACAAATTTATGTTCATCTGCGAACCTGTTAACTCCAATTCGTCCGTTCTGGCATCTTCAAAATTTGGTTCTGGTTGTACCAGCACGCCATGCTCCAAACCGGGATCGGCTTCCAGCAAACGAATTACCAGATCACTTTTATTACCGCTAATCGCCAAACCACGTTCTCGTAACAGCTCTCGAAGTTGTAGAAGGGAAAATTCGCTTAAATCTTTCTTGCACTCGGCCATCTTCTTCGTAATTCAACACAAAATTCGGAAATTCCACCAAAAATCGTGGACAAAAGGAAAAAAAAAAACACAAAACAGAAAATTACCGATAACTATAATATAGAATTTCACAAAATCAAAATAATAATTTACTACGGTCACGATCCCACTTCTGAGAACTGTAAGAAGACGGCGAAGAATGAATAGAAAACGGAACTGAAAATATAATAATTTAATGTTCAAAAATACAACCGCAATTCATCAGATCTTAATCACGAATGAATAATTATTTATAACAACGGTCCTCGCAACCAGCTTCAGCGATTACCACATTCGCGCTCGCTCAAAACAAAATGCATCAATGTCCAATCGATGTACAAAATCGATATACAATCATGCTCACGCATTGCATTCATTTTGCGGTGTCGGGAATGAAGGGTGCGCAATCATGTTAATACAAAGAAATGTTTACACAGATTTTTTATTCATTATTCGATGTAACTTTCATCTAACAGCTTTCTATTATACCGACGTTATACTGACGTTGTACTGACGTTATACCGACGTTATACCGACGGTATCGATACGTTTGTTCACGACGACGATCGGCCGTCACACTCGAAGCTTTTGCTCACGCTTTCGCGCGCCCGGTCTATGCGCGCTCTCATTGGTCAGTGTTTTTTGCTAATAACTCGAAAATGGAGCCTCAACCAATATTTTGGCAAAGGAAAAGGTTGTTCAGAATCGCCCCACCTACCACCCCCTTTCGGGTCCTACACTAATTGCGGGACACCCTGTATATTAGTTTGATTAATAAAAATACGTTTTGATTTATTATTAATTAGTTTTTCACAAGTTTTCCCGTTAAATCGCATTCTTAATGATTTTTAGATACTCAAATTATAAGTGTTTTAATAGAAGAAATAATTAATCGCAAACAGTACATAAAATAATAACTAAAAATGTAACGCAATTTATAATGAGTTAATAATTAATAATATATATAATATAAATATTTAAGTGATAATTTATAATAACTTTGTTTCGAAGTATATCTACTGTCTCTTTCTAACTAACGCGCGCGCCATTGATCGGTGATCTACTCTAAACAATGTTGTACGCGTAAGCTACCCCATCCCATTACTACGCGAATTTTTATGGTGCAGTCGGTAATTTGCGGTCGGTAATACAATAGAAAAAGATATACGCATTAGTATATTTCTTTATTTATCGACCGGATTTAATGTGATATTCTCGTGGACGTTACAGACGAGTAAACATTAATACGTTGGTACGATTTTCTTTATTATTAATTTAATATACATATATACATTGGATAAGAAGTTGTTCCATTCATTGAAAAGCCGGTTTGAGTCTAAGTTCTTTCACTTGGATTGGTTCGTGGAAAAGCTACGGGTTTGTCTCGTGACTTGTTCCGTGGAAGTGGAACCTTGTCCTTATGAATTTTCATGATTTACTAGAACTGATGGCACTTTACGCAGAATCAGACGCATCAGACGAATTTTTCGACGCATAAAAATAAATAAAGTATATTTAATATTTTCGGTAATACGTGTTGTGCGATCGCAATAATACATCTTGCAATAACTGATTATTTTCTTTGCATTACTCATCGCGCATAATGTGTCATGTGTATGTTAGATAAAAAGGTCTTTGTGATAATTAGCGATCTGTATTCTTCGAAAGTTCTGGGTTAAGTGCCTTGCTGTCCCTCAAGGTCCGCTTAACGAAGGATGCAATATCCTCCCCACTCTGTGACCAGATCCTACTAGAATACCCTAATCTCTGTGCACGTGCCACGCAGCACCATGACGTCGGGTCATCGGCCACGAGACACGACACCTTCGGTGATCCTCAAAGAAGAAGGTGTAACGACTCTGGAACCTAGATTCAGATAGTTACAAGCGCTAGTAAGGTAAAGAGCGGCTTTTACCAACTGAACGACTCGTTTTGGAAAATAACTAAATGTAAAGATTGTGGGATTCGTGTGGTGTGCGGTTAAGGAGTGAAATCCACAGGTCAATATCTTTCAACAATAAGGGTTTATTCAATAAAATAACGAAGATGATGAATTTAACAAATAACAAGTAACAAATAACAAAATATGAAAAGTATACTGGTTTGATTAAAGAAACTAGAATAGACTTGATATAATATTAATAATAGAAATAACAGAACTTGGCAAATTGAGCAATACGTAATAGATAATTATGAATCTAACTAAATGACTCTCGCTAGGTATTACTTTATATTAGATCGTACCTAAGTCTGTTTTCGGATGAAGCTAACTTCGCTTTTAGATAATTAATTGAATTCGATATTCTACATTATTCAGTTCTCGTTTCGAACGCTATCGCAATTACAAAGTTTTATATTGATTAATACGTTTATAATTTATATAATGAAAAGTCTTTTACGAAATTATTAATACTAGCGCGTGATAGTCTACCGCAGCGAGGAACACGACCTAAGTGTGATTCTCTAAGTGTACCTAAATACGCTTTCGCAAAGTTAGACAGATTAATGATTTTATCTGATATCTAACGCGGTGTAGTCGACTACTGAGATTACGCTGATGACAGAACAATATTCTTTTATTAATTCAAGTTCAAAATTTGTTTGAATCTAAATGAATTATTACCTCGGAACAGTTACTCTTTTAGTCTGACTCGACAACTAATTGTACATGACCCTTTTCGTCAAAACGAACACTGACAACCAAAACCAGATCGCTTAATTGGGGAGCCTGCGTTAGCTAGCTACTAGAACGACCCAACGATACAGGAAAAGGTGAACAATGTAAGTCCAACAGGGTAGCAAATCAATTGATTCTAATTATAAAATCGTAATTGCTGAACTGCCACCCAAAAGACACGGGCTTCAGAGACCAAGCCGCTCAAATGGGGAGCCTGCGTTAGCTAGCTACGAAACGACCCAGAGCGAGCTCCGAGAATCTGATGGCGCGTTAGCAATCCGATGTAAAATCAAATATGAGTAGCTGAGAGCTATCCTTTCGATATCTTAGCCTTTCTTGGCGCCAAGTATAGCACTCTCCTAGCGGAGTTTCAGATACGAGACCGTTTGAATGGGGAGCCTGCGTTAGCTAGCTACTAGAACGACCCACGACCAAGTATCCAAATGGCGTATACCCGCTTTACCAGTCAAGTATTAAGATTCGTTGCGGCTCTTGACAGCGAAAACTGTTCCGGTTATACTTATCTGAAGACTTCTAGCTGGCTCGACTTCGAAAACTGTTCTGCAAATTTTGGCGAGCTCCGCTCGGCCTTTTATACTCGCCACCCTGGCGAATTCTCGGAAAACCCCCATAACGTCGAAATATATAATTGTCTTATAAATTCGTAATTAGACATTAATTGTACAAACGAACGGTTTAATTACATTATAAATATCGCATTCTACATTATGATTTATATTTCTGATATAAAAATAGTAATTTAATAGTGTTTTAATGAAATTGCATTTTCTATCCTTTTCTACGTACTACGCACGACTTCTATACGGTTCGGAGCTAGATATATAAGCATAGGATGCTTCTAGAACATTCCATTGAATAATATTATAATTTACAACATATATTGCAATAAACTAACGTTTGACTTTAATTCTGGATAACATAATATTAGTACGCTTGATATGTAGTAACTGATTTGTTTAGCTAATAGTTTTTGATAATTAATAATATCGAAATTGTAAAATGTATTCCTATCCTTCTCTAAGCAACGCTAGAAATTCCAGGAAATTCGGGGCTAGCTTCGCGGCACGTAGGCACATAGCATTGCAGAATACATTTATTACAATAGCCTATAAAATAATACATTAACTTATTTTAAATAAATTAACTTAACATTTGAATAGTTTAATGAAACATATTACTCATTTTGGATTGAAAACATAGAACAATTATTGAAAATTAATAATACAAAATATATATATAAATATATCGATTACCGACCGCCGAACTGAATACATAAAGTAATTGGTATATAATGTACTGTCGGTAATAGTCTATTATTGTCGGTAACTAACTATTCTCACAGTGGGTAATGAAATTGAACATAGGACTGTCATATATGAAAAAACTCTTCCAGGGATGTTACAAAGGCATCGACCTCTAACCATAACATTCGCGACTCTTAGAATTCGTCGCGGTCCTTAGCTATCGGTTACCACCGATCCTTAGCTCGATGACGGACATGAGTTTATATTATCGTCATCCCAAGACCCCTAAGAACCGGGTCAAAATCCGGGATACGATGATCCTGACACGTGTGCCACCTTTGCACACGGCTTGACGCTAACACGGCCAACCTGACATGCTTCGCGCTCTCGAGAAGCATCCATCAACAGTTGTACTTGATATAATTCAACCAGATTATCTTTCAACAATCTCACACAACTTTCAATCGTAATTACTCTCTTTCATTACTCTCGATCTTATAACAATGCTTTCAAACATTTTAAAGCAATCTCAGACAGCTTACCAAAGCTCATCTCACAATCTAACGCCCACAAGTGCGTTCTTTTACAAACAGTATTCTCACATACTCATATAACAGCAGCAGCGCTCGCAAGCACTCTACAACAACAGACAACACTTAACAGTGTTTCCACATATTTCCAGGCACACAGCCTTATCAAACACACGATAAAACAATCTACAGTTTTATCGAAATCATAACGTCCTCTATTCCGCGCAATTCGTGTACCTTTCAAACGTCGTCCTTCGCAAGGCAACTTATCAAGTCCGTGGCCTTATTGTCACCCATGATAGAGGTCACCTTCGAACCCATAACGTTACTCTATTCCGTACACGACATTGTCGCCTTTCATACGTTATTTCCACGATGACTACACCCGCAAGTGCGTCACCTCCAGATGACACCCACAGTGTCATCCGGCAGCCACGGTATTCACAAACAGGCGAATACCGCGCAAACAGGCGGTACCATTCGCAAATGCGTACCCCAAACACAGACCATACCCGCAAGTATGCTGCAACAGCGATACAAAAGTATCATCACAAATCACTGACATACAACAGACAGACATTTTAACAACACACTTTATGGCAGCCAATCTCAACTATAAAACCATACACAAGGATCAACATCCATACAAAATCATTACTTCTTTTCCTCATCCTTTCATAATTATTTAAATTATTACCGCTAACACGGTTCATCCATGTCGTCACTCACATTTTCGGAAACATCGTCACCTGGCCATTCACCCTTCCACAATCGTAAACGATCCTTAGGAACTATTTGTGATTTCTTACTTTTCCCAATAATTTCGTACCTATCATTCTCTAGAACTTTTTCAATCCTAAATGGACCTACAAATTTCATGTCTAACTTCGCCCTACGTGTGTCCGATGGACTTACAAACACAGTATCTCCTTCTTTATATTCTACATTATTCCGACGAGTTTTGTTAAAACGTTTGTTTTGCGACTCGGCATTCTTTGTTAATCGATCTGCCGCAAGAGCTCTATCAGCACCTAGATCAATTCTATCTTCCGTATCTGGTAGTTCTCTCTCAGCAGCCTCTGCAATACTTGTACCGCGCTCTAAGCCAAATAATAATCTCATAGGCGAAAATCCAGTCGCACTTTGAACGGTAGTATTCAAAGTAAGCTGAATCTTCGGCAACTTGCTCGGCCATTCTGCACTATTCGATGCTTCAACCGTTAAAAGATTCGTTACTGTAGAAACGTACCGTTCTACCTGCCCATTTGCGCGTGGAGCCCCAGTAGCAATTAAGTGTACTTCGATGCCATGTGTCTGAAATAGTTTTTGTAACGGCTTGTAGGTGAAATTTGTACCCCGGTCTAACACCACCCTCTTAGGTGTCCCAAACAAAGTTAAACGGTCCCGAAATACTAGTAGCATCTCAGGCCCACTCAAGGACTTTAAAGGGATCAATTGTATATATTTCGTGAACGCATCTACCAGTAGTAAAGTATATTTGTAACCTTCACGAGATTCTATAAATGGACCCACACAGTCTCCATGAACTGTATCAAATAGGTTTCTTAGGTATCGAGTGTAAAAATCCCTGTTTCGGCCCAGTATGCTTTTTAGCAACAGTACAAGTAATGCAGTGCTCAATGTATTTTTTAACAAAATTTCTCATTCGCGGAAACCAATATTTTTGGGATATCCGATCATACGTTTTGTCAAAACCAACATGACAATTTTCGTCATGATATAATCGTAATAATCCAATGCGACTACCTTTCGGCACGTAACTACGATACACTACACGACCGGTATCTCTAACTAACTTCCTACATAAAACATTTTGCCGAATAATGTAATCACTACAAATAGAATCCCCATTGTTAACACGTTCCATTATAATTCGAGTTTCCTCATCGTTACTCTGAGCGATGTCTAGCCATGAATCTTTACAAATTGTGTTTACGCGATAATCTTTAGGCGGATTTCGACTCAAGTAATCTACGTGTTCTACATATTTGCCTTTTCGGTATTCTATTTCAAAATCATAGTCTTGCAAAAATATCCACCATCTTGCAACACGCGGTAGTAAATCTTTCTTGGTACTTATAGCTTTAATAGCATTGCAATCAGTCACAATTTTGAATTTGATGCCTAATAAATATACACGGAAGTGTTTCAACGCATTGACAATTGCAAGCGTTTCTAATTCATAGGAGTGGTAACGGGACTCCTCCGGTGTGGTGCGTCGGCTAAAATATGCTACGACTCTAGAATCTCCGTCTACTTTCTGAAAAAGGATAGCCCCGAAACCGATTGCACTTGCATCCGTATGCAATTCAGTTTCTCTTTCGGGATTAAAAATTACGAGCAACGGATTCGAACTAAGTTTCTCAAGAACATAAGATCGAGCTTTCTCTTGCTCCTCACCCCAATGCCACTGTTCATTTTTCCTCGTCAATTTGCTTATACAGGCTGTCCGTACAGCGAATTCAGGCACAAATTTCCTAAAATAACTGGCTAAGCCCATAAATTGCCTAACCTGTTTTACATTTGCTGGAATTGGCGATTCTAATAAGGCTCGAATCTTGTCTTTCCCTGGTCTAATACCTTCCGCAGAGACCTCTCTTCCTAAATACTCAATAGTCTTTTGGAAAAATTTACATTTGTCGATATTCAAAGAAAATCCTGCAGTATCTAATGCTTGCAGTACTGTTTCCAAATGCTCTAGTCCCTCCTCTATGGTCTGCGATGGAATAAGAATATCATCGATATATACTAAAGCTATTTTATTACGTAACTTTCCCAAAGCGGTGTTTATAGCCCTTTGAAAAACAGCCGGTGCATTAGCCAACCCGAAAGGCATTCTTAAAAATTCATAATGCCCATCCGGGGTCACAAAGGCCGTCTTTTCTATGGACTCTTCGGCAATAGAGATCTGGTAAAACCCGGAAGCCATGTCTAATATCGTGTAGTATTTTCCCCGACCCAAACGGTCAAGTTGGTCTTCTATCAAAGGTAGAGGGTAACGGTCTTTAACAGTAATTCTATTTAGGGCGCGAAAATCAACGCACATCCGATCCTTGCCATTCTTTTTCTTGACCAGAATTATCGGACTAGCAAACGGCGAAACACTTTCGCGTATTATACCATTTTCTAACAAATCATCGACAATTTCACGTACCTTCTCGCGTTCAGAAATAGATAAACGATAAGGGTGGTAATTTATTACCTTGTCCTCCTTCAGTTTAATTTTCATTTCTCCAGTACTCACGCATCGCACTTTATTGCCTTTCGTGATCATGTGCTTGAACCGGTCCATCAGATTTTCCACTCCGCTCTGTGCTCCCTCATCGCCGACGTCACAAGTATGGCACTGTGGTGCTGAATCCTCTGGAATTCCCGTCGGAGCTGGTGTGCATCTTTGTAGTTTCGTCTCCCCATCAGAGCCCGTCAAAATTTGGACGCCCTGCACCACTACATTTTTCCCAATTATGACGTCATACGCCATAGCGTTTTCGGGAACCACCAAAAGATCGAGCTCAGCGGTCACCTCTTCAGTCTGTATTACAGCAGTCGTAATACCGACGGTGGACATAACAGAGTCACACAATCCCCTAACGGTCGTTACATGTGGGTCTATTCTGCAGTGTGCACGTTTTGCTACCTGCTCTTTTACTAGCGAGCAGGTCGCCCCGCTGTCTATAAGGCAACTTCGCACTAACATATCTCCCAAAATAATAGGAGTAAACTTATGATCAAGCGCGAAGCAGGTGTTCGCCTCAGGCTCTCCATGACGTTTGTTGGTTTTCTTTCTGTCATTGTCTTCTCGAGGCGTTCGCCGCTTCACCCAGCACTCAGACTCTTCGTGTCCTCTTTTAGTGCAAAATGTGCACGTGGGCACATTGAACCTTTTCGTGGGAATTTTCGACGAAGCCTCTGCCTTCCGTTTCCTTGGACAATCATTTTGGAGGTGTCCGGTCTCGTTGCACAAAAAACATCGTCTTCGCGGGGTTTGCTCGCGACGATTAAATGTTGCACTTTTATTCTCACTGCCCTTTTCCTTTGCTGGCACCTTAACAAAGTTTGCAATGCCAGTCAATAGGTCCGTATAGCGCGCATTCATTAATGACTGGCGCACGCTAGGATCAGTTATGTGTCCTATCACTAGGCTGATTAACTCGTGCGGTTTAAAAGCAATCTGTGTTTGCCCGTAATATTTTAACTTATTTCGGGCGTACTCTGAGTATGACACGGCAGCATCACTATTGTAATTCACTGCACGCGATAATCTTTCACACAGTCTATCTTCCGACACGAACACCGAACATAAGTCCTCCCGAAACGTTGTCCACGTCCTCGGGTTTCCCTCCCATCCTTTATACCACTTTTTGGCAGCACCCGTCAATGCATGGGTGGCCAAAGAAAGTCTTTGCGACACGGGAAGTCTTTCCGTGATTTTTTCCACAATATTACACCACTGATTCGCGTCTTCGCCAAGATCAGACCCGCCGAATTCTGGTATGGCATCCGCGACTGCCCTATCATTTACCACGGGCGTAACTGTCGGAACTACACCGGACGCGACCGTTTCCATAAAACGTCGAAAAAGTTCGTCAAACGACGGCGTACTAGATGTGCTCGGTGCACCCTCCATTGTGAACGTGAGTTTTAATATAACTTGCACGAATCCCGCTTCTGATGTTAGATAAAAAGGTCTTTGTGATAATTAGCGATCTGTATTCTTCGAAAGTTCTGGGTTAAGTGCCTTGCTGTCCCTCAAGGTCCGCTTAACGAAGGATGCAATATCCTCCCCACTCTGTGACCAGATCCTACTAGAATACCCTAATCTCTGTGCACGTGCCACGCAGCACCATGACGTCGGGTCATCGGCCACAAGACACGACACCTTCGGTGATCCTCAAAGAAGAAGGCATCGACCTCTAACCATAACATTCGCGACTCTTAGAATTCGTCGCGGTCCTTAGCTATCGGTTACCACCGATCCTTAGCTCGATGACGGACATGAGTTTATATTATCGTCATCCCAAGACCCCTAAGAACTGGGTCAAAATCCGGGATACGATGACCCTGACACGTGTGCCACCTTTGCACACGGCTTGACGCTAACATGTACATGGAGAGGAACTTTCGTAAACGAATTGATGTGGAAAAAAGGTGGATATTTTTAACGTTTCGATACTAAGGACTGGACAATCGTGATGCTTGTGTGTTTGTTTAGTGTGGATTCCGAAAATTGTACTATTATTATACGGAAAACATCAAATATGACAGTCACCCTTTTTACTTGACAATCCCATAGAGCGGGTATCAATATGTTCTTGTGGATTTTAGCGAGTAAATAGGTTTCTTGTCATACGACGATGTACTTCAAAATTAATGAGGAATTCTCGCATTGTAAATTCACTCATGAGGTAAGCGTCCGAGTATTCTTTCATTTTATGTCGTTAAACAAATAATCATTTTTTTGAATTACCTAAAGAAACTGCGCTTGATCTTTACCTTTATTTTCGCTTAATCCGTACAATTAGTTTCGTTAATAAATTTATACTTATTAATAGTTGTGAATTTTATAACTACTTACCGGCTGACGTATTACCGATGATGGTAACTATGTTACCGATATCGCGCGATTTGTTTGCTCACGACCAGGGTCAACCGTCACGCTTGCACTCGTTGCTCTCGCATCTGAGCGCGCGCTATTCTCGCGTTCTGATTGGTCAGTGTTTTTCATTAATAATTCAAAAACTAAGCTTTAACCAGCATTTTGGTAAAGGAAAAAGTTGTTCAGAATCACCCTAGCTACCACCTCCTAAAATTATGCCCACCAGTAGCCGAACACCCTGTATATGTGTCCCACGTAAATGCGTGGCTATGGCCGAGAAACTTAAAACTATGCGTTCCGCGAAAACAACTGATAGAGCCGAGAAACGCGTACATGTGTGCATGCGCGTAAATCTGTGCATGTACATATAATATGTCCAGAATTTGACTTGGAATGCTATGAACGAAAACCGCGTTTAAGCAGAAATATGCACTGGCAATTTTTAATGACTATCGCGGCTGGAGCTCGGCCCCACGGTACGGTTCACTTCGAACCGTCCCGTTCGCAAAGGGCTAGATAGACCATAGTTACATTCTATATGCACTAACACCTACTTCGCGGCGTGCTATCGAGTTATATGTATAGAAAAAAAAATAACTATACAAGCTTTGCCTATGTTCGGCTGTCTAAAGGTTGACATGTTCAAGAAAATCTTTTAATTTTACGCCGCCTTCGAAAAAGTTGAAATGTATTTAATATACTACCTAACGAGTAAATAGGTTTCATTCATATCTGTGACGTAATTATATGATTCAATGAAATAGAAATTACTTCATTAGGAAATAGAAATTATTTTATACTTTTTAGTGCATTTCGAAGTCGGTATATTTTTTTTCTGAAAATTATTTTATGTAACAAGGTGTACAATCTCTATATCCTCTATCGACGAGAAAAATATTGCCAGTCTGGAACCAGTTACCTAGATCTTGAGCATCTCTTTCGAATTCATTAACGAGTACTGAGGCATCATTGTTATATGAATCTGAGAAATACGGACCCAAAATGGATAAAATATATCCATCTGGTGCCAAAATGATGGTCAGCTTTAATAAATATCTTCCTTTGTGAAGGGAGTAAGATTGTCTCAAGACGCGAAAGTTGCTATTCTTGTGAATGTAAGCATAGGTCGCATCACATATAACAATGCCTTTCGGAATGTTAGGTTCGTTATTAAATAGTTCATTTGCAAAGGGTGTTATATGGCGATTTATCGCCATACTAGTAGCTTGTCTGCTTGGATAATTGTTAAGTAGCTTGTCACCAAAAGCATATTAAATATCCGGATGGCAGTCTTCTAAATACGACCAGAGATGCCGCTAATAGAGAGTATCAAGAGAGTATAAACGTTGAAATTCTAACGGAGGAATAGAAAAAACTACAAAAACGGCCCTTTTTAGGGCCACATAGTGTGCAAAATCCGTTCGAGCAACCTCTTCGTGGTGCACACTGAGTAATGCTAATGCCGACGGTGCTTCATGTTTATACGATGAAAAAAAAAGAGAATCATTTTTTACCTTTTGCGCGATTTTTTATTTTGACTCCTGAAGGGGAGTTAAAGGGTCGGGGAGTCAAGGGGTCATATTTTTTAAGGGCCCACAGTACTACCATTGGGTTTTAAGGGATCAAGTAAATGGACTGTGCGCAACAGTGCTTCTTACACTCAGATATGCTCAAATGTAGTAGTTTCGAATAAGAAATTATTATTGACTTTTGACCCTCCATATCTCGGAAACTATTCAACTTACGACCTTGAGCCCATTGGAAGTTTTGATCAGGACATCATGAACTACATCATATCAAAAATTCAGCTAATTTAACCGGGGGCCATTTTCCATAAGATCTGTGCGGGGTCCTTTCTAATGTTGAAAATTAAGTAATTTGAAATTCTGTGAATTTATAAATTTGAAAAATTCTAAATTGCTCAGTTTGAAAGTTTGTCAACCAAAAAGAGTGATAAGACCTCTTTTCAGTATATCACCATTTTTTCTAGTCAGTTGCAAATAAGCAGAATTGAGTATTGAATTTACGAACACGGAGGGACCTTCTGGAGAAAATTTCCTTAAAACTGCAAGAAATACGCTTTATACTTTCATTACAAGATAACAGTTGTAATAAAACAGTTGTAGGAAATAGTAGTCACTTTTTCCTTCGCTATTCGAACCATTCACAGGGAAAAGCAGCTAGTGAAAAAAATTGTAACTATTCGTCGCAATTTTGGAGAAGTTAGTGTATTTCAAAGACTCATATATCCGCTACTGTATGATATAGATAATGAAAATTATTGATTCATGCGTTGCGTGACTAGTTATTATTTTACGTACTGTCGTAATTTATGCTTCATGTGTAATATATGCACTTAAATTGGATATGCAATATGTAATTAAAGTGCTACTATACATGCATCAAATTTTTATGTTTACAAATCCGTTTCATAAGTATGACAAAAAAGAGAAAATATTAACTTTATTAAACATTTTATTTATCATATTATACTCTATTTATTTTGTCTAACATTTTCGTAAACATTCGTTCATCATGTTATACTCCACCCTTTGTTCATACTTTTACAATATATATAAGATGAAGGATTCGGTTGATAGGTTGCAATTCCCCAAACTCAAGCTCTACAGGACCTAAACAACACTCAACAATTTATCTTTTTCGTATTAACGCAGAGCCCGCGTGAAGTTTCTTTTTGGGCTCTATGGCTACTTAGGGCGCCCCTGCAAGTAGGC
The DNA here is from genome assembly GCF_050947335.1 of Megachile rotundata. NCBI lineage: Eukaryota > Metazoa > Arthropoda > Insecta > Hymenoptera > Megachilidae > Megachile > Megachile rotundata. Next base: position 2,219,555 of record NC_134991.1, on the reverse strand, counting down.
ATGACTTGCTAATCAGTACATCCGTGTAACTCTCTTTGAATGAACATTTGAATTTTAAAAGAGATTCGATCGATGTAATCGTTATGAGAATGAAGTCGTGGTAAGTAGAGTCTGATTCTGCGTAAAGTGCCATCAGTTCTAGTAAATCATGAAAATTCATAAGGACAAGGTTCCACTTCCACGGAACAAGTCACGAGACAAACCCGTAGCTTTTCCACGAACCAATCCAAGTGAAAGAACTTAGACTCAAACCGGCTTTTCAATGAATGGAACAACTTCTTATCCAATGTATATATGTATATTAAATTAATAATAAAGAAAATCGTACCAACGTATTAATGTTTACTCGTCTGTAACGTCCACGAGAATATCACATTAAATCCGGTCGATAAATAAAGAAATATACTAATGCGTATATCTTTTTCTATTGTATTACCGACCGCAAATTACCGACTGCACCATAAAAATTCGCGTAGTAATGGGATGGGGTAGCTTACGCGTACAACATTGTTTAGAGTAGATCACCGATCAATGGCGCGCGCGTTAGTTAGAAAGAGACAGTAGATATACTTCGAAACAAAGTTATTATAAATTATCACTTAAATATTTATATTATATATATTATTAATTATTAACTCATTATAAATTGCGTTACATTTTTAGTTATTATTTTATGTACTGTTTGCGATTAATTATTTCTTCTATTAAAACACTTATAATTTGAGTATCTAAAAATCATTAAGAATGCGATTTAACGGGAAAACTTGTGAAAAACTAATTAATAATAAATCAAAACGTATTTTTATTAATCAAACTAATATACAGGGTGTCCCGCAATTAGTGTAGGACCCGAAAGGGGGTGGTAGGTGGGGCGATTCTGAACAACCTTTTCCTTTGCCAAAATATTGGTTGAGGCTCCATTTTCGAGTTATTAGCAAAAAACACTGACCAATGAGAGCGCGCATAGACCGGGCGCGCGAAAGCGTGAGCAAAAGCTTCGAGTGTGACGGCCGATCGTCGTCGTGAACAAACGTATCGATACCGTCGGTATAACGTCGGTATAACGTCAGTACAACGTCAGTATAACGTCGGTATAATAGAAAGCTGTTAGATGAAAGTTACATCGAATAATGAATAAAAAATCTGTGTAAACATTTCTTTGTATTAACATGATTGCGCACCCTTCATTCCCGACACCGCACAATGAATGCAATGCGTGAGCATGATTGTATATCGATTTTGTACATCGATTGGACATTGATGCATTTTGTTTTGAGCGAGCGCGAATGTGGTAATCGCTGAAGCTGGTTGCGAGGACCGTTGTTATAAATAATTATTCATTCGTGATTAAGATCTGATGAATTGCGGTTGTATTTTTGAACATTAAATTATTATATTTTCAGTTCCGTTTTCTATTCATTCTTCGCCGTCTTCTTACAGTTCTCAGAAGTGGGATCGTGACCGTAGTAAATTATTATTTTGATTTTGTGAAATTCTATATTATAGTTATCGGTAATTTTCTGTTTTGTGTTTTTTTTTTTCCTTTTGTCCACGATTTTTGGTGGAATTTCCGAATTTTGTGTTGAATTACGAAGAAGATGGCCGAGTGCAAGAAAGATTTAAGCGAATTTTCCCTTCTACAACTTCGAGAGCTGTTACGAGAACGTGGTTTGGCGATTAGCGGTAATAAAAGTGATCTGGTAATTCGTTTGCTGGAAGCCGATCCCGGTTTGGAGCATGGCGTGCTGGTACAACCAGAACCAAATTTTGAAGATGCCAGAACGGACGAATTGGAGTTAACAGGTTCGCAGATGAACATAAATTTGTTAGAAAAGGAAAGAGAATTATTGCGAAGAGAACGTGAACTATTGGGACTGGAAAAACGATTATTCCAAAGAGAATGTGTGTCGCCAGTTAGTGGTTCCACAAACACGCAACTGTCTGCTAGTTTAAGCATGATCTCAGAAATGTTGAGAGAATTTAATGGTGAGTCGTACGATTTTGAAAATTGAAAACAACAGTTAGAAACTTTACGCACATGTTATCAGCTGGATGATAATTCAGTTAATATTTGGATGAATTTGAGATTAAAGGGAAAAGCCCTTAAATGGGTTCAAACAAAACCAAATTATCTTGTTTTGTCTGCCACTCAATTACTCGAAGAAATGAAGTTGGTTTTCGATCACCGCCCAAGTAAACTCGCACTACGTAGAGAAATAGAGATTCGAACATGGAACAGAAACAAGACGTTCTACGATTATTACCTTGAAAAAATGATTCTAGCGAATAGAATTAATGTCGATCCAGAAGAATTGGTAGATTTATTAATTGATGGTATCCCGGACATACGGTTGAGGGATCAAGCACGTATGAACTGCTATAAGAGTGTTGAAGAATTGTTACGAGCATTTAAGAAAATTGCATTGGAAGAAAACACTAGTTTTGATCGGAAGAGAGCAACAACGTCAAGGCATTCAACGCGAGATGGAATAGTAGCAACGTCAAGACAGTCAACACGAGATGAAATAACTGCAACGTCAAGGCAGTCAATACGCGATGAAATAACCAATAAAGAATTTCGATGTTATAATTGCAACACGACAGGGCATTTAAAGAAGAATTGCCCAAAGCCGCTGCGAACGTGGGGATCGTGCTATCGTTGTGGAAGTACTCAACATCGGGCAAATAATTGTTTTTTGAATGCAGTGTCAGATACGCGTACAAAATTCGTTAAAAATAGCCTTTATGAAGGGGAGTTAAAGGGTCGGAGGGTCAAGGGGTCATATTTTTTAAGGGCCCACAGTACTACCATTGGGTTTTAAGGGATCAAGTAAATGGACAGTGCGCAACAGTGCTTCTTACACTCAGATATGCTCAAATGTAGTAGTTTCGAATAAGAAATTATTATTGACTTTTGACCCTCCATATCTCGGAAACTATTCAACTTACGACCTTGAGCCCATTGGAAGTTTTGATCAGGACATCATGAACTACATCATATCAAAAATTCAGCTAATTTAACCGGGGGCCATTTTCCATAAGATCTGTGCGGGGTCCTTTAAGGTAACAACATAGAAACTTTATTGTGTCTACTAATCCAACTGAAATTTTCTGGATTAACGTAAAAGAATGTAAGTATATGTACATTAAACTTACAGAACTGGCGAATTTTAAGGAATTTCATGTTATTATCGAAATCTAGTGAAACAAAATTACAATCTATAGTTATTGATGTTCAGTTGTATCATTTCTAAATGATTGTAAATAGTTTTGAATATTGTGTTCGAGAGTTACCGATATTTTTAATAAATTGATGGCGAGACAAAGAAGGCAGTTCGTTGACGAGTTTCAGATACCAAAGACGCTTCGAGAAAGTTCGCGGAACTTAAAGAAACGATTAGAAATAGCGATTGTGCGTATAAACTCCGTTAAAGAATAGTTAATTTAAAGTGTTTTTGTTATCTGTTAATTTTTGTTACTAAAAATAAATAATTTTGTGTGTTTATTTAAACCTTTTGAAGGAGTTTGCTCTTCCCGCTTGAAGAAGGAAGCGCCATCTTCTGACTTTATTGTTAATAGACTACCATTAGCGATCGATAGATCACTTCCGTTCAAGCTGCAGAGTAACGCGTATCTTTTGTATCTCCGAACTAATGTGAAATATATATATATACATGTGTGTGTTATTAAATGTATAAAAGAACTATTATTATTTTCCACACCATCCCACACCTTTGATTTTATTCCTACAATATTAATGTTCACTTCTTTTTTCCTTAAATTATGCTTGTGTTATTTTCTTGATTTATTTTTATCTGAATTAATCTGTCTAATAATAACTTCATGAGGTCTTGATAGTTTTTTGCCGTTTCAATAACATGGTAAATAAAATATTAAAAATATTTGTGAGGAATTAGTTAAAATTTGTGAGCTTGTTTTTACAATAAAATGGATTGGTAAGAGTGTTGTGTGAATGAGATTGGTAAGAGTGCTGAGTGAGTAAAATTGGTATGATTGAGATATTTTTCGGTTGTTATGAATGTAAAAAAGCAAGAGAGAATCGGTGATTGCCTGACGAAATGTTTACTCATTATCAGAGAGAGATGTTCCTTCGATGTGTAAAGTCAAACGGGTTAAAAATATTAAAAATATATTTATTAATTATTAATTACATATTGAATATTATGAGATAAATAGTCCACAATATTTTTCCCCTACAAAATTGATGTTAGCATTAACATTATATTACACATATAATATATTTTTTTTTTTTTTTTATTATTTTGAAACCTCAATTGAGGTTTATATGTACATGTGTTTGCGTGATAGTGTTTACACAAAAATATTCACATTTTGGTTACATCGTGGTTTCGAATACAGTATTGCTAAATTTGTAGTTTACATTGCTTTAGGAACGAAAAAACATACATACACGCTTGAATGTTCGGTTTGGCCACTATTACTTCTATACTGAGTGGTAACTGAAGTCTCATCTTTAATAAATTCTTGATTAGCGTCGTTCTTTGCGAATCATAGACACTACATTGCCAAATTACATGATTCAAATCTTCACTTTCCTTATTGCATTTACATTTTGGGTCCTTAATGATATTAACACGAGCGAGAGAAGCTGCTAGATTATAATGATCACTTCTAATGCGATTGATTGTAACAATGAATTCCCTGCTGTAGTTACTGCTTGCGTACCACGGTTTATCGCTGCTGCTGTAATAATGTTCAAAGTATTTTTTACCCTTAGTGAGGCCCTGTTCCTTAATCATATTTATAACATTTTGTTTGGCTTTTTTTCTGAGTAATTCGTGGGTGTCGGTGAATGGTATCTTCGGTACGTCAGTAGAGTCAGAGCATGTGGCAGTCTTGGCAAGGTTATCGGCTATCTCGTTCCCGAGTATGCCAACGTGTGACGGGATCCAGTAGAATTTAACTATTTTTTTGTTTGAGTTATTTGTGATAGATTGGATATATTTTTTCTTAATCTCTAAAATAATCCGGTTAGTTTTAACAGATATTTTGGTAGATTGAAGACTTTGAAGAACACTTAAAGAGTCAGTAAAAATGTAAACTTCATAATTTTGAATGCCTAGTGCAATATCCATGGCGTGATTCAAAGCTTCGCATTCTGCTGTGAACACGGACGCATCCCTGTCTATGCTTCTTACCACTTCAACACCTTTAGCTGGACATATGCAGGCTGATCCGACGCAGTTATTATCTGAGATCTTACTCCCGTCTGTATATATGGCAACTGCGTTATTTTCATTTATGAATTCATTTATTTTTTGGGTGGGGTTTTCCGTCCATCTGAGACTGGCACCCAGGTTAGTATCGAAGGGAATTGTGGTGATAAGCGTTTCAAAGTCATGTCTATAAATGTTGTAGCTGTGACAGGTTTCTATTTTTTTTGCAAGATGAATTGCCTGTGTAATGCACCGGTCAATGATCGTATGGTGTTGTTGTGGTTTGTTTTTCGTAATGGCACTATAACTTTTTACTGCTTTGTTTGGGAAGGAGTTAGTGTTAGATAGAATTTTGGTTAAGTATAAGCCGCATAAACATGTTGTCCGCTCTTTTATCGGCATAAGTTTGGATTCAGCCAACAAAATATTTGTTGGGGTGCTTCTGCGGTATCCTAGCGCCATTCTAATAGCTATGTTTTGAATGTTTTCCAGTCTTTGCAAGTCTTTCTTACATTTTGGGAAATAAATGAAAGAGCCGTAATCGATAATCGATCGAACATAACTTTTATATATAGCGACTAGCGTTTTAGGACAGGAACCCCACCACGTACCCCTTAGAAATTTAATTATGTTAAGCGCTTTCATACATTTTTTTTGAACTTGATCAATTTGAGAAGCGAACGACATTTTGTAGTCAAATGTTAGGCCAAGGAAATGAACGGTTTCGCTAGATTTTATAGTATAATCGCTAATTCTAATTTCAGTGCTTCCAGGAAGTATTTTTTTGCTGTTGAAATGTAAGTATGTAGTTTTGCTTGGTGTAAGTATTAGGCCCAAGTTTAATAGGTTTTCTGCGATTGTTTTGACGGCTTTTTCTAAGGATCTTTTTCCTCTTTTCGTAGATGTGACTTTTAAGTAGACTGCTATATCATCAGCAAACTGTGAGATTATTACGTTATTCTGCAGATTTGCTGCAATACTATGAGTGTATAATATATATAGTATGGGGCTGAGGACACCTCCTTGGGGAACACCCTTATGGAGTAACCTGTAGTTTTCTTCCAGGTATTCCGTGAAAATATATCTTTCATGTGTTAAAAATTTAATAAATTTTATCACGTTTTGAGAGCATCCTATCGACGCGAGTTTAGTTAATAGTTGTAATAGGTTTGGGGTTATTAATAAAGACCAGCTTAATGCCAAAACAAGAACTTTATGTCCGCTCTAGGCAGCTATGCAGCGGCAACTCCCGTTCCGACGTTCACACCTCCCACTCCTTTGTTTCTCACATACGTGCCACACTCTTATGCATATTACATACACTACATTCCCTCTCTTCCTTAATATTTTCTTTTTTTTTTATATATATATACCTCTGTACTAACGAACGATAACAACTATCACTTAACACCCGGGTTCTATATCTATGTAGTAACTGAACGAACAAATAAATGCCATTTAAAACTAATACTCTATATAATACTATGCACCCTAAAAACGCCATAACGCTCCGGCACTTTTCTGTTCCGCTTTGGTCTCCCTGAGCTTTCTCCTATCTGCTCCTTCTCCTTGTCCTTTTTACTTCTCGCAATATTCTCTGTCTCTTTCTCTTCCTCAACTATATCCTGAGCTCCTTCTACTATTTCCTCTTCTTCATCCGAATCCACAACCTTCCTTACTTCTGTTAAATTCCGCTTATACTCTTTTCCTTCTCCTGATTTCAACGTCACTGTGTTTCCTTTCCGTTCCATGACCGTGAATTCGCCTGTTCCGAAATTTGTGCTCAACTTATGTTTCTTCGGTTGCTTTACTAACACTCTATCTCCTTCTTCTACCCTACTGTCTTTTGCATGATGCACTTTATCATAATATTCCTTTCCTATTTGCTTTTTCCACGCATCCCGCTCTCTCACCTCTTCCTCTACGAATGTACTCCCGCCTAACTCCGGCAATTTCGTTCTTATCTTTCTACCAAACATCAATTCCCCTGGTGAAACCCCAGTTACAGTATGCGGTGTCGAACGATACATTAATAAAAATTTTAACAGTTCCTCGCGCCAATTCCTTTTCTCCGCGTGTGCTATTCTTAACCTTTTTAATATACTCCTGTTCTGCCTCTCTACTTCGCCATTTGCCTGCGGCCAATACGGAGCTGTATGTGAAACTTTTACCCCATTTTCATTCAACCACTTTCGCAGTTCTAAATCAGTGAACTGACGTCCATTATCGCATACCACTACTTTTGGAAGACCAAATCGCGCAAATATTTCGAACAAGTGTTTCTGAATACTACCTGCGCTCGTATTTGTTAAAATCACCGTTTCAAAATACCTACTATAATAATCCGTTACAACAAAAATATTTTCTCCGGTGGGAAGCGGTCCCATCAAATCCATCGCTATCGCTTCCCAGGGCCCCTGTGGCAACGGGTTAGGCTTTAAAGGTGATGGTTCGCTCGTTTTCTGCACCAACTGACAACCTCTACATGACTTGACAGTTTTTTCCGCGTCTTTATCTATCCCCTCCCACCACACTTTGCTCCTGAGCCTATGTTTCATTGCTACTATACCGGGATGTCCCTCGTGAGCTAAATCTAACGTTCTTTTCTTTAAAGATTCCGGAATCACTATTCGCGTACCCCTTAAAACGATATTATCTTTAATGCATATTTCATCTTTCAATATTTTAAAACGTGAATTTCCTACCGGCTTCCAGTCGCCTGTGTTGTACGCTTTTCTCACTTCAGACAGCAGTTTATCTTTCCCGGACTCAATGTTTATTTCCTTTGTTGTTAACGCGCACGGTCTTACTTCTTCTACTAGCCACGCAATAAATTTTCTATCCTTTTCACTTTCGGACTTTTCTTCCTTTGCAATGCAAAGGCGCGATAGCACATCCGCAATATTTGTCTTTCCTTTTTCATACACTACTTTATATTTAAACGATTGTAATCGTAGCACCCATCGCTCAATTCTCGCGTTTGGTTTGGATTTTGGCGCAAAAATATACTCCAACGCTTTGTGGTCTGTCACAAGCTCAAACTCCATACCATACAACCAATTATAAAATCGCTCACATGCATATACCAGTGCTAACGCCTCTTTTTCAGTTTGCGAATACCGTCTTTCACAATCAGACAAACTCCTGCTCGCATAGCTTATTACACGCCATTGTTGCTTGTCGTCTACTTGTGTTAGCACACATCCTAAGCCTACCGGGCTTGCATCCGCTATCACTCTCGTTCTCGCATGAACATTAAATATACCCAGGGTTCCCGCATTCGCCAGTCTCTCTTTTAACAACTTGAATGCGTTTTCTTGTTCTTTTCCCCATGAAAAGGTAACACTTTTCCTCGTTAATCGCCTCAACGGTTCGCTTATCGTAGCCAGATTTAGGATGAAAGCCCCACAAAAATTCACAAGTCCCAGAAAGCTACGAACTTCTTCCGCGGTCTTCGGCGCGCGAAACCTATTTACGGCATCCACTTTCGACTCCAGCGGTTTATACCCTTTACCCGAAATCCGAAATCCTAAAAACACGATCTCGTTTTTTCCAAACACGCATTTTTCCTTATTTAATGTTACCCCTTTTCGCGATAACGTCTCAAGGACCCGCTTTAATCTGTAATCATGCTCTTCTTTCGTTCTCCCGCACACAATAATGTCATCTATAAAATTCACCGCTCCTTCGCAACCTACTAATACTGTTCGCATTATTCTTTGAAACATTTCCGGCGCGCAATTAATACCAAACATTAATCTTTTATAACGGAATAATCCTGCCTCGGTTACAAAAGTTGTAATATCTCTACATTCTTCGTGTAATTCAATCTGATGATACGCCGATTTTATATCCATCGTACTAAACCACTCACATCCACGCACCACATCCAAAATTTCCTCTATCACCGGAAGTGGGTACCTTTCCCGCAAAATCGCTTCGTTCGCTCGTCGCATATCAACACACAATCTAACCTCCCCGTTTTTCTTCATTATTGGAACCACCGGTGAAACCCATCTCGTTGGACCCTCAACTGTTTCGATAATATCCAAATCTAATAATTCTTTCAATTGTTTACTAATCTGATCGCGTAATTTGAACGGTAGTCTCCGCACCGGCTGCGCGACTGGTGGTTTCGATCGGTCAATGGGTAACATTAATTTGAAATCCTTTAATTTACCTATTCCTTGAAAAATATCAGGATTTTCCTCTTTAATATTTATTTCCTGAACTCGCAACCCTATTCTCAAAATTCCCAGCTGTTTCGCCGTTTCGTAACCCAAAATTGACCGCCCTTCGCCTTTTAACACCACGAAACTCGCTCGCACTTTACAATTTTCGACCTCAGCCACACAATAAAATTGTCCTAACAATTCCAGCGCGGTGTCATGTCCATACGGGTACACGTTTTTATCGACCTGCCTGCTCGATTCGCAAATAATTTTATTAGCTTTACACCGGTTCCACGTTTCCTCATCAATCACGTTACACTGTGCTCCCGAATCTATTAACATATTCAATATGACACCCCCCATCTTAATGTCCATACTTTGTCCCCCTTGCACTGCACTGATTCGGCACTCCGTTTGCAATCCAAATGCATATCTTGCTTGTCCCGCGTCGGGCTCTTCGTTCAGTTCCCTGACCCTCGCTTTCGGCCGCGGTGTTTCTTTCCGTCCTCTCTTGTCCGGCACCATCTGTGATTTGCACACTGTCGCGAAATGACCCTGTTTTCCGCATTTACTGCACGATCTCGATCTCGCAGGACACTTTTCGTCTTTGTATGAATGTCCTGTATACCCACACCGAAAACACTGCGTGTCTCTCTTCTTCTCCGTTACTTTTTCATTCCTCCTCTCTTTCTTTACGCTGTGTGTCGCGGCAATCGTTTTCCCTTCGATGTCTTTTGTCTGCAAATCGATCGCCTCGATCGTTCTGGCCACTTCCATGACGTCACTCAGCTTAAAATCGCCTTTTTCCAACAGGCGTCGCCGCACTTCGTTCGATGCACATTTTTCTACAATTTGCCCACAAATTTCAATTTCTTCCGCTGCAAACTCACAATTTCTTGCCTGTTGCCTCAATCGCGTTACATACTGATTCATCGTTTCTCCTTCCTTTTGTTTTAGCTGACGAAACACGTGCCTTTCGTACGCCATATTTAATTTCGGCTTGAAATGCGCTGTTAGCGCGTCCCTTGCTTTTTCATACGCGTTTTCTCCTTCTGCGACTGTATCCGCGTCCGGTAATGTATAGAAAACGTCTTGCAATTCAAGTCCCCCATGGTGCAATAACATTGCTTTCTTTCTGTTCACGTCCACCACATTTTTACTTATCGCGAATAACTCAAAGGCTCGAAGCCACCGTTTCCACGCCGCGAATACGTTTCCGTCACTCTCGTTCGGGTTAAATGTAGGCAAAGTTTCTCCACTCATTTTGCACTTTCCAGTTCTAATCCTCGTTGCCAATGTAATAGGTTTGGGGTTATTAATAAAGACCAGCTTAATGCCAAAACAAGAACTTTATGTCCGCTCTAGGCAGCTATGCAGCGGCAACTCCCGTTCCGACGTTCACACCTCCCACTCCTTTGTTTCTCACATACGTGCCACACTCTTATGCATATTACATACACTACAATAGTATATCAATATTTACGTTATCGAATGCTGCCTGTACATCCAGGAAGGCTGCCATAACTTCCTTTTTTTCGCTAAATGCCTCTTTGATTTTTAACATCAGGGTGACTGCATTATCCACACACGATCTTCCTTTCCTGAAGCCTTGTTGACTGCTTGGAATTATGTTGTGATATTCAACCCACCATTGTAGCCTATTTTGAATCAATGTTTCAAATAATTTACATACGCAGGATGTAAGAGAAATCGGACGTAGGCTTAGTCCGTCCGCTTTTTTAATAAAATGGATATACGACTTTTTCCAGCTGGAAGGATAGCAAGCTTTTTCATACATTTGGTTAAAGATGTCAAGCAGTAATAGTTTGAACTTGAGTGGTAGGTTTATCAACATCTCATTGTCAATGCCATCCATTCCAGGGGCCGATTTCGTGTTTTTATGTTCCAATGCAATATTAAGTTCTGTAAGATTAAAGTGTGTGTCAAAGAAGCTATTTTGCGAAGCTGGTGGAATCCAGTTAGGGTCTGTTTGAGCCCATGGAGGGCTTATTTTTCTGAGAGAATCTTCTATTTTATTGCCGTTTTGTAGGTTCTCAGTCCAGTGACGTGTGTTTGTTTTGGCCCATTTATTTTTGAAGATTTTGCACTTGTTCCACACATAGGTAGGATCAGTCCAGAGGCTGATGCTTTCTGCGAATTTTCTAAATGAATCCCTTTTTTTCTTTTTCAAGGTTTTCTTTGTTGTAGCTGCGATCTTTTTGTATTCTATTAAGTCATGTAACTGACCCGTATGTTCCCATTTTTTATATGCCGCGCGTCTGAGTCTTATAACTTTGTCGCAATCCAGGTCCCACCACGGAACCGGGTTTTTTCTATTTAAAACACATTTTGTTTTCTTGGGAGTACTACATTCTATTGCTTCTATTATTTTTTTCTCAAACATATTGTACTTATCGTGTGGGGAGAGCAGATCGTAAGTAGGCAGCAGGAATTCAGCATAGCTATTTTCAAGCACAGTTGTATACTTATTCCAATTAGTTCGTATTGACTTTAACTTAAAGGTCTTTTTATTGTAGTAGCTTTTTTGTATCGGTATATCTATGTGGATAGGAAAATGATCGGAACCTCTGGTTTCTTCATTTACATTGACTTCTAATTTGCTTGCTATATTTGCAGTAGAAAAAATAAGATCAAGATTAGATTTTGCCCCTCTGAACATATCAATGTGAGTGGATGAGTTATCATTATGTATGATTAAACCCTGTTCTTCTATGGCCTTTTCAAGTCTTTCCCCATTTTTGTCTGTAAATCTGCAATTCCAGTTCTTGTTGTGAGCATTGAAATCACCCATTAGTATGCAATTGTTATGATTTTTAACATTTTTAACAATTACATCCCATTGACCCATTGAGGTTATTTCCCGGGGTTCTATAGCAGGCTATTAGTTGTAAGCATGGTTTAGTGTTGTTAATACAAACACCGCTGATCTCAACAGATGAATCGGGTGTACTTAAGTTACTTATTTCTGAAAAAGCTAGGTTTTTCCGTATAAATATAATGATGCCCCCTCCCCTAGAGTGAGTTCTGTCCTTCCTATGTGTTAGAAACCCCGCAAATTGGATATCATCATCTTCTTTTAACCAAGATTCTACACAAACTAAGACGTCTGCATCTTTTAAAATTTTCTCAATTTCTAATTGTCGTTGCCGTATGCTTCTACAGTTCCAGAAGAGAATTTTTAAGGGCTTACTAATATTAGTATTATTATTTGTTTTCATATTGATTAAATTTTAGCAAAGGTTGGGGTTTCAGATTCCGATTGCCAGTCCGACTGCGAGGTTTCTAAGGTATCATCACTAGTATCCTCCGCTATGGTCGACCCTAAATATTTGAGACGCTTAACCATTCTGGTGATACGATTTTTTAAAGACCGGTCATCAAGGAGGCCTTTAATTTCTGATAGCATGTCAGCAAGAGCATTGGTGTCATGTGTGTAATTTGCGGCAATTTCAGAAGAGTTTGGGTTGCTAAAGGTCTCACATAGGTATTTTGCAGTTTTTGCAAAGTCCAGTGGGAATCTTTTTGCATTAGCCAGTATATAATCTTCGGCTGGTTGCAACCGATCTTCCACTTCTTCGATGGTTGGAGGTGCCTTATCTGATTTTCTTAATCTTTTTATGACTTTTTTAACTTTACCTTCTTCAACTTTCCTAGATTGCTGTTTGTTTTGCGGGTCATTTTCAGTACTATTAGTTGATAAGGTGCCAGAATGCGGTCTTTTGGTGCTTGTTGTAGGCATAAGCGGAGGTGCAAAATTACTTTGGGGGTTATGTGCAATATTCTTGGGATGTACTAGGGCCGGGTTTTCAATGCTAGTTGTGTTCTGGTTGGGGTTCCCGTCATTACTGTTTACTATGTTCACGTCAACTGTATCGTTAGCAACACTTTTTGGGAGAATATCTAGATTTTTACAGTACCTTGCAAGATGTCCTTCCTCTTTGCACAAGAAGCACATGAGTTTTTCTGCTGATAGATAAATCCAGTAATTCGAGTCGTCATATTTGATTTGTATTGTTTCTGGTAATTTGGGAATGTCGTCTGGATGAATGTAAATCTGTCTTCGAAAACTTAAAACATGACTGAGGTTGGGGTCACTCATTCCTGCTCTGATAAATGTTATTTTCGAAGCAGGTTGAATATTTGATTTATTCAATTCTTCTTCTATAATATGGTGCGGTATTATAGGACACACGTTAGATAGAATAATCCGTTTAGCCTTTGTGATTAACGGTCGAATAGCTAATACATGTGCCCCAATGTTTACTTTGGTGCCACCTTCAGTGAGTCTATCTGCCGTTTCCTTACTGTTCAAGTACATGCATACTCGTCCATGAGAAATACGAGATACAAATCTAATATTTTTAGGATCTGTTAGTTTGCTAACTGCTACTGTATATTCTTGGATTGTGATTCCTTCAACAGAGTCCATTACTATCGCTTGTTCTTTAGTAGGGAAATTTAACTGCTGAGCCATTTGAGCGTAAGATACTTTTGGAAGTGTTTTCTGTGTGGTTGAATCCATGGTTTATTTGGTTCTAGAGCGTTGAATATAAGCGCTTCCGTAATCAGAAGCGCTTATAGCTCTACACAAAGATGAGAGTACCGGACCGTAAACTTTTTATCCTTCTATAGACCCCGTGCAAGCAAAATATTGAACACTTACACACACATCACTGACTTACAAACTCGCGAGATCGATTCGTAAACACGTCTAGTCGCGTTGACGGTTCAGAAGTCAATCTCCATATAATATATTATTTCAGAATTTAATATATGAGAAATTTGTTTTATAAAGTATCAATCAAATTTATTTTCTAAACTACGAATTGGACTTAAGTTACTGGCCGCGATTGTATGCTTGCGAACAATATTTTTTTTAACGAATGTCATGTTGCTGATGTTACATGTAATGTAATCGCAGGTCCGATAAAAACAGAACATGGAAAGGCAAGCCAGTTTAAAAAAAAAACTCAATTTGTTGCAGCATTGAAAAAGCTGCTTTTGTGAATACTATTATGTTCTTCTTTAAGTACACATATAATATAATGTGGCGCTGCTACTGTCTATATTGCCCCCTTTTTTTTAAATTTGCTCATACAAAAATACAAATGTTATCGTTGTCGATGTAGTATTAGATCAAATAGGAGAAAATTGCAATATAAACTATTTGGGTCCGAAGTCCCTTATTTGAAATTAAGGACAATTATAATTAATTATACATATAAACTAAAATAAATCGTTAATTGTACAAGACAACAGGATGCACCAGTATTTTAAATAAATAAAGAACATATACAGACATAAGATTCATAAAGATATGATTCACGAAATTTTCACAAAGGATTTGAAGAAACGGAAAGTCTGTGCTCGATTTCTTCCTCATGCTTTAAATGGAGAGCAACAAATTGCTCACGGTGAACATTGTAAGGACCTTATCAACGAGACGAAACTGCACATTCTTGAAATCGATTGTAATTGGTAATGAGACTTGGTGCTTCGATCCTTAATCAAAGCACCAAAATGTTACGTGGAAGTCCCTAGATTCTTCAAAACCGAAGAAATTGTTATTCCAGAAGTCCCGAGATGACATTGTTGATTTACTTTTACAATTCTAAAGGTATTATACTTCGGGAATACGTTCCACAGGGTCAGAATATCAATGGTGAACATTGGTAGGACTTACTCTTAAATTCGTAAGAACATATTTGTATTTTTTTGAATGTTCCTGAGAAAACGACCGTTACTTTTTGCAGCGGCTTATTATGGGTAATTTGTAATTCCAAAATTTTATCTTTTTTACATATGTTGTCAAGAGCGATGGCGTAATCGTTACATCAAGTCAAAGTTAACCTCGGTACAAACATCTTGTAAGGGCTGTTCTTGTCCCCCTCTCTTAACATTTTTTCAACCAATCTAATAGTCAATTTTAACAAGCCGCTTGACAACCTCCAACAACATGCCCATTTTTAGTTTTATTGGAAAACATTTTTGTGAAAGTATTAACTGCAATCTGTATATGTAGCCTAATCTAAATAATTCTAACTGACTAATCCAGTTGACTGATTGAAAAAACTAAGTATTTTGACCGATTGATCCGGTTGTCTGACTGATTCTTGACCGACTAATCTGGTCGATGATTTTTGCTGAACTGACTGTTGACCAACAGATCTGGTCACTGATTTTTAACGAACTGATCTATTGGAAAATATCCGCTTTCTCGTAACCTTCCCTTCCAGTGCGCCCTTAGCGCGCTTCCCTGTGGAAGGGGAAGACGAAAGCCAAAGTGGGCGAAAGTTAGACCCAAGGCGAAACTAAGAGTCCCAGGAAAACTGTTTTTCGTCACTCCTTGAAACCCTTAATCCCTGCCATAAATTAGGCCGTACTCCAACACGGCATAAAACTGTCCGCAGTCCGAACTGTCGTTCGGTGTTGCACGATCCCAGAATTCTGGGCAAAGTACAAATGACGACAGAAATAATTATGTGTGGTAGAGTTTCCAGTTTTTCGAACTTGCACCCGAAGGTTAGTGTGACGGAGCCGTCTTTTGAAGTATCGGGGCTTGAACCCCGTATCCGAGACGAGATCCTGGAGATCACGCATGGTTAACCTTAAATAGCCGCGACAGGAGCTACCCAATCGCATGGTAGAGGTGCTGCGAAAGTAGTTCTCGGCGGTTGAAACCCATGTGCGCGACAGGAGTAGTCCCGTCTTATGGGTAATCAGGTACTCATTAAATCAAGTAAAATCGCGGGATTTTGCCAATCCCAATCTCTGGGTAACGGATGCCACTGATAGGATTTATGTGTTGCAGATATCTGCAGAAGTGCAAGATGGGATTATAATGTCGTGTATGTCCAGTAGGGCGAAGTTGCACATCGACAGCCCTGTTCAATAGGGCCCGATTTACATTAACTCCTCCGTATTCACCAGACTTATCTTCATGTGATAATTTCTTTCTTCCAAAAATCAAATTGGTCAAGAAAGAAACATTTTATTAACGATTATGCAAAATGACATAAAACAATCTATGCTAACATTGGTTGAATATATCCAACAGTGTATTGATGCGGAAAGAATGTATTTTAAATAAAAGGAATTAGATCTGGAAAAATCTCTCTTTATTTGAAAAGTTCTGATATTTTTATGACATACTGCGTATATAATTTTTTTCGTGCATATAACTAGTTACTACACATTTCTGAAGATGTTAAGAAAAATTCTCCAAAATCAATATATAGAAATAGAAAATCTTAAGAAACGCACTATTAAAAAAATTACATATTTTTACGTATTGTATTTTTATAAAATTTAAAAAGACAGAAATTTCCTACAAAATGCAGAACACAGAAGTGAAATGTTTAAGGTGGACTAGAAATAAAATACACTGCTCAAAAGAAATATGGCACAGAAAAATTTTAGGCAAAAAATTTGACTGATGATAACTCCGTGAAAAATCATCGCAAAGTTATGCTCTTTTTTTCAAATTAAAGCTTGAGATCTCTACTTTAAGACGCTGTAGTTTGATTTTAGATTTGATGCATCACTACCACAATAACACCGTAAATGTGAGGTCATGTTTGCTATATTGAAAATTACAAAGCTTGACGAAATGCATGGACTTGCCACATTTTTTTTTGGTGATACTGTTTACAGCAGCATAAAGTACAAACCTTCATCTTTAATTTCCAATATGTGAAAAACCGCTACCATTTTCTCCCGCAAAGATACAGAACTTTAAAGAAACCCTTACATTTATGGCATATACCACCGGCATTAGCATTACCCGATATGCACCTCAGAGAGGTTGCTGGACAGATTTTGCACATCATATGGATCTGACAAGAACCTTTTTTTGTGTGTATTTGTGTGTGAGTATCTGTGTGTGTGTATGAATTATCGTCGAGAAACTTCGTTGAGAATCATTCTCGAATTTTGCAGTCCCAATTCAATTCGATTGCTTCCACAATCTTGCAATAAGTCCAGATTTGAACCCTTCAGAAATTTAACAAGACAACCTGCCAATCTGTTAGACTTGTCGCAAATCTTAACTCAATTTTGGAATGACATTCCACAAAAAGAAATTAGGGTTTGCATTAACATGAATAATAGGCTGCAAGGGATAATTCAACAACGCGGAGGAAACACGCGTTATTAGAATTCAAACATACACACACACAGATACTCACACACAAATACACACAAAAAAGGCTCTTGTCAGATCCATATGATGTGCAAAATCTGTCCAGCAACCTCTCCGAGGTACATATCGGGTAATGCTAATGCCAGCGGTATATGCCATAACTGCAAGGGTTTCTTTAAAGTTCTGTATCTTTGCGGAAAAAAATGGCAGCGGTTTTCCACATACTGGAAATTAAAGATGAAGGTTTGTACTTTATGCTGCTGTAAACAGTATCACCAAAAAAAAATGTGGCAAGTCCATGCATTTCGTCAAACTTTGTAATTTTCAAAATAGCAAACATAACCTCACATTTTCGGTGTTATTGTGGTAGTGATGCATCAAATCTAAAATCAAACTACAGCGTCTTAAAGTAGAGATCTCAAGCTTTAATTTGAAAAAAAGAGCATAACTTTGGGATGATTTTTCACGGAGTTATCATCAGTCAAATTTCGCCAATTTTTGCCTAAAATTTTTCTATGCCATATTTCTTTTGAGCAGTGTACATAGAACAGAATAATTCACAATTGTACTTTTTACGGCGCAAATAACAGAAATTTAACGTCAGATGCATGCACACTGTGGTAATTATGTTGATAATTGGTGCCAGCTACAATTACATTGACCTTTAAATATGCTGTCGCGAGTTACATATTTAATGACTGTTATTTATACATATAATAGACGGTCACGGTCGGTCTAATTTCAGAGATATTCGTTGAGCTATTTTCTGTGTGATAATTCCTTACAAAAAGGCACGCGTCACTAATTTTAATGAATTTGAAGTATGGCGTTAAGGTCAATAACTTGAATAATTTTGTTTGCAGTCATATAATCATTTCTGTATTTTAATTTGTAGGATTTATGCACAAAACTCTAATTAAATTTATGTTATTACTAACCTATGCTTGTCAACTATTAGGTTATAAATATTACAGATGATATCACACGCAACTGGAATAGATTGTATTTTTTAAATGATTGGAGATAGAATAATACAGGATGGAGCATAATACAGAAGTAACTTCATTTACTTATATGCATCGGTGCATCAGGAAAATGCAATAACCACTGTCTTTTGAATGGAAACCAAAGTTTGTGACTGCATCAGTCGATGCAGTTTTTGTCACCCTACAAAAAAGTACTAACGTCCTTATGCCCTAAACTTATTCGTTCTGAAGTCATCGTAGCTAAAAGTTTTCTGAGTCATTTCAGAGTGTTAAATGTTCTGGAATCTGTTGTTTAACACGTTTCTGATACCCCTTTTCATAACTCTTCATATTTTTTGTCAAATATGTAGCTGGAAGTCCTTAACATCAGTAATGGAGTGAAAATACGCCCTATATTAAAACCCCTTTCCATATTTTGACGAATTTTACTCGTGACGTTCTCACAATTCAAATGAGCCCACTCGAATATTTAATAGGTTTCAAAAAATACTTTTCACTGAATATACAAAATTGAGATAACATTCTGATCTTCTTCGTTTATTTTAATATTATAATGTGATTAGTTAGTGCTGACTGACGTATTTGACAAATATACCATGTCGCATTGGGTTAGTTATCCTCATTAGGAAAAGTCAAATGCTGTGAAGTCCAATGATGGCAGTTGCTATAAGATTAGTTTTCGCATAGCAATTCCATAAGTTTTATACAAATATTAGACAATCAGTTGAGAACTCTATGCTAGCGTACGGCTATACTAACAGTACAGTTAAAAACAAATCTGGCTTCCCTTAGGAAAGTATGAAAATTAAGTCAACAAAGAACTTCTAGTCATTGGTTCTTAAACATTTTGAAAATTTTACAATTTAAGCATAAGTTAAGAATTTCAGATTCTTGAGAAACGAGAAATCTATGGATATGGAATCTAGAAATTTAATAAGCTATTAATTTTTAATTTTGGGAACTTAGGAATTTAGTGACATGTGAATCTACGGGTTTGAAAATGTAGATATTTCTGGAACTAGAAATATAGACAACTTAGTAATTTAAAAATAATGGAATATGATATGGGTATTAAACGAATAAATAAAATTATTCATATAAACAGAATAATAGAAATTAACACTAATAACTTTTGAATAATCTTTATATATTTATTATTAAAAAACTTAGAAAGGACTACTTAATTAACTTGATATATTCTATGCATGTGCAATGCAGAAAATTCACGAAGAAGCAAGAACAAAAGAGAATATTAAAATTGTTTTATTTAATATTTGCGAATCTAAATTAAAGCGAGTGGCATCATGTAAATAATCGATAATCTAACATTCATAATTATCGACGTCTTATTACCGACATCAGCATACGTTATCGACTTCTTAATACATTTATTTTTGCCACTTTAATATGGAAATTCAACAAAAAATATTAATGTTTGCTATTATGTTCTTATCCAAAATAGCCTTTATTGCGCACTAGTGTACCCGATTTTGTGTTGTGAACTTAGAGACATCATGATATTGTGTAGGAGATCAAGAAGGTCCGATTTCAAAAATTGATCCAATTTTTTAATAATCTATTTTTGAAAAATGCCATATCAAACATTCAAGCTGCACAGTACTTGATTACTATTGTACTTTTCAAAGCGTAGATTTTCAATGGACAATGTATGTTCATTAGATCGAATACCCCGTGGTTTATAATGTCACCTCATCCGACCATAGAATTTGAAACACATAATTTTCATTTTCTTGAATACTATGTGAGAAATATCAGCCGTGGATCGTTCTTTAGACAAAAAACGCTGTGTTTTTAGAATGTGTCAAACCGTGGATTTGAAAGATTTACGTTTTCTAACTAGATCTCGTACTAGCATATATCAGATCAATTCGATATTCGTTAACACTAATATTACATTATTTTCATTTTCAATAACATTTTGATCGCAGTTGATAAATAAAATGAACATATTAACTGTCCGATATCATTCCGTTTCTAATAATTTGATTGTTCCACTTACGTTGAACACTCTGTACACAAATATGACGTATTTTACTATTACTGATCCATCATACCCAAGTATAATATATATATGTAATTCAATTATCACCATTACCATATTTATGCCTTCACATGGAATTAGCTAAATATAAATTCAAGTAATATGTCCTAGTATTCTTCCTCACCTATGTCCTAGTAAAATTATAATAATAAAATATATCATAACAAAGTATACCATACTTTAGTACATATATTATACAAGGAATATTTTTAAAAGAAAAAGTAAACTATAGTGCAAAGTACTTGCACTAATATGGACCAATTTTTTTCTCGTATGCAGCAAGAATTTAAAACAAATGGCAGACGAAAAATTGTATGGCATTTCACTAATAATACGATGACCTATATCAGTTTATTATATTTATATTATTTCTTGAGAAATGATGGTGACCTTCAATATTTTATATATTCGTGTACATTGCTATCATCTTCAAGAGCATGTTTGGGAAAGAATGAAAGAAGCGAATTGAACATTCCATAACATTGTATTTGTCAGCATATGGTCATCATATAAATTGATAGAACTGCATGTCATATTTAATGTTCAGTGGCAAGAATACGTTTCTGAGGTCTATTGATACACTTCTGGTACTTTGTAGTAATGCTGCGCTGGATATGTATACAAAATCTTTTACTTTTGTTTGTAAATGGCTTAAATCTCTTGGCGATGTAGTATAAAGAATGTTATTAATATGATCTCATACAAAAAAGTCTATCCGTGACAAACTGAGGGATCTTGGCAGGTCATTTTAAAAATCTGCATATTTCAATCCATTCATTATAGAACATAATGTTTAAAAAATTCGCTACCAACCTACAGTTATACGACAGTGTACCGTCCTGTTGATAATATCTGTTGTGTGAGAAAGAGTGGAAGTAATTTTCATTAATTGTAAAATTCATTATTTAAGATTTGGGCTGTACTTCCGAATGACCCTCATCGAGTTGAGTGCTGAAATTTTGTGTGCAAATACAACTTTTCGCGAGAATTCCATATCCGTTTTCATAATCAACGGGTCTCTTACACCTTGCTCCTTTTCTCCTGTTTTTTGAAGTGTGTATATAGTTTTACTTGCAGTGGTACCATTGTCCTAGTTTGAAAGGAACATAAAGTAAAATAAAGTAGTCCTCCGTTTATTCTTCCCATCACAAATATAGCGCTCGTCGCTAAGTATTTACCCGCTTCCAGCTAAGCAGAAAGCATAGCAAAATCGGCGTCGCGCTCAGCGCGTTAATGATGTCAGGTTAGGGTAGGTTAAGGTAGATTAAGTTAGATTAAATTAGGTCAGGTTTTGATATGTGTATTTCACTTTAGCATTAGTGTTTCCACGAACAATTATATAAGCATTTCAAACATTAAAATACGAATATCTCAAGAACTGTAAGAGATCTGTTAATTTTGAAAGCAGATATGGAATTCTCATGAAAAATTATATATGTACACAAAATTTCAGCACTGAACTCGATGGGGGTCATTCGAAAGTATATCGCTACATCAAACATTTGTTCTTAAACATTGTAGAATTCTCAATGTATTTTATTTTCATATTCATTTCCTTGCATGATAAAATATTAAATGTTATATTTTTCATCAATATAGAAAAAACTCTTTGAAATTTATTTTAACATAAAAATTCTTTGTTGAAATAAAGATCAATAGTAAAGTATTATTAAAGCATATACAGGGTTTGTCCAATAAGTATCGGGACTGATTTTTTGCTGCTAGTTTGGAAGGTCAGGGAGCAATCTTTATTGACTAGATCGATGCAGGAGGTTGTTATGTATAATAGAAATCAAGGTTCATTTGCATTCCACCATTTGTTTTGTTTATATCGTGCTTAAAGTGGAAGCGTATTTAACGTTCGCGTCGAGATTCAAGATGCAACGAACCGTCGAGCAGCGTTGTGCTATTAAATTTTGCGTTAAGCAAATAAATCTGCTACGGAGACATTTGATATGATTCGTCAAGCTTACAAGGACCATTTCATATCCAGAACGCGTGTTTTTGAGTGCCACAAAAAGTTTAAAGATGGCCGTGAAGACGTCGAAGACGAGCAACGCGTTGGACGACCGACGTCGTCCCGATCCGATACGAATGTCGACAAAGTGCGGGAAATTTGGAATTACGATCGCCGTTTAAGCAGTCGTTTAATTGCACAGGAATTAAATTTAGCGAAATCCACTGTTCATTCAATCGTAACCGACGATTTGCAAATGTACCATCACGACAACGCGCCGAGTCACACGTCGTTAATTGTGAGTAAGACACTGACGAAGCACAACGTGACAACACTACCCCAACCACCCTACAGTCCAGATATGGCACCCTCTGATTTTTTTCTGTTCCCTCGCATTAAAAAAAGCCTTAAAGAACATCGTTTCGGGACGATTGAGGCGGTTCAAGCGGCTTCGACGAAGTGCCCGAAAAGTCTTACATGTATAAAAAGCGAGGATTTTGACCGAACCGTGGAAACGTTAACTTTAATCGATTACTTTAATTTTTTGTATTCATTGTTCCTTCCAATTTATTAAATTTCTATTATTACTTTAATCCGTTTTCTAATCTTCTTGCTCCCATCCTACATACACGTCATATACATAATCGCTCACACTTTCACCGTGCAATCACGAACAAATATATATAACAAGAGGTTTTTTATGCTGCAAGGCTTTTTCCCATAAATCGTATAATTCGAGACAATAAATTATTATGATTTTTCAGGATCAATTCTATCTAACTTATTTTTGATTACCCTTATTTTGAAACATGAAATTTCTTCGTGTCGGAAAGATTTCGACGATACACATCTAATTGTTAATATCTTGTATATTAAATGTTGTGTAAAAAGAAAATTGTTCGATTAAATACATGAACCTGTGTAAGCTAAAAAGATAAAAAGAAATAAAAAACATTTTTCTCAATAAGGGAATTAAAGGAAATAGTCTCTAATGATCTCTAATGAGGTAATCTTGTTACATTTCATTTAAATAACGAATTTACTTGCATTATTTTTTTCATACAAATTTTTGTATTACCCTGTATCTTTTAAAATTGTTATGCTGTACAATTTGAGTATGCATATATCTATGACAATCTATCCATTTTGACATTCTCCAGCAAGAAGATTAATCGAAAGTATTCGCTAGGTAGTTTTTAATAATTCTGTGTGAAAGAATAGAAAAAGTAGGTGGATAGAATATAGACCGGAAGTGTTGAAGCTCAGCTGCTTGTTAGCGCACATGAAAAAGTTAATTGGATACCTACGCTAGATTGAAATAGATTTATGGATAAATGAATTGTAATGACTCTGGAACCAAAGTTCAGATATTACAAGCGCTCGTGAGATAAAGAGCGGCTTTTACCTACTGAACGACTCGTTTTTCGCAAATAACTAAATGTAAAGAATGTGGGATTCGTGTGGTGTGCGGTTAAGGAGTGAAATCCACAGGTCAATATCTTTCAACAACAAGATTTATTCAATAAGACGATAAGAAAAATGAAGTTAACAAATAACAATAACAATAACCACAAAAATAATGAAAAATATATATAGATTATAAATCATTAATTAGAACAAAAAAAACTAAATAGTGTAGGATTATTTCCACGTGCTGTCATGGTTTTTTCCATAGAATGACCGTTAACATGGGTTTTTTTCCATCAGCGATCGTCTTTTGTTTTAACGGCGTTGGCGCGTGCGAAAGACTTGCGGGTCAATCGTGATTTTACTCTCTTGCGTGTAGCTTCGACGGAAAGCAGTGCCGTCCGAAGTGTTGTGTGTCTTTCTTTGTGTGTCTTTCTTTGTGTGTATTCTTAAATATATATATTGTTAATCTCTTTCTTTTATTAAAACGTGCTCGAGTGTTATTTCTCCTTACCCTCCTATCCTACAAATTTGGGGGCTCGTCAAAAAGAACCATAAACATTTTCGTGTGAATAGTGTGTTTAAAGTAACGAACAGTGTGATTAAAGAAACGAACAGTGTGATTAAAGCAATAAACAGTGTGATTTAAGCAACAAACAGTGTGATCTGAGAGAAAAGACTTGTAACTACTGGATTTTGAACATTTTTCTGTGTGTTACGTTGAGTAATTCGTTCAATACGTGTCCATCATGGAGTGTTTGGGACAAATCGAGGCTGTAAAGGAAAAAATTAAAACTGCGTCTGTAGCTGCGATAAGGTCTTTGCATAAATTCATCTTCCATGATGAAGGAGATCGAAGTAATCGCAAAAGGCTGAGAAATTTTGAAGGTTTTTCGTTTGCCATTAATTCGGAAGAATATACAGCGCAATTAGAATATGCCAGACGGTTAACTACCGGTGATCTTATTCCAAGTTGTAACGTTTTGGGCATTGATTTTACGGGAAGTAAAGAGGAAATAATATTACGTATGTGCAGCGCTCTAATAGACTTGAATCTATTAGTAAAACCGAATGATGAAGAGGAAGAGGAAGAGGGTGAGGAAGATGATGATAAAAATGCTGCTGATGAAATGGAAAACGACAGTGGTAGTGAACGTGATATCGAAGTAACCCCAGCACGGCGACAAGAAAGAGACGTTAATTTTGCTTTCAGTTTTAAAGATGTGGAAAACACGTTACGCACTTTCGATGGTAGTAATGCGTATCCGGTGGAAAAGTGGATAGAAGATTTTGAAGAAGCGGCTGAAATCTTTCAATGGACAGAATTGCAAAAATTGATATTTGCTAAACGATCTTTATCGGGGTTGGCAAAATTGTTCATTCAGAGTGAGCGTGCTATTAATTCGTGGTGCAAATTGAAAAATGCGCTAAAAAAAGAATTCGTCTCTAAAGCGAACAGTGCACAAATTCATAAAATGCTGTCCAAACGAAAACTCCTGGCGCATGAAAGTGTGCAAGAATATTATTTGACAATGAAAGAATTGGCTGCAAGAGGTTCCGTCGAAGAAGAAGCTTTGATCCAGTATATCGTGGACGGTGTAGTAGACGATACACCTAATAAATTTATTCTATTTGGTGCTACCACTTTGGAAGAGGTGAAGAAACGCTTGGTTACATACGAGGAGGTACGGAAGAAATGCCGAGAAAGAAATTATTCTTACAAGAGGACGACGCAGGCAAACAAGGAATCTTTCACGAATCAGAAAATAGCAGAACAACCCGCCAATACCAGTAAGATAAGTAAAAGCGAAGTACGTTGTTTCATTTGCGGTAAGAAAGGACATCATGCGAATAATTGCGAAAATAAATCTCTAGGTCGAAAATGTTTCAAGTGTCAATCTCACGGTCATATAGCGTCTAACTGTCCGACTATTAAAAATGAAAATGTAACTAATGTCCCGCGAATGAATAATATTGCCATAGTTCCTTCAAATAATATGACTAAGGAAATTAAAATTGACAATGTTTCTCTAAATGCATTGATTGATACGGGAAGCCAGCTTACCATAGTTCGAACAAGTTTTGCTGATAAATTGAACATTCAATCTTTAAACAAAATAAATGTTACATTGTCGGGATTAGGAAAGAATACAGTTTCTACGTTAGGTTATTTCTCTTCTGTTGTGAGCATTGATAATTTTGATTTTCCATGCAATATTTACGTTGTACCAGATAGCGCGATATATTTAGATGCAATAGTTGGTAGAGATATTTTAAATCAAGCGGAAATAAAAATCGATCCATATGGAATTTCTATTAAAAAGGTGTCGCAAAATATTTTTCTTGCCGAAATCAATATACCTAATGACAATAATTTAAATATCGAAGAAACTGCGAGCGTAGAACATCGTGAAAGCATTGAGAAATTAATTACAAATTATAAACCAAAAAAAGTTAAAAATACAGAAGTTGAGATGAAAATAGTATTAAAAGACGAAATGCCGATTTTTGAAAGACCGAGACGTTTACCAGTACCAGAACGCGAGATAGTTGATAAACAGGTAGAAGAATGGATTAAAGAAGATATTGTTGAGCCTTGCGTATCAGATTTTTGTAGCCAGGTAGTTGTTGTAAAAAAGAAAGATGGTTCGCCGAGAGTGTGCATAGATTATAGGAAGATTAATAAAATGATAATGAAGGATAGATTTCCCTTGCCATTAATAGAAGACCAGCTCGATAAATTGTATGATGCAAAAGTTTTTACAACTCTTGATATGAGAAATGGTTTTTTTCATGTATTTGTAGAAGAAAATAGCCGAAAATACACGTCTTTCGTTACACATAAAGGTCATTTTCAATTTAAGAGAGTTCCTTTCGGTTTGTGTAACTCTCCGGCAGTTTTCCAGCGCTTTGTAAACCATGTGTTTAGAAAATTAATAAATGACGGGACTTTAGTACCATATATTGACGATTTTATCATTCCGGCTGAAGACGAAAACGTGTCTATTTTAAGATTAGCATTAGTGTTAGATACAGCTGCAGAATTCGGATTAGAATTGAATCTTAAAAAGTGTGCCTTTTTAAAGCGAGAAATAGAGTTTTTGGGTCATGTGATAAAGAATGGTCGTATATATCCTTCATCATCAAAAATACAAGCGATACTGAAATTCCCAGAACCAAAAACTGTAAAGGATACACGTAGTTTTCTCGGACTCGCTGGATATTTTCGTAAATTTACTTTCAATTTCGCTGTATTGGCTAAACCTTTGACTGATTTGCTAAAAAAAGAAACTACATTTAATTTTAGTGATAAAGAAAAAATTGCTTTTGAAACGCTTAAAAATTGTTTGTCGCAGAATCCGGTTTTGAATATCTATAATCCAAAATTCGAAACGGAATTGCACACTGATGCAAGCAGTGACGGTTATGGTGCTATTTTGTTGCAAAAATCTTTAGATGATAGTCAATGGCATCCAGTGTATTATTTTAGTAAAAAGACAACCGATATCGAGAAAAAATATTCCAGTTACGAATTAGAAGTATTAGCGGTGATAGAAGCATTAAAAAGACTGCGTGTTTACCTTTTAGGTATTAAATTTAAAATTATAACTGATTGTCAGGCATTTGAGAAAACAATGAGTAAAAGAGATATTACAACGAAAATAGCGAGATGGGCATTATTACTTCAAGAATATGATTATAAAATCGAACATAGACCGGGTGTTAAAATGAAGCATGTAGATGCGTTGAGTCGGTATCCAGTTATGTTTATTAAAATTTGCGATATTGCGGCACGTGTTAAGCGAGCACAAGATGACGATGAATCTATTAAAGTGATCAAAGATTTGTTAAAAAATGAACCGTATGAAGACTACTTTGTAAAAAATAATATTCTCTATAAATTTGCAGAAGGTCGTGAATTATTAGTTATACCTGAGAATATGCAAAGCGAATTAATTAAACAAGCGCATGATAAGGGACATTTTGCAGTTAAAAGAACGGAAGAATCAATGAAGCAGAATTATTATATTCCGAAATTGCAACAAAAAATTAAAGATTGTATCTCAAATTGTATTCCGTGTATTTTAGTGAATAAGAAAGCTGGTAAGCAAGAAGGATATCTGCATCCTTTGTTTAAAGGAGATGCACCGTTACAAACATATCATCTCGATCATTTAGGCCCGTTAGAATCTACTAATAAGAAATACTCGTATATTTTAGCGGTAATAGATAGTTTTACGAAATTTGTATGGTTATACCCTACAAAATCTACAACATCAGCGGAAGTGATCGCTAAATTAGAAATTCAAAAAACTACTTTTGGAAACCCAGCACATATTATTACTGATAGAGGTACTGCATTCACATCTAAAGAATTTGTTGATTACTGCGTTACAGAAAATATTAAACTTTCAAATATTACTACAGGTTTACCTCGTGCTAACGGTCAAGTTGAAAGATTAAATCGCACAATTATTTCTGTTTTATCTAAACTAACGTTAGATGATCCTACTAAGTGGTATAAGTTTATAGGCGATATTCAAAGAATAATAAATAATACCTACCAGAGAAGTATAAATACGACACCGTTTGAATTACTTGTAGGAACGAAAATGAAAACAAAAACGGACATAATGCTAAAAGAGTTAATAGAAGCGGAATTTATCAATGATTTTAACGATGCTAGGGAGAAATTGAGACAGGACGCAAAGAAACAAATTGTAAAAGTACAAGAGGAGAATAGGAAAACATATAACTTGCGTAGAAGACCGGCTAGTGTGTATAAAATAGGCGATTTGGTGGCAATAAAGCGTACACAAATTCAACCGGGAAGTAAATTAAAACCGGCATATTTAGGACCTTATCAAATTAGTAAAGTGAAAAACAATAACACATATAACGTTATTAAAGTAGGTTATTGCGATGGACCGAAGACGACAACAACTTGCGCACAATATTTAAAGCCATGGGCGTTAATTAATTTGGCATCCGAGGCGGATGAACTATAGGATGGCCGAGTTGTAGGATTATTTCCACGTGCTGTCATGGTTTTTTCCATAGAATGACCGTTAACATGGGTTTTTTTCCATCAGCGATCGTCTTTTGTTTTAACGGCGTTGGCGCGTGCGAAAGACTTGCGGGTCAATCGTGATTTTACTCTCTTGCGTGTAGCTTCGACGGAAAGCAGTGCCGTCCGAAGTGTTGTGTGTCTTTCTTTGTGTGTCTTTCTTTGTGTGTATTCTTAAATATATATATTGTTAATCTCTTTCTTTTATTAAAACGTGCTCGAGTGTTATTTCTCCTTACCCTCCTATCCTACAATAGATTTTGATTTAATAATAATACTAATAGAAACTCGACAAATTAGATAGTACGCAATAGATAATGTAAAATGAATTTTAACAAAATGTAATTCGCTAGGTAATACTTTATGTTAAATCGTACCTAAGTCTGATTCTTTGATAAAGTTAACTACGTTTTTATCAAATTAACCAAATCTGATATTCCGTATGATCTGATTCTCTTTTCCGAAGCTGGCGCAATGACAAAATTTAACTTGATTAATATGCGAATGAATTTATATAAATGTGCTTTCACAAAATTAATATTGTTAGTGCGTTATATGTAGTCTACCGCAGCGAGGAATCCGACCTAAGTGTGATTCTCTAACAAGGGACATCACCAAGGTGTTACACGCGGATTTTAATGAAATTTACATATGTGATAGCTTTTCAAAAATCATTTGACACGTATTTTTTTATATCTGCGGACATGCATGTTGAGGGGGTGAAAATAGCCCTCAAAGTTCGGGGTTGAAAACACATTTTCTTTAATATCTCGGAAAGTAGAGGGTGTAGGAAGGTGAATTTTTTTTTTAAATTGTGTAGTTTTTAGTCCGGAGTTTAGTTAGTGACAAAAATTTCGGGAGAAATTATTTATTTAAATAATATATTAAAAAATTGGACTTCTTTTTCAATTTTTCACCCTAAATGCAGTTCGATTTTTTTGCAGATTTGTATACGAAAAATATGGATCAAAATAGGGGATACGTGTTTTTGGAATTTTTTGTTTATTGCAATTTAGCAATAATTACTACATATACAATTTTCTCTTACCTTTTATAGAGAAATGAATTGAGATTTGTTTTCGAAGGGGGCGAGCCCTTTTTATGCGATAATCTGTTACGTTTTTAACAATTAGACAATATCAGATGTTTATTGTGCCATTGGTAGCCAGGGAAGGTCTAACGGACAGGTATAAGTCCGCCGCCGTACCAGTCGTCGTAATACGGAACATAGATTTTTATGGTCAATGAAACTTCTAACCGAAGATATCAGTTTATTTATTTGACTTTCAATAATGAATTTCTTCATTGAATTTCATTATTGTGCACACTATATAGCATAATCTCCAGAAGCAAGTATTCAACTTTAGCTTAATCAATTTTTATTACATTGCCTTTTGTTAAACCCAGAGTCTGAATCTCTGATTGAGTATTGCACTTCGTGCCGTCTAACTCCGAAGGACCACCCGACTGATTCGGGAATAAGAAACTAAGTATGTGGTTTACTGAGCTGATATATTCTAAGTTGAACACTAATGAATTAATACAAGATTTGCTGAGTTGAAACTGTTACTAATACAAGTTGCTGAAGATTTGATTTTTCCTGACGACATCCGCATCGACGTCAAGTCGGTTTCGCACCCCACCTCTTTCTCCTAAAAAGAGGGTGGGCCCTAGTTCTAAGTTTGCTATTTCTTAAAACTAAGGTGACCAATACCGTGTCATCCCCTTCCAGTGCGCCCAAAGCGCGGTACATCCCTGGAGCGGGGATGACAGGCTGGTCGCTGTCGTCAACGCATGTTTGGCAACATCGGGGAAATTCCGTCAGGTCAAGATCCCTGGGGACACTAATTTCTGAATTTCTAAGGAACCCTCTGGAATACGACTTTATGATACCCGGGCTGAAGCAAAAAACTGAACAATAGCTAAATTTCTAAGTGACCTTATGTGCCGCATACTGGCTGCAGGCCGGCCTGCTGAAATTCATAAAGAGGAAAAAACTAACGGTTACAAATGACTCTACGAATATTTGGCCGTATCATGAAGTTGTCCCCTTGATGTCTTAACACCTTTTGTGAATAAATTTGTATCTAAATTCAATAAAACTAAAGGATTAGAAATTTTATGAATAAAATTTTTTCAACTTCAAAACCTATTAACATTAACCCTTTCGCTTTGAGCGCCGCTTATAAGCGGCGCGCACAATATGACTTGTGGGTACGAGCGCCGCTTATAAGCGGCGTGCATAATATGACGTGTGGGTAAATGCTTCTGTACAGTTACAGTACTTCGGCGGACTGGCAAACCGAAACGAAAGGGTTAAATGGTTGAACAAACGGTATGGTATTTTTTGCTATTTTTAATATTTCCTGTTTTTTACACTGTTTCTTACCTAGGGATTGATCGTCATAATTTCTTCTCGCTATATCTTTTCCATGAATCAAGAAGCAAAACAGTATTTTCTGGTTCACACGGATCAAAAAAATATTGGCGGGTTTTTAAATAAAAGGTTGTTCCATTTCCTCTTAATTTGCAAAAATAGGAAAAAATTAGGCATACGTCAAGTCATTAAATATAACCTCTAGTTGCATTTCTATATCTGTATATGCGCATTCTTTATACATGTCGATTGCATCTGTTATGCTTTGTGTCAGTTTAACTTTGTTTCGATTTATGTGCACTTCCTGCTTATTAGAGTTAAATATTTTCATTAAAATGTATATAACATTAATGGGATTAACATCCATACTTATAAAAAAAAAATTTTACAAATGTTCAAAAAGGGAAACAATAATACAATTACCATATACTTATTCATACCCACTTTCCTGCAACAGTATATTTTGTAATAATTTTCGTAAAGAGTTTCATTGGCCATAGAAACCTATGTTCCGTATTACGACGACTGTTACGGCGGCGGACTTATACCTGTCCGTTAGATCTTAGCTCTAGCATCTGATATTGTCTAATTGTTAAAAACGTAACAGATTATCGCATAAAAAGGGCTCGCCCCCTTCGAAAACAAATCTCAATTCATTTCTCCGTAAAAGGTAAGAGACAATTATTTTATATAATAGCGCTCTCCTAACGGAGTTTCAGTTACAAGATCGCTTGAACGGAGAGCCTGTTGTTCACTGGCTACTAGAACGACCCAGCGACCAAGTACCCGAATGGCGTATACCCGCTTTACCAATCAAGTATTAAGAATCTTTTCGGCTCTTGACAGCAAAAACTGTTCCGGTTATACTTATTCAGGAGACTTGTAGCGTGCTCGACTTCGAAAACTGTTCTGTGATCTAGGCGGGTTTTGCTCGTCTTTTATACTCGCTGGCCTGTCAATTTCTTGGAAAACTCCCATAATGTTGAAGTATATAATTTTCGTATAAATTTCTAATTAGACGCTAATTGTGAAAGCGAGTGATTCAATTACATTGTTAACATCGCATTCCGATTAATAGCTAATGTTCTTGATATAAAAATAGTAATTTAATGGTGTTTTAACGAAGAATACATTTTTTATCTTCTACATATTGCGCACGAATATTACAAGGACCGGGTCTAAACGTATAAGCATAGGATGCTTCTAGAGCATTCCATAGAGTAATATCGCAATTTACAGTATATTTTGCAATAAAATAGTATTTGACTTTGATTCCGGATAACATAATAATAGTAAGCCTGATATGTATTAATTGATTTGGTTAACTAATAGTTTTAATATTTAATAATGTCGTAATTGGAAAATATATTTCTATCTTTCTCTAAGATTGCGCGAGAATACTAGGAAATTCGGGGTAAGCGTCGCAGCACGTAGACACGTAGCATTACGGAATTTTCCATAGAGAATATATACATTTATTACCGTCAATTTGCTAAATTCATATGATACTTGCTCTGTCTAATGTCGCGGTCGATAACAGAGAAATACATTCGATAATTGAAGAAATAACACTGGTATAAAAGTTTGAAAATTCTTCAGGGATGTTACATGTAAAAGATAGTTCTCAAAAAAATATTTGGCCTTATTGTTTTATATCGTTCACATTGAAGAAGTGACAATGGCTCTCAAAGTTAAGAGCTGAAATCATATTTTTGGGAATAACTCCGGAATTAAAAGAGATAATTGAAAGCTTTTTTTTGAATTGTGAATCTTTTAATAGAGAATTTTTCTGCATGAAAAATTTTAAAAACCTATTTATTTGAATAATGTTTTGAAAATTTATAATTTTTGTTAAAACTTTTTACTAAATGTTCAAATATTTGTTTGCAACTTTGTGTATGTAAACTACGGACTAAAATACAAAACACGTGTTTTTGAAATTTATTGTTTTTTGCAATGTTTATTAGATATATAGTGCGAAATCATCTCCTGTGAAGAAGGGCAATCAGCATTTTTATTAAAAATATCATAATTTTTGCAATCGCTTCGTAAGCATCCGAAATAACCGTTGTCCCTTTCCCTTTCTAAAAGGCAAAAACGGTTTTCGTTTTTTCTAAAGAAAGGCATACTCTCACTTTCGTTCGAGTGTTAAATGTCCTTTTTGCAAGGGACTGCTGTCTAAATTTTCCAACGAAGATGTTCGTCGCGTTGCATTCGGCAGTTTAGCACAGATCGTCGGGTATTCAACATCAAAGAGAAAATAAAGAGTAACTGAAACTATTTATGAATAATCGTTCATGCGTTTTTATTTGCGTTCTTTATCTGTGGTTATTTCATTATAAAATTAGTGAACAGTGGTAACAGAGTATTACAGTTAAAAATATCAATTAGAAGTGACAGTGAAGTGAAATGATTTCACCGTCCATATTATGACAATAGATATTATACAGTGTGTCTTTTTACCCAAGCTCAGGTTCGATGATGCCACAAGAATACAATTTTACTGGAGCGGAATCATTTTTAAACAATAGATGAGTATGGTTTAAATTTGCATATCGCGTAGTCACAAAAAATGAGTACGTGAAAATTACTTTTAATTGTTCTGTTCGTTATTTAACTGAGTTTCGATGTAAAGACTTCTTATTAGACGTTTAGATTGTCACAAGGAAAAGACACTCGATCACGTTCGCATTTCGTCGTCTAGTTCGAAGCTATCGCTTCGGCTTCTCGACGCGCGTAATCAAACTGCGTTCTAATTGGTCCGTGTTTTTGCTTAATAATTTAAAAACGAAGCTTCAAACCCTATTTCTGCAAAGGGAAATCTTATTGAGAATCACGTTAGCTACCCACAATTCAGGGACCTGCACTAATTGTGAGGCATCTTGTATATATGAGAATAGGCGGGAAATGTTTAAATGATTCACTGATATACAGATCATACGTTTTAAGGACGCAGAATGAAAGAACGCTGTTGCGAAACACAAGTAAATGGAGACGAGTAGGTAATCGAGAATGCGATGCGTGTGCCACGCTGACGCGGTGGTCTTTGTCGGCAAGCCAGCACGAGCACATGTAAAAGGTATGAATACAGCTGAAACGGCACGAGCCTGTGCGAAAGGCGTATGGTAGAGAGCGACGTCTGCTGACGCAGTTCGGGACTTCCTCTTTGATCAGACTTCCTGTCGGAAACCATCGTCGCAATTCGCGCCTACTGAACGCTCGCTACGCGATTTGATTCATAAAAAAACAAGCTATATTTTCAGAAAAATCGAATATTCTTCTTTTCAACTGTTTCTGTTCGTTTTGTTCATTTTACCATTGCTTGACGTTTATTTATTCTAATATAAATTATGGACGCACTTCTATTTGATACGAATATTTTTTTGCGTTCTTCATTCTTATTTCAAATATAATAGATTTTTAAGATCGCTTCGGCAACACCAAACAGTCTAATTATTATCAACCTTATTTTTGTATAAAGAATTGCTATTTGTTCTCCAAACATTTACCACTGGATGTATTGAGTTTTAACTTTGTGCACTTGTTACATTTTTTGCTAGAAATTTTACAAACTATTTCGCTTTCCGAACATTATGCTAGCCAGAAGTTTTAAATGGCTGTATCCTTTAAATATCAACACTGAGTTAACTTTTAAATTCGATTATCAATAATACTTTATTATTACTAATATTTCATCCGTTATTAATAACTTGAACTTGTTTTTAAACACAAATCGGAACAAGTGTTAAATTTGTTAAATTTTCTTAAGCAATATTATCATATTTTGTCATTCACCGTATTTACTCAATTTGGACTAGGTTATTTTCTATTTTTTAATTTAAAATTAAAGGTTGTTGAATGATACTTTTGTAAATTCTGTAGCAATTCTTGAAAAGCTTGTACTAAACAAAAAAAGAACAACCAAATTTTATTTCTTTTATGAAAATTGTGCAAATAAGGTTAATGCACATAGTTTGTGCATAATGTGCTAACGTTTAGAGAGTTGTATGTATATACCAAATAGTTAATTATCGTTAATTTTAAATGTATAATGTAGTTTGAGCTTTTATCTAACGCTGAAATAAATAAATAGTTTCAAATTTGCTTTTTTTTATTCTTGTATTCAAAATAGTAAGCATCGTGAATAGTGCAACAATGTTACATACTAAATACATTACACCATGTAATCTAGTTATATGTTGCAAAAATGTTGTATACAAGAAAACATGGACAATTTAGCGTAAAGTATAAATTTAAACTTTGTAACAGAACATTCTGAAAGGATTCGAGTTAATTATGTAATACACCAATATGTAATTAATAAAGATAAATAAAACGAAAGTTATAAAATTAATTATCGAAATACTGATATATGAGTAAGAAATTTCGATGTCTTATACAGTGCATTTAAAATAAAAGAAAATCTTTTTTGCAAGTGATTAAATTACAAGATTATGGTAGTTGTTTAAGGCAAATAAGCAATTGCGAAAAGAATAAAATAAAAAATGAACTATACAAGATAATGAACATAGAGTGTAATAGCGTATTAACATATTATATAAAAGCATATATTCACAGAATAAAAATGTAATCAATCTCACTCGATCATATTATTTTTTATAAGAATATTTACTGTGTATTAATATATTGTAATTTTCCTGACCTTTTCCGAGTTTACGCTTTACGTCAATGTTATTGAACAATTTTAATTCTTATTTTATGAATTTTTCGTGACTGTCAAATTTAAAGATATTCATGTGACTATGTGTACAGTGTACACTTACAAGGGACATCACCAAGATGTTACACGCCGATTTTAATGAAATTGACATATTTGGTAGCTTTTTAAAAACCATTTGACACGTATTTTTTTATATCTGCGGATATTCATGTTGAGGGGGTGAAAATAGCGCTCAAAGTTCGGGGTTGAAAACACATTTTCTTTAATATCTCGGAAGCTAGAGGGTGTAGGAAGGTGAATTTTTTTTTGAATTGTGTAGTTTTTAGTCAGGAATTTAGTTAGTGTCAAAAATTTCGGGAGAAATTATTTATTTAAATAATATATTAAAAAAATGCACTTTTTTTTCAATTCTTCACCCTAAATGCAGTTGGATTTTTTTGCAGCTTTGTATACTAAAAATATGGATCAAAATAGGGGATACGTGTTTTTGGAATTTTTTGTTTATTGCAATTTAGCAATTACATATACAATTTTCTCCTACTTGTTACGGAGAAATAATTTGAGATTTGTTTTCGAAGAGGGTCAGCCCTTTTTATGCGATAATCTGTTACGTTTTTAACAATCAGACAATGTCAGATGTTTATTGTGCCATCGGTAGCCAGGGAAGGTCTAACGGGTAGGTATATGTCCGCCGCGGTACCAGTCGTCGCTTTACGGAACATAGGTTTCTATGGCCAATGAAACTCTTTACGAAAATTAGTCCAAAATATATTGTTGCAGGAAAGTGGGTATGAATAAGTATATGGTAATTGTATTATTGTTTCCCTTTTTGAAGATTTGTAAAATTTATTTTTTATAAGTATGGATGTATATCCCATTAATGTTATAAACATTTTAATGAAAATATTTAACTCTAATAAGCAGGAAGTACACATAAATCGAAACAAAGTTAAACTGGCACAAAGCATAACAGATGCAATCGACATGTATAAAGAATGCGCATATACGGATATAGAAATGCAACAAGAGGTTATATTTAATGACTTGACGTATGCTTAATTCTTTCTTATTTTTGCGAATTAAGAGGAAATGGAACAACCTTTTATTTAAAAACCCGCCAATATTTTTTTGATCCGTGTGAACCAGAAAATACTGTTTTGCTTCTTGATTCATGGAAAAGATATAGCGAGAAGAAGTTATGATGATCAATCCCTAGGTAAGAAACAGTGTAAAAAACAGGAAATATTAAAAATAGCAAAAAATACCCTACCGTTTGTTCAACCATTTAATGTTAATAGGTTTCGAAGTTGAAAAAATTTTATCCATAAAATTTCTAATCCTTTAGTTTTATTGAATTTAGATACAAATTTATTTGCAAAGGACAATGTAATAAAAATTGATTAAGCTAAAGTTGAATGCTTGCTTCTGAAGATTATGCTATATAGTGTGCACAATAATAAAATTCAATGAAGAAATTCATTATTAAAAGTCAAATAAATAAACTTATATCTTCGGCTAAAAGTTTCATTGACCATAGAAATCTATGTTCCGTATTACGACGACTGGTACCGCGACGGACTTATACCTGTTCGCTGGATCTTCCCTGGCCACCGATGTAACAATAAACATCTAATATTATCCAATTGTTAAGGAAGTGACAAATTATCACATAAAAAGGGCTAACCCTCTTCGAAAACAGATTTCAACTCACTTCTCCGTAAAAAGTAGAAGAAAATTGTATATGTAATAATTATTGTTAAATTGCAATAAACAAAAAATTCCAAAAACACGTATCCCCTATTTTGATCCGTATTTTTCGTATACAAATCTGCAAAAAAGTCGAACTGCGTTTAGGGTCAAAAAATTGAAAAAAAAAGTCCAATTTTTTAATATATTATTTAAATAAATAATTTCTCCCGAAATTTTTGTCAATAACTAAACTCCGGACTAAAAACTACACAATTTAAAAAAAAATTCACCTTCCTACACCCTCTAGCTTCCGAGATATTAAGGAAAATGTGTTTTCAACCCCGAACTTTGAGCGCTATTTTCACCCCCTCAACATGGATGTCCGCAGATATAAAAAAATACGTGTCAAATGATTTTTAAAAAGCTATCACATATGTCAATTTCATTAAAATCGGCGTGTAACACCTTGGTGATGTCCCTTGCTAGTATTTAAAGATACCATTAATCCTATCAGATCATTAATCAGAATGATTTTCAATGACGTTACACATGATTCATTCATGACACGCTGATTATTATGTTTCAGGTTGAATATTTAAATTGAG
Source organism: Megachile rotundata (assembly GCF_050947335.1). Classification (NCBI taxonomy): domain Eukaryota; kingdom Metazoa; phylum Arthropoda; class Insecta; order Hymenoptera; family Megachilidae; genus Megachile; species Megachile rotundata. The sequence continues at coordinate 2,181,192 of NC_134991.1, read as the reverse complement.
TAATGGCTCACAGTTGAGCATGAATAAAATCGGATTTTTTATTGTAACACTTGAATTCAATTGTACAAATTTTTATTATTTTTTTTCACTATTTAAACGCAGTCATTTACCCAAATTTAAATACATTTTTTGAGATCACAAACTAAAGACAAAAATTTGATTCGCTGAAATAGGTAGTTTGTGAAAACAATGCAAAGAAAGTATTAGAAAATGTGAATAATATAATCGACTTCTTAAATAATACACAGTACAACATTTGTTTACATGTCAATTCAAAGTTATATTTAAAAAATAATGTTTGCAATGTGATTACTTTTTCCACCTTTTAGTGTTATGCAGTGAACTGGACTTTCTAACAAATGCCAGGAAGATGTTTTTACATTCTATTATATAATCATTTTTAATTTAAAAATAGTTGAAGATGATGTATTACTTTTTATGCAATGGAATGATATGTTATTTTTAATATTTATAATGAATATCATTTTTTGAATTATATTTATTTTTAAAGGTAATGCAATACTTGTTCTTAATATACAAATATCGTAATATTTTGTAATATCCTACACTTTTAATCTCAAAAACGAAATCAAGCGATGATTGATACGGAAATCGTTATGGTCAAATTTTTTTTTACGACTAAAGTAATGATAATTTTTCGATTTAGCAAACTTCTTATTTCATGATTAAAAAGCTATAAGATGCTGCATATTATTAAACAACTACAATTCTTTCAATATCTAGAAGAAAAGGTTTTAGAAATTCAACGAATACATTGCAGAACAAATAAAAAATATAAACAAAGTGATATATGAAGAAATATTTTTCTACAGTTTTTCTTCAATATTTTCCTTACAGTTGAACCATCAATTATATAATGTCTGTATGTATATAGAAAATCGTCTTCTTTAATAGGTAAATGCGATACTCGCTTAATTCAATGTTAATACAAGATACGCTGTAGGTGGTCGAAGATATGGAAGTACGGGGTCTGTTTCACGATGCCGAAAATCGCGACATCTTCGACACCGCAGCGACATCCGGAGGAGGAAGCTTTGGTTGCGCATATTAATTATCCTACTTATCGATGCTAATTAATTCGTTTAATTAACTAGGCGATGATGCGACACAGAAACGCGCCGTTAGCACCTTTCGTTGATATACATATATGTAACGCGGTACATAAAAACAAAAATGTGAAAATGTAACTTTACTCTATGAGTCACACTTTCCTCTGATGTTAAATTGATTCATCATAATTGTTGATCAAGTAAATCCATTAAATTACTTTGGGAATACTTTTATCAACGTATCTGTTAATGATCTGATAAACTAAAAATAGAAATTAAGTAAACTTTTACTGTTATTTCTAAATGCGTAATGAAATTGTTAACATCTGAGTATGTTTTTTTCACTTTGATATGACATTGTGACATTATCTGCATACGTACTACATGTTGTTACAAAAATTGTTACACAACTCTTTTGGCTTATTTTGGCTTATTTGATTCAACATGAACGAGATATACACTATTAAACAACACGAATAATTAGGTAAGCTCACTATTTCTCGTCGAAAATAACTTTTCTCACAGAAGATACACAATTTATTCGAAGTATTCTCAAATTAATCGAATAAAAGTATAAATTTTACAAATAAACATATTTCATTAACCTTTTCTTCAATACAGCTTGCGGTGTAGTGTTTTTGAAGTTTTCATGTGATTAATTAACTTTGGGGTTAACTGTTAACCTGCTCGTTACAGTTGTTTAAATTTTCAGAAAGATTCATATCGTTTCTCCTACATCACATCTAAGTCACATCTTTTAATAAAATAATTTTAGGAAAAAAAATACGCCGACTTCGAAATGCACTAAAAAGTATAAAATAATTTCTATTTCCTAATGAAGTCATTTCTATTTCATTCAATCATACAATTACGTCACAGATATGAATGAAACCTATTTACTCGTTAGGTAGTATATTAAATACATTTCAACCTTTTCGGAGGGGGCGCAAAATTAAAAATACCTCAGTAAACGTTGCTGCCAATAACCCGTCGAGTTATATGTATAGAAAAAAAATAGCTATACAAGCTTTGCCTATGTTCGGCTGTCCAAAGGTTGACATGTTCAAGAAAATCTTTTAATTTTGCGCCGCCTCCGAAAAGGTTGAAATATATTTAATATACTACCTAACGAGTAAATAGGTTTCATTCATATCTGTGACGTAATTGTATGATTGAATGAATAGAAATTACTTCATTAAGAAATAGAAATTATTTTATACTTTTTAGTGCATTTCGAAGTCAGCGTATTTTTTTTCTTAAAATTATTTTATTTCACGCTTTTTAGTGGAATGGGGAGAATTGTATAGGATACTGTGAGACAGTTCTTCCGGGCTTTTTTTTGTCTGCGTAAATGCCATGAACATAATTAAGTAAAAGACAACATGGATATTCGTTTTTCAATTTCTTTTTTCGCTAATATTTCCAAAACTAAAGCTTTCCGTCAATTATGCATAAGGAAAAGGTTATCCAGAACCATGCCCCTGACAACATATTAGAAGGACATTAAAATCGTTCGAAGTTGATTTCAAAAGTTAATAACAATTTTTCGCTAATATCTCGAAAACTAAAGCTTTCCGCGAAATTTGTACTTGAACAAAATTGTTCAGCATCATGTCCTTGATAAGATATTAAAAGCGCACTAAAATCGAGAAAGGTTTATTTCAAAAGTTGCCGGTTTTTTGCAATAACAATACTTTGCAATTAAAAAATGAAAAATTTTTTTATAATAGTACCAATGGGGAGTGAGAACCTACCAGATGCAAAAGGTTTCATTCCGATCGGTCCATCCAGCTAGGCGTAATAGGCGGGCACACATAGAGAAAAAAAAAAAAAAACAAAAAAAAAATATACTGATCGAATTGAGTAACCTCCTCCTTTTTCGAAGTCGGTTAAAAATAAGAAAATTTAACCGAAAACATGTATCCTCTATTTTTGTCCATAGTTTACGTACACGAAATTTCAAAAAAATAGATCAACATTTAGTGCAAAAATTTAAACGAAAGTTATAAATTTTCAAAATATTATTTAAACAAATAAAGTTTATTGAAATTTTTTACACACAAAAATTCCTTATTTAAAGACCAATAATTTACTAAAAAAGATAATCCAATTATCTTCTTTAATTTCGGAGATATTCCCAAAAATATGATTTTAATCTCCAACTTCGAGAGCTATTTTCACCCCTTCAATGTGAACGATGGCCGATAAAAAAGAATACGTGTCAACTATTTTCTTAAGAACTATCTTTTACATAAGTTTCATTAAGATCGGTGTGTCCCGGTTCGATATGTTTCCTTGTAAGTCCTAAAGTTTTAACTCTATACCATTCATGTGATACATTTACATGATGTAGAATTACATCGCAGAGTCAGAATAACAAGTCACTTCTATTCTTCTGTGAAGTATTTTCATCCACGCTCTTCATAATTAAAAAGAAGAAACAGAATAAACCAGAAACCCGAATGTGCTGTTGTTTCTTTGATGGACAAGACTTTTGCACCGGCGCGGTGTTTGGTGTTGCTTAAAACGACAAATTACACATCTTGTAATACAAGATTCACTCCACCTTGAAGATTTCTGAAGCAAAAGAGGGCAGATCTATCCCTTCCACCGTTCCAGGGATTCTTGTTGAACAGATTTGGTGGGAGAGAACCAAGTGGAACCCATAGTGGGGGAAGTGGATTGTCTTAAAGAGAGATTCTTTTGCAAGTACTGGCAATGCAAACAGCAAGAATTTTCCTCAAAAGAACTTAACATTATTTTCGTCCTTTACAGATATTATCTGCATCGATACATAATAACCCATGTATAATATAATAGATTGGTGAATATTCCATAATTTAATTAAAACAACGGAATTTAAGAAGAAAATTTGTAGAAATGAATTTTATACAAATATAGAATCTTTTATACTTTTTATTCTTTTTTTTTTTTTATGAAACTTTTACCAACAGATTTTTTACATTTTTTTTTATTGAAATGCGAACAAGCAAAATTTAGTTTAGATTATATATTCTGATTTCATTAATGTTAATTTCGATTTATACGGTATTCTGAAGAACATTGAGTGGAATAGTTACTTAAAGTTAAAAATTAGAAAGAATGTTAAGATAAGGTTTCCTGCCTATTACACACTTTTATGAGTTATGAATAATTTATATAATAAACTTAAACATTTTTAATTGAAGTATTTATACGCTTTTAATATTTACAGATTATATATACAATACATTTCACTCATTTCTCCATCAGATGAAACGTTAAAATTTATAACCTTGACAAGGTCCTCATGCAAGGTTAAAACTGTTCTTAAATAAATTATAGTAAATTAAATTCTAGTTCTTAGCATAAAAACAAAATTAATTATAACTGCAATGTGTAGGCGTCCGGTAACTGGTGATACAGCCGTAAAGGAAAACGAAAAAATAATTTTTACATTATTCTGTAAATTTAAAAAAAATGGGCAAAAAATATAGCATAAGATTTAATTGCAATGAAAATATTGACATTTGAATAATGTTTTCGCTAATTTAATAATCGGTGGATATTATAACGAAACATATGTGGTTATCAATATCCTAAAAATGTATTATTAGTATACATACATGGGCGTATATAATATTATGGACGTAAGCAATAATTTTTTGGAAAATATTGATTGATAATGTACTTTAGAGATATTAATAATTTCACCTATTGATTAACAACATTCATTAATTGTTGACTCAATAGAAGAATTATTCAAATTGTCATATTCTTTAATGTAAACTAACTTGTTTAGAAACAGTTAGAAAACTTTTAAAATTCGATTTTGTCATGACAAAGCAGGATACACAAAACTTTAGTGTATATTTCCGACTTATTTCGAAATACTGACTTTGATCGCCAATTGTTGATCATAATTTATATGTTTCAATAAATAAAATTTAACAAACACTCTTTACATGTCACTATAGTTCAACAAATTATTGTTTGAATGAAATATATATGAAATAGCTAAGTTTTCGACTTGTTACTTTGTTACTGCAAAGATTGTAGTACCGAATGTGATACCAAAGTGGTGAGCACCTCAAAACATCGCGTTTTATAATTACCAGATAAATTTCTGAAAATAGGTAATCCTATTATAACAAATTTAATCGGATGATTTGAGCAAACAGTTCAATCTTGTGAAATAATGATAGAAAGTCAAGTAGCATCGAACCTGAGGCAAATTACTGGCTATACATATATCTACAGTGTAGGTCCTACAGGGTCGATGTCCGGCGAAGGCCGCTAACGACGCCTAATCTTTTCCAAGAAGTTGTCACAACTCACCGCTCTTCTGGTATCGAGCCACGTTCAGGATCAACTTATACTTCTTGATATACTATACTTGAAGACTGCAGCTACTTTCTCAAACAATGTTCATTTCTCGATTTCACCTTGCATTTCTTTCTCAATCTCTCATAATAATAGAAGTAATGAGTAAAAACCGAAAAACACGATGGCTAAGTACAAAATTATTTGAAATAAGGCATGATTCCTATTTATAATATTAAATACCTAATGTACCTAATAGAAAAGAAATAAAATGTCATTATCGGACTTATTGTTAGAATTGGTTAACCCAACAATTATTTCAGCGAAATAATTCTTTACTTTCATTCTTAAATTCCATTTTTAAGTTGAAGACTTATATAATAAAGTTATTTAGTTTTTTATTTATGTACACTTAATTCACATGCCAATTATTACATTAATAACTACCTATTGTTGTAAGAAGGTAGAAATTATTGTATGTAATATGTAACTATGTGTCACACCATGACGTTAATTTCATTAAGTTTTTCCTAGAAAAAGTATAATGAATCTTGATTTCTCTGCAACCGCTACATATTATTAACTGCAATTGAGTATTATTTGTGCAGCTGGCTATTTTAATAGTTTTAAAATTCATTACAAAATGGAAAATTTGTACTTCATAAAGATATTTCCTCAGAGCAAAGTGTAAAACCTTTGATTTGTTTCTTTATAGCGATTGAATATTGTCTTATACAGGCTGTTAAGTAAGTACATAAAACGTTAGTAACGGATAAGAGAAGATGTTATTTGAAACATTTTAGCTATATGTATATACCTTTATGCAAAGTATCGTGGTTTTTGAGATATTGGCCGCTTTGTTAAGTTTGCTTATTACCGAACATTTCCGAAGTAAACAATTATTGAAAGTTTATTACAATTACTATAAACTCAAAATTTGTATATTTTCAGAACATGTTTCATATAAATCGTGTAATAAAATTTTTCTGAATGTCATTCTAAGTATTTAGTAACCGAATGAAGCTGTCTGCGTACTGTGTATTGTAATTAGAGTATATAATTTAACGACTTTTTCTCAAAAAATCGGCTAATTCCTATTATATTAAAATATTTGTAAAAACTTCTTCATTTCGTCCTGTTTCTAATGGAATGTAATACTTTAGTTACTTCTTCTTTAGATAATTCTGCAAATTATTTATACCTATGCAATAATGTACCCAGCGGAAGCGTATGGTTACCTTCATACCTATTTTAGAGAGATACTGGTCGAACATTTGTTAGTACAATAAATTCTCCATTTACGACAATCTGGGATTAATCGATTGTTGGAAATCGCTATCCTCACTGAAGAATTACTATATTCCTCAACTGTTAGTAGAATATTGTGTCTAGAGACGTATGAAAGATTTAGTCTACACGGAAACAATTACAAGCAAAAATCAGCTATTTAGAAGAATTGAAGAGGCTGCTACAAAAATTCAGGAAACTAGCCATTACTACTAATGAACTCACATTTTGAACATTAAATGGACTCACATTTTGAAACATTAAAAATAAATTTTTGTCAAACTTTTATTCTTGTTGTAATTCTGTTTTCGTCATAAAAAGCGTAAATAATATTTAAATCTGTCAAATAAATCAGATAAATCAGTTAAATAAATAAAAGTTAACGATATACTTTTATGATAATACCTCTTTAATCTATGCCCACTCTAAAACAGGTAGGAATGTAATCACAACGTTCCACTAAGTGCATTATTGTTCAGGTACGAGCAGCTTACAGATAATATGTTACATACCATTAGAAACAGGATAAAACAGAGAATTTACAAATATTTTAATTTCATAAGAAATAACCGTTTTTGAAACAGGAGCAATTACAAATTTACTTTAATTACAAGATAGTATGCAGACAGTTTTATTCGCTTACCAAATATTTAGAATCACGTTTCGAAAAATTTATTGTGTGATTTAAATAAAGCACGTTCTGAAGATAAGAAAATATAACGTAAAAAACGCTTCGTAAATAAATGCACGTTGCACGTGAACTAAGGCGTCCTGATGATAAAATAATTTTAAGAAAAAAAATACGCCGACTTCGAAATGCACTAAAAAGTATAAAATAATTTCTATTTCCTAATGAAGTCATTTCTATTTCATTCAATCATACAATTACGTCACAGATATGAATGAAACCTATTTACTCGTTAGGTAGTATATTAAATACATTTCAACCTTTTCGGAGGGGGCGCAAAATTAAAAATACCTCAGTAAACGTTGCTGCCAATAACCCGTCGAGTTATATGTATAGAAAAAAAAATAGCTATACAAGCTTTGCGTATGTTCGGCTGTCCAAAGGTTGACATGTTCAAGAAAATCTTTTAATTTTGCGTCGCCTCCGAAAAGGTTGAAATGTATTTAATATACTACCTAACAAGTAAATAGGTTTCATTCATATCTGTGACGTAATTGTATGATTGAATGAAATAGAAATTACTTCATTAAGAAATAGAAATTATTTTATACTTTTTAGTGCATTTCGAAGTCGGCGTATTTTTTTTCTTAAAATTATTTTATTTCACGCTTTTTAGTGGAATGGGGAGAATTGTATAGGATACTGTGAGACAGTTCTTTCGGGCTTTTTTTTGTCTGCGTAAATGCCATGAACATAATTAAGTAAAAGACAACATGGATATTCGTTTTTCAATTTCTTTTTTCGCTAATATCTCCAAAACTAAAGCTTTCCGTCAATTATGCATGGTTACGATCGACCCACGGGCGCAAGGGACAGGGATCAGGCGGGGAATGACAAAACACATTTTATTGAATGTAATTAAGAAATTTATTCGTAACTTATATAAAGTATGTTTACAGCACTGGATTTCCAATTCGAATGAATGGGCCACTAATACAACCGTTCCGAGTCGCACTCACACCAATGTCAAAATAAAAGGATATTGTTCCGAAAAATTAACTGTTACCGCGTTACATAACCATAACTCTTGCCATCGAGTTTACTCAGGTTCTCGACCTCGCAGGGCACCAGTTGCGAGGTTCACCTCAAAACATAACTGCGTGCCACTAGATCAATCAGCCAGGAACCAATGGCTACGCAGCAGAGTTAGGTGCACGAGAACCGAGTGCAAAAATTAATAAAAATAAAAAATTAATTTTCCGTACGAGTCCAAGCAGCCAGGGACCGTCTACAATAACGTAAAATCAAATAGATACGAAAAGAAAAGTAGGTAAACACGAGCGACTCGGATCGGTCGTATCCGACCTTTCCATTCATCGATACCTGCTCCTCACCGCTCGGCGTCCTTATCAAGACTACCGTTCTCGACCCTTACCGTCGCGTTCACGCACCCCCCTCCAATCGGTTCAGCCGTCCGATTCAAGAATTTCAAACGAAAAGATTTTAATTATTAAACAAACGATTTTAACTTTTAAACAAAACGATTTTAATTTTTAAACGAAACGATTTTAATGAAATGAATATTAAATGAACATTAATTTTTTTAAATGAAATCAATTCGTTAATTGCGTTGGCAACAATGCATAAGGAAAAGGTTGTCCAGAACCATGCCCCTGACAACATATTAAAAGGATATTAAAATCGTTCGAAGTTGATTTCAAAAGTTAATAACAATTTTTCGCTAATATCTCGAAAACTAAAGCTTTCCGCGAAATTTGTATATGAACAAAATTGTTCAGAATCATGTCCATGATAAGATATTAAAGGCGCACTAAAATCGAGAAAAGTTTATTTCAAAAGTTGCCGGTTGTTTTGCAATAACAATACTTTGCAATTAAAAAATGAAAAATTTTTTGATAATGGTACCAATGGGGAATCAGAACCCACCAGATGCAAAAGGTTTCGTTCCGATTGGTCCACCCAGCTAGGCATAATCAGCGAACATACATAGAAAAAAAAAATATACTGATCGAATTGAGTAACCTCCTCCGTTTTCGAAGTCGGTTAAAAAAGCAGACGGATCCCTTGGACATCAGGTTTACAGAAAACCTACACATACCAACCGATACCTACATGCTACATCCCACCACCACCCTTCCCAAAAGAATTCCGTGATCACATCTCTCATCCACAGAGCAACCTGCATTAGCGAACAAGAGAACCTGGCCCATTAACTGGAACACATCAGGACTACGCTACACCAAAATGGTTTCTCCAGAATTAATCGCACCATAGACCAACTGACCAACCAAGCAACAAAACCGACACACAAACGTACGACAGACGCACACGACAAAAAACACGCAACTACCTTCCTACAATACATTCAAGGTACGACTGACCGCATAGGCAGAATCCTCAGGAAACATAACATTAAGACTGTTTTCACAACACATACTAAAATAGGACAACTCCTCACTTACCCCAAGGACCCGCAGCCGCAGCCGTCTACACCAGGGGTATACAAAATCCTATGCTCATGCGGCCAAGTATACATCGGCGAAACTGGGAGGAGCGTAAACACCAGGGTCAAGGAACATGAGCGTTGGGCTACGTTCAAACAGCCGTGGCGGAACACCAGATTACCACTGGGCACAAAATCCTGTTTGATAAAACAGAAGTTTTGGCGAAAACATCAGCCTATCTTCCTAGAAAGCACAGGGAAGCAATAGAAATAAGGAAACACCCAAACAACATCAACCGGGAAACAGGATATCATCTTAACCCAATCTGGCACACGCTCTTCCCAGTTTTTTAATTGTGCGCACAATCAAAAAGTCCCACTTTCTGATTGGACGCAAGCAATCAACCAGAACAGTCAACGATCCGGAACGTGAGCATCGCATCACAATATAAGGGGCAACATAACACCAGTCGCACCAGTATCAGTGTATCCCTTGATGAAGCTAGCTGCAATGCTGGCAAAACATTGGGAACTCGCTTTCTTTAGGACATGGCTTACACCCGAAAGCCTCAACAGTAATACCTGTCATTTTTTTAATGTTATTAATGCAAAAGATATGATGGTGAAGTTTCGTTTTTTAAATGGAATTATATATTCTTCTTTCGATCACGCGATAGTGCTTCTCAAGTCGAATTCATTAAGATTTAATATATTTACACGATTTTTATTAGTTTTCGAGATATAACGCTTAGAAATTTACTAATTTTCAGCAGGGACGTCTCGATTTGAGTAGTAAGTCATAAAAAAACGGTCTTATTATTGTGGTAAGTGCCACATGTTTGACTCTGGCTGCCAAAACCGATGGCCGCGAGTCTACGATCGGAAGGGCAAGTCCGAAGGGTAAAAAACATGGAAAGAATTGTCCATCATTTTTCGCATACGGAAAACTTAGACTTAATGTACGTACAATAAAATAACATTAAAAGAATGTTGTTTACGTCAAAATATAGAGCTTCTTCTATCCTATAATTCCCATATAAATACTTTTTCGTGTCATCAATAGTTCATGAAATATAGCACTGTTACACTTAGGCATGGACACCCTGTAGAAATAGAAAACCCTACAAAATGTGAAATGGTTCGAATAAAATAATCGGTCCTTGAAATAATTTAAATTAAAGAAGGACGAAACGTAATAACAGAGTTCAAAATCCTTTTAAAATAACAGTTAATTAATCGACATTTAGTACTATGAAATTTAAAAACAGTTAAAGAATAAAAATATTCTATAAATATTTCTAAACTAAGAAATAAATATTTCTATTTTTATTTATAATAAAAATAGTTTAATTTAATACATAAATATATTATGTTGATCTGTACAAAAGAGCTCATTATTCAATAGTCAATGTTTGTATTCAATCATTATTTAAACATCATTTTATTAGAATCTTGAAGAATTATAAAAAAATACAAAATTATGCTGTCACAATCAATGGCAGGGCTACTCCTTAAAGGACAGAAAGAATGGAACACCGAAACGTGGATTTTCCAAAAATCTTTTCGTAATTAAAATATATTTTTTAAATTATATTGTATCGTGTTTCCCATTCTTGTACAATACTATCTATAAAGTACTAAGCAATTCAAGAATTTTAAAATGAATGATCACCTAATGAATGTTATTGAATATTTATTAAAAAATTAAAACTTGAATAAGCTTATGATCACACTAATATAGCCATAGTATCAAAATAAGGCAATTCTAATTCTAGAAATTCTTATAAAATTATAAAACTGTGGCGGTTTCACTCCCACGCTCATCGCCACTAGACGGCGCATAACATCGAGACCTAGACTTTCTCGCTAGTACTCAAAGAGCCTTCTTATTCATATATATATATATATATATATATATATATATATATATATAGTTCCCGTCCATCCCTTCCTTACATCCCCGCGTCTAAGGCAAGGGCCTGCTAGATCGCCTTACTGATGAGTCCACTAGCAGGTCCTGGACGAAACGTTCTCCCTCTCCTTTACTTTTCCTAGCTTCCTAACATAGCTACCTGAACCGCCAAAAAACTAGTAACAATATTTATTATTCTGTAACATCCCGCGGAAACTTCTTTTTTGGAACAACACCACGCCCTAAATCGATTACCGACAGACGCACTGTTCGGGAAAAATCCCCAACCATCAAACCACCGAAACTGCGCTCTCGCTCTCTCGCTCCCACCTCTTGCGTGTCTCTCTTTTGTTTTGAAGCGTACTACGAGGTGAGGGGCGCGGAGAGCGAGACTAGCTAGCTCGCGAAAGATCGCGAAGGCCTGCTCGACGCGAACCTTCACGGACACTGATAGTAAACAATGTGTAACATCCCTGGAACCTAAGTTCAGATAGTCACAAGCGCTAAAAGGTAAAGAGCGGCTTTTACCCCTAAACGACTCGATTTCCCAAGTAAAGATTGTGGGATTCGTGTGGTGTGCGGTTAAGGAGTGAAATCTACGGGTCAAAATTTGTCAACAATTAGATTTATTCAATAAGTGATAAAAATGAAACTAACAAACAATAACAACAAAATAAAGAAAAGTATATAAATTATAAATGATTAATTAGAATAAAGAAACTAAATGGATCTTGATATAATAATAATAATAGAAATAATAGAGTTTGACAAATTAAACAAATGTAATAGATAATCGTGAATTTAACGAGTACTTTATATTGGACCGTATCTTATTCTGATCTCTGATAAAATTAACTTCGCTTTTCGTAATATTAACTAAATTTGATATACTTTATGTATATATTCGATTCTCGTGTTCGAGGCTATCGCAATGACAAGATTTAACTTGATTAACACGTTTATAATTTATAATGAATCCTACCTAAGGGTAATTCGGTTTCTAGATTTATATAAATGAAATTTTACAAAATTAATAATGTTAGCGCTTTATAGTCTACCGCAGCGAGGAATTCGACCTAAGTGAAATTCTCTAAGTGTATTAGGATACGCTTTCGCAAAATTAGACAGATTTATCTACTATCTAACGCGGTGTAGTCGACTACGTAAATTATGCTAAAGCGAGAACAGTATTCTTTATTAACTCAAGTGACCAAAATTTATTTGTATCTAATGAATTATTTCTTCAGAACAATTACTCTTATGATTTGACTCGACAACTAAATGGTTCATGACCCTTTTAGCCAAAACGAATACTGACAGCCGAAACCAGATCGCTTAATTGGGGAGCTCTGCGTTAGCCAGCTACTAAAACGACCCAACGATACCAGAATCAGGTGAACAGTATAAGTTTGACAGGGTAGCAAATCAATTGATTCTAATATAAAGTCGTGATTGCTGAACTGCCACCCAAAAAACACGGGCTACAGAGACCAAGCCGCTCAAATGGGAAACCCAGAGCGAGCTCCGAGAATCTGAAGGCGCGTTAGCAATTCGACAAAAGATCAAATATGAGTAGCTGAGAGCTATCGTTTCGATATCTTAGCCTTTCTTGGCGCTAAGTATAGCTCTCTTCCAAAGGAGTTTCAGATACGAGATCGTTTGAATGGGGAGCTCTGCGTTAGCCAGCTACTAAAACGACCCACGACCAAGTATCTAAATGGCGTATACCCGCTTAACCAATCAAGTATCAAGATTCGTTGCAGCTTTTTAATTGAAGAAAATAATTGTGGTTCCGGCCATGAGTAGTTTAGTACTGGTTGATTTTACGTATATAAATTGATTTAACTAATTAATTAATTCAATGTCTGATAATGCCGTAAATAGAAATAGTGTCTCCGTCCTTTTCTAGGATTAGCGCTGATCTCTGGGATTTCGGGTGAGTATCGCGGCACGTAGGCACATCATAGCGTAACGGAAATTTCTTATACAAACTATTTATTAGAAAAATAAAATAAAATAATACATTATCTTGTTCTAATCGTTCTAACTTAATGTTCAATTATTTTTATGGAAAATATTACCTACTCTAAATCAAAATCGTAAGATAATTAATATAAACGATAATATATATACAGGGTGTCTCACAACTCGTGTAGGTCCCTGAAATGGGGGGTAGCTGACGTGATTCTAAGCAAGATTTCCCTTTGCAAAAATCGGGTTTAAAGCGTCGTTTTTGAGTTATTAACGAAAAACACGGACCAATCAGAGCGCCGGGATTATGCGCGCCGAGAAGCGGGAGCGAAAGCTTCGAGCCGGTCGGCGGAGTGCGAGCGCGGTCAACTGAGTTTTCCTTGGAACTGTCTTAACGTCTAATAAGAAGTCTTTACATCGAAACTCAGTTAAATAACGAACAGAATAATTAAAAGTAATGTTCATTTATTCATTCTTCATGAAGGAGGATCGGAATTAGTTATGTGTAATTGACACACAGTATGCAAATGGAATTTATTGAATACTGCAATTCGTTAACGACAAGGAATGTGACATTAAATATCGAAATTTTTTTGTTTTATTTCCGACAATAATATTGGCCAACGAATTTACGTATTTTAATAGGAAATACTTATTCTGTTTGTGATAAAAAAGAGTTTCAATGTGAGATCTAACAAATGTATTAACGTCTCTACTAATTTACAGGAAATTTATTAAAATAAGACTCACCCACTCTTTGAAAATAATCCTGTTTGTTAATAATCCGAGAGTGAAAGTGATGGGGTAATTGCCACGGGGTCGTCCTGCCGATGTTGACCTGTCGCAGACATTGGCACCTTATAACACAGCTGGTGGCACTCACAGGTCACTGCACTGTCTTTATTTCAAAACACTTTTGTTTTCACTTGCACTTTCTGGAGAATCCCTGCTAAAAGGTATTGCCCCTCCCGATGCCTCCGAGGGTGTCCGAAAGGGGCCGATTATTTTAATATTGTCCTGGACTGCTCCTGTGATTAATAATAATCCCCCAAGATCTATGTTGAAAACTGCAGGTGCTGTGAAAAGTCCTCAGAATTTAGATTATGCGGCCGTATAAACTTATACGGGTGCATCTCGTTCTCTTGAAGAATTCGATGTACCGCGGAGCGATGCATACTGAAATAAAATACAGAAATGTATTAATAAATGAAGAAGGATACTTAAATATTAACGTTTAAATACTATTAACATTACTTACCCTAAACGGCGAGCGACGTCTCCTATGCTTAGCGTTCCATCTTCATGGAACTCTTCGACTACCTCGCGTTCCTCTTGCACTCGACGTAATAATATAAAAAATATAAAATTCTGCGTTAGTCCTTTGCAGAGACATTTCGATGGTTACTGTCCGGCAGCTCTCACGAAAATGCTCACGGGTCAAATATAGTTTTCTTTTCAAAAACCACTCTGCCTTTACCCACCCCATGGCTCGACATTTTAACAAAAGTGTGCATATTGTTTGAACGACTTCCCCGAGTCTGATTGGCATCTTTAAACGTCCGCACGTATTTTTCGAAACAATCAATTATACGACAGCCGATAGCTGCGAGACTCGAATTCACCTGAATCGCCCATTGTCCCGTTTAGGCTTAACCGTGCAATAAATTGTGCGAAGGCGAACTAACGAAAAGCTAATTACCTTAGATGACCCTTTTGCCCAGACATTAAACATTCTGGTATTGCACACGGTTTTCTGTCCACTGGTCACATACCGTTCGTCAATACCTGGCCAGATAGCACGAAAGTACAAAGCAGTCGGTACGAGAAATGAACTGTTTTACGGCTTCGAACGTTGTTTTGTAAAACGGCTGCTGGTACGTGCTATAAAATAATTTCTATTTCCTAATGAAGTAATTTCTATTTCATTCAATCATACAATTACGCAACAGATATGAATGAAACCTATTTACTTGTTAGGTAGTATATTAAGTACATTTCAACCTTTTCGGAGGCGGCGCAAAATTAAAAATACCTCAGTAAACGTTGCTGCCAATAACCAGTTGATTGTGGTATGGTGTATTGGAAATTAATAAATCCTGAGAAAGAATACGAACCATTATAAATATATCTGGTAATATACGTAAATGTAACGACTACATCTTCATTTCGCAACGTTTCTGATATAAATGAAATTGAATCGACTTCGTTCGCATGTGGAAGCCATGGATCTAAGAACCTATAAACGGAGCCCACGACGCGGGAATTACCAAATATGCGGCAGATGGGCTCTATCTTTATAGTATATGCGGCGTTCGAGTCTTTCCGTCGCATACTCTATGAATCTAAATAGAGCATAGTTACATTCTATACGCACTAACACCTACTTCGCGGCGTGCTGTCGAGTTATATGTATAGAAAAAAAATAGCTATACAAGCTTTGCCTATGTTCGGCTCTCGAAAGGTTGACATGTTCAAGAAAATCTTTTAATTTTTCGCCGCCTCCGAAAAGGTTGAAATGTATTTAATATACTACCTAACGAGTAAATAGGTTTCATTCATATCTGTGACGTAATTGTATGATTGAATGAAATAGAAATTACTTTATTAGGAAATAGAAATTATTTTATACTTTTTAGTGCATTTCGAAGTCGACGTATTTTTTTTCTTAAAATTATTTTATTATTACCGGGGGAGCTGATAGTGGCAAGTCGTTTATTTTAAAATTACTTGTTGAACATATTAAACGCTGCTATAATCCCACAGTTAATATGATGATAAAACCATCGTTCATTGAAGTAGCTTCTTTGACTGGCGTCGCTGCCCGCCAAATATTCGGAAAAACTCTACACTCCTTGTTCTCGTTGCCTATTGAAAAAGGTACTGCGATGACCTATCGGCGACTGACTGCATAAAGACTCGAACAGGAGAGACGAAAGTGGCGGTACATAAGGTGGTTGATTATTGACGAGATATCAATGGTATCTTACGAGAATTTGCGAATAATTCATTTAAGATTGCAAGAATTCAAAATGAACGATAAACTGTTTGGTGGCGTAAATGTATTTCTTTTTGGCGATATCATGCAGTTGCCCCCGGTAAAAGGACACTGGTGTTTTATACAGCCACATTGATGTAGCGCAGAAATTAATTTATGGCACCAATTTTCATTCTGCGAACTCACCATTAACATGCGACAAAGGGATGACGTCGAGTTCATCGACGTTGTGCTGACTCGCGCACGTTTATTCAACAGAAATTAATCCGTTGAATAATAATTGAATATGAGTCCGAACGGTTGACTCGAAGACGTCCTAAACGTTGGACTCGTGAAATTGATAAGTCCGTCGCGAATGACTCGTGAAATTTCTAAGCCCGTAATCGAATGACTCGTAAAATTTCTAAGTCCGACTTAGGTGACTTTACTTGAGATTCTTTTTAGTCCGACTCGGATGACTAATGTTGGAATTCTGACGAGACGTTCCGTCGTTACTTCCTCGAAACGTCGGAAGTGCAAGGAGGCATGCTGATTGGTTCTCATTAGAAACGTTGATTTTCCAATCAACATGCCCCTTGACTTGGGCCCACCCTCTCTTGCGCCCTGAGCGCGCCTTTTTTGGAAGAGGGTGGGAAAAGATACCGATGAGTAAGGGAGGATCTCGAAGGCCGGCAACGCCGGGGTTTTTCCCTCCAGGTGACACGCACGTTGTCCTAAAAAGTACCGCTAGGACGGAACCGAGGCCCATCCTCGGTGACCCTTCGGGAAAAACCCTGTTTATGACGGAGTAGTTATTGAAGACTAAATGAAACTTAGAAATTCTAAAGGCATTGTTCGAAAAAATGTAAAACTAAATTGCCGTCGATGGCTAAAAATCTGTCTTTCAAAAATAACTGTTACCCGGACCCATCATAAACTACCTACGAAATCCTCGCGTATTGTGTTCCGTAGCACGTTCGGAACAGACGTACTGAATAACCTACGGTTTGGGGAAGTGACAACCTTTCAACTACAAATACTATGCGAACAAAGAAGAGTTCCCTTAACCGGAGAGTTTGAGGATGGTGAAGCGGTAAGAATATTCCCAACCATAAAATTAGTCGATGAATATAATACAAAAATGACCGATAAATGAGCAAAATCACATCGAATGTACATCATTGATGCAGTAGACGAGTCCCGTGAGCAAGCTACATATGGGAAAAGGCCACCAGAAAATGTTATTCCTACAAATGTTAATAACTGTGGCGGACTGTTACATACAATAACGTTAGCCGAGGGATCGCGAATCATGCTGCGGCGAAATATATCAATTTCTGATGGTTTGATAAACGGTGCAATGGAAATAGTTAAGAAATTTAGATGGCCGGCACTTAGAAGAGACCAACTAGAACAGGGAGAATTGCCAGATTCAGTCCTTATAAAATTTGACGACGAATCTGTTGGAAATAGGTTCAAAGATATCGATGGTTACATTCCAATATCTCCAGTTTCAGCAACGTTTCAGGCGACAAAAGGTTATGGGGACGTCGAGCGCAGAATGTTACCACTTATTTTAAGTTGGGCAGTAACGGTGCACAAATTACAAGGGACCACAGTAAACAAAGCTGTAATTGATCTTGGCAAATGGAATTTTACAAAAGGTCCAATTTACGTTGCATTTAGTCGTGTTAAAAGTCTAGATGGTCTAGTTTTATCTGATTTAACGCCAAACAAAGTCCTCGTTAAACCTCGTGACAAGCGAGCACTCGCAGAAATGGAAAGATTACGACGCTTGCTTTTGCAAACAAACACTGCAGATCAGCTTCCAGCGATTGACACGAAAAGAAACAAGCCAAGTCTATATTTTTTTCCTTCTCTTTTATTTGCGGCCAATTGATAAAGAAATTGAGGAAGTCTACTTACAGGAACAACTTTGAAAAATCACGGTCGCCATATTTCTTCTTGCAGGGTAAGAATAAATCTTTTGCAATATCAATAGTTATTAACAATTAACGAGTCCCATAAATGTCTGCTACAAATGAGATCATCTTGGAAAGATCTTCGAGATTCGAAAAGTTTCATCGCGGTCGGTGCATTTCTTACATAACAATACCAAAGAATAGGATTTTGCAATAACAATAGTTATTATACATGTATACTGATTTTCGGCCGACAAGACGTGTTTGTAGAAACAGTAGAAAATCGGCGACTGCATGTTGACTCATACACCACCAGAGACACGGAGGCATACGTAGAATTCAATATGTTAGTAACAATAGTTTTTTCGTTAATAACTCGAAAACTAAAGCTTCCCCTTAATTGCGGATAAGGAAAAAGTTGTTCAGAATCGTGCCTGTCACGGACTGTTGACAACGGCTCAAGCACGTTGGCGCGGTGTGAACGCGGAAAAAAAGGTTGACGATTGGTTTAAAGGGACGGAACACGGAACACGCAGAAACAGTCGCACATTACACTTAATTGCTTAGTTTATTGTCCAGAGCACACACACACACGTTCACTTACAAAGATTTTATGCACATACAACGATTCACAAAAGTTAAAGGTCTTAGCAGACTGCAGCAGCGCAGGAAACAAAATGCGAAGCGCATATGATGTAATACTCGCGATAGCACGAAGCGAAGCCGATTCGGAACAATAACAGAATGAACCACGCGGTCATCGCGCCGATGTTTATACTGCTTGCTCTCCGAACTCTCTCGAAGCATGTACACAACAGCTGATCGGTAGATACAAAACAAAGGTTCACGATGTTTCGCTTTCGAGAGAGTTCGGAGACGTTGCTCACCGCGGCGGTGAGGTGACGGACGGGGAGAGCATTCTTCGCTAAGATTGCGGTTTCCAAACATTCCGCCCACCTTGTCGAGAAGCGACAAAACGGCAGATGCATTTCCTTGAATAATTTCACTCTGACATACTGTCCGGGGTCGATGTGTCGAGCAGCGGGATGAGCTTCACTGTGGGCCTCGTGAAATTTTCCGAAGCGGTCTTCACGTCAGCAACTCGAGCCTGTGCATCTTGACCCTGGCGACGCGAGCGAGTGGCCATCGTGTTGGGGAGGTCCCTTCGTCCTTAATGAGGCAAAGTTGTCCCTCCTTCAAGCCTCCAATTGCCTTCCACCATTTTAGTCGTGGCGTTAGAGACTGGATGTACTCCTGAGACCATCGAGCCCAGAGGTGGTCACGCATTTGTTGTAGCAAACGCCAGCGAGTGAGCCTATTTGGGGCGACCTTGACTAGCGATGCCTCTGGTATTGCCAATAAGGGCTCACCCACAAGAAAATGGCCCGGGGTTAGCGCCGACGTGTCCTCCGGGTCGTCGGTAATGGGCTGCAGCGGTCTCGAGTTTAAGCAGGCCTCTACCTCTGCTAGCAGCGTCGTCATCTCCTCGTAAGTGAGGGCAGCATCGCCAATAACACGTCGCAAATGGTGCTTGACTGATCTCACTGCTGCCTCCCAAAGTCCGCCGAAGTGGGGCGCTGCGGGGGGGTTGAAAACCCATCTTACCCCCCGGTCTGCAAGGTGCCCGGCTATGCGTCGAGCTTCAGGGCCTGCACTGAGGAACAGAGCGCGTAGCTCTTTATCTGCCCCCACAAAATTTGTCCCGCGGTCGCTGTACATGGTGGCGGGGATTCCGCGACGTGAGACGAAGCGACGAAAGGCTGCGATGAAGGCAATGGCGGTGTAATCGCTGACCACTTCTAAGTGAACGGCCCGCGAACTGAAACAAACAAATATACAAAAGAAACCCTTATATGTACGCTGTCCGCGTCCCTTGGTGGTGCGGAGACGTATTGGGCCCGCGTAGTCTACGCCCGTATGCAAAAAGGGACGACTTGGTGTCACCCTCGAAGATGGTAAAGTCCCCATCAGCGGCTGAGGAGACGCTGCTCTCCAGCGGATGCAGCTGGGACACCGGTGAATCACCCTCTTTACGTTCTGGCGGCCACGCAGAAGCCAGTAGCGCTGTCGTATTGAGGCGAGAGTTGTCTGCGTTCCTGCGTGCAAGGTGCGCCGGTGGTGCGCTTCCACAATGAGCTGGCTTAGGTGGGATTGGGTGGCCAGTATGATCGGATGTTTCTGGTCGGCGTTGAGCAGTGCATGCTTGATGCGTCCTCCAACTCGAAGGATTCCATCCTTATCGATGAACGGAGTCAATTTTCTAAGGGCGCTGCGCCCATGTACCGCCCGCCCTGCGCGGACGTCTTCCAGCTCCCTGGGAAAGGCGATGCGCTGAGTAATGCGTACCCACTGGAGGAGCGCTGCCTCTAACTCCTGGGGTAGTAAGACTAGTGCGTCGGTAGCCACAGTGCTGATCTTCTCGGCAGATCGTCGAGACCTCCAACGCAGAATCCATGCAGTGACCCGCAGAAGTCTGCGTAAGTCGGAAAAACGTGTCAGTTCGGGTGGCTCGACGGTTTCCAGCTTCACTGCATAGCATCTTTTGGATCTTTGTTCAGGCACGTCAGCGTCTTGAAGAGGATCTTCCATCTTCGGCCATGACGCAGATTCACTTCTGAGAAAGGGAGGGCCTTGCCACCACAATGGATGCGTGGTGAGTTCGCGTGGCATCAATCCTCGTGATGCGCAGTCTGCAGGATTTTCAGTGCCAGGTACATGACACCAACGCACGGCGTCGCTCTGCCTCTGTATTTCAGCCACCCTGTTGGCCACAAAGGTAGCCCATTTCGTTGGATGACCACGAATCCATGCCAAAGTAACTGTGGAGTCGGACCAATGGAAGGTAGGCACAGCCTGAAGGCCCAACACCATCTTGACATGTACGGACAACTTGGCCAGTAAAGCTGCGGCGCACAGCTCGAGTCGAGGCAATGAGACTCGTTTGAGCGGAGCCACTCTGGTTTTTGCCTGCACGAGTGACACGGATATCTTCCCATTTTGCACGGTTCTCAAGTAAATGACGGCGCCGTAAGCGCGCTCCGAGGCGTCCGCGAATCCGTGGAGCTCAACATTACCCTCGGGAGTAAAGCCAATAAACCAGCGAGGTATTTTGACCGCTTCCAAGACCGGAAGGTCGTCAAGGATGTTGATCCAGGTGGTTGCTTCAGTGGGAGCTAAGGGAGTGTCCCACTCCAGTTGCTGTAGCCAAGTAGTTTGGATGAGCATCTTCGTCAGAACAACCACTGGCGCCAGCCATCCCAACGGGTCGAACAAACGGGCCACCCGTGACAGCAATGACCTTTTGGTAGGTACGGGATCGGCCATGATTGTGGTTGCCATCATCAGGCAGTCGTCAGAAGGTGACCAACGTACACCCAGCACGGCATGTTCTTCGTGTGGCAAATCTGAAACTCCCGAGGCTGCCAGTCGGTGTGAAGATGGTACTCCCTCGAGCAAATCCGGATGGTTGGCTGCCCATTTCCTCAAGGGGAATCCGCCCGCCATGGACACAGCGGTCAGCTCGCTTTGTAGTTGGCGGCCCGCGGCAAGCGAGGACGCACCGGACAAAATGTCGTCGACGTAGCAGTCGTGTCGCAACGCTGCAGCTCCTGCCGGGAATTTTTCCTCCTCGTCATTGGCCAATTGGTGCAGCACCCGCACAGCCAGGAACGGTGCACAGGCGGTTCCATAAGTGACCGTATTCAACTGGAACTCGCTGACCGTTCCGTTGAGTTCCCACAAAATTCGCTGCAAGTCTCTGTCGTCTGGGTGCACCACGATCTGGCGGTACATCTTCTCAATATCGGCGACAAATGCGTACCGATGGCGCCTCCAACGCAGGATAATGTCTGGCAGTGAAGACATCAAATTTGGTCCTGCAAATAAGCAACTATTTAGACTAATGCCGGTAGATGTGCGTGCGGATCCATTGAAAACAACGCGAAGTTTAACATTTCCCTCGGTGGATTTCAGCACACCATGATGAGGCAGGTAGCAGAGGCGCCCCTCGACTGGACTGGGAGCCGGAGGAGCAGGCGTCATGTGACGCAAGGCAAGGTATTCCTCCATGAATTCCTTATACTTAAGGCGAAAGCCGTCGTCGAGAGCGAATCGACGACTCATTGCACTTAGCATGCGCGCGGCCGCGTGCTTCGTGGAGGCCAGCTGGGGCGTTGGCTGAATGTTGAACGGCAGCCGCACTTGAAAGCGGCCATCGGGCAAGCGTTTGGTGGAGCTCACGAAAAGCTCCTCGCACTTTTGGTCCTCTGCGGTGAACGGCACCTCTGCTCGCGATGGTTCCTCCCACTCCCAGAACCGTTGCAGCACTGACGAGAGGTTGTCATCCTGGGAGCAATGTAGTGTCGTCATGGCTGGCACAGACGGTCCCGTGCGAAGACCTCCGAGAAGGATCCACCCCAGGCTGGTGAATTGAGCGACTGGCTCCTGATCCCGTCCTCGTCTCAGTCCACTCCGCAGAATATGCGCGTAAACGTCCGCGCCCAGGAGCAGCTCCACCGGGTCAGCTGCCAGGTAGTCTGGGTCTGCCAGCTTCAGACCCTGCACGTGGGACCAGGTGCAACGGTCGGTTTTGACTGCTCCGTTGTACCCTGTTAGCCGAGGCAGTACGAGTGCCGAAACGTTCAAGGTGAAGCCCCCTGACCGTGCTGTTATGGAGAGCGAGACTCGGCCTCGTGCGACTCCGGATTGCTGCCCACCAACTCCAAAAATCGTAACGCACGATGGACTCCGTGGCAGTCGTAGGCGCTGCACCAAGGACTCTGCAGCCAATGAAGCCTCTGAACCTGGGTCAATGAGGGCGCGAACTGCTTGCTGCTTGCCTAAACCATCTAAAACCCAAATTCGTACAGTGGCTAAGAGGACGGTGGCGTTCTCCACCGTGGGTAGGGCGGCCACGTGTGCGGATGCTGAGGGCGTCTTCGCGGGCACCGGGGCAGGAGCGAACGCCTCGTGCAACGAGGTGTGATGTCGCTCAGCGCACTTAAGACAGGTCTTGTTGGTGGTACACATACTCACGGCATGGCGTCCGAGGCAGTTGAAACATCGGTTATGTGTGCTCACCAAGTCTTTTCGTTCAAGCGGTGTCCTTTGCGTGTACCGATCGCAGGTGGCGATAAAATGCGGCCCCCCGCACACGGGGCATGCTCGGGAGGCGCTGACTGCTTTGGGACGCGATTGCGCGATGCGGACGCTGCGTCCACCACGAAGGCTCGACTTGACGTATGGTTCGGTGCATTTCTCCCCGGTTGCCTCCTCTGACGTCACCTGTTCCTTGAGAAACGCTTGCAATTGCTCGAATGAAGGAGGCTCCGAAGATTTCAGCAAGGACTTGTCCCACTCCCGACGTGTGACTTGATCGAAAAGATTCACGGCTAGGTGCACGAAAAGATCCTCACTCGACGAAATGGGGCGGCCGATGCCCTCCAGGGCCCCAGCTGTTGTCACGACTCCATGGAAAATCCGCCGCAGGTCCACCATGGAGTTGGGCTTCATCTTGGGAATTGCGAGGAAGGCGTTGAGGTGTGCTCTCACAAGAAGCCGTTTGTTCTCGTAGTGCTCCTTTAGCAAGGTCCAGGCTCGCTGGAAGTTTTCGTCGGTAGTGGGCAAGTTTTTCAGTAGACTCTCAGCCTCACCCGACACACTGGTTTTCAGGTAATGCAGCTTTCGAACGTTCGATAGGGCGGACTCGTCGATAACCAGCGATTGAAACAAGTCGCTGAAAGCTGGCCAATCTTCGAATCGGCCGCTGAATTTGGGCAGCTCAATGCGCGGGAACGAGGGCGACGCCACGGAGGTGGCGGGTGTGTGAGCTACCGATGCAGTTGTGCCAGGTTTGGCCGGATTAAGCTCCGAGCTTGAGGCAAATTGTCGCTCTAACCGTAAAAGCTGTGCTCGCTGAGACGTATATTGCATCTCAGCTGTTCCTAGGAAGTCACCTGTTACGTAATCGTGATCTTTGAGAGCTGCCCTGTAATTGCGCATGAGCTGTGAATGCTGATCCTCTAAGCGGGCCCATTTTTTATCCAGCAACGACAGAGCGGCTCGCACCCCGTCAATCGATATATTTTGTTGGCCAGTTTTCTTCAAATTCTCCCAAGTGCGCGAGATGCGGCCATGAAGTTCATACTGTGATGCAATTAACTCCTCCATGCCGATAACCCTCTTTGTAATGCACTCACTCGCGAAACCGTAGACGACGATGAAAGTCACGAAACGATGAACATCCGGCTCGAAGGACCAGAAATGTCACGGACTGTTGACAACGGCTCAAGCACGTTGACGCGGTGTGAACGCGGAAAAAAAGGTTGACGATTGGTTTAAAGGGACGGAACACGGAACACGCAGAAACAGTCGCACATTACACTTAATTGCTTAGTTTATTGTCCAGAGCACACACACACACGTTCACTTACAAAGATTTTATGCACATACAACGATTCACAAAAGTTAAAGGTCTTAGCAGACTGCAGCAGCGCAAGAAACAAAATGCGAAGCGCATATGATGTAATACTCGCGATAGCACGAAGCGAAGCCGATTCGGAACAATAACAGAATGAACCACGCGGTCATCGCGCCGATGTTTATACTGCTTGCTCTCCGAACTCTCTCGAAGCATGTACACAACAGCTGATTGGTAGATACAAAACAAAGGTTCACGATGTTTCGCTTTCGAGAGAGTTCGGAGACGTTGCTCACCGCGGCGGTGAGGTGACGGACGGGGAGAGCATTCTTCGCTAAGATTGCGGTTTCCAAACAGTGCCCCTGATAACATATTAAAAGGACATTATAATCGTCCAAAGTTGATTTCAAAACTTTTCAACAATTTTTCGCTAATATCTTGAAAACTAAAGCTTTCCGCGAAATTTGTATATGAACAAAATTATTCAGAATCATGTCCGTGATAAGATATTAAAAGCGCACTAAAATCGAGAAAAGTTTATTTCAAAAGTTGCCGGTTGTCTTGCAATAACAACACTTTGCAATTAAAAAATGAAAAATTTTTTGATAATGGTACCAAGGGGAGTCAGAACCTACCAGATGCAAAAGGTTTCATTCCGTTTGGTCCATCCAGCTAGATGTAATCGGCGGACATACATAGAAAAAAAAAAAAAATATACTGATCGAATTGAGTAACCTCCTCCTTTATCGAAGTTGGGTAAAAACTATGTGACTCAACCGACTGATCAGGTTGTCTGACTAATTTTGACCACCTAATCTGGTCGATGATTTTTGCTGAACTGCCTGATTAGAAAATATTTGCTTTCTCGTAACCTTTCCTTCCAGTGCGCCCTTAGCGCGCTTCCCTGTGGAAGGGGAAGACGAAAGCCAGAGTGGGCGAAAGTTGGACCCTAGGCGAAACTAAGAGTGCCAAGAAAACTGCTTTTCGTCACCTCTCGAAACCCTTAGTCTCTGCCATAAATTAGGCCGTACTCCAACAATCCTCACGGATGAGATAGGGAGTTGAAACTTGGTGTGAGATGTTTTTTTTTTGGATATGCTACTAATTGGCGAATTGAGTTTCTCATTTGACCCAAGGGCACATTTGACCACCTTATCCGGCTATACCCTTTAGTTAATTTTATAAAAGCGTAGTTAACTTTATCCAAGAAGCAGACTTTGGTACGATTTAACATAAAGTATTAACTAGCGAATTACATTTTGTTAGGTTCATTTTACATTCTCCAATTACGTACTATTTAATTTGTCGAGTTTCCATTATTATTATTAAATCAAAGTCTATTTAGTTTTGTTTTTTGATCAAGCCAATATTTTGTTGTTATTTGTCATTTGTTATCTGTTACATTCATCATTTTCATTGTTTTATTGAATGAACCTAATTGTTTAAAGACATTGACCTGTGGATTTCACTCCTTAACCGCACACCACACGAATCTCACATTCTTTAGATTTAGTTATTTGCAAAAACGAGTCGTTCAGTAGGTAAAAGCCGCTCTTTACCTCACGAGCGCTGTTAACATCTGAACCTAGGTTCCAGAGTCGTTACACACATAAGTTTCATTGAAATCGTTGTGTCCCGGTTCCATATGTTCCCTTGTAAGCTACAAGGTATATATGTATTTTGAATTATGTTTCTTCGACGTTTTGAAGATATTCTGAATTGTTTAAGAAAAACAATTTAGATAATAACTTAAATAGAAATATTGGATATGCAAAAAATGTAATCAGTTATGAATGTTTAATTTTATTTCATAATTATAATAACTTATTAAATAATTTACATAATAAAATGTAAATTTCATGTAAATTTATTTCTTTGACAATAGCAGTTAATTCTAAGCAAAAAAATAATAATAAATAGAGAAGTTTGAGTGATTTTAGTAAATTATATCTTTGTTACTATGAATTATGTTAGTCGCTAGTATAATGGAGTTTATGAAAATAAACTAAACAATTGTAAATGTTTTATGGCATATTTTTCTTTAAGAAATTATAGATTATTCTCAGTAAATTTATTAATTTAGAATAAAAATTAATCTTTTAGATAGGCCATTTAATTCTAAGAAACCGTTTCGGATGTTTTAAAAATTTACTTTGTAGGATGGATTTTTTTTTTGCTTGGATAATTGCAAAGGAATACTCTCAAAGGAATCTGTGGAAATAACAAATAACAATATTTATTCATCTTTGCTTTCATACAACACAACATCAAATTCCAAAATCTGTTAATTAAACAATTATACGCATAAGTACAAAATCAAGACAACGGAGAACGGTTCGGGCGGAAACATCGTTTACGGAGTTTTACAATAATTTTGAACAATTACTACTAGAAGAGTCCGGGAAATTCTTCCGGCCATTCCCTAGAAAGCGACCGGCGGATAATCCAGCCGTTCTCTCCATTCCAAGGGCGGCCAGGATAGAATTACCGTACTCTCCTCGTTAGCAGGCGACCGGCGGCAAGTTCCAGCCGTTCTCTCCCGAAATACGATAAACTGGGCGACCGGCGGCGAGTTCCAGCTGTTCTCTCCCGAAAGACTCTAAACTAGGCGACCGGCGGCAAGTTCCAGCCGTTCTCTCCTATTTAACACGAACCAGAGAGTATTCTTCCGCTTGCTCCCCCTGGATGGCGACCGGCGGTAAGTTCCATCCGTTCTCTCCAACCCAGGAGAAGAGCAGAAGATGCTCTCTGGATTCCCTCGGGCGTCCCGGTGGTTCCACCGTCCATTCCCTGGTAGGCGACCGGCGGCGAGTTCCTGCCGTTCTCTCCATACCAGGGCGGCCAGTTAAGAGCCCCCGTACTCTCCCGTGACTCTAAAGGGCGACCGTGGTAATTACCTCGTTCTCTCCCAAAAGAGCTCAGCAGGAATCTGCCGCGATCGCTTTTTTTTTTTTTTTTTCTCAAGATGGCGATGAGATATTGAGGTAGGGCAACCACAACCCGAGTTGACAGTTCTCCCTAAGCACGATAGATGGCGGCCTCCTCAGGAGTTGTTCCTGTCAGCCTTAGCCGACTTACCGACAAACATGAAAATAGAAAAATGTCATTAGCGACCTGAGATTAAAAGTACTAATAGTGACCTAAGATGGGGTGTGGAAAATTTGCAAAAAACCACAAAGAAGGAAAGCTAGAATAAGCAGAACGAGATGAACACTCACGGCCAGGGGGAGGGGCCGGTTTGAACGAGCGAGACAAGCAGCCCGTGGGAACGGATACAAAATTCACCAGGAAAACATTCCAGAGGAAAATAGACAGAAGAAAATAAGAGAAGCAAGGCAAGAATAAAAAGCTGGGATGATAATTATGTTAAGCATGGTTGGCAAGTTGATTAAACCTATTAATAAGAGGAAATCTATGTTTAATTCTATATGGAATGTTGTGAATATTGAAGTTTTTGAGGTCGCGAATAAGGATATTCTCAGGAACATCAATGTTAAATCCTTCAGACAGGCGCAAGACATATTCGTCCAGGCGAGGAGTGCGAGCCATAGCACATAGATCAGCTGTTCTAATTACGAATGGGAATTTAGGAATATTCAAGATAAATTTAATAATTTTGTTTTGCACACGCTGAACCAGAAGCCTGCGCGAGTCTGAAACACAATCCCACCAGACCACGGACCCGTACGTGAGCACGGGTCGGATGCACATGCGGTACAAGGCCAACCTGATGTTAGAGTTCAAGTTCGAAGATCTAGCAATGTGTGGCTTAAGTGCTCCGAAAGCCTTCCAGGTTTTGGCTATACGGTCGTCAATGGCCGGGATCCAGTTGAGTCTGTTATCGAGTATGACTCCAAGGTATTTCACCGAATTGGACCACTTAATCGAGATGCCGTTCACCTTAAGGGTGGTGCAAACGGACTCACGCTTCCTGGAAAAAACAATCGCCTCAGTTTTATCGGCGTTGAGAGAGAGTTTCCATTTTGCAAAGAATTCAGTAATGAGGTCGAGGTAAGATTGAACGCGAAGACAAGCCACATGCACCTTGGAGGAAGAAGTGAGTAACGCGGTATCATCAGCATATAGAGCAAGCATGCAGTTAAAAAGAGAAGGAATGTCGTTGATGAATATATTGAAAAGAACAGGGCCGAGAACAGACCCCTGTGGCACGCCCGCAAGGACCCGACGAGGGGAGGAACAGGACCCACCAGCCTTGACGAAGAAGGATCTATTGGAAAGATAGTTAAAAATAAACATTATTAGATTCCGGTTAAATTTGAGGGAGTGAAGTTTAAAAATCAAAGCATAGTGCCAAACAGAATCAAAAGCCTTTGCCAGGTCAAGCAAGACCATGACGGAGGACTTATTGGTATTGAACCCGTGAATTATACATTGGGAGATTCTAGTAATCTGGTGTAGGGTGGAATGTGACTTCCTGAAACCGAACTGCTGGTCAATAAGAATTTTTTGATCTTTTAAATGGCTATTGATTGATCGGGAGATGATTATCTCGAGCGTCTTCCCGAGAATAGAGAGTAGGCTGATGGGCCTGTAGCTCGAAGCCTGGTCGGCAGGCTTGCCGGGCTTGTGGATGGGGATAACCTTCGCCTGTTTCCAGGCGGCAGGGAAATATGAGTTGATCAGACAGAACTGGAAAATGTAGAAGATCTGTACAATGAATTTTTTGGAGGCGTTTTTAAGCATAGGGACAGATACACCATCCTTCCCAGGAGCTTTGGAATTTTTAAAACCCGAGATAATATCAGCGACATCCCTCGGAGTCAGATCAACCCACGACGTTGGGGAGGGGGTTTGATCCCCGGAGAACTCCGTAATGAAGTCGTCGACCGTTGACTGGAGGGGAGAGCTAGCAGTGCTGGCCTCGATGTAAACTGACTCAAACTGATCCGCGAGAATCTCAGCTTTTTCAGGCGCACCAGAAATAGGCTGGCCACCCTTATTCAAGACGGGAAGCGGAGTACTTGTAGATTTACCGGCAAGAATTTTGTAGACTGGCCAAAAAGTGGGGTTCGGTTTTTTGAAGGAGCTGAGTTTATTAATCCAGTCCTTGTGTGTAAGATACGAAATTTGTCTTTTGATGGAAGCAGTGAGGTCGCGAGTAAACGGGTGTAAAAAGGAGGATCCAAAACGCTGAGCGTGCTTTCTAAGATGCCTCCTTTTCCTGATGAGCGAGAGGAGATAAGGATCATTTTGAAGAAACGCGTGTCGAGTGCGAGATGTGTCAATTTTCAGGGTGGCAGTCCTTCTAGCAGAATGCATCAGGGTGACCATGCTCCGGATAACATCATCGATATCCCGCGGACCAGCGAAGGCAGTACGCATGTTAAAGTTACGCGTCAGAGATCGATACTTCTCCCAATCAATCTCAACATCGATCCCACGGGAGGGGCTCTCCGTAGATGCAGCAAGGACCACTGGAGAGTGGTCAGAGGGGCCCGGGTCACGGGTGTCACATGTGAAGGAAAGATCTGAGTCTACCAGAAAGATGTCTATGGTAGAGGGGTTTACACCAGGGGCCGACCTGGTGAAATGATTTGGGAATATCACGTCATAGTTGTTGTTGGAGAAGTGATGATATAATATCTTCCCGCTGGGGTTGGCCCTGGAATTGTTCCAGTGGCGGTGCTTGGCATTGAAATCACCACCGATGACAAATGGAGAACCAATACTGATCAGATTGTCTATATGGGAGGGAGAGAGAGTAGTGGAGGGAGGGGCGTAAGCCACCCCCACGTAGAATTTTGGATGTCTCAGTTTAACGGCGCAGAACTCAATTCCGTCAACTCTATTTATGTTGATCACTGAGTGAGCAAGATTTTTATTAAGAAGCATAGCAACCCCACCTCCAGTACCAGAGATTCTATCCTGTCTAACCATAGAGAAGCCTGGGATGCTGACGACGTCAGCTGGAGACAGAAAAGTCTCTGTAACCAGCACAATATCCGGTTGCTCCTTCGAAATGAGAAGGAGAAGCTCATTTCTATTCCTTTTGAAGGACCTGATATTCCAAAGAAGAATGTTGGGGAAGGAAGCCATAGATTTATTTTAAGCTACCAAGAACTGAGACAAAGACTTGAAACTTTTGTGCGTCGGAATTACAGCCACGCAGGCGAGCATTGAGGGTTTTGACGGTCGACAACATTAGGTCAACATCTACCAGCGAGTGGAGGGTTTGGAATTCGCTCATCAGTTCATTGAGCTTAGCCCCCTCATCGGGAGGAGCCGACTGAACACGGGGCAGTGGCCCGTACTTAGCAGCATCAGCGTAAGACAAGGCGCGGGGCGCGGGCTCCTCGAATGAAAGAGGACCCATGGGGCGGGATGGCCTGGCGGGACGGCCAGGAGGGGAGGCCAAACTACTCAGATTTTGTCGGTTTTTGAGGCCCGGAAAGTCCATCGCCGACGGAGAGGTAGGAGGCTTGAATTTCTTGGAGTCACGACGACTGAGATATCTTGAAGTGTTATCTGAGTTATATGAGTTATCTTTAAGGAAGTTGATCATTTTATTATGCGAGTCGAGATTGTCAAATTGGATGCGAATCCCTTCCTTGAGCAATTTAAGTTTGAAGGTTTTACCGCATAAGTCCGTGAGTTGCTTCTCGAAGACCGAGGCCGAGCAAGAAAAGTGGGAGACATAGATAGGTGGGACTTTCTCCGAGGTGCGGCGCGAGCGGCTGCTGGGCTCCGCCGCTGGTCTGTCAGTGTCGGTATTTGCATGACCGTCGGTAATATTACCGGCCGGGGACGAGTTTTGCGAGGGAGCGCTGGTGTTCGCGTCAAAACAGTCGAACGCGTCAGCAAGAACGCTGTAACGGTTGCTTGTGGGGACACATGGGATGGCGTCCATTTTGATTGATGAATTGACAGGGGCCACGCGGTTAGGGTTTTCGAGTTTAGAAGAAATGCCGCTAACCGCGGCCAATATGGGCAATTTCTTCGCGAGAAGGATTCTATTTAACTCCTCCTTGGAGGGGGAACCACTCGCTTGAAGACTAGCCGGCATGTCGATTAGTTTAATCGACTTAGAACGGGGCTGTGAATCAGAAGAGCTATCGGACGAGGTTGAGCTCTGCATGAGGAAATTTCGCGAGGTTGGGGAGACCGAATCCCCAACCGTTGGGTGAATAAACCTAAAGGCACCTGCGGGGGAATGAATAATGGAAAGCGAATGACTCACCGAACTGCTAGAGGCGGAAGACTCCACCAGCCCACCTTTATCGGGAAAAATTTCCTCCTGATTTAACAAATTGTCCTCGGTTGTCAGCTCTCGCAGGGAAGCAGCCTCAGGAACAACGGGCTCCACGCTCGGGGCAGCCACGTGGGCGTCTAGGTTAGGGGACTTCGACTTCACGGCGAAGGGCCGCTTTCGCCGACCTCTAAATAATGGGATCCCAGAATCAACGATCGAACTCGTGCTGGAAATCACTTCAGCAAAGGAAAAGACACTGATAATAGTCACAGAAAACTTTTGAAATTCGCACGGTAAGCACTGACGATGCACACTCGCCGGTTGCCACGCAAGGAATGAGCAGGAATCTGCCGCGATCGCGGCTCCGAAACCGATATTTATATTACCGCGTTGCTAGAGTCCGCGGACAATCAACAACGTCGCGTTGCTATGCTCGGCCTGCTCTCGTGGTTTCGCGAACGTTCGGCGGCTCCGCGGTCGGCGAGCCACGCGCTCGTTTCGGAGTTCGCGAATGTTCAAAAATTTGTTTTGTTAGTTAGACCGGAGACTTATTGAGTGACATGTTAACTACTTCAGTTACGCGGTTTTTATAATGATGTACGCAACGCAAGAAAATAACGCAATTTTATAATGGATCTAGATCCTAACAAAACTGACAGAACAATATTTGGTTAATTACAAAAACTCTAAAATTTGTATTAGACGTGGAACAGTTACTCCTTGTTTGACTCTAAACTAATTGTTCATGGCCCTTTTTGTAAAAGCACAAATCGACACCCAAAACCTGATCGCTTAAGAGGGGAAATACCTTTAGACCGATGAAAATAGGCTGATTTTTGTGAATTTTTTTGTATAGGATATCTTTGTTTTGCATTTTTGAAATTTCAGGTATAATTTATTATAACTATTGCCTATTATACAATATTTTTTGTTTTTAAATATATTTAAAAATGGCGGAATTATAACAGTCCTTCCTGGAAGTGTTTGGCGCGTCTCGTGAATCGGTGTGGGTTCTAGCCTTAGATCAGTGCTCGGATTTAGTTGCACTTTTCGGGCCGATTTCGAGGTAGACGCCTACCGTACCCTCACTCCCGCGCTAGACTGCCCACGTGACGTCGTGTGCCAGGGACGTCGTACGATAGATTTGTCGGGATCCATCCGTGATTAACAATTTTGCTTGCACTGTTAATAATTATTATTTTTACAGATTACTAAAGTTATTAATACTATGTTTACATCTATAAACATCTTTTATATATACATATAATAACAATAATACATGTTATAATAATTACAATTTTGTCAATAGTTTTCCACATCACCCAAGAGGTACTACTGTTGATGCGTTTTTTTTAATTGGTTTTCCCTATAGGCCTATTCCACTAAATAAGAAAAACGACAGTGACTCGGCAGGAAAGTCCAAACGACCCAAAAGATTGAAGGAAAATTAAAATATTTTCGATTTCGACTTTCCTGCAAAGTCACTGCGCTCTTCTTATTTAGTGGAATAGGCCTATAGGAGAAACCACTTTTAAAAAACGCATCAACAGTAGTACCTCTTGGGTGATATGGAAAACTATTGACAAAATTGTAATTATTATAACATGTATTATTGTTATTATATGTATATATAGAAGATGTTTATAGATGTAAAAATAGTATTAATAATTTTAATAATCTGTAAAAATAATAATTATTAACAGTGCAAGCAAAATTGTTAATCACGGATGGATTCCGAAAAATCTATCGTACGACGTCCCTGGGTCACGATGTCACGTGGGCAGTCTAGCGCGGGAGTGAGGGCACGGTAGGCGTCTACTCCGAAATCGGCCCGAAAAGTGCAACTAAATCCGAGCACTGCCTTAGATCCATTGGTCTGAAACAAGTTTGCAGACAATGTTTCGAAAACTAACATTCACAGTTAGTAGATGAACCTCATAAATGTGCAAAATATGTAAAATTGAGGAAATGGCGCGCTTTTAAAGAAAAACTTTGAATTTTATTGAAAATTTTTGCACTATTTTGCAATAAAAAGGACTTTAATGTTCAATTTATTTCATACATTTAGGTTCATATGTTAGATACTATTGTCATGGATATGTGCAAAAAATTTGAGCGCGATTGATAAACTAGTTTTTGAGTTATCAGCCACACCAATTGTAAAAATGTAGTTTTGAGAAAAACGCGTTTAAAGTTTCAGTCCTCCGCACTAAACGCGTGAATACTCGCGGCGCTAATCGGCCATAACTTCAAAAGGGCTTCGTATTTCACTTTAAAATTTTGAGACAATATTTTTAAGATGTTGCACTAACATTTTATGGAGAAAAAAAAATTTTCAATTTTTTAAGATTCTAAAGGTATTTCCCCCCTTAATTGGGGAGCCTGCATTAGCTAGCTGCTAGAATTACCCAACGATGCAAGAATCAAGTGACCGACGTGTGGCCAACTGGGTTGCAAATAAAAATGACTCGACTTTTAATTATTTATTGAAGTTACTGAAACGCCACCCAAAAGACACAGACTTCAGAGACCAAGCCGCTCAATAATGGGGAGCCTCCGTTAGCTAGCTACTAAACTACCCAGAGCGAACTCCGAGAATCTGACGGCGAGTTAATAACTTAGAAAAACAAGAAATATATATATGAGTGACTGGTGAGCTCTCGTTGATGTCTTAGTTCTTTCTGGGGCTGAGCATAGCACTCTCCTTATGGAGTTTCAGAGACAAGATCGTTTGAACGGGGAGCCTGCGTTAGCTAGCTGCTAGAATTACCTAACGATCGAGTATCCAAATGATTGATACCCGCTGTCCAGTCAAAACTAAGAATCTTGTAGGCTCTTACCAGTTAAAACTGCTCCAGTTCGTCGCTTCCTAAGAGGTGTCCGGCACTTAGTACTTCCAAGATTGTTCTGCGCTCGCAGCCGCTGCTGCACGCTCTTTTATACTCAGAGAATCATGGGTTTTTCCCGTTCAAAAAGTAGTTATTATTTTATTACGCTTTATTTAGTAGCAAATATATATTAGTTTGATTAATAAAAATACGCTTTGATTTATTATTAATTAGTTTCTCACAAGTTTTCCCGTTAAATCGTATTTTTAATGATTTTTAGATACGTGAATTATAAGTGCTTCAATAGAAGAAATAATTAATTACAAACAATACATAAAATAATAGCTAAAAATATAACGCAATTTATAATAGGTTAATAAT
The DNA here is from genome assembly GCF_050947335.1 of Megachile rotundata. NCBI lineage: Eukaryota > Metazoa > Arthropoda > Insecta > Hymenoptera > Megachilidae > Megachile > Megachile rotundata. The sequence continues at coordinate 2,145,825 of NC_134991.1, read as the reverse complement.
TAATAATATAATAATATAAATATTTAAATGATAATTTATAATAACTTTGTTTCGAAGTATATCTACTGTCTCTTTCTAACTAACGCGCGCGCCATCGATCGGTGATCTACTCCAGTGCTCGGATTTAGTTGCACTTTTCGGGCCGATTTCGGAGTAGACGCCTACCGTGCCCTCACTCCCGCGCTAGACTGCCCACGTGACGTCGTGACCCAGGGACGTCGTACGATAGATTTTTCGGAATCCATCCGTGATTAAAAATTTTGCTTGCACTGTTAATAATTATTATTTTTACAGATTATTAAAATTATTAATACTATTTTTACATCTATAAACATCTTCTATATATACATATAATAACAATAATACATTATAATAATTACAATTTTGTCAATAGTTTTCCATATCACCCAAGAGGTACTACTGTTGATGCGTTTTTTAAAAGTGGTTTCTCCTATAGGCCTATTCCACTAAATTAGAAGAGCGCAGTGACTTTGCAGGAAAGTCGAAATCGAAAATATTTTAATTTTCCTTCAATCTTTTGGGTCGTTTGGACTTTCCTGCCGAGTCACTGTCGTTTTTCTTATTTAGTGGAATAGGCCTATAGGGAAAACCAATTAAAAAAAACGCATCAACAGTAGTACCTCTTGGGTGATGTGGAAAACTATTGACAAAATTGTAATTATTATAACATGTATTATTGTTATTATATGTATATATAAAAGATGTTTATAGATGTAAACATAGTATTAATAACTTTAGTAATCTGTAAAAATAATAATTATTAACAGTGCAAGCAAAATTGTTAATCACGGATGGATCCCGACAAATCTATCGTACGACGTCCCTGGCACACGACGTCACGTGGGCAGTCTAGCGCGGGAGTGAGGGTACGGTAGGCGTCTACCTCGAAATCGGCCCGAAAAGTGCAACTAAATCCGAGCACTGATCTACTCTAAACAATGTTGCACACGTGAGCTACCCCATTCCATTACCACGCGAATTTTTATAGTGCAGTCGGTAACTTGCGATCGGTAATAGAATAGAAAAAGATATATGCATTAGCATGTTTCTTTATTTATCGACTGGATTTAATGTGATGTTCTCGGGGACGTTACATTAGGTCATGATAATAGTGTTATGATAATGGAGACGATTATTTCTTTTCACTTTTGTTATCGAGTACAGACCTAAATATTTTTGCTTAATTTTTAATGTTGGGCCGAATTGAGTTCGCTTTATAAATACTATGTCGCCTTCTGCATATTGTTTCGCCGGTTTACATTTTTTATTATATTGTCGCCTGTTTTCTTCCTGCATTTTTATTAAATTTTCCTTTGCTATCGCTCTTATTTCATCGCGGGCTTTGTCGTACAATTGAATTGTTTCTTGTTCGATAGGGGTGATAATCTCGTGATCTTGTTTATTCTTCATTCTTGTGCCGAAAAGAACCTCAAACGGTGTCGTGCCTATTGCTCTCTGAAATGTGCTGTTAATACATTTTTGAACTTTATCTACGTGTTTATACCATTGGTCGGGGTTATTAACAGATAGTTTGGTTAATACCGGAATAATAGTGCGTATTGTACGTTGTGCTTGCCCGTTCCCTCGCGGTACGCCTGTCGTGATGTGTATGTTTTTTATACCCTTTTCATCGCAATATTGTTAAAATTCTGTGGATGTAAACGCGGCTACTCTGTTGGAAATTATGCGATCTGGGGTCCCGAAAATTTTTTGTTGGCTATTTAACTTGTCAATTACTTCTTTGGCGTTAACTGTTTTCGCCGGATATAGCCATGTAAATTTTGAAAATCTATCTATGACTATGAAAATGTAACGGTACACTTTGCTCGTCGCTGTCATTGGTCCTACGTGGTCGATGTGATACGTTTCAACTGGTTTTGACCCTTTCGCGATAGGTGTTAGTTCACCCTTCCTTTTTTCTGTCTTTCTCTCGGCTATTATGCATTGTATACAGCAGCTAATAAATTTCTTTATTTTTTCCTCTAACGCCGGTATGTGATATTTTGTCTTGATAATTTCTTCCATTTTATATCCGCTGAAATAACCCTTTTCATGCGCGTTTCTTATTATCTCTAGGTGCATGCACGACGGTACGACAATCAAATCTTTATTATCTTTACGTTTCATTAAAATATCATTTTGCATGAAATAATTCTCATATTCTTCGGTTTCTAGGATACGCTTGATTACTCGCAATCTTTCCTCTTCGCTTTACTTTTTTCTAATCATCGCTAACATCGTGTTTTCTATAACTTAAGACCGGATATCTACTCAGCGCGTCTACGTGTTTAACTCGCGTGCCTTTTCTATGTTCGACAGTGTATTCGCATTTGTAACGTCCCTGGTACTAGACTCAGGTATTTCACAGCGCTTATGAAGCAAAGAGCGGCTTTTGCTTATTAAGCGACTCGTTTTTACTATAACTAATTTTAGAAGAATGTGGGATCGTGGTGGCGTGTGGTTAAAGAGTGAAATCTACAGGTTAATACCTTTCATTAATTAGGTTTATTCAAATAATGATGAGGAAAGGAGTTATAATTAACAATTATTTTAGTAAATATAAAAATGTATATGTGACTGAATTCTATAAGCAAATTGGAGTATAATAGACTCGTTGTTGACGCAAATCGCAGAACGGTAGCTAACTACTTCAATTACGCGGTTTTATAATGATATACGCAACGCAAGAAAATAACGCAATTTACAATGGATCTAGATCCTAACAAAACTGACAGAACAATATTTGGTTAATTACAAAACTCTAAACTTTATATTAAACGTGGAACAGTTACTCCTTATTTGACTCTAAACTAATTAGTTCATGGCCCTTTTTGTCAGAGCACAAATCGACACCCAAAACCTGATCGCTTAATTGGGGAGCCTGCGTTAGCTGGCTACTAGAACTACCCAACGATGCAAGAATCAAGTGACCGACGTGTGACCAACAGGGTTGCAAATAAAATGACTCGACTTTAATTATTTATTGAAATTACTGAAACGCCACCCAAAAGACACGGGCTTCAGAGACCAAGCCGCTCAATGATGGGGAGCCTGCGTTAGCTGGCTACTAAACTACCCAGAGCGAACTCCGAGAATCTGACGGCGAATTAGTAATTCAGGAAAATAAGAAATATGTATGAGTGACTGGCGAGCTCTCGTTGATGTCTTAGTTTCTTCTGGGGCTGAGCATAGCACTCTCCTTACGGAGTTTCAGATACAAGACCGTTTGAACGGGGAGCCTGCGTTAGCTGGCTACTAGAACTACCCAACGATCGAGTATCCAAATGGCTGATACCCGCTGTCCAGTCAAAACTAAGAATCTTGTAGGCTCTTACCAGTTAAAACTGCTCCAGTTAGTTGCTTCCCAAGAGGTCCGGCACGTAGTACTTCCAAGATTGTTCTGCGCTCGCAGCCGCTGCTGCACGCCCTTTTATACCCAGAGAATCATGGGTTCTTCCCGCTCAAAAAGTAGTTATTATTTTATTACGCTTTATTTAGTAGCAAATATATTTTAGTTTGATTAATAAAAATACGCTTTGATTTATTATTAATTAGTTTTTCACAAGTTTTCCCGTTAAATCGTATTTTTAATAATTGTTAGATACGCAAATTATAAGTGTTTTAATAGAAGAAATAATTAATCGCAAACGATACATAAAATAATAGCTAAAAATATAACGCAATTTATAATGAGTGAATAATTAATAATACACACAATATAAACATTTAAATAATAATTTATAATGACTCTGTTTCGAAGTATATCTTCTGTCTCTTTCTAACTAACGCGCGCGCCATCGATCGGTGATCTACTCTAAACAATGTTGCACGCGTGAGCTAACCCCATCCCATTACCACGCGAATTTTTATGGTGCGGTCGGTAATTTGCGGTCGGTAATATAATAGAAAAAGATAGAATTAAACTGCTTCTCTATTTATCGGCTGGATGATGTACCCGGGGACGTTACACATTCTTCTAGGGTCAAAGCCACATCGTGCTACTTTAGGAAAAGATTTTTTTTTGACAATGTTTGCTTAAACGCTTCGCAATCCGTAATTAATTTAAATGATACCCCTAACAAATAAACGCGGGATTTTCTTACTGTATTTATTACGGCTAGTACTTCTAATTGGTACGATTGGTATTTTCGCTCGGCATCTGTGGTTTGTTTACTGTAGCAATACACGGGGTGGAACGCGTTTTCTTTCGTTGTCCTTTGAAATAAAATCGCGCCGAAACCTTCTTGACTCGCGTCGGTATGTAACTCTGCTTCTGCGTTCGGATCGTAAATTTGTAACACGGGTTTTGCTGACAAAATTGACTTTAACGTTAGAAATGCTTTTCTTTGTCCTTCCCGAATGAATTTTGGATTTTCTCTCGTTAATTTAATCCTTTCGCTTCGGCTGTCCAGTCCGCCGAAGTACTGTAACTGAATAGAAGCGCGTACCCACACGTCATATTATACACGCCGCTTATAAGCGGCGCTCGAAACGAAAGGGTTAAATAAAGGTGAGGCAATGTTTGCATAATCTTTAATGAATTTTCTGAAGTAACCGGTTATGCCTAAAAAACTTTGTATTTGCTTTCTATTTTTAGATTCGGGATATTTTTGGACTGCCTTGGTTTTCGCGTTGCCTGGATGTACTATTAAGTCGCGGCAAGGAGACAAAATCAAGCACTACCGAAGTTGCTTACTTTCAAGGTTTATTCGAATGTCCGGGATCACGTACAGAGCGCAAACTAGTTGTTACTAAAAGCATTTGGGAGATTTTCGGCGTTCTTAGACTATCATGACAAAGAATGACGCTTGGTGTTCATGGAGGCAGTTTGACGCATCGGTGATGACGGCAGTGCAACCTCCGGCTTATTGGTGTCCTTTGGAAGGTTGACAGTGGCTGATGAGACATCGGCGGCGATGTGTCATATCATAGCAGTACATATCCGCTTTCAATTTCGTGGCCTAAATATTCTATCCTCGAACGAATTGACATTTGCTCCAGCTGATCGTTAACCCGTTTTCGGCTGCTATCTTTAGTGTTTCAACTAATTTTTCGGACGCGTCTTCGTCGTTCGATCATGATTATATCGAATATGATTATATCGCCGACATAAACGAAAGTCCGGAAGGCGTTTTTATGAATTCGTACTGTGCGTCTGGCGTTACGAACGCGTTGTATTTGATACTTTCTTTCGTGACTGGTACGTGCAAATAACTGTTTTTCAAGTCGATTACCGAGAATACGCGCGCGTCTTTTAATTCGTCTATTTTCTCTTCGGCGAGGGGCGTTGGGAAGTGGTCCCATTTCATTATCTTATTTAATTCTCGATAGTCGATGCATACTCTATACGAGTCGTTTTTCTTTGGAACGATGACTAATGGACTCACGTACTCGCTTTTGCTTGGACGAATAAACCCTTTCTTAAGCCATTCATCGATTTGTCTATCTAATACGTTTTTTTCTTTTGACGCTAGTCGCCGCGGCCTTATATTAACGGGATCGCTATTATTTAGTATAATCGTTGTTTCTACCTGCATGTCGCTCTGCATTAATTAATTTTTTGATTCTGTCCTTGTACTGTTCTTTAACGTCTAATTCGTCTGTTTTAACGTACATTATGTTTTTTAATTCTTCAAACGCTGCGTCCACCGTTTCCTGGGTGTTCTCCGTTTCCGTCTGCCTCCCTCTCGTGCTTGGAAATCGTTAATGGTGTCCTCCTCTGCGGTTCTCGGAGCCCTATAGATTGCGACCATGTTACCTTTGTTCACTTGTATCTCGACACCTTCCAAAAAGTCTTGTCCCAAGATTATGTCGTGTGGGATCGTGTGTAACGGCACTACGAAAAATTTAACGCTGTATGTCTCGTCATTTACATGTATCACTACACTGAAAGTCCTAATTACTTTCGTCGACGCGTTGCCGGCACCGATAATGTTTATCATCGTCGCCGACAAAAGGAGGATCGTCGATTTCCGCATATCGGTTTTTTTGCATTAACGAAATGTCACTTCGAAGGACAATTAACGCGTAACTTTTCACATTGTCCACTTCTATTGGGAATATTGTATTCGCACTCACGACACAATTTACACTTTCAGTTTTACTATTTTTTTCGTTTTTTACACTATTACACTTACTTGCTATATGTCCAAAATTGTTGCAATTAAAGCACGTGGGTCCTTTTCCCATGTCAGGGCTATTTTTCACGCCGTGCTCCGGCAAGCCGCATGTGTTGCAACGGGGATTTTTTGGTTTATGTTAAATGTCCTCTTTAGAAATTATTTTATACTTTTTAGTGCATTTCGAAGTCGGTGTATTTTTTTTCTTCAAACTATTTTATTTCACGCTTTTTAATGGAATGGGGAGAATTGTATAGGATACTGTGAGACAGTTCTTCCGGGCTTTTTTTTTGTCTGCGTAAATGCCAGGATCATAATTAAGTAAAAGACAACATGGATATTCGTTTTTCAATTTTTTTTGCAACAATAATCCTTTGTAACTAAAAAATGAAAAAATTTTTGGTAATGGTACCAATGGGGAGTCAGACTCTACAAGATGCGAAAGGCTTTGTTCCGATCGGACCACCCACCTAGGCAAAACCGCAGAACATGCATAGAAAAAAAAATAAGAGACACTGTTTCAGGGACAAGTACAAACTAATTACATCATGATTGTGGGTGCTTCATCCAGTTGTTCTTTGTTAACTTTCCTTGCAAAAATTCACTGCGCATGTGTATCTCTTACGGTTTAGGACTGTGCAAGGGTCAAAGTATCCGTAAAATAATAGCAGATTCTGCGCAACAAATTTTCTAACAAATCAAATTGATGCATTTCTAGAATGATTCGGAGACTGTACCAAGCAATGGGAATAATACACCAATGTCAACGTGAACTCATCTTGCTGCATAAGTCGCGTGTGAAAGTGGCAAAGCTTAGTTACTGTTTTGGTACAGTGCATTGTTATTGCCCTTTCTTGTCTTTCCCGTGCATAGCACGGGGCGTTCCACTAATATTAATAACAATAGTTTTTCGCTAATATCTCGAAAACAGAAGCTTTCCGTCAATTATGCAAGAGGAAAATGTTGTCCAGAACCACACCCCTAACAACATATTCGAAGGACATTAAAATCGTTCGAAGTTGATTTCAAAAGTTAATAACAATTTTTCGCTAATATCTCGAAAACAAAAGCTTTCCGCGAAATTTGTATAGGAACAAAATTGTTCAGAATCATGTCCGTGATAAGATATTAATAGCGCAGTAAAATTGAGAAAAGTTTATTTCGAAAGTTGCTGGTTTTTTTGCAATAACAATACTTTGCAATTAAAAAATGAAAAATTTTTTGATAATGGTACCAATGGGGAGTCAGACCTACCAGATGCGAAAGGTTTCGTTCCGATCGGTCCATCCAGCTAGGCGTAATTAGCGGGCATACATAAAAAAAAAAGAAAAAAAAAATATATACTGATCGAATTGAGTAACCTCCTCCTTTTTCGAAGTCGGTTAAAAATAGATCGGGAATAAAGAATTATATGTTTTCATACAATGTTTGGTTTCGTTTTTAAAAAAATTGAATTTGAATATTTTTTCAAAAAAATTTTAACAAAAGTTGTTTACAGCAATAGAGGTGACAATTAAAATTTCTTTTATTACTTCATGATATCGTAAATTATATTATTAATTAGTGTATTTTATGATATTGTTACTTATATGTATTTATCGCAGTCTTAATTAATTATACATTATTATATCTACAATGTCATGGAGGATAGTGAGATTAGTATGTGAATGATACTAATATTTATTACATTTATTAACTTAGGACATGTATCGAAATTAATGAAAGAGCCGTTGAAATTATCTTTTTATTAGCTGTAAAAATGTTTTTCGTTCAAAAGTGAAAAAGATTGTAAAAAAGTATTATTTTGTTTTTCAATTTATTATAGATCGAAAGGTCACCATTTGTTCGATTATATCACAATTTTTTAGGGATATTCTGTATTTAAAGTAATAGTGAAACTAAAAACGTGCATAAACAGCAAAACGAATTATATCAGCATACAAAAGCTCGGTTAGATCGGTAGGCAAAAGTTGCATGCTCTCCTGGAAAGCAACAAATACCCAAAATGTCATTTTAATAAGCTTGGCAGTTTATTAATGTAATGTTAAAATGACTGACAAACCAGTTGAAATTCACTATATCACGGTACAATCGCGACAAAAGAAATTCCGATGCACGTAGTTACGTAGTTAAAGAAGTGGACACCAAAAACGAAAGAGATTTTACATTGTAAATTAATGCCAGGATTCTTTAACTAAATTAATTACGTCAATTGTAATTACACTTAGAACGCACCGTTCTTCGCATCCTGCTTTTAAATGATGCTCTGTCTCTAACTCTGGTTCTGGCTTTACCTCTGGCACTTCTATGAGAATTTCCTTTGCCCTCCTCTCTTTGTCATTTTTCTTTCTTACTCTGTCACGATGCGTACCAGTCCTTTTGCACAACCTGAGAGGACCGTATACTAACCTGTTCAACGATAGTCACAGTCTCCATTGACTGTCCGTACAAGCGAGAAACACGTGTTCGCACACGTACAAATATAATTAGCTGGACATTTTTGTGTTCGTCAAGGCGATACAATGTTCGTTCGCCTCTTTCGCCTCGCGCTACGCATACCACGCTTTTATTTGCCGTTGATGGCGTTGTTTGAGCGAATCAAAACGTGTTTTGGTTTGCGGTATGGTTTCCATAATCTTTAATACAATTAACAGTCGATACGTCATGATTCTTTCTAGGAACGGAAGCGTAAAATTTGAAATGCTTTTAACAATTTTATAGAAAAGAATAAATACGAAGGTACAGTCTGTAACATAAGAGCGTGGACGCAATATCTTCGAATGTTTATACAAAACAAAATGACGACCGTTATAATGTGAACATTCATTGTCTTCCCTAATACGCAATTGTCACAAATCTTTTAGTTTCGTTCGTATCGCTGAGAAATAGAGACGTTTGTAATATGAGTGCAGCGTATACAAAACGGTTTGAAGCGGTCTTTCTCTGTTCGCATCCGAAAGGACCAAAAATGAGCGTTCGAAGTGCAGCTAAATATCTGCATAAATCGCATGAATATTCCTTTTGGGCTTGGTCTCCTATCAAGCATGTCTGGTCAGTTCGTGGTAATCCCGTAATCCAAAGAACTGTAAAACACCCATTAAAGGTGCACGTGTGAGGATGTTTCAATGCACGTGGTTTCGGGACATTGTGTGTTTTTACAGGCAATTTAAACGCACAAAGAATGACAAAATTATACCAGAAAGGACTATTGCATCAACAAAACGGTAGTTTAAACAATCTGGTGATAGATGGCTTCTGCAAGAAGACAACGATCCAAAACATCGGAGCCGGGTGTGTACCGAATGAAAGGCGAAAAACAACATCATGGTGCTGCCTTGGCCTTCTCAGTCCCCTGATGCAAACCCAATCGAAAATGTTTGGGCTATTATGAAGCAGAAGCTTCAAGGTAGCCGCAGTGTAACTTTGAAAGCGTTAGTGGACCGAATTAGAAAAATATGGAGGTCGCTGCCTGTTTCGTATGCAGAAAAATTAGTCGAAAACATGCCGAGACGTTGCGAAGCTATAATCGCAAATGGGGGAGACTGGACCCACTACTAAGTAAGAGCGTATTAGTTTCTTACATATACTTTTGGTTTACATACAGTTTTTCGTAAAAAAAGGTTTTTTTTCCAGAAATATTGCGTCCACACTCTTATGTTACAGACTGTATCACAGGCAATTGGTGTTTGAATTATGCAAGCTTAATACGTTACTAAATACTTAATAAAATTTTCACGACCTTACGTTCATGTTTTCAAATGAGTTTAACAATTATGGTAAAACAAACTATACCTATCATTTTCAGCGACGAGAAAGCGATATGCCTAAATTTTACTATCGACAAAATTCACTGTAATCGATTTTTGTAATTATTATTATTGTATTATCAATTATGTATTTAATATACTACCTAACGAGTAAATAGGTTTCATTCATATCTGTTACGTAATTGTATGATTGAATGAAATAGAAATTACTCCATTAGGAAATAGAAATTATTTTATACTTTTTAGTGCATTTTGAAGTCGGCGTATTTTTTTTCTTAAAATTATTTTATACTGTCAATCTTTTTGAAACGCTTAATTCTGTATTTACTTTACGCTACACCATTCTTCATCCGTCAAATCTGTAAAGATTAAATTTGCTTTCATCCGTAATGCAAAACATCATTCTACCGCGATTTGACTTTGTAAACAAATTCTTTTACAAAGCTCTAATCTTTTCTTGCGATTTGCTTCATTTATATATGGTTTTCTATGAGGAGCTCTTCCTTTGTAACCACAAGTTTTTAACACATACCTGTCGCATTGTGTCGGGGTGCACCTTCTTCTTAAATTCTTTAAATAACACTTTTGTTAATTTTGTAGCACTATGTCCATGATTTTCATTTATTTTTCTTGCTATCTTGCGTTGATCACAAGAGTCTATCAATTTTGGACAACCTTTCTGTGAAATTGAATTGATTCGATCCTCGCGATTGTACCCGTATATAATATCCGCCATAGTAGTCTCGCTTATATTTAATAATTTGACTATTTTTTCGTATGATTTTCCTTGTTCCTTAGGATGAATAATCAATTGTCGTATTACAAAAGACGTATTTCTTCCTTTTGGTTCCAGTTTCATAAGTAAAGCATGTGGTATCACCAAAGCTTTCTGTAGTACGGAGCTCTCATAACGTATTAGACAATATATTTGCAAATAATGTATAATATATGTATTAGCGGCGTCGTCAACGTAATACACTAACCTTATACTAGTAGCTCAGCTGTTGTGTCCCAATATTTTTGCGACGTAAAATTTTGTCGTAATATAGTTTATTGATTACTGTATAAAAGCATATACAATAAATAAACAAAATTTATGTTTCTACCCACTGTATGATGTGTTTTATTATATGAGAAAGCAACTGTTTCAATAATACTATTATAAACAATAAAAAGGAGCAATAATTTTTCTAATAATATTGTGCCCGAATATTAACGCAAATCTCTGTATTATTTGAGCAATAAATGCGTAGTATTTACGGTGTGTCCATTAGAAAGTTGGTCAGTAATTTCATACAATTATTGATAACATATTAATTTGCTGTACATTAGAGTGATATGGATTGAAGGCTATAAACAAAAAAAGCAGAGAGTGTTAACAGTCCAAACAACGTGTTTATTCTGGATATATCCCTTTATATGCTAATATGCTAATTAAACAATATTTCAAAGATTATACAGTTTCTTGTATCTCAAGATATAAGTAATATCGTGATAAAAAAAGGAATTATTTGTAAAAAAAATACTGTCAGCAGCGCAAGAAAATCTTTAGTCGAAACAATCAGACGATGAACGAAGGCAAGAGAGACGAAGTAGTATCCAACACCAAGTCAGTTTCTTAAGTTTAGTTCTGGAAATATTGGAACAGAGAGGCTTGCAGAAGAGGTAGCAACATAATGAAAGAGAGAAAGGAAGAATGAACAGGTCAACGAGTAGATAGGAATACAGTGAAAGAAAGGGGAAAAGAAAGGAACAAAGAAGGACGAAGAAAGAGAACTGACAATGAGAAAGAAAAGACGATGGTGGTTGGCGATGGAGGGAAGAGGAGGACTGTTTGTCGGACATACCTTGGGGCCACCCTGGCGTCTAATTGCGTGTAATGCACTCTCGACTTGCCAGACCTCGAGTTGCCGCCAGAAGAGATCCAGGTGAAAAACTCGGGTCGCGCAACGGCAAAACCATGGCGATCGCGAGGACGCGGTGCTATGTCCGGCACGCTCGGACCCACACGACGAAGATGACCGGGACATAAGGTGATGTTCGACGAGGACGTTCGCCAGGACATCGATCTCTAGCTGCACAGAGGAAATACCGTGCGTTTTCCGCTTTGGACCGCGACCCTGGACCTAAGGAATGTCACCACCTTCTTTCGATTGATAAAATGAAGACGTGTTCTTCATCAGCTTTGAATCATGCGGGAATATGATTTTCTCGACTATGTTTAGGAATAAGATTAAGTTCAATACGTATTCATGAATGCGGATCAATTGTAAAACAAAAGTTTCATTTCCTAATATTAAAATATTTATCTCAAAAAAATAATATATTATTTTATGCGTTTAAAACGTTATAGAATACTTGAATTATACAGGATAAATTTCGTAATGTAACAACTTCAAGTAACTCTTAAATTATTCAGTGAAAAAACAATTTTCCACAATATTTTTTGGTTTTCAAGGGCACATGCAGTACAGCAATCGTTTTATTGTTACTTTACTTTTTTATCAAAGTATGAAGATTACCTTCAGTTTTTTAGATGTAATTCTTAATTTTTTTCTTAAATTTGAGCAGAACATGAAATTTACTCTAAAGACGTCCTAGGAGAGATAAGATCAGGAATTAACAATTATTAAAATACTTTCAAATTAATTCAAAATTTCTATTAAAAATTCATTGAGTCAACATGGCGGTAATGCAACTTTGTTTATGATGGCAAAACGCAATTTTTGTTAGGATTTAGACATAGTCAAGTAAAAGTAATATCGTGGAAGTTATTGTGAGAGATATTGTACGTGACTTTTATTGACATGTTCAAGAATAGTGAAAAATACAATATCATAATAGTTTTTGATAAACACAATGAAACTATTATAAGAGCTAAGATACTGCATTAAATTAAATATTAATTGATCAAAATAAAAAATCGCATTCTACTTTTCTAAGACACATTAAAATACTAAAAGAATATTCTACTTTTGTTTTAACATCTAACACAATTCATATATAAATACTTGGCTAATATAATGTGAGCATTTGTGAGGAGTAGTGATGTGCGTAGTCCTCACTCTGAGGAATTTCATCCGTATTACCTATCAATACAATACAAATAACATAAGCGTTCATAAATTCACGAATGATTACATGAGATGTAAAATACAAACAGTATATTTACATAAATCATACTTTAGACTGTAGAAAAAAAATTCACGGATCGTATAAAAGTAAAATAAAAAATAAGCAATACTGGATTGCAGAGAATTCATCAACACTGATGGAATGCCAATATTCGGGCAGGACAATGTTAGATTATTGAACCGTATTCCATTAATGGATCATTAACGGGTCAAACGCATTTTACTTTTTTGTTCGACGCACTATTAACTTCGTTAAAAGATGTAACATCTTCAATGTGGTATTAATATGAGAATTGTTCTACACATAATACTCAATACAATATGTTTCATTTGTTGGATCGAACGTGTTAGTAGTATTACTTAGCCAGCCCACTCACCAGAGTGAACGCTACTTTTTTTTGACACGTGTAAAAAATGGCGTTTGTCACGAGCCATAGATGATACGTGAAGATATGCGAAAACGAAATATTCGATTTATAAATTATTGATTTGTTTTAATAATATCAGGCATTAGTAGTAGGTATTAATTATAAACACTGTTCTTATCAATTTCATGTCTCATTCAGATTCAAAAAATAATATTAGAGTTTCAACCAGGTTCTTAAAAGAATGTATAGTTCCCGAACGGCACTATCTTCTTTTTCTATTTGTGAAATACTTTACATATAAAAAGAAGTACGAAATATGATACCAGAATAATATTTGATCTTGAGAGAAAACTATTCATGAAAAAGGCGCCGACTTTCTTAAACTTAAAATTTATTTATTGTTTGTAAATATTGTAAATATGAATTTGTTACAACTATATATTCTAAACAGTTTAATTCGTTTATGTACCGTAACATTTGATCAACTGCAGAGTCAGGCATTGCAGTTCTAAACTGAATTTCGAAAGAACTTGTTCGGACTCTGAAGTCGAAACGACGTCGTATCTGTAACATTAAGTTTTAGAAGTTCTTTCAAAGAACCAATGAGATGTGATGCAGTCAAGTTGGAGAACTACGACGGCGATCATTTAGCGTAGCCGAAGATCTGTTGGTATACGCTTTTTCTGTCACGACAGCTTATTATAAGAATAATAATCTGGTTTATATCTGGTCTGTCAGGGTGTTCTGCTGTATCGAGTCAAGAAACCTGACTGTAGGGGCGAAGTAAAGATGAATTCAAAAGGGCAAGCGGGGGAATCGAGACGATGTGAGGGAGACCGATCGAGGGGTTAATAACGGTCGCGTGTTGTAATACCTACTATTATCCACAAACCAACTGTCTAACAAGCTACCTGCTAATAATACACAACGGCATAGCAGCACACACGATATCGCGCGTCATCTTTTTACGTGATTCTACCTGAATTTTTATCGTTGCGATAGTTAATCACCTGTGTTTAATAGTTTAAGTTGATCAACAGTAGTAAGTTTCTTTTAGTATAAGCTTTAAGAAGCAAAATAAAAGTGGATGCTGCACGTAATTCACAGAATGTAGAAAATACAGTGCATGGAATAATAATTGTCTAAATATTGTGTTGCCCGGAAAGTATTAACAGTATTTACTCATTCTAGCAAGAAGAGGTCGCAACCTGACGCGTCGTGTCGCATCGATTCTTTAAACGAATTCAGTTTAAAGTTGTTAGGAATGACAAGTATAAAGAAATTTTAGAACAGTAATTATAAGTAGCTACTCATATACTACAAACATGTTTAAAGATATATCTACATGTCATATATGCGTTGTCAAGCGATTTAAGGTAAAATCGGTAATAGGGTAATTCTACATAAAAACGTAAGGCAAATATGTACAATTAAATGTTTCCAAAAAATCCGTCCGTGCTGAACGGATTTTTAAAGTCAATTTTGTCAAAAATAAAATCTCATTTGATTCCATTTTATTGTACACTTTCGTCTTATTTTGTCATGTAGAATTACCCCTGTTTGATTTGTATTATCAATTGCATAACACCGTGTTGTAATTTGTGAGTATCATGAAATATTTAAAGTTATTGTTAAATTTTATCACTCTTTACAATTATTTAAGCAAACTGGTCTTATACATTGCTATTGACGATCAATTAATTTTGTTAAGAATCTATTTTGCTCTATATACATATAAACACTTGACCCTCATCTGATAATAAAAGTTACTGCTCATAGTATATTTAAAACGTTTGCAAGTTGAACTGTTTAAATTGGTACGTACATCGGTACTAATGATAAAATCATTTTACGAGGAAAATGCTCATTGTGTTTGTGAATATTTGATTCCCATCTGAACACAAAAGTTAGCGTAGAAGAAACGATCTTAGTTCGTACATTTTTTGTACCTTTTCATAAAATTTTATATACATGTAATTGGTAAAATCATTGCGTATCAAGCTACACTTTGATATTTCAATTCTTGAGATTTTTAATTACTAATAAAACAGTATTTTTTTTTCGTACATTATCACTTTCCATTATACAGAATTTTTTCAGAATTTAGAAATCAATAAAGGCACAATTAAAGGCACAATTATTTGTCGAATTACGGTCGAAAATTTTAATCGTGCGGATAGTGGAGATGTGATAGGATTAGATGCGTAGATGTGTATTAATTTGTTGTTCGTTTTCAACTCTGTCCAGCTTTATCAATTTTTTGGAAAACGATTTGCAATGTATTTCCATCCTCATAAAGAAAGAGTTGATTTAATTCACTAACTTTTCTTGAAGAAATTCAAGATTACCATTTATCTCTTTATTTCGTTGTAGTACGGGGTGTAATATCGTACTTTGGGCTAGTTGATTTATTAGTTACATTAGATGCTAGAATGTATTATAGAACAATAAAGTCGGATTTTTGAACATGATATATGTATAGGTTTCAAAAATATTTATATCGACGAAAGAAATGTTCTTTTATAGCAACGATCTTGAAGTTCTTCTTTGGCTGATGTTATTTTTAAATTTAAATACATATAACGCACGTAAATAGTTTTAAAAACAAATGTATACTAGCAGAAATCCACATAAAAATCAGTTTGACTAGCAGTATAAGGATTGTAAAATAGAACATCGTATAATTACATATATTTTAATTAAAGACACATAATACAAATAAAGATATATTGTATATAAATAAATAACTAATTCAATGCAGAAACGTATTTTCAATTATTTTTGTATAATGGGACTCTTCCTATGAACAATTTTCTGTACATCCTTTAATGCTCCCATTTAGTATTAAAATTAATGCGTGGAATATAAAAACAGAAATAAGTAAATTCTTTTTAAAATCTGCTAATGTGAACTAACTTGCAAAATTTTTCTACTTGGTTATACAAAGAAAATCGAGGTTATTTACATTAAAATTTGTCTACTGCGTACATACGTATGTATATCTGTTTCTATTCTTACATCCGACATTTAACTGGCAAAACATTTCTATTTACTTAACATAAATATAAAGCTGTGTTACAAAATATTTAACGAATAAATAACTAATCTAGTAATTTTTTAACTCATTCGATATTTTTATAAACACCGTAAATAAGTTGGTATCGATTCAAAGATTCTTTAATTAAGCTATTCCTTGAATCAACGCTGCTAATTATGAAGGTTGAAGTTAAAGTAGCTTAGCTGTATCGATACAGGAAAAGCAAGTTGGCGGCAAAAGTTAGCACAAAAGGTAATCGACAAAAGTCAATTAGCGACGAAACAATTATATTCGGTCGAACGGATCGCTACTGATCGTCCTTTCGTTGCACAACTTGCCATCACTTGTCATTGACCACCGATCCGAGAGAAAAGGAATCAACCAAATAAAGAGAACGAAGAACGTGATGAAGAAACAGCTTTTATGAGTTGCGAAATGACAGGGCGCAACTATGATCACTAATTTCCAACCAGCTATTTGTCATCTCTTGGTAATTCTTTTCTTTGTTTCCTGAAGAATAAACTGATTTCTTCACGCGCTATTTAATGTAACTTGGATAAGGTAATCTCTGGACTACGATTATTAATGCAAATTGTTATAGGAAATAGGTAAAAAATGACTGCATGGTCCCTGAAGTACATCTATATATATTTTCAGCTAAAAGTCTCAGCTACTGTTTTCAATTTTGCGCTGTGAAACGGTTATAAAATAAATTAACTCACTAATAGCTATATTATGATAGGTCCTATTACAATAAATGGTCAATTGCGAAACTGAAAATTTGACCAGATTTCAGAATATATGTAAAAGTTCTGGAAAATATCATTTAGGGCATATAGACTTAAAACTTAACATATTAAATATATTAAAGTGTCATAAGTGATACTTCATAGTAAAACAAAATTGTTTTAATATAACTGTGCCGATAGCCAAGTAGCAAATGATGGTGGTCATTAGAATAGTAATTCGCAATACATGTATATACTAACTTATTGCACAAAAAATAAACTACGGTTTGATGATATAAAAGTATTGCGAAATAATGTTTATATACAGACAAAATTTGAAACTTGGAATTTAGCACTAATCATGACAAAAAATTTGCAATTTAAAGTAAAATAAAAAAGAAAGCATTACTATTGTTTTTTTACATATACCTTTTATATGCTTTACACATTAACACGTTTTATTTTCTGTGCAAGATTCCATGCGATTCGCGATTGTCAAACACTGCCACACCCTTTCGTGCTGCTTCCGCCCTTCGTTGAGAAAACGTAACAGCAAATTGTAGCCTCCCTTGCCTTTTCCTTCCAGTAATTGGCAAGCTATATACTGGGCGTTTTTCTTGGTCCGACCCCGATCCGTAATTGCATCCGACAGAAGAACAGATTGGCACTATGAACACGCATAGATGGAGGTGAACCATTTTTAGTATAAAATGTTTGACAAAATTTCAACTGTATCTTTTATTCGTAACAATACTTTCGAGAATTTGGTTAAGTACTCATTCTTACTAAAATATAGTTGTAACTGTCGATTACAGTGATGAAGAATGCTTTCCTCATTTTTAAAGTAATTATTGGGTATTTTAAAAAGTTCATAATGAAACTATGAACATAACAATGTAGTAACATAACAATGAAAGTATTCGTATAATAAAATAATACCTTGAAAGTTTAAAGGATTTTGAAAATTGTTTTAATTTTATAAAGTTACCCAAATCGAGTTTTGAAATTTTATAATTTTGTAAGAAAGAACTGGCATTAAGACTTAACGATAGTTTTTATCGTAAATTTTAAAATTTGTAATGTTGTAGGTATTTTTTCTCTAGTATCGATTGATGCGCTGACATTTAAGATTTTGCATGTGTAACGATTCTGGAATTAAGCTCAGACGTTAACAGCGCTCGTGAGGTAAAGAGCGGCATTTACCAACTGAACGACTCGTTTTTCGCAAATAACTAAATCTAAAGAATGTGGGATTCGTGTGCTGTGCGGTTAAGGAATGAAATCCACAGGTCAATATCTTTCAACAATTAGGTTTATTCAATAAAACGCCGAAAATGATGAGGTTAACAGATAACAAACAACAAATAACAACAAAATATAAAAAGTATATTGGCTTGATCAAAAGAAAGTAAATAGACCTTGGTTGTTTAATAGCAAGAACTCAACAAACTAAATAGTACGTAATAAGAGAATGTAAAATTGTTAAATTATTAATAAATTTAGCTTATAGCGACACCTTACAGTATTAGAAACAATTGAATATTAGAAACAAAATAATTGAATATTGCACTTCCGTCTTGTTGTTATGAAAATGTAGGCGTTCGTGATATGTTTGATTTGAAGAAAAAGTAATCCCTGTTTAAATGGTTAATCTTTAAGTTAGAATGTTTGTTGTTTGTGTTTGTTCCGTAATGTCCGTATACAGGGTGTCCCGCAATTAGTGTAGGACCCGAAAAGGGGTGGTAGGTGGGGCGATTCTGAACGACTTTTTCCTTTGCCAAAATATTGGTTGAGGCTCCATTTTCGAGTTATTAGCAAAAAACACTGACCAATGAGAGCGTGCATAGACTGGGCGCGCGAAAGCGTGAGCGACAGCTTCGAATATGACGGCCGATCGTCGTCGTGAACAAACGTATTGATACCGTCGGTATAACGTCGGTATAACGTCGGTATATCGTCGGTATAACAGGAAGCTATTAGGTGAAAGTTAAATTGAATAATGAATTAAGAAGTTAAGAATAATATTAAGTTCTTCGTAATTCGTGAATGGGAGATAAACCAATTAGTTGTTGTTTACCCAGACCAAGTATCTTGTATTTATTTTAAGCCTTCAAAAAGGAAAAAGAATAAATTCACGAAAATTCATTCTGTCGATTATTCTAATGAAGCAAATGAATAAATTCACGTTTCAAAACGAATGAGTACCTTCCCTACGAAATGGGATAAAATTGGAATAAAATATCTAATGCAGTACCTCATTGAAGTGAAATGAATCAATTGCTGCGTACGTATAATTTTAAAAATACGGAAACAACTTAAATAAAACTTACCCATTGATTCATGAAAAAACTAGCTTCGATAAAAAATATTTGTGTCACCGGGTAGATCCACCGATCAGAGCATCAACAGCTGATATCCTGGCAGGGTCAATGAACTCTCAATTTATTTCACTGTCTCTTTCTAATAATTGCACAACATAAGCACGACCGGTAAACGGACCGAATAAAAACGCATGAACGATTATTCATAGATATGTATGTTTAACGATACGCTATATTCTCATTATAAGGTATCCGAATTGAGGAATCGATATTATATTGTATTTTATTAGAAGACATTGTTAGAATGGCCACGGATCGCGGTTTCGTTCTCGATCGCGAGGCATACGTCGCGAACGGTTGCTATGCAACGATGATCTGTTGAACGACTGCGGCGTCGATCGACAGTCATCGTTTATTGTTGAAATATACGTGTTGAAATAAAATGTATCGTTGTTTTTAATAAAAAATTCTATTTTCTTGCTTTCAAGATAATATAGTTTAAATTATTTATGAATATTTGTTTATGTGTTTTCATTCGTCATATTTATGTGTTGAATTCACAGTGAAAATTAGTGAAAATTAGTGAAAATTAGTGAAAAATGACAGAAAAAAGTGATAATGAAAACTAATAATGAGAGATGACAGTGATAGGTGACAGTGAAGTTTCTTGAGAGTTTTTTCAGAGTTTCTATTATTTATGAGAACAGTAGGGATCGGTGGATTGGCCCAGTGACAGAGATGCATTTTCATCGTGATTATTTGCGGTTCAATGGGTGAGTTACATTTAAATTTATTAATTATATAATTCAAATTTTTATTTGTTGAATAGAAAAGTTATTTACTTTTTAAAAATGAGAATTTGTTCTTTTTCATCATTACAATATCGAACGAAAATAATTTTCCATATTTTATCCGTTATTTCTTTGCCATAACGAATAAACGTATCGAATAGAGACTAATTTTGTTATTTCTTATTCATGAATAAATGATAATTCAAAAATAATCCAGATTTTTTTATTCATTATTTAATGTAACTTTCATCTAACAGCTTTCTATTATACCGACGTTATTCCGACGTTATACCGACGTTATACCGACGTTATACTGACATTATCGATACATTTGTTCACGACGACGATCGGCCGTCATATTCGAAGCTTTTGCTCACGCTTTCGCGCACCCGGTTTATGCGCGCTCTCATTGGTCAGTGTTTTTTGCTAATAACTCGAAAATGAAGCCTCAACCAATATTTTGGCAAAGGAAAAAGTTGTTCAGAATCGCCCCACCTACCACCCCTTTTCGGGTCCTACACTAATTGCGGGACACCCTGTATAGCTGAGAGTCTCCGTGGAAACATTAAATATCGCGCTAACGGCCATATCGAGAAGAATTCGCGAATCACAAATTTTATCGCGAACGGGGCAACGCGCATTACCGATCCTTTTCATGCGTAATTGTAGTTACTATTCGCGGTCCTTGTTCTCCTGCGTACCTGCGCTCTATATCGATTAGGATCTTTTGCGCATTCCCGTTTTCGCTGATCGATGCCGATAGATCACCCCGTCGTTCTTGTTGTTCCGGCTCTTGGAGAAGTCACACGCACCCGAGTTATTTTCCAATTCGATTTCCGCGAAATTGTGATAATCCGCCGAGGTATTACTGTTAGATACGCCGAACATAGATAAAATTAACGGAACGTCGTGCCCGCGATGTTTTCTACATTGTGCCGTTAATTCGTGTAAAACACCGTTGCCGTCACCATAACACGTGGCGAGACTCTCAGCCTTTATTTCGACCGGTATCTCGTGCTTCCGTGGTCGGACCTTGATCGCTGCGAAAATTCGGTAATATCGTCGCGTCAAGATTTCCGTCGCGTTCGCGAGCAGCGACCCGATCAAGGGCAAGATTTCCGTGCGTTTCCATTGTAGTTTCGTTTACCGGTCGATGTGTGACCTTTCGTACTCTTTGTTCAAAATTTTAAACTGAAATCGTTAATAAAGTGAAAGTGATTGTTTCCAGTGTAAAAGTGTTAACAGTTAATACCCGTCCTCCATTCCCGAGTCCAAAAACCTATCTAGAATAAAAATCCAGCCCATTACCCAACAGTGTTCTTTATTAAATAATTTGTTCATGTTCAGAAGTGTATTATTAGTTTTTTTATTTGCCATAATTCTGATTATTTAACATGGTAGCAGAGCGTGGTTAATTTGAGAAAATCAGTTTATGGGAAAACATGGCAGTGATTTGAAAAGTGGTAGAATAGTTAAAAAGAACGAAGTGAAGAAAATAAAGACTTAATAAAAGAAGGAAAAATTGAAACATTGAATTAATTGAATAAAGTGCTTGAAGAGAACGAACAAGAAACAAGACGAGTCAATATGGCAGACGAGTTCAAAATAACGCTACCAATTTTCGATAGAAAAGATTATAATACATGGAAGAAGAGAATTATGGTATTTTTGAAAATGAAAAAGTGTGATGAAATTATTAAACGAGAAAGAACCGAGGTGGATAATGTAGCCGTGCGGAATGATTTCGATTTGAAAATGATGAATTATATATATAGTGCATTATCAAATAAACAAATGGAACTTGTTATGATGAATTATATGGAATAATGAAGAAATTAGACAGAATATATTTGTGTGAATCAACCTCATTACAGATCTGTATAAGAAATAAATTAGATAAAATCAGGTTAAAAGATTATACAGAAATAAGTGAATTCTATAGTGAGTTTGAAAAATTGGTAATTGAATTAAAAAATGCCGGTGCTGTAGTAACTAAACAAGAAAAAGTGAATTATATGTTGAGAACATCAAGTTCATTAAGTCATATTGGAAACTTAGTTGATGTTTTACCCGAAGGAGATATAACTGTAGATTACATAATTAATAAGATTAAAATATATGAAGATAGAGAAAAGGATGAAAATCAAAATTCAGCAAATAGAAGTGGAAACTCAAACGTGTTTAGAAGTGAGGTGAAAAAAGACAGAACGTGTTACAAATGTGGTAAATCGGGACATGTTCAGTACGAGTGCATGAGTGAAGGCAACATTGGAAGTCACTGGAGAGGCTCGAGGGGAAGTTGGCAGCAGCGAGATGGATACAGTCTAAACAGAGGCAACGGCGGCAGTTCAGAGGAGACGGTCGCAGTTTCAACAGGAGATGGTGGCAATTTCAGAGGAGACGGCTACAGTCTGAACAAAGGCAGCGGCAATTTCAGAGGACGAGGCGCTGGTCAACGAGGAAGAGGCTGTCAGCAGCGGCAAGATCATCAAAACGCAGATCGAGGAAAGATGAGTTTCGTAACCGAGGTTGAGAAAAAAATAGGCTACAATGTTGAGATAAATGATTCTGTAAATGAATTAGAATGGGTTCTGGATAGCGGTTGCATTGATCATATTATAAATGAAGATAAATATTTTATAAGAGTCAATCATTTGAATAATCCGATAAGTGTTAAAGTTGGAGATGGTCGCATAGTAAAAGCAACAAGTGTAAGACATATTGTAACTAAGTTTATGACAAATTTTAATGAAACAGAAATTGAGTTAAAAGATGTATCTTTTGCTAAAGAAATGGATAGGAATTTAATGAGTTTTGGAAAAATCGCGAACAAAGCCAAGATTGTTTCAATGGGAAGTACTTCAAAGATTTACACGAGGGAAAATAATTTGATAGCAGTAGCGAATAAAGTGAATAATTTATATGAAATAAATACTGTTTTCGAAAGTAAGCAAAATTATGTTATTGAAAAAGTGAACAATGGAATGACTTTGAAAGAAAAATATCATAGGATATTAGGACATGTAAACTTCAAGTATTTGGATATCTTGAGTCAGAATAATTTAGTCGAGGGATTACCGAATAATTTGAAGAGTGAGTATTTGAAGCGTGGTACTTGCGTACAAAATAAAATGACTAATACGAGTTTTGAAAATAATAGACGTAGAGCAAGGAATATAGGAGAAATTATTCACCCTGATGTAAATGGACCGCACAGTATTGTAGGATTGGAATTGAATTGAACAAATGTTTTTAAATGATTTTAATATAATACAGTCTATCTCGCTATTTCACAGTCTCACAAGTCTCGCCAAAAATTACTTTTACTCTCTATTCTCGCTATGTACTAACTTTGTCCTCATGCATCCTTCGCAAATATACTCCTCGTTCACCCACATTCTCACATACACAGATTGTCAGGTTATCGCACTCAATATCTCTTTCTCACTTTTATTATCATTCGCACTCTCTTTCACTCTCTCTCTCGGTCATTCACCTGTCGCTTGTTTACGTATTTCGACAGTTCATCGGTGGCCCTAACGACAGCTGATGTTTGCATTTCTTATTGACGTTCTTTACATGCTCCTAACTGTCGCTGGTTCGAATGGTAACGGCTTATACTCCTACAGTATAATGGGATTTAAAGGGGAAAAATATTTTTTAATTTTAATAGATGGTTATAGTAGAGCGGCTAAAGTATACCCCATTCGAGAAAAGAATGAAGTTTATGATTGTTTTGTAACGTATGTGAATCAATTAGAAAATTTAATTGGGAATCGAGTAAAACAATTAAGATGTGATAACGGTAGAGAATTTTTAAATAAAGACATGACATTTTTGCCAAAGAAAAAGGAATTTGCATTAAACCGTATCCTCCGTATGTTCATGAATTAAACGGGACTGCGGAAAGATATAATAGATCAGTAATGGACACTGCGCGTTGTTTATTATTTGAGGCGAAAATAAATGTTAGATATTGGCCAGAGGTAATTAAAACAGCTGTATATTTAAAGAATAGAACTTTAGCTAATACAATTGAGAAAAAGACACCGTATGAAATTATAATGGGGGTAAAACCTGATATTAGTAATTGTAACGACTCTGGAATCTAGATTCAGATAGTTACTAGCGCTAGAAAGGTAAAGAGCGGCTTTTACCAACTGAACGACTCGTTTTAGAAAATAACTAAATATAAAGATTGTGGGATTCGTGTGGTGTGCGGTTAAGGAGTGAAATCCACAGATCAATATCTTTCAACAATAAGGTTTATTCAATAAAATAACGAAGATGATGAATTTAACAAATAACAAGTAACAAATAACAACAAAATATGAAAAGTATATTGGTTCGATCAAAAGAAACTAAATAGACTTTGATATAATATTGATAATAGAAATAATAGAATTTGGTAAATTAAACAATATATAATAGATAATTATGAATCTAACTAAATCTGATTCTCGCTAGTTAATATTTTATATTATTTCGTACCTAAGTCTGATTTCGGATAAAGCTAACTTCGCTTTTATATAATTACTGAATTTGATATTCTATATTATTTAATTCTTGTTTCGAACGCTATCGCAATGACAAAGTTTATATTGATTAATACGTTTGTAGTTTATATAATGAATATTCTTTTCGGAATTATTAATATTAGCGCGTGATAGTTTACCGCAGCGAGGAACACGACCTAAGTGTGATTCTCTAAGTGTACCTAAATACGCTTTCGCAAAGTTAGACAGATTAATGATTTTATCTGATATCTAACGCGGTGTAGTCGACTACTGAGATTACGCTAATGACAGAACAATATTCTTTTACTAATTCAAGTTCAAAATTTATTTGAATCTAAATGAATTAATTACTCGGAACAGTTACTCTTTTAATCTGACTCGACAACTAATTGTCCATGACCCTTTTTGTCAAAACGAACACTGACAGCCAAAACCAGATCGCTTAATTGGGGAGCCTGCGTTAGCTAGCTACTAGAACGACCCAACGATACAGGAAAAGGGTGAATAGTATAAGTTGACAGGGTAGCAAATCAATTGATTCTAATTATAAAATCGTGATTGCTGAACTGCCACCCAAAAGACACGGGCTTCAGAGACCAAGCCGCTCAAATGGGGAGCCTGCGTTAGCTAGCTACGAAACGACCCAGAGCGAGCTCCGAGAATCTAATGGCATGTTAGCAATCCGATGTAAAATCAAATATGAGTAGCTGAGAGCTATCCTTTCGATATCTTAGCCTTTCTTGGCGCCAAGTATAGCACTCTCCTAGCGGAGTTTCAGATACGAGACCGTTTGAATGGGGAGCCTGCGTTAGCTAGCTACTAGAACGACCCACGACCAAGTATCCAAATGGCGTATACCCGCTTTACCAGTCAAGTATTAAGAATCGTTGCGGCTCTTCACAGCGAAAACTGTTCCGGTTATACTTATCTGTAGACTTCTAGCTGGCTCGACTTCGAAAACTGTTCTGCGATTTTGGCGAGCTCCGCTCGGCCTTTTATACTCGCCAGCCTGGCGAATTCTCGGAAAACCCCCATAACGTCGAAATATATAATTATCGTATAAATTCGTAATTAGACATTAATTGTACAATCAAACGATTTAATTACATTATTAATATCGCATTCTACATAATGATTTATATTCCTGATATAAAAATAGTAATTTAATAGTGTTTTAATGAAATTGCATTTTCTATCTCCTTCTATGTACTACGCACGACTTCTATACGGATCGGAGCTAAATGTATAAGCGTACGATGCTTCTAGAACATTCCATTGAACAATATTATAATTTACAATATATACTGCAATAAACTAACATCTGACTCTATTTCCGGATAACATAATATTAGTACGCTTGATATATATTAACTGATTTGTTTAGCTAATAGTTTTTAATAACTAATAATATCGCAATTGTAAACTGTATTTCTATCCTTCTCTAAGACTACGCGAGAATTCCAGGAAATTCGGGGCGAGCTTCGCGGCACGTAAACACATAGCATTGCGGAATTTCCCTTATAGAATTATATATTTATTACCGACAGTTTACTGAATTCTTATGATACTCGATTTGTCTAATGTCGAGGTCGGTAAGGGAGAAATACAGTCGATAATTGAAGAAATGACACTGCAATAAAAGTTTAAAAATTCTTCAGAGATGTTACATAATTTGAAAATATATGAAAGTAAAGTTTTTGTAAGAGTTCCAGAAGTTAAAAGGAAAAGTAAATGGGATAGAAAAGCGGAGTTAGGAATACTGGTTGGTTACGAGGAAGTAGGTTATAGAGTTTTAATAAATAATAGAGTTGTTTGGTAATCGGTGAAAAGGACTCGGGAAATCGGGGGTTTTCAATAACTCGTTCAAATAAATTTCACACTGTTTATTAAACACGAAAAAATGCACAGAACGAAATGAACACACTTTACGCACACTGGAACGACGACGATACGAACAAAAATTATACAAGTATAATAGAAATGGAATAGTTTGCTTTCGCGCACCGCGTATTTACTATTCGGGATTATAACGTCTTGTGTTGACAAAGGTTGGCTTGGTACTCTCGTTCGCGAGGGTCGGGCGATCACTTAAATTCGGGAATCCACGGTAATTGTCGTCATCACGGCCCAATCAGCTGTTGCTTATTAAACGTGACGACGACGGGAACCAATAAGTTTTATATCGGTAACGGGGGGGTTCTCGGTGTCTCTCGATCCTTCGAGAACGCACCGAAAGAGATCTTCCGGTGCGTCCAGGAGGACGAGAGACAGAAAAATTCACGGTTGGGATTTGAATTCAGGGATCGCCCTCTCCTACTTGTCGAGATACGGAACAGAGTAATTATAGCTAAACATGTTGATATTATTGAAGAAAATGTAAATTTGGTAGGATTTAAAGATAATGATGAAATTAATGAAAGTGGGTTACTTGAAGACGAGATTAATCAGGAATGTAAAGAAGGAACTGAGGAAAATGAAAAGAATGATTCCGATGAAAAAGAAATGAATGGAACCGATGAGCTTGTAAAGATTGTACCAATGATTAGTGTTAAAGATGTAACATTACCTAGACGGTCAGAGAGGAAGAGAATACCTGTAAACAGATATGGAAATCCCATAACAAATTATATTTATGTGAATTATGTAAGTGTGGATAATCCGGAAAATTATAATGAAGCGATAAGTAGTAATGATAGTGAGTAGTAATGATATTGAATGTTTAAAGAAAAATGATACGTGGGAATTAGTTGATAGACCAAAAGATACAAAAATATTAGATTTAAAATGGGTTTACACAAAAAAAATCCGATGAAAAATTTAAAGCTAGAATTGTTGTAAGAGGGTTTCAGCGAAAAGAAATACTTGAGCATATTTACTCACCGGTTGCAAGAACACAAACTTTAAAAATATTGTTAAGCTATTTTGTACAGGAAGGGTTATTGATAAATCAAATGGATGTAGAAACAGCATTTTGAAATGGAAAAATAAAATCAGAAGTATATGTAAAGCAACTTCAAGGTTATGATGATGATACCGGTAGAGTGTGTAAATTAATTAAGTCTTTGTACGGATTGCGTGAAAGTCCACGAGCGTGGTATGAATGTCTAGATGAGTACACCCCTGGACAAAAAGATAGCACATGTGTCTTTTACTAATCTTTCTTTTTTTTAATCAAGGTAGTAAAATAAAAATGTCAATAAAAAAAAATTCGTTTCCATTTCTTCGAAGACAAATGGGTGTGGGTGGTGTAATGATTTGGCCGGAATTTAAACGGAATGGATACAAAGGCAAAACAAATGTACAGTTTCTTGAAGAAAAAATGAATTATCAAAAATATATAAATTTACTCTCAAAACAAAGTATTGAACACGCACTACAAATTACCACAGATAAATTTATTTTTTAACATAGCAATGCTGTAATTCGCCGAATTAAAGTCGAAGAACAATTTTTTCAAAGAGAAAACGTATCAGTTTTTCCATTGCCCGCACGCTCCCTGAACCTGAATATTATTGAAAATTATTGGGGAGAACTAGCACGTCCTGTATATAAGAATGGAAAACAGTATGATAATATTAAACAATTAAAAGAAGCTATTAAGATACATTGGGATAATTTGCCACAAAATACAATTAAAATGTTATACAAATCCTTACCAAAGCGAGTACTCGAAGTAATAGAAAATAAAGGCGGATTATTATTATTATCATATCATTATTAACTTTGTATTAATTGCAATGTAACTTTCTTTTTTATGAAAATATATGTATAAATTCTGTGAATGTGCTATCATTTCGCCGGCACTATTTGTATGTTTCTTCTGCTTGCTCAAAAACATAGCAAGGTCAACCATATTTACTAAGAAGTTCCTTCTCTCTGCCATGTAACAATTAGAATGGTATGTATTACATTAAAAAATTCTAAGTAGTTTTCAAGAAATTAAAGATAGCACACATGTGCGATCTTTTTGTCCAGGGGTGTATTTAAGGGAATTACAATTTAAACGTAGTAAAATTGATTATTGTTTATATTATTTGGAAGGTAATAATGAGAAAGTTTATTTGATAATATTTATAGATGATTTGTTAATTTGTAGTAAAAATGAAAAACTAATAGAATTTATTAAAAAGAAATTAATTATTAAGTTTCGAATGAAAGATGTGACGAATACGTCACGAGCAGTTAACCGCGTTTCGTCAACCGCGCTCCGTCAGGCGCGCTCCATCAACCGCGCACCGTCAGCCGCGCACCGCGAGATGGGGACCCCCCACCGAAACCCGGTACCATTTCATCAGCGATCGATCGCGTAATCAATGGAGTTGGCCCGGGGCTTTGGCCCCGGCAGGATCTCCTCGGAGGTCCTCTCCAAGGCATAAAGATCTCCCTAGTCCGCTGATAGCCTCGGGGAGGGTAGCCCTCGCGCTGAGGTTGGCCGCGCCAACGGTTGATCGACTTTCCCACCCCGTGGGTAGCCCCTGGGGGAGGTAAGTCGTGGGCAGATGCCACGTTGGAGGGTAGTCCTCAACGCGGAGCCTGCCAGAGAGACCGTGGTGGGAAGAGCCAGCTCCCGAAACACATCTCGGTCTTAATGAAAGCAAGGCAAGGCCAGAAGTGGTCATTTACCCCGTGTACTTTACTCTCCTTTCCTCCTCCTCTTCTCGATCGCGCAACAACCCGTAGATATAAGTACCGAGAGACCCGCGAACGCGTTCGACCGACCGACCGTACTGCGAACTCCGCGAGATGTTCGCTCCATCCGAACCGCGAACACCGCGAGATGTTCCCCCGACCGACCCGCGAACGCGTGCCGCGATCGACCCGTAAACTCCGCGAGGAGTTTCCCCGACCGACCGACCGACCGACCGAACCGCGAGCGCCTCCAGACATAGTTTGTAAGATAGTATGTAAGCATAGGGATAGCGTAGTACAGTACTGATTCGTAACAAGCAACAGTTTTGTGATTCGTAACAAGCAAATTTCTATCCCCTCTTCTTTGTTTGAAGTCGGCCGCTGAGTGAGAGATCCGAGAAAGAATGAGAGGTCCGCGAAACCGAAGAAGTTATAAATTTTCACGGTCGACCGAACAGTTTAGTGGAAAGAGGACAGAACATATATATTGTTTTCTCACTCTGATGCATAGCGATTCTGTCGTTCATTCATTTAATCCTACATCGATTCGTAATAAGCCACTGGCTTGGGTTTGGGCAGTTGCTTGTTACGAATCCGTTATATTTTTCCATTCATGAAATTTGACTACTATTAAAAAGGGAAAGCATGCTATGTTCTGTCCTTGTCTAAAGAATAACATCGCCGCGCGACCGATTACTTTATAGTATACCGCTACACCCAACCCCCTGTTTTTTCTACGCCGTCACCGTCCTCGCGCTTGGGAACAAAGGCAAGCCGAAAATATACCTGATTCGTAACAAGCAACTCGCCAGACCCGAGCGAGTTGCTTATTACAAATCAGTACTGTATGTAAGACCCGCGCCGCCACCACCGCCATTTCGTAATGACCATCTCGCTAACGATTCGATTATATTGTAGAAACGGAAGACTGTGGACGGACAGCCACCTCCACCTGCGACTCCACCGGTGAACAGTAATAATAATAAATAATAGGTAGAATTAAATCTAGTGTTCTCTTTTTACCCGCGACCAGTCCCCTTCCTTCCGCGATCGGCCCCCTCGCGTCGACCCTGGCGCGCTGAAGCGTCCGGCACCAAAGGGCCCGTGAGCTGCGTACGCCACCGCGTTCCCTAGCAACACGGCTGGAGGAAACGGCTACGTTACAAAGATATGGGCCAAATAGAAACATACTTAGGAATAAATATTAAATATAATTATGAGAAAAATTCTATGACATTAGACCAAGAAAACTATATAGAATCACTAGCGAGAAAATATGGAATTGAGAATGCAAAATTGTATGCTACCCCAATGGAGCAAAATTTGAAATGTGAACCTGCTTTATCGGTGTCAGAAGATATTAAATATAGAAACTTAATTGGAGCATTACTATATATAAGTTCTAATACTCGACCAGATATTTGCTATTGTGTGAATGACTTAAGTAGATTTCAAAATTGTTACGACCAAAGTCATTATAAGTACGCTTTGAGAATATTGAAATATTTATATTATAGTAAAAATTTAAAATTAAGATTTGATAGAAATGTAAATACTGATATACTAGATTGTTGTGTTGATGCTGATTGAGCAGGGGATATTATTGATAGGAAGTGTACAACTGGATATGTTATAAGAATGTATGGTAATACTATATTTTGGAAATAAAAAAAACAAGACATTGTAACGAAATCATCGATAGAAGTAGAGTATGTTGCGTTGTCTGTATGTGTGAGTGAATTAAAATTAATTAGAGATTTATTAAGTGATTTTGGAATGGAAATACAAAATCCGATCCGAATTTTTGAAGATAATGCTGGCGCGATATGCATAAGTAATTATGGAAATTTTACAAGAAACTCAAAGTATATAGAAACGCATTACCACGTTGTTAATGAAAATTATGTGAAAGGATTAATTGAAGTGATTTAGATTCGGAAGGAAATCCAGCGGATATCTTCACAAGTCATTAGGACGAGTTGAATTTGACAAATTTAGAGAGGTTATTAAAGTGTATTAGAATATAAAAGAACAAAATTAAATGAAAATTGCGAATTATTACAAAAAGCTAAATTTAAGAAGGCGTGTTAACAGCGCTCGTGAAGTAAAGAGCGACTTTTACCTACTGAACGACTCGTTTTTTAACCGACTTCGAAAAAGGAGGAGGTTACTCAATTCGATCAGTATATTTTTTTTTTTTTTTTTTTTTATTATTATTATTTTCTACGTGTGCCCGCCGATTACGCCTAACTGGATGGACCGATCGGAACGAAACCTTTTTCATCTAGTAGGTTCTGACTCCCCATTGGTACCATTATCAAAAAATTTTTCATTTTTTAACTGTAAAGTATTGTTATTGCAAAAAAACCGGCAACTTTTGAAATAAAGTTTTCTCGATTTTAGTGCGCTTTTAATATCTTATCACGGACATGATTCTGAACAATTTTGTTCATATACAAATTTCGCGGAAAGCTTTAATTTTCGAGATATTAGCGAAAAATTGTTGAAAAGTTTTGAAATCAACTTTGGACGATTTTAATGTCCTTTTAATATGTTATCAGGGGCACGATTCTGAACAACTTTTTCCTTATCCGCAATTAAGGGGAAGCTTTAGTTTTCGAGTTATTAGCGAAAAACTATTGTTACTAATACAGTATTCATTCCGTAAATGTTACTTTTGCCGGTCTCGATTGTACATTTACGGTAGGTCCTACATTCTTTGTAGTGTGCCGAACGTAGAAAGAGACAGCCATACAAAAGATAAAGAGGGATAGAGTTTCGAGCGTTCGGCAAAAATGAAAGACTCGTGCCTGTTGTGTCTTTTAAATTTAAAAATGAAAATTCTTTATTTTTGGTTTTTCGTCAATGGTACTTTTACCATCGTATTTGTCTCGTTTTTCTGATTAAAATGACACCAAACATGATATGATTACGATCGTAATTACTTATGTAACAAGCCATGAAAGTTTGGGATGTAACATTTACGGTAGAGGTGCGAATTCCTTCTAAAGGCTTGCTATACAAGTAATTATGATTTTAATTATACCGTGTTTGGTACCATTTTAATCAGAAAAACGAGACGAATACGATAATCAAAGCTTCATTGATGAAACCCCAAAAATAAAGAATTTTGATTTTTGAATTTAAAAGACAGAAGACGCATGAGTGTTTCATGTTTGCCGAACGCGTCAACCTTCTGCTTCTCTTTCTTTTCCATTCGCCGTCCTCTTTTATGTTAAAAACTTTAATCACTCGTTACACACACAATTGTTAAAGTAATTATATCATGTTTGGTGTCATTTTAATCAGGAAATCTAGACAAATACAACAGTAAAAGTTTCATGAAAAAATAGTAAGAAATAAGAAAGTTACAATCTTTTCCTTTGCTTGCATTGGTATGTGTCTCACCGATATTCGATCCTCGTCGTTTCGGCGACCGATCGTGTTTCATTCTTGACTGATTTCGAGGGGGATCCCCCCAGTAGTGGGGATACAATTTTAACATTTACGGTAATCTTTTTAACATTTACGGAGTGAATACTGTATATTGAATTCTACGTATGCCTCCGTGCCTCTGGTGGTGTATGAGTCAACATGCAATCGCCGATTTTATTTACCAATTTTACAACAATTAATAAAAAAAAAAAATTGAAAAACGAATATCCATGTTGTCTTTTACTTAATTATGTTCATGGCATTTACGCAGACAAGAAAAAGCCCGGAAGAACTGTCTCACAGTATCCTATACAATTCTTCCCATTCCACTAAAAAGCGTGAAATAAAATAATTTTAAGAAAAAAAATATGCCGACTTCCAAATGCACTAAAAAGTATAAAATAATTTCTATTTCCTAATGAAGTAATTTCTATTTCATTCAATCATACAATTACGCAACAGATATGAATGAAACCTATTTACTCGTTAGGTAGTATATTAAGTACATTTCAACTTTTTCGGAGGCGGCGCAAAATTAAAAATACCTCAGTAAACGTTGCCGCCAATAACCAGTTGATTGTGGTATGGCGTATTGGAAATTAATAAATCCTGAGAAAGAATACGTACCATTATAGATATATCTGGTAATATACGTAAATGTAACGACTGCATTTTCATTTCACTACGTTTCTGATATAAATGAAATTGAATTGACTTCGTTCGCATGTGGAAGCCATGGATCTAAGAACCTATAAACGGAGCCCACGACGCGAGGATTACCAAATTTGCGGCAGATGGGCTCTATCTTTATAGTATATGCGGCGATCGAGTCTTTCCGTCGCATACTCTATGAATCTAGATAGACCATAGTTACATTCTATACGCACTAACACCTACTTCGCGGCGTGCTGTCGAGTTATATGTATAGAAAAAAAAATAGCTATACAAACTTTGCCTATGTTCGGTTGTCCAAAGGTTGACATGATCAAGAAAATCTTTTAATTTTGCGCCGCCTCCGAAAAGGTTGAAATGTATTTAATACACTACCTAACGGGTAAATAGGTTTCATTCATATCTGTGACGTAATTGTATGATTGAATGAAATAGAAATTATTTTATACTTTTTAGTGCATTTCGAAGTCGGTGTATTTTTTTTCTTCAAAGAATTTTATTTAAATATTATGTTCATCCACTATTATCGGCTGTTTATATGATACTTTAACATTATAATTATGTAAGTTGCACAACAAAATGTTTATTTTTATCAGTGATACGGAAAGACATATAAACCATAGTCATATTTAATATTTGTGTAAGGTAAAAGTTGTGATCTTCACCTCGGTTCACCTACCAAATAGGCTTAAATGAAAGCTGGAAGCTTCCCGAACAAGAATCTGTAACGATATCTTGCGGTAAATTGCGGTTTTCTGAGTTATTCACATTTATGTTCACGCGCGCGCCCTATTATCATACGTGACAACAGCGGTTTCGCACGTTTTTCAAATACGTCGTCGCTGACTTTTGCAAAATGTCTTGTTTTGTAGGTGAGATTTCAATATATATATATATATATATATATGTATGTATATATATGTATATATACATATATATATATCTGTCTGGTAAAAAGGGTCATCTAGGGTAATTAGCCTTTCGTTAGTTCGCCTTCGCACAATTTATTGCACGGTCAAGCCTAAACGAGACAATGGGCAATCCAGGTGAATTCGAGTCTCGCAACTATCGGCTGTCGTATAATTGATTGTTTCGAAAAACACGTGCGGACGTTCAAAAATGGCAATCAGACTCCAGCCATGGGGTGGAGTAAAAATATCCAGCCATGGGGTGGGTAAAGGTAGAGTGGTTTTTGAAAAGAAAACTATGTTTGACCCGTGAGCATTTTCGTGAGAGCTGCCGGACAGTAACCATCGAAATGTCTCTGCAAAGGACTAACGCAGAATTTTATATTTTTTATATTTACGTCGACTGCAAAAGGAACGCGAGGTAGTCAAAGAGTTCCATGAAGATGGAACACTAAGCATAGGAGACGTCGCTCGCCGTTTTGGGTAAGTAATGTTAATAGTATTTAAACGTTAATATTAAAGTATCCTTCTTCATTTATTAATACATTTCTGTATTTTATTTCAGTATGCATCGCTCCGCGGTACATCGAATTCTTCAAGAGAACGAGATGCACCCGTATAAGTTTATACGGCCGCATAATCTAAATTCTGAGGACTTTTCACAGCACCTGCAGTTTTCAACATAGATCTTGGGGGATTATTATTAATCACAGGAGCAGTCCAGGACAATATTAAAATAATCGGCCCCTTTCGGACACCCTCGGAGGCGTCGGGAAGGACAATACCTTTTACCAGGGACTCTCCAGAAGGTGAAAGTGAAAACAAAAGTATTTTGAAATAAAGACAGTGCAGTGACCTGTGAGTGACACCAGCTGTGTTATAAAGTGCCAATGTCTGCGACAGGTCAACATCGGCAGGACGACCCAGTGGCAATTACCCCATCACTTTCACTCTCGGATTATTAACAAACAGGATTATTTTCAAAGAATTGGTAAGTCTTACTTTAATAAATTTCCTATAAATTAGTAGAGACGTTAATACATTTGTTAGATCTCACATTGAAACTCTTTTTTTTTTACAAACAGAATAAGTATTTCCTATTAAAATACGTAAATTCGTTGGCCAATATTATTGTCGGAAATAAAACAAATAAATTTCGATATTTAATGTCACATTCCTTGTCGATAACGAATTGCAGTATTCAATAAATTCCATTTGCATACTTTAGATCAATTACATATAACTAATTCCCATTCTCCTTCAAGAGGAATGAATAAATGAACATTACTTTTAATTATTCTGTTTGTTATTTAACTGAGTTTCGATGTAAAGACTTCTTATTAGACGTTAAGACAGTTCCGAGGAAAACTCAGTTGATCGCGCTCGCACTCCGGCGACCGGCTCGAAGCTTTCGCTCTCGTTTCTCGGCGCGCGTAATCCCGGCGCTCTGATTGGTCCGTGTTTTTCGTTAATAACTCGAAAACGACGGTTCAAACCCGATTTTTGCAAAGGAAAATGTTGCTTAGAATCACGTCAGCTACCTCCCATTTCAGGGACCTACACGAGTTAGTATATATATATACTATATACATATAACATATATACATACTATGTACATAAAAATTTATTTGCAATTTCTGATGACAAAAAATGAATTTTCTAATGAAAAAAATATTACTATGATAGTTAAAACATTCAAGTTTAAAATGCAAAAAGATTTAATTAATTTCGATAAATAGTTTCCGAGATAAAAATTCATACGTACTAGTTAACTAAGCGTATTAGTTAACTAACAAATCAAAATTCGATTTTTAACACAAAAAATTAATTTGTAACACTCATATAATCATTTTATCGAAAAATATTCAAATAATTTGTCTCAGAATAGAAGATATTAGTTTTGTCCACGTTTTCGCCGTTTTTCGCCACTGTGCGGCGCCCGACCGATCAACACATTCAATCGACCTGTCCCGGAGATAGTCCCCTATGATGTGACGTACCACCGCGGTGACCCGGTGTCTTTCGAGCCCCTCAATTATCGTCCTGTGGGGCAGGGTGTTGGTCGCGTTCACTATATCTAACGATATAGCGATCGCCACCCCGCCCCTTGACGTGGCCGACTGAGCGATGTCCCTTACCCGCTGAATCGCGTCTATGGTGCTCTTACCCTTGCGAAAACCAAACTGCCAGTCGGCCACGTCGGGACCATCTCCGGAGAGGTGATCAGTCAACCTCCTCGCTATGATCGTTTCAAATATTTTTCCAACGACGTCTAATAAGATGATCGGCCAGTACGCCGAGAGCTCCCCTTCGGGTCTACCCTCCTTTTTTAGGAGGACCAGCCGTCCCCTCTTCCACAACGACGGAAACATTCCCTTCTTCAGATAGGCGCTGAAGAGACCCCGGAGTCTGTCTCCCAGGTATGGGAGTGCCAAGGCCCAAGCCCGGCCCGGGAGGCCGTCAGGGCCTGGTGCAGTGTTCCGTGTTCCTATTGACGGCATAGACGAGCTCCTCGTCCGAGACCCCCATATCGTCGGTCCACAGAAGGTGGGCCAACGACCCGGAGCGCGCCGGTGGGTTATCTTCTCACGGAAACAAGGTTTCCACGACGCGCCCCAGTAGCTGGGGGTCGAGGCCCTCCGTAACCGGTGGGGGATATGGCCGCAATTTCCCCATCACTAACTTGTATGGCCTGCCCCACCGGTCGCGCTCAAGAGAGCCGAGGAACTCGTCCCAGGCTCGATCCTTGGACTCCCTGATGGCGTTTTTGAAGGAGATTACCCCCTCCCGGTACTCCCCCCAAAGTTGCTGCTCCCTCGCAGGGTCGCGTTTGCGTCTCCGCCGGGCGCGCTGATACCGGGACGCAGTGGGAGACAAGCATCGCGCAACTGCGCTATCTCCTCGGTCCACCAGTACGCCGCCCGACGCGGGCAAGGGGTGGCCCGGGGCATCGCCACATCGCAGATATCCTGCATGGTGCCCCGGAACCACTGAGCCTCTCCCTCAACGTCCGCGACCTCTCCGGCCGGAGAAGCCTGCCAGCTAACTGCGAGGGCTGCAGCCACCATCATGTCGCTATCTAGCCTCTTCAGCGCCCATCTTTTCGGCGGTGGGCGTTCACCCCGGCGACGCCGGGTGTCTGAGGAGAACCTTATACGTATGTATCGATGATCGCTAAGAATTTCGGTCTCCTCTTCCACCCGCCAGCTCGCAACCACGCGCGTGACCGCAGGGGAGCCCCAGGACAAGTCCACTACTGACTCCCCCTGAGGCCGCACGCATGTGCTCACCGAGCCCCTGTTAAGCAACAGGAGCCCCTTGAGCTGCCGCCCAGTCCAGGGTTACCTGGCAACGCGACACTAACTGCCCCACCCTGTCCAATAACTCCTCATATTGTGTGAGAAGCCAGCTGGGTGGAGCGTAGACGCCCACCACCGCCACATCCCCCCATCTCACCGCGACGGCCCCTCTTCACGCTTCAAACGCGGTGCAGGGAGGGGAGGGAGCCGGATTTCCCACGCGACACTACCGCCACCGTCGCGCCGCGGCCCTCCGCGTCCGCGAACCAGTTAGACTGGTCCAGGACGTTGTAGGGCTCTGCTACTACCCCCAGTGAACAATCCCACTCAGCGAGGGTGTACAGGAAAGGGTCCTGGGCCCCCGCCGAGTGGTTCGCGTTGGATTGTAATATGGGGCTCAACGGCCCCATCACTGACTAACCTCGCCGGCCACCTCCATGGCGCATCCGTCTGCCTTAGCGGCCTGCTGACTAGCATCAGCTTCACCAACGACTTCTTGCACCCCCCCCTTTCATTTTCAGGTTGCCGCGCCCCCTTTTTTATTTCAAGCTCTGCCCCCTTTTCTTTTTCGGGTTCAGCTGACTTCTCTCTTCTTCTTACAGGTTCCGCAGTTCTCCTTATTCTCGGTGGGGCCCGCACTCCGCCGTCCCCAGTCGGTGCTTGTCCGGCCTTCCCAAGTCACTGCAGAGGGGATATTTCAGTTTGTTGCCACACTCTGCAGCTATATGCCCCTCCTGTCCTCACGCGTAACAGCGACCGGCTCGGCTCGTCGTCTTGCTGCACTGCGAGGCCGTATGTCCTTTTTGAAGGCAGCGGAAGCAGTGCATCGGGCGGGCCGCCAGCACTTCGACCTGCGCCGACGTCCATCCGAAGACCACAATAATATGGCTAATAATATAAGTTAGATTGATAATAATAAGAGTAATATGTACAATAATTATCGTTCAATTGGTAATAGCAGCATAATATTGGTAATAATAGAAGTTATATTTATAATAATAAGAGTAATAAGTATAACAATTATCGTTCTACCGATAACAGCAGCATAATATGTAACGAGGCATATTTTCATTTATTTGATTACCTTCTTTTTTTTTGGTTATGGCTCGTTACGAGGATCCTCCCGAATTGCCGGCCCCATTCCTCCGCCCAAGTGGACCCCCTCGCCGCTGGGGCAAGTATGAGTGAGCGTGTGTGTGTTTTTTTTTATTTTTTATTTATTTCGGACGCCACGTTTTTCTCCCCCCCCCCCCCCCCCCTGCTGCCACCAATCTCCACCGGAGCCACCGTTGTTCCCGGTCGCGGTGGAACCTCTCCCTGAGCGACGGAGGCGCGGGATGGGTCCCCCGAAAAGGACACCGGCTGTCCGGTCGCGGCGCCACCCCGTCATCCTCCGCGGTGGCGACCGGCAGCCGACCACCGGGAAACGCTAGGCCTGGGGACAAGCCACCCCCAACTGCCACCTCGAGAGGGCCCCAGGACCTGGCCACCAAACATCACCGTGGGATGGCCCATCCTCGACGCCGAAATCCTCGGGGTGGGGGAATACCGCGAACCGGGGAAGAAGATCGGGAGAAGCAAGCGAGCTGCTGCGATACGTGGTCGTTTTCGAAAAAGCCCTGCTAAATTCGGATCTTTTGTTTTCTGTGCTTTCCCGTGTATTTTGCGTATCGAGTTTGTTCTTTTTGCGTTTTTGAGCTTTGTAGTGCGTTCCGCTTTTCTGCTTTGTTTTTCTTGTGTACGGCATTGCGTGTGTGTGTGGGCCTGTGTGGATTTTTCGTCGTCGCCGCCCCAGTGTGGACACGTTGGACCACAGCGCCAAAAAGGTAGGAGTCTTCTCCTTACCCTCCTTTTTTTGGTATTATTTATTTGCGCGTGGGCGAGGGCGATAGGACCCCCGGCCCCAGTGACGAGGACCCTAGAGGCCGCGGACGGTTTACACGACACCGTCCCCTCTAATCTAGTTTTTCGCTGTATTTGGTATTTAGGACCAACGTCCCCTTACTGTCCACGACCCCTCAGAGGGCGTGTTCCTACGCGGACGAATACCTCAGCATTCTTTTTGTATTCTTCTATTTTTGTACTCGCGCGTACCGTGTGCCCCCGCGCCGCGAAAACCTCCCTCGCAATTGGCGAGTCGACCCCCTTATTCCTCGACCGTTCGAGGTCGAATTCATTTTCTGTTCTGCTTACTTGGCCAACTTGGAGGCCCGAATAAAAGTATTTGTCTTTGTTGGATACAAACTCGCGGGTCTTTTACTAATTTTTTTTCTTACCACCTCTGATTCCCGCTCCCGACAGAGCAGCCGAAAGGGCGATTACTACGGACGAGTGCATTAGCACTGGCGCCCCGTTAAATAAATCGGCCGTGGGTGTGAGCAACGGTGCGTGGAGGGCCGTTTTCCCTAACTGCCCCCACTCCAGGGAACTCTCTTCGGGCTTCCACCACCGATCCGTCACAATCAATTATCGTTCTATCGATAATAGCAGCCTATTATGACTAATAATATAAGTTATATTGATAATAATAAGAGTAATAACTACAATAATTATCGTTCTATCGATAATAGCTGCATAACATGGCTAATAATTTAAGTTAGATTGGTAATTATGGGAGCAATAAGTATAATGATGATCGTTCTATCGATAATGGCGGCATAATATTTGTATTAATGTAAGTTATATGCGTAATAATAAGAGTAATATGTACAATAATTGTTGTTCTATCGATAATAGCAGCATAATATTGGTAATAATATAAGTTAAATTGATAATCATACGAGTAATAAGTGTAACAATTATCGTTCTATCGATAATATCAGCATAATATTGGTAATAATATAAGTTACATTGAAAATAGTATGAGTAATAAGTATAACAATAATCGTTCTATCGATAATAGCAGCATAATATGGCTAATAATATAGGTTAGATTGATAATAATGTGAGTAATAAGTATAATAATAATAGTTCTATCGATACCAGCAGCATAATATTGGTAATAATATAAGTTGGATTGAAAATAGTAAGAGTAATAAGTGTAATAATTAACGTTCTATCAATAATAGCAGCACAATATGGTTAATAATAGAAGTTAGATTGATAAAAATAAGTGTGTTCGGGACACCGGTTGACCGTTATTTCAGATTCCACGCATTTGAAACAACTTTCTGTTTTCATCCCGGTTTTGATTACTTGATGACAAATTTAAACGACCGTGTCTCCCGAGCATATTGTTCGTCCTCTACCCCTCTGTTTTCGAATACAACGTACACCGTTCTTTACCGTACTTCGAATACCAGCGAGCGCAGAGAGGTTCCAACCGCCAAAACCAACAGACATAAAAATTGATTATTTAATCCCACTCAGCGGGCAATTATATTTCAAGCGCTATTAAACAACTTTGTGTATTTCATTGTTTTTTTTGTGTTCATCTTTGGTTTTGTTTCTCTTTTTGTCTCTGTGTTAATAAACGTTCAGTGAACTTTAAACTTTGTGCAATACGGGATATTATTCTGCGCGAGTATCCTCCTTCACCAGCGTCCGAAACAAAGTGTAAGAAGTATAATAATTATCGGTCTATCGATAATACCAGCATAATATTGCTAATAATTTAAGCTATATTGATAATAATAAGAGTTATAAGCTATGTTGAAAATAATAACCCACAGTATGTTGCTACTATCGATAAAACTGTAATTATTATCCTTATTACACTTGTTATTGTGAATATAATTGATATTATTACCCATATTATGTTGCTATTATCGCTAGAACAGTAATTATTATCCTTATTACACTTGTTATTGTCAATATAACTTATATTCTTACCCATGTTTTGTTGCTATTATTGACGAAACTGTAATTATTATCCTTATTACGGTTACTATTGTCAGTATAACTTATATTATTAGCCATATTATGTTGCTATTATCGATAGAACTGTAATTAGTATCCTTGTTATTGCCAATATAACTTATATTATTACCCATATGGGATTTGGGATGTCGACCTCTAGGATATCGGCCTTTGGGATGTCGACCTTTGGGATTTCGGCGTTTGGGATTTCGGCCTTTGGGATTTCGGCCACTGGGACTTCGGCCTTTGAGATTTCGGCCTTTGGGATATCGCGCTTTGGGATTTCGGCCTTCGCGATTTCGGCCTTTGGGATTTCGACCTTTGGGATTTCAACCTTTGCTATTTCGGCCTTTGGGATTTCCGCCCTTGGCATTTCGGCTTCTGGCTTTCGGACCTTTGGGATTTCGGCCTTTGGGATTTCGGCCTTTGGGATTTCGCCTTTGGGATTTCAGCCTTTAGGATATCGGCCTTTGGGATGTCGACGATTGGGATTTCAGGCTTTGGGATTTCGGCCTTTCGGATTTCGGCCTTTGGGATTCCGACCTTTGGGATTTCGGCCTTTGGAATATCGACGTATGGGATTTCGGCACTTGGGATTTCGGTCTTTGGGATTTCGATCTTCGGGATTTGGACCTTTGCTATTTCGGCCTTTGAGATTTCGGCCTTTGGCATTTCGGCTTCCGGGTTTTGGACCTTTGGGTCTTCAGCCTTTAAGATATCGGCCTTTGCGATTTCGACCTTTGGGATTTCGACCTTCGGGATATCGGCATTTGGGATTTTGGCCTTTGGGATTTCGGCCCTTGTTAATTAGTCCTTTGGGATTTCGACCTTTGGGATTCCGGCCTTTGGGACTTCGGCCTTTGGGATTTCGACCTTTGGGATTTCGGCCTTTGGGACTTCGGCCTTTGGGATTTCGGCCTTTGGGATTTCGGCCTATGGGATTTCGACCTTTGGGATTTCGGCATTTGGAATTAATCCTTTGGGATTTCGGCATTTGGGATTTCGGCCTTTGGGATTTCGGCCTTGGGGACTTCGGCCTTTGGGATTTCGGCCTTTGGGATTTCGACCTTTGGGATTACGACCTTTCGGGAATTCATCCCATGGGATTTCGGCCTTGGAATTTCGACATTTGGGATTTCGGCCTTTGGAATTTCCGCCTTTAGGATATCTGCCTTTGTGATTTCGGCCTTTGGGATTTCGGCCTTTGGGATTTCGGACTTTGGGATTTCGGCCTTTGGGATTTCGGCCTTTGGGATTTCGGCCTTTGGGATTTCGGCCTTTGGGATTTCGGCCTTTGGGATTTCGGCCCTTGGGATTTCGGCCTTTGGGATTTCGGCCTTAAGGATTTCGGCCTATCGGATTTTGGCCTTTGCGATTTCGGCGTTTGGGATTTCGGGCTTTGGAATTTCCGCCTTTAGGATATCTGCCTTTGTGATTTCGGCCTTTGGGATTTCGGACTTTGTGATTTCGGCCCTTGCGATTTCGGCCTTTGAGATTTCGGCCTTTGGGATTACGGCCCTTGGGATTTCGGCCTTTGGGATTTCGGACTTTGGGATTTCGACCTTTTGGGAATTCATCCTTTGCGATTTCGGCCTTGGGATCTTGACATTTGGGATTTCGGCCTTTGGGATTTCGACCCTTGGGATTTCGGCCTTGGGGATTTCAGCCCTTGGGATTTCGGCCTTTGGGATTTCGGCCTCTGGGATTTCGTCCTTCCGGATTTCGGCCTTTAGGATTTCGGCCTTTGGGATTTCGACCTTGGGATCTCGACATTTGCGATTTCGACATTTTGGATTGCGGCCATTGGGATTTCGGCCTTTTTGATTTCGGCCTTTGGGATTTCGGCCTTTGGGATTACGGCCCTTGGGATTTCGGCCTTTGGGATTTCGGCCTTTGGGATTTCGCCCTTGGGGATTTCGGCCTTTGGAATTTCCGCCTTTGGGATATCGGCCTTTGGGATTTCGACCTTTTGAGATTCCGGTATTTGGGAATTCGGGTTTCGGGATTTCGGCCTTTAGGATATCGGGCTTGGGGATGTCGGTTTTTGGGATGTTGACCTTTGGGATTTCGCCCTGTGGGATTTCAGACTTTATGTTTTCGACATTTTAGGATTTTGCCTTTTAGGATTTCGACATTTCAGGTATCGGCTTTTGTGAGTTTTACCTTTGGGATTTCGGCCCTTGGGATTTCAGCCTTTGGGATTTCGGCCCTTTGGATTTCGGCCTTTGGAATTTCAGCCTTTGGGATTTTGGCCTTTGAGATTTCGGCCTTTGGGATTTCGACCCTTGGGATTTCCGCCCTTGGGATTCCGGCCCTTGGGATTTCGGCCCTTTTGATTTCGTTTTTTGGGATTTCGGCTTTTGGGATTTCGA
The DNA here is from genome assembly GCF_050947335.1 of Megachile rotundata. Lineage (NCBI taxonomy): Eukaryota > Metazoa > Arthropoda > Insecta > Hymenoptera > Megachilidae > Megachile > Megachile rotundata. The sequence goes on along the minus strand of NC_134991.1, from coordinate 2,101,849 downwards.
CCTTTGGGATTTCGACCTTTGGGATTTCGGCCTTTGGGATTTCGGCCTTTGGGATTTCGGCCTTTGGTATTTCGACATTTGGGATTTCGGCCTTTGGGATTTTGGCCTTTGGAATGTCGACCTTTGGAATTTCGGCCCTTGGGACTCCGGGCTTTTGGGAATTCATCCTTTGGGATTTCGGTCCTGGGATTTCGGCCTTTGGGATGTAACGTAGCCGTTTCCTCCACCCGCGTTGCTAGGCAGCGCGGTGGAGTACGCGGCTCACGGGCCCCCTTGTGCCGGACGCTTCAGCGCGCCAGGGTTGACGCGAGGGGGCCGATCGCGGAAGGAAGGGGACTGGTCGCGGGTTGAGAAAGAGCACGGTGTTTCGCTCTTAACTATTCTTGTTTATTATATTGTGGAGCCGAGGTACTCGGGCCCTGGTCCGCCGGTGGTGGTGGCGTCGCCGGTGGAGGCGCCGTGGCCTCCGCAGTCTTCGGTTTCTACAATGATAATCGGCTCGTGTTAGTCGGTCGGTGTTACAAAATAGCGGCGGCGGCGGCGCGGGTCTTACATACTACGCGGCTATATCTACGGTTCGGCGCGATTGAGAGGAGGAAGGAGGGAGAGTAAAGTACACGGGGTAAGTGGCCAGTTCTGGCCTTGCCTTTCTCTTATTAAGACCGAGAGTGTTCCTGTTACTGGCTCTTGCCTCCACGGTCTGGCAGGCGTCACGCTGCGGGTTACCCTCCAACGTAACGACTACCCCCGGCTTGCCTTCCTCGAGGGCTATCCACGAGGTCGGACAAGTCGGCTGACCGTTGGCGCGGCCAGCCTCGGCGCGTGGGCAACCCTCCACGCCGATACAGGCCTCCAGTCCTCTCGGCCCGAGGCTACCATCGGAACAGGAAGACCTTACTGCCGGGGAGGACCTCTGAGAGCGTCCCTGGAGTTGGCTCTACCCTCCACGATCTGGCAGGCGTCACGCTGTGGGCTATCTCCCCAACGTAACGACTACCCACGGCTTACCTTCCCCGAGGGCTACCCACGGGGTCGGACAAGTCGGTTGACTGTTGGCGCGGCCAGTCTCGGCGCACGGGTTACCCTCCACGCCGATACTGGCCTCCAGTCCTCCCAGTCCGAGGCTATCGTCGGACCAGGAAGACCTTATTGCCTTGGAGAGGATCTCCGAAGAGATCCTTTCGGGGCCGAAGCCCCGGGCCAACTCAATCGATCACGCGATCGATCGCTATCTAAGTAGTATCGGGTCGCGGTGGGTGGTCTCGGTGGGGGGTCCCCACCTCGCGGTGCGCGGCTGACGGTGCGCGGTTGACGGAGCGCGGCTGACGGAGCGTGGCTGACGGAACGGCTCGTGACGTATTCGTCACACCCCCCTCCTCCTCCGGGGAGACCAAGGTAAAGGACCTTGGTCGACAAATAACTTACAACTAAATAACAAAAGATCTCGCATACCTTAGAACTAAATATTTACACTATGAAAAATTCTCGGTATATACCTCGGGTGCCTGCCGGAATTCTATGACTTTTCCGGTCGGATCCAGTAATATTGTCCGTCGGCGTCCCTGGGACATCTTTCGATGTTGTCGTAGGCCTAGGGGTAACCAGTGGACACTCCCGTCCGGCAGCGTGACCTGGACGGTGGGCCTCCTTCCTGGTGCTTCTGGCGCCATGAGGAGTGGACGCGCTGGCTGCTGCGGGGTTCCGGCTGGCTGCTGTACCGCTGGAGGGTCTGCTCCTTTGGCGGAAGTAGAGGCTGCTTCCTTGGTGGAGGAAGAGGCTGCTCCCTTGGCTGGCGGCGGTGGTGCCCTATCCCCAGGGGCGATAGGTGCCTGCGTCCTCTTGGCTGGGATGTATTCCCCCCCCCCCGGTGGTTTGGCCCGTGGTGTCGGGACCCGCCGTGGTCTCGTTCGCTTTCGCCTCGTCGCTTCCATGGCCTTTTCACAACTGCGTTCGATTCGTCGTAGCTCTTGGTGGATCTGTTCCTTCTCCCTTCGTGTCAAGGAGCGGGGGTCTTCCCGGAACTTCTCCCGGGTTCTCAGCCGTGCGATCGAGGCGTCGATTTCGCGTCTTAGCGAAGAGAAGTCCCACGTGTTGTCGCTTGTCTTGCTGCCTGGCATCCTGCGCTCGTCTTGATGTCGACTCGATGTTGACTGATCCTGTCGTCGGGCTGTCAGGCTTTATATCCTGTCCTGGGTCTTGGGGGGGGATCCCCACCCCTTCCACAGGTTTCAGGTCTCGTATATGTATATGAGCTACCCTCTTTCCCCTCAAGTTCTTGAGGTCGTAGATGACTGGAGAGACTTTGCGTATGACATCGAAGGGTCCCTCGTATTTTTCTACGAGTTTGGCGTTGCGCGCCTCCGCCTTATTCGAGAGGACGTGCGTCCGCTTCCAAACTTGCTCGCCGATCCGTGGTTGCCAATCGCGACGTCGGAGATTGTAGTATTTCTGCTGTCTTTGGAATTCTTGTGCGAGTCGAACTCTCGCCAATTCGTATGTCTCCTTCAGCTGGGTGAGTCGTCGCTCCCATGTCCCTGCGACTGGCCGGCGGTTTTCTTGTTGGAGGGTGCCTGGTGGAGTGAACTCTCGTCCGGTGTTCAGGAAAGCTGGCGTATGTCCTGTCGCTTCGTGGCGGGCAGTGTTATACGCAAACGCGAGTTCTGGCAATCGCTGGTCCCAATTTCGTTGTGTCCGGCCGACGAACTGACCAATCATAGTTTTTATGATTCGATTGGCTCGTTCAACTGGATTGCATTGCGGTGCATACGGCGGAGTACGGCGGTGCTGGATCGCGCTTTCCTTGAGCGCGCGGGTAAACTCGTGGCTGATGAACTGGCGGCCGTTGTCCGTGACGATTGTTCGTGGGCATCCGTGTCGTAAAATGACCAATTCATTAAGGGCCTTCACAATGGCGTTTGCGGTGGCTTTCTTCAGTGGGCGAAGTTCGATCCACTTCGTAAACCGATCTTGGAAAACCAGTAGCGTTGTGTTCCCATTGGTTGACCGTGGAAGTGGTCCTACGAGGTCGGCGGAGACCATCTCCCATGGTTGCTGGACATTGGTCGGTTGCATTCCTCCTGGGAGAGTTTGCTGTTGCGCCTTGAATTTCTGGCAGCTGCGACATTCCCGGACATATTTCGTGGCTTCTCGCAGCATTCCTGGCCAGTAATAGACTCGTGCTAGTCGAGCTAAAGTCTTGGCGATCCCTAGGTGTCCTGCCGTAGGGTCATCGTGCGCCTCTTGAAGTACCCGGGCTCGATCTTCTTTGGCTACACACAGCTTCCATTGCTCGTTGGAATCTTGTTCGTTGAAGTCCAGTGTGTGTAGAATGTGGCGGTACAGGCGTCCGTCCTCGATCCTGTAATCTGGGTATTCCTCAGGATGTTGTGTTATCCCTTGGAGATGATTATTGTACCAGGAGCATTTGAACGGTCCACTCATTTCGCATGTGGCGTGTGGTTGACGTGAGAGTGCGTCCGCCACGGTGTTGTCCGGTCCTTTTCGGTAGCGAATTTCGAAGTCCCATTGTCCAAGCTCCAGGGCCCATCGGGCGAGTCTGCCAGAAGGGTTGTCGATCTTCTCTAGCCACTTCAGACACTGGTGGTCGGTCATGACGATGAAGTGGTTTCCCTCCAAGTAGTGGCGCATCTTCCAGATGCCCCATCGGACTGCCAGGCACTCCAACTCGGTCGTGGAGTAGTTACGCTCCGCCTGAGTGAGTGTCCGGCTTGCGTAGGCGATGACTCGTTCTCCTTCTTCGTCTTCCTGGGTGAGAACGGCTCCCAAGCCGTCCAGGCTTGCGTCGGTTTGAAGAACGAAGGTGAGGTCCCAATTTGGTACGGCTAGAACTGGCGCCTCCGTGAGTCTTCGTCGTAGTTCTTCGAAGGCCCGTTGCTGCGGTTCTTCCCACGACCATTTGACTTTCTTCTTCAGGAGTTGGGTCAGTGGGGCAGCGGTCTGGGAGACATCTCGTAAAAATCGCCTGTACCATGACAATAGTCCGAGGAATCGGCGGAGTTCCTTCAAGTTGGTGGGTGGAGGCAACTCCGCGACGGCGGCTACTTTGTCAGGATCGGTTCGGAGGCCTTGCTGGTCAACCAGGTGTCCGAGATATTTTAGGCTCGTCCTCGCGAATTGGCATTTTTCCCAGTTCGGTCGCAGCTTCGCAGCTCGAAGTCGGTGGAGTACCTCGGTCAGGACTCGGAGGTGATCTTCAAAGGTGGTCGTGACGATCACAATATCGTCCAGGTAGGCGAATGCGTGAGGAGCCATTTCGGGAGTTATTACTCGATCGAGGAGTCTCTGGAAGGTGGAGGGTGCGGAGTGGAGTCCGAAGGGCATTACCGTGAACTCCATGAGTCCACGGCCAGGGACGGTAAAGGCGGTCAACGGTTGACTTTCTGGCGTGAGTGGCACCTGCCAGTAGCCGTTTTTGAGGTCGATGGTCGACAGATATTTTGCCCCGCGCAGCTTGTCCAGTGTTGCGTTGACCTGTGGTAAGGGGTAAGCGTCTTTCTGCGTGACGTTGTTTAATCTGCGGAAATCGACGCAGAATCGGTATTCTCCGTTCTTCTTTTTCGCCATCACGATCGGTGAGCTCCATGGACTGCTGGATGGTTGTATTACCCCTTCGTCTAGCATCTTCTGTACTTCGGCGTCGATCAGGCGCTGCATGGTGGGGTTACGGGGCCGATAACGTTGTTTTATCGGCGTCGGATCTTCTAGCCGGATTTCATGCTTGATCAACGGTCCTTTAACCTCTTCGAACCTCCGCTTCTCCCGGGCGATGATCTGATCCAGACGTTTCAGTTGTTGTTCTGAGGCCTCGATTAAACCGCTGGTTACTGCAATGGCGTGGGTTTCTTGAGCCGTAGGTTCTTCGTGCTCCTTTCCGCAATCTATAATGGACTGGTCATATAACCAGACCTTGAGTTGTAGTTTGCGGAGGATGTCCATCCCCAGCACCATGCTGTATGCCAGGTTTGGTATCTCGTAGAATAGATGATTTTGCCGTGCCCCGTGGATGATGACCTCCCCTTGGTAGCTGTTCTTGGTCGGTATGTATTCCCCGTTGGCCAGGGCGGTCACTAAGTTGTGACGATGTCTCCTCCACCCGGTCTCGCGGCAGATTTGTGCGGTGCGCTGGTCAATATATGAGGAGACTGCTCCGGTGTCCAGGAGCGCGGGCACGGTCTTTTCACCTATCTTCACGTCCAGTATCAGTCGGTCTTTCTGGTCAGTTGTTTTCACGGGGTCTGGTCGGTCGGCTTCCTGACTAATGGTCGGTATCGGTCGGACGGATTTTCGGTTCTTCGTCGGTTCTTGTCGGACGGTTTTTTCCAATCGCGTCGGCTGACTGCGATGGGCTATTATGGCAGCGGAGTGCTCCTGCTGCTTTAACGCTGGGGCCGGGTTCCCCCGGCCCTTTTGGAGTTTCCCGGCTTGTTGCAAGGGCAGTCGCGGCTTAACGTGCCTTCCTTTCCGCAACGGGCACAGAAAATGATGTAGCGGTTCTGACATTGAAGTCGGTTGTGCCCCCGTTGGCCGCAACGCCAGCAATGGGTATCCCGATGGTAGTCGCTGGCGATGTGCGCTTCTGGTGCTTCGGGCTGTCGGCTACTCCGCGTAGCCAACCCTTCCGTTCTGGCCGTCCTGGCGTTCTTCGTGGCCAGAAGGGTGGTCACGATGTCGGTCTTGGCCATGAGGTCCTCCACGTCCCTGATTCCGGTTCTCGCTACATAGAGCCGCAGATCTTCCGTCATGTTGCTGTGGATGATGTCCAGTTCCTCTTCGTGGGTATACCCTCCACGTCGGCGCATCAAGGTGGTAATTGCCGTAATGTAAGAGCGGAGGGGTTCGTCCGGTGCCTGTCGCCGGTTGGCGATCTGTAGATCCAAGCGGGTCCTTTCGGTGGCCGGTAGGAAGTAGCCTCGCAGTCGGTGTCGGAGCTCGTCCCACGATTTGACTGTGCGGGACACGTTGCGGTACCAGAGTTGCGCCTCCCCTCGCAAGAGCTCGGGGAATCCTCTTAACATCTGGTCGCCGGTCAGCTGGTGAGATTCCTGCAGCTCTTCTAGTCGTTCCAGAAATGCCTGCGCGTCTCGCCCGTCGAACTGGCAATTCCACCCCCGTACCATTTCCATGAATCTTATGGGATCCAGGGCCAGTGGCACGGAGTGGACAGGCGTAGGTGGAGTCGCCTGATTTGACGCTGTAGCTTGTTGCCCCGTTGGTGTTGGGTTTCCTGGCGTCGTCGAAGGTGCGGGCGGCGTAGCTTCTTCCGGACGGCGTGGGGTGGACGTGTTCCCTACCCCGGTCTGGGTGGCCTGGACGTTTTGTGGCCACATCTGGGCGATCTCGGCGTGGAACTCCTCGTAGTCGCGGGTCCGGTCCGCTTCTTCTTTGTATCCTGGCTCGTCGGCTGGTTTGTCCGGGAACTCTGCCGGGTGATTCCGCACGTAGTCTGCCAGCCGTTGTCGTAGCTGAACCCAGGTGCCGTCCGTGGGGAGTTGGAGTCTCTCCAACTCTCGGAGAACCTCCGGTTTTCGTAGCCGGTAACCCATGCTATGCCAGCCATTCTCTTCTTCGGTAGCGGTGCTTCCTTACGATGTGACTCCTTCGGCGGTCGCTGAGTAAAAGCCTCTCCTCGGGCGTGGAGTCCTGCCCTTATATCTTCCAACCTGTCGTCGCTAGTTGGCGTTGCCTCCGCGGAACGTCTGGGACGGGCGGGTGGGGGCCAAGTAAACTTCCTCGTTCGCTCTGGCCCTTGACTGGCGTCGTTGTCTTCTGGTTGGCCTGGTTCGGTTCGGGGTGGCCATAAAAATGACCGTTGGCTGGAGGTGTCCCCTCTCGTTCCGTCAGGCGGAGGATCGGCAGGTGGAGTCGCTCCTGGTTGATCCGGTGCGCTGTATGGCGGGCGTAGCGCCTCGCCCAGGCGAGTCTCCTGGTCCCTGATGATGGCGGGTCCGGTCGGTGTGGAGTTGGCACGAAGGCCAAACACTCCTCCACTCTCCGACCAAACAAGATGGTGTGTCTGGCCGGATCGCGGGTTCGAACCACCGCTTGCTGGACTGGTGTGGCGTGGCGACTCTGCTGTGTCTAGCGAGCCGCGTGGCTCCCGAGGAATTGGAGTTCCTGGTCGCCGCCCTGTCGAACCTCGCGGAGTGTCGAGTGTCTCTCTCCTGGATCGGTGCTCCATCTCGGTCTTGCTCGGGTTGATTCCGTTGGCTTGATCTTCACTCTTCGGTAGCTTATCCTCCTCTGTTTCCTTCCTCGTTCTCGCACGCGTACTTAAACCTAATTTCCACCGCCGCTAGTGTCGCGGTCCCCTTCCAGAGGTCCCTGTTCGGGCGCCATGTAACGTAGCCGTTTCCTCCACCCGCGTTGCTAGGTAGCGCGGTGGAGTACGCGGCTCACGGGCCCCCTTGTGCCGGACGCTTCAGCGCGCCAGGGTTGACGCGAGGGGGCCGATCGCGGAAGGAAGGGGACTGGTCGCGGGTTGAGAAAGAACACGGTGTTTCGCTCTTAACTATTCTTGTTTATTATATTGTGGAGCCGAGGTACTCGGGCCCTGGTCCGCCGGTGGTGGTGGCGTCGCCGGTGGAGGCGCCGTGGCCTCCGCAGTCTTCGGTTTCTACAATGATAATCGGCTCGTGTTAGTCGGTCGGTGTTACAAAATAGCGGCGGCGGCGGCGCGGGTCTTACATGCTACGCGGCTATAATACAATCCTATTCGGTACGCTTAGACAATAGAGTCTTACATACTATCCTTACGTACTACGCTATCCCTATTCTTACACTCTATCTTACAAACTATACTCGGCGGCGCTCGCGGTCCGGTCAGTCGGTCGGGGGGAACGCCTCGCGGAGTACGGGTCGGTTGCGGCACGCGTTCGCGGGTCGGTCGGAGGAACTTCTCGCGGCGTTCGCGGTTCGGACGGAGGGAACAGCTCGCGGAGTTCGCGGTACGGTCGGTCGGTCGAACGCGTTCGCGGGCTTCGCGGTCCTTACATCTACGGTTCGGCGCGATTGAGAGGAGGAAGGAGGGAGAGTAAAGTACACGGGGTAAGTGGCCAGTTCTGGCCTTGCCTTTCTCTTATTAAGACCGAGAATGTTCATCTTACTGGCTCTTGCCTCCACGGTCTGGCAGGCGTCACGCTGCGGGTTACCCTCCAACGTAACGACTACCCACGGCTTACCTTCCCCGAGGGCTACCCACGGGGTCGGACAAGTCGGTTGACCGTTGGCGCGGCCAGTCTCGGCGCACGGGTTACCCTCCACGCCGATACTGGCCTCCAGTCCTCCCAGTCCGAGGCTATCGTCGGACCAGGAAGACCTTATTGCCTTGGAGAGGATATCCGAAGAGATCCTTTCGGGGCCGAAGCCCCGGGCCAACTCAATCGATCACGCGATCGATCGCTATCTAAGTAGTATCGGGTCGCGGTGGGTGGTCTCAGTGGGGGGTCCCCACCTCGCGGTGCGCGGCTGACGGTGCGCGGTTGACGGAGCGCGGCTGACGGAGCGTGGCTGACGGAACGGCTCGTGACGTATTCGTCACAGGGATTTCAGCGTTTGGGAATTCGGGCTTCGGGATTTCGGCCTTTAGGATATCGGGCTTTGGGATTGCGGCCTTTTGGGAATTAATCCTTTGGGATTTCGGCCTTTGGGATTTCGGCCTTTGAGATTTCGGCCTTTGGGATTTCGGCCTTTAGGATTTCGGCCTTTGGGATTTCGGCCTTTGGGATTTCGGCCTTTGGGATTTCGGCCTTTGCGATTACGGCCCTTGGGATTTCGGCCTTTGGGATTTCAGCCTTTTGGGAATTAATCCTTTGGAATTTTGGCCTTTTGGTAGTTCATCCGTTGGGATTTCGGCCTTTTGGTATTTCGACATTAGGGATTTCGGCCGTTGGGATTTCGGCCTTTGGAATTTCCGCCATTATGATATCGGCCCTAGGGATTTCGGCCTTTGGGATTTCGACCTTTGGGATTTCGGCCTTTTGGGAATTAATCCTTTGGGATTTCGGCCTTTGGGATTTCGGCCTTTGGGATTTCGGCCTTTGGGATTTCGGCCTTTGGGATTTCGGCCTTTGGGACTTCGGCCTTTGGGATTTCGGCCTTTGGGATTTCGACCTTTGGGATTACGACCTTTTGGGAATTCATCCCATGGGATTTCGGCCTTGGAATTTCGACATTTGGGATTTCGGCCTTTGGAATTTCCGCCTTTGGGATATCGGACTTTGTGATTTCGGCCTTTGGGATTTCGGCCTTTGGGATTTCGGCCCTTGGGATTTCGGCCTTTGCGATTTCGGCCTTAAGGATTTCGGCCTTTGGGATTTTGGCCTTTGCGATTTCGGGCATTGGAATTTCCGCGTTTAGGATATCTGCCTTTGTGATTTCGGCCTTTGGGATTTTGGCCTTTGGAATGTCGACCTTTGGAATTACGGCCCTTGGGATTTCGGGCTTCTGGGAATTCCTCCTTTGGGATTTCGTCCTGGGATTTCGGCCTTTGGGATTTCGGCATTTGGGAATTCGGGCTTCGGGATTTCGGTCTTTAGGATATCGGGCTTTGGGATTTCGGGCTTTTGGGAATTCATCCTTTGGGATTTCGGCCTTTGGGATTTCGGCCTTTGAGATTTCGGCCTTTTGGGAATTAATCCTTTGGCATTTCGGCCTTTGGGATTTCGGCATTTGGGAATTCGGGCTTCGGGATTTCGGCCTTTAGGATATCGGGCTTTGGGACTTCGGCCTTTGGGGAATTCATCCTTAGGGATTTCGGCCTTTGGGATTTCGGCGTTTGGAATTTCGACCTTTGGGATTTCGGCCCTTGGGATTTCGGGCTTTTGGGAATTCATCCTTTGGGATTTCGGTCTTGGGATTTCGGCCTTTGGGATTTCGGGCTTTTGGGAATTCATCCTTTGGGATTTCGGCCTTTGGGATTTCAGCCTTTGAGATTTCGGCCTTTGGGATTTCGGCCTTTAGGATTTCGGCCTTTGGGATTTCGGCCTTTTGGGAATTAATTCTTTGGCATTTCGGTCTTTGGGATTTCGGCATTTGGGAATTCGGGCTTCGGGATTTCGGCCTTTAGGATGTCGGGCTTTGGGACTTCGGCCTTTTGGGAATTCATCCTTAGGGATTTCGGCCTTTGGGATTTCGGCGTTTGGAATTTCGACCTTTGGGATTTCGGCCCTTGGGATTTCGGGCTTTTGGGAATTCATCCTTTGGGATTTCGGCCTTTGGGATTTCGGCCTTTTGGGAATTAATCCGTTGGGATTTCGGCCTTTTGGGATTTCGGCCTTTGGGACTTTGGCCTTTGGGATTTCGGCCTTTGCGATTTCGGCCTATGGGATTTCGACCTTTGGGATTTTGGCCTTTTGGGAATACATCCTTTGGTATTTCGGCCTTGGGATTTCGACATTTGGGATTTCGGCCTTTGGAATTTCCACCTTTGGGATTCGACCCTTGGGATTTCGGCGTTTGGGATTTCGGACTTTGGAATTTCGACTTTTGGGGTTTCGGCCCTTGGGATTTCTGCCCTTGCGATTTCGGCTTTTGGGACTTCGGCCTTTGGGATTTCAGCCCTTGGGATTTCGGTCCTTGGCATTTCAGCCCTAGGGATTTCGGCCTTTGGGAATTCGACCTTTGGGATTTCGGCCTTTTGGGAATTAAGCCTTTGTGATTTCGGCCTTTGGGATTTCGGCCTTTGGGATTTCGGCCCTTGGGATTTCGGTCTTTGGGATTTCGGCCTTATGGATTTCGGCCTTAAGGATTTCGGCCTTTGGGATTTCGGCCTTTGCGATTTCGGCGTTTGGGATTTCGGGCTTTGGAATTTCCGCCTTTAGGATATCTGCCTTTGTGATTTCGGCCTTTGGGATTTCGGCCCTTGCGATTTCGGCTCTTGGTATTTCGGCCTTTGGGATTTCGACCTTTGGGATTTCGGCCTTTGGGATTTCGGCCTTTGAGATTTCGGCCTTTGGGATTTCGGCATTTGGGAATTGGGGCTTCGGGATTTCGGTCTTTACGATATCGGGCTTTGGAACTTCGGCCTTTTGGAAATTCATCCTTAGGGATTTCGGCCTTGGGATTTCGACATTTGCGATTTCGGCCTCTGGAAGTTCGGCCTTTTGGGAATTCATCCTTTGGGATTTCGGCATTGGGATTTCGGCCTTTGGGATTTCGGCCATTGCGATTTCGGCCTTTAGGATATCGGACCTAGGGATTTCGGCCTTTGGGATGTCGACCTTTGGGATTACGGCCTTTTGAGAATTCATCCCTTGGGATTTCGGCCTTGGGATTTCGACATTTGGAATTTCGGCCTTTGTAATTTCCGCCTTTGGGATATCGGCCTTTGGGATTTCGACATTTTGAGATTCCCGCATTTGGGAATTCGGCCTTCGGAATTTCGGCCTTTAAGATATCGGGCTTTGGGATTTCTACCTTTTGGGAATTCATCCTTAGGTATTTCGGCCTTGGGATTTCGACATTTGAGATTTCGGCCTTTGGAATTTCGATCTTTGGTATTTCGGCCCTTGGGATTTCGGCCTTTTGGGAATTCATCCTTTGGGACTTCGGTCTTGGCATTTCGGCCTTTGGGATTTCGGCCTTTTGGGAATTAATCCTTTGGGAATTCGGCCTTTGGGATTTCGGCCTATGGGATTTCGGCCTTTGGGATTTCGGCCTTTTGAGAAATAATCAATTGGTATTTCGGCCTTGGCATTTCGACATTTGCGATTTCGGCGTTTGGGATTTCGGCCCTTTGTTTTTCGGCGTTTTGGATTTCGGCCATTGGGATTTCGACCTTTGGGATTTGGACCTTTGGGCTTCCGGCCTTTGGGATTTCGGCCTTTGGGTTTTCAGCCTTTGGGATTTTGACCTTTGGGGTTTCAGCCTCTTGGGAATTCATCCTTTGGGATTTCGGCCTTGGGATTTCGGCCCTTGGTTTTTCGGCGTTTGGGATTTCGGCCTTTGGAACTTCGACCTTTGGAAAATCCGTCTTTAGGATATCGGAATTTGGGATTTCGACCTTTGGGATTTCGGCCTTTGGGATTTCGGCCTGTTGGGAATTCATCCTTTGGGATTTTGGCATTGGGATTTCGACATTTGGGATTTCGGCCTTTTGGGAATTCATCCTTTGGGATTTTGGCATTGGGATTTCGACATTTAGGATTTCGGCCTTTGGGATTTCGGCCTTTGGGATTTCGGCCTTTGGGATTTCGGCCTTTGGGACTTCGGCCTTTGGGATTTCGGCCTTTGGGATTTCAGCCCTTGGGATTTCGGTCCTTGGCGTTTCGGCCCTAGGGATTTCGGCCTTTGGGAATTCGACCTTTGGGATTTCGGCCTTTTGGGAATTCATCCTTTGGGATATCGGAATTTGGGATTTCGGCCTTTGTGATTTCGGCCTTTGGGATTCCGGCCTTTGGGATTTCGGCCTTTGGAATTTCCGGCTTTGGGATTTCGGCCTTGGGATTTCGACATTTGGGATTTCGGCCTTTGGGATTTCGGCCTTTGAGATTTCGGCATTTGGGATTTCGGGCTTTTGGGAATTCATCCTTTGGGATTTCGGCATTGGGATTTCGACATTTGGGATTTCGGGCTTTGGGATCTCGGCCTTTGGGATTTCCGCATTTAGGATATCGGAATTTGGGATTTCGACCTTTGGGATTACGGCCTTTGGGATTTCGGCCTTTTGGGAATTCATCCTTTGGGATTTCGGCATTGGGATTTCTAAAATTGGGATTTCGGGCTTTGGGATTTCGGCCTTTGGAATTTCGACCTTTGGGATTTCGGCTTTTTGGGAATTCATCCTTTGGGATTTCGGTCTTGAGATTTCGACATTTGGGATTGCGGCCATTGGGATTTTTTCCTTTGGAATTTCAGCCTTTTGGGAATTCATCCCTTGGGATTTCGGCCTTGGGGATTTCGGCCTTTGGGATGTCGGCCTTTGGAATTTCAGCCTTTGGGATTTTGGCCTTTGGGATTTCGGCCTTTGGGATTTCGGACTTTTGGGAATTCATCAATTGGTATTTTGGCCTTGGGATTTCGACATTTGCGATTTCGGCCTTTGGAAGTACGGCCTTTTGGGAATTCATCCTTTGGGATTTCGGCATTGGGATATCGGCCTTTGAGATTTCGGCCATTGGGATTTCGGCCTTTGGGATTTCGGCCTTTGGTATTTCGGCTTTTGGGAGTTCGGCCTTTGGGATTTCGGCGTTTGGGATTTCGGCCTTTGGGATTTCGGCCTTTGGAATTTCGGCCTTTGGGAATTAATCCTTTGGGATTTCGGACTTTGGGATTTCGGCATTTGGGATTTCGGCGTTCGGGATTTCGGCCTTTGGGATTTCGGCCTTTGGAATTTCGGCCTTTGGGATTTCGGGCTTTGGGATTTCGGCCTTTGGGATTTCGGTCTTTGGGATTTCGGCCTTTGGGATTACGGCCCTTGGGATTTCGGCCTTTGAGATTTCGGCCTTTTGGGAATTAATCCTTTCGGATTTCGGCCTTTGAGATTTCGGTCTTTGAGGCTTCGGCCTTTGTGATTTCAGCCTTTGGGATTTCGACGTTTGGGATTTCGACTATTGGGATTACGGCCTCTTGGGAATTCATCCTTTGGGATTTCGGCCTTGGGAATTCGGCCCTTGGTTTTTCGGCGTTTGGGATTTCGGCCTTTGGAATTTCGACCTTTGGAATTTCCGTCTTTAGGATATCGGAATTTGGAATTTCGACCTTTGGGATTTCGGCCTTTGGGATTTCGTCATTTTGGGAATTCATCCTTTGGGATTTCGGCATTGGGATTTCGACATTTGGGATTTCGGCCTTTGGAATTTCGGACTTTGGGATTTCGGCCTTTGGGATTTCGGCTATTTGGGAATTTATCCTTTGGGATTTCGGCATTGGGATTTCGACATTTGGGATTTCGGCCTTTTGGATTTCCGCCTTTAGGATATAGGAATTTGGGATTTCGACCTTTGGGATTTCGGCCTTTGGGATTTCGGCCTTTTGGGAATTCATCCTTTGGGGTTTCGACATTGGTATTTCGAAATTTGGGATTTCGGCCTTTGGGATTTCGGCCTTTGTGATTTCGGTCTTTGGAATTTCGACCTTTGGGATTTCGGCCTTTGGAATTTCGACCTTTGGGATTTCGGCTATTTGGGAATTTATCCTTTGGGATTTCGGCATTGGGATTTCGACATTTGGGATTTCGGCCTTTGTGATTTCGGCCTTTGTGATTTCGGCCTTTGGGATTCCGGCCTATGGGATTTCGGCCTTTGGAATTTCCGGCTTTGGGATTTCGGCCTTTGGGATTTCGGCCTTTGGGATTTTGGCCTTTGGGATTTTGGCCCTAGGGATTTCGGCCTTTGGAATTTCGGCATTTGGGACTTCGTCCTTTGTTTTTTCTGCCTTGGTGATTTCGGCCTTTGGGTTTTCAGCACTTGGGATTTTGACCTTTGGGGTTTCAGCCTCTTGGGAATTCATCCTTTGGGATTTCGGCCTTGGGAATTCGGCCCTCGGTTTTTCGGCGATTGGGATTTCGGCCTTTGGAATTTCGACCTTTGGAATTTCCGTCTTTAGGATATCGGAATTTGGGATTTCGACCTTTGGGATTTTGGCGTTTGGGATTTCGGCCTTAGGGATTTCGGGCTTTGGGATTTCGGCCTTTGGGATTTCGGACTTTGGGATTTCGGCCTTTGGGATTACGGTCCTTGGGATTTCGGCCTTTGAGATTTCGGCCTTTGGAATTTCGGCCTTTGGGAATTAATCCTTTGGGATTTCGGCCTTTGGGATTTCGGCCCTTTGGGAATTCATCTTTTGGGGTTTCGGCATTGGGATTTCGGCCTTTGGGATTTCGGCCTTTGGGATTTCGGCCTTTAGAATTTCGACCTTTGGGATGTCGGCATTGGGATTTCGACATTTGGGATTTCGGCCTTTGGGATTTCGGCCTTTGGAATTTCCGGCTTTGGGATTTCGGCCTTGGGATTCGACATTTGGGGGTTTCGGCCTTTGGGATTTCGGCCTTAGGGATTTCGGCTTTTGGGATTTCGGCCTTTTGGGAATTCATCCTTTGGGATTTCGGCATTGGGATTTCGGCCTTTGGGATTTCCGCGTTTGGGATTTCAGCCTTTGGAATTTCCGGCTTTGGGATTTCGGCCTTTCAGATTTCGGCATTTGGGATTTCGGCCTTTGGGATTTCGGCCTTTGGGATTTTGGCCCTTGGGATTTCGGCCTTTGGAATTTCGGCATTTGGGATTTCGGCCTTTGGAATTTCGGAATTTGGGATTTCGACCTTTGGGATTTCGGCCCTGGGATTTCGACATTTGCAATTTCGGCCTTTGGGATTTCGACTATTGGGATTACGGCCATTGGGACTTCGGCCTTTGGGATTTCGGCCTTTGAGATTTCGGTCTTTGGGATTTCGGGCTTTTGGGAATTCATCCTTTGGGATTTCGGCATTGTGATTTCGACATTTGGGATTTCGGCCTTTGGGATCTCGGCCTTTGGGATTTCCGCATTTAGGATATCGGAATTTGGGATTTCGACCTTTGGGATTACGGCCTTTGGGATTTCGGCCTTTTGGGAATTCATCCTTTGGGATTTCGGCATTGTGATTTCGACATTTGGGATTTCGGCCTTTGGGATTTCGGCCTTTTGGGAATTCATCAATTGGTATTTTGGCCTTGGAATTTCGACATTTGCGATTTCGGCCTTTGGAAGTTCGGCCTTTTGGGAATTCATCCTTTGGGATTTCGGCATTGGGATATCGGCCTTTGGGATTTTGTTCATTGGGATTTCGGCCTTTGGGATTTCGGCCTTTGGGATTTCGGCTTTTGGGAGTTCGGCCTTTGGGATTTCGGCGTTTGGGATGTCGGCCTTTGGAATTTTCGCCTTTAGGATATCGGCCCTAGGGATTTCGGCCTTTGGGATTTCGGCCTTTGGGATTTCGGCCTTTGGGATTTCGACCTTGGGGATTTCGACTATTGAGAATTCATCCCTTGGGATTTCGGCCTTTGGATTTCGACATTTGGGATTTCGGCCTTTGTAATTTCCGCCTTTAGGATATCGGCCTTTGGAATTCCGACCTTTTGAGATTCCCTCATTTGCGAATTCGGCCTTCGGGATTTCGGCCATTAGGATATCGGGCTTTGGGATTTCGGCCTTTTGGGAATTCATCCCTTGGGATTTCGGCCTTTGGATTTCGACATTTGGGATTTCGGCCTTTGTAATTTCCGCCTTTAGGATATCGGCCTTTGGAATTCCGACCTTTTGAGATTCCCTCATTTGCGAATTTGGCCTTCGGGATTTCGGCCATTAGGATATCGGGCTTTGGGATTTCGGCCTTTTGGGAATTCATCCTTAGGGATTTCGGTATTGGGATTTCGATATTTGGGATTTTGGCCTTTGTAATTGCCGCCTTTGCGATATCGGCCTTTGGGATTTCGACCTTTTGAGATTCCGGTATTTGGGAATTCGGCCTTCGGGATTTCGGCCTTTGGGATTTCGGCCTTTGGGATTTCGGCCTTTGGGATTTCGGCCTTTGGGATTTCGGCCTTTGGAATTTCGGCCTTTGGGAATTAATCCTTTGGGATTTCGGACATTGGGATTTCGGCCTTTGGGATTTCGGCGTTTGGGATTTCGGCCTTTGGGATTTCGGCCTTTGGAATTTCGGCCTTTGGGAATTAATCCTTTGGGATTTCGGACTTTGGGATTTCGGCCTTTGGGATTTCGGCCTTTGGGATTTCGGCCTTTGGAATTTCGGCCTTTGGGAATTAATCCTTTGGGATTTCGGACTTTGGGATTTCGGCCTTTGGGATTTCGGCGTTCGGGATTTCGGCCTTTGGGATTTCGGCCTTTGGGATTTCGGCCTTTGGGATTTCGGCCTTTGGAATTTCGGCCTTTGGGAATTAATCCTTTGGGATTTCGGACATTGGGATTTCGGCCTTTGGGATTTCGGCGTTTGGGATTTCGGCCTTTGGGATTTCGGCCTTTGGAATTTCGGCCTTTGGGAATTAATCCTTTGGGATTTCGGACTTTGGGATTTCGGCCTTTGGGATTTCGGCGTTCGGGATTTCGGCCTTTGGGATTTCGGCCTTTGGAATTTCGGCCTTTAGGATTTCGGGCTTTGGGATTTCGGCCTTTGGGATTTCGGTCTTTGGGATTTCGGCCTTTGGGATTACGGCCCTTGGGATTTCGGCCTTTGAGATTTCGGCCTTTTGGGAATTAATCCTTTCGGATTTCGGCCTTTGAGATTTCGGTCTTTGAGGCTTCGGCTTTTGTGATTTCAGCCTTTGGGATTTCGGCCTTTGGGATTTCGACGTTTGGGATTTCGACTATTGGGATTACGGCCTCTTGGGAATTCATCCTTTGGGATTTCGGCCTTGGGAATTCGGCCCTTGGTTTTTCGGCGTTTGGGATTTCGGCCTTTGGAATTTCGACCTTTGGAATTTCCGTCTTTAGGATATCGGAATTTGGAATTTCGACCTTTGGGATTTCGGCCTTTGGGATTTCGGCATTTTGGGAATTCATCCTTTGGGATTTCGGCTTTGGGATTTCGACATTTGGGATTTCGGCCTTTGGAATTTCGGACTTTGGGATTTCGGCCTTTGGAATTTCCGGCTTTGGGATTTCGGCCTTGGGATTTCGACATTTGGGATTTCGGCCTTTTGGATTTCCGCCTTTAGGATATAGGAATTTGGGATTTCGACCTTTGGGATTTCGGCCTTTTGGGAATTCATCCTTTGGGGTTTCGGCATTGGTATTTCGAAATTTGGGATTTCGGCCTTTGGGATTTCGGCCTTTGTGATTTCGGCCTTTGGAATTTCGACCTTTGGGATTTCGGCCTTTGGAATTTCGACCTTTGGGATTTCGGCCTTTGGGATTTCGGCCTTTGGGATTTTGGCCTTTGGGATTTTGGCCCTTGGGATTTCGGCCTTTGGAATTTCGGCATTTGGGACTTCGGCCTTTGTTTTTTCTGCCTTGGGGATTTCGGCCTTTGGGTTTTCAGCACTTGGGATTTTGACCTTTGGGGTTTCAGCCTCTTGGGAATTCATCCTTTGGGATTTCGGCCTTGGGAATTCGGCCCTCGGTTTTTCGGCGATTGGGATTTCGGCCTTTGGAATTTCGACCTTTGGAATTTCCGTCTTTAGGATATCGGAATTTGGGATTTCGACCTTTGGGATTTCGGCGTTTGGGATTTCGGCCTTAGGGATTTCGGGCTTTGGGATTTCGGCCTTTGGGATTTCGGACTTTGGGATTTCGGCCTTTGGGATTACGGTCCTTGGGATTTCGGCCTTTGAGATTTCGGCCTTTTGGGATTTCGGCCTTTGGGATTTCGGCCTTTGGGATTTCGACCTTTGGGATTTCGGCTATTTGGGAATTCATCCTTTGGGATTTCGGTCTTGAGATTTCGACATTTGGGATTGCGGCCTTTGGAATTTTTACCTTTGGAATTTCAGCCTTTTGGGAATTCATCCCTTGGGATTTCGGCCTTAGGGATTTCGGCCTTTGGGATGTCGGCCTGTGGAATTTCAGCCTTTGGCATTTTGGCCTTTGCGATTTAGGCCTTTGGGATTACGGCCTTTTGGGAATTCATCCCTTGGGATTTCGGCCTTGGGGATGTCGGCCTTTCGGATTTCGGCCTTTGGAATTTCGACCGTTGGGATTTCGGCTTTTTGGGAATTCAGCCTTTGGGATTTCGTCGTTTGGGATTTCGGCCTTTGGCATGTCGGCCTTTGGGATGTCGGCGTTTGGGATTTCGGCATTTGGGATTTCGGGCTTTGGGATTTCGGCCTTCGGGATTTCTGTCTTTGGGATTTCGGCCTTTGGGATTACGGTCCTTGGGATTTCGGCCTTTGAGATTTCGGCCTTTTGGGATTTCGGCCTTTGGGATTTCGACCTTGGGGATTTCGACTATTGAGAATTCATCCCTTGGGATTTCGGCCTTTGGATTTCGACATTTGGGATTTCGGCCTTTGTAATTTCCGCCTTTAGGATATCGGCCTTTGGGATTCCGACCTTTTGAGATTCCCTCATTTGCGAATTCGGCCTTCGGGATTTCGGCCATTAGGATATCGGGCTTTGGGATTTCGGCCTTTTGGGAATTCATCCTTAGGGATTTCGGTATTGGGATTTCGATATTTGGGATTTTGGCCTTTGTAATTTCCGCCTTTGGGATATCGGCCTTTGGGATTTCGACCTTTTGAGATTCCGGTATTTGGGAATTCGGCCTTCGGGATTTCGGCCTTTGGGATTTCGGCCTTTGGGATTTCGGCCTTTGGGATTTCGGCCTTTGGAATTTCGGCCTTTGGGAATTAATCCTTTGGGATTTCGGCCTTTGGGATTTCGGCCCTTTGGGAATTCATCTTTTGGGGTTTCGGCATTGGGATTTCGGTCTTTGGGATTTCGGCCTTAGGTATTTCGGCCTTGGGATTTCGACATTTGGGATTTCGGCCTTTGGGATTTCGGCCTTTAGAATTTCGACCTTTGGGATGTCGGCATTGGGATTTCGACATTTGGGATTTCGGCCTTTGGGATTTCGGCCTTTGGAATTTCCGGCTTTGGGATTTCGGCCTTGGGATTCGACATTTGGGGGTTTCGGCCTTTGGGATTTCGGCCTTAGGGATTTCGGCTTTTGGGATTTCGGCCTTTTGGGAATTCATCCTTTGGGATTTCGGCATTGGGATTTCGGCCTTTGGGATTTCCGCGTTTGGGATTTCAGCCTTTGGAATTTCCGGCTTTGGGATTTCGGCCTTTCAGATTTCGGCATTTGGGATTTCGGCCTTTGGGATTTCGGCCTTTGGGATTTTGGCCCTTGGGATTTCGGCCTTTGGAATTTCGGCATTTGGGATTTCGGCCTTTGGAATTTCGGAATTTGGGATTTCGACCTTTGGGATTTCGGCCCTGGGATTTCGACATTTGCAATTTCGGCCTTTGGGATTTCGACTATTGGGATTACGGCCATTGGGACTTCGGCCTTTGGGATTTCGGCCTTTGAGATTTCGGTCTTTGGGATTTCGGGCTTTTGGGAATTCATCCTTTGGGATTTCGGCATTGTGATTTCGACATTTGGGATTTCGGCCTTTGGGATCTCGGCCTTTGGGATCTCGGCCTTTGGGATTTCCGCATTTAGGATATCGGAATTTGGGATTTCGACCTTTGGGATTACGGCCTTTGGGATTTCGGCCTTTTGGGAATTCATCCTTTGGGATTTCGGCATTGTGATTTCGACATTTGGGATTTCGGCCTTTGGGATTTCGGCCTTTTGGGAATTCATCAATTGGTATTTTGGCCTTGGAATTTCGACATTTGCGATTTCGGCCTTTGGAAGTTCGGCCTTTTGGGAATTCATCCTTTGGGATTTCGGCATTGGGATATCGGCCTTTGGGATTTTGTTCATTGGGATTTCGGCCTTTGGGATTTCGGCCTTTGGGATTTCGGCTTTTGGGAGTTCGGCCTTTGGGATTTCGGCGTTTGGGATGTCGGCCTTTGGAATTTCCGCCTTTAGGATATCGGCCCTAGGGATTTCGGCCTTTGGGATTTCGGCCTTTGGGATTTCGACCTTTGGGATTACGGCCTATTGAGAATTCATCCCTTGGGATTTCGGCCTTTGGATTTCGACATTTGGAATTTCGGCCTTTGTAATTTCCGCCTTTAGGATATCGGCCTTTGCGATTCCGACCTTTTGAGATTCCCTCATTTGTGGAATTCGGCCTTCGGGATTTCGGCCATTAGGATATCGGGCTTTGGGATTTCGGCCTTTTGGGAATTCATCCTTTGGGATTTCGGCATTGGGATACCGGCCTTTGGGATTTCGGCCATTGGGATTTCGGCCATTGGGATTTCGGCCATTGGGATTTCGGCCATTGGGATTTCGGCCTTTGGGATATCGGCTTTTGGGAGTTCGGCCTTTGGGATTACGGCCTATTGAGAATTCATCCCTTGGGATTTCGGCCTTTGGATTTCGACATTTGGAATTTCGGCCTTTGTAATTTCCGCCTTTAGGATATCGGCCCTAGGGATTTCGGCCTTTGGGATTTCGGCCTTTGGTATTTCGACCTTTGGGATTTCGACCTTTGGGATTTCGACCTTTGGGATTTCGACCTTTGGGATTTCGGCCTTTGGGATTTCCGCCTTTAGGATACCGGAATTTGGGATTTCGACCTTTGGGATCTCGGCCTTTGGGATTTCGGCCTTTGGGATTTCCGCCTTTAGGATATCGGAATTTGGGATTTCGACCTTTGGGATTTCGGCATTTTGGGAATTCATCCTTTGGGGTTTCGGCATTGGGATTTCGATATTTGGGATTTCGGCCTTTGGAATTTCGACCTTTGGGATTTCGGTCTTTGGAATTTCGACCTTTGGGATTTCGGCTATTTGGGAATTCATCCTTTGGGATTTCGGTCTTGAGATTTCGACATTTGGGATTGCGGCCTTTGGGATTTTTACTCTTTGGAGTTTCAGCCTTTTGGGAATTCATCCCTTGGGATTTCGGCCTTGGGGATTTCGGCCTTTGGGATGTCGGCCTTTGGAATTTCAGCCTTTGGGATTTTGGCCTTTGCGATTTAGGCCTTTGGGATTTCGGACTTTTGGGAATTCATCCCTTGGGATTTCGGCCTTGGGGATTTCGGCCTTTGAGATTTCGGCCTTTGGGACTTCGGCCTTTGGGATTTCGGCCTATGGGATTTCGACCTTTGGGATTTCGGCCCTTTGGGAATTCATCAATTCGTATTTTGGCCTTGGGATTTCGACATTTGCGATTTCGGCCTTCGGAATTTCGGCCTTTTGGGAATTGAACCTTTGGGATTTCGGCATTGGGATTTCGGCCTTTGGGATTTCGGCCTTTGGGATTTCGGCTTTTGGGATTTCGGCCTTTGGGATTTCGGCCTTTGGGATTTCGGCGTTTGGGATGTCGGCCTTTGGAATTTCCGCCTTTAGGATATCGGCCCTAGGGATTTCGGCCTTTGGGATTTCGGCCTTTGGTATTTCGACCTTTGGGATTTCGACCTTTGGGATTTCGACCTTTGGGATTTCGACCTTTGGGATTTCGGCCTTTGGGATTTCCGCCTTTAGGATACCGGAATTTGGGATTTCGACCTTTGGGATTTCGGCCTTTGGGATTTCGGCCTTTTGGGAATTCATCCTTTGGGGTTTCGGCATTGGGATTTCGGCCTTTGGGATTTCGGCCTTAGGTATTTCGGCCTTGGGATTTCGACATTTGGGATTTCGGCCTTTGGGATTTCGGCCTTTGGAATTTCGACCTTTGGGATTTCGGCATTGGGATTTCGACATTTGGGATTTCGGCCTTTGGGATTTCGGCCTTTGGGATTTCGGCCTTAGGTATTTCGGCCTTGGGATTTCGACATTTGGGATTTCGGCCTTTGGGATTTCGGCCTTTGGAATTTCGACCTTTGGGATTTCGGCATTGGGATTTCGACATTTGGGATTTCGGCCTTTGGGATCTCGGCCTTTGGGATTTCGGCCTTTGGGATTTCCGCCTTTAGGATATCGGAATTTGGGATTTCGACCTTTGGGATTTCGGCCTTTTGGGAATTCATCCTTTGGGGTTTCGGCATTGGGATTTCGAAATTTGGGATTTCGGCCTTTGGGATTTCGGCCTTTGGAATTTCGACCTTTGGGATTTCGGCCTTTGGAATTTCGACCTTTGGGGTTTCGGCGTTTGGAATTTCGACCTTTGGGATTTCGGCTATTTGGGAATTTATCCTTTGGGATTTCGGCATTGGGATTTCGACATTTGGGATTTCGGCCTTTGTGATTTCGGCCTTTGGGATTCCGGCCTTTGGGATTTCGGCCTTTGGAATTTCCGGCTTTGGTATTTCGGCCTTGGGATTTCGACATTTGGGATTTCGGCCTTTGGGATCTCGGCCTTTGGGACTTCGGCCTTTGGGACTTCGGCCTTTGGGATTTCGGCCTTTGGAATTTCGACCTTTGGGATTTCGGCTATTTGGGAATTCATCCTTTGGGATTTCGGTCTTGAGATTTCGACATTTGGAATTTCCGGCTTTGGGATTTCGGCCTTGGGATTTCGACATTTGGGATTTCGGCCTTTGGGATCACGGCCTTTGGGATTTCGGCCTTTGGGATTTCCGCCTTTAGGATATCGGAATTTGGGATTTCGAGCTTTGGGATTTTGGCCTTTGGGATTTCGGCCTATGGGATTTCGGCCTTTGGAATTTCCGGCTTTGGGATTTCGGCCTTGGGATTTCGACATTTGGGATTTCGGCCTTTGGGATCTCGGCCTTTGGGATTTCGGCCTTTGGGATTTCCGCCATTAGGATATCGGATTTTGCGATTTCGACCTTTTGGATTTCGGCCTTTGGGATTTCGACCTTTTGGATTTCGGCCTTTGGGACTTCGGCCTTTTGGGAATTCATCCTTTGGGGGTTCGGCATTGGGATTTCGAAATTTGGGATTTCGGCCTGTGGGATATCGGCCTTTGGAATTTCGACCTTTGGGATTTCGGCATTGGGATTTCGACATTTGGGATTTCGGCCTTTGGGATTCCGGCCTTTGGGATTTCGGCCTTTGGGATTTCGGCCTTTGGAATTTCCGGCTTTGGGATTTCGGCCTTTGGGATTTCGGCCTTTGGGATTTCGGCCTTTGGGATTTTGGTCCTTGGGATTTCGGCCTTTGGAATTTCGGCATTTGGGATCTCGGCCTTTGGGATTTCGGCCTTTGGGATTTCCGCCTTTAGGATATCGGAATTTGGGATTTCGACCTTTGGGATTTCGGCCTTTTGGGAATTCATCCTTTGGGGTTTCGGCATTGGGATTTCGGCCTTTGGGATTTCGGCCTTAGGTATTTCGGCCTTGGGATTTCGACATTTGGGATTTCGGCCCTTGGGATTTAGGCCTTTGGAATTTCGACCTTTGGGATTTCGGCATTGGGATTTCGACATTTGGGATTTCGGCCTTTGGGATTTCGGCCTTTGGGATTCCGGCCTTTGGGATTTCGGCCTTTGGAATTTCCGGCTTTGGGATTTCGGCCTTGGGATTTCGACATTTGGGATTTCGGCCTTTGGGATCTCGGCCTTTGGGATTTCAGCCTTTGGGATTTCCGCCTTTAGGATATCGGAATTTGGGATTTCGAGCTTTGGGATTTCGGCATTTTGGGAATTCATCCTTTGGGGTTTCGGCATTGGGATTTCGATATTTGGGATTTCGGCCTTTGGAATTTCGACCTTTGGGATTTCGGTCTTTGGAATTTCGACCTTTGGGATTTCGGCTATTTGGGAATTCATCCTTTGGGATTTCGGTCTTGAGATTTCGACATTTGGGATTGCGGCCTTTGGGATTTTTACCTTTGGAATTTCAGCCTTTTGGGAATTCATCCCTTGGGATTTCGGCCTTGGGGATTTCGGCCTTTGGGATGTCGGCCTTTGGGATCTCGGCCTTTGGGATTTCGGCCTTTGGGATTTCCGCCTTTAGGATATCGGAATTTGGGATTTCGACCTTTGGGATTTCGGCCTTTGGGATTTCGGCCTTAGGTATTTCGGCCTTGGGATTTCGACATTTGGGATTTCGGCCTTTGGGATTTCGGCCTTTGGAATTTCGACCTTTGGGATTTCGGCATTGGGATTTCGACATTTGGGATTTCGGCCTTTGGGATTTCGGCCTTTGGGATTCCGGCCTTTGGGATTTCGGCCTTTGGAATTTCCTGCTTTGGGATTTCGGCCTTGGGATTTCGACATTTGGGATTTCGGCCTTTGGGATCTCGGCCTTTGGGATTTCCGCCTTTAGGATATCGGAATTTGGGATTTCGACCTTTGGGATTTCGGCCTTTTGGGAATTCATCCTTTGGGGTTTCGGCATTGGGATTTCGAAATTTGGGATTTCGGCCTTTGGGATTTCGGCCTTTGGAATTTCGACCTTTGGGATTTCGGCCTTTGGAATTGTTAAGACATCAAGGGCACAACTTTATGATACGGCTAAATATTCGTAGAGTCATTTGTAACCGTTAGTTTTTTCCTCTTTATGAGTTTCAGCAGGCCGGCCTGCAGCCAGTATGCGGCACATAAGGTCACTTAGAAATTTAGCTATTGTTCAGTTTTTTTGCTTCAGCCCGGGTATCATAAAGTCGTATTCCAGAGGGTTCCTTAGAAATTCAGAAATTAGTGTCCCCAAGGATCTTGACCTGACGGAATTTCCCCGATGTTGCCAAACATGCGTTGACGACAGTGACCAGCCTGTCACCCCCGCTCCAGGGATGTACCGCGCTTTGGGCGCACTGGAAGGGGATGACACGGTATTGGTCACCTTATTTTTAGGAAATAGCAAACTTAGAATTAGGACCCACCCTCTTTTTAGGAGAAAGAGGTGGGGTGCGAAACCGACTTGACGTCGAAGCGAATGTCGTCAGGAAGAATCAGAAATCTTTAGCACTCGTATCAGTAATAGTTTCAGCTCAGCAAATCTTGTCTCAATATATCAGTTTTCCACTTAGAATATACCAGTTAGTAACCAACAGACTTAGTTTTTTATTCCCGAATCAGTCGGGTGGTCCTTCGGAGTTTAGGCGGCACGAAGTGCAATACCCAAAACTCAGAGACTCAGACGCTGTGTTTAACATTTGGTCCTCCGAGCCAGATAAGGAGTCAACCAGCATCAGGCACATCAATACTCTGTCAACCCATCAGTAGTGGGTCTCAGTGAGGAGGTACAAGGAGTATCAACGCTATCAGGAGTCATCCGCAGGCAGTTTAGAAGTCGGTGGATTCCAAGGAGCGCATCAGGACTCAACCAGGAGGCCTACGATACGTTACATCGACGTGCCGACGGACTCAACCAGGAGGCCTACGATACGTTATGTCGACGTGCCGACGGAGTCAACAGGAGCAGACAGCAAATAACTGCATCGAGCTCATCAGCAGGGCAGTACCGAGTAACATCAAGTTGTAAGTCCAACATCCTTATTTCTCTTGTGTCAACACGCGTAGGATGGATGAATTTAAATCACTTGTCGTTGAGCGGGGTTCGATCAAGGCGGCGTTGACGCGATTACAGAAATTCTTTAAAGATAACGCGGGCGTTACGACAGTAGGATCGCTCCGGAAACGCTTGGCAGCGAATATTGTATTGTATGAGAAGTTTAACAGTGTTCAGACGCGAATTGAAATCTTAGTTGCGAATAGTGAAGCAGCGGCGTCACATGCTGCAGAAAGAGAGACGTTTGAAACATCCTATTTTGATTTAGTAGACGCGATAGAGACACATATCGCGAAATTAGAGGGCCCACAACGGGCAGAGGCAAATATTAGTCCTGTAGCTTGTAGCGCTATCTCAGGAGCAGCTATTAACGTTAGGTTGCCGACAATACAGCTACCGTCATTCGATGGTAATTATAGTCATTGGTTACGATTTCGGGATTCATTCATTTCTTTAGTGCATCAGAATGAAACGCTATCAGATGTTCAACGTTTCCATTATTTAAATTCCTCTCTTAAAGGAGCCGTATCGCGAGTTATTCATAGTCTAGGAGTCTCAGAAGCCAATTATAAATTAGCGTGGCAATTGTTAAACTCGCGATACGAGAATTCAACGGCTCTCAAACGACACCATGTGACTGCGTTGCTCGATTTAGTACCGATACAGAAGCAATCAGAAGGCGCGTTGCGAGAATTTTTAGATGATGCGACAAATCATCGTATCGCCCTTAAGGCATTAGGCGAATCCGTAGATAGTTGGGATACCCTGATCATTCCTTTATTATCTAGAAAATTAGACTCGGTTTCCGTCAGGGAATGGGAGAGGAGAATTTCTTCTCAATCTCAAATGCCGACTTTTACACAATTCTCAGAATTCCTTGAAGAACGAGCAAAGTATTTAGGCAATATTTCGACTAATGCTCAGCAGGTACCAACGCAAAGGTTCGACCAGCGAACCCGTGCGGCAGGTAATCAGCGCGTAAATCCAGTCAGCTCGCACATAGTTAATACAGGGGCATGTCCGGTTTGTAAAGGGATCCACGCAATTTACCATTGCGACAAATTTAAATCATTAGAGCCGCTCAAGAAAACAAAGATTGTTCAGGAAGCACAAGTGTGTTATAATTGCTTACAGTCCGGTCACCGCGTTAAAGCATGCACGCGATCGCAATGCCGAATTTGTGGTAGAAAACATCATTCTTTATTACACCGCGACGATATTCATACGGTCAAGCCCACAAATCCAACTGGCAGTGTGACCACAGAAGTAGAGCCAACAGAACCACAGCCTTTAGTTTCACATGTTAGTAGTAAACCCCAAACATATACGATTTTATCAACCGCCATTGTTTATGTTACCGACTACAAGGGTCAATCACACAAATGTAGAGTACTATTAGATTCAGGGTCACAAGCCAATTTTATAACTTCAGAATTTTGTAACCGGATTGGTATCCGTCCGAAATTGGTAGAGTCCACCGTAACAGGGTTAGGGAAGGCAATAAATTCCATTAAGGGAAAAGCAAATATTAGAATTCAGTCAAGGTATAACAAGTATCAAGTTAGTTTAGATTGCCTTCTGATAGATCAGATCACAACTAACATGCCAAACTTCTCCTTAACGCAAGAAAAAGTAGAAATTCCAAAACACATAGAGTTAGCTGATCCGAATTTCCATATTCCACAACCGATTGATATGCTCATCGGGGCCAGTTTGTTTTGGTCGCTTCTTTGTGTCGGTCAACATACATGTCGTTCAGGGATAGTATGCCAAAAAACTCAACTTGGTTGGATTATAGGTGGCACATTTAGCTGGGCCGATAGGGAATCACAAGGAGCAAAGGCTTGCCATTTAATTACACAAGTCGACCTTCAGTCGCAATTAGAAAAATTTTGGAGTATTGAAGAAATCGGGCCGGGTGAAACTAAATTTATAGACGATTGTGAATTACATTTTCAACAAACAACACGACAAGACATAGACGGACGTTACATAGTCAGTATTCCTTTCAAAGAAAATATCAATCAATTAGGCGATTCACGGCAACAAGCCGAGCGACGATTGTATGCTTTGGAACGGAAGTTAGTTAGAAACCCTCAGTTAAAGCAAAAGTACGTAGAATTTTTAAAGGAATATGAAACATTAGGTCACATGACACCCATAGTACAGTCTTCAGAAACAACACAGTTACAATATTATCTTCCACACCACGCCGTAACTAAGATAGATAGCACAACAACGAAGGTTCGTGTTGTGTTCGATGGTTCGGCAAAATCATCATCTGGATTGTCATTAAATGATACACAATTAATAGGTCCCACAGTTCAAAACGATTTAATGTCAATTTTAATTAGATTTAGGTACCATAAGTACGTCATTTCAGCGGACATTGAGAAAATGTACCGTCAAGTTTTAATTGAGCCGTCTCAGAGGAAATTTCAAAAGATTTTGTGGCGATCAGATCCACAATCTCCAATCCAGGAATTCGAGTTAAATACAATAACATACGGTACCGCGTCTACTCCGTTTCTGGCCACGCGGGTTTTACGAGAAATAGGATTAAAATGTGCAGATAGTTTCCCAGAAATTAGTAGAATAATCATCAATGATTTTTATGTAGATGACCTGTTGACAGGTGCTCAGACATCAACCGAATTAAATAAATTAAAATCAGATATTACAAAAATACTGCTTCAATCCGGAATGCACCTTCGTAAATGGGCAACAAATTGCCCTGAGATCGAATCAATAATACATAACAACCAAGAAATTGTAATTGAGAAGGACCCAAAAACGTTAGGTTTATTGTGGTCACCGAAAACTGATCAATTAAATTTTAGGATTAAATTTAACGATAGTAGCCGAATTACGAAGCGTGTGATCCTATCAGAAATCGCACAACTGTTTGATCCGTTAGGTCTGTTAGGTCCACTTATTGTAACAGCAAAATTAATTTTACAACGGCTATGGCAGATCCAGGCAGGGTGGGATGAGTCCATTTCTCAGGATCTTCGTACCCAATGGTTACAATATCGGGACGACATAGCACAAATTCAAACAATTAGAATTCCACGTTGCACTATTTCGAATAGATTAGATACAAACATAAAGATAGAGTTACACGGATTCTCAGACGCGTCGGAAAGGGCATACAGGGCGTGTGTCTACCTGCGTTCTCGGGATACGGCAGGTCAATGGACAACAGCATTGCTATGCGCGAAATCGCGAGTAGCACCTCTTAAAGCAGTATCGTTACCGCGATTGGAACTCTGCGGTGCGTTATTGTTAGCGCAATTAGTTAAGAAAATTAGGATAGCATTATCATTAGTAGAGTTAATTGAGCATTTGTGGACAGATTCTACTATAACACTCGCGTGGTTACGCAGTACACCAACTAGATGGAAGACTTTCGTAGCCAACCGAGTTTCAGAGATTCAGTCAGTAACGTCAGTAGATAGTTGGAAGCATGTGGCCTCCGGAGATAATCCTGCGGACATGATTTCACGAGGGGTTAGATTATCAGTACTCGCACAGTCAAAAATTTGGTGGTCAGGTCCTGCGTGGCTTTCAAAGGATGTAGAGTCGTGGCCCATTTCAACAGAAGTGCATGTAGCACCTATTTTAGAGGAGAGAATAATTAAGAATGCCCTGGCTGTATTTACCAATGAGAAACTGAGCATTTTTGAAAAATTTTCTAATTATACGCGACTGGTTAGAGTCACAGCATATATTTTTAGATTTACTCGCAATTCTCAGCTAAAGTGTAGGAATAACCAAGCAATGGTTCTAAGATCGGGTTCAGAGCCGTTGACAACAACGGAATTAGATCAGGCACGTATACGCTTGGAGCGTCTTGCACAACAGGAAGCGTTTCCGCATGAAATAGCCGCATTAGAATCGGGGCAGCCAATTTCAAAATCGAGTTCATTGAGGTCATTAAATGCATTTTTGGACAGTAAAGGAGTGATCAGGGTGGGCGGCAGGCTTGCGAACGCACCAATTCCTTACGATACAAAGTATCCCGTAATACTTCCGGCCAAGCACCCGTTTACGGAATTAGTTATTAGGTACGAGCATATTCGCTTGTTACACGCAGGTAATCAAGCAGTACTAGCATCATTGCGTACGCGGTACTGGCCTCTATCATGTAGAAATAATGTGAGACGAATCATACGCAATTGCATAAGATGCGTTCGAGCCAACCCTGTTAGCGAAACTCACCAAATGGGTCAGCTACCTGCAGCTAGGGTTACCCCATCACGACCTTTTTTCACCTGCGGTGTAGATTATGCGGGTCCATTTTACACAAAGGAAAGAACGAGAAGTAAAGTTAGTGTAAAGGCGTACTTATGCATTTTTGTATGTTTTGTTACAAAGGCGGTACACTTGGAACTAGCGACAGATTTAAGCACAAATGCATTTATTCAATGTTTAAGAAGATTTATTGCGCGTCGAGGTAGGTGTCGTTGCATCGTGTCAGACAATGGTACAAATTTTGTCGGAGCGCGAAATGAGTTAGCCGAGTTAGGGGCATTAATAAAAGATAAGCGTCATAATAAGTTAATAAGTGATACACTAAATTTAGATGGTATTGAATGGAAGTTAATACCTCCACACGCACCACATTTTGGTGGCTTATGGGAGCGGGCAGTTAGATCCGCAAAACATCATGTAAAACGCGTAATCGGGGACCAACGTCTTACATTCGAAGAGTTGTATACGTTGTTGACACAAGTAGAATCCTGCTTGAATTCCAGACCCCTTTCTCCCATGTCCTCAGATCCTACCGATTTCGGTCCGTTAACACCTGGACACTTCCTAATCGGTACTGCTCCAACGAGTTTACCAGATCGTAACTTGGAGGATGTCAAAACTAATAGATTGAATAGATTCCAGTTGCTACAACAAATGTTCCAACATTTTTGGCGACGGTGGCAAGCTGAATGCATCCATGAGATGCAACAACGATACAAGTGGCGCAGCATCACCAAACAGATAATCATAGGCGCACTGGTTATTATCAAAGAAGAAAATACACCACCACTTCATTGGAGTTTGGGACGAGTGGTGGAAGTGCACCCAGGTCAAGATGGCATCATAAGAGTTGCAACCGTGAGGACCGCTGCTGGGATCATCAAACGACCAGTCACAAAACTTTGCTTATTACCCATAGACCCGATAGCAGATTCCCCTACAAATCCTGTTATTTAAAGAGAAAAAAAAAGAGAACATTCAGTTTTATAATTATGTACATATGTAAATAGTGTAAATATTGTAAATTAATCGTAGCCGTAGTCAATTTTATAGATCTCAATATTTTAGTTACTTCATTATTATTTTAGTATGTAATAAGCACATTCGCGCACTATTTAGTTCAGTATAATATTAGATCATGTAGATCCATAGTGGAGTTTAGACATCGTGACAATATATTGTATTAGTTAGAATACATTGTTGAACATGTATATGTTCAAGGTGGGCGGCATGTTAAGACATCAAGGGGACAACTTTATGATACGGCTAAATATTCGTAGAGTCATTTGTAACCGTTAGTTTTTTCCTCTTTATGAGTTTCAGCAGGCCGGCCTGCAGCCAGTATGCGGCACATAAGGTCACTTAGAAATTTAGCTATTGTTCAGTTTTTTTGCTTCAGCCCGGGTATCATAAAGTCGTATTCCAGAGGGTTCCTTAGAAATTCAGAAATTAGTGTCCCCAAGGATCTTGACCTGACGGAATTTCCCCGATGTTGCCAAACATGCGTTGACGACAGTGACCAGCCTGTCACCCCCGCTCCAGGGATGTACCGCGCTTTGGGCGCACTGGAAGGGGATGACACGGTATTGGTCACCTTAGTTTTAGGAAATAGCAAACTTAGAATTAGGACCCACCCTCTTTTTAGGAGAAAGAGGTGGGGTGCGAAACCGACTTGACGTCGAAGCGAATGTCGTCAGGAAGAATCAGAAATCTTTAGCACTCGTATCAGTAATAGTTTCAGCTCAGCAAATCTTGTCTCAATATATCAGTTTTCCACTTAGAATATACCAGTTAGTAACCAACAGACTTAGTTTTTTATTCCCGAATCAGTCGGGTGGTCCTTCGGAGTTTAGACGGCACGAAGTGCAATACCCAAAACTCAGAGACTCAGACGCTGGGTTTAACAGGAATTTCGACCTTTGGGATTTCGGCCTTTGGAATTTCGACCTTTGGGATTTCGGCTATTTGGGAATTTATCCTTTGGGATTTCGGCATTGGGATTTCGACATTTGGGATTTCGGCCTTTGTGATTTCGGCCTTTGGGATTCCGGCCTTTGGGATTTCGGCCTTTGGAATTTCCGGCTTTGGTATTTCGGCCTTGGGATTTCGACATTTGCGATTTCGGCCTTTGGGATCTCGGCCTTTGGAACTTCGGCCTTTGGGACTAAGGCCTTTGGGATTTCGGCCTTTGGAATTTCGACCTTTGGGATTTCGGCTATTTGGGAATTCATCCTTTGGGATTTCGGTCTTGAGATTTCGACATTTGGGATTGCGACCTTTGGGATTTTTACCTTTGGAATTTCAGCCTTTTGGGAATTCATCCCTTGGGATTTCGGCCTTGGGGATTTCGGCCTTTGGGATGTCGGCCTTTGGAATTTCAGCCTTTGGGATTTCGGCCTTTGCGATTACGGCCCTTGGAATTTCGGCCTTTGGGATTTCGGCCTTTTGGGAATTAATCCTTTGGGATTTCGGCCTTTGGGATTTCGGCCTTTGAGATTTCGGCCTTTGGGACTTCGGCCTTTGGGACTTCGGCCTTTGGGACTTCGGCCTTTGGGATTTCGGCCTATGGGATTTCGACCTTTGGGATTTCGGCCCTTTGGGAATTCATCAATTCGTATTTTGGCCTTGGGATTTCGACATTTGCGATTTCGGCCTTCGGAATTTCGGCCTTTTGGGAATTCAACCTTTGGGATTTCGGCATTGGGATTTCGGCCTTTGGGATTTCGGCCTTTGGGATTTCGGCTTTTGGGATTTCGGCCTTTGGGATTTCGGCCTTTGGGATTTCGGCGTTTGGGATGTCGGCCTTTGGAATTTCCGCCTTTAGGATATCGGCCCTAGGGATTTCGGCCTTTGGGATTTCGGCCTTTGGTATTTCGACCTTTGGGATTTCGACCTTTGGGATTTCGACCTTTGGGATTTCGACCTTTGGGATTTCGACCTTTGGGATTTCGGTCCTTGCGATTTCGGCCCTTGGGATTTCGGCCTTTGGGATTTCGGCCTTTGGGATTTAGGCCATTGGGATTTCGGCCTTTGGGATTTCGACCTTTGGGATTTGGACCTTTGGGGTTTCAGCCTCCTGGGAATTCATCCTTTGGGATTTCGGTCTTGGGATTTCGACATTTGGGATTTCGGCCTTTGGGATTTCTTCGTGTGGGATTTCGGCCTTTGGAATTTCCCCCTTTAGGATATCGGCCTTTGGGATTTCGGCCTTTGAGATTTCGGCCTTTGGGATTTCGGCCCTTGGTTTTTCGGCGTTTGGGATTTCGGCCATTGGAATTTCGACCTTTGGGATTTCGGCTTTTTGGGAATTCATCCTTTGGGATTTCGGTCTTGAGATTTCGACATTTGGGATTGCGGGCTTTGGGATTTTTACCTTTGGAATTTCAGCCTTTTGGGAATTCATCCCTTAGGATTTCGGCCTTGGGGATTTCGGCCTTTGGGATGTCGGCCTTTGGAGTTTCAGCCTTTGGGATTTTGGCCTTTGGGATTTCGGCCTTTTGGGAATTCATCCTTTGGGATTTCGGCATTGGGATTTCGACATTTGGGATTTCGGCATTTGGGATTTCGGCCTTTGGAATTTCGACCGTTCGGATTTCGGCATTTTCGGAATTCAGCTTTTGGAATTCCGACATTTGGTATTTCGGCCTTTGGGGTGTCGGCCTTTGGGATTTCGGCCTTTGGGATTTCGGCCTTTGGGATTTCGGCCTTTGGGATTTCGGCCTTTGGGATTTCGGCTTTTGGGATTTTGGCCCTTGGGATTTCGGCCTTTGGAATTTCGGCATTTGGGACTTCGGCCTTTGGGATTTCGGCCTTTGTGATTTCGGCCTTTGGGATTTCGGCCATTGGGATTTCCGCCTTTGGGATCTCGGCCTTTGGGATTTCGGCGTTTGGGATTGCGGCCTTTGGAATTTCGACCTTTGGAATTTCGGCCTTTGGGATTTCGGCCTTTGGGATTTCGGCGTTTGGGATTTCGGCCTTTGGGATTTCGGCATTGGGATTTCGATATTTGGGATTTCGGCCTTTGGGATTTCGGTCTTTGGGATGTCGGCCTTTGGATTTTCCGGCTTTGGGATTTCGGCCTTTGAGATTTCGGCCTTTGGGATTTCGACCTTTGGGCTTCCGGCCTTTGGAATTTCGGCCTTTGGGTTTCCAGCCATTGGGATTTTGTCCTTTGGGGTTTCAGCCTCTTGGGAATTCATCCTTTGGGATTTCGGCATTGGGATTTCGACATTTGGGATTTCGGCCTTTGGGATTTCTTCGTGTGGGATTACGGCCTTTTGGGAATTCATCCCTTGGGATTCCGGTCCTTGGGATTGCGGCCTTTGGGATTTCGGCCTTTGGGATTTCGGCCTTTGGGATTTCGGCCTTTGGGATTTCGGCCTTTGTGATTTCGGCCTTTGGGACTTCGGCCTTTGTGATTTCAGCCTTAGGGATTTCGGCCTTTGGGATTTCGACCTTTGCGATTTGGACCTTTGGGCTTCCGGCCTTTGGGATTTCGGCCTTTGGGTTTTCAGCCTTTGGGATTTTGACCTTTGGGGTTTCGGCCTCTTGGGAATTCATCCTTTGGGATTTCGGCCTTGAGATTTCGACATTTGGAATTTCGGCCTTTGGGATTTCTTCGTGTGGGATTTCGGCCATTGGAATTTCCGCCTTTAGGATATCGGCCTTTGGGATTTCGGCCTTTGAGATTTCGGCCTTTGGGTTATCGGCATTTGGGATTTCGGCCTTTGGAATTTCGGCCTTTGGGATTTCGGGCTTTGGGATTTCGGCCTTTGGGATTTCGGTCTTCGGGATTTCGGCCTTTGGGATTTCGGCCTTTGGGATTACGGCCCTTGGGATTTTGGCCTTTGGGATTTCGGCCTTTTGGGAATTAATCCTTTGGGATTTCGGAATCGGGATTTCGACATTTGGGATTTCGGCCTTTGGGATTTCGGCCTTTGGGATTTCGGCCTTTGGGATTTCGGCCTTTGGAATTTCCGGCTTTGGGATTTCGGCCTTTGAGATTTCGGCCTTTGGGATTTCGGCGTTTGGGATTTTGGCCCTTGGGATTTCGGCCTTTGGGATTTCGGCCTTTGGAATTTCCGGCTTTGGGATTTCGGCCTTTGGGATTTCGGCCTTTGGGATTTCGGCCATTGGGATTTCGGCTTTTGGGATTTCGGAAGTTGGGATTTCGGCCTTTGGGATTTCAGCCTTCGGGATTTCGGCCTTTGGGATTTCGGCCTTTGGGATTTCGGCCTTTGGGATTTCGGCCTTTGGGATTACGGCCTTTGGGATTTCGGCCTTTGAGATTTCGGCGCTTTGGGAATTCATCCATTGGGATTTCGGAATTGGGATTTCGACATTTGGGACTTCTGCCTTTGGGATTTCGGCCTTTGGGATTTCGGCCTTTGGGATTTCGGCCTTTTGGGAATTCATCCTTTGGGATTTCGGAATTGGGATTTCGACATTTGGGATTTCGGCCTTTGCGATTTCGGCCTTTGGGATTTCGGCCTTTGGGATTTCGGCCTTTGGGATTTCGGCCTTTGGGATTTCGGCCTTTGGGATTTCGGCCTTTGGGATTTCGGCCTTTGGGATTTCGGCCTTTGGGATTTCGGCCTTTGGGATTTCGGCCTTTGGGATTTCTGCCTTTGGAATTTCCGGCTTTGGGATTTCGGCCTTGGGATTTCGACATTTGGGATTTCGGCCTTTGGGATCTCGGCCTTTGGGATTTCGGCCTTTGTGATTTCCGCCTTTAGGATATCGGAATTTGGGATTTCGACCTTTGTGATTTCGGCCTGTGGGATTTTAGCCTTTTGGGAATTCATCCTTTGGGATTTCGGCATTGGGATTTCGAAATTTGGGATTTCGGCCTTTGGGATTTCAGCCTTTAGAATTTCAACCTTTGGGATTTTGGCATTTGGGATTTCGGCCTTTGGGATTTTGGCCTTTTGGGATTTCCGCCTTTAGGATATCGGCCTTTGGGATTTCGGCCTTTGGGATTCCGGCCTTTGGTATTTCGGTCTTTGGGATGTCGGTCTTTCGAATTTCAACCTTTGGGATTTCGGCCCTTTGGATTTCGGCCTTTGGGATTTCAGCCCATGGGATTTCGGCCTTTGAGATTTCGACCTTTGGGATTTCGGTCGTTGCGATTTCGGCCCTTGGGATTTCGGCCTTTGGGATTTCGGCCTTTGGGATTTCGGTCTTTGGGATGTCGGCCTTTGGAATTTCCGGCTTTGGGATTTCGGCCTTTGAGATTTCGGCCTTTGGGATTTCGGCCCTTGGGTTTTCGGCATTTGAAACTTCGGCATTTGGGATTTCGGCCTTTGGGATTTCGGCCTTTGAGATTTCGGCCATTGAGATTTCGGCCTTTGGGATTTCGACCTATGGGATTTCGACCATTGGGATTCCGGCCCTTGGGATTGCGGCCTTTGGGATTTCGGCCATTGGGATTTCGGCCTTTGGGATTTCGACCTTTGGGATTTGCACCTTTGGGCTTCCGGCCTTTGGGATTTCGACCTTTGGGTTTTCAGCCTTTGGGATTTTGACCTTTGCGGTTTCAGCTTCCTGGGAATTCATCCTTTGGGATTTCGGCCTTTGAGATTTCGGTCTTTGGTATTTCGGCCCTTTGTTTTTCGGCGTTCGGGATTTCGGCCTTTGTAATTTCGACCTTTGGAATTTCCGTCTTTAGGATATCGGAATTTGGGATTTCGACCTTTGGGATTTCGGCCTTTTGGGAATTCATCCAATGGGATTTCGGCATTGGGATTTCGACATTTGGGATTTCGGCCTTTGCGATTTCGGCCTTTGGGATTTCGGCCTTTGGGATTTCGGCCTTTGGAATTTCGACCTTTGGGATTTCGGCTTTTTGGGAATTCATCCTTTGGGATTTCGGTCTTGAGATTTCGACATTTGGGATTGCGGCCTTTGGGATTTCGATCTTTGGAATTTCGACCGTTGGTATTTCCGCATTTTCGGAATTCAGCCTTTGGGATTCCGACATTTGGGATTTCGGCCTTTGGGGTGTCAGCCTTTGGGATTTCGGCGTTTGGGTTTTCAGCCTTTGGGATTTTGACCTTTGGGGTTTCGGCCTCTTGGGAATTCATCCTTTGGGATTTCGGCCTTGAGATTTCGACATTTGGGATTTCGGCCTTTGGGATTTCTTCGTGTGGGATTTCGGTCATTGGAATTTCCGCCTTTAGGATATCGGCCTTTGGGATTTCGGCCTTTGAGATTTCGGCCTTTGGGTTATCGGCCTTTGGGATTTCGGCCTTTGGAATTTCGGCCTTTGGGGTTTCGGGCTTTGGGATTTCGGCCTTTGGTATTTTGGTCTTTGGGATTTCGGCCTTTGGGATTTCGGCCTTTGGGATTACGGCCCTTGGGATTTCGGCCTTTGGGGTTTCGGCCTTTTGGGAATTAATCCTTTCGGATTTCAGCCTTTGGGATTTCGGCCTTTGGGATTTCGGCCTTTGGGATTTCGGCCTTTTGGGAATTCATCCTTTGGGATTTCGGAATTGGGATTTCGACATTTGGGATTTCGGCCTTTGCGATTTCGGCCTTTGGGATTTCGGCCTTTGGGATTTCGGCCTTTGGGATTTCGGCCTTTGGGATTTCGGCCTTTGGGATTTCGGCCTTTGGGATTTCGGCCTTTGGGATTTCGGCCTTTGGGATTTCGGCCTTTGGGATTTCGGCCTTTGGGATTTCGGCCTTTGGGATTTCGGCCTTTGGAATTTCGGCCTTTGGGATGTCGACCTTTGGGATTTCGGCCTTTAGGGAATTCATCCTTTGGGATTTCGGTCTTGGGATTTCGACATTTCGGATTTCGGCCTTTGGGATTTCGGCCTTTTGGGAATTAATCCTTTGGGATTTCGGCCTTTGGGATTTCGGCCTTTGGGACTTCGGCCTTTGGAATTTCGGCCTTTTGGGAATTCATCCTTTGGGATTTCGGCATTGGGATTTCGGCCTTTGGGATTTTGGCCCTTGGGATTTCGGCCTTTGGGATTTCGGCCTTTGGAATTTCGGCCTTTGGGATTTCGGGCTTTGGGATTTCGGCCTTTGGGATTTCGGCCTTTGGTATTTCGGTCTTTGGGATTTCGGCCTTTGGGATTTCGACCGTTGGGTTCTCGGTCTTTTGGGAATTCATCCTTTGGTATTTCGGCCTTGGCATTTCGGCCTTTGGGGTTTCGGCCTTTGAGATTTCGGCCCTTTTGATTTCAGCCTTTGGGATTTCGGCCTTTGGGATTTCGGCCTTTGGTATTTCGGCCTTTGGGATGTCGACCTTTGGGATTTCGGCCTTTAGTGAATTCATCCTTTGGGATTTCGGTCTTGGGATTTCGACATTTCGGGATTTCGGCATTTAGGATTTCGGCGTTTCGGATTTCGGCGTTTTGAATTTCCGCCTTTAGGATATCGGCCTTTAGGATTTCGGCCTTTGGATTTCGACATTTGGGATTTCGGCCTTTGGGATTTCGGCCTTTTGGGAATTAATCCTTTGGGATTTCGGCCTTTGGGATTCCGGCCTTTGGTATTTCGGCCTTTGGGATTTCGGCCTTTGGGATTTCAGCCTTTGGGATTTCGGCCATTTAGATTTCGGCCTTTGGGATTTCGACCTATGGGATTTCGACCCTTGGGATTCCGGCCCTTGGGATTTCGGCCTTTGGGATTTCGACATATGGGATTTCGACCCATGGGATTCCGGCCCTTGGGATTGCGGCCTTTGGGATTTTGGCCTTTGAGATTTCGGCCTTTGGGATTTCGACCTTTGGGGTTTCGGTCTTTTGGGAATTCATCCTTTGGTATTTCGGCCTTGGCACTTCGGCCCTTGGGGTTTCGGCCTTTGAGATTTCGGCCCTTTTGATTTCAGCCTTTGGGATTTCGACCTTTGGGATTTCGGCCTTTGGGATTTCGGCCTTTGGGATTTCGGCCTTGGGGATTTCGACCATTGGGATTTCGGCCTTTGGTATTTCGGCCTTTGGGATTTCGGCTTTTGGGATGTCGGTCTTTGGAATTTCGGTTTTTGGGATGTCGCTCTTTGGAATTTCAGCCTTTGGAGTTTCGGCCCCTTGGATTTCGGCCTTTGGGATTTCGGCCTTTGGAATTTCCGGCTTTGGGATTTCGGCCTTGGGATTTCGACATTTGGGATTTCGGCCTTTGGGATCTCGGCCTTTGGGATTTCGGCCTTTGTGATTTCCGCCTTTAGGATATCGGAATTTGGGATTTCGACCTTTGGGATTTCGGCCTGTGGGATTTTAGCCTTTTGGGAATTCATCCTTTGGGATTTCGGCGTTGGGATTTCGAAATTTGGGATTTCGGCCTTTGGTATTTCGGTCTTTGGGATGTCGGTCTTTCGAATTTCAACCATTGGGATTTCGGCCCTTTGAATTTCGGCCTTTGGGATTTCAGCCCATGGGATTTCGGCCTTTGAGATTTCGACCTTTGGGATTTCGGTCGTTGCGATTTCGGCCCTTGGGATTTCGGCCTTTGGGATTTCGGCCTTTGGGATTTCGGTCTTTGGGATGTCGGCCTTTCGAATTTCCGGCTTTGGGATTTCGGCCTTTGAGATTTCGGCCTTTGGGATTTCGGCCCTTGGGTTTTCGGCATTTGGAACTTCGGCATTTGGGATTTCGGCCTTTGGGATTTCGGCCTTTGAGATTTCGGCCATTGAGATTTCGGCCTTTGGGATTTCGACCTATGGGATTTCGACCCTTGGGATTCCGGCCCTTGGGATTGCGGCCTTTGGGATTTCGGCCATTGGGATTTCGGCCTTTGGGATTTCGACCTTTGGGATTTGGACCTTTGGGCTTCCGGCCTTTGGGATTTCGACCTTTGGGTTTTCAGCCTTTGGGATTTTAACCTTTGCGGTTTCAGCTTCCTGGGAATTCATCCTTTGGGATTTCGGCCTTTGAGATTTCGACATATGGGATTTCGGCCCTTGGTTTTTCGGCGTTTGGGATTTCGGCCTTTGGAATTTCGACCTTTGGGATTTCGGATTTTTGGGAATTCATACTTTGGGATTTCGGTCTTGAGATTTCGACATTTGGGATTGCGGCCTTTGGGATTTATACCTTTGCAATTTCAGCCTTTTGGGAATTCATCCCATGGGATTTCGGCATTGGGATTTCGACATTTGGGATTTCGGCCTTTGGGATTTCGGTCTTTAGTATTTCGGCCCTTTGTTTTTCGGCGTTTGGGATTTCGGCCTTTGCAATTTCGACCTTTGGAATTTCCGTCTTTAGGATATCGGAATTTGGGATTTCGACCTTTGGGATTTCAGCCTTTTGGGAATTCATCCTTTGGGATTTCGGCATTGGGATTTCGACATTTGGGATTTCGGCCTTCGGGATTTCGATCTTTGGAATTTCGACCGTTGGGATTTCCGCATTTTCGGAATTCAGCCTTTGGGATTCCGACATTTGGGATTTCGGCCTTTGGGGTGTCGGCCTTTGGGATTTCGGCCTTTGGGATTTCGGCTTTTGGGATTTCGGCCTTTGGGATTTCGGCGTTTGGGGTTTCGGCCTTTGGGATTTCGGCCTTTGGAATTTCGGCCTTTGGGATTTCGGCCTTTGGAATTTCGGCCTTTGGGATTTCGGGCTTTGGGATTTCGGCCTTTGGGATTTCGGCCTTTGGAATTTCGACCGTTGGGATTTCGGCATTTTGGGAATTCAGCCTTTGGGATTCCGACATTTGGGATTTCGGCCTTTGGGGTGTCAGCCTTTGGGATTTCGGCGTTTGGGTTTTCAGCCTTTGGGATTTTGACCTTTGGGGTTTCGGCCTCTTGGGAATTCATCCTTTGGGATTTCGGCCTTGAGATTTCGACATTTGGGATTTCGGCCTTTGGGATTTCTTCGTGTGGGATTTCGGGCATTGGAATTTCCGCCTTTAGGATATCGGCCTTTGGGATTTCGGCCTTTGAGATTTCGGCCTTTGGGTTATCGGCCTTTGGGATTTCGGCCTTTGGAATTTCGGCCTTTGGGGTTTCGGGCTATGGGATTTCGGCCTTTGGTATTTCGGTCTTTGGGAATTCGGCCTTTGGGATTTCGGCCTTTGGGATTACGGCCCTTGGGATTTCGGCCTTTGGGGTTTCGGCCTTTTGGGAATTAATCCTTTCGGATTTCAGCCTTTGGGATTTCCGCCTTTGGGATTTCGGCCTCTGGGATTTCGGCCTTTGTGATTTCGGCCTTCTGGGAATTCATCCATTGGGATTTCGGAATTGGGATTTCGACATTTGGGACTTCGGCCTTTGGGATTTCGGCCTTTGGGATTTCGGCCTTTGGGATTTCGGCCTTTGGGATTTCGGCCTTTTGGGAATTCATCCTTTGGGATTTCGGAATTGGGATTTCGACATTTGGGATTTCGGCCTTTGCGATTTCGGCCTTTGGGATTTCGGCCTTTGGGATTTCGGCCTTTGGGATTTCGGCCTTTGGGATTTCGGCCTTTGGGATTTCGGCCTTTGGGATTTCGGCCTTTGGGATTTCGGCCTTTGGGATTTCGGCCTTTGGAATTTCGGCCTTTGGGATGTCGACCTTTGGGATTTCGGCCTTTAGGGAATTCATCCTTTGGGATTTCGGTCTTGGGATTTCGACATTTTGGGATTTCGGCATTTAGGATTTCGGCGTTTCGGATTTCGGCGTTTTGAATTTCCGCCTTTAGGATATCGGCCTTTGGGATTTCGGCCTTGGGATTTCAGCCCATGGGGTTTCGGCCTTTGAGATTTCGACCTTTGGGATTTCGACCTTTGGGATTTCGGTCGTTGCGATTTCGGCCCTTGGGATTTCGGCCTTCGGGATTTCGGCCTTTGGGATTTCGGTCTTTGGGATGTCGGCCTTTGGAATTTCCGGCTTTGGGATTTCGGCCTTTGAGATTTCGGCCTTTGGGATTTCGGCCCTTGGGTTTTCGGCATTTAGAACTTCGGCATTTGGGATTTCGGCCTTTGGGATTTCGGCCTTTGAGATTTCGGCCATTGAGATTTCGGCCTTTGGGATTTCGGCCTTTGGGATTTCAGCCTTTGGGATTTCGACCTTTGGGATTTCGGCCTTTGGGATTTCGGCCTTTGGGATGTCGACCTTTGGGATTTCGGCCTTTAGGGAATTCATCCTTTGGGATTTCGGTCTTGGGATTTCGACATTTCGGATTTCGGCCTTTGGGATTTCGGCCTTTGGGATTTCGGACTTTGGGATTTCGGCCTTTGTGATTTCGGCCTTTGGAATTTCCGGCTTTGGGATTTCGGCCTTGGGATTTCGTCCTTTGGGATTTCGACCTTTGGGTTCTCGGTCTTTTGGGAATTCATCCTTTGGTATTTCGGCCTTGGCATTTCGGCCTTTGGGGTTTCGGCCTTTGAGATTTCGGCCCTTTTGATTTCAGCCTTTGGGATTTCGGCCTTTGGGATTTCGGCCTTTGGGATTTCGGCCTTTGGGATGTCGACCTTTGGGATTTCGGCCTTTAGGGAATTCATCCTTTGGGATTTCGGTCTTGGGATTTCGACATTTTGGGATTTCGGCATTTAGGATTTCGGCGTTTCGGATTTCGGCGTTTTGAATTTCCGCCTTTAGGATATCGGCCTTTGGGATTTCGGCCTTGGGATTTCGACATTTGGGATTTCGGCCTTTGGGATTTCGGCCTTTTAGGAATTAATCCTTTGGGATTTCGGCCTTTGGGATTTCGGCCTTTGGGACTTCGGCCTTTGGGATTTCGGCCTTTGGGATTTCGGCCTTTGGGATTTCGGCCTTTGGGATTGCGGCCTTTGGGATTTCGGCCTTTAGGGAATTCATCCTTTGGGATTTCGGTCTTGGGATTTCGACATTTCGGATTTCGGCCTGTGGGATTTCGGCCTTTTGGGAATTAATCCTTTGGGATTTCGGCCTTTGGGATTTCGGCCTTTGGGACTTCGGCCTTTGGGATTTCGGCCTTTGGGATTTCGGCCTATGGGATTTCGACCTTTGGGATTTCAGCCTTTTGGGAATTCATCAATTGGTATTTTGGC
This sequence comes from Megachile rotundata, assembly GCF_050947335.1. Classification (NCBI taxonomy): domain Eukaryota; kingdom Metazoa; phylum Arthropoda; class Insecta; order Hymenoptera; family Megachilidae; genus Megachile; species Megachile rotundata. The sequence goes on along the minus strand of NC_134991.1, from coordinate 2,058,715 downwards.
CTTGGGATTTCGACATTTGCGATTTCGGCCTTTGGAATTTCGGCCTTTTGGGAATTCATCCTTTGGGATTTCGGCATTCGGATTTCGGCCTTTGGGATTTCGGCCTTTGGGATTTCGGCCTTTGGGATTTCGGCCTTTGGAATTTCGGCCTTTGGGATTTCGGGCTTTGGGATTTCGGCCTTTGGGATTTCGGCCTTTGGGATTTCGACCGTTGGGATTTCGGCATTTTAGGAATTCAGCCTTTGGGATTCCGATATTTGGGATTTCGGACTTTCGGGTGTCAGCCTTTGGGATTTCGGCGTTTGGGTTTTCAGCCTTTGGGATTTTGACCTTTGGGGTTTCGGCCTCTTGGGAATTCATCCTTTGGGATTCCGGCCTTGAGATTTCGACATTTGGGATTTCGGCCTTTGGGATTTCTTCGTGTGGGATTTCGGCCTTTGGAATTTCGGCCTTTGGGATTTCGGGCTTTGGGATTTCGGCCTTTGGTATTTCGGTCTTTGGGATTTCGGCCTTTGGGATTTTGGCCTTTTGGGATTTCCGCCTTTAGGATATCGGCCTTTGGGATTTCGGCCTTTGGTATTTCGGTCTTTGGGATGTCGGTCTTTCGAATTTCAACCTTTGGGATTTCGGCCCTTTGGATTTCGGCCTTTGGGATTTCAGCCCATGGGATTTCGGCCTTTGAGATTTCGACCTTCGGGATTTCGACTTTTGGGATTTCGGTCGTTGCGATTTCGGCCCTTGGGATTTCGGCCTTTGGGATTTCGGCCTTTGGGATTTCGGTCTATGGGATGTCGGCCTTTGGAATTTCCGGCTTTGGGATTTCGGCCTTTGAGATTTCGGCCTTTGGGATTTCGGCCCTTGGGTTTTCGGCATTGGGAACTTCGGCATTTGGGATTTCGGCCTTTGGGATTTCGGCCTTTGAGATTTCGGCCATTGAGATTTCGGCCTTTGGGATTTCGACCTATGGGATTTCGACCCTTGGGATTCCGGCCCTTGGGATTGCGGCCTTTGGGATTTCGGCCTTTGGGATTTCGGCCTTTGGGATTTCGGCCTTTGGGATTTCGGCCTTTGGGACTTCGGCCTTTGGGATTTCGGCCTTTGGGATTTCGGCCTTTGGGATTTCGGCCTTTGGGATTGCGGCCTTTGGGATTGCGGCCTTTGGGATTTTGGCGTTTCGGATTTCGGCGTTTTGAATTTCCGCCTTTAGGATGTCGGCCTTTGGGATTTCGGCCTTTGGATTTCGACATTTGGGATTTCGGCCTTTGGGATTTCGGCCTTTTGGGAATTAATCCTTTGGGATTTCGGCCTTTGGGATTTCGGCCTTTGGGACTTCGGGCTTTGGGATTTCGGCCTTTGGGATTCCGGCCTTTGGGATTTCGGCCTTTGGGATTTCGGCCTTTGGGATTTCAGCCTTTGGGATTTCGGCCATTTAGATTTCGGCCTTTGGGATTTCGACCTATGGGATTTCGACCCTTGGGATTCCGGCCCTTGGGATTTCGGCCTTTGGGATTTCGACATATGGGATTTCGACCCATGGGATTCCGGCCCTTGGGATTGCGGCCTTTGGGATTTTGGCCTTTGAGATTTCGGTCTTTGGGATTTCGACCTTTGGGGTTTCGGTCTTTTGGGAATTCATCCTTTGGTATTTCGGCCTTGGCACTTCGGCCTTTGGGGTTTCGGCCTTTGAGATTTCGGCCCTTTTGATTTCAGCCTTTGGGATTTCGACCTTTGGGATTTCGGCCTTTGGGATTTCGGCCTTGGGGATTTCGGCCATTGGGATTTCGGCCTTTGGTATTTCGGCCTTTGGGATTTCGGCTTTTGGGATGTCGGTCTTTGGAATTTCGGTTTTTGGGATGTCGCTCTTTGGAATTTCAGCCTTTGGAGTTTCGGCCCCTTGGATTTCGGCCTTTGGGATTTCGGCCTTGGGATTTCGATATTTGGGATTTCGGCCTTTGGGATCTCGGCCTTTGGGATTTCGGCCTTTGTGATTTCCGCCTTTAGGATATCGGAATTTGGGATTTCGACCTTTGGGATTTCGGCCTGTGGGATTTTAGCCTTTTGGGAATTCATCCTTTGGGATTTCGGCATTGGGATTTCGAAATTTGGGATTTCGGCCTTTGGGATTTCAGCCTTTAGAATTTCAACCTTTGGGATTTTGGCATTTGGGATTTCGGCGTTTGGGATTTTGGCCTTTGGTATTTCGGTCTTTGGGATGTCGGTCTTTCGAATTTCAACCTTTGGGATTTCGGCCCTTTGGATTTCGGCCTTTGGGATTTCAGCCCATGGGATTTCGGCCTTTGAGATTTCGACCTTTGGGATTTCGGTCGTTGCGATTTCGGCCCTTGGGATTTCGGCCTTTGGGATTTCGGCCTTTGGGATTTCGGTCTTTGGGATGTCGGCCTTTGGAATTTCCGGCTTTGGGATTTCGGCCTTTGAGATTTCGGCCTTTGGGATTTCGGCCCTTGGGTTTTCGGCATTTGGAACTTCGGCATTTGGGATTTCGGCCTTTGGGATTTCGGCCTTTGAGATTTCGGCCATTGAGATTTCGGCCTTTGGGATTTCGACCTATGGGATTTCGACCCTTGAGATTCCGGCCCTTGGGATTGCGGCCTTTGGGATTTCGGCCATTGGGATTTCGGCCTTTGGGATTTCGACCTTTGGGATTTGGACCTTTGGGCTTCCGGCCTTTGGGATTTCGACCTTTGGGTTTTCAGCTTTTGGGATTTTGACCTTTGCGGTTTCAGCTTCCTGGGAATTCATCCTTTGGGATTTCGGCCTTTGAGATTTCGGTCTTTGGTATTTCGGCCCTTTGTTTTTCGGCGTTTGGGATTTCGGCCTTTGTAATTTCGACCTTTGGAATTTCCGTCTTTAGGATATCGGAATTTGCGATTTCGACCTTTGGGATTTCGGCATTTGGGATTTCGGCCTTTTGGGAATTCATCCAATGGCATTTCGGCATTGGGATTTCGACATATGGGATTTCGGCCCTTGGTTTTTCGGCGTTTGGGATTTCGGCCTTTGGAATTTCGACCTTTGGGATTTCGGATTTTTGGGAATTCATACTTTGGGATTTCGGTCTTGAGATTTCGACATTTGGGATTGCGGCCTTTGGGATTTATACCTTTGGAATTTCAGCCTTTTGGGAATTCATCCCATGGGATTTCGGCATTGGGATTTCGACATTTGGGATTTCGGCCTTTGGGATTTCGGTCTTTAGTATTTCGGCCCTTTGTTTTTCGGCGTTTGGGATTTCGGCCTTTGTAATTTCGACCTTTGGAATTTCCGTCTTTAGGATATCGGAATTTGGGATTTCGACCTTTGGGATTTCGGACTTTTGGGAATTCATCCTTTGGGATTTCGGCATTGGGATTTCGACATTTGGGATTTCGGCCTTCGGGATTTCGATCTTTGGAATTTCGACCGTTGGGATTTCCGCATTTTCGGAATTCAGCCTATGGGATTCCGACATTTGGGATTTCGGCCTTTGGGGTGTCGGCCTTTGGGATTTCGGCCTTTGGGATTTCGGCTTTTGGGATTTCGGCCTTTGGGATTTCGGCGTTTGGGGTTTCGGCCTTTGGGATTTCGGCCTTTGGAATTTCGGCCTTTGGGATTTCGGGCTTTGGGATTTCGGCCTTTGGGATTTCGGCCTTTGGAATTTCGACCGTTGGGATTTCGGCATTTTGGGAATTCAGCCTTTGGGATTCCGACATTTGGGATTTCGGCCTTTGGGGTGTCAGCCTTTGGGATTTCGGCGTTTGGGTTTTCAGCCTTTGGGATTTTGACCTTTGGGGTTTCGGCCTCTTGGGAATTCATCCTTTGGGGTTTCGGCCTTGAGATTTCGACATTTGGGATTTCGGCCTTTGGGATTTCTTCGTGTGGGATTTTGGGCATTGGAATTTCCGCCTTTAGGATATCGGCCTTTGGGATTTCGGCCTTTGAGATTTCGGCCTTTGGGTTATCGGCCATTGGGATTTCGGCCTTTGGAATTTCGGCCTTTGGGATTTCGACCTTTGGGATTTCGGTCGTTGCGATTTCGGCCCTTGGGATTTCGGCCTTCGGGATTTCGGCCTTTGGGATTTCGGTCTTTGGGATGTCGGCCTTTGGAATTTCCGGCTTTGGGATTTCGGCCTTTGAGATTTCGGCCTTTGGGATTTCGGCCCTTGGGTTTTCGGCATTTGGAACTTCGGCATTTGGGATTTCGGCCTTTGGGATTTCGGCCTTTGAGATTTCGGCCATTGAGATTTCGGCCTTTGGGATTTCGGCCTTTGGGATTTCAGCCTTTGGGATTTCGACCTTTGGGATTTCGGCCTTTGGGATTTCGGCCTTTGGGATGTCGACATTTGGGATTTCGGCCTTTAGGGAATTCATCCTTTGGGATTTCGGTCTTGGGATTTCGACATTTCGGATTTCGGCCTTTGGGATTTCGGCCTTTGGGATTTCGGCCTTTGTGATTTCGGACTTTGGGATTTCGGCCTTTGTGATTTCGGCCTTTGGAATTTCCGGCTTTGGGATTTCGGCCTTGGGATTTCGTCCTTTGGGATTTCGACCTTTGGGTTCTCGGTCTTTTGGGAATTCATCCTTTGGTATTTCGGCCTTTGGGGTTTCGGCCTTTGAGATTTCGGCCCTTTTGATTTCAGCCTTTGGGATTTCGACCTTTGGGATCTCGGCCTTTAGGGAATTCATCCTTTGGGATTTCGGTCTTGGGATTTCGACATTTTGGGATTTCGGCATTTAGGATTTCGGCGTTTCGGATTTCGGCGTTTTGAATTTCCGCCTTTAGGATATCGGCCTTTGGGATTTCGGCCTTGGGATTTCGACATTTGGGATTTCGGCCTTTGGGATTTCGGCCTTTTAGGAATTAATCCTTTGGGATTTCGGCCTTTGGGATTTCGGCCTTTGGGACTTCGGCCTTTGGGATTTCGGCCTTTGGGATTTCGGCCTTTGGGATTTCGGCCTTTGGGATTGCGGCCTTTGGGATTGCGGCCTTTGGGATTTTGGCCTTTGAGATTTCGGCCTTTGGGATTTCGACCTTTGGGGTTTCGGTCTTTTGGGAATTCATCCTTTGGTATTTCGGCCTTGGCACTTCGGCCTTTGGGGTTTCGGCCTTTGAGATTTCGGCCCTTTTGATTGCAGCCCTTGGGATTTCGACCTTTGCTATTTCGGCCTTTGGGATTTCGACCTTTGGGATGTCGACCTTTGGGATTTCGGCCTTTAGGGAATTCATCCTTTGGGATTTCGGTCTTGGCATTTCGACATTTCGGATTTCGGCCTTTGGGATTTCGGCCTTTTGGGAATTAATCCTTTGGGATTTCGGCCTTGGGATTTCAGCCCATGGGATTTCGGCCTTTGAGATTTCGACCTTTGGGATTTCGACCTTTGGGATTTCGGTCGTTGCGATTTCGGCCCTTGGGATTTCGGCCTTCGGGATTTCGGCCTTTGGGATTTCGGTCTTTGGGATGTCGGCCTTTGGAATTTCCGGCTTTGGGATTTCGGCCTTTGAGATTTCGGCCTTTAGGATTTCGGCCCTTGGGTTTTCGGCATTTGGAACTTCGGCATTTGGGATTTCGGCCTTTGGGATTTCGGCCTTTGAGATTTCGGCCATTGAGATTTCGGCCTTTGGGATTTCGGTCTTTGGGATTTCAGCCTTTGGGATTTCGACCTTTGGGATTTCGGCCTTTGGGATTTCGGCCTTTGGGATGTCGACCTTTGGGATTTCGGCCTTTAGGGAATTCATCCTTTGGGATTTCGGTCTTGGGATTTCGACATTTCGGATTTCGGCCTTTGGGATTTCGGCCTTTGGGATTTCGGCCTTTGGGATTTCGGCCTTTGGGATTTCGGACTTTGGGATTTCGGCCTTTGTGATTTCCGCCTTTGGAATTTCCGGCTTTGGGATTTCGGCCTTGGGATTTCGGCCTTTGGGATTTCGACCTTTGGGTTCTCGGTCTTTTGGGAATTCATCCTTTGGTATTTCTGCCTTGGCATTTCGGCCTTTGGGGTTTCGGCCTTTGAGATTTCGGCCCTTTTGATTTCAGCCTTTGGGATTTCGGTCTTTGGGATTTCGGCCTTTGGGATTTCGGCCTTTGGGAAGTCGACCTTTGGGATTTCGGCCTTTAGGGAATTCATCCTTTGGGATTTCGGTCTTGGGATTTCGACATTTCGGATTTCGGCCTTTGGGATTTCGGCCTTTTGGGAATTAATCCTTTGGGATTTCGGCCTTTGGGATTTCGGCCTTTGGGACTTCGGCCTTTGGGATTTCGGCCTTTGGGATTTCGGCCTATGGGATTTCGACCTTTGGGATTTCAGCCTTTTGGGAATTCATCAATTGGTATTTTGGCCTTGGGATTTCGACATTTGCGATTTCGGCCTTTGGAATTTCGGCCTTTTGGGAATTCATCCTTTGGGATTTCGGCATTGGGATTTCGGCCTTTGGGATTTCGGCCTTTGGGATTTCGGCCTTTGGGATTTCGGCCTTTGGAATTTCGGCCTTTGGGATTTCGGGCTTTGGGATTTCGGCCTTTGGGATTTCGGCCTTTGGAATTTCGACCGTTGGGATTTCGGCATTTTGGGAATTCAGCCTTTGGGATTCCGACATTTGGGATTTCGGACTTTGGGGTGTCAGCCTTTGGGATTTCGGCCTTCGGGATTTCGATCTTTGGAATTTCGACCGTTGGGATTTCCGCATTTTCGGAATTCAGCCTATGGGATTCCGACATTTGGGATTTCGGCCTTTGGGGTGTCGGCCTTTGGGATTTCGGCCTTTGGGATTTCGGCTTTTGGGATTTCGGCCTTTGGGATTTCGGCGTTTGGGGTTTCGGCCTTTGGGATTTCGGCCTTTGGAATTTCGGCCTTTGGGATTTCGGGCTTTGGGATTTCGGCCTTTGGGATTTCGGCCTTTGGAATTTCGACCGTTGGGATTTCGGCATTTTGGGAATTCAGCCTTTGGGATTCCGACATTTGGGATTTCGGCCTTTGGGGTGTCAGCCTTTGGGATTTCGGCGTTTGGGTTTTCAGCCTTTGGGATTTTGACCTTTGGGGTTTCGGCCTCTTGGGAATTCATCCTTTGGTGTTTCGGCCTTGAGATTTCGACATTTGGGATTTCGGCCTTTGGGATTTCTTCGTGTGGGATTTTGGGCATTGGAATTTCCGCCTTTAGGATATCGGCCTTTGGGATTTCGGCCTTTGAGATTTCGGCCTTTGGGTTATCGGCCATTGGGATTTCGGCCTTTGGAATTTCGGCCTTTGGGATTTCGACCTTTGGGATTTCGGTCGTTGCGATTTCGGCCCTTGGGATTTCGGCCTTCGGGATTTCGGCCTTTGGGATTTCGGTCTTTGGGATGTCGGCCTTTGGAATTTCCGGCTTTGGGATTTCGGCCTTTGAGATTTCGGCCTTTGGGATTTCGGCCCTTGGGTTTTCGGCATTTGGAACTTCGGCATTTGGGATTTCGGCCTTTGGGATTTCGGCCTTTGAGATTTCGGCCATTGAGATTTCGGCCTTTGGGATTTCGGCCTTTGGGATTTCAGCCTTTGGGATTTCGACCTTTGGGATTTCGGCCTTTGGGATTTCGGCCTTTGGGATGTCGACATTTGGGATTTCGGCCTTTAGGGAATTCATCCTTTGGGATTTCGGTCTTGGGATTTCGACATTTCGGATTTCGGCCTTTGGGATTTCGGCCTTTGGGATTTCGGCCTTTGTGATTTCGGACTTTGGGATTTCGGCCTTTGTGATTTCGGCCTTTGGAATTTCCGGCTTTGGGATTTCGGCCTTGGGATTTCGTCCTTTGGGATTTCGACCTTTGGGTTCTCGGTCTTTTGGGAATTCATCCTTTGGTATTTCGGCCTTTGGGGTTTCGGCCTTTGAGATTTCGGCCCTTTTGATTTCAGCCTTTGGGATTTCGGCCTTTGGGATTTCGGCATTTGGGATTTCGGCCTTTGGGATGTCGACCTTTGGGATCTCGGCCTTTAGGGAATTCATCCTTTGGGATTTCGGTCTTGGGATTTCGACATTTTGGGATTTCGGCATTTAGGATTTCGGCGTTTCGGATTTCGGCGTTTTGAATTTCCGCCTTTAGGATATCGGCCTTTGGGATTTCGGCCTTGGGATTTCGACATTTGGGATTTCGGCCTTTGGGATTTCGGCCTTTTAGGAATTAATCCTTTGGGATTTCGGCCTTTGGGATTTCGGCCTTTGGGATTTCGGCCTTTGGGACTTCGGCCTTTGGGATTTCGGCCTTTGGGATTTCGGCCTTTGGGATTTCGGCCTTTGGGATTGCGGCCTTTGGGATTGCGGCCTTTGGGATTTTGGCCTTTGAGATTTCGGCCTTTGGGATTTCGACCTTTGGGGTTTCGGTCTTTTGGGAATTCATCCTTTGGTATTTCGGCCTTGGCACTTCGGCCTTTGGGGTTTCGGCCTTTGAGATTTCGGCCCTTTTGATTGCAGCCCTTGGGATTTCGACCTTTGCTATTTCGACCTTTGGGATTTCGACCTTTGGGATGTCGACCTTTGGGATTTCGGCCTTTAGGGAATTCATCCTTTGGGATTTCGGTCTTGGCATTTCGACATTTCGGATTTCGGCCTTTGGGATTTCGGCCTTTTGGGAATTAATCCTTTGGGATTTCGGCCTTGGGATTTCAGCCCATGGGATTTCGGCCTTTGAGATTTCGACCTTTGGGATTTCGACCTTTGGGATTTCGGTCGTTGCGATTTCGGCCCTTGGGATTTCGGCCTTCGGGATTTCGGCCTTTGGGATTTCGGTCTTTGGGATGTCGGCCTTTGGAATTTCCGGCTTTGGGATTTCGGCCTTTGAGATTTCGGCCTTTAGGATTTCGGCCCTTGGGTTTTCGGCATTTGGAACTTCGGCATTTGGGATTTCGGCCTTTGGGATTTCGGCCTTTGAGATTTCGGCCATTGAGGTTTCGGCCTTTGGGATTTCGGTCTTTGGGATTTCAGCCTTTGGGATTTCGACCTTTGGGATTTCGGCCTTTGGGATTTCGGCCTTTGGGATGTCGACCTTTGGGATTTCGGCCTTTAGGGAATTCATCCTTTGGGATTTCGGTCTTGGGATTTCGACATTTCGGATTTCGGCCTTTGGGATTTCGGCCTTTGGGATTTCGGCCTTTGGGATTTCGGCCTTTGGGATTTCGGACTTTGGGATTTCGGCCTTTGTGATTTCCGCCTTTGGAATTTCCGGCTTTGGGATTTCGGCCTTGGGATTTCGGCCTTTGGGATTTCGACCTTTGGGTTCTCGGTCTTTTGGGAATTCATCCTTTGGTATTTCTGCCTTGGCATTTCGGCCTTTGGGGTTTCGGCCTTTGAGATTTCGGCCCTTTTGATTTCAGCCTTTGGGATTTCGGTCTTTGGGATTTCGGCCTTTGGGATTTCGGCCTTTGGGAAGTCGACCTTTGGGATTTCGGCCTTTAGGGAATTCATCCTTTGGGATTTCGGTCTTGGGATTTCGACATTTCGGATTTCGGCCTTTGGGATTTCGGCCTTTTGGGAATTAATCCTTTGGGATTTCGGCCTTTGGGATTTCGGCCTTTGGGACTTCGGCCTTTGGGATTTCGGCCTTTGGGATTTCGGCCTATGGGATTTCGACCTTTGGGATTTCAGCCTTTTGGGAATTCATCAATTGGTATTTTGGCCTTGGGATTTCGACATTTGCGATTTCGGCCTTTGGAATTTCGGCCTTTTGGGAATTCATCCTTTGGGATTTCGGCATTGGGATTTCGGCCTTTGGGATTTCGGCCTTTGGGATTTCGGCCTTTGGGATTTCGGCCTTTGGAATTTCGGCCTTTGGGATTTCGGGCTTTGGGATTTCGGCCTTTGGGATTTCGGCCTTTGGAATTTCGACCGTTGGGATTTCGGCATTTTGGGAATTCAGCCTTTGGGATTCCGACATTTGGGATTTCGGACTTTGGGGTGTCAGCCTTTGGGATTTCGGCGTTTGGGTTTTCAGCCTTTGGGATTTTGACCTTTGGGGTTTCGGCCTCTTGGGAATTCATCCTTTGGGATTCCGGCCTTGAGATTTCGACATTTGGGATTTCGGCCTTTGGGATTTCTTCGTGTGGGATTTCGGCCTTTGGAATTTCGGCCCTTGGGATTTCGGGCTTTGGGATTTCGGCCTTTGGTATTTCGGTCTTTGGGATTTCGGCCTTTGGGATTTTGGCCTTTTGGGATTTCCGCCTTTAGGATATCGGCCTTTGGGATTTCGGCCTTTGGTATTTCGGTCTTTGGGATGTCGGTCTTTCGAATTTCAACCTTTGGGATTTCGGCCCTTTGGATTTCGGCCTTTTGGATTTCGGCCTTTGGGATTTCGGCCCTTGGGTTTTCGGCATTTGGAACTTCGGCATTTGGGATTTCGGCCTTTAGGATTTCGGCCTTTGAGATTTCGGCCATTGAGATTTCGGCCTTTGGGATTTCGACCTATGGGATTTCGACCCTTGGGATTCCGGCCCTTGGGATTGCGGCCTTTGGGATTTCGGCCTTTGGGATTTCGGCCTTTCGGATGTCGGACTTTGGGATTTCGGCGTTTGGGATTTCGGCCTTTGCGATTTCGGCCTTTGTGATTTCGGCCTTTTGGGAATTTATTCTTTGGTATTTCGGCCTTGGGATTTCGACATTTGGGATTTCGGCGTTTGGGATTTCGGCGTTTGGGATTTCGGCCTTTCGAATTTCCGCCTTTAGGATATCGGCCCTTGGGATTTCGGCCTTTGGGATTTCGGCCCGTGGGATTTCGGCCTTTGGGATTTCAGACGTTATGCTTCAGACATTTTAGGATTTCGGCCTTTAGGATTTCGGCATTTAAGGTACCGGCTTTTGGGATTTTTACCTTTGGGATTTCGGCCCTTTCGATTTAATCCTTTGGTATTTCGACCTTTTGGAGTTCGGCCTTTTAGGAGATGATCCTTTGGGATTTCGACCATTCGGATTTCGGCCTTTTGCGAAAGCAACTTTTCGGATTTCGGCCTTTGGAATTTTCCGCCTTTGGGATATCGGCCTTTGGGATTTCGGCCTTTTGGATTTCGGCCTTTGGGATTTCGCACTTGGGATTTCGACATTTTGGGATTTCGGCCTTTGGGATTTCGGCCTTTGTGATTTCGGCGCTTGGGAATTCGGCCTTTGGAATTTCAGCCTTTGGGAATCCGGCCCTTTGGATTTCGGCCTTTGGGATTTCGGCCTTTGGGATTTCGGCCTTTGGGATTTCGACCTTTGGGATTTCGGCCCTTGGGATTTCGGCGTTTGGGATTTCGGCCTTTTGGATTTCGGCGTTTTTGATTTCAGACTATATATTTTGGACATTTTAGGATTTCGGCCTTTAGGATTTCGACATTTAAGGTATCGGCTTTTGGGATTTTTACGTTTGGGGTTTCAGCCCTTGGGATTTAGGCGTTTGGGTTTTCGACCTTTTGGATTACGGCCTTTTGTTAAATCATCCTTTGGGATTTCGGCCTTTGGAATTTCCGCCTTTAGGATATCGGCCTTTGTGATTTCGGCCTTTGGGATTTTGGCGTTAGGGATTTCGGCCTTTGGAATTTCCACCTCTGGGATTTGGACCGTTGGGATTTCGACCCTTGTGATTTCGGCCTTTGGAATTTCAGCCTTTGGGAATCCGGCCCTTTGGATTTCGGCCTTTGGGATTTCGCCCTTGGGATTTCGGCCTTTGGGATTTCGACCTTTGGGATTTCGGCCTTTGGGATTTCGGCGTTTGGGATTTCGGCCTTTTGGATTTCGGCGTTTTTGATTTCAGACTATATATTTTGGACATTTTAGGATTTCGGCCTTTAGGATTTCGACATTTAAGGTATCGGCTTTTGGGATTTTTACGTTTGGGGTTTCAGCCCTTGGGATTTTGGGCGTTTGGGTTTTCGACCTTTTGGATTACGGCCTTTTGTTAAATCATCCTTTGGGATTTCGGCCTTTGGAATTTCCGCCTTTAGGATATCGGCCTTTGTGATTTCGGCCTTGGGGATTTCGGCGTTTGGGATTTCGGCCTTTGGAATTTCCACCTCTGGGATTTGGACCTTTGGGATTTCGGCCTTTGTGATTTCGGCCTTGGGGATTTCGGCCATTGGGAGTTCGGACTTTGGGATTTCGGCTTTTGGGATGTCGGTCTTTGGAATTTCGGCTTCTGGGATGTCGCTCTTTGGAATTTCAGCCTTTGGAAATTCGGCCCCTTGGATTTCGGCCTTTGGGATTTCGGCCTTTGGGATTCCGGCGTTTGAGATTTCGACCTTTGGAATTTCCGCCTTTAGGATTTCGGCCTTTGTGATTTCGGGCTTTGGGATTTCGGCCTTTGGGATTTCAGCCTTTGGGATTTCGGCTTTTGGGATTTCGGCTTTGAGATTTCGGTCTTTGGGATTTCGGCCATTTGGGAATTCATCCTTTGGGGTTTAGGCCTTTGGGATTTCGACCATTCGGATTTCGGCCTTTGGAATTTCCGCCTTTGCGATATCGGCCTTTTGGATTTCGGCCTTTCCGATTTCGGTCTTTGGGATTTCGGCCTTTTGGGAATTCATCCTTTGGGATTTAGGCCTTTGGGATTTCGACCATTCGGATTTCGGCCTTTTGGGAAAACATCTTTTGGGATTTCGGCCTTTGGAATTTCCGCCTTTGGGAGATCGGCCTTTGGGATTTCGGCCTTTGGGATTTCGGCACTTGGGATTTCGGCCCTTGGGACTTCAGCCCTTGGGATTCCGGCCTTTGGGATTTCGGCTTCTGGGACTTCGGCCTCTGGGATTTCGCGCTGTGGGTTTTCAGACTTTATGTTTGGGACATTTTAGGATTTCGGCCTTTAGGATTTCGAAATTTAAGGTATCGGCTTTTGGGATTTTTGCCTTTGGGATTTCGGCCCTTGGGATTTAGGCCTTTGGGATTTCGACCTTTCGGATTTCGGCCTTCTGGGAAATCATCCTTTGGGATTTCAGCCTTTGGAATTTCCGCCTTTGGGATATCGGCCTTTGGTATTTCGGCCTTTGGGATTTCGGCTTTGAGATTTCGGCCTTCGGGATTTCGGCCTATTGTGAATTCATCCTTTGGGATTTAGGCTTTGGGGATTTCGACCATTCGGATTTCGGCCTTTTGGGAAAACAACTTTTCGGATTTCGGCCTTTGGAATTTCCACCTTTGGGATTTCGGCCTTTGGAATTCGGCCTTTGGGATTTTGGCCTTTGGGATTTCGACCTTTGGGATTTCGGCCTTTGGAATTTCGGCCCTTGGGATTTCGGTCCTTGGGATATCGGACTTTGGGATTTCGACCGTTGGGATTTGGACCTTTGGGATTTCGGCCTTTGGGATTTCGGCCTTTAGGATTTCGGCCTTTGGGATTTCGGCGTTTGGGATTTCGGCCTTTGGAATTTCCGCCTCTGGGATTTGGACCTTTGGGATTTCGGCCCTTGGGATTTCGGCCTTTGGAATTTCAGCCTTTGGGATTCCGGCCCTTTGGATTTCGGCCTTGGGGATTTCGGCCATTGGGATTTCGGCATTTGGTATTTCGGCCTTTGGGATTTCGGATTTTGGGATGTCGGTCTTTGGAATTTCGGCTTTTGGGATGTCGGTCTTTGGAATTTCAGCCTTTGGGATTTCGGCCTTTGGGATTTCGCCCTTTGGGATTTCGGCCTTTGGAATTTCGGCCCTTGGGATTTCGGCCCTTGGGATATCGGCACTTGGGATATCGGACTTTGGGATTTCGACCGTTGGGATTTGGACCTTTGGGATTTCGGCTTTTGGGATTTCGGCGTTTGGGATTTCGGCCTTTGTAATTTCCACCTCTTTGATTTGGACCTTTGGGATTTCGGCCTTTGTGATTTCGGCCTTGGGGATTTCGGCCATTGGGATTTCGGCCTTTGGTATATCGGCCTTTGGGATTTCGGCTTTTGGGATGTCGGTCTTTGGAATTTCGGCTTTTGGGATGTCGCTCTTTGGAATTTCAGCCTTTGGAAATTCGGCCCCTTGGATTTCGGCCTTTGGGATTTCGGCCTTTGGGATTTCGGCCTTTGGGATTCCGGCGTTTGAGATTTCGACCTTTGGAATTTCCGCCTTTAGGATATCGGCCTTTGTGATTTCGGGCTTTGGGATTTCGGCCTTTGGGATTTCAGCCTTTGGGATTTCGGCTTTTGGGATTTCGGCTTTGAGATTTCGGCCTTTGGGATTTCGGCCTTTTGGGAATTCATCCTTTGGGGTTTAGGCCTTTGGGATTTCGACCATTCGGATTACGGCCTTTGGAATTTCCGCCTTTGGGATATCGGCCTTTGGGATTTCGGCCTTTGGAATTTTCGCCTTTGCGATATCGGCCTTTTGGATTTCGGCCCTTGGGGTTTCGGCCTTTCCTATTTCGGTCTTTGGGATTTCGGCCTTTTGGGAATTCATCCTTTGGGATTTAGGCCTTTGGGATTTCGACCATTCGGATTTCGGCCTTTTGGGAAAACAACTTTTGGGATTTCGGCCTTTGGAATTTCCGCCTTTGGGAGATCGGCCTTTGGGATTTCGGCCTTTGGGATTTCGGCCTTTGGGATTTCGGCCCTTGGGATTTCGGCCCTTGGGACTTCAGCCCTTGGGATTCCGGCCTTTGGGATTTCGGCTTCTGGGATTTCGGCCTCTGGGATTTCGCGGTGTGGGATTTCAGACTTTATGTTTGGGACATTTTAGGATTTCGGCCTTTAGGATTTCGAAATTTAAGGTATCGGCTTTTGGGATTTTTGCCTTTGGGATTTCGGCCCTTGGGATTTAGGCCTTTGGGATTTCGACCTTTCGGATTTCGGCCTTCTGGGAAATCATCCTTTGGGATTTCAGCCTTTGGAATTTCCGCCTTTGGGATATCGGCCTTTGGGATTTCGGCTTTGAGATTTCGGCCTTCGGGATTTCGGCCTATTGGGAATTCATCCTTTGGGATTTAGGCCTTGGGGATTTCGACCATTCGGATTTCGGCCTTTTGGGAAAACAACTTTTCGGATTTCGGCCTTTGGAATTTCCACCTTTGGGATATCGTCCCTTGGGATTTCGGCTTTTGGAATTTCCGTCTTTGTGATATCGGCCTTTTGGATTTCGGCCCTTGGGATTTCGGCCTTTGGGATTTCGACCATTCGGATTTCGGCCTTTTGGGAAAACAACTTTTCGGATTTCGGCCTTTGGAATTTCCGCCTTTGGGATTTGGATCTTTGGGATTTCGTCCCTTGGGATTTCGGCGTTTGGGATTTCGGCCTTTGGAATTTCCGCCTCTGGGATTTGGACCTTTGGGATTTCGGCCCTTGGGATTTCGGCCTTTGGAATTCGTCCTTTTGGATTTTGGCCTTTGGGATTTCGACCTTTGGGATTTCGGCCTTTGGAATTTCGGCCCTTGGGATTTCGGCCCTTGGGATATCGGCCCTTGGGATATCGGACTTTGGGATTTCGACCGTTGGGATTTGGACCTTTGGGATTTGGGCCTTTGGGATTTCGGCCTTTAGGATTTCGGCCTTTGCGATTTCGGCGTTTGGGATTTCGGCCTTTGGAATTTCCGCCTCTGGGATTTGGACCTTTGGGATTTCGGCCCTTGGGATTTCGGCCTTTGGAATTTCAGCCTTTGGGATTCCGGCCCTTTGGATTTCGGCCTTGGGGATTTCGGCCATTGGGATTTCGGCATTTGGTATTTCGGCCTTTGGGATTTCGGCTTTTGGGATGTCGGTCTCTGGAATTTCGGCTTTTGGGATGTCGGTCTTTGGAATTTCAGCCTTTGGGATTTCGGCCTTTGGGATTTCGCCCTTTGGGATTTCGCCCTTTGGAATTTCGGCCCTTGGGATTTCGGCCCTTGGGATATCGGCCCTTGGGATATCGGACTTTGGGATTTCGACCGTTGGGATTTGGACCTTTGGGATTTCGGCTTTTGGGATTTCGGCTCTTGGGGTTTCGGCCCTTGGGATTTCGGCCTTTTGGGAATTCATCCTTCGGTATTTCGGTCTTGGTATTTCGACATTTGGGATTTCGGCCGTTGGGATTTCGGCCTCTGGGATTTCGGCGTTTGGGATTTCGGCCTTTGGGATGACGGTCTTTGGAATTTCAACCTTTCGGATTTCGGCCCTTTGGATTTCGGCCTTTGGTTTTTCGGCCTTTGGGATTTCGGCCTTCTGGGAAATCATCCTTTGGGATTTCGGCCTTTGGAATTTCCGCCTTTGGAATATCGGCCTTTCGGATATCGGCCCTTGGGATTTCCACCATTAGGATATCGGCCTTTGTGATTTCGGCCTTTGGGATTTCGGCCTTTGGGATTTCGGCCTTTGGGATTTCGGTGTTTGGGATTTCGGCCTTTGGGATGTCGGTCTTTGGAATTTCAGCCTTTGGTATTTCGGCCCTTTGGATTTCGGCGTTTGAGATTTCAGGCTTGGGATTTCGACATTTGTGATTTCGGACTTAGGGATATCGGCCTTTGGGATTTCGGCCTTTGGGATTTCGACCTTTTGGCAATTCATCCTTTGGGATTTCCATCTTTTGATTTCGGCCTTTGGGATTTCGGCATTTGGGATTTCGGCGTTTGGGATTTCGTCCTTTGGAACTTCCGCCTTTAGGATATCGGCCATTGTGAATTCGGCCTTTGAGATTTCGGTCTTCGGGATTTCGACCTTTGGAATTTCAGCCCGTGGTATTTCGGTCCTTTGGATTTCGGCGTTTGAGATTTCGGCCTTGGGATTTCGACATTTGGGATGCCGGCCTTTGTTATTTCGGCCTTTGGGATTTCGGCCTTTGGCATTGCGGCGTTTGGGATTTCGGCCCTTTGGATTTCGGCCTTTGGGATTTCGGCCTTTGAGATTGCAGCCTTTGGGATTTCGGCCCTTTGGATTTCGGACTTTGGGATTTCAGCCTTTGGGATTTCGGCCTTTGAGATTCCGGACTTTGGGATCTCAGCCTTTGGGATTTCGGCCTTTGTAATTTCCGCCTTCGGGATATCGGCCTTTGGGATTTCGACATTTGGGATTTCGGCCCTTGGGATGTCGATCTTTGGAATTTCAGCCTTTGGGATTTCGACCTTTGGGGTTACGGCCTTTTGGGAATTCATCCCTTGGGATTTCGGCCTTGGGATTTGGACCTTTGAGATTTCGGTTTTTTCGGAATTCATTCTTTGAGATTTAGGCATTTGGCATTTCGGCCATCCCGATTTCGGCCTTTTGGGAAATCATCTTTTTGGATTTCGGCCTTTGGAATTTCCGCCCTTGGGATTTCGGCCATTGGGATTTCGACATTTGAGATTTCGGCCTTTGGGATTTCGGCCTTTGGGAAGTCGGTCTTTGGAATTTCAGCCTTTGGGGTTTCGGCCTTTGGGATTTCGGCCCTTGGGATTTCGACCTTTGGGATTTCGGCCTTTGGGACTTCGGTCATTGGGATGTCGATCTTTGGAATTTCAGCCTTTGGGATTTCGGCCTTTGGGATTTCAGACTTTATTTTTTGAACATTTTAGGATTTCGGCCTTTGGGGTTTCGACATTTACGGTATCGGCTTTTGGAATTTCGGACCTTGGGATTTAGGCCTTTGGGGTTTCGATCTTTCAGATTTCGGCCTTTTGGGAAATCATCCTTTGGTATTTCGACCTTTGGAATTTCCGGCTTTGGGATATCGGCCTTTTGGATTTCGGCCTTTGCGATTTCGGCCTTTTGGTTTTCGACCTTTTGGATCTCGACCCTTGGGATTCAGGCCCTCGGGACTGCGGCCATTGGGATTTCGACATTTGAGATTTCGGTCCTTGGGATTTCGACCTTTGGGATTTCGGCCTTTGGGATTTCGGCCATTGGGATATCGACCCTTGGGATTTCGGCCTTTGGGATTTCGACTTTTGGGATTACGGCCTTTTGGGAATTCATCCCATGGGATTTCGGCATTTGGGATTTCGACCTTTGGGATCTCGACCCTTGGGATTCCGGCCCTTGGGATTGCGGCCTTTGGGATTTCGGCCTTTGGGATTTCGACCATTGGGATTTCGGCCTTTGGTATTTCAGCTTTTGGGATTTCGGCATTTGGGATGTCGATCTTTGGAATTTCAGCCTTTGGGATTTCGGCCTTTGGGATTTCAGACTTTATGTTTTGAACATTTTAGGATTTCGGCCTTAGGGTTTCGACATTTAAGGTATCGGCTTTTACGATTTTTACCTTTGGGATTTCGGCCCTTGGGATTTAGGCCTTTGGGATTTCGATCTTTCGGATTTCGGCCTTTTGGGAAATCATGCTTTGGGATTTCGACCTTTGGAATTTTCGCCTTTGTGATATCGGCCTTTTGGATTTCGGCCTTTGGGATTTCGGCCTTTTGGGAATTCATCCTTTGGGATTTAGGCGTTTGGGATTTCGACCATTCGGATTTCGGCCCTTGGGATGGCGGCCTTTGGGATTTCGGCCCGTGGGATTTCGGCCTTTGAGATTTCGGCCTTTGGGATTTCGGCCTTTGGGATTTCGGCCTTTGGGATTTCGGCCCTTGGGATTTCGGCCCTTGGGATTTCAGCTTTTTGGATTTCGGCCTTTGGGATTTCGACCTTTGGGATTTCGGCGTTTGGGATTTCGGCCCTTGGAATTTCCGCCTCTGGGATTTGGACCCTTGGGATTTCGGCCCTTAGGATTTCGGCCCTTGGAAATTCAGCCTCTGGGATTCCGGCCCTTTGGATTTCGGCCTTTGGGACTTCGGTCTTTGGGATTTCGGCCTTTGGAATTTCCGCCTTCAGGATATCGGCCTTTGTGATTTCGGCCTTTGGATTTCGGCCTTTGGGATTTCAGCCTTTGGGATTTCGGCCTTTGAGATTTCGGCCATTGGGATTACGACATATGTGATCTCGACCCCTGGGATTCCGGCCCTTGGAATTGCGGTCTTTGGAATTTCGGCCTTTGGGATTTCGGCCTTTGGGATTTCGGCCTCTGGGATTTCGGCCTTTGGGTAGTCGGTCTTTGGAATTTCAGCCTTTGGGATTCCGGCCCTTGGGATTTCGGCCTTTGGGATTTCAGCATTTGGGATTTCGCCCTTTGGGATTTCGACTTTTTTGATTTCGGCTCTTGGGATTTCGACCTTTGGTGTTTCGGCCTTTGGTATTTCGGCCTTTGGGTTTTCGGCCTTTGGGATTTCGGCCTTTGGGATTTCGGCCTTTGGGATTTCGGCCTTTTGGGATTTCGGCCTTTGGGATTTCGGCCTTTTGGGAATTCATCAATTGGTATTTCGGCCTTGGGATTTCGACATTTGCGATTTCGGCCTATGGGATTTCGGCCTTTTGGGAATTCATCCTTTGGGATTTCGGCATTGGGATTTCGACATTTGGGATTTCGGCCTTTGGGATTTCGGCCATTGGAATTACCGCCTTTAGGATATCGGCCTTTGGGATTTCGGCCTTTGAGATTTCGGCCTTTGGGTTATCGGCCTTTGGGATTTCGGCCTTTGGAATTTCGGCCTTTGGGATTTCGGGCTTTGGGATTTCGGCCTTTGGGATTTCGGTCTTTGGGATTTCGGCATTTGGGATTTCGGCCTTTTGGGAATTCATCCAATGGCATTTCGGCATTGGGATTTCGACATATGGGATTTCGGCCCTTGGGATTGCGGCCTTTGGGATTTCGGCCTTTGGAATTTCGGCCTTTGGGGTTTCGGGCTTTGGGATTTCGGCCTTTGGTATTTCGGTCTTTGGGAATTCGGCCTTTGGGATTTCGGCCTTTGGGATTACGGCCCTTGGGATTTCGGCCTTTGGGGTTTCGGCCTTTTGGGAATTAATCCTTTCGGATTTCAGCCTTTGGGATTTCGGCCTTTGTGATTTCGGCCTTCTGGGAATTCATCCATTGGGATTTCGGAATTGGGATTTCGACATTTGGGACTTCGGCCTTTGGGATTTCGGCCTTTGGGATTTCGGCCTTTGGGATTTCGGCCTTTGGGATTTCGACCTTTGGGATTTGGGCCTTTTGGGAATTCATCCAATGGGATTTCGGCATTGGGATTTCGACATTTGGGATTTCGGCCTTTGCGATTTCGGCCTTTGGGATTTCGGCCTTTGGGATTTCGGCCTTTGGAATTTCGACCTTTGGGATTTCGGCTTTTTGGGAATTCATCCTTCGGGATTTCGGTCTTGAGATTTCGACATTTGGGATTGCGGCCTTTGGGATTTATACCTTTGGAATTTCAGCCTTTTGGGAATTCATCCCTTGGGATTTCGGCCTTGGGGATTTCGGCCTTTGGGATGTCGGCCTTTGGAATTTCAGCCTTTGGGATTTTGGCCTTTGGGATTTCGGCCTTTGCGATTTCGGCCTTTTGGGAATTCATCCTTTGGGATTTCGGCATTGGGATTTCGACATTTGGGATTTCGGCCTTCGGGATTTCGATCTTTGGAATTTCGACCGTTGGGATTTCCGCATTTTCGGAATTCAGCCTTTGGGATTCCGACATTTGGGATTTCGGCCTTTGGGGTGTCGGCCTTTGGGATTTCGGCCTTTGGGATTTCGGCTTTTGGGATTTCGGGCTTTGGGATTTCGGCCTTTGGGATTTCGGTCTTTGGGATTTCGGCATTTGGGATTTCGGCCTTTTGGGAATTCATCCAATGGCATTTCGGCATTGGGATTTCGACATATGGGATTTCGGCCCTTGGGATTGCGGCCTTTGGGATTTCGGCCTTTGGAATTTCGGCCTTTGGGGTTTCGGGCTTTGGGATTTCGGCCTTTGGTATTTCGGTCTTTGGGAATTCGGCCTTTGGGATTTCGGCCTTTGGGATTACGGCCCTTGGGATTTCGGCCTTTGGGGTTTCGGCCTTTTGGGAATTAATCCTTTCGGATTTCAGCCTTTGGGATTTCGGCCTTTGTGATTTCGGCCTTCTGGGAATTCATCCATTGGGATTTCGGAATTGGGATTTCGACATTTGGGACTTCGGCCTTTGGGATTTCGGCCTTTGGGATTTCGGCCTTTCGGATTTCGGCCTTTGGGATTTCGACCTTTGGGATTTGGGCCTTTTGGGAATTCATCCAATGGGATTTCGGCATTGGGATTTCGACATTTGGGATTTCGGCCTTTGCGATTTCGGCCTTTGGGATTTCGGCCTTTGGGATTTCGGCCTTTGGAATTTCGACCTTTGGGATTTCGGCTTTTTGGGAATTCATCCTTCGGGATTTCGGTCTTGAGATTTCGACATTTGGGATTGCGGCCTTTGGGATTTATACCTTTGGAATTTCAGCCTTTTGGGAATTCATCCCTTGGGATTTCGGCCTTGGGGATTTCGGCCTTTGGGATGTCGACCTTTGGAATTTCAGCCTTTGGGATTTTGGCCTTTGGGATTTCGGCCTTTGCGATTTCGGCCTTTTGGGAATTCATCCTTTGGGATTTCGGCATTGGGATTTCGACATTTGGGATTTCGGCCTTCGGGATTTCGATCTTTGGAATTTCGACCGTTGGGATTTCCGCATTTTCGGAATTCAGCCTTTGGGATTCCGACATTTGGGATTTCGGCCTTTGGGGTGTCGGCCTTTGGGATTTCGGCCTTTGGGATTTCGGCTTTTGGGATTTCGGCCTTTGGGATTTCGGCGTTTGGGGTTTCGGCCTTTGGGATTTCGGCCTTTGGAATTTCGGCCTTTGGGATTTCGGGCTTTGGGATTTCGGCCTTTGGGATTTCGGCCTTTGGAATTTCGACCGTTGGGATTTCGGCATTTTGGGAATTCAGCCTTTGGGATTCCGACATTTGGGATTTCGGCCTTTGGGGTTTCAGCCTTTGGGATTTCGGCGTTTGGGTTTTCAGCCTTTGGGATTTTGACCTTTGGGGTTTCGGCCTCTTGGGAATTCATCCTTTGGGATTTCGGCCTTGAGATTTCGACATTTGGGATTTCGGCCTTTGGGATTTCTTCGTGTGGGATTTCGGGCATTGGAATTTCCGCCTTTAGGATATCGGCCTTTGGGATTTCGGCCTTTGAGATTTCGGCCTTTGGGTTATCGGCCTTTGGGATTTCGGCCTTTGGAATTTCGGCCTTTGGGGTTTCGGGCTTTGGGATTTCGGCCTTTGGTATTTCGGTCTTGGGGAATTCGGCCTTTGGGATTTCGGCCTTTGGGATTACGGCCCTTGGGATTTCGGCCTTTGGGGTTTCGGCCTTTTGGGAATTAATCCTTTCGGATTTCAGCCTTTGGGATTTCGGCCTTTGGGGTTTCGGGCTTTGGGATTTCGGCCTTTGGTATTTCGGTCTTGGGGAATTCGGCCTTTGGGATTTCGGCCTTTGCGATTTCGGCCTTTGGGATTTCGGCCTTTGGGATTTCGGCCTTTGGAATTTCGACCTTTGGGATTTCGGCTTTTTGGGAATTCATCCTTCGGGATTTCGGTCTTGAGATTTCGACATTTGGGATTGCGGCCTTTGGGATTTATACCTTTGGAATTTCAGCCTTTTGGGAATTCATCCCTTGGGATTTCGGCCTTGGGGATTTCGGCCTTTGGGATGTCGGCCTTTGGAATTTCAGCCTTTGGGATTTTGGCCCTTGGGATTTCGGCCTTTGCGATTTCGGCCTTTTGGGAATTCATCCTTTGGGATTTCGGCATTGGGATTTCGACATTTGGGATTTCGGCCTTCGGGATTTCGATCTTTGGAATTTCGACCGTTGGGATTTCCGCATTTTCGGAATTCAGCCTTTGGGATTCCGACATTTGGGATTTCGGCCTTTGGGGTGTCGGCCTTTGGGATTTCGGCCTTTGGGATTTCGGCTTTTGGGATTTCGGCCTTTGGGATTTCGGCGTTTGGGGTTTCGGCCTTTGGGATTTCGGCCTTTGGAATTTCGGCCTTTGGGATTTCGGGCTTTGGGATTTCGGCCTTTGGGATTTCGGCCTTTGGAATTTCGACCGTTGGGATTTCGGCATTTTGGGAATTCAGCCTTTGGGATTCCGACATTTGGGATTTCGGCCTTTGGGGTTTCAGCCTTTGGGATTTCGGCGTTTGGGTTTTCAGCCTTTGGGATTTTGACCTTTGGGGTTTCGGCCTCTTGGGAATTCATCCTTTGGGATTTCGGCCTTGAGATTTCGACATTTGGGATTTCGGCCTTTGGGATTTCTTCGTGTGGGATTTCGGGCATTGGAATTTCCGCCTTTAGGATATCGGCCTTTGGGATTTCGGCCTTTGAGATTTCGGCCTTTGGGTTATCGGCCTTTGGGATTTCGGCCTTTGGAATTTCGGCCTTTGGGGTTTCGGGCTTTGGGATTTCGGCCTTTGGTATTTCGGTCTTGGGGAATTCGGCCTTTGGGATTTCGGCCTTTGGGATTACGGCCCTTGGGATTTCGGCCTTTGGGGTTTCGGCCTTTTGGGAATTAATCCTTTCGGATTTCAGCCTTTGGGATTTCGGCCTTTGTGATTTCGGCCTTCTGGGAATTCATCCATTGGGATTTCGGAATTGGGATTTCGACATTTGGGACTTCGGCCTTTGGGATTTCGGCCTTTCGGATTTCGGCCTTTGGGATTTCGGCCTTTGGGATTTCGGCCTTTGGGATTTCGGCCTTTTGGGAATTCATCCTTTGGGATTTCGGAATTGGGATTTCGACATTTGGGATTTCGGCCTTTGCGATTTCGGCCTTTGGGATTTCGGCCTTTGGGATTTCGGCCTTTGGGATTTCGGCCTTTGGGATTTCGGCCTTTGGGATTTCGGCCTTTGGGATTTCGGCCTTTGGGATTTCGGCCTTTGGGATTTCGGCCTTTGGGATTTCGGCCTTTGGGATTTCGGCCTTTGGGATTTCGGCCTTTGGGATTTCGGCCTTTGGGATTTCGGCCTTTGGGATTTCGGCCTTTGGAATTTCGGCCTTTGGGATGTCGACCTTTGGGATTTCGGCCTTTAGGGAATTCATCCTTTGGATTTCGGTCTTGGGATTTCGACATTTTGGGATTTCGGCATTTAGGATTTCGGCGTTTCGGATTTCGGCGTTTTGAATTTCCGCCTTTAGGATATCGGCCTTTGGGATTTCGGCCTTGGGATTTCAGCCCATGGGATTTCGGCCTTTGAGATTTCGACCTTTGGGATTTCGACCTTTGGGATTTCGGTCTTTGCGATTTCGGCCCTTGGGATTTCGGCCTTCGGGATTTCGGCCTTTGAGATTTCGGTCTTTGGGATGTCGGCCTTTGGAATTTCCGGCTTTGGGATTTCGGCCTTTGAGATTTCGGCCTTTGGGATTTCGGTCTTTGGGATTTCAGCCTTTGGGATTTCGACCTTTGGGATTTCGGCCTTTGGGATTTCGGCCTTTGGGATGTCGACCTTTGGGATTTCGGCCTTTAGGGAATTCATCCTTTGGGATTTCGGTCTTGGGATTTCGACATTTCGGATTTCGGCCTTTGGGATTTCGGCCTTTGGGATTTCGGCCTTTGGGATTTCGGACTTTGGGATTTCGGCCTTGGGATTTCGACATTTGGGATTTCGGCCTTTGGGATTTCGGCCTTTTAGGAATTAATCCTTTGGGATTTCGGCCTTTGGGATTTCGGCCATTGGGACTTCGGCTTTTGGGATTTCGGCCTTTGGGATTTCGGCCTTTGGGATTGCGGTCTTTGGGATTGTGGCCTTTGGGATTTTGGCCTTTGAGATTTCGGCCTTTGGGATTTCGACCTTTGGGGTTTCGGTCTTTTGGGAATTCATCCTTTGGTATTTCGGCCTTGGCACTTCGGCCTTTGGGGTTTCGGCCTTTGAGATTTCGGCCCTTTTGATTTCAGCCCTTGGGATTTCGACCTTTGCTATTTCGGCCTTTGGGATTTCGACCTTTGGGATGTCGACCTTTGGTATTTCGGTCTTTAGGGAATTCATCCTTTGGGATTTCGGTCTTGGGATTTCGACATTTCGGATTTCGGCCTTTGGAATTTCGGCCTTTTGGGAATTAATCCTTTGGGATTTCGGCCTTTGGGATTTCGGCCTTTGGGATTTCGGCCTTTGGGACTTCGGCCTTTTGGATTTCGGCCTTTGGGATTTCGGCCTATGGGATTTCGACCTTTGGGATTTCAGCCTTTTGGGAATTCATCAATTGGTATTTTGGCCTTGGGATTTCGACATTTGCGATTTCGGCCTTTGGAATTTCGGCCTTTTGGGAATTCATCCTCTGGGATTTCGGCATTGGGATTTCGGCCTTTGGAATTTCGGCCTTTGGGATTTCGGGCTTTGGGATTTCGGCCTTTGGGATTTCGGCCTTTGGAATTTCGACCGTTGGGATTTCCGCATTTTGGGAATTCAGCCTTTGGGATTCCGACATTTGGGATTTCGGACTTTGGGGTGTCAGCCTTTGGGATTTCGGCGTTTGGGTTTTCAGCCTTTGGGATTTTGACCTTTGGGGTTTCGGCCTCTTGGGAATTCATCCTTTGGGATTCCGGCCTTGAGATTGCGACATTTGGGATTTCGGCCTTTGGGATTTCTTCGTGTGGGATTTCGGCCTTTGGAATTTCGGCCTTTGGGATTTCGGGCTTTGGGATTTCGGCTTTTGGTATTTCGGTCTTTGGGATTTCGGCCTTTGGGATTTTGGCCTTTTGGGATTTCCACCTTTAGGATATCGGCCTTTGGGATTTCGGCCTTTGGTATTTCGGTCTTTGGGATGTCGGTCTTTCGAATTTCAACCTTTGGGATTTCGGCCCTTTGGATTTCGGCCTTTGGGATTTCAGCCCATGGGATTTCGGCCTTTGAGATTTCGACCTTCGGGAATTCGACTTTTGGGATTTCGGTCGTTGCGATTTCGGCCCTTGGGATTTCGGCCTTTGGGATTTCGGCCTTTGGGATTTCGGTCTTTGGGATGTCGGCCTTTGGAATTTCCGGCTTTGGGATTTCGGCCTTTGAGATTTCGGCCTTTGGGATTTCGGCCCTTGGGTTTTCGGCATTTGGAACTTCGGCATTTGGGATTTCGGCCTTTGGGATTTCGGCCTTTGAGATTTCGGCCATTGAGATTTCGGCCTTTGGGATTTCGACCTATGGGATTTCGACCCTTGGGATTCCGGCCCTTGGGATTGCGGCCTTTGGGATTTCGGCCTTTGGGATTTCGGCCTTTGGGATTTCGACCGTTGGGTTCTCGGTCTTTTGGGAATTCATCCTTTGGTATTTCGGCCTTGGCATTTCGGTCTTTGGGGTTTCGGCCTTTGAGATTTCGGCCCTTTTGATTTCAGCCTTTGGGATTTCGGCGTTTGGGATTTCGGCCTTTGGGATTTCGGCCTTTGGGATGTCGACCTTTGGGATTTCAGCCTTTAGGGAATTCATCCTTTGGGATTTCGGTCTTGGGATTTCGACATTTTGGGATTTCGGCATTAAGGATTTCGGCGTTTCGGATTTCGGCGTTTTGAATTTCCGCCTTTAGGATATCGGCCTTTGGGATTTGGGCCTTTGGATTTCGACATTTGGGATTTCGGCCTTTGGGATTTCGGCCTTTTGGGAATTAATCCTTTGGGATTTCGGCCTTTGGGATTTCGGCCTTTGGGACTTCGGCCTTTGGGATTTCGGCCTTTGGGATTCCGGCCTTTGGGATTTCGGCCTTTGGGATTTCGGCCTTTGGGATTTCGGCCTTTGGGATTTCAGCCTTTGGGATTTCGGCCATTTAGATTTCGGCCTTTGGGATTTCGACCTATGGGATTTCGACCCTTGGGATTCCGGCCCTTGGGATTTCGGCCTTTGGGATTTCGACATATGGGATTTCGACCCATGGGATTCCGGCCCTTGGGATTGCGGCCTTTGGGATTTTGGCCTTTGAGATTTCTGCCTTTGGGATTTCGACCTTTGGGGTTTCGGTCTTTTGGGAATTCATCCTTTGGTATTTCGGCCTTGGCACTTCGGCCTTTGGGGTTTCGGCCTTTGAGATTTCGGCCCTTTTGATTTCAGCCATTGGGATTTCGACCTTTGGGATTTCGGCCTTTGGGATTTCGGCCTTGGGGATTCCGGCCATTGGGATTTCGGCCTTTGGTATTTCGGCCTTTGGGATTACGGCTTTTGGGATGTCGGTCTTTGGAATTTCGGTTTTTGGGATGTCGCTCTTTGGAATTTCAGCCTTTGGAGTTTCGGCCCCTTGGATTTCGGCCTTTGGGATTTCGGCCTTTGGGATTCCGGCGTTTGAGATTTCGGTGTTTGGGATTTCGGCCTTTGGGATGTCGGTCTTTGGAATTTCAGCCTTTGGTATTTCGGCCCTTTGGATTTCGGCGTTTGAGATTCCAGCCTTGGGATTTCGACATTTGCGATTTCGGCCTTAGGGATATCGGCCTTTGGGATTTCGGCCTTTGGGATTTCGACCTTTTGGCAATTCATCCTTTGGGATTTCCATCTTTTGATTTCGGCCTTTGGGATGTCGGCCTTTGGCATTGCGGCGTTTGGGATTTCGGCCCTTTGGATTTCGGCCTTTGGGATTTCGGCCTTTGAGATTGAGGCCTTTGAGATTGCAGCCTTTGGGATTTCGGCCCTTTGGATTTCCCACCTTTGGGATATCGGCCTTTGTGACTTCGGCCTTTGTGATTTCGGGCTTTGGGATTTCGGCCTTTGGGATTTCGGCCTTTGGGATTTCAGCCTTTGGGATTTCGGCCATTGAGATTTCGGCCTTTGGGATATCGACCTATGGGATTTCGACCCTTGGGATTCCGGCCCTTGGGATTTCGGCCTTTGGGACTTCGACCTATGGGATTTCGACCCATGGGATTCGGGCCCTTAGGATTGCGGCCTTTGGGATTTCGGCCATTGGGATTTCGGCGTTTGGGATTTCGACCTTTGGGATTTCGGTCTTTTGGGAATTCATCCTTTGGTATTTCGGCCTTGGCACTTCGGCCTTTGGGGTTTCGGCCTTTGAGATTTCGGCCCTTTTGATTTCAGCCTTTGGGATTTCGACCTTTGGGATTTCGGCCTATGGGATTTCGGCCTTTGGGATTTCGGCCTTTTGGGTATTAATCCTTTGGGATTTCGGCCTTTGGGATTTCGGCCTTTGGGACTTCGGCCTTTGGGATTTCGGCCTTTGGGATTTCGGCCTATGGGATTTCGACCTTTGAGATTTCAGCCTTTTGGGAATTCATCAATTGGTATTTTGGCCTTGGGATTACGGCCCTTGGGATATCGGCTTTTGAGATTTCGGCCTTTTGGGAATTAATCCTTTCGGATTTCGGCCTTTGGGATTTCCGACTTTGGGACTTCGGCCTTTGTGATTTCAGCCCTTGGGATTTCGCCCTTTGGGATTTCGGCCTTTGGGATTTCGGCGTTTGGGATTTCGGCCTTTTGGGAATTCATCCTTTGGGATTTCGGCATTGGGATTTCGACATTCGGGATTTCGGCCTTTGGGATTTCGGCCTTTGGAATTTCCGGCTTAGGGATTTCGGCCTTGGGATTTCGATATTTGGGATTTCGGCCTTTGGGATCTCGGCCTTTGGGATTTCGGCCGTTTGGATTTCGGCGTTTGGGATTGCGGTCCTTTGGATTTCGGACTTTGAGATTTCGCCCTTTGAGATTTCGACCTTTGGTATTGCGACCTTTGGGATTTCGACCTTTGGGATTTCGACCTTTGGGATTTCGGTCCTTGCGATTTCGGCCCTTGGGATTTTGGCCTTTGGGATTTCGGCCTTTGGGATTTCGGCCATTGGGATTTCGGCCTTTTGGGAATTCATCCAATGGGATTTCGGCATTGGGTAATCGACATATGGGATTTCGGCCCTTGGTTTTTCGGCGTTTGGGATTTCGGCCTTTGGAATTTCGACCTTTGGGATTTCGGCTTTTTGGGAATTCATCCTTTGGGATTTCGGTCTTGAGATTTCGACATTTGGGATTGCGGCCTTTGGGATTTATACCTTTGGAATTTCAGCCTTTTGGGAATTCATCCCTTGGGATTTCGGCCTTGGGGATTTCGGCCTTTGGGATGTCGGCCTGTGGAATTTCAGCCTTTGGGATTTTGGCCTTTGGGATTTCGGCCTTTCCGATTTCGGCCTTTTGGGAATTCATCCTTTGGGATTTCGGTATTGGGATTTCGACATTTGGGATTTCGGCCTTTGGGATTTCGGCCTTTGGGATTACGGCCCTTTGTTTTTCGGCGTTTGGGATTTCGGCCTTTGTAATTTCGACCTTTGGAATTTCCGTCTTTAGGATATCGGAATTTGGGATTTCGACCTTTGGGATTTCGGCATTTGGGATTTCGGCCTTTTGGGAATTCATCCAATGGGATTTCGGCATTGGGATTTCGACATTTGGGATTTCGGCCCTTGGTTTTTCGGCGTTTGGGATGTCGGCCTTTGGAATTTCGACCTTTGGGATTTCGGCTTTTTGGGAATTCATCCTTTGGGATTTCGGTCTTGAGATTTCGACATTTGGGATTGCGGCCTTTGTGATTTATACAATTGGAATTTCAGCCTTTTGGGAATTCATCCCTTGGGATTTCGGCCTTGGGGATTTCGACATTTGGGATTTCGGCCTTTGGGATTTCGGCCTTTGGGATTTCTGCCTTTGGGATTTCGGCCATTGAGATTTCGGCCTTTGGGATTTCGACATTTGGGATTTCGGCCTTTGGGATTTCGGCCTTTGGGATTTCTGCCTTTGGGATTTCGGCCATTGAGATTTCGGCCTTTGGGATTTCGACCTATGGGATTTCGACCCTTGGGATTCCGGCCCTTGGGATTCCGGCCCTTGGGATTTCGGCCTTTGGGATTTCGACCTATGGGATTTCGACCCATGGGATTCCGGCCCTTGGGATTGCGGCCTTTGGGATTTCGGCCTTTGGAATTTCGGCCTTTGGGATTTCGGGCTTTGGGATTTCGGCCTTTGGGATTTCGGTCTTTGGGATTTCGGCCTTTGGGATTTCGGCCTTTGGGATTACGGCCCTTGGGATTTCGGCCCTTGGGATTTCGGCCTTTTGGGAATTAATCCTTTGGGATTTCGGAATTGGGATTTCGACATTTGGGATTTCGGCATTTGGGATTTCGGCCTTTGGGATTTCGGCCTTTGGAATTTCCGGCTTTGGGATTTCGGCCTTTGAGATTTCGGCCTTTGGGATTTCGGCCTTTGGGATTTCGGCGTTTGGGAATTCGGCCTTTGGGATTTCGGTCCTTGCGATTTCGGCCCTTGGGATACCGGCCTTTGGGATTTCGGCCTTTGGGATTTCGGCCATTGGGATTTCGGCTTTTGGGATTTCGACCTTTGGGATTTCGGAAGTTGGGATTTCGGCCTTTGGGATTCCGGCCTTTGGGATGTCGGTCTTTGGAATTTCGACCGTTGGGATTTCGGCATTTTGGAAATTCAGCCTTTGGGATTCCGACATTTGGGATTTCGGCCTTTGGGGTGTCAGCCTTTGGGATTTCGGCCTTTGGGATTTCGACCTTTGGGATTTCGACTATTGGGATTACAGCGTTTTGGGAATTCATCCCTTGGGATTTCGGTCTTGGGATTTCGGCCTTTGGGATTTCGGCCTTTTGGGAATTAATCCTTTGGGATTTCGGCCTATGGGATTTCGACCTTTGGGATTTCGGCCTTTTGGGAATTCATCAATTGGTATTTCGGCCTTGGGATTTCGACATTTGCGATTTCGGCCTATGGGATTTCGGCCTTTTGGGAATTCATCCTTTGGGATTTCGGCATTGGGATTTCGACATTTGGGATTTCGGCCTTTGGGATTTCGGCCTTTGGGATTACGGCTTTTGGGATTTCGGCCTTTGGGATTACGGCCTTTGGGATTTCGGCCTTTGGGATTTCGGGGTTTGGGATTTCGGTCTTTGGGATTTCGGCCTTTGGAATTTCGGCCTTTGGGATTTCGGGCTTTGGGATTTGGGCCTTTAGGATTACGGACATTGGGATTTCGGCCTTTGGGATTCCGGACTTTTGGGAATTAATCCTTTCGGATTTCAGCCTTTGGGATTTCGGCCTTTGGGATTTCGGCCTTTGGGATTTCGGCCTTTGGGATTTCGGCCTTTGTGATTTCGGCCTTTGGGACTTCGGCCTTTGTGATTTCAGCCTTGGGGTTTTCAGCCTTTGGGATTTCGGCCTTTGGGGTTTCAGCTTTTGGGATTTCGGCCTTTGGGATGTCGATCTTTGGAATTGCAGCCTTTGGGATTTCGGCCTTTGGGATTTCAGACTTTATGTTTTGAACATTTTAGGATTTCGGCCTTAGGGTTTCGACATTTAAGGTATCGGCTTTTGGGATTTTTACCTTTGGGATTTCGGCCCGTGGGATTTAGGCCTTTGGGATTTCGATCTTTCAGATTTCGGCCTTTTGGGAAATCATGCTTTGGGATTTCGACCTTTGGAATTTTCGCCTTTGTGATATCGGCCTTTTGGATTTCGGCCTTTGGGATTTCGGCCTTTTGGAATTCATCCTTTGGGATTTAGGCGTTTGGGATTTCGACCATTCGGATTTCGGCCCTTGGGATGGCGGCCTTTGGGATTTCGGCCTGTGGGATTTCGGCCTTTGAGATTTCGGCATTTGGGATTTCGGCCTTTGGGATTTCGGCCTTTGGGATTTCGGCCCTTGGGATTTCGGCCCTTGGGATTTCAGCTTTTTGGATTTCGGCCTTTGGGATTTCGACCTTTGGGATTTCGGCGTTTGGGATTTCGGCCCTTGGAATTTCCGCCTCTGGGATTTGGACCTTTGGGATTTCGGGCCTTGGGATTTCGGCCCTTGGAATTTCAGCCTTTGGGATTCCGGCCCTTTGGATTTCGGCCTTTGGGATTTCGGTCTTTGGGATTTCGGCCTTTGGAATTTCCGCCTTCAGGATATCGGCCTTTGTGATTTCGGCCTTTGGATTTCGGCCTTTGGGATTTCAGCCTTTGGGATTTCGGACTTTGGGATTTCTGCCTTTGGGATTTCGACCTTTGGGATTACGGCCTTTTGGGAATTCATCCCTTGGGATTTCGACATTTGGGATTTCGGCCTTTGGGATTCCGGCCTTTGGAATTTGGACCTTTGGGATTTCGGCCCTTGGGATTTCGGCCTTTGGGATTTCGGCCTTTGGGATTTCGGCCTCTGGGATTTCGGCCTTTGGGTAGTCGGTCTTCGGAATTTCAGCCTTTGGGATTTCGGCCCTTTGGTTTTCGGTCTTTGGGATTTCAGCCTTTGGGATTTCGGCATTTGAGATTTCGGCCATTGAGATTTCGTCCTTTGGGATCTCGACCCTTGGGATTCCGGCCCTTGGGATTGCGGCCTTTGGGATTTCGGCCTTTGGGATTTCGACCTTTGGGATTTCGGCCTTTGGGATTTCGGCCTTTGGGATTTCGGCTTTTGGAATTTCCGCCTTTGGGATATCGGCTTTTGGGATTTCGATCTTTGGGATTTCGGACTTTGGTAAGACGGTCTATGGAATTTCAGCCTTTGGGATTTCGGCCTTTGGGATTTCGTCCTTTTGGATTTGGACCTATAGGATTTCGGCCCTTGGGATTTCGGCCTTGGGGATATCGTCCTTTGGGATTTGGACCTATAGGATTTCGGCCCTTGGGATTTCGGCCTTGGGGATTTCGGCCTTTGGGATTTCGGCCTTTTGGGAATTCATTCTTTGGGATTTAGGCCTTTGGGATTTCGACCATTCCGATTTCGGCCTTTTGGGAAATCATTTTTTGGGATTACGGCCTTTGGAATTTCCGCCTTTGGGATATCGGCCTTTGGGATTTCGGCCTTTGGGATTTCGGCCCTTGTGATTTCAGCATTTGGGATTTCGGCCTTGGGATTTCGGACTTTGGGAATTCGACCTTTGGGATTTCGGCCTTTTGGGAATTCATCCTTTGGTATTTTGGCCTTGGGATTTCGGACTTTGGGATTTCGACCTTTGGGATATCGGCCTTTTTCGAATTCATCCCTTGGCATTTCGGCGTTGGGATTTCGACATTTGGGATTTCGGGCTTTGGGATTTCGACCTTTGGGATTTCGGCCTTTGGAATTTGGACCTTTGGGATTTCGGCCCTTGGGATTTCGGCCTTTGGGATTTCGGCCTTTGGGATTTCGGCCTCTGGGATTTCGGCCTTTGGGTAGTCGGTCTTCGGAATTTCAGCCTTTGGGATTTCGGCCCTTTGGTTTTCGGTCTTTGGGATTTCAGCCTTTGGGATTTCGGCATTTGAGATTTCGGCCATTGAGATTTCGTCCTTTGGGATCTCGACCCTTGGGATTCCGGCCCTTGGGATTGCGGCCTTTGGGATTTCGGCCTTTGGGATTTCGACCTTTGGGATTTCGGCCTTTGGGATTTCGGCCTTTGGGATTTCGGCTTTTGGAATTTCCGCCTTTGGGATATCGGCTTTTGGGATTTCGATCTTTGGGATTTCGGACTTTGGTAAGACGGTCTTTGGAATTTCAGCCTTTGGGATTTCGGCCTTTGGGATTTCGTCCTTTTGGATTTGGACCTATAGGATTTCGGCCCTTGGGATTTCGGCCTTGGGGATATCGTCCTTTGGGATTTGGACCTATAGGATTTCGGCCCTTGGGATTTCGGCCTTGGGGATTTCGGCCTTTGGGATTTCGGCCTTTTGGGAATTCATTCTTTGGGATTTAGGCCTTTGGGATTTCGACCATTCCGATTTCGGCCTTTTGGGAAATCATTTTTTGGGATTACGGCCTTTGGAATTTCCGCCTTTGGGATATCGGCCTTTGGGATTTCGGCCTTTGGGATTTCGGCCCTTGTGATTTCAGCATTTGGGATTTCGGCCTTGGGATTTCGGACTTTGGGAATTCGACCTTTGGGATTTCGGCCTTTTGGGAATTCATCCTTTGGTATTTTGGCCTTGGGATTTCGGACTTTGGGATTTCGACCTTTGGGATATCGGCCTTTTTCGAATTCATCCCTTGGCATTTCGGCGTTGGGATTTCGACATTTGGGATTTCGGGCTTTGGGATTTCGACCTTTGGGATTTCGGCGTTTGGGATTTCGGCCCTTGGAATTTCCGCCTCTGGGATTTGGACCTTTGGGATTTCGGGCCTTGGGATTTCGGCCCTTGGAATTTCAGCCTTTGGGATTCCGGCCCTTTGGATTTCGGCCTTTGGGATTTCGGTCTTTGGGATTTCGGCCTTTGGAATTTCCGCCTTCAGGATATCGGCCTTTGTGATTTCGGCCTTTGGATTTCGGCCTTTGGGATTTCAGCCTTTGGGATTTCGGACTTTGGGATTTCTGCCTTTGGGATTTCGACCTTTGGGATTACGGCCTTTTGGGAATTCATCCCTTGGGATTTCGACATTTGGGATTTCGGCCTTTGGGATTCCGGCCTTTGGAATTTGGACCTTTGGGATTTCGGCCCTTGGGATTTCGGCCTTTGGGATTTCGGCCTTTGGGATTTCGGCCTCTGGGATTTCGGCCTTTGGGTAGTCGGTCTTCGGAATTTCAGCCTTTGGGATTTCGGCCCTTTGGTTTTCGGTCTTTGGGATTTCAGCCTTTGGGATTTCGGCATTTGAGATTTCGGCCATTGAGATTTCGTCCTTTGGGATCTCGACCCTTGGGATTCCGGCCCTTGGGATTGCGGCCTTTGGGATTTCGGCCTTTGGGATTTCGACCTTTGGGATTTCGGCCTTTGGGATTTCGGCCTTTGGGATTTCGGCTTTTGGAATTTCCGCCTTTGGGATATCGGCTTTTGGGATTTCGATCTTTGGGATTTCGGACTTTGGTAAGACGGTCTTTGGAATTTCAGCCTTTGGGATTTCGGCCTTTGGGATTTCGTCCTTTTGGATTTGGACCTATAGGATTTCGGCCCTTGGGATTTCGGCCTTGGGGATATCGTCCTTTGGGATTTGGACCTATAGGATTTCGGCCCTTGGGATTTCGGCCTTGGGGATTTCGGCCTTTGGGATTTCGGCCTTTTGGGAATTCATTCTTTGGGATTTAGGCCTTTGGGATTTCGACCATTCCGATTTCGGCCTTTTGGGAAATCATTTTTTGGGATTACGGCCTTTGGAATTTCCGCCTTTGGGATATCGGCCTTTGGGATTTCGGCCTTTGGGATTTCGGCCCTTGTGATTTCAGCATTTGGGATTTCGGCCTTGGGATTTCGGACTTTGGGAATTCGACCTTTGGGATTTCGGCCTTTTGGGAATTCATCCTTTGGTATTTTGGCCTTGGGATTTCGGACTTTGGGATTTCGACCTTTGGGATATCGGCCTTTTTCGAATTCATCCCTTGGCATTTCGGCGTTGGGATTTCGACATTTGGGATTTCGGGCTTTGGGATTTCGGCCCTTGTGATTTCACCTTTGGGATTTCGGCCTTTGGGATTTCGACATTTCGGATTTCGGCCTTTGGGATTTCGGCCTTTGGGATTTCGGCCTTTGGGATTTCGGCCTCTGGGATTTCGGTCTTTGGGTAGTCGGTCTTCGGAATTTCAGCCTTTGGGATTTCGGCCCTTTGGATTTCGGTCTTTGGGATTTCAGCCTTTGGGATTTCGGCATTTGAGATTTCGGCCATTGAGATTTCGTCCTTTGGGATCTCGACCCTTGGGATTCCGGCCCTTGGGATTGCGGCCTTTGGGATTTCGGCCTTTGGGATTTCGGCCTTTGGGATTTCGGCCTTTGGGATTTCGGCTTTTGGAATTTCCGCCTTTGGGATATCGGCTTTTGGGATTTCGATCTTTGGGATTTCGGCCTTTGGTAAGACGGTCTTTGGAATTTCAGCCTTTGGGATTTCGGCCTTTGGGATTTCGTCCTTTTGGATTTGGACCTATAGGATTTCGGCCCTTGGGATTTCGGCCTTGGGGATATCGTCCTTTGGGATTTGGACCTATAGGATTTCGGCCCTTGGGATTTCGGCCTTGGGGATTTCGGCCTTTGGGATTTCGGCCTTTTGGGAATTCATTCTTTGGGATTTAGGCCTTTGGGATTTCGACCATTCCGATTTCGGCCTTTTGGGAAATCATTTTTTGGGATTACGGCCTTTGGAATTTCCGCCTTTGGGATATCGGCCTTTGGGATTTCGGCTTTTGGGATTTCGGCCCTTGTGATTTCAGCATTTGGGATTTCGGCCTTGGGATTTCGGACTTTGGGAATTCGACCTTTGGGATTTCGGCCTTTTGGGAATTCATCCTTTGGTATTTTGGCCTTGGGATTTCGGACTTTGGGATTTCGACCTTTGGGATATCGGCCTTTTTCGAATTCATCCCTTGGCATTTCGGCGTTGGGATTTCGACATTTGGGATTTCGGGCTTTGGGATTTCGACCTTTGGGATTTCGGCGTTTGGGATTTCGGCCCTTGGAATTTCCGCCTCTGGGATTTGGACCTTTGGGATTTCGGGCCTTGGGATTTCGGCCCTTGGAATTTCAGCCTTTGGGATTCCGGCCCTTTGGATTTCGGCCTTTGGGATTTCGGTCTCTGGGATTTCGGCCTTTGGAATTTCCGCCTTCAGGATATCGGCCTTTGTGATTTCGGCCTTTGGATTTCGGCCTTTGGGATTTCAGCCTTTGGGATTTCGGACTTTGGGATTTCTGCCTTTGGGATTTCGACCTTTGGGATTACGGCCTTTTGGGAATTCATCCCTTGGGATTTCGACATTTGGGATTTCGGCCTTTGGGATTCCGGCCTTTGGAATTTGGACCTTTGGGATTTCGGCCCTTGGGATTTCGGCCTTTGGGATTTCGGCCTTTGGGATTTCGGCCTCTGGGATTTCGGCCTTTGGGTAGTCGGTCTTCGGAATTTCAGCCTTTGGGATTTCGGCCCTTTGGTTTTCGGTCTTTGGGATTTCAGCCTTTGGGATTTCGGCATTTGAGATTTCGGCCATTGAGATTTCGTCCTTTGGGATCTCGACCCTTGGGATTCCGGCCCTTGGGATTGCGGCCTTTGGGATTTCGGCCTTTGGGATTTCGACCTTTGGGATTTCGGCCTTTGGGATTTCGGCCTTTGGGATTTCGGCTTTTGGAATTTCCGCCTTTGGGATATCGGCTTTTGGGATTTCGATCTTTGGGATTTCGGACTTTGGTAAGACGGTCTTTGGAATTTCAGCCTTTGGGATTTCGGCCTTTGGGATTTCGTCCTTTTGGATTTGGACCTATAGGATTTCGGCCCTTGGGATTTCGGCCTTGGGGATATCGTCCTTTGGGATTTGGACCTATAGGATTTCGGCCCTTGGGATTTCGGCCTTGGGGATTTCGGCCTTTGGGATTTCGGCCTTTTGGGAATTCATTCTTTGGGATTTAGGCCTTTGGGATTTCGACCATTCCGATTTCGGCCTTTTGGGAAATCATTTTTTGGGATTACGGCCTTTGGAATTTCCGCCTTTGGGATATCGGCCTTTGGGATTTCGGCCTTTGGGATTTCGGCCCTTGTGATTTCAGCATTTGGAATTTCGGCCTTGGGATTTCGGACTTTGGGAATTCGACCTTTGGGATTTCGGCCTTTTGGGAATTCATCCTTTGGTATTTTGGCCTTGGGATTTCGGACTTTGGGATTTCGACCTTTAGGATATCGGCCTTTTTCGAATTCATCCCTTGGCATTTCGGCGTTGGGATTTCGACATTTGGGATTTCGGGCTTTGGGATTTCGGCCCTTGTGATTTCACCTTTGGGATTTCGGCCTTTGGGATTTCGACATTTCGGATTTCGGCCTTTGGGATTTCGGCCTTTGGGATTTCGGCCTTTGTAATTTCGACCCTTGGGATTTCGGCCTTTGGGTTTTCGGCCTCTGGGATTTCGGCATTTGGGTAGTCGGTCTTTGGAATTTCAGCCCTTGGGATTTCGGCCTTTGGGATTTCGACCTTTGGGATATCGGTCTTTGGAATTTCAGCGTTTGGGATTTCGGCACTTTGGATTTCGGCCTTTGCGATTTCGGCCTTTGGGATTTCGGCCTTTGAGATTTCGGCCTTTGGGATTTCGACCTATGGGATTTCGGCCCTTGGGATTTGGGCCTTTGCGATTTCGGCCTTGGGATTTCGACATTTGGGATTTGGGCGTTTGGGATTTCGGCCTTTGGAATTTCCAAAATTAGGATATCGGCCCTTGGGATTTCGGCATTTGGGATTGCGACCATTGGGATTACGGCCTTTTGGGAATTCATCCAATGGGATTTCGACATTTCGGATTTCGGCCTTTGGGATTTCGGCCTTTGGAATTTAGACCTTTGGGATATCGGCCCGGTGGATTTCGGCCTTTGGGATTTGGACCTTTGGGATTTCGACACTTGGGATCTCGGCCTTTGGGTTTTCGGCCTCTGGGATTTCGGCATTTGGGTAGTCGGTCTTTGGAATTTCAGCCCTTGGGATTTCGGCCTTTGGGATTTCGACCTTTGGGATATCGGTCTTTGGAATTTCAGCGTTTGGGATTTCGGCCTTTGGGATTTCGGCGTTGGGGATTTCGTCCTCTGGAATTTCCGCCTTTAGGATATCGGCCATTGTGATTTCGGCCTTTGGGATGTCGGCCTTGGGAATTTCGATCTTTGGAATTTCGGCCCTTGGGATTTCGACCTTTGGGAAGTCGGTCTTTGGAGTTTCAGCGTTTGGGATTTCGGCCTTTGGGATGTCGGTCTTTGGAATTTCAGCCTTTGGGATTTCGGCCCTTTGGTTTTCGGCCTTTGGGATTTTGGCCTTGGGATTTCGACATTTGGGATTTCGGTCTTTGGAATTTCCAAAATTAGGATATCGGCCCTTGGGATTTCGGCCTTTGGGATTGCGACCATTGGGATTACGGCCTTTGGGGAATTCATCCAATGGGATTTCGACATTTGGGATTTCGGCCTTTGGGATTTCAGCCTTTGGGATTTATGTCTTTCGAATTTCAGCCTTTGGGATTTCGGCCTTTGCGATTTCGGCCTTGTGATTTCGGCCTTTGGGATATCGGTCTTTGGAATTTCAGCGTTTGGGATTTCGGCGCTTTGGATTTCGGCCTTTGCGATTTCGGCCTTTGGGATTTCGGCCTTTGGGATTTGGACCTGTGGGATTTCGGCCCTTGGGTTTTCGGCCTTTGGGATTTCGGCCTCTGGGATTTCGGCATTTGGGTAGTCGGTCTTTGGAATTTCAGCCCTTGGGATTTCGGCCTTTGGGATTTCGACCTTTGGGATTTCGGCCTTTGGCATTTCGGCCTTTGGGATTTCGGCCTTTCGGATTTCGGCCTTTGGGATTTCGGCCTTTGAGATTTCGGCCTTTGGGATTTCGGTCTTTCGAATTTCAGCCTTTGGGATTTCGGCCTTTGGGATTTCGGCGTTGTGATTTCGGCCTTTGGGATATCGGTCTTTGGAATTTCAGCGTTTGGGATTTCGGTCTTTGGGATGGGGGCCTTTGGAATTTCCGGCTTTGGGATTTCGGCCTTTGAGATTTCGGCCTTTGGGATTTCGGCCCTTGGGTTTTCGGCATTTGGGATTTCGGCCTTTGGGATTTCGGCCTTTGAGATTTCGGCCATTGAGATTTCGGCCTTTGGGATTTCGACCTATGGGATTTCGACCCTTGGGATTCCGGCCCTTGGGATTTCGGCCTTTGGGATTTCGACCTATGGGATTTCGACCCTTGGGATTCCGGCCCTTGGGATTGCGGCCTTTGGGATTTCGGCCATTGGGATTTCGGCCTTTGGGATTTCGACCTTTGGGATTTGGACCTTTGGGCTTCCGGCCTTTGGGATTTCGACCGTTGGGTTTTCAGCCTTTGGGATTTTGACCTTTGCGGTATCAGCCTCCTGGGAATTCATCCTTTGGGATTTCGGCCTTTGAGATTTCGGTCTTTGGTATTTCGGCCCTTTGTTTTTCGGCGTTTGGGATTTCGGCATTTGGGATTTCGGCCGCTTGGGAATTCATCCAATGGGATTTCGGCATTGGGATTTCGACATTTGGGATTTCGGCATTTTGGGAATTCAGCCTTTGGGATTCCGACATTTGGGATTTCGGCCTTTGGGGTGTCAGCCTTTGGGATTTCGGCCTTTGGGATTTCGACCTTTGGGATTTCGACTATTGGGATTACAGCGTTTTGGGAATTCATCCCTTGCGATTTCGGTCTTGGGATTTCGGCCTTTGGGATTTCGGCCTTTTGGGAATTAACCCTTTGGGATTTCGGCCTATGGGATTTCGACCTTTGGGATTTCGGCCTTTTGGGAATTCATCAATTGGTATTTCGGCCTCGGGATTTCGACATTTGCGATTTCGGCCTATGGGATTTCGGCCTTTTGGGAATTCATCCTTTGGGATTTCGGCATTGGGATTTCGACATTTGGGATTTCGGCCTTTGGGATTTCGGCCTTTGGGATTACGGCCTTTGGGATTTCGGCCTTTGGGATTACGGCCTTTGGGATTTCGGCCTTTGGGATTTCGGCGTTTGGGATTTCGGCCTTTGGGATTTCGGCCTTTGGAATTTCGGCGTTTGGGAATTCGGGCTTTGGGATTTCGGCCTTTGGGATTTCGGTCTTTGGGATTTCGGCATTTGGGATTTTAGCCTTTAGGATTACGGCCATTGGGATTTCGGCCTTTGGGACTCCGGACTTTTGGGAATTAATCCTTTCGGATTTCAGCCTTTGGGATTTCGGCCTTTGGGATTTCGGCCTTTGGGATTTCGGCCTTTGGGATTTCGGCCTTTGTGATTTCGGCCTTTGGGACTTCGGCCTTTGGGACTTTGGCCTTTGTGATTTCAGCCTTTGGGATTTCGGCTTTTGGGATTTCGACCTTTGCGATTTGGACCTTTTGGCTTCCGGCCTTTGGGATTTCAGGCTTTGGGTTTTCAGCCTTTGGGATTTTGACCTTTGGGGTTTCGGCCTCTTGGGAATTCATCCTTTGGGATTTCGGCCTTGAGATTTCGACATTTGGGATTTCGGCCTTTGGGATTTCTTCGTGTGGGATTTCGGCCATTGGAATTTCCGCCTTTAGGATATCGGCCTTTGGGATTTCGGCCTTTGGGATTTCGGCCTTTGAGATTTCGGCCTTTGGGTTATCGGCCTTTGAGATTTCGGCCTTTGGAATTACGGCCTTTGGGATTTCGGGCTTTGGGATTTCGGCCTTTGGTATTTCGGTCTTTGGGATTTCGGCCTTTGGGATTTCGGCCTTTGGGATTACGGCCCTTGGGATTTTGGCCTTTGGGATTTCGGCCTTTTGGGAATTAATCTTTTCGTATTTCAGCCTTTGGGATTTCGGCCTTTGGGATTTTGGCCTTTGTGATTTCGGCCTTCTGGGAATTCATCCATTGGGATTTCGGAATTGGGATTTCGACATTTGGGACTTCGGCCTTTGGGATTTCGGCCTTTGGGATTTCGGCCTTTGGGATTTCGGCCTTTGGGATTTCGGCCTTTGGGATTTCGGCCTTTGGGATTTCGGCCTTTGGGATTTCGGCCTTTGGAATTTCCGGCTTTGGGATTTCGGCCTTGGGATTTCGACATTTGGGATTTCGGCCTTTGGGATCTCGGCCTTTGGGATTTCGGCCTTAGTGATTTCCGCCTTTAGGATATCGGAATTGGGGATTTCGACCTTTGGGATTTCGGCCTGTGGGATTTTAGCCTTTTGGGAATTCATCCTTTGGGAATTCATCCTTTGGGATTTCGGCCCTGTGGATTTCGGCCTTTGGGATTTCAGCCCATGGGATTTCGGCCTTTGAGATTTCGACCTTTGGGATTTCGGTCGTTGCGATTTCGGCCCGTGGGATTTCGGCCTTTGACATTTCGGCCTTTGGGATTTCGGCATTTGGAACTTCGGCATTTGGGATTTCGGCCTTTGGGATTTCGGCCTTTGAGATTTCGGCCATTGAGATTTCGGCCTTTGGGATTTCGACCTATGGGATTTCGACCCTTGGGATTCCGGCCCTTGGGATTTCGGTCTTTGGGATTTCGACCTATGGGATTTCGACCCTTGGGATTCCGGCCCTTGGGATTGCGGCCTTTGGGATTTCGGCCTTTGGGATTTCGGCCTTTGGGATTTCGACCTTTGGGTTCTCGGTCTTTTGGGAATTCATCCTTTGGTATTTCGGCCTTGGCATTTCGGCCTTTGGGGTTTCGGCCTTTGAGATTTCGGCCCTTTTGATATTTAGCCTTTGGGATTTCGGCCTTTGGGATTTCGGCCTTTGGGATTTCGGCCTTTGGGATGTCGACTTTTGGGATTTCGGCCTTTAGGGAATTCATCCTTTGGGATTTCGGTCTTGGGATGTCGACATTTTGGGATTTCGGCATTTAGGATTTCGGCGTTTCGGATTTCGGCGTTTTGAATTTCCGCCTTTAGGATATCGGCCTTTGGGATTTCGGCCTTGGGATTTCGATATTTGGGATTTCGGCCTTTGGGATTTCGGCCTTTGGGATTGCGGCCTTTGGGATTGCGGCCTTTGGGGTTTCAGTCTTTTGGGAATTCATCCTTTGGTATTTCGGCCTTGGCACTTCGGCCTTTGGGGTTTCGGCCTTTGAGATTTCGGCCCTTTTGATTTCAGCCTTTGGGATTTCGACCTTTGGGATTTCGGCCTTTGGGATTTCGGCCTTTGGGATGTCGACCTTTGGGATTTCGGCCTTTAGGGAATTCATCCTTTGGGATTTCGGTCTTGGGATTTCGAAATTTCGGATTTCGGCATTTGGGATTTCGGCCTTTTCGGAATTAATCCTTTGGGATTTCGGCCTTTGGGATTTCGGCCTTTGGGACTTCGGCCTTTGGGATTTCGGCCTCTGGGATTTCGGCCTTTTGGGAATTCATCCTTTGGGATTTCGGAATTGGGATTTCGACCATTCGGATTTCGGCCTTTGGAATTTCCGCCTTTGGGATATCGGCCTTTGGTATTTCGGCCTTTGGAATTTTCGCCTTTGCGATATCGGCCTTTTGGATTTCGGCCCTTGGGATTTCGGCCCTTGGGATTTCGGTCTTTGGGATTTCGGCCTTTGAGATTTCGGCCTTTGGAATTTCGGCTCTTTGGATTTCGGCCTTTGGGATTTCCAGCCTTTGGGATTTTGGCGTTTGAGATGTCGGCCTTTGGGATTTCGACCTTTGGCATTTCGGCCCTTTGGATTTCGGTGTTTGGGATTTCGGCCTTTAGAATTTCGACCTTTGTGATTTCGGTCTTTGGGATTTCGGCCTTCGGGATTTCGCACTTGGGATTTCGACATTTTGGGATTTCGGCCTTTGGGATTTCGGCCTTTTGGATTTCGGCCTTTTGGATTTCGGCCTTTTGGATTTCGGCCTTTTGGATTTCGGCCTTTTGGATTTCGGCCTTTGGGATTTCGGCGTTTGGGATTTCGGCCTTTGGAATTTCCGCATTTAGGATATCGGCCTTTATGATTTCGGCCTTTGGGATTTCGGCGTTTGGGATTTCGGCCTTTGGAATTTCCACCTCTGGGATTTGGACCTTTGGGATTTCGGCCCTTGGGATTTCGGCCTTTGGAATTTCAGCCTTCGTGATTCCGGCCCTTTGGGTTTCGGCCTTTGGGATTTCACCCTTTGGGATTTCGGTCTTTGAGATTTCGGACTTTAGGATTTCGGCCTTTGGGATTTCGGCGTTTGGGAATTCGGCCTTTGGGATTTCAGCCTTTGGGATTTCGGTCTTTGAGATTTCGGACTTTAGGATTTCGGCCTTTGGGATTTCGGCGTTTGGGATTTCGGCCTTTGGAATTTCCGCCTTTAGGATATCGGCCTTTGTGATTTCGGCCTTTGGGATTTCGACATTTGGAATTTCAGCCTTTGGGATTCCGGCCCTTTGGATTTCGGCCTTTGGGATTTCGGTCTTTGGGATTTCGACCTTTGGAATTTCCGCCTTCAGGATATCGGCCTTT
Organism: Megachile rotundata; assembly: GCF_050947335.1. Classification (NCBI taxonomy): domain Eukaryota; kingdom Metazoa; phylum Arthropoda; class Insecta; order Hymenoptera; family Megachilidae; genus Megachile; species Megachile rotundata. The sequence continues at coordinate 2,015,222 of NC_134991.1, read as the reverse complement.
GTGATTTCGGGCTTTGGATTTCGGCCTTTGGGATTTCAGCCTTTGGGATTTCGGCCTTTGGAATTTCCGCCTTTGGAATATCGGCCTTTGGGATTTCGGCCCTTGGGATTTCCGCCATTAGGATATCGGCCTTTGTGATTTCGGCCTTTGGGATTTCGGCCTTTGGGATTTCGGTGTTTGGGATTTCGGCCTTTGGGATGTCGGTCTTTGGAATTTCAGCCTTTGGTATTTCGGCACTTTGGATTTCGGCGTTTGAGATTTCAGCCTTGGGATTTCGACATTTGGGATTCCGGCCTTAGGGATATCGGCCTTTGGGATTTCGGCCTTTGGGATTTCGACCTTTTGGCAATTCATCCTTTGGGATTTCCATCTTTTGATTTCGGCCTTTGGGATTTCGACCTTTGAGATCTCGACCCTTGGGATTCCGGCCCTCGGGATTGCGGCCATTGGGATTTCGACATTTGAGATTTCGGCCCTTGGGATTTCGACCTTTGGGATTTCGGCCTTTGGGATTTCGGCCATTGGGATATCGACCCTTGGGATTTCGGCCTTTGGGATTTCGACCTTTGGGATTACGGCCTTTTGGGAATGCATCCCTTGGGATTTCGGCATGGGGATATCGACCTTTGGGATCTCGACCCTTGGGATTCCGGCCCTTGGGATTGCGACCTTTGGGATTTCGGCCCTTGGGATTTCAGCCTTTGGGATTTCGGCCTTTGGGATTTCGGCCTTTGGGATTTCGACCTTTGGGATCTCGACCCTTGGGATTCCGGCCCTTGGGATTGCGGCCTTTGGGATTTCGGCCTTTGGGATTTCAGCAATTGGGATTTCGGCATTTGGGATTTCGGCCTTTGGAATTTCCGCCTTCAGGATATCGGCCTTTGTGATTTCGGCCTTTGGATTTCGGCCTTTGGGATTTCAGCCTTTGGGATTTCGGCCTTTGAGATTTCGGCCATTGGGATTTCGACCTTTGTGATCTCGGCCCCTGGGATTCCGGCCCTTGCGATTTCAGCCTTTGGGATTTCGGCCTTTGAGATTTCGGCCTTTGGGATTTCGACCTTTGGGATTCCAGCCCTTGGGATTTGGGCCTTTGGGATTTCGGCCTTTGGGATTTCGGCCTTTGGGATTTCGGCCTTTGGGATTTCGGACTTTGAGATTTCGGCCTTTGGGATTTCAGCCTTTGGGATTTCGGACTTTGGGATTTCTGCCTTTGGGATTTCGACCTTTGGGATTACGGCCTTTTGGGAATTCATCCCTTGGGATTTCGACATTTAGGATTTCGGCCTTTGGGATTCCGGCCTTTGGAATTTGGACCTTTGGGATTTCGGCCCTTGGGATTTCGGCCTTTGGGATTTCGGCCTTTGGGATTTCGGCCTCTGGGATTTCGGTCTTTGGGTAGTCGGTCTTCGGAATTACAGCCTTTGGGATTTCGGCCCTTTGGATTTCGGTCTTTGGGATTTCAGCCTTTGGGATTTCGGCATTTGAGATTTCGGCCATTGAGATTTCGTCCTTTGGGATCTCGACCCTTGGGATTCCGGCCCTTGGGATTGCGGCCTTTGGGATTTCGGCCTTTGGGATTTCGACCTTTGGGATTTCGGCCTTTGGGATTTCGGCCTTTGGGATTTCGGCTTTTGGAATTTCCGCCTTTGGGATATCGGCTTTTGGGATTTCGATCATTGGGATTTTGGCCTTTGGTAAGACGGTCTTTGGAATTTCAGCCTTTGGGATTTCGGCCCTTGGGATTTCGGCCTTGGGGATTTCGGCCTTTGGGATTTCGGCCTTTTGGGAATTCATTCTTTGGGATTTCGGCCTTTGGGATTTCGACCATTCCGATTTCGGCCTTTTGGGAAATCATTTTTTGGGATTACGGCCTTTGGAATTTCCGCCTTTGGGATATCGGCCTTTGGGATTTCGGCCTTTGGGATTTCGGCCCTTGTGATTTCAGCATTTGGGATTTCGGCCTTGGGATTTCGGACTTTGGGAATTCGACCTTTGGGATTTCGGCCTTTTGGGAATTCATCCTTTGGTATTTTGGCCTTGGGATTTCGGACTTTGGGATTTCGACCTTTGGGATATCGGCCTTTTTCGAATTCATCCCTTGGCATTTCGGCGTTGGGATTTCGACATTTGGGATTTCGGGCTTTGGGATTTCGGCCCTTGTGATTTCACCTTTGGGATTTCGGCCTTTGGGATTTCGACATTTCGGATTTCGGCCTTTGGGATTTCGGCCTCTGGGATTTCGGTCTTTGGGTAGTCGGTCTTCGGAATTTCAGCCTTTGGGATTTCGGCCCTTTGGATTTCGGTCTTTGGGATTTCAGCCTTTGGGATTTCGGCATTTGAGATTTCGGCCATTGAGATTTCGTCCTTTGGGATCTCGACCCTTGGGATTCCGGCCCTTGGGATTGCGGCCTTTGGGATTTCGGCCTTTGGGATTTCGACCTTTGGGATTTCGGCCTTTGGGATTTCGGCCTTTGGGATTTCGGCTTTTGGAATTTCCGCCTTTGGGATATCGGCTTTTGGGATTTCGATCTTTGGGATTTCGGCCTTTGGTAAGACGGTCTTTGGAATTTCAGCCTTTGGGATTTCGGCCTTTGGGATTTCGTCCTTTTGGATTTGGACCTATAGGATTTCGGCCCTTGGGATTTCGGCCTTGGGGATATCGTCCTTTGGGATTTGGACCTATAGGATTTCGGCCCTTGGGATTTCGGCCTTGGGGATTTCGGCCTTTGGGATTTCGGCCTTTTGGGAATTCATTCTTTGGGATTTAGGCCTTTGGGATTTCGACCATTCCGATTTCGGCCTTTTGGGAAATCATTTTTTGGGATTACGGCCTTTGGAATTTCCGCCTTTGGGATATCGGCCTTTGGGATTTCGGCTTTTGGGATTTCGGCCCTTGTGATTTCAGCATTTGGGATTTCGGCCTTGGGATTTCGGACTTTGGGAATTCGACCTTTGGGATTTCGGCCTTTTGGGAATTCATCCTTTGGTATTTTGGCCTTGGGATTTCGGACTTTGGGATTTCGACCTTTGGGATATCGGCCTTTTTCGAATTCATCCCTTGGCATTTCGGCGTTGGGATTTCGACATTTGGGATTTCGGGCTTTGGGATTTCGGCCCTTGTGATTTCACCTTTGGGATTTCGGCCTTTGGGATTTCGACATTTCGGATTTCGGCCTTTGGGATTTCGGCCTTTGGGATTTGGACCTTTGTAATTTCGACCCTTGGGATTTCGGCCTTTGGGTTTTCGGCCTCTGGGATTTCGGCATTTGGGTAGTCGGTCTTTGGAATTTCAGCCCTTGGGATTTCGGCCTTTGGGATTTCGACCTTTGGGATATCGGTCTTTGGAATTTCAGCGTTTGGGATTTCGGCACTTTGGATTTCGGCCTTTGCGATTTCGGCCTTTGGGATTTCGGCCTTTGAGATTTCGGCCTTTGGGATTTCCAAAATTAGGATATCGGCCCTTGGGATTTCGGGATTTGGGATTGCGACCATTGGGATTACGGCCTTTTGGGAATTCATCCAATGGGATTTCGACATTTCGGATTTCGGCCTTTGGGATTTCGGCCTTTGGAATTTAGACCTTTGGGATATCGGCCCGGTGGATTTCGGCCTTTGGGATTTGGACCTTTGGGATTTCGACCCTTGGGATCTCGGCCTTTGGGTTTTCGGCCTCTGGGATTTCGGCATTTGGGTAGTCGGTCTTTGGAATTTCAGCCCTTGGGATTTCGGCCTTTGGGATTTCGACCTTTGGGATATCGGTCCTTGGAATTTCAGCGTTTGGGATTTCGGCCTTTGGGATTTCGGCGTTGGGGATTTCGTCCTTTGGAATTTCCGCCTTTAGGATATCGGCCATTGTGATTTCGGCCTTTGGGATGTCGGCCTTGGGAATTTCGATCTTTGGAATTTCGGCCCTTGGGATTTCGACCTTTGGGAAGTCGGTCTTTGGAGTTTCAGCGTTTGGGATTTCGGCCTTTGGGATGTCGGTCTTTGGAATTTCAGCCTTTGGGATTTCGGCCCTTTGGTTTTCGGCCTTTGGGATTTTGGCCTTGGGATTTCGACATTTGGGATTTCGGTCTTTGGAATTTCCAAAATTAGGATATCGGCCGTTGGGATTTCGGCCTTTGGGATTGCGACCATTGGGATTACGGCCTTTGGGGAATTCATCCAATGGGATTTCGACATTTGGGATTTCGGCCTTTGAGATTTCGGCCATTGAGATTTGGATCTTTGGGATCTCGACCCTTTGGATTCCGGCCCTTGGGGTTCCGGCCTTAGGGATTTCGGCCTTTGGGATTTCGACCTTTGGGATTTCGGCCTGTGGGATTTCGGCCTTTGGGATTTCGACCTTTGGGATTTCGACCTTTGGGATTTCGACCTTTGGGATTTCAGCCTTTGGGATTTATGTCTTTCGAATTTCAGCCTTTGGGATTTCGGCCTTTGCGATTTCGGCCTTGTGATTTCGGCCTTTGGGATATCGGTCTTTGGAATTTCAGCGTTTGGGATTTCGGCGCTTTGGATTTCGGCCTTTGCGATTTCGGCCTTTGGGATTTCGGCCTTTGGGATTTGGACCTGTGGGATTTCGGCCCTTGGGATTTCGGCCTTTGGGATTTCGGCCTCTGGGATTTCGGGATTTGGGTAGTCGGTCTTTGGAATTTCAGCCCTTGGGATTTCGGCCTTTGGGATTTCGACCTTTGGGATTTCGGCCTTTGGGATTTCGGCCTTTGGGATTTCGGCCTTTCGGATTTCGGCCTTTGGGATTTCGGCCTTTGAGATTTCGGCCTTTGGGATTTCGGTCTTTCGAATTTCAGCCTTTGGGATTTCGGCCTTTGGGATTTCGGCGTTGTGATTTCGGCCTTTGGGATATCGGTCTTTGGAATTTCAGCGTTTGGGATTTCGGTCTTTGGGATGTGGGCCTTTGGAATTTCCGGCCTTGGGATTTCGGCCTTTGAGATTTCGGCCTTTGGGATTTCGGCCCTTGGGTTTTCGGCATTTGGGATTTCGGCCTTTGGGATTTCGGCCTTTGAGATTTCGGCCATTGAGATTTCGGCCTTTGGGATTTCGACCTATGGGATTTCGACCCTTGGGATTCCGGCCCTTGGGATTTCGGCCTTTGGGATTTCGACCTATGGGATTTCGACCCTTGGTATTCCGGCCCTTGGGATTGCGGCCTTTGGGATTTCGGCCATTGGGATTTCGGCCTTTGGGATTTCGACCTTTGGGATTTGGACCTTTGGGCTTCCGGCCTTTGGGATTTCGACCTTTGGGTTTTCAGCCTTTGGGATTTTGACCTTTGCGGTATCAGCCTCCTGGGAATTCATCCTTTGGGATTTCGGCCTTTGAGATTTCGGTCTTTGGTATTTCGGCCCTTTGTTTTTCGGCGTTTGGGATTTCGGCATTTGGGATTTCGGCCGCTTGGGAATTCATCCAATGGGATTTCGGCATTGGGATTTCGACATTTGGGATTTCGGCCCTTGGTTTTTCGGCGTTTGGGATGTCGGCCTTCGGAATTTCAGCCTTTGGGATTTTGGCCTTTGGGATTTCGGCTTTTGCGATTTCGGCCTTTTGGGAATTCATCCTTTAGGATTTCGACATTTGGGATTTCGGCCTTTGGGATTTCGGCCTTTGCAATTTCGACCGTTGGGATTTCGGCATTTTGGGAATTCAGCCTTTGGGATTCCGACATTTGGGATTTCGGCCTTTGGGGTGTCGGCCTTTGGGATTTCGGCCTTTGGGATTTCGGCGTTTGGGATTTCGGCCTTTGAGATTTCGGCCTTTGGAATTTCGGCCTTTGGGATTTCGGGCTTTGGGATTTCGGCCTTTGGGATTTCGGCCTTTGGAATGTCGACCGTTGGGATTTCGGCATTTTGGGAATTCAGCCTTTGGGATTCCGACATTTGGGATTTCGGCCTTTGGGGTGTCAGCCTTTGGGATTTCGGCCTTTGGGATTTCGACCTTTGGGATTTCGACTATTGGGATTACAGCGTTTTGGGAATTCATCCCTTGCGATTTCGGTCTTGGGATTTCGGCCTTTGGGATTTCGGCCTTTTGGGAATTAATCCTTTGGGATTTCGGCCTATGGGATTTCGACCTTTGGGATTTCGGCCTTTTGGGAATTCATCAATTGGTATTTCGGCCTCGGGATTTCGACATTTGCGATTTCGGCCTATGGGATTTCGGCCTTTTGGGAATTCATCCTTTGGGATTTCATCATTGGGATTTCGACATTTGGGATTTCGGCCTTTGGTATTTCGGCCTTTGGGATTACGGCCTTTGGGATTTCGGCCTTTGGGATTACGGCCTTTGGGATTTCGGCCTTTGGGATTTCGGCATTTGGGAATTCGGCCTTTGGGATTTCGGCCTTTGGAATTTCGGCGTTTGGGAATTCGGGCTTTGGGATTTCGGCCTTTGGGATTTCGGTCTTTGGGATTTCGGCATTTGGGATTTTAGCCTTTAGGATTACGGCCATTGGGATTTCGGCCTTTGGGACTCCGGACTTTTGGGAATTAATCCTTTCGGATTTCAGCCTTTGGGATTTCGGCCTTTGGGATTTCGGCCTTTGGGATTTCGGCCTTTGGGATTTCGGCCTTTGTGATTTCGGCCTTTGGGACTTCGGCCTTTGGGACTTCGGCCTTTGTGATTTCAGCCTATGGGATTTCGGCTTTTGGGATTTCGACCTTTGCGATTTGGACCTTTTGGCTTCCGGCCTTTGGGATTTCAGGCTTTGGGTTTTCAGCCTTTGGGATTTTGACCTTTGGGGTTTCGGCCTCTTGGGAATTCATCCTTTGGGATTTCGGCCTTGAGATTTCGACATTTGGGATTTCGGCCTTTGGGATTTCTTCGTGTGGGATTTCGGCCATTGGAATTTCCGCCTTTAGGATATCGGCCTTTGGGATTTCGGCCTTTGGGATTTCGGCCTTTGAGATTTCGGCCTTTGGGTTATCGGCCTTTGAGATTTCGGCCTTTGGAATTACGGCCTTTGGGATTTCGGGCTTTGGGATTTCGGCCTTTGGTATTTCGGTCTTTGGGATTTCGGCCTTTGGGATTTCGGCCTTTGGGATTACGGCCCTTGGGATTTTGGCCTTTGGGATTTCGGCCTTTTGGGAATTAATCCTTTCGTATTTCAGCCTTTGGGATTTCGGCCTTTGGGATTTTGGCCTTTGTGATTTCGGCCTTCTGGGAATTCATCCATTGGGATTTCGGAATTGGGATTTCGACATTTGGGACTTCGGCCTTTGGGATTTCGGCCTTTGGGATTTCGGCCTTTGGGATTTCGGCCTTTGGGATTTCGGCCTTTGGGATTTCGGCCTTTGGGATTTCGGCCTTTGGGATTTCGGCCTTTGGGATTTCGGCCTTTGGAATTTCCGGCCTTGGGATTTCGGCCTTGGGATTTCGACATTTGGGATTTCGGCCTTTGGGATCTCGGCCTTTGGGATTTCGGCCTTAGTGATTTCCGCCTTTAGGATATCGGAATTGGGGATTTCGACCTTTGGGATTTCGGCCTGTGGGATTTTAGCCTTTTGGGAATTCATCCTTTGGGAATTCATCCTTTGGGATTTCGGCCCTTTGGATTTCGGCCTTTGGGATTTCAGCCCATGGGATTTCGGCCTTTGAGATTTCGACCTTTGGGATTTCGGTCGTTGCGATTTCGGCCCTTGGGATTTCGGCCTTTGACATTTCGGCCTTTGGGATTTCGGCATTTGGAACTTCGGCATTTGGGATTTCGGCCTTTGGGATTTCGGCCTTTGAGATTTCGGCCATTGAGATTTCGGCCTTTGGGATTTCGACCTATGGGATTTCGACCCTTGGGATTCCGGCCCTTGGGATTTCGGCCTTTGGGATTTCGACCTATGGGATTTCGACCCTTGGGATTCCGGCCCTTGGGATTGCGGCGTTTGGGATTTCGGCCTTTGGGATTTCGGCCTTTGGGATTTCGGCCTTTGGGATTTCGACCTTTGGGTTCTCGGTCTTTTGGGAATTCATCCTTTGGTATTTCGGCCTTGGCATTTCGGCCTTTGGGGTTTCGGCCTTTGAGATTTCGGACCTTTTGATATTTAGCCTTTGGGATTTCGGCCTTTGGGATTTCGGCCTTTGGGATGTCGACTTTTGGGATTTCGGCCTTTAGGGAATTCATCCTTTGGGATTTCGGTCTTGGGATTTCGACATTTTGGGATTTCGGCATTTAGGATTTCGGCGTTTCGGATTTCGGCGTTTTGAATTTCCGCCTTTAGGATATCGGCCTTTGGGATTTCGGCCTTGGGATTTCGACATTTGGGATTTCGGCCTTTGGGATTTCGGCCTTTGGGATTTCGGCCTTTTGGGAATTAATCCTTTGGGATTTCGGCCTTTGGGATTTCGGCCTTTGGGATTTCGGCCTTTGGGATTGCGGCCTTTGGGATTGCGGCCTTTGGGGTTTCGGTCTTTTGGGAATTCATCCTTTGGTATTTCGGCCTTGGCACTTCGGCCTTTGGGGTTTCGGCCTTTGAGATTTCGGCCCTTTTGATTTCAGCCTTTGGGATTTCGACCTTTGGGATTTCGGCCTTTGGGATTTCGGCCTTTTGGCAATTAATCCTTTGGGATTTCGGCCTATGGGATTTCGACCTTTGGGATTTCGGCCTTTTGGGAATTCATCAATTGGTATTTCGGCCTCGGGATTTCGACATTTGCGATTTCGGCCTATGGGATTTCGGCCTTTTGGGAATTCATCCTTTGGGATTTCATCATTGGGATTTCGACATTTGGGATTTCGGCCTTTGGGATTTCGGCCTTTGGGATTACGGCCTTTGGGATTTCGGCCTTTGGGATTACGGCCTTTGGGATTTCGGCCTTTGGGATTTCGGCATTTGGGATTTCGGCCTTTGGGATTTCGGCCTTTGGAATTTCGGCGTTTGGGAATTCGGGCTTTGGGATTTCGGCCTTTGGGATTTCGGTCTTTGGGATTTCGGCATTTGGGATTTTAGCCTTTAGGATTACGGCCATTGGGATTGCGGCCTTTGGGACTCCGGACTTTTGGGAATTAATCCTTTCGGATTTCAGCCTTTGGGATTTCGGCCTTTGGGATTTCGGCCTTTGGGATTTCGGCCTTTGGGATTTCGGCCTTTGGGATTTCGGCCTTTGGGATTTCGGCCTTTGTGATTTCGGCCTTTGGGACTTCGGCCTTTGGGACTTCGGCCTTTGTGATTTCAGCCTATGGGATTTCGGCTTTTGGGATTTCGACCTTTGCGATTTGGACCTTTTGGCTTCCGGCCTTTGGGATTTCAGGCTTTGGGTTTTCAGCCTTTGGGATTTTGACCTTTGGGGTTTCGGCCTCTTGGGAATTCATCCTTTGGGATTTCGGCCTTGAGATTTCGACATTTGGGATTTCGGCCTTTGGGATTTCTTCGTGTGGGATTTCGGCCATTGGAATTTCCGCCTTTAGGATATCGGCCTTTGGGATTTCGGCCTTTGGGATTTCGGCCTTTGAGATTTCGGCCTTTGGGTTATCGGCCTTTGAGATTTCGGCCTTTGGAATTACGGCCTTTGGGATTTCGGGCTTTGGGATTTCGGCCTTTGGTATTTCGGTCTTTGGGATTTCGGCCTTTGGGATTTCGGCCTTTGGGATTACGGCCCTTGGGATTTTGGCCTTTGGGATTTCGGCCTTTTGGGAATTAATCCTATCGTATTTCAGCCTTTGGGATTTCGGCCTTTGGGATTTTGGCCTTTGTGATTTCGGCCTTCTGGGAATTCATCCATTGGGATTTCGGAATTGGGATTTCGACATTTGGGACTTCGGCCTTTGGGATTTCGACCTATGGGATTTCGACCCTTGGGATTCCGGCCCTTGGGATTGCGGCGTTTGGGATTTCGGCCTTTGGGATTTCGGCCTTTGGGATTTCGGCCTTTGGGATTTCGACCTTTGGGTTCTCGGTCTTTTGGGAATTCATCCTTTGGTATTTCGGCCTTGGCATTTCGGCCTTTGGGGTTTCGGCCTTTGAGATTTCGGCCCTTTTGATTTCAGCCTTTGGGATTTCGACCTTTGGGATTTCGGCCTTTGGGATTTCGGCCTTTGGGATGTCGACCTTTGGGATTTCGGCCTTTAGGGAATTCATCCTTTGGGATTTCGGTCTTGGGATTTCGACATTTCGGATTTCGGCATTTGGGATTTCGGCCTTTTCGGAATTAATCCTTTGGGATTTCGGCCTTTGGGATTTCGGCCTTTGGGACTTCGGCCTTTGGGATTTCGGCCTCTGGGATTTCGGCCTTTTGGGAATTCATCCTTTGGGATTTCGGAATTGGGATTTCGACCATTCGGATTTCGGCCTTTGGAATTTCCGCCTTTGGGATATCGGCCTTTGGGATTTCGGCCTTTGGAATTTTCGCCTTTGCGATATCGGCCTTTTGGATTTCGGCCCTTGGGATTTCGGCCCTTGGGATTTCGGTCTTTGGGATTTCGGCCTTTGAGATTTCGGCCTTTGGAATTTCGGCTCTTTGGATTTCGGCCTTTGGGATTTCCAGCCTTTGGGATTTTGGCGTTTGAGATGTCGGCCTTTGGGATTTCGACCTTTGGCATTTCGGCCCTTTGGATTTCGGTGTTTGGGATTTCGGCCTTTAGGATTTCGACCTTTGTGATTTCGGTCTTTGGGATTTCGGCCTTCGGGATTTCGCACTTGGGATTTCGACATTTTGGGATTTCGGCCTTTGGGATTTCGGCCTTTTGGATTTCGGCCTTTTGGATTTCGGCCTTTGGGATTTCGGCGTTTGGGATTTCGGCCTTTGGAATTTCCGCATTTAGGATATCGGCCTTTGTGATTTCGGCCTTTGGGATTTCGGCGTTTGGGATTTCGGCCTTTGGAATTTCAGCCTTCGTGATTCCGGCCCTTTGGATTTCGGCCTTTGGGATTTCACCCTTTGGGATTTCGGTCTTTGAGATTTCGGACTTTAGGATTTCGGCCTTAGGGATTTCGGCGTTTGGGAATTCGGCCTTTGGGATTTCAGCCTTTGGGATTTCGGTCTTTGAGATTTCGGACTTTAGGATTTCGGCCTTTGGGATTTCGGCGTTTGGGATTTCGGCCTTTGGAATTTCCGCCTTTAGGATATCGGCCTTTGTGATTTCGGCCTTTGGGATTTCGACATTTGGAATTTCAGCCTTTGGGATATCGGCGTTTGGGATTTCGGCCTTTGGAATTTCCGCATTTAGGATATCGGCCTTTGTGATTTCGGCCTTTGGGATTTCGGCGTTTGGGATTTCGGCCTTTGGAATTTCCACCTCTGGGATTTGGACCTTTGGGATTTCGGCCCTTGGGATTTCGGCCTTTGGAATTTCAGCCTTCGTGATTCCGGCCCTTTGGATTTCGGCCTTTGGGATTTCACCCTTTGGGATTTCGGTCTTTGAGATTTCGGACTTTAGGATTTCGGCGTTTGGGAATTCGGCCTTTGGGATTTCAGCCTTTGGATTTCGGCCTTTGGGATTTCGGTCTTTGGGATTTCGACCTTTGGAATTTCCGCCTTCAGGATATCGGCCTTTGTGATTTCGGGCTTTGGCATTTCAGCCTTTGGGATTTCGGCCTTTGAGATTTCGGCCATTGGGATTTCGACCTTTGGGATCTCGAACCTTGGTATTCCGGGCCTTGGGATTGCGGCCTTTGGGATTTCGGCCTTTGGGATTTCGGCCTTTGGGATTTCGGCCTTTGGGATATCTGTCTTTGGAATTTCAGCGTTTGGGATTTCGGCACTTTGGATTTCGTCCTTTGCGATTTCGGCCTTTGGGATTTCGGCCTTTGGGATTTCGGCCTTTGGGATTTCGGCCTTTGGGATTTCGGCCTTTGGGATTTCGGCCTTTGGGATTTCGGCCTTTGGGATATCGGTCTTTGGAATTTCAGCGTTTGGGATTTCGGCCCTTTGGATTTCGGCCTTTGCGATTTCGGCCCTTGGGATTTCGGCCTTTGAGATTTCGGCCTTTGGGATTTCGACCTTTGGGATTTCGACCCTTGGGATTTGGGCCTTTGGGATTTCGGCCTTTGGGATTTCGGCGTTTGGGATTTCGGCCTTTGGGATTTCGGCCTTGTGATTTCGGCCTTTGGGATATCGGTCTTTGGAATTTCAGCGTTTGGGATTTCGGCCCTTTGGATTTCGTCCTTTGCGATTTCGGCCTTTGGGATTTCGGCCTTTGAGATTTCGGCCTTTGGGATTTCGACCCTTGGGATTTCGGCCCTTGGGATTTGGGCCTTTGGGATTTCGGCTTTTGGGATTTCGGCGTTTGGGATTTCGGCCTTTGGGATTTCGGCCTTTGGGATTTCGGCCTTTGAGATTTCGGCCTTTGGGATTTCGGTCTTTCGAATTTCAGCCTTTGGGATTTCGGCCTTTGGGATTTCGGCCTTTGGGATTTCGGCCTTTGGTATCTTGGCCTTGGGATTTCGGACTTTGGGATTTCGACCTTTGGAATTTCGGCCCTTTTGATTTCGGCCTTTGGGATTTCGGTCTTTCGAATTTCAGCCTTTGGGATTTCGGCCTTTGGGATTTCGGCCTTTGGTATCTTGGCCTTGGGATTTCGGACTTTGGGATTTCGACCTTTGGAATTTCGGCCCTTGGGATTTCGGCCCTTGGGATATGGGCCCTTGGGATATGGGCCCTTGGGATATCGGCCAATTGGGATTTCGACCGTTGCGACATGGACCTTTGGGATTTCGGCTCTTGGGATTTCGGCCCTTTGGATTTCGGCCTTTGCGATTTCGGCCCTTTGGATTTCAGCCTTTGGCATTTCAGCCTTTGGGATTTCGGTCTTTGAGATTTCGGCCATTGGGATTTCGACCTTTGGGATCTCGAACCTTGGTATTCCGGCACTTGGGATTGCGGCCTTTGGGATTTCGGCCTTTGGGATATCTGTCTTTGGAATTTCAGCGTTTGGGATTTCGGCCCTTTGGATTTCGGCCTTTGCGATTTCGGCCCTTTGGATTTCGGCCTTTGGCATTTCAGCCTTTGGGATTTCGACCTATGGGATTTCGGCCCTTGGGATTTGGACCTTTGGGATTTCGGCGTTTGGGATTTCGGCCTTTGGGATTTCGGCCTTTGGGATTTCGGCCTTTGAGATTTCGGCCTTTGGGATATCGGTCTTTCGAATTTCAGCCTTTGGGATTTCGGCCTTTGGGATTTCGGCCTTTGGGATTTCGGCCTTTGGGATTTCGCCCTTGTGATTTCGGCCTTTGGGATATCGGTCTTTGGAATTTCAGCGTTTGGGATTTCGGCCCTTTGGATTTCGGCCTTTGGGATTTCGGCCTTTGGGATTTCGCCCTTGTGATTTCGGCCTTTGGGATATCGGACATTGGAATTTCAGCGTTTGGGATTTCGGCCCTTTGGATTTCGGCCTTTGCGATTTCGGCCTTTGGCATTCCGACCTTTGGGATTTCGGCCCCTGGGATTTGGGCGTTTGAGATTTCGGCCTTTGGGATTTCGGCCTTTGGGATTTCGGCCTTGTGATTTCGGCCTTTGGGATATCGGTCTTTGGAATTTCAGCTTTTGGGATTTCGGCCCTTTGGATTTCGTCCTTTGCGATTTCGGCCTTTGGGATTTCGGCCTTTGAGATTTCGGCCTTTGGGATTTCGACCTTTAGGATTTCGGCCCTTGGGATTTGGGCCTTTGGGATTTCGGCCTTTGGGATTTCGGCGTTTGGGATTTCGGCCTTTGGGATTTCGGCCTTTGGGATTTCGACCTTTGAGATTTCGGCCTTTGGGATTTCGGTCTTTCGAATTTCAGCCTTTGGGATTTCGGCCTTTGGGATTTCGGCCTTTGGTATCTTGGCCTTGGGATTTCGGCCTTTGGTATCTGGGCCTTGGGATTTCGGACTTTGGGATTTCGACCTTTGGAATTTCGGCCCTTGGGATTTCGGCCTTTGGGATTTCGGTCTTTCGAATTTCAGCCTTTGGGATTTCGGCCTTTGGGATTTCGGCCTTTGGTATCTTGGCCTTGGGATTTCGGACTTTGGGATTTCGACCTTTGGAATTTCGGCCCTTGGGATTTCGGCCCTTGGGATATGGGCCCTTGGGATATCGGCCAATTGGGATTTCGACCGTTGCGACATGGACCTTTGGGATTTCGGCCTTTGGGATTTCGGCTCTTGGGATTTCGGTCCTTTGGATTTCGGCCTTTGCGATTTCGGCCCTTTGGATTTCAGCCTTTGGCATTTCAGCCTTTGGGATTTCGGTCTTTGAGATTTCGGCCATTGGGATTTCGACCTTTGGGATCTCGAACCTTGGTATTCCGGCACTTGGGATTGCGGCCTTTGGGATTTCGGCCTTTGGGATTTCGGCCTTTGGGATTTCGGCCTTTGGGATTTCGGCCTTTGGGATTTCGGCCTTTGGGATATCTGTCTTTGGAATTTCAGCGTTTGGGATTTCGGCCCTTTGGATTTCGGCCTTTGCGATTTCGGCCCTTTGGATTTCGGCCTTTGGCATTTCAGCCTTTGGGATTTCGACCTATGGGATTTCGGCCCTTGGGATTTGGACCTTTGGGATTTCGGCCTTTGGGATTTCGGCGTTTGGGATTTCGGCCTTTGGGATTTCGGCCTTTGGGATTTCGGCCTTTGAGATTTCGGCCTTTGAGATTTCGGCCTTTGGGATTTCGGTCTTTCGAATTTCAGCCTTTGGGATTTCGGCCTTTGGGATTTCGGCCTTTGGGATTTCGGCCTTTGGGATTTCGCCCTTGTGATTTCGGCCTTTGGGATATCGGTCTTTGGAATTTCAGCGTTTGGGATTTCGGCCCTTTGGATTTCGGCCTCTGGGATTTCGGCCTTTGGGATTTCGCCCTTGTGATTTCGGCCTTTGGGATATCGGTCTTTGGAATTTCAGCGTTTGGGATTTCGGCCTTTTGGATTTCGGCCTTTGCGATTTCGGCCTTTGGGATTTCGGCCTTTGGGATTTCGACCTTTGGGATATCGGTCTTTGGAATTTCAGCGTTTGGGATTTCGGCCCTTTGGATTTCGGCCTTTGCGATTTCGGCCTTTGGAATTTCAGCCTTTGGGATTTCGACCTTTGGGATTTCGGCCTTTGGGATTTCGGCCTTTGGGATTTCGGCCTTTTGGGTATTAATCCTTTGGGATTTCGGCCTTTGGGATTTCGGCCTTTGGGATTTCGGCCTTTGGGATTTCGGCCTTTGGGACCTCGGCCTTTGGGATTTCGGCCTTTGGGATTTCGGCCTATGGGATTTCGGCCTTTGGGATTTCAGCCTTTTGGGAATTCATCAATTGGTATTTTGGCCTTGGGATTACGGCCCTTGGGATTTCGCCCTTTGGGATTTCGGCCTTTGGGATTTCGGCGTTTGGGATTTCGGCCTTTTGGGAATTCATCCTTTGGGATTTCGGCATTGGGATTTCGACATTTGGGATTTCGGCCTTTGGGATTTCGGCCTTTGGAATTTCCGGCTTTGGGATTTCGGCCTTGGGATTTCGATATTTGGGATTTCGGCCTTTGGGATCTCGGCCTTTGGGATTTCGGCCTGTGGGATTTCCGCCTTTAGGATGTCGGAATTTGGGATTTCGACCTTTGGAATTTCGGCCTGTGGGAATTCGGCCTTTTGGATTTCGGCGTTTGGGATTTCGGCCCTTTGGATTGCGGCCCTATGAATGTCGGCCTTTGGGATTTCAGCCCTTGGGATTTCGGACTTTGAGATTTCGCCCTTTGGGATTTCGACCTTTGGTATTGCGACCTTTGGGATTTCGACCTTTGGGATTTCGGCCTTTGGGATTTCGGTCCTTGCGATTTCGGCCCTTGGGATTTCGGCCTTTGGGATTTCGGCCTTTGGGATTTCGGCCATTGGGATTTCGGCCTTTGGGATTTCGACCTTTGGGATTTGGACCTTTGGGCTTCCGGCCTTTGGGATTTCGACCTTTGGGTTTTCAGCCTTTGGGATTTTGACCTTTGCGGTTTCAGCCTCCTGGGAATTCATCCTTTGGGATTTCGGCCTTTGAGATTTCGGTCTTTGGTATTTCGGCCCTTTGTTTTTCGGCGTTTGGGATTTCGGCCTTTGTAATTTCGACCTTTGGAATTTCGGTCTTTAGGATATCGGAATTTGGGATTTCGACCTTTGGGATTTCGGCATTTGGGATTTCGGCCTTTTGGGAATTCATCCAATGGGATTTCGGCATTGGGATTTCGACATTTGGGATTTCGGCCTTTGGTTTTTCGGCGTTTGGGATGTCGGCCTTTGGAATTTCGACCTTTGGGATTTCGGCTTTTGGCATTTCAGCCTTTGGGATTTCGACCTATGGGATTTCGGCCCTTGGGATTTGGACCTTTGGGATTTCGGCCTTTGGGATTTCGGCGTTTGGGATTTCGGCCTTTGGGATTTCGGCCTTTGGGATTTCGGCCTTTGAGATTTCGGCCTTTGGGATTTCGGTCTTTCGAATTTCAGCCTTTGGGATTTCGGCCTTTGGGATTTCGGCCTTTGGGATTTCGCCCTTGTGATTTCGGCCTTTGGGATATCGGTCTTTGGAATTTCAGCGTTTGGGATTTCGGCCCTTTAGATTTCGGCCTTTGGGATTTCGGCCTTTGGGATTTCGCCCTTGTGATTTCGGCCTTTGGGATATCGGTCTTTGGAATTTCAGCGTTTGGGATTTCGGCCCTTTGGATTTCGGCCTTTGCGATTTCGGCCTTTGGGATTTCGGCCTTTGGGATTTCGGCCTTTGGGATTTCGACCTCTGGGATTTCGGCCCTTGGGATTTGGGCCTTTGAGATTTCGGCCTTTGGGATTTCGGCCTTTGGTATCTTGGCCTTGGGATTTCGGCCTTTGGTATCTTGGCCTTGGGATTTCGGACTTTGGGATTTCGACCTTTGGAATTTCGGCCCTTGGGATTTCGGCCCTTGGGATATGGACCCTTGGGATATGGGCCCTTGGGATATCGGCCAATTGGGATTTCGACCGTTGGGATTTGGACCTTTGGGATTTCGGCCTTTGGGATTTCGGCGTTTGGGATTTCGGCCTTTGGGATTTCGGCCTTTGGGATTTCGGCCTTTGAGATTTCGGCCTTTGGGATTTCGGTCTTTCGAATTTCAGCCTTTGGGATTTCTGCCTTTGGGATTTCGGCCATTGAGATTTCGGCCTTTGGGATTTCGACCTATGGGATTTCGACCCTTGGGATTCCGGCCCTTGGGATTTCGGCCTTTGGGATTTCGACCTATGGGATTTCGACCCATGGGATTCCGGCCCTTGGGATTGCGGCCTTTGGGATTTCGGCCATTGGGATTTCGGCCTTTGGGATTTCGACCTTTGTGATTTCGGTCTTTTGGGAATTCATCCTTTGGTATTTCGGCCTTGGCACTTCGGCCTTTGGGGTTTCGGCCTTTGAGATTTCGGCCTTTTTGATTTCAGCCTTTGGGATTTCGACCTTTGGGATTTCGGCCTTTGGGATTTCGGCCTTTGGGATTTCGGCCTTTGGGATTTCGGCCTTTTGGGTATTAATCCTTTGGGATTTCGGCCTTTGGGATTTCGGCCTTTGGGACCTCGGCCTTTGGGATTTCGGCCTTTGGGATTTCGGCCTTTGGGATTTCGGCCTATGGGATTTCGGCCTTTGGGATTTCAGCCTTTTGGGAATTCATCAATTGGTATTTTGGCCTTGGGATTACGGCCCTTGGGATTTCGCCCTTTGGGATTTCGGCCTTTGGGATTTCGGCATTTGGGATTTCGGCCTTTGGGATTTCGGCCTTTGAGATTTCGGCCATTGAGATTTCGGCCTTTGGGATTTTGACCTATGGGATTTCGACCTATGGGATTTCGACCCTTGGGATTCCGGCCCTTGGGATTTCGGCCTTTGGGATTTCGACCTTTGTGATTTCGGTCTTTGGGATTTCGGCCTTTGGGATTTCGCACTTGGGATTTCGACATTTTGGGATTTCGGCCTTTGGGATTTCGGCCTTTTGGATTTCGGCCTTTGGGATTTCGGCGTTTGGGATTTCGGCCTTTGGAATTTCCGCATTTAGGATATCGGCCTTTGTGATTTCGGCCTTTGGGATTTCGGCGTTTGGGATTTCGGCCTTTGGAATTTCCACCTTTGGGATTTGGACCTTTGGGATTTCGGCCCTTGGGATTTCGGCCTGTGGAATTTCCGCCTTTGTGATTCCGGCCCTTTGGATTTCGGCCTTTGGGATTTCACCCTTTGGGATTTCGGTCTTTGAGATTTCGGACTTTAGGATTTCGGCCTTTGGGATTTCGGCGTTTGGGAATTCGGCCTTTGGAATTTCCGCCTTTAGGATATCGGCCCTTGGGATTTCGGCCTTTGGGATTTCGACCTATGGGATTTCGACCCTTGGGATTCCGGCCCTTGGGATTGCGGCCTTTGGGATTTCGGCCATTGGGATTTCGGCCTTTGGGATTTCGACCTTTGGGATTTGAACCTTTGGGCTTCCGGCCTTTGGGATTTCGACCTTTGGGTTTTCAGCCTTTGGGATTTTGACCTTTGCGGTTTCAGCCTCCTGGGAATTCATCCTTTGGGATTTCGGCCTTTGAGATTTCGGTCTTTGGTATTTCGGCCCTTTGTTTTTCGGCGTTTGGGATTTCGGCCTTTGTAATTTCGACCTTTGGAATTTCCGTCTTTAGGATATCGGAATTTGGGATTTCGACCTTTGGGATTTCGGCATTTGGGATTTCGGCCTTTTGGGAATTCATCCAATGGGATTTCGGCATTGGGATTTCGACATATGGGATTTCGGCCTTTTGGGAATTCATACTTTGGGATTTCGGTCTTGAGATTTCGACATTTGGTATTTCGACCTTTGGGATTTCGGCATTTGGGATTTCGGCCGTTTGGGAATTCATCCAATGGGATTTCGGCATTGGGATTTCGACATTTGGGATTTCGGCCCTTGGTTTTTCGGCGTTTGGGATGTCGGCCTTTGGAATTTCAGCCTTTGGTATTTTGGCCTTTGGGATTTCGGCTTTTGCGATTTCGGCCTTTTGGGAATTCATCCTTTGGGATTTCGGCATTGGGATTTCGACATTTGGGATTTCGGCCTTTGGGATTTCGGCCTTTGCAATTTCGACCGTTGGGATTTCGGCATTTTGGGAATTCAGCCTTTGGGATTCCGACATTTGGGATTTCGGCCTTTGGGGTGTCGGCCTTTGGGATTTCGGCCTTTCGGATTTCGGCGTTTGGGATTTCGGCCTTTGGGATTTCGGCCTTTGGAATTTCGGCCTTTGGGATTTCGGGCTTTGGGATTTCGGCCTTTGGGATTTCGGCCTTTGGAATTTCGACCGTTGGGATTTCGGCATTTTGGGAATTCAGCCTTTGGGATTCCGACATTTGGGATTTCGGCCTTTGGGGTGTCAGCCTTTGGGATTTCGGCCTTTGGGATTTCGACCTTTGGGATTTCGACTATTAAGATTACAGCGTTTTGGGAATTCATCCCTTGGGATTTCGGTCTTGGGATTTCGGCCTTTGGGATTTCGGCGTTTGGGATTTCGGCCTTTCGGATTTCGGCCTTTGGGATTTCGGCCTTTGGGATTGCGGCCTTTGGGATTGCGACCTTTGGGATTTTGGCCTTTGAGATTTCGGCCTTTGGGACTTCGACCTTTGGGGTTTCGGTCTTTTGGGAATTCATCCTTTGGTATTTCGGCCTTGGCACTTCGGCCTTTGGGGTTTCGGCCTTTGAGATTTCGGCCCTTTTGATTTCAGCCTCTGGGATTTCGACCTTTGGGATTTCGGCCTTTGGGATTTCGGCCTTTGGGATGTCGACCTTTGCGATTTCGGCCTTTAGGGAATTCATCCTTTGGGATTTCGGTCTTGGGATTTCGACATTTCGGATTTCGGCATTTGGGATTTCGGCCTTTTGGGAATTAATCCTTTGGGATTTCGGCCTTTGGGATTTCGGCCTTTGGGACTTCGGCCTTTGGGATTTCGGCCTCTGGGATTTCGGCCTTTTGGGAATTCATCCTTTGGGATTTCGGAATTGGGATTTCGACCATTCGGATTTCGGCCTTTGGAATTTCCGCCTTTGGGATATCGGCCTTTGGGATTTCGGCCTTTGGAATTTTCGCCTTTGCGATATCGGCCTTTTGGATTTCGGCCCTTGGGATTTCGGCCCTTGGGATTTCGGTCTTTGGGATTTCGGCCTTTGAGATTTCGGCCTTTGGAATTTCGGCTCTTTGGATTTCGGCCTTTGGGATTTCCAGCCTTTGGGATTTTGGCGTTTGAGATGTCGGCCTTTGGGGTTTCGACCTTTGGCATTTCGGCCCTTTGGATTTCGGTGTTTGGGATTTCGGCCTTTGGGATTTCGACCTTTGTGATTTCGGTCTTTGGGATTTCGGCCTTTGGGATTTCGCACTTGGGATTTCGACATTTTGGGATTTCGGCCTTTGGGATTTCGGCCTTTTGGATTTCGGCCTTTGGGATTTCGGCGTTTGGGATTTCGGCCTTTGGAATTTCCGCATTTAGAATATCGGCCTTTGTGATTTCGGCCTTTGGGGTTTCGGCGTTTGGGATTTCGGCCTTTGGAATTTCCACCTCTGGGATTTGGACCTTTGGGATTTCGGCCCTTGGGATTTCGGCCTTTGGAATTTCAGCCTTTGTGATTCCGGCCCTTTGGATTTCGGCCTTTGGGATTTCACCCTTTGGGATTTCGGTCTTTGAGATTTCGGACTTTAGCATTTCGGCCTTTGGGATCTCGGCCTTTGGGATTTCGGCCTTTGGTATTTCGGTCTTTGGGATGTCGGTCTTTCGAATTTCAACGTTTGGGATTTCGGCCCTTTGGATTTCGGCCTTTGGGATTTCGGCCTTTGAGATTTCGACCTTTGGGATTTCGACCTTTGGGATTTCGACCTTTGGGATTTCGGTCGTTGCGATTCCGGCCCTTGGGATTTCGGCCTTTGGGATTTCGGTCTTTGGGATGTGGGCCTTTGGAATTTCCGGCTTTGGGATTTCGGCCTTTGAGATTTCGGCCTTTGGGATTTCGGCCCTTGGGTTTTCGGCATTTGGGATTTCGGCCTTTGGGATTTCGGCCTTTGAGATTTCGGCCATTGAGATTTCGGCCTTTGGGATTTGGACCTATGGGCTTCCGGCCTTTGGGATTTCGACCTTTGGGTTTTCAGCCTTTGGGATTTTGACCTTTGCGGTTTCAGCCTCCTGGGAATTCATCCTTTGGGATTTCGGCCTTTGAGATTTCGGTCTTTGGTATTTCGGCCCTTTGTTTTTCGGCGTTTGGGATTTCGGCCTTTGTAATTTCGACCTTTGGAATTTCCGTCTTTAGGATATCGGAATTTGGGATTTCGACCTTTGGGATTTCGGCATTTGGGATTTCGGCCTTTTGGGAATTCATCCAATGGGATTTCGGCATTGGGATTTCGACATATGGGATTTCGGCCTTTTGGGAATTCATACTTTGGGATTTCGGTCTTGAGATTTCGACATTTGGGATTGCGGCCTTTGGGATTTATACCTTTGGAATTTATGCCTTTTGGGAATTCATCCCTTGGGATTTCGGCATTGGGATTTCGACATTTGTTATTTCGGCCTTTGGGATTTCGGTCTTTAGTATTTCGGCCCTTTGTTTTTCGGCGTTTGGGATTTCGGCCTTTGTAATTTCGACCTTTGGAATTTCCGTCTTTAGGATATCGGAATTTGGGATTTCGACCTTTGGGATTTCGGCATTTGGGATTTCGGCCGTTTGGGAATTCATCCAATGGGATTTCGGCATTGGGATTTCGACATTTGGGATTTCGGCCCTTGGTTTTTCGGCGTTTGGGATGTCGGCCTTTGGAATTTCAGCCTTTGGGATTTTGGCCTTTGGGATTTCGGCTTTTGCGATTTCGGCCTTTTGGGAATTCATCCTTTGGGATTTCGGCATTGGGATTTCGACATTTGGGATTTCGGCCTTTGGGATTTCGGCCTTTGCAATTTCGATCGTTGGGATTTCGGCATTTTGGGAATTCAGCCTTTGGGATTCCGACATTTGGGATTTCGGCCTTTGGGGTGTCGGCCTTTGGGATTTCGGCCTTTCGGATTTCGGCGTTTGGGATTTCGGCCTTTGGGATTTCGGCCTTTGGAATTTCGGCCTTTGGGATTTCGGGCTTTGGGATTTCGGCCTTTGGGATTTCGGCCTTTGGAATTTCGACCGTTGGGATTTCGGCATTTTGGGAATTCAGCCTTTGGGATTCCGACATTTGGGATTTCGGCCTTTGGGGTGTCAGCCTTTGGGATTTCGGCCTTTGGGATTTCGACCTTTGGGATTTCGGCATTTTGGGAATTCATCAATTGCTATTTCGGCCTTGGGATTTCGACATTTGCGATTTCGGCCTATGGGATTTCGGCCTTTTGGGAATTCATCCTTTGGGATTTCGGCATTGGGATTTCGACATTTGGGATTTCGGCCTTTGGGATTTCGGACTTTAGCATTTCGGCCTTTGGGATTGCGGCGTTTGGGAATTCGGCCTTCGGAATTTCCGCCTTTAGGATATCGGCCCTTGGGATTTCGGCCTTTGGGATTTCGGCCCGTGGGATTTCGGCCTTTGGGATTTCAGACGTTATGCTTTAGACATTTTAGGATTTCGGCCTTTAGGATTTCGGCATTTAAGGTAACGGCTTTTGGGATTTTTACCTTTGGGATTTCGGCCCTTTCGATTTAATCCTTTGGTATTTCGACCTTTTGGAGTTCGGCCTTTTGGGAGATGATCCTTTGGGATTAAGACCATTAGGATCTCGGCCTTCTGGGAAATCATCCTTTGAGATTTCGGCCTTTTCGGAATTCATTCTTTGAGATTTAGGCATTTGGCATTTCGGCCATCCCGATTTCGGCCTTTTGGGAAATCATCTTTTTGGATTTCGGCCTTTGGAATTTCCGCCTTTGGGATATCGGCATTTGGGATTTCGGCCTTTGGAATTTCCGCCTGGGATAGCGGCCTTTGGGATTTCGACCTTTGGGATTTCGGCCTTTGGGAAGTCGGTCTTTGGAATTTCAGCCTTTGGGGTTTCGGCCTTTGGGATTTCGGCCCTTGGGATTTCGATCTTTGGGATTTCGGCCTTTGGGACTTCGGCCCGTGGGATTTCGGCCTTTGGGATTTCAGACGTTATGCTTTAGACATTTTAGGATTTCGGCCTTTAGGATTTCGGCATTTAAGGTACCGGCTTTTGGGATTTTTACCTTTGGGATTTCGGCCCTTTCGATTTAATCCTTTGGTATTTCGACCTTTTGGAGTTCGGCCTTTTGGGAGATGATCCTTTGGGATTAAGACCATTAGGATCTCGGCCTTCTGGGAAATCATCCTTTGAGATTTCGGCCTTTTCGGAATTCATTCTTTGAGATTTAGGCATTTGGCATTTCGGCCATCCCGATTTCGGCCTTTTGGGAAATCATCTTTTTGGATTTCGGCCTTTGGAATTTCCGCCTTTGGGATATCGGCATTTGGGATTTCGGCCTTTGGAATTTCCGCCTTTGGGATATCGGCCTTTGGGATTTCGACCTTTGGGATTTCGGCCTTTGGGAAGTCGGTCTTTGGAATTTCAGCCTTTGGGGTTTCGGCCTTTGGGATTTCGGCCCTTGGGATTTCGATCTTTGGGATTTCGGCCTTTGGGACTTCGGCCCGTGGGATTTCGGCCTTTGGGATTTCAGACGTTATGCTTTAGACATTTTAGGATTTCGGCCTTTAGGATTTCGGCATTTAAGGTACCGGCTTTTGGGATTTTTACCTTTGGGATTTCGGCCCTTTCGATTTAATCCTTTGGTATTTCGACCTTTTGGAGTTCGGCCTTTTGGGAGATGATCCTTTGGGATTAAGACCATTAGGATCTCGGCCTTCTGGGAAATAATCCTTTGAGATTTCGGCCTTTTCGGAATTCATTCTTTGAGATTTAGGCATTTGGCATTTCGGCCATCCCGATTTCGGCCTTTTGGGAAATCATCTTTTTGGATTTCGGCCTTTGGAATTTCCGCCTTTGGGATATCGGCTTTTGGGATTTCGGCCTTTGGAATTTCCGCCTTTGGGATATCGGCCTTTGGGATTTCGACCTTTGGGATTTCGGCCTTTGGGAAGTCGGTCTTTGGAATTTCAGCCTTTGGGGTTTCGGCCTTTGGGATTTCGGCCCTTGGGATTTCGATCTTTGGGATTTCGGCCTTTGGGACTTCGGCCATTGGGAGTTCGACATTTGAGATTTCGGCCTTTGGGATTTCGGCCTTTGGGAAGTCGGTCTTTGGAATTTCAGCCTTTGGGGTTTCGGCCTTTGGGATTTCGGCCCTTGGGATTTCGACCTTTGGGATTTCGGCCTTTGGGATTTCGGCCATTGGGATTTCGACATTTGAGATTTCGGCCTTTGGGATTTCGACCTTTAGGATTTCGACCCTTGGGATTCAGGCCCTTGGGATTTCGGTCTTTGGAATTTCAGCCTTTGGGATTTCGGCCTTTAGGATTTCGGTCTTTGGGATTTCGACCTTTGGGATTTCGGCCCTTGGGATTTCGACCTTTGGGATTTCGGCCTTTGGGATTTCGGCCATTGGGATGTCGATCTTTGGAATTTCAGCCTTTGGGATTTCGGCCTTTGGGATTTCAGACTTTATTTTTTGAACATTTTAGGATTTCGGCCTTAGGGTTTCGACATTTAAGGTATCGGCTTTTGGGATTTCGGACCTTGGGATTTAGGCCCTTGGGGTTTCGGCCTCTGGGATTTCGGCCTTTGGGTAGTCGGTCTTTGGAATTTCAGCCTTTTGGATTTCGGCCCTTGGGATTTCTGCCTTTCGGGATTTCAGCCTTTGGGATTTCGCCCTTTGGGATTTCGACTTTTGGGATTTCGGCCCTTGGGATTTCGACCTTTGGGAATTCGGCCTTTGGGATTTCGGCCATTAGGATATCAACCCTTGGCATTTCGGCCTTTGGGATTTCGACCTTTGGGATTACGGCCTTTTGGGAATTCATCCCTTGGGATTTCGGCCGTGGGATTTCGACCTTTGGGATTTCGGCCTTTTGGGAATACGGTCTTTGGAATTTCAGACTTTGCGGCTTCGACCTTTGGGATTTCGGCCTTTGGAATACCGGCCTTTGGGATTTCGGCCCTTGGGATTTCGACCTTTGGGATTTCGCCCTTTGTGATTTCGGCCTTTGGGATTGCGGCCCTTTGGATTTCGGCCTTTGGGATTTCAGCAATTGGGATTTCGGCATTTGGGATTTCGGCCTTTGGAATTTCCGCCTTCAGGATATCGGCCTTTGTGATTTCGGCCTTTGGATTTCGGCCTTTGGGATTTCAGCCTTTGGGATTTCGGCCTTTGAGATTTCGGCCATTGGGATTTCGAGCTTTGTGATCTCGGCCCCTGGGATTCCGGCCCTTGCGATTTCAGCCTTTGGGATTTCGGCCTTTGAGATTTCGGCCTTTGGGATTTCGACCTTTGGGATTCCAGCCCTTGGGATTTGGGCCTTTGGGATTTCGGCCTTTGGGATTTCGGACTTTGAGATTTCGGCCTTTGGGATTTCAGCCTTTGGGATTTCGGACTTTGGGATTTCTGCCTTTGGGATTTCGACCTTTGGGATTACGGCCTTTGGAATTTGGACCTTTGGGATTTCGGCCCTGGGGATTTCGGCCTTTGGGATTTCCGCCTCTGGGATTTCGGCCTTTGGGTAGTCGGCCTTCGGAATTTCAGTCTTTGGGATTTCGGCCCTTTGGATTTCGGTCTTTGGGATTTCAGCCTTTGGGATTTCGGCATTTGAGATTTCGGCCATTGAGATTTCGTCCTTTGGGATCTCGACCCTTGGGATTCCGGCCCTTGGGATTGCGGCCTTTGGGATTTCGGCCTTTGGGATTTCGACCTTTGGGATTTCGGCCTTTGGGATTTCGGCTTTTGGAATTTCCGCCTTTGGGATATCGGCTTTTGGGATTTCGATCTTTGGGATTTCGGCCTTTGGTAAGACGGTCTTTGGAATTTCAGCCTTTGGGATTTCGGCCTTTGGGATTTCGTCCTTTGGGATTTGGACCTATAGGATTTCGGCCCTTGGGATTTTGGCCTTGGGGATATCGGCCTTTGGGATTTCGACCTTTGGGATTTCGGCCTTTGGTAAGACGGTCTTTGGAATTTCAGCCTTTGGGATTTCGGCCTTTGGGATATCGTCCTTTGGGATTTGGACCTATAGGATTTCGGCCCTTGGGATTTCGGCCCTTGGGATTTCGGCCTTGGGCATTTCGGCCTTTGGGATTTCGGCCTTTTGGGAATTCATTCTTTGGGATTTAGGCCTTTGGGATTTCGACCATTGCGATATCGGCCTTTTGGGAAATCATTTTTTGGGATTACGGCCTTTGGAATTTCCGCCTTTGGGATATCGGCCTTTGGGATTTCGGCCTTTGGGATTTCGGCCCTTGTGATTTCAGCCTTTGGGATTTCGGCCTTGGGATTTCGGACTTTGGGAATTCGACCTTTGGGATTTCGGCCTTTTGGGAATTCATCCTTTGGTATTTTGGCCTTGGGATTTCGGACTTTGGGATTTCGACCTTTGGGATATCGGCCTTTTTCGAATTCATCCTTTGGCATTTCGGCGTTGGGATTTCGACATTTGGGATTTCGTTCGGCCTTTGGGATTTCGACATTTCGGATTTCGGCCTTTGGGATTTCGGCCTTTGGGATTTGGACCTTTGGGATTTCGACCCTTGGGATTTCGGCCATTGGGTTTTCGGCCTCTGGGATTTCGGCATTTGGGTAGTCGGTCTTTGGAATTTCAGCCCTTGGGATTTCGGTCTTTGGGATTTCGACCTTTGGGATATCGGTCTTTGGAATTTCAGCGTTTGGGATTTCGGCACTTTGGATTTCGGCCTTTGCGATTTCGGCCTTTGGGATTTCGGCCTTTGAGATTTCGGCCTTTGGGATTTCGACCTATGGGATTTCGGCCCTTGGGATTTGGGCCTTTGCGATTTCGGCCTTGGGATTTCGACATTTGGGATTTCGGCGTTTGGGATTTCGGCCTTTGGAATTTCCAAAATTAGGATATCGGCCCTTGGGATTTCGGCATTTGGGATTGCGACCATTGGGATTACGGCCTTTTGGGAATTCATCCAATGGGATTTCGACATTTCGGATTTCGGCCTTTGGGATTTCGGCCTTTGGAATTTGGACCTTTGGGATATCGGCCCTTGGGATTTCGGCCTTTGGGATTTCGGCCTTTGGGATTTCGGCCTTTGAGATTTCGGCCTCTGGCATTTCGGCCTTTGGGTAGTCGGTCTTTGGGATTTCGGCACTTTGGATTTCGGCCTTTGCGATTTCGGCCTTTGGGATTTCGGCCCTTGGGATTTCGGCCTTTGTGATTTCGGCCTCTGGGATTTCGGGATTTGGGTAGTCGGTCTTTGGAATTTCAGCCCTTGGGATTTCGGCCTTTGGGATTTCGACCTTTGGGATTTCGGCCTTTGGGATTTCGGCCTTTGGGATTTCGGCCTTTGGGATTTCGGCCTTTGGGATTTCGGCCTTTAGGATTTCGGCCTTTGAGATTTCGGCCTTTGGGATTTCGGTCTTTCGAATTTCAGCCTTTGAGATTTCGGCCTTTGGGATTTCGGCGTTGTGATTTCGGCCTTTGGGATATCGGTCTTTGGAATTTCAGCGTTTGGGATTTCGGCGCTTTGGATTTCGGCCTTTGCGATTTCGGCCTTTGGGATTTCGGCCTTTGAGATTTCGGCCTTTGGGATTTCGACCTTTCGGATTTCGGCCCTTGGGATTTGGGCCTTTGCGATTTCGGCCTTTGGGATTTCGGCCTTTGGGATTTCGGCCTTTGAAATTTCGGCCTTTGGGATTTCGCCCTTCGAATTTCAGCCTTTGGGATTTCGGCCTTTGGGATTTCGGCCTTTGAGATTTCGGCCTTTGGGATTTCGGTCTTTCGAATTTCAGCCTTTGGGATTTCGGCCTTTGGTATCTTGGCCTTGGGATTTCGGCCTTTGGTATCTTGGCCTTGGGATTTCGGCCTTTGGGATTTCAGCCTTTGGGATTTCGGCCTTTGAGATTTCGGCCATTGGGATTTCGAGCTTTGTGATCTCGGCCCCTGGGATTCCGGCCCTTGCGATTTCAGCCTTTGGGATTTCGGCCTTTGAGATTTCGGCCTTTGGGATTTCGACCTTTGGGATTCCAGCCCTTGGGATTTGGGCCTTTGGGATTTCGGCCTTTGGGATTTCGGACTTTGAGATTTCGGCCTTTGGGATTTCAGCCTTTGGGATTTCGGACTTTGGGATTTCTGCCTTTGGGATTTCGACCTTTGGGATTACGGCCTTTGGAATTTGGACCTTTGGGATTTCGGCCCTGGGGATTTCGGCCTTTGGGATTTCGGCCTTTGGGATTTCCGCCTCTGGGATTTCGGCCTTTGGGTAGTCGGCCTTCGGAATTTCAGTCTTTGGGATTTCGGCCCTTTGGATTTCGGTCTTTGGGATTTCAGCCTTTGGGATTTCGGCATTTGAGATTTCGGCCATTGAGATTTCGTCCTTTGGGATCTCGACCCTTGGGATTCCGGCCCTTGGGATTGCGGCCTTTGGGATTTCGGCCTTTGGGATTTCGACCTTTGGGATTTCGGCCTTTGGGATTTCGGCCTTTGGGATTTCGGCTTTTGGAATTTCCGCCTTTGGGATATCGGCTTTTGGGATTTCGATCTTTGGGATTTCGGCCTTTGGTAAGACGGTCTTTGGAATTTCAGCCTTTGGGATTTCGGCCTTTGGGATTTCGTCCTTTGGGATTTGGACCTATAGGATTTCGGCCCTTGGGATTTCGGCCTTGGGGATATCGGCCTTTGGGATTTCGACCTTTGGGATTTCGGCCTTTGGTAAGACGGTCTTTGGAATTTCAGCCTTTGGGATTTCGGCCTTTGGGATATCGTCCTTTGGGATTTGGACCTATAGGATTTCGGCCCTTGGGATTGCGGCCTTTGGGATTTCGGCCTTTGGGATTTCGGCCCATGTGATTTCAGCCTTTGGGATTTCGGCCTTGGGATTTCGGACTTTGGGAATTCGACCTTTGGGATTTCGGCCTTTTGGGAATTCATCCTTTGGTATTTTGGCCTTGGGATTTCGGACTTTGGGATTTCGACCTTTGGGATATCGGCCTTTTTCGAATTCATCCTTTGGCATTTCGGCGTTGGGATTTCGACATTTGGGATTTCGTTCGGCCTTTGGGATTTCGACATTTCGGATTTCGGCCTTTGGGATTTCGGCCTTTGGGATTTGGACCTTTGGGATTTCGACCCTTGGGATTTCGGCCTTTGGGTTTTCGGCCTCTGGGATTTCGGCATTTGGGTAGTCGGTCTTTGGAATTTCAGCCCTTGGGATTTCGGCCTTTGGGATTTCGGCGTTGTGATTTCGGCCTTTGGGATATCGGTCTTTCGAATTTCAGCCTTTGAGATTTCGGCCTTTGGGATTTCGGCGTTGTGATTTCGGCCTTTGGGATATCGGTCTTTGGAATTTCAGCGTTTGGGATTTCGGCGCTTTGGATTTCGGCCTTTGGGATTTCGGCCTTTGAGATTTCGGCCTTTGGGATTTCGGTCTTTCGAATTTCAGCCTTTGGGATTTCGGCCTTTGGGATTTCGGCCTTTGCGATTTCGGCCTTTGGGATGTCGGTCTTTGGAATTTCAGCCTTTGGGATTTCGGCTATTTTGATTTCGGTCTTTGTGATTTCAGCCTTTGGGATTTCGGACTTTGAGATTTCGGGTTTTGGGATGTCGGCATTTGGAATTTCGAACTTTGGGATTTCTGCCCTTGGGATTTCAGCTTTTGGGATTTCGGCCTTTGGGATTTCGGCCTTTGGAATGTCGATCTTTGGAATTTCAACCTTTGGGATTTCGGCCCTTTGGATTTCGGCCTTTGGGATTTCAGCCTTTGGGATTTCGGCCTTTGAGATTTCGGCCTTTGGAATTTCAGGCTTTGGGATTTCGGGCCTTTGGATTTCGGCCTTTGGGATTTCGAAGTTTGGGATTTCGGCCCTTTTAATTTCGGCCTTTGGGATTTCGACCTTTGGGATATCGGCCTCTGGGATTTCGACCTTTGGGAAGTCGGACTTTGGAGTTTCAGCCTTTGGGATTTTGGCCTTTGGGATGTCGGTCTTTGGAATTTCAGCCTTTGGGATTTCGGCCTTTGGGATTTCGGCCTTGGGATTTCGACATTTGGGATTTCGGCCTTTGGGATTTCGGATTTGGGATTTCGGCCTTTGGGATTTCGGCCTTGTGATTTCGCCCTTTGGGATGTCGGTCTTTGGAATTTCAGCCATTGGGATTTCGGCCCTTTGGATTTCGGCCTTTGGCATTTCAGCCTTTGGGATTTCGGACTTTGAGATTTCGGCCATTGGGATTTCGACATTTGGGATCTCGGCCATTGGGATTCTGACCTTTGGGATCTCGAACCTTGGGATTCCGGCCCTTGGGATTACGGCCTTTGGGATTTCGGCCTCTGGGATTTCGACCTTTGGGATTTCGGCCTTTGGGATTTCGGCGTTTGGGATTTCGACCTTTGGGAAGTCGGTCTTTGGGATTTCGGCCTTTGAGATTTCGGCCTTTGGGATTTCGGTCTTTCGAATTTCAGCCTTTGGGATTTCGGCCTTTGGGATTTCGGCCTTTGGGATTTCGCCCTTGTGATTTCGGCCTTTTTGATATCGGTCTTTGGAATTTCAGCGTTTGGGATTTCGGCCCTTTGGATTTCGGCCTTTGCGATTTCGGCCCTTGGGATTTCGGCCTTTGAGATTTCGGCCTTTGGGATTTCGACCTTTGGGATTTCGACCCTTGGGATTTGGGCCTTTGGGATTTCGGCCTTTGGGATTTCGGCGTTTGGGATTTCGGCCTTTGGGATTTCGGCCTTGTGATTTCGGCCTTTGGGATATCGGTCTTTGGAATTTCAGCGTTTGGGATTTCGGCCCTTTGGATTTCGTCCTTTGCGATTTCGGCCTTTGGGATTTCGGCCTTTGAGATTTCGTCCTTTGGGATTTCGACCTTTGGGATTTCGGCCCTTGGGATTTGGGCCTTTGGGATTTCGGCCTTTGGGATTTCGGCGTTTGGGATTTCGGCCTTTGGGATTTCGGCCTTTGGGATTTCGGCCTTTGAGATTTCGGCCTTTGGGATTTCGGTCTTTCGAATTTCAGCCTTTGGGATTTCGGACTTTGGTATCTTGGCCTTGGGATTTCGGACTTTGGGATTTCGACCTTTGGAATTTCGGCCCTTGGGATTTCGGCCTTTGGGATTTCGGTCTTTCGAATTTCAGCCTTTGGGATTTCGGCCTTTGGGATTTCGGCCTTTGGTATCTTGGCCTTGGGATTTCGGACTTTGGGATTTCGACCTTTGGAATTTCGGCCCTTGGGATTTCGGCCCTTGGGATATGGGCGCTTGGGATATAGGCCCTTGGGATATCGGCCAATTGGGATTTCGACCGTTGCGACTTGGACCTTTGGGATTTCGGCATTTGGGATTTCGGCTCTTGGGATTTCGGCCCTTTGGATTTCGGCCTTTGCGATTTCGGCCCTTTGGATTTCAGCCTTTGACATTTCAGCCTTTGGGATTTCGGCCTTTGAGATTTCGGCCATTGGGAGTTCGACCTTTGGGATCTCGAACCTTGGTATTCCGGCCCTTGGGATTGCGGCCTTTGGGATTTCGGCCTTTGGGATTTCGGCCTTTGGGATATCTGTCTTTGGAATTTCAGCGTTTGGGATTTCGGCCCTTTGGATTTCGTCCTTTGCGATTTCGGCCTTTGGGATTTCGGCCTTTGAGATTTCGGCCTTTGGGATTTCGACCTATGGGATTTCGGCCCTTGGGATTTGGACCTTTGGGATTTCGGCCTTTGGGATTTCGGCGTTTGGGATTTCGGCCTTTGGGATTTCGGCCTTTGGGATTTCGGCCCTTTTGGATTTCGGCCTTTGGGATTTCGGCCTTTGGGATTTCGCCCTTGTGATTTCGGCCTTTGGGATATCGGTCTTTGGAATTTCAGCGTTTGGGATTTCGCCCTTCGAATTTCAGCCTTTGGGATTTCGGGCTTTGGGATTTCGGCCTTTGAGATTTCGGCCTTTGGGATTTCGGTCTTTCGAATTTCAGCCTTTGGGATTTCGGCCTTTGGGATTTCGGCCTTTGGTATCTTGGCCTTGGGATTTCGGCCTTTGGTATCTTGGCCTTGGGATTTCGGACTTGGGATTTCGACCTTTGGAATTTCGGCCCTTGGGATTTCGGCCCTTGGGATATGGGCCCTTGGGATATGGGCCCTTGGGATATCGGCCAATTGGGATATCGACCGTTGGGATTTGGACCTTTGGGGTTTCGGCCTTTGGGATTTCGGCCCTTTGGATTTCGGCCTTTGCGATTTCGGCCTTTGGCATTTCAGCCTTTGGGATTTCGGCCTTTGAGATTTCGGCCATTGGGATTTCGACCTTTGGGATCTCGAACCTTGGTATTCCGGCCCTTGGGATTGCGGCCTTTGGGATTTCGGCCTTTGGGATTTCGGCCTTTGGGATTACGGCCTTTGGGATATCTGTCTTTGGAATTTCAGCGTTTGGGATTTCGGCCCTTTGGATTTCGTCCTTTGCTATTTCGGCCTTTGGGATTTCGGCCTTTGAGATTTCGGCCTTTGGGATTTCGACCTTTGGGATTTCGGCCCTTGGGATTTGGACCTTTGGGCTTTCGGTCTTTGGGATTTCGGCGTTTGGGATTTCGGCCTTTGGGATTTCGGCCTTCGGGATTTCGGCCTTTGAGATTTCGGCCTTTGGGATTTCGGTCTTTCGAATTTCAGCCTTTGGGATTTCGGCCTTTGGGATTTCGGCCTTTGGGATGTCGGTCTTTGGAATTTCAGCCTTTGGGATTTCGGCTATTTTGATTTCGGTCTTTGTGATTTCAGCCTTTAGGATTTCGGACTTTGAGATTTCGGGTTTTGGGATGTCGGCATTTTGAATGTCGAACTTTGGGATTTCTGCCCTTGCTATTTCAGCTTTTGGGATTTCGGCCTTTGGGATTTCGGCCTTTGGGATTTCGGATTTGGGATTTCGGCCTTTGGGATTTCGGCCATGTGATTTCGCCCTTTGGGATGTCGGTCTTTGGAATTTCAGCCTTTGGGATTTCGGCCCTTTGGATTTCGGCCTTTGGGATTTCAGCCTTTGGGATTTCGGCCTTTGAGATTTCGGCCTTTGGAATTTCAGGCTTTGGGATTTCGGCCCTTTGGATTTCGGGCTTTGGCATTTCAGCCTTTGGGATTTCGGACTTTGAGATTTCGGCCATTGGGATTTCGACATTTGGGATCTCGGCCATTGGGATTCTGACCTTTGGGATCTCGAACCTTGGGATTCCGGCCCTTGGGATTACGGCCTTTGGGATTGCGGCCTTTGGGATTTCGGCCTTTGGGATTTCGGCCTTTGGGATATCTGTCTTTGGAATTTCAGCGTTTGGGATTTCGGCCCTTTGGATTTCGTCCTTTGCGATTTCGGCCTTTGGGATTTCGGCCTTTGAGATTTCGGCCTTTGGGATTTCGGCCTTTGGGATTTCGGCCTTTGAGATTTCGGCCTTTGGGATTTCGGTCTTTCGAATTTCAGCCTTTGGGATTTCGGCCTTTGGGATTTCGGCCTTTGGGATTTCGGCCTTTGGGATTTCGGCCTTTGAGATTTCGGCCTTTGGGATTTCGGTCTTTCGAATTTCAGGCTTTGGGATTTCGGCCTTTGGGATTTCGGCCTATGGGATTTCGGTCATTGGGATTTCGGCCTTTGGGATTTCGGCCTTTGGGATTTCGGCCTTTGGGATTTCGCCCTTGTGATTTCGGCCTTTGGGATATCGGTCTTTGGAATTTCAGCGTTTGGGATTTCGGCCCTTTGGATTTCGGCCTTTGCGATTTCGGCCCTTGGGATTTCGGCCTTTGAGATTTCGGCCTTTGGGATTTCGACCTTTGGGATTTCGACCCTTGGGATTTGGGCCTTTGGGATTTCGGCCTTTGGGATTTCGGCGTTTGGGATTTCGGCCTTTGGGATTTCGGCCTTGTGATTTCGGCCTTTGGGATATCGGTCTTTGGAATTTCAGCGTTTGGGATTTCGGCCCTTTGGATTTCGTCCTTTGCGATTTCGGCCTTTGGGATTTCGGCCTTTGAGATTTCGGCCTTTGGGATTTCGACCTTTGGGATTTCGGCCCTTGGGATTTGGGCCTTTGGGATTTCGGCCTTTGGGATTTCGGCGTTTGGGATTTCGGCCTTTGGGATTTCGGCCTTTGGGATTTCGGCCTTTGGGATTTCGGCCTTTGAGATTTCGGCCTTTGGGATTTCGGTCTTTCGAATTTCAGCCTTTGGGATTTCGTCCTTTGGGATTTCGGCCTATGGGATTTCGGCCTTTGGGATTTCGGCCTTTGGGATTTCGGCCTTTGGGATTTCGGCCTTTGGGATTTCGCCCTTGTGATTTCGGCCTTTGGGATATCGGTCTTTGGAATTTCATCGTTTGGGATTTCGGCCCTTTGGATTTCGGCCTTTGCGATTTCGGCCCTTGGGATTTCGGCCTTTGAGATTTCGGCCTTTGGGATTTCGACCTTTGGGATTTCGACCCTTGGGATTTGGGCCTTTGGGATTTCGGCCTTTGGGATTTCGGCGTTTGGGATTTCGGCCTTTGGGATTTCGGCCTTGTGATTTCGGCCTTTGGGATATCGGTCTTTGGAATTTCAGCGTTTGGGATTTCGGCCCTTTGGATTTCGTCCTTTGCGATTTCGGCCTTTGGGATTTCGGCCTTTGAGATTTCGGCCTTTGGGATTTCGACCTTTTGGATTTCGGCCCTTGGGATTTGGGCCTTTGGGATTTCGGCCTTTGGGATTTCGGGGTTTGGGATTTCGGCCTTTGGGATTTCGGCCTTTGGGATTTCGGCCTTTGAGATTTCGGCCTTTGGGATTTCGGTCTTTCGAATTTCAGCCTTTGGGATTTCGGCCTTTGGTTTTTCGGACTTTGGTATCTTGGCCTTGGGATTTCGGACTTTGGGATTTCGACCTTTGGAATTTCGGCCCTTGGGATTTCGGCCTTTGGGATTTCGGTCTTTCGAATTTCAGCCTTTGGGATTTCGGCCTTTGGGATTTCGGCCTTTGGTATCTTGGCCTTGGGATTTCGGACTTTGGGATTTCGACCTTTGGAATTTCGGCCCTTGGGATTTCGGCCCTTGGGATATGGGCGCTTGGGATATGGGCCCTTGGGATATCGGCCAATTGGGATTTCGACCGTTGCGACATGGACCTTTGGGATTTCGGCCTTTGGGATTTCGGCTCTTGGGATTTCGGCCCTTTGGATTTCGGCCTTTGCGATTTCGGCCCTTTGGATTTCAGCCTTTGACATTTCAGCCTTTGGGATTTCGGCCTTTGAGATTTCGGCCATTGGGATTTCGACCTTTGGGATCTCGAACCTTGGTATTCCGGCCCTTGGGATTGCGGCCTTTGGGATTTCGGCCTTTGGGATTTCGGCCTTTGGGATATCTGTCTTTGGAATTTCAGCGTTTGGGATTTCGGCCCTTTGGATTTCGTCCTTTGCGATTTCGGCCTTTGGGATTTCGGCCTTTGAGATTTCGGCCTTTGGGATTTCGACCTATGGGATTTCGGCCCTTGGGATTTGGACCTTTGGGATTTCGGCCTTTGGGATTTCGGCGTTTGGGATTTCGGCCTTTGGGATTTCGGCCTTTGGGATTTCGGCCCTTTTGGATTTCGGCCTTTGGGATTTCGGCCTTTGGGATTTCGCCCTTGTGATTTCGGCCTTTGGGATATCGGTCTTTGGAATTTCAGCGTTTGGGATTTCGCCCTTCGAATTTCAGCCTTTGGGATTTCGGGCTTTGGGATTTCGGCCTTTGAGATTTCGGCCTTTGGGATTTCGGTCTTTCGAATTTCAGCCTTTGGGATTTCGGCCTTTGGGATTTCGGCCTTTGGTATCTTGGCCTTGGGATTTCGGCCATTGGTATCTTGGCCTTGGGATTTCGGACTTTGGGATTTCGACCTTTGGAATTTCGGCCCTTGGGATTTCGGCCCTTGGGATATGGGCCCTTGGGATATCGACCGTTGGGATTTGGACCTTTGGGGTTTCGGCCTTTGGGATTTCGGCTCTTGGGATTTCGGCCCTTTGGATTTCGGCCTTTGCGATTTCGGCCCTTTGGATTTCGGCCTTTGGCATTTCAGCCTTTGGGATTTCGGCCTTTGAGATTTCGGCCATTGGGATTTCGACCTTTGGGATCTCGAACCTTGGTATTCCGGCCCTTGGGATTGCGGCCTTTGGGATTTCGGCCTTTGGGATTTCGGCCTTTGGGATTTCGGTCTTTCGAATTTCAGCCTTTGGGATTTCGGCCTTTGGGATTTCGGCCTATGGGATTTCGGCCTTTGGGATTTCGGCCTTTGGGATTTCGGCCTTTCGGATTTCGGCCTTTGGGATTTCGGCCTTTGGGATTTCGGCCTTTGGGATTTCGGCCTTTGAGATTTCGGCCTTTGGGATTTCGGTCTTTCGAATTTCAGCCTTTGGGATTTCGGCCTTTGGGATTTCGGCCTTTGGGATTTCGGCCTTTGGGATTTCGGCCT
Source organism: Megachile rotundata (assembly GCF_050947335.1). Classification (NCBI taxonomy): domain Eukaryota; kingdom Metazoa; phylum Arthropoda; class Insecta; order Hymenoptera; family Megachilidae; genus Megachile; species Megachile rotundata. The sequence continues at coordinate 1,978,799 of NC_134991.1, read as the reverse complement.
TTGGGATTTCGGCCTTTGAGATTTCGGCCTTTGGGATTTCGGTCTTTCGAATTTCAGCCTTTGGGATTTCGGCCTTTGGGATTTCGGCCTATGGGATTTCGGCCTTTGGGATTTCGGCCTTTGGGATTTCGGCCTTTCGGATTTCGGCCTTTGGGATTTCGGCCTTTGGGATTTCGGCCTTTGGGAGTTCGGCCTTTGGGATTTCGGCCTTTGAGATTTCGGCCTTTGGGATTTCGGACATTTCGAATTTCAACCTTTGGGATTTCGGCCTTTGGGATTTCGGCCTTTGGTATCTTGGCCTTGGGATTTCGGCCTTTGGTATCTTGGCCTTGGGATTTCGGACTCTGGGATTTCGACCTTTGGAATTTCGGCCCTTGGGATTTCGGCCCTTGGGATATGGACCCTTGGGATATGGGCCCTTGGGATATCGGCCAATTGGGATTTCGACCGTTGGGATTTGGACCTTTGGGATTTCGGCCTTTGGGATTTCGGCTCTTGGGATTTCGGCCCTTTGGATTTCGGCCTTTGCGATTTCGGCCAATTGGATTTCGGCCTTTGGCATTTCAGCCTTTGGGATTTCGGCCTTTGAGATTTCGGCCATTGGGATTTCGACCTTTGGGATCTCGAACCTTGGTATTCCGGCCCTTGGGATTGCGGCCTTTGGGATTTCGGCCTTTGGGATTTCGGCCTTTGGGATATCTGTCTTTGGAATTTCAGCGTTTGGGATTTCGGCCTTTGGGATTTCGGCATTTGGGATTTCGGCATTTGGGATTTCGGCCTTTGGTTTTTCGCCCTTGTGATTTCGGCCTTTGGGATATCGGTCTTTGGAATTTCAGCGTTTGGGATTTCGGCCCTTTGGATTTCGGCCTTTGCGATTTCGGCCCTTGGGATTTCGGCCTTTGAGATTTCGGCCTTTGGGATTTCGACCTTTGGGATTTCGGCCCTCGGGATTTGGGCCTTTGGGATTTCGGCCTTTGGGGTTTCGGCGTTTGGGATTTCGGCCTTTGGGATTTCGGCCTTTGGGATTTCGACCTTTGGGATTTCGGCCCTTGGGATTTGGGCCTTTGGGATTTCGGCCTTTGGGATTTCGGCGTTTGGGATTTCGGCCTTTGGGATTTCGGCCTTTGGGATTTCGACCTTTGGGATTTCGGCCTTTGGTATCTTGGCCTTGGGATTTCGGCCTTTGGTATCTTGGCCTTGGGATTTCGGACTTTGGGATTTCGACCTTTGGAATTTCGGCCCTTGGGATTTCGGCCCTTGGGATATGGGCCCTTGGGATATCGACCGTTGGGATTTGGACCTTTGGGATTTGGGCCTTTGGGATTTCGGCCTTTGGGATTTCGGCCTTTGGGATTTCGGCCTTTGAGATTTCGGCCTTTGGGATTTCGACCTTTGGGATTTCGGCCCTTGGGATTTGGGCCTTTGGGATTTCGGCCTTTGGGATTTCGGCGTTTGGGATTTCGGCCTTTGGGATTTCGGCCTTTGGGATTTCGGCCTTTGGGATTTCGGCCTTTGAGATTTCGGCCTTTGGGATTTCGGTCTTTCGAATTTCAGCCTTTGGGATTTCGTCCTTTGGGATTTCGGCCTATGGGATTTCGGCCTTTGGGATTTCGGCCTTTGGGATTTCGGCCTTTGGGATTTCGGCCTTTGGGATTTCGCCCTTGTGATTTCGGCCTTTGGGATATCGGTCTTTGGAATTTCATCGTTTGGGATTTCGGCCCTTTGGATTTCGGCCTTTGCGATTTCGGCCCTTGGGATTTCGGCCTTTGAGATTTCGGCCTTTGGGATTTCGACCTTTGGGATTTCGACCCTTGGGATTTGGGCCTTTGGGATTTCGGCCTTTGGGATTTCGGCGTTTGGGATTTCGGCCTTTGGGATTTCGGCCTTGTGATTTCGGCCTTTGGGATATCGGTCTTTGGAATTTCAGCGTTTGGGATTTCGGCCCTTTGGATTTCGTCCTTTGCGATTTCGGCCTTTGGGATTTCGGCCTTTGAGATTTCGGCCTTTGGGATTTCGACCTTTTGGATTTCGGCCCTTGGGATTTGGGCCTTTGGGATTTCGGCCTTTGGGATTTCGGGGTTTGGGATTTCGGCCTTTGGGATTTCGGCCTTTGGGATTTCGGCCTTTGAGATTTCGGCCTTTGGGATTTCGGCCTTTCGAATTTCAGCCTTTGGGATTTCGGCCTTTGGTTTTTCGGACTTTGGTATCTTGGCCTTGGGATTTCGGACTTTGGGATTTCGACCTTTGGAATTTCGGCCCTTGGGATTTCGGCCTTTGGGATTTCGGTCTTTCGAATTTCAGCCTTTGGGATTTCGGCCTTTGGGATTTCGGCCTTTGGTATCTTGGCCTTGGGATTTCGGACTTTGGGATTTCGACCTTTGGAATTTCGGCGCTTGGGATTTCGGCCCTTGGGATATGGGCGCTTGGGATATGGGCCCTTGGGATATCGGCCAATTGGGATTTCGACCGTTGCGACATGGACCTTTGGGATTTCGGCCTTTGGGATTTCGGCTCTTGGGATTTCGGCCCTTTGGATTTCGGCCTTTGCGATTTCGGCCCTTTGGATTTCAGCCTTTGACATTTCAGCCTTTGGGATTTCGGCCTTTGAGATTTCGGCCATTGGGATTTCGACCTTTGGGACCTCGAACCTTGGTATTCCGGCCCTTGGGATTGCGGCCTTTGGGATTTCGGCCTTTGGGATTTCGGCCTTTGGGATATCTGTCTTTGGAATTTCAGCGTTTGGGATTTCGGCCCTTTGGATTTCGTCCTTTGCGATTTCGGCCTTTGGGATTTCGGCCTTTGAGATTTCGGCCTTTGGGATTTCGACCTATGGGATTTCGGCCCTTGGGATTTGGACCTTTGGGATTTCGGCCTTTGGGATTTCGGCGTTTGGGATTTCGGCCTTTGGGATTTCGGCCTTTGGGATTTCGGCCCTTTTGGATTTCGGCCTTTGGGATTTCGGCCTTTGGGATTTCGCCCTTGTGATTTCGGCCTTTGGGATATCGGTCTTTGGAATTTCAGCGTTTGGGATTTCGCCCTTCGAATTTCAGCCTTTGGGATTTCGGGCTTTGGGATTTCGGCCTTTGAGATTTCGGCCTTTGGGATTTCGGTCTTTCGAATTTCAGCCTTTGGGATTTCGGCCTTTGGGATTTCGGCCTTTGGTATCTTGGCCTTGGGATTTCGGCCATTGGTATCTTGGCCTTGGGATTTCGGACTTTGGGATTTCGACCTTTGGAATTTCGGCCCTTGGGATTTCGGCCCTTGGGATATGGGCCCTTGGGATATCGACCGTTGGGATTTGGACCTTTGGGGTTTCGGCCTTTGGGATTTCGGCTCTTGGGATTTCGGCCCTTTGGATTTCGGCCTTTGCGATTTCGGCCCTTTGGATTTCGGCCTTTGGCATTTCAGCCTTTGGGATTTCGGCCTTTGAGATTTCGGCCATTGGGATTTCGACCTTTGGGATCTCGAACCTTGGTATTCCGGCCCTTGGGATTGCGGCCTTTGGGATTTCGGCCTTTGGGATATCTGTCTTTGGAATTTCAGCGTTTGGGATTTCGGCCCTTTGGATTTCGTCCTTTGCGATTTCGGCCTTTGGGATTTCGGCCTTTGAGATTTCGGCCTTTGGGATTTCGGCCTTTGGGATTTCGGCCTTTGAGATTTCGGCCTTTGGGATTTCGGTCTTTCGAATTTCAGCCTTTGGGATTTCGGCCTTTGGGATTTCGGCCTTTGGGATTTCGGCCTTTGGGATTTCGGCCTTTGGGATTTCGGCCTTTGAGATTTCGGCCTTTGGGATTTCGGTCTTTCGAATTTCAGCCTTTGGGATTTCGGCCTTTGGGATTTCGGCCTATGGGATTTCGGCCTTTGGGATTTCGGCCTTTGGGATTTCGGCCTTTGGGATTTCGGCCTTTGGGATTTCGGCCTTTGGGATTTCGGCCTTTGGGAGTTCGGCCTTTGGGATTTCGGCCTTTGAGATTTCGGCCTTTGGGATTTCGGACATTTCGAATTTCAACCTTTGGGATTTCGGCCTTTGGGATTTCGGCCTTTGGTATCTTGGCCTTGGGATTTCGGCCTTTGGTATCTTGGCCTTGGGATTTCGGACTCTGGGATTTCGACCTTTGGAATTTCGGCCCTTGGGATTTCGGCCCTTGGGATATGGACCCTTGGGATATGGGCCCTTGGGATATCGGCCAATTGGGATTTCGACCGTTGGGATTTGGACCTTTGGGATTTCGGCCTTTGGGATTTCGGCTCTTGGGATTTCGGCCCTTTGGATTTCGGCCTTTGCGATTTCGGCCAATTGGATTTCGGCCTTTGGCATTTCAGCCTTTGGGATTTCGGCCTTTGAGATTTCGGCCATTGGGATTTCGACCTTTGGGATCTCGAACCTTGGTATTCCGGCCCTTGGGATTGCGGCCTTTGGGATTTCGGCCTTTGGGATTTCGGCCTTTGGGATATCTGTCTTTGGAATTTCAGCGTTTGGGATTTCGGCCTTTGGGATTTCGGCATTTGGGATTTCGGCATTTGGGATTTCGGCCTTTGGTTTTTCGCCCTTGTGATTTCGGCCTTTGGGATATCGGTCTTTGGAATTTCAGCGTTTGGGATTTCGGCCCTTTGGATTTCGGCCTTTGCGATTTCGGCCCTTGGGATTTCGGCCTTTGAGATTTCGGCCTTTGGGATTTCGACCTTTGGGATTTCGGCCCTCGGGATTTGGGCCTTTGGGATTTCGGCCTTTGGGGTTTCGGCGTTTGGGATTTCGGCCTTTGGGATTTCGGCCTTTGGGATTTCGACCTTTGGGATTTCGGCCCTTGGGATTTGGGCCTTTGGGATTTCGGCCTTTGGGATTTCGGCGTTTGGGATTTCGGCCTTTGGGATTTCGGCCTTTGGGATTTCGACCTTTGGGATTTCGGCCTTTGGTATCTTGGCCTTGGGATTTCGGCCTTTGGTATCTTGGCCTTGGGATTTCGGACTTTGGGATTTCGACCTTTGGAATTTCGGCCCTTGGGATTTCGGCCCTTGGGATATGGGCCCTTGGGATATCGACCGTTGGGATTTGGACCTTTGGGATTTGGGCCTTTGGGATTTCGGCCTTTGGGATTTCGGCGTTTGGGATTTCGGCCTTTGGGATTTCGGCCTTGTGATTTCGGCCTTTGGGATATCGGTCTTTGGAATTTCAGCGTTTGGGATTTCGCCCTTCGAATTTCAGCCTTTGGGATTTCGGGCTTTGGGATTTCGGCCTTTGAGATTTCGGCCTTTGGGATTTCGGTCTTTCGAATTTCAGCCTTTGGGATTTCGGCCTTTGGGATTTCGGCCTTTGGTATCTTGGCCTTGGGATTTCGGCCTTTGGTATCTTGGCCTTGGGATTTCGGACTTTGGGATTCCGACCTTTGGAATTTCGGCCCTTGGGATTTCGGCCCTTGGGATATGGGCCCTTGGAATATCGACCGTTGGGATTTGGACCTTTGGGGTTTCGGCCTTTGGGATTTCGGCTCTTGGGATTTCGGCCCTTTGGATTTCGGCCTTTGCGATTTCGGCCCTTTGGATTTCGGCCTTTGGCATTTCAGCCTTTGGGATTTCGGCCTTTGAGATTTCGGCCATTGGGATTTCGACCTTTGGGATCTCGAACCTTGGTATTCCGGCCCTTGGGATTGCGGCCTTTGGGATTTCGGCCTTTGGGATTTCGGCCTTTGGGATAACTGTCTTTGGAATTTCAGCGTTTGGGATTTCGGCCCTTTGGATTTCGTCCTTTGCGACTTCGGCCTTTGGGATTTCGGCCTTTGAGATTTCGGCCTTTGGGATTTCGGCCTTTGGGATTTCGGCCTTTGAGATTTCGGCCTTTGGGATTTCGGTCTTTCGAAATCCAGCCTTTGGGATTTCGGCCTTTGGGATTTCGGCCTTTGGGATTTCGGCCTTTGGGATTTCGGCCTTTGGGATTTCGGCCTTTGAGATTTCGGCCTTTGGGATTTCGGTCTTTCGAATTTCAGCCTTTGGGATTTCGGCCTTTGGGATTTCGGCCTATGGGATTTCGGCCTTTGGGATTTCGGCCTTTGGGATTTCGGCCTTTGAGATTTCGGCCTTTGGGATTTCGACCTTTGGGATTTCGACCCTTGGGATTTGGGCCTTTGGGATTTCGGCCTTTGGGATTTCGGCGTTTGGGATTTCGGCCTTTGGGATTTCGGCCTTGTGATTTCGGCCTTTGGGATATCGGTCTTTGGAATTTCAGCTTTTGGGATTTCGGCCCTTTGGATTTCGTCCTTTGCGATTTCGGCCTTTGGGATTTCGGCCTTTGAGATTTCGGCCTTTGGGATTTCGACCTTTAGGATTTCGGCCCTTGGGATTTGGGCCTTTGGGATTTCGGCCTTTGGGATTTCGGCGTTTGGGATTTCGGCCTTTGGGATTTCGGCCTTTGGGATTTCGGCCTTTGAGATTTCGGCCTTTGGGATTTCGGTCTTTCGAATTTCAGCCTTTGGGATTTCGGCCTTTGGGATTTCGGCTCTTGGGATTTCGGCCCTTTGGATTTCGGCCTTTGCGATTTCGGCCATTTGGATTTCGGCCTTTGGCATTTCAGCCTTTGGGATTTCGGCCTTTGAGATTTCGGCCATTGGGATTTCGACCTTTGGAATCTCGAACCTTGGTATTCCGGCCCTTGGGATTGCGGCCTTTGGGATTTCGGCCTTGTGATTTCGGCCTTTGGGATATCGGTCTTTGGAATTTCAGCGTTTGGGATTTCGGCCCTTTGGATTTCGTCCTTTGCGATTTCGGCCTTTGGGATTTCGGCCTTTGAGATTTCGGCCTTTGGGATTTCGGCCTTTGGGATTTCGGCCTTTGAGATTTCGGCCTTTGGGATTTCGGTCTTTCGAATTTCAGCCTTTGGGATTTCGGGCTTTGGGATTTCGGCCTTTGGTATCTTGGCCTTGGGATTTCGGACTTTGGGATTTCGACCTTTGGAATTTCGGCCCTTGGGAATTCGGCCCTTGGGATATGGGCCCTTGGGATATCGGCCAATTGGGATTTCGACCGTTGCGACTTGGACCTTTGGGATTTCGGCCTTTGGGATTTCGGCTCTTGGGATTTCGGCGTTTGGGATTTCGGCCTTAGGGATTTCGGCCTTTGGGATTTTGGCCTTTGAGATTTCGGCCTTTGGGATTTTGGTCTCTCGAATTTCAGCCTTTGGGATTTCGGCCCTTTGGATTTCGGCCTTTGCGATTTCGGCCCTTGGGATTTCGGCCTTTGGGATTTCGGCCTTGTGATTTCGGCCTTTGGGATATCGGTCTTTGGAATTTCAGCGTTTGGGATTTCGGCCCTTTGGATTTCGGCCTTTGGGATTTCGGCCTTTGGGATTTCGGCCTTTGGGATGTCGGCCTTTGGGATTTCGACCTTTGGGATTTCGGCTCTTGGGATTTGGGCCTTTGGGATTTCGGCCTTTGGTATTTCGGCGTTTGGGATTTCGGCCTTTGGGATTTCGGCCTTTGGGATTTCGGCCTTTGGGATTTCGGCCTTTGAGATTTCGGCCTTTAGGATTTCGGTCTTTCGAATTTCAGCCTTTGGGATTTCGGCCTTTGGGATTTCGTCCTTTGGTATCTTGGCCTTGGGATTTCGGACTTTGGGATTTCGACCTTTGGAATTTCGGCCCTTGGGATTTCGGCCCTTGGGATATGGGCCCTTGGGATATCGGCCAATTGGGATTTCGACCGTTGGGATTTGGACCTTTGGGATTTCGGCCTTTGGGATTTCGGCTCTTGGGATTTCGGCCCTTTGGATTTCGGCCTTTGCGATTTCGGCCCTTTGGATTTCGGCCTTTGGCATTTCAGCCTTTGGGATTTCGGCCTTTGAGATTTCGGCCATTGGGATTTCGACCTTTGGGATCTCGAACCTTGGTATTCCGGCCCTTGGGATTGCGGCCTTTGGGATTTCGGCCTTTGGGATTTCGGCCTTTGGGATATCTGTCTTTGGAATTTCAGCGTTTGGGATTTCGGCCCTTTGGATTTCGTCCTTTGCGATTTCGGCCTTTGGGATTTCAGCCTTTGAGATTTCGGCCTTTGGGATTTCGACCTTTGGGATTTCGGCCCTTGGGATTTGGACCTTAGGGATTTCGGCCTTTGCGATTTCGGCGTTTGGGATTTCGGCCTTTGGGATTTCGGCCTTTGGGATTTCGGCCTTTGGGATTTCGGCCTTTGAGATTTCGGCCTTTGGGATTTCGACCTTTGGGATTTCGGCCTTTGGGATTTCGGCCTTTGGGATTTCGGCCTTTGGGATTTCGGCCTTTGGGATTTCGGCCTTTGGGATTTCGGCCTTTGGGATGTCGGTCTTTGGAATTTCAGCCTTTGGGATTTCGGCCCCTTGGATTTCGGCCCCTTGGATTTCGGCCTTTGGGATTTCGGCCTTTGGGATTTCGGCCTTTGGGATTTCGCCCTTGTGATTTCGGCCTTTGGGATATCGGTCTTTGGAATTTCAGCGTTTGGGATTTCGGCCCTTCGGATTTCGGCCTTTGCGATTTCGGCCTTTGGGATTTCGGCCTTCGAGATTTCGGCCTTTGGGATTTCGGCGTTTGGGATTTCGGCCTTTGGGATTTCGGCCTTGTGATTTCGGCCTTTGGGATATCGGTCTTTGTAATTTCAGCGTTTGGGATTTCGGCCCTTTGGATTTCGTCCTTTGCGATTTCGGCCTTTGGGATTTCGGCCTTTGGGATTTCGGCCTTTGGGATTTCGACCTTTGGGATTTCGGCCCTTGGGATTTGGGCCTTTGGGATTTCGGCCTTTGGTATTTCGGCGTTTGGGATTTCGGCCTTTGGGATTTCGGCCTTTGGGATTTCGGCCTTTGAGATTTCGGCCTTTAGGATTTCGGTCTTTCGAATTTCAGCCTTTGGGATTTCGGCCTTTGGGATTTCGGCCTTTGGTATCTTGGCCTTGGGATTTCGGACTTTGGGATTTCGACCTTTGGAATTTCGGCCCTTGGGATTTCGGCCCTTGGGATATGGGCCCTTGGGATATCGGCCAATTGGGATTTCGACCGTTGGGATTTGGACCTTTGGGACTTCGGCCTTTGGGATTTCGGCTCTTGGGACATCGGCCCTTTGGATTTCGGCCTTTGCGATTTCGGCCCTTTGGATTTCGGCCTTTGGCATTTCAGCCTTTGGGATTTCGACCTTTGGGATTTCGGCCCTTGGGATTTGGGCCTTTGGGATTTCGGCCTTTGGGATTTCGGCGTTTGGGATTTCGGCCTTTGGGATTTCGGCCTATGTGATTTCGGCCTTTGGGATATCGGTCTTTGGAATTTCAGCGTTTGGGATTTCGGCCCTTTGGATTTCGTCCTTTGCGATTTCGGCCTTTGGGATTTCGGCCTTTGAGATTTCGGCCTTTGGGATTTCGACCTTTGGGATTTCGGCCCTTGGGATTTGGGCCTTTGGGATTTCGGCCTTTGGGATTTCGGCGTTTGGGATTTCGGCCTTTGGGATTTCGGCCTTTGGGATTTCGGCCTTTGGGATTGCGGCCTTTGAGATTTCGGCCTTTGGGATTTCGACCTTTGGGATTTCGGCCCTTGGGATTTGGGCCTTTGGGATTTCGGCGTTTGGGATTTCGGCCTTGGGATTTCGACATTTGGTATTTCGGCCTTTGGGAGGTCGGTCTTTGGAATTTCAGACTTTGGGAATTCGGCTCACTGGATTTCAGACTTTGGGAATTCGGCCCACTGGATTTCGACATTTGGGATTTCGGCCTTTGGGATTTCGGCCTTTGAGATTTCGGCCTTTGGGATTTCGACCTATGGGATTTCGGCCCTTGGGATTTGGACCTTTGGGATTTCGGCCTTTGGGATTTCGGCGTTTGGGATTTCGGCCATTGGGATTTCGGCCTTTGGGATTTCGGCCTTTGAGATTTCAGCTTTTGGGATTTCGGTCTTTCGAATTTCAGCCTTTGGGATTTCGGCCTTTGGGATTTCGGCCTTTGGGATTTCGGCCTTTGGGATTTCGGCCTTTGGGATTTCGCCCTTGTGCTTTCGGCCTTTGGGATATCGGTCTTTGGAATTTCAGCGTTTGGGATTTCGGCCCTTTGGATTTCGGCCTTTGGGATTTCGGCCTTTGGGATTTCGCCCTTGTGATTTCGGCCTTTGGGATATCAGTCTTTGGAATTTCAGCGTTTGGGATTTCGGCCCTTTGGATTTCGGCCTTTGCGATTTCGGCCTTTGGGATTTCGGCCTTTGAGATTTCGGCCTTTGGGATTTCGACCTTTGGGATTTCGGCCCTTGGGATTTGGGCCTTTGAGATTTCGGCCTTTGGGATTTCGGCGTTTGGGATTTCGGCGTTTGGGATTTCGGCCTTGTGATTTCGGCCTTTGGGATATCGGTCTTTGGAATTTCAGCTTTTGGGATTTCGGCCCTTTGGATTTCGTCCTTTGCGATTTCGGCCTTTGGGATTTCGGCCTTTGAGATTTCGGCCTTTGGGATTTCGACCTTTAGGATTTCGGCCCTTGGGATTTGGGCCTTTGGGATTTCGGCCTTTGGGATTTCGGCGTTTGCGATTTCGGCCTTTGGGATTTCGGCCTTTGGGATTTCGGCCTTTGAGATTTCGGCCTTTGGGATTTCGGTCTTTCGAATTTCAGCCTTTGGGATTTCGGCCTTTGGGATTTCGGCCTTTGGTATCTTGGCCTTGGGATTTCGGCCTTTGGTATCTTGGCCTTGGGATTTCGGACTTTGGGATTTCGACCTTTGGAATTTCGGCCCTTGGGATTTCGGCCCTTGGGATATGGGCCCTTGGGATATGGGCCTTTGGGATATCGGCCAATTGGGATTTAGACCGTTGGGATTTGGACCTTTGGGATTTCGGCCTTTGGGATTTCGGCTCTTGGGATTTCGGCCCTTTGGATTTCAGCCTTTGCGATTTCGGCCCTTTGGATTTCGGCCTTTGGCATTTCAGCCTTTGGGATTTCGGCCTTTGAGATTTCGGCCATTGGGATTTCGACCTTTGGGATCTCGAACCTTGGTATTCCGGCCCTTTGGGATTACGGCCTTTGGGATTTCGGCCTCTGGGATTTCGACCTTTGGGATTTCGGCCTTTGGGATTTCGACGTTTGGGAAGTCGGTCTTTGGGATTTCGGCCTTTGTGATTTCGACCTTTGGGATTTCGGCCTTTGGAATTTCGGCCTTTGAGATTTTGGACTTTGGGATTTCGTTCTTTCGAATTTCAGCCTTTGGCATTTCGGCCTTTGGGATTTCGGCCTTTGGGATTTCGGCCTTTGGGATTTCGGCCTTTGGGATTTCGGCCTTTGGGATTTCGGCCTTTGGGATTTCGCCCTTGTGATTTCGGCCTTTGGGATATCGGTCTTTGGAATTTCAGCGTTTGGGATTTCGGCCCTTTGGATTTCGGCCTTTGCGATTTCGGCCTTTGGGATTTCGGCCTTTGAGATTTCGGCCTTTGGGATTTCGACCTTTGGGATTTCGGCCCATGGGATTTGGGCCTTTGGGATTTCGGCCTTTGCGATTTCGGCGTTTGGGATTTCGGGCTTTGGGATTTCGGCCTTTGGTATCTTGGTCTTGGGATTTCGGACTTTGGGATTTCGACCTTTGGAATTTCGGCCCTTGGGATTTCGGCCCTTGGGATATGGGCCCTTGGGATATCGGCCAATTGGGATTTCGACCGTTGCGACTTGGACCTTTGGGATTTCGGCCTTTGGGATTTCGGCTCTTGGGATTTCGGCACATTGGATTTCGGCCTTTGCGATTTCGGCCCTTTGGATTTCGGCCATTGGGATTTCGGCCTTGTGATTTCGGCCTTTGGGATATCGGTCTTTGGAATTTCAGCTTTTGGGATTTCGGCCCTTTGGATTTCGTCCTTTGCGATTTCGGCCTTTGGGATTTCGGCCTTTGAGATTTCGGCCTTTGGGATTTCGACCTTTAGGATTTCGGCCCTTGGGATTTGGGCCTTTGGGATTTCGGCCTTTGGGATTTCGGCGTTTGCGATTTCGGCCTTTGGGATTTCGGCCTTTGGGATTTCGGCCTTTGAGATTTCGGCCTTTGGGATTTCGGTCTTTCGAATTTCAGCCTTTGGGATTTCGGCCTTTGGGATTTCGGCCTTTGGTATCTTGGCCTTGGGATTTCGGCCTTTGGTATCTTGGCCTTGGGATTTCGGACTTTGGGATTTCGACCTTTGGAATTTCGGCCCTTGGGATTTCGGCCCTTGGGATATGGGCCCTTGGGATATGGGCCTTTGGGATATCGGCCAATTGGGATTTAGACCGTTGGGATTTGGACCTTTGGGATTTCGGCCTTTGGGATTTCGGCTCTTGGGATTTCGGCCCTTTGGATTTCAGCCTTTGCGATTTCGGCCCTTTGGATTTCGGCCTTTGGCATTTCAGCCTTTGGGATTTCGGCCTTTGAGATTTCGGCCATTGGGATTTCGACCTTTGGGATCTCGAACCTTGGTATTCCGGCCCTTTGGGATTACGGCCTTTGGGATTTCGGCCTCTGGGATTTCGACCTTTGGGATTTCGGCCTTTGGGATTTCGACGTTTGGGAAGTCGGTCTTTGGGATTTCGGCCTTTGTGATTTCGACCTTTGGGATTTCGGCCTTTGGAATTTCGGCCTTTGAGATTTTGGACTTTGGGATTTCGTTCTTTCGAATTTCAGCCTTTGGCATTTCGGCCTTTGGGATTTCGGCCTTTGGGATTTCGGCCTTTGGGATTTCGGCCTTTGGGATTTCGGCCTTTGGGATTTCGCCCTTGTGATTTCGGCCTTTGGGATATCGGTCTTTGGAATTTCAGCGTTTGGGATTTCGGCCCTTTGGATTTCGGCCTTTGCGATTTCGGCCTTTGGGATTTCGGCCTTTGAGATTTCGGCCTTTGGGATTTCGACCTTTGGGATTTCGGCCCATGGGATTTGGGCCTTTGGGATTTCGGCCTTTGCGATTTCGGCGTTTGGGATTTCGGGCTTTGGGATTTCGGCCTTTGGTATCTTGGTCTTGGGATTTCGGACTTTGGGATTTCGACCTTTGGAATTTCGGCCCTTGGGATTTCGGCCCTTGGGATATGGGCCCTTGGGATATCGGCCAATTGGGATTTCGACCGTTGCGACTTGGACCTTTGGGATTTCGGCCTTTGGGATTTCGGCTCTTGGGATTTCGGCCCTTTGGATTTCGGCCTTTGCGATTTCGGCCCTTTGGATTTCGGCCTTTGGGATTTCGGCCTTTGGGATTTCGCCCTTGTGATTTCGGCCTTTGGGATATCGGTCTTTGGAATTTCAGCGTTTGGGATTTCGGCCTTTGCGATTTCGGCCTTTGGGATTTCGGCCTTTGAGATTTCGGCCTTTGGGATTTCGACCTTTGGGATTTCGGCCCTTGGGATTTGGGCCTTTGGGATTTCGGCCTTTGGGATTTCGGCGTTTGGGATTTCGGCCTTTGGGATTTCGGCCTTGTGATTTCGGCCTTTGGGATATCGGTCTTTGGAATTTCAGCGTTTGGGATTTCGGCCCTTTGGATTTCGTCCTTTGCGATTTCGGCCTTTGGGATTTCGGCCTTTGAGATTTCGGCCTTTGGGATTTCGACCTTTGGGATTTCGGCCCTTGGGATTTGGGCCTTTGAGATTTCGGCCTTTGGGATTTCGGCGTTTGGGATTTCGGCCTTTGGGATTTCGGCCTTGTGATTTCGGCCTTTGGGATATCGGTCTTTGGAATTTCAGCTTTTGGGATTTCGGACCTTTGGATTTCGTCCTTTGCGATTTCGGCCTTTGGGATTTCGGCCTTTGAGATTTCGGCCTTTGGGATTTCGACCTTTAGGATTTCGGCCCTTGGGATTTGGGCCTTTGGGATTTCGGCCTTTGGGATTTCGGCGTTTGCGATTTCGGCCTTTGGGATTTCGGCCTTTGGGATTTCGGCCTTTGAGATTTCGGCCTTTGGGATTTCGGTCTTTCGAATTTCAGCCTTTGGGATTTCGGCCTTTGGGATTTCGGCCTTTGGTATCTTGGCCTTGGGATTTCGGCCTTTGGTATCTTGGCCTTGGGATTTCGGACTTTGGGATTTCGACCTTTGGAATTTCGGCCCTTGGGATTTCGGCCCTTGGGATATGGGCCCTTGGGATATGGGCCTTTGGGATATCGGCCAATTGGGATTTAGACCGTTGGGATTTGGACCTTTGGGATTTCGGCCTTTGGGATTTCGGCTCTTGGGATTTCGGCCCTTTGGATTTCAGCCTTTGCGATTTCGGCTCTTTGGATTTCGGCCTTTGGCATTTCAGCCTTTGGGATTTCGGCCTTTGAGATTTCGGCCATTGGGATTTCGACCTTTGGGATCTCGAACCTTGGTATTCCGGCCCTTTGGGATTACGGCCTTTGGGATTTCGGCCTCTGGGATTTCGACCTTTGGGATTTCGGCCTTTGGGATTTCGACGTTTGGGAAGTCGGTCTTTGGGATTTCGGCCTTTGTGATTTCGACCTTTGGGATTTCGGCCTTTGGAATTTCGGCCTTTGAGATTTTGGACTTTGGGATTTCGTTCTTTCGAATTTCAGCCTTTGGCATTTCGGCCTTTGGGATTTCGGCCTTTGGGATTTCGGCCTTTGGGATTTCGGCCTTTGGGATTTCGGCCTTTGGGATTTCGCCCTTGTGATTTCGGCCTTTGGGATATCGGTCTTTGGAATTTCAGCGTTTGGGATTTCGGCCCTTTGGATTTCGGCCTTTGCGATTTCGGCCTTTGGGATTTCGGCCTTTGAGATTTCGGCCTTTAGGATTTCGACCTTTGGGATTTCGGCCCATGGGATTTGGGCCTTTGGGATTTCGGCCTTTGCGATTTCGGCGTTTGGGATTTCGGGCTTTGGGATTTCGGCCTTTGGTATTTCGGCGTTTGGGATTTCGGCCTTTGGGATTTCGGCCTTTGGGATTTCGGCCTTTGAGATTTCGGCCTTTAGGATTTCGGTCTTTCGAATTTCAGCCTTTGGGATTTCGGCCTTTGGGATTTCGGCCTTTGGTATCTTGGCCTTGGGATTTCGGACTTTGGGATTTCGACCTTTGGAATTTCGGCCCTTGGGATTTCGGCCCTTGGGATATGGGCCCTTGGGATATCGGCCAATTGGGATTTCGACCGTTGGGATTTGGACCTTTGGGACTTCGGCCTTTGGGATTTCGGCTCTTGGGACATCGGCCCTTTGGATTTCGGCCTTTGCGATTTCGGCCCTTTGGATTTCGGCCTTTGGCATTTCAGCCTTTGGGATTTCGACCTTTGGGATTTCGGCCCTTGGGATTTGGGCCTTTGGGATTTCGGCCTTTGGGATTTCGGCGTTTGGGATTTCGGCCTTTGGGATTTCGGCCTATGTGATTTCGGCCTTTGGGATATCGGTCTTTGGAATTTCAGCGTTTGGGATTTCGGCCCTTTGGATTTCGTCCTTTGCGATTTCGGCCTTTGGGATTTCGGCCTTTGAGATTTCGGCCTTTGGGATTTCGACCTTTGGGATTTCGGCCCTTGGGATTTGGGCCTTTGGGATTTCGGCCTTTGGGATTTCGGCGTTTGGGATTTCGGCCTTTGGGATTTCGGCCTTTGGGATTTCGGCCTTTGGGATTGCGGCCTTTGAGATTTCGGCCTTTGGGATTTCGACCTTTGGGATTTCGGCCCTTGGGATTTGGGCCTTTGGGATTTCGGCGTTTGGGATTTCGGCCTTGGGATTTCGACATTTGGTATTTCGGCCTTTGGGAGGTCGGTCTTTGGAATTTCAGACTTTGGGAATTCGGCTCACTGGATTTCAGACTTTGGGAATTCGGCCCACTGGATTTCGACATTTGGGATTTCGGCCTTTGGGATTTCGGCCTTTGAGATTTCGGCCTTTGGGATTTCGACCTATGGGATTTCGGCCCTTGGGATTTGGACCTTTGGGATTTCGGCCTTTGGGATTTCGGCGTTTGGGATTTCGGCCATTGGGATTTCGGCCTTTGGGATTTCGGCCTTTGAGATTTCAGCTTTTGGGATTTCGGTCTTTCGAATTTCAGCCTTTGGGATTTCGGCCTTTGGGATTTCGGCCTTTGGGATTTCGGCCTTTGGGATTTCGGCCTTTGGGATTTCGGCCTTTGGGATTTCGCCCTTGTGCTTTCGGCCTTTGGGATATCGGTCTTTGGAATTTCAGCGTTTGGGATTTCGGCCCTTTGGATTTCGGCCTTTGGGATTTCGGCCTTTGGGATTTCGCCCTTGTGATTTCGGCCTTTGGGATATCAGTCTTTGGAATTTCAGCGTTTGGGATTTCGGCCCTTTGGATTTCGGCCTTTGCGATTTCGGCCTTTGGGATTTCGGCCTTTGAGATTTCGGCCTTTGGGATTTCGACCTTTGGGATTTCGGCCCTTGGGATTTGGGCCTTTGAGATTTCGGCCTTTGGGATTTCGGCGTTTGGGATTTCGGCGTTTGGGATTTCGGCCTTGTGATTTCGGCCTTTGGGATATCGGTCTTTGGAATTTCAGCTTTTGGGATTTCGGCCCTTTGGATTTCGTCCTTTGCGATTTCGGCCTTTGGGATTTCGGCCTTTGAGATTTCGGCCTTTGGGATTTCGACCTTTAGGATTTCGGCCCTTGGGATTTGGGCCTTTGGGATTTCGGCCTTTGGGATTTCGGCGTTTGCGATTTCGGCCTTTGGGATTTCGGCCTTTGGGATTTCGGCCTTTGAGATTTCGGCCTTTGGGATTTCGGTCTTTCGAATTTCAGCCTTTGGGATTTCGGCCTTTGGGATTTCGGCCTTTGGTATCTTGGCCTTGGGATTTCGGCCTTTGGTATCTTGGCCTTGGGATTTCGGACTTTGGGATTTCGACCTTTGGAATTTCGGCCCTTGGGATTTCGGCCCTTGGGATATGGGCCCTTGGGATATGGGCCTTTGGGATATCGGCCAATTGGGATTTAGACCGTTGGGATTTGGACCTTTGGGATTTCGGCCTTTGGGATTTCGGCTCTTGGGATTTCGGCCCTTTGGATTTCAGCCTTTGCGATTTCGGCCCTTTGGATTTCGGCCTTTGGCATTTCAGCCTTTGGGATTTCGGCCTTTGAGATTTCGGCCATTGGGATTTCGACCTTTGGGATCTCGAACCTTGGTATTCCGGCCCTTTGGGATTACGGCCTTTGGGATTTCGGCCTCTGGGATTTCGACCTTTGGGATTTCGGCCTTTGGGATTTCGACGTTTGGGAAGTCGGTCTTTGGGATTTCGGCCTTTGTGATTTCGACCTTTGGGATTTCGGCCTTTGGAATTTCGGCCTTTGAGATTTTGGACTTTGGGATTTCGTTCTTTCGAATTTCAGCCTTTGGCATTTCGGCCTTTGGGATTTCGGCCTTTGGGATTTCGGCCTTTGGGATTTCGGCCTTTGGGATTTCGGCCTTTGGGATTTCGGCCTTTGGGATTTCGCCCTTGTGATTTCGGCCTTTGGGATATCGGTCTTTGGAATTTCAGCGTTTGGGATTTCGGCCCTTTGGATTTCGGCCTTTGCGATTTCGGCCTTTGGGATTTCGGCCTTTGAGATTTCGGCCTTTGGGATTTCGACCTTTGGGATTTCGGCCCATGGGATTTGGGCCTTTGGGATTTCGGCCTTTGCGATTTCGGCGTTTGGGATTTCGGGCTTTGGGATTTCGGCCTTTGGTATCTTGGTCTTGGGATTTCGGACTTTGGGATTTCGACCTTTGGAATTTCGGCCCTTGGGATTTCGGCCCTTGGGATATGGGCCCTTGGGATATCGGCCAATTGGGATTTCGACCGTTGCGACTTGGACCTTTGGGATTTCGGCCTTTGGGATTTCGGCTCTTGGGATTTCGGCACATTGGATTTCGGCCTTTGCGATTTCGGCCCTTTGGATTTCGGCCATTGGGATTTCGGCCTTGTGATTTCGGCCTTTGGGATATCGGTCTTTGGAATTTCAGCTTTTGGGATTTCGGCCCTTTGGATTTCGTCCTTTGCGATTTCGGCCTTTGGGATTTCGGCCTTTGAGATTTCGGCCTTTGGGATTTCGACCTTTAGGATTTCGGCCCTTGGGATTTGGGCCTTTGGGATTTCGGCCTTTGGGATTTCGGCGTTTGCGATTTCGGCCTTTGGGATTTCGGCCTTTGGGATTTCGGCCTTTGAGATTTCGGCCTTTGGGATTTCGGTCTTTCGAATTTCAGCCTTTGGGATTTCGGCCTTTGGGATTTCGGCCTTTGGTATCTTGGCCTTGGGATTTCGGCCTTTGGTATCTTGGCCTTGGGATTTCGGACTTTGGGATTTCGACCTTTGGAATTTCGGCCCTTGGGATTTCGGCCCTTGGGATATGGGCCCTTGGGATATGGGCCTTTGGGATATCGGCCAATTGGGATTTAGACCGTTGGGATTTGGACCTTTGGGATTTCGGCCTTTGGGATTTCGGCTCTTGGGATTTCGGCCCTTTGGATTTCAGCCTTTGCGATTTCGGCCCTTTGGATTTCGGCCTTTGGCATTTCAGCCTTTGGGATTTCGGCCTTTGAGATTTCGGCCATTGGGATTTCGACCTTTGGGATCTCGAACCTTGGTATTCCGGCCCTTTGGGATTACGGCCTTTGGGATTTCGGCCTCTGGGATTTCGACCTTTGGGATTTCGGCCTTTGGGATTTCGACGTTTGGGAAGTCGGTCTTTGGGATTTCGGCCTTTGTGATTTCGACCTTTGGGATTTCGGCCTTTGGAATTTCGGCCTTTGAGATTTTGGACTTTGGGATTTCGTTCTTTCGAATTTCAGCCTTTGGCATTTCGGCCTTTGGGATTTCGGCCTTTGGGATTTCGGCCTTTGGGATTTCGGCCTTTGGGATTTCGGCCTTTGGGATTTCGCCCTTGTGATTTCGGCCTTTGGGATATCGGTCTTTGGAATTTCAGCGTTTGGGATTTCGGCCCTTTGGATTTCGGCCTTTGCGATTTCGGCCTTTGGGATTTCGGCCTTTGAGATTTCGGCCTTTGGGATTTCGACCTTTGGGATTTCGGCCCATGGGATTTGGGCCTTTGGGATTTCGGCCTTTGCGATTTCGGCGTTTGGGATTTCGGGCTTTGGGATTTCGGCCTTTGGTATCTTGGTCTTGGGATTTCGGACTTTGGGATTTCGACCTTTGGAATTTCGGCCCTTGGGATTTCGGCCCTTGGGATATGGGCCCTTGGGATATCGGCCAATTGGGATTTCGACCGTTGCGACTTGGACCTTTGGGATTTCGGCCTTTGGGATTTCGGCTCTTGGGATTTCGGCCCTTTGGATTTCGGCCTTTGCGATTTCGGCCCTTTGGATTTCGGCCTTTGGGATTTCGGCCTTTGGGATTTCGCCCTTGTGATTTCGGCCTTTGGGATATCGGTCTTTGGAATTTCAGCGTTTGGGATTTCGGCCTTTGCGATTTCGGCCTTTGGGATTTCGGCCTTTGAGATTTCGGCCTTTGAGATTTCGGCCTTTGGGATTTCGACCTTTGGGATTTCGGCCCTTGGGATTTGGGCCTTTGGGATTTCGGCCTTTGGGATTTCGGCGTTTGGGATTTCGGCCTTTGGGATTTCGGCCTTGTGATTTCGGCCTTTGGGATATCGGTCTTTGGAATTTCAGCGTTTGGGATTTCGGCCCTTTGGATTTCGTCCTTTGCGATTTCGGCCTTTGGGATTTCGGCCTTTGAGATTTCGGCCTTTGGGATTTCGACCTTTGGGATTTCGGCCCTTGGGATTTGGGCCTTTGAGATTTCGGCCTTTGGGATTTCGGCGTTTGGGATTTCGGCCTTTGGGATTTCGGCCTTGTGATTTCGGCCTTTGGGATATCGGTCTTTGGAATTTCAGCTTTTGGGATTTCGGCCCTTTGGATTTCGTCCTTTGCGATTTCGGCCTTTGGGATTTCGGCCTTTGAGATTTCGGCCTTTGGGATTTCGACCTTTAGGATTTCGGCCCTTGGGATTTGGGCCTTTGGGATTTCGGCCTTTGGGATTTCGGCGTTTGCGATTTCGGCCTTTGGGATTTCGGCCTTTGGGATTTCGGCCTTTGAGATTTCGGCCTTTGGGATTTCGGTCTTTCGAATTTCAGCCTTTGGGATTTCGGCCTTTGGGATTTCGGCCTTTGGTATCTTGGCCTTGGGATTTCGGCCTTTGGTATCTTGGCCTTGGGATTTCGGACTTTGGGATTTCGACCTTTGGAATTTCGGCCCTTGGGATTTCGGCCCTTGGGATATGGGCCCTTGGGATATGGGCCTTTGGGATATCGGCCAATTGGGATTTAGACCGTTGGGATTTGGACCTTTGGGATTTCGGCCTTTGGCATTTCAGCCTTTGGGATTTCGGCCTTTGAGATTTCGGCCATTGGGATTTCGACCTTTGGGATCTCGAACCTTGGTATTCCGGCCCTTTGGGATTACGGCCTTTGGGATTTCGGCCTCTGGGATTTCGACCTTTGGGATTTCGGCCTTTGGGATTTCGACGTTTGGGAAGTCGGTCTTTGGGATTTCGGCCTTTGTGATTTCGACCTTTGGGATTTCGGCCTTTGGAATTTCGGCCTTTGAGATTTTGGACTTTGGGATTTCGTTCTTTCGAATTTCAGCCTTTGGCATTTCGGCCTTTGGGATTTCGGCCTTTGGGATTTCGGCCTTTGGGATTTCGGCCTTTGGGATTTCGGCCTTTGGGATTTCGCCCTTGTGATTTCGGCCTTTGGGATATCGGTCTTTGGAATTTCAGCGTTTGGGATTTCGGCCCTTTGGATTTCGGCCTTTGCGATTTCGGCCTTTGGGATTTCGGCCTTTGAGATTTCGGCCTTTGGGATTTCGACCTTTGGGATTTCGGCCCATGGGATTTGGGCCTTTGGGATTTCGGCCTTTGCGATTTCGGCGTTTGGGATTTCGGGCTTTGGGATTTCGGCCTTTGGTATCTTGGTCTTGGGATTTCGGACTTTGGGATTTCGACCTTTGGAATTTCGGCCCTTGGGATTTCGGCCCTTGGGATATGGGCCCTTGGGATATCGGCCAATTGGGATTTCGACCGTTGCGACTTGGACCTTTGGGATTTCGGCCTTTGGGATTTCGGCTCTTGGGATTTCGGCCCTTTGGATTTCGGCCTTTGCGATTTCGGCCCTTTGGATTTCGGCCTTTGGGATTTCGGCCTTTGGGATTTCGCCCTTGTGATTTCGGCCTTTGGGATATCGGTCTTTGGAATTTCAGCGTTTGGGATTTCGGCCTTTGCGATTTCGGCCTTTGGGATTTCGGCCTTTGAGATTTCGGCCTTTGGGATTTCGACCTTTGGGATTTCGGCCCTTGGGATTTGGGCCTTTGGGATTTCGGCCTTTGGGATTTCGGCGTTTGGGATTTCGGCCTTTGGGATTTCGGCCTTGTGATTTCGGCCTTTGGGATATCGGTCTTTGGAATTTCAGCGTTTGGGATTTCGGCCCTTTGGATTTCGTCCTTTGCGATTTCGGCCTTTGGGATTTCGGCCTTTGAGATTTCGGCCTTTGGGATTTCGACCTTTGGGATTTCGGCCCTTGGGATTTGGGCCTTTGGGATTTCGGCCTTTGGTATTTCGGCGTTTGGGATTTCGGCCTTTGGGATTTCGGCCTTTGGGATTTCGGCCTTTGAGATTTCGCCTTTAGGATTTCGGTCTTTCGAATTTCAGCCTTTGGGATTTCGGCCTTTGGGATTTCGGCCTTTGGTATCTTGGCCTTGGGATTTCGGACTTTGGGATTTCGACATTTGGAATTTCGGCCTTTGGGATTTCGGCCTTTGGGATTTCGGCCTTTGGTAGCTTGGCCTTGGGATTTCGGCCTTTGAGATTTCGGCCATTGGGATTTCGACCTTTGGGATCTCGAACCTTGGTATTCCGGCCCTTGGGATTGCGGCCTTTGGGATTTCGGCCTTTGGGATTTCGGCCTTTGGGATATCTGTCTTTGGAATTTCAGCGTTTGGGATTTCGGCCCTTTGGATTTCGTCCTTTGCGATTTCGGCCTTTGGGATTTCAGCCTTTGAGATTTCGGCCTTTGGGATTTCGACCTTTGGGATTTCGGCCCTTGGGATTTGGACCTTTGGGATTTCGGCCTTTGCGATTTCGGCGTTTGGGATTTCGGCCTTTGGGATTTCGGCCTTTGGGATTTCGGCCTTTGGGATTTCGGCCTTTGGGATGTCGGTCTTTGGAATTTCAGCCTTTGGGATTTCGGCCCCTTGGATTTCGGCCCCTTGGATTTCGGCCTTTGGGATTTCGGCCTTTGGGATTTCGGCCTTTGGGATTTCGCCCTTGTGATTTCGGCCTTTGGGATATCGGTCTTTGGAATTTCAGCGTTTGGGATTTCGGCCCTTCGGATTTCGGCCTTTGCGATTTCGGCCTTTGGGATTTCGGCCTTTGAGATTTCGGCCTTTGGGATTTCGGCGTTTGGGATTTCGGCCTTTGGGATTTCGGCCTTGTGATTTCGGCCTTTGGGATATCGGTCTTTGTAATTTCAGCGATGGGATTTCGGCCCTTTGGATTTCGTCCTTTGCGATTTCGGCCTTTGGGATTTCGGCCTTTGGGATTTCGGCCTTTGGGATTTCGACCTTTGGGATTTCGGCCCTTGGGATTTGGGCCTTTGGGATTTCGGCCTTTGGTATTTCGGCGTTTGGGATTTCGGCCTTTGGGATTTCGGCCTTTGGGATTTCGGCCTTTGAGATTTCGGCCTTTAGGATTTCGGTCTTTCGAATTTCAGCCTTTGGGATTTCGGCCTTTGGGATTTCGGCCTTTGGTATCTTGGCCTTGGGATTTCGGACTTTGGGATTTCGACCTTTGGAATTTCGGCCCTTGGGATTTCGGCCCTTGGGATATGGGCCCTTGGGATATCGGCCAATTGGGATTTCGACCGTTGGGATTTGGACCTTTGGGACTTCGGCCTTTGGGATTTCGGCTCTTGGGACATCGGCCCTTTGGATTTCGGCCTTTGCGATTTCGGCCCTTTGGATTTCGGCCTTTGGCATTTCAGCCTTTGGGATTTCGACCTTTGGGATTTCGGCCCTTGGGATTTGGGCCTTTGGGATTTCGGCCTTTGGGATTTCGGCGTTTGGGATTTCGGCCTTTGGGATTTCGGCCTATGTGATTTCGGCCTTTGGGATATCGGTCTTTGGAATTTCAGCGTTTGGGATTTCGGCCCTTTGGATTTCGTCCTTTGCGATTTCGGCCTTTGGGATTTCGGCCTTTGAGATTTCGGCCTTTGGGATTTCGACCTTTGGGATTTCGGCCCTTGGGATTTGGGCCTTTGGGATTTCGGTCTTTGCGATTTCGGCGTTTGGGATTTCGGCCTTTGGTATTTCGGCCTTTGGGATTTCGGCCTTTGGGATTGCGGCCTTTGAGATTTCGGCCTTTGGGATTTCGACCTTTGGGATTTCGGCCCTTGGGATTTGGGCCTTTGGGATTTCGGCCTTTGGGATTTCGGCGTTTGGGATTTCGGCCTTGGGATTTCGACATTTGGTATTTCGGCCTTTGGGAGGTCGGTCTTTGGAATTTCAGACTTTGGGAATTCGGCTCACTGGATTTCAGACTTTGGGAATTCGGCCCACTGGATTTCGGCCTTTGGGATTTCGGCCTTGGTATTTCGACATTTGGGATTTCGGCCTTTGGGATTTCGGCCTTTGAGATTTCGGCCTTTGGGATTTCGACCTATGGGATTTCGGCCCTTGGGATTTGGACCTTTGGGATTTCGGCCTTTGGGATTTCGGCGTTTGGGATTTCGGCCATTGGGATTTCGGCCTTTGGGATTTCGGCCTTTGAGATTTCGGCTTTTGGGATTTCGGTCTTTCGAATTTCAGCCTTTGGGATTTCGGCCTTTGGGATTTCGGCCTTTGGGATTTCGGCCTTTGGGATTTCGGCCTTTGGGATTTCGCCCTTGTGATTTCGGCCTTTGGGATATCGGTCTTTGGAATTTCAGCGTTTGGGATTTCGGCCCTTTGGATTTCGGCCTTTGGGATTTCGGCCTTTGGGATTTCGCCCTTGTGATTTCGGCCTTTGGGATATCAGTCTTTGGAATTTCAGCGTTTGGGATTTCGGCCCTTTGGATTTCGGCCTTTGCGATTTCGGCCTTTGGGATTTCGGCCTTTGAGATTTCGGCCTTTGGGATTTCGACCTTTGGGATTTCGGCCCTTGGGATTTGGGCCTTTGAGATTTCGGCCTTTGGGATTTCGGCGTTTGGGATTTCGGCCTTTGGGATTTCGGCCTTGTGATTTCGGCCTTTGGGATATCGGTCTTTGGAATTTCAGCTTTTGGGATTTCGGCCCTTTGGATTTCGTCCTTTGCGATTTCGGCCTTTGGGATTTCGGCCTTTGAGATTTCGGCCTTTGGGATTTCGACCTTTAGGATTTCGGCCCTTGGGATTTGGGCCTTTGGGATTTCGGCCTTTGGGATTTCGGCGTTTGCGATTTCGGCCTTTGGGATTTCGGCCTTTGGGATTTCGGCCTTTGAGATTTCGGCCTTTGGGATTTCGACCTTTGGGATTTCGGCCCATGGGATTTGGGCCTTTGGGATTTCGGCCTTTGCGATTTCGGCGTTTGGGATTTCGGGCTTTGGGATTTCGGCCTTTGGTATCTTGGTCTTGGGATTTCGGACTTTGGGATTTCGACCTTTGGAATTTCGGCCCTTGGGATTTCGGCCCTTGGGATATGGGCCCCTTGGGATATCGGCCAATTGGGATTTCGACCGTTGCGACTTGGACCTTTGGGATTTCGGCCTTTGGGATTTCGGCTCTTGGGATTTCGGCCCTTTGGATTTCGGCCTTTGCGATTTCGGCCCTTTGGATTTCGGCCTTTGGCATTTCAGCCTTTGGGATTACGGCCTTTGAGATTTCGGCCATTGGGATTTCGACCTTTGGGATCTCGAACCTTGGTATTCCGGCCCTTGGGATTGCGGCCTTTGGGATTTCGGCCTTTGGGATTTCGGCCTTTGGGATTTCGGCCTTTGGGATATCTGTATTTGGAATTTCAGCGTTTGGGATTTCGGCCCTTTGGATGTCGTCCTTTGCGATTTCGGCCTTTGGGATTTCGGCCTTTGAGATTTCGGCCTTTGGGATTTCGACCTTTGGGATTTCGGCCCTTGGGATTTGGACCTTTGGGATTTCGGCCTTTGGGATTTCGGCGTTTGGGATTTCGGCCTTTGGGATTTCGGCCTTTGGGATTTCGGCCTTTGAGATTTCGGCCTTTGGGATTTCGGTCTTTCGAATTTCAGCCTTTGAGATTTCGGCCTTTGGGATTTCGGCCTTTAGGATTTCGGCCTTTGGGATTTCGGCCTTTGGGATTTCGCCCTTGTGATATCGGCCTTTGGGATATCGGTCTTTGGAATTTCAGCGTTTGGGATTTCGGCCCTTCGGATTTCGGCCTTTGCGATTTCGGCCTTTGGGATTTCGGCCTTTGAGATTTCGGCCTTTGGGATTTCGACCTTTGGGATTTCGGCCCTTGGGATTTGGGCATTTGGGATTTCGGCCTTTGGGATTTCGGCGTTTGGGATTTCGGCCTTTGGGAATTCGGCCTTGTGATTTCGGCCTTTGGGATATCGGTCTTTGGAATTTCAGCGTTTGGGATTTCGGCCCTTTGGATTTCGTCCTTTGCGATTTCGGCCTTTGGGATTTCGGCCTTTGAGATTTCGGCCTTTGGGATTTCGGCCTTTGAGATTTCGGCCTTTGGGATTTCGACCTTTGGGATTTCGGCCCTTGGGATTTGGACCTTTGGGATTTCGGCCTTTGCGATTTCGGCGTTTGGGATTTCGGCCTTTGGGATTTCGGCCTTTGGGATTTCGGCTTTTGGGATTTCGGCCTTTGAGATTTCGGCCTTTGGGATTTCGACCTTTGGGATTTCGGCCCTTGGGATTTGGGCCTTCGGGATTTCGGCCTTTGGGATTTCGGCGTTTGGGATTTCGGCCTTTGGGATTTCGGCCTTTGGGATTTCGGCCTTTGGGATTTCGGCCCTTTGGATTTCGGCCTTTGGCATTTCAGCCTTTGGGATTTCGACCTTTGGGATTTCGGCCCTTGGGATTTGGGCCTTTGGGATTTCGGCCTTTGGGATTTCGGCGTTTGGGATTTCGGCCTTTGGGATTTCGGCCTATGTGATTTCGGCCTTTGGGATATCGGTCTTTGGAATTTCAGCGTTTGGGATTTCGGCCCTTTGGATTTCGTCCTTTGCGATTTCGGCCTTTGGGATTTCGGCCTTTGAGATTTCGGCCTTTGGGATTTCGACCTTTGGGATTTCGGCCCTTGGGATTTGGGCCTTTGGGATTTCGGTCTTTGCGATTTCGGCGTTTGGGATTTCGGCCTTTGGTATTTCGGCCTTTGGGATTTCGGCCTTTGGGATTGCGGCCTTTGAGATTTCGGCCTTTGGGATTTCGACCTTTGGGATTTCGGCCCTTGGGATTTGGGCCTTTGGGATTTCGGCCTTTGGGATTTCGGCGTTTGGGATTTCGGCCTTTGGGATTTCGGCCTTTGGGATTTCGGCCTTTGGGATTGCGGCCTTTGAGATTTCGGCCTTTGGGATTTCGACCTTTGGGATTTCGGCCCTTGGGATTTGGGCCTTTGGGATTTCGGCCTTTGAGATTTCGGCCTTTGGGATTTCGACCTTTGGGATTTCGGCCCTTGGGATTTGGGCCTTTGGGATTTCGGCCTTTGGGATTTCGGCGTTTGGGATTTCGGCCTTGGGATTTCGACATTTGGTATTTCGGCCTTTGGGAGGTCGGTCTTTGGAATTTCAGACTTTGGGAATTCGGCTCACTGGATTTCAGACTTTGGGAATTCGGCCCACTGGATTTCGGCCTTTGGGATTTCGGCCTTGGTATTTCGACATTTGGGATTTCGGCCTTTGGGATTTCGGCCTTTGAGATTTCGGCCTTTGGGATTTCGACCTATGGGATTTCGGCCCTTGGGATTTGGACCTTTGGGATTTCGGCCTTTGGGATTTCGGCGTTTGGGATTTCGGCCATTGGGATTTCGGCCTTTGGGATTTCGGCCTTTGAGATTTCGGCTTTTGGGATTTCGGTCTTTCGAATTTCAGCCTTTGGGATTTCGGCCTTTGGGATTTCGGCCTTTGGGATTTCGGCCTTTGGGATTTCGGCCTTTGGGATTTCGCCCTTGTGATTTCGGCCTTTGGGATATCGGTCTTTGGAATTTCAGCGTTTGGGATTTCGGCCCTTTGGATTTCGGTCTTTGGGATTTCGGCCTTTGGGATTTCGCCCTTGTGATTTCGGCCTTTGGGATATCAGTCTTTGGAATTTCAGCGTTTGGGATTTCGGCCCTTTGGATTTCGGCCTTTGCGATTTCGGCCTTTGGGATTTCGGCCTTTGAGATTTCGGCCTTTGGGATTTCGACCTTTGGGATTTCGGCCCTTGGGATTTGGGCCTTTGAGATTTCGGCCTTTGGGATTTCTGCGTTTGGGATTTCGGCCTTTGGGATTTCGGCCTTGTGATTTCGGCCTTTGGGATATCGGTCTTTGGAATTTCAGCTTTTGGGATTTCGGCCCTTTGGATTTCGTCCTTTGCGATTTCGGCCTTTGGGATTTCGGCCTTTGAGATTTCGGCCTTTGGGATTTCGACCTTTAGGATTTCGGCCCTTGGGATTTGGGCCTTTGGGATTTCGGCCTTTGGGATTTCGGCGTTTGCGATTTCGGCCTTTGGGATTTCGGCCTTTGGGATTTCGGCCTTTGAGATTTCGGCCTTTGGGATTTCGACCTTTGGGATTTCGGCCCATGGGATTTGGGCCTTTGGGATTTCGGCCTTTGGGATTTCGGCCTTTGGGATATCTGTATTTGGAATTTCAGCGTTTGGGATTTCGGCCCTTTGGATGTCGTCCTTTGCGATTTCGGCCTTTGGGATTTCGGCCTTTGAGATTTCGGCCTTTGGGATTTCGACCTTTGGGATTTCGGCCCTTGGGATTTGGACCTTTGGGATTTCGGCCTTTGGGATTTCGGCGTTTGGGATTTCGGCCTTTGGGATTTCGGCCTTTGGGATTTCGGCCTTTGAGATTTCGGCCTTTGGGATTTCGGTCTTTCGAATTTCAGCCTTTGGGATTTCGGCCTTTGGGATTTCGGCCTTTAGGATTTCGGCCTTTGGGATTTCGGCCTTTGGGATTTCGCCCTTGTGATATCGGCCTTTGGGATATCGGTCTTTGGAATTTCAGCGTTTGGGATTTCGGCCCTTCGGATTTCGGCCTTTGCGATTTCGGCCTTTGGGATTTCGGCCTTTGAGATTTCGGCCTTTGGGATTTCGACCTTTGGGATTTCGGCCCTTGGGATTTGGGCATTTGGGATTTCGGCCTTTGGGATTTCGGCGTTTGGGATTTCGGCCTTTGGGAATTCGGCCTTGTGATTTCGGCCTTTGGGATATCGGTCTTTGGAATTTCAGCGTTTGGGATTTCGGCCCTTTGGATTTCGTCCTTTGCGATTTCGGCCTTTGGGATTTCGGCCTTTGAGATTTCGGCCTTTGGGATTTCGGCCTTTGAGATTTCGGCCTTTGGGATTTCGACCTTTGGGATTTCGGCCCTTGGGATTTGGACCTTTGGGATTTCGGCCTTTGCGATTTCGGCGTTTGGGATTTCGGCCTTTGGGATTTCGGCCTTTGGGATTTCGGCTTTTGGGATTTCGGCCTTTGAGATTTCGGCCTTTGGGATTTCGACCTTTGGGATTTCGGCCCTTGGGATTTGGGCCTTCGGGATTTCGGCCTTTGGGATTTCGGCGTTTGGGATTTCGGCCTTTGGGATTTCGGCCTTTGGGATTT
Organism: Megachile rotundata; assembly: GCF_050947335.1. Lineage (NCBI taxonomy): Eukaryota > Metazoa > Arthropoda > Insecta > Hymenoptera > Megachilidae > Megachile > Megachile rotundata. The sequence continues at coordinate 1,950,159 of NC_134991.1, read as the reverse complement.
CGGCCTTTGGGATTTCGGCCTTTGGGATGTCGGTCTTTGGAATTTCAGCCTTTGGGATTTCGGCCCCTTGGATTTCGGACTTTGGGATTTCGGCCTTGGGATTTCGACATTTGGTATTTCGGCCTTTGGGATGTCGGTCTTTGGAATTTCAGACTTTGGGATTTCGGCCTTTGAGATTTCGGCTTTTGGGATTTCGGTCTTTCGAATTTCAGCCTTTGGGATTTCGGCCTTTGGGATTTCGGCCTTTGGGATTTCGGCCTTTGGGATTTCGCCCTTGTGATTTCGGCCTTTGGGATATCGGTCTTTGGAATTTCAGCGTTTGGGATTTCGGCCCTTTGGATTTCGGCCTTTGGGATTTCGGCCTTTGGGATTTCGCCCTTGTGATTTCGGCCTTTGGGATATCGGTCTTTGGAATTTCAGCGTTTGGGATTTCGGCCCTTTGGATTTCGGCCTTTGCGATTTCGGCCTTTGGGATTTCGGCCTTTGGGATTCCAGCCCTTGGGATTTGGGCCTTTGGGATTTCGGCCTTTGGGATTTCGGACTTTGAGATTTCGGCCTTTGGGATTTCAGCCTTTGGGATTTCGGACTTTGGGATTTCTGCCTTTGGGATTTCGACCTTTGGGATTACGGCCTTTGGAATTTGGACCTTTGGGATTTCGGCCCTGGGGATTTCGGCCTTTGGGATTTCGGCCTTTGGGATTTCCGCCTCTGGGATTTCGGCCTTTGGGTAGTCGGCCTTCGGAATTTCAGTCTTTGGGATTTCGGCCCTTTGGATTTCGGTCTTTGGGATTTCAGCCTTTGGGATTTCGGCATTTGAGATTTCGGCCATTGAGATTTCGTCCTTTGGGATCTCGACCCTTGGGATTCCGGCCCTTGGGATTGCGGCCTTTGGGATTTCGGCCTTTGGGATTTCGACCTTTGGGATTTCGGCCTTTGGGATTTCGGCCTTTGGGATTTCGGCTTTTGGAATTTCCGCCTTTGGGATATCGGCTTTTGGGATTTCGATCTTTGGGATTTCGGCCTTTGGTAAGACGGTCTTTGGAATTTCAGCCTTTGGGATTTCGGCCTTTGGGATTTCGTCCTTTGGGATTTGGACCTATAGGATTTCGGCCCTTGGGATTTCGGCCTTGGGGATATCGGCCTTTGGGATTTCGACCTTTGGGATTTCGGCCTTTGGTAAGACGGTCTTTGGAATTTCAGCCTTTGGGATTTCGGCCTTTGGGATATCGTCCTTTGGGATTTGGACCTATAGGATTTCGGCCCTTGGGATTGCGGCCTTTGGGATTTCGGCCTTTGGGATTTCGACCTTTGGGATTTCGGCCTTGGGGATTTCGGCCTTTGGGATTTCGGCCTTTTGGGAATTCATTCTTTGGAATTTAGGCCTTTGGGATTTCGACCATTGCGATTTCGGCCTTTTGGGAAATCATTTTTTGGGATTACGGCCTTTGGAATTTCCGCCTTTGCGATATCGGCCTTTGGGATTTCGGCCTTTGGGATTTCGGCCCATGTGATTTCAGCCTTTGGGATTTCGGCCTTGGGATTTCGGACTTTGGGAATTCGACCTTTGGGATTTCGGCCTTTTGGGAATTCATCCTTTGGTATTTTGGCCTTGGGATTTCGGACTTTGGGATTTCGACCTTTGGGATATCGGCCTTTTTCGAATTCATCCTTTGGCATTTCGGCGTTGGGATTTCGACATTTGGGATTTCGTTCGGCCTTTGGGATTTCGACATTTCGGATTTCGGCCTTTGGGATTTCGGCCTTTGGGATTTGGACCTTTGGGATTTCGACCCTTGGGATTTCGGCCTTTGGGTTTTCGGCCTCTGGGATTTCGGCATTTGGGTAGTCGGTCTTTGGAATTTCAGCCCTTGGGATTTCGGCCTTTGGGATTTCGGCGTTGTGATTTCGGCCTTTGGGATATCGGTCTTTCGAATTTCAGCCTTTGAGATTTCGGCCTTTGGGATTTCGGCGTTGTGATTTCGGCCTTTGGGATATCGGTCTTTGGAATTTCAGCGTTTGGGATTTCGGCGCTTTGGATTTCGGCCTTTGGGATTTCGGCCTTTGAGATTTCGGCCTTTGGGATTTCGGTCTTTCGAATTTCAGCCTTTGGGATTTCGGCCTTTGGGATTTCGGCCTTTGCGATTTCGGCCTTTGGGATGTCGGTCTTTGGAATTTCAGCCTTTGGGATTTCGGCTATTTTGATTTCGGTCTTTGTGATTTCAGCCTTTGGGATTTCGGACTTTGAGATTTCGGGTTTTGGGATGTCGGCATTTGGAATTTCGAACTTTGGGATTTCTGCCCTTGGGATTTCAGCTTTTGGGATTTCGGCCTTTGGGATTTCGGCCTTTGGAATGTCGATCTTTGGAATTTCAACCTTTGGGATTTCGGCCCTTTGGATTTCGGCCTTTGGGATTTCAGCCTTTGGGATTTCGGCCTTTGAGATTTCGGCCTTTGGAATTTCAGGCTTTGGGATTTCGGGCCTTTGGATTTCGGCCTTTGGGATTTCGAAGTTTGGGATTTCGAAGTTTGGGATTTCGGCCCTTTGGATTTCGGCCTTTGGGATTTCGACCTTTGGGATATCGGCCTCTGGGATTTCGACCTTTGGGAAGTCGGTCTTTGGAGTTTCAGCCTTTGGGATTTTGGCCTTTGGGATGTCGGTCTTTGGAATTTCAGCCTTTGGGATTTCGGCCTTTGGGATTTCGGCCTTGGGATTTCGACATTTGGGATTTCGGCCTTTGGGATTTCGGATTTGGGATTTCGGCCTTTGGGATTTCGGCCTTGTGATTTCGCCCTTTGGGATGTCGGTCTTTGGAATTTCAGCCATTGGGATTTCGGCCCTTTGGATTTCGGCCTTTGGCATTTCAGCCTTTGGGATTTCGGACTTTGAGATTTCGGCCATTGGGATTTCGACATTTGGGATCTCGGCCATTGGGATTCTGACCTTTGGGATCTCGAACCTTGGGATTCCGGCCCTTGGGATTACGGCCTTTGGGATTTCGGCCTCTGGGATTGCGACCTTTGGGATTTCGGCCTTTGGGATTTCGGCGTTTGGGATTTCGACCTTTGGGAAGTCGGTCTTTGGGATTTCGGCCTTTGAGATTTCGGCCTTTGGGATTTCGGTCTTTCGAATTTCAGCCTTTGGGATTTCGGCCTTTGGGATTTCGGCCTTTGGGATTTCGGCCTTTGGGATTTCGCCCTTTGGGATTTCGGCCCTTGGGATTTGGGCCTTTGGGATTTCGGCCTTTGGGATTTCGGCGTTTGGGATTTCGGCCTTTGGGATTTCGGCCTTTGGGATTTCGGCCTTTGAGATTTCGGCCTTTGGGATTTCGGTCTTTCGAATTTCAGCCTTTGGGATTTCGGACTTTGGTATCTTGGCCTTGGGATTTCGGACTTTGGGATTTCGACCTTTGGAATTTCGGCCCTTGGGATTTCGGCCTTTGGGATTTCGGTCTTTCGAATTTCAGCCTTTGGGATTTCGGCCTTTGGGATTTCGGCCTTTGGTATCTTGGCCTTGGGATTTCGGACTTTGGGATTTCGACCTTTGGAATTTCGGCCCTTGGGATTTCGGCCCTTGGGATATGGGCGCTTGGGATATAGGCCCTTGGGATATCGGCCAATTGGGATTTCGACCGTTGCGACTTGGACCTTTGGGATTTCGGCATTTGGGATTTCGGCTCTTGGGATTTCGGCCCTTTGGATTTCGGCCTTTGCGATTTCGGCCCTTTGGATTTCAGCCTTTGACATTTCAGCCTTTGGGATTTCGGCCTTTGAGATTTCGGCCATTGGGAGTTCGACCTTTGGGATCTCGAACCTTGGTATTCCGGCCCTTGGGATTGCGGCCTTTGGGATTTCGGCCTTTGGGATTTCGGCCTTTGGGATATCTGTCTTTGGAATTTCAGCGTTTGGGATTTCGGCCCTTTGGATTTCGTCCTTTGCGATTTCGGCCTTTGGGATTTCGGCCTTTGAGATTTCGGCCTTTGGGATTTCGACCTATGGGATTTCGGCCCTTGGGATTTGGACCTTTGGGATTTCGGCCTTTGGGATTTCGGCGTTTGGGATTTCGGCCTTTGGGATTTCGGCCTTTGGGATTTCGGCCCTTTTGGATTTCGGCCTTTGGGATTTCGGCCTTTGGGATTTCGCCCTTGTGATTTCGGCCTTTGGGATATCGGTCTTTGGAATTTCAGCGTTTGGGATTTCGCCCTTCGAATTTCAGCCTTTGGGATTTCGGGCTTTGGGATTTCGGCCTTTGAGATTTCGGCCTTTGGGATTTCGGTCTTTCGAATTTCAGCCTTTGGGATTTCGGTCTTTCGAATTTCAGCCTTTGGGATTTCGGCCTCTGGGATTTCGGCCTTTGGTATCTTGGCCTTGGGATTTCGGCCTTTGGTATCTTGGCCTTGGGATTTCGGACTTGGGATTTCGACCTTTGGAATTTCGGCCCTTGGGATTTCGGCCCTTGGGATATGGGCCCTTGGGATATGGGCCCTTGGGATATCGGCCAATTGGGATATCGACCGTTGGGATTTGGACCTTTGGGGTTTCGGCCTTTGGGATTTCGGCCCTTTGGATTTCGGCCTTTGCGATTTCGGCCTTTGGCATTTCAGCCTTTGGGATTTCGGCCTTTGAGATTTCGGCCATTGGGATTTCGACCTTTGGGATCTCGAACCTTGGTATTCCGGCCCTTGGGATTGCGGCCTTTGGGATTTCGGCCTTTGGGATTTCGGCCTTTGGGATTACGGCCTTTGGGATATCTGTCTTTGGAATTTCAGCGTTTGGGATTTCGGCCCTTTGGATTTCGTCCTTTGCTATTTCGGCCTTTGGGATTTCGGCCTTTGAGATTTCGGCCTTTGGGATTTCGACCTTTGGGATTTCGGCCCTTGGGATTTGGACCTTTGGGCTTTCGGTCTTTGGGATTTCGGCGTTTGGGATTTCGGCCTTTGGGATTTCGGCCTTCGGGATTTCGGCCTTTGAGATTTCGGCCTTTGGGATTTCGGTCTTTCGAATTTCAGCCTTTGGGATTTCGGCCTTTGGGATTTCGGCCTTTGGGATGTCGGTCTTTGGAATTTCAGCCTTTGGGATTTCGGCTATTTTGATTTCGGTCTTTGTGATTTCAGCCTTTAGGATTTCGGACTTTGAGATTTCGGGTTTTGGGATGTCGGCATTTGGAATGTCGAACTTTGGGATTTCTGCCCTTGCTATTTCAGCTTTTGGGATTTCGGCCTTTGGGATTTCGGCCTTTGGGATTTCGGATTTGGGATTTCGGCCTTTGGGATTTCGGCCATGTGATTTCGCCCTTTGGGATGTCGGTCTTTGGAATTTCAGCCTTTGGGATTTCGGCCCTTTGGATTTCGGCCTTTGGGATTTCAGCCTTTGGGATTTCGGCCTTTGAGATTTCGGCCTTTGGAATTTCAGGCTTTGGGATTTCGGCCCTTTGGATTTCGGGCTTTGGCATTTCAGCCTTTGGGATTTCGGACTTTGAGATTTCGGCCATTGGGATTTCGACATTTGGGATCTCGGCCATTGGGATTCTGACCTTTGGGATCTCGAACCTTGGGATTCCGGCCCTTGGGATTACGGCCTTTGGGATTGCGGCCTTTGGGATTTCGGCCTTTGGGATATCTGTCTTTGGAATTTCAGCGTTTGGGATTTCGGCCCTTTGGATTTCGTCCTTTGCGATTTCGGCCTTTGGGATTTCGGCCTTTGAGATTTCGGCCTTTGGGATTTCGGCCTTTGGGATTTCGGCCTTTGAGATTTCGGCCTTTGGGATTTCGGTCTTTCGAATTTCAGCCTTTGGGATTTCGGCCTTTGGGATTTCGGCCTTTGGGATTTCGGCCTTTGGGATTTCGGCCTTTGAGATTTCGGCCTTTGGGATTTCGGTCTTTCGAATTTCAGGCTTTGGGATTTCGGCCTTTGGGATTTCGGCCTATGGGATTTCGGTCATTGGGATTTCGGCCTTTGGGATATCGGTCTTTGGAATTTCAGCGTTTGGGATTTCGGCCCTTTGGATTTCGTCCTTTGCGATTTCGGCCTTTGGGATTTCGGCCTTTGAGATTTCGGCCTTTGGGATTTCGACCTTTGGGATTTCGGCCCTTGGGATTTGGGCCTTTGGGATTTCGGCCTTTGGGATTTCGGCCTTTGGGATTTCGGCCTTTGGGATTTCGGCCTTTGGGATTTCGGCCTTTGGGATTTCGGCCTTTGAGATTTCGGCCTTTGGGATTTCGGTCTTTCGAATTTCAGCCTTTGGGATTTCGTCCTTTGGGATTTCGGCCTATGGGATTTCGGCCTTTGGGATTTCGGCCTTTGGGATTTCGGCCTTTGGGATTTCGCCCTTGTGATTTCGGCCTTTGGGATATCGGTCTTTGGAATTTCATCGTTTGGGATTTCGGCCCTTTGGATTTCGGCCTTTGCGATTTCGGCCCTTGGGATTTCGGCCTTTGAGATTTCGGCCTTTGGGATTTCGACCTTTGGGATTTCGACCCTTGGGATTTGGGCCTTTGGGATTTCGGCCTTTGGGATTTCGGCGTTTGGGATTTCGGCCTTTGGGATTTCGGCCTTGTGATTTCGGCCTTTGGGATATCGGTCTTTGGAATTTCAGCGTTTGGGATTTCGGCCCTTTGGATTTCGTCCTTTGCGATTTCGGCCTTTGGGATTTCGGCCTTTGAGATTTCGGCCTTTGGGATTTCGACCTTTTGGATTTCGGCCCTTGGGATTTGGGCCTTTGGGATTTCGGCCTTTGGGATTTCGGGGTTTGGGATTTCGGCCTTTGGGATTTCGGCCTTTGGGATTTCGGCCTTTGAGATTTCGGCCTTTGGGATTTCGGTCTTTCGAATTTCAGCCTTTGGGATTTCGGCCTTTGGTTTTTCGGACTTTGGGATATCGGTCTTTGGAATTTCAGCGTTTGGGATTTCGCCCTTCGAATTTCAGCCTTTGGGATTTCGGGCTTTGGGATTTCGGCCTTTGAGATTTCGGCCTTTGGGATTTCGGTCTTTCGAATTTCAGCCTTTGGGATTTCGGCCTTTGGGATTTCGGCCTTTGGTATCTTGGCCTTGGGATTTCGGCCATTGGTATCTTGGCCTTGGGATTTCGGACTTTGGGATTTCGACCTTTGGAATTTCGGCCCTTGGGATTTCGGCCCTTGGGATATGGGCCCTTGGGATATCGACCGTTGGGATTTGGACCTTTGGGGTTTCGGCCTTTGGGATTTCGGCTCTTGGGATTTCGGCCCTTTGGATTTCGGCCTTTGCGATTTCGGCCCTTTGGATTTCGGCCTTTGGGATTTCGGCCTTTGGGATATCTGTCTTTGGAATTTCAGCGTTTGGGATTTCGGCCTTTGGGATTTCGGCATTTGGGATTTCGGCATTTGGGATTTCGGCCTTTGGTTTTTCGCCCTTGTGATTTCGGCCTTTGGGATATCGGTCTTTGGAATTTCAGCGTTTGGGATTTCGGCCCTTTGGATTTCGGCCTTTGCGATTTCGGCCCTTGGGATTTCGGCCTTTGAGATTTCGGCCTTTGGGATTTCGACCTTTGGGATTTCGGCCCTCGGGATTTGGGCCTTTGGGATTTCGGCCTTTGGGGTTTCGGCGTTTGGGATTTCGGCCTTTGGGATTTCGGCCTTTGGGATTTCGACCTTTGGGATTTCGGCCCTTGGGATTTGGGCCTTTGGGATTTCGGCCTTTGGGATTTCGGCGTTTGGGATTTCGGCCTTTGGGATTTCGGCCTTTGGGATTTCGACCTTTGGGATTTCGGTCTTTGGTATCTTGGCCTTGGGATTTCGGCCTTTGGTATCTTGGCCTTGGGATTTCGGACTTTGGGATTTCGACCTTTGGAATTTCGGCCCTTGGGATTTCGGCCCTTGGGATATGGGCCCTTGGGATATCGACCGTTGGGATTTGGACCTTTGGGATTTGGGCCTTTGGGATTTCGGCCTTTGGGATTTCGGCGTTTGGGATTTCGGCCTTTGGGATTTCGGCCTTGTGATTTCGGCCTTTGGGATATCGGTCTTTGGAATTTCAGCGTTTGGGATTTCGCCCTTCGAATTTCAGCCTTTGGGATTTCGGGCTTTGGGATTTCGGCCTTTGAGATTTCGGCCTTTGGGATTTCGGTCTTTCGAATTTCAGCCTTTGGGATTTCGGCCTTTGGGATTTCGGCCTTTGGTATCTTGGCCTTGGGATTTCGGCCTTTGGTATCTTGGCCTTGGGATTTCGGACTTTGGGATTTCGACCTTTGGAATTTCGGCCCTTGGGATTTCGGCCCTTGGGATATGGGCCCTTGGAATATCGACCGTTGGGATTTGGACCTTTGGGGTTTCGGCCTTTGGGATTTCGGCTCTTGGGATTTCGGCTCTTGGGATTTCGGCCCTTTGGATTTCGGCCTTTGCGATTTCGGCCCTTTGGATTTCGGCCTTTGGCATTTCAGCCTTTGGGATTTCGGCCTTTGAGATTTCGGCCATTGGGATTTCGACCTTTGGGATCTCGAACCTTGGTATTCCGGCCCTTGGGATTGCGGCCTTTGGGATTTCGGCCTTTGGGATTTCGGCCTTTGGGATAACTGTCTTTGGAATTTCAGCGTTTGGGATTTCGGCCCTTTGGATTTCGTCCTTTGCGACTTCGGCCTTTGGGATTTCGGCCTTTGAGATTTCGGCCTTTGGGATTTCGGCCTTTGGGATTTCGGCCTTTGAGATTTCGGCCTTTGGGATTTCGGTCTTTCGAAATCCAGCCTTTGGGATTTCGGCCTTTGGGATTTCGGCCTTTGGGATTTCGGCCTTTGGGATTTCGGCCTTTGGGATTTCGGCCTTTGAGATTTCGGCCTTTGGGATTTCGGTCTTTCGAATTTCAGCCTTTGGGATTTCGGCCGTTGGGATTTCGGCCTATGGGATTTCGGCCTTTGGGATTTCGGCCTTTGGGATTTCGGCCTTTGGGATTTCGGCCTTTGGGACTTCGGCCTTTGGGATTTCGCCCTTGTGATTTCGGCCTTTGGGATATCGGTCTTTGGAATTTCAGCGTTTGGGATTTCGGCCCTTTGGATTTCGGCCTTTGCGATTTCGGCCCTTGGAATTTCGGCCTTTGAGATTTCGGCCTTTGGGATTTCGACCTTTGGGATTTCGACCCTTGGGATTTGGGCCTTTGGGATTTCGGCCTTTGGGATTTCGGCGTTTGGGATTTCGGCCTTTGGAATTTCGGCCTTGTGATTTCGGCCTTTGGGATATCGGTCTTTGGAATTTCAGCTTTTGGGATTTCGGCCCTTTGGATTTCGTCCTTTGCGATTTCGGCCTTTGGGATTTCGGCCTTTGAGATTTCGGCCTTTGGGATTTCGACCTTTAGGATTTCGGCCCTTGGGATTTGGGCCTTTGGGATTTCGGCCTTTGGGATTTCGGCGTTTGGGATTTCGGCCTTTGGGATTTCGGCCTTTGGGATTTCGGCCTTTGAGATTTCGGCCTTTGGGATTTCGGTCTTTCGAATTTCAGCCTTTGGGATTTCGGCCTTTGGGATTTCGGCTCTTGGGATTTCGGCCCTTTGGATTTCGGCCTTTGCGATTTCGGCCATTTGGATTTCGGCCTTTGGCATTTCAGCCTTTGGGATTTCGGCCTTTGAGATTTCGGCCATTGGGATTTCGACCTTTGGAATCTCGAACCTTGGTATTCCGGCCCTTGGGATTGCGGCCTTTGGGATTTCGGCCTTGTGATTTCGGCCTTTGGGATATCGGTCTTTGGAATTTCAGCGTTTGGGATTTCGGCCCTTTGGATTTCGTCCTTTGCGATTTCGGCCTTTGGGATTTCGGCCTTTGAGATTTCGGCCTTTGGGATTTCGGCCTTTGGGATTTCGGCCTTTGAGATTTCGGCCTTTGGGATTTCGGTCTTTCGAATTTCAGCCTTTGGGATTTCGGGCTTTGGGATTTCGGCCTTTGGTATCTTGGCCTTGGGATTTCGGACTTTGGGATTTCGACCTTTGGAATTTCGGCCCTTGGGAATTCGGCCCTTGGGATATGGGCCCTTGGGATATCGGCCAATTGGGATTTCGACCGTTGCGACTTGGACCTTTGGGATTTCGGCCTTTGGGATTTCGGCTCTTGGGATTTCGGCGTTTGGGATTTCGGCCTTAGGGATTTCGGCCTTTGGGATTTTGGCCTTTGAGATTTCGGCCTTTGGGATTTTGGTCTCTCGAATTTCAGCCTTTGGGATTTCGGCCCTTTGGATTTCGGCCTTTGCGATTTCGGCCCTTGGGATTTCGGCCTTTGGGATTTCGGCCTTGTGATTTCGGCCTTTGGGATATCGGTCTTTGGAATTTCAGCGTTTGGGATTTCGGCCCTTTGGATTTCGGCCTTTGGGATTTCGGCCTTTGGGATTTCGGCCTTTGGGATGTCGGCCTTTGGGATTTCGACCTTTGGGATTTCGGCTCTTGGGATTTGGGCCTTTGGGATTTCGGCCTTTGGTATTTCGGCGTTTGGGATTTCGGCCTTTGGGATTTCGGCCTTTGGGATTTCGGCCTTTGGGATTTCGGCCTTTGAGATTTCGGCCTTTAGGATTTCGGTCTTTCGAATTTCAGCCTTTGGGATTTCGGCCTTTGGGATTTCGTCCTTTGGTATCTTGGCCTTGGGATTTCGGACTTTGGGATTTCGACCTTTGGAATTTCGGCCCTTGGGATTTGGACCTTTGGGATTTCGGCCTTTGCGATTTCGGCGTTTGGGATTTCGGCCTTTGGGATTTCGGCCTTTGGGATTTCGGCCTTTGGGATTTCGGCCTTTGAGATTTCGGCCTTTGGGATTTCGACCTTTGGGATTTCGGCCTTTGGGATTTCGGCCTTTGGGATTTCGGCCTTTGGGATTTCGGCCTTTGGGATTTCGGCCTTTGGGATTTCGGCCTTTGGGATGTCGGTCTTTGGAATTTCAGCCTTTGGGATTTCGGCCCCTTGGATTTCGGCCCCTTGGATTTCGGCCTTTGGGATTTCGGCCTTTGGGATTTCGGCCTTTGGGATTTCGCCCTTGTGATTTCGGCCTTTGGGATATCGGTCTTTGGAATTTCAGCGTTTGGGATTTCGGCCCTTCGGATTTCGGCCTTTGCGATTTCGGCCTTTGGGATTTCGGCCTTCGAGATTTCGGCCTTTGGGATTTCGGCGTTTGGGATTTCGGCCTTTGGGATTTCGGCCTTGTGATTTCGGCCTTTGGGATATCGGTCTTTGTAATTTCAGCGTTTGGGATTTCGGCCCTTTGGATTTCGTCCTTTGCGATTTCGGCCTTTGGGATTTCGGCCTTTGGGATTTCGGCCTTTGGGATTTCGACCTTTGGGATTTCGGCCCTTGGGATTTGGGCCTTTGGGATTTCGGCCTTTGGTATTTCGGCGTTTGGGATTTCGGCCTTTGGGATTTCGGCCTTTGGGATTTCGGCCTTTGAGATTTCGGCCTTTAGGATTTCGGTCTTTCGAATTTCAGCCTTTGGGATTTCGGCCTTTGGGATTTCGGCCTTTGGTATCTTGGCCTTGGGATTTCGGACTTTGGGATTTCGACCTTTGGAATTTCGGCCCTTGGCATTTCGGCCCTTGGGATATGGGCCCTTGGGATATCGGCCAATTGGGATTTCGACCGTTGGGATTTGGACCTTTGGGACTTCGGCCTTTGGGATTTCGGCTCTTGGGACATCGGCCCTTTGGATTTCGGCCTTTGCGATTTCGGCCCTTTGGATTTCGGCCTTTGGCATTTCAGCCTTTGGGATTTCGACCTTTGGGATTTCGGCCCTTGGGATTTGGGCCTTTGGGATTTCGGCCTTTGGGATTTCGGCGTTTGGGATTTCGGCCTTTGGGATTTCGGCCTATGTGATTTCGGCCTTTGGGATATCGGTCTTTGGAATTTCAGCGTTTGGGATTTCGGCCCTTTGGATTTCGTCCTTTGCGATTTCGGCCTTTGGGATTTCGGCCTTTGAGATTTCGGCCTTTGGGATTTCGACCTTTGGGATTTCGGCCCTTGGGATTTGGGCCTTTGGGATTTCGGCCTTTGGGATTTCGGCGTTTGGGATTTCGGCCTTTGGGATTTCGGCCTTTGGGATTTCGGCCTTTGGGATTGCGGCCTTTGAGATTTCGGCCTTTGGGATTTCGACCTTTGGGATTTCGGCCCTTGGGATTTGGGCCTTTGGGATTTCGGCGTTTGGGATTTCGGCCTTGGGATTTCGACATTTGGTATTTCGGCCTTTGGGAGGTCGGTCTTTGGAATTTCAGACTTTGGGAATTCGGCTCACTGGATTTCAGACTTTGGGAATTCGGCCCACTGGATTTCGGCCTTTGGGATTTCGGCCTTTGAGATTTCGGCCTTTGGGATTTCGACCTATGGGATTTCGGCCCTTGGGATTTGGACCTTTGGGATTTCGGCCTTTGGGATTTTGGCGTTTGGGATTTCGGCCATTGGGATTTCGGCCTTTGGGATTTCGGCCTTTGAGATTTCGGCTTTTGGGATTTCGGTCTTTCGAATTTCAGCCTTTGGGATTTCGGCCTTTGGGATTTCGGCCTTTGGGATTTCGGCCTTTGGGATTTCGGCCTTTGGGATTTCGCCCTTGTGCTTTCGGCCTTTGGGATATCGGTCTTTGGAATTTCAGCGTTTGGGATTTCGGCCCTTTGGATTTCGGCCTTTGGGATTTCGGCCTTTGGGATTTCGCCCTTGTGATTTCGGCCTTTGGGATATCAGTCTTTGGAATTTCAGCGTTTGGGATTTCGGCCCTTTGGATTTCGGCCTTTGCGATTTCGGCCTTTGGGATTTCGGCCTTTGAGATTTCGGCCTTTGGGATTTCGACCTTTGGGATTTCGGCCCTTGGGATTTGGGCCTTTGAGATTTCGGCCTTTGGGATTTCGGCGTTTGGGATTTCGGCCTTTGGGATTTCGGCCTTGTGATTTCGGCCTTTGGGATATCGGTCTTTGGAATTTCAGCTTTTGGGATTTCGGCCCTTTGGATTTCGTCCTTTGCGATTTCGGCCTTTGGGATTTCGGCCTTTGAGATTTCGGCCTTTGGGATTTCGACCTTTAGGATTTCGGCCCTTGGGATTTGGGCCTTTGGGATTTCGGCCTTTGGGATTTCGGCGTTTGCGATTTCGGCCTTTGGGATTTCGGCCTTTGGGATTTCGGCCTTTGAGATTTCGGCCTTTGGGATTTCGGTCTTTCGAATTTCAGCCTTTGGGATTTCGGCCTTTGGGATTTCGGCCTTTGGTATCTTGGCCTTGGGATTTCGGCCTTTGGTATCTTGGCCTTGGGATTTCGGACTTTGGGATTTCGACCTTTGGAATTTCGGCCCTTGGGATTTCGGCCCTTGGGATATGGGCCCTTGGGATATGGGCCTTTGGGATATCGGCCAATTGGGATTTAGACCGTTGGGATTTGGACCTTTGGGATTTCGGCCTTTGGGATTTCGGCTCTTGGGATTTCGGCCCTTTGGATTTCAGCCTTTGCGATTTCGGCCCTTTGGATTTCGGCCTTTGGCATTTCAGCCTTTGGGATTTCGGCCTTTGAGATTTCGGCCATTGGGATTTCGACCTTTGGGATCTCGAACCTTGGTATTCCGGCCCTTTGGGATTACGGCCTTTGGGATTTCGGCCTCTGGGATTTCGACCTTTGGGATTTCGGCCTTTGGGATTTCGACGTTTGGGAAGTCGGTCTTTGGGATTTCGGCCTTTGTGATTTCGACCTTTGGGATTTCGGCCTTTGGAATTTCGGCCTTTGAGATTTTGGACTTTGGGATTTCGTTCTTTCGAATTTCAGCCTTTGGCATTTCGGCCTTTGGGATTTCGGCCTTTGGGATTTCGGCCTTTGGGATTTCGGCCTTTGGGATTTCGGCCTTTGGGATTTCGGCCTTTGGGATTTCGCCCTTGTGATTTCGGCCTTTGGGATATCGGTCTTTGGAATTTCAGCGTTTGGGATTTCGGCCCTTTGGATTTCGGCCTTTGCGATTTCGGCCTTTGGGATTTCGGCCTTTGAGATTTCGGCCTTTGGGATTTCGACCTTTGGGATTTCGGCCCATGGGATTTGGGCCTTTGGGATTTCGGCCTTTGCGATTTCGGCGTTTGGGATTTCGGGCTTTGGGATTTCGGCCTTTGGTATCTTGGTCTTGGGATTTCGGACTTTGGGATTTCGACCTTTGGAATTTCGGCCCTTGGGATTTCGGCCCTTGGGATATGGGCCCTTGGGATATCGGCCAATTGGGATTTCGACCGTTGCGACTTGGACCTTTGGGATTTCGGCCTTTGGGATTTCGGCTCTTGGGATTTCGGCACATTGGATTTCGGCCTTTGCGATTTCGGCCCTTTGGATTTCGGCCATTGGGATTTCGGCCTTGTGATTTCGGCCTTTGGGATATCGGTCTTTGGAATTTCAGCTTTTGGGATTTCGGCCCTTTGGATTTCGTCCTTTGCGATTTCGGCCTTTGGGATTTCGGCCTTTGAGATTTCGGCCTTTGGGATTTCGACCTTTAGGATTTCGGCCCTTGGGATTTGGGCCTTTGGGATCTCGAACCTTGGTATTCCGGCCCTTTGGGATTACGGCCTTTGGGATTTCGGCCTCTGGGATTTCGACCTTTGGGATTTCGGCCTTTGGGATTTCGACGTTTGGGAAGTCGGTCTTTGGGATTTCGGCCTTTGTGATTTCGACCTTTGGGATTTCGGCCTTTGGAATTTCGGCCTTTGAGATTTTGGACTTTGGGATTTCGTTCTTTCGAATTTCAGCCTTTGGCATTTCGGCCTTTGGGATTTCGGCCTTTGGGATTTCGGCGTTTGCGATTTCGGCCTTTGGGATTTCGGCCTTTGGGATTTCGGCCTTTGAGATTTCGGCCTTTGGGATTTCGGTCTTTCGAATTTCAGCCTTTGGGATTTCGGCCTTTGGGATTTCGGCCTTTGGTATCTTGGCCTTGGGATTTCGGCCTTTGGTATCTTGGCCTTGGGATTTCGGACTTTGGGATTTCGACCTTTGGAATTTCGGCCCTTGGGATTTCGGCCCTTGGGATATGGGCCCTTGGGATATGGGCCTTTGGGATATCGGCCAATTGGGATTTAGACCGTTGGGATTTGGACCTTTGGGATTTCGGCCTTTGGGATTTCGGCTCTTGGGATTTCGGCCCTTTGGATTTCAGCCTTTGCGATTTCGGCCCTTTGGATTTCGGCCTTTGGCATTTCAGCCTTTGGGATTTCGGCCTTTGAGATTTCGGCCATTGGGATTTCGACCTTTGGGATCTCGAACCTTGGTATTCCGGCCCTTTGGGATTACGGCCTTTGGGATTTCGGCCTCTGGGATTTCGACCTTTGGGATTTCGGCCTTTGGGATTTCGACGTTTGGGAAGTCGGTCTTTGGGATTTCGGCCTTTGTGATTTCGACCTTTGGGATTTCGGCCTTTGGAATTTCGGCCTTTGAGATTTTGGACTTTGGGATTTCGTTCTTTCGAATTTCAGCCTTTGGCATTTCGGCCTTTGGGATTTCGGCCTTTGGGATTTCGGCCTTTGGGATTTCGGCCTTTGGGATTTCGACCTTTGGGATTTCGGCCCTTGGGATTTGGGCCTTTGAGATTTCGGCCTTTGGGATTTCGGCGTTTGGGATTTCGGCCTTTGGGATTTCGGCCTTGTGATTTCGGCCTTTGGGATATCGGTCTTTGGAATTTCAGCTTTTGGGATTTCGGCCCTTTGGATTTCGTCCTTTGCGATTTCGGCCTTTGCGATTTCGGCCTTTGAGATTTCGGCCTTTGGGATTTCGACCTTTAGGATTTCGGCCCTTGGGATTTGGGCCTTTGGGATTTCGGCCTTTGGGATTTCGGCGTTTGCGATTTCGGCCTTTGGGATTTCGGCCTTTGGGATTTCGGCCTTTGAGATTTCGGCCTTTGGGATTTCGGTCTTTCGAATTTCAGCCTTTGGGATTTCGGCCTTTGGGATTTCGGCCTTTGGTATCTTGGCCTTGGGATTTCGGCCTTTGGTATCTTGGCCTTGGGATTTCGGACTTTGGGATTTCGACCTTTGGAATTTCGGCCCTTGGGATTTCGGCCCTTGGGATATGGGCCCTTGGGATATGGGCCTTTGGGATATCGGCCAATTGGGATTTAGACCGTTGGGATTTGGACCTTTGGGATTTCGGCCTTTGGGATTTCGGCTCTTGGGATTTCGGCCCTTTGGATTTCAGCCTTTGCGATTTCGGCTCTTTGGATTTCGGCCTTTGGCATTTCAGCCTTTGGGATTTCGGCCTTTGAGATTTCGGCCATTGGGATTTCGACCTTTGGGATCTCGAACCTTGGTATTCCGGCCCTTTGGGATTACGGCCTTTGGGATTTCGGCCTCTGGGATTTCGACCTTTGGGATTTCGGCCTTTGGGATTTCGACGTTTGGGAAGTCGGTCTTTGGGATTTCGGCCTTTGTGATTTCGACCTTTGGGATTTCGGCCTTTGGAATTTCGGCCTTTGAGATTTTGGACTTTGGGATTTCGTTCTTTCGAATTTCAGCCTTTGGCATTTCGGCCTTTGGGATTTCGGCCTTTGGGATTTCGGCCTTTGGGATTTCGGCCTTTGGGATTTCGGCCTTTGGGATTTCGCCCTTGTGATTTCGGCCTTTGGGATATCGGTCTTTGGAATTTCAGCGTTTGGGATTTCGGCCCTTTGGATTTCGGCCTTTGCGATTTCGGCCTTTGGGATTTCGGCCTTTGAGATTTCGGCCTTTGGGATTTCGACCTTTGGGATTTCGGCCCATGGGATTTGGGCCTTTGGGATTTCGGCCTTTGCGATTTCGGCGTTTGGGATTTCGGGCTTTGGGATTTCGGCCTTTGGTATCTTGGTCTTGGGATTTCGGACTTTGGGATTTCGACCTTTGGAATTTCGGCCCTTGGGATTTCGGCCCTTGGGATATGGGCCCTTGGGATATCGGCCAATTGGGATTTCGACCGTTGCGACTTGGACCTTTGGGATTTCGGCCTTTGGGATTTCGGCTCTTGGGATTTCGGCCCTTTGGATTTCGGCCTTTGCGATTTCGGCCCTTTGGATTTCGGCCTTTGGGATTTCGGCCTTTGGGATTTCGCCCTTGTGATTTCGGCCTTTGGGATATCGGTCTTTGGAATTTCAGCGTTTGGGATTTCGGCCTTTGCGATTTCGGCCTTTGGGATTTCGGCCTTTGAGATTTCGGCCTTTGGGATTTCGACCTTTGGGATTTCGGCCCTTGGGATTTGGGCCTTTGGGATTGCGGCCTTTGGGATTTCGGCGT
Organism: Megachile rotundata; assembly: GCF_050947335.1. NCBI lineage: Eukaryota > Metazoa > Arthropoda > Insecta > Hymenoptera > Megachilidae > Megachile > Megachile rotundata. Next base: position 1,932,969 of record NC_134991.1, on the reverse strand, counting down.
TTGGGATTTCGGCCTTTGGGATTTCGGCCTTGTGATTTCGGCCTTTGGGATATCGGTCTTTGGAATTTCAGCGTTTGGGATTTCGGCCCTTTGGATTTCGTCCTTTGCGATTTCGGCCTTTGGGATTTCGGCCTTTGAGATTTCGGCCTTTGGGATTTCGACCTTTGGGATTTCGGCCCTTGGGATTTGGGCCTTTGGGATTTCGGCCTTTGGTATTTCGGCGTTTGGGATTTCGGCCTTTGGGATTTCGACCTTTGGGATTTCGGCCTTTGAGATTTCGCCTTTAGGATTTCGGTCTTTCGAATTTCAGCCTTTGGGATTTCGGCCTTTGGGATTTCGGCCTTTGGTATCTTGGCCTTGGGATTTCGGACTTTGGGATTTCGACATTTGGAATTTCGGCCTTTGGGATTTCGGCCTTTGGGATTTCGGCCTTTGGTAGCTTGGCCTTGGGATTTCGGCCTTTGAGATTTCGGCCATTGGGATTTCGACCTTTGGGATCTCGAACCTTGGTATTCCGGCCCTTGGGATTGCGGCCTTTGGGATTTCGGCCTTTGGGATATCTGTCTTTGGAATTTCAGCGTTTGGGATTTCGGCCCTTTGGATTTCGTCCTTTGCGATTTCGGCCTTTGGGATTTCAGCCTTTGAGATTTCGGCCTTTGGGATTTCGACCTTTGGGATTTCGGCCCTTGGGATTTGGACCTTTGGGATTTCGGCCTTTGCGATTTCGGCGTTTGGGATTTCGGCCTTTGGGATTTCGGCCTTTGGGATTTCGGCCTTTGGGATTTCGGCCTTTGAGATTTCGGCCTTTGGGATTTCGACCTTTGGGATTTCGGCCTTTGGGATTTCGGCCTTTGGGATTTCGGCCTTTGGGATTTCGGCCTTTGGGATTTCGGCCTTTGGGATTTCGGCCTTTGGGATGTCGGTCTTTGGAATTTCAGCCTTTGGGATTTCGGCCCCTTGGATTTCGGCCCCTTGGAATTCGGCCTTTGGGATTTCGGCCTTTGGGATTTCGGCCTTTGGGATTTCGCCCTTGTGATTTCGGCCTTTGGGATATCGGTCTTTGGAATTTCAGCGTTTGGGATTTCGGCCCTTCGGATTTCGGCCTTTGCGATTTCGGCCTTTGGGATTTCGGCCTTTGAGATTTCGGCCTTTGGGATTTCGGCGTTTGGGATTTCGGCCTTTGGGATTTCGGCCTTGTGATTTCGGCCTTTGGGATATCGGACTTTGTAATTTCAGCGATGGGATTTCGGCCCTTTGGATTTCGTCCTTTGCGATTTCGGCCTTTGGGATTTCGGCCTTTGGGATTTCGGCCTTTGGGATTTCGACCTTTGGGATTTCGGCCCTTGGGATTTGGGCCTTTGGGATTTCGGCCTTTGGTATTTCGGCGTTTGGGATTTCGGCCTTTGGGATTTCGGCCTTTGGGATTTCGGCCTTTGAGATTTCGGCCTTTAGGATTTCGGTCTTTCGAATTTCAGCCTTTGGGATTTCGGCCTTTGGGATTTCGGCCTTTGGTATCTTGGCCTTGGGATTTCGGACTTTGGGATTTCGACCTTTGGAATTTCGGCCCTTGGGATTTCGGCCCTTGGGATATGGGCCCTTGGGATATCGGCCAATTGGGATTTCGACCGTTGGGATTTGGACCTTTGGGACTTCGGCCTTTGGGATTTCGGCTCTTGGGACATCGGCCCTTTGGATTTCGGCCTTTGCGATTTCGGCCCTTTGGATTTCGGCCTTTGGCATTTCAGCCTTTGGGATTTCGACCTTTGGGATTTCGGCCCTTGGGATTTGGGCCTTTGGGATTTCGGCCTTTGGGATTTCGGCGTTTGGGATTTCGGCCTTTGGGATTTCGGCCTATGTGATTTCGGCCTTTGGGATATCGGTCTTTGGAATTTCAGCGTTTGGGATTTCGGCCCTTTGGATTTCGTCCTTTGCGATTTCGGCCTTTGGGATTTCGGCCTTTGAGATTTCGGCCTTTGGGATTTCGACCTTTGGGATTTCGGCCCTTGGGATTTGGGCCTTTGGGATTTCGGTCTTTGCGATTTCGGCGTTTGGGATTTCGGCCTTTGGTATTTCGGCCTTTGGGATTTCGGCCTTTGGGATTGCGGCCTTTGAGATTTCGGCCTTTGGGATTTCGACCTTTGGGATTTCGGCCCTTGGGATTTGGGCCTTTGGGATTTCGGCCTTTGGGATTTCGGCGTTTGGGATTTCGGCCTTTGGGATTTCGGCCTTTGGGATTTCGGCCTTTGGGATTGCGGCCTTTGAGATTTCGGCCTTTGGGATTTCGACCTTTGGGATTTCGGCCCTTGGGATTTGGGCCTTTGGGATTTCGGCCTTTGAGATTTCGGCCTTTGGGATTTCGACCTTTGGGATTTCGGCCCTTGGGATTTGGGCCTTTGGGATTTCGGCCTTTGGGATTTCGGCGTTTGGGATTTCGGCCTTGGGATTTCGACATTTGGTATTTCGGCCTTTGGGAGGTCGGTCTTTGGAATTTCAGACTTTGGGAATTCGGCTCACTGGATTTCAGACTTTGGGAATTCGGCCCACTGGATTTCGGCCTTTGGGATTTCGGCCTTGGTATTTCGACATTTGGGATTTCGGCCTTTGGGATTTCGGCCTTTGAGATTTCGGCCTTTGGGATTTCGACCTATGGGATTTCGGCCCTTGGGATTTGGACCTTTGGGATTTCGGCCTTTGGGATTTCGGCGTTTGGGATTTCGGCCATTGGGATTTCGGCCTTTGGGATTTCGGCCTTTGAGATTTCGGCTTTTGGGATTTCGGTCTTTCGAATTTCAGCCTTTGGGATTTCGGCCTTTGGGATTTCGGCCTTTGGGATTTCGGCCTTTGGGATTTCGGCCTTTGGGATTTCGCCCTTGTGATTTCGGCCTTTGGGATATCGGTCTTTGGAATTTCAGCGTTTGGGATTTCGGCCCTTTGGATTTCGGCCTTTGGGATTTCGGCCTTTGGGATTTCGCCCTTGTGATTTCGGCCTTTGGGATATCAGTCTTTGGAATTTCAGCGTTTGGGATTTCGGCCCTTTGGATTTCGGCCTTTGCGATTTCGGCCTTTGGGATTTCGGCCTTTGAGATTTCGGCCTTTGGGATTTCGACCTTTGGGATTTCGGCCCTTGGGATTTGGGCCTTTGAGATTTCGGCCTTTGGGATTTCGGCGTTTGGGATTTCGGCCTTTGGGATTTCGGCCTTGTGATTTCGGCCTTTGGGATATCGGTCTTTGGAATTTCAGCTTTTGGGATTTCGGCCCTTTGGATTTCGTCCTTTGCGATTTCGGCCTTTGGGATTTCGGCCTTTGAGATTTCGGCCTTTGGGATTTCGACCTTTAGGATTTCGGCCCTTGGGATTTGGGCCTTTGGGATTTCGGCCTTTGGGATTTCGGCGTTTGCGATTTCGGCCTTTGGGATTTCGGCCTTTGGGATTTCGGCCTTTGAGATTTCGGCCTTTGGGATTTCGACCTTTGGGATTTCGGCCCATGGGATTTGGGCCTTTGGGATTTCGGCCTTTGCGATTTCGGCGTTTGGGATTTCGGGCTTTGGGATTTCGGCCTTTGGTATCTTGGTCTTGGGATTTCGGACTTTGGGATTTCGACCTTTGGAATTTCGGCCCTTGGGATTTCGGCCCTTGGGATATGGGCCCCTTGGGATATCGGCCAATTGGGATTTCGACCGTTGCGACTTGGACCTTTGGGATTTCGGCCTTTGGGATTTAGGCTCTTGGGATTTCGGCCCTTTGGATTTCGGCCTTTGCGATTTCGGCCCTTTGGATTTCGGCCTTTGGCATTTCAGCCTTTGGGATTACGGCCTTTGAGATTTCGGCCATTGGGATTTCGACCTTTGGGATCTCGAACCTTGGTATTCCGGCCCTTGGGATTGCGGCCTTTGGGATTTCGGCCTTTGGGATTTCGGCCTTTGGGATTTCGGCCTTTGGGATATCTGTATTTGGAATTTCAGCGTTTGGGATTTCGGCCCTTTGGATGTCGTCCTTTGCGATTTCGGCCTTTGGGATTTCGGCCTTTGAGATTTCGGCCTTTGGGATTTCGACCTTTGGGATTTCGGCCCTTGGGATTTGGACCTTTGGGATTTCGGCCTTTGGGATTTCGGCGTTTGGGATTTCGGCCTTTGGGATTTCGGCCTTTGGGATTTCGGCCTTTGAGATTTCGGCCTTTGGGATTTCGGCCTTCAGGATTTCGGCCTTTGGGATTTCGGCCTTTGGGATTTCGCCCTTGTGATATCGGCCTTTGGGATATCGGTCTTTGGAATTTCAGCGTTTGGGATTTCGGCCCTTCGGATTTCGGCCTTTGCGATTTCGGCCTTTGGGATTTCGGCCTTTGAGATTTCGGCCTTTGGGATTTCGACCTTTGGGATTTCGGCCCTTGGGATTTGGGCATTTGGGATTTCGGCCTTTGGGATTTCGGCGTTTGGGATTTCGGCCTTTGGGAATTCGGCCTTGTGATTTCGGCCTTTGGGATATCGGTCTTTGGAATTTCAGCGTTTGGGATTTCGGCCCTTTGGATTTCGTCCTTTGCGATTTCGGCCTTTGGGATTTCGGCCTTTGAGATTTCGGCCTTTGGGATTTCGGCCTTTGAGATTTCGGCCTTTGGGATTTCGACCTTTGGGATTTCGGCCCTTGGGATTTGGACCTTTGGGATTTCGGCCTTTGCGATTTCGGCGTTTGGGATTTCGGCCTTTGGGATTTCGGCCTTTGGGATTTCGGCTTTTGGGATTTCGGCCTTTGAGATTTCGGCCTTTGGGATTTCGACCTTTGGGATTTCGGCCCTTGGGATTTGGGCCTTCGGGATTTCGGCCTTTGGGATTTCGGCGTTTGGGATTTCGGCCTTTGGGATTTCGGCCTTTGGGATTTCGGCCTTTGGGATTTCGGCCCTTTGGATTTCGGCCTTTGGCATTTCAGCCTTTGGGATTTCGACCTTTGGGATTTCGGCCCTTGGGATTTGGGCCTTTGGGATTTCGGCCTTTGGGATTTCGGCGTTTGGGATTTCGGCCTTTGGGATTTCGGCCTATGTGATTTCGGCCTTTGGGATATCGGTCTTTGGAATTTCAGCGTTTGGGATTTCGGCCCTTTGGATTTCGTCCTTTGCGATTTCGGCCTTTGGGATTTCGGCCTTTGAGATTTCGGCCTTTGGGATTTCGACCTTTGGGATTTCGGCCCTTGGGATTTGGGCCTTTGGGATTTCGGTCTTTGCGATTTCGGCGTTTGGGATTTCGGCCTTTGGTATTTCGGCCTTTGGGATTTCGGCCTTTGGGATTGCGGCCTTTGAGATTTCGGCCTTTGGGATTTCGACCTTTGGGATTTCGGCCCTTGGGATTTGGGCCTTTGGGATTTCGGCCTTTGGGATTTCGGCGTTTGGGATTTCGGCCTTTGGGATTTCGGCCTTTGGGATTTCGGCCTTTGGGATTGCGGCCTTTGAGATTTCGGCCTTTGGGATTTCGACCTTTGGGATTTCGGCCCTTGGGATTTGGGCCTTTGGGATTTCGGCCTTTGAGATTTCGGCCTTTGGGATTTCGACCTTTGGGATTTCGGCCCTTGGGATTTGGGCCTTTGGGATTTCGGCCTTTGGGATTTCGGCGTTTGGGATTTCGGCCTTGGGATTTCGACATTTGGTATTTCGGCCTTTGGGAGGTCGGTCTTTGGAATTTCAGACTTTGGGAATTCGGCTCACTGGATTTCAGACTTTGGGAATTCGGCCCACTGGATTTCGGCCTTTGGGATTTCGGCCTTGGTATTTCGACATTTGGGATTTCGGCCTTTGGGATTTCGGCCTTTGAGATTTCGGCCTTTGGGATTTCGACCTATGGGATTTCGGCCCTTGGGATTTGGACCTTTGGGATTTCGGCCTTTGGGATTTCGGCGTTTGGGATTTCGGCCATTGGGATTTCGGCCTTTGGGATTTCGGCCTTTGAGATTTCGGCTTTTGGGATTTCGGTCTTTCGAATTTCAGCCTTTGGGATTTCGGCCTTTGGGATTTCGGCCTTTGGGATTTCGGCCTTTGGGATTTCGGCCTTTGGGATTTCGCCCTTGTGATTTCGGCCTTTGGGATATCGGTCTTTGGAATTTCAGCGTTTGGGATTTCGGCCCTTTGGATTTCGGCCTTTGGGATTTCGGCCTTTGGGATTTCGGCCTTTGGGATTTCGCCCTTGTGATTTCGGCCTTTGGGATATCAGTCTTTGGAATTTCAGCGTTTGGGATTTCGGCCCTTTGGATTTCGGCCTTTGCGATTTCGGCCTTTGGGATTTCGGCCTTTGAGATTTCGGCCTTTGGGATTTCGACCTTTGGGATTTCGGCCCTTGGGATTTGGGCCTTTGAGATTTCGGCCTTTGGGATTTCGGCGTTTGGGATTTCGGCCTTTGGGATTTCGGCCTTGTGATTTCGGCCTTTGGGATATCGGTCTTTGGAATTTCAGCTTTTGGGATTTCGGCCCTTTGGATTTCGTCCTTTGCGATTTCGGCCTTTGGGATTTCGGCCTTTGAGATTTCGGCCTTTGGGATTTCGACCTTTAGGATTTCGGCCCTTGGGATTTGGGCCTTTCGGATTTCGGCCTTTGGGATTTCGGCGTTTGCGATTTCGGCCTTTGGGATTTCGGCCTTTGGGATTTCGGCCTTTGAGATTTCGGCCTTTGGGATTTCGACCTTTGGGATTTCGGCCCATGGGATTTGGGCCTTTGGGATTTCGGCCTTTGCGATTTCGGCGTTTGGGATTTCGGGCTTTGGGATTTCGGCCTTTGGTATCTTGGTCTTGGGATTTCGGACTTTGGGATTTCGACCTTTGGAATTTCGGCCCTTGGGATTTCGGCCCTTGGGATATGGGCCCCTTGGGATATCGGCCAATTGGGATTTCGACCGTTGCGACTTGGACCTTTGGGATTTCGGCCTTTGGGATTTCGGCTCTTGGGATTTCGGCCCTTTGGATTTCGGCCTTTGCGATTTCGGCCCTTTGGATTTCGGCCTTTGGCATTTCAGCCTTTGGGATTACGGCCTTTGAGATTTCGGCCATTGGGATTTCGACCTTTGGGATCTCGAACCTTGGTATTCCGGCCCTTGGGATTGCGGCCTTTGGGATTTCGGCCTTTGGGATTTCGGCCTTTGGGATTTCGGCCTTTGGGATATCTGTATTTGGAATTTCAGCGTTTGAGATTTCGGCCTTTGGGATTTCGACCTTTGGGATTTCGGCCCTTGGGATTTGGACCTTTGGGATTTCGGCCTTTGGGATTTCGGCGTTTGGGATTTCGGCCTTTGGGATTTCGGCCTTTGGGATTTCGGCCTTTGAGATTTCGGCCTTTGGGATTTCGGTCTTTCGAATTTCAGCCTTTGGGATTTCGGCCTTTGGGATTTCGGCCTTTAGGATTTCGGCCTTTGGGATTTCGGCCTTTGGGATTTCGCCCTTGTGATATCGGCCTTTGGGATATCGGTCTTTGGAATTTCAGCGTTTGGGATTTCGGCCCTTCGGATTTCGGCCTTTGCGATTTCGGCCTTTGGGATTTCGGCCTTTGAGATTTCGGCCTTTGGGATTTCGACCTTTGGGATTTCGGCCCTTGGGACTTGGGCATTTGGGATTTCGGCGTTTGGGATTTCGGCCTTTGGGAATTCGGCCTTGTGATTTCGGCCTTTGGGATATCGGTCTTTGGAATTTCAGCGTTTGGGATTTCGGCCCTTTGGATTTCGTCCTTTGCGATTTCGGCCTTTGGGATTTCGGCCTTTGAGATTTCGGCCTTTGGGATTTCGGCCTTTGAGATTTCGGCCTTTGGGATTTCGACCTTTGGGATTTCGGCCCTTGGGATTTGGACCTTTGGGATTTCGGCCTTTGCGATTTCGGCGTTTGGGATTTCGGCCTTTGGGATTTCGGCCTTTGGGATTTCGGCCTTTGGGATTTCGGCTTTTGGGATTTCGGCCTTTGAGATTTCGGCCTTTGGGATTTCGACCTTTGGGATTTCGGCCCTTGGGATTTGGGCCTTCGGGATTTCGGCCTTTGGGATTTCGGCGTTTGGGATTTCGGCCTTTGGGATTTCGGCCTTTGGGATTTCGGCCTTTGGGATTTCGGCCCTTTGGATTTCGGCCTTTGGCATTTCAGCCTTTGGGATTTCGACCTTTGGGATTTCGGCCTTTGGGATTTGGGCCTTTGGGATTTCGGCCTTTGGGATTTCGGCGTTTGGGATTTCGGCCTTTGGGATTTCGGCCTATGTGATTTCGGCCTTTGGGATATCGGTCTTTGGAATTTCAGCGTTTGGGATTTCGGCCCTTTGGATTTCGTCCTTTGCGATTTCGGCCTTTGGGATTTCGGCCTTTGAGATTTCGGCCTTTGGGATTTCGACCTTTGGGATTTCGGCCCTTGGGATTTGGGCCTTTGGGATTTCGGTCTTTGCGATTTCGGCGTTTGGGATTTCGGCCTTTGGTATTTCGGCCTTTGGGATTTCGGCCTTTGGGATTGCGGCCTTTGAGATTTCGGCCTTTGGGATTTCGACCTTTGGGATTTCGGCCCTTGGGATTTGGGCCTTTGGGATTTCGGCCTTTGGGATTTCGGCGTTTGGGATTTCGGCCTTTGGGATTTCGGCCTTTGGGATTTCGGCCTTTGGGATTGCGGCCTTTGAGATTTCGGCCTTTGGGATTTCGACCTTTGGGATTTCGGCCCTTGGGATTTGGGCCTTTGGGATTTCGGCCTTTGAGATTTCGGCCTTTGGGATTTCGACCTTTGGGATTTCGGCCCTTGGGATTTGGGCCTTTGGGATTTCGGCCTTTGGGATTTCGGCGTTTGGGATTTCGGCCTTGGGATTTCGACATTTGGTATTTCGGCCTTTGGGAGGTCGGTCTTTGGAATTTCAGACTTTGGGAATTCGGCTCACTGGATTTCAGACTTTGGGAATTCGGCCCACTGGATTTCGGCCTTTGGGATTTCGGCCTTGGTATTTCGACATTTGGGATTTCGGCCTTTGGGATTTCGGCCTTTGAGATTTCGGCCTTTGGGATTTCGACCTATGGGATTTCGGCCCTTGGGATTTGGACCTTTGGGATTTCGGCCTTTGGGATTTCGGCGTTTGGGATTTCGGCCATTGGGATTTCGGCCTTTGGGATTTCGGCCTTTGAGATTTCGGCTTTTGGGATTTCGGTCTTTCGAATTTCAGCCTTTGGGATTTCGGCCTTTGGGATTTCGGCCTTTGGGATTTCGGCCTTTGGGATTTCGGCCTTTGGGATTTCGCCCTTGTGATTTCGGCCTTTGGGATATCGGTCTTTGGAATTTCAGCGTTTGGGATTTCGGCCCTTTGGATTTCGGCCTTTGGGATTTCGGCCTTTGGGATTTCGCCCTTGTGATTTCGGCCTTTGGGATATCGGTCTTTGGAATTTCAGCGTTTGGGATTTCGGCCCTTTGGATTTCGGCCTTTGCGATTTCGGCCTTTGGGATTTCGGCCTTTGGGATTTCGGCTTTTGGGATTTCGGCCTTTGAGATTTCGGCCTTTGGGATTTCGACCTTTGGGATTTCGGCCCTTGGGATTTGGGCCTTCGGGATTTCGGCCTTTGGGATTTCGGCGTTTGGGATTTCGGCCTTTGGGATTTCGGCCTTTGGGATTTCGGCCTTTGGGATTTCGGCCTTTGGGATGTCGGTCTTTGGAATTTCAGCCTTTGGGATTTCGGCCCCTTGGATTTCGGACTTTCGGATTTCGGCCTTGGGATTTCGACATTTGGTATTTCGGCCTTTGGGATGTCGGTCTTTGGAATTTCAGACTTTGCGAATTCGGCTCACTGGATTTCAGACTTTGGGAATTCGGCCCACTGGATTTCGGCCTTTGGGATTTCGGCCTTGGTATTTCGACATTTGGGATTTCGGCCTTTGGGATTTCGGCCTTTGAGATTTCGGCCTTTGGGATTTCGACCTATGGGATTTCGGCCCTTGGGATTTGGACCTTTGGGATTTCGGCCTTTGGGATTTCGGCGTTTGGGATTTCGGCCTTTGGGATTTCGGCCTTTGGGATTTCGGCCTTTGAGATTTCGGCTTTTGGGATTTCGGTCTTTCGAATTTCAGCCTTTGGGATTTCGGCCTTTGGGATTTCGGCCTTTGGGATTTCGGCCTTTGGGATTTCGGCCTTTGGGATTTCGCCCTTGTGATTTCGGCCTTTGGGATATCGGTCTTTGGAATTTCAGCGTTTGGGATTTCGGCCCTTTGGATTTCGGCCTTTGGGATTTCGGCCTTTGGGATTTCGCCCTTGTGATTTCGGCCTTTGGGATATCGGTCTTTGGAATTTCAGCGTTTGGGATTTCGGCCCTTTGGATTTCGGCCTTTGCGATTACGGCCTTTGGGATTTCGGCCTTTGAGATTTCGGCCTTTGGGATTTCGACCTTTGGGATTTCGGCCCTTGGGATTTGGGCCTTTGAGATTTCGGCATTTGGGATTTCGGCGTTTGGGATTTCGGCCTTTGGGATTTCGGCCTTGTGATTTCGGCCTTTGGGATATCGGTCTTTGGAATTTCAGCTTTTGGGATTTCGGCCCTTTGGATTTCGTCCTTTGCGATTTCGGCCTTTGGGATTTCGGCCTTTGAGATTTCGGCCTTTGGGATTTCGACCTTTAGGATTTCGGCCCTTGGGATTTGGGCCTTTGGGATTTCGGCCTTTGGGATTTCGGCGTTTGGGATTTCGGCCTTTGGGATTTCGGCCTTTGAGATTTCGGCCTTTGGGATTTCGGTCTTTCGAATTTCAGCCTTTGGGATTTCGGCCTTTGGGATTTCGGCCTTTGGTATCTTGGCCTTGGGATTTCGGCCTTTGGTATCTTGGCCTTGGGATTTCGGACTTTGGGATTTCGACCTTTGGAATTTCGGCCCTTGGGATTTCGGCCCTTGGGATATGGGCCCTTGGGATATGGGCCTTTGGGATATCGGCCAATTGGGATTTAGACCGTTGGGATTTGGACCTTTGGGATTTCGGCCTTTGAGATTTCGCCTCTTGGGATTTCGGCCCTTTGGATTTCGGCCTTTGCGATTTCGGCCCTTTGGATTTCGGCCTTTGGCATTACAGCCTTTGGGATTTCGGCCTTTGAGATTTCGGCCATTGGGATTTCGACCTTTGGGATCTCGAACCTTGGTATTCCGGCCCTTGGGATTGCGGCCTTTGGGATTTCGGCCTTTGGGATTTCGACCTTTGGGATTTCGGCCTTTGGGATTTCAGCCTTTGGGATTTCGGCCTTTGGGATTTCGGCCTTTGGGATTTCGGCCTTTGGGATTTCGGCCGTTGGGATTTCGCCCTTGTGATTTCGGCCTTTGGGATATCGGTCTTTGGGATTTCGACCTTTGGGATTTCGGCCTTTGGGATTTCGGTCTTTCGAATTTCACCCTTTGGGATTTCGGCCTTTGGGATTTCGGCCTTTGGTATTTTGGCCTTGGGATTTGAGCCTTTGGGATTTCGGCCTTTGGGATTTCGGCGTTTGGGATTTCGGCCTTTGGGATTTCGGCCTTTGGGATTTCGGCCTTTGAGATTTCGGCCTTTGGGATTTCGGTCTATCGTATTTCAGCCTTTGGGATTTCGGCCTTTGGGATTTCGGCCTTTGGTATTTTGGCCTTGGGATTTCGGACTTTGGCATTTCGACCTTTGGAATTTCGGCCCTTGGGATTTCGGCCCTTGGGATTTCGGCCCTTGGGATATGGGCCCTTGGGATCTGGGCCCTTGGAATATGGGCCCTTGGGATATCGGCCTTTGGGATTTCGACCGTTGGGATTTGGACCTTTGGGATTTCGGCCTTTGGGATTTCGGCTCTTGGGAATTCGGCCGTTGGGATTTCGGCCTTTTGGGATTTCGGCGTTTGGGATTTCGTCCTTTGGTATTTCCGCCTTCAGGATATCGGCCATTGTGATTTCGGCCTATGGGATTTCGGCCTTTGGGATGTCGGTCTTTGGAATTACAGCCTTTGGGATTTCGGCTATTTTGATTTCGGTCTTTGGGATTTCAGCCTGGGATTTCGGACTTTGAGATTTCGGCCTTTGGGATGTCGGCATTTGGAATTTCGACCTTTGGGATTTCGGCCCTTGCGATTTCAGCTTTTGGGATTTCGGCCTTTGGGATTTCGGCCTTTGGAATGTCGATCTTTGGAATTTCAACCTTTGGGATTTCGGCCCTTTGGATTTCGGCCTTTGGGATTTCAGCCTTTGGGATTTCGGCCTTTGAGATTTCGGCATTTGGAATTTCAGGCTTTGGGATTTCGGGCCTTTGGGATTTCGACCTTTGGGATATCGGCCTCTGGGATTTCGACCTTTGGGAAGTCGGTCTTTGGAGTTTCAGCCTTTGGGATTTCGGCCTTGGGATGTCGGTCTTTGGAATTTCAGCATTTGGGATTTCGGCCTTTGGGATTTCGGCCTTTGGGATTTCGGTCTTTCGAATTTCAGCCTTTGGGATTTCGGCCTTTGGGATGTCGGCATTTGGAATTTCGACCTTTGGTATTTCTGCCCTTGGGATTTCAGCTTTTGGGATTTCGGCCTTTGGGATTTCGGCCTTTGGAATGTCGATCTTTGGAATTTCAACCTTTGGGATCTCGGGCCTTTGGATTTCGGCCTTTGGGATTTCAGCCTTTGGGATTTCGGCCTTTGAGATTTCGGCCTTTGGAATTTCAGGCTTTGGGATTTCGGCCTTTGGGATTTCGGCCTTGGGACTTCGGCCTTGGGATTTCGACATTTGGGATTTCGGCCTTTGGGATTTCGGATTTGGGATTTCGGCCTTTGGGATTTCGGCCTTGTGATTTCGGCCTTTGGAATGTCGGTTTTTGGAATTTCAGCCTTTGGGATTTCGGCCTTTGAGATTTCGGCCTTTGGAATTTCGACCTTTGGGATTTCGGCCCTTGGGATTTGGACCTTTGGGATTTCGGCCTTTGGGATTTCGGCGTTTGGGATTTCGGCCTTTGAGATTTCGGCCTTTGAGATTTCGGCCTTTGGATTTCGGTCTTTCGAATTTCAGCCTTTGGGATTTCGGCCTTTGGGATTTCGGCCTTTGGGATTTCGGCCTTTGGGATTTCGGCCTTTGGGATTTCAGCGTTTGGGATTTCGGCCCTTTGGATTCCGGCCTTTGGGATTTCGGCCTTTGGGATTTCGCCGTTGTGATTTCGGTCTTTGGGATATCGGTCTTTGGAATTTCAGCGTTTGGGATATCGGCCCTTTGGATTTCGGCCTTTGGGATTTCGGCCTTTGAGATTTCGGCCTTTCGGATTTCGACCTTTGGGATTTCGGCCCTTGGGATTTGGGCCTTTGAGATTTCGGCCTTTGGGATTTCGGCGTTTGGGATTTCGGCCTTTGGGATTTCGGCCTTGTGATTTCGGCCTTTGGGATATCGGTCTTTGGAATTTCAGCGTTTGGGATTTCGGCCCTTTGGATTTCGTCCTTTGCGATTTCGGCCTTTGGGATTTCGGCCTTTGAGATTTCGGCCTTTGGGATTTCGACCTTTAGGATTTCGGCCCTTGGGATTTGGGCCTTTGGGATTTCGGCCTTTGGGATTTCGGCCTTTGAGATTTCGACCTTTGGAATTTCGGCCCTTGGGATTTCGGCCCTTGGGATATGGGCCCTTGGGATATGGGGCCTTTGGGATATCGGCCAATTGGGATTTCGACCGTTGGGATTTGGACCTTTGGGATTTCGGCCTTTGGGATTTCGCCTCTTGGGATTTCGGCCCTTTGGATTTCGGCCTTTGCGATTTCGGCCCTTTGGGATTTCGGCCTTTGGGATTTCGGCCTTTGGGATTTCGCCCTTGTGATTTCGGCCTTTGGGATATCGGTCTTTGGAATTTCAGCGTTTGGGATTTCGGCCCTTTGGATTTCGGCCTTTCCGATTTCGGCCCTTGGGATTTCGGCCTTTGAGATTTCGGCCTTTGGGATTTCGACCTTTGGGATTTCGGCCCTTGGGATTTGGGCCTTTGGGATTTCGGCCTTTGGGATTTCGGCCTTGTGATTTCGGCCTTTGGGATATCGGTCTTTGGAATTTCAGCGTTTGGGATTTCGGCCCTTTGGATTTCGTCCTTTGTGATTTCGGCCTTTGGGATTTCGGCCTTTGAGATTTCGGCCTTTGGGATTTCGACGTTTGGGATTTCGGCCCTTGGGATTTGGGCCTTTGGGATTTCGGCCTTTGGGATTTCGGCCTTTGGGATTTCGGCCTTTGGGATTTCGGCCTTTGGGATTTCGGCCTTTGAGATTTCGGCCTTTGGGATTTCGGTCTTTCGAATTTCAGCCTTTGGGATTTCGGCCTTTGGGATTTCGGCCTTTGGGATTTCCGCCTTTGGGATTTCGGCCTTTGGGATTTCGCCCTTGTGATTTCGGCCTTTGGGATATCGGTCTTTGGAATTTCAGCGTTTGGGATTTCGGCCCTTTGGATTTCGGCCTTTGGGATTTCGGCCTTTGGGATTTCGCCCTTGTGATTTCGGCCTTTGGGATATCGGTCTTTGGAATTTCAGCGTTTGGGATTTCGGCCCTTTGGATTTCGGCCTTTGCGATTTCGGCCTTTGGGATTTCGGCCTTTGGGATTTCGGCCTTTGAGATTTCGGCCTTTGGGATTTCGACCTTTGGGATTTCGGCCCTTGGGATTTGGGCCTTTGGGATTTCGGCCTTTGGGATTTCGGCGTTTGGGATTTCGGCCTTTGGGATTTCGGCCTTGTGATTTCGGCCTTTGGGATATCGGTCTTTGGAATTTCAGCGTTTGGGATTTCGGCCCTTTGGATTTCGTCCTTTGCGATTTCGGCCTTTGGGATTTCGGCCTTTGAGATTTCGGCCTTTGGGATTTCGACCTTTGGTATTTCGGCCCTTGGGATTTGGGCCTTTGGGATTTCGGCCTTTGGGATTTCAGCGTTTGGGATTTCGGCCTTTGGGATTTCGGCCTTTGGGATTTCGGCCTTTGAGATTTCGGCCTTTGGGATTTCGGTCTTTCGAATTTCAGCCTTTGGGATTTCGGCCTTTGGGATTTCGGCCTTTGGTATCTTGGCCTTGGGATTTCGGACTTTGGGATTTCGACCTTTGGAATTTCGGCCCTTGGGATTTCGGCCCTTGGGATATGGGCCCTTGGGATATCGGCCAATTGGGATTTCGACCGTTGGGATTTTGACCTTTGGGATTTCGGCCTTTGGGATTTCGACATTTGGGATTTCGGCCTTTGGTATTTCGACGTTTGGGAAGTCGGTCTTTGGGATTTCGGCCTTTGTGATTTCGACCTTTGGGATTTCGGCCTTTGGAATTTCGGCCTTTGAGATTTCGGACTTTGGGATTTCGGTCTTTCGAATTTCAGCCTTTGGCATTTCGGCCTTTGGGATTTCGGCCTTTGGGATTTCGGCCTTTGGGATATCCCCCTTGTGATTTCAGCCTTTGGGATATCGGTCTTTGGAATTTCAGCGTTTGGGATTTCGGCCCTTTGGATTTCGGCCTTTGCGATTTCGGCCTTTGGGATTTCGGCCTTTGAGATTTCGGCCTTTGGGATTTCGACCTTTGGGATTTCGGCCCTTTGGATTTCGGCCTTTGGAATTTCAGGCTTTGGGATTTCGGGCCTTTGGATTTCGGCCTTTGGCATTTCGAGGTTTGGGATTTAGGCCCTTTGGATTTCGGCCTTTGGGATTTCGACCTTTGGGATATCGGCCTCTGGGATTTCGACCTTTGGGAAGTCGGTCTTTGGAGTTTCAGCCTTTGGGATTTCGGCCTTTGGGATGTCGGTCTTTGGAATTTCAGCCTTTGGGATTTCGGCCTTTGGGATTTCGGCCTTGGGATTTCGACATTTGGGAGTTTGGCCTTTGGGATGTCGGTCTTTGGAATTTCAGACTTTGGGAATTCGGCCCTTTGGATTTCGGCCTTTAGGATTTCGGCCTTGGGATTTCGACATTTGGGATTTCGGCCTTTCGGATTTCGGCCTTGTGATTTCGGCCTTTGGGATGTCGGTCTTTGGAATTTCAGCCTTTGGGATTTCGGCCCTTTGGATTTCGGCCTTTGGCATTTCAGCCTTTGAGATTTCGGCCTTTGAGATTTCGGCCTTTGGGAAGTCGGTCTTTGGGATTTCGGCCTTTGAGATTTCGGCCTTTGGGATTTCGGTCTTTCGAATTTCAGCCTTTGGGATTTCGGCCTTTGGGATTTCGGCCTTTGGGATTTCGCCCTTGTGATTTCGGCCTTTGGGATATCGGTCTTTGGGATTTCGACCTTTGGGATTTCGGCCTTTGGGATTTCGGCCTTTGGGATGTCGGTCTTTGGGATGGCGGTCTTTGGAATTTCAGCCTTTGGGATTTCGGCCTTTGGGACTTCGGCCTTGGGATTTCGGCCTTTGGGATTTCGACGTATGGGAAGTCGGTCTTTGGGACTTCGGCCTTTGGGATTTCGGCCTTTGGGATTTCGCCCTTGTGATTTCGGCCTTTGGGATATCGGTCTTTGGAATTTCAGCGTTTGGGATTTCGGCCCTTTGGATTTCGGCCTTTGCGATTTCGGCCTTTGGGATTTCGGCCTTTGAGATTTCGGCCTTTGGGATTTCGACCCTTGGGATTTCGGCCCTTGGGATTTGAGCCTTTGGGATATGGGCCCTTGGGATATCGGCCAATTGGGATTTCGACCGTTGGGATTTTGACCTTTGGGATTTCGGCCTTTGGGATTTCGACATTTGGGATTTCGGCCTTTGGTATTTCGACGTTTGGGAAGTCGGTCTTTGGGATTTCGGCCTTTGTGATTTCGACCTTTGGGATTTCGGCCTTTGGAATTTCGGCCTTTGAGATTTCGGACTTTGGGATTTCGGTCTTTCGAATTTCAGCCTTTGGCATTTCGGCCTTTGGGATTTCGGCCTTTGGGATTTCGGCCTTTGGGATTTCGGCCTTTGGGATATCCCCCTTGTGATTTCGGCCTTTGGGATATCGGTCTTTGGAATTTCAGCGTTTGGGATTTCGGCCCTTTGGATTTCGGCCTTTGCGATTTCGGCCTTTGGGATTTCGGCCTTTGAGATTTCGGCCTTTGGGATTTCGACCTTTGGGATTTCGGCCCTTTGGATTTCGGCCTTTGGAATTTCAGGCTTTGGGATTTCGGGCCTTTGGATTTCGGCCTTTGGCATTTCGAGGTTTGGGATTTAGGCCCTTTGGATTTCGGCCTTTGGGATTTCGACCTTTGGGATATCGGCCTCTGGGATTTCGACCTTTGGGAAGTCGGTCTTTGGAGTTTCAGCCTTTGGGATTTCGGCCTTTGGGATGTCGGTCTTTGGAATTTCAGCCTTTGGGATTTCGGCCTTTGGGATTTCGGCCTTGGGATTTCGACATTTGGGAGTTTGGCCTTTGGGATGTCGGTCTTTGGAATTTCAGACTTTGGGAATTCGGCCCTTTGGATTTCGGCCTTTAGGATTTCGGCCTTGGGATTTCGACATTTGGGATTTCGGCCTTTGGGATTTCGGCCTTTCGGATTTCGGCTTTGTGATTTCGGCCTTTGGGATGTCGGTCTTTGGAATTTCAGCCTTTGGGATTTCGGCCCTTTGGATTTCGGCCTTTGGCATTTCAGCCTTTGAGATTTCGGCCTTTGAGATTTCGGCCTTTGGGAAGTCGGTCTTTGGGATTTCGGCCTTTGAGATTTCGGCCTTTGGGATTTCGGTCTTTCGAATTTCAGCCTTTGGGATTTCGGCCTTTGGGATTTCGGCCTTTGGGATTTCGCCCTTGTGATTTCGGCCTTTGGGATATCTGTCTTTGGGATTTCGACCTTTGGGATTTCGGCCTTTGGGATTTCGGCCTTTGGGATGTCGGTCTTTGGGATGGCGGTCTTTGGAATTTCAGCCTTTGGGATTTCGGCCTTTGGGACTTCGGCCTTGGGATTTCGGCCTTTGGGATTTCGACGTATGGGAAGTCGGTCTTTGGGACTTCGGCCTTTGGGATTTCGGCCTTTGGGATTTCGCCCTTGTGATTTCGGCCTTTGGGATATCGGTCTTTGGAATTTCAGCGTTTGGGATTTCGGCCCTTTGGATTTCGGCCTTTGCGATTTCGGCCTTTGGGATTTCGGCATTTGAGATTTCGGCCTTTGGGATTTCGACCCTTGGGATTTCGGCCCTTGGGATTTGAGCCTTTGGGATTTCGGCCTTTGGGATTTCGGCGTTTGGGATTTCGGCGTTTGGGATTTCAGCCTTTGGGATTTCGGCCTTTGGGATTTCGGCCTTTGAGATTTCGGCCTTTGGGATTTCGATCTATCGAATTTCAGCCTTTGGGATTTCGGCCTTTGGTATTTTGGCCTTGGGATTTCGGACTTTGGGATTTCGACCTTTGCAATTTCGGCCCTTGGGATTTCGGCCCTTGGGATTTCGGCCCTTGGGATTTCGGCCCTTGGGATATGGGACCTTGGGATATGGGCCCTTGGGATATGGGCCCTTGGGATATGGGCCCTTGGGATATCGGCCTTTGGGATTTCGACCGTTGGGATTTGGACCTTTGGGATTTCGGCCTTCAGGATATCGGCCATTGTGATTTCGACCTTTGGGATTTCGGCCTTTGGGATGTCGGTCTTTGGAATTACAGCCTTTGGGATTTCGGCTATTTTGATTTCGGTCTTTGGGATTTCAGCCTTTGGGATTTCGGACTTTGAGATTTCGGCCTTTGGGATGTCGGCATTTGGAATTTCGACCTTTGAGATTTCGGCCCTTGGGATTTCAGCTTTTAGGATTTCGGCCTTTGGAATGTCGATCTTTGGAATTTCAACCTTTGGGATTTCGGCCCTTTGGATTTCGGCCTTTGGGATTTCAGCCTTTGGGATTTCGGCCTTTGAGATTTCGGCCTTTGGAATTTCAGGCTTTGGGATTTCGGGCCTTTGGGATATCGGTCTTTGGAATTTCAGCGTTTGGGATTTCGGCCCTTTGGATTTCGGCCTTTCCGATTTCGGCCCTTGGGATTTCGGCCTTTGAGATTTCGGCCTTTGGGATTTCGACCTTTGGGATTTCGGCCCTTGGGATTTGGGCCTTTGGGATTTCGGCCTTTGGGATTTCGGCCTTGTGATTTCGGCCTTTGGGATATCGGTCTTTGGAATTTCAGCGTTTGGGATTTCGGCCCTTTGGATTTCGTCCTTTGCGATTTCGGCCTTTGGGATTTCGGCCTTTGAGATTTCGGCCTTTGGGATTTCGACGTTTGGGATTTCGGCCCTTGGGATTTGGGCCTTTGGGATTTCGGCCTTTGGGATTTCGGCCTTTGGGATTTCGGCCTTTGGGATTTCGGCCTTTGGGATTTCGGCCTTTGAGATTTCGGCCTTTGGGATTTCGGTCTTTCGAATTTCAGCCTTTGGGATTTCGGCCTTTGGGATTTCGGCCTTTGGGATTTCCGCCTTTGGGATTTCGGCCTTTGGGATTTCGCCCTTGTGATTTCGGCCTTTGGGATATCGGTCTTTGGAATTTCAGCGTTTGGGATTTCGGCCCTTTGGATTTCGGCCTTTGGGATTTCGGCCTTTGGGATTTCGCCCTTGTGATTTCGGCCTTTGGGATTTCGGCCTTTGGGATTTCGGCCTTTGAGATTTCGGCCTTTGGGATTTCGACCTTTGGGATTTCGGCCCTTGGGATTTGGGCCTTTGGGATTTCGGCCTTTGGGATATCGGCGTTTGGGATTTCGGCCTTTGGGATTTCGGCCTTGTGATTTCGGCCTGTGGGATATCGGTCTTTGGAATTTCAGCGTTTGGGATTTCGGCCCTTTGGATTTCGTCCTTTGCGATTTCGGCCTTTGGGATTTCGGCCTTTGAGATTTCCGCCTTTGGGATTTCGACCTTTGGTATTTCGGCCCTTGGGATTTGGGCCTTTGGGATTTCGGCCTTTGGGATTTCAGCGTTTGGGATTTCGGCCTTTGGGATTTCGGCCTTTGGGATTTCGGCCTTTGAGATTTCGGCCTTTGGGATTTCGGTCTTTCGAATTTCAGCCTTTGGGATTTCGGCCTTTGGGATTTCGGCCTTTGGTATCTTGGCCTTGGGATTTCGGACTTTGGGATTTCGACCTTTGGAATTTCGGCCCTTGGGATTTCGGCCCTTGGGATACGGGCCCTTGGGATATCGGCCAATTGGGATTTCGACCGTTGGGATTTTGACCTTTGGGATTTCGGCCTTTGGGATTTCGACATTTGGGATTTCGGCCTTTGGTATTTCGACGTTTGGGAAGTCGGTCTTTGGGATTTCGGCCTTTGTGATTTCGACCTTTGGGATTTCGGCCTTTGGAATTTCGGCCTTTGAGATTTCGGACTTTGGGATTTCGGTCTTTCGAATTTCAGCCTTTGGCATTTCGGCCTTTGGGATTTCGGCCTTTGGGATTTCGGCCTTTGGGATTTCGGCCTTTGGGATATCCCCCTTGTGATTTCGGCCTTTGGGATATCGGTCTTTGGAATTTCAGCGTTTGGGATTTCGGCCCTTTGGATTTCGGCCTTTGCGATTTCGGCCTTTGGGATTTCGGCCTTTGAGATTTCGGCCTTTGGGATTTCGACCTTTGGGATTTCGGCCCTTTGGATTTCGGCCTTTGGAATTTCAGGCTTTGGGATTTCGGGCCTTTGGATTTCGGCCTTTGGCATTTCGAGGTTTGGGATTTAGGCCCTTTGGATTTCGGCCTTTGGGATTTCGACCTTTGGGATATCGGCCTCTGGGATTTCGACCTTTGGGAAGTCGGTCTTTGGAGTTTCAGCCTTTGGGATTTCGGCCTTTGGGATGTCGGTCTTTGGAATTTCAGCCTTTGGGATTTCGGCCTTTGGGATTTCGGCCTTGGGATTTCGACATTTGGGAGTTCGGCCTTTGGGATGTCGGTCTTTGGAATTTCAGACTTTGGGAATTCGGCCCTTTGGATTTCGGCCTTTAGGATTTCGGCCTTGGGATTTCGACATTTGGGATTTCGGCCTTTGGGATTTCGGCCTTGTGATTTCGGCCTTTGGGATGTCGGTCTTTGGAATTTCAGCGTTTGGGATTTCGGCCCTTCGGATTTCGGCCTTTGCGATTTCGGCCTTTGGGATTTCGGCCTTTGAGATTTCGGCCTTTGGTATTTCGACCTTTGGGATTTCGGCCCTTGGGATTTGAGCCTTTGGGATTTCGGCCTTTGGGATTTCGGCCTTTGGGATTTCGGCCTTTGAGATTTCGGCCTTTGGGATTTCGGTCTATCGAATTTCAGCCTTTGGGATTTCGGCCTTTCGGATTTCGGCCTTTGGTATTTTGGCCTTGGGATTTCGGACTTTGGGATTTCGACCTTTGGAATTTCGGCCCTTGGGATTTCGGCCCTTGGGATTTCGGCCCTTGGGATTTCGGCCCTTGGGATATGGGCCCTTGGGATATCAGTCTTTGGGATTTTGACCGTTGGGATTTGGACCTTTGGGATTTCGGCCTTTGGGATTTCGGCTCTTGGGATTTCGGCCATTGGGATTTCGGCCTTTTGGGATTTCGGAGTTTGGGATTTCGTCCTTTGGTATTTCCGCCTTCAGGATATCGGCCATTGTGATTTCGGCCTTTGGGATTTCGGCCTTTGGGATGTCGGTCTTTGGAATTTCAGCCTTTGGGATTTCGGCTATTTTGATTTCGGTCTTTGGGATTTCAGCCTTTGGGATTTCGGACTTTGAGATTTCGGCCTTTGGGATGTCGGCATTTGGAATTTCGACCTTTGGGATTTCGGCCCTTGAGATTTCAGCTTTTGGGATTTCGGCCTTTGGGATTTCGGCCTTTGGAGTGTCGATCTTTGGAATTTCAACCTTTGGGATTTCGGCCCTTTGGATTTCGGCCTTTGGGATTTCAGCCTTTGGGATTTCGGCCTTTGAGATTTCGGCCTTTGGAATTTCAGGCTTTGGGATTTCGGGCCTTTGGATTTCGGCCTTTGGCATTTCGAGGTTTGGGATTTCGGCCCTTTGGATTTCGGCCTTTGGGATTTCGACCTTTGGGATATCGGCCTCTGGGATTTCGACCTTTGGGAAGTCGGTCTTTGGAGTTTCAGCCTTTGGGATTTCGGCCTTTGAGATTTCGGCCTTTGGAATTTCAGGCTTTGGGATTTCGGCCTTTGGGATTTCGGCCTTGGGACTTCGGCCTTGGGATTTCGACATTTGGGATTTCGGCCTTTGGGATTTCGGATTTGGGATTTCGGCCTTTGGGATTTCGGCCTTGTGATTTCGGCCTTTGGAATGTCGGTTTTTGGAATTTCAGCCTTTGGGATTTCGGCCTTTGAGATTTCGGCCTTTGGAATTTCGACCTTTGGGATTTCGGCCCTTGGGATTTGGACCTTTGGGATTTCGGCCTTTGGGATTTCGGCGTTTGGGATTTCGGCCTTTGGGATTTCGGCCTTTGAGATTTCGGCCTTTGGGATTTCGGTCTTTCGAATTTCAGCCTTTGGGATTTCGGCCTTTGGGATTTCGGCCTTTGGGATTTCGGCCTTTGGGATTTCGGCCTTTGGGATTTCGGCCTTTGGGATTTCAGCGTTTGGGATTTCGGCCCTTTGGATTCCGGCCTTTGGGATTTCGGCCTTTGGGATTTCGCCGTTGTGATTTCGGTCTTTGGGATATCGGTCTTTGGAATTTCAGCGTTTGGGATATCGGCCCTTTGGATTTCGGCCTTTGCGTTTTCGGCCTTTGGGATTTCGGCCTTTGAGATTTCGGCCTTTCGGATTTCGACCTTTGGGATTTCGGCCCTTGGGATTTGGGCCTTTGAGATTTCGGCCTTTGGGATTTCGGCGTTTGGGATTTCGGCCTTTGGGATTTCGGCCTTGTGATTTCGGCCTTTGGGATATCGATCTTTGGAATTTCAGCGTTTGGGATTTCGGCCCTTTGGATTTCGTCCTTTGCGATTTCGGCCTTTGGGATTTCGGCCTTTGAGATTTCGGCCTTTGGGATTTCGACCTTTAGGATTTCGGGCCTTGGGATTTGGGCCTTTGGGATTTCGGCCTTTGGGATTTCGGCGTTTGGGATTTCGGCCTTTGGGATTTCGGCCTTTGGGATTTCGGCCTTTGAGATTTCGGCCTTTGGGACTTCGGTCTTTCGAATTTCAGCCTTTGGGATTTCGGCCTTTGGGATTTCGGCCTTTGGGATTTCGGCCTTTGGGATTTCGGCCTTTGCGATTTCGGCCTTTGGGATTTCGGCCTTTGAGATTTCGGCCTTTGGGATTTCGACCCTTGGGATTTCGGCCCTTGGGATTTGAGCCTTTGGGATATGGGCCCTTGGGATATCGGCCAATTGGGATTTCGACCGTTGGGATTTTGACCTTTGGGATTTCGGCCTTTGGGATTTCGACATTTGGGATTTCGGCCTTTGGTATTTCGACGTTTGGGAAGTCGGTCTTTGGGATTTCGGCCTTTGTGATTTCGAACTTTGGGATTTCGGCCTTTGGAATTTCGGCCTTTGAGATTTCGGACTTTGGGATTTCGGTCTTTCGAATTTCAGCCTTTGGCATTTCGGCCTTTGGGATTTCGGCCTTTGGGATTTCGGCCTTTGGGATTTCGGCCTTTGGGATATCCCCCTTGTGATTTCGGCCTTTGGGATATCGGTCTTTGGAATTTCAGCGTTTGGGATTTCGGCCCTTTGGATTTCGGCCTTTGCGATTTCGGCCTTTGGGATTTCGGCCTTTGAGATTTCGGCCTTTGGGATTTCGACCTTTGGGATTTCGGCCCTTTGGATTTCGGCCTTTGGAATTTCAGGCTTTGGGATTTCGGGCCTTTGGATTTCGGCCTTTGGCATTTCGAGGTTTGGGATTTAGGCCCTTTGGATTTCGGCCTTTGGGATTTCGACCTTTGGGATATCGGCCTCTGGGATTTCGACCTTTGGGAAGTCGGTCTTTGGAGTTTCAGCCTTTGGGATTTCGGCCTTTGGGATGTCGGTCTTTGGAATTTCAGCCTTTGGGATTTCGGCCTTTGGGATTTCGGCCTTGGGATTTCGACATTTGGGAGTTTGGCCTTTGGGATGTCGGTCTTTGGAATTTCAGACTTTGGGAATTCGGCCCTTTGGATTTCGGCCTTTAGGATTTCGGCCTTGGGATTTCGACATTTGGGATTTCGGCCTTTGGGATTTCGGCCTTTCGGATTTCGGCCTTGTGATTTCGGCCTTTGGGATGTCGGTCTTTGGAATTTCAGCCTTTGGGATTTCGGCCCTTTGGATTTCGGCCTTTGGCATTTCAGCCTTTGAGATTTCGGCCTTTGAGATTTCGGCCTTTGGGAAGTCGGTCTTTGGGATTTCGGCCTTTGAGATTTCGGCCTTTGGGATTTCGGTCTTTCGAATTTCAGCCTTTGGGATTTCGGCCTTTGGGATTTCGGCGTTTGGGATTTCGGCCTTTGAGATTTCGGCCTTTGAGATTTCGGCCTTTGGATTTCGGTCTTTCGAATTTCAGCCTTTGGGATTTCGGCCTTTGGGATTTCAGCCTTTGGGATTTCGGCCTTTGGGATTTCGGCCTTTGGGATTTCGGCCTTTGGGATTTCAGCGTTTGGGATTTCGGCCCTTTGGATTCCGGCCTTTGGGATTTCGGCCTTTGGGATTTCGCCGTTGTGATTTCGGTCTTTGGGATATCGGTCTTTGGAATTTCAGCGTTTGGGATATCGGCCCTTTGGATTTCGGCCTTTGGGATTTCGGCCTTTGAGATTTCGGCCTTTCGGATTTCGACCTTTGGGATTTCGGCCCTTGGGATTTGGGCCTTTGAGATTTCGGCCTTTGGGATTTCGGCGTTTGGGATTTCGGCCTTTGGGATTTCGGCCTTGTGATTTCGGCCTTTGGGATATCGGTCTTTGGAATTTCAGCGTTTGGGATTTCGGCCCTTTGGATTTCGTCCTTTGCGATTTCGGCCTTTGGGATTTCGGCCTTTGAGATTTCGGCCTTTGGGATTTCGACCTTTAGGATTTCGGCCCTTGGGATTTGGGCCTTTGGGATTTCGGCCTTTGGGATTTCGGCCTTTGAGATTTCGACCTTTGGAATTTCGGCCCTTGGGATTTCGGCCCTTGGGATATGGGCCCTTGGGATATGGGGCCTTTGGGATATCGGCCAATTGGGATTTCGACCGTTGGGATTTGGACCTTTGGGATTTCGGCCTTTGGGATTTCGCCTCTTGGGATTTCGGCCCTTTGGATTTCGGCCTTTGCGATTTCGGCCCTTTGGGATTTCGGCCTTTGGGATTTCGGCCTTTGGGATTTCGCCCTTGTGATTTCGGCCTTTGGGATATCGGTCTTTGGAATTTCAGCGTTTGGGATTTCGGCCCTTTGGATTTCGGCCTTTCCGATTTCGGCCCTTGGGATTTCGGCCTTTGAGATTTCGGCCTTTGGGATTTCGACCTTTGGGATTTCGGCCCTTGGGATTTGGGCCTTTGGGATTTCGGCCTTTGGGATTTCGGCCTTGTGATTTCGGCCTTTGGGATATCGGTCTTTGGAATTTCAGCGTTTGGGATTTCGGCCCTTTGGATTTCGTCCTTTGCGATTTCGGCCTTTGGGATTTCGGCCTTTGAGATTTCGGCCTTTGGGATTTCGACGTTTGGGATTTCGGCCCTTGGGATTTGGGCCTTTGGGATTTCGGCCTTTGGGATTTCGGCCTTTGGGATTTCGGCCTTTGGGATTTCGGCCTTTGGGATTTCGGCCTTTGAGATTTCGGCCTTTGGGATTTCGGTCTTTCGAATTTCAGCCTTTGGGATTTCGGCCTTTGGGATTTCGGCCTTTGGGATTTCCGCCTTTGGGATTTCGGCCTTTGGGATTTCGCCCTTGTGATTTCGGCCTTTGGGATATCGGTCTTTGGAATTTCAGCGTTTGGGATTTCGGCCCTTTGGATTTCGGCCTTTGGGATTTCGGCCTTTGGGATTTCGCCCTTGTGATTTCGGCCTTTGGGATATCGGTCTTTGGAATTTCAGCGTTTGGGATTTCGGCCCTTTGGATTTCGGCCTTTGCGATTTCGGCCTTTGGGATTTCGGCCTTTGGGATTTCGGCCTTTGAGATTTCGGCCTTTGGGATTTCGACCTTTGGGATTTCGGCCCTTGGGATTTGGGCCTTTGGGATTTCGGCCTTTGGGATTTCGGCGTTTGGGATTTCGGCCTTTGGGATTTCGGCCTTGTGATTTCGGCCTTTGGGATATCGGTCTTTGGAATTTCAGCGTTTGGGATTTCGGCCCTTTGGATTTCGTCCTTTGCGATTTCGGCCTTTGGGATTTCGGCCTTTGAGATTTCGGCCTTTGGGATTTCGACCTTTGGTATTTCGGCCCTTGGGATTTGGGCCTTTGGGATTTCGGCCTTTGGGATTTCAGCGTTTGGGATTTCGGCCTTTGGGATTTCGGCCTTTGGGATTTCGGCCTTTGAGATTTCGGCCTTTGGGATTTCGGTCTTTCGAATTTCAGCCTTTGGGATTTCGGCCTTTGGGATTTCGGCCTTTGGTATCTTGGCCTTGGGATTTCGGACTTTGGGATTTCGACCTTTGGAATTTCGGCCCTTGGGATTTCGGCCCTTGGGATATGGGCCCTTGGGATATCGGCCAATTGGGATTTCGACCGTTGGGATTTTGACCTTTGGGATTTCGGCCTTTGGGATTTCGACATTTGGGATTTCGGCCTTTGGTATTTCGACGTTTGGGAAGTCGGTCTTTGGGATTTCGGCCTTTGTGATTTCGACCTTTGGGATTTCGGCCTTTGGAATTTCGGCCTTTGAGATTTCGGACTTTGGGATTTCGGTCTTTCGAATTTCAGCCTTTGGCATTTCGGCCTTTGGGATTTCGGCCTTTGGGATTTCGGCCTTTGGGATATCCCCCTTGTGATTTCGGCCTTTGGGATATCGGTCTTTGGAATTTCAGCGTTTGGGATTTCGGCCCTTTGGATTTCGGCCTTTGCGATTTCGGCCTTTGGGATTTCGGCCTTTGAGATTTCGGCCTTTGGGATTTCGACCTTTGGGATTTCGGCCCTTTGGATTTCGGCCTTTGGAATTTCAGGCTTTGGGATTTCGGGCCTTTGGATTTCGGCCTTTGGCATTTCGAGGTTTGGGATTTAGGCCCTTTGGATTTCGGCCTTTGGGATTTCGACCTTTGGGATATCGGCCTCTGGGATTTCGACCTTTGGGAAGTCGGTCTTTGGAGTTTCAGCCTTTGGGATTTCGGCCTTTGGGATGTCGGTCTTTGGAATTTCAGCCTTTGGGATTTCGGCCTTTGGGATTTCGGCCTTGGGATTTCGACATTTGGGAGTTTGGCCTTTGGGATGTCGGTCTTTGGAATTTCAGACTTTGGGAATTCGGCCCTTTGGATTTCGGCCTTTAGGATTTCGGCCTTGGGATTTCGACATTTGGGATTTCGGCCTTTCGGATTTCGGCCTTGTGATTTCGGCCTTTGGGATGTCGGTCTTTGGAATTTCAGCCTTTGGGATTTCGGCCCTTTGGATTTCGGCCTTTGGCATTTCAGCCTTTGAGATTTCGGCCTTTGAGATTTCGGCCTTTGGGAAGTCGGTCTTTGGGATTTCGGCCTTTGAGATTTCGGCCTTTGGGATTTCGGTCTTTCGAATTTCAGCCTTTGGGATTTCGGCCTTTGGGATTTCGGCCTTTGGGATTTCGCCCTTGTGATTTCGGCCTTTGGGATATCGGTCTTTGGGATTTCGACCTTTGGGATTTCGGCCTTTGGGATTTCGGCCTTTGGGATGTCGGTCTTTGGGATGGCGGTCTTTGGAATTTCAGCCTTTGGGATTTCGGCCTTTGGGACTTCGGCCTTGGGATTTCGGCCTTTGGGATTTCGACGTATGGGAAGTCGGTCTTTGGGACTTCGGCCTTTGGGATTTCGGCCTTTGGGATTTCGCCCTTGTGATTTCGGCCTTTGGGATATCGGTCTTTGGAATTTCAGCGTTTGGGATTTCGGCCCTTTGGATTTCGGCCTTTGCGATTTCGGCCTTTGGGATTTCGGCCTTTGAGATTTCGGCCTTTGGGATTTCGACCCTTGGGATTTCGGCCCTTGGGATTTGAGCCTTTGGGATATGGGCCCTTGGGATATCGGCCAATTGGGATTTCGACCGTTGGGATTTTGACCTTTGGGATTTCGGCCTTTGGGATTTCGACATTTGGGATTTCGGCCTTTGGTATTTCGACGTTTGGGAAGTCGGTCTTTGGGATTTCGGCCTTTGTGATTTCGACCTTTGGGATTTCGGCCTTTGGAATTTCGGCCTTTGAGATTTCGGACTTTGGGATTTCGGTCTTTCGAATTTCAGCCTTTGGCATTTCGGCCTTTGGGATTTCGGCCTTTGGGATTTCGGCCTTTGGGATTTCGGCCTTTGGGATATCGGTCTTTGGAATTTCAGCGTTTGGGATTTCGGCCCTTTGGATTTCGGCCTTTGCGATTTCGGCCTTTGGGATTTCGGCCTTTGAGATTTCGGCCTTTGGGATTTCGACCTTTGGGATTTCGGCCCTTTGGATTTCGGCCTTTGGAATTTCAGGCTTTGGGATTTCGGGCCTTTGGATTTCGGCCTTTGGCATTTCGAGGTTTGGGATTTAGGCCCTTTGGATTTCGGCCTTTGGGATTTCGACCTTTGGGATATCGGCCTCTGGGATTTCGACCTTTGGGAAGTCGGTCTTTGGAGTTTCAGCCTTTGGGATTTCGGCCTTTGGGATGTCGGTCTTTGGAATTTCAGCCTTTGGGATTTCGGCCTTTGGGATTTCGGCCTTGGGATTTCGACATTTGGGAGTTTGGCCTTTGGGATGTCGGTCTTTGGAATTTCAGACTTTGGGAATTCGGCCCTTTGGATTTCGGCCTTTAGGATTTCGGCCTTGGGATTTCGACATTTGGGATTTCGGCCTTTGGGATTTCGGCCTTTCGGATTTCGGCTTTGTGATTTCGGCCTTTGGGATGTCGGTCTTTGGAATTTCAGCCTTTGGGATTTCGGCCCTTTGGATTTCGGCCTTTGGCATTTCAGCCTTTGAGATTTCGGCCTTTGAGATTTCGGCCTTTGGGAAGTCGGTCTTTGGGATTTCGGCCTTTGAGATTTCGGCCTTTGGGATTTCGGTCTTTCGAATTTCAGCCTTTGGGATTTCGGCCTTTGGGATTTCGGCCTTTGGGATTTCGCCCTTGTGATTTCGGCCTTTGGGATATCTGTCTTTGGGATTTCGACCTTTGGGATTTCGGCCTTTGGGATTTCGGCCTTTGGGATGTCGGTCTTTGGGATGGCGGTCTTTGGAATTTCAGCCTTTGGGATTTCGGCCTTTGGGACTTCGGCCTTGGGATTTCGGCCTTTGGGATTTCGACGTATGGGAAGTCGGTCTTTGGGACTTCGGCCTTTGGGATTTCGGCCTTTGGGATTTCGCCCTTGTGATTTCGGCCTTTGGGATATCGGTCTTTGGAATTTCAGCGTTTGGGATTTCGGCCCTTTGGATTTCGGCCTTTGCGATTTCGGCCTTTGGGATTTCGGCCTTTGAGATTTCGGCCTTTGGGATTTCGACCCTTGGGATTTCGGCCCTTGGGATTTGAGCCTTTGGGATTTCGGCCTTTGGGATTTCGGCGTTTGGGATTTCGGCGTTTGGGATTTCAGCCTTTGGGATTTCGGCCTTTGGGATTTCGGCCTTTGAGATTTCGGCCTTTGGGATTTCGATCTATCGAATTTCAGCCTTTGGGATTTCGGCCTTTGGTATTTTGGCCTTGGGATTTCGGACTTTGGGATTTCGACCTTTGCAATTTCGGCCCTTGGGATTTCGGCCCTTGGGATTTCGGCCCTTGGGATTTCGGCCCTTGGGATATGGGACCTTGGGATATGGGCCCTTGGGATATGGGCCCTTGGGATATGGGCCCTTGGGATATCGGCCTTTGGGATTTCGACCGTTGGGATTTGGACCTTTGGGATTTCGGCCTTCAGGATATCGGCCATTGTGATTTCGACCTTTGGGATTTCGGCCTTTGGGATGTCGGTCTTTGGAATTACAGCCTTTGGGATTTCGGCTATTTTGATTTCGGTCTTTGGGATTTCAGCCTTTGGGATTTCGGACTTTGAGATTTCGGCCTTTGGGATGTCGGCATTTGGAATTTCGACCTTTGAGATTTCGGCCCTTGGGATTTCAGCTTTTAGGATTTCGGCCTTTGGAATGTCGATCTTTGGAATTTCAACCTTTGGGATTTCGGCCCTTTGGATTTCGGCCTTTGGGATTTCAGCCTTTGGGATTTCGGCCTTTGAGATTTCGGCCTTTGGAATTTCAGGCTTTGGGATTTCGGGCCTTTGGGATATCGGTCTTTGGAATTTCAGCGTTTGGGATTTCGGCCCTTTGGATTTCGGCCTTTCCGATTTCGGCCCTTGGGATTTCGGCCTTTGAGATTTCGGCCTTTGGGATTTCGACCTTTGGGATTTCGGCCCTTGGGATTTGGGCCTTTGGGATTTCGGCCTTTGGGATTTCGGCCTTGTGATTTCGGCCTTTGGGATATCGGTCTTTGGAATTTCAGCGTTTGGGATTTCGGCCCTTTGGATTTCGTCCTTTGCGATTTCGGCCTTTGGGATTTCGGCCTTTGAGATTTCGGCCTTTGGGATTTCGACGTTTGGGATTTCGGCCCTTGGGATTTGGGCCTTTGGGATTTCGGCCTTTGGGATTTCGGCCTTTGGGATTTCGGCCTTTGGGATTTCGGCCTTTGGGATTTCGGCCTTTGAGATTTCGGCCTTTGGGATTTCGGTCTTTCGAATTTCAGCCTTTGGGATTTCGGCCTTTGGGATTTCGGCCTTTGGGATTTCCGCCTTTGGGATTTCGGCCTTTGGGATTTCGCCCTTGTGATTTCGGCCTTTGGGATATCGGTCTTTGGAATTTCAGCGTTTGGGATTTCGGCCCTTTGGATTTCGGCCTTTGGGATTTCGGCCTTTGGGATTTCGCCCTTGTGATTTCGGCCTTTGGGATTTCGGCCTTTGGGATTTCGGCCTTTGAGATTTCGGCCTTTGGGATTTCGACCTTTGGGATTTCGGCCCTTGGGATTTGGGCCTTTGGGATTTCGGCCTTTGGGATATCGGCGTTTGGGATTTCGGCCTTTGGGATTTCGGCCTTGTGATTTCGGCCTGTGGGATATCGGTCTTTGGAATTTCAGCGTTTGGGATTTCGGCCCTTTGGATTTCGTCCTTTGCGATTTCGGCCTTTGGGATTTCGGCCTTTGAGATTTCCGCCTTTGGGATTTCGACCTTTGGTATTTCGGCCCTTGGGATTTGGGCCTTTGGGATTTCGGCCTTTGGGATTTCAGCGTTTGGGATTTCGGCCTTTGGGATTTCGGCCTTTGGGATTTCGGCCTTTGAGATTTCGGCCTTTGGGATTTCGGTCTTTCGAATTTCAGCCTTTGGGATTTCGGCCTTTAGGATTTCGGCCTTTGGTATCTTGGCCTTGGGATTTCGGACTTTGGGATTTCGACCTTTGGAATTTCGGCCCTTGGGATTTCGGCCCTTGGGATACGGGCCCTTGGGATATCGGCCAATTGGGATTTCGACCGTTGGGATTTTGACCTTTGGGATTTCGGCCTTTGGGATTTCGACATTTGGGATTTCGGCCTTTGGTATTTCGACGTTTGGGAAGTCGGTCTTTGGGATTTCGGCCTTTGTGATTTCGACCTTTGGGATTTCGGCCTTTGGAATTTCGGCCTTTGAGATTTCGGACTTTGGGATTTCGGTCTTTCGAATTTCAGCCTTTGGCATTTCGGCCTTTGGGATTTCGGCCTTTGGGATTTCGGCCTTTGGGATTTCGGCCTTTGGGATATCCCCCTTGTGATTTCGGCCTTTGGGATATCGGTCTTTGGAATTTCAGCGTTTGGGATTTCGGCCCTTTGGATTTCGGCCTTTGCGATTTCGGCCTTTGGGATTTCGGCCTTTGAGATTTCGGCCTTTGGGATTTCGACCTTTGGGATTTCGGCCCTTTGGATTTCGGCCTTTGGAATTTCAGGCTTTGGGATTTCGGGCCTTTGGATTTCGGCCTTTGGCATTTCGAGGTTTGGGATTTAGGCCCTTTGGATTTCGGCCTTTGGGATTTCGACCTTTGGGATATCGGCCTCTGGGATTTCGACCTTTGGGAAGTCGGTCTTTGGAGTTTCAGCCTTTGGGATTTCGGCCTTTGGGATGTCGGTCTTTGGAATTTCAGCCTTTGGGATTTCGGCCTTTGGGATTTCGGCCTTGGGATTTCGACATTTGGGAGTTCGGCCTTTGGGATGTCGGTCTTTGGAATTTCAGACTTTGGGAATTCGGCCCTTTGGATTTCGGCCTTTAGGATTTCGGCCTTGGGATTTCGACATTTGGGATTTCGGCCTTTGGGATTTCGGCCTTGTGATTTCGGCCTTTGGGATGTCGGTCTTTGGAATTTCAGCGTTTGGGATTTCGGCCCTTCGGATTTTGGCCTTTGCGATTTCGGCCTTTGGGATTTCGGCCTTTGAGATTTCGGCCTTTGGTATTTCGACCTTTGGGATTTCGGCCCTTGGGATTTGAGCCTTTGGGATTTCGGCCTTTGGGATTTCGGCCTTTGGGATTTCGGCCTTTGAGATTTCGGCCTTTGGGATTTCGGTCTATCGAATTTCAGCCTTTGGGATTTCGGCCTTTCGGATTTCGGCCTTTGGTATTTTGGCCTTGGGATTTCGGACTTTGGGATTTCGACCTTTGGAATTTCGGCCCTTGGGATTTCGGCCCTTGGGATTTCGGCCCTTGGGATTTCGGCCCTTGGGATATGGGCCCTTGGGATATCAGTCTTTGGGATTTTGACCGTTGGGATTTGGACCTTTGGGATTTCGGCCTTTGGGATTTCGGCTCTTGGGATTTCGGCCATTGGGATTTCGGCCTTTTGGGATTTCGGAGTTTGGGATTTCGTCCTTTGGTATTTCCGCCTTCAGGATATCGGCCATTGTGATTTCGGCCTTTGGGATTTCGGCCTTTGGGATGTCGGTCTTTGGAATTTCAGCCTTTGGGATTTCGGCTATTTTGATTTCGGTCTTTGGGATTTCAGCCTTTGGGATTTCGGACTTTGAGATTTCGGCCTTTGGGATGTCGGCATTTGGAATTTCGACCTTTGGGATTTCGGCCCTTGAGATTTCAGCTTTTGGGATTTCGGCCTTTGGGATTTCGGCCTTTGGAGTGTCGATCTTTGGAATTTCAACCTTTGGGATTTCGGCCCTTTGGATTTCGGCCTTTGGGATTTCAGCCTTTGGGATTTCGGCCTTTGAGATTTCGGCCTTTGGAATTTCAGGCTTTGGGATTTCGGGCCTTTGGATTTCGGCCTTTGGCATTTCGAGGTTTGGGATTTCGGCCCTTTGGATTTCGGCCTTTGGGATTTCGACCTTTGGGATATCGGCCTCTGGGATTTCGACCTTTGGGAAGTCGGTCTTTGGAGTTTCAGCCTTTGGGATTTCGGCCTTTGAGATTTCGGCCTTTGGAATTTCAGGCTTTGGGATTTCGGCCTTTGGGATTTCGGCCTTGGGACTTCGGCCTTGGGATTTCGACATTTGGGATTTCGGCCTTTGGGATTTCGGATTTGGGATTTCGGCCTTTGGGATTTCGGCCTTGTGATTTCGGCCTTTGGAATGTCGGTTTTTGGAATTTCAGCCTTTGGGATTTCGGCCTTTGAGATTTCGGCCTTTGGAATTTCGACCTTTGGGATTTCGGCCCTTGGGATTTGGACCTTTGGGATTTCGGCCTTTGGGATTTCGGCGTTTGGGATTTCGGCCTTTGGGATTTCGGCCTTTGAGATTTCGGCCTTTGGGATTTCGGTCTTTCGAATTTCAGCCTTTGGGATTTCGGCCTTTGGGATTTCGGCCTTTGGGATTTCGGCCTTTGGGATTTCGGCCTTTGGGATTTCGGCCTTTGGGATTTCAGCGTTTGGGATTTCGGCCCTTTGGATTCCGGCCTTTGGGATTTCGGCCTTTGGGATTTCGCCGTTGTGATTTCGGTCTTTGGGATATCGGTCTTTGGAATTTCAGCGTTTGGGATATCGGCCCTTTGGATTTCGGCCTTTGCGTTTTCGGCCTTTGGGATTTCGGCCTTTGAGATTTCGGCCTTTCGGATTTCGACCTTTGGGATTTCGGCCCTTGGGATTTGGGCCTTTGAGATTTCGGCCTTTGGGATTTCGGCGTTTGGGATTTCGGCCTTTGGGATTTCGGCCTTGTGATTTCGGCCTTTGGGATATCGATCTTTGGAATTTCAGCGTTTGGGATTTCGGCCCTTTGGATTTCGTCCTTTGCGATTTCGGCCTTTGGGATTTCGGCCTTTGAGATTTCGGCCTTTGGGATTTCGACCTTTAGGATTTCGGGCCTTGGGATTTGGGCCTTTGGGATTTCGGCCTTTGGGATTTCGGCGTTTGGGATTTCGGCCTTTGGGATTTCGGCCTTTGGGATTTCGGCCTTTGAGATTTCGGCCTTTGGGACTTCGGTCTTTCGAATTTCAGCCTTTGGGATTTCGGCCTTTGGGATTTCGGCCTTTGGGATTTCGGCCTTTGGGATTTCGGCCTTTGCGATTTCGGCCTTTGGGATTTCGGCCTTTGAGATTTCGGCCTTTGGGATTTCGACCCTTGGGATTTCGGCCCTTGGGATTTGAGCCTTTGGGATATGGGCCCTTGGGATATCGGCCAATTGGGATTTCGACCGTTGGGATTTTGACCTTTGGGATTTCGGCCTTTGGGATTTCGACATTTGGGATTTCGGCCTTTGGTATTTCGACGTTTGGGAAGTCGGTCTTTGGGATTTCGGCCTTTGTGATTTCGACCTTTGGGATTTCGGCCTTTGGAATTTCGGCCTTTGAGATTTCGGACTTTGGGATTTCGGTCTTTCGAATTTCAGCCTTTGGCATTTCGGCCTTTGGGATTTCGGCCTTTGGGATTTCGGCCTTTGGGATTTCGGCCTTTGGGATATCCCCCTTGTGATTTCGGCCTTTGGGATATCGGTCTTTGGAATTTCAGCGTTTGGGATTTCGGCCCTTTGGATTTCGGCCTTTGCGATTTCGGCCTTTGGGATTTCGGCCTTTGAGATTTCGGCCTTTGGGATTTCGACCTTTGGGATTTCGGCCCTTTGGATTTCGGCCTTTGGAATTTCAGGCTTTGGGATTTCGGGCCTTTGGATTTCGGCCTTTGGCATTTCGAGGTTTGGGATTTAGGCCCTTTGGATTTCGGCCTTTGGGATTTCGACCTTTGGGATATCGGCCTCTGGGATTTCGACCTTTGGGAAGTCGGTCTTTGGAGTTTCAGCCTTTGGGATTTCGGCCTTTGGGATGTCGATCTTTGGAATTTCAGCCTTTGGGATTTCGGCCTTTGGGATTTCGGCCTTGGGATTTCGACATTTGGGAGTTTGGCCTTTGGGATGTCGGTCTTTGGAATTTCAGACTTTGGGAATTCGGCCCTTTGGATTTCGGCCTTTAGGATTTCGGCCTTGGGATTTCGACATTTGGGATTTCGGCCTTTGGGATTTCGGCCTTTCGGATTTCGGCCTTGTGATTTCGGCCTTTGGGATGTCGGTCTTTGGAATTTCAGCCTTTGGGATTTCGGCCCTTTGGATTTCGGCCTTTGGCATTTCAGCCTTTGAGATTTCGGCCTTTGAGATTTCGGCCTTTGGGAAGTCGGTCTTTGGGATTTCGGCCTTTGAGATTTCGGCCTTTGGGATTTCGGTCTTTCGAATTTCAGCCTTTGGGATTTCGGCCTTTGGGATTTCGGCCTTTGGGATTTCGCCCTTGTGATTTCGGCCTTTGGGATATCTGTCTTTGGGATTTCGACCTTTGGGATTTCGGCCTTTGGGATTTCGGCCTTTGGGATGTCGGTCTTTGGGATGGCGGTCTTTGGATTGTCAGCCTTTGGGATTTCGGCCTTTGGGACTTCGGCCTTGGGATTTCGGCCTTTGGGATTTCGACGTATGGGAAGTCGGTCTTTGGGACTTCGGCCTTTGGGATTTCGGCCTTTGGGATTTCGCCCTTGTGATTTCGGCCTTTGGGATATCGGTCTTTGGAATTTCAGCGTTTGGGATTTCGGCCCTTTGGATTTCGGCCTTTGCGATTTCGGCCTTTGGGATTTCGGCCTTTGAGATTTCGGCCTTTGGGATTTCGACCCTTGGGATTTCGGCCCTTGGGATTTGAGCCTTTGGGATTTCGGCCTTTGGGATTTCGGCGTTTGGGATTTCGGCGTTTGGGATTTCAGCCTTTGGGATTTCGGCCTTTGGGATTTCGGCCTTTGAGATTTCGGCCTTTGGGATTTCGATCTATCGAATTTCAGCCTTTGGGATTTCGGCCTTTGGTATTTTGGCCTTGGGATTTCGGACTTTGGGATTTCGACCTTTGCAATTTCGGCCCTTGGGATTTCGGCCCTTGGGATTTCGGCCCTTGGGATTTCGGCCCTTGGGATATGGGACCTTGGGATATGGGCCCTTGGGATATGGGCCCTTGGGATATGGGCCCTTGGGATATCGGCCTTTGGGATTTCGACCGTTGGGATTTGGACCTTTGGGATTTCGGCCTTCAGGATATCGGCCATTGTGATTTCGACCTTTGGGATTTCGGCCTTTGGGATGTCGGTCTTTGGAATTACAGCCTTTGGGATTTCGGCTATTTTGATTTCGGTCTTTGGGATTTCAGCCTTTGGGATTTCGGACTTTGAGATTTCGGCCTTTGGGATGTCGGCATTTGGAATTTCGACCTTTGAGATTTCGGCCCTTGGGATTTCAGCTTTTAGGATTTCGGCCTTTGGAATGTCGATCTTTGGAATTTCAACCTTTGGGATTTCGGCCCTTTGGATTTCGGCCTTTGGGATTTCAGCCTTTGGGATTTCGGCCTTTGAGATTTCGGCCTTTGGAATTTCAGGCTTTGGGATTTCGGGCCTTTGGGATATCGGTCTTTGGAATTTCAGCGTTTGGGATTTCGGCCCTTTGGATTTCGGCCTTTCCGATTTCGGCCCTTGGGATTTCGGCCTTTGAGATTTCGGCCTTTGGGATTTCGACCTTTGGGATTTCGGCCCTTGGGATTTGGGCCTTTGGGATTTCGGCCTTTGGGATTTCGGCCTTGTGATTTCGGCCTTTGGGATATCGGTCTTTGGAATTTCAGCGTTTGGGATTTCGGCCCTTTGGATTTCGTCCTTTGCGATTTCGGCCTTTGGGATTTCGGCCTTTGAGATTTCGGCCTTTGGGATTTCGACGTTTGGGATTTCGGCCCTTGGGATTTGGGCCTTTGGGATTTCGGCCTTTGGGATTTCGGCCTTTGGGATTTCGGCCTTTGGGATTTCGGCCTTTGGGATTTCGGCCTTTGAGATTTCGGCCTTTGGGATTTCGGTCTTTCGAATTTCAGCCTTTGGGATT
This sequence comes from Megachile rotundata, assembly GCF_050947335.1. Taxonomy (NCBI): domain Eukaryota; kingdom Metazoa; phylum Arthropoda; class Insecta; order Hymenoptera; family Megachilidae; genus Megachile; species Megachile rotundata. The sequence goes on along the minus strand of NC_134991.1, from coordinate 1,895,841 downwards.
TCGGCCTTTGGGATTTCGGCCTTTGGGATTTCCGCCTTTGGGATTTCGGCCTTTGGGATTTCGCCCTTGTGATTTCGGCCTTTGGGATATCGGTCTTTGGAATTTCAGCGTTTGGGATTTCGGCCCTTTGGATTTCGGCCTTTGGGATTTCGGCCTTTGGGATTTCGCCCTTGTGATTTCGGCCTTTGGGATTTCGGCCTTTGGGATTTCGGCCTTTGAGATTTCGGCCTTTGGGATTTCGACCTTTGGGATTTCGGCCCTTGGGATTTGGGCCTTTGGGATTTCGGCCTTTGGGATATCGGCGTTTGGGATTTCGGCCTTTGGGATTTCGGCCTTGTGATTTCGGCCTGTGGGATATCGGTCTTTGGAATTTCAGCGTTTGGGATTTCGGCCCTTTGGATTTCGTCCTTTGCGATTTCGGCCTTTGGGATTTCGGCCTTTGAGATTTCCGCCTTTGGGATTTCGACCTTTGGTATTTCGGCCCTTGGGATTTGGGCCTTTGGGATTTCGGCCTTTGGGATTTCAGCGTTTGGGATTTCGGCCTTTGGGATTTCGGCCTTTGGGATTTCGGCCTTTGAGATTTCGGCCTTTGGGATTTCGGTCTTTCGAATTTCAGCCTTTGGGATTTCGGCCTTTGGGATTTCGGCCTTTGGTATCTTGGCCTTGGGATTTCGGACTTTGGGATTTCGACCTTTGGAATTTCGGCCCTTGGGATTTCGGCCCTTGGGATACGGGCCCTTGGGATATCGGCCAATTGGGATTTCGACCGTTGGGATTTTGACCTTTGGGATTTCGGCCTTTGGGATTTCGACATTTGGGATTTCGGCCTTTGGTATTTCGACGTTTGGGAAGTCGGTCTTTGGGATTTCGGCCTTTGTGATTTCGACCTTTGGGATTTCGGCCTTTGGAATTTCGGCCTTTGAGATTTCGGCCTTTGGGATGTCGGTCTTTGGAATTTCAGCCTTTGGGATTTCGGCCCTTTGGATTTCGGCCTTTGGCATTTCAGCCTTTGGGATTTCGGCCTTTGAGATTTCGGCCATTGGGATTTCGACCTTTGGGATCTCGAACCTTGGTATTCCGGCCCTTGGGATTGCGGCCTTTGGGATTTCGGCCTTTGGGATTTCGACCTTTTGGGTTTCGGCCTTTGGAATTTCAGCCTTTGGGATTTCGGCCTTTGAGATTTCGGCCATTGGGATTCTGATCTTTGGGATCTCGAACCTTGGGATTCCGGCCCTTGGGATTACGGCCTTTGGGTTTTCGGCCTCTGGGATTTCGACCTTTGGGATTTCGGCCTTTGGGATTTCGACCTTTGGGAAGTCGGTCTTTCGAATTTCAGCCTTTGGGATTTCGGCCTTTGGGATGTCGGCATTTGGAATTTCGACCTTTGGTATTTCTGCCCTTGGGATTTCAGCTTTTGGGATTTCGGCCTTTGGGATTTCGGCCTTTGGAATGTCGATCTTTGGAATTTCAACCTTTGGGATCTCGGCCCTTTGGATTTCGGCCTTTGGGATTTCAGCCTTTGGGATTTCGGCCTTTGAGATTTCGGCCTTTGGAATTTCAGGCTTTGGGATTTCGGCCTTTGGGATTTCGGCCTTGGGACTTCGGCCTTGGGATTTCGACATTTGGGATTTCGGCCTTTGGGATTTCGGATTTGGGATTTCGGCCTTTGGGATTTCGGCCTTGTGATTTCGGCCTTTGGAATGTCGGTTTTTGGAATTTCAGCCTTTGGGATTTCGGCCTTTGAGATTTCGGCCTTTGGAATTTCGACCTTTGGGATTTCGGCCCTTGGGATTTGGACCTTTGGGATTTCGGCCTTTGGGATTTCGGCCTTTGGGATTTCGGCCTTTGGGATTTCGGCCTTTGGGATTTCGGCCTTTGGGATTTCAGCGTTTGGGATTTCGGCCCTTTGGATTCCGGCCTTTGGGATTTCGGCCTTTGGGATTTCGCCGTTGTGATTTCGGTCTTTGGGATATCGGTCTTTGGAATTTCAGCGTTTGGGATATCGGCCCTTTGGATTTCGGCCTTTGCGTTTTCGGCCTTTGGGATTTCGGCCTTTGAGATTTCGGCCTTTCGGATTTCGACCTTTGGGATTTCGGCCCTTGGGATTTCGGCCCTTGGGATTTCGGCCCTTGGGATTTCGGCCCTTGGGATTTCGGCCCTTGGGATATGGGCCCTTGGGATATCAGTCTTTGGGATTTTGACCGTTGGGATTTGGACCTTTGGGATTTCGGCCTTTGGGATTTCGGCTCTTGGGATTTCGGCCATTGGGATTTCGGCCTTTTGGGATTTCGGAGTTTGGGATTTCGTCCTTTGGTATTTCCGCCTTCAGGATATCGGCCATTGTGATTTCGGCCTTTGGGATTTCGGCCTTTGGGATGTCGGTCTTTGGAATTTCAGCCTTTGGGATTTCGGCTATTTTGATTTCGGTCTTTGGGATTTCAGCCTTTGGGATTTCGGACTTTGAGATTTCGGCCTTTGGGATGTCGGCATTTGGAATTTCGACCTTTGGGATTTCGGCCCTTGAGATTTCAGCTTTTGGGATTTCGGCCTTTGGGATTTCGGCCTTTGGAGTGTCGATCTTTGGAATTTCAACCTTTGGGATTTCGGCCCTTTGGATTTCGGCCTTTGGGATTTCAGCCTTTGGGATTTCGGCCTTTGAGATTTCGGCCTTTGGAATTTCAGGCTTTGGGATTTCGGGCCTTTGGATTTCGGCCTTTGGCATTTCGAGGTTTGGGATTTCGGCCCTTTGGATTTCGGCCTTTGGGATTTCGACCTTTGGGATATCGGCCTCTGGGATTTCGACCTTTGGGAAGTCGGTCTTTGGAGTTTCAGCCTTTGGGATTTCGGCCTTTGAGATTTCGGCCTTTGGAATTTCAGGCTTTGGGATTTCGGCCTTTGGGATTTCGGCCTTGGGACTTCGGCCTTGGGATTTCGACATTTGGGATTTCGGCCTTTGGGATTTCGGATTTGGGATTTCGGCCTTTGGGATTTCGGCCTTGTGATTTCGGCCTTTGGAATGTCGGTTTTTGGAATTTCAGCCTTTGGGATTTCGGCCTTTGAGATTTCGGCCTTTGGAATTTCGACCTTTGGGATTTCGGCCCTTGGGATTTGGACCTTTGGGATTTCGGCCTTTGGGATTTCGGCGTTTGGGATTTCGGCCTTTGGGATTTCGGCCTTTGAGATTTCGGCCTTTGGGATTTCGGTCTTTCGAATTTCAGCCTTTGGGATTTCGGCCTTTGGGATTTCGGCCTTTGGGATTTCGGCCTTTGGGATTTCGGCCTTTGGGATTTCGGCCTTTGGGATTTCAGCGTTTGGGATTTCGGCCCTTTGGATTCCGGCCTTTGGGATTTCGGCCTTTGGGATTTCGCCGTTGTGATTTCGGTCTTTGGGATATCGGTCTTTGGAATTTCAGCGTTTGGGATATCGGCCCTTTGGATTTCGGCCTTTGCGTTTTCGGCCTTTGGGATTTCGGCCTTTGAGATTTCGGCCTTTCGGATTTCGACCTTTGGGATTTCGGCCCTTGGGATTTGGGCCTTTGAGATTTCGGCCTTTGGGATTTCGGCGTTTGGGATTTCGGCCTTTGGGATTTCGGCCTTGTGATTTCGGCCTTTGGGATATCGATCTTTGGAATTTCAGCGTTTGGGATTTCGGCCCTTTGGATTTCGTCCTTTGCGATTTCGGCCTTTGGGATTTCGGCCTTTGAGATTTCGGCCTTTGGGATTTCGACCTTTAGGATTTCGGCCCTTGGGATTTGGGCCTTTGGGATTTCGGCCTTTGGGATTTCGGCGTTTGGGATTTCGGCCTTTGGGATTTCGGCCTTTGGGATTTCGGCCTTTGAGATTTCGGCCTTTGGGACTTCGGTCTTTCGAATTTCAGCCTTTGGGATTTCGGCCTTTGGGATTTCGGCCTTTGGTATCTTGGCCTTGGGATTTCGGCCTTTGGTATCTTGGCCTTGGGATTTCGGACTTTGGGATTTCGACCTTTGGAATTTCGGCCCTTGGGATTTCTGCCCTTGGGATATGGGCCCTTGGGATATGGGCCCTTGGGATATCGGCCAATTGGGATTTCGACCGTTGGGATTTGGACCTTTGGGATTTCGGCCTTTGGGATTTCGGCTCTTGGGATTTCGACCTTTGGGATCTCGAACCTTGGTATTCCGGCCCTTGGGATTGCGGCCTTTGGGATTTCGGCGGTTGGGATTTCGGCCCTTTGTATTTCGTCCTTTGCGATTTCGGCCTTTGGGATTTCGGCCTTTGAGATTTCGGCATTTGGGATTTCGACTTTTGGGATTTCGGCCCTTGGGATTTGGGCCTGTGGGATTGCGGCCTTTGGGATTTCGGCGTTTGGGATTTCGGCCTTTGGGATTTCGGCCTTTGGGATTTCGGCCTTTGAGATTTCGGCCATTGGGATTTCGGTCTTTCGAATTTCAGCCTTTGGGATTTCGGCCTTTGGGATTTCGGCCTTTGGTATCTTGGCCTTGGTATTTCGGACTTTGGGATTTCGACCTTTGGAATTTCGGCCCTTGGGATTTCGGCCCTTGGGATATGGGCCCTTGGGATATGGGCCCTTGGGATATCGGCCAATTGGGATTTCGACCGTTGCGACTTGGACCTTTGGGATTTCGGCCTTTGGGATTTCGGCTCTTGGGATTTCGGCCCTTTGGATTTCGGCCTTTGCGATTTCGGCACTTTGGATTTCGGCCTTTGGCATTTCAGCCTTTGGGATTTCGGCCTTTGAGATTTCGACCTTTGGAATTTCGGCCCTTGGGATTTCGGCCCTTGGGATATGGGCCCTTGGGATATGGGGCCTTTGGGATATCGGCCAATTGGGATTTCGACCGTTGGGATTTGGACCTTTGGGATTTCGGCCTTTGGGATTTCGGCTCTTGGGATTTCGGCCCTTTGGATTTCGGCCTTTGCGATTTCGGCCCTTTGGGATTTCGGCCTTTGGTATTTCGACGTTTGGGAAGTCGGTCTTTGGGATTTCGGCCTTTGTGATTTCGACCTTTGGGATTTCGGCCTTTGGAATTTCGGCCTTTGAGATTTCGGACTTTGGGATTTCGGTCTTTCGAATTTCAGCCTTTGGCATTTCGGCCTTTGGGATTTCGGCCTTTGGGATTTCGGCCTTTGGGATATCCCCCTTGTGATTTCGGCCTTTGGGATATCGGTCTTTGGAATTTCAGCGTTTGGGATTTCGGCCCTTTGGATTTCGGCCTTTGCGATTTCGGCCTTTGGGATTTCGGCCTTGGGATTTCGACATTTGGGATTTCGGCCTTTGGGATTTCGTCCTTTGGGATTTCGGCCTTGTGATTTCGGCCTTTGGGATGTCGGTCTTTGGAATTTCAGCCTTTGGGATTTCGGCCCTTGGGATTTCAGCCTTTGGGATTTCGGCCTTTGGGATTTCAGCGTTTGGAATTTCGGCCTTTGGGATTTCGGCCTTTGGGATTTCGGCCTTTGATATTTCGGCCTTTGGGATTTCGGTCTTTCGAATTTCAGCCTTTGGGATTTCGGCCTTTGGGATTTCGGCCTTTGGTATCTTGGCCGTGGGATTTCGGACTTTGGGATTTCGACCTTTGGAATTTCGGCCCTTGGGATTTCGGCCCTTGGGATATGGGCCCTTTGGATATCGGCCAATTGGGATTTCGACCGTTGGGATTTTGACCTTTGGGATTTCGGCCTTTGGGATTTCGACATTTGGGATTTCGGCCTTTGGGATTTCGACGTTTGGGAAGTCGGTCTTTGGGATTTCGGCCTTTGTGATTTCGACCTTTGGGATTTCGGCCTATGGAATTTCGGCCTTTGAGATTTCGGACTTTGGGATTTCGGTCTTTCGAATTTCAGCCTTTGGCATTTCGGCCTTTGGGATTTCGGCCTTCGGGATTTCGGCCTGTGGGATTTCGGCCTTTGGGATTTCGGCCTTTGGGATATCGCCCTTGTGATTTCGGCCTTTGGGATATCGGTCTTTGGAATTTCAGCGTTTGGGATTTCGGCCCTTTGGATTTCGGCCTTTGCGATTTCGGCCTTTGGGATTTCGCCCTTTGAGATTTCGGCCTTTGGGATTTCGACCTTTGGGATTTCGGCCCTTTGGATTTCGGCCTTTGGAATCTCAGGCTTTGGGATTTCGGGCCTTTGGATTTCGGCCTTTGGCATTTCGAGGTTTGGGATTTAGGCCCTTTGGATTTCGGCCTTTGGGATTTCGACCTTTGGGATATGGGCCTCTGGGATTTCGACCTTTGGGAAGTCGGTCTTTGGAGTTTCAGCCTTTGGGATTTCGGCCTTTGGGATGTCGGTCTTTGGAATTTCAGCCTTTGGGATTTCGGCCTTTGGGATTTCGGCCTTGGGATTTCGACATTTGGGAGTTCGGCCTTTGGGATGTCGGTCTTTGGAATTTCAGACTTAGGGAATTCGGCCCTTTGGATTTTGGCCTTTAGGATTTCGGCCTTGGGATTTCGACATTTGGGACTTCGGCCTTTGGGATTTCGGCCTTGTGATTTCGGCCTTTGGGATGTCGGTCTTTGGAATTTCAGCCTTTGGGATTTCGGCCCTTTGGATTTCGGCCTTTGGTATTTCAGCCTTTGAGATTTCGGCCTTTGAGATTTCGGCCTTTGGGAAGTCGGTCTTTGGGATTTCGGCCTTTGAGATTTCGGCCTTTGGGATTTCGGTCTTTCGAATTTCAGCCTTTGGGATTTCGGCCTTTGGGATTTCGGCCTTTGGGATTTCGGCCTTTGGGATTTCGGCCTTTGGGATTTCGGCCTTTGAGATTTCGGCCTTTGGGATTTCGATCTATCGAATTTCAGCCTTTGGGATTTCGGCCTTTGGTATTTTGGCCTTGGGATTTCGGACTTTGGGATTTCGACCTTTGGAATTTCGGCCCTTGGGATTTCGGCCCTTGGGATTTCGGCCCTTGGGATATGGGCCCTTGGGATATGGACCCTTGGGATATGGGCCCTTGGGATATCGGCCTTTGGGATTTCGACCGTTGGGATTTGGACCTTTGGGATTTCGGCCTTTGGGATATGGGCTCTTGGGATTTCGGCCATTGGGATTTCGGCCTTTTGGGATTTCGGCGTTTGGGATTTCGTCCTTTGGTATTTCCGCCTTCAGGATATCGGCCATTGTGATTTCGGCCTTTGGGATTTCGGCCTTTGGGATGTCGGTCTTTGGAATTACAGAGTTTGGGATTTCGGCTATTTTGATTTCGGTCTTTGGGATTTCAGCCTTTGGGATTTCGGACTTTGAGATTTCGGCCTTTGGTATTTCGACCTTTGGGATTTCGGCCCTTGGGATTTGAGCCTTTGGGATTTCGGCCTTTGGGATTTCGGCCTTTGGGATTTCGGCCTTTGAGATTTCGGCCTTTGGGATTTCGGTCTATCGAATTTCAGCCTTTGGGATTTCGGCCTTTGGAATTTCGGCCTTTGAGATTTCGGACTTTGGGATTTCGGTCTTTCGAATTTCAGCCTTTGGCATTTCGGCCTTTGGGATTTCGGCCTTTGGGATTTCGGCCTTTGAGATTTCGGCCTTTGGGATTTCGACCTTTGGGATTTCGGCCCTTTGGATTTCGGCCTTTGGAATTTCAGGCTTTGGGATTTCGGACCTTTGGATTTCGGCCTTTGGCATTTCGAGGTTTGGGATTTAGGCCCTTTGGATTTCGGCCTTTGGGATTTCGACCTTTGGGATTTCGGCCCTTGGGATTTCAGCTTTTGGGATTTCGGCCTTTGGGATTTCGGCCTTTGGAGTGTCGATCTTTGGAATTTCAACCTTTGGGATTTCGGCCCTTTGGATTTCGGCCTTTGGGATTTCAGCCTTTGGGATTTCGGCCTTTGAGATTTCGGCCTTTGGAATTTCAGGCTTTGGGATTTCGGGCCTTTGGATTTCGGCCTTTGGCATTTCGAGGTTTGGGATTTCGGCCCTTTGGATTTCGGCCTTTGGGATTTCGACCTTTGGGATATCGGCCTCTGGGATTTCGACCTTTGGGAAGTCGGTCTTTGGAGTTTCGGCCTTTGGGATTTCGGCCTTTGGGATGTCGGTCTTTGGAATTTCAGCCTTTGGGATTTCGGCCTTTGGGATTTCGGCCTTGGGATTTCGACATTTGGGAGTTCGGCCTTTGGGATGTCGGTCTTTGGAATTTCAGACTTTGGGAATTCGGCCCTTTGGATTTCGGCCTTTAGGATTTCGGCCTTGGGATTTCGACATTTGGGATTTCGGCCTTTGGGATTTCGGCCTTTCGGATTTCGGCCTTGTGATTTCGGCCTTTGGGATGTCGGTCTTTGGAATTTCAGCCTTTGGGATTTCGGCCCTTTGGATTTCGGCCTTTGGCATTTCAGCCTTTGAGATTTCGGCCTTTGAGATTTCGGCCTTTGGGAAGTCGGTCTTTGGGATTTCGGCCTTTGAGATTTCGGCCTTTGGGATTTCGGTCTTTCGAATTTCAGCCTTTGGGATTTCGGCCTTTGGGATTTCGGCCTTTGGGATTTCGCCCTTGTGATTTCGGCCTTTGGGATATCGGTCTTTGGGATTTCGACCTTTGGGATTTCGGCCTTTGGGATTTCGATCTATCGAATTTCAGCCTTTGGGATTTCGGCCTTTGGTATTTTGGCCTTGGGATTTCGGACTTTGGGATTTCGACCTTTGCAATTTCGGCCCTTGGGATTTCGGCCCTTGGGATTTCGGCCCTTGGGATATGGGACCTTGGGATATGGGCCCTTGGGATATGGGCCCTTGGGATATGGGCCCTTGGGATATCGGCCTTTGGGATTTCGACCGTTGGGATTTGGACCTTTGGGATTTCGGCCTTCAGGATATCGGCCATTGTGATTTCGACCTTTGGGATTTCGGCCTTTGGGATGTCGGTCTTTGGAATTACAGCCTTTGGGATTTCGGCTATTTTGATTTCGGTCTTTGGGATTTCAGCCTTTGGGATTTCGGACTTTGAGATTTCGGCATTTGGAATTTCGACCTTTGGGATTTCGGCCCTTGGGATTTCAGCTTTTAGGATTTCGGCCTTTGGAATGTCGATCTTTGGAATTTCAACCTTTGGGATTTCGGCCCTTTGGATTTCGGCCTTTGGGATTTCAGCCTTTGGGATTTCGGCCTTTGAGATTTCGGCCTTTGGAATTTCAGGCTTTGGGATTTCGGGCCTTTGGATTTCGGCCTTTGGCATTTCGAAGTTTGGGATTTCGGCCCTTTGGATTTAGGCCTTTGGGATTTCGACCTTTGGGATATCGGCCTCTGGCATTTCGAACTTTGGGAAGTCGGTCTTTGGAGTTTCAGCCTTTGGGAATTCGGCCTTTGGGATGTCGGTCTTTGGAATTTCAGCATTTGGGATTTCGGCCTTTGGGATTTCGGCCTTGGGATTTCGACATTTGGGATTTCGGCCTTTGGGATGTCGGTCTTTGGAATTTCAGACTTTGGGAATTCGGCCCTTTGGATTTCGGCCTTTAGGATTTCGGCCTTGGGATTTCGACATTTGGGATTTCGGCCTTTGGGATTTCGGCCTTGTGATTTCGGCCTTTGGGATGTCGGTCTTTGGAATTTCAGCGTTTGGGATTTCGGCCCTTTGGATTTCGGCCTTTGCGATTTCGGCCTTTGGGATTTCGGCCTTTGAGATTTCGGCCTTTGGTATTTCGACCTTTGGGATTTCGGCCCTTGGGATTTGAGCCTTTGGGATTTCGGCCTTTGGGATTTCGGCCTTTGGGATTTCGGCCTTTGGGATTTCGGCCTTTGAGATTTCGGCCTTTGGGATTTCGGCCTTTGGTATCTTGGCCTTGGGATTTCGGACTTTGGGATTTCGACCTTTGGAATTTCGGCCCTTGGGATTTCGGCCCTTGGGATTTCGGCCCTTGGGATTTCGGCCCTTGGGATATGGGCCCTTGGGATATCAGTCTTTGGGATTTTGACCGTTGGGATTTGGACCTTTGGGATTTCGGCCTTTGGGATTTCGGCTCTTGGGATTTCGGCCATTGGGATTTCGGCCTTTTGGGATTTCGGAGTTTGGGATTTCGTCCTTTGGTATTTCCGCCTTCAGGATATCGGCCATTGTGATTTCGGCCTTTGGGATTTCGGCCTTTGGGATGTCGGTCTTTGGAATTTCAGCCTTTGGGATTTCGGCTATTTTGATTTCGGTCTTTGGGATTTCAGCCTTTGGGATTTCGGCCTTTGGGATTTCGGCCTTTGGAGTGTCGATCTTTGGAATTTCAACCTTTGGGATTTCGGCCCTTTGGATTTCGGCCTTTGGGATTTCAGCCTTTGGGATTTCGGCCTTTGAGGTTTCGGCCTTTGGAATTTCAGGCTTTGGGATTTCGGGCCTTTGGATTTCGGCCTTTGGCATTTCGAGGTTTGGGATTTCGGCCCTTTGGATTTCGGCCTTTGGGATTTCGACCTTTGGGATATCGGCCTCTGGGATTTCGACCTTTGGGAAGTCGGTCTTTGGAGTTTCAGCCTTTGGGATTTCGGCCTTTGGGATGTCGGTCTTTGGAATTTCAGCCTTTGGGATTTCGGCCTTTGGGATTTCGGCCTTGGGATTTCGACATTTGGGATTTCGGCCTTTGGGATGTCGGTCTTTGGAATTTCAGACTTTGGGAATTCGGCCCTTTGGATTTCGGCCTTTAGGATTTCGGCCTTGGGATTTCGACATTTGGGATTTCGGCCTTTGGGATTTCGGCCTTTGAGATTTCGGCCTTGTGATTTCGGCCTTTGGGATGTCGGTCTTTGGAATTTCAGCCTTTGGGATTTCGGCCCTTTGGATTTCGGCCTTTGGCATTTCAGCCTTTGGGATTTCGGCCTTTGAGATTTCGGCCATTGGGATTTCGACCTTTGGGATCTCGAACCTTGGTATTCCGGCCCTTGGGATTGCGGCCTTTGGGATTTCGGCCTTTGGGATTTCGACCTTTTGGATTTCGGCCTTTGGAATTTCAGCCTTTGGGATTTCGGCCTTTGAGATTTCGGCCATTGGGATTCTGACCTTTGGGATCTCGAACCTTGGGATTCCGGCCCTTGGGATTACGGCCTTTGGGTTTTCGGCCTCTGGGATTTCGACCTTTGGGATTCCGGCCTTTGGGATTTCGACCTTTGGGAAGTCGGCCTTTGGGATATCGGTCTTTGGGATTTCGGCCTTTGGGATTTCGGTCTTTCAAATTTCAGCCTTTGGGATTTCGGCCTTTGGGATTTCGGCCTTTGGTATTTTGGCCTTGGGATTTCGGACTTTGGGATTTCGACCTTTGGAATTTCGGCCCTTGGGATTTCGGCCCTTGGGATTTGGACCTTTGGGATTTCGGCCTTTGGGATTTCGGCGTTTGGGATTTCGGCCTTTGGGATTTCGGCCTTTGGGATTTCGGTCTTTGAGATTTCGGCCTTTGGGATTTCGGTCTTTCGAATTTCAGCGTTTGGGATTTCGGCCCTTTGGATTTCGTCCTTTGCGATTTCGGCCTTTGGGATTTCGGCCTTTGAGATTTCGGCCTTTGGGATTTCGGCCTTTGGGATTTCGGCGTTTGGGATTTCGGCCTTTGGGATTTCGGCCTTTGGGATTTCGGCCTTTGCGATTTCGGCCTTTGGGATTTCGGCCTTTGAGATTTCGGCCTTTGGGATTTCGACCTTTGGGATTTCGGCCTTTGGGATTTCGGCCTTTGGGATTTCGCCCTTGTGATTTCGGCCTTTGGGATATCGGTCTTTGGAATTTCAGCGTTTGGGATTTCGGCCCTTTGGATTTCGTCCTTCGCGATTTCGGCCTTTGGGATTTCGGCCTTTGAGATTTCGGCCTTTGGGATTTCGACCTTTGGGATTTCGGCCCTTGGGATTTGGGCCTTTGGGATTTCGGCCTTTGGGATTTCAGCGTTTGGGATTTCGGCCTTTGGGATTTCGGCCTTTGGGATTTCGGCCTTTGGGATTTCGGCCTTTGAGATTTCGGCCTTTGGGATTTCGATCTATCGAATTTCAGCCTTTGGGATTTCGGCCTTTGGTATTTTGGCCTTGGGATTTCGGACTTTGGGATTTCGACCTTTGGAATTTCGGCCATTGGGATTTCGGCCCTTGGGATTTCGGCCCTTGGGATTTCGGCCCTTGGGATATGGGCCCTTGGGATATGGGCCCTTGGGATATGGGCCCTTGGGATATGGGCCCTTGGGATATGGGCCCTTGGGATATGGGCCCTTGGGATATGGGCCCTTGGGATATCGGCCTTTGGGATTTCGACCGTTGGGATTTGGACCATTGGGATTTCGGCCTTTGGGATATCGGCTCTTGGGATTTCGGCCATTGGGATTTCGGCCTTTTGGGATTTCGGCGTTTGGGATTTCGTCCTTTGGTATTTCCGCCTTCAGGATATCGGCCATTGTGATTTCGGCCTTTGGGATTTCGGCCTTTGGGATGTCGGTCTTTGGAATTACAGCCTTTGGGATTTCGGCTATTTTGATTTCGGTCTTTGGGATTTCAGCCTATGGGATTTCGGACTTTGAGATTTCGGCCTTTGGGATGTCGGCATTTGGAATTTCGACCTTTGGGATATCGGCCCTTGGGATTTCAGCTTTTGGGATTTCGGCCTTTGGGATTTCGGCCTTTGGAATGTCGATCTTTGGAATTTCAACCTTTGGGATTTCGGCCCTTTGGATTTCGGCCTTTGGGATTTCAGCCTTTGGGATTTCGGCCTTTGAGATTTCGGCCTTTGGAATTTCAGGCTTTGGGATTTCGGGCCTTTGGATTTCGGCCTTTGGCATTTCGAGGTTTGGGATTTCGGCCCTTTGGATTTAGGCCTTTGGGATTTCGACCTTTGGGATATCGGCCTCTGGGATTTCGAACTTTGGGAAGTCGGTCTTTGGAGTTTCAGCCTTTGGGATTTCGGCCTTTGGGATGTCGGTCTTTGGAATTTCAGCATTTGGGATTTCGGCCTTTGGGATTTCGGCCTTGGGATTTCGACATTTGGGATTTCGGCCTTTGGGATGTCGGTCTTTGGAATTTCAGACTTTGGGAATTCGGCCCTTTGGATTTCGGCCTTTAGGATTTCGGCCTTGGGATTTCGACATTTGGGATTTCGGCCTTTGGGATTTCGGCCTTTGGGATTTCGGCCTTCTGATTTCGGCCTTTGGGATGTCGGTCTTTGGAATTTCAGCCTTTGGGATTTCGGCCCTTGGGATTTCAGCCTTTGGGATTTCGGCCTTTGGGATTTCAGCGTTTGGGATTTCGGCCTTTGGGATTTCGGCCTTTGGGATTTCGGCCTTTGAGATTTCGGCCTTTGGGATTTCGGTCTTTCGAATTTCAGCCTTTGGGATTTCGGCCTTTGGGATTTCGGCCTTTGGGATTTCGGCCTTTGGTATCTTGGCCGTGGGATTTCGGACTTTGGGATTTCGACCTTTGGAATTTCGGCCCTTGGGATTTCGGCCCTTGGGATATGGGCCCTTGGGATATCGGCCAATTGGGATTTCGACCGTTGGGATTTTGACCTTTGGGATTTCGGCCTTTGGGATTTCGACATTTGGGATTTCGGCCTTTGGGATTTCGACGTTTGGGAAGTCGGTCTTTGGGATTTCGGCCTTTGTGATTTCGACCTTTGGGATTTCGGCCTTTGGAATTTCGGCCTTTGAGATTTCGGACTTTGGGATTTCGGTCTTTCGAATTTCAGCCTTTGGCATTTCGGCCTTTGGGATTTCGGCCTTCGGGATTTCGGCCTGTGGGATTTCGGCCTTTGGGATTTCGGCCTTTGGGATATCGCCCTTGTGATTTCGGCCTTTGGGATATCGGTCTTTGGAATTTCAGCGTTTGGGATTTCGGCCCTTTGGATTTCGGCCCTTGCGATTTCGGCCTTTGGGATTTCGGCCTTTGAGATTTCGGCCTTTGGGATTTCGACCTTTGGGATTTCGGCCCTTTGGATTTCGGCCTTTGGAATCTCAGGCTTTGGGATTTCGGGCCTTTGGATTTCGGCCTTTGGCATTTCGAGGTTTGGGATTTAGGCCCTTTGGATTTCGGCCTTTGGGATTTCGACCTTTGGGATATCGGCCTCTGGGATTTCGACCTTTGGGAAGTCGGTCTTTGGAGTTTCAGCCTTTGGGATTTCGGCCTTTGGGATGTCGGTCTTTGGAATTTCAGCCTTTGGGATTTCGGCCTTTGGGATTTCGGCCTTGGGATTTCGACATTTGGGAGTTCGGCCTTTGGGATGTCGGTCTTTGGAATTTCAGACTTTGGGAATTCGGCCCTTTGGATTTTGGCCTTTAGGATTTCGGCCTTGGGATTTCGACATTTGGGACTTCGGCCTTTGGGATTTCGGCCTTGTGATTTCGGCCTTTGGGATGTCGGTCTTTGGAATTTCAGCCTTTGGGATTTCGGCCCTTTGGATTTCGGCCTTTGGTATTTCAGCCTTTGAGATTTCGGCCTTTGAGATTTCGGCCTTTGGAAAGTCGGTCTTTGGAAAGTCGGTCTTTGGGATTTCGGCCTTTGAGATTTCGGCCTTTGGGATTTCGGTCTTTCGAATTTCAGCCTTTGGGATTTCGGCCTTTGGGATTTCGGCCTTTGGGATTTCGGCCTTTGGGATTTCGGCCTTTGAGATTTCGGCCTTTGGGATTTCGATCTATCGAATTTCAGCCTTTGGGATTTCGGCCTTTGGTATTTTGGCCTTGGGATTTCGGACTTTGGGATTTCGACCTTTGGAATTTTTGGCCCTTGGGATTTCGGCCCTTGGGATTTCGGCCCTTGGGATTTCGGCCCTTGGGATTTCGGCCATTGGGATTTCGGCCTTTTGGGATTTCGGCGTTTGGGATTTCGTCCTTTGGTATTTCCGCCTTCAGGATATCGGCCATTGTGATTTCGGCCTTTGGGATTTCGGCCTTTGGGATGTCGGTCTTTGGAATTACAGCCTTTGGGATTTCGGCTATTTTGATTTCGGTCTTTGGGATTTCAGCCTTTGGGATTTCGGACTTTGAGATTTCGGCCTTTGGGATGTCGGCATTTGGAATTTCGACCTTTGGGATTTCGGCCTTTGGAATTTCAGCCTTTGGGATTACGGCCTTTGGGATTTCGGCCTCTGGGATTTCGACCTTTGGGATTTCGGCCTTTGGGATTTCGGCCTTTGGGATTTCGACCTTTGGGAAGTCGGTCTTTGGGATTTCGGCCTTTGAGATTTCGGCCTTTGGGATTTCGGTCTTTCGAATTTTAGCCTTTGGGATTTCGGCCTTTGGGATTTCGGCCTTTGGGATTTCGGCCCTTGGGATTTGGGCCTTTGGGATTTCGGCCTTTGGGATTTCGGCGTTTGGGATTTCGGCCTTTAGTATTTCGGCCTTTGAGATTTCGGCCTTTGGTATCTTGGCCTTGGGATTTCGGACTTTGGGATTTCGACCTTTGGAATTTCAGCCCTTGGGATTTCGGCCCTTGGGATATGGGCCCTTGGGATATGGGCCCTTGGGATATCGGCCAATTGGGATTTCGACCGTTGGGATTTGGACCTTTGGGATTTCGGCCTTTGGGATTTCGGCTCTTGGGATTTCGGCCCTTTGGATTTCGGCCTTTGCGATTTCGGCCCTTTGGATTTCGGCCTTTGGCATTTCAGCCTTTGGGATTTCGGCATTTGAGATTTCGGCCATTGGGATTTCGACCTTTGGGATCTCGAACCTTGGTATTCCGGCCCTTGGGATTGCGGCCTTTGGGATTTCGGCCTTTGGGATTTCGACCTTTGGGATTTCGGCCTTTGGAATTTCAGCCTTTGGGATTTCGGCCTTTGAGATTTCGGCCATTGGGATTTCGACCTTTGGGATCTCGAACCTTGGGATTCCGGCCCTTAGAATTACGGCCTTTGGGATTTCGGCCTCTGGGATTCCGACCTTTGGGATTTCGGCCTTTGGGATATCGGCCCTTGGAATTTCAGCGTTTGGGATTTCGGCCCTTTGGATTTCGTCCTTTGCGATTTCGGCCTTGGGATTTCGGCCTTTGGGATTTCGGCCTTTGGGATTTCGGCCTTTGGGATTTCGACCTTTGGGATTTCGGCCCTTGGGATTTGGGCCTTTGGGATTTCGGCCTTTGGGATTTCGGCGTTTGGGATTTCGGCCTTTAGTATTTCGGCCTTTGAGATTTCGGCCTTTGGTATCTTGGCCTTGGGATTTCGGACTTTGGGATTTCGACCTTTGGAATTTCAGCCCTTGGGATTTCGGCCCTTGGGATATGGGCCCTTGGGATATGGGCCCTTGGGATATCGGCCAATTGGGATTTCGACCGTTGGGATTTGGACCTTTGGGATTTCGGCCTTTGGGATTTCGGCTCTTGGGATTTCGGCCCTTTGGATTTCGGCCTTTGCGATTTCGGCCCTTTGGATTTCGGCCTTTGGCATTTCAGCCTTTGGGATTTCGGCATTTGAGATTTCGGCCATTGGGATTTCGACCTTTGGGATCTCGAACCTTGGTATTCCGGCCCTTGGGATTGCGGCCTTTGGGATTTCGGCCTTTGGGATTTCGACCTTTGGGATTTCGGCCTTTGGAATTTCAGCCTTTGGGATTTCGGCCTTTGAGATTTCGGCCATTGGGATTTCGACCTTTGGGATCTCGAACCTTGGGATTCCGGCCCTTAGAATTACGGCCTTTGGGATTTCGGCCTCTGGGATTCCGACCTTTGGGATTTCGGCCTTTGGGATATCGGCCCTTGGAATTTTAGCCTTTGGGATTTCGGCCCTTTGAATTTCGGCCTTTGGGATTTCGACGTTTGGGATTTCGGCCTCTGGGATTCCGACCTTTGGGATTTCGGCCTTTGGGATTTCGGCCTTTGGTATGTTGGCCTTGGGATTTCGGACTTTGGGATTTCGACCTTTGGAATTTCGGCCCTTGGGATTTCGGCCCTTGGGATATGGGCCCTTGGGATATCGGCCTTTGGGATTTCGACCGTTGAGATTTGGACCTTTGGTATTTCGGCCTTTGGGATTTCGGCTCTTGGGATTTCGGCCATTGGGATTTCGGCCTTTTGGGATTTCGGCGTTTGGGATTTCGTCCTTTGGAATTTCCGCCTTTAAGATATCGGCCATTGTGATTTCGGCCTTTGGGATTTCGGCCTTTGGGATTTCGGCCTTTGGGATGTCGGTCTTTGGAATTTCAGCCTTTGGGATTTCGGCTATTTTGATTTCGGTCTTTGGGATTTCAGCCTTTGGGATTTCGGACTTTGAGATTTCGGCCTTTGGGATGTCGGCCTTTGGAATTTCGACCTTTGGGATTTCGGCCCTTGGGATTTCAGCCTTTGGTATTTCGACCTTTGGGATTTCGGCCTTTGCGATTTCGGCCTTTGGGATTTTGGTCTTTGGGATTTCGGCCTTTGCGATTTCGGCCTTTGGGATTTCGGTCTTTCGAATTTCAGCCTTTGGGATTTCGGCCTTTGGGATTTCGGCCTTTGGGATTTCGGCCTTGTGATTTCGGCCTTTGGGATATCGGTCTTTGGAATTTCAGCGTTTTGGGATTTCGGCGCTATGGATTTCGGCCTTTGTGATTTCGGCCTTTGGGATTTCGGCCTTTGAGATTTCGGCCTTTGGGATTTGGACCTTTGGGATTTCGGCGCTTGGGATTTGGGCGTTTGCGATTTCGGCCTTTGGGATTTCGGCCTTTGGGATTTCGGCCTTTGAGATTTCGGCCTTTGGTATTTCGGTCCTTCGAATTTCAGCCTTTGGGATTTCGGCCTTTGGAATTTCGTCCTTTGGGATTTGGACCCTTGGGATTTCGGCCTTTGGGATTTCGACCTTTGGAATTTCGGCCCTTGGGATATCGGCCTTCGGGATTTCGACCGTTGGGATTTGGACCTTTGGGATTTCGGCCTTTGGGATTTCGGCTCTTGCGATTTCGGCCCTTGGGATTTCGGCCTTTTGGGAATTCATCGTTCGGGATTTGGTTCTTGGGATTTCGACATTTGGGATTTCGGCCTTTGGTATGTCGATCTTTGGAATTTCAACCTTTGGGATTTCGGCCCTTTGGATTTCGGCCTTTGGGATTTCAGCCTTTGGGATTTCGGCCCTTTGGATTTCGGCCTTTGGGATTTCGAAGTTTGGGATTTCGGCCCTTTGGATTTCGGCCTTTGGGAAGTCGGTCTTTGGGATTTCGACCGTTGGGATTTGGACCTTTGGGAATTCGGCCTTTGGAATTTCGTCCATTGGGATTTGGACGTTTGGGATTTCGGCCTTTGGGATTTCGACCTTTGGAGTTTCGGCCCTTCGGATATGGGCCCTTGGGATATCGGCCTTCGGGATTTCGAACGTTGGGATTTGGACCTTTGGGATTTCGGCCTTTTGGATTTCGGCTCTTGGGATTTCGGCCCTTGGGATTTCGGCCTTTTGGGAATTCATCGTTCGGGATTTCGTTCTTGGGATTTCGACATTTGGGATTTCGGCCTTTGGTATGTCGATCTTTGGAATTTCAACCTTTGGGATTTCGGCCCTTTGGATTTCGGCCTTTGGGATTTCAGCCTTTGGGATTTCGGCCTCTGGCATTTCGGCCTTTGGGTAGTTGGTCTTTGGAATTTCAGCCTTTGGGGTTTGGACCTCTGGGATTTCGGCCTTTGGGATTTCGGCTCTTGGGATATCGGCCTTCGGGATTTCGACCGTTGGGATTTGGACCTTTGGGATTTCGGCCTTTGGGATTTCGGCTCTTGCGATTTCGGCCCTTGGGATTTCGGCCTTTTGGGAATTCATCGTTCGGGATTTGGTTCTTGGGATTTCGACATTTGGGATTTCGGCCTTTGGTATGTCGATCTTTGGAATTTCAACCTTTGGGATTTCGGCCTTTTGGATTTCGGCCTTTGGAATTTCGTCCTTTGGGATTTGGACCTCTGGGATTTCGGCCTTTGGGATTTCGGCTCTTGGGATTTCGGCCCTTGGGATTTCGGCCCTTTGGGAATTCATCGTTCGGGATTTCGTTCTTGGGATTTCGACATTTAGGATTTCGGCCTTTGGTATGTCGATCTTTGGAATTTCAACCTTTGGGATTTCGGCCCTTTGGATTTCGGCCTTTGGGATTTCAGCCTCTGGGATTTCGGCCTTTGAGATTTCGGCTTTTGGAATTTCTGCCTTTGGGATTTCGGCCCTTGGGATTTCGGCCATTGGGATTTCGAACTTTGGGATCTCGACCCTTGGGACTCCGGCCCTTGGGATTGCGGCCTTTGGGATTTCGGCCTTTGGGATTTCGACCTTTGGGATTTCGGCCTTTTGGGAGTTCATCCTTGGGTATTTCGGCCTTGTGATTGCGACATTTGGGAATCCGGCGTTTGGGATTTCGGCCTTTGGAATTTCCGAAATTAGGATATCGGCCCTTGGGATTTCGGCCTTTGGGATTGCGACTATTGGGATTACGGCCTTTTGGGAATTCATCCAATGGGATTTCGACATTTGGGATTTCGTTCTTGGGATTTCGACATTTGGGATTTCGGCCTTTGGTATGTCGATCTTTGGAATTTCAACCTTTGGGATTTCGGCCCTTGGGGTTTCGGCCTTTTGGGAATTCATCGTTCGGGATTTCGTTCTTGGGATTTCGACATTTGGGATTTCGGCCTTTGGTATGTCGATCTTTGGAATTTCAACCTTTGGGATTTCGGCCCTTTGGATTTCGGCCTTTGGGATTTTGACCTTTGGGATATCGGCGTCTGGGATTTCGACCTTTGGGAAGTCGGTCTTTGGAGTTTCAGCCTTTGGGATTTCGGCCTTTGGGAAGTCGGTCTTTGGGATTTCGGCCTTTGTGATTTCGACTTTTGGGATTTCGGCCTTTGGAATTTCGGCCTTTGGGATTTCGGCCTTTGAGATTTCGGCCTTTGGCATTTCGGTCTTTCGAATTTCAGTCTTTGGGATTTCGGCCTTCGGGATTTCGGCCTTGTGATTTCGACATTTGGGATTTCGGCGTTTGGGATTTCGGCCTTTGGAATTTCCGAAATTAGGATATCGGCCCTAGGGATTTCGGCCTTTGGGATTGCGACCATTGGGATTACGGCCTTTTGGGAATTCATCCAATGGGATTTCGACATTTGGGATTTCGGCCTTTGGGATTTCGGCCTTTGGAATTTGGAGCTTTGGGACATCGGCCCTTGGGATTTCGGCCTTTGGGATTTCGGCCTCTGGCATTTCGGCCTTTGGGTAGTCGGTCTTTGGAATTTCAGCCTTTGGGATTTCGGCACTTTGGATTCCGGCCTTTGGGATTTCAGCCTTTGGGATTTCGGCCACTGAGATTTCGGCCATTGGGATTCTGACCTTTGGGATCTCGAACCTTGGGATTTCGGCCCTTGGGATTACGGCCTTTGGGATTTCGGCCTCTGGGATTTCGACCTTTGGGAAGTCGGTCTTTGGGATTTCGGCCTTTGTGATTTCGACCTTTGGGATTTCGGCCTTTGGAATTTCGGCATTTGGGATTTCGGCCTTTGAGATTTCGGCCTTTGGGATTTCGGTCTTTCGAATTTCAGTCTTTGGGATTTCGGCCTTTGGGATTTCGGCCCTTTGGATTTCGGCCTTTGCGATTTCGGCCTTTGGGATTTCGACCTTTGGAATTTCGGCCCTTCGGACTTCGGCCCTTGGGATATGGGCCCTTGGGATATCTGCCTTCGGGATTTCGAACGTTGGGATTTGGACCTTTGGGATTTCGGCCTTTGGGATTTCGGCTCTTGGGGTTTCGGCCCTTGGGATTTCGGCCTTTTGGGAGTTCATCGTTCGGGATTTCGTTCTTGGGATTTCGACATTTGGGATTTCGGCCTTTGGTACGTCGATCTTTGGAATTTCAACCTTTGGGATTTCGGCCCTTGGGGTTTCGGCCTTTTGGGAATTCATCGTTCGGGATTTCGTTCTTGGGATTTCGACATTTGGGATTTCGGCCTTTGGTATGTCGATCTTTGGAATTTCAACCTTTGGGATTTCGGCCCTTTGGATTTCGGCCTTTGGGATTTCAGACTTTGGGATTTCGGCCTTTGAGATTTCGGCTTTTGGAATTTCAGCCTTTGGGATTTCGGCCCTTTGGATTTCGGCCTTTGGGATTTTGACCTTTGGGATATCGGCCTCTGGGATTTCGACCTTTGGGAAGTCGGTCTTTGGAGTTTCAGCCTTTGGGATTTCGGCCTTTGGGAAGTCGGTCTTTGGGATTTCGGCCTTTGTGATTTCGACTTTTGGGATTTCGGCCTTTGGAATTTCGGCCTTTGGGATTTCGGCCTTTGAGATTTCGGCCTTTGGGATTTCGGTCTTTCGAATTTCAGTCTTTGGGATTTCGGCCTTTGGGATTTCGGCCTTGTGATTTCGACATTTGGGATTTCGGCCTTTGGAATTTCCGAAATTAGGATATCGGCCCTAGGGATTTCGGCCTTTGGGATTGCGACCATTGGGATTACGGCCTTTTGGGAATTCATCCAATGGGATTTCGACATTTGGGATTTCGGCCTTTGGGATTTCGGCCTTTGGAATTTGGAGCTTTGGGACATCGGCCCTAGGGATTTCGGCCTTTGGGATTTCGGCCTCTGGCATTTCGGCCTTTGGGTAGTCGGTCTTTGGAATTTCAGCCTTTGGGATTTCGGCACTTTGGATTCCGGCCTTTGGGATTTCAGCCTTTGGGATTTCGGCCACTGAGATTTCGGCCTTTGGGATTGCGACCATTGGGATTACGGCCTTTTGGGAATTCATCCAATGGGATTTCGACATTTGGGATTTCGACCTTTGGGAAGTCGGCCTTTGGGATTTCTTCCTTTGGGATTTCGGCCTTGTGATTTCGGCCTTTGGGATTTCGGTCTTTGGAATTTCAGCGTTTGGGATTTCGGCCCTTTGGATTTCGGCCTTTGGGATTTCGGCCTTTGGGATTTCGCCCTTGTGATTTCGGCCTTTGGGATATCGGTCTTTGGAATTTCAGCGTTTGGGATTTCGGCCCTTCTGATTTCGGCCTTTGCGATTTCGGCCTTTGGGATTTCGGCCTTTGAGATTTCGGCCTTTAGGATTTCGGTCTTTCGAATTTCAGCCTTTGGGATTTCGGCCTTTGGGATTTCGGCCTTTGGTATCTTGGGCTTGGGATTTCGGGCTTTGGGATTTCGACCTTTGGAATTTCGGCCCTTGGGATTTCGGCCCTTGGGATATGGGCCCTTGGGATATCGGCCAATTGGGATTTCGACCGTTGGGAGTTGGACCTTTGGGATTTCGGCCTTTGGGATTTTGGCTCTTGGGATTTCGGCCCTTTGGATTTGGGCCTTTGGCATTTCAGCCTTTGGGATTTCGGCCTTTGAGATTTCGGCCATTGGGATTTCGACCTTTGGGATCTCGAACCTTGGTATTCCGGCCCTTGGGATTGCGGCCTTTGGGATTTCGGCCTTTGGGATTTCGGCCTTTGGGATATCTGTCTTTGGAATTTCAGCGTTTGGGATTTCGGCCCTTTGGATTTCGTCCTTTGCGATTTCGGCCTTTGGGATTTCGGCCTTTGAGATTTCGGCCTTTGGGATTTCGACCTTTGGGATTTCGGCCCTTGGGATTTGGACCTTTGGGATTTCGGCCTTTGCGATTTCGGCGTTTGGGATTTCGGCCTTTGGGATTTCGGCCTTTGGGATTTCGGCCTTTGGGATTTCGGCCTTTGAGATTTCGGCCTTTGGGATTTCGACCTTTGGGATTTCGGCCCTTGGGATTTGGGCCTTTGGGATTTCGGCCTTTGGGATTTCGGCGTTTGGGATTTCGGCCTTTGGGATTTCGGCCTTTGGGATTTCGGCCTTTGGGATTTCGGCCTTTGGGATTTCGACCTTTGGGATTTCGGCCCTTGGGATTTGGACCTTTGGGATATCGGCCTCTGGGATTTCGACCTTTGGGAAGTCGGTCTTTGGAGTTTCAGCCTTTGGGATTTCGGCCTTTGGGATGTCGGTCTATGGGATTTCGGCCCTTTGGATTACGGCCTTTGGAATTTCCGCCTTTGGGATATCGGCATTTGGGATTTCGACCTTTGGGATTTCGGCCTTTTGGGAGTTCATCCTTTGGTATTTCGGCCTTGTGATTTCGACATTTGGGATTTCGGCGTTTGGGATTTCGGCCTTTGGAATTTCCGAAATTAGGATATCGGCCCTTGGGATTTCGGCCTTTGGGATTTCGACCTTTGGGATTTCGGCCTTTGGAATTTCGGCCTTTGGGATTTCGGCCTTTGAGATTTCGGCCTTTGGGATTTCGGCCTTTGAGATTGTGGCCTTTGGGATTTCGGTCTTTCGAATTTCAGTCTTTGGGATTTCGGCCTTTGGGATTTCGCCCTTTGGGATTTCGCCCTTGTGATTTCGGCCTTTGGGATATCGGTCTTTGGAATTTCAGCGTTTGGGATTTCGGCCCTTTGGATTTCGGCCTTTGGGATTTTGACCTTTGGGATATCGGCCTCTGGGATTTCGACCTTTGGGAAGTCGGTCTTTGGAGTTTCAGCCTTTGGGATTTCGGCCTTTGGGAAGTCGGTCTTTGGGATTTCGGCCTTTGTGATTTCGACTTTTGGGATTTCGGCCTTTGGAATTTCGGCCTTTGGGATTTCGGCCTTTGAGATTTCGGCCTTTGGGATTTCGGTCTTTCGAATTTCAGTCTTTGGGATTTCGGCCTTTGGGATTTCGGCCTTGTGATTTCGACATTTGGGATTTCGCCCTTGTGATTTCGGCCTTTGGGATATCGGTCTTTCGAATTTCAGCGTTTCGGATTTCGGCCCTTTGGATTTCGGCCTTTGCGATTTCGGCCTTTGGGATTTCGGCCTTTGGGATTTCGACCTTTGGAATTTCGGCCCTTCGGACTTCGGCCCTTGGGATATGGGCCCTTGGGATATCTGCCTTCGGGATTTCGAACGTTGGGATTTGGACCTTTGGGATTTCGGCCTTTGGGATTTCGGCTCTTGGGGTTTCGGCCCTTGGGATTTCGGCCTTTTGGGAGTTCATCGTTCGGTATTTCGTTCTTGGGATTTCGACATTTGGGATTTCGGCCTTTGGTATGTCGATCTTTGGAATTTCAACCTTTGGGATTTTGGCCCTTGGGGTTTCGGCCTTTTGGGAATTCATCGTTCGGGATTTCGTTCTTGGGATTTCGACATTTGGGATTTCGGCCTTTGGTATGTCGATCTTTGGAATTTCAACCTTTGGGATTTCGGCCCTTTGGATTTCGGCCTTTGGGATTTCAGCCTTTGGGATTTCGGCCTTTGAGATTTCGGCTTTTGGAATTTCAGCCTTTGGGATTTCGGCCCTTTGGATTTCGGCCTTTGGGATTTTGACCTTTGGGATATCGGCCTCTGGGATTTCGACCTTTGGGAAGTCGGTCTTTGGAGTTTCAGCCTTTGGGATTTCGGCCTTTGGGATGTCGGTCTATGGGACTTCGGCCCTTTGGATTTCGGCCTTTGGAATTTCCGCCTTTGGAATATCGGCATTTGGGATTTCGGCCTTTGGAATTTCGTCCTTTGGGATTTGGACCTTTGGGATTTCGGCTTTTGGGATTTCGACCTTTGGCATTTCGGCCTTTTGGGAGTTCATCCTTTGGTATTTCGGCCTTGTGATTTCGACATTTGGGATTTCGGCCTTTGGAATTTCCGACATTAGGATATCGGCCCTTGGGATTTCGGCCTTTGGGATTTCGGCCCTTGGGATTTCGGCCTGTGGCATTTCGGCCTTTGGGTAGTCGGTCTTTGGAATTTCAGCCTTTGGGATTTCGGCACTTTGGATTCCGGCCTTTGGGATTTCAGCCTTTGGGATTTCGGCCATTGAGATTTCGGCCATTGGGATTCTGACCTTTGGGATCTCGAACCTTGGGACTTCGGCCCTTGGGATTACGGCCTTTGGGATTTCGGCCTCTGGGATTTCGACCTTTGGGATTTCGGCCTTTGGGATTTCGGCCTTTGGGATTTCGGCCTTTGGGATTTCGGCCTTTGGGATTTCGACCTTTGGGAAGTCGGTCTTTGGGATTTCGGCCTTTGTGATTTCGACCTTTGGGATTTCGGCCTTTGGAATTCGGCCTTTGGGATTTCGGCCTTTGAGATTTCGGCCTTTGAGATTTCGGCCATTGGGATTCTGACCTTTGGGAAGTCGGTCTTTGGGATTTCGGCCTTTGTGATTTCGACCTTTGGGATTTCGGCCTTTGGAATTTCGGCCTTTGGGATTTCGGCCTTTGAGATTTCGGCCTTTGGGATTTCGGTCTTTCGAATTTCAGTCTTTGGGATTTCGGCCTTTGGGATTTCGCCCTTTGGGATTTCGCCCTTGTGATTTCGGCCTTTGGGATATCGGTCTTTGGAATTTCAGCGTTTGGGATTTCGGCCCTTTGGATTTCGGCCTTTGCGATTTCGGCCTTTGGGATTTCGGCCTTTGAGATTTCGGCCTTTGGGATTTCGACCTTTGGGATTTCGGTACTTGGGATTTGGGCCTTTGGGATTTCGGCCTTTGGAATTTCGGCGTTTGGGATTTCGGCCTTTGGGATTTCGGCCTTGTGATTTCGGCCTTTGGGATTTCGGCCCTTGGGATATGGGCCCTTGGGATATGGGCCCTTGGGATATCGACCTTTGGGATTTCGACCGTTTGGATTTGGACCTTTGGGATTTCGGCTCTTGAGATTTCGGCCATTGGGATTTCGGCCTTTTGGGATTTTGGCGTTTGGGATTTCGTCCTTTGGAATATCCGCCTTTAGGATATCGGCCATTGTGATTTCGGCCTTTGGGATTTCGGCCTTTGGGATTTCGGCCTTTGGGGTTTCGGCCTTTGGGATTTCGGCCTTTGGGATGTCGGTCTTTGGAATTTCAGCCTTTGGGATTTCGGCTATGTTGATTTCGGTCTTTGGGATTTCAGCCTTTGGGATTTCGGACTTTGAGATTTCGGCCTTTGGGATGTCGGCCTTTGGAATTTCGACCTTTGCGATTTCGGCCTTTTGGGAATTCATCGTTCGGGATTTGGTTCTTGGGATTTCGACATTTGGGATTTTGGCCTTTGGTATGTCGATCTTTGGAATTTCAACCTTTGGGATTTCGGCCCTTTGGATTTCGGCCTTTGGGATTTCAGCCTTTGGGATTTCGGCCCTTTGGACTTCGGCCTTTGGGATTTCGAAGTTTGGGATTTCGGCCCTTTGGATTTCGGCCTTTGGGATTTCGACCTTTGGGATATCGGCCTCTGGGAGTTCGACCTTTGGGAAGTCGGTCTTTGGAGTTTCAGTCTTTGGGATTTCGGCATTTGGGATGTCGGTCTTTGGAATTTCAGCCTTTGGGATTTCGGCCCTTTGGATTTCGGCCTTTGGGATTTCGGCCTTGGGATTTCGACATTTGGGATTTCGCCCTTTGGGATTTTTACCTTTCGGATTTCGGCCCTTGGGATTTAGGCCTTTTGGATTTCGACCTTTGGGATTTCGGCCTTTTGGGAATTCATCCTTTGGGATTTCGGCCTTTGGAAATTCCGCCTTTGGGATATCGGCATTTGGGATTTCGGCCTTTGGAATTTCGTCCTTTGGGATTTGGACCTTTGGGATTTCGGCCTTTGGGATTTCGACCTTTGGGATTTCGACCTTTTGGGAGTTCATCCTTTGGTATTTCGGCCTTTGGGATTTCGGCCTTTGGGATTTCGGCCTTTGGGATTTCGACCTTTGGAATTTCGGCCCTTGGGACTTCGGCCCTTGGGATATGGGCCCTTGGGATATCGGCCTTCGGGATTTCGAACGTTGGGATTTGGACCTTTGGGATTTCGGCCTTTGGGATTTCGGCTCTTGGGGTTTCGGCCCTTGGGATTTCGGCCTTTTGGGAATTCATCGTTCGGGATTTCGTTCTTGGGATTTCGACATTTGGGATTTCGGCCTTTGGTATGTCGATCTTTGGAATTTCAACCTTTGGGATTTCGGCCCTTTGGATTTCGGCCTTTGGGATTTCAGCCTTTGGGATTTCGGCCTTTGAGACTTCGGCTTTTGGAATTTCAGCCTTTTGGATTTCGGCCCTTTGGATTTCGGCCTTTGGGATTTTGACCTTTGGGATATCGGCCTCTGGGATTTCGACTTTTGGGATTTCGGCCTTTTGGGAGTTCATCCTTTGGTATTTCGGCCTTGTGATTTCGACATTTGGGATTTCGGCGTTTGGGATTTCGGCCTTTGGAATTTCCGAAATTAGGATATCGGCCCTTGGGATTTCGGCCTTTGGGATTGCGACTATTGGGATTACGGCCTTTTGGGAATTCATCCAATGGGATTTCGACATTTGGGATTTCGGCCTTTGGGATTTCGACCTTTGGGAAGTCGGTCTTTGGGATTTCGGCCTTTGTGATTTCGACCTTTGGGATTTCGGCCTTTGGAATTTCGGCCTTTGGGATTTCGGCCTTTGAGATTTCGGCCTTTGGGATTTCGGTCTTTCGAATTTCAGTCTTTGGGATTTCGGCCTTTGGGATTTCGCCCATTGGGATTTCGCCCTTGTGATTTCGGCCTTTGGGATATCGGTCTTTTGAATTTCAGCGTTTGGGATTTCGGCCCTTTGGATTTCGGCCTTTGCGATTTCGGCCTTTGGGATTTCGGCCTTTGAGATTTCGGCCTTTGGGATTTCGACCTTTGGGATTTCGGTACTTGGGATTTGGGCCTTTGGGATTTCGGCCTTTGGGATTTCGACCGTTGGGATTTGGACCTTTGGGATTTCGGCCTTTGGGATTTCGGCTCTTGAGATTTCGGCCATTGGGACTTCGGCCTTTTGGGATTTTGGCGTTTGGGATTTCGTCCTTTGGAATATCCGCCTTTAGGATATCGGCCATTGTGATTTCGGCCTTTGGGATTTCGGCCTTTGAGATTTCGGCCTTTGGGATGTCGGTCTTTGGAATTTCAGCCTTTGGGATTTCGGCTATGTTGATTTCGGTCTTTGGGATTTCAGCCTTTGGGATTTCGGACTTTGAGATTTCGGCCTTTGGGATGTCGGCCTTTGGAATTTCGACCTTTGCGATTTCGGCCCTTTGGGAATTCATCGTTCGGGATTTGGTTCTTGGGATTTCGACATTTGGGATTTTGGCCTTTGGTATGTCGATCTTTGGAATTTCAACCTTTGGGATTTCGGCCCTTTGGATTTCGGCCTTTGGGATTTCAGCCTTTGGTATTTCGGCCCTTTGGATTTCGGCCTTTGGGATTTCGGCCCTTTGGATTTCGGCCTTTGGGATTTCGGCCCTTTGGATTTCGGCCTTTGCTATTTCGGTCCTTTGGATTTCGGCCTTTGGCATTTCAGCCTTTGGGATTTCGGCCTTTGAGATTTCGGCCATTGGGATTTCGACCTTTGGGATCTCGAACCTTGGTATTCCGGCCCTTGGGATTGCGGCCTTTGGGATTTCGGCCTTTGGGATTTCGGCCTTTGGGATATCTGTCTTTGGAATTTCAGCGTTTGGGATTTCGGCCATTTGGATTTCGTCCTTTGCGATTTCGGCCTTTGGGATTTCGGCCTTTGAGATTTCGGCCTTTGGGATTTCGGCCTTTGGGATTTCGGCCTTTGGGATTTCGGCCTTTGGGATTTCGGTCTTTCGAATTTCAGCCTTTGGGATTTCGGCCTTTGGGATTTCGGCCTCTGGGATTTCGGCCTTTGGGATTTCGGCCTTTGGGATTTTGGCCTTTGGGATTTCGGCCTTTGAGATTTCGGCCTTTGGGATTTCGGTCTTTCGAATTTCAGCCTTTGGGATTTCGGCCTTTGGGATTTCGGACTTCGGTATCTTGGCCTTGGGATTTCGGACTTTGGGATTTCGACCTTTGGAATTTCGGCCCTTGGGATTTCGGCCTTTGGGATTTCGGTCTTTCGAATTTCAGCCTTTGGGATTTCGGCCTTTGGGATTTCGGCCTTTGGTATCTTGGCCTTGGGATTTCGGACTTTGGGATTTCGACCTTTGGAATTTCGGCCCTTGGGATTTCGGCCCTTGGGATATGGGCCCTTGGGATATGGGCCCTTGGGATATCGGCCAATTGGGATTTCGACCGTTGCAACTTGGACCTTTGGGATTTCGGCCTTTGGGATTTCGGCTCTTGGGATTTCGGCCCTTTGGATTTCGGCCTTTGCGATTTCGGCCCTTTGGATTTCGGCCTTTGGCATTTCAGCCTTTGGGATTTCGGCCTTTGAGATTTCGGCCATTGGGATTTCGACCTTTGGGATCTCGAACCTTGGTATTCCGGCCCTTGGGATTGCGGCCTTTGGGATTTCGGCCTTTGGGATTTCGGCCTTTGGGATTTCGGCCTTTGGGATTTCGGCCTTTGGGATATCTGTCTTTGGAATTTCAGCTTTTGGGATTTCGGCCCTTTGGATTTCGGCCTTTGCGATTTCGGCCCTTTGGATTTCGGCCGTTGGCATTTCAGCCTTTGGGATTTCGGCCTTTGAGATTTCGGCCATTGGGATTTCGACCTTTGGTATCTCGAACCTTGGTATTCCGGCCCTTGGGATTGCGGCCTTTGGGATTTCGGCCTTTGGGATTTCGGGCTTTGGGATATCTGTCTTTGGAATTTCAGCGTTTGTGATTTCGGCCCTTTGGATTTCGTCCTTTGCGATTTCGGCCTTTGGGATTTCGGCCTTTGAGATTTCGGCCTTTGGGATTTCGACCTTTGGGATTTCGGCCCTTGGGATTTGGACCTTTGGGATTTCGGCCTTTGCGATTTCGGCGTTTGGGATTTCGGCCTTTGGGATTTCGGCCTTTGGGATTTCGGCCTTTGGGATTTCGGCCTTTGAGATTTCGGCCTTTGGGATTTCGACCTTTGGGATTTCGGCCCTTGGGATTTGGGCCTTTGGGATTTCGGCCTTTGGGATTTCGGCGTTTGGGATTTCGGCCTTTGGGATTTCGGCCTTTGGGATTTCGGCCTTTGGGATTTCGGCCTTTGGGATTTCGGCCTTTGGGATGTCGGTCTTTGGAATTTCAGCCTTTGGGATTTCGGCCCCTTGGATTTCGGCCTTTGGGATTTCGGCCTTGGGATTTCGACATTTGGTATTTCGGCCTTTGGGATGTCGGTCTTTGGAATTTCAGACTTTGGGAATTCGGCTCACTGGATTTCAGACTTTGGGAATTCGGCCCACTGGATTTCGGCCTTTGGGATTTCGGCCTTGGTATTTCGACATTTGGGATTTCGGCCTTTGGGATTTCGGCCTTTGGGATTTCGGCGTTTGGGATTTCGGCCTTTGCGATTTCGGCCTTTGGGATTTCGGCCTTTGAGATTTCGGCTTTTGGGATTTCGGTCTTTCGAATTTCAGCCTTTGGGATTTCGGCCTTTGGGATTTCGGCCTTGTGATTTCGGCCTTTGGGATATCGGTCTTTGGAATTTCAGCGTTTGGGATTTCGGCCCTTTGGATTTCGGCCTTTGCGATTTCGGCCTTTGGGATTTCGACCTTTGGGATTTCGGCCCTTGGGATTTGGGCCTTTGGGATTTCGGCCTTTGGGATTTCGGCGTTTGGGATTTCGGCCTTTGGGATTTCGGCCTTTGAGATTTCGGCCTTTGTGATTTCGACCTTTGGGATTTCGGCCCGTGGGATTTGGGCCTTTGAGATTTCGGCCTTTGGGATTTCGGCGTTTGGGATTTCGGCCTTTGGGATTTCGGCCTTGTGATTTCGGCCTTTGGGATATCGGTCTTTGGAATTTCAGCTTTTGGGATTTCGGCCCTTTGGATTTCGTCCTTTGCGATTTTGGCCTTTGGGATTTCGGCCTTTGAGATTTCGGCCTTTGGGATTTCGACCTTTAGGATTTCGGCCCTTGGGATTTGGGCCTTTGGGATTTCGGCCTTTGGGATTTCGGCGTTTGGGATTTCGGCCTTTGGGATGTCGGTCTTTGGAATTTCAGCCTTTGGGATTTCGACCTTTGGATTTCGGCCTTTGGGATTTCGGCCTTGGGATTTCGACATTTGGTATTTCGGCCTTTGGGATGTCGGTCTTTGGAATTTCAGACTTTGGGAATTCGGCTCACTGGATTTCGGCCCTTTGGATTTCGGCCTTTGCGATTTCGGCCCTTTGGATTTCGGCCTTTGGCATTTCAGCCTTTGGGATTTCGGCCTTTGAGATTTCGGCCATTGGGATTTCGACCTTTGGGATCTCGAACCTTGGTATTCCGGCCCTTGGGATTGCGGCCTTTGGGATTTCGGCCTTTGGGATTTCGGCCTTTGGGATATCTGTCTTTGGAATTTCAGCGTTTGGGATTTCGGCCCTTTGGATTTCGTCCTTTGCGACTTCGGCCTTTGGGATTTCGGCCTTTGAGATTTCGGCCTTTGGGATTTCGACCTTTGGAATTTCAGCGTTTGGGATTTCGGCCCTTTGGATTTCGGCCTTTGCGATTTCGGCCTTTGGGATTTCGACCTTTGGGATTTCGGCCCTTGGGATTTGGGCCTTTGAGATTTCGGCCTTTGGGATTTCGGCGTTTGGGATTTCGGCCTTTGGGATTTCGGCCTTGTGATTTCGGCCTTTGGGATATCGGTCTTTGGAATTTCAGCTTTTGGGATTTCGGCCCTTTGGATTTCGTCCTTTGCGATTTTGGCCTTTGGGATTTCGGCCTTTGAGATTTCGGCCTTTGGGATTTCGACCTTTAGGATTTCGGCCCTTGGGATTTGGGCCTTTGGGATTTCGGCCTTTGGGATTTCGGCGTTTGGGATTTCGGCCTTTGGGATGTCGGTCTTTGGAATTTCAGCCTTTGGGATTTCGACCTTTGGATTTCGGCCTTTGGGATTTCGGCCTTGGGATTTCGACATTTGGTATTTCGGCCTTTGGGATGTCGGTCTTTGGAATTTCAGACTTTGGGAATTCGGCTCACTGGATTTCGGCCCTTTGGATTTCGGCCTTTGCGATTTCGGCCCTTTGGATTTCGGCCTTTGGCATTTCAGCCTTTGGGATTTCGGCCTTTGAGATTTCGGCCATTGGGATTTCGAAATTTGGGATCTCGAACCTTGGTATTCCGGCCCTTGGGATTGCGGCCTTTGGGATTTCGGCCTTTGGGATTTCGGCCTTTGGGATTTCGGCCTTTGGGATATCTGTCTTTGGAATTTCAGCGTTTGGGATTTCGGCCCTTTGGATTTCGTCCTTTGCGACTTCGGCCTTTGGGATTTCGGCCTTTGAGATTTCGGCCTTTGGGATTTCGACCTTTGGGATTTCGGCCCTTGGGATTTGGACCTTTGGGATTTCGGCCTTTGGGATTTCGGCGTTTGGGATTTCGGCCTTGGGGATTTCGGCCTTGGGGATTTCGGCCTTTGGGATTTCGGCCTTTGAGATTTCGGCCTTTGGGATTTCGGTTTTTCGAATTTCAGCCTTTGGGATTTCGGCTTTTGGGATTTCGGCCTTTGGGATTTCGGCATTTGGGATTTCGGCCTTTGGATTTCGCCCTTGTGATTTCGGCCTTTGGGATATCGGTCTTTGGAATTTCAGCGTTTGGGATTTCGGCCCTTTGGATTTCGGCCTTTGGGATTTCGAGCTTTGGGATATCGGCCTCTGGGATTTCGGCCTTTGGGATTTCGACATTGGTATTTCGGCCTTTGGGATGTCGGTCTTTGGAATTTCAGACTTTGGGAATTCGGCTCACTGGATTTCAGACTTTGGGAATTCGGCCCACTGGATTTCGACCTTTGGGATTTCGGCCCTTGGGATTTGGACCTTTGGGATTTCGGCCTTTGCGATTTCGGCGTTTGGGATTTCGGCCTTTGGGATTTCGGCCTTTGGGATTTCGGCCTTTGAGATTTCGGCTTTGGGATTTCGACCTTTGGGATTTCGGCCCTTGGGATTTGGGCCTTTGGGATGTCGGCCTTTGGGATTTCGGCGTTTGGGATTTCGGCCTTTGGGATTTCGGCCTTTGGGATTTCGGC
The DNA here is from genome assembly GCF_050947335.1 of Megachile rotundata. Taxonomy (NCBI): domain Eukaryota; kingdom Metazoa; phylum Arthropoda; class Insecta; order Hymenoptera; family Megachilidae; genus Megachile; species Megachile rotundata. The sequence goes on along the minus strand of NC_134991.1, from coordinate 1,863,162 downwards.
CTTTGGGATGTCGGTCTTTGGAATTTCAGCCTTTGGGATTTCGGCCCCTTGGATTTCGGCCTTTGGGATTTCGGCCTTGGGATTTCGACATTTGGTATTTCGGCCTTTGGGATGTCGGTCTTTGGAATTTCAGACTTTGGGAATTCGGCTCACTGGATTTCAGACTTTGGGAATTCGGCCCACTGGATTTCGGCCTTTGGGATTTCGGCCTTGGTATTTCGGCATTTGGGATTTCGGCCTTTGGGATTTCGGCCTTTGAGATTTCGGCCTTTGGGATTTCGACCTATGGGATTTCGGCCCTTAGGATTTGGACCTTTGGGATTTCGGCCTTTGGGATTTCGGCGTTTGGGATTTCGGCCTTTGGGATTTCGGCCTTTGGGATTTCGGCCTTTGAGATTTCGGCCTTTGGGATTTCGGTCTTTCGAATTTCAGCCTTTGGGATTTCGGTCTTTCGAATTTCAGCCTTTGGGATTTCGGCCTTTGGAATTTCGGCCTTTGAGATTTCGGCCTTTGGGATTTCGACCTTTGGGATTTCGGCCCTTGGGATTTGGGCCTTTGGGATTTCGGCCTTTGGGATTTCAGCGTTGGGGATTTCGGCCTTTGGGATTTCGGCCTTTGGGATTTCGGCCTTTGAGATTTCGGCCTTTGGGATTTCGATCTATCGAATTTCAGCCTTTGGGATTTCGGCCTTTGGTATTTTGGCCTTGGGATTTCGGACTTTGGGATTTCGACCTTTGGAATTTGGGCCCTTGGGATTTCGGCCCTTGGGATGTCGGCCCTTGGGATTTCGGCCCTTGGGATATGGGCCCTTGGGATATGGGCCCTTGGGATATGGGCCCTTGGGATATCGGCCTTTGGGATTTCGACCGTTGGGATTTGGACCTTTGGGATTTCGGCCTTTGGGATATCGGCTCTTGGGAATCGGCCATTGGGATTTCGGCCTTTTGGGATTTCGGCGTTTGGGATTTCGTCCTTTGGTATTTCCGCCTTCAGGATATCGGCCATTGTGATTTCGGCCTTTGGGATTTCGGCCTTTGGGATGTCGGTCTTTGGAATTACAGCCTTTGGGATTTCGGCTATTTTGATTTCGGTCTTTGGGATTTCAGCCTTTGGGATTTCGGACTTTGAGATTTCGGCCATTGGGATGTCGGCATTTGGAATTTCGACCTTTGGGATTTCGGCCCTTGGGATTTCAGCTTTTAGGATTTCGGCCTTTGGGATTTCGGCCTTTGGAATGTCGATCATTGGAATTTCAACCTTTGGGATTTCGGCCCTTTGGATTTCGGCCTTTGGGATTTCAGCCTTTGGGATTTCGGCCTTTGAGATTTCGGCCTTTGGAATTTCAGGCTTTGGGATTTCGGGCCTTTGGATTTCGGCCTTTGGCATTTCGAGGTTTGGGATTTCGGCCCTTTGGATTTAGGCCTTTGGGATTTCGACCTTTGGGATATCGGCCTCTGGGATTTCGAACTTTGGGAAGTCGGTCTTTGGAGTTTCAGCCTTTGGGATTTCGGCCTTTGGGATGTCGGTCTTTTGAATTTCAGCGTTTGGGATTTCGGCCCTTTGGATTTCGGCCTTTGGGATTTCGACCTTTGGGATTTCGACCTTTTGGGAGTTCATCCTTTGGTATTTCGGCCTTTGGGATTTCGGCCTTTGGGATTTCGACCTTTGGAATTTCGGCCCTTGGGACTTCGGCCCTTGGGATATGGGCCCTTGGGATATCGGCCTTCGGGATTTCGAACGTTGGGATTTGGACCTTTGGGATTTCGGCCTTTGGGATTTCGGCTCTTGGGGTTTCGGCCTTTGGGATTTCAGCCTTTGGGATTTCGGCCTTTGAGATTTCGGCTTTTGGAATTTCAGCCTTTTGGATTTCGGCCCTTTGGATTTCGGCCTTTGGGATTTTGACCTTTGGGATATCGGCCTCTGGGATTTCGACTTTTGGGATTTCGGCCTTTTGGGAGTTCATCCTTTGGTATTTCGGCCTTGTGATTTCGACATTTGGGATTTCGGCGTTTGGGATTTCGGCCTTTGGAATTTCCGAAATTCGGATATCGGCCCTTGGGATTTCGGCCTTTGGGATTGCGACTATTGGGATTACGGCCTTTTGGGAATTCATCCAATGGGATTTCGACATTTGGGATTTCGGCCTTTGGGATTTCGACCTTTGGGAAGTCGGTCTTTGGGATTTCGGCCTTTGTGATTTCGACCTTTGGGATTTCGGCCTTTGGAATTTCGGCCTTTGGGATTTCGGCCTTTGAGATTTCGGCCTTTGGGATTTCGGTCTTTCGAATTTCAGTCTTTGGGATTTCGGCCTTTGGGATTTCGCCCATTGGGATTTGGCCCTTGTGATTTCGGCCTTTGGGATATCGGTCTTTTGAATTTCAGCGTTTGGGATTTCGGCCCTTTGGATTTCGGCCTTTGCGATTTCGGCCTTTGGGATTTCGGCCTTTGAGATTTCGGCCTTTGGGATTTCGACCTTTGGGATTTCGGTACTTGGGATTTGGGCCTTTGGGATTTCGGCCTTTGGGATTTCGACCGTTGGGATTTGGACCTTTGGGATTTCGGCCTTTGGGATTTGGGCTCTTGAGATTTCGGCCATTGGGATTTCGGCCTTTTGGGATTTTGGCGTTTGGGATTTCGTCCTTTGGAATATCCGCCTTTAGGATATCGGCCATTGTGATTTCGGCCTTTGGGATTTCGGCCTTTGGGATTTCGGCCTTTGGGATGTCGGTCTTTGGAATTTCAGCCTTTGGGATTTCGGCTATGTTGATTTCGGTCTTTGGGATTTCAGCCTTTGGGATTTCGGACTTTGAGATTTCGGCCTTTGGGATGTCGGCCTTTGGAATTTCGACCTTTGCGATTTCGGCCCTTTGGGAATTCATCGTTCGGGATTTGGTTCTTGGGATTTCGACATTTGGGATTTTGGCCTTTGGTATGTCGATCTTTGGAATTTCAACCTTTGGGATTTCGGCCCTTTGGATTTCGGCCTTTGGGATTTCAGCCTTTGGTATTTCGGCCCTTTGGATTTCGGCCTTTGGGATTTCGGCCCTTTGGATTTCGGCCTTTGGCATTTCAGCCTTTGGGATTTCGGCCTTTGAGATTTCGGCCATTGGGATTTCGACCTTTGGGATCTCGAACCTTGGTATTCCGGGCCTTGGGATTGCGGCCTTTGGGATTTCGGCCTTTGGGATTTCGGCCTTTGGGATATCTGTCTTTGGAATTTCAGCGTTTGGGATTTCGGCCATTTGGATTTCGTCCTTTGCGATTTCGGCCTTTGGGATTTCGGCCTTTGAGATTTCGGCCTTTGGGATTTCGGCCTTTGGGATTTCGGCCTTTGGGATTTCGGCCTTTGGGATTTCGGTCTTTCGAATTTCAGCCTTTGGGATTTCGGCCTTTGGGATTTCGGCCTCTGGGATTTCGGCCTTTGGGATTTCGGCCTTCGGGATTTCGGCCTTTGGGATTTCGGCCTTTGAGATTTCGGCCTTTGGGATTTCGGTCTTTCGAATTTCAGCCTTTGGGATTTCGGCCTTTGGGATTTCGGCCTATGGGATTTCGGCCTTTGGGATTTCGGCCTTTGGGATTTCGGCCTTTGGGATTTCGGCCTTTGGGATTTCGGCCTTTGGGATTTCGCCCTTGTGATTTCGGCCTTTGGGATATCGATCTTTGGAATTTCAGCGTTTGGGATTTCGGCCTTTGGGATTCGACCTTTGGAATTTCGGCCCTTGGGATTTCGGCCTTTGGGATTTCGGTCTTTCGAATTTCAGCCTTTGGGATTTCGGCCTTTGGGATTTCGGCCTTTGGTATCTTGGCCCTGGGATTTCGGACTTTGGGATTTCGACCTTTGGAATTTCGGCCCTTGGGATTTCGGACCTTGGGATATGGGCCCTTGGGATATCGGCCAATTGGGATTTCGACCGTTGCAACTTGGACCTTTGGGATTTCGGCCTTTGGGATTTCGGCTCTTGGGATTTCGGCCCTTTGGATTTCGGCCTTTGCGATTTCGGCCCTTTGGATTTCGGCCTTTGGCATTTCAGCCTTTGGGATTTCGGCCTTTGAGATTTCGGCCATTGGGATTTCGACTTTTGGGATCTCGAACCTTGGTATTCCGGCCCTTGGGATTGCGGCCTTTGGGATTTCGGCCTTTGGGATTTCGGCCTTTGGGATTTCGGCCTTTGGGATTTCGGCCTTTGGGATATCTGTCTTTGGAATTTCAGCTTTTGGGATTTCGGCCCTTTGGATTTCGGCCTTTGCGATTTCGGCCCTTTGGATTTCGGCCGTTGGCATTTCAGCCTTTGGGATTTCGGCCTTTGAGATTTCGGCCATTGGGATTTCGACATTTGGTATCTCGAACCTTGGTATTCCGGCCCTTGGGATTGCGGCCTTTGGGATTTCGGCCTTTGGGATTTCGGCCTTTGGGATATCTGTCTTTGGAATTTCAGCGTTTGGGGTTTCGGCCCTTTGGATTTCGTCCTTTGCGATTTCGGCCTTTGGGATTTCGGCCTTTGAGATTTCGGCCTTTGGGATTTCGGCCCTTGGGATTTGGACCTTTGGGATTTCGGCCTTTGCGATTTCGGCGTTTGGGATTTCGGCCTTTGGGATTTCGGCCTTTGGGATTTCGGCCTTTGGGATTTCGGCCTTTGAGATTTCGGCCTTTGGGATTTCGACCTTTGGGATTTCGGCCCTTGGGATTTGGGCCTTTGGGATTTCGGCCTTTGGGATTTCGGCGTTTGGGATTTCGGCCTTTGCGATTTCGGCCTTTGGGATTTCGGCCTTTGAGATTTCGGCTTTTGGGATTTCGGTCTTTCGAATTTCAGCCTTTGGGATTTCGGCCTTTGGGATTTCGGCCTTGTGATTTCGGCCTTTGGGATATCGGTCTTTGGAATTTCAGCGTTTGGGATTTCGGCCCTTTGGATTTCGGCCTTTGCGATTTCGGCCTTTGGGATTTCGACCTTTGGGATTTCGGCCCTTGGGATTTGGGCCTTTGGGATTTCGGCCTTTGGGATTTCGGCGTTTGGGATTTCGGCCTTTGGGATTTCGGCCTTTGAGATTTCGGCCTTTGGGATTTCGACCTTTGGGATTTCGGCCCGTGGGATTTGGGCCTTTGAGATTTCGGCCTTTGGGATTTCGGCGTTTGGGATTTCGGCCTTTGGGATTTCGGCCTTGTGATTTCGGCCTTTGGGATATCGGTCTTTGGAATTTCAGCTTTTGGGATTTCGGCCCTTTGGATTTCGTCCTTTGCGATTTTGGCCTTTGGGATTTCGGCCTTTGAGATTTCGGCCTTTGGGATTTCGACCTTTAGGATTTCGGCCCTTGGGATTTGGGCCTTTGGGATTTCGGCCTTTGGGATTTCGGCGTTTGGGATTTCGGCCTTTGGGATGTCGGTCTTTGGAATTTCAGCCTTTGGGATTTCGACCTTTGGATTTCGGCCTTTGGGATTTCGGCCTTGGGATTTCGACATTTGGTATTTCGGCCTTTGGGATGTCGGTCTTTGGAATTTCAGACTTTGGGAATTCGGCTCACTGGATTTCGGCCCTTTGGATTTCGGCCTTTGCGATTTCGGCCCTTTGGATTTCGGCCTTTGGCATTTCAGCCTTTGGGATTTCGGCCTTTGAGATTTCGGCCATTGGGATTTCGACCTTTGGGATCTCGAACCTTGGTATTCCGGCCCTTGGGATTGCGGCCTTTGGGATTTCGGCCTTTGGGATTTCGGCCTTTGGGATTTCGGTCTTTCGAATTTCAGCCTTTGGGATTTCGGCCTTTGGGATTTCGGACTTTGGTATCTTGGCCTTGGGATTTCGGACTTTGGGATTTCGACCTTTGGAATTTCGGCCCTTGGGATTTCGGCCTTTGGGATTTCGGTCTTTCGAATTTCAGCCTTTGGGATTTCGGCCTTTGGGATTTCGGCCTTTGGTATCTTGGCCTTGGGATTTCGGACTTTGGGATTTCGACCTTTGGAATTTCGGCCCTTGGGATTTCGGCCCTTGGGATATGGGCCCTTGGGATATGGGCCCTTGGGATATCGGCCAATTGGGATTTCGACCGTTGCAACTTGGACCTTTGGGATTTCGGCCTTTGCGATTTCGGCCCTTTGGATTTCGGCCGTTGGCATTTCAGCCTTTGGGATTTCGGCCTTTGAGATTTCGGCCATTGGGATTTCGACCTTTGGTATCTCGAACCTTGGTATTCCGGCCCTTGGGATTGCGGCCTTTGGGATTTCCGCCTTTGGGATTTCGGCCTTTGGGATATCTGTCTTTGGAATTTCAGCGTTTGTGATTTCGGCCCTTTGGATTTCGTCCTTTGCGATTTCGGCCTTTGGGATTTCGGCCTTTGAGATTTCGGCCTTTGGGATTTCGACCTTTGGGATTTCGGCCCTTGGGATTTGGACCTTTGGGATTTCGGCCTTTGCGATTTCGGCGTTTGGGATTTCGGCCTTTGGGATTTCGGCCTTTGGGATTTCGGCCTTTGGGATTTCGGCCTTTGAGATTTCGGCCTTTGGGATTTCGACCTTTGGGATTTCGGCCCTTGGGATTTGGGCCTTTGGGATTTCGGCCTTTGGGATTTCGGCGTTTGGGATTTCGGCCTTTGGGATTTCGGCCTTTGGGATTTCGGCCTTTGGGATTTCGGCCTTTGGGATTTCGGCCTTTGGGATGTCGGTCTTTGGAATTTCAGCCTTTGGGATTTCGGCCCCTTGGATTTCGGCCTTTGGGATTTCGGCCTTGGGATTTCGACATTTGGTATTTCGGCCTTTGGGATGTCGGTCTTTGGAATTTCAGACTTTGGGAATTCGGCTCACTGGATTTCAGACTTTGGGAATTCGGCCCACTGGATTTCGGCCTTTGGGATTTCGGCCTTGGTATTTCGACATTTGGGATTTCGGCCTTTGGGATTTCGGCCTTTGGGATTTCGGCGTTTGGGATTTCGGCCTTTGCGATTTCGGCCTTTGGGATTTCGGCCTTTGAGATTTCGGCTTTTGGGATTTCGGTCTTTCGAATTTCAGCCTTTGGGATTTCGGCCTTTGGGATTTCGGCCTTGTGATTTCGGCCTTTGGGATATCGGTCTTTGGAATTTCAGCGTTTGGGATTTCGGCCCTTTGGATTTCGGCCTTTGCGATTTCGGCCTTTGGGATTTCGACCTTTGGGATTTCGGCCCTTGGGATTTGGGCCTTTGGGATTTCGGCCTTTGGGATTTCGGCGTTTGGGATTTCGGCCTTTGGGATTTCGGCCTTTGAGATTTCGGCCTTTGTGATTTCGACCTTTGGGATTTCGGCCCGTGGGATTTGGGCCTTTGAGATTTCGGCCTTTGGGATTTCGGCGTTTGGGATTTCGGCCTTTGGGATTTCGGCCTTGTGATTTCGGCCTTTGGGATATCGGTCTTTGGAATTTCAGCTTTTGGGATTTCGGCCCTTTGGATTTCGTCCTTTGCGATTTTGGCCTTTGGGATTTCGGCCTTTGAGATTTCGGCCTTTGGGATTTCGACCTTTAGGATTTCGGCCCTTGGGATTTGGGCCTTTGGGATTTCGGCCTTTGGGATTTCGGCCTTTGGGATTTCGGCGTTTGGGATTTCGGCCTTTGGGATGTCGGTCTTTGGAATTTCAGCCTTTGGGATTTCGACCTTTGGATTTCGGCCTTTGGGATTTCGGCCTTGGGATTTCGACATTTGGTATTTCGGCCTTTGGGATGTCGGTCTTTGGAATTTCAGACTTTGGGAATTCGGCTCACTGGATTTCGGCCCTTTGGATTTCGGCCTTTGGCATTTCAGCCTTTGGGATTTCGGCCTTTGAGATTTCGGCCATTGGGATTTCGACCTTTGGGATCTCGAACCTTGGTATTCCGGCCCTTGGGATTGCGGCCTTTGGGATTTCGGCCTTTGGGATTTCGGCCTTTGGGATATCTGTCTTTGGAATTTCAGCGTTTGGGATTTCGGCCCTTTGGATTTCGTCCTTTGCGACTTCGGCCTTTGGGATTTCGGCCTTTGAGATTTCGGCCTTTGGGATTTCGACCTTTGGAATTTCAGCGTTTGGGATTTCGGCCCTTTGGATTTCGGCCTTTGCGATTTCGGCCTTTGGGATTTCGACCTTTGGGATTTCGGCCCTTGGGATTTGGGCCTTTGAGATTTCGGCCTTTGGGATTTCGGCGTTTGGGATTTCGGCCTTTGGGATTTCGGCCTTGTGATTTCGGCCTTTGGGATATCGGTCTTTGGAATTTCAGCTTTTGGGATTTCGGCCCTTTGGATTTCGTCCTTTGCGATTTTGGCCTTTGGGATTTCGGCCTTTGAGATTTCGGCCTTTGGGATTTCGACCTTTAGGATTTCGGCCCTTGGGATTTGGGCCTTTGGGATTTCGGCCTTTGGGATTTCGGCGTTTGGGATTTCGGCCTTTGGGATGTCGGTCTTTGGAATTTCAGCCTTTGGGATTTCGACCTTTGGATTTCGGCCTTTGGGATTTCGGCCTTGGGATTTCGACATTTGGTATTTCGGCCTTTGGGATGTCGGTCTTTGGAATTTCAGACTTTGGGAATTCGGCTCACTGGATTTCGGCCCTTTGGATTTCGGCCTTTGCGATTTCGGCCCTTTGGATTTCGGCCTTTGGCATTTCAGCCTTTGGGATTTCGGCCTTTGAGATTTCGGCCATTGGGATTTCGAAATTTGGGATCTCGAACCTTGGTATTCCGGCCCTTGGGATTGCGGCCTTTGGGATTTCGGCCTTTGGGATTTCGGCCTTTGGGATTTCGGCCTTTGGGATATCTGTCTTTGGAATTTCAGCGTTTGGGATTTCGGCCCTTTGGATTTCGTCCTTTGCGACTTCGGCCTTTGGGATTTCGGCCTTTGAGATTTCGGCCTTTGGGATTTCGACCTTTGGGATTTCGGCCCTTGGGATTTGGACCTTTGGGATTTCGGCCTTTGGGATTTCGGCGTTTGGGATTTCGGCCTTGGGGATTTCGGCCTTGGGGATTTCGGCCTTTGGGATTTCGGCCTTTGAGATTTCGGCCTTTGGGATTTCGGTTTTTCGAATTTCAGCCTTTGGGATTTCGGCTTTTGGGATTTCGGCCTTTGGGATTTCGGCATTTGGGATTTCGGCCTTTGGATTTCGCCCTTGTGATTTCGGCCTTTGGGATATCGGTCTTTGGAATTTCAGCGTTTGGGATTTCGGCCCTTTGGATTTCGGCCTTTGGGATTTCGAGCTTTGGGATATCGGCCTCTGGGATTTCGGCCTTTGGGATTTCGACATTGGTATTTCGGCCTTTGGGATGTCGGTCTTTGGAATTTCAGACTTTGGGAATTCGGCTCACTGGATTTCAGACTTTGGGAATTCGGCCCACTGGATTTCGACCTTTGGGATTTCGGCCCTTGGGATTTGGACCTTTGGGATTTCGGCCTTTGCGATTTCGGCGTTTGGGATTTCGGCCTTTGGGATTTCGGCCTTTGGGATTTCGGCCTTTGAGATTTCGGCTTTGGGATTTCGACCTTTGGGATTTCGGCCCTTGGGATTTGGGCCTTTGGGATGTCGGCCTTTGGGATTTCGGCGTTTGGGATTTCGGCCTTTGGGATTTCGGCCTTTGGGATTTCGGCCTTTGGGATGTCGGTCTTTGGAATTTCAGCCTTTGGGATTTCGGCCCCTTGGATTTCGGCCTTTGGGATTTCGGCCTTGGGATTTCGACATTTGGTATTTCGGCCTTTGGGATGTCGGTCTTTGGAATTTCAGACTTTGGGAATTCGGCTCACTGGATTTCAGACTTTGGGAATTCGGCCCACTGGATTTCGGCCTTTGGGATTTCGGCCTTGGTATTTCGGCATTTGGGATTTCGGCCTTTGGGATTTCGGCCTTTGAGATTTCGGCCTTTGGGATTTCGACCTATGGGATTTCGGCCCTTGGGATTTGGACCTTTGGGATTTCGGCCTTTGGGATTTCGGCGTTTGGGATTTCGGCCTTTGGGATTTCGGCCTTTGGGATTTCGGCCTTTGAGATTTCGGCCTTTGGGATTTCGGTCTTTCGAATTTCAGCCTTTGGGATTTCGGTCTTTCGAATTTCAGCCTTTGGGATTTCGGCCTTTGGAATTTCGGCCTTTGAGATTTCGGCCTTTGGGATTTCGACCTTTGGGATTTCGGCCCTTGGGATTTGGGCCTTTGGGATTTCGGCCTTTGGGATTTCAGCGTTGGGGATTTCGGCCTTTGGGATTTCGGCCTTTGGGATTTCGGCCTTTGAGATTTCGGCCTTTGGGATTTCGATCTATCGAATTTCAGCCTTTGGGATTTCGGCCTTTGGTATTTTGGCCTTGGGATTTCGGACTTTGGGATTTCGACCTTTGGAATTTGGGCCCTTGGGATTTCGGCCCTTGGGATGTCGGCCCTTGGGATTTCGGCCCTTGGGATATGGGCCCTTGGGATATGGGCCCTTGGGATATGGGCCCTTGGGATATCGGCCTTTGGGATTTCGACCGTTGGGATTTGGACCTTTGGGATTTCGGCCTTTGGGATATCGGCTCTTGGGAATCGGCCATTGGGATTTCGGCCTTTTGGGATTTCGGCGTTTGGGATTTCGTCCTTTGGTATTTCCGCCTTCAGGATATCGGCCATTGTGATTTCGGCCTTTGGGATTTCGGCCTTTGGGATGTCGGTCTTTGGAATTACAGCCTTTGGGATTTCGGCTATTTTGATTTCGGTCTTTGGGATTTCAGCCTTTGGGATTTCGGACTTTGAGATTTCGGCCATTGGGATGTCGGCATTTGGAATTTCGACCTTTGGGATTTCGGCCCTTGGGATTTCAGCTTTTAGGATTTCGGCCTTTGGGATTTCGGCCTTTGGAATGTCGATCATTGGAATTTCAACCTTTGGGATTTCGGCCCTTTGGATTTCGGCCTTTGGGATTTCAGCCTTTGGGATTTCGGCCTTTGAGATTTCGGCCTTTGGAATTTCAGGCTTTGGGATTTCGGGCCTTTGGATTTCGGCCTTTGGCATTTCGAGGTTTGGGATTTCGGCCCTTTGGATTTAGGCCTTTGGGATTTCGACCTTTGGGATATCGGCCTCTGGGATTTCGAACTTTGGGAAGTCGGTCTTTGGAGTTTCAGCCTTTGGGATTTCGGCCTTTGGGATGTCGGTCTTTTGAATTTCAGCGTTTGGGATTTCGGCCCTTTGGATTTCGGCCTTTGGGATTTCGACCTTTGGGATTTCGACCTTTTGGGAGTTCATCCTTTGGTATTTCGGCCTTTGGGATTTCGGCCTTTGGGATTTCGACCTTTGGAATTTCGGCCCTTGGGACTTCGGCCCTTGGGATATGGGCCCTTGGGATATCGGCCTTCGGGATTTCGAACGTTGGGATTTGGACCTTTGGGATTTCGGCCTTTGGGATTTCGGCTCTTGGGGTTTCGGCCCTTGGGATTTCGGCCTTTTGGGAATTCATCGTTCGGGATTTCGTTCTTGGGATTTCGACATTTGGGATTTCGGCCTTTGGTATGTCGATCTTTGGAATTTCAACCTTTGGGATTTCGGCCCTTTGGATTTCGGCCTTTGGGATTTCAGCCTTTGGGATTTCGGCCTTTGAGATTTCGGCTTTTGGAATTTCAGCCTTTTGGATTTCGGCCCTTTGGATTTCGGCCTTTGGGATTTTGACCTTTGGGATATCGGCCTCTGGGATTTCGACTTTTGGGATTTCGGCCTTTTGGGAGTTCATCCTTTGGTATTTCGGCCTTGTGATTTCGACATTTGGGATTTCGGCGTTTGGGATTTCGGCCTTTGGAATTTCCGAAATTAGGATATCGGCCCTTGGGATTTCGGCCTTTGGGATTGCGACTATTGGGATTACGGCCTTTTGGGAATTCATCCAATGGGATTTCGACATTTGGGATTTCGGCCTTTGGGATTTCGACCTTTGGGAAGTCGGTCTTTGGGATTTCGGCCTTTGTGATTTCGACCTTTGGGATTTCGGCCTTTGGAATTTCGGCCTTTGGGATTTCGGCCTTTGAGATTTCGGCCTTTGGGATTTCGGTCTTTCGAATTTCAGTCTTTGGGATTTCGGCCTTTGGGATTTCGCCCATTGGGATTTCGCCCTTGTGATTTCGGCCTTTGGGATATCGGTCTTTTGAATTTCAGCGTTTGGGATTTCGGCCCTTTGGATTTCGGCCTTTGCGATTTCGGCCTTTGGGATTTCGGCCTTTGAGATTTCGGCCTTTGGGATTTCGGTCTTTCGAATTTCAGTCTTTGGGATTTCGGCCTTTGGGATTTCGCCCATTGGGATTTCGCCCTTGTGATTTCGGCCTTTGGGATATCGGTCTTTTGAATTTCAGCGTTTGGGATTTCGGCCCTTTGGATTTCGGCCTTTGCGATTTCGGCCTTTGGGATTTCGGCCTTTGAGATTTCGGCCTTTGGGATTTCGACCTTTGGGATTTCGGTACTTGGGATTTGGGCCTTTGGGATTTCGGCCTTTGGGATTTCGACCGTTGGGATTTGGACCTTTGGGATTTCGGCCTTTGGGATTTGGGCTCTTGAGATTTCGGCCATTGGGATTTCGGCCTTTTGGGATTTTGGCGTTTGGGATTTCGTCCTTTGGAATATCCGCCTTTAGGATATCGGCCATTGTGATTTCGGCCTTTGGGATTTCGGCCTTTGGGATTTCGGCCTTTGGGATGTCGGTCTTTGGAATTTCAGCCTTTGGGATTTCGGCTATGTTGATTTCGGTCTTTGGGATTTCAGCCTTTGGGATTTCGGACTTTGAGATTTCGGCCTTTGGGATGTCGGCCTTTGGAATTTCGACCTTTGCGATTTCGGCCCTTTGGGAATTCATCGTTCGGGATTTGGTTCTTGGGATTTCGACATTTGGGATTTTGGCCTTTGGTATGTCGATCTTTGGAATTTCAACCTTTGGGATTTCGGCCCTTTGGATTTCGGCCTTTGGGATTTCAGCCTTTGGTATTTCGGCCCTTTGGATTTCGGCCTTTGGGATTTCGGCCCTTTGGATTTCGGCCTTTGGCATTTCAGCCTTTGGGATTTCGGCCTTTGAGATTTCGGCCATTGGGATTTCGACCTTTGGGATCTCGAACCTTGGTATTCCGGGCCTTGGGATTGCGGCCTTTGGGATTTCGGCCTTTGGGATTTCGGCCTTTGGGATATCTGTCTTTGGAATTTCAGCGTTTGGGATTTCGGCCATTTGGATTTCGTCCTTTGCGATTTCGGCCTTTGGGATTTCGGCCTTTGAGATTTCGGCCTTTGGGATTTCGGCCTTTGGGATTTCGGCCTTTGGGATTTCGGCCTTTGGGATTTCGGCCTTTGAGATTTCGGCCTTTGGGATTTCGGTCTTTCGAATTTCAGCCTTTGGGATTTCGGCCTTTGGGATTTCGGCCTATGGGATTTCGGCCTTTGGGATTTCGGCCTTTGGGATTTCGGCCTTTGGGATTTCGGCCTTTGGGATTTCGCCCTTGTGATTTCGGCCTTTGGGATATCGGTCTTTGGAATTTCAGCGTTTGGGATTTCGGCCTTTGGGATTCGACCTTTGGAATTTCGGCCCTTGGGATTTCGGCCTTTGGGATTTCGGTCTTTCGAATTTCAGCCTTTGGGATTTCGGCCTTTGGGATTTCGGCCTTTGGTATCTTGGCCCTGGGATTTCGGACTTTGGGATTTCGACCTTTGGAATTTCGGCCCTTGGGATTTCGGACCTTGGGATATGGGCCCTTGGGATATGGGCCCTTGGGATATCGGCCAATTGGGATTTCGACCGTTGCAACTTGGACCTTTGGGATTTCGGCCTTTGGGATTTCGGCTCTTGGGATTTCGGCCCTTTGGATTTCGGCCTTTGCGATTTCGGCCCTTTGGATTTCGGCCTTTGGCATTTCAGCCTTTGGGATTTCGGCCTTTGAGATTTCGGCCATTGGGATTTCGACTTTTGGGATCTCGAACCTTGGTATTCCGGCCCTTGGGATTGCGGCCTTTGGGATTTCGGCCTTTGGGATTTCGGCCTTTGGGATTTCGGCCTTTGGGATTTCGGCCTTTGGGATATCTGTCTTTGGAATTTCAGCTTTTGGGATTTCGGCCCTTTGGATTTCGGCCTTTGCGATTTCGGCCCTTTGGATTTCGGCCGTTGGCATTTCAGCCTTTGGGATTTCGGCCTTTGAGATTTCGGCCATTGGGATTTCGACATTTGGTATCTCGAACCTTGGTATTCCGGCCCTTGGGATTGCGGCCTTTGGGATTTCGGCCTTTGGGATTTCGGCCTTTGGGATATCTGTCTTTGGAATTTCAGCGTTTGGGGTTTCGGCCCTTTGGATTTCGTCCTTTGCGATTTCGGCCTTTGGGATTTCGGCCTTTGAGATTTCGGCCTTTGGGATTTCGACCTTTGGGATTTCGGCCCTTGGGATTTGGACCTTTGGGATTTCGGCCTTTGCGATTTCGGCGTTTGGGATTTCGGCCTTTGGGATTTCGGCCTTTGGGATTTCGGCCTTTGGGATTTCGGCCTTTGAGATTTCGGCCTTTGGGATTTCGACCTTTGGGATTTCGGCCCTTGGGATTTGGGCCTTTGGGATTTCGGCCTTTGCGATTTCGGCGTTTGGGATTTCGGCCTTTGGGATTTCGGCCTTTGGGATTTCGGCCTTTGGGATTTCGGCCTTTGAGATTTCGGCCTTTGGGATTTCGACCTTTGGGATTTCGGCCCTTGGGATTTGGGCCTTTGGGATTTCGGCCTTTGGGATTTCGGCGTTTGGGATTTCGACCGTTGGGATTTCGGCCTTGGGATTTCGACATTTGGTATTTCGGCCTTTGGGATGTCGGTCTTTGGAATTTCAGACTTTGGGAATTCGGCTCACTGGATTTCAGACTTTGGGAATTCGGCCCACTGGATTTCGGCCTTTGGGATTTCGGCCTTGGTATTTCGACATTTGGGATTTCGGCCTTTGGGATTTCGGCCTTTGGGATTTCGGCGTTTGGGATTTCGGCCTTTGCGATTTCGGCCTTTGGGATTTCGGCCTTTGAGATTTCGGCTTTTGGGATTTCGGTCTTTCGAATTTCAGCCTTTGGGATTTCGGCCTTTGGGATTTCGGCCTTGTGATTTCGGCCTTTGGGATATCGGTCTTTGGAATTTCAGCGTTTGGGATTTCGGCCCTTTGGATTTCGGCCTTTGCGATTTCGGCCTTTGGGATTTCGACCTTTGGGATTTCGGCCCTTGGGATTTGGGCCTTTGGGATTTCGGCCTTTGGGATTTCGGCGTTTGGGATTTCGGCCTTTGGGATTTCGGCCTTTGAGATTTCGGCCTTTGGGATTTCGACCTTTGGGATTTCGGCCCGTGGGATTTGGGCCTTTGAGATTTCGGCCTTTGGGATTTCGGCGTTTGGGATTTCGGCCTTTGGGATTTCGGCCTTGTGATTTCGGCCTTTGGGATATCGGTCTTTGGAATTTCAGCTTTTGGGATTTCGGCCCTTTGGATTTCGTCCTTTGCGATTTTGGCCCTTGGGATTTCGGCCTTTGAGATTTCGGCCTTTGGGATTTCGACCTTTAGGATTTCGGCCCTTGGGATTTGGGCCTTTGGGATTTCGGCCTTTGGGATTTCGGCGTTTGGGATTTCGGCCTTTGGGATGTCGGTCTTTGGAATTTCAGCCTTTGGGATTTCGACCTTTGGATTTCGGCCTTTGGGATTTCGGCCTTGGGATTTCGACATTTGGTATTTCGGCCTTTGGTATGTCGGTCTTTGGAATTTCAGACTTTGGGAATTCGGCTCACTGGATTTCGGCCCTTTGGATTTCGGCCTTTGCGATTTCGGCCCTTTGGATTTCGGCCTTTGGCATTTCAGCCTTTGGGATTTCGGCCTTTGAGATTTCGGCCATTGGGATTTCGACCTTTGGGATCTCGAACCTTGGTATTCCGGCCCTTGGGATTGCGGCCTTTGGGATTTCGGCCTTTGGGATTTCGGCCTTTGGGATATCTGTCTTTGGAATTTCAGCGTTTGGGATTTCGGCCCTTTGGATTTCGTCCTTTGCGATTTCGGCCTTTGGGATTTCGGCCTTTGAGATTTCGGCCTTTGGGATTTCGACCTTTGGGATTTCGGCCCTTGGGATTTGGACCTTTGGGATTTCGGCCTTTGGGATTTCGGCGTTTGGGATTTCGGCGTTTGGGATTTCGGCCTTGGGGATTTCGGCCTTTGGGATTTCGGCCTTTGAGATTTCGGCCTTTGGGATTTCGGTTTTTCGAATTTCAGCCTTTGGGATTTCGGCTTTTGGGATTTCGGCCTTTGGGATTTCGGCATTTGGGATTTCGGCCTTTGGATTTCGCCCTTGTGATTTCGGCCTTTGGGATTTCGGCCTTTGAGATTTCGGCCTTTGGGATTTCGACCTTTGGGATTTCGGCCCTTGGGATTTGGACCTTTGGGATTTCGGCCCTTGGGATTTGGACCTTTGGGATTTCGGCCTTTGGGATTTCGGCGTTTGGGATTTCGGCCTTTGGGATTTCGGCCTTGTGATTTCGGCCTTTGGGATATCGGTCTTTGGAATTTCAGCTTTTGGGATTTCGGCCCTTTGGATTTCGTCCTTTGCGATTTTGGCCTTTGGGATTTCGGCCTTTGAGATTTCGGCCTTTGGGATTTCGACCTTTAGGATTTCGGCCCTTGGGATTTGGGCCTTTGGGATTTCGGCCTTTGGGATTTCGGCGTTTGGGATTTCGGCCTTTGGGATGTCGGTCTTTGGAATTTCAGCCTTTGGGATTTCGACCTTTGGATTTCGGCCTTTGGGATTTCGGCCTTGGGATTTCGACATTTGGTATTTCGGCCTTTGGGATGTCGGTCTTTGGAATTTCAGACTTTGGGAATTCGGCTCACTGGATTTCGGCCCTTTGGATTTCGGCCTTTGCGATTTCGGCCCTTTGGATTTCGGCCTTTGGCATTTCAGCCTTTGGGATTTCGGCCTTTGAGATTTCGGCCATTGGGATTTCGACCTTTGGGATCTCGAACCTTGGTATTCCGGCCCTTGGGATTGCGGCCTTTGGGATTTCGGCCTTTGGGATTTCGGCCTTTGGGATATCTGTCATTGGAATTTCAGCGTTTGGGATTTCGGCCCTTTGGATTTCGTCCTTTGCGACTTCGGCCTTTGGGATTTCGGCCTTTGAGATTTCGGCCTTTGGGATTTCGACCTTTGGAATTTCAGCGTTTGGGATTTCGGCCCTTTGGATTTCGGCCTTTGCGATTTCGGCCTTTGGGATTTCGACCTTTGGGATTTCGGCCCTTGGGATTTGGGCCTTTGAGATTTCGGCCTTTGGGATTTCGGCGTTTGGGATTTCGGCCTTTGGGATTTCGGCCTTGTGATTTCGGCCTTTGGGATATCGGTCTTTGGAATTTCAGCTTTTGGGATTTCGGCCCTTTGGATTTCGTCCTTTGCGATTTTGGCCTTTGGGATTTCGGCCTTTGAGATTTCGGCCTTTGGGATTTCGACCTTTAGGATTTCGGCCCTTGGGATTTGGGCCTTTGGGATTTCGGCCTTTGGGATTTCGGCGTTTGGGATTTCGGCCTTTGGGATGTCGGTCTTTGGAATTTCAGCCTTTGGGATTTCGACCTTTGGATTTCGGCCTTTGGGATTTCGGCCTTGGGATTTCGACATTTGGTATTTCGGCCTTTGGGATGTCGGTCTTTGGAATTTCAGACTTTGGGAATTCGGCTCACTGGATTTCGGCCCTTTGGATTTCGGCCTTTGCGATTTCGGCCCTTTGGATTTCGGCCTTTGGCATTTCAGCCTTTGGGATTTCGGCCTTTGAGATTTCGGCCATTGGGATTTCGAAATTTGGGATCTCGAACCTTGGTATTCCGGCCCTTGGGATTGCGGCCTTTGGGATTTCGGCCTTTGGGATTTCGGCCTTTGGGATTTCGGCCTTTGGGATATCTGTCTTTGGAATTTCAGCGTTTGGGATTTCGGCCCTTTGGATTTCGTCCTTTGCGACTTCGGCCTTTGGGATTTCGGCCTTTGAGATTTCGGCCTTTGGGATTTCGACCTTTGGGATTTCGGCCCTTGGGATTTGGACCTTTGGGATTTCGGCCTTTGGGATTTCGGCGTTTGGGATTTCGGCCTTGGGGATTTCGGCCTTGGGGATTTCGGCCTTTGGGATTTCGGCCTTTGAGATTTCGGCCTTTGGGATTTCGGTTTTTCGAATTTCAGCCTTTGGGATTTCGGCTTTTGGGATTTCGGCCTTTGGGATTTCGGCATTTGGGATTTCGGCCTTTGGATTTCGCCCTTGTGATTTCGGCCTTTGGGATATCGGTCTTTGGAATTTCAGCGTTTGGGATTTCGGCCCTTTGGATTTCGGCCTTTGGGATTTCGAGCTTTGGGATATCGGCCTCTGGGATTTCGGCCTTTGGGATTTCGACATTGGTATTTCGGCCTTTGGGATGTCGGTCTTTGGAATTTCAGACTTTGGGAATTCGGCTCACTGGATTTCAGACTTTGGGAATTCGGCCCACTGGATTTCGACCTTTGGGATTTCGGCCCTTGGGATTTGGACCTTTGGGATTTCGGCCTTTGCGATTTCGGCGTTTGGGATTTCGGCCTTTGGGATTTCGGCCTTTGGGATTTCGGCCTTTGAGATTTCGGCTTTGGGATTTCGACCTTTGGGATTTCGGCCCTTGGGATTTGGGCCTTTGGGATGTCGGCCTTTGGGATTTCGGCGTTTGGGATTTCGGCCTTTGGGATTTCGGCCTTTGGGATTTCGGCCTTTGGGATGTCGGTCTTTGGAATTTCAGCCTTTGGGATTTCGGCCCCTTGGATTTCGGCCTTTGGGATTTCGGCCTTGGGATTTCGACATTTGGTATTTCGGCCTTTGGGATGTCGGTCTTTGGAATTTCAGACTTTGGGAATTCGGCTCACTGGATTTCAGACTTTGGGAATTCGGCCCACTGGATTTCGGCCTTTGGGATTTCGGCCTTGGTATTTCGGCATTTGGGATTTCGGCCTTTGGGATTTCGGCCTTTGAGATTTCGGCCTTTGGGATTTCGACCTATGGGATTTCGGCCCTTGGGATTTGGACCTTTGGGATTTCGGCCTTTGGGATTTCGGCGTTTGGGATTTCGGCCTTTGGGATTTCGGCCTTTGGGATTTCGGCCTTTGAGATTTCGGCCTTTGGGATTTCGGTCTTTCGAATTTCAGCCTTTGGGATTTCGGTCTTTCGAATTTCAGCCTTTGGGATTTCGGCCTTTGGAATTTCGGCCTTTGAGATTTCGGCCTTTGGGATTTCGACCTTTGGGATTTCGGCCCTTGGGATTTGGGCCTTTGGGATTTCGGCCTTTGGGATTTCAGCGTTGGGGATTTCGGCCTTTGGGATTTCGGCCTTTGGGATTTCGGCCTTTGAGATTTCGGCCTTTGGGATTTCGATCTATCGAATTTCAGCCTTTGGGATTTCGGCCTTTGGTATTTTGGCCTTGGGATTTCGGACTTTGGGATTTCGACCTTTGGAATTTGGGCCCTTGGGATTTCGGCCCTTGGGATGTCGGCCCTTGGGATTTCGGCCCTTGGGATATGGGCCCTTGGGATATGGGCCCTTGGGATATGGGCCCTTGGGATATCGGCCTTTGGGATTTCGACCGTTGGGATTTGGACCTTTGGGATTTCGGCCTTTGGGATATCGGCTCTTGGGAATCGGCCATTGGGATTTCGGCCTTTTGGGATTTCGGCGTTTGGGATTTCGTCCTTTGGTATTTCCGCCTTCAGGATATCGGCCATTGTGATTTCGGCCTTTGGGATTTCGGCCTTTGGGATGTCGGTCTTTGGAATTACAGCCTTTGGGATTTCGGCTATTTTGATTTCGGTCTTTGGGATTTCAGCCTTTGGGATTTCGGACTTTGAGATTTCGGCCATTGGGATGTCGGCATTTGGAATTTCGACCTTTGGGATTTCGGCCCTTGGGATTTCAGCTTTTAGGATTTCGGCCTTTGGGATTTCGGCCTTTGGAATGTCGATCATTGGAATTTCAACCTTTGGGATTTCGGCCCTTTGGATTTCGGCCTTTGGGATTTCAGCCTTTGGGATTTCGGCCTTTGAGATTTCGGCCTTTGGAATTTCAGGCTTTGGGATTTCGGGCCTTTGGATTTCGGCCTTTGGCATTTCGAGGTTTGGGATTTCGGCCCTTTGGATTTAGGCCTTTGGGATTTCGACCTTTGGGATATCGGCCTCTGGGATTTCGAACTTTGGGAAGTCGGTCTTTGGAGTTTCAGCCTTTGGGATTTCGGCCTTTGGGATGTCGGTCTTTTGAATTTCAGCGTTTGGGATTTCGGCCCTTTGGATTTCGGCCTTTGGGATTTCGACCTTTGGGATTTCGACCTTTTGGGAGTTCATCCTTTGGTATTTCGGCCTTTGGGATTTCGGCCTTTGGGATTTCGACCTTTGGAATTTCGGCCCTTGGGACTTCGGCCCTTGGGATATGGGCCCTTGGGATATCGGCCTTCGGGATTTCGAACGTTGGGATTTGGACCTTTGGGATTTCGGCCTTTGGGATTTCGGCTCTTGGGGTTTCGGCCCTTGGGATTTCGGCCTTTTGGGAATTCATCGTTCGGGATTTCGTTCTTGGGATTTCGACATTTGGGATTTCGGCCTTTGGTATGTCGATCTTTGGAATTTCAACCTTTGGGATTTCGGCCCTTTGGATTTCGGCCTTTGGGATTTCAGCCTTTGGGATTTCGGCCTTTGAGATTTCGGCTTTTGGAATTTCAGCCTTTTGGATTTCGGCCCTTTGGATTTCGGCCTTTGGGATTTTGACCTTTGGGATATCGGCCTCTGGGATTTCGACTTTTGGGATTTCGGCCTTTTGGGAGTTCATCCTTTGGTATTTCGGCCTTGTGATTTCGACATTTGGGATTTCGGCGTTTGGGATTTCGGCCTTTGGAATTTCCGAAATTAGGATATCGGCCCTTGGGATTTCGGCCTTTGGGATTGCGACTATTGGGATTACGGCCTTTTGGGAATTCATCCAATGGGATTTCGACATTTGGGATTTCGGCCTTTGGGATTTCGACCTTTGGGAAGTCGGTCTTTGGGATTTCGGCCTTTGTGATTTCGACCTTTGGGATTTCGGCCTTTGGAATTTCGGCCTTTGGGATTTCGGCCTTTGAGATTTCGGCCTTTGGGATTTCGGTCTTTCGAATTTCAGTCTTTGGGATTTCGGCCTTTGGGATTTCGCCCATTGGGATTTCGCCCTTGTGATTTCGGCCTTTGGGATATCGGTCTTTTGAATTTCAGCGTTTGGGATTTCGGCCCTTTGGATTTCGGCCTTTGCGATTTCGGCCTTTGGGATTTCGGCCTTTGAGATTTCGGCCTTTGGGATTTCGGTCTTTCGAATTTCAGTCTTTGGGATTTCGGCCTTTGGGATTTCGCCCATTGGGATTTCGCCCTTGTGATTTCGGCCTTTGGGATATCGGTCTTTTGAATTTCAGCGTTTGGGATTTCGGCCCTTTGGATTTCGGCCTTTGCGATTTCGGCCTTTGGGATTTCGGCCTTTGAGATTTCGGCCTTTGGGATTTCGACCTTTGGGATTTCGGTACTTGGGATTTGGGCCTTTGGGATTTCGGCCTTTGGGATTTCGACCGTTGGGATTTGGACCTTTGGGATTTCGGCCTTTGGGATTTGGGCTCTTGAGATTTCGGCCATTGGGATTTCGGCCTTTTGGGATTTTGGCGTTTGGGATTTCGTCCTTTGGAATATCCGCCTTTAGGATATCGGCCATTGTGATTTCGGCCTTTGGGATTTCGGCCTTTGGGATTTCGGCCTTTGGGATGTCGGTCTTTGGAATTTCAGCCTTTGGGATTTCGGCTATGTTGATTTCGGTCTTTGGGATTTCAGCCTTTGGGATTTCGGACTTTGAGATTTCGGCCTTTGGGATGTCGGCCTTTGGAATTTCGACCTTTGCGATTTCGGCCCTTTGGGAATTCATCGTTCGGGATTTGGTTCTTGGGATTTCGACATTTGGGATTTTGGCCTTTGGTATGTCGATCTTTGGAATTTCAACCTTTGGGATTTCGGCCCTTTGGATTTCGGCCTTTGGGATTTCAGCCTTTGGTATTTCGGCCCTTTGGATTTCGGCCTTTGGGATTTCGGCCCTTTGGATTTCGGCCTTTGGCATTTCAGCCTTTGGGATTTCGGCCTTTGAGATTTCGGCCATTGGGATTTCGACCTTTGGGATCTCGAACCTTGGTATTCCGGGCCTTGGGATTGCGGCCTTTGGGATTTCGGCCTTTGGGATTTCGGCCTTTGGGATATCTGTCTTTGGAATTTCAGCGTTTGGGATTTCGGCCATTTGGATTTCGTCCTTTGCGATTTCGGCCTTTGGGATTTCGGCCTTTGAGATTTCGGCCTTTGGGATTTCGGCCTTTGGGATTTCGGCCTTTGGGATTTCGGCCTTTGGGATTTCGGCCTTTGAGATTTCGGCCTTTGGGATTTCGGTCTTTCGAATTTCAGCCTTTGGGATTTCGGCCTTTGGGATTTCGGCCTATGGGATTTCGGCCTTTGGGATTTCGGCCTTTGGGATTTCGGCCTTTGGGATTTCGGCCTTTGGGATTTCGGCCTTTGGGATTTCGCCCTTGTGATTTCGGCCTTTGGGATATCGGTCTTTGGAATTTCAGCGTTTGGGATTTCGGCCTTTGGGATTCGACCTTTGGAATTTCGGCCCTTGGGATTTCGGCCTTTGGGATTTCGGTCTTTCGAATTTCAGCCTTTGGGATTTCGGCCTTTGGGATTTCGGCCTTTGGTATCTTGGCCCTGGGATTTCGGACTTTGGGATTTCGACCTTTGGAATTTCGGCCCTTGGGATTTCGGACCTTGGGATATGGGCCCTTGGGATATGGGCCCTTGGGATATCGGCCAATTGGGATTTCGACCGTTGCAACTTGGACCTTTGGGATTTCGGCCTTTGGGATTTCGGCTCTTGGGATTTCGGCCCTTTGGATTTCGGCCTTTGCGATTTCGGCCCTTTGGATTTCGGCCTTTGGCATTTCAGCCTTTGGGATTTCGGCCTTTGGGATTTCGGCCTTTGAGATTTCGGCCATTGGGATTTCGACCTTTGGGATCTCGAACCTTGGTATTCCGGGCCTTGGGATTGCGGCCTTTGGGATTTCGGCCTTTGGGATTTCGGCCTTTGGGATATCTGTCTTTGGAATTTCAGCGTTTGGGATTTCGGCCATTTGGATTTCGTCCTTTGCGATTTCGGCCTTTGGGATTTCGGCCTTTGAGATTTCGGCCTTTGGGATTTCGGCCTTTGGGATTTCGGCCTTTGGGATTTCGGCCTTTGGGATTTCGGCCTTTGAGATTTCGGCCTTTGGGATTTCGGTCTTTCGAATTTCAGCCTTTGGGATTTCGGCCTTTGGGATTTCGGCCTATGGGATTTCGGCCTTTGGGATTTCGGCCTTTGGGATTTCGGCCTTTGGGATTTCGGCCTTTGGGATTTCGGCCTTTGGGATTTCTCCCTTGTGATTTCGGCCTTTGGGATATCGGTCTTTGGAATTTCAGCGTTTGGGATTTCGGCCTTTGGGATTCGACCTTTGGAATTTCGGCCCTTGGGATTTCGGCCTTTGGGATTTCGGTCTTTCGAATTTCAGCCTTTGGGATTTCGGCCTTTGGGATTTCGGCCTTTGGTATCTTGGCCCTGGGATTTCGGACTTTGGGATTTCGACCTTTGGAATTTCGGCCCTTGGGATTTCGGACCTTGGGATATGGGCCCTTGGGATATGGGCCCTTGGGATATCGGCCAATTGGGATTTCGACCGTTGCAACTTGGACCTTTGGGATTTCGGCCTTTGGGATTTCGGCTCTTGGGATTTCGGCCCTTTGGATTTCGGCCTTTGCGATTTCGGCCCTTTGGATTTCGGCCTTTGGCATTTCAGCCTTTGGGATTTCGGCCTTTGAGATTTCGGCCATTGGGATTTCGACTTTTGGGATCTCGAACCTTGGTATTCCGGCCCTTGGGATTGCGGCCTTTGGGATTTCGGCCTTTGGGATTTCGGCCTTTGGGATTTCGGCCTTTGGGATTTCGGCCTTTGGGATATCTGTCTTTGGAATTTCAGCTTTTGGGATTTCGGCCCTTTGGATTTCGGCCTTTGCGATTTCGGCCCTTTGGATTTCGGCCGTTGGCATTTCAGCCTTTGGGATTTCGGCCTTTGAGATTTCGGCCATTGGGATTTCGACATTTGGTATCTCGAACCTTGGTATTCCGGCCCTTGGGATTGCGGCCTTTGGGATTTCGGCCTTTGGGATTTCGGCCTTTGGGATATCTGTCTTTGGAATTTCAGCGTTTGGGGTTTCGGCCCTTTGGATTTCGTCCTTTGCGATTTCGGCCTTTGGGATTTCGGCCTTTGAGATTTCGGCCTTTGGGATTTCGACCTTTGGGATTTCGGCCCTTGGGATTTGGACCTTTGGGATTTCGGCCTTTGCGATTTCGGCGTTTGGGATTTCGGCCTTTGGGATTTCGGCCTTTGGGATTTCGGCCTTTGGGATTTCGGCCTTTGAGATTTCGGCCTTTGGGATTTCGACCTTTGGGATTTCGGCCCTTGGGATTTGGGCCTTTGGGATTTCGGCCTTTGGGATTTCGGCGTTTGGGATTTCGACCGTTGGGATTTCGGCCTTTGGGATTTCGGCCTTTGGGATTTCGGCCTTTGGGATGTCGGTCTTTGGAATTTCAGACTTTGGGATTTCGGCCCCTTGGATTTCGGCCTTTGGGATTTCGGCCTTGGGATTTCGACATTTGGTATTTCGGCCTTTGGGATGTCGGTCTTTGGAATTTCAGACTTTGGGAATTCGGCTCACTGGATTTCAGACTTTGGGAATTCGGCCCACTGGATTTCGGCCTTTGGGATTTCGGCCTTGGTATTTCGACATTTGGGATTTCGGCCTTTGGGATTTCGGCCTTTGGGATTTCGGCGTTTGGGATTTCGGCCTTTGCGATTTCGGCCTTTGGGATTTCGGCCTTTGAGATTTCGGCTTTTGGGATTTCGGTCTTTCGAATTTCAGCCTTTGGGATTTCGGCCTTTGGGATTTCGGCCTTGTGATTTCGGCCTTTGGGATATCGGTCTTTGGAATTTCAGCGTTTGGGATTTCGGCCCTTTGGATTTCGGCCTTTGCGATTTCGGCCTTTGGGATTTCGACCTTTGGGATTTCGGCCCTTGGGATTTGGGCCTTTGGGATTTCGGCCTTTGGGATTTCGGCGTTTGGGATTTCGGCCTTTGGGATTTCGGCCTTTGAGATTTCGGCCTTTGGGATTTCGACCTTTGGGATTTCGGCCCGTGGGATTTGGGCCTTTGAGATTTCGGCCTTTGGGATTTCGGCGTTTGGGATTTCGGCCTTTGGGATTTCGGCCTTGTGATTTCGGCCTTTGGGATATCGGTCTTTGGAATTTCAGCTTTTGGGATTTCGGCCCTTTGGATTTCGTCCTTTGCGATTTTGGCCCTTGGGATTTCGGCCTTTGAGATTTCGGCCTTTGGGATTTCGACCTTTAGGATTTCGGCCCTTGGGATTTGGGCCTTTGGGATTTCGGCCTTTGGGATTTCGGCGTTTGGGATTTCGGCCTTTGGGATGTCGGTCTTTGGAATTTCAGCCTTTGGGATTTCGACTTTTGGATTTCGGCCTTTGGGATTTCGGCCTTGGGATTTCGACATTTGGTATTTCGGCCTTTGGGATGTCGGTCTTTGGAATTTCAGACTTTGGGAATTCGGCTCACTGGATTTCGGCCCTTTGGATTTCGGCCTTTGCGATTTCGGCCCTTTGGATTTCGGCCTTTGGCATTTCAGCCTTTGGGATTTCGGCCTTTGAGATTTCGGCCATTGGGATTTCGACCTTTGGGATCTCGAACCTTGGTATTCCGGCCCTTGGGATTGCGGCCTTTGGGATTTCGGCCTTTGGGATATCTGTCTTTGGAATTTCAGCGTTTGGGATTTCGGCCCTTTGGATTTCGTCCTTTGCGATTTCGGCCTTTGGGATTTCGGCCTTTGAGATTTCGGCCTTTGGGATTTCGACCTTTGGGATTTCGGCCCTTGGGATTTGGACCTTTGGGATTTCGGCCTTTGGGATTTCGGCGTTTGGGATTTCGGCGTTTGGGATTTCGGCCTTGGGGATTTCGGCCTTTGGGATTTCGGCCTTTGAGATTTCGGCCTTTGGGATTTCGGTTTTTCGAATTTCAGCCTTTGGGATTTCGGCTTTTGGGATTTCGGCCTTTGGGATTTCGGCATTTGGGATTTCGGCCTTTGGATTTCGCCCTTGTGATTTCGGCCTTTGGGATATCGGTCTTTGGAATTTCAGCGTTTGGGATTTCGGCCCTTTGGATTTCGGCCTTTGGGATTTCGAGCTTTGGGATATCGGCCTCTGGGATTTCGGCCTTTGGGATTTCGACATTGGTATTTCGGCCTTTGGGATGTCGGTCTTTGGAATTTCAGACTTTGGGAATTCGGCTCACTGGATTTCAGACTTTGGGAATTCGGCCCACTGGATTTCGACCTTTGGGATTTCGGCCCTTGGGATTTGGACCTTTGGGATTTCGGCCTTTGCGATTTCGGCGTTTGGGATTTCGGCCTTTGGGATTTCGGCCTTTGGGATTTCGGCCTTTGAGATTTCGGCTTTGGGATTTCGACCTTTGGGATTTCGGCCCTTGGGATTTGGGCCTTTGGGATTTCGGCCTTTGGGATTTCGGCGTTTGGGATTTCGGCCTTTGGGATTTCGGCCTTTGGGATTTCGGCCTTTCGGATGTCGGTCTTTGGAATTTCAGCCTTTGGGATTTCGGCCCCTTGGATTTCGGCCCTTGGGATTTCGGCCTTGGGATTTCGACATTTGGTATTTCGGCCTTTGGGATGTCGGTCTTTGGAATTTCAGACTTTGGGAATTCGGCTCACTGGATTTCAGACTTTGGGAATTCGGCCCACTGGATTTCGGCCTTTGGGATTTCGGCCTTGGTATTTCGGCATTTGGGATTTCGGCCTTTGGGATTTCGGCCTTTGAGATTTCGGCCTTTGGGATTTCGACCTATCGGATTTCGGCCCTTGGGATTTGGACCTTTGGGATTTCGGCCTTTGGGATTTCGGCGTTTGGGATTTCGGCCTTTGGGATTTCGGCCTTTGGGATTTCGGCCTTTGAGATTTCGGCCTTTGGGATTTCGGTCTTTCGAATTTCAGCCTTTGGGATTTCGGTCTTTCGAATTTCAGCCTTTGGGATTTCGGCCTTTGGGATTTCGGCCTTTGGATTTCGGCCTTTGGGATTTCGGCCTTTGCGATTTCGCCCTTGTGATTTCGGCCTTTGGGATATCGGTCTTTGGAATTTCAGCGTTTGGGATTTCGGCCCTTTGGATTTCGGCCTTTGCGATTTCGGTCTTTGGGATTTCGGCCTTTGGGATTTCGGCCTTTGAGATTTCGGCCTTTGGGATTTCGACCTTCGGGATTTCGGCCCTTGGGATTTGGGCCTTTGCGATTTCGGCCTTTGGGATTTCGGCGTTTGGGATTTCGGCCTTTGGGATTTCGGCCTTGTGATTTCGGCCTTTGGGATATCGGTCTTTGGAATTTCAGCGTTTGGGATTTCGGCCCTTTGGATTTCGTCCTTTGCGATTTCGGCCTTTGGAATTTCGGCCTTTGAGATTTCGGCCTTTGGGATTCCGACCTTTGGGATTTCGGCCCTTGGGATTTGGGCCTTTGGGATTTCGGCCTTTGGGATTTCAGCGTTGGGGATTTCGGCCTTTGGGATTTCGGCCTTTGGGATTTCGGCCTTTGAGATTTCGGCCTTTGGGATTTCGATCTATCGAATTTCAGCCTTTGGGATTTCGGCCTTTGGTATTTTGGCCTTGGGATTTCGGACTTTGGGATTTCGACCTTTGGAATTTGGGCCCTTGGGATTTCGGCCCTTGGGATGTCGGCCCTTGGGATTTCAGCCCTTGGGATATGGGCCCTTGGGATATGGGCCCTTGGGATATGGGCCCTTGGGATATGGGCCCTTGGGATATCGGCCTTTGGGATTTCGACCGTTGGGATTTGGACCTTTGGGATTTCGGCCTTTGGGATATCGGCTCTTGGGAATCGGCCATTGGGATTTCGGCCTTTTGGGATTTCGGCGTTTGGGATTTCGTCCTTTGGTATTTCCGCCTTCAGGATATCGGCCATTGTGATTTCGGCCTTTGGGATTTCGGCCTTTGGGATGTCGGTCTTTGGAATTACAGCCTTTGGGATTTCGGCTATTTTGATTTCGGTCTTTGGGATTTCAGCCTTTGGGATTTCGGACTTTGAGATTTCGGCCTTTGGGATGTCGGCATTTGGAATTTCGACCTTTGGGATTTCGGCCCTTGGGATTTCAGCTTTTAGGATTTCGGCCTTTGGGATTTCGGCCTTTGGAATGTCGATCATTGGAATTTCAACCTTTGGGATTTCGGCCCTTTGGATTTCGGCCTTTGGGATTTCAGCCTTTGGGATTTCGGCCTTTGGGATTTCGGCCTTTGGGATGTCGGTCTTTGGAATTTCAGCATTTGGGATTTCGGCCTTTGGGATTTCGGCCTTGGGATTTCGGCATTTGGGATTTCGGCCTTTGGGATGTCGGTCTTTGGAATTTCAGACTTTGGGAATTCGGCCCTTTGGATTTCGGCCTTTAGGATTTCGGCCATGGGAATTCGACATTTGGGATTTCGGCCTTTGGGATTTCGGCCTTTGGGATTTCGGCCTTGTGATTTCGGCCTTTGGGATGTCGGTCTTTGGAATTTCAGCCTTTGGGATTTCGGCCCTTTGGATTTCGGCCTTTGGGATTTCGGCCTTTGAGATTTTGGCCATTGGGATTTCGACCTTTGGGATCTCGAACCTTGGTATTCCGGCCCTTGGGATTACGGCCTTTGGGATTTCGGCCTCTGGGATTTCGACCTTTGGGATTTCGGCCTTTGGGATTTCGACGTTTGGGAAGTCGGTCTTTGGGATTTCGGCCTTTGGGATTTCGGCCTTTGGGCTTTCGGCCTTTGGGATTTCGCCCTTGTGATATGGGCCCTTGGGATATGGGCCCTTGGGATATCGGTCTTTGGGATTTCGACCTCTGGGATTTGGACCTTTGGGATTTCGGCCTTTGGGATTTCGGCTCTTGGGATTTCGGCCATTGGGATTTCGGCCTTTTGGGATTTCGGCCTTTGGGATTTCGGCCTTTGGGATGTCGGTCTTTGGAATTTCAGCCTTTGGGATTTCGGCTATTTTGATTTCGGTCTTTGGGATTTCAGCCTTTGGGATTTCGGACTTTGAGATTTCGGCCTTTGGAATTTCAGGCTTTGGGATTTCGGGCCTTTGGATTTCGGCCTTTGGCATTTCGAGGTTTGGGATTTCGGCCCTTTGGATTTCGGCCTTTGGGATTTCGACCTTTGGGATATCGGCCTCTGGGATTTCGACCTTTGGGAAGTCGGTCTTTGGAGTTTCAGCCTTTGGGATTTCGGCCTTTGGGATGTCGGTCTTTGGAATTTCAGCCTTTGGGATTTCGGCCTTTGGGATTTCGGCCTTGGGATTTCGACATTTGGGATTTCGGGCTTTGGGATGTCGGTCTTTGGAATTTCAGACTTTGGGAATTCGGCCCTTTGTATTTCGGCCTTTAGGATTTCGGCCTTGGGATTTCGACATTTGGGATTTCGGCCTTTGAGATTTCGGCCTTGTGATTTCGGCCTTTGGGATGTCGGTCTTTGGAATTTCGGCCTTTGGGATTTCGGCCTTTGAGATTTCGGCCTTTGGGATTTCGGTCTTTCGAATTTCAGTCTTTGGGATTTCGGCCTTTGGGATTTCGCCCATTGGGATTTCGCCCTTGTGATTTCGGCCTTTGGGATATCGGTCTTTTGAATTTCAGCGTTTGGGATTTCGGCCCTTTGGATTTCGGCCTTTGCGATTTCGGCCTTTGGGATTTCGGCCTTTGAGATTTCGGCCTTTGGGATTTCGACCTTTGGGATTTCGGTACTTGGGATTTGGGCCTTTGGGATTTCGGCCTTTGGGATTTCGACCTTTGGGATTTCGGCTATTTTGATTTCGGTCTTTGGGATTTCAGCCTTTGGGATTTCGGACTTCGAGATTTCGGCCTTTGGGATGTCGGCATTTGGAATTTCGACCTTTCGGATTTCGGCCCTTGGGATTTCAGATTTTGGGATTTCGGCCTTTGGGATTTCGGCCTTTGGAGTGTCGATCTTTGGAATTTCAACCTTTGGGATTTCGGCCCTTTGGATTTCGGCCTTTGGGATTTCAGCCTTTGGGATTTCGGCCTTTGAGATTTCGGCCTTTGGAATTTCAGGCTTTGGGATTTCGGGCCTTTGGATTTCGGCCTTTGGCATTTCGAGGTTTGGGATTTCGGCCCTTTGGATTTCGGCCTTTGGGATTTCGACCTTTGGGATATCGGCCTCTGGGATTTCGACCTTTGGGAAGTCGGTCTTTGGAGTTTCAGCCTTTGGGATTTCGGCCTTTGGGATGTCGGTCTTTGGAATTTCAGCCTTTGGGATTTCGGCCTTTGGGATTTCGGCCTTTGGTATTTTGGCCTTGGGATTTCGGACTTTGGGATTTCGACCTTTGGAATTTCGGCCCTTCGGATTTCGGACCTTGGGATTTCGGACCTTGGGATTTCGGCCCTTGGGATTTCGGCCCTTGGGATATGGGCCCTTGGGATATGGGCCCTTGGGATATGGGCCCTTGGGATATCGGCCTTTGGGATTTCGACCGTTGGGATTTGGACCTTTGGGATTTCGGCCTTTGGGATTTCGGCTCTTGGGATTTCGGCCTTTTGGGATTGCGGCGTTTGGGATTTCGTCCTTTGGTATGTCCGCCTTCAGGATATCGGCCATTGTGATTTCGGCCTTTGGGATTTCGGCCTTTGGGATGTCGGTCTTTGGAATATCAGCCTTTGGGATTTCGGCTATTTTGATTTCGGTCTTTGGGATTTCAGCCTTTGGGATTGCGGACTTTGAGATTTCGGCCTTTGGGATGTCGGCATTTGGAATTTCGACCTTTGGGATTTCGGCCTTTGGAATTTCAGCCTTTGGGATTTCGGACTTTGAGATTTCGGCCATTGGGATGTCGGCATTTGGAATTTCGACCTTTGGGATTTCGGCCATTGGGATTTCGACCTTTTGGAAGTTCATCCTTTGGTATTTCGGCCTTTGGGATTTCGGCCTTTGGGATTTCGGCCTTTGGGATTTCGACCTTTGGAATTTCGGCCCTTGGGACTTCGGCCCTTGGGATATGGGCCCTTGGGATATCGGCCTTCGGGATTTCGAACGTTGGGATTTGGACCTTTGGGATTTCGGCCTTTGGGATTTCGGCTCTTGGGGTTTCGGCCCTTGGGATTTCGGCCTTTTGGGAATTCATCGTTCGGGATTTCGTTCTTGGGATTTCGACATTTGGGATTTCGGCCTTTGGTATGTCGATCTTTGGAATTTCAACCTTTGGGATTTCGGCCCTTTGGATTTCGGCCTTTGGGATTTCAGCCTTTGGGATTTCGGCCTTTGAGATTTCGGCTTTTGGAATTTCAGCCTTTTGGATTTCGGCCCTTTGGATTTCGGCCTTTGGGATTTTGACCTTTGGGATATCGGCCTCTGGGATTTCGACTTTTGGGATTTCGGCCTTTTGGGAGTTCATCCTTTGGTATTTCGGCCTTGTGATTTCGACATTTGGGATTTCGGCGTTTGGGATTTCGGCCTTTGGAATTTCCGAAATTAGGATATCGGCCCTTGGGATTTCGGCCTTTGGGATTGCGACTATTGGGATTACGGCCTTTTGGGAATTCATCCAATGGGATTTCGACATTTGGGATTTCGGCCTTTGGGATTTCGACCTTTGGGAAGTCGGTCTTTGGGATTTCGGCCTTTGTGATTTCGACCTTTGGGATTTCGGCCTTTGGAATTTCGGCCTTTGGGATTTCGGCCTTTGAGATTTCGGCCTTTGGGATTTCGGTCTTTCGAATTTCAGTCTTTGGGATTTCGGCCTTTGGGATTTCGCCCATTGGGATTTCGCCCTTGTGATTTCGGCCTTTGGGATATCGGTCTTTTGAATTTCAGCGTTTGGGATTTCGGCCCTTTGGATTTCGGCCTTTGCGATTTCGGCCTTTGGGATTTCGGCCTTTGAGATTTCGGCCTTTGGGATTTCGACCTTTGGGATTTCGGTACTTGGGATTTGGGCCTTTGGGATTTCGGCCTTTGGGATTTCGACCGTTGGGATTTGGACCTTTGGGATTTCGGCCTTTGGGATTTCGGCTCTTGAGATTTCGGCCTTTTGGGATTTTGGCGTTTGGGATTTCGTCCTTTGGAATATCCGCCTTTAGGATATCGGCCATTGTGATTTCGGCCTTTGGGATTTCGGCCTTTGGGATTTCGGCCTTTGGGATGTCGGTCTTTGGAATTTCAGCCTTTGGGATTTCGGCTATGTTGATTTCGGTCTTTGGGATTTCAGCCTTTGGGATTTCGGACTTTGAGATTTCGGCCTCTGGGATGTCGGCCTTTGGAATTTCGACCTTTGCGATTTCGGCCCTTTGGGAATTCATCGTTCGGGATTTGGTTCTTGGGATTTCGACATTTGGGATTTTGGCCTTTGGTATGTCGATCTTTGGAATTTCAACCTTTGGGATTTCGGCCCTTTGGATTTCGGCCTTTGGGATTTCAGCCTTTGGTATTTCGGCCCTTTGGATTTCGGCCTTTGGGATTTCGGCCCTTTGGATTTCGGCCTTTGGGATTTCGGCCCTTTGGATTTCGGCCTTTGCTATTTCGGTCCTTTGGATTTCGGCCTTTGGCATTTCAGCCTTTGGGATTTCGGCCTTTGAGATTTCGGCCATTGGGATTTCGACCTTTGGGATCTCGAACCTTGGTATTCCGTGCCTTGGGATTGCGGCCTTTGGGATTTCGGCCTTTGGGATTTCGGCCTTTGGGATATCTGTCTTTGGAATTTCAGCGTTTGGGATTTCGGCCATTTGGATTTCGTCCTTTGCGATTTCGGCCTTTGGGATTTCGGCCTTTGAGATTTCGGCCTTTGGGATTTCGGCCTTTGGGATTTCGGCCTTTGGGATTTCGGTCTTTCGAATTTCAGCCTTTGGGATTTCGGCCTTTGGGATTTCGGCCTCTGGGATTTCGGCCTTTGGGATTTCGGCCTTTGGGATTTCGGCCTTTGGGATTTCGGCCTTTGAGATTTCGGCCTTTGGGATTTCGGTCTTTCGAATTTCAGCCTTTGGGATTTCGGCCTTTGGGATTTCGGCCTATGGGATTTCGGCCTTTGGGATTTCGGCCTTTGGGATTTCGGCCTTTGGGATTTCGGCCTTTGGGATTTCGGCCTTTGGGATTTCGCCCTTGTGATTTCGGCCTTTGGGATATCGGTCTTTGGAATTTCAGCGTTTGGGATTTCGGCCTTTGGGATTCGGCCTTTGGGATTTCGGCCTTTGAGATTTCGGCCTTTGGGATTTCGGTCTTTCGAATTTCAGCCTTTGGGATTTCGGCCTTTGGGATTTCGGACTTTGGTATCTTGGCCTTGGGATTTCGGACTTTGGGATTTCGACCTTTGGAATTTCGGCCCTTGGGATTTCGGCCTTTGGGATTTCGGTCTTTCGAATTTCAGCCTTTGGGATTTCGGCCTTTGGGATTTCGGCCTTTGGTATCTTGGCCTTGGGATTTCGGACTTTGGGATTTCGACCTTTGGAATTTCGGCCCTTGGGATTTCGGCCCTTGGGATATGGGCCCTTGGGATATGGGCCCTTGGGATATCGGCCAATTGGGATTTCGACCGTTGCAACTTGGACCTTTGGGATTTCGGCCTTTGGGATTTCGGCTCTTGGGATTTCGGCCCTTTGGATTTCGGCCTTTGCGATTTCGGCCCTTTGGATTTCGGCCTTTGGCATTTCAGCCTTTGGGATTTCGGCCTTTGAGATTTCGGCCATTGGGATTTCGACCTTTGGGATCTCGAACCTTGGTATTCCGGCCCTTGGGATTGCGGCCTTTGGGATTTCGGCCTTTGGGATTTCGGCCTTTGGGATTTCGGCCTTTGGGATATCTGTCTTTGGAATTTCAGCTTTTGGGATTTCGGCCCTTTGGATTTCGGCCTTTGCGATTTCGGCCCTTTGGATTTCGGCCGTTGGCATTTCAGCCTTTGGGATTTCGGCCTTTGAGATTTCGGCCATTGGGATTTCGACCTTTGGTATCTCGAACCTTGGTATTCCGGCCCTTGGGATTGCGGCCTTTGGGATTTCGGCCTTTGGGATTTCGGCCTTTGGGATATCTGTCTTTGGAATTTCAGCGTTTGGGATTTCGGCCCTTTGGATTTCGTCCTTTGCGATTTCGGCCTTTGGGATTTCGGCCTTTGAGATTTCGGCCTTTGGGATTTCGACCTTTGGGATTTCGGCCCTTGGGATTTGGACCTTTGGGATTTCGGCCTTTGCGATTTCGGCGTTTGGGATTTCGGCCTTTGGGATTTCGGCCTTTGGGATTTCGGCCTTTGGGATTTCGGCCTTTGAGATTTCGGCCTTTGGGATTTCGACCTTTGGGATTTCGGCCCTTGGGATTTGGGCCTTTGGGATTTCGGCCTTTGGGATTTCGGCGTTTGGGATTTCGGCCTTTGGGATTTCGGCCTTTGGGATTTCGGCCTTTGGGATTTCGGCCTTTGGGATGTCGGTCTTTGGAATTTCAGCCTTTGGGATTTCGGCCCCTTGGATTTCGGCCTTTGGGATTTCGGCCTTGGGATTTCGACATTTGGTATTTCGGCCTTTGGGATGTCGGTCTTTGGAATTTCAGACTTTGGGAATTCGGCTCACTGGATTTCAGACTTTGGGAATTCGGCCCACTGGATTTCGGCCTTTGGGATTTCGGCCTTGGTATTTCGACATTTGGGATTTCGGCCTTTGGGATTTCGGCCTTTGGGATTTCGGCGTTTGGGATTTCGGCCTTTGCGATTTCGGCCTTTGGGATTTCGGCCTTTGAGATTTCGGCTTTTGGGATTTCGGTCTTTCGAATTTCAGCCTTTGGGATTTCGGCCTTTGGGATTTCGGCCTTGTGATTTCGGCCTTTGGGATATCGGTCTTTGGAATTTCAGCGTTTGGGATTTCGGCCCTTTGGATTTCGGCCTTTGCGATTTCGGCCTTTGGGATTTCGACCTTTGGGATTTCGGCCCTTGGGATTTGGGCCTTTGGGATTTCGGCCTTTGGGATTTCGGCGTTTGGGATTTCGGCCTTTGGGATTTCGGCCTTTGAGATTTCGGCCTTTGGGATTTCGACCTTTGGGATTTCGGCCCGTGGGATTTGGGCCTTTGAGATTTCGGCCTTTGGGATTTCGGCGTTTGGGATTTCGGCCTTTGGGATTTCGGCCTTGTGATTTCGGCCTTTGGGATATCGGTCTTTGGAATTTCAGCTTTTGGGATTTCGGCCCTTTGGATTTCGTGCTTTGCGATTTTGGCCTTTGGGATTTCGGCCTTTGAGATTTCGGCCTTTGGGATTTCGACCTTTAGGATTTCGGCCCTTGGGATTTGGGCCTTTGGGATTTCGGCCTTTGGGATTTCGGCGTTTGGGATTTCGGCCTTTGGGATGTCGGTCTTTGGAATTTCAGCCCTTGGGATTTCGACCTTTGGATTTCGGCCTTTGGGATTTCGGCCTTGGGATTTCGGCCTTTGGGATGTCGGTCTTTGGAATTTCAGACATTGGGAATTCGGCTCACTGGATTTCGGCCCTTTGGATTTCGGCCTTTGCGATTTCGGCCCTTTGGATTTCGGCCTTTGGCATTTCAGCCTTTGGGATTTCGGCCTTTGAGATTTCGGCCATTGGGATTTCGACCTTTGGGATCTCGAACCTTGGTATTCCGGCCCTTGGGATTGCGGCCTTTGGGATTTCGGCCTTTGGGATTTCGGCCTTTGGGATTTCGGCCTTTGGGATTTCGACCTTTGGGATTTCGGCCCTTGGGATTTGGACCTTTGGGATTTCGGCCTTTGGGATTTCGGCGTTTGGGATTTCGGCGTTTGGGATTTCGGCCTTGGGGATTTCGGCCTTTGGGATTTCGGCCTTTGAGATTTCGGCCTTTGGGATTTCGGTTTTTCGAATTTCAGCCTTTGGGATTTCGGCTTTTGGGATTTCGGCCTTTGGGATTTCGGCATTTGGGATTTCGGCCTTTGGATTTCGCCCTTGTGATTTCGGCCTTTGGGATATCGGTCTTTGGAATTTCAGCGTTTGGGATTTCGGCCCTTTGGATTTCGGCCTTTGGGATTTCGAGCTTTGGGATATCGGCCTCTGGGATTTCGGCCTTTGGGATTTCGACATTGGTATTTCGGCCTTTGGGATGTCGGTCTTTGGAATTTCAGACTTTGGGAATTCGGCTCACTGGATTTCAGACTTTGGGAATTCGGCCCACTGGATTTCGACCTTTGGGATTTCGGCCCTTGGGATTTGGACCTTTGGGATTTCGGCCTTTGGGATTTCGGCCTTTGAGATTTCGGCTTTGGGATTTCGACCTTTGGGATTTCGGCCCTTGGGATTTGGGCCTTTGGGATTTCGGCCTTTGGGATTTCGGCGTTTGGGATTTCGGCCTTTGGGATTTCGGCCTTTGGGATTTCGGCCTTTGGGATGTCGGTCTTTGGAATTTCAGCCTTTGGGATTTCGGCCCCTTGGATTTCGGCCTTTGGGATTTCGGCCTTGGGATTTCGACATTTGGTATTTCGGCCTTTGGGATGTCGGTCTTTGGAATTTCAGACTTTGGGAATTCGGCTCACTGGATTTCAGACTTTGGGAATTCGGCCCACTGGATTTCGGCCTTTGGGATTTCGGCCTTGGTATTTCGGCATTTGGGATTTCGGCCTTTGGGATTTCGGCCTTTGAGATTTCGGCCTTTGGGATTTCGACCTATGGGATTTCGGCCCTTGGGATTTGGACCTTTGGGATTTCGGCCTTTGGGATTTCGGCGTTTGGGATTTCGGCCTTTGGGATTTCGGCCTTTGGGATTTCGGCCTTTGAGATTTCGGCCTTTGGGATTTCGGTCTTTCGAATTTCAGCCTTTGGGATTTCGGTCTTTCGAATTTCAGCCTTTGGGATTTCGGCCTTTGGGATTTCGGCCTTTGGATTTCGGCCTTTGGGATTTCGGCCTTTGCGATTTCGCCCTTGTGATTTCGGCCTTTGGGATATCGGTCTTTGGAATTTCAGCGTTTGGGATTTCGGCCCTTTGGATTTCGGCCTTTGCGATTTCGGTCTTTGGGATTTCGGCCTTTGGGATTTCGGCCTTTGAGATTTCGGCCTTTGGGATTTCGACCTTCGGGATTTCGGCCCTTGGGATTTGGGCCTTTGGGATTTCGGCCTTTGGGATTTCGGCGTTTGGGATTTCGGCCTTTGGGATATCGGCCTTGTGATTTCGGCCTTTGGGATATCGGTCTTTGGAATTTCAGCGTTTGGGATTTCGGCCCTTTGGATTTCGTCCTTTGCGATTTCGGCCTTTGGAATTTCGGCCTTTGAGATTTCGGCCTTTGGGATTTCGACCTTTGGGATTTCGGCCCTTGGGATTTGGGCCTTTGGGATTTCGGCCTTTGGGATTTCAGCGTTGGGGATTTCGGCCTTTGGGATTTCGGCCTTTGGGATTTCGGCCTTTGAGATTTCGGCCTTTGGGATTTCGATCTATCGAATTTCAGCCTTTGGGATTTCGGCCTTTGGTATTTTGGCCTTGGGATTTCGGACTTTGGGATTTCGACCTTTGGAATTTGGGCCCTTGGGATTTCGGCCCTTGGGATGTCGGCCCTTGGGATTTCGGCCCTTGGGATATGGGCCCTTGGGATATGGGCCCTTGGGATATGGGCCCTTGGGATATGGGCCCTTGGGATATGGGCCCTTGGGATATGGGCCCTTGGGATATCGGCCTTTGGGATTTCGACCGTTGGGATTTGGACCTTTGGGATTTCGGCCTTTGGGATATCGGCTCTTGGGAATCGGCCATTGGGATTTCGGCCTTTTGGGATTTCGGCGTTTGGGATTTCGTCCTTTGGTATTTCCGCCTTCAGGATATCGGCCATTGTGATTTCGGCCTTTGGGATTTCGGCCTTTGGGATGTCGGTCTTTGGAATTACAGCCTTTGGGATTTCGGCTATTTTGATTTCGGTCTTTGGGATTTCAGCCTTTGGGATTTCGGACTTTGAGATTTCGGCCTTTGGGATGTCGGCATTTGGAATTTCGACCTTTGGGATTTCGGCCCTTGGGATTTCAGCTTTTAGGATTTCGGCCTTTGGGATTTCGGCCTTTGGAATGTCGATCATTGGAATTTCAACCTTTGGGATTTCGGCCCTTTGGATTTCGGCCTTTGGCATTTCAGCCTTTGGGATTTCGGCCTTTGGGATTTCGGCCATTGGGATTTCGACCTTTGGGATCTCGAACCTTGTTATTCCGGCCCTTGGGATTGCGGCCTTTGGGATTTCAGCCTTTGGGATTTCGGCCTTTGAGATTTCGGCCTTTGGAATTTCAGGCTTTGGGATTTCGGGCCTTTGGATTTCGGCCTTTGGCATTTCGAGGTTTGGGATTTCGGCCCTTTGGATTTAGGCCTTTGGGATTTCGACCTTTGGGATATCGGCCTCTGGGATTTCGAACTTTGGGAAGTCGGTCTTTGGAGTTTCAGCCTTTGGGATTTCGGCCTTTGGGATTTCGGCCTTTGGGATGTCGGTCTTTGGAATTTCAGCATTTGGGATTTCGGCCTTTGGGATTTCGGCCTTGGGATTTCGGCATTTGGGATTTCGGCCTTTGGGATGTCGGTCTTTGGAATTTCAGACTTTGGGAATTCGGCCCTTTGGATTTCGGCCTTTAGGATTTCGGCCATGGGAATTCGACATTTGGGATTTCGGCCTTTGGGATTTCGGCCTTTGGGATTTCGGCCTTGTGATTTCGGCCTTTGGGATGTCGGTCTTTGGAATTTCAGCCTTTGGGATTTCGGCCCTTTGGATTTCGGCCTTTGGGATTTCGGCCTTTGAGATTTTGGCCATTGGGATTTCGACCTTTGGGATCTCGAACCTTGGTATTCCGGCCCTTGGGATTACGGCCTTTGGGATTTCGGCCTCTGGGATTTCGACCTTTGGGATTTCGGCCTTTGGGATTTCGACGTTTGGGAAGTCGGTCTTTGGGATTTCGGCCTTTGGGATTTCGGCCTTTGGGCTTTCGGCCTTTGGGATTTCGCCCTTGTGATATGGGCCCTTGGGATATGGGCCCTTGGGATATCGGTCTTTGGGATTTCGACCTCTGGGATTTGGACCTTTGGGATTTCGGCCTTTGAGATTTCGGCCTTTGGAATTTCAGGCTTTGGGATTTCGGGCCTTTGGATTTCGGCCTTTGGCATTTCGAGGTTTGGGATTTCGGCCCTTTGGATTTAGGCCTTTGGGATTTCGACCTTTGGGATATCGGCCTCTGGGATTTCGAACTTTGGGAAGTCGGTCTTTGGAGTTTCAGCCTTTGGGATTTCGGCCTTTGGGATTTCGGCCTTTGGGATGTCGGTCTTTGGAATTTCAGCATTTGGGATTTCGGCCTTTGGGATTTCGGCCTTGGGATTTCGGCATTTGGGATTTCGGCCTTTGGGATGTCGGTCTTTGGAATTTCAGACTTTGGGAATTCGGCCCTTTGGATTTCGGCCTTTAGGATTTCGGCCATGGGAATTCGACATTTGGGATTTCGGCCTTTGGGATTTCGGCCTTTGGGATTTCGGCCTTGTGATTTCGGCCTTTGGGATGTCGGTCTTTGGAATTTCAGCCTTTGGGATTTCGGCCCTTTGGATTTCGGCCTTTGGGATTTCGGCCTTTGAGATTTTGGCCATTGGGATTTCGACCTTTGGGATCTCGAACCTTGGTATTCCGGCCCTTGGGATTACGGCCTTTGGGATTTCGGCCTCTGGGATTTCGACCTTTGGGATTTCGGCCTTTGGGATTTCGACGTTTGGGAAGTCGGTCTTTGGGATTTCGGCCTTTGGGATTTCGGCCTTTGGGCTTTCGGCCTTTGGGATTTCGCCCTTGTGATATGGGCCCTTGGGATATGGGCCCTTGGGATATCGGTCTTTGGGATTTCGACCTCTGGGATTTGGACCTTTGGGATTTCGGCCTTTGGGATTTCGGCTCTTGGGATTTCGGCCATTGGGATTTCGGCCTTTTGGGATTTCGGCCTTTGGGATTTCGGCCTTTGGGATGTCGGTCTTTGGAATTCCAGCCTTTGGGATTTCGGCTATTTTGATTTCGGTCTTTGGGATTTCAGCCTTTGGGATTTCGGACTTTGAGATTTCGGCCTTTGGAATTTCAGGCTTTGGGATTTCGGGCCTTTGGATTTCGGCCTTTGGCATTTCGAGGTTTGGGATTTCGGCCCTTTGGATTTAGGCCTTTGGGATTTCGACCTTTGGGATATCGGCCTCTGGGATTTCGACCTTTGGGAAGTCGGTCTTTGGAGTTTCAGCCTTTGGGATTTCGGCCTTTGGGATGTCGGTCTTTGGAATTTCAGCCTTTGGGATTTCGGCCTTTGGGATTTCGGCCTTGGGATTTCGACATTTGGGATTTCGGGCTTTGGGATGTCGGTCTTTGGAATTTCAGACTTTGGGAATTCGGCCCTTTGTATTTCGGCCTTTAGGATTTCGGCCTTGGGATTTCGACATTTGGGATTTCGGCCTTTGAGATTTCGGCCTTGTGATTTCGGCCTTTGGGATGTCGGTCTTTGGAATTTCAGCCTTTGGGATTTCGGCCCTTTGGATTTCGGCCTTTGGCATTTCAGCCTTTGGGATTTCGGCCTTTGGGATTTCGGCCATTGGGATTTCGACCTTTGGGATCTCGAACCTTGTTATTCCGGCCCTTGGGATTGCGGCCTTTGGGATTTCGGCCTTTGGGATTTCGACCTTTTGGATTTCGGCCTTTGGAATTTCAGCCTTTGGGATTTCGGCCTTTGAGATTTCGGCCATTGGGATTCTGACCTTTGGGATCTCGAACCTTGGGATTCCGGCCCTTGGGATTACGGCCTTTGGGTTTTCGGCCTCTGGGATTTCGACCTTTGGGATTTCGGCCTTTGGGATTTCGACCTTTGGGAAGTCGGTCTTTGGGATTTCGGCCTTTGAGATTTCGGCCTTTGGGATTTCGGCCTTTGGTATTTTGGCCTTGGGATTTCGGACTTTGGGATTTCGACCTTTGGAATTTCGGCCCTTGGGATTTCGGCCTTTGAGATTTCGGCCTTCGGGATTTCGGTCTTTCGAATTTCAGCGTTTGGGATTTCGGCCCTTTGGATTTCGTCCTTTGTGATTTCGGCCTTTGGGATTTCGGCCTTTGAGATTTCGACCTTTGGGATTTCGAACTTTGGGATTTCGGCCCTTGGGATTTGGACCTTTGGGATTTCGGCCTTTGGGATTTCGGCGTTTGGGATTTCGGCCTTTGTGATTTCGGCCTTTGGGATTTCGGCCTTTGAGATTTCGGCCTTTGGGATTTCGGTCTTTCGAATTTCAGCCTTTGGGATTTCGGCCCTTGGGATTTCGGCCTTTGGGATTTCGACCTTTGGGATTTCGGCCTTTGGGATTTCGGCCTTTGGGATTTCGCCCTTGTGATTTCGGCCTTTGGAATATCGGTCTTTGGAATTTCAGCGTTTGGGATTTCGGCCCTTTGGATTTCGGCCTTTCCGATTTCGGCCCTTGGGATTTCGGCCTTTGAGATTTCGGCCTTTGGGATTTCGACCTTTGGGATTTCGGCCCTTGGGATTTCGCCCTTGTGATTTCGGCCTTTGGGATATCGGTCCTTGGGATTTCGGCCCTTGGGATTTCGGTCTTTCGAATTTCAGCCTTTGGGATTTCGGCCCTTGGGATTTCGGCCCTTGGGATTTCGGCCTTTGGGATTTCGGCCTTTGGGATTTCGGCCTTTGGGATTTCGGCCTTTGGGATTTCGGCCTTTGAGATTTCGGCCTTTGGGATTTCGGTCTTTCGAATTTCAGCCTTTGGGATTTCGGCCTTTGGGATTTCGGCCTTTGGGATTTCGGCCTTTGGGATTTCGCCCTTGTGATTTCGGCCTTTGGGATATCGGTCTTTGGAATTTCAGCGTTTGGGATTTCGGCCCTTTGGATTTCGGCCTTTGGGATTTCGGCCTTTGGGATTTCGCCCTTGTGATTTCGGCCTTTGGGATATCGGTCTTTGGAATTTCAGCGTTTGGGATTTCGGCCCTTTGGATTTCGGCCTTTGCGATTTCGGCCTTTGGGATTTCGGCCTTTGGGATTTCGGCCTTTGAGATTTCGGCCTTTGGGATTTCGGCCCTTGGGATTTGAGCCTTTGGGATTTCGGCCTTTGGGATTTCGGCGTTTGGGATTTCGGCCTTTGGGATTTCGGCCTTTGGGATTTCGGCCTTTGAGATTTCGGCCTTTGGGATTTCGATCTATCGAATTTCAGCCTTTGGGATTTCGGCCTTTGGTATTTTGGCCTTGGGATTTCGGACTTTGGGATTTCGACCTTTGGAATTTCGGCCCTTGGGATTTCGGCCCTTGGGATTTCGGCCCTTGGGATTTCGGCCCTTGGGATATGGGCCCTTGGGATATGGGCCCTTGGGATATGGGCCCTTGGGATATCGGCCTTTGGGATTTCGACCGTTGGGATTTGGACCTTTGGGATTTCGGCCTTTGGGATATCGGCTCTTGGGATTTCGGCCATTGGGATTTCGGCGTTTTGGGATTTCGGCGTTTGGGATTTCGTCCTTTGGTATTTCCGCCTTCAGGATATCGGCCATTGTGATTTCGGCCTTTGGGATTTCGGCCTTTGGGATGTCGGTCTTTGGAATTACAGCCTTTGGGATTTCGGCTATTTTGATTTCGGTCTTTGGGATTTCAGCCTTTGGGATTTCGGACTTTGAGATTTCGGCCTTTGGGATGTCGGCATTTGGAATTTCGACCTTTGGGATATCGGCCCTTGGGATTTCAGCTTTTGGGATTTCGGCCTTTGGGATTTCGGCCTTTGGAATGTCGATCTTTGGAATTTCAACCTTTGGGATTTCGGCCCTTTGGATTTCGGCCTTTGGGATTTCAGCCTTTGGGATTTCGGCCTTTGAGATTTCGGTCTTTGGAATTTCAGCCTTTGGGATTTCGGCTATTTTGATTTCGGTCTTTGGGAATCAGCCTTTGGGTTTTCGGACTTTGAGATTTCGGCCTTTGGGATGTCGGCCTTTGGAATTTCGGCCTTTGGGATTTCGGCCTTTGGGATGTCGGTCTTTGGAATTTCAGCCTTTGGGATTGCGGCTATTTTGATTTCGGTCTTTGGGATTTCAGCCTTTGGGATTTCGGACTTTGAGATTTCAGCCTTTGGGAAGTCGGTCTTTGGAGTTTCAGCCTTTGGGATTTCGGCCTTTGGTATGTCGATCTTTGGAATTTCAACCTTTGGGATTTCGGCCCTTTGGATTTCGGCCCTTGGGATTTCAGCCTTTGGGATTTCGGCCTTTGAGATTTCGGCCTTTGGAATTTCAGCCTTTGGGATTTCGGCCCTTTGGATTTCGGCCTTTGGGATTTCGAAGTTTGGGAATTCGGCCCTTTGGATTACGGCCTTTGGGATTTCGACCTTTGGGATATCGGCCTCTGGGATTTCGACCTTTGGGAAGTCGGTCTTTGGAGTTTCAGCCTTTGGGATTTCGGCCTTTGGGATGTCGGTCTTTGGAATTTCAGCCTTTGGGATTTCGGCCCCTTGGATTTCAGCCTTCGGGATTTCGGCCTTTGAGATTTCGGCCATTGGGATTTCGAACTTTGGGATCTCGACCCTTGGGATTCCGGCCCTTGGGATTTCGGCCATTGGGATTTCGAACTTTGGGATCTCGACCCTTGGGATTCCGGCCCTTGGGATTGCGGCCTTTGGGATTTCGGCCTTTGGAATTTCAGCCTTTGGGATTTCGGCCCTTTGGATTTCGGCCTTTGGCATTCCAGCCTTTGGGATTC
This sequence comes from Megachile rotundata, assembly GCF_050947335.1. Lineage (NCBI taxonomy): Eukaryota > Metazoa > Arthropoda > Insecta > Hymenoptera > Megachilidae > Megachile > Megachile rotundata. The sequence goes on along the minus strand of NC_134991.1, from coordinate 1,819,366 downwards.
CGGCCTTTGAGATTTCGGCCATTGGGATTTCGACCTTTGGGATCTCGAACCTTGGTATTCCGGCCCTTGGGATTGCGGCCTTTGGGATTTCGGCCTTTGGGATTTCGACCTTTGGGATGTCGGCCTTTGGAATTTCAGCCTTTGGGATTTCGGCCTTTGAGATTTCGGCCATTGGGATTCTGACCTTTGATATCGCGAACCTTGGGATTCCGGCCCTTGGGATTACGGCCTTTGGAATTTCGGCCTCTGGGATTTCGACCTTTGGGATTTCGGCCTTTGGGATTTCGGCCTTTGGGATTTCGGCCTTTGGGATTTCGACCTTTGGGATTTCGGCCTTTGGGATTTCGCCCTTGTGATTTCGGCCTTTGGGATTTCGCCCTTGTGATTTCGGCCTTTGGGATTTCGCCCTTGTGATTTCGGCCTTTGGGATATCGGTCTTTGGAATTTCAGCGTTTGGGATTTCGGCCCTTTGGATTTCGGCCTTTGCGATTTCGGCCTTTGGGATTTCGGTCTTTGAGATTTCGGCCTTTGGGATTTCGACCTTTGGGATTTCGGCGTTTAGGATTTCGGCCTTTGGGATTTCGGCCTTGTAATTTCGGCCTTTGGGATATCGGTCTTTGGAATTTCAGCGTTTGGGATTTCGGCCCTTTGGATTTCGGACTTTGCGATTTTGGCCTTTGGGATTTCGGCCTTTGGGATTTCGGACTTTGGGATTTCGACCTTTGGGATTTCGGCCTTTGGGATTTCGGCCTCTGGGATTTCGACCTTTGGGATTTCGGCCTTTGGGATTTGGGCCTTTGGGATTTCGGCCTTTGGGATTTCGACCTTTGGGAAGTCGGTCTTTGGGATTTCGGCCTTTGTGATTTCGACCTTTGGGATTTCGGCCTTTGGAATTTCGGCCTTTGGGATTTCGGCCTTTGAGATTTCGGCCTTTGGGATTTCGGTCTTTCGAATTTCAGCCTTTGGGATTTCGGCCTTTGGGATTTCGGCCCTTGGGATTTCGGCATTTGGGATTTCGCCCTTGTGATTTCGGCCTTTGGGATATCGGTCTTTGGAATTTCAGCGTTTGGTATTTCGGCCCTTTGGATTTCGGCCTTTGCGATTTCGGCCGTTGGGATTTCGGCCTTTGAGATTTCGGCCTTTGGGATTTCGACCTTTGGGATTTCGGCCCTTGGGATTTGGGCCTTTGGGATTTCGGCCTTTGGGATTTCGGCGTTTAGGATTTCGGCCTTTGGGATTTCGGCCTTGTGATTTCGTCCTTTGGGATATCGGTTTTTGGAATTTCAGCGTTTGGGATTTCGGCCCTTTGGATTTCGGCCTTTGCGATTTTGGCCTTTGGGATTTCGGCCTTTGGGATTTCGGCCTTTGGGATTGCGACTATTGGGATTACGGCCTTTTGGGAATTCATCCAATGGGATTTCGACATTTGGGATTTCGGCCTTTGGGATTTCGGCGTTTGGAACTTGTACCTTTGGGATATCGGCCCTTGGGATTTCGGCCTTTGGGATTTCGGCCTTTGGGATTTCGGCCTGTGGCATTTCGGCCTTTGGGTAGTCGGTCTTTGGAATTTCAGCCTTTGGGATTTCGGCACTTTGGATTCCGGCCTTTGGGATTTCAGCCTTTGGGATTTCGCCGTTGAGATTTCGGTCTTTGGAATTTCAGCCTTTGGGATATCGGCTATTTTGATTTCGGTCTTTGGGAATCAGCCTTTGGGTTTTCGGACTTTGAGATTTCGGCCTTTGGGATGTCGGCCTTTGGAATTTCGGCCTTTGGGATTTCGGCCTTTGGGATGTCGGTCTTTGGAATTTCAGCCTTTGGGATTTCGGCTATTTTGATTTCGGTCTTTGGGATTTCAGCCTTTGGGATTTCGGACTTTGGGATTTCGGCCTCTGGGATTTCGACCTTTGGGATTTCGGCCTTTGGGATTTCGGCCTTTGGGATTTCGGCCTTTGGGATTTCGACCTTTGGGAAGTCGGTCTTTGGGATTTCGGCCTTTGTGATTTCGACCTTTGGGATTTCGGCCTTTGGAATTTCGGCCTTTGGGATTTCGGCCTTTGAGATTTCGGCCTTTGGGATTTCGACCTTTGGGATTTCGGCCTTTTGGGAGTTTATCCTTTGGTATTTCGGCCTTGTGATTTCGACATTTGGGATTTCGGCGTTTGGGATATCGGCCTTTGGAATTTCCGAAATTAGGATATCGGCCCTTGGGATTTCGGCCTTTGGGATTGCGACTATTGGGATTACGGCCTTTTGGGAATTCATCCAATGGGATTTCGACATTTGGGATATCGGCCCTTGGGATTTCGGCCTTTGGGATTTCGGCCTTTGGGATTTCGGCCTGTGGCATTTCGGCCTTTGGGTAGTCGGTCTTTGGAATTTCAGCCTTTGGGATTTCGACACTTTGAATTCCGGCCTTTGGGATTTCAGCCTTTGGGATTTCGGCCTTTGAGATTGCGGCCATTGGGATTTCGAACTTTGGGATCTCGACCCTTGGGATTCCGGCCCTTGGGATTGCGGCCTTTGGGATTTCGGCCTTTGGGATTTCGACCTTTGGGATTTCGGCCTTTGGGATTTCGGCCCTTTGGATTTCGGCCTTTGGGATTTCGGCCTTTGGGATTTCGGCCTTTGAGATTTCGGCCTTTGGGATTTCGGCCTTTGGGATTTCGGTCTTTCGAATTTCAGCCTTTGGGATTTCAGCCTTTGGGATTTCGGCCTTTGGGATTTCGGCCTTGTGATTTCGGCCTTTGGGATTTCGACCTTTGGGATTTCGGCCCTTGGGATTTGGGCCTTTGCGATTTCGGTATTTGGGATTTCGGCCTTTGGGATTTCGGTCCTTCGAATTTCAGCCTTTGGGATTTCGGTCTTTGGGATTTCGGCCTTTGGGATTTCGGCCTTTGGGATTTCGGCCTTTGGTATTTTGGCCTTTGGGTAGTCGGTCTTTGGAGTTTCATCCTTTGGTATTTCGGCCTTGTGATTTCGACATTTAGGATTTCGGCGTTTGGGATTTCGGCCTTTGGAATTTCCGAAATTAGGATATCGGCCCTTGGGATTTCGGCCTTTGGGATTGCGACCATTGGGATTACGGCCTTTTGTGAATTCACCCAATGGGATTTCGACATTTGGGATTTCGGCCTTTGGGATTTCGGCCTTTGGAATTTGGAGCTTTGGTATATCGGCCCTTGGGATTTCGGCCTGTGGGATTTCGGCCTTTGGGATTTCGGCCTGTGGGATTTCGGCCTTTGGGATTTCGGCCTCTGGGATTTCGGCCTCTGGCATTTCGGCCTTTGGGTAGTCGGTCTTTGGAATTTCAGCCTTTGGGATTTCGGCCCTTTGGATTCCGGCCTTTGGGATTTCAGCCTTTGGGATTTCGGCCTTTGGGATTTTTACCTTTGGGATCTCGACCCTTGGGATTCCGGCCCTTGGGATTTCGGCCATTGGGATTTCGACCTTTGGGATCTCGACACTTGGGATTCCGGCCCTGGGGATTGCAGCCATTGGGTTTTCGGCCTTTGGGATTTCGACCCTTTGGATTTCGGCCTTTGGGATTTCGGCCTTGGGATTTCGACATTTGGGATTTCGGCCTTTGGGATTTCGGCCTCTGGCATTTCGGCCTTTGGGTAGTCGGTCTTTGGAATTTCAGCCTTTGGGATTTAGGCCCTTTGGATTCCGGCCTTTGGGATTTCAGCCTTTGGGATTTCGGCCTTTGGGATTTTTACCTTTGGGATCTCGACCCTTGGGATTCCGGCCCTTGGGATTTCGGCCATTGGGATTTCAAACTTTGGGATCTCGACCCTTGGGATTCCGGCCCTTGGGATTGCGGCCTTTGGGATTTCGGCCTTTGGAATTTCAGCCTTTGGGATTTCGGCCCTTTGGATTTCGGCCTTTGGCATTCCAGCCTTTGGGATTCCGGCCTTTGAGATTTCGGCCATTGGGATTTCGACCTTTGGGATCTCGAACCTTGGTATTCCGGCCCTTGGGATTGCGGCCTTTGGGATTTCGGCCTTTGGGATTTCGACCTTTGGGATTTCGTCCTTTGGGATATCGGTTTTTGGAATTTCAGCGTTTGGGATTTCGGCCCTTTGGATTTCGGCCTTTGCGATTTTGGCCTTTGGGATTTCGGCCTTTGGGATTTCGGCCTTTGGGATTGCGACTATTGGGATTACGGCCTTTTGGGAATTCGGCCTTTGGGATTTCGGCCTTTGGGATTTCGGCGTTTGGGATTTCGACCTTTGGGATTTCGGCCTTTGGGATTTCGCCCTTGTGATTTCGGCCTTTGGGATTTCGACCTTTGGAATTTCAGCCTTTGGGATTTCGGCACGTTGGATTCCGGCCTTTGGGATTTCAGCCTTTGGGATTTCGGCCTTTGCGATTTCGGCCTTTGGGATTTCGGTCTTTGAGATTTCGGCCTTTGGGATTTCGACCTTTGGGATTTCGGCCCTTGGGATTTGGGCCTTTGGGATTTCGGCCTTTGGGATTTCGGCGTTTAGGATTTCGGCCTTTGGGATTTCGGCCTTGTGATTTCGGCCTTTGCGATATCGGTCTTTGGAATTTCAGCGTTTGGGGTTTCGGCCCTTTGGATTTCGGCCTTTGCGATTTTGGCCTTTGGGATTTCGGCCTTTGGGATTTGGGCCTTTGGGATTTCGGCCTTTGAGATTTCGGCCTTTGGGATTTCGGTCTTTCGAATTTCAGCCTTTGGTATTTCGGCCTTTGGGATTTCGGCCTTTGGGATTTCGGCCTTTGAGATTTCGGCCTTTGGGATTTCGGCCCTTGGGATTTGGGCCTTTGCGATTTCGGCCTTTGGGATTTCGGCCTTTGGGATTTCGGCCTTTGAGATTTCGGCCTTTGGGATTTCGGTCCTTCGAATTTCAGCCTTTGGGACTTCGGCCTTTGGGATTTCGGCCTTTGGAATTTCGTCCTTTGGGATTTGGACGTTTGGGATTTCGGCCTTTGGGATTTCGACCTTTGGAATTTCGGCCCTTGGGACTTCGGCCCTTGGGATATGGGCCCTTGGGATATCGGCCTTCGGGATTTCGAACGTTGGGATTTGGACCTTTGGGATTTCGGCCTTTGGGATTTCGGCCTCTGGCATTTCGGCCTTTGGGTAGTCGGTCTTTGGAATTTCAGCCTTTGAGATTTAGGCCCTTTGGATTCCGGCCTTTGGGATTTCAGCATTTGGGATTTCGGCCTTTGAGATTTCGGCTATTGGGATTTCGACCTTTGGGATCTCGACCCTTGGGATTCCGGCCCTTGGGATTGCGGCCTTTGGGATTTCGGCCTTTGGGATTTCGACCTTTGGGATTTCGGCCTTTGGGATTTCGGCCTTTGGGATTTCGGCCTTTGGGATTGCGGCCCTTTGGATTTCGGCCTTTGGGATTTGGACTTTTGGGATTTCGGCCCTTGGGATTTCGGCCTTTGGGATTTCGGCCTCTGGAATTTCGGCATTCGGGTAGTCGGTCTTTGGAATTTCAGCCCTTGGGATTTCGGCCTTTGGTATTTCGACCTTTCGGATTTCGGCCTTTGGGATTTCGGCCTTTGGGATTTCGGCCTTTGGGATTTCGGCCTTTGGGATTTCGGCCTTTGAGATTTCGGCCTTTGGGATTTCGGTCTTTCGAATTTCAGCCTTTGGGATTTCGGCCTTTGTGATTTCGGCCTTTGGGATTTCGGTCTTTGGGATTTGGACCTTTGGGATTTCGGCCTTTGGGATTTCGACCTTTGGGATATCGGCCTCTGGGATTTCGACCTTTGGGAAGTCGGTCTTTGGAGTTTCATCCTTTGGTATTTCGGCCTTGTGATTTCGACATTTGGGATTTCGGCGTTTGCGATATCGGCCTTTGGAATTTCCGAAATTAGGATATCGGCCCTTGGGATTTCGGCCTTTGGGATTGCGACCATTGGGATTACGGCCTTTTGGGAATTCACCCAATGGGATTTCGACATTTGGGATTTCGGCCTTTGGGATTTCGGCCTTTGGAATTTGGAACTTTGGGATATCGGCCCTTGGGATTTCGGCCTGTGGGATTTCGGCCTTTGGGATTTCGGCCTCTGGGATTTCGGCCTCAGGCATTTCGGCCTTTGGGTAGTCGGTCTTTGGAATTTCAGCCTTTGGGATTTCGGCCCTTTGGATTCCGGCCTTTGGGATTTCAGCCTTTGGGATTTCGGCCTATGAGATTTCGGCCATTGGGATTTCGACCTTTGGGATCTCGACACTTGGGATTCCGGCCCTGGGGATTGCAGCCATTGGGTTTTCGGCCTTTGGGATATCGACCCTTTGGATTTCGGCCTTTGGGATTTCGACATTTGGGATTTCGGCCTTTGGGATTTCGGCCTCTGGCATTTCGGCCTTTGGGTAGTCGGTCTTTGGAATTTCAGCCTTTGGGATTTAGGCCCTTTGGATTCCGGCCTTTGGGATTTCAGCCTTTGGGATTTCGGCCTTTGGGATTTTTACCTTTGGGATCTCGACACTTGGGATTCCGGCCCTTGGGATTTCGGCCATTGGGATTTCGAACTTTGGCATCTCGACCCTTGGGATTCCGGCCCTTGGGATTGCGGCCTTTGGGATGTCGGCCTTTGGGATTTCGACCTTTGGGATTTCGGCCTTTGGGATTTCGGCCTTTGGGATTTCGGCCTTTGGGATTGCGGCCCTTTGGATTTCGGCCTTTGGGATTTGGACTTTTGGGATTTCGGCCCTTGGGATTTCGGCCTTTGGGATTTCGGCCTCTGGAATTTCGGCATTCGGGTAGTCGGTCTTTGGAATTTCAGCCCTTGGGATTTCGGCCTTTGGTATTTCGACCTTTCGGATTTCGGCCTTTGGGATTTCGGCCTTTGGGATTTCGGCCTTTGGGATTTCGGCCTTTGAGATTTCGGCCTTTGGGATTTCGGTCTTTCGAATTTCAGCCTTTGGGATTTCGGCCTTTGTGATTTCGGCCTTTGGGATTTCGGTCTTTGGGATTTGGACCTTTGGGATTTCGGCCTTTGGGATTTCGACCTTTGGGATATCGGCCTCTGGGATTTCGACCTTTGGGAAGTCGGTCTTTGGAGTTTCATCCTTTGGTATTTCGGCCTTGTGATTTCGACATTTGGGATTTCGGCGTTTGCGATATCGGCCTTTGGAATTTCCGAAATTAGGATATCGGCCCTTGGGATTTCGGCCTTTGGGATTGCGACCATTGGGATTACGGCCTTTTGGGAATTCACCCAATGGGATTTCGACATTTGGGATTTCGGCCTTTGGGATTTCGGCCTTTGGAATTTGGAACTTTGGGATATCGGCCCTTGGGATTTCGGCCTGTGGGATTTCGGCCTTTGGGATTTCGGCCTCTGGGATTTCGGCCTCAGGCATTTCGGCCTTTGGGTAGTCGGTCTTTGGAATTTCAGCCTTTGGGATTTCGGCCCTTTGGATTCCGGCCTTTGGGATTTCAGCCTTTGGGATTTCGGCCTATGAGATTTCGGCCATTGGGATTTCGACCTTTGGGATCTCGACACTTGGGATTCCGGCCCTGGGGATTGCAGCCATTGGGTTTTCGGCCTTTGGGATATCGACCCTTTGGATTTCGGCCTTTGGGATTTCGACATTTGGGATTTCGGCCTTTGGGATTTCGGCCTCTGGCATTTCGGCCTTTGGGTAGTCGGTCTTTGGAATTTCAGCCTTTGGGATTTAGGCCCTTTGGATTCCGGCCTTTGGGATTTCAGCCTTTGGGATTTCGGCCTTTGGGATTTTTACCTTTGGGATCTCGACACTTGGGATTCCGGCCCTTGGGATTTCGGCCATTGGGATTTCGAACTTTGGCATCTCGACCCTTGGGATTCCGGCCCTTGGAATTGCGGCCTTTGGGATTTCGGCCTTTGGAATTTCAGCCTTTGGGATTTCGGCCCTTTGGATTTCGGCCTTTGGCATTCCAGCCTTTGGGATTCCGGCCTTTGAGATTTCGGCCATTGGGATTTCGACCTTTGGGATCTCGAACCTTGGTATTCCGGCCCTTGGGATTGCGGCCTTTGGGATTTCGACCTTTGGGATTTCGGCCTTTGGGATTTCAGCCTTTGGGATTTCGGCCTTTGGGATTTTTACCTTTGGGATCTCGACCCTTGGGATTCCGGCCCTTGGGATTTCGGCCATTGGGATTTCGAACTTTGGGATCTCGACCCTTGGGATTCCGGCCCTTGGGATTGCGGCCTTTGGGATTTCGGCCTTTGGAATTTCAGCCTTTGGGATTTCGGCCCTTTGGATTTCGGCCTTTGGCATTCCAGCCTTTGGGATTCCGGCCTTTGAGATTTCGGCCATTGGGATTTCGACCTTTGGGATCTCGAACCTTGGTATTCCGGCCCTTGGGATTGCGGCCTTTGGGATTTCGGCCTTTGGGATTTCGACCTTTGGGATTTCGGCCTTTGGAATTTCAGCCTTTGGGATTTCGGCCTTTGAGATTTCGGCCATTGGGATTCTGACCTTTGATATCTCGAACCTTGGGATTCCGGCCCTTGGGATTACGGCCTTTGGGATTTCGGCCTCTGGGATTTCGACCTTTGGGATTTCGGCCTTTGGGATTTCGGCCTTTGGGATTTCGGCGTTTGGGATTTCGACCTTTGGGATTTCGGCCTTTGGGATTTCGCCCTTGTGATTTCGGCCTTTGGGATTTCGACCTTTGGAATTTCAGCCTTTGGGATTTCGGCACGTTGGATTCCGGCCTTTGGGATTTCAGCCTTTGGGATTTCGGCCTTTGCGATTTCGGCCTTTGGGATTTCGGTCTTTGAGATTTCGGCCTTTGGGATTTCGACCTTTGGGATTTCGGCCCTTGGGATTTGGGCCTTTGGGATTTCGGCCTTTGGGATTTCGGCGTTTAGGATTTCGGCCTTTGGGATTTCGGCCTTGTGATTTCGGCCTTTGCGATATCGGTCTTTGGAATTTCAGCGTTTGGGGTTTCGGCCCTTTGGATTTCGGCCTTTGCGATTTTGGACTTTGTGATTTCGGCCTTTGGGATTTGGGCCTTTGGGATTTCGGCCTTTGAGATTTCGGCCTTTGGGATTTCGGTCTTTCGAATTTCAGCCTTTGGTATTTCGGCCTTTGGGATTTCGGCCTTTGGGATTTCGGCCTTTGAGATTTCGGCCTTTGGGATTTGGACCTTTGGGATTTCGGCCCTTGGGATTTGGGCCTTTGCGATTTCGGCCTTTGGGATTTCGGCCTTTGGGATTTCGGCCTTTGAGATTTCGGCCTTTGGGATTTCGGTCCTTCGAATTTCAGCCTTTGGGACTTCGGCCTTTGGGATTTCGGCCTTTGGAATTTCGTCCTTTGGGATTTGGACGTTTGGGATTTCGGCCTTTGGGATTTCGACCTTTGGAATTTCTGCCCTTGGGACTTCGGCCCTTGGGATATGGGCCCTTGGGATATCGGCCTTCGGGATTTCGAACGTTGGGATTTGGACCTTTGGGATTTCGGCCTTTGGGATTTCGGCTCTTGGGATTTCGGCCCTTGGGATTTCGGCCATTGGGATTTCGAACTTTGGCATCTCGACCCTTGGGATTCCGGCCCTTGGAATTGCGGCCTTTGGGATTTCGGCCTTTGGAATTTCAGCCTTTGGGATTTCGGCCCTTTGGATTTCGGCCTTTGGCATTCCAGCCTTTGGGATTCCGGCCTTTGAGATTTCGGCCATTGGGATTTCGACCTTTGGGATCTCGAACCTTGGTATTCCGGCCCTTGGGATTGCGGCCTTTGGGATTTCGGCCTTTGGGATTTCGACCTTTGGGATTTCGGCCTTTGGAATTTCAGCCTTTGGGATTTCGGCCTTTGAGATTTCGGCCATTGGGATTCTGACCTTTGATATCTCGAACCTTGGGATTCCGGCCCTTGGGATTACGGCCTTTGGGATTTCGGCCTCTGGGATTTCGACCTTTGGGATTTCGGCCTTTGGGATTTCGGCCTTTGGGATTTCGGCCTTTGGGATATCGAACTTTGGGATTTCGGCCTTTGGGATTTCGCCCTTGTGATTTCGGCCTTTGGGATTTCGACCTTTGGAATTTCAGCCTTTGGGATTTCGGCACTTTGGATTCCGGCCTTTGGGATTTCAGCCTTTGGGATTTCGGCCTTTGAGATTTCGGCCTTTGGGATTTCGGTCTTTGAGATTTCGGCCTTTGGGATTTCGACCTTTGGGATTTCGGCCTTTGGAATTTCGACCTTTCGGATTTCGGCCTTTGGGATTTCGGCCTTTGGGATTTCGGCCTTTGGGATTTCGGCCTTTGAGATTTCGGCCTTTGGGATTTCGGTCTTTCGAATTTCAGCCTTTGGGATTTCGATCTTTGTGATTTCGGCCTTTGGGATTTCGGTCTTTGGGATTTGGACCTTTGGGATTTCGGCCTTTGGGATTTCGACCTTTGGGATATCGGCCTCTGGGATTTCGACCTTTGGGAAGTCGGTCTTTGGAGTTTCATCCTTTGGTATTTCGGCCTTGTGATTTCGACATTTGGGATTTCGGCGTTTGGGATTTCGGCCTTTGGAATTTGGACCTTTGGGATATCGGCCCTTGGGATTTCGGCCTGTGGGATTTCGGCCTTTGGGATTTCGGCCTCTGGGGTTTCGGCCTCTGGCATTTCGGCCTTTGGGTAGTCGGTCTTTGGAATTTCAGCCTTTGGGATTTCGGCCCTTTGGATTCCGGCCTTTGGGATTTCAGCCTTTGGGATTTCGGCCTATGAGATTTCGGCCATTGGGATTTCGACCTTTGGGATCTCGACACTTGGGATTCCGGCCCTGGGGATTGCAGCCATTGGGTTTTCGGCCTTTGGGATATCGACCCTTTGGATTTCGGCCTTTGGGATTTCGACATTTGGGATTTCGGCCTTTGGGATTTCGGCCTCTGGCATTTCGGCCTTTGGGTAGTCGGTCTTTGGAATTTCAGCCTTTGGGATTTAGGCCCTTTGGATTCCGGCCTTTGGGATTTCAGCCTTTGGGATTTCGGCCTTTGGGATTTTTACCTTTGGGATCTCGACCCTTGGGATTCCGGCCCTTGGGATTTCGGCCATTGGGATTTCGGACTTTGGCATCTCGACCCTTGGGATTCCGGCCCTTGGAATTGCGGCCTTTGGGATTTCGGCCTTTGGAATTTCAGCCCTTGGGATTTCGGCCCTTTGGATTTCGGCCTTTGGCATTCCAGCCTTTGGGATTCCGGCCTTTGAGATTTCGGCCATTGGGATTTCGACCTTTGGGATCTCGAACCTTGGTATTCCGGCCCTTGGGATTGCGGCCTTTGGGATTTCGGCCTTTGAGATTTCGACCTTTGGGATTTCGGCCTTTGGAATTTCAGCCTTTGGGATTTCGGCCTTTGAGATTTCGGCCATTGGGATTCTGACCTTTGATATCTCGAACCTTGGGATTCCGGCCCTTGGGATTACGGCCTTTGGGATTTCGGCCTCTGGGATTTCGACCTTTGGGATTTCGGCCTTTGGGATTTCGGCCTTTGGGATTTCGGCCTTTGGGATTTCGAACTTTGGGATTTCGGCCTTTGGGATTTCGCCCTTGTGATTTCGACCTTTGGGATTTCGACCTTTGGAATTTCAGCCTTTGGGATTTCGGCACTTTGGATTCCGGCCTTTGGGATTTCAGCCTTTGGGATTTCGGCCTTTGCGATTTCGGCCTTTGGGATTTCGGTCTTTGAGATTTCGGCCTTTGGGATTTCGACCTTTGGGATTTCGGCCTTTGGAATTTCGGCCTTTGGGATTTCGGCCTTTGAGATTTGGGCCTTTGGGATTTCGGTCTTTCGAATTTCAGCCTTTGGGATTTCGGCCCTTGGGATTTCGGCATTTGGGATTTCGCCCTTGTGATTTCGGCCTTTGGGATTTCGGCCTTTGAGATTTCAGCCTTTGGGATTTCGGTCTTTCGAATTTCAGCCTTTGGGATTTCGGCCCTTGGGATTTCGGCATTTGGGATTTCGCCCTTGTGATTTCGGCCTTTGGGATATCGGTCTTTGGAATTTCAGCGTTTGGTATTTCGGCCCTTTGGATTTCGGCCTTTGCGATTTCGGCCGTTGGGATTTCGGCCTTTGAGATTTCGGCCTTTGGGATTCCGACCTTTGGGATTTCGGCCCTTGGGATTTGGACCTTTGGGATTTCGGCCTTTGGGATTTCGGCTCTTGGGATTTCGGCCCTTGGGATTTCGGCCATTGGGATTTCGAACTTTGGCATCTCGACCCTTGGGATTCCGGCCCTTGGAATTGCGGCCTTTGGGATTTCGGCCTTTGGAATTTCAGCCTTTGGGATTTCGGCCCTTTGGATTTCGGCCTTTGGCATTCCAGCCTTTGGGATTCCGGCCTTTGAGATTTCGGCCATTGGGATTTCGACCTTTGGGATCTCGAACCTTGGTATTCCGGCCCTTGGGATTGCGGCCTTTGGGATTTCGGCCTTTGGGATTTCGACCTTTGGGATTTCGGCCTTTGGAATTTCAGCCTTTGGGATTTCGGCCTTTGAGATTTCGGCCATTGGGATTCTGACCTTTGATATCTCGAACCTTGGGATTCCGGCCCTTGGGATTACGGCCTTTGGGATTTCGGCCTCTGGGATTTCGACCTTTGGGATTTCGGCCTTTGGGATTTCGGCCTTTGGGATTTCGGCCTTTGGGATTTCGAACTTTGGGATTTCGGCCTTTGGGATTTCGCCCTTGTGATTTCGGCCTTTGGGATTTCGACCTTTGGAATTTCAGCCTTTGGGATTTCGGCACTTTGGATTCCGGCCTTTGGGATTTCAGCCTTTGGGATTTCGGCCTTTGCGATTTCGGCCTTTGGGATTTCGGTCTTTGAGATTTCGGCCTTTGGGATTTCGACCTTTGGGATTTCGGCCTTTGGAATTTCGGCCTTTGGGATTTCGGCCTTTGAGATTTCGGCCTTTGGGATTTCGGTCTTTCGAATTTCAGCCTTTGGGATTTCGGCCCTTGGGATTTCGGCATTTGGGATTTCGCCCTTTGTGATTTCGGCCTTTGGGATTTCGGCCTTTGAGATTTCGGCCTTTGGGATTTCGGTCTTTCGAATTTCAGCCTTTGGGATTTCGGCCCTTGGGATTTCGGCATTTGGAATTTCGCCCTTGTGATTTCGGCCTTTGGGATATCGGTCTTTGGAATTTCAGCGTTTGGTATTTCGGCCCTTTGGATTTCGGCCTTTGCGATTTCGGCCGTTGGGATTTCGGCCTTTGAGATTTCGGCCTTTGGGATTCCGACCTTTGGGATTTCGGCCCTTGGGATTTGGGCCTTTGGGATTTCGGCCTTTGGGATTTCGGCGTTTAGGATTTCGGCCTTTGGGATTTCGGCCTTGTGATTTCGTCCTTTGGGATATCGGTCTTTGGGATATCGGTCTTTGGAATTTCAGCGTTTGGGATTTCGGCCCTTTGGATTTCGGCCTTTGCGATTTTGGCCTTTGGGATTTCGGCCTTTGGGATTTCGGACTTTGAGATTTCGGCGTTTGGGATGTCGGCCTTTGGAATTTCGACCTTTGGGATTCCGGCCCTTGGGATTACGGCCTTTGGGATTTCGGCCTCTGGGATTTCGACCTTTGGGATTTCGGCCTTTGGGATTTCGGCCTTTGGGATTTCGGCGTTTGGGATTTCGACCTTTGGGATTTCGGCCTTTGGGATTTCGCCCTTGTGATTTCGGCCTTTGGGATTTCGACCTTTGGAATTTCAGCCTTTGGGATTTCGGCACGTTGGATTCCGGCCTTTGGGATTTCAGCCTTTGGGATTTCGGCCTTTGCGATTTCGGCCTTTGGGATTTCGGTCTTTGAGATTTCGGCCTTTGGGATTTCGACCTTTGGGATTTCGGCCCTTGGGATTTGGGCCTTTGGGATTTCGGCCTTTGGGATTTCGGCGTTTAGGATTTCGGCCTTTGGGATTTCGGCCTTGTGATTTCGGCCTTTGCGATATCGGTCTTTGGAATTTCAGCGTTTGGGGTTTCGGCCCTTTGGATTTCGGCCTTTGCGATTTTGGACTTTGTGATTTCGGCCTTTGGGATTTGGGCCTTTGGGATTTCGGCCTTTGAGATTTCGGCCTTTGGGATTTCGGTCTTTCGAATTTCAGCCTTTGGTATTTCGGCCTTTGGGATTTCGGCCTTTGGGATTTCGGCCTTTGAGATTTCGGCCTTTGGGATTTGGACCTTTGGGATTTCGGCCCTTGGGATTTGGGCCTTTGCGATTTCGGCCTTTGGGATTTCGGCCTTTGGGATTTCGGCCTTTGAGATTTCGGCCTTTGGGATTTCGGTCCTTCGAATTTCAGCCTTTGGGACTTCGGCCTTTGGGATTTCGGCCTTTGGAATTTCGTCCTTTGGGATTTGGACGTTTGGGATTTCGGCCTTTGGGATTTCGACCTTTGGAATTTCGGCCCTTGGGACTTCGGCCCTTGGGATATGGGCCCTTGGGATATCGGCCTTCGGGATTTCGAACGTTGGGATTTGGACCTTTGGGATTTCGGCCTTTGGGATTTCGGCTCTTGGGATTTCGGCCCTTGGGATTTCGGCCATTGGGATTTCGAACTTTGGCATCTCGACCCTTGGGATTCCGGCCCTTGGAATTGCGGCCTTTGGGATTTCGGCCTTTGGAATTTCAGCCTTTGGGATTTCGGCCCTTTGGATTTCGGCCTTTGGCATTCCAGCCTTTGGGATTCCGGCCTTTGAGATTTCGGCCATTGGGATTTCGACCTTTGGGATCTCGAACCTTGGTATTCCGGCCCTTGGGATTGCGGCCTTTGGGATTTCGGCCTTTGGGATTTCGACCTTTGGGATTTCGGCCTTTGGAATTTCAGCCTTTGGGATTTCGGCCTTTGAGATTTCGGCCATTGGGATTCTGACCTTTGATATCTCGAACCTTGGGATTCCGGCCCTTGGGATTACGGCCTTTGGGATTTCGGCCTCTGGGATTTCGACCTTTGGGATTTCGGCCTTTGGGATTTCGGCCTTTGGAATTTCGGCCTTTGGGATTTCGAACTTTGGGATTTCGGCCTTTGGGATTTCGCCCTTGTGATTTCGGCCTTTGGGATTTCGACATTTGGAATTTCAGCCTTTGGGATTTCGGCACTTTGGATTCCGGCCTTTGGGATTTCAGCCTTTGGGATTTCGGCCTTTGCGATTTCGGCCTTTGGGATTTCGGTCTTTGAGATTTCGGCCTTTGGGATTTCGACCTTTGGGATTTCGGCCTTTGGAATTTCGACCTTTCGGATTTCGGCCTTTGGGATTTCGGCCTTTGGGATTTCGGCCTTTGGGATTTCGGCCTTTGAGATTTCGGCCTTTGGGATTTCGGTCTTTCGAATTTCAGCCTTTGGGATTTCGATCTTTGTGATTTCGGCCTTTGGGATTTCGGTCTTTGGGATTTGGACCTTTGGGATTTCGCCTTTGGGATTTCGACCTTTGGGATATCGGCCTCTGGGATTTCGACCTTTGGGAAGTCGGTCTTTGGAGTTTCATCCTTTGGTATTTCGGCCTTGTGATTTCGACATTTGGGATTTCGGCGTTTGCGATATCGGCCTTTGGAATTTCCGAAATTAGGATATCGGCCCTTGGGATTGCGGCCTTTGGGATTGCGACCATTGGGATTACGGCCTTTTGGGAATTCACCCAATGGGATTTCGACATTTGGGATTTCGGCCTTTGGGATTTCGGCCTTTGGAATTTGGACCTTTGGGATATCGGCCCTTGGGTTTTCGGCCTGTGGGATTTCGGCCTTTGGGATTTCGGCCTCTGGGGTTTCGGCCTCTGGCATTTCGGCCTTTGGGTAGTCGGTCTTTGGAATTTCAGCCTTTGGGATTTCGGCCCTTTGGATTCCGGCCTTTGGGATTTCAGCCTTTGGGATTTCGGCCTATGAGATTTCGGCCATTGGGATTTCGACCTTTGGGATCTCGACACTTGGGATTCCGGCCCTGGGGATTGCAGCCATTGGGTTTTCGGCCTTTGGGATATCGACCCTTTGGATTTCGGCCTTTGGGATTTCGACATTTGGGATTTCGGCCTTTGGGATTTCGGCCTCTGGCATTTCGGCCTTTGGGTAGTCGGTCTTTGGAATTTCAGCCTTTGGGATTTAGGCCCTTTGGATTCCGGCCTTTGGGATTTCAGCCTTTGGGATTTCGGCCTTTGGGATTTTTACCTTTGGGATCTCGACCCTTGGGATTCCGGCCCTTGGGATTTCGGCCATTGGGATTTCGAACTTTGGCATCTCGACCCTTGGGATTCCGGCCCTTGGAATTGCGGCCTTTGGGATTTCGGCCTTTGGAATTTCAGCCCTTGGGATTTCGGCCCTTTGGATTTCGGCCTTTGGCATTCCAGCCTTTGGGATTCCGGCCTTTGAGATTTCGGCCATTGGGATTTCGACCTTTGGGATCTCGAACCTTGGTATTCCGGCCCTTGGGATTGCGGCCTTTGGGATTTCGGCCTTTGAGATTTCGACCTTTGGGATTTCGGCCTTTGGAATTTCAGCCTTTGGGATTTCGGCCTTTGAGATTTCGGCCATTGGGATTCTGACCTTTGATATCTCGAACCTTGGGATTCCGGCCCTTGGGATTACGGCCTTTGGGATTTCGGCCTCTGGGATTTCGACCTTTGGGATTTCGGCCTTTGGGATTTCGGCCTTTGGGATTTCGGCCTTTGGGATTTCGAACTTTGGGATTTCGGCCTTTGGGATTTCGCCCTTGTGATTTCGGCCTTTGGGATTTCGACCTTTGGAATTTCAGCCTTTGGGATTTCGGCACTTTGGATTCCGGCCTTTGGGATTTCAGCCTTTGGGATTTCGGCCTTTGCGATTTCGGCCTTTGGGATTTCGGTCTTTGAGATTTCGGCCTTTGGGATTTCGACCTTTGGGATTTCGGCCTTTGGAATTTCGGCCTTTGGGATTTCGGCCTTTGAGATTTCGGCCTTTGGGATTTCGGTCTTTCGAATTTCAGCCTTTGGGATTTCGGCCCTTGGGATTTCGGCATTTGGGATTTCGCCCTTGTGATTTCGGCCTTTGGGATATCGGTCTTTGGAATTTCAGCGTTTGGTATTTCGGCCCTTTGGATTTCGGCCTTTGCGATTTCGGCCGTTGGGATTTCGGCCTTTGAGATTTCGGCCTTTGGGATTCCGACCTTTGGGATTTCGGCCCTTGGGATTTGGACCTTTGGGATTTCGGCCTTTGGGATTTCGGCTCTTGGGATTTCGGCCCTTGGGATTTCGGCCATTGGGATTTCGAACTTTGGCATCTCGACCCTTGGGATTCCGGCCCTTGGAATTGCGGCCTTTGGGATTTCGGCCTTTGGAATTTCAGCCTTTGGGATTTCGGCCCTTTGGATTTCGGCCTTTGGCATTCCAGCCTTTGGGATTCCGGCCTTTGAGATTTCGGCCATTGGGATTTCGACCTTTGGGATCTCGAACCTTGGTATTCCGGCCCTTGGGATTGCGGCCTTTGGGATTTCGGCCTTTGGGATTTCGACCTTTGGGATTTCGGCCTTTGGAATTTCAGCCTTTGGGATTTCGGCCTTTGAGATTTCGGCCATTGGGATTCTGACCTTTGATATCTCGAACCTTGGGATTCCGGCCCTTGGGATTACGGCCTTTGGGATTTCGGCCTCTGGGATTTCGACCTTTGGGATTTCGGCCTTTGGGATTTCGGCCTTTGGGATTTCGGCCTTTGGGATTTCGAACTTTGGGATTTCGGCCTTTGGGATTTCGCCCTTGTGATTTCGGCCTTTGGGATTTCGACCTTTGGAATTTCAGCCTTTGGGATTTCGGCCCTTGGGATTTCGGCATTTGGGATTTCGCCCTTGTGATTTCGGCCTTTGGGATTTCGGCCTTTGAGATTTCGGCCTTTGGGATTTCGGTCTTTCGAATTTCAGCCTTTGGGATTTCGGCCCTTGGGATTTCGGCATTTGGGATTTCGCCCTTGTGATTTCGGCCTTTGGGATATCGGTCTTTGGAATTTCAGCGTTTGGTATTTCGGCCCTTTGGATTTCGGCCTTTGCGATTTCGGCCGTTGGGATTTCGGCCTTTGAGATTTCGGCCTTTGGGATTCCGACCTTTGGGATTTCGGCCCTTGGGATTTGGGCCTTTGGGATTTCGGCCTTTGGGATTTCGGCGTTTAGGATTTCGGCCTTTGGGATTTCGGCCTTGTGATTTCGTCCTTTGGGATATCGGTCTTTGGGATATCGGTCTTTGGAATTTCAGCGTTTGGGATTTCGGCCCTTTGGATTTCGGCCTTTGCGATTTTGGCCTTTGGGATTTCGGCCTTTGGGATTTCGGACTTTGAGATTTCGGCGTTTGGGATGTCGGCCTTTGGAATTTCGACCTTTGGGATTTCGGCCCTTGGGATTTCAGCCTTTGGGATTTCGGCCTTTGGGATTTCGGCCCCTTGGATTTCGGCCCCTTGGATTTCGGCCTTTGGGATTTCGGCCTTTGGGATTCCGGCCTTTGGTATGTCGATCTTTGGAATTTCAACCTTTGGGATTTCGGCCCTTTGGATTTCGGCCTTTAGGATTTCGGCCTTTGGGATTTCGGCCTTGTGATTTCGGCCTTTGCGATATCGGTCTTTGGAATTTCAGCGTTTGGGGTTTCGGCCCTTTGGATTTCGGCCTTTGCGATTTTGGCCTTTGGGATTTCGGACTTTGGGATTTCGACCTTTGGGATTTCGGCCTTTGGTATTTCGGCCTCTGGGATTTCGACCTTTGGGATTTCGGCCTTTGGGATTTCGGCCCTTTGGATTTCGGCCTTTGGGATTTGGACTTTTGGGATTTCGGCCCTTGGGATTTCGGACTTTGGGATTTCGGCCTCTGGAATTTCGGCATTTGGGTAGTCGGTCTTTGGAATTTCAGCCCTTGGGATTTCGGCCTTTGGTATTTCGAGCTTTGGGATTTCGGCCTTTGGGATTTCGGCCTTTGGGATTTGGGCCTTTGGGATTTCGGCCTTTGAGATTTCGGCCTTTGGGATTTCGGTCTTTCGAATTTCAGCCTTTGGTATTTCGGCCTTTGGGATTTCGGCCTTTGGGATTTCGGCCTTTGAGATTTCGGCCTTTGGGATTTGGACCTTTGGGATTTCGGCCCTTGGGATTTGGGCCTTTGCGATTTCGGCCTTTGGGATTTCGGCCTTTGGGATTTCGGCCTTTGAGATTTCGGCCTTTGGGATTTCGGTCCTTCGAATTTCAGCCTTTGGAACTTCGGCCTTTGGGATTTCGGCCTTTGGAATTTCGTCCTTTGGGATTCGGACGTTTGGGATTTCGGCCTTTGGGATTTCGACCTTTGGAATTTCGGCCCTTGGGACTTCGGCCCTTGGGATATGGGCCCTTGGGATATCGGCCTTCGGGATTTCGAACTTTGGGATTTGGACCTTTGGGATTTCGGCCTTTGGGATTTCGGCTCTTGGGATTTCGGCCCTTGGGATTTCGGCCTTTTGGGAATTCATCGTTCGGGATTTCGTTCTTGGGATTTCGACATTTGGGATTTCGGCCTTTGGTATGTCGATCTTTGGAATTTCAACCTTTGGTATTTCGGCCCTTTGGATTTCGGCCTTTGGGATTTCAGCCTTTGGGATTTCGGCCTCTGGCATTTCGGCCTTTGGGTAGTCGGTCTTTGGAATTTCAGCCTTTGGGATTTGGACCTTTGGGATTTCGGCCTTTGGGATTTCGGCCTCTGGCATTTCGGCCTTTGGGTAGTCGGTCTTTGGAATTTCAGCCTTTGGGATTTAGGCCCTTTGGATTCCGGCCTTTGGGATGGGCCCATGGCCAGACCACACTGCTATGGGCCATAAAACCATTGTGCATGGTGTTGCTCGATCCCAGGAACCTGGGCAAAGTGCAACCGCCTTTGGTAGTTATGTGTGGTAGAGCTGGGAGGAGCACATTAGGTGCCATCTCGCTCGACCCCAAGGGTTTGCGTGACGGGGCCGTCGCTTGAGGTGTCGGGGCTTGCCCTAGTATCCGAGACGAGATCCCGGAGACCACGCACCGCTTACCCTAAAAAGCCGCCTTGGTGCTACCCAATCCCAGAACTCTGGGTAACGGATGCCTTTGGTGTGCAGACTTGCGTGGAAGAGGTGTCGCGATGAGTGCCCTCGGCGGTTCCCCATCAAACGCCGTAGGAGGAGTCCTACTTACATGGGATTGTGCGTTGGGGTGGATGCACGGCCGTCGTATATATGAGGTGTCGGAGTGATGGACCCAGTCACTCCAGTATCCGAGACGAGTCCGTGATGCAGACAGCACGACTTCCACTCATAAAACTGTCGTTACGGAGCTACCCAATCTCAGGTTTCTGAGTAACGGATGCCACCGGCAGAAATTGATGTGCTGTAGAGGAAACCCGCCCTTCGGGGCCACGCCCTCGACGGTGACCTGTCTAACGTTGCTTGAGGTTCATTCTCGCTATCACAGGTACTAAGGGTGGCATGGAAAGCCCCACCGGGATGTGGACCGGTGCCATGTCTATTTGGAGATGGACTCTTAGGGGCAGTGAACTCGGGGTCTGAAAGGGGGTGTTTAATGGCATATACCCGAGCAGGGTGAGGAGGCACATCCGCGCCCATCTACGGTGGGCCGGATACAGAATAAATCCGGCCTTTGGGATTTCAGCATTTGGGATTTCGGCCTTTGAGATTTCGGGTATTGGGATTTCGACCTTTGGGATCTCGACCCTTGGGATTCCGGCCCTTGGGATTGCGGCCTTTGGGATTTCGGCCTTTGGGATTTCGACCTTTGGGATTTCGGCCTTTGGGATTTCGGCCTTTGGGATTGCGGCCCTTTGGATTTCGGCCTTTGGGATTTGGACTTTTGGGATTTCGGCCCTTGGGATTTCGGCCTTTGGGATTTCGGCCTCTGGAATTTCGGCATTCGGGTAGTCGGTCTTTGGAATTTCAGCCCTTGGGATTTCGGCCTTTGGTATTTCGACCTTTCGGATTTCGGCCTTTGGGATTTCGGCCTTTGGGATTTCGGCCTTTGGGATTTCGGCCTTTGAGATTTCGGCCTTTGGGATTTCGGTCTTTCGAATTTCAGCCTTTGGGATTTCGATCTTTGTGATTTCGGCCTTTGGGATTTCGGTCTTTGGGATTTGGACCTTTGGGATTTCGGCCTTTGGGATTTCGACCTTTGGGATATCGGCCTCTGGGATTTCGACCTTTGGGAAGTCGGTCTTTGGAGTTTCATCCTTTGGTATTTCGGCCTTGTGATTTCGACATTTGGGATTTCGGCGTTTGCGATATCGGCCTTTGGAATTTCCGAAATTAGGATATCGGCCCTTGGGATTGCGGCCTTTGGGATTGCGACCATTGGGATTACGGCCTTTTGGGAATTCACCCAATGGGATTTCGACATTTGGGATTTCGGCCTTTGGGATTTCGGCCTTTGGAATTTGGACCTTTGGGATATCGGCCCTTGGGATTTCGGCCTGTGGGATTTCGGCCTTTGGGATTTCGGCCTCTGGGGTTTCGGCCTCTGGCATTTCGGCCTTTGGGTAGTCGGTCTTTGGAATTTCAGCCTTTGGGATTTCGGCCCTTTGGATTCCGGCCTTTGGGATTTCAGCCTTTGGGATTTCGGCCTATGAGATTTCGGCCATTGGGATTTCGACCTTTGGGATCTCGACACTTGGGATTCCGGCCCTGGGGATTGCAGCCATTGGGTTTTCGGCCTTTGGGATATCGACCCTTTGGATTTCGGCCTTTGGGATTTCGACATTTGGGATTTCGGCCTTTGGGATTTCGGCCTCTGGCATTTCGGCCTTTGGGTAGTCGGTCTTTGGAATTTCAGCCTTTGGGATTTAGGCCCTTTGGATTCCGGCCTTTGGGATTTCAGCCTTTGGGATTTCGGCCTTTGGGATTTTTACCTTTGGGATCTCGACCCTTGGGATTCCGGCCCTTGGGATTTCGGCCATTGGGATTTCGAACTTTGGCATCTCGACCCTTGGGATTCCGGCCCTTGGAATTGCGGCCTTTGGGATTTCGGCCTTTGGAATTTCAGCCCTTGGGATTTCGGCCCTTTGGATTTCGGCCTTTGGCATTCCAGCCTTTGGGATTCCGGCCTTTGAGATTTCGGCCATTGGGATTTCGACCTTTGGGATCTCGAACCTTGGTATTCCGGCCCTTGGGATTGCGGCCTTTGGGATTTCGGCCTTTGGGATTTCGACCTTTGGGATTTCGGCCTTTGGAATTTCAGCCTTTGGGATTTCGGCCTTTGAGATTTCGGCCATTGGGATTCTGACCTTTGATATCTCGAACCTTGGGATTCCGGCCTTTGGGATTACGGCCTTTGGGATTTCGGCCTCTGGGATTTCGACCTTTGGGATTTCGGCCTTTGGGATTTCGGCCTTTGGGATTTCGGCCTTTGGGATTTCGAACTTTGGGATTTCGGCCTTTGGGATTTCGCCCTTGTGATTTCGGCCTTTGGGATTTCGACCTTTGGAATTTCAGCCTTTGGGATTTCGGCACTTTGGATTCCGGCCTTTGGGATTTCAGCCTTTGGGATTTCGGCCTTTGCGATTTCGGCCTTTGGGATTTCGGTCTTTGAGATTTCGGCCTTTGGGATTTCGACCTTTGGGATTTCGGCCTTTGGAATTTCGGCCTTTGGGATTTCGGCCTTTGAGGTTTCGGCCTTTGGGATTTCGGTCTTTCGAATTTCAGCCTTTGGGATTTCGGCCCTTGGGATTTCGGCATTTGGGATTTCGCCCTTGTGATTTCGGCCTTTGGGATATCGGTCTTTGGAATTTCAGCGTTTGGTATTTCGGCCCTTTTGATTTCGGCCTTTGCGATTTCGGCCGTTGGGATTTCGGCCTTTGAGATTTCGGCCTTTGGGATTCCGACCTTTGGGATTTCGGCCCTTGGGATTTGGGCCTTTGGGATTTCGGCCTTTGGGATTTCGGCGTTTAGGATTTCGGCCTTTGGGATTTCGGCCTTGTGATTTCGTCCGTTGGGATATCGGTCTTTGGGATATCGGTCTTTGGAATTTCAGCGTTTGGGATTTCGGCCCTTTGGATTTCGGCCTTTGGCATTCCAGCCTTTGGGATTCCGGCCTTTGAGATTTCGGCCATTGGGATTTCGACCTTTGGGATCTCGAACCTTGGTATTCCGGCCCTTGGGATTGCGGCCTTTGGGATTTCGGCCTTTGGGATTTCGACCTTTGGGATTTCGGCCTTTGGAATTTCAGCCTTTGGGATTTCGGCCTTTGAGATTTCGGCCATTGGGATTCTGACCTTTGATATCTCGAACCTTGGGATTCCGGCCCTTGGGATTACGGCCTTTGGGATTTCGGCCTCTGGGATTTCGACCTTTGGGATTTCGGCCTTTGGGATTTCGGCCTTTGGGATTTCGGCCTTTGGGATTTCGAACTTTGGGATTTCGGCCTTTGGGATTTCGCCCTTGTGATTTCGGCCTTTGGGATTTCGACCTTTGGAATTTCAGCCTTTGGGATTTCGGCACTTTGGATTCCGGCCTTTGGGATTTCAGCCTTTGGGATTTCGGCCTTTGCGATTTCGGCCTTTGGGATTTCGGTCTTTGAGATTTCGGCCTTTGGGATTTCGGCCTTTGGAATTTCGGCCTTTGGGATTTCGGCCTTTGAGATTTCGGCCTTTGGGATTTCGGTCTTTCGAATTTCAGCCTTTGGGATTTCGGCCCTTGGGATTTCGGCATTTGGGATTTCGCCCTTGTGATTTAGGCCTTTGGGATTCGGCCTTTGAGATTTCGGCCTTTGGGATTTCGGTCTTTCGAATTTCAGCCTTTGGGATTTCGGCCCTTGGGATTTCGGCATTTGGGATTTCGCCCTTGTGATTTCGGCCTTTGGGATATCGGTCTTTGGAATTTCAGCGTTTGGTATTTCGGCCCTTTGGATTTCGGCCTTTGCGATTTCGGCCGTTGGGATTTGGGCCTTTGGGATTTCGGCCTTTGGGATTTCGGCGTTTAGGATTTCGGCCTTTGGGATTTCGGCCTTGTGATTTCGTCCTTTGGGATATCGGTCTTTGGGATATCGGTCTTTGGAATTTCAGCGTTTGGGATTTCGGCCCTTTGGATTTCGGCCTTTGCGATATTGGCCTTTGGGATTTCGGCCTTTGGGATTTCGGACTTTGAGATTTCGGCCTTTGGGATGTCGGCCTTTGGAATTTCGACCTTTGGGATTTCGGCCCTTGGGATTTCGGCCCTTGGGATTTCAGCCTTTGGGATTTCGGCCTTTGGGATTTCGGCCCCTTGGATTTCGGCCCCTTGGATTTCGACCTTTGGGACTTCGGCCTTTGGGATTTCGGCCTTTTGGGAATTCATCATTTGGGATTTCGGCCTTTGGAATTTCCGCCTTTGGGATATCGGCATTTGGGATTTCGGCCTTAGGGATTTTTACCTTTGGGATTTCGGCCCTTGGGATTTGGACCTTTGGGATTTCGGCCTTTGGGATTTCGACCTTTGGGATTTCGGCCTTTGGGATTTCGGCCTCTGGCATTTCGGCCTTTGGGTAGTCGGTCTTTGGAATTTCAGCCTTTGGGATTTAGGCCCTTAGGATTCCGGCCTTTGGGATTTCAGCCTTTGGGATTTCGGCCTTTGGGATTTTTACCTTTGGGATCTCGACCCTTGGGATTCCGGCCCTTGGGATTTCGGCCATTGGGATTTCGAACTTTGGGATCTCGACCCTTGGGATTCCGGCCCTTGGGATTGCGGCCTTTGGGATTTCGGCCTGTGGAATTTCAGCCTTTGGGATTTCGGCCCTTTGGATTTCGGCCTTTGGCATTCCAGCCTTTGGGATTCCGGCCTCTGAGATTTCGGCCATTGGGATTTCGACCTTTGGGATCTCGAACCTTGGTATTCCGGCCCTTGGGATTTCGGCCTTTGGGATTTCGGCCTCTGGGATTTCGGCCTCTGGCATTTCGGCCTTTGGGATTTCAGCCCTTGGGATTTCGGCGTTTGGGATTTCGGCCATTGGGATTTCGACATTTGGGATCTCGACACTTGGGTTTCCGGCCCTGGGGATTGCAGCCATTGGGTTTACGGCCTTTGGGATTTCGACCCTTTGGATTTCGGCCTTTGGGATTTCGGCCTTGGGATTTCGACATTTGGGATTTCGGCCTTTGGGATTTCGGCCTCTGGCATTTCGGCCTTTGGGTAGTCGGTCTTTGGAATTTCAGCCTTTGGGATTTAGGCCCTTTGGATTCCGGCCTTTGGGATTTCAGCCTTTGGGACTTCGGCCTTTGGGATTTTTACCTTTGGGATCTCGACCCTTGGGATTCCGGCCCTTGGGATTGCGGCCTTTGGGATTTCGGCCTTTGAGATTTCGACCTTTGGGATTTCGGCCTTTGGGATTTCGGCCTTTGGGATTTCGGCCCTTTGGATTTCGGCCTTTGGGATTTGGACTTTTGGGATTTCGGCCCTTGGGATTTCGGCCTTTGGGATTTCGGCCTCTGGAATTTCGGCATTTGGGTAGTCGGTCTTTGGAATTTGAGCCCTTGGGATTTCGGCCTTTGGGATTTCGGCCTTTGAGATTTCGGCCTTTGGGATTTGGACCTTTGGGATTTCGGCCCTTGGGATTTGGGCCTTTGCGATTTCGGCCTTTGGGATTTCGGCCTTTGGGATTTCGGCCTTTGAGATTTCGGCCTTTGGGATTTCGGTCCTTCGAATTTCAGCCTTTGGGACTTCGGCCTTTGGGATTTCGGCCTTTGGAATTTCGTCCTTTGGGATTTGGACGTTTGGGATTTCGGCCTTTGGGATTTCGACCTTTGGAATTTCGGCCCTTGGGACTTCGGCCCTTGGGATATGGGCCCTTGGGATATCGGCCTTCGGGATTTCGAACGTTGGGATTTGGACCTTTGGGATTTCGGCTCTTGGGATTTCGGCCCTTGGGATTTCGGCCTTTTGGGAATTCATCGTTCGGGATTTCGTTCTTGGGATTTCGACATTTGGGATTTCGGCCTTTGGTATGTCGATCTTTGGAATTTCAACCTTTGGGATTTCGGCCCTTTGGATTTCGGCCTTTGGGATTTCAGCCTTTGGGATTTCGGGCTCTGGCATTTCGGCCTTTGGGTAGTCGGTCTTTGGAATTTCAGCCTTTGGGATTTGGACCTTTGGGATTTCGGCCTTTGGGATTTCGGCCTTTGGGATTTCGGCCTCTGGCATTTCGGCCTTTGGGTAGTCGGTCTTTGGAATTTCAGCCTTTGAGATTTAGGCCCTTTGGATACCGGCCTTTGGGATTTCAGCCTTTGGGATTTCGGACTTTGAGATTTCGGCTATTGGGATTTCGACCTTTGGGATCTCGACCCTTGGGATTCCGGCCCTTGGGATTGCGGCCTTTGGGATTTCGGCCTTTGGGATTTCGACCTTTGGGATTTCGGCCTTTGGGATTTCGGCCTTTGGGATTTCGGCCTCTGGAATTTCGGCATTCGGGTAGTCGGTCTTTGGAATTTCAGCCCTTGGGATTTCGGCCTTTGGTATTTCGACCTTTCGGATTTCGGCCTTTAGGATTTCGGTCTTTGGGATTTCGGCCTTTGGGATTTCGGCCTTTGAGATTTCGGCCTTTGGGATTTCGGTCTTTCGAATTTCAGCCTTTGGGATTTCGGCCTTTGGGATTTCGGCCTTTGGGATTTCGGCCTTTGAGATTTCGGCCTTTGGGATTTCGGTCTTTGGGATTTGGACCTTTGGGATTTCGGCCTTTGGGATTTCGGCTCTTGGGATTTCGGCCCTTGGGATTTCGGCCCTTTGGGAATTCATCTTCGGGATTTCGTTCTTGGGATTTCGACATTTGGGATTTCGGCCTTTGGTATGTCGATCTTTGGAATTTCAACCATTGGGATTTCGGCCCTTTGGATTTCGGCCTTTGGGATTTCAGCCTCTGGGATTTCGGCCTTTGATATTTCGGCTTTTGGAATTTCAGCCTTTGGGATTTCGGCATTTGGGATTTCGGCCTTTGGGATTTCGACCTTTTCGATTTCGGCCTTTGGAATTTCAGCCTTTGGGATTTCGGCCTTTGAGATTTCGGCCATTGGGATTCTGACCTTTGGGATCTCGAACCTTGGTATTCCGGCCCTTGGGATTGCGGCCTTTGGGATTTCGGCCTTTGGGATTTCGACCTTTGGGATTTCGGCCTTTGGAATTTCAGCCTTTGGGATTTCGGCCTTTGAGATTTCGGCCATTGGGATTCTGACCTTTGATATCTCGAACCTTGGGATTCCGGCCCTTGGGTTTACGGCCTTTGGGATTTCGGCCTCTGGGATTTCGACCTTTGGGATTGCGGCCTTTGGGATTTCGGCCTTTGGGATTTCGGCCTTTGGGATTTCGACCTTTGGGAACTCGGTCTTTGGGATTTCGGCCTTTGTGATTTCGACCTTTGGGATTTCGGCCTTTGGAATTTCGGCCTTTGGGATTTCGGCCTTTGAGATTTCGGCCATTGGGATTTCGGCCTTTGGGATTTCGCCCTTGTGATTTCGGCCTTTGGGATATCGGTCTTTGGAATTTCAGCGTTTGGGATTTCGGCCCTTTGGGATTTCGGCCTTTGGGATTTCGGACTTTGGGATTTCGACCTTTGGAATTTCGGCCCTTGGGATTTCGGCCCTTGGGATATGGGCCCTTGGGATATCGGCCTTTGGGACTTCGGCCCTTGGGATATCGGGCTTCGGGATTTCCAACGTTGGGATTTGGACCTTTGGGATTTCGGCCTATGGGATTTCGGCTCTTGGGATTTCGACATTTGGGATTTCGGCCTTTGGTATGTCGATCTTTGGAATTTCAACCTTTGGGATTTCGGCCCTTTGGATTTCGGCCTTTGGGATTTCAGCCTTTGGGATTTCGGCCTCTGGCATTTCGGCCTTTGGGTAGTCGGTCTTTGGAATTTCAGCCTTTGGGATTTGGACCTTTGGGATTTCGGCCTTTGGGATTTCGGCCTTTGGGATTTCGGCCTCTGGCATTTCGGCCTTTGGGTATTCGGTCTTTGGAATTTCAGCCTTTGAGATTTAGGCCCTTTGGATTCCGGCCTTTGGGATTTCAGCCTTTGGGATTTCGGCCTTTGAGATTTCGGCTATTGGGATTTCGACCTTTGGGATCTCGACCCTTGGGATTCCGGCCCTTGGGATTGCGGCCTTTGGGATTTCGGCCTTTGGGATTTTGACCTTTGGGATTTCGGCCTTTGGGATTTCGGCCTTTGGGATTTCGGCCTTTGGGATTTCGGCCTTTGGGATTTCGGCCCTTTGGATTTCGGCCTTTGGGATTTGGACTTTTGGGATTTCGGCCCTTGGGATTTCGGCCTTTGGGATTTCGGCCTCTGGAATTTCGGCATTCGGGTAGTCGGTCTTTGGAATTTCAGCCCTTGGGATTTCGGCCTTTGGTATTTCGACCTTTCGGATTTCGGCCTTTGGGATTTCGGCCTTTGAGATTTCGGCCTTTGGGATTTCGGTCTTTCGAATTTCGGCCTTGTGATTTCGGCCTTTGGTATATCGGTCTTTGGAATTTCAGCGTTTGGGATTTCGGCGCTTTGGATTTCGGCCTTTGCGATTTCGGTCTTTGGGATTTCGGCCTTTGAGATTTCGGCCTTTGGGATTTGGACCTTTGGGATTTCGGCCTTTGGGATTTCGGTCCTTCGAATTTCAGCCCTTGGGATTTCGGCCTTTGGAATTTCGGCCCTTGGGACTTCGGCCCTTGGGATATGGGCCCTTGGGATATCGGCCTTCGGGATTTCGACCGTTGGGATTTGGACCTTTGGGATTTCGGCCTTTGGGATTTCGGCTCTTGGGATTTCGGCCCTTTGGATTTCGGCCCTTTGGGAATTCATCTTCGGGATTTCGTTCTTGGGATTTCGACATTTGGGATTTCGGCCTTTGGTATGTCGATCTTTGGAATTTCAACCTTTGGGATTTTGGCCCTTTGGATTTCGGCCTTTGGGATTTCAGCCTCTGGGATTTCGGCCTTTGAGATTTCGGCTTTTGGAATTTCAGCCTTTGGGATTTCGGCCCTTGGGATTTCGGCCATTGGGATTTCGAACTTTGGGATCTCGACCCTTGGGATTCCGGCCCTTGGGATTGCGGCATTTGGGATTTCGGCCTTTGGGATTTCGACCTTTGGGATTGCGGCCTTTGGGATTTCGGCCTTTGGGATTTCGGCCTTTGGGATTTCGACCTTTGGGAAGTCGGTCTTTGGGATTTCGGCCTTTGTGATTTCGACCTTTGGGATTTCGGCCTTTGGAATTTCGGCCTTTGGGATTTCGGCCTTTGAGATTTCGGCCTTTGGGATTTCGGCCTTTGGGATTTCGCCCTTGTGATTTCGGCCTTTGGGATATCGGTCTTTGGAATTTCAGCGTTTGGGATTTCGGCCCTTTGGGATTTCGGCCTTTGGGATTTCGGACTTTGGGATTTCGACCTTTGGAATTTCGGCCCTTGCGATTTCGGCCCTTGGGATATGGGCCCTTGGGATATCGGCCTTTGGGACTTCGGCCCTTGGGATATGGGCCCTTGGGATATCGGGCTTCGGGATTTCCAACGTTGGGATTTGGACCTTTGGGATTTCGGCCTATGGGATTTCGGCTCTTGGGATTTCGACATTTGGGATTTCGGCCTTTGGTATGTCGATCTTTGGAATTTCAACCTTCGGGATTTCGGCCCTTTGGATTTCGGCCTTTGGGATTTCAGCCTTTGGGATTTCGGCCTCTGGCATTTCGGCCTTTGGGTAGTCGGTCTTTGGAATTTCAGCCTTTGGGATTTGGACCTTTGGGATTTCGGCCTTTGGGATTTCGGCCTTTGGGATTTCGGCCTCTGGCATTTCGGCCTTTGGGTATTCGGTCTTTGGAATTTCAGCCTTTGAGATTTAGGCCCTTTGGATTCCGGCCTTTGGGATTTCAGCCTTTGGGATTTCGGCCTTTGAGATTTCGGCTATTGGGATTTCGACCTTTGGGATCTCGACCCTTGGGATTCCGGCCCTTGGGATTGCGGCCTTTGGGATTTCGGCCTTTGGGATTTTGACCTTTGGGATTTCGGCCTTTGGGATTTCGGCCTTTGGGATTTCGGCCTTTGGGATTTCGGCCCTTTGGATTTCGGCCTTTGGGATTTGGACTTTTGGGATTTCGGCCCTTGGGATTTCGGCCTTTGGGATTTCGGCCTCTGGAATTTCGGCATTCGGGTAGTCGGTCTTTGGAATTTCAGCCCTTGGGATTTCGGCCTTTGGTATTTCGACCTTTCGGATTTCGGCCTTTGGGATTTCGGCCTTTGAGATTTCGGCCTTTGGGATTTCGGTCTTTCGAATTTCGGCCTTGTGATTTCGGCCTTTGGTATATCGGTCTTTGGAATTTCAGCGTTTGGGATTTCGGCGCTTTGGATTTCGGCCTTTGCGATTTCGGTCTTTGGGATTTCGGCCTTTGAGATTTCGGCCTTTGGGATTTGGACCTTTGGGATTTCGGCCTTTGGGATTTCGGTCCTTCGAATTTCAGCCCTTGGGATTTCGGCCTTTGGAATTTCGGCCCTTGGGACTTCGGCCCTTGGGATATGGGCCCTTGGGATATCGGCCTTCGGGATTTCGACCGTTGGGATTTGGACCTTTGGGATTTCGGCCTTTGGGATTTCGGCTCTTGGGATTTCGGCCCTTTGGATTTCGGCCCTTTGGGAATTCATCTTCGGGATTTCGTTCTTGGGATTTCGACATTTGGGATTTCGGCCTTTGGTATGTCGATCTTTGGAATTTCAACCTTTGGGATTTTGGCCCTTTGGATTTCGGCCTTTGGGATTTCAGCCTCTGGGATTTCGGCCTTTGAGATTTCGGCTTTTGGAATTTCAGCCTTTGGGATTTCGGCCCTTGGGATTTCGGCCATTGGGATTTCGAACTTTGGGATCTCGACCCTTGGGATTCCGGCCCTTGGGATTGCGGCATTTGGGATTTCGGCCTTTGGGATTTCGACCTTTGGGATTGCGGCCTTTGGGATTTCGGCCTTTGGGATTTCGGCCTTTGGGATTTCGACCTTTGGGAAGTCGGTCTTTGGGATTTCGGCCTTTGTGATTTCGACCTTTGGGATTTCGGCCTTTGGAATTTCGGCCTTTGGGATTTCGGCCTTTGGGATTTCGCCCTTGTGATTTCGGCCTTTGGGATATCGGTCTTTGGAATTTCAGCGTTTGGGATTTCGGCCCTTTGGGATTTCGGCCTTCGGGATTTCGACCGTTGGGATTTGGACCTTTGGGATTTCGGCCTTTGGGATTTCGGCTCTTGGGATTTCGGCCCTTTGGATTTCGGCCCTTTGGGAATTCATCTTCGGGATTTCGTTCTTGGGATTTCGACATTTGGGATTTCGGCCTTTGGTATGTCGATCTTTGGAATTTCAACCTTTGGGATTTCGGCCCTTTGGATTTCGGCCTTTGGGATTTCAGCCTCTGGGATTTCGGCCTTTGAGATTTCGGCTTTTGGAATTTCAGCCTTTGGGATTTCGGCCCTTGGGATTTCGGCCATTGGGATTTCGAACTTTGGGATCTCGACCCTTGGGATTCCGGCCCTTGGGATTGCGGCATTTGGGATTTCGGCCTTTGGGATTTCGACCTTTGGGATTTCGGCCTTTGGAATTTCAGCCTTTGGGATTTCGGCCTTTGAGATTTCGGCCATTGGGATTCTGACCTTTGGGATCTCGAACCTTGGTATTCCGGCCCTTGGGATTGCGGCTTTTGGGATTTCGGCCTTTGGGATTTCGACCCTTGGGATTTCGGCCTTTGGAATTTCAGCCTTTGGGATTTCGGCCTTTGAGATTTCGGCCTTTGGGATTTCGGCCTTTGGGATTTCGGTCCTTCGAATTTCAGCCTTTGGGACTTCGGCCTTTGGGATTTCGGCCTTTGGAATTTCGTCCTTTGGGATTTGGACGTTTGGGATTTCGGCCTTTGGGATTTCGACCTTTGGAATTTCGGCCCTTGGGACTTCGGCCCTTGGTATATGGGCCCTTGGGATATGGGCCCTTGGGATATCGGCCTTCGGGATTTCGAACGTTGGGATTTGGACCTTTGGGATTTCGGCCTTTGGGATTTCGGCTCTTGGGATTTCGGCCCTTGGGATTTCGGCCTTTTGGGAATTCATCGTTCGGGATTTCGTTCTTGGGATTTCGACATTTGGGATTTCGGCCTTTGGTATGTCGATCTTTGGAATTTCAACCTTTGGGATTTCGGCCCTTTGGATTTCGGCCTTTGGGATTTCGGCCTTTGGGATTTCGGCCTCTGGCATTTCGGCCTTTGGGTAGTCGGTCTTTGGAATTTCAGCCTTTGAGATTTAGGCCCTTTGGATTCCGGCCTTTGGGATTTCAGCCTTTGGGATTTCGGACTTTGAGATTTCGGCTATTGGGATTTCGACCTTTGGGATCTCGACCCTTGGGATTCCGGCCCTTGGGATTGCGGCCTTTGGGATTTCGGCCTTTGGGATTTCGACCTTTGGGATTTCGGCCTTTGGGATTTCGGCCTTTGGGATTTCGGCCTTTGGGATTTCTGCCTTTGGGATTGCGGCCCTTTGGATTTCGACCTTTGGGATTTGGACTTTTGGGATTTCGGCCCTTGGGATTTCGGCCTTTGGGATTTCGGACTCTGGAATTTCGGCATTCGGGTAGTCGGTCTTTGGAATTTCAGCCCTTGGGATTTCGGCCTTTGGTATTTCGACCTTTCGGATTTCGGCCTTTAGGATTTCGGCCTTTCGGATTTCGGCCTTTGGGATTTCGGCCTTTGAGATTTCGGCCTTTGGGATTTCGGTCTTTCGAATTTCAGCCTTTGGGATTTCGGCCTTTGGGATTTCGGCCTTTGGGATTTCGGCCTTTGAGATTTCGGCCTTTGG
Source organism: Megachile rotundata (assembly GCF_050947335.1). Classification (NCBI taxonomy): domain Eukaryota; kingdom Metazoa; phylum Arthropoda; class Insecta; order Hymenoptera; family Megachilidae; genus Megachile; species Megachile rotundata. The sequence goes on along the minus strand of NC_134991.1, from coordinate 1,786,674 downwards.
GATTTCGGTCTTTGGGATTTGGACCTTTGGGATTTCGGCCTTTGGGATTTCGGCTCTTGGGATTTCGGCCCTTGGGATTTCGGCCCTTTGGGAATTCATCTTCGGGATTTCGTTCTTGGGATTTCGACATTTGGGATTTCGGCCTTTGGTATGTCGATCTTTGGAATTTCAACCATTGGGATTTCGGCCCTTTGGATTTCGGCCTTTGGGATTTCAGCCTCTGGGATTTCGGCCTTTGAGATTTCGGCTTTTGGAATTTCAGCCTTTGGGATTTCGGCATTTGGGATTTCGGCCTTTGGGATTTCGACCTTTTCGATTTCGGCCTTTGGAATTTCAGCCTTTGGGATTTCGGCCTTTGAGATTTCGGCCATTGGGATTCTGACCTTTGGGATCTCGAACCTTGGTATTCCGGCCCTTGGGATTGCGGCCTTTGGGATTTCGGCCTTTGGGATTTCGACCTTTGGGATTTCGGCCTTTGGAATTTCAGCCTTTGGGATTTCGGCCTTTGAGATTTCGGCCATTGGGATTCTGACCTTTGATATCTCGAACCTTGGGATTCCGGCCCTTGGGTTTACGGCCTTTGGGATTTCGGCCTCTGGGATTTCGACCTTTGGGATTGCGGCCTTTGGGATTTCGGCCTTTGGGATTTCGGCCTTTGGGATTTCGACCTTTGGGAAGTCGGTCTTTGGGATTTCGGCCTTTGTGATTTCGACCTTTGGGATTTCGGCCTTTGGAATTTCGGCCTTTGGGATTTCGGCCTTTGAGATTTCGGCCTTTGGGATTTCGGCCTTTGGGATTTCGCCCTTGTGATTTCGGCCTTTGGGATATCGGTCTTTGGAATTTCAGCGTTTGGGATTTCGGCCCTTTGGGATTTCGGCCTTTGGGATTTCGGACTTTGGGATTTCGACCTTTGGAATTTCGGCCCTTGGGATTTTGGCCCTTGGGATATGGGCCCTTGGGATATCGGCCTTTGGGACTTCGGCCCTTGTGATATGGGCCCTTGGGATATCGGGCTTCGGGATTTCCAACGTTGGGATTTGGACCTTTGGGATTTCGGCCTATGGGATTTCGGCTCTTGGGATTTCGGCCCTTGGGATTTCGGCCTTTTGGGAATTCATCGTTCGGGATTTCGTTCTTGGGATTTCGACATTTGGGATTTCGGCCTTTGGTATGTCGATCTTTGGAATTTCAACCTTTGGGATTTCGGCCCTTTGGATTTCGGCCTTTGGGATTTCAGCCTTTGGGATTTCGGCCTCTGGCATTTCGGCCTTTGGGTAGTCGGTCTTTGGAATTTCAGCCTTTGGGATTTGGACCTTTGGGATTTCGGCCTTTGGGATTTCGGCCTTTGGGATTTCGGCCTCTGGCATTTCGGCCTTTGGGTAGTCGGTCTTTGGAATTTCAGCCTTTGAGATTTAGGCCCTTTGGATTCCGGCCTTTGGGATTTCAGCCTTTGGGATTTCGGCCTTTGAGATTTCGGCTATTGGGATTTCGACCTTTGGGATCTCGACCCTTGGGATTCCGGCCCTTGGGATTGCGGCCTTTGGGATTTCGGCCTTTGGGATTTCGACCTTTGGGATTTCGGCCTTTGGGATTTCGGCCTTTGGGATTTCGGCCTTTGGGATTTCGGCCCTTTGGATTTCGGCCTTTGGGATTTGGACTTTTGGGATTTCGGCCCTTGGGATTTCGGCCTTTGGGATTTCGGCCTCTGGAATTTCGGCATTCGGGTAGTCGGTCTTTGGAATTTCAGCCCTTGGGATTTCGGCCTTTGGTATTTCGACCTTTCGGATTTCGGCCTTTGGGATTTCGGCCTTTGAGATTTCGGCCTTTGGGATTTCGGTCTTTCGAATTTCAGCCTTTGGGATTTCGGCCTTTGGGATTTCGGCCTTTGAGATTTCGGCCTTTGGGATTTCGGTCTTTCGAATTTCGGCCTTGTGATTTCGGCCTTTGGTATATCGGTCTTTGGAATTTCAGCGTTTGGGATTTCGGCGCTTTGGATTTCGGCCTTTGCGATTTCGGCCTTTGGGATTTCGGCCTTTGAGATTTCGGCCTTTGGGATTTGGACCTTTGGGATTTCGGCCTTTGGGATTTCGGTCCTTCGAATTTCAGCCTTTGGGATTTCGGCCTTTGGAATTTCGTCCCTTGGGGTTTGGACCTTTGGGATTTCGGCCTTTGGGATTTCGACCTTTGGAATTTCGGCCCTTGGGACTTCGGCCCTTGGGATATGGGCCCTTGGGATATCGGCCTTCGGGATTTCGACCGTTGGGATTTGGACCTTTGGAATTTCGGCCTTTGGGATTTCGGCTCTTGGGATTGCGGCCCTTTGGATTTCGGCCCTTTGGGAATTCATCTTCGGGATTTCGTTCTTGGGATTTCGACATTTGGGATTTCGGCCTTTGGTATGTCGATCTTTGGAATTTCAACATTTGGGATTTCGGCCCTTTGGATTTCGGCCTTTGGGATTTCAGCCTCTGGGATTTCGGCCTTTGAGATTTCGGCTTTTGGAATTTCAGCCTTTGGGATTTCGGCCCTTGGGATTTCGGCCATTGGGATTTCGAACTTTGGGATCTCGACCCTTGGGATTCCGGCCCTTGGGATTGCGGCATTTGGGATTTCGGACTTTGGGATTTCGACCTTTGGGATTTCGGCCTTTGGAATTTCAGCCTTTGGGATTTCGGCCTTTGAGATTTCGGCCATTGGGATTCTGACCTTTGGGATCTCGAACCTTGGTATTCCGGCCCTTGGGATTGCGGCCTTTGGGATTTCGGCCTTTGGGATTTCGACCTTTGGGATTTCGGCCTTCGGAATTTCAGCCTTTGGGATTTCGGCCTCTGAGATTTCGGCCTTTGGGATTTCGGCCTTTGGGATTTCGCCCTTGCGATTTCAGCCTTTGGGATATCGGTCTTTGGAATTTCAGCGTTTGGGATTTCGGCCCTTTGGATTTCGGCCTTTGCGATTTCGGCCTTTGGGATTTCGGCCTTTGAGATTTCGGCCTTTGGGATTTCGACCTTTGGGATTTCGGCCCTTGGGATTTGGGCCTTTGGGATTTCGGCCTTTGGGATTTCGGCCGTTGGGATTTCGGCGTTTAGGATTTCGGCCTTTGGGATTTTGGCCTTGTGATTTCGGCCTTTGGGATATCGGTCTTTGGAATTTCAGCGTTTGGGATTTCGGCCCTTTGGATTTTGGCCTTTGCGATTTTGGCCTTTGGGATTTCGGCCTTTGAGATTTCGGCCTTTGGGATTTCGACCTTTGGGATTTCGGCCCTTGGGATTTGGGCCTTTGGGATTTGGGCCATTGGGTTTTCGGCGTTTGGGATTTCGGCCTTTGGGATTTCGGCCTTTGAAATTTCGGCCTTTGGGATTTCGGTCTTTCGAATTTCAGCCTTTGGGATTTCGGCCTTTGGGATTTCGGCCTTTGGTATTTTGGCCTTGGGATTTCGGACTTTGGGATTTCGACCTTTGGAATTTCGGCCCTTGGGATTTCGGCCCTTGGGATATGGGCCCTTGGGATATGGGCCCTTGGGATATCGGCCTTTGGGACTTCGGCCCTTGGGATATCGGCCATCGGGATTTCGAACATTGGGATTTGGACCTTTGGGATTTCGGCCTTTGGGATTTCGGCCTTTGGGATTTCGGCTCTTGGGATTTCGGCCCTTGGGATTTCGGCCTTTTGGGAATTCATCGTTCGGGATTTCGTTCTTGGGATTTCGACATTTGGGATTTCGGCCTTTGGTATGTCGATCTTTGGAATTTCAACCTTTGGGATTTCGGTCCTTTGGATTTCGGCCTTTGGAATTTCGGCCTTTGGGATTTCGGCCTTTGAGATTTCGGCCTTTGGGATTTCGGTCTTTCGAATTTCAGTCTTTGGGATTTCGGCCTTTGGGATTTCGCCCTTTGGGATTTCGCCCTTGTGATTTCGGCCTTTGGGATATCGGTCTTTGGAATTTCAGCGTTTGGGATTTCGGCCCTTTGGATTTCGGCCTTTGCGATTTCGGCCTTTGGGATTTCGGCCTTTGAGATTTCGGCCTTTGGGATTTCGACCTTTGGGATTTCGGCCTTTGAAATTTCGGCCTTTGGGATTTCGGTCTTTGGGATTTCGGCCTTTGAAATTTCGGCCTTTGGGATTTCGGTCTTTCGAATTTCAGCCTTTGGGATTTCGGCCTTTGGGATTTCGGCCTTTGAAATTTTGGCCTTTGGGATTTCGGTCTTTGGGATTTCGGCCTTTGAAATTTCGGCCTTTGGGATTTCGGTCTTTCGAATTTCAGCCTTTGGGATTTCGGCCTTTGGGATTTCGGCCTTTGGTATTTTGGCCTTGGGATTTCGGACTTTGGGATTTCGGCCTTTGGGATTTCGACCTTTGGGATTTCGGCCTTTGGGATTTCGGCCTTTGGGATTTCGGCCTTTGGGATTTCTGCCTTTGGGATTGCGGCCCTTTGGATTTCGACCTTTGGGATTTGGACTTTAGGATTTCGGCCCTTGGGATTTCGGCCTTTGGGATTTCGGCCTCTGGAATTTCGGCATTCGGGTAGTCGGTCTTTGGAATTTCAGCCCTTGGGATTTCGGCCTTTGGTATTTCGACCTTTCGGATTTCGGCCTTTAGGATTTCGGCCTTTCGGATTTCGGCCTTTGGGATTTCGGCCTTTGAGATTTCGGCCTTTGGGATTTCGGTCTTTCGAATTTCAGCCTTTGGGATTTCGGCCTTTGGGATTTCGGCCTTTGGGATTTCGGCCTTTGAGATTTCGGCCTTTGGGATTTCGGTCTTTGGGATTTGGACCTTTGGGATTTCGGCCTTTGGGATTTCGGCTCTTGGGATTTCGGCCCTTGGGATTTCGGCCCTTTGGGAATTCATCTTCGGGATTTCGTTCTTGGGATTTCGACATTTGGGATTTCGGCCTTTGGTATGTCGATCTTTGGAACTTCAACCATTGGGATTTCGGCCCTTTGGATTTCGGCCTTTGGGATTTCAGCCTCTGGGATTTCGGCCTTTGAGATTTCGGCTTTTGGAATTTCAGCCTTTGGGATTTCGGCATTTGGGATTTCGGCCTTTGGGATTTCGACCTTTTCGATTTCGGCCTTTGGAATTTCAGCCTTTGGGATTTCGGCCTTTGAGATTTCGGCCATTGGGATTCTGACCTTTGGGATCTCGAACCTTGGTATTCCGGCCCTTGGGATTGCGGCCTTTGGGATTTCGGCCTTTGGGATTTCGACCTTTGGGATTTCGGCCTTTGGAATTTCAGCCTTTGGGATTTCGGCCTTTGAGATTTCGGCCATTGGGATTCTGACCTTTGATATCTCGAACCTTGGGATTCCGGCCCTTGGGTTTACGGCCTTTGGGATTTCGGCCTCTAGGATTTCGACCTTTGGGATTGCGGCCTTTGGGATTTCGGCCTTTGGGATTTCGGCCTTTGGGATTTCGACCTTTGGGAAGTCGGTCTTTGGGATTTCGGCCTTTGTGATTTCGACCTTTGGGATATGGGCCCTTGGGATATCGGCCTTTGGGACTTCGGCCCTTGTGATATGGGCCCTTGGGATATCGGGCTTCGGGATTTCGGCCTTTGGAATTTCGGCCTTTGGGATTTCGGCCTTTGAGATTTCGGCCTTTGGGATTTCGGCCTTTGGGATTTCGCCCTTGTGATTTCGGCCTTTGGGATATCGGTCTTTGGAATTTCAGCGTTTGGGATTTCGGCCCTTTGGGATTTCGGCCTTTGGGATTTCGGACTTTGGGATTTCGACCTTTGGAATTTCGGCCCTTGGGATTTCGGCCCTTGGGATATGGGCCCTTGGGATATCGGCCTTTGGGACTTCGGCCCTTGTGATATGGGCCCTTGGGATATCGGGCTTCGGGATTTCCAACGTTGGGATTTGGACCTTTGGGATTTCGGCCTATGGGATTTCGGCTCTTGGGATTTCGGCCCTTGGGATTTCGGCCTTTTGGGAATTCATCGTTCGGGATTTCGTTCTTGGGATTTCGACATTTGGGATTTCGGCCTTTGGTATGTCGATCTTTGGAATTTCAACCTTTGGGATTTCGGCCCTTTGGATTTCGGCCTTTGAGATTTCAGCCTTTGGGATTTCGGCCTCTGGCATTTCGGCCTTTGGGTAGTCGGTCTTTGGAATTTCAGCCTTTGGGATTTGGACCTTTGGGATTTCGGCCTTTGGGATTTCGGCCTTTGGGATTTCGGCCTCTGGCATTTCGGCCTTTGGGTAGTCGGTCTTTGGAATTTCAGCCTTTGAGATTTAGGCCCTTTGGATTCCGGCCTTTGGGATTTCAGCCTTTGGGATTTCGGCCTTTGAGATTTCGGCTATTGGGATTTCGACCTTTGGGATCTCGACCCTTGGGATTCCGGCCCTTGGGATTGCGGCCTTTGGGATTTCGGCCTTTGGGATTTCGACCTTTGGGATTTCGGCCTTTGGGATTTCGGCCTTTGGGATTTCGGCCTTTGGGATTTCGGCCCTTTGGATTTCGGCCTTTGGGATTTGGACTTTTGGGATTTCGGCCCTTGGGATTTCGGCCTTTGGGATTTCGGCCTCTGGAATTTCGGCATTCGGGTAGTCGGTCTTTGGAATTTCAGCCCTTGGGATTTCGGCCTTTGGTATTTCGACCTTTCGGATTTCGGCCTTTGGGATTTCGGCCTTTGAGATTTCGGCCTTTGGGATTTCGGTCTTTCGAATTTCAGCCTTTGGGATTTCGGCCTTTGGGATTTCGGCCTTTGAGATTTCGGCCTTTGGGATTTCGGTCTTTCGAATTTCGGCCTTGTGATTTCGGCCTTTGGTATATCGGTCTTTGGAATTTCAGCGTTTGGGATTTCGGCGCTTTGGATTTCGGCCTTTGCGATTTCGGCCTTTGGGATTTCGGCCTTTGAGATTTCGGCCTTTGGGATTTGGACCTTTGGGATTTCGGCCTTTGGGATTTCGGTCCTTCGAATTTCAGCCTTTGGGATTTCGGCCTTTGGAATTTCGTCCCTTGGGGTTTGGACCTTTGGGATTTCGGCCTTTGGGATTTCGACCTTTGGAATTTCGGCCCTTGGGACTTCGGCCCTTGGGATATGGGCCCTTGGGATATCGGCCTTCGGGATTTCGACCGTTGGGATTTGGACCTTTGGAATTTCGGCCTTTGGGATTTCGGCCTTGTGATTTCGGCCTTTGGGATTTCGGCCCTTCGGATATGGGCCCTTGGGATATGGGCCCTTGGGATATCGGCCTTTGGGATTTCGACCGTTGGGATTTGGACCTTTGGGATTTCGGCCTTTGGGATTTCGGCTCTTGGGATTTCGGCCATTGGGATTTCGGTCTTTTGGGATTTTGGCGTTTGGGATTTCGTCCTTTGGAATTTCCGCCTTTAGGATATCGGCCATTGTGATTTCGGCCTTTGGGATTTCGGCCTTTGGGATTTCGGCCTTTGGGATGTCGGTCTTTGGAATTTCAGCCTTTGGGATTTCGGCTATTTTGATTTCGGTCTTTGGGATTTCAGCCTTTGGGATTTCGGACTTTGAGATTTCGGCCTTTGGGATGTCGGCCTTTGGAATTTCGACCTTTGGGATTTCGGCCCTTGGGATTTCAGCCTTTGGTATTTCGACCTTTGGGATTTCGGCCTTTGCGATTTCGGCCTTTGGGATTTTGGTCTTTGGGATTTCGGCCTTTGAGATTTCGAACTTTGGGATTTCGGTCTTTCGAATTTCAGCCTTTGGGATTTCGGCCTTTGGGATTTCGGCCTTTGGGATTTCGGCCTTGTGATTTCGGCCTTTGGGATATCGGTCTTTGGAATTTCAGCGTTTTGGGATTTCGGCGCTTTGGATTTCGGCCTTTGCGATTTCGGCCTTTGGGATTTCGGCCTTTGAGATTTCGGCCTTTGGGATTTGGACCTTTGGGATTTCGGCGCTTGGGATTTGGGCCTTTGCGATTTCGGCCTTTGGGATTTCAGCCTTTGGGATTTCGGCCTTTGAGATTTCGGCCATTGGGATTGCGACCTTTGGGATCTGGACCCTTGGGATTCCGGTCCTTGGGATTGCGGCCTTTGGGATTTCGGCCTTTGGGATTTCGACCTTTGGGATTTCGCCCTTTGGGATTTCGGCCTTTGGGATTTCGGCCTTTGGGATTTCGGCCCTTTGGATTTCGGCCTTTGGGATTTGGACTTTTGGGATTTCGGCCTTTGGGATTTCGACCTTTGGAGTTTCGGCCCTTGGGATACCGGCCTTCGGGATTTCGACCGTTGGGATTTGGACCTTTGGGATTTCGGCCTTTGGGATTTCAGCTCTTGCGATTTCGGCCCTTGGGATTTCGGCCTTTTGGGAATTCATCGTTCGGGATTTGGTTCTTGGGATTTCGACATTTGGGATTTCGGCCTTTGGTATGTCGATCTTTGGAATTTCAACCTTTGGGATTTCGGCCCTTTGGATTTCAGGCTTTGGGATTTCGACCTTTGCGATATCGGCCTCTAGGAGTTCGACCTTTGGGAAGTCGGTCTTTGGAGTTTCAGTCTTTGGGATTTCGGCATTTGGGATGTCGGTCTTTGGAATTTCAGCCTTTGGGATTTCGGCCCTTTGGATTTCGGCCTTTGGGATTTCGGCCTTGGGATTTCGACATTTGGGATTTCGGCCTTTGGGATTTTTACCTTTCGGATTTCGGCCCTCGGGATTTAGGCCTTTTGGATTTCGGCCTTTGGGATTTCGGCCTTTTGGGAATTCATCCTTTGGGATTTCGGCCTTTGGAAAATCCGCCTTTGGGATATCGGCATTTGGAATTTCGGCCTTTGGAATTTCGTCCTTTGGGATTTGGACCTTTGGGATTTCGGCCTTTGGGATTTCGACCTTTGGGATTTCGGCCTTTTGGGAGTTCATCCTTGGGTATTTCGGCCTTGTGATTGCGACATTTGGGATTTCGGCGTTTGGGATTTCGGCCTTTGGAATTTCCGAAATTAGGATATCGGCCCTTGGGATTTCGGCCTTTGGGATTGCGACTATTGTGATTACGGCCTTTTGGGAATTCATCCAATGGGATTTCGACATTTGGGATTTCGGCCTTCGGGATTTCGGCGTTTGGAACTTGTACCTTTGGGATATCGGCCCTTGGGATTTCGGCCTTTGGGATTTCGGCCTGTGGCATTTCGGCCTTTGGGTAGTCGGTCTTTGGAATTTCAGCCTTTGGGATTTCGGCACTTTGGATTCCGGCCTTTGGGATTTCAGCCTTTGGGATTTCGGCCTTTGGGATTTCGGCCTTGTGATTTCGGCCTTTGGTATATCGGTCTTTGGAATTTCAGCGTTTGGGATTTCGGCGCTTTGGATTTCAGCTTTTGCGATTTCGGCCTTTGGGATTTCGGCCTTTGAGATTTCTGCCTTTGGGATTTGGACCTTTGGGATTTCTGCCCTTGGGATTTGGGCCTTTGCGATTTCGGCCTTTGGGATTTCGGCCTTTGGGATTTCGGCCTTTGAGATTTCGGCCTTTGGGATTTCGGTCCTTCGAATTTCAGCCTTTGGGATTTCGGCCTTTGGGATTTCGGCCTTTGGAATTTCGTCCATTGGGATTTGGACGTTTGGGATTTCGGCCTTTGGGATTTCGACCTTTGGAGTTTCGGCCCTTGGGATATGGGCCCTTGGGATATCGGCCTTCGGAATTTCGAACGTTGGGATTTGGACCTTTGGGATTTCGGCCTTTTGGATTTCGGCTCTTGGGATTTCGGCCCTTGGGATTTCGGCCTTTTGGGAATTCATCGTTCGGGATTTCGTTCTTGGGATTTCGACATTTGGGCTTTCGGCCTTTGGTATGTCGATCTTTGGAATTTCAACCTTTGGGATTTCGGCCCTTTGGATTTCGGCCTTTGGGATTTCGGCCTTTGGGATTTCGGCCTCTGGCATTTCAGCCTTTGGGTAGTCGGTCTTTGGAATTTCAGCCTTTGAGATTCAGGCCCTTTGGATTCCGGCCTTTGGGATTTCAGCCTTTGGGATTTCGGCCTTTGAGATTTCGGCCATTGGGATTTCGACCTTTGGGATCTCGACCCTTGGGATTCCGGCCCTTGGGATTGCGGCCTTTGGGATTTCGGCCTTTGGGATTTCGACCTTTGGGATTTCGGCCTTTGGGATTTCGGCCCTTGGGATTTCGGCACTTGGGATTTCGGCCTTTGGGATTTCGGCCTCTGGAATTTCGGCATTTGGGTAGTCGGTCTTTGGAATTTCAGCCCTTGGGATTTCGGCCTTTGGTATTTCGACGTTTCGGATTTCGGCCTTTGGGATTTCGGCCTTTGGGATTTCGGCCTTTGGGATTTCGGCCTTTGAGATTTATGCCTTTGGGATTTCGGTCTTTCGAATTTCAGCCTTTGGGATTTCGGCCTTTGGGATTTCGGCCTTTGGGATTTGGCCCTTTGGGATTTCGGCCTGTGGGATTTCGGTCCTTCGAATTTCAGCCTTTGGGATTTCGGCCTTTTGGATTTCGGCCTTTGGAATTTCGTCCTTTGGGATTTGGACCTCTGGGATTTCGGCCTTTGGGATTTCGACATTTGGAATTTCGGCCCTTGGGACATCGGCACTTGGGATAAGGGCCCTTGGGATATCGGCTTTCGGGATTTCGACCGTTGGGATTTGGACCTTTGGGATTTCGGCCTTTGGGATTTCGGCTCTTGGGATTTCGGCCCTTGGGATTTCGGCCCTTTGGGAATTCATCGTTCGGGATTTCGTTCTTGGGATTTCGCCCTCGTGATTTCGGCCTTTGGGATATCGGTCTTTGGAATTTCAGCGTTTGGGATTTCGGCCCTTTGGATTTCGGCCTTTGCGATTTCGGCCTTTGGGATTTCGGCCTTTGAGATTTCGGCCTTTGGGATTTCGACCTTTGGGATTTCGGTACTTGGGATTTGGGCCTTTGGGATTTCGGCGTTTGGGATTTCGGCCTTTGGGATTTCGGCCTTGTGATTTCGGCCTTTGGGATTTCGGCCCTTCGGATATGGGCCCTTGGGATATGGGCCTTTGGGATATCGGCCTTTGGGATTTCGACCGTTGGGATTTGGACCTTTGGGATTTCGGCCTTTGGGATTTCGGCTCTTGGGATTTCGGCCATTGGGATTTCGGTCTTTTGGGATTTTGGCGTTTGGGATTTCGTCCTTTGGAATTTCCGCCTTTAGGATATCGGCCATTGTGATTTCGGCCTTTGGGATTTCGGCCTTTGGGATTTCGGCCTTTGGGATGTCGGTCTTTGGAATTTCAGCCTTTGGGATTTCGGCTATTTTGATTTCGGTCTTTGGGATTTCAGCCTTTGGGATTTCGGACTTTGAGATTTCGGCCTTTGGGATGTCGGCCTTTGGAATTTCGACCTTTGGGATTTGGACCTTTGGGATTTCGGCGCTTGGGATTTGGGCCTTTGCGATTTCGGCCTTTGGGATTTCAGCCTTTGGGATTTCGGCCTTTGAGATTTCGGCCATTGGGATTTCGACCTTTGGGATCTCGACCCTTGGGATTCCGGTCCTTGGGATTGCGGCCTTTGGGATTTCGGCCTTTGGGATTTCGGCCCTTTGGATTTCGGCCTTTGGGATTTGGACTTTTGGGATTTCGGCCTTTGGGATTTCGACCTTTGGAGTTTCGGCCCTTGGGATTTCAGCCTTTGGTATTTCGACCTTTGGGATTTCGGCCTTTGCGATTTCGGCCTTTGGGATTTTGGTCTTTGGGATTTCGGCCTTTGAGATTTCGGCCTTTGGGATTTCGGTCTTTCGAATTTCAGCCTTTGGGATTTCGGCCTTTGGGATTTCGGCCTTTGGGATTTCGGCCTTTGGGATTTCGGCCTTGTGATTTCGGCCTTTGGGATATCGGTCTTTGGAATTTCAGCGTTTTGGGATTTCGGCGCTTTGGATTTCGGCTTTTGCGATTTCGGCCTTTGGGATTTCGGCCTTTGAGATTTCGGCCTTTGGGATTTGGACCTTTGGGATTTCGGCGCTTGGGATTTGGGCCTTTGCGATTTCGGCCTTTGGGATTTCAGCCTTTGGGATTTCGGCCTTTGAGATTTCGGCCATTGGGATTTCGACCTTTGGGATCTCGACCCTTGGGATTCCGGTCCTTGGGATTGCGGCCTTTGGGATTTCGGCCTTTGGGATTTCGGCCCTTTGGATTTCGGCCTTTGGGATTTGGACTTTTGGGATTTCGGCCTTTGGGATTTCGACCTTTGGAGTTTCGGCCCTTGGGATACCGGCCTTCGGGATTTCGACCGTTGGGATTTGGACCTTTGGGATTTCGGCCTTTGGGATTTCAGCTCTTGCGATTTCGGCCCTTGGGATTTCGGCCTTTTGGGAATTCATCGTTCGGGATTTGGTTCTTGGGATTTCGACATTTGGGATTTCGGCCTTTGGTATGTCGATCTTTGGAATTTCAACCTTTGGGATTTCGGCCCTTTGGATTTCAGGCTTTGGGATTTCGACCTTTGCGATATCGGCCTCTAGGAGTTCGACCTTTGGGAAGTCGGTCTTTGGAGTTTCAGTCTTTGGGATTTCGGCATTTGGGATGTCGGTCTTTGGAATTTCAGCCTTTGGGATTTCGGCCCTTTGGATTTCGGCCTTTGGGATTTCGGCCTTGGGATTTCGACATTTGGGATTTCGGCCTTTGGGATTTTTACCTTTCGGATTTCGGCCCTCGGGATTTAGGCCTTTTGGATTTCGGCCTTTGGGATTTCGGCCTTTTGGGAATTCATCCTTTGGGATTTCGGCCTTTGGAAAATCCGCCTTTGGGATATCGGCATTTGGAATTTCGGCCTTTGGAATTTCGTCCTTTGGGATTTGGACCTTTGGGATTTCGGCCTTTGGGATTTCGACCTTTGGGATTTCGGCCTTTTGGGAGTTCATCCTTGGGTATTTCGGCCTTGTGATTGCGACATTTGGGATTTCGGCGTTTGGGATTTCGGCCTTTGGAATTTCCGAAATTAGGATATCGGCCCTTGGGATTTCGGCCTTTGGGATTGCGACTATTGTGATTACGGCCTTTTGGGAATTCATCCAATGGGATTTCGACATTTGGGATTTCGGCCTTCGGGATTTCGGCGTTTGGAACTTGTACCTTTGGGATATCGGCCCTTGGGATTTCGGCCTTTGGGATTTCGGCCCTTGGGATTTCGGCCTGTGGCATTTCGGCCTTTGGGTAGTCGGTCTTTGGAATTTCAGCCTTTGGGATTTCGGCACTTAGGATTCCGGCCTTTGGGATTTCAGCCTTTGGGATTTCGGCCACTGAGATTTCGGCCATTGGGATTCTGACCTTTGGGATCTCGAACCTTGGGATTTCGGCCCTTGGGATTACGGCCTTTGGGATTTCGGCCTCTGGGATTTCGACCTTTGGGATTTCGGCCTTTGGGATTTCGGCCTTTGGGATTTCGGCCTTTGGGATTTCGACCTTTGGGATTTCGGCCTTTGGAATTTCGGCCTTTGGGATTTCGGCCTTTGAGATTTCGGCCTTTGGGAATTCGGTCTTTCGAATTTCAGTCTTTGGGATTTCGGCCTTTGGGATTTCGCCCTTTGGGATTTCGCCCTTGTGATTTCGGCCTTTGGGATATCGGTCTTTGGAATTTCAGCGTTTGGGATTTCGGCCCTTTGAATTTCGGCCTTTGCGATTTCGGCCTTTGGGATTTTGGCCTTTGGGATTTCGGCCTTTGGGATTTCGACCTTTGGAATTTCGGCCCTTGGGACTTCGGCCCTTGGGATATGGGCCCTTGGGATATCGGCCTTCGGGATTTCGAACGTTGGGATTTGGACCTTTGGGATTGCGGCCTTTGGGATTTGGGCTCTTGGGGTTTCGGCCCTTGGGATTTCGGCCTTTTGGGAATTCATCGTTCGGGATTTCGTTCTTGGGATTTCGACATTTGGGATTTCGGCCTTTGGTATGTCGATCTTTGGGATTTCGGCCCTTGGGGTTTCGGCCTTTTGGGAATTCATCGTTCGGGATTTCGTTCTTGGGATTTCGACATTTGGGATTTCGGCCTTTGGTATGTCGATCTTTGGAATTTCAACCTTTGGGATTTCGGCCCTTTGGATTTCGGCCTTTGGGATTTCAGCCTTTGGGATTTCGGCCTTTGAGATTTCGGCTTTTGGAATTTCAGCCTTTGGGATTTCGGCCCTTTGGATTTCGGCCTTTGGGATTTTGACCGTTGGGATATCGGCCTCTGGGATTTCGACCTTTGGGAAGTCGGTCTTTGGAGTTTCTGCCTTTGGGATTTCGGCCTTTGGGATGTCGGTCTATGGGATTTCGGCCCTTTGGATTTCGGCCTTTGGAATTTCCGCCTTTGGGATTTCGGCCTTTGGGATTTCGGCCTCTGGCATTTCGGCCTTTGGGTAGTCGGTCTTTGGAATTTCAGCCTTCGGGATTTCGGCCCTTTGGATTCCGGCCTTTGGGATTTCAGCCTTTGGGATTTCGGCCTATGAGATTTCGGCCATTGGGATTTCGACCTTTGGGATCTCGGCCTTTGGGATTTCGGCTCTTTGGATATCGGAATTTGGGATTTGGACCTTTGGGATTTCGGCCCTTGGGATTTCGGCCTTTGGGATTTCGGCCTCTGGGATTTCGGCATTTGGGTAGTCGGTCTTTGGAATTTCAGCCCTTGGGATTTCGGCCTTTGGGATTTCGACCTTTGGGATTTCGGCCTTTGGGATGTCGGCCTTTGGGATGTCGGCCTTTGGGATTTCGGCCTTTGGGATTTCGGCCTTGGGATTTCGACATTTGGGATTTCAGCCTTTGGGATTTTTTCCTTTCGGATTTCGGCCCTTAGGATTTAGGCCTTTTGGATTTCGGCCTTTGGGATTTCGGCCTTTTGGGAATTCATCCTTTGGGATTTCGGCCTTTGGAAATTCCGCCTTTGGGATATCGGCATTTGGGATTTCGGCCTTTGGAATTTCGTCCTTTGGGATTTGGACCTTTGGGATTTCGGCCTTTGGGATTTCGACCTTTGGGATTTCGACCTTTTGGGAGTTCATCCTTTGGTATTTCGGCCTTGTGATTTCGACATTTGCGATTTCGGCGTTTGTGATTTCGGCCTTTGGAATTTTCGAAATTAGGATATCGGCCCTTGGGATTTCGGCCTTTGGGATTTCGGCCTTGGGATTTCGACATTTGGGATTTCGGCCTTTGGGATTTTTACCTTTCGGATTTCGGCCCTTGGGATTTAGGCCTTTTGGATTTCGGCCTTTGGGATTTCGGCCTTTTGGGAATTCATCCTTTGGGATTTCGGCCTTTGGAAATTCCGCCTTTGGGATATCGGCATTTGGGATTTCGGCCTTTGGAATTTCGTCCTTTGGGATTTGGACCTTTGGGATTTCGGCCTTTGGGATTTCGACCTTTGGGATTTCGGCCTTTTGGGAGCTCATCCTTTGGTATTTCGGCCTTGTGATTTCGACCAATGGGATTTCGGTACTTGGGATTTGGGCCTTTGGGATTTCGGCCTTTGGGATTTCGGCCTTTGGGATTTCGGCGTTTGGGATTTCGGCCTTTGGAATTTCCGAAATTAGGATATCGGCCCTTGGGATTTCGGCCTTTGGGATTGCGACTATTGGGATTACGGCCTTTTGGGAATTCATCCAATGGGATTTCGACATTTGGGATTTAGGCCTTTGGGATTTTGGCCTGTTGGATTTCGACCTTTGGGAAGTCGGTCTTTGGGATTTCGGCCTTTGTGATTTCGACCTTTGGGATTTCGGCCTTTGGAATTTCGGCCTTTGGGATTTCGGCCTTTGAGATTTCGGCCTTTGGGATTTCGGTCTTTCGAATTTCAGTCTTTGGGATTTCGGCCTTTGGGAATTCGCCCTTTGGGATTTCGCCCTTTGGATTTCGGCCTTTGCGATTTCGGCCTTTGGGATTTCGGGCTTTGAGATATCGGCCTTTGGGATTTCGACCAATGGGATTTCGGTACTTGGAATTTGGGCCTTTGGGATTTCTGCCTTTGGGATTTCGGCGTTTGGGATTTCGGCCTTTGGGATTTCGGCCTTGTGATTTCGGCCTTTGCGATTGCGGCCATTGGGATATGGGCCCTTGGGATATGGGCCCTTGGGATATCGGCCTTTGGGATTTCGACCGTTGGGATTTGGACCTTTGGGATTTCGGCCTTTGGGATTTCGGCTCTTGGGATTTCGGCCATTGGGATTTCGGCCTTTGGGATTTCGGCCTTTGGGATGTCGGTCTTTGGGATTTCAGCCTTTGGGATTTCGGCTATGTTGATTTCGGTCTTTGGGATTTCAGCCTTTGGGATTTCGGACTTTGAGATTTCGGCCTTTGGGATGTCGGCCTTTGGAATTTCGACCTTTGCGATTTCGGCCTTTTGGGAATTCATCGTTCGGGATTTGGTTCTTGGGATTTCGACATTTGGGATTTTGGCCTTTGGTATGTCGATCTTTGGAATTTCAACCTTTGGGATTTCGGCCCTTTGGATTTCGGCCTTTGGGATTTCAGCCTTTGGGATTTCGGCCCTTTGGATTTCGGCCTTTGGGATTTCGAAGTTTGGGGTTTCGGCCCTTTGGATTTCGGCCTTTGGGATTTCGACCTTTGGGATATCGGCCTCTGGGAGTTCGACCTTTGGGAAGTCGGTCTTTGGAGTTTCAGTCTTTGGGATTTCGGCATTTGGGATGTCGGTCTTTGGAATTTCAGCCTTTGGGATTTCGGCCCTTTGGATTTCGGCCTTTGGGATTTCGGCCTTGGGATTTCGACATTTGGGATTTCGCCCTTTGGGATTTTTACCTTTCGGATTTCGGCCCTTGGGATTTAGGCCTTTTGGATTTCGGCCTTTGGGATTTCGGCCTTTTGGGAATTCATCCTTTGGGATTTCGGCCTTTGGAAATTCCGCCTTTTGGATATCGGCATTTGGGATTTCGGCCTTTGGAATTTCGTCCTTTGGGATTTGGACCTTTGGGATTTCGGCCTTTGGGATTTCGGCCTTTGGGATTTCGACCTTTGGGATTTCGACCTTTTGGGAGTTCATCCTTTGGTATTTCGGCCTTGTGATTTCGACATTTGGGATTTCGGCGTTTGGGATTTCGGCCTTTGGAATTTCCGAAATTAGGATTTCGGCCTTTGGGATTTCGGCCTTGGGATTTCGACATTTGGGATTTCGCCCTTTGGGATTTTTACCTTTCGGATTTCGGCCCTTGGGATTTAGGCCTTTTGGATTTCGGCCTTTGGGATTTCGGCCTTTTGGGAATTCATCCTTTGGGATTTCGGCCTTTGGAAATTCCGCCTTTTGGATATCGGCATTTGGGATTTCGGCCTTTGGAATTTCGTCCTTTGGGATTTGGACCTTTGGGATTTCGGCCTTTGGGATTTCGGCCTTTGGGATTTCGACCTTTGGGATTTCGACCTTTTGGGAGTTCATCCTTTGGTATTTCGGCCTTGTGATTTCGACATTTGGGATTTCGGCGTTTGGGATTTCGGCCTTTGGAATTTCCGAAATTAGGATATCGGCCCTTGGGATTTCGGCCTTTGGGATTTCGGCCTTGGGATTTCGACATTTGGGATTTCGGCCTTTGGGATTTTTACCTTTCGGATTTCGGCCCTTGGGATTTAGGCCTTTTGGATTTCGGCCTTTGGGATTTCGGCCTTTTGGGAATTCATCCTTTGGGATTTCGGCGTTTGGAAATTCCGCCTTTGGGATATCGGCATTTGGGATTTCGGCCTTTGGAATTTCGTCCTTTGGGATTTGGACCTTTGGGATTTCGGCCTTTGGGATTTCGGCCTTTTGGGAGTTCATCCTTTGGTATTTCGGCCTGGTGATTTCGACCAATGGGATTTAGGTACTTGGGATTTGGGCCTTTGGGATTTCGGCCTTTGGGATTTCAGCGTTTGGGATTTCGGCCTTTGTAATTTCGGCCTTTGGGATTTCGACCTTTGGGAAGTCGGTCTTTGGGATTTCGGCCTTTGTGATTTCGACCTTTGCGATTTCGGCCCTTGGGATTTCGGCCTTTTGGGAATTCATCGTTCGTGATTTGGTTCTTGGGATTTCGACATTTGGGATTTCGGCCTTTGGTATGTCGATCTTTGGAATTTCAACCTTTGGGATTTCGGCCCTTTGGATTTCGGCCTTTGGGATTTCAGCCTTTGGGATTTCGGCCCTTTGGATTTCGGCCTTTGGGATTTCGAAGTTTGGGATTTCGGCCCTTAGGATTTCGGCCTCTGGGATTTCGACCTTTGCGATATCGGCCTCTGGGAGTTCGACCTTTGGGAAGTCCGTCTTTGGAGTTTCAGTCTTTGGGATTTCGGCATTTGGGATGTCGGTCTTTGGAATTTCAGCCTTTGGGATTTCGGCCCTTTGGATTTCGGCCTTTGGGATTTCGGCCTTGGGATTTCGACATTTGGGATTTCGGCCTTTGGGATTTTTACCTTCGGATTTCGGCCCTTGGGATTTAGGCCTTTTGGATTTCGGCCTTTGGGATTTCGGCCTTTTGGGAATTCATCCTTTGGGATTTCGGCCTTTGGAAATTCCCCCTTTGGGATATCGGCATTTGGGATTTCGGCCTTTGGAATTTCGTCCTTTGGGATTTGGACCTTTGGGATTTCGGCCTTTGGGATTTCGACCTTTGGGATTTCGGCCTTTTGGGAGTTCATCCTTTGGTATTTCGGCCTTGTGATTTCGACATTTGGGATTTCGGCGTTTGGGATTTCGGCCTTTGGAATTTCCGAAATTAGGATATCGGCCCTTGGGATTTCGGCCTTTGGGATTGCGACTATTGGGATTACGGCCTTTTGGGAATTCATCCAATGGGATTTCGACCTTTGGGAAGTCGGTCTTTGGGATTTCGGCCTTTGTGATTTCGACCTTTGGGATTTCGGCCTTTGGAATTTCGGCCTTTGGGATTTCGCCCTTTGGGATTTCGGCCTTTGCGATTTCGGCCTTTGGGATTTCGGCCTTTGAGATTTCGGCCTTTGGGATTTCGACCTTTGGGATTTCGGTACTTGGGATTTGGGCCTTTGGGATTTCGACCTTTGGGATTTCGACCTTTTGGGAGTTCATCCTTTGGTATTTCGGCCTTGTGATTTCGACATTTGGGATTTCGGCGTTTGGGATTTCGGCCTTTGGAATTTCCGAAATTAGGATATCGGCCCTTGGGATTTCGGCCTTTGGGATTGCGACTATTGGGATTACGGCCTTTTGGGAATTCATCCAATGGGATTTCGACATTTGGGATTTAGGCCTTTGGGATTTTGGCCTGTTGGATTTCGACCTTTGGGAAGTCGGTCTTTGGGATTTCGGCCTTTGTGATTTCGACCTTTGGGATTTCGGCCTTTGGAATTTCGGCCTTTGGGATTTCGGCCTTTGAGATTTCGGCCTTTGGGATTTCGGTCTTTCGAATTTCAGTCTTTGGGATTTCGGCCTTTGGGATTTCGCCCTTTGGGATTTCGCCCTTGTGATTTCGGCCTTTGGGATATCGGTCTTTGGAATTTCAGCGTTTGGGATTTCGGCCCTTTGGATTTCGGCCTTTGCGATTTCGGCCTTTGGGATTTCGGCCTTTGAGATATCGGCCTTTGGGATTTCGACCAATGGGATTTCGGTACTTGGAATTTGGGCCTTTGGGATTTCTGCCTTTGGGATTTCGGCGTTTGGGATTTCGGCCTTTGGGATTTCGGCCTTGTGATTTCGGCCTTTGCGATTGCGGCCCTTGGGATATGGGCCCTTGGGATATGGGCCCTTGGGATATCGGCCTTTGGGATTTCGACCGTTGGGATTTGGACCTTTGGGATTTCGGCCTTTGGGATTTCGGCCTTTGGGATTTCGGCCTTTGGGATTTCGGCCTTTGGGATGTCGGTCTTTGGGATTTCAGCCTTTGGGATTTCGGCTATGTTGATTTCGGTCTTTGGGATTTCAGCCTTTGGGATTTCGGACTTTGAGATTTCGGCCTTTGGGATGTCGGCCTTTGGAATTTCGACCTTTGCGATTTCGGCCTTTTGGGAATTCATCGTTCGGGATTTGGTTCTTGGGATTTCGACATTTGGGATTTTGGCCTTTGGTATGTCGATCTTTGGAATTTCAACCTTTGGGATTTCGGCCCTTTGGATTTCGGCCTTTGGGATTTCAGCCTTTGGGATTTCGGCCCTTTGGATTTCGGCCTTTGGGATTTCGAAGTTTGGGATTTCGGCCCTTTGGATTTCGGCCTTTGGGATTTCGACCTTTGGGATATCGGCCTCTGGGAGTTCGACCTTTGGGAAGTCGGTCTTTGGAGTTTCAGTCTTTGGGATTTCGGCATTTGGGATGTCGGTCTTTGGAATTTCAGCCTTTGGGATTTCGGCCCTTTGGATTTCGGCCTTTGGGATTTCGGCCTTGGGATTTCGACATTTGGGATTTCGCCCTTTGGGATTTTTACCTTTCGGATTTCGGCCCTTGGGATTTAGGCCTTTTGGATTTCGGCCTTTGGGATTTCGGCCTTTTGGGAATTCATCCTTTGGGATTTCGGCCTTTGGAAATTCGCCTTTTGGATATCGGCATTTGGGATTTCGGCCTTTGGAATTTCGTCCTTTGGGATTTGGACCTTTGGGATTTCGGCCTTTGGGATTTCGGCCTTTGGGATTTCGACCTTTGGGATTTCGACCTTTTGGGAGTTCATCCTTTGGTATTTCGGCCTTGTGATTTCGACATTTGGGATTTCGGCGTTTGGGATTTCGGCCTTTGGAATTTCCGAAATTAGGATATCGGCCCTTGGGATTTCGGCCTTTGGGATTGCGACCATTGGGATTACGGCCTTTTGGGAATTCATCCAATGGGATTTCGACATTTGGGATTTCGGCCTTTGGGATTTCGGCCTTTGGAATTTGGAGCTTTGGGACATCGGCCCTTGGGATTTCGGCCTTTGGGATTTCGGCCTCTGGCATTTCGGCCTTTGTGTAGTTGGTCTTTGGAATTTCAGCCTTTGGGATTTCGGCCCTTGGGATTTCGGCCTTTGGGATTTCGGCCTCTTGGATTTCGGCATTTGGGTAGTCGGTCTTTGGAATTTCAGCCCTTGGGATTTCGGCCTTTGGGATTTCGGCCTTGTGTTTTCGACATTTGGGATTTCGGCGTTTGGGATTTCGGCCTTTGGAATTTCCGAAATTAGGATATCGGCCCTTGGGATTTCGGCCTTTGGGATTTCGGCCTTGGGATTTCGACATTTGGGATTTCGGCCTTTGGGATTTCGGCCTATGAGATTTCGGCCATTGGGATTTCGACCTTTGGAATTTCGGCCCTTGGGATTTCGGCCCTTGGGATATGGGCCCTTGGGATATCGGCCTTTGGGACTTCGGCCCTTGTGATATGGGCCCTTGGGATATCGGGCTTCGGGATTTCCAACGTTGGGATTTGGACCTTTGGGATTTCGGCCTATGGGATTTCGGCTCTTGGGATTTCGGCCCTTGGGATTTCGGCCTTTTGGGAATTCATCGTTCGGGATTTCGTTCTTGGGATTTCGACATTTGGGATTTCGGCCTTTGGTATGTCGATCTTTGGAATTTCAACCTTTGGGATTTCGGCCCTTTGGATTTCGGCCTTTGAGATTTCAGCCTTTGGGATTTCGGCCTCTGGCATTTCGGCCTTTGGGTAGTCGGTCTTTGGAATTTCAGCCTTTGGGATTTGGACCTTTGGGATTTCGGCCTTTGGGATTTCGGCCTTTGGGATTTCGGCCTCTGGCATTTCGGCCTTTGGGTAGTCGGTCTTTGGAATTTCAGCCTTTGAGATTTAGGCCCTTTGGATTCCGGCCTTTGGGATTTCAGCCTTTGGGATTTCGGCCTTTGAGATTTCGGCTATTGGGATTTCGACCTTTGGGATCTCGACCCTTGGGATTCCGGCCCTTGGGATTGCGGCCTTTGGGATTTCGGCCTTTGGGATTTCGACCTTTGGGATTTCGGCCTTTGGGATTTCGGCCTTTGGGATTTCGGCCTTTGGGATTTCGGCCCTTTGGATTTCGGCCTTTGGGATTTGGACTTTTGGGATTTCGGCCCTTGGGATTTCGGCCTTTGGGATTTCGGCCTCTGGAATTTCGGCATTCGGGTAGTCGGTCTTTGGAATTTCAGCCCTTGGGATTTCGGCCTTTGGTATTTCGACCTTTCGGATTTCGGCCTTTGGGATTTCGGCCTTTGAGATTTCGGCCTTTGGGATTTCGGTCTTTCGAATTTCAGCCTTTGGGATTTCGGCCTTTGGGATTTCGGCCTTTGAGATTTCGGCCTTTGGGATTTCGGTCTTTCGAATTTCGGCCTTGTGATTTCGGCCTTTGGTATATCGGTCTTTGGAATTTCAGCGTTTGGGATTTCGGCGCTTTGGATTTCGGCCTTTGCGATTTCGGCCTTTGGGATTTCGGCCTTTGAGATTTCGGCCTTTGGGATTTGGACCTTTGGGATTTCGGCCTTTGGGATTTCGGTCCTTCGAATTTCAGCCTTTGGGATTTCGGCCTTTGGAATTTCGTCCCTTGGGGTTTGGACCTTTGGGATTTCGGCCTTTGGGATTTCGACCTTTGGAATTTCGGCCCTTGGGACTTCGGCCCTTGGGATATGGGCCCTTGGGATATCGGCCTTCGGGATTTCGACCGTTGGGATTTGGACCTTTGGAATTTCGGCCTTTGGGATTTCGGCTCTTGGGATTTCGGCCCTTTGGATTTCGGCCCTTTGGGAATTCATCTTCGGGATTTCGTTCTTGGGATTTCGACATTTGGGATTTCGGCCTTTGGTATGTCGATCTTTGGAATTTCAACCTTTGGGATTTCGGCCCTTTGGATTTCGGCCTTTGGGATTTCAGCCTCTGGGATTTCGGCCTTTGAGATTTCGGCCTTTGGGATTTCGACCTTTGGGATTTCGGTACTTGGGATTTGGGCCTTTGGGATTTCGACCTTTGGGATTTCGACCTTTTGGGAGTTCATCCTTTGGTATTTCGGCCTTGTGATTTCGACATTTGGGATTTCGGCCTTTGGAATTTCCGAAATTAGGATATCGGCCCTTGGGATTTCGGCCTTTGGGATTGCGACTATTGGGATTACGGCCTTTTGGGAATTCATCCAATGGGATTTCGACATTTGGGATTTAGGCCTTTGGGATTTTGGCCTGTTGGATTTCGACCTTTGGGAAGTCGGTCTTTGGGATTTCGGCCTTTGTGATTTCGACCTTTGGGATTTCGGCCTTTGGAATTTCGGCCTTTGGGATTTCGGCCTTTGAGATTTCGGCCTTTGGGATTTCGGTCTTTCGAATTTCAGTCTTTGGGATTTCGGCCTTTGGGATTTCGCCCTTTGGGATTTCGGCCTTTGCGATTTCGGCCTTTGGGATTTCGGCCTTTGAGATTTCGGCCTTTGGGATTTCGACCTTTGGGATTTCGGTACTTGGGATTTGGGCCTTTGGGATTTCGACCTTTGGGATTTCGACCTTTTGGGAGTTCATCCTTTGGTATTTCGGCCTTGTGATTTCGACATTTGGGATTTCGGCGTTTGGGATTTCGGCCTTTGGAATTTCCGAAATTAGGATATCGGCCCTTGGGATTTCGGCCTTTGGGATTGCGACTATTGGGATTACGGCCTTTTGGGAATTCATCCAATGGGATTTCGACATTTGGGATTTAGGCCTTTGGGATTTTGGCCTGTTGGATTTCGACCTTTGGGAAGTCGGTCTTTGGGATTTCGGCCTTTGTGATTTCGACCTTTGGGATTTCGGCCTTTGGAATTTCGGCCTTTGGGATTTCGGCCTTTGAGATTTCGGCCTTTGGGATTTCGGTCTTTCGAATTTCAGTCTTTGGGATTTCGGCCTTTGGGATTTCGCCCTTTGGGATTTCGCCCTTGTGATTTCGGCCTTTGGGATATCGGTCTTTGGAATTTCAGCGTTTGGGATTTCGGCCCTTTGGATTTCGGCCTTTGCGATTTCGGCCTTTGGGATTTCGGCCTTTGAGATATCGGCCTTTGGGATTTCGACCAATGGGATTTCGGTACTTGGAATTTGGGCCTTTGGGATTTCTGCCTTTGGGATTTCGGCGTTTGGGATTTCGGCCTTTGGGATTTCGGCCTTGTGATTTCGGCCTTTGCGATTGCGGCCCTTGGGATATGGGCCCTTGGGATATGGGCCCTTGGGATATCGGCCTTTGGGATTTCGACCGTTGGGATTTGGACCTTTGGGATTTCGGCCTTTGGGATTTCGGCCTTTGGGATGTCGGTCTTTGGGATTTCAGCCTTTGGGATTTCGGCTATGTTGATTTCGGTCTTTGGGATTTCAGCCTTTGGGATTTCGGACTTTGAGATTTCGGCCTTTGGGATGTCGGCCTTTGGAATTTCGACCTTTGCGATTTCGGCCTTTTGGGAATTCATCGTTCGGGATTTGGTTCTTGGGATTTCGACATTTGGGATTTTGGCCTTTGGTATGTCGATCTTTGGAATTTCAACCTTTGGGATTTCGGCCCTTTGGATTTCGGCCTTTGGGATTTCAGCCTTTGGGATTTCGGCCCTTTGGATTTCGGCCTTTGGGATTTCGAAGTTTGGGATTTCGGCCCTTTGGATTTCGGCCTTTGGGATTTCGACCTTTGGGATATCGGCCTCTGGGAGTTCGACCTTTGGGAAGTCGGTCTTTGGAGTTTCAGTCTTTGGGATTTCGGCATTTGGGATGTCGGTCTTTGGAATTTCAGCCTTTGGGATTTCGGCCCTTTGGATTTCGGCCTTTGGGATTTCGGCCTTGGGATTTCGACATTTGGGATTTCGCCCTTTGGGATTTTTACCTTTGGGATTTCGGCCCTTGGGATTTAGGCCTTTTGGATTTCGGCCTTTGGGATTTCGGCCTTTTGGGAATTCATCCTTTGGGATTTCGGCCTTTGGAAATTCCGCCTTTTGGATATCGGCATTTGGGATTTCGGCCTTTGGAATTTCGTCCTTTGGGATTTGGACCTTTGGGATTTCGGCCTTTGGGATTTCGGCCTTTGGGATTTCGACCTTTGGGATTTCGACCTTTTGGGAGTTCATCCTTTGGTATTTCGGCCTTGTGATTTCGACATTTGGGATTTCGGCGTTTGGGATTTCGGCCTTTGGAATTTCCGAAATTAGGATATCGGCCCTTGGGATTTCGGCCTTTGGGATTGCGACCATTGGGATTACGGCCTTTTGGGAATTCATCCAATGGGATTTCGACATTTGGGATTTCGGCCTTTGGGATTTCGGCCTTTGGAATTTGGAGCTTTGGGACATCGGCCCTTGGGATTTCGGCCTTTGGGATTTCGGCCTCTGGCATTTCGGCCTTTGTGTAGTTGGTCTTTGGAATTTCAGCCTTTGGGATTTCGGCCCTTTGGATTCCGGCCTTTGGGATTTCAGCCTTTGGGATTTCGGCCTATGAGATTTCGGCCATTGGGATTTCGACCTTTGGGATCTCGGCCTTTGGGATTTCGGCCCTTTGGATTTCGGAATTTGGGATTTGGACCTTTGGGATTTCGGCCCTTGGGATTTCGGCCTTTGGGATTTCGGCCTCTTGGATTTCGGCATTTGGGTAGTCGGTCTTTGGAATTTCAGCCCTTGGGATTTCGGCCTTTGGGATTTCGGCCTTGTGTTTTCGACATTTGGGATTTCGGCGTTTGGGATTTCGGCCTTTGGAATTTCCGAAATTAGGATATCGGCCCTTGGGATTTCGGCCTTTGGGATTTCGGCCTTGGGATTTCGACATTTGGGATTTCGGCCTTTGGGATTTCGGCCTATGAGATTTCGGCCATTGGGATTTCGACCTTTGGAATTTCGGCCCTTGGGATTTCGGCCCTTGGGATATGGGCCCTTGGGATATCGGCCTTTGGGACTTCGGCCCTTGTGATATGGGCCCTTGGGATATCGGGCTTCGGGATTTCCAACGTTGGGATTTGGACCTTTGGGATTTCGGCCTATGGGATTTCGGCTCTTGGGATTTCGGCCCTTGGGATTTCGGCCTTTTGGGAATTCATCGTTCGGGATTTCGTTCTTGGGATTTCGACATTTGGGATTTCGGCCTTTGGTATGTCGATCTTTGGAATTTCAACCTTTGGGATTTCGGCCCTTTGGATTTCGGCCTTTGAGATTTCAGCCTTTGGGATTTCGGCCTCTGGCATTTCGGCCTTTGGGTAGTCGGTCTTTGGAATTTCAGCCTTTGGGATTTGGACCTTTGGGATTTCGGCCTTTGGGATTTCGGCCTTTGGGATTTCGGCCTCTGGCATTTCGGCCTTTGGGTAGTCGGTCTTTGGAATTTCAGCCTTTGAGATTTAGGCCCTTTGGATTCCGGCCTTTGGGATTTCAGCCTTTGGGATTTCGGCCTTTGAGATTTCGGCTATTGGGATTTCGACCTTTGGGATCTCGACCCTTGGGATTCCGGCCCTTGGGATTGCGGCCTTTGGGATTTCGGCCTTTGGGATTTCGACCTTTGGGATTTCGGCCTTTGGGATTTCGGCCTTTGGGATTTCGGCCTTTGGGATTTCGGCCCTTTGGATTTCGGCCTTTGGGATTTGGACTTTTGGGATTTCGGCCCTTGGGATTTCGGCCTTTGGGATTTCGGCCTCTGGAATTTCGGCATTCGGGTAGTCGGTCTTTGGAATTTCAGCCCTTGGGATTTCGGCCTTTGGTATTTCGACCTTTCGGATTTCGGCCTTTGGGATTTCGGCCTTTGAGATTTCGGCCTTTGGGATTTCGGTCTTTCGAATTTCAGCCTTTGGGATTTCGGCCTTTGGGATTTCGGCCTTTGAGATTTCGGCCTTTGGGATTTCGGTCTTTCGAATTTCGGCCTTGTGATTTCGGCCTTTGGTATATCGGTCTTTGGAATTTCAGCGTTTGGGATTTCGGCGCTTTGGATTTCGGCCTTTGCGATTTCGGCCTTTGGGATTTCGGCCTTTGAGATTTCGGCCTTTGGGATTTGGACCTTTGGGATTTCGGCCTTTGGGATTTCGGTCCTTCGAATTTCAGCCTTTGGGATTTCGGCCTTTGGAATTTCGTCCCTTGGGGTTTGGACCTTTGGTATTTCGGCCTTTGGGATTTCGACCTTTGGAATTTCGGCCCTTGGGACTTCGGCCCTTGGGATATGGGCCCTTGGGATATCGGCCTTCGGGATTTCGACCGTTGGGATTTGGACCTTTGGAATTTCGGCCTTTGGGATTTCGGCTCTTGGGATTTCGGCCCTTTGGATTTCGGCCCTTTGGGAATTCATCTTCGGGATTTCGTTCTTGGGATTTCGACATTTGGGATTTCGGCCTTTGGTATGTCGATCTTTGGAATTTCAACCTTTGGGATTTCGGCCCTTTGGATTTCGGCCTTTGGGATTTCAGCCTCTGGGATTTCGGCCTTTGAGATTTCGGCTTTTGGAATTTCAGCCTTTGGGATTTCGGCCCTTGGGATTTCGGCCATTGGGATTTCGAACTTTGGGATCTCGACCCTTGGGATTCCGGACCTTGGGATTGCGGCATTTGGGATTTCGGACTTTGGGATTTCGACCTTTGGGATTTCGGCCTTTGGAATTTCAGCCTTTGGGATTTCGGCCTTTGAGATTTCGGCCATTGGGATTCTGACCTTTGGGATCTCGAACCTTGGTATTCCGGCCCTTGGGATTGCGGCCTTTGGGATTTCGGCCTTTGGGATTTCGACCTTTGGGATTTCGGCCTTCGGAATTTCAGCCTTTGGGATTTCGGCCTCTGAGATTTCGGCCTTTGGGATTTCGGCCTTTGGGATTTCGCCCTTGTGATTTCGGCCTTTGGGATATCGGTCTTTGGAATTTCAGCGTTTGGGATTTCGGCCCTTTGGATTTCGGCCTTTGCGATTTCGGCCTTTGGGATTTCGGCCTTTGAGATTTCGGCCTTTGGGATTTCGACCTTTGGGATTTCGGCCCTTGGGATTTGGGCCTTTGGGATTTCGGCCTTTGGGATTTCGGCCGTTGGGATTTCGGCGTTTAGGATTTCGGCCTTTGGGATTTTGGCCTTGTGATTTCGGCCTTTGGGATATCGGTCTTTGGAATTTCAGCGTTTGGGATTTCGGCCCTTTGGATTTTGGCCTTTGCGATTTTGGCCTTTGGGATTTCGGCCTTTGAGATTTCGGCCTTTGGGATTTCGACCTTTGGGATTTCGGCCCTTGGGATTTGGGCCTTTGGGATTTGGGCCATTGGGTTTTCGGCGTTTGGGATTTCGGCCTTTGGGATTTCGGCCTTTGAAATTTCGGCCTTTGGGATTTCGGTCTTTCGAATTTCAGCCTTTGGGATTTCGGCCTTTGGGATTTCGGCCTTTGGTATTTTGGCCTTGGGATTTCGGACTTTGGGATTTCGACCTTTGGAATTTCGGCCCTTGGGATTTCGGCCCTTGGGATATGGGCCCTTGGGATATGGGCCCTTGGGATATCGGCCTTTGGGACTTCGGCCCTTGGGATATCGGCCATCGGGATTTCGAACATTGGGATTTGGACCTTTGGGATTTCGGCCTTTGGGATTTCGGCCTTTGGGATTTCGGCTCTTGGGATTTCGGCCCTTGGGATTTCGGCCTTTTGGGAATTCATCGTTCGGGATTTCGTTCTTGGGATTTCGACATTTGGGATTTCGGCCTTTGGTATGTCGATCTTTGGAATTTCAACCTTTGGGATTTCGGTCCTTTGGATTTCGGCCTTTGGAATTTCGGCCTTTGGGATTTCGGCCTTTGAGATTTCGGCCTTTGGGATTTCGGTCTTTCGAATTTCAGTCTTTGGGATTTCGGCCTTTGGGATTTCGCCCTTTGGGATTTCGCCCTTGTGATTTCGGCCTTTGGGATATCGGTCTTTGGAATTTCAGCGTTTGGGATTTCGGCCCTTTGGATTTCGGCCTTTGCGATTTCGGCCTTTGGGATTTCGGCCTTTGAGATTTCGGCCTTTGGGATTTCGACCTTTGGGATTTCGGCCTTTGAAATTTCGGCCTTTGGGATTTCGGTCTTTGGGATTTCGGCCTTTGAAATTTCGGCCTTTGGGATTTCGGTCTTTCGAATTTCAGCCTTTGGGATTTCGGCCTTTGGGATTTCGGCCTTTGAAATTTTGGCCTTTGGGATTTCGGTCTTTGGGATTTCGGCCTTTGAAATTTCGGCCTTTGGGATTTCGGTCTTTCGAATTTCAGCCTTTGGGATTTCGGCCTTTGGGATTTCGGCCTTTGGTATTTTGGCCTTGGGATTTCGGACTTTGGGATTTCGGCCTTTGGGATTTCGGCCTTTGGTATTTTGGCCTTGGGATTTCGACCTTTGGAATTTCGGCGTTTGGGATTTCGGCCCTTGGGATATGGGCCCTTGGGATATCGGCCTTTGGGACTTTGGCCCTTGGGATATGGGCCCTTGGGATATCGGCCATCGGGATTTCGAACGTTGGGATTTGGACCTTTGGGATCTCGAACCTTGGGATTTCGGCCCTTGGGATTACGGCCTTTGGGATTTCGGCCTCTGGGATTTCGACCTTTGGGATTTCGGCCTTTGGGATTTCGGCCTTTGGGATTTCGGCCTTTGGGATTTCGGCCTTTGGGATTTCGACCTTTGGGAAGTCGGTCTTTGGGATTTCGGCCTTTGTGATTTCGACCTTTGGGATTTCGGCCTTTGGAATTTCGGCCTTTGGGATTTCGGTCTTTGAGATTTCGGCCTTTGGGATTTCGGTCTTTCGAATTTCAGTCTTTGGGATTTCGCCCTTTGGGATTTCGCCCTTGTGATTTCGGCCTTTGGGATATCGGTCTTTGGAATTTCAGCGTTTGGGATTTCGGCCCATTGGATTTCGGCCTTTGCGATTTCGGCCTTTGGGATTTCGGCCTTTGAGATTTCGGCCTTTGGGATTTCGACCTTTGGGATTTCGGTACTTAGGATTTGGGCCTTTGGGATTTCGGCGTTTGGGATTTCGGCCTTTGGGATTTCGGCCTTGTGATTTCGGCCTTTGGGATTTCGGCCCTTGGGATATGGGCCCTTGGGATATGGGCCCTTGGGATTTCGGCCTTTGGGATTTCGGCTCTTGGGATTTCGGCCATTGGGATTTCGGCCTTTTGGGATTTTGGCGTTTGGGATTTCGTCCTTTGGAATTTCCGCCTTTAGGATATCGGCCATTGTGATTTCGGCCATTGTGATTTCGGCCTTTGGGATTTCGGCCTTTGGGATTTCGGCCTTTGGGATGTCGGTCTTTGGAATTTCAGCCTTTGGGATTTCGGCTATTTTGATTTCGGTCTTTGGGATTTCAGCCTTTGGGATTTCGGACTTTGAGATTTCGGCCTTTGGGATGTCGGCCTTTGGAATTTCGACCTTTGGGATTTCGGCCCTTGGGATTTCAGCCTTTGGTATTTCGACCTTTGGGATTTCGGCCTTTGCGATTTCGGCCTTTGGGATTTTGGTCTTTGGGATTTCGGCCTTTGAGATTTCGGCCTTTGGGATTTCGGTCTTTCGAATTTCAGCCTTTGGGATTTCGGCCTTTGGGATTTTGGCCTTTGGGATTTCGGCCTTGTGATTTCCGCCTTTGGGATATCGGTCTTTGGAATTTCAGCGTTTTGGGATTTCGGCGCTTTGGATTTCGGCCTTTGCGATTTCGGGCTTTGGGATTTCGGCCTTTGAGATTTCGGCCTTTGGGATTTCGGTCCTTCGAATTTCAGCCTTTGGGATTTCGGCTTTTGGGATTTCGGCCTTTGGAATTTCGTCCTTTGGGATTTGGACCCTTGGGATTTCGGCCTTTGCTATTTCGGCCTTTGGGATTTTGGTCTTTGGGATTTCGGCCTTTGAGATTTCGGCCTTTGGGATTTCGGTCTTTCGAATTTCAGCCTTTGGGATTTCGGCCTTTGGGATTTCGGCCTTGTGATTTCCGCCTTTGGGATATCGGTCTTTGGAATTTCAGCGTTTTGGGATTTCGGCGCTTTGGATTTCGGCCTTTGAGATTTCGGCCTTTGGGATTTCGGTCCTTCGAATTTCAGCCTTTGGGATTTCGGCTTTTGGGATTTCGGCCTTTGGAATTTCGTCCTTTGGGATTTGGACCCTTGGGATTTCGGCCTTTGGGATTTCGACCTTTGGAATTTCGGCCCTTGGGATATCGGCCTTCGGGATTTCGACCGTTGGGATTTGGACCTTTGGCATTTCGGCCTTTGGGATTTCGGCTCTTGCGATTTCGGCCCTTGGGATTTCGGCCTGTTGGGAATTCATCGTTCGGGATTTGGTTCTTGGGATTTCGACATTTGGGATTTCGGCCTTTGGTATGTCGATCTTTGGAATTTCAACCTTTGGGATTTCGGCCCTTTGGATTTCGGCCTTTGGGATTTCAGCCTTTGGGATTTCGGCCCTTTGGATTTCGGCCTTTGGGATTTCGAAGTTTGGGATTTCGGCCCTTTGGATTTCGGCCTTTGGGAAGTCGGTCTTTGGGATTTCGACCGTTGGGATTTGGACCTTTGGGATTTCGGCCTTTGGGATTTCGGCTCTTAGGATTTCGGCCATTGGGATTTCGGCCTTTTGGGATTTCGGCGTTTGGGATTTCGTCCTTTGGTATTTCCGCCTTTAGGATATCGGCCATTGTGATTTCGGCCTTCGGGATATCGGCCTCTGGGATTTCGACCTTTGGGAAGTCGGTCTTTGGAGTTTCAGCCTTTGGGATTTCGGCCTTTGGGATGTCGGTCTTTGGAATTTCAGCCTTTGGGATTTCGGCCCCTTGGATTTCGGCCTTTGGGATTTCGGCCTTGGGATTTCGACATTTGGGATTTCGGCGTTTGGGATTTCGGCCTTTGGAATTTCCGAAATTAGGATATGGGCCCTTGGGATTTCGGCCTTTGGGATTGCGACCATTGGGATTACGGCCTTTTGGGAATTCATCCAATGGGATTTCGACATTTTGGATTTCGGCCTTTGGGATTTCGGCCCTTTGGATTTCGGCGTTTGGGATTTCGAAGTTTGGGATTTCGGCCCTTTGGATTTCGGCCTTTGGGATTTCGACCTTTGGGATATCGGCCTCTGGGATTTCGACCTTTGGGAAGTCGGTCTTTGGAGTTTCAGCCTTTGGGATTTCGGCCTTTGGGATGTCGGTCTTTGGAATTTCAGCCTTTGGGATTTCGGCCCCTTGGATTTCGGCCTTTGGGATTTCGGCCTTGGGATTTCGACATTTGGGATTTCGGCGTTTGGGATTTCGGCCTTTGGAATTTCCGAAATTAGGATATGGGCCCTTGGGATTTCGGCCTTTGGGATTGCGACCATTGGGATTACGGCCTTTTGGGAATTCATCCAATGGGATTTCGACATTTGGGATTTCGGCCTTTGGGATTTCGGCCTTTGGAATTTGTACCTTTGGGATATCGGCCCTTGGGATTTCGGCCTTTCGGATTTCGGCCTTTGGGATTTCGGCCTCTGGCATTTCGGCCTTTGGGTAGTCGGTCTTTGGAATTTCAGCCTTTGGGATTTAGGCCCTTTGGATTCCGGCCTTTGGGATTTCAGCCTTTGGGATTTCGGCCTTTGGGATTTCGGCCTTGTGATTTCGGCCTTTGGTATATCGGTCTTTGGAATTTCAGCGTTTGGGATTTCGGCGCTTTGGATTTCAGCTTTTGCGATTTCGGCCTTTGGGATTTCGGCCTTTGAGATTTCTGCCTTTGGGATTTGGACCTTTGGGATTTCGGCCCTTGGGATTTGGGCCTTTGCGATTTCGGCCTTTGGGATTTCGGCCTTTGGGATTTCGGCCTTTGAGATTTCGGCCTTTGGGATTTCGGTCCTTCGAATTTCAGCCTTTGGGATTTCGGCCTTTGGGATTTCGGCCTTTGGAATTTCGTCCATTGGGATTTGGACGCTTGGGATTTCGGCCTTTGGGATTTCGACCTTTGGAGTTTCGGCCCTTGGGATATGGGCCCTTGGGATATCGGCCTTCGGAATTTCGAACGTTGGGATTTGGACCTTTGGGATTTCGGCCTTTTGGATTTCGGCTCTTGGGATTTCGGCCCTTGGGATTTCGGCCTTTTGGGAATTCATCGTTCGGGATTTCGTTCTTGGGATTTCGACATTTGGGCTTTCGGCCTTTGGTATGTCGATCTTTGGAATTTCAACCTTTGGTATTTCGGCCCTTTGGATTTCGGCCTTTGGGATTTCGGCCTTTGGGATTTCGGCCTCTGGCATTTCAGCCTTTGGGTAGTCGGTCTTTGGAATTTCAGCCTTTGAGATTCAGGCCCTTTGGATTCCGGCCTTTGGGATTTCAGCCTTTGGGATTTCGGCCTTTGAGATTTCGGCCATTGGGATTTCGACCTTTGGGATCTCGACCCTTGGGATTCCGGCCCTTGGGATTGCGGCCTTTGGGATTTCGGCCTTTGGGATTTCGACCTTTGGGATTTCGGCCTTTGGGATTTCGGCCCTTGGGATTTCGGCACTTGGGATTTCGGCCTTTGGGATTTCGGCCTCTGGAATTTCGGCATTTGGGTAGTCGGTCTTTGGAATTTCAGCCCTTGGGATTTCGGCCTTTGGTATTTCGACGTTTCGGATTTCGGCCTTTGGGATTTCGGCCTTTGGGATTTCGGCCTTTGAGATTTCGGCCTTTGGGATTTCGGTCTTTCGAATTTCAGCCTTTGGGATTTCGGCCTTTGGGATTTCGGCCTTTGGGATTTGGCCCTTTGGGATTTCGGCCTTTGGGATTTCGGTCCTTCGAATTTCAGCCTTTGGGATTTCGGCCTTTTGGATTTCGGCCTTTGGAATTTCGTCCTTTGGGATTTGGACCTCTGGGATTTCGGCCTTTGGGATTTCGACATTTGGAATTTCGGCCCTTGGGACATCGGCACTTGGGATAAGGGCCCTTGGGATATCGGCTTTCGGGATTTCGACCGTTGGGATTTGGACCTTTGGGATTTCGGCCTTTGGGATTTCGGCTCTTGGGATTTCGGCCCTTGGGATTTCGGCCCTTTGGGAATTCATCGTTCGGGATTTCGTTCTTGGGATTTCGCCCTCGTGATTTCGGCCTTTGGGATATCGGTCTTTGGAATTTCAGCGTTTGGGATTTCGGCCCTTTGGATTTCGGCATTTGCGATTTCGGCCTTTGGGATTTCGGCCTTTGAGATTTCGGCCTTTGGGATTTCGACCTTTGGGATTTCGGTACTTGGGATTTGGGCCTTTGGGATTTCGGCGTTTGGGATTTCGGCCTTTGGGATTTCGGCCTTGTGATTTCGGCCTTTGGGATTTCGGCCCTTCGGATATGGGCCCTTGGGATATGGGCCCTTGGGATATCGGCCTTTGGGATTTCGACCGTTGGGATTTGGACCTTTGGGATTTCGGCCTTTGGGATTTCGGCTCTTGGGATTTCGGCCATTGGGATTTCGGTCTTTTGGGATTTTGGCGTTTGGGATTTCGTCCTTTGGAATTTCCGCCTTTAGGATATCGGCCATTGTGATTTCGGCCTTTGGGATTTCGGCCTTTGGGATTTCGGCCTTTGGGATGTCGGTCTTTGGAATTTCAGCCTTTGGGATTTCGGCTATTTTGATTTCGGTCTTTGGGATTTCAGCCTTTGGGATTTCGGACTTTGAGATTTCGGCCTTTGGGATGTCGGCCTTTGGAATTTCGACCTTTGGGATTTCGGCCCTTGGGATTTCAGCCTTTGGTATTTCGACCTTTGGGATTTCGGCCTTTGCGATTTCGGCCTTTGGGATTTTGGTCTTTGGGATTTCGGCCTTTGAGATTTCGAACTTTGGGATTTCGGTCTTTCGAATTTCAGCCTTTGGGATTTCGGCCTTTGGGATTTCGGCCTTTGGGATTTCGGCCTTGTGATTTCGGCCTTTGGGATATCGGTCTTTGGAATTTCAGCGTTTTGGGATTTCGGCGCTTTGGATTTCGGCCTTTGCGATTTCGGCCTTTGGGATTTCGGCCTTTGAGATTTCGGCCTTTGGGATTTGGACCTTTGGGATTTCGGCGCTTGGGATTTGGGCCTTTGCGATTTCGGCCTTTGGGATTTCAGCCTTTGGGATTTCGGCCTTTGAGATTTCGGCCATTGGGATTTCGACCTTTGGGATCTGGACCCTTGGGATTCCGGTCCTTGGGATTGCGGCCTTTGGGATTTCGGCCTTTGGGATTTCGACCTTTGGGATTTCGCCCTTTGGGATTTCGGCCTTTGGGATTTCGGCCTTTGGGATTTCGGCCCTTTGGATTTCGGCCTTTGGGATTTGGACTTTTGGGATTTCGGCCTTTGGGATTTCGACCTTTGGAGTTTCGGCCCTTGGGATACCGGCGTCCGGGATTTCGACCGTTGGGATTTGGACCTTTGGGATTTCGGCCTTTGGGATTTCAGCTCTTGCGATTTCGGCCCTTGGGATTTCGGCCTTTTGGGAATTCATCGTTCGGGATTTGGTTCTTGGGATTTCGACATTTGGGATTTCGGCCTTTGGTATGTCGATCTTTGGAATTTCAACCTTTGGGATTTCGGCCCTTTGGATTTCAGGCTTTGGGATTTCGACCTTTGCGATATCGGCCTCTAGGAGTTCGACCTTTGGGAAGTCGGTCTTTGGAGTTTCAGTCTTTG
The DNA here is from genome assembly GCF_050947335.1 of Megachile rotundata. Taxonomy (NCBI): domain Eukaryota; kingdom Metazoa; phylum Arthropoda; class Insecta; order Hymenoptera; family Megachilidae; genus Megachile; species Megachile rotundata. The sequence continues at coordinate 1,751,334 of NC_134991.1, read as the reverse complement.
GGATTTCGGCATTTGGGATGTCGGTCTTTGGAATTTCAGCCTTTGGGATTTCGGCCCTTTGGATTTCGGCCTTTGGGATTTCGGCCTTGGGATTTCGACATTTGGGATTTCGGCCTTTGGGATTTTTACCTTTCGGATTTCGGCCCTCGGGATTTAGGCCTTTTGGATTTCGGCCTTTGGGATTTCGGCCTTTTGGGAATTCATCCTTTGGGATTTCGGCCTTTGGAAAATCCGCCTTTGGTATATCGGCATTTGGAATTTCGGCCTTTGGAATTTCGTCCTTTGGGATTTGGACCTTTGGGATTTCGGCCTTTGGGATTTCGACCTTTGGGATTTCGGCCTTTTGGGAGTTCATCCTTGGGTATTTCGGCCTTGTGATTGCGACATTTGGGATTTCGGCCTTTGGAATTTCCGAAATTAGGATATCGGCCCTTGGGATTTCGGCCTTTGGGATTGCGACTATTGTGATTACGGCCTTTTGGGAATTCATCCAATGGGATTTCGACGTTTGGGATTTCGGCCTTCGGGATTTCGGCGTTTGGAACTTGTACCTTTGGGATATCGGCCCTTGGGATTTCGGCCTTTGGGATTTCGGCCTGTGGCATTTCGGCCTTTGGGTAGTCGGTCTTTGGAATTTCAGCCTTTGGGATTTCGGCACTTTGGATTCCGGCCTTTGGGATTTCAGCCTTTGGGATTTCGGCCTTTGGGATTTCGGCCTTGTGATTTCGGCCTTTGGTATATCGGTCTTTGGAATTTCAGCGTTTGGGATTTCGGCGCTTTGGATTTCAGCTTTTGCGATTTCGGCCTTTGGGATTTCGGCCTTTGAGATTTCTGCCTTTGGGATTTGGACCTTTGGGATTTCTGCCCTTGGGATTTGGGCCTTTGCGATTTCGGCCTTTGGGATTTCGGCCTTTGGGATTTCGGCCTTTGAGATTTCGGCCTTTGGGATTTCGGTCCTTCGAATTTCAGCCTTTGGGATTTCGGCCTTTGGGATTTCGGCCTTTGGAATTTCGTCCATTGGGATTTGGACGTTTGGGATTTCGGCCTTTGGGATTTCGACCTTTGGAGTTTCGGCCCTTGGGATATGGGCCCTTGGGATATCGGCCTTCGGAATTTCGAACGTTGGGATTTGGACCTTTGGGATTTCGGCCTTTTGGATTTCGGCTCTTGGGATTTCGGCCCTTGGGATTTCGGCCTTTTGGGAATTCATCGTTCGGGATTTCGTTCTTGGGATTTCGACATTTGGGCTTTCGGCCTTTGGTATGTCGATCTTTGGAATTTCAACCTTTGGGATTTCGGCCCTTTGGATTTCGGCCTTTGGGATTTCGGCCTTTGGGGTTTCGGCCTCTGGCATTTCAGCCTTTGGGTAGTCGGTCTTTGGAATTTCAGCCTTTGAGATTCAGGCCCTTTGGATTCCGGCCTTTGGGATTTCAGCCTTTGGGATTTCGGCCTTTGAGATTTCGGCCATTGGGATTTCGACCTTTGGGATCTCGACCCTTGGGATTCCGGCCCTTGGGATTGCGGCCTTTGGGATTTCGGCCTTTGGGATTTCGACCTTTGGGATTTCGGCCTTTGGGATTTCGGCCCTTGGGATTTCGGCACTTGGGATTTCGGCCTTTGGGATTTCGGCCTCTGGAATTTCGGCATTTGGGTAGTCGGTCTTTGGAATTTCAGCCCTTGGGATTTCGGCCTTTGGTATTTCGACGTTTCGGATTTCGGCCTTTGGGATTTCGGCCTTTGGGATTTCGGCCTTTGGGATTTCGGCCTTTGAGATTTCGGCCTTTGGGATTTCGGTCTTTCGAATTTCAGCCTTTGGGATTTCGGCCTTTGGGATTTCGGCCTTTGGGATTTGGCCCTTTGGGATTTCGGCCTGTGGGATTTCGGTCCTTCGAATTTCAGCCTTTGGGATTTCGGCCTTTTGGATTTCGGCCTTTGGAATTTCGTCCTTTGGGATTTGGACCTCTGGGATTTCGGCCTTTGGGATTTCGACATTTGGAATTTCGGCCCTTGGGACATCGGCACTTGGGATAAGGGCCCTTGGGATATCGGCTTTCGGGATTTCGACCGTTGGGATTTGGACCTTTGGGATTTCGGCCTTTGGGATTTCGGCTCTTGAGATTTCGGCCCTTGGGATTTCGGCCCTTTGGGAATTCATCGTTCGGGATTTCGTTCTTGGGATTTCGCCCTCGTGATTTCGGCCTTTGGGATATCGGTCTTTGGAATTTCAGCGTTTGGGATTTCGGCCCTTTGGATTTCGGCCTTTGCGATTTCGGCCTTTGGGATTTCGGCCTTTGAGATTTCGGCCTTTGGGATTTCGACCTTTGGGATTTCGGTACTTGGGATTTGGGCATTTGGGATTTCGGCGTTTGGGATTTCGGCCTTTGGGATTTCGGCCTTGTGATTTCGGCCTTTGGCATTTCGGCCCTTCGGATATGGGCCCTTGGGATATGGGCCTTTGGGATATCGGCCTTTGGGATTTCGACCGTTGGGATTTGGACCTTTGGGATTTCGGCCTTTGGGATTTCGGCTCTTGGGATTTCGGCCATTGGGATTTCGGTCTTTTGGGATTTTGGCGTTTGGGATTTCGTCCTTTGGAATTTCCGCCTTTAGGATATCGGCCATTGTGATTTCGGCCTTTGGGATTTCGGCCTTTGGGATTTCGGCCTTTGGGATGTCGGTCTTTGGAATTTCAGCCTTTGGGATTTCGGCTATTTTGATTTCGGTCTTTGGGATTTCAGCCTTTGGGATTTCGGACTTTGAGATTTCGGCCTTTGGGATGTCGGCCTTTGGAATTTCGACCTTTGGGATTTCGGCCCTTGGGATTTCAGCCTTTGGTATTTCGACCTTTGGGATTTCGGCCTTTGCGATTTCGGCCTTTGGGATTTTGGTCTTTGGGATTTCGGCCTTTGAGATTTCGGCCTTTGGGATTTCGGTCTTTCGAATTTCAGCCTTTGGGATTTCGGCCTTTGGGATTTCGGCCTTTGGGATTTCGGCCTTGTGATTTCGGCCTTTGGGATATCGGTCTTTGGAATTTCAGCGTTTTGGGATTTCGGCGCTTTGGATTTCGGCTTTTGCGATTTCGGCCTTTATGATTTCGGCCTTTGAGATTTCGGCCTTTGGGATTTGGACCTTTGGGATTTCGGCGCTTGGGATTTGGGCCTTTGCGATTTCGGCCTTTGGGATTTCAGCCTTTGGGATTTCGGCCTTTGAGATTTCGGCCATTGGGATTTCGACCTTTGGGATCTCGACCCTTGGGATTCCGGTCCTTGGGATTGCGGCCTTTGGGATTTCGGCCTTTGGGATTTCGACCTTTGGGATTTCGGCCTTTGGGATTTCGGCCCTTTGGATTTCGGCCTTTGGGATTTGGACTTTTGGGATTTCGGCCTTTGGGATTTCGACCTTTGGAGTTTCGGCCCTTGGGATACCGGCCTTCGGGATTTCGACCGTTGGGATTTGGACCTTTGGGATTTCGGCCTTTGGGATTTCAGCTCTTGCGATTTCGGCCCTTGGGATTTCGGCCTTTTGGGAATTCATCGTTCGGGATTTGGTTCTTGGGATTTCGACATTTGGGATTTCGGCCTTTGGTATGTCGATCTTTGGAATTTCAACCTTTGGGATTTCGGCCCTTTGGATTTCAGGCTTTGGGATTTCGACCTTTGCGATATCGGCCTCTAGGAGTTCGACCTTTGGGAAGTCGGTCTTTGGAGTTTCAGTCTTTGGGATTTCGGCATTTGGGATGTCGGTCTTTGGAATTTCAGCCTTTGGGATTTCGGCCCTTTGGATTTCGGCCTTTGGGATTTCGGCCTTGGGATTTCGACATTTGGGATTTCGGCCTTTGGGATTTTTACCTTTCGGATTTCGGCCCTCGGGATTTAGGCCTTTTGGATTTCGGCCTTTGGGATTTCGGCCTTTTGGGAATTCATCCTTTGGGATTTCGGCCTTTGGAAAATCCGCCTTTGGGATATCGGCATTTGGAATTTCGGCCTTTGGAATTTCGTCCTTTGGGATTTGGACCTTTGGGATTTCGGCCTTTGGGATTTCGACCTTTGGGATTTCGGCCTTTTGGGAGTTCATCCTTGGGTATTTCGGCCTTGTGATTGCGACATTTGGGATTTCGGCGTTTGGGATTTCGGCCTTTGGAATTTCCGAAATTAGGATATCGGCCCTTGGGATTTCGGCCTTTGGGATTGCGACTATTGTGATTACGGCCTTTTGGGAATTCATCCAATGGGATTTCGACATTTGGGATTTCGGCCTTCGGGATTTCGGCGTTTGGAACTTGTACCTTTGGGATATCGGCCCTTGGGATTTCGGCCTTTGGGATTTCGGCCCTTGGGATTTCGGCCTGTGGCATTTCGGCCTGTGGCATTTCGGCCTTTGGGTAGTCGGTCTTTGGAATTTCAGCCTTTGGGATTTCGGCACTTAGGATTCCGGCCTTTGGGATTTCAGCCTTTGGGATTTCGGCCACTGAGATTTCGGCCATTGGGATTCTGACCTTTGGGATCTTGAACCTTGGGATTTCGGCCCTTGGGATTACGGCCTTTGGGATTTCGGCCTCTGGGATTTCGACCTTTGGGATTTCGGCCTTTGGGATTTCGGCCTTTGGGATTTCGGCCTTTGGGATTTCGGCCTTTGGGATTTCGACCTTTGGGATTTCGGCCTTTGGAATTTCGGCCTTTGGGATTTCGGCCTTTGAGATTTCGGCCTTTGGGAATTCGGTCTTTCGAATTTCAGTCTTTGGGATTTCGGCCTTTGGGATTTCGCCCTTTGGGATTTCGCCCTTGTGATTTCGGCCTTTGGGATATCGGTCTTTGGAATTTCAGCGTTTGGGATTTCGGCCCTTTGGATTTCGGCCTTTGCGATTTCGGCCTTTGGGATTTTGGCCTTTGGGATTTCGGCCTTTGGGATTTCGACCTTTGGAATTTCGGCCCTTGGGACTTCGGCCCTTGGGATATGGGCCCTTGGGATATCGGCCTTCGGGATTTCGAACGTTGGGATTTGGACCTTTGGGATTGCGGCCTTTGGGATTTGGGCTCTTGGGGTTTCGGCCCTTGGGATTTCGGCCTTTTGGGAATTCATCGTTCGGGATTTCGTTCTTGGGATTTCGACATTTGGGATTTCGGCCTTTGGTATGTCGATCTTTGGGATTTCGGCCCTTGGGGTTTCGGCCTTTTGGGAATTCATCGTTCGGGATTTCGTTCTTGGGATTTCGACATTTGGGATTTCGGCCTTTGGTATGTCGATCTTTGGAATTTCAACCTTTGGGATTTCGGCCCTTTGGATTTCGGCCTTTGGGATTTCAGCCTTTGGGATTTCGGCCTTTGAGATTTCGGCTTTTGGAATTTCAGCCTTTGGGATTTCGGCCCTTTGGATTTCGGCCTTTGGGATTTTGACCGTTGGGATATCGGCCTCTGGGATTTCGACCTTTGGGAAGTCGGTCTTTGGAGTTTCTGCCTTTGGGATTTCGGCCTTTGGGAAGTCGGTCTATGGGATTTCGGCCCTTTGGATTTCGGCCTTTGGAATTTCCGCCTTTGGGATTTCGGCCTTTGGGATTTCGGCCTCTGGCATTTCGGCCTTTGGGTAGTCGGTCTTTGGAATTTCAGCCTTCGGGATTTCGGCCCTTTGGATTCCGGCCTTTGGGATTTCAGCCTTTGGGATTTCGGCCTATGAGATTTCGGCCATTGGGATTTCGACCTTTGGGATCTCGGCCTTTGGGATTTCGGCTCTTTGGATATCGGAATTTGGGATTTGGACCTTTGGGATTTCGGCCCTTGGGATTTCGGCCTTTGGGATTTCGGCCTCTGGGATTTCGGCATTTGGGTAGTCGGTCTTTGGAATTTCAGCCCTTGGGATTTCGGCCTTTGGGATTTCGACCTTTGGGATTTCGGCCTTTGGGATGTCGGCCTTTGGGATGTCGGCCTTTGGGATTTCGGCCTTTGGGATTTCGGCCTTGGGATTTCGACATTTGGGATTTCAGCCTTTGGGATTTTTTCCTTTCGGATTTCGGCCTTTAGGATTTAGGCCTTTTGGATTTCGGCCTTTGGGATTTCGGCCTTTTGGGAATTCATCCTTTGGGATTTCGGCCTTTGGAAATTCCGCCTTTGGGATATCGGCATTTGGGATTTCGGCCTTTGGAATTTCGTCCTTTGGGATTTGGACCTTTGGGATTTCGGCCTTTGGGATTTCGACCTTTGGGATTTCGACCTTTTGGGAGTTCATCCTTTGGTATTTCGGCCTTGTGATTTCGACATTTGCGATTTCGGCGTTTGTGATTTCGGCCTTTGGAATTTTCGAAATTAGGATATCGGCCCTTGGGATTTCGGCCTTTGGGATTTCGGCCTTGGGATTTCGACATTTGGGATTTCGGCCTTTGGGATTTTTACCTTTCGGATTTCGGCCCTTGGGATTTAGGCCTTTTGGATTTCGGCCTTTGGGATTTCGGCCTTTTGGGAATTCATCCTTTGGGATTTCGGCCTTTGGAAATTCCGCCTTTGGGATATCGGCATTTGGGATTTCGGCCTTTGGAATTTCGTCCTTTGGGATTTGGACCTTTGGGATTTCGGCCTTTGGGATTTCGACCTTTGGGATTTCGGCCTTTTGGGAGTTCATCCTTTGGTATTTCGGCCTTGTGATTTCGACCAATGGGATTTCGGTACTTGGGATTTGGGCCTTTGGGATTTCGGCCTTTGGGATTTCGGCCTTTGGGATTTCGGCGTTTGGGATTTCGGCCTTTGGAATTTCCGAAATTAGGATATCGGCCCTTGGGATTTCGGCATTTGGGATTGCGACTATTGGGATTACGGCCTTTTGGGAATTCATCCAATGGGATTTCGACATTTGGGATTTAGGCCTTTGGGATTTTGGCCTGTTGGATTTCGACCTTTGGGAAGTCGGTCTTTGGGATTTCGGCCTTTGTGATTTCGACCTTTGGGATTTCGGCCTTTGGAATTTCGGCCTTTGGGATTTCGGCCTTTGAGATTTCGGCCTTTGGGATTTCGGTCTTTCGAATTTCAGTCTTTGGGATTTCGGCCTTTGGGAATTCGCCCTTTGGGATTTCGCCCTTTGGATTTCGGCCTTTGCGATTTCGGCCTTTGGGATTTCGGGCTTTGAGATATCGGCCTTTGGGATTTCGACCAATGGGATTTCGGTACTTGGAATTTGGGCCTTTGGGATTTCTGCCTTTGGGATTTCGGCGTTTGGGATTTCGGCCTTTGGGATTTCGGCCTTGTGATTTCGGCCTTTGCGATTGCGGCCATTGGGATATGGGCCCTTGGGATATGGGCCCTTGGGATATCGGCCTTTGGGATTTCGACCGTTGGGATTTGGACCTTTGGGATTTCGGCCTTTGGGATTTCGGCTCTTGGGATTTCGGCCATTGGGATTTCGGCCTTTGGGATGTCGGTCTTTGGGATATCAGCCTTTGGGATTTCGGCTATGTTGATTTCGGTCTTTGGGATTTCAGCCTTTGGGATTTCGGACTTTGAGATTTCGGCCTTTGGGATGTCGGCCTTTGGAATTTCGACCTTTGCGATTTCGGCCTTTTGGGAATTCATCGTTCGGGATTTGGTTCTTGGGATTTCGACATTTGGGATTTTGGCCTTTGGTATGTCGATCTTTGGAATTTCAACCTTTGGGATTTCGGCCCTTTGGATTTCGGCCTTTGGGATTTCAGCCTTTGGGATTTCGGCCCTTTGGATTTCGGCCTTTGGGATTTCGAAGTTTGGGGTTTCGGCCCTTTGGATTTCGGCCTTTGGGATTTCGACCTTTGGGATATCGGCCTCTGGGAGTTCGACCTTTGGGAAGTCGGTCTTTGGAGTTTCAGTCTTTGGGATTTCGGCATTTGGGATGTCGGTCTTTGGAATTTCAGCCTTTGGGATTTCGGCCCTTTGGATTTCGGCCTTTGGGATTTCGGCCTTGGGATTTCGACATTTGGGATTTCGCCCTTTGGGATTTTTACCTTTCGGATTTCGGCCCTTGGGATTTAGGCCTTTTGGATTTCGGCCTTTGGGATTTCGGCCTTTTGGGAATTCATCCTTTGGGATTTCGGCCTTTGGAAATTCCGCCTTTTGGATATCGGCATTTGGGATTTCGGCCTTTGGAATTTCGTCCTTTGGGATTTGGACCTTTGGGATTTCGGCCTTTGGGATTTCGGCCTTTGGGATTTCGACCTTTGGGATTTCGACCTTTTGGGAGTTCATCCTTTGGTATTTCGGCCTTGTGATTTCGACATTTGGGATTTCGGCGTTTGGGATTTCGGCCTTTGGAATTTCCGAAATTAGGATTTCGGCCTTTGGGATTTCGGCCTTGGGATTTCGACATTTGGGATTTCGCCCTTTGGGATTTTTACCTTTCGGATTTCGGCCCTTGGGATTTAGGCCTTTTGGATTTCGGCCTTTGGGATTTCGGCCTTTTGGGAATTCATCCTTTGGGATTTCGGCCTTTGGAAATTCCGCCTTTTGGATATCGGCATTTGGGATTTCGGCCTTTGGAATTTCGTCCTTTGGGATTTGGACCTTTGGGATTTCGGCCTTTGGGATTTCGGCCTTTGGGATTTCGACCTTTGGGATTTCGACCTTTTGGGAGTTCATCCTTTGGTATTTCGGCCTTGTGATTTCGACATTTGGGATTTCGGCGTTTGGGATTTCGGCCTTTGGAATTTCCGAAATTAGGATATCGGCCCTTGGGATTTCGGCCTTTGGGATTGCGACCATTGGGATTACGGCCTTTTGGGAATTCATCCAATGGGATTTCGACATTTGGGATTTCGGTCTTTGGGATTTCGGCCTTTGGAATTTGGAGCTTTGGGACATCGGCCCTTGGGATTTCGGCCTTTGGGATTTCGGCCTCTTGGATTTCGGCATTTGGGTAGTCGGTCTTTGGAACTTCAGCCCTTGGGATTTCGGCCTTTGGGATTTCGACCTTTGGGATTTCGGCCTTTGGGATGTCGGCCTTTGGGATTTCGGCCTTTGGGATTTCGGCCTTGTGATTTCGACATTTGGGATTTCGGCGTTTGGGATTTCGGCCTTTGGAATTTCCGAAATTAGGATATCGGCCCTTGGGATTTCGGCCTTTGGGATTTCGGCCTTGGGATTTCGACATTTGGGATTTCGGCCTTTGGGATTTTTACCTTTCGGATTTCGGCCCTTGGGATTTAGGCATTTTGGATTTCGGCCTTTGGGATTTCGGCCTTTTGGGAATTCATCCTTTGGGATTTCGGCGTTTGGAAATTCCGCCTTTGGGATATCGGCATTTGGGATTTCGGCCTTTGGAATTTCGTCCTTTGGGATTTGGACCTTTGGGATTTCGGCCTTTGGGATTTCGGCCTTTTGGGAGTTCATCCTTTGGTATTTCGGCCTGGTGATTTCGACCAATGGGATTTAGGTACTTGGGATTTGGGCCTTTGGGATTTCGGCCTTTGGGATTTCAGCGTTTGGGATTTCGGCCTTTGTAATTTCGGCCTTTGGGATTTCGACCTTTGGGAAGTCGGTCTTTGGGATTTCGGCCTTTGTGATTTCGACCTTTGCGATTTCGGCCCTTGGGATTTCGGCCTTTTGGGAATTCATCGTTCGTGATTTGGTTCTTGGGATTTCGACATTTGGGATTTCGGCCTTTGGTATGTCGATCTTTGGAATTTCAACCTTTGGGATTTCGGCCCTTTGGATTTCGGCCTTTGGGATTTCAGCCTTTGGGATTTCGGCCCTTTGGATTTCGGCCTTTGGGATTTCGAAGTTTGGGATTTCGGCCCTTAGGATTTCGGCCTCTGGGATTTCGACCTTTGCGATATCGGCCTCTGGGAGTTCGACCTTTGGGAAGTCCGTCTTTGGAGTTTCAGTCTTTGGGATTTCGGCATTTGGGATGTCGGTCTTTGGAATTTCAGCCTTTGGGATTTCGGCCCTTTGGATTTCGGCCTTTGGGATTTCGGCCTTGGGATTTCGACATTTGGGATTTCGGCCTTTGGGATTTTTACCTTCGGATTTCGGCCCTTGGGATTTAGGCCTTTTGGATTTCGGCCTTTGGGATTTCGGCCTTTTGGGAATTCATCCTTTGGGATTTCGGCCTTTGGAAATTCCCCCTTTGGGATATCGGCATTTGGGATTTCGGCCTTTGGAATTTCGTCCTTTGGGATTTGGACCTTTGGGATTTCGGCCTTTGGGATTTCGACCTTTGGGATTTCGGCCTTTTGGGAGTTCATCCTTTGGTATTTCGGCCTTGTGATTTCGACATTTGGGATTTCGGCGTTTGGGATTTCGGCCTTTGGAATTTCCGAAATTAGGATATCGGCCCTTGGGATTTCGGCCTTTGGGATTGCGACCATTGGGATTACGGCCTTTTGGGAATTCATCCAATGGGATTTCGACATTTGGGATTTCGGCCTTTGGGATTTCGGCCTTTGGAATTTGGAGCTTTGGGACATCGGCCCTTGGGATTTCGGCCTTTGGGATTTCGGCCTCTGGCATTTCGGCCTTTGTGTAGTTGGTCTTTGGAATTTCAGCCTTTGGGATTTCGGCCCTTTGGATTCCGGCCTTTGGGATTTCAGCCTTTGGGATTTCGGCCTATGAGATTTCGGCCATTGGGATTTCGACCTTTGGGATCTCGGCCTTTGGGATTTCGGCCCTTTGGATTTCGGAATTTGGGATTTGGACCTTTGGGATTTCGGCCCTTGGGATTTCGGCCTTTGGGATTTCGGCCTCTTGGATTTCGGCATTTGGGTAGTCGGTCTTTGGAATTTCAGCCCTTGGGATTTCGGCCTTTGGGATTTCGGCCTTGTGTTTTCGACATTTGGGATTTCGGCGTTTGGGATTTCGGCCTTTGGAATTTCCGAAATTAGGATATCGGCCCTTGGGATTTCGGCCTTTGGGATTTCGGCCTTGGGATTTCGACATTTGGGATTTCGGCCTTTGGGATTTTTACCTTTCGGATTTCGGCCCTTGGGATTTAGGCCTTTTGGATTTCGGCCTTTGGGATTTCGGCCTTTTGGGAATTCATCCTTTGGGATTTCGGCGTTTGGAAATTCCGCCTTTGGGATATCGGCATTTGGGATTTCGGCCTTTGGAATTTCGTCCTTTGGGATTTGGACCTTTGGGATTTCGGCCTTTGGGATTTCGGCCTTTTGGGAGTTCATCCTTTGGTATTTCGGCCTGGTGATTTCGACCAATGGGATTTAGGTACTTGGGATTTGGGCCTTTGGGATTTCGGCCTTTGGGATTTCAGCGTTTGGGATTTCGGCCTTTGTAATTTCGGCCTTTGGGATTTCGACCTTTGGGAAGTCGGTCTTTGGGATTTCGGCCTTTGTGATTTCGACCTTTGCGATTTCGGCCCTTGGGATTTCGGCCTTTTGGGAATTCATCGTTCGTGATTTGGTTCTTGGGATTTCGACATTTGGGATTTCGGCCTTTGGTATGTCGATCTTTGGAATTTCAACCTTTGGGATTTCGGCCCTTTGGATTTCGGCCTTTGGGATTTCGGCCTTTGGGGTTTCGGCCTCTGGCATTTCAGCCTTTGGGTAGTCGGTCTTTGGAATTTCAGCCTTTGAGATTCAGGCCCTTTGGATTCCGGCCTTTGGGATTTCAGCCTTTGGGATTTCGGCCTTTGAGATTTCGGCCATTGGGATTTCGACCTTTGGGATCTCGACCCTTGGGATTCCGGCCCTTGGGATTGCGGCCTTTGGGATTTCGGCCTTTGGGATTTCGACCTTTGGGATTTCGGCCTTTGGGATTTCGGCCCTTGGGATTTCGGCACTTGGGATTTCGGCCTTTGGGATTTCGGCCTCTGGAATTTCGGCATTTGGGTAGTCGGTCTTTGGAATTTCAGCCCTTGGGATTTCGGCCTTTGGTATTTCGACGTTTCGGATTTCGGCCTTTGGGATTTCGGCCTTTGGGATTTCGGCCTTTGGGATTTCGGCCTTTGAGATTTCGGCCTTTGGGATTTCGGTCTTTCGAATTTCAGCCTTTGGGATTTCGGCCTTTGGGATTTCGGCCTTTGGGATTTGGCCCTTTGGGATTTCGGCCTGTGGGATTTCGGTCCTTCGAATTTCAGCCTTTGGGATTTCGGCCTTTTGGATTTCGGCCTTTGGAATTTCGTCCTTTGGGATTTGGACCTCTGGGATTTCGGCCTTTGGGATTTCGACATTTGGAATTTCGGCCCTTGGGACATCGGCACTTGGGATAAGGGCCCTTGGGATATCGGCTTTCGGGATTTCGACCGTTGGGATTTGGACCTTTGGGATTTCGGCCTTTGGGATTTCGGCTCTTGAGATTTCGGCCCTTGGGATTTCGGCCCTTTGGGAATTCATCGTTCGGGATTTCGTTCTTGGGATTTCGCCCTCGTGATTTCGGCCTTTGGGATATCGGTCTTTGGAATTTCAGCGTTTGGGATTTCGGCCCTTTGGATTTCGGCCTTTGCGATTTCGGCCTTTGGGATTTCGGCCTTTGAGATTTCGGCCTTTGGGATTTCGACCTTTGGGATTTCGGTACTTGGGATTTGGGCATTTGGGATTTCGGCGTTTGGGATTTCGGCCTTTGGGATTTCGGCCTTGTGATTTCGGCCTTTGGCATTTCGGCCCTTCGGATATGGGCCCTTGGGATATGGGCCTTTGGGATATCGGCCTTTGGGATTTCGACCGTTGGGATTTGGACCTTTGGGATTTCGGCCTTTGGGATTTCGGCTCTTGGGATTTCGGCCATTGGGATTTCGGTCTTTTGGGATTTTGGCGTTTGGGATTTCGTCCTTTGGAATTTCCGCCTTTAGGATATCGGCCATTGTGATTTCGGCCTTTGGGATTTCGGCCTTTGGGATTTCGGCCTTTGGGATGTCGGTCTTTGGAATTTCAGCCTTTGGGATTTCGGCTATTTTGATTTCGGTCTTTGGGATTTCAGCCTTTGGGATTTCGGACTTTGAGATTTCGGCCTTTGGGATGTCGGCCTTTGGAATTTCGACCTTTGGGATTTCGGCCCTTGGGATTTCAGCCTTTGGTATTTCGACCTTTGGGATTTCGGCCTTTGCGATTTCGGCCTTTGGGATTTTGGTCTTTGGGATTTCGGCCTTTGAGATTTCGGCCTTTGGGATTTCGGTCTTTCGAATTTCAGCCTTTGGGATTTCGGCCTTTGGGATTTCGGCCTTTGGGATTTCGGCCTTGTGATTTCGGCCTTTGGGATATCGGTCTTTGGAATTTCAGCGTTTTGGGATTTCGGCGCTTTGGATTTCGGCTTTTGCGATTTCGGCCTTTATGATTTCGGCCTTTGAGATTTCGGCCTTTGGGATTTGGACCTTTGGGATTTCGGCGCTTGGGATTTGGGCCTTTGCGATTTCGGCCTTTGGGATTTCAGCCTTTGGGATTTCGGCCTTTGAGATTTCGGCCATTGGGATTTCGACCTTTGGGATCTCGACCCTTGGGATTCCGGTCCTTGGGATTGCGGCCTTTGGGATTTCGGCCTTTGGGATTTCGACCTTTGGGATTTCGGCCTTTGGGATTTCGGCCCTTTGGATTTCGGCCTTTGGGATTTGGACTTTTGGGATTTCGGCCTTTGGGATTTCGACCTTTGGAGTTTCGGCCCTTGGGATACCGGCCTTCGGGATTTCGACCGTTGGGATTTGGACCTTTGGGATTTCGGCCTTTGGGATTTCAGCTCTTGCGATTTCGGCCCTTGGGATTTCGGCCTTTTGGGAATTCATCGTTCGGGATTTGGTTCTTGGGATTTCGACATTTGGGATTTCGGCCTTTGGTATGTCGATCTTTGGAATTTCAACCTTTGGGATTTCGGCCCTTTGGATTTCAGGCTTTGGGATTTCGACCTTTGCGATATCGGCCTCTAGGAGTTCGACCTTTGGGAAGTCGGTCTTTGGAGTTTCAGTCTTTGGGATTTCGGCATTTGGGATGTCGGTCTTTGGAATTTCAGCCTTTGGGATTTCGGCCCTTTGGATTTCGGCCTTTGGGATTTCGGCCTTGGGATTTCGACATTTGGGATTTCGGCCTTTGGGATTTTTACCTTTCGGATTTCGGCCCTCGGGATTTAGGCCTTTTGGATTTCGGCCTTTGGGATTTCGGCCTTTTGGGAATTCATCCTTTGGGATTTCGGCCTTTGGAAAATCCGCCTTTGGGATATCGGCATTTGGAATTTCGGCCTTTGGAATTTCGTCCTTTGGGATTTGGACCTTTGGGATTTCGGCCTTTGGGATTTCGACCTTTGGGATTTCGGCCTTTTGGGAGTTCATCCTTGGGTATTTCGGCCTTGTGATTGCGACATTTGGGATTTCGGCGTTTGGGATTTCGGCCTTTGGAATTTCCGAAATTAGGATATCGGCCCTTGGGATTTCGGCCTTTGGGATTGCGACTATTGTGATTACGGCCTTTTGGGAATTCATCCAATGGGATTTCGACATTTGGGATTTCGGCCTTCGGGATTTCGGCGTTTGGAACTTGTACCTTTGGGATATCGGCCCTTGGGATTTCGGCCTTTGGGATTTCGGCCCTTGGGATTTCGGCCTGTGGCATTTCGGCCTTTGGGTAGTCGGTCTTTGGAATTTCAGCCTTTGGGATTTCGGCACTTAGGATTCCGGCCTTTGGGATTTCAGCCTTTGGGATTTCGGCCACTGAGATTTCGGCCATTGGGATTCTGACCTTTGGGATCTTGAACCTTGGGATTTCGGCCCTTGGGATTACGGCCTTTGGGATTTCGGCCTCTGGGATTTCGACCTTTGGGATTTCGGCCTTTGGGATTTCGGCCTTTGGGATTTCGGCCTTTGGGATTTCGACCTTTGGGATTTCGGCCTTTGGAATTTCGGCCTTTGGGATTTCGGCCTTTGAGATTTCGGCCTTTGGGAATTCGGTCTTTCGAATTTCAGTCTTTGGGATTTCGGCCTTTGGGATTTCGCCCTTTGGGATTTCGCCCTTGTGATTTCGGCCTTTGGGATATCGGTCTTTGGAATTTCAGCGTTTGGGATTTCGGCCCTTTGGATTTCGGCCTTTGCGATTTCGGCCTTTGGGATTTTGGCCTTTGGGATTTCGGCCTTTGGGATTTCGACCTTTGGAATTTCGGCCCTTGGGACTTCGGCCCTTGGGATATGGGCCCTTGGGATATCGGCCTTCGGGATTTCGAACGTTGGGATTTGGACCTTTGGGATTGCGGCCTTTGGGATTTGGGCTCTTGGGGTTTCGGCCCTTGGGATTTCGGCCTTTTGGGAATTCATCGTTCGGGATTTCGTTCTTGGGATTTCGACATTTGGGATTTCGGCCTTTGGTATGTCGATCTTTGGGATTTCGGCCCTTGGGGTTTCGGCCTTTTGGGAATTCATCGTTCGGGATTTCGTTCTTGGGATTTCGACATTTGGGATTTCGGCCTTTGGTATGTCGATCTTTGGAATTTCAACCTTTGGGATTTCGGCCCTTTGGATTTCGGCCTTTGGGATTTCAGCCTTTGGGATTTCGGCCTTTGAGATTTCGGCTTTTGGAATTTCAGCCTTTGGGATTTCGGCCCTTTGGATTTCGGCCTTTGGGATTTTGACCGTTGGGATATCGGCCTCTGGGATTTCGACCTTTGGGAAGTCGGTCTTTGGAGTTTCTGCCTTTGGGATTTCGGCCTTTGGGAAGTCGGTCTATGGGATTTCGGCCCTTTGGATTTCGGCCTTTGGAATTTCCGCCTTTGGGATTTCGGCCTTTGGGATTTCGGCCTCTGGCATTTCGGCCTTTGGGTAGTCGGTCTTTGGAATTTCAGCCTTCGGGATTTCGGCCCTTTGGATTCCGGCCTTTGGGATTTCAGCCTTTGGGATTTCGGCCTATGAGATTTCGGCCATTGGGATTTCGACCTTTGGGATCTCGGCCTTTGGGATTTCGGCTCTTTGGATATCGGAATTTGGGATTTGGACCTTTGGGATTTCGGCCCTTGGGATTTCGGCCTTTGGGATTTCGGCCTCTGGGATTTCGGCATTTGGGTAGTCGGTCTTTGGAATTTCAGCCCTTGGGATTTCGGCCTTTGGGATTTCGACCTTTGGGATTTCGGCCTTTGGGATGTCGGCCTTTGGGATGTCGGCCTTTGGGATTTCGGCCTTTGGGATTTCGGCCTTGGGATTTCGACATTTGGGATTTCAGCCTTTGGGATTTTTTCCTTTCGGATTTCGGCCCTTAGGATTTAGGCCTTTTGGATTTCGGCCTTTGGGATTTCGGCCTTTTGGGAATTCATCCTTTGGGATTTCGGCCTTTGGAAATTCCGCCTTTGGGATATCGGCATTTGGGATTTCGGCCTTTGGAATTTCGTCCTTTGGGATTTGGACCTTTGGGATTTCGGCCTTTGGGATTTCGACCTTTGGGATTTCGACCTTTTGGGAGTTCATCCTTTGGTATTTCGGCCTTGTGATTTCGACATTTGCGATTTCGGCGTTTGTGATTTCGGCCTTTGGAATTTTCGAAATTAGGATATCGGCCCTTGGGATTTCGGCCTTTGGGATTTCGGCCTTGGGATTTCGACATTTGGGATTTCGGCCTTTGGGATTTTTACCTTTCGGATTTCGGCCCTTGGGATTTAGGCCTTTTGGATTTCGGCCTTTGGGATTTCGGCCTTTTGGGAATTCATCCTTTGGGATTTCGGCCTTTGGAAATTCCGCCTTTGGGATATCGGCATTTGGGATTTCGGCCTTTGGAATTTCGTCCTTTGGGATTTGGACCTTTGGGATTTCGGCCTTTGGGATTTCGACCTTTGGGATTTCGGCCTTTTGGGAGTTCATCCTTTGGTATTTCGGCCTTGTGATTTCGACCAATGGGATTTCGGTACTTGGGATTTGGGCCTTTGGGATTTCGGCCTTTGGGATTTCGGCCTTTGGGATTTCGGCGTTTGGGATTTCGGCCTTTGGAATTTCCGAAATTAGGATATCGGCCCTTGGGATTTCGGCCTTTGGGATTGCGACTATTGGGATTACGGCCTTTTGGGAATTCATCCAATGGGATTTCGACATTTGGGATTTAGGCCTTTGGGATTTTGGCCTGTTGGATTTCGACCTTTGGGAAGTCGGTCTTTGGGATTTCGGCCTTTGTGATTTCGACCTTTGGGATTTCGGCCTTTGGAATTTCGGCCTTTGGGATTTCGGCCTTTGAGATTTCGGCCTTTGGGATTTCGGTCTTTCGAATTTCAGTCTTTGGGATTTCGGCCTTTGGGAATTCGCCCTTTGGGATTTCGCCCTTTGGATTTCGGCCTTTGCGATTTCGGCCTTTGGGATTTCGGGCTTTGAGATATCGGCCTTTGGGATTTCGACCAATGGGATTTCGGTACTTGGAATTTGGGCCTTTGGGATTTCTGCCTTTGGGATTTCGGCGTTTGGGATTTCGGCCTTTGGGATTTCGGCCTTGTGATTTCGGCCTTTGCGATTGCGGCCATTGGGATATGGGCCCTTGGGATATGGGCCCTTGGGATATCGGCCTTTGGGATTTCGACCGTTGGGATTTGGACCTTTGGGATTTCGGCCTTTGGGATTTCGGCTCTTGGGATTTCGGCTCTTGGGATTTCGGCCATTGGGATTTCGGCCTTTGGGATTTCGGCCTTTGGGATGTCGGTCTTTGGGATATCAGCCTTTGGGATTTCGGCTATGTTGATTTCGGTCTTTGGGATTTCAGCCTTTGGGATTTCGGACTTTGAGATTTCGGCCTTTGGGATGTCGGCCTTTGGAATTTCGACCTTTGCGATTTCGGCCTTTTGGGAATTCATCGTTCGGGATTTGGTTCTTGGGATTTCGACATTTGGGATTTTGGCCTTTGGTATGTCGATCTTTGGAATTTCAACCTTTGGGATTTCGGCCCTTTGGATTTCGGCCTTTGGGATTTCAGCCTTTGGGATTTCGGCCCTTTGGATTTCGGCCTTTGGGATTTCGAAGTTTGGGGTTTCGGCCCTTTGGATTTCGGCCTTTGGGATTTCGACCTTTGGGATATCGGCCTCTGGGAGTTCGACCTTTGGGAAGTCGGTCTTTGGAGTTTCAGTCTTTGGGATTTCGGCATTTGGGATGTCGGTCTTTGGAATTTCAGCCTTTGGGATTTCGGCCCTTTGGATTTCGGCCTTTGGGATTTCGGCCTTGGGATTTCGACATTTGGGATTTCGCCCTTTGGGATTTTTACCTTTCGGATTTCGGCCCTTGGGATTTAGGCCTTTTGGATTTCGGCCTTTGGGATTTCGGCCTTTTGGGAATTCATCCTTTGGGATTTCGGCCTTTGGAAATTCCGCCTTTTGGATATCGGCATTTGGGATTTCGGCCTTTGGAATTTCGTCCTTTGGGATTTGGACCTTTGGGATTTCGGCCTTTGGGATTTCGGCCTTTGGGATTTCGACCTTTGGGATTTCGACCTTTTGGGAGTTCATCCTTTGGTATTTCGGCCTTGTGATTTCGACATTTGGGATTTCGGCGTTTGGGATTTCGGCCTTTGGAATTTCCGAAATTAGGATTTCGGCCTTTGGGATTTCGGCCTTGGGATTTCGACATTTGGGATTTCGCCCTTTGGGATTTTTACCTTTCGGATTTCGGCCCTTGGGATTTAGGCCTTTTGGATTTCGGCCTTTGGGATTTCGGCCTTTTGGGAATTCATCCTTTGGGATTTCGGCCTTTGGAAATTCCGCCTTTTGGATATCGGCATTTGGGATTTCGGCCTTTGGAATTTCGTCCTTTGGGATTTGGACCTTTGGGATTTCGGCCTTTGGGATTTCGGCCTTTGGGATTTCGACCTTTGGGATTTCGACCTTTTGGGAGTTCATCCTTTGGTATTTCGGCCTTGTGATTTCGACATTTGGGATTTCGGCGTTTGGGATTTCGGCCTTTGGAATTTCCGAAATTAGGATATCGGCCCTTGGGATTTCGGCCTTTGGGATTGCGACCATTGGGATTACGGCCTTTTGGGAATTCATCCAATGGGATTTCGACATTTGGGATTTCGGTCTTTGGGATTTCGGCCTTTGGAATTTGGAGCTTTGGGACATCGGCCCTTGGGATTTCGGCCTTTGGGATTTCGGCCTCTTGGATTTCGGCATTTGGGTAGTCGGTCTTTGGAACTTCAGCCCTTGGGATTTCGGCCTTTGGGATTTCGACCTTTGGGATTTCGGCCTTTGGGATGTCGGCCTTTGGGATTTCGGCCTTTGGGATTTCGGCCTTGTGATTTCGACATTTGGGATTTCGGCGTTTGGGATTTCGGCCTTTGGAATTTCCGAAATTAGGATATCGGCCCTTGGGATTTCGGCCTTTGGGATTTCGGCCTTGGGATTTCGACATTTGGGATTTCGGCCTTTGGGATTTTTACCTTTCGGATTTCGGCCCTTGGGATTTAGGCATTTTGGATTTCGGCCTTTGGGATTTCGGCCTTTTGGGAATTCATCCTTTGGGATTTCGGCGTTTGGAAATTCCGCCTTTGGGATATCGGCATTTGGGATTTCGGCCTTTGGAATTTCGTCCTTTGGGATTTGGACCTTTGGGATTTCGGCCTTTGGGATTTCGGCCTTTTGGGAGTTCATCCTTTGGTATTTCGGCCTGGTGATTTCGACCAATGGGATTTAGGTACTTGGGATTTGGGCCTTTGGGATTTCGGCCTTTGGGATTTCAGCGTTTGGGATTTCGGCCTTTGTAATTTCGGCCTTTGGGATTTCGACCTTTGGGAAGTCGGTCTTTGGGATTTCGGCCTTTGTGATTTCGACCTTTGCGATTTCGGCCCTTGGGATTTCGGCCTTTTGGGAATTCATCGTTCGTGATTTGGTTCTTGGGATTTCGACATTTGGGATTTCGGCCTTTGGTATGTCGATCTTTGGAATTTCAACCTTTGGGATTTCGGCCCTTTGGATTTCGGCCTTTGGGATTTCAGCCTTTGGGATTTCGGCCCTTTGGATTTCGGCCTTTGGGATTTCGAAGTTTGGGATTTCGGCCCTTAGGATTTCGGCCTCTGGGATTTCGACCTTTGCGATATCGGCCTCTGGGAGTTCGACCTTTGGGAAGTCCGTCTTTGGAGTTTCAGTCTTTGGGATTTCGGCATTTGGGATGTCGGTCTTTGGAATTTCAGCCTTTGGGATTTCGGCCCTTTGGATTTCGGCCTTTGGGATTTCGGCCTTGGGATTTCGACATTTGGGATTTCGGCCTTTGGGATTTTTACCTTCGGATTTCGGCCCTTGGGATTTAGGCCTTTTGGATTTCGGCCTTTGGGATTTCGGCCTTTTGGGAATTCATCCTTTGGGATTTCGGCCTTTGGAAATTCCCCCTTTGGGATATCGGCATTTGGGATTTCGGCCTTTGGAATTTCGTCCTTTGGGATTTGGACCTTTGGGATTTCGGCCTTTGGGATTTCGACCTTTGGGATTTCGGCCTTTTGGGAGTTCATCCTTTGGTATTTCGGCCTTGTGATTTCGACATTTGGGATTTCGGCGTTTGGGATTTCGGCCTTTGGAATTTCCGAAATTAGGATATCGGCCCTTGGGATTTCGGCCTTTGGGATTGCGACCATTGGGATTACGGCCTTTTGGGAATTCATCCAATGGGATTTCGACATTTGGGATTTCGGCCTTTGGGATTTCGGCCTTTGGAATTTGGAGCTTTGGGACATCGGCCCTTGGGATTTCGGCCTTTGGGATTTCGGCCTCTGGCATTTCGGCCTTTGTGTAGTTGGTCTTTGGAATTTCAGCCTTTGGGATTTCGGCCCTTTGGATTCCGGCCTTTGGGATTTCAGCCTTTGGGATTTCGGCCTATGAGATTTCGGCCTATGAGATTTCGGCCATTGGGATTTCGACCTTTGGGATCTCGGCCTTTGGGATTTCGGCCCTTTGGATTTCGGAATTTGGGATTTGGACCTTTGGGATTTCGGCCCTTGGGATTTCGGCCTTTGGGATTTCGGCCTCTTGGATTTCGGCATTTGGGTAGTCGGTCTTTGGAATTTCAGCCCTTGGGATTTCGGCCTTTGGGATTTCGGCCTTGTGTTTTCGACATTTGGGATTTCGGCGTTTGGGATTTCGGCCTTTGGAATTTCCGAAATTAGGATATCGGCCCTTGGGATTTCGGCCTTTGGGATTTCGGCCTTGGGATTTCGACATTTGGGATTTCGGCCTTTGGGATTTTTACCTTTCGGATTTCGGCCCTTGGGATTTAGGCCTTTTGGATTTCGGCCTTTGGGATTTCGGCCTTTTGGGAATTCATCCTTTGGGATTTCGGCGTTTGGAAATTCCGCCTTTGGGATATCGGCATTTGGGATTTCGGCCTTTGGAATTTCGTCCTTTGGGATTTGGACCTTTGGGATTTCGGCCTTTGGGATTTCGGCCTTTTGGGAGTTCATCCTTTGGTATTTCGGCCTGGTGATTTCGACCAATGGGATTTAGGTACTTGGGATTTGGGCCTTTGGGATTTCGGCCTTTGGGATTTCAGCGTTTGGGATTTCGGCCTTTGTAATTTCGGCCTTTGGGATTTCGACCTTTGGGAAGTCGGTCTTTGGGATTTCGGCCTTTGTGATTTCGACCTTTGCGATTTCGGCCCTTGGGATTTCGGCCTTTTGGGAATTCATCGTTCGTGATTTGGTTCTTGGGATTTCGACATTTGGGATTTCGGCCTTTGGTATGTCGATCTTTGGAATTTCAACCTTTGGGATTTCGGCCCTTTGGATTTCGGCCTTTGGGATTTCAGCCTTTGGGATTTCGGCCCTTTGGATTTCGGCCTTTGGGATTTCGGCCCTTTGGATTTCGGCCTTTGGGATTTCGACCTTTGGGATATCGGCCTCTGGGAGTTCGACCTTTGGGAAGTCGGTCTTTGGAGTTTCAGTCTTTGGGATTTCGGCATTTGGGATGTCGGTCTTTGGAATTTCAGCCTTTGGGATTTCGGCCCTTTGGATTTCGGCCTTTGGGATTTCGGCCTTGGGATTTCGACATTTGGGATTTCGCCCTTTGGGATTTTTACCTTTCGGATTTCGGCCCTTGGGATTTAGGCCTTTTGGATTTCGGCCTTTGGGATTTCGGCCTTTTGGGAATTCATCCTTTGGTATTTCGGCCTTGTGATTTCGACATTTGGGATTTCGGCGTTTGGGATTTCGGCCTTTGGAATTTCCGAAATTAGGACATCGGCCCTTGGGATTTCGGCGTTTGGGATTGCGACCATTGGGATTACGGCCTTCTGGGAATTCATCCAATGGCATTTCGACATTTGGGATTTCGGCCTTTGGGATTTCGGCCTTTGGAATTTGGAGCTTTGGGACATCGGCCCTTGGGATTTCGGCCTTTGGGATTTCGGCCTCTGGCATTTCGGCCTTTGGGTAGTCGGTCTTTGGAATTTCAGCCTTCGGGATTTCGGCCATTTGGATTCCGGCCTTTGCGATTTCAGCCTTTGGGATTTCGGCCTATGAGATTTCGGCCATTGGGATTTCGACCTTTGGGATCTCGGCCTTTGGGATTTCGGCTCTTTGGATATCGGAATTTGGGATTTGGACCTTTGGGATTTCGGCCCTTGGGATTTCGGCCTTTGGGATTTCGGCCTCTGGGATTTCGGCATTTGGGTAGTCGGTCTTTGGAATTTCAGCCCTTGGGATTTCGGCCTTTGGGATTTCGACCTTTGGGATTTCGGCCTTTGGGATGTTGGCCTTTGGGATGTCGGCCTTTGGGATTTCGGCCTTTGGGATTTCGGTCTTGGGATTTCGACATTTGGGATTTCGGCCTTTGGGATTTTTACCTTTCGGATTGCGGCCCTTAGGATTTAGGCCTTTTGGATTTCGGCGTTTGGGATTTCGGCCTTTTGGGAATTCATCCTTTGGGATTTCGGCCTTTGGAAATTCCGCCTTTGGGATATCGGCATTTGGGATTTCGGCCTTTGGAATTTCGTCCTTTGGGATTTGGACCTTTGGGATTTCGGCCTTTGGGATTTCGACCTTTGGGATTTCGGCCTTTTGGGAGTTCATCCTTTGGTATTTCGGCCTTGTGATTTCGACCAATGGGATTTCGGTACTTGGGATTTGGGCCTTTGGGATTTCGGCCTTTGGGATTTCGGCGTTTGGGATTTCGGCGTTTGGAATTTCCGAAATTAGGATATCGGCCCTTGGGATTTCGGCCTTTGGGATTGCGACTATTGGGATTACGGCCTTTTGGGAATTCATCCAATGGGATTTCGACATTTGGGATTTAGGCCTTTGGGATTTTGGCCTGTTGGATTTCGACCTTTGGGAAGTCGGTCTTTGGGATTTCGGCCTTTGTGATTTCGACCTTTGGGATTTCGGCCTTTGGAATTTCGGCCTTTGGGATTTCGGCCTTTGAGATTTCGGCCTTTGGGATTTCGGTCTTTCGAATTTCAGTCTTTGGGATTTCGGCCTTTGGGATTTCGCCCTTTGGGATTTCGCCCTTGTGATTTCGGCCTTTGGGATATCGGTCTTTGGAATTTCAGCGTTTGGGATTTCGGCCCTTTGGATTTCGGCCTTTGCGATTTCGGCCTTTGGGATTTCGGCCTTTGAGATTTCGACGTTTGGAATTTCGGCCCTTGGGACTTCGGCCCTTGGGATATGGGCCCTTGGGATATCGGCCTTCGGGATTTCGAACGTTGAGATTTGGACCTTTGGGATTTCGGCCTTTGGGATTTCGGCTCTTGGGGTTTCGGCCCTTGGGATTTCGGCCTTTTGGGAATTCATCGTTCGGGATTTCGTTCTTGGGATTTCGACATTTGGGATTTCGGCCTTTGGTATGTCGATCTTTGGAATTTCAACCTTTGGGATTTCGGCCCTTGGGGTTTCGGCCTTTTGGGAATTCATCGTTCGGGATTTCGTTCTTGGGATTTCGACATTTGGGATTTCGGCCTTTGGTATGTCGATCTTTGGAATTTCAACCTTTGGGATTTCGGCCCTTTGGATTTCGGCCTTTGGGATTTCAGCCTTTGGGATTTCGGCCTTTGAGATTTCGGCTTTTGGAATTTCAGCCTTTGGGATTTCGGCCCTTTGGATTTCGGCCTTTGGGATTTTGACCGTTGGGATATCGGCCTCAGGGATTTCGACCTTTGGGAAGTCGGTCTTTGGAGTTTCTGCCTTTGGGATTTCGGCCTTTGGGATGTCGGTCTATGGGATTTCGGCCCTTTGGATTTCGGCCTTTGGAATTTCCGCCTTTGGGATATCGGCATTTGGGATTTCGGCCTTTGGGATTTCGGCCCTTGGGATTTCGGCCTGTGGCCTTTCGGCCTTTGGGTAGTCGGTCTTTGGAATTTCAGCCTTTGGGATTTCGGCACTTTGGATTCCGGCCTTTGGGATTTCAGCCTTTGGGATTTCGGCCTTTGGAATTTCGGCCTTTGGGATTTCGGCCTTTGAGATTTCGGCCTTTGGGATTTCGGTCTTTCGAATTTCAGTCTTTGGGATTTCGCCCTTTGGGATTTCGCCCTTGTGATTTCGGCCTTTGGGATATCGGTCTTTGGAATTTCAGCGTTTGGGATTTCGGCCCTTTGGATTTCGGCCTTTGCGATTTCGGCCTTTGGGATTTCGGCCTTTGAGATTTCGGCCTTTGGGATTTCGACCTTTGGGATTTCGGTACTTAGGATTTGGGCCTTTGGGATTTCGGCCTTTGGGATTTCGGCGTTTGGGATTTCGGCCTTTGGGATTTCGGCCTTGTGATTTCGGCCTTTGGGATTTCGGCCCTTGGGATATGGGCCCTTGGGATATGGGCCCTTGGGATATGGGCCCTTGGGATTTCGGCCTTTTGGGATTTTGGCGTTTGGGATTTCGTCCTTTGGAATTTCCGCCTTTAGGATATCGGCCATTGTGATTTCGGCCTTTGGGATTTCGGCCTTTGGGATTTCGGCCTTTGGGATGTCGGTCTTTGGAATTTCAGCCTTTGGGATTTCGGCTATTTTGATTTCGGTCTTTGGGATTTCAGCCTTTGGGATTTCGGACTTTGAGATTTCGGCCTTTGGCATGTCGGCCTTTGGAATTTCGACCTTTGGGATTTCGGCCCTTGGGATTTCAGCCTTTGGTATTTCGACCTTTGGGATTTCGGCCTTTGCGATTTCGGCCTTTGGGATTTTGGTCTTTGGGATTTCGGCCTTTGAGATTTCGGCCTTTGGGATTTCGGTCTTTCGAATTTCAGCCTTTGGGATTTCGGCCTTTGGGATTTCGGCCTTTGGGATTTCGGCCTTGTGATTTCCGCCTTTGGGATATCGGTCTTTGGAATTTCAGCGTTTTGGAATTTCGGCGCTTTGGATTTCGGCCTTTGCGATTTCGGCCTTTGGGATTTCGGCGTTTGGGATTTCGTCCTTTGGTATTTCATCCTTTAGGATATCGGCCATTGTGATTTCGGCCTTTGGGATATCGGCCTCTGGGATTTCGACCTTTGGGAAGTCGGTCTTTGGAGTTTCAGCCTTTGGGATTTCGGCCTTTGGGATGTCGGTCTTTGGAATTTCAGCCTTTGGGATTTCGGCCCCTTGGATTTCGGCCTTTGGGATTTCGGCCTTGGGATTTCGACATTTGGGATTTCGGCGTTTGGGATTTCGGCCTTTGGAATTTCCGAAATTAGGATATGGGCCCTTGGGATTTCGGCCTTTGGGATTGCGACCATTGGGATTACGGCCTTTTGGGAATTCATCCAATGGGATTTCGACATTTGGGATTTCGGCCTTTGGGATTTCGGCCCTTTGGATTTCGGCGTTTGTGATTTCGAAGTTTGGGATTTCGGCCCTTTGGATTTCGGCCTTTGGGATTTCGACCTTTGGGATATCGGCCTCTAGGATTTCGACCTTTGGGAAGTCGGTCTTTGGAGTTTCAGCCTTTGGGATTTCGGCCTTTGGGATATCGGTCTTTGGAATTTCAGCCTTTGGGATTTCGGCCCCTTGGATTTCGGCCTTTGGGATTTCGGCCTTGGGATTTCGACATTTGGGATTTCGGCGTTTGGGATTTCGGCCTTTGGAATTTCCGAAATTAGGATATGGGCCCTTGGGATTTCGGCCTTTGGGATTGCGACCATTGGGATTACGGCCTTTTGGGAATTCATCCAATGGGATTTCGACATTTGGGATTTCGGCCTTTGGGATTTCGGCCTTTGGAATTTGTACCTTTGGGATATCGGCCCTTGGGATTTCGGCCTTTCGGATTTCGGCCTTTGGGATTTCGGCCTCTGGCATTTCGGCCTTTGGGTAGTCGGTCTTTGGAATTTCAGCCTTTGGGATTTAGGCCCTTTGGATTCCGGCCTTTGGGATTTCAGCCTTTGGGATTTCGGCCTTTGAGATTTCGGCCATTGGGATTTCGACCTTTGGGATCTCGACCCTTGGGATTCCGGTCCTTGGGATTGCGGCCTTTGGGATTTCGGCCTTTGGGATTTCGACCTTTGGGATTTCGGCCTTTGGGATTTCGACCTTTGGGATATCGGCCTCTGGGATTTCGACCTTTGGGAAGTCGGTCTTTGGAGTTTCAGCCTTTGGGATTTCGGCCTTTGGGATTTCGGCCTTGTGATTTCGGCCTTTGGTATATCGGTCTTTGGAATTTCAGCGTTTGGGATTTCGGCGCTTTGGATTTCAGCTTTTGCGATTTCGGCCTTTGAGATTTCTGCCTTTGGGATTTGGACCTTTGGGATTTCGGCCCTTGGGATTTGGGCCTTTGCGATTTCGGGCTTTGGGATTTCGGCCTTTGGGATTTCGGCCTTTGAGATTTCGGCCTTTGGGATTTCGGTCCTTCGAATTTCAGCCTTTGGGATTTCGGCCTTTGGGATTTCGGCCTTTGGAATTTCGTCCATTGGGATTTGGACGTTTGGGATTTCGGCCTTTGGGATTTCGACCTTTGGAGTTTCGGCCCTTGGGATATGGGCCCTTGGGATATCGGCCTTCGGAATTTCGAACGTTGGGATTTGGACCTTTGGGATTTCGGCCTTTTGGATTTCGGCTCTTGGGATTTCGGCCCTTGGGATTTCGGCCTTTTGGGATTTCATCGTTCGGGATTTCGTTCTTGGGATTTCGACATTTGGGCTTTCGGCCTTTGGTATGTCGATCTTTGGAATTTCAACCTTTGGGATTTCGGCCCTTTGGATTTCGGCCTTTGGGATTTCAGCCTTTGGGATTTCGGCCTCTGGCATTTCGGCCTTTGGGTAGTTGGTCTTTGGAATTTCAGCCTTTGGGATTTGGACCTTTGGGATTTCGGACTTTGGGATTTCGGCCTTTGGGATTTCGGCCTCTGGCATTTCAGCCTTTGGGTAGTCGGTCTTTGGAATTTCAGACTTTGAGATTCAGGCCCTTTGGATTCCGGCCTTTGGGATTTCAGCCTTTGGGATTTCGGCCTTTGAGATTTCGGCCATTGGGATTTCGACCTTTGGGATCTCGACCCTTGGGATTCCGGCCCTTGGGATTGCGGCCTTTGGGATTTCGGCCTTTGGGATTTCGACCTTTGGGATTTCGGCCTTTTGGATTTCGGCCTTTGGGATTTTGACCGTTGGGATATCGGCCTCAGGGATTTCGACCTTTGGGAAGTCGGTCTTTGGAGTTTCTGCCTTTGGGATTTCGGCCTTTGGGATGTCGGTCTATGGGATTTCGGCCCTTTGGATTTCGGCCTTTGGAATTTCCGCCTTTGGGATATCGGCATTTGGGATTTCGGCCTTTGGAATTTCGTCCTTTTGGATTTGGACCTTTGGGATTTCGGCCTTTGGGATTTCGACCTTTGGCATTTCGGCCTTTTGGGAGTTCATCCTTTGGTATTTCGGCCTTGTGATTTCGACATTTGGGATTTCGGCGTTTGGTATTTCGGCCTTTGGAATTTCCGAAATTAGGATATCGGCCCTTGGGATTTCGGCCTTTGGGATTTCGGCCCTTGGGATTTCGGCCTGTGGCCTTTCGGCCTTTGGGTAGTCGGTCTTTGGAATTTCAGCCTTTGGGATTTCGGCACTTTGGATTCCGGCCTTTGGGATTTCAGCCTTTGGGATTTCGGCCTTTGGAATTTCGGCCTTTGGGATTTCGGCCTTTGAGATTTCGGCCTTTGGGATTTCGGTCTTTCGAATTTCAGTCTTTGGGATTTCGCCCTTTGGGATTTCGCCCTTGTGATTTCGGCCTTTGGGATATCGGTCTTTGGAATTTCAGCGTTTGGGATTTCGGCCCTTTGGATTTCGGCATTTGCGATTTCGGCCTTTGGGATTTCGGCCTTTGAGATTTCGGCCTTTGGGATTTCGACCTTTGGGATTTCGGTACTTAGGATTTGGGCCTTTGGGATTTCGGCCTTTGGGATTTCGGCGTTTGGGATTTCGGCCTTTGGGATTTCGGCCTTGTGATTTCGGCCTTTGGGATTTCGGCCCTTGGGATATTTGCCCTTGGGATATGGGCCCTTGGGATTTCGGCCTTTTGGGATTTTGGCGTTTGGGATTTCGTCCTTTGGAATTTCCGCCTTTAGGATATCGGCCATTGTGATTTCGGCCTTTGGGATTTCGGCCTTTGGGATTTCGGCCTTTGGGATGTCGGTCTTTGGAATTTCAGCCTTTGGGATTTCGGACTTTGAGATTTCGGCCTTTGGCATGTCGGCCTTTGGAATTTCGACCTTTGGGATTTCGGCCCTTGGGATTTCAGCCTTTGGTATTTCGACCTTTGGGATTTCGGCCTTTGCGATTTCGGCCTTTGGGATTTTGGTCTTTGGGATTTCGGCCTTTGAGATTTCGGCCTTTGGGATTTCGGTCTTTCGAATTTCAGCCTTTGGGATTTCGGCCTTTGGGATTTCGGCCTTTGGGATTTCGGCCTTGTGATTTCCGCCTTTGGGATATCGGTCTTTGGAATTTCAGCGTTTTGGAATTTCGGCGCTTTGGATTTCGGCCTTTGCGATTTCGGCCTTTGGGATTTCGGCCTTTGAGATTTCGGCCTTTGGGATTTGGACCTTTGGGATTTCGGCGCTTGGGATTTGGGCCTTTGCGATTTCGGCCTTTGGGATTTCGGCCTTTGGGATTTCGGCCTTTGAGATTTCGGCCTTTGGGATTTCGGTCCTTCGAATTTCAGCCTTTGGGATTTCGGCTTTTGGGATTTCGGCCTTTGGAATTTCGTCCTTTGGGATTTGGACCCTTGGGATTTCGGCCTTTGCGATTTCGGCCTTTGGGATTTTGGTCTTTGGGATTTCGGCCTTTGAGATTTCGGCCTTTGGGATTTCGGTCTTTCGAATTTCAGCCTTTGGGATTTCGGCCTTTGGGATTTCGGCCTTTGGGATTTCGGCCTTGTGATTTCCGCATTTGGGATATCGGTCTTTGGAATTTCAGCGTTTTGGGATTTCGGCGCTTTGGATTTCGGCCTTTGCGATTTCGGCCTTTGGGATTTCGGCCTTTGAGATTTCGGCCTTTGGGATTTGGACCTTTGGGATTTCGGCGCTTGGGATTTGGGCCTTTGCGATTTCGGCCTTTGGGATTTCGGCCTTTGGGATTTCGGCCTTTGAGATTTCGGCCTTTGGGATTTCGGTCCTTCGAATTTCAGCCTTTGGGATTTCGGCTTTTGGGATTTCGGCCTTTGGAATTTCGTCCTTTGGGATTTGGACCCTTGGGATTTCGGCCTTTGGGATTTCGACCTTTGGAATTTCGGCCCTTGGGATATCGGCCTTCGGGATTTCGACCGTTGGGATTTGGACCTTTGGTATTTCGGCCTTTGGGATTTCGGCTCTTGCGATTTCGGCCCTTGGGATTTCGGCCTTTTGGGAATTCATCGTTCGGGATTTGGTTCTTGGGATTTCGACATTTGGGATTTCGGCCTTTGGTATGTCGATCTTTGGAATTTCAACCTTTGGGATTTCGGCCCTTTGGATTTCGGCCTTTGGGATTTCAGCCTTTGGGATTTCGGCCCTTTGGATTTCGGCCTTTGGGATTTCGAAGTTTGGGATTTCGGCCCTTTGGATTTCGGCCTTTGGGAAGTCGGTCTTTGGGATTTCGACCGTTGGGATTTGGACCTTTGGGATTTCGGCCTTTGGGATTTCGGCTCTTAGGATTTCGGCCATTGGGATTTCGG
This sequence comes from Megachile rotundata, assembly GCF_050947335.1. NCBI lineage: Eukaryota > Metazoa > Arthropoda > Insecta > Hymenoptera > Megachilidae > Megachile > Megachile rotundata. Next base: position 1,721,439 of record NC_134991.1, on the reverse strand, counting down.
CCTTTTGGGATTTCGGCGTTTGGGATTTCGTCCTTTGGTATTTCATCCTTTAGGATATCGGCCATTGTGATTTCGGCCTTTGGGATATCGGCCTCTGGGATTTCGACCTTTGGGAAGTCGGTCTTTGGAGTTTCAGCCTTTGGGATTTCGGCCTTTGGGATGTCGGTCTTTGGAATTTCAGCCTTTGGGATTTCGGCCCCTTGGATTTCGGCCTTTGGGATTTCGGCCTTGGGATTTCGACATTTGGGATTTCGGCGTTTGGGATTTCGGCCTTTGGAATTTCCGAAATTAGGATATGGGCCCTTGGGATTTCGGCCTTTGGGATTGCGACCATTGGGATTACGGCCTTTTGGGAATTCATCCAATGGGATTTCGACATTTGGGATTTCGGCCTTTGGGATTTCGGCCCTTTGGATTTCGGCGTTTGTGGTTTCGAAGTTTGGGATTTCGGCCCTTTGGATTTCGGCCTTTGGGATTTCGACCTTTGGGATATCGGCCTCTAGGATTTCGACCTTTGGGAAGTCGGTCTTTGGAGTTTCAGCCTTTGGGATTTCGGCCTTTGGGATGTCGGTCTTTGGAATTTCAGCCTTTGGGATTTCGGCCCCTTGGATTTCGGCCTTTGGGATTTCGGCCTTGGGATTTCGACATTTGGGATTTCGGCGTTTGGGATTTCGGCCTTTGGAATTTCCGAAATTAGGATATGGGCCCTTGGGATTTCGGCCTTTGGGATTGCGACCATTGGGATTACGGCCTTTTGGGAATTCATCCAATGGGATTTCGACATTTGGGATTTCGGCCTTTGGGATTTCGGCCTTTGGAATTTGTACCTTTGGGATATCGGCCCTTGGGATTTCGGCCTTTCGGATTTCGGCCTTTGGGATTTCGGCCTCTGGCATTTCGGCCTTTGGGTAGTCGGTCTTTGGAATTTCAGCCTTTGGGATTTAGGCCCTTTGGATTCCGGCCTTTGGGATTTCAGCCTTTGGGATTTCGGCCTTTGAGATTTCGGCCATTGGGATTTCGACCTTTGGGATCTCGACCCTTGGGATTCCGGTCCTTGGGATTGCGGCCTTTGGGATTTCGGCCTTTGGGATTTCGACCTTTGGGATTTCGGCCTTTGGGATTTCGACCTTTGGGATTTCGGCCCTTGGGATTTCGGCCCTTGGGATTTCGGCCTTTGGGATTTCGGCCTCTGGAATTTCGGCATTTGGGTAGTCGGTCTTTGGAATTTCAGCCCTTGGGATTTCGGCCTTTGGTATTTCGAGCTTTGGGATTTCGGCCTTTGGGATTTCGGCCTATGGGATTTCGGCCTTTGGATTTCGGCCTTTGGGATTTCGACCTTTGGGATATCGGCCTCTGGGATTTCGACCTTTGGGAAGTCGGTCTTTGGAGTTTCAGCCTTTGGGATTTCGGCCTTTGGGATTTCGGCCTTGTGATTTCGGCCTTTGGTATATCGGTCTTTGGAATTTCAGCGTTTGGGATTTCGGCGCTTTGGATTTCAGCTTTTGCGATTTCGGCCTTTGGGATTTCGGCCTTTGAGATTTCTGCCTTTGGGATTTGGACCTTTGGGATTTCGGCCCTTGGGATTTGGGCCTTTGCGATTTCGGCCTTTGGGATTTCGGTCTTTCGAATTTCAGCCTTTGGGATTTCGGCCTTTGGGATTTCGGCCTTTGAAATTTCGGCCTTTGGGATTTCGGTCTTTGGGATTTCGGCCTTTGAAATTTCGGCCTTTGGGATTTCGGTCTTTCGAATTTCAGCCTTTGGGATTTCGGCCTTTGGGATTTCGGCCTTTGGTATTTTGGCCTTGGGATTTCGGACTTTGGGATTTCGGCCTTTGGGATTTCAGCCTTTGGTATTTTGGCCTTGGGATTTCGACCTTTGGAATTTCGGACCTTGGGATTTCGGCCCTTGGGATATGGGCCCTTGGGATATCGGCCTTTGGGACTTCGGCCCTTGGGATATGGGCCCTGGGGATATCGGCCATCGGGATTTCGAACGTTGGGATTTGGACCTTTGGGATCTCGAACCTTGGGATTTCGGCCCTTGGGATTACGGCCTTTGGGATTTCGGCCTCTGGGATTTCGACCTTTGGGATTTCGGCCTTTGGGATTTCGGCCTTTGGGATTTCGGCCTTTGGGATTTCGACCTTTGGGAAGTCGGTCTTTGGGATTTCGGCCTTTGTGATTTCGACCTTTGGGATTTCGGCCTTTGGAATTTCGGCCTTTGGGATTTCGGCCTTTGAGATTTCGGCCTTTGGGATTTCGGTCTTTCGAATTTCAGTCTTTGGGATTTCGCCCTTTGGGATTTCGCCCTTGTGATTTCGGCCTTTGGGATATCGGTCTTTGGAATTTCAGCGTTTGGGATTTCGGCCCATTGGATTTCGGCCTTTGCGATTTCGGCCTTTGGGATTTCGGCCTTTGAGATTTCGGCCTTTGGGATTTCGACCTTTGGGATTTCGGTACTTAGGATTTGGGCCTTTGGGATTTCGGCCTTTGGGATTTCGGCGTTTGGGATTTCGGCCTTTGGGATTTCGGCCTTGTGATTTCGGCCTTTGGGATTTCGGCCCTTGGGATATGGGCCCTTGGGATATGGGCCCTTGGGATTTCGGCCTTTGGGATTTCGGCTCTTGGGATTTCGGCCATTGGGATTTCGGCCTTTTGGGATTTTGGCGTTTGGGATTTCGTCCTTTGGAATTTCCGCCTTTAGGATATCGGCCATTGTGATTTCGGCCTTTAGGATTTCGGCCTTTGGGATTTCGGCCTTTGGGATGTCGGTCTTTGGAATTTCAGCCTTTGGGATTTCGGCTATTTTGATTTCGGTCTTTGGGATTTCAGCCTTTGGGTTTTCGGACTTTGAGATTTCGGCCTTTGGGATGTCGGCCTTTGGAATTTCGACCTTTGGGATTTCGGCCCTTGGGATTTCAGCCTTTGGTATTTCGACCTTTGGGATTTCGGCCTTTGCGATTTCGGCCTTTGGGATTTTGGTCTTTGGGATTTCGGCCTTTGAGATTTCGGCCTTTGGGATTTCGGTCTTTCGAATTTCAGCCTTTGGGATTTCGGCCTTTGGGATTTCGGCCTTTGGGATTTCGGCCTTGTGATTTACGCCTTTGGGATATCGGTCTTTGGAATTTCAGCGTTTTGGAATTTCAGCGTTTTGGGATTTCGGCGCTTTGGATTTCGGCCTTTGCGATTTCGGCCTTTGGGATTTCGGCCTTTGAGATTTCGGCCTTTGGGATTTGGACCTTTGGGATTTCGGCGCTTGGGATTTGGGCCTTTGCGATTTCGGCCTTTGGGATTTCGGCCTTTGGGATTTCGGCCTTTGAGATTTCGGACTTTGGGATTTCGGTCCTTCGAATTTCAGCCTTTGGGATTTCGGCTTTTGGGATTTCGGCCTTTGGAATTTCGTCCTTTGGGATTTGGACCCTTGGGATTTCGGCCTTTGGGATTTCGACCTTTGGAATTTCGGCCCTTGGGATATCGGCCTTCGGGATTTCGACCGTTGGGATTTGGACCTTTGGGATTTCGGCCTTTGGGATTTCGGCTCTTGCGATTTCGGCCCTTGGGATTTCGGCCTGTTGGGAATTCATCGTTCGGGATTTGGTTCTTGGGATTTCGACATTTGGGATTTCGGCCTTTGGTATGTCGATCTTTGGAATTTCAACCTTTGGGATTTCGGCCCTTTGGATTTCGGCCTTTGGGATTTCAGCCTTTGGGATTTCGGCCCTTTGGATTTCGGCCTTTGGGATTTCGAAGTTTGGGATTTCGGCCCTTTGGATTTCGGCCTTTGGGAAGTCGGTCTTTGGGATTTCGACCGTTGGGATTTGGACCTTTGGGATTTCGGCCTTTGGGATTTCGGCTCTTAGGATTTCGGCCATTGGGATTTCGGCCTTTTGGGATTTCGGCGTTTGGGATTTCGTCCTTTGGTATTTCCGCCTTTAGGATATCGGCCATTGTGATTTCGGCCTTTGGGATATCGGCCTCTGGGATTTCGACCTTTGGGAAGTCGGTCTTTGGAGTTTCAGCCTTTGGGATTTCGGCCTTTGGGATGTCGGTCTTTGGAATTTCAGCCTTTGGGATTTCGGCCCCTTGGATTTCGGCCTTTGGGATTTCGGCCTTGGGATTTCGACATTTGGGATTTCGGCGTTTGGGATTTCCTCCTTTGGAATTTCCGAAATTAGGATATGGGCCCTTGGGATTTCGGCCTTTGGGATTGCGACCATTGGGATTACGGCCTTTTGGGAATTCATCCAATGGGATTTCGACATTTTGGATTTCGGCCTTTGGGATTTCGGCCCTTTGGATTTCGGCGTTTGGGATTTCGAAGTTTGGGATTTCGGCCCTTTGGATTTCGGCCTTTGGGATTTCGACCTTTGGGATATTGGCCTCTGGGATTTCGACCTTTGGGAAGTCGGTCTTTGGAGTTTCAGCCTTTGGGATTTCGGCCTTTGGGATGTCGGTCTTTGGAATTTCAGCCTTTGGGATTTCGGCCCCTTGGATTTCGGCCTTTGGGATTTCGGCCTTGGGATTTCGACATTTGGGATTTCGGCGTTTGGGATTTCGGCCTTTGGAATTTCCGAAATTAGGATATGGGCCCTTGGGATTTCGGCCTTTGGGATTGCGACCATTGGGATTACGGCCTTTTGGGAATTCATCCAATGGGATTTCGACATTTGGGATTTCGGCCTTTGGGATTTCGGCCTTTGGAATTTGTACCTATGGGATATCGGCCCTTGGGATTTCGGCCTTTCGGATTTCGGCCTTTGGGATTTCGGCCTCTGGCATTTCGGCCTTTGGGTAGTCGGTCTTTGGAATTTCAGCCTTTGGGATTTAGGCCCTTTGGATTCCGGCCTTTGGGATTTCAGCCTTTGGGATTTCGGCCTTTGGGATTTGGACCTTTGAGATTTCGGCCCTTGGGATTTGGGCCTTTGCGATTTCGGCCTTTGGGATATCGGCCTTTGGGATTTCGGCCTTTGAGATTTCGGCCTTTGGGATTTCGGTCCTTCGAATTTCAGCCTTTGGGATTTCGGCCTTTGGGATTTCGGCCTTTGGAATTTCGTCCATTGGGATTTGGACGTTTGGGATTTCGGCCTTTGGGATTTCGACCTTTGGAGTTTCGGCCCTTGGGATATGGGCCCTTGGGATATCGGCCTTCGGAATTTCGAACGTTGGGATTTGGACCTTTGGGATTTCGGCCTTTTGGATTTCGGCTCTTGGGATTTCGGCCCTTGGGATTTCGGCCTTTTGGGAATTCATCGTTCGGGATTTCGTTCTTGGGATTTCGACATTTGGGCTTTCGGCCTTTGGTATGTCGATCTTTGGAATTTCAACCTTTGGGATTTCGGCCCTTTGGATTTCGGCCTTTGGGATTTCGGCCTTTGGGATTTCGGCCTCTGGCATTTCAGCCTTTGGGTAGTCGGTCTTTGGAATTTCAGCCTTTGAGATTCAGGCCCTTTGGATTCCGGCCTTTGGGATTTCAGCCTTTGGGATTTCGGCCTTTGAGATTTCGGCCATTGGGATTTCGACCTTTGGGATCTCGACCCTTGGGATTCCGGCCCTTGGGATTGCGGCCTTTGGGATTTCGGCCTTTGGGATTTCGACCTTTGGGATTTCGGCCTTTGGGATTTCGGCCCTTGGGATTTCGGCACTTGGGATTTCGGCCTTTGGGATTTCGGCCTCTGGAATTTCGGCATTTGGGTAGTCGGTCTTTGGAATTTCAGCCCTTGGGATTTCGGCCTTTGGTATTTCGACGTTTCGGATTTCGGCCTTTGGGATTTCGGCCTTTGGGATTTCGGCCTTTGGGATTTCGGCCTTTGAGATTTCGGCCTTTGGGATTTCGGTCTTTCGAATTTCAGCCTTTGGGATTTCGGCCTTTGGGATTTCGGCCTTTGGGATTTGGCCCTTTGGGATTTCGGCCTTTGGGATTTCGGTCCTTCGAATTTCAGCCTTTGGGATTTCGGCCTTTTGGATTTCGGCCTTTGGAATTTCGTCCTTTGGGATTTGGACCTCTGGGATTTCGGCCTTTGGGATTTCGACATTTGGAATTTCGGCCCTTGGGACATCGGCACTTGGGATAAGGGCCCTTGGGATATCGGCTTTCGGGATTTCGACCGTTGGGATTTGGACCTTTGGGATTTCGGCCTTTGGGATTTCGGCTCTTGGGATTTCGGCCCTTGGGATTTCGGCCCTTTGGGAATTCATCGTTCGGGATTTCGTTCTTGGGATTTCGCCCTCGTGATTTCGGCCTTTGGGATATCGGTCTTTGGAATTTCAGCGTTTGGGATTTCGGCCCTTTGGATTTCGGCCTTTGCGATTTCGGCCTTTGGGATTTCGGCCTTTGAGATTTCGGCCTTTGGGATTTCGACCTTTGGGATTTCGGTACTTGGGATTTGGGCCTTTGGGATTTCGGCGTTTGGGATTTCGGCCTTTGGGATTTCGGCCTTGTGATTTCGGCCTTTGGGATTTCGGCCCTTCGGATATGGGCCCTTGGGATATGGGCCCTTGGGATATCGGCCTTTGGGATTTCGACCGTTGGGATTTGGACCTTTGGGATTTCGGCCTTTGGGATTTCGGCTCTTGGGATTTCGGCCATTGGGATTTCGGTCTTTTGGGATTTTGGCGTTTGGGATTTCGTCCTTTGGAATTTCCGCCTTTAGGATATCGGCCATTGTGATTTCGGCCTTTGGGATTTCGGCCTTTGGGATTTCGGCCTTTGGGATGTCGGTCTTTGGAATTTCAGCCTTTGGGATTTCGGCTATTTTGATTTCGGTCTTTGGGATTTCAGCCTTTGGGATTTCGGACTTTGAGATTTCGGCCTTTGGGATGTCGGCCTTTGGAATTTCGACCTTTGGGATTTCGGCCCTTGGGATTTCAGCCTTTGGTATTTCGACCTTTGGGATTTCGGCCATTGCGATTTCGGCCTTTGGGATTTTGGTCTTTGGGATTTCGGCCTTTGAGATTTCGGCCTTTGGGATTTCGGTCTTTCGAATTTCAGCCTTTGGGATTTCGGCCTTTGGGATTTCGGCCTTTGGGATTTCGGCCTTGTGATTTCGGCCTTTGGGATATCGGTCTTTGGAATTTCAGCGTTTTGGGATTTCGGCGCTTTGGATTTCGGCCTTTGGGATTTCGGCCTTTGAGATTTCGGCCTTTGGGATTTGGACCTTTGGGATTTCGGCGCTTGGGATTTGGGCCTTTGCGATTTCGGCCTTTGGGATTTCAGCCTTTGGGATTTCGGCCTTTGAGATTTCGGCCATTGGGATTTCGACCTTTGGGATCTCGACCCTTGGGATTCCGGTCCTTGGGATTGCGGCCTTTGGGATTTCGGCCTTTGGGATTTCGACCTTTGGGATTTCGCCCTTTGGGATTTCGGCCTTTGGGATTTCGGCCTTTGGGATTTCGGCCTTTGGGATTTCGGCCCTTTGGATTTCGGCCTTTGGGATTTGGACTTTTGGGATTTCGGCCTTTGGGATTTCGACCTTTGGAGTTTCGGCCCTTGGGATACCGGCCTTCGGGATTTCGACCGTTGGGATTTGGACCTTTGGGATTTCGGCCTTTGGGATTTCAGCTCTTGCGATTTCGGCCCTTGGGATTTCGGCCTTGGGTATTTCGGCCTTGTGATTGCGACATTTGGGATTTCGGCGTTTGGGATTTCGGCCTTTGGAATTTCCGAAATTAGGATATCGGCCCTTGGGATTTCGGCCTTTGGGATTGCGACTATTGTGATTACGGCCTTTTGGGAATTCATCCAATGGGATTTCGACATTTGGGATTTCGGCCTTTGGGATTTCGGCCTTTGGGATTTCGGCCTTTGGGATTTCGACCTTTGGGATTTCGGCCTTTGGAATTTCGGCCTTTGGGATTTCGGCCTTTGAGATTTCGGCCTTTGGGAATTCGGTCTTTCGAATTTCAGTCTTTGGGATTTCGGCCTTTGGGATTTCGCCCTTGTGATTTCGGCCTTTGGGATATCGGTCTTTGGAATTTCAGCGTTTGGGATTTCGGCCCTTTGGATTTCGGCCTTTGCGATTTCAGCCTTTGGGATTTTGGCCTTTGGGATTTCGGCCTTTGGGATTTCGACCTTTGGAATTTCGGCCCTTGGGACTTCGGCCCTTGGGATATGGGCCCTTGGGATATCGGCCTTCGGGATTTCGAACGTTGGGATTTGGACCTTTGGGATTGCGGCCTTTGGGATTTGGGCTCTTGGGGTTTCGGCCCTTGGGATTTCGGCCTTTTGGGAATTCATCGTTCGGGATTTCGTTCTTGGGATTTCGACATTTGGGATTTCGGCCTTTGGTATGTCGATCTTTGGGATTTCGGCCCTTGGGGTTTCGGCCTTTTGGGAATTCATCGTTCGGGATTTCGTTCTTGGGATTTCGACATTTGGGATTTCGGCCTTTGGTATGTCGATCTTTGGAATTTCAACCTTTGGGATTTCGGCCCTTTGGATTTCGGCCTTTGGGATTTCAGCCTTTGGGATTTCGGCCTTTGAGATTTCGGCTTTTGGAATTTCAGCCTTTGGGATTTCGGCCCTTTGGATTTCGGCCTTTGGGATTTCGACCGTTGGGATATCGGCCTCTGGGATTTCGACCTTTGGGATTTCGCCCTTTGGATTTCGGCCTTTGCGATTTCGGCCTTTGGGATTTCGGGCTTTGAGATATCGGCCTTTGGGATTTCGACCAATGGGATTTCGGTACTTGGAATTTGGGCCTTTGGGATTTCTGCCTTTGGGATTTCGGCGTTTGGGATTTCGGCCTTTGGGATTTCGGCCTTGTGATTTCGGCCTTTGCGATTGCGGCCCTTGGGATATGGGCCCTTGGGATATGGGCCCTTGGGTTATCGGCCTTTGGGATTTCGACCGTTGGGATTTGGACCTTTGGGATTTCGGCCTTTGGGATTTCGGCTCTTGGGATTTCGGCCATTGGGATTTCGGCCTTTGGGATTTCGGCCTTTGGGATGTCGGTCTTTGGGATTTCAGCCTTTGGTATTTCGACCTTTGGGATTTCGGCCTTTGCGATTTCGGCCTTTGGGATTTTGGTCTTTGGGATTTCGGCCTTTGAGATTTCGGCCTTTGGGATTTCGGTCTTTCGAATTTCAGCCTTTGGGATTTCGGCCTTTGGGATTTCGGCCTTTGGGATTTCGGCCTTTGGGATTTCGGCCTTGTGATTTCGGCCTTTGGGATATCGGTCTTTGGAATTTCAGCGTTTTGGGATTTCGGCGCTTTGGATTTCGGCCTTTGCGATTTCGGCCTTTGGGATTTCGGCCTTTGAGATTTCGGCCTTTGGGATTTGGACCTTTGGGATTTCGGCGCTTGGGATTTGGGCCTTTGCGATTTCGGCCTTTGGGATTTCAGCCTTTGGGATTTCGGCCTTTGAGATTTCGGCCATTGGGATTTCGACCTTTGGGATCTCGACCCTTGGGATTCCGGTCCTTGGGATTGCGGCCTTTGGGATTTCGGCCTTTGGGATTTCGACCTTTGGGATTTCGCCCTTTGGGATTTCGGCCTTTGGGATTTCGGCCTTTGGGATTTCGGCCTTTGGGATTTCGGCCCTTTGGATTTCGGCCTTTGGGATTTGGACTTTTGGGATTTCGGCCTTTGGGATTTCGACCTTTGGAGTTTCGGCCCTTGGGATACCGGCCTTCGGGATTTCGACCGTTGGGATTTGGACCTTTGGGATTTCGGCCTTTGGGATTTCAGCTCTTGCGATTTCGGCCCTTGGGATTTCGGCCTTTTGGGAATTCATCGTTCGGGATTTGGTTCTTGGGATTTCGACATTTGGGATTTCGGCCTTTGGTATGTCGATCTTTGGAATTTCAACCTTTGGGATTTCGGCCCTTTGGATTTCAGGCTTTGGGATTTCGACCTTTGCGATATCGGCCTCTAGGAGTTCGACCTTTGGGAAGTCGGTCTTTGGAGTTTCAGTCTTTGGGATTTCGGCATTTGGGATGTCGGTCTTTGGAATTTCAGCCTTTGGGATTTCGGCCCTTTGGATTTCGGCCTTGGGTATTTCGGCCTTGTGATTGCGACATTTGGGATTTCGGCGTTTGGGATTTCGGCCTTTGGAATTTCCGAAATTAGGATATCGGCCCTTGGGATTTCGGCCTTTGGGATTGCGACTATTGTGATTACGGCCTTTTGGGAATTCATCCAATGGGATTTCGACATTTGGGATTTCGGCCTTCGGGATTTCGGCGTTTGGAACTTGTACCTTTGGGATATCGGCCCTTGGGATTTCGGCCTTTGGGATTTCGGCCCTTGGGATTTCGGCCTGTGGCATTTCGGCCTTTGGGTAGTCGGTCTTTGGAATTTCAGCCTTTGGGATTTCGGCACTTTGGATTCCGGCCTTTGGGATTTCAGCCTTTGGGATTTCGGCCACTGAGATTTCGGCCATTGGGATTCTGACCTTTGGGATCTCGAACCTTGGGATTTCGGCCCTTGGGATTACGGCCTTTGGGATTTCGGCCTCTGGGATTTCGACCTTTGGGATTTCGGCCTTTGGGATTTCGGCCTTTGGGATTTCGGCCTTTGGGATTTCGACCTTTGGGATTTCGGCCTTTGGAATTTCGGCCTTTGGGATTTCGGCCTTTGAGATTTCGGCCTTTGGGAATTCGGTCTTTCGAATTTCAGTCTTTGGGATTTCGGCCTTTGGGATTTCGCCCTTGTGATTTCGGCCTTTGGGATATCGGTCTTTGGAATTTCAGCGTTTGGGATTTCGGCCCTTTGGATTTCGGCCTTTGCGATTTCAGCCTTTGGGATTTTGGCCTTTGGGATTTCGGCCTTTGGGATTTCGACCTTTGGAATTTCGGCCCTTGGGACTTCGGCCCTTGGGATATGGGCCCTTGGGATATCGGCCTTCGGGATTTCGAACGTTGGGATTTGGACCTTTGGAATTTCGGCCCTTGGGATATCGGCCTTCGGGATTTCGACCGTTGGGATTTGGACCTTTGGTATTTCGGCCTTTGGGATTTCGGCTCTTGCGATTTCGGCCCTTGGGATTTCGGCCTTTTGGGAATTCATCGTTCGGGATTTGGTTCTTGGGATTTCGACATTTGGGATTTCGGCCTTTGGTATGTCGATCTTTGGAATTTCAACCTTTGGGATTTCGGCCCTTTGGATTTCGGCCTTTGGGATTTCAGCCTTTGGGATTTCGGCCCTTTGGATTTCGGCCTTTGGGATTTCGAAGTTTGGGATTTCGGCCCTTTGGATTTCGGCCTTTGGGAAGTCGGTCTTTGGGATTTCGACCGTTGGGATTTGGACCTTTGGGATTTCGGCCTTTGGGATTTCGGCTCTTAGGATTTCGGCCATTGGGATTTCGGCCTTTTGGGATTTCGGCGTTTGGGATTTCGTCCTTTGGTATTTCATCCTTTAGGATATCGGCCATTGTGATTTCGGCCTTTGGGATATCGGCCTCTGGGATTTCGACCTTTGGGAAGTCGGTCTTTGGAGTTTCAGCCTTTGGGATTTCGGCCTTTGGGATGTCGGTCTTTGGAATTTCAGCCTTTGGGATTTCGGCCCCTTGGATTTCGGCCTTTGGGATTTCGGCCTTGGGATTTCGACATTTGGGATTTCGGCGTTTGGGATTTCGGCCTTTGGAATTTCCGAAATTAGGATATGGGCCCTTGGGATTTCGGCCTTTGGGATTGCGACCATTGGGATTACGGCCTTTTGGGAATTCATCCAATGGGATTTCGACATTTGGGATTTCGGCCTTTGGGATTTCGGCCCTTTGGATTTCGGCGTTTGTGGTTTCGAAGTTTGGGATTTCGGCCCTTTGGATTTCGGCCTTTGGGATTTCGACCTTTGGGATATCGGCCTCTAGGATTTCGACCTTTGGGAAGTCGGTCTTTGGAGTTTCAGCCTTTGGGATTTCGGCCTTTGGGATGTCGGTCTTTGGAATTTCAGCCTTTGGGATTTCGGCCCCTTGGATTTCGGCCTTTGGGATTTCGGCCTTGGGATTTCGACATTTGGGATTTCGGCGTTTGGGATTTCGGCCTTTGGAATTTCCGAAATTAGGATATGGGCCCTTGGGATTTCGGCCTTTGGGATTGCGACCATTGGGATTACGGCCTTTTGGGAATTCATCCAATGGGATTTCGACATTTGGGATTTCGGCCTTTGGGATTTCGGCCTTTGGAATTTGTACCTTTGGGATATCGGCCCTTGGGATTTCGGCCTTTCGGATTTCGGCCTTTGGGATTTCGGCCTCTGGCATTTCGGCCTTTGGGTAGTCGGTCTTTGGAATTTCAGCCTTTGGGATTTAGGCCCTTTGGATTCCGGCCTTTGGGATTTCAGCCTTTGGGATTTCGGCCTTTGAGATTTCGGCCATTGGGATTTCGACCTTTGGGATCTCGACCCTTGGGATTCCGGTCCTTGGGATTGCGGCCTTTGGGATTTCGGCCTTTGGGATTTCGACCTTTGGGATTTCGGCCTTTGGGATTTCGACCTTTGGGATTTCGGCCCTTGGGATTTCGGCCCTTGGGATTTCGGCCTTTGGGATTTCGGCCTCTGGAATTTCGGCATTTGGGTAGTCGGTCTTTGGAATTTCAGCCCTTGGGATTTCGGCCTTTGGTATTTCGAGCTTTGGGATTTCGGCCTTTGGGATTTCGGCCTATGGGATTTCGGCCTTTGGATTTCGGCCTTTGGGATTTCGACCTTTGGGATATCGGCCTCTGGGATTTCGACCTTTGGGAAGTCGGTCTTTGGAGTTTCAGCCTTTGGGATTTCGGCCTTTGGGATTTCGGCCTTGTGATTTCGGCCTTTGGTATATCGGTCTTTGGAATTTCAGCGTTTGGGATTTCGGCGCTTTGGATTTCAGCTTTTGCGATTTCGGCCTTTGGGATTTCGGCCTTTGAGATTTCTGCCTTTGGGATTTGGACCTTTGGGATTTCGGCCCTTGGGATTTGGGCCTTTGCGATTTCGGCCTTTGGGATTTCGGTCTTTCGAATTTCAGCCTTTGGGATTTCGGCCTTTGGGATTTCGGCCTTTGAAATTTCGGCCTTTGGGATTTCGGTCTTTGGGATTTCGGCCTTTGAAATTTCGGCCTTTGGGATTTCGGTCTTTCGAATTTCAGCCTTTGGGATTTCGGCCTTTGGGATTTCGGCCTTTGGTATTTTGGCCTTGGGATTTCGGACTTTGGGATTTCGGCCTTTGGGATTTCAGCCTTTGGTATTTTGGCCTTGGGATTTCGACCTTTGGAATTTCGGACCTTGGGATTTCGGCCCTTGGGATATGGGCCCTTGGGATATCGGCCTTTGGGACTTCGGCCCTTGGGATATGGGCCCTGGGGATATCGGCCATCGGGATTTCGAACGTTGGGATTTGGACCTTTGGGATCTCGAACCTTGGGATTTCGGCCCTTGGGATTACGGCCTTTGGGATTTCGGCCTCTGGGATTTCGACCTTTGGGATTTCGGCCTTTGGGATTTCGGCCTTTGGGATTTCGGCCTTTGGGATTTCGACCTTTGGGAAGTCGGTCTTTGGGATTTCGGCCTTTGTGATTTCGACCTTTGGGATTTCGGCCTTTGGAATTTCGGCCTTTGGGATTTCGGCCTTTGAGATTTCGGCCTTTGGGATTTCGGTCTTTCGAATTTCAGTCTTTGGGATTTCGCCCTTTGGGATTTCGCCCTTGTGATTTCGGCCTTTGGGATATCGGTCTTTGGAATTTCAGCGTTTGGGATTTCGGCCCATTGGATTTCGGCCTTTGCGATTTCGGCCTTTGGGATTTCGGCCTTTGAGATTTCGGCCTTTGGGATTTCGACCTTTGGGATTTCGGTACTTAGGATTTGGGCCTTTGGGATTTCGGCCTTTGGGATTTCGGCGTTTGGGATTTCGGCCTTTGGGATTTCGGCCTTGTGATTTCGGCCTTTGGGATTTCGGCCCTTGGGATATGGGCCCTTGGGATATGGGCCCTTGGGATTTCGGCCTTTGGGATTTCGGCTCTTGGGATTTCGGCCATTGGGATTTCGGCCTTTTGGGATTTTGGCGTTTGGGATTTCGTCCTTTGGAATTTCCGCCTTTAGGATATCGGCCATTGTGATTTCGGCCTTTAGGATTTCGGCCTTTGGGATTTCGGCCTTTGGGATGTCGGTCTTTGGAATTTCAGCCTTTGGGATTTCGGCTATTTTGATTTCGGTCTTTGGGATTTCAGCCTTTGGGTTTTCGGACTTTGAGATTTCGGCCTTTGGGATGTCGGCCTTTGGAATTTCGACCTTTGGGATTTCGGCCCTTGGGATTTCAGCCTTTGGTATTTCGACCTTTGGGATTTCGGCCTTTGCGATTTCGGCCTTTGGGATTTTGGTCTTTGGGATTTCGGCCTTTGAGATTTCGGCCTTTGGGATTTCGGTCTTTCGAATTTCAGCCTTTGGGATTTCGGCCTTTGGGATTTCGGCCTTTGGGATTTCGGCCTTGTGATTTACGCCTTTGGGATATCGGTCTTTGGAATTTCAGCGTTTTGGAATTTCAGCGTTTTGGGATTTCGGCGCTTTGGATTTCGGCCTTTGCGATTTCGGCCTTTGGGATTTCGGCCTTTGAGATTTCGGCCTTTGGGATTTGGACCTTTGGGATTTCGGCGCTTGGGATTTGGGCCTTTGCGATTTCGGCCTTTGGGATTTCGGCCTTTGGGATTTCGGCCTTTGAGATTTCGGACTTTGGGATTTCGGTCCTTCGAATTTCAGCCTTTGGGATTTCGGCTTTTGGGATTTCGGCCTTTGGAATTTCGTCCTTTGGGATTTGGACCCTTGGGATTTCGGCCTTTGGGATTTCGACCTTTGGAATTTCGGCCCTTGGGATATCGGCCTTCGGGATTTCGACCGTTGGGATTTGGACCTTTGGGATTTCGGCCTTTGGGATTTCGGCTCTTGCGATTTCGGCCCTTGGGATTTCGGCCTGTTGGGAATTCATCGTTCGGGATTTGGTTCTTGGGATTTCGACATTTGGGATTTCGGCCTTTGGTATGTCGATCTTTGGAATTTCAACCTTTGGGATTTCGGCCCTTTGGATTTCGGCCTTTGGGATTTCAGCCTTTGGGATTTCGGCCCTTTGGATTTCGGCCTTTGGGATTTCGAAGTTTGGGATTTCGGCCCTTTGGATTTCGGCCTTTGGGAAGTCGGTCTTTGGGATTTCGACCGTTGGGATTTGGACCTTTGGGATTTCGGCCTTTGGGATTTCGGCTCTTAGGATTTCGGCCATTGGGATTTCGGCCTTTTGGGATTTCGGCGTTTGGGATTTCGTCCTTTGGTATTTCCGCCTTTAGGATATCGGCCATTGTGATTTCGGCCTTTGGGATATCGGCCTCTGGGATTTCGACCTTTGGGAAGTCGGTCTTTGGAGTTTCAGCCTTTGGGATTTCGGCCTTTGGGATGTCGGTCTTTGGAATTTCAGCCTTTGGGATTTCGGCCCCTTGGATTTCGGCCTTTGGGATTTCGGCCTTGGGATTTCGACATTTGGGATTTCGGCGTTTGGGATTTCCTCCTTTGGAATTTCCGAAATTAGGATATGGGCCCTTGGGATTTCGGCCTTTGGGATTGCGACCATTGGGATTACGGCCTTTTGGGAATTCATCCAATGGGATTTCGACATTTTGGATTTCGGCCTTTGGGATTTCGGCCCTTTGGATTTCGGCGTTTGGGATTTCGAAGTTTGGGATTTCGGCCCTTTGGATTTCGGCCTTTGGGATTTCGACCTTTGGGATATTGGCCTCTGGGATTTCGACCTTTGGGAAGTCGGTCTTTGGAGTTTCAGCCTTTGGGATTTCGGCCTTTGGGATGTCGGTCTTTGGAATTTCAGCCTTTGGGATTTCGGCCCCTTGGATTTCGGCCTTTGGGATTTCGGCCTTGGGATTTCGACATTTGGGATTTCGGCGTTTGGGATTTCGGCCTTTGGAATTTCCGAAATTAGGATATGGGCCCTTGGGATTTCGGCCTTTGGGATTGCGACCATTGGGATTACGGCCTTTTGGGAATTCATCCAATGGGATTTCGACATTTGGGATTTCGGCCTTTGGGATTTCGGCCTTTGGAATTTGTACCTATGGGATATCGGCCCTTGGGATTTCGGCCTTTCGGATTTCGGCCTTTGGGATTTCGGCCTCTGGCATTTCGGCCTTTGGGTAGTCGGTCTTTGGAATTTCAGCCTTTGGGATTTAGGCCCTTTGGATTCCGGCCTTTGGGATTTCAGCCTTTGGGATTTCGGCCTTTGGGATTTGGACCTTTGAGATTTCGGCCCTTGGGATTTGGGCCTTTGCGATTTCGGCCTTTGGGATATCGGCCTTTGGGATTTCGGCCTTTGAGATTTCGGCCTTTGGGATTTCGGTCCTTCGAATTTCAGCCTTTGGGATTTCGGCCTTTGGGATTTCGGCCTTTGGAATTTCGTCCATTGGGATTTGGACGTTTGGGATTTCGGCCTTTGGGATTTCGACCTTTGGAGTTTCGGCCCTTGGGATATGGGCCCTTGGGATATCGGCCTTCGGAATTTCGAACGTTGGGATTTGGACCTTTGGGATTTCGGCCTTTTGGATTTCGGCTCTTGGGATTTCGGCCCTTGGGATTTCGGCCTTTTGGGAATTCATCGTTCGGGATTTCGTTCTTGGGATTTCGACATTTGGGCTTTCGGCCTTTGGTATGTCGATCTTTGGAATTTCAACCTTTGGGATTTCGGCCCTTTGGATTTCGGCCTTTGGGATTTCGGCCTTTGGGATTTCGGCCTCTGGCATTTCAGCCTTTGGGTAGTCGGTCTTTGGAATTTCAGCCTTTGAGATTCAGGCCCTTTGGATTCCGGCCTTTGGGATTTCAGCCTTTGGGATTTCGGCCTTTGAGATTTCGGCCATTGGGATTTCGACCTTTGGGATCTCGACCCTTGGGATTCCGGCCCTTGGGATTGCGGCCTTTGGGATTTCGGCCTTTGGGATTTCGACCTTTGGGATTTCGGCCTTTGGGATTTCGGCCCTTGGGATTTCGGCACTTGGGATTTCGGCCTTTGGGATTTCGGCCTCTGGAATTTCGGCATTTGGGTAGTCGGTCTTTGGAATTTCAGCCCTTGGGATTTCGGCCTTTGGTATTTCGACGTTTCGGATTTCGGCCTTTGGGATTTCGGCCTTTGGGATTTCGGCCTTTGGGATTTCGGCCTTTGAGATTTCGGCCTTTGGGATTTCGGTCTTTCGAATTTCAGCCTTTGGGATTTCGGCCTTTGGGATTTCGGCCTTTGGGATTTGGCCCTTTGGGATTTCGGCCTTTGGGATTTCGGTCCTTCGAATTTCAGCCTTTGGGATTTCGGCCTTTTGGATTTCGGCCTTTGGAATTTCGTCCTTTGGGATTTGGACCTCTGGGATTTCGGCCTTTGGGATTTCGACATTTGGAATTTCGGCCCTTGGGACATCGGCACTTGGGATAAGGGCCCTTGGGATATCGGCTTTCGGGATTTCGACCGTTGGGATTTGGACCTTTGGGATTTCGGCCTTTGGGATTTCGGCTCTTGGGATTTCGGCCCTTGGGATTTCGGCCCTTTGGGAATTCATCGTTCGGGATTTCGTTCTTGGGATTTCGCCCTCGTGATTTCGGCCTTTGGGATATCGGTCTTTGGAATTTCAGCGTTTGGGATTTCGGCCCTTTGGATTTCGGCCTTTGCGATTTCGGCCTTTGGGATTTCGGCCTTTGAGATTTCGGCCTTTGGGATTTCGACCTTTGGGATTTCGGTACTTGGGATTTGGGCCTTTGGGATTTCGGCGTTTGGGATTTCGGCCTTTGGGATTTCGGCCTTGTGATTTCGGCCTTTGGGATTTCGGCCCTTCGGATATGGGCCCTTGGGATATGGGCCCTTGGGATATGGGCCCTTGGGATATCGGCCTTTGGGATTTCGACCGTTGGGATTTGGACCTTTGGGATTTCGGCCTTTGGGATTTCGGCTCTTGGGATTTCGGCCATTGGGATTTCGGTCTTTTGGGATTTTGGCGTTTGGGATTTCGTCCTTTGGAATTTCCGCCTTTAGGATATCGGCCATTGTGATTTCGGCCTTTGGGATTTCGGCCTTTGGGATTTCGGCCTTTGGGATGTCGGTCTTTGGAATTTCAGCCTTTGGGATTTCGGCTATTTTGATTTCGGTCTTTGGGATTTCAGCCTTTGGGATTTCGGACTTTGAGATTTCGGCCTTTGGGATGTCGGCCTTTGGAATTTCGACCTTTGGGATTTCGGCCCTTGGGATTTCAGCCTTTGGTATTTCGACCTTTGGGATTTCGGCCTTTGCGATTTCGGCCTTTGGGATTTTGGTCTTTGGGATTTCGGCCTTTGAGATTTCGGCCTTTGGGATTTCGGTCTTTCGAATTTCAGCCTTTGGGATTTCGGCCTTTGGGATTTCGGCCTTTGGGATTTCGGCCTTGTGATTTCGGCCTTTGGGATATCGGTCTTTGGAATTTCAGCGTTTTGGGATTTCGGCGCTTTGGATTTCGGCCTTTGGGATTTCGGCCTTTGAGATTTCGGCCTTTGGGATTTGGACCTTTGGGATTTCGGCGCTTGGGATTTGGGCCTTTGCGATTTCGGCCTTTGGGATTTCAGCCTTTGGGATTTCGGCCTTTGAGATTTCGGCCATTGGGATTTCGACCTTTGGGATCTCGACCCTTGGGATTCCGGTCCTTGGGATTGCGGCCTTTGGGATTTCGGCCTTTGGGATTTCGACCTTTGGGATTTCGCCCTTTGGGATTTCGGCCTTTGGGATTTCGGCCTTTGGGATTTCGGCCTTTGGGATTTCGGCCCTTTGGATTTCGGCCTTTGGGATTTGGACTTTTGGGATTTCGGCCTTTGGGATTTCGACCTTTGGAGTTTCGGCCCTTGGGATACCGGCCTTCGGGATTTCGACCGTTGGGATTTGGACCTTTGGGATTTCGGCCTTTGGGATTTCAGCTCTTGCGATTTCGGCCCTTGGGATTTCGGCCTTGGGTATTTCGGCCTTGTGATTGCGACATTTGGGATTTCGGCGTTTGGGATTTCGGCCTTTGGAATTTCCGAAATTAGGATATCGGCCCTTGGGATTTCGGCCTTTGGGATTGCGACTATTGTGATTACGGCCTTTTGGGAATTCATCCAATGGGATTTCGACATTTGGGATTTCGGCCTTTGGGATTTCGGCCTTTGGGATTTCGGCCTTTGGGATTTCGACCTTTGGGATTTCGGCCTTTGGAATTTCGGCCTTTGGGATTTCGGCCTTTGAGATTTCGGCCTTTGGGAATTCGGTCTTTCGAATTTCAGTCTTTGGGATTTCGGCCTTTGGGATTTCGCCCTTGTGATTTCGGCCTTTGGGATATCGGTCTTTGGAATTTCAGCGTTTGGGATTTCGGCCCTTTGGATTTCGGCCTTTGCGATTTCAGCCTTTGGGATTTTGGCCTTTGGGATTTCGGCCTTTGGGATTTCGACCTTTGGAATTTCGGCCCTTGGGACTTCGGCCCTTGGGATATGGGCCCTTGGGATATCGGCCTTCGGGATTTCGAACGTTGGGATTTGGACCTTTGGGATTGCGGCCTTTGGGATTTGGGCTCTTGGGGTTTCGGCCCTTGGGATTTCGGCCTTTTGGGAATTCATCGTTCGGGATTTCGTTCTTGGGATTTCGACATTTGGGATTTCGGCCTTTGGTATGTCGATCTTTGGGATTTCGGCCCTTGGGGTTTCGGCCTTTTGGGAATTCATCGTTCGGGATTTCGTTCTTGGGATTTCGACATTTGGGATTTCGGCCTTTGGTATGTCGATCTTTGGAATTTCAACCTTTGGGATTTCGGCCCTTTGGATTTCGGCCTTTGGGATTTCAGCCTTTGGGATTTCGGCCTTTGAGATTTCGGCTTTTGGAATTTCAGCCTTTGGGATTTCGGCCCTTTGGATTTCGGCCTTTGGGATTTCGACCGTTGGGATATCGGCCTCTGGGATTTCGACCTTTGGGATTTCGCCCTTTGGATTTCGGCCTTTGCGATTTCGGCCTTTGGGATTTCGGGCTTTGAGATATCGGCCTTTGGGATTTCGACCAATGGGATTTCGGTACTTGGAATTTGGGCCTTTGGGATTTCTGCCTTTGGGATTTCGGCGTTTGGGATTTCGGCCTTTGGGATTTCGGCCTTGTGATTTCGGCCTTTGCGATTGCGGCCCTTGGGATATGGGCCCTTGGGATATGGGCCCTTGGGTTATCGGCCTTTGGGATTTCGACCGTTGGGATTTGGACCTTTGGGATTTCGGCCTTTGGGATTTCGGCTCTTGGGATTTCGGCCATTGGGATTTCGGCCTTTGGGATTTCGGCCTTTGGGATGTCGGTCTTTGGGATTTCAGCCTTTGGTATTTCGACCTTTGGGATTTCGGCCTTTGCGATTTCGGCCTTTGGGATTTTGGTCTTTGGGATTTCGGCCTTTGAGATTTCGGCCTTTGGGATTTCGGTCTTTCGAATTTCAGCCTTTGGGATTTCGGCCTTTGGGATTTCGGCCTTTGGGATTTCGGCCTTTGGGATTTCGGCCTTGTGATTTCGGCCTTTGGGATATCGGTCTTTGGAATTTCAGCGTTTTGGGATTTCGGCGCTTTGGATTTCGGCCTTTGCGATTTCGGCCTTTGGGATTTCGGCCTTTGAGATTTCGGCCTTTGGGATTTGGACCTTTGGGATTTCGGCGCTTGGGATTTGGGCCTTTGCGATTTCGGCCTTTGGGATTTCAGCCTTTGGGATTTCGGCCTTTGAGATTTCGGCCATTGGGATTTCGACCTTTGGGATCTCGACCCTTGGGATTCCGGTCCTTGGGATTGCGGCCTTTGGGATTTCGGCCTTTGGGATTTCGACCTTTGGGATTTCGCCCTTTGGGATTTCGGCCTTTGGGATTTCGGCCTTTGGGATTTCGGCCTTTGGGATTTCGGCCCTTTGGATTTCGGCCTTTGGGATTTGGACTTTTGGGATTTCGGCCTTTGGGATTTCGACCTTTGGAGTTTCGGCCCTTGGGATACCGGCCTTCGGGATTTCGACCGTTGGGATTTGGACCTTTGGGATTTCGGCCTTTGGGATTTCAGCTCTTGCGATTTCGGCCCTTGGGATTTCGGCCTTTTGGGAATTCATCGTTCGGGATTTGGTTCTTGGGATTTCGACATTTGGGATTTCGGCCTTTGGTATGTCGATCTTTGGAATTTCAACCTTTGGGATTTCGGCCCTTTGGATTTCAGGCTTTGGGATTTCGACCTTTGCGATATCGGCCTCTAGGAGTTCGACCTTTGGGAAGTCGGTCTTTGGAGTTTCAGTCTTTGGGATTTCGGCATTTGGGATGTCGGTCTTTGGAATTTCAGCCTTTGGGATTTCGGCCCTTTGGATTTCGGCCTTGGGTATTTCGGCCTTGTGATTGCGACATTTGGGATTTCGGCGTTTGGGATTTCGGCCTTTGGAATTTCCGAAATTAGGATATCGGCCCTTGGGATTTCGGCCTTTGGGATTGCGACTATTGTGATTACGGCCTTTTGGGAATTCATCCAATGGGATTTCGACATTTGGGATTTCGGCCTTCGGGATTTCGGCGTTTGGAACTTGTACCTTTGGGATATCGGCCCTTGGGATTTCGGCCTTTGGGATTTCGGCCCTTGGGATTTCGGCCTGTGGCATTTCGGCCTTTGGGTAGTCGGTCTTTGGAATTTCAGCCTTTGGGATTTCGGCACTTTGGATTCCGGCCTTTGGGATTTCAGCCTTTGGGATTTCGGCCACTGAGATTTCGGCCATTGGGATTCTGACCTTTGGGATCTCGAACCTTGGGATTTCGGCCCTTGGGATTACGGCCTTTGGGATTTCGGCCTCTGGGATTTCGACCTTTGGGATTTCGGCCTTTGGGATTTCGGCCTTTGGGATTTCGGCCTTTGGGATTTCGACCTTTGGGATTTCGGCCTTTGGAATTTCGGCCTTTGGGATTTCGGCCTTTGAGATTTCGGCCTTTGGGAATTCGGTCTTTCGAATTTCAGTCTTTGGGATTTCGGCCTTTGGGATTTCGCCCTTGTGATTTCGGCCTTTGGGATATCGGTCTTTGGAATTTCAGCGTTTGGGATTTCGGCCCTTTGGATTTCGGCCTTTGCGATTTCAGCCTTTGGGATTTTGGCCTTTGGGATTTCGGCCTTTGGGATTTCGACCTTTGGAATTTCGGCCCTTGGGACTTCGGCCCTTGGGATATGGGCCCTTGGGATATCGGCCTTCGGGATTTCGAACGTTGGGATTTGGACCTTTGGGATTGCGGCCTTTGGGATTTGGGCTCTTGGGGTTTCGGCCCTTGGGATTTCGGCCTTTTGGGAATTCATCGTTCGGGATTTCGTTCTTGGGATTTCGACATTTGGGATTTCGGCCTTTGGTATGTCGATCTTTGGGATTTCGGCCCTTGGGGTTTCGGCCTTTTGGGAATTCATCGTTCGGGATTTCGTTCTTGGGATTTCGACATTTGGGATTTCGGCCTTTGGTATGTCGATCTTTGGAATTTCAACCTTTGGGATTTCGGCCCTTTGGATTTCGGCCTTTGGGATTTCAGCCTTTGGGATTTCGGCCTTTGAGATTTCGGCTTTTGGAATTTCAGCCTTTGGGATTTCGGCCCTTTGGATTTCGGCCTTTGGGATTTCGACCGTTGGGATATCGGCCTCTGGGATTTCGACCTTTGGGAAGTCGGTCTTTGGAGTTTCTGCCTTTGGGATTTCGGCCTTTGGGATGTCGGTCTATGGGATTTCGGCCCTTTGGATTTCGGCCTTTGGAATTTCCGCCTTTGAGATTTCGGCCTTTGGGATTTCGGCCTCTGGCATTTCGGCCTTTGGGTAGTCGGTCTTTGGAATTTCAGCCTTCGGGATTTCGGCCCTTTGGATTCCGGCCTTTGGGATTTCAGCCTTTGGGATTTCGGCCTATGAGATTTCGGCCATTGGGATTTCGACCTTTGGGATCTCGGCCTTTGGGATTTCGGCTCTTTGGATATCGGAATTTGGGATTTGGACCTTTGGGATTTCGGCCCTTGGGATTTCGGCCTTTGGGATTTCGGCCTCTGGGATTTCGGCATTTGGGTAGTCGGTCTTTGGAATTTCAGCCCTTGGGATTTCGGCCTTTGGGATTTCGACCTTTGGGATTTCGGCCTTTGGGATGTCGGCCTTTGGGATGTCGGCCTTTGGGATTTCGGCCTTTGGGATTTCGACCTTGGGATTTCGACATTTGGGATTTCAGCCTTTGGGATTTTTTCCTTTCGGATTTCGGCCCTTAGGATTTAGGCCTTTTGGATTTCGGCCTTTGGGATTTCGGCCTTTTGGGAATTCATCCTTTGGGATTTCGGCCTTTGGAAATTCCGCCTTTGGGATATCGGCATTTGGGATTTCGGCCTTTGGAATTTCGTCCTTTGGGATTTGGACCTTTGGGATTTCGGCCTTTGGGATTTCGACCTTTGGGATTTCGACCTTTTGGGGGTTCATCCTTTGGTATTTCGGCCTTGTGATTTCAACATTTGCGATTTCGGCGTTTGTGATTTCGGCCTTTGGAATTTCCGAAATTAGGATATCGGCCCTTAGGATTTCGGCCTTTGGGATTTCGGCCTTGGGATTTCGACATTTGGGATTTCGGCCTTTGGGATTTTTACCTTTCGGATTTCGGCCCTTGGGATTTAGGCCTTTTGGATTTCGGCCTTTGGGATTTCGGCCTTTTGGGAATTCATCCTTTGGGATTTCGGCCTTTGGAAATTCCGCCTTTGGGATATCGGCATTTGGGATTTCGGCCTTTGGAATTTCGTCCTTTGGGATTTGGACCTTTGGGATTTCGGCCTTTGGGATTTCGACCTTTGGGATTTCGGCCTTTTGGGAGTTCATCCTTTGGTATTTCGGCCTTGTGATTTCGACCAATGGGATTTCGGTACTTGGGATTTGGGCCTTTGGGATTTCGGCCTTTGGGATTTCGGCCTTTGGGATTTCGGCGTTTGGGATTTCGGCCTTTGGAATTTCCGAAATTAGGATATCGGCCCTTGGGATTTCGGCCTTTGGGATTGCGACTATTGGGATTACGGCCTTTTGGGAATTCATCCAATGGGATTTCGACATTTGGGATTTAGGCCTTTGGTATTTTGGCCTGTTGGATTTCGACCTTTGGGAAGTCGGTCTTTGGGATTTCGGCCTTTGTGATTTCGACCTTTGGGATTTCGGCCTTTGGAATTTCGGCCTTTGGGATTTCGGCCTTTGAGATTTCGGCCTTTGGGATTTCGGTCTTTCGAATCTCAGTCTTTGGGATTTCGGCCTTTGGGATTTCGCCCTTTGGGATTTCGCCCTTTGGGATTTCGCCCTTTGGGATTTCGCCCTTTGGATTTCGGCCTTTGCGATTTCGGCCTTTGGGATTTCGGGCTTTGAGATATCGGCCTTTGGGATTTCGACCAATGGGATTTCGGTACTTGGAATTTGGGCCTTTGGGATTTCTGCCTTTGGGATTTCGGCGTTTGGGATTTCGGCCTTTGGGATTTCGGCCTTGTGATTTCGGCCTTTGCGATTGCGGCCCTTGGGATATGGGCCCTTGGGATATGGGCCCTTGGGTTATCGGCCTTTGGGATTTCGACCGTTGGGATTTGGACCTTTGGGATTTCGGCCTTTGGGATTTCGGCTCTTGGGATTTCGGCCATTGGGATTTCGGCCTTTGGGATTTCGGCCTTTGGGATGTCGGTCTTTGGGATTTCAGCCTTTGGGATTTCGGCTATGTTGATTTCGGTCTTTGGGATTTCGGCCTTGGGATTTCGACATTTGGGATTTCGGCCTTTGGGATTTTTACCTTTCGGATTTCGGCCCTTGGGATTTAGGCCTTTTGGATTTCGGCCTTTGGGATTTCGGCCTTTTGGGAATTCACCCTTTGGGATTTCGGCGTTTGGAAATTCCGCCTTTGGGATATCGGCATTTGGGATTTCGGCCTTTGGAATTTCGTCCTTTGGGATTTGGACCTTTGGGATTTCGGCCTTTGGGATTTCGGCCTTTTGGGAGTTCATCCTTTGGTATTTCGGCCTGGTGATTTCGACCAATGGGATTTAGGTACTTGGGATTTGGGCCTTTGGGATTTCGGCCTTTGGGATTTCAGCGTTTGGGATTTCGGCCTTTGTAATTTCGGCCTTTGGGATTTCGACCTTTGGGACGTCGGTCTTTGGGATTTCGGCCTTTGTGATTTCGACCTTTGCGATTTCGGCCCTTTGGATTTCGGCCTTTGGGATTTCGACCTTTGGGATATCGGCCTCTGGGAGTTCGACCTTTGGGAAGTCGGTCTTTGGAGTTTCAGTCTTTGGGATTTCGGCATTTGGGATGTCGGTCTTTGGAATTTCAGCCTTTGGGATTTCGGCCCTTTGGATTTCGGCCTTTGGGATTTCGGCCTTGGGATTTCGACATTTGGGATTTCGCCCTTTGGGATTTTTACCTTTCGGATTTCGGCCCTTGGGATTTAGGCCTTTTGGATTTCGGCCTTTGGGATTTCGGCCTTTTGGGAATTCATCCTTTGGTATTTCGGCCTTGTGATTTCGACATTTGGGATTTCGGCGTTTGGGATTTCGGCCTTTGGAATTTCCGAAATTAGGACATCGGCCCTTGGGATTTCGGCGTTTGGGATTGCGACCATTGGGATTACGGCCTTTTGGGAATTCATCCAATGGGATTTCGACATTTGGGATTTCGGCCTTTGGGATTTCGGCCTTTGGAATTTGGAGCTTTGGGACATCGGCCCTTGGGATTTCGGCCTTTGGGATTTCGGCCTCTGGCATTTCGGCCTTTGGGTAGTCGATCTTTGGAATTTCAGCCTTCGGGATTTCGGCCATTTGGATTCCGGCCTTTGCGATTTCAGCCATTGGGATTTCGGCCTATGAGATTTCGGCCATTGGGATTTCGACCTTTGGGATCTCGGCCTTTGGGATTTCGGCTCTTTGGATATCGGAATTTGGGATTTGGACCTTTGGGATTTCGGCCCTTGGGATTTCGGCCTTTGGGATTTCGGCCTCTGGGATTTCGGCATTTGGGTAGTCGGTCTTTGGAATTTCAGCCCTTGGGATTTCGGCCTTTGGGATTTCGACCTTTGGGATTTCGGCCTTTGGGATGTTGGCCTTTGGGATGTCGGCCTTTGGGATTTCGGCCTTTGGGATTTCGGCCTTGGGATTTCGACATTTGGGATTTCGGCCTTTGGGATTTTTACCTTTCGGATTTCGGCCCTTAGGATTTAGGCCTTTTGGATTTCGGCGTTTGGGATTTCGGCCTTTTGGGAATTCATCCTTTGGGATTTCGGCCTTTGGAAATTCCGCCTTTGGGATATCGGCATTTGGGATTTCGGCCTTTGGAATTTCGTCCTTTGGGATTTGGACCTTTGGGATTTCGGCCTTTGGGATTTCGACCTTTGGGATTTCGGCCTTTTGGGAGTTCATCCTTTGGTATTTCGGCCTTGTGATTTCGACCAATGGGATTTCGGTACTTGGGATTTGGGCCTTTGGGATTTCGGCCTTTGGGATTTCGGCGTTTGGGATTTCGGCCTTTGGAATTTCCGAAATTAGGATATCGGCCCTTCGGATTTCGGCCTTTGGGATTGCGACTATTGGGATTACGGCCTTTTGGGAATTCATCCAATGGGATTTCGACATTTGGGATTTAGGCCTTTGGGATTTTGGCCTGTTGGATTTCGACCTTTGGGAAGTCGGTCTTTGGGATTTCGGCCTTTGTGATTTCGACCTTTGGGATTTCGGCCTTTGGAATTTCGGCCTTTGGGATTTCGGCCTTTGAGATTTCGGCCTTTGGGATTTCGGTCTTTCGAATTTCAGTCTTTGGGATTTCGGCCTTTGGGATTTCGCCCTTTGGGATTTCGCCCTTGTGATTTCGGCCTTTGGGATATCGGTCTTTGGAATTTCAGCGTTTGGGATTTCGGCCCTTTGGATTTCGGCCTTTGCGATTTCGGCCTTTGGGATTTCGGCCTTTGAGATATCGGCCTTTGGGATTTCGACCAATGGGATTTCGGTACTTGGAATTAGGGCCTTTGGGATTTCTGCCTTTGGGATTTCGGCGTTTGGGATTTCGGCCTTTGGGATTTCGGCCTTGTGATTTCGGCCTTTGCGATTGCGGCCCTTGGGATATGGGCCCTTGGGATATGGGCCCTTGGGATATCGGCCTTTGGGATTTCGACCGTTGGGATTTGGACCTTTGGGATTTCGGCCTTTGGGATTTCGGCTCTTGGGATTTCGGCCATTGGTATTTCGGCCTTTGGGATTTCGGCCTTTGGGATGTCGGTCTTTGGGATTTCAGCCTTTGGGATTTCGGCTATGTTGATTTCGGTCTTTGGGATTTCAGCCTTTGGGATTTCGGACTTTGAGATTTCGGCCTTTGGGATGTCGGCCTTTGGGATTTTTACCTTTCGGATTTCGGCCCTTGGGATTTAGGCCTTTTGGATTTCGGCCTTTGGGATTTCGGCCTTTTGGGAATTCATCCTTTGGTATTTCGGCCTTGTGATTTCGACATTTGGGATTTCGGCGTTTGGGATTTCGGCCTTTGGAATTTCCGAAATTAGGATATCGGCCTTTGGGATTTCGGCCTTTGGGATTGCGACCATTGGGATTACGGCCTTTTGGGAATTCATCCAATGGGATTTCGACATTTGGGATTTCGGCCTTTGGGATTTCGGCCTTTGGAATTTGGAGCTTTGGGACATCGGCCCTTGGGATTTCGGCCTTTGGGATTTCGGCCTCTGGCATTTCGGCCTTTGGGTAGTCGGTCTTTGGAATTTCAGCTTTTGGGATTTCGGCACTTTGGATTCCGGCCTTTGGGATTTCAGCCTTTGGGATTTCGGCCACTGAGATTTCGGCCATTGGGATTCTGACCTTTGGGATCTCGAACCTTGGGATTTCGGCCCTTGGGATTACGGCCTTTGGGATTTCGGCCTCTGGGATTTCGACCTTTGGGATTTCGGCCTTTGGGATTTCGGCCTTTGGGATTTCGGGCTTTGGGATTTCGACCTTTGGGATTTCGGCCTTTGGAATTTCGGCCTTTGGGATTTCGGCCTTTGAGATTTCGGCCTTTGGGAATTCGGTCTTTCGAATTTCAGTCTTTGGGATTTCGGCCTTTGGGATTTCGCCCTTTGGGATTTCGCCCTTGTGATTTCGGCCTTTGGGATATCGGTCTTTGGAATTTCAGCGTTTGGGATTTCGGCCCTTTGGATTTCGGCCTTTGCGATTTCGGCCTTTGGGATTTCGGCCTTTGGGATTTCGGCCTTTGGGATTTCGACCTTTGGAATTTCGGCCCTTGGGACTTCGGCCCTTGGGATATGGGCCCTTGGGATATCGGCCTTCGGGATTTCGAACGTTGGGATTTGGACCTTTGGGATTTCGGCCTTTGGGATTTCGGCTCTTGGGGTTTCGGCTCTTGGGATTTCGGCCTTTTGGGAATTCATCGTTCGGGATTTCGTTCTTGGGATTTCGACATTTGGGATTTCGGCCTTTGGTATGTCGATCTTTGGAATTTCAACCTTTGGGATTTCGGCCCTTGGGGTTTCGGCCTTTTGGGAATTCATCGTTCGGGATTTCGTTCTTGGGATTTCGACATTTGGGATTTCGGCCTTTGGTATGTCGATCTTTGGAATTTCAACCTTTGGGATTTCGGCCCTTTGGATTTCGGCCTTTGGGATTTCAGCCTTTGGGATTTCGGCCTTTGAGATTTCGGCTTTTGGAATTTCAGCCTTTGGGATTTCGGCCCTTTGGATTTCGGCCTTTGGGATTTTGACCGTTGGGATATCGGCCTCAGGGATTTCGACCTTTGGGAAGTCGGTCTTTGGAGTTTCTGCCTTTGGGATTTCGGCCTTTGGGATGTCGGTCTATGGGATTTCGGCCCTTTGGATTTCGGCCTTTGGAATTTCCGCCTTTGGGATATCGGCATTTGGGATTTCGGCCTTTGGAATTTCGTCCTTTGGGATTTGGACCTTTGGGATTTCGGCCTTTGGGATTTCGACCTTTGGCATTTCGGCCTTTTGGGAGTTCATCCTTTGGTATTTCGGCCTTGTGATTTCGACATTTGGGATTTCGGCGTTTGGTATTTCGGCCTTTGGAATTTCCGAAATTAGGATATCGGCCCTTGGGATTTCGGCCTTTGGGATTTCTGCCCTTGGGATTTCGGCCTGTGGCCTTTCGGCCTTTGGGTAGTCGGTCTTTGGAATTTCAGCCTTTGGGATTTCGGCACTTTGGATTCCGGCCTTTGGGATTTCAGCCTTTGGGATTTCGGCCTTTGGAATTTCGGCCTTTGGGATTTCGGCCTTTGAGATTTCGGCCTTTGGGATTTCGGTCTTTCGAATTTCAGTCTTTGGGATTTCGCCCTTTGGGATTTCGCCCTTGTGATTTCGGCCTTTGGGATATCGGTCTTTGGAATTTCAGCGTTTGGGATTTCGGCCCTTTGGATTTCGGCCTTTGCTATTTCGGCCTTTGGGATTTCGGCCTTTGAGATTTCGGCCTTTGGGATTTCAACCTTTGGGATTTCGGTACTTAGGATTTGGGCCTTTGGGATTTCGGCCTTTGGGATTTCGGCGTTTGGGATTTCGGCCTTTGGTATTTCGGCCTTGTGATTTCGGCCTTTGGGATTTCGGCCCTTGGGATATGGGCCCTTGGGATATGGGCCCTTGGGATTTCGGCCTTTTGGGATTTTGGCGTTTGGGATTTCGTCCTTTGGAATTTCCGCCTTTAGGATATCGGCCATTGTGATTTCGGCCTTTGGGATTTCGGCCTTTGGGATTTCGGCCTTTGGGATGTCGGTCTTTGGAATTTCAGCCTTTGGGATTTCGGCTATTTTGATTTCGGTCTTTGGGATTTCAGCCTTTGGGATTTCGGACTTTGAGATTTCGGCCTTTCGCATGTCGGCCTTTGGAATTTCGACCTTTGGGATTTCGGCCCTTGGGATTTCAGCCTTTGGTATTTCGACCTTTGGGATTTCGGCCTTTGCGATTTCGGCCTTTGGGATTTTGGTCTTTGGGATTTCGGCCTTTGAGATTTCGGCCTTTGGGATTTCGGTCTTTCGAATTTCAGCCTTTGGGATTTCGGCCTTTGGGATTTCGGCCTTTGGGATTTCGGCCTTGTGATTTCCGCCTTTGGGATATCGGTCTTTGGAATTTCAGCGTTTTGGAATTTCGGCGCTTTGGATTTCGGCCTTTGCGATTTCGGCCTTTGGGATTTCGGCCTTTGAGATTTCGGCCTTTGGGATTTGGACCTTTGGGATTTCGGCGCTTGGGATTTGGGCCTTTGCGATTTCGGCCTTTGGGATTTCGGCCTTTGGGATTTCGGCCTTTGAGATTTCGGCCTTTGGGATTTCGGTCCTTCGAATTTCAGCCTTTGGGATTTCGGCTTTTGGGATTTCGGCCTTTGGAATTTCGTCCTTTGGGATTTGGACCCTTGGGATTTCGGCCTTTGCGATTTCGGCCTTTGGGATTTTGGTCTTTGGGATTTCGGCCTTTGAGATTTCGGCCTTTGGGATTTCGGTCTTTCGAATTTCAGCCTTTGGGATTTCGGCCTTTGGGATTTCGGCCTTGTGATTTCCGCCTTTGGGATATAGGTCTTTGGAATTTCAGCGTTTTGGGATTTCGGCGCTTTGGATTTCGGCCTTTGCGATTTCGGCCTTTGGGATTTCGGCCTTTGAGATTTCGGCCTTTGGGATTTGGACCTTTGGGATTTCGGCGCTTGGGATTTGGGCCTTTGCGATTTCGGCCTTTGGGATTTCGGCCTTTGGGATTTCGGCCTTTGAGATTTCGGCCTTTGGGATTTCGGTCCTTCGAATTTCAGCCTTTGGGATTTCAGCCTTTGGGATTTCGGCCCTTTGGATTTCGGCCTTTGGGATTTCGAAGTTTGGGATTTCGGCCCTTTGGATTTCGGCCTTTGGGAAGTCGGTCTTTGGGATTTCGACCGTTGGGATTTGGACCTTTGGGATTTCGGCCTTTGGGATTTCGGCTCTTAGGATTTCGGCCATTGGGATTTCGGCCTTTTGGGATTTCGGCGTTTGGGATTTCGTCCTTTGGTATTTCATCCTTTAGGATATCGGCCATTGTGATTTCGGCCTTTGGGATATCGGCCTCTGGGATTTCGACCTTTGGGAAGTCGGTCTTTGGAGTTTCAGCCTTTGGGATTTCGGCCTTTGGGATGTCGGTCTTTGGAATTTCAGCCTTTGGGATTTCGGCCCCTTGGATTTCGGCCTTTGGGATTTCGGCCTTGGGATTTCGACATTTGGGATTTCGGCGTTTGGGATTTCGGCCTTTGGAATTTCCGAAATTAGGATATGGGCCCTTGGGATTTCGGCCTTTGGGATTGCGACCATTGGGATTACGGCCTTTTGGGAATTCATCCAATGGGATTTCGACATTTGGGATTTCGGCCTTTGGGATTTCGGCCCTTTGGATTTCGGCGTTTGTGATTTCGAAGTTTGGGATTTCGGCCCTTTGGATTTCGGCCTTTGGGATTTCGACCTTTGGGATATCGGCCTCTAGGATTTCGACCTTTGGGAAGTCGGTCTTTGGAGTTTCAGCCTTTGGGATTTCGGCCTTTGGGATGTCGGTCTTTGGAATTTCAGCCTTTGGGATTTCGGCCCCTTGGATTTCGGCCTTTGGGATTTCGGCCTTGGGATTTCGACATTTGGGATTTCGGCGTTTGGGATTTCGGCCTTTGGAATTTCCGAAATTAGGATATGGGCCCTTGGGATTTCGGCCTTTGGGATTGCGACCATTGGGATTACGGCCTTTTGGGAATTCATCCAATGGGATTTCGACATTTGGGATTTCGGCCTTTGGGATTTCGGCCTTTGGAATTTGTACCTTTGGGATATCGGCCCTTGGGATTTCGGCCTTTCGGATTTCGGCCTTTGGGATTTCGGCCTCTGGCATTTCGGCCTTTGGGTAGTCGGTCTTTGGAATTTCAGCCTTTGGGATTTAGGCCCTTTGGATTCCGGCCTTTGGGGCCGGGCCCATGGCCAGACCACACTGCTATGGGCCATAAAACCATTGCGCATGGTGTTGCTCGATCCCAGGAACCTGGGCAAAGTGCAACCGCCTTTGGTAGTTATGTGTGGTAGAGCTGGGAGGAGCACATTGGGTGCCATCTCGCTCGACCCCAAGGGTTTGCGTGACGGGGCCGTCGCTTGAGGTGTCGGGGCTTGCCCTAGTATCCGAGACGAGATCCCGGAGACCACGCACCGCTTACCCTAAAAAGCCGCCTTGGTGCTACCCAATCCCAGAACTCTGGGTAACGGATGCCTTTGGTGTGCAGACTTGCGTGGAAGAGGTGTCGCGATGAGTGCCCTCGGCGGTTCCCCATCAAACGCCGTAGGAGGAGTCCTACTTACATGGGATTGTGCGTTGGGGTGGATGCACGGCCGTCGTATATATGAGGTGTCGGAGTGATGGACCCAGTCACTCCAGTATCCGAGACGAGTCCGTGATGCAGACAGCACGACTTCCACTCATAAAACTGTCGTTACGGAGCTACCCAATCTCAGGTTTCTGAGTAACGGATGCCACCGGCAGAAATTGATGTGCTGTAGAGGAAACCCGCCCTTCGGGGCCACGCCCTCGACGGTGACCTGTCTAACGTTGCTTGAGGTTCATTCTCGCTATCACAGGTACTAAGGGTGGCATGGAAAGCCCCACCGGGATGTGGACCGGTGCCATGTCTATTTGGAGATGGACTCTTAGGGGCAGTGAACTCGGGGTCTGAAAGGGGGTGTTTAATGGCATATACCCGAGCAGGGTGAGGAGGCACATCCGCGCCCATCTACGGTGGGCCGGATACAGAATAAATCCGGCCTTTGGGATTTCAGCCTTTGGGATTTCGGCCTTTGAGATTTCGGCCATTGGGATTTCGACCTTTGGGATCTCGACCCTTGGGATTCCGGTCCTTGGGATTGCGGCCTTTGGGATTTCGGCCTTTGGGATTTCGACCTTTGGGATTTCGGCCTTTGGGATTTCGACCTTTGGGATTTCGGCCCTTGGGATTTCGGCCTTTGGGATTTCGGCCTCCGGAATTTCGGCATTTGGGTAGTCGGTCTTTGGAATTTCAGCCCTTGGGATTTCGGCCTTTGGTATTTCGAGCTTTGGGATTTCGGCCTTTGGGATTTCGGCCTATGGGATTTCGGCCTTTGGATTTCGGCCTTTGGGATTTCGACCTTTGGGATATCGGCCTCTGGGATTTCGACCTTTGGGAAGTCGGTCTTTGGAGTTTCAGCCTTTGGGATTTAGGCCTTTGGGATTTCGGCCTTGTGATTTCGGCCTTTGGTATATCGGTCTTTGGAATTTCAGCGTTTGGGATTTCGGCGCTTTGGATTTCAGCTTTTGCGATTTCGGCCTTTGGGATTTCGGCCTTTGAGATTTCTGCCTTTGGGATTTGGACCTTTGGGATTTCGGCCCTTGGGATTTGGGCCTTTGCGATTTCGGCCTTTGGGATTTCGGCCTTTGGGATTTCGGCCTTTGAGATTTCGGCCTTTGGGATTTCGGTCCTTCGAATTTCAGCCTTTGGGATTTCGGCCTTTGGGATTTCGGCCTTTGGAATTTCGTCCATTGGGATTTGGACGTTTGGGATTTCGGCCTTTGGGATTTCGACCTTTGGAGTTTCGGCCCTTGGGATATGGGCCCTTGGGATATCGGCCTTCGGAATTTCGAACGTTGGGATTTGGACCTTTGGGATTTCGGCCTTTTGGATTTCGGCTCTTGGGATTTCGGCCCTTGGGATTTCGGCCTTTTGGGATTTCATCGTTCGGGATTTCGTTCTTGGGATTTCGACATTTGGGCTTTCGGCCTTTGGTATGTCGATCTTTGGAATTTCAACCTTTGGGATTTCGGCCCTTTGGATTTCGGCCTTTGGGATTTCAGCCTTTGGGATTTCGGCCTCTGGCATTTCGGCCTTTGGGTAGTTGGTCTTTGGAATTCCAGCCTTTGGGATTTGGACCTTTGGGATTTCGGACTTTGGGATTTCGGCCTTTGGGATTTCGGCCTCTGGCATTTCAGCCTTTGGGTAGTCGGTCTTTGGAATTTCAGCCTTTGAGATTCATGCCCTTTGGATTCCGGCCTTTGGGATTTCAGCCTTTGGGATTTCGGCCTTTGAGATTTCGGCCATTGGGATTTCGACCTTTGGGATCTCGACCCTTGAGATTCAGGCCCTTTGGATTCCGGCCTTTGGGATTTCAGCCTTTGGGATTTCGGCCTTTGAGATTTCGGCCTTTGGGATTTCGGTCTTTCGAATTTCAGCCTTTGGGATTTCGGCCTTTGGGATTTCGGCCTTTGGGATTTGGCCCTTTGGGATTTCGGCCTTTGGGATTTCGGTCCTTCGAATTTCAGCCTTTGGGATTTCGGCCTTTTGGATTTCGGCCTTTGGGATTTTGACCGTTGGGATATCGGCCTCAGGGATTTCGACCTTTGGGAAGTCGGTCTTTGGAGTTTCTGCCTTTGGGATTTCGGCCTTTGGGATGTCGGTCTATGGGATTTCGGCCCTTTGGATTTCGGCCTTTGGAATTTCCGCCTTTGGGATATCGGCATTTGGGATTTCGGCCTTTGGAATTTCGTCCTTTGGGATTTGGACCTTTGGGATTTCGGCCTTTGGGATTTCGACCTTTGGCATTTCGGCCTTTTGGGAGTTCATCCTTTGGTATTTCGGCCTTGTGATTTCGACATTTGGGATTTCGGCGTTTGGTATTTCGGCCTTTGGAATTTCCGAAATTAGGATATCGGCCCTTGGGATTTCGGCCTTTGGGATTTCGGCCCTTGGGATTTCGGCCTGTGGCCTTTCGGCCTTTGGGTAGTCGGTCTTTGGAATTTCAGCCTTTGGGATTTCGGCACTTTGGATTCCGGCCTTTGGGATTTCAGCCTTTGGGATTTCGGCCTTTGGAATTTCGGCCTTTGGGATTTCGGCCTTTGAGATTTCGGCCTTTGGGATTTCGGTCTTTCGAATTTCAGTCTTTGGGATTTCGCCCTTTGGGATTTCGCCCTTGTGATTTCGGCCTTTGGGATATCGGTCTTTGGAATTTCAGCGTTTGGGATTTCGGCCCTTTGGATTTCGGCCTTTGCGATTTCGGCCTTTGGGATTTCGGCCTTTGAGATTTCGGCCTTTGGGATTTCGACCTTTGGGATTTCGGTACTTAGGATTTGGGCCTTTGGGATTTCGGCCTTTGGGATTTCGGCGTTTGGGATTTCGGCCTTTGGGATTTCGGCCTTTGGGATTTCGGCCTTTGGGATGTCGGTCTTTGGAATTTCAGCCTTTGGGATTTCGGCTATTTTGATTTCGGTCTTTGGGATTTCAGCCTTTGGGATTTCGGACTTTGAGATTTCGGCCTTTGGCATGTCGGCCTTTGGAATTTCGACCTTTGGGATTTCGGCCCTTGGGATTTCAGCCTTTGGTATTTCGACCTTTGGGATTTCGGCCTTTGCGATTTCGGCCTTTGGGATTTTGGTCTTTGGGATTTCGGCCTTTGGGATTTCGGCCCTTGGGATTTCAGCCTTTGGTATTTCGACCTTTGGGATTTCGGCGCTTTGGATTTCGGCCTTTGCGATTTCGGCCTTTGGGATTTCGGCCTTTGAGATTTCGGCCTTTGGGATTTGGACCTTTGGGATTTCGGCGCTTGGGATTTGGGCCTTTGCGATTTCGGCCTTTGGGATTTCGGCCTTTGGGATTTCGGCCTTTGAGATTTCGGCCTTTGGGATTTCGGTCCTTCGAATTTCAGCCTTTGGGATTTCGGCTTTTGGGATTTCGGCCTTTGGAATTTCGTCCTTTGGGATTTGGACCCTTGGGATTTCGGCCTTTGCGATTTCGGCCTTTGGGATTTTGGTCTTTGGGATTTCGGCCTTTGAGATTTCGGCCTTTGGGATTTCGGTCTTTCGAATTTCAGCCTTTGGGATTTCGGCCTTTGGGATTTCGGCCTTTGGGATTTCGGCCTTGTGATTTCCGCCTTTGGGATATCGGTCTTTGGAATTTCAGCGTTTTGGGATTTCGGCGCTTTGGATTTCGGCCTTTGCGATTTCGGCCTTTGGGATTTCGGCCTTTGAGATTTCGGCCTTTGGGATTTGGACCTTTGGGATTTCGGCGCTTGGGATTTGGGCCTTTGCGATTTCGGCCTTTGGGATTTCGGCCTTTGGGATTTCGGCCTTTGGGATTTCGGCCTTTGAGATTTCGGCCTTTGGGATTTCGGTCCTTCGAATTTCAGCCTTTGGGATTTCGGCTTTTGGGATTTCGGCCTTTGGAATTTCGTCCTTTGGGATTTGGACCCTTGGGATTTCGGCCTTTGGGATTTCGACCTTTGGAATTTCGGCCCTTGGGATATCGGCCTTCGGGATTTCGACCGTTGGGATTTGGACCTTTGGTATTTCGGCCTTTGGGATTTCGGCTCTTGCGATTTCGGCCCTTGGGATTTCGGCCTTTTGGGAATTCATCGTTCGGGATTTGGTTCTTGGGATTTC
This sequence comes from Megachile rotundata, assembly GCF_050947335.1. NCBI lineage: Eukaryota > Metazoa > Arthropoda > Insecta > Hymenoptera > Megachilidae > Megachile > Megachile rotundata. The sequence continues at coordinate 1,685,058 of NC_134991.1, read as the reverse complement.
GACATTTGGGATTTCGGCCTTTGGTATGTCGATCTTTGGAATTTCAACCTTTGGGATTTCGGCCCTTTGGATTTCGGCCTTTGGGATTTCAGCCTTTGGGATTTCGGCCCTTTGGATTTCGGCCTTTGGGATTTCGAAGTTTGGGATTTCGGCCCTTTGGATTTCGGCCTTTGGGAAGTCGGTCTTTGGGATTTCGACCGTTGGGATTTGGACCTTTGGGATTTCGGCCTTTGGGATTTCGGCTCTTAGGATTTCGGCCATTGGGATTTCGGCCTTTTGGGATTTCGGCGTTTGGGATTTCGTCCTTTGGTATTTCATCCTTTAGGATATCGGCCATTGTGATTTCGGCCTTTGGGATATCGGCCTCTGGGATTTCGACCTTTGGGAAGTCGGTCTTTGGAGTTTCAGCCTTTGGGATTTCGGCCTTTGGGATGTCGGTCTTTGGAATTTCAGCCTTTGGGATTTCGGCCCCTTGGATTTCGGCCTTTGGGACTTCGGCCTTGGGATTTCGACATTTGGGATTTCGGCGTTTGGGATTTCGGCCTTTGGAATTTCCGAAATTAGGATATGGGCCCTTGGGATTTCGGCCTTTGGGATTGCGACCATTGGGATTACGGCCTTTTGGGAATTCATCCAATGGGATTTCGACATTTGGGATTTCGGCCTTTGGGATTTCGGCCCTTTGGATTTCGGCGTTTGTGATTTCGAAGTTTGGGATTTCGGCCCTTTGGATTTCGGCCTTTGGGATTTCGACCTTTGGGATATCGGCCTCTAGGATTTCGACCTTTGGGAAGTCGGTCTTTGGAGTTTCAGCCTTTGGGATTTCGGCCTTTGGGATGTCGGTCTTTGGAATTTCAGCCTTTGGGATTTCGGCCCCTTGGATTTCGGCCTTTGGGATTTCGGCCTTGGGATTTCGACATTTGGGATTTCGGCGTTTGGGATTTCGGCCTTTGGAATTTCCGAAATTAGGATATGGGCCCTTGGGATTTCGGCCTTTGGGATTGCGACCATTGGGATTACGGCCTTTTGGGAATTCATCCAATGGGATTTCGACATTTGGGATTTCGGCCTTTGGGATTTCGGCCTTTGGAATTTGTACCTTTGGGATATCGGCCCTTGGGATTTCGGCCTTTCGGATTTCGGCCTTTGGGATTTCGGCCTCTGGCATTTCGGCCTTTGGGTAGTCGGTCTTTGGAATTTCAGCCTTTGGGATTTAGGCCCTTTGGATTCCGGCCTTTGGGATTTCAGCCTTTGGGATTTCGGCCTTTGAGATTTCGGCCATTGGGATTTCGACCTTTGGGATCTCGACCCTTGGGATTCCGGTCCTTGGGATTGCGGCCTTTGGGATTTCGGCCTTTGGGATTTCGACCTTTGGGATTTCGGCCTTTGGGATTTCGACCTTTGGGGTTTCGGCCCTTGGGATTTCGGCCTTTGGGATTTCGGCCTCTGGAATTTCGGCATTTGGGTAGTCGGTCTTTGGAATTTCAGCCCTTGGGATTTCGGCCTTTGGTATTTCGAGCTTTGGGATTTCGGCCTTTGGGATTTCGGCCTATGGGATTTCGGCCTTTGGATTTCGGCCTTTGGGATTTCGACCTTTGGGATATCGGCCTCTGGGATTTCGACCTTTGGGAAGTCGGTCTTTGGAGTTTCAGCCTTTGGGATTTCGGCCTTTGGGATTTCGGCCTTGTGATTTCGGCCTTTGGTATATCGGTCTTTGGAATTTCAGCGTTTGGGATTTCGGCGCTTTGGATTTCAGCTTTTGCGATTTCGGCCTTTGGGATTTCGGCCTTTGAGATTTCTGCCTTTGGGATTTGGACCTTTGGGATTTCGGCCCTTGGGATTTGGGCCTTTGCGATTTCGGCCTTTGGGATTTCGGCCTTTGGGATTTCGGCCTTTGAGATTTCGGCCTTTGGGATTTCGGACCTTCGAATTTCAGCCTTTGGGATTTCGGCCTTTGGGATTTCGGCCTTTGGAATTTCGTCCATTGGGATTTGGACGTTTGGGATTTCGGCCTTTGGGATTTCGACCTTTGGAGTTTCGGCCCTTGGGATATGGGCCCTTGGGATATCGGCCTTCGGAATTTCGAACGTTGGGATTTGGACCTTTGGGATTTCGGCCTTTTGGATTTCGGCTCTTGGGATTTCGGCCCTTGGGATTTCGGCCTTTTGGGATTTCATCGTTCGGGATTTCGTTCTTGGGATTTCGACATTTGGGCTTTCGGCCTTTGGTATGTCGATCTTTGGAATTTCAACCTTTGGGATTTCGGCCCTTTGGATTTCGGCCTTTGGGATTGCAGCCTTTGGGATTTCGGCCTCTGGCATTTCGGCCTTTGGGTAGTTGGTCTTTGGAATTTCAGCCTTTGGGGTTTGGACCTTTGGGATTTCGGACTTTGGGATTTCGGCCTTTGGGATTTCGGCCTCTGGCATTTCAGCCTTTGGGTAGTCGGTCTTTGGAATTTCAGCCTTTGAGATTCAGGCCCTTTGGATTCCGGCCTTTGGGATTTCAGCCTTTGGGATTTCGGCCTTTGAGATTTCGGCCATTGGGATTTCGACCTTTGGGATCTCGACCCTTGGGATTCCGGCCCTTGGGATTGCGGCCTTTGGGATTTCGGCCTTTGGGATTTCGACCTTTGGGATTTCGGCCTTTGGGATTTCGGCCTTTGGGATTTCGGTCCTTCGAATTTCAGCCTTTGGGATTTCGGCCTTTTGGATTTCGGCCTTTGGAATTCCGTCCTTTGGGATTTGGACCTCTGGGATTTCGGCCTTTGGGATTTCGACCTTTGGAATTTCGGCCCTTGGGACATCGGCACTTGGGATATGGGCCCTTGGGATATCGGCTTTCTGGATTTCGACCGTTGGGATTTGGACCTTTGGGAATTCATCCTTTGGGATTTCGGCGTTTGGAAATTCCGCCTTTGGGATATCGGCATTTGGGATTTCGGCCTTTGGAATTTCGTCCTTTGGGATTTGGAACTTTGGGATTTCGGCCTTTGGGATTTCGGCCTTTTGGGAGTTCATCCTTTGGTATTTCGGCCTTGTGATTTCGACCAATGGGATTTAGGTACTTGGGATTTGGGCCTTTGGGATTTCGGCCTTTGGGATTTCGGCGTTTGGGATTTCGGCCTTTGGAATTTCCGAAATTCGGATATCGGCCCTTGGGATTTCGGCCTTTGGGATTGCGACTATTAGGATTACGTCCTTTTGGGAATTCATCCAATGGGATTTCGACATTTGGGATTTCGGCCTTTGGGATTTCGGCCTTTGGGATTTCGACCTTTGGGAAGTCGGTCTTTGGGATTTCGGCCTTTGTGATTTCGACCTTTGGGATTTCGGCCTTTGGAATTTCGGCCTTTGGGATTTCGCCCTTTGGGATTTCGCCCTTGTGATTTCGGCCTTTGGGATATCGGTCTTTGGAATTTCAGCGTTTGGGATTTCGGCCCTTTGGATTTCGGCCTTTGCGATTTCGGCCTTTGGGATTTCGGCCTTTGAGATTTCGGCCTTTGGGATTTCGACCTTTGGGATTTCGGTACTTGGGATTTGGGCCTTTGGGATTTCGGCCTTTGGGATTTCGGCGTTTGGGATTTCGGCCTTTGGGATTTCGGCCTTGTGATTTCGGCCTTTGGGATTTCGGCCCTTGGCATATGGGCCCTTGGGATATGGGCCCTTGGGATATCGGCCTTTGGGATTTCGACCATTGGGATTTGGACCTTTGGGATTTCGGCCTTTGGGATTTCGGCTCTTGGGATTTCGGCCATTGGGATTTCGGCCTTTTGGGATTTTGGCGTTTGGGATTTCGTCCTTTGGAATTTCCGCCTTTAGGATATCGGCCATTGTGATTTCGGCCTTTGGGATTTCGGCCTTTGGGATTTCGGCCTTTGGGATTTCGGCCTTTGGGATGTCGGTCTTTGGAATTTCAGCCTTTGGGATTTCGGCTATTTTGATTTCGGTCTTTGGGATTTCAGCCTTTGGGATTTCGGACTTTGAGATTTCGGCCTTTGGGATGTCGGCCTTTGGAATTTCGACCTTTGGGATTTCGGCCCTTGGGATTTCAGCCTTTGGTATTTCGACCTTTGGGATTTCGGCCTTTGCGATTTCGGCCTTTGGGATTTTGGTCTTTGGGATTTCGGCCTTTGAGATTTCGGCCTTTGGGATTTCGGTCTTTCGAATTTCAGCCTTTGGGATTTCGGCCTTTGGGATTTCGGCCTTTGGGATTTCGGCCTTGTGATTTCGGCCTTTGGGACATCGGTCTTTGGAATTTCAGCGTTTGGGATTTCGGCGCTTTGGATTTCGGCCTTTGCGATTTCGGCCTTTGGGATTTCGGCCTTTGAGATTTCGGCCTTTGGGATTTGGACCTTTGGGATTTCGGCGCTTGGGATTTGGGCCTTTGCGATTTCGGCCTTTGGGATTTCGGCCTTTGGGATTTCGGCCTTTGGGATTTCGGCCTTGTGATTTCGGCCTTTGGGATTTCGGCCCTTGGGATATTGGCCCTTGCGATATGGGCCCTTGGGATATCGGCCTTTGGGATTTCGACCGTTGGGATTTGGACCTTTGGGATTTCGGCCTTTGGGATTTCGGCTCTTGGGATTTCGGCCATTGGGATTTCGGCCTTTTGGGATTTTGGCTTATGGGATTTCGTCCTTTGGAATATCCGCCTTTAGGATATCGGCCATTGTGATTTCGGCCTTTGGGATTTCGGCCTTTTGGATTTCGGCCTTTGGGATGTCGGTCTTTGGAATTTCAGCCTTTGGGATTTCGGCTATGTTGATTTCGGTCTTTGGGATTTCAGCCTTTGGGATTTCAGCCTTTGGGATTTCGGACTTTGAGATTTCGGCCTTTGGGATGTCGGTCTTTGGAATTTCGACCTTTGCGATTTCGGCCTTTTGGGAATTCATCGTTCGGGATTTGGTTCTTGGGATTTCGACATTTGGGATTTTGGCCTTTGGTATGTCGATCTTTGGAATTTCAACCTTTGGGATTTCGGCCCTTTGGATTTCGGCCTTTGGGATTTCAGCCTTTGGGATTTCGGCCCTTTGGATTTCGGCCTTTGGGATTTCGAAGTTTGGGATTTCGGCCCTTTGGATTTCGGCCTTAGGGATTTCGACCTTTGGGATATCGGCCTCTGGGAGTTCGACCTTTGGGAAGTCGGTCTTTGGAGTTTCAGTCTTTGGGATTTCGGCATTTGGGATGTCGGTCTTTGGAATTTCAGCCTTTGGGATTTCGGCCCTTTGGATTTCGGCCTTTGGGATTTCGGCCTTGGGATTTCGACATTTGGGATTTCGCCCTTTGGGATTTTTACCTTTCGGATTTCGGCCCTTGGGATTTAGGCCTTTTGTATTTCGGCCTTTGGGATTTCGGCCTTTTGGGAATTCATCCTTTGGTATTTCGGCCTTTGGAAATTCCGCCTTTGGGATATCGGCATTTGGGATTTCGGCCTTTGGAATTTCGTCCTTTGGGATTTGGACCTTTGGGATTTCGGCCTTTGGGATTTCGACCTTTGGGATTTCGACCTTTTGGGAGATCATCCTTTGGTATTTCGGCCTTGTGATTGAGACATTTGGGATTTCGGCGTTTGGGATTTCGGCCTTTGGAATTTCCGAAATTAGGATATCGGCCCTTGGGATTTCGGCCTTTGGGATTGCGACCATTGGGATTACGCCCTTTTGGGAATTCATCCAATGCGATTTCGACATTTGGGATTTCGGCCTTTGGGATTTCGGCCTTTGGAATTTGGAGCTTTGGGACATCGGCCCTTGGGATTTCGGCCTTTGGGATTTCGGCCTCTGGCATTTCGGGCTTTGGGTAGTCGGTCTTTGGAATTTCAGCCTTTGGGATTTCGGCACTTTGGATTCCGGCCTTTGGGATTTCAGCCTTTGGGATTTCAGCCTTTGGGATTTCGGCCACTGAGATTTCGGCCATTGGGATTCTGACCTTTGGGATCTCGAACCTTGGGATTTCGGCCCTTGGGATTACGGCCTTTGGGATTTCGGCCTCTGGGATTTCGACCTTTGGGATTTCGGCCTTTGGGATTTCGGCCTTTGGGATTTCGGCCTTTGGGATTTCGACCTTTGGGAAGTCGGTCTTTGGGATTTCGGCCTTTGTGATTTCGACCTTTGGGATTTCGGCCTTTGGAATTTCGGCCTTTGGAATTTCGGCCTATGGGATTTCGGCCTTTGAGATTTCGGCCTTTGGGATTTCGGTCTTTCGAATTTCAGTCTTTGGGATTTCGGCCTTTGGGATTTCGCCCTTTGGGATTTCGCCCTTGTTATTTCGGCCTTTGGGATATCGGTCTTTGGAATTTCAGCGTTTGGGATTTCGGCCCTTTGGATTTCGGCCTTTGCGATTTCGGCCTTTGGGATTTCGGCCTTTGGGATTTCGGCCTTTGGGATTTCGACCTTTGGAATTTCGGCCCTTGGGACTTCGGCCCTTGGGATATGGGCCCTTGGGATATCGGCCTTCGGGATTTCGAACGTTGGGATTTGGACCTTTGGGATTTCGGCCTTTGGGATTTCGGCTCTTGGGGTTTCGGCCCTTGGGATTTCGGCCTTTTGGGAATTCATCGTTCGGGATTTCGTTCTTGGGATTTCGACATTTGGGATTTCGGCCTTTGGTATGTCGATCTTTGGAATTTCAACTTTTGGGATTTCGGCCCTTTGGATTTCGGCCTTTGGGATTTCAGCCTTTGGGATTTTGGCCTTTGAGATTTCGGCTTTTGGAATTTCAGCCTTTTGGATTTCGGCCCTTTGGATTTCGGCCTTTGGGATTTTGACCTTTGGGATATCGGCCTCTGGGATTTCGACCTTTGGGAAGTCGGTCTTTGGAGTTTCAGCCTTTGGGATTTCGGCCTTTGGGATGTCGGTCTATGGGATTTCGGCCCTTTGGATTTCGGCCTTTGGAATTTCCGCCTTAGGGATATCGGCATTTGGGATTTCGGACTTTGGAATTTCGTCCTTTGGGATTTGGACCTTTGGGATTTCGGCCTTTGGGATTTCGACCTTTGGCATTTCGGCCTTTTGGGAGTTCATCCTTTGGTATTTCGGCCTTGTGATTTCGACATTTGGGATTTCGGCGTTTGGGATTTCGGCCTTTGGAATTTCCGAAATTAGGATATCGGCCCTTGGGATTTCGGCCTTTGGGATTTCGGCCCTTGGGATTTCGGCCTGTGGCATTTCGGCCTTTGGGTAGTCGGTCTTTGGAATTTCAGCCTTTGGGATTTCGGCACTTTGGATTCCGGCCTTTGGGATTTCAGCCTTTGGGATTTCAGCCTTTGGGATTTCGGCCTTTGAGATTCCGGCTTTTGGAATTTCAGCCTTTTGGATTTCGGCCCTTTGGATTTCGGCCTTTGGGATTTTGACCTTTGGGATATCGGCCTCTGGGATTTCGACCTTTGGGAAGTCGGTCTTTGGAGTTTCAGCCTTTGGGATTTCGGCCTTTGGGATGTCGGTCTATGGGATTTCGGCCCTTTGGATTTCGGCCTTTGGAATTTCCGCCTTAGGGATATCGGCATTTGGGATTTCGGACTTTGGAATTTCGTCCTTTGGGATTTGGACCTTTGGGATTTCGGCCTTTGGGATTTCGACCTTTGGCATTTCGGCCTTTTGGGAGTTCATCCTTTGGTATTTCGGCCTTGTGATTTCGACATTTGGGATTTCGGCGTTTGGGATTTCGGCCTTTGGAATTTCCGAAATTAGGATATCGGCCCTTGGGATTTCGGCCTTTGGGATTTCGGCCCTTGGGATTTCGGCCTGTGGCATTTCGGCCTTTGGGTAGTCGGTCTTTGGAATTTCAGCCTTTGGGATTTCGGCACTTTGGATTCCGGCCTTTGGGATTTCAGCCTTTGGGATTTCAGCCTTTGGGATTTCGGCCTTTGAGATTTCGGCTTTTGGAATTTCAGCCTTTTGGATTTCGGCCCTTTGGATTTCGGCCTTTGGGATTTTGACCTTTGGGATATCGGCCTCTGGGATTTCGACCTTTGGGAAGTCGGTCTTTGGAGTTTCAGCCTTTGGGATTTCGGCCTTTGGGATGTCGGTCTATGGGATTTCGGCCCTTTGGATTTCGGCCTTTGGAATTTCCGCCTTAGGGATATCGGCATTTGGGATTTCGGACTTTGGAATTTCGTCCTTTGGGATTTGGACCTTTGGGATTTCGGCCTTTGGGATTTCGACCTTTGGCATTTCGGCCTTTTGGGAGTTCATCCTTTGGTATTTCGGCCTTGTGATTTCGACATTTGGGATTTCGGCGTTTGGGATTTCGGCCTTTGGAATTTCCGAAATTAGGATATCGGCCCTTGGGATTTCGGCCTTTGGGATTTCGGCCCTTGGGATTTCGGCCTGTGGCATTTCGGCCTTTGGGTAGTCGGTCTTTGGAATTTCAGCCTTTGGGATTTCGGCACTTTGGATTCCGGCCTTTGGGATTTCAGCCTTTGGGATTTCGGCCATTGAGATTTCGGCCATTGGGATTCTGACCTTTGGGATCTCGAACCTTGGGATTTCGGCCCTTGGGATTACAGCCTTTGGGATTTCGGCCTCTGTGATTTCGACCTTTGGGATTTCGGCCTTTGGGATTTCGGCCTTTGGGATTTCGACCTTTGGGAAGTCGGTCTTTGGGATTTCGGCCTTTGTGATTTCGACCTTTGGGATTTCGGCCTTTGGAATTTCGGCCTTTGGGATTTCGGCCTTTGAGATTTCGGCCTTTGGGATTTCGCCCTTGTGATTTCGGCCTTTGGGATATCGGTCTTTGGAATTTCAGCGTTTGGGATTTCGGCCCTTTGGATTTCGGCCTTTGCGATTTCGGCCTTTGGGATTTCGGCCTCTGAGATTTCGGCCTTTGGGATTTCGACCTTTGGGATTTCGGTACTTGGGATTTGGCCTTTGGGATTTCGGCCTTTGGGATTTCGGCGTTTGGGATTTCGGCCTTTGGGATTTCGGCCTTGTGATTTCGGCCTTTGGGATTTCGGCCTTGTGATTTCGGCCTTTGGGATTTCGGCCCTTGGGATATGGGCCCTTGGGATATGGGCCCTTGGGATATGGGCCCTTGGGATATGGGCCCTTGGGATATCGGCCTTTGGGATTTCGTCCGTTGGGATTTGGACCTTTGGGATTTCGGCGCTTGGGATTTGGGCCTTTGCGATTTCGGCCTTTGGGATTTCGGCCTTTGGGATTTCGGCCTTTGGGATTTCGGCCTTTGAGATTTCGGCCTTTGGGATTTCGGTCCTTCGAATTTCAGCCTTTGGGATTTCGGCCTTTGGGATTTCGGCCTTTGGAATTTCGTCCTTTGGGAATTGGACCCTTGGGATTTCGGCCTTTGGGATTTCGACCTTTGGAATTTCGGCCCTTGGGATATCGGCCTTCGGGATTTCGACCGTTGGGATTTGGACCTTTGGGATTTCGGCTTTTGGGATTTCGTCTCTTGCGATTTCGGCCCTTGGGATTTCGGCCTTTTGGGAATTCATCGTTCGTGATTTGGTTCTTGGGATTTCGACATTTGGGATTTCGGCCTTTGGTATGTCGATCTTTGGAATTTCAACCTTTGGGATTTCGGCCCTTTGGATTTCGGCCTTTGGGATTTCAGCCTTTGGGATTTCGGCCCTTTGGATTTCGGCCTTTGGGATTTCGAAGTTTGGGATTTCGGCCCTTTGGATTTCGGCCTTTGGGATTTCGACCTTTGGGATATCGGCCTCTGGGAGTTCGACCTTTGGGAAGTCGGTCTTTGGTGTTTCAGTCTTTGGGATTTCCGCATTTGGGATGTCGGTCTTTGGAATTTCAGCCTTTGGGATTTCGGCCCTTTGGATTTCGGCCTTTGGGATTTCGGCCTTGGGATTTCGACATTTGGGATTTCGCCCTTTGGGATTTTTACCTTTCGGATTTCGGCCCTTGGGATTTAGGCCTTTTGTATTTCGGCCTTTGGGATTTCGGCCTTTTGGGAATTCATCCTTTGGTATTTCGGCCTTTGGAAATTCCGCCTTTGGGATATCGGCATTTGGGATTTCGGCCTTTGGAATTTCGTCCTTTGGGATTTGGACCTTTGGGATTTCGGCCTTTGGGATTTCGACCTTTGGGATTTCGACCTTTTGGGAGTTCATCCTTTGGTATTTCGGCCTTGTGATTGAGACATTTGGGATTTCGGCGTTTGGGATTTCGGCCTTTGGAATTTCCGAAATTAGGATATCGGCCCTTGGGATTTCGGCCTTTGGGATTGCGACCATTGGGATTACGCCCTTTTGGGAATTCATCCAATGGGATTTCGACATTTGGGATTTCGGCCTTTGGAATTTGGAGCTTTGGGACATCGGCCCTTGGGATTTCGGCCTTTGGGATTTCGGCCTCTGGCATTTCGGGCTTTGGGTAGTCGGTCTTTGGAATTTCAGCCTTTGGGATTTCGGCACTTTGGATTCCGGCCTTTGGGATTTCAGCCTTTGGGATTTCGGCCACTGAGATTTCGGCCATTGGGATTCTGACCTTTGGGATCTCGAACCTTGGGATTTCGGCCCTTGGGATTACGGCCTTTGGGATTTCGGCCTCTGGGATTTCGACCTTTGGGATTTCGGCCTTTGGGATTTCGGCCTTTGGGATTTCGGCCTTTGGGATTTCGACCTTTGGGAAGTCGGTCTTTGGGATTTCGGCCTTTGTGATTTCGACCTTTGGGATTTCGGCCTTTGGAATTTCGGCCTTTGGAATTTCGGCCTATGGGATTTCGGCCTTTGAGATTTCGGCCTTTGGGATTTCGGTCCTTCGAATTTCAGCCTTTGGGATTTCGGCCTTTGGGATTTCGGCCTTTGGAATTTCGTCCATTGGGATTTGGACGTTTGGGATTTCGGCCTTTGGGATTTCGACCTTTGGAGTTTCGGCCCTTGGGATATGGGCCCTTGGGATATCGGCCTTCGGAATTTCGAACGTTGGGATTTGGACCTTTGGGATTTCGGCCTTTTGGATTTCGGCTCTTGGGATTTCGGCCCTTGGGATTTCGGCCTTTTGGGATTTCATCGTTCGGGATTTCGTTCTTGGGATTTCGACATTTGGGCTTTCGGCCTTTGGTATGTCGATCTTTGGAATTTCAACCTTTGGGATTTCGGCCCTTTGGATTTCGGCCTTTGGGATTTCAGCCTTTGGGATTTCGGCCTCTGGCATTTCGGCCTTTGGGTAGTTGGTCTTTGGAATTTCAGCCTTTGGGGTTTGGACCTTTGGGATTTCGGATTTTGGGATTTCGGCCTTTGGGATTTCGGCCTCTGGCATTTCAGCCTTTGGGTAGTCGGTCTTTGGAATTTCAGCCTTTGAGATTCAGGCCCTTTGGATTCCGGCCTTTGGGATTTCAGCCTTTGGGATTTCGGCCTTTGAGATTTCGGCCATTGGGATTTCGACCTTTGGGATCTCGACCCTTGGGATTCCGGCCCTTGGGATTGCGGCCTTTGGGATTTCGGCCTTTGGGATTTCGACCTTTGGGATTTCGGCCTTTGGGATTTCGGCCTTTGGGATTTCGGCACTTGGGATTTCGGTCTTTGGGATTTCGGCCTCTGGAATTTCGGCATTTGGGTAGTCGGTCTTTGGAATTTCAGCCTTTGAGATTCAGGCCCTTTGGATTCCGGCCTTTGGGATTTCAGCCTTTGGGATTTCGGCCTTTGAGATTTCGGCCTTTGGGATTTCGGTCTTTCGAATTTCAGCCTTTGGGATTTCGGCCTTTGGGATTTCGGCCTTTGGGATTTGGCCCTTTGGGATTTCGGCCTTTGGGATTTCGGTCCTTCGAATTTCAGCCTTTGGGATTTCGGCCTTTGGGATTTCGGCCTTTGGAATTCCGTCCTTTGGGATTTGGACCTCTGGGATTTCGGCCTTTGGGATTTCGACCTTTGGAATTTCGGCCCTTGGGACATCGGCACGTGGGATATGGGCCCTTGGGATATCGGCTTTCGGGATTTCGACCGTTGGGATTTGGACCTTTGGGAATTCATCCTTTGGGATTTCGGCGTTTGGAAATTCCGCCTTTGGGATATCGGCATTTGGGATTTCGGCCTTTGGAATTTCGTCCTTTGGGATTTGGAACTTTGGGATTTCGGCCTTTGGGATTTCGGCCTTTTGGGAGTTCATCCTTTGGTATTTCGGCCTTGTGATTTCGACCAATGGGATTTAGGTACTTGGGATTTGGGCCTTTGGGATTTCGACATTTGGGATTTCGGCCTTTGGGATTTCGGCCTTTGGGATTTCGACCTTTGGGAAGTCGGTCTTTGGGATTTCGGCCTTTGTGATTTCGACCTTTGGGATTTCGGCCTTTGGAATTTCGGCCTTTGGGATTTCGCCCTTTGGGATTTCGCCCTTGTGATTTCGGCCTTTGGGATATCGGTCTTTGGAATTTCAGCGTTTGGGATTTCGGCCCTTTGGATTTCGGCCTTTGCGATTTCGGCCTTTGGGATTTCGGCCTTTGAGATTTCGGCCTTTGGGATTTCGACCTTTGGGATTTCGGTACTTGGGATTTGGGCCTTTGGGATTTCGGCCTTTGGGATTTCGGCGTTAGGGATTTCGGCCTTTGGGATTTCGGCCTTGTGATTTCGGCCTTTGGGATTTCGGCCCTTGGGATATGGGCCCTTGGGATATGGGCCCTTGGGATATCGGCCTTTGGGATTTCGACCGTTGGGATTTGGACCTTTGGGATTTCGGCCTTTGGGATTTCGGCCTTTGGGATTTCGGCCTTTGGGATTTCGGCCTTTGGGATTTCGACCTTTGGGATTTCGACCTTTTGGGAGTTCATCCTTTGGTATTTCGGCCTTGTGATTTCGACATTTGGGATTTCGGCGTTTGGGATTTCGGCCTTTGGAATTTCCGAAATTAGGATATCGGCCCTTGGGATTTCGGCCTTTGGGATTGCGACTATTGGGATTACGGCCTTTTGGGAATTCATCCAATGGGATTTCGACATTTGGGATTTCGGCCTTTGGGATTTCGGCCTTTGGGATTTCGGCCTTTGGGATTTCGACCTTTGGGAAGTCGGTCTTTGGGATTTCGGCCTTTGTGATTTCGACCTTTGGGATTTCGGCCTTTGGAATTTCGGCCTTTGGGATTTCGGTCTTTGAGATTTCGGCCTTTGGGATTTCGGTCTTTCGAATTTCAGTCTTTGGGATTTCGGCCTTTGGGATTTCGCCCTTTGGGATTTCGGCCTTTGCGATTTCGGCCTTTGGGATTTCGGCCTTTGAGATTTCGGCCTTTGGGATTTCGACCTTTGGGATTTCGGTACTTGGGATTTGGGCCTTTGGGATTTCGGCCTTTGGGATTTCGGCGTTTGGGATTTTTGGCCTTTGGGATTTCGGCCTTGTGATTTCGGCCTTTGGGATTTCGGCCTTTGGGATGTCGGCCTTTGGAATTTCGACCTTTGCGATTTCGGCCTTTTGGGAATTCATCGTTCGGGATTTGGTTCTTGGGATTTCGACATTTGGGATTTTGGCCTTTGGTATGTCGATCTTTGGAATTTCAACCTTTGGGATTTCGGCCCTTTGGATTTCGGCCTTTGGGATTTCAGCCTTTGGGATTTCGGCCCTTTGGATTTCGGCCTTTGGGATTTCGGCCCTTTGGATTTCGGCCTTTGGGATTTCGACTTTTGGGATATCGGCCTCTGGGAGTTCGACCTTTGGGAAGTCGGTCTTTGGAGTTTCAGTCTTTGGGATTTCGGCATTTGGGATGTCGGTCTTTGGAATTTCAGCCTTTGGGATTTCGGCCCTTTGGATTTCGGCCTTTGGGATTTCGGCCTTGGGATTTCGACATTTGGGATTTCGCCCTTTGGGATTTTTACCTTTCGGATTTCGGCCCTTGGGATTTAGGCCTTTTGGATTTCGGCCTTTGGGATTTCGGCCTTTTGGGAATTCATCCTTTGGTATTTCGGCCTTGTGATTTCGACATTTGGGATTTCGGCGTTTGGGATTTCGGCCTTTGGAATTTCCGAAATTAGGACATCGGCCCTTGGGATTTCGGCCTTTGGGATTGCGACCATTGGGATTACGGCCTTTTGGGAATTCATCCAATGGGATTTCGACATTTGGGATTTCGGCCTTTGGGATTTCGGCCTTTGGAATTTGGAGCTTTGGGACATCGGCCCTTGGGATTTCGGCCTTTGGGATTTCGGCCTCTGGCATTTCGGCCTTTGGGTAGTCGGTCTTTGGAATTTCAGCCTTCGGGATTTCGGCCATTTGGATTCCGGCCTTTGCGATTTCAGCCTTTGGGATTTCGGCCTATGAGATTTCGGCCATTGGGATTTCGACCTTTGGGATCTCGGCCTTTGGGATTTCGGCTCTTTGGATATCGGAATTTGGGATTTGGACCTTTGGGATTTCGGCCCTTGGGATTTCGGCCTTTGGGATTTCGGCCTCTGGGATTTCGGCATTTGGGTAGTCGGTCTTTGGAATTTCAGCCCTTGGGATTTCGGCCTTTGGGATTTCGACCTTTGGGATTTCGGCCTTTGGAATGTTGGCCTTTGGGATGTCGGCCTTTGGGATTTCGGCCTTTGGGATTTCGGCCTTGGGATTTCGACATTTGGGATTTCGGCCTTTGGAAATTCCGCCTTTGGGATATCGGCATTTGGGATTTCGGCCTTTGGAATTTCGTCCTTTGGGATTTGGACCTTTGGGATTTCGGCCTTTGGGATTTCGGCCTTTGGGATTTCGGCGTTTGGGATTTCGGCCTTTGGAATTTCCGAAATTAGGATATCGGCCCTTGGGATTTCGGCCTTTGGGATTGCGACTATTGGGATTACGGCCTTTTGGGAATTCATCTAATGGGATTTCGACATTTGGGATTTAGGCCTTTGGGATTTTGGCCTGTTGGATTTCGACCTTTGGGAAGTCGGTCTTTGGGATTTCGGCCTTTGTGATTTCGACCTTTGGGATTTCGGCCTTTGGAATTTCGGCCTTTGGGATTTCGGCCTTTGAAATTTCGGCCTTTGGGATTTCGGTCTTTCGAATTTCAGTCTTTGGGATTTCGGCCTTTGGGATTTCGCCCTTTGGGATTTCGCCCTTGTGATTTCGGCCTTTGGGATATCGGTCTTTGGAATTTCAGCGTTTGGGATTTCGGCCCTTTGGATTTCGGCCTTTGCGATTTCGGCCTTTGGGATTTCGGCCTTTGAGATATCGGCGTTTGGGATTTCGGCCTTTGGGATTTCGGCCTTGTGATTTCGGCCTTTGCGATTGCGGCCCTTGGGATATGGGCCCTTGGGATATGGGCCCTTGGGATATCGGCCTTTGGGATTTCGACCGTTGGGATTTGGACCTTTGGGATTTCGGCCTTTGGGATTTCGGCTCTTGGGATTTCGGCCATTGGGATTTCGGCCTTTGGGATTTCGGCCTTTGGGATGTCGGTCTTTGGGATTTCAGCCTTTGGGATTTCGGCTATGTTGATTTCGGTCTTTGGGATTTCAGCCTTTGGGATTTCGGACTTTGAGATTTCGGCCTTTGGGATGTCGGCCTTTGGAATTTCGACCTTTGCGATTCCGGCCATTTGGGAATTCATCGTTCGGGATTTGGTTCTTGGGATTTCGACATTTGGGATTTTGGCCTTTGGTATGTCGATCTTTGGAATTTCAACCTTTGGGATTTCGGCCCTTTGGATTTCGGCCTTTGGGATTTCAGCCTTTGGGATTTCGGCCCTTTGGATTTCGGCCTTTGGGATTTCGAAGTTTGGGATTTCGGCCCTTTGGATTTCGGCCTTTGGGATTTCGACCTTTGGGATATCGGCCTCTGGGAGTTCGACCTTTGGGAAGTCGGTCTTTGAAGTTTCAGTCTTTGGGATTTCGGCATTTGGGATGTCGGTCTTTGGAATTTCAGCCTTTGGGATTTCGGCCCTTTGGATTTCGGCCTTTGGGATTTCGGCCTTGGGATTTCGACATTTGGGATTTCGCCCTTTGGGATTTTTACCTTTCGGATTTCGGCCCTTGGGATTTAGGCCTTTTGGATTTCGGCCTTTGGGATTTCGGCCTTTTGGGAATTCATCCTTTGGGATTTCGGCCTTTGGAAATTCCGCCTTTTGGATATCGGCATTTGGGATTTCGGCCTTTGGAATTTCGTCCTTTGGGATTTGGATCTTCGGGATTTCGGCCTTTGGGATTTCGGCCTTTGGGATTTCGGCCTTTGGGATTTCGACCTTTGGGATTTCGACCTTTTGGGAGTTCATCCTTTGGTATTTCGGCCTTGTGATTTCGACATTTGGGATTTCGGCGTTTGGGATTTCGGCCTTTGGAATTTCCGAAATTAGGAAATCGGCCCTTGGGATTTCGGCCTTTGGGATTGCGACTATTGGGATTACGGCCTTTTGGGAATTCATCCAATGGGATTTCGACATTTGGGATTTCCGCCTTTGGGATTTCGGCCTTTGGGATTTCGGCCTTTGGGATTTCGACCTTTGGGAAGTCGGTCTTTGGGATTTCGGCCTTTGTGATTTCGACCTTTGGGATTTCGGCCTTTGGAATTTCGGCCTTTGGGATTTCGGCCTTTGAGATTTCGGCCTTTGGGATTTCGGTCTTTCGAATTTCAGTCTTTGGGATTTCGGCCTTTGGGATTTCGCCCTTTGGGATTTCGGCCTTTGCGATTTCGGCCTTTGGGATTTCGGCCTTTGAGATTTCGGCCTTTGGGATTTCGACCTTTGGGATTTCGGTACTTGGGATTTGGGCCTTTGGGATTTCGGCCTTTGGGATTTCGGCGTTTGGGATTTTTGGCCTTTGGGATTTCGGCCTTGTGATTTCGGCCTTTGGGATTTCGGCCTTTGGGATGTCGGCCTTTGGAATTTCGACCTTTGCGATTTCGGCCTTTTGGGAATTCATCGTTCGGGATTTGGTTCTTGGGATTTCGACATTTGGGATTTTGGCCTTTGGTATGTCGATCTTTGGAATTTCAACCTTTGGGATTTCGGCCCTTTGGATTTCGGCCTTTGGGATTTCAGCCTTTGGGATTTCGGCCCTTTGGATTTCGGCCTTTGGGATTTCGGCCCTTTGGATTTCGGCCTTTGGGATTTCGACTTTTGGGATATCGGCCTCTGGGAGTTCGACCTTTGGGAAGTCGGTCTTTGGAGTTTCAGTCTTTGGGATTTCGGCATTTGGGATGTCGGTCTTTGGAATTTCAGCCTTTGGGATTTCGGCCCTTTGGATTTCGGCCTTTGGGATTTCGGCCTTGGGATTTCGACATTTGGGATTTCGCCCTTTGGGATTTTTACCTTTCGGATTTCGGCCCTTGGGATTTAGGCCTTTTGGATTTCGGCCTTTGGGATTTCGGCCTTTTGGGAATTCATCCTTTGGTATTTCGGCCTTGTGATTTCGACATTTGGGATTTCGGCGTTTGGGATTTCGGCCTTTGGAATTTCCGAAATTAGGACATCGGCCCTTGGGATTTCGGCCTTTGGGATTGCGACCATTGGGATTACGGCCTTTTGGGAATTCATCCAATGGGATTTCGACATTTGGGATTTCGGCCTTTGGGATTTCGGCCTTTGGAATTTGGAGCTTTGGGACATCGGCCCTTGGGATTTCGGCCTTTGGGATTTCGGCCTCTGGCATTTCGGCCTTTGGGTAGTCGGTCTTTGGAATTTCAGCCTTCGGGATTTCGGCCATTTGGATTCCGGCCTTTGCGATTTCAGCCTTTGGGATTTCGGCCTATGAGATTTCGGCCATTGGGATTTCGACCTTTGGGATCTCGGCCTTTGGGATTTCGGCTCTTTGGATATCGGAATTTGGGATTTGGACCTTTGGGATTTCGGCCCTTGGGATTTCGGCCTTTGGGATTTCGGCCTCTGGGATTTCGGCATTTGGGTAGTCGGTCTTTGGAATTTCAGCCCTTGGGATTTCGGCCTTTGGGATTTCGACCTTTGGGATTTCGGCCTTTGGAATGTTGGCCTTTGGGATGTCGGCCTTTGGGATTTCGGCCTTTGGGATTTCGGCCTTGGGATTTCGACATTTGGGATTTCGGCCTTTGGAAATTCCGCCTTTGGGATATCGGCATTTGGGATTTCGGCCTTTGGAATTTCGTCCTTTGGGATTTGGACCTTTGGGATTTCGGCCTTTGGGATTTCGGCCTTTGGGATTTCGGCGTTTGGGATTTCGGCCTTTGGAATTTCCGAAATTAGGATATCGGCCCTTGGGATTTCGGCCTTTGGGATTGCGACTATTGGGATTACGGCCTTTTGGGAATTCATCTAATGGGATTTCGACATTTGGGATTTAGGCCTTTGGGATTTTGGCCTGTTGGATTTCGACCTTTGGGAAGTCGGTCTTTGGGATTTCGGCCTTTGTGATTTCGACCTTTGGGATTTCGGCCTTTGGAATTTCGGCCTTTGGGATTTCGGCCTTTGAAATTTCGGCCTTTGGGATTTCGGTCTTTCGAATTTCAGTCTTTGGGATTTCGGCCTTTGGGATTTCGCCCTTTGGGATTTCGCCCTTGTGATTTCGGCCTTTGGGATATCGGTCTTTGGAATTTCAGCGTTTGGGATTTCGGCCCTTTGGATTTCGGCCTTTGCGATTTCGGCCTTTGGGATTTCGGCCTTTGAGATATCGGCGTTTGGGATTTCGGCCTTTGGGATTTCGGCCTTGTGATTTCGGCCTTTGCGATTGCGGCCCTTGGGATATGGGCCCTTGGGATATGGGCCCTTGGGATATCGGCCTTTGGGATTTCGACCGTTGGGATTTGGACCTTTGGGATTTCGGCCTTTGGGATTTCGGCTCTTGGGATTTCGGCCATTGGGATTTCGGCCTTTGGGATTTCGGCCTTTGGGATGTCGGTCTTTGGGATTTCAGCCTTTGGGATTTCGGCTATGTTGATTTCGGTCTTTGGGATTTCAGCCTTTGGGATTTCGGACTTTGAGATTTCGGCCTTTGGGATGTCGGCCTTTGGAATTTCGACCTTTGCGATTCCGGCCATTTGGGAATTCATCGTTCGGGATTTGGTTCTTGGGATTTCGACATTTGGGATTTTGGCCTTTGGTATGTCGATCTTTGGAATTTCAACCTTTGGGATTTCGGCCCTTTGGATTTCGGCCTTTGGGATTTCAGCCTTTGGGATTTCGGCCCTTTGGATTTCGGCCTTTGGGATTTCGAAGTTTGGGATTTCGGCCCTTTGGATTTCGGCCTTTGGGATTTCGACCTTTGGGATATCGGCCTCTGGGAGTTCGACCTTTGGGAAGTCGGTCTTTGAAGTTTCAGTCTTTGGGATTTCGGCATTTGGGATGTCGGTCTTTGGAATTTCAGCCTTTGGGATTTCGGCCCTTTGGATTTCGGCCTTTGGGATTTCGGCCTTGGGATTTCGACATTTGGGATTTCGCCCTTTGGGATTTTTACCTTTCGGATTTCGGCCCTTGGGATTTAGGCCTTTTGGATTTCGGCCTTTGGGATTTCGGCCTTTTGGGAATTCATCCTTTGGGATTTCGGCCTTTGGAAATTCCGCCTTTTGGATATCGGCATTTGGGATTTCGGCCTTTGGAATTTCGTCCTTTGGGATTTGGATCTTCGGGATTTCGGCCTTTGGGATTTCGGCCTTTGGGATTTCGGCCTTTGGGATTTCGACCTTTGGGATTTCGACCTTTTGGGAGTTCATCCTTTGGTATTTCGGCCTTGTGATTTCGACATTTGGGATTTCGGCGTTTGGGATTTCGGCCTTTGGAATTTCCGAAATTAGGAAATCGGCCCTTGGGATTTCGGCCTTTGGGATTGCGACTATTGGGATTACGGCCTTTTGGGAATTCATCCAATGGGATTTCGACATTTGGGATTTCCGCCTTTGGGATTTCGGCCTTTGGGATTTCGGCCTTTGGGATTTCGACCTTTGGGAAGTCGGTCTTTGGGATTTCGGCCTTTGTGATTTCGACCTTTGGGATTTCGGCCTTTGGAATTTCGGCCTTTGGGATTTCGGCCTTTGAGATTTCGGCCTTTGGGATTTCGGTCTTTCGAATTTCAGTCTTTGGGATTTCGGCCTTTGGGATTTCGCCCTTTGGGATTTCGGCCTTTGCGATTTCGGCCTTTGGGATTTCGGCCTTTGAGATTTCGGCCTTTGGGATTTCGACCTTTGGGATTTCGGTACTTGGGATTTGGGCCTTTGGGATTTCGGCCTTTGGGATTTCGGCGTTTGGGATTTTTGGCCTTTGGGATTTCGGCCTTGTGATTTCGGCCTTTGGGATTTCGGCCTTTGGGATGTCGGCCTTTGGAATTTCGACCTTTGCGATTTCGGCCTTTTGGGAATTCATCGTTCGGGATTTGGTTCTTGGGATTTCGACATTTGGGATTTTGGCCTTTGGTATGTCGATCTTTGGAATTTCAACCTTTGGGATTTCGGCCCTTTGGATTTCGGCCTTTGGGATTTCAGCCTTTGGGATTTCGGCCCTTTGGATTTCGGCCTTTGGGATTTCGGCCCTTTGGATTTCGGCCTTTGGGATTTCGACCTTTGGGATATCGGCCTCTGGGAGTTCGACCTTTGGGAAGTCGGTCTTTGGAGTTTCAGTCTTTGGGATTTCGGCATTTGGGATGTCGGTCTTTGGAATTTCAGCCTTTGGGATTTCGGCCCTTTGGATTTCGGCCTTTGGGATTTCGGCCTTGGGATTTCGACATTTGGGATTTCGCCCTTTGGGATTTTTACCTTTCGGATTTCGGCCCTTGGGATTTAGGCCTTTTGGATTTCGGCCTTTGGGATTTCGGCCTTTTGGGAATTCATCCTTTGGTATTTCGGCCTTGTGATTTCGACATTTGGGATTTCGGCGTTTGGGATTTCGGCCTTTGGAATTTCCGAAATTAGGACATCGGCCCTTGGGATTTCGGCCTTTGGGATTGCGACCATTGGGATTACGGCCTTTTGGGAATTCATCCAATGGGATTTCGACATTTGGGATTTCGGCCTTTGGGATTTCGGCCTTTGGAATTTGGAGCTTTGGGACATCGGCCCTTGGGATTTCGGCCTTTGGGATTTCGGCCTCTGGCATTTCGGCCTTTGGGTAGTCGGTCTTTGGAATTTCAGCCTTCGGGATTTCGGCCATTTGGATTCCGGCCTTTGCGATTTCAGCCTTTGGGATTTCGGCCTATGAGATTTCGGCCATTGGGATTTCGACCTTTGGGATCTCGGCCTTTGGGATTTCGGCTCTTTGGATATCGGAATTTGGGATTTGGACCTTTGGGATTTCGGCCCTTGGGATTTCGGCCTTTGGGATTTCGGCCTCTGGGATTTCGGCATTTGGGTAGTCGGTCTTTGGAATTTCAGCCCTTGGGATTTCGGCCTTTGGGATTTCGACCTTTGGGATTTCGGCCTTTGGGATGTTGGCCTTTGGGATGTCGGCCTTTGGGATTTCGGCCTTTGGGATTTCGGCCTTGGGATTTCGACATTTGGGATTTCGGCCTTTGGAAATTCCGCCTTTGGTATATCGGCATTTGGGATTTCGGCCTTTGGAATTTCGTCCTTTGGGATTTGGACCTTTGGGATTTCGGCCTTTGGGATTTCGGCCTTTGGGATTTCGGCGTTTGGGATTTCGGCCTTTGGAATTTCCGAAATTAGGATATCGGCCCTTGGGATTTCGGCCTTTGGGATTGCGACTATTGGGATTACGGCCTTTTGGGAATTCATCTAATGGGATTTCGACATTTGGGATTTAGGCCTTTGGGATTTTGGCCTGTTGGATTTCGACCTTTGGGAAGTCGGTCTTTGGGATTTCGGCCTTTGTGATTTCGACCTTTGGGATTTCGGCCTTTGGAATTTCGGCCTTTGGGATTTCGGCCTTTGAAATTTCGGCCTTTGGGATTTCGGTCTTTCGAATTTCAGTCTTTGGGATTTCGGCCTTTGGGATTTCGCCCTTTGGGATTTCGCCCTTGTGATTTCGGCCTTTGGGATATCGGTCTTTGGAATTTCAGCGTTTGGGATTTCGGCCCTTTGGATTTCGGCCTTTGCGATTTCGGCCTTTGGGATTTCGGCCTTTGAGATATCGGCGTTTGGGATTTCGGCCTTTGGGATTTCGGCCTTGTGATTTCGGCCTTTGCGATTGCGGCCCTTGGGATATGGGCCCTTGGGATATGGGCCCTTGGGATATCGGCCTTTGGGATTTCGACCGTTGGGATTTGGACCTTTGGGATTTCGGCCTTTGGGATTTCGGCTCTTGGGATTTCGGCCATTGGGATTTCGGCCTTTGGGATTTCGGCCTTTGGGATGTCGGTCTTTGGGATTTCAGCCTTTGGGATTTCGGCTATGTTGATTTCGGTCTTTGGGATTTCAGCCTTTGGGATTTCGGACTTTGAGATTTCGGCCTTTGGGATGTCGGCCTTTGGAATTTCGACCTTTGCGATTTCGGCCATTTGGGAATTCATCGTTCGGGATTTGGTTCTTGGGATTTCGACATTTGGGATTTTGGCCTTTGGTATGTCGATCTTTGGAATTTCAACCTTTGGGATTTCGGCCC
This sequence comes from Megachile rotundata, assembly GCF_050947335.1. Classification (NCBI taxonomy): domain Eukaryota; kingdom Metazoa; phylum Arthropoda; class Insecta; order Hymenoptera; family Megachilidae; genus Megachile; species Megachile rotundata. The sequence continues at coordinate 1,662,683 of NC_134991.1, read as the reverse complement.
TTTGGATTTCGGCCTTTGGGATTTCAGCCTTTGGGATTTCGGCCTTTTGGGAATTCATCCTTTGGTATTTCGGCCTTGTGATTTCGACATTTGGGATTTCGGCGTTTGGGATTTCGGCCTTTGGAATTTCCGAAATTAGGACATCGGCCCTTGGGATTTCGGCCTTTGGGATTGCGACCATTGGGATTACGGCCTTTTGGGAATTCATCCAATGGGATTTCGACATTTGGGATTTCGGCCTTTGGGATTTCGGCCTTTGGAATTTGGAGCTTTGGGACATCGGCCCTTGGGATTTCGGCCTTTGGGATTTCGGCCTCTGGCATTTCGGCCTTTGGGTAGTCGGTCTTTGGAATTTCAGCCTTCGGGATTTCGGCCATTTGGATTCCGGCCTTTGCGATTTCAGCCTTTGGGATTTCGGCCTATGAGATTTCGGCCATTGGGATTTCGACCTTTGGGATCTCGGCCTTTGGGATTTCGGCTCTTTGGATATCGGAATTTGGGATTTGGACCTTTGGGATTTCGGCCCTTGGGATTTCGGCCTTTGGGATTTCGGCCTCTGGGATTTCGGCATTTGGGTAGTCGGTCTTTGGAATTTCAGCCCTTGGGATTTCGGCCTTTGGGATTTCGACCTTTGGGATTTCGGCCTTTGGGATGTTGGCCTTTGGGATGTCGGCCTTTGGGATTTCGGCCTTTGGGATTTCGGCCTTGGGATTTCGACATTTGGGATTTCGGCCTTTGGGATTTCGGCGTTTGGGATTTTTGGCCTTTGGGATTTCGGCCTTGTGATTTCGGCCTTTGGGATTTCGGCCTTTGGGATGTCGGCCTTTGGAATTTCGACCTTTGCGATTTCGGCCTTTTGGGAATTCATCGTTCGGGATTTGGTTCTTGGGATTTCGACATTTGGGATTTTGGCCTTTGGTATGTCGATCTTTGGAATTTCAACCTTTGGGATTTCGGCCCTTTGGATTTCGGCCTTTGGGATTTCAGCCTTTGGGATTTCGGCCCTTTGGATTTCGGCCTTTGGGATTTCGGCCCTTTGGATTTCGGCCTTTGGGATTTCGACCTTTGGGATATCGGCCTCTGGGAGTTCGACCTTTGGGAAGTCGGTCTTTGGAGTTTCAGTCTTTGGGATTTCGGCATTTGGGATGTCGGTCTTTGGAATTTCAGCCTTTGGGATTTCGGCCCTTTGGATTTCGGCCTTTGGGATTTCGGCCTTGGGATTTCGACATTTGGGATTTCGCCCTTTGGGATTTTTACCTTTCGGATTTCGGCCCTTGGGATTTAGGCCTTTTGTATTTCGGCCTTTGGGATTTCGGCCTTTTGGGAATTCATCCTTTGGTATTTCGGCCTTTGGAAATTCCGCCTTTGGGATATCGGCATTTGGGATTTCGGCCTTTGGAATTTCGTCCTTTGGGATTTGGACCTTTGGGATTTCGGCCTTTGGGATTTCGACCTTTGGGATTTCGACCTTTTGGGAGTTCATCCTTTGGTATTTCGGCCTTGTGATTGAGACATTTGGGATTTCGGCGTTTGGGATTTCGGCCTTTGGAATTTCCGAAATTAGGATATCGGCCCTTGGGATTTCGGCCTTTGGGATTGCGACCATTGGGATTACGCCCTTTTGGGAATTCATCCAATGGGATTTCGACATTTGGGATTTCGGCCTTTGGAATTTGGAGCTTTGGGACATCGGCCCTTGGGATTTCGGCCTTTGGGATTTCGGCCTCTGGCATTTCGGGCTTTGGGTAGTCGGTCTTTGGAATTTCAGCCTTTGGGATTTCGGCACTTTGGATTCCGGCCTTTGGGATTTCAGCCTTTGGGATTTCGGCCACTGAGATTTCGGCCATTGGGATTCTGACCTTTGGGATCTCGAACCTTGGGATTTCGGCCCTTGGGATTACGGCCTTTGGGATTTCGGCCTCTGGGATTTCGACCTTTGGGATTTCGGCCTTTGGGATTTCGGCCTTTGGGATTTCGGCCTTTGGGATTTCGACCTTTGGGAAGTCGGTCTTTGGGATTTCGGCCTTTGTGATTTCGACCTTTGGGATTTCGGCCTTTGGAATTTCGGCCTTTGGAATTTCGGCCTATGGGATTTCGGCCTTTGAGATTTCGGCCTTTGGGATTTCGGTCCTTCGAATTTCAGCCTTTGGGATTTCGGCCTTTGGGATTTCGGCCTTTGGAATTTCGTCCATTGGGATTTGGACGTTTGGGATTTCGGCCTTTGGGATTTCGACCTTTGGAGTTTCGGCCCTTGGGATATGGGCCCTTGGGATATCGGCCTTCGGAATTTCGAACGTTGGGATTTGGACCTTTGGGATTTCGGCCTTTTGGATTTCGGCTCTTGGGATTTCGGCCCTTGGGATTTCGGCCTTTTGGGATTTCATCGTTCGGGATTTCGTTCTTGGGATTTCGACATTTGGGCTTTCGGCCTTTGGTATGTCGATCTTTGGAATTTCAACCTTTGGGATTTCGGCCCTTTGGATTTCGGCCTTTGGGATTTCAGCCTTTGGGATTTCGGCCTCTGGCATTTCGGCCTTTGGGTAGTTGGTCTTTGGAATTTCAGCCTTTGGGGTTTGGACCTTTGGGATTTCGGATTTTGGGATTTCGGCCTTTGGGATTTCGGCCTCTGGCATTTCAGCCTTTGGGTAGTCGGTCTTTGGAATTTCAGCCTTTGAGATTCAGGCCCTTTGGATTCCGGCCTTTGGGATTTCAGCCTTTGGGATTTCGGCCTTTGAGATTTCGGCCATTGGGATTTCGACCTTTGGGATCTCGACCCTTGGGATTCCGGCCCTTGGGATTGCGGCCTTTGGGATTTCGGCCTTTGGGATTTCGACCTTTGGGATTTCGGCCTTTGGGATTTCGGCCTTTGGGATTTCGGCACTTGGGATTTCGGTCTTTGGGATTTCGGCCTCTGGAATTTCGGCATTTGGGTAGTCGGTCTTTGGAATTTCAGCCTTTGAGATTCAGGCCCTTTGGATTCCGGCCTTTGGGATTTCAGCCTTTGGGATTTCGGCCTTTGAGATTTCGGCCTTTGGGATTTCGGTCTTTTGAATTTCAGCCTTTGGGATTTCGGCCTTTGGGATTTCGGCCTTTGGGATTTGGCCCTTTGGGATTTCGGCCTTTGGGATTTCGGTCCTTCGAATTTCAGCCTTTGGGATTTCGGCCTTTGGGATTTCGGCCTTTGGAATTCCGTCCTTTGGGATTTGGACCTCTGGGATTTCGGCCTTTGGGATTTCGACCTTTGGAATTTCGGCCCTTGGGACATCGGCACGTGGGATATGGGCCCTTGGGATATCGGCTTTCGGGATTTCGACCGTTGGGATTTGGACCTTTGGGAATTCATCCTTTGGGATTTCGGCGTTTGGAAATTCCGCCTTTGGGATATCGGCATTTGGGATTTCGGCCTTTGGAATTTCGTCCTTTGGGATTTGGAACTTTGGGATTTCGGCCTTTGGGATTTCGGCCTTTTGGGAGTTCATCCTTTGGTATTTCGGCCTTGTGATTTCGACCAATGGGATTTAGGTACTTGGGATTTGGGCCTTTGGGATTTCGACATTTGGGATTTCGGCCTTTGGGATTTCGGCCTTTGGGATTTCGACCTTTGGGAAGTCGGTCTTTGGGATTTCGGCCTTTGTGATTTCGACCTTTGGGATTTCGGCCTTTGGAATTTCGGCCTTTGGGATTTCGCCCTTTGGGATTTCGCCCTTGTGATTTCGGCCTTTGGGATATCGGTCTTTGGAATTTCAGCGTTTGGGATTTCGGCCCTTTGGATTTCGGCCTTTGCGATTTCGGCCTTTGGGATTTCGGCCTTTGAGATTTCGGCCTTTGGGATTTCGACCTTTGGGATTTCGGTACTTGGGATTTGGGCCTTTGGGATTTCGGCCTTTGGGATTTCGGCGTTAGGGATTTCGGCCTTTGGGATTTCGGCCTTGTGATTTCGGCCTTTGGGATTTCGGCCCTTGGGATATGGGCCCTTGGGATATGGGCCCTTGGGATATCGGCCTTTGGGATTTCGACCGTTGGGATTTGGACCTTTGGGATTTCGGCCTTTGGGATTTCGGCCTTTGGGATTTCGGCCTTTGGGATTTCGACCTTTGGGATTTCGACCTTTTGGGAGTTCATCCTTTGGTATTTCGGCCTTGTGATTTCGACATTTGGGATTTCGGCGTTTGGGATTTCGGCCTTTGGAATTTCCGAAATTAGGATATCGGCCCTTGGGATTTCGGCCTTTGGGATTGCGACTATTGGGATTACGGCCTTTTGGGAATTCATCCAATGGGATTTCGACATTTGGGATTTCGGCCTTTGGGATTTCGGCCTTTGGGATTTCGGCCTTTGGGATTTCGACCTTTGGGAAGTCGGTCTTTGGGATTTCGGCCTTTGTGATTTCGACCTTTGGGATTTCGGCCTTTGGAATTTCGGCCTTTGGGATTTCGGTCTTTGAGATTTCGGCCTTTGGGATTTCGGTCTTTCGAATTTCAGTCTTTGGGATTTCGGCCTTTGGGATTTCGCCCTTTGGGATTTCGGCCTTTGCGATTTCGGCCTTTGGGATTTCGGCCTTTGAGATTTCGGCCTTTGGGATTTCGACCTTTGGGATTTCGGTACTTGGGATTTGGGCCTTTGGGATTTCGGCCTTTGGGATTTCGGCGTTTGGGATTTTTGGCCTTTGGGATTTCGGCCTTGTGATTTCGGCCTTTGGGATTTCGGCCTTTGGGATGTCGGCCTTTGGAATTTCGACCTTTGCGATTTCGGCCTTTTGGGAATTCATCGTTCGGGATTTGGTTCTTGGGATTTCGACATTTGGGATTTTGGCCTTTGGTATGTCGATCTTTGGAATTTCAACCTTTGGGATTTCGGCCCTTTGGATTTCGGCCTTTGGGATTTCAGCCTTTGGGATTTCGGCCCTTTGGATTTCGGCCTTTGGGATTTCGGCCCTTTGGATTTCGGCCTTTGGGATTTCGACTTTTGGGATATCGGCCTCTGGGAGTTCGACCTTTGGGAAGTCGGTCTTTGGAGTTTCAGTCTTTGGGATTTCGGCATTTGGGATGTCGGTCTTTGGAATTTCAGCCTTTGGGATTTCGGCCCTTTGGATTTCGGCCTTTGGGATTTCGGCCTTGGGATTTCGACATTTGGGATTTCGGCCTTTGGGATTTCGGCCTTTGGAATTTGGAGCTTTGGGACATCGGCCCTTGGGATTTCGGCCTTTGGGATTTCGGCCTCTGGCATTTCGGCCTTTGGGTAGTCGGTCTTTGGAATTTCAGCCTTCGGGATTTCGGCCATTTGGATTCCGGCCTTTGCGATTTCAGCCTTTGGGATTTCGGCCTATGAGATTTCGGCCATTGGGATTTCGACCTTTGGGATCTCGGCCTTTGGGATTTCGGCTCTTTGGATATCGGAATTTGGGATTTGGACCTTTGGGATTTCGGCCCTTGGGATTTCGGCCTTTGGGATTTCGGCCTCTGGGATTTCGGCATTTGGGTAGTCGGTCTTTGGAATTTCAGCCCTTGGGATTTCGGCCTTTGGGATTTCGACCTTTGGGATTTCGGCCTTTGGAATGTTGGCCTTTGGGATGTCGGCCTTTGGGATTTCGGCCTTTGGGATTTCGGCCTTGGGATTTCGACATTTGGGATTTCGGCCTTTGGAAATTCCGCCTTTGGGATATCGGCATTTGGGATTTCGGCCTTTGGAATTTCGTCCTTTGGGATTTGGACCTTTGGGATTTCGGCCTTTGGGATTTCGGCCTTTGGGATTTCGGCGTTTGGGATTTCGGCCTTTGGAATTTCCGAAATTAGGATATCGGCCCTTGGGATTTCGGCCTTTGGGATTGCGACTATTGGGATTACGGCCTTTTGGGAATTCATCTAATGGGATTTCGACATTTGGGATTTAGGCCTTTGGGATTTTGGCCTGTTGGATTTCGACCTTTGGGAAGTCGGTCTTTGGGATTTCGGCCTTTGTGATTTCGACCTTTGGGATTTCGGCCTTTGGAATTTCGGCCTTTGGGATTTCGGCCTTTGAAATTTCGGCCTTTGGGATTTCGGTCTTTCGAATTTCAGTCTTTGGGATTTCGGCCTTTGGGATTTCGCCCTTTGGGATTTCGCCCTTGTGATTTCGGCCTTTGGGATATCGGTCTTTGGAATTTCAGCGTTTGGGATTTCGGCCCTTTGGATTTCGGCCTTTGCGATTTCGGCCTTTGGGATTTCGGCCTTTGAGATATCGGCGTTTGGGATTTCGGCCTTTGGGATTTCGGCCTTGTGATTTCGGCCTTTGCGATTGCGGCCCTTGGGATATGGGCCCTTGGGATATGGGCCCTTGGGATATCGGCCTTTGGGATTTCGACCGTTGGGATTTGGACCTTTGGGATTTCGGCCTTTGGGATTTCGGCTCTTGGGATTTCGGCCATTGGGATTTCGGCCTTTGGGATTTCGGCCTTTGGGATGTCGGTCTTTGGGATTTCAGCCTTTGGGATTTCGGCTATGTTGATTTCGGTCTTTGGGATTTCAGCCTTTGGGATTTCGGACTTTGAGATTTCGGCCTTTGGGATGTCGGCCTTTGGAATTTCGACCTTTGCGATTCCGGCCATTTGGGAATTCATCGTTCGGGATTTGGTTCTTGGGATTTCGACATTTGGGATTTTGGCCTTTGGTATGTCGATCTTTGGAATTTCAACCTTTGGGATTTCGGCCCTTTGGATTTCGGCCTTTGGGATTTCAGCCTTTGGGATTTCGGCCCTTTGGATTTCGGCCTTTGGGATTTCGAAGTTTGGGATTTCGGCCCTTTGGATTTCGGCCTTTGGGATTTCGACCTTTGGGATATCGGCCTCTGGGAGTTCGACCTTTGGGAAGTCGGTCTTTGAAGTTTCAGTCTTTGGGATTTCGGCATTTGGGATGTCGGTCTTTGGAATTTCAGCCTTTGGGATTTCGGCCCTTTGGATTTCGGCCTTTGGGATTTCGGCCTTGGGATTTCGACATTTGGGATTTCGCCCTTTGGGATTTTTACCTTTCGGATTTCGGCCCTTGGGATTTAGGCCTTTTGGATTTCGGCCTTTGGGATTTCGGCCTTTTGGGAATTCATCCTTTGGGATTTCGGCCTTTGGAAATTCCGCCTTTTGGATATCGGCATTTGGGATTTCGGCCTTTGGAATTTCGTCCTTTGGGATTTGGACCTTCGGGATTTCGGCCTTTGGGATTTCGGCCTTTGGGATTTCGACCTTTGGGATTTCGACCTTTTGGGAGTTCATCCTTTGGTATTTCGGCCTTGTGATTTCGACATTTGGGATTTCGGCGTTTGGGATTTCGGCCTTTGGAATTTCCGAAATTAGGATATCGGCCCTTGGGATTTCGGCCTTTGGGATTGCGACTATTGGGATTACGGCCTTTTGGGAATTCATCCAATGGGATTTCGACATTTGGGATTTCCGCCTTTGGGATTTCGGCCTTTGGGATTTCGGCCTTTGGGATTTCGACCTTTGGGAAGTCGGTCTTTGGGATTTCGGCCTTTGTGATTTCGACCTTTGGGATTTCGGCCTTTGGAATTTCGGCCTTTGGGATTTCGGCCTTTGAGATTTCGGCCTTTGGGATTTCGGTCTTTCGAATTTCAGTCTTTGGGATTTCGGCCTTTGGGATTTCGCCCTTTGGGATTTCGGCCTTTGCGATTTCGGCCTTTGGGATTTCGGCCTTTGAGATTTCGGCCTTTGGGATTTCGACCTTTGGGATTTCGGTACTTGGGATTTGGGCCTTTGGGATTTCGGCCTTTGGGATTTCGGCGTTTGGGATTTTTGGCCTTTGGGATTTCGGCCTTGTGATTTCGGCCTTTGGGATTTCGGCCTTTGGGATGTCGGCCTTTGGAATTTCGACCTTTGCGATTTCGGCCTTTTGGGAATTCATCGTTCGGGATTTGGTTCTTGGGATTTCGACATTTGGGATTTTGGCCTTTGGTATGTCGATCTTTGGAATTTCAACCTTTGGGATTTCGGCCCTTTGGATTTCGGCCTTTGGGATTTCAGCCTTTGGGATTTCGGCCCTTTGGATTTCGGCCTTTGGGATTTCGGCCCTTTGGATTTCGGCCTTTGGGATTTCGACCTTTGGGATATCGGCCTCTGGGAGTTCGACCTTTGGGAAGTCGGTCTTTGGAGTTTCAGTCTTTGGGATTTCGGCATTTGGGATGTCGGTCTTTGGAATTTCAGCCTTTGGGATTTCGGCCCTTTGGATTTCGGCCTTTGGGATTTCGGCCTTGGGATTTCGACATTTGGGATTTCGCCCTTTGGGATTTTTACCTTTCGGATTTCGGCCCTTGGGATTTAGGCCTTTTGGATTTCGGCCTTTGGGATTTCGGCCTTTTGGGAATTCATCCTTTGGTATTTCGGCCTTGTGATTTCGACATTTGGGATTTCGGCGTTTGGGATTTCGGCCTTTGGAATTTCCGAAATTAGGACATCGGCCCTTGGGATTTCGGCCTTTGGGATTGCGACCATTGGGATTACGGCCTTTTGGGAATTCATCCAATGGGATTTCGACATTTGGGATTTCGGCCTTTGGGATTTCGGCCTTTGGAATTTGGAGCTTTGGGACATCGGCCCTTGGGATTTCGGCCTTTGGGATTTCGGCCTCTGGCATTTCGGCCTTTGGGTAGTCGGTCTTTGGAATTTCAGCCTTCGGGATTTCGGCCATTTGGATTCCGGCCTTTGCGATTTCAGCCTTTGGGATTTCGGCCTATGAGATTTCGGCCATTGGGATTTCGACCTTTGGGATCTCGGCCTTTGGGATTTCGGCTCTTTGGATATCGGAATTTGGGATTTGGACCTTTGGGATTTCGGCCCTTGGGATTTCGGCCTTTGGGATTTCGGCCTCTGGGATTTCGGCATTTGGGTAGTCGGTCTTTGGAATTTCAGCCCTTGGGATTTCGGCCTTTGGGATTTCGACCTTTGGGATTTCGGCCTTTGGGATGTTGGCCTTTGGGATGTCGGCCTTTGGGATTTCGGCCTTTGGGATTTCGGCCTTGGGATTTCGACATTTGGGATTTCGGCCTTTGGAAATTCCGCCTTTGGTATATCGGCATTTGGGATTTCGGCCTTTGGAATTTCGTCCTTTGGGATTTGGACCTTTGGGATTTCGGCCTTTGGGATTTCGGCCTTTGGGATTTCGGCGTTTGGGATTTCGGCCTTTGGAATTTCCGAAATTAGGATATCGGCCCTTGGGATTTCGGCCTTTGGGATTGCGACTATTGGGATTACGGCCTTTTGGGAATTCATCTAATGGGATTTCGACATTTGGGATTTAGGCCTTTGGGATTTTGGCCTGTTGGATTTCGACCTTTGGGAAGTCGGTCTTTGGGATTTCGGCCTTTGTGATTTCGACCTTTGGGATTTCGGCCTTTGGAATTTCGGCCTTTGGGATTTCGGCCTTTGAAATTTCGGCCTTTGGGATTTCGGTCTTTCGAATTTCAGTCTTTGGGATTTCGGCCTTTGGGATTTCGCCCTTTGGGATTTCGCCCTTGTGATTTCGGCCTTTGGGATATCGGTCTTTGGAATTTCAGCGTTTGGGATTTCGGCCCTTTGGATTTCGGCCTTTGCGATTTCGGCCTTTGGGATTTCGGCCTTTGAGATATCGGCGTTTGGGATTTCGGCCTTTGGGATTTCGGCCTTGTGATTTCGGCCTTTGCGATTGCGGCCCTTGGGATATGGGCCCTTGGGATATGGGCCCTTGGGATATCGGCCTTTGGGATTTCGACCGTTGGGATTTGGACCTTTGGGATTTCGGCCTTTGGGATTTCGGCTCTTGGGATTTCGGCCATTGGGATTTCGGCCTTTGGGATTTCGGCCTTTGGGATGTCGGTCTTTGGGATTTCAGCCTTTGGGATTTCGGCTATGTTGATTTCGGTCTTTGGGATTTCAGCCTTTGGGATTTCGGACTTTGAGATTTCGGCCTTTGGGATGTCGGCCTTTGGAATTTCGACCTTTGCGATTTCGGCCATTTGGGAATTCATCGTTCGGGATTTGGTTCTTGGGATTTCGACATTTGGGATTTTGGCCTTTGGTATGTCGATCTTTGGAATTTCAACCTTTGGGATTTCGGCCCTTTGGATTTCGGCCTTTGGGATTTCAGCCTTTGGGATTTCGGCCTTTTGGGAATTCATCCTTTGGTATTTCGGCCTTGTGATTTCGACATTTGGGATTTCGGCGTTTGGGATTTCGGCCTTTGGAATTTCCGAAATTAGGACATCGGCCCTTGGGATTTCGGCCTTTGGGATTGCGACCATTGGGATTACGGCCTTTTGGGAATTCATCCAATGGGATTTCGACATTTGGGATTTCGGCCTTTGGGATTTCGGCCTTTGGAATTTGGAGCTTTGGGACATCGGCCCTTGGGATTTCGGCCTTTGGGATTTCGGCCTCTGGCATTTCGGCCTTTGGGTAGTCGGTCTTTGGAATTTCAGCCTTCGGGATTTCGGCCATTTGGATTCCGGCCTTTGCGATTTCAGCCTTTGGGATTTCGGCCTATGAGATTTCGGCCATTGGGATTTCGACCTTTGGGATCTCGGCCTTTGGGATTTCGGCTCTTTGGATATCGGAATTTGGGATTTGGACCTTTGGGATTTCGGCCCTTGGGATTTCGGCCTTTGGGATTTCGGCCTCTGGGATTTCGGCATTTGGGTAGTCGGTCTTTGGAATTTCAGCCCTTGGGATTTCGGCCTTTGGGATTTCGACCTTTGGGATTTCGGCCTTTGGGATGTTGGCCTTTGGGATGTCGGCCTTTGGGATTTCGGCCTTTGGGATTTCGGCCTTGGGATTTCGACATTTGGGATTTCGGCCTTTGGGATTTCAGCGTTTGGGATTTTTGGCCTTTGGGATTTCGGCCTTGTGATTTCGGCCTTTGGGATTTCGGCCTTTGGGATGTCGGCCTTTGGAATTTCGACCTTTGCGATTTCGGCCTTTTGGGAATTCATCGTTCGGGATTTGGTTCTTGGGATTTCGACATTTGGGATTTTGGCCTTTGGTATGTCGATCTTTGGAATTTCAACCTTTGGGATTTCGGCCCTTTGGATTTCGGCCTTTGGGATTTCAGCCTTTGGGATTTCGGCCCTTTGGATTTCGGCCTTTGGGATTTCGGCCCTTTGGATTTCGGCCTTTGGGATTTCGACCTTTGGGATATCGGCCTCTGGGAGTTCGACCTTTGGGAAGTCGGTCTTTGGAGTTTCAGTCTTTGGGATTTCGGCATTTGGGATGTCGGTCTTTGGAATTTCAGCCTTTGGGATTTCGGCCCTTTGGATTTCGGCCTTTGGGATTTCGGCCTTGGGATTTCGACATTTGGGATTTCGCCCTTTGGGATTTTTACCTTTCGGATTTCGGCCCTTGGGATTTAGGCCTTTTGGATTTCGGCCTTTGGGATTTCGGCCTTTTGGGAATTCATCCTTTGGTATTTCGGCCTTGTGATTTCGACATTTGGGATTTCGGCGTTTGGGATTTCGGCCTTTGGAATTTCCGAAATTAGGACATCGGCCCTTGGGATTTCGGCCTTTGGGATTGCGACCATTGGGATTACGGCCTTTTGGGAATTCATCCAATGGGATTTCGGCCTTTGGGATTTCGGCCTTTGGAATTTGGAGCTTTGGGACATCGGCCCTTGGGATTTCGGCCTTTGGGATTTCGGCCTCTGGCATTTCGGCCTTTGGGTAGTCGGTCTTTGGAATTTCAGCCTTCGGGATTTCGGCCATTTGGATTCCGGCCTTTGCGATTTCAGCCTTTGGGATTTCGGCCTATGAGATTTCGGCCATTGGGATTTCGACCTTTGGGATCTCGGCCTTTGGGATTTCGGCTCTTTGGATATCGGAATTTGGGATTTGGACCTTTGGGATTTCGGCCCTTGGGATTTCGGCCTTTGGGATTTCGGCCTCTGGGATTTCGGCATTTGGGTAGTCGGTCTTTGGAATTTCAGCCCTTGGGATTTCGGCCTTTGGGATTTCGACCTTTGGGATTTCGGCCTTTGGGATGTTGGCCTTTGGGATGTCGGCCTTTGGGATTTCGGCCTTTGGGATTTCGGCCTTGGGATTTCGACATTTGGGATTTCGGCCTTTGGAAATTCCGCCTTTGGGATATCGGCATTTGGGATTTCGGCCTTTGGAATTTCGTCCTTTGGGATTTGGACCTTTGGGATTTCGGCCTTTGGGATTTCGGCCTTTGGGATTTCGGCGTTTGGGATTTCGGCCTTTGGAATTTCCGAAATTAGGATATCGGCCCTTGGGATTTCGGCCTTTGGGATTGCGACTATTGGGATTACGGCCTTTTGGGAATTCATCTAATGGGATTTCGACATTTGGGATTTAGGCCTTTGGGATTTTGGCCTGTTGGATTTCGACCTTTGGGAAGTCGGTCTTTGGGATTTCGGCCTTTGTGATTTCGACCTTTGGGATTTCGGCCTTTGGAATTTCGGCCTTTGGGATTTCGGCCTTTGAAATTTCGGCCTTTGGGATTTCGGTCTTTCGAATTTCAGTCTTTGGGATTTCGGCCTTTGGGATTTCGCCCTTTGGGATTTCGCCCTTGTGATTTCGGCCTTTGGGATATCGGTCTTTGGAATTTCAGCGTTTGGGATTTCGGCCCTTTGGATTTCGGCCTTTGCGATTTCGGCCTTTGGGATTTCGGCCTTTGAGATATCGGCGTTTGGGATTTCGGCCTTTGGGATTTCGGCCTTGTGATTTCGGCCTTTGCGATTGCGGCCCTTGGGATATGGGCCCTTGGGATATGGGCCCTTGGGATATCGGCCTTTGGGATTTCGACCGTTGGGATTTGGACCTTTGGGATTTCGGCCTTTGGGATTTCGGCTCTTGGGATTTCGGCCATTGGGATTTCGGCCTTTGGGATTTCGGCCTTTGGGATGTCGGTCTTTGGGATTTCAGCCTTTGGGATTTCGGCTATGTTGATTTCGGTCTTTGGGATTTCAGCCTTTGGGATTTCGGACTTTGAGATTTCGGCCTTTGGGATGTCGGCCTTTGGAATTTCGACCTTTGCGATTTCGGCCATTTGGGAATTCATCGTTCGGGATTTGGTTCTTGGGATTTCGACATTTGGGATTTTGGCCTTTGGTATGTCGATCTTTGGAATTTCAACCTTTGGGATTTCGGCCCTTTGGATTTCGGCCTTTGGGATTTCAGCCTTTGGGATTTCGGCCCTTTGGATTTCGGCCTTTGGGATTTCGAAGTTTGGGATTTCGGCCCTTTGGATTTCGGCCTTTGGGATTTCGACCTTTGGGATATCGGCCTCTGGGAGTTCGACCTTTGGGAAGTCGGTCTTTGAAGTTTCAGTCTTTGGGATTTCGGCATTTGGGATGTCGGTCTTTGGAATTTCAGCCTTTGGGATTTCGGCCCTTTGGATTTCGGCCTTTGGGATTTCGGCCTTGGGATTTCGACATTTGGGATTTCGCCCTTTGGGATTTTTACCTTTCGGATTTCGGCCCTTGGGATTTAGGCCTTTTGGATTTCGGCCTTTGGGATTTCGGCCTTTTGGGAATTCATCCTTTGGGATTTCGGCCTTTGGAAATTCCGCCTTTTGGATATCGGCATTTGGGATTTCGGCCTTTGGAATTTCGTCCTTTGGGATTTGGACCTTCGGGATTTCGGCCTTTGGGATTTCGGCCTTTGGGATTTCGACCTTTGGGATTTCGACCTTTTGGGAGTTCATCCTTTGGTATTTCGGCCTTGTGATTTCGACATTTGGGATTTCGGCGTTTGGGATTTCGGCCTTTGGAATTTCCGAAATTAGGATATCGGCCCTTGGGATTTCGGCCTTTGGGATTGCGACTATTGGGATTACGGCCTTTTGGGAATTCATCTAATGGGATTTCGACATTTGGGATTTAGGCCTTTGGGATTTTGGCCTGTTGGATTTCGACCTTTGGGAAGTCGGTCTTTGGGATTTCGGCCTTTGTGATTTCGACCTTTGGGATTTCGGCCTTTGGAATTTCGGCCTTTGGGATTTCGGCCTTTGAAATTTCGGCCTTTGGGATTTCGGTCTTTCGAATTTCAGTCTTTGGGATTTCGGCCTTTGGGATTTCGCCCTTTGGGATTTCGCCCTTGTGATTTCGGCCTTTGGGATATCGGTCTTTGGAATTTCAGCGTTTGGGATTTCGGCCCTTTGGATTTCGGCCTTTGCGATTTCGGCCTTTGGGATTTCGGCCTTTGAGATATCGGCGTTTGGGATTTCGGCCTTTGGGATTTCGGCCTTGTGATTTCGGCCTTTGCGATTGCGGCCCTTGGGATATGGGCCCTTGGGATATGGGCCCTTGGGATATCGGCCTTTGGGATTTCGACCGTTGGGATTTGGACCTTTGGGATTTCGGCCTTTGGGATTTCGGCTCTTGGGATTTCGGCCATTGGGATTTCGGCCTTTGGGATTTCGGCCTTTGGGATGTCGGTCTTTGGGATTTCAGCCTTTGGGATTTCGGCTATGTTGATTTCGGTCTTTGGGATTTCAGCCTTTGGGATTTCGGACTTTGAGATTTCGGCCTTTGGGATGTCGGCCTTTGGAATTTCGACCTTTGCGATTTCGGCCATTTGGGAATTCATCGTTCGGGATTTGGTTCTTGGGATTTCGACATTTGGGATTTTGGCCTTTGGTATGTCGATCTTTGGAATTTCAACCTTTGGGATTTCGGCCCTTTGGATTTCGGCCTTTGGGATTTCAGCCTTTGGGATTTCGGCCCTTTGGATTTCGCCCTTTGGGATTTCGAAGTTTGGGATTTCGGCCCTTTGGATTTCGGCCTTTGGGATTTCGACCTTTGGGATATCGGCCTCTGGGAGTTCGACCTTTGGGAAGTCGGTCTTTGAAGTTTCAGTCTTTGGGATTTCGGCATTTGGGATGTCGGTCTTTGGAATTTCAGCCTTTGGGATTTCGGCCCTTTGGATTTCGGCCTTTGGGATTTCGGCCTTGGGATTTCGACATTTGGGATTTCGCCCTTTGGGATTTTTACCTTTCGGATTTCGGCCCTTGGGATTTAGGCCTTTTGGATTTCGGCCTTTGGGATTTCGGCCTTTTGGGAATTCATCCTTTGGGATTTCGGCCTTTGGAAATTCCGCCTTTTGGATATCGGCATTTGGGATTTCGGCCTTTGGAATTTCGTCCTTTGGGATTTGGACCTTCGGGATTTCGGCCTTTGGGATTTCGGCCTTTGGGATTTCGACCTTTGGGATTTCGACCTTTTGGGAGTTCATCCTTTGGTATTTCGGCCTTGTGATTTCGACATTTGGGATTTCGGCGTTTGGGATTTCGGCCTTTGGAATTTCCGAAATTAGGATATCGGCCCTTGGGATTTCGGCCTTTGGGATTGCGACTATTGGGATTACGGCCTTTTGGGAATTCATCCAATGGGATTTCGACATTTGGGATTTCGGCCTTTGGGATTTCGGCCTTTGGGATTTCGGCCTTTGGGATTTCGACCTTTGGGAAGTCGGTCTTTGGGATTTCGGCCTTTGTGATTTCGACCTTTGGGATTTCGGCCTTTGGAATTTCGGCCTTTGGGATTTCGGCCTTTGAGATTTCGGCCTTTGGGATTTCGGTCTTTCGAATTTCAGTCTTTGGGATTTCGGCCTTTGGGATTTCGCCCTTTGGGATTTCGGCCTTTGCGATTTCGGCCTTTGGGATTTCGGCCTTTGAGATTTCGGCCTTTGGGATTTCGACCTTTGGGATTTCGGTACTTGGGATTTGGGCCTTTGGGATTTCGGCCTTTGGGATTTCGGCGTTTGGGATTTTTGGCCTTTGGGATTTCGGCCTTGTGATTTCGGCCTTTGGGATTTCGGCCTTTGGGATGTCGGCCTTTGGAATTTCGACCTTTGCGATTTCGGCCTTTTGGGAATTCATCGTTCGGGATTTGGTTCTTGGGATTTCGACATTTGGGATTTTGGCCTTTGGTATGTCGATCTTTGGAATTTCAACCTTTGGGATTTCGGCCCTTTGGATTTCGGCCTTTGGGATTTCGACCTTTGGGATATCGGCCTCTGGGAGTTCGACCTTTGGGAAGTCGGTCTTTGGAGTTTCAGTCTTTGGGATTTCGGCATTTGGGATGTCGGTCTTTGGAATTTCAGCCTTTGGGATTTCGGCCCTTTGGATTTCGGCCTTTGGGATTTCGGCCTTGGGATTTCGACATTTGGGATTTCGCCCTTTGGGATTTTTACCTTTCGGATTTCGGCCCTTGGGATTTAGGCCTTTTGGATTTCGGCCTTTGGGATTTCGGCCTTTTGGGAATTCATCCTTTGGTATTTCGGCCTTGTGATTTCGACATTTGGGATTTCGGCGTTTGGGATTTCGGCCTTTGGAATTTCCGAAATTAGGACATCGGCCCTTGGGATTTCGGCCTTTGGGATTGCGACCATTGGGATTACGGCCTTTTGGGAATTCATCCAATGGGATTTCGACATTTGGGATTTCGGCCTTTGGGATTTCGGCCTTTGGAATTTGGAGCTTTGGGACATCGGCCCTTGGGATTTCGGCCTTTGGGATTTCGGCCTCTGGCATTTCGGCCTTTGGGTAGTCGGTCTTTGGAATTTCAGCCTTCGGGATTTCGGCCATTTGGATTCCGGCCTTTGCGATTTCAGCCTTTGGGATTTCGGCCTATGAGATTTCGGCCATTGGGATTTCGACCTTTGGGATCTCGGCCTTTGGGATTTCGGCTCTTTGGATATCGGAATTTGGGATTTGGACCTTTGGGATTTCGGCCCTTGGGATTTCGGCCTTTGGGATTTCGGCCTCTGGGATTTCGGCATTTGGGTAGTCGGTCTTTGGAATTTCAGCCCTTGGGATTTCGGCCTTTGGGATTTCGACCTTTGGGATTTCGGCCTTTGGGATGTTGGCCTTTGGGATGTCGGCCTTTGGGATTTCGGCCTTTGGGATTTCGGCCTTGGGATTTCGACATTTGGGATTTCGGCCTTTGGAAATTCCGCCTTTGGTATATCGGCATTTGGGATTTCGGCCTTTGGAATTTCGTCCTTTGGGATTTGGACCTTTGGGATTTCGGCCTTTGGGATTTCGGCCTTTGGGATTTCGGCGTTTGGGATTTCGGCCTTTGGAATTTCCGAAATTAGGATATCGGCCCTTGGGATTTCGGCCTTTGGGATTGCGACTATTGGGATTACGGCCTTTTGGGAATTCATCTAATGGGATTTCGACATTTGGGATTTAGGCCTTTGGGATTTTGGCCTGTTGGATTTCGACCTTTGGGAAGTCGGTCTTTGGGATTTCGGCCTTTGTGATTTCGACCTTTGGGATTTCGGCCTTTGGAATTTCGGCCTTTGGGATTTCGGCCTTTGAAATTTCGGCCTTTGGGATTTCGGTCTTTCGAATTTCAGTCTTTGGGATTTCGGCCTTTGGGATTTCGCCCTTTGGGATTTCGCCCTTGTGATTTCGGCCTTTGGGATATCGGTCTTTGGAATTTCAGCGTTTGGGATTTCGGCCCTTTGGATTTCGGCCTTTGCGATTTCGGCCTTTGGGATTTCGGCCTTTGAGATATCGGCGTTTGGGATTTCGGCCTTTGGGATTTCGGCCTTGTGATTTCGGCCTTTGCGATTGCGGCCCTTGGGATATGGGCCCTTGGGATATGGGCCCTTGGGATATCGGCCTTTGGGATTTCGACCGTTGGGATTTGGACCTTTGGGATTTCGGCCTTTGGGATTTCGGCTCTTGGGATTTCGGCCATTGGGATTTCGGCCTTTGGGATTTCGGCCTTTGGGATGTCGGTCTTTGGGATTTCAGCCTTTGGGATTTCGGCTATGTTGATTTCGGTCTTTGGGATTTCAGCCTTTGGGATTTCGGACTTTGAGATTTCGGCCTTTGGGATGTCGGCCTTTGGAATTTCGACCTTTGCGATTTCGGCCATTTGGGAATTCATCGTTCGGGATTTGGTTCTTGGGATTTCGACATTTGGGATTTTGGCCTTTGGTATGTCGATCTTTGGAATTTCAACCTTTGGGATTTCGGCCCTTTGGATTTCGGCCTTTGGGATTTCAGCCTTTGGGATTTCGGCCTTTTGGGAATTCATCCTTTGGTATTTCGGCCTTGTGATTTCGACATTTGGGATTTCGGCGTTTGGGATTTCGGCCTTTGGAATTTCCGAAATTAGGACATCGGCCCTTGGGATTTCGGCCTTTGGGATTGCGACCATTGGGATTACGGCCTTTTGGGAATTCATCCAATGGGATTTCGACATTTGGGATTTCGGCCTTTGGGATTTCGGCCTTTGGAATTTGGAGCTTTGGGACATCGGCCCTTGGGATTTCGGCCTTTGGGATTTCGGCCTCTGGCATTTCGGCCTTTGGGTAGTCGGTCTTTGGAATTTCAGCCTTCGGGATTTCGGCCATTTGGATTCCGGCCTTTGCGATTTCAGCCTTTGGGATTTCGGCCTATGAGATTTCGGCCATTGGGATTTCGACCTTTGGGATCTCGGCCTTTGGGATTTCGGCTCTTTGGATATCGGAATTTGGGATTTGGACCTTTGGGATTTCGGCCCTTGGGATTTCGGCCTTTGGGATTTCGGCCTCTGGGATTTCGGCATTTGGGTAGTCGGTCTTTGGAATTTCAGCCCTTGGGATTTCGGCCTTTGGGATTTCGACCTTTGGGATTTCGGCCTTTGGGATGTTGGCCTTTGGGATGTCGGCCTTTGGGATTTCGGCCTTTGGGATTTCGGCCTTGGGATTTCGACATTTGGGATTTCGGCCTTTGGGATTTCGGCGTTTGGGATTTTTGGCCTTTGGGATTTCGGCCTTGTGATTTCGGCCTTTGGGATTTCGGCCTTTGGGATGTCGGCCTTTGGAATTTCGACCTTTGCGATTTCGGCCTTTTGGGAATTCATCGTTCGGGATTTGGTTCTTGGGATTTCGACATTTGGGATTTTGGCCTTTGGTATGTCGATCTTTGGAATTTCAACCTTTGGGATTTCGGCCCTTTGGATTTCGGCCTTTGGGATTTCAGCCTTTGGGATTTCGGCCCTTTGGATTTCGGCCTTTGGGATTTCGGCCCTTTGGATTTCGGCCTTTGGGATTTCGACCTTTGGGATATCGGCCTCTGGGAGTTCGACCTTTGGGAAGTCGGTCTTTGGAGTTTCAGTCTTTGGGATTTCGGCATTTGGGATGTCGGTCTTTGGAATTTCAGCCTTTGGGATTTCGGCCCTTTGGATTTCGGCCTTTGGGATTTCGGCCTTGGGATTTCGACATTTGGGATTTCGCCCTTTGGGATTTTTACCTTTCGGATTTCGGCCCTTGGGATTTAGGCCTTTTGGATTTCGGCCTTTGGGATTTCGGCCTTTTGGGAATTCATCCTTTGGTATTTCGGCCTTGTGATTTCGACATTTGGGATTTCGGCGTTTGGGATTTCGGCCTTTGGAATTTCCGAAATTAGGACATCGGCCCTTGGGATTTCGGCCTTTGGGATTGCGACCATTGGGATTACGGCCTTTTGGGAATTCATCCAATGGGATTTCGGCCTTTGGGATTTCGGCCTTTGGAATTTGGAGCTTTGGGACATCGGCCCTTGGGATTTCGGCCTTTGGGATTTCGGCCTCTGGCATTTCGGCCTTTGGGTAGTCGGTCTTTGGAATTTCAGCCTTCGGGATTTCGGCCATTTGGATTCCGGCCTTTGCGATTTCAGCCTTTGGGATTTCGGCCTATGAGATTTCGGCCATTGGGATTTCGACCTTTGGGATCTCGGCCTTTGGGATTTCGGCTCTTTGGATATCGGAATTTGGGATTTGGACCTTTGGGATTTCGGCCCTTGGGATTTCGGCCTTTGGGATTTCGGCCTCTGGGATTTCGGCATTTGGGTAGTCGGTCTTTGGAATTTCAGCCCTTGGGATTTCGGCCTTTGGGATTTCGACCTTTGGGATTTCGGCCTTTGGGATGTTGGCCTTTGGGATGTCGGCCTTTGGGATTTCGGCCTTTGGGATTTCGGCCTTGGGATTTCGACATTTGGGATTTCGGCCTTTGGAAATTCCGCCTTTGGGATATCGGCATTTGGGATTTCGGCCTTTGGAATTTCGTCCTTTGGGATTTGGACCTTTGGGATTTCGGCCTTTGGGATTTCGGCCTTTGGGATTTCGGCGTTTGGGATTTCGGCCTTTGGAATTTCCGAAATTAGGATATCGGCCCTTGGGATTTCGGCCTTTGGGATTGCGACTATTGGGATTACGGCCTTTTGGGAATTCATCTAATGGGATTTCGACATTTGGGATTTAGGCCTTTGGGATTTTGGCCTGTTGGATTTCGACCTTTGGGAAGTCGGTCTTTGGGATTTCGGCCTTTGTGATTTCGACCTTTGGGATTTCGGCCTTTGGAATTTCGGCCTTTGGGATTTCGGCCTTTGAAATTTCGGCCTTTGGGATTTCGGTCTTTCGAATTTCAGTCTTTGGGATTTCGGCCTTTGGGATTTCGCCCTTTGGGATTTCGCCCTTGTGATTTCGGCCTTTGGGATATCGGTCTTTGGAATTTCAGCGTTTGGGATTTCGGCCCTTTGGATTTCGGCCTTTGCGATTTCGGCCTTTGGGATTTCGGCCTTTGAGATATCGGCGTTTGGGATTTCGGCCTTTGGGATTTCGGCCTTGTGATTTCGGCCTTTGCGATTGCGGCCCTTGGGATATGGGCCCTTGGGATATGGGCCCTTGGGATATCGGCCTTTGGGATTTCGACCGTTGGGATTTGGACCTTTGGGATTTCGGCCTTTGGGATTTCGGCTCTTGGGATTTCGGCCATTGGGATTTCGGCCTTTGGGATTTCGGCCTTTGGGATGTCGGTCTTTGGGATTTCAGCCTTTGGGATTTCGGCTATGTTGATTTCGGTCTTTGGGATTTCAGCCTTTGGGATTTCGGACTTTGAGATTTCGGCCTTTGGGATGTCGGCCTTTGGAATTTCGACCTTTGCGATTTCGGCCATTTGGGAATTCATCGTTCGGGATTTGGTTCTTGGGATTTCGACATTTGGGATTTTGGCCTTTGGTATGTCGATCTTTGGAATTTCAACCTTTGGGATTTCGGCCCTTTGGATTTCGGCCTTTGGGATTTCAGCCTTTGGGATTTCGGCCCTTTGGATTTCGGCCTTTGGGATTTCGAAGTTTGGGATTTCGGCCCTTTGGATTTCGGCCTTTGGGATTTCGACCTTTGGGATATCGGCCTCTGGGAGTTCGACCTTTGGGAAGTCGGTCTTTGAAGTTTCAGTCTTTGGGATTTCGGCATTTGGGATGTCGGTCTTTGGAATTTCAGCCTTTGGGATTTCGGCCCTTTGGATTTCGGCCTTTGGGATTTCGGCCTTGGGATTTCGACATTTGGGATTTCGCCCTTTGGGATTTTTACCTTTCGGATTTCGGCCCTTGGGATTTAGTCCTTTTGGATTTCGGCCTTTGGGATTTCGGCCTTTTGGGAATTCATCCTTTGGGATTTCGGCCTTTGGAAATTCCGCCTTTTGGATATCGGCATTTGGGATTTCGGCCTTTGGAATTTCGTCCTTTGGGATTTGGACCTTCGGGATTTCGGCCTTTGGGATTTCGGCCTTTGGGATTTCGACCTTTGGGATTTCGACCTTTTGGGAGTTCATCCTTTGGTATTTCGGCCTTGTGATTTCGACATTTGGGATTTCGGCGTTTGGGATTTCGGCCTTTGGAATTTCCGAAATTAGGATATCGGCCCTTGGGATTTCGGCCTTTGGGATTGCGACTATTGGGATTACGGCCTTTTGGGAATTCATCTAATGGGATTTCGACATTTGGGATTTAGGCCTTTGGGATTTTGGCCTGTTGGATTTCGACCTTTGGGAAGTCGGTCTTTGGGATTTCGGCCTTTGTGATTTCGACCTTTGGGATTTCGGCCTTTGGAATTTCGGCCTTTGGGATTTCGGCCTTTGAAATTTCGGCCTTTGGGATTTCGGTCTTTCGAATTTCAGTCTTTGGGATTTCGGCCTTTGGGATTTCGCCCTTTGGGATTTCGCCCTTGTGATTTCGGCCTTTGGGATATCGGTCTTTGGAATTTCAGCGTTTGGGATTTCGGCCCTTTGGATTTCGGCCTTTGCGATTTCGGCCTTTGGGATTTCGGCCTTTGAGATATCGGCGTTTGGGATTTCGGCCTTTGGGATTTCGGCCTTGTGATTTCGGCCTTTGCGATTGCGGCCCTTGGGATATGGGCCCTTGGGATATGGGCCCTTGGGATATCGGCCTTTGGGATTTCGACCGTTGGGATTTGGACCTTTGGGATTTCGGCCTTTGGGATTTCGGCTCTTGGGATTTCGGCCATTGGGATTTCGGCCTTTGGGATTTCGGCCTTTGGGATGTCGGTCTTTGGGATTTCAGCCTTTGGGATTTCGGCTATGTTGATTTCGGTCTTTGGGATTTCAGCCTTTGGGATTTCGGACTTTGAGATTTCGGCCTTTGGGATGTCGGCCTTTGGAATTTCGACCTTTGCGATTTCGGCCATTTGGGAATTCATCGTTCGGGATTTGGTTCTTGGGATTTCGACATTTGGGATTTTGGCCTTTGGTATGTCGATCTTTGGAATTTCAACCTTTGGGATTTCGGCCCTTTGGATTTCGGCCTTTGGGATTTCAGCCTTTGGGATTTCGGCCCTTTGGATTTCGCCCTTTGGGATTTCGAAGTTTGGGATTTCGGCCCTTTGGATTTCGGCCTTTGGGATTTCGACCTTTGGGATATCGGCCTCTGGGAGTTCGACCTTTGGGAAGTCGGTCTTTGAAGTTTCAGTCTTTGGGATTTCGGCATTTGGGATGTCGGTCTTTGGAATTTCAGCCTTTGGGATTTCGGCCCTTTGGATTTCGGCCTTTGGGATTTCGGCCTTGGGATTTCGACATTTGGGATTTCGCCCTTTGGGATTTTTACCTTTCGGATTTCGGCCCTTGGGATTTAGGCCTTTTGGATTTCGGCCTTTGGGATTTCGGCCTTTTGGGAATTCATCCTTTGGGATTTCGGCCTTTGGAAATTCCGCCTTTTGGATATCGGCATTTGGGATTTCGGCCTTTGGAATTTCGTCCTTTGGGATTTGGACCTTCGGGATTTCGGCCTTTGGGATTTCGGCCTTTGGGATTTCGACCTTTGGGATTTCGACCTTTTGGGAGTTCATCCTTTGGTATTTCGGCCTTGTGATTTCGACATTTGGGATTTCGGCGTTTGGGATTTCGGCCTTTGGAATTTCCGAAATTAGGATATCGGCCCTTGGGATTTCGGCCTTTGGGATTGCGACTATTGGGATTACGGCCTTTTGGGAATTCATCCAATGGGATTTCGACATTTGGGATTTCGGCCTTTGGGATTTCGGCCTTTGGGATTTCGGCCTTTGGGATTTCGACCTTTGGGAAGTCGGTCTTTGGGATTTCGGCCTTTGTGATTTCGACCTTTGGGATTTCGGCCTTTGGAATTTCGGCCTTTGGGATTTCGGCCTTTGAGATTTCGGCCTTTGGGATTTCGGTCTTTCGAATTTCAGTCTTTGGGATTTCGGCCTTTGGGATTTCGCCCTTTGGGATTTCGGCCTTTGCGATTTCGGCCTTTGGGATTTCGGCCTTTGAGATTTCGGCCTTTGGGATTTCGACCTTTGGGATTTCGGTACTTGGGATTTGGGCCTTTGGGATTTCGGCCTTTGGGATTTCGGCGTTTGGGATTTTTGGCCTTTGGGATTTCGGCCTTGTGATTTCGGCCTTTGGGATTTCGGCCTTTGGGATGTCGGCCTTTGGAATTTCGACCTTTGCGATTTCGGCCTTTTGGGAATTCATCGTTCGGGATTTGGTTCTTGGGATTTCGACATTTGGGATTTTGGCCTTTGGTATGTCGATCTTTGGAATTTCAACCTTTGGGATTTCGGCCCTTTGGATTTCGGCCTTTGGGATTTCGACCTTTGGGATATCGGCCTCTGGGAGTTCGACCTTTGGGAAGTCGGTCTTTGGAGTTTCAGTCTTTGGGATTTCGGCATTTGGGATGTCGGTCTTTGGAATTTCAGCCTTTGGGATTTCGGCCCTTTGGATTTCGGCCTTTGGGATTTCGGCCTTGGGATTTCGACATTTGGGATTTCGCCCTTTGGGATTTTTACCTTTCGGATTTCGGCCCTTGGGATTTAGGCCTTTTGGATTTCGGCCTTTGGGATTTCGGCCTTTTGGGAATTCATCCTTTGGTATTTCGGCCTTGTGATTTCGACATTTGGGATTTCGGCGTTTGGGATTTCGGCCTTTGGAATTTCCGAAATTAGGACATCGGCCCTTGGGATTTCGGCCTTTGGGATTGCGACCATTGGGATTACGGCCTTTTGGGAATTCATCCAATGGGATTTCGACATTTGGGATTTCGGCCTTTGGGATTTCGGCCTTTGGAATTTGGAGCTTTGGGACATCGGCCCTTGGGATTTCGGCCTTTGGGATTTCGGCCTCTGGCATTTCGGCCTTTGGGTAGTCGGTCTTTGGAATTTCAGCCTTCGGGATTTCGGCCATTTGGATTCCGGCCTTTGCGATTTCAGCCTTTGGGATTTCGGCCTATGAGATTTCGGCCATTGGGATTTCGACCTTTGGGATCTCGGCCTTTGGGATTTCGGCTCTTTGGATATCGGAATTTGGGATTTGGACCTTTGGGATTTCGGCCCTTGGGATTTCGGCCTTTGGGATTTCGGCCTCTGGGATTTCGGCATTTGGGTAGTCGGTCTTTGGAATTTCAGCCCTTGGGATTTCGGCCTTTGGGATTTCGACCTTTGGGATTTCGGCCTTTGGGATGTTGGCCTTTGGGATGTCGGCCTTTGGGATTTCGGCCTTTGGGATTTCGGCCTTGGGATTTCGACATTTGGGATTTCGGCCTTTGGGATTTTTACCTTTCGGATTTCGGCCCTTAGGATTTAGGCCTTTTGGATTTCGGCGTTTGGGATTTCGGCCTTTTGGGAATTCATCCTTTGGGATTTCGGCCTTTGGAAATTCCGCCTTTGGGATATCGGCATTTGGGATTTCGGCCTTTGGAATTTCGTCCTTTGGGATTTGGACCTTTGGGATTTCGGCCTTTGGGATTTCGACCTTTGGGATTTCGGCCTTTTGGGAGTTCATCCTTTGGTATTTCGGCCTTGTGATTTCGACCAATGGGATTTCGGTACTTGGGATTTGGGACTTTGGGATTTCGGCCTTTGGGATTTCGGCGTTTGGGATTTCGGCCTTTGGAATTTCCGAAATTAGGATATCGGCCCTTGGGATTTCGGCCTTTGGGATTGCGACTATTGGGATTACGGCCTTTTGGGAATTCATCCAATGGGATTTCGACATTTGGGATTTAGGCCTTTGGGATTTTGGCCTGTTGGATTTCGACCTTTGGGAAGTCGGTCTTTGGGATTTCGGCCTTTGTGATTTCGACCTTTGGGATTCCGGCCTTTGGAATTTCGGCCTTTGGGATTTCGGCCTTTGAGATTTCGGCCTTTGGGATTTCGGTCTTTCGAATTTCAGTCTTTGGGATTTCGGCCTTTGGGATTTCGCCCTTTGGGATTTCGCCCTTGTGATTTCGGCCTTTGGGATATCGGTCTTTGGAATTTCAGCGTTTGGGATTTCGGCCCTTTGGATTTCGGCCTTTGCGATTTCGGCCTTTGGGATTTCGGCCTTTGAGATATCGGCCTTTGGGATTTCGACCAATGGGATTTCGGTACTTGGAATTTGGGCCTTTGGGATTTCTGCCTTTGGGATTTCGGCGTTTGGGATTTCGGCCTTTGGGATTTCGGCCTTGTGATTTCGGCCTTTGCGATTGCGGCCCTTGGGATATGGGCCCTTGGGATATCGGCCTTTGGGATTTCGACCGTTGGGATTTGGACCTTTGGGATTTCGGCCTTTGGGATTTCGGCTCTTGGGATTTCGGCCATTGGGATTTCGGCCTTTGGGATTTCGGCCTTTGGGATGTCGGTCTTTGGGATTTCAGCCTTTGGGATTTCGGCTATGTTGATTTCGGTCTTTGGGATTTCAGCCTTTGGGATTTCGGACTTTGAGATTTCGGCCTTTGGGATGTCGGCCTTTGGAATTTCGACCTTTGCGATTTCGGCCTTTTGGGAATTCATCGTTCGGGATTTGGTTCTTGGGATTTCGACATTTGGGATTTTGGCCTTTGGTATTTCGATCTTTGGAATTTCAACCTTTGGGATTTCGGCCCTTTGGATTTCGGCCTTTGGGATTTCAGCCTTTGGGATTTCGGCCCTTTGGATTTCGGCCTTTGGGATTTCGAAGTTTGGGATTTCGGCCCTTTGGATTTCGGCCTTTGGGATTTCGACCTTTGGGATATCGGCCTCTGGGAGTTCGACCTTTGGGAAGTCGGTCTTTGGAGTTTCAGTCTTTGGGATTTCGGCATTTGGGATGTCGGTCTTTGGAATTTCAGCCTTTGGGATTTCGGCCCTTTGGATTTCGGCCTTTGGGATTTCGGCCTTGGGATTTCGACATTTGGGATTTCGCCCTTTGGGATTTTTACCTTTCGGATTTCGGCCCTTGGGATTTAGGCCTTTTGGATTTCGGCCTTTGGGATTTCGGCCTTTTGGGAATTCATCCTTTGGGATTTCGGCCTTTGGAAATTCCGCCTTTTGGATATCGGCATTTGGGATTTCGGCCTTTGGAATTTCGTCCTTTGGGATTTGGACCTTTGGGATTTCGGCCTTTGGGATTTCGGCCTTTGGGATTTCGACCTTTGGGATTTCGACCTTTTGGGAGTTCATCCTTTGGTATTTCGGCCTTTTGATTTCGACATTTGGGATTTCGGCGTTTGGGATTTCGGCCTTTGGAATTTCCGAAATTAGGATATCGGCCCTTGGGATTTCGGCCTTTGGGATTGCGACCATTGGGATTACGGCCTTTTGGGAATTCATCCAATGGGATTTCGACATTTGGGATTTCGGCCTTTGGGATTTCGGCCTTTGGAATTTGGAGCTTTGGGACATCGGCCCTTGGGATTTCGGCCTTTGGGATTTCGGCCTCTGGCATTTCGGCCTTTGGGTAGTTGGTCTTTGGAATTTCAGCCTTTGGGATTTCGGCCCTTTGGATTCCGGCCTTTGGGATTTCAGCCTTTGGAATTTCGGCCTATGAGATTTCGGCCATTGGGATTTCGACCTTTGGGATCTCGGCCTTTGGGATTTCGGCCCTTTGGATTTCGGAATTTGGGATTTGGACCTTTGGGATTTCGGCCCTTGGGATTTCGGCCTTTGGGATTTCGGCCTCTTGGATTTCGGCATTTGGGTAGTCGGTCTTTGGAATTTCAGCCCTTGGGATTTCGGTCTTTGGGATTTCGACCTTTGGGATTTCGGCCTTTGGGATGTCGGCCTTTGGGATTTCGGCCTTTGGGATTTCGGCCTTGTGATTTCGACATTTGGGATTTCGGCGTTTGGGATTTCGGCCTTTGGAATTTCCGAAATTAGGATATCGGCCCTTGGGATTTCGGCCTTTGGGATTTCGGCCTTGGGATTTCGACATTTGGGATTTCGGCCTTTGGGATTTTTACCTTTCGGATTTCGGCCCTTGGGATTTAGGCCTTTTGGATTTCGGCCTTTGGGATTTCGGCCTTTTGGGAATTCATCCTTTGGGATTTCGGCGTTTGGAAATTCCGCCTTTGGGATATCGGCATTTGGGATTTCGGCCTTTGGAATTTCGTCCTTTGGGATTTGGACCTTTGGGATTTCGGCCTTTGGGATTTCGGCCTTTTGGGAGTTCATCCTTTGGTATTTCGGCCTGGTGATTTCGACCAATGGGATTTAGGTACTTGGGATTTGGGCCTTTGGGATTTCGGCCTTTGGGATTTCAGCGTTTGGGATTTCGGCCTTTGTAATTTCGGCCTTTGGGATTTCGACCTTTGGGAAGTCGGTCTTTGGGATTTCGGCCTTTGTGATTTCGACCTTTGGGATTTCGGCCTTTGGAATTTCGGCCTTTGGGATTTCCGCCTTTGAGATTTCGGCCTTTGGGATTTCGGTCTTTCGAATTTCAGTCTTTGGGATTTCGGCCTTTGGGATTTCGCCCTTTGGGATTTCGATCTTGTGATTTCGGCCTTTGGGATATCGGTCTTTGGAATTTCAGCGTTTGGGATTTCGGCCCTTTGGATTTCGGCCTTTGCGATTTCGGCCTTTGGGATTTCGGCCTTTGGGATTTCGGCGTTTGGGATTTCGGCCTTTGGAATTTCCGAAATTAGGATATCGGCCCTTGGGATTTCGGCCTTTGGGATTGCGACTATTGGGATTACGGCCTTTTGGGAATTCATCTAATGGGATTTCGACATTTGGGATTTAGGCCTTTGGGATTTTGGCCTGTTGGATTTCGACCTTTGGGAAGTCGGTCTTTGGGATTTCGGCCTTTGTGATTTCGACCTTTGGGATTTCGGCCTTTGGAATTTCGGCCTTTGGGATTTCGGCCTTTGAAATTTCGGCCTTTGGGATTTCGGTCTTTCGAATTTCAGTCTTTGGGATTTCGGCCTTTGGGATTTCGCCCTTTGGGATTTCGCCCTTGTGATTTCGGCCTTTGGGATATCGGTCTTTGGAATTTCAGCGTTTGGGATTTCGGCCCTTTGGATTTCGGCCTTTGCGATTTCGGCCTTTGGGATTTCGGCCTTTGAGATATCGGCGTTTGGGATTTCGGCCTTTGGGATTTCGGCCTTGTGATTTCGGCCTTTGCGATTGCGGCCCTTGGGATATGGGCCCTTGGGATATGGGCCCTTGGGATATCGGCCTTTGGGATTTCGACCGTTGGGATTTGGACCTTTGGGATTTCGGCCTTTGGGATTTCGGCTCTTGGGATTTCGGCCATTGGGATTTCGGCCTTTGGGATTTCGGCCTTTGGGATGTCGGTCTTTGGGATTTCAGCCTTTGGGATTTCGGCTATGTTGATTTCGGTCTTTGGGATTTCAGCCTTTGGGATTTCGGACTTTGAGATTTCGGCCTTTGGGATGTCGGCCTTTGGAATTTCGACCTTTGCGATTTCGGCCATTTGGGAATTCATCGTTCGGGATTTGGTTCTTGGGATTTCGACATTTGGGATTTTGGCCTTTGGTATGTCGATCTTTGGAATTTCAACCTTTGGGATTTCGGCCCTTTGGATTTCGGCCTTTGGGATTTCAGCCTTTGGGATTTCGGCCCTTTGGATTTCGCCCTTTGGGATTTCGAAGTTTGGGATTTCGGCCCTTTGGATTTCGGCCTTTGGGATTTCGACCTTTGGGATATCGGCCTCTGGGAGTTCGACCTTTGGGAAGTCGGTCTTTGAAGTTTCAGTCTTTGGGATTTCGGCATTTGGGATGTCGGTCTTTGGAATTTCAGCCTTTGGGATTTCGGCCCTTTGGATTTCGGCCTTTGGGATTTCGGCCTTGGGATTTCGACATTTGGGATTTCGCCCTTTGGGATTTTTACCTTTCGGATTTCGGCCCTTGGGATTTAGGCCTTTTGGATTTCGGCCTTTGGGATTTCGGCCTTTTGGGAATTCATCCTTTGGGATTTCGGCCTTTGGAAATTCCGCCTTTTGGATATCGGCATTTGGGATTTCGGCCTTTGGAATTTCGTCCTTTGGGATTTGGACCTTCGGGATTTCGGCCTTTGGGATTTCTGCCTTTGGGATTTCGACCTTTGGGATTTCGACCT
This sequence comes from Megachile rotundata, assembly GCF_050947335.1. Lineage (NCBI taxonomy): Eukaryota > Metazoa > Arthropoda > Insecta > Hymenoptera > Megachilidae > Megachile > Megachile rotundata. The sequence goes on along the minus strand of NC_134991.1, from coordinate 1,633,116 downwards.
TTTGGGAGTTCATCCTTTGGTATTTCGGCCTTGTGATTTCGACATTTGGGATTTCGGCGTTTGGGATTTCGGCCTTTGGAATTTCCGAAATTAGGATATCGGCCCTTGGGATTTCGGCCTTTGGGATTGCGACTATTGGGATTACGGCCTTTTGGGAATTCATCCAATGGGATTTCGACATTTGGGATTTCGGCCTTTGGGATTTCGGCCTTTGGGATTTCGGCCTTTGGGATTTCGACCTTTGGGAAGTCGGTCTTTGGGATTTCGGCCTTTGTGATTTCGACCTTTGGGATTTCGGCCTTTGGAATTTCGGCCTTTGGGATTTCGGCCTTTGAGATTTCGGCCTTTGGGATTTCGGTCTTTCGAATTTCAGTCTTTGGGATTTCGGCCTTTGGGATTTCGCCCTTTGGGATTTCGGCCTTTGCGATTTCGGCCTTTGGGATTTCGGCCTTTGAGATTTCGGCCTTTGGGATTTCGACCTTTGGGATTTCGGTACTTGGGATTTGGGCCTTTGGGATTTCGGCCTTTGGGATTTCGGCGTTTGGGATTTTTGGCCTTTGGGATTTCGGCCTTGTGATTTCGGCCTTTGGGATTTCGGCCTTTGGGATGTCGGCCTTTGGAATTTCGACCTTTGCGATTTCGGCCTTTTGGGAATTCATCGTTCGGGATTTGGTTCTTGGGATTTCGACATTTGGGATTTTGGCCTTTGGTATGTCGATCTTTGGAATTTCAACCTTTGGGATTTCGGCCCTTTGGATTTCGGCCTTTGGGATTTCGACCTTTGGGATATCGGCCTCTGGGAGTTCGACCTTTGGGAAGTCGGTCTTTGGAGTTTCAGTCTTTGGGATTTCGGCATTTGGGATGTCGGTCTTTGGAATTTCAGCCTTTGGGATTTCGGCCCTTTGGATTTCGGCCTTTGGGATTTCGGCCTTGGGATTTCGACATTTGGGATTTCGCCCTTTGGGATTTTTACCTTTCGGATTTCGGCCCTTGGGATTTAGGCCTTTTGGATTTCGGCCTTTGGGATTTCGGCCTTTTGGGAATTCATCCTTTGGTATTTCGGCCTTGTGATTTCGACATTTGGGATTTCGGCGTTTGGGATTTCGGCCTTTGGAATTTCCGAAATTAGGACATCGGCCCTTGGGATTTCGGCCTTTGGGATTGCGACCATTGGGATTACGGCCTTTTGGGAATTCATCCAATGGGATTTCGACATTTGGGATTTCGGCCTTTGGGATTTCGGCCTTTGGAATTTGGAGCTTTGGGACATCGGCCCTTGGGATTTCGGCCTTTGGGATTTCGGCCTCTGGCATTTCGGCCTTTGGGTAGTCGGTCTTTGGAATTTCAGCCTTCGGGATTTCGGCCATTTGGATTCCGGCCTTTGCGATTTCAGCCTTTGGGATTTCGGCCTATGAGATTTCGGCCATTGGGATTTCGACCTTTGGGATCTCGGCCTTTGGGATTTCGGCTCTTTGGATATCGGAATTTGGGATTTGGACCTTTGGGATTTCGGCCCTTGGGATTTCGGCCTTTGGGATTTCGGCCTCTGGGATTTCGGCATTTGGGTAGTCGGTCTTTGGAATTTCAGCCCTTGGGATTTCGGCCTTTGGGATTTCGACCTTTGGGATTTCGGCCTTTGGGATGTTGGCCTTTGGGATGTCGGCCTTTGGGATTTCGGCCTTTGGGATTTCGGCCTTGGGATTTCGACATTTGGGATTTCGGCCTTTGGGATTTTTACCTTTCGGATTTCGGCCCTTAGGATTTAGGCCTTTTGGATTTCGGCGTTTGGGATTTCGGCCTTTTGGGAATTCATCCTTTGGGATTTCGGCCTTTGGAAATTCCGCCTTTGGGATATCGGCATTTGGGATTTCGGCCTTTGGAATTTCGTCCTTTGGGATTTGGACCTTTGGGATTTCGGCCTTTGGGATTTCGACCTTTGGGATTTCGGCCTTTTGGGAGTTCATCCTTTGGTATTTCGGCCTTGTGATTTCGACCAATGGGATTTCGGTACTTGGGATTTGGGCCTTTGGGATTTCGGCCTTTGGGATTTCGGCGTTTGGGATTTCGGCCTTTGGAATTTCCGAAATTAGGATATCGGCCCTTGGGATTTCGGCCTTTGGGATTGCGACTATTGGGATTACGGCCTTTTGGGAATTCATCCAATGGGATTTCGACATTTGGGATTTAGGCCTTTGGGATTTTGGCCTGTTGGATTTCGACCTTTGGGAAGTCGGTCTTTGGGATTTCGGCCTTTGTGATTTCGACCTTTGGGATTCCGGCCTTTGGAATTTCGGCCTTTGGGATTTCGGCCTTTGAGATTTCGGCCTTTGGGATTTCGGTCTTTCGAATTTCAGTCTTTGGGATTTCGGCCTTTGGGATTTCGCCCTTTGGGATTTCGCCCTTGTGATTTCGGCCTTTGGGATATCGGTCTTTGGAATTTCAGCGTTTGGGATTTCGGCCCTTTGGATTTCGGCCTTTGCGATTTCGGCCTTTGGGATTTCGGCCTTTGAGATATCGGCCTTTGGGATTTCGACCAATGGGATTTCGGTACTTGGAATTTGGGCCTTTGGGATTTCTGCCTTTGGGATTTCGGCGTTTGGGATTTCGGCCTTTGGGATTTCGGCCTTGTGATTTCGGCCTTTGCGATTGCGGCCCTTGGGATATGGGCCCTTGGGATATCGGCCTTTGGGATTTCGACCGTTGGGATTTGGACCTTTGGGATTTCGGCCTTTGGGATTTCGGCTCTTGGGATTTCGGCCATTGGGATTTCGGCCTTTGGGATTTCGGCCTTTGGGATGTCGGTCTTTGGGATTTCAGCCTTTGGGATTTCGGCTATGTTGATTTCGGTCTTTGGGATTTCAGCCTTTGGGATTTCGGACTTTGAGATTTCGGCCTTTGGGATGTCGGCCTTTGGAATTTCGACCTTTGCGATTTCGGCCTTTTGGGAATTCATCGTTCGGGATTTGGTTCTTGGGATTTCGACATTTGGGATTTTGGCCTTTGGTATTTCGATCTTTGGAATTTCAACCTTTGGGATTTCGGCCCTTTGGATTTCGGCCTTTGGGATTTCAGCCTTTGGGATTTCGGCCCTTTGGATTTCGGCCTTTGGGATTTCGAAGTTTGGGATTTCGGCCCTTTGGATTTCGGCCTTTGGGATTTCGACCTTTGGGATATCGGCCTCTGGGAAGTCGGTCTTTGGAGTTTCAGTCTTTGGGATTTCGGCATTTGGGATGTCGGTCTTTGGAATTTCAGCCTTTGGGATTTCGGCCCTTTGGATTTCGGCCTTTGGGATTTCGGCCTTGGGATTTCGACATTTGGGATTTCGCCCTTTGGGATTTTTACCTTTCGGATTTCGGCCCTTGGGATTTAGGCCTTTTGGATTTCGGCCTTTGGGATTTCGGCCTTTTGGGAATTCATCCTTTGGGATTTCGGCCTTTGGAAATTCCGCCTTTTGGATATCGGCATTTGGGATTTCGGCCTTTGGAATTTCGTCCTTTGGGATTTGGACCTTTGGGATTTCGGCCTTTGGGATTTCGGCCTTTGGGATTTCGACCTTTGGGATTTCGACCTTTTGGGAGTTCATCCTTTGGTATTTCGGCCTTTTGATTTCGACATTTGGGATTTCGGCGTTTGGGATTTCGGCCTTTGGAATTTCCGAAATTAGGATATCGGCCCTTGGGATTTCGGCCTTTGGGATTGCGACCATTGGGATTACGGCCTTTTGGGAATTCATCCAATGGGATTTCGACATTTGGGATTTCGGCCTTTGGGATTTCGGCCTTTGGAATTTGGAGCTTTGGGACATCGGCCCTTGGGATTTCGGCCTTTGGGATTTCGGCCTCTGGCATTTCGGCCTTTGGGTAGTTGGTCTTTGGAATTTCAGCCTTTGGGATTTCGGCCCTTTGGATTCCGGCCTTTGGGATTTCAGCCTTTGGAATTTCGGCCTATGAGATTTCGGCCATTGGGATTTCGACCTTTGGGATCTCGGCCTTTGGGATTTCGGCCCTTTGGATTTCGGAATTTGGGATTTGGACCTTTGGGATTTCGGCCCTTGGGATTTCGGCCTTTGGGATTTCGGCCTCTTGGATTTCGGCATTTGGGTAGTCGGTCTTTGGAATTTCAGCCCTTGGGATTTCGGTCTTTGGGATTTCGACCTTTGGGATTTCGGCCTTTGGGATGTCGGCCTTTGGGATTTCGGCCTTTGGGATTTCGGCCTTGTGATTTCGACATTTGGGATTTCGGCGTTTGGGATTTCGGCCTTTGGAATTTCCGAAATTAGGATATCGGCCCTTGGGATTTCGGCCTTTGGGATTTCGGCCTTGGGATTTCGACATTTGGGATTTCGGCCTTTGGGATTTTTACCTTTCGGATTTCGGCCCTTGGGATTTAGGCCTTTTGGATTTCGGCCTTTGGGATTTCGGCCTTTTGGGAATTCATCCTTTGGGATTTCGGCGTTTGGAAATTCCGCCTTTGGGATATCGGCATTTGGGATTTCGGCCTTTGGAATTTCGTCCTTTGGGATTTGGACCTTTGGGATTTCGGCCTTTGGGATTTCGGCCTTTTGGGAGTTCATCCTTTGGTATTTCGGCCTGGTGATTTCGACCAATGGGATTTAGGTACTTGGGATTTGGGCCTTTGGGATTTCGGCCTTTGGGATTTCAGCGTTTGGGATTTCGGCCTTTGTAATTTCGGCCTTTGGGATTTCGACCTTTGGGAAGTCGGTCTTTGGGATTTCGGCCTTTGTGATTTCGACCTTTGGGATTTCGGCCTTTGGAATTTCGGCCTTTGGGATTTCCGCCTTTGAGATTTCGGCCTTTGGGATTTCGGTCTTTCGAATTTCAGTCTTTGGGATTTCGGCCTTTGGGATTTCGCCCTTTGGGATTTCGATCTTGTGATTTCGGCCTTTGGGATATCGGTCTTTGGAATTTCAGCGTTTGGGATTTCGGCCCTTTGGATTTCGGCCTTTGCGATTTCGGCCTTTGGGATTTCGGCCTTTGAGATTTCGGCCTTTGGGATTTCGACCTGTGGGATTTCGGTACTTGGGATTTGGGCCTTTGGGATTTCGGCCTTGTGATTTCGGCCTTTGGGATTTCGGCCCTTGGGATATGGGCCCTTGGGATATGGGCCCTTGGGATATCGGCCTTTGGGATTTCGACCGTTGGGATTTGGACCTTTGGGATTTCGGCCTTTGGGATTTCGGCCATTGGGATTTCGGCCTTTTGGGATTTTGGCGTTTGGGATTTCGTCCTTTGGAATTTCCGCCTTTAGGATATCGGCCATTGTGATTTCAGCCTTTGGGATTTCGGCCTTTGGGATTTCGGCCTTGTGATTTCGGCCTTTGGGATATCGGTCTTTGGAATTTCAGCGTTTGGGATTTCGGCGCTTTGGATTTCGGCCTTTGCGATTTCGGCCTTTGGGATTTCGGCCTTTGAGATTTCGGCCTTTGGGATTTGGACCTTTGGGATTTCGGCGCTTGGGATTTGGGCCTTTGCGATTTCGGCCTTTGGGATTTCGGCCTTTGCGATTTCGGCCTTTGGGATTTCGGCCTTTGAGATTTCGGCCTTTGGGATTTCGGTCCTTCGAATTTCAGCCATTGGGATTTCGGCCTTTGGAATTTCGTCCTTTGTGATTTGGACCCATGGGATTTCGGCCTTTGGGATTTCGACCTTTGGAATTTCGGCCCTTGGGATATCGGCCTTCGGGATTTCGACCGTTGGGATTTGGACCTTTGGGATTTCGGCCTTTGGGATTTCGGCTCTTGCGATTTCGGCCCTTGGGATTTCGGCCTTTTGGGAATTCATCGTTCGGGATTTGGTTCTTGGGATTTCGACATTTGGGATTTCGGCCTTTGGTATGTCGATCTTTGGAATTTCAACCTTTGGGATTTCGGCCCTTTGGATTTCGGCCTTTGGGATTTCAGCCTTTGGGATTTCGGCCCTTTGGTTTTCGGCCTTTTGGATTTCGAAGTTTGGGATTTCGGCCCTTTGGATTTCGGCCTTTGGGATTTCGACCTTTGCGATATCGGCCTTTTGGGAGTTCATCCTTTGGTATTTCGGCCTTGTGATTTCGACATTTGGGATTTCGGCCTTTGGGATTTTTACCTTTCGGATTTCGGCCCTTGGGATTTAGGCCTTTTGGATTTCGGCCTTTGGAATTTCGTCCTTTGGGATTTGGACCTTTGGGATTTCGGCCTTTGGGATTTCGACCCTTGGGATTTCGGCCTTTTGGGAGTTCATCCTTTGGTATTTCGGCCTTGTGATTTCGATATTTGGGATTTCGGCGTTTGGGATTTCGGCCTTTGGAATTTCCGAAATTCGGATATCGGCCCTTGGGATTTCGGCCTTTGGGATTGCGACTAATGGGATTACGGCCTTTTGGGAATTCATCCAATGGGATTTCGACATTTGGGATTTCGGCCTTTGGGATTTCGGCCTTTGGGATTTCGACCTTTGGGAAGTCGGTCTTTGGGATTTCGGCCTTTGTGATTTCGACCTTTGGGATTTCGGCCTTTGGAATTTCGGCCTTTGGGATTTCGGCCTTTGAGATTTCGGCCTTTGGGATTTCGGTCTTTCGAATTTCAGTCTTTGGGATTTCGGCCTTTGGGATTTCGGCCTTTGCGATTTCGGCCTTTGGGATTTCGGCCTTTGAGATTTCGGCCTTTGTGATTTCGACCTTTGGGATTTCGGTACTTGGGATTTGGGCCTTTGGGATTTCGGCCTTTGGGATTTCGGCGTTTGGGATTTCGGCCTTTGGGATTTCGGCCTTTGGAATTTGGAGCTTTGGGACATCGGCCCTTGGGATTTCGGCCTTTGGGATTTCGGCCTCTGGCATTTCGGCCTTTGGGTAGTCGGTCTTTGGAATTTCAGCCTTCGGGATTTCGGCCCTTTGGATTCCGGCCTTTGGGATTTCAGCCTTTGGGATTTCGGCCTATGAGATTTCGGCCATTGGGATTTCGACCTTTGGGATCTCGGCCTTTGGGATTTCGGCCCTTTGGATTTCGGAATTTGGGATTTGGACCTTTGGGATTTCGGCCCTTGGGATTTCGGCCTTTGGGACTTCGGCCTCTGGGATTTCGGCATTTGGGTAGTCGATCTTTGGAATTTCAACCTTTGGGATTTCGGCCCTTTGGATTTCGGCCTTTGGGATTTCAGCCTTTGGGATTTCGGCCCTTTGGATTTCGGCCTTTGGGATTTCGGCCCTTTGGATTTCGGCCTTTGGGATTTCGACCTTTGGGCTATCGGCCTCTGGGAGTTCGACCTTTGGGAAGTCGGTCTTTGAAGTTTCAGTCTTTGGGATTTCGGCATTTGGGATGTCGGTCTTTGGAATTTCAGCCTTTGGGATTTCGGCCCTTTGGATTTCGGCCTTTGGGATTTCGGCCTTGGGATTTCGACATTTGGGATTTCGCCCTTTGGAATTTTTACCTTTCGGATTTCGGCCCTTGGGATTTAGGCCTTTTGGATTTCGGCCTTTGGGATTTCGGCCTTTTGGGAATTCATCCTTTCGTATTTCGGCCTTGTGATTTCGACATTTGGGATTTCGGCGTTTGGGATTTCGGCCTTTGGAATTTCCGAAATTAGGATATCGGCCCTTGGGATTTCGGCCTTTGGGATTGCGACTATTGGGATTACGGCCTTTTGGGAATTCATCCAATGGGATTTCGGCCTTTGGGATTTCGGCCTTTGGAATTTGGAGCTTTGGGACATCGGCCCTTGGGATTTCGGCCTTTGGGATTTCGGCCTCTGGCATTTCGGCCTTTGGGTAGTCGGTCTTTGGAATTTCAGCCTTCGGGATTTCGGCCCTTTGGATTCCGGCCTTTGGGATTTCAGCCTTTGGGATTTCGGCCTATGAGATTTCGGCCATTGGGATTTCGACCTTTGGGATCTCGGCCTTTGGGATCTCGGCCTTTGGGATTTCGGCCCTTTGGATTTCGGAATTTGGGATTTGGACCTTTGGGATTTCGGCCCTTGGGATTTCGGCCTTTGGGACTTCGGCCTCTGGGATTTCGGCATTTGGGTAGTCGATCTTTGGAATTTCAACCTTTGGGATTTCGGCCCTTTGGATTTCGGCCTTTGGGATTTCAGCCTTTGGGATTTCGGCCCTTTGGATTTCGGCCTTTGGGATTTCGGCCCTTTGGATTTCGGCCTTTGGGATTTCGACCTTTGGGATATCGGCCTCTGGGAGTTCGACCTTTGGGAAGTCGGTCTTTGGAGTTTCAGTCTTTGGGATTTCGGCATTTGGGATGTCGGTCTTTGGAATTTCAGCCTTTGGGATTTCGGCCCTTTGGATTTCGGCCTTTGGGATTTCGGCCTTGAGATTTCGACATTTGGGATTTCGCCCTTTGGAATTTTTACCTTTCGGATTTCGGCCCTTGGGATTTAGGCCTTTTGGATTTCGGCCTTTGGGATTTCGGCCTTTTGGGAATTCATCCTTTCGTATTTCGGCCTTGTGATTTCGACATTTGGGATTTCGGCGTTTGGGATTTCGGCCTTTGGAATTTCCGAAATTAGGATATCGGCCCTTGGGATTTCGGCCTTTGGGATTTCGGCCTTTGGAAATTCCGCCTTTGGGATATCGGCATTTGGGATTTCGGCCTTTGGAATTTCGTCCTTTGGGATTTGGACCTTTGGGATTTCGGCCTTTGGGATTTCGACCTTTGGGATTTCGGCCTTTTGGGAGTTCATCCTTTGGTATTTCGGCCTTGTGATTTCGACCAATGGGATTTCGGTACTTGGGATTTGGGCCTTTGGGATTTCGGCCTTTGGGATTTCGGCGTTTGGGATTTCGGCCTTTGGAATTTCCGAAATTAGGATATCGGCCCTTGGGATTTCGGCCTTTGGGATTGCGACTATTGGGATTACGGCCTTTTGGGAATTCATCCAATGGGATTTCGACATTTGGGATTTCGGCCTTTGGGATTTTGGCCTTTGGGATTTCGACCTTTGGGAAGTCGGTCTTTGGGATTTCGGCCTTTGTGATTTCGACCTTTGGGATTTCGGCCTTTGGAATTTCGGCCTTTGGGATTTCGGCCTTTGAGATTTCGGCCTTTGGGATTTCGGTCTTTCGAATTTCAGTCTTTGGGATTTCGGCCTTTGGGATTTCGCCCTTTGGGATTTCGCCCTTGTGATTTCGGCCTTTGGGATATCGGTCTTTGGAATTTCAGCGTTTGGGATTTCGGCCCTTTGGATTTCGGCCTTTGCGATTTCGGCCTTTGGGATTTCGGCCTTTGAGATTTCGGCCTTTGGGATTTCGACCAATGGGATTTCGGTACTTGGGATTTGGGCCTTTGGGATTTCTGCCTTTGGGATTTCGGCGTTTGGGATTTCGGCGTTTGGGATTTCGGCCTTGTGATTTCGGCCTTTGCGATTTCGGCCCTTGGGATATGGGCCCTTGGGATATGGGCCCTTCGGATATCGGCCTTTGGGATTTCGACCGTTGGGATTTGGACCTTTGGGATTTCGGCCTTTGGGATTTCGGCTCTTGGGATTTCGGCCATTGGGATTTCGGCCTTTGGGATTTCGGCCTTTGGGATGTCGGTCTTTGGAATTTCAGCCTTTGGGATTTCGGCTATGTTGATTTCGGTCTTTGGGATTTCAGCCTTTGGGATTTCGGACTTTGAGATTTCGGCCTTTGGGATGTCGGCCTTTGGAATTTCGACCTTTGCGATTTCGGCCTTTTGGGAATTCATCGTTCGGGATTTGGTTCTTGGGATTTCGACATTTGGGATTTTGGCCTTTGGTATGTCGATCTTTGGAATTTCAACCTTTGGGATTTCGGCCCTTTGGATTTCGGCCTTTGGGATTTCAGCCTTTGGGATTTCGGCCCTTTGGATTTCGGCCTTTGGGATTTCGAAGTTTGTAATTTCGGTCCTTTGGATTTCGGCCTTTGGGATTTCGACCTTTGGGATATCGGCCTCTGGGAGTTCGCCCTTTGGGAAGTCGGTCTTTGGAGTTTCAGTCTTTGGGATTTCGGCATTTGGGATGTCGGTCTTTGGAATTTCAGCCTTTGGGATTTCGGCCCTTTGGATTTCGGCCTTTGGGATTTCGGCCTTGGAATTTCGACATTTGGGATTTCGCCCTTTGGGATTTTTACCTTTCGGATTTCGGCCCTTGGGATTTAGGCCTTTTGGATTTCGGCCTTTGGGATTTCGGCCTTTTGGGAATTCATCCTTTGGGATTTCGGCCTTTGGAAATTCCGCCTTTGGGATATCGGCATTTGGGATTTCGGCCTTTGGAATTTCGTCCTTTGGGATTTGGACCTTTGGGATTTCGGCCTTTGGGATTTCGGCCTTTGGGATTTCGACCTTTGGGATTTCGACCTTTTGGGAGTTCATCCTTTGGTATTTCGGCCTTGTGATTTCGACATTTGGGATTTCGGCGTTTGGGATTTCGGCCTTTGGAATTTCCGAAATTAGGATATCGGCCCTTGGGATTTCGGCCTTTGGGATTGCGACCATTGGGATTACGGCCTTTTGGGAATTCATCCAATGGGATTTCGACATTTGGGATTTCGGCCTTTGGGATTTCGGCCTTTGGAATTTGGAGCTTTGGGACATCGGCCCTTGGGATTTCGGCCTTTGGGATTTCGGCCTCTGGCATTTCGGCCTTTGGGTAGTTGGTCTTTGGAATTTCAGCCTTTGGGATTTCGGCCCTTTGGATTCCGGCCTTTGGGATTTCAGCCTTTGGGATTTCGGCCTATGAGATTTCGGCCATTGGGATTTCGACCTTTGGGATCTCGGCCTTTGGGATTTCGGCCCTTTGGATTTCGGAATTTGGCATTTGGACCTTTGGGATTTCGGCCCTTGGGATTTCGGCCTTTGGGATTTCGGCCTCTGGGATTTCGGCATTTGGGTAGTCGGTCTTTGGAATTTCAGCCCTTGGGATTTCGGCCTTTGGGATTTCGACCTTTGGGATTTCGGCCTTTGGGATGTCGGCCTTTGGGATTTCGGCCTTTGAGATTTCGGCCTTTGGGATTTCGACCATTGGGATTTCGGTACTTGGGATTTGGGCCTTTGGGATTTCGGCCTTTGGGATTTCGGCGTTTGGGATTTCGGCCTTTGGGATTTCGGCCTTGTGATTTCGGCCTTTGGGATTTCGGCCCTTGGGATATGGGCCCTTGGGATATGGGCCCTTGGGATATCGGCCTTTGGGATTTAGACCGTTGGGATTTGGACCTTTGGGATTTCGGCCTTTGGGATTTCGGCTCTTGGGATTTCGGCCATTGGGATTTCGGCCTTTTGGGATTTTGGCGTTTGGGATTTCGTCCTTTGGAATTACCGCCTTTAGGATATCGGCCATTGTGATTACGGCCTTTGGGATTTCGGCCTTTGGGATTTCGGCCTTTGGGATTTCGGCCTTTGGGATGTCGGTCTTTGGAATTTCAGCCTTTGGGATTGCGGCTATTTTGATTTCGGTCTTTGGGATTTCAGCCTTTGGGATTTCGGACTTTGAGATTTCGGCCTTTGGGATGTCGGCCTTTGGAATTTCGACCTTTGGGATTTCGGCCCTTGGGATTTCAGCCTTTGGTATTTCGACCTTTGGGATTTCGGCCTTTGGGATTTTGGTCTTTGGGATTTCGGCCTTTGAGATTTCGGCCTTTGGGATTTCGGTCTTTCGAATTTCAGCCTTTGGGATTTCGGCGCTTTGGATTTCGGCCTTTGCGATTTCGGCCTTTGGGATTTCGGCCTTTGAGATTTCGGCCTTTGGGATTTGGACCTTTGGGATTTCGGCGCTTGGGATTTGGGCCTTTGCGATTTCGGCCTTTGGGATTTCGGCCTTTGGGATTTCGGTCCTTCGAATTTCAGCCTTTGGGATTTCGGCCTTTGGAATTTCGTCCTTTGGGATTTGGACCCTTGGGATTTCGGCCTTTGGGATTTCGACCTTTGGAATTTCGGCCCTTGGGATATCGGTCTTCGGGATTTCGACCGTTGGGATTTGGACCTTTGGGATTTCGGCCTTTGGGATTTCGGCTCTTGCGATTTCGGCCCTTGGGACTTCGGCCTTTTGGGAACTCATCGTTCGGGATTTGGTTCTTGGGATTTCGACATTTGGGATTTCGGCCTTTGGTATGTCGATCTTTGGAATTTCAACCTTTGGGATTTCGGCCCTTTGGATTTCGGCCTTTGGGATTTCAGCCTTTGCGATTTCGGCCCTTTGGATTTCGGCCTTTGGGATTTCGAAGTTTGGGATTTCGGCCCTTTGGATTTCGGCCTTTGGGATTTCGACCTTTGCGATATCAGCCTCTGGGAGTTCGACCTTTGGGAAGTCCGTCTTTGGAGTTTCAGTCTTTGGGATTTCGGCATTTGGGATGTCGGTCTTTGGAATTTCAGCCTTTGGGATTTCGGCCCTTTGGATTTCGTCCTTTGGGATTTCGGCCTTGGGATTTCGACATTTGGGATTTCGGCCTTTTGGGAATTCATCCTTTGGGATTTCGGCCTTTGGAAATTCCGCCTTTGGGTTATCGGCTTTTGGGATTTCGGCCTTTGGAATTTCGTCCTTTGGGATTTGGACCTTTGGGATTTCGGCCTTTGGGATTTCGACCTTTGGGATTTCGGCCTTTTGGGAGTTCATCCTTTGGTATTTCGGCCTTGTGATTTCGACATTTGGGATTTCGGCGTTTGGGATTTCGGCCTTTGGAATTTCCGAAATTAGGATATCGGCCCTTGGGATTTCGGCCTTTGGGATTTCGCCCTTTGGGATTTCGCCCTTGTGATTTCGGCCTTTGGGATATCGGTCTTTGGAATTTCAGCGTTTGGGATTTCGGCCCTTTGGATTTCGGCCTTTGCGATTTCGGCCTTTGGGATTTCGGCCTTTGAGATTTCGGCCTTTGGGATTTCGACCTTTGGGATTTCGGTACTTGGGAATTGGGCCTTTGGGATTTCGGCCTTTGGAATTTCGTCCTTTGGGATTTGGACCTTTGGGATTTCGGCCTTTGGGATTTCGACCTTTGGAATTTCGGCCCTTGGGACTTCGGCCCTTGGGATATGGGCCCTTGGGATATCGGCCTTCGGGATTTCGAACGTTGGGATTTGGACCTTTGGGATTTCGGCCTTTGGGATTTCGGCTCTTGGGGTTTCGGCCCTTGGGATTTCGGCCTTTTGGGAATTCATCGTTCGGGATTTCGTTCTTGGGATTTCGACATTTGGGATTTCAGCCTTTGGTATGTCGATCTTTGGAATTTCAACCTTTGGGATTTCGGCCCTTGGGATTTCGGCCTTTTGCGAATTCATCGTTCGGGATTTCGTTCTTGGGATTTCGACATTTGGGATTTCGGCCTTTGGTATGTCGATCTTTGGAATTTCAACCTTTGGGATTTCGGCCCTTTGGATTTCGGCCTTTGGGATTTTGACCTTTGGGATATCGGCCTCTGGGATTTCGACCTTTGGGAAGTCGGTCTTTGGAGTTTCAGCCTTTGGGATTTCGGCTTTTGGGATGTCGGTCTATGGGATTTCGGCCCTTTGGATTTCGGCCCTTTGGATTTCGGCCTTTGGAATTTCCGCCTTTGGGATATCGGCATTTGGGATTTCGGCCTTTGGAATTTCGTCCTTTGGGATTTGGACCTTTGGGATTTCGGCCTTTGGGATTTCGACCTTTGGCATTTCGGCCTTTTGGGAGTTCATCCTTTGGTATTTCGGCCTTGTGATTTCGACATTTGGGATTTCGGCGTTTGGGATTTCGGCCTTTGGAATTTCCGAAATAAGGATATCGGCACTTGGGATTTCGGCCTTTGGGATTTCGGGCCTTGGGATTTCGGCCTGTGGCATTTCGGCCTTTGGGTAGTCGGTCTTTGGAATTTCAGCCTTTGGGATTTCGCCACTTTGGATTCCGGCCTTTGGGATTTCAGCCTTTGGGATTTCGGCCATTGAGATTTCGGCCATTGGGATTCTGACCTTTGGGATCTCGAACCTTGGGATTTCGGCCCTTGGGATTACGGCCTTTGGGATTTCGGCCTCTGGGATTTCGACCTTTGGGATTTCGGCCTTTGGGATTTCGGCCTTTGGGATTTCGGCCTTTGGGATTTCGACCTTTGGGAAGTCGGTCTTTGGGATTTCGGCCTTTGTGATTTCGACCTTTGGGATTTCGGCCTTTGGAATTTCGGCCTTTGGGATTTCGGCCTTTGAGATTTCGGCCTTTGGGATTTCGGTCTTTCGAATTTCAGTCTTTGGGATTTCGGCCTTTGGGATTTCGCCCTTTGGGATTTCGCCCTTGTGATTTCGGCCTTTGGGATATCGGTCTTTGGAATTTCAGCGTTTGGGATTTCGGCCCTTTGGATTTCGGCCTTTGCGATTTCGGCCTTTGGGATTTCGGCCTTTGAGATTTCGGCCTTTGGGACTTCGACCATTGGGATTTCGGTACTTGGGATTTGGGCCTTTGGGATTTCGGCCTTTGGGATTTCGGCCTTTGGGATTTCGGCGTTTGGGATTTCGGCCTTTGGGATTTCGGCCTTGTGATTTCGGCCTTTGGGATTTCGGCCCTTGGGATATGGGCCCTTGGGATATGGGCCCTTGGGATATCGGCCTTTGGGATTTCGACCGTTGGGATTTGGACCTTTGGGATTTCGGCCTTTGAGATTTCGGCTCTTGGGATAACGGCCATTGGGATTTCGGCCTTTTGGGATTTTGGCGTTTGGGATTTCGTCCTTTGGAATATCCGCCTTTAGGATATCGGCCATTGTGATTTCGGCCTTTGGGATTTCAGCCTTTGGGATGTCGGTCTTTGGAATTTCAGCCTTTGGGATTTCGGCTATTTTGATTTCGGTCTTTGGGATTTCAGCCTTTGGGATTTCGGACTTTGAGATTTCGGCCTTTGGGATGTCGGTCTTTGGAATTTCGACCTTTGGGATTTCGGCCCTTGGGATTTCAGCCTTTGGTATTTCGACCTTTGGGATTTCGGCCTTTGCGATTTCGGCCTTTGGGATTTTGGTCTTTGGGATTTCGGCCTTTGAGATTTCGGCCTTTGGGATTTCGGTCTTTCGAATTTCAGCCTTTGGGATTTCGGCCTTTGGGATTTCGGCCTTTGGGATTTCGGCCTTGTGATTTCGGCCTTTGGGATATCGGTCTTTGGAATTTCAGCGTTTGGGATTTCGGCGCTTTGGATTTCGGCCTTTGCGATTTCGGCCTTTGGGATTTCGGCCTTTGAGATTTCGGCCTTTGGGATTTGGACCTTTGGGATTTCGGCGCTTGGGATTTGGGCCTTTGCGATTTCGGCCTTTGGGATTTCGGCCTTTGGGATTTCGGTCCTTCGAATTTCAGCCTTTGGGATTTCGGCCTTTGGGATTTCGGCCTTTGGAATTTCGTCCTTTGGGATTTGGACCCTTGGGATTTCGGCCTTTGGGATTTCGACCTTTGGAATTTCGGCCCTTACGATATCGGCCTTCGGGATTTCGACCGTTGGGATTTGGACCTTTGGGATTTCGGCCTTTGGGATTTCGGCTCTTGCGATTACGGCCCTTGGGACTTCGGCCTTTTGGGAATTCATCGTTCGGGATTTGGTTCTTGGGATTTCGACATTTGGGATTTCGGCCTTTGGTATGTCGATCTTTGGAATTTGAACCTTTGGGATTTCGGCCCTTGGGATTGCGGCCTTTTGCGAATTCATCGTTCGGGATTTCGTTCTTGGGATTTCGACATTTGGGATTTCGGCCTTTGGTATGTCGATCTTTGGAATTTCAACCTTTGGGATTTCGGCCCTTTGGATTTCGGCCTTTGGGATTTCAGCCTTTGGGATTTCGGCCTTTGAGATTTCGGCTTTTGGAATTTTAGCCTTTGGGATTTCGGCCCTCTGGATTTCGGCCTTTGGAATTTCCGCCTTTGGGATATCGGCATTTGGGATTTCGGCCTTTGGAATTTCGTCCTTTGGGATTTGGACCTTTGGGATTTCGGCCTTTGGGATTTCGACCTTTGGGATTTCGGCCTTTTGGGAGTTCATCCTTTGGTATTTCGGCCTTGTGATTTCGACATTTGAGATTTCGGCGTTTGGGATTTCGGCCTTTGGAATTTCCGAAATTAGGATATCGGCCCTTGGGGTTTCGGCCTTTGGGATTGCGACTATTGGGATTACGGCCTTTTGGGAATTCATCCAATGGGATTTCGACATTTGGGATTTCGGCCTTTGGGATTTCGGCGTTTGTAACTTGTACCTTTGGGATATCGGCCCTTGGGATTTCGGCCTTTGGGATTTCGGCCCTTGGGATTTCGGTCTGTGGCATTTCGGCCTTTGGGTAGTCGGTCTTTGGAATTTCAGCCTTTGGGATTTCGGCACTTTGGATTCCGGCCTTTGGGATGTCAGCCTTTCGGATTTCGGCCATTGAGATTTCGGCCATTGGGATTCTGACCTTTGGGATCACGAACCTTGGGATTTCGGCCCTTGGGATTACGGCCTTTGGGATTTCGGCCTCTGGGATTTCGACCTTTGGGATATCGGCCTTTGGGATTTCGGCCTTTGGGATTTCGGCCTCTGGAATTTCGGCATTTGGGTAGTCGATCTTTGGAATTTCAGCCCTTGGGATTTCGGCCTTTGATATTTCGACCTTTGGGATCTCGGCCTTTGGGATTTCGGCCTTTGGGATTTCGGCCTTTGAGATTTCGGCCTTGTGATTTCGGCCTTTGGTATATCAGTCGTTGGAATTTCAGCGTTTGGGATTTCGGCGCTTTGGATTTCGGCCTTTGCGATTTCGGCCTTTGGGATTTCGGCCTTTTAGATTTCGGCCTTTGGGATTTGGACCATTGGGATTTCGGACCTTGGGATGTGGGCCTTTGCGATTTCGGCCTTCGGGATTTCGGCCTTTGGGATTTCGGCCTTTTAGATTTCGGCCTTTGATATTTCGGTCCTTCGAATTTCAGCCTTTGGGATTTCGGCCTTTGGGATTTCGGCCTTTGGAATTTCGTCCTTTGCGATTTGGACCTTTGGGATTTCGGCCTTTGGGATTTCGACCTTTGGAATTTCGGCCCTTGGGGCTTCGGCCCTTGGGATATGGGCCCTTGGGATATCGGCCTTCGGGATTTCGAACGTTGGGATTTGGACCTTTGGGATTTCGGCCTTTGGGATTTCGGCTCTTGGGGTTTCGGCACTTGGGATTTCGGCCTTTTGGGAATTCATCGTTCGGGATTTCGTTCTTGGGATTTCGACATTTGGGATTTCGGCCTTTGGTATGTCGATCTTTGGAATTTCAACCTTTGGGATTTCGGCCCTTTGGATTTCGGCCTTTGGGATTTCAGCCTTTGGGATTTCGGCCTTTGAGATTTCGGCTTTTGGAATTTCAGCCTTTGGGATTTCGGCCTTTGGGATTTCGGCCTTTGGTATTTTGGCCTTGGGATTTCGGACTTTGGGATTTCGACCTTTGGAATTTCGGCCCTTGGGATATGGGCCCTTGGGATATCGGCCTTTGGGATTTCGACCGTTGGGATTTGGACCTTTGGGATTTCGGCCTTTGGGATTTCGGTCTCTGGGATTTCGGCATTTGGGATTTCGGCCTTTGAGATTTCGGCCTTTGGGATTTCGGTCCTTCGAATTTCAGCCTTTGGGATTTCGGCCTTTGCGATTTCGGCCTTTGGGATTTCGGCCTTTGAGATTTCGGCCTTTGGGATTTCGACCTTTGGGATTTCGGCCCTTGGGATTTGGGCCTTTGCGATTTCGGCCTTTGGGATTTCGGCCTTTGGGATTTCGGCCCTTGGGATTCCGGCCTTTGGAATTTCGGCCCTTGGGACTTCGGCCCTTTGTATATGGGCCCTTGGGATATCGGCCTTTGGGATTTCGACCGTTGGGATTTGGACCTTTGGGATTTCGGCCATTGGGATTTCGGCTCTTGGGATTTCGGCCCTTGCGATTTCGGCCTTTTGGGAATTCATCGTTCGGGATTTCGTTCTTGGGATTTCCACATTTGGGATTTCGGTCTTTGGGATTTCGGCCTTTGGTATGTCGATCTTTGGAATTTCAACCTTTGGGATTTCGGCCCTTTGGATTTCGGCCTTTGGGATTTCAGCCTTTGGGATTTCGGCCTTTGAGATTACGGCCTTTGGAATTTCAGCCTTTGGGATTTCGACCTTTGGGATTTCGGCCTTTTCGGAGTTCATCCTTTGGTATTTCGGCCTTGTGATTTCGACATTTGGGATTTCGGCGCTTGGGATTTCGGCCTTTGGAATTTCCGAAATTAGGATATCGGCCCTTGGGATTTCGGCCCTTGGGATTTCGGCCCTTGCAATTTCGGCCTTTTGGGAATTCATCGTTCGGGATTTCGTTCTTGGGATTTCCACATTTGGGATTTCGGTCTTTGGGATTTCGGCCTTTGGTATGTCGATCTTTGGAATTTCAACCTTTGGGATTTCGGCCCTTAGGATTTCGAACTTTTGTATTTCAGCCTTTGGGATTTCGGCCTTTGGGATTTCGGCCTTGGGATTTCGACATTTGGGATTTCGGCCTTTGGGATTTCGGCCTTTGGGATTTCGGCCTTTGGTATTTTGGCCTTGGGATTTCGGACTTTGGGATTTCGACCTTTGGGATTTCGGCCTTTGGGATTTCGGCTCTTGGGATTACGAGCTTTGGGATTTCCGCCTTTGGGATTTGGGCCTTTGGGATTTGGGCCTTTGGGATTTGGGCCTTTGGGATTTCGGCCTTTGGGATTTCGGCCATTGGGATTCCGGCCTTTGGGATTTCGGCCTTTGAGATTTCGGCCTTTGGGATTTCGACCTTTGGGATTTCGGCCTTTGGAATTTCCGCCTTTGGGATATCGGCCTTTTGGATTTCGGCCTTTGGGATTTCCGCCTTTTGGGAATTCATCCTTTGGGATTTAGGCCTTTGAGATTCCGGCCTATGGGATTTCGACCTTTGGGATTTCGGCCTTTTGGGAGTTCATCCTTTGGTAATTCGGCCTTGGGATTTCGACATTTGGGATTTCGGCCTTTGGGATTTCGGCCTTTGGAATTTCAGCCTTCGGGATTTCGGCCTTTGGGATTTCAGACTTTATGTTTTGAACATTTTAGGACTTCGGCCTTAGGGTTTCGACATTTAAGGTATCGGCTTTTGGGATTTTTACCTTTGGTCTTTCGGCCCTTGGGATTTAGGCCTTTGGGATTTCGATCTTTCGGATTTCGGCCTTTTGGGAAATCATCATTTGGGATTTCGACCTTTGGAATTTCCGCCTTTGGGATATCGGCATTTGGGATTTCGGCCTTTTGGGAATTCATCCTTTGGAATTTAGGCCTTTGGGATTTCGACCATTCGGATTTCGGCCCTTTTGATTGCGGTCTTTGGGATTTCGGCCTTTGGGATTTCGGCGTTTGGGATTTCGGCCTTTGGGATTTCGGCCTTTGGCATTTCATCCTTTGGGATTTCGACCTTTGGGATTTCGGCCTTTTGGGAATTCATCCTTTGGTATTTCGGCCTTGGGATTTCGGCCTTTGGGATTTTGGCCTTAGGGATTTCGGCCTTTTGGGAGTTCATCCTTTGGTATTTCGGCCTTGGGATTTCGACATTTGGGATTTCGGCGTTTGGGATTTCGGCCTTAGGAATTTCCGCTATTAGGATATCGGCCCTTGGGATTTCGGCCTTTGGGATTGCGACCATTGGGATTACGGCCTTTTGGGAATTCATCCCTTGGGATTTCGACATTTGGGATTTCGGCCTTTGGGATTTCGGCTTTTGGAATTTGGACCTTTGGGATTTCGGCCCTTGGGATTTCGGCCTTTGGGTTTTCTCCTTTGGGATTTCGGCCTCTGGGATTTCGGCCTTTGGGTTTTCGGCCTTTGGGATTTCGGCCTTTGGTATGTCGATCTTTGGAATTTCAACCTTTGGGATTTTGGGCCCTTTGGATTTCGGCCTTTGGGATTTCAGCCTGTGGGATTTCGGCCTTTGGGATTTCGGTCTTTGGGATTTCGGCCTTTGGGATTTCGGCCTTTGGTATGTCGATCTTTGGAATTTCAACCTTTGGGATTTCGGCCCTTTGGATTTCGGCCTTTGGGATTTCAGCCTTTGGGATTTCGGCCTTTGAGATTTCGGCCTTTGGAATTTCGTCCTTTGGGATTTGGACCTTTGGGATTTCGGCCTTTGGGATTTCGACCTTTGGGATTTCGGCCTTTTGGGATTTCAGCCTTTGGGATTTCGGCCTTTGAGATTTCGGCTTTTGGAATTTTAGCCTTTGGGATTTCGGCCCTCTGGATTTCGGCCTTTGGAATTTCCGCCTTTGGGATATCGGCATTTGGGATTTCGGCCTTTGGAATTTCGTCCTTTGGGATTTGGACCTTTGGGATTTCGGCCTTTGGGATTTCGACCTTTGGGATTTCGGCCTTTTGGGAGTTCATCCTTTGGTATTTCGGCCTTGTGATTTCGACATTTGAGATTTCGGCGTTTGGGATTTCGGCCTTTGGAATTTCCGAAATTAGGATATCGGCCCTTGGGGTTTCGGCCTTTGGGATTGCGACTATTGGGATTACGGCCTTTTGGGAATTCATCCAATGGGATTTCGACATTTGGGATTTCGGCCTTTGGGATTTCGGCGTTTGTAACTTGTACCTTTGGGATATCGGCCCTTGGGATTTCGGCCTTTGGGATTTCGGCCCTTGGGATTTCGGTCTGTGGCATTTCGGCCTTTGGGTAGTCGGTCTTTGGAATTTCAGCCTTTGGGATTTCGGCACTTTGGATTCCGGCCTTTGGGATGTCAGCCTTTCGGATTTCGGCCATTGAGATTTCGGCCATTGGGATTCTGACCTTTGGGATCACGAACCTTGGGATTTCGGCCCTTGGGATTACGGCCTTTGGGATTTCGGCCTCTGGGATTTCGACCTTTGGGATATCGGCCTTTGGGATTTCGGCCTTTGGGATTTCGGCCTCTGGAATTTCGGCATTTGGGTAGTCGATCTTTGGAATTTCAGCCCTTGGGATTTCGGCCTTTGATATTTCGACCTTTGGGATCTCGGCCTTTGGGATTTCGGCCTTTGGGATTTCGGCCTTTGAGATTTCGGCCTTGTGATTTCGGCCTTTGGTATATCAGTCGTTGGAATTTCAGCGTTTGGGATTTCGGCGCTTTGGATTTCGGCCTTTGCGATTTCGGCCTTTGGGATTTCGGCCTTTTAGATTTCGGCCTTTGGGATTTGGACCATTGGGATTTCGGACCTTGGGATGTGGGCCTTTGCGATTTCGGCCTTCGGGATTTCGGCCTTTGGGATTTCGGCCTTTTAGATTTCGGCCTTTGATATTTCGGTCCTTCGAATTTCAGCCTTTGGGATTTCGGCCTTTGGGATTTCGGCCTTTGGAATTTCGTCCTTTGCGATTTGGACCTTTGGGATTTCGGCCTTTGGGATTTCGACCTTTGGAATTTCGGCCCTTGGGGCTTCGGCCCTTGGGATATGGGCCCTTGGGATATCGGCCTTCGGGATTTCGAACGTTGGGATTTGGACCTTTGGGATTTCGGCCTTTGGGATTTCGGCTCTTGGGGTTTCGGCACTTGGGATTTCGGCCTTTTGGGAATTCATCGTTCGGGATTTCGTTCTTGGGATTTCGACATTTGGGATTTCGGCCTTTGGTATGTCGATCTTTGGAATTTCAACCTTTGGGATTTCGGCCCTTTGGATTTCGGCCTTTGGGATTTCAGCCTTTGGGATTTCGGCCTTTGAGATTTCGGCTTTTGGAATTTCAGCCTTTGGGATTTCGGCCTTTGGGATTTCGGCCTTTGGTATTTTGGCCTTGGGATTTCGGACTTTGGGATTTCGACCTTTGGAATTTCGGCCCTTGGGATATGGGCCCTTGGGATATCGGCCTTTGGGATTTCGACCGTTGGGATTTGGACCTTTGGGATTTCGGCCTTTGGGATTTCGGTCTCTGGGATTTCGGCATTTGGGATTTCGGCCTTTGAGATTTCGGCCTTTGGGATTTCGGTCCTTCGAATTTCAGCCTTTGGGATTTCGGCCTTTGCGATTTCGGCCTTTGGGATTTCGGCCTTTGAGATTTCGGCCTTTGGGATTTCGACCTTTGGGATTTCGGCCCTTGGGATTTGGGCCTTTGCGATTTCGGCCTTTGGGATTTCGGCCTTTGGGATTTCGGCCCTTGGGATTCCGGCCTTTGGAATTTCGGCCCTTGGGACTTCGGCCCTTTGTATATGGGCCCTTGGGATATCGGCCTTTGGGATTTCGACCGTTGGGATTTGGACCTTTGGGATTTCGGCCATTGGGATTTCGGCTCTTGGGATTTCGGCCCTTGCGATTTCGGCCTTTTGGGAATGCATCGTTCGGGATTTCGTTCTTGGGATTTCCACATTTGGGATTTCGGTCTTTGGGATTTCGGCCTTTGGTATGTCGATCTTTGGAATTTCAACCTTTGGGATTTCGGCCCTTTGGATTTCGGCCTTTGGGATTTCAGCCTTTGGGATTTCGGCCTTTGAGATTACGGCCTTTGGAATTTCAGCCTTTGGGATTTCGACCTTTGGGATTTCGGCCTTTTCGGAGTTCATCCTTTGGTATTTCGGCCTTGTGATTTCGACATTTGGGATTTCGGCGCTTGGGATTTCGGCCTTTGGAATTTCCGAAATTAGGATATCGGCCCTTGGGATTTCGGCCCTTGGGATTTCGGCCCTTGCAATTTCGGCCTTTTGGGAATTCATCGTTCGGGATTTCGTTCTTGGGATTTCCACATTTGGGATTTCGGTCTTTGGGATTTCGGCCTTTGGTATGTCGATCTTTGGAATTTCAACCTTTGGGATTTCGGCCCTTAGGATTTCGAACTTTTGTATTTCAGCCTTTGGGATTTCGGCCTTTGGGATTTCGGCCTTGGGATTTCGACATTTGGGATTTCGGCCTTTGGGATTTCGGCCTTTGGGATTTCGGCCTTTGGTATTTTGGCCTTGGGATTTCGGACTTTGGGATTTCGACCTTTGGGATTTCGGCCTTTGGGATTTCGGCTCTTGGGATTACGAGCTTTGGGATTTCCGCCTTTGGGATTTGGGCCTTTGGGATTTGGGCCTTTGGGATTTGGGCCTTTGGGATTTCGGCCTTTGGGATTTCGGCCATTGGGATTCCGGCCTTTGGGATTTCGGCCTTTGAGATTTCGGCCTTTGGGATTTCGACCTTTGGGATTTCGGCCTTTGGAATTTCCGCCTTTGGGATATCGGCCTTTTGGATTTCGGCCTTTGGGATTTCCGCCTTTTGGGAATTCATCCTTTGGGATTTAGGCCTTTGAGATTCCGGCCTATGGGATTTCGACCTTTGGGATTTCGGCCTTTTGGGAGTTCATCCTTTGGTAATTCGGCCTTGGGATTTCGACATTTGGGATTTCGGCCTTTGGGATTTCGGCCTTTGGAATTTCAGCCTTCGGGATTTCGGCCTTTGGGATTTCAGACTTTATGTTTTGAACATTTTAGGACTTCGGCCTTAGGGTTTCGACATTTAAGGTATCGGCTTTTGGGATTTTTACCTTTGGTCTTTCGGCCCTTGGGATTTAGGCCTTTGGGATTTCGATCTTTCGGATTTCGGCCTTTTGGGAAATCATCATTTGGGATTTCGACCTTTGGAATTTCCGCCTTTGGGATATCGGCATTTGGGATTTCGGCCTTTTGGGAATTCATCCTTTGGAATTTAGGCCTTTGGGATTTCGACCATTCGGATTTCGGCCCTTTTGATTGCGGTCTTTGGGATTTCGGCCTTTGGGATTTCGGCGTTTGGGATTTCGGCCTTTGGGATTTCGGCCTTTGGCATTTCATCCTTTGGGATTTCGACCTTTGGGATTTCGGCCTTTTGGGAATTCATCCTTTGGTATTTCGGCCTTGGGATTTCGGCCTTTGGGATTTTGGCCTTAGGGATTTCGGCCTTTTGGGAGTTCATCCTTTGGTATTTCGGCCTTGGGATTTCGACATTTGGGATTTCGGCGTTTGGGATTTCGGCCTTAGGAATTTCCGCTATTAGGATATCGGCCCTTGGGATTTCGGCCTTTGGGATTGCGACCATTGGGATTACGGCCTTTTGGGAATTCATCCCTTGGGATTTCGACATTTGGGATTTCGGCCTTTGGGATTTCGGCTTTTGGAATTTGGACCTTTGGGATTTCGGCCCTTGGGATTTCGGCCTTTGGGTTTTCTCCTTTGGGATTTCGGCCTCTGGGATTTCGGCCTTTGGGTTTTCGGCCTTTGGGATTTCGGCCTTTGGTATGTCGATCTTTGGAATTTCAACCTTTGGGATTTTGGGCCCTTTGGATTTCGGCCTTTGGGATTTCAGCCTGTGGGATTTCGGCCTTTGGGATTTCGGTCTTTGGGATTTCGGCCTTTGGGATTTCGGCCTTTGGTATGTCGATCTTTGGAATTTCAACCTTTGGGATTTCGGCCCTTTGGATTTCGGCCTTTGGGATTTCAGCCTTTGGGATTTCGGCCTTTGAGATTTCGGCCTTTGGAATTTCAGCCTTTGGGATTTCGGCCCTTTGGATTTCGGCCTTTGGGATTTCGACCTTTGGGATTTCGGCCTCTGGGATTTCGGCCTTTGGGTATTCGGCCTTTGGGATTTCGGCCTTTGGTATGTCGATCTTTGGAGTTTCAACCTTTGGGAATTTGGGCCCTTTGGATTTCGGCCTTTGGGATTTCAGCCTTTGGGATTTCGGCCTTTGAGATTTCGGCCATTGGGATTTCGATCTTTGGGATCTCGACCCTTTGGATTCCGGCCCTTGCGATTACGGCCTTTGGGATTTCGGCCTTTGGGATTTCGACCTTTGGGATTTCGGCCTTTGGGATTTCGGCCTTTGGGATTTCGGCCTTTGGGATATCGGCCTTTGGGATTTCGACCTTTGGGATTTCGGCCTTTGGGATTTCGACCTTTGGGATTTCGGCCTTTGGGAAGTCGGTTTTTGGAATTTCAGCCTTTGGGGTTTCGGCCTTTGGGATCTCGGCCTTTGGATTCCGGCCCTTGGGATTACGGCCTTTGGGATTTCGGCCTTTGGGATCTCGACCTTTGGGATTTCGGCCTTTGAGATTTCGGCCTTTGGGATATCGGCCTTTGGGATTTCGACCTTTGGGATTTCGGCCTTTGGGAAGTCTGTTTTTGGAATTTCAGGCTTTGGGGGTCCGGCCTTTGGGATCTCGGCCTTTGGGATTTCGTCCTTTGGGATTTGGACCTTTGGGATTTCTGCCCTTGGGATTTCGCCCTTGGGGATTTCGGCGTTTGGGATTTCGTCCTTTGGAATTTCGGCCTTTAGGATATCGGCCATTGTGATTTCGGCCTTTGGGATTTCGGCCTTTGGGATTTCGGCCTTTGGGATTTCGGCCTTTGGGATTTCGGCCTTTGGGATTTCGGCCTTTGAGATTTTGGCCTTTGGGATTTCGGTCTTTCGAATTTCAGCCTTTGGGATTTCGGCCTTTGGTATTTTGACCTTGGGATTTCGGACTTTGGGATTTCGACCTTTGGGATTTCGGCCCTTGGGATTTCGGCCCTTGGGATATGGGCCCTTGGGATTTCGGCCTTTGGGATTTCGGCCTCTGGGATTTCAGCATTTGGGTAGTCGGTCTTTGGAATTTCAGCCCGTGGGATTTCGGCCTTTGGGATTTCGACCTTTGGGAATTCGGCCTTTG
Source organism: Megachile rotundata (assembly GCF_050947335.1). Classification (NCBI taxonomy): domain Eukaryota; kingdom Metazoa; phylum Arthropoda; class Insecta; order Hymenoptera; family Megachilidae; genus Megachile; species Megachile rotundata. The sequence continues at coordinate 1,607,586 of NC_134991.1, read as the reverse complement.
GGATTTCGGCCTTTGGGATTTCGAACTTTGGCATTTCAGCCTTTGGGACTTCGGCCTTTGAGATTTCGGCCTTTGGTATATCGGTCTTTGGAATTTCAGCCATTGGGATTTCGGTCCTTTGGATTTCGGTCTTTGGGATTTCGGCTTTGGGATTTCGACATTTGGGATTGTGGCCTTTGGGATTTCGGCCTTTGGGATTTCGGCCTTTGGGATTTCGGCCTTTGGGACTTCGGCCCTTTGTATATGGGCCCTTGGGATATCGGCCTTTGGGATTTCGACCGTTGGGATTTGGACCTTTGGGATTTCGGCCATTGGGATTTCGGCTCTTGGGATTTCGGCCCTTGCGATTTCGGCCTTTTGGGAATTCATCGTTCGGGATTTCGTTCTTGGGATTTCCACATTTGGGATTTCGGTCTTTGGGATTTCGGCCTTTGGTATGTCGATCTTTGGAATTTCAACCTTTGGGATTTCGGCCCTTTGGATTTCGGCCTTTGGGATTTCAGCCTTTGGGATTTCGGCCTTTGAGATTTCGGCCTTTGGAATTTCAGCCTTTGGGATTTCGACCTTTGCGATTTCGGCCTTTTCGGAGTTCATCCTTTGGTATTTCGGCCTTGTGATTTCGACATTTGGGATTTCGGCGCTTGCGATTTCGGCCTTTGGAATTTCCGAAATTAGGATATCGGCCCTTGGGATTTCGGCCTTTGGGATTTCGGCCTTTGGGATTTCGGCCTTTGGGATTTCGGCCTTCGGGATTTCGGCCTTTGGGATTTCGGCCTTTGGAATTTTGGCTCTTGGGATTTTGGCCCTTGGGATTTCGGCCTTTTGGGAATTCATCGTTCGGGATTTTGTTCTTGAGATTTCGGCATTTGGGATTTCGGCCTTTGGGATTTCGGCCTTTGGTATGTCGATCCTTGGAATTTCAACCTTTGGGATTTCGGCCCTTTGGATTTCGGCCTTTGGGATTTCAGCCTTTGAGATTTCGGCCTTTGAGATTTCGGCCTTTGGAATTTCAGCCTTTGGGATTTCGGCCCTTTGGATTTCGGTCTTTAGGATTTCGACCTTTGGGATTTCGGCCTCTGGGATTTCGGCCTTTGGGTATTCGGCCTTTGGGATTTCGGCCTTTGGTATGTCGATCTTTGGAATTTCAACCTTTGGGATTTTGGGCCCTTTGGATTTCGGCCTTTGGGATTTCAGCCTTTGGGATTTCGGCCTTTGAGATTTCGGCCATTGGGATTTCGATCTTTGGGATCTCGACCCTTTGGATTCCGGCCCTTGCGATTACGGCCTTTGGGATTTCGGCCTTTGGGATTTCGACCTTTGGGATTTCGGCCTTTGGGATTGCGACCATTGGGATTACGGGCTTTTGGGAATTCATCCCTTGGGATTTCGACATTTGGGATTTCGGCCTTTGGGATTTCGGCTTTTGGAATTTGGACCTTTGGGATTTCGGCCCTTGGGATTTCGGCCTTTGGGTTTTCTCCTTTGGGATTTCGGCCTCTGGGATTTCGGCCTTTGGGTTTTCGGCCTTTGGGATTTCGGCCTTTGGTATGTCGATCTTTGGAATTTCAACCTTTGGGATTTCGGCCCTTTGGATTTCGGCCTTTGGGATTTCAGCCTTTGGGATTTCGGCCTTTGAGATTTCGGCCTTTGGAATTTCAGCCTTTGGGATTTCGGCCCTTTGGATTTCGGCCTTTGGGATTTCGACCTTTGGGATTTCGGCCTCTGGGATTTCGGCCTTTGGGTATTCGGTCTTTCGGATTTCGGCCTTTGGTATGTCGATCTTTGGAATTTCAACCTTTGGGATTTTGGGCCCTTTGGATTTCGGCCTTTGGGATTTCAGCCTTTGGGATTTCGGCGTTTGAGATTTCGGCCATTGGGATTTCGATCTTTGGGATCTCGACCCTTTGGATTCCGGCCCTTGCGATTACGGCCTTTGGGATTTCGGCCTTTGGGATTTCGACTTTTGGGATTTCGGCCTTTGGGATTTCGGCCTTTGGGATATCGGCCTTTGGGATATCGGCCTTTGGGATTTCGACCTTTGGGATTTCGGCCTTTGGGAAGTCGGTCTTTGGAATTTCAGCCTTTGGGGTTTCGGCCTTTGGGATCTCGGCCTTTGGATTCCGGCCCTTGGGATTACGGCCTTTGGGATTTCGGCCTTTGGGATTTCGACCTTTGGGATTTCGGCCTTTGGGATTTCGGCCTTTGGGATATCGGCCTTTGGGATTTCGACCTTTGGGATTTCGGCCTTTGGGAAGTCGGTCTTTGGAATTTCAGGCTTTGGGGTTTCGGCCTTTGGGATCTCGGCCTTTGGGATTTCGTCCTTTGGGATTTGGACCTTTGGGATTTCGGCCCTTGGGATTTCGGCCTTGGGGATTTCGGCCTTTTGGGATTTCGGCGTTTGGGATTTCGTCCTTTGGAATTTCGGCCTTTAGGATATCGGCCATTGTGATTTCGGCCTTTGGGATTTCGGCCTTTGGGATTTCGGCCTTTGGGATTTCGGCCTTTGGGATTTCGGCCTTTGGGATTTCGGCCTTTGGGATTTCGGCCTTTGAGATTTTGGCCTTTGGGATTTCGGTCTTTCGAATTTCAGCCTTTGGGATTTCGGCCTTTGGTATTTTGACCTTGGGATTTCGGACTTTGGGATTTCGACCTTTGGAATTTCGGCCTTTGGGATTTCGGCCCTTGGGATATGGGCCCTTGGGATTTCGGCCTTTGGGATTTCGGCCTCTGGGATTTCAGCATTTGGGTAGTCGGTCTTTGGAATTTCAGCCCGTGGGATTTCGGCCTTTGGGATTTCGACCTTTGGGATTTCGGCCTTTGGGATTTCGGCCTTTGGGATTTCGGCCTTTGGGATTTCGGCCTTTGGGATTTCGGCCTTTGGGATTTTGGCTCTTGGGATTTTGGCCCTTGGGATTGCGGCCTTTTGGGAATTCATCGTTCGGGATTTTGTTCTTGAGATTTCGGCATTTGGGATTTCGGCCTTTGGTATGTCGATCTTTGGAATTTCAACCTTTGGGATTTCGGGCCCTTTGGATTTCGGCCTTTGGGATTTCAGCCTTTGGGATTTCGGCCTTTGGGATTTCGGTCTTTGGGATTTCGGCCTTTGAGATTTCGGCCTTTGGGATATCGGCCTTTGGGATTTCGACCTTTGGGATTTCGGCCTTTGGGAAGTCTGTTTTTGGAATTTCAGGCTTTGGGGTTTCGGCCTTTGGGATCTCGGCCTTTGGGATTTCGTCCTTTGGGATTTGGACCTTTGGGATTTCTGCCCTTGGGATTTCGCCCTTGGGGATTTCGGCGTTTGGGATTTCGTCCTTTGGAATTTCGGCCTTTAGGATATCGGCCATTGTGATTTCGGCCTTTGGGATTTCGGCCTTTGGGATTTCGGCCTTTGGGATTTCGGCCTTTGGGATTTCGGCCTTTGGGATTTCGGCCTTTGAGATTTTGGCCTTTGGGATTTCGGTCTTTCGAATTTCAGCCTTTGGGATTTCGGCCTTTGGTATTTTGACCTTGGGATTTCGGACTTTGGGATTTCGACCTTTGGGATTTCGGCCCTTGGGATTTCGGCCCTTGGGATATGGGCCCTTGGGATTTCGGCCTTTGGGATTTCGGCCTCTGGGATTTCAGCATTTGGGTAGTCGGTCTTTGGAATTTCAGCCCGTGGGATTTCGGCCTTTGGGATTTCGACCTTTGGGAATTCGGCCTTTGGGATTTCGGCCTTTGGGATTTCGAACTTTGGCATTTCAGCCTTTGGGACTTCGGCCTTTGAGATTTCGGCCTTTGGTATATCGGTCTTTGGAATTTCAGCCATTGGGATTTCGGTCCTTTGGATTTCGGTCTTTGGGATTTCGGCTTTGGGATTTCGACATTTGGGATTGTGGCCTTTGGGATTTCGGCCTTTGGGATTTCGGCCTTTGGGATTTCGGCCTTTGGGACTTCGGCCCTTTGTATATGGGCCCTTGGGATATCGGCCTTTGGGATTTCGACCGTTGGGATTTGGACCTTTGGGATTTCGGCCATTGGGATTTCGGCTCTTGGGATTTCGGCCCTTGCGATTTCGGCCTTTTGGGAATTCATCGTTCGGGATTTCGTTCTTGGGATTTCCACATTTGGGATTTCGGTCTTTGGGATTTCGGCCTTTGGTATGTCGATCTTTGGAATTTCAACCTTTGGGATTTCGGCCCTTTGGATTTCGGCCTTTGGGATTTCAGCCTTTGGGATTTCGGCCTTTGAGATTTCGGCCTTTGGAATTTCAGCCTTTGGGATTTCGACCTTTGCGATTTCGGCCTTTTCGGAGTTCATCCTTTGGTATTTCGGCCTTGTGATTTCGACATTTGGGATTTCGGCGCTTGCGATTTCGGCCTTTGGAATTTCCGAAATTAGGATATCGGCCCTTGGGATTTCGGCCTTTGGGATTTCGGCCTTTGGGATTTCGGCCTTTGGGATTTCGGCCTTCGGGATTTCGGCCTTTGGGATTTCGGCCTTTGGAATTTTGGCTCTTGGGATTTTGGCCCTTGGGATTTCGGCCTTTTGGGAATTCATCGTTCGGGATTTTGTTCTTGAGATTTCGGCATTTGGGATTTCGGCCTTTGGGATTTCGGCCTTTGGTATGTCGATCCTTGGAATTTCAACCTTTGGGATTTCGGCCCTTTGGATTTCGGCCTTTGGGATTTCAGCCTTTGAGATTTCGGCCTTTGAGATTTCGGCCTTTGGAATTTCAGCCTTTGGGATTTCGGCCCTTTGGATTTCGGTCTTTAGGATTTCGACCTTTGGGATTTCGGCCTCTGGGATTTCGGCCTTTGGGTATTCGGCCTTTGGGATTTCGGCCTTTGGTATGTCGATCTTTGGAATTTCAACCTTTGGGATTTTGGGCCCTTTGGATTTCGGCCTTTGGGATTTCAGCCTTTGGGATTTCGGCCTTTGAGATTTCGGCCATTGGGATTTCGATCTTTGGGATCTCGACCCTTTGGATTCCGGCCCTTGCGATTACGGCCTTTGGGATTTCGGCCTTTGGGATTTCGACCTTTGGGATTTCGGCCTTTGGGATTGCGACCATTGGGATTACGGGCTTTTGGGAATTCATCCCTTGGGATTTCGACATTTGGGATTTCGGCCTTTGGGATTTCGGCTTTTGGAATTTGGACCTTTGGGATTTCGGCCCTTGGGATTTCGGCCTTTGGGTTTTCTCCTTTGGGATTTCGGCCTCTGGGATTTCGGCCTTTGGGTTTTCGGCCTTTGGGATTTCGGCCTTTGGTATGTCGATCTTTGGAATTTCAACCTTTGGGATTTCGGCCCTTTGGATTTCGGCCTTTGGGATTTCAGCCTTTGGGATTTCGGCCTTTGAGATTTCGGCCTTTGGAATTTCAGCCTTTGGGATTTCGGCCCTTTGGATTTCGGCCTTTGGGATTTCGACCCTTGGGATTTCGGCCTCTGGGATTTCGGCCTTTGGGTATTCGGTCTTTCGGATTTCGGCCTTTGGTATGTCGATCTTTGGAATTTCAACCTTTGGGATTTTGGGCCCTTTGGATTTCGGCCTTTGGGATTTCAGCCTTTGGGATTTCGGCGTTTGAGATTTCGGCCATTGGGATTTCGATCTTTGGGATCTCGACCCTTTGGATTCCGGCCCTTGCGATTACGGCCTTTGGGATTTCGGCCTTTGGGATTTCGACTTTTGGGATTTCGGCCTTTGGGATTTCGGCCTTTGGGATATCGGCCTTTGGGATATCGGCCTTTGGGATTTCGACCTTTGGGATTTCGGCCTTTGGGAAGTCGGTCTTTGGAATTTCAGCCTTTGGGGTTTCGGCCTTTGGGATCTCGGCCTTTGGATTCCGGCCCTTGGGATTACGGCCTTTGGGATTTCGGCCTTTGGGATTTCGACCTTTGGGATTTCGGCCTTTGGGATTTCGGCCTTTGGGATATCGGCCTTTGGGATTTCGACCTTTGGGATTTCGGCCTTTGGGAAGTCGGTCTTTGGAATTTCAGGCTTTGGGGTTTCGGCCTTTGGGATCTCGGCCTTTGGGATTTCGTCCTTTGGGATTTGGACCTTTGGGATTTCGGCCCTTGGGATTTCGGCCTTGGGGATTTCGGCCTTTTGGGATTTCGGCGTTTGGGATTTCGTCCTTTGGAATTTCGGCCTTTAGGATATCGGCCATTGTGATTTCGGCCTTTGGGATTTCGGCCTTTGGGATTTCGGCCTTTGGGATTTCGGCCTTTGGGATTTCGGCCTTTGGGATTTCGGCCTTTGGGATTTCGGCCTTTGGGATTTCGGCCTTTGAGATTTTGGCCTTTGGGATTTCGGTCTTTCGAATTTCAGCCTTTGGGATTTCGGCCTTTGGTATTTTGACCTTGGGATTTCGGACTTTGGGATTTCGACCTTTGGAATTTCGGCCTTTGGGATTTCGGCCCTTGGGATATGGGCCCTTGGGATTTCGGCCTTTGGGATTTCGGCCTCTGGGATTTCAGCATTTGGGTAGTCGGTCTTTGGAATTTCAGCCCGTGGGATTTCGGCCTTTGGGATTTCGACCTTTGGGATTTCGGCCTTTGGGATTTCGGCCTTTGGGATTTCGGCCTTTGGGATTTCGGCCTTTGGGATTTCGGCCTTTGGGATTTTGGCTCTTGGGATTTTGGCCCTTGGGATTGCGGCCTTTTGGGAATTCATCGTTCGGGATTTTGTTCTTGAGATTTCGGCATTTGGGATTTCGGCCTTTGGTATGTCGATCTTTGGAATTTCAACCTTTGGGATTTCGGGCCCTTTGGATTTCGGCCTTTGGGATTTCAGCCTTTGGGATTTCGGCCTTTGGGATTTCGGTCTTTGGGATTTCGGCCTTTGGGATTTCGGCCTTTGGTATGTCGATCTTTGGAATTTCAACCTTTGGGATTTCGGCCCTTTGGATTTCGGCCTTTGGGATTTCTGCCTTTGGGATTTCGGCCTTTGAGATTTCGGCCTTTGGAATTTCAGCCTTTGGGATTTCGGCCCTTTGGATTTCGGCCTTTGGGATTTCGACCTTTGGGATTTCGGCCTCTGGGATTTCGGCCTTTGGGTATTCGGCCTTTGGGATTTCAGCCTTTGGTATATCGATCTTTGGAATTTCAACCTTTGGGATTTTGGGCCCTTTGGATTTCGGCCTTTGGGATTTCAGCCTTTGGGATTTCGGCCTTTGAGATTTCGGCCATTGGGATTACGATCTTTGGGATCTCGACCCTTTGGATTCCGGCCCTTGCGATTATGGCCTTTGGGATTTCGGCCTTTGGGATTTCGACCTTTGGGATTTCGGCCTTTGGGATTTCGGCCTTTGGGATATCGGCCTTTGGGATTTCGACCTTTGGTATTTCGGCCTTTGGGAAGTCGGTCTTTGGAATTTCAGCCTTTGGGGTTTCGGCCTTTGGGATCTCGGCCTTTGGATTCCGGCCCTTGGGATTACGGCCTTTGGGATTTCGGCCTTTGGGATTTCGACCTTTGGGATTTCGGCCTTTGGGATTTCGGCCCTTGGGATTTCGGCCTTGGGGATTTCGGCCTTTTGGGATTTCGGCGTTTGGGATTTCGTCCTTTGGAATTTCGGCCTTTAGGATATCGGCCATTGTGATTTCGGCCTTTGGGATTTCGGCCTTTGGGATTTCGGCCTTTGGGATTTCGGCCTTTGGGATTTCGGCCTTTGGGATTTCGGCCTTTGAGATTTCGGCCTTTGGGATTTCGGTCTTTCGAATTTCAGCCTTTGGGATTTCGGCCTTTGGGATTTCGGCCTTTGGGATTTCGGCCTTTGGGATTTCGGCCTTTGGGATTTCGGCCTTTGGGATTTCGGCCTTGTGATTTCGGCCTTTGGGATATCGGTCTTTGGAATTTCAGCGTTTGGGATTTCGGCGCTTTGGATTTCGGCCTATGCGATTTCGGCCTTTGGGATTTCGGCCTTTGGGATTTCGGTCTTTCGAATTTCAGCCTTTGGGATTTCGGCCTTTGGGATTTCGGCCTTTGGGATTTCGGCCTTTGGGATTTCGACCTTTGGAATTTCGGCCCTTGGGATATGGGCCCTTGGGATATCGCCCTTTGGGATTTCGACCGTTGGGATTTGGACCTTTGGGATTTCGGCCTTTGGTATTTCGGCTCTTGGTATTTCTGCCCTTGGGATTTCGGCCTTTTGGGAATTCATCGTTCGGGATTTCGTTCTTGGGAATTCGACATTTGGGATTTCGGGCTTAGGGATTTCGGCGTTTGGGATTTCGGCCTCTGGGATTTCGGCCTTTGGGATTTCGGCGTTTGAGATTTCGTCCTTTGGAATTTCCGGCTTTAGGATATCGGCCATTGTGATTTCGGCCTTTGGGATTTCGGCCTTTGGGATTTCGGCCTTTGGGATGTCGGTCTTTGGAATTTCAGCCTTTGTGATTTCGGGTCTTTGGATTTCGGTCGTTGGGATTTAAGGCTTTGGGATTTCGGACTTTGAGATTTCGGCATTTGGAATTTCAGCCTTTGGGATTTCGGCCCTTTGGATTTCGAACTTTGGCATTTCAGCCTTTGGGATTTCGGCCTTTGAGATTTCGGCCTTTGGGATATCGGTCTTTCGAATTTCAGCCATTGGGATTTCGGTCCTTTGGATTTCGGTCTTTGGGATTTCGGCCTTGGGATTTCGACATTTGGGATTTTGGCCTTTGGGATTTCGGCCTTTGGGATTTCGGCCTTTGGGATTTCGGCCTTTGGGACTTCGGCCCTTTGTATATGGGCCCTTGCGATATCGGCCTTTGGGATTTCGACCGTTGGGATTTGGACCTTTGGGATTTCGGCCATTGGGATTTCGGCTCTTGGGATTTCGGCCCTTGCGATTTCGGCCTTTTGGGAATTCATCGTTCGGGATTTCGTTCTTGGGATTTCCACATTTGGGATTTCGGTCTTTGGGATTTCGGCCTTTGGTATGTCGATCTTTGGAATTTCAACCTTTGGGATTTCGGCCCTTTGGATTTCGGCCTTTGGGATTTCAGCCTTTGGGATTTCGGCCTTTGAGATTTCGGCCTTTGGAATTTCAGCCTTTGGGATTTCGACCTTTGCGATTTCGGCCTTTTCGGAGTTCATCCTTTGGTATTTCGGCCTTGTGATTTCGACATTTGGGATTTCGGCGCTTGGGATTTCGGCCTTTGGAATTTCCGAAATTAGGATATCGGCCCTTGGGATTTCGGCCTTTGGGATTTCGGCCTTTGGGATTTAGGCCTTTGGGATTTCGGCCTTCGGGATTTCGGCCTTTGGGATTTCGGCCTTTGGGATTTTGGCTCTTGGGATTTTGGCCCTTGGGATTTCGGCCTTTTGGGAATTCATCGTTCGGGATTTTGTTCTTGAGATTTCGGCATTTGGGATTTCGGTCTTTGGGATTTCGGCCTTTGGGATTTCGGCCTTTGGTATGTCGATCCTTGGAATTTCAACCTTTGGGATTTCGGCCCTTTGGATTTCGGCCTTTGGGATTTCAGCCTTTGGGATTTCGGCCTTTGAGATTTCGGCCTTTGGAATTTCAGCCTTTGGGATTTCGGCCCTTTGGATTTCGGCCTTTGGGATTTCGGCCTCTGGGATTTCGGCCTTTGGGTATTCGGCCTTTGGGATTTCGGCCTTTGGTATGTCGATCTTTGGAATTTCAACCTTTGGGATTTTTGGCCCTTGGGATTTCGGCCTTTGGGATTTCAGCCTTTGGGATTTCGGCCTTTGAGATTTCGGCCATTGGGATTTCGATCTTTGGGATCTCGACCCTTTGGATTCCGGCCCTTGCGATTACGGCCTTTGGGATTTCGGCCTTTGGGATTTCGACCTTTGGGATTTCGGCCTTTGGGATTGCGACCATTGGGATTACGGCCTTTTGGGAATTCATCCCTTGGGATTTCGACATTTGGGATTTCGGCCTTTGGGATTTCGGCTTTTGGAATTTGGACCTTTGGGATTTCGGCCCTTGGGATTTCGGCCTTTGGGTTTTCTCCTTTGGGATTTCGGCCTCTGGGATTTCGGCCTTTGGGTTTTCGGCCTTAGGGGTTTCGGCCTTTGGTATGTCGATCTTTGGAATTTCAACCTTTCTGATTTCGGGCCCTTTGGATTTCGGCCTTTAGGATTTCAGCCTTTGGGATTTCGGCCTTTGGGATTTCGGTCTTTGGGATTTCGGCCTTTGGGATTTCGGCCTTTGGTATGTCGATCTTTGGAATTTCAGCCTTTGGGATTTCGGCCCTTTGGATTTCGGCCTTTGGGATTTCGACCTTTGGGATTTCGGCCTCTGGGATTTCGGCCTTTGGGTATTCGGTCTTTGGGATTTCGGCCTTTGGTATGTCGATCTTTGGAATTTCAACCTTTGGGATTTTGGGCCCTTTGGATTTCGGCCTTTGGGATTTCAGCCTTTGGGATTTCGGCCTTTGAGATTTCGGCCATTGGGATTTCGATCTTTGGGATCTCGACCCTTTGGATTCCGGCCCTTGCGATTACGGCCTTTGGGATTTCGGCCTTTGGGATTTCGACCTTTGGGATTTCGGCCTTTGGGATTTCGGCCTTTGGGATATCGGCCTTTGGGATTTCGACCTTTGGGATTTCGGCCTTTGGGAAGTGGGTCTTTGGAATTTCAGCCTTTGGGGTTTCGGCCTTTGGGATCTCGGCCTTTGGATTCCGGCCCTTGGGATTACGGCCTTTGGGATTTCGGCCTTTGGGATTTCGGCCTTTGGGATTTCGGCCTTGTGATTTCGGCCTTTGGGATATCGGTCTTTGGAATTTCAGCGTTTGGGATTTCGGCGCTTTGGATTTCGGCCTTTGCGATTTCGGCCTTTGGGATTTCGGACTTTGGGATTTCGACCTTTGGAATTTCGGCCCTTGGGATATGGGCCCTTGGGATATCGCCCTTTGGGATTTCGACCGTTGGGATTTGGACCTTTGGGATTTCGACCTTTGGTATTTCGGCTCTTGGTATTTCTGCCCTTGGGATTTCGGCCTTTTGGGAATTCATCGTTCGGGATTTCGTTCTTGGGAATTCGACATTTGGGATTTCGGGCTTAGGGATTTCGGCGTTTGGGATTTCGGCCTCTGGGATTTCGGCCTTTGGGATTTCGGCGTTTGAGATTTCGTCCTTTGGAATTTCCGGCTTTAGGATATCGGCCATTGTGATTTCGGCCTTTGGGATTTCGGCCTTTGGGATTTCGGCCTTTGGGATGTCGGTCTTTGGAATTTCAGCCTTTGTGATTTCGGGTCTTTGGATTTCGGTCGTTGGGATTTAAGGCTTTGGGATTTCGGACTTTGAGATTTCGGCATTTGGAATTTCAGCCTTTGGGATTTCGGCCCTTTGCATTTCGAACTTTGGCATTTCAGCCTTTGGGATTTCGGCCTTTGAGATTTCGGCCTTTGGGATATCGGTCTTTGGAATTTCAGCCATTGGGATTTCGGTCCTTTGGATTTCGGTCTTTGGGATTTCGGCCTTGGGATTTCGACATTTGGGATTTTGGCCTTTGGGATTTCGGCCTTTGGGATTTCGGCCATTGGGACTTCGGCCCTTTGTATATGGGCCCTTGGGATATCGGCCTTTGGGATTTCGACCGTTGGGATTTGGACCTTTGGGATTTCGGCCATTGGGATTTCGGCTCTTGGGATTTCGGCCCTTGCGATTTCGGCCTTTTGGGAATTCATCGTTCGGGATTTCGTTCTTGGGATTTCCACATTTGGGATTTCGGTCTTTGGGATTTCGGCCTTTGGTATGTCGATCTTTGGAATTTCAACCTTTGGGATTTCGGCCCTTTGGATTTCGGCCTTTGGGATTTCAGCCTTTGGGATTTCGGCCTTTGAGATTTCGGCCTTTGGAATTTCAGCCTTTGGGATTTCGACCTTTGCGATTTCGGCCTTTTCGGAGTTCATCCTTTGGTATTTCGGCCTTGTGATATCGACATTTGGGATTTCGGCGCTTGGGATTTCGGCCTTTGGAATTTCCGAAATTAGGATATCGGCCCTTGAGATTTCGGCCTTTGGGATTTCGACCGTTGGGATTTGGACCTTTGGGATTTCGGCCATTGGGATTTCGGCTCTTGGGATTTCGACCCTTGCGATTTCGGCCTTTTGGGAATTCATCGTTCGGGATTTCGTTCTTGGGATTTCCACATTTGGGATTTCGGCATTTGGGATTTCGGCCTTTGGTATGTCGATCCTTGGAATTTCAACCTTTGGGATTTCGGCCCTTTGGATTTCGGCCTTTGGGATTTCAGCCTTTGGGATTTCGGCCTTTGAGATTTCGGCCTTTGGGATATCGGTCTTTGGAATTTCAGCCATTGGGATTTCGGTCCTTTGGATTTCGGTCTTTGGGATTTCGGCCTTGACATTTCGACATTTGGGATTTTGGCCTTTGGGATTTCGGCCTTTCAGATTTCGGCCTTTGGGATTTCGGCCTTTGGGACTTCGGCCCTTTGTATATGGGCCCTTGGGATATCGGCCTTTGGGATTTCGACCGTTGGGATTTGGACCTTTGGGATTTCGGCCATTGGGATTTCGGCTCTTGGGATTTCGGCCCTTGCGATTTCGGCCTTTTGGGAATTCATCGTTCGGGATTTCGTTCTTGGGATTTCCACATTTGGGATTTCGGTCTTTGGGATTTCGGCCTTTGGTATGTCGATCTTTGGAATTTCATCCTTTGGGATTTCGGCCCTTTGGATTTCGGCCTTTGGGATTTCAGCCTTTGGGATTTCGGCCTTTGAGATTTCGGCCTTTGGAATTTCAGCCTTTGGGATTTCGACCTTTGGGATTTCGGCCTTTTCGGAGTTCATCCTTTGTTATTTCGGCCTTGTGATTTCGACATTTGGGATTTCGGCGCTTGGGATTTCGGCCTTTGGAATTTCCGAAATTAGGATATCGGCCCTTGGGATTTCGGCCTTTGGGATTTCGGCCTTTGGGATTTCGGCCTTTGGGATTTCGGCCTTTGGGATTTCGGCCTTTGGGATTTCGGCCTTTGGGATTTCGGCCTTTGGGATTTTGGCTCTTGGGATTTTGGCCCTTGGGATTTCGGCCTTTTGGGAATTCATCGTTCGGGATTTTGTTCTTGAGATTTCGGCATTTGGGATTTCGGCCTTTGGGATTTCGGCCTTTGGTATGTCGATCCTTGGAATTTCAAACTTTGGGATTTCGGCCCTTTGGATTTCGGCCTTTGGGATTTCGACGTTTGGGATTTCGGCCCTTTGGATTTCGGCCTTTGGGATTTCGGCCTTTGGGGTATCGGCCTCTGGGACTTCGAACTTTGGGAAGTCGGTCTTTGGAATTTAAGCCTTTGGGATTTCGGCCTTTGGGATGTCGGTCTTTGGAATTTCAGCCTTTGGGATTTCGGCCCGTTGGATATCGGCCTTTGGGATTTCGGCCTTGGGATTTCGACATTTGGGATTTCGGCCTTTGGGATTTCGGCCTTTGGGATTTCGGCCTTGTGACTTCGGCCTTTGGGATGTCGGTCTTTGGAATTTCAGCCTTTGGGATTTCGGCCCTTTGGATTTCGGACTTTGGCATTTCAGCCTTTGGGATTTCGGCCTTTGAGATTTCGGCCTTTGGTATGTCGATCTTTGGAATTTCAACCTTTGGGATTTTGGGCCCTTTGGATTTCGGCCTTTGGGATTTCAGCCTTTGGGATTTCGGCCTTTGAGATTTCGGCCATTGGGATTTCTATCTTTGGGATCTCGACCCTTTGGATTCCGGCCCTTGCGATTACGGCCTTTGGGATTTCGGCCTTTGGGATTTCGACCTTTGGGATTTCGGCCTTTGGGATTTCGGCCTTTGGGATATCGGCCTTTGGGATTTCGACCTTTGGGATTTCGGCCTTTGGGATTTCGGCCTTTGGGATTTCGGCCTTTGGGATTTCGGCCTTTGGGATTTCGGCCTTTGAGATTTCGGCCTTTGAGATTTCGGCCTTTGGGATATCGGCCTTTGGGATTTCGACCTTTGGGATTTCGGCCTTTGGGAAGTCGGTCTTTGGAATTTCAGGCTTTGGGGTTTCGGCCTTTGGGATCTCGGCCTTTGGGATTTCGTCCTTTGGGATTTGGACCTTTGGGATTTCGGCCCTTGGGATTTCGGCCTTGGGGATTTGGGCCTTTTGGGACTTCGGCGTTTGGGATTTCGTCCTTTGGAATTTCGGCCTTTAGGATATCGGCCATTGTGATTTCGGCCTTTGGGATTTCGGCCTTTGGGATTTCGGCCTTTGGGATTTCGGCCTTTGGGATTTCGGCCTTTGGGATTTCGGCCTCTGAGATTTTGGCCTTTGGGATTTCGGTCTTTCGAATTTCAGCCTTTGGGATTTCGGCCTTTGGTATTTTGACCTTGGGATTTCGGACTTTGGGATTTCGACCTTTGGAATTTCGGCCCTTGGGATTTCGGCCCTTGGGTAATGGGCCCTTGGGATTTCGGCCTTTGGGATTTCGGCCTCTGGGATTTCAGCATTTGGGTAGTCGGTCTTTGGAATTTCAGCCCGTGGGATTTCGGCCTTTGGGATTTCGACCTTTGGGATTTCGGCCTTTGGGATTTCGGCCTTTGGGATTTCGGCCTTTGGGATTTCGGCCTTTGGGATTTCGGCCTTTGGGATTTCGGCCTTTGAGATTTCGGCCTTTGGGATTTCGGTCTTTCGAATTTCAGCCTTTGGGATTTCGGCCTTTGGGATTTCGGCCTTTGGGATTTCGGCCTTGTGATTTCGGCCTTTGGGATATCGGTCTTTGGAATTTCAGCGTTTGGGATTTCGGCGCTTTGGATTTCGGCCTTTGCGATTTCGGCCTTTGGGATTTCGACCTTTGGGATTTCGGCCTTTGGGATTTCGGCCTTTGGGATATCGGCCTTTGGGATTTCGACCTTTGGGATTTCGGCCTTTGGGAAGTCGGTCTTTGGAATTTCAGCCTTTGGGGTTTCGGCCTTTGGGATCTCGGCCTTTGGGATTTCGGCCTTTGGGATTTCGGCCTTTGGGATTTCGGCCTTGTGATTTCGGCCTTTGGGATATCGGTCTTTGGAATTTCAGCGTTTGGGATTTCGGCGCTTTGGATTTCGGCCTTTGCGATTTCGGCCTTTGGGATTTCGGACTTTGGGATTTCGACCTTTGGAATTTCGGCCCTTGGGATATGGGCCCTTGGGATATCGGCCTTTGGGATTTCGACCGTTGGGATTTGGACCTTTGGGATTTCGGCCTTTGGTATTTCGGCTCTTGGTATTTCTGCCCTTGGGATTTCGGCCTTTTGGGAATTCATCGTTCGGGATTTCGTTCTTGGGAATTCGACATTTGGGATTTCGGGCTTAGGGATTTTGGCGTTTGGGATTTCGGCCTCTGGGATTTCGGCCTTTGGGATTTCGGCGTTTGAGATTTCGTCCTTTGGAATTTCCGGCTTTAGGATATCGGCCATTGTGATTTCGGCCTTTGGGATTTCGGCCTTTGGGATTTCGGCCTTTGGGATGTCGGTCTTTGGAATTTCAGCCTTTGTGATTTCGGGTCTTTGGATTTCGGTCGTTGGGATTTAAGGCTTTGGGATTTCGGACTTTGAGATTTCGGCATTTGGAATTTCAGCCTTTGGGATTTCGGCCCTTTGGATTTCGAACTTTGGGATTTCAGCCTTTGGGATTTCGGCCTTTGAGATTTCGGCCTTTGGGATATCGGTCTTTGGAATTTCAGCCATTGGGATTTCGGTCCTTTGGATTTCGGTCTTTGGGATTTCGGCCTTGACATTTCGACATTTGGGATTTTGGCCTTTGGGATTTCGGCCTTTGAGATTTCGGCCTTTGGGATTTCGGCCTTTGGGACTTCGGCCCTTTGTATATGGGCCCTTGGGATATCGGCCTTTGGGATTTCGACCGTTGGGATTTGGACCTTTGGGATTTCGGCCATTGGGATTTCGGCTCTTGGGATTTCGGCCCTTGCGATTTCGGCCTTTTGGGAATTCATCGTTCGGGATTTCGTTCTTGGGATTTCCACATTTGGGATTTCGGTCTTTGGGATTTCGGCCTTTGGTATGTCGATCTTTGGAATTTCATCCTTTGGGATTTCGGCCCTTTGGATTTCGGCCTTTGGGATTTCAGCCTTTGGGATTTCGGCCTTTGAGATTTCGGCCTTTGGAATTTCAGCCTTTGGGATTTCGACCTTTGGGATTTCGGCCTTTTCGGAGTTCATCCTTTCTTATTTCGGCCTTGTGATTTCGACATTTGGGATTTCGGCGCTTGGGATTTCGGCCTTTGGAATTTCCGAAATTAGGATATCGGCCCTTGGGATTTCGGCCTTTGGGATTTCGGCCTTTGGGATTTCGGCCTTTGGGATTTCGGCCTTTGGGATTTCGGCCTTTGGGATTTCGGCCTTTGGGATTTTGGCTCTTGGGATTTTGGCCCTTGGGATTTCGGCCTTTTGGGAATTCATCGTTCGGGATTTTGTTCTTGAGATTTCGGCATTTGGGATTTCGGCCTTTGGGATTTCGGCCTTTGGTATGTCGATCCTTGGAATTTCAACCTTTGGGATTTCGGCCCTTTGGATTTCGGCCTTTGGGATTTCGACGTTTGGGATTTCGGCCCTTTGGATTTCGGCCTTTGGGATTTCGGCCTTTGGGGTATCGGCCTCTGGGACTTCGAACTTTGGGAAGTCGGTCTTTGGAATTTAAGCCTTTGGGATTTCGGCCTTTGGGATGTCGGTCTTTGGAATTTCAGCCTTTGGGATTTCGGCCCGTTGGATATCGGCCTTTGGGATTTCAGCCTTTGGGATTTCGGCCTTTGAGATTTCGGCCTTTGGAATTTCAGCCTTTGGGATTTCGGCCCTTTGGATTTCGGCCTTTGGGATTTCGGCCTTTGGAATTTCGGCCTTGTGACTTCGGCCTTTGGGATGTCGGTCTTTGGAATTTCAGCCTTTGGGATTTCGGCCCTTTGGATTTCGGACTTTGGCATTTCAGCCTTTGGGATTTCGGCCTTTGAGATTTCGGCCTTTGGAATTTCAGCCTTTGGGATTTCGGCCCTTTGGATTTCGGCCTTTGGGATTTCAACCTTTGGGATTTCGGCCTTTGGGATTTCGACCTTTGGGATTTCGGCCTTTGGGATTTCGGCCTTTGGGATATCGGCCTTTGGGATTTCGACCTTTGGGATTTCGGCCTTTGGGATTACGGCCTTTGGGATTTCGGCCTTTGGGATTTCGACCTTTGGGATTTCGGCCTTTGGGATTTCGGCCTTTGGGATATCGGCCTTTGGGATTTCGACCATTGGGATTTCGGCCTTTGGGAAGTCGGTCTTTGGAATTTCAGGCTTTGGCGTTTCGGCCTTTGGGATCTCGGCCTTTGGGATTTCGTCATTTGGGATTTGGACCTTTGGGATTTCGGCCCTTGGGATTTCGGCCTTGGGGATTTCGGCCTTTTGGGATTTCGGCGTTTGGGATTTCGTCCTTTGGAATTTCGGCCTTTAGGATATCGGCCATTGTGATTTCGGCCTTTGGGATTTCGGCCTTTGGGATTTCGGCCTTTGGGATTTCGGCCTTTGGGATTTCGGCCTTTGGGATTTCGGCCTTTGAGATTTCGGCCTTTGGGATTTCCGTCCTTCGAATTTCAGCCTTTGCGATTTCGGCCTTTGGGATTTCGGCCTTTGGTATTTTGGCCTTGGGATTTCGGACTTTGGGATTTCGACCTTTGGAATTTCGGCCCTTGGGATATGGGCCCTTGGGATATCGGCCTTTGGGATTTCGACCATTGGGATTTGGACCTTTGGGATTTCGGCCTTTGGGATTTCGGCTCTTGGGATTTCGGCCATTGGGATTTCGGCCTTTTGGGATTTCGGCGTTTGGGATTTCGTCCTTTGGAATTTCCGCCTTTAGGATATCGGCCATTGTGATTTCGGCCTTTGGGATTTCGGCCTTTGGGATGTCGGTCTTTGGAATTTCAGCCTTTGGGATTTCGGCTCTTTGGATTTCGGTCTTTGGGATTTCGGACTTTGAGATTTCGGCCTTTGGGATGTCGGCCTTTGGTATGTCGATCTTTGGAATTTCAACCTTTGGGATTTCGGCCCTTTGGATTTCGGCCTTTGGATTTCAGCCTTTGGGATTTCGGCCTTTGAGATTTCGGCCTTTGGAATTTCAGCCTTTGGGATTTCGGCCTTTGGGATTTCGAAGTTTGGGATTTCGGCCCTTTGGATTTCGGCCTTTGGGATTTCGACCTTTGGGATATCGGCGTCTGGGATTTCGACCTTTGGGAAGTCGGTCTTTGGAGTTTCAGCCTTTGGGATTTCGGCCGTTGGGATGTCGGTACTTTGGAATTTCAGCCTTTGGGATTTCGGCCCTTTGGATTTCGGCCCTTGGGATTTCGGCCTTGGGATTTCGACATTTGGGATTTCGGCCTTTGGGATTTTTACCTTTGGGATTTCGGCCCTTGGGATTTAGGCCTTTTGGATTTCGGCCTTTGGGATTTCGGCCTTTTGGGAATTCATCCAATGGGATTTCGACATTTGGGATTTCGGCCTTTGGGATTTCGGCCTTTGGGATTACGGCCTTTGGGATTTCGGCCTTTGGGATTTCGGCCTTTGGGATTTCGGCCTTTGGGATTTCGGCCTTTGAGATTTCGGCCTTTGGGATTTCGGTCTTTCGAATTTCAGCCTTTGGGATTTCGGCCTTTGGGATTTCGGCCTTTGAGATTTCGGCCTTTGGGATTTCGGCCTTTGGGATTTCGGCCTTTGGGATTTCGGCCTTTGGGATTTCGGTCTTTGGGATGTCGGTCTTTGGAATTTCAGCCTTTGGGATTTCGGCTCTTTGGATTTCGGTCTTTGGGATTTCGGACTTTGAGATTTCGGCCTTTGGGGTGTCGGCCTTTGGAATTTCGACCTTTGGGATTTCGGCCCTTGGGATTTCAGGCTTTGGGATTTCGGCCTTTGGGATTTCGGCCTTTGGGATTTCGGCCTTTGGTATGCCGATCTTTGGAATTTCAACCTTTGGGATTTCGGCCCTTTGCATTTCGGCCTTTGGGATTTCAGCCTTTGGGATTTCGGCCTTTGAGATTTCGGCCTTTGGAATTTCAGCCTTTGGGATTTCGGCCCTTTGGATTTCGGCCTTTGGGATTTCGAAGTTTGGGATTTCGGCCCTTTGGAATTCGGCCTTTGAGATTTCTGCCTTTGGGAATTCGGTCTTTCGAATTTCAGCCTTTGGGATTTCGGCCTTTGGGATTTCGGCCTTTGGGATTTCGGCCTTTGGGATTTCGGCCTTTGGGATTTCGGCCTTGTGATTTCGGCCTTTGGGATATCGGTCTTTGGAATTTCAGCGTTTGGGATTTCGGCGCTTTGGATTTCGGCCTTTGGGATTTCGGCCTTTGAGATTTCGGCCTTTGGGATTTCGACCTTTGGGATTTCGGCCCTTGGGATTTGGGCCTTTGCGATTTCGGCCTTTGGGATTTCGGCCTTTGCGATTTCGGCCTTTGGGATTTCGGCCTTTGGGATTTCGGCCTTTGGGATGTCGGTCTTTGGAATTTCAGCCTTTGGGATTTCGGCTCTTTGGATTTCGTTCTTTGGAATTTCAGCCCTTGGGATTTCGACCTTTGGGATTTCGGCCTTTGGGATTTCAGCCTTTGGGATTTCGGCCTTTGGGATTTCGGCCTTTGAGATTTCGGCCTTTGGGATTTCGGTCTTTCGAATTTCAGCCTTTGGGATTTCGGTCTTTGGGATTTCGGCCTTTGAGATTTCGGCCTTTGGGATTTCGGCCTTTGGGATTTCGGCCTTTGGGATGTCGGTCTTTGGAATTTCAGCCTTTGGGATTTCGGCTCTTTGGATTTCGGTCTTTGGGATTTCGGACTTTGAGATTTCGGCCTTCGGGATTTCGGCCTTTGGGATTTCGGCCCTTGGGATTTGGGCCTTTGGGATATCGGTCTTTGGAATTTCAGCGTTTGGGATTTCGGCCTTTGGGATTTCGGCCTTTGTGATTTCGGCGTTTGAGATTTCGGCCTTTGGGATTTCGGTCCATCGAATTTCAGCCTTTGGGATTTCGGCCTTTGAGATTTCGGCCTTTGGGATTTCGACCTTTGGGATTTCGGCCCTTGGGATTTGGGCCTTTGCGATTTCCGCCTTTGGAATTTCCGAAATTAGGATATCGGCCCTTGGGATTTCGGCCTTTGGGATTTCGGCCTTTGGGATTTCGGCCTTTTGGGAATTCATCCTTTGGGATTTCGGCCTTTGGAATTTCCGCCTTTGGGATATCGGCATTTGGGATTTCGGCCTTTGGAATTTCGTCCTTTGGGATTTGGACCTTTGGGATTTCGGCCTTTGGGATTTCGGCCTTTGGGATTTCGGCCTTTTGGGAATTCATCCATTGGTATTTCGGCCATGGGATTTCGGCCTTTGGGATTTCGGCCTTCGGGATTTCGCCCTTGTGATTTCGGCCTTTGTTATATCGGTCTTTGGAATTTCAGCGTTCGGGATTTCGGCCCTTTGGATTTCGGCCTTTGGGATTTAGGCCTTCTGGATTTCGGCCTTTGGGATTTCTACCTTTTGGGAATTCATCCTTTGGGATTTTGGCCTTTGGAATTTCCGCCTTTGGGATATCGGCATTTGGGATATCGGCCTTTGGAATTTCGTCCTTTGGGATTTGGACCTTTGGGATTTCGGCTTTTGGTATTTCGACCTTTGGGATTTCGGCCTTTTGGGAGTTCATCGTTTGGTATTTCGGCCTTGTGATTTCGACATTTGGGATTTCGGCGTTTGGGATTTCGGCCTTTGGAATTTCCGAAATTAGGATATCGGCCCTTGGGATTTCGGCCTTTGGGATTTCGGCCTTTGGGATTTCGGCCCTTTGGATTTCGGCCTTTGGGATCTGGACCTTCGTAATTTCGGCCCTTGGTATTTCGGCCTTTGGGATTTCGGCCACTGGGATTTCGGCATTTGGATAGTCTGTCTTTGGAATTTCAGCCCTTGGGATTTCGGCCTTTGGGATTTCGACCTTTGGGATTTCGGCCTTTGGGATTTCGGCCTTTGGGATTTCGGCCTTTGGGATTTCGGCCTTTGGGATTTCGGCCTTTGAGATTTCGGCCTTTGGGTTTTCGGTCTTTCGAATTTCAGCCTTTGGGATTTCGGCCCTTTGGATTTCGGCCTTTGGGATTTCAGCCTTTGGGATTTCGGCCTTTGAGATTTCGGCCTTTGGAGTTTCAGCCTTTGGGATTTCGGCCTTTGGGATGTCGGTCTTTGGAATTTCAGCCCTTGGGATTTCGGCCCTTTGGATTTCGGCTTTTGGGATTTCGGCCTTTGGGATGTCGGTCTTTGGAATTTCAGCCTTTGGGATTTCGGCTCTTTTGATTTCGGTCTTTGGGATTTCGGACTTTGAGATTTCGGCCTTTGGGATGTCGGCCTTTGGAATTTCGACCTTTGGAATTTCGGCCCTTGGGATTTCAGCCTTTGGGATTTCGGCCTTTGGGATTTTTACCTTTGGGATTTCGGCCCTTGGGATTTAGGCCTTTTGGATTTCGGCCTTTGGGATTTCGGCCTTTGGGATTTCGGCCTTTTGGGAATTCATCCTTTGGGATTTCGGCCTTTGGAATTTCCGCTTTTGGGATATCGGCATTTGGGAATTCGGCCTTTGGAATTTCGTCTTTTGGGATTTGGACCTTTGGGATTTCGGCCTTTGGGATTTCGACCTTTGGGATTTCGGCCTTTTGGGAGTTCATCCTTTGGTATTTCGGCCTTGTGATTTCGACATTTGGGATTTCGGAGTTTGGGATTTCGGCCTTTGGAATTTCCTAATTTAGGATATCGGCCCTTGGGATTTCGGCCTTTTGGATTGCGACCATTGGGATTACGGCCTTTTGGGAATTCATCCAATGGGATTTCGACATTTGGGATTTCGGCCTTTGGGATTTCGGCCTTTGGGATTACGGCCTTTGGGATTTCGGCTCTTTGGATTTCGGCCTTTGGGATTTGGACATTTGGGATTTCGGCCCTTGGGATTTCGGCCTTTGGGATTTCGGCCTCTGGGATTTCGGCATTTGGATAGTCTGTCTTTGGAATTTCAGCCCTTGGGATTTCGGCCTTTGGGATTTCGACCTTTGGGATTTCGGCCTTTGGGATTTCGGCCTTTGGGATTTCGGCCTTTGGGATTTCGGCCTTTGGGATTTCGGCCTTTGAGATTTCGGCCTTTGGGATTTCGGTCTTTCGAATTTCAGCCTTTGGGATTTCGGCCCTTTGGATTTCGGCCTTTGGGATTTCAGCCTTTGGGATTTCGGCCTTTGAGATTTCGGCCTTTGGAATTTCAGCCTTTGGGATTTCGGCCCTTTGGATTTCGGCCATTGGGATTTCGAAGTTTGGGATTTCGGCCTTTGGGATGTCGGCCTTTGGAATTTCGACCTTTGGGATTTCGGCCCTTGGGATTTCAGCCTTTGGGATTTCGGCCTTTGGGATTTCGGCTTTTGGGATTTCAGCCTTTGCGATTTCGGCGATTGGGATTTCGAAGTTTGGGATTTCGGCCTTTGGGATGTCGGCCTTTGGAATTTCGACCTTTGGGATTTCGGCCCTTGGGATTTCGGCCTTCGGGATTTCGCCCTTGTGATTTCGGCCTTTGGGATATCGGTCTTTGGAATTTCAGCGTTGGGATTTCGGCCATTTGGATTTCGGCCTTTGCGATTTCGGCCTTTGGGATTTCGGCCTTTGCGATTTCGGCCTTTGGGATTTCGACCTTTGGGATTTCGGCCCTTGGGATTTCGGCCTTTGGGATTTCGGTCCTTCGAATTTCAGCCTTTGGGATTTCGGCCTTTGGGCTTTCGGCCTTTGGTATTTTGGGCTTGGGATTTCGGACTTTGGGATTTCGACCTTTGCAATTTCGGCCCTTAGGACTTCGGCCCTTGGGATATGGGACCTTGGGATATCGGCCTTTGAGATCTCGACCGTTGGGATTTGGACCTTTGGGATTTCGGCCTTTGGGATTTCGGCCTTTGGGATTTCGGTCTTTCGAATTTCAGCCTTTGGAATTTCGGCCTTTGGTATTTCGGCCTTTGGGATTTCGGCCTTTGGGATTTCGGCCTTCGGGATTTCGCCCTTGTGATTTCGGCCTTTGGGATATCGGTCTTTGGAATTTCAGCGTTGGGATTTCGGCCATTGCGATTTCGGCCTTTGGGATTTCGGCCTTTGAGATTTCGGCCTTTGGGATTTCGACCTTTGGGATTTCGGCCCTTGGGATTTGGGCCTTTGGGATTTCGGCCTTTGGGATTTCGGCCTTTGGGATTTCGGCCTTTGGGATTTCGGCCTTTGGGATTTCGGCCTTTGGGATTTCGACCTTTGGGATTTCGGCCTTTTGGGAGTTCACCCATTAGTATTTCGGCATTGGGATTTCGCCGTTTGGGATTTCGACCCTTGGGATTCCGTCTTGGGATTGCGGCCTTTGGGATTTCGGCCTTTGAGATTTCGGCCTTTAGTATGTCGATCTTTGGAATTTCAACCTTCGGGATTTCGGCCTTTGGTATGTCGATCTTTGGAATTTCAAACTTTGGGATTTCGGCCCTTTGGATTTCGGCCCTTGGGATTTCAACCTTTTGGATTTCGGCCTTTGGGATTTCGGCCTTTGAGATTTCGGCCTTTGGGATTTCGGCCTTTGGTATGTCGATCTTTGGAATTTCGACCTTTGAGATTTCGGCTTTTGGGATTTCAGCCTTTGGGATTTCGGCCTTTGAGATTTCGGCCTTTGGAATTTCAGCCTTTGGGATTTCGGCCTTTGGAATTTCGGCCTTTGGGATGTCGGTCTTTGGAATTTCAGCCTTTGGGATTTCGGCTCTTTGGATTTCGGTCTTTGGGATTTCAGCCTTTGGGATTTCGGACTTTGAGATTTCGGCCTTTGGGATGTCGGCCTTTGGAATTTCGACCTTTGGGATTTCGGCCCTTGGGATGTCAGCCTTTGGGATTTCGGCCTTTGGGATTTCGGCCTTTGGGATTTCGGCCTTTGGTATGTCGATCTTTGGAATTTCCACCTTTGGGATTTCGGCCCTTTGGATTTCGGCCTTTGGGATTTCAGCCTTTAGGATTTCGGCCTTTGAAATTTCGGCCTTTGGAATTTCAGCTTTTGGGATTTCGGCCCTTTGGATTCCGGCCTTTGGGATTTCGACGTTTGGGATTTCGGCCCTTTGGATTCCGGCCCTTGGGATTGCGGCCTTTAGTATGTCGATCTTTGGAATTTCAACCTTCGGGATTTCGGCCTTTGGTATGTCGATCTTTGGAATTTCAAACTTTGGGATTTTGGCCCTTCGGATTTCGGCCTTTGGGATTTCGGCCTTTGGGAAGTCGGTCTTTGGAATTTCAGCCTTTGGGGTTTCGGCCTTTGGGATTTCGGCCTTTGGGATGTCGGCCTTTGGAATTTCGACCTTTGGGATTTCGGCCCTTGGGATTTCAGCCTTTGTGATTTCGGCCTTTGGAATTTCAGCCTTTGGGATTTTGGCCGATTGGATTTAGGCCTTTGGGATTTCGACGTTTGGGATTTCGACCCTTGGGATTCCGGCCCTTGGGATTGCGGCCTTTGGGGTTTCGGCCTTTGAGATTTCGGCCTTTGGGATTTCGGTCTTTCGAATTTCAGCCTTTGGGATTTCGGCCCTTGGGATTTCGGCCTTCGGGATTTCGCCCTTGTGATTTCGGCCTTTGGGATATCGGTCTTTGGAATTTCAGCGTTGGGATTTCGGCCATTTGGATTTCGGCCTTTGCGATTTCGGCCTTTGGGATTTCGGCCTTTGCGATTTCGGCCTTTGGGATTTCGACCTTTGGGATTTCGGCCCTTGGGATTTGGGCCTTTGGGATTTCGGCCTTTGGGATTTCGGACTTTGGGATTTCGGCCTTTGGGATTTCGGCCTTTGGGATTTCGGCCTTTGGGATTTCGGCCTTTGAGATTTCGGCCTTTGGAATTTCGGCCCTTGGGATTTGGGCCTTTGGGATTTCGGCCTTTGGGATTTCGGCCTTTGGGATTTCGGCCTTTGGGATTTCGGCCTCTGAGATTTCGGCCTTTGGGATTTCGGTCTTTCGAATTTCAGCCTTTGGGATTTCGGCTCTTTGGATTTCGGTCTTTGGGATTTCAGCCTTTGGGATTTCGGACTTTGAGATTTCGGCCTTTGGGATGTCGGCCTTTGGAATTTCGACCTTTGGGATTTCGGCCCTTGGGATTTCAGCCTTTGGGATTTCGGTCTTTGGGATGTCGGTCTTTGGAATTTCAGCCTTTGGGATTTCGGGTTTTTGGATTTCGGTCGTTGGGATTTCAGGCTTTGGGATTTCGGACTTTGAGATTTTGGCCTTTGGAATTTCAGCCTTTGGGATTTCGGCCCTTTGGATTTCGGACTTTGGGATTTCAGCCTTTGGGATTTCGTCCTTTGAGATTTCGGCCTTTGGGATGTCGGTCTTTTGAATTTCAGCCATTGGGATTTCGGCCCTATGTATTTCGGTCTTTGGGATTTCGACCTTTGGGATTTCGGCCTTTGGGATTTCGGCCTTTGGGATTTCGGCCTTCGGGATTTCGCCCTTGTGATTTCGGCCTTTGGGATATCGGTCTTTGGAATTTCAGCGTTGGGATTTCGACCATTTGGATTTCCGCCTTTGCGATTTCGGCCTTTGGGATTTCGGCCTTTGCGATTTCGGCCTTTGGGGTTTCGGCCTTTGGAATTTCAGCCTTTGGGATATTGGCCGATTGGATTTAGGCCTTTGGGATTTCGACGTTTGGGATTTCGACCCTTGGGATTCCGGCCCTTGGGATTGCGGCCTTTGGGGTTTCGGCCTTTGAGATTTCGGCCTTTGGGATTTCGGTCTTTCGAATTTCAGCCTTTGGGATTTCGGCCTTTGGGATTTCGGCCTTTGGGATTTCGGCCTTCGGGATTTCGCCCTTGTGATTTCGGCCTTTGGGATATCGGTCTTTGGAATTTCAGCGTTGGGATTTCGGCCATTTGGATTTCGGCCTTTGCGATTTCGGCCTTTGGGATTTCGGCTTTTGAGATTTCGGCCTTTGGGATTTCGACCTTTGGGATTTCGGCCCTTGGGATTTGGGCCTTTGGGATTTCGGCCTTTGGGATTTCGGCCTTTGGGATTTCGGCCTTTGGGATTTCGGCCTTTGGGATTTCGGCCTTTGGGATTTCGGCCTTTGGGATTTCGGCCTTTGGATTTCGGCCTTTGCGATTTCGGCCTTTGGGATTTCGGCCTTTGAGATTTCGGCCTTTGGGATTTCGACCTTTGGGATATCGGGGCTTAGGATTTGGGCCTTTGGGGTTTCGGCCTTTGGGATTTCGGCCTTTGGGATTTCGGCCTTTGGGATTTCGGCATTTGGGATTTCGGCCTTTGGGATTTCGGCCTTTGGGATTTCGGCCTTTGGGATTTCGGCCTTTGGGATTTCGGCCTTTGGGATTTCGGCCTTTGAGATTTTGGCCTTTGGGATTTCGGTCTTTCGAATTTCAGCATTTGGGATTTCGGCCTTTGGGATTTCGGCCTTTGGGATTTCGGCCTTTGGTATTTTGGCCTTGGGATTTCGGACTTTGGGATTTCGACCTTTGGAATTTCGGCCCTTGGGATTTCGGCCCTTGGGATATGGGCCCTTGGGATATCGGCCTTTGGGATTTCGCCGTTGTGATTTCGGCCTTTGGGATGTCGGTCTTTGGAATTTCAGCGTTTGGGATTTCGGCTCTTTGGATTTCGGCCTTTGCGATTTCGGCCTTTGGGATTTCGGCCTTTGAGATTTCGGCCTTTGGGATTTCGACCTTTGGGATTTCGGCCCTTAGGATTTGGGCCTTTGGGATTTCGGCCTTTGGGATTTCGGCCTTTGGGATTTCGGCCTTTGGGATTTCGGCCTTTGGGATTTCGGCCTTTCGAATTTCAGCATTTGGGATTTCGGCCTTTGGGATTTCGGCCTTTGGTATTTTGGCCTTGGGATTTCGGACTTTGGGATTTCGACCTTTGGAATTTCGGCCCTTGGGATTTCGGCCCTTGGGATATGGGCCCTTGGGATATCGGCCATTGGGATTTCGGTCGTTGGGATTTGGACATTTGGGATTTCGGCGTTTGAGATTTCGGCTCTTGGGATTTCGGCCATTGGGATTTCGGCCTTTTGGGATTTCGGCGTTTGGGATTTCGTCCTTTGGGATTTCGGCCTTGGGGATTTCGCACTTTGAGATTTCGGCCTTTGGGATGTCGGCCTTTGGAATTTCGACCTTTGGGATTTCGGCCCTTGGGATTTCAGCCTTTGGGATTTCGGCCTTTGGGATTTCGGCCTTTGGGATTTCGGCCTTTTGGATTTCGGCCTTTGGGATGTCGATCTTTGGAATTTCAGCCTTTGGGATTTCGGCACTTTGGATTTCGGTCTTTGGGATTTCAGCCTTTGGGATTTCGGACTTTGGGATTTCGACCTTTGGAATTTCGGCCCTTGGGACTTCGGCCCTTGGGATATGGGCCCTTGGGATATCGTCCTTTGTGATTTCGACCGTTGGGATTTGGACCTTTGGGATTTCGGCCTTTGGGATTTCGGCTCTTGGGTTTTTCGGCCCTTGGGATTTCGGCCTTTTGGGAATTCATCGTTCGCGATTTCGTTCTTGGGATTTCGACATTTGGGATTTCGGCCTCAGGGATTTCGGCCTTTGGGATTTCGGCCTCTGGGATTTCGGCCTTTGGGATTTCGGTCTTTCGAATTTCAGCCTTCGGGATTTCGGCCTTTGGGATTTCGGCCTTTGGGATTTCGGCCTTCGGGATTTCGCCCTTGTGATTTCGGCCTTTGGGATATCGGTCTTTGGAATTTCAGCGTTGGGATTTCAGCCATTTGGATTTCGGCCTTTGCGATTTCGGGCTTTGGGATTTCGGCCTTTGAGATTTCGGCCTTTGGGATTTGGACATTTGGGATTTCGGCCTTTGGGATTTCGGCTCTTGGGTTTTTCGGCCCTTGGGATTTCGGCCTTTTGGGAATTCATCGTTCGGGATTTCGTTCTTGGGATTTCGACATTTGGGATTTCGGCCTTAGGGATTTCGGCCTTTGGGATTTCGGCCTCTGGGATTTCGGCCTTTGGGATTTCGGCGTTTGAGATTTCGGCCTTTGGGATTTCAGCCTTTGGGATGTCGGCCCTTTGGATATCGGACTTTGGGATTTCAGCCTTTGGGATTTCGTCCTTTGAGATTTCGGCCTTTGGGATGTCGGTCTTTGGAATTTCAGCCATTGGGATTTCGGCCCTATGTATTTCGGTCTTTGGGATTTCGACCTTTGGGATTTCGGCCTTTGGGATTTCGGCCTTTGGGATTTCGGCCTTTGAGATTTCGGCCTTTGGGATTTCGGTCTTTCGAATTTCAGCCTTTGGGATTTCGGGATTGGGATTTCGGCCTTCGGGATTTCGCCCTTGTGATTTCGGCCTTTGGGATATCGGTCTTTGGAATTTCAGCGTTGGGATTTCGGCCATTTGGATTTCCGCCTTTGCGATTTCGGCCTTTGGGATTTCGGCCTTTGCGATTTCGGCCTTTGGGATTTCGGCCTTTGGAATTTCAGCCTTTGGGATTTTGGCCGATTGGATTTAGGCCTTTGGGATTTCGACGTTTGGGATTTCGACCCTTGGGATTCCGACCCTTGGGATTGCGGCCTTTGGGGTTTCGGCCTTTGAGATTTCGGCCTTTGGGATTTCGGTCTTTCGAATTACAGCCTTTGGGATTTCGGCCCTTGGGATTTCGGCCTTCGGGATTTCGCCCTTGTGATTTCGGCCTTTGGGATATCGGTCTTTGGAATTTCAGCGTTGGGATTTCGGCCATTTGGATTTCGGCCTTTGCGATTTCGGCCTTTGGGATTTCGGCCTTTGGGATTTCGCCCTTGTGATTTCGACCTTTGGGAAATCGGTCTTTGGGATATCGGCCTTTGGGATTTCGACATTTGGGATTTCGGCCTTTGGAATTTCGGCCTTTGGGATTTCGGCCTTTGAGATTTCGGCCTTTGGGATTTCGGACTTTGAGATTTCGGCCTTTGGGATTTCGGACTTTGGGATTTCGACCTTTGGAATTTCGGCCCTTGGGACTTCGGCCCTTGGGACATCGGCCCTTGTGATATGGGCCCTTGGGATATCGGCCTATGGGATTTCGACCGTTGGGATTTGGACCTTTGGGATTTCGACGTTTGGGATTTCGACCCTTGGGATTCCGGCCCTTGGGATTGCGGCCTTTGGGGTTTCGGCCTTTGAGATTTCGGCCTTTGGGATTTCGGTCTTTCGAATTTCAGCCTTTGGGATTTCGGCCCTTGGGATTTCGGCCTTCGGGATTTCGCCCTTGTGATTTCGGCCTTTGGGATATCGGTCTTTGGAATTTCAGCGTTGGGATTTCGGCCATTTGGATTTCGGCCTTTGCGATTTCGGCCTTTGGGATTTCGGCCTTTGGGATTTCGCCCTTGTGATTTCGACCTTTGGGAAATCGGTCTTTGGGATATCGGCCTTTGGGATTTCGACATTTGGGATTTCGGCCTTTGGAATTTCGGCCTTTGGGATTTCGGCCTTTGAGATTTCGGCCTTTGGGATTTCGGACTTTGAGATTTCGGCCTTTGGGATTTCGGACTTTGGGATTTCGACCTTTGGAATTTCGGCCCTTGGGACTTCGGCCCTTGGGACATCGGCCCTTGTGATATGGGCCCTTGGGATATCGGCCTTTGGGATTTCGACCGTTGGGATTTGGACCTTTGGGATTTCGGCCTTTGGGATTTCGGCTCTGGGGATTTCGGCCCATGGGATTTCGGCCTTTTGGGAATTCATCGTTCGGGATTTCGTTCTTGGGATTTCGACATTCGGGATTTCGGCCTTAGGGATTTCGGCCTCTGGGATTTCGGCCTTTGGGATTTCGGCGTTTGAGATTGCGTCCTTTGGAGTTTCCGGCTTTAGGATATCGGCCATTGTGATTTCGGCCTTTGGGATTTCGGCCTTTGGGATTTCGGTCCTTGGGATGTCGGTCTTTGGAATTTCAGCCTTTGGGATTTCGGGTTTTTGGATTTCGGTCGTTGGGATTTCAGGCTTTGGGATTTCGGACTTTGAGATTTTGGCCTTTGGAATTTTAGCCTTTGGGATTTCGGCCCTTTGGATTTCGGACTTTGGGATTTCAGCCTTTGGGATTTCGTCCTTTGAGATTTCGGCCTTTGGGATGTCGGTCTTTGGAATTTCAGCCATTGGGATTTCGGCCCTTTGGATTTCGGTCTTTGGGATTTCGGCCTTGGGATTTCGACGTTTGGGATTTCGGCCTTTGGGATTTCGGCCTTTGGGAATTCATCCACTGGTATTTCGGCCTTGGGATTTCGGCCTTTGTGATTTCGGCCTTTGGGATTTCGGCCTTTGGGATTTCGACCTTTGGGATTTCGGCCTTTGGGATTTCGGCCTATGAGATTTCGGCCTTTGTGATTTCGGTCTTTCGAATTTCAGCCTTTGGAATTTCGGCCTTTGGGATTTCGGCCTTCGGGATTTCGCCCTTGTGATTTCGGCCTTTGGGATATCGGTCTTTGGAATTTCAGCGTTGGGATTTCGGCCATTTGGATTTCGGCCATTGCGATTTCGGCCTTTGGGATTTCGGCCTTTGAGATTTCGGCCTTTGGGATTTCGACCTTTGGGATTTCGGCCTTTGGTATGTCGATCTTTGGAATTTCAACCTTTGGGATTTCGGCCCTTTGGATTTCGGCCTTTGGGATTTCAGCCTTTAGGATTTCGGCCTTTGAAATTTCGGCCTTTGGAATTTCAGCTTTTGGGATTTCGGCCCTTTGGATTTCGGCCTTTGGGATTTCGACGTTTGGGATTTCGGCCCTTTGGATTCCGGCCCTTGGGATTGCGGCCTTTAGTATGTCGATCTTTGGAATTTCAACCTTCGGGATTTCGGCCTTTGGTATGTCGATCTTTGGAATTTCAAACTTTGGGATTTCGGCCCTTCGGATTTCGGCCTTTGGGATTTCGGCCTTTGGGAAGTCGGTCTTTGGAATTTCAGCCTTTGGGGTTTCGGCCTTTGGGATTTCGGCCTTTGGGATGTCGGCCTTTGGAATTTCGACCTTTGGGATTTCGGCCCTTGGGATTTCAGCCTTTGGGATTTCGGCCTTTGGGATTTCGGCCTTTGGGATTTCGGCCTTTAGTATGTCGATCTTTGGAATTTCAACCTTTGGGATTTCGGCCCTTTGGATTTCGGCCTTTGGGATTTCAGTCTTTGGGATTTCGGCCTTTGTGATTTCGGCCTTTGGAATTTCAGCCTTTGGGATTTTGGCCGATTGGATTTAGGCCTTTGGGATTTCGACGTTTGGGATTTCGACCCTTGGGATTCCGGCCCTTGGGATTGCGGCCTTTGGGGTTTCGGCCTTTGAGATTTCGGCCTTTGGGATTTCGGTCTTTCGAATTTCAGCCTTTGGGATTTCGGCCCTTGGGATTTCGGCCATCGGGATTTCGCCCTTGTGATTTCGGCCTTTGGGATATCGGTCTTTGGAATTTCAGCGTTGGGATTTCGGCCATTTGGATTTCGGCCTTTGCGATTTCGGCCTTTGGGATTTCGGCCTTTGCGATTTCCGCCTTTGGGATTTCGACCTTTGGGATTTCGGCCCTTGGGATTTGGGCCTTTGGGATTTCGGCCTTTGGGATTTCGACCTTTGGGATTTCGGCCCTTGGGATTTGGGCCTTTGGGATTTCGGCCTTTGGGATTTCGGCCTTCGGGATTTCGCCCTTGTGATTTCGGCCTTTGGGATATCGGTCTTTGGAATTTCAGCGTTGGGATTTCGGCCATTGCGATTTCGGCCTTTGGGATTTCGGCCTTTGAGATTTCGGCCTTTGGGATTTCGACCTTTGGGATTTCGGCCCTTGGGATTTGGGCCTTTGGGATTTCGGCCTTTGGGATTTCGGCCTTTGGGATTTCGGCCTTTGGGATTTTGACCTTTGGGATTTCGACCTTTGGGATTTCGGCCTTTTGGGAGTTCACCCATTAGTATTTCGGCATTGGGATTTCGCCGTTTGGGATTTCGACCCTTGGGATTCCGTCCCTTGGGATTGCGGCCTTTGGGATTTCGGCCTTTGGGATTTCGGCCTTTAGTATGCCGATCTTCGGAATTTCAACCTTCGGGATTTCGGCCTTTGGTATGTCGATCTTTGGAATTTCAACCTTTGGGATTTCGGCCCTTTGGATTTCGGCCCTTGGGGTTTCAGCCTTTGGGATTTCGGCCTTTGGGATTTCGGCCTTTGAGATTTCGGCCTTTGGGATTTCGGCCTTTGGTATGCCGATCTTTGGAATTTCGACCTTTGGGATTTCGGCTTTTGGGATTTCAGCCTTTGGGATTTCGGCCTTTGAGATTTCGGCCTTTGCAATTTCAGCCTTTGGGATTTCGGCCTTTGGAATTTCGGCCTTTGGGATGTCGGTCTTTGGAATTTCAGCCTTTGGGATTTCGGCTCTTTGGATTTCGGTCTTTGGGATTTCAGCCTTTGGGATTTCGGACTTTGAGATTTCGGCCTTTGGGATGTCGGCCTTTGGAATTTCGACCTTTGGGATTTCGGCCCTTGGGATTTCAGCCTTTGGGATTTCGGCCTTTGGGATTTCGGCCTTTGAGATTTCGGCCTTTGGGATTTCGGCCTTTGGTATGTCGATCTTTGGAATTTCGACCTTTGGGATTTCGGCCCTTTGGATTTCGGCTTTTGGGATTTCAGCCTTTGTTATTTCGGCCTTTGAGATTTCGGCCTTTGGAATTTCAGCCTTTGGGATTTCGGCCCTTTGGATTTCGGCCTTTGGGATTTCGAAGTTTGGGATTCCGGCCCTTTGGATTTCGGCCTTTGGGATTTCGCCCTTGTGATTTCGACCTTTGGGAAATCGGTCTTTGGGATTTCGGCCTTTGGGATTTCGACATTTGTGATTTCGGCCTTTGGAATTTCGGCCTTTGGGATTTCGGCCTTTGAGATTTCGGCCTTTGGGATTTCGGACTTTGGGATTTCGACCTTTGGAATTTCGGCCCTTGGGACTTCGGCCCTTGGGACATCGGCCCTTGTGATATGGGCCCTTGGGATATCGGCCTTTGGGATTTCGACCGTTGGGATTTGGACCTTTGGGATTTCGGCCTTTGGGATTTCGGCTCTGGGGATTTCGGCCCTTGGGATTTCGGCCTTTTGGGAATTCATCGTTCGGGATTTCGTTCTTGGGATTTCGGCCTTTGGGATTTCGGTCTTTGGGTTGTCGGTCTTTGGAATTTCAGCCTTTGGGATTTCGGGTTTTTGGATTTCGGTCGTTGGGATTTCAGGCTTTGGGATTTCGGACTTTGAGATTTTGGCCTTTGGAATTTTAGCCTTTGGGATTTCGGCCCTTTGGATTTCGGACTTTGGGATTTCAGCCTTTGGGATTTCGTCCTTTGAGATGTCGGCCTTTGGGATGTCGGTCTTTGGAATTTCAGCCATTGGGATTTCGGCCCTTTGGATTTCGGTCTTTGGGATTTCGGCCTTGGGATTTCGACGTTTGGGATTTCGGCCTTTGGGATTTCGGCCTTTGGGAATTCATCCACTGGTATTTCGGCCTTGGGATTTCGGCCTTTGTGATTTCGGCCTTTGGGATTTCGGCCTTTGGGATTTCGACCTTTGGGATTTCGGCCTTTGGGATTTCGGCCTTTGAGATTTCGGCCTTTGGGATTTCGGTCTTTCGAATTTCAGCCTTTGGAATTTCGGCCTTTGTGATTTCGGCCTTCGGGATTTCGCCCTTGTGATTTCGGCCTTTGGGATATCGGTCTTTGGAATTTCAGCGTTGGGATTTCGGCCATTTGGATTTCGGCCATTGCGATTTCGGCCTTTGGGATTTCGGCCTTTGAGATTTCGGCCTTTGGGATTTCGACCTTTGGGATTTCGGCCCTTGGGATGTCAGCCTTTGGGATTTCGGCCTTTGGGATTTCGGCCTTTGGGATTTCGGCCTTTGGTATGTCGATCTTTGGAATTTCAACCTTTGGGATTTCGGCCCTTTGGATTTCGGCCTATGGGATTTCAGCCTTTAGGATTTCGGCCTTTGAAATTTCGGCCTTTGGAATTTCAGCTTTTGGGATTTCGGCCCTTTGGATTTCGGCCTTTGGGATTTCGACGTTTGGGATTTCGGCCCTTTGGATTCCGGCCCTTGGGATTGCGGCCTTTAGTATGTCGATCTTTGGAATTTCGACCTTCGGGATTTCGGCCTTTGGTATGTCGATCTTTGGAATTTCAAACTTTGGGATTTCGGCCCTTCGGATTTCGGCCTTTGGGATTTCGGCCTTTGGGATTTCGGCCTTTGGGAAGTCGGTCTTTGGAATTTCAGCCTTTGGGGTTTCGGCCTTTGGGATTTCGGCCTTTGGGATGTCGGCCTTTGGAATTTCGACCGTTGGGATTTCGGCCCTTGGGATTTCAGCCTTTGGGATTTCGGCCTTTGGGATTTCGGCCTTTGGGATTTCGGCCTTTAGTATGTCGATCTTTGGAATTTCAACCTTTGGGATTTCGGCCCTTTGGATTTCGGCCTTTGGGATTTCAGTCTTTGGGATTTCGGCCTTTGTGATTTCGGCCTTTGGAATTTCAGCCTTTGGGATTTTGGCCGATTGGATTTAGGCCTTTGGGATTTCGACGTTTGGGATTTCGACCCTTGGGATTCCGGCCCTTGGGATTGCGGCCTTTGGGGTTTCGGCCTTTGAGATTTCGGCCTTTGAGATTTCGGCCTTTGGGATTTCGGTCTTTCGAATTTCAGCCTTTGGGATTTCGGCCCTTGGGATTTCGGCCATCGGGATTTCGCCCTTGTGATTTCGGCCTTTGGGATATCGGTCTTTGGAATTTCAGCGTTGGGATTTCGGCCATTTGGATTTCGGCCTTTGCGATTTCGGCCTTTGGGATATCGGCCTTTGCGATTTCGGCCTTTGGGATTTCGACCTTTGGGATTTCGGCCCTTGGGATTTGGGCCTTTGGGATATCGGCCTTTGGGATTTCGGCCTTTGGGATTTCGGCCTTTGGGATTTCGGCCTTTGGGATTTCGGCCTTTGAGATTTCGGCCTTTGGAATTTCGGTCCTTGGGATTTGGGCCTTTGGGATTTCGGAATTTGGGATTTCGGCCTTTGGGATTTCGGCCTTTGGGATTTCGGCCTCTGAAATTTCGGCCTTTGGGATTTCGGTCTTTCGAATTTCAGCCTTTGGGATTTCGGCTCTTTGGATTTCGGTCTTTGGGATTTCAGCCTTTGGGATTTCGGACTTTGAGATTTCGGCCTTTGGGATGTCGGCCTTTGGAATTTCGACCTTTGGGATTTCGGCCCTTGGGATTTCAGCCTTTGGGATTTCGGCCTTTGGGATTTCGGTCTTTGGGATGTCGGTCTTTGGAATTTCAGCCTTTGGGATTTCGGGTTTTTGGATTTCGGTCGTTGGGATTTCAGGCTTTGGGATTTCGGACTTTGAGATTTTGGCCTTTGGAATTTCAGCCTTTGGGATTTCGGCCCTTTGGATTTCGGACTTTGGGATTTCAGCCTTTGGGATTTCGTCCTTTGAGATTTCGGCCTTTGGGATGTCGGTCTTTTGAATTTCAGCCATTGGGATTTCGGCCCTATGTATTTCGGTCTTTGGGATTTCGACCTTTGGGATTTCGGCCTTTGGGATTTCGGCCTTTGGGATTTCGGCCTTCGGGATTTCGCCCTTGTGATTTCGGCCTTTGGGATATCGGTCTTTGGAATTTCAGCGTTGGGATTTCGACCATTTGGATTTCCGCCTTTGCGATTTCGGCCTTTGGGATTTCGGCCTTTGCGATTTCGGCCTTTGGGATTTTGGCCTTTGGAATTTCAGCCTTTGGGATTTTGGCCGATTGGATTTAGGCCTTTGGGATTTCGACGTTTGGGATTTCGACCCTTGGGATTCCGGCCCTTGGGATTGCGGCCTTTGGGGTTTCGGCCTTTGAGATTTCGGCCTTTCGGATTTCGGTCTTTCGAATTTCAGCCTTTGGGATTTCGGCCTTTGGGATTTCGGCCTTTGGGATTTCGGCCTTCGGGATTTCGCCCTTGTGATTTCGGCCTTTGGGATATCGGTCTTTGGAATTTCAGCGTTGGGATTTCGGCCATTTGGATTTCGGCCTTTGCGATTTCGGCCTTTGGGATTTCGGCTTTTGAGATTTCGGCCTTTGGGATTTCGACCTTTGGGATTTCGGCCCTTGGGATTTGGGCCTTTGGGATTTCGGCCTTTGGGATTTCGGCCTTTGGGATTTCGGCCTTTGGGATTTCGACCTTTGGGATTTCGGCCTTTTGGGAGTTCATCCATTGGTATTTCGGCATTGGGATTTCGCCGTTTGGGATTTCGACCCTTGGGATTCCGTCCCTTGGGATTGCGGCCTTTGGGATTTCGGCCTTTGGGATTTCGGCCTTTGGGATTTCGGCCTTTGGGATTTCGGCCTTTAGTATGTCGATCTTTGGAATTTCAACCTTCGGGATTTCGGCCTTTGGTATGTCGATCTTTGGAATTTAAACCTTTGGGATTTCGGCCCTTTGGATTTCGGCCTTTGGGATTTCGACCTTTGGGATTTCGGCCTTTGGGAAGTCGGTCTTTGGAATTTCAGCCATTGGGCTTTCGGCCTTTGGGATTTCGGCCTTTGGGATGTCGGCCTTTGTTATTTCGACCTTTGGGATTTCGGCCCTTGGGATTTCAGCCTTTGGGATTTCGGCCTTTGGGATTTCGGCCTTTGGGATTTCGGCCTTTGGGATTTCGGCCTTTAGTATGTCGATCTTTGGAATTTCAAGCTTTGGGATTTCGGCCCTTTGGATTTCGGCCTTTGGGATTTCAGTCTTTGGGATTTCGGCCTTTGTGATTTCGGCCTTTGGAATTTCAGCCTTTGGGATTTTGGCCCTTTGGATTTCGGCCTTTGGGATTTCGACGTTTGGGATTTCGACCCTTGGGATTCCGGCCCTTGGGATTGCGGCCTTTGGGGTTTCGGCCTTTGGATTTCGGCCTTTGGGATTTCGGCCTTGTGATTTCGGCCTTTGGGATTTCGGCCTTTGGGATTTCGGCCTTTGGGATTTCGGCCTTTGGGATTTCGCCCTTGTGATTTCGGCCTTTGGGATGTCGGTCTTTGGAATTTCAGCGTTTGGGATTTCGGCTCTTTGGATTTCGGCCTTTGCGATTTCGGCCTTTGGGATTTCGGCCTTTGGGATTTCGGCCTTTGAGATTTCGGCCTTTGGGATTTCGACCTTTGGGATTTCGGCCCTTAGGATTTGGGCCTTTGGGGTTTCGGCCTTTGGGATTTCGGCCTTTGGGATTTCGGCCTTTGGGATTTCGGCCTTTGGGATTTCGGCCTTTGGGATTTTGGCCCTTTGGATTTCGGCCTTTGGGATTTCGACGTTTGGGATTTCGACCCTTGGGATTCCGGCCCTTGGGATTGCGGCCTTTGGGGTTTCGGCGTTTGGATTTCGGCCTTTGGGATTTCGGCCTTGTGATTTCGGCCTTTGGGATTTCGGCCTTTGGGATTTCGGCCTTTGGGATTTCGGCCTTTGGGATTTCACCCTTGTGATTTCGGCCTTTGGGATGTCGGTCTTTGGAATTTCAGCGTTTGGGATTTCGGCTCTTTGGATTTCGGCCTTTGCGATTTCGGCCTTTGGGATTTCGGCCTTTGGGATTTCGGCCTTTGAGATTTCGGCCTTTGGGATTTCGACCTTTGGGATTTCGGCCCTTAGGATTTGGGCCTTTGGGGTTTCGGCCTTTGGGATTTCGGCCTTTGGGATTTCGGCCTTTGGGATTTCGGCCTTTGGGATTTCGGCCTTTGGGATTTCGTCCTTTGGGATTTCGGCCTTTGGATTTCGGCCTTTGCGATTTCGGCCTTTGGGATTTCGGCCTTTGAGATTTCGGCCTTTGGGATTTCGACCTTTGGGATTTCGGCCCTTAGGATTTGGGCCTTTGGGGTTTCGGCCTTTGGGATTTCGGCCTTTGGGATTTCGGCCTTTGGGATTTCGGCCTTAGGGATTTCGGCCTTTGGGATTTCGGCCTTTGGGATTTCGGCCTTTGGGATTTCGGCCTTTGGGATTTCGGCCTTTGGGATTTCGGCCTTTGAGATTTTGGCCTTTGGGATTTCGGTCTTTCGAATTTCAGCATTTGGGATTTCGGCCTTTGGGATTTCGGCCTTTGGGATTTCGGCCTTTGGGATTTCGGCCTTTGGTATTTTGGCCTTGGGATTTCGGACTTTGGGATTTCGACCTTTGGAATTTCGGCCCTTGGGATTTCGGCCCTTGGGATATGGGCCCTTGGGATATCGGCCTTTGGGATTTCGCCGTTGTGATTTCGGCCTTTGGGATGTCGGTCTTTGGAATTTCAGCGTTTGGGATTTCGGCTCCTTGGATTTCGGCCTTTGCGATTTCGGCCTTTGGGATTTCGGCCTTTGAGATTTCGGCCTTTGGGATTTCGACCTTTGGGATTTCGGCCCTTAGGATTTGGGCCTTTGGGATTTCGGCCTTTGGGATTTCGGCCTTTGGGATTTCGGCCTTTGGGATTTCGGCATTTCGAATTTCAGCATTTGGGATTTCGGCCTTTGGGATTTCGGCCTTTGGTATTTTGGCCTTGGGATTTCGGACTTTGGGATTTCGACCTTTGGAATTTCGGCCCTTGGGATTTCGGCCCTTGGGATATGGGTCCTTGGGATATCGGCCATTGGGATTTCGGTCGTTGGGATTTGGACATTTGGGATTTCGGCGTTTGAGATTTCGGCTCTTGGGATTTCGGCCATTGGGATTTCGGCCTTTTGGGATTTCAGCGTTTGGGATTTCGTCCTTTGGGATTTCGGCCTTTGAGATTTCGGCCTTTGGGATGTCGGCCTTTGGAATTTCGACCTTTGGGATTTCGGCCCTTGGGATTTCAGCCTTTGGGATTTCGGCCTTTGGGATTTCGGCCTTTGGGATTTCGGCCTTTTGGATTTCGGCCTTTGGGATGTCGATCTTTGGAATTTCAGCCTTTGGGATTTCGGCTCTTTGGATTTCGGTCTTTGGGATTTCAGCCTTTGGGATTTCGGACTTTGGGATTTCGACCTTTGGAATTTCGGCCCTTGGGACTTCGGCCCTTGGGATATGGGCCCTTGGGATATCGTCCTTTGGGATTTCGACCGTTGGGATTTGGACCTTTGGGATTTCGGCTCTTGGGTTTTTCGGCCCTTGGGATTTCGGCCTTTTGGGAATTCATCGTTCGGGATTTCGTTCTTGGGATTTCGACATTTGGGATTTCGGCCTTAGGGATTTCGGCCTTTGGGATTTCGACCTCTGGGATTTCGGCCTTTGGGATTTCGGTCTTTCGAATTTCAGCCTTTGGGATTTCGGCCTTTGGGATTTCGGCCTTTGGGATTTCGGCCTTTGGGATTTCGGCCTTTGGGATTTCGGCCTTTGGGATTTCGGCCTTCGGGATTTCGCCCTTGTGATTTCGGCCTTTGGGATATCGGTCTTTGGAATTTCAGCGTTGGGATTTCAGCCATTTGGATTTCGGCCTTTGCGATTTCGGCCTTTGGGATTTCGGCCTTTGAGATTTCGGCCTTTGGGATTTGGACCTTTGGGATTTCGGCCTTTGGGATTTCGGCTCTTGGGTTTTTCGGCCCTTGGGATTTCGGCCTTTTGGGAATTCATCGTTCGGGATTTCGTTCTTGGGATTTCGACATTTGGGATTTCGGCCTTAGGGATTTCGGCCTTTGGGATTTCTGCCTCTGGGATTTCGGCCTTTGGGATTTCGGCGTTTGAGATTTCGGCCTTTGGGATTTCAGCCTTTGGGATGTCGGCCCTTTGGATATCGGACTTTGGGATTTCAGCCTTTGGGATTTGGGCCTTTGGAATTTCCGCCTTTAGGATATCGGCCATTGTGATTTCGGCCTTTGGGATTTCGGCCTTTGGTATGTCGATCTTTGGAATTTCAACCTTGGGATTTCGGCCCATTGGATTTCGGCCTTTGGGATTTCAGCCTTTAGGATTTCGGCCTTTGAAATTTCGGCCTTTGGAATTTCAGCCTTTGGGATTTCGGCCCTTTGGATTTCGGCCTTTGGGATTTCGACGTTTGGGATTTCGACCCATGGGATTCCGGCCCTTGGGATTGCGGCCTTAGGGATTTCGGCCTTTGGGATTTCGGCCTTTGGGATTTCGGCCTTTGGTATGTCGATCTTTGGAATTTCAACCTTTGGGTTTTCGGCCCTTTGGATTCCGGCCCTTGGGATTGCGGCCTTTGGGATTTCGGCCTTTGAGATTTCATCCTTTGGGATTTCGGCCTCTTGGGAATTCATCCATTGGTATTTCGGCCTTGGGATTTCGGCCTTTGGGATTTCGGCCTTTGGGATTTCGACCTTTGGGTTTTCGGCTTTTTGGGAGTTCATCCATTGGTATTTCGGCATTGGGATTTCGCCGTTTGGGATTTCGACCCATGGGATTCCGGCCCTTGGGTTTGCGGCCTTTGGGATTTCGGCCTTTGGGATTTCGGCCTTTGGGATTTCGGCCTTTGGTATTTCATCCTTTGGGATTTCGGCCTTTTGGGAATTCATCCATTGGTATTTCGGCCTTGGGATTTCGGCCTTTGGGATTTCGGACTTTGAGATTTCGGCCTTTGGTATGTCGATCTTTGGAATTTCAACCTTTGGGATTTCGGCCCTTTGGATTTCGGCCGTTGGGATTTCAGCCTTGGGGATTTCGGCCTTTGAGATTTCGGCATTTGGAATTTCAGCCTTTGGGATTTCGGCCCTTTGGATTTCAGCCTTTGGGATTTCGAAGTTTGGGATTCCGGCCCTTTGGATTTCGGCCTTTGGGATTTCGCCCTTGTGATTTCGACCTTTGGGAAGTCGGTCTTTGGGATTTCGGCCTTTGGGATTTCGACCTTTGGGATTTCGGCCTTTGGAATTTCGGCCTTTGGGATTTCGGCCTTTGAGATTTCGGCCTTTGGGATTTCGGACTTTGGGATTTCGACCTTTGGAATTTCGGCCCTTGGGACTTCGGCCCTTGGGACATCGGCCCTTGTGATATGGGCCCTTGGGATATCGGCCTTTGGGATTTCGACCGTTGGGATTTGGACCTTTGGGATTTCGGCCTTTGGGATTTCGGCTCTGGGGATTTCAGCCATTTGGATTTCGGCCTTTGCGATTTCGGCCTTTGGGATTTCGGCCTTTGAGATTTCGGCCTTTGGGATTTGGACCTTTGGGATTTCGGCCTTTGGGATTTCGGCTCTTGGGTTTTTCGGCCCTTGGGATTTCGGCCTTTTGGGAATTCATCGTTCGGGATTTCGTTCTTGGGATTTCGACATTTGGGATTTCGGCCTTATGGATTTCGGCCTTTGGGATTTCGGCCTCTGGGATTTCGGCCTTTGGGATTTCGGCGTTTGAGATTTCGGCCTTTGGGATTTCAGCCTTTGGGATGTCGGCCCTTTGGATATCGGACTTTGGGATTTCAGCCTTTGGGATTTGGGCCTTTGGAATTTCCGCCTTTAGGATATCGGCCATTGTGATTTCGGCCTTTGGGATTTCGGCCTTTGGTATGTCGATCTTTGGAATTTCAACCTTGGGATTTCGGCCCATTGGATTTCGGCCTTTGGGATTTCAGCCTTTAGGATTTCGGCCTTTGAAATTTCGGCCTTTGGAATTTCAGCCTTTGGGATTTCGGCCCTTTGGATTTCGGCCTTTGGGATTTCGACGTTTGGGATTTCGACCCATGGGATTCCGGCCCTTGGGATTGCGGCCTTAGGGATTTCGGCCTTTGGGATTTCGGCCTTTGGGATTTCGGCCTTTGGTATGTCGATCTTTGGAATTTCAACCTTTGGGTTTTCGGCCCTTTGGATTCCGGCCCTTGGGATTGCGGCCTTTGGGATTTCGGCCTTTGGGATTTCGGCCTTTGGGATTTCGGCCTTTGAGATTTCATCCTTTGGGATTTCGGCCTCTTGGGAATTCATCCATTGGTATTTCGGCCTTGGGATTTCGGCCTTTGGGATTTCGGCCTTTGGGATTTCGGCCTTTGGGATTTCGACCTTTGGGATTTCGGCCTTTTGGGAGTTCATCCATTGGTATTTCGGCATTGGGATTTCGCCGTTTGGGATTTCGACCCATGGGATTCCGGCCCTTGGGATTGCGGCCTTTGGGATTTCGGCCTTTAGTATGTCGATCTTTGGATTTTCAACCTTCGGGATTTCGGCCTTTGGTATGTCGATCTTTGGAATTTCAACCTTTGGGATTTCGGCCCTTTGGATTTCGGCCTTTGGGATTTCAGTCTTTGGGATTTCGGTTTTTGTGATTTCGGCCTTTGGAATTTCAGCCTTCGGGATTTTGGCCCTTTGGATTTAGGCCTTTGGGATTTCGACCCTTGGGATTCCGGCCCTTGGGATTGCGGCCTTTGGGGTTTCGGCCTTTGGGATTTCGGCCTTTGGGATTTCGGCCTTTGGTATTTCATCCTTTGGGATTTCGGCCTTTTGGGAATTCATCCATTGGTATTTCGGCCTTGGGATTTCGGCCTTGGGATTTCGGCCTTTGGGATTTCGGACTTTGAGATTTCGGCCTTTGGTATGTCGATCTTTGGAATTTCAACCTTTGGGATTTCGGCCCTTTGGATTTCGGCCTTTGGGATTTCAGCCTTTGGGATTTCGGCCTTTGGGATTTCGGCCTTCGAGATTTCGGCCTTT
Source organism: Megachile rotundata (assembly GCF_050947335.1). Lineage (NCBI taxonomy): Eukaryota > Metazoa > Arthropoda > Insecta > Hymenoptera > Megachilidae > Megachile > Megachile rotundata. Next base: position 1,565,121 of record NC_134991.1, on the reverse strand, counting down.
GGGATTTCGGACTTTGGGATTTCGACCTTTGGGATTTCGGCCCTTGGGACTTCGGCCCTTGGGACACCGGCCCTTGTGATATGGGCCCTTGGGATATCGGCCTTTTGGATTTCGACCGTTGGGATTTGGACCTTTGGGATTTCGGCCTTTGGGATTTCGGCTCTGGGGATTTCGGCCCTTGGGATTTCGGCCTTTTGGGAATTCATCGTTCGGGATTTCGTTCTTGGGATTTCGACATTCGGGATTTCGGCCTTAGGGATTTCGGCCTCTGGGATTTCGGCCTTTGGGATTTCGGCGTTTGAGATTGCGTCCTTTGGAATTTCCGGCTTTAGGATATCGGCCATTGTGATTTCGGCCTTTGGGATTTCGGCCTTTGGGATTTCGGCCTTTGGGATTTCGGCCTTTGGGATTTCGGTCTTTGGGATGTCGGTCTTTGGAATTTCAGCCTTTGGGATTTCGGGTTTTTGGATTTCGGTCGTTGGGATTTCAGGCTTTGGGATTTCGGACTTTGAGATTTCGGCTTTTGGAATTTCAGCCGTTGGGATTTCGGCCCTTTGGATTTCGGACTTTGGGATTTCAGCCTTTGGGATTTCGGCCTTTGGAATGTCGGTCTTTGGAATTTCAGCCATTGGGATTTCGGTCATTTGGATTTCGGTCTTTGGGATTTCGGCCTTGGGATTTCGACATTTGGGATTTCGGCCTTTGGGATTTCGGCCTTTGGTATGTCGATCTTTGGAATTTCAACCTTTGGGATTTCGGCCCTTTGGATTTCGGCCTTTGGGATTTCAGCCTTTGGGATTTCGGCCTTTCAGATTTCGGCCTTTGGAATTTCAGCCTTTGGGATTTCGGCCCTTTGGATTTCGGCCTTTGGGATTTCGACCTTTGGGATATCGGCCTCTGGGATTTCGACCTTTGGGAAGTCGGTCTTTGGAGTTTCAGCCTTTGGGATTTCGGCCTTTGGGATGTCGGGCTTTGGGATTTCGGCCTTTGGGATTTCGGCCTTTGGAATTTCAGCCTTTGGGATATCGGCCCTTTGGATTTCGGCCTTTGGGATTTCGACCTTTGGGATATCGGCCTCTGGGATTTCGACCTTTGGGAAGTCGGTCTTTGGAGTTTCGGCCTTTGGGATTTCGGCCTTGGGATATCGACATTTGGGATTTCGGCCTTTGGGATTTTTACCTTTGGGATTTCGGCCCTTGGGATTTAGGCCTTTTGGATTTCGGCATTTGGGATTTCGGCCTTTTGGGAATTCATCCTTTGGGATTTCGGCCTTTGGAATTTCCGCCTTTGGGATATCGGCATTTGGGATTTCGGCCTTTGGAATTTCGTCCTTTGGGATTTCGACCTTTGGGATTTCGGCTTTTGGGGTTTCGACCTTTGGGATTTCGGCCTTTTGAGAGTTCATCCTTTGGTATTTCGGCCTTGTGATTTCGACATTTGAGATTTCGGCGTTTGGGATTGCGGCCTTTGGAATTTCCGAAATTAGGATATCGGCCCTTGGGATTTCGGCCTTTGGGATTTCGGCCTTTGGGATTTCGGCCTTTGGGATTTCGGCCTTTGGGATTTCGGCCTTTGGGATTTCGGCCTTTGAGATTTCGGCCTTTGGGATTTCGGTCTTTCGAATTTCAGCCTTTGGGATTTCGGCCTTTGGGATTTCGGCCTTTGGGATTTCGGCCTTGTGATTTCGGCCTCTGGGATATCGGTCTTTGGAATTTCAGCGTTTGGGATTTCGGCGCTTTGGATTTCGGCCTTTGCGATTTCGGCCTTTGGGATTTCGGCCTTTGAGATTTCGGCCTTTGGGATTTCGGCCCTTGGGAATTGGGCCTTTGCGATTTCGGCCTTTGGGATTTCGGCCTCTGGGATTTCGGCCTCTGGGATTTCGGCATTTGGGCAGTCGGTCTTTGGAATTTCAGCCCTTGGGATTTCGGCCTTTGGGATTTCGACCTTTGGGATTTCGGTCTTTGGGAATTCGGCCTTTGGGATTTCGGCCTTTGGGATTTCGGCCTTTGAGATTTCGGCCTTTGGTATTTCGGTCTTTCGAATTTCAGCCATTAGGATTTCGGCCTTTTGATTTCGGCCTTTGGGATATCGGTCTTTGGAATTTCAGCGTTTGGTATTTCGGCGCTTTGGATTTCGGCCTTTGCGATTTCGGCCTTTGAGATTTCGGCATTTGGGATTTCGACCTTTGGGATTTCGGCCCTTGGGATTTCGGCCTTTGGGATTTCGGCCTTGTGATTTCGGCCTTTGGGATATCGGTCTTTGGAATTTCAGCGTTTGGGATTTCGGCGCTTTGGATTTCGGCCTTTGCGATTTCGGCCTTTGGGATTTCGGCCTTTGAGATTTCGGCCTTTGGGATTTCGACCTTTGGGATTTTGGCCCTTGGGATTTGGGCCTTTGCGATTTCGGCCTTTGGGATTTCGGCCTCTGGGATTTCGGCCTCTGGGATTTCGGCTTTTGGGTAGTCGGTCTTTGGAATTTCAGCCTTTGGGATTTCGGCCCTTTGGATTCCGGCCTTTGGGATTTCAGCCTTTGGGATTTCGGCCTTTGAGATTTCGGCCATTGGGATTTCGACCTTTGGGATCTCGACCCTTGGGATTCCGGCCCTGGGGATTGCGGCCTTTGGGATTTCGGCCTTTGGGATTTCGACCTTTGGGATTTCGGCCTTTGGGATTTCCGCCTTTGGGATTTCGGCCTTTGGGATTTCGGCCTTTGAGATTTCGGCCTTTGGTATTTCGGTCTTTCGAATTTCAGCCTTTGGGATTTCGGCCTTTGGGATTTCGGCCTTGTGATTTCGGCCTTTGGGATATCGGTCTTTGAAATTTCAGCGTTTGGTATTTCGGCGCTTTGGATTTCGGCCTTTGCGATTTCGGCCTTTGAGATTTCGGCATTTGGGATTTCGACCTTTGGGATTTCGGCCCTTGGGATTTGAGCCTTTGCGATTTCGGCCTTTGGGATTTCGGCCTTTGGGATTTCGTCCTTTGGGATTTGGACCTTTGGGATTTCGGCCCTTGGGATTTCGGCCTTGGGGATTTCGGCCTCTGGGATTTCGACCTTTGGGATTTCGGCGTTTGAGATTTCGTCCTTTGGAATTTCCGGCTTTAGGATGTCGGCCATTGTGATTTCGGCCTTTGGGGCTTCGGCCCTTGGGATATGGGCCCTTGGGATATCGGCCTTTGGGATTTCGACCGTTGGGATTTGGACCTTTGGGATTTCGGCCTTTGGGATTTCGGCCTTTGGGATTTCGGCCTTTGGGATTTCGGCCTTTGGGATTTCGGCCTTTGGGATGTCGGTCTTTGGAATTTCAGCCTTTGGGATTTCGGGTCTTTGGACTTCGGACTTTGGGATTTCAGCCTTTGGGATTTCGGCCTTTGGGATGTCGGCCTTTGGAATTTCGACATTTGGGATTTCGGCCTTTTGGGAGTTCATCCTTTGGGAAGTCGGTCTTTGGAATTTCAGCCTTTGGGGTTTCGGCCTTTAGGATCTCGGCCTTGGGATTTCGACATTTGGGATTTCGGCCTTTGGGATTTCGGCTTTTGGGATTTCGGCCTTTGGTATTTCGGTCTTTCGAATTTCAGCCTTTGGGATTTCGGCCTTTGGGATTTCGGCCTTTGGGATTTCGGCCTTTGGGATTTCGGCCTCTGGGATTTCGGCATTTGGGATTTCGACCTTTGGGATTTCGGCCTTTGGGATTTCGGCCTTTGGGATTTCGGCCTTTGGGATTTCGGCCTTTGGGATTTCGGCCTTTGAGATTTCGGCCTTTGGTATTTCGGTCTTTCGAATTTCAGCCTTTGGGATTTCGGCCTTTGGGATTTCGGCCTTGTGATTTCGGCCTTTGGGATATCGGTCTTTGAAATTTCAGCGTTTGGTATTTCGGCGCTTTGGATTTCGGCCTTTGCTATTTCGGCCTTTGGGATTTCGGCCTTTGGGATTTCGGCCTTTGAGATTTCGGCCTTTGGGATTTCGGTCCTTCGAATTTCAGCCTTTGGGATTTCGGCCTTTGGGATTTCGGCCTTTGCTATTTCGGCCTTTGGGATTTCGACCTTTGGAATTTCGGCCCTTGGGGCTTCGGCCCTTGGGATATGGGCCCTTGGGATATCGGCCTTTGGGATTTCGACCGTTGGGATTTGGACCTTTGGGATTTCGGCCTTTGGGATTTCGGCTCTTGGGATTTCGGCCCTTGGGGATTTCGGCCTCTGGGATTTCGACCGTTGGGATTTCGGCGTTTGAGATTTCGTCCTTTGGAATTTCCGGCTTTAGGATGTCGGCCATTGTGATTTCGGCCTTTGGGGCTTCGGCCCTTGGGATATGGGCCCTTGGGATATCGGCCTTTGGGATTTCGACCGTTGGGATTTGGACCTTTGGGATTTCGGCCTTTGGGATTTCGGCCTTTGGGATTTCGGCCTTTGGGATGTCGGTCTTTGGAATTTCAGCCTTTGGGATTTCGGGTCTTTGGACTTCGGTCGCTGGGATTTCAGGCTTTGGGATTTCGGACTTTGAGATTTCGGCTTTTGGTATTTCAGCCTTTGGGATTTCGGCCCTTTGGATTTCGGACTTTGGGATTTCAGCATTTGGGATTTCGGCCTTTGGGATGTCGGCCTTTTGGGAGTTCATCCTTTGGGAAGTCGGTCTTTGGAATTTCAGCCTTTGGGGTTTCGGCCTTTAGGATCTCGGCCTTTGGGATTTCGGCCTCTGGGATTTCGGCCTTTGGGATTTCGGCGTTTGAGATTTCGTCCTTTGGAATTTCCGGCTTTAGGATGTCGGCCATTGTGATTTCGGCCTTTGGAATTTCGACCTTTGGGATTTCGGACTTTGGGATTTCGGCCTTTGGGATGTCGGTCTTTGGAATTTCAGCCTTTGGGATTTCGGGTCTTTGGACTTCGGTCGTTGGGATTTCAGGCTTTGGGATTTCGGACTTTGAGATTTCGGCTTTTGGAATTTCAGCCTTTGGGATTTCAGCCCTTTGGATTGCGGACTTCGGGATTTCAGCCTTTGGGATTTCGGCCTTTGGGATGCCGGTCTTTGGAATTTCAGCCATTGGGATTTCGGCCCTTTGGATTTCGGTCTTTGGGATTTCGGCCTTGGGATTTCGACATTTGGGATTTCGGCCTTAGGGATTTCGGCCTTTGGGATTTCGGCCTTTGGGATTTCGGCCTTTGGGATTTCGGCCTTTGGGATTTCGGCCTTTGGGATTGCGACCTTTGGGATTTCGAACCTTGGGATTCCGGCCCTTGGGATTGCGGCCTTTGGGATTTCGGCCCTTGGGATTTCGGCCTTGGGGATTTCGGCCTCTGGGATTTCGACCGTTGGGATTTCGGCGTTTGAGATTTCGTCCTTTGGAATTTCCGGCTTTAGGATGTCGGCCATTGTGATTTCGGCCTTTGGGGCTTCGGCCCTTGGGATATGGGCCCTTGGGATATCGGCCTTTGGGATTTCGACCGTTGGGATTTGGACCTTTGGGATTTCGGCCTTTGGGATTTCGGCCTTTGGGATTTCGGCCTTTGGGATGTCGGTCTTTGGAATTTCAGCCTTTGGGATTTCGGGTCTTTGGACTTCGGTCGCTGGGATTTCAGGCTTTGGGATTTCAGACTTTGAGATTTCGGCTTTTGGTATTTCAGCCTTTGGGATTTCGGCCCTTTGGATTTCGGACTTTGGGATTTCAGCATTTGGGATTTCGGCCTTTGGGATGTCGGCCTTTTGGGAGTTCATCCTTTGGGAAGTCGGTCCTTGGAATTTCAGCCTTTGGGGTTTCGGCCTTTAGGATCTCGGCCTTTGGGATTTCGGCCTCTGGGATTTCGGCCTTTGGGATTTCGGCGTTTGAGATTTCGTCCTTTGGAATTTCCGGCTTTAGGATGTCGGCCATTGTGATTTCGGCCTTTGGAATTTCGACCTTTGGGATTTCGGCCTTTGGGATTTCGGCCTTTGGGATGTCGGTCTTTGGAATTTCAGCCTTTGGGATTTCGGGTCTTTGGACTTCGGTCGTTGGGATTTCAGGCTTTGGGATTTCGGACTTTGAGATTTCGGCTTTTGGAATTTCAGCCTTTGGGATTTCGGCCCTTTGGATTGCGGACTTCGGGATTTCAGCCTTTGGGATTTCGGCCTTTGGGATGCCGGTCTTTGGAATTTCAGCCATTGGGATTTCGGCCCTTTGGATTTCGGTCTTTGGGATTTCGGCCTTGGGATTTCGACATTTGGGATTTCGGCCTTTGGGATTTCGGCCTTTGGGATTTCGGCCTTTGGGATTTCGGCCTTTGGGATTTCGGCCTTTGGGATTTCGGCCTTTGGGATTTCGGCCTTTGGGATTTCGGCCTTTGGGATTGCGACCTTTGGGATTTCGAACCTTGGGATTCCGGCCCTTGGGATTGCGGCCTTTGGGATTTCGGCCTTTGGGATTTCCGCCTTGTGATTTCGGCCTTTGGGATATCGGTCTTTGGAATTTCAGCGTTTGGGATTTCGGCGCTTTGGATTTCGGCCTTTGCGATTTCGGCCTTTGGGATTTCGGCCTTTGAGATTTCGGCCTTTGAGATTTCGGCCTTTGGGATTTCGACCTTTGGGATTTCGGCCCTTGGGATTTGGGCCTTTGCGATTTCGGCCTTTGGGATTTCGGCCCTTGGGATTTAGGCCTTTTGGATTTCTGCCTTTGGGATTTCGGCCTTTTGGGAATTCATCCTTTGGGATTTCGGCCCTTGGAATTTCCGCCTTTGGGATTTCGGCCTTTGGTATTTCGGTCTTTCGAATTTCAGCCTTTGGGATTTCGGCCTTTGGGATTTCGGCCTTGTGATTTCGGCCTTTGGTATATCGGTCTTTTGAATTTCAGCGTTTGGTATTTCGGCGCTTTGGATTTCGGCCTTTGCGATTTCGGCCTTTAAGATTTCGGCCTTTGGGATTTCGACCTTTGGGATTTCGTCCCTTGGGATTTGGGGCTTTGCGATTTCGGCCTTTGGGATTTCGGCCTTTGGGATTTCGGCCTTTGAGATTTCGGCCTTTGGGATTTCGGTCCTTCGAATTTCAGCCTTTGGGATTTCGGCCTTTGGGATTTCGGCCTTTGGTACTTTGGCCTTAGGATTTCGGACTTTGGGATTTCGACCTTTGGAATTTCGGCCCTTGGGACTTCGGCCCTTGGGATATGGGCCCTTGGGATATCGGCCTTTGGGATTTCGACCGTTGGGATTTGGACCTTTGGGATTTCGGTCTTTGGGATTTCAGCCTTTGGGATTTCGGACTTTGAGATTTCGGCCTTTGGGATGTCGGCCTTTGGAATTTCAGCCTTTGGGATTTCGGCCTTTGGGATGTCGGTCTTTGGAATTTCAGCCATTGGGATTTCGGCCCTTTGGATTTCGGTCATTGGGATTTCGACCTTTGGCATTTCGACCTTTGACATTTAGACCCTTGGGATTCCGGCCCTTGGGATTGCGGCCTTTGGGATTTCGGCCTTTGGGATTTCGGCCTTTGGGATTTCGGCCTTTGGGATTTCGGCCTTTGGGATTTCGACCTTTGGGATTTCGGCCTTTGGGATTTCGGCCTTTGATATTTCGGCCTTTGGGATTTCGGTCTTTCGAATTTCAGCTATTGGGATTTCGGCCTTTGGGATTTCGACCTTCGGGATTTCGCCCTTGTGATTTCGGCCTTTGGGATATCGGTCTTCGGAATTTCAGCGTTTGGGATTTCGGCCCTTTGGATTTCGGCCTTTGCGATTTCGGCCTTTGGGATTTCGGCATTTGAGATTTCGGCCTTTGGGATTTCGACCTTTGGGATTTCGGCCCTTGGGATTTGGGCCTTTGGGATTTCGGCCTTTGGGATTTCGGCCTTTGGGATTTCGGCCTTTTGGGAGTTCATCCATTGGTATTTCGGCCTTGGGATTTCGACATTTGGGATTTCGGCGTTTGGGATTTCGGCCTTTGGAATTTCCGCCATTAGGATATCGGCCCTTGGGATTTCGGCCTTTGGGATTGCGACTATTGGGATTACGGCCGTTTGGAAACTCATCCCTTGGGACTTCGACATTTGGGATTTCGACCTTTGGGATTTCGGCTTTTGGAATTTGGACCTTTGGGATTTCGGCCCTTGGGATTTCGGCCTTTGGGATTTCGGCCTTTGGGATTTCGGCCTCTGGGATTTCGGCCTTTGGGTATTCGGTCTTTGGAATTTCAGCCCTTGGGATTTCGGCCCTTTGGATTTCGGCCTTTGGGATTTCAGCCTTTGGGATTTCGGCCTTTGAGATTTCGGCCATTGGGATTTCGATCTTTGGGATCTCGACCCTTTGGATTCCGGCCCATGGGATTACGGCCTTTGGGATTTCGACCTTTGGGATTTCGGCCTTTGGGATTTCGGCCTTTGGGATATCGGCCTTTGGGATTTCGACCTTTGGGATATCGGCCTTTGGGAAGTCGGTCTTTGGAATTTCAGCCTTTGGGGTTTAGGCCTTTGGGATCTCGGCCTTTGGGATTTCGGCCTTTGGGATTTCGTCCTTTGGGATTTGGACCTTTGGGATTTCGGCCATTGGGATTTCGGCCTTGGGGATTTCGGCCTTTGTGATTTCGGCCTTTTGGGATTTCGGCGTTTGGGATTTCGTCCTTTGGAATTTCCGCCTTTAGGATATCGGCCATTGTGATTTCGGCCTTTGGGATGTCGGCCTTTGGGATTTCGGCCTTTGGGATTTCGGCCTTTGGGATTTCGGCCTTTGGGATTTCGGCCTTTGGGATTTCGGCCTTTGAGATTTCGGCCTTTGGGATTTCGGCCTTTGGGATTTCGGCCTTCGGGATTTCGGCCTTTGGGATTTCGGCCTCTGGGATTTCGACCTTTGGGAAGTCGGTCTTTGGAGTTTAAGCCTTTGGGATTTCGGCCGTTGGGATGTCGGTCTTTGGAATTTCAGCCATTGGGATTTCGGCCCTTTGGATTTCGGCCTTTGGGATTTTGGCCTTGGGATTTCGACATTTGGGATTTCGGCCTTTGGGATTCTTACCTTTGGGATTTCGGCCCTTGGGATTTAGGCCTTTTGGATTTCGGCGTTTGGGATTTCGGCCTTTTGGGAATTCATCCTTTGGGATTTCGGCCTTTGGAATTTCCGCTTTTGGGATATCGTCATTTGGGAATTCGGCCTTTGGAATTTCGTCTTTTGGGATTTGGACCTTTGGGATTTCGGCCTTTGGGATTTCGGCCTTTGGGATTTCGACCTTTGGGATTTCGGCCTTTTGGGAGTTCATCCTTTGGTATTTCGGCCTTGTGATTTCGACATTTGGGATTTCGGCGTTTGGGATTTCGGCCTTTGGAATTTCCTAAATTAGGATATCGGCCCTTGGGATTTCGGCCTTTGGAATTTCCTAAATTAGGATATCGGCCCTTGGGATTTCGGCCTTTGGGATTGCGACCATTGGGATTACGGCCTTTTGGGAATTCATCCAATGGGATTTCGACATTTGGGATTTCGGCCTTTGGGATTTCGGCCTTTGGGATTACGGCCTTTGGGATTTCGGCTCTTTGGATTTCGGCCTTTGGGATTTGGACTTTTGGGATTTCGGCCCTTGGGATTTCGGCCTTTGGGATTTCGGCCTCTGGGATTTCGGCATTTGGGTAGTCGGTCTTTGGAATTTCAGCCCTTGGGATTTCGGCCTCTGGGATTTCGACCTTTGGGATTTAGGCCTTTGGGATTTCGGCCTTTGGGATTTTGGACTTTGGGATTTCGGCCTTGTGATTTCGGCCTTTGGGATATCGGTCTTTGGAATTTCAGCCCTTGGGATTTCGGCCCTTTGGATTTCGGCCTTTGGGATTTCAGCCTTTGGGATTTCGGCCTTTGAGATTTCGGCCATTGGGATTTCGATCTTTGGGATCTCGACCCTTTGGATTCCGGCCCATGGGATTACGGCCTTTGGGATTTCGACCTTTGGGATTTCGGCCTTTGGGATTTCGGCCTTTGGGATATCGGCCTTTGGGATTTCGACCTTTGGGATTTCGGCCTTTGGGAAGTCGGTCTTTGGAATTTCAGCCTTTGAGGTTTAGGCCTTTGGGATCTCGGCCTTTGGGATTTCGGCCTTTGGGATTTCGTCCTTTGGGATTTGGACCTTTGGGATTTCGGTCATTGGGATTTCGGCCTTGGGGATTTCGGCCTTTGTGATTTCGGCCTTTTGGGATTTCGGCGTTTGGGATTTCGTCCTTTGGAATTTCCGCCTTTAGGATATCGGCCATTGTGATTTCGGCCTTTGGGATGTCGGCCTTTGGGATTTCGGCCTTTGGGATTTCGGCCTTTGGGATTTCGGCCTTTGGGATTTCGGCCTTTGGGATTTCGGCCTTTGGGATTTCGGCCTTTGAGATTTCGGCCTTTGGGATTTCGGCCTTTGGGATAACGGCCTTCGGGATTTCGGCCTTTGGGATTTCGGCCTATGGGATTTCGACCTTTGGGAAGTCGGTCTTTGGAGTTTAAGCCTTTGGGATTTCGGCCGTTGGGATGTCGGTCTTTGGAATTTCAGCCTTTGGGATTTCGGCCCTTTGGATTTCGGCCTTTGGGATTTTGGCCTTGGGATTTCGACATTTGGGATTTCGGCCTTTGGGATTCTTACCTTTGGGATTTCGGCCCTTGGGATTTAGGCCTTTTGGATTTCGGCGTTTGGGATTTCGGCCTTTTGGGAATTCATCCTTTGGGATTTCGGCCTTTGGAATTTCCGCTTTTGGGATATCGTCATTTGGGAATTCGGCCTTTGGAATTTCGTCTTTTGGGATTTGGACCTTTGGGATTTCGGCCTTTGGGATTTCGACCTTTGGGATTTCGGCCTTTTGGGAGTTCATCCTTTGGTATTTCGGCCTTGTGATTTCGACATTTGGGATTTCGGCGTTTGGGATTTCGGCCTTTGGAATTTCCTAAATTAGGATATCGGCCCTTGGGATTTCGGCCTTTGGAATTTCCTAAATTAGGATATCGGCCCTTGGGATTTCGGCCTTTGGGATTGCGACCATTGGGATTACGGCCTTTTGGGAATTCATCCAATGGGATTTCGACATTTGGGATTTCGGCCTTCGGGATTTCGGCCTTTGGGATTACGGCCTTTGGGATTTCGGCTCTTTGGATTTCGGCCTTTGGGATTTGGACTTTTGGGATTTCGGCCCTTGGGATTTCGGCCTTTGGGATTTCGGCCTCTGGGATTTCGGCATTTGGGTAGTCGGTCTTTGGAATTTCAGCCCTTGGGATTTCGGCCTCTGGGATTTCGACCTTTGGGATTTCGGCCTTTGGGATTTCGGCCTTTGGGATTTTGGACTTTGGGATTTCGGCCTTGTGATTTCGGCCTTTGGGATATCGGTCTTTGGAATTTCAGCGTTTGGGATTTCGGCGCTTTGGATTTCGGCCTTTGCGATTTCGGCCTTTGGGATTTCGGCCTTTGAGATTTCGGCCTTTGGGATTTCGACCTTTGGGATTTCGGCCCTTGGGTTTTGGGCCTTTGCGATTTCGGCCTTTGGGATTTCGGCCTTTGGGATTTCGGCCTTTGGGATTTCGGCCTTTGCAATTTCGGCCTTTGAGATTTCGGCCTTTGGGATTTCGTCCTTCGAATTTCAGCCTTTGGGATTTCGGCCTTTGGTATTTTGGCCTTGGGATTTCGGACTTTGGGATTTCGACCTTTGGAAATTCGGCCCTTGGGATTTCGGCCCTTGGGATATGGGCCCTTGGGATATCGGCATTTGGGATTTCGACCGTTGGGATTTGGACCTTTGGGATTTCGGCCTTTGGGATTTCGGCTCTTGGGATTTCGGCCATTGGGATTTCGGCCTTTTGGGATTTCGGCGTTTGGGATTTCGTCCTTTGGAATTTCCGCCTTTAGGATATCGGCCATTGTGATTTCGGCCTTTGGGATGTCGGTCTTTGGAATTTCAGCCTTGGGGATTTCGGCTCTTTGGATTTCGGTCTTTGGGATTTCGGACTTTGAGATTTCGGCCTTTGTGATGTCGGCCTTTGGAATTTCGACCTTTGGGATTTCGGCCCTTGGGATTTCAGCTTTTGGGACTTCGGCCTTTGGGATTTCGGCCTTTGGGATTTCGGCCTTTGGTATGTCGATCTTTGGAATTTCAACCTTTGGGATTTCGGCCTTTGGGATTTCGGTCTTTCGAATTTCAGCCTTTGGGATTTCGGCCTTTGGGATTTCGGCCTTAGAGATTTCGGCCTTTGGGATTTCGGCCTTTGGGATTTCGGCCTTTGGGATTTCGGCCTTTGGGATGTCGGTCTTTGGAATTTCAGCCTTTGGGATTTCGGCTCTTTGGATTTCGGTCTATGGGATTTCGGACTTTGAGATTTCGGCCTTTGGGATTTCGGCCTTTGAGATTTCGGCCCTTGGGATTTGGGCCTTTGGGATATCGGTCTTTGGAATTTCAGCGTTTGGGATTTCGGCCTTTGGGATTTCGGCCTTTGGGATTTCGGCCTTTGGGATTTCGGCGTTTGAGATTTCGGCCTTTGGGATTTCGGTCCTTCGAATTTCAGCCTTTGGGATTTCGGCCTTTGGTATTTTGGCCTTGGGATTTCGGACTTTGGGTTTTCGACCTTTGGAATTTCGGCGCTTGGGATATGGGCCCTTGGGATATCGGCCATTGGGATTTCGACCGTTGGGATTTGGACCTTTGGGATTTCGACCTTTGGAATTTCGGCCCTTGGGATATGGGCCCTTGGGATATCGGCCTTTGGGATTTCGACCGTTGGGATTTGGACCTTTGGAATTTCAGCCTTTGGGATTTCGGCCCTTTGGATTTCGGCCTTTGGGATTTGGGCCTCTGCGATTACGGCCTTTGGGATTTCGGCCTTTGGGATTTCGGCCTTTGGGATTTCGGCCTTTGGGATTTTTACCATTGGGATTTCGGCCCTTGGGATTTAGGCCTTTTGGATTTCGGCCTTTGGGATTTCGGCCTATTGGGAATTCATCCAATGGGATTTCGACATTTGGGATTTCGGCCTTTGGGATTTCGGTCTTTGGGATTACGGTCTTTCGGATTTCGGCTCTTTGGATTTCGGCCTTTGGGATTTGGACTTTTGGGATTTCGGCCCTTGGGATTTCGGCCTTTGGGATTTCGGCCTCTGGGATTTCGGCATTTGGATAGTCGTTCTTTGGAATTTCAGCCCTTGGGATTTCGACCTTTGGGATTTCGGCCTTTGGGATTTCAGCCTTTGGGATTTCGGCCTTTGGGATTTCGGCCTTTGAGATTTCGGCCTTTGGGATTTCGGTCTTTCGAATTTCAGCCTTTGGGATTTCGGCCTTTGGGATTTCGGCCTTTGAGATTTCGGCCTTTGGGATTTCGGCCTTTGGGATTTCGGCCTTTGGGATGTCGGTCTTTGGAATTTCAGCATTTGGGATTTCGGCCTTTGGGATGTCGGCCTTTTGGGAGTTCATCCTTTGGGAAGTCGGTCTTTGGAATTTCAGCCTTTGGGGTTTCGGCCTTTAGGATCTCGGCCTTGGGATTTCGACATTTGGGATTTCGGCCTTTGTGATTTCGGCCTTTGGGATTTCGGCTTTTGGGATTTCGGCCTTTGGGATTTCGACCTTTGGGATTTCGACCCTTGGGATTCCGGCCCTTGGGATTGCGGCCTTTGAGATTTCGGCCTTTGGAATTTCAGCCTTTGGGATTTCGGCCCTTTGGATTTCGGCCTTTGGGATTTCGACCTTTGGGATATCGGCCTCTGGGATTTCCGCATTTGGGTAGTCGGTCTTTGGAATTTCAGCCTTTGGGATTTCGGCATTTGGGGTGTCGGTCTTTGGGATTTCGGCCCTTTGGATATCGGCCTTTGGGATTTCGGCCTTGGGATATCGATATTTTGGATTTCGGCCTTTGGGATTTTTACCTTTCGGCTTTCGGCCCTTGGGATTTAGGCCTTTTGGATTTCGGCCTTTGGGATTTCGGCCTTTTGGGAATTCATCCTTTGGGATTTCGGCCTTTGGAATTGCCGCCTTTGGGATATCGGCATTTGGGATTTCGGCCTTTGGAATTTCGTCCTTTGGGATTTGGACCTTTGGGATTTCGGCTTTTGGGATTTCGACCTTTGGGATTTCGGCCTTTTGGGAGTTCATCCTTTGGTATTTCGCCTTGTCATTTCGACATTTGGGATTTCGGCGTTTGGGATTTCGACCTTTGGGAAGTCGGTCTTTGGAGTTTAAGCCTTTGGGATTTCGGCCGTTGGGATGTCGGTCTTTGGAATTTCAGCCATTGGGATTTCGGCCCTTTGGATTTCGGCCTTTGGGATTTTGGACTTTGGGATTTCGGCCTTGTGATTTCGGCCTTTGGGATATCGGTCTTTGGAATTTCAGCGTTTGGGATTTCGGCGCTTTGGATTTCGGCCTTTGCGATTTCGGCCTTTGGGATTTCGGCCTTTGAGATTTCGGCCTTTGGGATTTCGACCTTTGGGATTTCGGCCCTTGGGTTTTGGGCCTTTGCGATTTCGGCCTTTGGGATTTCGGCCTTTGGGATTTCGGCCTTTGGGATTTCGGCCTTTGCAATTTCGGCCTTTGAGATTTCGGCCTTTGGGATTTCGTCCTTCGAATTTCAGCCTTTGGGATTTCGGCCTTTGGTATTTTGGCCTTGGGATTTCGGACTTTGGGATTTCGACCTTTGGAAATTCGGCCCTTGGGATTTCGGCCCTTGGGATATGGGCCCTTGGGATATCGGCATTTGGGATTTCGACCGTTGGGATTTGGACCTTTGGGATTTCGGCCTTTGGGATTTCGGCTCTTGGGATTTCGGCCATTGGGATTTCGGCCTTTTGGGATTTCGGCGTTTGGGATTTCGTCCTTTGGAATTTCCGCCTTTAGGATATCGGCCATTGTGATTTCGGCCTTTGGGATGTCGGTCTTTGGAATTTCAGCCTTGGGGATTTCGGCTCTTTGGATTTCGGTCTTTGGGATTTCGGACTTTGAGATTTCGGCCTTTGGGATTTCGGCCTTTGAGATTTCGGCCCTTGGGATTTGGGCCTTTGGGATATCGGTCTTTGGAATTTCAGCGTTTGGGATTTCGGCCTTTGGGATTTCGGCCTTTGGGATTTCGGCGTTTGAGATTTCGGCCTTTGGGATTTCGGTCCTTCGAATTTCAGCCTTTGGGATTTCGGCCTTTGGTATTTTGGCCTTGGGATTTCGGACTTTGGGTTTTCGACCTTTGGAATTTCGGCGCTTGGGATATGGGCCCTTGGGATATCGGCCATTGGGATTTCGACCGTTGGGATTTGGACCTTTGGGATTTCGACCTTTGGAATTTCGGCCCTTGGGATATGGGCCCTTGGGATATCGGCCTTTGGGATTTCGACCGTTGGGATTTGGACCTTTGGAATTTCAGCCTTTAGGATTTCGGCCCTTTGGATTTCGGCCTTTGGGATTTGGGCCTCTGCGATTACGGCCTTTGGGATTTCGGCCTTTGGGATTTCGGCCTTTGGGATTTCGGCCTTTGGGATTTTTACCATTGGGATTTCGGCCCTTGGGATTTAGGCCTTTTGGATTTCGGCCTTTGGGATTTCGGCCTATTGGGAATTCATCCAATGGGATTTCGACATTTGGGATTTCGGCCTTTGGGATTTCGGTCTTTGGGATTACGGTCTTTCGGATTTCGGCTCTTTGGATTTCGGCCTTTGGGATTTGGACTTTTGGGATTTCGGCCCTTGGGATTTCGGCCTTTGGGATTTCGGCCTCTGGGATTTCGGCATTTGGATAGTCGTTCTTTGGAATTTCAGCCCTTGGGATTTCGACCTTTGGGATTTCGGCCTTTGGGATTTCAGCCTTTGGGATTTCGGCCTTTGGGATTTCGGCCTTTGAGATTTCGGCCTTTGGGATTTCGGTCTTTCGAATTTCAGCCTTTGGGATTTCGGCCTTTGGGATTTCGGCCTTTGAGATTTCGGCCTTTGGGATTTCGGCCTTTGGGATTTCGGCCTTTGGGATGTCGGTCTTTGGAATTTCAGCATTTGGGATTTCGGCCTTTGGGATGTCGGCCTTTTGGGAGTTCATCCTTTGGGAAGTCGGTCTTTGGAATTTCAGCCTTTGGGGTTTCGGCCTTTAGGATCTCGGCCTTGGGATTTCGACATTTGGGATTTCGGCCTTTGTGATTTCGGCCTTTGAGATTTCGGCTTTTGGGATTTCGGCCTTTGGGATTTCGACCTTTGGGATTTCGACCCTTGGGATTCCGGCCCTTGGGATTGCGGCCTTTGAGATTTCGGCCTTTGGAATTTCAGCCTTTGGGATTTCGGCCCTTTGGATTTCGGCCTTTGGGATTTCGACCTTTGGGATATCGGCCTCTGGGATTTCCGCATTTGGGTAGTCGGTCTTTGGAATTTCAGCCTTTGGGATTTCGGCATTTGGGGTGTCGGTCTTTGGGATTTCGGCCCTTTGGATATCGGCCTTTGGGATTTCGGCCTTGGGATATCGATATTTTGGATTTCGGCCTTTGGGATTTTTACCTTTCGGCTTTCGGCCCTTGGGATTTAGGCCTTTTGGATTTCGGCCTTTGGGATTTCGGCCTTTTGGGAATTCATCCTTTGGGATTTCGGCCTTTGGAATTGCCGCCTTTGGGATATCGGCATTTGGGATTTCGGCCTTTGGAATTTCGTCCTTTGGGATTTGGACCTTTGGGATTTCGGCTTTTGGGATTTCGACCTTTGGGATTTCGGCCTTTTGGGAGTTCATCCTTTGGTATTTCGCCTTGTCATTTCGACATTTGGGATTTCGGCGTTTGGGATTTCGACCTTTGGGAAGTCGGTCTTTGGAGTTTAAGCCTTTGGGATTTCGGCCGTTGGGATGTCGGTCTTTGGAATTTCAGCCATTGGGATTTCGGCCCTTTGGATTTCGGCCTTTGGGATTTTGGCCTTGGGATTTCGACATTTGGGATTTCGGCCTTTGGGATTCTTACCTTTGGGATTTCGGCCCTTGGGATTTAGGCCTTTTGGATTTCGGCGTTTGGGATTTCGGCCTTTTGGGAATTCATCCTTTGGGATTTCGGCCTTTGGAATTTCCGCTTTTGGGATATCGTCATTTGGGAATTCGGCCTTTGGAATTTCGTCTTTTGGGATTTGGACCTTTGGGATTTCGGCCTTTGGGATTTCGGCCTTTGGGATTTCGACCTTTGGGATTTCGGCCTTTTGGGAGTTCATCCTTTGGTATTTCGGCCTTGTGATTTCGACATTTGGGATTTCGGCGTTTGGGATTTCGGCCTTTGGAATTTCCTAAATTAGGATATCGGCCCTTGGGATTTCGGCCTTTGGAATTTCCTAAATTAGGATATCGGCCCTTGGGATTTCGGCCTTTGGGATTGCGACCATTGGGATTACGGCCTTTTGGGAATTCATCCAATGGGATTTCGACATTTGGGATTTCGACATTTGGGATTTCGGCCTTTGGGATTTCGGCCTTTGGGATTACGGCCTTTGGGATTTCGGCTCTTTGGATTTCGGCCTTTGGGATTTGGACTTTTGGGATTTCGGCCCTTGGGATTTCGGCCTTTGGGATTTTGGACTTTGGGATTTCGGCCTTGTGATTTCGGCCTTTGGGATATCGGTCTTTGGAATTTCAGCCCTTGGGATTTCGGCCCTTTGGATTTCGGCCTTTGGGATTTCAGCCTTTGGGATTTCGGCCTTTGAGATTTCGGCCATTGGGATTTCGATCTTTGGGATCTCGACCCTTTGGATTCCGGCCCATGGGATTACGGCCTTTGGGATTTCGACCTTTGGGATTTCGGCCTTTGGGATTTCGGCCTTTGGGATATCGGCCTTTGGGATTTCGACCTTTGGGATTTCGGCCTTTGGGAAGTCGGTCTTTGGAATTTCAGCCTTTGAGGTTTAGGCCTTTGGGATCTCGGCCTTTGGGATTTCGGCCTTTGGGATTTCGTCCTTTGGGATTTGGACCTTTGGGATTTCGGTCATTGGGATTTCGGCCTTGGGGATTTCGGCCTTTGTGATTTCGGCCTTTTGGGATTTCGGCGTTTGGGATTTCGTCCTTTGGAATTTCCGCCTTTAGGATATCGGCCATTGTGATTTCGGCCTTTGGGATGTCGGCCTTTGGGATTTCGGCCTTTGGGATTTCGGCCTTTGGGATTTCGGCCTTTGGGATTTCGGCCTTTGGGATTTCGGCCTTTGGGATTTCGGCCTTTGAGATTTCGGCCTTTGGGATTTCGGCCTTTGGGATAACGGCCTTCGGGATTTCGGCCTTTGGGATTTCGGCCTATGGGATTTCGACCTTTGGGAAGTCGGTCTTTGGAGTTTAAGCCTTTGGGATTTCGGCCGTTGGGATGTCGGTCTTTGGAATTTCAGCCTTTGGGATTTCGGCCCTTTGGATTTCGGCCTTTGGGATTTTGGCCTTGGGATTTCGACATTTGGGATTTCGGCCTTTGGGATTCTTACCTTTGGGATTTCGGCCCTTGGGATTTAGGCCTTTTGGATTTCGGCGTTTGGGATTTCGGCCTTTTGGGAATTCATCCTTTGGGATTTCGGCCTTTGGAATTTCCGCTTTTGGGATATCGTCATTTGGGAATTCGGCCTTTGGAATTTCGTCTTTTGGGATTTGGAGCTTTGGGATTTCGGCCTTTGGGATTTCGACCTTTGGGATTTCGGCCTTTTGGGAGTTCATCCTTTGGTATTTCGGCCTTGTGATTTCGACATTTGGGATTTCGGCGTTTGGGATTTCGGCCTTTGGAATTTCCTAAATTAGGATATCGGCCTTTGGGATTTCGGCCTTTGGAATTTCCTAAATTAGGATATCGGCCCTTGGGATTTCGGCCTTTGGGATTGCGACCATTGGGATTACGGCCTTTTGGGAATTCATCCAATGGGATTTCGACATTTGGGATTTCGGCCTTCGGGATTTCGGCCTTTGGGATTACGGCCTTTGGGATTTCGGCTCTTTGGATTTCGGCCTTTGGGATTTGGACTTTTGGGATTTCGGCCCTTGGGATTTCGGCCTTTGGGATTTCGGCCTCTGGGATTTCGGCATTTGGGTAGTCGGTCTTTGGAATTTCAGCCCTTGGGATTTCGGCCTCTGGGATTTCGACCTTTGGGATTTCGGCCTTTGGGATTTCGGCCTTTGGGATTTTGGACTTTGGGATTTCGGCCTTGTGATTTCGGCCTTTGGGATATCGGTCTTTGGAATTTCAGCGTTTGGGATTTCGGCGCTTTGGATTTCGGCCTTTGCGATTTCGGCCTTTGGGATTTCGGCCTTTGAGATTTCGGCCTTTGGGATTTCGACCTTTGGGATTTCGGCCCTTGGGTTTTGGGCCTTTGCGATTTCGGCCTTTGGGATTTCGGCCTTTGGGATTTCGGCCTTTGGGATTTCGGCCTTTGCAATTTCGGCCTTTGAGATTTCGGCCTTTGGGATTTCGTCCTTCGAATTTCAGCCTTTGGGATTTCGGCCTTTGGTATTTTGGCCTTGGGATTTCGGACTTTGGGATTTCGACCTTTGGAAATTCGGCCCTTGGGATTTCGGCCCTTGGGATATGGGCCCTTGGGATATCGGCATTTGGGATTTCGACCGTTGGGATTTGGACCTTTGGGATTTCGGCCTTTGGGATTTCGGCTCTTGGGATTTCGGCCATTGGGATTTCGGCCTTTTGGGATTTCGGCGTTTGGGATTTCGTCCTTTGGAATTTCCGCCTTTAGGATATCGGCCATTGTGATTTCGGCCTTTGGGATGTCGGTCTTTGGAATTTCAGCCTTTGGGATTTCGGCTCTTTGGATTTCGGTCTTTGGGATTTCGGACTTTGAGATTTCGGCCTTTGTGATGTCGGCCTTTGGAATTTCGACCTTTGGGATTTCGGCCCTTGGGATTTCAGCTTTTGGGACTTCGGCCTTTGGGATTTCGGCCTTTGGGATTTCGGCCTTTGGTATGTCGATCTTTGGAATTTCAACCTTTGGGATTTCGGCCTTTGGGATTTCGGTCTTTCGAATTTCAGCCTTTGGGATTTCGGCCTTTGGGATTTCGGCCTTTGAGATTTCGGCCTTTGGGATTTCGGCCTTTGGGATTTCGGCCTTTGGGATGTCGGTCTTTGGAATTTCAGCCTTTGGGATTTCGGCTCTTTGGATTTCGGTCTATGGGATTTCGGACTTTGAGATTTCGGCCTTTGGGATTTCGGCCTTTGAGATTTCGGCCCTTGGGATTTGGGCCTTTGGGATATCGGTCTTTGGAATTTCAGCGTTTGGGATTTCGGCCTTTGGGATTTCGGCCTTTGGGATTTCGGCGTTTGAGATTTCGGCCTTTGGGATTTCGGTCCTTCGAATTTCAGCCTTTGGGATTTCGGCCTTTGGTATTTTGGCCTTGGGATTTCGGACTTTGGGATTTCAACCTTTGGAATTTCGGCCCTTGGGATATGGGCCCTTAGGATATCGGCCTTTGGGATTTCGACCGTTGGGATTTGGACCTTTGGGATTTCGGCCTTTGGGAATTCGGCTCTTGGGATTTCGGCCCTTGGGATTTCGGCCTTTTGGGAATTCATCGTTCGGGATTTCGTTCTTGGGATTTTGACATTTGGGATTTCGGCCTTTGGTATGTCGATCTTTGGAATTTCAACCTTTGGGATTTAGGCCCTTTGGATTTCGGCATTTGGGATTTCGGCCTTTGGGATTTCGGCCTTTGGTATTTTGGCCTTGGGATTTCGGACTTTGGGTTTTCGACCTTTGGAATTTCGGCGCTTGGGATATGGGCCCTTGGGATATCGGCCATTGGGATTTCGACCGTTGGGATTTGGACCTTTGGGATTTCGACCTTTGGAATTTCGGCCCTTGGGATATGGGCCCTTGGGATATCGGCCTTTGGGATTTCGACCGTTGGGATTTGGACCTTTGGAATTTCAGCCTTTGGGATTTCGGCCCTTTGGATTTCGGCCTTTGGGATTTGGGCCTTTGCGATTACGGCCTTTGGGATTTCGGCCTTTGGGATTTCGGCCTTTGGGATTTCGGCCTTTGGGATTTTTACCATTGGGATTTCGGCCCTTGGGATTTAGGCCTTTTGGATTTCGGCCTTTGGGATTTCGGCCTATTGGGAATTCATCCAATGGGATTTCGACATTTGGGATTTCGGCCTTTGGGATTTCGGCCTTTGGGATTACGGTCTTTCGGATTTCGGCTCTTTGGATTTCGGCCTTTGGGATTTGGACTTTTGGGATTTCGGCCCTTGGGATTTCGGCCTTTGGGATTTCGGCCTCTGGGATTTCGGCATTTGGATAGTCGTTCTTTGGAATTTCAGCCCTTGGGATTTCGACCTTTGGGATTTCGGCCTTTGGGATTTCAGCCTTTGGGATTTCGGCCTTTGGGATTTCGGCCATTGAGATTTCGGCCTTTGGGATTTCGGTCTTTCGAATTTCAGCCTTTGGGATTTCGGCCTTTGGGATTTCGGCCTTTGAGATTTCGGCCTTTGGGATTTCGGCCTTTGGGATTTCGGCCTTTGGGATGTCGGTCTTTGGAATTTCAGCATTTGGGATTTCGGCCTTTGGGATGTCGGCCTTTTGGGAGTTCATCCTTTGGGAAGTCGGTCTTTGGAATTTCAGCCTTTGGGGTTTCGGCCTTTAGGATCTCGGCCTTGGGATTTCGACATTTGGGATTTCGGCCTTTGTGATTTCGGCCTTTGGGATTTCGGCTTTTGGGATTTCGGCCTTTGGGATTTCGACCTTTGGGATTTCGACCCTTGGGATTCCGGCCCTTGGGATTGCGGCCTTTGAGATTTCGGCCTTTGGAATTTCAGCCTTTGGGATTTCGGCCCTTTGGATTTCGGCCTTTGGGATTTCGACCTTTGGGATATCGGCCTCTGGGATTTCCGCATTTGGGTAGTCGGTCTTTGGAATTTCAGCCTTTGGGATTTCGGCATTTGGGGTGTCGGTCTTTGGGATCTCGGCCCTTTGGATATCGGCCTTTGGGATTTCGGCCTTGGGATATCGATATTTTGGATTTCGGCCTTTGGGATTTTTACCTTTCGGCTTTCGGCCCTTGGGATATAGGCCTTTTGGATTTCGGCCTTTGGGATTTCGGCCTTTTGGGAATTCATCCTTTGGGATTTCGGCCTTTGGAATTGCCGCCTTTGGGATATCGGCATTTGGGATTTCGGCCTTTGGAATTTCGTCCTTTGGGATTTGGACCTTTGGGATTTCGGCTTTTGGGATTTCGACCTTTGGGATTTCGGCCTTTTGGGAGTTCATCCTTTGGTATTTCGCCTTGTCATTTCGACATTTGGGATTTCGGCGTTTGGGATTTCGGCCTTTGGAATTTCCGAAATTAGGATATCGGCCCTTGGGATTTCGGCCTTTGGGATTTCGGCCTTTGGGATTTCGGCCTTTGGGATTTCGGCCTTTGGGATTTCGGCCTCTGGCATTTCGGCTTTTGGGTAGTCGGTCTTTGGAATTTCAGCCTTTGGGGTTTCGGCCTTTAGGATCTCGGCCTTTGGGATTTCGGCCTCTGGGATTTCGGCCTTTGGGATTTCGGCGTTTGAGATTTCGTCCTTTGGAATTTCCGGCTTTAGGATGTCGGCCATTGTGATTTCGGCCTTTGGAATTTCGACCTTTGGGATTTCGGCCTTTGGGATTTCGGCCTTTGGGATGTCGGTCTTTGGAATTTCAGCCTTTGGGATTTCGGGTCTTTGGACTTCGGTCGTTGGGATTTCAGGCTTTGGGATTTCGGACTTTGAGATTTCGGCTTTTGGAATTTCAGCCTTTGGGATTTCGGCCCTTTGGATTGCGGACTTCGGGATTTCAGCCTTTGGGATTTCGGCCTTGGGGATGCCGGTCTTTGGAATTTCAGCCATTGGGATTTCGGCCCTTTGGATTTCGGTCTTTGGGATTTCGGCCTTGGGATTTCGACATTTGGGATTTCGGCCTTTGGGATTTCGGCCTTTGGGATTTCGGCCTTTGGGATTTCGGCCTTTGGGATTTCGGCCTTTGGGATTTCGGCCTTTGGGATTGCGACCTTTGGGATTTCGGACCTTGGGATTCCGGCCCTTGGGATTGCGGCCTTTGGGATTTCGGCCTTTGGGATTTCGGCCTTTGGGATTTCCGCCTTGTGATTTCGGCCTTTGGGATATCGGTCTTTGGAATTTCAGCGTTTGGGATTTCGGCGCTTTGGATTTCGGCCTTTGCGATTTCGGCCTTTGGGATTTCGGCCTTTGAGATTTCGGCCTTTGGGATTTCGACCTTTGGGATTTCGGCCCTTGGGATTTGGGCCTTTGCGATTTCGGCCTTTGGGATTTCGGCCCTTGGGATTTAGGCCTTTTGGATTTCGGCCTTTGGGATTTCGGCCTTTTGGGAATTCATCCTTTGGGATTTCGGCCTTTGGAATTTCCGCCTTTGGGATTTCGGCCTTTGGTATTTCGGTCTTTCGAATTTCAGCCTTTGGGATTTCGGCCTTTGGGATTTCGGCCTTGTGATTTCGGCCTTTGGGATATCGGTCTTTTGAATTTCAGCGTTTGGTATTTCGGCGCTTTGGATTTCGGCCTTTGCGATTTCGGCCTTTAAGATTTCGGCCTTTGGGATTTCGACCTTTGGGATTTCGTCCCTTGGGATTTGAGCCTTTGCGATTTCGGCCTTTGGGATTTCGGCCTTTGGGATTTCGGCCTTTGAGATTTCGGCCTTTGGGATTTCGGTCCTTCGAATTTCAGCCTTTGGGATTTCGGCCTTTGGGATTTCGGCCTTTGGTACTTTGGCCTTAGGATTTCGGACTTTGGGATTTCGACCTTTGGAATTTCGGCCCTTGGGACTTCGGCCCTTGGGATATGGGCCCTTGGGATATCGGCCTTTGGGATTTCGACCGTTGGGATTTGGACCTTTGGGATTTCGGCCTTTGGGATTTCGGCTCTTGGGATTTCGGCCCTTGGGATTTCGGCCTTTTGGAAATTCATCTTTCGGGATTTCGTTCTTGGGATTTTGACATTTGGGATTTCGGCCTTTGAGATTTCGGCCTTTGGGATGTCGGCCTTTGGAATTTCGACCTTTGGGATTTCGGCCTTTTGAAAGTTCATCCTTTGGGAAGTCGGTCTTTGGAATTTCAGCCTTTGGGGTTTCGGCCTTTAGGATCTCGGCCTTTGGGATTTCGGCCTTTGGGATTTCATCCTTTGGGTTTTGGATCTTTGGGATTTCGGCCCTTGGGATTTCGGCCTTGGGGATTTCGGCCTTTGTGATTTCGGCCTTTTGGGATTTCCGGCGTTCGGGATTTCGTCCTTTGGAATTTCCGCCTTTAGGATATCGGCCATTGTGATTTCGGCCTTTGGGATTTCTGCCTTTGGGATGTCGGTCTGTGGAATTACAGCCTTTTCGATTCGGCTCTTTGGATTTCGGTCTTTGGGATTTCAGCCTTTGGGATTTCGGACTTTGAGATTTCGGCCTTTGGGATGTCGGCCTTTGGAATTTCAGCCTTTGGGATTTCGGCCTTTGGGATGCCGGTCTTTGGAATTTCAGCCATTGGGATTTCGGCCATTTGGATTTCGGTCTTTGGGATTTCGACCTTGGGATTTCGACATTTGGGATTTCGGCCTTTGGGATTTCGGCTTTTGGGATTTCGGCCTTTGGGATTTCGACCTTTGGCATTTCGACCTTTGGCATTTCGACCCTTGGGATTCCGGCCCTTGGGATTGCGGCCTTTGGGATTTCGGCCTTTGGGATTTCGGCCTTTGGGATTTCGGCCTTTGGGATTTCGGCCTTTGGGATTTCGACCTTTGGGATTTCGGCCTTTGGGATTTCGGCCTTTGATATTTCGGCCTTTGGGATTTCGGTCTTTCGAATTTCAGCCTTTGGGATTTCGGCCTTTGGGATTTCGGCCTTCGGGATTTCGCCCTTGTGATTTCGGCCTTTGGGATATCGGTCTTCGGAATTTCAGCGTTTGGGATTTCGGCCCTTTGGATTTCGGCATTTGAGATTTCGGCCTTTGGGATTTCGACCTTTGGGATTTCGGCCCTTGGGATTTGGGCCTTTGGGATTTCGGCCTTTGGGATTTCGGCCTTTGGGATTTCGGCCTTTTGGGAGTTCATCCTTTGGTATTTCGGCCTTGGGATTTCGACATTTGGGATTTCGGCGTTTGGGATTTCGGCCTTTGGAATTTCCGCCATTAGGATATCGGCCCTTGGGATTTCGGCCTTTGGGATTGCGACTATTGGGATTACGGCCGTTTGGAAACTCATCCCTTGGGACTTCGACATTTGGGATTTCGACCTTTGGGATTTCGGCTTTTGGAATTTGGACCTTTGGGATTTCGGCCCTTGGGATTTCGGCCTTTGGGATTTCGGCCTTTGGGATTTCGGCCTCTGGGATTTCGGCCTTTGGGTATTCGGTCTTTGGAATTTCAGCCCTTGGGATTTCGGCCCTTTGGATTTCGGCCTTTGGGATTTCAGCCTTTGGGATTTCGGCCTTTGAGATTTCGGCCATTGGGATTTCGATCTTTGGGATCTCGACCCTTTGGATTCCGGCCCATGGGATTACGGCCTTTGGGATTTCGACCTTTGGGATTTCGGCCTTTGGGATTTCGGCCTTTCGGATATCGGCCTTTGGGATTTCGACCTTTGGGATTTCGGCCTTTGGGAAGTCGGTCTTTGGAATTTCAGCCTTTGGGGTTTACGCCTTTGGGATCTCGGCCTTTGGGATTTCGGCCTTTGGGATTTCGTCCTTTGGGATTTGGACCTTTGGGATTTCGGCCATTGGGATTTCGGCCTTGGGGATTTCAGCCTTTGTGATTTCGGCCTTTTGGGATTTCGACGTTTGGGATTTCGTCCTTTGGAATTTCCGCCTTTAGGATATCGGCCATTGTGATTTCGGCCTTTGGGATGTCGGCCTTTGGGATTTCGGCCTCTGGGATTTCGGCCTTTGGGATTTCGGCCTTTGGGATTTCGGCCTTTGGGATTTCGGCCTTTGGGATTTCGGCCTTTGAGATTTCGGACTTTGGGATTTCGGCCTTTGGGATTTCGGCCTTCGGGATTTCGGCCTTTGGGATTTCGGCCTCTGGGATTTCGACCTTTGGGAAGTCGGTCTTTGGAGTTTAAGCCTTTGGGATTTCGGCCGTTGGGATGTCGGTCTTTGGAATTTCAGCCATTGGGATTTCGGCCCTTTGGATTTCGGCCTTTGGGATTTTGGCCTTGGGATTTCGAAATTTGGGATTTCGGCGTTTGGGATTTCGGCCTTTGGAATTTCCTAAATTAGGATATCGGCCCTTGGGATTTCGGCCTTTGGAATTTCCTAAATTAGGATATCGGCCCTTGGGATTTCGGCCTTTGGGATATCGGCCTTTGGGATTTCGACCTTTGGGATTTCGGCCTTTGGGAAGTCGGTCTTTGGAATTTCAGCCTTTGGGGTTTAGGCCTTTGGGATCTCGGCCTTTGGGATTTCGGCCTTTGGGATTTCGTCCTTTGGGATTTGGACCTTTGGGATTTCGGCCATTGGGATTTCGGCCTTGGGGATTTCGGCCTTTGTGATTTCGGCCTTTTGGGATTTCGGCGTTTGGGATTTCGTCCTTTGGAATTTCCGCCTTTAGGATATCGGCCATTGTGATTTCGGCCTTTGGGATGTCGGCCTTTGGGATTTCGGCCTTTGGGATTTCGGCCTTTGGGATTTCGGCCTTTGGGATTTCGGCCTTTGGGATTTCGGCCTTTGAGATTTCGGCCTTTGGGATTTCGGCCTTTGGGATTTCGGCCTTCGGGATTTCGGCCTTTGGGATTTCGGCCTCTGGGATTTCGACCTTTGGGAAGTCGGTCTTTGGAGTTTAAGCCTTTGGGATTTCGGCCGTTGGGATGTCGGTCTTTGGAATTTCAGCCATTGGGATTTCGGCCCTTTGGATTTCGGCCTTTGGGATTTTGGCCTTGGGATTTCGACATTTGGGATTTCGGCCTTTGGGATTCTTACCTTTGGGATTTCGGCCCTTGGGATTTAGGCCTTTTGGATTTCGGCGTTTGGGATTTCGGCCTTTTGGGAATTCATCCTTTGGGATTTCGGCCTTTGGAATTTCCGCTTTTGGGATATCGTCATTTGGGAATTCGGCCTTTGGAATTTCGTCTTTTGGGATTTGGACCTTTGGGATTTCGGCCTTTGGGATTTCGACCTTTGGGATTTCGGCCTTTTGGGAGTTCATCCTTTGGTATTTCGGCCTTGTGATTTCGACATTTGGGATTTCGGCGTTTGGGATTTCGGCCTTTGGAATTTCCTAAATTAGGATATCGGCCCTTGGGATTTCGGCCTTTGGAATTTCCTAAATTAGGATATCGGCCCTTGGGATTTCGGCCTTTGGGATTGCGACCATTGGGATTACGGCCTTTTGGGAATTCATCCAATGGGATTTCGACATTTGGGATTTCGGCCTTTGGGATTTCGGCCTTTGGGATATCGGCCTTTGGGATTTCGACCTTTGGGATTTCGGCCTTTGGGATTTCGACCTTTGGGATTTCGGCCTTTGGGAAGTCGGTCTTTGGAATTTCAGCCTTTGGGGTTTACGCCTTTGGGATCTCGGCCTTTGGGATTTCGGCCTTTGGGATTTCGTCCTTTGGGATTTGGACCTTTGGGATTTCGGCCATTGGGATTTCGGCCTTGGGGATTTCGGCCTTTGTGATTTCGGCCTTTTGGGATTTCGGCGTTTGGGATTTCGTCCTTTGGAATTTCCGCCTTTAGGATATCGGCCATTGTGATTTCGGCCTTTGGGATGTCGGCCTTTGGGATTTCGGCCTTTGGGATTTCGGCCTTTGGGATTTCGGCCTTTGGGATTTCGGCCTTTGGGATTTCGGCCTTTGAGATTTCGGACTTTGGGATTTCGGCCTTTGGGATTTCGGCCTTCGGGATTTCGGCCTTTGGGATTTCGGCCTCTGGGATTTCGACCTTTGGGAAGTCGGTCTTTGGAGTTTAAGCCTTTGGGATTTCGGCCGTTGGGATGTCGGTCTTTGGAATTTCAGCCATTGGGATTTCGGCCCTTTGGATTTCGGCCTTTGGGATTTTGGCCTTGGGATTTCGACATTTGGGATTTCGGCGTTTGGGATTTCGGCCTTTGGAATTTCCTAAATTAGGATATCGGTCCTTGGGATTTCGGCCTTTGGAATTTCCTAAATTAGGATATCGGCCCTTGGGATTTCGGCCTTGGGGATTTCGGCCTTTGTGATTTCGGCCTTTTGGGATTTCGGCGTTTGGGATTTCGTCCTTTGGAATTTCCGCCTTTAGGATATCGGCCATTGTGATTTCGGCCTTTGGGATGTCGGCCTTTGGGATTTCGGCCTTTGGGATTTCGGCCTTTGGGATTTCGGCCTTTGGGATTTCGGCCTTTGGGATTTCGGCCTTTGGGATTTCGGCCTTTGGGATTTCGGCCTTTGAGATTTCGGCCTTTGGGATTTCGGCCTTTGGGATTTCGGCCTTCGGGATTTCGGCCTTTGGGATTTCGGCCTCTGGGATTTCGACCTTTGGGAAGTCGGTCTTTGGAGTTTAAGCCTTTGGGATTTCGGCCGTTGGGATGTCGGTCTTTGGAATTTCAGCCTTTGGGATTTCGGCCCTTTGGATTTCGGCCTTTGGGATTTTGGCCTTGGGATTTCGACATTTGGGATTTCGGCCTTTGGGATTCTTACCTTTGGGATTTCGGCCCTTGGGATTTAGGCCTTTTGGATTTCGGCGTTTGGGATTTCGGCCTTTTGGGAATTCATCCTTTGGGATTTCGGCCTTTGGAATTTCCGCTTTTGGGATATCGTCATTTGGGAATTCGGCCTTTGGAATTTCGTCTTTTGGGATTTGGACCTTTGGGATTTCGGCCTTTGGGATTTCGACCTTTGGGATTTCGGCCTTTTGGGAGTTCATCCTTTGGTATTTCGGCCTTGTGATTTCGACATTTGGGATTTCGGCGTTTGGGATTTCGGCCTTTGGAATTTCCTAAATTAGGATATCGGCCCTTGGGATTTCGGCCTTTGGAATTTCCTAAATTAGGATATCGGCCCTTGGGATTTCGGCCTTTGGGATTGCGACCATTGGGATTACGGCCTTTTGGGAATTCATCCAATGGGATTTCGACATTTGGGATTTCGGCCTTTGGGATTTCGGCCTTTGGGATTACGGCCTTTGGGATTTCGGCTCTTTGGATTTCGGCCTTTGGGATTTGGACTTTTGGGATTTCGGCCCTTGGGATTTCGGCCTTTGGGATTTCGGCCTCTGGGATTTCGGCATTTGGGTAGTCGGTCTTTGGAATTTCAGCCCTTGGGATTTCGGCCTCTGGGATTTCGACCTTTGGGATTTCGGCCTTTGGGATTTCGGCCTTTGGGATTTTGGACTTTGGGATTTCGGCCTTGTGATTTCGGCCTTTGGGATATCGGTCTTTGGAATTTCAGCGTTTGGGATTTGGGCGCTTTGGATTTCGGCCTTTGCGATTTCGGCCTTTGGGATTTCGGCCTTTGAGATTTCGGCCTTTGGGATTTCGACCTTTGGGATTTCGGCCCTTGGGTTTTGGGCCTTTGCGATTTCGGCCTTTGGGATTTCGGCCTTTGGGATTTCGGCCTTTGAGATTTCGGCCTTTGGGATTTCGTCCTTCGAATTTCAGCCTTTGGGATTTCGGCCTTTGGTATTTTGGCCTTGGGATTTCGGACTTTGGGATTTCGACCTTTGGAAATTCGGCCCTTGGGATTTCGGCCCTTGGGATATGGGCCCTTGGGATATCGGCATTTGGGATTTCGACCGTTGGGATTTGGACCTTTGGGATTTCGGCCTTTGGGATTTCGGCTCTTGGGATTTCGGCCATTGGGATTTCGGCCTTTTGGGATTTCGGCGTTTGGGATTTCGTCCTTTGGAATTTCCGCCTTTAGGATATCGGCCATTGTGATTTCGGCCTTTCGGATGTCGGTCTTTGGAATTTCAGCCTTTGGGATTTCGGCTCTTTGGATTTCGGTCTTTGGGATTTCGGACTTTGAGATTTCGGCCTTTGTGATGTCGGCCTTTGGAATTCCGACCTTTGGGATTTCGGCCCTTGGGATTTCAGCTTTTGGGACTTCGGCCTTTGGGATTTCGGCCTTTGGGATTTCGGCCTTTGGTATGTCGATCTTTGGAATTTCAACCTTTGGGATTTCGGCCTTTGGGATTTCGGTCTTTCGAATTTCAGCCTTTGGGATTTCGGCCTTTGGGATTTCGGCCTTTGAGATTTCGGCCTTTGGGATTTCGGCCTTTGGGATTTCGGCCTTTGGGATGTCGGTCTTTGGAATTTCAGCCTTTGGGATTTCGGCTCTTTGGATTTCGGTCTTTGGGAATTCGGCGTTTGAGATTTCGGCCTTTGGGATTTCGGTCCTTCGAATTTCAGCCTTTGGGATTTCGGCCTTTGGGATTTCGGCCTTTGGTATTTTGGCCTTGGGATTTCGGACTTTGGGATTTCGACCTTTCGAATTTCGGCCCTTGGGATATGGGTCCTTGGGATATCGGCCTTTGGGATTTCGACCGTTGGGATTTGGACCTTTGGGATTTCGGCCTTTGGGAATTCGGCTCTTGGGATTTCGGCCCTTGGGATTTCGGCCTTTTGGGAATTCATCGTTCGGGATTTCGTTCTTGGGATTTTGACATTTGGGATTTCGGCCTTTGGTATGTCGATCTTTGGAATTTCAACCTTTGGGATTTAGGCCCTTTGGATTTCGGGATTTGGGATTTCGGCCTTTGGGATTTCGGCGTTTGAGATTTCGGCCTTTGGGATTTCGGTCCTTCGAATTTCAGCCTTTGGGATTTCGGCCTTTGGGATTTCGGCCTTTGGTATTTTGGCCTTGGGATTTCGGACTTTGGGTTTTCGACCTTTGGAATTTCGGCCCTTGGGATATGGGCCCTTGGGATATCGGCCATTGGGATTTCGACCGTTGGGATTTGGACCTTTGGGATTTCGACCTTTGGAATTTCGGCCCTTGGGATATGGGCCCTTGGGATATCGGCCTTTGGGATTTCGACCGTTGGGATTTGGACCTTTGGAATTTCAGCCTTTGGGATTTCGGCCCTTTGGATTTCGGCCTTTGGGATTTGGGCCTTTGCGATTACGGCCTTTGGGATTTCGGCCTTTGGGATTTCGGCCTTTGGGATTTCGGCCTTTGGGATTTTTACCATTGGGATTTCGGCCCTTGGGATTTAGGCCTTTTGGATTTCGGCCTTTGGGATTTCGGCCTATTGGGAATTCATCCAATGGGATTTCGACATTTGGGATTTCGGCCTTTGGGATTTCGGCCTTTGGGATTACGGTCTTTCGGATTTCGGCTCTTTGGATTTCGGCCTTTGGGATTTGGACTTTTGGGATTTCGGCCCTTGGGATTTCGGCCTTTGGGATTTCGGCCTCTGGGATTTCGGCATTTGGATAGTCGTTCTTTGGAATTTCAGCCCTTGGGATTTCGACCTTTGGGATTTCGGCCTTTGGGATTTCAGCCTTTGGGATTTCGGCCTTTGGGATTTCGGCCTTTGAGATTTCGGCCTTTGGGATTTCGGTCTTTCGAATTTCAGCCTTTGGGATTTCGGCCTTTGGGATTTCGGCCTTTGAGATTTCGGCCTTTGGGATTTCGGCGTTTGAGATTTCGGCCTTTGGGATTTCGGTCCTTCGAATTTCAGCCTTTGGGATTTCGGCCTTTGGGATTTCGGCCTTTGGTATTTTGGCCTTGGGATTTCGGACTTTGGGATTTCGACCTTTCGAATTTCGGCCCTTGGGATATGGGCCCTTGGGATATCGGCCTTTGGGATTTCGACCGTTGGGATTTGGACCTTTGGGATTTCGGCCTTTGGGAATTCGGCTCTTGGGATTTCGGCCCTTGGGATTTCGGCCTTTTGGGAATTCATCGTTCGGGATTTCGTTCTTGGGATTTTGACATTTGGGATTTCGGCCTTTGGTATGTCGATCTTTGGAATTTCAACCTTTGGGATTTAGGCCCTTTGGATTTCGGGATTTGGGATTTCGGCCTTTGGGATTTCGGCGTTTGAGATTTCGGCCTTTGGGATTTCGGTCCTTCGAATTTCAGCCTTTGGGATTTCGGCCTTTGGGATTTCGGCCTTTGGTATTTTGGCCTTGGGATTTCGGACTTTGGGTTTTCGACCTTTGGAATTTCGGCCCTTGGGATATGGGCCCTTGGGATATCGGCCATTGGGATTTCGACCGTTGGGATTTGGACCTTTGGGATTTCGACCTTTGGAATTTCGGCCCTTGGGATATGGGCCCTTGGGATATCGGCCTTTGGGATTTCGACCGTTGGGATTTGGACCTTTGGAATTTCAGCCTTTGGGATTTCGGCCCTTTGGATTTCGGCCTTTGGGATTTGGGCCTTTGCGATTACGGCCTTTGGGATTTCGGCCTTTGGGATTTCGGCCTTTGGGATTTCGGCCTTTGGGATTTTTACCATTGGGATTTCGGCCCTTGGGATTTAGGCCTTTTGGATTTCGGCCTTTGGGATTTCGGCCTATTGGGAATTCATCCAATGGGATTTCGACATTTGGGATTTCGGCCTTTGGGATTTCGGCCTTTGGGATTACGGTCTTTCGGATTTCGGCTCTTTGGATTTCGGCCTTTGGGATTTGGACTTTTGGGATTTCGGCCCTTGGGATTTCGGCCTTTGGGATTTCGGCCTCTGGGATTTCGGCATTTGGATAGTCGTTCTTTGGAATTTCAGCCCTTGGGATTTCGACCTTTGGGATTTCGGCCTTTGGGATTTCAGCCTTTGGGATTTCGGCCTTTGGGATTTCGGCCTTTGAGATTTCGGCCTTTGGGATTTCGGTCTTTCGAATTTCAGCCTTTGGGATTTCGGCCTTTGGGATTTCGGCCTTTGAGATTTCGGCCTTTGGGATTTCGGCCTTTGGGATTTCGGCCTTTCGGATGTCGGTCTTTGGAATTTCAGCCTTTGGGATTTCGGCTCTTTGGATTTCGGTCTTTGGGATTTCGGACTTTGAGATTTCGGCCTTTGGGATTTCGGCCTTTGGGATTTCGGCCCTTGGGATTTGGGCCTTTGGGATATCGGTCTTTGGAATTTCAGCGTTTGGGATTTCGGCCTTTGGGATTTCGGCCTTTGTGATTTCGGCGTTTGAGATTTCGGCCTTTGGGATTTCGGTCCATCGAATTTCGGCCTTTGGGATTTCGTCCTTTGGTATTTTGGCCTTGGGATTTCGGACTTTGGGATTTCGACCTTTGGAATTTCGGCCCTTGGGATATGGGCCCTTGGGATATCGGCCTTTGGGATTTCGACCGTTGGGATTTGGACCTTTGGGATTTCGGCCTTTGGGATTTCGGCTCTTGGGATTTCGGCCCTTGGGATTTCGGCCTTTTGGGAATTCATCGTTCGGGATTTCGTTCTTGGGATTTTGACATTTGGGATTTCGGCCTTTGGGATTTCGGCCTTTGGTGTGTCGATCTTTGGAATTTCAACCTTTGGGATTTCGGCCCTTTGGATTTCGGCATTTGGGATTTCGGCCTTTGGGATTTCGGCGTTTGAGATTTCGGCCTTTGGGATTTCGGTCTTTCGAATTTCAGCCTTTGGGATTTCGGCCTTTGGGATTTCGGCCTTTGGTATTTTGGCCTTGGGATTTCGGACTTTGAGATTTCGACCTTTGGAATTTCGGCCCTTGGGATATGGGCCCTTGGGATATCGGCCTTTGGGATTTCGACCGTTGGGATTTGGACCTTTGGGATTTCGACCTTTGGAATTTCGGCCCTTGGGATATGGGCCCTTGGGATATCGGCCTTTGGGATTTCGACCGTTGGGATTTGGACCTTTGGAATTTCAGCCTTTGGGATTTCGGCCCTTTGGATTTCGGCCTTTGGGATTTGGGCCTTTGCGATTTCGGCCTTTGGGATTTCGGCCTTTGGGATTTCGGCCTTTGGGATTTCGGCCTTTGAGATTTCGGCCTTTGGGATTTCGGTCCTTCGAATTTCAGCCTTTGCGATTTCGGCCTTTGGGATTTCGGCCTTTGGTATTTTGGCCTTGGGATTTCGGACTTTGGGATTTCGACCTTTGGAATTTCGGCCCTTGGGATATGGGCCCTTGGGATATCGGCCTTTGGGATTTCGACCGTTGGGATTTGGACCTTTGGGATTTCGGCCTTTGGGATTTCGGCCTTTGGGATTTCGGCTCTTGGGATTTCGGCCATTGGGATTTCGGCCTTTTGGGATTTCGGCGTTTGGGATTTCGTCCTTTGGAATTTCCGCCTTTAGGATATCGGCCATTGTGATTTCGGCCTTTGGGATTTCGGCCTTTGGGATGTCGGTCTTTGGAATTTCAGCCTTTGGGATTTCGGCTCTTTGGATTTCGGTCTTTGGGATTTCGGACTTTGAGATTTCGGCCTTTGGGATGTCGGCCTTTGGTATGTCGATCTTTGGAATTTCAACCTTTGGGATTTCGGCCCTTTGGATTTCGGCCTTTGGATTTCAGCCTTTGGGATTTCGGCCTTTGAGATTTCGGCCTTTGGAATTTCAGCCTTTGGGATTTCGGCCCTTTGGATTTCGGCCTTTGGGATTTCGAAGTTTGGGATTTCGGCCCTTTGGATTTCGGCCTTTGGGATTTCGACCTTTGGGATATCGGCGTCTGGGATTTCGACCTTTGGGAAGTCGGTCTTTGGAGTTTCAGCCTTTGGGATTTCGGCCGTTGGGATGTCGGTACTTTGGAATTTCAGCCTTTGGGATTTCGGCCCTTTGGATTTCGGCCCTTGGGATTTCGGCCTTGGGATTTCGACATTTGGGATTTCGGCCTTTGGGATTTTTACCTTTGGGATTTCGGCCCTTGGGATTTAGGCCTTTTGGATTTCGGCCTTTGGGATTTCGGCCTTTTGGGAATTCATCCAATGGGATTTCGACATTTGGGATTTCGGCCTTTGGGATTTCGGCCTTTGGGATTTCGGCCTTTGGGATTTCGGCCTTTGGGATTTCGGCCTTTGGGATTTCGGCCTTTGGGATTTCGGCCTTTGAGATTTCGGCCTTTGGGATTTCGGTCTTTCGAATTTCAGCCTTTGGGATTTCGGCCTTTGGGATTTCGGCCTTTGAGATTTCGGCCTATGGGATTTCGGCCTTTGGGATTTCGGCCTTTGGGATGTCGGTCTTTGGAATTTCAGCCTTTGGGATTTCGGCTCTTTGGATTTCGGTCTTTGGGATTTCGGACTTTGAGATTTCGGCCTTTGGGATGTCGGCCTTTGGAATTTCGACCTTTGGGATTTCGGCCCTTGGGATTTCAGCCTTTGGGATTTCGGCCTTTGGGATTTCGGCCTTTGGTATGCCGATCTTTGGAATTTCAACCTTTGGGATTTCGGCCCTTTGCATTTCGGCCTTTGGGATTTCAGCCTTTGGGATTTCGGCCTTTGAGATTTCGGCCTTTGGAATTTCAGCCTTTGGGATTTCGGCCCTTTGGATTTCGGCCTTTGGGATTTCGAAGTTTGGGATTTCGGCCCTTTGGACTTCGGCCTTTGAGATTTCGGCCTTTGGGATTTCGGCCTTTGAGATTTCGGCCTTTGGGATTTCGGTCTTTCGAATTTCAGCCTTTGGGATTTCGGCCCTTTGGATTTCGGCCTTTGGGATTTCAGCCTTTGGGATTTCGGCCTTTGAGATTTCGGCCTTTGGAGTTTCAGCCTTTGGGATTTCGGCCTTTGGGATGTCGGTCTTTGGAATTTCGGCCTTTGGGATTTCGGCCTTTGGGGTTTCGGCCTTCGGGATTTCGGCCTTTGGTATTTTGGCCATGGGATTTCGGACTTTGGGATTTCGACCTTTGGAATTTCGGCCCTTGGGATTTGGACCTTTGGTATTTCGGCCTTTGGGAATTCGGCTCTTGGGATTTCGGCCATTGGGATTTCGGCCTTTTGGCATTTCGGCGTTTCGGATTTCGTCCTTTGGAATTTCCGCCTTTAGGATATCGGCCATTGTGATTTCGGCCTTTGGGATTTCGGCCTTTTGGGTGTCGGTCTTTGGAATTTCAGCCTTTGGGATTTCGGCTCTTTGGATTTCGGTCTTTGGGATTTCGGACTTTGAGATTTCGGCCTTTGGGATGTCGGTCTTTGGAATTTCGGCCTTTGGGATTTCGGCCCTTGGGATTTCAGCCTTGGGGATTTCGGCCTTTGGGATCTGGACCTTCGGAATTTCGGCCCTTGGTATTTCGGCCTTTGGGATTTCGGCCACTGGGATTTCGGCATTTGGATAGTCTGTCTTTGGAATTTCAGCCCTTGGGATTTCGGCCTTTGGGATTTCGACCTTTGGGATTTCGGCCTTTGGGATTTCGGCCTTTGGGATTTCGGCCTTTGGGATTTCGGCCTTTGGGATTTCGGCCTTTGAGATTTCGGCCTTTGGGATTTCGGTCTTTCGAATTTCAGCCTTTGGGATTTCGGCCCTTTGGATTTCGGCCTTTGGGATTTCAGCCTTTGGGATTTCGGCCTTTGAGATTTCGGCCTTTGGATTTTCAGCCTTTGGGATTTCGGCCTTTGGGATGTCGGTCTTTGGAATTTCAGCCCTTGGGATTTCGGCCCTTTGGATTTCGGCTTTTGGGATTTCGGCCTTTGGGATGTCGGCCTTTGGAATTTCAGCCTTTGGGATTTCGGCTCTTTTGATTTCGGTCTTTGGGATTTCGGACTTTGAGATTTCGGCCTTTGGAATTTCGACCTTTGGGATTTCGGCCCTTGGGATTTCAGCCTTTGGGATTTCGGCCTTTGGGATTTCGGCCTTTGGTATGTCGACCTTTGGAATTTCAACCTTTGGGATTTCGGCCCTTTAGATTTCGGCCTTTGGGATTTCAGCCTTTGGGATTTCGGCCTTTGAGATTTCGGCCTTTGGAATTTCAGCCTTTGGGATTTCGGCCTTTGGGATGTCGGTCTTTGGAATTTCAGCCTTTGGGATTTCGGCCCTTTGGATTTCGGCCTTTGGGATTTCGGCCTTGGGATTTCGACATTTGGGATTTCGGCCTTTGGGATTTTTACCTTTGGGATTTCGGCCCTTGGGATTTAGGCCTTTTGGATTTCGGGCTATGGGATTTCGGCCTTTTGGGAATTCATCCTTTGGGATTTCGGCCTTTGGAATTTCCGCTTTTGGGATATCGGCATTTGGGAATTCGGCCTTTGGAATTTCGTCTTTTGGGATTTGGACCTTTGGGATTTCGGCCTTTGGGATTTCGACCTTTGGGATTTCGGCCTTTTGGGAGTTCATCCTTTGGTATTTCGGCCTTGTGATTTCGACATTTGGGATTTCGGAGTTTGGGATTTCGGCCTTTGGAATTTCCTAAATTAGGATATCGGCCCTTGGGATTTCGGCCTTTTGGATTGCGACCATTGGGATTACGGCCTTTTGGGAATTCATCCAATGGGATTTCGACATTTGGGATTTCGGCCTTTGGGATTTCGGCCTTTGGGATTACGGCCTTTGGGATTTCGGCTCTTTGGATTTCGGCCTTTGGGATTTGGACATTTGGGATATCGGCCCTTGGGATTTCGGCATTTGGGATTTCGGCCTCTGGGATTTCGGCATTTGGATAGTCTGTCTTTGGAATTTCAGCCCTTGGGATTTCGGCCTTTGGGATTTCGACCTTTGGGATTTCGGCCTTTGGGATTTCGGCCTTTGGGATTTCGGCCTTTGGGATTTCGGCCTTTGAGATTTCGGCCTTTGGGATTTCGGTCTTTCGAATTTCAGCCTTTGGGATTTCGGCCCTTTGGATATCGGCCTTTGGGATTTCAGCCTTTGGGATTTCGGCCTTTGAGATTTCGGCCTTTGGAATTTCAGCCTTTGGGATTTCGGCCCTTTGGATTTCGGCCATTGGGATTTCGAAGTTTGGGATTTCGGCCCTTTGGATTTCGGCCTTTGGGATTTCGACCTTTGGGATATCGGCCTCTGGGATTTCGACCTTTGGGAAGTCGGTCTTTGGGGTTTCAGCCTTTGGGATTTCGGCCTTTGGGATGTCGGTCTTTGGAATTTCAGCCCTTGGGATTTCGGCCCTTTGGATTTCGGCTTTTGGGATTTCGGCCTTTGGGATGTCGGTCTTTGGAATTTCAGCCTTTGGGATTTCGGCTCTTTTGATTTCGGTCTTTGGGATTTCGGACTTTGAGATTTCGGCCTTTGGGATGTCGGCCTTTGGAATTTCGACCTTTGGGATTTCGGCCCTTGGGATTTCAGCCTTTGGGATTTCGGCCTTTGGGATTTCGGCCTTTGGTATGTCGACCTTTGGAATTTCAACCTTTGGGATTTCGGCCCTTTAGATTTCGGCCTTTGGGATTTCAGCCTTTGGGATTTCGGCCTTTGAGATTTCGGCCTTTGGAATTTCAGCCTTTGGGATTTCGGCCCTTTGCATTTCGGCCTTTGGGATTTCGAAGTTTGGGATTTCGGCCCTTTGGATTTCGGCCTTTGGGATTTCGACCTTTGGGATATCGGCCTCTGGGATTTCGACCTTTGGGAAGTCGGTCTTTGGAGTTTCAGCCTTTGGGATTTCGGCCTTTGGGATGTCGGTCTTTGGCATTTCAGCCTTTGGGATTTCGGCCCTTTGGATTTCGGCCTTTGGGATTTCGGCCTTGGGATTTCGACATTTGGGATTTCGGCCTTTGGGATTTTTACCTTTGGGATTTCGGCCCTTGGGATTTAGGCCTTTTGGATTTCGGCCTTTGGGATTTCGGCCTTTGGGATTTCGGCCTTTTGGGAATTCATCCTTTGGGATTTCGGCCTTTGGAATTTCCGCTTTTGGGATATCGGCATTTGGGAATTCGGCCTTTGGAATTTCGTCTTTTGGGATTTGGACCTTTGGGATTTCGGCCTTTGGGATTTCGACCTTTGGGATTTCGGCCTTTTGGGAGTTCATCCTTTGGTATTTCGGCCTTGTGATTTCGACATTTGGGATTTCGGAGTTTGGGATTTCGGCCTTTGGAATTTCCTAAATTAGGATATCGGCCCTTGGGATTTCGGCCTTTTGGATTGCGACCATTGGGATTACGGCCTTTTGGGAATTCATCCAATGGGATTTCGACATTTGGGATTTCGGCCTTTGGGATTTCGGCCTTTGGGATTACGGCCTTTGGGATTTCGGCTCTTTGGATACGGCCTTTGGGATTTGGACATTTGGGATATCGGCCCTTGGGATTTCGGCCTTTGGGATTTCGGCCTCTGGGATTTCGGCATTTGGATAGTCTGTCTTTGGAATTTCAGCCCTTGGGATTTCGGCCTTTGGGATTTCGACCTTTGGGATTTCGGCCTTTGGGATTTCGGCCTTTGGGATTTCGGCCTTTGGGATTTCGGCCTTTGGGATTTCGGCCTTTGAGATTTCGGCCTTTGGGATTTCGGTTTTTCGAATTTCAGCCTTTGGGATTTCGGCCCTTTGGATTTCGGCCTTTGGGATTTCAGCCTTTGGGATTTCGGCCTTTGAGATTTCGGCCTTTGGAATTTCAGCCTTTGGGATTTCTGCCCTTTGGATTTCGGCCATTGGGATTTCGAAGTTTGGGATTTCGGCCCTTTGGATTTCGGCCCTTTGGATTTCGGCCTTTGGGATTTCGACCTTTGGGATATCGGCCCCTGGGATTTCGACCTTTGGGAAGTCGGTCTTTGGAGTTTCAGCCTTTGGGATTTCGGCCTTTGGGATGTCGGCCTTTGGGATTTCGGCCTTTGGGATTTCGGCCTTTGAGATTTCGGCCTTTGGGAATTCGGTCTTTCGAATTTCAGCCTTTGGGATTTCGGCCTTTGGGATTTCGGTCTTTGGGATTTCGGCCTTGTGATTTCGGCCTTTGGGATATCGGTCTTTGGAATTTCAGCGTTTGGGATTTCGGCGCTTTGGTTTTCGGCCTTTGCGATTTCGGCCTTTGAGATTTCGGCCATTGGGATTTCGACCTTCTGGATCTCGACCCTTGGGATTCCGGCCCTGGGGATTGCGGCCTTTGGGATTTCGGCCTTTGGGATTTCGACCTTTGGGATTTCGTCCTTTGGGATTTGGACCTTTGGGATTTCGGCTTTTGGGATTTCGACCTTTGGGATTTCGGCCTTTTGGGAGTTCATCCTTTGGTATTTCGGCCTTGTGATTTCGACATTTGGGATTTCGGCCGTTGGGATTTCGGCCTCTGGGATTTCGGCATTTGGGAAGTCGGTCTTTGGAATTTCAGCCCTTGGGATTTCGGCCTTTGGGATTTCGACCTTTGGGATTTCGGCCTTTGGGAATTCGGCTCTTGGGATTTCGGCCATTGGGATTTCGGCCTTTTGGCATTTCGGCGTTTCGGATTTCGTCCTTTGGAATTTCCGCCTTTAGGATATCGGCCATTGTGATTTCGGCCTTTGGGATTTCGGCCTTTTGGGTGTCGGTCTTTGGAATTTCAGCCTTTGGGATTTCGGCTCTTTGGATTTCGGTCTTTGGGATTTCGGACTTTGAGATTTCGGCCTTTGGGATGTCGGTCTTTGGAATTTCGGCCTTTGGGATTTCGGCCCTTGGGATTTCAGCCTTGGGGATTTCGGCCTTTGGGATTTCGGCCTTTGGGATTTCGGCCTTTGGGATGTCGGTCTGTGGAATTTCAGCCTTTGGGATTTCGGCCCTTTGGATTTCGGCCTTTGGGATTTCGGCCTTGGGATTTCGACATTTGGGATTTCGGCCTTTGGGATTTTTACCTTTGGGATTTCGGCCCTTGGGATTTAGGCCTTTTGGATTTCGGCCTTTGGGATTTCGGCCTTTTGGGAATTCATCCTTTGGGATTTCGGCCTTTGGAATTTCCGCTTTTGGGATATCGGCATTTGGGAATTCGGCCTTTGGAATTTCGTCTTTTAGGATTTGGACCTTTGGGATTTCGGCCTTTGGGATTTCGACCTTTGGGATTTCGGCCTTTTGGGAGTTCATCCTTTGGTATTTCGGCCTTGTGATTTCGACATTTGGGATTTCGGCGTTTGGGATTTCGGCCTTTGGAATTTCCTAAATTAGGATATCGGCCCTTGGCATTTCGGCCTTTGGGATTGCGACCATTGGGATTACGGCCTTTTGGGAATTCATCCAATGGGATTTCGACATTTGGGATTTCGGCCTTTGGAATTACGGCCTTTGGGATTTCGGCTCTTTGGATTTCGGCCTTTGGGATTTGGACTTTTGGGATTTCGGCCCTTGGGATTTCGGCCTTTGGGATTTCGGCCTCTGGGATTTCGGCATTTGGGTAGTCGGTCTTTGGAATTTCAGCCCTTGGGATTTCGGCCTTTGGGATTTCGACCTTTGGGATTTCGGCCTTTGGGATTTCGGCCTTTGGGATTTCGGCCTTTGGGATTTCGGCCTTTGAGATTTCGGCCTTTGGGATTTCGGTCTTTCGTATTTCAGCCTTTGGGATTTCGGCCTTTAAGATTTCGGCCTTTGGGATTTCGGCCTTTGGGCTTTCGGCCTTTGGTATTTTGGGCTTGGGATTTCGGACTTTGGGATTTCGACCTTTGGAATTTCGGCCCTTGGGACTTCGGCCCTTGGGATATGGGCCCTTGGGATATCGGCCTTTGGGATCTCGAATGTTGGGGTTTGGACCTTTGGGATTTCGGCCTTTGGGATTTCGGCCTTTGGGATTTCGGCCTTTGGGATTTCGGCTCTTGGGTTTTTCGGCCCTTGGGATTTCGGCCTTTTGGGAATTCATCGTTCGGGATTTCGTTCTTGGGATTTCGACATTTGGGATTTCGGCCTTAGGGATTTCGGCCTTTGGGATTTCGGCCTCTGGGATTTCGGCCTTTGGGATTCCGACCTTTGGGATATCGGCCTCTGGGATTTCGACCTTTGGGAAGTGTGTCTTTGGAGTTTCAGCCTTTGGGATTTCGGCCTTTGGGATGTCGGTCTTTGGAATTTCAGCCTTTGGGATTTCGGCCCTTTGGATTTCGGCCTTGGCATTTCGACATTTGGGATTTCGGCCCTTGGGATTTTGGCATTTTGTATTTCGGGCCTTTTGGGAATTCATCCTTTGGGATTTCGGCCTTTGGAATTTCCGCCTTTGGGATATTGGCATTTGGGATTTCGGCCTTTGGCATTTCGACCTTTGCGATTTCAGCCTTTGGGATTTCGGCCCTTTGGATTTCGGCCTTTGGGATTTCGACGTTTGGGATTTCAGCCCTTTGGATTTCGGCCTTTGAGATTTCGGCCTTTGGGATTTCGGTCTTTCGAATTTCAGCCTTTGGGATTTCGGCCTTTGGGATTTCGGCCCTTGGGATTTCAGCCTTTGGGATTTCGGCCTTTGGGATTTCGGCCTTTGGTATGTCGATCTTTGGAATTTCAACCTTTGGGATTTCGGCCTTTGGGATTTCGGCCTTTGGGATTTCGGCCTTTGAGATTTCGGCCTTTGGGATTTCGGTCTTTCGAATTTCAGCCTTTGGGATTTCGGCCCTTTGGATTTCGGCCTTTGGGATTTCAGCCTTTGGGATTTCGGCCTTTGAGATTTCGGCCTTTGGATTTTCAGCCTTTGGGATTTCGGCCTTTGGGATGTCGGTCTTTGGAATTTCAGCCCTTGGGATTTCGGCCCTTTGGATTTCGGCTTTTGGGATTTCGGCCTTTGGGATGTCGGCCTTTGGAATTTCAGCCTTTGGGATTTCGGCTCTTTTGATTTCGGTCTTTGGGATTTCGGACTTTGAGATTTCGGCCTTTGGGATGTCGGCCTTTGGAATTTCGACCTTTGGGATTTCGGCCCTTGGGATTTCAGCCTTTGGGATTTCGGCCTTTGGGATTTCGGCCTTTGGTATGTCGACCTTTGGAATTTCAACCTTTGGGATTTCGGCCCTTTAGATTTCGGCCTTTGGGATTTCAGCCTTTGGGATTTCGGCCTTTGAGATTTCGGCCTTTGGAATTTCAGCCTTTGGGATTTCGGCCCTTTGGATTTCGGCCCTTTGGATTTCGGCCTTTGGGATTTCGAAGTTTGGGATTTCGGCCCTTTGGATTTCGGCCTTTGGGATTTCGACCTTTGGGATATCGGCCTCTGGGATTTCGACCTTTGGGAAGTCGGTCTTTGGAGTTTCAGCCTTTGGGATTTCGGCCTTTGGGATGTCGGTCTTTGGAATTTCAGCCTTTGGGATTTCGGCCCTTTGGATTTCGGCCTTTGGGATTTCGGCCTTGGGATTTCGACATTTGGGATTTCGGCCTTTGGGATTTTTACCTTTGGGATTTCGGCCCTTGGGATTTAGGCCTTTTGGATTTCGGCCTATGGGATTTCGGCCTTTTGGGAATTCATCCTTTGGGATTTCGGCCTTTGGAATTTCCGCTTTTGGGATATCGGCATTTGGGAATTCGGCCTTTGGAATTTCGTCTTTTGGGATTTGGACCTTTGGGATTTCGGCCTTTGGGATTTCGACCTTTGGGATTTCGGCCTTTTGGGAGTTCATCCTTTGGTATTTCGGCCTTGTGATTTCGACATTTGGGATTTCGGAGTTTGGGATTTCGGCCTTTGGAATTTCCTAAATTAGGATATCGGCCCTTGGGATTTCGGCCTTTTGGATTGCGACCATTGGGATTACGGCCTTTTGGGAATTCATCCAATGGGATTTCGACATTTGGGATTTCGGCCTTTGGGATTTCGGCCTTTGGGATTACGGCCTTTGGGATTTCGGCTCTTTGGATTTCGGCCTTTGGGATTTGGACATTTGGGATATCGGCCCTTGGGATTTCGGCATTTGGGATTTCGGCCTCTGGGATTTCGGCATTTGGATAGTCTGTCTTTGGAATTTCAGCCCTTGGGATTTCGGCCTTTGGGATTTCGACCTTTGGGATTTCGGCCTTTGGGATTTCGGCCTTTGGGATTTCGGCCTTTGGGATTTCGGCCTTTGAGATTTCGGCCTTTGGGATTTCGGTCTTTCGAATTTCAGCCTTTGGGATTTCGGCCCTTTGGATATCGGCCTTTGGGATTTCAGCCTTTGGGATTTCGGCCTTTGAGATTTCGGCCTTTGGAATTTCAGCCTTTGGGATTTCGGCCCTTTGGATTTCGGCCATTGGGATTTCGAAGTTTGGGATTTCGGCCCTTTGGATTTCGGCCTTTGGGATTTCGACCTTTGGGATATCGGCCTCTGGGATTTCGACCTTTG
The DNA here is from genome assembly GCF_050947335.1 of Megachile rotundata. NCBI lineage: Eukaryota > Metazoa > Arthropoda > Insecta > Hymenoptera > Megachilidae > Megachile > Megachile rotundata. The sequence goes on along the minus strand of NC_134991.1, from coordinate 1,521,272 downwards.
GGAAGTCGGTCTTTGGAGTTTCAGCCTTTGGGATTTCGGCCTTTGGGATGTCGGTCTTTGGAATTTCAGCCCTTGGGATTTCGGCCCTTTGGATTTCGGCTTTTGGGATTTCGGCCTTTGGGATGTCGGTCTTTGGAATTTCAGCCTTTGGGATTTCGGCTCTTTTGATTTCGGTCTTTGGGATTTCGGACTTTGAGATTTCGGCCTTTGGGATGTCGGCCTTTGGAATTTCGACCTTTGGGATTTCGGCCCTTGGGATTTCAGCCTTTGGGATTTCGGCCTTTGGGATTTCGGCCTTTGGTATGTCGACCTTTGGAATTTCAACCTTTGGGATTTCGGCCCTTTAGATTTCGGCCTTTGGGATTTCAGCCTTTGGGATTTCGGCCTTTGAGATTTCGGCCTTTGGAATTTCAGCCTTTGGGATTTCGGCCCTTTGCATTTCGGCCTTTGGGATTTCGAAGTTTGGGATTTCGGCCCTTTGGATTTCGGCCTTTGGGATTTCGACCTTTGGGATATCGGCCTCTGGGATTTCGACCTTTGGGAAGTCGGTCTTTGGAGTTTCAGCCTTTGGGATTTCGGCCTTTGGGATGTCGGTCTTTGGCATTTCAGCCTTTGGGATTTCGGCCCTTTGGATTTCGGCCTTTGGGATTTCGGCCTTGGGATTTCGACATTTGGGATTTCGGCCTTTGGGATTTTTACCTTTGGGATTTCGGCCCTTGGGATTTAGGCCTTTTGGATTTCGGCCTTTGGGATTTCGGCCTTTGGGATTTCGGCCTTTTGGGAATTCATCCTTTGGGATTTCGGCCTTTGGAATTTCCGCTTTTGGGATATCGGCATTTGGGAATTCGGCCTTTGGAATTTCGTCTTTTGGGATTTGGACCTTTGGGATTTCGGCCTTTGGGATTTCGACCTTTGGGATTTCGGCCTTTTGGGAGTTCATCCTTTGGTATTTCGGCCTTGTGATTTCGACATTTGGGATTTCGGAGTTTGGGATTTCGGCCTTTGGAATTTCCTAAATTAGGATATCGGCCCTTGGGATTTCGGCCTTTTGGATTGCGACCATTGGGATTACGGCCTTTTGGGAATTCATCCAATGGGATTTCGACATTTGGGATTTCGGCCTTTGGGATTTCGGCCTTTGGGATTACGGCCTTTGGGATTTCGGCTCTTTGGATACGGCCTTTGGGATTTGGACATTTGGGATATCGGCCCTTGGGATTTCGGCCTTTGGGATTTCGGCCTCTGGGATTTCGGCATTTGGATAGTCTGTCTTTGGAATTTCAGCCCTTGGGATTTCGGCCTTTGGGATTTCGACCTTTGGGATTTCGGCCTTTGGGATTTCGGCCTTTGGGATTTCGGCCTTTGGGATTTCGGCCTTTGGGATTTCGGCCTTTGAGATTTCGGCCTTTGGGATTTCGGTTTTTCGAATTTCAGCCTTTGGGATTTCGGCCCTTTGGATTTCGGCCTTTGGGATTTCAGCCTTTGGGATTTCGGCCTTTGAGATTTCGGCCTTTGGAATTTCAGCCTTTGGGATTTCTGCCCTTTGGATTTCGGCCATTGGGATTTCGAAGTTTGGGATTTCGGCCCTTTGGATTTCGGCCCTTTGGATTTCGGCCTTTGGGATTTCGACCTTTGGGATATCGGCCCCTGGGATTTCGACCTTTGGGAAGTCGGTCTTTGGAGTTTCAGCCTTTGGGATTTCGGCCTTTGGGATGTCGGCCTTTGGGATTTCGGCCTTTGGGATTTCGGCCTTTGAGATTTCGGCCTTTGGGAATTCGGTCTTTCGAATTTCAGCCTTTGGGATTTCGGCCTTTGGGATTTCGGTCTTTGGGATTTCGGCCTTGTGATTTCGGCCTTTGGGATATCGGTCTTTGGAATTTCAGCGTTTGGGATTTCGGCGCTTTGGTTTTCGGCCTTTGCGATTTCGGCCTTTGAGATTTCGGCCATTGGGATTTCGACCTTCTGGATCTCGACCCTTGGGATTCCGGCCCTGGGGATTGCGGCCTTTGGGATTTCGGCCTTTGGGATTTCGACCTTTGGGATTTCGTCCTTTGGGATTTGGACCTTTGGGATTTCGGCTTTTGGGATTTCGACCTTTGGGATTTCGGCCTTTTGGGAGTTCATCCTTTGGTATTTCGGCCTTGTGATTTCGACATTTGGGATTTCGGCCGTTGGGATTTCGGCCTCTGGGATTTCGGCATTTGGGAAGTCGGTCTTTGGAATTTCAGCCCTTGGGATTTCGGCCTTTGGGATTTCGACCTTTGGGATTTCGGCCTTTGGGAATTCGGCTCTTGGGATTTCGGCCATTGGGATTTCGGCCTTTTGGCATTTCGGCGTTTCGGATTTCGTCCTTTGGAATTTCCGCCTTTAGGATATCGGCCATTGTGATTTCGGCCTTTGGGATTTCGGCCTTTTGGGTGTCGGTCTTTGGAATTTCAGCCTTTGGGATTTCGGCTCTTTGGATTTCGGTCTTTGGGATTTCGGACTTTGAGATTTCGGCCTTTGGGATGTCGGTCTTTGGAATTTCGGCCTTTGGGATTTCGGCCCTTGGGATTTCAGCCTTGGGGATTTCGGCCTTTGGGATTTCGGCCTTTGGGATTTCGGCCTTTGGGATGTCGGTCTGTGGAATTTCAGCCTTTGGGATTTCGGCCCTTTGGATTTCGGCCTTTGGGATTTCGGCCTTGGGATTTCGACATTTGGGATTTCGGCCTTTGGGATTTTTACCTTTGGGATTTCGGCCCTTGGGATTTAGGCCTTTTGGATTTCGGCCTTTGGGATTTCGGCCTTTTGGGAATTCATCCTTTGGGATTTCGGCCTTTGGAATTTCCGCTTTTGGGATATCGGCATTTGGGAATTCGGCCTTTGGAATTTCGTCTTTTAGGATTTGGACCTTTGGGATTTCGGCCTTTGGGATTTCGACCTTTGGGATTTCGGCCTTTTGGGAGTTCATCCTTTGGTATTTCGGCCTTGTGATTTCGACATTTGGGATTTCGGCGTTTGGGATTTCGGCCTTTGGAATTTCCTAAATTAGGATATCGGCCCTTGGCATTTCGGCCTTTGGGATTGCGACCATTGGGATTACGGCCTTTTGGGAATTCATCCATTGGGATTTCGACATTTGGGATTTCGGCCTTTGGAATTACGGCCTTTGGGATTTCGGCTCTTTGGATTTCGGCCTTTGGGATTTGGACTTTTGGGATTTCGGCCCTTGGGATTTCGGCCTTTGGGATTTCGGCCTCTGGGATTTCGGCATTTGGGTAGTCGGTCTTTGGAATTTCAGCCCTTGGGATTTCGGCCTTTGGGATTTCGACCTTTGGGATTTCGGCCTTTGGGATTTCGGCCTTTGGGATTTCGGCCTTTGGGATTTCGGCCTTTGAGATTTCGGCCTTTGGGATTTCGGTCTTTCGTATTTCAGCCTTTGGGATTTCGGCCTTTAAGATTTCGGCCTTTGGGATTTCGGCCTTTGGGCTTTCGGCCTTTGGTATTTTGGGCTTGGGATTTCGGACTTTGGGATTTCGACCTTTGGAATTTCGGCCCTTGGGACTTCGGCCCTTGGGATATGGGCCCTTGGGATATCGGCCTTTGGGATCTCGAATGTTGGGGTTTGGACCTTTGGGATTTCGGCCTTTGGGATTTCGGCCTTTGGGATTTCGGCCTTTGGGATTTCGGCTCTTGGGTTTTTCGGCCCTTGGGATTTCGGCCTTTTGGGAATTCATCGTTCGGGATTTCGTTCTTGGGATTTCGACATTTGGGATTTCGGCCTTAGGGATTTCGGCCTTTGGGATTTCGGCCTCTGGGATTTCGGCCTTTGGGATTCCGACCTTTGGGATATCGGCCTCTGGGATTTCGACCTTTGGGAAGTGTGTCTTTGGAGTTTCAGCCTTTGGGATTTCGGCCTTTGGGATGTCGGTCTTTGGAATTTCAGCCTTTGGGATTTCGGCCCTTTGGATTTCGGCCTTGGCATTTCGACATTTGGGATTTCGGCCCTTGGGATTTTGGCATTTTGTATTTCGGGCCTTTTGGGAATTCATCCTTTGGGATTTCGGCCTTTGGAATTTCCGCCTTTGGGATATTGGCATTTGGGATTTCGGCCTTTGGCATTTCGACCTTTGCGATTTCAGCCTTTGGGATTTCGGCCCTTTGGATTTCGGCCTTTGGGATTTCGACGTTTGGGATTTCAGCCCTTTGGATTTCGGCCTTTGAGATTTCGGCCTTTGGGATTTCGGTCTTTCGAATTTCAGCCTTTGGGATTTCGGCCTTTGGGATTTCGGCCCTTGGGATTTCAGCCTTTGGGATTTCGGCCTTTGGGATTTCGGCCTTTGGTATGTCGATCTTTGGAATTTCAACCTTTGGGATTTCGGCCCTTGGGATATGGGCCCTTGGGATATCGGCCTTTGGGATTTCGACCGTTGGGATTTGGACATTTGGGGTTTCGGCCTTTGAGATTTCGGCCTTTGGGATTTCGGTCTTTCGAATTTCAGCCTTTGGGATTTCGGCCTTTGGGATTTCGGCCCTTGGGATTTCAGCCTTTGGGATTTCGGCCTTTGGGATTTCGGCCTTTGCTATGTCGATCTTTGGAATTTCAACCTTTGGGATTTCGGCCCTTGGGATATGGGCCCTTGGGATATCGGCCTTTGGGATTTCGACCGTTGGGATTTGGACATTTGGGATTTCGGCCTTTGAGATTTCGGCTCTTGGGATTTCGGCCTTTTGGGATTTCGGCGTTTGGGATTTCGTCCTTTGGAATTTCCGCCTTTAGGATATCGGCCATTGTGGTTTCGGCCTTTGGGATTTCGGCCTTTGGGATTTCGGCCTTTGGGATGTCGGTCTTTGGAATTTCAGCCTTTGGGATTTCGGCTCTTTGGATTTCGGTCTTTGGGATTTCAGCCTTTGGGATTTCGGACTTTGAGATTTCGGCCTTTGGGATGTCGGCCTTTGGAATTTCGACCTTTGGGATTTCGGCCCTTGGGATGTCAGCCTTTGGGATTTCGGCCTTTGGGATTTCGGCCTTTGGGATTTCGGCCTTTGGTATGTCGATCTTTGGAATTTCAACCTTTGGGATTTCGGCCCTTTGGATTTCGGCCTTTGGGATTTCAGCCTTTAGGACTTCGGCCTTTGAAATTTCGGCCTTTGGAATTTCAGCTTTTGGGATTTCGGCCCTTTGGATTTCGGCCTTTGGGATTTCGACGTTTGGGATTTCGGCCCTTTGGATTCCGGCCCTTGGGATTGCGGCCTTTAGTATGTCGATCTTTGGAATTTCAACCTTCGGGATTTCGGCCTTTGGTATGTCGATCTTTGGAATTTCAAACTTTGGGATTTCGGCCCTTCGGATTTCGGCCTTTGGGATTTCGGCTTTTGGGAAGTCGGTCTTTGGAATTTCAGCCTTTGGGGTTTCGGCCTTTGGGATTTCGGCCTTTGGGATGTCGGCCTTTGGAATTTCGACCTTTGGGATTTCGGCCCTTGGGATTTCAGCCTTTGGGATTTCGGCCTTTGGGATTTCGGCCTTTAGTATGTCGATCTTTGGAATTTCAACCTTTGGGATTTCGGCCCTTTGGATTTCGGCCTTTGGGATTTCAGTCTTTGGGATTTCGGCCTTTGTGATTTCGGCCTTTGGAATTTCAGCCTTTGGGATTTTGGCCGAATGGATTTAGGCCTTTGGGATTTCGACGTTTGGGATTTCGACCCTTGGGATTCCGGCCCTTGGGATTGCGGCCTTTGGGGTTTCGGCCTTTGAGATTTCGGCCTTTGGGATTTCGGTCTTTCGAATTTCAGCTTTTGGGATTTCGGCCTTCGGGATTTCGCCCTTGTGATTTCGGCCTTTGGGATATCGGTCTTTGGAATTTCAGCATTGGGATTTCGGCCATTTGGATTTCGGCCTTTGCGATTTCGGCCTTTAGGATTTCGGCCTTTGCGATTTCGGCCTTTGGGATTTCGACCTTTGGGATTTCGGACTTCTGGGATTCTGGCGTTTGGGATTTCGTCCTTTGGAATTTCCGCCTTTAGGATATCGGCCATTGTGATTTCGGCCTTTGGGATTTCGGCCTTTGGGATGTCGGTCTTTGGAATTTCAGCCTTTGGGATTTCGGCTCTTTGGATTTCGGTCTTTGGGATTTCAGCCTTTGGGATTTCGGACTTTGAGATTTCGGCCTTTGGGATTTCGGCCTTTGAGATTTCGGCCTTTGGAATTTCGGCCCTTGGGATTTGGGCCTTTGGGATTTCGGCCTTTGGGATTTCGGCCTTTGGGATTTCGGCCTTTGAGATTTCGGCCTTTGGAATTTCGGCCCTTGGGATTTGGGCCTTTGGGATTTCGGCCTTTGGGATTTCGGCCTTTGGGATTTCGGCCTTTGGGATTTCGGCCTTTGGGATTTCGGCCTCTGAGCTTTCGGCCTTTGGGATTTCGGTCTTTCGAATTTCAGCCTTTGGGATTTCGGCCTTTGGGATTTCGGCCTTTGGGATTTCGGCCTTTGGGATTTCGGCCTTTGGTATTTTGGCCTTGGGATTTCGGACTTTGGGATTTCGACCTTTGGAATTTCGGCCCTTGCGATTTCGGCTCTTGGGATATGGGCCCTTGGGATATCGGCCTTTGGGATTTCGGCCTTTGGGATTTCGGCCTTTGGGATTTCGGACTTTGAGATTTCGGCCTTTGGGATGTCGGCCTTTGGAATTTCGACCTTTGGGATTTCGGCCCTTGGGATTTCAGCCTTTGGGATTTCGGCCTTTGGGATTTCGGCTTTTGGGATTTCAGCCTTTGGGATTTCGGCCTTTGAGATTCCGGCCTTTGGAATTTCGGCTTTTGAGATTTCGTCCTTTGGAATTTCCGGCTTTAGGATATCGGCCATTGTGATTTCGGCCTTTGGGATTTCGGCCTTTGGGATTTCGGTCTTTGGGATGTCGGTCTTTGGAATTTCAGCCTTTGGGATTTCGGGTTTTTGGATTTCGGTCGTTGGGATTTCAGGCTTTGGGATTTCGGACTTTGAGATTTTGGCCTTTGGAATTTCAGCCTTTGGGATTTCGGCCCTTTGGATTTCGGAATTTGGGATTTCAGCCTTTGGGATTTCGTCCTTTGAGATTTCGGCCTTTGGGATGTCTGTCTTTGGAATTTCAGCCATTGGGATTTCGGCCCTATGTATTTCGGTCTTTGGGATTTCGACCTTTGGGATTTCGGCCTTTGGGATTTCGGCCTTTGGGATTTCGGCCTTTGAGATTTCGGCCTTTGGGATTTCGGTCTTTCGAATTTCAGCCTTTGGGATTTCGGCCTTTGGGATTTCGGCCTTCGGGATTTCGCCCTTGTGATTTCGGCCTTTGGGATATCGGTCTTTGGAATTTCAGCGTTGGGATTTCGGCCATTTGGATTTCCGCCTTTGCGATTTCGGCCTTTGGGATTTCGGCCTTTGGAATTTCAGCCTTTGGGATTTTGGCCGATTGGATTTAGGCCTTTGGGATTTCGACGTTTGGGATTTCGACCCTTGGGATTCCGGCCCTTGGGATTGCGGCCTTTGGGGTTTCGGCCTTTGAGATTTCGGCCTTTGGGATTTCGGGCTTTCGAATTTCAGCCTTTGGGATTTCGGCCCTTGGGATTTCGGCCCTTGGGATTTCGGCCTTCGGGATTTCGCCCTTGTGATTTCGGCCTTTGGGATATCGGTCTTTGGAATTTCAGCGTTGGGATTTCGGCCATTTGGATTTCGGCCTTTGCGATTTCGGCCTTTGGGATTTCGACCTTTGGGATTTCGGCCCTTGGGATTTCGGCCTTTGGGATTTCGGTCCTTCGAATTTCAGCCTTTGGGATTTCGGCCTTTGGGCTTTCGGCCTTTGGTATTTTGGGCTTGGGATTTCGGACTTTGGGATTTCGACCTTTGGAATTTCGGCCCTTAGGACTTCGGCCCTTGGGATATGGGCCCTTGGGATATCGGCCTTTGAGATCTCGACCGTTGGGATTTGGACCTTTGGGATTTCGGCCTTTGGGATTTCGGCCTTTGGGATTTCGGTCTTTCGAATTTCAGCCTTTGGAATTTCGGCCTTTGGGATTTCGGCCTTTGGGATTTCGGCCTTTGGGATTTCGGCCTTCGGGATTTCGCCCTTGTGATTTCGGCCTTTGGGATATCGGTCTTTGGAATTTCAGCGTTGGGATTTCGGCCATTGCGATTTCGGCCTTTGGGATTTCGGCCTTTGAGATTTCGGCCTTTGGGATTTCGACCTTTGGGATTTCGGCCCTTGGGATTTGGGCCTTTGGGATTTCGGCCTTTGGGATTTCGGCCTTTGGGATTTCGGCCTTTGGGATTTCGGCCTTTGGGATTTCGACCTTTGGGATTTCGGCCTTTTGGGAGTTCACCCATTAGTATTTCGGCATTGGGATTTCGCCGTTTGGGATTTCGACCCTTGGGATTCCGTCCCTTTGGATTGCGGCCTTTGGGATTTCGGCCTTTGAGATTTCGGCCTTTAGTATGTCGATCTTTGGAATTTCAACCTTCGGGATTTCGGCCTTTGGTATGTCGATCTTTGGAATTTCAACCTTTGGGATTTCGGCCCTTTGGATTTCGGCCCTTGGGATTTCAGCCTTTGGGATTTCGGCCTTTGGGATTTCGGCGTTTGAGATTTCGGCCTTTGGGATTTCGGCCTTTGGTATGTCGATCTTTGGAATTTCGACCTTTGAGATTTCGGCTTTTGGGGTTTCAGCCTTTGGGATTTCGGCCTTTGAGATTTCGGCCTTTGGAATTTCAGCCTTTGGGATTTCGGCCTTTGGAATTTCAGCCTTTGGGATTTCGGCCCTTTGGATTTCGGCCTTTGGGATTTCAGCCTTTGGGATTTCGGCCTTTGAGATTTCGGCCTTTGGAATTTCAGCCTTTGGGATTTCGGCCCTTTGGATTTCGGCCATTGGGATTTCGAAGTTTGGGATTTCGGCCCTTTGGATTTCGGCCCTTTGGATTTCGGCCTTTGGGATTTCGACCTTTGGGATATCGGCCCCTGGGATTTCGACCTTTGGGAAGTCGGTCTTTGGAGTTTCAGCCTTTGGGATTTCGGCCTTTGGGATGTCGGTCTTTGGAATTTCAGCCTTTGGGATTTCGGCCCTTTGGATTTCGGCCTTTGGGATTTCGGCCTTGGGATTTCGACATTTGGGATTTCGGCCTTTGGGATTTTTACCTTTGGGATTTCGGCCCTTGGGATTTAGGCCTTTTGGATTTCGGCCTTTGGGATTTCGGCCTTTGGGATTTCGGCCTTTTGGGAATTCATCCTTTGGGATTTCGGCCTTTGGAATTTCCGCTTTTGGGATATCGGCATTTGGGAATTCGGCCTTTGGAATTTCGTCTTTTGGGATTTGGACCTTTGGGATTTCGGCCTTTGGGATTTCGACATTTGGGATTTCGGCCTTTGGGATTTCGGCCTTTGGGATTACGGCCTTTGGGATTTCGGCTCTTTGGATTTCGGCCTTTGGGATTTGGACATTTGGGATATCGGCCCTTGGGATTTCGGCCTTTGGGATTTCGGCCTCTGGGATTTCGGCATTTGGATAGTCTGTCTTTGGAATTTCAGCCCTTGGGATTTCGGCCTTTGGGATTTCGACCTTTGGGATTTCGGCCTTTGGGATTTCGGCCTTTGGGATTTCGGCCTTTGGGATTTCGGCCTTTGGGATTTCGGCCTTTGAGATTTCGGCCTTTGGGATTTCGGTCTTTCGAATTTCAGCCTTTGGGATTTCGGCCTTTGGGATTTCAGCCTTTGGGATTTCGGCCTTTGAGATTTCGGCCTTTGGAATTTCAGCCTTTGGGATTTCGGCCCTTTGGATTTCGGCCATTGGGATTTCGAAGTTTGGGATTTCGGCCCTTTGGATTTCGGCCCTTTGGATTTCGGCCTTTGGGATTTCGACCTTTGGGATATCGGCCCCTGGGATTTCGACCTTTGGGAAGTCGGTCTTTGGAGTTTCAGCCTTTGGGATTTCGGCCTTTGGGATGTCGGCCTTTGGGATTTCGGCCTTTGGGATTTCGGCCTTTGAGATTTCGGCCTTTGGGAATTCGGTCTTTCGAATTTCAGCCTTTGGGATTTCGGCCTTTGGGATTTCGGTCTTTGGGATTTCGGCCTTGTGATTTCGGCCTTTGGGATATCGGTCTTTGGAATTTCAGCGTTTGGGATTTCGGCGCTTTGGTTTTCGGCCTTTGCGATTTCGGCCTTTGAGATTTCGGCCATTGGGATTTCGACCTTCTGGATCTCGACCCTTGGGATTCCGGCCCTGGGGATTGCGGCCTTTGGGATTTCGGCCTTTGGGATTTCGACCTTTGGGATTTCGTCCTTTGGGATTTGGACCTTTGGGATTTCGGCTTTAGGGATTTCGACCTTTGGGATTTCGGCCTTTTGGGAGTTCATCCTTTGGTATTTCGGCCTTGTGATTTCGACATTTGGGATTTCGGCCTTTGGGATTTCGGCCTCTGGGATTTCGGCATTTGGGAAGTCGGTCTTTGGAATTTCAGCCCTTGGGATTTCGGCCTTTGGGATTTCGACCTTTGGGATTTCGGCCTTTGGGAATTCGGCTCTTGGGATTTCGGCCATTGGGATTTCGGCCTTTTGGCATTTCGGCGTTTCGGATTTCGTCCTTTGGAATTTCCGCCTTTAGGATATCGGCCATTGTGATTTCGGCCTTTGGAATTTCGGCCTTTTGGGTGTCGGTCTTTGGAATTTCAGCCTTTGGGATTTCGGCTCTTTGGATTTCGGTCTTTGGGATTTCGGACTTTGAGATTTCGGCCTTTGGGATGTCGGTCTTTGGAATTTCGGCCTTTGGGATTTCGGCCCTTGGGATTTCAGCCTTGGGGATTTCGGCCTTTGGGATTTCGGCCTTTGGGATGTCGGTCTTTGGAATTTCAACCTTTGGGATTTCGGCCCTTTGGATTTCGGCCTTTGGGATTTCGGCCTTGGGATTTCGACATTTGGGATTTCGGCCTTTGGGATTTTTACCTTTGGGATTTCGGCCCTTGGGATTTAGGCCTTTTGGATTTCGGCCTTTGGGATTTCGGCCTTTTGGGAATTCATCCTTTGGGATTTCGGCCTTTGGAATTTCCGCTTTTGGGATATCGGCATTTGGGAATTCGGCCTTTGGAATTTCGTCTTTTAGGATTTGGACCTTTGGGATTTCGGCCTTTGGGATTTCGACCTTTGGGATTTCGGCCTTTTGGGAGTTCATCCTTTGGTATTTCGGCCTTGTGATTTCGACATTTGGGATTTCGGCGTTTGGGATTTCGGCCTTTGGAATTTCCTAAATTAGGATATCGGCCCTTGGCATTTCGGCCTTTGGGATTGCGACCATTGGGATTACGGCCTTTTGGGAATTCATCCAATGGGATTTCGACATTTGGGATTTCGGCCTTTGGAATTACGGCCTTTGGGATTTCGGCTCTTTGGATTTCGGCCTTTGGGATTTGGACTTTTGGGATTTCGGCCCTTGGGATTTCGGCCTTTGGGATTTCGGCCTCTGGGATTTCGGCATTTGGGTAGTCGGTCTTTGGAATTTCAGCCCTTGGGATTTCGGCCTTTGGGATTTCGACCTTTGGGATTTCGGCCTTTGGGATTTCGGCCTTTGGGATTTCGGCCTTTGGGATTTCGGCCTTTGAGATTTCGGGCTTTGGGATTTCGGTCTTTCGAATTTCAGCCTTTGGGATTTCGGCCTTTAAGATTTCGGCCTTTGGGATTTCGGCCTTTGGGCTTTCGGCCTTTGGTATTTTGGGCTTGGGATTTCGGACTTTGGGATTTCGACCTTTGGAATTTCGGCCCTTGGGACTTCGGCCCTTGGGATATGGGCCCTTGGGATATGGGCCCTTGGGATATCGGCCTTTGGGATCTCGAATGTTGGGGTTTGGACCTTTGGGATTTCGGCCTTTGGGATTTCGGCCTTTGGGATTTCGGCTCTTGGGTTTTTCGGCCCTTGAGATTTCGGCCTTTTGGGAATTCATCGTTCGGGATTTCGTTCTTGGGATTTCGACATTTGGGATTTCGGCCTTAGGGATTTCGGCCTTTGGGATTTCGGCCTCTGGGATTTCGGCCTTTGGGATTCCGACCTTTGGGATATCGGCCTCTGGGATTTCGACCTTTGGGAAGTGTGTCTTTGGAGTTTCAGCCTTTGGGATTTCGGCCTTTGGGATGTCGGTCTTTGGAATTTCAGCCTTTGGGATTTCGGCCCTTTGGATTTCGGCCTTGGCATTTCGACATTTGGGATATTGGCATTTGGGATTTCGGCCTTTGGAATTTCGTCTTTTGGGATTTGGACCTTTGGGATTTCGGCCTTTGGCATTTCGACCTTTGCGATTTCAGCCTTTGGGATTTCGGCCCTTTGGATTTCGGCCTTTGGGATTTCGACGTTTGGGATTTCAGCCCTTTGGATTTCGGCCTTTGAGATTTCGGCCTTTGGGATTTCGGTCTTTCGAATTTCAGCCTTTGGGATTTCGGCCTTTGGGATTTCGGCCCTTGGGATTTCAGCCTTTGGGATTTCGGCCTTTGGGATTTCGGCCTTTGGTATGTCGATCTTTGGAATTTCAACCTTTGGGATTTCGGCCCTTGGGATATGGGCCCTTGGGATATCGGCCTTTGGGATTTCGACCGTTGGGATTTGGACATTTGGGGTTTCGGCCTTTGAGATTTCGGCCTTTGGGATTTCGGTCTTTCGAATTTCAGCCTTTGGGATTTCGGCCTTTGGGATTTCGGCCCTTGGGATTTCAGCCTTTGGGATTTCGGCCTTTGGGATTTCGGCCTTTGCTATGTCGATCTTTGGAATTTCAGCCTTTGGGATTTCGGCCCTTGGGATATGGGCCCTTGGGATATCGGCCTTTGGGATTTCGACCGTTGGGATTTGGACATTTGGGATTTCGGCCTTTGAGATTTCGGCTCTTGGGATTTCGGCCTTTTGGGATTTCGGCGTTTGGGATTTCGTCCTTTGGAATTTCCGCCTTTAGGATATCGGCCATTGTGGTTTCGGCCTTTGGGATTTCGGCCTTTGGGATGTCGGTCTTTGGAATTTCAGCCTTTGGGATTTCGGCTCTTTGGATTTCGGTCTTTGGGATTTCAGCCTTTGGGATTTCGGACTTTGAGATTTCGGCCTTTGGGATGTCGGCCTTTGGAATTTCGACCTTTGGGATTTCGGCCCTTGGGATGTCAGCCTTTGGGATTTCGGCCTTTGGGATTTCGGCCTTTGGGATTTCGGCCTTTGGTATGTCGATCTTTGGAATTTCAACCTTTGGGATTTCGGCCCTTTGGATTTCTGCCTTTGGGATTTCAGCCTTTAGGACTTCGGCCTTTGAAATTTCGGCCTTTGGAATTTCAGCTTTTGGGATTTCGGCCCTTTGGATTTCGGCCTTTGGGATTTCGACGTTTGGGATTTCGGCCCTTTGGATTCCGGCCCTTGGGATTGCGGCCTTTAGTATGTCGATCTTTGGAATTTCAACCTTCGGGATTTCGGCCTTTGGGATTTCGGCCTTTGGGAAGTCGGTCTTTGGAATTTCAGCCTTTGGGGTTTCGGCCTTTGGGATTTCGGCCTTTGGGATGTCGGCCTTTGGAATTTCGACCTTTGGGATTTCGGCCCTTGGGATTTCAGCCTTTGGGATTTCGGCCTTTGGGATTTCGGCCTTTGGGATTTCGGCCTTTAGTATGTCGATCTTTGGAATTTCAACCTTTGGGATTTCGGCCCTTTGGATTTCGGCCTTTGGGATTTCAGTCTTTGGGATTTCGGCCTTTGTGATTTCGGCCTTTGGAATTTCAGCCTTTGGGATTTTGGCCGATTGGATTTAGGCCTTTGGGATTTCGACGTTTGGGATTTCGACCCTTGGGATTCCGGCCCTTGGGATTGCGGCCTTTGGGGTTTCGGCCTTTGAGATTTCGGCCTTTGGGATTTCGGTCTTTCGAATTTCAGCCTTTGGGATTTCGGCCCTTGGGATTTCGGCCTTCGGGATTTCGCCCTTGTGATTTCGGCCTTTGGGATATCGGTCTTTGGAATTTCAGCGTTGGGATTTCGGCCATTTGGATTTCGGCCTTTGCGATTTCGGCCTTTGGGATTTCGGCCTTTGCGATTTCGGCCTTTGGGATTTCGACCTTTGGGATTTCGGACTTCTGGGATTCTGGCGTTTGGGATTTCGTCCTTTGGAATTTCCGCCTTTAGGATATCGGCCATTGTGATTTCGGCCTTTGGAATTTCGGCCTTTTGGGTGTCGGTCTTTGGAATTTCAGCCTTTGGGATTTCGGCCCTTTGGATTTCGGCCTTGGCATTTCGACATTTGGGATATTGGCATTTGGGATTTCGGCCTTTGGAATTTCGTCTTTTGGGATTTGGACCTTTGGGATTTCGGCCTTTGGCATTTCGACCTTTGCGATTTCAGCCTTTGGGATTTCGGCCCTTTGGATTTCGGCCTTTGGGATTTCGACGTTTGGGATTTCAGCCCTTTGGATTTCGGCCTTTGAGATTTCGGCCTTTGGGATTTCGGTCTTTCGAATTTCAGCCTTTGGGATTTCGGCCTTTGGGATTTCGGCCCTTGGGATTTCAGCCTTTGGGATTTCGGCCTTTGGGATTTCGGCCTTTGGTATGTCGATCTTTGGAATTTCAACCTTTGGGATTTCGGCCCTTGGGATATGGGCCCTTGGGATATCGGCCTTTGGGATTTCGACCGTTGGGATTTGGACATTTGGGGTTTCGGCCTTTGAGATTTCGGCCTTTGGGATTTCGGTCTTTCGAATTTCAGCCTTTGGGATTTCGGCCTTTGGGATTTCGGCCCTTGGGATTTCAGCCTTTGGGATTTCGGCCTTTGGGATTTCGGCCTTTGCTATGTCGATCTTTGGAATTTCAGCCTTTGGGATTTCGGCCCTTGGGATATGGGCCCTTGGGATATCGGCCTTTGGGATTTCGACCGTTGGGATTTGGACATTTGGGATTTCGGCCTTTGAGATTTCGGCTCTTGGGATTTCGGCCTTTTGGGATTTCGGCGTTTGGGATTTCGTCCTTTGGAATTTCCGCCTTTAGGATATCGGCCATTGTGGTTTCGGCCTTTGGGATTTCGGCCTTTGGGATGTCGGTCTTTGGAATTTCAGCCTTTGGGATTTCGGCTCTTTGGATTTCGGTCTTTGGGATTTCAGCCTTTGGGATTTCGGACTTTGAGATTTCGGCCTTTGGGATGTCGGCCTTTGGAATTTCGACCTTTGGGATTTCGGCCCTTGGGATGTCAGCCTTTGGGATTTCGGCCTTTGGGATTTCGGCCTTTGGGATTTCAGCCTTTGGTATGTCGATCTTTGGAATTTCAACCTTTGGGATTTCGGCCCTTTGGATTTCTGCCTTTGGGATTTCAGCCTTTAGGACTTCGGCCTTTGAAATTTCGGCCTTTGGAATTTCAGCTTTTGGGATTTCGGCCCTTTGGATTTCGGCCTTTGGGATTTCGACGTTTGGGATTTCGGCCCTTTGGATTCCGGCCCTTGGGATTGCGGCCTTTAGTATGTCGATCTTTGGAATTTCAACCTTCGGGATTTCGGCCTTTGGGATTTCGGCCTTTGGGAAGTCGGTCTTTGGAATTTCAGCCTTTGGGGTTTCGGCCTTTGGGATTTCGGCCTTTGGGATGTCGGCCTTTGGAATTTCGACCTTTGGGATTTCGGCCCTTGGGATTTCAGCCTTTGGGATTTCGGCCTTTGGGATTTCGGCCTTTGGGATTTCGGCCTTTAGTATGTCGATCTTTGGAATTTCAACCTTTGGGATTTCGGCCCTTTGGATTTCGGCCTTTGGGATTTCAGTCTTTGGGATTTCGGCCTTTGTGATTTCGGCCTTTGGAATTTCAGCCTTTGGGATTTTGGCCGATTGGATTTAGGCCTTTGGGATTTCGACGTTTGGGATTTCGACCCTTGGGATTCCGGCCCTTGGGATTGCGGCCTTTGGGGTTTCGGCCTTTGAGATTTCGGCCTTTGGGATTTCGGTCTTTCGAATTTCAGCCTTTGGGATTTCGGCCCTTGGGATTTCGGCCTTCGGGATTTCGCCCTTGTGATTTCGGCCTTTGGGATATCGGTCTTTGGAATTTCAGCGTTGGGATTTCGGCCATTTGGATTTCGGCCTTTGCGATTTCGGCCTTTGGGATTTCGGCCTTTGCGATTTCGGCCTTTGGGATTTCGACCTTTGGGATTTCGGACTTCTGGGATTCTGGCGTTTGGGATTTCGTCCTTTGGAATTTCCGCCTTTAGGATTTCGGCCATTGTGATTTCGGCCTTTGGGATTTCGGCCTTTGGGATGTCGGTCTTTGGAATTTCAGCCTTTGGGATTTCGGCTCTTTGGATTTCGGTCTTTGGGATTTCAGCCTTTGGGATTTCGGACTTTGAGATTTCGGCCTTTGGGATTTCGGCCTTTGGGATTTCGGCCTTTGAGATTTCGGCCTTTGGAATTTCGGCCCTTGGGATTTGGGCCGTTGGGATTTCAGCCTTTGGGATTTCGGCCTTTGGGATTTCGGCTTTTGGGATTTCAGCCTTTGGGATTTCGGCCTTTGAGATTCCGGCCTTTGGGATTTCGGCCTTTGGAATTTCGTCTTTTGGGATTTGGACCTTTGGGATTTCGGCCTTTGGCATTTCGACCTTTGCGATTTCAGCCTTTGGGATTTCGGCCCTTTGGATTTCGGCCTTTGGGATCTCGACGTTTGGGATTTCAGCCCTTTGGATTTCGGCCTTTGAGATTTCGGCCTTTGGGATTTCGGTCTTTCGAATTTCAGCCTTTGGGATTTCGGCCTTTGGGATTTCGGCCCTTGGGATTTCAGCCTTTGGGATTTCGGCCTTTGGGATTTCGGCCTTTGGTATGTCGATCTTTGGAATTTCAACCTTTGGGATTTCGGCCCTTGGGATATGGGCCCTTGGGATATCGGCCTTTGGGATTTCGACCGTTGGGATTTGGACATTTGGGGTTTCGGCCTTTGAGATTTCGGCCTTTGGGATTTCGGTCTTTCGAATTTCAGCCTTTGGGATTTCGGCCTTTGGGATTTCGGCCCTTGGGATTTCAGCCTTTGGGATTTCGGCCTTTGGGATTTCGGCCTTTGCTATGTCGATCTTTGGAATTTCAGCCTTTGGGATTTCGGCCCTTGGGATATGGGCCCTTGGGATATCGGCCTTTGGGATTTCGACCGTTGGGATTTGGACATTTGGGATTTCGGCCTTTGAGATTTCGGCTCTTGGGATTTCGGCCTTTTGGGATTTCGGCGTTTGGGATTTCGTCCTTTGGAATTTCCGCCTTTAGGATATCGGCCATTGTGGTTTCGGCCTTTGGGATTTCGGCCTTTGGGATGTCGGTCTTTGGAATTTCAGCCTTTGGGATTTCGGCTCTTTGGATTTCGGTCTTTGGGATTTCAGCCTTTGGGATTTCGGACTTTGAGATTTCGGCCTTTGGGATGTCGGCCTTTGGAATTTCGACCTTTGGGATTTCGGCCCTTGGGATGTCAGCCTTTGGGATTTCGGCCTTTGGGATTTCGGCCTTTGGGATTTCGGCCTTTGGTATGTCGATCTTTGGAATTTCAACCTTTGGGATTTCGGCCCTTTGGATTTCTGCCTTTGGGATTTCAGCCTTTAGGACTTCGGCCTTTGAAATTTCGGCCTTTGGAATTTCAGCTTTTGGGATTTCGGCCCTTTGGATTTCGGCCTTTGGGATTTCGACGTTTGGGATTTCGGCCCTTTGGATTCCGGCCCTTGGGATTGCGGCCTTTAGTATGTCGATCTTTGGAATTTCAACCTTCGGGATTTCGGCCTTTGGGATTTCGGCCTTTGGGAAGTCGGTCTTTGGAATTTCAGCCTTTGGGGTTTCGGCCTTTGGGATTTCGGCCTTTGGGATGTCGGCCTTTGGAATTTCGACCTTTGGGATTTCGGCCCTTGGGATTTCAGCCTTTGGGATTTCGGCCTTTGGGATTTCGGCCTTTGGGATTTCGGCCTTTAGTATGTCGATCTTTGGAATTTCAACCTTTGGGATTTCGGCCCTTTGGATTTCGGCCTTTGGGATTTCAGTCTTTGGGATTTCGGCCTTTGTGATTTCGGCCTTTGGAATTTCAGCCTTTGGGATTTTGGCCGATTGGATTTAGGCCTTTGGGATTTCGACGTTTGGGATTTCGACCCTTGGGATTCCGGCCCTTGGGATTGCGGCCTTTGGGGTTTCGGCCTTTGAGATTTCGGCCTTTGGGATTTCGGTCTTTCGAATTTCAGCCTTTGGGATTTCGGCCCTTGGGATTTCGGCCTTCGGGATTTCGCCCTTGTGATTTCGGCCTTTGGGATATCGGTCTTTGGAATTTCAGCGTTGGGATTTCGGCCATTTGGATTTCGGCCTTTGCGATTTCGGCCTTTGGGATTTCGGCCTTTGCGATTTCGGCCTTTGGGATTTCGACCTTTGGGATTTCGGACTTCTGGGATTCTGGCGTTTGGGATTTCGTCCTTTGGAATTTCCGCCTTTAGGATATCGGCCATTGTGATTTCGGCCTTTGGAATTTCGGCCTTTTGGGTGTCGGTCTTTGGAATTTCAGCCTTTGGGATTTCGGCCCTTTGGATTTCGGCCTTGGCATTTCGACATTTGGGATATTGGCATTTGGGATTTCGGCCTTTGGAATTTCGTCTTTTGGGATTTGGACCTTTGGGATTTCGGCCTTTGGCATTTCGACCTTTGCGATTTCAGCCTTTGGGATTTCGGCCCTTTGGATTTCGGCCTTTGGGATTTCGACGTTTGGGATTTCAGCCCTTTGGATTTCGGCCTTTGAGATTTCGGCCTTTGGGATTTCGGTCTTTCGAATTTCAGCCTTTGGGATTTCGGCCTTTGGGATTTCGGCCCTTGGGATTTCAGCCTTTGGGATTTCGGCCTTTGGGATTTCGGCCTTTGGTATGTCGATCTTTGGAATTTCAACCTTTGGGATTTCGGCCCTTGGGATATGGGCCCTTGGGATATCGGCCTTTGGGATTTCGACCGTTGGGATTTGGACATTTGGGGTTTCGGCCTTTGAGATTTCGGCCTTTGGGATTTCGGTCTTTCGAATTTCAGCCTTTGGGATTTCGGCCTTTGGGATTTCGGCCCTTGGGATTTCAGCCTTTGGGATTTCGGCCTTTGGGATTTCGGCCTTTGCTATGTCGATCTTTGGAATTTCAGCCTTTGGGATTTCGGCCCTTGGGATATGGGCCCTTGGGATATCGGCCTTTGGGATTTCGACCGTTGGGATTTGGACATTTGGGATTTCGGCCTTTGAGATTTCGGCTCTTGGGATTTCGGCCTTTTGGGATTTCGGCGTTTGGGATTTCGTCCTTTGGAATTTCCGCCTTTAGGATATCGGCCATTGTGGTTTCGGCCTTTGGGATTTCGGCCTTTGGGATGTCGGTCTTTGGAATTTCAGCCTTTGGGATTTCGGCTCTTTGGATTTCGGTCTTTGGGATTTCAGCCTTTGGGATTTCGGACTTTGAGATTTCGGCCTTTGGGATGTCGGCCTTTGGAATTTCGACCTTTGGGATTTCGGCCCTTGGGATGTCAGCCTTTGGGATTTCGGCCTTTGGGATTTCGGCCTTTGGGATTTCGGCCTTTGGTATGTCGATCTTTGGAATTTCAACCTTTGGGATTTCGGCCCTTTGGATTTCTGCCTTTGGGATTTCAGCCTTTAGGACTTCGGCCTTTGAAATTTCGGCCTTTGGAATTTCAGCTTTTGGGATTTCGGCCCTTTGGATTTCGGCCTTTGGGATTTCGACGTTTGGGATTTCGGCCCTTTGGATTCCGGCCCTTGGGATTGCGGCCTTTAGTATGTCGATCTTTGGAATTTCAACCTTCGGGATTTCGGCCTTTGGGATTTCGGCCTTTGGGAAGTCGGTCTTTGGAATTTCAGCCTTTGGGGTTTCGGCCTTTGGGATTTCGGCCTTTGGGATGTCGGCCTTTGGAATTTCGACCTTTGGGATTTCGGCCCTTGGGATTTCAGCCTTTGGGATTTCGGCCTTTGGGATTTCGGCCTTTGGGATTTCGGCCTTTAGTATGTCGATCTTTGGAATTTCAACCTTTGGGATTTCGGCCCTTTGGATTTCGGCCTTTGGGATTTCAGTCTTTGGGATTTCGGCCTTTGTGATTTCGGCCTTTGGAATTTCAGCCTTTGGGATTTTGGCCGATTGGATTTAGGCCTTTGGGATTTCGACGTTTGGGATTTCGACCCTTGGGATTCCGGCCCTTGGGATTGCGGCCTTTGGGGTTTCGGCCTTTGAGATTTCGGCCTTTGGGATTTCGGTCTTTCGAATTTCAGCCTTTGGGATTTCGGCCCTTGGGATTTCGGCCTTCGGGATTTCGCCCTTGTGATTTCGGCCTTTGGGATATCGGTCTTTGGAATTTCAGCGTTGGGATTTCGGCCATTTGGATTTCGGCCTTTGCGATTTCGGCCTTTGGGATTTCGGCCTTTGCGATTTCGGCCTTTGGGATTTCGACCTTTGGGATTTCGGACTTCTGGGATTCTGGCGTTTGGGATTTCGTCCTTTGGAATTTCCGCCTTTAGGATATCGGCCATTGTGATTTCGGCCTTTGGGATTTCGGCCTTTGGGATGTCGGTCTTTGGAATTTCAGCCTTTGGGATTTCGGCTCTTTGGATTTCGGTCTTTGGGATTTCAGCCTTTGGGATTTCGGACTTTGAGATTTCGGCCTTTGGGATTTCGGCCTTTGGGATTTCGGCCTTTGAGATTTCGGCCTTTGGAATTTCGGCCCTTGGGATTTGGGCCTTTGGGATTTCGGCCTTTGGGATTTCGGCCTTTGGGATTTCGGCCTTTGAGATTTCGGCCTTTGGAATTTCGGCCCTTGGGATTTGGGCCTTTGGGATTTCGCCCTTTGGGATTTCGGCCTTTGGGATTTCGGCCTTTGGGATTTCGGCCTCTGAGATTTCGGCCTTTGGGATTTCGGTCTTTCGAATTTCAGCCTTTGGGATTTCGGCCTTTGGGATTTCGGCCTTTGGGATTTCGGCCTTTGGTATTTTGGCCTTGGGATTTCGGACTTTGGGATTTCGACCTTTGGAATTTCGGCCCTTGCGATTTCGGCTCTTGGGATATGGGCCCTTGGGATATCGGCCTTTGGGATTTCGACCGTTGGGATTTGGACCTTTGGGATTTCGGCTCTTGGGATTTCGGCCATTGGGATTTCGGACTTCTGGGATTCTGGCGTTTGGGATTTCGTCCTTTGGAATTTCCGCCTTTAGGATATGGGCCATTGTGATTTCGGCCTTTGGGATTTCGGCCTTTTGGATGTCGGTCTTTGGAATTTCAGCCTTTGGGATTTCGGCTCTTTGGATTTCGGTCTTTGGGATTTCAGCCTTTGGGATTTCGGACTTTGAGATTTCGGCCTTTGGGATGTCGGCCTTTGGAATTTCGACCTTTGGGATTTCGGCCGTTGGGATTTCAGCCTTTGGGATTTCGGCCTTTGGGATTTCGGCTTTTGGGATTTCAGCCTTTGGGATTTCGGCCTTTGAGATTCCGGCCTTTGGAATTTCGGCTTTTGAGATTTCGTCCTTTGGAATTTCCGGCTTTAGGATATCGGCCATTGTGATTTCGGCCTTTGGGATTTCGGCCTTTGGGATTTCGGTCTTTGGGATGTCGGTCTTTGGAATTTCAGCCTTTGGGATTTCGGGTTTTTGGATTTCGGTCGTTGGGATTTCAGGCTTTGGGATTTCGGACTTTGAGATTTTGGCCTTTGGAATTTCAGCCTTTGGGATTTCGGCCCTTTGGATTTCGGAATTTGGGATTTCAGCCTTTGGGATTTCGTCCTTTGAGATTTCGGCCTTTGGGATGTCGGTCTTTGGAATTTCAGCCATTGGGATTTCGGCCCTATGTATTTCGGTCTTTGGGATTTCGACCTTTGGGATTTCGGCCTTTGGGATTTCGGCCTTTGGGATTTCGGCCTTTGAGATTTCGGCCTTTGGGATTTCGGTCTTTCGATTTTAAGCCTTTGGGATTTCGGCCTTTGGGATTTCGGCCTTCTGGATTTCGCCCTTGTGATTTCGGCCTTTGGGATATCGGTCTTTGGAATTTCAGCGTTGGGATTTCGGCCATTTGGATTTCCGCCTTTGCGATTTCGGCCTTTGGGATTTCGGCCTTTGGAATTTCAGCCTTTGGGATTTTGGCCGATTGGATTTAGGCCTTTGGGATTTCGACGTTTGGGATTTCGACCCTTGGGATTCCGGCCCTTGGGATTGCGGCCTTTGGGATTTCGGTCCTTCGAATTTCAGCCTTTGGGATTTCGGCCTTTGGGCTTTCGGCCTTTGGTATTTTGGGCTTGGGATTTCGGACTTTGGGATTTCGACCTTTGGAATTTCGGCCCTTAGGACTTCGGCCCTTGGGATATGGGCCCTTGGGATATCGGCCTTTGAGATCTCGACCGTTGGGATTTGGACCTTTGGGATTTCGGCCTTTGGGATTTCGGCCTTTGGGATTTCGGTCTTTCGAATTTCAGCCTTTGGAATTTCGGCCTTTGGGATTTCGGCCTTTGGGATTTCGGCCTTTGGGATTTCGGCCTTCGGGATTTCGCCCTTGTGATTTCGGCCTTTGGGATATCGGTCTTTGGAATTTCAGCGTTGGGATTTCGGCCATTGCGATTTCGGCCTTTGGGATTTCGGCCTTTGAGATTTCGGCCTTTGGGATTTCGACCTTTGGGATTTCGGCCCTTGGGATTTGGGCCTTTGGGATTTCGGCCTTTGGGATTTCGGCCTTTGGGATTCCGGCCTTTGGGATTTCGGCCTTTGGGATTTCGACCTTTGGGATTTCGGCCTTTTGGGAGTTCACCCATTAGTATTTCGGCATTGGGATTTCGCCGTTTGGGATTTCGACCCTTGGGATTCCGTCCCTTGGGATTGCGGCCTTTGGGATTTCGGCCTTTGAGATTTCGGCCTTTAGTATGTCGATCTTTGGAATTTCAACCTTCGGGATTTCGGCCTTTGGTATGTCGATCTTTGGAATTTCAACCTTTGGGATTTCGGCCCTTTGGATTTCGGCCCTTGGGATTTCAGCCTTTGGGATTTCGGCCTTTGGGATTTCGGCCTTTGAGATTTCGGCCTTTGGGATTTCGGCCTTTGGTATGTCGATCTTTGGAATTTCGACCTTTGAGATTTCGGCTTTTGGGATTTCAGCCTTTGGGATTTCGGCCTTTGAGATTTCGGCCTTTGGAATTTCAGCCTTTGGGATTTCGGCCTTTGGAATTTCGGCCTTTGGGATGTCGGTCTTTGGAATTTCAGCCTTTGGGATTTCGGCTCTTTGGATTTCGGTCTTTGGGATTTCAGCCTTTGGGATTTCGGACTTTGAGATTTCGGCCTTTGGGATGTCGGCCTTTGGAATTTCGACCTTTGGGATTTCGGCCCTTGGGATGTCAGCCTTTGGGATTTCGGCCTTTGGGATTTCGGCCTTTGGGATTTCGGCCTTTGGTATGTCGATCTTTGGAATTTCAACCTTTGGGATTTCGGCCCTTTGGATTTCGGCCTTTGGGATTTCAGCCTTTAGGATTTCGGCCTTTGAAATTTCGGCCTTTGGAATTTCAGCTTTTGGGATTTCGGCCCTTTGGATTTCGGCCTTTGGGATTTCGACGTTTGGGATTTCGGCCCTTTGGATTCCGGCCCTTGGGATTGCGGCCTTTAGTATGTCGATCTTTGGAATTTCAACCTTCGGGATTTCGGCCTTTGGTATGTCGATCTTTGGAATTTCAAACTTTGGGATTTCGGCCCTTCGGATTTCGGCCTTTGGGATTTCGGCCTTTGGGAAGTCGGTCTTTGGAATTTCAGCCTTTGGGGTTTCGGCCTTTGGGATTTCGGCCTTTGGGATGTCGGCCTTTGGAATTTCGACCTTTGGGATTTCGGCCCTTGGGATTTCAGCCTTTGGGATTTCGGCCTTTGGGATTTCGGCCTTTGGGATTTCGGCCTTTAGTATGTCGATCTTTGGAATTTCAACCTTTGGGATTTCGGCCCTTTGGATTTCGGCCTCTGGGATTTCAGTCTTTGGGATTTCGGCCTTTGTGATTTCGGCCTTTGGAATTTCAGCTTTTGGGATTTCGGCCCTTTGGATTTCGGCCTTTGGGATTTCGACGTTTGGGATTTCGGCCCTTTGGATTCCGGCCCTTGGGATTGCGGCCTTTAGTATGTCGATCTTTGGAATTTCAACCTTCGGGATTTCGGCCTTTGGTATGTCGATCTTTGGAATTTCAAACTTTGGGATTTCGGCCCTTCGGATTTCGGCCTTTGGGATTTCGGCCTTTGGGAAGTCGGTCTTTGGAATTTCAGCCTTTGGGGTTTCGGCCTTTGGGATTTCGGCCTTTGGGATGTCGGCCTTTGGAATTTCGACCTTTGGGATTTCGGCCCTTGGGATTTCAGCCTTTGGGATTTCGGCCTTTGGGATTTCGGCCTTTGGGATTTCGGCCTTTAGTATGTCGATCTTTGGAATTTCAACCTTTGGGATTTCGGCCCTTTGGATTTCGGCCTCTGGGATTTCAGTCTTTGGGATTTCGGCCTTTGTGATTTCGGCCTTTGGAATTTCAGCCTTTGGGATTTTGGCCGATTGGATTTAGGCCTTTGGGATTTCGACGTTTGGGATTTCGACCCTTGGGATTCCGGCCCTTGGGATTGCGGCCTTTGGGGTTTCGGCCTTTGAGATTTCGGCCTTTGGGATTTCGGTCTTTCGAATTTCAGCCTTTGGGATTTCGGCCCTTGGGATTTCGGCCTTCGGGATTTCGCCCTTGTGATTTCGGCGTTTGGGATATCGGTCTTTGGAATTTCAGCGTTGGGATTTCGGCCATTTGGATTTCGGCCTTTGCGATTTCGGCCTTTGGGATTTCGGCCTTTGCGATTTCGGCCTTTGGGATTTCGACCTTTGGGATTTCGGCCCTTGGGATTTGGGCCTTTGGGATTTCGGCCTTTGGGATTTCGGACTTTGGGATTTCGGCCTTTGGGATTTCGGCCTTTGGGATTTCGGCCTTTGGGATTTCGGCCTTTGAGATTTCGGCCTTTGGAATTTCGGCCCTTGGGATTTGGGCCTTTGGGATTTCGGCCTTTGGGATTTCGGCCTTTGTGATTTCGGCCTCTGAGATTTCGGCCTTTGGGATTTCGGTCTTTCGAATTTCAGCCTTTGGGATTTCGGCACTTTGGATTTCGGTCTTTGGGATTTCAGCCTTTGGGATTTCGGACTTTGAGATTTCGGCCTTTGGGATGTCGGCCTTTGGAATTTCGACCTTTGGGATTTCGGCCCTTGGGATTTCAGCCTTTGGGATTTCGGCCTTTGGGATTTCGGTCTTTGGGATGTCGGTCTTTGGAATTTCAGCCTTTGGGATTTCGGGTTTTTGGATTTCGGTCGTTGGGATTTCAGGCTTTGGGATTTCGGACTTTGAGATTTTGGCCTTTGGAATTTCAGCCTTTGGGATTTCGGCCCTTTGGATTTCGGACTTTGGGATTTCAGCCTTTGGGATTTCGTCCTTTGAGATTTCGGCCTTTGGGATGTCGGTCTTTTGAATTTCAGCCATTGGGATTTCGGCCCTATGTATTTCGGTCTTTGGGATTTCGACCTTTGGGATTTCGGCCTTTGGGATTTCGGCCTTTGGGATTTCGGCCTTCGGGATTTCGCCCTTGTGATTTCGGCCTTTGGGATATCGGTCTTTGGAATTTCAGCGTTGGGATTTCGACCATTTGGATTTCCGCCTTTGCGATTTCGGCCTTTGGGATTTCGGCCTTTGGAATTTCAACCTTTGGGATTTTGGCCGATTGGATTTAGGCCTTTGGGATTTCGACGTTTGGGATTTCGACCCTTGGGATTCCGGCCCTTGGGATTGCGGCCTTTGGGGTTTCGGCCTTTGAGATTTCGGCCTTTGGGATTTCGGTCTTTCGAATTTCAGCCTTTGGGATTTCGGCCTTTGGGATTTCGGCCTTTGGGATTTCGGCCTTAGGGATTTCGCCCTTGTGATTTCGGCCTTTGGGATATCGGTCTTTGGAATTTCAGCGTTGGGATTTCGGCCATTTGGATTTCGGCCTTTGCGATTTCGGCATTTGGGATTTCGGCTTTTGAGATTTCGGCCTTTGGGATTTCGACCTTTGGGATTTCGGCCCTTGGGATTTGGGCCTTTGGGATTTCGGCCTTTGGGATTTCGGCCTTTGGGATTTCGGCCTTTGGGATTTCGGCCTTTAGTATGTCGATCTTTGGAATTTCAAGCTTTGGGATTTCGGCCCTTTGGATTTCGGCCTTTGGGATTTCAGTCTTTGGGATTTCGGCCTTTGTGATTTCGGCCTTTGGAATTTCAGCCTTTGGGATTTTGGCCCTTTGGATTTCGGCCTTTGGGATTTCGACGTTTGGGATTTTGACCCTTGGGTTTCCGGCCCTTGGGATTGCGGCCTTTGGGGTTTCGGCCTTTGGATTTCGGCCTTTGGGATTTCGGCCTTGTGATTTCGGCCTTTGGGATTTCGGCCTTTGGGATTTCGGCCTTTGGGATTTCGGCCTTTGGGATTTCGCCCTTGTGATTTCGGCCTTTGGGATGTCGGTCTTTGGAATTTCAGCGTTTGGGATTTCGGCTCTTTGGATTTCGGCCTTTGCGATTTCGGCCTTTGGGATTTCGGCCTTTGAGATTTCGGCCTTTGGGATTTCGACCTTTGGGATTTCGGCCCTTAGGATTTGGGCCTTTGGGGTTTCGGCCTTTGGGATTTCGGCCTTTGGGATTTCGGCCTTTGGGATTTCGGCCTTTGGGATTTCGGCCTTTGGGATTTCGGCCTTTGGGATTTCGGCCTTTGGGATTTCGGCCTTTGGGATTTCGGCCTTTGGATTTCGGCCTTTGCGATTTCGGCCTTTGGGATTTCGGCCTTTGAGATTTCGGCCTTTGGGATTTCGACCTTTGGGATTTCGGCCCTTAGGATTTGGGCCTTTGGGGTTTCGGCCTTTGGGATTTCGGCCTTTGGGATTTCGGCCTTTGGGATTTCGGACTTTGTGATTTCGGCCTTTGGGATTTCGGCCTTTGGGATTTCGGCCTTTGGGATTTCGGCCTTTGAGATTTTGGCCTTTGGGATTTCGGTCTTTCGAATTTCAGCATTTGGGATTTCGGCCTTTGGGATTTCGGCCTTTGGGATTTCGGCCTTTGGTATTTTGGCCTTGGGATTTCGGACTTTGGGATTTCGACCTTTGGAATTTCGGCCCTTGGGATTTCGGCCCTTGGGATATGGGCCCTTGGGATATCGGCCTTTGGGATTTCGCCGTTGTGATTTCGGCCTTTGGGATGTCGGTCTTTGGAATTTCAGCGTTTGGGATTTCGGCTCTTTGGATTTCGGCCTTTGCGATTTCGGCCTTTGGGATTTCGGCCTTTGAGATTTCGGCCTTTGGGATTTCGACCTTTGGGATTTCGGCCCTTAGGATTTGGGCCTTTGGGATTTCGGCCTTTGGGATTTCGGCCTTTGGGATTTCGGCCTTTGGGATTTCGGCCTTTGGGATTTCGGCCTTTCGAATTTCAGCATTTGGGATTTCGGCCTTTGGGATTTCGGCCTTTGGGATTTCGGCTCTTTGGATTTCGGTCTTTGGGATTTCAGCCTTTGGGATTTCGGCCTTTGGGATTTCGGCCTTTGGGATTTCGGCCTCTGAGATTTCGGCCTTTGGGATTTCGGTCTTTCGAATTTCAGCCTTTGGGATTTCGGCTCTTTGGATTTCGGTCTTTGGGATTTCAGCCTTTGGGATTTCGGCCTTTGAGATTTCGGCCTTTGGGATGTCGGCCTTTGGAATTTCGACCTTTGGGATTTCGCCCCTTGGGATTTCAGCCTTTGGGATTTCGGCCTTTGGGATTTCGGTCTTTGGGATGTCGGTCTTTGGAATTTCAGCCTTTGGGATTTCGGGTTTTTGGATTTCGGACGTTGGGATTTCAGGCTTTGGGATTTCGGACTTTGAGATTTTGGCCTTTGGGATTTCGGTCTTTCGAATTTCAGCCTTTGGGATTTCGGCCTTTGGGATTTCGGCCTTTGGGATTTCGGCCTTCGGGATTTCGCCCTTGTGATTTCGGCCTTTGGGATATCGGTCTTTGGAATTTCAGCGTTGGGATTTCGACCATTTGGATTTCCGCCTTTGCGATTTCGGCCTTTGGGATTTCGGCCTTTGCGATTTCGGCCTTTGGGATTTCGGCCTTTGGAATTTCAGCCTTTGGGATTTTGGCCGATTGGATTTAGGCCTTTGGGATTTCGACGTTTGGGATTTCGACCCTTGGGATTCCGGCCCTTGGGATTGCGGCCTTTGGGGTTTCGGCCTTTGAGATTTCGGCCTTTGGGATTTCGGTCTTTCGAATTTCAGCCTTTGGGATTTCGGCCTTCGGGATTTCACCCTTGTGATTTCGGCCTTTGGGATATCGGTCTTTGGAATTTCAGCGTTGGGATTTCGGCCATTTGGATTTCGGCCTTTGCGATTTCGGCCTTTGGGATTTCGGCTTTTGAGATTTCGGCCTTTGGGATTTCGACCTTTGGGATTTCGGCCCTTGGGATTTGGGCCTTTGGGATTTCGGCCTTTGGGATTTCGGCCTTTGGGATTTCGGCCTTTGGGATTTCAACCTTTGGGATTTCGGCCTTTTGGGAGTTCATCCATTGGTATTTCGGCATTGGGATTTCGCCGTTTGGGATTTCGACCCTTGGGATTCCGTCCCTTGGGATTGCGGCCTTTGGGATTTCGGCCTTTGGGATTTCGGCCTTTGGGATTTCGGCCTTTGGGATTTCGGCCTTTAGTATGTCGATCTTTGGAATTTCAACCTTCGGGATTTCGGCCTTTGGTATGTCGATCTTTGGAATTTCAACCTTTGGGATTTCGGCCCTTTGGATTTCGGCCTTTGGGATTTCGACCTTTGGGATTTCGGCCTTTGGGAAGTCGGTCTTTGGAATTTCAGCCATTGGGGTTTCGGCCTTTGGGATTTCGGCCTTTGGGATGTCGGCCTTTGTTATTTCGACCTTTGGGATTTCGGCCCTTGGGATTTCAGCCTTTGGGATTTCGGCCTTTGGGATTTCGGCCTTTGGGATTTCGGCCTTTGGGATTTCGGCCTTTAGTATGTCGATCTTTGGAATTTCAAGCTTTGGGATTTCGGCCCTTTGGATTTCGGCCTTTGGGATTTCAGTCTTTTGGATTTCGGCCTTTGTGATTTCGGCCTTTGGAATTTCAGCCTTTGGGATTTTGGCCCTTTGGATTTCGGCCTTTGGGATTTCGACGTTTGGGATTTCGACCCTTGGGATTCCGGCCCTTGGGATTGCGGCCTTTGGGGTTTCGGCCTTTGGGATTTCGGCCTTTGGGATTTCGGCCTTTGGGATTTCGCCCTTGTGATTTCGGCCTTTGGGATGTCGGTCTTTGGAATTTCAGCGTTTGGGATTTCGGCTCTTTGGATTTCGGCCTTTGCGATTTCGGCCTTTGGGATTTCGGCCTTTGAGATTTCGGCCTTTGGGATTTCGACCTTTGGGATTTCGGCCCTTAGGATTTGGGCCTTTGGGGTTTCGGCCTTTGGGATTTCGGCCTTTGGGATTTCGGCCTTTGGGATTTCGGCCTTTGGGATTTCGGCCTTTGGGATTTCGGCCTTTGGGATTTCGGCCTTTGGATTTCGGCCTTTGCGATTTCGGCCTTTGGGATTTCGGCCTTTGAGATTTCGGCCTTTGGGATTTCGACCTTTGGGATTTCGGCCCTTAGGATTTGGGCCTTTGGGGTTTCGGCCTTTGGGATTTCGGCCTTTGGGATTTCGGCCTTTGGGATTTCGGCCTTTGGGATTTCGGCCTTTGGGATTTCGGCCTTTGGGATTTCGGCATCTGAGATTTCGGCCTTTGGGATTTCGGTCTTTCGAATTTCAGCCTTTGGGATTTCGGCTCTTTGGATTTCGGTCTTTGGGATTTCAGCCTTTGGGATTTCGGACTTTGAGATTTCGGCCTTTGGGATGTCGGCCTTTGGAATTTCGACCTTTGGGATTTCGGCCCTTGGGATTTCAGCCTTTGGGATTTCGGCCTTTGGGATTTCCGTCTTTGGGATGTCGGTCTTTGGAATTTCAGCCTTTGGGATTTCGGGTTTTTGGATTTCTGTCGTTGGGATTTCAGGCTTTGGGATTTCGGTCTTTCGAATTTCAGCCTTTGGGATTTCGGCCTTTGGGATTTCGGCCTTTGGGATTTCGGCCTTCGGGATTTCGCCCTTGTGATTTCGGCCTTTGGGATATCGGTCTTTGGAATTTCAGCGTTGGGATTTCGACCATTTGGATTTCCGCCTTTGCGATTTCGGCCTTTGGGATTTCGGCCTTTGCGATTTCGGCCTTTGGGATTTCGGCCTTTGGAATTTCAGCCTTTGGGATTTTGGCCGATTGGATTTAGGCCTTTGGGATTTCGACGTTTGCGATTTCGACCCTTGGGATTCCGGCCCTTGGGATTGCGGCCTTTGGGGTTTCGGCCTTTGAGATTTCGGCCTTTGGGATTTCGGTCTTTCGAATTTCAGCCTTTGGGATTTCGGCCTTTGGGATTTCGGCCTTTGGGATTTCGGCCTTCGGGATTTCGCCCTTGTGATTTCGGCCTTTGGGATATCGGTCTTTGGAATTTCAGCGTTGGGATTTCGGCCATTTGGATTTCGGCCTTTGCGATTTCGGCCTTTGGGATTTCGGCTTTTGAGATTTCGGCCTTTGGGATTTCGACCTTTGGGATTTCGGCCCTTGGGATTTGGGCCTTTGGGATTTCGGCCTTTGGGATTTCGGCCTTTGGGATTTCGGCCTTTGGGATTTCGACCTTTGGGATTTCGGCCTTTTGGGAGTTCATCCATTGGTATTTCGGCATTGGGATTTCGCCGTTTGGGATTTCGACCCTTGGGATTCCGTCCCTTGGGATTGCGGCCTTTGGGATTTCGGCCTTTGGGATTTCGGCCTTTGGGATTTCGGCCTTTGGGATTTCGGCCTTTGGGATTTCGGCCTTTGGGATTTCGGCCTTTAGTATGTCGATCTTTGGAATTTCAACCTTCGGGATTTCGGCCTTTGGTATGTCGATCTTTGGAATTTCAACCTTTGGGATTTCGGCCCTTTGGATTTCGGCCTTTGGGATTTCGACCTTTGGGATTTCGGCCTTTGGGAAGTCGGTCTTTGGAATTTCAGCCATTGGGGTTTCGGCCTTTGGGATTTCGGCCTTTGGGATGTCGGCCTTTGTTATTTCGACCTTTGGGATTTCGGCCCTTGGGATTTCAGCCTTTGGGATTTCGGCCTTTGGGATTTCGGCCTTTGGGATTTCGGCCTTTAGTATGTCGATCTTTGGAATTTCAAGCTTTGGGATTTCGGCCCTTTGGATTTCGGCCTTTGGGATTTCAGTCTTTGGGATTTCGGCCTTGTGATTTCGGCCTTTGGGATTTCGGCCTTTGGGATTTCGGCCTTTGGGATTTCGCCCTTGTGATTTCGGCCTTTGGGATGTCGGTCTTTGGAATTTCAGCGTTTGGGATTTCGGCTCTTTGGATTTCGGCCTTTGCGATTTCGGCCTTTGGGATTTCGGCCTTTGGGATTTCGGCCTTTGAGATTTCGGCCTTTGGGATTTCGACCTTTGGGATTTCGGCCCTTAGGATTTGGGCCTTTGGGGTTTCGGCCTTTGGGATTTCGGCCTTTGGGATTTCGGCCTATGGGATTTCGGCCTTTGGGATTTCGGCCTTTGGGATTTCGGCCTTTGGGATTTCGGCCTTTGGATTTCGGCCTTTGCGATTTCGGCCTTTGGGATTTCGGCCTTTGAGATTTCGGCCTTTGGGATTTCGACCTTTGGGATTTCGGCCCTTAGGATTTGGGCCTTTGGGGTTTCGGCCTTTGGGATTTCGGCCTTTGGGATTTCGGCCTTTGGGATTTCGGCCTTTGGGATTTCGGCCTTTGGGATTTCGGCCTTTGGGATTTCGGCCTTTGGGATTTCGTCCTTTGGGATTTCGGCCTTTGAGATTTTGGCCTTTGGGATTTCGGTCTTTCGAATTTCAGCATTTGGGATTTCGGCCTTTGGGATTTCGGCCTTTGGGATTTCGGCCTTTGGTATTTTGGCCTTGGGATTTCGGACTTTGGGATTTCGACCTTTGGAATTTCGGCCCTTGGGATTTCGGCCTTTCGAATTTCAGCATTTGGGATTTCGGCCTTTGGGATTTCGGCCTTTGGTATTTTGGCCTTGGGATTTCGGACTTTGGGATTTCGACCTTTGGAATTTCGGCCCTTGGGATTTCGGCCCTTGGGATATGGGTCCTTGGGATATCGGCCATTGGGATTTCGGTCGTTGGGATTTGGACATTTGGGATTTCGGCGTTTGAGATTTCGGCTCTTGGGATTTCGGCCATTGGGATTTCGGCCTTTTGGGATTTCGGCGTTTGGGATTTCGTCCTTTGGGATTTCGGCCTTTGAAATTTCGGCCTTTGGGATGTCGGCCTTTGGAATTTCGACCTTTGGGATTTCGGCCCTTGGGATTTCAGCCTGTGGGATTTCGGCCTTTGGGATTTCGGCCTTTGGGATTTCGGCCTTTTGGATTTCGGCCTTTTGGATGTCGATCTTTGGAATTTCAGCCTTTGGGATTTCGGCACTTTGGATTTCGGTCTTTGGGATTTCAGCCTTTGGGATTTCGGACTTTGGGATTTCGACCTTTGGAATTTCGGCCTTTGGAATTTCAGCCTTTGGGATTTTGGCCGATTGGATTTAGGCCTTTGGGATTTCGACGTTTGCGATTTCGACCCTTGGGATTCCGGCCCTTGGGATTGCGGCCTTTGGGGTTTCGGCCTTTGAGATTTCGGCCTTTGGGATTTCGGTCTTTCGAATTTCAGCCTTTGGGATTTCGGCCTTTGGGATTTCGGCCTTTGGGATTTCGGCCTTCGGGATTTCGCCCTTGTGATTTCGGCCTTTGGGATATCGGTCTTTGGAATTTCAGCGTTGGGATTTCGGCCATTTGGATTTCGGCCTTTGCGATTTCGGCCTTTGGGATTTCGGCTTTTGAGATTTCGGCCTTTGGGATTTCGACCTTTGGGATTTCGGCCCTTGGGATTTGGGCCTTTGGGATTTCGGCCTTTGGGATTTCGGCCTTTGGGATTTCGGCCTTTGGGATTTCGGCCCTTAGGATTTGGGCCTTTGGGGTTTCGGCCTTTGGGATTTCGGCCTTTGGGATTTCGGCCTTTGGGATTTCGGCCTTTGGGATTTCGGCCTTTGGGATTTCGGCCTTTGGGATTTCGGCCTTTGGGATTTCGGCCTTTGGGATTTCGGCCTTTGGGATTTCGGCCTTTGAGATTTTGGCCTTTGGGATTTCGGTCTTTCGAATTTCAGCATTTGGGATTTCGGCCTTTGGGATTTCGGCCTTTGGGATTTCGGCCTTTGGGATTTCGGCCTTTGGTATTTTGGCCTTGGGATTTCGGACTTTGGGATTTCGACCTTTGGAATTTCGGCCCTTGGGATTTCGGCCTTTCGAATTTCAGCATTTGGGATTTCGGCCTTTGGGATTTCGGCCTTTGGTATTTTGGCCTTGGGATTTCGGACTTTGGGATTTCGACCTTTGGAATTTCGGCCCTTGGGATTTCGGCCCTTGGGATATGGGTCCTTGGGATATCGGCCATTGGGATTTCGGTCGTTGGGATTTGGACATTTGGGATTTCGGCGTTTGAGATTTCGGCTCTTGGGATTTCGGCCATTGGGATTTCGGCCTTTTGGGATTTCGGCGTTTGGGATTTCGTCCTTTGGGATTTCGGCCTTTGAAATTTCGGCCTTTGGGATGTCGGCCTTTGGAATTTCGACCTTTGGGATTTCGGCCCTTGGGATTTCAGCCTGTGGGATTTCGGCCTTTGGGATTTCGGCCTTTGGGATTTCGGCCTTTTGGATTTCGGCCTTTTGGATGTCGATCTTTGGAATTTCAGCCTTTGGGATTTCGGCACTTTGGATTTCGGTCTTTGGGATTTCAGCCTTTGGGATTTCGGACTTTGGGATTTCGACCTTTGGAATTTCGGCCCTTGGGACTTCGGCCCTTGGGATATGGGCCCTTGGGATATCGTCCTTTGGGATTTCGACCGTTGGGATTTGGACCTTTGGGATTTCGGCCTTTGGGATTTCGGCTCTTGGGTTTTTCGGCCCTTGGGATTTCGGCCTTTTGGGAATTCATCGTTCGCGATTTCGTTCTTGGGATTTCGAAATTTGGGATTTCGGCCTCAGGGATTTGGGCCTTTGGGATTTCGGCCTCTGGGATTTCGGCCTTTGGGATTTCGGTCTTTCGAATTTCAGCCTTTGGGATTTCGGGATTGGGATTTCGGCCTTCGGGATTTCGCCCTTGTGATTTCGGCCTTTGGGATATCGGTCTTTGGAATTTCAGCGTTGGGATTTCGGCCATTTGGATTTCCGCCTTTGCGATTTCGGCCTTTGGGATTTCGGCCTTTGCGATTTCGGCCTTTGGGATTTCGGCCTTTGGAATTTCAGCCTTTGGGATTTTGGCCGATTGGATTTAGGCCGTTGGGATTTCGACGTTTGGGATTTCGACCCTTGGGATTCCGGACCTTGGGATTGCGGCCTTTGGGGTTTCGGCCTTTGAGATTTCGGCCTTTGGGATTTCGGTCTTTCGAATTTCAGCCTTTGGGATTTCGGCCCTTGGGATTTCGGCCTTCGGGATTTCGCCCTTGTGATTTCGGCCTTTGGGATATCGGTCTTTGGAATTTCAGCGTTGGGATTTCGGCCATTTGGATTTCCGCCTTTGCGATTTCGGCCTTTGGGATTTCGGCCTTTGCGATTTCGGCCTTTGGGATTTCGGCCTTTGGAATTTCAGCCTTTGGGATTTTGGCCGATTGGATTTAGGCCTTTGGGATTTCGACGTTTGGGATTTCGACCCTTGGGATTCCGGCCCTTGGGATTGCGGCCTTTGGGGTTTCGGCCTTTGAGATTTCGGCCTTTGGGATTTCGGTCTTTCGAATTTCAGCCTTTGGGATTTCGGCCCTTGGGATTTCGGCCATCGGGATTTCGCCCTTGTGATTTCGGCCTTTGGGATATCGGTCTTTGGAATTTCAGCGTTGGGATTTCGGCCATTTGGATTTCGGCCTTTGCGATTTCGGCCTTTGGGATTTCGGCCTTTGCGATTTCGGCCTTTGGGATTTGGACCTTTGGGATTTCGGCCTTTGGGATTTCGGCTCTTGGGTTTTTCGGCCCTTGGGATTTCGGCCTTTTGGGAATTCATCGTTCGGGATTTCGTTCTTGGGATTTCGACATTTGGGATTTCGGCCTTAGGGATTTCGGCCTTTGGGATTTCGGCCTCTGGGATTTCGGCCTTTGGGATTTCGGCGTTTGAGATTTCGGCCTT
This sequence comes from Megachile rotundata, assembly GCF_050947335.1. Taxonomy (NCBI): domain Eukaryota; kingdom Metazoa; phylum Arthropoda; class Insecta; order Hymenoptera; family Megachilidae; genus Megachile; species Megachile rotundata. The sequence continues at coordinate 1,486,056 of NC_134991.1, read as the reverse complement.
TGGGATTTCAGCCTTTGGGATGTCGGCCCTTTGGATATCGGACTTTGGGATTTCAGCCTTTGGGATTTCGTCCTTTGAGATTTCGGCCTTTGGGATGTCGGTCTTTGGAATTTCAGCCATTGGGATTTCGGCCCTTTGGATTTCGGTCTTTGGGATTTCGGCCTTGGGATTTCGACGTTTGGGATTTCGGCCTTTGGGATTTCGGCCTTAGGGAATTCATCCACTAGTATTTCGGCCTTGGGATTTCGGCCTTTGTGATTTCGGCCTTTGGGATTTCGGCCTTTGGGATTTCGACCTTTGGGATTTCGGCCTTTGGGATTTCGGCCTTTGAGATTTCGGCCTTTGGGATTTCGGTCTTTCGAATTTCAGCCTTTGGAATTTCGGCCTTTGGGATTTCGGCCTTCGGGATTTCGCCCTTGTGATTTCGGCCTTTGGGATATCGGTCTTTGGAATTTCAGCGTTGGGATTTCGGCCATTTGGATTTCGGCCATTGCGATTTCGGCCGTTGGGATTTCGGCCTTTGAGATTTCGGCCTTTGGGATTTCGACCTTTGGGATTTCGGCCCTTGGGATTTGGGCCTTTGGGATTTCGGCCTTTGGGATTTCGGCCTTTGGGATTTCGGCCTTTGGGATTTCGACCTTTGGGATTTCGGCCTTTTGGGAGTTCATCCATTGGTATTTCGGCATTGGGATTTCGCCGTTTGGGATTTCGACCCTTGGGATTCCGTCCCTTGGGATTGCGGCCTTTGGGATTTCGGCCTTTGGGATTTCGGCCTTTGGGATTTCGGCCTTTGGGATTTCGGCCTTTAGTATGTCGATCTTTGGAATTTCAACCTTCGGGATTTCGGCCTTTGGTATGTCGATCTTTGGAATTTCAACCTTTGGGATTTCTGCCCTTTGGATTTCGGCCTTTGGGATTTCGACCTTTGGGATTTCGGCCTTTGGGAAGTCGGTCTTTGGAATTTCAGCCATTGGGGTTTCGGCCTTTGGGATTTCGGCCTTTGGGATGTCGGCCTTTGTTATTTCGACCTTTGGGATTTCGGCCCTTGGGATTTCAGCCTTTGGGATTTCGGCCTTTGGGATTTCGGCCTTTGGGATTTCGGCCTTTAGTATGTCGATCTTTGGAATTTCAAGCTTTGGGATTTCGGCCCTTTGGATTTCGGCCTTTGGGATTTCAGTCTTTGGGATTTCGGCCTTTGTGATTTCGGCCTTTGGAATTTCAGCCTTTGGGATTTTGGCCCTTTGGATTTCGGCCTTTGGGATTTCGACGTTTGGGATTTCGACCCTTGGGATTCCGGCCCTTGGGATTGCGGCCTTTGGGGTTTCGGCCTTTGGATTTCGGCCTTTGGGATTTCGGCCTTGTGATTTCGGCCTTTGGGATTTCGGCCTTTGGGATTTCGGCCTTTGGGATTTCGCCCTTGTGATTTCGGCCTTTGGGATGTCGGTCTTTGGAATTTCAGCGTTTGGGATTTCGGCTCTTTGGATTTCGGCCTTTGCGATTTCGGCCTTTGGGATTTCGGCCTTTGGGATTTCGGCCTTTGAGATTTCGGCCTTTGGGATTTCGACCTTTGGGATTTCGGCCCTTAGGATTTGGGCCTTTGGGGTTTCGGCCTTTGGGATTTCGGCCTTTGGGATTTCGGCCTATGGGATTTCGGCCTTTGGGATTTCGGCCTTTGGGATTTCGGCCTTTGCGATTTCGGCCTTTGGATTTCGGCCTTTGCGATTTCAGCCTTTGGGATTTCGGCCTTTGAGATTTCGGCCTTTGGGATTTCGACCTTTGGGATTTCGGCCCTTAGGATTTGGGCCTTTGGGGTTTCGGCCTTTGGGATTTCGGCCTTTGGGATTTCGGCCTTTGGGATTTCGGCCTTTGGGATTTCGGCCTTTGGGATTTCGGCCTTTGGGATTTCGGCCTTTGGGATTTCGGCCTTTGGGATTTCGGCCTTTGAGATTTTGGCCTTTGGGATTTCGGTCTTTCGAATTTCAGCATTTGGGATTTCGGCCTTTGGGATTTCGGCCTTTGGGATTTCGGCCTTTGGGATTTCGGCCTTTGGTATTTTGGCCTTGGGATTTCGGACTTTGGGATTTCGACCTTTGGAATTTCGGCCCTTGGGATTTCGGCCTTTCGAATTTCAGCATTTGGGATTTCGGCCTTTGGGATTTCGGCCTTTGGTATTTTGGCCTTGGGATTTCGGACTTTGGGATTTCGACCTTTGGAATTTCGGCCCTTGGGATTTCGGCCCTTGGGATATGGGTCCTTGGGATATCGGCCATTGGGATTTCGGTCGTTGGGATTTGGACATTTGGGATTTCGGCGTTTGAGATTTCGGCTCTTGGGATTTCGGCCATTGGGATTTCGGCCTTTTGGGATTTCGGCGTTTGGGATTTCGTCCTTTGGGATTTCGGCCTTTGAAATTTCGGCCTTTGGGATGTCGGCCTTTGGAATTTCGACCTTTGGGATTTCGGCCCTTGGGATTTCAGCCTGTGGGATTTCGGCCTTTGGGATTTCGGCCTTTGGGATTTCGGCCTTTTGGATTTCGGCCTTTTGGATGTCGATCTTTGGAATTTCAGCCTTTGGGATTTCGGCACTTTGGATTTCGGTCTTTGGGATTTCAGCCTTTGGGATTTCGGACTTTGGGATTTCGACCTTTGGAATTTCGGCCCTTGGGACTTCGGCCCTTGGGATATGGGCCCTTGGGATATCGTCCTTTGGGATTTCGACCGTTGGGATTTGGACCTTTGGGATTTCGGCCTTTGGGATTTCGGCTCTTGGGTTTTTCGGCCCTTGGGATTTCGGCCTTTTGGGAATTCATCGTTCGCGATTTCGTTCTTGGGATTTCGACATTTGGGATTTCGGCCTCAGGGATTTAGGCCTTTGGGATTTCGGCCTCTGGGATTTCGGCCTTTGGGATTTCGGTCTTTCGAATTTCAGCCTTTGGGATTTCGGGATTGGGATTTCGGCCTTCGGGATTTCGCCCTTGTGATTTCGGCCTTTGGGATATCGGTCTTTGGAATTTCAGCGTTGGGATTTCGGCCATTTGGATTTCCGCCTTTGCGATTTCGGCCTTTGGGATTTCGGCCTTTGCGATTTCGGCCTTTGGGATTTCGGCCTTTGGAATTTCAGCCTTTGGGATTTTGGCCGATTGGATTTAGGCCGTTGGGATTTCGACGTTTGGGATTTCGACCCTTGGGATTCCGGACCTTGGGATTGCGGCCTTTGGGGTTTCGGCCTTTGAGATTTCGGCCTTTGGGATTTCGGTCTTTCGAATTTCAGCCTTTGGGATTTCGGCCCTTGGGATTTCGGCCTTCGGGATTTCGCCCTTGTGATTTCGGCCTTTGGGATATCGGTCTTTGGAATTTCAGCGTTGGGATTTCGGCCATTTGGATTTCCGCCTTTGCGATTTCGGCCTTTGGGATTTCGGCCTTTGCGATTTCGGCCTTTGGGATTTCGGCCTTTGGAATTTCAGCCTTTGGGATTTTGGCCGATTGGATTTAGGCCTTTGGGATTTCGACGTTTGGGATTTCGACCCTTGGGATTCCGGCCCTTGGGATTGCGGCCTTTGGGGTTTCGGCCTTTGAGATTTCGGCCTTTGGGATTTCGGTCTTTCGAATTTCAGCCTTTGGGATTTCGGCCCTTGGGATTTCGGCCATCGAGATTTCGCCCTTGTGATTTCGGCCTTTGGGATATCGGTCTTTGGAATTTCAGCGTTGGGATTTCGGCCATTTGGATTTCGGCCTTTGCGATTTCGGCCTTTGGGATTTCGGCCTTTGCGATTTCGGCCTTTGGGATTTGGACCTTTGGGATTTCGGCCTTTGGGATTTCGGCTCTTGGGTTTTTCGGCCCTTGGGATTTCGGCCTTTTGGGAATTCATCGTTCGGGATTTCGTTCTTGGGATTTCGACATTTGGGATTTCGGCCTTAGGGATTTCGGCCTTTGGGATTTCGGCCTCTGGGATTTCGGCCTTTGGGATTTCGGCGTTTGAGATTTCGGCCTTTGGGATTTCAGCCTTTGGGATGTCGGCCCTTTGGATATCGGACTTTGGGATTTCAGCCTTTGGGATTTCGTCCTTTGGGATTTCGACCTTTGGGATTTCGGCCTTTGGGATTTCGGCCTTTGAGATTTCGGCCTTTGGGATTTCGGTCTTTCGAATTTCAGCCTTTGGAATTTCGGCCTTTGGGATTTCGGCCTTCGGGATTTCGCCCTTGTGATTTCGGCCTTTGGGATATCGGTCTTTGGAATTTCAGCGTTGGGATTTCGGCCATTTGGATTTCGGCCATTGCGATTTCGGCCGTTGGGATTTCGGCCTTTGAGATTTCGGCCTTTGGGATTTCGACCTTTGGGATTTCGGCCCTTGGGATGTCAGCCTTTGGGATTTCGGCCTTTGGGGTTTCGGCCTTTGGGATTTCGGCCTTTGGTATGTCGATCTTTGGAATTTCAACCTTTGGGATTTCGGCCCTTTGGATTTCGGCCTTTGGGATTTCAGCCTTTAGGATTTCGGCCTTTGAAATTTCGGCCTTTGGAATTTCTGCTTTTGGGATTTCGGCCCTTTGGATTTCGGCCTTTGGGATTTCGACGTTTGGGATTTCGGCCCTTTGGATTCCGGCCCTTGGGATTGCGGCCTTTAGTATGTCGATCTTTGGAATTTCAACCTTCGGGATTTCGGCCTTTGGTATGTCGATCTTTGGAATTTCAAACTTTGGGATTTCGGCCCTTCGGATTTCGGCCTTTGGGATTTCGGCCTTTGGGAAGTCGGTCTTTGGAATTTCAGCCTTTGGGGTTTCGGCCTTTGGGATTTCGGCCTTTGGGATGTCGGCCTTTGGAATTTCGACCGTTGGGATTTCGGCCCTTGGGATTTCAGCCTTTGGGATTTCGGCCTTTGGGATTTCGGCCTTTGGGATTTCGGCCTTTGGGATTTCGGCCTTTAGTATGTCGATCTTTGGAATTTCAACCTTTGGGATTTCGGCCCTTTGGATTTCGGCCTTTGGGATTTCAGTCTTTGGGATTTCGGCCTTTGTGATTTCGGCCTTTGGAATTTCAGCCTTTGGGATTTTGGCCGATTGGATTTAGGCCTTTGGGATTTCGACGTTTGGGATTTCGACCCTTGGGATTCCGGCCCTTGGGATTGCGGCCTTTGGGGTTTCGGCCTTTGAGATTTCGGCCTTTGGGATTTCGGTCTTTCGAATTTCAGCCTTTGGGATTTCGGCCCTTGGGATTTCGACCATCGGGATTTCGCCTTTGTGATTTCGGCCTTTGGGATATCGGTCTTTGGAATTCCAGCGTTGGGATTTCGGCCATTTGGATTTCGGCCTTTGCGATTTCGGCCTTTGGGATTTCGGCCTTTGCGATTTCGGCCTTTGGGATTTCGACCTTTGGGATTTCGGCCCTTGGGATTTGGGCCTTTGGGATTTCGGTCTTTGGGATTTCGACCTTTGGGATTTCGGCCCTTAGGATTTGGGCCTTTGGGGTTTCGGCCTTTGGGATTTCGGCCTTTGGGATTTCGGCCTTTGGGATTTCGGCCTTTGGGATTTCGGCCTTTGGGATTTCGGCCTTTGGGATTTCGGCCTTTGGGATTTCGGCATCTGAGATTTCGGCCTTTGGGATTTCGGTCTTTCGAATTTCAGCCTTTGGGATTTCGGCTCTTTGGATTTCGGTCTTTGGGATTTCAGCCTTTGGGATTTCGGACTTTGAGATTTCGGCCTTTGGGATGTCGGCCTTTGGAATTTCGACCTTTGGGATTTCGGCCCTTGGGATTTCAGCCTTTGGGATTTCGGCCTTTGGGATTTCCGTCTTTGGGATGTCGGTCTTTGGAATTTCAGCCTTTGGGATTTCGGGTTTTTGGATTTCTGTCGTTGGGATTTCAGGCTTTGGGATTTCGGACTTTGAGATTTTGGCCTTTGGGATTTCGGTCTTTCGAATTTCAGCCTTTGGGATTTCGGCCTTTGGGATTTCGGCCTTTGGGATTTCGGCCTTCGGGATTTCGCCCTTGTGATTTCGGCCTTTGGGATATCGGTCTTTGGAATTTCAGCGTTGGGATTTCGACCATTTGGATTTCCGCCTTTGCGATTTCGGCCTTTGGGATTTCGGCCTTTGCGATTTCGGCCTTTGGGATTTCGGCCTTTGGAATTTCAGCCTTTGGGATTTTGGCCGATTGGATTTAGGCCTTTGGGATTTCGACGTTTGCGATTTCGACCCTTGGGATTCCGGCCCTTGGGATTGCGGCCTTTGGGGTTTCGGCCTTTGAGATTTCGGCCTTTGGGATTTCGGTCTTTCGAATTTCAGCCTTTGGGATTTCGGCCTTTGCGATTTCGGCCTTTGGGATTTCGGCTTTTGAGATTTCGGCCTTTGGGATTTCGACATTTGGGATTTCGGCCCTTGGGATTTGGGCCTTTGGGATTTCGGCCTTTGGGATTTCGGCCTTTGGGATTTCGGCCTTTGGGATTTCGACCTTTGGGATTTCGGCCTTTTGGGAGTTCATCCATTGGTATTTCGGCATTGGGATTTCGCCGTTTGGGATTTCGACCCTTGGGATTCCGTCCCTTGGGATTGCGGCCTTTGGGATTTCGGCCTTTGGGATTTCGGCCTTTGGGATTTCGGCCTTTGGGATTTCGGCCTTTAGTATGTCGATCTTTGGAATTTCAACCTTCGGGATTTCGGCCTTTGGTATGTCGATCTTTGGAATTTCAACCTTTGGGATTTCGGCCCTTTGGATTTCGGCCTTTGGGATTTCGACCTTTGGGATTTCGGCCTTTGGGAAGTCGGTCTTTGGAATTTCAGCCATTGGGGTTTCGGCCTTTGGGATTTCGGCCTTTGGGATGTCGGCCTTTGGGATTTCAGTCTTTGGGATTTCGGCCTTTGTGATTTCGGCCTTTGGAATTTCAGCCTTTGGGATTTTGGCCGATTGGATTTAGGCCTTTGGGATTTCGACGTTTGGGATTTCGACCCTTGGGAATCCGGCCCTTGGGATTGCGGCCTTTGGGGTTTCGGCCTTTGAGATTTCGGCCTTTGGGATTTCGGTCTTTCGAATTTCAGCCTTTGGGATTTCGGCCCTTGGGATTTCGACCATCGGGATTTCGCCTTTGTGATTTCGGCCTTTGGGATATCGGTCTTTGGAATTCCAGCGTTGGGATTTCGGCCATTTGGATTTCGGCCTTTGCGATTTCGGCCTTTGGGATTTCGGCCTTTGCGATTTCGGCCTTTGGGATTTCGGCCCTTGGGATTTGGGCCTTTGGGATTTCGGTCTTTGGGATTTCGACCTTTGGGATTTCGGCCCTTAGGATTTGGGCCTTTGGGGTTTCGGCCTTTGGGATTTCGGCCTTTGGGATTTCGGCCTTTGGGATTTCGGCATCTGAGATTTCGGCCTTTGGGATTTCGGTCTTTCGAATTTCAGCCTTTGGGATTTCGGCTCTTTGGATTTCGGTCTTTGGGATTTCAGCCTTTGGGATTTCGGACTTTGAGATTTCGGCCTTTGGGATGTCGGCCTTTGGAATTTCGACCTTTGGGATTTCGGCCCTTGGGATTTCAGCCTTTGGGATTTCGGCCTTTGGGATTTCCGTCTTTGGGATGTCGGTCTTTGGAATTTCAGCCTTTGGGATTTCGGGTTTTTGGATTTCTGTCGTTGGGATTTCAGGCTTTGGGATTTCGGACTTTGAGATTTTGGCCTTTGGGATTTCGGTCTTTCGAATTTCAGCCTTTGGGATTTCGGCCTTTGGGATTTCGGCCTTTGGGATTTCGGCCTTCGGGATTTCGCCCTTGTGATTTCGGCCTTTGGGATATCGGTCTTTGGAATTTCAGCGTTGGGATTTCGACCATTTGGATTTCCGCCTTTGCGATTTCGGCCTTTGGGATTTCGGCCTTTGCGATTTCGGCCTTTGGGATTTCGGCCTTTGGAATTTCAGCCTTTGGGATTTTGGCCGATTGGATTTAGGCCTTTGGGATTTCGACGTTTGCGATTTCGACCCTTGGGATTCCGGCCCTTGGGATTGCGGCCTTTGGGGTTTCGGCCTTTGAGATTTCGGCCTTTGGGATTTCGGTCTTTCGAATTTCAGCCTTTGGGATTTCGGCCTTTGGGATTTCGGCCTTTGGGATTTCGGCCTTCGGGATTTCGCCCTTGTGATTTCGGCCTTTGGGATATCGGTCTTTGGAATTTCAGCGTTGGGATTTCGGCCATTTGGATTTCGGCCTTTGCGATTTCGGCCTTTGGGATTTCGGCTTTTGAGATTTCGGCCTTTGGGATTTCGACCTTTGGGATTTCGGCCCTTGGGATTTGGGCCTTTGGGATTTCGGCCTTTGGGATTTCGGCCTTTGGGATTTCGGCCTTTGGGATTTCGACCTTTGGGATTTCGGCCTTTTGGGAGTTCATCCATTGGTATTTCGGCATTGGGATTTCGCCGTTTGGGATTTCGACCCTTGGGATTCCGTCCCTTGGGATTGCGGCCTTTGGGATTTCGGCCTTTGGGATTTCGGCCTTTGGGATTTCGGCCTTTAGTATGTCGATCTTTGGAATTTCAACCTTCGGGATTTCGGCCTTTGGTATGTCGATCTTTGGAATTTCAACCTTTGGGATTTCGGCCCTTTGGATTTCGGCCTTTGGGATTTCGACCTTTGGGATTTCGGCCTTTGGGAAGTCGGTCTTTGGAATTTCATCCATTGGGGTTTCGGCCTTTGGGATTTCGGCCTTTGGGATGTCGGCCTTTGGGATTTCAGTCTTTGGGATTTCGGCCTTTGTGATTTCGGCCTTTGGAATTTCAGCCTTTGGGATTTTGGCCGATTGGATTTAGGCCTTTGGGATTTCGACGTTTGGGATTTCGACCCTTGGGATTCCGGCCCTTGGGATTGCGGCCTTTGGGGTTTCGGCCTTTGAGATTTCGGCCTTTGGGATTTCGGTCTTTCGAATTTCAGCCTTTGGGATTTCGGCCCTTGGGATTTCGACCATCGGGATTTCGCCTTTGTGATTTCGGCCTTTGGGATATCGGTCTTTGGAATTCCAGCGTTGGGATTTCGGCCATTTGGATTTCGGCCTTTGCGATTTCGGCCTTTGGGATTTCGGCCTTTGCGATTTCGGCCTTTGGGATTTCGACCTTTGGGATTTCGGCCCTTGGGATTTGGGCCTTTGGGATTTCGGTCTTTGGGATTTCGACCTTTGGGATTTCGGCCCTTAGGATTTGGGCCTTTGGGGTTTCGGCCTTTGGGATTTCGGCCTTTGGGATTTCGGCCTTTGGGATTTCGGCATCTGAGATTTCGGCCTTTGGGATTTCGGTCTTTCGAATTTCAGCCTTTGGGATTTCGGCTCTTTGGATTTCGGTCTTTGGGATTTCAGCCTTTGGGATTTCGGACTTTGAGATTTCGGCCTTTGGGATGTCGGCCTTTGGAATTTCGACCTTTGGGATTTCGGCCCTTGGGATTTCAGCCTTTGGGATTTCGGCCTTTGGGATTTCCGTCTTTGGGATGTCGGTCTTTGGAATTTCAGCCTTTGGGATTTCGGGTTTTTGGATTTCTGTCGTTGGGATTTCAGGCTTTGGGATTTCGGACTTTGAGATTTTGGCCTTTGGGATTTCGGTCTTTCGAATTTCAGCCTTTGGGATTTCGGCCTTTGGGATTTCGGCCTTTGGGATTTCGGCCTTCGGGATTTCGCCCTTGTGATTTCGGCCTTTGGGATATCGGTCTTTGGAATTTCAGCGTTGGGATTTCGACCATTTGGATTTCCGCCTTTGCGATTTCGGCCTTTGGGATTTCGGCCTTTGCGATTTCGGCCTTTGGGATTTCGGCCTTTGGAATTTCAGCCTTTGGGATTTTGGCCGATTGGATTTAGGCCTTTGGGATTTCGACGTTTGCGATTTCGACCCTTGGGATTCCGGCCCTTGGGATTGCGGCCTTTGGGGTTTCGGCCTTTGAGATTTCGGCCTTTGGGATTTCGGTCTTTCGAATTTCAGCCTTTGGGATTTCGGCCTTTGGGATTTCGGCCTTTGGGATTTCGGCCTTCGGGATTTCGCCCTTGTGATTTCGGCCTTTGGGATATCGGTCTTTGGAATTTCAGCGTTGGGATTTCGGCCATTTGGATTTCGGCCTTTGCGATTTCGGCCTTTGGGATTTCGGCTTTTGAGATTTCGGCCTTTGGGATTTCGACCTTTGGGATTTCGGCCCTTGGGATTTGGGCCTTTGGGATTTCGGCCTTTGGGATTTCGGCCTTTGGGATTTCGGCCTTTGGGATTTCGACCTTTGGGATTTCGGCCTTTTGGGAGTTCATCCATTGGTATTTCGGCATTGGGATTTCGCCGTTTGGGATTTCGACCCTTGGGATTCCGTCCCTTGGGATTGCGGCCTTTGGGATTTCGGCCTTTGGGATTTCGGCCTTTGGGATTTCGGCCTTTGGGATTTCGGCCTTTAGTATGTCGATCTTTGGAATTTCAACCTTCGGTATTTCGGCCTTTGGTATGTCGATCTTTGGAATTTCGACCTTTGGGATTTCGGCCCTTTGGATTTCGGCCTTTGGGATTTCGACCTTTGGGATTTCGGCCTTTGGGAAGTCGGTCTTTGGAATTTCAGCCATTGGGGTTTCGGCCTTTGGGATTTCGGCCTTTGGGATGTCGGCCTTTGTTATTTCGACCTTTGGGATTTCGGCCCTTGGGATTTCAGCCTTTGGGATTTCGGCCTTTGGGATTTCGGCCTTTGGGATTTCGGCCTTTAGTATGTCGATCTTTGGAATTTCAAGCTTTGGGATTTCGGCCCTTTGGATTTCGGCCTTTGGGATTTCAGTCTTTGGGATTTCGGCCTTTGTGATTTCGGCCTTTGGAATTTCAGCCTTTGGGATTTTGGCCCTTTGGATTTCGGCCTTTGGGATTTCGACGTTTGGGATTTCGACCCTTGGGATTCCGGCCCTTGGGATTGCGGCCTTTGGGGTTTCGGCCTTTGGATTTCGGCCTTTGGGATTTCGGCCTTGTGATTTCGGCCTTTGGGATTTCGGCCTTTGGGATTTCGGCCTTTGGGATTTCGCCCTTGTGATTTCGGCCTTTGGGATGTCGGTCTTTGGAATTTCAGCGTTTGGGATTTCGGCTCTTTGGATTTCGGCCTTTGCGATTTCGGCCTTTGGGATTTCGGCCTTTGGGATTTCGGCCTTTGAGATTTCGGCCTTTGGGATTTCGACCTTTGGGATTTCGGCCCTTAGGATTTGGGCCTTTGGGGTTTCGGCCTTTGGGATTTCGGCCTTTGGGATTTCGGCCTATGGGATTTCGGCCTTTGGGATTTCGGCCTTTGGGATTTCGGCCTTTGGGATTTCGGCCTTTGGATTTCGGCCTTTGCGATTTCGGCCTTTGGGATTTCGGCCTTTGAGATTTCGGCCTTTGGGATTTCGACCTTTGGGATTTCGGCCCTTAGGATTTGGGCCTTTGGGGTTTCGGCCTTTGGGATTTCGGCCTTTGGGATTTCGGCCTTTGGGATTTCGGCCTTTGGGATTTCGGCCTTTGGGATTTCGGCCTTTGGGATTTCGGCCTTTGGGATTTCGGCCTTTGGGATTTCGGCCTTTGGGATTTCGGCCTTTGAGATTTTGGCCTTTGGGATTTCGGTCTTTCGAATTTCAGCATTTGGGATTTCGGCCTTTGGGATTTCGGCCTTTGGGATTTCGGCCTTTGGTATTTTGGCCTTGGGATTTCGGACTTTGGGATTTCGACCTTTGGAATTTCGGCCCTTGGGATTTCGGCCTTTCGAATTTCAGCATTTGGGATTTCGGCCTTTGGGATTTCGGCCTTTGGTATTTTGGCCTTGGGATTTCGGACTTTGGGATTTCGACCTTTGGAATTTCGGCCCTTGGGATTTCGGCCCTTGGGATATGGGTCCTTGGGATATCGGCCATTGGGATTTCGGTCGTTGGGATTTGGACATTTGGGATTTCGGCGTTTGAGATTTCGGCTCTTGGGATTTCGGCCATTGGGATTTCGGCCTTTTGGGATTTCGGCGTTTGGGATTTCGTCCTTTGGGATTTCGGCCTTTGAAATTTCGGCCTTTGGGATGTCGGCCTTTGGAATTTCGACCTTTGGGATTTCGGCCCTTGGGATTTCAGCCTGTGGGATTTCGGCCTTTGGGATTTCGGCCTTTGGGATTTCGGCCTTTGGGATTTCGGCCTTTTGGATTTCGGCCTTTTGGATGTCGATCTTTGGAATTTCAGCCTTTGGGATTTCGGCACTTTGGATTTCGGTCTTTGGGATTTCAGCCTTTGGGATTTCGGACTTTGGGATTTCGACCTTTGGAATTTCGGCCCTTGGGACTTCGGCCCTTGGGATATGGGCCCTTGGGATATCGTCCTTTGGGATTTCGACCGTTGGGATTTGGACCTTTGGGATTTCGGCCTTTGGGATTTCGGCTCTTGGGTTTTTCGGCCCTTGGGATTTCGGCCTTTTGGGAATTCATCGTTCGCGATTTCGTTCTTGGGATTTCGACATTTGGGATTTCGGCCTCAGGGATTTGGGCCTTTGGGATTTCGGCCTCTGGGATTTCGGCCTTTGGGATTTCGGTCTTTCGAATTTCAGCCTTTGGGATTTCGGGATTGGGATTTCGGCCTTCGGGATTTCGCCCTTGTGATTTCGGCCTTTGGGATATCGGTCTTTGGAATTTCAGCGTTGGGATTTCGGCCATTTGGATTTCCGCCTTTGCGATTTCGGCCTTTGGGATTTCGGCCTTTGCGATTTCGGCCTTTGGGATTTCGGCCTTTGGAATTTCAGCCTTTGGGATTTTGGCCGATTGGATTTAGGCCGTTGGGATTTCGACGTTTGGGATTTCGACCCTTGGGATTCCGGACCTTGGGATTGCGGCCTTTGGGGTTTCGGCCTTTGAGATTTCGGCCTTTGGGATTTCGGCCTTTGGGATTTCGGCCTTTGAGATTTCGGCCTTTGGGATTTCGGTCTTTCGAATTTCAGCCTTTGGAATTTCGGCCTTTGGGATTTCGGCCTTCGGGATTTCGCCCTTGTGATTTCGGCCTTTGGGATATCGGTCTTTGGAATTTCAGCGTTGGGATTTCGGCCATTTGGATTTCGGCCATTGCGATTTCGGCCGTTGGGATTTCGGCCTTTGAGATTTCGGCCTTTGGGATTTCGACCTTTGGGATTTCGGCCCTTGGGATTTCAGCCTTTAGGATTTCGGCCTTTGGAATTTCTGCTTTTGGGATTTCGGCCCTTTGGATTTCGGCCTTTGGGATTTCGACGTTTGGGATTTCGGCCCTTTGGATTCCGGCCCTTGGGATTGCGGCCTTTAGTATGTCGATCTTTGGAATTTCAACCTTCGGGATTTCGGCCTTTGGTATGTCGATCTTTGGAATTTCAAACTTTGGGATTTCGGCCCTTCGGATTTCGGCCTTTGGGATTTCGGCCTTTGGGAAGTCGGTCTTTGGAATTTCAGCCTTTGGGGTTTCGGCCTTTGGGATTTCGGCCTTTGGGATGTCGGCCTTTGGAATTTCGACCGTTGGGATTTCGGCCCTTGGGATTTCAGCCTTTGGGATTTCGGCCTTTGGGATTTCGGCCTTTGGGATTTCGGCCTTTAGTATGTCGATCTTTGGAATTTCAACCTTTGGGATTTCGGCCCTTTGGATTTCGGCCTTTGGGATTTCAGTCTTTGGGATTTCGGCCTTTGTGATTTCGGCTTTTGGAATTTCAGCCTTTGGGATTTTGGCCGATTGGATTTAGGCCTTTGGGATTTCGACGTTTGGGATTTCGACCCTTGGGATTCCGGCCCTTGGGATTGCGGCCTTTGGGGTTTCGGCCTTTGAGATTTCGGCCTTTGGGATTTCGGTCTTTCGAATTTCAGCCTTTGGGATTTCGGCCCTTGGGATTTCGACCATCGGGATTTCGCCTTTGTGATTTCGGCCTTTGGGATATCGGTCTTTGGAATTCCAGCGTTGGGATTTCGGCCATTTGGATTTCGGCCTTTGCGATTTCGGCCTTTGGGATTTCGGCCTTTGCGATTTCGGCCTTTGGGATTTCGACCTTTGGGATTTCGGCCCTTGGGATTTGGGCCTTTGGGATTTCGGCCTTTGGGATTTCGGCCTTTGGGATTTCGGCCTTTGGGATTTCGGTCTTTGGGATTTCGGCCTTTGAGATTTCGGCCTTTGGAATTTCGGCCCTTGGGATTTGGGCCTTTGGGATTTCGGCCTTTGGGATTTCGGCCTTTGGGATTTCGGCCTCTGAGATTTCGGCCTTTGGGATTTCGGTCTTTCGAATTTCAGCCTTTGGGATTTCGGCTCTTTGGATTTCGGTCTTTGGGATTTCAGCCTTTGGGATTTCGGACTTTGAGATTTCGGCCTTTGGGATGTCGGCCTTTGGAATTTCGACCTTTGGGATTTCGGCCCTTGGGATTTCAGCCTTTGGGATTTCGGCCTTTGGGATTTCGGTCTTTGGGATGTCGGTCTTTGGAATTTCAGCCTTTGGGATTTCGGGTTTTTGGATTTTGGTCGTTGGGATTTCAGGCTTTGGGATTTCGGACTTTGAGATTTTGGCCTTTGGAATTTCAGCCTTTGGGATTTCGGCCCTTTGGATTTCGGACTTTGGGATTTCAGCCTTTGGGATTTCGTCCTTTGAGATTTCGGCCTTTGGGATGTCGGTCTTTTGAATTTCAGCCATTGGGATTTCGGCCCTATGTATTTCGGTCTTTGGGATTTCGACCTTTGGGATTTCGGCCTTTGGGATTTCGGCCTTTGGGATTTCGGCCTTCGGGATTTCGCCCTTGTGATTTCGGCCTTTGGGATATCGGTCTTTGGAATTTCAGCGTTGGGATTTCGACCATTTGGATTTCCGCCTTTGCGATTTCGGCCTTTGGGATTTCGGCCTTTGCGATTTCGGCCTTTGGGATTTCGGCCTTTGGAATTTCAGCCTTTGGGATTTTGGCCGATTGGATTTAGGCCTTTGGGATTTCGACGTTTGGGATTTCGACCCTTGGGATTCCGGCCCTTGGGATTGCGGCCTTTGGGGTTTCGGCCTTTGAGATTTCGGCCTTTCGGATTTCGGTCTTTCGAATTTCAGCCTTTGGGATTTCGGCCTTTGGGATTTCGGCCTTTGGGATTTCGGCCTTCGGGATTTCGCCCTTGTGATTTCGGCCTTTGGGATATCGGTCTTTGGAATTTCAGCGTTGGGATTTCGGCCATTTGGATTTCGGCCTTTGCGATTTCGGCCTTTGGGATTTCGGCTTTTGAGATTTCGGCCTTTGGGATTTCGACCTTTGGGATTTCGGCCCTTGGGATTTGGGCCTTTGGGATTTCGGCCTTTGGGATTTCGGCCTTTGGGATTTCGGCCTTTGGGATTTCGACCTTTGGGATTTCGGCCTTTTGGGAGTTCATCCATTGGTATTTCGGCATTGGGATTTCGCCGTTTGGGATTTCGACCATTGGGATTCCGTCCCTTGGGATTGCGGCCTTTGGGATTTCGGCCTTTGGGATTTCGGCCTTTGGGATTTCGGCCTTTAGTATGTCGATCTTTGGAATTTCAACCTTCGGGATTTCGGCCTTTGGTATGTCGATCTTTGGAATTTCAACCTTTGGGATTTCGGCCCTTTGGGATTTCGGCCTTTGGGATGTCGGCCTTTGTTATTTCGACCTTTGGGATTTCGGCCCTTGGGATTTCAGCCTTTGGGATTTCGGCCTTTGGGATTTCGGCCTTT
This sequence comes from Megachile rotundata, assembly GCF_050947335.1. Taxonomy (NCBI): domain Eukaryota; kingdom Metazoa; phylum Arthropoda; class Insecta; order Hymenoptera; family Megachilidae; genus Megachile; species Megachile rotundata. The sequence continues at coordinate 1,470,426 of NC_134991.1, read as the reverse complement.
GGGATTTCGGCCTTTAGTATGTCGATCTTTGGAATTTCAAGCTTTGGGATTTCGGCCCTTTGGATTTCGGCCTTTGGGATTTCAGTCTTTGGGATTTCGGCCTTTGTGATTTCGGCCTTTGGAATTTCAGCCTTTGGGATTTTGGCCCTTTGGATTTCGGCCTTTGGGATTTCGACGTTTGGGATTTCGACCCTTGGGATTCCGGCCCTTGGGATTGCGGCCTTTGGGGTTTCGGCCTTTGGATTTCGGCCTTTGGGATTTCGGCCTTGTGATTTCGGCCTTTGGGATTTCGGCCTTTGGGATTTCGGCCTTTGGGATTTCGGCCTTTGGGATTTCGCCCTTGTGATTTCGGCCTTTGGGATGTCGGTCTTTGGAATTTCAGCGTTTGGGATTTCGGCTCTTTGGATTTCGGCCTTTGCGATTTCGGCCTTTGGGATTTCGGCCTTTGGGATTTCGGCCTTTGAGATTTCGGCTTTTGGGATTTCGACCTTTGGGATTTCGGCCCTTAGGATTTGGGCCTTTGGGGTTTCGGCCTTTGGGATTTCGGCCTTTGGGATTTCGGCCTTTGGGATTTCGGCCTTTGGGATTTCGGCCTTTGGGATTTCGGCCTTTGGATTTCGGCCTTTGCGATTTCGGCCTTTGGGATTTCGGCCTTTGAGATTTCGGCCTTTGGGATTTCGACCTTTGGGATTTCGGCCCTTAGGATTTGGGCCTTTGGGGTTTCGGCCTTTGGGATTTCGGCCTTTGGGATTTCGGCCTTTGGGATTTCGGCCTTTGGGATTTCGGCCTTTGGGATTTCGGCCCTTGGGATTTCGGCCTTTGGGATTTCGGCCTTTGAGATTTTGGCCTTTGGGATTTCGGTCTTTCGAATTTCAGCATTTGGGATTTCGGCCTTTGGGATTTCGGCCTTTGGGATTTCGGCCTTTGGGATTTCGGCCTTTGGTATTTTGGCCTTGGGATTTCGGACTTTGGGATTTCGACCTTTGGAATTTCGGCCCTTGGGATTTCGGCCCTTGGGATATGGGCCCTTGGGATATCGGCCTTTGGGATTTCGCCGTTGTGATTTCGGCCTTTGGGATGTCGGTCTTTGGAATTTCAGCGTTTGGATTTCGGCCTTTGCGATTTCGGCCTTTGGGATTTCGGCCTTTGAGATTTCGGCCTTTGGGATTTCGACCTTTGGGATTTCGGCCCTTAGGATTTGGGCCTTTGGGATTTCGGCCTTTGGGATTTCGGCCTTTGGGATTTCGGCCTTTGGGATATCGGCCTTTCGAATTTCAGCATTTGGGATTTCGGCCTTTGGGATTTCGGCCTTTGGTATTTTGGCCTTGGGATTTCGGACTTTGGGATTTCGACCTTTGGAATTTCGGCCCTTGGGATTTCGGCCCTTGGGATATGGGTCCTTGGGATATCGGCCATTGGGATTTCGGTCGTTGGGATTTGGACATTTGGGATTTCGGCGTTTGAGATTTCGGCTCTTGGGATTTCGGCCATTGGGATTTCGGCCTTTTGGGATTTCGGCGTTTGGGATTTCGTCCTTTGGGATTTCGGCCTTTGAAATTTCGGCCTTTGGGATGTCGGCCTTTGGAATTTCGACCTTTGGGATTTCGGCCCTTGGGATTTCAGCCTGTGGGAATTCGGCCTTTGGGATTTCGGCCTTTTGGATTTCGGCCTTTGGGATGTCGATCTTTGGAATTTCAGCCTTTGGGATTTCGGCACTTTGGATTTCGGTCTTTGGGATTTCAGCCTTTGGGATTTCGGACTTTGGGATTTCGACCTTTGGAATTTCGGCCCTCGGGACTTCGGCCCTTGGGACATCGGCCCTTGTGATATGGGCCCTTGGGATATCGGCCTTTGGGATTTCGACCGTTGGGATTTGGACCTTTGGGATTTCGGCCTTTGGGATTTCGGCTCTGGGGATTTCGGCCCTTGGGATTTCGGCCTTTTGGGAATTCATCGTTCGGGATTTCGTTCTTGGGATTTCGACATTCGGGATTTCGGCCTTAGGGATTTCGGCCTCTGGGATTTCGGCCTTTGGGATTTCGGCGTTTGAGATTGCGTCCTTTGGAATTTCCGGCTTTAGGATATCGGCCATTGTGATTTCGGCCTTTGGGATTTCGGCCTTTGGGATTTCGGCCTTTGGGATTTCGGTCTTTGGGATGTCGGTCTTTGGAATTTCAGCCTTTGGGATTTCGGGTTTTTGGATTTCGGTCGTTGGGATTTCAGGCTTTGGGATTTCGGCCTTTGGGATTTCGGCCTTTGGGATTTCGGCCTTTAGTATGTCGATCTTTGGAATTTCAACCTTTGGGATTTCGGCCCTTTGGATTTCGGCCTTTGGGATTTCAGTCTTTGGGATTTCGGCCTTTGTGATTTCGGCCTTTGGAATTTCAGCCTTTGGGATTTTGGCCGATTGGATTTAGGCCTTTGGGATTTCGACGTTTGGGATTTCGACCCTTGGGATTCCGGCCCTTGGGATTGCGGCCTTTGGGGTTTCGGCCTTTGAGATTTCGGCCTTTGGGATTTCGGTCTTTCGAATTTCAGCCTTTGGGATTTCGGCCCTTGGGATTTCGACCATCGGGATTTCGCCTTTGTGATTTCGGCCTTTGGGATATCGGTCTTTGGAATTTCAGCGTTGGGATTTCGGCCATTTGGATTTCGGCCTTTGCGATTTCGGCCTTTGGGATTTCGGCCTTTGCGATTTCAGCCTTTGGGATTTCGACCTTTGGGATTTCGGCCCTTGGGATTTGGGCCTTTGGGATTTCGGCCTTTGGGATTTCGGCCTTTGGGATTTCGGCCTTTGGGATTTCGGCCTTTGAGATTTCGGCCTTTGGAATTTCGGCCCTTGGGATTTGGGCCTTTGGGATTTCGGCCTTTGGGATTTCGGCCTTTGGGATTTCGGCCTCTGAGATTTCGGCCTTTGGGATTTCGGTCTTTCGAATTTCAGCCTTTGGGATTTCGGCTCTTTGTTTTTCGGTCTTTGGGATTTCAGCCTTTGGGATTTCGGACTTTGAGATTTCGGCCTTTGGGATGTCGGCCTTTGGAATTTCGACCTTTGGGATTTCGGCCCTTGGGATTTCAGCCTTTGGGATTTCGGCCTTTGGGATTTCGGTCTTTGGGATGTCGGTCTTTGGAATTTCAGCCTTTGGGATTTCGGGTTTTTGGATTTCGGTCTTTGGGATTTCGGCCTTGGGATTTCGACGTTTGGGATTTCGGCCTTTGGGATTTCGGCCTTTGGGAATTCATCCACTAGTATTTCGGCCTTGGGATTTCGGCCTTTGTGATTTCGGCCTTTGGGATTTCGGCCTTTGGGATTTCGACCTTTGGGATTTCGGCCTTTGGGATTTCGGCCTTTGAGATTTCGGCCTTTGGGATTTCAGTCTTTCGAATTTCAGCCTTTGGAATTTCGGCCTTTGGGATTTCGGCCTTCGGGATTTCGCCCTTGTGATTTCGGCCTTTGGGATATCGGTCTTTGGAATTTCAGCGTTGGGATTTCGGCCATTTGGATTTCGGCCATTGCGATTTCGGCCTTTGGGATTTCGGCCTTTGAGATTTCGGCCTTTGGGATTTCGACCTTTGGGATTTCGGCCCTTGGGATGTCAGCCTTTGGGATTTCGGCCTTTGGGGTTTCGGCCTTTGGGATTTCGGCCTTTGGTATGTCGATCTTTGGAATTTCAACCTTTGGGATTTCGGCCCTTTGGATTTCGGCCTTTGGGATTTCAGCCTTTAGGATTTCGGCCTTTGAAATTTCGGCCTTTGGAATTTCTGCTTTTGGGATTTCGGCCCTTTGGATTTCGGCCTTTGGGATTTCGACGTTTGGGATTTCGGCCCTTTGGATTCCGGCCCTTGGGATTGCGGCCTTTAGTATGTCGATCTTTGGAATTTCAACCTTCGGGATTTCGGCCTTTGGTATGTCGATCTTTGGAATTTCAAACTTTGGGATTTCGGCCCTTCGGATTTAGGCCTTTGGGATTTCGGCCTTTGGGAAGTCGGTCTTTGGAATTTCAGCCTTTGGGGTTTCGGCCTTTGGGATTTCGGCCTTTGGGATGTCGGCCTTTGGAATTTCGACCGTTGGGATTTCGGCCCTTGGGATTTCAGCCTTTGGGATTTCGGCCTTCGGGATTTCGGCCTTTGGGATTTCGGCATTTAGTATGTCGATCTTTGGAATTTCAACCTTTGGGATTTCGGCCCTTTGGATTTCGGCCTTTGGGATTTCAGTCTTTGGGATTTCGGCCTTTGTGATTTCGGCCTTTGGAATTTCAGCCTTTGGGATTTTGGCCGATTGGATTTAGGCCTTTGGGATTTCGACGTTTGGGATTTCGACCCTTGGGATTCCGGCCCTTGGGATTGCGGCCTTTGGGGTTTCGGCCTTTGAGATTTCGGCCTTTGGGATTTCGGTCTTTCGAATTTCAGCCTTTGGGATTTCGGCCCTTGGGATTTCGGCCATCGGGATTTCGCCCTTGTGATTTCGGCCTTTGGGATATCGGTCTTTGGAATTTCAGCGTTGGGATTTCGGCCATTTGGATTTCGGCCTTTGCGATTTCGGCCTTTGGGATTTCGGCCTTTGCGATTTCGGCCTTTGGGATTTCGACCTTTGGGATTTCGGCCCTTGGGATTTCGGCCTTTGGGATTTCGGCCTTTGGGATTTCGGCCTTTGGGATTTCGGCCTTTGAGATTTCGGCCTTTGGAATTTCGGCCCTTGGGATTTGGGCCTTTGGGATTTCGGCCTTTGGGATTTCGGCCTTTGGGATTTCGGACTTTGAGATTTCGGCCTTTGGGATGTCGGCCTTTGGAATTTCGACCTTTGTGATTTCGGCCCTTGGGATTTCAGCCTTTGGGATTTCGGCCTTTGGGATTTCGGTCTTTGGGATGTCGGTCTTTGGAATTTCAGCCTTTGGGATTTCGGGTTTTTGGATTTCGGTCGTTGGGATTTCAGGCTTTGGGATTTCGGACTTTGAGATTTTGGCCTTTGGAATTTCAGCCTTTGGGATTTCGGCCCTTTGGATTTCGGACTTTGGGATTTCAGCCTTTGGGATTTCGTCCTTTGAGATTTCGGCCTTTGGGATGTCGGTCTTTTGAATTTCAGCCATTGGGATTTCGGCCCTATGTATTTCGGTCTTTGGGATTTCGACCTTTGGAATTTCGGCCTTTAAGATTTCGGCCTTTGGGATTTCGGCCTTCGGGATTTCGCCCTTGTGATTTCGGCCTTTGGGATATCGGTCTTTGGAATTTCAGCGTTGGGATTTCGACCATTTGGATTTCCGCCTTTGCGATTTCGGCCTTTGCGATTTCGGCCTTTGGGATTTCGCCCTTTGGAATTTCAGCCTTTGGGATTTTGGCCGATTGGATTTAGGCCTTTGGGATTTCGACGTTTGGGATTTCGACCCTTGGGATTCCGGCCCTTGGGATTGCGGCCTTTGGGGTTTCGGCCTTTGAGATTTCGGCCTTTCGGATTTCGGTCTTTCGAATTTCAGCCTTTGGGATTTCGGCCTTTGGGATTTCGGCCTTTGGGATTTCGGCCTTCGGGATTTCGCCCTTGTGATTTCGGCCTTTGGGATATCGGTCTTTGGAATTTCAGCGTTGGGATTTCGGCCATTTGGATTTCGGCCTTTGCGATTTCGGCCTTTGGGATTTCGGCTTTTGAGATTTCGGCCTTTGGGATTTCGACCTTTGGGATTTCGGCCCTTGGGATTTGGGCCTTTGGGATTTCGGCCTTTGGGATTTCGGCCTTTGGGATTTCGGCTTTTGGGATTTCGACCTTTGGGATTTCGGCCTTTTGGGAGTTCATCCATTGGTATTTCGGCATTGGGATTTCGCCGTTTGGGATTTCGACCCTTGGGATTCCGTCCCTTGGGATTGCGGCCTTCGGGATTTCGGTCTTTGGGATTTCGGCCTTTGGGATTTCGGCCTTTGCGATTTCGGCCTTTAGTATGTCGATCTTTGGAATTTCAACCTTCGGGATTTCGGCCTTTGGTATGTCGATCTTTGGAATTTCAAACTTTGGGATTTCGGCCCTTTGGATTTCGGCCTTTGGGATTTCGACCTTTGGGATTTCGGCCTTTGGGAAGTCGGTCTTTGGAATTTCAGCCATTGGGGTTTCGGCCTTTGGTATTTCGGCCTTTGGGATGTCGGCCTTTGTTATTTCGACCTTTGGGATTTCGGCCTTTGAGATTTCGGCCTTTGGGATTTGGACCTTTGGGATTTCGGCCTTTGGGATTTCGGCTCTTGGGTTTTTCGGCCCTTGGGATTTCGGCCTTTTGGGAATTCATCGTTCGGGATTTCGTTCTTGGGATTTCGACATTTGGGATTTCGGCCTTAGGGATTTCGGCCTTTGGGATTTCGGCCTCTGGGATTTCGGCCTTTGGGATTTCGGCGTTTGAGATTTCGGCCTTTGGGATTTCAGCCTTTGGGATGTCGGCCCTTTGGATATCGGACTTTGGGATTTCAGCCTTTGGGATTTCGTCCTTTGAGATTTCGGCCTTTGGGATGTCGGTCTTTGGAATTTCAGCCATTGGGATTTCGGCCCTATGTATTTCGGTCTTTGGGATTTCGACCTTTGGGATTTCGGCCTTTGGGATTTCGGCCTTTGGGATTTCGGCCTTTGAGATTTCGGCCTTTGGGATTTCGGTCTTTCGAATTTCAGCCTTTGGGATTTCGGGATTGGGATTTCGGCCTTCGGGATTTCGCCCTTGTGATTTCGGCCTTTGGGATATCGGTCTTTGGAATTTCAGCGTTGGGATTTCGGCCATTTGGATTTCCGCCTTTGCGATTTCGGCCTTTGGGATTTCGGCCTTTGCGATTTCGGCCTTTGGGATTTCGGCCTTTGGAATTTCAGCCTTTGGGATTTTGGCCGATTGGATTTAGGCCGTTGGGATTTCGACGTTTGGGATTTCGACCCTTGGGATTCCGGACCTTGGGATTGCGGCCTTTGGGGTTTCGGCCTTTGAGATTTCGGCCTTTGGGATTTCGGTCTTTCGAATTTCAGCCTTTGGGATTTCGGCCCTTGGGATTTCGGCCTTCGGGATTTCGCCCTTGTGATTTCGGCCTTTGGGATATCGGTCTTTGGAATTTCAGCGTTGGGATTTCGGCCATTTGGATTTCGGCCTTTGCGATTTCGGCCTTTGGGATTTCGGCATTTGCGATTTCGGCCTTTGGGATTTCGACCTTTGGGATTTCGGCCTTTGGGATTTCGGTCCTTCGAATTTCAGCCTTTGGGATTTCGGCCTTTGGGATTTCGGCCTTTGGGCTTTCGGCCTTTGGTATTTTCGGCTTGGGATTTCGGACTTTGGGATTTCGACCTTTGGAATTTCGGCCCTTGGGACTTCGGCCCTTGGGATATGGGCCCTTGGGATATCGGCCTTTGGGATCTCGACCGTTGGGATTTGGACCTTTGGGATTTCGGCCTTTGGGATTTCGGTCTTTCGAATTTCAGCCTTTGGAATTTCGGCCTTTGGGATTTCGGCCTTTGGGATTTCGGCCTTCGGGATTTCGCCCTTGTGATTTCGGCCTTTGGGATATCGGTCTTTGGAATTTCAGCGTTGGGATTTCGGCCATTGCGATTTCGGCCTTTGGGATTTCGGCCTTTGAGATTTCGGCCTTTGGGATTTCGACCTTTGGGATTTCGGCCCTTGGGATTTGGGCCTTTGGGATTTCGGCCTTTGGGATTTCGGCCTTTGGGATTTCGGCCTTTGGGATTTCGACCTTTGGGATTTCGGCCTTTTGGGAGTTCACCCATTAGTATTTCGGCATTGGGATTTCGCCGTTTGGGATTTCGACCCTTGGGATTCCGACCCTTGGGATTGCGGCCTTTGGGATTTCGGCCTTTGGGATTTCGGCCTTTAGTATGTCGATCTTTGGAATTTCAACCTTCGGGATTTCGGGCTTTGGTATGTCGATCTTTGGAATTTCAACCTTTGGGATTTCGGCCCTTTGGATTTCGGCCCTTGGGGTTTCAGCCTTTGGGATTTCGGCCTTTGGGATTTCGGCCTTTGAGATTTCGGGCTTTGGGATTTCGGCCTTTGGTATGCCGATCTTTGGAATTTCGACCTTTGGGATTTCGGCTTTTGGGATTTCAGCCTTTGGGATTTCGGCCTTTGAGATTTCGGCCTTTGGAATTTCAGCCTTTGGGATTTCGGCCTTTGGAATTTCGGCCTTTGGGATGTCGGTCTTTGGAATTTCAGCCTTTGGGATTTCGGCTCTTTGGATTTCGGTCTTTGGGATTTCAGCCTTTGGGATTTCGGACTTTGAGATTTCGGCCTTTGGGATGTCGGCCTTTGGAATTTCGACCTTTGGGATTTCGGCCCTTGGGATTTCAGCCTTTGGGATTTCGGCCTTTGGGATTTCGGCCTTTGGGATTTCGGCCTTTGGGATTTCGACCTTTGGGATTTCGGCCTTTGGGATTTCGGCCTTTGAGATTTCGGCCTTTGGGATTTCGGTCTTTCGAATTTCAGCCTTTGGAATTTCGGCCTTTGGGATTTCGGCCTTCGGGATTTCGCCCTTGTGATTTCGGCCTTTGGGATATCGGTCTTTGGAATTTCAGCGTTGGGATTTCGGCCATTTGGATTTCGGCCATTGCGATTTCGGCCTTTGGGATTTCGGCCTTTGAGATTTCGGCCTTTGGGATTTCGACCTTTGGGATTTCGGCCCTTGGGATGTCAGCCTTTGGGATTTCGGCCTTTGGGGTTTCGGCCTTTGGGATTTCGGCCTTTGGTATGTCGATCTTTGGAATTTCAACCTTTGGGATTTCGGCCCTTTGGATTTCGGCCTTTGGGATTTCAGCCTTTAGGATTTCGGCCTTTGAAATTTCGGCCTTTGGAATTTCTGCTCTTGGGATTTCGGCCCTTTGGATTTCGGCCTTTGGGATTTCGACGTTTGGGATTTCGGCCCTTTGGATTCCGGCCCTTGGGATTGCGGCCTTTGGTATGTCGATCTTTGGAATTTCAACCTTCGGGATTTCGGCCTTTGGTATGTCGATCTTTGGAATTTCAAACTTTGGGATTTCGGCCCTTCGGATTTCGGCCTTTGGGATTTCGGCCTTTGGGAAGTCGGTCTTTGGAATTTCAGCCTTTGGGGTTTCGGCCTTTGGGATTTCGGCCTTTGGGATGTCGGCCTTTGGAATTTCGACCGTTGGGATTTCGGCCCTGGGGATTTCAGCCTTTGGGATTTCGGCCTTTGGGATTTCGGCCTTTGGGATTTCGGCCTTTAGTATGTCGATCTTTGGAATTTCAACCTTTGGGATTTCGGCCCTTTGGATTTCGGCCTTTGGGATTTCAGTCTTTGGGATTTCGGCCTTTGTGATTTCGGCCTTTGGAATTTCAGCCTTTGGGATTTTGGCCGATTGGATTTAGGCCTTTGGGATTTCGACGTTTGGGATTTCGACCCTTGGGATTCCGGCCCTTGGGATTGCGGCCTTTGGGGTTTCGGCCTTTGAGATTTCGGCCTTTGGGATTTCGGTCTTTCGAATTTCAGCCTTTGGGATTTCGGCCCTTGGGATTTCGACCATCGGGATTTCGCCTTTGTGATTTCGGCCTTTGGGATATCGGTCTTTGGAATTTCAGCGTTGGGATTTCGGCCATTTGGATTTCGGCCTTTGCGATTTCGGCCTTTGGGATTTCGGCCTTTGCGATTTCGGCCTTTGGGATTTCGACCTTTGGGATTTCGGCCCTTGGGATTTGGGCCTTTGGGATTTCGGCCTTTGGGATTTCGGCCTTTGGGATTTCGGCCTTTGGGATTTCGGCCTTTGGGATTTCGGCCTTTGAGATTTCGGCCTTTGGAATTTCGGCCCTTGGGATTTGGGCCTTTGGGATTTCGGCCTTTGGGATTTCGGCCTTTGGGATTTCGGCCTCTGAGATTTCGGCCTTTGGGATTTCGGTCTTTCGAATTTCAGCCTTTGGGATTTCGGCTCTTTGGATTTCGGTCTTTGGGATTTCAGCCTTTGGGATTTCGGACTTTGAGATTTCGGCCTTTGGGATGTCGGCCTTTGGAATTTCGACCTTTGGGATTTCGGCCCTTGGGATTTCAGCCTTTGGGATTTCGGCCTTTGGGATTTCGGTCTTTGGGATGTCGGTCTTTGGAATTTCAGCCTTTGGGATTTCGGGTTTTTGGATTTCGGTCGTTGGGATTTCAGGCTTTGGGATTTCGGACTTTGAGATTTTGGCCTTTGGAATTTCAGCCTTTGGGATTTCGGCCCTTTGGATTTCGGACTTTGGGATTTCAGCCTTTGGGATTTCGTCCTTTGAGATTTCGGCCTTTGGGATGTCGGTCTTTTGAATTTCAGCCATTGGGATTTCGGCCCTATGTATTTCGGTCTTTGGGATTTCGACCTTTGGGATTTCGGCCTTTGGGATTTCGGCCTTTGGGATTTCGGCCTTCGGGATTTCGCCCTTGTGATTTCGGCCTTTGGGATATCGGTCTTTGGAATTTCAGCGTTGGGATTTCGACCATTTGGATTTCCGCCTTTGCGATTTCGGCCTTTGGGATTTCGGCCTTTGCGATTTCGGCCTTTGGGATTTCGGCCTTTGGAATTTCAGCCTTTGGGATTTTGGCCGATTGGATTTAGGCCTTTGGGATTTCGACGTTTGGGATTTCGACCCTTGGGATTCCGGCCCTTGGGATTGCGGCCTTTGGGGTTTCGGCCTTTGAGATTTCGGCCTTTCGGATTTCGGTCTTTCGAATTTCAGCCTTTGGGATTTCGGCCTTTGGGATTTCGGCCTTTGGGATTTCGGCCTTTGGGATTTCGGCCTTGTGATTTCGGCCTTTGGGATTTCGGCCTTTGGGATTTCGGCCTTTGGGATTTCGGCCTTTGGGATTTCGCCCTTGTGATTTCGGCCTTTGGGATGTCGGTCTTTGGAATTTCAGCGTTTGGGATTTCGGCTCTTTGGATTTCGGCCTTTGTGATTTCGGCCTTTGGGATTTCGGCCTTTGGGATTTCGGCCTTTGAGATTTCGGCTTTTGGGATTTCGACCTTTGGGATTTCGGCCCTTAGGATTTGGGCCTTTGGGGTTTCGGCCTTTGGGATTTCGGCCTTTGGGATTTCGGCCTTTGGGATTTCGGCCTTTGGGATTTCGGCCTTTGGGATTTCGGCCTTTGGATTTCGGCCTTTGCGATTTCGGCCTTTGGGATTTCGGCCTTTGAGATTTCGGCCTTTGGGATTTCGACCTTTGTGATTTCGGCCCTTAGGATTTGGGCCTTTGGGGTTTCGGCCTTTGGGATTTCGGCCTTTGGGATTTCGGCCTTTGGGATTTCGGCCTTTGGGATTTCGGCCTTTGGGATTTCGGCCCTTGGGATTTCGGCCTTTGGGATTTCGGCCTTTGAGATTTTGGCCTTTGGGATTTCGGTCTTTCGAATTTCAGCATTTGGGATTTCGGCCTTTGGGATTTCGGCCTTTGGGATTTCGCCCTTTGGGATTTCGGCCTTTGGTATTTTGGCCTTGGGATTTCGGACTTTGGGATTTCGACCTTTGGAATTTCGGCCCTTGGGATTTCGGCCCTTGGGATATGGGCCCTTGGGATATCGGCCTTTGGGATTTCGCCGTTGTGATTTCGGCCTTTGGGATGTCGGTCTTTGGAATTTCAGCGTTTGGATTTCGGCCTTTGCGATTTCGGCCTTTGGGATTTCGGCCTTTGAGATTTCGGCCTTTGGGATTTCGACCTTTGGGATTTCGGCCCTTAGGATTTGGGCCTTTGGGATTTCGGCCTTTGGGATTTCGGCCTTTGGGATTTCGGCCTTTCGAATTTCAGCATTTGGGATTTCGGCCTTTGGGATTTCGGCCTTTGGTATTTTGGCCTTGGGATTTCGGACTTTGGGATTTCGACCTTTGGAATTTCGGCCCTTGGGATTTCGGCCCTTGGGATATGGGTCCTTGGGATATCGGCCATTGGGATTTCGGTCGTTGGGATTTGGACATTTGGGATTTCGGCGTTTGAGATTTCGGCTCTTGGGATTTCGGCCATTGGGATTTCGGCCTTTTGGGATTTCGGCGTTTGGGATTTCGTCCTTTGGGATTTCGGCCTTTGAAATTTCGGCCTTTGGGATGTCGGCCTTTGGAATTTCGACCTTTGGGATTTCGGCCCTTGGGATTTCAGCCTGTGGGAATTCGGCCTTTGGGATTTCGGCCTTTTGGATTTCGGCCTTTGGGATGTCGATCTTTGGAATTTCAGCCTTTGGGATTTCGGCACTTTGGATTTCGGTCTTTGGGATTTCAGCCTTTGGGATTTCGGACTTTGGGATTTCGACCTTTGGAATTTCGGCCCTTGGGACTTCGGCCCTTGGGACATCGGCCCTTGTGATATGGGCCCTTGGGATATCGGCCTTTGGGATTTCGACCGTTGGGATTTGGACCTTTGGGATTTCGGCCTTTGGGATTTCGGCTCTGGGGATTTCGGCCCTTGGGATTTCGGCCTTTTGGGAATTCATCGTTCGGGATTTCGTTCTTGGGATTTCGACATTCGGGATTTCGGCCTTAGGGATTTCGGCCTCTGGGATTTCGGCCTTTGGGATTTCGGCGTTTGAGATTGCGTCCTTTGGAATTTCCGGCTTTAGGATATCGGCCATTGTGATTTCGGCCTTTGGGATTTCGGCCGTTGGGATTTCGGCCTTTGGGATTTCGGCCTTTGGGATTTCGGCTCTGGGGATTTCGGCCCTTGGGATTTCGGCCTCTGGGATTTCGGCCTTTGGGATTTCGGCGTTTGAGATTGCGTCCTTTGGAATTTCCGGCTTTAGGATATCGGCCATTGTGATTTCGGCCTTTGGGATTTCGGCCTTTGGGATTTCGGCCCTTGGGATTTCGGCCTTTGGGATTTCGGCCTTTGAGATTTTGGCCTTTGGGATTTCGGTCTTTCGAATTTCAGCATTTGGGATTTCGGCCTTTGGGATTTCGGCCTTTGGGATTTCGCCCTTTGGGATTTCGGCCTTTGGTATTTTGGCCTTGGGATTTCGGACTTTGGGATTTCGACCTTTGGAATTTCGGCCCTTGGGACTTCGGCCCTTGGGACATCGGCCCTTGTGATATGGGCCCTTGGGATATCGGCCTTTGGGATTTCGACCGTTGGGATTTGGACCTTTGGGATTTCGGCCTTTGGGATTTCGGCTCTGGGGATTTCGGCCCTTGGGATTTCGGCCTTTTGGGAATTCATCGTTCGGGATTTCGTTCTTGGGATTTCGACATTCGGGATTTCGGTCTTAGGGATTTCGGCCTCTGGGATTTCGGCCTTTGGGATTTCGGCGTTTGAGATTGCGTCCTTTGGAATTTCCGGCTTTAGGATATCGGCCATTGTGATTTCGGCCTTTGGGATTTCGGCCGTTGGGATTTCGGCCTTTGGGATTTCGGCCTTTGGGATTTCGGCTCTGGGGATTTCGGCCCTTGGGATTTCGGCCTCTGGGATTTCGGCCTTTGGGATTTCGGCGTTTGAGATTGCGTCCTTTGGAATTTCCGGCTTTAGGATATCGGCCATTGTGATTTCGGCCTTTGGGATTTCGGCCTTTGGGATTTCGGCCTTTGGGATTTCGGTCTTTGGGATGTCGGTCTTTGGAATTTCAGCCTTTGGGATTTCGGGTTTTTGGATTTCGGTCGTTGGGATTTCAGGCTTTGGGATTTCGGACTTTGGGATTTTGGCCTTTGGAATTTTAGCCTTTGGGATTTCGGCCCTTTGGATTTCGGACTTTGGGATTTCAGCCTTTGGGATTTCGTCCTTTGAGATTTCGGCCTTTGGGATGTCGGTCTTTGGAATTTCAGCCATTGGGATTTCGGCCCTTTGGATTTCGGTCTTTGGGATTTCGGCCTTGGGATTTCGACGTTTGGGATTTCGGCCTTTGGGATTTCGGCCTTTGGGAAGTCGGTCTTTGGAATTTCAGCCTTTGGGGTTTCGGCCTTTGGGATTTCGGCTTTTGGGATGTCGGCCTTTGGAATTTCGACCGTTGGGATTTCGACCGTTGGGATTTCGGCCCTTGGGATTTCAGCCTTTGGGATTTCGGCCTTTGGGATTTCGGCCTTTGGGATTTCGGCCTTTAGTATGTCGATCTTTGGAATTTCAACCTTTGGGATTTCGGCCCTTTGGATTTCGGCCTTTGGGATTTCAGTCTTTGGGATTTCGGCCTTTGTGATTTCGGCCTTTGGAATTTCAGCCTTTGGGATTTTGGCCGATTGGATTTAGGCCTTTGGGATTTCGACGTTTGGGATTTCGACCCTTGGGATTCCGGCCCTTGGGATTGCGGCCTTTGGGGTTTCGGCCTTTGAGATTTCGGCCTTTGGGATTTCGGTCTTTCGAATTTCAGCCTTTGGGATTTCGGCCCTTGGGATTTCGACCATCGGGATTTCGCCTTTGTGATTTCGGCCTTTGGGATATCGGTCTTTGGAATTTCAGCGTTGGGATTTCGGCCATTTGGATTTCGGCCTTTGCGATTTCGGCCTTTGGGATTTCGGCCTTTGCGATTTCGGCCTTTGGGATTTCGACCTTTGGGATTTCGGCCCTTGGGATTTGGGCCTTTGGGATTTCGGCCTTTGGGATTTCGGCCTTTGGGATTTCGGCCTTTGGGATTTCGGCCTTTGGGATTTCGGCCTTTGAGATTTCGGCCTTTGGAATTTCGGCCCTTGGGATTTGGGCCTTTGGGATTTCGGCCTTTGGGATTTCGGCCTTTGGGATTTCGGCCTCTGAGATTTCGGCCTTTGGGATTTCGGTCTTTCGAATTTCAGCCTTTGGGATTTCGGCTCTGGGGATTTCGGCCCTTGGGATTTCGGCCTCTGGGATTTCGGCCTTTGGGATTTCGGCGTTTGAGATTGCGTCCTTTGGAATTTCCGGCTTTAGGATATCGGCCATTGTGATTTCGGCCTTTGGGATTTCGGCCTTTGGGATTTCGGCCTTTGGGATTTCGGCCTTTGGGATTTCGGTCTTTGGGATGTCGGTCTTTGGAATTTCAGCCTTTGGGATTTCGGGTTTTTGGATTTCGGTCGTTGGGATTTCAGGCTTTGGGATTTCGGACTTTGGGATTTTGGCCTTTGGAATTTTAGCCTTTGGGATTTCGGCCCTTTGGATTTCGGACTTTGGGATTTCAGCCTTTGGGATTTCGTCCTTTGAGATTTCGGCCTTTGGGATGTCGGTCTTTGGAATTTCAGCCATTGGGATTTCGGCCCTTTGGATTTCGGTCTTTGGGATTTCGGCCTTGGGATTTCGACGTTTGGGATTTCGGCCTTTGGGATTTCGGCCTTTGGGAAGTCGGTCTTTGGAATTTCAGCCTTTGGGGTTTCGGCCTTTGGGATTTCGGCTTTTGGGATGTCGGCCTTTGGAATTTCGACCGTTGGGATTTCGGCCCTTGGGATTTCAGCCTTTGGGATTTCGGCCTTTGGGATTTCGGCCTTTGGGATTTCGGCCTTTAGTATGTCGACCTTTGGAATTTCAACCTTTGGGATTTCGGCCCTTTGGATTTCGGCCTTTGGGATTTCAGTCTTTGGGATTTCGGCCTTTGTGATTTCGGCCTTTGGAATTTCAGCCTTTGGGATTTTGGCCGATTGGATTTAGGCCTTTGGGATTTCGACGTTTGGGATTTCGACCCTTGGGATTCCGGCCCTTGGGATTGCGGCCTTTGGGATTTCGGCCTTTGGGATTTCGGCCTTTGGGATTTCGGCCTTTGGGATTTCGGCCTTTGGGATTTCGGCCTTTGAGATTTCGGCCTTTGGAATTTCGGCCCTTGGGATTTGGGCCTTTGGGATTTCGGCCTTTGGGATTTCGGTCTTTCGAATTTCAGCCTTTGGGATTTCGGCCCTTGGGATTTCGACCATCGGGATTTCGCCTTTGTGATTTCGGCCTTTGGGATATCGGTCTTTGGAATTTCAGCGTTGGGATTTCGGCCATTTGGATTTCGGCCTTTGCGATTTCGGCCTTTGGGATTTCGGCCTTTGCGATTTCGGCCTTTGGGATTTCGACCTTTGGGATTTCGGCCCTTGGGATTTGGGCCTTTGGGATTTCGGCCTTTGGGATTTCGGCCTTTGGGATTTCGGCCTTTGGGATTTCGGCCTTTGGGATTTCGGCCTTTGAGATTTCGGCCTTTGGAATTTCGGCCCTTGGGATTTGGGCCTTTGGGATTTCGGCCTTTGGGATTTCGGCCTTTGGGATTTCGGCCTCTGAGATTTCGGCCTTTGGGATTTCGGTCTTTCGAATTTCAGCCATTGGGATTTCGGCCCTATGTATTTCGGTCTTTGGGATTTCGACCTTTGGGATTTCGGCCTTTGGGATTTCGGCCTTTGGGATTTCGGCCTTCGGGATTTCGCCCTTGTGATTTCGGCCTTTGGGATATCGGTCTTTGGAATTTCAGCGTTGGGATTTCGACCATTTGGATTTCCGCCTTTGCGATTTCGGCCTTTGGGATTTCGGCCTTTGCGATTTCGGCCTTTGGGATTTCGGCCTTTGGAATTTCAGCCTTTGGGATTTTGGCCGATTGGATTTAGGCCTTTGGGATTTCGACGTTTGGGATTTCGACCCTTGGGATTCCGGCCCTTGGGATTGCGGCCTTTGGGGTTTCGGCCTTTGAGATTTCGGCCTTTCGGATTTCGGTCTTTCGAATTTCAGCCTTTGGGATTTCGGCCTTTGGGATTTCGGCCTTTGGGATTTCGGCCTTTGGGATTTCGGCCTTGTGATTTCGGCCTTTGGGATTTCGGCCTTTGGGATTTCGGCCTTTGGGATTTCGGCCTTTGGGATTTCGCCCTTGTGATTTCGGCCTTTGGGATGTCGGTCTTTGGAATTTCAGCGTTTGGGATTTCGGCTCTTTGGATTTCGGCCTTTGTGATTTCGGCCTTTGGGATTTCGGCCTTTGGGATTTCGGCCTTTGAGATTTCGGCTTTTGGGATTTCGACCTTTGGGATTTCGGCCCTTAGGATTTGGGCCTTTGGGGTTTCGGCCTTTGGGATTTCGGCCTTTGGGATTTCGGCCTTTGGGATTTCGGCCTTTGGGATTTCGGCCTTTGGATTTCGGCCTTTGCGATTTCGGCCTTTGGGATTTCGGCCTTTGAGATTTCGGCCTTTGGGATTTCGACCTTTGTGATTTCGGCCCTTAGGATTTGGGCCTTTGGGGTTTCGGCCTTTGGGATTTCGGCCTTTGGGATTTCGGCCTTTGGGATTTCGGCCTTTGGGATTTCGGCCTTTGGGATTTCGGCCTTTGGGATTTCGGCCCTTGGGATTTCGGCCTTTGGGATTTCGGCCTTTGAGATTTTGGCCTTTGGGATTTCGGTCTTTCGAATTTCAGCATTTGGGATTTCGGCCTTTGGGATTTCGGCCTTTGGGATTTCGCCCTTTGGGATTTCGGCCTTTGGTATTTTGGCCTTGGGATTTCGGACTTTGGGATTTCGACCTTTGGAATTTCGGCCCTTGGGATTTCGGCCCTTGGGATATGGGCCCTTGGGATATCGGCCTTTGGGATTTCGCCGTTGTGATTTCGGCCTTTGGGATGTCGGTCTTTGGAATTTCAGCGTTTGGATTTCGGCCTTTGCGATTTCGGCCTTTGGGATTTCGGCCTTTGAGATTTCGGCCTTTGGGATTTCGACCTTTGGGATTTCGGCCCTTAGGATTTGGGCCTTTGGGATTTCGGCCTTTGGGATTTCGGCCTTTGGGATTTCGGCCTTTCGAATTTCAGCATTTGGGATTTCGGCCTTTGGGATTTCGGCCTTTGGTATTTTGGCCTTGGGATTTCGGACTTTGGGATTTCGACCTTTGGAATTTCGGCCCTTGGGATTTCGGCCCTTGGGATATGGGTCCTTGGGATATCGGCCATTGGGATTTCGGTCGTTGGGATTTGGACATTTGGGATTTCGGCGTTTGAGATTTCGGCTCTTGGGATTTCGGCCATTGGGATTTCGGCCTTTTGGGATTTCGGCGTTTGGGATTTCGTCCTTTGGGATTTCGGCCTTTGAAATTTCGGCCTTTGGGATGTCGGCCTTTGGAATTTCGACCTTTGGGATTTCGGCCCTTGGGATTTCAGCCTGTGGGAATTCGGCCTTTGGGATTTCGGCCTTTTGGATTTCGGCCTTTGGGATGTCGATCTTTGGAATTTCAGCCTTTGGGATTTCGGCACTTTGGATTTCGGTCTTTGGGATTTCAGCCTTTGGGATTTCGGACTTTGGGATTTCGACCTTTGGAATTTCGGCCCTTGGGACTTCGGCCCTTGGGACATCGGCCCTTGTGATATGGGCCCTTGGGATATCGGCCTTTGGGATTTCGACCGTTGGGATTTGGACCTTTGGGATTTCGGCCTTTGGGATTTCGGCTCTGGGGATTTCGGCCCTTGGGATTTCGGCCTTTTGGGAATTCATCGTTCGGGATTTCGTTCTTGGGATTTCGACATTCGGGATTTCGGCCTTAGGGATTTCGGCCTCTGGGATTTCGGCCTTTGGGATTTCGGCGTTTGAGATTGCGTCCTTTGGAATTTCCGGCTTTAGGATATCGGCCATTGTGATTTCGGCCTTTGGGATTTCGGCCGTTGGGATTTCGGCCTTTGGGATTTCGGCCTTTGGGATTTCGGCTCTGGGGATTTCGGCCCTTGGGATTTCGGCCTCTGGGATTTCGGCCTTTGGGATTTCGGCGTTTGAGATTGCGTCCTTTGGAATTTCCGGCTTTAGGATATCGGCCATTGTGATTTCGGCCTTTGGGATTTCGGCCTTTGGGATTTCGGCCTTTGGGATTTCGGTCTTTGGGATGTCGGTCTTTGGAATTTCAGCCTTTGGGATTTCGGGTTTTTGGATTTCGGTCGTTGGGATTTCAGGCTTTGGGATTTCGGACTTTGGGATTTTGGCCTTTGGAATTTTAGCCTTTGGGATTTCGGCCCTTTGGATTTCGGTCTTTGGAATTTCAGCCATTGGGATTTCGGCCCTTTGGATTTCGGTCTTTGGGATTTCGGCCTTGGGATTTCGACGTTTGGGATTTCGGCCTTTGGGATTTCGGCCTTTGGGAAGTCGGTCTTTGGAATTTCAGCCTTTGGGGTTTCGGCCTTTGGGATTTCGGCTTTTGGGATGTCGGCCTTTGGAATTTCGACCGTTGGGATTTCGACCGTTGGGATTTCGGCCCTTGGGATTTCAGCCTTTGGGATTTCGGCCTTTGGGATTTCGGCCTTTGGGATTTCGGCCTTTAGTATGTCGATCTTTGGAATTTCAACCTTTGGGATTTCGGCCCTTTGGATTTCGGCCTTTGGGATTTCAGTCTTTGGGATTTCGGCCTTTGTGATTTCGGCCTTTGGAATTTCAGCCTTTGGGATTTTGGCCGATTGGATTTAGGCCTTTGGGATTTCGACGTTTGGGATTTCGACCCTTGGGATTCCGGCCCTTGGGATTGCGGCCTTTGGGGTTTCGGCCTTTGAGATTTCGGCCTTTGGGATTTCGGTCTTTCGAATTTCAGCCTTTGGGATTTCGGCCCTTGGGATTTCGACCATCGGGATTTCGCCTTTGTGATTTCGGCCTTTGGGATATCGGTCTTTGGAATTTCAGCGTTGGGATTTCGGCCATTTGGATTTCGGCCTTTGCGATTTCGGCCTTTGGGATTTCGGCCTTTGCGATTTCGGCCTTTGGGATTTCGACCTTTGGGATTTCGGCCCTTGGGATTTGGGCCTTTGGGATTTCGGCCTTTGGGATTTCGGCCTTTGGGATTTCGGCCTTTGGGATTTCGGCCTTTGGGATTTCGGCCTTTGAGATTTCGGCCTTTGGAATTTCGGCCCTTGGGATTTGGGCCTTTGGGATTTCGGCCTTTGGGATTTCGGCCTTTGGGATTTCGGCCTCTGAGATTTCGGCCTTTGGGATTTCGGTCTTTCGAATTTCAGCCTTTGGGATTTCGGCTCTGGGGATTTCGGCCCTTGGGATTTCGGCCTCTGGGATTTCGGCCTTTGGGATTTCGGCGTTTGAGATTGCGTCCTTTGGAATTTCCGGCTTTAGGATATCGGCCATTGTGATTTCGGCCTTTGGGATTTCGGCCTTTGGGATTTCGGCCTTTGGGATTTCGGCCTTTGGGATTTCGGTCTTTGGGATGTCGGTCTTTGGAATTTCAGCCTTTGGGATTTCGGGTTTTTGGATTTCGGTCGTTGGGATTTCAGGCTTTGGGATTTCGGACTTTGGGATTTTGGCCTTTGGAATTTTAGCCTTTGGGATTTCGGCCCTTTGGATTTCGGACTTTGGGATTTCAGCCTTTGGGATTTCGTCCTTTGAGATTTCGGCCTTTGGGATGTCGGTCTTTGGAATTTCAGCCATTGGGATTTCGGCCCTTTGGATTTCGGTCTTTGGGATTTCGGCCTTGGGATTTCGACGTTTGGGATTTCGGCCTTTGGGATTTCGGCCTTTGGGAAGTCGGTCTTTGGAATTTCAGCCTTTGGGGTTTCGGCCTTTGGGATTTCGGCTTTTGGGATGTCGGCCTTTGGAATTTCGACCGTTGGGATTTCGGCCCTTGGGATTTCAGCCTTTGGGATTTCGGCCTTTGGGATTTCGGCCTTTGGGATTTCGGCCTTTAGTATGTCGACCTTTGGAATTTCAACCTTTGGGATTTCGGCCCTTTGGATTTCGGCCTTTGGGATTTCAGTCTTTGGGATTTCGGCCTTTGTGATTTCGGCCTTTGGAATTTCAGCCTTTGGGATTTTGGCCGATTGGATTTAGGCCTTTGGGATTTCGACGTTTGGGATTTCGACCCTTGGGATTCCGGCCCTTGGGATTGCGGCCTTTGGGATTTCGGCCTTTGGGATTTCGGCCTTTGGGATTTCGGCCTTTGGGATTTCGGCCTTTGGGATTTCGGCCTTTGAGATTTCGGCCTTTGGAATTTCGGCCCTTGGGATTTGGGCCTTTGGGATTTCGGCCTTTGGGATTTCGGTCTTTCGAATTTCAGCCTTTGGGATTTCGGCCCTTGGGATTTCGACCATCGGGATTTCGCCTTTGTGATTTCGGCCTTTGGGATATCGGTCTTTGGAATTTCAGCGTTGGGATTTCGGCCATTTGGATTTCGGCCTTTGCGATTTCGGCCTTTGGGATTTCGGCCTTTGCGATTTCGGCCTTTGGGATTTCGACCTTTGGGATTTCGGCCCTTGGGATTTGGGCCTTTGGGATTTCGGCCTTTGGGATTTCGGCCTTTGGGATTTCGGCCTTTGGGATTTCGGCCTTTGGGATTTCGGCCTTTGAGATTTCGGCCTTTGGAATTTCGGCCCTTGGGATTTGGGCCTTTGGGATTTCGGCCTTTGGGATTTCGGCCTTTGGGATTTCGGCCTCTGAGATTTCGGCCTTTGGGATTTCGGTCTTTCGAATTTCAGCCTTTGGGATTTCGGCTCTTTGTTTTTCGGTCTTTGGGATTTCAGCCTTTGGGATTTCGGACTTTGAGATTTCGGCCTTTGGGATGTCGGCCTTTGGAATTTCGACCTTTGGGATTTCGGCCCTTGGGATTTCAGCCTTTGGGATTTCGGCCTTTGGGATTTCGGCCTTTGGGATGTCGGTCTTTGGAATTTCAGCCTTTGGGATTTCGGGTTTTTGGATTTCGGTCTTTGGGATTTCGGCCTTGGGACTTCGACGTTTGGGATTTCGGCCTTTGGGATTTCGGCCTTTGGGAATTCATCCACTAGTATTTCGGCCTTGGGATTTCGGCCTTTGTGATTTCGGCCTTTGGGATTTCGGCCTTTGGGATTTCGACCTTTGGGATTTCGGCCTTTGGGATTTCGGCCTTTGAGATTTCGGCCTTTGGGATTTCGGTCTTTCGAATTTCAGCCTTTGGAATTTCGGCCTTTGGGATTTCGGCCTTCGGGATTTCGCCCTTGTGATTTCGGCCTTTGGGATATCGGTCTTTGGAATTTCAGCGTTGGGATTTCGGCCATTTGGATTTCGGCCATTGCGATTTCGGCCTTTGGGATTTCGGCCTTTGAGATTTCGGCCTTTGGGATTTCGACCTTTGGGATTTCGGCCCTTGGGATGTCAGCCTTTGGGATTTCGGCCTTTGGGGTTTCGGCCTTTGGGATTTCGGCCTTTGGTATGTCGATCTTTGGAATTTCAACCTTTGGGATTTCGGCCCTTTGGATTTCGGCCTTTGGGATTTCAGCCTTTAGGATTTCGGCCTTTGAAATTTCGGCCTTTGGAATTTCTGCTTTTGGGATTTCGGCCCTTTGGATTTCGGCCTTTGGGATTTCGACGTTTGGGATTTCGGCCCTTTGGATTCCGGCCCTTGGGATTGCGGCCTTTAGTATGTCGATCTTTGGAATTTCAACCTTCGGGATTTCGGCCTTTGGTATGTCGATCTTTGGAATTTCAAACTTTGGGATTTCGGCCCTTCGGATTTCGGCCTTTGGGATTTCGGCCTTTGGGAAGTCGGTCTTTGGAATTTCAGCCTTTGGGGTTTCGGCCTTTGGGATTTCGGCCTTTGGGATGTCGGCCTTTTGAATTTCGACCGTTGGGATTTCGGCCCTTGGGATTTCAGCCTTTGGGATTTCGGCCTTTGGGATTTCGGCCTTTGGGATTTCGGCCTTTAGTATGTCGATCTTTGGAATTTCAACCTTTGGGATTTCGGCCCTTTGGATTTCGGCCTTTGGGATTTCAGTCTTTGGAATTTCGGCCTTTGTGATTTCGGCCTTTGGAATTTCAGCCTTTGGGATTTTGGCCGATTGGATTTAGGCCTTTGGGATTTCGACGTTTGGGATTTCGACCCTTGGGATTCCGGCCCTTGGGATTGCGGCCTTTGGGGTTTCGGCCTTTGAGATTTCGGCCTTTGGGATTTCGGTCTTTCGAATTTTAGCCTTTGGGATTTCGGCCCTTGGGATTTCGGCCATCGGGATTTCGCCCTTGTGATTTCGGCCTTTGGGATATCGGTCTTTGGAATTTCAGCGTTGGGATTTCGGCCATTTGGATTTCGGCCTTTGCGATTTCGGCCTTTGGGATTTCGGCCTTTGCGATTTCGGCCTTTGGGATTTCGACCTTTGGGATTTCGGCCCTTGGGATTTGGGCCTTTGGGATTTCGGCCTTTGGGATTTCGGCCTTTGGGATTTCGGCCTTTGGGATTTCGGCCTTTGGGATTTCGGCCTTTGGGATTTCGGCCCTTGGGATTTCAGCCTTTGGGATTTCGGCCTTTGAGATTTCGGCCTTTGGGATTTCGGTCTTTCGAATTTCAGCCTTTGGGATTTCGGGATTGGGATTTCGGCCTTCGGGATTTCGCCCTTGTGATTTCGGCCTTTGGGATATCGGTCTTTGGAATTTCAGCGTTGGGATTTCGGCCATTTGGATTTCCGCCTTTGCGATTTCGGCCTTTGGGATTTCGGCCTTTGCGATTTCGGCCTTTGGGATTTCGGCCTTTGGAATTTCAGCCTTTGGGATTTTGGCCGATTGGATTTAGGCCGTTGGGATTTCGACGTTTGGGATTTCGACCCTTGGGATTCCGGACCTTGGGATTGCGGCCTTTGGGGTTTCGGCCTTTGAGATTTCGGCCTTTGGGATTTCGGTCTTTCGAATTTCAGCCTTTGGGATTTCGGCCCTTGGGATTTCGGCCTTCGGGATTTCGCCCTTGTGATTTCGGCCTTTGGGATATCGGTCTTTGGAATTTCAGCGTTGGGATTTCGGCCATTTGGATTTCCGCCTTTGCGATTTCGGCCTTTGGGATTTCGGCCTTTGCGATTTCGGCCTTTGGGATTTCGGCCTTTGGAATTTCAGCCTTTGGGATTTTGGCCGATTGGATTTAGGCCGTTGGGATTTCGACGTTTGGGATTTCGACCCTTGGGATTCCGGACCTTGGGATTGCGGCCTTTGGGGTTTCGGCCTTTGAGATTTCGGCCTTTGGGATTTCGGTCTTTCGAATTTCAGCCTTTGGGATTTCGGCCCTTGGGATTTCGGCCTTCGGGATTTCGCCCTTGTGATTTCGGCCTTTGGGATATCGGTCTTTGGAATTTCAGCGTTGGGATTTCGGCCATTTGGATTTCGGCCTTTGCGATTTCGGCCTTTGGGATTTCGGCCTTTGCGATTTCGGCCTTTGGGATTTCGACCTTTGGGATTTCGGCCTTTGGGATTTCGGTCCTTCGAATTTCAGCCTTTGGGATTTCGGCCTTTGGGATTTCGGCCTTTGGGCTTTCGGCCTTTGGTATTTTGGGCTTGGGATTTCGGACTTTGGGATTTCGACCTTTGGAATTTCGGCCCTTGGGACTTCGGCCCTTGGGATATGGGCCCTTGGGATATCGGCCTTTGGGATCTCGACCGTTGGGATTTGGACCTTTGGGATTTCGGCCTTTGGGATTTCGGTCTTTCGAATTTCAGCCTTTGGAATTTCGGCCTTTGGGATTTCGGCCTTTGGGATTTCGGCCTTCGGGATTTCGCCCTTGTGATTTCGGCCTTTGGGATATCGGTCTTTGGAATTTCAGCGTTGGGATTTCGGCCATTGCGATTTCGGCCTTTGGGATTTCGGCCTTTGAGATTTCGGCCTTTGGGATTTCGACCTTTGGGATTTCGGCCCTTGGGATTTGGGCCTTTGGGATTTCGGCCTTTGGGATTTCGGCCTTTGGGATTTCGGCCTTTGGGATTTCGACCTTTGGGATTTCGGCCTTTTGGGAGTTCACCCATTAGTATTTCGGCATTGGGATTTCGCCGTTTGGGATTTCGACCCTTGGGATTCCGACCCTTGGGATTGCGGCCTTTGGGATTTCGGCCTTTGGGATTTCGGCCTTTGGGATTTCGGCCTTTAGTATGTCGATCTTTGGAATTTCAACCTTCGGGATTTCGGCCTTTGGTATGTCGATCTTTGGAATTTCAACCTTTGGGATTTCGGCCCTTTGGATTTCGGCCCTTGGGGTTTCAGCCTTTGGGATTTCGGCCTTTGGGATTTCGGCCTTTGAGATTTCGGGCTTTGGGATTTCGGCCTTTGGTATGCCGATCTTTGGAATTTCGACCTTTGGGATTTCGGCTTTTGGGATTTCAGCCTTTGGGATTTCGGCCTTTGAGATTTCGGCCTTTGGAATTTCAGCCTTTGGGATTTCGGCCTTTGGAATTTCGGCCTTTGGGATGTCGGTCTTTGGAATTTCAGCCTTTGGGATTTCGGCTCTTTGGATTTCGGTCTTTGGGATTTCAGCCTTTGGGATTTCGGACTTTGAGATTTCGGCCTTTGGGATGTCGGCCTTTGGAATTTCGACCTTTGGGATTTCGGCCCTTGGGATTTCAGCCTTTGGGATTTCGGCCTTTGGGATTTCGGCCTTTGAGATTTCGGCCTTTGGGATTTCGGCCTTTGGTATGTCGATCTTTGGAATTTCGACCTTTGGGATTTCGGCCCTTTGGAGTTCGGCTTTTGGGATTTCAGCCTTTGGGATTTCGGCCTTTGAGATTTCGGCCTTTGGAATTTCAGCCTTTGGGATTTCGGCCCTTTGGATTTCGGCCTTTGGGATTTCGAAGTTTGGGATTCCGGCCCTTTGGATTTCGGCCTTTGGGATTTCGCCCTTGTGATTTCGACCTTTGGGAAATCGGTCTTTGGGATTTCGGCCTTTGGGATTTCGACATTTGGGATTTCGGCCTTTGGAATTTCGGCCTTTGGGATTTCGGCCTTTGAGATTTCGGCCTTTGGGATTTCGGACTTTGGGATTTCGATCTTTGGAATTTCGGCCCTTGGGACTTCGGCCCTTGGGACATCGGCCCTTGTGATATGGGCCCTTGGGATATCGGCCTTTGGGATTTCGACCGTTGGGATTTGGACCTTTGGGATTTCGGCCTTTGGGATTTCGGCTCTGGGGATTTCGGCCCTTGGGATTTCGGCCTTTTGGGAATTCATCGTTCGGGATTTCGTTCTTGGGATTTCGACATTCGGGATTTCGGCCTTAGGGATTTCGGCCTCTGGGATTTCGGCCTTTGGGATTTCGGCGTTTGAGATTGCGTCCTTTGGAATTTCCGGCTTTAGGATATCGGCCATTGTGATTTCGGCCTTTGGGATTTCGGCCGTTGGGATTTCGGCCTTTGGGATTTCGGCCTTTGGGATTTCGGCTCTGGGGATTTCGGCCCTTGGGATTTCGGCCTCTGGGATTTCGGCCTTTGGGATTTCGGCGTTTGAGATTGCGTCCTTTTGAATTTCCGGCTTTAGGATATCGGCCATTGTGATTTCGGCCTTTGGGATTTCGGCCTTTGGGATTTCGGCCTTAGGGATTTCGGTCTCTGGGATGTCGGTCTTTGGAATTTCAGCCTTTGGGATTTCGGGTTTTTGGATTTCGGTCGTTGGGATTTCAGGCTTTGGGATTTCGGACTTTGAGATTTTGGCCTTTGGAATTTTAGCCTTTGGGATTTCGGCCCTTTGGATTTCGGACTTTGGGATTTCAGCCTTTGGGATTTCGTCCTTTGAGATTTCGGCCTTTGGGATTCGGTCTTTGGAATTTCAGCCATTGGGATTTCGGCCCTTTGGATTTCGGTCTTTGGGATTTCGGCCTTGGGATTTCGTAGTTTGGGATTTCGGCCTTTGGGATTTCGGCCTTTGGGAATTCATCCACTAGTATTTCGGCCTTGGGATTTCGGCCTTTGTGATTTCGGCCTTTGGGATTTCGGCCTTTGGGATTTCGACCTTTGGGATTTCGGCCTTTGGGATTTCGGCCTTTGAGATTTCGGCCTTTGGGATTTCGGTCTTTCGAATTTCAGCCTTTGGAATTTCGGCCTTTGGGATTTCGGCCTTCGGGATTTCGCCCTTGTGATTTCGGCCTTTGGGATATCGGTCTTTGGAATTTCAGCGTTGGGATTTCGGCCATTTGGATTTCGGCCATTGCGATTTCGGCCTTTGGGATTTCGGCCTTTGAGATTTCGGCCTTTGGGATTTCGACCTTTGGGATTTCGGCCCTTGGGATGTCAGCCTTTGGGATTTCGGCCTTTGGGGTTTCGGCCTTTGGGATTTCGGCCTTTGGTATGTCGATCTTTGGAATTTCAACCTTTGGGATTTCGGCCCTTTGGATTTCGGCCTTTGGGATTTCAGCCTTTAGGATTTCGGCCTTTGAAATTTCGGCCTTTGGAATTTCTGCTTTTGGGATTTCGGCCCTTTGGATTTCGGCCTTTGGGATTTCGACGTTTGGGATTTCGGCCCTTTGGATTCCGGCCCTTGGGATTGCGGCCTTTAGTATGTCGATCTTTGGAATTTCAACCTTCGGGATTTCGATCTTTGGAATTTCAAACTTTGGGATTTCGGCCCTTCGGATTTCGGCCTTTGGGATTTCGGCCTTTGGGAAGTCGGTCTTTGGAATTTCAGCCTTTGGGGTTTCGGCCTTTGGGATTTCGGCCTTTGGGATGTCGGCCTTTGGAATTTCGACCGTTGGGATTTCGGCCCTTGGGATTTCAGCCTTTGGGATTTCGGCCTTTGGGATTTCGGCCTTTGGGATTTCGGCCTTTAGTATGTCGATCTTTGGAATTTCAACCTTTGGGATTTCGGCCCTTTAGATTTCGGCCTTTGGGATTTCAGTCTTTGGGATTTCGGCCTTTGTGATTTCGGCCTTTGGAATTTCAGCCTTTGGGATTTTGGCCGATTGGATTTAGGCCTTTGGGATTTCGACGTTTGGGATTTCGACCCTTGGGATTCCGGCCCTTGGGATTGCGGCCTTTGGGGTTTCGGCCTTTGAGATTTCGGCCTTTGGGATTTCGGTCTTTCGAATTTCTGCCTTTGGGATTTCGGCCCATGGGATTTCGGCCATCGGGATTTCGCCTTTGTGATTTCGGGCTTTGGGATATCGGTCTTTGGAATTTCAGCGTTGGGATTTCGGCCATTTGGATTTCGGCCTTTGCGATTTCGGCCTTTGGGATTTCGGCCTTTGCGATTTCGGCCTTTGGGATTTCGACCTTTGGGATTTCGGCCCTTGGGATTTGGGCCTTTGGGATTTCGGCCTTTGGGATTTCGGCCTTTGGGATTTCGGCCTTTGGGATTTCGGCCTTTGGGATTTCGGCCTTTGAGATTTCGGCCTTTGGAATTTCGGCCCTTGGGATTTGGGCCTTTGGGATTTCGGCCTTTGGGATTTCGGCCTTTGGGATTTCGGCCTTTGGGATTTCGGCCTCTGAGATTTCGGCCTTTGGGATTTCGGTCTTTCGAATTTCAGCCATTGGGATTTCGGCTCTTTGGATTTCGGTCTTTGGGATTTCAGACTTTGGGATTTCGGACTTTGAGATTTCGGCCTTTGGGATGTCGGCCTTTGGAATTTCGACCTTTGGGATTTCGGACCTTGGGATTTCAGCCTTTGGGATTTCGGCCTTTGGGATTTCGGCCTTTGGGATTTCGGCCTTTGGGATTTCGGCCTTTGGGATTTCGGCCTTCGGGATTTCGCCCTTGTGATTTCGGCCTTTGGGATATCGGTCTTTGGAATTTCAGCGTTGGGATTTCGACCATTTGGATTTCCGCCTTTGCGATTTCGGCCTTTGGGATTTCGGCCTTTGCGATTTCGGCCTTTGGGATTTCGGCCTTTGGAATTTCAGCCTTTGGGATTTTGGCCGATTGGATTTAGGCCTTTGGGATTTCGACGTTTGGGATTTCGACCCTTGGGATTCCGGCCCTTGGGATTGCGGCCTTTGGGGTTTCGGCCTTTGAGATTTCGGCCTTTCGGATTTCGGTCTTTCGAATTTCAGCCTTTGGGATTTCGGCCTTTGGGATTTCGGCCTTTGGGATTTCGGCCTTCGGGATTTCGCCCTTGTGATTTCGGCCTTTGGGATATCGGTCTTTGGAATTTCAGCGTTGGGATTTCGGCCATTTGGATTTCGGCCTTTGCGATTTCGGCCTTTGGGATTTCGGCTTTTGAGATTTCGGCCTTTGGGATTTCGACCTCTGGGATTTCGGCCCTTGGGATTTGGGCCTTTGGGATTTCGGCCTTTGGGATTTCGGCCTTTGGGATTTCGGCCTTTGGGATTTCGACCTTTGGGATTTCGGCCTTTTGGGAGTTCATCCATTGGTATTTCGGCATTGGGATTTCGCCGTTTGGGATTTCGACCCTTGGGATTCCGTCCCTTGGGATTGCGGCCTTTGGGATTTCGGCCTTTGGGATTTCGGCCTTTGGGATTTCGGCCTTTAGTATGTCGATCTTTGGAATTTCAACCTTCGGGATTTCGGCCTTTGGTATGTCGATCTTTGGAATTTCAACCTTTGGGATTTCGTTCCTTTGGATTTTGGCCTTTGGGATTCCGACCTTTGGGATTTCGGCCTTTGGGAAGTCGGTCTTTGGAATTTCAGCCATTGGGGTTTCGGCCTTTGGGATTTCGGCCTTTGGGATGTCGGCCTTTGTTATTTCGACCTTTGGGATTTCGGCCCTTGGGATTTCAGCCTTTGGGATTTCGGCCTTTGGGATTTCGGCCTTTGGGATTTCGGCCTTTAGTATGTCGATCTTTGGAATTTCAAGCTTTGGGATTTCGGCCCTTTGGATTTCGGCCTTTGGGATTTCAGTCTTTGGGATTTCGGCCTTTGTGATTTCGGCCTTTGGAATTTCAGCCTTTGGGATTTTGGCCCTTTGGATTTCGGCCTTTGGGATTTCGACGTTTGGGATTTCGACCCTTGGGATTCCGGCCCTTGGGATTGCGGCCTTTGGGGTTTCGGCCTTTGGATTTCGGCCTTTGGGATTTCGGCCTTGTGATTTCGGCCTTTGGGATTTCGGCCTTTGGGATTTCGGCCTTTGGGATTTCGCCCTTGTGATTTCGGCCTTTGCGATGTCGGTCTTTGGAATTTCAGCGTTTGGGATTTCGGCTCTTTGGATTTCGGCCTTTGCGATTTCGGCCTTTGGGATTTCGGCCTTTGTGATTTCGGCCTTTGGAATTTCAGCCTTTGGGATTTTGGCCGATTGGATTTAGGCCTTTGGGATTTCGACGTTTGGGATTTCGACCCTTGGGATTCCGGCCCTTGGGATTGCGGCCTTTGGGGTTTCGGCCTTTGAGATTTCGGCCTTTGGGATTTCGGTCTTTCGAATTTCTGCCTTTGGGATTTCGGCCCATGGGATTTCGGCCATCGGGATTTCGCCTTTGTGATTTCGGGCTTTGGGATATCGGTCTTTGGAATTTCAGCGTTGGGATTTCGGCCATTTGGATTTCGGCCTTTGCGATTTCGGCCTTTGGGATTTCGGCCTTTGCGATTTCGGCCTTTGGGATTTCGACCTTTGGGATTTCGGCCCTTGGGATTTGGGCCTTTGGGATTTCGGCCTTTGGGATTTCGGCCTTTGGGATTTCGGCCTTTGGGATTTCGGCCTTTGGGATTTCGGCCTTTGAGATTTCGGCCTTTGGAATTTCGGCCCTTGGGATTTGGGCCTTTGGGATTTCGGCCTTTGGGATTTCGGCCTTTGGGATTTCGGCCTTTGGGATTTCGGCCTCTGAGATTTCGGCCTTTGGGATTTCGGTCTTTCGAATTTCAGCCATTGGGATTTCGGCTCTTTGGATTTCGGTCTTTGGGATTTCAGACTTTGGGATTTCGGACTTTGAGATTTCGGCCTTTGGGATGTCGGCCTTTGGAATTTCGACCTTTGGGATTTCGGCCCTTGGGATTTCAGCCTTTGGGATTTCGGCCTTTGGGATTTCGGTCTTTGGGATGTCGGTCTTTGGAATTTCAGCCTTTGGGATTTCGGGTTTTTGGATTTCGGTCGTTGGGATTTCAGGCTTTGGGATTTCGGACTTTGAGATTTTGGCCTTTGGAATTTCAGCCTTTGGGATTTCGGCCCTTTGGATTTCGGACTTTGGGATTTCAGCCTTTGGGATTTCGTCCTTTGAGATTTCGGCCTTTGGGATGTCGGTCTTTTGAATTTCAGCCATTGGGATTTCGGCCCTATGTATTTCGGTCTTTGGGATTTCGACCTTTGGGATTTCGGCCTTTGGGATTTCGGCCTTTGGGATTTCGGCCTTCGGGATTTCGCCCTTGTGATTTCGGCCTTTGGGATATCGGTCTTTGGAATTTCAGCGTTGGGATTTCGACCATTTGGATTTCCGCCTTTGCGATTTCGGCCTTTGGGATTTCGGCCTTTGCGATTTCGGCCTTTGGGATTTCGGCCTTTGGAATTTCAGCCTTTGGGATTTTGGCCGATTGGATTTAGGCCTTTGGGATTTCGACGTTTGGGATTTCGACCCTTGGGATTCCGGCCCTTGGGATTGCGGCCTTTGGGGTTTCGGCCTTTGAGATTTCGGCCTTTCGGATTTCGGTCTTTCGAATTTCAGCCTTTGGGATTTCGGCCTTTGGGATTTCGGCCTTTGGGATTTCGGCCTTCGGGATTTCGCCCTTGTGATTTCGGCCTTTGGGATATCGGTCTTTGGAATTTCAGCGTTGGGATTTCGGCCATTTGGATTTCGGCCTTTGCGATTTCGGCCTTTGGGATTTCGGCTTTTGAGATTTCGGCCTTTGGGATTTCGACCTCTGGGATTTCGGCCCTTGGGATTTGGGCCTTTGGGATTTCGGCCTTTGGGATTTCGGCCTTTGGGATTTCGGCCTTTGGGATTTCGACCTTTGGGATTTCGGCCTTTTGGGAGTTCATCCATTGGTATTTCGGCATTGGGATTTCGCCGTTTGGGATTTCGACCCTTGGGATTCCGTCCCTTGGGATTGCGGCCTTTGGGATTTCGGCCTTTGGGATTTCGGCCTTTGGGATTTCGGCCTTTAGTATGTCGATCTTTGGAATTTCAACCTTCGGGATTTCGGCCTTTGGTATGTCGATCTTTGGAATTTCAACCTTTGGGATTTCGTTCCTTTGGATTTTGGCCTTTGGGATTCCGACCTTTGGGATTTCGGCCTTTGGGAAGTCGGTCTTTGGAATTTCAGCCATTGGGGTTTCGGCCTTTGGGATTTCGGCCTTTGGGATGTCGGCCTTTGTTATTTCGACCTTTGGGATTTCGGCCCTTGGGATTTCAGCCTTTGGGATTTCGGCCTTTGGGATTTCGGCCTTTGGGATTTCGGCCTTTAGTATGTCGATCTTTGGAATTTCAAGCTTTGGGATTTCGGCCCTTTGGATTTCGGCCTTTGGGATTTCAGTCTTTGGGATTTCGGCCTTTGTGATTTCGGCCTTTGGAATTTCAGCCTTTGGGATTTTGGCCCTTTGGATTTCGGCCTTTGGGATTTCGACGTTTGGGATTTCGACCCTTGGGATTCCGGCCCTTGGGATTGCGGCCTTTGGGGTTTCGGCCTTTGGATTTCGGCCTTTGGGATTTCGGCCTTGTGATTTCGGCCTTTGGGATTTCGGCCTTTGGGATTTCGGCCTTTGGGATTTCGCCCTTGTGATTTCGGCCTTTGCGATGTCGGTCTTTGGAATTTCAGCGTTTGGGATTTCGGCTCTTTGGATTTCGGCCTTTGCGATTTCGGCCTTTGGGATTTCGGCCTTTGGGATTTCGGCCTTTGAGATTTCGGCCTTTGGTATTTCGACCTTTGGGATTTCGGCCCTTAGGATTTGGGCCTTTGGGGTTTCGGCCTTTGGGTTTTCGGCCTTTGGGATTTCGGCCTTTGGGATTTCGGCCTTTGGGATTTCGGCCTTTGGGATTTCGGCCTATGGGATTTCGGCCTTTGGGATTTCGGCCTTTGGATTTCGGCCTTTGCGATTTCGGCCTTTGGGATTTCGGCCTTTGAGATTTCGGCCTTTGGGATTTCGACCTTTGGGATTTCGGCCCTTAGGATTTGGGCCTTTGGGGTTTCGGCCTTTGGGATTTCGGCCTTTGGGATTTCGGCCTTTGGGATTTCGGCCTTTGGGATTTCGGCCTTTGGGATTTCGGCCTTTGGGATTTCGGCCTTTGGGATTTCGGCCTTTGGGATTTCGGCCTTTGAGATTTTGGCCTTTGGGATTTCGGTCTTTCGAATTTCAGCATTTGGGATATCGGCCTTTGGGATTTCGGCCTTTGGGATTTCGGCCTTTGGGATTTCGGCCTTTCGAATTTCAGCATTTGGGATTTCGGCCTTTGGGATTTCGGCCTTTGGTATTTTGGCCTTGGGATTTCGGACTTTGGGATTTCGACCTTTGGAATTTCGGCCCTTGGGATTTCGGCCCTTGGGATATGGGTCCTTGGGATATCGGCCATTGGGATTTCGGTCGTTGGGATTTGGACATTTGGGATTTCGGCGTTTGAGATTTCGGCCATTGGGATTTCGGCCTTTGGGATTTCGACCTTTGGGATTTCGGCCTTTTGGGAGTTCACCCATTAGTATTTCGGCATTGGGATTTCGCCGTTTGGGATTTCGACCCTTGGGATTCCGTCCCTTGGGATTGCGGCCTTTGGGATTTCGGCCTTTGGGATTTCGGCCTTTAGTATGTCGATCTTTGGAATTTCAACCTTCGGGATTTCGGCCTTTGGTATGTCGATCTTTGGAATTTCAACCTTTGGGATTTCGGCCCTTTGGATTTCGGCCTTTGGGATTTCAGTCTTTGGGATTTCGGTTTTTGTGATTTCGGCCTTTGGAATTTCAGCCTTCGGGATTTTGGCCCTTTGGATTTAGGCCTTTGAGATTTCGACGTTTGGGATTTCGACCCTTGGGGTTCCGGCCCTTGGGATTGCGGCCTTTGGGGTTTCGGCCTTTGGGATTTCGGCCTTTGGGATTTCG
The DNA here is from genome assembly GCF_050947335.1 of Megachile rotundata. Lineage (NCBI taxonomy): Eukaryota > Metazoa > Arthropoda > Insecta > Hymenoptera > Megachilidae > Megachile > Megachile rotundata. Next base: position 1,436,978 of record NC_134991.1, on the reverse strand, counting down.
GCCTTTGGTATTTCATCCTTTGGGATTTCGGCCTTTTGGGAATTCATCCATTGGTATTTCGGCCTTGGGATTTCGGCCTGTGGGATATCGGACTTTGAGATTTCGGCCTTTGGTATGTCGATCTTTGGAATTTCAACCTTTGGGATTTCGGCCTTTTGGATTTCGGCCTTTGGGATTTCAGCCGTTGGGATTTCGGCCTTTGAGATTTCGGCATTTGGAATTTCAGCCTTTGGGATTTCGGCCCTTTGGATTTCAGCCTTTGGGATTTCGAAGTTTGGGATTCCGGCCCTTTGGATTTCGGCCTTTGGGATTTTGCCCTTGTGATTTCGACTTTTGGGAAGTCGGTCTTTGGGATTTCGGCCTTTGAGATTTCGACCTTTGGGATTTCGGCCTTTGGAATTTCGACCCTTGGGATTCCGGCCCTTGGGATTGCGGCCTTTAGGGTTTCGGCCTTTGGACTTCGGCCTTTGGGATTTCGGCCTTGTGATTTCGGCCTTTGGGATTTCGGCCTTTGGCATTTCGCCCTTGTGATTTCGGCCTTTGGGATGTCGGTCTTTGGAATTTCAGCGTTTGGTATTTCGGCTCTTTGGATTTCGGCCTTTGCGTTTTCGGCCTTTGGGATTTCGGCCTTTTGGGATTTCGGCGTTTGGGATTTCGTCCTTTGGGATTTCGGCCTTGGGGAATTCGGACTTTGAGATTTCGGCCTTTGGGATTTCGGCCTTTGGGAAGTCGGTCTTTGGAATTTCAGCCTTTGGGGTTTCGGCCTTTGGGATTTCGGCTTTTGGGATGTCGGCCTTTGGAATTTCGACCGTTGGGATTTCGGCCCTTGGGATTTCAGCCTTTGGGATTTCGGCCTTTGGGATTTCGGCCTTTGGGATTTCGGCCTTTAGTATGTCGACCTTTGGAATTTCAACCTTTGGGATTTCGGCCCTTTGGATTTCGACCTTTGGGATTTCAGTCTTTGGGATTTCGGCCTTTGTGATTTCGGCCTTTGGAATTTCAGCCTTTGGGATTTTGGCCGATTGGATTTAGGCCTTTGGGATTTCGACGTTTGGGATTTCGACCCTTGGGATTCCGGCCCTTGGGATTGCGGCCTTTGGGATTTCGGCCTTTGGGATTTCGGCCTTTGGGATTTCGGCCTTTGGGATTTCGGCCTTTGGGATTTCGGCCTTTGAGATTTCGGCCTTTGGAATTTCGGCCCTTGGGATTTGGGCCTTTGGGATTTCGGCCTTTGGGATTTCGGTCTTTCGAATTTCAGCCTTTGGGATTTCGGCCCTTGGGATTTCGACCATCGGGATTTCGCCTTTGTGATTTCGGCCTTTGGGATATCGGTCTTTGGAATTTCAGCGTTGGGATTTCGGCCATTTGGATTTCGGCCTTTGCGATTTCGGCCTTTGGGATTTCGGCCTTTGCGATTTCGGCCTTTGGGATTTCGACCTTTGGGATTTCGGCCCTTGGGATTTGGGCCTTTGGGATTTCGGCCTTTGGGATTTCGGCCTTTGGGATTTCGGCCTTTGGGATTTCGGCCTTTGGGATTTCGGCCTTTGAGATTTCGGCCTTTGGAATTTCGGCCCTTGGGATTTGGGCCTTTGGGATTTCGGCCTTTGGGATTTCGGCCTTTGGGATTTCGGCCTCTGAGATTTCGGCCTTTGGGATTTCGGTCTTTCGAATTTCAGCCTTTGGGATTTCGGCTCTTTGTTTTTCGGTCTTTGGGATTTCAGCCTTTGGGATTTCGGACTTTGAGATTTCGGCCTTTGGGATGTCGGCCTTTGGAATTTCGACCTTTGGGATTTCGGCCCTTGGGATTTCAGCCTTTGGGATTTCGGCCTTTGGGATTTCGGCCTTTGGGATGTCGGTCTTTGGAATTTCAGCCTTTGGGATTTCGGGTTTTTGGATTTCGGTCTTTGGGATTTCGGCCTTGGGACTTCGACGTTTGGGATTTCGGCCTTTGGGATTTCGGCCTTTGGGAATTCATCCACTAGTATTTCGGCCTTGGGATTTCGGCCTTTGTGATTTCGGCCTTTGGGATTTCGGCCTTTGGGATTTCGACCTTTGGGATTTCGGCCTTTGGGATTTCGGCCTTTGAGATTTCGGCCTTTGGGATTTCGGTCTTTCGAATTTCAGCCTTTGGAATTTCGGCCTTTGGGATTTCGGCCTTCGGGATTTCGCCCTTGTGATTTCGGCCTTTGGGATATCGGTCTTTGGAATTTCAGCGTTGGGATTTCGGCCATTTGGATTTCGGCCATTGCGATTTCGGCCTTTGGGATTTCGGCCTTTGAGATTTCGGCCTTTGGGATTTCGACCTTTGGGATTTCGGCCCTTGGGATGTCAGCCTTTGGGATTTCGGCCTTTGGGGTTTCGGCCTTTGGGATTTCGGCCTTTGGTATGTCGATCTTTGGAATTTCAACCTTTGGGATTTCGGCCCTTTGGATTTCGGCCTTTGGGATTTCAGCCTTTAGGATTTCGGCCTTTGAAATTTCGGCCTTTGGAATTTCTGCTTTTGGGATTTCGGCCCTTTGGATTTCGGCCTTTGGGATTTCGACGTTTGGGATTTCGGCCCTTTGGATTCCGGCCCTTGGGATTGCGGCCTTTAGTATGTCGATCTTTGGAATTTCAACCTTCGGGATTTCGGCCTTTGGTATGTCGATCTTTGGAATTTCAAACTTTGGGATTTCGGCCCTTCGGATTTCGGCCTTTGGGATTTCGGCCTTTGGGAAGTCGGTCTTTGGAATTTCAGCCTTTGGGGTTTCGGCCTTTGGGATTTCGGCCTTTGGGATGTCGGCCTTTTGAATTTCGACCGTTGGGATTTCGGCCCTTGGGATTTCAGCCTTTGGGATTTCGGCCTTTGGGATTTCGGCCTTTGGGATTTCGGCCTTTAGTATGTCGATCTTTGGAATTTCAACCTTTGGGATTTCGGCCCTTTGGATTTCGGCCTTTGGGATTTCAGTCTTTGGAATTTCGGCCTTTGTGATTTCGGCCTTTGGAATTTCAGCCTTTGGGATTTTGGCCGATTGGATTTAGGCCTTTGGGATTTCGACGTTTGGGATTTCGACCCTTGGGATTCCGGCCCTTGGGATTGCGGCCTTTGGGGTTTCGGCCTTTGAGATTTCGGCCTTTGGGATTTCGGTCTTTCGAATTTCAGCCTTTGGGATTTCGGCCCTTGGGATTTCGGCCATCGGGATTTCGCCCTTGTGATTTCGGCCTTTGGGATATCGGTCTTTGGAATTTCAGCGTTGGGATTTCGGCCATTTGGATTTCGGCCTTTGCGATTTCGGCCTTTGGGATTTCGGCCTTTGCGATTTCGGCCTTTGGGATTTCGACCTTTGGGATTTCGGCCCTTGGGATTTGGGCCTTTGGGATTTCGGCCTTTGGGATTTCGGCCTTTGGGATTTCGGCCTTTGGGATTTCGGCCTTTGGGATTTCGGCCTTTGGGATTTCGGCCTTTGGGATTTCGGCCCTTGGGATTTCAGCCTTTGGGATTTCGGCCTTTGAGATTTCGGCCTTTGGGATTTCGGTCTTTCGAATTTCAGCGTTTGGGATTTCGGGATTGGGATTTCGGCCTTCGGGATTTCGCCCTTGTGATTTCGGCCTTTGGGATATCGGTCTTTGGAATTTCAGCGTTGGGATTTCGGCCATTTGGATTTCCGCCTTTGCGATTTCGGCCTTTGGGATTTCGGCCTTTGCGATTTCGGCCTTTGGGATTTCGGCCTTTGGAATTTCAGCCTTTGGGATTTTGGCCGATTGGATTTAGGCCGTTGGGATTTCGACGTTTGGGATTTCGACCCTTGGGATTCCGGACCTTGGGATTGCGGCCTTTGGGGTTTCGGCCTTTGAGATTTCGGCCTTTGGGATTTCGGTCTTTCGAATTTCAGCCTTTGGGATTTCGGCCCTTGGGATTTCGGCCTTCGGGATTTCGCCCTTGTGATTTCGGCCTTTGGGATATCGGTCTTTGGAATTTCAGCGTTGGGATTTCGGCCATTTGGATTTCCGCCTTTGCGATTTCGGCCTTTGGGATTTCGGCCTTTGCGATTTCGGCCTTTGGGATTTCGGCCTTTGGAATTTCAGCCTTTGGGATTTTGGCCGATTGGATTTAGGCCGTTGGGATTTCGACGTTTGGGATTTCGACCCTTGGGATTCCGGACCTTGGGATTGCGGCCTTTGGGGTTTCGGCCTTTGAGATTTCGGCCTTTGGGATTTCGGTCTTTCGAATTTCAGCCTTTGGGATTTCGGCCCTTGGGATTTCGGCCTTCGGGATTTCGCCCTTGTGATTTCGGCCTTTGGGATATCGGTCTTTGGAATTTCAGCGTTGGGATTTCGGCCATTTGGATTTCGGCCTTTGCGATTTCGGCCTTTGGGATTTCGGCCTTTGCGATTTCGGCCTTTGGGATTTCGACCTTTGGGATTTCGGCCTTTGGGATTTCGGTCCTTCGAATTTCAGCCTTTGGGATTTCGGCCTTTGGGATTTCGGCCTTTGGGCTTTCGGCCTTTGGTATTTTGGGCTTGGGATTTCGGACTTTGGGATTTCGACCTTTGGAATTTCGGCCCTTGGGACTTCGGCCCTTGGGATATGGGCCCTTGGGATATCGGCCTTTGGGATCTCGACCGTTGGGATTTGGACCTTTGGGATTTCGGCCTTTGGGATTTCGGTCTTTCGAATTTCAGCCTTTGGAATTTCGGCCTTTGGGATTTCGGCCTTTGGGATTTCGGCCTTCGGGATTTCGCCCTTGTGATTTCGGCCTTTGGGATATCGGTCTTTGGAATTTCAGCGTTGGGATTTCGGCCATTGCGATTTCGGCCTTTGGGATTTCGGCCTTTGAGATTTCGGCCTTTGGGATTTCGACCTTTGGGATTTCGGCCCTTGGGATTTGGGCCTTTGGGATTTCGGCCTTTGGGATTTCGGCCTTTGGGATTTCGGCCTTTGGGATTTCGACCTTTGGGATTTCGGCCTTTTGGGAGTTCACCCATTAGTATTTCGGCATTGGGATTTCGCCGTTTGGGATTTCGACCCTTGGGATTCCGACCCTTGGGATTGCGGCCTTTGGGATTTCGGCCTTTGGGATTTCGGCCTTTGGGATTTCGGCCTTTAGTATGTCGATCTTTGGAATTTCAACCTTCGGGATTTCGGCCTTTGGTATGTCGATCTTTGGAATTTCAACCTTTGGGATTTCGGCCCTTTGGATTTCGGCCCTTGGGGTTTCAGCCTTTGGGATTTCGGCCTTTGGGATTTCGGCCTTTGAGATTTCGGGCTTTGGGATTTCGGCCTTTGGTATGCCGATCTTTGGAATTTCGACCTTTGGGATTTCGGCTTTTGGGATTTCAGCCTTTGGGATTTCGGCCTTTGAGATTTCGGCCTTTGGAATTTCAGCCTTTGGGATTTCGGCCTTTGGAATTTCGGCCTTTGGGATGTCGGTCTTTGGAATTTCAGCCTTTGGGATTTCGGCTCTTTGGATTTCGGTCTTTGGGATTTCAGCCTTTGGGATTTCGGACTTTGAGATTTCGGCCTTTGGGATGTCGGCCTTTGGAATTTCGACCTTTGGGATTTCGGCCCTTGGGATTTCAGCCTTTGGGATTTCGGCCTTTGGGATTTCGGCCTTTGAGATTTCGGCCTTTGGGATTTCGGCCTTTGGTATGTCGATCTTTGGAATTTCGACCTTTGGGATTTCGGCCCTTTGGAGTTCGGCTTTTGGGATTTCAGCCTTTGGGATTTCGGCCTTTGAGATTTCGGCCTTTGGAATTTCAGCCTTTGGGATTTCGGCCCTTTGGATTTCGGCCTTTGGGATTTCGAAGTTTGGGATTCCGGCCCTTTGGATTTCGGCCTTTGGGATTTCGCCCTTGTGATTTCGACCTTTGGGAAATCGGTCTTTGGGATTTCGGCCTTTGGGATTTCGACATTTGGGATTTCGGCCTTTGGAATTTCGGCCTTTGGGATTTCGGCCTTTGAGATTTCGGCCTTTGGGATTTCGGACTTTGGGATTTCGATCTTTGGAATTTCGGCCCTTGGGACTTCGGCCCTTGGGACATCGGCCCTTGTGATATGGGCCCTTGGGATATCGGCCTTTGGGATTTCGACCGTTGGGATTTGGACCTTTGGGATTTCGGCCTTTGGGATTTCGGCTCTGGGGATTTCGGCCCTTGGGATTTCGGCCTTTTGGGAATTCATCGTTCGGGATTTCGTTCTTGGGATTTCGACATTCGGGATTTCGGCCTTAGGGATTTCGGCCTCTGGGATTTCGGCCTTTGGGATTTCGGCGTTTGAGATTGCGTCCTTTGGAATTTCCGGCTTTAGGATATCGGCCATTGTGATTTCGGCCTTTGGGATTTCGGCCGTTGGGATTTCGGCCTTTGGGATTTCGGCCTTTGGGATTTCGGCTCTGGGGATTTCGGCCCTTGGGATTTCGGCCTCTGGGATTTCGGCCTTTGGGATTTCGGCGTTTGAGATTGCGTCCTTTTGAATTTCCGGCTTTAGGATATCGGCCATTGTGATTTCGGCCTTTGGGATTTCGGCCTTTGGGATTTCGGCCTTAGGGATTTCGGTCTCTGGGATGTCGGTCTTTGGAATTTCAGCCTTTGGGATTTCGGGTTTTTGGATTTCGGTCGTTGGGATTTCAGGCTTTGGGATTTCGGACTTTGAGATTTTGGCCTTTGGAATTTTAGCCTTTGGGATTTCGGCCCTTGGGATTTCGGCCTTTGGAATTTCAGCCTTTGGGATTTTGGCCGATTGGATTTAGGCCGTTGGGATTTCGACGTTTGGGATTTCGACCCTTGGGATTCCGGACCTTGGGATTGCGGCCTTTGGGGTTTCGGCCTTTGAGATTTCGGCCTTTGGGATTTCGGTCTTTCGAATTTCAGCCTTTGGGATTTCGGCCCTTGGGATTTCGGCCTTCGGGATTTCGCCCTTGTGATTTCGGCCTTTGGGATATCGGTCTTTGGAATTTCAGCGTTGGGATTTCGGCCATTTGGATTTCGGCCTTTGCGATTTCGGCCTTTGGGATTTCGGCCTTTGCGATTTCGGCCTTTGGGATTTCGACCTTTGGGATTTCGGCCTTTGGGATTTCGGTCCTTCGAATTTCAGCCTTTGGGATTTCGGCCTTTGGGATTTCGGCCTTTGGGCTTTCGGCCTTTGGTATTTTGGGCTTGGGATTTCGGACTTTGGGATTTCGACCTTTGGAATTTCGGCCCTTGGGACTTCGGCCCTTGGGATATGGGCCCTTGGGATATCGGCCTTTGGGATCTCGACCGTTGGGATTTGGACCTTTGGGATTTCGGCCTTTGGGATTTCGGTCTTTCGAATTTCAGCCTTTGGAATTTCGGCCTTTGGGATTTCGGCCTTTGGGATTTCGGCCTTCGGGATTTCGCCCTTGTGATTTCGGCCTTTGGGATATCGGTCTTTGGAATTTCAGCGTTGGGATTTCGGCCATTGCGATTTCGGCCTTTGGGATTTCGGCCTTTGAGATTTCGGCCTTTGGGATTTCGACCTTTGGGATTTCGGCCCTTGGGATTTGGGCCTTTGGGATTTCGGCCTTTGGGATTTCGGCCTTTGGGATTTCGGCCTTTGGGATGTCGACCTTTGGGATTTCGGCCTTTTGGGAGTTCACCCATTAGTATTTCGGCATTGGGATTTCGCCGTTTGGGATTTCGACCCTTGGGATTCCGACCCTTGGGATTGCGGCCTTTGGGATTTCGGCCTTTGGGATTTCGGCCTTTGGGATTTCGGCCTTTAGTATGTCGATCTTTGGAATTTCAACCTTCGGGATTTCGGCCTTTGGTATGTCGATCTTTGGAATTTCAACCTTTGGGATTTCGGCCCTTTGGATTTCGGCCCTTGGGGTTTCAGCCTTTGGGATTTCGGCCTTTGGGATTTCGGCCTTTGAGATTTCGGGCTTTGGGATTTCGGCCTTTGGTATGCCGATCTTTGGAATTTCGACCTGTGGGATTTCGGCTTTTGGGATTTCAGCCTTTGGGATTTCGGCCTTTGAGATTTCGGCCTTTGGAATTTCAGCCTTTGGGATTTCGGCCTTTGGAATTTCGGCCTTTGGGATGTCGGTCTTTGGAATTTCAGCCTTTGGGATTTCGGCTCTTTGGATTTCGGTCTTTGGGATTTCAGCCTTTGGGATTTCGGACTTTGAGATTTCGGCCTTTGGGATGTCGGCCTTTGGAATTTCGACCTTTGGGATTTCGGCCCTTGGGATTTCAGCCTTTGGGATTTCGGCCTTTGGGATTTCGGCCTTTGAGATTTCGGCCTTTGGGATTTCGGCCTTTGGTATGTCGATCTTTGGAATTTCGACCTTTGGGATTTCGGCCCTTTGGAGTTCGGCTTTTGGGATTTCAGCCTTTGGGATTTCGGCCTTTGAGATTTCGGCCTTTGGAATTTCAGCCTTTGGGATTTCGGCCCTTTGGATTTCGGCCTTTGGGATTTCGAAGTTTGGGATTCCGGCCCTTTGGATTTCGGCCTTTGGGATTTCGCCCTTGTGATTTCGACCTTTGGGAAATCGGTCTTTGGGATTTCGGCCTTTGGGATTTCGACATTTGGGATTTCGGCCTTTGGAATTTCGGCCTTTGGGATTTCGGCCTTTGAGATTTCGGCCTTTGGGATTTCGGACTTTGGGATTTCGATCTTTGGAATTTCGGCCCTTGGGACTTCGGCCCTTGGGACATCGGCCCTTGTGATATGGGCCCTTGGGATATCGGCCTTTGGGATTTCGACCGTTGGGATTTGGACCTTTGGGATTTCGGCCTTTGGGATTTCGGCTCTGGGGATTTCGGCCCTTGGGATTTCGGCCTTTTGGGAATTCATCGTTCGGGATTTCGTTCTTGGGATTTCGACATTCGGGATTTCGGCCTTAGGGATTTCGGCCTCTGGGATTTCGGCCTTTGGGATTTCGGCGTTTGAGATTGCGTCCTTTGGAATTTCCGGCTTTAGGATATCGGCCATTGTGATTTCGGCCTTTGGGATTTCGGCCGTTGGGATTTCGGCCTTTGGGATTTCGGCCTTTGGGATTTCGGCTCTGGGGATTTCGGCCCTTGGGATTTCGGCCTCTGGGATTTCGGCCTTTGGGATTTCGGCGTTTGAGATTGCGTCCTTTTGAATTTCCGGCTTTAGGATATCGGCCATTGTGATTTCGGCCTTTGGGATTTCGGCCTTTGGGATTTCGGCCTTAGGGATTTCGGTCTCTGGGATGTCGGTCTTTGGAATTTCAGCCTTTGGGATTTCGGGTTTTTGGATTTCGGTCGTTGGGATTTCAGGCTTTGGGATTTCGGACTTTGAGATTTTGGCCTTTGGAATTTTAGCCTTTGGGATTTCGGCCCTTGGGATTTCGGACTTTGGGATTTCAGCCTTTGGGATTTCGTCCTTTGGGATTTCGACCTTTGGGATTTCGGCCTTTGGGATTTCGGCCTTTGAGATTTCGGCCTTTGGGATTTCGGTCTTTCGAATTTCAGCCTTTGGAATTTCGGCCTTTGGGATTTCGGCCTTCGGGATTTCGCCCTTGTGATTTCGGCCTTTGGGATATCGGTCTTTGGAATTTCAGCGTTGGGATTTCGGCCATTTGGATTTCGGCCATTGCGATTTCGGCCTTTGGGATTTCGGCCTTTGAGATTTCGGCCTTTGGGATTTCGACCTTTGGGATTTCGGCCCTTGGGATGTCAGCCTTTGGGATTTCGGCCTTTGGGGTTTCGGCCTTTGGGATTTCGGCCTTTGGTATGTCGATCTTTGGAATTTCAACCTTTGGGATTTCGGCCCTTTGGATTTCGGCCTTTGGGATTTCAGCCTTTAGGATTTCGGCCTTTGAAATTTCGGCCTTTGGAATTTCTGCTTTTGGGATTTCGGCCCTTTGGATTTCGGCCTTTGGGATTTCGACGTTTGGGATTTCGGCCCTTTGGATTCCGGCCCTTGGGATTGCGGCCTTTAGTATGTCGATCTTTGGAATTTCAACCTTCGGGATTTCGATCTTTGGAATTTCAAACTTTGGGATTTCGGCCCTTCGGATTTCGGCCTTTGGGATTTCGGCCTTTGGGAAGTCGGTCTTTGGAATTTCAGCCTTTGGGGTTTCGGCCTTTGGGATTTCGGCCTTTGGGATGTCGGCCTTTGGAATTTCGACCGTTGGGATTTCGGCCCTTGGGATTTCAGCCTTTGGGATTTCGGCCTTTGGGATTTCGGCCTTTGGGATTTCGGCCTTTAGTATGTCGATCTTTGGAATTTCAACCTTTGGGATTTCGGCCCTTTAGATTTCGGCCTTTGGGATTTCAGTCTTTGGGATTTCGGCCTTTGTGATTTCGGCCTTTGGAATTTCAGCCTTTGGGATTTTGGCCGATTGGATTTAGGCCTTTGGGATTTCGACGTTTGGGATTTCGACCCTTGGGATTCCGGCCCTTGGGATTGCGGCCTTTGGGGTTTCGGCCTTTGAGATTTCGGCCTTTGGGATTTCGGTCTTTCGAATTTCTGCCTTTGGGATTTCGGCCCATGGGATTTCGGCCATCGGGATTTCGCCTTTGTGATTTCGGGCTTTGGGATATCGGTCTTTGGAATTTCAGCGTTGGGATTTCGGCCATTTGGATTTCGGCCTTTGCGATTTCGGCCTTTGGGATTTCGGCCTTTGCGATTTCGGCCTTTGGGATTTCGACCTTTGGGATTTCGGCCCTTGGGATTTGGGCCTTTGGGATTTCGGCCTTTGGGATTTCGGCCTTTGGGATTTCGGCCTTTGGGATTTCGGCCTTTGAGATTTCGGCCTTTGGAATTTCGGCCCTTGGGATTTGGGCCTTTGGGATTTCGGCCTTTGGGATTTCGGCCTTTGGGATTTCGGCCTTTGGGATTTCGGCCTCTGAGATTTCGGCCTTTGGGATTTCGGTCTTTCGAATTTCAGCCATTGGGATTTCGGCTCTTTGGATTTCGGTCTTTGGGATTTCAGACTTTGGGATTTCGGACTTTGAGATTTCGGCCTTTGGGATGTCGGCCTTTGGAATTTCGACCTTTGGGATTTCGGCCCTTGGGATTTCAGCCTTTGGGATTTCGGCCTTTGGGATTTCGGTCTTTGGGATGTCGGTCTTTGGAATTTCAGCCTTTGGGATTTCGGGTTTTTGGATTTCGGTCGTTGGGATTTCAGGCTTTGGGATTTCGGACTTTGAGATTTTGGCCTTTGGAATTTCAGCCTTTGGGATTTCGGCCCTTTGGATTTCGGACTTTGGGATTTCAGCCTTTGGGATTTCGTCCTTTGAGATTTCGGCCTTTGGGATGTCGGTCTTTTGAATTTCAGCCATTGGGATTTCGGCCCTATGTATTTCGGTCTTTGGGATTTCGACCTTTGGGATTTCGGCCTTTGGGATTTCGGCCTTTGGGATTTCGGCCTTCGGGATTTCGCCCTTGTGATTTCGGCCTTTGGGATATCGGTCTTTGGAATTTCAGCGTTGGGATTTCGACCATTTGGATTTCCGCCTTTGCGATTTCGGCCTTTGGGATTTCGGCCTTTGCGATTTCGGCCTTTGGGATTTCGGCCTTTGGAATTTCAGCCTTTGGGATTTTGGCCGATTGGATTTAGGCCTTTGGGATTTCGACGTTTGGGATTTCGACCCTTGGGATTCCGGCCCTTGGGATTGCGGCCTTTGGGGTTTCGGCCTTTGAGATTTCGGCCTTTCGGATTTCGGTCTTTCGAATTTCAGCCTTTGGGATTTCGGCCTTTGGGATTTCGGCCTTTGGGATTTCGGCCTTCGGGATTTCGCCCTTGTGATTTCGGCCTTTGGGATATCGGTCTTTGGAATTTCAGCGTTGGGATTTCGGCCATTTGGATTTCGGCCTTTGCGATTTCGGCCTTTGGGATTTCGGCTTTTGAGATTTCGGCCTTTGGGATTTCGACCTCTGGGATTTCGGCCCTTGGGATTTGGGCCTTTGGGATTTCGGCCTTTGGGATTTCGGCCTTTGGGATTTCGGCCTTTGGGATTTCGACCTTTGGGATTTCGGCCTTTTGGGAGTTCATCCATTGGTATTTCGGCATTGGGATTTCGCCGTTTGGGATTTCGACCCTTGGGATTCCGTCCCTTGGGATTGCGGCCTTTGGGATTTCGGCCTTTGGGATTTCGGCCTTTGGGATTTCGGCCTTTAGTATGTCGATCTTTGGAATTTCAACCTTCGGGATTTCGGCCTTTGGTATGTCGATCTTTGGAATTTCAACCTTTGGGATTTCGTTCCTTTGGATTTTGGCCTTTGGGATTCCGACCTTTGGGATTTCGGCCTTTGGGAAGTCGGTCTTTGGAATTTCAGCCATTGGGGTTTCGGCCTTTGGGATTTCGGCCTTTGGGATGTCGGCCTTTGTTATTTCGACCTTTGGGATTTCGGCCCTTGGGATTTCAGCCTTTGGGATTTCGGCCTTTGGGATTTCGGCCTTTGGGATTTCGGCCTTTAGTATGTCGATCTTTGGAATTTCAAGCTTTGGGATTTCGGCCCTTTGGATTTCGGCCTTTGGGATTTCAGTCTTTGGGATTTCGGCCTTTGTGATTTCGGCCTTTGGAATTTCAGCCTTTGGGATTTTGGCCCTTTGGATTTCGGCCTTTGGGATTTCGACGTTTGGGATTTCGACCCTTGGGATTCCGGCCCTTGGGATTGCGGCCTTTGGGGTTTCGGCCTTTGGATTTCGGCCTTTGGGATTTCGGCCTTGTGATTTCGGCCTTTGGGATTTCGGCCTTTGGGATTTCGGCCTTTGGGATTTCGCCCTTGTGATTTCGGCCTTTGCGATGTCGGTCTTTGGAATTTCAGCGTTTGGGATTTCGGCTCTTTGGATTTCGGCCTTTGCGATTTCGGCCTTTGGGATTTCGGCCTTTGGGATTTCGGCCTTTGAGATTTCGGCCTTTGGTATTTCGACCTTTGGGATTTCGGCCCTTAGGATTTGGGCCTTTGGGGTTTCGGCCTTTGGGTTTTCGGCCTTTGGGATTTCGGCCTTTGGGATTTCGGCCTTTGGGATTTCGGCCTTTGGGATTTCGGCCTTTGGGATTTCGGCCTTTGGGATTTCGGCCTTTGGATTTCGGCCTTTGCGATTTCGGCCTTTGGGATTTCGGCCTTTGAGATTTCGGCCTTTGGGATTTCGACCTTTGGGATTTCGGCCCTTAGGATTTGGGCCTTTGGGGTTTCGGCCTTTGGGATTTCGGCCTTTGGGATTTCGGCCTTTGGGATTTCGGCCTTTGGGATTTCGGCCTTTGGGATTTCGGCCTTTGGGATTTCGGCCTTTGGGATTTCGGCCTTTGGGATTTCGGCCTTTGGGATTTCGGCCTTTGAGATTTTGGCCTTTGGGATTTCGGTCTTTCGAATTTCAGCATTTGGGATATCGGCCTTTGGGATTTCGGCCTTTGGGATTTCGGCCTTTGGTATTTTGGCCTTGGGATTTCGGACTTTGGGATTTCGACCTTTGGAATTTCGGCCCTTGGGATTTCGGCCCTTGGGATATCGGCCTTTGGGATTTCGCCGTTGTGATTTCGGCCTTTGGGATGTCGGTCTTTGGAATTTCAGCGTTTGGGATTTCGGCTCTTTGGATTTCGGCCTTTGCGATTTCGGCCTTTGGGATTTCGGCCTTTGAGATTTCGGCCTTTGGGATTTCGACCTTTGGGACTTCGGCCCTTAGGATTTGGGCCTTTGGGATTTCGGCCTTTGGGATTTCGGCCTTTGGGATTTCGGCCTTTGGGATTTCGGCCTTTCGAATTTCAGCATTTGGGATTTCGGCCTTTGGGATTTCGGCCATTGGTATTTTGGCCTTGGGATTTCGGACTTTGGGATTTCGACCTTTGGAATTTCGGCCCTTGGGATTTCGGCCCTTGGGATATGGGTCCTTGGGATATCGGCCATTGGGATTTCGGTCGTTGGGATTTGGACATTTGGGATTTCGGCGTTTGAGATTTCGGCCATTGGGATTTCGGCCTTTGGGATTTCGACCTTTGGGATTTCGGCCTTTTGGGAGTTCACCCATTAGTATTTCGGCATTGGGATTTCGCCGTTTGGGATTTCGACCCTTGGGATTCCGTCCCTTGGGATTGCGGCCTTTGGGATTTCGGCCTTTGGGATTTCGGCCTTTAGTATGTCGATCTTTGGAATTTCAACCTTCGGGATTTCGGCCTTTGGTATGTCGATCTTTGGAATTTCAACCTTTGGGATTTCGGCCCTTTGGATTTCGGCCTTTGGGATTTCAGTCTTTGGGATTTCGGTTTTTGTGATTTCGGCCTTTGGAATTTCAGCCTTCGGGATTTTGGCCCTTTGGATTTAGGCCTTTGAGATTTCGACGTTTGGGATTTCGACCCTTGGGGTTCCGGCCCTTGGGATTGCGGCCTTTGGGGTTTCGGCCTTTGGGATTTCGGCCTTTGGGATTTCGGCCTTTGGTATTTCATCCTTTGGGATTTCGGCCTTTTGGGAATTCATCCATTGGTATTTCGGCCTTGGGATTTCGGCCTGTGGGATATCGGACTTTGAGATTTCGGCCTTTGGTATGTCGATCTTTGGAATTTCAACCTTTGGGATTTCGGCCTTTTGGATTTCGGCCTTTGGGATTTCAGCCGTTGGGATTTCGGCCTTTGAGATTTCGGCATTTGGAATTTCAGCCTTTGGGATTTCGGCCCTTTGGATTTCAGCCTTTGGGATTTCGAAGTTTGGGATTCCGGCCCTTTGGATTTCGGCCTTTGGGATTTTGCCCTTGTGATTTCGACTTTTGGGAAGTCGGTCTTTGGGATTTCGGCCTTTGAGATTTCGACCTTTGGGATTTCGGCCTTTGGAATTTCGACCCTTGGGATTCCGGCCCTTGGGATTGCGGCCTTTAGGGTTTCGGCCTTTGGACTTCGGCCTTTGGGATTTCGGCCTTGTGATTTCGGCCTTTGGGATTTCGGCCTTTGGCATTTCGCCCTTGTGATTTCGGCCTTTGGGATGTCGGTCTTTGGAATTTCAGCGTTTGGGATTTCGGCTCTTTGGATTTCGGCCTTTGCGTTTTCGGCCTTTGGGATTTCGGCCTTTTGGGATTTCGGCGTTTGGGATTTCGTCCTTTGGGATTTCGGCCTTGGGGAATTCGGACTTTGAGATTTCGGCCTTTGGGATGTCGGCCTTTGGAATTTCGACCTTTGGGATTTCGGCCTTGGGGAATTCGGACTTTGAGATTTCGGCCTTTGGGATGTCGGCCTTTGGAATTTCGACCTTTGGGATTTCGGCCCTTGGGATTTCAGCCTTTGGGATTTCGGCCTTTGGGATTTCGGCCTTTGGGATTTCGGCCTTTTGGATTTCGGCCTTTGGGATGTCGATCTTTGGAATTTCAGCCTTTGGGATTTCGGCTCTTTGGATTTCGGTCTTTGGGATTTCAGCCTTTGGGATTTCGGACTTTGGGATTTCGACCTTTGGAATTTCGGCCCTTGGGACTTCGGCCCTTGGGATATGGGCCCTTGGGATATCGTCCTTTGGGATTTCGACCGTTGGGATTTGGACCTTTGGGATTTCGGCCTTTGGGATTTCGGCTCTTGGGTTTTTCGGCCCTTGGGATTTCGGCCTTTTGGGAATTCATCGTTCGGGATTTCGTTCTTGGGATTTCGACATTTGGGATTTCGGCCTTAGGGATTTCGGCCTTTGGGATTTCGACCTCTGGGATTTCGGCCTTTGGGATTTCGGTCTTTCGAATTTCAGCCTTTGGGATTTCGGCCTTTGGGATTTCGGCCTTTGGGATTTGGGCCTTTGGGATTTCGGCCTTTGGGATTTCGGCCTTCGGGATTTCGCCCTTGTGATTTCGGCCTTTGGGATATCGGTCTTTGGAATTTCAGCGTTGGGATTTCAGCCATTTGGATTTCGGCCTTTGCGATTTCGGCCTTTGGGATTTCGGCCTTTGAGATTTCGGCCTTTGGGATTTGGACCTTTGGGATTTCGGCCTTTGGGATTTCGGCTCTTGGGTTTTTCGGCCCTTGGGATTTCGGCCTTTTGGGAATTCATCGTTCTGGATTTCGTTCTTGGGATTTCGACATTTGGGATTTCGGCCTTAGGGATTTCGGCCTTTGGGATTTCTGCCTCTGGGATTTCGGCCTTTGGGATTTCGGCGTTTGAGATTTCGGCCTTTGGGATTTCAGCCTTTGGGATGTCGGCCCTTTGGATATCGGACTTTGGGATTTCAGCCTTTGGGATTTGGGCCTTTGGAATTTCCGCCTTTAGGATATCGGCCATTGTGATTTCGGCCTTTGGGATTTCGGCCTTTGGTATGTCGATCTTTGGAATTTCAACCTTGGGATTTCGGCCCTTGGGATTTCGGCCCTTGGGATATGGGCCCTTGGGATATCGGCCTTTGGGATTTCGCCGTTGTGATTTCGGCCTTTGGGATGTCGGTCTTTGGAATTTCAGCGTTTGGGATTTCGGCTCTTTGGATTTCGGCCTTTGCGATTTCGGCCTTTGGGATTTCGGCCTTTGAGATTTCGGCCTTTGGGATTTCGACCTTTGGGATTTCGGCCCTTAGGATTTGGGCCTTTGGGATTTCGGCCTTTGGGATTTCGGCCTTTGGGATTTCGGCCTTTCGAATTTCAGCATTTGTGATTTCGGCCTTTGGGATTTCGGCCTTTGGTATTTTGGCCTTGGGATTTCGGACTTTGGGATTTCGACCTTTGGAATTTCGGCCCTTGGGATTTCGGCCCTTGGGATATGGGTCCTTGGGATATCGGCCATTGGGATTTCGGTCGTTGGGATTTGGACATTTGGGATTTCGGCGTTTGAGATTTCGGCTCTTGGGATTTCGGCCATTGGGATTTCGGCCTTTGGGATTTCGACCTTTGGGATTTCGGCCTTTTGGGAGTTCACCCATTAGTATTTCGGCATTGGGATTTCGCCGTTTGGGATTTCGACCCTTGGGATTCCGTCCCTTGGGATTGCGGCCTTTGGGATTTCGGCCTTTAGTATGTCGATCTTTGGAATTTCAACCTTCGGGATTTCGGCCTTTGGTATGTCGATCTTTGGAATTTCAACCTTTGGGATTTCGGCCCTTTGGATTTCGGCCTTTGGGATTTCAGTCTTTGGTATTTCGGTTTTTGTGATTTCGGCCTTTGGAATTTCAGCCTTCGGGATTTTGGCCCTTTGGATTTAGGCCTTTGGGATTTCGACGTTTGGGATTTCGACCCTTGGAGTTCCGGCCCTTGGGATTGCGGCCTTTGGGGTTTCGGCCTTTGGGATTTCGGCCTTTGGGACTTCGGCCTTTGGTATTTCATCCTTTGGGATTTCGGCCTTTTGGGAATTCATCCATTGGTATTTCGGCCTTGGGATTTCGGCCTTTGGGATTTCGGACTTTGAGATTTCGGCCTTTGGTATGTCGATCTTTGGAATTTCAACCTTTGGGATTTCGGCCTTTTGGATTTCGGCCTTTGGGATTTCAGCCTTTGGGATTTCGGCCTTTGAGATTTCGGCATTTGGAATTTCAGCCTTTGGGATTTCGGCCCTTTGGATTTCAGCCTTTGGGATTTCGAAGTTTGGGATTCCGGCCCTTTGGATTTCGGCCTTTGGGATTTTGCCCTTGTGATTTCGACTTTTGGGAAGTCGGTCTTTGGGATTTCGGCCTTTGAGATTTCGACATTTGGGATTTCGGCCTTTGGAATTTCGACCCTTGGGATTCCGGCCCTTGGGATTGCGGCCTTTAGGGTTTCGGCCTTTGGACTTCGGCCTTTGGGATTTCGGCCTTGTGATTTCGGCCTTTGGGATTTCGGCCTTTGGCATTTCGCCCTTGTGATTTCGGCCTTTGGGATGTCGGTCTTTGGAATTTCAGCGTTTGGGATTTCGGCTCTTTGGATTTCGGCCTTTGCGATTTCGGCCTTTGGGATTTCGGCCTTTTGGGATTTCGGCGTTTGGGATTTCGTCCTTTGGGATTTCGGCCTTGGGGAATTCGGACTTTAAGATTTCGGCCTTTGGGATGTCGGCCTTTGGAATTTCGACCTTTGGGATTTCGGCCTTGGGGAATTCGGACTTTGAGATTTCGGCCTTTGGGATGTCGGCCTTTGGAATTTCGACCTTTGGGATTTCGGCCCTTGGGTTTTCAGCCTTTGGGATTTCGGCCTTTGGGATTTCGGCCTTTTGGATTTCGGCCTTTGGGATGTCGATCTTTGGAATTTCAGCCTTTGGGATTTCGGCTCTTTGGATTTCGGTCTTTGGGATTTCAGCCTTTGGGATTTCGGACTTTGGGATTTCGACCTTTGGAATTTCGGCCCTTGGGACTTCGGCCCTTGGGATATGGGCCCTTGGGATATCGTCCTTTGGGATTTCGACCGTTGGGATTTGGACCTTTGGGATTTCGGCCTTTGGGATTTCGGCTCTTGGGTTTTTCGGCCCTTGGGATTTCGGCCTTTTGGGAATTCATCGTTCGGGATTTCGTTCTTGGGATTTCGACATTTGGGATTTCGGCCTTAGGGATTTCGGCCTTTGGGATTTCGACCTCTGGGATTTCGGCCTTTGGGATTTCGCTCTTTCGAATTTCAGCCTTTGGGATTTCGGCCTTTGGGATTTCGGCCTTTGGGATTTCGGCCTTTGGGATTTCGGCCTTTGGGATTTCGGCCTTCGGGATTTCGCCCTTGTGATTTCGGCCTTTGGGATATCGGTCTTTGGAATTTCAGCGTTGGGATTTCAGCAATTTGGATTTCGGCCTTTGCGATTTCGGCTTTTGGGATTTCGGCCTTTGAGATTTCGGCCTTTGGGATTTGGACCTTTGGGATTTCGGCCTTTGGGATTTCGGCTCTTGGGTTTTTCGGCCCTTGGGATTTCGGCCTTTTGGGAATTCATCGTTCTGGATTTCGTTCTTGGGATTTCGACATTTGGGATTTCGGCCTTAGGGATTTCGGCCTTTGGGATTTCTGCCTCTGGGATTTCGGCCTTTGGGATTTCGGCGTTTGAGATTTCGGCCTTTGGGATTTCAGCCTTTGGGATGTCGGCCCTTTGGATATCGGACTTTGGGATTTCAGCCTTTGGGATTTGGGCCTTTGGAATTTCCGCCTTTAGGATATCGGCCATTGTGATTTCGGCCTTTGGGATTTCGGCCTTTGGTATGTCGATCTTTGGAATTTCAACCTTGGGATTTCGGCCCTTGGGATTTCGGCCCTTGGGATTTCGGCCCTTGGGATATGGGCCCTTGGGATATCGGCCTTTGGGATTTCGCCGTTGTGATTTCGGCCTTTGGGATGTCGGTCTTTGGAATTTCAGCGTTTGGGATTTCGGCTCTTTGGATTTCGGCCTTTGCGATTTCGGCCTTTGGGATTTCGGCCTTTGAGATTTCGGCCTTTGGGATTTCGACCTTTGGGATTTCGGCCCTTAGGATTTGGGCCTTTGGGATTTCGGCCTTTGGGATTTCGGCCTTTGGGATTTCGGCCTTTGGGATTTCGGCCTTTCGAATTTCAGCATTTGGGATTTCGGCCTTTGGGATTTCGGCCTTTGGTATTTTGGCCTTGGGATTTCGGACTTTGGGATTTCGACCTTTGGAATTTCGGCCCTTGGGATTTCGGCCCTTGGGATATGGGTCCTTGGGATATCGGCCATTGGGATTTCGGTCGTTGGGATTTGGACATTTGGGATTTCGGCGTTTGAGATTTCGGCTCTTGGGATTTCGGCCATTGGGATTTCGGCCTTTGGGGTTTCGACCTTTGGGATTTCGGCCTTTTGGGAGTTCACCCATTAGTATTTCGGCATTGGGATTTCGCCGTTTGGGATTTCGACCCTTGGGATTCCGTCCCTTGGGATTGCGGCCTTTGGGATTTCGGCCTTTGGGATTTCGGCCTTTAGTATGTCGATCTTTGGAATTTCAACCTTCGGGATTTCGGCCTTTGGTATGTCGATCTTTGGAATTTCAACCTTTGGGATTTCGGCCCTTTGGATTTCGGCCTTTGGGATTTCAGTCTTTGGGATTTCGGTTTTTGTGATTTCGGCCTTTGGAATTTCAGCCTTCGGGATTTTGGCCCTTTGGATTTAGGCCTTTGGGATTTCGACGTTTGGGATTTCGACCCTTGGGGTTCCGGCCCTTGGGATTGCGGCCTTTGGGGTTTCGGCCTTTGGGATTTCGGCCTTTGGGATTTCGGCCTTTGGTATTTCATCCTTTGGGATTTCGGCCTTTTGGGAATTCATCCATTGGTATTTCGGCCTTGGGATTTCGGCCTTTGGGATTTCGGACTTTGAGATTTCGGCCTT
This sequence comes from Megachile rotundata, assembly GCF_050947335.1. NCBI lineage: Eukaryota > Metazoa > Arthropoda > Insecta > Hymenoptera > Megachilidae > Megachile > Megachile rotundata. Next base: position 1,416,838 of record NC_134991.1, on the reverse strand, counting down.
TGGTATGTCGATCTTTGGAATTTCAACCTTTGGGATTTCGGCCTTTTGGATTTCGGCCTTTGGGATTTCAGCCTTTGGGATTTCGGCCTTTGAGATTTCGGCATTTGGAATTTCAGCCTTTGGGATTTCGGCCATTTGGATTTCAGCCTTTGGGATTTCGAAGTTTGGGATTCCGGCCCTTTGGATTTCGGCCTTTGGGATTTTGCCCTTGTGATTTCGACTTTTGGGAAGTCGGTCTTTGGGATTTCGGCCTTTGAGATTTCGACCTTTGGGATTTCGGCCTTTGGAATTTCGACCCTTGGGATTCCGGCCCTTGGGATTGCGGCCTTTAGGGTTTCGGCCTTTGGACTTCGGCCTTTGGGATTTCGGCCTTGTGATTTCGGCCTTTGGGATTTCGGCCTTTGGCATTTCGCCCTTGTGATTTCGGCCTTTGGGATGTCGGTATTTGGAATTTCAGCGTTTGGGATTTCGGCTCTTTGGATTTCGGCCTTTGCGATTTCGGCCTTTGGGATTTCGGCCTTTTGGGATTTCGGCGTTTGGGATTTCGTCCTTTGGGATTTCGGCCTTGGGGAATTCGGACTTTGAGATTTCGGCCTTTGGGATGTCGGCCTTTGGAATTTCGACCTTTGGGATTTCGGCCCTTGGGTTTTCAGCCTTTGGGATTTCGGCCTTTGGGATTTCGGCCTTTGGGATTTCGGCCTTTTGGATTTCGGCCTTTGGGATGTCGATCTTTGGAATTTCAGCCTTTGGGATTTCGGCTCTTTGGATTTCGGTCTTTGGGATTTCAGCCTTTGGGATTTCGGACTTTGGGATTTCGACCTTTGGAATTTCGGCCCTTGGGACTTCGGCCCTTGGGATATGGGCCCTTGGGATATCGTCCTTTGGGATTTCGACCGTTGGGATTTGGACCTTTGGGATTTCGGCCTTTGGGATTTCGGCTCTTTGGTTTTTCGGCCCTTGGGATTTCGGCCTTTTGGGAATTCATCGTTCGGGATTTCGTTCTTGGGATTTCGACATTTGGGATTTCGGCCTTTGGGATTTCGGCCTTTGGTATTTCATCCTTTGGGATTTCGGCCTTTTGGGAATTCATCCATTGGTATTTCGGCCTTGGGATTTCGGCCTTTGGGATATCGGACTTTGAGATTTCGGCCTTTGGTATGTCGATCTTTGGAATTTCAACCTTTGGGATTTCGGCCTTTTGGATTTCGGCCTTTGGGATTTCAGCCGTTCGGATTTCGGCCTTTGAGATTTCGGCATTTGGAATTTCAGCCTTTGGGATTTCGGCCCTTTGGATTTCAGCCTTTGGGATTTCGAAGTTTGGGATTCCGGCCCTTTGGATTTCGGCCTTTGGGATTTTGCCCTTGTGATTTCGACTTTTGGGAAGTCGGTCTTTGGGATTTCGGCCTTTGAGATTTCGACCTTTGGGATTTCGGCCTTTGTAATTTCGACCCTTGGGATTCCGGCCCTTGGGATTGCGGCCTTTAGGGTTTCGGCCTTTGGACTTCGGCCTTTGGGATTTCGGCCTTGTGATTTCGGCCTTTGGGATTTCGGCCTTTGGCATTTCGCCCTTGTGATTTCGGCCTTTGGGATGTCGGTCTTTGGAATTTCAGCGTTTGGGATTTCGGCTCTTTGGATTTCGGCCTTTGCGTTTTCGGCCTTTGGGATTTCGGCCTTTTGGGATTTCGGCGTTTGGGATTTCGTCCTTTGGGATTTCGGCCTTGGGGAATTCGGACTTTGAGATTTCGGCCTTTGGGATGTCGGCCTTTGGAATTTCGACCTTTGGGATTTCGGCCTTGGGGAATTCGGACTTTGAGATTTCGGCCTTTGGGATGTCGGCCTTTGGAATTTCGACCTTTGGGATTTCGGCCCTTGGGATTTCAGCCTTTGGGATTTCGGCCTTTGGGATTTCGGCCTTTGGGATTTCGGCCTTTTGGATTTCGGCCTTTGGGATGTCGATCTTTGGGATTTCGGCCTTTGGAATTTCGGCCTTGGGGAATTCGGACTTTGAGATTTCGGCCTTTGGGATGTCGGCCTTTGGAATTTCGACCTTTGGGATTTCGGCCCTTGGGATTTCAGCCTTTGGGATTTCGGCCTTTGGGATTTCGACCTTTGGGATTTCGGCCTTTGGAATTTCGACCCTTGGGATTCCGGCCCTAGGGATTGCGGCCTTTAGGGTTTCGGCCTTTGGACTTCGGCCTTTGGCATTTCGCCCTTGTGATTTCGGCCTTTGGGATGTCGGTCTTTGGAATTTCAGCGTTTGGGATTTCGGCTCTTTGGATTTCGGCCTTTGCGATTTCGGCCTTTGGGATTTCGGCCTTTTGGGATTTCGGCGTTTGGGATTTCGTCCTTTGGGATTTCGGCCTTGGGGAATTCGGACTTTGAGATTTCGGCCTTTGGGATGTCGGCCTTTGGAATTTCGACCTTTGGGATTTTGGCCTTGGGGAATTCGGACTTTGAGATTTCGGCCTTTGGGATGTCGGCCTTTGGAATTTCGACCTTTGGGATTTCGGCCCTTGGGTTTTCAGCCTTTGGGATTTCGGCCTTTGGGATTTCGGCCTTTTGGATTTCGGCCTTTGGGATGTCGATCTTTGGAATTTCAGCCTTTGGGATTTCGGCTCTTTGGATTTCGGTCTTTGGCATTTCAGCCTTTGGGATTTCGGACTTTGGGATTTCGACCTTTGGAATTTCGGCCCTTGGGACTTCGGCCCTTGGGATATGGGCCCTTGGGATATCGTCCTTTGGGATTTCGACCGTTGGGATTTGGACCTTTGGGATTTCGGCCTTTGGGATTTCGGCTCTTGGGTTTTTCGGCCCTTGGGATTTCGGCCTTTTGGGAATTCATCGTTCGGGATTTCGTTCTTGGGATTTCGACATTTGGGATTTCGGCCTTAGGGATTTCGGCCTTTGGGATTTCGACCTCTGGGATTTCGGCCTTTGGGATTTCGCTCTTTCGAATTTCAGCCTTTGGGATTTCGGCCTTTGGGATTTCGGCCTTTGGGATTTCGGCCTTTGGGATTTCGGCCTTCGGGATTTCGCCCTTGTGATTTCGGCCTTTGGGATATCGGTCTTTGGAATTTCAGCGTTGGGATTTCAGCAATTTGGATTTCGGCCTTTGCGATTTCGGCTTTTGGGATTTCGGCCTTTGAGATTTCGGCCTTTGGGATTTGGACCTTTGGGATTTCGGCCTTTGGGATTTCGGCTCTTGGGTTTTTCGGCCCTTGGGATTTCGGCCTTTTGGGAATTCATCGTTCTGGATTTCGTTCTTGGGATTTCGACATTTGGGATTTCGGCCTTAGGGATTTCGGCCTTTGGGATTTCTGCCTCTGGGATTTCGGCCTTTGGGATTTCGGCGTTTGAGATTTCGGCCTTTGGGATTTCAGCCTTTGGGATGTCGGCCCTTTGGATATCGGACTTTGGGATTTCAGCCTTTGGGATTTGGGCCTTTGGAATTTCCGCCTTTAGGATATCGGCCATTGTGATTTCGGCCTTTGGGATTTCGGCCTTTGGTATGTCGATCTTTGGAATTTCAACCTTGGGATTTCGGCCCTTGGGATTTCGGCCCTTGGGATATGGGCCCTTGGGATATCGGCCTTTGGGATTTCGCCGTTGTGATTTCGGCCTTTGGGATGTCGGTCTTTGGAATTTCAGCGTTTGGGATTTCGGCTCTTTGGATTTCGGCCTTTGCGATTTCGGCCTTTGGGATTTCGGCCTTTGAGATTTCGGCCTTTGGGATTTCGACCTTTGGGATTTCGGCCCTTAGGATTTGGGCCTTTGGGATTTCGGCCTTTGGGATTTCGGCCTTTGGGATTTCGGCCTTTGGGATTTCGGCCTTTCGAATTTCAGCATTTGGGATTTCGGCCTTTGGGATTTCGGCCTTTGGTATTTTGGCCTTGGGATTTCGGACTTTGGGATTTCGACCTTTGGAATTTCGGCCCTTGGGATTTCGGCCCTTGGGATATGGGTCCTTGGGATATCGGCCATTGGGATTTCGGTCGTTGGGATTTGGACATTTGGGATTTCGGCGTTTGAGATTTCGGCTCTTGGGATTTCGGCCATTGGGATTTCGGCCTTTGGGATTTCGACCTTTGGGATTTCGGCCTTTTGGGAGTTCACCCATTAGTATTTCGGCATTGGGATTTCGCCGTTTGGGATTTCGACCATTGGGATTCCGTCCCTTGGGATTGCGGCCTTTGGGATTTCGGCCTTTGGGATTTCGGCCTTTAGTATGTCGATCTTTGGAATTTCAACCTTCGGGATTTCGGCCTTTGGTATGTCGATCTTTGGAATTTCAACCTTTGGGATTTCGGCCCTTTGGATTTCGGCCTTTGGGATTTCAGTCTTTGGGATTTCGGTTTTTGTGATTTCGGCCTTTGGAATTTCAGCCTTCGGGATTTTGGCCCTTTGGATTTAGGCCTTTGGGATTTCGACGTTTGGGATTTCGACCCTTGGGGTTCCGGCCCTTGGGATTGCGGCCATTGGGGTTTCGGCCTTTGGGATTTCGGCCTTTGGGATTTCGGCCTTTGGTATTTCATCCTTTGGGATTTCGGCCTTTTGGGAATTCATCCATTGGTATTTCGGCCTTGGGATTTCGGCCTTTGGGATTTCGGACTTTGAGATTTCGGCCTTTGGTATGTCGATCTTTGGAATTTCAACCTTTGGGATTTCGGCCTTTTGGATTTCGGCCTTTGGGATTTCAGCCTTTGGGATTTCGGCCTTTGAGATTTCGGCCTTTGGGATTTCGGCCTTTTGGATTTCGGCCTTTGGGATGTCGATCTTTGGAATTTCAGCCTTTGGGATTTCGGCTCTTTGGATTTCGGTCTTTGGGATTTCAGCCTTTGGGATTTCGGCCTTTGGGATTTCGGCCTTTGGTATTTCATCCTTTGGGATTTCGGCCTTTTGGGAATTCATCCATTGGTATTTCGGCCTTGGGATTTCGGCCTTTGGGATTTCGGACTTTGAGATTTCGGCCTTTGGTATGTCGATCTTTGGAATTTCAACCTTTGGGATTTCGGCCTTTTGGATTTCGGCCTTTGGGATTTCAGCCTTTGGGATTTCGGCCTTTGAGATTTCGGCATTTGGAATTTCAGCCTTTGGGATTTCGGCCATTTGGATTTCAGCCTTTGGGATTTCGAAGTTTGGGATTCCGGCCCTTTGGATTTCGGCCTTTGGGATTTTGCCCTTGTGATTTCGACTTTTGGGAAGTCGGTCTTTGGGATTTCGGCCTTTGAGATTTCGACCTTTGGGATTTCGGCCTTTGGAATTTCGACCCTTGGGATTCCGGCCCTTGGGATTGCGGCCTTTAGGGTTTCGGCCTTTGGACTTCGGCCTTTGGGATTTCGGCCTTGTGATTTCGGCCTTTGGGATTTCGGCCTTTGGCATTTCGCCCTTGTGATTTCGGCCTTTGGGATGTCGGTATTTGGAATTTCAGCGTTTGGGATTTCGGCTCTTTGGATTTCGGCCTTTGCGATTTCGGCCTTTGGGATTTCGGCCTTTTGGGATTTCGGCGTTTGGGATTTCGTCCTTTGGGATTTCGGCCTTGGGGAATTCGGACTTTGAGATTTCGGCCTTTGGGATGTCGGCCTTTGGAATTTCGACCTTTGGGATTTCGGCCCTTGGGTTTTCAGCCTTTGGGATTTCGGCCTTTGGGATTTCGGCCTTTGGGATTTCGGCCTTTTGGATTTCGGCCTTTGGGATGTCGATCTTTGGAATTTCAGCCTTTGGGATTTCGGCTCTTTGGATTTCGGTCTTTGGGATTTCAGCCTTTGGGATTTCGGACTTTGGGATTTCGACCTTTGGAATTTCGGCCCTTGGGACTTCGGCCCTTGGGATATGGGCCCTTGGGATATCGTCCTTTGGGATTTCGACCGTTGGGATTTGGACCTTTGGGATTTCGGCCTTTGGGATTTCGGCTCTTTGGTTTTTCGGCCCTTGGGATTTCGGCCTTTTGGGAATTCATCGTTCGGGATTTCGTTCTTGGGATTTCGACATTTGGGATTTCGGCCTTTGGGATTTCGGCCTTTGGTATTTCATCCTTTGGGATTTCGGCCTTTTGGGAATTCATCCATTGGTATTTCGGCCTTGGGATTTCGGCCTTTGGGATATCGGACTTTGAGATTTCGGCCTTTGGTATGTCGATCTTTGGAATTTCAACCTTTGGGATTTCGGCCTTTTGGATTTCGGCCTTTGGGATTTCAGCCGTTCGGATTTCGGCCTTTGAGATTTCGGCATTTGGAATTTCAGCCTTTGGGATTTCGGCCCTTTGGATTTCAGCCTTTGGGATTTCGAAGTTTGGGATTCCGGCCCTTTGGATTTCGGCCTTTGGGATTTTGCCCTTGTGATTTCGACTTTTGGGAAGTCGGTCTTTGGGATTTCGGCCTTTGAGATTTCGACCTTTGGGATTTCGGCCTTTGTAATTTCGACCCTTGGGATTCCGGCCCTTGGGATTGCGGCCTTTAGGGTTTCGGCCTTTGGACTTCGGCCTTTGGGATTTCGGCCTTGTGATTTCGGCCTTTGGGATTTCGGCCTTTGGCATTTCGCCCTTGTGATTTCGGCCTTTGGGATGTCGGTCTTTGGAATTTCAGCGTTTGGGATTTCGGCTCTTTGGATTTCGGCCTTTGCGTTTTCGGCCTTTGGGATTTCGGCCTTTTGGGATTTCGGCGTTTGGGATTTCGTCCTTTGGGATTTCGGCCTTGGGGAATTCGGACTTTGAGATTTCGGCCTTTGGGATGTCGGCCTTTGGAATTTCGACCTTTGGGATTTCGGCCTTGGGGAATTCGGACTTTGAGATTTCGGCCTTTGGGATGTCGGCCTTTGGAATTTCGACCTTTGGGATTTCGGCCCTTGGGATTTCAGCCTTTGGGATTTCGGCCTTTGGGATTTCGGCCTTTGGGATTTCGGCCTTTTGGATTTCGGCCTTTGGGATGTCGATCTTTGGGATTTCGGCCTTTGGGATTTCAGTCTTTGGGATTTCGGTTTTTGTGATTTCGGCCTTTGGAATTTCAGCCTTCGGGATTTTGGCCCTTTGGATTTAGGCCTTTGGGATTTCGACGTTTGGGATTTCGACCCTTGGGGTTCCGGCCCTTGGGATTGCGGCCATTAGGGTTTCGGCCTTTGGGATTTCGGCCTTTGGGATTTCGGCCTTTGGTATTTCATCCTTTGGGATTTCGGCCTTTTGGGAATTCATCCATTGGTATTTCGGCCTTGGGATTTCGGCCTTTGGGATTTCGGACTTTGAGATTTCGGCCTTTGGTATGTCGATCTTTGGAATTTCAACCTTTGGGATTTCGGCCTTTTGGATTTCGGCCTTTGGGATTTCAGCCTTTGGGATTTCGGCCTTTGAGATTTCGGCCTTTGGGATTTCGGCCTTTTGGATTTCGGCCTTTGGGATGTCGATCTTTGGAATTTCAGCCTTTGGGATTTCGGCTCTTTGGATTTCGGTCTTTGGGATTTCAGCCTTTGGGATTTCGGCCTTTGGGATTTCGGCCTTTGGTATTTCATCCTTTGGGATTTCGGCCTTTTGGGAATTCATCCATTGGTATTTCGGCCTTGGGATTTCGGCCTTTGGGATTTCGGACTTTGAGATTTCGGCCTTTGGTATGTCGATCTTTGGAATTTCAACCTTTGGGATTTCGGCCTTTTGGATTTCGGCCTTTGGGATTTCAGCCTTTGGGATTTCGGCCTTTGAGATTTCGGCATTTGGAATTTCAGCCTTTGGGATTTCGGCCATTTGGATTTCAGCCTTTGGGATTTCGAAGTTTGGGATTCCGGCCCTTTGGATTTCGGCCTTTGGGATTTTGCCCTTGTGATTTCGACTTTTGGGAAGTCGGTCTTTGGGATTTCGGCCTTTGAGATTTCGACCTTTGGGATTTCGGCCTTTGGAATTTCGACCCTTGGGATTCCGGCCCTTGGGATTGCGGCCTTTAGGGTTTCGGCCTTTGGACTTCGGCCTTTGGGATTTCGGCCTTGTGATTTCGGCCTTTGGGATTTCGGCCTTTGGCATTTCGCCCTTGTGATTTCGGCCTTTGGGATGTCGGTATTTGGAATTTCAGCGTTTGGGATTTCGGCTCTTTGGATTTCGGCCTTTGCGATTTCGGCCTTTGGGATTTCGGCCTTTTGGGATTTCGGCGTTTGGGATTTCGTCCTTTGGGATTTCGGCCTTGGGGAATTCGGACTTTGAGATTTCGGCCTTTGGGATGTCGGCCTTTGGAATTTCGACCTTTGGGATTTCGGCCCTTGGGTTTTCAGCCTTTGGGATTTCGGCCTTTGGGATTTCGGCCTTTGGGATTTCGGCCTTTTGGATTTCGGCCTTTGGGATGTCGATCTTTGGAATTTCAGCCTTTGGGATTTCGGCTCTTTGGATTTCGGTCTTTGGGATTTCAGCCTTTGGGATTTCGGACTTTGGGATTTCGACCTTTGGAATTTCGGCCCTTGGGACTTCGGCCCTTGGGATATGGGCCCTTGGGATATCGTCCTTTGGGATTTCGACCGTTGGGATTTGGACCTTTGGGATTTCGGCCTTTGGGATTTCGGCTCTTTGGTTTTTCGGCCCTTGGGATTTCGGCCTTTTGGGAATTCATCGTTCGGGATTTCGTTCTTGGGATTTCGACATTTGGGATTTCGGCCTTTGGGATTTCGGCCTTTGGTATTTCATCCTTTGGGATTTCGGCCTTTTGGGAATTCATCCATTGGTATTTCGGCCTTGGGATTTCGGCCTTTGGGATATCGGACTTTGAGATTTCGGCCTTTGGTATGTCGATCTTTGGAATTTCAACCTTTGGGATTTCGGCCTTTTGGATTTCGGCCTTTGGGATTTCAGCCGTTCGGATTTCGGCCTTTGAGATTTCGGCATTTGGAATTTCAGCCTTTGGGATTTCGGCCCTTTGGATTTCAGCCTTTGGGATTTCGAAGTTTGGGATTCCGGCCCTTTGGATTTCGGCCTTTGGGATTTTGCCCTTGTGATTTCGACTTTTGGGAAGTCGGTCTTTGGGATTTCGGCCTTTGAGATTTCGACCTTTGGGATTTCGGCCTTTGTAATTTCGACCCTTGGGATTCCGGCCCTTGGGATTGCGGCCTTTAGGGTTTCGGCCTTTGGACTTCGGCCTTTGGGATTTCGGCCTTGTGATTTCGGCCTTTGGGATTTCGGCCTTTGGCATTTCGCCCTTGTGATTTCGGCCTTTGGGATGTCGGTCTTTGGAATTTCAGCGTTTGGGATTTCGGCTCTTTGGATTTCGGCCTTTGCGTTTTCGGCCTTTGGGATTTCGGCCTTTTGGGATTTCGGCGTTTGGGATTTCGTCCTTTGGGATTTCGGCCTTGGGGAATTCGGACTTTGAGATTTCGGCCTTTGGGATGTCGGCCTTTGGAATTTCGACCTTTGGGATTTCGGCCTTGGGGAATTCGGACTTTGAGATTTCGGCCTTTGGGATGTCGGCCTTTGAGATTTCGGCTCTTGGGATTTCGGCCATTGGGATTTCGGCCTTTGGGATTTCGACCTTTGGGATTTCGGCCTTTTGGGAGTTCACCCATTAGTATTTCGGCATTGGGATTTCGCCGTTTGGGATTTCGACCATTGGGATTCCGTCCCTTGGGATTGCGGCCTTTGGGATTTCGGCCTTTGGGATGTCGGCCTTTGGAATTTCGACCTTTGGGATTTCGGCCCTTGGGATTTCAGCCTTTGGGATTTCGGCCTTTGGGATTTCGACCTTTGGGATTTCGGCCTTTGGAATTTCGACCCTTGGGATTCCGGCCCTAGGGATTGCGGCCTTTAGGGTTTCGGCCTTTGGACTTCGGCCTTTGGCATTTCGCCCTTGTGATTTCGGCCTTTGGGATGTCGGTCTTTGGAATTTCAGCGTTTGGGATTTCGGCTCTTTGGATTTCGGCCTTTGCGATTTCGGCCTTTGGGATTTCGGCCTTTTGGGATTTCGGCGTTTGGGATTTCGTCCTTTGGGATTTCGGCCTTGGGGAATTCGGACTTTGAGATTTCGGCCTTTGGGATGTCGGCCTTTGGAATTTCGACCTTTGGGATTTCGGCCTTGGGGAATTCGGACTTTGAGATTTCGGCCTTTGGGATGTCGGCCTTTGGAATTTCGACCTTTGGGATTTCGGCCCTTGGGTTTTCAGCCTTTGGGATTTCGGCCTTTGGGATTTCGGCCTTTTGGATTTCGGCCTTTGGGATGTCGATCTTTGGAATTTCAGCCTTTGGGATTTCGGCTCTTTGGATTTCGGTCTTTGGCATTTCAGCCTTTGGGATTTCGGACTTTGGGATTTCGACCTTTGGAATTTCGGCCCTTGGGACTTCGGCCCTTGGGATATGGGCCCTTGGGATATCGTCCTTTGGGATTTCGACCGTTGGGATTTGGACCTTTGGGATTTCGGCCTTTGGGATTTCGGCTCTTGGGTTTTTCGGCCCTTGGGATTTCGGCCTTTTGGGAATTCATCGTTCGGGATTTCGTTCTTGGGATTTCGACATTTGGGATTTCGGCCTTAGGGATTTCGGCCTTTGGGATTTCGACCTCTGGGATTTCGGCCTTTGGGATTTCGCTCTTTCGAATTTCAGCCTTTGGGATTTCGGCCTTTGGGATTTCGGCCTTTGGGATTTCGGCCTTTGGGATTTCGGCCTTCGGGATTTCGCCCTTGTGATTTCGGCCTTTGGGATATCGGTCTTTGGAATTTCAGCGTTGGGATTTCAGCAATTTGGATTTCGGCCTTTGCGATTTCGGCTTTTGGGATTTCGGCCTTTGAGATTTCGGCCTTTGGGATTTGGACCTTTGGGATTTCGGCCTTTGGGATTTCGGCTCTTGGGTTTTTCGGCCCTTGGGATTTCGGCCTTTTGGGAATTCATCGTTCTGGATTTCGTTCTTGGGATTTCGACATTTGGGATTTCGGCCTTAGGGATTTCGGCCTTTGGGATTTCTGCCTCTGGGATTTCGGCCTTTGGGATTTCGGCGTTTGAGATTTCGGCCTTTGGGATTTCAGCCTTTGGGATGTCGGCCCTTTGGATATCGGACTTTGGGATTTCAGCCTTTGGGATTTGGGCCTTTGGAATTTCCGCCTTTAGGATATCGGCCATTGTGATTTCGGCCTTTGGGATTTCGGCCTTTGGTATGTCGATCTTTGGAATTTCAACCTTGGGATTTCGGCCCTTGGGATTTCGGCCCTTGGGATATGGGCCCTTGGGATATCGGCCTTTGGGATTTCGCCGTTGTGATTTCGGCCTTTGGGATGTCGGTCTTTGGAATTTCAGCGTTTGGGATTTCGGCTCTTTGGATTTCGGCCTTTGCGATTTCGGCCTTTGGGATTTCGGCCTTTGAGATTTCGGCCTTTGGGATTTCGACCTTTGGGATTTCGGCCCTTAGGATTTGGGCCTTTGGGATTTCGGCCTTTGGGATTTCGGCCTTTGGGATTTCGGCCTTTGGGATTTCGGCCTTTCGAATTTCAGCATTTGGGATTTCGGCCTTTGGGATTTCGGCCTTTGGTATTTTGGCCTTGGGATTTCGGACTTTGGGATTTCGACCTTTGGAATTTCGGCCCTTGGGATTTCGGCCCTTGGGATATGGGTCCTTGGGATATCGGCCATTGGGATTTCGGTCGTTGGGATTTGGACATTTGGGATTTCGGCGTTTGAGATTTCGGCTCTTGGGATTTCGGCCATTGGGATTTCGGCCTTTGGGATTTCGACCTTTGGGATTTCGGCCTTTTGGGAGTTCACCCATTAGTATTTCGGCATTGGGATTTCGCCGTTTGGGATTTCGACCATTGGGATTCCGTCCCTTGGGATTGCGGCCTTTGGGATTTCGGCCTTTGGGATTTCGGCCTTTAGTATGTCGATCTTTGGAATTTCAACCTTCGGGATTTCGGCCTTTGGTATGTCGATCTTTGGAATTTCAACCTTTGGGATTTCGGCCCTTTGGATTTCGGCCTTTGGGATTTCAGTCTTTGGGATTTCGGTTTTTGTGATTTCGGCCTTTGGAATTTCAGCCTTCGGGATTTTGGCCCTTTGGATTTAGGCCTTTGGGATTTCGACGTTTGGGATTTCGACCCTTGGGGTTCCGGCCCTTGGGATTGCGGCCATTGGGGTTTCGGCCTTTGGGATTTCGGCCTTTGGGATTTCGGCCTTTGGTATTTCATCCTTTGGGATTTCGGCCTTTTGGGAATTCATCCATTGGTATTTCGGCCTTGGGATTTCGGCCTTTGGGATTTCGGACTTTGAGATTTCGGCCTTTGGTATGTCGATCTTTGGAATTTCAACCTTTGGGATTTCGGCCTTTTGGATTTCGGCCTTTGGGATTTCAGCCTTTGGGATTTCGGCCTTTGAGATTTCGGCATTTGGAATTTCAGCCTTTGGGATTTCGGCCCTTTGGATTTCAGCCTTTGGGATTTCGAAGTTTGGGATTCCGGCCCTTTGGATTTCGGCCTTTGGGATTTTGCCCTTGTGATTTCGACTTTTGGGAAGTCGGTCTTTGGGATTTCGGCCTTTGAGATTTCGACCTTTGGGATTTCGGCCTTTGGAATTTCGACCCTTGGGATTCCGGCCCTTGGGATTGCGGCCTTTAGGGTTTCGGCCTTTGGACTTCGGCCTTTGGGATTTCGGCCTTGTGATTTCGGCCTTTGGGATTTCGGCCTTTGGCATATCGCCCTTGTGATTTCGGCCTTTGGGATGTCGGTCTTTGGAATTTCAGCGTTTGGGATTTCGGCTCTTTGGATTTCGGCCTTTGCGATTTCGGCCTTTGGGATTTCGGCCTTTTGGGATTTCGGCGTTTGGGATTTCGTCCTTTGGGATTTCGGCCTTGGGGAATTCGGACTTTGAGATTTCGGCCTTTGGGATGTCGGCCTTTGGAATTTCGACCTTTGGGATTTCGGCCTTGGGGAATTCGGACTTTGAGATTTCGGCCTTTGGGATGTCGGCCTTTGGAATTTCGACCTTTGGGATTTCGGCCCTTGGGTTTTCAGCCTTTGGGATTTCGGCCTTTGGGATTTCGGCCTTTGGGATTTCGGCCTTTTGGATTTCGGCCTTTGGGATGTCGATCTTTGGAATTTCAGCCTTTGGGATTTCGGCTCTTTGGATTTCGGTCTTTGGGATTTCAGCCTTTGGGATTTCGGACTTTGGGATTTCGACCTTTGGAATTTCGGCCCTTGGGATTTCGGCCCTTGGGATATGGGCCCTTGGGATATCGTCCTTTGGGATTTCGACCGTTGGGATTTGGACCTTTGGGATTTCGGCCTTTGGGATTTCGGCTCTTTGGTTTTTCGGCCCTTGGGATTTCGGCCTTTTGGGAATTCATCGTTCGGGATTTCGTTCTTGGGATTTCGACATTTGGGATTTCGGCCTTAGGGATTTCGGCCTTTGGGATTTCGACCTCTGGGATTTCGGCCTTTGGGATTTCGGTCTTTCGAATTTCAGCCTTTGGGATTTCGGCCTTTGGGATTTCGGCCTTTGGGATTTCGGCCTTTGGGATTTCGGCCTTTGGGATTTCGGCCTTCGGGATTTCGCCCTTGTGATTTCGGCCTTTGGGATATCGGTCTTTGGAATTTCAGCGTTGGGATTTCAGCCATTTGGATTTCGGCCTTTGCGATTTCGGCCTTTGGGATTTCGGCCTTTGAGATTTCGGCCTTTGGGATTTGGACCTTTGGGATTTCGGCTCTTGGGTTTTTCGGCCCTTGGGATTTCGGCCTTTTGGGAATTCATCGTTCTGGATTTCGTTCTTGGGATTTCGACATTTGGGATTTCGGCCTTAGGGATTTCGGCCTTTGGGATTTCTGCCTCTGGGATTTCGGCCTTTGGGATTTCGGCGTTTGAGATTTCGGCCTTTGGGATTTCAGCCTTTGGGATGTCGGCCCTTTGGATATCGGAATTTGGGATTTCAGCCTTTGGGATTTGGGCCTTTGGAATTTCCGCCTTTAGGATATCGGCCATTGTGATTTCGGCCTTTGGGATTTCGGCCTTTGGTATGTCGATCTTTGGAATTTCAACCTTGGGATTTCGGCCCATTGGATTTCGGCCTTTGGGATTTCAGCCTTTAGGATTTCGGCCTTTGAAATTTCGGCCTTTGGAATTTCAGCCTTTGGGATTTCGGCCCTTTGGATTTCGGCCTTTGGGATTTCGACGTTTGGGATTTCGACCCATGGGATTCCGGCCCTTGGGATTGCGGCCTTAGGGATTTCGGCCTTTGGGATTTCGGCCTTTGGGATTTCGGCCTTTGGTATGTCGATCTTTGGAATTTCAACCTTTGGGTTTTCGGCCCTTTGGATTCCGGCCCTTGGGATTGCGGCCTTTGGGATTTCGGCCTTTGGGATTTCGGCCTTTGAGATTTCATCCTTTGGGATTTCGGCCTCTTGGGAATTCATCCATTGGTATTTCGGCCTTGGGATTTCGGCCTTTGGGATTTCGGCCTTTGGGATTTCGACCTTTGGGATTTCGGCCTTTTGGGAGTTCATCCATTGGTATTTCGGCATTGGGATTTCGCCGTTTGGGATTTCGACCCATGGGATTCCGGCCCTTGGGATTGCGGCCTTTGGGATTTCGGCCTTTGGTATTTCGGCCTTTGGGATTTCGGCCTTTGGTATTTCATCCTTTGGGATTTCGGCCTTTTGGGAATTCATCCATTGGTATTTCGGCCTTGGGATTTCGGCCTTTGGGATTTCGGACTTTGAGATTTCGGCCTTTGGTATGTCGATCTTTGGAATTTCAACCTTTGGGATTTCGGCCCTTTGGATTTCGGCCTTTGGGATTTCAGCCTTTGGGATTTCGGCCTTTGAGATTTCGGCATTTGGAATTTCAGCCTTTGGGATTTCGGCCCTTTGGATTTCAGCCTTTGGGATTTCGAAGTTTGGGATTCCGGCCCTTTGGATTTCGGCCTTTGGGATTTCGCCCTTGTGATTTCGACCTTTGGGAAGTCGGTCTTTGGGATTTCGGCCTTTGGGATTTCGACCTTTGGGATTTCGGCCTTTGGAATTTCGGCCTTTGGGATTTCGGCCTTTGAGATTTCGGCCTTTGGGATTTCGGACTTTGGGATTTCGACCTTTGGAATTTCGGCCCTTGGGACTTCGGCCCTTGGGACATCGGCCCTTGTGATATGGGCCCTTGGGATATCGGCCTTTGGGATTTCGACCGTTGGGATTTGGACCTTTGGGATTTCGGCCTTTGGGATTTCGGCTCTGGGGATTTCGGCCCTTGGGATTTCGGCCTTTTGGGAATTCATCGTTCGGGATTTCGTTCTTGGGATTTCGACATTCGGGATTTCGGCCTTAGGGATTTCGGCCTCTGCGATTTCGGCCTTTGGGATTTCGGCGTTTGAGATTGCGTCCTTTGGAATTTCCGGCTTTAGGATATCGGCCATTGTGATTTCGGCCTTTGGGATTTCGGCCTTTGGGATTTCGGCCTTTGGGATTTCGGTCTTTGGGATGTCGGTCTTTGGAATTTCAGCCTTTGGGATTTCGGGTTTTTGGATTTCGGTCGTTGGGATTTCAGGCTTTGGGATTTCGGACTTTGAGATTTTGGCCTTTTGAATTTTAGCCTTGGGGATTTCGGCCCTTTGGATTTCGGACTTTGGGATTTCAGCCTTTGGGATTTCGTCCTTTGAGATTTCGGCCTTTGGGATGTCGGTCTTTGGAATTTCAGCCATTGGGATTTCGGCCCTTTGGATTTCGGTCTTTGGGATTTCGGCCTTGGGATTTCGACGTTTGGGATTTCGGCCTTTGGGATTTCGGCCTTTGGGAATTCATCCACTGGTATTTCGGCCTTGGGATTTCGGCCTTTGTGATTTCGGCCTTTGGGATTTCGGCCTTTGGGATTTCGACCTTTGGGATTTCGGCCTTTGGGATTTCGGCCTTTGAGATTTCGGCCTTTGGGATTTCGGTCTTTCGAATTTCAGCCTTTGGAATTTCGGCCTTTGGGATTTCGGCCTTTGGGATTTCGGCCTTTGGGATTTCGGCCTTCGGGATTTCGCCCTTGTGATTTCGGCCTTTGGGATATCGGTCTTTGGAATTTCAGCGTTGGGATTTCGGCCATTTGGATTTCGGCCATTGCGATTTCGGCCTTTGGGATTTCGGCCTTTGGGATTTCGGCCTTTGGGATTTCGGCCTTTTGGAAGTTCACCCATTGGTATTTCGGCACTGGGATTTCGCCGTTTGGGATTTCGACCCTTGGGATTCCGGCCCTTGGGATTGCGGCCTTTGGGGTTTCGGCCTTTGGATTTCGGCCTTTGGGATTTCGGCCTTGTGATTTCGGCCTTTGGGATTTCGGCCTTTGGGATTTCGGCCTTTGCTATTTTGGCCTTGGGATTTCGGACTTTGGGATTTCGACCTTTGGAATTTCGGCCCTTGGGATTTCGGCCCTTGGGATATGGGCCCTTGGGATATCGGCCTTTGGGATTTCGGTCGTTGGGATTTGGACATTTGGGATTTCGGCGTTTGAGATTTCGGCTCTTGGGATTTCGGCCATTGGGATTTCGGCGTTTGGGATTTCGGCCTTTGGTATTTCATCCTTTGGGATTTCGGCCTTTTGGGAATTCATCCATTGGTACTTCGGCCTTGGGATTTCGGCCTTTGGGATTTCGGACTTTGAGATTTCGGCCTTTGGTATGTCGATCTTTGGAATTTCAACCTTTGGGATTTCGGCCCTTTGGATTTCGGCCTTTGGGATTTCAGCCTTTGGGATTTCGGCCTTTGAGATTTCGGGATTTGGAATTTCAGCCTTTGGGATTTCGGCCCTTTGGATTTCAGCCTTTGGGATTTCGAAGTTTGGGATTCCGGCCCTTTGGATTTCGGCCTTTGGGATTTCGCCCTTGTGATTTCGACCTTTGGGAAGTCGGTCTTTGGGATTTCGGCCTTTGGGATTTCGACCTTTGGGATTTCGGCCTTTGGAATTTCGACCCTTGGGATTCCGGCCCTTGGGATTGCGGCCTTTAGGGTTTCGGCCTTTGGACTTCGGCCTTTGGGATTTCGGCCTTGTGATTTCGGCCTTTGGGATTTCGGCCTTTGGCATTTCGCCCTTGTGATTTCGGCCTTTGGGATGTCGGTCTTTGGAATTTCAGCGTTTGGGATTTCGGCTCTTTGGATTTCGGCCTTTGCGATTTCGGCCTTTGGGATTTCGGCCTTTGAGATTTCGGCCTTTGGGATTTCGACTTTTGGAATTTCGGCCCTTAGGATTTGGGCCTTTGGGATTTCGGCCTTTGGGATTTCGGCCTTTCGAATTTCAGCATTTGGGATTTCGGCCTTTGGGATTTCGGCCTTTGGTATTTTGGCCTTGGGATTTCGGACTTTGGGATTTCGACCTTTGGAATTTCGGCCCTTGGGATTTCGGCCCTTGGGATATGGGCCCTTGGGATATCGGCCTTTGGGATTTCGGTCGTTGGGATTTGGACATTTGGGATTTCGGCGTTTGAGATTTCGGCTCTTGGGATTTCGGCCATTGGGATTTCGGCCTTTTGGGATTTCGGCGTTTGGGATTTCGTCCTTTGGGATTTCGGCCATGGGGATTTCGGACTTTGAGATTTCGGCCTTTGGGATGTCGGCCTTTGGAATTTCGACCTTTGGGATTTCGGCCCTTGGGATTTCAGCCTTTGGGATTTCGGCCTTTGGGATTTCGGCCTTTGGGATTTCGGCCTTTTGGATTTCGGCCTTTGGGATGTCGATCTTTGGAATTTCAGCCTTTGGGATTTCGGCTCTTTGGATTTCGGTCTTTGGGATTTCAGCCTTTGGGATTTCGGACTTTGGGATTTCGACCTTTGGAATTTCGGCCCTTGGGACTTCGGCCCTTGGGATATGGGCCCTTGGGATATCGTCCTTTGGGATTTCGACCGTTGGATTTGGACCTTTGGGATTTCGGCCTTTGGGATTTCGGCTCTTGGGTTTTTCGGCCCTTGGGATTTCGGCCTTTTGGGAATTCATCGTTCGGGATTTCGTTCTTGGGATTTCGACATTTGGGATTTCGGCCTTAGGGATTTCGGCCTTTGGGATTTCGGCCTCTGGGATTTCGGCCTTTGGGATTTCGGTCTTTCGAATTTCAGCCTTTGGGATTTCGGCCTTTGGGATTTCGGCCTTTGGGATTTCGGCCTTTGGGATTTCGGCCTTTGGGATTTCGGCCTTTGGGATTTCGGCCTTTGGGATTTCGGCCTTTGGGATTTCGGCCTTTGGGATTTCGGCCTTCGGGATTTCGCCCTTGTGATTTCGGCCTTTGGGATATCGGTCTTTGGAATTTCAGCGTTGGGATTTCAGCCATTTGGATTTCGGCCTTTGCGATTTCGGCCTTTGGGATTTCGGCCTTTGAGATTTCGGCCTTTGGGATTTGGACCTTTGGGATTTCGGCCTTTGGGATTTCGGCTCTTGGGTTTTTCGGCCCTTGGGATTTCGGCCTTTTGGGAATTCATCGTTCGGGATTTCGTTCTTGGGATTTCGACATTTGGGATTTCGGCCTTATGGATTTCGGCCTTTGGGATTTCGGCCTCTGGGATTTCGGCCTTTGGGATTTCGGCGTTTGAGATTTCGGCCTTTGGGATTTCAGCCTTTGGGATGTCGGCCCTTTGGATATCGGACTTTGGGATTTCAGCCTTTGGGATTTGGGCCTTTGGAATTTCCGCCTTTAGGATATCGGCCATTGTGATTTCGGCCTTTGGGATTTCGGCCTTTGGTATGTCGATCTTTGGAATTTCAACCTTGGGATTTCGGCCCATTGGATTTCGGCCTTTGGGATTTCAGCCTTTAGGATTTCGGCCTTTGAAATTTCGGCCTTTGGAATTTCAGCCTTTGGGATTTCGGCCCTTTGGATTTCGGCCTTTGGGATTTCGACGTTTGGGATTTCGACCCATGGGATTCCGGCCCTTGGGATTGCGGCCTTAGGGATTTCGGCCTTTGGGATTTCGGCCTTTGGGATTTCGGCCTTTGGTATGTCGATCTTTGGAATTTCAACCTTTGGGTTTTCGGCCCTTTGGATTCCGGCCCTTGGGATTGCGGCCTTTGGGATTTCGGCCTTTGGGATTTCGGCCTTTGAGATTTCATCCTTTGGGATTTCGGCCTCTTGGGAATTCATCCATTGGTATTTCGGCCTTGGGATTTCGGCCTTTGGGATTTCGGCCTTTGGGATTTCGACCTTTGGGATTTCGGCCTTTTGGGAGTTCATCCATTGGTATTTCGGCATTGGGATTTCGCAGTTTGGGATTTCGACCCATGGGATTCCGGCCCTTGGGATTGCGGCCTTTGGGATTTCGGCCTTTGGGATTTCGGCCTTTAGTATGTCGATCTTTGGATTTTCAACCTTCGGGATTTCGGCCTTTGGTATGTCGATCTTTGGAATTTCAACCTTTGGGATTTCGGCCCTTTGGATTTCGGCCTTTGGGATTTCAGTCTTTGGGATTTCGGTTTTTGTGATTTCGGCCTTTGGAATTTCAGCCTTCGGGATTTTGGCCCTTTGGATTTAGGCCTTTGGGATTTCGACGTTCGGGATTTCGACCCTTGGGATTCCGGCCCTTGGGATTGCGGCCTTTGGGGTTTCGGCCTTTGGGATTTCGGCCTTTGGGATTTCGGCCTTTGGTATTTCATCCTTTGGGATTTCGGCCTTTTGGGAATTCATCCATTGGTATTTCGGCCTTGGGATTTCGGCCTTTGGGATTTCGGACTTTGAGATTTCGGCCTTTGGTATGTCGATCTTTGGAATTTCAACCTTTGGGATTTCGGCCCTTTGGATTTCGGCCTTTGGGATTTCAGCCTTTGGGATTTCGGCCTTTGAGATTTCGGCATTTGGAATTTCAGCCTTTGGGATTTCGGCCCTTTGGATTTCAGCCTTTGGGATTTCGAAGTTTGGGATTCCGGCCCTTTGGATTTCGGCCTTTGGGATTTCGCCCCTGTGATTTCGACCTTTGGGAAGTCGGTCTTTGGGATTTCGGCCTTTGGGATTTCGACCTTTGGGATTTCGGCCTTTGGAATTTCGGCCTTTGGGATTTCGGCGTTTGAGATTGCGTCCTTTGGAATTTCCGGCTTTAGGATATCGGCCATTGTGATTTCGGCCTTTGGGATTTCGGCCTTTGGGATTTCGGCCTTTGGGATTTCGGCCTTTGGGATTTCGGTCTTTGGGATGTCGGTCTTTGGAATTTCAGCCTTTGGGATTTCGGGTTTTTGGATTTCGGTCGTTGGGATTTCAGGCTTTGGGATTTCGGACTTTGAGATTTTGGCCTTTGGAATTTTAGCCTTTGGGATTTCGGCCCTTTGGATTTCGGACTTTGGTATTTTGGCCTTGGGATTTCGGACTTTGGGATTTCGACCTTTGGAATTTCGGCCCTTGGGATTTCGGCCCTTGGGATATGGGCCCTTGGGATATCGGCCTTTGGGATTTCGGTCGATGGGATTTGGACATTTGGGATTTCGGCGTTTGAGATTTCGGCTCTTGGGATTTCGGCCATTGAGATTTCGGCCTTTTGGGATATCGGCGTTTGGGATTTCGTCCTTTGGGATTTCGGCCTTTGGGATTTCGGACTTTGAGATTTCGGCCTTTGGGATGTCGGCCTTTGGAATTTCGACCTTTGGGATTTCGGCCCTTGGGATTTCAGCCTTTGGGATTTCGGCCTTTGGGATTTCGGCCTTTGGGATTTCGGCCTTTGGGATGTCGATCTTTGGAATTTCAGCCTTTGGGATTTCGGCTCTTTGGATTTCGGTCTTTGGGATTTCAGCCTTTGGGATTGCGGACTTTGGGATTTCGACCTTTGGAATTTCGGCCCTTGGGACTTCGGCCCTTGGGACTTCGGCCCTTGGGATATGGGCCCTTGGGATATCGTCCTTTGGGATTTCGACCGTTGGGATTTGGACCTTTGGGATTTCGGCCTTTGGGATTTCGGCTCTTGGGTTTTTCGGCCCTTGGGATTTCGGCCTTTGGTATGTCGATCTTTGGAATTTCAACCTTTGGGATTTCGGCCCTTTGGATTTCGGCCTTTGGGATTTCAGCCTTTGGGATTTCGGCCTTTGAGATTTCGGCATTTGGAATTTCAGCCTTTGGGATTTCGGCCCTTTGGATTTCAGCCGTTGGGATTTCGAAGTTTGGGATTCCGGCCCTTTGGATTTCGGCCTTTGGGATTTCGCCCTTGTGATTTCGACCTTTGGGAAGTCGGTCTTTGGGATTTCGGCCTTTGGGATTTCGACCTTTGGGATTTCGGCCTTTGGAATTTCGGCCTTTGGGATTTCGGCCTTTGAGATTTCGGCCTTTGGCATTTCGGACTTTGGGATTTCGACCTTTGGAATTTCGGCCCTTGGGACTTCGGCCCTTGGGACATCGGCCCTTGTGATATGGGCCCTTGGAATATCGGCCTTTGGGATTTCGACCGTTGGGATTTGGACCTTTGGGATTTCGGCCTTTGGGATTTCGGCTCTGGGGATTTCGGCCCTTGGGATTTCGGCCTTTTGGGAATTCATCGTTCGGGATTTCGTTCTTGGGATTTCGACATTCGGGATTTCGGCCTTAGGGATTTCGGCCTCTGGGATTTCGGCCTTTGGGATTTCGGCGTTTGAGATTGCGTCCTTTGGAATTTCCGGCTTTAGGATATCGGCCATTGTGATTTCGGCCTTTGGGATTTCGGCCTTTGGGATTTCGGCCTTTGGGATTTCGGTCTTTGGGATATCGGTCTTTGGAATTTCAGCCTTTGGGATTTCGGGTTTTTGGATTTCGGTCGTTGGGATTTCAGGCTTTGGGATTTCGGACTTTGAGATTTTGGCCTTTGGAATTTTAGCCTTAGGGATTTCGGCCCTTTGGATTTCGGACTTTGGGATTTCAGCCTTTGGGATTTCGTCCTTTGAGATTTCGGCCTTTGGGATGTCGGTCTTTGGAATTTCAGCCATTGGGATTTCGGCCCTTTGGATTTCGGACTTTGGGATTTCAGCCTTTGGGATTTCGTCCTTTGAGATTTCGGCCTTTGGGATGTCGGTCTTTGGAATTTCAGCCATTGGGATTTCGGCCCTTTGGATTTCGGTCTTTGGGATTTCGGCCTTGGGATTTCGACGTTTGGGATTTCGGCCTTTGGGATTTCGGCCTTTGGGAATTCATCCACTGGTATTTCGGCCTTGGGATTTCGGCCTTTGTGATTTCGGCCTTTGGGATTTCGGCCTTTGGGATTTCGACCTTTGGGATTTCGGCCTTTGGGATTTCGGCCTTTGAGATTTCGGCCTTTGGGATTTCGGTCTTTCGAATTTCAGCCTTTGGAATTTCGGCCTTTGGGATTTCGGCCTTTGGGATTTCGGCCTTTGGGATTTCGGCCCTTTGGATTTCGGCCTTTGGGATTTCAGCCTTTGGGATTTCGGCCTTTGAGATTTCGGCATTTGGAATTTCAGCCTTTGGGATTTCGGCCCTTTGGATTTCAGCCTTTGGGATTTCGAAGTTTGGGATTCCGGCCCTTTGGATTTCGGCCTTTGGGATTTCGCCCTTGTGATTTCGACCTTTGGGAAGTCGGTCTTTGGGATTTCGGCCTTTGGGATTTCGACCTTTGGGATTTCGGCCTTTGGAATTTCGGCCTTTGGGATTTCGGCCTTTGAGATTTCGGCCTTTGGGATTTCGGACTTTGGGATTTCGACCTTTGGAATTTCGGCCCTTGGGACTTCGGCCCTTGGGACATCGGCCCTTGTGATATGGGCCCTTGGGATATCGGCCTTTGGGATTTCGACCGTTGGGATTTGGACCTTTGGGACTTCGGCCTTTGGGATTTCGGCTCTGGGGATTTCGGCCCTTGGGATTTCGGCCTTTTGGGAATTCATCGTTCGGGATTTCGTTCTTGGGATTTCGACATTCGGGATTTCGGCCTTAGGGATTTCGGCCTCTGCGATTTCGGCCTTTGGGATTTCGGCGTTTGAGATTGCGTCCTTTGGAATTTCCGGCTTTAGGATATCGGCCATTGTGATTTCGGCCTTTGGGATTTCGGCCTTTGGGATTTCGGTCTTTGGGATGTCGGTCTTTGGAATTTCAGCCTTTGGGATTTCGGGTTTTTGGATTTCGGTCGTTGGGATTTCAGGCTTTGGGATTTCGGACTTTGAGATTTTGGCCTTTGGAATTTTAGCCTTTGGGATTTCGGCCCTTTGGATTTCGGACTTTGGGATTTCAGCCTTTGGGATTTCGTCCTTTGAGATTTCGGCCTTTGGGATGTCGGTCTTTGGAATTTCAGCCATTGGGATTTCGGCCCTTTGGATTTCGGTCTTTGGGATTTCGGCCTTTGGGATTTCGGCCTTTGGGATTTCGGCCTTTTGGGAGTTCACCCATTGGTATTTCGGCATTGGGATTTCGCCGTTTGGGATTTCGACCCTTGGGATTCCGGCCCTTGGGATTGCGGCCTTTGGGGTTTCGGCCTTTGGATTTCGGCCTTTGGGATTTCGGCCTTGTGATTTCGGCCTTTGGGATTTCGGCATTTGGGATTTCGGCCTTTGGGAATTCATCCACTGGTATTTCGGCCTTGGGATTTCGGCCTTTGTGATTTCGGCCTTTGGGATTTCGGCCTTTGGGATTTCGGCCTTTGGGATTTCGACCTTTGGGATTTCGGCCTTTGGGATTTCGGCCTTTGAGATTTCGGCCTTTGGGATTTCGGTCTTTCGAATTTCAGCCTTTGGAATTTCGGCCTTTGGGATTTCGGCCTTTGGGATTTCGGCCTTTGGGATTTCGGCCTTTGGGATTTCGGCCATCGGGATTTCGCCCTTGTGATTTCGGCCTTTGGGATATCGGTCTTTGGAATTTCAGCGTTGGGATTTCGGCCATTTGGATTTCGGCCATTGCGATTTCGGCCTTTGGGATTTCGGCCTTTGGGATTTCGGCCTTTTGGGAGTTCACCCATTGGTATTTCGGCATTGGGATTTCGACCCTTGGGATTCCGGCCCTTGGGATTGCGGCCTTTGGGGTTTCGGCCTTTGGATTTCGGCCTTTGGGATTTCGGCCTTGTGATATCGGCCTTTGGGATTTCGGCCTTTGGGATTTCGGCCTTTGGTATTTTGGCCTTGGGATTTCGGACTTTGGGATTTCGACCTTTGGAATTTCGGCCCTTGGGATTTCGGCCCTTGGGATATGGGCCCTTGGGATATCGGCCTTTGGGATTTCGGTCGTTGGGATTTGGACATTTGGGATTTCGGCGTTTGAGATTTCGGCTCTTGGGATTTCGGCCATTGGGATTTCGGCCTTTTGGGATTTCGGCGTTTGGGATTTCGGCCTTTGGTATTTCATCCTTTGGGATTTCGGCCTTTTGGGAATTCATCCATTGGTATTTCGGCCTTGGGATTTCGGCCTTTGGGATTTCGGACATTGAGATTTTGGCCTTTGGAATTTTAGCCTTTGGGATTTCGGCCCTTTGGATTTCGGACTTTGGTATTTTGGCCTTGGGATTTCGGACTTTGGGATTTCGACCTTTGGAATTTCGGCCCTTGGGATTTCGGCCCTTGGGATATGGGCCCTTGGGATATCGGCCTTTGGGATTTCGGTCGTTGGGATTTGGACATTTGGGATTTCGGCGTTTGAGATTTCGGCTCTTGGGATTTCGGCCATTGAGATTTCGGCCTTTTGGGATATCGGCGTTTGGGATTTCGTCCTTTGGGATTTCGGCCTTTGGGATTTCGGACTTTGAGATTTCGGCCTTTGGGATGTCGGCCTTTGGAATTTCGACCTTTGGGATTTCGGCCCTTGGGATTTCAGCCTTTGGGATTTCGGCCTTTGGGATTTCGGCCTTTGGGATTTCGGCCTTTGGGATGTCGATCTTTGGAATTTCAGCCTTTGGGATTTCGGCTCTTTGGATTTCGGTCTTTGGGATTTCAGCCTTTGGGATTTCGGACTTTGGGATTTCGACATTTGGAATTTCGGCCCTTGGGACTTCGGCCCTTGGGATATGGGCCCTTGGGATATCGCCCTTTGGGATTTCGACCGTTGGGATTTGGACCTTTGGGATTTCGGCATTTGGCATTTCGGCTCTTGGGTTTTTCGGCCCTTGGGATTTCGGCCTTTGGTATGTCGATCTTTGGAATTTCAACCTTTGGGATTTCGGCCCTTTGGATTTCGGCCTTTGGGATTTCAGCCTTTGGGATTTCGGCCTTTGAGATTTCGGCATTTGGAATTTCAGCCTTTGGGATTTCGGCCCTTTGGATTTCAGCCGTTGGGATTTCGAAGTTTGGGATTCCGGCCCTTTGGATTTCGGCCTTTGGGATTTCGCCCTTGTGATTTCGACCTTTGGGAAGTCGGTCTTTGGGATTTCGGCCTTTGGGATTTCGACCTTTGGGATTTCGGCCTTTGGAATTTCGGCCTTTGGGATTTCGGCCTTTGAGATTTCGGCCTTTGGCATTTCGGACTTTGGGATTTCGACCTTTGGAATTTCGGCCCTTGGGACTTCGGCCCTTGGGACATCGGCCCTTGTGATATGGGCCCTTGGAATATCGGCCTTTGGGATTTCGACCGTTGGGATTTGGACCTTTGGGATTTCGACCTTTGGGATTTCGGCTCTGGGGATTTCGGCCCTTGGGATTTCGGCCTTTTGGGAATTCATCGTTCGGGATTTCGTTCTTGGGATTTCGACATTCGGGATTTCGGCCTTAGGGATTTCGGCCTCTGGGATTTCGGCCTTTGGGATTTCGGCGTTTGAGATTGCGTCCTTTGGAATTTCCGGCTTTAGGATATCGGCCATTGTGATTTCGGCCTTTGGGATTTCGGCCTTTGGGATTTCGGCCTTTGGGATTTCGGTCTTTGGGATGTCGGTCTTTGGAATTTCAGCCTTTGGGATTTCGGGTTTTTGGATTTCGGTCGTTGGGATTTCAGGCTTTGGGATTTCGGACTTTGAGATTTTGGCCTTTGGAATTTTAGCCTTAGGGATTTCGGCCCTTTGGATTTCGGACTTTGGGATTTCAGCCTTTGGGATTTCGTCCTCTGAGATTTCGGCCTTTGGGATGTCGGTCTTTGGAATTTCAGCCATTGGGATTTCGGCCCTTTGGGTTTCGGACTTTGGGATTTCAGCCTTTGGGATTTCGTCCTTTGAGATTTCGGCCTTTGGGATGTCGGTCTTTGGAATTTCAGCCATTGGGATTTCGGCCCTTTGGATTTCGGTCTTTGGGATTTCGGCCTTGGGATTTCGACGTTTGGGATTTCGGCCTTTGGGATTTCGGCCTTTGGGAATTCATCCACTGGTATTTCGGCCTTGGGATTTCGGCCTTTGTGATTTCGGCCTTTGGGATTTCGGCCTTTGGGATTTCGACCTTTGGGATTTCGGCCTTTGGGATTTCGGCCTTTGAGATTTCGGCCTTTGGGATTTCGGTCTTTCGAATTTCAGCCTTTGGAATTTCGGCCTTTGGGATTTCGGCCTTTGGGATTTCGGCCTTTGGGTTTTCGGCCCTTTGGATTTCGGCCTTTGGGATTTCAGCCTTTGGGATTTCGGCCTTTGAGATTTCGGCATTTGGAATTTCAGCCTTTGGGATTTCGGCCCTTTGGATTTCAGCCTTTGGGATTTCGAAGTTTGGGATTCCGGCCCTTTGGATTTCGGCCTTTGGGATTTCGCCCTTGTGATTTCGACCTTTGGGAAGTCGGTCTTTGGGATTTCGGCCTTTGGGATTTCGACCTTTGGGATTTCGGCCTTTGGAATTTCGGCCTTTGGGATTTCGGCCTTTGAGATTTCGGCCTTTGGGATTTCGGACTTTGGGATTTCGACCTTTGGAATTTCGGCCCTTGGGACTACGGCCCTTGGGACATCGGCCCTTGTGATATGGGCCCTTGGGATATCGGCCTTTGGGATTTCGACCGTTGGGATTTGGACCTTTGGGACTTCGGCCTTTGGGATTTCGGCTCTGGGGATTTCGGCCCTTGGGATTTCGGCCTTTTGGGAATTCATCGTTCGGGATTTCGTTCTTGGGATTTCGACATTCGGGATTTCGGCCTTAGGGATTTCGGCCTCTGCGATTTCGGCCTTTGGGATTTCGGCGTTTGAGATTGCGTCCTTTGGAATTTCCGGCTTTAGGATATCGGCCATTGTGATTTCGGCCTTTGGGATTTCGGCCTTTGGGATTTCGGCCTTTGGGATTTCGGTCTTTGGGATGTCGGTCTTTGGAATTTCAGCCTTTGGGATTTCGGGTTTTTGGATTTCGGTCGTTGGGATTTCAGGCTTTGGGATTTCGGACTTTGAGATTTTGGCCTTTGGAATTTTAGCCTTTGGGATTTCGGCCCTTTGGATTTCGGACTTTGGGATTTCAGCCTTTGGGATTTCGTCCTTTGAGATTTCGGCCTTTGGGATGTCGGTCTTTGGAATTTCAGCCATTGGGATTTCGGCCCTTTGGATTTCGGTCTTTGGGATTTCGGCCTTTGGGATTTCGGCCTTTGGGATTTCGGCCTTTTGGGAGTTCACCCATTGGTATTTCGGCATTGGGATTTCGCCGTTTGGGATTTCGACCCTTGGGATTCCGGCCCTTGGGATTGCGGCCTTTGGGGTTTCGGCCTTTGGATTTCGGCCTTTGGGATTTCGGCCTTGTGATTTCGGCCTTTGGGATTTCGGCCTTTGGGATTTCGGCCTTTGGTATTTTGGCCTTGGGATTTCGGACTTTGGGATTTCGACCTTTGGAATTTCGGCCCTTGGGATTTCGGCCCTTGGGATATGGGCCCTTGGGATATCGGCCTTTGGGATTTCGGTCGTTGGGATTTGGACATTTGGGATTTCGGCGTTTGAGATTTCGGCTCTTGGGATTTCGGCCATTGGGATTTCGGCCTTTTGGGATTTCGGCGTTTGGGATTTCGGCCTTTGGTATTTCATACTTTGGGATTTCGGCCTTTTGGGAATTCATCCATTGGTATTTCGGCCTTGGGATTTCGGCCTTTGGGATTTCGGACTTTGAGATTTCGGCCTTTGGTATGTCGATCTTTGGAATTTCAACCTTTGGGATTTCGGCCCTTTGGATTTCGGCCTTTGGGATTTCAGCCTTTGGGATTTCGGCCTTTGAGATTTCGGCATTTGGAATTTCAGCCTTTGGGATTTCGGCCCTTTGGATTTCAGCCTTTGGGATTTCGCCCTTGTGATTTCGACCTTTGGGAAGTCGGTCTTTGGGATTTCGGCCTTTGGGATTTCGACCTTTGGGATTTCGGCCTTTGGAATTTCGACCCTTGGGATTCCGGCCCTTGGGATTGCGGCCTTTAGGGTTTCGGCCTTTGGACTTCGGCCTTTGGGATTTCGCCCTTGTGATTTCGGCCTTTGGGATGTCGGTCTTTGGAATTTCAGCGTTTGGGATTTCGGCTCTTTGGATTTCGGCCTTTGCGATTTCGGCCTTTGGGATTTCGGCCTTTGAGATTTCGGCCTTTGGGATTTCGACTTTTGGAATTTCGGCCCTTAGGATTTGGGCCTTTGGGATTTCGGCCTTTGGGATTTCGGGCTTTGGGATTTCGGCCTTTCGAATTTCAGCATTTGGGATTTCGGCCTTTGGGATTTCGGCCTTTGGTATTTTGGCCTTGGGATTTCGGACTTTGGGATTTCGACCTTTGGAATTTCGGCCCTTGGGATTTCGGCCCTTGGGATATGGGCCCTTGGGATATCGGCCTTTGGGATTTCGGTCGTTGGGATTTGGACATTTGGGATTTCGGCGTTTGAGATTTCGGCTCTTGGGATTTCGGCCATTGGGATTTCGGCCTTTTGGGATTTAGGCGTTTGGGATTTCGTCCTTTGGGATTTCGGCCATGGGGATTTCGGACTTTGAGATTTCGGCCTTTGGGATGTCGGCCTTTGGAATTTCGACCTTTGGGATTTCGGCCCTTGGGATTTCAGCCTTTGGGATTTCGGTCTTTCGAATTTCAGCCTTTGGGATTTCGGCCTTTGGGATTTCGGCCTTTGGGATTTCGGCCTTTGGGATTTCGGCCTTCGGGATTTCGCCCTTGTGATTTCGGCCTTTGGGATATCGGTCTTTGGAATTTCAGCGTTGGGATTTCAGCCATTTGGATTTCGGCCTTTGCGATTTCGGCCTTTGAGATTTCGGCCTTTGGGATTTGGACCTTTGGGATTTCGGCCTTTGGGATTTCGGCTCTTGGGTTTTTCGGCCCTTGGGATTTCGGCCTTTTGGGAATTCATCGTTCGGGATTTCGTTCTTGGGATTTCGACATTTGGGATTTCGGCCTTATGGATTTCGGCCTTTGGGATTTCGGCCTCTGGGATTTCGGCCTTTGGGATTTCGGCGTTTGAGATTTCGGCCTTTGGGATTTCAGCCTTTGGGATGTCGGCCCTTTGGATATCGGACTTTGGGATTTCAGCCTATGGGATTTGGGCCTTTGGAATTTCCGCCTTTAGGATATCGGCCATTGTGATTTCGGCCTTTGGGATTTCGGCCTTTGGTATGTCGATCTTTGGAATTTCAACCTTGGGATTTCGGCCCATTGGATTTCGGCCTTTGGGATTTCAGCCTTTAGGATTTCGGCCTTTGAAATTTCGGCGATTGGAATTTCAGCCTTTGGGATTTCGGCCCTTTGGATTTCGGCCTTTCGGATTTCGACGTTTGGGATTTCGACCCATGGGATTCCGGCCCTTGGGATTGCGGCCTTAGGGATTTCGGCCTTTGGGATTTCGGCCTTTGGGATTTCGGCTTTTGGTATGTCGATCTTTGGAATTTCAACCTTTGGGTTTTCGGCCCTTTGGATTCCAGCCCTTGGGATTGCGGCCTTTGGGATTTCGGCCTTTGGGATTTCGGCCATTGAGATTTCATCCTTTGGGATTTCGGCCTCTTGGGAATTCATCCATTGGTATTTCGGCCTTGGGATTTCGGCCTTTGGGATTTCGGCCTTTGGGATTTCGACCTTTGGGATTTCGGCCTTTTGGGAGTTCATCCATTGGTATTTCGGCATTGGGATTTCGCCGTTTGGGATTTCGGCCTTTGGGATTTCGGCCTTTAGTATGTCGATCTTTGGATTTTCAACCTTCGGGATTTCGGCCTTTGGTATGTCGATCTTTGGAATTTGAACCTTTGGGATTTTGGCCCTTTGGATTTCGGCCTTTGGGATTTCAGTCTTTGGGATTTCGGTTTTTGTGATTTCGGCCTTTGGAATTTCAGCCTTCGGGATTTTGGCCCTTTGGATTTAGGCCTTTGCGATTTCGACGTTTGGGATTTCGACCCTTGGGATTCCGGCCCTTGGGATTGCGGCCTTTGGGGTTTCGGCCTTTGGGATTTCGGCCTTTGGGATTTCGGCCTTTGGTATTTCATCCTTTGGGATTTCGGCCTTTTGGGAATTCATCCATTGGTATTTCGGCCTTGGGATTTCGGCCTTTGGGATTTCGGACTTTGAGATTTCGGCCTTTGGTATGTCGATCTTTGGAATTTCAACCTTTGGGATTTCGGCCCTTTGGATTTCGGCCTTTGGGATTTCAGCCTTTGGGATTTCGGCCTTTGAGATTTCGGCATTTGGAATTTCAGTCTTTGGGATTTCGGCCCTTTGGATTTCAGCCTTTGGGATTTCGAAGTTTGGGATTCCGGCCCTTTGGATTTCGGCCTTTGGGATTTCGCCCTTTTGATTTCGACCTTTGGGAAGTCGGTCTTTGGGATTTCGGCCTTTGGGATTTCGACCTTTGGGATTTCGGCCTTTGGAATTTCGGCCTTTGGGATTTCGGCCTTTGAGATTTCGGCCTTTGGGATTTCGGACTTTGGGATTTCGACCTTTGGAATTTCGGCCCTTGGGACTCCGGCCCTTGGGACATCGGCCCTTGTGATATGGGCCCTTGGGATATCGGCCTTTGGGATTTCGACCGTTGGGATTTGGACCTTTGGGACTTCGGCCTTTGGGATTTCGGCTCTGGGGATTTCGGCCCTTGGGATTTCGGCCTTTTGGGAATTCATCGTTCGGGATTTCGTTCTTGGGATTTCGACATTCGGGATTTCGGCCTTAGGAATTTCGGCCTCTGCGATTTCGGCCTTTGGGATTTCGGCGTTTGAGATTGCGTCCTTTGGAATTTCCGGCTTTAGGATATCGGCCATTGTGATTTCGGCCTTTGGGATTTCGGCCTTTGGGATTTCGGCCTTTGGGATTTCGGTCTTTGGGATGTCGGTCTTTGGAATTTCAGCCTTTGGGATTTCGGGTTTTTGGATTTCGGTCGTTGGGATTTCAGGCTTTGGGATTTCGGACTTTGAGATTTTGGCCTTTGGAATTTTAGCCTTTGGGATTTCGGCCCTTTGGATTTCGGACTTTGGGATTTCAGCCTTTGGGATTTCGTCCTTTGAGATTTCGGCCTTTGGGATGTCGGTCTTTGGAATTTCAGCCATTGGGATTTCGGCCCTTTGGATTTCGGTCTTTGGGATTTCGGCCTTTGGGATTTCGGCCTTTGGGATTTCGGCCTTTTGGGAGTTCACCCATTGGTATTTCGGCATTGGGATTTCGCCGTTTGGGATTTCGACCCTTGGGATTCCGGCCCTTGGGATTGCGGCCTTTGGGATTTCGGCCCTTTGGATTTCGGACTTTGGGATTTCAGCCTTTGGGATTTCGTCCTTTGAGATTTCGGCCTTTGGGATGTCGGTCTTTGGAATTTCAGCCATTGGGATTTCGGCCCTTTGGATTTCGGTCTTTGGGATTTCGGCCTTGGGATTTCGACGTTTGGGATTTCGGCCTTTGGGATTTCGGCCTTTGGGAATTCATCCACTGGTATTTCGGCCTTGGGATTTCGGCCTTTGTGATTTCGGCCTTTGGGATTTCGGCCTTTGGGATTTCGACCTTTGGGATTTCGGCCTTTGGGATTTCGGCCTTTGAGATTTCGGCCTTTGGGATTTCGGTCTTTCGAATTTCAGCCTTTGGAATTTCGGCCTTTGGGATTTCGGCCTTTGGGATTTCGGCCTTTGGGATTTCGGCCCTTTGGATTTCGGCCTTTGGGATTTCAGCCTTTGGGATTTCGGCCTTTGAGATTTCGGCATTTGGAATTTCAGCCTTTGGGATTTCGGCCCTTTGGATTTCAGCCTTTGGGATTTCGAAGTTTGGGATTCCGGCCCTTTGGATTTCGGCCTTTGGGATTTCGCCCTTGTGATTTCGACCTTTGGGAAGTCGGTCTTTGGGATTTCGGCCTTTGGGATTTCGACCTTTGGGATTTCGGCCTTTGGAATTTCGGCCTTTGGGATTTCGGCCTTTGAGATTTCGGCCTTTGGGATTTCGGACTTTGGGATTTCGACCTTTGGAATTTCGGCCCTTGGGACTTCGGCCCTTGGGACATCGGCCCTTGTGATATGGGCCCTTGGGATATCGGCCTTTGGGATTTCGACCGTTGGGATTTGGACCTTTGGGACTTCGGCCTTTGGGATTTCGGCTCTGGGGATTTCGGCCCTTGGGATTTCGGCCTTTTGGGAATTCATCGTTCGGGATTTCGTTCTTGGGATTTCGACATTCGGGATTTCGGCCTTAGGGATTTCGGCCTCTGCGATTTCGGCCTTTGGGATTTCGGCGTTTGAGATTGCGTCCTTTGGAATTTCCGGCTTTAGGATATCGGCCATTGTGATTTCGGCCTTTGGGATTTCGGCCTTTGGGATTTCGGCCTTTGGGATTTCGGTCTTTGGGATGTCGGTCTTTGGAATTTCAGCCTTTGGGATTTCGGGTTTTTGGATTTCGGTCGTTGGGATTTCAGGCTTTGGGATTTCGGACTTTGAGATTTTGGCCTTTGGAATTTTAGCCTTTGGGATTTCGGCCCTTTGGATTTCGGACTTTGGGATTTCAGCCTTTGGGATTTCGTCCTTTGAGATTTCGGCCTTTGGGATGTCGGTCTTTGGAATTTCAGCCATTGGGATTTCGGCCCTTTGGATTTCGGTCTTTGGGATTTCGGCCTTTGGGATTTCGGCCTTTGGGATTTCGGCCTTTTGGGAGTTCACCCATTGGTATTTCGGCATTGGGATTTCGCCGTTTGGGATTTCGACCCTTGGGATTCCGGCCCTTGGGATTGCGGCCTTTGGGGTTTCGGCCTTTGGATTTCGGCCTTTGGGATTTCGGCCTTGTGATTTCGGCCTTTGGGATTTCGGCCTTTGGGATTTCGGCCTTTGGTATTTTGGCCTTGGGATTTCGGACTTTGAGATTTCGACCTTTGGAATTTCGGCCCTTGGGATTTCGGCCCTTGGGATATGGGCCCTTGGGATATCGGCCTTTGGGATTTCGGTCGTTGGGATTTGGACATTTGGGATTTCGGCGTTTGAGATTTCGGCTCTTGGGATTTCGGCCATTGGGATTTCGGCCTTTTGGGATTTCGGCGTTTGGGATTTCGGCCTTTGGTATTTCATCCTTTGGGATTTCGGCCTTTTGGGAATTCATCCATTGGTATTTCGGCCTTGGGATTTCGGCCTTTGGGATTTCGGACTTTGAGATTTCGGCCTTTGGTATGTCGATCTTTGGAATTTCAACCTTTGGGATTTCGGCCCTTTGGATTTCGGCCTTTGGGATTTCAGCCTATGGGATTTCGGCCTTTGAGATTTCGGCATTTGGAATTTCAGCCTTTGGGATTTCGGCCCTTTGGATTTCAGCCTTTGGGATTTCGAAGTTTGGGATTCCGGCCCTTTGGATTTCGGCCTTTGGGATTTCGCCCTTGTGATTTCGACCTTTGGGAAGTCGGTCTTTGGGATTTCGGCCTTTGGGATTTCGACCTTTGGGATTTCGGCCTTTGGAATTGCGACCCTTGGGATTCCGGCCCTTGGGATTGCGGCCTTTAGGGTTTCGGCCTTTGGACTTCGGCCTTTGGGATTTCGGCCTTGTGATTTCGGCCTTTGGGATTTCGGCCTTTGGCATTTCGCCCTTGTGATTTCGGCCTTTGGGATGTCGGTCTTTGGAATTTCAGCGTTTGGGATTTCGGCTCTTTGGATTTCGGCCTTTGCGATTTCGGCCTTTGGGATTTCGG
The DNA here is from genome assembly GCF_050947335.1 of Megachile rotundata. Lineage (NCBI taxonomy): Eukaryota > Metazoa > Arthropoda > Insecta > Hymenoptera > Megachilidae > Megachile > Megachile rotundata. The sequence goes on along the minus strand of NC_134991.1, from coordinate 1,383,044 downwards.
CCTTTGAGATTTCGGCCTTTGGGATTTCGACTTTTGGAATTTCGGCCCTTAGGATTTGGGCCTTTGGGATTTCGGCCTTTGGGATTTCGGGCTTTGGGATTTCGGCCTTTCGAATTTCAGCATTTGGGATTTCGGCCTTTGGGATTTCGGCCTTTGGTATTTTGGCCTTGGGATTTCGGACTTTGGGATTTCGACCTTTGGAATTTCGGCCCTTGGGATTTCGGCCCTTGGGATATGGGCCCTTGGGATATCGGCCTTTGGGATTTCGGTCGTTGGGATTTGGACATTTGGGATTTCGGCGTTTGAGATTTCGGCTCTTGGGATTTCGGCCATTGGGATTTCGGCCTTTTGGGATTTCGGCGTTTGGGATTTCGTCCTTTGGGATTTCGGCCATGGGGATTTCGGACTTTGAGATTTCGGCCTTTGGGATGTCGGCCTTTGGAATTTCGACCTTTGGGATTTCGGCCCTTGGGATTTCAGCCTTTGGGATTTCGGCCTTTGGGATTTCGGCCTTTGGGATTTCGGCCTTTTGGATTTCGGCCTTTGGGATGTCGATCTTTGGAATTTCAGCCTTTGGGATTTCGGCTCTTTGGATTTCGGTCTTTGGGATTTCAGCCTTTGGGATTTCGGACTTTGGGATTTCGACCTTTGGAATTTCGGCCCTTGGGACTTCGGCCCTTGGGATATGGGCCCTTGGGATATCGTCCTTTGTGATTTCGACCGTTGGGATTTGGACCTTCGGGATTTCGGCCTTTGGGATTTCGGCTCTTGGGTTTTTCGGCCCTTGGGATTTCGGCCTTTTGGGAATTCATCGTTCGGGATTTCGTTCTTGGGATTTCGACATTTGGGATTTCGGCCTTAGGGATTTCGGCCTTTGGGATTTCGGCCTCTGGGATTTCGGCCTTTGGGATTTCGGTCTTTCGAATTTCAGCCTTTGGGATTTCGGCCTTTGGGATTTCGGCCTTTGGGATTTCGGCCTTTGGGATTTCGGCCTTCGGGATTTCGCCCTTGTGATTTCGGCCTTTGGGATATCGGTCTTTGGAATTTCAGCGTTGGGATTTCAGCCATTTGGATTTCGGCCTTTGCGATTTCGGCCTTTGAGATTTCGGCCTTTGGGATTTGGACCTTTGGGATTTCGGCCTTTGGGATTTCGGCTCTTGGGTTTTTCGGCCCTTGGGATTTCGGCCTTTTGGGAATTCATCGTTCGGGATTTCGTTCTTGGGATTTCGACATTTGGGATTTCGGCCTTATGGATTTCGGCCTTTGGGATTTCGGCCTCTGGGATTTCGGCCTTTGGGATTTCGGCGTTTGAGATTTCGGCCTTTGGGATTTCAGCCTTTGGGATGTCGGCCCTTTGGATATCGGACTTTGGGATTTCAGCCTATGGGATTTGGGCCTTTGGAATTTCCGCCTTTAGGATATCGGCCATTGTGATTTCGGCCTTTGGGATTTCGGCCTTTGGTATGTCGATCTTTGGAATTTCAACCTTGGGATTTCGGCCCATTGGATTTCGGCCTTTGGGATTTCAGCCTTTAGGATTTCGGCCTTTGAAATTTCGGCCTTTGGAATTTCAGCCTTTGGGATTTCGGCCCTTTGGATTTCGGCCTTTGGGGTTTCGACGTTTGGGATTTCGACCCATGGGATTCCGGCCCTTGGGATTGCGGCCTTAGGGATTTCGGCCTTTGGGATTTCGGCCTTTGGGATTTCGGCCTTTGGTATGTCGATCTTTGGAATTTCAACCTTTGGGTTTTCGGCCCTTTGGATTCCGGCCCTTGGGATTGCGGCCTTTGGGATTTCGGCCTTTGGGATTTCGGCCATTGAGATTTCATCCTTTGGGATTTCGGCCTCTTGGGAATTCATCCATTGGTATTTCGGCCTTGGGATTTCGGCCTTTGGGATTTCGGCCTTTGGGATTTCGACCTTTGGGATTTCGGCCTTTTGGGAGTTCATCCATTGGTATTTCGGCATTGGGATTTCGCCGTTTGGGATTTCGGCCTTTGGGATTTCGGCCTTTAGTATGTCGATCTTTGGATTTTCAACCTTCGGGATTTCGGCCTTTGGTATGTCGATCTTTGGAATTTGAACCTTTGGGATTTTGGCCCTTTGGATTTCGGCCTTTGGGATTTCAGTCTTTGGGATTTCGGTTTTTGTGATTTCGGCCTTTGGAATTTCAGCCTTCGGGATTTTGGCCCTTTGGATTTAGGCCTTTGGGATTTCGACGTTTGGGATTTCGACCCTTGGGATTCCGGCCCTTGGGATTGCGGCCTTTGGGGTTTCGGCCTTTGGGATTTCGGCCTTTGGGATTTCGGCCTTTGGTATTTCATCCTTTGGGATTTCGGCCTTTTGGGAATTCATCCATTGGTATTTCGGCCTTGGGATTTCGGCCTTTGGGATTTCGGACTTTGAGATTTCGGCCTTTGGTATGTCGATCTTTGGAATTTCAACCTTTGGGATTTCGGCCCTTTGGATTTCGGCCTTTGGGATTTCAGCCTTTGGGATTTCGGCCTTTGAGATTTCGGCATTTGGAATTTCAGTCTTTGGGATTTCGGCCCTTTGGATTTCAGCCTTTGGGATTTCGAAGTTTGGGATTCCGGCCCTTTGGATTTCGGCCTTTGGGATTTCGCCCTTGTGATTTCGACCTTTGGGAAGTCGGTCTTTGGGATTTCGGCCTTTGGGATTTCGACCTTTGGGATTTCGGCCTTTGGAATTTCGGCCTTTGGGATTTCGGCCTTTGAGATTTCGGCCTTTGGGATTTCGGACTTTGGGATTTCGACCTTTGGGATTTCGGCCCTTGGGACTTCGGCCCTTGGGACATCGGCCCTTGTGATATGGGCCCTTGGGACATCGGCCTTTGGGATTTCGACCGTTGGGATTTGGACCTTTGGGATTTCGGCCTTTGGGATTTCGGCTCTGGGGATTTCGGCCCTTGGGATTTCGGCCTTTTGGGAATTCATCGTTCGGGATTTCGTTCTTGGGATTTCGACATTCGGGATTTCGGCCTTAGGGATTTCGGCCTCTGGGATTTCGGCCTTTGGGATTTCGGCGTTTGAGATTGCGTCCTTTGGAATTTCCGGCTTTAGGATATCGGCCATTGTGATTTCGGCCTTTGGGATTTCGGCCTTTGGGATTTCGGCCTTTGGGATTTCGGCCTTTGGGATTTCGGTCTTTGGGATGTCGGTCTTTGGAATTTCAGCCTTTGGGATTTCGGGTTTTTGGATTTCGGTCGTTGGGATTTCAGGCTTTGGGATTTCGGACTTTGAGATTTTGGCCTTTGGAATTTTAGCCTTTGGGATTTCGGTCCTTTGGATTTCGGACTTTGGGATTTCAGCCTTTGGGATTTCGTCCTTTGAGATTTCGGCCTTTGGGATGTCGGTCTTTGGAATTTCAGCTATTGGGATTTCGGCACTTTGGATTTCGGTCTTTGGGATTTCGGCCTTGGGATTTCGACGTTTGGGATTTCGGCCTTTGGGATTTCGGCCTTTGGGAATTCATCCACTGGTATTTCGGCCTTGGGATTTCGGCCTTTGTGATTTCGGCCTTTGGGATTTCGGCCTTTGGGATTTCGACCTTTGGGATTTCGGCCTTTGGGATTTCGGCGTTTGAGATTTCGGCCTTTGGGATTTCAGCCTTTGGGATGTCGGCCCTTTGGATATCGGACTTTGGGATTTCAGCCTATGGGATTTGGGCCTTTGGAATTTCCGCCTTTAGGATATTGGCCATTGTGATTTCGGCCTTTGGGATTTCGGCCTTTGGTATGTCGATCTTTGGAATTTCAACCTTGGGATTTCGGCCCATTGGATTTCGGCCTTTGGGATTTCAGCCTTTAGGATTTCGGCCTTTGAAATTTCGGCCTTTGGAATTTCAGCCTTTGGGATTTCGGCCCTTTGGATTTCGGCCTTTGGGATTTCGACGTTTGGGATTTCGACCCATGGGATTCCGGCCCTTGGGATTGCGGCCCTTGGGATTGCGGCCTTTGGGGTTTCGGCCTTTGGGATTTCGGCCTTTGGGATTTCGGCCTTTGGTATGTCGATCTTTGGAATTTCAACCTTTGGGTTTTCGGCCCTTTGGATTCCGGCCCTTGGGATTGCGGCCTTTGGGATTTCGGCCTTTGGGATTTCGGCCTTTGGGATTTCGGCCATTGAGATTTCATCCTTTGGGATTTCGGCCTCTTGGGAATTCATCCATTGGTATTTCGGCCTTGGGATTTCGGCCTTTGGGATTTCGGCCTTTGGGATTTCGACCTTTGGGATTTCGGCCTTTTGGGAGTTCATCCATTGGTATTTCGGCATTGGGATTTCGCCGTTTGGGATTTCGGCCTTTGGGATTTCGGCCTTTAGTATGTCGATCTTTGGATTTTCAACCTTCGGGATTTCGGCCTTTGGTATGTCGATCTTTGGAATTTGAACCTTTGGGATTTTGGCCCTTTGGATTTCGGCCTTTGGGATTTCAGTCTTTGGGATTTCGGTTTTTGTGATTTCGGCCTTTGGAATTTCAGCCTTCGGGATTTTGGCCCTTTGGATTTAGGCCTTTGGGATTTCGACGTTTGGGATTTCGACCCTTGGGATTCCGGCCCTTGGGATTGCGGCCTTTGGGGTTTCGGCCTTTGGGATTTCGGCCTTTGGGATTTCGGCCTTTGGTATTTCATCCTTTGGGATTTCGGCCTTTTGGGAATTCATCCATTGGTATTTCGGCCTTGGGATTTCGGCCTTTGGGATTTCGGACTTTGAGATTTCGGCCTTTGGTATGTCGATCTTTGGAATTTCAACCGTTGGGATTTCGGCCCTTTGGATTTCGGCCTTTGGGATTTCAGCCTTTGGGATTTCGGCCTTTGAGATTTCGGCATTTGGAATTTCAGTCTTTGGGATTTCGGCCCTTTGGATTTCAGCCTTTGGGATTTCGAAGTTTGGGATTCCGGCCCTTTGGATTTCGGCCTTTGGGATTTCGCCCTTGTGATTTCGACCTTTGGGAAGTCGGTCTTTGGGATTTCGGCCTTTGGGATTTCGACCTTTGGGATTTCGGCCTTTGGAATTTCGGCCTTTGGGATTTCGGCCTTTGAGATTTCGGCCTTTGGGATTTCGGACTTTGGGATTTCGACCTTTGGGATTTCGGCCCTTGGGACTTCGGCCCTTGGGACATCGGCCCTTGTGATATGGGCCCTTGGGACATCGGCCTTTGGGATTTCGACCGTTGGGATTTGGACCTTTGGGATTTCGGCCTTTGGGATTTCGGCTCTGGGGATTTCGGCCCTTGGGATTTCGGCCTTTTGGGAATTCATCGTTCGGGATTTCGTTCTTGGGATTTCGACATTCGGGATTTCGGCCTTAGGGATTTCGGCCTCTGGGATCTCGGCCTTTGGGATTTCGGCGTTTGAGATTGCGTCCTTTGGAATTTCCGGCTTTAGGATATCGGCCATTGTGATTTCGGCCTTTGGGATTTCGGCCTTTGGGATTTCAGCCTTTGGGATTTCAGCCTTTGGGATTTCGGTCTTTGGGATGTCGGTCTTTGGAATTTCAGCCTTTGGGATTTCGGGTTTTTGGATTTCGGTCGTTGGGATTTCAGGCTTTGGGATTTCGGACTTTGAGATTTTGGCCTTTGGAATTTTAGCCTTTGGGATTTCGGCCCTTTGGATTTCGGACTTTGGGATTTCAGCCTTTGGGATTTCGGCCTTTGTGATTTCGGCCTTTGGGATTTCGGCCTTTGGGATTTCGACCTTTGGGATTTCGGCCTTTGGGATTTCGGCCTTTGAGATTTCGGCCTTTGGGATTTCGGCCTTTCGAATTTCAGCCTTTGGAATTTCGGCCTTTGGGATTTCGGCCTTTGGGATTTCGGCCTTTGGGATTTCGGCCTTCGGGATTTCGCCCTTGTGATTTCGGCCTTTGGGATATCGGTCTTTGGAATTTCAGCGTTGGGATTTCGGCCATTTGGATTTCGGCCATTGCGATTTCGGCCTTTGGGATTTCGGCCTTTGAGATTTCGGCCTTTGGGATTTCGACCTTTGGGATTTCGGCCCTTGGGATTTGGGCCTTTGGGATTTCGGCCTTTGGGATTTCGGCCTTTGGGATTTCGACCTTTGGGATTTCGGCCTTTTGGGAGTTCACCCATTGGTATTTCGGCATTGGGATTTCGCCGTTTGGGATTTCGACCCTTGGGATTCCGTCCCTTGGGATTGCGGCCTTTGGGATTTCGGCCTTTGGGATTTCGGCCTTTAGTATGTCGATCTTTGGATTTTCAACCTTCGGGATTTCGGCCTTTGGGAAGTCGGTCTTTGGAATTTCAGCCATTGGGGTTTCGGCCTTTGGGATTTCGGCCTTTGGGATGTCGGCCTTTGTTATTTCGACCTTTGGGATTTCGGCCCTTGGGATTTCCGCCTTTGGGATTTCGGCCTTTGGGATTTCGGCCTTTAGTATGCCGATCTTTGGAATTTCAACCTTTGGGATTTCGGCCCTTTGGATTTCGGCCTTTGGGATTTCAGTCTTTGGGATTTCGGCCTTTGTGATTTCGGCCTTTGGAATTTCAGCCTTTGGGATTTTGGCCCTTTGGATTTCGGCCTTTGGGATTTCGACGTTTGGGATTTCGACCCATGGGATTCCGGCCCTTGGGATTGCGGCCTTAGGGACTTCGGCCTTTGGGATTTCGGCCTTTGGGATTTCGGCCTTTGGTATGTCTATCTTTGGAATTTCAACCTTTGGGTTTTCGGACCTTTGGATTCCGGCCCTTGGGATTGCGGCCTTTGGGATTTCGGCCTTTGAGATTTCATCCTTTGGGATTTCGGCCTCTTGGGAATTCATCCATTGGTATTTCGGCCTTGGGATTTCGGCCTTTGGGATTTCGGCCTATGGGATTTCGACCTTTGGGATTTCGGCCTTTTGGGAGTTCATCCATTGGTATTTCGGCATTGGGATTTCGCCGTTTGGGATTTCGACCCATGGGATTCCGGCCCTTGGGATTGCGGCCTTTGGGATTTCGGCCTTTGGGATTTCGGCCTTTAGTATGTCGATCTTTGGAATTTCAACCTTCGGGATTTCGGCCTTTGGTATGTCGATCTTTGGAATTTCAACCTTTGGGATTTCGGCCCTTTGGATTTCGGCCTTTGGGATTTCAGTCTTTGGGATTTCGGTTTTTGTGATTTCGGCCTTTAGAATTTCAGCCTTCGGGATTTTGGCCCTTTGGATTTAGGCCTTTGGGATTTCGACGTTTGGGATTTCGACCCTTGGGATTCCGGCCCTTGGGATTGCGGCCTTTGGGGTTTCGGCCTTTGGGATTTCGGCCTTTGGGATTTCGGCCTTTGGTATTTCATCCTCTGGGATTTCGGCCTTTTGGGAATTCATCCATTGGTATTTCGGCCTTGGGATTTCGGCCTTTGGGATTTCGGACTTTGAGATTTCGGCCTTTGGTATGTCGATCTTTGGAATTTCAACCTTTGGGATTTCGGCCCTTTGGATTTCGGCCTTTGGGATTTCGACCTTTGGGATATCGGCCTCTGGGATTTCGATCTTTGGGAAGTCGGTCTTTGGAGTTTCAGCCTTTGGGCTTCGGCCTTTAGGATGTCGGTCTTTGGAATTTCAGCCTTTGGGCTTTCGGCCTTTTGGGAATTCATCGTTCGGGATTTCGTTCTTGGGATTTCGACATTCGGGATTTCGGCCTTAGGGATTTCGGCCTCTGGGATTTCGGCCTTTGGGATTTCGGTGTTTGAGATTTCGTCCTTTGGAATTTCCGGCTTTAGGATATCGGCCATTGTGATTTCGGCCTTTGGGATTTCGGCCTTTGGGATTTCGGCCTTTGGGATTTCGGTCTTTGGGATGTCGGTCTTTGGAATTTCAGCCTTTGGGATTTCGGGTTTTTGGATTTCGGTCGTTGGGATTTCAGGCTTTGGGATTTCGGACTTTGAGATTTTGGCCTTTGGAATTTCAGCCTTTGGGATTTCGGCCCTTTGGATTTCGGACTTTGGGATTTCAGCCTTTGGGATTTCGTCCTTTGAGATTTCGGCCTTTGGGATGTCGGTCTTTGGAATTTCAGCCATTGGGACTTCGGCCCTTTGGATTTCGGTCTTTGGGATTTCGGCCTTGGGATTTCGACGTTTGGGATTTCGGCCTTTGGGATTTCGGCCTTTGGGAATTCATCCACTGGTATTTCGGCCTTGGGATTTCGGCCTTTGTGATTTCGGCCTTTGGGATTTCGGCCTTTGGGATTTCGACCGTTGGGATTTCGGCCTTTGGGATTTCGGCCTTTGAGATTTCGGCCTTTGGGATTTCGGTCTTTCGAATTTCAGCCTTTGGGATTTCGGCCTTTGGGATTTCGGCCTTTAGTATGTCGATCTTTGGAATTTCAACCTTCGGGATTTCGGCCTTTGGGATATCGGTCTTTGGAATTTCAGCGTTGGGATTTCGGCCATTTGGATTTCGGCCTTTGCGATTTCGACCTTTGGGATTTCGGCTTTTGAGATTTCGGCCTTTGGGATTTCGACCTTTGGGATTTCGGCCCTTGGGATTTGGGCCTTTGGGATTTCGGCCTTTGGGATTTCGGCCTTTGGGATTTCGGCCTTTGGGATTTCGACCTTTGGGATTTCGGCCTTTTGGGAGTTCATCCATTGGTATTTCGGCATTGGGATTTCGCCGTTTGGGATTTCGACCCTTGGGATTCCGTCCCTTGGGATTGCGGCCTTTGGGATTTCGGCCTTTGGGATTTCGGCCTTTGGGATTTCGGCCTTTAGTATGTCGATCTTTGGAATTTCAACCTTCGTGATTTCGGCCTTTGGTATGTCGATCTTTGGAATTTCAGCCTTTGGGATTTCGGGTTTTTGGATTTCGGTCGTTGGGATTTCAGGCTTTGGGATTTCGGACTTTGAGATTTTGGCCTTTGGAATTTCAGCCTTTGGGATTTCGGCCCTTTGGATTTCGGACTTTGGGATTTCAGCCTTTGGGATTTCGTCCTTTGAGATTTCGGCCTTTGGGAAGTCGGTCTTTGGAATTTCAGCCTTTGGGGATTCGGCCTTTGGGATTTCGGCCTTTGGGATGTCGGCCTTTGGAATTTCGACCTTTGGGATTTCGGCCCTTGGAATTTCAGCCTTTGGGATTTCGGCCTTTGGGATTTCGGCCTTTAGTATGTCGATCTTTGGAATTTCAACCTTTGGGATTTCGGCCCTTTGGATTTCGGCCTTTGGGATTTCAGTCTTTGGGATTTCGGCCTTTGGAATTTCAGCCTTTGGGGTTTTGGCCGATTGGATTTAGGCCTTTGGTATTTCGACGTTTGGGATTTCGACCCTTGGGATTCCGGCCCTTGGGATTGCGGCCTTTGGGGTTTCGGCCTTTTAGATTTCGGCCTTTGGGATTTCGGTCTTTCGAATTTCAGGCTTTGGGATTTCGGCCCTTGGGATTTCGGCCTTCGGGATTTCGCCCTTGTGATTTCGGCCTTTGGGATATCGGTCTTTGGAATTTCAGCGTTGGGATTTCGGCCATTTGGATTTCGGCCTTTGCGATTTCGGCCTTTGGGATTTCGGCCTTTGCGATTTCGGCCTTTGGGATTTCGACCTTTGCGATTTCGGCCCTTGGGATTTGGGCATTTGGGATTTCGGCCTTTGGGATTTCGGCCTTTGGGATTTCGGCCTTTGGGATTTCGGCCTTTGGGATTTCAGCCTTTGAGATTTCGGCCTTTGGAATTTCGGCCCTTGGGATTTGGGCCTTTGGGATTTCGGCCTTTGGAATTTCGGCCTTTGGGATTTCGGCCTTTGGGATTTCGGCCTCTGAGATTTCGGCCTTTGGGATTTCGGTCTTTCGAATTTCAGCCTTTGGGATTTCGGACTTCTGGGATTCTGGCGTTTGGGATTTCGTCCTTTGGAATTTCCGCCTTTAGGATATCGGCCATTGTGATTTCGGCCTTTGGGATTTCGGCCTTTGGGATGTCGGTCTTTGGAATTTCAGCCTTTGGGATTTCGGCTCTTTGGATTTCGGTCTTTGGGATTTCAGCCTTTGGGATTTCGGACTTTGAGATTTCGGCCTTTGGGATGTCGGCCTTTGGAATTTCGACCTTTGGGATTTCGGCCCTTGGGATTTCAGCCTTTGGGATTTCGGCCTTTGGGATTTCGGCTTTTGGGATTTCAGCCTTTGGGATTTCGGCCTTTGAGATTTCGGCCTTTGGAATTTCGGCTTTTGAGATTTCGTCCTTTGGAATTTCCGGCTTTAGGATATCGGCCATTGTGATTTCGGCCTTTGGGATTTCGGCCTTTGGGATTTCGGCCTTTGGGATTTCGGCCTTTGGGATTTCGGTCTTTGGGATGTCGGTCTTTGGAATTTCAGCCTTTGGGATTTCGGGTTTTTGGATTTCGGTCGTTGGGATTTCAGGCTTTGGGATTTCGGACTTTGAGATTTTGGCCTTTGGAATTTCAGCCTTTGGGATTTCGGCCCTTTGGATTTCGGACTTTGGGATTTCAGCCTTTGGGATTTCGTCCTTTGAGATTTCGGCCTTTGGGATGTCGGTCTTTGGAATTTCAGCAATTGGGATTTCGGCCCTATGTATTTCGGTCTTTGGGATTTCGACCTTTGGGATTTCGGCCTTTGGGATTTCGGCCTTTGGGATTTCGGCCTTCGGGATTTCGCCCTTGTGATTTCGGCCTTTGGGATATCGGTCTTTGGAATTTCAGCGTTGGGATTTCGGCCATTTGGATTTCGGCCTTTGGGATTTCGGCCTTTGGGATTTCGGCCTTTGAGATTTCGGCCTTTGGGATTTCGGTCTTTCGAATTTCAGCCTTTGGGATTTCGGCCTTTGGGATTTCGGCCCTTGGGATTTCAGCCTTTGGGATTTACGCCTTTGGGATTTCAGCCTTTGGGAATTCGGCCTTTAGTATGTCGATCTTTGGAATTTCAACCTTTGGGATTTCGGCCCTTTGGATTTCGGCCTTTGGGATTTCAGTCTTTGGGATTTCGGCCTTTGTGATTTCGGCCCTTGGGATTTGGGCCTTTGGGATTTCGGCCTTTGGGATTTCGGCCTTTGGGATTTCGGCCTTTGGGATTTCGGCCTCTGAGATTTCGGCCTTTGGGATTTCGGTCTTTCGAATTTCAGCCTTTGGGATTTCGGCCTTTGGGATTTCGGCCTTTGGGATTTCGGCCTTTGGGATTTCGGCCTTTGGTATTTTGGCCTTGGGATTTCGGACTTTGGGATTTCGACCTTTGGAATTTCGGCCCTTGCGATTTCGGCTCTTGGGATATGGGCCCTTGGGATATCGGCCTTTGTGATTTCGGCCTTTGGAATTTCAGCCTTTGGGATTTTGGCCGATTGGATTTAGGCCTTTGGGATTTCGGCCTTTGGAATTTCGGCCCTTGGGATTTGGGCCTTTGGGATTTCGGCCTTTGGGATTTCGGCCTTTGGGATTTCGGCCTTTGGGATTTCGGCCTCTGAGATTTCGGCCTTTGGGATTTCGGTCTTTCGAATTTCAGCCTTTGGGATTTCGGCCTTTGGGATTTCGGCCTTTGGTATTTTGGCCTTGGGATTTCGGACTTTGGGATTTCGACCTTTGGAATTTCGGCCCTTGCGATTTCGGCTCTTGGGATATGGGCCCTTGGGATATCGGCCTTTCGGATTTCGACCGTTGGGATTTGGACCTTTGGGATTTCGGCCCTTGCGATTTCGGCTCTTGGGATATGGGCCCTTGGGATATCGGCCATTGTGATTTCGGCCTTTGGGATTTCGGCCTTTGGGATTTCGGCCTTTGGGATTTCGGTCTTTGGGATGTCGGTCTTTGGAATTTCAGCCTTTGGGATTTCGGGTTTTTGGATTTCGGTCGTTGGGATTTCAGGCTTTGGGATTTCGGACTTTGAGATTTTGGCCTTTGGAATTTCAGGCTTTGGGATTTCGGCCCTTTGGATTTCGGACTTTGGGATTTCAGCCTTTGGGATTTCGTCCTTTGAGATTTCGGCCTTTGGGATGTCGGTCTTTGGAATTTCAGCCATTGGGATTTCGGCCCTATGTATTTCGGTCTTTGGGATTTCGACCTTTGGGATTTCGGCCTTTGGGATTTCGGCCTTTGGGATTTCGGCCTTTGAGATTTCGGCCTTTGGGATTTCGGTCTTTCGAATTTCAGCCTTTGGGATTTCGGCCTTTGGGATTTCGGCCTTCGGGATTTCGCACTTGTGATTTCGGCCTTTGGGATATCGGTCTTTGGAATTTCAGCGTTGGGATTTCGGCCATTTGGATTGCCGCCTTTGCGATTTCGGCCTTTGGGATTTCGGCCTTTGCCATTTCGGCCTTTGGGATTTCGACCTTTGGGATTTCGGCCCTTGGGATTTGGGCCTTTGGGATTTCGGCCTTTGGGATTTCGGCCTTTGGGATTTCGGCCTTTGGGATTTCGGCCTTTGGGATTTCGGCCTTTGGGATTTCGGCCTTTGGGATTTCGGCCCTTGGGATTTCGGCCTTTGGGATTTCGGCCTTCGGGATTTCGCCCTTGTGATTTCGGCCTTTGGGATATCGGTCTTTGGAATTTCAGCGTTGGGATTTCGGCCATTTGGATTTCGGCCTTTGGGATTTCGGCCTTTGTGATTTCGGCCTTTGGAATTTCAGCCTTTGGGATTTTGGCCGATTGGATTTAGGCCTTTGGGATTTCGACGTTTGGGATTTCGACCCTTGGGATTCCGGCCCTTGGGATTGCGGCCTTTGGGGTTTCGGCCTTTGAGATTTCGGCCTTTGGGATTTCGGTCTTTCGAATTTCAGCCTTTCGGATTTCGGCCCTTGGGATTTCGGCCTTTGGGATTTCGGCCCTTGGGATTTGGGCCTTTGGGATTTCGGCCTTTGGGATTTCGGCCTTTGGGATTTCGGCCTTTGGGATTTCGGCCTCTGAGATTTCGGCCTTTGGGGTTTCGGTCTTTCGAATTTCAGCCTTTGGGATTTCGGCCTTTGGGATTTCGACCTTTGGTATTTTGGCCTTGGGATTTCGGACTTTGGGATTTCGACCTTTGGAATTTCGGCCCTTGCGATTTCGGCTCTTGGGATATGGGCCCTTGGGATATCGGCCTTTGGGATTTCGACCGTTGGGATTTGGACCTTTGGGATTTCGGCCTTTGGGATTTCGGCTCTTGGGATTTCGGCCATTGGGATTTCGGACTTCCGGGATTCTTGCGTTTGGGATTTCGTCCTTTGGAATTTCCGCCTTTAGGATATCGGCCATTGTGATTTCGGCCTTTGGGATGTCGGCCTTTGGGATGTCGGTCTTTGGAATTTCAGCCTTTGGGATTTCGGCTCTTTGGATTTCGGTCTTTGGGATTTCAGCCTTTGGGATTTCGGACTTTCAGATTTCGGCCTTTGGGATGTCGGCCTTTGGAATTTCGACCTTTGGGATTTCGGCCCTTGGGATTTCAGCCTTTGGGATTTCGGCCTTTGGGATTTCGGCTTTTGGGATTTCAGCCTTTGGGATTTCGGCCTTTGAGATTTCGGCCTTTGGAATTTCGGCTTTTGAGATTTCGTCCTTTGGAATTTCCGGCTTTAGGATATCGGCCATTGTGATTTCGGCCTTTGGGATTTCGGCCTTTGGGATTTCGGCCTTTGTGATTTCGGCCTTTGGAATTTCAGCCTTTGGGATTTTGGCCCTTGGGATTTCGGCCTTTGGGATTTCGACGTTTGGGATTTCGACCCTTGGGATTCCGGCCCTTGGGATTGCGGCCTTGGGGGTTTCGGACTTTGGATTTCGGCCTTTGGGATTTCGGCCTTGTGATTTCGGCCTTTGGGATTTCGGCCTTTGGGATTTCGGCCTTTGGGATTTCGCCCTTGTGATTTCGGCCTTTGGGATGTCGGTCTTTGGAATTTCAGCGTTTGGGACTTCGGCTCTTTGGATTTCGGCCTTTGCGATTTCGGCCTTTGGGATTTCGGCCTTTGAGATTTCGGCCTTTGGGATTTCGACCTTTGGGATTTCGGCCCTTAGGATTTGGGCCTTTGGGGTTTCGGCCTTTGGGATTTCTGCCTTCGGGATTTCGGCCTTTGGGATTTCGGCCTTTGGGATTTCGGCCTTTGGGATTTCGGCCTTTGGGATTTCGGCCTTTGAGATTTTGGCCTTTGGGATTTCGGACTTTCGAATTTCAGCATTTGGGATTTCGGCCTTTGGGATTTCGGCCTTTGGTATTTTGGCCTTGGGATTTCGGACTTTGGGATTTCGACCTTTGGAATTTCGGCCCTTGGGATTTCGGCCCTTGGGATATGGGCCCTTGGGATATCGGCCTTTGGGACTTCGGTCGTTGGGATTTGGACATTTGGGATTTGGGCGTTTGAGATTTCGGCTCTTGGGATTTCGGCCATTGGGATTTCGGCCTTTTGGGATTTCGGAGCTTGGGATTTCGTCCTTTGGGATTTCGGCCTTTGGGATTTCGGACTTTGAGATTTCGGCCTTTGGGATGTCGGCCTTTGGAATTTCGACCTTTGGGATTTCGGCCCTTGGGATTTCAGCCTTTGGGATTTCGGCCTTTGGGATTTCGGCCTTTGGGATTTCTGCCTTTGGGATTTCGGCCTTTGGGATTTCGGCTCTTGGGTTTTTCGGCCCTTGGGATTTCGGCCTTTTGGGAATTCATCGTTCGGGATTTCGTTCTTGGGATTTCGACATTTGGGATTTCGGCCTTAGGGATTTCGGCCTTTGGGATTTCGGCCTCTGGGATTTCGGCCTTTGGGATTTCGGTCTTTCGAATTTCAGCCTTTGGGATTTCGGCCCTTGGGATTTCGGCCTTTGGGATTTCGGCCTTTGGGATTTCGGCCTTTGGGATTTCGGCCTTTGTGATTTCGGCCTTTGGAATTTCAGCCTTTGGGATTTTGGCCCTTTGGATTTCGGCCTTTGGGATTTCGACGTTTGGGATTTCGACCCTTGGGATTCCGGCCCTTGGGATTGCGGCCTTTGGGGTTTCGGCCTTTGGATTTCGGCCTTTGGGATTTCGGCCTTGTGATTTCGGCCTTTGGGATTTCGGCCTTTGGGATTTCGGCCTTTGGGATTTCGCCCTTGTGATTTCGGCCTTTGGGATGTCGGTCTTTGGAATTTCAGTGTTTGGGACTTCGGCTCTTTGGATTTCGGCCTTTGCGATTTCGGCCTTTGGGATTTCGGCCTTTGAGATTTCGGCCTTTGGGATTTCGACCTTTGGGATTTCGGCCCTTAGGATTTGGGCCTTTGGGGTTTCGGCCTTTGGGATTTCGGCCTTCGGGATTTCGGCCTTTGGGATTTCGGCCTTTGGGATTTCGGCCTTTGGGATTTCGGCCTTTGGTATTTTGGCCTTGGGATTTCGGACTTTGGGATTTCGACCTTTGGAATTTCGGCCCTTGGGATTTCGGCCCTTGGGATATGGGCCCTTGGGATATCGGCCTTTGGGACTTCGGTCGTTGGGATTTGGACATTTGGGATTTCGGCGTTTGAGATTTCGGCTCTTGGGATTTCGGCCATTGGGATTTCGGCCTTTTGGGATTTCGGCGCTTGGGATTTCGTCCTTTGGGATTTCGGCCTTTGGGATTTCGGACTTTGAGATTTCGGCCTTTGGGATGTCGGCCTTTGGAATTTCGACCTTTGGGATTTCGGCCCTTGGGATTTCAGCCTTTGGGATTTCGGCCTTTGGGATTTCGGCCTTTGGGATTTTTGCCTTTGGGATTTCGGCTCTTGGGTTTTTCGGCCCTTGGGATTTCGGCCTTTTGGGAATTCATCGTTCGGGATTTCGTTCTTGGGATTTCGACATTTGGGATTTCGGCCTTAGGGATTTCGGCCTTTGGGATTTCGGCCTCTGGGATTTCGGCCTTTGGGATTTCGGTCTTTCGAATTTCAGCCTTTGGGATTTCGGCCTTTGGGATTTCGGCCTTTGGGATTTCGGCCTTTGGGATTTCGGCCTTTGGGATTTCGGCCTTTGGGATTTCGGCCTTTGTGATTTCGGCCTTTGGGATTTTGGCCGATTGGATTTAGGCCTTTGGGATTTCGACGTTTGGGATTTCGACCCTTGGGATTCCGGCCCTTGGGATTGCGGCCTTTGGGGTTTCGGCCTTTGAGATTTCGGCCTTTGGGATTTCGGTCTTTCGAATTTCAGCCTTTGGGATTTCGGCCCTTGGGATTTCGGCCTTTGGGATTTCGGCCTTTGGGATTTCGGCCTTTGGGATTTCGGCCTTTGTGATTTCGGCCTTTGGAATTTCAGCCTTTGGGATTTTGGCCCTTTGGATTTCGGCCTTTGGGATTTCGACGTTTGGGATTTCGACCCTTGGGATTCCGGCCCTTGGGATTGCGGCCTTTGGGGTTTCGGCCTTTGGATTTCGGCCTTTGGGATTTCGGCCTTGTGATTTCGGCCTTTGGGATTTCGGCCTTTGGGATTTCGGCCTTTGGGATTTCGCCCTTGTGATTTCGGCCTTTGGGATGTCGGTCTTTGGAATTTCAGTGTTTGGGATTTCGGCTCTTTGGATTTCGGCCTTTGCGATTTCGGCCTTTGGGATTTCGGCCTTTGAGATTTCGGCCTTTGGGATTTCGACCTTTGGGATTTCGGCCCTTAGGATTTGGGCCTTTGGGGTTTCGGCCTTTGGGATTTCGGCCTTCGGGATTTCGGCCTTTGGGATTTCGGCCTTTGGGATTTCGGCCTTTGGGATTTCGGCCTTTGGGATTTCGGCCTTTGAGATTTCGGCATTTTGGGATTTCGGTCTTTCGAATTTCAGCCTTTGGGATTTCGGCCTTTGGGATTTCGGCCTTGTGATTTCGGCCTTTGGGATGTCGGTCTTTGGAATTTCAGCCTTTGGGATTTCGGTCTTTCGAATTTCTGCCTTTGGGATTTCGGCCTTTGGGATTTCGGCCCTTGGGATTTCAGCCTTTGGGATTTCGGTCTTTGGGATTTCGGCCTTTGGGATTTCGGCCTTTGGGATTTCGGCCTTTGGTATGTCGATCTTTGGAATTTCAACCTTTGGGATTTCAGCCCTTTGGATTCCGGCCCTTGGGATTGCGGCCTTTGGGATTTCGGCCTTTGGGATGTCGGCCTTTGAGATTTCATCCTTTGGGATTTCGGCCTTTTGGGAATTCATCCATTGGTATATCGGCCTTGGGATTTCGGCCTTTGGGATTTCGGCCTTTGGGATTTCGACCTTTGGGATTTCGGCCTTTGGGATTTCGGCCTTTGGGATTTCGGCCTTTAGTATGTCGATCTTTGGAATTTCAACCTTCGGGATTTCGGCCTTTGGTATGTCGATCTTTGGAATTTCAACCTTTGGGATTTCGGCCCTTGGGATATGGGCCCTTGGGATATCGGCCTTTGGGATTTCGGCGTTTGGGATTTCGTCCTATGGAATTTCCGCCTTTAGGATATCGGCCATTGTGGTTTCGGCCTTTGGGATTTCGGCCTTCGGGATGTCGGTCTTTGGAATTTCAGCCTTTGGGATTTCGGCTTTTTGGATTTCGGTCTTTGGGATTTCAGCCTTTGGGATTTCGGACTTTGAGATTTCGGCCTTTGGGATGTCGGCCTTTGGAATTTCGACCTTTGGGATTTCGGCCCTTGGGATGTCAGCCTTTGGGATTTCGGCCTTTGGGATTTCGGCCTTTGGGATTTCGGCCTTTGGTATGTCGATCTTTGGAATTTCAACCTTTGGGATTTCGGCCCTTTGGATTTCGTCCTTTGGGATTTCAGCCTTTAGGATTTCGGCCTTTGAAATTTCGGCCTTTGGAATTTCAGCTTTTGGGATTTCGGCCTTTTGGATTTCGGCCTCTGGGATTTCGACGTTTGGGATTTCGGCCCTTTGGATTCCGGCCCTTGGGATTGCGGCCTTTAGTATGTCGATCTTTGGAATTTCAACCTTCGGGATTTCGGCCTTTGGTATGTCGATCTTTGGAATTTCAAACTTTGGGATTTCGGCCCTTCGGATTTCGGCCTTTGGGATTTCGGCCTTTGGGAAGTCGGTCTTTGGAATTTCAGCCTTTGGGGATTCGGCCTTTGGGATTTCGGCCTTTGGGATGTCGGCCTTTGGAATTTCGACCTTTGGGATTTCGGCCCTTGGAATTTCAGCCTTTGGGATTTCGGCCTTTGGGATTTCGGCCTTTAGTATGTCGATCTTTGGAATTTCAACCTTTGGGATTTCGGCCTTTGGGATTTCGGCCTTTGGGATTTCGGCCTTTGGGATTTCGGCCTTTGGGATTTCAGCCTTTGAGATTTCGGCCTTTGGAATTTCGGCCCTTGGGATTTGGGCCTTTGGGATTTCGGCCTTTGGAATTTCGGCCTTTGGGATTTCGGCCTTTGGGATTTCGGCCTCTGAGATTTCGGCCTTTGGGATTTCGGTCTTTCGAATTTCAGCCTTTGGGATTTCGGCCTTTGGGATTTCGGCCTTTGGTATTTTGGCCTTGGGATTTCGGACTTTGGGATTTCGACCTTTGGAATTTCGGCCCTTGCGATTTCGGCTCTTGGGATATGGGCCCTTGGGATATCGGCCTTTGGGATTTCGACCGTTGGGATTTGGACCTTTGGGATTTCGGCCTTTGGGATTTCGGCTCTTGGGATTTCGGCCATTGGGATTTCGGACTTCTGGGATTCTGGCGTTTGGGATTTCGTCCTTTGGAATTTCCGCCTTTAGGATATCGGCCATTGTGATTTCGGCCTTTGGGATTTCGGCCTTTGGGATGTCGGTCTTTGGAATTTCAGCCTTTGGGATTTCGGCTCTTTGGATTTCGGTCTTTGGGATTTCAGCCTTTGGGATTTCGGACTTTGAGATTTCGGCCTTTGGGATGTCGGCCTTTGGAATTTCGACCTTTGGGATTTCGGCCCTTGGGATTTCAGCCTTTGGGATTTCGGCCTTTGGGATTTCGGCTTTTGGGATTTCAGCCTTTGGGATTTCGGCCTTTGAGATTTCGGCCTTTGGAATTTCGGCTTTTGAGATTTCGTCCTTTGGAATTTCCGGCTTTAGGATATCGGCCATTGTGATTTCGGCCTTTGGGATTTCGGCCTTTGGGATTTCGGCCTTTGGGATTTCGGCCTTTGGGATTTCGGTCTTTGGGATGTCGGTCTTTGGAATTTCAGCCTTTGGGATTTCGGGATTTTGGATTTCGGTCGTTGGGATTTCAGGCTTTGGGATTTCGGACTTTGAGATTTTGGCCTTTGGAATTTCAGCCTTTGGGATTTCGGCCCTTTGGATTTCGGACTTTGGGATTTCAGCCTTTGGGATTTCAGCCTTTGGGATTTCGTCCTTTGAGATTTCGGCCTTTGGGATGTCGGTCTTTGGAATTTCAGCCATTGGGATTTCGGCCCTATGTATTTCGGTCTTTGGGAATTCGACCTTTGGGATTTCGGCCTTTGGGATTTCGGCCTTTGGGATTTCGGCCTTTGGGATTTCGGCCTTTGAGATTTCGGCCTTTGGGATTTCGGTCTTTCGAATTTCAGCCTTCGGGATTTCGGCCTTTGGGATTTCGGCCTTCGGGATTTCGCCCTTGTGATTTCGGCCTTTGGGATATCGGTCTTTGGAATTTCAGCGTTGGGATTTCGGCCATTTGGATTTCCGCCTTTGCGATTTCAGCCTTTGGGATTTCGGCCTTCGGGATTTCGCCCTTGTGATTTCGGCCTTTGGGATATCGGTCTTTGGAATTTCAGCGTTGGGATTTCGGCCATTTGGATTTCGGCCTTTGGGATTTCGGCCTTTGGGATTTCGGCCTTTGAGATTTCGGCCTTTGGGATTTCGGTCTTTCGAATTTCAGCCTTTGGGATTTCGGCCTTTGGGATTTCGGCCCTTGGGATTTCAGCCTTTGGGAATTACGCCTTTGGGATTTCAGCCTTTGGGAATTCGGCCTTTAGTATGTCGATCTTTGGAATTTCAACCTTTGGGATTTCGGCCCTTTGGATTTCGGCCTTTGGGATTTCAGTCTTTGGGATTTCGGCCTTTGTGATTTCGGCCTTTGGAATTTCAGCCTTTGGGATTTTGGCCGATTGGATTTAGGCCTTTGGGATTTCGGCCTTTGGAATTTCGGCCCTTGGGATTTGGGCCTTTGGGATTTCGGCCTTTGGGATTTCGGCCTTTGGGATTTCGGCCTTTGGGATTTCGGCCTTTGGGATTTCGGCCTCTGAGATTTCGGCCTTTGGGATTTCGGTCTTTCGAATTTCAGCCTTTGGGATTTCGGCCTTTGGGAATTCGGCCTTTAGTATGTCGATCTTTGGAATTTCAACCTTTGGGATTTCGGCCCTTTGGATTTCGGCCTTTGGGATTTCGGTCTTTCGAATTTCAGCCTTTGGGATTTCGGCCTTTGGGATTTCGGCCTTTGGTATTTTGGCCTTGGGATTTCGGACTTTGGGATTTCGACCTTTGGAATTTCGGCCCTTGCGATTTCGGCTCTTGGGATATGGGCCCTTGGGATATCGGCCTTTCGGATTTCGACCGTTGGGATTTGGACCTTTGGGATTTCGGCCCTTGCGATTTCGGCTCTTGGGATATGGGCCCTTGGGATATCGGCCATTGTGATTTCGGCCTTTGGGATTTCGGCCTTTGGGATTTCGGCCTTTGGGATTTCGGTCTTTGGGATGTCGGTCTTTGGAATTTCAGCCTTTGGGATTTCGGGTTTTTGGATTTCGGTCGTTGGGATTTCAGGCTTTGGGATTTCGGACTTTGAGATTTTGGCCTTTGGAATTTCAGGCTTTGGGATTTCGGCCCTTTGGATTTCGGACTTTGGGATTTCAGCCTTTGGGATTTCGTCCTTTGAGATTTCGGCCTTTGGGATGTCGGTCTTTGGAATTTCAGCCATTGGGATTTCGGCCCTATGTATTTCGGTCTTTGGGATTTCGACCTTTGGGATTTCGGCCTTTGGGATTTCGGCCTTTGGGATTTCGGCCTTTGAGATTTCGGCCTTTGGGATTTCGGTCTTTCGAATTTCAGCCTTTGGGATTTCGGCCTTTGGGATTTCGGCCTTCGGGATTTCGCACTTGTGATTTCGGCCTTTGGGATATCGGTCTTTGGAATTTCAGCGTTGGGATTTCGGCCATTTGGATTGCCGCCTTTGCGATTTCGGCCTTTGGGATTTCGGCCTTTGCCATTTCGGCCTTTGGGATTTCGACCTTTGGGATTTCGGCCCTTGGGATTTGGGCCTTTGGGATTTCGGCCTTTGGGATTTCGGCCTTTGGGATTTCGGCCTTTGGGATTTCGGCCTTTGGGATTTCGGCCTTTGGGATTTCGGCCCTTGGGATTTCGGCCTTTGGGATTTCGGCCTTCGGGATTTCGCCCTTGTGATTTCGGCCTTTGGGATATCGGTCTTTGGAATTTCAGCGTTGGGATTTCGGCCATTTGGATTTCGGCCTTTGGGATTTCGGCCTTTGTGATTTCGGCCTTTGGAATTTCAGCCTTTGGGATTTTGGCCGATTGGATTTAGGCCTTTGGGATTTCGACGTTTGGGATTTCGACCCTTGGGATTCCGGCCCTTGGGATTGCGGCCTTTGGGGTTTCGGCCTTTGAGATTTCGGCCTTTGGGATTTCGGTCTTTCGAATTTCAGCCTTTGGGATTTCGGCCCTTGGGATTTCGGCCTTTGGGATTTCGGCCCTTGGGATTTGGGCCTTTGGGATTTGGACCTTTGGGATTTCGGCCTTTGGGATTTCGGCTCTTGGGATTCCGGCCATTGGGATTTCGGACTTCCGGGATTCTTGCGTTTGGGATTTCGTCCTTTGGAATTTCCGCCTTTAGGATATCGGCCATTGTGATTTCGGCCTTTGGGATGTCGGCCTTTGGGATGTCGGTCTTTGGAATTTCAGCCTTTGGGATTTCGGCTCTTTGGATTTCGGTCTTTGGGATTTCAGCCTTTGGGATTTCGGACTTTGAGATTTCGGCCTTTGGGATGTCGGCCTTTGGAATTTCGACCTTTGGGATTTCGGCCCTTGGGATTTCAGCCTTTGGGATTTCGGCCTTTGGGATTTCGGCTTTTGGGATTTCAGCCTTTGGGATTTCGGCCTTTGAGATTTCGGCCTTTGGAATTTCGGCTTTTGAGATTTCGTCCTTTGGAATTTCCGGCTTTAGGATATCGGCCATTGTGATTTCGGCCTTTGGGATTTCGGCCTTTGGGATTTCGGCCTTTGTGATTTCGGCCTTTGGAATTTCAGCCTTTGGGATTTTGGCCCTTGGGATTTCGGCCTTTGGGATTTCGACGTTTGGGATTTCGACCCTTGGGATTCCGGCCCTTGGGATTGCGGCCTTGGGGGTTTCGGCCTTTGGATTTCGGCCTTTGGGATTTCGGCCTTTGGAATTTCAGCCTTTGGGATTTTGGCCGATTGGATTTAGGCCTTTGGGATTTCGACGTTTGGGATTTCGACCCTTGGGATTCCGGCCCTTGGGATTGCGGCCTTTGGGGTTTCGGCCTTTGAGATTTCGGCCTTTGGGATTTCGGTCTTTCGAATTTCAGCCTTTGGGATTTCGGCCCTTGGGATTTCGGCCTTTGGGATTTCGGCCTTTGGGATTTCGGCCTTTGGGATTTCGGCCTTTGTGATTTCGGCCTTTGGAATTTCAGCCTTTGGGATTTTGGCCCTTTGGATTTCGGCCTTTGGGATTTCGACGTTTGGGATTTCGACCCTTGGGATTCCGGCCCTTGGGATTGCGGCCTTTGGGGTTTCGGCCTTTGGATTTCGGCCTTTGGAATTTCGGCCTTGTGATTTCGGCCTTTGGGATTTCGGCCTTTGGGATTTCGCCCTTGTGATTTCGGCCTTTGGGATGTCGGTCTTTGGAATTTCAGTGTTTGGGACTTCGGCTCTTTGGATTTCGGCCTTTGCGATTTCGGCCTTTGGGATTTCGGCCTTTGAGATTTCGGCCTTTGGGATTTCGACCTTTGGGATTTCGGCCCTTAGGATTTGGGCCTTTGGGGTTTCGGCCTTTGGGATTTCGGCCTTCGGGATTTCGGCCTTTGGGATTTCGGCCTTTGGGATTTCGGCCTTTGGGATTTCGGCCTTTGGGATTTCGGCCTTTGAGATTTCGGCCTTTGGGATTTCGGTCTTTCGAATTTCAGCCTTTGGGATTTCGGCCTTTGGGATTTCGGCCTTGTGATTTCGGCCTTTGGGATGTCGGTCTTTGGAATTTCAGCCTTTGGGATTTCGGTCTTTCGAATTTCTGCCTTTGGGATTTCGGCCTTTGGGATTTCGGCCCTTGGGATTTCAGCCTTTGGGATTTCGGTCTTTGGGATTTCGGCCTTTGGGATTTCGGCCTTTGGGATTTCGGCCTTTGGTATGTCGATCTTTGGAATTTCAACCTTTGGGATTTCAGCCCTTTGGATTCCGGCCCTTGGGATTGCGGCCTTTGGGATTTCGGCCTTTGGGATGTCGGCCTTTGAGATTTCATCCTTTGGGATTTCGGCCTTTTGGGAATTCATCCATTGGTATATCGGCCTTGGGATTTCGGCCTTTGGGATTTCGGCCTTTGGGATTTCGGCCTTTGGGATTTCGGCCTTTAGTATGTCGATCTTTGGAATTTCAACCTTCGGGATTTCGGCCTTTGGTATGTCGATCTTTGGAATTTCAACCTTTGGGATTTCGGCCCTTGGGATATGGGCCCTTGGGATATCGGCCTTTGGGATTTCGGCGTTTGGGATTTCGTCCTATGGAATTTCCGCCTTTAGGATATCGGCCATTGTGGTTTCGGCCTTTGGGATTTCGGCCTTCGGGATGTCGGTCTTTGGAATTTCAGCCTTTGGGATTTCGGCTTTTTGGATTTCGGTCTTTGGGATTTCAGCCTTTGGGATTTCGGACTTTGAGATTTCGGCCTTTGGGATGTCGGCCTTTGGAATTTCGACCTTTGGGATTTCGGCCCTTGGGATGTCAGCCTTTGGGATTTCGGCCTTTGGGATTTCGGCCTTTGGGATTTCGGCCTTTGGTATGTCGATCTTTGGAATTTCAACCTTTGGGATTTCGGCCCTTTGGATTTCGTCCTTTGGGATTTCAGCCTTTAGGATTTCGGCCTTTGAAATTTCGGCCTTTGGAATTTCAGCTTTTGGGATTTCGGCCTTTTGGATTTCGGCCTCTGGGATTTCGACGTTTGGGATTTCGGCCCTTTGGATTCCGGCCCTTGGGATTGCGGCCTTTAGTATGTCGATCTTTGGAATTTCAACCTTCGGGATTTCGGCCTTTGGTATGTCGATCTTTGGAATTTCAAACTTTGGGATTTCGGCCCTTCGGATTTCGGCCTTTGGGATTTCGGCCTTTGGGAAGTCGGTCTTTGGAATTTCAGCCTTTGGGGATTCGGCCTTTGGGATTTCGGCCTTTGGGATGTCGGCCTTTGGAATTTCGACCTTTGGGATTTCGGCCCTTGGAATTTCAGCCTTTGGGATTTCGGCCTTTGGGATTTCGGCCTTTAGTATGTCGATCTTTGGAATTTCAACCTTTGGGATTTCGGCCTTTGGGATTTCGGCCTTTGGGATTTCGGCCTTTGGGATTTCGGCCTTTGGGATTTCAGCCTTTGAGATTTCGGCCTTTGGAATTTCGGCCCTTGGGATTTGGGCCTTTGGGATTTCGGCCTTTGGAATTTCGGCCTTTGGGATTTCGGCCTTTGGGATTTCGGCCTCTGAGATTTCGGCCTTTGGGATTTCGGTCTTTCGAATTTCAGCCTTTGGGATTTCGGCCTTTGGGATTTCGGCCTTTGGTATTTTGGCCTTGGGATTTCGGACTTTGGGATTTCGACCTTTGGAATTTCGGCCCTTGCGATTTCGGCTCTTGGGATATGGGCCCTTGGGATATCGGCCTTTGGGATTTCGACCGTTGGGATTTGGACCTTTGGGATTTCGGCCTTTGGGATTTCGGCTCTTGGGATTTCGGCCATTGGGATTTCGGACTTCTGGGATTCTGGCGTTTGGGATTTCGTCCTTTGGAATTTCCGCCTTTAGGATATCGGCCATTGTGATTTCGGCCTTTGGGATTTCGGCCTTTGGGATGTCGGTCCTTGGAATTTCAGCCTTTGGGATTTCGGCTCTTTGGATTTCGGTCTTTGGGATTTCAGCCTTTGGGATTTCGGACTTTGAGATTTCGGCCTTTGGGATGTCGGCCTTTGGAATTTCGACCTTTGGGATTTCGGCCCTTGGGATTTCAGCCTTTGGGATTTCGGCCTTTGGGATTTCGGCTTTTGGGACTTCAGCCTTTGGGATTTCGGCCTTTGAGATTTCGGCCTTTGGAATTTCGGCTTTTGAGATTTCGTCCTTTGGAATTTCCGGCTTTAGGATATCGGCCATTGTGATTTCGGCCTTTGGGATTTCGGCCTTTGGGATTTCGGCCTTTGGGATTTCGGCCTTTGGGATTTCGGTCTTTGGGATGTCGGTCTTTGGAATTTCAGCCTTTGGGATTTCGGGATTTTGGATTTCGGTCGTTGGGATTTCAGGCTTTGGGATTTCGGACTTTGAGATTTTGGCCTTTGGAATTTCAGCCTTTGGGATTTCGGCCCTTTGGATTTCGGACTTTGGGATTTCAGCCTTTGGGATTTCGTCCTTTGAGATTTCGGCCTTTGGGATGTCGGTCTTTGGAATTTCAGCCATTGGGATTTCGGCCCTATGTATTTCGGTCTTTGGGATTTCGACCTTTGGGATTTCGGCCTTTGGGATTTCGGCCTTTGGGATTTCGGCCTTTGAGATTTCGGCCTTTGGGATTTCGGTCTTTCGAATTTCAGCCTTCGGGATTTCGGCCTTTGGGATTTCGGCCTTCGGGATTTCGCCCTTGTGATTTCGGCCTTTGGGATATCGGTCTTTGGAATTTCAGCGTTGGGATTTCGGCCATTTGGATTTCCGCCTTTGCGATTTCGGCCTTTGGGATTTCGGCCTTCGGGATTTCGCCCTTGTGATTTCGGCCTTTGGGATATCGGTCTTTGGAATTTCAGCGTTGGGATTTCGGCCATTTGGATTTCGGCCTTTGGGATTTCGGCCTTTGGGATTTCGGCCTTTGAGATTTCGGCCTTTGGGATTTCGGTCTTTCGAATTTCAGCCTTTGGGATTTCGGCCTTTGGGATTTCGGCCCTTGGGATTTCAGCCTTTGGGTATTACGCCTTTGGGATTTCAGCCTTTGGGAATTCGGCCTTTAGTATGTCGATCTTTGGAATTTCAACCTTTGGGATTTCGGCCCTTTGGATTTCGGCCTTTGGGATTTCAGTCTTTGGGATTTCGGCGTTTGTGATTTCGGCCTTTGGAATTTCAGCCTTTGGGATTTTGGCCGATTGGATTTAGGCCTTTGGGATTTCGGCCTTTGGAATTTCGGCCCTTGGGATTTGGGCCTTTGGGATTTCGGCCTTTGGGATTTCGGCCTTTGGGATTTCGGCCTTTGGGATTTCGGCCTTTGGGATTTCGGCCTTTGGGATTTCGGCCTTTGGGATTTCGGCCTCTGAGATTTCGGCCTTTGGGATTTCGGTCTTTCGAATTTCAGCCTTTGGGATTTCGGCCTTTGGGATTTCGGCCTTTGGGATTTCGGCCTTTGGTATTTTGGCCTTGGGATTTCGGACTTTGGGATTTCGACCTTTGGAATTTCGGCCCTTGCGATTTCGGCTCTTGGGATATGGGCCCTTGGGATATCGGCCTTTGGGATTTCGACCGTTGGGATTTGGACCTTTGGGATTTCGGCCTTTGGGATTTCGGCTCTTGGGATTTCGGCCATTGGGATTTCGGACTTCTGGGATTCTGGCGTTTGGGATTTCGTCCTTTGGAATTTCCGCCTTTAGGATATCGGCCATTGCGATTTCGGCCTTTAGGATTTCGGCCTTTGGGATTTCGGTCTTTCGAATTTCAGCCTTTGGGATTTCGGCCTTTGGGATTTCGGCCTTCGGGATTTCGCCCTTGTGATTTCGGCCTTTGAGATTTCGGCCTTTGGGATTTCGACCTTTGGGATTTCGGCCCTTAGGATTTGGGCCTTTGGGGTTTCGGCCTTTGGGATTTCGGCCTTCGGGATTTCGGCCTTTGGGATTTCGGCCTTTGGGATTTCGGCCTTTGGGATTTCGGCCTTTGGGATTTCGGCCTTTGAGATTTCGGCCTTTGGGATTTCGGTCTTTCGAATTTCAGCCTTTGGGATTTCGGCCTTTGGGATTTCGGCCTTGTGATTTCGGCCTTTGGGATGTCGGTCTTTGGAATTTCAGCCTTTGGGATTTCGGTCTTTCGAATTTCTGCCTTTGGGATTTCGGCCTTTGGGATTTCGGCCCTTGGGATTTCAGCCTTTGGGATTTCGGTCTTTGGGATTTCGGCCTTTGGGATTTCGGCCTTTGGGATTTCGGCCTTTGGTATGTCGATCTTTGGAATTTCAACCTTTGGGATTTCAGCCCTTTGGATTCCGGCCCTTGGGATTGCGGCCTTTGGGATTTCGGCCTTTGGGATGTCGGCCTTTGAGATTTCATCCTTTGGGATTTCGGCCTTTTGGGAATTCATCCATTGGTATATCGGCCTTGGGATTTCGGCCTTTGGGATTTCGGCCTTTGGGATTTCGACCTTTGGGATTTCGGCCTTTGGGATTTCGGCCTTTGGGATTTCGGCCTTTAGTATGTCGATCTTTGGAATTTCAACCTTCGGGATTTCGGCCTTTGGTATGTCGATCTTTGGAATTTCAACCTTTGGGATTTCGGCCCTTGGGATATGGGCCCTTGGGATATCGGCCTTTGGGATTTCGGCGTTTGGGATTTCGTCCTATGGAATTTCCGCCTTTAGGATATCGGCCATTGTGGTTTCGGCCTTTGGGATTTCGGCCTTCGGGATGTCGGTCTTTGGAATTTCAGCCTTTGGGATTTCGGCTTTTTGGATTTCGGTCTTTGGGATTTCAGCCTTTGGGATTTCGGACTTTGAGATTTCGGCCTTTGGGATGTCGGCCTTTGGAATTTCGACCTTTGGGATTTCGGCCCTTGGGATGTCAGCCTTTGGGATTTCGGCCTTTGGGATTTCGGCCTTTGGGATTTCGGCCTTTGGTATGTCGATCTTTGGAATTTCAACCTTTGGGATTTCGGCCCTTTGGATTTCGTCCTTTGGGATTTCAGCCTTTAGGATTTCGGCCTTTGAAATTTCGGCCTTTGGAATTTCAGCTTTTGGGATTTCGGCCTTTTGGATTTCGGCCTCTGGGATTTCGACGTTTGGGATTTCGGCCCTTTGGATTCCGGCCCTTGGGATTGCGGCCTTTAGTATGTCGATCTTTGGAATTTCAACCTTCGGGATTTCGGCCTTTGGTATGTCGATCTTTGGAATTTCAAACTTTGGGATTTCGGCCCTTCGGATTTCGGCCTTTGGGATTTCGGCCTTTGGGAAGTCGGTCTTTGGAATTTCAGCCTTTGGGGATTCGGCCTTTGGGATTTCGGCCTTTGGGATGTCGGCCTTTGGAATTTCGACCTTTGGGATTTCGGCCCTTGGAATTTCAGCCTTTGGGATTTCGGCCTTTGGGATTTCGGCCTTTAGTATGTCGATCTTTGGAATTTCAACCTTTGGGATTTCGGCCTTTGGGTTTTCGGCCTTTGGGATTTCGGCCTTTGGGATTTCGGCCTTTGGGATTTCAGCCTTTGAGATTTCGGCCTTTGGAATTTCGGCCCTTGGGATTTGGGCCTTTGGGATTTCGGCCTTTGGAATTTCGGCCTTTGGGATTTCGGCCTTTGGGATTTCGGCCTCTGAGATTTCGGCCTTTGGGATTTCGGTCTTTCGAATTTCAGCCTTTGGGATTTCGGCCTTTGGGACTTCGGCCTTTGGTATTTTGGCCTTGGGATTTCGGACTTTGGGATTTCGACCTTTGGAATTTCGGCCCTTGCGATTTCGGCTCTTGGGATATGGGCCCTTGGGATATCGGCCTTTGGGATTTCGACCGTTGGGATTTGGACCTTTGGGATTTCGGCCTTTGGGATTTCGGCTCTTGGGATTTCGGCCATTGGGATTTCGGACTTCTGGGATTCTGGCGTTTGGGATTTCGTCCTTTGGAATTTCCGCCTTTAGGATATCGGCCATTGCGATTTCGGCCTTTAGGATTTCGGCCTTTGGGATGTCGGTCTTTGGAATTTCAGCCTTTGGGATTTCGGCTCTTTGGATTTCGGTCTTTGGGATTTCAGCCTTTGGGATTTGGGACCTTGAGATTTCGGCCTTTGGGATGTCGGCCTTTGGAATTTCGACCTTTGGGATTTCGGCCCTTGGGATTTCAGCCTTTGGGATTTCGGCCTTTGGGATTTCGGCTTTTGGGATTTCAGCCTTTGGGATTTCGGCCTTTGAGATTTCGGCCTTTGGAATTTCGGCTTTTGAGATTTCGTCCTTTGGAATTTCCGGCTTTAGGATATCGGCCATTGTGATTTCGGCCTTTGGGATTTCGGCCTTTGGGATTTCGGTCTTTGGGATGTCGGTCTTTGGAATTTCAGCCTTTGGGATTTCGGGTTTTTGGATTTCGGTCGTTGGGATTTCAGGCTTTGGGATTTCGGACTTTGAGATTTTGGCCTTTGGAATTTCAGGCTTTGGGATTTCGGCCCTTTGGATTTCGGACTTTGGGATTTCAGCCTTTGGGATTTCGTCCTTTGAGGTTTCGGCCTTTGGGATGTCGGTCTTTGGAATTTCAGCCATTGGGATTTCGGCCCTATGTATTTCGGTCTTTGGGATTTCGACCTTTGGGATTTCGGCCTTTGGGATTTCGTTCTTTGGGATTTCGGCCTTTGAGATTTCGGCCTTTGGGATTTCGGTCTTTCGAATTTCAGCCTTTGGGATTTCGGCCTTTGGGATTTCGGCCTTCGGGATTTCGCCCTTGTGATTTCGGCCTTTGGGATATCGGTCTTTGGAATTTCAGCGTTGGGATTTCGGCCATTTGGATTTCGGCCTTTGGGATTTCGGCCTTTGTGATTTCGGCCTTTGGAATTTCAGCCTTTGGGATTTTGGCCGATTGGATTTAGGCCTTTGGGATTTCGACGTTTGGGATTTCGACCCTTGGGATTCCGGCCCTTGGGATTGCGGCCTTTGGGGTTTCGGCCTTTGAGATTTCGGCCTTTGGGATTTCGGTCTTTCGAATTTCAGCCTTTGGGATTTCGGCCCTTCGGATTTCGGCCTTTGGGATTTCGGCCCTTGGGATTTGGGCCTTTGGGATTTCGGCCTTTGGGATTTCGGCCTTTGGGATTTCGGCCTCTGAGATTTCGGCCTTTGGGGTTTCGGTCTTTCGAATTTCAGCCTTTGGGATTTCGGCCTTTGGGATTTCGACCTTTGGTATTTTGGCCTTGGGATTTCGGACTTTGGGATTTCGACCTTTGGAATTTCGGCCCTTGCGATTTCGGCTCTTGGGATATGGGCCCTTGGGATATCGGCCTTTGGGATTTCGACCGTTGGGATTTGGACCTTTGGGATTTCGGCCTTTGGGATTTCGGCTCTTGGGATTTCGGCCATTGGGATTTCGGACTTCCGGGATTCTGGCGTTTGGGATTTCGTCCTTTGGAATTTCCGCCTTTAGGATATCGGCCATTGTGATTTCGGCCTTTGGGATGTCGGCCTTTGGGATGTCGGTCTTTGGAATTTCAGCCTTTGGGATTTCGGCTCTTTGGATTTCGGTCTTTGGGATTTCAGCCTTTGGGATTTCGGACTTTGAGATTTCGGCCTTTGGGATGTCGGCCTTTGGAATTTCGACCTTTGGGATTTCGGCCCTTGGGATTTCAGCCTTTGGGATTTCGGCCTTTGGGATTTCGGCTTTTGGGATTTCAGCCTTTGGGATTTCGGCCTTTGAGATTTCGGCCTTTGGAATTTCGGCTTTTGAGATTTCGTCCTTTGGAATTTCCGGCTTTAGGATATCGGCCATTGTGATTTCGGCCTTTGGGATTTCGGCCTTTGGGATTTCGGCCTTTGTGATTTCGGCCTTTGGAATTTCAGCCTTTGGGATTTTGGCCCTTGGGATTTCGGCCTTTGGGATTTCGACGTTTGGGATTTCGACCCTTGGGATTCCGGCCCTTGGGATTGCGGCCTTGGGGGTTTCGGCCTTTGGATTTCGGCCTTTGGGATTTCGGCCTTGTGATTTCGGCCTTTGGGATTTCGGCCTTTGGGATTTCGGCCTTTGGGATTTCGCCCTTGTGATTTCGGCCTTTGGGATGTCGGTCTTTGGAATTTCAGCGTTTGGGACTTCGGCTCTTTGGATTTCGGCCTTTGCGATTTCGGCCTTTGGGATTTCGGCCTTTGAGATTTCGGCCTTTGGGATTTCGACCTTTGGGATTTCGGCCCTTAGGATTTGGGCCTTTGGGGTTTCGGCCTTTGGGATTTCGGCCTTCGGGATTTCGGCCTTTGGGATTTCGGCCTTTGGGATTTCGGCCTTTGGGATTTCGGCCTTTGGGATTTCGGCCTTTGAGATTTCGGCCTTTGGGATTTCGGTCTTTCGAATTTCAGCCTTTGGGATTTCGGCCTTTGGGATTTCGGCCTTGTGATTTCGGCCTTTGGGATGTCGGTCTTTGGAATTTCAGCCTTTGGGATTTCGGTCTTTCGAATTTCTGCCTTTGGGATTTCGGCCTTTGGGATTTCGGCCCTTGGGATTTCAGCCTTTGGGATTTCGGTCTTTGGGATTTCGGCCTTTGGGATTTCGGCCTTTGGGATTTCGGCCTTTGGTATGTCGATCTTTGGAATTTCAACCTTTGGGATTTCAGCCCTTTGGATTCCGGCCCTTGGGATTGCGGCCTTTGGGATTTCGGCCTTTGGGATGTCGGCCTTTGAGATTTCATCCTTTGGGATTTCGGCCTTTTGGGAATTCATCCATTGGTATATCGGCCTTGGGATTTCGGCCTTTGGGATTTCGGCCTTTGGGATTTCGACCTTTGGGATTTCGGCCTTTTGGGAGTTCATCCATTGGTATTTCGGCATTGGGATTTCGCCGTTTGGGATTTCGACCCATGGGATTCCGGCCCTTGGGATTGCGGCCTTTGGGATTTCGGCCTTTGGGATTTCGGCCTTTGGGATTTCGGCCTTTGAGATTTCGGCCTTTGGGATTTCGGCCTTTAGTATGTCGATCTTTGGAATTTCAACCTTCGGGATTTCGGCCTTTGGTATGTCGATCTTTGGAATTTCAACCTTTGGGATTTCGGCCCTTTGGATTTCGGCTTTTGGGATTTCGACCTTTGGGGTTTCGGCCTTTGGGAAGTCGGTCTTTGGAATTTCAGCCTTTGGGGATTCGGCCTTTCGGATTTCGGCCTTTGGGATGTCGGCCTTTGGAATTTCGACCTTTGGGATTTCGGCCTTTGGGATTTCGGCCTTTGGGATTTCGGCCCTTTGGATTTCGGCCTTTGGGATTTCGACCTTTGGGGTTTCGGCCTTTGGGAAGTCGGTCTTTGGAATTTCGACCTTTGGGATTTCGGCCCTTGGGATTTCAGCATTTGGGATTTCGGCCTTTGGGATTTCGGCCTTTGGGATTTCGGCCTTTAGTATGTCGATCTTTCTAATTTCAACCTTTGGGATTTCGGCCCTTTGGATTTCGGCCTTTGGGATTTCAGTCTTTGGGATTTCGGGTTTTGTGATTTCGGCCTTTGGAATTTCAGCCTTCGGGATTTTGGCCCTTTGGATTTAGGCCTCTGGGATTTCGACGTTTGGGATTTCGACCCTTGGGATTCCGGCCCTTGGGATTGCGGCCTTTGGGGTTTCGGCCTTTGGGATTTCGGCCTTTGGGATTTCGGCCTTTGGGATTTCATCCTTTGGGATTTCGGCCTTTTGGGAGTTCATCCATTGGTATTTCGGCCTTGGGATTTCGGCCTTTGGGATTTCGACCTTTGGGATATCGGCCTCTGGGATTTCGATCTTTGGGAAGTCGGTCTTTGGAGTTTCAGCCTTTGGGATTTCGGCCTTTGGGATTTCGGCCCTTTGGATTTCGGCCTTTGGGATTTCGGCCTTGTGATTTCGGCCTTTGGGATATCGGTCTTTGGAATTTAAGCGTTTGGGATTTCTGCGCTTTGGATTTCGGCCTTTGCGATTTCGGCCTTTGGGATTTCTGCCTTTGAGATTTCGGCCTTTGGGATTTCGACCTTCGGGATTTCGGCACTTGGGACTTCGGCCCTTGGGATATGGGCCCTTGGGATATCGGCCTTTGGGATTTCGACCGTTGGGATTTGGACCTTTGGGATTTCGGCCTTTGGGATTTCGGCTCTTGGGATTTCGGCCCTTGGGATGTTCGGCCGCGAACCGAAGCCTTTGTCGCGATCAAGGAATTTACAACAGGGTTCAAGTGGTTCGGCGCGCGGACCGCCGTGAACCGTTCATACTTCGAAATACGGGTCACCGAGGACCCTTTTGTCTCTCAAATCCTAGCCGAACTAGTCTTACTGTAAACACGTGCGTGTCATAAATCAGCTAACAGCTGTACCTCTCTCTTTAAACAATTTAACGAACGAAAGCATAGAATTTTTCCTAACCGTTACCTTCGGAAACGCGAGGGTATTTAGGCGATCTTTCGTACAACAAAAATACAGTCGAACGTTGAAGCTTACACGGTTCGGATCGAGAGTTGAAGAAGTAAATCGTGACTTAGAAGTTTCCGCGTAACGCGACGTAGCATAGCCAATGCAGGGTGGTTCGGAAATCATTCACGACGCCATTCGAGTGAGACCCTGCACTCCTCGAATGGGCCACGGTAGGGTGGTTAAGTCACACACTGTATACTGTTCGTGCGAGTCCTACACCCTCGAACGGGCCACGGTAGGGTGGTTAACGTACACACACTGTACACTGTTCGGGCGAGCCCTACACCCTCGAACAGGCCACGGTAGGGTGGTTAAACGTACACATCAACATGATCTGAGTGAGTCCTACTTCTCAACTCGATCATCGTGAATAATCTCACGCAACGTGAATTATCACTCAAAACGAACAACGCTGAGCGAGACTCTGTTCTCCTCAAATCGAACGACATTGAGCGAGACCTTGTTCTCCTCAAAACGATTCTCATTCAATACGCAATCAACACAACGTAAACATACTCGTACACATTTTCACCGTAAAATCATTAACGAACACATATTTTTGTAAGGGGTTTTTTATGCCGCAAGGCTTTTTCCCCTAATTCGAATCGCTAGAGCCAATAAACGATCACGACTTTTCAGGCTCAATTGTGTCTAAACAATTTTTATTTACCCTCTTCCTCAAACGAATTCATATATTCCTTGAAACACGAAATTTCTCCATGTTGGACAGATTTCGACGATACATGGGATTTCGGCCTCTGGGATTTCGGCCTTTGGGATTTCGGCGTTTGAGATTTCGTCCTATGGAATTTCCGGCTTTAGGATATCGGCCATTGTGATTTCGGCATTTGAGATTTCGAACTTTGGGATTACGGCCTTTGGGATTTCGGCCTTTGGTATTTTGGCCTTGGGATTTCGGACTTTGGGATTTCGACCTTTGGAATTTCGGCCCTTGGGACTTCGGCCCTTGTGATATGCGCCCTTGGGATATCGGCCTTTGGGATTTCGACCGTTGGGATTTGGACCTTTGGGATTTCGGCCTTTGGGATTTCGGCTCTTGGGTTTTTCGGCCCTTGGGATTTCGGCCTTTTGGGAATTCATCGTTCGGTATTTCGTTCTTGGGATTTCGACATTTGGGATTTCGGCCTTAGGGATTTCGGCCTTTGGGATTTCGGCCTCTGGGATTTCGGCGTTTGAGATTTCGTCCTTTGGAATTTCCGGCTTTAGGATATCGGCCATTGTGATTTCGGCCTTTGGGATTTCGGCCTTTGGGATGTCGGTCTTTGGAATTTCAGCCTTTGAGATTTCGGGTCTTTGGATTTCGGCCGTTGGGATTTCAGGCTTTGGGATTTCGGACTTTGAGATTTCGACCTTTGGAATTTCAGCCTTTGGGATTTTGGCCCTTTGGATTTCGGCCTTTGGGATGTCGGTCTTTGGAATTTCAGCCATTGGGATTTCGGCCCTTTGGATTTCGGTCTTTGGGATTTCGGCCTTGGGAATTCGGACTTTTGGGATTTCGGCCTTTGGGATTTCGGCCTTTAGGATTTCGGCCTTTGGGATTTCGGCCTTTGGGATTTCGGCCTTTGGGATTTCGGCCTTTGGGATTTCGGCCTTTGGGATTTCGGGCTTTGGGATTTCGGCCTTTGGGATTTCGGCCTTTGGGATTTCGGCCATTGGGATTTCGGCCTTTGAGATTTCGGCCTTTGGGATTTCGGTCTTTCGAATTTCAGCCTTTGGGATTTCGGCCTTTGGGATTTCGGCCTTCGGGATTTCGCCCTTGTGATTTCGGCCTTTGGGATATCGGTCTTTGGAATTTCAGCGTTGGTATTTCGGCCTTGGGATTTCGGCCTTTGGGATTTCGGCCTTTGGGATTTCGGCCTTTGGGATTTCGACCTTTGGGATTTCGGCCTTTGGGATTTCGGCCTTTGAGATTTCGGCCTTTGGGATTTCGGTCTTTCGAATTTCAGCCTTTGGGATTTCGGCCTTTGGGATTTCGGCCTTCGGGATTTCGCCCTTGTGATTTCGGCCTTTGGGATATCGGTCTTTGGAATTTCAGCGTTGGGATTTCGGCCATTTGGATTTCGGCCTTTGCGATTTCGGCCTTTGGGATTTCGGCCTTTGCGATTTCGGCCTTTGGGATTTCGACCTTTGGGATTTCGGCCCTTGGGATTTGGGCCTTTGGGATTTCGGCCTTTGGGATTTCGGCCTTTAGTATGTCGATCTTTCTAATTTCAACCTTTGGGATTTCGGCCCTTTGGATTTCGGCCTTTGGGATTTCAGTCTTTGGGATTTCGGTTTTTGTGATTTCGGCCTTTGGGATTTCAGCCTTCGGGATTTTGGCCCTTTGGATTTAGGCCTCTGGGATTTCGACGTTTGGGATTTCGACCCTTGGGATTCCGGCCCTTGGGATTGCGGCCTTCGGGGTTTCGGCCTTTGGGATTTCGGCCTTTGGGATTTCGGCCTTTGGGATTTCATCCTTTGGGATTTCGGCCTTTTGGGAATTCATCCATTGGTATTTCGGCCTTGGGATTTCGGCCTTTGGGATTTCGACCTTTGGGATATCGGCCTCTGGGATTTCGATCTTTGGGAAGTCGGTCTTTGGAGTTTCAGCCTTTGGGATTTCGGCCTTTGGGATATCGGCCCTTTGGATTTCGGCCTTTGGGATTTCGGCCTTGTGATTTCGGCCTTTGGGATATCGGTCTTTGGAATTTAAGCGTTTGGGATTTCTGCGCTTTGGATTTCGGCCTTTGCGATTTCGGCCTTTGGGATTTCGGCCTTTGGGATTTCGGCCTTTGAGATTTCGGCCTTTGGGATTTCGACCTTCGGGATTTCCGCCCTTGGGACTTCGGCCCTTGGGATATGGGCCCTTGGGATATCGGCCTTTGGGATTTCGACCGTTGGGATTTGGACCTTTGGATTTCGGCCTTTGGGATTTCAGCCTTTGGGATTTCGGCCTTTGAAATTTCGGCCTTTGGAATTTCAGCCTTTGGGATTTCGGCCCTTTGGATTTCGGCCTTTGGGATTCCGAAGTTGGGGATTTCGGCCCTTTGGATTTCGGCCTTTGGGATTTCGACCTTTGGGATATCGGCCTCTGGGATTTCGATCTTTGGGAAGTCCGTCTTTGGAGTTTCAGCCTTTGGGATTTCGGCCTTTAGGATGTCGGTCTTTGGAATTTCAGCCTTTGGGATTTCGGCCCTTTGGATTTCGGCCTTTGGGATTTCGGCCTTTGGGATGTCGGTCTTTGGAATTTCAGCCTTTGGGATTTCGGGTCCTCGGATTTCGGTCGTTGGGATTTCAGGCTTTGGGATTTCGGACTTTGAGATTTCGACCTTTGGGATTTCGGCCTTTGGGATTTCGGCCTTGGGGATTTCGGCCTTTAGTATGTCGATCTTTGGAATTTCAACCTTTGGGATTTCGGCCCTTTGGATTTCGGCCCTTTGGATTTCGGCCTTTGGGATTTCAGTCTTTGGGATTTCGGTTTTTGTGATTTCGGCCTTTGGAATTTCAGCCTTCGGGATTTTGGCCCTTTGGATTTAGGCCTTTGGGATTTCGACGTTTGGGATTTCGACCCTTGGGATTCCGGCCCTTGGGATTGCGGCCTTTGGGGTTTCGGCCTTTGGGATTTCGGCCTTTGGGATTTCGGCCTTTGGGATTTCGGCCTTTGGGATTTCATCCTTTGGGATTTCGGCCTTTTGGGAATTCATCCATTGGTATTTCGGCCTTGGGATTTTGGCCTTTGGGATTTCGGACTTTGAGATTTCGGCCTTTGGTATGTCGATCTTTGGAATTTCAACCTTTGGGATTTCGGCCCTTTGGATTTCGGCCTTTGGGATTTCAGCCTTTGGGATTTCGGCCTTTGAAATTTCGGCCTTTGGAATTTCAGCCTTTGGGATTTCGGCCCTTTGGATTTCGGCCTTTGGGATTCCGAAGTTGGGGATTTCGGCCCTTTGGATTTCGGCCTTTGGGATTTCGACCTTTGGGATATCGGCCTCTGGGATTTCGATCTTTGGGAAGTCCGTCTTTGGAGTTTCAGTCTTTGGGATTTCGGCCTTTGGGATGTCGGTCTTTGGAATTTCAGCCTTTGGGATTTCGGCCCTTTGGATTTCGGCCTTTGGGATTTCGGCCTTTGGGATGTCGGTCTTTGGAATTTCAGCCTTTGGGATTTCGGGTCCTCGGATTTCGGTCGTTGGGATTTCAGGCTTTGGGATTTCGGACTTTGAGATTTCGACCTTTGGAATTTCAGCCTTTGGGATTTCGGCCCTTTGGATTTCGGACTTTGGGATTTCAGCCTTTGGGATTTCGGCCTTTGGGATTTCGGCCTCTGAGATTTCGGCCTTTGGGATTTCGGTCTTTCGAATTTCAGCCTTTGGGATTTCGGCCTTTGGGATGTCGGTCTTTGGAATTTCAGACATTGGGATTTCGGCCCTTTGGATTTCGGTCTTTGGGATTTCAGTCTTTGGGATTTCGGTTTTTGTGATTTCGGCCTTTGGAATTTCAGCCCTTGGGATTTCGGCCTTTGGGATTTCGACCTTTGGGATTTCGGCCTTTTGGGAGTTCATCCATTGGTATTTCGGCATTGGGATTTCGCCGTTTGGGATTTCGACCCATGGGATTCCGGCCCTTGGGATTGCGGCCTTTGGGATTTCGGCCCTTGAGATTTCGGCCTTTGGGATTTCGGCCTTTAGTATGTCGATCTTTGGAATTTCAACCTTCGGGATTCCGGCCTTTGGTATGTCGATCTTTGGAATTTCAACCTTTGGGATATCGGCCCTTTGGATTTCGGCTTTTGGGATTTCGACCTTTGGGGTTTCGGACTTTGGGAAGTCGGTCTTTGGAATTTCAGCCTTTGGGGATTCGGCCTTTGGGATTTCGGCCTTTGGGATGTCGGCCTTTGGAATTTCGACCTTTGGGATTTCGGCCTTTGGGATTTCGGCGTTTGGGATTTCGGCCCTTTGGATTTCGGCCTTTGGGATTTCGACCTTTGGGGTTTCGGCCTTTGGGAAGTCGGTCTTTGGCATTTCGACCTTTGGGACTTCGGCCCTTGGGATTTCAGCCTTTGGGATTTCGGCCTTTGGGATTTCGGCCTTTAGTATGTCGATCTTTCTAATTTCAACCTTTGGGATTTCGGCCCTTTGGATTTCGGCCTTTGGGATTTCAGTCTTTGGGATTTCGGTTTTTGTGATTTCGGCCTTTGGAATTTCAGCCTTCGGGATTTTGGCCCTTTGAATTTAGGCCTCTGGGATTTCGACGTTTGGGATTTCGACCCTTGGGATTCCGGCCCTTGGGATTGCGGCCTTTGGGGTTTCGGCCTTTGGGATTTCGGCCTTTGGGATTTCGGCCTTTGGGATTTCATCCTTTGGGATTTCGGCCTTTTGGGAATTCATCCATTGGTATTTCGGCCTTGGGATTTCGGCCTTTGGGATTTCGACCTTTGGGATATCGGCCTCTGGGATTTCGATCTTTGGGAAGTCGGTCTTTGGAGTTTCAGCCTTTGGGATTTCGGCCTTTGGGATTTCGGCCTTTGGGATTTCGGCCTTTGGGATTTCGGCCCTTTGGATTTCGGCCTTTGGGATTTCGGCCTTGTGATTTCGGCCTTTGGGATATCGGTCTTTGGAATTTAAGCGTTTGGGATTTCTGCGCTTTGGATTTCGGCCTTTGCGATTTCGGCCTTTGGGATTTCGGCCTTTGAGATTTCGGCCTTTGGGATTTCGACCTTCGGGATTTCGGCCCTTGGGACTTCGGCCCTTGGGATTTCGGCCTTTTGGGAATTCATCGTTCGGGATTTCGTTCTTGGGATTTCGACACTTGGGATTTCGGCCTTAGGGATTTCAACCTTTG
The DNA here is from genome assembly GCF_050947335.1 of Megachile rotundata. Classification (NCBI taxonomy): domain Eukaryota; kingdom Metazoa; phylum Arthropoda; class Insecta; order Hymenoptera; family Megachilidae; genus Megachile; species Megachile rotundata. The sequence goes on along the minus strand of NC_134991.1, from coordinate 1,343,914 downwards.
GGATTTCGGCCCTTTGGATTTCGGCCTTTGGGATTTCAGCCTTTAGGATTTCGGCCTTTGAAATTTCGGCCTTTGGAATTTCAGCCTTTGGGATTTCGGCCCTTTGGATTTCGGCCTTTGGGATTTCAACGTTTGGGATTTCGACCCATGGGATTTCGGCCCTTGGGATTGCGGCCTTTGGGATTTCGACGTTTGGGATTTCGACCCTTGGGATTCCGGCCCTTGGGATTGCGGCCTTTGGGGTTTCGGCCTTTGGGATTTCGGCCTTTGGGATTTCGGCCTTTGGGATTTCGGCCTTTGGGATTTCATCCTTTGGGATTTCGGCCTTTTGGGAATTCATCCATTGGTATTTCGGCCTTGGGATTTCGGCCTTTGGGATTTCGGACTTTGAGATTTCGGCCTTTGGTATGTCGATCTTTGGAATTTCAACCTTTGGGATTTCGGCCCTTTGGATTTCGGCCTTTGGGATTTCAGCCTTTGGGATTTCGGCCTTTGAAATTTCGGCCTTTGGAATTTCAGCCTTTGGGATTTCGGCCCTTTGGATTTCGGCCTTTGGGATTCCGAAGTTGGGGATTTCGGCCCTTTGGATTTCGGCCTTTGGGATTTCGACCTTTGGGATATCGGCCTCTGGGATTTCGATCTTTGGGAAGCCCGTCTTTGGAGTTTCAGCCTTTGGGATTTCGGCCTTTGGGATGTCGGTCTTTGGAATTTCAGCCTTTGGGATTTCGGCCCTTTGGATTTCAGCCTTTGGGATTTCAGTCTTTGGGATTTCGGTTTTTGTGATTTCGGCCTTTGGAATTTCAGCCTTCGGGATTTTGGCCCTTTGGATTTAGGCCTCTGGGATTTCGACGTTTGGGATTTCGACCCTTGGGATTCCGGCCCTTGGGATTGCGGCCTTTGGGGTTTCGGCCTTTGGGATTTCGGCCTTTGGGATTTCGGCCTTTGGGATTTCATCCTTTGGGATTTCGGCCTTTTGGGAATTCATCCATTGGTATTTCGGCCTTGGGATTTCGGCCTTTGGGATTTCGACCTTTGGGATATCGGCCTCTGGGATTTCGATCTTTGGGAAGTCGGTCTTTGGAGTTTCAGCCTTTGGGATTTCGGCCTTTGGGATTTCGGCCTTTGGGATTTCGGCCTTTGGGATTTCGGCCTTTGGGATTTCGGCCCTTTGGATTTCGGCCTTTGGGATTTCGGCCTTGTGATTTCGGCCTTTGGGATATCGGTCTTTGGAATTTAAGCGTTTGGGATTTCTGCGCTTTGGATTTCGGCCTTTGCGATTTCGGCCTTTGGGATTTCGGCCTTTGAGATTTCGGCCTTTGGGATTTCGACCTTCGGGATTTCGGCCCTTGGGACTTCGGCCCTTGGGATTTCGGCCTTTTGGGAATTCATCGTTCGGGATTTCGTTCTTGGGATTTCGACACTTGGGATTTCGGCCTTAGGGATTTCAACCTTTGGGATTTCGGCCCTTTGGATTTCGGCCTTTGGGATTTCAGCCTTTAGGATTTCGGCCTTTGAAATTTCGGCCTTTGGAATTTCAGCCTTTGGGATTTCGGCCCTTTGGATTTCGGCCTTTGGGATTTCAACGTTTGGGATTTCGACCCATGGGATTTCGGCCCTTGGGATTGCGGCCTTTGGGATTTCGGCCTTTGGGATTTCGGCCTTTGGGATTTCGGCCTTTGGGATTTCGGCCTTTGGGATTTCGGCCTTTGGTATGTCGATCTTTGGAATTTCAACCTTTGGGATTTTGGCCCTTTGGATTCCGGCCCTTGGGATTGCGGCCTTTGGGATTTCGGCCTTTGGGATTTCGGCCTTTGAGATTTCATCCTTTGGGATTTCGGCCTTTGGGATTTCGGCCTTTGGGAAGTCGGTCTTTGGAATTTCAGCCTTTGGGGTTTCGGCCTTTGGGATTTCGGCCTTTGGGATGTCGGCCTTTGGAATTTCGACCTTTGGGATTTCGGCCCTTGGGATTTCAGCCTTTGGGATTTCGGCCTTTGGGATTTCGGCCTTTGGGATTTCGGCCTTTGGGATTTCGGCCTTTAGTATGTCGATCTTTGGAATTTCAACCTTTGGGATTTCGGCCCCTTGGATTTCGGCCTTTGGGATTTCAGTCTTTGGGATTTCGGTTTTTGTGATTTCGGCCTTTGGAATTTCAGCCTTCGGGATTTTGGCCCATTGGATTTAGGCCTTTGGGATTTCGACGTTTGGGATTTCGACCCTTGGGATTCCGGCCCTTGGGATTGCGGCCTTTGGGGTTTCGGCCTTTGGGATTTCGGCCTTTGGGATTTCGGCCTTTGGGATTTCGGCCTTTGGGATTTCGGCCTTTGGGATTTCGGCCGTTGGTATGTCGATCTTTGGAATTCCAAAGCTTTGGAATTTCGGCCCTTTGGATTCCGGCCCTTGGGATTGCGGCCTTTGGGATTTCGGCCTTTGGGATTTCGGCCTTTGAGATTTCATCCTTTGGGATTTCGGCCTTTTGGGAATTCATCCATTGGTATTTCGGCCTTGGGATTTCGGCCTTTGGGATTTCGGCTTTTGGGATTTCGACCTTTGGAATTTCGGCCTTTTGGGAGTTCATCCATTGGTATTTCGGCATTGGGATTTCGCCGTTTGGGATTTCGACCCATGGGATTCCGGCCCTTGGGATTGCGGCCTTTGGGATTTCGGCCTTTGGGATTTCGGCCTTTGGGATTTCGGCCTTTGGGATTTCGGCCTTTAGTATGTCGATCTTTGGTATTTCAACCTTCGGGATTTCGGCCTTTGGTATGTCGATCTTTGGAATTTCAACCTTTGGGATTTCGGCCCCTTGGATTTCGGCCTTTGGGATTTCGACCTTTGAGATTTCGGCCTTTGGGAAGTCGGTCTTTGGAATTTCAGCCTTTGGGGTTTCGGCCTTTGGGATTTCGGCCTTTGGGATGTCGGCCTTTGGAATTTCGACATTTGGGATTTCGGCCCTTGGGATTTCAGCCTTTGGGATTTCGGCCTTTGGGATTTCGGCCTTTGGGATTTCGGCCTTTGGGATTTCGGCCCTGGGGATTTCGGCCTTTAGTATGTCGATCTTTGGAATTTCAACCTTTGGGATTTCGGCCCTTTGGATTTCGGCCTTTGGGATTTCAGTCTTAGGGATTTCGGTTTTTGTGATTTCGGCCTCTGGAATTTCAGCCTTCGGGATTTTGGCCCTTTGGATTTAGGCCTTTGGGATTTCGACGTTTGGGATTTCGACCCTTGGGATTCCGGCCCTTGGGATTGCGGCCTTTGGGGTTTCGGCCTTTGGGATTTCGGCCTTTGGGATTTCGGCCTTTGGGATTTCATCCTTTGGGATTTCGGCCTTTTGGGAATTCATCCATTGGTATTTCGGCCTTGGGATTTCGGCCTTTGGGATTTCGGACTTTGAGATTTCGGCCTTTGGTATGTCGATCTTTGGAATTTCAACCTTTGGGATTTCGGCCCTTTGGATTTCGGCCTTTGGGATTTCAGCCTTTGGGATTTCGGCCTTTGAGATTTCGGCCTTTGGAATTTCAGCCTTTGGGATTTCGGCCCTTTGGATTTCGGCCTTTGAGATTCCGAAGTTTGGGATTTCGGCCCTTTGGATTTCGGCCTTTGGGATTTCGACCTTTGGGATATCGGCCTCTGGGATTTCGATCTTTGGGAAGTCCGTCTTTGGAGTGTCAGCCTTTGGGATTTCGGCCTTTGGGATGTCGGTCTTTGGAATTTCAGCCTTTGGGATTTCGGCCCTTTGGATTTCGGCCTTTGGGATTTCGGCCTTTGGGATGTCGGTCTTTGGAATTTCAGCCTTTGGGATTTCGGCCTTTGGGATTTCGGCCCTTTGGATTTCTGCCTTTGGGATTTCGGCCTTGTGATTTCGGCCTTTGGTATATCGGTCTTTGGAATTTAAGCGTTTGGGATTTCTGCGCTTTGGATTTCGGCCTTTGCGATTTCGGCCTTTGGGATTTCGGACTTTGAGATTTCGGCCTTTGGGATTTCGACCTTCGGGATTTCGGCCCTTGGGACTTCGGCCCTTGGGATATGGGCCCTTGGGATATCGGCCTTTGGGATTTCGACCGTTGGGATTTGGACCTTTGGGATTTCGGCCTTTGGGATTTCGGCTCTTGGGATTTCGGCCCTTGGGATTTAGGCCTTTTGGGAATTCATTGTTCGGGATTTCGTTCTTGGGATTTCGACACTTGGGATTTCGGCCTTAGGGATTTCGGCCTTTGGGATTTCGGCCTCTGGGATTTCGGCTTTTGGGATTTCGGTGTTTGAGATTTCGTCCTATGGAATTTCCGGCTTTAGGATATCGGCCATTGTGATTTCGGCATTTGGGATTTCGAACTTTGGGATTACGGCCTTTGGGATTACGGCCTTTGGTATTTTGGCCTTAGGATTTCGGACTTTGGGATTTCGACCTTTGGAATTTCGGCCCATGGGACTTCGGCCCTTGTGATATGCGCCCTTGGGATATCGGCCTTTGGGATTTCGACCGTTGGGATTTGGACCTTTGGGATTTCGGCCTTTGGGATTTCGGCTCTTGGGTTTCTCGGCCCTTGGGATTTCGGCCTTTTGGGAATTCATCGTTCGGTATTTCGTTCTTGGGATTTCGACATTTGGGATTTCGGCCTCAGGGATTTCAGCCTTTGGGATTTCGGCCTCTGGGATTTCGGCGTTTGAGATTTCGTCCTTTGGAATTTCCGGCTTTAGGATATCGGCCATTGTGATTTCGGCCTTTGGGATTTCGGCCTTTGGGATTTCGGCCTTTGGGATTTCGGCCTTTGGGATTTCGGCCTTTGGGATTTCGGCCTTTGGGATGTCGGTCTTTGGAATTTCAGCCTTTGAGATTTCGGGTCTTTGGATTTCGGTCGTTGGGATTTCAGGCTTTGGGATTTCGGACTTTGAGATTTCAGCCTTTGGGATTTTGGCCCTTTGGATTTCGGCCTTTGAGATTTCGGCCTTTGGGATGTCGGTCTTTGGAATTTCAGCCATTGGGATTTCGGCCCCTTGAATTTCGGTCTTTGTGATTTCGGCCTTGGGATTTCGACATTTGGGATTTCGGCCTTTGGGATTTCGGCCTTTAGGATTTCGGCCTTTGGGATTTCGGCCTTTGGGATTTCGGCCTTTTGGGAATTCATCCATTGGTATTTCGGCCTTGGGATTTCGGCCTTTGGGATTTCGGACTTTGGGATTTCGGCCTTTGGGATTTCGACCTTTGGGATTTCGGCCTTTGGGATTTCGGCCTTTGAGATTTCGGCCTTTGGGATTTCGGTCTTTCGAATTTCAGCCTTTGGGATTTCGGCCTTCGGGATTAAGCCCTTGTGATTTCGGCACGTTGGGATATCGGTCTTTGGAATTTCAGCGTTGGGATTTCGGCCAATTGGATTTCGGCCTTTGCGATTTCGGCCTTTGGGATTTCGGCCTTTGCGATTTCGGCCTTTGGGATTTCGACCTTTGGGATTTCGGCCCTTGGGATTTGGGCCTTTGGGATTTCGGCCTTTGGGATTTCGGCCTTTGGGATTTCGGCCTTTGATTTTTCGGCCTTTGGGATTTCGGTCTTTCGATTTTCAGCCTTTGGTATTTTGGCCTTGGGATTTCGTACTTTGGGATTTCGACCTTTGGAATTTCGGCCCTTGGGATTTCGGCCCTTGGGATGTGGGCCCTTGGGATATCGGCCTTTGGGATTTCGACCGTTGGGATTTGGACCTTTGGGATTTCGGCCTTTGGGATTTCGGCTCTTGGGATTTCGGCCATTGGGATTTCGGCCTTCTGGGATTTCGGCGTTTGGGATTTCGTCCTTTGGAATTTCCGCCTTTAGGATATCGGCCATTGTGATTTCGGCCTTTGGGATTTCGGCCTTTGGGATGTCGGTCTTTGGAATTTCAGCCTTTGGGATTTCGGCTCTTTGGATTTCGGTCTTTGGGATTTCAGCCTTTGGGATTTCGGACTTTGAGATTTCGGCCTTTGGGATGTCGGCCTTTGGGATATCGGCCTCTGGGATTTCGAACTTTGGGAAGTCGGTCTTTGGAATTTCAGCCTTTGGGATTTCGGCCTTTGGGATGTCGGTCTTTGGAATTTCAGCCTTCGAGATTTCGGCCATTGGGATTTCGACCTTTGGGATCTCGAACCTTGGGATTCCGGCCCTTGGGAATACGGCCTTTAGGTTTTCGGCCTCTGGGATTTCGACCTTTGGGAAGTCTGTCTTTGGAGTTTCAGCCTTTGGGATTTCGGCCTTTGGGATGTCGGTCTTTGGAATTTCAGCCTTTGGGATTTCGGACTTAGAGATTTCGGCCTTTGGTATGTCGATCTTTGGAATTTCAACCTTTGGGATTTCGGCTCTTTGGATTTCGGCCTTTGGGATTTCAGCCTCTAGGATTTCGGCCTTTGAAATTTCGGGCTTTGGAATTTCAACCGTTGGGATTTCGGCCCTTTGGATTTCGGCCTTTGGGATTTCGACGTTTGGGATTTCGACCCATGGGATTCCGGCCCTTGGGATTGCGGACTTTGGGATTTCGGCCTTTGGGATTTCATCCTTTGGGATTTCGGCCTTTTGGGAATTCATCCATTGGCATATCGGCCTTGGGATTTCGGCCTTTGGGATTTCGACCTTTGGGATTTCGGCCTTTTGGGAGTTCATCCATTGGTATTTCGGCATTGGGATTTCGCCGTTTGGGATTTCGACCCGTGGGATTCCGGCCCTTGGGATTGCGGCCTTTGGGATTTCGGCCTTTGGGATTTCGGGCTTTGGTATGTCGATCTTTGGAATTTCAACCTTTGGGATTTCGGCCCTTTGGATTCCGGCCCTTGGGATTGCGGCCTTTGGGATTTCGGCCTTTGGGATTTCGGCCTTTGGGATTTCGGCCTTTGGGATTTCGGCCTTTGAGATTTCATCCTTTGGGATTTCGGCCTTTTGGGAATTCATCCATTGGTATATCGGCCTTGGGATTTCGGCCTTTGGGATTTCGGCCTTTGGGATTTCGACCTTTGGGGTTTCGGCCTTTGGGAAGTCGGTCTTTGGAATTTCAGCCTTTGGGGTTTCGGCCTTTGGGATTTCGGCCTTTGGAATTTCGACCTTTGGGATTTCGGCCCTTGGGATTTCAGCCTTTGGGATTTCGGCCTTTGGGATTTCGGCCTTTAGTATGTCGATCTTTGGAATTTCAACCTTCGGGATTTCGGCCTTTGGTATGTCGATCTTTGGAATTTCAACCTTTGGGATTTCGGCCCTTTGGATTTCGGCTTTTGGGATTTCGACCTTTGGGGTTTCGGCCTTTGGGAAGTCGGTCTTTGGAATTTCAGCCTTTGGGGTTTCGGCCTTTGGGATTTCGGCCTTTCGGATGTCGGCCTTTGGAATTTCGACCTTTGGGATTTCGGCCCTTGGGATTTCAGCCTTTGGGATTTCGGGCTTTGGGATTTCGGCCTTTGGGATTTCGGCCTTTAGTATGTCGATCTGTCTAATATTAACCTTTGGGATTTCGGCCCTTTGGATTTCGGCCTTTGGGATTTCAGTCTTTGGGATTTCGGTTTTTGTGATTTCGGCCTTTGGAATTTCGACGTTTGGGATTTCGACCCTTGGGATTCCGGCCCTTGGGATTGCGGCCTTTGGGGTTTCGGCCTTTGGGATTTCGGCCTTTGGGATTTCGGCATTTGGGATTTCATCCTTTGGGATTTCGGCCTTTTGGGAATTCATCGTTCGGGATTTCGTTCTTGGGATTTCGACATTCGGGATTTCGGCCTTAGGGATTTCGGCCTTTGGGATTTCGGCCTCTGGGATTTCGGCCTTTGGGATGTCGGTCTTTGGAATTTCAGCCTTTGGGATTTCGGGTCTTTGGATTTCGGTCGTTGGGATTTCAGGCTTTGGGATTTCGGACTTTGAGATTTCGACCTTTGGAATTTCAGCCTTTGGGATTTCGGCCCGTTGGATTTCGGACTTTGGAATTTCAGCCTTTGGGATTTCGGCCCTTTGGATTTCGGTGTTTGGGATTTCGGCCTTGGCATTTCCACATTTGGGATTTCGGGCTTTGGGATTTTTAACTTTGGGATTTCGGCCCTTGGGATTTAGGCATTTTGGATTTCGGCCTTTTGGGAATTCATCCTTTGGGATTTCGGCCTTTGGAATTTCCGCCTTTGGGATATCGGCATTTGGGATTTCGGCCTTTGGAATTTCGTCTTTTGGGATTTGGACCTTTGGGATTTCGGCCTTTGGCATTTCGACCTTTGGGATTTCAGCCTTTGGGATTTCGGGCCTTTGGATTTCGGCCTTTGGGATTTCGACGTTTGGGATTTCGGCCCTTTGGATTTCGGCCTTTGGGATTTCGGCCTTTGGGATTTCGGCCTTTGGGATATCTGCCCCTGGGATTTCGAACTTTGGGAAGTCGGTCTTTGGAATTTCAGCCTTTGGGATTTCGGCCTTTGGGATGTCGGTCTTTGGAATTTCAGCCTTTGGGATTTCGGCTCCTTGGATTTCGGCCTTTGGGATCTCGAACCTTGGGATTCCGGCCCTTGGGAATACGGCCTTTAGGATTTCGGCCTCTGGGATTTCGACCTTTGGGAAGTCTGTCTTTGGAATTTCAACCTTTGGGATTTCGGCTCTTTGGATTTCGGCCTTTGGGATTTCAGCCTCTAGGATTTCGGCCTTTGAAATTTCGGGCTTTGGAATTTTAACCGTTGTGATTTCGGCATTTGGGATTTCGACGTTTGGGATTTCGACCCATGGGATTCCGGCCATTGGGATTGCGAACTTTGGGATTTCGGCCTTTGGGATTTCATCCTTTGGGATTTCGGCCTTTTGGGAATTCATCCATTGGCATATCGGCCTTGGGATTTCGGCCTTTGGGATTTCGACCTTTGGGATTTCGGCCTTTTGGGAGTTCATCCATTGGTATTTCGGCATTGGGATTTCGCCGTTTGGGATTTCGACCCATGGGATTCCGGCCCTTGGGATCGCGGCCTTTGGGATTTCGGCCTTTGGGATTTCGGCCTATAGTATGTCGATCTTTGGAATTTCAACCTTCGAGATTTCGGCCTTTGGTATGTCGATCTTTGGAATTTTAACCTTTGGGATTGCGGCCCTTTGGATTTCGGCTTTTGGGATTTCGACCTTTGGGGTTTAGGCCTTTGGGTTTTCGACCTTTGGGATTTCGACCCTTGGGATTCCGGCCCTTGGGATTGCGGCCATTGGGGTTTCCGCCTTTGGGATTTCGGCCTTTGGGATTTCGGCCTTTGGGATTTCGGCCTTTCGGATTTCATCCTTTGGGATTTCGGCCTTTTGGGAATTCATCCATCGGTATTTCGGCCTTTGGGATTTCGACCTTTGGGATTTCGGCTTTTTGGGAGTTCATCCTTTGGTATTTCGGCCTTGGGATTTCGGCGTTTGGGATTTCGGCCCTAGGAATTTCCGCCATTAGGATATCGGCTATTGGGATTTCGGCCTTTGGGATTGCGACCATTGGGATTACGGCCTTTTGGGAATTGATCCCTTGGGATTTCGATATTTGGGATTTCGGCTTTTGGAATCTGGACCTTTGGGATTTCGGCCCTTCGTATTCGGGCCCTTGGGATTGCGGCCTTTGGGATTTCGGCCTTTGGGATTTCGACCTTTGGGATTTCGGCCTTTGGAATTTCCGCCTTTGGGATATCGGCCCTTTGCATTTCGGCCTTTGGGATTTCGACGCTTGGGATTTCGGCCCTTTGGATTTCGACCGTTGGGATTTCGACCCTTGGGATTCCGGCCCTTGGGATTTCGGCCTTTGGGATTTCGGCCTTTGGGATTTCATCCTTTGGGATTACGGCCTTTTGGGAATTCATCCCTTGGGATTTCGGCCTTGGGATTTCGGCCTTTTCGGAATTCATTCTTTGGGATTTAGGCATTTGGGATTTCGGCCTTTGGGATTTCGGCCTTTGAGATTTCGGCCTTTGGGATTTCGGTCTTTCGAATTTCAGCCTTTGGGATTTTTACCTTTGGGATTTCGGCCCTTGGGATATAGGCATTTTGGATTTCGGCCTTTTGGGAATTCATCCAATGGGATTTCGGCCTTTGAGATTTCGTTCTTGGGATTTCGACATTTGGGATTTCGGCCTTAGGGATTTCGGCCTTTGGGATTTCGGCCTCTGGGATTTCGGCCTTTGGAATTTCAGCCTTTGGGATTTCGGCCTTCGAGATTTCGGCCATTGGGATTTCGACCTTTGGGATCTCGAACCTTGGGATTCCGGCCCTTGGGAATACGGCCTTTAGGTTTTCGGCCTCTGGGATTTCGACCTTTGGGAAGTCTGTCTTTGGAGTTTCAGCCTTTGGGATTTCGGCCTTTGGGATGTCGGTCTTTGGAATTTCAGCCTTTGGGATTTCGGACTTAGAGATTTCGGCCTTTGGTATGTCGATCTTTGGAATTTCAACCTTTGGGATTTCGGCTCTTTGGATTTCGGCCTTTGGGATTTCAGCCTCTAGGATTTCGGCCTTTGAAATTTCGGGCTTTGGAATTTCAACCGTTGGGATTTCGGCCCTTTGGATTTCGGCCTTTGGGATTTCGACGTTTGGGATTTCGACCCATGGGATTCCGGCCCTTGGGATTGCGGACTTTGGGATTTCGGCCTTTGGGATTTCATCCTTTGGGATTTCGGCCTTTTGGGAATTCATCCATTGGCATATCGGCCTTGGGATTTCGGCCTTTGGGATTTCGACCTTTGGGATTTCGGCCTTTTGGGAGTTCATCCATTGGTATTTCGGCATTGGGATTTCGCCGTTTGGGATTTCGACCCGTGGGATTCCGGCCCTTGGGATTGCGGCCTTTGGGATTTCGGCCTTTGGGATTTCGGGCTTTGGTATGTCGATCTTTGGAATTTCAACCTTTGGGATTTCGGCCCTTTGGATTCCGGCCCTTGGGATTGCGGCCTTTGGGATTTCGGCCTTTGGGATTTCGGCCTTTGAGATTTCATCCTTTGGGATTTCGGCCTTTTGGGAATTCATCCATTGGTATATCGGCCTTGGGATTTCGGCCTTTGGGATTTCGGCCTTTGGGATTTCGACCTTTGGGATTTCGGCCTTTTGGGAGTTCATCCATTGGTATTTCGGCATGGGGATTTCGCCGTTTGGGATTTCGACCCATGGGATTCCGGCCCTTGGGAATGCGGCCTTTGGGATTTCGGCCTTTGGGATTTCAACCTTTGGGATTTCGGCCCTTTGGATTTCGGCCTTTGGGATTTCGACCTTTGGGGTTTCGGCCTTTGGGAAGTCGGTCTTTGGAATTTCAGCCTTTGGGGTTTCGGCCTTTGGGATTTCGGCCTTTGGGATGTCGGCCTTTGGAATTTCGACCTTTGGGATTTCGGCCCTTGGGATTTCAGCCTTTGGGATTTCGGCCTTTGGGACTTCGGCCTTTAGTATGTCGATCTTTGGAATTTCAACCTTCGGGATTTCGGCCTTTGGTATGTCGATCTTTGGAATTTCAACCTTTGGGATTTCGGCCCTTTGGATTTCGGCTTTTGGGATTTCGACCTTTGGGGTTTCGGCCTTTGGGAAGTCGGTCTTTGGAATTTCAGCCTTTGGGGTTTCGGCCTTTGGGATTTCGGCCTTTCGGATGTCGGCCTTTGGAATTTCGACCTTTGGGATTTCGGCCCTTGGGATTTCAGCCTTTGGGATTTCGGGCTTTGGGATTTCGGCCTTTGGGATTTCGGCCTTTAGTATGTCGATCTGTCTAATATTAACCTTTGGGATTTCGGCCCTTTGGATTTCGGCCTTTGGGATTTCAGTCTTTGGGATTTCGGTTTTTGTGATTTCGGCCTTTGGAATTTCGACGTTTGGGATTTCGACCCTTGGGATTCCGGCCCTTGGGATTGCGGCCTTTGGGGTTTCGGCCTTTGGGATTTCGGCCTTTGGGATTTCGCCCTCTGGGATTTCGGCCTTTGGGATGTCGGTCTTTGGAATTTCAGCCTTTGGGATTTCGGGTCTTTGGATTTCGGTCGTTGGGATTTCAGGCTTTGGGATTTCGGATTTTGAGATTTCGAAATTTGGAATTTCAGCCTTTGGGATTTCGGCCCGTTGGATTTCGGACTTTGGAATTTCAGCCTTTGGGATTTCGGCCCTTTGGATTTCGGTGTTTGGGATTTCGGCCTTGGCATTTCCACATTTGGGATTTCGGGCTTTGGGATTTTTACCTTTGGGATTTCGGCCCTTGGGATTTAGGCATTTTGGATTTCGGCCTTTTGGGAATTCATCCTTTGGGATTTCGGCCTTTGGAATTTCCGCCTTTGGGATATCGGCATTTGGGATTTCGGCCTTTGGAATTTCGTCTTTTGGGATTTGGACCTTTGGGATTTCGGCCTTTGGCATTTCGACCTTTGGGATTTCAGCCTTTGGGATTTCGGGCCTTTGGATTTCGGCCTTTGGGATTTCGACGTTTGGGATTTCGGCCCTTTGGATTTCGGCCTTTGGGATTTCGGCCTTTGGGATATCTGCCCCTGGGATTTCCAACTTTGGGAAGTCGGTCTTTGGAATTTCAGCCTTTGGGATTTCGGCCTTTGGGATGTCGGTCTTTGGAATTTCAGCCTTTGGGATTTCGGCTCCTTGGATTTCGGCCTTTGGGATCTCGAACCTTGGGATTCCGGCCCTTGGGAATACGGCCTTTAGGATTTCGGCCTATGGGATTTCGACCTTTGGGAAGTCTGTCTTTGGAATTTCAACCTTTGGGATTTCGGCTCTTTGGATTTCGGCCTTTGGGATTTCAGCCTCTAGGATTTCGGCCTTTGAAATTTCGGGCTTTGGAATTTTAACCGTTGTGATTTCGGCCCTTTGGATTTCGGCATTTGGGATTTCGACGTTTGGGATTTCGACCCATGGGATTCCGGCCATTGGGATTGCGAACTTTGGGATTTCGGCCTTTGGGATTTCATCCTTTGGGATTTCGGCCTTTTGGGAATTCATCCATTGGCATATCGGCCTTGGGATTTCGGCCTTTGGGATTTCGACCTTTGGGATTTCGGCCTTTTGGGAGTTCATCCATTGGTATTTCGGCATTGGGATTTCGCCGTTTGGGATTTCGACCCATGGGATTCCGGCCCTTGGGATCGCGGCCTTTGGGATTTCGGCCTTTGGGATTTCGGCCTATAGTATGTCGATCTTTGGAATTTCAACCTTCGGGATTTCGGCCTTTGGTATGTCGATCTTTGGAATTTTAACCTTTGGGATTGCGGCCCTTTGGATTTCGGCTTTTGGGATTTCGACCTTTGGGGTTTAGGCCTTTGGGTTTTCGACCTTTGGGATTTCGACCCTTGGGATTCCGGCCCTTGGGATTGCGGCCATTGGGGTTTCCGCCTTTGGGATTTCGGCCTTTGGGATTTCGGCCTTTGGGATTTCGGCCTTTCGGATTTCATCCTTTGGGATTTCGGCCTTTTGGGAATTCATCCATCGGTATTTCGGCCTTTGGGATTTCGACCTTTGGGATTTCGGCTTTTTGGGAGTTCATCCTTTGGTATTTCGGCCTTGGGATTTCGGCGTTTGGGATTTCGGCCCTAGGAATTTCCGCCATTAGGATATCGGCTATTGGGATTTCGGCCTTTGGGATTGCGACCATTGGGATTACGGCCTTTTGGGAATTGATCCCTTGGGATTTCGATATTTGGGATTTCGGCTTTTGGAATCTGGACCTTTGGGATTTCGGCCCTTCGTATTCGGGCCCTTGGGATTGCGGCCTTTGGGATTTCGGCCTTTGGGATTTCGACCTTTGGGATTTCGGCCGTTGGAATTTCCGCCTTTGGGATATCGGCCCTTTGCATTTCGGCCTTTGGGATTTCGACGCTTGGGATTTCGGCCCTTTGGATTTCGACCGTTGGGATTTCGACCCTTGGGATTCCGGCCCTTGGGATTTCGGCCTTTGGGATTTCGGCCTTTGGGATTTCATCTTTTGGGATTACGGCCTTTTGGGAATTCATCCCTTGGGATTTCGGCCTTGGGATTTCGGCCTTTTCGGAATTCATTCTTTGGGATTTAGGCATTTGGGATTTCGGCCTTTGGGATTTCGGCCTTTGAGATTTCGGCCTTTGGGATTTCGGTCTTTCGAATTTCAGCCTTTGGGATTTCGGCCTTTGGGATTTCGGCCTTTGGGATTTCGGCCTTTGGGATTTCGACCTTTGGGATCTCGACCCTTGGTATTCCGGTCCTTGGGATTGCGGCCTTTGGGATTTCGGTCTTTGGGATTTCGACCTTTGGGATTTCGGCCTTTGGAATTTCCGCCTTTTGGACTTCGGCCTTTGGGATTTCGGCCTTTTGGGAATTCATCCTTTGGGATTTAGGCCTTTGGGATTTCGACCATTCGGATTTCGGAACTTGGGATTTCGGCCTTTGGGATTTCGACCTTTGGGATTTCGACCCTTGGGATTCCGGCCCTTGGGATTTCATCCTTTGGGATATCGGCCTTTTGGGAATTCATCCATTGGCATTACGGCCTTTGGGATTTCGACCTTTGGGATTTCGGCCTTTTGGGAGTTCATCCTTTGGTATTTCGGCCTTGGGATTTCGACATTTGGGATTTCGGCGTTTGAGATTTCGGCCTTAGGAATTTCCGCCATTAGGATATCGGCCCTTGGGATTTCGGCCTTTGGGATTTCGGCCTTTGGGATTGCGACCATTGGGATTACGGCCTTTTGGGAATTCATCCCTTGGGATTTCGATATTTGGGATTTCGGCTTTTGGAATTCGGACCTTTGGGATTTCGGCCCTTCGTATTCCGGTCCTTGGGATGGCGGCCTTTGGGATTTCGGTCTTTGGGATTTCGACCTTTGGGATTTTGGCCTTTGGAATTTCCGCCTTTGGGATATCGGCCTTTTGGATTTCAGCCTTTGGGATTTCGGCCTTTTGGGAATTCATCTTTTGGGATTTAGGCCTTTGGGATTTCGACCATTCGGATTTCGGCCCTTGGGATTGCGCGCTTTGGGATTTCGGCCTTTGGGATTTCGGCCTTTGGCATTTCATCCTTTGGGATTTCGACCTTTGGGATTTCGGCCTTTGGAATTTCAGCCTTTGGGATTTCGACCTTTGGCATTTCGGCCCTTGGGATTCCGGCCTTTGGAATTTCGACCTTTGGGATTTCGACCTTTGGGATTTCTGCCTTTGGGATTTCGGCCTTTGGGATTTCGATCTTTTGAATTTCGGCCTTTTGGGAAATCATCCTTTGGGATTTCGACCTTTGGAATTTCCGCCTTTCGGATATCGGCCTTTTGGGAATTCATCATTTGGGATTTCGACCATTCGGATTTCGGCCCTTGGGATTACGGCCTTTGGGACTTCGGCCTTGGGGATTTCGGCCTTTGGCATTTCATCCTTTGGGATTTCGACCTTTGGGATTCCGGCCCTTGGGATTACGGCCATTGGGATTTCGGCCTTTGGGATTTCGACCTTTGGGATTTCGGCCTTTGGGATTTCGGCTTTTGGGATTTCGGCCTTTGGGATTTCGGCCTTTGGAATTTCCGCCTTTGGGATATCGGCCTTTGGGATTTGGGCCTTTGGGATTTCGGCCTTTGGGATTTCGACGTTTTGGATTTCGGACTTTGGGATTTCGGCCTTTGGGATTTCGGCCTTTGGAATTTCAGCCTTTGGGATTTCGGCTCTTTGGAATTCGGCCTTTGGGATTTCCAGCCTTTGGGATTTCGGCGTTTGAGATTTCTGCCTTTGGGATTTCGACCTTTGGCATTTCGGCCCTTGGGATTCCGGCCTTTGGAATTTCGACCTTTAGGATTTCGGCCTTTGGGTTTTCGGCCTTTGCAATTTCCGCCTTTGGGATTTCGGCCCTCTGGATTTCGGCCATTGGGATTTGGACCTTTAGGATTTCGGCATTTGGGATTTCGGCCTTTGGGATTTCGAAATTTGTGATTTCGGCCTTTGGGATTTCGGCCTTTGGGGTTTCGGCCTTTGGGATTTCGGCCTTTGGGTTTTCGGCCTTTTGGGAATTCATCCTTTGGGATTTAGGCCTTTGGGATTTCGACCATTCGGATTTCGGCCCTTGGGATTTCGACCTTTGGGATTTCGACCCTTGGGATTCCGGCCCTTGGGATTGCGGCCTTTGGGATTTCGGCCTTTGGGATTTCGGCCTTTGGGATTTCGGCGTTTGGAATTTCGGCCTTTGGGATTTCGACCATTGGGATTTCGGCCTTTGGAATTTCGGCGCTTGGGATTTCGGCCTTTTGGGAATTCATCCTTTGGGATTTAGGCCTTTGGGATTTCGACCATTCGGATTTCGGCCCTTGGGATTACGGCCTTTGGGACTTCGGCCTTGGGGATTTCGGCCTTTGGCATTTCATCCTTTGGGATTTCGACCTTTGGGATTCCGGCCCTTGGGATTACGGCCTTTGGGATTTCGGCCTTTGGGATTTCGGCCTTTGGAATTTCCGCCTTTGGGATATCGGCCTTTGGGATTTGGGCCTTTGGGATTTCGGCCTTTGGAATTTCGACGTTTTGGATTTCGGACTTTGGGATTTCGGCCTTTGGGATTTCGGCCTTTGGAATTTCAGCCTTTGGGATTTCGGCTCTTTGGATTTCGGCCTTTGGGATTTCCAGCCTTTGGGATTTCGGGTTTGAGATTTCGGCCTTTGGGATTTCGACCTTTGGCATTTCGGCCCTTGGGATTCCGGCATTTGGAATTTCGACCTTTAGGATTTGGGCCTTTGGGATTTCGGCCTTTGCAATTTCCGCCTTTGGGATTTCGGCCCTTTGGGATTTCGGGCCTTTGGATTTCGGCCTTTGGGATTTCGACGTTTGGGATTTCGGCCCTTTGGATTTCGGCCTTTGGGATTTCGGCCTTTGGGATATCTGCCCCTGGGATTTCGAACTTTGGGAAGTCGGTCTTTGGAATTTCAGCCTTTGGGATTTCGGCCTTTGGGATGTCGGTCTTTGGAATTTCAGCCTTTGGGATTTCGGCTCCTTGGATTTCGGCCTTTGGGATCTCGAACCTTGGGATTCCGGCCCTTGGGAATACGGCCTTTAGGATTTCGGCCTATGGGATTTCGACCTTTGGGAAGTCTGTCTTTGGAATTTCAACCTTTGGGATTTCGGCTCTTTGGATTTCGGCCTTTGGGATTTCAGCCTCTAGGATTTCGGCCTTTGAAATTTCGGGCTTTGGAATTTTAACCGTTGTGATTTCGGCCCTTTGGATTTCGGCATTTGGGATTTCGACGTTTGGGATTTCGACCCATGGGATTCCGGCCATTGGGATTGCGAACTTTGGGATTTCGGCCTTTGGGATTTCATCCTTTGGGATTTCGGCCTTTTGGGAATTCATCCATTGGCATATCGGCCTTGGGATTTCGGCCTTTGGGATTTCGACCTTTGGGATTTCGGCCTTTTGGGAGTTCATCCATTGGTATTTCGGCATTGGGATTTCGCCGTTTGGGATTTCGACCCATGGGATTCCGGCCCTTGGGATCGCGGCCTTTGGGATTTCGGCCTTTGGGATTTCGGCCTATAGTATGTCGATCTTTGGAATTTCAACCTTCGGGATTTCGGCCTTTGGTATGTCGATCTTTGGAATTTTAACCTTTGGGATTGCGGCCCTTTGGATTTCGGCTTTTGGGATTTCGACCTTTGGGGTTTAGGCCTTTGGGTTTTCGACCTTTGGGATTTCGACCCTTGGGATTCCGGCCCTTGGGATTGCGGCCATTGGGGTTTCCGCCTTTGGGATTTCGGCCTTTGGGATTTCGGCCTTTGGGATTTCGGCCTTTCGGATTTCATCCTTTGGGATTTCGGCCTTTTGGGAATTCATCCATCGGTATTTCGGCCTTTGGGATTTCGACCTTTGGGATTTCGGCTTTTTGGGAGTTCATCCTTTGGTATTTCGGCCTTGGGATTTCGGCGTTTGGGATTTCGGCCCTAGGAATTTCCGCCATTAGGATATCGGCTATTGGGATTTCGGCCTTTGGGATTGCGACCATTGGGATTACGGCCTTTTGGGAATTGATCCCTTGGGATTTCGATATTTGGGATTTCGGCTTTTGGAATCTGGACCTTTGGGATTTCGGCCCTTCGTATTCGGGCCCTTGGGATTGCGGCCTTTGGGATTTCGGCCTTTGGGATTTCGACCTTTGGGATTTCGGCCTTTGGAATTTCCGCCTTTGGGATATCGGCCCTTTGCATTTCGGCCTTTGGGATTTCGACGCTTGGGATTTCGGCCCTTTGGATTTCGACCGTTGGGATTTCGACCCTTGGGATTCCGGCCCTTGGGATTTCGGCCTTTGGGATTTCGGCCTTTGGGATTTCATCTTTTGGGATTACGGCCTTTTGGGAATTCATCCCTTGGGATTTCGGCCTTGGGATTTCGGCCTTTTCGGAATTCATTCTTTGGGATTTAGGCATTTGGGATTTCGGCCTTTGGGATTTCGGCCTTTGAGATTTCGGCCTTTGGGATTTCGGTCTTTCGAATTTCAGCCTTTGGGATTTCGGCCTTTGGGATTTCGGCCTTTGGGATTTCGGCCTTTGGGATTTCGACCTTTGGGATCTCGACCCTTGGTATTCCGGTCCTTGGGATTGCGGCCTTTGGGATTTCGGTCTTTGGGATTTCGACCTTTGGGATTTCGGCCTTTGGAATTTCCGCCTTTTGGACTTCGGCCTTTGGGATTTCGGCCTTTTGGGAATTCATCCTTTGGGATTTAGGCCTTTGGGATTTCGACCATTCGGATTTCGGAACTTGGGATTTCGGCCTTTGGGATTTCGACCTTTGGGATTTCGACCCTTGGGATTCCGGCCCTTGGGATTTCATCCTTTGGGATATCGGCCTTTTGGGAATTCATCCATTGGCATTACGGCCTTTGGGATTTCGACCTTTGGGATTTCGGCCTTTTGGGAGTTCCTCCTTTGGTATTTCGGCCTTGGGATTTCGACATTTGGGATTTCGGCGTTTGAGATTTCGGCCTTAGGAATTTCCGCCATTAGGATATCGGCCCTTGGGATTTCGGCCTTTGGGATTTCGGCCTTTGGGATTGCGACCATTGGGATTACGGCCTTTTGGGAATTCATCCCTTGGGATTTCGATATTTGGGATTTCGGCTTTTGGAATTCGGACCTTTGGGATTTCGGCCCTTCGTATTCCGGTCCTTGGGATGGCGGCCTTTGGGATTTCGGTCTTTGGGATTTCGACCTTTGGGATTTTGGCCTTTGGAATTTCCGCCTTTGGGATATCGGCCTTTTGGATTTCAGCCTTTGGGATTTCGGCCTTTTGGGAATTCATCTTTTGGGATTTAGGCCTTTGGGATTTCGACCATTCGGATTTCGGCCCTTGGGATTGCGCGCTTTGGGATTTCGGCCTTTGGGATTTCGGCCTTTGGCATTTCATCCTTTGGGATTTCGACCTTTGGGATTTCGGCCTTTGGAATTTCAGCCTTTGGGATTTCGACCTTTGGCATTTCGGCCCTTGGGATTCCGGCCTTTGGAATTTCGACCTTTGGGATTTCGACCTTTGGGATTTCTGCCTTTGGGATTTCGGCCTTTGGGATTTCGATCTTTTGAATTTCGGCCTTTTGGGAAATCATCCTTTGGGATTTCGACCTTTGGAATTTCCGCCTTTCGGATATCGGCCTTTTGGGAATTCATCATTTGGGATTTCGACCATTCGGATTTCGGCCCTTGGGATTACGGCCTTTGGGACTTCGGCCTTGGGGATTTCGGCCTTTGGCATTTCATCCTTTGGGATTTCGACCTTTGGGATTCCGGCCCTTGGGATTACGGCCATTGGGATTTCGGCCTTTGGGATTTCGACCTTTGGGATTTCGGCCTTTGGGATTTCGGCTTTTGGGATTTCGGCCTTTGGGATTTCGGCCTTTGGAATTTCCGCCTTTGGGATATCGGCCTTTGGGATTTGGGCCTTTGGGATTTCGGCCTTTGGGATTTCGACGTTTTGGATTTCGGACTTTGGGATTTCGGCCTTTGGGATTTCGGCCTTTGGAATTTCAGCCTTTGGGATTTCGGCTCTTTGGAATTCGGCCTTTGGGATTTCCAGCCTTTGGGATTTCGGCGTTTGAGATTTCTGCCTTTGGGATTTCGACCTTTGGCATTTCGGCCCTTGGGATTCCGGCCTTTGGAATTTCGACCTTTAGGATTTCGGCCTTTGGGTTTTCGGCCTTTGCAATTTCCGCCTTTGGGATTTCGGCCCTCTGGATTTCGGCCATTGGGATTTGGACCTTTAGGATTTCGGCATTTGGGATTTCGGCCTTTGGGATTTCGAAATTTGTGATTTCGGCCTTTGGGATTTCGGCCTTTGGGGTTTCGGCCTTTGGGATTTCGGCCTTTGGGTTTTCGGCCTTTTGGGAATTCATCCTTTGGGATTTAGGCCTTTGGGATTTCGACCATTCGGATTTCGGCCCTTGGGATTTCGACCTTTGGGATTTCGACCCTTGGGATTCCGGCCCTTGGGATTGCGGCCTTTGGGATTTCGGCCTTTGGGATTTCGGCCTTTGGGATTTCGGCGTTTGGAATTTCGGCCTTTGGGATTTCGACCATTGGGATTTCGGCCTTTGGAATTTCGGCGCTTGGGATTTCGGCCTTTTGGGAATTCATCCTTTGGGATTTAGGCCTTTGGGATTTCGACCATTCGGATTTCGGCCCTTGGGATTACGGCCTTTGGGACTTCGGCCTTGGGGATTTCGGCCTTTGGCATTTCATCCTTTGGGATTTCGACCTTTGGGATTCCGGCCCTTGGGATTACGGCCTTTGGGATTTCGGCCTTTGGGATTTCGGCCTTTGGAATTTCCGCCCTTGGGATATCGGCCTTTGGGATTTGGGCCTTTGGGATTTCGGCCTTTGGAATTTCGACGTTTTGGATTTCGGACTTTGGGATTTCGGCCTTTGGGATTTCGGCCTTTGGAATTTCAGCCTTTGGGATTTCGGCTCTTTGGATTTCGGCCTTTGGGATTTCCAGCCTTTGGGATTTCGGGTTTGAGATTTCGGCCTTTGGGATTTCGACCTTTGGCATTTCGGCCCTTGGGATTCCGGCATTTGGAATTTCGACCTTTAGGATTTGGGCCTTTGGGATTTCGGCCTTTGCAATTTCCGCCTTTGGGATTTCGGCCCTTTGGATTTCGGCCATTGGGATTTGGACCTTTAGGATTTCGGCATTTGGGATTTCGGCCTTTGGGATTTCGGCCTTAGGAATTTCCACCTTTAGGATATCGGCCCTTGGGATTTCGGCCTTTGGCATTTCATCCTTTGGGATTTCGACCTTTGGGATTTCGGCCTTTGGAATTTCAGCCTTTGGGATTTCGACCTTTGGCATTTCGGCCCTTGGGATTCCGGCCTTTGGAATTTCGACCTTTGGGATTTCGACCTTTGGGATTTCTGCCTTTGGGATTTCGGCCTTTGGGATTTCGATCTTTTGAATTTCGGCCTTTTGGGAAATCATCCTTTGGGATTTCGACCTTTGGAATTTCCGCCTTTCGGATATCGGCCTTTTGGGAATTCATCATTTGGGATTTCGACCATTCGGATTTCGGCCCTTGGGATTACGGCCTTTGGGACTTCGGCCTTGGGGATTTCGGCCTTTGGCATTTCATCCTTTGGGATTTCGACCTTTGGGATTCCGGCCCTTGGGATTACGGCCATTGGGATTTCGGCCTTTGGGATTTCGACCTTTGGGATTTCGGCCTTTGGGATTTCGGCTTTTGGGATTTCGGCCTTTGGGATTTCGGCCTTTGGAATTTCCGCCTTTGGGATATCGGCCTTTGGGATTTGGGCCTTTGGGATTTCGGCCTTTGGGATTTCGACGTTTTGGATTTCGGACTTTGGGATTTCGGCCTTTGGGATTTCGGCCTTTGGAATTTCAGCCTTTGGGATTTCGGCTCTTTGGAATTCGGCCTTTGGGATTTCCAGCCTTTGGGATTTCGGCGTTTGAGATTTCTGCCTTTGGGATTTCGACCTTTGGCATTTCGGCCCTTGGGATTCCGGCCTTTGGAATTTCGACCTTTAGGATTTCGGCCTTTGGGTTTTCGGCCTTTGCAATTTCCGCCTTTGGGATTTCGGCCCTCTGGATTTCGGCCATTGGGATTTGGACCTTTAGGATTTCGGCATTTGGGATTTCGGCCTTTGGGATTTCGAAATTTGTGATTTCGGCCTTTGGGATTTCGGCCTTTGGGGTTTCGGCCTTTGGGATTTCGGCCTTTGGGTTTTCGGCCTTTTGGGAATTCATCCTTTGGGATTTAGGCCTTTGGGATTTCGACCATTCGGATTTCGGCCCTTGGGATTTCGACCTTTGGGATTTCGACCCTTGGGATTCCGGCCCTTGGGATTGCGGCCTTTGGGATTTCGGCCTTTGGGATTTCGGCCTTTGGGATTTCGGCGTTTGGAATTTCGGCCTTTGGGATTTCGACCATTGGGATTTCGGCCTTTGGAATTTCGGCGCTTGGGATTTCGGCCTTTTGGGAATTCATCCTTTGGGATTTAGGCCTTTGGGATTTCGACCATTCGGATTTCGGCCCTTGGGATTACGGCCTTTGGGACTTCGGCCTTGGGGATTTCGGCCTTTGGCATTTCATCCTTTGGGATTTCGACCTTTGGGATTCCGGCCCTTGGGATTACGGCCTTTGGGATTTCGGCCTTTGGGATTTCGGCCTTTGGAATTTCCGCCTTTGGGATATCGGCCTTTGGGATTTGGGCCTTTGGGATTTCGGCCTTTGGAATTTCGACGTTTTGGATTTCGGACTTTGGGATTTCGGCCTTTGGGATTTCGGCCTTTGGAATTTCAGCCTTTGGGATTTCGGCTCTTTGGATTTCGGCCTTTGGGATTTCCAGCCTTTGGGATTTCGGGTTTGAGATTTCGGCCTTTGGGATTTCGACCTTTGGCATTTCGGCCCTTGGGATTCCGGCATTTGGAATTTCGACCTTTAGGATTTGGGCCTTTGGGATTTCGGCCTTTGCAATTTCCGCCTTTGGGATTTCGGCCCTTTGGATTTCGGCCATTGGGATTTGGACCTTTAGGATTTCGGCATTTGGGATTTCGGCCTTTGGGATTTCGGCCTTAGGAATTTCCACCTTTAGGATATCGGCCCTTGGGATTTCGGCCTTTGGCATTTCATCCTTTGGGATTTCGACCTTTGGGATTTCGGCCTTTGGAATTTCAGCCTTTGGGATATCGGCCTTTGGGATTTCAGACTTTATGTTTTGAACATTTTAGGATTTCGACCTTAGGGTTTCGACATTTAAGGAATCGGCTTTTGGGATTTTTACCTTTGGGATTTTGGCCCTTGGAATTTAGGCCCTTGGGATTTCGATCTTTTGAATTTCGGCCTTTTGGGAAATCATCCTTTGGGATTTCGACCTTTGGAATTTCCGCCTTTCGGATATCGGCCTTTTGGGAATTCATCCTTTGGGATTTCGACCATTCGGATTTCGGGCCTTGGGATTACGGCCTTTGGGACTTCGGCCTTGGGGATTTCGGCCTTTGGCATTTCATCCTTTGGGATTTCGGCCTTTGGGATTTCGACCTTTGGGATTTCGACCCTTGGGATTCCGGCCCTTGGGATTGCGGCCTTTGGGGTTTCCGCCTTTGGGATTTCGGCGTTTGGGATTTCGGCCTTTGGGATTTCGGCCTTTGGAATTTCAGCCTTTGGGATTTCGGCTCTTTGGATTTCGGCCTTTGGGATTTCCAGCCTTTGGGATTTCGGCGTTTGAGATTTCGGCCTTTGGGATTTCGACCTTTGGCATTTCGGCCCTTGGGATTCCGGCATTTGGAATTTCGACCTTTAGGATTTCGGCCTTTGGGATTTCGGCCTTTGCAATTTCCGCCTTTGGGATTTCGGCCCTTTGGATTTCGGCCATTGGGATTTGGACCTTTAGGATTTCGGCATTTGGGATTTCGGCCTTTGGGATTTCGAAATTTGTGATTTCGGCGTTTGGGATTTCGGCCTTAGGAATTTCCACCTTTTGGATATCGGCCCTTGGGATTTCGGCCTTTGGCATTTCATCCTTTGGGATTTCGACCTTTGGGATTTCGGCCTTTGGAATTTCAGCCTTTGGGATTTCGGATTTTCAGACTTTATGTTTTGAACATTTTAGGATTTCGGCCTTAGGGTTTCGACATTTAAGGAATCGGCTTTTGGGATTTTTACCTTTGGGATTTCGGCCCTTGGGATTTAGGCTTTTGGGATTTCGATCCTTTGTATTTCGGCCTTTTGGGAAATCATCCTTTGGGATTTCGACCTTTGGAATTTTCGCCTTTCGGATATCGGCCTTTTGGATTTCCGCCTTTGGGATTTCGGCCCTTTGGATTTCGGCCATTGGGATTTGGACCTTTAGGATTTCGGCATTTGGGATTTCGGCCTTTGGGATTTCGGCCTTTGGGATTTCGAAATTTGTGATTTCGGCCTTTGGGGTTTCGGCCTTTGGGATTTCGGCCTTTGGGTTTTCGGCCTTTGGGATTTCGACCTTTGGGATTTCGACCCTTGGGATTCCGGCCCTTGGGATTGCGGCCTTTGGGATTTCGGCCTTTTGGGATTTCATCCTTTGGGATTACGGCCTTTTGGGAATTCATCCCTTGGGATTTCGGCCTTGGGATTTCGGCCTTTTCGGAATTCATTCTTGGGGATTTAGGCATTTGGGATTTCGGCCTTTGGGATTTCGGCCTTTGAGATTTCGGCCTTTGGGATTTCGGTCTTTCGAATTTCAGCCTTTGGGATTTCGGCCTTTGGGATTTCGAACTTTGGGATCTCGAACCTTGGTATTCCGGTCCTTGGGATTGCGGCCTTTGGGATTTCGGTCTTTGGGATTTCGACCTTTGGGATTTCGGCCTTTGGAATTTCCGCCTTTTGGATTTCGGCCTTTTGGGAATTCATCCTTTGGCATTTAGGCCTTTGGGATTTCGACCATTCGGATTTCGGAACTTGGGATTTCGGCCTTTGGGATTTCCGCCTTTGGGATTTCGGCCCTCTGGATTTCGGCCATTGGGATTTGGACCTTTAGGATTTCGGCATTTGGGATTTCGGCCTTTGGGATTTCGAAATTTGTGATTTCGGCCTTTGGGATTTCGGCCTTTGGGGTTTCGGCCTTTGGGATTTCGGCCTTTGGGTTTTCGGCCTTTTGGGAATTCATCCTTTGGGATTTAGGCCTTTGGGATTTCGACCATTCGGATTTCGGCCCTTGGGATTTCGACCTTTGGGATTTCGACCCTTGGGATTCCGGCCCTTGGGATTGCGGCCTTTGGGATTTCGGCCTTTGGGATTTCGGCCTTTGGGATTTCGGCGTTTGGAATTTCGGCCTTTGGGATTTCGACCATTGGGATTTCGGCCTTTGGAATTTCGGCGCTTGGGATTTCGGCCTTTTGGGAATTCATCCTTTGGGATTTAGGCCTTTGGGATTTCGACCATTCGGATTTCGGCCCTTGGGATTACGGCCTTTGGGACTTCGGCCTTGGGGATTTCGGCCTTTGGCATTTCATCCTTTGGGATTTCGACCTTTGGGATTCCGGCCCTTGGGATTACGGCCTTTGGGATTTCGGCCTTTGGGATTTCGGCCTTTGGAATTTCCGCCTTTGGGATATCGGCCTTTGGGATTTGGGCCTTTGGGATTTCGGCCTTTGGAATTTCGACGTTTTGGATTTCGGACTTTGGGATTTCGGCCTTTGGGATTTCGGCCTTTGGAATTTCAGCCTTTGGGATTTCGGCTCTTTGGATTTCGGCCTTTGGGATTTCCAGCCTTTGGGATTTCGGGTTTGAGATTTCGGCCTTTGGGATTTCGACCTTTGGCATTTCGGCCCTTGGGATTCCGGCATTTGGAATTTCGACCTTTAGGATTTGGGCCTTTGGGATTTCGGCCTTTGCAATTTCCGCCTTTGGGATTTCGGCCCTTTGGATTTCGGCCATTGGGATTTGGACCTTTAGGATTTCGGCATTTGGGATTTCGGCCTTTGGGATTTCGGCCTTAGGAATTTCCACCTTTAGGATATCGGCCCTTGGGATTTCGGCCTTTGGCATTTCATCCTTTGGGATTTCGACCTTTGGGATTTCGGCCTTTGGAATTTCAGCCTTTGGGATATCGGCCTTTGGGATTTCAGACTTTATGTTTTGAACATTTTAGGATTTCGACCTTAGGGTTTCGACATTTAAGGAATCGGCTTTTGGGATTTTTACCTTTGGGATTTTGGCCCTTGGAATTTAGGCCCTTGGGATTTCGATCTTTTGAATTTCGGCCTTTTGGGAAATCATCCTTTGGGATTTCGACCTTTGGAATTTCCGCCTTTCGGATATCGGCCTTTTGGGAATTCATCCTTTGGGATTTCGACCATTCGGATTTCGGGCCTTGGGATTACGGCCTTTGGGACTTCGGCCTTGGGGATTTCGGCCTTGGGGATTTCGGCCTTTGGCATTTCATCCTTTGGGATTTCGGCCTTTGGGATTTCGACCTTTGGGATTTCGACCCTTGGGATTCCGGCCCTTGGGATTGCGGCCTTTGGGGTTTCCGCCTTTGGGATTTCGGCGTTTGGGATTTCGGCCTTTGGGATTTCGGCCTTTGGAATTTCAGCCTTTGGGATTTCGGCTCTTTGGATTTCGGCCTTTGGGATTTCCAGCCTTTGGGATTTCGGCGTTTGAGATTTCGGCCTTTGGGATTTCGACCTTTGGCATTTCGGCCCTTGGGATTCCGGCATTTGGAATTTCGACCTTTAGGATTTCGGCCTTTGGGATTTCGGCCTTTGCAATTTCCGCCTTTGGGATTTCGGCCCTTTGGATTTCGGCCATTGGGATTTGGACCTTTAGGATTTCGGCATTTGGGATTTCGGCCTTTGGGATTTCGAAATTTGTGATTTCGGCGTTTGGGATTTCGGCCTTAGGAATTTCCACCTTTTGGATATCGGCCCTTGGGATTTCGGCCTTTGGCATTTCATCCTTTGGGATTTCGACCTTTGGGATTTCGGCCTTTGGAATTTCAGCCTTTGGGATTTCGGATTTTCAGACTTTATGTTTTGAACATTTTAGGATTTCGGCCTTAGGGTTTCGACATTTAAGGAATCGGCTTTTGGGATTTTTACCTTTGGGATTTCGGCCCTTGGGATTTAGGCTTTTGGGATTTCGATCCTTTGTATTTCGGCCTTTTGGGAAATCATCCTTTGGGATTTCGACCTTTGGAATTTTCGCCTTTCGGATATCGGCCTTTTGGATTTCCGCCTTTGGGATTTCGGCCCTTTGGATTTCGGCCATTGGGATTTGGACCTTTAGGATTTCGGCATTTGGGATTTCGGCCTTTGGGATTTCGGCCTTTGGGATTTCGAAATTTGTGATTTCGGCCTTTGGGGTTTCGGCCTTTGGGATTTCGGCCTTTGGGTTTTCGGCCTTTGGGATTTCGACCTTTGGGATTTCGACCCTTGGGATTCCGGCCCTTGGGATTGCGGCCTTTGGGATTTCGGCCTTTTGGGATTTCATCCTTTGGGATTACGGCCTTTTGGGAATTCATCCCTTGGGATTTCGGCCTTGGGATTTCGGCCTTTTCGGAATTCATTCTTGGGGATTTAGGCATTTGGGATTTCGGCCTTTGGGATTTCGGCCTTTGAGATTTCGGCCTTTGGGATTTCGGTCTTTCGAATTTCAGCCTTTGGGATTTCGGCCTTTGGGATTTCGAACTTTGGGATCTCGAACCTTGGTATTCCGGTCCTTGGGATTGCGGCCTTTGGGATTTCGGTCTTTGGGATTTCGACCTTTGGGATTTCGGCCTTTGGAATTTCCGCCTTTTGGATTTCGGCCTTTTGGGAATTCATCCTTTGGCATTTAGGCCTTTGGGATTTCGACCATTCGGATTTCGGAACTTGGGATTTCGGCCTTTGGGATTTCGGCCTTTGGGATTTCGGCCATTCGGATTTCGGCCCTTGGGATTTCGCGCTTTGGGATTTCGGCCTTTGGGATTTCGGCCTTTGGCATTTCATCCTTTGGGATTTCGACCTTTGGTATTTCGGCCTTTGGAATTTCAGCCTTTGGGATTTCGGCCTTTGGGATTTCAGACTTTATGTTTTGAACATTTTAGGATTTCGGCCTTAGGGTTTCGACATTTAAGGAATCGGCTTTTGGGATTTTTACCTTTGGGATTTCGGCCCTTGGGATTTAGGCCTTTGGGATTTCGATCTTTTGAATTTCGGCCTTTTGGGAAATCATCCTTTGGGATTTCGACCTTTGGAATTTCCGCCTTTCGGATATCGGCCTTTTGGGAATTCATCCTTTGGGATTTCGACCATTCGGATTTCGGGCCTTGGGATTACGGCCTTTGGGACTTCGGCCTTGGGGATTTCGGCCTTTGGCATTTCATCCTTTGGGATTTCGACCTTTGGGATTCCGGCCCTTGGGATTACGGCCTTTGGGATTTCGGCCTTTGGGATTTCGACCTTTGGGATTTCGGCCTTTGGGATTTCGGCCTTTGGGATTTCGACCTTTGGGATTTCGACCCTTGGGATTCCGGCCCTTGTGATTGCGGCCTTTGGGGTTTCCGCCTTTGGGATTTCGGCCTTTGGGATTTCGGCCTTTGGGATTTCGGCCTTTGGGATTTCATCCTTTGGGATTTCGGCCTTTTGGGAATTCATCCATTGGTATTTCGGCCTTTGGGATTTCGACCTTTGGGATTTCGGCCTTTTGGGAGTTCATCCTTTGGTATTTCGGCCTTGGGATTTCGATATTTGGGATTTCGGCGTTTGGGATTTCGGCCTTAGGAATTTCCGCCATTAGGATATCGGCTATTGGGATTTCGGCCTTTGGGATTGCGACCATTGGGATTACGGCCTTTTGGGAATTCATCCCTTGGGATTTCGATATTTGGGATTTCGGCGTTTGGGATTTCGGCCTTAGGAATTTCCGCCATTAGGATATCGGCTATTGGGATTTCGGCCTTTGGGATTGCGACCATTGGGATTTCGGCCTTTTGGGAATTCATCCTTTGGCATTTAGGCCTTTGGGATTTCGACCATTCGGATCTCGGAACTTGGGATTTCGGCCTTTGGGATTTCGGCCTTTGGGATTTCGGCCTTTGGCATTTCATCCTTTGGGATTTCGACCTTTGGGATTTCGGCCTTTTGGGAATTCATCCTTTGGTATTTCGGCCTTGGGATTTCGGCCTTTGGGATTTCGGCCTTTGGGATTTCGGCCTTTTGGGAGTTCATCCTTTGGTATTTCGGCCTTGGGATTTCGTCATTTGGGATTTCGGCGTTTGGGATTTCGGCCTTTGGGATTTCGGCCTTTGGGTTTTCGGCCTTTGGGATTTCGACCTTTGGGATTTCGACCCTTGGGATTTCGGCCCTTGGGATTGCGGCCTTTGGGATTTCGGCCTTTGGGATTTCGGCCTTTGGGATTTCGGCCTTTGGGATTTCGGCCTTTGGGATTTCATCCTTTGGGATTACGGCCTTTTGGGAATTCATCCCTTGGGATTTCGGCCTTGGGATTTCGGCCTTTTCGGAATTCATTCTTTGGGATTTAGGCATTTGGAATTTCGGCCTTTGGGATTTCGGCCTTTGAGATTTCGGCCTTTGGGATTTCGGTCTTTCGAATTTCAGCCTTTGGGATTTAGGCCTTTGGGATTTCGGCCTTTGCGATTTCGGCCTTTGGGATTTCGGTCTTTGGAAT
Organism: Megachile rotundata; assembly: GCF_050947335.1. Classification (NCBI taxonomy): domain Eukaryota; kingdom Metazoa; phylum Arthropoda; class Insecta; order Hymenoptera; family Megachilidae; genus Megachile; species Megachile rotundata. Next base: position 1,314,382 of record NC_134991.1, on the reverse strand, counting down.
TTCCGCCTTTGGGATATCGGCCTTTGGGATTTGGGCCTTTGGGATTTCGGCCTTTGGGATTTCGACGTTTTGGATTTCGGACTTTGGGATTTCGGCCTTTGGGATATCGGCCTTTTGGGAATTCATCCTTTGGGATTTAGGCCTTTGGGATTTCGACCATTCGGATGTCGGCCCTTGGGATTACGGCCTTTGGGACTTCGGCCTTGGGGATTTCGGCCTTTGGCATTTCATCCTTTGGGATTTCGACCTTTGGGATTCCGGCCCTTGGGATTACGGCCTTTGGGATTTCGGCCTTTGGGATATCGGCCTTTGGGATTTGGGCCTTTGGGATTTCGGCCTTTGGGATTTCGACGTTTTGGATTTCGGACTTTGGGATTTCGGCCTTTGCGATATCGGCCTTTGGAATTTCAGCCATTGGGATTTCGGCTCTTTGGATTTCGGCCTTTGGGATTTCGGCGTTTGAGATTTCGGCCTTTGGGATTTCGACCTTTGGCATTTCGGCCCTTGGGATTTCGGCCTTTGGGATTTCGGCCTTTGGGATTTCGGCCTTTGGGATTTCGGCCTTTGGGATTTCGGCCTTTGGGATTTCGGACTTTCGAATTTCAGCCTTTGAGATTTCGGCCTTTGGGATTTCGACCTTTGGCATTTCGGCCCTTGGGATTCCGGCATTTGGAATTTCGACCTTTAGGATTTCGGCCTTTGGGATTTCGGCCATTGCAATTTCCGCCTTTGGGATTTCGGCCCTTTGGATTTCGGCCATTGGGACTTGGACCTTTAGGATTTCGGCATTTGGGATTTCGGCCTTTGGGATTTCGAAATTTGTGATTTCGGCGTTTGGGATTTCGGCCTTAGGAATTTCCACCTTTAGGATATCGGCCCTTGGGATTTCGGCCTTTGGCATTTCATCCTTTGGGATTTCGACATTTGGGATTTCGGCCTTTGGAATTTCAGCCTTTGGGATTTCGGCCTTTGGGATTTCAGACTTTATGTTTTGAACATTTTAGGATTTCGGCCTTAGGGTTTCGACATTTAAGGAATCGGCTTTTGGGATTTTTACCTTTGGGATTTCGGCCCTTGGGATTTAGGGCTTTGGGATTTCGATCTTTTGAATTTCGGCCTTTTGGGAAATCATCCTTTGGGATTTCGACCTTTGGAATTTCCGCCTTTCGGATATCGGCCTTTTGGATTTCGGCCTTTGGGATTTCGGCCTTTTGGGAATTCATCCTTTGGGATTTAGACCTTTGGGATTTCGACCATTCGGATTTCGGCCCTTGGGATTACGGCCTTTGGGACTTCGGCCTTGGGGATTTCGGCCTTTGGCATTTCATCCTTTGGGATTTCGACCTTTGGGATTCCGGCCCTTGGGATTACGGCCTTTGGGATTTCGGCCTTTGGGATTTCGACCCTTGGGATTTCGGCCTTTGGGATTTCGGCCTTTGGGATTTCGGCCTTTGGAATTTCCGCCTTCGGGATATCGGCCTTTGGGATTTCGGCCTTTGGCATTTCGACCCTTGGGATTCCGGCCTTTGGAATTTCGACCTTTAGGATTTCGGCCTTTGGGATTTCGGCCTTTGGAATTTACGCCTTTGGGATATCGGCCTTTGGGATTTGGGCCTTTGGGATTTCGGCCTTTGGGATTTCGACGTTTTGGATTTCGGACTTTGGGATTTCGGCCTTTGGGATTTCGGCCTTTGGGATTTCGGCCTTTGGAATTTCCGCCTTTGGGATATCGGCCTTTGGGATTTGGGCCTTTGGGATTTCGGCCTTTGGCATTTCGACCCTTGGGATTCCGGCCTTTGGAATTTCGACCTTTAGGATTTCGGCCTTTGGGATTTCGGCCTTTGCAATTTCCGCCTTTGGGATTTCGGCCCTTTGGATTTCGGCCATTGGGATTTGGACCTTTAGGATTTCGGCATTTGGGATTACGGCCTTTGGGATTTCGAAATTTGTGATTTCGGCCTTTGGGGTTTCCGCCTTTGGGATTTCGGCCTTTGGGTTTTCGGCCTTTGGGATTTCGACCTTTGGGATTTCGACCCTGGGGATTCCGGCCCTTGGGATTGCGGCCTTTGGGATTTCGGCCTTTGGGAATTCGGCCTTTGGGATTTCATCCTTTGGGATTACGGCCTTTTGGGAATTCATCCCTTGGGATTTAGGCCTTTGGGATTTCGAGCATTCGGATGTCGGCCCTTGGGATTACGGCCTTTGGGACTTCGGCCTTGGGGATTTCGGCCTTTGGCATTTCATCCTTTGGGATTTCGACCTTTGGGATTTCGGCCTTTGGAATTTCCGCCTTTGGGATATCGGCCATTTGGATTTCGGCCTTTGGGATTTCGACGTTTGGGATTTCGGCCCTTTGGATTTCGGCCTTTGGGATTTCTGCCTTTGGGATATCGGCCTCTGGGATTTCGACCTTTGGGAAGTCGGTCTTTGGAATTTCAGCCTTTGGTATTTCGGCCTTTGGGATGTCGGTCTTTGGAATTTCAGCCTTTGGGATTTCGGCCCTTTGGATTTCGGCCTTTGGGATTTCAGCCTTGGGATTTCGACATTTGGGATTTCGGCCTTTGGGATTTCGACCTTTGGGATTTCGGCCTTTGGGATTTCGGCCTTTGGGATTTCGGCCTTTGGGTTATCGGCCTTTGGGATTTCGACCTTTGGGATTTCGACCCTTGGGATTCCGGCACTTGGGATTGCGGCCTTTGGGATTTCGGCCTTTGGGATTTCGGCCTTTGGGATTTCCGCCTTTCGGATATCGGCCTTTTGGGAATTCATCCTTTGGGATTTCGACCATTCGGATTTCGGGCCTTGGGATTACGGCCTTTGGGACTTCGGCCTTGGGGATTTCGGCCTTTGGCATTTCATCCTTTGGGATTTCGACCTTTGGGATTCCGGCCCTTGGGATTACGGCCTTTGGGATTTCGGCCTTTGGGATTTCGACCTTTGGGATTTCGGCCTTTGGGATTTCGGCCTTTGGGATTTCGACCTTTGGGATTTCGACCCTTGGGATTCCGGCCCTTGTGATTGCGGCCTTTGGGGTTTCCGCCTTTGGGATTTCGGCCTTTGGGATTTCGGCCTTTGGGATTTCGGCCTTTGGGATTTCATCCTTTGGGATTTCGGCCTTTTGGGAATTCATCCATTGGTATTTCGGCCTTTGGGATTTCGACCTTTGGGATTTCGGCCTTTTGGGAGTTCATCCTTTGGTATTTCGGCCTTGGGATTTCGATATTTGGGATTTCGGCGTTTGGGATTTCGGCCTTAGGAATTTCCGCCATTAGGATATCGGCTATTGGGATTTCGGCCTTTGGGATTGCGACCATTGGGATTACGGCCTTTTGGGAATTCATCCCTTGGGATTTCGATATTTGGGATTTCGGCGTTTGGGATTTCGGCCTTAGGAATTTCCGCCATTAGGATATCGGCTATTGGGATTTCGGCCTTTGGGATTGCGACCATTGGGATTTCGGCCTTTTGGGAATTCATCCTTTGGCATTTAGGCCTTTGGGATTTCGACCATTCGGATCTCGGAACTTGGGATTTCGGCCTTTGGGATTTCGGCCTTTGGGATTTCGGCCTTTGGCATTTCATCCTTTGGGATTTCGACCTTTGGGATTTCGGCCTTTTGGGAATTCATCCTTTGGTATTTCGGCCTTGGGATTTCGGCCTTTGGGATTTCGGCCTTTGGGATTTCGGCCTTTTGGGAGTTCATCCTTTGGTATTTCGGCCTTGGGATTTCGTCATTTGGGATTTCGGCGTTTGGGATTTCGGCCTTTGGGATTTCGGCCTTTGGGTTTTCGGCCTTTGGGATTTCGACCTTTGGGATTTCGACCCTTGGGATTTCGGCCCTTGGGATTGCGGCCTTTGGGATTTCGGCCTTTGGGATTTCGGCCTTTGGGATTTCGGCCTTTGGGATTTCGGCCTTTGGGATTTCATCCTTTGGGATTACGGCCTTTTGGGAATTCATCCCTTGGGATTTCGGCCTTGGGATTTCGGCCTTTTCGGAATTCATTCTTTGGGATTTAGGCATTTGGAATTTCGGCCTTTGGGATTTCGGCCTTTGAGATTTCGGCCTTTGGGATTTCGGTCTTTCGAATTTCAGCCTTTGGGATTTAGGCCTTTGGGATTTCGGCCTTTGCGATTTCGGCCTTTGGGATTTCGGTCTTTGGAATTTCCGCCTTTGGGATATCGGCCTTTGGGATTTGGGCCTTTGGGATTTCGGCCTTTGGGATTTCGACGTTTTGGATTTCGGACTTTGGGATTTCGGCCTTTGGGATATCGGCCTTTTGGGAATTCATCCTTTGGGATTTAGGCCTTTGGGATTTCGACCATTCGGATGTCGGCCCTTGGGATTACGGCCTTTGGGACTTCGGCCTTGGGGATTTCGGCCTTTGGCATTTCATCCTTTGGGATTTCGACCTTTGGGATTCCGGCCCTTGGGATTACGGCCTTTGGGATTTCGGCCTTTGGGATATCGGCCTTTGGGATTTGGGCCTTTGGGATTTCGGCCTTTGGGATTTCGACGTTTTGGATTTCGGACTTTGGGATTTCGGCCTTTGCGATATCGGCCTTTGGAATTTCAGCCATTGGGATTTCGGCTCTTTGGATTTCGGCCTTTGGGATTTCGGCGTTTGAGATTTCGGCCTTTGGGATTTCGACCTTTGGCATTTCGGCCCTTGGGATTTCGGCCTTTGGGATTTCGGCCTTTGGGATTTCGGCCTTTGGGATTTCGGCCTTTGGGATTTCGGCCTTTGGGATTTCGGACTTTCGAATTTCAGCCTTTGAGATTTCGGCCTTTGGGATTTCGACCTTTGGCATTTCGGCCCTTGGGATTCCGGCATTTGGAATTTCGACCTTTAGGATTTCGGCCTTTGGGATTTCGGCCATTGCAATTTCCGCCTTTGGGATTTCGGCCCTTTGGATTTCGGCCATTGGGACTTGGACCTTTAGGATTTCGGCATTTGGGATTTCGGCCTTTGGGATTTCGAAATTTGTGATTTCGGCGTTTGGGATTTCGGCCTTAGGAATTTCCACCTTTAGGATATCGGCCCTTGGGATTTCGGCCTTTGGCATTTCATCCTTTGGGATTTCGACATTTGGGATTTCGGCCTTTGGAATTTCAGCCTTTGGGATTTCGGCCTTTGGGATTTCAGACTTTATGTTTTGAACATTTTAGGATTTCGGCCTTAGGGTTTCGACATTTAAGGAATCGGCTTTTGGGATTTTTACCTTTGGGATTTCGGCCCTTGGGATTTAGGGCTTTGGGATTTCGATCTTTTGAATTTCGGCCTTTTGGGAAATCATCCTTTGGGATTTCGACCTTTGGAATTTCCGCCTTTCGGATATCGGCCTTTTGGATTTCGGCCTTTGGGATTTCGGCCTTTTGGGAATTCATCCTTTGGGATTTAGACCTTTGGGATTTCGACCATTCGGATTTCGGCCCTTGGGATTACGGCCTTTGGGACTTCGGCCTTGGGGATTTCGGCCTTTGGCATTTCATCCTTTGGGATTTCGACCTTTGGGATTCCGGCCCTTGGGATTACGGCCTTTGGGATTTCGGCCTTTGGGATTTCGACCCTTGGGATTTCGGCCTTTGGGATTTCGGCCTTTGGGATTTCGGCCTTTGGAATTTCCGCCTTCGGGATATCGGCCTTTGGGATTTCGGCCTTTGGCATTTCGACCCTTGGGATTCCGGCCTTTGGAATTTCGACCTTTAGGATTTCGGCCTTTGGGATTTCGGCCTTTGGAATTTACGCCTTTGGGATATCGGCCTTTGGGATTTGGGCCTTTGGGATTTCGGCCTTTGGGATTTCGACGTTTTGGATTTCGGACTTTGGGATTTCGGCCTTTGGGATTTCGGCCTTTGGGATTTCGGCCTTTGGAATTTCCGCCTTTGGGATATCGGCCTTTGGGATTTGGGCCTTTGGGATTTCGGCCTTTGGCATTTCGACCCTTGGGATTCCGGCCTTTGGAATTTCGACCTTTAGGATTTCGGCCTTTGGGATTTCGGCCTTTGCAATTTCCGCCTTTGGGATTTCGGCCCTTTGGATTTCGGCCATTGGGATTTGGACCTTTAGGATTTCGGCATTTGGGATTACGGCCTTTGGGATTTCGAAATTTGTGATTTCGGCCTTTGGGGTTTCCGCCTTTGGGATTTCGGCCTTTGGGTTTTCGGCCTTTGGGATTTCGACCTTTGGGATTTCGACCCTGGGGATTCCGGCCCTTGGGATTGCGGCCTTTGGGATTTCGGCCTTTGGGAATTCGGCCTTTGGGATTTCATCCTTTGGGATTACGGCCTTTTGGGAATTCATCCCTTGGGATTTAGGCCTTTGGGATTTCGAGCATTCGGATGTCGGCCCTTGGGATTACGGCCTTTGGGACTTCGGCCTTGGGGATTTCGGCCTTTGGCATTTCATCCTTTGGGATTTCGACCTTTGGGATTTCGGCCTTTGGAATTTCCGCCTTTGGGATATCGGCCATTTGGATTTCGGCCTTTGGGATTTCGACGTTTGGGATTTCGGCCCTTTGGATTTCGGCCTTTGGGATTTCTGCCTTTGGGATATCGGCCTCTGGGATTTCGACCTTTGGGAAGTCGGTCTTTGGAATTTCAGCCTTTGGTATTTCGGCCTTTGGGATGTCGGTCTTTGGAATTTCAGCCTTTGGGATTTCGGCCCTTTGGATTTCGGCCTTTGGGATTTCAGCCTTGGGATTTCGACATTTGGGATTTCGGCCTTTGGGATTTCGACCTTTGGGATTTCGGCCTTTGGGATTTCGGCCTTTGGGATTTCGGCCTTTGGGTTATCGGCCTTTGGGATTTCGACCTTTGGGATTTCGACCCTTGGGATTCCGGCACTTGGGATTGCGGCCTTTGGGATTTCGGCCTTTGGGATTTCATCCTTTGGGATTACGGCCTTTTGGGAATTCATCCCTTGGGATTTCGGCCTTGGGATTTCGGCCTTTTCGGAATTCATTCTTTGGGATTTAGGCATTTGGGATTTCGGCCTTTGGGATTTCGGCCTTTGAGATTTCGGCCTTTGGGATTTCGGTCTTTCGAATTTCAGCCTTTGGGATTTCGGCCTTTGGGATTTCGGCCTTTGGGATTTCGGCCTTTGGGATTTCGACCTTTCGGATCTCGACCCATGGTATTCCGGTCCTTGGGATTGCGGCCTTTGGGATTTCGGTCTTTGGGATTTCGACCTTTGGGATTTCGGCCTTTGGAATTTCCGCCTTTTGGACTTCGGCCTTTGGGATTTCGGCCTTTTGGGAATTCATCCTTTGGGATTTAGGCCTTTGGGATTTCGACCATTCGGATTTCGGCCCTTGGGATTGCGCGCTTTGGGATCTCGGCCTTTGGGGTTTCGGCCTTTGGCATTTCATCCTTTGGGATTTCGACCTTTGGGATTTCGGCCTTTGGAATTTCAGCCTTTGGGATTTCGGCCTTTGGGATTTCGGCTCTTTGGATTTCGGCCTTTGGGATTTCCAGCCTTTGGGATTTCGGCGTTTGAGATTTCTGCCTTTGGGATTTCGACCTTTGGCATTTCGGCCCTTGGGATTCCGGCCTTTGGAATTTCGACCTTTGGGATTTCGACCTTTGGGATTTCGACCTTTGGGATTTCGGCCTTTGGGATTTCGATCTTTTGAATTTCGGCCTTTTGGGAAATCATCCTTTGGGATTTCGACCTTTGGAATTTCCGCCTTTCGGATATCGGCCTTTTGGGAATTCATCCTTTGGGATTTCGACCATTCGGATTTCGGCCCTTGGGATTACGGCCTTTGGGACTTCGGCCTTGGGGATTTCGGCCTTTGGCATTTCATCCTTTGGGATTTCGACCTTTGGGATTCCGGCCCTTGGGATTACGGCCTTTGGGATTGCGGCCTTTGGGATTTCGACCTTTGGGATTTCGGCCTTTGGGATTTCGGCCTTTGGGATTTCGGCCTTTGGGATTTCATCCTTTGGGATTACGGCTTTTTGGGAATTCATCCCTTGGGATTTAGGCCTTTGGGATTTCGACCATTCGGATGTCGGCCCTTGGGATTACGGCCTTTGGGACTTCGGCCTTGGGGATTTCGGCCTTTGGCATTTCATCCTTTGGGATTTCGACCTTTGGGATTCCGGCCCTTGGGATTACGGCCTTTGGGATTTCGGCCTTTGGGATTTCGGCCTTTGGAATTTCCGCCTTTGGGATATCGGCCTTTGGGATTTGGGCCTTTGGGATTTCGGCCTTTGGGATTTCGACGTTTTGGATTTCGGACTTTGGGATTTCGGCCTTTGGGATATCGGCCTTTTGGGAATTCATCCTTTGGGATTTAGGCCTTTGGGATTTCGACCATTCGGATGTCGGCCCTTGGGATTACGGCCTTTGGCATTTCATCCTTTGGGATTTCGACCTTTGGGATTCCGGCCCTTGGGATTACGGCCTTTGGGATTTCGGCCTTCGGGATTTCGACCTTTGGGATTTCGGCCTTTGGAATTTCCGCCTTTTGGACTTCGGCCTTTGGGATTTCGGCCTTTTGGGAATTCATCCTTTGGGATTTAGGCCTTTGGGATTTCGACCATTCGGATTTCGGCCCTTGGGATTGCGCGCTTTGGGATCTCGGCCTTTGGGGTTTCGGCCTTTGGCATTTCATCCTTTGGGATTTCGACCTTTGGGATTTCGGCCTTTGGAATTTCAGCCTTTGGGATTTCGGCCTTTGGGATTTCGGCTCTTTGGATTTCGGCCTTTGGGATTTCCAGCCTTTGGGATTTCGGCGTTTGAGATTTCTGCCTTTGGGATTTCGACCTTTGGCATTTCGGCCCTTGGGATTCCGGCCTTTGGAATTTCGACCTTTGGGATTTCGACCTTTGGGATTTCGACCTTTGGGATTTCGGCCTTTGGGATTTCGATCTTTTGAATTTCGGCCTTTTGGGAAATCATCCTTTGGGATTTCGACCTTTGGAATTTCCGCCTTTCGGATATCGGCCTTTTGGGAATTCATCCTTTGGGATTTCGACCATTCGGATTTCGGCCCTTGGGATTACGGCCTTTGGGACTTCGGCCTTGGGGATTTCGGCCTTTGGCATTTCATCCTTTGGGATTTCGACCTTTGGGATTCCGGCCCTTGGGATTACGGCCTTTGGGATTGCGGCCTTTGGGATTTCGACCTTTGGGATTTCGGCCTTTGGGATTTCGGCCTTTGGGATTTCGGCCTTTGGGATTTCATCCTTTGGGATTACGGCTTTTTGGGAATTCATCCCTTGGGATTTAGGCCTTTCGGATTTCGACCATTCGGATGTCGGCCCTTGGGATTACGGCCTTTGGGACTTCGGCCTTGGGGATTTCGGCCTTTGGCATTTCATCCTTTGGGATTTCGACCTTTGGGATTCCGGCCCTTGGGATTACGGCCTTTGGGATTTCGGCCTTTGGGATTTCGGCCTTTGGAATTTCCGCCTTTGGGATATCGGCCTTTGGGATTTCGGCCTTTGGGATTTCGACGTTTTGGATTTCGGACTTTGGGATTTCGGCCTTTGGGATATCGGCCTTTTGGGAATTCATCCTTTGGGATTTAGGCCTTTGGGATTTCGACCATTCGGATGTCGGCCCTTGGGATTACGGCCTTTGGCATTTCATCCTTTGGGATTTCGACCTTTGGGATTCCGGCCCTTGGGATTACGGCCTTTGGGATTTCGGCCTTCGGGATTTCGACCTTTGGGATTTCGGCCTTTGGGATTTCGGCCTTTGGGATTTCGGCCTTTGGAATTTCCGCCTTTGGGATATCTGCCTTTGGGATTTGGGCCTTTGGAATTTCGGCCTTTGGGATTTCGACGTTTTGGATTTCGGACTTTGGGATTTCGGCCTTTGGGATTTCGGCCTTTGGAATTTCAGCCTTTGGGATTTCGGCTCTTTGGATTTCGGCCTTTGGGATTTCCAGCCTTTGGGATTTCGGCGTTTGAGATTTCGGCCTTTGGGATTTCGACCTTTGGCATTTCGGCCCTTGGGATTTCGGCCTTTGGGATTTCGGCCTTTGGGATTTCGGCCTTTGGGATTTCGGCCTTTGGGATTTCGGCCTTTGGGATTTCGGACTTTCGAATTTCAGCCTTTGAGATTTCGGCCTTTGGGATTTCGACCTTTGGCATTTCGGCCCTTGGGATTCCGGCATTTGGAATTTCGACCTTTAGGATTTCGGCCTTTGGGATTTCGGCCATTGCAATTTCCGCCTTTGGGATTTCGGCCCTTTGGATTTCGGCCATTGGGATTTGGACCTTTAGGATTTCGGCATTTGGGATTTCGGCCTTTGGGATTTCGAAATTTGTGATTTCGGCGTTTGGGATTTCGGCCTTAGGAATTTCCACCTTTAGGATATCGGCCCTTGGGATTTCGGCCTTTGGCATTTCATCCTTTGGGATTTCGACATTTGGGATTTCGGCCTTTGGAATTTCAGCCTTTGGGATTTCGGCCTTTGGGATTTCAGACTTTATGTTTTGAACATTTTAGGATTTCGGCCTTAGGGTTTCGACATTTAAGGAATCGGCTTTTGGGATTTTTACCTTTGGGATTTCGGCCCTTGGGATTTAGGGCTTTGGGATTTCGATCTTTTGAATTTCGGCCTTTTGGGAAATCATCCTTTGGGATTTCGACCTTTGGAATTTCCGCCTTTCGGATATCGGCCTTTTGGATTTCGGCCTTTGGGATTTCGGCCTTTTGGGAATTCATCCTTTGGGATTTAGACCTTTGGGATTTCGACCATTCGGATTTCGGCCCTTGGGATTACGGCCTTTGGGACTTCGGCCTTGGGGATTTCGGCCTTTGGCATTTCATCCTTTGGGATTTCGACCTTTGGGATTCCGGCCCTTGGGATTACGGCCTTTGGGATTTCGGCCTTTGGGATTTCGACCCTTGGGATTTCGGCCTTTGGGATTTCGGCCTTTGGGATTTCGGCCTTTGGAATTTCCGCCTTCGGGATATCGGCCTTTGGGATTTCGGCCTTTGGCATTTCGACCCTTGGGATTCCGGCCTTTGGAATTTCGACCTTTAGGATTTCGGCCTTTGGGATTTCGGCCTTTGGAATTTACGCCTTTGGGATATCGGCCTTTGGGATTTGGGCCTTTGGGATTTCGGCCTTTGGGATTTCGACGTTTTGGATTTCGGACTTTGGGATTTCGGCCTTTGGGATTTCGGCCTTTGGGATTTCGGCCTTTGGAATTTCCGCCTTTGGGATATCGGCCTTTGGGATTTGGGCCTTTGGGATTTCGGCCTTTGGCATTTCGACCCTTGGGATTCCGGCCTTTGGAATTTCGACCTTTAGGATTTCGGCCTTTGGGATTTCGGCCTTTGCAATTTCCGCCTTTGGGATTTCGGCCCTTTGGATTTCGGCCATTGGGATTTGGACCTTTAGGATTTCGGCATTTGGGATTACGGCCTTTGGGATTTCGAAATTTGTGATTTCGGCCTTTGGGGTTTCCGCCTTTGGGATTTCGGCCTTTGGGTTTTCGGCCTTTGGGATTTCGATCTTTGGGATTTCGACCCTGGGGATTCCGGCCCTTGGGATTGCGGCCTTTGGGATTTCGGCCTTTGGGAATTCGGCCTTTGGGATTTCATCCTTTGGGATTACGGCCTTTTGGGAATTCATCCCTTGGGATTTAGGCCTTTGGGATTTCGAGCATTCGGATGTCGGCCCTTGGGATTACGGCCTTTGGGACTTCGGCCTTGGGGATTTCGGCCTTTGGGATTTCGGCCTTTGGGATTTAGGCCTTTGGGATTTCGATCCTTTGTATTTCGGCCTTTTGGGAAATCATCCTTTGGGATTTCGACCTTTGGAATTTTCGCCTTTCGGATATCGGCCTTTTGGATTTCCGCCTTTGGGATTTCGGCCCTTTGGATTTCGGCCATTGGGATTTGGACCTTTAGGATTTCGGCATTTGGGATTTCGGCCTTTGGGATTTCGGCCTTTGGGATTTCGAAATTTGTGATTTCGGCCTTTGGGGTTTCGGCCTTTGGGATTTCGGCCTTTGGGTTTTCGGCCTTTGGGATTTCGACCTTTGGGATTTCGACCCTTGGGATTCCGGCCCTTGGGATTGCGGCCTTTGGGATTTCGGCCTTTGGGATTTCGGCCTTTTGGGATTTCATCCTTTGGGATTACGGCCTTTTGGGAATTCATCCCTTGGGATTTCGGCCTTGGGATTTCGGCATTTTCGGAATTCATTCTTGGGGATTTAGGCATTTGGGATTTCGGCCTTTGGGATTTCGGCCTTTGAGATTTCGGCCTTTGGGATTTCGGTCTTTCGAATTTCAGCCTTTGGGATTTCGGCCTTTGGGATTTCGAACTTTGGGATCTCGAACCTTGGTATTCCGGTCCTTGGGATTGCGGCCTTTGGGATTTCGGTCTTTGGGATTTCGACCTTTGGGATTTCGGCCTTTGGAATTTCCGCCTTTTGGATTTCGGCCTTTTGGGAATTCATCCTTTGGCATTTAGGCCTTTGGGATTTCGACCATTCGGATCTCGGAACTTGGGATTTCGGCCTTTGGGATTTCGGCCTTTGGGATTTCGGCCTTTGGCATTTCATCCTTTGGGATTTCGACCTTTGGGATTTCGGCCTTTTGGGAATTCATCCTTTGGTATTTCGGCCTTGGGATTTCGGCCTTTGGGATTTCGGCCTTTGGGATTTCGGCCTTTTGGGAGTTCATCCTTTGGTATTTCGGCCTTGGGATTTCGTCATTTTGGATTTCGGCGTTTGGGATTTCGGCCTTTGGGATTTCGGCCTTTGGGTTTTCGGCCTTTGGGATTTCGACCTTTGGGATTTCGACCCTTGGGATTTCGGCCCTTGGGATTGCGGCCTTTGGGATTTCGGCCTTTGGGATTTCGGCCTTTGGGATTTCGGCCTTTGGGATTTCGGCCTTTGGGATTTCATCCTTTGGGATTACGGCCTTTTGGGAATTCATCCCTTGGGATTTCGGCCTTGGGATTTCGGCCTTTTCGGAATTCATTCTTTGGGATTTAGGCATTTGGAATTTCGGCCTTTGGGATTTCGGCCTTTGAGATTTCGGCCTTTGGGATTTCGGTCTTTCGAATTTCAGCCTTTGGGATTTAGGCCTTTGGGATTTCGGCCTTTGCGATTTCGGCCTTTGGGATTTCGGTCTTTGGAATTTCCGCCTTTGGGATATCGGCCTTTGGGATTTGGGCCTTTGGGATTTCGGCCTTTGGGATTTCGACGTTTTGGATTTCGGACTTTGGGATTTCGGCCTTTGGGATATCGGCCTTTTGGGAATTCATCCTTTGGGATTTAGGCCTTTGGGATTTCGACCATTCGGATGTCGGCCCTTGGGATTACGGCCTTTGGGACTTCGGCCTTGGGGATTTCGGCCTTTGGCATTTCATCCTTTGGGATTTCGACCTTTGGGATTCCGGCCCTTGGGATTACGGCCTTTGGGATTTCGGCCTTTGGGATTTCGGCCTTTGGGATTTCGACGTTTTGGATTTCGGACTTTGGGATTTCGGCCTTTGCGATATCGGCCTTTGGAATTTCAGCCATTGGGATTTCGGCTCTTTGGATTTCGGCCTTTGGGATTTCGGAGTTTGAGATTTCGGCCTTTGGGATTTCGACCTTTGGCATTTCGGCCCTTGGGATTTCGGCCTTTGGGATTTCGGCCTTTGGGATTTCGGCCTTTGGGATTTCGGCCTTTGGGATTTCGGCCTTTGGGATTTCGGACTTTCGAATTTCAGCCTTTGAGATTTCGGCCTTTGGGATTTCGACCTTTGGCATTTCGGCCCTTGGGATTCCGGCATTTGGAATTTCGACCTTTAGGATTTCGGCCTTTGGGATTTCGGCCATTGCAATTTCCGCCTTTGGGATTTCGGCCCTTTGGATTTCGGCCATTGGGATTTGGACCTTTAGGATTTCGGCATTTGGGATTTCGGCCTTTGGGATTTCGAAATTTGTGATTTCGGCGTTTGGGATTTCGGCCTTAGGAATTTCCACCTTTAGGATATCGGCCCTTGGGATTTCGGCCTTTGGCATTTCATCCTTTGGGATTTCGACATTTGGGATTTCGGCCTTTGGAATTTCAGCCTTTGGGATTTCGGCCTTTGGGATTTCAGACTTTATGTTTTGAACATTTTAGGATTTCGGCCTTAGGGTTTCGACATTTAAGGAATCGGCTTTTGGGATTTTTACCTTTGGGATTTCGGCCCTTGGGATTTAGGGCTTTGGGATTTCGATCTTTTGAATTTCGGCCTTTTGGGAAATCATCCTTTGGGATTTCGACCTTTGGAATTTCCGCCTTTCGGATATCGGCCTTTTGGATTTCGGCCTTTGGGATTTCGGCCTTTTGGGAATTCATCCTTTGGGATTTAGACCTTTGGGATTTCGACCATTCGGATTTCGGCCCTTGGGATTACGGCCTTTGGGACTTCGGCCTTGGGGATTTCGGCCTTTGGCATTTCATCCTTTGGGATTTCGACCTTTGGGATTCCGGCCCTTGGGATTACGGCCTTTGGGATTTCGGCCTTTGGGATTTCGACCCTTGGGATTTCGGCCTTTGGGATTTCGGCCTTTGGGATTTCGGCCTTTGGAATTTCCGCCTTCGGGATATCGGCCTTTGGGATTTCGGCCTTTGGCATTTCGACCCTTGGGATTCCGGCCTTTGGAATTTCGACCTTTAGGATTTCGGCCTTTGGGATTTCGGCCTTTGGAATTTACGCCTTTGGGATATCGGCCTTTGGGATTTGGGCCTTTGGGAATTCATCCTTTGGGATTTAGGCCTTTGGGATTTCGACCATTCGGATTTCGGCCCTTGGGATTGCGCGCTTTGGGATCTCGGCCTTTGGGGTTTCGGCCTTTGGCATTTCATCCTTTGGGATTTCGACCTTTGGGATTTCGGCCTTTGGAATTTCAGCCTTTGGGATTTCGGCCTTTGGGATTTCGGCTCTTTGGATTTCGGCCTTTGGGATTTCCAGCCTTTGGGATTTCGGCGTTTGAGATTTCTGCCTTTGGGATTTCGACCTTTGGCATTTCGGCCCTTGGGATTCCGGCCTTTGGAATTTCGACCTTTGGGATTTCGACCTTTGGGATTTCGACCTTTGGGATTTCGGCCTTTGGGATTTCGATCTTTTGAATTTCGGCCTTTTGGGAAATCATCCTTTGGGATTTCGACCTTTGGAATTTCCGCCTTTCGGATATCGGCCTTTTGGGAATTCATCCTTTGGGATTTCGACCATTCGGATTTCGGCCCTTGGGATTACGGCCTTTGGGACTTCGGCCTTGGGGATTTCGGCCTTTGGCATTTCATCCTTTGGGATTTCGACCTTTGGGATTCCGGCCCTTGGGATTACGGCCTTTGGGATTGCGGCCTTTGGGATTTCGACCTTTGGGATTTCGGCCTTTGGGATTTCGGCCTTTGGGATTTCGGCCTTTGGGATTTCATCCTTTGGTATTACGGCCTTTTGGGAATTCATCCCTTGGGATTTAGGCCTTTGGGATTTCGACCATTCGGATGTCGGCCCTTGGGATTACGGCCTTTGGGACTTCGGCCTTGGGGATTTCGGCCTTTGGCATTTCATCCTTTGGGATTTCGACCTTTGGGATTCCGGCCCTTGGGATTACGGCCTTTGGGATTTCGGCCTTTGGGATTTCGGCCTTTGGAATTTCCGCCTTTGGGATATCGGCCTTTGGGATTTCGGCCTTTGGGATTTCGACGTTTTGGATTTCGGGCTTTGGGATTTCGGCCTTTGGGATATCGGCCTTTTGGGAATTCATCCTTTGGGATTTAGGCCTTTGGGATTTCGACCATTCGGATGTCGGCCCTTGGGATTACGGCCTTTGGCATTTCATCCTTTGGGATTTCGACCTTTGGGATTCCGGCCCTTGGGATTACGGCCTTTGGGATTTCGGCCTTCGGGATTTCGACCTTTGGGATTTCGGCCTTTGGGATTTCGGCCTTTGGGATTTCGGCCTTTGGAATTTCGACCTTTAGGATTTCGGCCTTTGGGATTTCGGCCTTTGGAATTTCCGCCTTTTGGACTTCGGCCTTTGGGATTTCGGCCTTTTGGGAATTCATCCTTTGGGATTTAGGCCTTTGGGATTTCGACCATTCGGATTTCGGCCCTTGGGATTGCGCGCTTTGGCATTTCATCCTTTGGGATTTCGACCTTTGGGATTTCGGCCTTTGGAATTTCCGCCTTTGGGATATCGGCCATTTGGATTTCGGCCTTTGGGATTTCGACGTTTGGGATTTCGGCCCTTTGGATTTCGGCCTTTGGGATTTCTGCCTTTGGGATATCGGCCTCTGGGATTTCGACCTTTGGGAAGTCGGTCTTTGGAATTTCAGCCTTTGGTATTTCGGCCTTTGGGATGTCGGTCTTTGGAATTTCAGCCTTTGGGATTTCGGCCCTTTGGATTTCGGCCTTTGGGATTTCAGCCTTGGGATTTCGACATTTGGGATTTCGGCCTTTGGGATTTCGACCTTTGGGATTTCGGCCTTTGGGATTTCGGCCTTTGGGATTTCGGCCTTTGGGTTATCAGCCTTTGGGATTTCGACCTTTGGGATTTCGACCCTTGGGATTCCGGCACTTGGGATTGCGGCCTTTGGGATTTCGGCCTTTGGGATTTCATCCTTTGGGATTACGGCCTTTTGGGAATTCATCCCTTGGGATTTCGGCCTTGGGATTTCGGCCTTTTCGGAATTCATTCTTTGGGATTTAGGCATTTGGGATTTCGGCCTTTGGGATTTCGGCCTTTGAGATTTCGGCCTTTGGGATTTCGGTCTTTCGAATTTCAGCCTTTGGGATTTCGGCCTTTGGGATTTCGGCCTTTGGGATTTCGGCCTTTGGGATTTCGACCTTTCGGATCTCGACCCATGGTATTCCGGTCCTTGGGATTGCGGCCTTTGGGATTTCGGTCTTTGGGATTTCGACCTTTGGGATTTCGGCCTTTGGAATTTCCGCCTTTTGGACTTCGGCCTTTGGGATTTCGGCCTTTTGGGAATTCATCCTTTGGGATTTAGGCCTTTGGAATTTCGACCATTCGGATTTCGGCCCTTGGGATTGCGCGCTTTGGGATCTCGGCCTTTGGGGTTTCGGCCTTTGGCATTTCATCCTTTGGGATTTCGACCTTTGGGATTTCGGCCTTTGGAATTTCAGCCTTTGGGATTTCGGCCTTTGGGATTTCGGCTCTTTGGATTTCGGCCTTTGGGATTTCCAGCCTTTGGGATTTCGGCGTTTGAGATTTCTGCCTTTGGGATTTCGACCTTTGGCATTTCGGCCCTTGGGATTCCGGCCTTTGGAATTTCGACCTTTGGGATTTCGACCTTTGGGATTTCGACCTTTGGGATTTCGGCCTTTGGGATTTCGATCTTTTGAATTTCGGCCTTTTGGGAAATCATCCTTTGGGATTTCGACCTTTGGAATTTCCGCCTTTCGGATATCGGCCTTTTGGGAATTCATCCTTTGGGATTTCGACCATTCGGATTTCGGCCCTTGGGATTACGGCCTTTGGGACTTCGGCCTTGGGGATTTCGGCCTTTGGCATTTCATCCTTTGGGATTTCGACCTTTGGGATTCCGGCCCTTGGGATTACGGCCTTTGGGATTGCGGCCTTTGGGATTTCGACCTTTGGGATTTCGGCCTTTGGGATTTCGGCCTTTGGGATTTCGGCCTTTGGGATTTCATCCTTTGGGATTACGGCTTTTTGGGAATTCATCCCTTGGGATTTAGGCCTTTGGGATTTCGACCATTCGGATGTCGGCCCTTGGGATTACGGCCTTTGGGACTTCGGCCTTGGGGATTTCGGCCTTTGGCATTTCATCCTTTGGGATTTCGACCTTTGGGATTCCGGCCCTTGGGATTACGGCCTTTGGGATTTCGGCCTTTGGGATTTCGGCCTTTGGAATTTCCGCCTTTGGGATATCGGCCTTTGGGATTTGGGCCTTTGGGATTTCGGCCTTTGGGATTTCGACGTTTTGGATTTCGGACTTTGGGATTTCGGCCTTTGGGATATCGGCCTTTTGGGAATTCATCCTTTGGGATTTAGGCCTTTGGGATTTCGACCATTCGGATGTCGGCCCTTGGGATTACGGCCTTTGGCATTTCATCCTTTGGGATTTCGACCTTTGGGATTCCGGCCCTTGGGATTACGGCCTTTGGGATTTCGGCCTTCGGGATTTCGACCTTTGGGATTTCGGCCTTTGGAATTTCCGCCTTTTGGACTTCGGCCTTTGGGATTTCGGCCTTTTGGGAATTCATCCTTTGGGATTTAGGCCTTTGGGATTTCGACCATTCGGATTTCGGCCCTTGGGATTGCGCGCTTTGGGATCTCGGCCTTTGGGGTTTCGGCCTTTGGCATTTCATCCTTTGGGATTTCGACCTTTGGGATTTCGGCCTTTGGAATTTCAGCCTTTGGGATTTCGGCCTTTGGGATTTCGGCTCTTTGGATTTCGGCCTTTGGGATTTCCAGCCTTTGGGATTTCGGCGTTTGAGATTTCTGCCTTTGGGATTTCGACCTTTGGCATTTCGGCCCTTGGGATTCCGGCCTTTGGAATTTCGACCTTTGGGATTTCGACCTTTGGGATTTCGACCTTTGGGATTTCGGCCTTTGGGATTTCGATCTTTTGAATTTCGGCCTTTTGGGAAATCATCCTTTGGGATTTCGACCTTTGGAATTTCCGCCTTTCGGATATCGGCCTTTTGGGAATTCATCCTTTGGGATTTCGACCATTCGGATTTCGGCCCTTGGGATTACGGCCTTTGGGACTTCGGCCTTGGGGATTTCGGCCTTTGGCATTTCATCCTTTGGGATTTCGACCTTTGGGATTCCGGCCCTTGGGATTACGGCCTTTGGGATTGCGGCCTTTGGGATTTCGACCTTTGGGATTTCGGCCTTTGGGATTTCGGCCTTTGGGATTTCGGCCTTTGGGATTTCATCCTTTGGGATTACGGCTTTTTGGGAATTCATCCCTTGGGATTTAGGCCTTTGGGATTTCGACCATTCGGATGTCGGCCCTTGGGATTACGGCCTTTGGGACTTCGGCCTTGGGGATTTCGGCCTTTGGCATTTCATCCTTTGGGATTTCGACCTTTGGGATTCCGGCCCTTGGGATTACGGCCTTTGGGATTTCGGCCTTTGGGATTTCGGCCTTTGGAATTTCCGCCTTTGGGATATCGGCCTTTGGGATTTCGGCCTTTGGGATTTCGACGTTTTGGATTTCGGACTTTGGGATTTCGGCCTTTGGGATATCGGCCTTTTGGGAATTCATCCTTTGGGATTTAGGCCTTTGGGATTTCGACCATTCGGATGTCGGCCCTTGGGATTACGGCCTTTGGCATTTCATCCTTTGGGATTTCGACCTTTGGGATTCCGGCCCTTGGGATTACGGCCTTTGGGATTTCGGCCTTCGGGATTTCGACCTTTGGGATTTCGGCCTTTGGGATTTCGGCCTTTGGAATTTCCGCCTTTGGGATATCTGCCTTTGGGATTTGGGCCTTTGGAATTTCGGCCTTTGGGATTTCGACGTTTTGGATTTCGGACTTTGGGATTTCGGCCTTTGGGATTTCGGCCTTTGGAATTTCAGCCTTTGGGATTTCGGCTCTTTGGATTTCGGCCTTTGGGATTTCCAGCCTTTGGGATTTCGGCGTTTGAGATTTCGGCCTTTGGGATTTCGACCTTTGGCATTTCGGCCCTTGGGATTTCGGCCTTTGGGATTTCGGCCTTTGGGATTTCGGCCTTTGGGATTTCGGCCTTTGGGATTTCGGACTTTCGAATTTCAGCCTTTGAGATTTCGGCCTTTGGGATTTCGACCTTTGGCATTTCGGCCCTTGGGATTCCGGCATTTGGAATTTCGACCTTTAGGATTTCGGCCTTTGGGATTTCGGCCATTGCAATTTCCGCCTTTGGGATTTCGGCCCTTTGGATTTCGGCCATTGGGATTTGGACCTTTAGGATTTCGGCATTTGGGATTTCGGCCTTTGGGATTTCGAAATTTGTGATTTCGGCGTTTGGGATTTCGGCCTTAGGAATTTCCACCTTTAGGATATCGGCCCTTGGGATTTCGGCCTTTGGCATTTCATCCTTTGGGATTTCGACATTTGGGATTTCGGCCTTTGGAATTTCAGCCTTTGGGATTTCGGCCTTTGGGATTTCAGACTTTATGTTTTGAACATTTTAGGATTTCGGCCTTAGGGTTTCGACATTTAAGGAATCGGCTTTTGGGATTTTTACCTTTGGGATTTCGGCCCTTGGGATTTAGGGCTTTGGGATTTCGATCTTTTGAATTTCGGCCTTTTGGGAAATCATCCTTTGGGATTTCGACCTTTGGAATTTCCGCCTTTCGGATATCGGCCTTTTGGATTTCGGCCTTTGGGATTTCGGCCTTTTGGGAATTCATCCTTTGGGATTTAGACCTTTGGGATTTCGACCATTCGGATTTCGGCCCTTGGGATTACGGCCTTTGGGACTTCGGCCTTGGGGATTTCGGCCTTTGGCATTTCATCCTTTGGGATTTCGACCTTTGGGATTCCGGCCCTTGGGATTACGGCCTTTGGGATTTCGGCCTTTGGGATTTCCGCCTTTGGGATATCGGCCTTTGGGATTTGGGCCTTTGGGATTTCGGCCTTTGGCATTTCGACCCTTGGGATTCCGGCCTTTGGAATTTCGACCTTTAGGATTTCGGCCTTTGGGATTTCGGCCTTTGCAATTTCCGCCTTTGGGATTTCGGCCCTTTGGATTTCGGCCATTGGGATTTGGACCTTTAGGATTTCGGCATTTGGGATTACGGCCTTTGGGATTTCGAAATTTGTGATTTCGGCCTTTGGGGTTTCCGCCTTTGGGATTTCGGCCTTTGGGTTTTCGGCCTTTGGGATTTCGACCTTTGGGATTTCGACCCTGGGGATTCCGGCCCTTGGGATTGCGCGCTTTGGGATCTCGGCCTTTGGGGTTTCGGCCTTTGGCATTTCATCCTTTGGGATTTCGACCTTTGGGATTTCGGCCTTTGGAATTTCAGCCTTTGGGATTTCAGCCTTTGGGATTTCGGCTCTTTGGATTTCGGCCTTTGGGATTTCCAGCCTTTGGGATTTCGGCGTTTGAGATTTCTGCCTTTGGGATTTCGACCTTTGGCATTTCGGCCCTTGGGATTCCGGCCTTTGGAATTTCGACCTTTGGGATTTCGACCTTTGGGATTTCGACCTTTGGGATTTCGGCCTTTGGGATTTCGATCTTTTGAATTTCGGCCTTTTGGGAAATCATCCTTTGGGATTTCGACCTTTGGAATTTCCGCCTTTCGGATATCGGCCTTTTGGGAATTCATCCTTTGGGATTTCGACCATTCGGATTTCGGCCCTTGGGATTACGGCCTTTGGGACTTCGGCCTTGGGGATTTCGGCCTTTGGCATTTCATCCTTTGGGATTTCGACCTTTGGGATTCCGGCCCTTGGGATTACGGCCTTTGGGATTGCGGCCTTTGGGATTTCGACCTTTGGGATTTCGGCCTTTGGGATTTCGGCCTTTGGGATTTCGGCCTTTGGGATTTCATCCTTTGGGATTACGGCTTTTTGGGAATTCATCCCTTGGGATTTAGGCCTTTGGGATTTCGACCATTCGGATGTCGGCCCTTGGGATTACGGCCTTTGGGACTTCGGCCTTGGGGATTTCGGCCTTTGGCATTTCATCCTTTGGGATTTCGACCTTTGGGATTCCGGCCCTTGGGATTACGGCCTTTGGGATTTCGGCCTTTGGGATTTCGGCCTTTGGAATTTCCGCCTTTGGGATATCGGCCTTTGGGATTTGGGCCTTTGGGATTTCGGCCTTTGGGATTTCGACGTTTTGGATTTCGGACTTTGGGATTTCGGCCTTTGGGATATCGGCCTTTTGGGAATTCATCCTTTGGGATTTAGGCCTTTGGGATTTCGACCATTCGGATGTCGGCCCTTGGGATTACGGCCTTTGGCATTTCATCCTTTGGGATTTCGACCTTTGGGATTCCGGCCCTTGGGATTACGGCCTTTGGGATTTCGGCCTTCGGGATTTCGACCTTTGGGATTTCGGCCTTTGGGATTTCGGCCTTTGGGATTTCGGCCTTTGGAATTTCCGCCTTTGGGATATCTGCCTTTGGGATTTGGGCCTTTGGAATTTCGGCCTTTGGGATTTCGACGTTTTGGATTTCGGACTTTGGGATTTCGGCCTTTGGGATTTCGGCCTTTGGAATTTCAGCCTTTGGGATTTCGGCTCTTTGGATTTCGGCCTTTGGGATTTCCAGCCTTTGGGATTTCGGCGTTTTAGATTTCGGCCTTTGGGATTTCGACCTTTGGCATTTCGGCCCTTGGGATTTCGGCCTTTGGGATTTCGGCCTTTGGGATTTCGGCCTTTGGGATTTCGGCCTTTGGGATTTCGGCCTTTGGGATTTCGGACTTTCGAATTTCAGCCTTTGAGATTTCGGCCTTTGGGATTTCGACCTTTGGCATTTCGGCCCTTGGGATTCCGGCATTTGGAATTTCGACCTTTAGGATTTCGGCCTTTGGGATTTCGGCCATTGCAATTTCCGCCTTTGGGATTTCGGCCCTTTGGATTTCGGCCATTGGGATTTCGGCCTTTTGGGAATTCATCCTTTGGGATTTAGACCTTTGGGATTTCGACCATTCGGATTTCGGCCCTTGGGATTACGGCCTTTGGGACTTCGGCCTTGGGGATTTCGGCCTTTGGCATTTCATCCTTTGGGATTTCGACCTTTGGGATTCCGGCCCTTGGGATTACGGCCTTTGGGATTTCGGCCTTTGGGATTTCGACCCTTGGGATTTCGGCCTTTGGGATTTCGGCCTTTGGGATTTCGGCCTTTGGAATTTCCGCCTTCGGGATATCGGCCTTTGGGATTTCGGCCTTTGGCATTTCGACCCTTGGGATTCCGGCCTTTGGAATTTCGACCTTTAGGATTTCGGCCTTTGGGATTTCGGCCTTTGGAATTTACGCCTTTGGGATATCGGCCTTTGGGATTTGGGCCTTTGGGATTTCGGCCTTTGGGATTTCGACGTTTTGGATTTCGGACTTTGGGATTTCGGCCTTTGGGATTTCGGCCTTTGGGATTTCGGCCTTTGGAATTTCCGCCTTTGGGATATCGGCCTTTGGGATTTGGGCCTTTGGGATTTCGGCCTTTGGCATTTCGACCCTTGGGATTCCGGCCTTTGGAATTTCGACCTTTAGGATTTCGGCCTTTGGGATTTCGGCCTTTGCAATTTCCGCCTTTGGGATTTCGGCCCTTTGGATTTCGGCCATTGGGATTTGGACCTTTAGGATTTCGGCATTTGGGATTACGGCCTTTGGGATTTCGAAATTTGTGATTTCGGCCTTTGGGGTTTCCGCCTTTGGGATTTCGGCCTTTGGGTTTTCGGCCTTTGGGATTTCGACCTTTGGGATTTCGACCCTGGGGATTCCGGCCCTTGGGATTGCGGCCTTTGGGATTTCGGCCTTTGGGAATTCGGCCTTTGGGATTTCATCCTTTGGGATTACGGCCTTTTGGGAATTCATCCCTTGGGATTTAGGCCTTTGGGATTTCGAGCATTCGGATGTCGGCCCTTGGGATTACGGCCTTTGGGACTTCGGCCTTGGGGATTTCGGCCTTTGGGATTTCGGCCTTTGGGATTTAGGCCTTTGGGATTTCGATCCTTTGTATTTCGGCCTTTTGGGAAATCATCCTTTGGGATTTCGACCTTTGGAATTTTCGCCTTTCGGATATCGGCCTTTTGGATTTCCGCCTTTGGGATTTCGGCCCTTTGGATTTCGGCCATTGGGATTTGGACCTTTAGGATTTCGGCATTTGGGATTTCGGCCTTTGGGATTTCGGCCTTTGGGATTTCGAAATTTGTGATTTCGGCCTTTGGGGTTTCGGCCTTTGGGATTTCGGCCTTTGGGTTTTCGGCCTTTGGGATTTCGACCTTTGGGATTTCGACCCTTGGGATTCCGGCCCTTGGGATTGCGGCCTTTGGGATTTCGGCCTTTGGGATTTCGGCCTTTTGGGATTTCATCCTTTGGGATTACGGCCTTTTGGGAATTCATCCCTTGGGATTTCGGCCTTGGGATTTCGGCATTTTCGGAATTCATTCTTGGGGATTTAGGCATTTGGGATTTCGGCCTTTGGGATTTCGGCCTTTGAGATTTCGGCCTTTGGGATTTCGGTCTTTCGAATTTCAGCCTTTGGGATTTCGGCCTTTGGGATTTCGAACTTTGGGATCTCGAACCTTGGTATTCCGGTCCTTGGGATTGCGGCCTTTGGGATTTCGGTCTTTGGGATTTCGACCTTTGGGATTTCGGCCTTTGGAATTTCCGCCTTTTGGATTTCGGCCTTTTGGGAATTCATCCTTTGGCATTTAGGCCTTTGGGATTTCGACCATTCGGATCTCGGAACTTGGGATTTCGGCCTTTGGGATTTCGGCCTTTGGGATTTCGGCCTTTGGCATTTCATCCTTTGGGATTTCGACCTTTGGGATTTCGGCCTTTTGGGAATTCATCCTTTGGTATTTCGGCCTTGGGATTTCGGCCTTTGGGATTTCGGCCTTTGGGATTTCGGCCTTTTGGGAGTTCATCCTTTGGTATTTCGGCCTTGGGATTTCGTCATTTGGGATTTCGGCGTTTGGGATTTCGGCCTTTGGGATTTCGGCCTTTGGGTTTTCGGCCTTTGGGATTTCGACCTTTGGGATTTCGACCCTTGGGATTTCGGCCCTTGGGATTGCGGCCTTTGGGATTTCGGCCTTTGGGATTTCGGCCTTTGGGATTTCGGCCTTTGGGATTTCGGCCTTTGGGATTTCATCCTTTGGGATTACGGCCTTTTGGGAATTCATCCCTTGGGATTTCGGCCTTGGGATTTCGGCCTTTTCGGAATTCATTCTTTGGGATTTAGGCATTTGGAATTTCGGCCTTTGGGATTTCGGCCTTTGAGATTTCGGCCTTTGGGATTTCGGTCTTTCGAATTTCAGCCTTTGGGATTTAGGCCTTTGGGATTTCGGCCTTTGCGATTTCGGCCTTTGGGATTTCGGTCTTTGGAATTTCCGCCTTTGGGATATCGGCCTTTGGGATTTGGGCCTTTGGGATTTCGGCCTTTGGGATTTCGACGTTTTGGATTTCGGACTTTGGGATTTCGGCCTTTGGGATATCGGCCTTTTGGGAATTCATCCTTTGGGATTTAGGCCTTTGGGATTTCGACCATTCGGATGTCGGCCCTTGGGATTACGGCCTTTGGGACTTCGGCCTTGGGGATTTCGGCCTTTGGCATTTCATCCTTTGGGATTTCGACCTTTGGGATTCCGGCCCTTGGGATTACGGCCTTTGGGATTTCGGCCTTTGGGATATCGGCCTTTGGGATTTGGGCCTTTGGGATTTCGGCCTTTGGGATTTCGACGTTTTGGATTTCGGACTTTGGGATTTCGGCCTTTGCGATATCGGCCTTTGGAATTTCAGCCATTGGGATTTCGGCTCTTTGGATTTCGGCCTTTGGGATTTCGGCGTTTGAGATTTCGGCCTTTGGGATTTCGACCTTTGGCATTTCGGCCCTTGGGATTTCGGCCTTTGGGATTTCGGCCTTTGGGATTTCGGCCTTTGGGATTTCGGCCTTTGGGATTTCGGCCTTTGGGATTTCGGACTTTCGAATTTCAGCCTTTGAGATTTCGGCCTTTGGGATTTCGACCTTTGGCATTTCGGCCCTTGGGATTCCGGCATTTGGAATTTCGACCTTTAGGATTTCGGCCTTTGGGATTTCGGCCATTGCAATTTCCGCCTTTGGGATTTCGGCCCTTTGGATTTCGGCCATTGGGATTTGGACCTTTAGGATTTCGGCATTTGGGATTTCGGCCTTTGGGATTTCGAAATTTGTGATTTCGGCGTTTGGGATTTCGGCCTTAGGAATTTCCACCTTTAGGATATCGGCCCTTGGGATTTCGGCCTTTGGCATTTCATCCTTTGGGATTTCGACATTTGGGATTTCGGCCTTTGGAATTTCAGCCTTTGGGATTTCGGCCTTTGGGATTTCAGACTTTATGTTTTGAACATTTTAGGATTTCGGCCTTAGGGTTTCGACATTTAAGGAATCGGCTTTTGGGATTTTTACCTTTGGGATTTCGGCCCTTGGGATTTAGGGCTTTGGGATTTCGATCTTTTGAATTTCGGCCTTTTGGGAAATCATCCTTTGGGATTTCGACCTTTGGAATTTCCGCCTTTCGGATATCGGCCTTTTGGATTTCGGCCTTTGGGATTTCGGCCTTTTGGGAATTCA
This sequence comes from Megachile rotundata, assembly GCF_050947335.1. NCBI lineage: Eukaryota > Metazoa > Arthropoda > Insecta > Hymenoptera > Megachilidae > Megachile > Megachile rotundata. Next base: position 1,288,175 of record NC_134991.1, on the reverse strand, counting down.
TCCTTTGGGATTTAGACCTTTGGGATTTCGACCATTCGGATTTCGGCCCTTGGGATTACGGCCTTTGGGACTTCGGCCTTGGGGATTTCGGCCTTTGGCATTTCATCCTTTGGGATTTCGACCTTTGGGATTCCGGCCCTTGGGATTACGGCCTTTGGGATTTCGGCCTTTGGGATTTCGACCCTTGGGATTTCGGCCTTTGGGATTTCGGCCTTTGGGATTTCGGCCTTTGGAATTTCCGCCTTCGGGATATCGGCCTTTGGGATTTCGGCCTTTGGCATTTCGACCCTTGGGATTCCGGCCTTTGGAATTTCGACCTTTAGGATTTCGGCCTTTTGGGAATTCATCCTTTGGTATTTCGGCCTTGGGATTTCGGCCTTTGGGATTTCGGCCTTTGGGATTTCGGCCTTTTGGGAGTTCATCCTTTGGTATTTCGGCCTTGGGATTTCGTCATTTGGGATTTCGGCGTTTGGGATTTCGGCCTTTGGGATTTCGGCCTTTGGGTTTTCGGCCTTTGGGATTTCGACCTTTGGGATTTCGACCCTTGGGATTTCGGCCCTTGGGATTGCGGCCTTTGGGATTTCGGCCTTTGGGATTTCGGCCTTTGGGATTTCGGCCTTTGGGATTTCGGCCTTTGGGATTTCATCCTTTGGGATTACGGCCTTTTGGGAATTCATCCCTTGGGATTTCGGCCTTGGGATTTCGGCCTTTTCGGAATTCATTCTTTGGGATTTAGGCATTTGGAATTTCGGCCTTTGGGATTTCGGCCTTTGAGATTTCGGCCTTTGGGATTTCGGTCTTTCGAATTTCAGCCTTTGGGATTTAGGCCTTTGGGATTTCGGCCTTTGCGATTTCGGCCTTTGGGATTTCGGTCTTTGGAATTTCCGCCTTTGGGATATCGGCCTTTGGGATTTGGGCCTTTGGGATTTCGGCCTTTGGGATTTCGACGTTTTGGATTTCGGACTTTGGGATTTCGGCCTTTGGGATATCGGCCTTTTGGGAATTCATCCTTTGGGATTTAGGCCTTTGGGATTTCGACCATTCGGATGTCGGCCCTTGGGATTACGGCCTTTGGGACTTCGGCCTTGGGGATTTCGGCCTTTGGCATTTCATCCTTTGGGATTTCGACCTTTGGGATTCCGGCCCTTGGGATTACGGCCTTTGGGATTTCGGCCTTTGGGATATCGGCCTTTGGGATTTGGACCTTTAGGATTTCGGCATTTGGGATTTCGGCCTTTGGGATTTCGAAATTTGTGATTTCGGCGTTTGGGATTTCGGCCTTAGGAATTTCCACCTTTAGGATATCGGCCCTTGGGATTTCGGCCTTTGGCATTTCATCCTTTGGGATTTCGACATTTGGGATTTCGGCCTTTGGAATTTCAGCCTTTGGGATTTCGGCCTTTGGGATTTCAGACTTTATGTTTTGAACATTTTAGGATTTCGGCCTTAGGGTTTCGACATTTAAGGAATCGGCTTTTGGGATTTTTACCTTTGGGATTTCGGCCCTTGGGATTTAGGGCTTTGGGATTTCGATCTTTTGAATTTCGGCCTTTTGGGAAATCATCCTTTGGGATTTCGACCTTTGGAATTTCCGCCTTTCGGATATCGGCCTTTTGGATTTCGGCCTTTGGGATTTCGGCCTTTTGGGAATTCATCCTTTGGGATTTAGACCTTTGGGATTTCGACCATTCGGATTTCGGCCCTTGGGATTACGGCCTTTGGGACTTCGGCCTTGGGGATTTCGGCCTTTGGCATTTCATCCTTTGGGATTTCGACCTTTGGGATTCCGGCCCTTGGGATTACGGCCTTTGGGATTTCGGCCTTTGGGATTTCGACCCTTGGGATTTCGGCCTTTGGGATTTCGGCCTTTGGGATTTCGGCCTTTGGAATTTCCGCCTTCGGGATATCGGCCTTTGGGATTTCGGCCTTTGGCATTTCGACCCTTGGGATTCCGGCCTTTGGAATTTCGACCTTTAGGATTTCGGCCTTTGGGATTTCGGCCTTTGGAATTTACGCCTTTGGGATATCGGCCTTTGGGATTTGGGCCTTTGGGATTTCGGCCTTTGGGATTTCGACGTTTTGGATTTCGGACTTTGGGATTTCGGCCTTTGGGATTTCGGCCTTTGGGATTTCGGCCTTTGGAATTTCCGCCTTTGGGATATCGGCCTTTGGGATTTGGGCCTTTGGGATTTCGGCCTTTGGCATTTCGACCCTTGGGATTCCGGCCTTTGGAATTTCGACCTTTAGGATTTCGGCCTTTGGGATTTCGGCCTTTGCAATTTCCGCCTTTGGGATTTCGGCCCTTTGGATTTCGGCCATTGGGATTTGGACCTTTAGGATTTCGGCATTTGGGATTACGGCCTTTGGGATTTCGAAATTTGTGATTTCGGCCTTTGGGGTTTCCGCCTTTGGGATTTCGGCCTTTGGGTTTTCGGCCTTTGGGATTTCGACCTTTGGGATTTCGACCCTGGGGATTCCGGCCCTTGGGATTGCGGCCTTTGGGATTTCGGCCTTTGGGAATTCGGCCTTTGGGATTTCATCCTTTGGGATTACGGCCTTTTGGGAATTCATCCCTTGGGATTTAGGCCTTTGGGATTTCGAGCATTCGGATGTCGGCCCTTGGGATTACGGCCTTTGGGACTTCGGCCTTGGGGATTTCGGCCTTTGGCATTTCATCCTTTGGGATTTCGACCTTTGGGATTTCGGCCTTTGGAATTTCCGCCTATGGGATATCGGCCATTTGGATTTCGGCCTTTGGGATTTCGACGTTTGGGATTTCGGCCCTTTGGATTTCGGCCTTTGGGATTTCTGCGTTTGGGATATCGGCCTCTGGGATTTCGACCTTTGGGAAGTCGGTCTTTGGAATTTCAGCCTTTGGTATTTCGGCCTTTGGGATGTCGGTCTTTGGAATTTCAGCCTTTGGGATTTCGGCCCTTTGGATTTCGGCCTTTGGGATTTCAGCCTTGGGATTTCGACATTTGGGATTTCGGCCTTTGGGATTTCGACCTTTGGGATTTCGGCCTTTGGGATTTCGGCCTTTGGGATTTCGGCCTTTGGGTTATCGGCCTTTGGGATTTCGACCTTTGGGATTTCGACCCTTGGGATTCCGGCACTTGGGATTGCGGCCTTTGGGATTTCGGCCTTTGGGATTTCATCCTTTGGGATTACGGCCTTTTGGGAATTCATCCCTTGGGATTTCGGCCTTGGGATTTCGGCCTTTTCGGAATTCATTCTTTGGGATTTAGGCATTTGGGATTTCGGCCTTTGGGATTTCGGCCTTTGAGATTTCGGCCTTTGGGATTTCGGTCTTTCGAATTTCAGCCTTTGGGATTTCGGCCTTTGGGATTTCGGCCTTTGGGATTTCGGCCTTTGGGATTTCGACCTTTCGGATCTCGACCCATGGTATTCCGGTCCTTGGGATTGCGGCCTTTGGGATTTCGGTCTTTGGGATTTCGACCTTTGGGATTTCGGCCTTTGGAATTTCCGCCTTTTGGACTTCGGCCTTTGGGATTTCGGCCTTTTGGGAATTCATCCTTTGGGATTTAGGCCTTTGGGATTTCGACCATTCGGATTTCGGCCCTTGGGATTGCGCGCTTTGGGATCTCGGCCTTTGGGGTTTCGGCCTTTGGCATTTCATCCTTTGGGATTTCGACCTTTGGGATTTCGGCCTTTGGAATTTCAGCCTTTGGGATTTCGGCCTTTGGGATTTCGGCTCTTTGGATTTCGGCCTTTGGGATTTCCAGCCTTTGGGATTTCGGCGTTTGAGATTTCTGCCTTTGGGATTTCGACCTTTGGCATTTCGGCCCTTGGGATTCCGGCCTTTGGAATTTCGACCTTTGGGATTTCGACCTTTGGGATTTCGACCTTTGGGATTTCGGCCTTTGGGATTTCGATCTTTTGAATTTCGGCCTTTTGGGAAATCATCCTTTGGGATTTCGACCTTTGGAATTTCCGCCTTTCGGATATCGGCCTTTTGGGAATTCATCCTTTGGGATTTCGACCATTCGGATTTCGGCCCTTGGGATTACGGCCTTTGGGACTTCGGCCTTGGGGATTTCGGCCTTTGGCATTTCATCCTTTGGGATTTCGACCTTTGGGATTCCGGCCCTTGGGATTACGGCCTTTGGGATTGCGGCCTTTGGGATTTCGACCTTTGGGATTTCGGCCTTTGGGATTTCGGCCTTTGGGATTTCGGCCTTTGGGATTTCATCCTTTGGGATTACGGCTTTTTGGGAATTCATCCCTTGGGATTTAGGCCTTTGGGATTTCGACCATTCGGATGTCGGCCCTTGGGATTACGGCCTTTGGGACTTCGGCCTTGGGGATTTCGGCCTTTGGCATTTCATCCTTTGGGATTTCGACCTTTGGGATTCCGGCCCTTGGGATTACGGCCTTTGGGATTTCGGCCTTTGGGATTTCGGCCTTTGGAATTTCCGCCTTTGGGATATCGGCCTTTGGGATTTGGGCCTTTGGGATTTCGGCCTTTGGGATTTCGACGTTTTGGATTTCGGACTTTGGGATTTCGGCCTTTGGGATATCGGCCTTTTGGGAATTCATCCTTTGGGATTTAGGCCTTTGGGATTTCGACCATTCGGATGTCGGCCCTTGGGATTACGGCCTTTGGCATTTCATCCTTTGGGATTTCGACCTTTGGGATTCCGGCCCTTGGGATTACGGCCTTTGGGATTTCGGCCTTCGGGATTTCGACCTTTGGGATTTCGGCCTTTGGAATTTCCGCCTTTTGGACTTCGGCCTTTGGGATTTCGGCCTTTTGGGAATTCATCCTTTGGGATTTAGGCCTTTGGGATTTCGACCATTCGGATTTCGGCCCTTGGGATTGCGCGCTTTGGGATCTCGGCCTTTGGGGTTTCGGCCTTTGGCATTTCATCCTTTGGGATTTCGACCTTTGGGATTTCGGCCTTTGGAATTTCAGCCTTTGGGATTTCGGCCTTTGGGATTTCGGCTCTTTGGATTTCGGCCTTTGGGATTTCCAGCCTTTGGGATTTCGGCGTTTGAGATTTCTGCCTTTGGGATTTCGACCTTTGGCATTTCGGCCCTTGGGATTCCGGCCTTTGGAATTTCGACCTTTGGGATTTCGACCTTTGGGATTTCGACCTTTGGGATTTCGGCCTTTGGGATTTCGATTTTTTGAATTTCGGCCTTTTGGGAAATCATCCTTTGGGATTTCGACCTTTGGAATTTCCGCCTTTCGGATATCGGCCTTTTGGGAATTCATCCTTTGGGATTTCGACCATTCGGATTTCGGCCCTTGGGATTACGGCCTTTGGGACTTCGGCCTTGGGGATTTCGGCCTTTGGCATTTCATCCTTTGGGATTTCGACCTTTGGGATTCCGGCCCTTGGGATTACGGCCTTTGGGATTGCGGCCTTTGGGATTGCGGCCTTTGGGATTTCGACCTTTGGGATTTCGGCCTTTGGGATTTCGGCCTTTGGGATTTCGGCCTTTGGGATTTCATCCTTTGGGATTACGGCTTTTTGGGAATTCATCCCTTGGGATTTAGGCCTTTGGGATTTCGACCATTCGGATGTCGGCCCTTGGGATTACGGCCTTTGGGACTTCGGCCTTGGGGATTTCGGCCTTTGGCATTTCATCCTTTGGGATTTCGACCTTTGGGATTCCGGCCCTTGGGATTACGGCCTTTGGGATTTCGGCCTTTGGGATTTCGGCCTTTGGAATTTCCGCCTTTGGGATATCGGCCTTTGGGATTTCGGCCTTTGGGATTTCGACGTTTTGGATTTCGGACTTTGGGATTTCGGCCTTTGGGATATCGGCCTTTTGGGAATTCATCCTTTGGGATTTAGGCCTTTGGGATTTCGACCATTCGGATGTCGGCCCTTGGGATTACGGCCTTTGGCATTTCATCCTTTGGGATTTCGACCTTTGGGATTCCGGCCCTTGGGATTACGGCCTTTGGGATTTCGGCCTTCGGGATTTCGACCTTTGGGATTTCGGCCTTTGGGATTTCGGCCTTTGGGATTTCGGCCTTTGGAATTTCCGCCTTTGGGATATCTGCCTTTGGGATTTGGGCCTTTGGAATTTCGGCCTTTGGGATTTCGACGTTTTGGATTTCGGACTTTGGGATTTCGGCCTTTGGGATTTCGGCCTTTGGAATTTCAGCCTTTGGGATTTCGGCTCTTTGGATTTCGGCCTTTGGGATTTCCAGCCTTTGGGATTTCGGCGTTTGAGATTTCGGCCTTTGGGATTTCGACCTTTGGCATTTCGGCCCTTGGGATTTCGGCCTTTGGGATTTCGGCCTTTGGGATTTCGGCCTTTGGGATTTCGGCCTTTGGGATTTCGGCCTTTGGGATTTCGGCCTTTGGGATTTCGGACTTTCGAATTTCAGCCTTTGAGATTTCGGCCTTTGGGATTTCGACCTTTGGCATTTCGGCCCTTGGGATTCCGGCATTTGGAATTTCGACCTTTAGGATTTCGGCCTTTGGGATTTCGGCCATTGCAATTTCCGCCTTTGGGATTTCGGCCCTTTGGATTTCGGCCATTGGGATTTGGACCTTTAGGATTTCGGCATTTGGGATTTCGGCCTTTGGGATTTCGAAATTTGTGATTTCGGCGTTTGGGATTTCGGCCTTAGGAATTTCCACCTTTAGGATATCGGCCCTTGGGATTTCGGCCTTTGGCATTTCATCCTTTGGGATTTCGACATTTGGGATTTCGGCCTTTGGAATTTCAGCCTTTGGGATTTCGGCCTTTGGGATTTCAGACTTTATGTTTTGAACATTTTAGGATTTCGGCCTTAGGGTTTCGACATTTAAGGAATCGGCTTTTGGGATTTTTACCTTTGGGATTTCGGCCCTTGGGATTTAGGGCTTTGGGATTTCGATCTTTTGAATTTCGGCCTTTTGGGAAATCATCCTTTGGGATTTCGACCTTTGGAATTTCCGCCTTTCGGATATCGGCCTTTTGGATTTCGGCCTTTGGGATTTCGGCCTTTTGGGAATTCATCCTTTGGGATTTAGACCTTTGGGATTTCGACCATTCGGATTTCGGCCCTTGGGATTACGGCCTTTGGGACTTCGGCCTTGGGGATTTCGGCCTTTGGCATTTCATCCTTTGGGATTTCGACCTTTGGGATTCCGGCCCTTGGGATTACGGCCTTTGGGATTTCGGCCTTTGGGATTTCGACCCTTGGGATTTCGGCCTTTGGGATTTCGGCCTTTGGGATTTCGGCCTTTGGAATTTCCGCCTTCGGGATATCGGCCTTTGGGATTTCGGCCTTTGGCATTTCGACCCTTGGGATTCCGGCCTTTGGAATTTCGACCTTTAGGATTTCGGCCTTTGGGATTTCGGCCTTTGGAATTTACGCCTTTGGGATATCGGCCTTTGGGATTTGGGCCTTTGGGATTTCGGCCTTTGGGATTTCGACGTTTTGGATTTCGGACTTTGGGATTTCGGCCTTTGGGATTTCGGCCTTTGGGATTTCGGCCTTTGGAATTTCCGCCTTTGAGATATCGGCCTTTGGGATTTGGGCCTTTGGGATTTCGGCCTTTGGCATTTCGACCCTTGGGATTCCGGCCTTTGGAATTTCGACCTTTAGGATTTCGGCCTTTGGGATTTCGGCCTTTGCAATTTCCGCCTTTGGGATTTCGGCCCTTTGGATTTCGGCCATTGGGATTTGGACCTTTAGGATTTCGGCATTTGGGATTACGGCCTTTGGGATTTCGAAATTTGTGATTTCGGCCTTTGGGGTTTCCGCCTTTGGGATTTCGGCCTTTGGGTTTTCGGCCTTTGGGATTTCGACCTTTGGGATTTCGACCCTGGGGATTCCGGCCCTTGGGATTGCGGCCTTTGGGATTTCGGCCTTTGGGAATTCGGCCTTTGGGATTTCATCCTTTGGGATTACGGCCTTTTGGGAATTCATCCCTTGGGATTTAGGCCTTTGGGATTTCGAGCATTCGGATGTCGGCCCTTGGGATTACGGCCTTTGGGACTTCGGCCTTGGGGATTTCGGCCTTTGGCATTTCATCCTTTGGGATTTCGACCTTTGGGATTTCGGCCTTTGGAATTTCCGCCTTTGGGATATCGGCCATTTGGATTTCGGCCTTTGGGATTTCGACGTTTGGGATTTCGGCCCTTTGGATTTCGGCCTTTGGGATTTCTGCCTTTGGGATATCGGCCTCTGGGATTTCGACCTTTGGGAAGTCGGTCTTTGGAATTTCAGCCTTTGGTATTTCGGCCTTTGGGATGTCGGTCTTTGGAATTTCAGCCTTTGGGATTTCGGCCCTTTGGATTTCGGCCTTTGGGATTTCAGCCTTGGGATTTCGACATTTGGGATTTCGGCCTTTGGGATTTCGACCTTTGGGATTTCGGCCTTTGGGATTTCGGCCTTTGGGATTTCGGCCTTTGGGTTATCGGCCTTTGGGATTTCGACCTTTGGGATTTCGACCCTTGGGATTCCGGCCCTTGGGATTGCGGCCTTTGGGATTTCGGCCTTTGGGATTTCATCCTTTGGGATTACGGCCTTTTGGGAATTCATCCCTTGGGATTTCGGCCTTGGGATTTCGGCCTTTTCGGAATTCATTCTTTGGGATTTAGGCATTTGGGATTTCGGCCTTTGGGATTTCGGCCTTTGAGATTTCGGCCTTTGGGATTTCGGTCTTTCGAATTTCAGCCTTTGGGATTTCGGCCTTTGGGATTTCGGCCTTTGGGATTTCGGCCTTTGGGATTTCGACCTTTCGGATCTCGACCCATGGTATTCCGGTCCTTGGGATTGCGGCCTTTGGGATTTCGGTCTTTGGGATTTCGACCTTTGGGATTTCGGCCTTTGGAATTTCCGCCTTTTGGACTTCGGCCTTTGGGATTTCGGCCTTTTGGGAATTCATCCTTTGGGATTTAGGCCTTTGGGATTTCGACCATTCGGATTTCGGCCCTTGGGATTGCGCGCTTTGGGATCTCGGCCTTTGGGGTTTCGGCCTTTGGCATTTCATCCTTTGGGATTTCGACCTTTGGGATTTCGGCCTTTGGAATTTCAGCCTTTGGGATTTCGGCCTTTGGGATTTCGGCTCTTTGGATTTCGGCCTTTGGGATTTCCAGCCTTTGGGATTTCGGCGTTTGAGATTTCTGCCTTTGGGATTTCGACCTTTGGCATTTCGGCCCTTGGGATTCCGGCCTTTGGAATTTCGACCTTTGGGATTTCGACCTTTGGGATTTCGACCTTTGGGATTTCGGCCTTTGGGATTTCGATCTTTTGAATTTCGGCCTTTTGGGAAATCATCCTTTGGGATTTCGACCTTTGGAATTTCCGCCTTTCGGATATCGGCCTTTTGGGAATTCATCCTTTGGGATTTCGACCATTCGGATTTCGGCCCTTGGGATTACGGCCTTTGGGACTTCGGCCTTGGGGATTTCGGCCTTTGGCATTTCATCCTTTGGGATTTCGACCTTTGGGATTCCGGCCCTTGGGATTACGGCCTTTGGGATTGCGGCCTTTGGGATTTCGACCTTTGGGATTTCGGCCTTTGGGATTTCGGCCTTTGGGATTTCGGCCTTTGGGATTTCATCCTTTGGGATTACGGCTTTTTGGGAATTCATCCCTTGGGATTTAGGCCTTTGGGATTTCGACCATTCGGATGTCGGCCCTTGGGATTACGGCCTTTGGGACTTCGGCCTTGGGGATTTCGGCCTTTGGCATTTCATCCTTTGGGATTTCGACCTTTGGGATTCCGGCCCTTGGGATTACGGCCTTTGGGATTTCGGCCTTTGGGATTTCGGCCTTTGGGATTTCGGCCTTTGGAATTTCCGCCTTTGGGATATCGGCCTTTGGGATTTGGGCCTTTGGGATTTCGGCCTTTGGGATTTCGACGTTTTGGATTTCGGACTTTGGGATTTCGGCCTTTGGGATATCGGCCTTTTGGGAATTCATCCTTTGGGATTTAGGCCTTTGGGATTTCGACCATTCGGATGTCGGCCCTTGGGATTACGGCCTTTGGCATTTCATCCTTTGGGATTTCGACCTTTGGGATTCCGGCCCTTGGGATTACGGCCTTTGGGATTTCGGCCTTCGGGATTTCGACCTTTGGGATTTCGGCCTTTGGGATTTCAGCCTTTGGGATTTCGGCTCTTTGGATTTCGGCCTTTGGGATTTCCAGCCTTTGGGATTTCGGCGTTTGAGATTTCGGCCTTTGGGATTTCGACCTTTGGCATTTCGGCTCTTGGGATTCCGGCATTTGGAATTTCGACCTTTAGGATTTCGGCCTTTGGGATTTCGGCCTTTGCAATTTCCGCCTTTGGGATTTCGGCCCTTTGGATTTCGGCCATTGGGATTTGGACCTTTAGGATTTCGGCATTTGGGATTTCGGCCTTTGGGATTTCGACCTTTGGGATTTCGACCCTTGGGATTTCGACCTTTGGGATTTCGACCATTCGGATGTCGGCCCTTGGGATTCCGGCCTTTGGAATTTCGACCTTTAGGATTTCGGCATTTGGGTTTTCGGCCTTTGCAATTTCCGCCTTTGGGATTTCGGCCCTCTGGAATTCGGCCATTGGGATTTGGACCTTTAGGATTTCGGCATTTGGGATTTCGGCCTTTGGGATTTCGAAATTTGTGATTTCGGCCTTTGGGATTTCGGCCTTTGGGGTTTCGGCCTTTGGGATTTCGGCCTTTGGGTTTTCGGCCTTTTGGGAATTCATCCTTTGGGATTTAGGCCTTTGGGATTTCGACCATTCGGATTTCGGCCCTTGGGATTTCGACCTTTGGGATTTCGACCATTCGGATGTCGGCCCTTGGGATTACGGCCTTTGGGACTTCGGCCTTGGGGATTTCGGCCTTTGGCATTTCATCCTTTGGGATTTCGACCTTTGGGATTCCGGCCCTTGGGATTACGGCCTTTGGGATTTCGGCCTTTGGGATTTCGGCCTTTGGGATTTCGGCCTTTGGGATTTCGGCCTTGGGAATTTCCGCCTTTGGGATATCGGCCTTTGGGATTTGGGTCTTTGGGATTTCGATATTTGGGATTTCGGCGTTTGGGATTTCGGACTTTGGGATTTCGTCCTTTGGAATTTCAGCCTTTGGGATTTCGGCTCTTTGGATTTCGGCCTTTGGGATTTCCAGCCTTTGGGATTTCGGCGTTTGAGATTTCGGCCTTTGGGATTTCGACCTTTGGCATTTCGGCCCTTGGGATTCCGGCATTTGGAATTTCGACCTTTAGGATTTCGGCCTTTGGGATTTCGGCCTTTGCAATTTCCGCCTTTGGGATTTCGGCCCTTTGGATTTCGGCCATTGGGATTTGGACCTTTAGGATTTCGGCATTTGGGATTTCGGCCTTTGGGATTTCGAAATTTGTGATTTCGGCGTTTGGGATTTCGGCCTTAGGAATTTCCACCTTTTGGATATCGGCCCTTGGGATTTCGGCCTTTGGCATTTCATCCTTTGGGATTTCGACCTTTGGGATTTCGGCCTTTGGAATTTCAGCCTTTGGGATTTCGGATTTTCAGACTTTATGTTTTGAACATTTTAGGATTTCGGCCTTAGGGTTTCGACATTTAAGGAATCGGCTTTTGGGATTTTTACCTTTGGGATTTCGGCCCTTGGGATTTAGGCCTTTGGGATTTCGATCCTTTGTATTTCGGCCTTTTGGGAAATCATCCTTTGGGATTTCGACCTTTGGAATTTTCGCCTTTCGGATATCGGCCTTTTGGATTTCCGCCTTTGGGATTTCGGCCCTTTGGATTTCGGCCATTGGGATTTGGACCTTTAGGATTTCGGCATTTGGGATTTCGGCCTTTGGGATTTCGGCCTTTGGGATTTCGAAATTTGTGATTTCGGCCTTTGGGGTTTCGGCTTTTGGGATTTCGGCCTTTGGGTTTTCGGCCTTTGGGATTTCGACCTTTGGGATTTCGACCCTTGGGATTCCGGCCCTTGGGATTGCGGCCTTTGGGATTTCGGCCTTTGGGATTTCGGCCTTTTGGGATTTCATCCTTTGGGATTACGGCCTTTTGGGAATTCATCCCTTGGGATTTCGGCCTTGGGATTTCGGCCTTTTCGGAATTCATTCTTGGGGATTTAGGCATTTGGGATTTCGGCCTTTGGGATTTCGGCCTTTGAGATTTCGGCCTTTGGGATTTCGGTCTTTCGAATTTCAGCCTTTGGGATTTCGGCCTTTGGGATTTCGAACTTTGGGATCTCGAACCTTGGTATTCCGGTCCTTGGGATTGCGGCCTTTGGGATTTCGGTCTTTGGGATTTCGACCTTTGGGATTTCGGCCTTTGGAATTTCCGCCTTTTGGATTTCGGCCTTTTGGGATTTCATCCTTTGGCATTTAGGCCTTTGGGATTTCGACCATTCGGATTTCGGAACTTGGGATTTCGGCCTTTGGGATTTCGGCCTTTGGGATTTCGGCCTTTGGCATTTCATCCTTTGGGATTTCGACCTATGGGATTTCGGCCTTTTGGGAATTCATCCTTTGGTATTTCGGCCTTGGGATTTCGGCCTTTGGGATTTCGGCCTTTGGGATTTCGGCCTTTTGGGAGTTCATCCTTTGCTATTTCGGCCTTGGGATTTCGTCATTTGGGATTTCGGCGTTTGGGATTTCGGCCTTTGGGATTTCGACGTTTTGGATTTCGGCCTTTGGGATTTCGGCCTTTGGGATTTCGGCCTTTGGGATTTCGGCCCTTGGGATTTCGGCCTTTGGGATTTCGGCCTTTGGGATTTCGGCCTTTGGGATTTCGGCCTTTGGGATTTCGGCCTTTGGGATTTCGGCCTTTGGGATTTGGGCCTTTGGGATTTCGGCCTTTGGGATTTCGACGTTTTGGATTTCGGACTTTGGGATTTCGGCCTTTGGGATATCGGCCTTTTGGGAATTCATCCTTTGGGATTTAGGCCTTTGGGATTTCGACCATTCGGATGTCGGCCCTTGGGATTACGGCCTTTGGGACTTCGGCCTTGGGGATTTCGGCCTTTGGCATTTCATCCTTTGGGATTTCGATCTTTGGGATTCCGGCCCTTGGGATTACGGCCTTTGGGATTTCGGACTTTGGGATATCGGCCTTTGGGATTTGGGCCTTTGGGATTTCGGCCTTTGGGATTTCGACGTTTTGGATTTCGGACTTTGGGATTTCGGCCTTTGGGATATCGGCCTTTGGAATTTCAGCCATTGGGATTTCGGCTCTTTGGATTTCGGCCTTTGGGATTTCGGCGTTTGAGATTTCGGCCTTTGGGATTTCGACCTTTGGCATTTCGGCCCTTGGGATTTCGGCCTTTGGGATTTCGGCCTTTGGGATTTCGGCCTTTGGGATTTCGGCCTTTGGGATTTCGGCCTTTGGGATTTCGGCCTTTGGGATTTCGGCCTTTGAGATTTCGGCCTTTGGGATTTCGGACTTTCGAATTTCAGCCTTTGAGATTTCGGCCTTTGGGATTTCGACCTTTGGCATTTCGGCCCTTGGGATTCCGGCATTTGGAATTTCGACCTTTAGGATTTCGGCCTTTGGGATTTCGGCCATTGCAATTTCCGCCTTTGGGATTTCGGCCCTTTGCATTTCGGCCATTGGGATTTGGACCTTTAGGATTTCGGCCTTTGGGATTTCGGCCTTTGGGATTTCGGCCTTTGGGATTTCGGCCTTTGGGATTTCGGCCTTTGGGATTTGGGCCTTTGGGATTTCGGCCTTTGGGATTTCGACGTTTTGGATTTCGGACTTTGGGATTTCGGCCTTTGGGATATCGGCCTTTTGGGAATTCATCCTTTGGAATTTAGGCCTTTGGGATTTCGACCATTCGGATGTCGGCCCTTGGGATTACGGCCTTTGGGACTTCGGCCTTGGGGATTTCGGCCTTTGGCATTTCATCCTTTGGGATTTCGATCTTTGGGATTCCGGCCCTTGGGATTACGGCCTTTGGGATTTCGGACTTTGGGATATCGGCCTTTGGGATTTGGGCCTTTGGGATTTCGGCCTTTGGGATTTCGACGTTTTGGATTTCGGACTTTGGGATTTCGGCCTTTGGGATATCGGCCTTTGGAATTTCAGCCATTGGGATTTCGGCTCTTTGGATTTCGGCCTTTGGGATTTCGGCGTTTGAGATTTCGGCCTTTGGGATTTCGACCTTTGGCATTTCGGCCCTTGGGATTTCGGCCTTTGGGATTTCGGCCTTTGGGATTTCGGCCTTTGGGATTTCGGCCTTTGGGATTTCGGCCTTTGGGATTTCGGCCTTTGAGATTTCGGCCTTTGGGATTTCGGACTTTCGAATTTCAGCCTTTGAGATTTCGGCCTTTGGGATTTCGACCTTTGGCATTTCGGCCCTTGGGATTCCGGCATTTGGAATTTCGACCTTTAGGATTTCGGCCTTTGGGATTTCGGCCATTGCAATTTCCGCCTTTGGGATTTCGGCCCTTTGCATTTCGGCCATTGGGATTTGGACCTTTAGGATTTCGGCATTTGGGATTTCGGCCTTTGGGATTTCGAAATTTGTGATTTCGGCGTTTGGGATTTCGGCCTTAGGAATTTCCACCTTTAGGATATCGGCCCTTGGGATTTCGGCCTTTGGCATTTCATCCTTTGGGATTTCGACATTTGGGATTTCGGCCTTTGGAATTTCAGCCTTTGGGATTTCGGCCTTTGGGATTTCAGACTTTATGTTTTGAACATTTTAGGATTTCGGCCTTAGGGTTTCGACATTTAAGGAATCGGCTTTTGGGATTTTTACCTTTGGGATTTCGGCCCTTGGGATTTAGGCCTTTGGGATTTCGATCTTTTGAATTTCGGCCTTTTGGGAAATCATCCTTTGGGATTTCGACCTTTGGAATTTCCGCCTTTCGGATATCGGCCTTTTGGATTTCGGCCTTTGGGATTTCGGCCTTTTGGGAATTCATCCTTTGGGATTTAGACCTTTGGGATTTCGACCATTCGGATTTCGGCCCTTGGGATTACGGCCTTTGGGACTTCGGCCTTGGGGATTTCGGCCTTTGGCATTTCATCCCTTGGGATTTCGACCTTTGGGATTCCGGCCCTTGGGATTACGGCCTTTGGGATTTCGGCCTTTGGGATTTCGACCCTTGGGATTTCGGCCTTTGGGATTTCGGCCTTTGGGATTTCGGCCTTTGGAATTTCCGCCTTCGGGATATCGGCCTTTGGGATTTCGGCCTTTGGCATTTCGACCCTTGGGATTCCGGCCTTTGGAATTTCGACCTTTAGGATTTCGGCCTTTGGGATTTCGGCCTTTGGATTTTACGCCTTTGGGATATCGGCCTTTGGGATTTTGGCCTTTGGGATTTCGGCCTTTGAGACTTCGACGTTTTGGATTTCGGACTTTGGGATTTCGGCCTTTGGGATTTCCGCCTTTGGGATTTCGGCCTTTGGAATTTCCGCCTTTGGGATATCGGCCTTTGGGATTTGGGCCTTTGGGATTTGGGCCTTTGGGATTTCGGCCTTTGGCATTTCGACCCTTGGGATTCCGGCCTTTGGAATTTCGACCTTTAGGATTTCGGCCTTTGGGATTTCGGCCTTTGCAATTTCCGCCTTTGGGATTTCGGCCCTTTGGATTTCGGCCATTGGGATTTGGACCTTTAGGATTTCGGCATTTGGGATTACGGCCTTTGGGATTTCGAAATTTTTGATTTCGGCCTTTGGGGTTTCCGCCTTTGGGATTTCGGCCTTTGGGTTTTCGGCCTTTGGGATTTCGACCTTTGGGATTTCGACCCTGGGGATTCCGGCCCTTGGGATTGCGGCCTTTGGGATTTCGGCCTTTGGGAATTCGGCCTTTGGGATTTCATCCTTTGGGATTACGGCCTTTTGGGAATTCATCCCTTGGGATTTAGGCCTTTGGGATTTCGAGCATTCGGATGTCGGCCCTTGGGATTACGGCCTTTGGGACTTCGGCCTTGGGGATTTCGGCCTTTGGCATTTCATCCTTTGGGATTTCGATCTTTGGGATTCCGGCCCTTGGGATTACGGCCTTTGGGATTTCGGCCTTTGGGATTTCGGCCTTTGGGATTTCGGCCTTTGGAATTTCCGCCTTTGGGATATCGGCCTTTGGGATTTGGGCCTTTGGGATTTCGGCCTTTGGGATTACGACGTCTTGGATTTCGGACTTTGGGATTTCGGCCTTTGGGATATCGGCCTTTGGAATTTCAGCCATTGGGATTTCGGCTCTTTGGATTTCGGCCTTTGGGATTTCGGCGTCTGAGATTTCGGCCTTTGGGATTTCGACCTTTGGCATTTCGGCCCTTGGGATTTCGGCCTTTGGGATTTCGGCCTTTGGGATTTCGGCCTTTGGGATTTCGGCCTTTGGGATTTCGGCCTTTGGGATTTCGGCCTTTGAGATTTCGTCTTTTGGGATTTGGACCTTTGGGATTTCGGCCTTTGGCATTTCGACCTTTGGGATTTCAGCCTTTGCGATTTCGGCCCTTTGGATTTCGGCCTTTGGGATTTCTGCCCTTTGGATTTCGGCCCTTTGGATTTCGGCCTTTGGGATTTCGGCCTTTGGGATATCGGCCTCTGGGATTTCGAACTTTGGGAAGTCGGTCTTTGGAATTTCAACCTTTCGGATTTCGGCCCCTTGGATTTCGGCCTCTGGGATTTCAGCCTTTGGGATTTCGGCCTCTGGGATTTCGACGTTTGGGATTTCGGCCCTTTGGATTCCGGCCCTTGGGATTGCGGCCTTTGGGATTTCGGCCTTTGGGATTTCGGCCTTTGAGATTTCATCCTTTGGGATTTCGGCCTTTTGGGAATTCATCCATTGGTATTTCGGCCTTGGGATTTCGGCCTTTGGGATTTCGGCCTTTGGGATTTCGGCCTTTTGGGAGTTCATCCATTGGTATATCGGCATTGGGATTTCGGCCTTTGCAATTTCCGCCATTATGATACCGACCCTTGGGATTTCGGCCTTTGGGATTTCGAGCTTTGGGATTACGGCCTTTTGGGAATTCATCCCTTGGGATTTCGGCCTTGGGATTTCGGCTTTTTCGGAATTCATTCATTGGGATTTAGGCATTTGGGATCTCGACCCTTGGGATTCCGGCCCTTGGGATTGCGGCCTTTGGGATTTCGGCCATTAGTATGTCGATCTTTGGAATTTCAACCTTCGGGATTTCGGCCTTTGGTATGTAGATCTTTGGAATTTCAACCTTTGGGATTTCGGCGCTTTGGATTTCGGCCTTTGGGATTTCGGCCTTTGGGAAGTCGGCCTTTGGAATTTCAGCCTTTGGAGTTTCGGCCTTTGGGATTTCGGCCTTTGGTATGTCGGCCTTTGGAATTTCTACCTTTGGGATTTCGGACCTTGGGATTTCAGCCTTTGGGATTTCGTTCTTTGGGATTTCGGCCTTTGGGATTTCGACCTTTAGTATGTCGATCTTTGAATTTCAACCTTTGGGATTTCGGCCCTTTGGATTTCGGCCTTTGGGATTTCAGTCTTTGGGATTTCGGCCTTTGTGATTTCGGCCTTTGGAATTCATCCATTGATATTTCGGCCTTTGGGATTTCGGCCTTTGGGATTTCGACCTTTAGTATGTCGATCTTTGAATTTCAACCTTTGGGATTTCGGCCCTTTGGATTTCGGCCTTTGGGATTTCAGCCCTTGGGATTTCGGCCTTTGAGATTTCGGCCTTTGGAATTTCAGCCTTTGGGATTTCGGCCCTTTGGAATTCGGCCTTTGGGATTCCGAAGTTTGGGATTTCGGCCCTTTGGATTTCGGCCTTTGGGATTTCGAACTTTGGGATATCGGCCTCTGGGATTTCGATCTTTGGGAAGTCGGTCTTCGGAGTTTCAGCCTTTGGGATTTCGGCCTTTGGGATGTCGGTCTTTGGAATTTCAGCCTTTGGGATTTCGGCCCTTTGGATTTCGGCCTTTGGGATTTCGGCCTTGTGATTTCGGCCTTTGGGATATCGGTCTTTGCAATTTAAGCGTTTGGGATTTCGGCGCTTTGGATTTCGGCCTTTGCGATTTCGGCCTTTGGGATTTCGGCCTTTGAGATTTCGGCCTTTGGGATTTCGACCTTTGGGATTTCGGCCCTTGGGACTTCGGCCCTTGGGATATGGGCCCTTGGGATATCGGCCTTTGAGATTTCGACCGTTGGGATTTGGACCTTTGGGATTTCGGCCTTTGGGATTTCGGCTCTTGGGATTTCGGCCCTTGGGATTTCGGCCTTTTGGGACTTCGGCCTTGGGGATTTCGGCCTTTGGCATTTCATCCTTTGGGATTTCGACCTTTGGGATTCCGGCCCTTGGGATTACGGCCTTTGGGATTTCGGCCTTTGGGATTTCGACCCTTGGGATTTCGGCCTTTGGGATTTCGGCCTTTGGGATTTCGGCCTTTGGAATTTCCGCCTTCGGGATATCGGCCTTTGGGATTTCGGCCTTTGGCATTTCGACCCTTGGGATTCCGGCCTTTGGAATTTCGACCTTTAGGATTTCGGCCTTTGGGATTTCGGCCTTTGGCATTTCATCCTTTGGGATTTCGACATTTGGGATTTCGGCCTTTGGAATTTCGACCTTTAGGATTTCGGCCTTTGGGATTTCGGCCATTGCAATTTCCGCCTTTGGGATTTCGGCCCTTTGCATTTCGGCCATTGGGATTTGGACCTTTAGGATTTCGGCATTTGGGATTTCGGCCTTTGGGATTTCGAAATTTGTGATTTCGGCGTTTGGGATTTCGGCCTTAGGAATTTCCACCTTTAGGATATCGGCCCTTGGGATTTCGGCCTTTGGCATTTCATCCTTTGGGATTTCGACATTTGGGATTTCGGCCTTTGGAATTTCAGCCTTTGGGATTTCGGCCTTTGGGATTTCAGACTTTATGTTTTGAACATTTTAGGATTTCGGCCTTAGGGTTTCGACATTTAAGGAATCGGCTTTTGGGATTTTTACCTTTGGGATTTCGGCCCTTGGGATTTAGGCCTTTGGGATTTCGATCTTTTGAATTTCGGCCTTTTGGGAAATCATCCTTTGGGATTTCGACCTTTGGAATTTCCGCCTTTCGGATATCGGCCTTTTGGATTTCGGCCTTTGGGATTTCGGCCTTTTGGGAATTCATCCTTTGGGATTTAGACCTTTGGGATTTCGACCATTCGGATTTCGGCCCTTGGGATTACGGCCTTTGGGACTTCGGCCTTGGGGATTTCGGCCTTTGGCATTTCATCCTTTGGGATTTCGACCTTTGGGATTCCGGCCCTTGGGATTACGGCCTTTGGGATTTCGGCCTTTGGGATTTCGACCCTTGGGATTTCGGCCTTTGGGATTTCGGCCTTTGGGATTTCGGCCTTTGGAATTTCCGCCTTCGGGATATCGGCCTTTGGGATTTCGGCCTTTGGCATTTCGACCCTTGGGATTCCGGCCTTTGGAATTTCGACCTTTAGGATTTCGGCCTTTGGGATTTCGGCCTTTGGATTTTACGCCTTTGGGATATCGGCCTTTGGGATTTGGGCCTTTGGGATTTCGGCCTTTGAGATTTCGACGTTTTGGATTTCGGACTTTGGGATTTCGGCCTTTGGGATTTCCGCCTTTGGGATTTCGGCCTTTGGAATTTCCGCCTTTGGGATATCGGCCTTTGGGATTTGGGCCTTTGGGATTTGGGCCTTTGGGATTTCGGCCTTTGGCATTTCGACCCTTGGGATTCCGGCCTTTGAAATTTCGACCTTTAGGATTTCGGCCTTTGGGATTTCGGCCTTTGCAATTTCCGCCTTTGGGATTTCGGCCCTTTGGATTTCGGCCATTGGGATTTGGACCTTTAGGATTTCGGCATTTGGGATTACGGCCTTTGGGATTTCGAAATTTTTGATTTCGGCCTTTGGGGTTTCCGCCTTTGGGATTTCGGCCTTTGGGTTTTCGGCCTTTGGGATTTCGACCTTTGGGATTTCGACCCTGGGGATTCCGGCCCTTGGGATTGCGGCCTTTGGGATTTCGGCCTTTGGGAATTCGGCCTTTGGGATTTCATCCTTTGGGATTACGGCCTTTTGGGAATTCATCCCTTGGGATTTAGGCCTTTGGGATTTCGAGCATTCGGATGTCGGCCCTTGGGATTACGGCCTTTGGGACTTCGGCCTTGGGGATTTCGGCCTTTGGCATTTCATCCTTTGGGATTTCGACCTTTGGGATTTCGGCCTTTGGAATTTCCGCCTTTGGGATATCGGCCATTTGGATTTCGGCCTTTGGGATTTCGACGTTTGGGATTTCGGCCCTTTGGATTTCGGCCTTTGGGATTTCTGCCTTTGGGATATCGGCCTCTGGGATTTCGACCTTTGGGAAGTCGGTCTTTGGAATTTCAGCCTTTGGTATTTCGGCCTTTGGGATGTCGGTCTTTGGAATTTCAGCCTTGGGGATTTCGGCCCTTTGGATTTCGGCCTTTGGGATTTCAGCCTTGGGATTTCGACATTTGGGATTTCGGCCTTTGGGATTTCGACCTTTGGGATTTCGGCCTTTGGGATTTCGGCCTTTGGGATTTCGGCCTTTGGGTTATCGGCCTTTGGGATTTCGACCTTTGGGATTTCGACCCTTGGGATTCCGGCCCTTGGGATTGCGGCCTTTGGGATTTCGGCCTTTGGGATTTCATCCTTTGGGATTACGGCCTTTTGGGAATTCATCCCTTGGGATTTCGGCCTTGGGATTTCGGCCTTTTCGGAATTCATTCTTTGGGATTTAGGCATTTGGGATTTCGGCCTTTGGGATTTCGGCCTTTGAGATTTCGGCCTTTGGGATTTCGGTCTTTCGAATTTCAGCCTTTGGGATTTCGGCCTTTGGGATTTCGGCCTTTGGGATTTCGGCCTTTGGGATTTCGGCCTTTGGGATTTCGACCTTTCGGATCTCGACCCATGGTATTCCGGTCCTTGGGATTGCGGCCTTTGGGATTTCGGTCTTTGGGATTTCGACCTTTGGGATTTCGGCCTTTGGAATTTCCGCCTTTTGGACTTCGGCCTTTGGGATTTCGGCCTTTTGGGAATTCATCCTTTGGGATTTAGGCCTTTGGGATTTCGACCATTCGGATTTCGGAACTTGGAATTTCGGCCTTTGGGATTTCGGCCTTTGGGATTTCGGCCTTTGGGATTTCGGCCTTCGGGATTTCGGCCTTTGGGATTTCGACCTTTGGGATTTCGACCCTTGGGATTCCGGCCCTTGGGATTGCGGCCTTTGGGATTTCGGCCTTTGGGATTTCGGCCTTTGGGATTTCGGCCTTTGGGATTTCGGCCTTTGGGATTTCATCCTTTGGGATTACGGCTTTTTGGGAATTCATCCCTTGGGATTTAGGCCTTTGGGATTTCGACCATTCGGATGTCGGCCCTTGGGATTACGGCCTTTGGGACTTCGGCCTTGGGGATTTCGGCCTTTGGCATTTCATCCTTTGGGATTTCGACCTTTGGGATTCCGGCCCTTGGGATTACGGCCTTTGGGATTTCGGCCTTTGGGATTTCGGCCTTTGGGATTTCGGCCTTTGGAATTTCCGCCTTTGGGATATCGGCCTTTGGGATTTCGGCCTTTGGGATTTCGACGTTTTGGATTTCGGACTTTGGGATTTCGGCCTTTGGGATATCGGCCTTTTGGGAATTCATCCTTTGGGATTTAGGCCTTTGGGATTTCGACCATTCGGATGTCGGCCCTTGGGATTACGGCCTTTGGGACTTCGGCCTTGGGGATTTCGGCCTTTGGCATTTCATCCTTTGGGATTTCGACCTTTGGGATTCCGGCCCTTGGGATTACGGCCTTTGGGATTTCGGCCTTTGGGATTTCGGCCTTTGGGATTTCGGCCTTTGGAATTTCCGCCTTTGGGATATCGGCCTTTGGGATTTGGGCCTTTGGGATTTCGGCCTTTGGGATTACGACGTCTTGGATTTCGGACTTTGGGATTTCGGCCTTTGGGATATCGGCCTTTGGAATTTCAGCCATTGGGATTTCGGCTCTTTGGATTTCGGCCTTTGGGATTTCGGCGTCTGAGATTTCGGCCTTTGGGATTTCGACCTTTGGCATTTCGGCCCTTGGGATTTCGGCCTTTGGGATTTCGGCCTTTGGGATTTCGGCCTTTGGGATTTCGGCCTTTGGGATTTCGGCCTTTGGGATTTCGGCCTTTGAGATTTCGTCTTTTGGGATTTGGACCTTTGGGATTTCGGCCTTTGGCATTTCGACCTTTGGGATTTCAGCCTTTGCGATTTCGGCCCTTTGGATTTCGGCCTTTGGGATTTCTGCCCTTTGGATTTCGGCCCTTTGGATTTCGGCCTTTGGGATTTCGGCCTTTGGGATATCGGCCTCTGGGATTTCGAACTTTGGGAAGTCGGTCTTTGGAATTTCAACCTTTCGGATTTCGGCCCCTTGGATTTCGGCCTCTGGGATTTCAGCCTTTGGGATTTCGGCCTCTGGGATTTCGACGTTTGGGATTTCGGCCCTTTGGATTCCGGCCCTTGGGATTGCGGCCTTTGGGATTTCGGCCTTTGGGATTTCGGCCTTTGAGATTTCATCCTTTGGGATTTCGGCCTTTTGGGAATTCATCCATTGGTATTTCGGCCTTGGGATTTCGGCCTTTGGGATTTCGGCCTTTGGGATTTCGACCTTTGGGATTTCGGCCTTTTGGGAGTTCATCCATTGGTATATCGGCATTGGGATTTCGGCCTTTGCAATTTCCGCCATTATGATACCGACCCTTGGGATTTCGGCCTTTGGGATTTCGAGCTTTGGGATTACGGCCTTTTGGGAATTCATCCCTTGGGATTTCGGCCTTGGGATTTCGGCTTTTTCGGAATTCATTCATTGGGATTTAGGCATTTGGGATCTCGACCCTTGGGATTCCGGCCCTTGGGATTGCGGCCTTTGGGATTTCGGCCATTAGTATGTCGATCTTTGGAATTTCAACCTTCGGGATTTCGGCCTTTGGTATGTAGATCTTTGGAATTTCAACCTTTGGGATTTCGGCGCTTTGGATTTCGGCCTTTGGGATTTCGACCTTTGGGATTTCGGCCTTTGGGAAGTCGGCCTTTGGAATTTCAGCCTTTGGAGTTTCGGCCTTTGGGATTTCGGCCTTTGGTATGTCGGCCTTTGGAATTTCTACCTTTGGGATTTCGGACCTTGGGATTTCAGCCTTTGGGATTTCGTTCTTTGGGATTTCGGCCTTTGGGATTTCGACCTTTAGTATGTCGATCTTTGAATTTCAACCTTTGGGATTTCGGCCCTTTGGATTTCCGCATTTGGGATTTCAGTCTTTGGGATTTCGGCCTTTGTGATTTCGGCCTTTGGAATTCATCCATTGATATTTCGGCCTTTGGGATTTCGGCCTTTGGGATTTCGACCTTTAGTATGTCGATCTTTGAATTTCAACCTTTGGGATTTCGGCCCTTTGGATTTCGGCCTTTGGGATTTCAGCCCTTGGGATTTCGGCCTTTGAGATTTCGGCCTTTGGAATTTCAGCCTTTGGGATTTCGGCCCTTTGGAATTCGGCCTTTGGGATTCCGAAGTTTGGGATTTCGGCCCTTTGGATTTCGGCCTTTGGGATTTCGACCTTTGGGATATCGGCCTCTGGGATTTCGATCTTTGGGAAGTCGGTCTTCGGAGTTTCAGCCTTTGGGATTTCGGCCTTTGGGATGTCGGTCTTTGGAATTTCAGCCTTTGGGATTTCGGCCCTTTGGATTTCGGCCTTTGGGATTTCGGCCTTGTGATTTCGGCCTTTGGGATATCGGTCTTTGCAATTTAAGCGTTTGGGATTTCGGCGCTTTGGATTTCGGCCTTTGCGATTTCGGCCTTTGGGATTTCGGCCTTTGAGATTTCGGCCTTTGGGATTTCGACCTTTGGGATTTCGGCCCTTGGGACTTCGGCCCTTGGGATATGGGCCCTTGGGATATCGGCCTTTGAGATTTCGACCGTTGGGATTTGGACCTTTGGGATTTCGGCCTTTGGGATTTCGGCTCTTGGGATTTCGGCCCTTGGGATTTCGGCCTTTTGGGAATTCATCGTTCGGGATTTATGTTCTTGGGATTTCGACATTCGGGATTTCGGCCTTAGGGATTTCGGCCTTTGGGATTTCGGCCTCTGGGGTTTCGGCGTTTGAGATTTCGTCCTTTGGAATTTCCGGCTTTAGGATATCGGCCATTGTGATTTCGGCCTTTGGGATTTCGGCCTTTGGGATTTCGGCCTTTGGGATTTCGGCCTTTGGGATTTCGGCCTTTGGGATTTCGGCCCATTGGATTTCGGACTTTGGGATTTCAGCCTTTGGGATTTCGGCCTTTGAGATTTCGGCCTTTCGGATGTCGGTCTTTGGAATTTCAGCCATTGGGATTTCGGCCCTTTGGATTTCGGTCTTTGGGATTTCGGCCTTGGTATTTCGACATTTGGGATTTCGGCCTTTGGGATTTCGGCCTTTGGGATTTCGGCCTTTGAGATTTCGGCCTTTGGGATTTCGGTCTTTCGAATTTCAGCCTTTGGGATTTCGGCCTTTGGGATTTCGGCCTTGTGATTTCGGCCTTTGGGATATCGGTCTTTGGAATTTCAGCGTTTAGGAGTTGGTGGGTGAATAAAAAAATGTCTAAGTTTTTTTATCAAGTCGGAGCGAATCTTTATTTCAAAGGATGAGGTGCTAAGCGCGAAGGTTTGTTAAGAACTGCTCTCTGCACCCTTGATGCGTTTTCTCGACACCTCTTACATCCCTTGGTGGGGGTGTCTTCAAACGACAAATTTGGCAATGCAGCGGGATTTCCCGGTGACCACTTACCGCTCCCCTGCACGGTCAGGGACCGCCAAGCCCGGAACCGTGGTCCCTTCGGAAATCCCCGGTTTATGATGCCGTACGTAGCTATTGAGACCGTTGACGAAAAACTACAAAACATGCCTCGAGAAAATCTAACGGTATCCTCAAAAATAGCCGTTTTGACCGTATACGTCGTAAACCGTGCTGGCCTTTTGCACTTACCATGATCGCTTAAGAAATCACGAAGCCAGCCGCTACATCACCCCCTTACCAGTGCCAACGCTATGTTATACAAAAATACATAACAATTACATGTACTAACTAGCGGCGCTCTTACAACTAATTACAACTAGTTTAAGCCTAAAGTTTATTTACATTCCTTAACCTACTATGTACAATTAAAACTACTTGTACCGCTAGCGACCAACCTCTAAACGATCCGGGAATCTTACACGTCTACCCGAACGCGTTTGATACAGTTTGTCTGTACCTGCTGGCTGATCACGCATCGTAGATTGACGCATGAAATATACTGGCGTTTGTTCATTAATATCGCTCGCTGTATCGTCGGGTTCGAATATATATGCCGGTTTTAGCCTATCTATGGAAACTGTGGTATCTTTATCTTTAATCCGAATTATAAAAGTTTTTTCAGAACGGGAAATTACTGGAAATGGTCCTTCGTAAGGTTGTTGTAAAGAACCTTTCGTTGCGTCGACGCGAACAAAAACATGAGACGCAGTATTTAAATCTTTAAACAAGAATACTTTCTTTTCCCCGTGTCGCGAACCCGATACCGGTCGTAATTTACGAAACTGAGTACGCAGTTGATCGACTAATTCTACCGGATCGGTATTCACTCTCTCAGAATTTTTGAAAAATTCCGCTGGTAAACGCAAAGTTTCACCATAAACTAGTTCCGCGGCGGATGCTTTTAAATCGGGTCGGAAAGCAGAACGAATCCCTAACAATACAATAGGTAAAACGTCGGTCCATCGCTCGTCACCATGACATTTAATGGCTGCTTTTAGTTGTCTATGAAAACGCTCGACCATTCCATTCGCCGCAGGGTGATACGCAGTCGTTCTTAAATGCGTCGATCCTAAGAAACTATTTAGCTGGCTAAATAACCGGGATTCAAATTGTCTACCCTGATCTGTCGTTATTCGTAATGGTGTACCAAAACGCGCGATCCAACCGTTTAACAAAGTGCGCGCGACTGTTTCGGCTTCAATGTTTTCAAGTGGGAAAACTTCTGGCCAACGCGTAAACCTATCCACGCAAGTTAAGCAATATTTAAATCCTCGCGATGATGGTAACGGACCCACTAGATCGATATGAATATGTTCAAATCTAGCGGACGGTGATACAAAATTACCAACCGGACTTACGCAATGCCTAGAAATCTTTGCACGTTGACAATCCAAACAGCTCCTAACCCATTCGCGACAGTCCTTCTCCATCGACGGCCACACAAAACGCTTTTTAATTAACTTAACCGTAGCTTTAACGCCTGGATGCGCGAGCCTATGTACGGATTCGAACGCTTGCCGTCGGAAGGGTTTTGTTACGAAAGGACGAATATCGCCTGTCGAAATGTCGCAATAAATGTGGGCGTCACTCGCTATTAACTTAACCCGTTTTAGTTGCAAAGAAGTGTCAGACGCTATTAATTTCTTTAACTCTCTATCAGTATTTTGCGATTCCGCTAAATCATCATAATTAATAGCTACGGAAACAGATTCTACACGCGAAAGAGCATCAGCCACTTCGTTTTCTTTCCCACTAATGTGCCGAATATCCGTTGTGAACTGGCCAATGAAATCTAAATATCGGAATTGTCTCGGGGTACATTTTTCTGGTTTTTGTTTAAATGCAAAGACAATTGGCTTATGATCGGTGTATTCTGTAAACATCCGACCTTCCAACGCGTGGCGAAATTGCTTAATCGCTGAATATATAGCTAATAACTCCCGATCATACGCACTATACTTACGTTGTGCAGGCGACAAGGATTTCGAATGAAAAGCAAGGGGTTGCCACGAATTTCCTTCTCGCTGCTGTAACGTTGCACCTAACGCGAAGTCCGACGCATCCACCATAATCGCGAGTTGCGAGCGTGTGGAGGGATGCGCTAAAAGGGCGGCGTCTGCTAAGGCGTTCTTTAATTTATCTAGCGCGATGTCTGCTTCGGGGATCCAATGAAGAGGAGAATTACTCTTCAATTTTTGACCTTGAAGCAATTTATTGAGAGGAGCCTGAATCTGAGCGGCGTTAGGAATAAATCTTCTATAAAAATTAATCATTCCTAGAAAACCACGTAATTGTTTCACGGTAGTCGGCTTTGGAAAATCTAAAATAGATTGAACTTCCCGCGGTAATGGCTTTGTACCTTGACTATTTACCGTGTACCCGAGAAATTCGACCTCATTCACAGCGAATACACATTTAGTGGGATTGATAATTATACCGAATTTGTCTAAACGTGCAAGGAGTTTCCTAACATGTTCCTCATGTTCCGCTTCGCTATCCGACGCAATTAATACATCATCGATGTATGCGTAACAAAAGTCTAGTCCCCTTAGAACCGTATCAATGAAACGTTGAAACGTTTGCGCGGCGTTTCTTAAACCGAATGGCATTGATACATATTCAAATAAACCAAATGGCGTTGTTATTGCTGTTTTTTCCACATCATCGGAATGCACAGGGATCTGGTGATACGCTCGAACTAAATCTATTCTAGAAAATATTTTTTTCCCGAACAACGTACGCGAAAAATCCTCAATATGCGGGATAGGGTACCGATCAGGAATTGTTCGTGCATTTAACGCGCGGTAATCTCCACAAGGCCGCCATCCGTTGTCCTTCTTCGTTACCATGTGTAGGGCGGAAACCGTGCTGGCCTTTTGCACTTACCATGATCGCTTAAGAAATCACGAAGCCAGCCGCTACAAGCGTTTGGTATTTCGGCGCTTTGGATTTCGGCCTTTGCGATTTCGGCCTTTGGGATTTCGGCCTTTGGGATTTCGGCCTTTAGTATGTCGATCTTTGGAATTTCAACCTTTGGGATTTCGGCCCTTTGGATTTCGGCCTTTGGGATTTCAGTCTTTGGGATTTCGGCCTTTGTGATTTCGGCCTTCGGAATTTCAGCCTTTGGGATTTTGGCCCTTTGGATTTCGGCCTTTGGGATTTCGGCCTTTGGGATTTCATCCTTTGGGATTTCGGCCTTTTGGGAATTCATCCATTGGTATTTCGGCCTTGGGATTTCGGCCTTTGGGATTTCGGACTTTGAGATTTCGGCCTTTGGTATGTCGATCTTTGGAATTTCAACCTTTGGGATATCGGCCCTTTGGATTTCGGCCTTTGGGAATTCGACCTTTCGGATTTCGGCCTTTTGGGAAATCATACTTTGGGACTTCGGCCTTTGGAATTTCCGCCTTTGGGATATCGGCCTTTGGGATTTTTGGCCTTTGGGATTTCGGACTTCGGGATTTCGTCCTTTGGGATTTTGGCCTTTGGGATTTCGGCCTTTGGGGTTTAGGCCTTTGGGATTTCTGCCTTTGGGATATCGGCCTTTTGGATTTCGGCCTTTGCGATTTCGTCCTTTGGGGTTTCGGCCTTTGAGATTGAGGCCTTTGGGACTTCGGCCTTTAGGATTTCGGCCCTTGGGATGTCGGTCTTTTGGAATTTCATCCTTTGGTATTTCGGCCCTTTGGATATCGGCCTCTGGGATTTCGGCCCTTGGGATGTCGGTCTTTTGGAATTTCATCCTTTGGTATTTCGGCCCTTTGGATTTCGGCCTTTGGGATTTCGGCCTTGGGATTTCGACATTTGGGATTTCGGACTTTGGGATTTCGGCCTTTGGAATTTCGACCATTAGGATTTCGGCCTTTGGGATCTCGGCCTTTGGAATTTCGACCTTTAGGATTTCGGCCTTTGGGATGTCGGTCTTTGGAATTTCAGCCTTTGGGATTTCGGCCTTTGGGATTTCAGACTTCATGTTTTAGACATTTTAGGATTTCGGGCTTTAGAATTTCGGCATTTAAGGTACCGGCTTTTGGGATTTTTACCTTTGGGATTTCGGCCCTTGGGATTTAGTCCTTTTGTATTTCGACATTTTGGAGTTTGGCCTTTTGGGAAATCATCCTTTGGGATTTCGACCATTAGGATTTCGGCCATTTGGGAAATCAAGTTTTGGGATTTCGGCCTCTGGAATTTCCGCCTTTGGGATATCGGCCTTTGGGATTTCGGCCCTTGGCATTTCGGCCTTTAGGATATCGGCCTTTGTGATTTCGGCCTTTGGGATGTCGATCTTTGGAATTTCAGCCCTTGGGATTTCGGTCCTTTGGATTTCGGCCTTTGCGATTTCAGCCTTTGGGATTTCGGCCTTTGGGATGTCGGTCTTTGGAATTTCAGCCTTTGGGATTTCGGCCCTTTGGATTTCGGCCTTTGGGATTTCGGCCTTTGGGATTTCGGACTTTGAGATTTCGGCCTTTGGTATGTCGATCTTTGGAATTTCAACCTTTGGGATTTCGACCTTTGGGATTTCGGCCCTTGGGACTTCGGCTCTTGGGATATGGGCCCTTGGGATATCGGCCTTTGGGATTTCGACCGTTGGGATTTGCACCTTTGGGATTTCGGCCTTTGGGATTTCGGCTCTTGGGATTTCGGCCCTTGGGATTTCGGCCTTTTGGGAATTCATCGTTCGGGATTTCGTTCTTGGGATTTCGTCATTTGGGATTTCGGCCTTAGGGATTTCGGCCTTTGGGATTTCGGCCTCTGGGATTTCGGCCCTTGGGATTTCGGCCTTTTGGGAAATCATCGTTCGGGATTTCCTTCTTGGGATTTCGACATTCGGGATTTCGGCCTTAGGGATTTCGGCCTTTGGGATTTCGGCCTCTGGGATTTCGGCCTTTGGAATTTCGGCCTTTGGTATTTTGGCCTTGGGATTTCGGACTTTGGGATTTCGACCTTTGGAATTTCGGCCCTTGGGACTTCGGCCCTTGTGATATGGGCCCTTGGGATATCGGCCTTTGGGATTTCGACCGTTGGGATTTGGACCTTTGGGATTTCGGCCTTTGGGATTTCGGCTCTTGGGATTTCGGCCCTTGGGATTTCGGCCTTTTGGGAATTCATCGTTCGGGATTTCGTTCTTGGGATTTCGACATTCGGGAATTCGGCCTTAGGGATTTCGGCCATTGGGATTTCGGCCTCTGGGATTACGGCCTTTGGGATTTCGGCGTTTGAGATTTCGTACTTTGGAATTTCCGGCTTTAGGATATCGGCCATTGTGATTTCGGCCTTTGGGATTTCGGTCTTTGGGATTTCGGCCTTTGGGATTTCGGCCTTTGGGATGTCGGTCTTTGGAATTTCAGCCTTTGGGATTTCGGCTCTTTGGATTTCGGTCGTTGGGATTTCAGGCTTTGGGATTTCGGACTTTGAGATTTCGGCCTTTGGAATTTCAGCCTTTGGGATTTCGGCCTTTGAGATTTCGGCCTTTGGGATGTCGGTCTTTGGAATTTCAGCCATTGGGATTTCGGCCCTTTGGATTTCGGTCTTTGGGATTTCGGCCTTGGGATTTCGACATTTGGGATTTCGGCCTTTGGGATTTCGGCCTTTGGGATTTCGGCCTTTGAGATTTCGGCCTTTGGGATTTCGGTCTTTCGAATTTCAGCCCTTGGGATATCGGCCTTTGGGATTTCGACCGTTGGGATTTGCACCTTTGGGATATCGGCCTTTGGGATTTCGACCGTTGGGATTTGGACCTTTGGGATTTCGGCCTTTGGGATTTCGGCTCTTGGGATTTCGGCCCTTGGGATTTCGGCCTTTGGGATTTCAGTCTTTGGGATTTCGGCCTTTGTGATTTCGGCCTTTGGAATTTCAGCCTTTGGGATTTTGGCCCTTTGGATTTCGGCCTTTGGGATTTCGGCCTTTGGGATTTCATCCTTTGAGATTTCGGCCTTTTGGGAATTCATCCATTGGTATTTCGGCCTTGGTATTTCGGCCTTTGGGATTTCGGACTTTGAGATTTCGGCCTTTGGTATGTCGATCTTTGGAATTTCAACCTTTGGGATTTCGGCCCTTTGGATTTCGGCCTTTGGGATTTCAGCCTTTGGGATTTCGGCCTTTGAAATTTCGGCCTTTGGAATTTCAGCCGTTGGGATTTCGGCCCTTTGGATTTCGGCCTTTGGGATTCCGAAGTTTGGGATTTCGGCCCTTTGGATTTCGGCCTTTGGGATTTCGACCTTTGGGATATCGGCCTCTGGGATTTCGATCTTTGGGAAGTCGGTCTTTGGAGTTTCAGCCTTTGGGATTTCGGGCTTTGGGATGTCGGTCTTTGGAATTACAGCCTTTGGGATTTCGGCCCTTTGGATTTCGGCCTTTGGGATTTCGGCCTTGTGATTTCGGCCTTTGGGATATCGGTCTTTGGAATTTCAGCGTTTGGGATTTCGGCGCTTTGGATTTCGGCCTTTGCGATTTCGGCCTTAGGGATTTCGGCCCTTGGGACTTCGGCTCTTGGGATATGGGCCCTTGGGATATCGGCCTTTGGGATTTCGACCGCTGGGATTTGCACTTTTGGGATTTCGGCCTTTGGGATTTCGGCTCTTGGGATTTCGGCCATTGGGATTTCGGCCTTTTGGGAATTCATCGTTCGGGATTTCGTTCTTGGGATTTCGACACTTGGGATTTCGGCCTTAGGAATTTCGGCCTTTGGGATTTCGGCCTCTGGGATTTCGGCCCTTGGGATTTCGGCCTTTTGGGAATTCATCGTTCGGGATTTCGTTGTTGGGATTTCGACATTCGGGATTTCGTCCTTAGGGATTTCGGCCTTTGGGATTTCGGCCTCTGGGATTTCGGCTTTTGGGATTTCGGCCTTTGGTATTTTGGCCTTGGGATTTCGGACTTTGGGATTTCGACCTTTGGAATTTCGGCCCTTGGGACTTCGGCCCTTGTGATATGGGCCCTTGGGATATCGGCCTTTGGGATTTCGACCGTTGGGATTTGGACCTTTGGGATTTCGGCCTTTGGGATTTCGGCTCTTGGGATTTCGGCCCTTGGGATTTCGGCCTTATGGGAATTCATCGTTCGGGATTTCTTTCTTGGGATTTCGACATTCGGGATTTCGGCCTTAGGGATTTCGGCCTTTGGGATTTCGGCCTCTGGGATTTCGTCCTTTGGAATTTCCGGCTTTAGGATATCGGCCATTGTGATTTCGGCCTTTGGGATGTCGGTCTTTGGAATTTCAGCTTTTGGGATTTTGGGCCCTTTGGATTTCGGACTTTGGGATTTCAGCCTTTTGGATTTCGGCCTTTGAGATTTCGGCCTTTGGGATGTCGGTCTTTGGAAATTCAGCCTTTGGGATTTCGGCCCTTTGGATTTCGGCCTTTGGGATTTCGGCCTTGTGATTTCGGCCTTTGGGATATCGGTCTTTGGAATTTCAGCGTTTGGGATTTCGGCGCTTTGGATTTCGGCCTTTGCGATTTCGGCCTTTGGGATTACGGCCTTTGAGATTTCGGCCTTTGGGATTTCGGCCCTTGGGACTTCGGCTCTTGG
Source organism: Megachile rotundata (assembly GCF_050947335.1). NCBI lineage: Eukaryota > Metazoa > Arthropoda > Insecta > Hymenoptera > Megachilidae > Megachile > Megachile rotundata. Next base: position 1,256,000 of record NC_134991.1, on the reverse strand, counting down.
GATATGGGCCCTTGGGATATCGGCCTTTGGGATTTCGACCGTTGGGATTTGCACTTTTGGGATTTCGGCTCTTGGGATTTCGGCCATTGGGATTTCGGCCTTTTGAGAATTCATCGTTCGGGATTTCGTTCTTGGGATTTCGACATTTGGGATTTCGGCCTTAGGAATTTCGGCCTTTGGGATTTCGGCCTCTGGGATTTCGGCCCTTGGGATTTCGGCCTTTTGGGAATTCATCGTTCGGGATTTCGTTCTTGGGATTTCGACATTCGGGATTTCGTCCTTAGGGATTTCGGCCTTTGGGATTTCGGCCTCTGGGATTTCGGCCTTTGGGATTTCGGCCTTTGGTATTTTGGCCTTGGGATTTCGGACTTTGGGATTTCGACCTTTGGAATTTCGGCCCCTGGGACTTCGGCCCTTGTGATATGGGCCCTTGGGATATCGGCCTTTGGGATTTCGACCGTTGGGATTTGGACCTTTGGGATTTCGGCCTTTAGGATTTCGGCTCTTGGGATTTCGGCCCTTGGGATTTCGGCCTTTTGGGAATTCATCGTTCGGGATTTCGTTCTTGGGATTTCGACATTCGGGATTTCGGTCTTAGGGATTTCGGCCTTTGGGATTTCGGCCTCTGGGATTTCGTCCTTTGGAATTTCCGGCTTTAGGATATCGGCCATTGTGATTTTGGCCTTTGGGATGTCGGTCTTTGGAATTTCAGCCTTTGGGATTTCGGCCCTTTGGATTTCGGACTTTGGGATATCGGCCTTTGGGATTTCGGCCTTTGAGATTTCGGCCTTTGGGATGTCGGCCTTTGGGATTTCGGTCTTGGGATTTCGACATTTTGGATTTCGGCCTTTGGGATGTCGGTCTTTCGGAATTTCAGCCTTTGGGATTTCGGCCCTTTGGATTTCGGCCTTTGGGATTTCGGCCTTGGGATATCGACATTTTGGATTTCGGCCTTTGGGATTTCGGCCTTTGGAATTTCGACCTTTAGGATTTCGGCCTTTGGGATTTCGGCCTTTGGAATTTCCGCCTTTGGGATTTCGGCCCTTTGGATTTCGGACTTTGGGATTTCGACATTTGGGATTTCGGTCTTTGGGATCTCGGCCTTTGGGATTTCGGCCTTTGAGATTTCGGCCTTTGGAATTTCAGCCTTGGGCTTGCGGCCCTTGGGATTTCGACCTTTGGGATTTCGGCGTTTCAGATTTCGGCCTTTGGAATTTCCGCCTTGGGATTTCGACATTTGGGATTTCGGCCTTTGGGATTTTCGCCTATGGAATTTCGACCTTTAGGATTTCGGCCCTTGGGATATCAGCCTTTGGGATTTCGGCCTTTGGGCTTTCGGGCTTTGGGATTTCGACCTTTGGGATTTCGGCCTTTGGGATATCGGCCTTTGGGATTTCGGCCTTTGGAATTTCAGCCTTTGGGATTTCGGCCCTTTGGATGTCGGACGTTGGGATTTGAGCCTTTGGGATTTCGGCCTTTGGGATTTCGGCCTTTGGGATTCCGGCCCTTGGGATTTAGGCCTTTGGGAATTCGACGTTTCGGATTTCGGCCTTTTGGGAAATCATACTTTGGGACTTCGGCCTTTGGAATTTCCGCCTTTGGGATATCGGCCTTTGGGATTTTTGGCCTTTGGGATTTCGGACTTCGGGATTTCGTCCTTTGGGATTTTGGCCTTTGGGATTTCGGCCTTTGGGATTTAGGCCTTTGGGATTTCTGCCTTTGGGATATCGGCCTTTTGGATTTCGGCCTTTGCGATTTCGTGCTTTGGGATTTCGGCCATTGAGATTGAGGCCTTCGGGACTTCGGCATTTAGGATTTCGGCCCTTGGGATGTCGGTCTTTTGGAATTTCATCCTTTGGTATTTCGGCCCTTTGGATTTCGGCCTCTGGGATTTCGGCCCTTGGGATGTCGGTCTTTTGGAATTTCATCCTTTGGTATTTCGGCCCTTTGGATTTCGGCCTTTGGGATTTCGGCCTTGGGATTTCGACATTTGGGATTTCGGACTTTGGGATTTCGGCCTTTGGAATTTCGACCATTAGTATTTCGGCCTTTGGAATTTCGACCTTTAGGATTTCGGCCTTTGGGAAGTCGGTCTTTGGAATTTCAGCCTTTGGGATTTCGGCCTTTGGGATTTCAGACTTCATGTTTTAGACATTTTAGGATTTCGGGCTTTAGAATTTCGGCATTTAAGGTACCGGATTTTGGGATTTATACCTTTGGGATTTCGGCCCTTGGGATTTAGTCCTTTTGTATTTCGACATTTTTGAGTTCGGCCTTTTGGGAAATCATCCTTTGGGATTTCGACCATTAGGATTTCGGCCATTTGGGAAATCAAGTTTTGGGATTTCGGCCTCTGGAATTTCCGCCTTTGGGATATCGGCCTTTGGGATTTCGGCCCTTGGCATTTCGGCCTTTAGGATATCGGCCTTTGTGATTTCGGCCTTTGGGATGTCGATCTTTGGAATTTCAGCCGTTGGGATTTCGGCCCTTTGGATTTCGGCCTTTGCGATTTCAGCCTTTGGGATTTCGGCCTTTGAGGTTTCGGCCTTTGGGATTTCGACTTTTGGGATTTCGGCCCTTGGGATTTGGGCCTTTGGGATTTCGGCCTTGTGATTTCGGCCTTTGGGATATCGGTCTTTGGAATTTCAGCGTTTGGGATTTCGGCGCTTTGGATTTCGGCCTTTGCGATTTCGGCTTTTAGGATTTCGGCCTTTGAGATTTCGGCCTTTGGGATTTCGACCTTTGGGATTTCGGCCCTTGGGACTTCGGCTCTTGGGATATGGGCCCTTGGGATATCGGCCTTTGGGATTTCGACCGTTGGGATTTGCACCTTTGGGATTTCGGCCTTTGGGATTTCGGCTCTTGGGATTTCGGCCCTTGGGATTTCGGCCTTTTGGGAATTCATCGTTCGGGATTTCGTTCTTGGGATTTCGACATTTGGGATTTCGGCCTTAGGGATTTCGGCCTTTGGGATTTCGGCCTCTGGGATTTCGGCCCTTGGGATTTCGGCCTTTTGGGAATTCATCGTTCGGGATTTCGTTCTTGGGATTTCGACATTCGGGATTTCGGCCCTTGGGATTTCGGCCTCTGGGATTTCGGCCTTTGGGATTTCCGCCTTTGGTATTTTGGCCTTGGGATTTCGGACTTTGGGATTTCGACCTTTGGAATTTCGGCCCTTGGGACTTCGGCCCTTGTGATATGGGCCCTTGGGATATCGGCCTTTGGGATTTCGACCGTTGGGATTTGCACCTTTGGGATATCGGCCTTTGGGATTTCGACCGTTGGGATTTGGACCTTTGGGATTTCGGCCTTTGGGATTTCGGCTCTTAGGATTTCGGCCCTTGGGATTTCGGCCTTTGGGATTTCAGTCTTTGGGATTTCGGCCTTTGTGATTTCGGCCTTTGGAATTTCAGCCTTTGGGATTTTGGCCCTTTGGATTTCGGCCTTTGGGATTTCGGCCTTTGGGATTTCATCCTTTGGGATTTCGGCCTTTTGGGAATTCATCCATTGGTATTTCGGCCTTGGTATTTCGGCCTTTGGGATTTCGGACTTTGAGATTTCGGCCTTTGGTATGTCGATCTTTGGAATTTCAACCTTTGGGATTTGGGCCCTTTGGATTTCGGCCTTTGGGATTTCAGCCTTTGGGATTTCGGCCTTTGAAATTTCGGCCTTTGGAATTTCAGCCGTTGGGATTTCGGCCCTTTGGATTTCGGCCTTTGGGATTCCGAAGTTTGGGATTTCGGCCCTTTGGATTTCGGCCTTTGGGATTTCGACCTTTGGGATATCGGCCTCTGGGATTTCGATCTTTGGGAAGTCGGTCTTTGGAGTTTCAGCCTTTGGGATTTCGGCCTTTGGGATGTCGGTCTTTGGAATTTCAGCCTTTGGGATTTCGGCCCTTTGGATTTCGGCCTTTGGGATTTCGGCCTTGTGATTTCGGCCTTTGGGATATCGGTCTTTGGAATTTCAGCGTTTGGGATTTCGGCGCTTTGGATTTCGGCCTTTGCGATTTCGGCCTTTGGGATTTCGGCCTTTGAGATTTCGGCCTTTGGGATTTCGACCTTTGGAATTTCGGGCCTTGGGACTTCGGCTCTTGGGATATGGGCCCATGGGATATCAGCCTTTGGGATTTCGACCGCTGGGATTTGCACTTTTGGGATTTCGGCCTTTGGGATTTCGGATCTTGGGATTTCGGCCATTGGGATTTCGGCCTTTTGGGAATTCATCGTTCGGGATTTCGTTCTTGGGATTTCGACATTTGGGATTTCGGCCTTAGGAATTTCGGCCTTTGGGATTTCGGCCTCTGGGATTTCGGCCCTTGGGATTTCGGCCTTTTGGGAATTCATCGTTCGGGATTTCGTTTTTGGGATTTCGACATTCGGGATTTCGTCCTTAGGGATTTCGGCCTTTGGGATTTCGGCCTCTGGGATTTCGGCTTTTGGGATTTCGGCCTTTGGTATTTTGGCCTTGGGATTTCGGACTTTGGGATTTCGACCTTTGGAATTTCGGCCCTTGGGACTTCGGCCCTTGTGATATGGGCCCTTGGGATATCGGCCTTTGGGATTTCGACCGTTGGGATTTGGACCTTTGGGATTTCGGCCTTTGGGATTTCGGCTCTTGGGATTTCGGCCCTTGGGATTTCGGCCTTTTGGGAATTCATCGTTCGGGATTTCGTTCTTGGGATTTCGACATTCGGGATTTCGGCCTTAGGGATTTCGGCCTTTGGGATTTCGGCCTCTGGGATTTCGTCCTTTGGAATTTCCGGCTTTAGGATATCGGCCATTGTGATTTCGGCCTTTGGGATGTCGGTCTTTGGAATTTCAGCTTTTGGGATTTCGGCCCTTTGGATTTCGGACTTTGGGATTTCAGCCTTTTGGATTTCGGCCTTTGAGATTTCGGCCTTTGGGATGTCGGTCTTTGGAATTTCAGCCTTTGGGATTTCGGCCCTTTGGATTTCGGCCTTTGGGATTTCGGCCTTGTGATTTCGGCCTTTGGGATATCGGTCTTTGGAATTTCAGCGTTTGGGATTTCGGCGCTTTGGATTTCGGCCTTTGCGATTTCGGCCTTTGGGATTACGGCCTTTGAGATTTCGGCCTCTGGGATTTCGGCCCTTGGGATTTCGGCCTTTTGGGAAATCATCGTTCGGGATTTCCTTCTTGGGATTTCGACATTCGGGATTTCGGCCTTAGGGATTTCGGCCTTTGGGATTTCGGCCTCTGGGATTTCGGCCTTTGGAATTTCGGCCTTTGGTATTTTGGCCTTGGGATTTCGGACTTTGGGATTTCGACCTTTGGAATTTCGGCCTTTGGGACTTCGGCCCTTGTGATATGGGCCCTTGGGATATCGGCCTTTGGGATTTCGACCGTTGGGATTTGGACCTTTGGGATTTCGGCCTTTGGGATTTCGGCTCTTGGGATTTCGGCCCTTGGTATTTCGGCCTTTTGGGAATTCATCGTTCGGGATTTCGTTCTTGGGATTTCGACATTCGGGAATTCGGCCTTAGGGATTTCGGCCATTGGGATTTCGGCCTCTGGGATTACGGCCTTTGGGATTTCGGCGTTTGAGATTTCGTACTTTGGAATTTCCGGCTTTAGGATATCGGCCATTGTGATTTCGGCCTTTGGGATTTCGGTCTTTGGGATTTCGGCCTTTGGGATTTAGGCCTTTGGGATGTCGGTCTTTGGAATTTCAGCCTTTGGGGTTTCGGCTCTTTGGATTTCGGTCGTTGGGATTTCAGGCTTTGGGATTTCGGACTTTGAGATTTCGGCCTTTGGAATTTCAGCCTTTGGGATTTCGGCCTTTGAGATTTCGGCCTTTGGGATGTCGGTCTTTGGAATTTCAGCCATTGGGATTTCGGCCCTTTGGATTTCGGTCTTTGGGATTTCGGCCTTGGGATTTCGACATTTGGGATTTCGGCCTTTGGGATTTCGGCCTTTGGGATTTCGGCCTTTGAGATTTCGGCCTTTGGGATTTCGGTCTTTCGAATTTCAGCCTTTGGGATTTCGGCCTTTGGGATTTCGGCCTTTGGGATTTCGACCTTTGGGGTCTCGACCTTTGGTATTCCGGCCCTTGGGATTGCGGCCTTTGGGATTTCGGTCTTTGGGATTTCGACCTTTGGGATTTCGGCCTTTGGAATTTCCGCCTTTTGGATTTCGGTCTTTGGGATTTCGGCCTTTTGGGAATTCATCCTTTGGGATTTAGGCCTTTGGGATTTCGACCATTCGGATTTCGGAACTTGGGATTTCGGCCTTTGGAATTTCGGCCATTGGGATTTCGACATTTGGGACCTCGACCCATGGGATTCCGGCCCGTTGGATTTCGGCCTTTGGGATATCGGCCTTTGGGATTTCGACCTTTGGGATTTCGGCCTTTGGGATTTCGGCCTTAGGGATTTCGGCCATTGGGATTTCGGCGTTTGGGATTTCGGTCTTTGAGATTTCGGCCTTTGGGATTTCGACCTTTGGGATTTCGGCCCTTGGGACTTCGGCTCTTGGGATATGGGCCCTTGGGATATCGGCCTTTGGGATTTCGACCGTTGGGATTTGCACCTTTGGGATTTCGGCCTTTGGGATTTCGGCTCTTGGGATTTCGGCCCTTGGGATTTCGGCCTTTTGGGAATTCATCGTTCGGGATTTCGTTCTTGGGATTTCGACATTTGGGATTTCGGCCTTAGGGATTTCGGCCTTTGGGATTTCGGCCTCTGGGATTTCGGCCCTTGGGATTTCGGCCTTTTGGGAATTCATCGTTCGGGATTTCGTTCTTGGGATTTCGACATTCGGGATTTCGGCCTTAGGGATTTCGGCCCTTGGGATTTCGGCCTCTGGGATTTCGGCCTTTGGGATTTCGGCCTTTGGTATTTTGGCCTTGGGATTTCGGACTTTGGGATTTCGACCTTTGGAATTTCGGCCCTTGGGACTTCGGCCCTTGTGATATGGGCCCTTGTGATATCGGCCTTTGGGATTTCGACCGTTGGGATTTGCACCTTTGGGATATCGGCCTTTGGGATTTCGACCGTTGGGATTTGGACCTTTGGGATTTCGGCCTTTGGGATTTCGGCTCTTGGGATTTCGGCCCTTGGGATTTCGGCCTTTGGGATTTCAGTCTTTGGGATTTCGGCCTTTGTGATTTCGGCCTTTGGAATTTCAGCCTTTGGGATTTTGGCCCTTTGGATTTCGGCCTTTGGGATTTCATCCTTTGGGATTTCGGCCTTTTGGGAATTCATCCATTGGTATTTCGGCCTTGGTATTTCGGCCTTTGGGATTTCGGACTTTGAGATTTCGGCCTTTGGTATGTCGATCTTTGGAATTTCAACCTTTGGGATTTCGGCCCTTTGGATTTCGGCCCTTTGGATTTCGGCCTTTGGGATTTCGACCTTTGGGATATCGGCCTCTGGGATTTCGATCTTTGGGAAGTCGGTCTTTGGAGTTTCAGCCTTTGGGATTTCGGCCTTTGGGATGTCGGTCTTTGGAATTTCAGCCTTTGGGATTTCGGCCCTTTGGATTTCGGCCTTTGGGATTTCGGCCTTGTGATTTCGGCCATTGGGATATCGGTCTTTGGAATTTCAGCGTTTGGGATTTCGGCGCTTTGGATTTCGGCCTTTGCGATTTCGGCCTTTGGGATTTCGGCCTTTGAGATTTCGGCCTTTGGGATTTCGACCTTTGGGATTTCGGCCCTTGGGACTTCAGCTCTTGGGATATGGGCCCTTGGGATATCGGCCTTTGGGATTTCGACCGCTGGGATTTGCACTTTTGGGATTTCGGCCTTTGGGATTTCGGCTCTTGGGATTTCGGCCATTGGGATTTCGGCCTTTTGGGAATTCATCGTTCGGGATTTCGTTCTTGGGATTTCGACATTTGGGATTTCGGCCTTCGGAATTTCGGCCTTTGGGATTTCGGCCTCTGGGATTTCGGCCCTTGGGATTTCGGCCTTTTGGGAATTCATCGTTCGGGATTTCGTTCTTGGGATTTCGACATTCGGGATTTCGTCCTTAGGGATTTCGGCCTTTGGGATTTCGGCCTCTGGGATTTCGGCTTTTGGGATTTCGGCCTTTGGTATTTTGGCCTTGGGATTTCGGACTTTGGGATTTCGACCTTTGGAATTTCGGCCCTTGGGACTTCGGCCCTTGTGATATGGGCCCTTGGGATATCGGCCTTTGGGATTTCGACCGTTGGGATTTGGACCTTTGGGATTTCGGCCTTTGGGATTTCGGCTCTTGGGATTTCGGCCCTTGGGATTTCGGCCTTTTGGGAATTCATCGTTCGGGATTTCGTTCTTGGGATTTCGACATTCGGGATTTCGGCCTTAGGGATTTCGGCCTTTGGGATTTCGGCCTCTGGGATTTCGTCCTTTGGAATTTCCGGCTTTAGGATATCGGCCATTGTGATTTCGGCCTTTGGGATGTCGGTCTTTGGAATTTCAGCTTTTGGGATTTCGGCCCTTTGGATTTCGGACTTTGGGATTTCAGCCTTTTGGATTTCGGCCTTTGAGATTTCGGCCTTTGGGATGTCGGTCTTTGGAATTTCAGCCTTTGGGATTTCGGCCCTTTGGATTTCGGCCTTTGGGATTTCGGCTTTGTGATTTCGGCCTTTGGGATATCGGTCTTTGGAATTTCAGCGTTGGGGATTTCGGCGCTTTGGATTTCGGCCTTTGCGATTTCGGCCTTTGGGATTACGGCCTTTGAGATTTCGGCCTTTGGGATTTCGACCTTTGGGATTTCGGCCCTTGGGACTTCGGCTCTTGGGATATGGGCCCTTGGGATATCGGCCTTTGGGATTTCGACCGTTGGGATTTGCACTTTTGGAATTTCGGCTCTTGGGATTTCGGCCATTGGGATTTCGGCCTTTTGAGAATTCATCGTTCGGGATTTCGTTCTTGGGATTTCGACATTTGGGATTTCGGCCTTAGGAATTTCGGCTTTTGGGATTTCGGCCTCTGGGATTTCGGCCCTTGGGATTTCGGCCTTTTGGGAATTCATCGTTCGGGATTTCGTTCTTGGGATTTCGACATTCGGGATTTCGTCCTTAGGGATTTCGGCCTTTGGGATTTCGGCCTCTGGGATTTCGGCCTTTGGGATTTCGGCCTTTGGTATTTTGGCCTTGGGATTTCGGACTTTGGGATTTCGACCTTTGGAATTTCGGCCCTTGGGACTTCGGCCCTTGTGATATGGGCCCTTGGGATATCGGCCTTTGGGATTTCGACCGTTGGGATTTGGACCTTTGGGATTTCGGCCTTTGGGATTTCGGCTCTTGGGATTTCGGCCCTTGGGATTTCGGCCTTTTGGGAATTCATCGTTCGGGATTTCGTTCTTGGGATTTCGACATTCGGGAATTCGGCCTTAGGGATTTCGGCCATGGGGATTTCGGCCTCTGGGATTACGGCCTTTGGGATTTCGGCGTTTGAGATTTCGTACTTTGGAATTTCCGGCTTTAGGATATCGGCCATTGTGATTTCGGCCTTTGGGATTTCGGTCTTTGGGATTTCGGCCTTTGAGATTTCGGCCTTTGGGATGTCGGTCTTTGGAATTTCAGCCATTGGGATTTCGGCCCTTTGGATTTCGGTCTTTGGGATTTCGGCCTTGGGATTTCGACATTTGGGATTTCGGCCTTTGGGATTTCGGCCTTTGGGATTTCGGCCTTTGAGATTTCGGCCTTTGGGATTTCGGTCTTTCGAATTTCAGCCTTTGGGATTTCGGCCTTTGGGATTTCGGCCTTTGGGATTTCGACCTTTGGGGTCTCGACCTTTGGTATTCCGGCCCTTGGGATTGCGGCCTTTGGGATTTCGGTCTTTGGGATTTCGACCTTTGGGATTTCGGCCTTTGGAATTTCCGCCTTTTGGATTTCGGTCTTTGGGATTTCGGCGTTTTGGGAATTCATCCTTTGGGATTTAGGCCTTTGGGATTTCGACCATTCGGATTTCGGAACTTGGGATTTCGGCCTTTGGAATTTCGGCCATTGGGATTTCGACATTTGGGATCTCGACCCATGGGATTCCGGCCCGTTGGATTTCGGCCTTTGGGATATCGGCCTTTGGGATTTCGACCTTTGGGATTTCGGCCTTTGGGATTTCGGCCTTAGGGATTTCGGCCATTGGGATTTCGGCGTTTGGGATTTCGGTCTTTGAGATTTCGGCCTTTGGGATTTCGACCTTTGGGATTTCGGCCCTTGGGACTTCGGCTCTTGGGATATGGGCCCTTGGGATATCGGCCTTTGGGATTTCGACCGTTGGGATTTGCACCTTTGGGATTTCGGCCTTTGGGATTTCGGCTCTTGGGATTTCGGCCCTTGGGATTTCGCCCTTTTGGGAATTCATCGTTCGGGATTTCGTTCTTGGGATTTCGACATTTGGGATTTCGGCCTTAGGGATTTCGGCCTTTGGGATTTCGGCCTCTGGGATTTCGGCCCTTGGGATTTCGGCCTTTTGGGAATTCATCGTTCGGGATTTCGTTCTTGGGATTTCGACATTCGGGATTTCGGCCTTAGGGATTTCGGCCCTTGGGATTTCGGCCTCTGGGATTTCGGCCTTTGGGATTTCGGCCTTTGGTATTTTGGCCTTGGGATTTCGGACTTTGGGATTTCGACCTTTGGAATTTGGGCCCTTGGGACTTCGGCCCTTGTGATATGGGCCCTTGGGATATCGGCCTTTGGGATTTCGACCGTTGGGATTTGCACCTTTGGGATATCGGCCTTTGGGATTTCGACCGTTGGGATTTGGACCTTTGGGATTTCGGCCTTTGGGATTTCGGCTCTTGGGATTTCGGCCCTTGGGATTTCGGCCTTTGGGATTTCAGTCTTTGGGATTTCGGCCTTTGTGATTTCGGCCTTTGGAATTTCAGCCTTTGGGATTTTGGCCCTTTGGATTTCGGCCTTTGGGATTTCATCCTTTGGGATTTCGGCCTTTTGGGAATTCATCCATTGGTATTTCGGCCTTGGTATTTCGGCCTTTGGGATTTCGGACTTTGAGATTTCGGCCTTTGGTATGTCGATCTTTGGAATTTCAACCTTTGGGATTTCGGCCCTTTGGATTTCGGCCTTTGGGATTTCAGCCTTTGGGATTTCGGCCTTTGAAATTTCGGCCTTTGGAATTTCAGCCGTTGGGATTTCGGCCCTTTGGATTTCGGCCTTTGGGATTCCGAAGTTTGGGATTTCGGCCCTTTGGATTTCGGCCTTTGGGATTTCGACCTTTGGGATATCGGCCTCTGGGATTTCGATCTTTGGGAAGTCGGTCTTTGGAGTTTCAGCCTTTGGGATTTCGGCCTTTGGGATGTCGGTCTTTGGAATTTCAGCCTTTGGGATTTCGGCCCTTTGGATTTCGGCCTTTGGGATTTCGGCCTTGTGATTTCGGCCTTTGGGATATCGGTCTTTGGAATTTCAGCGTTTGGGATTTCGGCGCTTTGGATTTCGGCGTTTGCGATTTCGGCCTTTGGGATTTCGGCCTTTGAGATTTCGGCCTTTGGGATTTCGACCTTTGGGATTTCGGCCCTTGGGACTTCGGCTCTTGGGATATGGGCCCTTGGGATATCGGCCTTTGGGATTTCGACCGCTGGGATTTGCACTTTTGGGATTTCGGCCTTTGGGATTTCGGCTCTTGGGATTTCGGCCATTGGGATTTCGGCCTTTTGGGAATTCATCGTTCGGGATTTCGTTCTTGGGATTTCGACATTTGGGATTTCGGCCTTAGGAATTTCGGCCTTTGGGATTTCGGCCTCTGGGATTTCGGCCCTTGGGATTTCGGCCTTTTGGGAATTCATCGTTCGGGATTTCGTTCTTGGGATTTCGACATTCGGGATTTCGTCCTTAGGGATTTCGGCCTTTGGGATTTCGGCCTCTGGGATTTCGGCTTTTGGGATTTCGGCCTTTGGTATTTTGGCCTTAGGATTTCGGACTTTGGGATTTCGACCTTTGGAATTTCGGCCCTTGGGACTTCGGCCCTTGTGATATGGGCCCTTGGGATATCGGCCTTTGGGATTTCGACCGTTGGGATTTGGACCTTTGGGATTTCGGCCTTTGGGATTTCGGCTCTTGGGATTTCGGCCCTTGGGCTTTCGGCCTTTTGGGAATTCATCGTTCGGGATTTCGTTCTTGGGATTTCGACATTCGGGATTTCGGCCTTAGGGATTTCGGCCTTTGGGATTTCGGCCTCTGGGATTTCGTCCTTTGGAATTTCCGGCTTTAGGATATCGGCCATTGTGATTTCGGCCTTTGGGATGTCGGTCTTTGGAATTTCAGCTTTTGGGATTTCGGCCCTTTGGATTTCGGACTTTGGGATTTCAGCCTTTTGGATTTCGGCCTTTGAGATTTCGGCCTTTGGGATGTCGGTCTTTGGAATTTCAGCCTTTGGGATTTCGGCCCTTTGGATTTCGGCCTTTGGGATTTCGGCCTTGTGATTTCGGCCTTTGGGATATCGGTCTTTGGAATTTCAGCGTTTGGGATTTCGGCGCTTTGGATTTCGGCCTTTGCGATTTCGGCCTTTGGGATTACGGCCTTTGAGATTTCGGCCTTTGGGATTTCGACCTTTGGGATTTCGGCCCTTGGGACTTCGGCTCTTGGGATATGGGCCCTTGGGATATCGGCCTTTGGGATTTCGACCGTTGGGATTTGCACTTTTGGGATTTCGGCTCTTGGGATTTCGGCCATTGGGATTTCGGCCTTTTGAGAATTCATCGTTCGGGATTTCGTTCTTGGGATTTCGACATTTGGGATTTCGGCCTTAGGAATTTCGGCCTTTGGGATTTCGGCCTCTGGGATTTCGGCCCTTGGGATTTCGGCCTTTTGGGAATTCATCGTTCGGGATTTCGTTCTTGGGATTTCGACATTCGGGATTTCGTCCTTAGGGATTTCGGCCTTTGGGATTTCGGCCTCTGGGATTTCGGCCTTTGGGATTTCGGCCTTTGGTATTTTGGCCTTGGGATTTCGGACTTTGGGATTTCGACCTTTGGAATTTCGGCCCTTGGGACTTCGGCCCTTGTGATATGGGCCCTTGGGATATCGGCCTTTGGGATTTCGACCGTTGGGATTTGGACCTTTGGGATTTCGGCCTTTAGGATTTCGGCTCTTGGGATTTCGGCCCTTGGGATTTCGGCCTTTTGGGAATTCATCGTTCGGGATTTCGTTCTTGGGATTTCGACATTCGGGATTTCGGCCTTAGGGATTTCGGCCTTTGGGATTTCGGCCTCTGGGATTTCGTCCTTTGGAATTTCCGGCTTTAGGATATCGGCCATTGTGATTTCGGCCTTTGGGATGTCGGTCTTTGGAATTTCAGCCTTTGGGATTTCGGCCCTTTGGATTTCGGACTTTGGGATATCGGCCTTTGGGATTTCGGCCTTTGAGATTTCGGCCTTTGGGATGTCGGCCTTTGGGATTTCGGTCTTGGGATTTCGACATTTTGGATTTCGGCCTTTGGTATGTCGGTCTTTCGGAATTTCAGCCTTTGGGATTTCGGCCCTTTGGATTTCGGCCTTTGGGATTTCGGCCTTGGGATATCGACATTTTGGATTTCGGCCTTTGGGATTTCGGCCTTTGGAATTTCGACCTTTAGGATTTCGGCCTTTGGGATTTCGGCCTTTGGAATATCCGCCTTTGGGATTTCGGCCCTTTGGATTTCGGACTTTGGGATTTCGGTCTTGGGAATACGGCCTTAGGAATTTCCGCCTTTGGGATTTCGGCCCTTTGGATTTCGGCCTTTGGGATTTCGACATTTGGGATTTCGGTCTTTGGGATCTCGGCCTTTGGGATTTCGGCCTTTGAGATTTCGGCCTTTGGAATTTCAGCCTTGGGCTTGCGGCCCTTGGGATTTCGACCTTTGGGATTTCGGCGTTTCAGATTTCGGCCTTTGGAATTTCCGCCTTGGGATTTCGACATTTGGGATTTCGGCCTTTGGGATTTTCGCCTATGGAATTTCGACCTTTAGGATTTCGGCCCTTGGGATATCAGCCTTTGGGATTTCGGCCTTTGGGATTTCGGGCTTTGGGATTTCGACCTTTGGGATTTCGGCCTTTGGGATATCGGCCTTTGGGATTTCGGCCTTTGGAATTTCAGCCTTTGGGATTTCGGCCCTTTGGATGTCGGACTTTGGGATTTGAGCCTTTGGGATTTCGGCCTTTGCGATTTCGGCCTGTGGGATTTCGGCCCTTGGGATTTCGGCCTTTTGGGAATTCATCGTGCGGGATTTCGTTCTTGGGATTTCGACATTCGGGATTTCGGCCTTAGGGATTTCGGCCTTTGGGATTTCGGCCTCTGGGATTTCGGCCTTTGGGATTTCGGCCTTTGGTATTTTGGCCTTGGGATTTCGGCCTTTGGGATTTAGGCCTTTGGGATTTCTGCCTTTGGGATTTCGGCCCTTTGGATTTCGGACTTTGGGATATCGGCCTTTGGGATTTCGGCCTTTGAGATTTCGGCCTTTGGGATGTCGGCCTTTGGGATTTCGGCCTCTGGGATTTCGTCCTTTGGAATTTCCGGCTTTAGGATATCGGCCATTGTGATTTCGGCCTTTGGGATGTCGGTCTTTGGAATTTCAGCCTTTGGGATTTCGGCCCTTTGGATTTCGGACTTTGGGATATCGGCCTTTGGGATTTCGGCCTTTGAGATTTCGGCCTTTGGGATGTCGGCCTTTGGGATTTCGGTCTTGGGATTTCGACATTTTGGATTTCGGCCTTTGGGATGTCGGTCTTTCGGAATTTCAGCCTTTGGGATTTCGGCCCTTTGGATTTCGGCCTTTGGGATTTCGGCCTTGGGATATCGACATTTTGGATTTCGGCCTTTGGGATTTCGGCCTTTGGAATTTCGACCTTTAGGATTTCGGCCTTTGGGATTTCGGCCTTTGGAATTTCCGCCTTTGGGATTTCGGCCCTTTGGATTTCGGACTTTGGGATTTCGGTCTTGGGAATACGGCCTTAGGAATTTCCGCCTTTGGGATTTCGGCCCTTTGGATTTCGGCCTTTGGGATTTCGACATTTGGGATTTCGGTCTTTGGGATCTCGGCCTTTGGGATTTCGGCCTTTGAGATTTCGGCCTTTGGAATTTCAGCCTTGGGCTTGCGGCCCTTGGGATTTCGACCTTTGGGATTTCGGCGTTTCAGATTTCGGCCTTTGGAATTTCCGCCTTGGGATTTCGACATTTGGGATTTCGGCCTTTGGGATTTTCGCCTATGGAATTTCGACCTTTAGGATTTCGGCCCTTGGGATATCAGCCTTTGGGATTTCGGCCTTTGGGATTTCGGGCTTTGGGATTTCGACCTTTGGGATTTCGGCCTTTGGGATATCGGCCTTTGGGATTTCGGCCTTTGGAATTTCAGCCTTTGGGATTTCGGCCCTTTGGATGTCGGACTTTGGGATTTGAGCCTTTGGGATTTCGGCCTTTGGGATTTCGGCCCTTGGGATTTAGGCCTTTGGGAATTCGACGTTTCGGATTTCGGCCTTTTGGTAAATCATACTTTGGGACTTCGGCCTTTGGAATTTCCGCCTTTGGGATATCGGCCTTTGGGATTTTTGGCCTTTGGGATTTCGGACTTCGGGATTTCGTCCTTTGGGATTTTGGCCTTTGGGATTTCGGCCTTTGGGATTTAGGCCTTTGGGATTTCTGCCTTTGGGATATCGGCCTTATGGATTTCGGCCTTTGCGATTTCGTGCTTTGGGATTTCGGCCATTGAGATTGAGGCCTTCGGGACTTCGGCCTTTAGGATTTCGGCCCTTGGGATGTCGGTCTTTTGGAATTTCATCCTTTGGTATTTCGGCCCTTTGGATTTCGGCCTCTGGGATTTCGGCCCTTGGGATGTCGGTCTTTTGGAATTTCATCCTTTGGTATTTCGGCCCTTTGGATTTCGGCCTTTGGGATTTCGGCCTTGGGATTTCGACATTTGGGATTTCGGACTTTGGGATTTCGGCCTTTGGAATTTCGACCATTAGTATTTCGGCCTTTGGGATCTCGGCCTTTGGAATTTCGACCTTTAGGATTTCGGCCTTTGGGAAGTCGGTCTTTGGAATTTCAGCCTTTGGGATTTCGGCCTTTGGGATTTCAGACTTCATGTTTTAGACATTTTAGGATATCGGGCTTTAGAATTTCGGCATTTAAGGTACCGGATTTTGGGATTTATACCTTTGGGATTTCGGCCCTTGGGATTTAGTCCTTTTGTATTTCGACATTTTGGAGTTCGGCCTTTTGGGAAATCATCCTTTGGGATTTCGACCATTAGGATTTCGGCCATTTGGGAAATCAAGTTTTGGGATTTCGGCCTCTGGAATTTCCGCCTTTGGGATATCGGCCTTTGGGATTTCGGCCCTTGGCATTTCGGCCTTTAGGATATCGGCCTTTGTGATTTCGGCCTTTGGGATGTCGATCTTTGGAATTTCAGCCGTTGGGATTTCGGCCCTTTGGATTTCGGCCTTTGCGATTTCAGCCTTTGGGATTTCGGCCTTTGAGATTTCGGCCTTTGGGATTTCGACTTTTGGGATTTCGGCCCTTGGGATTTGGGCCTTTGGGATTTCGGCCTTGTGATTTCGGCCTTTGGGATATCGGTCTTTGGAATTTCAGCGTTTGGGATTTCGGCGCTTTGGATTTCGGCCTTTGCGATTTCGGCCTTTGGGATTTCGGCCTTTGAGATTTCGGCCTTTGGGATTTCGACCTTTGGGATTTCGGCCCTTGGGACTTCGGCTCTTGGGATATGGGCCCTTGGGATATCGGCCTTTGGGATTTCGACCGTTGGGATTTGCACCTTTGGGATTTCGGCCTTTGGGATTTCGGATCTTGGGATTTCGGCCCTTGGGATTTCGGCCTTTTGGGAATTCATCGTTCGGGATTTCGTTCTTGGGATTTCGACATTTGGGATTTCGGCCTTAGGGATTTCGGCCTTTGGGATTTCGGCCTCTGGGATTTCGGCCCTTGGGATTTCGGCCTTTTGGGAATTCATCGTGCGGGATTTCGTTCTTGGGATTTCGACATTCGGGATTTCGGCCTTAGGGATTTCGGCCTTTGGGATTTCGGCCTCTGGGATTTCGGCCTTTGGGATTTCGGCCTTTGGTATTTTGGCCTTGGGATTTCGGCCTTTGGGATTTCGGCCTCTGGGATTTCGGCCCTTGGGATTTCGGCCTTTTGGGAATTCATCGTTCGGGATTTCGTTCTTGGGATTTCGACATTCGGGATTTCGGCCTTAGGGATTTCGGCCTTTGGGATTTCGGCCTCTGGGATTTCGGCCTTTGGGATTTCGGCCTTTGGTATTTTGGCCTTGGGATTTCGGACTTTGGGATTTGGACCTTTGGAATTTCGGCCCTTGGGACTTCGGCCCTTGTGATATGGGCCCTTGGGATATCGGCCTTTGGGATTTCGACCGTTGGGATTTGCACCTTTGGGATATCGGCCTTTGGGATTTCGACCGTTGCGATTTGGACCTTTGGGATTTCGGCCTTTGGGATTTCGGCTCGTGGGATTTCGGCCCTTGGGATTTCGGCCTTTTGGGAATTCATCGTTCGGGATTTCGTTCTTGGGATTTCGACATTTGGGATTTCGGCCTTAGGGATTTCGGCCTTTGGGATTTCGGCCTTTGGTATTTTGGCCTTGGGATTTCGGACTTTGGGATTTCGACCTTTGGAATTTCGGCCCTTGGGACTTCGGCCCTTGTGATATGGGCCCTTGGGATATCGGCATTTGGGATTTCGACCGTTGGGATTTGCACCTTTGGGATATCGGCCTTTGGGATTTCGACCGTTGGGATTTGGACCTTTGGGATTTCGGCCTTTGGGATTTCGGCTCTTGGGATTTCGGCCATTGGGATTTCGGCCTTTTGGGAATTCATTGTTCGGGATTTCGTTCTTGGGATTTCGACATTTGGGATTTCGGCCTTAGGGATTTCGGCCTTTGGGACTTCGGCCTCTGGGATTTCGGCCCTTGGGATTTCGGCCTTTTGGGAATTCATCGTTCGGGATTTCGTTCTTGGGATTTCGACATTCGGGATTTCGGCCTTAGGGATTTCGGCCTTTGGGATTTCGGCCTCTGGGATTTCGGCCTTTGGGATTTCGGCCTTTGGTATTTTGGCCTTGGGATTTCGGACTTTGGGATTTCGACCTATGGAATTTCGGCCCTTGGGACTTCGGCCCTTGTGATATGGGCCCTTGGGATATCGGCCTTTGGGATTTCGACCGTTGGGATTTGGACCTTTGGGATTTCGGCCTTTGGGATTTCGGCTCTTGGGATTTCGGCTCTTGGGATTTCGGCCCTTGGGATTTCGGCCTTTTGGGAATTCATCGTTCGGGATTTCGTTCTTGGGATTTCGACATTCGGGATTTCGGCCTTAGGGATTTCGGCCTTTGGGATTTCGGCCTCTGGGATTTCGTCCTTTGGAATTTCCGGCTTTAGGATATCGGCCATTGTGATTTCGGCCTTTGGGATGTCGGTCTTTGGAATTTCAGCCTTTGGGATTTCGGCCCTTTGGATTTCGGACTTTGGGATTTCAGCCTTTGGGATTTCGGCCTTTGAGATTTCGGCCTTTGGGATGTCGGTCTTTGGAATTTCAGCCATTGGGATTTCGGCCCTTTGGATTTCGGTCTTTGGGATTTCGGCCTTGGGATTTCGACATTTGGGTTTTCGGCCTTTGGGATTTCGGCCTTTGGGATTTCGACCTTTGGGGTCTCGACCTTTGGTATTCCGGCCCTTGGGATTGCGGCCTTTGGGATTTCGGTCTTTGGGATTTCGACCTTTGGGATTTCGGCCTTTGGAATTTCCGCCTTTTGGATTTCGGTCTTTGGGATTTCGGCCTTTTGGGAATTCATCCTTTGGGATTTAGGCCTTTGGGATTTCGACCATTCGGATTTCGGAACTTGGGATTTCGGCCTTTGGAATTTCGGCCATTGGGATATCGACATTTGGGATCTCGACCCTTGGGATTCCGGCCCGTTGGATTTCGGCCTTTGGGTTATCGGCCTTTGGGATTTCGACCTTTGGGATTTCGGCCTTTGGGATTTCGGCCTTAGGGATTTCGGCCTTTGGGATTTCGGCCTTTGGGATTTCGGCCTTTTGGGAGTTCATCCTTTGGTATTTCGATCTTGGGATTTCGACATTTGGGATTTCGGCGTTTGGGATTTCGGCCTTTGGAATTTCCGCCATTAGGATATCGGCCCTTGGGATTTCGGCCTTTGGGATTACGGCCTTTTGGGAATTCATCCCTTGGGATTTCGGCCTTGGGATTTCGACCTTTGGCATTTCGGCTTTTTTGGAATTCATTCTTTGGGATTTAGGCATTTGGGATTTCGACCATTCCGATTTCGGCCTTTTGGGAAATCATCTTTTGGGATTTCGGCCTTTGGAATTTCCGCCTTTGGGATATCGGCCTTTGCGATTTCGGCCTTTGGAATTTCCGGCTTTGGGATATCGGCCTTTTTGATTTCGACCTTTGGGATTTCGGCCTTTGGGAAGTCGGTCTTTGGAATTTCAGCCTTTGGGATTTCGGCCTTTGGGATTTCGGCCTTTGGGATTTCGTCCTTTGGGATTTGGACCGTTGGGATTTCGGCCCTTGGGATTTCGTCCTTGGGAATTTCGGCCTTTGGGACTTCGGCCTCTGGGATTTCGGCCTTTGGGAAGTCGGTCATTGGAATTTCAGCCTATGGGATTTCGGCCTTTGGGATTTCAGACTTTATGTTTCGGATATTTTAGGATTTCGGGCTTTAGGATTCCGACATTTAAGGTATCGGCTTTTGGGATTATTACCTTTGGGATTTCGGCCCTTGGGATTTAGTCCTTTTGTATTTCGACATTTTGGAGTTCGTCCTTTTGGGAAATCATCCTTTGGGATTTCGGCCATTTGGGAAATCAACTTTTGGGATTTCGGCCTCTGGAATTTCCGCCTTTGGGATTTCGGCCCTTTGGATTTCGGCCGTTGGGATTTCGACATTTGGGATATCGGTCTTTGGGATCTCGGCCTTTGGGATTTCGGCCTTTGAGATTTCGGCCTTTGGAATTTCAGCCTTTGGGCTTGCGGCCCTTGGGATTTCGACCTTTGGGATTTCGATCTTTCGGATTTCGGCCTTTTGGGAAATCATCCTTTGGGATTTCGGCCTTTGGAATTTCCGCCTTTGGGATATCGGCCTTTTGGGAACTCATCCTTTGGGATTTCGACGATTTGGATTTCGTCCTTTTGGGATTTCGGCCCTTGGAATTTCCGCCTTTGGGATATCGGCCTTTGGGATTTCGGCCTTTGGGATTTCGGCCCTTGAGATTTCGGCCTTTAGGATTTCGGCCTTTGGGATGTCGGTCTTTCGGAATTTCAGCCTTTGGGATTTCGGCCCTTTGGATTTCGGCCTTTGTGATTTCGGCCTTGGGATATCGACATTTTGGATTTCGGCCTTTGGGATTTCGGCCTTTGGAATTTCGACCTTTAGGATTTCGGCCTTTGGGATTTCGGCCTTTGGAATTTCCGCCTTTGGGATTTCGGCCCTTTGGATTTCGGACTTTGGGATTTCGGTCTTGGGATTACAGCCTTTGGAATTTCCGCCTTTGGGATATCGGCCTTTTGGGAACTCATCCTTTGGGATTTCGACCATTTGGATTTCGTCCTTTTGGGATTTCGGCCCTTGGAATTTCCGCCTTTGGGATATCGGCCTTTGGGATTTCGGCCTTTGGGATTTCGGCAATTGAGATTTCGGCCTTTAGGATTTCGGCGTTTGGGATGTCGGTCTATCGGAATTTCAGCCTTTGGGATTTTGGGCCCTTTGGATTTCGGCCTTTGGGATTTCGGCAATTGGGATTTCGGCCTTTAGGATTTCGGCGTTTGGGATGTCGGTCTTTCGGAATTTCAGCCTTTGGGATTTCGGCCCTTTGGATTTCGGCCTTTGGGATTTCGGTGTTGGGATTTCGACATTTTGGATTTCGGCCTTTGGGATGTCGGTCTTTCGGAATTTCAGCCTTTGGGATTTCGGCCCTTTGGATTTCGGCCTTTGGGATTTCGGCCTTGGGATATCGACATTTTGAATTTCGGCCTTTGGGATTTCGGCCTTTGGAATTTCGACCTTTAGGATTTCGGCCTTTGGGATTTCGGCCTTTGGAATTTCCGCCTTTGGGATTTCGGCCCTTTGGATTTCGGCCTTTGGGATTTCGGTCTTGGGGTTTCGACATTTTGGATTTCGGCCTTTGGGATTTCGGCCTTTGGAATTTCGACCTTTAGGATTTCGGCCTTTGGGATTTCGGCCTTTGGAATTTCCGCCTTTGGGATTTCGGCCCTTTGGATTTCGGACTTTGGGATTTCGGTCTTGGGAATACGGCCTTTGGAATTTCCGCCTTTGGGATTTGGGCCCTTTGGATTTCGGCCTTTGGGATTTCGACATTTGGGATTTCGGTTTTTGGGATCTCGGCCTTTGGGATTTCGGCCTTTGAGATTTCGGCCTTTGGAATTTCAGCCTTTGGGCTTGCGGCCCTTGGGATTTCGACCTTTGGGATTTCGGCGTTTCAGATTTCGGCCTTTGGAATTTCCGCCTTGGGATTTCGGCCTTTGGGATGTCGGTCTTTCGGAATTTCAGCCTTTGGGATTTCGGCCCTTTGGATTTCGGTCTTTGGGATTTCGGCCTTGGGATATCGACATTTTGGATTTCGGCCTTTGGGATTTCGGCATTTGGAATTTCGACCTTTAGGATTTCGGCCTTTGGGATTTCGGCCTTTGGAATTTCCGCCTTTGGGATTTCGGCCCTTTGGATTTCGGACTTTGTGATTTCGGTCTTGGGATTACAACCTTTGGAATTTCCGCCTTTGGGATATCGGCCTTTTGGGAACTCATCCTTTGGGATTTCGACCATTTGGATTTCGGCCTTTTGGGATTTCAGCCCTTGGAATTTCCGCCTTTGGGATATCGGGCTTTGGGATTTCGGCAATTGGGATTTCGGCCTTTAGGATTTCGGCGTTTGGTATGTCGGTCTTTCGGAATTTCAGCCTTTGGGATTTCGGCCCTTTGGATTTCGGCCTTTGGGATTTCGGTCTTGGGATTTCGACATTTTGGATTTCGGACTTTGGGATGTCGGCCTTTGGAATTTCGACCTTTAGGATTTCGGCCTTTGGGATTTCGGCCTTTGGAATTTCCGCCTTTGGGATTTCGGCCCTTTGGATTTCGGACTTTGGGATTTCGGTCTTGGGAATACGGCCTTTGGAATTTCCGCCTTTGGGATTTCGGCCCTTTGGATTTCCGCCTTTGGGATTTCGACATTTGGGATATCGGTCTTTGGGATCTCGGCCTTTGGGATTTCGGCCTTTGAGATTTTGGCCTTTGGAATTTCAGCCTTTGGGCTTGCGGCCCTTGGGATTTCGACCTTTGGGATTTCGGCGTTTCAGATTTCGGTCTTTGGAATTTCCGCCTTGGGATTTCGACATTTGGGATTTCGGCCTTTGGGATTTTCGCCTTTGGAATTTCGACCTTTAGGATTTCGGCCCTTGGGATATCAGCCTTTGGGATTTCGGCCTTTGGGATTTCGGGCTTTGGGATTTCGACCTTTGGGATTTCGGCCTTTGGGATATCGGCCTTTGGGATTTCGGCCTTTGGAATTTCAGCCTTTGGGATTCCGGCCCTTTGGATGTCGGACTTTGGGATTTGAGCCTTTGGGATTTCGGCCTTTGGGATTTCGGCCCTTGGGATTTAGGCCTTTGGGAATTCGACCTTTCGGATTTCGGCCTTTTGGGAAATCATACTTTGGGACTTCGGCCTTTGGAATTTCCGCCTTTGGGATATCGGCCTTTGGGATTTTTGGCCTTTGGGATTTCGGACTTCGGGATTTCGTCCTTTGGGATTTTGGCCTTTGGGATTTCGGCCTTTGGGATTTAGGCCTTTGGGATTTCGGCCTTTGCGATTTCGTCCTTTGGGATTTCGGCCTTTGAGATTGAGGCCTTTGGGACTTCGGCCTTTAGGATTTCGGCCCTTGGGATGTCGGTCTTTTGGAATTTCATCCTTTGGTATTTCGGCCCTTTGGATTTCGGCCTCTGGGATTTCGGCCCTTGGGATGTCGGTCTTTTGGAATTTCATCCTTTGGTATTTCGGCCCATTGGATTTCGGCCTTTGGGATTTCGGCCTTGGGATTTCGACATTTGGGATTTCGGACTTTGGGATTTCGGCCTTTGGAATTTCGACCATTAGGATTTCGGCCTTTGGGATCTCGGCCCTTGGAATTTCGACCTTTAGGATTTCGGCCTTTGGGAAGTCGGTCTTTGGAATTTCAGCCTTTGGGATTTCGGCCTTTGGGATTTCAGACTTCATGTTTTAGACATTTTAGGATTTCGGGCTTTAGGATTTCGGCATTTAAGGTACCGGCTTTTGGGATATTTACCTTTGGGATTTCGGCCCTTGGCATTTCGGCCTTTAGGATATCGGCCTTTGTGATTTCGGCCTTTGGGATATCGGTCTTTGGAATTTCAGCGTTTGGGATTTCGGCGCTTTGGATTTCGGCCTTTGGGATTTCGGCCTTTGGGATTTCATCCTTTGGGATTTCGGCCTTTTGCGAATTCATCCATTGGTATTTCGGCCTTGGGATTTCGGCCTTTGGGATTACGGACTTTGAGATTTCGGCCTTTGGTATGTCGATCTTTGGAATTTCAACCTTTGGGATTTCGGCCCTTTGGATTTCGGCCTTTGGGATTTCAGCCTTTGGGATTTCGGCCTTTGAAATTTCGGCCTTTGGAATTTCAGCCTTTGGGATTTCGGCCCTTTGGATTTCGGCCTTTGGGATTCCGAAGTTTGGGATTTCGGCCCTTTGGATTTCGGCGTTTGGGATATCGGCCTCTGGGATTTCGATCTTTGGGAAGTCGGGCTTTGGAGTTTCAGCCTTTGGGATTTCGGCCTTTGGGATGTCGGTCTTTGGAATTTCAGCCTTTGGGATTTCGGCCCATTGGATTTCGGCCTTTGGGATTTCGGCCTTGTGATTTCGGCCTTTGGGATATCGGTCTTTGGAATTTCAGCGTTTGGGATTTCGGCCTATGGGATATCGGCTCTTGGGATGTCGGCCCTTTGGATTTCGGCCTTTGCGATTTCGGCCCTTTGGATTTCCGCCTTTGGCGTTTCAGCCTTTGGGATTTCGGCCTTTGAGATTTCGGCCATTGGGATCTCGACCTTTGGGATCTCGAACCTTGGTATTCCGGCCCTTGGGATTGCGGCCTTTGGGATTTCGGCCTTTGGGATATCTGTCTTTGGAATTTCAGCGTTTGGGATTTCGGCCCTTTGGATTTCGTCCTTTGCGATTTCGGCCTTTGGGATTTCGGCCTTTGGGATATCGGTCTTTGGAATTTCAGCGTTTGGGATTTCGGCCCTTTGGATTTCGGCCTTTGGGATTTCGCCCTTGTGATTTCGGCCTTTGGGATATCGGTCTTTGGAATTTCAGCGTTTGGGATTTCGGCCCTTTGGATTTCGGCCATTGGGATTTCGCCCTTGTGATTTCGGCCTTTGGGATATCGGTCTTTGGAATTTCAGCGTTTGGGATTTCGGCCCTTTGGATTTCGGCCTTTGCGATTTCGGCCGTTGGGATTTCGGCCTTTGAGATTTCGGCCTTTGGGATTTCGACCTTTGGAATTTCGGCCCTTGGGATTTGGGCCTTTGGGATTTCGGCCTTTGGGATTTCGGCGTTTGGGATTTCGGCCTTTGGGATTTCGGCCTTTGGGATTTCGGCCTTTGAGATTTCGGCCTTTGGGATTTCGGTCTTTCGAATTTCAGCCTTTGGGATTTTGGCCTTTGGGATTTTGGCCTTTGGGATTTCGGCCTTTGGTATCTTGGCCTTGGGATTTCGGACTTTGGGATATCGACCTTTGGAATTTCGGCCCTTGGGATTTCGACCCTTGGGATATGGGCCCTTGGGATATCGGCCAATTGGGATTTCGACCGTTGGGATTTGGACCTTTGGGATTTCGGCCTTTGGGATTTCGGCTCTTGGGATTTCGGCCCTTTGGATTTCGGCCTTTGCGATTTCGGCCCTTTGGATTTCGGCCTTTGGCATTTCAGCCTTTGGGATTTCGGCCTTTGAGATTTCGGCCATTGGGATTTCGACCTTTGGGATCTCGAACCTTGGTATTCCGGCCCTTGGGATTGCGGCCTTTGGGATTTCGGCCTTTGGGATTTCGGCCTTTGGGATTTCGGCCTTTGGGATTTCGGCCTTTGGGATTTCGGCCTTTGGGATATCTGTCTTTGGAATTTCAGCGTTTGGGATTTCGGCCCTTTGGATTTCGTCCTTTGCGATTTCGGCCTTTGGGATTTCGGCCTTTGAGATTTCGGCCTTTGGGATTTCGACCTTTGGGATTTCGGCCCTTGGGATTTGGACCTTTGGGATTTCGGCCTTTGGGATTTCGGCGTTTGGGATTTCGGCCTTTGGGATTTCGGCCATTGGGATTTCGGCCTTTGGGATTTCGGCCTTTGAGATTTCGGCCCTTGGGATTTCGACCTTTGGGATTTCGGCCCTTGGGATTTGGGCCTTTGGGATTTCGGCCTTTGGGATTTCGGCGTTTGGGATTTCGGCCTTTGGGATTTCGGCCTTTGGGATTTCGGCCTTTGGGATTTCGGCCTTTGGGATGTCGGTCTTTGGAATTTCAGCCTTTGGGATTACGGCCCCTTGGATTTCGGCCTTTGGGATTTCGGCCTTGGGATTTCGACATTTCGTATTTCGGCCTTTGGGATGTCGGTCTTTGGAATTTCAGACTTTGGGAATTCGGCCCACTGGATTTCGGCCTTTGGGATTTCGGCCTTGGGATTTCGACATTTGGGATTTCGGATTTGGGATTTCGGCCTTTGGGATTTCGGCCTTGTGATTTCGGCCTTTGGGATGTCGGTCTTTGGAATTTCAACCTTTGGGATTTCGGCCCTTTGGATTTCGGCCTTTGGCATTTCTGCCTTTGGAATTTCGGCCTTTGAGATTTCGGCCATTGGGATTTCGACCTTTGGGATCTCGAACCTTGGTATTCCGGCCCTTGGGATTACGGCCTTTGGGGTTTCGGCCTCTGGGATTTCGACCTTTGGGATTTCGGCCTTTGGGATTTTGGCCTTGGGATTTCGGCCTTTGGGATTTAGGCCTTTGGGATTTCGGCCTTTGGGATGTCGGCCTTTGGGATTTCGGTCTTGGGATTTCGACATTTTGGATTTCGGCCTTTGGGATGTCGGTCTTTCGGAATTTCAGCCTTTGGGATTTCGGCCCTTTGGATTTCGGCCTTTGGGATTTCGGCCTTGGGATTTCGGCCTTTGGGATTTCGGCCTTTGGTATTTTGGCCTTGGGATTTCGGCCTTTGGGATTTAGGCCTTTGGGATTTCTGCCTTTGGGATTTCGGCCCTTTGGATTTCGGACTTTGGGATATCGGCCTTTGGGATTTCGGCCTTTGAGATTTCGGCCTTTGGGATGTCGGCCTTTGGGATTTCGGCCTCTGGGATTTCGTCCTTTGGAATTTCCGGCTTTAGGATATCGGCCATTGTGATTTCGGCCTTTGGGATGTCGGTCTTTGGAATTTCAGCCTTTGGGATTTCGGCCCTTTGGATTTCGGACTTTGGGATATCGGCCTTTGGGATTTCGGCCTTTGAGATTTCGGCCTTTGGGATGTCGGCCTTTGGGATTTCGGTCTTGGGATTTCGACATTTTGGATTTCGGCCTTTGGGATGTCGGTCTTTCGGAATTTCAGCCTTTGGGATTTCGGCCCTTTGGATTTCGGCCTTTGGGATTTCGGCCTTGGGATATCGACATTTTGGATTTCGGCCTTTGGGATTTCGGCCTTTGGAATTTCGACCTTTAGGATTTCGGCCTTTGGGATTTCGGCCTTTGGAATTTCCGCCTTTGGGATTTCGGCCCTTTGGATTTCGGACTTTGGGATTTCGGTCTTGGGAATACGGCCTTAGGAATTTCCGCCTTTGGGATTTCGGCCCTTTGGATTTCGGCCTTTGGGATTTCGACATTTGGGATTTCGGTCTTTGGGATCTCGGCCTTTGGGATTTCGGCCTTTGAGATTTCGGCCTTTGGAATTTCAGCCTTGGGCTTGCGGCCCTTGGGATTTCGACCTTTGGGATTTCGGCGTTTCAGATTTCGGCCTTTGGAATTTCCGCCTTGGGATTTCGACATTTGGGATTTCGGCCTTTGGGATTTTCGCCTATGGAATTTCGACCTTTAGGATTTCGGCCCTTGGGATATCAGCCTTTGGGATTTCGGCCTTTGGGATTTCGGGCTTTGGGATTTCGACCTTTGGGATTTCGGCCTTTGGGATATCGGCCTTTGGGATTTCGGCCTTTGGAATTTCAGCCTTTGGGATTTCGGCCCTTTGGATGTCGGACTTTGGGATTTGAGCCTTTGGGATTTCGGCCTTTGGGATTTCGGCCCTTGGGATTTAGGCCTTTGGGAATTCGACGTTTCGGATTTCGGCCTTTTGGTAAATCATACTTTGGGACTTCGGCCTTTGGAATTTCCGCCTTTGGGATATCGGCCTTTGGGATTTTTGGCCTTTGGGATTTCGGACTTCGGGATTTCGTCCTTTGGGATTTTGGCCTTTGGGATTTCGGCCTTTGGGATTTAGGCCTTTGGGATTTCTGCCTTTGGGATATCGGCCTTATGGATTTCGGCCTTTGCGATTTCGTGCTTTGGGATTTCGGCCATTGAGATTGAGGCCTTCGGGACTTCGGCCTTTAGGATTTCGGCCCTTGGGATGTCGGTCTTTTGGAATTTCATCCTTTGGTATTTCGGCCCTTTGGATTTCGGCCTCTGGGATTTCGGCCCTTGGGATGTCGGTCTTTTGGAATTTCATCCTTTGGTATTTCGGCCCTTTGGATTTCGGCCTTTGGGATTTCGGCCTTGGGATTTCGACATTTGGGATTTCGGACTTTGGGATTTCGGCCTTTGGAATTTCGACCATTAGTATTTCGGCCTTTGGGATCTCGGCCTTTGGAATTTCGACCTTTAGGATTTCGGCCTTTGGGAAGTCGGTCTTTGGAATTTCAGCCTTTGGGATTTCGGCCTTTGGGATTTCAGACTTCATGTTTTAGACATTTTAGGATATCGGGCTTTAGAATTTCGGCATTTAAGGTACCGGATTTTGGGATTTATACCTTTGGGATTTCGGCCCTTGGGATTTAGTCCTTTTGTATTTCAACATTTTGGAGTTCGGCCTTTTGGGAAATCATCCTTTGGGATTTCGACCATTAGGATTTCGGCCATTTGGGAAATCAAGTTTTGGGATTTCGGCCTCTGGAATTTCCGCCTTTGGGATATCGGCCTTTGGGATTTCGGCCCTTGGCATTTCGGCCTTTAGGATATCGGCCTTTGTGATTTCGGCCTTTGGGATGTCGATCTTTGGAATTTCAGCCGTTGGGATTTCGGCCCTTTGGATTTCGGCCTTTGCGATTTCAGCCTTTGGGATTTCGGCCTTTGAGATTTCGGCCTTTGGGATTTCGACTTTTGGGATTTCGGCCCTTGGGATTTGGGCCTTTGGGATTTCGGCCTTGTGATTTCGGCCTTTGGGATATCGGTCTTTGGAATTTCAGCGTTTGGGATTTCGGCGCTTTGGATTTCGGCCTTTGCGATTTCGGCCTTTGGGATTTCGGCCTTTGAGATTTCGGCCTTTGGGATTTCGACCTTTGGGATTTCGGCCCTTGGGACTTCGGCTCTTGGGATATGGGCCCTTGGGATATCGGCCTTTGGGATTTCGACCGTTGGGATTTGCACCTTTGGGATTTCGGCCTTTGGGATTTCGGATCTTGGGATTTCGGCCCTTGGGATTTCGGCCTTTTGGGAATTCATCGTTCGGGATTTCGTTCTTGGGATTTCGACATTTGGGATTTCGGCCTTAGGGATTTCGGCCTTTGGGATTTCGGCCTCTGGGATTTCGGCCCTTGGGATTTCGGCCTTTTGGGAATTCATCGTGCGGGATTTCGTTCTTGGGATTTCGACATTCGGGATTTCGGCCTTAGGGATTTCGGCCTTTGGGATTTCGGCCTCTGGGATTTCGGCCTTTGGGATTTCGGCCTTTGGTATTTTGGCCTTGGGATTTCGGCCTTTGGGATTTCGGCCTCTGGGATTTCGGCCCTTGGGATTTCGGCCTTTTGGGAATTCATCGTTCGGGATTTCGTTCTTGGGATTTCGACATTCGGGATTTCGGCCTTAGGGATTTCGGCCTTTGGGATTTCGGCCTCTGGGATTTCGGCCTTTGGGATTTCGGCCTTTGGTATTTTGGCCTTGGGATTTCGGACTTTGGGATTTGGACCTTTGGAATTTCGGCCCTTGGGACTTCGGCCCTTGTGATATGGGCCCTTGGGATATCGGCCTTTGGGATTTCGACCGTTGGGATTTGCACCTTTGGGATATCGGCCTTTGGGATTTCGACCGTTGCGATTTGGACCTTTGGGATTTCGGCCTTTGGGATTTCGGCTCGTGGGATTTCGGCCCTTGGGATTTCGGCCTTTTGGGAATTCATCGTTCGGGATTTCGTTCTTGGGATTTCGACATTTGGGATTTCGGCCTTAGGGATTTCGGCCTTTGGGATTTCGGCCTTTGGTATTTTGGCCTTGGGATTTCGGACTTTGGGATTTCGACCTTTGGAATTTCGGCCCTTGGGACTTCGGCCCTTGTGATATGGGCCCTTGGGATATCGGCATTTGGGATTTCGACCGTTGGGATTTGCACCTTTGGGATATCGGCCTTTGGGATTTCGACCGTTGGGATTTGGACCTTTGGGATTTCGGCCTTTGGGATTTCGGCTCTTGGGATTTCGGCCATTGGGATTTCGGCCTTTTGGGAATTCATTGTTCGGGATTTCGTTCTTGGGATTTCGACATTTGGGATTTCGGCCTTAGGGATTTCGGCCTTTGGGACTTCGGCCTCTGGGATTTCGGCCCTTGGGATTTCGGCCTTTTGGGAATTCATCGTTCGGGATTTCGTTCTTGGGATTTCGACATTCGGGATTTCGGCCTTAGGGATTTCGGCCTTTGGGATTTCGGCCTCTGGGATTTCGGCCTTTGGGATTTCGGCCTTTGGTATTTTGGCCTTGGGATTTCGGACTTTGGGATTTCGACCTATGGAATTTCGGCCCTTGGGACTTCGGCCCTTGTGATATGGGCCCTTGGGATATCGGCCTTTGGGATTTCGACCGTTGGGATTTGGACCTTTGGGATTTCGGCCTTTGGGATTTCGGCTCTTGGGATTTCGGCTCTTGGGATTTCGGCCCTTGGGATTTCGGCCTTTTGGGAATTCATCGTTCGGGATTTCGTTCTTGGGATTTCGACATTCGGGATTTCGGCCTTAGGGATTTCGGCCTTTGGGATTTCGGCCTCTGGGATTTCGTCCTTTGGAATTTCCGGCTTTAGGATATCGGCCATTGTGATTTCGGCCTTTGGGATGTCGGTCTTTGGAATTTCAGCCTTTGGGATTTCGGCCCTTTGGATTTCGGACTTTGGGATTTCAGCCTTTGGGATTTCGGCCTTTGAGATTTCGGCCTTTGGGATGTCGGTCTTTGGAATTTCAGCCATTGGGATTTCGGCCCTTTGGATTTCGGTCTTTGGGATTTCGGCCTTGGGATTTCGACATTTGGGTTTTCGGCCTTTGGGATTTCGGCCTTTGGGATTTCGACCTTTGGGGTCTCGACCTTTGGTATTCCGGCCCTTGGGATTGCGGCCTTTGGGATTTCGGTCTTTGGGATTTCGACCTTTGGGATTTCGGCCTTTGGAATTTCCGCCTTTTGGATTTCGGTCTTTGGGATTTCGGCCTTTTGGGAATTCATCCTTTGGGATTTAGGCCTTTGGGATTTCGACCATTCGGATTTCGGAACTTGGGATTTCGGCCTTTGGAATTTCGGCCATTGGGATATCGACATTTGGGATCTCGACCCTTGGGATTCCGGCCCGTTGGATTTCGGCCTTTGGGTTATCGGCCTTTGGGATTTCGACCTTTGGGATTTCGGCCTTTGGGATTTCGGCCTTAGGGATTTCGGCCTTTGGGATTTCGGCCTTTGGGATTTCGGCCTTTTGGGAGTTCATCCTTTGGTATTTCGATCTTGGGATTTCGACATTTGGGATTTCGGCGTTTGGGATTTCGGCCTTTGGAATTTCCGCCATTAGGATATCGGCCCTTGGGATTTCGGCCTTTGGGATTACGGCCTTTTGGGAATTCATCCCTTGGGATTTCGGCCTTGGGATTTCGACCTTTGGCATTTCGGCTTTTTTGGAATTCATTCTTTGGGATTTAGGCATTTGGGATTTCGACCATTCCGATTTCGGCCTTTTGGGAAATCATCTTTTGGGATTTCGGCCTTTGGAATTTCCGCCTTTGGGATATCGGCCTTTGCGATTTCGGCCTTTGGAATTTCCGGCTTTGGGATATCGGCCTTTTTGATTTCGACCTTTGGGATTTCGGCCTTTGGGAAGTCGGTCTTTGGAATTTCAGCCTTTGGGATTTCGGCCTTTGGGATTTCGGCCTTTGGGATTTCGTCCTTTGGGATTTGGACCGTTGGGATTTCGGCCCTTGGGATTTCGTCCTTGGGAATTTCGGCCTTTGGGACTTCGGCCTCTGGGATTTCGGCCTTTGGGAAGTCGGTCATTGGAATTTCAGCCTATGGGATTTCGGCCTTTGGGATTTCAGACTTTATGTTTCGGATATTTTAGGATTTCGGGCTTTAGGATTCCGACATTTAAGGTATCGGCTTTTGGGATTATTACCTTTGGGATTTCGGCCCTTGGGATTTAGTCCTTTTGTATTTCGACATTTTGGAGTTCGTCCTTTTGGGAAATCATCCTTTGGGATTTCGGCCATTTGGGAAATCAACTTTTGGGATTTCGGCCTCTGGAATTTCCGCCTTTGGGATTTCGGCCCTTTGGATTTCGGCCGTTGGGATTTCGACATTTGGGATATCGGTCTTTGGGATCTCGGCCTTTGGGATTTCGGCCTTTGAGATTTCGGCCTTTGGAATTTCAGCCTTTGGGCTTGCGGCCCTTGGGATTTCGACCTTTGGGATTTCGATCTTTCGGATTTCGGCCTTTTGGGAAATCATCCTTTGGGATTTCGGCCTTTGGAATTTCCGCCTTTGGGATATCGGCCTTTTGGGAACTCATCCTTTGGGATTTCGACGATTTGGATTTCGTCCTTTTGGGATTTCGGCCCTTGGAATTTCCGCCTTTGGGATATCGGCCTTTGGGATTTCGGCCTTTGGGATTTCGGCCCTTGAGATTTCGGCCTTTAGGATTTCGGCCTTTGGGATGTCGGTCTTTCGGAATTTCAGCCTTTGGGATTTCGGCCCTTTGGATTTCGGCCTTTGTGATTTCGGCCTTGGGATATCGACATTTTGGATTTCGGCCTTTGGGATTTCGGCCTTTGGAATTTCGACCTTTAGGATTTCGGCCTTTGGGATTTCGGCCTTTGGAATTTCCGCCTTTGGGATTTCGGCCCTTTGGATTTCGGACTTTGGGATTTCGGTCTTGGGATTACAGCCTTTGGAATTTCCGCCTTTGGGATATCGGCCTTTTGGGAACTCATCCTTTGGGATTTCGACCATTTGGATTTCGTCCTTTTGGGATTTCGGCCCTTGGAATTTCCGCCTTTGGGATATCGGCCTTTGGGATTTCGGCCTTTGGGATTTCGGCAATTGAGATTTCGGCCTTTAGGATTTCGGCGTTTGGGATGTCGGTCTATCGGAATTTCAGCCTTTGGGATTTTGGGCCCTTTGGATTTCGGCCTTTGGGATTTCGGCAATTGGGATTTCGGCCTTTAGGATTTCGGCGTTTGGGATGTCGGTCTTTCGGAATTTCAGCCTTTGGGATTTCGGCCCTTTGGATTTCGGCCTTTGGGATTTCGGTGTTGGGATTTCGACATTTTGGATTTCGGCCTTTGGGATGTCGGTCTTTCGGAATTTCAGCCTTTGGGATTTCGGCCCTTTGGATTTCGGCCTTTGGGATTTCGGCCTTGGGATATCGACATTTTGAATTTCGGCCTTTGGGATTTCGGCCTTTGGAATTTCGACCTTTAGGATTTCGGCCTTTGGGATTTCGGCCTTTGGAATTTCCGCCTTTGGGATTTCGGCCCTTTGGATTTCGGCCTTTGGGATTTCGGTCTTGGGGTTTCGACATTTTGGATTTCGGCCTTTGGGATTTCGGCCTTTGGAATTTCGACCTTTAGGATTTCGGCCTTTGGGATTTCGGCCTTTGGAATTTCCGCCTTTGGGATTTCGGCCCTTTGGATTTCGGACTTTGGGATTTCGGTCTTGGGAATACGGCCTTTGGAATTTCCGCCTTTGGGATTTGGGCCCTTTGGATTTCGGCCTTTGGGATTTCGACATTTGGGATTTCGGTTTTTGGGATCTCGGCCTTTGGGATTTCGGCCTTTGAGATTTCGGCCTTTGGAATTTCAGCCTTTGGGCTTGCGGCCCTTGGGATTTCGACCTTTGGGATTTCGGCGTTTCAGATTTCGGCCTTTGGAATTTCCGCCTTGGGATTTCGGCCTTTGGGATGTCGGTCTTTCGGAATTTCAGCCTTTGGGATTTCGGCCCTTTGGATTTCGGTCTTTGGGATTTCGGCCTTGGGATATCGACATTTTGGATTTCGGCCTTTGGGATTTCGGCATTTGGAATTTCGACCTTTAGGATTTCGGCCTTTGGGATTTCGGCCTTTGGAATTTCCGCCTTTGGGATTTCGGCCCTTTGGATTTCGGACTTTGTGATTTCGGTCTTGGGATTACAACCTTTGGAATTTCCGCCTTTGGGATATCGGCCTTTTGGGAACTCATCCTTTGGGATTTCGACCATTTGGATTTCGGCCTTTTGGGATTTCAGCCCTTGGAATTTCCGCCTTTGGGATATCGGGCTTTGGGATTTCGGCAATTGGGATTTCGGCCTTTAGGATTTCGGCGTTTGGTATGTCGGTCTTTCGGAATTTCAGCCTTTGGGATTTCGGCCCTTTGGATTTCGGCCTTTGGGATTTCGGTCTTGGGATTTCGACATTTTGGATTTCGGACTTTGGGATGTCGGCCTTTGGAATTTCGACCTTTAGGATTTCGGCCTTTGGGATTTCGGCCTTTGGAATTTCCGCCTTTGGGATTTCGGCCCTTTGGATTTCGGACTTTGGGATTTCGGTCTTGGGAATACGGCCTTTGGAATTTCCGCCTTTGGGATTTCGGCCCTTTGGATTTCCGCCTTTGGGATTTCGACATTTGGGATATCGGTCTTTGGGATCTCGGCCTTTGGGATTTCGGCCTTTGAGATTTTGGCCTTTGGAATTTCAGCCTTTGGGCTTGCGGCCCTTGGGATTTCGACCTTTGGGATTTCGGCGTTTCAGATTTCGGTCTTTGGAATTTCCGCCTTGGGATTTCGACATTTGGGATTTCGGCCTTTGGGATTTTCGCCTTTGGAATTTCGACCTTTAGGATTTCGGCCCTTGGGATATCAGCCTTTGGGATTTCGGCCTTTGGGATTTCGGGCTTTGGGATTTCGACCTTTGGGATTTCGGCCTTTGGGATATCGGCCTTTGGGATTTCGGCCTTTGGAATTTCAGCCTTTGGGATTCCGGCCCTTTGGATGTCGGACTTTGGGATTTGAGCCTTTGGGATTTCGGCCTTTGGGATTTCGGCCCTTGGGATTTAGGCCTTTGGGAATTCGACCTTTCGGATTTCGGCCTTTTGGGAAATCATACTTTGGGACTTCGGCCTTTGGAATTTCCGCCTTTGGGATATCGGCCTTTGGGATTTTTGGCCTTTGGGATTTCGGACTTCGGGATTTCGTCCTTTGGGATTTTGGCCTTTGGGATTTCGGCCTTTGGGATTTAGGCCTTTGGGATTTCGGCCTTTGCGATTTCGTCCTTTGGGATTTCGGCCTTTGAGATTGAGGCCTTTGGGACTTCGGCCTTTAGGATTTCGGCCCTTGGGATGTCGGTCTTTTGGAATTTCATCCTTTGGTATTTCGGCCCTTTGGATTTCGGCCTCTGGGATTTCGGCCCTTGGGATGTCGGTCTTTTGGAATTTCATCCTTTGGTATTTCGGCCCATTGGATTTCGGCCTTTGGGATTTCGGCCTTGGGATTTCGACATTTGGGATTTCGGACTTTGGGATTTCGGCCTTTGGAATTTCGACCATTAGGATTTCGGCCTTTGGGATCTCGGCCCTTGGAATTTCGACCTTTAGGATTTCGGCCTTTGGGAAGTCGGTCTTTGGAATTTCAGCCTTTGGGATTTCGGCCTTTGGGATTTCAGACTTCATGTTTTAGACATTTTAGGATTTCGGGCTTTAGGATTTCGGCATTTAAGGTACCGGCTTTTGGGATATTTACCTTTGGGATTTCGGCCCTTGGCATTTCGGCCTTTAGGATATCGGCCTTTGTGATTTCGGCCTTTGGGATATCGGTATTTGGAATTTCAGCGTTTGGGATTTCGGCGCTTTGGATTTCGGCCTTTGGGATTTCGGCCTTTGGGATTTCATCCTTTGGGATTTCGGCCTTTTGCGAATTCATCCATTGGTATTTCGGCCTTGGGATTTCGGCCTTTGGGATTACGGACTTTGAGATTTCGGCCTTTGGTATGTCGATCTTTGGAATTTCAACCTTTGGGATTTCGGCCCTTTGGATTTCGGCCTTTGGGATTTCAGCCTTTGGGATTTCGGCCTTTGAAATTTCGGCCTTTGGAATTTCAGCCTTTGGGATTTCGGCCCTTTGGATTTCGGCCTTTGGGATTCCGAAGTTTGGGATTTCGGCCCTTTGGATTTCGGCGTTTGGGATATCGGCCTCTGGGATTTCGATCTTTGGGAAGTCGGGCTTTGGAGTTTCAGCCTTTGGGATTTCGGCCTTTGGGATGTCGGTCTTTGGAATTTCAGCCTTTGGGATTTCGGCCCATTGGATTTCGGCCTTTGGGATTTCGGCCTTGTGATTTCGGCCTTTGGGATATCGGTCTTTGGAATTTCAGCGTTTGGGATTTCGGCCTATGGGATATCGGCTCTTGGGATGTCGGCCCTTTGGATTTCGGCCTTTGCGATTTCGGCCATTGGGATTTCGACCTTTGGGATCTCGAACCTTGGTATTCCGGCCCTTGGGATTGCGGCCTTTGGGATTTCGGCCTTTGGGATTTCGGCCTTTGGGATTTCGGCCTTTGGGATTTCGGCCTTTGGGATTTCGGCCTTTGGGATATCTGTCTTTGGAATTTCAGCGTTTGGGATTTCGGCCCTTTGGATTTCGTCCTTTGCGATTTCGGCCTTTGGGATTTCGGCCTTTGAGATTTCGGCCTTTGGGATTTCGACCTTTGGGATTTCGGCCCTTGGGATTTGGACCTTTGGGATTTCGGCCTTTGGGATTTCGGCGTTTGGGATTTCGGCCTTTGGGATTTCGGCCATTGGGATTTCGGCCTTTGGGATTTCGGCCTTTGAGATTTCGGCCCTTGGGATTTCGACCTTTGGGATTTCGGCCCTTGGGATTTGGGCCTTTGGGATTTCGGCCTTTGGGATTTCGGCGTTTGGGATTTCGGCCTTTGGGATTTCGGCCTTTGGGATTTCGGCCTTTGGGATTTCGGCCTTTGGGATGTCGGTCTTTGGAATTTCAGCCTTTGGGATTACGGCCCCTTGGATTTCGGCCTTTGGGATTTCGGCCTTGGGATTTCGACATTTGGTATTTCGGCCTTTGGGATGTCGGTCTTTGGAATTTCAGACTTTGGGAATTCGGCCCACTGGATTTCGGCCTTTGGGATTTCGGCCTTGGGATTTCGACATTTGGGATTTCGGATTTGGGATTTCGGCCTTTGGGATTTCGGCCTTGTGATTTCGGCCTTTGGGATGTCGGTCTTTGGAATTTCAACCTTTGGGATTTCGGCCCTTTGGATTTCGGCCTTTGGCATTTCTGCCTTTGGAATTTCGGCCTTTGAGATTTCGGCCATTGGGATTTCGACCTTTGGGATCTCGAACCTTGGTATTCCGGCCCTTGGGATTACGGCCTTTGGGGTTTCGGCCTCTGGGATTTCGACCTTTGGGATTTCGGCCTTTGGGATTTCGACGTTTGGGAAGTCGGTCTTTGGGATTTCGGCCTTTGTGATTTCGACCTTTGGGATTTCGGCCTTTGGAATTTCGGCCTTTGAGATTTCGGACTTTGGGATTTCGGTCTTTCGAATTTCAGCCTTTGGGATTTCGGCCTTTGGGATTTCGGCCTTTGGGATTTCGGCCTTTGGGATAACGGCTCTTGGGATTTCGGCCATTGGGATTTCGGCCTTTTGGGATTTCGGCGTTTGGGATTCCGTCCTTTGGTATTTCCGCCTTCAGGATATCGGCCATTGTGATTTCGGCCTTTGGGATTTCGGCCTTTGGGATGTCGGTCTTTGGAATTTCTGCCTTTGGGATTTCTTCTATTTTGATTTCGGTCTATGGGATTTCAGCCTTTGGGATTTCGGACTTTGAGATTTCGGCCTTTGGGATGTCGGCATTTGGAATTTCGACCTTTGGGATTTCGGCCCTTGGGATTTCAGCTTTGGGGATTTCGGCCCTTGGGATTTCGGCCTTTGGAATGTCGATCTTTGGAATTTCAACCTTTGGGATTTCGGCCCTTTGGATTTCGGCCTTTGGGATTTCAGCCTTTGGGATTTCGGCCTTTGGGATTTCGGCCTTTGGGATTTCGGCCTTGGGATTTCGACATTTGGGATTTCGGCCTTTGGGATGTCGGTCTTTGGAATTTCAGACTTTGGGAATTCGGCCCTTTGGATTTCGGCCTTTAGGATTTCGGCCTTGGGATTTCGACATTTGGGATTTCGGCCTTTGGGATTTCGGCCTTTGGGATTTCGGCCTTTGGGATTTCGGCCTTGTGATTTCGGCCTTTGGGATGTCGGTCTTTGGAATTTCAGCCTTTGGGATTTCTGCCTTTGAGATTTCGGCCATTGGGATTTCGACCTTTGGGATCTCGAACCTTGTTATTCCGGCCCTTGGGATTGCGGCCTTTGGGATTTCGGCCTTTGGGATTTCGACCTTTGGGATTTCGGCCTTTGGAATTTCAGCCTTTGGGATTTCGGCCTTTGAGATTTCGGCCATTGGGATTCTTACCTTTGGGATCTCGAACCTTGGGATTCCGGCCCTTGGGATTACGGCCTTTGGGTTTTCGGCCTCTGGGATTTCAACCTTTGGGATTTCGGCCTTTGGGATTTCGACCTTTGGGAAGTCGGTCTTTGGGATTTCGGCCTTTGAGATTTCGGCCATTGGGATTTCGACCCTTGGGATCTCGAACCTTGGTATTCCGGCCCTTGGGATTGCGGCCTTTGGGATTTCGGCCTTTGGGATTTCGGCCTTTGGGATTTCGACCTTTGGGATTTCGGCCATTGGAATTTCAGCCTTTGGGATTTCGGCCTTTGAGATTTCGGCCATTGGGATTCTGACCTTTGGGATCTCGAACCTTGGGATTCCGGCCCTTGGGATTACGGCGTTTGGGATTTCGGCCTCTGGGATTTCGACCTTTGGGATTTCGGCCTTTGGGATTTTGGGCCTTTGGGATTTCGACCTTTGGGAAGTCGGTCTTTGGGATTTCGGCCTTTGAGATTTCGGCCTTTGGGATTTCGGTCTTTCGAATTTCAGCCTTTGGGATTTCGGCCTTTGGGATTTCGGCCTTTGGGATTTCGCCCTTGTGATTTCGGCCTTTGGGATATCGGTCTTTGGAATTTCAGCGTTTGGGATTTCGGCCCTTTGGATTTCGGCCTTTGCGATTTCGGCCTTTGGGATTTCGGCCTTTGAGATTTCGGCCTTTGGGATTTCGACCTTTGGGATTTCGGCCCTTGGGATTTGAGCCTTTGGGATTTCGGCATTTGGGATTTCGGCCTTTGGGATTTCGGCGTTTGGGATTTCGGCCTTTGGGATTTCGGCCTTAGGGGATTTCCGCCTTTGACATTTCGGCCTTTGTGATTTCGGTCTATCGAATTTCAGCCTTTGGGATTTCGGCCTTTGGGATTTTGGCCTTTGGTATTTTGGCCTTGGGATTTCGGACTTTGGGATTTCGACCTTTGGAATTTCGGCCCCTGGGATTTCGGCCCTTGGGATTTCGGCCCTTGGGATATGGGCCCTTGGGATATGGGCCCTTGGGATATGGGCCCTTGGGATATCGGCCTTTGGGATTTCGACCGTTGGGATTTGGACCTTTGGGATTTCGGCCTTTGGGAATTCGGCTGTTGGGATTTCGGCCATTGGGATTTCGGCCTTTTGGGATTTCGGCGTTTGAGATTTCGTCCTTTGGTATTTTCGCCTTCAGGATATCGGCCATTGTGATTTCGGCCTTTGGGATTTCGGCCTTTGGGATGTCGGTCTTTGGAATTTCAGCCTTTGGGATTTCGGATATTTTGATTTCGGTCTTTGGGATTTCAGCCTTTGGGATTTCGGACTTTGAGCTTTCGGCCTTTGGGATGTCGGCATTTGGAATTTCGACCTTTGGGATTTCGACCCTTGGGATTTCAGCTTTTGGGATTTCGGCCTCTGGGATTTCGGCCTTTGGAATGTCGATCTTTGGAATTTCAACCTTTGGGATTTCGGCCCTTTGGATTTCGGCCTTTGGGATTTCAGCCTTTGGGATTTCGGCCTTTGAGATTTCGGCCTTTGGAATTTCAGGCTTTGGGATTTCGGGCCTTTGGATTTCGGCCTTTGGCATTTCGAGGTTTGGGATTTCGGCCCTTTGGATTTCGGCCTTTGGGATTTCGACCTTTGGGATATCGGCCTCTGGGATTTCGACCTTTGGGAAGTCGGTCTTTGGAGTTTCAGCCTTTGGGATTTCGGCCTTTGGGATGTCGGTCTTTGGAATTTCAGCCTTTGGGATTTCGGCCTTTGGGATTTCGGCCTTGGGATTTCGACATTTGGGATTTCGGCCTTTGGGATGTCGGTCTTTGGAATTTCAGACTTTGGGAATTCGGCCCTTTGGATTTCGGCCTTTAGGATTTCGGCCTTGGGATTTCGACATTTGGGATTTCGGCCTTTGGGATTTCGGGCTTGTGATTTCGGCCTTTGGGATGTCGGTTTTTGGAATTTCAGCCTTTGGGATTTCGGCCCTTTGTATTTCGGCCTTTGGCATTTCAGCCTTTGGGATTTCGGCCTTTGAGATTTCGGCCATTGGGATTTCCACCTTTGGGATCTCGAACCTTGGTATTCCGGCCCTTGGGATTGCGGCCTTTGGGATTTCGGCCTTTGAGATTTCGGCCTTTGGGATTTCGGTCTTTCGAATTTCAGCCTTTGGGATTTCGGCCTTTGGGATTTCGGCCTTTGGGATTTCGACCTTTGGGATTTCGGCCCTTGGGATTTGGGCCTTTGGGATTTCGGCCTTTGGGATTTCGGCGTTTGGGATTTCGGCCTTTAGGATTTCGGCCTTGTGATTTCGACCTTTGGGATATCGGTCTTTGGAATTTCAGCGTTTGGGATTTCGGCCCTTTGGATTTCGTCCTTTGCGATTTCGGCCTCTGGGATTTCGGCCGTTGAGATTTCGGCCTTTGGTATCTTGGCCTTGGGATTTCGGACTTTGGGATTTCGACCTTTGGAATTTCGGCCCTTGGGATTTCGGCCCTTGGGATATCGGCCAATTGGGATTTCGACCGTTGGGATTTGGACCTTTGGGATTTCGGCCCTTTGGATTTCGGCCTTTGCGATTTCGGCCGTTTGGATTTCGGCCTTTGGCATTTCAGCCTTTGGGATTTCGGCCTTTGAGATTTCGGCCATTGGGATTTCGACCTTTGGGATCTCGAACCTTGGTATTCCGGCCCTTGGGATTGCGGCCTTTGGGATTTCGACCTTAGGGATTTCGGCCTTTGGAATTTCAGCCTTTGGGATTTCGGCCTTTGGGATTTCGGCCTTGGGATTTCGACATTTGGGATTTCGGCCTTTGGGATGTCGGTCTTTGGAATTTCAGACTTTGGGAATTCGGCCCTTTGGATTTCGGCCTTTAGGATTTCGGCCTTGGGATTTCGACATTTGGGATTTCGGCCTTTGGGATTTCGGCCTTTGGGATTTCGGCCTTGTGATTTCGGCCTTTGGGATGTCGGTCTTTGGAATTTCAGCCTTTGGGATTTCGGCGCTTTGGATTTCGGCCTTTGGCATTTCAGCCTTTGGGATTTCGGCCTTTGAGATTTCGGCCATTGGG
Source organism: Megachile rotundata (assembly GCF_050947335.1). Classification (NCBI taxonomy): domain Eukaryota; kingdom Metazoa; phylum Arthropoda; class Insecta; order Hymenoptera; family Megachilidae; genus Megachile; species Megachile rotundata. The sequence goes on along the minus strand of NC_134991.1, from coordinate 1,215,000 downwards.
ATTTCGACCTTTGGGATCTCGAACCTTGGTATTCCGGCCCTTGGGATTGCGGCCTTTGGGATTTCGGCCTGTGGGATTTCGACCTTTGGGATTTCGGCCTTTGGAATTGCAGCCTTTGGGATTTCGGCCCTTGAGATTTCGGCCATTGGGATTCTTACCTTTGGGATCTCGAACCTTGGGATTCCGGCCCTTGGGATTACGGCCTTTGGGTTTTCGGCCTCTGGGATTTCGACCTTTGGGATTTCGGCCTTTGGGATTTCGACCTTTGGGAAGTCGGTCTTTGGGATTTCGGCCTTTGAGATTTCGGCCTTTGGGATTTCGGTCTTTCGAATTTCAGCCTTTGGGATTTCGGCCTTTGGGATTTCGACCTTTGGGATATCGGCCTCTGGGATTTCGACCTTTGGGAAGACGGTCTTTGGAGTTTCAGCCTTTGGGATTTCGGCCTTTGGGATGTCGGTCTTTGGAATTTCAGCCTTTGGGATTTCGGCTATTTTGATTTCGGTCTTTCGGATTTCAGCCTTTGGGATCTCGGCCTTTGGGATTTCGCCCTTGTGATTTCGGCCTTTGGGATATCGGTCTTTGGGATTTCGGCCTTTGCGATTTCGGCCTTTGGGATTTCGGTCTTTCGAATTTCAGCCTTTGGGATTTCGGCCTTTGGGATTTCGGCCTTTGGTGTTTTGGCCTTGGGATTTCGGACTTTGGGATTTCGACCTTTGGAATTTCGGCCCTTGGGATTTCGGCTCTTGGGATTTCGGCCATTGGGATTTCGGCCTTTTGGGATTTCGGCGTTTGGGATTTCGTCCTTTGGTATTTCCGCCTTCAGGATATCGGCCATTGTGATTCCGGCCTTTGGGATTTCGGCCTTTGGGATGTCGGTCTTTGGAATTTCAGCCTTTGGAATTTCGGCTATTTTGATTTCGGTCTTTGGGATTTCAGCCTTTGGGATTTCGGACTTTGAGATTTCGGCTTTTGGGATGTCAGCATTTGGAATTTCGAACTTTGGGATTTCTGCCCTTGGGATTTCAGCTTTTGGGATTTCGGCCTTTGGGATTTCGGCCTTTGGAATGTCGATCTTTGAAATTTCAACCTTTGGGATTTCGGCCCTTTGGATTTCGGCCTTTGGGATTTCAGCCTTTGGGATTTCGGCCTTTGAGATTTCGGCCTTTGGAATTTCAGGCTTTGGGATTTCGGGCCTTTGGGATTTCGGCCTTTCGAATTTCAGCCTTTGGGATTTCGGCCTTTGGGATTTCGGCCTTTGGGATTTCGACCTTTGGGATTTCGGCCCTTGGGATTTGGGCCTTTGGGATTTCGGCCTTTGGGATTTCGGCGTTTGGGATTTCGGCCTTTGGTATCTTGGCCTTGGGATTTCGGACTTTGGGATTTCGACCTTTGGAATTTCGGCCCTTGGGATTTCGGCCCTTGGGATATCGGCCAATTGGGATTTCGACCGTTGGGATTTGGACCTTTGGGATTTCGGCCTTTGGGATTTCGGCTCTTGGGATTTCGGCCCTTTGGATTTCGGCCTTTGCGATTTCGGCCCTTTGGATTTCGGCCTTTGGCATTTCAGCCTTTGGGATTTCGGCCTCTGAGATTTCGGCCATTGGGATTTCGACCTTTGGGATCTCGAACCTTGGTATTCCGGCCCTTGGGATTGCGGCCTTTGGGATTTCGACCTTTGGGATTTCGGCCTTTGGAATTTCAGCCTTTGGGATTTCGGCCTTTGGGATTTCGGCCTTGGGATTTCGACATTTGGGATTTCGGCCTTTGGGATGTCGGTCTTTGGAATTTCAGACTTTGGGAATTCGGCCCTTTGGATTTCGGCCTTTAGGATTTCGGCCTTGGGATTTCGACATTTGGGATTTCGGCCTTTGGGATTTCGGCCTTTGGGATTTCGGCCTTGTGATTTCGGCCTTTGGGATGTCGGTCTTTGGAATTTCAGCCTTTGGGATTTCGGCCCTTTGGATTTCGGCCTTTGGCATTTCAGCCTTTGGGATTTCGGCCTTTGAGATTTCGGCCATTGGGATTTCGACCTTTGGGATCTCGAACCTTGGTATTCCGGCCCTTGGGATTGCGGCCTTTGGGATTTCGGCCTGTGGGATTTCGACCTTTGGGATTTCGGCCTTTGGAATTGCAGCCTTTGGGATTTCGGCCCTTGAGATTTCGGCCATTGGGATTCTTACCTTTGGGATCTCGAACCTTGGGATTCCGGCCCTTGGGATTACGGCCTTTGGGTTTTCGGCCTCTGGGATTTCGACCTTTGGGATTTCGGCCTTTGGGATTTCGACCTTTGGGAAGTCGGTCTTTGGGATTTCGGCCTTTGAGATTTCGGCCTTTGGGATTTCGGCCTTTGGTGTTTTGGCCTTGGGATTTCGGACTTTGGGATTTCGACCTTTGGAATTTCGGCCCTTGGGATTTCGGCTCTTGGGATTTCGGCCATTGGGATTTCGGCCTTTTGGGATTTCGGCGTTTGGGATTTCGTCCTTTGGTATTTCCGCCTTCAGGATATCGGCCATTGTGATTCCGGCCTTTGGGATTTCGGCCTTTGGGATGTCGGTCTTTGGAATTTCAGCCTTTGGGATTTCGGCTATTTTGATTTCGGTCTTTGGGATTTCAGCCTTTGGGATTTCGGACTTTGAGATTTCGGCTTTTGGGATGTCAGCATTTGGAATTTCGAACTTTGGGATTTCTGCCCTTGGGATTTCAGCTTTTGGGATTTCGGCCTTTGGGATTTCGGCCTTTGGAATGTCGATCTTTGAAATTTCAACCTTTGGGATTTCGGCCCTTTGGATTTCGGCCTTTGGGATTTCAGCCTTTGGGATTTCGGCCTTTGAGATTTCGGCCTTTGGAATTTCAGGCCTTGGGATTTCGGGCCTTTGGATTTCGGCCTTTGGGATTTCGAAGTTTGGGATTTCGGCCCTTTGGATTTCGGCCTTTGGGATTTCGACCTTTGGAATATCGGCCTCTGGGATTTCGACCTTTGGGAAGTCGGTCTTTGGAATTTCAGCCTTTGGGATTTCGGCCCTTTGGATTTCGGCCTTTGGCATTTCAGCCTTTGGGATTTCGGACTTTGAGATTTCGGCCATTGGGATTTCGGCCTTTCTGATTTCGGCCTTTGGGATTTCGGCCTTTGGGATTTCGACCTTTGGGAAGTCGGTCTTTGGGATTTCGGCCTTTGAGATTTCGGCCTTTGGGATTATGGTCTTTCGAATTTCAGCCTTTGGGATTTCGGTCTTTGGGATTTCGGCCTTTGAGATTTCGGCCTTTGGGATTATGGTCTTTCGAATTTCAGCCTTTGGGATTTCGGCCTTTGGGATTTCGGCCTTTGGGATTTCGACCTTTGGGATTTCGGCCCTTGGGATTTGGGCCTTCGGGATTTCGGCCTTTGGGATTTCGGCGTTTGGGATTTCGGCCTTTGGGATTTCGGCCTTTGAGATTTCGGCCCTTGGGATTTCGGCCCTTGGGATATGGGCCCTTGGGATATGGGCCCTTGGGATATCGGCCAATTGGGATTTCGACCGTTGGGATTTGGACCTTTGGGATTTCGGCCTTTGGGATTTCGGCTCTTGGGATTTCGGCCCTTTGGATTTCGGCCTTTGCGATTTCGGCCCTTTGGATTTCGGCCTTTGGCATTTCAGCCTTTGGGATTTCGGCCTTTGAGATTTCGGCCATTGGGATTTCGACCTTTGGGATCTCGAACCTTGGTATTCCGGCCCTTGGGATTGCGGGCTTTGGGATTTCGGCCTTTGGGATTTCGGCCTTTGGGATTTCGGCCTTTGGGATATCTGTCTTTGGAATTTCAGCGTTTGGGATTTCGGCCCTTTGGATTTCGTCCATTGCGATTTCGGCCTTTGGGATTTCGGCCTTTGAGATTTCGGCCTTTGGGATTTCGACCTTTGGGATTTCGGCCCTTGGGATTTGGACCTTTGGGATTTCGGCCTTTGGGATTTCGGCGTTTGGGATTTCGGCCGTTGGGATTTCGGCCATTGGGATTTCGGCCTTTGGGATTTCGGCCTTTGAGATTTCGGCCCTTGGGATTTCGACCTTTGGGATTTCGGCCCTTGGGATTTGGGCCTTTGGGATTTCGGCCTTTGGGATTTCGGCGTTTGGGATTTCGGCGTTTGGGATTTCGGCCTTTGTGATTTCGGCCTTTGGGATTTCGGCCTTTGGGATGTCGGTCTTTGGAATTTCAGCCTTTGGGATTTCGGCCCCTTGGATTTCGGCCTTTGGGATTTCGGCCTTGGGATTTCGACATTTGGTATTTCGGCCTTTGGGATGTCGGTCTTTGGAATTTCAGACTTTGGGAATTCGGCCCACTGGATTTCGGCCTTTGGGATTTCGGCCTTGGGATTTCGACATTTGGGATTTCGGCCTTTGGGATTTCGGATTTGGGATTTCGGCCTTTGGGATTTCGGCCTTGTGATTTCGGCCTTTGGGATGTCGGTCTTTGGAATTTCAACCTTTGGGATTTCGGCCCTTTGGATTTCGGCCTTTGGCATTTCAGCCTTTGGAATTTCGGCCTTTGAGATTTCGGCCATTGGGATTTCGACCTTTGGGATCTCGAACCTTGGTATTCCGGCCCTTGGGATTACGGCCTTTGGGGTTTCGGCCTCTGGGATTTCGACCTTTGGGATTTCGGCCTTTGGGATTTCGACGTTTGGGAAGTCGGTCTTTGGGATTTCGGCCTTTGTGATTTCGACCTTTGGGATTTCGGCCTTTGGAATTTCGGCCTTTGAGATTTCGGACTTTGGGATTTCGGTCTTTCGAATTTCAGCCTTTGGGATTTCGGCCTTTGGGATTTCGGCCTTTGGGATTTCGGCCTTTGGGATTTCGGCTCTTGGGATTTCGGCCATTGGGATTTCGGCCTTTTGGGATTTCGGCGTTTGGGATTCCGTCCTTTGGTATTTCCGCCTTCAGGATATCGGCCATTGTGATTTCGGCCTTTGGGATTTCGGCCTTTGGGATGTCGGTCTTTGGAATTTCTGCCTTTGGGATTTCTTCTATTTTGATTTCGGTCTATGGGATTTCAGCCTTTGGGATTTCGGACTTTGAGATTTCGGCCTTTGGGATGTCGGCATTTGGAATTTCGACCTTTGGGATTTCGGCCCTTGGGATTTCAGCTTTGGGGATTTCGGCCCTTGGGATTTCGGCCTTTGGAATATCGATCTTTGGAATTTCAACCTTTGGGATTTCGGCCCTTTGGATTTCGGCCTTTGGGATTTCAACCTTTGGGATTTCGGCCCTTTGGATTTCGGCCTTTGGGATTTCAGCCTTTGGGATTTCGGCCTTTGGGATTTCGGCCCTTGGGATTTCGGCCTTTGGGATTCCGAAGTTTGGGATTTCGGCCCTTTGGATTTCGGCCTTTGGGATATCGGCCTCTGGGATTTCGACCTTTGGGATTTCGGCCTTTGGGATTTCGACCTTTGGGATCTCGAACCTTGGTATTCCGGCCCTTGGGATTGCGGCCTTTGGGATTTCGGCCTTTGGGATTTCGGCCTTTGGGATTTCGACCTTTGGGATTTCGGCCATTGGAATTTCAGCCTTTGGGATTTCGGCCTTTGAGATTTCGGCCATTGGGATTCTGACCTTTGGGATCTCGAACCTTGGGATTCCGGCCCTTGGGATTACGGCGTTTGGGATTTCGGCCTCTGGGATTTCGACCTTTGGGATTTCGGCCTTTGGGATTTTGGGCCTTTGGGATTTCGACCTTTGGGAAGTCGGTCTTTGGGATTTCGGCCTTTGAGATTTCGGCCTTTGGGATTTCGGTCTTTCGAATTTCAGCCTTTGGGATTTCGGCCTTTGGGATTTCGGCCTTTGGGATTTCGCCCTTGTGATTTCGGCCTTTGGGATATCGGTCTTTGGAATTTCAGCGTTTGGGATTTCGGCCCTTTGGATTTCGGCCTTTGCGATTTCGGCCTTTGGGATTTCGGCCTTTGAGATTTCGGCCTTTGGGATTTCGACCTTTGGGATTTCGGCCCTTGGGATTTGAGCCTTTGGGATTTCGGCATTTGGGATTTCGGCCTTTGGGATTTCGGCGTTTGGGATTTCGGCCTTTGGGATTTCGGCCTTTGGGATTTCCGCCTTTGACATTTCGGCCTTTGTGATTTCGGTCTATCGAATTTCAGCCTTTGGGATTTCGGCCTTTGGGATTTTGGCCTTTGGTATTTTGGCCTTGGGATTTCGGACTTTGGGATTTCGACCTTTGGAATTTCGGCCCCTGGGATTTCGGCCCTTGGGATTTCGGCCCTTGGGATTTCGGCCCTTGGGATATGGGCCCTTGGGATATGGGCCCTTGGGATATGGGCCCTTGGGATATCGGCCTTTGGGATTTCGACCGTTGGGATTTGGACCTTTGGGATTTCGGCCTTTGGGAATTCGGCTGTTGGGATTTCGGCCATTGGGATTTCGGCCTTTTGGGATTTCGGCGTTTGAGATTTCGTCCTTTGGTATTTTCGCCTTCAGGATATCGGCCATTGTGATTTCGGCCTTTGGGATTTCGGCCTTTGGGATGTCGGTCTTTGGAATTTCAGCCTTTGGGATTTCGGCTATTTTGATTTCGGTCTTTGGGATTTCAGCCTTTGGGATTTCGGACTTTGAGCTTTCGGCCTTTGGGATGTCGGCATTTGGAATTTCGACCTTTGGGATTTCGACCCTTGGGATTTCAGCTTTTGGGATTTCGGCCTCTGGGATTTCGGCCTTTGGAATGTCGATCTTTGGAATTTCAACCTTTGGGATTTCGGCCCTTTGGATTTCGGCCTTTGGGATTTCAGCCTTTGGGATTTCGGCCTTTGAGATTTCGGCCTTTGGAATTTCAGGCTTTGGGATTTCGGGCCTTTGGATTTCGGCCTTTGGCATTTCGAGGTTTGGGATTTCGGCCCTTTGGATTTCGGCCTTTGGGATTTCGACCTTTGGGATATCGGCCTCTGGGATTTCGACCTTTGGGAAGTCGGTCTTTGGAGTTTCAGCCTTTGGGATTTCGGCCTTTGGGATGTCGGTCTTTGGAATTTCAGCCTTTGGGATTTCGGCCTTTGGGATTTCGGCCTTGGGATTTCGACATTTGGGATTTCGGCCTTTGGGATGTCGGTCTTTGGAATTTCAGACTTTGGGAATTCGGCCCTTTGGATTTCGGCCTTTAGGATTTCGGCCTTGGGATTTCGACATTTGGGATTTCGGCCTTTGGGATTTCGGGCTTGTGATTTCGGCCTTTGGGATGTCGGTTTTTGGAATTTCAGCCTTTGGGATTTCGGCCCTTTGTATTTCGGCCTTTGGCATTTCAGCCTTTGGGATTTCGGCCTTTGAGATTTCGGCCATTGGGATTTCCACCTTTGGGATCTCGAACCTTGGTATTCCGGCCCTTGGGATTGCGGCCTTTGGGATTTCGGCCTTTGAGATTTCGGCCTTTGGGATTTCGGTCTTTCGAATTTCAGCCTTTGGGATTTCGGCCTTTGGGATTTCGGCCTTTGGGATTTCGACCTTTGGGATTTCGGCCCTTGGGATTTGGGCCTTTGGGATTTCGGCCTTTGGGATTTCGGCGTTTGGGATTTCGGCCTTTAGGATTTCGGCCTTGTGATTTCGACCTTTGGGATATCGGTCTTTGGAATTTCAGCGTTTGGGATTTCGGCCCTTTGGATTTCGTCCTTTGCGATTTCGGCCTCTGGGATTTCGGCCGTTGAGATTTCGGCCTTTGGTATCTTGGCCTTGGGATTTCGGACTTTGGGATTTCGACCTTTGGAATTTCGGCCCTTGGGATTTCGGCCCTTGGGATATCGGCCAATTGGGATTTCGACCGTTGGGATTTGGACCTTTGGGATTTCGGCCCTTTGGATTTCGGCCTTTGCGATTTCGGCCGTTTGGATTTCGGCCTTTGGCATTTCAGCCTTTGGGATTTCGGCCTTTGAGATTTCGGCCATTGGGATTTCGACCTTTGGGATCTCGAACCTTGGTATTCCGGCCCTTGGGATTGCGGCCTTTGGGATTTCGGCCTGTGGGATTTCGACCTTTGGGATTTCGGCCTTTGGAATTGCAGCCTTTGGGATTTCGGCCCTTGAGATTTCGGCCATTGGGATTCTTACCTTTGGGATCTCGAACCTTGGGATTCCGGCCCTTGGGATTACGGCCTTTGGGTTTTCGGCCTCTGGGATTTCGACCTTTTGGATTTCGGCCTTTGGGATTTCGACCTTTGGGAAGTCGGTCTTTGGGATTTCGGCCTTTGAGATTTCGGCCTTTGGGATTTCGGTCTTTCGAATTTCAGCCTTTGGGATTTCGGCCTTTGGGATTTCGACCTTTGGGATATCGGCCTCTGGGATTTCGACCTTTGGGAAGACGGTCTTTGGAGTTTCAGCCTTTGGGATTTCGGCCTTTGGGATGTCGGTCTTTGGAATTTCAGCCTTTGGGATTTCGGCTATTTTGATTTCGGTCTTTCGGATTTCAGCCTTTGGGATCTCGGCCTTTGGGATTTCGCCCTTGTGATTTCAGCCTTTGGGATTTCGGCCTTTGGGATTTCGGCCTTTGGGATTTCGACCTTTGGGATTTCGGCCCTTGGGATTTGGGCCTTTGGGATTTCGGCCTTTGGGATTTCGGCGTTTGGGATTTCGGCCTTTGGTATCTTGGCCTTGGGATTTCGGACTTTGGGATTTCGACCTTTGGAATTTCGGCCCTTGTGATTTCGGCCCTTGGGATATCGGCCAATTGGGATTTCGACCGTTGGGATTTGGACCTTTGGGATTTCGGCCTTTGGGATTTCGGCTCTTGGGATTTCGGCCCTTTGGATTTCGGCCTTTGCGATTTCGGCCCTTTGGATTTCGGCCTTTGGCATTTCAGCCTTTGGGATTTCGGCCTTTGAGATTTCGGCCATTGGGATTTCGACCTTTGGGATCTCGAACCTTGGTATTCCGGCCCTTGGGATTGCGGCCTTTGGGATTTCGACCTTTGGGATTTCGGCCTTTGGAATTTCAGCCTTTGGGATTTCGGCCTTTGGGATTTCGGCCTTGGGATTTCGACATTTGGGATTTCGGCCTTTGGGATGTCGGTCTTTGGAATTTCAGACTTTGGGAATTCGGCCCTTTGGATTTCGGCCTTTAGGATTTCGGCCTTGGGATTTCGACATTTGGGATTTCGGCCTTTGGGATTTCGGCCTTTGGGATTTCGGCCTTGTGATTTCGGCCTTTGGGATGTCGGTCTTTGGAATTTCAGCCTTTGGGATTTCGGCCCTTTGGATTTCGGCCTTTGGCATTTCAGCCTTTGGGATTTCGGCCTTTGAGATTTCGGCCATTGGGATTTCGACCTTTGGGATCTCGAACCTTGGTATTCCGGCCCTTGGGATTGCGGCCTCTGGGATTTCGACCTTTGGGATTTCGGCCTTTGGGATTTCGACCTTTGGGAAGTCGGTCTTTGGGATTTCGGCCTTTGAGATTTCGGCCTTTGGGATTTCGGCCTTTGGTGTTTTGGCCTTGGGATTTCGGACTTTGGGATTTCGACCTTTGGAATTTCGGCCCTTGGGATTTCGGCTCTTGGGATTTCGTCCATTGGGATTTCGGCCTTTTGGGATTTCGGCGTTTGGGATTTCGTCCTTTGGTATTTCCGCCTTCAGGATATCGGCCATTGTGATTCCGGCCTTTGGGATTTCGGCCTTTGGGATGTCGGTCTTTGGAATTTCAGCCTTTGGGATTTCGGCTATTTTGATTTCGGTCTTTGGGATTTCAGCCTTTGGGATTTCGGACTTTGAGATTTCGGCTTTTGGGATGTCAGCATTTGGAATTTCGAACTTTGGGATTTCTGCCCTTGGGATTTCAGCTTTTGGGATTTCGGCCTTTGGGATTTCGGCCTTTGGAATGTCGATCTTTGAAATTTCAACCTTTGGGATTTCGGCCCTTTGGATTTCGGCCTTTGGGATTTCAGCCTTTGGGATTTCGGCCTTTGAGATTTCGGCCTTTGGAATTTCAGGCTTTGGGATTTCGGGCCTTTGGATTTCGGCCTTTGGGATTTCGAAGTTTGGGATTTCGGCCCTTTGGATTTCGGCCTTTGGGATTTCGACCTTTGGAATATCGGCCTCTGGGATTTCGACCTTTGGGAAGTCGGTCTTTGGAATTTCAGCCTTTGGGATTTCGGCCCTTTGGATTTCGGCCTTTGGCATTTCAGCCTTTGGGATTTCGGACTTTGAGATTTCGGCCATTGGGATTTCGGCCTTTCTGATTTCGGCCTTTGGGATTTCGGCCTTTGGGATTTCGACCTTTGGGAAGTCGGTCTTTGGGATTTCGGCCTTTGAGATTTCGGCCTTTGGGATTATGGTCTTTCGAATTTCAGCCTTTGGGATTTCGGTCTTTGGGATTTCGGCCTTTGAGATTTCGGCCTTTGGGATTATGGTCTTTCGAATTTCAGCCTTTGGGATTTCGGCCTTTGGGATTTCGGCCTTTGGGATTTCGACCTTTGGGATTTCGGCCCTTGGGATTTGGGCCTTCGGGATTTCGGCCTTTGGGATTTCGGCGTTTGGGATTTCGGCCTTTGGGATTTCGGCCTTTGAGATTTCGGCCCTTGGGATTTCGGCCCTTGGGATATGGGCCCTTGGGATATGGGCCCTTGGGATATCGGCCAATTGGGATTTCGACCGTTGGGATTTGGACCTTTGGGATTTCGGCCTTTGGGATTTCGGCTCTTGGGATTTCGGCCCTTTGGATTTCGGCCTTTGCGATTTCGGCCCTTTGGATTTCGGCCTTTGGCATTTCAGCCTTTGGGATTTCGGCCTTTGAGATTTCGGCCATTGGGATTTCGACCTTTGGGATCTCGAACCTTGGTATTCCGGCCCTTGGGATTGCGGGCTTTGGGATTTCGGCGTTTGGGATTTCGGCCTTTGGGATTTCGGCCTTTGGGATATCTGTCTTTGGAATTTCAGTGTTTGGGATTTCGGCCCTTTGGATTTCGTCCATTGCGATTTCGGCCTTTGGGATTTCGGCCTTTGAGATTTCGGCCTTTGGGATTTCGACCTTTGGGATTTCGGCCCTTGGGATTTGGACCTTTGGGATTTCGGCCTTTGGGATTTCGACGTTTGGGATTTCGGCCGTTGGGATTTCGGCCATTGGGATTTCGGCCTTTGGGATTTCGGCCTTTGAGATTTCGGCCCTTGGGATTTCGACCTTTGGGATTTCGGCCCTTGGGATTTGGGCCTTTGGGATTTCGGCCTTTGGGATTTCGGCGTTTGGGATTTCGGCGTTTGGGATTTCGGCCTTTGTGATTTCGGCCTTTGGGATTTCGGCCTTTGGGATGTCGGTCTTTGGAATTTCAGCCTTTGGGATTTCGGCCCCTTGGATTTCGGCCTTTGGGATTTCGGCCTTGGGATTTCGACATTTGGTATTTCGGCCTTTGGGATGTCGGTCTTTGGAATTTCAGACTTTGGGAATTCGGCCCACTGGATTTCGGCCTTTGGGATTTCGGCCTTGGGATTTCGACATTTGGGATTTCGGCCTTTGGGATTTCGGATTTGGGATTTCGGCCTTTGGGATTTCGGCCTTGTGATTTCGGCCTTTGGGATGTCGGTCTTTGGAATTTCAACCTTTGGGATTTCGGCCCTTTGGATTTCGGCCTTTGGCATTTCAGCCTTTGGAATTTCGGCCTTTGAGATTTCGGCCATTGGGATTTCGACCTTTGGGATCTCGAACCTTGGTATTCCGGCCCTTGGGATTACGGCCTTTGGGGTTTCGGCCTCTGGGATTTCGACCTTTGGGATTTCGGCCTTTGGGATTTCGACGTTTGGGAAGTCGGTCTTTGGGATTTCGGCCTTTGTGATTTCGACCTTTGGGATTTCGGCCTTTGGAATTTCGGCCTTTGAGATTTCGGACTTTGGGATTTCGGTCTTTCGAATTTCAGCCTTTGGGATTTCGGCCTTTGGGATTTCGGCCTTTGGGATTTCGGCTCTTGGGATTTCGGCCATTGGGATTTCGGCCTTTTGGGATTTCGGCGTTTGGGATTCCGTCCTTTGGTATTTCCGCCTTCAGGATATCGGCCATTGTGATTTCGGCCTTTGGGATTTCGGCCTTTGGGATGTCGGTCTTTGGAATTTCTGCCTTTGGGATTTCTTCTATTTTGATTTCGGTCTATGGGATTTCAGCCTTTGGGATTTCGGACTTTGAGATTTCGGCCTTTGGGATGTCGGCATTTGGAATTTCGACCTTTGGGATTTCGGCCCTTGGGATTTCAGCTTTGGGGATTTCGGCCCTTGGGATTTCGGCCTTTGGAATATCGATCTTTGGAATTTCAACCTTTGGGATTTCGGCCCTTTGGATTTCGGCCTTTGGGATTTCAGCCTTTGGGATTTCGGCCTTTGGGATTTCGGCCTTTGGGATTTCGGCCTTGGGATTTCGACATTTGGGATTTCGGCCTTTGGGATGTCGGTCCTTGGAATTTCAGACTTTGGGAATTCGGCCCTTTGGATTTCGGCCTTTAGGATTTCGGCCTTGGGATTTCGACATTTGGGATTTCGGCCTTTGGGATTTCGGCCTTTGGGATTTCGGCCTTGTGATTCCGGCCTTTGGGATGTCGGTCTTTGGAATTTCAGCCTTTGGGATTTCTGCCTTTGAGATTTCGGCCATTGGGATTCTTACCTTTGGGATCTCGAACCTTGGGATTCCGGCCCTTGGGATTACGGCCTTTGGGTTTTCGGCCTCTGGGATTTCGACCTTTGGGATTTCGGCCTTTGGGATTTCGACCTTTGGGATGTCGGTCTTTGGGATTTCGGCCTTTGAGATTTCGGCCTTCGGGATTTCGGTCTTTCGAATTTCAGCCTTTGGGATCTCGGCCCTTTGGATTTCGGCCTTTGGGATTACAGCCTTTGGGATTTCGGCCTTTGAGATTTCGGCCTTTGGAATTTCAGGCTTTGGGATTTCGGGCCTTTGGATTTCGGCCTTTGGGATTTCGAAGTTTGGGATTTCGGCCCTTTGGATTTCGGCCTTTGGGATTTCGACCTTTGGGATATCGGCCTCTGGGATTTCGACCTTTGGGAAGTCGGTCTTTGGAGTTTCAGCCTTTGGGATTTCGGCCTTTGGGATGTCGGTCTTTGGAATTTCAGCCTTTGGGATTTCGGCCTTTGGGACTTCGGCCTTTGGGATTTCGACCTTTGGGATTTCGGCCATTGGAATTTCAGCCTTTGGGATTTCGGCCTTTGAGATTTCGGCCATTGGGATTCTGACCTTTGGGATCTCGAACCTTGGGATTCCGGCCCTTGGGATTACGGCGTTTGGGATTTCGGCCTCTGGGATTTCGACCTTTGGGATTTCGGCCTTTGGGATTTCGGCCTTTGGGATTTCGACCTTTGGGAAGTCGGTCTTTGGGATTTCGGCCTTTGAGATTTCGGCCTTTGGGATTTCGGTCTTTCGAATTTCAGCCTTTGGGATTTCGGCCTTTGGGATTTCGCCCTTGTGATTTCGGCCTTTGGGATATCGGTCTTTGGAATTTCAGCGTTTGGGATTTCGGCCCTTTGGATTTCGGCCTTTGCGATTTCGGCCTTTGGGATTTCGGCCTTTGAGATTTCGGCCTTTGGGATTTCGACCTTTGGGATTTCGGCCCTTGGGATTTGAGCCTTTGGGATTTCGGCATTTGGGATTTCGGTCTTTGGAATTTCAGCGTTTGGGATTTCGGCCCTTTGGATTTCGGCCTTTGCGATTTCGGCCTTTGGGATTTCGGCCTTTGAGATTTCGGCCATTGGGATTCTGACCTTTGGGATCTCGAACCTTGGGATTCCGGCCTTTGGGATTTCGGCCTTTGGGATTTCGGCCTTTGGGATTTCGGCCTTTGAGATTTCGGCCTTTGGGATTTCGGTCTATCGAATTTCAGCCTTTGGGATTTCGGCCTTTGGGATTTTGGCCTTTGGTATTTTGACCTTGGGATTTCGGACTTTGGGATTTCGACCTTTGGAATTTCGGCCCCTGGGATTTCGGCCCTTGGGATTTCGGCCCTTGGGATTTCGGCCCTTGGGATATGGGCCCTTGGGATATGGGCCCTTGGGATATGGGCCCTTGGGATATGGGCCCTTGGGATATCGGCCTTTGGGATTTCGACCGTTGGGATTTGGACCTTTGGGATTTCGGCCTTTGGGATTTCGGCTCTTGGGATTTCGGCCATTGGGATTTCGGCCTTTTGGGATTTCGGCCTTTGGGATGTCGGTCTTTGGAATTTCAGCCTTTGGGATTTCGGCTATTTTGATTTCGGTCTTTGGGATTTCAGCCTTTGGGATTTCGGACTTTGAGCTTTCGGCCTTTGGGATGTCGGCATTTGGAATTTCGACCTTTGGGATTTCGGCCCTTGGGATTTCAGCTTTTGGGATTTCGGCCTATGGGATTTCGGCCTTTGGAATGTTGATCTTTGGAATTTCAACCTTTGGGATTTCGGCCCTTTGGATTTCGGCCTTTGGGATTTCAGCCTTTGGGATTTCGGCCTTTGAGATTTCGGCCTTTGGAATTTCAGGCTTTGGGATTTCGGGCCTTTGGATTTCGGCCTTTGGCATTTCGAGGTTTGGGATTTCGGCCCTTTGGATTTCGGCCTTTGGGATTTCGACCTTTGGGATATCGGCCTCTGGGATTTCGACCTTTGGGAAGTCGGTCTTTGGAGTTTCAGCCTTTGGGATTTCGGCCTTTGGGATGTCGGTCTTTGGAATTTCAGCCTTTGGGATTTCGGCCTTTGGGATGTCGGTCTTTGGAATTTCAGACTTTGGGAATTCGGCCCTTTGGATTTCGGCCTTTAGGATTTCGGCCTTGGGATTTCGACATTTGGGATTTCGGCCTTTGGGATTTCGGCCTTTGGGATTTCGGCCTTTGGGATTTCGGCCTTGTGATTTCGGCCTTTGGGATGTCGGTTTTTGGAATTTCAGCCTTTGGGATTTCGGCCCTTTGTATTTCGGCCTTTGGCATTTCAGCCTTTGGGATTTCGGCCTTTGAGATTTCGGCCATTGGGATTTCCACCTTTGGGATCTCGAACCTTGGTATTCCGGCCCTTGGGATTGCGGCCTTTGGGATTTCGGCCTTTGAGATTTCGGCCTTTGGGATTTCGGTCTTTCGAATTTCAGCCTTTGGGATTTCGGCCTTTGGGATTTCGGCCTTTGGGATTTCGACCTTTGGGATTTCGGCCCTTGGGATTTGGGCCTTTGGGATTTCGGCCTTTGGGATTTCGGCGTTTGGGATTTCGGCCTTTAGGATTTCGGCCTTGTGATTTCGACCTTTGGGATATCGGTCTTTGGAATTTCAGCGTTTGGGATTTCGGCCCTTTGGATTTTGTCCTTTGCGATTTCGGCCTCTGGGATTTCGGCCTTTGAGATTTCGGCCTTTGGTATCTTGGCCTTGGGATTTCGGACTTTGGGATTTCGACCTTTGGAATTTCGGCCCTTGGGATTTCGGCCCTTGGGATATCGGCCAATTGGGATTTCGACCGTTGGGATTTGGACCTTTGGGATTTCGGCCTTTGGGATTTCGGCTCTTGGGATTTCGGCCCTTTGGATTTCGGCCTTTGCGATTTCGGCCCTTTGGATTTCGGCCTTTGGCATTTCAGCCTTTGGGATTTCGGCCTTTGAGATTTCGGCCATTGGGATTTCGACCTTTGGGATCTCGAACCTTGGTATTCCGGCCCTTGGGATTGCGGCCTTTGGGATTTCGACCTTTGGGATTTCGGCCTTTGGAATTTCAGCCTTTGGGATTTCGGCCTTTGGGATTTCGGCCTTGGGATTTCGACATTTGGGATTTCGGCCTTTGGGATGTCGGTCTTTGGAATTTCAGACTTTGGGAATTCGGCCCTTTGGATTTCGGCCTTTAGGATTTCGGCCTTGGGATTTCGACATTTGGGATTTCGGCCTTTGGGATTTCGGCCTTTGGGATTTCGGCCTTGTGATTTCGGCCTTTGGGATGTCGGTCTTTGGAATTTCAGCCTTTGGGATTTCGGCCCTTTGGATTTCGGCCTTTGGCATTTCAGCCTTTGGGATTTCGGCCTTTGAGAATTCGGCCATTGGGATTTCGACCTTTGGGATCTCGAACCTTGGTATTCCGGCCCTTGGGATTGCGGCCTTTGGGATTTCGGCCTGTGGGATTTCGACCTTTGGGATTTCGGCCTTTGGAATTGCAGCCTTTGGGATTTCGGCCCTTGAGATTTCGGCCATTGGGATTCTTACCTTTGGGATCTCGAACCTTGGGATTCCGGCCCTTGGGATTACGGCCTTTGGGTTTTCGGCCTCTGGGATTTCGACCTTTGGGATTTCGGCCTTTGCGATTTCGACCTTTGGGAAGTCGGTCTCTGGGATTTCGGCCTTTGAGATTTCGGCCTTTGGGATTTCGGTCTTTCGAATTTCAGCCTTTGGGATTTCGGCCTTTGGGATTTCGACCTTTGGGATATCGGCCTCTGGGATTTCGACCTTTGGGAAGACGGTCTTTGGAGTTTCAGCCTTTGGGATTTCGGCCTTTGGGATGTCGGTATTTGGAATTTCAGCCTTTGGGATTTCGGCCTTTGAGATTTCGGCCATTGGGATTCTTACCTTTGGGATCTCGAACCTTGGGATTCCGGCCCTTGGGATTACGGCCTTTGGGTTTTCGGCCTCTGGGATTTCGACCTTTGGGATTTCGGCCTTTGGGATTTCGACCTTTGAGAAGTCGGTCTTTGGGATTTCGGCCTTTGAGATTTCGGCCTTTGGGATTTCGGTCTTTCGAATTTCAGCCTTTGGGATTTCGGACTTTGGGATTTCGGCCTTTGGTATTATGGCCTTGGGTTTTCGGACTTTGGGATTTCGACCTTTGGAATTTCGGCCCTTGGGATTTCGGCCCTTGGGATTTCGGCCCTTGGGATTTCGGCCCTTGGGATTTCGGCCCTTGGGATTTCGGCCCTTGGGATTTCGGCCCTTGGGATATGGGCCCTTGGGATATGGGCCCTTGGGATATCGGCCTTTTGGATTTCGACCGTTGGGATTTGGACCTTTGGGATTTCGTCTCTTGGGATTTCGGCCATTGGTATTTCGGCCTTTTGGGATTTCGGCCTTTGGAATTTCAGCCTTTGGGATTTCGGCCCTTTGGATTTCGGCCTTTGGGATTTCGAAGTTTGGGATTTCGGCCCTTTGGATTTCGGCCTTTGGGATATCGGCCTCTGGGATTTCGACCTTTTGGGAAGTCGGTCTTTGGAGTTTCAGCCTTTGGGATTTCGGCCTTTGGGATGACGGTCTTTGGAATTTCAGCCTTTGGGATTTCGGCCCCTTGGATTTCAGCCTGTGGGATTTCGGCCCTTGGGATTTCGGCCATTGGGATTTCGACCTTTGGGATTTTTACCTTTGAGATTTCGGCCCTTGGGATTTAGGCCTTTTGGATTTCGGCGTTTGGGATTTCGGCATTTTGGGAATTCATCCTTTGGGATTTCGGCCTTTGGAATTTCCGCCTTTGGGATATCGGCATTTGGAATTTCGGCCTTTGGAATTTCGTCCTTTGGGATTTGGACCTTTGGGATTTCGGCCTTTGGGATTTCGACCTTTGGGATTTCGGCCTTTTGGGAGTTCATCCTTTGGTATTTCGGCCTTTGGGATTTCGACATTTGGGATTTCGGCGTTTGGGATTTCGGCCTTTGGAATTTCCGAAATTAGGATATCGGTCCTTGGGATTTCGGCCTTTGGAATTTCAGCCTTTGGGATTTCGGCCCTTTGGATTTCGGCCTTTGGGATTTCGACCTTTGGGATATCGGCCTCTGGGATTTCGACCTTTGGGAAGTCGGTCTTTGGAGTTTCAGCCTTTGGGATTTCGGCCTTTGGGATGTCGGTCTTTGGAATTTCAGCCTTTGGGAGTTCGGCCCCTTGGATTTCGGCCTTTGGGATCTCGGCGTTGGGATTTCGACATTTGGGGTTTCGGCCTTTGGGATTTTTACCTTTGGGATTTCGGCCCTTGGGATTTAGGCCTTTGGGATTTCGACCTTTGGGATTTCGGCCTTTTGGGAATTCATCCTTTGGGATTTCGGCCTTTGGAATTTCCGCCTTTGGGATATCGGCATTTGGGATTTCGGCCTTTGGAATTTCGTCCTTTGGGATTTGGACCTTTGGGATTTCGGCCTTTTGGGAGTTCATCCTTTGGTATTTCGGCGTTGTGACTTCGACATTTGGGATTTCGGCGTTTGGGATTTCGGCCTTTGGAATTTCCGAAATTAGGATATCGGCCCTTGGGATTTCGGCCTTTGGGATTGCGACTATTGGGATTACGGCCTTTTGGGAATTCATCCAATGGGATTTCGACATTTGGGATTTCGGCCTTTGGGATCTCGGCGTTTGGAACTTGTACCTTTGGGATATCGGCCCTTGGGATTTCGGCCTTTGGGATTTCGGCCTTTGGGAATTCGGCCTGTGGGATTTCGACCTTTGGGATATCGGCCTCTGGGATTTCGACCTTTGGGAAGTCGGTCTTTAGAGTTTCAGCCTTTGGGATTTCGGCCTTTGGGATGTCGGTCTTTGGAATTTCAGCCTTTGGGATTTCGGCCCTTTGGATTTCGGCCTTTGGGATTTCAGCCTTTGGGATTTCGGCCTTTGAGATTTCGGCCTTTGGAATTTCAGCCTTTGGGATTTCGGCCCTTTGGATTTCGGCCTTTGGGATTTCGAAGTTTGGGATTCCGGCCCTTTGGATTTCGGCCTTTGGGATTTCGACCTTTGGGATATCGGCCTCTGGGATTTCGACCTTTGGGAAGTCGGTCTTTGGAGTTTCAGCCTTTGGGATTTCGGCCTTTGGGATGTCGGTCTTTGGAATTTCAGCCTTTGGGATTTCGGCCCCTTGGATTTCGGCCTTTGGGATTTCGGCCTTGGGATTTCGGCAGTTGGGATTTCGGCCTTTGGGATTTTTACCTTTGCGATTTCGGCCCTTGCGATTTAGGCCTTTTGGATTTCGGCCTTTGGGATTTCGGCCTTTTGGGAATTCATCCTTTGGGATTTCGGCCTTTGGAATTTCCGCCTTTGGGATATCGGCATTTGGGATTTCGGCCTTTGGAATTTCGTCCTTTGGGATTTGGACCTTTGGGATTTCGGCCTTTGGGATTTCGACCTTTGGGATTTCGGCCTTTTGGGAGTTCATCCTTTGGTATTTCGGCCTTGTGATTTCGACATTTGGGATTTCGGCGTTTGGGATTTCGGCCTTTGGAATTTCCGAAATTAGGATATCGGTCCTTGGGATTTCGGCCTTTGGAATTTCAGCCTTTGGGATTTCGGCCCTTTGGATTTCGGCCTTTGGGATTTCGAAGTTTGGGGTTTCGGCCCTTTGGATTTCGGCCTTTGGGATTTCGACCTTTGGGATATCGGCCTCTGGGATTTCGACCTTTGGGAAGTCGGTCTTTGGAGTTTCAGCCTTTGGGATTTCGGCCTTTGGGATGTCGGTCTTTGGAATTTCAGCCTTTTAGATTTCGGCCCTTTGGATTTCGGCCTTTGGCATTTCAGCCTTTGGGATTTCGACCTTTGGAATTTCAACCTTTGGGATTTCGGCCCTTTGGATTTCGGCCTTTGGGATTTCAGCCTATGGGATTTCGGCCTTTGGGATTTCGGCCTTTGGGATTTCGACCTTTGGGATTTCGGCCTTTTGGGAGTTCATCCTTTGGTATTTCGGCCTTGTGATTTCGACATTTGGGATTTCGGCGTTTGGGATTTCGGCCTTTGGAATTTCCGAAATTAGGATATCGGTCCTTGGGATTTCGGCCTTTGGAATTTCAGCCTTTGGGATTTCGGCCCTTTGGATTTCGGCCTTTGGGATTTCGAAGTTTGGGGTTTCGGCCCTTTGGATTTCGGCCTTTGGGATTTCGACCTTTGGGATATCGGCCTCTGGGATTTCGACCTTTGGGAAGTCGGTCTTTGGAGTTTCAGCCTTTGGGATTTCGGCCTTTGGGATGTCGGTCTTTGGAATTTCAGCCTTTGGGATTTCGGCCCTTTGGATTTCGGCCTTTGGCATTTCAGCCTTTGGGATTTCGACCTTTGGAATTTCAACCTTTGGGATTTCGGCCCTTTGGATTTCGGCCTTTGGGATTTCAGCCTTTGGGATTTCGGCCTTTGGGATTTCGGCCTTTGGGATTTCGACCTTTGGGATTTCGGCCTTTTGGGAGTTCATCCTTTGGTATTTCGGCCTTGTGATTTCGACATTTGGGATTTCGGCGTTTGGGATTTCGGCCTTTGGAATTTCCGAAATTAGGATATCGGTCCTTGGGATTTCGGCCTTTGGAATTTCAGCCTTTGGGATTTCGGCCCTTTGGATTTCGGCCTTTGGGATTTCGAAGTTTGGGGTTTCGGCCCTTTGGATTTCGGCCTTTGGGATTTCGACCTTTGGGATATCGGTCTCTGGGATTTCGACCTTTGGGAAGTCGGTCTTTGGAGTTTCAGCCTTTGGGATTTCGGCCTTTGGGATGTCGGTCTTTGGAATTTCAGCCTTTGGGATTTCGGCCCTTTGGATTTCGGCCTTTGGCATTTCAGCCTTTGGGATTTCGACCTTTGGAATTTCAACCTTTGGGATTTCGGCCCTTTGGATTTCGGCCTTTGGGATTTCAGCCTTTGGGATTTCGGCCTTTGGGATTTCGACCTTTGGGATTTCGGCCTTTTGGGAGTTCATCCTTTGGTATTTCGGCCTTGTGATTTCGACATTTGGGATTTCGGCGTTTGGGGTTTCGGCATTTGGAATTTCCGAAATTAGGATATCGGTCCTTGGGATTTCGGCCTTTGGAATTTCCGAAATTAGGATATCGGTTCTTGGGATTTCGGCCTTTGGAATTTCAGCCTTTGGGATTTCGGCCCTTTGGATTTCGGCCTTGGGGATTTCGAAGTTTGGGGTTTCGGCCCTTTGGATTTCGGCCTTTGGGATTTCGACCTTTGGGATATCGGCCTCTGGGATTTCGACCTTTGGGAAGTCGGTCTTTGGAGTTTCAGCCTTTGGGATTTCGGCCTTTGGGATGTCGGTCTTTGGAATTTCAGCCTTTGGGAGTTCGGCCCCTTGGATTTCGGCCTTTGGGATTTCGGCCTGTGGCATTTCGGAATTTGGGTAGTCGGTCTTTGGAATTTCAGCCTTTGGGATTTCGGCCCTTTGGATTTCGGCCTTTGGCATTTCAGCCTTTGGGATTTCGACCTTTGGAATTTCAACCTTTGGGATTTCGGCCCTTTGGATTTCGGCCTTTGGGATTTCAGCCTTTGGGATTTCGGCCTTTGAGATTTCGGCCTTTGGAATTTCAGCCTTTGGGATTTCGGCCCATTGGATTTCGGCCTTTGGGATTTCGAAGTTTGGGATTTCGGTCTTTCGAATTTCAGCCTTTGGGATTTCAGCCTTTGAGATTTCGGCCTTTGGGATTTCGGCGTTGTGATTTCGGCCTTTGGGATTTCGGCCTTTGGGATTTCGGCCTTTGGGATTTCGGCCTTTGGTATTTTGGCCTTGGGATTTCGGACTTTGGGACTTCGACCTTTGGAATTTCGGCCCTTGGGACTTCGGCCCTTGGGTATGGGCCCTTGGGATTACGGCCTTTTGGGAATTCATCCAATGGGATTTCGACATTTGGGATTTCGGCCTTTGGGATTTCGGCGTTTGGAACTTGTACCTTTGGGATATCGGCCCTTGGGATTGCGGCCTTTGGGATTTCGGCCTTTGGGATTTCGGCCCTTTGGATTTCGGCCTTTGGGATTTCGGCCTTTGGGATTTCGGCCTTTGAGATTTCGGCCTTTGGGATTTCGGCCCTTTGGATTTCGGCCTTTGGGATTTCGAAGTTTGGGATTCCGGCCCTTTGGATTTCGGCCTTTGGGATTTCGACCTTTGGGATATCGGCCTCTGGGATTTCGGCCTGTGGCATTTCGGCCTTTGGGTAGTCGGTCTTTGGAATTTCAGCCTTTGGGATTTCGGCACTTTGGATTCCGGCCTTTGGGATTTCAGCCTTTGGGATTTCGGCCTTTGAGATTTCGGCCATTGGGATTTCGAACTTTGGGATCTCGTCCCTTGGGATTCCGGCCCTTGGGATTGCGGCCTTTGGGATTTCGGCCTTTGGGATTTCGGCCCTTTGGATTTCGGCCTTTGGGATTTCGGCCTTTGGGATTTCGGCCTTTGAGATTTCGGCCTTTGGGATTTCGGTCTTTCGAATTTCAGCCTTTGGGATTTCAGCCTTTGAGATTTCGGCCTTTGGGATTTCGGCCTTGTGATTTCGGCCTTTGGGATTTCGACCTTTGGGATTTCGGTCCTTGGGATTTGGGCCTTTGCGATTTCGGCCTTTGGGATTTCGGCCTTTGGGATTTCGGCCTTTGAGATTTCGGCCTTTGGGATTTCGGCCTTTGGTATTTTGGCCTTGGGATTTCGGACTTTGGGATTTCGACCTTTGGAATTTCGGCCCTTGGGACTTCGGCCCTTGGGTATGGGCCCTTGGGATTACGGCCTTTTGGGAATTCATCCAATGGGATTTCGACATTTGGGATTTCGGCCTTTGGGATTTCGGCGTTTGGAACTTGTACCTTTGGGATATCGGCCCTTGGGATTTCGGCCTTTGGGATTTCGGCCTTTGAGATTTCGGCCATTGGGATTTCGAACTTTGGGATCTCGACCCTTGGGATTCCGGCCCTTGGGATTTCGGCCATTGGGATTTCGAACTTTGGGATCTCGACCCTTGGGATTCCGGCCCTTGGGATTTCGGCCATTGGGATTTCGAACTTTGGGATCTCGACCCTTGGGATTCCGGCCCTTGGGATTGCGGCCTTTGGGATTTCGACCTTTGGGACTTCGGCCTTTGGGATTTCGACCTTTGGAATTTCAACCTTTGGGATTTCGGCCCTTTGGATTTCGGCCTCTGGGATTTCAGCCTTTGGGATTTCGGCCTTTGGAATTTCGTCCTTTGCGATTTGGACCTTTGGGATTTCGGCCTTTGGGATTTCGACCTTTGGGATTTCGGCCTTTTGGGAGTTCATCCTTTGGTATTTCGGCCTTGTGATTTCGACATTTGGGATTTCGGCGTTTGGGATTTCGGCCTTTGGAATTTCCGAAATTAGGATATCGGTCCTTGGGATTTCGGCCTTTGGAATTTCAGCCTTTGGGATTTCGGCCCTTTGGATTTCGGCCTTTGGGATTTCGAAGTTTGGGGTTTCGGCCCTTTGGATTTCGGCCTTTGGGATTTCGACCTTTGGGATATCGGCCTCTGGGATTTCGACCTTTGGGAAGTCGGTCTTTGGAGTTTCAGCCTTTGGGATTTCGGCCTTTGGGATGTCGGTCTTTGGAATTTCAGCCTTTGGGATTTCGGCCCTTTGGATTTCGGCCTTTGGCATTTCAGCCTTTGGGATTTCGACCTTTGGAATTTCAACCTTTGGGATTTCGGCCCTTTGGATTTCGGCCTTTGGGATTTCAGCCTATGGGATTTCGGCCTTTGGGATTTCGGCCTTTGGGATTTCGACCTTTGGGATTTCGGCCTTTTGGGAGTTCATCCTTTGGTATTTCGGCCTTGTGATTTCGACATTTGGGATTTCGGCGTTTGGGATTTCGGCCTTTGGAATTTCCGAAATTAGGATATCGGTCCTTGGGATTTCGGCCTTTGGAATTTCAGCCTTTGGGATTTCGGCCCTTTGGATTTCGGCCTTTGGGATTTCGAAGTTTGGGGTTTCGGCCCTTTGGATTTCGGCCTTTGGGATTTCGACCTTTGGGATATCGGCCTCTGGGATTTCGACCTTTGGGAAGTCGGTCTTTGGAGTTTCAGCCTTTGGGATTTCGGCCTTTGGGATGTCGGTCTTTGGAATTTCAGCCTTTGGGATTTCGGCCCTTTGGATTTCGGCCTTTGGCATTTCAGCCTTTGGGATTTCGACCTTTGGAATTTCAACCTTTGGGATTTCGGCCCTTTGGATTTCGGCCTTTGGGATTTCAGCCTTTGGGATTTCGGCCTTTGGGATTTCGGCCTTTGGGATTTCGACCTTTGGGATTTCGGCCTTTTGGGAGTTCATCCTTTGGTATTTCGGCCTTGTGATTTCGACATTTGGGATTTCGGCGTTTGGGATTTCGGCCTTTGGAATTTCCGAAATTAGGATATCGGTCCTTGGGATTTCGGCCTTTGGAATTTCAGCCTTTGGGATTTCGGCCCTTTGGATTTCGGCCTTTGGGATTTCGAAGTTTGGGGTTTCGGCCCTTTGGATTTCGGCCTTTGGGATTTCGACCTTTGGGATATCGGTCTCTGGGATTTCGACCTTTGGGAAGTCGGTCTTTGGAGTTTCAGCCTTTGGGATTTCGGCCTTTGGGATGTCGGTCTTTGGAATTTCAGCCTTTGGGATTTCGGCCCTTTGGATTTCGGCCTTTGGCATTTCAGCCTTTGGGATTTCGACCTTTGGAATTTCAACCTTTGGGATTTCGGCCCTTTGGATTTCGGCCTTTGGGATTTCAGCCTTTGGGATTTCGGCCTTTGGGATTTCGACCTTTGGGATTTCGGCCTTTTGGGAGTTCATCCTTTGGTATTTCGGCCTTGTGATTTCGACATTTGGGATTTCGGCGTTTGGGATTTCGGCATTTGGAATTTCCGAAATTAGGATATCGGTCCTTGGGATTTCGGCCTTTGGAATTTCCGAAATTAGGATATCGGTTCTTGGGATTTCGGCCTTTGGAATTTCAGCCTTTGGGATTTCGGCCCTTTGGATTTCGGCCTTGGGGATTTCGAAGTTTGGGGTTTCGGCCCTTTGGATTTCGGCCTTTGGGATTTCGACCTTTGGGATATCGGCCTCTGGGATTTCGACCTTTGGGAAGTCGGTCTTTGGAGTTTCAGCCTTTGGGATTTCGGCCTTTGGGATGTCGGTCTTTGGAATTTCAGCCTTTGGGAGTTCGGCCCCTTGGATTTCGGCCTTTGGGATTTCGGCCTGTGGCATTTCGGAATTTGGGTAGTCGGTCTTTGGAATTTCAGCCTTTGGGATTTCGGCCCTTTGGATTTCGGCCTTTGGCATTTCAGCCTTTGGGATTTCGACCTTTGGAATTTCAACCTTTGGGATTTCGGCCCTTTGGATTTCGGCCTTTGGGATTTCAGCCTTTGGGATTTCGGCCTTTGAGATTTCGGCCTTTGGAATTTCAGCCTTTGGGATTTCGGCCCATTGGATTTCGGCCTTTGGGATTTCGAAGTTTGGGATTTCGGTCTTTCGAATTTCAGCCTTTGGGATTTCAGCCTTTGAGATTTCGGCCTTTGGGATTTCGGCGTTGTGATTTCGGCCTTTGGGATTTCGGCCTTTGGGATTTCGGCCTTTGGGATTTCGGCCTTTGGTATTTTGGCCTTGGGATTTCGGACTTTGGGACTTCGACCTTTGGAATTTCGGCCCTTGGGACTTCGGCCCTTGGGTATGGGCCCTTGGGATTACGGCCTTTTGGGAATTCATCCAATGGGATTTCGACATTTGGGATTTCGGCCTTTGGGATTTCGGCGTTTGGAACTTGTACCTTTGGGATATCGGCCCTTGGGATTGCGGCCTTTGGGATTTCGGCCTTTGGGATTTCGGCCCTTTGGATTTCGGCCTTTGGGATTTCGGCCTTTGGGATTTCGGCCTTTGAGATTTCGGCCTTTGGGATTTCGGCCCTTTGGATTTCGGCCTTTGGGATTTCGAAGTTTGGGATTCCGGCCCTTTGGATTTCGGCCTTTGGGATTTCGACCTTTGGGATATCGGCCTCTGGGATTTCGGCCTGTGGCATTTCGGCCTTTGGGTAGTCGGTCTTTGGAATTTCAGCCTTTGGGATTTCGGCACTTTGGATTCCGGCCTTTGGGATTTCAGCCTTTGGGATTTCGGCCTTTGAGATTTCGGCCATTGGGATTTCGAACTTTGGGATCTCGTCCCTTGGGATTCCGGCCCTTGGGATTGCGGCCTTTGGGATTTCGGCCTTTGGGATTTCGGCCCTTTGGATTTCGGCCTTTGGGATTTCGGCCTTTGGGATTTCGGCCTTTGAGATTTCGGCCTTTGGGATTTCGGTCTTTCGAATTTCAGCCTTTGGGATTTCAGCCTTTGAGATTTCGGCCTTTGGGATTTCGGCCTTGTGATTTCGGCCTTTGGGATTTCGACCTTTGGGATTTCGGTCCTTGGGATTTGGGCCTTTGCGATTTCGGCCTTTGGGATTTCGGCCTTTGGGATTTCGGCCTTTGAGATTTCGGCCTTTGGGATTTCGGCCTTTGGTATTTTGGCCTTGGGATTTCGGACTTTGGGATTTCGACCTTTGGAATTTCGGCCCTTGGGACTTCGGCCCTTGGGTATGGGCCCTTGGGATTACGGCCTTTTGGGAATTCATCCAATGGGATTTCGACATTTGGGATTTCGGCCTTTGGGATTTCGGCGTTTGGAACTTGTACCTTTGGGATATCGGCCCTTGGGATTTCGGCCTTTGGGATTTCGGCCTTTGAGATTTCGGCCATTGGGATTTCGAACTTTGGGATCTCGACCCTTGGGATTCCGGCCCTTGGGATTTCGGCCATTGGGATTTCGAACTTTGGGATCTCGACCCTTGGGATTCCGGCCCTTGGGATTTCGGCCATTGGGATTTCGAACTTTGGGATCTCGACCCTTGGGATTCCGGCCCTTGGGATTGCGGCCTTTGGGATTTCGACCTTTGGGACTTCGGCCTTTGGGATTTCGACCTTTGGAATTTCAACCTTTGGGATTTCGGCCCTTTGGATTTCGGCCTCTGGGATTTCAGCCTTTGGGATTTCGGCCTTTGGAATTTCGTCCTTTGCGATTTGGACCTTTGGGATTTCGGCCTTTGGGATTTCGACCTTTGGGATTTCGGCCTTTTGGGAGTTCATCCTTTGGTATTTCGGCCTTGTGATTTCGACATTTGGGATTTCGGCGTTTGGGATTTCGGCCTTTGGAATTTCCGGAATTAGGATATCGGTCCTTGGGATTTCGGCCTTTGGAATTTCAGCCTTTGGGATTTCGGCCCTTTGGATTTCGGCCTTTGGGATTTCGAAGTTTGGGGTTTCGGCCCTTTGGATTTCGGCCTTTGGGATTTCGACCTTTGGGAAGTCGGTCTTTGGGATTTCGGCCTTTGTGATTTCGACCTTTGGGATTTCGGCCTTTGGAATTTCGGCCTTTGGGATTTCGGCCTTTGAGATTTCCGCCTTTGGGATTTCGGTCTTTCGAATTTCAGCCTTTGGGATTTCGGCCTTTGGGATTTCGGACTTTGGGATTTCGGCCTTTGGGATTTCGCCCTTGTGATTTCGGCCTTTGGGATATCGGTCTTTGGAATTTCAGCGTTTGGGATTTCGGCCCTTTGGATTTCGGCCTTTGCGATTTCGGCCTTTGAGATTTCGGCCTTTGGGATTTCGACCTTTGGGATTTCGGACCTTGGGATTTGGGCCTTTGGGATTTCGGCCTTTGGGATTTCGGCCTTTGGGATTTCGGCCTTTGGGATTTCGGCCTTTGGGATTTCGGCGTTTAGGATTTCGGCCCTTGCGATTTCGGCCTTGTGATTTCGGCCTTTGGGATATCGGTCTTTGGAATTTCAGCGTTTGGGATTTCGGCCCTTTGGATTTCGGCCTTTGCGATTTTGGCCTTTGGGATTTCGGCCTTTGAGATTTCGGCCTTTGGGATTTCGACCTTTGGGATTTCGGCCCTTGGGATTTGGGCCGTTGGGATTTCGGCCTTTGGGATTTCGGCGTTTGGGATTTCGGGCTTTGGGATTTCGGCCTTTGGGATTTCGGCCTTTGAAATTTCGGCCTTTGGGATTTCGGTCTTTCGACTTTCTGCCTTTGGGATTTCGGCCTTTGGGATTTCGGCCTTTGGGATTTCGGCCTTTGGTATTTTGGCCTTGGGATTTCGGACTTTGGGATTTCGACCTTTGGAATTTCGGCCCTTGGGATTTCGGCCTTTGGTATTTCGGCCTTTGAAATTTCGGCCTTTGGGATTTCGGTCTTTCGAATTTCTGCCTTTGGGATTTCGGCCTTTGGGATTTCGGCCTTTGGTATTTTGGCCTTGGGATTTCGGGCTTTGGGATTTCGACCTTTGGAATTTCGGCCCTTGCGATTTCGGCCCTTGGGATATGGGCCCTTGGGATATGGGCCCCTGGGATATCGGCCTTTGGGATTTCGACCGTTGGGATTTGGACCTTTGGGATTTCGGCTCTTAGGATTTCGGCCATTGGGATTTCGGCCTTTTGGGATTTCGGCGTTTGGGATTTCGTCCTTTGGAATTTCCGCCTTTAGGATATCGGCCATTGTGATTTCGGCCTTTGGGATTTCGGCCTTTGGAATTTCGGCTATTGGGATTTCGGCCCTTGGGATATGGGCCCTTGGGATAAGGGCCCTTGGGATATGGGCCCTTGGGATATCGGCCTTTGGGATTTCGACCGTTGGGATTTGGACATTTGGGATTTCGGCCTTTGGGATTTCGGCTCTTAGGATTTCGGCCATTGGGATTTCGGCCTTTTTGGATTTCGGCGTTTGGGATTTCGTCCTTTGGCATTTCCGCCTTTAGGATATCGGCCATTGTGATTTCGGCCTTTGGGATTTCGGCCTTTGGGATGTCGGTCTTTGGAATTTCAGCCTTTGGGATTTCGGCTATTTTGATTTCGGTCTTTGGGATTTCAGCCTTTGGGATTTCGGCCTTTGAGATTTCGGCCTTTGGAATTTCAGCCTTTGGGATTTCGGCCCTTTGGATTTCGGCCTTTGGGATTTCGACCTTTGGGATATCGGCCTCTGGGATTTCGACCTTTGGGAAGTCGGTCTTTGGAGTTTCAGCCTTTGGGATTTCGGCCTTTGGGATGTCGGTCTTTGGAATTTCAGCCTTTGGGATTTCGGCCCCTTGCATTTCGGCCTTTGGGATTTCGGCCTTGGGATTTCGACATTTGGGATTTCGGCCTTTGAGATTTCGGCCTTTGGGATTTCGGTCTTTCGAATTTCGGCCTCTGGGATTTCGACCTTTGGGATTTCGGCCTTTTGCGATTTCGGCCTTTGGGATTTCGGCCTTTGAGATTTCGGCCTTTGGGATTTGGACCTTTGGGATTTCGGCCCTTGGGATTTGGGCCTTTGGTATGTCGATCTTTGGAATTTCAACCTTTGGGATTTCGGCCCTTTGGATTTCAGCCTCTGGGATTTCGGCCTTTGAGATTTCGGCTTTTGGAATTTCAGCCTTTGGGATTTCGGCCCTTGGGATTTCGGCCATTGGGATTTCGAACTTTGGGATCTCGACCCTTGGGATTCCGGCCCTTGGGATTGCGGCCTTTGGGATTTCGGTCTTTCGAATTTCAGCCTTTGGGATTTCGGCCTTTGGGATTTCGGCCTTTGGGATTTCGGCCTTTGGGATTTCGCCCTTGTGATTTCGGCCTTTGGGATATCGGTCTTTGGAATTTCAGCGTTTGGGATTTCGGCCCTTTGGATTTCGGCCTTTGCGATTTCGGCCTTTGAGATTTCGGCCTTTGGGATTTCGACCTTTGGGATTTCGGCCCTTGGGATTTGGGCCTTTGGGATTTCGGCCTTTGGGATTTCGGCGTTTGGGATTTCGGCCTTTGGGATTTCGGCGTTTAGGATTTCGGCCCTTGGGATTTCGGCCTTGTGATTTCGGCCTTGTCATTTCGGCCTTTGGGATTTCGGCCTTTGAAATTTCGGCCTTTGGGATTTCGGTCTTTCGAATTTCAGCCTTTGGGATTTCGGCCTTTGAGATTTCGGCCTTTGGTATTTTGGCCTTGGGATTTCGGACTTTGGGATTTCGACCTTTGGAATTTCGGCCCTTGGGATTTCGGCCCTTGGGATATGGGCCCTTGGGATATGGGCCCTTGGGATATCGGCCTTTGGGATTTCGACCGTTGGGATTTGGACCTTTGGGATTTCGGCTCTTAGGATTTCGGCCATTGGGATTTCGGCCTTTTGGGATTTCGGCGTTTGGGATTTCGTCCTTTGGAATTTCCGCCTTTAGGATATCGGCCATTGTGATTACGGGCTTTGGGATTTCGAAGTTTAGGATTTCGGCCCTTTGGATTTCGGCCTTTGGGATTTCGACCTTTGGGATATCGGCCTCTGGGATTTCGACCTTTGGGAAGTCGGTCTTTGGAGTTTCAGCCTTTGGGATTTCGGCCTTTGGGATGTCGGTCTATGGGATTTCGGCCCTTTGGATTTCGGCCTTTGGAATTTCCGCCTTTGGGATATCGGCATTTGGGATTTCGGCCTTTGGAATTTCGTCCTTTGGGATTTGGACCTTTGGGATTTCGGCCTTTGGGATTTCGACCTTTGGGATTTCGGCCTTTTGGGAGTTCATCCTTTGGTATTTCGGCCTTGTGATTTCGACATTTGGGATTTCGGCGTTTGGGATTTCGGCCTTTGGAATTTCCGAAATTAGGATATCGGCCCTTGGGATTTCGCCCTTTGGGATTGCGACTATTGGGATTACGGCATTTTGGGAATTCATCCAATGGGATTTCGACATTTGGGATTTCGGCCTTTGGGATTTCGGCGTTTGGAACTTGTACCTTTGGGATATCGGCCCTTGGGATTTCGGCCTTTGGGATATCGGTCTTTGGAATTTCAGCGTTTGGGATTTCGGCCCTTTGGATTTCGGCCTTTGCGATTTCGGCCTTTGAGATTTCGGCCTTTGGGATTTCGACCTTTGGGATTTCGGCCCTTGGGATTTGGGCCTTTGGGATTTCGGCCTTTGGGATTTCGGCCTTTGGGATTTCGGCGTTTAGGATTTCGGCCCTTGGGATTTCGGCCTTGTGATTTCGGCCTTTGGGATATCGGTCTTTGGAATTTCAGCGTTTGGGATTTGGGCCTTTGGGATTTCGGCCTTTGGGATTTCGGCGTTTGGGATTTCGGCCTTTGGGATTTCGGCCTTTGGGATTTCGGCCTTTGAAATTTCGGCCTTTGGGATTTCGGTCTTTCGAATTTCAGGCTTTGGGATTTCGGCCTTTGGGATTTCGGCCTTTGGTATTTTGGCCTTGGGATTTCGGACTTTGGGATTTCGACCTTTGGAATTTCGGCCCTTGGGATTTCGGCCCTTGGGATATGGGCCCTTGGGATATCGGCCTTTCGGATTTCGACCGTTGGGATTTGGACCTTTGGGATTTCGGCTCTTAGGATTTCGGCCATTGGGATTTCGGCCTTTTGGGATTTCGGCGTTTGGGATTTCGTCCTTTGGAATTTCCGCCTTTAGGATATTGGCCATTGTGATTTCGGCCTTTGGGATTTCGGCCTTTGGAATTTCGGCCCTTGGGATTTCGGCCCTTGGGATATGGGCCCTTGGGATATCGGCCTTTGGGATTTCGACCGTTGGGATTTGGACCTTTGGGATTTCGGCCTTTGGGATTTCGGCTCTTAGGATTTCGGCCATTGGGATTTCGGCCTTTTGGGATTTCGGCGTTTGGGATTTCGTCCTTTGGAATTTCCGCCTTTAGGATATCGGCTGTTATATCCCCGCCGAAATAGTGGGTGGAATACAACCGCGAGGGAAAAACGTTGGGTCCTAGTCCCGATTTCAAGAGGTGCAAGGGAAATTAACTTAATGATTATAAAATGCTGAGTATAAAAACGTATATTTTACGAACTGTTTGGAATGGAGTACTTTACGAGAGTGTCGCCTCTTCGTTCGGTCTGGATCAGGGTTAGGAGTCTTGGTTTGAAGGGAAGGGAGATTCCGGGTAGGTAAGCAGGAAAGGACAGTTGGACTGTGGGAATAGGACTGTGCTGTTCTTGCACATTCTTATCATGAAGTTATTCTTATGCTACTTGCTTATAATGAAATGGTTACAGTAAATACGCATAATAATAATAATAATAGTAATGATGATAATAATAATAATAATAATAATAATAATGATAATAATGATAATAATAATAATGATGATTATAATGACGTTAATAACGGCGGGAGGAGTAGGATATAACACGCCCCCCCTTTAAAATGGAAGATGTATACCCTAACGGGTGTGCATCTTCCTTCGATAGGTTGTATGGTGTTTGTTGCGTATTTTGGTTTATACATTTGTTTATCTGTCACGAATTTATACATGTGTCTATGTGTCAGTGTAATGTTTTCGAGTGTGTGTGTGTGTGTGTACACGCGTTCCTTTTTCTTCTGTTGGGCAGTGACAATATAGTGCTTATTACTAGTTACAATGGTGTCGCATAGTACGCTCGATTTTGGCTTGTTGTCGCTGCTGTTGAATAATTTTCTATGTTTTTGAGTAATATGATTTCGGGTTTAACATTACTAGATGATGGTATAATCGGATCTGACGATAGGTTTGTTGTAGTTGTCGGCGCAGAACGGTTTTTATCTCGCTTACAGGATGAAAATAGTCTTATTATTTTCGTAAAGATTGACAATTTATATAATATAGCCAAGATAGTAAGTGATATGATAACAAGACCCGTCAAGTGTAAGACGGAGTGTATGTTCGTTATACGTTGTTCTGTTCTTTTGTGCTTAGCAATCTCTTTTGCTTGGTTAACAATATCGCTTAATTTAGTGCTTGTAGTAGCCAGATCATTCGTATCAACGTATGGCTTTATATGCGGTATATTTAAATGTACTTCCGAAAGGTTTGTAGATGCTAGCGATCGGTCTAAGTTAGTAATATTTAACTGAATTGGCGGTACATATGATTTTCGTATTTTAGATTCGAGAACTCGCGTGGTGGTTAGCGTGACAACCGTGGAAGTCGCTATGCATTTGGGAGCAATTTTAATTACTCCGGTTGAGTTTATTATAACGTGTATCGGATCCTTGTTAGGACAAGTTATGTGTAAGGGTTCTGCAATTGAAGTTGAAAATATCCAGGTATTCGGTTCTGTTAGTTGAGTCCAGAATGAAGTGAGCATTTTTATGACCCGAATATCGCAGGTAGTGAAATCGACGATTTTTGGATTTATTAATAGATTTACTTCACATGTAACTTTTGCAACGGTGTGAAATAACGGTCTCGTGCGCTTACAAAGATATATACCCATGGTTTCTTTACATTTTTCGATTTGGCTTTCGGTTAGCGGAGTGTATAAAACACGATCGCTTGTTATTGCTAAATATGGAGCTGCGGGTGTTATATACGCGTAGTTTTTATCTATTGATTCTTGTACCATTGGTACTGGTATTAATTTATATAAATTAAATATGTTGATTGTCAATAATGGGATTTCCAGTATATAAATGAGACGGCTTTTTGCATATGCCACCTGTACTTTTGAAATTCTAATTAGTTCTTCCATATAATTTGGTTCCGAAGGAGTTGGGAAAATTATGGATGGGTTCGAGGCTTGGATTTCTTTTATCGTAATGGCAAGTTCTGTCGGAGTGATTATTTTAGGGTGGATCATGCCTTGCTTAGCTAAAAAAATTGCGTCAATAATTGTGTTAAGGTCCAATTCATATTCGTTTAAACATTGATCTAATTGGATCAGGGACGACGTTATTTGTAAATTTTCAGTGTTGTAATTTACTGCCATTGTAACACGATTTGAAATGATTTGAAGAGTTTCTACTGCTTTGGTAATATTTGCAAATTTATTTCGGAGCTCGTTTATTCGGTAACTTGTTCTATCTATATTGGATTTAAAAATATTAGTTTGCTCTTCTAACAGCTTAGCTATGTGTTTTGTATCCTTATATACTCTATCGATTTGTTCGTTATAATAGTCTGCGTCATCGCTGTCCAGTGTTCCAAAAAGAACTTTTGAAATTTTACCAATGAACTCGAAAGGTGCCCGTTTTTGGCGTATGGTTTGTTTTTCATTTTTATCTTGATTTAACGTTGTTAGTTTTCCAATCTGTGTTATATATTCCTCAATCGCATGTATTCTATTTCCTACTAGCTTAATTTGAGAATCGACTATGCAGTAATTACTGATAGATGTGCATTTAGTGTCTATTGCACTCAAGTAGCGGTGTAAAGAGTCCGATTGATTTAACATGCCTAACATATCTACATATATGAGTAATCTCCATTGGTTGTCGTATATACGAAGATCATTTAATTTTTCGAAGTAAATGCCAGGATTATGTTCCATAGTTTCTATTTTGTACGGATAAAAGTCATGACTGCTTCGTGCCGGTGTCGTCAGTAACGAGACTCTGGAACATATGCGTGTTTAAGTTTGTTAGTGTGCACCGTTTTAGTGCTTGTTGGACTTAGATATATTATAGCGTTTACATCATTAACGATATCTTTAATTACGTATGGACCGGAGTAATGATTATCCAGTTTCCCTATTTTCTCGTTTAGCAGATAAACAGATTGTCCTGGTACAAATTTTTGTGTATTGGCATTACGATCATAGTATAGCTTCGAATTTTGTTTTGCTTTATTTAGGTTTTCGGTTGCAAGATTACGTAGTTCTGTTAATCGCGTCGTAAGGTCTACTAAAAATGTTTCGTACGTAAAGTTATGCTTCTCTAAGTAATCAAAGCTAGAAGGTACGCGAGCTTTTTTTCCAAAAATTAATTCATGGGGCGTGTATTTTGTGCCAACGTGTACTGATGTATTGTAAGAGAATATGGCAAACCTAATCCATCTGTCCCAGTCCCTGGTCGTTGTGATATAGTGTTTTAAGTATTCTATAAGTACTGCGTGGCTTCTTTCTAATGATCCGTTCGTTTGAGGATGAAAGGCAGTAGTTTTCAATTGTTTAATTTTAAATAATTTAGCTAATTGTCTCATAGTTGAACTCATAAAATTAGTAGCTTGATCAGTTAAAATGTAGTGAGGGGCGCCGTAACGAGTTATGAATTCCCTTGCTAAAGTCGTTGCTACAGTTTGTGCGGTCATATCAGGAAGTGCGTATGCTTCGCAAAATTTCGTAAGATGACATTGTACTGTCAGTATATATCTATTTCCGTTTTTCGATGTCGGTAAGGGTCCTACAATATCTAGAGCTACTTTCTCGAATGCATCTGCTGGTGTGTCTGTGATAACCATAGGTTGTTTAGTTTTAATTCTAACCAATTTCTTCCTTTGGCAACTATTACATTTCCTGATGAATTGTTCGATTTCTTTTTTCATACAGGGCCAAAAATATTTTTCGCGAATTCTATTAAAAGTTTTAACGATGCCTTTGTGACCTCCGATTGGTGCTTCATGATTTTCGCGTATAATGTTTAGTCTGTCTTCTAAATGAGGCGTTACTGTTTTGTCCAAACATAGCATTATAGTTATTCCGGAATCTTTATATATATAACGAAATATGCTTTGTATTTGTGTCATGTAAAATGGGTTCAATCCTACATCTTTTACGGCGACGGCGATGGACTTAATATTTTTCCTAATACAAACGTGTTTTAAATTATTTAAAGTTTCGAATAGGTTTTCTGATGTTGGCGTGTCGTGTTCTTTGTCCTTTACTACTAAACTAAGGATATATTTATTTTTTGATTTTGTTAAAACTACTTCTCCTATGGAGAGCGGTTGACTTTGAATATCGCTTTCTTTTAATAATTTCTTTTCTAGCAATGTTCTTACAGTAGGTGTAGAGCTTTTGCCATCTGCCGATATAAAATGTACATAATCGCTGTTAGTCATAAAAATTGTATCGTTCGTTACTATAACATTTGGTGTGGTAGTTATACTAGTAAAGTTTCTAATAAAGTCCGCGTAATCCCTACAACTCTGTTCTTGTCCGATCCTAGAATCAGTAGTTAATGTGTCATTTAATCTTTCGTCGTTACCGCTGATGGGGTAATGCACATCTGCTTTTGTTTGAATAATTTCATGCACGAATGAATCCTCACTGATGCTTCTATTTAAGGTCGAATTGTGTACGTCTGTGGATATATCCGTGGGTTTGTTGTTATTTAAAATCGGTCCTTCAGTATTTAATCTTTCTTCGTCGTTTGCGTGTTTGTTGTTTCTAGAAATTTCATAAAAGTCTATATTTTGGGGTGAAATTATATCTTCTATTGGTTGTGATTTCATATTGTCAGTCGTAATTGCTTCGATATCTGTTTCATCGTCAGTGTCTGTATTTGTATCCGTACCTATGTCTATGTCTGTGTTCGTATCTGTTTCTGTATTTGTTAGCGCGTCTAAATGTGGAATTTTGTGTCGAGGATTAATTGATGATTCCGAATCCGAGGATCGTTTCCTGCGAGGATATAGATGTGTCGTTTTTGTTCGCTTACGTAAATTATACGTATGTTTCTGTGTACTTTCCGTCGAAGGATCCGTACTTGTGCGCCGCGGTCTTTTCATTAAACTAACGTGTTCTTTTTTTTGTTTCTTGGAAGCTTGACGTGTCTTCCGATATAGAGTTTCCCGTAGGTTGTAATTGTGTTTAGTTTCCGTATTTGTGCTCGAAGTAGTAGTAGTTCTAAGACGTTTGGTATTAATAGGGAGTATGGTTAATGGATTGCATGGATTTCTTGAGAGAGCATCCGCGTTTAAATTATTTTTTCCGGGTTTGTATACGATGTTATATGAATATTCTTCCAGTATAAACCGCCAGCGTAGTAGTCGCGACGATGGGTCACTGACGTTTTGTAACCATATAAGTGGTTTGTGATCCGTTACTAATGTAAACGTGTTACCGTATAGATAAGGTCTGAAGTGTTTTACCGCGAAAACGATAGCTAATAATTCCTTTTCTGTGACCGAATAGTTTATTTCGGCTTTGTTCAGAGTGCGAGAGGCATATGCGACGGGTAAATCTTTGCCGATTGGTCCCTGACTTAACACTGCACCCAGAGCATGTTTTGATGCGTCGGTTGTTAGAATGAACGGTTTCTTAGGGTCCGGGTATTGTAAAAGTGGTTCTTGGCATATAGTGTCTCTTAGTTGTTCAAACGCTATTTCTTGCTCAGTCGTCCAGTGGAATTTAGTGTTTTTTTTTAATAAGGTAGTTAACGGTTTTGCAATTTTCGCGAAATTTGGTATAAATCGCCGATAGTAACCTACAAGGCCTAAGAATTCTTTAACGTTCTTTTCAGTTTTTGGTACGGGAAATTCTTTTACGGCACGTACTTTCTCGGGATTTGGCTGTACACCATTTTCTGAAATTTTGTGTCCTAAATAAGCTACCTCGCGTCTTAAAAACTCGCATTTGTTTGGTTGAAGTTTGAGTCCAGCGTTTTCTAAGCGTTCAGCAAGTTTCCTAAACTTTATTTCATGTTCTTCGAGAGATCGTGCGTAAATAACTATGTCGTCGATAAACCCGAGTACGTCTAAACCCATTAATATTTGGTTCATTAATCTTTGAAATGTCGCCGGTGCGTTTTTTAAGCCGAAAGGCATTCGCGTGTACTGATAGTGCCCATGTGTTGTGGAAAAAGCTGTCTTATGTGCATGATTTGGATCCATGGGTATCTGGTGAAACCCGGATGCTAAATCAAATGTTGAAAAGTATTTAGCACTGCCGAGCTGGTCAAGGATGTCTGTGATATTTGGAAGTGGGTATGCATCTCCAACGGTTTTTTCATTCAACTTACGAAAGTCCACTACCATTCTCCATTGTTTGTTACCTTCGATATCCGGTTTCTTCGGAACTACCCATATTGGCGAATTATAGGGGGAAGAAGACGGTTGTATGATATTTTCGTTTAATAATTTTGTTATTTGTCTTTGTATTTCGTCTTTGTGTATTTGTGGATGACGATATTGTTTAGTATTGATTGGTGTTTCGTCTGTTGTGTGTATACTGTGTTTTATTAATGTAGTTGCAGGAAGTTTGTCCCCTGGTAAATAAAATAGGTGATTATATTTTTGTGTTAGTTGTAAGATGTTTTCTTTTTCTTCTGAATTTAAGTGGTCTAATCTCAGAGTTGCGTGCAGTTGAGTGATTCTTTCTCTTTGTGATAAGTTTATGGGATTTATAGCTATGTTTGTTGTGTCGACGGATGATCCGTGAGAAGTATTCGTAATCTCTTTAGGTAGATATTGTAGACGCGCCACGTGCCGAACGTTATCTATACCTGAGCTGGGTACCGGATGTGCAAGGTGGACTGATACCGTATCGTTGCAACTGTAACTCGCGGGAACCTTCGATTGCATCCTTTCCGACTCGCTGATGCTTGGGAATGTTTTGCGCGCCTTATCAGTAGAGATGCTTTTAATTTCTTGGGATTCAGACGGATCAACGTGTGTTAATATTGCTGATGGTGTTGGGAAAGTTACGTCTACTTCGTTCGCGTTAATTGCATAAGCGTAAGCTGTTCCGTTGATATTTTTGACAAGAGATTCTCCAATGAATATCCCATTTCCTAAATTTAATTTTTCTAAAATTCCGATATCTATTTTTTCCGCGTTTGCTATTCGCACGGGGATAACTTTAACCGTTCGACCGGGGATAACTATGCTTTTATCATGAAAGGGTACAGTTGTATTATTGCTTAAGGTTAATGATTGCGATAAGAATGAAAGTGTTGCTTTTTCCTTGTTTAAAAAGTCTGTCCCTAAAATGCCCTTTTGATTAATTGGGAATGAGTCCGGTACAATGTGAAAAGTGTGTGAGTTATCGTTGATTATCATTGTAATTTCGGCTAAAGTTTCCGTTGTTTCTGTTGTTATTCCTCTTAGTTTGATTTTATTTCGTGTATTACATGGCGTATTTGGTGTCACTACGTTATGTTTAATTAGATTGACGCGTGATCCTGAATCAATAAGGAATTCTTGTTGTGATTCGCGAAACTGCTTAGATTCTAAAAGTATTGTGGGCGTGTTATCATTATCTGCCCGGACCGAGTAAATGCGCGCTTTAAAGGATGTTGGTAGGGGCGATTTTGTAAGTTTGGGTTTCACAGCTCGCCCGTCTGAGAAACGCTTGTTTCGTTTAAATGTTCTGAATACTCCGTACTTATATTACGAACCGGTGCGTGACGCAAATTATTTTTGGATCGACATTCGTCTGTAGTATGACCTTTAATTCTGCAGTGAGTACAAAATTTTTTATTCCTTTCTAGTGTTCGACATTCTTCGACTATATGACCGTTTCGTTTACAGTAAATACAGCTTTTTATGGGTTGTGAAGCCTGTCTATAAAAATTATTTTTAACGGATCGTTCCTGATAATTGTAAAATTGTGGTGGGAGTGATTGGGGCGGTACTGTTTGTTTGGGATACGAATATATGTTCTGTCGTTGTGGAAATTGTGTGTTCGGTGAAATCGGGATGGGAGTGCGGTAGGTTGGTTCATGGGTATTTAAAACAGCTTGATTGAGGAAAGGTCTTCTGTATGGGCAAGTATGATACTCGTGGTCTGATTTACCGCAATATTGACAATCGACTAGTCGTCCCGCGTATGATGTAGGTGGGGCCATAAACCTAGCTTGCCTATTTTTTACATGTTCCCATGCGACGCATGCATTTTCTATTGCCTCCTTTAGATTTGCGGGTGATGTAAATCCGACTTTATTTTCTAATTCGGTACTCCTTAGGCCGGATATAAAACTTTGTAGAGCGCTTTGTTCGAGACCGCATATCATACCTCGTGCTATATCGGGGGAATTGATTTCGCGAATAGCTTCTTTCGCTCGGTTTTGTATATTTTCGATTCGTCTACCGAAATTTAAGGGCGACTCCCACGTTTCTTGTCTTGCAAATGCTAATTCGGTTTGCCATTTAGACTGGCTTTGTCTTGGAACGTACACGCGTTTTATTTCAAGTAACATATTGCGCAGATTGTCAGACGGAAGGTAACCTAAGGCAATATCAGCATCTCCGCGGATTTTCGTTCTAACTACACGCGCTAAGAATGCCGAGTCTGACGGTCGGATTAGGGTACTGGCCGATTCGCAGGCACGAATAAATGAACTAGGAGGAATATTATAACCATCGAAAATTGGTATACATTCCGCGGCTTCTTTTACGGTATAGAAACTATCGGCTGTTGCCGGTACATTATTTCTGTTTGTTGTCGCGTTATCATTGAGTGATAGCCTACTGGATAATCGTTCCGCCAAATCGTCGGTATTTGGCATTTTGATAGTCTGATTGAATGGTTCGGACGCACGATTAAGTGTTTATATAGGATGGTTGTCAATTCTTATAACAAACTTACAGGATAATGTAGAATGTTAGAATGACCATGTCGTGGAAGAACGCTGCGGTTTTACTTGATCGCGCGGCGGCTGGTTGGCTGACTCGTGCAGGTTGATGTCCAGGCGGCGATACAGAGACTGCTTTGCGTCCTCCAGAATGTGACTCGTTTGGTTCCGAATCGTTGTATAGATGACCAGCCGATAAATGATGATGTTCCCGTTATGAATGCTGGTCGTTTCGGGTAATGAAATCCTTGCTTCGCACTTGGGACGCCCAACACCGCTGCCACCAATTTATGTTATATCCCCGCCGAAATAGTGGGTGGAATACAACCGCGAGGGAAAAACGTTGGGTCCTAGTCCCGATTTCAAGAGGTGCAAGGGAAATTAACTTAATGATTATAAAATGCTGAGTATAAAAACGTATATTTTACGAACTGTTTGGAATGGAGTACTTTACGAGAGTGTCGCCTCTTCGTTCGGTCTGGATCAGGGTTAGGAGTCTTGGTTTGAAGGGAAGGGAGATTCCGGGTAGGTAAGCAGGAAAGGACAGTTGGACTGTGGGAATAGGACTGTGCTGTTCTGGCACATTCTTATCATGAAGTTATTCTTATGCTACTTGCTTATAATGAAATGGTTACAGTAAATACGCATAATAATAATAATAATAGTAATGATGATAATAATAATAATAATAATAATAATAATGATAATAATGATAATAATAATAATGATGATTATAATGACGTTAATAACGGCGGGAGGAGTAGGATATAACACGGCCATTGTGATTTCGGCCTTTGGGATTTCGGCCTTTGGAATTTCGGCCCTTGGGATTTCGGCCCTTGGGATATGGGCCCTTGGGATATGGGCCCTTGGGATATGGGCACTTGGGATATCGGCCTTTGGGATTTCGGCCTTTGGGATGTCGGCCTTTGGGATGTCGGTCTTTGGAATTTCAGCCTTTGGGATTTCGGCTATTTTGATTTCGGTCTTTGGGATTTCAGCCTTTGGGATTTCGGCCTTTGAGATTTCGGCCTTTGGAATTTCAGCCTTTGGGATTTCGGCCCTTTGGATTTCGGCCTTTGGGATTTCGACCTTTGGGATATCGGCCTCTGGGATTTCGACCTTTGGGAAGTCGGTCTTTGGAGTTTCAGCCTTTGGGATTTCGGCCTTTGGGATGTCGGTCTTTGGAATTTCAGCCTTTGGGATTTCGGCCCCTTGCATTTCGGCCTTTGGGATTTCGGCCTTGGGATTTCGACATTTGGGATTTCGGCCTTTGAGATTTCGGCCTTTGGGATTTCGGTCTTTCGAATTTCGGCCTCTGGGATTTCGACCTTTGGGATTTCGGCCTTTTGCGATTTCGGCCTTTGGGATTTCGGCCTTTGAGATTTCGGCCTTTGGGATTTGGACCTTTGGGATTTCGGCCCTTGGGATTTGGGCCTTTGGTATGTCGATCTTTGGAATTTCAACCTTTGGGATTTCGGCCCTTTGGATTTCGGTCTTTGGGATTTCGGCCCTTTGGATTTCGGTCTTTGGGATTTCAGCCTCTGGGATTTCGGCCTTTGAGATTTCGGCTTTTGGAATTTCAGCCTTTGGGATTTCGGCCCTTGGGATTTCGGCCATTGGGATTTCGAACTTTGGGATCTCGACCCTTGGGATTCCGGCCCTTGGGATTGCGGCCTTTGGGATTTCGGTCTTTCGAATTTCAGCCTTTGGGATTTCGGCCTTTGGGATTTCGGCCTTTGGGATTTCGGCCTTTGGGATTTCGCCCTTGTGATTTCGGCCTTTGGGATATCGGTCTTTGGAATTTCAGCGTTTGGGATTTCGGCCCTTTGGATTTCGGCGTTTGCGATTTCGGCCTTTGAGATTTCGGCCTTTGGGATTTCGACCTTTGGGATTTCGGCCCTTGGGATTTGGGCCTTTGGGATTTCGGCCTTTGGGATTTCGCCCTTGTGATTTCGGCCTTTGGGATATCGGTCTTTGGAATTTCAGCGTTTGGGATTTCGGCCCTTTGGATTTCGGCCTTTGCGATTTCGGCCTTTGAGATTTCGGCCTTTGGGATTTCGACCTTTGGGATTTCGGCCCTTGGGATTTGGGCCTTTGGGATTTCGGCCTTTGGGATTTCGGCCTTTGGGATTTCGGCGTTTGATATTTCGGCCTTTGGGATTTCGGCGTTTAGGATTTCGGCCCTTGGGATTTCGGCCTTGTGATTTCGGCCTTGTGATTTCGGCCTTTGGGATTTCGGCCTTTGAAATTTCGGCCTTTGGGATTTCGGTCTTTCGAATTTCAGCCTTTGGGATTTCGGCCTTTGAGATTTCGGCCTTTGGTATTTTGGCCTTGGGATTTCGGACTTTGGGATTTCGACCTTTGGAATTTCGGCCCTTGGGGTTTCGGCCCTTGGGATATGGGCCCTTGGGATATGGGCCCTTGGGATATCGGCCTTTGGGATTTCGACCGTTGGGATTTGGACCTTTGGGATTTCGGCTCTTAGGATTTCGGCCATTGGGATTTCGGCCTTTTGGGATTTCGGCGTTTGGGATTTCGTCCTTTGGAATTTCCGCCTTTAGGATATCGGCCATTGTGATTACGGGCTTTGGGATTTCGAAGTTTAGGATTTCGGCCCTTTGGATTTCGGCCTTTGGGATTTCGACCTTTGGGATATCGGCCTCTGGGATTTCGACCTTTGGGAAGTCGGTCTTTGGAGTTTCAGCCTTTGGGATTTCGGCCTTTGGGATGTCGGTCTATGGGATTTCGGCCCTTTGGATTTCGGCCTTTGGAATTTCCGCCTTTGGGATATCGGCATTTGGGATTTCGGCCTTTGGAATTTCGTCCTTTGGGATTTGGACCTTTGGGATTTCGGCCTTTGGGATTTCGACCTTTGGGATTTCGGCCTTTTGGGAGTTCATCCTTTGGTATTTCGGCCTTGTGATTTCGACATTTGGGATTTCGGCGTTTGGGATTTCGGCCTTTGGAATTTCCGAAATTAGGATATCGGCCCTTGGGATTTCGCCCTTTGGGATTGCGACTATTGGGATTACGGCCTTTTGGGAATTCATCCAATGGGATTTCGACATTTGGGATTTCGGCCTTTGGGATTTCGGTGTTTGGAACTTGTACCTTTGGGATATCGGCCCTTGGGATTTCGGCCTTTGGGATATCGGTCTTTGGAATTTCAGCGTTTGGGATTTCGGCCCTTTGGATTTCGGCCTTTGCGATTTCGGCCTTTGAGATTTCGGCCTTTGGGATTTCGACCTTTGGGGTTTCGGCCCTTGGGATTTGGGCCTTTGGGATTTCGGCCTTTGGGATTTAGGCCTTTGGGATTTCGGCGTTTAGGATTTCGGCCCTTGGGATTTCGGCCTTGTGATTTCGGCCTTTGGGATATCGGTCTTTGGAATTTCAGCGTTTTGGATTTGGGCCTTTGGGATTTCGGCCTTTGGGATTTCGGCGTTTGGGATTTCGGCCTTTGGGATTTCGGCCTTTGGGATTTCGGCCTTTGGGATTTCGGCCTTTGAAATTTCGGCCTTTGGGATTTCGGTCTTTCGAATTTCAGCCTTTGGGATTTCGGCCTTTGGGATTTCGGCCTTTGGTATTTTGGCCTTGGGATTTCGGACTTTGGGATTTCGACCTTTGGAATTTCGGCCCTTGGGATTTCGGCCCTTGGGATATGGGCCCATGGGATATCGGCCTTTGGGATTTCGACCGTTGGGATTTGGACCTTTGGGATTTCAGCTCTTAGGATTTCGGCCATTGGGATTTCGGCCTTTTGGGATTTCGGCGTTTGGGATTTCGTCCTTTGGAATTTCCGCCTTTAGGATATCGGCCATTGTGATTTCGGCCCTTGGGATTTCGGCCTTTGGAATTTCGGCCCTTGGGATTTCGGCCCTTGGGATATGGGCCCTTGGGATATCGGCCTTTGGGATTTCGACCGTTGGGATTTGGACCTTTGGGATTTCGGCCTTTGGGATTTCGGCTCTTAGG
The DNA here is from genome assembly GCF_050947335.1 of Megachile rotundata. Taxonomy (NCBI): domain Eukaryota; kingdom Metazoa; phylum Arthropoda; class Insecta; order Hymenoptera; family Megachilidae; genus Megachile; species Megachile rotundata. The sequence continues at coordinate 1,171,154 of NC_134991.1, read as the reverse complement.
ATTTCGGCCATTGGGATTTCGGCCTTTTGGGATTTCGGCGTTTGGGATTTCGTCCTTTGGAATTTCCGCCATTAGGATATCGGCCATTGTGATTTCGGCCTTTGGGACTTCGGCCTTTGGGATGTCGGTCTTAGGAATTTCAGCCTTTGGGATTTCGGCTATTTTGATTTCGGTCTTTAGGATTTCAGCCTTTGGGATTTCGGCCTTTGAGATTTCGGCCTTTGGAATTTCAGCCTTTGGGATTTCGGCCCTTTGGATTTCGGCCTTTGGGATTTCGAAGTTTAGGATTTCGGCCCTTTGGATTTCGGCCTTTGGGATTTCGACCTTTGGGATATCGGCCTCTGGGATTTCGACCTTTGGGAAGTCGGTCTTTGGAGTTTCAGCCTTTGGGATTTCGGCCTTTGGGATGTCGGTCTTTGGAATTTCAGCCTTTGGGATTTCGGCCTTGGGATTTCGACATTTGAGATTTCGGCCTTTGAGATTTCGGCCTTTGGGATTTCGGTCTTTCGAATTTCAGCCTTTGGGATTTCGGCCTTTGCGATTTCGGCCTTGTGATTTCGGCCTTTGGTATATCGGTCTTTGGAATTTCAGCGTTTGGGATTTTGGCGCTTTGGATTTCGGCCTTTTGCGATTTCGGCCTTTGGGATTTCGGCCTTTGAGATTTCGGCCTTTGGGATTTGGACCTTTGGGATTTCGGCCCTTGGGATTTGGGCCTTTGGGATTTCGGCCCTTGGGATTTAGGCCTTTTGGATTTCGGCCTTTGGGATTTCGGCCTTTGGAATTTCCGCCTTTGGGATATCGGCATTTGGGATTTCGGCCTTTGGAATTTCGTCCTTTGGGATTTGGACCTTTGGGATATCGGCCTTTGGGATTTCGACCTTTGGGATTTCGGCCTTTTGGGAGTTCATCCTTTGGTATTTCGGCCTTGTGATTTCGACATTTGGGATTTCGGCGTTTGGGATTTCGGCCTTTGGAATTTCCGAAATTAGGATATCGGCCCTTGGGATTCCGGCCTTTGGGATTGCGACCATTGGGATTACGGCCTTTTGGGAATTCATCCAATGGGATTTCGACATTTGGGATTTCGGCCTTTGGGATTTCGGGCCATTGGAATTTGTACCTTTGGGATATCGGCCCTTGGGATTTCGGCCTTTGGGATTTCGGCCTTTGGGATTTCGGCCTCTGGCATTTCGGCCTTTGGGTAGTCGGTCTTTGGAATTTCAGCCTTTGGGATTTAGGCCCTTTGGATTCCGGCCTTTGGGATTTCAGCCTTTGGGATTTCGGCCCTTGGGATTTCGGCCTTGTGATTTCGGCCTTTGGGATATCGGTCTTTGGAATTTCAGCGTTTGGGATTTCGGCCCTTTGCATTTCGGCCTTTGCGATTTTGGCCTTTGGGATTTCGGCCTTTGAGATTTCGGCCTTTGGGATTTCGACCTTTGGGATTTCGGCCCTTGGGATTTGGGCCGTTGGGATTTCGGCCTTTGGGATTTCGGCGTTTGGGATTTCGGCCTTTGGGATTTCGGCCTTTGGGATTTCGGCGTTTGAAATTTCGGCCTTTGGGATTTCGGTCTTTCGAATTTCTGCTTTTGGGATTTCGGCCTTTGGTATTTTGGCCTTGGGATTTCGGACTTTGCGATTTCGACCTTTGGAATTTCGGCCCTTGGGATTTCGGCCCTTGGGATTTCGGCCCTTGGGATTTCGGCCTTTGAAATTTCGGCCTTTGGGATTTCGGTCTTTCGAATTTCTGCCTTTGGGATTTCGGCCATTGGGATTTCGGCCTTTGGTATTTTGGCCTTGGGATTTCGGACTTTGGGATTTCGACCTTTGGAATTTCGGCCCTTGGGATTTCGGCCCTTGGGATATGGGCCCTTGGGATATGGGCCCTTAGGATATCGGCCTTTGGGATTTCGACCGTTGGGATTTGGACCTTTGGGATTTCGGCTCTTAGGATTTCGGCCATTGGGATTTCGGCCTTTTGGGATTTCGGCGTTTGGGATTTCGTCCTTTGGAATTTCCGCCTTTAGGATATCGGCCATTGTGATTTCGGCCTTTGGGATTTCGGCCTTTGGAATATCGGCCCTTGGGATTTCGGCCCTTGGGATATGGGCGCTTGGGATATGGGCCCTTGGGATATGGGCCCTTGGGATATCGGCCTTTGGGATTTCGACCGTTGGGATTTGGACCTTTGGGATTTCGGCCTTTGGGATTTCGGCTCTTAGGATTTCGGCCATTGGGATTTCGGCCTTTTTGGATTTCGGCGTTTGGGATTTCGTCCTTTGGAATTTCCGCCTTTAGGATATCGGCCATTGTGATTTCGGCCTTTGGGATTTCGGCCTTTGGGATGTCGGTCTTTGGAATTTCAGCCTTTGGGATTTCGGCTATTTTGACTTCGGTCTTTGGGATTTCAGCCTTTGGGATTTCGGCCTTTGAGATTTCGGCCTTTGGAATTTCAGCCTTTGGGATTTCGGCCCTTTGGATTTCGGCCTTTGGGATTTCGAAGTTTAGGATTTCGGCCCTTTGGATTTCGGCCTTTAGGATTTCAACCTTTGGGATATCGGCCTCTGAGATTTCGACCTTTGGGAAGTCGGTCTTTGGAGTTTCAGCCTTTGGGATTTCGGCCTTTGGGATGTCGGTCTTTGGAATTTCAGCCTTTGGGATTTCGGCCTTGGGATTTCGACCTTTGGGATTTCGGCCTTTGAGATTTCGACCTTTGGGATTTCGGTCTTTCGAATTTCAGCCTTTGGGATTTCGGCCTTTGCGATTTCGGCCTTGTGATTTCGGCCTTTGGTATATCGGTCTTTGGAATTTCAGCGTTTGGGATTTTGGCGCTTTGGATTTCGGCCTTTTGCGATTTCGGCCTTTGGAATTTCGGCCTTTGAGATTTCGGCCTTTGTTATTTGGACCTTTGGGATTTCGGCCCTTGGGATTTGGGCCTTTGGGATTTCGGCCCTTGGGATTTAGGCCTTTTGGATTTCGGCCTTTGGGATTTCGGCCTTTGGAATTTCCGCCTTTGGGATATCGGCATTTGGGATTTCGGCCTTTGGAATTTCGTCCTTTGGGATTTGGACCTTTGGGATTTCGGCCTTTGGGATTTCGACCTTTGGGATTTCGGCCTTTTGGGAGTTCATCCTTTGGTATTTCGGCCTTGTGATTTCGACATTTGGGATTTCGGCGTTTGGGATTTCGGCCTTTGGAATTTCCGAAATTAGGATATCGGCCCTTGGGATTCCGGCCTTTGGGATTGCGACCATTGGGATTACGGCCTTTTGGGAATTCATCCAATGGGATTTCGACATTTGGGATTTCGGCCTTTGGGATTTCGGGCCATTGGAATTTGTACCTTTGGGATATCGGCCCTTGGGATTTCGGCCTTTGGGATTTCGGCCTTTGGGATTTCGGCCTCTGGCATTTCGGCCTTTGGGTAGTCGGTCTTTGGAATTTCAGCCTTTGGGATTTAGGCCCTTTGGATTCCGGCCTTTGGGATTTCAGCCTTTGGGATTTCGGCCCTTGGGATTTCGGCCATTGGGATTTCGAACTTTGGGATCTCGACCCTTGGGATTCCGGCCCTTGGGATTGCGGCCTTTGGGATTTCCGCCTTTGGGATTTCGACCTTTGGGATTTCGGCCTTTGGAATTTCAGCCTTTGGGATTTCGGCCTTTGAGATTTCGGCTATTGTGATTCTGACCTTTGGGATCTCGAACCTTGGCATTCCGGCCCTTGGGATTGCGGCCTTTGGGATTTCGGCCTTTGGGATTTCGACCTTTGGGATTTCGGCCTTTGGGATTTCGGCCTTTGGGATTTCGACCTTTGGGAAGTCGGTCCTTGGGATTTCGGCCTTTGTGATTTCGACATTTGGGATTTCGGCCTTTGGAATTTCGGCCTTTGGGATTTCGGCCTTTGAGATTTCGGCCTTTGGGATTTCGACCTTTGGGATCTCGAACCTTGGTATTCCGGCCCTTGGGATTGCGGCCTTTGGGATTTCGGCCTTTGGGATTTCGACCTTTGGGATTTCGGCCTTTGGAAGTTCAGCCTTTGGGATTTCGGCCTTTGAGATTTCGGCCATTGGGATTCTGACCTTTGATATCTCGAACCTTGGGATTCCAGCCCTTGGGATTACGGCCTTTGGGATTTCGGCCTCTGGGATTTCGACCTTTGGGATTTCGGCCTTTGCGATTTCGGCCTTTTGGATTTCGGCCTTTGAGATTTCGGCCTTTGGGATTTCGACCTTTGGGATTTCGGCCCTTGGGATTTGGGCCTTTGGGATTTCGGACTTTGGGATTTCGGCCTTTGGGATTTCGGCGTTTAGGATTTCGGCCCTTGGGATTTCGGCCTTGTGATTTCGGCCTTTGGGATATCGGTCTTTGGAATTTTAGCGTTTGGGATTTCGGCCCTTTGGATTTCGGCCTTTGCGATTTTGGCCTTTGGGATTTCAGCCTTTGAGATTTCGGCCTTTGGGATTTCGACCTTTGTGATTTCGGCCCTTGGGATTTGGGCCTTTGGGATTTCGGCCTTTGGGATTTCGGCGTTTGGGATTTCGGCCTTTGGGATTTCGGCCTTTGGGATTTCGGCCTTTGAAATTTCGGCCTTTGGGATTTCGGTCTTTCGAATTTCAGCCTTTGGGATTTCGGCCTTTGGGATTTCGACCGTTGGGATTTGTACCTTTGGGATTTCGGCCTTTGGGATTTCGACTCTTAGGATTTCGGCCATTGGGATTTCGGCCTTTTGGGATTTCGGCGTTTGGGATTTCGTCCTTTGGAATTTCCGCCTTTAGGATATCGGCCATTGTGATTTCGGCCTTTGGGATGTCGGTCTTTGGAATTTCAGCCTTTGGAATTTCGGCTATTTTGATTTTGGTCTTTGGGATTTCAGCCTTTGGGATTTCGGACTTTGAGATTTCGGCCTTTGGGATGTCGGCCTTTGGAATTTCGACCTTTGGGATTTCGGCCCTTAGGATTTCAGCCTTTGGGATTTCGGCCTTTGGGATTTCGGCCTTTGGGATTTCGGCCTTTGGTATGTCGATCTTTGGAATTTCAACCTTTGGGATTTCGGCCCTTGGGATTTCGGCCATTGGGATTTCGAACTTTGGGATCTCGACCCTTGGGATTCCGGCCCTTGCGATTGCGGCCTTTGGGATTTCCGCCTTTGGGTTTTCGACCTTTGGGATTTCGGCCTTTGGAATTTCAGCCTTTGGGATTTCGGCCTTTGAGATTTCGGCCATTGGGATTCTGACCTTTGGGATCTCGAACCTTGGCATTCCGGCCCTTGGGATTGCGGCCGTTGGGATTTCGACCTTTCGGATTTCGACCTTTGGGATTTCGGCCTTTGGAATTTCAGCCTTTGTGATTTCGGCCTTTGAGATTTCGGCCATTGGGATTCTGACCTTTGATATCTCGAACCTTGGGATTCCGGCCCTTGGGATTACGGCCTTTGGGATTTCGGCCTCTGGGATTTCGACCTTTGGGATTTCGGCCTTTGGGATTTCGGCCTTTGGGATTTCGGCCTTTGGGATTTCGGCCTTTGGGATTTCGGCCTTTGGGATTTCGACATTTGGGAAGTCGGTCTTTGGGATTTCGGCCATTGTGATTTCGACCTTTGGGATTTCGGCCTTTGGAATTTCGGCCTTTGGGATTTCGGCCTTTGAGATTTCGGCCTTTGGGATTTCGGTCTTTCGAATTTCAGCCTTTGGGATTTCGGCCTTTGGGATATCGGTCTTTGGAATTTCAGCGTTTGGGATTTCGGCCCTTTGGATTTCGGCCTTTGCGATTTCGGGCTTTGAGATTTCGGCCTTTGGGATTTCGACCTTTGGGATTTCGGCCCTTGGGATTTGGGCCTTTGGGATTTCGGCCTTTGGGATTTCGGCCTTTGGGATTTCGGCGTTTAGGATTTCGGCCCTTGGGATTTCGGCCTTGTGATTTCGGCCTTTGGGATATCGGTCTTTGGAATTTCAGCGTTTGGGATTTCGGCCCTTTGCATTTCGGCCTTTGCGATTTTGGCCTTTGGGATTTCGGCCTTTGAGATTTCGGCCTTTGGGATTTCGACCTTTGGGATTTCGGCCCTTGGGATTTGGGCCGTTGGGATTTCGGCCTTTGGGATTTCGGCGTTTGGGATTTCGGCCTTTGGGATTTCGGCCTTTGGGATTTCGGCCTTTGAAATTTCGGCCTTTGGGATTTCGGTCTTTCGAATTTCTGCCTTTGGGATTTCGGCCTTTGGTATTTTGGCCTTGGGATTTCGGACTTTGGGATTTCGACCTTTGGAATTTCGGCCCTTGGGATTTCGGCCCTTGGGATTTCGGCCTTTGAAATTTCGGCCTTTGGGATTTCGGTCTTTCGAATTTCTGCCTTTGGGATTTCGGCCTTTGGGATTTCGGCCTTTGGTATTTTGGCCTTGGGATTTCGGACTTTGGGATTTCGACCTTTGGAATTTCGGCCCTTGGGATTTCGGCCCTTGGGATATGGGCCCTTGGTATATCGGCCTTTGGGATTTCGACCGTTGGGATTTGGACCTTTGGGATTTCGGCTCTTAGGATTTCGGCCATTGGGATTTCGGCCTTTTGTGATTTCGGCGTTTGGGATTTCGTCCTTTGGAATTTCCGCCTTTAGGATATCGGCCATTGTGATTTCGGCCTTTGGGATTTCGGCCTTTGGAATTTCGGCCCTTGGGATTTCGGCCCTTGGGATATGGGCCCTTGGGATATGGGCCCTTGGGATATCGGCCTTTGGGATTTCGACCGTTGGGATTTGGACCTTTGGGATTTCGGCCTTTGGGATTTCGGCTCTTAGGATTTCGGCCATTGGGATTTCGGCCTTTTTGGATTTCGGCGTTTGGGATTTCGTCCTTTGGAATTTCCGCCTTTAGGATATCGGCCATTGTGATTTCGGCCTTTGGGATTTCGGCCTTTGGGATGTCGGTCTTTGGAATTTCAGCCTTTGGGATTTCGGCTATTTTGATTTCGGTCTTTGGGATTTCAGCCTTTGGGATTTCGGCCTTTGAGATTTCGGCCTTTGGAATTTCAGCCTTTGGGATTTCGGCCCTTTGGATTTCGGCCTTTGGGATTTCGAAGTTTAGGATTTCGGCCCTTTGGATTTCGGCCTTTAGGATTTCGACCTTTGGGATATCGGCCTCTGGGATTTCGACCTTTGGGAAGTCGGTCTCTGGAGTTTCAGCCTTTGGGATTTCGGCCTTTGGGATGTCGGTCTTTGGAATTTCAGCCTTTGGGATTTCGGCCCCTTGCATTTCGGCCTTTGGGATTTCGGCCTTGGGATTTCGACATTTGGGATTTCGGCCTTTGAGATTTCGGCCTTTGGGATTTCGGCGTTTAGGATTTCGGCCCTTGGGATTTCGGCCTTGTGATTTCGGCCTTTGGGATATCGGTCTTTGGAATTTCAGCGTTTGGGATTTCGGCCCTTTGGATTTCGGCCTTTGCGATTTTGGCCTTTGGGATTTCGGCCTTTGAGATTTCGGCCTTTGGGATTTCGACCTTTGGGATTTCGGCCCTTGGGATTTGGGCCGTTGGGATTTCGGCCTTTGGGATTTCGGCGTTTGGGATTTCGGCCTTTGGGATTTCGGCCTTTGGGATTTCGGCCTTTGAAATTTCGGCCTTTGGGATTTCGGTCTTTCGAATTTCTGCCTTTGGGATTTCGGCCTTTGGGATTTCGGCCTTTGGTATTTTGGCCTTGGGATTTCGGACTTTGGGATTTCGGCCTTTGAAATTTCGGCCTTTGGGATTTCGGTCTTTCGAATTTCTGCCTTTGGGATTTCGGCCTTTGGGATTTCGGCCTTTGGTATTTTGGCCTTGGGATTTCGGACTTTGGGATTTCGACCTTTGGGATTTCGGCTCTTGGGATTTCGGCCATTGGGATTTCGGCCTTTTGGGATTTCGGCGTTTGGGATTTCGTCCTTTGGAATTTCCGCCTTTAGGATATCGGCCATTGTGATTTCGGCCTTTGGGATTTCGGCCTTTGGAATTTCGGCCCTTGGGATTTCGGCCCTTGGGATATGGGCCCTTGGGATATGGGCCCTTGGGATATGGGCCCTTGGGATATCGGCCTTTGGGATTTCGACCGTTGGGATTTGGACCTTTGTGATTTCGGCCTTTGGGATTTCGGCGTTTGGGATTTCGTCCTTTGGAATTTCCGCCTTTAGGATATCGGCCATTGTGATTTCGGCCTTTGGGATTTCGGCCTTTGGGATGTCGGTCTTTGGAATTTCAGCCTTTGGGATTTCGGCTATTTTGAATTCGGTCTTTGGGATTTCAGCCTTTGGGATTTCGGCCTTTGAGATTTCGGCCTTTGGAATTTCAGCCTTTGGGATTTCGGCCCCTTGCATTTCGGCCTTTGGGATTTCGGCCTTGGGATTTCGACATTTGGGATTTCGGCCTTTGAGATTTCGGCCTTTGGGATTTCGGTCTTTCGAATTTCGGCCTCTGGGATTTCGACCTTTGGGATTTCGGTTTTGGGATTTCGGCCTTTTGTGATTTCGGCCTTTGGGATTTCGGCCTTTTGGGAATTCATCCTTTAGGATTTCGGCCTTTGGAATTTCCACCTTTGGGATATCGGCATTTGGGATTTCGGCCTTTGGAATTTCGTCCTTTGGGATTTGGAACTTTGGGATTTCGGCCTTTGGGATTTCGACCTTTGGGATTTCGGCCTTTTGGGAGTTCATCCTTTGGTATTTCGGCCTTGTGATTTCGACATTTGGGATTTCGGTGTTTGGGATTTCGGCCTTTGGAATTTCCGAAATTAGGATATCGGCCCTTGGGATTCCGGCCTTTGGGATTGCGACCATTGGGATTACGGCCTTTTGGGAATTCATCCAATGGGATTTCGACATTTGGGATTTCGGCCTTTGGGATTTCGGCCTTTGGGATTTCGGCCTTTGAAATTTCGGCCTTTGGGATTTCGGTCTTTCGAATTTCTGCCTTTGGGATTTCGGCCTTTGGGATTTCGGCCTTTGGTATTTTGGCCTTGGGATTTCGGGCTTTGGGATTTCGACCTTTGGAGTTTCGGCCCTTGAGATTTCGGCCCTTGGGATATGGGCCCTTGGGATATGGGCCCTTGGGATATCGGCCTTTGGGATTTCGACCGTTGGGATTTGGACCTTTGGGATTTCGGCTCTTAGGATTTCGGCCATTGGGATTTCGGCCTTTTGGGATTTCGGCGTTTGGGATTTCGTCCTTTGGAATTCCCGCCTTTAGGATATCGGCCATTGTGATTTCGGCCTTTGGGATTTCGGCCTTTGGAATTTCGGCCCTTGGGATTTCGGCCCTTGGGATATGGGCCCTTGGGATATGGGCCCTTGGGATATGGGCCCTTGGGATACGGGCCCTTGGGATATCGGCCTTTGGGATTTCGACCGTTGGGATTTGGACCTTTGGGATTTCGGCCTTTGGGATTTCGGCTCTTAGGATTTCGGCCATTGGGATTTCGGCCTTTTTGGATTTCGGCGTGTGGGATTTCGTCCTTTGGAATTTCCGCCTTTAGGATATCGGCCATTGTGATTTCGGCCTTTGGGATTTCGGCCTTTGGGATGTCGGTCTTTGGAATTTCAGCCTTTGGGATTTCGGCTATTTTGATTTCGGTCTTTGGGATTTCAGCCTTTGGGATTTCGGCCTTTGAGATTTCGGCCTTTGGAATTTCAGCCTTTGGGATTTCGGCCCTTTGGATTTCGGCCTTTGGGATTTCGAAGTTTAGGATTTCGGCCCTTTGGATTTCGGCCTTTAGGATTTCGACCTTTGGGATATCGGCCTCTGGGATTTCGACCTTTGGGAAGTCGGTCTTTGGAGTTTCAGCCTTTGGGATTTCGGCCTTTGGGATGTCGGTCTTTGGAATTTCAGCCTTTGGGATTTCGGCCTTGGGATTTCGACATTTGGGATTTCGGCCTTTGAGATTTCGGCCTTTGGGATTTCGGTCTTTCGAATTTCGGCCTCTGGGATTTCGACCTTTGGAATTTCAGCGTTTGGGATTTCGGCCCTTTGGATTTCGGCCTTTGCGATTTCGGGCTTTGAGATTTCGGCCTTTGGGATTTCGACCTTTGGGATTTCGGCCCTTGGGATTTGGGCCTTTGGGATTTCGGCCTTTGGGACTTCGGCCTTTGGGATTTCGGCGTTTAGGATTTCGGCCCTTGGGATTTCGGCCTTGTGATTTCGGCCTTTGGGATATCGGTCTTTGGAATTTCAGCGTTTGGGATTTCGGCCCTTTGGATTTCGGCCTTTGCGATTTTGGCCTTTGGGATTTCGGCCTTTGAGATTTCGGCCTTTGGGATTTCGACCTTTGGGATTTCGGCCCTTGGGATTTGGGCCGTTGGGATTTCGGCCTTTGGGATTTCGGCGTTTGGGATTTCGGCCTTTGGGATTTCGGCCTTTGGGATTTCGGCCTTTGAAATTTCGGCCTTTGGGATTTCGGTCTTTCGAATTTCTGCCTTTGGGATTTCGGCCTTTGGGATTTCGGCCTTTGGTATTTTGGCCTTGGGATTTCGGACTTTGGGATTTCGACCTTTGGAATTTCGGCCCTTGGGATTTCGGCCTTTGGGATTTCGGCCTTTGAAATTTCGGCCTTTGGGATTTCGGTCTTTCGAATTTCTGCCTTTGGGATTTCGGCCTTTGGGATTTCGGCCTTTGGTATTTTGGCCTTGGGATTTCGGACTTTGGGATTTCGACCTTTGGAATTTCGGCCCTTGGGATTTCGGCCCTTGGGATATGGGCCCTTGGGATATGGGCCCTTAGGATATCGGCCTTTGGGATTTCGACCGTTGGAATTTGGACCTTTGGGATTTCGGCTCTTAGGATTTCGGCCATTGGGATTTCGGCCTTTTGGGATTTCGGCGTTTGGGATTTCGTCCTTTGGAATTTCCGCCTTTAGGATATCGGCCATTGTGATTTCGGCCTTTGGGATTTCGGCCTTTGGAATTTCGGCCCTTGGGATTTCGGCCCTTGGGATATGGGCGCTTGGGATATGGGCCCTTGGGATATGGGCCCTTGGGATATCGGCCTTTGGGATTTCGACCGTTGGGATTTGGACCTTTGGGATTTCGGCCTTTGGGATTTCGGCTCTTAGGATTTCGGCCATTGGGATTTCGGCCTTTTTGGATTTCGGCGTTTGGGATTTCGGCTATTTTGACTTCGGTCTTTGGGATTTCAGCCTTTGGGATTTCGGCCTTTGAGATTTCGGCCTTTGGAATTTCAGCCTTTGGGATTTCGGCCCTTTGGATTTCGGCCTTTGGGATTTCGAAGTTTAGGATTTCGGCCCTTTGGATTTCGGCCTTTAGGATTTCGACCTTTGGGATATCGGCCTCTGGGATTTCGACCTTTGGGAAGTCGGTCTTTGGAGTTTCAGCCTTTGGGATTTCGGCCTTTGGGATGTCGGTCTTTGGAATTTCAGCCTTTGGGATTTCGGCCTTTGGATTTCGACATTTGGGATTTCGGCCTTTGAGATTTCGACCTTTGGGATTTCGGTCTTTCGAATTTCAGCCTTTGGGATTTCGGCCTTTGCGATTTCGGCCTTGTGATTTCGGCCTTTGGTATATCGGTCTTTGGAATTTCAGCGTTTGGGATTTTGGCGCTTTGGATTTCGGCCTTTTGCGATATCGGCCTTTGGAATTTCGGCCTTTGAGATTTCGGCCTTTGTTATTTGGACCTTTGGGATTTCGGCCCTTGGGATTTGGGCCTTTGGGATTTCGGCCCTTGGGATTTAGGCCTTTTGGATTTCGGCCTTTGGGATTTCGTCCTTTGGAATTTCCGCCTTTAGGATATCGGCCATTGTGATTTCGGCCTTTGGGATTTCGGCCTTTGGGATTTCGGCCTTTGGGATTTCGGCCTTTGAAATTTCGGCCTTTGGGATTTCGGTCTTTCGAATTTCTGCCTTTGGGATTTCGGCCTTTGGGATTTCGGCCTTTGGTATTTTGGCCTTGGGATTTCGGACTTTGGGATTTCGACCGTTGGAATTTCGGCCCTTGGGATTTCGGCCTTTGGGATTTCGGCCTTTGAACTTTCGGCCTTTGGGATTTCGGTCTTTCGAATTTCTGCCTTTGGGATTTCGGCCTTTGGGATTTCGGCCTTTGGTATTTTGGCCTTGGGATTTCGGACTTTGGGATTTCGACCTTTGGGATTTCGGCTCTTGGGATTTCGGCCATTGGGATTTCGGCCTTTTGGGATTTCGGCGTTTGGGATTTCGTCCTTTGGAATTTCCGCCTTTAGGATATCGGCCATTGTGATTTCGGCCTTTGGGATTTCGGCCTTTGGAATTTCGGCCCTTGGGATTTCGGCCCTTGGGATATGGGCCCTTGGGATATGGGCCCTTGGGATATGGGCCCTTGGGATATCGGCCTTTGGGATTTCGACCGTTGGGATTTGGACCTTTGGGATTTCGGCCTTTGGGATTTCGGCGTTTGGGATTTCGTCCTTTGGAATTTCCGCCTTTAGGATATCGGCCATTGTGATTTCGGCCTTTGGGATTTCGGCCTTTGGGATGTCGGTCTTTGGAATTTCAGCCTTTGGGATTTCGGCTATTTTGAATTCGGTCTTTGGGATTTCAGCCTTTGGGATTTCGGCCTTTGAGATTTCGGCCTTTGGAATTTCAGCCTTTGGGATTTCGGCCCTTTGGATTTCGGCCTTTGGGATTTCGAAGTTTAGGATTTCGGCCCTTTGGATTTCGGCCTTTAGGATTTCGACCTTTGGGATATCGGCCTCTGGGATTTCGACCTTTGGGAAGTCGGTCTTTGGAGTTTCAGCCTTTGGGATTTCGGCCTTTGGGATGTCGGTCTTTGGAATTTCAGCCTTTGGGATTTCGGCCCCTTGCATTTCGGCCTTTGGGATTTCGGCCTTGGGATTTCGACATTTGGGATTTCGGCCTTTGAGATTTCGGCCTTTGGGATTTCGGTCTTTCGAATTTCGGCCTCTGGGATTTCGACCATTGGGATTTCGGTTTTGGGATTTCGGCCTTTTGCGATTTCGGCCTTTGGGATTTCTGCCTTTGAGATTTCGGCCTTTGGGATTTGGACCTTTGGTATTTCGGCCCTTGGGATTTGGGCCTTTGGGATTTCGGCCCTTGGGATTTAGGCCTTTTGGATTTCGGCCTTTGGGATTTCGGCCTTTTGGGAATTCATCCTTTAGGATTTCGGCCTTTGGAATTTCCACCTTTGGGATATCGGCATTTGGGATTTCGGCCTTTGGAATTTCGTCCTTTGGGATTTGGAACTTTGGGATTTCGGCCTTTGGGATTTCGACCTTTGGGATTTCGGCCTTTTGGGAGTTCATCCTTTGGTATTTCGGCCTTGTGATTTCGACATTTGGGATTTCGGTGTTTGGGATTTCGGCCTTTGGAATTTCCGAAATTAGGATATCGGCCCTTGGGATTCCGGCCTTTGGGATTGCGACCATTGGGATTACGGCCTTTTGGGAATTCATCCAATGGGATTTCGACATTTGGGATTTCGGCCTTTGGGATTTCGGCCTTTGGGATTTCGGCCTTTGAAATTTCGGCCTTTGGGATTTCGGTCTTTCGAATTTCTGCCTTTGGGATTTCGGCCTTTGGGATTTCGGCCTTTGGGATTTTGGCCTTGGGATTTCGGGCTTTGGGATTTCGACCTTTGGAGTTTCGGCCCTTGGGATTTCGGCCCTTGGGATATGGGCCCTTTGGGATATCGGCCTTTGGGATTTCGACCGTTGGGATTTGGACCTTTGGGATTTCGGCCTTTGGGATTTCGGCTCTTAGGATTTCGGCCATTGGGATTTCGGCCTTTTTGGATTTCGGCGTTTGGGATTTCGTCCTTTGGAATTTCCGCCTTTAGGATATCGGCCATTGTGATTTCGGCCTTTGGGATTTCGGCCTTTGGGATGTCGGTCTTTGGAATTTCAGCCTTTGGGATTTCGGCTATTTTGATTTCGGTCTTTGGGATTTCAGCCTTTGGGATTTCGGCCTTTGAGATTTCGGCCTTTGGAATTTCAGCCTTTGGGATTTCGGCCCTTTGGATTTCGGCCTTTGGGATTTCGAAGTTTAGGATTTCGGCCCTTTGGATTTCGGCCTTTAGAATTTCGACCTTTGGGATATCGGCCTCTGGGATTTCGACCTTTGGGAAGTCGGTCTTTGGAGTTTCAGCCTTTGGGATTTCGGCCTTTGGGATGTCGGTCTTTGGAATTTCAGCCTTTGGGATTTCGGCCCCTTGCATTTCGGCCTTTGGGATTTCGGCCTTGGGATTTCGACATTTGGGATTTCGGCCTTTGAGATTTCGGCCTTTGGGATTTCGGTCTTTCGAATTTCGGCCTCTGGGATTTCGACCTTTGGAATTTCAGCGTTTGGGATTTCGGCCCTTTGGATTTCGGCCTTTGCGATTTCGGGCTTTGAGATTTCGGCCTTTGGGATTTCGACCTTTGGGATTTCGGCCCTTGGGATTTGGGCCTTTGGGATTTCGGCCTTTGGGACTTCGGCCTTTGGGATTTCGGCGTTTAGGATTTCGGCCCTTGGGATTTCGGCCTTGTGATTTCGGCCTTTGGGATATCGGTCTTTGGAATTTCAGCGTTTGGGATTTCGGCCCTTTGGATTTCGGCCTTTGCGATTTTGGCCTTTGGGATTTCGGCCTTTGAGATTTCGGCCTTTGGGATTTCGACCTTTGGGATTTCGGCCCTTGGGATTTGGGCCGTTGGGATTTCGGCCTTTGGGATTTCGGCGTTTGGGATTTCGGCCTTTGGGATTTCGGCCTTTGGGATTTCGGCCTTTGAAATTTCGGCCTTTGTTATTTGGACCTTTGGGATTTCGGCCCTTGGGATTTGGGCCTTTGGGATTTCGGCCCTTGGGATTTAGGCCTTTTGGATTTCGGCCTTTGGGATTTCGGCCTTTGGAATTTCCGCCTTTGGGATATCGGCATTTGGGATTTCGGCCTTTGGAATTTCGTCCTTTGGGATTTGGACCTTTGGGATTTCGGCCTTTGGGATTTCGGCCTTTGGTATTTTGGCCTTGGGATTTCGGACTTTGGGATTTCGACCTTTGGAATTTCGGCCCTTGGGATGTCGGCCTTTGGGATTTCGGCCTTCGAAATTTCGGCCTTTGGGATTTCGGTCTTTCGAATTTCTGCCTTTGGGATTTCGGCCTTTGGGATTTCGGCCTTTGGTATTTTGGCCTTGGGATTTCGGACTTTGGGATTTCGACCTTTGGAATTTCGGCCCTTGGGATTTCGGCCCTTGGGATATGGGCCCTTAGGATATCGGCCTTTGGGATTTCGACCGTTGGGATTTGGACCTTTGGGATTTCGGCTCTTAGGATTTCGGCCATTGGGATTTCGGCCTTTTGGGATTTCGGCGTTTGGGATTTCGTCCTTTGGAATTTCCGCCTTTAGGATATCGGCCATTGTGATTTCGGCCTTTGGGATTTCGGCCTTTGGAATTTCGGCCCTTGGGATTTCGGCCCTTGGGATATGGGCGCTTGGGATATGGGCCCTTGGGATATGGGCCCTTGGGATATCGGCCTTTGGGATTTCGACCGTTGGGATTTGGACCTTTGGGATTTCGGCCTTTGGGATTTCGGCTCTTAGGATTTCGGCCATTGGGATTTCGGCCTTTTTGGATTTCGGCGTTTGGGATTTCGGCTATTTTGACTTCGGTCTTTGGGATTTCAGCCTTTGGGATTTCGGCCTTTGAGATTTCGGCGTTTGGAATTTCAGCCTTTGGGATTTCGGCCTTTGGATTTCGACATTTGGGATTTCGGCCTTTGAGATTTCGACCTTTGGGATTTCGGTCTTTCGAATTTCAGCCTTTGGGATTTCGGCCTTTGCGATTTCGGCCTTGTGATTTCGGCCTTTGGTATATCGGTCTTTGGAATTTCAGCGTTTGGGATTTTGGCGCTTTGGATTTCGGCCTTTTGCGATTTCGGCCTTTGGAATTTCGGCCTTTGAGATTTCGGCCTTTGTTATTTGGACCTTTGGGATTTCGGCCCTTGGGATTTGGGCCTTTGGGATTTCGGCCCTTGGGATTTAGGCCTTTTGGATTTCGGCCTTTGGGATTTCGGCCTTTGGAATTTCCGCCTTTGGGATATCGGCATTTGGGATTTCGGCCTTTGGAATTTCGTCCTTTGGGATTTGGACCTTTGGGATTTCGGCCTTTGGGATTTCGACCTTTGGGATTTCGGCCTTTTGGGAGTTCATCCTTTGGTATTTCGGCCTTGTGATTTCGACATTTGGGATTTCGGCGTTTGGGATTTCGGCCTTTGGAATTTCCGAAATTAGGATATCGGCTCTTGGGATTCCGGCCTTTGGGATTGCGACCATTGGGATTACGGCCTTTTGGGAATTCATCCAATGGGATTTCGACATTTGGGATTTCGGCCTTTGGGATTTCGGGCCATTGGAATTTGTACCTTTGGGATATCGGCCCTTGGGATTTCGGCCTTTGGGATTTCGGCCTTTGGGATTTCGGCCTTTGGGATTTCGGCCTCTGGCATTTCGGCCTTTGGGTAGTCGGTCTTTGGAATTTCAGCCTTTGGGATGTAGGCCCTTTGGATTCCGGCCTTTGGGATTTCAGCCTTTGGGATTTCGGCCCTTGGGATTTCGGCCATTGGGATTTCGAACTTTGGGATCTCGACCCTTGGGATTCCGGCCCTTGGGATTGCGGCCTTTGGGATTTCCGCCTTTGGGATTTCGACCTTTGGGATTTCGGCCTTTGGAATTTCAGCCTTTGGGATTTCGGCCTTTGAGATTTCGGCTATTGGGATTCTGACCTTTGGGATCTCGAACCTTGGCATTCCGGCCCTTGGGATTGCGGCCTTTGGGATTTCGGCCTTTGGGATTTCGACCTTTTGGATTTCGGCCTTTGGGATTTCGGCCTTTGGGATTTCGACCTTTGGGAAGTCGGTCTTTGGGATTTCGGCCTTTGTGATTTCGACCTTTGGGATTTCGGCCTTTGGAATTTCGGCCTTTGGGATTTCGGCCTTTGAGATTTCGGCCTTTGGGATTTCGACCTTTGGGATCTCGAACCTTGGTATTCCGGCCCTTGGGATTGCGGCCTTTGGGATTTCGGCCTTTGGGATTTCGACCTTTGGGATTTCGGCCTTTGGAAGTTCAGCCTTTGGGATTTCGGCCTTTGAGATTTCGGCCATTGGGATTCTGACCTTTGATATCTCGAACCTTGGGATTCCAGCCCTTGGGATTACGGCCTTTGGGATTTCGGCCTCTGGGATTTCGACCTTTGGGATTTGGACCTTTGGGATTTCGGCTCTTAGGATTTCGGCCATTGGGATTTCGGCCTTTTGTGATTTCGGCGTTTGGGATTTCGTCCTTTGGAATTTCCGCCTTTAGGATATCGGCCATTGTGATTTCGGCCTTTGGGATTTCGGCCTTTGGCATTTCGGCCCTTGGGATTTCGGCCCTTGGGATTTCGGCCTTTTTGGATTTCCGCGTTTGGGATTTCGTCCTTTGGAATTTCCGCCTTTAGGATATCGGCCATTGTGATTTCGGCCTTTGGGATTTCGGCCTTTGGGATGTCGGTCTTTGGAATTTCAGCCTTTGGGATTTCGGCTATTTTGATTTCGGTCTTTGGGATTTCAGCCTTTGGGATTTCGGCCTTTGAGATTTCGGCCTTTGGAATTTCAGCCTTTGGGATTTCGGCCCTTTGGATTTCGGCCTTTGGGATTTCGAAGTTTAGGATTTCGGCCCTTTGGATTTCGGCCTTTAGGATTTCGACCTTTGGGATATCGGCCTTTGGGATGTCGGTCTTTGGAATTTCAGCCTTTGGGATTTCGGCCCCTTGCATTTCGGCCTTTGGGATTTCGGCCTTGGGATTTCGACATTTCGGATTTCGGCCTTTGAGATTTCGGCCTTTGGGATTTCGGCGTTTAGGATTTCGGCCCTTGGGATTTCGGCCTTGTGATTTCGGCCTTTGGGATATCGGTCTTTGGAATTTCAGCGTTTGGGATTTCGGCCCTTTGGATTTCGGCCTTTGCGATTTTGGCCTTTGGGATTTCGGCCTTTGAGATTTCGGCCTTTGGGATTTCGACCTTTGGGATTTCGGCCCTTGGGATTTGGGCCGTTGGGATTTCGGCCTTTGGGATTTCGGCGTTTGGGATTTCGGCCTTTGGGATTTCGGCCTTTGGGATTTCGGCCTTTGAAATTTCGGCCTTTGGGATTTCGGTCTTTCGAATTTCTGCCTTTGGGATTTCGGCCTTTGGGATTTCGGCCTTTGGTATTTTGGCCTTGGGATTTCGGACTTTGGGATTTCGACCTTTGGAATTTCGGCCTTTGGGATGTCGGTCTTTGGAATTTCAGCCTTTGGGATTTCGGCCTTTGAGATTTCGGCCTTTGGAATTTCAGCCTTTGGGATTTCGGCCCTTTGGATTTCGGCCTTTGGGATTTCGAAGTTTAGGATTTCGGCCCTTTGGATTTCGGCCTTTAGGATTTCGACCTTTGGGATATCGGCCTTTGGGATGTCGGTCTTTGGAATTTCAGCCTTTGGGATTTCGGCCCCTTGCATTTCGGCCTTTGGGATTTCGGCCTTTGGGATTTCGGCCTTGGGATTTCGACATTTCGGATTTCGGCCTTTGAGATTTCGGCCTTTGGGATTTCGGCGTTTAGGATTTCGGACCTTGGGATTTCGGCCTTGTGATTTCGGCCTTTGGGATATCGGTCTTTGGAATTTCAGCGTTTGGGATTTCGGCCCTTTGGATTTCGGCCTTTGCGATTTTGGCCTTTGGGATTTCGGCCTTTGAGATTTCGGCCTTTGGGATTTCGACCTTTGGGATTTCGGCCCTTGGGATTTGGGCCGTTGGGATTTCGGCCTTTGGGATTTCGGCGTTTGGGATTTCGGCCTTTGGGATTTCGGCCTTTGGGATTTCGGCCTTTGAAATTTCGGCCTTTGGGATTTCGGTCTTTCGAATTTCTGCCTTTGGGATTTCGGCCTTTGGGATTTCGGCCTTTGGTATTTTGGCCTTGGGATTTCGGACTTTGGGATTTCGACCTTTGGAATTTCGGCCCTTGGGATTTCGGCCTTTGGGATTTCGGCCTTTGAAATTTCGGCCTTTGGGATTTCGGTCTTTCGAATTTCTGCCTTTGGGATTTCGGCCTTTGGGATTTCGGCCTTTGGTATTTTGGCCTTGGGATTTCGGACTTTGGGATTTCGACCTTTGGGATTTCGGCTCTTGGGATTTCGGCCATTGGGATTTCGGCCTTTTGGGATTTCGGCGTTTGGGATTTCGTCCTTTGGAATTTCCGCCTTTAGGATATCGGCCATTGTGATTTCGGCCTTTGGGATTTCGGCCTTTGGAATTTCGGCCCTTGGGATTTCGGCCCTTGGGATATGGGCCCTTGGGATATGGGCCCTTGGGATATGGGCCCTTGGGATATCGGCCTTTGGGATTTCGACCGTTGGGATTTGGACCTTTGGGATTTCGGCCTTTGGGATTTCGGCGTTTGGGATTTCGTCCTTTGGAATTTCCGCCTTTAGGATATCGGCCATTGTGATTTCGGCCTTTGGGATTTCGGCCTTTGGGATGTCGGTCTTTGGAATTTCAGCCTTTGGGATTTCGGCTATTTTGAATTCGGTCTTTGGGATTTCAGCCTTTGGGATTTCGGCCTTTGAGATTTCGGCCTTTGGAATTTCAGCCTTTGGGATTTCGGCCCTTTGGATTTCGGCCTTTGGGATTTCGAAGTTTAGGATTTCGGCCCTTTGGATTTCGGCCTTTAGGATTTCGACCTTTGGGATATCGGCCTCTGGGATTTCGACCTTTGGGAAGTCGGTCTTTGGAGTTTCAGCCTTTGGGATTTCGGCCTTTGGGATGTCGGTCTTTGGAATTTCAGCCTTTGGGATTTCGGCCCCTTGCATTTCGGCCTTTGGGATTTCGGCCTTGGGATTTCGACATTTGGGATTTCGGCCTTTGAGATTTCGGCCTTTGGGATTTTGGTCTTTCGAATTTCGGCCTCTGGGATTTCGACCTTTGGGATTTCGGTTTTGGGATTTCGGCCTTTTGCGATTTCGGCCTTTGGGATTTCGGCCTTTGAGATTTCGGCCTTTGGGATTTGGACCTTTGGTATTTCGGCCCTTGGGATTTGGGCCTTTGGGATTTCGGCCCTTGGGATTTAGGCCTTTTGGATTTCGGCCTTTGGGATTTCGGCCTTTTGGGAATTCATCCTTTAGGATTTCGGCCTTTGGAATTTCCACCTTTGGGATATCGGCATTTGGGATTTCGGCCTTTGGAATTTCGTCCTTTGGGATTTGGAACTTTGGGATTTCGGCCTTTGGGATTTCGACCTTTGGGATTTCGGCCTTTTGGGAGTTCATCCTTTGGTATTTCGGCCTTGTGATTTCGACATTTGGGATTTCGGTGTTTGGGATTTCGGCCTTTGGAATTTCCGAAATTAGGATATCGGCCCTTGGGATTCCGGCCTTTGGGATTGCGACCATTGGGATTACGGCCTTTTGGGAATTCATCCAATGGGATTTCGACATTTGGGATTTCGGCCTTTGGGATTTCGGCCTTTGGGATTTCGGCCTTTGGGATTTCGGCCTTTGAAATTTCGGCCTTTGGGATTTCGGTCTTTCGAATTTCTGCCTTTGGGATTTCGGCCTTTGGGATTTCGGCCTTTGGTATTTTGGCCTTGGGATTTCGGGCTTTGGGATTTCGACCTTTGGAGTTTCGGCCCTTGGGATTTCGGCCCTTGGGATATGGGCCCTTGGGATATGGGCCCTTGGGATATCGGCCTTTGGGATTTCGACCGTTGGGATTTGGACCTTTGGGATTTCGGCTCTTAGGATTTCGGCCATTGGGATTTCGGCCTTTTGGGATTTCGGCGTTTGGGATTTCGTCCTTTGGAATTCCCGCCTTTAGGATATCGGCCATTGTGATTTCGGCCTTTGGGATTTCGGCCTTTGGAATTTCGGCCCTTGGGATTTCGGCCCTTGGGATATGGGCCCTTGGGATATGGGCCCTTGGGATATGGGCCCTTGGGATATGGGCCCTTGGGATATCGGCCTTTGGGATTTCGACCGTTGGGATTTGGACCTTTGGGATTTCGGCCTTTGGGATTTCGGCTCTTAGGATTTCGGCCATTGGGATTTCGGCCTTTTTGGATTTCGGCGTTTGGGATTTCGTCCTTCGGAATTTCCGCCTTTAGGATATCGGCCATTGTGATTTCGGCCTTTGGGATTTCGGCCTTTGGGATGTCGGTTTTTGGAATTTCAGCCTTTGGGATTTCGGCTATTTTGATTTCGGTCTTTGGGATTTCAGCCTTTGGGATTTCGGCCTTTGAGATTTCGGCCTTTGGAATTTCAGCCTTTGGGATTTCGGCCCTTTGGATTTCGGCCTTTGGGATTTCGAAGTTTAGGATTTCGGCCCTTTGGATTTCGGCCTTTAGGATTTCGACCTTTGGGATATCGGCCTCTGGGATTTCGACCTTTGGGAAGTCGGTCTTTGGAGTTTCAGCCTTTGGGATTTCGGCCTTTGGGATGTCGGTCTTTGGAATTTCAGCCTTTGGGATTTCGGCCCCTTGCATTTCGGCCTTTGGGATTTCGGCCTTGGGATTTCGACATTTGGGATTTCGGCCTTTGAGATTTCGGCCTTTGGGATTTCGGTCTTTCGAATTTCGGCCTCTGGGATTTCGACCTTTGGAATTTCAGCGTTTGGGATTTCGGCCCTTTGGATTTCGGCCTTTGCGATTTCGGGCTTTGAGATTTCGGCCTTTGGGATTTCGACCTTTGGGATTTCGGCCCTTGGGATTTGGGCCTTTGGGATTTCGGCCTTTGGGACTTCGGCCTTTGGGATTTCGGCGTTTAGGATTTCGGCCCTTGGGATTTCGGCCTTGTGATTTCGGCCTTTGGGATATCGGTCTTTGGAATTTCAGCGTTTGGGATTTCGGCCCTTTGGATTTCGGCCTTTGCGATTTTGGCCTTTGGGATTTCGGCCTTTGAGATTTCGGCCTTTGGGATTTCGACCTTTGGGATTTCGGCCCTTGGGATTTGGGCCGTTGGGATTTCGGCCTTTGGGATTTCGGCGTTTGGGATTTCGGCCTTTGGGATTTCGGCCTTTGGGATTTCGGCCTTTGAAATTTCGGTCTTTGGGATTTCGGTCTTTCGAATTTCTGCCTTTTGGATTTCGGCCTTTGGGATTTCGGCCTTTGGTATTTTGGCCTTGGGATTTCGGACTTTGGGATTTCGACCTTTGGAATTTCGGCCCTTGGGATTTCGGCCTTTGGGATTTCGGCCTTTGAAATTTCGGCCTTTGGGATTTCGGTCTTTCGAATTTCTGCCTTTGGGATTTCGGCCTTTGGGATTTCGGCCTTTGGTATTTTGGCCTTGGGATTTCGGACTTTGGGATTTCGACCTTTGGAATTTCGGCCCTTGGGATTTCGGCCCTTGGGATATGGGCCCTTGGGATATGGGCCCTTAGGATATCGGCCTTTGGGATTTCGACCGTTGGGATTTGGACCTTTGGGATTTCGGCTCTTAGGATTTCGGCCATTGGGATTTCGGCCATTGGGATTTCGGCCTTTTGGGATTTCGGCGTTTGGGATTTCGTCCTTTGGAATTTCCGCCTTTAGGATATCGGCCATTGTGATTTCGGCCTTTGGGATTTCGGCCTTTGGAATTTCGGCCCTTGGGATTTCGGCCCTTGGGATATGGGCGCTTGGGATATGGGCCCTTGGGATATGGGCCCTTGGGATATCGGCCTTTGGGATTTCGACCGTTGGGATTTGGACCTTTGGGATTTCGGCCTTTGGGATTTCGGCTCTTAGAATTTCGGCCATTGGGATTTCGGCCTTTTTGGATTTCGGCGTTTGGGATTTCGGCTATTTTGACTTCGGTCTTTGGGATTTCAGCCTTTGGGATTTCGGCCTTTGAGATTTCGGCCTTTGGAATTTCAGCCTTTGGGATTTCGGCCCTTTGGATTTCGGCCTTTGGGATTTCGAAGTTTAGGATTTCGGCCCTTTGGATGTCGGCCTTTAGGATTTCGACCTTTGGGATATCGGCATCTGGGATTTCGACCTTTGGGAAGACGGTCTTTGGAGTTTCAGCCTTTGGGATTTCGGCCTTTGGGATGTCGGTCTTTGGAATTTCAGCCTTTGGGATTTCGGCCTTTGGATTTCGACATTTGGGATTTCGGCCTTTGAGATTTCGACCTTTGGGATTTCGGTCTTTCGAATTTCAGCCTTTGGGATTTCGGCCTTTGCGATTTCGGCCTTGTGATTTCGGCCCTTGGTATATCGGTCTTTGGAATTTCAGCGTTTGGGATTTTGGCGCTTTGGATTTCGGCCTTTTGCGATTTCGGCCTTTGGAATTTCGGCCTTTGAGATTTCGGCCTTTGTTATTTGGACCTTTGGGATTTCGGCCCTTGGGATTTGGGCCTTTGGGATTTCGGCCCTTGGGATTTAGGCCTTTTGGATTTCGGCCTTTGGGATTTCGGCCTTTGGAATTTCCGCCTTTGGGATATCGGCATTTGGGATTTCGGCCTTTGGAATTTCGTCCTTTGGGATTTCGGCCTTTGGGATTTCGACCTTTGGGATTTCGGCCTTTTGGGAGTTCATCCTTTGGTATTTCGGCCTTGTGATTTCGACATTTGGGATTTCGGCGTTTGGGATTTCGGCCTTTGGAATTTCCGAAATTAGGATATCGGCCCTTGGGATTCCGGCCTTTGGGATTGCGACCATTGGGATTACGGCCTTTTGGGAATTCATCCAATGGGATTTCGACATTTGGGATTTCGGCTTTTGGGATTTCGGGCCATTGGAATTTGTACCTTTGGGATATCGGCCCTTGGGATTTCGGCCTTTGGGATTTCGACCTTTGGGATTTCGGCCTTTGGGATTTTGGCCTTTGGGATTTCGGCCTCTGGCATTTCGGCCTTTGGGTAGTCGGTCTTTGGAATTTCAGCCTTTGGGATTTAGGCCCTTTGGATTCCGGCCTTTGGGATTTCAGCCTTTGGGATTTCGGCCCTTGTGATTTCGGCCATTGGGATTTCGAACTTTGGGATCTCGACCCTTGGGATTCCGGCCCTTGGGATTGCGGCCTTTGGGATTTCCGCCTTTGGGATTTCGACCTTTGGGATTTCGGCCTTTGGAATTTCAGCCGTTGGGATTTCGGCCTTTGAGATTTCGGCTATTGGGATTCTGACCTTTGGGATCTCGAACCTTGGCATTCCGGCCCTTGGGATTGCGGCCTTTGGGATTTCGGCCTTTGGGATTTCGACCTTTGGGATTTCGGCCTTTGGGATTTCGGCCTTTGGGATTTCGACCTTTGGGAAGTCGGTCTTTTTGATTTCGGCCTTTGTGATTTCGACCTTTGGGATTTCGGCCTTTGGAATTTCGGCCTTTGGGATTTCGGCCTTTGAGATTTCGGCCTTTGGGATTTCGACCTTTGGGATCTCGAACCTTGGTATTCCGGCCCTTGGGATTGCGGCCTTTGGGATTTCGGCCTTTGGGATTTCGACCTTTGGGATTTCGGCCTTTGGAAGTTCAGCCTTTGGGATTTCGGCCTTTGAGATTTCGGCCATTGGGATTCTGACCTTTGATATCTCGAACCTTGGGATTCCAGCCCTTGGGATTACGGCCTTTGGGATTTCGGCCTCTGGGATTTCGACCTTTGGGATTTCGGCCTTTGCGATTTCGGCCTTTTGGATTTCGGCCTTTGAGATTTCGGCCTTTGGGATTTCGACCTTTGGGATTTCGGCCCTTGGGATTTGGGCCTTTGGGATTTCGGACTTTGGGATTTCGGCCTTTGGGATTTCGGCGTTTAGGATTTCGGCCCTTGGGATTTCGGCCTTGTGATTTCGGCCTTTGGGATATCGGTCTTTGGAATTTCAGCCTTTGGGATTTCGGCCCTTTGGATTTCGGCCTTTGGGATTTCAGCCTTTGGGATTTCGGCCTTTGAGATTTCGGCCTTTGGAATTTCAGCCTTTGGGATTTCGGCCCTTTGGATTTCGGCCTTTGGGATTTCGAAGTTTGGGATTCCGGCCCTTTGGATTTCGGCCTTTGGGATTTCGACCTTTGGGAATCCGCCTCTGGGATTTCGACCTTTGGGAAGTCGGTCTTTGGAGTTTCAGCCTTTGGGATTTCGGCCTTTGGGATGTCGGTCTTTGGAATTTCAGCCTTTGGGATTTCGGCCCCTTGGATTTCGGCCTTTGGGATTTCGGCCTTGGGATTTCGGCAGTTGGGATTTCGGCCTTTGGGATTTTTACCTTTGCGATTTCGGCCCTTGCGATTTAGGCCTTTTGGATTTCGGCCTTTGGGATTTCGGCCTTTTGGGAATTCATCCTTTGGGATTTCGGCCTTTGGAATTTCCGCCTTTGGGATATCGGCATTTGGGATTTCGGCCTTTGGAATTTCGTCCTTTGGGATTTGGACCTTTGGGATTTCGGCCTTTGGGATTTCGACCTTTGGGATTTCGGCCTTTTGGGAGTTCATCCTTTGGTATTTCGGCCTTGTGATTTCGACATTTGGGATTTCGGCGTTTGGGATTTCGGCCTTTGGAATTTCCGAAATTAGAATATCGGTCCTTGGGATTTCGGCCTTTGGGATTTCGACCTTTGGGATATCGGCCTCTGGGATTTCGACCTTTGGGAAGTCGGTCTTTGGAGTTTCAGCCTTTGGGATTTCGGCCTTTGGGATGTCGGTCTTTGGAATTTCAGCCTTTGGGATTTCGGCCCTTTGGATTTCGGCCTTTGGCATTTCAGCCTTTGGGATTTCGACCTTTGGAATTTCAACCTTTGGGATTTCGGCCCTTTGGATTTCGGCCTTTGGGATTTCAGCCTTTGGGATTTCGGCCTTTGGGATTTCGGCCTTTGGGATTTCGACCTTTGGGATTTCGGCCTTTTGGGAGTTCATCCTTTGGTATTTCGGCCTTGTGATTTCGACATTTGGGATTTCGGCGTTTGGGATTTCGGCATTTGGAATTTCCGAAATTAGGATATCGGTCCTTGGGATTTCGGCCTTTGGAATTTCCGAAATTAGGATATCGGTTCTTGGGATTTCGGCCTTTGGAATTTCAGCCTTTGGGATTTCGGCCCTTTGGATTTCGGCCTTGGGGATTTCGAAGTTTGGGGTTTCGGCCCTTTGGATTTCGGCCTTTGGGATTTCGACCTTTGGGATATCGGCCTCTGGGATTTCGACCTTTGGGAAGTCGGTCTTTGGAGTTTCAACCTTTGGGATTTCGGCCCTTTGGATTTCGGCCTCTGGGATTTCAGCCTTTGGGATTTCGGCCTTTGAGATTTCGGCCTTTCGAATTTCAGCCTTTGGGATTTCGGCCCTTTGGATTTCGGCCTTTGGGATTTCGAAGTTTGGGATTTCGGCCCTTTGGATTTCGGCCTTTGGGATTTCGACCTTTGGGATATCGGCCTCTGGGATTTCGACCTTTGGGAGGTCGGTCTTTGGAGTTTCAGCCTTTGGGATTTCGGCCTTTGGGATGTCGGTCTTTGGAATTTCAGCCTTTGGGATTTCGGCCCCTTGGATTTCAGCCTGTGGGATTTCGGCCCTTGGGATTTCGGCCATTGGGATTTCGACCTTTGGGATTTTTACCTTTGGGATTTCGGCCCTTGGGATTTAGGCCTTTTGGATTTCGGCGTTTGGGATTTCGGCATTTTGGGAATTCATCCTTTGGGATTTCGGCCTTTGGAATTTCCGCCTTTGGGATATCGGCATTTGGGATTTCGGCCTTTGGAATTTCGTCCTTTGGGATTTGGACCTTTGGGATTTCGGCCTTTGGGATTTCGACCTTTGGGATTTCGGCCTTTTGGGAGTTCATCCTTTGGTATTTCGGCCTTGTGATTTCGACATTTGGGATTTCGGCGTTTGGGATTTCGGCCTTTGGAATTTCCGGAATTAGGATATCGGTCCTTGGGATTTCGGCCTTTGGAATTTCAGCCTTTGGGATTTCGGCCCTCTGGATTTCGGCCTTTGGGATTTCGAAGTTTGGGGTTTCGGCCCTTTGGATTTCGGCCTTTGGGATTTCGACCTTTGGGATATCGGCCTCTGGGATTTCGACCTTTGGGAAGTCGGTCTTTGGAGTTTCAGCCTTTGGGATATCGGCATTTGGGATTTCGGCCTTTGGAATTTCGTCCTTTGGGATTTGGACCTTTGGGATTTCGGCCTTTGGGATTTCGACCTTTGGGATTTCGGCCTTTTGGGAGTTCATCCTTTGGTATTTCGGCCTTGTGATTTCGACATTTGGGATTTCGGCGTTTGGGATTTCGGCCTTTGGAATTTCCGAAATTAGGATATCGGCCCTTGGGATTCCGGCCTTTGGGATTGCGACCATTGGGATTACGGCCTTTTGGGAATTCATCCAATGGGATTTCGACATTTGGGATTTCGGCCTTTGGGATTTCGGGCCATTGGAATTTGTACCTTTGGGATATCGGCCCTTGGGATTTCGGCCTTTGGGATTTCGGCCTTTGGGATTTTGGCCTTTGGGATTTCGGCCTCTGGCATTTCGGCCTTTGGGTAGTCGGTCTTTGGAATTTCAGCCTTTGGGATTTAGGCCCTTTGGATTCCGGCCTTTGGGATTTCAGCCTTTGGGATTTCGGCCCTTGGGATTTCGGCCATTGGGATTTCGAACTTTGGGATCTCGACCCTTGGGATTCCGGCCCTTGGGATTGCGGCCTTTGGGATTTCCGCCTTTGGGATTTCGACCTTTGGGATTTCGGCCTTTGGAATTTCAGCCTTTGGGATTTCGGCCTTTGAGATTTCGGCTATTGGGATTCTGACCTTTGGGATCTCGAACCTTGGCATTCCGGCCCTTGGGATTGCGGCCTTTGGGATTTCGGCCTTTGGGATTTCGACCTTTGGGATTTCGGCCTTTGGGATTTCGGCCTTTGGGATTTCGACCTTTGGGAAGTCGGTCTTTGGGATTTCGGCCTTTGTGATTTCGACCTTTGGGATTTCGGCCTTTGGAATTTCGGCCTTTGGGATTTCGGCCTTTGAGATTTCGGCCTTTGGGATTTCGACCTTTGGGATCTCGAACCTTGGTATTCCGGCCCTTGGGATTGCGGCCTTTGGGATTTCGGCCTTTGGGATTTCGACCTTTGGGATTTCGGCGTTTGGGATTTCGGCCTTTGGAATTTCCGGAATTAGGATATCGGTCCTTGGGATTTCGGCCTTTGGAATTTCAGCCTTTGGGATTTCGGCCCTCTGGATTTCGGCCTTTGGGATTTCGAAGTTTGGGGTTTCGGCCCTTTGGATTTCGGCCTTTGGGATTTCGACCTTTGGGATATCGGCCTCTGGGATTTCGACCTTTGGGAAGTCGGTCTTTGGAGTTTCAGCCTTTGGGATTTCGGCCTTTGGGATGTCGGTCTTTGGAATTTCAGCCTTTGGGAGTTCGGCCCCTTGGATTTCGGCCTTTGGGATTTCGGCCTTGGGATTTCGACATTTGGGATTTCGGCCTTTGGGATTTTTACCTTTGGGATTTCGGCCCTTGGGATTTAGGCCTTTGGGATTTCGACCTTTGGGATTTCGGCCTTTTGGGAATTCATCCTTTGGGATTTCGGCCTTTGGAATTTCCGCCTTTGGGATATCGGCATTTGGGATTTCGGCCTTTGGAATTTCGTCCTTTGGGATTTGGACCTTTGGGATTTCGGCCTTTGGGATTTCGACCTTTGGGATTTCGGCCTTTTGGGAGTTCATCCTTTGGTATTTCGGCCTTGTGATTTCGACATTTGGGATTTCGGCGTTTGGGATTTCGGCCTTTGGGATTTCGGCCTTTGGGATTTCGGCCTTTGGGATTTCGGCCTGTGGCATTTCGGAATTTGGGTAGTCGGTCTTTGGAATTTCAGCCTTTGGGATTTCGGCCCTTTGGATTTCGGCCTTTGGCATTTCAGCCTTTGGGATTTCGACCTTTGGAATTTCAACCTTCGGGATTTCGGCCCTTTGGATTTCGGCCTTTGGCATTTCAGCCTTTGGGATTTCGACCTTTGGAATTTCAAACTTTGGGATTTCGGCCCTTTGGGATTTCGGCCCTTTGGATTTCGGCCTTTGGGATTTCGGCCACTTGGATTTCGGCCTTTGGGATTTCGGCCTTGGGATTTCGGCAGTTATGATTTCGGCCTTTGGGATTTTTACCTTTGCGATTTCGGACCTTGCGATTTAGGCCTTTTGGATTTCGGCCTTTGGAATTTCGGCCTTTTGGGAATTCATCCTTTGGGATTTCGGCCTTTGGAATTTCCGCCTTTGGGATATCGGCATTTGGGATTTCGGCCTTTGGAATTTCGTCCTTTGGGATTTGGACCTTTGGGATTTCGGCCTTTGGGATTTCGACCTTTGGGATTTCGGCCTTTTGGGAGTTCATCCTTTGGTATTTCGGCCTTGTGATTTCGACATTTCGGCGTTTGGGATTTCGGCCTTTGGAATTTCCGAAATTAGGATATCGGTCCTTGGGATTTCGGCCTTTGGAATTTCGGCCTTTGGGATTTCGAAGTTTGGGGTTTCGGCCCTTTGGATTTCGGCCTTTGGGATTTCGACCTTTGGGATATCGGCCTCTGGGATTTCGACCTTTGGGAAGTCGGTCTTTGGAATTTCAGCCTTTGGGATTTCGGCACTTTGGATTCCGGCCTTTGGGATTTCAGCCTTCGGGATTTCGGCCTTTGAGATTTCGGCCCTTTGGATTTCGAACTTTGGGATCTCGACCCTTGGGATTCCGGCCCTTGGGATTTCGAACTTTGGGATC
Organism: Megachile rotundata; assembly: GCF_050947335.1. Classification (NCBI taxonomy): domain Eukaryota; kingdom Metazoa; phylum Arthropoda; class Insecta; order Hymenoptera; family Megachilidae; genus Megachile; species Megachile rotundata. The sequence continues at coordinate 1,141,537 of NC_134991.1, read as the reverse complement.
TCGACCCTTGGGATTCCGGCCCTTGGGATTGCGGCCTTTGGGATTTCGGCCTTTGGAATTTCAGCCTTTGGGATTTCGGCCCTTTGGATTTCGGCCTTTGGCATTTCAGCCTTTGGGATTCCGGCCTTTGAGATTTCGGCCATTGGGATTTCGACCTTTGGGATCTCGAACCTTGGTATTCCGGCCCTTGGGATTGCGGCCTTTGGGATTTCGGCCTTTGGGATTTCGACCTTTGGGATTTCGGCCTTTGGAATTTCAGCCTTTGGGATTTCGGCCTTTGAGATTTCGGCCATTGGGATTCTGACCTTTGATATCTCGAACCTTGGGATTCCGGCCCTTGGGATTACGGCCTTTGGGATTTCGGCCTCTGGGATTTCGAACTTTGGAATTTCGGCCTTTGGGATTTCGGCCTTTGGGATTTCGGCCTTTGGGATTTCGACCATTGGGAAGTCGGTCTTTGGGATTTCGGCCTTTGTGATTTCGACCTTTGGGATTTCGGCCTTTGGAATTTCGGCCTTTGGGATTTCGGCCTTTGAGATTTCGGCCTTTGGGATTTCGGTCTTTCGAATTTCAGCCTTTGGGATTTCGGCCTTTGGGATTTCGGCCCTTGGGATTTCGGCCTTTGGGATTTCGGCCTTTGGGATTTCGCCCTTGTGATTTCGGCCTTTGGGATATCGGTCTTTGGAATTTCAGCGTTTGGTATTACGGCCCTTTGGATTTCGGCCTTTGCGATTTCGGCCTTTGGGATTTCGGACTTTGAGATTTCGGCCTTTGGGATGTCGGCCTTTGGAATTTCGACCTTTACTATTTCGGCCCTTGGGATTTCAGCCTTTGGGATTTCGGCCTTTGGGATTTCGGCCCCTTGGATTTCGGCCCCTTGGATTTCGGCCTTTGGGATTTCAGCCTTTGGTATTTCGGCCTTTGAGATTTCGGCCTTTGGAATTTCAGCCTTTTGGATTTCGGCCCTTTGGCTTTCGGCCTTTGGGATTTCGAAGTTTGGGATTTCGGCCCTTTGGATTTCGGCCTTTGGGATTTCGTACTTTGGGATATCGGCCTCTGGGATTTCGACCTTTGGGAAGTCGGTCTTTGGAATTTCAGCCTTTGGGATTACGGCCACTTGGATTTCGGCCTTTGGGATTTCGGCCTTGGGATTTCGACATTTGGGATTTCGGCCTTTTGGGAATTCATCCTTTGGGATTTCGGCCTTTCGAATTTCCGCCTTTGGGATATCGGCATTTGGGATTTCGGCCTTTGGGATTTTTACCTTTGGGATTTCGGCCCTTGGGATTTGGACCTTTGGGATTTCGGCCTTTGCGATTTCGACCTTTGGGATTTCGGCCTTTTGGGAGTTCATCCTTTGGTATTTCGGCCTTGTGATTTCGACATTTGGGATTTCGGCGTTTGGGATTTCGGCCTTTGGAATTTCCGAAATTAGGGTATCGGCCCTTGGGATTTCGGCCTTTGGGATTGCGACTATTGGGATATCGGCCTTTTGGGAATTCATCCAATGGGATTTCGACATTTGGGATTTCGGCCTTTGGGATTTCGGCGTTTGGGACTTGTACCTTTGGGATATCGGCCCTTGGGATTTCGGCCCTTGGGACTTCGGCCTTTGGGATTTCGGCCTGTGGCATTTCGGCCTTTGGGTAGTCGGTCTTTGGAATTTCAGCCTTTGGGATTTCGGCACTTTGGATTCCGGCCTTTGGGATTTCAGCCTTTGGGATTTCGGCCTTTGAGATTTCGGCCATTGGGATTTCGAACTTTGGGATCTCGACCCTTGGGATTCCGGCCCTTGGGATTGCGGCCTTTGGGATTTCGGCCTTTGGGATTTCGTCCTTTGGGATTTCGGTCCTTTGAATTTCAGCCTTTGGGATTTCGACATATGGGATTTCGGCCTTTGGGATTTCGGCCTTTGGTATGTCGATCTTTGGAATTTCAACCTTTGGGATTTCGGCCCTTTGGTTTTCGGCCTTTTGGATTTCAGCCTTTGGGATTTCGGCCTTTGAAATTTCGGCCTTTGGAATTTCGGTCCTTCGAATTTCAGCCTTTGGGATTTCGACATTTGGGATTTCGGCCTTTGGGATTTCGGCCTTTGGTATGTCGATCTTTGGAATTTCAACCTTTGGGATTTCGGCCCTTTGGTTTTCGGCCTTTTGGATTTCAGCCTTTGGGATTTCGGCCTTTGAAATTTCGGCCTTTGGAATTTCAGCCTTTGGGATTTCGGCCCTTTGGCTATCGGCCTTTGGTATTTCGACCGTTGGGATTTGGACCTTTGGTAATCGGCCTTTGGGATTTCAGCCTTTGGGATTTCGGCCTTTGAGATTTCGGCCTTTGGAATTTCAGCGTGTGGGATTTCGGCCCTTTGGATTTCGGCATTTGGGATTTCGACCTTTGGGATATCGGCCTCTGGGATTTCGACCTTTGGGAAGTCGGTCTTTGGAGTTTCAGCCTTTGGGATTTCGACCCTTGGGATGTCGGTCTTTGGGATTTCGGCCATTTGGATTTCGGCCTTTGGGATTTCGGCCTTGGGATATCGACAATTGGGATTTCGGCCTTTGGGATTTTTACCTTTGGGATTTCAGCCCTTGTGATTTGGGCCTTTTGGATTTCGGCCTTTGGGATTTCGGCCTTTTGGGAATTCATCCTTTGGGATTTCGGCCTTTGGAATTTCCGCTTATGTGATATCGGCATTTGGGATTTCGGCCTTTGGAATTTCGTCCTTTGGGATTTGGACCTTTGGGATTTCGGCCTTTGGGATTTCGACCTTTGGGATTTCGGCCTTTTGGGAGTTCATCCTTTGGTATTTCGGCCTTGTGATTTCGACATTTGGGATTTCGGCGTTTGGGATTTCGGCCTTTATAATTTCCGAAATTAGGATATCGGCCCTTGGGATTTCGGCCTTCGGGATTGCGACTATTGGGATTACGGCCTTTTGGGAATTCATCCAATGGGATTTCGACATTTGGGATTTTTACCTTTGGGATTTCGGCCTTTGGGATTTCGACCTTTGGAATTTCGGCCCTTGGGACTTCGGCCCTTGGGATATGGGCCCTTGGGATATCGGCCTTCGGGATTTCGACCGTTGGGATTTTGACCTTTGGGATTTCGGCCTTTGGGATTTCGGCTCTTGGGATTTCGGCCCTTGGGATTTCGGCCCTTTGGGAATTCATCTTCGGGATTTCGTTCTTGGGATTTCGACATTTGGGATTTAGGCCTTTGGTATGTCGATCTTTGGAATTTCAACCTTTGGGATTTCGGCCCTTTGGATTTCGGCCTTTGGGATTTCAGCCTCTGGGATTACGTCCTTTGGGATTTCGGCGTTTGGGATTTCGGCCTTTGGGATTTCGGCCTTTGGGATTTCGGCCTTTGGGATTTCGGCCTTTGGGATTTCGGCCTTTGAAATTTCGGCCTTTGGGATTTCGGTCTTTCGAATTTCGGCCATTGGGATTTCGAACTTTGGGATCTCGACCCTTGGGATTCCGGCCCTTGGGATTGCGGCCTTTGGGATTTCGGCCTTTGGGATTTCGTCCTTTGGGATTTCGGCCTTTGGGATTTCGGCCTTTGGGATTTCGGCCTTTGGGATTTCGGCCCTTTGGATTTCGGCCTTTGGGATTTCGGCCTTTGGGATTTCGGCCTTTGAGATTTCGGCCTTTGGGATTTCGGTCTTTCGAATTTCAGCCTTTGGGATTTCAGCCTTTGAGATTTCGGCCTTTCGGATTTCGGCCTTGTGATTTCGGCCTTTGGGATTTCGACCTTTGGGATTTCGGCCCTTGGGATTTGGGCCTTTGCGATTTCGGCCTTTGGGATTTCGGCCTTTGGGATTTCGGTCCTTTGAATTTCAGCCTTTGGGATTTCGACATTTGGGATTTCGGCCTTTGGGATTTCGGCCTTTGGTATGTCGATCTTTGGAATTTCAACCTTTGGGATTTCGACCCTTTGGTTTTCGGCCTTTTGGATTTCAGCCTTTGGGAATTCGGCCTTTGAAATTTCGGCCTTTGGAATTTCGGTCCTTCGAATTTCAGCCTTTGGGATTTCGACATTTGGGATTTCGGCCTTTGGGATTTCGGCCTTTGGTATGTCGATCTTTGGAATTTCAACCTTTGGGATTTCGGCCCTTTGGTTTTCGGCCTTTTGGATTTCAGCCTTTGGGATTTCGGCCTTTGAAATTTCGGCCTTTGGAATTTCAGCCTTTGGGATTTCGGCCCTTTGGATATCGGCCTTTGGTATTTCGACCGTTGGGATTTGGACCTTTGGTAATCGGCCTTTGGGATTTCAGCCTTTGGGATTTCGGCCTTTGAGATTTCGGCCTTTGGAGTTTCAGCGTGTGGGATTTCGGCCCTTTGGATTTCGGCATTTGGGATTTCGACCTTGGGATATCGACATTTGGGATTTCGGCCTTTGGGATTTTTACCTTTGGGATTTCAGCCCTTGTGATTTGGGCCTTTTGGATTTCGGCCTTTGGGATTTCGGCCTTTTGGGAATTCATCCTTTGGGATTTCGGCCTTTGGAATTTCCGCTTTTGTGATATCGGCATTTGGGATTTCGGCCTTTGGAATTTCGTCCTTTGGGATTTGGACCTTTGGGATTTCGGCCTTTGGGATTTCGACCTTTGGGATTTCGGCCTTTTGGGAGTTCATCCTTTGGTATTTCGGCCTTGTGATTTCGACATTTGGGATTTCGGCGTTTGGGATTTCGGCCTTTATAATTTCCGAAATTAGGATATCGGCCCTTGGGATTTCGGTCTTCGGGATTGCGACTATTGGGATTACGGCCTTTTGGGAATTCATCCAATGGGATTTCGACATTTGGGATTTTTACCTTTGGGATTTCGGCCTTTGGGATTTCGACCTTTGGAATTTCGGCCCTTGGGACTTCGGCCCTTGGGATATGGGCCCTTGGGATATCGGCCTTCGGGATTTCGACCGTTGGGATTTGGACCTTTGGGATTTCGGCCTTTGGGATTTCGGCTCTTGGGATTTCGGCCCTTGGGATTTCGGCCCTTTGGGAATTCATCTTCGGGATTTCGTTCTTGGGATTTCGACATTTGGGATTTCGGCCTTTGGTATGTCGATCTTTGGAATTTCAACCTTTGGGATTTCGGCCCTTTGGATTTCGGCCTTTGGGATTTCAGCCTCTGGGATTACGTCCTTTGGGATTTCGGCGTTTGGGATTTCGGCCTTTGGGATTTCGGCCTTTGGGATTTCGGCCTTTGGGATTTCGGCCTTTGGGATTTCGGCCTTTGAAATTTCGGCCTTTGGGATTTCGGTCTTTCGAATTTCAGCCTTTGGGATTTCGGCCTTTGGGATTTCGGCTATTGGTATTTTGGCCTTGGGATTTCGGACTTTGGGATTTCGACCTTTGGAATTTCGGCACTTGGGATTTCGGCCCTTGGGATATGGGCCCTTGGGATATGGGCCCTTGGGATATCGGCCTTTGGGACTTCGGCCCTTGGGATATGGGCCCTTGGGATATCGGCCTTCGGGATTTCGAACGTTGGGATTTGGACCTTTGGGATTTCGGCCTTTGGGATTTCGGCTCTTGGGATTTCGGCCCTTGGGATTTCGGCCTTTTGGGATTTCAACGTTCGGGATTTCGTTCTTGGGATTTCGACATTTGGGATTGCGGCCTTTGGTATGTCGATCTTTGGAATTTCAACCTTTGGGATTTCGGCCCTTTGGATTTCGGCCTTTGGGATTTCAGCCTCTGGGATTTCGGCCTTTGAGATTTCGGCTTTTGGAATTTCAGCCTTTGGGATTTCGGCCCTTGAGATTTCGGCCATTGGGATTTCGAACTTTGGGATCTCGACCCTTGGGATTCCGGCCCTTGGGATTGCGGCCTTTGGGATTTCAGCCTTTGGGATTTCGGCCTTTGGGATTTCGGCCCCTTGGATTTCGGCCCCTTGGATTTCGGCCTTTGGGATTTCAGCCTTTGGGATTTCGGCCTTTGAGATTTCGGCCTTTGGAATTTCAGCCTTTGGGATTTCGGCCCTTTGGCTTTCGGCCTTTGGGATTTCGAAGTTTGGGATTTCGGCCCTTTGGATTTCGGCCTTTGGGATTTCGTACTTTGGGATATCGGCCTCTGGGATTTCGACCTTTGGGAATTCGGTCTTTGGAGTTTCAGCCTTTGGGATGTCGGTCTTTGGAATTTCAGCCTTTGGGATTACGGCCCCTTGGATTTCGGCCTTTGGGATTTCGGCCTTGGGATTTCGACATTTGGGATTTCGGCCTTTGGGATTTTTACCTTTGGGATTTCGGCCCTTGGGATTTAGGCCTTTGGGACTTCGGCCTTTGGGATTTCGGCCTTTTGGGAATTCATCCTTTGGGATTTCGGCCTTTCGAATTTCCGCCTTTGGGATATCGGCATTTGGGATTTCGGCCTTTGGGATTTTTACCTTTGGGATTTCGGCCCTTGGGATTTGGACCTTTGGGATTTCGGCATTTGCGATTTCGACCTTTGGGATTTCGGCCTTTTGGGAGTTCATCCTTTGGTATTTCGGCCTTGTGATTTCGACATTTGGGATTTCGGCGTTTGGGATTTCGGCCTTTGGAATTTCCGAAATTAGGGTATCGGCCCTTGGGATTTCGGCCTTTGGGATTGCGACTATTGGGATTACGGCCTTTTGGGAATTCATCCAATGGGATTTCGACATTTGGGATTTCGGCCTTTGGGATTTCGGCGTTTGGGACTTGTACCTTTGGGATATCGGCCCTTGGGATTTCGGCCCTTGGGATTTCGGCCTTTGGGATTTCGGTCTTTCGAATTTCAGCCTTTGGGATTTCAGCCTTTGGGATTTCGGCACTTTGGATTCCGGCCTTTGGGATTTCAGCCTTTGGGATTTCGGCCTTTGAGATTTCGGCCATTGGGATTTCGAACTTTGGGATCTCGACCCTTGGGATTCCGGCCCTTGGGATTGCGGCCTTTGGGATTTCGGCCTTTGGGATTTCGACCTTTGGGATTTCGGCCTTTGGGATTTCGGCCTTTGGGATTTCGGCCCTTTGGATTTCGGCCTTTGGGATTTCGGCCTTTGGGATTTCGGCCTTTGAGATTTCGGCCTTTGGGATTTCGGTCTTTCGAATTTCAGCCTTTGGGATTTCAGCCTTTGAGATTTCGGCCTTTCGGATTTCGGCCTTGTGATTTCGGCCTTTGGGATTTCGAACTTTGGGATTTCGGCCCTTGGGATTTGGGCCTTTGCGATTTCGGCCTTTGGGATTTCGGCCTTTGGGATTTCGGTCCTTCGAATTTCAGCCTTTGGGATTTCGACATTTGGGATTTCGGCCTTTGGGATTTCGGCCTTTGGTATGTCGATCTTTGGAATTTCAACCTTTGGGATTTCGGCCCTTTGGTTTTCGGCCTTTTGGATTTCAGCCTTTGGGATTTCGGCCTTTGAAATTACGGCCTTTGGAATTTCAGCCTTTGGGATTTCGGCCCTTTGGATATCGGCCTTTGGTATTTCGACCGTTGGGATTTGGACCTTTGGTAATCGGCCTTTGGGATTTCAGCCTTTGGGATTTCGGCCTTTGAGATTTCGGCCTTTGGAATTTCAGCGTGTGGGATTTCGGCCCTTTGGATTTCGGCATTTGGGATTTCGACCTTTGGGATATCGGCCTCTGGGATTTCGACCTTTGGGAAGTCGGTCTTTGGAGTTTCAGCCTTTGGGATTTCGACCCTTGGGATGTCGGTCTTTGGGATTTCGGCCCTTTGGATTTCGGCCTTTGGGATTTCGGCCTTGGGATATCGACATTTGGGATTTCGGCCTTTGGGATTTTTACCTTTGGGATTTCAGCCTTTGTGATTTGGGCCTTTTGGATTTCGGCCTTTGGGATTTCGACCTTTGGGATTTCGGCCTTTTGGGAGTTCATCCTTTGGTATTTCGGCCTTGTGATTTCGACATTTGGGATTTCGGCGTTTGGGATTTCGGCCTTTATAATTTCCGAAATTAGGATATCGGCCCTTGGGATTTCGGCCTTCGGGATTGCGACTATTGGGATTACGGCCTTTTGGGAATTCATCCAGTGGGATTTCGACATTTGGGATTTTTACCTTTGGGATTTCGGCCTTTGGGATTTCGACCTTTGGAATTTCGGCCCTTGGGACTTCGGCCCTTGGGATATGGGCCCTTGGGATATCGGCCTTCGGGATTTCGACCGTTGGGATTTGGACCTTTGGGATTTCGGCCTTTGGGATTTCGGCTCTAGGGATTTCGGCCCTTGGGATTTCGGCCCTTTGGGAATTCATCTTCGGGATTTCGTTCTTGGGATTTCGACATTTGGGATTACGGCCTTTGGTATGTCGATCTTTGGAATTTCAACCTTTGGGATTTCGGCCCTTTGGATTTCGGCCTTTGGGATTTCAGCCTCTGGGACTTCGGCCTTTGAGATTTCGGCTTTTGGAATTTCAACCCTTGGGATTTCGACCCTTGGGATTTCGGCCATTGGGATTTCGAACTTTGGGATCTCGACCCTTGGGATTCCGGCCCTTGGGATTGCGGCATTTGGGATTTCGGCCTTTGGGATTTCGACCTTTGGGATTTCGGCCTTTGGAATTTCAGCCTTTGGGATTTCGGCCTTTGAGATTTCGGCCATTGGGATTCTGACCTTTGGGATCTCGAACCTTGGTATTCCGGCCCTTGGGATTGCGGCCTTTGGGATTTCGGCCTTTGGGATTTCGGCCTTTGGGATTTCGACCTTTGGGATTTCGGCCTTTGGAATTTCAGCCTTTGGGATTTCGGCCTTTGAGATTTCGGCCATTGGGATTCTGACCTTTGATATCTCGAACCTTGGGATTCCGGCCCTTGGGTTTACGGCCTTTGGGTTTACGGCCTTTGGGATTTCGACCTCTGGGATTTCGACCTTGGGGATTTCGGCCTTTGGGATCTCGGCCTTTGGGATTTCGGCCTTTGGGATTTCGACCTTTGGGAAGTCGGTCTTTGGGATTTCGGCCTTTGTGATTTCGACCTTTGGGGTTTCGGCCTTTGGAATTTCGGCCTTTGGGATTTCGGCCTTTGAGATTTCGGCCTTTGGGATTTCGCCCTTGTGATTTCGGCCTTTGGGATATCGGTCTTTGGAATTTCAGCGTTTGGGATTTCGGCCCTTTGGATTTCGGCCTTTGCGATTTCGGCCTTTGGGATTTCGGCCTTTGAGATTTCGGCCTTTGGGATTTCGACCTTTGGGATTTCGGCCTTTGGGATTTCGGCGTTTAGGATTTCGGCCTTTGGGATTTCGGCCTTGTGATTTCGGCCTTTGGGATATCGGTCTTTGGAATTTCAGCGTTTGGGATTTCGGCCCTTTGGATTTCGGCCTTTGCGATTTTGGCCTTTGGGATTTCGGCCTTTGAGATTTCGGCCTTTGGGATTTCGACCTTTGGGATTTCGGCCCTTGGGATTTGGGCCTTTGGGATTACGGCCTTTGAGATTTGGGCGTTTGGGATTTCGGCCTTTGGGATTTCGGCCTTTGGGATTTCGGCCTTTGGGATTTCGGCCTTTGGGATTTCGGCCTTTGGGATTTCGGCCTTTGAAATTTCGGCCTTTGGGATTTCGGTCTTTCGAATTTCAGCCTTTGGGATTTCGGCCTTTGGGATTTCGGCCTTTGGTATTTTGGCCTTGGGATTTCGGACTTTGGGATTTCGACCTTTGGAATTTCGGCCCTTGGGATTTCGGCCTTTGAGATTCCGGCCATTGGGATTCTGACCTTTGATATCTCGAACCTTGGAATTCCGGCCCTTGGGATTACGGCCTTTGCGATTTCGGCCTGTGGGATTTCGACCTTTGGGATTTCGGCCTTTGGGATTTCGGCCTTTGGGATTTCGGCCTTTGGGATTTCGACCTTTGGGAAGTCGGTCTTTGGGATTTCGGCCTTTGTGATTTCGACCTTTGGGATTTCGGCCTTTGGAATTTCGGCCTTTGGGATTTCGGCCGTTGAGATTTCGGCCTTTGGGATTTCGGTCTTTCGAATTTTCAGCCTTTGGGAATTCGGCCTTTTGGATTTCGGCCTTTGGGATTTCGCCCTTGTGATTTCGGCCTTTGGGATATCGGCCTTTAGGATTTCGGCCTTTGGGATTTCGACCTTTGGGATTTCGGCCTTTGCGATTTTGGCCTTTGGGATTTCGGCCTTTGAGATTTCGGCCTTTGGGATTTCGGCCCTTGGGATTTGGGCCTTTGGGATTACGGCCTTTGGGATTTCGGCGTTTGGGATTTCGGCCTTTGGGATTTCGGACTTTGGGATTTCGGCCTTTGGGATTTCGGCCTTTGAAATTTCGGCCTTTGGGATTTCGGTCTTTCGAATTTCCGCCTTTGGGATTTCGGCCTTTGGGATTTCGGCCTTTGGTATTTTGGCCTTGGGATTTCGGACTTTGGGATTTCGACCTTTGGAATTTCGGCCCTTGGGATTTCGGCCCTTGGGATATGGGCCCTTGGGATATCGGCCTTTGGGACTTCGGCCCTTGGGATATGGGCCCTTGGGATATCGGCCTTCGGGATTTCGAACGTTGGGATTTGGACCTTTGGGATTTCGGCCTTTGGGATTTCGGCTCTTGGGATTTCGGCCCTTGGGATTTCGGCCCTTGGGATTTCGGCCTTTTGGGAATTCATCGTTCGGGATTTCGTTCTTGGGATTTCGACATTTGGGATTTCGGCCTTTGGTATGTCGATCTTTGGAATTTCAATCTTTGGGATTTCGGCCCTTTGGATTTCGGCCTTTGGGATTTCAGCCTCTGGGATTTCGGCCTTTGAGATTTCGGCTTTGAGAATTTCAACCTTTGGGATTTCGGCCCTTGGGATTTCGGCCATTGGGATTTCGAACTTTGGGATCTCGACCCTTGGGATTCCGGCCCTTGGGATTGCGGCATTTGGGATTTCGGCCTTTGGGATTTCGACCTTTGGGATTTCGGCCTTTAGAATTTCAGCCTTTGGGATTTCGGCCTTTGAGATTTCGGCCATTGGGATTCTGACCTTTGGGATCTCGAACCTTGGTATTCCGGCCCTTGGGATTGCGACCTTTGGGATTTCGGCATTTGGGATTTCGACCTTTGGGATTTCGGCCTTTGGGTTTTCGGCCTTTGAGATTTCGGCCTTTGGGATTTCGGTCCTTCGAATTTCAGCCTTTGGGATTTCGGACTTTGGGATTTCGGCCTTTGCAATTTCGTCCATTGGGATTTGGACGTTTGGGATTTCGGCCTTTGGGACTTCGACCTTTGGAGTTTCGGCCCTTGGGATATGGGCCCTTGGGATATCGGCCTTCGGGATTTCGAACGTTGGGATTTGGACCTTTGGGATTTCGGCCTTTGGGATTTCGGCCCTTGGGATTTCGGCCCTTGGGATTTCGGCCTTTTGGGAATTCATCGTTCGGGATTTCGTTCTTGGGATTTCGACATTTGGGATTTCGGCCTTTGGTATGTCGATCTTTGGAATTTCAGCCTTTGGGATTTCGGCCCTTTGGATTTCGGCCTTTGGGATTTCAGCCTTTGGGATTTCGGCCTCTGGCATTTCGGCCTTTGGGTAGTTGGTCTTTGGAATTTCAGCCTTTGGGATTTGGACCTTTGGGATTTCGGCCTTTGGGATTTCGACCTTTGGAATTTCGGCCCTTGGGACTTCGGCCCTTGGGATATGGGCCCTTGGGATATCGGCCTTCGGGATTTCGACCGTTGGGATTTGGACCTTTGGGATTTCGGCCTTTGGGATTTCGGCCCTTGGGATTTCGGCCCTTTGGGAATTCATCTTCGGGATTTCGTTCTTGGGATTTCGGCCTTTGTGATTTCGGCCTTTGGGATTTCGCCCTTGTGATTTCGGCCTTTGGGATATCGGTCTTTGGAATTTCAGCGTTCGGGATTTCGACCCTTTGGATTTCGGCCTTTGCGATTTCGGCCTTTTGGATTTCGGCCTTTGAGATTTCGGCCTTTGGGATTTCGACCTTTGGGATTTCGGCCCTTTGGATTTGGGCCTTTGGGATTTCGGCCTTTGGGATTTCGGCGTTTGGGATTTCGGCCTTTGGGATTTAGGCCTTTGGGATTTCGGCCTTTGAAATTTCGGCCTTTGGGATTTCGGTCTTTCGAATTTCAGCCTTTGGGATTTCGGCCTTTGGGATTTCGGCCTTTGGTATTTTGACCTTGGGATTTCGGCCTTTGGGATTTCGACTCTTAGGATTTCGGCCATTGGGATTTCGGCCTTTTGGGATTTCGGCGTTTGGGATTTCGTCCTTTGGAATTTCCGCCTTTAGGATATCGGCCATTGTGATTTCGGCCTTTGGGATGTCGGTCTTTGGAATTTCAGCCTTTGGGATTTCGGACTTTGAGATTTCGGCCTTTGGGATGTCGGCCTTTGGAATTTCGACCTTTGGGATTTCGGCCCTTAGGATTTCAGCCTTTGGGATTTCGGCCTTTGGGATTTCGGCCTATGTGATTTCGGCCTATGGTATGTCGATCTTTGGAATTTCAACCTTTGGGATTTCGGCCCTTTGGATTTCGGTCTTTGGGATTTCAGCCTCTGGGATTTCGGCCTTTGAGATTTCGGCTTTTGGAATTTCAGCCTTTGGGATTTCGGCCCTTGGGATTTCGGCCATTGGGATTTCGAACTTTGGGATCTCGACCCTTGGGATTCCGGCCCTTGGGATTGCGGCCTTTGGGATTTCCGCCTTTGGGATTTCGACGTTTGGGATTTCGGCCTTTGGAATTTCAGCCTTTGGGATTTCGGCCTTTGAGATTTCGGCCATTGGGATTCTGACCTTTGGGATCTCGAACCTTGGCATTCCGGCCCTTGGGTTTGCGGCCTTTGGGATTTCGGCCTTTGGGATTTCGACCTTTGGGATTTCGGCCTTTGGAATTTCAGCCTTTGTGATTTCGGCCTTTGAGATTTCGGCCATTGGGATTCTGACCTTTGATATCTCGAACCTTGGGATTCCGGCCCTTGGGATTACGGCCTTTGGGATTTCGGCCTCTGGGATTTCGACCTTTGGGATTTCGGCCTTTGGGATTTCGGCCTTTGGGATTTCGGCCTTTGGGATTTCGGCCTTTGGGATTTCGGCCTTTGGGATTTCGACCTTTGGGAAGTCGGTCTTTGGGATTTCGGCCTTTGTGATTTCGACCTTTGGGATTTCGGCCTTTGGAATTTCGGCCTTTGGGATTTCGGCCTTTGAGATTTCGGCCTTTGGGATTTCGGTCTTTCGAATTTCAGCCTTTGGGATTTCGGCCTTTGGGATTTCGGACTTTGGGATTTCGGCCTTTGGGATTTCGCCCTTGTGATTTCGGCCTTTGGGATATCGGTCTTTGGAATTTCAGCGTTTGGGATTTCGGCCCTTTGGATTTCGGCCTTTGCGATTTCGGCCTTTGAGATTTCGGCCTTTGGGATTTCGACCTTTGGGATTTCGGCCCTTGGGATTTGGGCCTTTGGGATTTCGGCCTTTGGGATTTCGGCCTTTGGGATTTCGGCCTTTGGGATTTCGGCCTTTGGGATTTCGGCGTTTAGGTTTTCGGCCCTTGGGATTTCGGCCTTGTGATTTCAGCCTTTGGGATATCGGTCTTTGGAATTTCAGCGTTTGGGATTTCGGCCCTTTGGATTTCGGCCTTTGCGATTTTGGCCTTTGGGATTTCGGCCTTTGAGATTTCGGCCTTTGGGATTTCGACCTTTGGGATTTCGGCCCTTGGGATTTGGGCCGTTGGGATTTCGGCCTTTGGGATTTCGGCGTTTGGGATTTCGGCCTTTGGGATTTCGGCCTTTGGGATTTCGGCCTATGAAATTTCGGCCTTTGGGATTTCGGTCTTTCGACTTTCTGCCTTTGGGATTTCGGCCTTTGGGATTTCGGCCTTTGGGATTTCGGCCTTTGGTATTTTGGCCTTGGGATTTCGGACTTTGGGATTTCGACCTTTGGAATTTCGGCCCTTGGGATTTCGGCCTTTGGTATTTCGGCCTTTGAAATTTCGGCCTTTGGGATTTCGGTCTTTCGAATTTCTGCCTTTGGGATTTCGGCCTTTGGGATTTCGGCCTTTGGTATTTTGGCCTTGGGATTTCGGACTTTGGGATTTCGACCTTTGGAATTTCGGCCCTTGGGATTTCGGCCCTTGGGATATGGGCCCTTGGGATATGGGCCCTTGGGATATCGGCCTTTGGGATTTCGACCGTTGGGATTTGGACCTTTGGGATTTCGGCTCTTAGGATTTCGGCCATTGGGATTTCGGCCTTTTGGGATTTCGGCGTTTGGGATTTCGTCCTTTGGAATTTCCGCCTTTAGGATATCGGCCATTGTGATTTCGGCCTTTGGGATTTCGGCCTTTGGAATATCGGCCCTTGGGATTTCGGCCCTTGGGATATGGGCGCTTGGGATATGGGCCCTTGGGATATGGGCCCTTGGGATATCGGCCTTTGGGATTTCGACCGTTGGGATTTGGACCTTTGGGATTTCGGCCTTTGGGATTTCGGCTCTTAGGATTTCGGCCATTGGGATTTCGGCCTTTTTGGATTTCGGCGTTTGGGATTTCGTCCTTTGGAATTTCCGCCTTTAGGATATCGGCCATTGTGATTTCGGCCTTTGGGATTTCGGCCTTTGGGATGTCGGTCTTTGGAATTTCAGCCTTTGGGATTTCGGCTATTTTGACTTCGGTCTTTGGGATTTCAGCCTTTGGGATTTCGGCCTTTGAGATTTCGGCCTTTGGAATTTCAGCCTTTGGGATTTCGGCCCTTTGGATTTCGGCCTTTGGGATTTCGAAGTTTAGGATTTCGGCCCTTTGGATTTCGGCCTTTAGGATTTCGACCTTTGGGATATCGGCCTCTGAGATTTCGACCTTTGGGAAGTCGGTCTTTGGAGTTTCAGCCTTTGGGATTTCGGCCTTTGGGATGTCGGTCTTTGGAATTTCAGCCTTTGGGATTTCGGCCTTGGGATTTCGACCTTTGGGATTTCGGCCTTTGAGATTTCGACCTTTGGGATTTCGGTCTTTCGAATTTCAGCCTTTGGGATTTCGGCCTTTGCGATTTCGGCCTTGTGATTTCGGCCTTTGGTATATCGGTCTTTGGAATTTCAGCGTTTGGGATTTTGGCGCTTTGGATTTCGGCCTTTTGCGATTTCGGCCTTTGGAATTTCGGCCTTTGAGATTTCGGCCATTGTTATTTGGACCTTTGGGATTTCGGCCCTTGGGATTTGGGCCTTTGGGATTTCGGCCCTTGGGATTTAGGCCTTTTGGATTTCGGCCTTTGGGATTTCGGCCTTTGGAATTTCCGCCTTTGGGATATCGGCATTTGGGATTTCGGCCTTTGGAATTTCGTCCTTTGGGATTTGGACCTTTGGGATTTCGGCCTTTGGGATTTCGACCTTTGGGATTTCGGCCTTTTGGGAGTTCATCCTTTGGTATTTCGGCCTTGTGATTTCGACATTTGGGATTTCGGCGTTTGGGATTTCGGCCTTTGGAATTTCCGAAATTAGGATATCGGCCCTTGGGATTCCGGCCTTTGGGATTGCGACCATTGGGATTACGGCCTTTTGGGAATTCATCCAATGGGATTTCGACATTTGGGATTTCGGCCTTTGGGATTTCGGGCCATTGGAATTTGTACCTTTGGGATATCGGCCCTTGGGATTTCGGCCTTTGGGATTTCGGCCTTTGGGATTTCGGCCTCTGGCATTTCGGCCTTTGGGTAGTCGGTCTTTGGAATTTCAGCCTTTGGGATTTAGGCCCTTTGGATTCCGGCCTTTGGGATTTCAGCCTTTGGGATTTCGGCCCTTGGGATTTCGGCCATTGGGATTTCGAACTTTGGGATCTCGACCCTTGGGATTCCGGCCCTTGGGATTGCGGCCTTTGGGATTTCCGCCTTTGGGATTTCGACCTTTGGGATTTCGGCCTTTGGAATTTCAGCCTTTGGGATTTCGGCCTTTGAGATTTCGGCTATTGTGATTCTGACCTTTGGGATCTCGAACCTTGGCATTCCGGCCCTTGGGATTGCGGCCTTTGGGATTTCGGCCTTTGGGATTTCGACCTTTGGGATTTCGGCCTTTGGGATTTCGGCCTTTGGGATTTCGACCTTTGGGAAGTCGGTCCTTGGGATTTCGGCCTTTGTGATTTCGACATTTGGGATTTCGGCCTTTGGAATTTCGGCCTTTGGGATTTCGGCCTTTGAGATTTCGGCCTTTGGGATTTCGACCTTTGGGATCTCGAACCTTGGTATTCCGGCCCTTGGGATTGCGGCCTTTGGGATTTCGGCCTTTGGGATTTCGACCTTTGGGATTTCGGCCTTTGGAAGTTCAGCCTTTGGGATTTCGGCCTTTGAGATTTCGGCCATTGGGATTCTGACCTTTGATATCTCGAACCTTGGGATTCCAGCCCTTGGGATTACGGCCTTTGGGATTTCGGCCTCTGGGATTTCGACCTTTGGGATTTCGGCCTTTGCGATTTCGGCCTTTTGGATTTCGGCCTTTGAGATTTCGGCCTTTGGGATTTCGACCTTTGGGATTTCGGCCCTTGGGATTTGGGCCTTTGGGATTTCGGACTTTGGGATTTCGGCCTTTGGGATTTCGGCGTTTAGGATTTCGGCCCTTGGGATTTCGGCCTTGTGATTTCGGCCTTTGGGATATCGGTCTTTGGAATTTTAGCGTTTGGGATTTCGGCCCTTTGGATTTCGGCCTTTGCGATTTTGGCCTTTGGGATTTCAGCCTTTGAGATTTCGGCCTTTGGGATTTCGACCTTTGTGATTTCGGCCCTTGGGATTTGGGCCTTTGGGATTTCGGCCTTTGGGATTTCGGCGTTTGGGATTTCGGCCTTTGGGATTTCGGCCTTTGGGATTTCGGCCTTTGAAATTTCGGCCTTTGGGATTTCGGTCTTTCGAATTTCAGCCTTTGGGATTTCGGCCTTTGGGATTTCGACCGTTGGGATTTGTACCTTTGGGATTTCGGCCTTTGGGATTTCGACTCTTAGGATTTCGGCCATTGGGATTTCGGCCTTTTGGGATTTCGGCGTTTGGGATTTCGTCCTTTGGAATTTCCGCCTTTAGGATATCGGCCATTGTGATTTCGGCCTTTGGGATGTCGGTCTTTGGAATTTCAGCCTTTGGAATTTCGGCTATTTTGATTTTGGTCTTTGGGATTTCAGCCTTTGGGATTTCGGCCTTTGAGATTTCGGCTATTGTGATTCTGACCTTTGGGATCTCGAACCTTGGCATTCCGCCCCTTGGGATTGCGGCCTTTGGGATTTCGGCCTTTGGGATTTCGACCTTTGGGATTTCGGCCTTTGGGATTTCGGCCTTTGGGATTTCGACCTTTGGGAAGTCGGTCCTTGGGATTTCGGCCTTTGTGATTTCGACATTTGGGATTTCGGCCTTTGGAATTTCGGCCTTTGGGATTTCGGCCTTTGAGATTTCGGCCTTTGGGATTTCGACCTTTGGGATCTCGAACCTTGGTATTCCGGCCCTTGGGATTGCGGCCTTTGGGATTTCGGCCTTTGGGATTTCGACCTTTGGGATTTCGGCCTTTGGAAGTTCAGCCTTTGGGATTTCGGCCTTTGAGATTTCGGCCATTGGGATTCTGACCTTTGATATCTCGAACCTTGGGATTCCAGCCCTTGGGATTACGGCCTTTGGGATTTCGGCCTCTGGGATTTCGACCTTTGGGATTTCGGCCTTTGCGATTTCGGCCTTTTGGATTTCGGCCTTTGAGATTTCGGCCTTTGGGATTTCGACCTTTGGGATTTCGGCCCTTGGGATTTGGGCCTTTGGGATTTCGGACTTTGGGATTTCGGCCTTTGGGATTTCGGCGTTTAGGATTTCGGCCCTTGGGATTTCGGCCTTGTGATTTCGGCCTTTGGGATATCGGTCTTTGGAATTTTAGCGTTTGGGATTTCGGCCCTTTGGATTTCGGCCTTTGCGATTTTGGCCTTTGGGATTTCAGCCTTTGAGATTTCGGCCTTTGGGATTTCGACCTTTGTGATTTCGGCCCTTGGGATTTGGGCCTTTGGGATTTCGGCCTTTGGGATTTCGGCGTTTGGGATTTCGGCCTTTGGGATTTCGGCCTTTGGGATTTCGGCCTTTGAAATTTCGGCCTTTGGGATTTCGGTCTTTCGAATTTCAGCCTTTGGGATTTCGGCCTTTGGGATTTCGACCGTTGGGATTTGTACCTTTGGGATTTCGGCCTTTGGGATTTCGACTCTTAGGATTTCGGCCATTGGGATTTCGGCCTTTTGGGATTTCGGCGTTTGGGATTTCGTCCTTTGGAATTTCCGCCTTTAGGATATCGGCCATTGTGATTTCGGCCTTTGGGATGTCGGTCTTTGGAATTTCAGCCTTTGGAATTTCGGCTATTTTGATTTTGGTCTTTGGGATTTCAGCCTTTGGGATTTCGGACTTTGAGATTTCGGCCTTTGGGATGTCGGCCTTTGGAATTTCGACCTTTGGGATTTCGGCCCTTAGGATTTCAGCCTTTGGGATTTCGGCCTTTGGGATTTCGGCCTTTGGGATTTCGGCCTTTGGTATGTCGATCTTTGGAATTTCAACCTTTGGGATTTCGGCCCTTGGGATTTCGGCCATTGGGATTTCGAACTTTGGGATCTCGACCCTTGGGATTCCGGCCCTTGCGATTGCGGCGTTTGGGATTTCCGCCTTTGGGTTTTCGACCTTTGGGATTTCGGCCTTTGGAATTTCAGCCTTTGGGATTTCGGCCTTTGAGATTTCGGCCATTGGGATTCTGACCTTTGGGATCTCGAACCTTGGCATTCCGGCCCTTGGGATTGCGGCCGTTGGGATTTCGACCTTTCGGATTTCGACCTTTGGGATTTCGGCCTTTGGAATTTCAGCCTTTGTGATTTCGGCCTTTGAGATTTCGGCCATTGGGATTCTGACCTTTGATATCTCGAACCTTGGGATTCCGGCCCTTGGGATTACGGCCTTTGGGATTTCGGCCTCTGGGATTTCGACCTTTGGGATTTCGGCCTTTGGGATTTCGGCCTTTGGGATTTCGGCCTTTGGGATTTCGGCCTTTGGGATTTCGGCCTTTGGGATTTCGACATTTGGGAAGTCGGTCTTTGGGATTTCGGCCATTGTGATTTCGACCTTTGGGATTTCGGCCTTTGGAATTTCGGCCTTTGGGATTTCGGCCTTTGAGATTTCGGCCTTTGGGATTTCGGTCTTTCGAATTTCAGCCTTTGGGATTTCGGCCTTTGGGATATCGGTCTTTGGAATTTCAGCGTTTGGGATTTCGGCCCTTTGGATTTCGGCCTTTGCGATTTCGGGCTTTGAGATTTCGGCCTTTGGGATTTCGACCTTTGGGATTTCGGCCCTTGGGATTTGGGCCTTTGGGATTTCGGCCTTTGGGATTTCGGCCTTTGGGATTTCGGCGTTTAGGATTTCGGCCCTTGGGATTTCGGCCTTGTGATTTCGGCCTTTGGGATATCGGTCTTTGGAATTTCAGCGTTTGGGATTTCGGCCCTTTGCATTTCGGCCTTTGCGATTTTGGCCTTTGGGATTTCGGCCTTTGAGATTTCGGCCTTTGGGATTTCGACCTTTGGGATTTCGGCCCTTGGGATTTGGGCCGTTGGGATTTCGGCCTTTGGGATTTCGGCGTTTGGGATTTCGGCCTTTGGGATTTCGGCCTTTGGGATTTCGGCCTTTGAAATTTCGGCCTTTGGGATTTCGGTCTTTCGAATTTCTGCCTTTGGGATTTCGGCCTTTGGTATTTTGGCCTTGGGATTTCGGACTTTGGGATTTCGACCTTTGGAATTTCGGCCCTTGGGATTTCGGCCCTTGGGATTTCGGCCTTTGAAATTTCGGCCTTTGGGATTTCGGTCTTTCGAATTTCTGCCTTTGGGATTTCGGCCTTTGGGATTTCGGCCTTTGGTATTTTGGCCTTGGGATTTCGGACTTTGGGATTTCGACCTTTGGAATTTCGGCCCTTGGGATTTCGGCCCTTGGGATATGGGCCCTTGGGATATCGGCCTTTGGGATTTCGACCGTTGGGATTTGGACCTTTGGGATTTCGGCTCTTAGGATTTCGGCCATTGGGATTTCGGCCTTTTGTGATTTCGGCGTTTGGGATTTCGTCCTTTGGAATTTCCGCCTTTAGGATATCGGCCATTGTGATTTCGGCCTTTGGGATTTCGGCCTTTGGAATTTCGGCCCTTGGGATTTCGGCCCTTGGGATATGGGCCCTTGGGATATGGGCCCTTGGGATATCGGCCTTTGGGATTTCGACCGTTGGGATTTGGACCTTTGGGATTTCGGCCTTTGGGATTTCGGCTCTTAGGATTTCGGCCATTGGGATTTCGGCCTTTTTGGATTTCGGCGTTTGGGATTTCGTCCTTTGGAATTTCCGCCTTTAGGATATCGGCCATTGTGATTTCGGCCTTTGGGATTTCGGCCTTTGGGATGTCGGTCTTTGGAATTTCAGCCTTTGGGATTTCGGCAATTTTGATTTCGGTCTTTGGGATTTCAGCCTTTGGGATTTCGGCCTTTGAGATTTCGGCCTTTGGAATTTCAGCCTTTGGGATTTCGGCCCTTTGGATTTCGGCCTTTGGGATTTCGAAGTTTAGGATTTCGGCCCTTTGGATTTCGACCTTTAGGATTTCGACCTTTGGGATATCGGCCTCTGGGATTTCGACCTTTGGGAAGTCGGTCTCTGGAGTTTCAGCCTTTGGGATTTCGGCCTTTGGGATGTCGGTCTTTGGAATTTCAGCCTTTGGGATTTCGGCCCCTTGCATTTCGGCCTTTGGGATTTCGGCCTTGGGATTTCGACATTTGGGATTTCGGCCTTTGAGATTTCGGCCTTTGGGATTTCGGCGTTTAGGATTTCGGCCCTTGGGATTTCGGCCTTGTGATTTCGGCCTTTGGGATATCGGTCTTTGGAATTTCAGCGTTTGGGATTTCGGCCCTTTGGATTTCGGCCTTTGCGATTTTGGCCTTTGGGATTTCGGCCTTTGAGATTTCGGCCTTTGGGATTTCGACCTTTGGGATTTCGGCCCTTGGGATTTGGGCCGTTGGGATTTCGGCCTTTGGGATTTCGGCGTTTGGGATTTCGGCCTTTGGGATTTCGGCCTTTGGGATTTCGGCCTTTGAAATTTCGGCCTTTGGGATTTCGGTCTTTCGAATTTCTGCCTTTGGGATTTCGGCCTTTGGGATTTCGGCCTTTGGTATTTTGGCCTTGGGATTTCGGACTTTGGGATTTCGACCTTTGGAATTTCGGCCCTTTGGATTTCGGCCTTTGGGATTTCGGCCTTTGAAATTTCGGCCTTTGGGATTTCGGTCTTTCGAATTTCTGCCTTTGGGATTTCGGCCTTTGGGATTTCGGCCTTTGGTATTTTGGCCTTGGGATTTCGGACTTTGGGATTTCGACCTTTGGGATTTCGGCTCTTGGGATTTCGGCCATTGGGATTTCGGCCTTTTGGGATTTCGGCGTTTGGGATTTCGTCCTTTGGAATTTCCGCCTTTAGGATATCGGCCATTGTGATTTCGGCCTTTGGGATTTCGGCCTTTGGAATTTCGGCCCTTGGGATTTCGGCCCTTGGGATATGGGCCCTTGGGATATGGGCCCTTGGGATATGGGCCCTTGGGATATCGGCCTTTGGGATTTCGACCGTTGGGATTTGGACCTTTGTGATTTCGGCCTTTGGGATTTCGGCGTTTGGGATTTCGTCCTTTGGAATTTCCGCCTTTAGGATATCGGCCATTGTGATTTCGGCCTTTGGGATTTCGGCCTTTGGGATGTCGGTCTTTGGAATTTCAGCCTTTGGGATTTCGGCTATTTTGAATTCGGTCTTTGGGATTTCAGCCTTTGGGATTTCGGCCTTTGAGATTTCGGCCTTTGGAATTTCAGCCTTTGGGATTTCGGCCCTTTGGATTTCGGCCTTTGGGATTTCGAAGTTTAGGATTTCGGCCCTTTGGATTTCGGCCTTTAGGATTTCGACCTTTGGGATATCGGCCTCTGGGATTTCGACCTTTGGGAAGTCGGTCTTTGGAGTTTCAGCCTTTGGGATTTCGGCCTTTGGGATGTCGGTCTTTGGAATTTCAGCCTTTGGGATTTCGGCCCCTTGCATTTCGGCCTTTGGGATTTCGGCCTTGGGATTTCGACATTTGGGATTTCGGCCTTTGAGATTTCGGCCTTTGGGATTTCGGTCTTTCGAATTTCGGCCTCTGGGATTTCGACCTTTGGGATTTCGGTTTTGGGATTTCGGCCTTTTGCGATTTCGGCCTTTGGGATTTCGGCCTTTTGGGAATTCATCCTTTAGGATTTCGGCCTTTGGAATTTCCACCTTTGGGATATCGGCATTTGGGATTTCGGCCTTTGGAATTTCGTCCTTTGGGATTTGGAACTTTGGGATTTCGGCCTTTGGGATTTCGACCTTTGGGATTTCGGCCTTTTGGGAGTTCATCCTTTGGTATTTCGGCCTTGTGATTTCGACATTTGGGATTTCGGTGTTTGGGATTTCGGCCTTTGGAATTTCCGAAATTAGGATATCGGCCCTTGGGATTCCGGCCTTTGGGATTGCGACCATTGGGATTACGGCCTTTTGGGAATTCATCCAATGGGATTTCGACATTTGGGATTTCGGCCTTTGGGATTTCGGCCTTTGGGATTTCGGCCTTTGAAATTTCGGCCTTTGGGATTTCGGTCTTTCGAATTTCTGCCTTTGGGATTTCGGCCTTTGGGATTTCGGCCTTTGGTATTTTGGCCTTGGGATTTCGGGCTTTGGGATTTCGACCTTTGGAGTTTCGGCCCTTGAGATTTCGGCCCTTGGGATATGGGCCCTTGGGATATGGGCCCTTGGGATATCGGCCTTTGGGATTTCGACCGTTGGGATTTGGACCTTTGGGATTTCGGCTCTTAGGATTTCGGCCATTGGGATTTCGGCCTTTTGGGATTTCGGCGTTTGGGATTTCGTCCTTTGGAATTCCCGCCTTTAGGATATCGGCCATTGTGATTTCGGCCTTTGGGATTTCGGCCTTTGGAATTTCGGCCCTTGGGATTTCGGCCCTTGGGATATGGGCCCTTGGGATATGGGCCCTTGGGATATGGGCCCTTGGGATACGGGCCCTTGGGATATCGGCCTTTGGGATTTCGACCGTTGGGATTTGGACCTTTGGGATTTCGGCCTTTGGGATTTCGGCTCTTAGGATTTCGGCCATTGGGATTTCGGCCTTTTTGGATTTCGGCGTGTGGGATTTCGTCCTTTGGAATTTCCGCCTTTAGGATATCGGCCATTGTGATTTCGGCCTTTGGGATTTCGGCCTTTGGGATGTCGGTCTTTGGAATTTCAGCCTTTGGGATTTCGGCTATTTTGATTTCGGTCTTTGGGATTTCAGCCTTTGGGATTTCGGCCTTTGAGATTTCGGCCTTTGGAATTTCAGCCTTTGGGATTTCGGCCCTTTGGATTTCGGCCTTTGGGATTTCGAAGTTTAGGATTTCGGCCCTTTGGATTTCGGCCTTTAGGATTTCGACCTTTGGGATATCGGCCTCTGGGATTTCGACCTTTGGGAAGTCGGTCTTTGGAGTTTCAGCCTTTGGGATTTCGGCCTTTGGGATGTCGGTCTTTGGAATTTCAGCCTTTGGGATTTCGGCCTTGGGATTTCGACATTTGGGATTTCGGCCTTTGAGATTTCGGCCTTTGGGATTTCGGTCTTTCGAATTTCGGCCTCTGGGATTTCGACCTTTGGAATTTCAGCGTTTGGGATTTCGGCCCTTTGGATTTCGGCCTTTGCGATTTCGGGCTTTGAGATTTCGGCCTTTGGGATTTCGACCTTTGGGATTTCGGCCCTTGGGATTTGGGCCTTTGGGATTTCGGCCTTTGGGACTTCGGCCTTTGGGATTTCGGCGTTTAGGATTTCGGCCCTTGGGATTTCGGCCTTGTGATTTCGGCCTTTGGGATATCGGTCTTTGGAATTTCAGCGTTTGGGATTTCGGCCCTTTGGATTTCGGCCTTTGCGATTTTGGCCTTTGGGATTTCGGCCTTTGAGATTTCGGCCTTTGGGATTTCGACCTTTGGGATTTCGGCCCTTGGGATTTGGGCCGTTGGGATTTCGGCCTTTGGGATTTCGGCGTTTGGGATTTCGGCCTTTGGGATTTCGGCCTTTGGGATTTCGGCCTTTGAAATTTCGGCCTTTGGGATTTCGGTCTTTCGAATTTCTGCCTTTGGGATTTCGGCCTTTGGGATTTCGGCCTTTGGTATTTTGGCCTTGGGATTTCGGACTTTGGGATTTCGACCTTTGGAATTTCGGCCCTTGGGATTTCGGCCTTTGGGATTTCGGCCTTTGAAATTTCGGCCTTTGGGATTTCGGTCTTTCGAATTTCTGCCTTTGGGATTTCGGCCTTTGGGATTTCGGCCTTTGGTATTTTGGCCTTGGGATTTCGGACTTTGGGATTTCGACCTTTGGAATTTCGGCCCTTGGGATTTCGGCCCTTGGGATATGGGCCCTTGGGATATGGGCCCTTAGGATATCGGCCTTTGGGATTTCGACCGTTGGAATTTGGACCTTTGGGATTTCGGCTCTTAGGATTTCGGCCATTGGGATTTCGGCCTTTTGGGATTTCGGCGTTTGGGATTTCGTCCTTTGGAATTTCCGCCTTTAGGATATCGGCCATTGTGATTTCGGCCTTTGGGATTTCGGCCTTTGGAATTTCGGCCCTTGGGATTTCGGCCCTTGGGATATGGGCGCTTGGGATATGGGCCCTTGGGATATGGGCCCTTGGGATATCGGCCTTTGGGATTTCGACCGTTGGGATTTGGACCTTTGGGATTTCGGCCTTTGGGATTTCGGCTCTTAGGATTTCGGCCATTGGGATTTCGGCCTTTTTGGATTTCGGCGTTTGGGATTTCGGCTATTTTGACTTCGGTCTTTGGGATTTCAGCCTTTGGGATTTCGGCCTTTGAGATTTCGGCCTTTGGAATTTCAGCCTTTGGGATTTCGGCCCTTTGGATTTCGGCCTTTGGGATTTCGAAGTTTAGGATTTCGGCCCTTTGGATTTCGGCCTTTAGGATTTCGACCTTTGGGATATCGGCCTCTGGGATTTCGACCTTTGGGAAGTCGGTCTTTGGAGTTTCAGCCTTTGGGATTTCGGCCTTTGGGATGTCGGTCTTTGGAATTTCAGCCTTTGGGATTTCGGCCTTTGGATTTCGACATTTGGGATTTCGGCCTTTGAGATTTCGACCTTTGGGATTTCGGTCTTTCGAATTTCAGCCTTTGGGATTTCGGCCTTTGCGATTTCGGCCTTGTGATTTCGGCCTTTGGTATATCGGTCTTTGGAATTTCAGCGTTTGGGATTTTGGCGCTTTGGATTTCGGCCTTTTGCGATATCGGCCTTTGGAATTTCGGCCTTTGAGATTTCGGCCTTTGTTATTTGGACCTTTGGGATTTCGGCCCTTGGGATTTGGGCCTTTGGGATTTCGGCCCTTGGGATTTAGGCCTTTTGGATTTCGGCCTTTGGGATTTCGTCCTTTGGAATTTCCGCCTTTAGGATATCGGCCATTGTGATTTCGGCCTTTGGGATTTCGGCCTTTGGGATTTCGGCCTTTGGGATTTCGGCCTTTGAAATTTCGGCCTTTGGGATTTCGGTCTTTCGAATTTCTGCCTTTGGGATTTCGGCCTTTGGGATTTCGGCCTTTGGTATTTTGTCCTTGGGATTTCGGACTTTGGGATTTCGACCGTTGGAATTTCGGCCCTTGGGATTTCGGCCTTTGGGATTTCGGCCTTTGAACTTTCGGCCTTTGGGATTTCGGTCTTTCGAATTTCTGCCTTTGGGATTTCGGCCTTTGGGATTTCGGCCTTTGGTATTTTGGCCTTGGGATTTCGGACTTTGGGATTTCGACCTTTGGGATTTCGGCTCTTGGGATTTCGGCCATTGGGATTTCGGCCTTTTGGGATTTCGGCGTTTGGGATTTCGTCCTTTGGAATTTCCGCCTTTAGGATATCGGCCATTGTGATTTCGGCCTTTGGGATTTCGGCCTTTGGAATTTCGGCCCTTGGGATTTCGGCCCTTGGGATATGGGCCCTTGGGATATGGGCCCTTGGGATATGGGCCCTTGGGATATCGGCCTTTGGGATTTCGACCGTTGGGATTTGGACCTTTGGGATTTCGGCCTTTGGGATTTCGGCGTTTGGGATTTCGTCCTTTGGAATTTCCGCCTTTAGGATATCGGCCATTGTGATTTCGGCCTTTGGGATTTCGGCCTTTGGGATGTCGGTCTTTGGAATTTCAGCCTTTGGGATTTCGGCTATTTTGAATTCGGTCTTTGGGATTTCAGCCTTTGGGATTTCGGCCTTTGAGATTTCGGCCTTTGGAATTTCAGCCTTTGGGATTTCGGCCCTTTGGATTTCGGCCTTTGGGATTTCGAAGTTTAGGATTTCGGCCCTTTGGATTTCGGCCTTTAGGATTTCGACCTTTGGGATATCGGCCTCTGGGATTTCGACCTTTGGGAAGTCGGTCTTTGGAGTTTCAGCCTTTGGGATTTCGGCCTTTGGGATGTCGGTCTTTGGAATTTCAGCCTTTGGGATTTCGGACCCTTGCATTTCGGCCTTTGGGATTTCGGCCTTGGGATTTCGACATTTGGGATTTCGGCCTTTGAGATTTCGGCCTTTGGGATTTCGGTCTTTCGAATTTCGGCCTCTGGGATTTCGACCATTGGGATTTCGGTTTTGGGATTTCGGCCTTTTGCGATTTCGGCCTTTGGGATTTCTGCCTTTGAGATTTCGGCCTTTGGGATTTGGACCTTTGGTATTTCGGCCCTTGGGATTTGGGCCTTTGGGATTTCGGCCCTTGGGATTTAGGCCTTTTGGATTTCGGCCTTTGGGATTTCGGCCTTTTGGGAATTCATCCTTTAGGATTTCGGCCTTTGGAATTTCCACCTTTGGGATATCGGCATTTGGGATTTCGGCCTTTGGAATTTCGTCCTTTGGGATTTGGAACTTTGGGATTTCGGCCTTTGGGATTTCGACCTTTGGGATTTCGGCCTTTTGGGAGTTCATCCTTTGGTATTTCGGCCTTGTGATTTCGACATTTGGGATTTCGGTGTTTGGGATTTCGGCCTTTGGAATTTCCGAAATTAGGATATCGGCCCTTGGGATTCCGGCCTTTGGGATTGCGACCATTGGGATTACGGCCTTTTGGGAATTCATCCAATGGGATTTCGACATTTGGGATTTCGGCCTTTGGGATTTCGGCCTTTGGGATTTCGGCCTTTGAAATTTCGGCCTTTGGGATTTCGGTCTTTCGAATTTCTGCCTTTGGGATTTCGGCCTTTGGGATTTCGGCCTTTGGGATTTTGGCCTTGGGATTTCGGGCTTTGGGATTTCGACCTTTGGAGTTTCGGCCCTTGGGATTTCGGCCCTTGGGATATGGGCCCTTTGGGATATCGGCCTTTGGGATTTCGACCGTTGGGATTTGGACCTTTGGGATTTCGGCCTTTGGGATTTCGGCTCTTAGGATTTCGGCCATTGGGATTTCGGCCTTTTTGGATTTCGGCGTTTGGGATTTCGTCCTTTGGAATTTCCGCCTTTAGGATATCGGCCATTGTGATTTCGGCCTTTGGGATTTCGGCCTTTGGGATGTCGGTCTTTGGAATTTCAGCCTTTGGGATTTCGGCTATTTTGATTTCGGTCTTTGGGATTTCAGCCTTTGGGATTTCGGCCTTTGAGATTTCGGCCTTTGGAATTTCAGCCTTTGGGATTTCGGCCCTTTGGATTTCGGCCTTTGGGATTTCGAAGTTTAGGATTTCGGCCCTTTGGATTTCGGCCTTTAGAATTTCGACCTTTGGGATATCGGCCTCTGGGATTTCGACCTTTGGGAAGTCGGTCTTTGGAGTTTCAGCCTTTGGGATTTCGGCCTTTGGGATGTCGGTCTTTGGAATTTCAGCCTTTGGGATTTCGGCCCCTTGCATTTCGGCCTTTGGGATTTCGGCCTTGGGATTTCGACATTTGGGATTTCGGCCTTTGAGATTTCGGCCTTTGGGATTTCGGTCTTTCGAATTTCGGCCTCTGGGATTTCGACCTTTGGAATTTCAGCGTTTGGGATTTCGGCCCTTTGGATTTCGGCCTTTGCGATTTCGGGCTTTGAGATTTCGGCCTTTGGGATTTCGACCTTTGGGATTTCGGCCCTTGGGATTTGGGCCTTTGGGATTTCGGCCTTTGGGACTTCGGCCTTTGGGATTTCGGCGTTTAGGATTTCGGCCCTTGGGATTTCGGCCTTGTGATTTCGGCCTTTGGGATATCGGTCTTTGGAATTTCAGCGTTTGGGATTTCGGCCCTTTGGATTTCGGCCTTTGCGATTTTGGCCTTTGGGATTTCGGCCTTTGAGATTTCGGCCTTTGGGATTTCGACCTTTGGGATTTCGGCCCTTGGGATTTGGGCCGTTGGGATTTCGGCCTTTGGGATTTCGGCGTTTGGGATTTCGGCCTTTGGGATTTCGGCCTTTGGGATTTCGGCCTTTGAAATTTCGGCCTTTGTTATTTGGACCTTTGGGATTTCGGCCCTTGGGATTTGGGCCTTTGGGATTTCGGCCCTTGGGATTTAGGCCTTTTGGATTTCGGCCTTTGGGATTTCGGCCTTTGGAATTTCCGCCTTTGGGATATCGGCATTTGGGATTTCGGCCTTTGGAATTTCGTCCTTTGGGATTTGGACCTTTGGGATTTCGGCCTTTGGGATTTCGGCCTTTGGTATTTTGTCCTTGGGATTTCGGACTTTGGGATTTCGACCGTTGGAATTTCGGCCCTTGGGATTTCGGCCTTTGGGATTTCGGCCTTTGAACTTTCGGCCTTTGGGATTTCGGTCTTTCGAATTTCTGCCTTTGGGATTTCGGCCTTTGGGATTTCGGCCTTTGGTATTTTGGCCTTGGGATTTCGGACTTTGGGATTTCGACCTTTGGGATTTCGGCTCTTGGGATTTCGGCCATTGGGATTTCGGCCTTTTGGGATTTCGGCGTTTGGGATTTCGTCCTTTGGAATTTCCGCCTTTAGGATATCGGCCATTGTGATTTCGGCCTTTGGGATTTCGGCCTTTGGAATTTCGGCCCTTGGGATTTCGGCCCTTGGGATATGGGCCCTTGGGATATGGGCCCTTGGGATATGGGCCCTTGGGATATCGGCCTTTGGGATTTCGACCGTTGGGATTTGGACCTTTGGGATTTCGGCCTTTGGGATTTCGGCGTTTGGGATTTCGTCCTTTGGAATTTCCGCCTTTAGGATATCGGCCATTGTGATTTCGGCCTTTGGGATTTCGGCCTTTGGGATGTCGGTCTTTGGAATTTCAGCCTTTGGGATTTCGGCTATTTTGAATTCGGTCTTTGGGATTTCAGCCTTTGGGATTTCGGCCTTTGAGATTTCGGCCTTTGGAATTTCAGCCTTTGGGATTTCGGCCCTTTGGATTTCGGCCTTTGGGATTTCGAAGTTTAGGATTTCGGCCCTTTGGATTTCGGCCTTTAGGATTTCGACCTTTGGGATATCGGCCTCTGGGATTTCGACCTTTGGGAAGTCGGTCTTTGGAGTTTCAGCCTTTGGGATTTCGGCCTTTGGGATGTCGGTCTTTGGAATTTCAGCCTTTGGGATTTCGGACCCTTGCATTTCGGCCTTTGGGATTTCGGCCTTGGGATTTCGACATTTGGGATTTCGGCCTTTGAGATTTCGGCCTTTGGGATTTCGGTCTTTCGAATTTCGGCCTCTGGGATTTCGACCATTGGGATTTCGGTTTTGGGATTTCGGCCTTTTGCGATTTCGGCCTTTGGGATTTCTGCCTTTGAGATTTCGGCCTTTGGGATTTGGACCTTTGGTATTTCGGCCCTTGGGATTTGGGCCTTTGGGATTTCGGCCCTTGGGATTTAGGCCTTTTGGATTTCGGCCTTTGGGATTTCGGCCTTTTGGGAATTCATCCTTTAGGATTTCGGCCTTTGGAATTTCCACCTTTGGGATATCGGCATTTGGGATTTCGGCCTTTGGAATTTCGTCCTTTGGGATTTGGAACTTTGGGATTTCGGCCTTTGGGATTTCGACCTTTGGGATTTCGGCCTTTTGGGAGTTCATCCTTTGGTATTTCGGCCTTGTGATTTCGACATTTGGGATTTCGGTGTTTGGGATTTCGGCCTTTGGAATTTCCGAAATTAGGATATCGGCCCTTGGGATTCCGGCCTTTGGGATTGCGACCATTGGGATTACGGCCTTTTGGGAATTCATCCAATGGGATTTCGACATTTGGGATTTCGGCCTTTGGGATTTCGGCCTTTGGGATTTCGGCCTTTGAAATTTCGGCCTTTGGGATTTCGGTCTTTCGAATTTCTGCCTTTGGGATTTCGGCCTTTGGGATTTCGGCCTTTGGGATTTTGGCCTTGGGATTTCGGGCTTTGGGATTTCGACCTTTGGAGTTTCGGCCCTTGGGATTTCGGCCCTTGGGATATGGGCCCTTTGGGATATCGGCCTTTGGGATTTCGACCGTTGGGATTTGGACCTTTGGGATTTCGGCCTTTGGGATTTCGGCTCTTAGGATTTCGGCCATTGGGATTTCGGCCTTTTTGGATTTCGGCGTTTGGGATTTCGTCCTTTGGAATTTCCGCCTTTAGGATATCGGCCATTGTGATTTCGGCCTTTGGGATTTCGGCCTTTGGGATGTCGGTCTTTGGAATTTCAGCCTTTGGGATTTCGGCTATTTTGATTTCGGTCTTTGGGATTTCAGCCTTTGGGATTTCGGCCTTTGAGATTTCGGCCTTTGGAATTTCAGCCTTTGGGATTTCGGCCCTTTGGATTTCGGCCTTTGGGATTTCGAAGTTTAGGATTTCGGCCCTTTGGATTTCGGCCTTTAGAATTTCGACCTTTGGGATATCGGCCTCTGGGATTTCGACCTTTGGGAAGTCGGTCTTTGGAGTTTCAGCCTTTGGGATTTCGGCCTTTGGGATGTCGGTCTTTGGAATTTCAGCCTTTGGGATTTCGGCCCCTTGCATTTCGGCCTTTGGGATTTCGGCCTTGGGATTTCGACATTTGGGATTTCGGCCTTTGAGATTTCGGCCTTTGGGATTTCGGTCTTTCGAATTTCGGCCTCTGGGATTTCGACCTTTGGAATTTCAGCGTTTGGGATTTCGGCCCTTTGGATTTCGGCCTTTGCGATTTCGGGCTTTGAGATTTCGGCCTTTGGGATTTCGACCTTTGGGATTTCGGCCCTTGGGATTTGGGCCTTTGGGATTTCGGCCTTTGGGACTTCGGCCTTTGGGATTTCGGCGTTTAGGATTTCGGCCCTTGGGATTTCGGCCTTGTGATTTCGGCCTTTGGGATATCGGTCTTTGGAATTTCAGCGTTTGGGATTTCGGCCCTTTGGATTTCGGCCTTTGCGATTTTGGCCTTTGGGATTTCGGCCTTTGAGATTTCGGCCTTTGGGATTTCGACCTTTGGGATTTCGGCCCTTGGGATTTGGGCCGTTGGGATTTCGGCCTTTGGGATTTCGGCGTTTGGGATTTCGGCCTTTGGGATTTCGGCCTTTGGGATTTCGGCCTTTGAAATTTCGGCCTTTGTTATTTGGACCTTTGGGATTTCGGCCCTTGGGATTTGGGCCTTTGGGATTTCGGCCCTTGGGATTTAGGCCTTTTGGATTTCGGCCTTTGGGATTTCGGCCTTTGGAATTTCCGCCTTTGGGATATCGGCATTTGGGATTTCGGCCTTTGGAATTTCGTCCTTTGGGATTTGGACCTTTGGGATTTCGGCCTTTGGGATTTCGGCCTTTGGTATTTTGGCCTTGGGATTTCGGACTTTGGGATTTCGACCTTTGGAATTTCGGCCCTTGGGATGTCGGCCTTTGGGATTTCGGCCTTCGAAATTTCGGCCTTTGGGATTTCGGTCTTTCGAATTTCTGCCTTTGGGATTTCGGCCTTTGGGATTTCGGCCTTTGGTATTTTGGCCTTGGGATTTCGGACTTTGGGATTTCGACCTTTGGAATTTCGGCCCTTGGGATTTCGGCCCTTGGGATATGGGCCCTTAGGATATCGGCCTTTGGGATTTCGACCGTTGGGATTTGGACCTTTGGGATTTCGGCTCTTAGGATTTCGGCCATTGGGATTTCGGCCTTTTGGGATTTCGGCGTTTGGGATTTCGTCCTTTGGAATTTCCGCCTTTAGGATATCGGCCATTGTGATTTCGGCCTTTGGAATTTCGGCCCTTGGGATTTCGGCCCTTGGGATATGGGCGCTTGGGATATGGGCCCTTGGGATATGGGCCCTTGGGATATCGGCCTTTGGGATTTCGACCGTTGGGATTTGGACCTTTGGGATTTCGGCCTTTGGGATTTCGGCTCTTAGGATTTCGGCCATTGGGATTTCGGCCTTTTTGGATTTCGGCGTTTGGGATTTCGGCTATTTTGACTTCGGTCTTTGGGATTTCAGCCTTTGGGATTTCGGCCTTTGAGATTTCGGCGTTTGGAATTTCAGCCTTTGGGATTTCGGCCTTTGGATTTCGACATTTGGGATTTCGGCCTTTGAGATTTCGACCTTTGGGATTTCGGTCTTTCGAATTTCAGCCTTTGGGATTTCGGCCTTTGCGATTTCGGCCTTGTGATTTCGGCCTTTGGTATATCGGTCTTTGGAATTTCAGCGTTTGGGATTTTGGCGCTTTGGATTTCGGCCTTTTGCGATTTCGGCCTTTGGAATTTCGGCCTTTGAGATTTCGGCCTTTGTTATTTGGACCTTTGGGATTTCGGCCCTTGGGATTTGGGCCTTTGGGATTTCGGCCCTTGGGATTTAGGCCTTTTGGATTTCGGCCTTTGGGATTTCGGCCTTTGGAATTTCCGCCTTTGGGATATCGGCATTTGGGATTTCGGCCTTTGGAATTTCGTCCTTTGGGATTTGGACCTTTGGGATTTCGGCCTTTGGGATTTCGACCTTTGGGATTTCGGCCTTTTGGGAGTTCATCCTTTGGTATTTCGGCCTTGTGATTTCGACATTTGGGATTTCGGCGTTTGGGATTTCGGCCTTTGGAATTTCCGAAATTAGGATATCGGCTCTTGGGATTCCGGCCTTTGGGATTGCGACCATTGGGATTACGGCCTTTTGGGAATTCATCCAATGGGATTTCGACATTTGGGATTTCGGCCTTTGGGATTTCGGGCCATTGGAATTTGTACCTTTGGGATATCGGCCCTTGGGATTTCGGCCTTTGGGATTTCGGCCTTTGGGATTTCGGCCTTTGGGATTTCGGCCTCTGGCATTTCGGCCTTTGGGTAGTCGGTCTTTGGAATTTCAGCCTTTGGGATGTAGGCCCTTTGGATTCCGGCCTTTGGGATTTCAGCCTTTGGGATTTCGGCCCTTGGGATTTCGGCCATTGGGATTTCGAACTTTGGGATCTCGACCCTTGGGATTCCGGCCCTTGGGATTGCGGCCTTTGGGATTTCCGCCTTTGGGATTTCGACCTTTGGGATTTCGGCCTTTGGAATTTCAGCCTTTGGGATTTCGGCCTTTGAGATTTCGGCTATTGGGATTCTGACCTTTGGGATCTCGAACCTTGGCATTCCGGCCCTTGGGATTGCGGCCTTTGGGATTTCGGCCTTTGGGATTTCGACCTTTTGGATTTCGGCCTTTGGGATTTCGGCCTTTGGGATTTCGACCTTTGGGAAGTCGGTCTTTGGGATTTCGGCCTTTGTGATTTCGACCTTTGGGATTTCGGCCTTTGGAATTTCGGCCTTTGGGATTTCGGCCTTTGAGATTTCGGCCTTTGGGATTTCGACCTTTGGGATCTCGAACCTTGGTATTCCGGCCCTTGGGATTGCGGCCTTTGGGATTTCGGCCTTTGGGATTTCGACCTTTGGGATTTCGGCCTTTGGAAGTTCAGCCTTTGGGATTTCGGCCTTTGAGATTTCGGCCATTGGGATTCTGACCTTTGATATCTCGAACCTTGGGATTCCAGCCCTTGGGATTACGGCCTTTGGGATTTCGGCCTCTGGGATTTCGACCTTTGGGATTTGGACCTTTGGGATTTCGGCTCTTAGGATTTCGGCCATTGGGATTTCGGCCTTTTGTGATTTCGGCGTTTGGGATTTCGTCCTTTGGAATTTCCGCCTTTAGGATATCGGCCATTGTGATTTCGGCCTTTGGGATTTCGGCCTTTGGCATTTCGGCCCTTGGGATTTCGGCCCTTGGGATATGGGCCCTTGGGATATGGGCCCTTGGGATATGGGCCCTTGGGATATCGGCCTTTGGGATTTCGACCGTTGGGATTTGGACCTTTGGGATTTCGGCCTTTGGGATTTCGGCTCTTAGGATTTCGGCCATTGGGATTTCGGCCTTTTTGGATTTCCGCGTTTGGGATTTCGTCCTTTGGAATTTCCGCCTTTAGGATATCGGCCATTGTGATTTCGGCCTTTGGGATTTCGGCCTTTGGGATGTCGGTCTTTGGAATTTCAGCCTTTGGGATTTCGGCTATTTTGATTTCGGTCTTTGGGATTTCAGCCTTTGGGATTTCGGCCTTTGAGATTTCGGCCTTTGGAATTTCAGCCTTTGGGATTTCGGCCCTTTGGATTTCGGCCTTTGGGATTTCGAAGTTTAGGATTTCGGCCCTTTGGATTTCGGCCTTTAGGATTTCGACCTTTGGGATATCGGCCTTTGGGATGTCGGTCTTTGGAATTTCAGCCTTTGGGATTTCGGCCCCTTGCATTTCGGCCTTTGGGATTTCGGCCTTGGGATTTCGACATTTCGGATTTCGGCCTTTGAGATTTCGGCCTTTGGGATTTCGGCGTTTAGGATTTCGGCCCTTGGGATTTCGGCCTTGTGATTTCGGCCTTTGGGATATCGGTCTTTGGAATTTCAGCGTTTGGGATTTCGGCCCTTTGGATTTCGGCCTTTGCGATTTTGGCCTTTGGGATTTCGGCCTTTGAGATTTCGGCCTTTGGGATTTCGACCTTTGGGATTTCGGCCCTTGGGATTTGGGCCGTTGGGATTTCGGCCTTTGGGATTTCGGCGTTTGGGATTTCGGCCTTTGGGATTTCGGCCTTTGGGATTTCGGCCTTTGAAATTTCGGCCTTTGGGATTTCGGTCTTTCGAATTTCTGCCTTTGGGATTTCGGCCTTTGGGATTTCGGCCTTTGGTATTTTGGCCTTGGGATTTCGGACTTTGGGATTTCGACCTTTGGAATTTCGGCCTTTGGGATGTCGGTCTTTGGAATTTCAGCCTTTGGGATTTCGGCTATTTTGATTTCGGTCTTTGGGATTTCAGCCTTTGGGATTTCGGCCTTTGAGATTTCGGCCTTTGGAATTTCAGCCTTTGGGATTTCGGCCCTTTGGATTTCGGCCTTTGGGATTTCGAAGTTTAGGATTTCGGCCCTTTGGATTTCGGCCTTTAGGATTTCGACCTTTGGGATATCGGCCTTTGGGATGTCGGTCTTTGGAATTTCAGCCTTTGGGATTTCGGCCCCTTGCATTTCGGCCTTTGGGATTTCGGCCTTGGGATTTCGACATTTCGGATTTCGGCCTTTGAGATTTCGGCCTTTGGGATTTCGGCGTTTAGGATTTCGGACCTTGGGATTTCGGCCTTGTGATTTCGGCCTTTGGGATATCGGTCTTTGGAATTTCAGCGTTTGGGATTTCGGCCCTTTGGATTTCGGCCTTTGCGATTTTGGCCTTTGGGATTTCGGCCTTTGAGATTTCGGCCTTTGGGATTTCGACCTTTGGGATTTCGGCCCTTGGGATTTGGGCCGTTGGGATTTCGACCTTTGGGATTTCGGCTCTTGGGATTTCGGCCATTGGGATTTCGGCCTTTTGGGATTTCGGCGTTTGGGATTTCGTCCTTTGGAATTTCCGCCTTTAGGATATCGGCCATTGTGATTTCGGCCTTTGGGATTTCGGCCTTTGGAATTTCGGCCCTTGGGATTTCGGCCCTTGGGATATGGGCCCTTGGGATATGGGCCCTTGGGATATGGGCCCTTGGGATATCGGCCTTTGGGATTTCGACCGTTGGGATTTGGACCTTTGGGATTTCGGCCTTTGGGATTTCGGCGTTTGGGATTTCGTCCTTTGGAATTTCAGCCTTTGGGATTTCGGCCCTTTGGATTTCGGCCTTTGGGATTTCGAAGTTTAGGATTTCGGCCCTTTGGATTTCGGCCTTTAGGATTTCGACCTTTGGGATATCGGCCTCTGGGATTTCGACCTTTGGGAAGTCGGTCTTTGGAGTTTCAGCCTTTGGGATTTCGGCCTTTGGGATGTCGGTCTTTGGAATTTCAGCCTTTGGGATTTCGGCCCCTTGCATTTCGGCCTTTGGGATTTCGGCCTTGGGATTTCGACATTTGGGATTTCGGCCTTTGAGATTTCGGCCTTTGGGATTTTGGTCTTTCGAATTTCGGCCTCTGGGATTTCGACCTTTGGGATTTCGGTTTTGGGATTTCGGCCTTTTGCGATTTCGGCCTTTGGGATTTCGGCCTTTGAGATTTCGGCCTTTGGAATTTCAGCCTTTGGGATTTCGGCCCTTTGGATTTCGGCCTTTGGGATTTCGAAGTTTAGGATTTCGGCCCTTTGGATTTCGGCCTTTAGGATTTCGACCTTTGGGATATCGGCCTCTGGGATTTCGACCTTTGGGAAGTCGGTCTTTGGAGTTTCAGCCTTTGGGATTTCGGCCTTTGGGATGTCGGTCTTTGGAATTTCAGCCTTTGGGATTTCGGCCCCTTGCATTTCGGCCTTTGGGATTTCGGCCTTGGGATTTCGACATTTGGGATTTCGGCCTTTGAGATTTCGGCCTTTGGGATTTTGGTCTTTCGAATTTCGGCCTCTGGGATTTCGACCTTTGGGATTTCGGTTTTGGGATTTCGGCCTTTTGCGATTTCGGCCTTTGGGATTTCGGCCTTTGAGATTTCGGCCTTTGGGATTTGGACCTTTGGTATTTCGGCCCTTGGGATTTGGGCCTTTGGGATTTCGGCCCTTGGGATTTAGGCCTTTTGGATTTCGGCCTTTGGGATTTCGGCCTTTTGGGAATTCATCCTTTAGGATTTCGGCCTTTGGAATTTCCACCTTTGGGATATCGGCATTTGGGATTTCGGCCTTTGGAATTTCGTCCTTTGGGATTTGGAACTTTGGGATTTCGGCCTTTGGGATTTCGACCTTTGGGATTTCGGCCTTTTGGGAGTTCATCCTTTGGTATTTCGGCCTTGTGATTTCGACATTTGGGATTTCGGTGTTTGGGATTTCGGCCTTTGGAATTTCCGAAATTAGGATATCGGCCCTTGGGATTCCGGCCTTTGGGATTGCGACCATTGGGATTACGGCCTTTTGGGAATTCATCCAATGGGATTTCGACATTTGGGATTTCGGCCTTTGGGATTTCGGCCTTTGGGATTTCGGCCTTTGGGATTTCGGCCTTTGAAATTTCGGCCTTTGGGATTTCGGTCTTTCGAATTTCTGCCTTTGGGATTTCGGCCTTTGGGATTTCGGCCTTTGGTATTTTGGCCTTGGGATTTCGGGCTTTGGGATTTCGACCTTTGGAGTTTCGGCCCTTGGGATTTCGGCCCTTGGGATATGGGCCCTTGGGATATGGGCCCTTGGGATATCGGCCTTTGGGATTTCGACCGTTGGGATTTGGACCTTTGGGATTTCGGCTCTTAGGATTTCGGCCATTGGGATTTCGGCCTTTTGGGATTTCGGCGTTTGGGATTTCGTCCTTTGGAATTCCCGCCTTTAGGATATCGGCCATTGTGATTTCGGCCTTTGGGATTTCGGCCTTTGGAATTTCGGCCCTTGGGATTTCGGCCCTTGGGATATGGGCCCTTGGGATATGGGCCCTTGGGATATGGGCCCTTGGGATATGGGCCCTTGGGATATCGGCCTTTGGGATTTCGACCGTTGGGATTTGGACCTTTGGGATTTCGGCCTTTGGGATTTCGGCTCTTAGGATTTCGGCCATTGGGATTTCGGCCTTTTTGGATTTCGGCGTTTGGGATTTCGTCCTTCGGAATTTCCGCCTTTAGGATATCGGCCATTGTGATTTCGGCCTTTGGGATTTCGGCCTTTGGGATGTCGGTTTTTGGAATTTCAGCCTTTGGGATTTCGGCTATTTTGATTTCGGTCTTTGGGATTTCAGCCTTTGGGATTTCGGCCTTTGAGATTTCGGCCTTTGGAATTTCAGCCTTTGGGATTTCGGCCCTTTGGATTTCGGCCTTTGGGATTTCGAAGTTTAGGATTTCGGCCCTTTGGATTTCGGCCTTTAGGATTTCGACCTTTGGGATATCGGCCTCTGGGATTTCGACCTTTGGGAAGTCGGTCTTTGGAGTTTCAGCCTTTGGGATTTCGGCCTTTGGGATGTCGGTCTTTGGAATTTCAGCCTTTGGGATTTCGGCCCCTTGCATTTCGGCCTTTGGGATTTCGGCCTTGGGATTTCGACATTTGGGATTTCGGCCTTTGAGATTTCGGCCTTTGGGATTTCGGTCTTTCGAATTTCGGCCTCTGGGATTTCGACCTTTGGAATTTCAGCGTTTGGGATTTCGGCCCTTTGGATTTCGGCCTTTGCGATTTCGGGCTTTGAGATTTCGGCCTTTGGGATTTCGACCTTTGGGATTTCGGCCCTTGGGATTTGGGCCTTTGGGATTTCGGCCTTTGGGACTTCGGCCTTTGGGATTTCGGCGTTTAGGATTTCGGCCCTTGGGATTTCGGCCTTGTGATTTCGGCCTTTGGGATATCGGTCTTTGGAATTTCAGCGTTTGGGATTTCGGCCCTTTGGATTTCGGCCTTTGCGATTTTGGCCTTTGGGATTTCGGCCTTTGAGATTTCGGCCTTTGGGATTTCGACCTTTGGGATTTCGGCCCTTGGGATTTGGGCCGTTGGGATTTCGGCCTTTGGGATTTCGGCGTTTGGGATTTCGGCCTTTGGGATTTCGGCCTTTGGGATTTCGGCCTTTGAAATTTCGGCCTTTGGGATTTCGGTCTTTCGAATTTCTGCCTTTTGGATTTCGGCCTTTGGGATTTCGGCCTTTGGTATTTTGGCCTTGGGATTTCGGACTTTGGGATTTCGACCTTTGGAATTTCGGCCCTTGGGATTTCGGCCTTTGGGATTTCGGCCTTTGAAATTTCGGCCTTTGGGATTTCGGTCTTTCGAATTTCTGCCTTTGGGATTTCGGCCTTTGGGATTTCGGCCTTTGGTATTTTGGCCTTGGGATTTCGGACTTTGGGATTTCGACCTTTGGAATTTCGGCCCTTGGGATTTCGGCCCTTGGGATATGGGCCCTTGGGATATGGGCCCTTAGGATATCGGCCTTTGGGATTTCGACCGTTGGGATTTGGACCTTTGGGATTTCGGCTCTTAGGATTTCGGCCATTGGGATTTCGGCCATTGGGATTTCGGCCTTTTGGGATTTCGGCGTTTGGGATTTCGTCCTTTGGAATTTCCGCCTTTAGGATATCGGCCATTGTGATTTCGGCCTTTGGGATTTCGGCCTTTGGAATTTCGGCCCTTGGGATTTCGGCCCTTGGGATATGGGCGCTTGGGATATGGGCCCTTGGGATATGGGCCCTTGGGATATCGGCCTTTGGGATTTCGACCGTTGGGATTTGGACCTTTGGGATTTCGGCCTTTGGGATTTCGGCTCTTAGAATTTCGGCCATTGGGATTTCGGCCTTTTTGGATTTCGGCGTTTGGGATTTCGGCTATTTTGACTTCGGTCTTTGGGATTTCAGCCTTTGGGATTTCGGCCTTTGAGATTTCGGCCTTTGGAATTTCAGCCTTTGGGATTTCGGCCCTTTGGATTTCGGCCTTTGGGATTTCGAAGTTTAGGATTTCGGCCCTTTGGATGTCGGCCTTTAGGATTTCGACCTTTGGGATATCGGCCTCTGGGATTTCGACCTTTGGGAAGACGGTCTTTGGAGTTTCAGCCTTTGGGATTTCGGCCTTTGGGATGTCGGTCTTTGGAATTTCAGCCTTTGGGATTTCGGCCTTTGGATTTCGACATTTGGGATTTCGGCCTTTGAGATTTCGACCTTTGGGATTTCGGTCTTTCGAATTTCAGCCTTTGGGATTTCGGCCTTTGCGATTTCGGCCTTGTGATTTCGGCCCTTGGTATATCGGTCTTTGGAATTTCAGCGTTTGGGATTTTGGCGCTTTGGATTTCGGCCTTTTGCGATTTCGGCCTTTGGAATTTCGGCCTTTGAGATTTCGGCCTTTGTTATTTGGACCTTTGGGATTTCGGCCCTTGGGATTTGGGCCTTTGGGATTTCGGCCCTTGGGATTTAGGCCTTTTGGATTTCGGCCTTTGGGATTTCGGCCTTTGGAATTTCCGCCTTTGGGATATCGGCATTTGGGATTTCGGCCTTTGGAATTTCGTCCTTTGGGATTTGGACCTTTGGGATTTCGGCCTTTGGGATTTCGACCTTTGGGATTTCGGCCTTTTGGGAGTTCATCCTTTGGTATTTCGGCCTTGTGATTTCGACATTTGGGATTTCGGCGTTTGGGATTTCGGCCTTTGGAATTTCCGAAATTAGGATATCGGCCCTTGGGATTCCGGCCTTTGGGATTGCGACCATTGGGATTACGGCCTTTTGGGAATTCATCCAATGGGATTTCGACATTTGGGATTTCGGCCTTTGGGATTTCGGGCCATTGGAATTTGTACCTTTGGGATATCGGCCCTTGGGATTTCGGCCTTTGGGATTTCGACCTTTGGGATTTCGGCCTTTGGGATTTTGGCCTTTGGGATTTCGGCCTCTGGCATTTCGGCCTTTGGGTAGTCGGTCTTTGGAATTTCAGCCTTTGGGATTTAGGCCCTTTGGATTCCGGCCTTTGGGATTTCAGCCTTTGGGATTTCGGCCCTTGTGATTTCGGCCATTGGGATTTCGAACTTTGGGATCTCGACCCTTGGGATTCCGGCCCTTGGGATTGCGGCCTTTGGGATTTCCGCCTTTGGGATTTCGACCTTTGGGATTTCGGCCTTTGGAATTTCAGCCGTTGGGATTTCGGCCTTTGAGATTTCGGCTATTGGGATTCTGACCTTTGGGATCTCGAACCTTGGCATTCCGGCCCTTGGGATTGCGGCCTTTGGGATTTCGGCCTTTGGGATTTCGACCTTTGGGATTTCGGCCTTTGGGATTTCGGCCTTTGGGATTTCGACCTTTGGGAAGTCGGTCTTTTTGATTTCGGCCTTTGTGATTTCGACCTTTGGGATTTCGGCCTTTGGAATTTCGGCCTTTGGGATTTCGGCCTTTGAGATTTCGGCCTTTGGGATTTCGACCTTTGGGATCTCGAACCTTGGTATTCCGGCCCTTGGGATTGCGGCCTTTGGGATTTCGGCCTTTGGGATTTCGACCTTTGGGATTTCGGCCTTTGGAAGTTCAGCCTTTGGGATTTCGGCCTTTGAGATTTCGGCCATTGGGATTCTGACCTTTGATATCTCGAACCTTGGGATTCCAGCCCTTGGGATTACGGCCTTTGGGATTTCGGCCTCTGGGATTTCGACCTTTGGGATTTCGGCCTTTGCGATTTCGGCCTTTTGGATTTCGGCCTTTGAGATTTCGGCCTTTGGGATTTCGACCTTTGGGATTTCGGCCCTTGGGATTTGGGCCTTTGGGATTTCGGACTTTGGGATTTCGGCCTTTGGGATTTCGGCGTTTAGGATTTCGGCCCTTGGGATTTCGGCCTTGTGATTTCGGCCTTTGGGATATCGGTCTTTGGAATTTCAGCCTTTGGGATTTCGGCCCTTTGGATTTCGGCCTTTGGGATTTCAGCCTTTGGGATTTCGGCCTTTGAGATTTCGGCCTTTGGAATTTCAGCCTTTGGGATTTCGGCCCTTTGGATTTCGGCCTTTGGGATTTCGAAGTTTGGGATTCCGGCCCTTTGGATTTCGGCCTTTGGGATTTCGACCTTTGGGAATCCGCCTCTGGGATTTCGACCTTTGGGAAGTCGGTCTTTGGAGTTTCAGCCTTTGGGATTTCGGCCTTTGGGATGTCGGTCTTTGGAATTTCAGCCTTTGGGATTTCGGCCCCTTGGATTTCGGCCTTTGGGATTTCGGCCTTGGGATTTCGGCAGTTGGGATTTCGGCCTTTGGGATTTTTACCTTTGCGATTTCGGCCCTTGCGATTTAGGCCTTTTGGATTTCGGCCTTTGGGATTTCGGCCTTTTGGGAATTCATCCTTTGGGATTTCGGCCTTTGGAATTTCCGCCTTTGGGATATCGGCATTTGGGATTTCGGCCTTTGGAATTTCGTCCTTTGGGATTTGGACCTTTGGGATTTCGGCCTTTGGGATTTCGACCTTTGGGATTTCGGCCTTTTGGGAGTTCATCCTTTGGTATTTCGGCCTTGTGATTTCGACATTTGGGATTTCGGCGTTTGGGATTTCGGCCTTTGGAATTTCCGAAATTAGAATATCGGTCCTTGGGATTTCGGCCTTTGGAATTTCAGCCTTTGGGATTTCGGCCCTTTGGATTTCGGCCTTTGGGATTTCGAAGTTTGGGGTTTCGGCCCTTTGGATTTCGGCCTTTGGGATTTCGACCTTTGGGATATCGGTCTCTGGGATTTCGACCTTTGGGAAGTCGGTCTTTGGAGTTTCAGCCTTTGGGATTTCGGCCTTTGGGATGTCGGTCTTTGGAATTTCAGCCTTTGGGATTTCGGCCCTTTGGATTTCGGCCTTTGGCATTTCAGCCTTTGGGATTTCGGCCTTTGGAATTTCAACCTTTGGGATTTCGGCCCTTTGGATTTCGGCCTTTGGGATTTCAGCCTTTGGGATTTCGGCCTTTGGGATTTCGACCTTTGGGATTTCGGCCTTTTGGGAGTTCATCCTTTGGTATTTCGGCCTTGTGATTTCGACATTTGGGATTTCGGCGTTTGGGATTTCGGCATTTGGAATTTCCGAAATTAGGATATCGGTCCTTGGGATTTCGGCCTTTGGAATTTCCGAAATTAGGATATCGGTTCTTGGGATTTCGGCCTTTGGAATTTCAGCCTTTGGGATTTCGGCCCTTTGGATTTCGGCCTTGGGGATTTCGAAGTTTGGGGTTTCGGCCCTTTGGATTTCGGCCTTTGGGATTTCGACCTTTGGGATATCGGCCTCTGGGATTTCGACCTTTGGGAAGTCGGTCTTTGGAGTTTCAACCTTTGGGATTTCGGCCCTTTGGATTTCGGCCTCTGGGATTTCAGCCTTTGGGATTTCGGCCTTTGAGATTTCGGCCTTTCGAATTTCAGCCTTTGGGATTTCGGCCCTTTGGATTTCGGCCTTTGGGATTTCGAAGTTTGGGATTTCGGCCCTTTGGATTTCGGCCTTTGGGATTTCGACCTTTGGGATATCGGCCTCTGGGATTTCGACCTTTGGGAGGTCGGTCTTTGGAGTTTCAGCCTTTGGGATTTCGGCCTTTGGGATGTCGGTCTTTGGAATTTCAGCCTTTGGGATTTCGGCCCCTTGGATTTCAGCCTGTGGGATTTCGGCCCTTGGGATTTCGGCCATTGGGATTTCGACCTTTGGGATTTTTACCTTTGGGATTTCGGCCCTTGGGATTTAGGCCTTTTGGATTTCGGCGTTTGGGATTTCGGCATTTTGGGAATTCATCCTTTGGGATTTCGGCCTTTGGAATTTCCGCCTTTGGGATATCGGCATTTGGGATTTCGGCCTTTGGAATTTCGTCCTTTGGGATTTGGACCTTTGGGATTTCGGCCTTTGGGATTTCGACCTTTGGGATTT
Organism: Megachile rotundata; assembly: GCF_050947335.1. NCBI lineage: Eukaryota > Metazoa > Arthropoda > Insecta > Hymenoptera > Megachilidae > Megachile > Megachile rotundata. Next base: position 1,097,998 of record NC_134991.1, on the reverse strand, counting down.
CGGCCTTTTGGGAGTTCATCCTTTGGTATTTCGGCCTTGTGATTTCGACATTTGGGATTTCGGCGTTTGGGATTGCGGCCTTTGGAATTTCCGGAATTAGGATATCGGTCCTTGGGATTTCGGCCTTTGGAATTTCAGCCTTTGGGATTTCGGCCCTCTGGATTTCGGCCTTTGGGATTTCGAAGTTTGGGGTTTCGGCCCTTTGGATTTCGGCCTTTGGGATTTCGACCTTTGGGATATCGGCCTCTGGGATTTCGACCTTTGGGAAGTCGGTCTTTGGAGTTTCAGCCTTTGGGATTTCGGCCTTTGGGATGTCGGTCTTTGGAATTTCAGCCTTTGGGAGTTCGGCCCCTTGGATTTCGGCCTTTGGGATTTCGGCCTTGGGATTTCGACATTTGGGATTTCGGCCTTTGGGATTTTTACCTTTGGGATTTCGGCCCTTGGGATTTAGGCCTTTGGGATTTCGACCTTTGGGATTTCGGCCTTTTGGGAATTCATCCTTTGGGATTTCGGCCTTTGGAATTTCCGCCTTTGGGATATCGGCATTTGGGATTTCGGCCTTTGGAATTTCGTCCTTTGGGATTTGGACCTTTGGGATTTCGGCCTTTGGGATTTCGACCTTTGGGATTTCGGCCTTTTGGGAGTTCATCCTTTGGTATTTCGGCCTTGTGATTTCGACATTTGGGATTTCGGCGTTTGGGATTTCGGCCTTTGGGATTTCGGCCTTTGGGATTTCGGCCTTTGGGATTTCGGCCTGTGGCATTTCGGAATTTGGGTAGTCGGTCTTTGGAATTTCAGCCTTTGGGATTTCGGCCCTTTGGATTTCGGCCTTTGGCATTTCAGCCTTTGGGATTTCGACCTTTGGAATTTCAACCTTCGGGATTTCGGCCCTTTGGATTTCGGCCTTTGGCATTTCAGCCTTTGGGATTTCGACCTTTGGAATTTCAAACTTTGGGATTTCGGCCCTTTGGGATTTCGGCCCTTTGGATTTCGGCCTTTGGGATTTCGGCCACTTGGATTTCGGCCTTTGGGATTTCGGCCTTGGGATTTCGGCAGTTATGATTTCGGCCTTTGGGATTTTTACCTTTGCGATTTCGGACCTTGCGATTTAGGCCTTTTGGATTTCGGCCTTTGGAATTTCGGCCTTTTGGGAATTCATCCTTTGGGATTTCGGCCTTTGGAATTTCCGCCTTTGGGATATCGGCATTTGGGATTTCGGCCTTTGGAATTTCGTCCTTTGGGATTTGGACCTTTGGGATTTCGGCCTTTGGGATTTCGACCTTTGGGATTTCGGCCTTTTGGGAGTTCATCCTTTGGTATTTCGGCCTTGTGATTTCGACATTTCGGCGTTTGGGATTTCGGCCTTTGGAATTTCCGAAATTAGGATATCGGTCCTTGGGATTTCGGCCTTTGGAATTTCGGCCTTTGGGATTTCGAAGTTTGGGGTTTCGGCCCTTTGGATTTCGGCCTTTGGGATTTCGACCTTTGGGATATCGGCCTCTGGGATTTCGACCTTTGGGAAGTCGGTCTTTGGAATTTCAGCCTTTGGGATTTCGGCACTTTGGATTCCGGCCTTTGGGATTTCAGCCTTCGGGATTTCGGCCTTTGAGATTTCGGCCCTTTGGATTTCGAACTTTGGGATCTCGACCCTTGGGATTCCGGCCCTTGGGATTTCGAACTTTGGGATCTCGACCCTTGGGATTCCGGCCCTTGGGATTGCGGCCTTTGGGATTTCGGCCTTTGGAATTTCAGCCTTTGGGATTTCGGCCCTTTGGATTTCGGCCTTTGGCATTTCAGCCTTTGGGATTCCGGCCTTTGAGATTTCGGCCATTGGGATTTCGACCTTTGGGATCTCGAACCTTGGTATTCCGGCCCTTGGGATTGCGGCCTTTGGGATTTCGGCCTTTGGGATTTCGACCTTTGGGATTTCGGCCTTTGGAATTTCAGCCTTTGGGATTTCGGCCTTTGAGATTTCGGCCATTGGGATTCTGACCTTTGATATCTCGAACCTTGGGATTCCGGCCCTTGGGATTACGGCCTTTGGGATTTCGGCCTCTGGGATTTCGAACTTTGGAATTTCGGCCTTTGGGATTTCGGCCTTTGGGATTTCGGCCTTTGGGATTTCGACCATTGGGAAGTCGGTCTTTGGGATTTCGGCCTTTGTGATTTCGACCTTTGGGATTTCGGCCTTTGGAATTTCGGCCTTTGGGATTTCGGCCTTTGAGATTTCGGCCTTTGGGATTTCGGTCTTTCGAATTTCAGCCTTTGGGATTTCGGCCTTTGGGATTTCGGCCCTTGGGATTTCGGCCTTTGGGATTTCGGCCTTTGGGATTTCGCCCTTGTGATTTCGGCCTTTGGGATATCGGTCTTTGGAATTTCAGCGTTTGGTATTACGGCCCTTTGGATTTCGGCCTTTGCGATTTCGGCCTTTGGGATTTCGGACTTTGAGATTTCGGCCTTTGGGATGTCGGCCTTTGGAATTTCGACCTTTACTATTTCGGCCCTTGGGATTTCAGCCTTTGGGATTTCGGCCTTTGGGATTTCGGCCCCTTGGATTTCGGCCCCTTGGATTTCGGCCTTTGGGATTTCAGCCTTTGGTATTTCGGCCTTTGAGATTTCGGCCTTTGGAATTTCAGCCTTTTGGATTTCGGCCCTTTGGCTTTCGGCCTTTGGGATTTCGAAGTTTGGGATTTCGGCCCTTTGGATTTCGGCCTTTGGGATTTCGTACTTTGGGATATCGGCCTCTGGGATTTCGACCTTTGGGAAGTCGGTCTTTGGAATTTCAGCCTTTGGGATTACGGCCACTTGGATTTCGGCCTTTGGGATTTCGGCCTTGGGATTTCGACATTTGGGATTTCGGCCTTTTGGGAATTCATCCTTTGGGATTTCGGCCTTTCGAATTTCCGCCTTTGGGATATCGGCATTTGGGATTTCGGCCTTTGGGATTTTTACCTTTGGGATTTCGGCCCTTGGGATTTGGACCTTTGGGATTTCGGCCTTTGCGATTTCGACCTTTGGGATTTCGGCCTTTTGGGAGTTCATCCTTTGGTATTTCGGCCTTGTGATTTCGACATTTGGGATTTCGGCGTTTGGGATTTCGGCCTTTGGAATTTCCGAAATTAGGGTATCGGCCCTTGGGATTTCGGCCTTTGGGATTGCGACTATTGGGATATCGGCCTTTTGGGAATTCATCCAATGGGATTTCGACATTTGGGATTTCGGCCTTTGGGATTTCGGCGTTTGGGACTTGTACCTTTGGGATATCGGCCCTTGGGATTTCGGCCCTTGGGACTTCGGCCTTTGGGATTTCGGCCTGTGGCATTTCGGCCTTTGGGTAGTCGGTCTTTGGAATTTCAGCCTTTGGGATTTCGGCACTTTGGATTCCGGCCTTTGGGATTTCAGCCTTTGGGATTTCGGCCTTTGAGATTTCGGCCATTGGGATTTCGAACTTTGGGATCTCGACCCTTGGGATTCCGGCCCTTGGGATTGCGGCCTTTGGGATTTCGGCCTTTGGGATTTCGTCCTTTGGTATTTCGGTCCTTTGAATTTCAGCCTTTGGGATTTCGACATATGGGATTTCGGCCTTTGGGATTTCGGCCTTTGGTATGTCGATCTTTGGAATTTCAACCTTTGGGATTTCGGCCCTTTGGTTTTCGGCCTTTTGGATTTCAGCCTTTGGGATTTCGGCCTTTGAAATTTCGGCCTTTGGAATTTCGGTCCTTCGAATTTCAGCCTTTGGGATTTCGACATTTGGGATTTCGGCCTTTGGGATTTCGGCCTTTGGTATGTCGATCTTTGGAATTTCAACCTTTGGGATTTCGGCCCTTTGGTTTTCGGCCTTTTGGATTTCAGCCTTTGGGATTTCGGCCTTTGAAATTTCGGCCTTTGGAATTTCAGCCTTTGGGATTTCGGCCCTTTGGCTATCGGCCTTTGGTATTTCGACCGTTGGGATTTGGACCTTTGGTAATCGGCCTTTGGGATTTCAGCCTTTGGGATTTCGGCCTTTGAGATTTCGGCCTTTGGAATTTCAGCGTGTGGGATTTCGGCCCTTTGGATTTCGGCATTTGGGATTTCGACCTTTGGGATATCGGCCTCTGGGATTTCGACCTTTGGGAAGTCGGTCTTTGGAGTTTCAGCCTTTGGGATTTCGACCCTTGGGATGTCGGTCTTTGGGATTTCGGCCATTTGGATTTCGGCCTTTGGGATTTCGGCCTTGGGATATCGACAATTGGGATTTCGGCCTTTGGGATTTTTACCTTTGGGATTTCAGCCCTTGTGATTTGGGCCTTTTGGATTTCGGCCTTTGGGATTTCGGCCTTTTGGGAATTCATCCTTTGGGATTTCGGCCTTTGGAATTTCCGCTTATGTGATATCGGCATTTGGGATTTCGGCCTTTGGAATTTCGTCCTTTGGGATTTGGACCTTTGGGATTTCGGCCTTTGGGATTTCGACCTTTGGGATTTCGGCCTTTTGGGAGTTCATCCTTTGGTATTTCGGCCTTGTGATTTCGACATTTGGGATTTCGGCGTTTGGGATTTCGGCCTTTATAATTTCCGAAATTAGGATATCGGCCCTTGGGATTTCGGCCTTCGGGATTGCGACTATTGGGATTACGGCCTTTTGGGAATTCATCCAATGGGATTTCGACATTTGGGATTTTTACCTTTGGGATTTCGGCCTTTGGGATTTCGACCTTTGGAATTTCGGCCCTTGGGACTTCGGCCCTTGGGATATGGGCCCTTGGGATATCGGCCTTCGGGATTTCGACCGTTGGGATTTTGACCTTTGGGATTTCGGCCTTTGGGATTTCGGCTCTTGGGATTTCGGCCCTTGGGATTTCGGCCCTTTGGGAATTCATCTTCGGGATTTCGTTCTTGGGATTTCGACATTTGGGATTTAGGCCTTTGGTATGTCGATCTTTGGAATTTCAACCTTTGGGATTTCGGCCCTTTGGATTTCGGCCTTTGGGATTTCAGCCTCTGGGATTACGTCCTTTGGGATTTCGGCGTTTGGGATTTCGGCCTTTGGGATTTCGGCCTTTGGGATTTCGGCCTTTGGGATTTCGGCCTTTGGGATTTCGGCCTTTGAAATTTCGGCCTTTGGGATTTCGGTCTTTCGAATTTCGGCCATTGGGATTTCGAACTTTGGGATCTCGACCCTTGGGATTCCGGCCCTTGGGATTGCGGCCTTTGGGATTTCGGCCTTTGGGATTTCGTCCTTTGGGATTTCGGCCTTTGGGATTTCGGCCTTTGGGATTTCGGCCTTTGGGATTTCGGCCCTTTGGATTTCGGCCTTTGGGATTTCGGCCTTTGGGATTTCGGCCTTTGAGATTTCGGCCTTTGGGATTTCGGTCTTTCGAATTTCAGCCTTTGGGATTTCAGCCTTTGAGATTTCGGCCTTTCGGATTTCGGCCTTGTGATTTCGGCCTTTGGGATTTCGACCTTTGGGATTTCGGCCCTTGGGATTTGGGCCTTTGCGATTTCGGCCTTTGGGATTTCGGCCTTTGGGATTTCGGTCCTTTGAATTTCAGCCTTTGGGATTTCGACATTTGGGATTTCGGCCTTTGGGATTTCGGCCTTTGGTATGTCGATCTTTGGAATTTCAACCTTTGGGATTTCGACCCTTTGGTTTTCGGCCTTTTGGATTTCAGCCTTTGGGAATTCGGCCTTTGAAATTTCGGCCTTTGGAATTTCGGTCCTTCGAATTTCAGCCTTTGGGATTTCGACATTTGGGATTTCGGCCTTTGGGATTTCGGCCTTTGGTATGTCGATCTTTGGAATTTCAACCTTTGGGATTTCGGCCCTTTGGTTTTCGGCCTTTTGGATTTCAGCCTTTGGGATTTCGGCCTTTGAAATTTCGGCCTTTGGAATTTCAGCCTTTGGGATTTCGGCCCTTTGGATATCGGCCTTTGGTATTTCGACCGTTGGGATTTGGACCTTTGGTAATCGGCCTTTGGGATTTCAGCCTTTGGGATTTCGGCCTTTGAGATTTCGGCCTTTGGAGTTTCAGCGTGTGGGATTTCGGCCCTTTGGATTTCGGCATTTGGGATTTCGACCTTGGGATATCGACATTTGGGATTTCGGCCTTTGGGATTTTTACCTTTGGGATTTCAGCCCTTGTGATTTGGGCCTTTTGGATTTCGGCCTTTGGGATTTCGGCCTTTTGGGAATTCATCCTTTGGGATTTCGGCCTTTGGAATTTCCGCTTTTGTGATATCGGCATTTGGGATTTCGGCCTTTGGAATTTCGTCCTTTGGGATTTGGACCTTTGGGATTTCGGCCTTTGGGATTTCGACCTTTGGGATTTCGGCCTTTTGGGAGTTCATCCTTTGGTATTTCGGCCTTGTGATTTCGACATTTGGGATTTCGGCGTTTGGGATTTCGGCCTTTATAATTTCCGAAATTAGGATATCGGCCCTTGGGATTTCGGTCTTCGGGATTGCGACTATTGGGATTACGGCCTTTTGGGAATTCATCCAATGGGATTTCGACATTTGGGATTTTTACCTTTGGGATTTCGGCCTTTGGGATTTCGACCTTTGGAATTTCGGCCCTTGGGACTTCGGCCCTTGGGATATGGGCCCTTGGGATATCGGCCTTCGGGATTTCGACCGTTGGGATTTGGACCTTTGGGATTTCGGCCTTTGGGATTTCGGCTCTTGGGATTTCGGCCCTTGGGATTTCGGCCCTTTGGGAATTCATCTTCGGGATTTCGTTCTTGGGATTTCGACATTTGGGATTTCGGCCTTTGGTATGTCGATCTTTGGAATTTCAACCTTTGGGATTTCGGCCCTTTGGATTTCGGCCTTTGGGATTTCAGCCTCTGGGATTACGTCCTTTGGGATTTCGGCGTTTGGGATTTCGGCCTTTGGGATTTCGGCCTTTGGGATTTCGGCCTTTGGGATTTCGGCCTTTGGGATTTCGGCCTTTGAAATTTCGGCCTTTGGGATTTCGGTCTTTCGAATTTCAGCCTTTGGGATTTCGGCCTTTGGGATTTCGGCTATTGGTATTTTGGCCTTGGGATTTCGGACTTTGGGATTTCGACCTTTGGAATTTCGGCACTTGGGATTTCGGCCCTTGGGATATGGGCCCTTGGGATATGGGCCCTTGGGATATCGGCCTTTGGGACTTCGGCCCTTGGGATATGGGCCCTTGGGATATCGGCCTTCGGGATTTCGAACGTTGGGATTTGGACCTTTGGGATTTCGGCCTTTGGGATTTCGGCTCTTGGGATTTCGGCCCTTGGGATTTCGGCCTTTTGGGATTTCAACGTTCGGGATTTCGTTCTTGGGATTTCGACATTTGGGATTGCGGCCTTTGGTATGTCGATCTTTGGAATTTCAACCTTTGGGATTTCGGCCCTTTGGATTTCGGCCTTTGGGATTTCAGCCTCTGGGATTTCGGCCTTTGAGATTTCGGCTTTTGGAATTTCAGCCTTTGGGATTTCGGCCCTTGAGATTTCGGCCATTGGGATTTCGAACTTTGGGATCTCGACCCTTGGGATTCCGGCCCTTGGGATTGCGGCCTTTGGGATTTCAGCCTTTGGGATTTCGGCCTTTGGGATTTCGGCCCCTTGGATTTCGGCCCCTTGGATTTCGGCCTTTGGGATTTCAGCCTTTGGGATTTCGGCCTTTGAGATTTCGGCCTTTGGAATTTCAGCCTTTGGGATTTCGGCCCTTTGGCTTTCGGCCTTTGGGATTTCGAAGTTTGGGATTTCGGCCCTTTGGATTTCGGCCTTTGGGATTTCGTACTTTGGGATATCGGCCTCTGGGATTTCGACCTTTGGGAATTCGGTCTTTGGAGTTTCAGCCTTTGGGATGTCGGTCTTTGGAATTTCAGCCTTTGGGATTACGGCCCCTTGGATTTCGGCCTTTGGGATTTCGGCCTTGGGATTTCGACATTTGGGATTTCGGCCTTTGGGATTTTTACCTTTGGGATTTCGGCCCTTGGGATTTAGGCCTTTGGGACTTCGGCCTTTGGGATTTCGGCCTTTTGGGAATTCATCCTTTGGGATTTCGGCCTTTCGAATTTCCGCCTTTGGGATATCGGCATTTGGGATTTCGGCCTTTGGGATTTTTACCTTTGGGATTTCGGCCCTTGGGATTTGGACCTTTGGGATTTCGGCATTTGCGATTTCGACCTTTGGGATTTCGGCCTTTTGGGAGTTCATCCTTTGGTATTTCGGCCTTGTGATTTCGACATTTGGGATTTCGGCGTTTGGGATTTCGGCCTTTGGAATTTCCGAAATTAGGGTATCGGCCCTTGGGATTTCGGCCTTTGGGATTGCGACTATTGGGATTACGGCCTTTTGGGAATTCATCCAATGGGATTTCGACATTTGGGATTTCGGCCTTTGGGATTTCGGCGTTTGGGACTTGTACCTTTGGGATATCGGCCCTTGGGATTTCGGCCCTTGGGATTTCGGCCTTTGGGATTTCGGTCTTTCGAATTTCAGCCTTTGGGATTTCAGCCTTTGGGATTTCGGCACTTTGGATTCCGGCCTTTGGGATTTCAGCCTTTGGGATTTCGGCCTTTGAGATTTCGGCCATTGGGATTTCGAACTTTGGGATCTCGACCCTTGGGATTCCGGCCCTTGGGATTGCGGCCTTTTGGATTTCGGCCTTTGGGATTTCGACCTTTGGGATTTCGGCCTTTGGGATTTCGGCCTTTGGGATTTCGGCCCTTTGGATTTCGGCCTTTGGGATTTCGGCCTTTGGGATTTCGGCCTTTGAGATTTCGGCCTTTGGGATTTCGGTCTTTCGAATTTCAGCCTTTGGGATTTCAGCCTTTGAGATTTCGGCCTTTCGGATTTCGGCCTTGTGATTTCGGCCTTTGGGATTTCGAACTTTGGGATTTCGGCCCTTGGGATTTGGGCCTTTGCGATTTCGGCCTTTGGGATTTCGGCCTTTGGGATTTCGGTCCTTCGAATTTCAGCCTTTGGGATTTCGACATTTGGGATTTCGGCCTTTGGGATTTCGGCCTTTGGTATGTCGATCTTTGGAATTTCAACCTTTGGGATTTCGGCCCTTTGGTTTTCGGCCTTTTGGATTTCAGCCTTTGGGATTTCGGCCTTTGAAATTACGGCCTTTGGAATTTCAGCCTTTGGGATTTCGGCCCTTTGGATATCGGCCTTTGGTATTTCGACCGTTGGGATTTGGACCTTTGGTAATCGGCCTTTGGGATTTCAGCCTTTGGGATTTCGGCCTTTGAGATTTCGGCCATTGGGATTCTGACCTTTGATATCTCGAACCTTGGGATTCCGGCCCTTGGGTTTACGGCCTTTGGGTTTACGGCCTTTGGGATTTCGACCTCTGGGATTTCGACCTTGGGGATTTCGGCCTTTGGGATTTCGGCCTTTGGGATTTCGGCCTTTGGGATTTCGACCTTTGGGAAGTCGGTCTTTGGGATTTCGGCCTTTGTGATTTCGACCTTTGGGGTTTCGGCCTTTGGAATTTCGGCCTTTGGGATTTCGGCCTTTGAGATTTCGGCCTTTGGGATTTCGCCCTTGTGATTTCGGCCTTTGGGATATCGGTCTTTGGAATTTCAGCGTTTGGGATTTCGGCCCTTTGGATTTCGGCCTTTGCGATTTCGGCCTTTGGGATTTCGGCCTTTGAGATTTCGGCCTTTGGGATTTCGACCTTTGGGATTTCGGCCTTTGGGATTTCGGCGTTTAGGATTTCGGCCTTTGGGATTTCGGCCTTGTGATTTCGGCCTTTGGGATATCGGTCTTTGGAATTTCAGCGTTTGGGATTTCGGCCCTTTGGATTTCGGCCTTTGCGATTTTGGCCTTTGGGATTTCGGCCTTTGAGATTTCGGCCTTTGGGATTTCGACCTTTGGGATTTCGGCCCTTGGGATTTGGGCCTTTGGGATTACGGCCTTTGAGATTTGGGCGTTTGGGATTTCGGCCTTTGGGATTTCGGCCTTTGGGATTTCGGCCTTTGGGATTTCGGCCTTTGGGATTTCGGCCTTTGGGATTTCGGCCTTTGAAATTTCGGCCTTTGGGATTTCGGTCTTTCGAATTTCAGCCTTTGGGATTTCGGCCTTTGGGATTTCGGCCTTTGGTATTTTGGCCTTGGGATTTCGGACTTTGGGATTTCGACCTTTGGAATTTCGGCCCTTGGGATTTCGGCCTTTGAGATTCCGGCCATTGGGATTCTGACCTTTGATATCTCGAACCTTGGAATTCCGGCCCTTGGGATTACGGCCTTTGCGATTTCGGCCTGTGGGATTTCGACCTTTGGGATTTCGGCCTTTGGGATTTCGGCCTTTGGGATTTCGGCCTTTGGGATTTCGACCTTTGGGAAGTCGGTCTTTGGGATTTCGGCCTTTGTGATTTCGACCTTTGGGATTTCGGCCTTTGGAATTTCGGCCTTTGGGATTTCGGCCGTTGAGATTTCGGCCTTTGGGATTTCGGTCTTTCGAATTTTCAGCCTTTGGGAATTCGGCCTTTTGGATTTCGGCCTTTGGGATTTCGCCCTTGTGATTTCGGCCTTTGGGATATCGGCCTTTAGGATTTCGGCCTTTGGGATTTCGACCTTTGGGATTTCGGCCTTTGCGATTTTGGCCTTTGGGATTTCGGCCTTTGAGATTTCGGCCTTTGGGATTTCGGCCCTTGGGATTTGGGCCTTTGGGATTACGGCCTTTGGGATTTCGGCGTTTGGGATTTCGGCCTTTGGGATTTCGGACTTTGGGATTTCGGCCTTTGGGATTTCGGCCTTTGAAATTTCGGCCTTTGGGATTTCGGTCTTTCGAATTTCCGCCTTTGGGATTTCGGCCTTTGGGATTTCGGCCTTTGGTATTTTGGCCTTGGGATTTCGGACTTTGGGATTTCGACCTTTGGAATTTCGGCCCTTGGGATTTCGGCCCTTGGGATATGGGCCCTTGGGATATCGGCCTTTGGGACTTCGGCCCTTGGGATATGGGCCCTTGGGATATCGGCCTTCGGGATTTCGAACGTTGGGATTTGGACCTTTGGGATTTCGGCCTTTGGGATTTCGGCTCTTGGGATTTCGGCCCTTGGGATTTCGGCCCTTGGGATTTCGGCCTTTTGGGAATTCATCGTTCGGGATTTCGTTCTTGGGATTTCGACATTTGGGATTTCGGCCTTTGGTATGTCGATCTTTGGAATTTCAATCTTTGGGATTTCGGCCCTTTGGATTTCGGCCTTTGGGATTTCAGCCTCTGGGATTTCGGCCTTTGAGATTTCGGCTTTGAGAATTTCAACCTTTGGGATTTCGGCCCTTGGGATTTCGGCCATTGGGATTTCGAACTTTGGGATCTCGACCCTTGGGATTCCGGCCCTTGGGATTGCGGCATTTGGGATTTCGGCCTTTGGGATTTCGACCTTTGGGATTTCGGCCTTTAGAATTTCAGCCTTTGGGATTTCGGCCTTTGAGATTTCGGCCATTGGGATTCTGACCTTTGGGATCTCGAACCTTGGTATTCCGGCCCTTGGGATTGCGACCTTTGGGATTTCGGCATTTGGGATTTCGACCTTTGGGATTTCGGCCTTTGGGATTTCGGCCTTTGAGATTTCGGCCTTTGGGATTTCGGTCCTTCGAATTTCAGCCTTTGGGATTTCGGACTTTGGGATTTCGGCCTTTGCAATTTCGTCCATTGGGATTTGGACGTTTGGGATTTCGGCCTTTGGGACTTCGACCTTTGGAGTTTCGGCCCTTGGGATATGGGCCCTTGGGATATCGGCCTTCGGGATTTCGAACGTTGGGATTTGGACCTTTGGGATTTCGGCCTTTGGGATTTCGGCCCTTGGGATTTCGGCCCTTGGGATTTCGGCCTTTTGGGAATTCATCGTTCGGGATTTCGTTCTTGGGATTTCGACATTTGGGATTTCGGCCTTTGGTATGTCGATCTTTGGAATTTCAGCCTTTGGGATTTCGGCCCTTTGGATTTCGGCCTTTGGGATTTCAGCCTTTGGGATTTCGGCCTCTGGCATTTCGGCCTTTGGGTAGTTGGTCTTTGGAATTTCAGCCTTTGGGATTTGGACCTTTGGGATTTCGGCCTTTGGGATTTCGACCTTTGGAATTTCGGCCCTTGGGACTTCGGCCCTTGGGATATGGGCCCTTGGGATATCGGCCTTCGGGATTTCGACCGTTGGGATTTGGACCTTTGGGATTTCGGCCTTTGGGATTTCGGCCCTTGGGATTTCGGCCCTTTGGGAATTCATCTTCGGGATTTCGTTCTTGGGATTTCGGCCTTTGTGATTTCGGCCTTTGGGATTTCGCCCTTGTGATTTCGGCCTTTGGGATATCGGTCTTTGGAATTTCAGCGTTCGGGATTTCGACCCTTTGGATTTCGGCCTTTGCGATTTCGGCCTTTTGGATTTCGGCCTTTGAGATTTCGGCCTTTGGGATTTCGACCTTTGGGATTTCGGCCCTTTGGATTTGGGCCTTTGGGATTTCGGCCTTTGGGATTTCGGCGTTTGGGATTTCGGCCTTTGGGATTTAGGCCTTTGGGATTTCGGCCTTTGAAATTTCGGCCTTTGGGATTTCGGTCTTTCGAATTTCAGCCTTTGGGATTTCGGCCTTTGGGATTTCGGCCTTTGGTATTTTGACCTTGGGATTTCGGCCTTTGGGATTTCGACTCTTAGGATTTCGGCCATTGGGATTTCGGCCTTTTGGGATTTCGGCGTTTGGGATTTCGTCCTTTGGAATTTCCGCCTTTAGGATATCGGCCATTGTGATTTCGGCCTTTGGGATGTCGGTCTTTGGAATTTCAGCCTTTGGGATTTCGGACTTTGAGATTTCGGCCTTTGGGATGTCGGCCTTTGGAATTTCGACCTTTGGGATTTCGGCCCTTAGGATTTCAGCCTTTGGGATTTCGGCCTTTGGTATTTCGGCCTATGTGATTTCGGCCTATGGTATGTCGATCTTTGGAATTTCAACCTTTGGGATTTCGGCCCTTTGGATTTCGGTCTTTGGGATTTCAGCCTCTGGGATTTCGGCCTTTGAGATTTCGGCTTTTGGAATTTCAGCCTTTGGGATTTCGGCCCTTGGGATTTCGGCCATTGGGATTTCGAACTTTGGGATCTCGACCCTTGGGATTCCGGCCCTTGGGATTGCGGCCTTTGGGATTTCCGCCTTTGGGATTTCGCCGTTTGGGATTTCGGCCTTTGGAATTTCAGCCTTTGGGATTTCGGCCTTTGAGATTTCGGCCATTGGGATTCTGACCTTTGGGATCTCGAACCTTGGCATTCCGGCCCTTGGGTTTGCGGCCTTTGGGATTTCGGCCTTTGGGATTTCGACCTTTGGGATTTCGGCCTTTGGAATTTCAGCCTTTGTGATTTCGGCCTTTGAGATTTCGGCCATTGGGATTCTGACCTTTGATATCTCGAACCTTGGGATTCCGGCCCTTGGGATTACGGCCTTTGGGATTTCGGCCTCTGGGATTTCGACCTTTGGGATTTCGGCCTTTGGGATTTCGGCCTTTGGGATTTCGGCCTTTGGGATTTCGGCCTTTGGGATTTCGGCCTTTGGGATTTCGACCTTTGGGAAGTCGGTCTTTGGGATTTCGGCCTTTGTGATTTCGACCTTTGGGATTTCGGCCTTTGGAATTTCGGCCTTTGGGATTTCGGCCTTTGAGATTTCGGCCTTTGGGATTTCGGTCTTTCGAATTTCAGCCTTTGGGATTTCGGCCTTTGGGATTTCGGACTTTGGGATTTCGGCCTTTGGGATTTCGCCCTTGTGATTTCGGCCTTTGGGATATCGGTCTTTGGAATTTCAGCGTTTGGGATTTCGGCCCTTTGGATTTCGGCCTTTGCGATTTCGGCCTTTGAGATTTCGGCCTTTGGGATTTCGACCTTTGGGATTTCGGCCCTTGGGATTTGGGCCTTTGGGATTTCGGCCTTTGGGATTTCGGCCTTTGGGATTTCGGCCTTTGGGATTTCGGCCTTTGGGATTTCGGCGTTTAGGTTTTCGGCCCTTGGGATTTCGGCCTTGTGATTTCAGCCTTTGGGATATCGGTCTTTGGAATTTCAGCGTTTGGGATTTCGGCCCTTTGGATTTCGGCCTTTGCGATTTTGGCCTTTGGGATTTCGGCCTTTGAGATTTCGGCCTTTGGGATTTCGACCTTTGGGATTTCGGCCCTTGGGATTTGGGCCGTTGGGATTTCGGCCTTTGGGATTTCGGCGTTTGGGATTTCGGCCTTTGGGATTTCGGCCTTTGGGATTTCGGCCTATGAAATTTCGGCCTTTGGGATTTCGGTCTTTCGACTTTCTGCCTTTGGGATTTCGGCCTTTGGGATTTCGGCCTTTGGGATTTCGGCCTTTGGTATTTTGGCCTTGGGATTTCGGACTTTGGGATTTCGACCTTTGGAATTTCGGCCCTTGGGATTTCGGCCTTTGGTATTTCGGCCTTTGAAATTTCGGCCTTTGGGATTTCGGTCTTTCGAATTTCTGCCTTTGGGATTTCGGCCTTTGGGATTTCGGCCTTTGGTATTTTGGCCTTGGGATTTCGGACTTTGGGATTTCGACCTTTGGAATTTCGGCCCTTGGGATTTCGGCCCTTGGGATATGGGCCCTTGGGATATGGGCCCTTGGGATATCGGCCTTTGGGATTTCGACCGTTGGGATTTGGACCTTTGGGATTTCGGCTCTTAGGATTTCGGCCATTGGGATTTCGGCCTTTTGGGATTTCGGCGTTTGGGATTTCGTCCTTTGGAATTTCCGCCTTTAGGATATCGGCCATTGTGATTTCGGCCTTTGGGATTTCGGCCTTTGGGATTTCGGCCTTTGGGATTTCGCCCTTGTGATTTCGGCCTTTGGGATATCGGTCTTTGGAATTTCAGCGTTTGGGATTTCGGCCCTTTGGATTTCGGCCTTTGCGATTTCGGCCATTGAGATTTCGGCCTTTGGGATTTCGACCTTTGGGATTTCGGCCCTTGGGATTTGGGCTTTTGGGATTTCGGCCTTTGGGATTTCGGCGTTTGGGATTTCGGCCTTTGGGATTTCGGCCCTTGGGATTTCGGCCCTTGGGATATGGGCCCTTGGGATATCGGCCTTTGGGATTTCGACCGTTGGGATTTGTACCTTTGGGATTTCGGCCTTTGGGATTTCGACTCTTAGGATGTCGGCCATTGGGATTTCGGCCTTTTGGGATTTCGGCGTTTGGGATTTCGTCCTTTGGAATTTCCGCCTTTAGGATATCGGCCATTGCGATTTCGGCCTTTGGGATGTCGGTCTTTGGAATTTCAGCCTTTGGAATTTCGGCTATTTTGATTTTGGTCTTTGGGATTTCAGCCTTTGGGATTTCGGACTTCGAGATTTCGGCCTTTGGGATGTCGGCCTTCGGAATTTCGACCTTTGGGATTTCGGCCCTTAGGATTTCAGCCTTTGGGATCTCGGCCTTTGGGATTTCGGCCTTTGGGATGTCGGCGTTTGGTATGTCGATCTTTGGAATTTCAACCTTTGGGATTTCGGCCCTTTGGATTTCGGCCTTTGGGATTTCAGCCTCTGGGATTTCGGCCTTTGAGATTTCGGCTTTTGGAATTTCAGCCTTTGGGATTTCGGCCCTTGGGATTTCGGCCATTGGGATTTCGAACTTTGGGATCTCGACCCTTGGGATTCCGGCCCTTGGGATTGCGGCCTTTGGGATTTTCGCCTTTGGGATTTCGACCTTTGGGATTTCGGCCTTTGGAATTTCAGCCTTTGGGATTTCGGCCTTTGAGATTTCGGCCATTGGGATTCTGACCTTTGGGATCTCGAACCTTGGCATTCCGGCACTTGGGATTGCGGCCTTTGGGATTTCGGCCTTTGGGATTTCGACCTTTGGGATTTCGGCCTTTGGGATTTCGGCCTTTGGGATTTCGACCTTTGGGAAGTCGGTCTTTGGGATTTCGGCCTTTGTGATTTCGAACTTTGGGATTTCGGCCTTTGGAATTTCGGCCTTTGGGATTTCGGCCTTTGGGATTTCGGCCTTTGAGATTTCGGCCTTTGGGATTTCGGTCTTTCGAATTTCAGCCTTTGGGATTTCGGCCTTTGGGATTTCGGCCTTTGTGATTTCGGCCTTTGGGATTTCGCCCTTGTGATTTCGGCCTTTGGGATATCGGTCTTTGGAATTTCAGCGTTTGGGATTTCGACCCTTTGGATTTCGGCCTTTGCGATTTCGACCCTTTGGATTTCGGCCTTTGCGATTTCGGCCTTTTGGATTTCGGCCTTTGAGATTTCGGCCTTTGGGATTTCGACCTTTGGGATTTCGGCCCTTGGGATTTGGGCCTTTGGGATTTCGGCCTTTGGGATGTCGGCGTTTAGGATTTCGGTCCTTGGGATTTCGGCCTTGTGATTTCGGCCTTTGGGATATCGGTCTTTGGAATTTTAGCGTTTGGGATTTCGGCTCTTTGGATTTCGGCCTTTGCGATTTTGGCCTTTGGGATTTCGGCCTTTGAGATTTCGGCCTTTGGGATTTCGACCTTTGTGATTTCGGCCCTTGGGATTTGGGCCTTTGGGATTTCGGCCTTTGGGATTTCGGCGTTTGGGATTTCGGCCTTTGGGATTTCGGCCTTTGGGATTTCGGCCTTTGAAATTTCGGCCTTTGGGATTTCGGTCTTTCGAATTTCAGCCTTTGGGATTTCGGCCTTTGGGATTTCGGCCTTTGGTATTTTGACCTTGGGATTTCGGCCTTTGGGATTTCGACTCTTAGGATTTCGGCCATTGGGATTTCGGCCTTTTGGGATTTCGGCGTTTGGGATTTCGTCCTTTGGAATTTCCGCCTTTAGGATATCGGCCATTGTGATTTCGGCCTTTGGGATGTCGGTCTTTGGAATTTCAGCCTTTGGGATTTCGGACTTTGAGATTTCGGCCTTTGGGATGTCGGCCTTTGGAATTTCGACCTTTGGGATTTCGGCCCTTAGGATTTCAGCCTTTGGGATTTCGGCCTTTGGGATTTCGGCCTATGTGATTTCGGCCTATGGTATGTCGATCTTTGGAATTTCAACCTTTGGGATTTCGGCCCTTTGGATTTCGGTCTTTGGGATTTCAGCCTCTGGGATTTCGGCCTTTGAGATTTCGGCTTTTGGAATTTCAGCCTTTGGGATTTCGGCCCTTGGGATTTCGGCCATTGGGATTTCGAACTTTGGGATCTCGACCCTTGGGATTCCGGCCCTTGGGATTGCGGCCTTTGGGATTTCCGCCTTTGGGATTTCGACGTTTGGGATTTCGGCCTTTGGAATTTCAGCCTTTGGGATTTCGGCCTTTGAGATTTCGGCCATTGGGATTCTGACCTTTGGGATCTCGAACCTTGTCATTCCGGCCCTTGGGTTTGCGGCCTTTGGGATTTCGGCCTTTGGGATTTCGACCTTTGGGATTTCGGCCTTTGGAATTTCAGCCTTTGTGATTTCGGCCTTTGAGATTTCGGCCATTGGGATTCTGACCTTTGATATCTCGAACCTTGGGATTCCGGCCCTTGGGATTACGGCCTTTGGGATTTCGGCCTCTGGGATTTCGACCTTTGGGATTTCGGCCTTTGGGATTTCGGCCTTTGGGATTTCAGCCTTTGGGATTTCGACCTTTGGGAAGTCGGTCTTTGGGATTTCGGCCTTTGTGATTTCGACCTTTGGGATTACGGCCTTTGGAATTTCGGCCTTTGGGATTTCGGCCTTTGAGATTTCGGCCTTTGGGATTTCGGTCTTTCGAATTTCAGCCTTTGGGATTTCGGCCTTTGGGATTTCGGACTTTGGGATTTCGGCCTTTGGGATTTCGCCCTTGTGATTTCGGCCTTTGGGATATCGGTCTTTGGAATTTCAGCGTTTGGGAATTCGGCCCTTTGGATTTCGGCCTTTGCGATTTCGGCCTTTGAGACTTCGGCCTTTGGGATTTCGACCTTTGGGATTTCGGCCCTTGGGATTTGGGCCTTTGGGATTTCGGCCTTTGGGATTTCGGCCTTTGGGATTTCGGCCTTTGGGATTTCGGCCTTTGGGATTTCGGCGTTTAGGATTTCGGCCCTTGTGATTTCGGCCTTGTGATTTCGGCCTTTGGGATATCGGTCTTTGGAATTTCAGCGTTTGGGATTTCGGCCCTTTGGATTTCGGCCTTTGCGATTTTGGCCTTTGGGATTTCGGCCTTTGAGATTTCGGCCTTTGGGATTTCGACCTTTGGGATTTCGGCCCTTGGGATTTGGGCCGTTGGGATTTCGGCCTTTGGGATTTCGGCGTTTGGGATTTCGGCCTTTGGGATTTCGGCCTTTGGGATTTCGGCCTTTGAAATTTCGGCCTTTGGGATTTCGGTCTTTCGACTTTCTGCCTTTGGGATTTCGGCCTTTGGGATTTCGGCCTTTGGGATTTCGGCCTTTGGTATTTTGGCCTTGGGATTTCGGACTTTGGGATTTCGACCTTTGGAATTTCGGCCCTTGGGATTTCGGCCTTTGGTATTTCGGCCTTTGAAATTTCGGCCTTTGGGATTTCGGTCTTTCGAATTTCTGCCTTTGGGATTTCGGCCTTTGGGATTTCGGCCTTTGGTATTTTGGCCTTGGGATTTCGGACTTTGGGATTTCGACCTTTGGAATTTCGGCCCTTGGGATTTCGGCCCTTGGGATATGGGCCCTTGGGATATGGGCCCTTGGGATATCGGCCTTTGGGATTTCGACCGTTGGGATTTGGACCTTTGGGATTTCGGCTCTTAGGATTTCGGCCATTGGGATTTCGGCCTTTTGGGATTTCGGCGTTTGGGATTTCGTCCTTTGGAATTTCCGCCTTTAGGATATCGGCCATTGTGATTTCGGCCTTTGGGATTTCGGCCTTTGGGATTTCGGCCTTTTGGATTTCGCCCTTGTGATTTCGGCCTTTGGGATATCGGTCTTTGGAATTTCAGCGTTTGGGATTTCGGCCCTTTGGATTTCGGCCTTTGCGATTTCGGCCTTTGAGATTTCGGCCTTTGGGATTTCGACCTTTGGGATTTCGGCCCTTGGGATTTGGGCCTTTGGGATTTCGGCCTTTGGGATTTCGGCGTTTGGGATTTCGGCCTTTGGGATTTCGGCGTTTAGGATTTCGGCCCTTGGGATTTCGGCCTTGTGATTTCGGCCTTGTGATTTCGGCCTTGTGATTTCGGCCTTTGGGATTTCGGCCTTTGAAATTTCGGCCTTTGGGATTTCGGTCTTTCGAATTTCAGCCTTTGGGATTTCGGCCTTTGAGATTTCGGCCTTTGGTATTTTGGCCTTGGGATTTCGGACTTTGGGATTTCGACCTTTGGAATTTCGGCCCTTGGGATTTCGGCCCTTGGGATATGGGCTCTTGGGATATGGGCCCTTGGGATATCGGCCTTTGGGATTTCGACCGTTGGGATTTGGACCTTTGGGATTTCGGCTCTTAGGATTTCGGCCATTGGGATTTCGGCCTTTTGGGATTTCGGCGTTTGGGATTTCGTCCTTTGGAATTTCCGCCTTTAGGATATCGGCCATTGTGATTTCGGCCTTTGGGATTTCGGCCTTTGGAATTTCGGCCCTTGGGATTTCGGCCCTTGGGATATGGGCCCTTGGGATATCGGCCTTTGGGATTTCGACCGTTGGGATTTGGACCTTTGGGATTTCGGCCTTTGGGATTTCGGCTCTTAGGATTTCGGCCATTGGGATTTCGGCCTTTTGGGATTTCGGCGTTTGGGATTTCGTCCTTTGGAATTTCCGCCTTTAGGATATCGGCCATTGTGATTACGGGCTTTGGGATTTCGAAGTTTAGGATTTCGGCCCTTTGGATTTCGGCCTTTGGGATTTCGACCTTTGGGATATCGGCCTCTGGGATTTCGACCTTTGGGAAGTCGGTCTTTGGAGTTTCAGCCTTTGGGATTTCGGCCTTTGGGATGTCGGTCTTTGGAATTTCTGCCTTTGGGATTTCGGCCTTGGGATTTCGACATTTGGGATTTCGGCCTTTGAGATTTCGGCCTTTGGGATTTCGGTCTTTGCTATTTCGGCCTTGTGATTTCGGCCTTTGGTATATCGGTCTTTGGAATTTCAGCGTTTGGGATTTCGGCGCTTTGGATTTCGGCCTTTTGCGATTTCGGCCTTTGGGATTTCGGCCTTTGAGATTTCGGCCTTTGAGATTTCGGCTTTTGGAATTTCAGCCTTTGGGATTTCGGCCCTTTGGATTTCGGCCTTTGGGATTTCGACCTTTGGGATATCGGCCTCTGGGATTTCGACCTTTGGGAAGTCGGTCTTTGGAGTTTCAGCCTTTGGGATTTCGGCCTTTGGGATGTCGGTCTATGGGATTTCGGCCCTTTGGATTTCGGCCTTTGGAATTTCCGCCTTTGGGATATCGGCATTTGGTATTTCGGCCTTTGGAATTTCGTCCTTTGGGATTTGGACCTTTGGGATTTCGGCCTTTGGGATTTCGACCTTTGGGATTTCGGCCTTTTGGGAGTTCATCCTTTGGTATTTCGGCCTTGTGATTTCGACATTTGGGATTTCGGCGTTTGGGATTTCGGCCTTTGGAATTTCCGAAATTAGGATATCGGCCCTTGGGATTTCGCCCTTTGGGATTGCGACTATTGGGATTACGGCATTTTGGGAATTCATCCAATGGGATTTCGACATTTGGGATTTCGGCCTTTGGGATTTCGGCGTTTGGAACTTGTACCTTTGGGATATCGGCCCTTGGGATTTCGGCCTTTGGGATATCGGTCTTTGGAATTTCAGCGTTTGGGATTTCGGCCCTTTGGATTTCGGCCTTTGCGATTTCGGCCTTTGAGATTTCGGCCTTTGGGATTTCGACCTTTGGGATTTCGGCCCTTGGGATTTGGGCCTTTGGGATTTCGGCCTTTGGGATTTCGGCCTTTGGGATTTCGGCGTTTAGGATTTCGGCCCTTGGGATTTCGGCCTTGTGATTTCGGCCTTTGGGATATCGGTCTTTGGAATTTCAGCGTTTGGGATTTGGGCCTTTGGGATTTCGGCCTTTGGGATTCCGGCCCTTGGGATTACGGCCTTTGGGATTTCGGCCTTTGGGATTTCGGCCTTTGAAATTTCGGCCTTTGGGATTTCGGTCTTTCGAATTTCAGCCTTTGGGATTTCGGCCTTTGGGATTTCGACCGTTGGGATTTGTACCTTTGGGATTTCGGCCTTTCGGATTTCGACTCTTAGGATTTAGGCCATTGGGATTTCGGCCTTTTGGGATTTCGGCGTTTGGGATTTCGTCCTTTGGAATTTCCGCCTTTAGGATATCGGCCATTGTGATTTCGGCCTTTGGGATGTCGGTCTTTGGAATTTCAGCCTTTGGAATTTCGGCTATTTTGATTTTGGTCTTTGGGATTTCAGCCTTTGGGATTTCGGACTTTGGGATTTCGGCCTTTGGGATGTCGGCCTTTGGAATTTCGACCTTTGGGATTTTGGCCCTTAGGATTTCAGCCTTTGGGACTTCGGCCTTTGGGATTTCGGCCTTTGGGATTTCGGCCTTTGGTATGTCGATCTTTGGAATTTCAACCTTTGGGATTTCGGCCCTTGGGATTTCGGCCATTGGGATTTCGAACTTTGGGATCTCGACCCTTGGGATTCCGGCCCTTGGGATTGCGGCCTTTGGGATTTCCGCCTTTGGGATTTCGACCTTTGGGATTTCGGCCTTTGGAATTTCAGCCTTTGGGATTTCGGCCTTTGAGATTTCGGCCATTGGGATTCTGACCTTTGGGATCTCGAACCTTGGCATTCCGGCCCTTGGGATTACGGCCTTTGGGATTTCGGCCTCTGGGATTTCGACCTTTGGGATTTCGGCCTTTGGGATTTCGGCCTTTGGGATTTCGGCCTTTGGGATTTCGACATTTGGGAAGTCGGTCTTTGGGATTTCGGCCTTTGTGATTTCGACCTTTGGGATTTCGGCCTTTGGAATTTCGGCCTTTGGGATTTCGGCCCTTGAGATTTCGGCCTTTGGGATTTCGGTCTTTCGAATTTCAGCCTTTGAAATTTCGGCCTTTGGGATTTCGGTCTTTCGAATTTCTGCCTTTGGGATTTCGGCCTTTGGGATTTCGGCCTTTGGTATTTTGGCCTTGGGATTTCGGACTTTGGGATTTCGACCTTTGGAATTTCGGCCCTTGGGATTTCGGCCTTTGGGATTTCGGCCTTTGAAATTTCGGCCTTTGGGATTTCGGTCTTTCGAATTTCTGCCTTTGGGATATCGGCCTTTGGGATTTCGACCGTTGGGATTTGGACCTTTGGGATTTCGGCTCTTAGGATTTCGGCCATTGGGATTTCGGCCTTTTGGGATTTCGGCGTTTGGGATTTCGTCCTTTGGAATTTCCGCCTTTAGGATATCGGCCATTGTGATTTCGGCCTTTGGGATTTCGGCCTTTGGAATTTCGGCCCTTGGGATTTCGGCCCTTGGGATATGGGCCCTTGGGATATGGGCCCTTGGGATATGGGCCCTTGGGATATCGGCCTTTGGGATTTCGACCGTTGGGATTTGGACCTTTGGGATTTCGGCCTTTGGGATTTCGGCTCTTAGGATTTCGGCCATTGGGATTTCGGCCTTTTTGGATTTCGGCGTTTGGGATTTCGTCCTTTGGAATTTCCGCCTTTAGGATATCGGCCATTGTGATTTCGGCCTTTGGGATTTCGGCCTTTGGGATGTCGGTCTTTGGAATTTCAGCCTTTGGGATTTCGGCTATTTTGATTTCGGTCTTCGGGATTTCAGCCTTTGGGATTTCGGCCTTTGAGATTTCGGCCTTTGGAATTTCAGCCTTTGGGATTTCGGCCCTTTGGATTTCGGCCTTTGGGATTTCGAAGTTTAGGATTTCGGCCCTTTGGATTTCGGCCTTTAGGATTTCGACCTTTGGGATATCGGCCTCTGGGATTTCGACCTTTGGGAAGTCGGTCTTTGGAGTTTCAGCCTTTGGGATTTCGGCCTTTGGGATGTCGGTCTTTGGAATTTCAGCCTTTGGGATTTCGGCCCCTTGCATTTCGGCCTTTGGGATTTCGGCCTTGGGATTTCGACATTTGGGATTTCGGCCTTTGAGACTTCGGCCTTTGGGATTTCGGTCTTTCGAATTTCGGCCTCTGGGATTTCGACCTTTGGAATTTCAGCGTTTGGGATTTCGGCCCTTTGGATTTCGGCCTTTGCGATTTCGGGCTTTGAGATTTCGGCCTTTGGGATTTCGACCTTTGGGATTTCGGCCCTTGGGATTTGGGCCTTTGGGATTTCGGCCTTTGGGACTTCGGCCTTTGGGATTTCGGCGTTTAGGATTTCGGCCCTTGGGATTTCGGCCTTGTGATTTCGGCCTTTGGGATATCGGTCTTTGGAATTTCAGCGTTTGGGATTTCGGCCCTTTGGATTTCGGCCTTTGCGATTTTGGCCTTTGGGATTTCGGCCTTTGAGATTTCGGCCTTTGGGATGTCGGCCTTTGGAATTTCGACCTTTGGGATTTTGGCCCTTAGGATTTCAGCCTTTGGGATTTCGGCCTTTGGGATTTCGGCCTTTGGGATTTCGGCCTTTGGGATTTCGGCCTTTGGTATGTCGATCTTTGGAATTTCAACCTTTGGGATTTCGGCCCTTGGGATTTCGGCCATTGGGATTTCGAACTTTGGGATCTCGACCCTTGGGATTCCGGCCCTTGGGATTGCGGCCTTTGGGATTTCCGCCTTTGGGATTTCGACCTTTGGGATTTCGGCCTTTGGAATTTCAGCCTTTGGGATTTCGGCCTTTGAGATTTCGGCCATTGGGATTCTGACCTTTGGGATCTCGAACCTTGGCATTCCGGCCCTTGGGATTACGGCCTTTGGGATTTCGGCCTCTGGGATTTCGACCTTTGGGATTTCGGCCTTTGGGATTTCGGCCTTTGGGATTTCGGCCTTTGGGATTTCGACATTTGGGAAGTCGGTCTTTGGGATTTCGGCCTTTGTGATTTCGACCTTTGGGATTTCGGCCTTTGGAATTTCGGCCTTTGGGATTTCGGCCCTTGAGATTTCGGCCTTTGGGATTTCGGTCTTTCGAATTTCAGCCTTTGAAATTTCGGCCTTTGGGATTTCGGTCTTTCGAATTTCTGCCTTTGGGATTTCGGCCTTTGGGATTTCGGCCTTTGGTATTTTGGCCTTGGGATTTCGGACTTTGGGATTTCGACCTTTGGAATTTCGGCCCTTGGGATTTCGGCCTTTGGGATTTCGGCCTTTGAAATTTCGGCCTTTGGGATTTCGGTCTTTCGAATTTCTGCCTTTGGGATTTCGGCCTTTGGGATTTCGGCCTTTGGTATTTTGGCCTTGGGATTTCGGGCTTTGGGATTTCGACCTTTGGAGTTTCGGTCCTTGGGATTTCGGCCCTTGGGATATGGGCCCTTGGGATATGGGCCCTTGGGATATCGGCCTTTGGGATTTCGACCGTTGGTATTTGGACCTTTGGGATTTCGGCTCTTAGGATTTCGGCCATTGGGATTTCGGCCTTTTGGGATTTCGGCGTTTGGGATTTCGTCCTTTGGAATTTCCGCCTTTAGGATATCGGCCATTGTGATTTCGGCCTTTGGGATTTCGGCCTTTGGAATTTCGGCCCTTGGGATTTCGGCCCTTGGGATATGGGCCCTTGGGATATGGGCCCTTGGGATATGGGCCCTTGGGATATCGGCCTTTGGGATTTCGACCGTTGGGATTTGGACCTTTGGGATTTCGGCCTTTGGGATTTCGGCTCTTAGGATTTCGGCCATTGGGATTTCGGCCTTTTTGGATTTCGGCGTTTGGGATTTCGTCCTTTGGAATTTCCGCCTTTAGGATATCGGCCATTGTGATTTCGGCCTTTGGGATTTCGGCCTTTGGGATGTCGGTCTTTGGAATTTCAGCCTTTGGGATTTCGGCTATTTTGATTTCGGTCTTTGGGATTTCAGCCTTTGGGATTTCGGCCTTTGAGATTTCGGCCTTTGGAATTTCAGCCTTTGGGATTTCGGCCCTTTGGATTTCGGCCTTTGGGATTTCGAAGTTTAGGATTTCGGCCCTTTGGATTTCGGCCTTTAGGATTTCGACCTTTGGGATATCGGCCTCTGGGATTTCGACCTTTGGGAAGTCGGTCTTTGGAGTTTCAGCCTTTGGGATTTCGGCCTTTGGGATGTCGGTCTTTGGAATTTCAGCCTTTGGGATTTCGGCCCCTTGCATTTCGGCCTTTGGGATTTCGGCCTTGGGATTTCGACATTTGGGATTTCGGCCTTTGAGACTTCGGCCTTTGGGATTTCGGTCTTTCGAATTTCGGCCTCTGGGATTTCGACCTTTGGAATTTCAGCGTTTGGGATTTCGGCCCTTTGGATTTCGGCCTTTGCGATTTCGGGCTTTGAGATTTCGGCCTTTGGGATTTCGACCTTTGGGATTTCGGCCCTTGGGATTTGGGCCTTTGGGATTTCGGCCTTTGGGACTTCGGCCTTTGGGACTTCGGCCTTTGGGATTTCGGCGTTTAGGATTTCGGCCCTTGGGATTTCGGCCTTGTGATTTCGGCCTTTGGGATATCGGTCTTTGGAATTTCAGCGTTTGGGATTTCGGCCCTTTGGATTTCGGCCTTTGCGATTTTGGCCTTTGGGATTTCGGCCTTTGAGATTTCGGCCTTTGGGATTTCGACCTTTGGGATTTCGGCCCTTGGGATTTGGGCCGTTGGGATTTCGGCCTTTGGGATTTCGGCGTTTGGGATTTCGGCCTTTGGGATTTCGGCCTTTGGGATTTCGGCCTTTGAAATTTCGGCCTTTGGGATTTCGGTCTTTCGAATTTCTGCCTTTGGGATTTCGGCCTTTGGGATTTCGGCCTTTGGTATTTTGGCCTTGGGATTTCGGACTTTGGGATTTCGACCTTTGGAATTTCGGCCCTTGGGATTTCGGCCTTTGGGATTTCGGCCTTTGAAATTTCGGCCTTTGGGATTTCGGTCTTTCGAATTTCTGCCTTTGGGATTTCGGCCTTTGGGATTTCGGCCTTTGGTATTTTGGCCTTGGGATTTCGGACTTTGGGATTTCGACCTTTGGAATTTCGGCCCTTGGGATTTCGGCCCTTGGGATATGGGCCCTTGGGATATGGGCCCTTAGGATATCGGCCTTTGGGATTTCGACCGTTGGGATTTGGACCTTTGGGATTTCGGCTCTTAGGATTTCGGCCATTGGGATTTCGGCCTTTTGGGATTTCGGCGTTTGGGATTTCGTCCTTTGGAATTTCCGCCTTTAGGATATCGGCCATTGTGATTTCGGCCTTTGGGATTTCGGCCTTTGGAATTTCGGCCCTTGGGATTTCGGCCCTTGGGATATGGGCGCTTGGGATATGGGCCCTTGGGATATGGGCCCTTGGGATATCGGCCTTTGGGATTTCGACCGTTGGGATTTGGACCTTTGGGATTTCGGCCTTTGGGATTTCGGCTCTTAGGATTTCGGCCATTGGGATTTCGGCCTTTTTGGATTTCGGCGTTTGGGATTTCGTCCTTTGGAATTTCCGCCTTTAGGATATCGGCCATTGTGATTTCGGCCTTTGGGACTTCGGCCTTTGGGATGTCGGTCTTTGGAATTTCAGCCTTTGGGATTACGGCTATTTTGACTTCGGTCTTTGGGATTTCAGCCTTTGGGATTTCGGCCTTTGAGATTTCGGCCTTTGGAATTTCAGCCTTTGGGATTTCGGCCCTTTGGATTTCGGCCTTTGGGATTTCGAAGTTTAGGATTTCGGCCCTTTGGATTTCGGCCTTTAGGATTTCGACCTTTGGGATATCGGCCTTTGGGATTTCGACCTTTGGGAAGTCGGTCTTTGGAGTTTCAGCCTTTGGGATTTCGGCCTTTGGGATGTCGGTCTTTGGAATTTCAGCCTTTGGGATTTCGGCCTTGGGATTTCGACATTTGGGATTTCGGCCTTTGAGATTTCGACCTTTGGGATTTCGGTCTTTCGAATTTCAGCCTTTGGGATTTCGGCCTTTGCGATTTCGACCTTGTGATTTCGGCCTTTGGTATATCGGTCTTTGGAATTTCAGCGTTTGGGATTTTGGCGCTTTGGATTTCGGCCTTTGGAATTTCGGCCTTTGAGATTTCGGCCTTTGTTATTTGGACCTTTGGGATTTCGGCCCTTGGGATTTGGGCCTTTGGGATTTCGGCCCTTGGGATTTAGGCCTTTTGGATTTCGGCCTTTGGGATATCGGCCCTTGGGATTTCGGCCTTTGGGATTTCGGCCTTTGGGATTTCGGCCTCTGGCATTTCGGCCTTTGGGTAGTCGGTCTTTGGAATTTCAGCCTTTGGGATTTAGGCCCTTTGGATTCCGGCCTTTGGGATTTCAGCCTTTGGGATTCCGGCCCTTGGGATTGCGGCCTTTGGGATTTCGGCCTTTGGGATTTCGACCTTTTTTGATTTCGGCCTTTGGGATTTCGGCCTTTGGGATTTCGACCTTTGGGAAGTCGGTCTTTGGGATTTCGGCCTTTGTGATTTCGACCTTTGGGATTTCGGCCTTTGGAATTTCGGCCTTTGGGATTTCGGCCTTTGAGATTTCGGCCTTTGGGATTTCGACCTTTGGGATCTCGAACCTTGGTATTCCGGCCCTTGGGATTGCGGCCTTTGGGATTTCGGCCTTTGGGATTTCGACCTTTGGGATTTCGGCCTTTGGAAGTTCAGCCTTTGGGATTTCGGCCTTTGAGATTTCGGCCATTGGGATTCTGACCTTTGATATCTCGAACCTTGGGATTCCAGCCCTTGGGATTACGGCCTTTGGGATTTCGGCCTCTGGGATTTCGACCTTTGGGATTTCGGCCTTTGCGATTTCGGCCTTTTGGATTTCGGCCTTTGAGATTTCGGCCTTTGGGATTTCGACCTTTGGGATTTCGGCCCTTGGGATTTGGGCCTTTGGGATTTCGGACTTTGGGATTTCGGCCTTTGGGATTTCGGCGTTTAGGATTTCGGCCCTTGGGATTTCGGCCTTGTGATTTCGGCCTTTGGGATATCGGTCTTTGGAATTTTAGCGTTTGGGATTTCGGCCCTTTGGATTTCGGCCTTTGCGATTTTGGCCTTTGGGATTTCGGCCTTTGAGATTTCGGCCTTTGGGATTTCGACCTTTGTGATTTCGGCCCTTGGGATTTGGGCCTTTGGGATTTCGGCCTTTGGGATTTCGGCGTTTGGGATTTCGGCCTTTGGGATTTCGGCCTTTGGGATTTCGGCCTTTGAAATTTCGGCCTTTGGGATTTCGGTCTTTCGAATTTCAGCCTTTGGGATTTCGGCCTTTGGGATTTCGACCGTTGGGATTTGTACCTTTGGGATTTCGGCCTTTGGGATTTCGACTCTTAGGATTTCGGCCATTGGGATTTCGGCCTTTTGGGAATTCGGCGTTTGGGATTTCGTCCTTTGGAATTTCCGCCTTTAGGATATCGGCCATTGTGATTTCGGCCTTTGGGATGTCGGTCTTTGGAATTTCAGCCTTTGGAATTTCGGCTATTTTGATTTTGGTCTTTGGGATTTCAGCCTTTGGGATTTCGGACTTTGAGATTTCGGCCTTTGGGATGTCGGCCTTTGGAATTTCGACCTTTGGGATTTCGGCCCTTAGGATTTCAGCCTTTGGGATTTCGGCCTTTGGGATTTCGGCCTTTGGGATTTCGGCCTTTGGTATGTCGATCTTTGGAATTTCAACCTTTGGGATTTCGGCCCTTGGGATTTCGGCCATTGGGATTTCGAACTTTGGGATCTCGACCCTTGGGATTCCGGCCCTTGGGATTGCGGCCTTTGGGATTTCCGCCTTTGGGATTTCGACCTTTGGGATTTCGGCCTTTGGAATTTCAGCCTTTGGGATTTCGGCCTTTGGGATTTCGGCCTTTGGGATTTCGGCCTTTGGGATTTCGACATTTGGGAAGTCGGTCTTTGGGATTTCGGCCTTTGTGATTTCGGCCTTTAGGATTTCGGCCTTTGGAATTTCGACCTTTGGGATTTCGGCCCTTGGGATTTCAGCCTTTGGGATTTCGACCTTTGGGATTTCGGCCTTTGGGATTTCGGTCTATGGGATTTCGGCCCTTTGGATTTCGGCCTTTGGAATTTCCGCCTTTGGGATATCGGCATTTGGGATTTCGGCCTTTGGAATTTCGTCCTTTGGGAATAGGACCTTTGGGATTTCGGTCTTTGGGATTTCGACCTTTGGGATTTCGGCCTTTTGGGAGTTCATCCTTTGGTATTTCGGCCTTGTGATTTCGACATTTGGGATTTCGGCGTCTGGGATTTCGGCCTTTGGAATTTCCGAAATTAGAATATCGGCCCTTGGGATTTCGGCCTTTGGGATTGCGACTATTGGGATTACGGCCTTTTGGGAATTCATCCAATGGGATTTCGACATTTGGGATTTCGGCCTTTGGGATTTCGGCGTTTGGAACTTGTACCTTTGGGATATCGGCCCTTGGGATTTCGGCCTTTGTGATTTCGGCCTTTGGGATTTCGGCCCTTGGGATTTCGGCCTGTGGCATTTCGGCCTTTGGGTAGTCGGTCTTTGGAATTTCAGCCTTTGGGATTTTGGCCTTTGAGATTTCGGCCTTTGGGATTTCGGTCTTTCGAATTTCAGTCTTTGGGATTTCGCCCTTTGGGATTTCGCCCTTGTGATTTCGGCCTTTGGGATATCGGTCTTTGGAATTTCAGCGTTTGGGAATTCGGCCCTTTGGATTTCGGCCTTTGCGATTTCGGCCTTTGGGATTTCGGCCTTTGAGATTTCGGCCTTTGGGATTTCGACCTTTGGGATTTCGG
This sequence comes from Megachile rotundata, assembly GCF_050947335.1. Taxonomy (NCBI): domain Eukaryota; kingdom Metazoa; phylum Arthropoda; class Insecta; order Hymenoptera; family Megachilidae; genus Megachile; species Megachile rotundata. Next base: position 1,068,387 of record NC_134991.1, on the reverse strand, counting down.
TACTTGGGATTTGGGCCTTCGGGATTTCGGCCTTTGGGATTTCGGCGTTTGGGATTTCGGGCTTTGGGATTTCGGCCTTGTGATTTCGGCCTTTGGGATTTCGGCCCTTGGGATATGGGCCCTTGGGATATGGGCCCTTGGGATATCGGCCTTTGGGATTTCGACCCTTGGGATTTGGACCTTTGGGATTTCGGCCTTTGGGATTTCGGCTCTTGTGATTTCGGCCATTGGGATTTCGGCCTTTTGTGATTTCGGCCTTTGGGATTTCGGCCTTTGGGATGTCGGTCTTTGGAATTTCAGCCTTTGGGATTTCGGCTATTTTGATTTCGGTCTTTGGGATTTCAGCCTTTGGGATTTCGGACTTTGAGATTTCGGCCTTTAGGATGTCGGCCTTTGGAATTTCGACCTTTGGGATTTCGGCCCTTGGGATTTCAGCCTTTGGTATTTCGACCTTTGGGATTTCGGCCATTGGGATTTCGGCCTTTGGGATTTTGGCCTTTGGGATATCGGTCTTTGGAATTTCAGCGTTTGGGATTTCGGCGCTTTGGATTTCGGCCTTTGCGATTTCGGCCTTTGGGATTTCGGCCTTTGAGATTTCGGCCTTTGGGATTTGGACCTTTGGGATTTCGGCGCTTGGGATTTGGGCCTTTGCGATTTCGGCCTTTGGGATTTCGGCCTTTGGGATTTCGGCCTTTGGGATTTCGGCCTTTGGGATTTCGGCCTTTGGGATGTCGGTCTTTGGAATTTCAGCCCTTTGGGATTTCGGCTATTTTGATTTCGGTCTTTGGGATTTCAGCCTTTGGGATTTCGGACTTTGAGATTTCGGCCTTTGGGATGTCGGCCTTTGGAATTTCGACCTTTGGGATTTCGGCCCTTGGGATTTCAGCCTTTGGTATTTCGACCTTTGGGATTTCGGCCTTTGGGATTTCGGCCTTTGGGATTTTGGCCTTTGGGATTTCGGCCTTTGAGATTTCGGCCTTTGGGATTTCGGTCTTTCGAATTTCAGCCTTTGGGATTTCGGCCTTTGGTATTTTGGCCTTGGGATTTCGGACTTTGGGATTTCGGCCTTTGGGATTTCGGCCCTTTGGATTTCGGCCTTTGGGATTTGGACTTTTGGGATTTCGGCCCTTGGGATTTCGGCCTTTGGGATTTCGGCCTCTGGGATTTCGGCATTTGGGTAGTCGGTCTTTGGAATTTCAGCCCTTGGGATTTCGGCCTTTGGGATTTCGACCTTTGGGATTTCGCCTTTGGGATTTCGGCCTTTGGGATTTCGGCCTTTGGGATTTCGGCCATTGGGATTTCGGCCTTTGGGATTTCGGCCTTTGAGATTTCGGCCTTTGGGATTTCGGTCCTTCGAATTTCAGCCTTTGGGATTTCGGCCTTTCTTATTTCGGCCTTTGGTATTTTGGCCTTGGGATTTCGGCCTTTGGGATGTCGGTCTTTGGAATTTCAGCCTTTGGGATTTCGGCCCTTTGGATTTCGGCCTTTGGGATTTCGACGTTTGGGATTTCGGCCTCTGGGATTCCGACCTTTGGGATTTCGGACTTTGGAATTTGTGACTTTGAGATTTCGGCCTTTGGAATTTCAGCCTTTGGGATTTCGGCCCTTTGGATTTCGAACTTTTGGATTTCTGCCTTTGGGATTTCGGCCTTTGAGATTTCGGCCTTTGGGATGTCGGACTTTGGAATTTCGACCTTTGGGATTTCGGCCCTTGGGATTTCAGCCTTTGGGATTTCGGCCTTTGGGATTTCGGCCTTTAGGATTTCGGCCTTTGGGATTTCGGCCTTTGGTATGTTGATCTTTGGAATTTCAACCTTGGGGATTTCGGCCCTTTGGATTTCGGCCTTTGGGTTTTCAGCCTTTGGGATTTCGGCCTTTGGGATATCGGCCTTTGGAATTTCAGCCTTTGGGATTTCGGCCATTGGGATTTCGGCCTTTGGGATTTCGGCCTTTGAGATTTCGGCCTTTGGGATTTCGGTCCTTCGAATTTCAGCCTTTGGGATTTCGGCCTTTGGTATTTTGGCCTTGGGATTTCGGACTTTGGGATTTCGACCTTTGGAATTTCGGCCCTTGGGATGTGGGCCCTTGGGATATCGGCCTTTGGGATTTCGACCGTTGGGATTTGGACCTTTGGGATTTCGGCCTTTGGGATTTCGGCTCTTGGGATTTCGGCCCTTGGGATTTCGGCCTTTTGGGAATTCATCGTTCGGGATTTCGTTCTTGAGATTTCGGCATTTGGGATTTCGGCCTTTGGTATGTCGATCCTTGGAATTTCAACATTTGGGACTTCGGCCCTTTGGATTTCGGCCTTTGGGATTTCGGTAGTTGGGATTTGGGCCTTTGGGATTTCGGCCTTTGGGATTTCGGCGTTTGGAATTTCGGCCTTTGGGATTTCGGCCATGTGATTTCGGCCTTTGGGATTTCGGCCTTTGGTATGTCGATTTTTTGGAATTTCAACCTTTGGGATTTCGGCACTTTGGATTTCGGCCTTTGGGATTTCAGCCTTTGGGATTTCGGCCTTTGAGATTTCGGCTTTTGGAATTTCAGCCTTTGGGATTTCGGCCCTTTGGATTTCGGCCTTTGGGATTTCGACCTTTCGGATATCGGCCTCTGGGATTTCGACCTTTGGGAAGTCGGTCTTTGGAGTTTCAGCCTTTGGGATTTCGGCCTTTGGGATGTCGGTCTATGGGATTTCGGCCCTTTGGATTTCGGCCTTTGGAATTTCCGCCTTTGGGATATCGGCATTTGGGATTTCGGCCTTTGGAATTTCGTCCTTTGGGAATTGGACCTTTGGGATTTCGGCCTTTGGGATTTCGACCTTTGGGATTTCGGCCTTTTGGGAGTTCATCCTTTGGTATTTCGGCCTTGTGATTTCGACATTTGGGATTTCGGCCTTTGGGATTTCGACCTTTGGGAAGTCGGTCTTTGGAGTTTCAGCCTTTGGGATTTCGGCCTTTGGGATGTCGGTCTTTGGAATTTCAGCCTTTGGGATTTCGGCCTTGGGATTTCGACATTTGGGATTTCGGCCTTTGAGATTTCGACCTTTGGGATTTCGGTCTTTCGAATTTCAGCCTTTGGGATTTCGGCCTTTGCGATTTCGACCTTGTGATTTCGGCCTTTGGTATATCGGTCTTTGGAATTTCAGCGTTTGGGATTTTGGCGCTTTGGATTTCGGCCTTTGGAATTTCGGCCTTTGAGATTTCGGCCTTTGTTATTTGGACCTTTGGGATTTCGGCCCTTGGGATTTGGGCCTTTGGGATTTCGGCCCTTGGGATTTAGGCCTTTTGGATTTCGGCCTTTGGGAAATCGGCCCTTGGGATTTCGGCCTTTGGGATTTCGGCCTTTGGGATTTCGGCCTCTGGCATTTCGGCCTTTGGGTAGTCGGTCTTTGGAATTTCAGCCTTTGGGATTTAGGCCCTTTGGATTCCGGCCTTTGGGATTTCAGCCTTTGGGATTCCGGCCCTTGGGATTGCGGCCTTTGGGATTTCGGCCTTTGGGATTTCGACCTTTTTTGATTTCGGCCTTTGGGATTTCGGCCTTTGGGATTTCGACCTTTGGGAAGTCGGTCTTTGGGATTTCGGCCTTTGTGATTTCGACCTTTGGGATTTCGGCCTTTGGAATTTCGGCCTTTGGGATTTCGGCCTTTGAGATTTCGGCCTTTGGGATTTCGACCTTTGGGATCTCGAACCTTGGTATTCCGGCCCTTGGGATTGCGGCCTTTGGGATTTCGGCCTTTGGGATTTCGACCTTTGGGATTTCGGCCTTTGGAAGTTCAGCCTTTGGCATTTCGGCCTTTGAGATTTCGGCCATTGGGATTCTGACCTTTGATATCTCGAACCTTGGGATTCCAGCCCTTGGGATTACGGCCTTTGGGATTTCGGCCTCTGGGATTTCGACCTTTGGGATTTCGGCCTTTGCGATTTCGGCCTTTTGGATTTCGGCCTTTGAGATTTCGGCCTTTGGGATTTCGACCTTTGGGATTTCGGCCCTTGGGATTTGGGCCTTTGGGATTTCGGACTTTGGGATTTCGGCCTTTGGGATTTCGGCGTTTAGGATTTCGGCCCTTGGGATTTCGGCCTTGTGATTTCGGCCTTTGGGATATCGGTCTTTGGAATTTTAGCGTTTGGGATTTCGGCCCTTTGGATTTCGGCCTTTGCGATTTTGGCCTTTGGGATTTCGGCCTTTGAGATTTCGGCCTTTGGGATTTCGACCTTTGTGATTTCGGCCCTTGGGATTTGGGCCTTTGGGATTTGGGCCTTTGGGATTTCGGCGTTTGGGATTTCGGCCTTTGGGATTTCGGCCTTTGGGATTTCGGCCTTTGAAATTTCGGCCTTTGGGATTTCGGTCTTTCGAATTTCAGCCTTTGGGATTTCGGCCTTTGGGATTTCGACCGTTGGGATTTGTACCTTTGGGATTTCGGCCTTTGGGATTTCGACTCTTAGGATTTCGGCCATTGGGATTTCGGCCTTTTGGGAATTCGGCGTTTGGGATTTCGTCCTTTGGAATTTCCGCCTTTAGGATATCGGCCATTGTGATTTCGGCCTTTGGGATGTCGGTCTTTGGAATTTCAGCCTTTGGAATTTCGGCTATTTTGATTTTGGTCTTTGGGATTTCAGCCTTTGGGATTTCGGACTTTGAGATTTCGGCCTTTGGGATGTCGGCCTTTGGAATTTCGACCTTTGGGATTTCGGCCCTTAGGATTTCAGCCTTTGGGATTTCGGCCTTTGGGATTTCGGCCTTTGGGATTTCGGCCTTTGGTATGTCGATCTTTGGAATTTCAACCTTTGGGATTTCGGCCCTTGGGATTTCGGCCATTGGGATTTCGAACTTTGGGATCTCGACCCTTGGGATTCCGGCCCTTGGGATTGCGGCCTTTGGGATTTCCGCCTTTGGGATTTCGACCTTTGGGATTTCGGCCTTTGGAATTTCAGCCTTTGGGATTTCGGCCTTTGGGATTTCGGCCTTTGGGATTTCGGCCTTTGGGATTTCGACATTTGGGAAGTCGGTCTTTGGGATTTCGGCCTTTGTGATTTCGGCCTTTAGGATTTCGGCCTTTGGAATTTCGACCTTTGGGATTTCGGCCCTTGGGATTTCAGCCTTTGGGATTTCGACCTTTGGGATTTCGGCCTTTGGGATTTCGGTCTATGGGATTTCGGCCCTTTGGATTTCGGCCTTTGGAATTTCCGCCTTTGGGATATCGGCATTTGGGATTTCGGCCTTTGGAATTTCGTCCTTTGGGAATAGGACCTTTGGGATTTCGGCCTTTGGGATTTCGACCTTTGGGATTTCGGCCTTTTGGGAGTTCATCCTTTGGTATTTCGGCCTTGTGATTTCGACATTTGGGATTTCGGCGTCTGGGATTTCGGCCTTTGGAATTTCCGAAATTAGAATATCGGCCCTTGGGATTTCGGCCTTTGGGATTGCGACTATTGGGATTACGGCCTTTTGGGAATTCATCCAATGGGATTTCGACATTTGGGATTTCGGCCTTTGGGATTTCGGCGTTTGGAACTTGTACCTTTGGGATATCGGCCCTTGGGATTTCGGCCTTTGTGATTTCGGCCTTTGGGATTTCGGCCCTTGGGATTTCGGCCTGTGGCATTTCGGCCTTTGGGTAGTCGGTCTTTGGAATTTCAGCCTTTGGGATTTTGGCCTTTGAGATTTCGGCCTTTGGGATTTCGGTCTTTCGAATTTCAGTCTTTGGGATTTCGCCCTTTGGGATTTCGCCCTTGTGATTTCGGCCTTTGGGATATCGGTCTTTGGAATTTCAGCGTTTGGGAATTCGGCCCTTTGGATTTCGGCCTTTGCGATTTCGGCCTTTGGGATTTCGGCCTTTGAGATTTCGGCCTTTGGGATTTCGACCTTTGGGATTTCGGTACTTGGGATTTGGGCCTTCGGGATTTCGGCCTTTGGGATTTCGGCGTTTGGGATTTCGGGCTTTGGGATTTCGGCCTTGTGATTTCGGCCTTTGGGATTTCGGCCCTTGGGATATGGGCCCTTGGGATATGGGCCCTTGGGATATCGGCCTTTGGGATTTCGACCCTTGGGATTTGGACCTTTGGGATTTCGGCCTTTGGGATTTCGGCTCTTGTGATTTCGGCCATTGGGATTTCGGCCTTTTGGGATTTTGGCGTTTGGGATTTCGTCCTTTGGAATTTCCGCCTTTAGGATATCGGCCATTGTGATTTCGGCCTTTGGGATTTCGGCCTTTGGGATGTCGGTCTTTGGAATTTCAGCCTTTGGGATTTCGGCTATTTTGATTTCGGTCTTTGGGATTTCAGCCTTTGGGATTTCGGACTTTGAGATTTCGGCCTTTAGGATGTCGGCCTTTGGAATTTCGACCTTTGGGATTTCGGCCCTTGGGATTTCAGCCTTTGGTATTTCGACCTTTGGGATTTCGGCCATTGGGATTTCGGCCTTTGGGATTTTGGCCTTTGGGATATCGGTCTTTGGAATTTCAGCGTTTGGGATTTCGGCGCTTTGGATTTCGGCCTTTGCGATTTCGGCCTTTGGGATTTCGGCCTTTGAGATTTCGGCCTTTGGGATTTGGACCTTTGGGATTTCGGCGCTTGGGATTTGGGCCTTTGCGATTTCGGCCTTTGGGATTTCGGCCTTTGGGATTTCGGCCTTTGGGATTTCGGCCTTTGGGATTTCGGCCTTTGGGATGTCGGTCTTTGGAATTTCAGCCCTTTGGGATTTCGGCTATTTTGATTTCGGTCTTTGGGATTTCAGCCTTTGGGATTTCGGACTTTGAGATTTCGGCCTTTGGGATGTCGGCCTTTGGAATTTCGACCTTTGGGATTTCGGCCCTTGGGATTTCAGCCTTTGGTATTTCGACCTTTGGGATTTCGGCCTTTGGGATTTCGGCCTTTGGGATTTTGGCCTTTGGGATTTCGGCCTTTGAGATTTCGGCCTTTGGGATTTCGGTCTTTCGAATTTCAGCCTTTGGGATTTCGGCCTTTGGGATTTCGGCCTTTGGTATTTTGGCCTTGGGATTTCGGACTTTGGGATTTCGGCCTTTGGGATTTCGGCCCTTTGGATTTCGGCCTTTGGGATTTGGACTTTTGGGATTTCGGCCCTTGGGATTTCGGCCTTTGGGATTTCGGCCTCTGGGATTTCGGCATTTGGGTAGTCGGTCTTTGGAATTTCAGCCCTTGGGATTTCGGCCTTTGGGATTTCGACCTTTGGGATTTCGCCTTTGGGATTTCGGCCTTTGGGATTTCGGCCTTTGGGATTTCGGCCATTGGGATTTCGGCCTTTGGGATTTCGGCCTTTGAGATTTCGGCCTTTGGGATTTCGGTCCTTCGAATTTCAGCCTTTGGGATTTCGGCCTTTCTTATTTCGGCCTTTGGTATTTTGGCCTTGGGATTTCGGCCTTTGGGATGTCGGTCTTTGGAATTTCAGCCTTTGGGATTTCGGCCCTTTGGATTTCGGCCTTTGGGATTTCGACGTTTGGGATTTCGGCCTCTGGGATTCCGACCTTTGGGATTTCGGACTTTGGAATTTGTGACTTTGAGATTTCGGCCTTTGGGATTTCGGCCCTTTGGATTTCGAACTTTTGGATTTCTGCCTTTGGGATTTCGGCCTTTGAGATTTCGGCCTTTGGGATGTCGGCCTTTGGAATTTCGACCTTTGGGATTTCGGCCCTTGGGATTTCAGCCTTTGGGATTTCGGCCTTTGGGATTTCGGCCTTTAGGATTTCGGCCTTTGGGATTTCGGCCTTTGGTATGTTGATCTTTGGAATTTCAACCTTGGGGATTTCGGCCCTTTGGATTTCGGCCTTTGGGTTTTCAGCCTTTGGGATTTCGGCCTTTGGGATATCGGCCTTTGGAATTTCAGCCTTTGGGATTTCGGCCATTGGGATTTCGGCCTTTGGGATTTCGGCCTTTGAGATTTCGGCCTTTGGGATTTCGGTCCTTCGAATTTCAGCCTTTGGCATTTCGGCCTTTGGTATTTTGGCCTTGGGATTTCAGACTTTGGGATTTCGACCTTTGGAATTTCGGCCCTTGGGATGTGGGCCCTTGGGATATCGGCCTTTGGGATTTCGACCGTTGGGATTTGGACCTTTGGGATTTCGGCCTTTGGGATTTCGGCTCTTGGGATTTCGGCCCTTGGGATTTCGGCCTTTTGGGAATTCATCGTTCGGGATTTCGTTCTTGAGATTTCGGCATTTGGGATTTCGGCCTTTGGTATGTCGATCCTTGGAATTTCAACATTTGGGACTTCGGCCCTTTGGATTTCGGCCTTTGGGATTTCGGTAGTTGGGATTTGGGCCTTTGGGATTTCGGCCTTTGGGATTTCGGCGTTTGGAATTTCGGCCTTTGGGATTTCGGCCATGTGATTTCGGCCTTTGGGATTTCGGCCTTTGGTATGTCGATTTTTTGGAATTTCAACCTTTGGGATTTCGGCACTTTGGATTTCGGCCTTTGGGATTTCAGCCTTTGGGATTTCGGCCTTTGAGATTTCGGCTTTTGGAATTTCAGCCTTTGGGATTTCGGCCCTTTGGATTTCGGCCTTTGGGATTTCGACCTTTCGGATATCGGCCTCTGGGATTTCGACCTTTGGGAAGTCGGTCTTTGGAGTTTCAGCCTTTGGGATTTCGGCCTTTGGGATGTCGGTCTATGGGATTTCGGCCCTTTGGATTTCGGCCTTTGGAATTTCCGCCTTTGGGATATCGGCATTTGGGATTTCGGCCTTTGGAATTTCGTCCTTTGGGAATTGGACCTTTGGGATTTCGGCCTTTGGGATTTCGACCTTTGGGATTTCGGCCTTTTGGGAGTTCATCCTTTGGTATTTCGGCCTTGTGATTTCGACATTTGGGATTTCGGCGTTTGGGATTTCGGCCTTTGGAATTTCCGAAATTAGGATATCGGCCTTTGGGATTTCGGCCTTTGGGATTGCGACTATTGGGATTACGGCCTTTTGGGAATTCATCCAATGGGATTTCGACATTTGGGATTTCGGCCTTTGGGATTTCGGCGTTTGGAACTTGTACCTTTGGGATATCGGCCCTTGGGATTTCGGCCTTTGGGATTTCGGCCCTTGGGATTTCGGCCTGTGGCATTTCGGCCTTTGGGTAGTCGGTCTTTGGAATTTCAGCCTTTGGGATTTCGGCACTTTCGATTCCGGCCTTTGGGATTTCAGCCTTTGGGATTTCGGCCATTGAGATTTCGGCCATTGGGATTCTGACCTTTGGGATCTCGAACCTTGGGATTTCGGCCCTTGGGATTACGGCCTTTGGGATTTCGGCCTCTGGGATTTCGACCTTTGGGATTTCGGCCTTTGGGATTTCGGCCTTTGGGATTTCGGCCTTTGGGATTTCGACCTTTGGGAGGTCGGTCTTTGGGATTTCGGCCTTTGTGATTTCGACCTTTGGGATTTCGGCCTTTGGAATTTCGGCCTTTGGGATTTCGGCCTTTGAGATTTCGGCCTTTGGGATTTCGGTCTTTCGAATTTCAGTCTTTGGGATTTCGGCCTTTGGGATTTCGCCCTTTGGGATTTCGCCCTTGTGATTTCGGCCTTTGGGATATCGGTCTTTGGAATTTCAGCGTTTGGGATTTCGGCCCTTTGGATTTCGGCCTTTGCGATTTCGGCCTTTGGGATTTCGGCCTTTGAGATTTCGGCCTTTGGGATTTCGACCTTTGGGATTTCGGTACTTGGGATTTGGGCCTTCGGGATTTCGGCCTTTGGGATTTCGGCGTTTGGGATTTCGGCCTTTGGGATTTCGGCCTTGTGATTTCGGCCTTTGGGATTTCGGCCCTTGGGGTATGGGCCCTTGGGATATCGGCCTTTGGGATTTCGACCGTTGGGATTTGGACCTTTGGGATTTCGGCCTTTGGGATTTCGGCTCTTCTGATTTCGGCCATTGGGGTTTCGGCCTTTTGGGATTTTGGCGTTTGGGATTTCGTCCTTTGGAATTTCCGCCTTTAGGATATCGGCCATTGTGATTTCGGCCTTTGGGGTTTCGGCCTTTGGGATGTCGGTCTTTGGAATTTCAGCCTTTGGAATTTCGGCTATTTTGATTTCGGTCTTTGGGATTTCAGCCTTTGGGATTTCGGACTTTGAGATTTCGGCCTTTGGGATGTCGGCCTTTGGAATTTCGACCTTTGGGATCTCGGCCCTTGGGATTTCAGCCTTTGGTATTTCGACCTTTGGGATTTCGGCCTTTGGGATTTCGGCCTTTGGGATTTTGGCCTTTGGGATTTCGGCCTTTGAGATTTCGGCCTTTGGGATTTCGGTCTTTCGAATTTCAGCCTTTGGGATTTCGGCCTTTGGGATTTCGGCCTTTGGGATTTCGGCCTTGTGATTTCGGCCTTTGGGATATCGGTCTTTGGAATTTCAGCGTTTGGGATTTCGGCGCTTTGGATTTCGGCCTTTGCGATTTCGGCCTTTGGGATTTCGGCCTTTGAGATTTCGGCCTTTGGGATTTCGGTCTTTCGAATTTCAGCCTTTGGGATTTCGGCCCTTGGGATTTCGGCCTTTGGGATTTCGGCCTTTGGGATTTCGGCCTTTGGGATTTCGGCCTTGTGATTTCGGCCTTTGGGATATCGGTCTTTGGAATTTCAGCGTTTGGGATTTCGGCGCTTTGGATTTCGGCCTTTGCGATTTCGGCCTTTGGGATTTCGGCCTTTGGGATTTCGGCCTTTGGGATTTTAGCCTTTGGGATTTCGGCCTTTGAGATTTCGGCCTTTGGGATTTCGGTCTTTAGAATTTCAGCCTTTGGGATTTCGGCCTTTGGGATTTCGGCCTTTGGGATTTCGGCCTTTGTTATTTCGACCTTTGGTATTTTGGCCTTGGGATTTCGGCCTTTGGGATTTCGACCTTTGGGATTTCGGCCTTTGGGATTTCGGCCTTTGGGATTTCGGCCTTTGGGATTTCGGCCATTGGGATTTCGGCCTTTGGGATTTCGGCCTTTGAGATTTCGGCCTTTGGGATTTCGGTCCTTCGAATTTCAGCCTTTGGGATTCCGGCCTTTGGGATTTCGGCCTTTGGTATTTTGGCCTTGGGGTTTCGGACTTTGGGATTTCGATCTTTGGAATTTCGGCCCTTGGGATATCGGCCTTTGGGATTTCGACCGTTGGGATTTGGACCTTTGGGATTTCGGCCTTTGGGATTTCGGCTCTTGGGATTTCGGCCCTTGGGATTTCGGCCTTTTGGGAATTCATCGTTCGGGATTTCGTTCTTGAGATTTCGGCATTTGGGATTTCGGCCTTTGGTATGTCGATCCTTGGAATTTCAACATTTGGGACTTCGGCCCTTTCGATTTCGGCCTTTGGGATTTCAGCCTTTGGGATTTCGGCCTTTGAGATTTCGGCCTTTGGAATTTCAGACTTTGGGATTTCGGCCCTTTGGATTTCGGCCTTTGGGATTTCAACCTTTGGGATATCGGCCTCTGGGATTTCGACCTTTGGGAAGTCGGTCTTTGGAGTTTCAGCCTTTGGGATTTCGGCCTTTGGGATGTCGGTCTTTGGGATTTCGGCCCTTGGGATTTCGGCCTTTGGGATTTCGGCCTCTGGCATTTCGGCTTTTGGGTAGTCGGTCTTTGGAATTTCAGCCTTTGGGATTTCGGCCCTTTGGATTCCGGCCTTTGGGATTTCAGCCTTTGGGATTTCGGCCCGTTGGATTTCGGCCTTTGGGATTTCGGCCCTTTGGATTTCGACCTTTGGGATTTCGACCTTTGGGATTTCGGCCTATGGGATTTCGACGTTTGGGAAGTCGGTCTTTGGAGTTTCAGCCTTTGGGGTTTCGGCCTTTGCGATTTCGGCCTTTGGGATATCGGTCTTTGGAATTTCAGCCTTTGGGATTTCGGCCCTTTGGATTTCGGACTTTGGCATTTCAGCCTTTGGGATTTCGGCCTTTGAGATTTCGGCCATTGGGATTTCGACCTTAGGAATCTCGACCCTTGGTATTCCGGCCCTTGGGATTGCGGCCTTTGGGATTTCGGCCTTTGGGATTTCGACCTTTGGGATTTCGGCCTTTGGGATATCGGCCTTTGGAATTTCAGCCTTCGGGATTTCGGCCCTTTGGATTTCGGCCTTTGGGATTTCGACGTTTGGGATTTCGGCCTCTGGGATACCGACCTTTGGGATTTCGGACTTTGGGATTTCGGACTTTGAGATTTCGGCCTTTGGAATTTCAGCCTTTGGGATTTCGGCCCTTTGGATTTCGAACTTTTGGATTTCAGCCTTTGGGATTTCGGCCTTTGAGATTTCGGCCTTTGGGATGTCGGCCTTTGGAATTTCGACCTTTGGGATTTCGGCCCTTGGGATTTCAGCCTTTGGGATTTCGGCCTTTGGGATTTCGGCCTATTTCGGCCTTTAGGATTTCGGCCTTTGGGATTTCGGCCTTTGGTATGTCGATCTTTGGAATTTCAACCTTGGGGATTTCGGCCCTTTGGATTTCGGCCTTTGGGTTTTCAGCCTTTGAGATTTCGGCCTTTGGAATTTCAGCCTTTGGGATTTCGGCCCTTTGGATTTCGGCCTTTGGCATTTCAGCCTTTGGGATTTCGGCCTTTGAGATTTCGGCCATTGGGATTTCGACCTTTGGGATCTCGGCCCTTGGTATTCCGGCCCTTGGGATTGCGGCCTTTGGAATTTCGAGCTTTGGGATTTCGACCTTTGGGATTTCGGCCTTTGGAATTTCAGCCTTTGGGATTTCGGCCTTCGAGATTTCGGCCATTGGGATTTCGACCTTTGGGATCTCGAACCTTGGGATTCCGGCCCTTGGGATTACGGCCTTTCGGATTTCGGCCTCTGGGATTTCGACCTTTGGGAAGTTGGTCTTTGGAACTTCAGCCTTTGGGACTTCGGCCCTTTGGATTTCGGCCTTTGCGATTTCGGCCTTTGAGATTTCGGCCATTGGGATTTCGACCTTTGGGATCTCGACCATTGGTATACCGGCCCTTGGGATTTCGGCCTTTGGGATTTCGGCCTTTGGGATTTCGACCTTTGGGATTTCGGCCTTTGGAATTTCCGCCTTTGGGATATCGGCCTTTTGGATTTCGGCCATTGGGATTTCGGCCTTTGGAATTTCCGCCTTTGGGATATCGGACTTTTGGATTTCGGCCTTTGGGATTTCCGCCTTTTGGGAATTCATCCTTTGGGATTTAGGCCTTTGGGTTTTCGACCATACGGATTTCGGCCCTTGCGATTGCGGCCTTTGGGATTTCGGCCTTTGGGATGTCGGTCTTTGGAATTTCAGCCTTTGGGATTTCGGCCCTTTGGATTTCGGCCTTTGGCATTTCAGCCTTTGGGATTTCGGCCTTTGTGATTTCGGCCTTTGGGATTTCGACGTTTGGGATTTCGGCCTCTGGGATTCCGACCTTTGGGATTTCGGACTTTGGGATTTCGGACTTTGAGATTTCGGCCTTCGGAATTTCAGCCTTTGGGATTTCGGCCCTTTGGATTTCGGCCTTTGGGATATCGGCCTCTGGGATTTCGACCTTTGGGATTTCGGCCTTTGGGATTTCGGCCTCTGGCATTTCGGCTTTTGGGTAGTCGGTCTTTGGAATTTCAGCCTTTGGGATTTCGGCCCTTTGGATTCCGGCCTTTGGGATTTCAGCCTTTGGGATTTCGGCCCGTTGGATTTCGGCCTTTGGGATTTCGGCCCTTTGGATTTCGGCCTTTGGGATTTCGGCCCTTTGGATTTCGGCCTTTGGGATTTCGACGTTTGGGATTTCGGCCTCTGGGATTCCGACCTTTGGGATGTCGGACTTTGGGATTTCGGACTTTGAGATTTCGGCCTTTGGAATTTCAGCCTTTGGGATTTCGGCCCTTTGGATTTCGAACTTTTGGATTTCAGCCTTTGGGATTTCGGCCTTTGAGATTTCGGCCTTTGGGATGTCGACCTTTGGAATTTCGACCTTTGGGATTTCGGCCCTTGGGATTTCAGCCTTTGGGATTTCGGCCTTTGGGATTTCGGCCTATTTCGGCCTTTAGGATTTCGGCCTTTGGGATTTCGGCCTTTGGTATGTCGATCTTTGGAATTTCAACCTTGGGGATTTCGGCCCTTTGGATTTCGGCCTTTGGGTTTTCAGCCTTTGGGATTTCGGCCTTTGAGATTTCGGCCTTTGGAATTTCAGCCTTTGGGATTTCGGCCCTTTGGATTTCGGCCTTTGGCATTTCAGCCTTTGGGATTTCGGCCTTTGAGATTTCGGCCATTGGGATTTCGACCTTTGGGATCTGGACCCTTGGTATTCCGGCCCTTGGGATTGCGGCCTTTGGAATTTCGGGCTTTGGGATTTCGACCTTTGGGATTTCGGCCTTTGGAATTTCAGCCTTTGGGATTTCGGCCTTCGAGATTTCGGCCATTGGGATTTCGACCTTTGGAATCTCGAACCTTGGGATTCCGGCCCTTGGGATTACGGCCTTTGGGATTTCGGCCTCTGGCATTTCGACCTTTGGGAAGTTGGTCTTTGGAATTTCAGCCTTTGGGATTTCGGCCCTTTGGATTTCGGCCTTTGGGATTTCGGCCTTTGAGATTTCGGCCATTGGGATTTCGACCTTTGGGATCTCGACCCTTGGTATACCGGCCCTTGGGATTTCGGCCTTTGGGATTTCGGCCCTTTGGATTTCGGCCTTTGGCATTTCAGCCTTTGGGATTTCGGCCTTTGTGATTTCGGCCATTGGGATTTCGGCCTTTGGGATTTCGGCCTGTGAGATTTCGGCCTTTGGGATTTCGGCCTTTTGGATTTCGGCCTTTGAGATTTCGGCCTTTGGGATTTCGGTCTTTCGAATTTCAACCCTTGGGATTTCGCCCTTTGGGATTCCGGCCTTCGGGATTTCGCCCTTGTGATTTCGGCCTTTGGGATATCGGTCTTTGGAATTTCAGCGTTTGGGATTTCGGCGCATTGGATTTCGGCCTTTGCGATTTCGGCCTTTGCGATTTCGGCCTTTGCGATTTCGGCCTTTGCGATTTCGGCCTTAGGGAATTCGGACTTTAGGATTTCGACCTTTGGAATTTCGGCCTTTGGGATTTCGGCCTGTGAGATTTCGGCCTTTGGGATTTCGGCCTTTTGGATTTCGGCCTTTGGGATTTCGGCCTCTGGGATTTCGGCGTTTGAGACTTCGTCCCTTGGAATTTCCGGCTTTAGGATGTCGGCCATTGTGATTTCGGCCTTTGGGATTGCGGCCTTTGGGATTTCGGCCTTTGGGATTTCGGCCTTTGGGATTTCGGCTCTTGGGATTTCGGCCCTTGGGATTTCGGCCTTTTGGGAATTCATCGTTCGGGATTTCGTTCTTGGGATTTCGACATTTGGGATTTCGGCCTTTGGGATTTCGGCCTTTGGTATGTCGATCTTTGGAATTTCAACCTTTGGGATTTCGGCCCTTTGGATTTCGGCCTTTGGGATTTCGGCCTTTGAGATTTCGGCCTTTGGAATTTCAGCCTTTGGGATTTCGGTCCTTTGGATTTCGGCCTTTGGGATTTCGACCTTTGGGATATCGGCCTCTGGGATTTCGACCTTTGGGAAGTCGGTCTTTGGAGTTTCAGCCTTTGGGATTTCGGCCTTTGGGATGTCGGGCTTTGGGATTTCGGCCCTTTGGATTTCGGCCTTTGGGATTTCGGCCTTGGGATATCGACATTTGGGATTTCGGCGTTTGGGATTTCGGCCTTTGGAATTTCCGAAATTAGGATATCGGCCCTTGGGACTTCGGCCTTTGGGATTTCGGCCTTTGGGATTTCGGCCTTTGGGATTTCGGCCTTTGGGATTTCGGCCTTTGGGATTTCGGCCTTTGAGATTTCGGCCTTTGGGATTTCGGTCTCTCGAATTTCAGCCTTTGGGATTTCGGCCTTTGGGATTTCGGCTTTTGGAATTTCGGCCTTGTGATTTCGGCCTTTGGGATATCGGTCTTTGGAATTTCAGCGTTTGGGATTTCGGCGCTTTGGATTTCGGCCTTTGCGATTTCGGCCTTTGGGATTTCGGCCTTTGAGATTTCGGCCTTTGGGATTTCGACCTTTGGGATTTCGGCCCTTGGGATTTGGGCCTTTGCGATTTCGGCCTTTGGGATTTCGGCCTTTGGGATTTCGGCCTTTGGGATTTCAGCCTTTGGGATTTCGGCGCTTTGGATTTCGGCATTTGGGATTTCGGCCTTTGGGATTTCGGCCTTTGAGATTTCGGCCTTTGGTATTTCGGTCTTTCGAATTTCAGCCTTTGGGATTTCGGCCTTTGGGATTTCGGCCTTTTGATTTCGGCCTTTTGATTTCGGCCTTTTGATTTCGGCCTTTGATATATCGGTCTTTGGAATTTCAGCGTTTGGTATTTCGGCGCTTTGGATTTCGGCCTTTGCGATTTCGGCCTTTGGGATTTCGGCCTCTGGGATTTCGGCCTCTGGGATTTCGGCATTTGGGTAGTCGGTCTTTGGAATTTCAGCCCTTGGGATTGCGGCCTTTGGGATTTCGGCCTTTGGGATTTCGGCCCTTGGGATTTGGGCCTTTGCGATTTCGGCCTTTGGGATTTCGGCCTTTGGGATTTCGGCCTTTGGGATTTCGGCCTTTGGGATTTCGGCCTTTGGGATTTCGGCCTTTGGGATTTCGGCCTTTGGGATATCGGCCTTTGAGATTTCGGCCTTTGGGATTTCGGCCTTTAGGATTTCGGCCTTTGGGATTTCGGCCTTTGGTATTTTGGCCTTGGGATTTCGGACTTTGGGATTTCGACCTTTGGAATTGCGGCCCTTGGGATATGGGCCCTTGGGATATCGGCCTTTGGGATTTCGACCGTTGGGATTTGGACCTTTGGGATTTCGGCCTTTGGGATTTCGGCCTTTGGGATTTCGGCTCTTGGGATTTCGGCCCTTGGGATTTCGACCTTTTGGGAATTCATCGTTCGGGATTTCGTTCTTGGGATATCGACATTTGGGATTTCGGCCTGTGGGATTTCGGCCTTTGGTATGTCGATCTTTGGAATTTCAACCTTTGGGATTTCGGCCCTTTGGATTTCGGCCTTTGGGATTTCAGCCTTTGGGATTTCGGCGCTTTGGATTTCGGCCTTTGGGATTTCAGCCTTTGGGATTTCGGCCCTTTGGATTTCGGCCTTTGGGATTTCGATGTTTGGGATTTCGGCCCCTTGGATTTCGGCCTTTGGGATTTCGACCTTTGGGATATCGGCCTCTGGGATTTCGACCTTTGGGAAGTCGGTCTTTGGAGTTTCAGCCTTTGGGATTTCGGCCTTTGGGATGTCGGCCTTTGGGATTTCGGCCTTTGGGATTTCGGCCTTTGGAATTTCGGCCTTTGGTATGTCGATCTTTGGAATTTCAACCTTTGGGATTTCGCCCCTTTGGATTTCGGCTTTTGGATTTCAGCCTTTGGGATTTCGGCCTTTGAGATTTCGGCCTTTGGAATTTCAGCCTTTGGGATTTCGGCCCTTTGGATTTCGGCCTTTGGGATTTCGGCCCTTTGGATTTCGGCCTTTGGGATTTCGAAGTTTGGGATTTCGGCCCTTTGGATTTCGGCCTTTGGGATTTCGACCTTTGGGATATCGGCCTCTGGGATTTCGACCTTTGAGATTTCGGCCTTTGAGATTTCGGCCTTTGGGATTTCGGTCTTTCGAATTTCAGCCTTTGGGATTTCGGCCTTTGGGATATCGGCCTTTGGGATGTCGGCCTTTGGGATTTCGGCCTTTGGGATTTCGGCCTTTGAGATTTCGGCCTTTGGGATTTCGGTCTTTCGAATTTCAGCCTTTGGGATTTCGGCCTTTGGGATATCGGCCTTTGGGATTTCGGTCTTTGGAATTTCAGCGTTTGGGATTTCGGCGCTTTGGATTTCGGCCTTTGCGATTTCGGCCTTTGGGATTTCGGCCTTTGAGATTTCGGCCTTTGGGATTTCGACCTTTGGGATTTCGGCCCTTGGGATTTGGGCCTTTGCGATTTCGGCCTTTGGGATTTCGGCCTTTGGGATTTCGGCCTTTGAGATTTCGGCCTTTGGGATTTCGGTCCTTCGAATTTCAGCCTTTGGGATTTCGGCCTTTGGGATTTCGGCCTTTGGTATTTTGGCCTTGGGATTTCGGACTTTGGGATTTCGACCTTTGGAATTTCGGCCCTTGGGATTTCGGCCCTTGGGATATGGGCCCTTGGGATAGCAGCCTTTGGGATTTCGACCGTTGGGATTTGGACCTTTGGGATTTCGGCCTTTGGGATTTCGGCCTTTGGGATTTCGGCCTTTGGGATTTCGGCCTTTGGGATTTCGGCCTTTGAGATTTCGGCCTTTGGGATTTCGGTCTCTCGAATTTCAGCCTTTGGGATTTCGGTCTTTGGGATATCGGCCTTGGGATTTCGACATTTGGGATTTCGGCCCTTGGGATTTCGGCCTTTGGGATTTCGGCCTTTGGGATTTCGGCCTTTGGGATTTCGACCTTTGGGATTTCGACCCTTGGGATTCCGGCCCTTGGGATTGCGGCCTTTGGGATTTCGGCCTTTGGGATTTCGGCCTTTGGGATTTCGGCCTTTGGGATTTCGGCCTTTGGGATTTCGGCCTTTGGGATTTCATCCTTTGGGATTTCGGCCTTTTGGGAATTCATCCATTGGTATTTCGGCCTTGGGATTTCGGCCTTTGGGATTTCGGCCTTTGGGATTTCGACCTTTGGGATTTCGGCCTTTGGGATTTCGGCCTTTGAGATTTCGGCCTTTGGGATTTCGGTCTTTCGAATTTCAGCCTTTGGGATTTCGGCCTTTGGGACTTCGGCCTTCGGGATTTCGCCCTTGTGATTTCGGCCTTTGGTATATCGGTCTTTGGAATTTCAGCGTTCGGGATTTCGGCCCTTTGGATTTCGGCCTTTGCGATTTCGGCCTTTGGGATTTCGGCCTTTGAGATTTCGGCCTTTGGGATTTCGACCTTTGGGATTTCGGCCCTTGGGATTTGGGCCTTTGGGATTTCGGCCTTTGGGATTTCGGCCTCTGGGATTTCGGCCTTTGGTATTTCGGCCTTTGGGATTTCGGCCTTTGGGATTTCGGCCTTTGGGATTTCGGCCTTTGAGATTTCGGCCTTTGGGATTTCGGTCTTTCGAATTTCAGCCTTTGGGATTTCGGCCTTTGGTATTTTGGCCTTGGGATTTCGGACTTTGGGATTTCGACCATTGGAATTTCGGCCCTTGGGATATGGGCCCTTGGGATATCGGCCTTTGGGATTTCGACCGTTGGGATTTGGACCTTTGGGATTACGTCCTTTGGGATTTCGGCACTTGGGATTTCGGCCATTGGGATTTCGGCCTTTTGGAATTTCGGCGATTGGGATTTCGTCCTTTGGAATTTCCGCCTTTAGGATATCGGCCATTGTGATTTCGGCCTTTGGGATTTCGGCCTTTGGGATGTCGGTCTTTGGAATTTCAGCCCTTGGGATTTCGGCTCTTTGGATTTCGCTCTTTGGGATTTCGGACTTTGAGATTTCGGCCTTTGGGATGTCGGCCTTTGGAATTTCGACCTTTGGGATTTCGGCCCTTGGGATTCAGCCTTTGGGATTTCGGCCTTTGGGATTTCGGCCTTTGGGATTTCGGCCTTTGGTATGTCGATCTTTGGAATTTCAACCTTTGGGATTTCGGCCCTTTGGATTTCGGCCTTTGGGATTTTAGCCTTTGGGATTTCGGCCTTTGAGATTTCGGCCTTTGGAATTTCAGACTTTGGGATTTCGGCCCTTTGGATTTCGGCCTTTGGGATTTCGTAGTTTGGGATTTCGGCCCTTTGGATTTCGGCCTTTGGGATTTCGACCTTTGGGATATCGGCCTCTGGGATTTCGACCTTTGGGAAGTCGGTCTTCGGAGTTTCAGCCTTTGGGATTTCGACCTTTGGGATATCGGCCTCTGGGATTTCGACCTTTGGGAAGTCGGTCTTTGGAGTTTCAGCCTTTGGGATTTCGGCATTTGGGATGTCGGTCTTTGGGATTTCGGCCCTTTGGATTTCGGCCTTTGGGATTTCGGCCTTGGGATATCAACACTTGGGATTTCGGCGTTTGGGATTTTTACCTTTGGGATTTCGGCCCTTGGGATTTAGGCCTTCTGGATTTCGGCCTTTGGGATTTCGGCCTTTTGGGAATTCATCCTTTGGGATTTCGGCCTTTGGAATTTCCGAAATTAGGATATCGGCCCTTGGGATTTCGGCCTTTGGGATTTCGGCCTTTGGGATTTCGGCCTCTGGCATATCGGCTTTTGGGTAGTCGGTCTTTGGAATTTCAGCCTTTGGGATTTCGGCCTTTGAGATTTCGGCCATTGGGATTTCGACCTTTGGGATCTCGACCCTTGGGATTCCGGCCCTGGGGTTCGCGGCCTTTGGGATTTCGGCCTTTGGGATTTCGGACTTTGGGATTTCGGCCTTTGGGATTTCGGCCCTTTGGATTTCGGCCTTTGGGATCTGGACCTTTGGAATTTCGGCCCTTGGTATTTCGGCCTTTCTGATTTCGGCCACTGGGATTTCGGCATTTGGGAATTCGGTCTTTGGAATTTCAGCCCTTGGGATTTCGGCCTTTGGGATTTCGACCTTTGGGATTTCGGCCTTTGGGATTTCGGCCTTTGGGATTTCGGCCTTTGCGATTTCGGCCTTTGGGATTTCGGCCTTTGAGATTTCGGCCTTTGGGATTTCGGTCCTTCGAATTTCAGCCTTTGGGGTATGGGCCCTTGGGATATCGGCCTTTGGTATTTTGGCCTTGGGATTTCGGACTTTGGGATTTCGAACTTTGGAATTTCGGCCCTTGGGAGTTCGGCCCTTGGGATTTCGGCCTTTTGGGAATTCATCGTTCGGGATTTCGTTCTTGGGATTTTGACATTTGGGATTTCGGCCTTTGAGATTTCGGCCTTTGGGATGTCGGCCTTGGGGATTTCGGCCTTTGTGATTTCGGCCTTTTGGGATTTCGGCGTTTGGGATTTCGTCCTTTGGAATTTCCGCCTTTAGGATATCGGCCATTGTGATTTCGGCCTTTGGGATTTCGGCCTTTGGGATTTCGGCCTTTGGGATGTCGGTCTTTGGAATTTCAGCCTTTGGGATTTCGGCTCTTTGGATTTCGGTCTTTGGGATTTCAGCCTTTGGGATTTCTGACTTTGAGATTTCGGCCTTTGGGATGTCGGCCTTTGGAATTTCAACCTTTGGGATTTCGGCCCTTGGGATTTCAGCCTTTGGGACTTCGGCGTTTGGGATTTCGGCCTTTGAGATTTCGGCCTTTGGTATGTCGATCTTTGGAATTTCAACCTTTGGGATTTTGGGCCCTTTGGATTTCGGCCTTTGGGATTTCAGTCTTTGGGATTTCGGCCTTTGAGATTTCAGCCTTTGGAATTTCAGCCTTTGGGATTTCGGCCCTTTGGATTTCGGCCTTTGGGATGTCGACGTTTGTGATTTCGGCCCTTTGGATTTGGGCCTTTTGGATTTCTGCTTTTGGGATATCGGCCTCTGGGATTTCGACCTTTGGGAAGTCGGTCTTTGGAGTTTCAGCCTTTGGGATTTCGGCATTTGGGATGTCGGTCTTTGGGATTTCGGCCCTTTGGATTTCGGCCTTTGGGATTTCGGCCTTGGGATATCAACACTTGGGATTTCGGCGTTTGGGATTTTTACCTTTGGGATTTCGGCCCTTGGGATTTAGGCCTTCTGGATTTCGGCCTTTGGGATTTCGGCCTTTTGGGAATTCATCCTTTGGGATTTCGGCCTTTGGAATTTCCGAAATTAGGATATCGGCCCTTGGGATTTCGGCCTTTGGGATTTCGGCCTTTGGGATTTCGGCCTCTGGCATATCGGCTTTTGGGTAGTCGGTCTTTGGAATTTCAGCCTTTGGGATTTCGGCCTTTGAGATTTCGGCCATTGGGATTTCGACCTTTGGGATCTCGACCCTTGGGATTCCGGCCCTGGGGTTCGCGGCCTTTGGGATTTCGGCCTTTGGGATTTCGGACTTTGGGATTTCGGCCTTTGGGATTTCGGCCCTTTGGATTTCGGCCTTTGGGATCTGGACCTTTGGAATTTCGGCCCTTGGTATTTCGGCCTTTCTGATTTCGGCCACTGGGATTTCGGCATTTGGGAATTCGGTCTTTGAGATTTCGGCCTTTGGGATGTCGGCCTTGGGGATTTCGGCCTTTGTGATTTCGGCCTTTTGGGATTTCGGCGTTTGGGATTTCGTCCTTTGGAATTTCCGCCTTTAGGATATCGGCCATTGTGATTTCGGCCTTTGGGATTTCGGCCTTTGGGATTTCGGCCTTTGGGATGTCGGTCTTTGGAATTTCAGCCTTTGGGATTTCGGCTCTTTGGATTTCGGTCTTTGGGATTTCAGCCTTTGGGATTTCTGACTTTGAGATTTCGGCCTTTGGGATGTCGGCCTTTGGAATTTCAACCTTTGGGATTTCGGCCCTTGGGATTTCAGCCTTTGGGACTTCGGCGTTTGGGATTTCGGCCTTTGAGATTTCGGCCTTTGGTATGTCGATCTTTGGAATTTCAACCTTTGGGATTTTGGGCCCTTTGGATTTCGGCCTTTGGGATTTCAGTCTTTGGGATTTCGGCCTTTGAGATTTCAGCCTTTGGAATTTCAGCCTTTGGGATTTCGGCCCTTTGGATTTCGGCCTTTGGGATGTCGACGTTTGTGATTTCGGCCCTTTGGATTTGGGCCTTTTGGATTTCTGCTTTTGGGATATCGGCCTCTGGGATTTCGACCTTTGGGAAGTCGGTCTTTGGAATTTCGGCCTTTGGGATTTCGGCCTTTGTGATGTCGGTCTTTGGAATTTCAGCCATTGGGATTTCGGCCCTTTGGATTTCGGTCATTGGGATATCGGCCTTGGGATTTCGACATTTGTGATTTCGGCCCTTGGGATTTCGGCCTTTGGGATTTCGGCCTTTGGGATTTCGGCCTTTGGGATTTCGACCTTTGGGATTTCGACCCTTGGGATTCCGGCCCTTGGGATTGCGGCCTTTGGGATTTCGGCCTTTGGGATTTCGGCCTTTGGGATTTCGGCCTTTGGGATTTCGGCCTTTGGGATTTCATCCTTTGGGATTTCGGCCTTTTGGGAATTCATCCATTGGTATTTCGGCCTTGGGATTTCGGCCTTTGGGATTTCGGCCTTTGGGATTTCGGCCTTTGGGATTTCGACCTTTGGGATTTCGGCCTTTGGGATTTCGGCCTTTGAGATTTCGGCCTTTGGGATTTCGGTCTTTCGAATTTCAGCCTTTGGGATTTCGGCCTTTGGGATTTCGGCCTTTGGGATTTCGGCCTTCGGGATTTCGCCCTTGTGATTTCGGCCTTTGGTATATCGGTCTTTGGAATTTCAGCGTTCGGGATTTCGGCCCTTTGGATTTCGGCCTTTGCGATTTCGGCCTTTGGGATTTCGGCCTTTGAGATTTCGGCCTTTGGGATTTCGACCTTTGGGATTTCGGCCCTTGGGATTTGGGCCTTTGGGATTTCGGCCTTTGGGATTTCGGCCTCTGGGATTTCGGCCTTTGGTATTTCGGCCTTTGGGATTTCGGCCTTTGGGATTTCGGCCTTTGGGATTTCGGCCTTTGAGATTTCGGCCTTTGGGATTTCGGTCTTTCGAATTTCAGCCTTTGGGATTTCGGCCTTTGGTATTTTGGCCTTGGGATTTCGGACTTTGGGATTTCGACCATTGGAATTTCGGCCCTTGGGATATGGGCCCTTGGGATATCGGCCTTTGGGATTTCGACCGTTGGGATTTGGACCTTTGGGATTACGTCCTTTGGGATTTCGGCACTTGGGATTTCGGCCATTGGGATTTCGGCCTTTTGGAATTTCGGCGATTGGGATTTCGTCCTTTGGAATTTCCGCCTTTAGGATATCGGCCATTGTGATTTCGGCCTTTGGGATTTCGGCCTTTGGGATGTCGGTCTTTGGAATTTCAGCCCTTGGGATTTCGGCTCTTTGGATTTCGCTCTTTGGGATTTCGGACTTTGAGATTTCGGCCTTTGGGATGTCGGCCTTTGGAATTTCGACCTTTGGGATTTCGGCCCTTGGGATTCAGCCTTTGGGATTTCGGCCTTTGGGATTTCGGCCTTTGGGATTTCGGCCTTTGGTATGTCGATCTTTGGAATTTCAACCTTTGGGATTTCGGCCCTTTGGATTTCGGCCTTTGGGATTTTAGCCTTTGGGATTTCGGCCTTTGAGATTTCGGCCTTTGGAATTTCAGACTTTGGGATTTCGGCCCTTTGGATTTCGGCCTTTGGGATTTCGAAGTTTGAGATTTCGGCCCTTTGGATTTCGGCCTTTGGGATTTCGACCTTTGGGATATCGGCCTCTGGGATTTCGACCTTTGGGAAGTCGGCCTTCGGAGTTTCAGCCTTTGGGATTTCGACCTTTGGGATATCGGCCTCTGGGATTTCGACCTTTGGGAAGTCGGTCTTTGGAGTTTCAGCCTTTGGGATTTCGGCCTTTGGGATGTCGGTCTTTGGAATTTCAGCCTTTGGGATTTCGGCCCTTTGGATTTCGGCCTTTGGGATTTCGGCCTTGGGATTTCGACATTTTGGATTTCGGCCTTTGGGATTTTTACCTTTGGGATTTCGGCCCTTGGGATTTAGGCCTTTTGGATTTCGTCCTTTGGGATTTCGGCCTTTGAGATTTCGGCCTTTGGGATTTCGACCTTTGGGATTTCGGCCCTTGGGATTTGGGCCTTTGCGATTTCGGCCTTTGGGATTTCGGCCTTTGGGATTTCGGCCTTTGGGATTTCGGCCTTTGGGATTTCGGCCTTTGAGATTTCGGCCTTTGGGATTTCGGTCCTTCGAATTTCAGCCTTTGGGATTTCGGCCTTTGGGATTTCGGCCTTTGGTATTTTGGCCTTGGGATTTCGGACTTTGGGATTTCGGCCTTTGGGATTTCGGCCTTTGGGATTTCGGCCTTTGGGATTTCGGCCTTTGGGATTTCGGCTTTTGGGATTTCGGCCTTTGGTATTTTGGCCATGGGATTTCGGACTTTGGGATTTCGACCTTTGGAATTTCGGCCCTTGGGATTTCGGCCCTTGGGATTTCGGCCCTTGGGATATGGGCCCTTGGGATATCGGCCTTTGGGATTTCGACCGTTGGGATTTGGACCTTTGGTATTTCGGCCTTTGGGATTTCGGCTCTTGGGATTTCGGCCATTGGGATTTCGGCCTTTTGGCATTTCGGCGTTTCGGATTTTGTCCTTTGGAATTTCCGCCTTTAGGATATCGGCCATTGTGATTTCGGCCTTTGGGAATTCGGCCTTTTGGGTGTCGGTCTTTGGAATTTCAGCCTTTGGGATTTCGGCTCTTTGGATTTCGGTCTTTGGGATTTCGGACTTTGAGATTTCGGCCTTTGGGATGTCGGCCTTTGGAATTTCGACCTTTGGGATTTCGGCCCTTGGGATTTCAGCCTTGGGGATTTCGGCCTTTGGGAGTTCGGCCTTTGGGATTTCGGCCTTTGGGATGTCGGCGTTTTGTGAATTCATCCTTTGGGATTTCGGCCTTTGGGATTTCGGTCCTTCGAATTTCAGCCCTTGGGATTTCGGCCTTTTGGGAATTCATCGTTCGGGATTTCGTTCTTGGGATTTCGACATTTGGGATTTCGGCCTTTGGGATTTCAGCCTTTGGGATTTCGGCCTTTGAGATTTCGGCCATTGGGATTTCGACCTTTGGGATCTCGACCCTTGGGATTTCGGCCTTTGGGATTTCGGCCTTTGGGATTTCGGCCCTTGGGATTTGGGCCTTTGCGATTTCGGCCTTTGGGATTTCGGCCTTTGGGATTTCGGCCTTTGGGATTTCGGCCTTTGGGATTTCGGCCTTTGGGATTTCGGCCTTTGGGATTTCGGCCTTTGGGATATCGGCCTTTGAGATTTCGGCCTTTGGGATTTCGGCCTTTAGGATTTCGGCCTTTGGGATTTCGGCCTTTGGTATTTTGGCCTTGGGATTTCGGACTTTGGGATTTCGACCTTTGGAATTGCGGCCCTTGGGATATGGGCCCTTGGGATATGGGCCCTTGGGATATCGGCCTTTGGGATTTCGACCGTTGGGATTTGGACCTTTGGGATTTCGGCCTTTGGGATTTCGGCCTTTGGGATTTCGGCTCTTGGGATTTCGGCCCTTGGGATTTCGACCTTTTGGGAATTCATCGTTCGGGATTTCGTTCTTGGGATATCGACATTTGGGATTTCGGCCTGTGGGATTTCGGCCTTTGGTATGTCGATCTTTGGAATTTCAACATTTGGGATTTCGGCCCTTTGGATTTCGGCCTTTGGGATTTCAGCCTTTGGGATTTCGGCCTTTGAGATTTCGGCCTTTGGAATTTCAGCCTTTGGGATTTCGGCCCTTTGGATTTCGGCCTTTGGGATTTCAGCCTTTGGGATTTCGGCCTTTGAGATTTCGGCCTTTGGAATTTCAGCCTTTGGGATTTCGGCCCTTTGGATTTCGGCCTTTGGGATTTCGAAGTTTGGGATTTCGGCCCTTTGGATTTCGGCCTTTGGGATTTCGACCTTTGGGATATCGGCCTCTGGGATTTCGACCTTTGGGAAGTCGGTCTTTGGAGTTTCAGCCTTTGGGATTTCGGCCTTTGGGATGTCGGCCTTTGGGATTTCGGCCTTTGGGATTTCGGCCTTTGAGATTTCGGCCTTTGTGAATTCGGTCTTTCGAATCTCAGCCTTTGGGATTTTGGCCTTTGGGATTTCGACCTTTGGGATTTCGGCCTTGTGATTTCGGCCTTTGGGATATCGGTCTTTGGAATTTCAGCGTTTGGGATTTCGGCGCTTTGGATTTCGGCTTTTGCGATTTCGGCCTTTGGGATTTCGGCCTTTGAGATTTCGGCCTTTGGGATTTCGACCTTTGGGATTTCGGCCCTTGGGATTTGGGCCTTTGCGATTTCGGCCTTTGGGATTTCGGCCTTTGGGATGTCGGCCTTTGAGATTTCGGCCTTTGGGATTTCGGTCCTTCGAATTTCAGCCTTTGGGATTTCGGCCTTTGGGATTTCGGCCTTTGGGATTTCGGCCTTTGGGATTTCGACCTTTGGGATTTCGGCCTTTGGGATTTCGGCCTTTGGGATTTCGGCCTTTGGGATTTCGGCCCTTTGGATTTCGGCCTTTGGGATCTGGACCTTTGGAATTTCGGCCCTTGGTATTTCGGCCTTTGGGATTTCGGCCTCTGGGATTTCGGCATTTGGGAAGTCGGTCTTTGGAATTTCAGCCCTTGGGATTTCGGCCTTTGGGATTTCGACCTTTGGGATTTCGGCCTTTGGGATTTCGGCATTTGGGATTTCGGCCTTTGGGATTTCGGCCTTTGAGATTTCGGCCTTTGGGATTTCGGTCTTTCGAATTTCAGCCTTTGGGATTTCGGCCTTTGGGATTTCGGCCTTTGGTATTTTGGCCATGGGATTTCGGACTTTGGGATTTCGACCTTTGGAATTTCGGCCCTTGGGATTTCGGCCCTTGGGATACGGGCCCTTGGGATATCGGACTTTGGGATTTCGACCGTTGGGATTTGGGCCTTTGGGATATCGGCCTTTGGGATTTCGGCTCTTGGGATTTCGGCCTTTTGGGATTTCGGCGTTTGGGATTTCGTCCTTTGGAATTTCCGCCTTTAGGATATCGGCCATTGTGATTTCGGCCTTTTGGGTGTCGGTCCTTGGAATTTCAGCCTTTGGGATTTCGGCCCTTTGGATTTCGGCCTTTGGGATTTCGACCTTTGGGATATCGGCCTCTGGGATTTCGACCTTTGGGAAGTCGGTCTTTGGAGTTTCAGCCTTTGGGATTTCGGCCTTTGGGATGTCGGTCTTTGGAATTTCAGCCTTTGGGATTTCGGCCCTTTGGATTTCGGCCTTTGGGATTTCGGCCTTGGGATTTCGACATTTTGGATTTCGGCCTTTGGGATTTTTACCTTTGGGATTTCGGCCCTTGGGATTTAGGCCTTTTGGATTTCGTCCTTTGGGATTTCGGCCTTTGAGATTTCGGCCTTTGGGATTTCGACCTTTGGGATTTCGGCCCTTGGGATTTGGGCCTTTGCGATTTCGGCCTTTGGGATTTCGGCCTTTGGGATTTCGGCCTTTGGGATTTCGGCCTTTGGGATTTCGGCCTTTGAGATTTCGGCCTTTGGGATTTCGGTCCTTCGAATTTCAGCCTTTGGGATTTCGGCCTTTGGGATTTCGGCCTTTGGTATTTTGGCCTTGGGATTTCGGACTTTGGGATTTCGGCCTTTGGGATTTCGGCCTTTGGGATTTCGGCCTTTGGGATTTCGGCCTTTGGGATTTCGGCTTTTGGGATTTCGGCCCTTGGTATTTTGGCCATGGGATTTCGGACTTTGGGATTTCGACCTTTGGAATTTCGGCCCTTGGGATTTCGGCCCTTGGGATTTCGGCCCTTGGGATATGGGCCCTTGGGATATCGGCCTTTGGGATTTCGACCGTTGGGATTTGGACCTTTGGTATTTCGGCCTTTGGGATTTCGGCTCTTGGGATTTCGGCCATTGGGATTTCGGCCTTTTGGCATTTCGGCGTTTCGGATTTTGTCCTTTGGAATTTCCGCCTTTAGGATATCGGCCATTGTGATTTCGGCCTTTGGGAATTCGGCCTTTTGGGTGTCGGTCTTTGGAATTTCAGCCTTTGGGATTTCGGCTCTTTGGATTTCGGTCTTTGGGATTTCGGACTTTGAGATTTCGGCCTTTGGGATGTCGGCCTTTGGAATTTCGACCTTTGGGATTTCGGCCCTTGGGATTTCAGCCTTGGGGATTTCGGCCTTTGGGAGTTCGGCCTTTGGGATTTCGGCCTTTGGGATGTCGGCGTTTTGTGAATTCATCCTTTGGGATTTCGGCCTTTGGGATTTCGGTCCTTCGAATTTCAGCCCTTGGGATTTCGGCCTTTTGGGAATTCATCGTTCGGGATTTCGTTCTTGGGATTTCGACATTTGGGATTTCGGCCTTTGGGATTTCAGCCTTTGGGATTTCGGCCTTTGAGATTTCGGCCATTGGGATTTCGACCTTTGGGATCTCGACCCTTGGGATTTCGGCCTTTGGGATTTCGGCCTTTGGGATTTCGGCCCTTGGGATTTGGGCCTTTGCGATTTCGGCCTTTGGGATTTCGGCCTTTGGGATTTCGGCCTTTGGGATTTCGGCCTTTGGGATTTCGGCCTTTGGGATTTCGGCCTTTGGGATATCGGCCTTTGAGATTTCGGCCTTTGGGATTTCGGCCTTTAGGATTTCGGCCTTTGGGATTTCGGCCTTTGGTATTTTGGCCTTGGGATTTCGGACTTTGGGATTTCGACCTTTGGAATTGCGGCCCTTGGGATATGGGCCCTTGGGATATCGGCCTTTGGGATTTCGACCGTTGGGATTTGGACCTTTGGGATTTCGGCCTTTGGGATTTCGGCCTTTGGGATTTCGGCTCTTGGGATTTCGGCCCTTGGGATTTCGACCTTTTGGGAATTCATCGTTCGGGATTTCGTTCTTGGGATATCGACATTTGGGATTTCGGCCTGTGGGATTTCGGCCTTTGGTATGTCGATCTTTGGAATTTCAACCTTTGGGATTTCGGCCCTTTGGATTTCGGCCTTTGGGATTTCAGCCTTTGGGATTTCGGCGCTTTGGATTTCGGCCTTTGGGATTTCAGCCTTTGGGATTTCGGCCCTTTGGATTTCGGCCTTTGGGATTTCGAAGTTTGGGATTTCGGCCCCTTGGATTTCGGCCTTTGGGATTTCGACCTTTGGGATATCGGCCTCTGGGATTTCGACCTTTGGGAAGTCGGTCTTTGGAGTTTCAGCCTTTGGGATTTCGGCCTTTGGGATGTCGGCCTTTGGGATTTCGGCCTTTGGGATTTCGGCCTTTGGAATTTCGGCCTTTGGTATGTCGATCTTTGGAATTTCAACCTTTGGGATTTCGCCCCTTTGGATTTCGGCTTTTGGATTTCAGCCTTTGGGATTTCGGCCTTTGAGATTTCGGCCTTTGGAATTTCAGCCTTTGGGATTTCGGCCCTTTGGATTTCGGCCTTTGGGATTTCGAAGTTTGGGATTTCGGCCCTTTGGATTTCGGCCTTTGGGATTTCGACCTTTGGGATATCGGCCTCTGGGATTTCGACCTTTGGGAAGTCGGTCTTTGGAGTTTCAGCCTTTGGGATTTCGGCCTTTGGGGTGTCGGCCTTTGGGATTTCGGCCTTTGGGATTTCGGCCTTTGAGATTTCGGCCTTTGGGATTTCGGTCTTTCGAATTTCAGCCTTTGGGATTTCGGCCTTTGGGATTTCGGCCTTTGGGATTTCGGTCTTTGGAATTTCAGCGTTTGGGATTTCGGCGCTTTGGATTTCGGCCTTTGCGATTTCGGCCTTTGGGATTTCGGCCTTTGAGATTTCGGCCTTTGGGATTTCGACCTTTGGGATTTCGGCCCTTGGGATTTGGGCCTTTGCGATTTCGGCCTTTGGGATTTCGGCCTTTGGGATTTCGGCCTTTGGGATTTCGGCCTTTGGGATTTCGGCCTTTGAGATTTCGGCCTTTGGGATTTCGGTCCTTCGAATTTCAGCCTTTGGGATTTCGGCCTTTGGGATTTCGGCCTTTGGTATTTTGGCCTTGGGATTTCGGACTTTGGGATTTCGACCTTTGGAATTTCGGCCCTTGGGATTTCGGCCCTTGGGATATGGGCCCTTGGGATAGCAGCCTTTGGGATTTCGACCGTTGAGATTTGGACCTTTGGGATTTCGGCCTTTGGGATTTCGGCCTTTGGGATTTCGGCCTTTGGGATTTCGGCCTTTGGGATTTCGGCCTTTGAGATTTCGGCCTTTGGGATTTCGGTCTCTCGAATTTCAGCCTTTGGGATTTCGGTCTTTGGGATGTCGCCCTTGTGATTTCGGCCTTTGGTATATCGGTCTTTGGAATTTCAGCGTTCGGGATTTCGGCCCTTTGGATTTCGGCCTTTGCGATTTCGGCCTTTGGGATTTCGGCCTTTGAGATTTCGGCCTTTGGGATTTCGACCTTTGGGATTTCGGCCCTTGGGATTTGGGCCTTTGGGATTTCGGCCTTTGGGATTTCGGCCTCTGGGATTTCGGCCTTTGGTATTTCGGCCTTTGGGATTTCGGCCTTTGGGATTTCGGCCTTTGGGATTTCGGCCTTTGAGATTTCGGCCTCTGGGATTTCGGTCTTTCGAATTTCAGCCTTTGGGATTTCGGCCTTTGGTATTTTGGCCTTGGGATTTCGGACTTTGGGATTTCGACCATTGGAATTTCGGCCCTTGGGATATGGGCCCTTGGGATATCGGCCTTTGGGATTTCGACCGTTGGGATTTGGACCTTTGGGATTACGTCCTTTGGGATTTCGGCACTTGGGATTTCGGCCATTGGGATTTCGGCCTTTTGGAATTTCGGCGATTGGGATTTCGTCCTTTGGAATTTCCGCCTTTAGGATATCGGCCATTGTGATTTCGGCCTTTGGGATTTCGGCCTTTGGGATGTCGGTCTTTGGAATTTCAGCCCTTGGGATTTCGGCTCTTTGGATTTCGCTCTTTGGGATTTCGGACTTTGGGATATCGGCCTCTGGGATTTCGACCTTTGGGAAGTCGGTCTTTGGAGTTTCAGCCTTTGGGATTTCGGCCTTTGGGATGTCGGTCTTTGGAATTTCAGCCTTTGGGATTTCGGCCCTTTGGATTTCGGCCTTTGGGATTTCGGCCTTGGGATTTCGACATTTTGGATTTCGGCCTTTGGGATTTTTACCTTTGGGATTTCGGCCCTTGGGATTTAGGCCTTTTGGATTTCGTCCTTTGGGATTTCGGCCTTTGAGATTTCGGCCTTTGGGATTTCGACCTTTGGGATTTCGGCCCTTGGGATTTGGGCCTTTGCGATTTCGGCCTTTGGGATTTCGGCCTTTGGGATTTCGGCCTTTGGGATTTCGGCCTTTGGGATTTCGGCCTTTGAGATTTCGGCCTTTGGGATTTCGGTCCTTCGAATTTCAGCCTTTGGGATTTCGGCCTTTGGGATTTCGGCCTTTGGTATTTTGGCCTTGGGATTTCGGACTTTGGGATTTCGGCCTTTGGGATTTCGGCCTTTGGGATTTCGGCCTTTGGGATTTCGGCCTTTGGGATTTCGGCTTTTGGGATTTCGGCCCTTGGTATTTTGGCCATGGGATTTCGGACTTTGGGATTTCGACCTTTGGAATTTCGGCCCTTGGGATTTCGGCCCTTGGGATTTCGGCCCTTGGGATATGGGCCCTTGGGATATCGGCCTTTGGGATTTCGACCGTTGGGATTTGGACCTTTGGTATTTCGGCCTTTGGGATTTCGGCTCTTGGGATTTCGGCCATTGGGATTTCGGCCTTTTGGCATTTCGGCGTTTCGGATTTTGTCCTTTGGAATTTCCGCCTTTAGGATATCGGCCATTGTGATTTCGGCCTTTGGGAATTCGGCCTTTTGGGTGTCGGTCTTTGGAATTTCAGCCTTTGGGATTTCGGCTCTTTGGATTTCGGTCTTTGGGATTTCGGACTTTGAGATTTCGGCCTTTGGGATGTCGGCCTTTGGAATTTCGACCTTTGGGATTTCGGCCCTTGGGATTTCAGCCTTGGGGATTTCGGCCTTTGGGAGTTCGGCCTTTGGGATTTCGGCCTTTGGGATGTCGGCGTTTTGTGAATTCATCCTTTGGGATTTCGGCCTTTGGGATTTCGGTCCTTCGAATTTCAGCCCTTGGGATTTCGGCCTTTTGGGAATTCATCGTTCGGGATTTCGTTCTTGGGATTTCGACATTTGGGATTTCGGCCTTTGGGATTTCAGCCTTTGGGATTTCGGCCTTTGAGATTTCGGCCATTGGGATTTCGACCTTTGGGATCTCGACCCTTGGGATTTCGGCCTTTGGGATTTCGGCCTTTGGGATTTCGGCCCTTGGGATTTGGGCCTTTGCGATTTCGGCCTTTGGGATTTCGGCCTTTGGGATTTCGGCCTTTGGGATTTCGGCCTTTGGGATTTCGGCCTTTGGGATTTCGGCCTTTGGGATTTCGGCCTTTGGGATATCGGCCTTTGAGATTTCGGCCTTTGGGATTTCGGCCTTTAGGATTTCGGCCTTTGGGATTTCGGCCTTTGGTATTTTGGCCTTGGGATTTCGGACTTTGGGATTTCGACCTTTGGAATTGCGGCCCTTGGGATATGGGCCCTTGGGATATCGGCCTTTGGGATTTCGACCGTTGGGATTTGGACCTTTGGGATTTCGGCCTTTGGGATTTCGGCCTTTGGGATTTCGGCTCTTGGGATTTCGGCCCTTGGGATTTCGACCTTTTGGGAATTCATCGTTCGGGATTTCGTTCTTGGGATATCGACATTTGGGATTTCGGCCTGTGGGATTTCGGCCTTTGGTATGTCGATCTTTGGAATTTCAACCTTTGGGATTTCGGCCCTTTGGATTTCGGCCTTTGGGATTTCAGCCTTTGGGATTTCGGCGCTTTGGATTTCGGCCTTTGGGATTTCAGCCTTTGGGATTTCGGCCCTTTGGATTTCGGCCTTTGGGATTTCGAAGTTTGGGATTTCGGCCCCTTGGATTTCGGCCTTTGGGATTTCGACCTTTGGGATATCGGCCTCTGGGATTTCGACCTTTGGGAAGTCGGTCTTTGGAGTTTCAGCCTTTGGGATTTCGGCCTTTGGGATGTCGGCCTTTGGGATTTCGGCCTTTGGAATTTCGGCCTTTGGTATGTCGATCTTTGGAATTTCAACCTTTGGGATTTCGCCCCTTTGGATTTCGGCTTTTGGATTTCAGCCTTTGGGATTTCGGCCTTTGAGATTTCGGCCTTTGGAATTTCAGCCTTTGGGATTTCGGCCCTTTGGATTTCGGCCTTTGGGATTTCGAAGTTTGGGATTTCGGCCCTTTGGATTTCGGCCTTTGGGATTTCGACCTTTGGGATATCGGCCTCTGGGATTTCGACCTTTGGGAAGTCGGTCTTTGGAGTTTCAGCCTTTGGGATTTCGGCCTTTGGGGTGTCGGCCTTTGGGATTTCGGCCTTTGGGATTTCGGCCTTTGAGATTTCGGCCTTTGGGATTTCGGTCTTTCGAATTTCAGCCTTTGGGATTTCGGCCTTTGGGATTTCGGCCTTTGGGATTTCGGTCTTTGGAATTTCAGCGTTTGGGATTTCGGCGCTTTGGATTTCGGCCTTTGCGATTTCGGCCTTTGGGATTTCGGCCTTTGAGATTTCGGCCTTTGGGATTTCGACCTTTGGGATTTCGGCCCTTGGGATTTGGGCCTTTGCGATTTCGGCCTTTGGGATTTCGGCCTTTGGGATTTCGGCCTTTGGGATTTCGGCCTTTGGGATTTCGGCCTTTGAGATTTCGGCCTTTGGGATTTCGGTCCTTCGAATTTCAGCCTTTGGGATTTCGGCCTTTGGGATTTCGGCCTTTGGTATTTTGGCCTTGGGATTTCGGACTTTGGGATTTCGACCTTTGGAATTTCGGCCCTTGGGATTTCGGCCCTTGGGATATGGGCCCTTGGGATAGCAGCCTTTGGGATTTCGACCGTTGAGATTTGGACCTTTGGGATTTCGGCCTTTGGGATTTCGGCCTTTGGGATTTCGGCCTTTGGGATTTCGGCCTTTGGGATTTCGGCCTTTGAGATTTCGGCCTTTGGGATTTCGGTCTCTCGAATTTCAGCCTTTGGGATTTCGGTCTTTGGGATGTCGCCCTTGTGATTTCGGCCTTTGGTATATCGGTCTTTGGAATTTCAGCGTTCGGGATTTCGGCCCTTTGGATTTCGGCCTTTGCGATTTCGGCCTTTGGGATTTCGGCCTTTGAGATTTCGGCCTTTGGGATTTCGACCTTTGGGATTTCGGCCCTTGGGATTTGGGCCTTTGGGATTTCGGCCTTTGGGATTTCGGCCTTTGGGATTTCGGCCTCTGGGATTTCGGCCTTTGGTATTTCGGCCTTTGGGATTTCGGCCTTTGGGATTTCGGCCTTTGGGATTTCGGCCTTTGAGATTTCGGCCTCTGGGATTTCGGTCTTTCGAATTTCAGCCTTTGGGATTTCGGCCTTTGGTATTTTGGCCTTGGGATTTCGGACTTTGGGATTTCGACCATTGGAATTTCGGCCCTTGGGATATGGGCCCTTGGGATATCGGCCTTTGGGATTTCGACCGTTGGGATTTGGACCTTTGGGATTACGTCCTTTGGGATTTCGGCACTTGGGATTTCGGCCATTGGGATTTCGGCCTTTTGGAATTTCGGCGATTGGGATTTCGTCCTTTGGAATTTCCGCCTTTAGGATATCGGCCATTGTGATTTCGGCCTTTGGGATTTCGGCCTTTGGGATGTCGGTCTTTGGAATTTCAGCCCTTGGGATTTCGGCTCTTTGGATTTCGCTCTTTGGGATTTCGGACTTTGAGATTTCGGCCTTTGGGATGTCGGCCTTTGGAATTTCGACCTTTGGGATTTCGGCCCTTGGGATTCAGCCTTTGGGATTTCGGCCTTTGGGATTTCGGCCTTTGGGATTTCGGCCTTTGGTATGTCGATCTTTGGAATTTCAACCTTTGGGATTTCGGCCCTTTGGATTTCGGCCTTTGGGATTTTAGCCTTTGGGATTTCGGCCTTTGAGATTTCGGCCTTTGGAATTTCAGACTTTGGGATTTCGGCCCTTTGGATTTCGGCCTTTGGGATTTCGAAGTTTGGGATTTCGGCCCTTTGGATTTCGGCCTTTGGGATTTCGACCTTTGGGATATCGGCCTCTGGGATTTCGACCTTTGGGAAGTCGGTCTTCGGAGTTTCAGCCTTTGGGATTTCGACCTTTGGGATATCGGCCTCAGGGATTTCGACCTTTGGGAAGTCGGTCTTTGGAGTTTCAGCCTTTGGGATTTCGGCATTTGGGATGTCGGTCTTTGGGATTTCGGCCCTTTGGATTTCGGCCTTTGGGATTTCGGCCTTGGGATATCAACACTTGGGATTTCGGCGTTTGGGATTTTTACCTTTGGGATTTCGGCCCTTGGGATTTAGGCCTTCTGGATTTCGGCCTTTGGGATTTCGGCCTTTTGGGAATTCGTCCTTTGGGATTTCGGCCTTTGGAATTTCCGAAATTAGGATATCGGCCCTTGGGATTTCGGCCTTTGGGATTTCGGCCTTTGGGATTTCGGCCTCTGGCATATCGGCTTTTGGGTAGTCGGTCTTTGGAATTTCAGCCTTTGGGATTTCGGCCTTTGAGATTTCGGCCATTGGGATTTCGACCTTTGGGATCTCGACCCTTGGGATTCCGGCCCTGGGGATCGCGGCCTTTGGGATTTCGGCCTTTGGGATTTCGGACTTTGGGATTTCGGCCTTTGGGATTTCGGCCCTTTGGATTTCGGCCTTTGGGATCTGGACCTTTGGAATTTCGGCCCTTGGTATTTCGGCCTTTCTGATTTCGGCCACTGGGATTTCGGCATTTGGGAATTCGGTCTTTGGAATTTCAGCCCTTGGGATTTCGGCCTTTGGGATTTCGACCTTTGGGATTTCGGCCTTTGGGATTTCGGCCTTTGGGATTTCGGCCTTTGCGATTTCGGCCTTTGGGATTTCGGCCTTTGAGATTTCGGCCTTTGGGATTTCGGTCCTTCGAATTTCAGCCTTTGGGGTATGGGCCCTTGGGATATCGGCCTTTGGTATTTTGGCCTTGGGATTTCGGACTTTGGGATTTCGAACTTTGGAATTTCGGCCCTTGGGAGTTCGGCCCTTGGGATTTCGGCCTTTTGGGAATTCATCGTTCGGGATTTCGTTCTTGGGATTTTGACATTTGGGATTTCGGCCTTTGAGATTTCGGCCTTTGGGATGTCGGCCTTGGGGATTTCGGCCTTTGTGATTTCGGCCTTTTGGGATTTCGGCGTTTGGGATTTCGTCCTTTGGAATTTCCGCCTTTAGGATATCGGCCATTGTGATTTCGGCCTTTGGGATTTCGGCCTTTGGGATTTCGGCCTTTGGGATGTCGGTCTTTGGAATTTCAGCCTTTGGGATTTCGGCTCTTTGGATTTCGGTCTTTGGGATTTCAGCCTTTGGGATTTCTGACTTTGAGATTTCGGCCTTTGGGATGTCGGCCTTTGGAATTTCAACCTTTGGGATTTGGGCCCTTGGGATTTCAGCCTTTGGGACTTCGGCGTTTGGGATTTCGGCCTTTGAGATTTCGGCCTTTGGTATGTCGATCTTTGGAATTTCAACCTTTGGGATTTTGGGCCCTTTGGATTTCGGCCTTTGGGATTTCAGTCTTTGGGATTTCGGCCTTTGAGATTTCAGCCTTTGGAATTCCAGCCTTTGGGATTTCGGCCCTTTGGATTTCGGCCTTTGGGATATCGACGTTTGTGATTTCGGCCCTTTGGATTTGGGCCTTTTGGATTTCTGCTTTTGGGATATCGGCCTCTGGGATTTCGACCTTTGGGAAGTCGGTCTTTGGAATTTCGGCCTTTGGGATTTCGGCCTTTGTGATGTCGGTCTTTGGAATTTCAGCCATTGGGATTTCGGCCCTTTGGATTTCGGTCATTGGGATATCGGCCTTGGGATTTCGACATTTGTGATTTCGGCCCTTGGGATTTCGGCCTTTGGGATTTCGGCCTTTGGGATTTCGGCCTTTGGGATTTCGACCTTTGGGATTTCGACCCTTGGGATTCCGGCCCTTGGGATTGCGGCCTTTGGGATTTCGGCCTTTGGGATTTCGGCCTTTGGGATTTCGGCCTTTGGGATTTCGGCCTTTGGGATTTCATCCTTTGGGATTTCGGCCTTTTGGGAATTCATCCATTGGTATTTCGGCCTTGGGATTTCGGCCTTTGGGATTTCGGGCTTTGGGATTTCGGCCTTTGGGATGTCGGTCTTTGGAATTTCAGTCCTTGGGATTTCGGCTCTTTGGATTTCGGTCTTTGGGATTTCGGGCTTTGAGATTTCGGCCTTTGGGATGTCGGCCTTTGGAATTTCGACCTTTGGGATTTCGGCCCTTGGGATTCAGCCTTTGGGATTTCGGCCTTTGGGATTTCGGCCTTTGGTATGTCGATCTTTGGAATTTTAACCTTTGGGATTTCGGGCCTTTGGATTTCGGCCTTTGGGATTTCAGCCTATGGGATTTCGGCCTCTGAGATTTCGGCCTTTGGAATTTCAGACTTTGGGATTTCGGCCCCTTGGATTTCGGCCTTTGGGATTTCGAAGTTTGGGATTTCGGCCCTTTGGATTTCGGCCTTTGGGATTTCGACCTTTGGGATATCGGCCTCTGGGATTTCGATCTTTGGGAAGTCGGTCTTCGGAGTTTCAGCCTTTGGGATTTCGGCCTTTGGGATGTCGGCCTCTGGGATTTCGGCCTTTGTGATTTCGGCCTTTGGGATTTCGGCCTTTGGGATTTCGGCCTTTGGGATTTCGGCCTTTGAGATTTCGGCCTTTGGGATTTCGGTCTTTCGAATTTCAGCCTTTGGGATTTCGGCCTTTGGTATTTTGGCCATGGGATTTCGGACTTTGGGATTTGGACCATTGGAATTTCGGCCCTTGGGATTTCCGCCCTTGGGATATGGGCCCTTGGGATATCGGCCTTTGGGATTTCGACCGTTGGGATTTGGACCTTTGGGATTGCGGCCTTTGGGATTTCGGCTCTTGGGGTTTCGGCCATTGGGATTTCGGCCTTTTGGAATTTCGGCGATTGGGATTTCGTCCTTTGGAATTTCCGCCTTTAGGATATCGGCCATTGTGATTTCGGCCTTTGGGATTTCGGCCTTTGGGATGTCGGTCTTTGGAATTTCAGCCCTTGGGATTTCGGCTCTTTGGATTTCGGTCTTTGGGATTTCGGACTTTGAGATTTCGGCCTTTGGGATGTCGGCCTTTGGAATTTCGACCTTTGGGATTTCGGCCCTTGGGATTTCAGCCTTTGGGATTTCGGCCTTTGGGATTTCGGCCTTTGGGATTTCGGCCTTTGGGATTTGGACTTTTGGGATTTCGGCCCTTGGGATTTCCGCCTTTCGGATATCGGCCATTGTGATTTCGGCCTTTTGGGTGTCGGTCTTTGGAATTTCAGCTGTTGGGCTTTCGGCCCTTTGGATTTCGGCCTTTGGGATTTCTAAGTTTGGGATTTCGGCCCTTTGGATTTCGGCCTTTGGGATTTCGACCTTTGGGATATCGGCCTCTGGGATTTCGACCTTTGGGAAGTCGGTCTTTGGAGTTTCAGCCTTTGGGAATTCGGCCTTTGGGATGTCGGTCTTTGGAATTTCAGCCCTTGGGATTTCGGCCCTTTGGATTTCGGCCTTTGGGATTTCGGCCTTTGGGATGTCGGTCTTTGGAATTTCAGCCTTTGGGATTTCGGCTCTTTTGATTTCGGTCTTTGGGATTTCGGACTTTGAGATTTCGGCCTTTGGGATGTCGGCCTTTGGAATTTCGACCTTTGGGATTTCGGCCCTTTGGATTTCGGCCTTTGGGATTTCAGCCTTTGGGATTTCGGCCTTTGAGATTTCGGCCTTTGGAATTTCAGCCTTTGGGATTTCGGCTCTTTGGATTTCAGTCTTTGGGATTTCGGACTTTGAGATTTCGGCCTTTGGGATGTCGGCCTTTGGAATTTCAACCTTTGGGATTTCGGCCCTTTGGATTTCGGCCTTTGGGATTTCAGCCTTTGGGATTTCGGCCTTTGAGATTTCGGCCTTTGGAATTTCAGCCTTTGGGATTTCGGCCCTTTGGATTTCGGCCTTTGGGATTTCGAAGTTTGGGATTTCGGCCCTTTGGATTTCGGCCTTTGGGATTTCGACCTTTGGGATATCGGCCTCTGGGATTTCGACCTTTGGGAAGTCGGTCTTTGGAGTTTCAGCCTTTGGGATTTCGGCCTTTGGGATGTCGGCCTGTGGGATTTCGGCCTTTGGGATTTCGGCCTTTGAGATTTCGGCCTTTGGGAATTCGGTCTTTCGAATCTCAGCCTTTGGGATTTTGGCCTTTGGGATTTCGACCTTTGGGATTTCGGCCTTGTGATTTCGGCCTTTGGGATATCGGTCTTTGGAATTTCAGCGTTTGGGATTTCGGCGCTTTGGATTTCGGCTTTTGCGATTTCGGCCTTTGGGATTTCGGCCTTTGAGATTTCGGCCTTTGGGATTTCGACCTTTGGGATTTCGGCCGTTGGGATTTGGGCCTTTGCGATTTCGGCCTTTGGGATTTCGGCCTTTGGGATGTCGGCCTTTGAGATTTCGGCCTTTGGGATTTCGGTCCTTCGAATTTCAGCCTTTGGGATTTCGGCCTTTGGGATTTCGGCCTTTGGGATTTCGGCCTTTGAGATTTCGGCCTTTGGGAGTTCGGTCTTTCGAATTTCAGCCTTTGGGATTTCGGCCTTTGAGATTTCGGCCTTTGGGATTTCGGCCTTTGGGATTTCGGCCTTTGGGATGTCGGTCTTTGGAATTTCAGCCTTTGGGATTTCGGCTCTTTGGATTTCAGTCTTTGGGATTTCGGACTTTGAGATTTCGGCCTTTGGGATGTCGGCCTTTGGAATTTCGACCTTTGGGATTTCGGCCCTTGGGATTTCAGCCTTTGGGATTTCGGCCTTTGTGATTTCGGCCTTTGGGATTTCGGCCTTTGGTATGTCGATCTTTGGAATTTCAACCTTTGGGATTTCGGCCCTTTGGATTTCGGCCTTTGGGATTTCAGCCTTTGGGATTTCGGCCTTTGAGATTTCGGCCTTTGGAATTTCAGCCTTTGGGATTTCGGCCCTTTGGATTTCGGCCTTTGGGATTTCGACCTTTGGAATTTCCGCCTTTAGGATATCGGCCATTGTGATTTCGGCCTTTTGGGTGTCGGTCTTTGGAATTTCAGCCGTTGGGATTTCGGCCCTTTGGATTTCGGCCTTTGGGATTTCGGCCTTTGAGAGTTCGGCCTTTGGGATTTCGGTCTTTCGAATCTCAGCCTTTGGGATTTCGGCCTTTGGGATTTCGGCCTTTGGGATTTCGGCCTTGTGATTTCGGCCTTTGGGATATCGGTCTTTGGAATTTCAGCGTTTGGGATTTCGGCGCTTTGGATTTCAGCTTTTGCGATTTCGGCCTTTGGGATTTCGGCCTTTGAGATTTCGGCCTTTGGGATTTCGACCTTTGGGATTTCGGCCCTTGGGATTTGGGCCTTTGCGATTTCGGCCTTTGGGATTTCGCCCTTTGGGATTTCGGCCTTTGAGATTTCGGCCTTTGGGATTTCGGTCCTTCGAATTTCAGCCTTTGGGATTTCGGCCTTTGGGATTTCGGCTTTTGGTATTTTGGCCTTGGGATTTCGGACTTTGGGATTTCGACCTTTGGAATTTCGGCCCTTGGGATATGGGCCCTTGGGATATCGGGCTTTGGGATTTCGACCGTTGGGATTTGGACCTTTGGGATTTCGGCCTTTGGGATTTCGGCTCTTGGGATTTCGGCCCTTGAGATTTCGGCCTTTTGGGAATTCATCGTTCGGGATTTCGTTCTTGGGATTTCGACATTTGGGATTTCGGCCTTTGGGGTTTCGGCCTTTGGTATGTCGATCTTTGGAATTTCAACCTTTGGGATTTCGGCCCTTTGGATTTCGGCCTTTGGGATTTCACCCTTTGGGATTTCGGCCTTTGAGATTTCGGCCTTTGGAATTTCAGCCTTTGGGATTTCGGCCCTTTGGATTTCGACCTTTGGGATATCGGCCTCTGGGATTTCGACCTTTGGGAAGTCGGTCTTTGGAGTTTCAGCCTTTGGGATTTCGGCATTTGGGATGTCGGTCTTTGGGATTTCGGCCCTTTGGATTTCGGCCTTTGGGATTTCGGACTTGGGATATCGACATTTGGGATTTCGGCCTTTGGGATTTTTGCCTTTGGGATTTCGGCCCTTGGGATTTAGGCCTTCTGGATTTCGGCCTTTCGGATTTCGGCCTTTTGGGAATTCATCCTTTGGGATTTCGGCCTTTGGAATTTCCGCCTTTGGGATATCGGCATTTGGGATTTCGGCCTTTGGAATTTCGTCCTTTGGGATTTGGACCTTTGGGATTTCGGCTTTTGGGATTTCGACCTTTGGGATTTCGGCCTTTTGGGAGTTCATCCTTTGGTATTTCGGCCTTGTGATTTCGACATTTGGGATTTCGGCGTTTGGGATTTCGGCCTTTGGAATTTCCGAAATTAGGATATCGGCCCTTGGGATTTCGGCCTTTGGGATTTCGGCCTTTGGGATTTCGGCCTTTGGGATTTCGGCCTCTGGCATTTCGGCTTTTGGGTAGTCGGTCTTTGGAATTTCAGCCTTTGGGATTTCGGCCCTTTGGATTCCGGCCTTTGGGATTTCAGCCTTTGGGATTTCGGCCTTTGAGATTTCGGCCATTGGGATTTCGAACTTTGGGATCTCGACCCTTGGGATTCCGGCCCTGGGAATTGCGGCCTTTGGGATTTCGGCCTTTGGGATTTCGACCTTTGGGATTTCGGCCTTTGGGATTTCGGCCTTTGGGATTTCGGCCTTTGGGATTTCGGCCCTTTGGATTTCGGCCTTTGGGATCTGGACCTTTGGAATTTCGGCCCTTGGTATTTCGGCCTTTGGGATTTCGGCCTCTGGGATTTCGGCATTTGGGAAGTCGGTCTTTGGAATTTCAGCCCTTGGGATTTCGGCCTTTGGGATTTCGACCTTTGGGATTTCGGCCTTTGGGATTTCGGCATTTGGGATTTCGGCCTTTGGGATTTCGGCCTTTGAGATTTCGGCCTTTGGGATTTCGTTCTTTCGAATTTCAGCCTTTGGGATTTCGGCCTTTGGGATTTCGGCCTTTGGTATTTTGGCCATGGGATTTCGGACTTTGGGATTTCGACCTTTGGAATTTCGGCCCTTGGGATTTCGGCCCTTGGGATACGGGCCCTTGGGATATCGGACTTTGGGATTTCGACCGTTGGGATTTGGGCCTTTGGGATATCGGCCTTTGGGATTTCGGCTCTTGGGATTTCGGCCTTTTGGGATTTCGGCGTTTGGGATTTCGTCCTTTGGAATTTCCGCCTTTAGGATATCGGCCATTGTGATTTCGGCCTTTTGGGTGTCGGTCCTTGGAATTTCAGCCTTTGGGATTTCGGCCCTTTGGATTTCGGCCTTTGGGATTTCGACCTTTGGGATATCGGCCTCTGGGATTTCGACCTTTGGGAAGTCGGTCTTTGGAGTTTCAGCCTTTGGGATTTCGGCCTTTGGGATGTCGGTCTTTGGAATTTCAGCCTTTGGGATTTCGGCCCTTTGGATTTCGGCCTTTGGGATTTCGGCCTTGGGATTTCGACATTTTGGATTTCGGCCTTTGGGATTTTTACCTTTGGGATTTCGGCCCTTGGGATTTAGGCCTTTTGGATTTCGGCCTTTGGGATTTCGGCCTTTGAGATTTCGGCCTTTGGGATTTCGACCTTTGGGATTTCGGCCCTTGGGATTTGGGCCTTTGCGATTTCGGCCTTTGGGATTTCGGCCTTTGGGATTTCGGCCTTTGGGATTTCGGCCTTTGGGATTTCGGCCTTTGAGATTTCGGCCTTTGGGATTTCGGCCTTTGGGATTTCGGCCTTTGGGATTTCGGCTTTTGGGATTTCGGCCTTTGGTATTTTGGCCATGGGATTTCGGACTTTGGGATTTCGACCTTTGGAATTTCGGCCCTTGGGATTTCGGCCCTTGGGATTTCGGCCCTTGGGATATGGGCCCTTGGGATATCGGCCTTTGGGATTTCGACCGTTGGGATTTGGACCTTTGGTATTTCGGCCTTTGGGATTTCGGCTCTTGGGATTTCGGCCATTGGGATTTCGGCCTTTTGGCATTTCGGCGTTTCGGATTTTGTCCTTTGGAATTTCCGCCTTTAGGATATCGGCCATTGTGATTTCGGCCTTTGGGAATTCGGCCTTTTGGGTGTCGGTCTTTGGAATTTCAGCCTTTGGGATTTCGGCTCTTTGGATTTCGGTCTTTGGGATTTCGGACTTTGAGATTTCGGCCTTTGGGATGTCGGCCTTTGGAATTTCGACCTTTGGGATTTCGGCCCTTGGGATTTCAGCCTTGGGGATTTCGGCCTTTGGGAGTTCGGCCTTTGGGATTTCGGCCTTTGGGATGTCGGCCTTTTGTGAATTCATCCTTTGGGATTTCGGCCTTTGGGATTTCGGTCCTTCGAATTTCAGCCCTTGGGATTTCGGCCTTTTGGGAATTCATCGT
This sequence comes from Megachile rotundata, assembly GCF_050947335.1. Taxonomy (NCBI): domain Eukaryota; kingdom Metazoa; phylum Arthropoda; class Insecta; order Hymenoptera; family Megachilidae; genus Megachile; species Megachile rotundata. The sequence continues at coordinate 1,024,453 of NC_134991.1, read as the reverse complement.
TCGGGATTTCGTTCTTGGGATTTCGACATTTGGGATTTCGGCCTTAGGGATTTCGGCCTTTGGGATTTCGGCCTCTGGGATTTCGGCCTTTGGGATTTCGACCTTTGGGGTTTCGGCCTTTGGGATTTCGGCCTTTGGGATGTCGGCCTTTGGAATTTCGACCTTTGGGATTTCGGCCCGTGGGATTTCAGCCTTTGGGATTTCGGCCTTTGGGGTTTCGGCCTTTAGTATGTCGATCTTTGGAATTTCAACCTCTGGGATTTCGGCCCTTTGGATTTCGGCCTTTGGGATTTCAGTCTTTGGGATTTCGGTTTTTGTGATTTCGGCCTTTGGAATTTCAGCCTTCGGGATTTTGGCCCTTTGGAATTAGGCCTTTGGGATTTCGACGTTTGGGATTTCGACCCTTGGGATTCCGGCCCTTGGGATTGCGGCCTTTGGGGTTTCGGCCTTTGGGATTTCGGCCTTTGGGATTTCGGCCTTTGGGATTTCATCCTTTGGGATTTCGGCCTTTTGGGAATTCATCCATTTGTATTTCGGCCTTGGGATTTCGGCCTTTGGGATTTCGACCTTTGGGATTTCGGCCTTTTGGGAGTTCATTCATTGGTATTTCGGCATTGGGATTTCGCCGTTTGGGATTTCGACCCATGGGATTCCGGCCCTTGGGATTGCGGCCTTTGGGATTTCGGCCTTTGGAATTTCGGCCTTTGGGATTTCGGCCTTTAGTATGTCGATCTTTGGAATTTCAACCTTCGGGATTTCGGCCTTTGGTATGTAGGTCTTTGTAATTTCAACCTTTGGGATTTCAGCCTTTGGGATTTCGGCCTTTGGGATTTCGGCCTTTGGGATTTCGGCCTTTAGTATGTCGATCTTTGGAATTTCAACCTTTGGGATTTCGGCCCTTTGGATTTCGGCCTTTGGGATTTCAGTCTTTGGGGTTTCGGTTTTTGTGATTTTGGCCTTTGGAATTTCAGCCTTCGGGATTTTGGCCCTTTGGATTTAGGCCTTTGGGATTTCGACGTTTGGGATTTCGGCCATATGGATTCCGGCCCTTGGGATTGCGGCCTTTGGGATTTCGGCCTTTGGGATTTCGGCCTTTGAGATTTTATCCTTTGGGATTTCGGCCTTTTGGGATTTCATCCATTGGTATATCGGCCTTGGGATTTCGGCCTTTGGGATTTGGGCCTTTGGGATTTCGGCCTTTGGGATTTCGACCTTTGGGATTTCGGCCTTTTGGGAGTTCATCCATTGGTATTTCGGCATTGGGATTTCACCGTTTGGGATTTCGATGCATGGGATTCCGGCCCTTGGGATTGCGGCCTTTGGGATTTCGGCCTTTGGGATTTCGGCCTTTGGGATTTCGGCCTTTAGTATGTCGATCTTTGGAATTTCAACCTTCGGGATTTCGGCCTTTGGTATGTCGATCTTTGGAATTTCAACCTTTGGGATTTCGGCCCTTTGGATTTCGGCCTTTGGGATTTCGACCTTTGGGGTTTCGGCCTTTGGGAAGTCGGTCTTTGGAATTTCAGCCTTTGGGGTTTCGGCCTTTGGGATTTCGGCCTTTGGGATTTCGGCCTTTGGGATGTCGGCCTTTGGAATTTCGACCTTTGGGATTTCGGCCTTTGGGATTTCGGCCTTTGGGATTTCGGCCCTTTGGAATTTCGTCCTTTGGGATTTGGACCTTTGGGATTTCGGCTTTTGGGATTTCGACCTTTGGGATTTCGGCCTTTTGGGAGTTCATCCTTTGGTATTTCGGCCTTGTGATTTCGACATTTGGGATTTCGGCGTTTGGGATTTCGGCCTTTGGAATTTCCGAAATTAGGATATCGGCCCTTGGGATTTCGGCCTTTGGGATTTCGGCCTTTGGGATTTCGGCCTTTGGGATTTCGGCCTTTGGGATTTCGGCCTCTGGCATTTCGGTCTTTGGGATTTCGGACTTTGAGATTTCGGCCTTTGGGATGTCGGCCTTTGGAATTTCGACCTTTGGGATTTCGGCCCTTGGGATTTCAGCCTTGGGGATTTCGGCCTTTGGGAGTTCGGCCTTTGGGATTTCGGCCTTTGGGATGTCGGCCTTTTGTGAATTCATCCTTTGGGATTTCGGCCTTTGGGATTTCGGTCCTTCGAATTTCAGCCCTTGGGATTTCGGTCTTTTGGGAATTCATCGTTCGGGATTTCGTTCTTGGGATTTCGACATTTGGGATTTCGGCCTTAGGGATTTCGGCCTTTGGGATTTCGGCCTCTGGGATTTCGGCCTTTGGGATTTCGACCTTTGGGGTTTCGGCCTTTGGGATTTCGGCCTTTGGGATGTCGGCCTTTGGAATTTCGACCTTTGGGATTTCGGCCCGTGGGATTTCAGCCTTTGGGATTTCGGCCTTTGGGGTTTCGGCCTTTAGTATGTCGATCTTTGGAATTTCAACCTCTGGGATTTCGGCCCTTTGGATTTCGGCCTTTGGGATTTCAGTCTTTGGGATTTCGGTTTTTGTGATTTCGGCCTTTGGAATTTCAGCCTTCGGGATTTTGGCCCTTTGGAATTAGGCCTTTGGGATTTCGACGTTTGGGATTTCGACCCTTGGGATTCCGGCCCTTGGGATTGCGGCCTTTGGGGTTTCGGCCTTTGGGATTTCGGCCTTTGGGATTTCGGCCTTTGGGATTTCATCCTTTGGGATTTCGGCCTTTTGGGAATTCATCCATTTGTATTTCGGCCTTGGGATTTCGGCCTTTGGGATTTCGACCTTTGGGATTTCGGCCTTTTGGGAGTTCATTCATTGGTATTTCGGCATTGGGATTTCGCCGTTTGGGATTTCGACCCATGGGATTCCGGCCCTTGGGATTGCGGCCTTTGGGATTTCGGCCTTTGGAATTTCGGCCTTTGGGATTTCGGCCTTTAGTATGTCGATCTTTGGAATTTCAACCTTCGGGATTTCGGCCTTTGGTATGTAGGTCTTTGTAATTTCAACCTTTGGGATTTCGGCCCTTTGGATTTCGGCCTTTGGGATTTCGACCTTTGGGATTTCGGCCTTTGGGAAGTCGGTCTTTGGAATTTCAGCCTTTGGGGTTTCGGCCTTTGGGATTTCGGCCTTTGGGATGTCGGCCTTTGGAATTTCGACCTTTGGGATTTCGGCCCTTGGGATTTCAGCCTTTGGGATTTCGGCCTTTGGGGTTTCGGACTTTGGGATTTCGGCCTTTAGTATGTCGATCTTTGGAATTTCAACCTTTGGGATTTCGGCCCTTTGGATTTCGGCCTTTGGGATTTCAGTCTTTGGGATTTCGGTTTTTGTGATTTCGGCCTTTGGAATTTCAGCCTTCGGGATTTTGGCCCTTTGGAATTAGGCCTTTGGGATTTCGCCGTTTGGGATTTCGACCCATGGGATTCCGGCCCTTGGGATTGCGGCCTATGGGATTTCGGCCTTTGGGATTTCGGCCTTTGAGATTTCATCCTTTGGGATTTTGGCCTTTGGGTTTTCGGCCTTTGGGAAGTCGGTCTTTGGAATTTCAGCCATTGGGGTTTCGGCCTTTGGGATTTCGGCCTTTGGGATGTCGGCCTTTGGAATTTCGACCTTTGGGATTTCGGCCCTTCGGATTTCAGCCTTTGGGATTTCGGCCTTTGGGATTTCGGCCTTTGGGATTTCGGCCTTTAGTATGTCGATCTTTGGAATTTCAACCTTTGGGATTTCGGCCCTTTGGATTTCGGCCTTTGGGATTTCAGTCTTTGGGGTTTCGGTTTTTGTGATTTTGGCCTTTGGAATTTCAGCCTTCGGGATTTTGGCCCTTTGGATTTAGGCCTTTGGGATTTCGACGTTTGGGATTTCGGCCCTATGGATTCCGGCCCTTGGGATTGCGGCCTTTGGGATTTCGGCCTTTGGGATTTCGGCCTTTGAGATTTCATCCTTTGGGATTTCGGCCTTTTGGGATTTCATCCATTGGTATATCGGCCTTGGGATTTCGGCCTTTGGGATTTCGGCCTTTGGGATTTCGGCCTTTGGGATTTCGACCTTTGGGATTTCGGCCTTTTGGGAGTTCATCCATTGGTATTTCGGCATTGGGATTTCACCGTTTGGGATTTCGATGCATGGGATTCCGGCCCTTGGGATTGCGGCCTTTGGGATTTCGGCCTTTGGGATTTCGGCCTTTGGGATTTCGGCCTTTAGTATGTCGATCTTTGGAATTTCAACCTTCGGGATTTCGGCCTTTGGTATGTCGATCTTTGGAATTTCAACCTTTGGGATTTCGGCCCTTTGGATTTCGGCCTTTGGGATTTCGACCTTTGGGGTTTCGGCCTTTGGGAAGTCGGTCTTTGGAATTTCAGCCTTTGGGGTTTCGGCCTTTGGGATTTCGGCCTTTGGGATTTCGGCCTTTGGGATGTCGGCCTTTGGAATTTCGACCTTTGGGATTTCGGCCTTTGGGATTTCGGCCTTTGGGATTTCGGCCCTTTGGGATTTGGGCCTTTGGGATTTCGGCCTTTGGGATTTCGGCCTTTGGGATTTCGGCCTTTGAGATTTCGGCCTTTGATTTTTCGGCCTTTGGGATTTCGGTCTTTCGAATTTCAGCCTTTGGGATTTCGGCCTTTGGGATTTCGGCCTTTGGTATTTTGGCCTTGGGATTTCGGACTTTGGGATTTCGACCGTTGGGATTTGGACCTTTGGGATTTCGGACTTTGGGATTTCGGCTCTTGGGATTTCGGCCATTGGGATTTCGGACTTCTGGGATTTCGGCGTTTGGGATTTCGTCCTTTGGAATTTCCGCCTTTAGGATATCGGCCATTGTGATTTCGGCCTTTGGGATTTCGGCCTTTGGGATGTCGGTCTTTGGAATTTCAGCCTTTGGGATTTCGGCTCTTTGGATTTCGGTTTTTTTGATTTCAGCCTTTGGGATTTCGGACTTTGAGATTTCGGCCTTTGGGATATCGGCCTCTGGGATTTCGAACTTTGGGATGTCGGTGTTTGGAATTTCAGCCTTTGGGATTTCGGCCTTTGGGATGTCGGTCTTCGGAATTTCAGCCTTTGGGATTTCGGCTCTTTGGATTTCGGTCTTTGGGATTTCAGCCTTTGGGATTTCGGACTTTGAGATTTCGGCCTTTGGGATGTCGGCCTTTGGAATTTCGACCTTTGGGATTTCGGCCTTTGGGATTTCAGCCTTTGGGATTTCGGCCTTTGGGATTTCGGCCTATGGTAGGTCGATCTTTGGAATTTCAACCTTTGGGATTTCGGCCTTTTGGATTTCTGCCTTTGGGATTTCAGCCTTTGGGATTTCGGCCTTTGAGATTTCGGCCTTTGGAATTTCAGCCTTTGGGATTTCGGCCCTTTGGATTTCGGCCGTTGGGATTTCGAAGTTTGGGATTTCGACCTTTGGAATTTCGGCCCTTGGGATGTGGGCCCTTGGGATATCGGCCTTTGGGATTTCGACCTTTGGGATTTCGACCTTTGGGATTTCGGCCTTTGGGATTTCGGCTCTTTGGATTTCGGCCTTTGGGATTTCAGCCTTTAGGATTTCGGCCTTTGAAATTTCGGCCTTTGGAATTTCAACCTTTGGGATTTCGGCCCTTTGGATTTCGGCCTTTGGGACTTCGACGTTTGGGATTTCGACCCATGGGATTCCGGCCCTTGGGATTGCGGCCTTTGGGATTTCGGCCTTTGGGATTTCGGCCTTTGAGATTTCATCCTTTGGGATTTCGGCCTTTTGGGAATTCATCCATTGGTATATCGGCCTTGGGATTTCGGCCTTTGGGATTTCGGCCTTTGGGATTTCAGTCTTTGGGATTTCGGTTTTTGTGATTTCGGCCTTTGGAATTTCAGCCTTCGGGATTTTGGCCGTTTGGATTTAGGCCTCTGGGATTTCGACGTTTGGGATTTCGACCCTTGGGATTCCGGCCTTTGGGATTTCGGCCTTTGGGATTTCGACCTTTGGGATTTCGGCCTTTTGGGAGTTCATCCATTGGTATTTCGGCATTGGGATTTCGCCGTTTGGGATTTCGACCCATGGGATTCCGGCCCTTGGGATTGCGGCCTTTGGGATTTCGGCCTTTGGGCTTTCGGCCTTTGGGATTTCGGCCTTTGGGATTTCGGCCTTTAGTATGTCGATCTTTGGAATTTCAACCTTCGGGATTTCGGCCTTTGGTATGTCGATCTTTGGAATTTTAACCTTTGGGATTTCGGCCCTTTGGATTTCGGCTTTTGGGATTTCGACCTTTGGGGTTTCGGCCTTTGGGAAGTCGGTCTTTGGAATTTCAGCCTTTGGGGTTTCGGCCTTTGGGATTTCGGCCTTTGGGATGTCGGTCTTTGGAATTTCGACCTTTGGGATGTCGGCCCTTGGGATTTCAGCCTTTGGGATTTCGGGCTTTGGGATTTCTGCCTTTGGGATTTCGGCCTTTAGTATGTCGATCTTTCTAATTTCAACCTTTGGGATTTCGGCCCTTTGGATTTCGGCCTTTGGGATTTCAGTCTTTGGGATTTCGGTTTTTGTGATTTCGGCCTTTGGAATTTCGGCCTTCGGGATTTTGGCCCTTCGGATTTAGGCCTCTGGGATTTCGACGTTTGGGATTTCGACCCTTGGGATTCCGGCCCTTGGGATTGCGGCCTTTGGGGTTTCGGCCTTTGGGATTTCGGGCATTGGGATTTCGGCCTTTGGGATTTCATCCTTTGGGATTTCGGCCTTTTGGGAATTCATTCATTGGTATTTCGGCCTTGGGATTTCGGCCTTTGGGATTTCGGACTTTGAGATTTCGTCCTTTGGTATGTCGATCTTTGGAATTTCAACCTTTGGGATTTCGGCCCTTTGGATTTCGGCCTTTGGGATTTCAGCCTTTGGGATTTCGGCCTTTGAGATTTCGACCTTTGGAATTTCAGCCTTTGGGATTTCTGCCCTTTGGATTTCGGCCGTTGGGATTTCGAAGTTTGGGATTTCGGCCCTTTGGATTTCGGCCTTTGGGATTCCGACCTTTGGGATATCGGCCTCTGGGATTTCGACCTTTGGGAAGTCTGTCTTTGGAGTTTCAGCCTTTGGGATTTCGGCCTTTGGGATGTCGGTCTTTGGAATTTCAGCCTTTGGGATTTCGGCCCATTGGATTTCGGGCTTTGGGATTCCGACCTTTGGGATATCGGCCTCTGGGACTTCGACCTTTGGGAAGTCGGTCTTTGGAGTTTCAGCCTTTGGGATTTCGGCCTTTGGGATGTCGGTCTTTGGAATTTCAGCCTTTGGGATTTCGGCCCGTTGGATTTCGGCCTTTGGGATTTCGGCCTTGGGAATTCGACATTTGGGATTTCGGCCTTTGGGATTTTTACCTTTGGGATTTCGGCCCTTGGGATTTAGGCATTTTGGATTTCGGCCTTTGGGAATTCATCCAATGGGATTTCGACATTTGGGATTTCGGCTTTTGGGATTTCGGCCTTTGGGATATCGACATTTGGGATTTCGGCCTTTGGGATATCGACATTTGGGATTTCGGCCTTTGGGATTTCGGCCCTTTGGATTTCGGACTTTGTGGTTTCGGCCTTTGGTATGTCGATCTTTGGAATTTCAACCTTTGGGATTTCGGCTCTTTGGATTTCGGCCTTTGGGATTTCAGCCTTTAGGATTTCGGCCTTTGAAATTTCGGCCTTTGGAATTTCAACCTTTGGGATTTCGGCCCTTTGGATTTCGGCCTTTGGGATTTCGACGTTTGGGATTTCGACCCATGGGATTCCGGCCCTTGGGATTGCGGCCTTTGGGATTTCGGCCTTTGGGATTTCGGCCTTTGGGATTTCGGCCTTTGGTATGTCGATCTTTGGAATTTCAACCTTTGGGATTTCGGCCCTTTGGATTCCGGCCCTTGGGATTGCGGCCTTTGGGATTTCGGCCTTTGAGATTTCATCCTTTGGGATTTCGGCCTTTGGGGAATTCATCCATTGGTATATCGGCCTTGGAATTTCGACCTTTGGGATTTCAGCCTTTGGGATTTCGGCCTTTGGGATTTCGGCCTTTGGAATTTCGGCCTTTGGGATTTCGGCCTTTGGTATGTCGATCTTTGGAATTTCAACGTTTGGGATTTCGGCCCTTTGGATTTCGGCCTTTGGGATTTCAACGTTGGGGATTTCGACCCATGGGATTCCGGCCCTTGGGATTGCGGCCTTTGGGCTTTCGGCCTTTGGGATTTCGGCCTTTGGGATTTCGGCCTTTGGTATGTCGATCTTTGGAATTTCAACCTTTGGGATTTCGGCCCTTTGGATTCCGGCCCTTGGGATTGCGGCCTATGGGATTTCGGCCTTTGGGATTTCGGCCTTTGAGATTTCATCCTTTGGGATTTTGGCCTTTGGGTTTTCGGCCTTTGGGAAGTCGGTCTTTGGAATTTCAGCCTTTGGGGTTTCGGCCTTTGGGATTTCGGCCTTTGGGATGTCGGCCTTTGGAATTTCGACCTTTGGGATTTCGGCCCTTCGGATTTCAGCCTTTGGGATTTCGGCCTTTGGGATTTCGGCCTTTGGGATTTCGGCCTTTAGTATGTCGATCTTTGGAATTTCAACCTTTGGGATTTCGGCCCTTTGGATTTCGGCCTTTGGGATTTCAGTCTTTGGGATTTCGGTTTTTGTGATTTTGGCCTTTGGAATTTCAGCCTTCGGGATTTTGTCCCTTTGGATTTAGGCCTTTGGGATTTCGACGTTTGGGATTTCGGCCCTATGGATTCCGGCCCTTGGGATTGCGGCCTTTGGGATTTCGGCCTTTGGGATTTCGGCCTTTGAGATTTCATCCTTTGGGATTTCGGCCTTTTGGGAATTCATCCATTGGTATATTGGCCTTGGTATATCGGCCTTGGGATTTCGGCCTTTGGAATTTCGACCTTTGGGATTTCGGCCCTTCGGATTTCAGCCTTTGGGATTTCGACCTTTGGGATTCCGGCCTTTGGGATTTCGGCCTTTGGGATTTCGACCTTTGGGATTTCGGCCTTTTGGGAGTTCATCCATTGGTATTTCGGCATTGGGATTTCGCCGTTTGGGATTTCGGCCTTTGGGATTTCGGCCTTTGGGATTTCGGCCTTTAGTATGTCGATCTTTGGAATTTCAACCTTCGGGATTTCGGCCTTTGGTATGTCGATCTTTGGAATTTCAACCTTTGGGATTTCGGCCCTTTGGATTTCGGCCCTTTGGATTTCGGCTTTTGGGATTTCGACCTTTGGGGTTTCGGCCTTTGGGAAGTCGGTCTTTGGAATTTCAGCCTTTGGGGTTTCGGCCTTTGGGATTTCGGCCTTTGGGATGTCGGCCTTTGGAATTTCGACCTTTGGGATGGCGGCCCTTGGGATTTCAGCCTTTGGGATTTCGGGCTTTGGGATTTCTGCCTTTGGGATTTCGGCCTTTAGTATGTCGATCTTTCTAATTTCAACCTTTGGGATTTCGGCCCTTTGGATTTCGGCCTTTGGGATTTCAGTCTTTGGGATTTCGGTTTTTGTGATTTCGGCCTTTGGAATTTCAGCCTTCGGGATTTTGGCCCTTCGGATTTAGGCCTCTGGGATTTCGACGTTTGGGATTTCGACCCTTGGGATTCCGGCCCTTGGGATTGCGGCCTTTGGGGTTTCGGCCTTTGGGATTTCGGGCTTTGGGATTTCGGCATTTTGGGAATTCATTCATTGGTATTTCGGCCTTGGGATTTCGGCCTTTGGGATTTCGGACTTTGAGATTTCGTCCTTTGGTATGTCGATCTTTGGAATTTCAACCTTTGGGATTTCGGCCCTTTGGATTTCGGCCTTTGGGATTTCAGCCTTTGGTATTTCGGCCTTTGAGATTTCGGCATTTGGAATTTCAGCCTTTGGGATTTCGGCCCTTTGGATTTCAGCCTTTGGGATTCCGAAGTTTGGGATTTCGGCCCTTTGGATTTCGGCCTTTGGGATTTCGGCCTTGTGAATTCGGGCTTTGGGATATCGGTCTTTGGAATTTAAGCGTTTGGGATTTCGGCGCTTTGGATTTCGGCCTTTGCGATTTCGGCCTTTGGGATTTCGGCCTTTGAGATTTCGGCCTTTGGGATTTCGGCGTTTGAGATTTCGTCCTTTGGAATTTCCGGCTTTAGGATATCGCGGCCATTGTGATTTCGGCCTTTGGGATTTCGGCCTTTGGAATTTCCGCCTTTAGGATATCGGCCATTGTGATTTCGGCCTTTGGGATTTCGGCCTTTGGGATGTCGGTCTTTGGGATTTCAGCCTTTGGGATATCGGACTTTGAGATTTCGGCCTTTGGGATGTCGGCATTTGGAATTTCGACCTTTGGGATTTCGGCCCTTGGGATTTCAGCCTTTGGGATTTCGGCCTTTGGGATTTCGGCCTTTGGGATTTCGGCCTTTGGTATGTCGATCTTTGGAATTTCAACCTTTGGGATTTCGGCCCTTTGGATTTCGGCCTTTGGGATTTCAGCCTTTAGGATTTCGGCCTTTGAAATTTCGGCCTTTGGAATTTCAGCCTTTGGGATTTCGGCCCTTTGGATTTCGGCCTTTGGGATTTCAACGTTGGGGATTTCGACCCATGGGATTCCGGCCCTTGGGATTGCGGCCTTTGGGATTTCGGCCTTTGGGATTTCGGCCTTTGGGATTTCGGCCTTTGGTATGTCGATCTTTGGAATTTCAACCTTTGGGATTTCGGCCCTTTGGATTCCGGCCCTTGGGATTGCGGCCTATGGGATTTCGGCCTTTGGGATTTCGGCCTTTGAGATTTCATCCTTTGGGATTTTGGCGTTTGGGTTTTCGGCCTTTGGGAAGTCGGTCTTTGGAATTTCAGCCTTTGGGGTTTCGGCCTTTGGGATTTCGGCCTTTGGGATGTCGGCCTTTGGAATTTCGACCTTTGGGATTTCGGCCCTTCGGATTTCAGCCTTTGGGATTTCGGCCTTTGGGATTTCGGCCTTTGGGATTTCGGCCTTTAGTATGTCGATCTTTGGAATTTCAACCTTTGGGATTTCGGCCCTTTGGATTTCGGCCTTTGGGATTTCAGTCTTTGGGATTTCGGTTTTTGTGATTTTGGCCTTTGGAATTTCAGCCTTCGGGATTTTGGCCCTTTGGATTTAGGCCTTTGGGATTTCGACGTTTGGGATTTCGGCCCTATGGATTCCGGCCCTTGGGATTGCGGCCTTTGGGATTTCGGCCTTTGGGATTTCGGCCTTTGAGATTTCATCCTTTGGGATTTCGGCCTTTTGGGAATTCATCCATTGGTATATCGGCCTTGGTATATCGGCCTTGGGATTTCGGCCTTTGGGATTTCGGCCTTTGGGATTTCGGCCTTTGGGATTTCGACCTTTGGGATTTCGGCCTTTTGGGAGTTCATCCATTGGTATTTCGGCATTGGGATTTCGCCGTTTGGGATTTCGATGCATGGGATTCCGGCCCTTGGGATTGCGGCCTTTGGGATTTCGGCCTTTGGGATTTCGGCCTTTGGGATTTCGGCATTTAGTATGTCGATCTTTGGAATTTCAACCTTCGGGATTTCGGCCTTTGGTATGTCGATCTTTGGAATTTCAACCTTTGGGATTTCGGCCCTTTGGATTTCGGCCTTTGGGATTTCGACCTTTGGGGTTTCGGCCTTTGGGAAGTCGGTCTTTGGAATTTCAGCCTTTGGGGTTTCGGCCTTTGGGATTTCGGCCTTTGGGATTTCGGCCTTTGGGATGTCGGCCTTTGGAATTTCGACCTTTGGGATTTCGGCCTTTGGGATTTCGGCCTTTGGGATTTCGGCCCTTTGGGATTTGGGCCTTTGGGATTTCGGCCTTTGGGATTTCGGCCTTTGGGATTTCGGCCTTTGAGATTTCGGCCTTTGATTTTTCGGCCTTTGGGATTTCGGTCTTTCGAATTTCAGCCTTTGGGATTTCGGCCTTTGGGATTTCGGCCTTTGGTATTTTGGCCTTGGGATTTCGGACTTTGGGATTTCGACCGTTGGGATTTGGACCTTTGGGATTTCGGCCTCTGGGATTTCGGCTCTTGGGATTTCGGCCATTGGGATTTCGGACTTCTGGGATTTCGGCGTTTGGGATTTCGTCCTTTGGAATTTCCGCCTTTAGGATATCGGCCATTGTGATTTCGGCCTTTGGGATTTCGGCCTTTGGGATGTCGGTCTTTGGAATTTCAGCCTTTGGGATTTTGGCTCATTGGATTTCGGTTTTTTTGATTTCAGCCTTTGGGATTTCGGACTTTGAGATTTCGGCCTTTGGGATTTCGACCTTTGGGATTTCGGCCTTTTGGGAGTTCATCCATTGGTATTTCGGCATTGGGATTTCGCCGTTTGGGATTTCGATGCATGGGATTCCGGCCCTTGGGATTGCGGCCTTTGGGATTTCGGCCTTTGGGATTTCGGCCTTTGGGATTTCGGCCTTTAGTATGTCGATCTTTGGAATTTCAACCTTCGGGATTTCGGCCTTTGGTATGTCGATCTTTGGAATTTCAACCTTTGGGATTTCGGCCCTTTGGATTTCGGCCTTTGGGATTTCGACCTTTGGGGTTTCGGCCTTTGGGAAGTCGGTCTTTGGAATTTCAGCCTTTGGGGTTTCGGCCTTTGGGATTTCGGCCTTTGGGATTTCGGCCTTTGGGATTTCGGCCTTTGGGATGTCGGCCTTTGGAATTTCGATCTTTGGGATTTCGGCCTTTGGGATTTCGGCCTATGGGATTTCGGCCCTTTGGGATTTGGGCCTTTGGGATTTCGGCCTTTGGGATTTCGGCCTTTGGGATTTCGGCCTTTGAGATTTCGGCCTTTGATTTTTCGGCCTTTGGGATTTCGGTCTTTCGAATTTCAGCCTTTGGGATTTCGGCCTTTGGGATTTCGGCCTTTGGTATTTTGGCCTTGGGATTTCGGACTTTGGGATTTCGACCGTTGGGATTTGGACCTTTGGGATTTCGGCCTTTGGGATTTCGGCTCTTGGGATTTCGGCCATTGGGATTTCGGACTTCTGGGATTTCGGCGTTTGGGATTTCGTCCTTTGGAATTTCCGCCTTTAGGATATCGGCCATTGTGATTTCGGCCTTTGGGATTTCGGTCTTTGGGATGTCGGTCTTTGGAATTTCAGCCTTTGGGATTTCGGCTCTTTGGATTTCGGTTTTTTTGATTTCAGCCTTTGGGATTTCGGACTTTGAGATTTCGGCCTTTGGGATGTCGGCCTTTGGGATATCGGCCTCTGGGATTTCGATCTTTGGGAAGTCGGTCTTTGGAGTTTCAGCCTTTGGGATTTCGGCCTTTGGGATGTCGGTCTTTGGAATTTCAGCCTTTGGGATTTCGGCCCTTTGGATTTCGGCCTTTGGGATTTCGGCCTTGTGATTTCGGCCTTTGGGATATCGGTCTTTGGAATTTAAACGTTTGGGATTTCGGCGCTTTGGATTTCGGCCTTTGCGATTTCGGCCTTTGGGATTTCGGCCATTGGGATTTCGGCCCTTTGGATTTCGGCCTTTGGGATTTCGACCTTTGGGGTTTCGGCCTTTGGGAAGTCGGTCTTTGGAATTTCAGCCTTTGGGGTTTCGGCCTTTGGGATTTCGGCCTTTGGGATTTCGGCCTTTGGGATTTCGGCCTTTGGGATTTCGGCTCTTGGGATTTCGGCCATTGGGATTTCGGACTTCTGGGATTTCGGCGTTTGGGATTTCGTCCTTTGGAATTTCCGCCTTTAGGATATCGGCCATTGTGATTTCGGCCTTTGGAATTTCATCGTTTGGGATTTCGGCCCTTTGGATTTCGGCCGTTGGGATTTCGAAGTTTGGTATTTCGGCCCTTTGGATTTCGGCCTTTGGGATTCCGACCTTTGGGATATCGGCCTCTGGGATTTCGACCTTTGGGAAGTCTGTCTTTGGAGTTTCAGCCTTTGGGATTTCGGCCTTTGGGATGTCGGTCTTTGGAATTTCAGCCTTTGGGATTTCGGCCCTTTGGATTTCGGCCTTTCGGATTTCGGCCGTGGCATTTCGACATTTGGGATTTCGGCCCTTGGGAAGTCGGTCTTTGGAATTTCAGGCTTTGGGGTTTCCGCCTTTGGGATTTGGGCCTTTGGGATGTCGGCCTTTGGAATTACGGCCTTTAGTATGTCGATCTTTCTAATTTCAACCTTTGGGATTTCGGCCCTTTGGATTTCGGCCTTTGGGATTTCAGTCTTTGGGATTTCGGTTTTTGTGATTTCGGCCTTTGGAATTTCAGCCTTCGGGATTTTGGCCCTTTGGATTTAGGCCTCTGGGATTTCGACGTTTGGGATTCCGACCCTTGGGACTCCGGCCTTTGGGATTTCGGCCTTTGGGATTTCGACCTTTGGGATTTCGACCTTTGGGATTTCGGCCTTTTGGGAGTTCATCCATTGGTATTTCGGCATTGGGATTTCTCCGTTTGGGATTTCGACCCATGGGATTCCGGCCCTTGGGATTGCGGCCTTTGGGATTTCGGCCTTTGGTATTTCGGCCTTTGGGATTTCGGCCTTTAGTATGTCGATCTTTGGAATTTCAACCTTCGGGATTTCGGCCTTTGGTATGTCGTTCTTTGGAATTTCAACCTTTGGGATTTCGGCCCTTTGGATTTCGGCTTTTGGGATTTCGACCTTTGGGGTTTCGGCCTTTGGGAAGTCGGTCTTTGGAATTTCAGCCTTTGGGGTTTCGGCCCTTGGGATTTCGGCCTTTGGGATGTCGGCCTTTGGAATTTCGACCTTTGGGATGTCGGCCCTTGGGATTTCAGCCTTTGGGATTTCGGGCTTTGGGATTTCTTCCTTTGGGATTTCGGCCTTTAGTACGTCGATCTTTCTAATTTCAACCTTTGGGATTTCGGCCCTTTGGATTTCGGCCTTTGGGATTTCAGTCTTTGGGATTTCGGTTTTTGTGATTTCGGCCTTTGGAATTTCAGCCTTCGGGATTTTGGCCCTTTGGATTTAGGCCTCTGGGATTTCGACGTTTGGGATTTCGACCCTTGGGATTCCGGCCCTTGGGATTGCGGCCTTTGGGGTTTCGGCCTTTGGTATTTCGGCCTTTGGGATTTCGGCCTTTGGGATTTCATCCTTTGGGATTTCGGCCTTTTGGGAATTCATTCATTGGGATTTCGGCCTTGGGATTTCGGCCTTTGGGATTTCGGACTTTGAGATTTCGTCCTTTGGTATGTCGATCTTTGGAATTTCAACCTTTGGGATTTCGGCCCTTTGGATTTCGGCCTTTGGGATTTCAGCCTTTGTGATTTCGGCCTTTGGAATTTCAGCCTTCGGGATTTTGGCCCTTTGGATTTAGGCCTCTGGGATTTCGACGTTTGGGATTTCGACCCTTGGGATTCCGGCCCTTGGGATTGCGGCCTTTGGGGTTTCGGCCTTTGGGATTTCGGCCTTTGGGATTTCGGCCTTTGGGATTTCATCCTTTGGGATTTCTGCCTTTTGGGAATTAATTCATTGGTATTTCGGCCTTGGGATTCCGGCCTTTGAGATTTCGGCCTTTGGAATTTCAGCCTTTGGGATTTCGGCCCTTTGGATTTCGGCCTTTGGGATTCCGAAGTTTGGGATGTCGGCCCTTTGGATTTCGGGCTTTGGGATTTCGACATTTGGGATATAGGCCTCTGGGATTTCGATCTTTGGGAAGTCGGTCTTTGGAGTTTCAGCCTTTGGGATTTCGGCCTTTGGGATGTCGGTCTTTGGAATTTCAGCCTTTGGGATTTCGGCCCTTTGGATTTCGGCCTTTGGGATTTCGGCCTTGTGATTTCGGCCTTTGGGATATCGGTCTTTGGAATTTAAACGTTTGGGATTTCGGCGCTTTGGATTTCGGCCTTTGCGATTTCGGCCTTTGGGATTTCGGCCATTGGGATTTCGGCCCTTTGGATTTCGGCCTTTGGGATTTCGACCTTTGGGGTTTCGGCCTTTGGGAAGTCGGTCTTTGGAATTTCAGCCTTTGGGGTTTCGGCCTTTGGGATTTCGGCCTTTGGGATTTCGGCCTTTGGGATTTCGGCCTTTGGGATTTCGGCTCTTGGGATTTCGGCCATTGGGATTTCGGACTTCTGGGATTTCGGCGTTTGGGATTTCGTCCTTTGGAATTTCCGCCTTTAGGATATCGGCCATTGTGATTTCGGCCTTTGGAATTTCATCGTTTGGGATTTCGGCCCTTTGGATTTCGGCCGTTGGGATTTCGAAGTTTGGTATTTCGGCCCTTTGGATTTCGGCCTTTGGGATTCCGACCTTTGGGATATCGGCCTCTGGGATTTCGACCTTTGGGAAGTCTGTCTTTGGAGTTTCAGCCTTTGGGATTTCGGCCTTTGGGATGTCGGTCTTTGGAATTTCAGCCTTTGGGATTTCGGCCCTTTGGATTTCGGCCTTTCGGATTTCGGCCGTGGCATTTCGACATTTGGGATTTCGGCCCTTGGGAAGTCGGTCTTTGGAATTTCAGGCTTTGGGGTTTCCGCCTTTGGGATTTCGGCCTTTGGGATGTCGGCCTTTGGAATTACGGCCTTTAGTATGTCGATCTTTCTAATTTCAACCTTTGGGATTTCGGCCCTTTGGATTTCGGCCTTTGGGATTTCAGTCTTTGGGATTTCGGTTTTTGTGATTTCGGCCTTTGGAATTTCAGCCTTCGGGATTTTGGCCCTTTGGATTTAGGCCTCTGGGATTTCGACGTTTGGGATTCCGACCCTTGGGACTCCGGCCTTTGGGATTTCGGCCTTTGGGATTTCGACCTTTGGGATTTCGACCTTTGGGATTTCGGCCTTTTGGGAGTTCATCCATTGGTATTTCGGCATTGGGATTTCGCCGTTTGGGATTTCGACCCATGGGATTCCGGCCCTTGGGATTGCGGCCTTTGGGATTTCGGCCTTTGGTATTTCGGCCTTTGGGATTTCGGCCTTTAGTATGTCGATCTTTGGAATTTCAACCTTCGGGATTTCGGCCTTTGGTATGTCGATCTTTGGAATTTCAACCTTTGGGATTTCGGCCCTTTGGATTTCGGCTTTTGGGATTTCGACCTTTGGGGTTTCGGCCTTTGGGAAGTCGGTCTTTGGAATTTCAGCCTTTGGGGTTTCGGCCCTTGGGATTTCGGCCTTTGGGATGTCGGCCTTTGGAATTTCGACCTTTGGGATGTCGGCCCTTGGGATTTCAGCCTTTGGGATTTCGGGCTTTGGGATTTCTTCCTTTGGGATTTCGGCCTTTAGTACGTCGATCTTTCTAATTTCAACCTTTGGGATTTCGGCCCTTTGGATTTCGGCCTTTGGGATTTCAGTCTTTGGGATTTCGGTTTTTGTGATTTCGGCCTTTGGAATTTCAGCCTTCGGGATTTTGGCCCTTTGGATTTAGGCCTCTGGGATTTCGACGTTTGGGATTTCGACCCTTGGGATTCCGGCCCTTGGGATTGCGGCCTTTGGGGTTTCGGCCTTTGGTATTTCGGCCTTTGGGATTTCGGCCTTTGGGATTTCATCCTTTGGGATTTCTGCCTTTTGGGAATTCATTCATTGGTATTTCGGCCTTGGGATTCCGGCCTTTGAGATTTCGGCCTTTGGAATTTCAGCCTTTGGGATTTCGGCCCTTTGGATTTCGGCCTTTGGGATTCCGAAGTTTGGGATGTCGGCCCTTTGGATTTCGGGCTTTGGGATTTCGACATTTGGGATATAGGCCTCTGGGATTTCGATCTTTGGGAAGTCGGTCTTTGGAGTATCAGCCTTTGGGATTTCGGCCTTTGGGATGTCGGTCTTTGGAATTTCAGCCTTTGGGATTTCGGCCCTTTGGATTTCGGCCTTTGGGATTTCGGCCTTGTGATTTCGGCCTTTGGGATATCGGTCTTTGGAATTTAAGCGTTTGGGATTTCGGCGCTTTGGATTTCGGCCTTTGCGATTTCGGCCTTTGGGATTTCGGCCTTTGGGATTTCGGCCTTTGGGATTTCGGCCTTTGGGATTTCGGCCTTTGGGATTTCGGCCATTGGGATTTCGGCCCTTTGGATTTCGGCCTTTGGGATTTCGACCTTTGGGGTTTCGGCCTTTGGGAAGTCGGTCTTTGGAATTTCAGCCTTTGGGGTTTCGGCCTTTGGGATTTCGGCCTTTGGGATTTCGGCCTTTGGGATTTCGGCCTTTGGGATTTCGGCTCTTGGGATTTCGGCCATTGGGATTTCGGACTTCTGGGATTTCGGCGTTTGGGATTTCGTCCTTTGGAATTTCCGCCTTTAGGATATCGGCCATTGTGATTTCGGCCTTTGGGATTTCGGCCTTTGGGATGTCGGTCTTTGGAATTTCAGCCTTTGGGATTTCGGCTCTTTGGATTTCGGTCCTTGGGGTTTCAGCCTTTGGGATTTCGGACTTTGAGATTTCGGCCTTTGGGATGTCGGCCTTTGGGATATCGGCCTCTGGCTTTTCGAAATTTGGGAAGTCGGTCTTTGGAATTTCAGCCTTTGGGATTTCGGCCTTTGGGATGTCGGTCTTCGGAATTTCAGCCTTTGGGATTTCGGCTCTTTGGATTTCGGTCTTTGGGACTTCAGCCTTTGGGATTTCGGACTTTGAGATTTCGGCCTTTGGGATGTCGGCCTTTGGAATTTCGACCTTTGGGATTTCGGCCCTTGGGATTTCAGCCTTTGGGATTTCGGCCTTTGGGATTTCGGCCTTTGGGATTTCGGCCTATGGTATGTCGATCTTTGGAATTTCAACCTTTGGGATTTCGGCCTTTTGGATTTCTCCCTTTGGGATTTCAGCCTTTGGGATTTCGGCCTTTGAGATTTCGGCCTTTGGAATTTCAGCCTTTGGGATTTCGGCCCTTTGGATTTCGGCCGTTGGGATTTCGAAGTTTGGGATTTCGGCCCTTTGGATTTCGGCCTTTGGGATTCCGACCTTTGGGATATCGGCCTCTGGGATTTCGACCTTTGGGAAGTCTGTCTTTGGAGTTTCAGCCTTTGGGATTTCGGCCTTTGGGATGTCGGTCTTTGGAATTTCAGCCTTTGGGATTTCGGCCCTTTGGATTTCGGCCTTTCGGATTTCGGCCTTGGCATTTCGACATTTGGGATTTCGGCCTTTGGGATTTTTACCTTTGGGATTTCGGCCCTTGGGATTTAGGCATTTTGGATTTCGGCCTTTTGGGAATTCATCCTTTGGGATTTCGGCCTTTGGAATTTCCGCCTTTGGGATATCGGCATTTGGGATTTCGCCCTTTGGAATTTCGTCTTTTGGGATTTGGACCTTTGGGATTTCGGCCTTTGGCATTTCGACCTTTGGGATTTCAGCCTTTGGGATTTCGGCCCTTTGGATTTCGGCCTTTGGGATTTCGACGTTTGGGATTTCGGCCTTTGCGATTTCGGCCTTTGGGATTTCGGCCTTTGGGATTTCGGCCTTTGGGATATCTGCCTCTGGGATTTCCAACTTTGGGAAGTCGGTCTTTGGAATTTCAGCCTTTGGGATTTCGGCCTTTGGGATGTCGGTCTTTGGAATTTCAGCCTTTGGGATTTCGGTCTTTGGGATTTCAGCCTTTGGGATTTCGGACTTTGAGATTTCGGCCTTTGGGATTTCAGCCTTTGGGATTTCGGCCTTTGAGACTTCGGCCTTTGGGATTTCGGCCCTTTGGATTTCGGCCTTTGGGATTTCGAAGTTTGGGATTTCGGCCCATTGGATTTCGGGCTTTGGGATTCCGACCTTTGGGATATCGGCCTCTCGGACTTCGACCTTTGGGAAGTCGGTCTTTGGAGTTTCAGCCTTTGGGATTTCGGCCTTTGGGATTTCGGCCTTTGGGATTTCGGCCTTTGGGATTTCGGCCTTTGGTATGTCGATCTTTGGAATTTCAACCTTTGGGATTTCGGCCCTTTGGATTCCGGCCCTTGGGATTGCGGCCTTTGGGATTTCGGCCTTTGGGATTTCGGCCTTTGAGATTTCATCCTTTGGGATTTCGGCCTTTTGGGAATTCATCCATTGGTATATCGGCCTTGGGATTTCGGCCTTTGGGATTTCGGCCTTTGGGATTTCGACCTTTGGGATTTCGGCCTTTTGGGAGTTCATCCATTGGTATTTCGGCATTGGGATTTCGCCGTTTGGGATTTCGACACATGGGATTCCGGCCCTTGGGATTGCGGCCTTTGGGATTTCGGCCTTTGGGGTTTCGGCCTTTAGTATGTCGATCTTTGCAATTTCAACCTTCGGGATTTCGGCCTTTGGTATGTCGATCTTTGGAATTTCAACCTTTGGGATTTCGGCCCTTTGGATTTCGGCTTTTGGGATTTCGACCTTTGGGGTTTCGGCCTTTGGGAAGTCGGTCTTTGGAATTTCAGCGTTTGGGGTTTCGGCCTTTGGGATTTCGGCCTTTGGGATGTCGGCCTTTGGAATTTCGACCTTTGGGATTTCGACCTTTGGGATTTCGGCCCTTGGGATTTCAGCCTTTGGGATTTCGGGCTTTGGGATTTCTGCCTTTGGGATTTCGGCCTTTAGTACGTCGATCTTTCTAATTTCAACCTTTGGGTTTTCGGCCCTTTGGATTTCGGCCTTTGGGATTTCAGTCTTTGTGATTTCGGTTTTTGTGATTTCGGCCTTTGGAATTTCAGCCTTCGGGATTTTGGCCCTTTGGATTTAGGCCACTGGGATTTCGACGTTTGGGATTCCGACCCTTGGGATTCCGGCCTTTGGGATTTCGGCCTTTGGGATTTCGACCTTTGGGATTTCGGCCTTTTGGGAGTTCATCCATTGGTATTTCGGCATTGGGATTTCGCCGTTTGGGATTTCGACCCATGGGATTCCGGCCTTTGGGATTTCGGCCTTTAGTATGTCGATCTTTGGAATTTCAACCTTCGGGATTTCGGCCTTTGGTATATCGATCTTTGGAATTTCAACCTTTGGGATTTCGGCCCTTTGGATTTCAGCTTTTGGGATTTCGACCTTTGGGGTTTCGGCCTTTGGGAATTCGGTCTTTGGAATTTCAGCCTTTGGGGTTTCGGCCTTTGGGATTTCGGCCTTTGGGATGTCGGCCTTTGGAATTTCGACCTTTGGGATGTCGGCCCTTGGGATTTCAGCCTTTGGGATTTCGGGTTTTGGGATTTCTTCCTTTGGGATTTCGGCCTTTAGTACGTCGATCTTTCTAATTTCAACCTTTGGGATTTCGGCCCTTTGGATTTCGGCCTTTGGGATTTCAGTCTTTGGGATTTCGGTTTTTGTGATTTCGGCCTTTGGAATTTCAGCCTTCGGGATTTTGGCCCTTCGGATTTAGGCCTCTGGGATTTCGACGTTTGGGATTTCGACCCTTGGGATTCCGGCCCTTGGGATTGCGGCCTTTGGGGTTTCGGCCTTTGGGATTTCGGGCATTGGGATTTCGGCCTTTGGGATTTCATCCTTTGGGATTTCGGCCTTTTGGGAATTCATTCATTGGTATTTCGGCCTTGGGATTTCGGCCTTTGGGATTTCGGACTTTGAGATTTCGTCCTTTGGTATGTCGATCTTTGGAATTTCAACCTTTGGGATTTCGGCCCTTTGGATTTCGGCCTTTGAGATTTCAGCCTTTGGGATTTCGGCCTTTGAGATTTCGGCCTTTGGAATTTCAGCCTTTGGGATTTCGGCCCTTTGGATTTCGGCCGTTGGGATTTCGAAGTTTGGAATTTCGGCCCTTTGGATTTCGGCCTTTGGGATTCCGACCTTTGGGATATCGGCCTCTGGGATTTCGACCTTTGGGAAGTCTGTCTTTGGAGTTTCAGCCTTTGGGATTTCGGCCTTTGGGATGTCGGTCTTTGGAATTTCAGCCTTTGGGATTTCGGCCCTTTGGATTTCGGCCTTTCGGATTTCGGCCTTGGCATTTCGACATTTGGGATTTCGGCCTTTGGGATTTTTACCTTTGGGATTTCGGCCCTTGGGATTTAGGCATTTTGGATTTCGGCCTTTTGGGAATTCATCCTTTGGGATTTCGGCCTTTGGAATTTCCGCCTTTGGGATATCGGCATTTGGGATTTCGGCCTTTGGAATTTCGTCTTTTGGGATTTGGACCTTTGGGATTTCGGCCTTTGGCATTTCGACCTTTGGGATTTCAGCCTTTGGGATTTCGGCCCTTTGGATTTCGGCCTTTGGGATTTCGACGTTTGGGATTTCGGCCTTTGCGATTTCGGCCTTTGGGATTTCGGCCTTTGGGATTTCGGCCTTTGGGATTTCGGCCTTTGGGATATCTGCCTCTGGGATTTCCAACTTTGGGAAGTCGGTCTTTGGAATTTCAGCCTTTGGGATTTCGGCCTTTGGGATGTCGGTCTTTGGAATTTCAGCCTTTGGGATTTCGGTCTTTGGGATTTCAGCCTTTGGGATTTCGGACTTTGAGATTTCGGCCTTTGGGATTTCAGCCTTTGGGATTTCGGCCTTTGAGATTTCGGCCTTTGGGATTTCGAAGTTTGGGATTTCGGCCCATTGGATTTCGGGCTTTGGGATTCCGACCTTTGGGATATCGGCCTCTGGGACTTCGACCTTTGGGAAGTCGGTCTTTGGAGTTTCAGCCTTTGGGATTTCGGCCTTTGGGATTTCGGCCTTTGGTATGTCGATCTTTGGAATTTCAACCTTTGGGATTTCGGCCCTTTGGATTCCGGCCCTTGGGATTGCGGCCTTTGGGATTTCGGCCTTTGGGATTTCGGCCTTTGGGATTTCGGCCTTTGAGATTTCATCCTTTGGGATTTCGGCCTTTTGGGAATTCATCCATTGGTATATCGGCCTTGGGATTTCGGCCTTTGGGATTTCGGCCTTTGGGATTTCGACCTTTGGGATTTCGGCCTTTTGGGAGTTCATCCATTGGTATTTCGGCATTGGGATTTCGCCGTTTGGGATTTCGACCCATGGGATTCCGGCCCTTGGGATTGCGGCCTTTGGGATTTCGGCTTTTGGGATTTCGGCCTTTAGTATGTCGATCTTTGGAATTTCAACCTTCGGGATTTCGGCCTTTGGTATGTCGATCTTTGGAATTTCAACCTTTGGGATTTCGGCCCTTTGGATTTCGGCTTTTGGGATTTCGACCTTTGGGGTTTCGGCCTTTGGGAAGTCGGTCTTTGGAATTTCAGCGTTTGGGGTTTCGGCCTTTGGGATTTCGGCCTTTGGGATGTCGGCCTTTGGAATTTCGACCTTTGGGATTTCGCCCTTTGGGATTTCGGCCCTTGGGATTTCAGCCTTTGGGATTTCGGGCTTTGGGATTTCTGCCTTTGGGATTTCGGCCTTTAGTACGTCGATCTTTCTAATTTCAACCTTTGGGATTTCGGCCCTTTGGATTTCGGCCGTTGGGATTTCAGTCTTTGGGATTTCGGTTTTTGTGATTTCGGCCTTTGGAATTTCAGCCTTCGGGATTTTGGCCCTTTGGATTTAGGCCACTGGGATTTCGACGTTTGGGATTCCGACCCTTGGGATTCCGGCCTTTGGGATTTCGGCCTTTGGGATTTCGACCTTTGGGATTTCGGCCTTTTGGGAGTTCATCCATTGGTATTTCGGCATTGGGATTTCGCCGTTTGGGATTTCGACCCATGGGATTCCGGCCTTTGGGATTTCGGCCTTTAGTATGTCGATCTTTGGAATTTCAACCTTCGGGATTTCGGCCTTTGGTATGTCGATCTTTGGAATTTCAACCTTTGGGATTTCGGCCTTTTGGGAATTCATCCATTGGTATATCGGCCTTGGGATTTCGGCCTTTGGGATTTCGGCCTTTGGGATTTCGACCTTTGGGATTTCGGCCTTTTGGGAGTTCATCCATTGGTACTTCGGCATTGGGATTTCGCCGTTTGGGATTTCGAACCATGGGATTCCGGCCCTTGGGATTGCGGCCTTTGGGATTTCGGCCTTTGGGATTTCGGCCTTTAGTATGTCGATCTTTGGAATTTCAACCTTCGGGATTTCGGCCTTTGGTATGTCGATCTTTGGAATTTCAACCTTTGGGATTTCGGCCCTTTGGATTTCGGCTTTTGGGATTTCGACCTTTGGGGTTTCGGCCTTTGGAATTTCAGCGTTTGGGGTTTCGGCCTTTGGGATTTCGGCCTTCGGGATGTCGGCCTTTGGAATTTCGACCTTTGGGATTTCGACCTTTGGGATTTCGGCCCTTGGGATTTCAGCCTTTGGGATTTCGGGCTTTGGGATTTCTGCCTTTGGGATTTCGGCCTTTAGTACGTCGATCTTTCTAATTTCAACCTTTGGGATTTCGGCCCTTTGGATTTCGGCCTTTGGGATTTCAGTCTTTGTGATTTCGGTTTTTGTGATTTCGGCCTTTGGAATTTCAGCCTTCGGGATTTTGGCCCTTTGGATTTAGGCCACTGGGATTTCGACGTTTGGGATTCCGACCCTTGGGATTCCGGCCTTTGGGATTTCGGCCTTTGGGATTTCGACCTTTGGGATTTCGGCCTTTTGGGAGTTCATCCATTGGTATTTCGGCATTGGGATTTCGCCGTTTGGGATTTCGACCCATGGGATTCCGGCCTTTGGGATTTCGGCCTTTAGTATGTCGATCTTTGGAATTTCAACCTTCGGGATTTCGGCCTTTGGTATGTCGATCTTTGGAATTTCAACCTTTGGGATTTCGGCCCTTTGGATTTCGGCTTTTGGGATTTCGACCTTTGGGGTTTCGGCCTTTGGGAAGTCGGTCTTTGGAATTTCAGCCTTTGGGGTTTCGGCCTTTGGGATTTCGGCCTTTGGGATTTCGGCCTTTGGGATGTCGGCCTTTGGAATTTCGACCTTTGGGATGTCGGCCCTTGGGATTTCAGCCTTTGGGATTTCGGGCTTTGGGATTTCTTCCTTTGGGATTTCGGCCTTTAGTACGTCGATCTTTCTAATTTCAACCTTTGGGATTTCGGCCCTTTGGATTTCGGCCTTTGGGATTTCAGTCTTTGGGATTTCGGTTTTTGTGATTTCGGCCTTTGGAATTTCAGCCTTCGGGATTTTGGCCCTTCGGATTTAGGCCTCTGGGATTTCGACGTTTGGGATTTCGACCCTTGGGATTCCGGCCCTTGGGATTGCGGCCTTTGGGGTTTCGGCCTTTGGGATTTCGGGCATTGGGATTTCGGCCTTTGGGATTTCATCCTTTGGGATTTCGGCCTTTTGGGAATTCATTCATTGGTATTTCGGCCTTGGGATTTCGGCCTTTGGGATTTCGGACTTTGAGATTTCGTCCTTTGGTATGTCGATCTTTGGAATTTCAACCTTTGGGATTTCGGCCCTTTGGATTTCGGCCTTTGGGATTACAGCCTTTGGGATTTCGGCCTTTGAGATTTCGGCCTTTGGAATTTCAGCCTTTGGGATTTCGGCCCTTTGGATTTCGGCCGTTGGGATTTCGAAGTTTGGGATTTCGGCCCTTTGGATTTCGGCCTTTGGGATTCCGACCTTTGGGATATCGGCCTCTGGGATTTCGACCTTTGGGAAGTCTGTCTTTGGAGTTTCAGCCTTTGGGATTTCGGCCTTTGGGATGTCGGTCTTTGGAATTTCAGCCTTTGGGATTTCGGCCCTTTGGATTTCGGCCTTTCGGATTTCGGCCTTGGCATTTCGACATTTGGGATTTCGGCCTTTGGGATTTTTACCTTTGGGATTTCGGCCCTTGGGATTTAGGCATTTTGGATTTCGGCCTTTTGGGAATTCATCCTTTGGGATTTCGGCCTTTGGAATTTCCGCCTTTGGGATATCGGCATTTGGGATTTCGGCCTTTGGAATTTCGTCTTTTGGGATTTGGACCTTTGGGATTTCGGCCTTTGGCATTTCGACCTTTGGGATTTCAGCCTTTGGGATTTCGGCCCTTTGGATTTCGGCCTTTGGGATTTCGACGTTTGGGATTTCGGCCTTTGCGATTTCGGCCTTTGGGATTTCGGCCTTTGGGATTTCGGCCTTTGGGATATCTGCCTCTGGGATTTCCAACTTTGGGAAGTCGGTCTTTGGAATTTCAGCCTTTGGGATTTCGGCCTTTGGGATGTCGGTCTTTGGAATTTCAGCCTTTGGGATTTCGGCCTTTGAGATTTCATCCTTTGGGATTTCGGCCTTTTGGGAATTCATCCATTGGTATATCGGCCTTGGGATTTCAGCCTTTGGGATTTCGGCCTTTGGGATTTCGACCTTTGGGATTTCGGCCTTTTGGGAGTTCATCCATTGGTATTTCGGCATTGGGATTTCGCCGTTTGGGATTTCGACTCATGGGATTCCGGCCCTTGGGATTGCGGCCTTTGGGATTTCGGCCTTTGGGATTTCGGCCTTTGGGATTTCGGCCTTTAGTATGTCGATCTTTGGAATTTCAACCTTCGGGATTTCGGCCTTTGGTATGTCGATCTTTGGAATTTCAACCTTTGGGATTTCGGCCCTTTGGATTTCGGCTTTTGGAATTTCGACCTTTGGGGTTTCGGCCTTTGGGAAGTCGGTCTTTGGAATTTCAGCGTTTGGGGTTTCGGCCTTTGGGATTTCGGCCTTTGGGATGTCGGCCTTTGGAATTTCGACCTTTGGGATTTCGACCTTTGGGATTTCGGCCCTTGGGATTTCAGCCTTTGTGATTTCGGCCTTTGGAAATTCAGCCTTCGGGATTTTGGCCCTTTGGATTTAGGCCTCTGGGATTTCGACGTTTGGGATTTCGACCCTTGGGATTCCGGCCCTTGGGATTGCGGCCTTTGGGGTTTCGGCCTTTGGTATTTCGGCCTTTGGGATTTCGGCCTTTGGGATTTCATCCTTTGGGATTTCGGCGTTTTGGGAATTCATTCATTGGGATTTCGGCCTTGGGATTTCGGCCTTTGGGATTTCGGACTTTGAGATTTCGTCCTTTGGTATGTCGATCTTTGGAATTTCAACCTTTGGGATTTCGGCCCTTTGGATTTCGGCCTTTGGGATTTCAGCCTTTGTGATTTCGGCCTTTGGAATTTCAGCCTTCGGGATTTTGGCCCTTTGGATTTAGGCCTCTGGGATTTCGACGTTTGGGATTTCGACCCTTGGGATTCCGGCCCTTGGGATTGCGGCCTTTGGGGTTTCGGCCTTTGGGATTTCGGCCTTTGGGATTTCGGCCTTTGGGATTTCATCCTTTGGGATTTCGGCCTTTTGGGAATTCATTCATTGGTATTTCGGCCTTGGGATTTCGGCCTTTGAGATTTCGGCCTTTGGAATTTCAGCCTTTGGGATTTCGGCCCTTTGGATTTCGGCCTTTGGGATTCCGAAGTTTGGGATGTCGGCCCTTTGGATTTCGGGCTTTGGGATTTCGACCTTTGGGTTATCGGCCTCTGGGATTTCGATCTTTGGGAAGTCGGTCTTTGGAGTTTCAGCCTTTGGGATTTCGGCCTTTGGGATGTCGGTCTTTGGAATTTCAGCCTTTGGGATTTCGGCCCTTTGGATTTCGGCCTTTGGGATTTCGGCCTTGTGATTTCGGCCTTTGGGATATCGGTCTTTGGAATTTAAGCGTTTGGGATTTCGGCGCTTTGGATTTCGGCCTTTGCGATTTCGGCATTTGGGATTTCGGCCTTTGAGATTTCGGCCTTTGAGATTTCGACCTTTGGGATTTCGGCCCTTGGGACTTCGGCCCTTGGGATATGGGCCCTTGGGATATCGGCCTTTGGGATTTCGACCGTTGGGATTTGGACCTTTGGGATTTCGGCCTTTGGGATATCGGCTCTTGGGATTTCGGCCCTTGGGATTTCGGCCTTTTGGGAATTCATCGTTCGGGATTTCGTTCTTGGGATTTCGACATTCGGGATTTCGGCCTTAGGGATTTCGGCCTTTGGGATTTCGGCCTCTGGGATTTCGGCCTTTGGGATTTCGGCGTTTGAGATTTCGTCCTTTGGAATTTCCGGCTTTAGGATATCGGCCATTGTGATTTCGGCCTTTGGGATTTCGGCCTTTGGGATTTCGGCCTTTGGGATTTCGACCTTTGGGATTTCGGCCCTTGGGATTTCAGCCTTTGGGATTTCGGGCTTTGGGATTTCTGCCTTTGGGATTTCGGCCTTTAGTACGTCGATCTTTCCAATTTCAACCTTTGGGATTTCGGCCCTTTGGATTTCGGCCTTTGGGATTTCAGTCTTTGGGATTTCGGTTTTTGTGATTTCGGCCTTTGGAATTTCAGCCTTCGGGATTTTGGCCCTTTGGATTTAGGCCACTGGGATTTCGACGTTTGGGATTCCGACCCTTGGGATTCCGGCCTTTGGGATTTCGGCCTTTGGGATTTCGACCTTTGGGATTTCGGCCTTTTGGGAGTTCATCCATTGGTATTTCGGCATTGGGATTTCGCCGTTTGGGATTTCGACCCATGGGATTCCGGCCTTTGGGATTTCGGCCTTTAGTATATCGATCTTTGGAATTTCAACCTTCGGGATTTCGGCCTTTGGTATGTCGATCTTTGGAATTTCAACCTTTGGGATTTCGGCCCTTTGGATTTCGGCTTTTGGGATTTCGACCTTTGGGGTTTCGGCCTTTGGGAAGTCGGTCTTTGGAATTTCAGCCTTTGGGGTTTCGGCCTTTGGGATTTCGGCCTTTGGGATGTCGGCCTTTGGAATTTCGACCTTTGGGATGTCGGCCCTTGGGATTTCAGCCTTTGGGATTTCGGGCTTTGGGATTTCTTCCTTTGGGATTTCGGCCTTTAGTACGTCGATCTTTCTAATTTCAACCTTTGGGATTTCGGCCCTTTGGATTTCGGCCTTTGGAATTTCAGCCTTCGGGATTTTGGCCCTTCGGATTTAGGCCTCTGGGATTTCGACGTTTGGGATTTCGACCCTTGGGATTCCGGCCCTTGGGATTGCGGCCTTTGGGGTTTCGGCCTTTGGGATTTCGGGCATTGGGATTTCGGCCTTTGGGATTTCATCCTTTGGGATTTCGGCCTTTTGGGAATTCATTCATTGGTATTTCGGCCTTGGGATTTCGGCCTTTGGGATTTCGGACTTTGAGATTTCGTCCTTTGGTATGTCGATCTTTGGAATTTCAACCTTTGGGATTTCGGCCCTTTGGATTTCGGCCTTTGGGATATCAGCCTTTGGGATTTCGGCCTTTGAGATTTCGGCCTTTGGAATTTCAGCCTTTGGGATTTCGGCCCTTTGGATTTCGGCCGTTGGGATTTCGAAGTTTGGGATTTCGGCCCTTTGGATTTCGGCCTTTGGGATTCCGACCTTTGGGATATCGGCCTCTGGGATTTCGACCTTTGGGAAGTCTGTCTTTGGAGTTTCAGCCTTTGGGATTTCGGCCTTTGGGATGTCGGTCTTTGGAATTTCAGCCTTTGGGATTTCGGCCCTTTGGATTTCGGCCTTTCGGATTTCGGCCTTGGCATTTCGACATTTGGGATTTCGGCCTTTGGGATTTTTACCTTTGGGATTTCGGCCCTTGGGATTTAGGCATTTTGGATTTCGGCCTTTTGGGAATTCATCCTTTGGGATTTCGGCCTTTGGAATTTCCGCCTTTGGGATATCGGCATTTGGGATTTCGGCCTTTGGAATTTCGTCTTTTGGGATTTGGACCTTTGGGATTTCGGCCTTTGGCATTTCGACCTTTGGGATTTCAGCCTTTGGGATTTCGGCCCTTTGGATTTCGGCCTTTGGGATTTCGACGTTTGGGATTTCGGCCTTTGCGATTTCGGCCTTTGGGATTTCGGCCTTTGGGATTTCGGCCTTTGGGATATCTGCCTCTGGGATTTCCAACTTTGGGAAGTCGGTCTTTGGAATTTCAGCCTTTGGGATTTCGGCCTTTGGGATGTCGGTCTTTGGAATTTCAGCCTTTGGGATTTCGGTCTTTGGGATTTCAGCCTTTGGGATTTCGGCCTTTTGGGAATTCATCCATTGGTATATCGGCCTTGGGATTTCGGCCTTTGGGATTTCGGCCTTTGGGATTTCGACCTTTGGGATTTCGGCCTTTTGGGAGTTCATCCATTGGTATTTCGGCATTGGGATTTCGCCGTTTGGGATTTCGACCCATGGGATTCCGGCCCTTGGGATTGCGGCCTTTGGGATTTCGGCCTTTGGGATTTCGGCCTTTGGGATTTCGGCCTTTAGTATGTCGATCTTTGGGATTTCGACCTTTGGGGTTTCGGCCTTTGGTATGTCGATCTTTGGAATTTCAACCTTTGGGATTTCGGCCCTTTGGATTTCGGCCTTTGGGATGTCGGCCTTTGGAATTTCGACCTTTGGGATTTCGACCTTTGGGATTTCGGCCCTTAGGATTTCAGCCTTTGTGATTTCGGCCTTTGGAAATTCAGCCTTCGGGATTTTGGCCCTTTGGATTTAGGCCTCTGGGATTTCGACGTTTGGGATTTCGACCCTTGGGATTCCGGCCCTTGGGATTGCGGCCTTTGGGGTTTCGGCCTTTGGTATTTCGGCCTTTGGGATTTCGGCCTTTGGGATTTCATCCTTTGGGATTTCGGCCTTTTGGGAATTCATTCATTGAGATTTCGGCCTTGGGATTTCGGCCTTTGGGATTTCGGACTTTGAGATTTCGTCCTTTGGTATGTCGATCTTTGGAATTTCAACCTTTGGGATTTCGGCCCTTTGGATTTCGGCCTTTGGGATTTCAGCCTTTGTGATTTCGGCCTTTGGAATTTCAACCTTCGGGATTTTGGCCCTTTGGATTTAGGCCTCTGGGATTTCGACGTTTGGGATTTCGACCCTTGGGATTCCGGCCCTTGGGATTGCGGCCTTAGGGGTTTCGGCCTTTGGGATTTCGGACTTTGGGATTTCATCCTTTGGGATTTCGGCCTTTTGGGAATTCATTCATTGGTATTTCGGCCTTGGGATTTCGGCCTTTGAGATTTCGGCCTTTGGAATTTCAGCCTTTGGGATTTCGGCCCTTTGGATTTCGGCCTTTGGGATTCCGACCTTTGGGATATCGGCCTCTGGGATTTCGACCTTTGGGAAGTCTGTCTTTGGAGTTTCAGCCTTTGGGATTTCGGCCTTTGGGATGTCGGTCTTTGGAATTTCAGCCTTTGGGATTTCGGCCCTTTGGATTTCGGCCTTTCGGATTTCGGCCTTGGCATTTCGACATTTGGGATTTCGGCCTTTGGGATTTTTACCTTTGGGATTTCGGCCCTTGGGATTTAGGCATTTTGGATTTCGGCCTTTTGGGAATTCATCCTTTGGGATTTCGGCCTTTGGAATTTCCGCCTTTGGGATATCGGCATTTGGGATTTCGGCCTTTGGAATTTCGTCTTTTGGGATTTGGACCTTTGGGATTTCGGCCTTTGGCATTTCGACCTTTGGGATTTCAGCCTTTGGGATTTCGGCCCTTTGGATTTCGGCCTTTGGGATTTCGACGTTTGGGATTTCGGCCTTTGCGATTTCGGCCTTTGGGATTTCGGCCTTTGGGATTTCGGCCTTTGGGATATCTGCCTCTGGGATTTCCAACTTTGGGAAGTCGGTCTTTGGAATTTCAGCCTTTGGGATTTCGGCCTTTGGGATGTCGGTCTTTGGAATTTCAGCCTTTGGGATTTCGGTCTTTGGGATTTCAGCCTTTGGGATTTCGGCCTTTTGGGAATTCATCCATTGGTATATCGGCCTTGGGATTTCGGCCTTTGGGATTTCGGCCTTTGGGATTTCGACCTTTGGGATTTCGGCCTTTTGGGAGTTCATCCATTGGTATTTCGGCATTGGGATTTCGCCGTTTGGGATTTCGACCCATGGGATTCCGGCCCTTGGGATTGCGGCCTTTGGGATTTCGGCCTTTGGGATTTCGGCCTTTGGGATTTCGGCCTTTAGTATGTCGATCTTTGGGATTTCGACCTTTGGGGTTTCGGCCTTTGGTATGTCGATCTTTGGAATTTCAACCTTTGGGATTTCGGCCCTTTGGATTTCGGCCTTTGGGATGTCGGCCTTTGGAATTTCGACCTTTGGGATTTCGACCTTTGGGATTTCGGCCCTTAGGATTTCAGCCTTTGTGATTTCGGCCTTTGGAAATTCAGCCTTCGGGATTTTGGCCCTTTGGATTTAGGCCTCTGGGATTTCGACGTTTGGGATTTCGACCCTTGGGATTCCGGCCCTTGGGATTGCGGCCTTTGGGGTTTCGGCCTTTGGTATTTCGGCCTTTGGGATTTCGGCCTTTGGGATTTCATCCTTTGGGATTTCGGCCTTTTGGGAATTCATTCATTGAGATTTCGGCCTTGGGATTTCGGCCTTTGGGATTTCGGACTTTGAGATTTCGTCCTTTGGTATGTCGATCTTTGGAATTTCAACCTTTGGGATTTCGGCCCTTTGGATTTCGGCCTTTGGGATTTCAGCCTTTGTGATTTCGGCCTTTGGAATTTCAGCCTTCGGGATTTTGGCCCTTTGGATTTAGGCCTCTGGGATTTCGACGTTTGGGATTTCGACCCTTGGGATTCCGGCCCTTGGGATTGCGGCCTTAGGGGTTTCGGCCTTTGGGATTTCGGACTTTGGGATTTCATCCTTTGGGATTTCGGCCTTTTGGGAATTCATTCATTGGTATTTCGGCCTTGGGATTTCGGCCTTTGAGATTTCGGCCTTTGGAATTTCAGCCTTTGGGATTTCGGCCCTTTGGATTTCGGCCTTTGGGATTCCGAAGTTTGGGATGTCGGCCCTTTGGATTTCGGGCTTTGGGATTTCGACCTTTGGGTTATCGGCCTCTGGGATTTCGATCTTTGGGAAGTCGGTCTTTGGAGTTTCAGCCTTTGGGATTTCGGCCTTTGGGATGTCGGTCTTTGGAATTTCAGCCTTTGGGATTTCGGCCCTTTGGATTTCGGCCTTTGGGATTTCGGCCTTGTGATTTCGGCCTTTGGGATATCGGTCTTTGGAATTTAAGCGTTTGGGATTTCGGCGCTTTGGATTTCGGCCTTTGCGATTTCGGCCTTTGGGATTTCGGCCTTTGAGATTTCGGCCTTTGGGATTTCGACCTTTGGGATTTCGGCCCTTGGGACTTCGGCCCTTGGGATATGGGCCCTTGGGATATCGGCCTTTGGGATTTCGACCGTTGGGATTTGGACCTTTGGGATTTCGGCCTTTGGGATATCGGCTCTTGGGATTTCGGCCCTTGGGATTTCGGCCCTTGGGATTTCGGCCTTTTGGGAATTCATCGTTCGGGATTTCGTTCTTGGGATTTCGACATTCGGGATTTCGGCCTTAGGGATTTCGGCCTTTGGGATTTCGGCCTCTGGGATTTCGGCCTTTGGGATTTCGGCGTTTGAGATTTCGTCCTTTGGAATTTCCGGCTTTAGGATATCGGCCATTGTAATTTCGGCCTTTGGGATATCGGCCTTTGGGATTTCGGCCTTTGGGATTTCGGCCTTTGGGATTTCGGCCATTGGGATTTCGGCCCTTTGGATTTCGGCCTTTGGGACTTCGACCTTTCGGGTTTCGGCCTTTGGGAAGTCGGTATTTGGAATTTCAGCCTTTGGGGTTTCGGCCTTTGGGGTTTCGGCCTTTGGGATTTTGGCCTTTGCGATTTCGGCCTTTGGGATTTCGGCCTTTGCGATTTCGGCCTTTGGGATTTCGACCTTTGGGATTTCGGCCCTTGGGATTTGGGCCTTTGGGATTTCGGCCTTTGGGATTTTGGCCTTGGGATTTCGGAGTTTGGGATTTCGACCTTTGGAATTTCGGCCCTTGGGATTTCGGCCCTTGGGATATGGGCCCTTGGGATATCGGCCTTTGGGATTTCGACCGTTGGGATTTGGACCTTTGGGATTTCGGCCTTTGGGATTTCGGCTCTTGGGATTTCGGCCATTGGGATTTCGGACTTCTGGGATTTCGGCGTTTGGGATTTCGTCCTTTGGAATTTCCGCCTTTAGGATATCGGCCATTGTGATTTTGGCCTTTGGGATTTCGGCCTTTGGGATGTCGGTCTTTGGAATTTCAGCCTTTGGGATTTCGGCTCTTTGGATTTCGGTCTTTGGGATTTCAGCCTTTGGGATTTCGGACTTTGAGATTTCGGCCTTTGGGATGTCGGATTTTGGGATATCGGCCTCTGGCTTTTCGAACTTTGGGAAGTCGGTCTTTGGAATTTCAGCCTTTGGGATTTCGGCCTTTGGGATGTCGGTCTTCGGAATTTCAGCCTTTGGGATTTCTGCTCTTTGGATTTCGGTCTTTGGGATTTCAGCCTTTGGGATTTCGGACTTTGAGATTTCGGCCTTTGGGATGTCGGCCTTTGGAATTTCGACCTTCGGGATTTCGGCCCTTGGGATTTCAGCCTTTGGGATTTCGGCCTTTGGGATTTCGGCCTTTGGGATTTCGGCCTATGGTATGTCGATCTTTGGAATTTCAACCTTTGGGATTTCGGCCTTTTGGATTTCTGCCTTTGGGATTTCAGCCTTTGGGATATCGGCCTTTGAGATTTCGACCTTTGGAATTTCAGCCTTTGGGATTTCGGCCCTTTGGATTTCGGCCGTTGGGATTTCGAAGTTTGGTATTTCGGCACTTTGGATTTCGGCCTTTGGGATTCCGACCTTTGGGATATCGGCCTCTGGGATTTCGACCTTTGGGAAGTCTGTCTTTGGAGTTTCAGCCTTTGGGATTTCGGCCTTTGGGATGTCGGTCTTTGGAATTTCAGCCTTTGGGATTTCGGCCCTTTGGATTTCGGCCTTTCGGATTTCGGCCTTGGCATTTCGACATTTGGGATTTCGGCCTTTGGGATTTTGACCTTTGGGATTTCGGCCCTTGGGATTTAGGCACTTTGGATTTCGGCCTTTTGGGAATTCATCCTTTGGGATTTCGGCCTTTGGAATTTCCGCCTTTGGGATATCGGCATTTGGGATTTCGGCCTTTGGAATTTCGTCTTTTGGGATTTGGACCTTTGGGATTTCGGCCTTTGGCATTTCGACCTTTGGGATTTCAGCCTTTGGGATTTCGGCCCTTTGGATTTCGGCCTTTGGAATTTCAGCCTTTGGGATTTCGGCCTTTGGGATGTCGGTCTTTGGAATTTCAGCCTTTGGGATTTCGGCTCTTTGGATTTCGGTCTTTGGGATTACAGCCTTTGGGATTTCGGACTTTGAGATTTCGGCCTTTGGGATTTCAGCCTTTGGAATTTCGGCCCGTTGGATTTCGGCCTTTGGGATTTCGGCCTTGGGAATTCGACATTTGGGATTTCGGCCTTTGGGATTTTTACCTTTGGGATTTCGGCCCTTGGGATTTAGGCATTTTGGATTTCGGCCTTTTGGGAATTCATCCAATGGGATTTCGACATTTGGGATTTCGGCCTTTGGGATTTCGACATTTGGGATTTCGGCCTTTGGGATTTCGGCCTTTGGGATTTCGGCCTTTGGGATTTCGGCCCTTTGGATTTCGGCATTTGGGTAGTCGGTCTTTGGAATTTCAGCCCTTGGGATTTCGGCCTTTGGGATTTCGACCTTTGGGATTTCGGCCTTTGG
Source organism: Megachile rotundata (assembly GCF_050947335.1). Taxonomy (NCBI): domain Eukaryota; kingdom Metazoa; phylum Arthropoda; class Insecta; order Hymenoptera; family Megachilidae; genus Megachile; species Megachile rotundata. Next base: position 989,351 of record NC_134991.1, on the reverse strand, counting down.
GATTTCGGCCTTTGGGATTTCGGCCTTTGAGATTTCGGACTTTGGGATTTCGGTCTTTCGAATTTCAGCCTTTGGGATTTCGGCCTTTGGGATTTCGGCCTTGTGATTTCGGCCTTTGGGATATCGGTCTTTGGAATTTCAGCGTTTGGGATTTCGGCGCTTTGGATTTCGGCCTTTGCGATTTCGGCCTTTGGGATTTCGGCCATTGAGACTTCGGCGTTTGGGATTTCGACCTTTGGGATTTCGTTCCGACGAATTTCAGCCTTTGGGATTTCGGCCTTTGGGATTTCGGCCTTTGGTATTTTGGCCTTGGGATTTCGGACTTTGGGATTTCGACCTTTGGAATTTCGACCCTTGGGACTTCGGCCCTTGGGATATGGGCCCTTGGGATATCGTCCTTTGGGATCTCGACCGTTGGGATTTGGACCTTTGGGATTTCGGCCTCTGGGATTTCGGCTCTTGGGTTTTTCGGCCCTTGGGATTTCGGCCTTTTGGGAATTCGCTTTCGGGATTTCGTTCTTGGGATTTCGACACTTGGGATTTCGGCCTTAGGGATTTCGGACTTTGGGATTTCGGCCTCTGGGATTTCGGCCTTTGGGATTTCGACCTTTGGGATTTCGGCCTTTGGGATTTCGGCCTTTGGTATTTTGGCCTTGGGACTTCGGCCCTTTTGATATGCGCCCTTGGGATATCGGCCTTTGGGATTTCGACCGTTGGGATTTGGACCTTTGGGATTTCGGCCTTTGCGATTTCGGCTCTTGGGATTTCGGCCCTTGGGATTTCGGCATTTTGGGAATTCATCGTTCGGGATTTCGTTCTTGGGATTTCGACATTCGGGATTTCGGCCTTAGGGATTTCGGCCTTTGGGATTTCGGCCTCTGCGATTTCGGCCTTTGGGATTTCGACGTTTGAGATTTCGTCCTTTGGAATTTCCGGATTTAGGATATCGGCCATTGTGATTTCGGCCTTCGGGATTTCGGGCTTTGGGATTTCGGCCTTTGGGATTTCGGCCTTGTGATTTCGGCCTTTGGGATATCGGTGTTTGGAATTTCAGCGTTTGGGATTTCGGCGCTTTGGATTTCGGCCTTTGCGATTTCGGCCTTTGGGATTTCGGCCATTGAGACTTCGGCGTTTGGGATTTCGACCTTTGGGATTTCGTTCCGACGAATTTCAGCCTTTGGGATTTCGGCCTTTGGGATTTCGGCCTTTGGTATTTTGGCCTTGGGATTTCGGACTTTGGGATTTCGACCTTTGGAATTTCGACCCTTGGGACTTCGGCCCTTGGGATATGGGCCCTTGGGATATCGTCCTTTGGGATCTCGACCGTTGGGATTTGGACCTTTGGGATTTCGGCCTCTGGGATTTCGGCTCTTGGGTTTTTCGGCCCTTGGGATTTCGGCCTTTTGGGAATTCGCTTTCGGGATTTCGTTCTTGGGATTTCGACACTTGGGATTTCGGCCTTAGGGATTTCGGACTTTGGGATTTCGGCCTCTGGGATTTCGGCCTTTGGGATTTCGACCTTTGGGATTTCGGCCTTTGGGATTTCGGCCTTTGGTATTTTGGCCTTGGGACTTCGGCCCTTTTGATATGCGCCCTTGGGATATCGGCCTTTGGGATTTCGACCGTTGGGATTTGGACCTTTGGGATTTCGGCCTTTGCGATTTCGGCTCTTGGGATTTCGGCCCTTGGGATTTCGGCATTTTGGGAATTCATCGTTCGGGATTTCGTTCTTGGGATTTCGACATTCGGGATTTCGGCCTTAGGGATTTCGGCCTTTGGGATTTCGGCCTCTGCGATTTCGGCCTTTGGGATTTCGACGTTTGAGATTTCGTCCTTTGGAATTTCCGGATTTAGGATATCGGCCATTGTGATTTCGGCCTTTGGGATTTCGGCCTTTGGGATGTCGGTCTTTGGAATTTCAGCCTTTGGGATTTCGGCTCTTTGGATTTCGGTCTTTGGGATTTCAGCCTTTGGGATTTCGGACTTTGAGATTTCGGCCTTTGGGATGTCGGCTTTTGGGATATCGGCCTCTGGCTTTTCGAACTTTGGGAAGTCGGTCTTTGGAATTTCAGCCTTTGGGATTTCGGCCTTTGGGATGTCGGTCTTCGGAATTTCAGCCTTTGGGATTTCTGCTCTTTGGATTTCGGTCTTTGGGATTTCAGCCTTTGGGATTTCGGACTTTGAGATTTCGGCCTTTGGGATGTCGGCCTTTGGAATTTCGACCTTCGGGATTTCGGCCCTTGGGATTTCAGCCTTTGGGATTTCGGCCTTTGGGATTTCGGCCTTTGGGATTTCGGCCTATGGTATGTCGATCTTTGGAATTTCAACCTTTGGGATTTCGGCCTTTTGGATTTCTGCCTTTGGGATTTCAGCCTTTGGGATATCGGCCTTTGAGATTTCGACCTTTGGAATTTCAGCCTTTGGGATTTCGGCCCTTTGGATTTCGGCCGTTGGGATTTCAAAGTTTGGTATTTCGGCACTTTGGATTTCGGCCTTTGGGATTCCGACCTTTGGGATATCGGCCTCTGGGATTTCGACCTTTGGGAAGTCTGTCTTTGGAGTTTCAGCCTTTGGGATGTCGGTCTTTGGAATTTCAGCCTTTGGGATTTCGGCCCTTTGGATTTCGGCCTTTCGGATTTCGGCCTTGGCATTTCGACATTTGGGATTTCGGCCTTTGGGATTTTGACCTTTGGGATTTCGGCCCTTGGGATTTAGGCATTTTGGATTTCGGCCTTTTGGGAATTCATCCTTTGGGATTTCGGCCTTTGGAATTTCCGCCTTTGGGATATCGGCATTTGGGATTTCGGCCTTTGGAATTTCGTCTTTTGGGATTTGGACCTTTGGGATTTCGGCCTTTGGCATTTCGACCTTTGGGATTTCAGCCTTTGGGATTTCGGACTTTTGGGAATTCATCCATTGGTATTTCGGCCTTGGGATTTCGGCCTTTGGGATTTCGGCCTTTGGGATTTCGGCCTTTGGGATTTCGGCCTTTGGGATTTCGACCTTTGTGATTTCGGCCTTTGGGATTTCGGCCTTTGAGATTTCGGCCTTTGCGATTTCGGTCTTTCGAATTTCAGCCTTTGGGATTTCGGCCTTTGGGATTTCGGCCTTCGGGATTTCGCCCTTGTGATTTCGGCCTTTGGGATATCGGTCTTTGGAATTTCAGCCTTTGGGATTTCGGCCTTTGAGATTTCGGCCATTGGGATTTCGAACTTTGGGATCTCGACCCTTGGTATTCCGGCCCTTGGGATTGCGGCCTTTGGGATTGCGGCCTTTGGGATTTCGGCCTTTGGGATTTCGACCTTGGGGATTTCGGCCTTTGGAATTTCAGCCTTTGGGATTTCGGCCTTTGAGATTTCGGCCATTGGGATTTCGAACTTTGGGATCTCGAACCTTGGGATTGCGGCCCTTGGGATTACGGCCTTTGCGATTTCGGCCTCTGCGAATTCGACCTTGGGGATTTCGGCCTTTGGGATTTCGGCCTTTGGGATTTCGGTCTTTCGAATTTCAGCATTTGGGATTTCGGCCTTTGGGATTTCGGCCTTTGGGATTTCGCCCTTTTGATTTCGACCTTTGGGAAGTCGGTCTTTGGGATTTCGGCCCTTGGGATTTCGGCCCTTGGGATTTCGGCCATTGGGATTTCGGACTTCTGGGATTTCGGCGGTTGGGATTTCGTCCTTTGGAATTTCCGCCTTTAGGATATCGGAAATTGTGATTTCGGCCTTTGGGATGTCGGTCTTCGGAATTTCAGCCTTTGGGATTTCGGCTCTTTGGATTTCGGTCTTTGGGATTTCAGCCTTTGGGATTTCGGACTTTGAGATTTCGGCCTTTGGGATGTCGGCCTTTGGAATTTCGACCTTTGGGATTTCGGCCCTTGGGATTTCAGCCTTTGGGATTTCGGCCTTTGGGATTTCGGCCTATGGTATGTCGATCTTTGGAATTTCAACCTTTGGGATTTCGGCCTTTGAGATTTCGGCCTTTGGAATTTCAGCCTTTGGGATTTCGGCCCTTTGGATTTCGGCCGTTGGGATTTCGAAGTTTGGTATTTCGGCACTTTGGATTTCGGCCTTTGGGATTCCGACCTTTGGGATATCGGCCTCTGGGATTTCGACCTTTGGGAAGTCTGTCTTTGGAGTTTCAGCCTTTGGGATTTCGGCCTTTGGGATGTCGGTCTTTGGAATTTCAGCCTTTGGGATTTCGGCCCTTTGGATTTCGGCCTTTCGGATTTCGGCCTTGGCATATCGACATTTGGGATTTCGGCCTTTGGGATTTTTACCTTTGGGATTTCGGCCCTTGGGATTTAGGCATTTTGGATTTCGGCCTTTTGGGAATTCATCCTTTGGGATTTCGGCCTTTGGAATTTCCGCCTTTGGGATATCGGCATTTGGGATTTCGGCCTTTGGAATTTCGTCTTTTGGGATTTGGACCTTTGGGATTTCGGCCTTTGGCATTTCGACCTTTGGGATTTCAGCCTTTGGGATTTCGGCCCTTTGGATTTCGGAATTTGGGATTTCGACGTTTGGGATTTCGGCCCTTTGGATTTCGGCCTTTGGGATTTCGGCCTTTGGGATATCTGCCTCTGGGATTTCGAACTTTGGGAAGTCGGTCTTTGGAATTTCAGCCTTTGGGATTTCGGCCTTTGGGATGTCGGTCTTTGGAATTTCAGCCTTTGGGATTTCGGCTCTTTGGATTTCGGTCTTTGGGATTACAGCCTTTGGGATTTCGGACTTTGAGATTTCGGCCTTTGGGATTTCAGCCTTTGGAATTTCGGCCCGTTGGATTTCGGCCTTTGGGATTTCGGCCTTGGGAATTCGACATTTGGGATTTCGGCCTTTGGGATTTCGGCCCTTGGGATTTAGGCATTTTGGATTTCGGCCTTTTGGGAATTCATCCAATGGGATTTCGACATTTGGGATTTCGGCCCTTTGGATTTCGGCCTTTGGGATTTCGACGTTTGGGATTTCGGCCCTTTGGATTTCGGCCTTTGGGATTTCGGCCTTTGGGATATCTGCCTCTGGGATTTCGAACTTTGGGAAGTCGGTCTTTGGAATTTCAGCCTTTGGGATTTCGGCCTTTGGGATGTCGGTCTTTGGAATTTCAGCCTTTGGGATTTCGGCTCTTTGGATTTCGGTCTTTGGGATTACAGCCTTTGGGATTTCGGACTTTGAGATTTCGGCCTTTGGGATTTCAGCCTTTGGAATTTCGGCCCGTTGGATTTCGGCCTTTGGGATTTCGGCCTTGGGAATTCGACATTTGGGATTTCGGCCTTTGGGATTTCGGCCCTTGGGATTTAGGCATTTTGGATTTCGGCCTTTTGGGAATTCATCCAATGGGATTTCGACATTTGGGATTTCGGCCTTTGGGATTTCGGCCTTTGGGATTTCGACATTTGGGATTTCGGCCTTTGGGATTTCGGCCTTTGGGATTTCGGCCCTTTGGATTTCGGCATTTGGGTAGTCGGTCTTTGGAATTTCAGCCCTTGGGATTTCGGCCTTTGGGATTTCGACCTTTGGGATTTCGGCCTTTGGGATTTCGGCCTTTGGGATTTCGGCCTTTGGGATTTCGGCCTTTGGGATTTCGGCCTTGTGATTTCGGCCTTTGGGATATCGGTCTTTGGAATTTCAGCGTTTGGGATTTCGGCGCTTTGGATTTCGGCCTTTGCGATTTCGGCCATTGAGACTTCGGCGTTTGGGATTTCGACCTTTGGGATTTCGGTCCGTCGAATTTCAGCCTTTGGGATTTCGGCCTTTGGGATTTCGGCCTTTGGTATTTTGGCCTTGGGATTTCGGACTTTGGGATTTCGACCTTTGGAATTTCGGCCCTTGGGACTTCGGCCCTTGGGATATGGGCCCTTGGGATATCGTCCTTTGGGATCTCGACCGTTGGGAAGTGGACCTTTGGGATTTCGGCCTTTGGGATTTCGGCTCTTGGGATTTCGGCCCTTGGGATTTCGGCATTTTGGGAATTCATCGTTCGGGATTTCGTTCTTGGGATTTCGACATTCGGGATTTCGGCCTTAGGGATTTCAGCCTTTGGGATTTCGGCCTCTGCGATTTCGGCCTTTGGGATTTCGACGTTTGAGATTTCGTCCTTTGGAATTTCCGGATTTAGGATATCGGCCATTGTGATTTCGGCCTTTGGGATTTCGGCCTTTGGGATTTCGGCCTTTGGGATTTCGGCCTTTGGGATTTCGGCCTTTGGGATTTCGGCCTCTGGGATTTCGGCCTTTGGGATTTCGACCTTTGGGATTTCGGCCTTTGGGATTTCGGCCTTTGGGATTTCGGCCTTTGGTATTTTGGCCTTGGGACTTCGGCCCTTGTGATATGCGCCCTTGGGATATCGGCCTTTGGGATTTCGACCGTTGGGATTTGGACCTTTGGGATTTCGGCCTTTGGGATTTCGGCTCTTGGAATTTCGGCCCTTGGGTTTTCGGCATTTTGGGAATTCATCGTTCGGGATTTCGTTCTTGGGATTTCGACATTCGGGATTTCGGCCTTAGGGATTTCGGCCTTTGGGATTTCGGCCTCTGCGATTTCGGCCTTTGGGATTTCGACGTTTGAGATTTCGTCCTTTGGAATTTCCGGATTTAGGATATCGGCCATTGTGATTTCGGCCTTTGGGATTTCGGCCTTTGGGATTTCGGCCTTTGGGATTTCGGCTTTTGGGATTTCGGCCTTTGGGATTTCGGCCTTTGGGATTTCGGCCTTTGGGATATCGGTCTTTGGAATTTCAGCCTTTGGGATTTCGGGTATTTGGATTTCGGTCGTTGGGATTTCAGTCTTTGGGATTTTGGACTTTGAGATTTCGGTCTTTCGAATTTCAGCATTTGGGATTTCGGCCTTTGGGATTTCGGCCTTTGGGATTTCGCCCTTTTGATTTCGACCTTTGGGAAGTCGGTCTTTGGGATTTCGGCCCTTGGGATTTCGGCCCTTGGGATTTCGGCCATTGGGATTTCGGACTTCTGGGATTTCGGCGGTTGGGATTTCGTCCTTTGGAATTTCCGCCTTTAGGATATCGGAAATTGTGATTTCGGCCTTTGGGATGTCGGTCTTCGGAATTTCAGCCTTTGGGATTTCGGCTCTTTGGATTTCGGTCTTTGGGATTTCAGCCTTTGGGATTTCGGACTTTGAGATTTCGGCCTTTGGGATGTCGGCCTTTGGAATTTCGACCTTTGGGATTTCGGCCCTTGGGATTTCAGCCTTTGGGATTTCGGCCTTTGGGATTTCGGCCTATGGTATGTCGATCTTTGGAATTTCAACCTTTGGGATTTCGGCCTTTGAGATTTCGGCCTTTGGAATTTCAGCCTTTGGGATTTCGGCCCTTTGGATTTCGGCCGTTGGGATTTCGAAGTTTGGTATTTCGGCACTTTGGATTTCGGCCTTTGGGATTCCGACCTTTGGGATATCGGCCTCTGGGATTTCGACCTTTGGGAAGTCTGTCTTTGGAGTTTCAGCCTTTGGGATTTCGGCCTTTGGGATGTCGGTCTTTGGAATTTCAGCCTTTGGGATTTCGGCCCTTTGGATTTCGGCCTTTCGGATTTCGGCCTTGGCATATCGACATTTGGGATTTCGGCCTTTGGGATTTTTACCTTTGGGATTTCGGCCCTTGGGATTTAGGCATTTTGGATTTCGGCCTTTTGGGAATTCATCCTTTGGGATTTCGGCCTTTGGAATTTCCGCCTTTGGGATATCGGCATTTGGGATTTCGGCCTTTGGAATTTCGTCTTTTGGGATTTGGACCTTTGGGATTTCGGCCTTTGGCATTTCGACCTTTGGGATTTCAGCCTTTGGGATTTCGGCCCTTTGGATTTCGGCCTTTGGGATTTCGACGTTTGGGATTTCGGCCCTTTGGATTTCGGCCTTTGGGATTTCGGCCTTTGGGATATCTGCCTCTGGGATTTCGAACTTTGGGAAGTCGGTCTTTGGAATTTCAGCCTTTGGGATTTCGGCCTTTGGGATGTCGGTCTTTGGAATTTCAGCCTTTGGGATTTCGGCTCTTTGGATTTCGGTCTTTGGGATTACAGCCTTTGGGATTTCGGACTTTGAGATTTCGGCCTTTGGGATTTCAGCCTTTGGAATTTCGGCCCGTTGGATTTCGGCCTTTGGGATTTCGGCCTTGGGAATTCGACATTTGGGATTTCGGCCTTTGGGATTTCGGCCCTTGGGATTTAGGCATTTTGGATTTCGGCCTTTTGGGAATTCATCCAATGGGATTTCGACATTTGGGATTTCGGCCCTTTGGATTTCGGCCTTTGGGATTTCGACGTTTGGGATTTCGGCCCTTTGGATTTCGGCCTTTGGGATTTCGGCCTTTGGGATATCTGCCTTTGGGATTTCGAACTTTGGGAAGTCGGTCTTTGGAATTTCAGCCTTTGGGATTTCGGCCTTTGGGATGTCGGTCTTTGGAATTTCAGACTTTGGGATTTCGGCTCTTTGGATTTCGGTCTTTGGGATTACAGCCTTTGGGATTTCGGACTTTGAGATTTCGGCCTTTGGGATTTCAGCCTTTGGAATTTCGGCCCGTTGGATTTCGGCCTTTGGGATTTCGGCCTTGGGAATTCGACATTTGGGATTTCGGCCTTTGGGATTTCGGCCCTTGGGATTTAGGCATTTTGGATTTCGGCCTTTTGGGAATTCATCCAATGGGATTTCGACATTTGGGATTTCGGCCTTTGGGATTTCGGCCTTTGGGATTTCGACATTTGGGATTTCGGCCTTTGGGATTTCGGCCTTTGGGATTTCGGCCTTTGGGATTTCGGCCTCTGGGATTTCGGCCTTTGGGATTTCGACCTTTGGGATTTCGGCCTTTGGGATTTCGGCCTTTGGGATTTCGGCCTTTGGTATTTTGGCCTTGGGACTTCGGCCCTTGTGATATGCGCCCTTGGGATATCGGCCTTTGGGATTTCGACCGTTGGGATTTGGACCTTTGGGATTTCGGCCTTTGGGATTTCGGCTCTTGGAATTTCGGCCCTTGGGTTTTCGGCATTTTGGGAATTCATCGTTCGGGATTTCGTTCTTGGGATTTCGACATTCGGGATTTCGGCCTTAGGGATTTCGGCCTTTGGGATTTCGGCCTCTGCGATTTCGGCCTTTGGGATTTCGACGTTTGAGATTTCGTCCTTTGGAATTTCCGGATTTAGGATATCGGCCATTGTGATTTCGGCCTTTGGGATTTCGGCCTTTGGGATTTCGGCTTTTGGGATTTCGGCCTTTGGGATTTCGGCCTTTGGGATTTCGGCCTTTGGGATATCGGTCTTTGGAATTTCAGCCTTTGGGATTTCGGGTATTTGGATTTCGGTCGTTGGGATTTCAGGCTTTGGGATTTTGGACTTTGAGATTTCGACCTTTGGAATTTCAGCCATTGGGATTTCGGCCCTTTGGATTTCGGTCTTTGGGATTTCGACATTTGGGATTTCGGCCTTTGGGATTTCGGCCTTTGGGATTTCGGCCTTTGGGATTTCGGCCTTTGGGATTTCATCCTTTGCGATTTCGGCCTTTTGGGAATTCATCCATTGGTATTTCGGCCTTGGGATTTCGGCCTCTGGGATTTCGGCCTTTGGGATTTCGGCCCTTGGGATTTCGGCCTTTGGGATTTTTACCTTTGGGATTTCGGCCCTTGGGATTTAGGCATTTTGGATTTCGGCCTTTTGGGAATTCATCCAATGGGATTTCGACATTTGGGATTTCGGCCTTTGGGATTTCGACATTTGGGATTTCGGCCTTTGGGATTTCGGCCTTTGGGATTTCGGCCCTTTGGATTTCGGCATTTGGGTAGTCGGTCTTTGGAATTTCAGCCCTTGGGATTTCGGCCTTTGGGATTTCGACCTTTGGGATTTCGGCCTTTGGGATTTCGGCCTTTGGGATTTCGGCCTTTGAGATTTCGGACTTTGGGATTTCGGTCTTTCGAATTTCAGCCTTTGGGATTTCGGCCTTTGGGATTTCGGCCTTGTGATTTCGGCCTTTGGGATATCGGTCTTTGGAATTTCAGCGTTTGGGATTTCGGCGCTTTGGATTTCGGCCTTTGCGATTTCGGCCTTTGGGATTTCGGCCATTGAGACTTCGGCGTTTGGGATTTCGACCTTTGGGATTTCGTTCCGACGAATTTCAGCCTTTGGGATTTCGGCCTTTGGGATTTCGGCCTTTGGTATTTTGGCCTTGGGATTTCGGACTTTGGGATTTCGACCTTTGGAATTTCGACCCTTGGGACTTCGGCCCTTGGGATATGGGCCCTTGGGATATCGTCCTTTGGGATCTCGACCGTTGGGATTTGGACCTTTGGGATTTCGGCCTCTGGGATTTCGGCTCTTGGGTTTTTCGGCCCTTGGGATTTCGGCCTTTTGGGAATTCGCTTTCGGGATTTCGTTCTTGGGATTTCGACACTTGGGATTTCGGCCTTAGGGATTTCGGACTTTGGGATATCGGCCTCTGGGATTTCGGCCTTTGGGATTTCGACCTTTGGGATTTCGGCCTTTGGGATTTCGGCCTTTGGTATTTTGGCCTTGGGACTTCGGCCCTTTTGATATGCGCCCTTGGGATATCGGCCTTTGGGATTTCGACCGTTGGGATTTGGACCTTTGGGATTTCGGCCTTTGCGATTTCGGCTCTTGGGATTTCGGCCCTTGGGATTTCGGCATTTTGGGAATTCATCGTTCGGGATTTCGTTCTTGGGATTTCGACATTCGGGATTTCGGCCTTAGGGATTTCGGCCTTTGGGATTTCGGCCTCTGCGATTTCGGCCTTTGGGATTTCGACGTTTGAGATTTCGTCCTTTGGAATTTCCGGATTTAGGATATCGGCCATTGTGATTTCGGCCTTCGGGATTTCGGGCTTTGGGATTTCGGCCTTTGGGATTTCGGCTTTTGGGATTTCGGCCTTTGGGATTTCGGCCTTTGGGATTTCGGCCTTTGGGATATCGGTCTTTGGAATTTCAGCCTTTGGGATTTCGGGTCTTTGGATTTCGGTCGTTGGGATTTCAGGCTTTGGGATTTCGGACTTTGAGATTTCGACCTTTGGAATTTCAGCCATTGGGATTTCGGCCCTTTGGATTTCGGTCTTTGGGATTTAGACATTTGTGATTTCGGCCTTTGGGATTTCGGACTTTGGGATTTCGGCCTTTGGGATTTCATCCTTTGCGATTTCGGACTTTTGGGAATTCATCCATTGGTATTTCGGCCTTGGGATTTCGGCCTTTGGGATTTCGGCCTTTGGGATTTCGGCCTTTGGGATTTCGGCCTTTGGGATTTCGACCTTTGTGATTTCGGCCTTTGGGATTTCGGCCTTTGAGATTTCGGCCTTTGCGATTTCGGTCTTTCGAATTTCAGCCTTTGGGATTTCGGCCTTTGGGATTTCGGCCTTCGGGATTTCGCCCTTGTGATTTCGGCCTTTGGGATTTCGGCCTTTGAGATTTCGGCCATTGGGATTTCGAACTTTGGGATCTCGACCCTTGGTATTCCGGCCCTTGGGATTGCGGCCTTTGGGATTGCGGCCTTTGGGATTTCGGCCTTTGGGATTTCGACCTTGGGGATTTCGGCCTTTGGAATTTCAGCCTTTGGGATTTCGGCCTTTGAGATTTCGGCCATTGGGATTTCGAACTTTGGGATCTCGAACCTTGGGATTGCGGCCCTTGGGATTACGGCCTTTGCGATTTCGGCCTCTGCGAATTCGACCTTGGGGATTTCGGCCTTTGGGATTTCGGCCTTTGGGATTTCGGTCTTTCGAATTTCAGCATTTGGGATTTCGGCCTTTGGGATTTCGGCCTTTGGGATTTCGCCCTTTTGATTTCGACCTTTGGGAAGTCGGTCTTTGGGATTTCGGCCCTTGGGATTTCGGCCCTTGGGATTTCGGCCATTGGGATTTCGGACTTCTGGGATTTCGGCGGTTGGGATTTCGTCCTTTGGAATTTCCGCCTTTAGGATATCGGAAATTGTGATTTCGGCCTTTGGGATGTCGGTCTTCGGAATTTCAGCCTTTGGGATTTCGGCTCTTTGGATTTCGGTCTTTGGGATTTCAGCCTTTGGGATTTCGGACTTTGAGATTTCGGCCTTTGGGATGTCGGCCTTTGGAATTTCGACCTTTGGGATTTCGGCCCTTGGGATTTCAGCCTTTGGGATTTCGGCCTTTGGGATTTCGGCCTATGGTATGTCGATCTTTGGAATTTCAACCTTTGGGATTTCGGCCTTTGAGATTTCGGCCTTTGGAATTTCAGCCTTTGGGATTTCGGCCCTTTGGATTTCGGCCGTTGGGATTTCGAAGTTTGGTATTTCGGCACTTTGGATTTCGGCCTTTGGGATTCCGACCTTTGGGATATCGGCCTCTGGGATTTCGACCTTTGGGAAGTCTGTCTTTGGAGTTTCAGCCTTTGGGATTTCGGCCTTTGGGATGTCGGTCTTTGGAATTTCAGCCTTTGGGATTTCGGCCCTTTGGATTTCGGCCTTTCGGATTTCGGCCTTGGCATATCGACATTTGGGATTTCGGCCTTTGGGATTTTTACCTTTGGGATTTCGGCCCTTGGGATTTAGGCATTTTGGATTTCGGCCTTTTGGGAATTCATCCTTTGGGATTTCGGCCTTTGGAATTTCCGCCTTTGGGATATCGGCATTTGGGATTTCGGCCTTTGGAATTTCGTCTTTTGGGATTTGGACCTTTGGGATTTCGGCCTTTGGCATTTCGACCTTTGGGATTTCGGCCCTTTGGATTTCGGCCTTTGGGATTTCGACGTTTGGGATTTCGGCCCTTTGGATTTCGGCCTTTGGGATTTCGGCCTTTGGGATATCTGCCTCTGGGATTTCGAACTTTGGGAAGTCGGTCTTTGGTATTTCAGCCTTTGGGATTTCGGCCTTTGGGATGTCGGTCTTTGGAATTTCAGCCTTTGGGATTTCGGCTCTTTGGATTTCGGTCTTTGGGATTACAGCCTTTGGGATTTCGGACTTTGAGATTTCGGCCTTTGGGATTTCAGCCTTTGGAATTTCGGCCCGTTGGATTTCGGCCTTTGGGATTTCGGCCTTGGGAATTCGACATTTGGGATTTCGGCCTTTGGGATTTCGGCCCTTGGGATTTAGGCATTTTGGATTTCGGCCTTTTGGGAATTCATCCAATGGGATTTCGACATTTGGGATTTCGGCCCTTTGGATTTCGGCCTTTGGGATTTCGACGTTTGGGATTTCGGCCCTTTGGATTTCGGCCTTTGGGATTTCGGCCTTTGGGATATCTGCCTCTGGGATTTCGAACTTTGGGAAGTCGGTCTTTGGAATTTCAGCCTTTGGGATTTCGGCCTTTGGGATGTCGGTCTTTGGAATTTCAGCCTTTGGGATTTCGGCTCTTTGGATTTCGGTCTTTGGGATTACAGCCTTTGGGATTTCGGACTTTGAGATTTCGGCCTTTGGGATTTCAGCCTTTGGAATTTCGGCCCGTTGGATTTCGGCCTTTGGGATTTCGGATTTGGGAATTCGACATTTGGGATTTCGGCCTTTGGGATTTCGGCCCTTGGGATTTAGGCATTTTGGATTTCGGCCTTTTGGGAATTCATCCAATGGGATTTCGACATTTGGGATTTCGGCCTTTGGGATTTCGGCCTTTGGGATTTCGACATTTGGGATTTCGGCCTTTGGGATTTCGGCCTTTGGGATTTCGGCCCTTTGGATTTCGGCATTTGGGTAGTCGGTCTTTGGAATTTCAGCCCTTGGGATTTCGGCCTTTGGGATTTCGACCTTTGGGATTTCGGCCTTTGGGATTTCGGCCTTTGGTATTTTGGCCTTGGGACTTCGGCCCTTGTGATATGCGCCCTTGGGATATCGGCCTTTGGGATTTCGACCGTTGGGATTTGGACCTTTGGGATTTCGGCCTTTGGGATTTCGGCTCTTGGAATTTCGGCCCTTGGGTTTTCGGCATTTTGGGAATTCATCGTTCGGGATTTCGTTCTTGGGATTTCGACATTCGGGATTTCGGCCTTAGGGATTTCGGCCTTTGGGATTTCGGCCTCTGCGATTTCGGCCTTTGGGATTTCGACGTTTGAGATTTCGTCCTTTGGAATTTCCGGATTTAGGATATCGGCCATTGTGATTTCGGCCTTTGGGATTTCGGCCTTTGGGATTTCGGCCTTTGGGATTTCGGCTTTTGGGATTTCGGCCTTTGGGATTTCGGCCTTTGGGATTTCGGCCTTTGGGATATCGGTCTTTGGAATTTCAGCCTTTGGGATTTCGGGTATTTGGATTTCGGTCGTTGGGATTTCAGGCTTTGGGATTTTGGACTTTGAGATTTCGACCTTTGGAATTTCAGCCATTGGGATTTCGGCCCTTTGGATTTCGGTCTTTGGGATTTCGACATTTGGGATTTCGGCCTTTGGGATTTCGGCCTTTGGGATTTCGGCCTTTGGGATTTCGGCCTTTGGGATTTCGGCCTTTGGGATTTCATCCTTTGCGATTTCGGCCTTTTGGGAATTCATCCATTGGTATTTCGGCCTTGGGATTTCGGCCTCTGGGATTTCGGCCTTTGGGATTTCGGCCCTTGGGATTTCGGCCTTTGGGATTTTTACCTTTGGGATTTCGGCCCTTGGGATTTAGGCATTTTGGATTTCGGCCTTTTGGGAATTCATCCAATGGGATTTCGACATTTGGGATTTCGGCCTTTGGGATTTCGACATTTGGGATTTCGGCCTTTGGGATTTCGGCCTTTGGGATTTCGGCCCTTTGGATTTCGGCATTTGGGTAGTCGGTCTTTGGAATTTCAGCCCTTGGGATTTCGGCCTTTGGGATTTCGACCTTTGGGATTTCGGCCTTTGGGATTTCGGCCTTGGGAATTCGACATTTGGGATTTCGGCCTTTGGGATTTCGGCCCTTGGGATTTAGGCATTTTGGATTTCGGCCTTTTGGGAATTCATCCAATGGGATTTCGACATTTGGGATTTCGGCCTTTGGGATTTCGGCCTTTGGGATTTCGACATTTGGGATTTCGGCCTTTGGGATTTCGGCCTTTGGGATTTCGGCCCTTTGGATTTCGGCATTTGGGTAGTCGGTCTTTGGAATTTCAGCCCTTGGGATTTCGGCCTTTGGGATTTCGACCTTTGGGATTTCGGCCTTTGGGATTTCGGCCTTTGGGATTTCGGCCTTTGGGATTTCGGCCTTTGGGATTTCGGCCTTGTGATTTCGGCCTTTGGGATATCGGTCTTTGGAATTTCAGCGTTTGGGATTTCGGCGCTTTGGATTTCGGCCTTTGCGATTTCGGCCATTGAGACTTCGGCGTTTGGGATTTCGACCTTTGGGATTTCGGTCCGTCGAATTTCAGCCTTTGGGATTTCGGCCTTTGGGATTTCGGCCTTTGGTATTTTGGCCTTGGGATTTCGGACTTTGGGATTTCGACCTTTGGAATTTCGGCCCTTGGGACTTCGGCCCTTGGGATATGGGCCCTTGGGATATCGTCCTTTGGGATCTCGACCGTTGGGAAGTGGACCTTTGGGATTTCGGCCTTTGGGATTTCGGCTCTTGGGATTTCGGCCCTTGGGATTTCGGCATTTTGGGAATTCATCGTTCGGGATTTCGTTCTTGGGATTTCGACATTCGGGATTTCGGCCTTAGGGATTTCAGCCTTTGGGATTTCGGCCTCTGCGATTTCGGCCTTTGGGATTTCGACGTTTGAGATTTCGTCCTTTGGAATTTCCGGATTTAGGATATCGGCCATTGTGATTTCGGCCTTTGGGATTTCGGCCTTTGGGATTTCGGCCTTTGGGATTTCGGCCTTTGGGATTTCGGCCTTTGGGATTTCGGCCTCTGGGATTTCGGCCTTTGGGATTTCGACCTTTGGGATTTCGGCCTTTGGGATTTCGGCCTTTGGGATTTCGGCCTTTGGTATTTTGGCCTTGGGACTTCGGCCCTTGTGATATGCGCCCTTGGGATATCGGCCTTTGGGATTTCGACCGTTGGGATTTGGACCTTTGGGATTTCGGCCTTTGGGATTTCGGCTCTTGGAATTTCGGCCCTTGGGTTTTCGGCATTTTGGGAATTCATCGTTCGGGATTTCGTTCTTGGGATTTCGACATTCGGGATTTCGGCCTTAGGGATTTCGGCCTTTGGGATTTCGGCCTCTGCGATTTCGGCCTTTGGGATTTCGACGTTTGAGATTTCGTCCTTTGGAATTTCCGGATTTAGGATATCGGCCATTGTGATTTCGGCCTTTGGGATTTCGGCCTTTGGGATTTCGGCCTTTGGGATTTCGGCTTTTGGGATTTCGGCCTTTGGGATTTCGGCCTTTGGGATTTCGGCCTTTGGGATATCGGTCTTTGGAATTTCAGCCTTTGGGATTTCGGGTATTTGGATTTCGGTCGTTGGGATTTCAGTCTTTGGGATTTTGGACTTTGAGATTTCGGTCTTTCGAATTTCAGCATTTGGGATTTCGGCCTTTGGGATTTCGGCCTTTGGGATTTCGCCCTTTTGATTTCGACCTTTGGGAAGTCGGTCTTTGGGATTTCGGCCCTTGGGATTTCGGCCCTTGGGATTTCGGCCATTGGGATTTCGGACTTCTGGGATTTCGGCGGTTGGGATTTCGTCCTTTGGAATTTCCGCCTTTAGGATATCGGAAATTGTGATTTCGGCCTTTGGGATGTCGGTCTTCGGAATTTCAGCCTTTGGGATTTCGGCTCTTTGGATTTCGGTCTTTGGGATTTCAGCCTTTGGGATTTCGGACTTTGAGATTTCGGCCTTTGGGATGTCGGCCTTTGGAATTTCGACCTTTGGGATTTCGGCCCTTGGGATTTCAGCCTTTGGGATTTCGGCCTTTGGGATTTCGGCCTATGGTATGTCGATCTTTGGAATTTCAACCTTTGGGATTTCGGCCTTTGAGATTTCGGCCTTTGGAATTTCAGCCTTTGGGATTTCGGCCCTTTGGATTTCGGCCGTTGGGATTTCGAAGTTTGGTATTTCGGCACTTTGGATTTCGGCCTTTGGGATTCCGACCTTTGGGATATCGGCCTCTGGGATTTCGACCTTTGGGAAGTCTGTCTTTGGAGTTTCAGCCTTTGGGATTTCGGCCTTTGGGATGTCGGTCTTTGGAATTTCAGCCTTTGGGATTTCGGCCCTTTGGATTTCGGCCTTTCGGATTTCGGCCTTGGCATATCGACATTTGGGATTTCGGCCTTTGGGATTTTTACCTTTGGGATTTCGGCCCTTGGGATTTAGGCATTTTGGATTTCGGCCTTTTGGGAATTCATCCTTTGGGATTTCGGCCTTTGGAATTTCCGCCTTTGGGATATCGGCATTTGGGATTTCGGCCTTTGGAATTTCGTCTTTTGGGATTTGGACCTTTGGGATTTCGGCCTTTGGCATTTCGACCTTTGGGATTTCAGCCTTTGGGATTTCGGCCCTTTGGATTTCGGCCTTTGGGATTTCGACGTTTGGGATTTCGGCCCTTTGGATTTCGGCCTTTGGGATTTCGGCCTTTGGGATATCTGCCTCTGGGATTTCGAACTTTGGGAAGTCGGTCTTTGGAATTTCAGCCTTTGGGATTTCGGCCTTTGGGATGTCGGTCTTTGGAATTTCAGCCTTTGGGATTTCGGCTCTTTGGATTTCGGTCTTTGGGATTACAGCCTTTGGGATTTCGGACTTTGAGATTTCGGCCTTTGGGATTTCAGCCTTTGGAATTTCGGCCCGTTGGATTTCGGCCTTTGGGATTTCGGCCTTGGGAATTCGACATTTGGGATTTCGGCCTTTGGGATTTCGGCCCTTGGGATTTAGGCATTTTGGATTTCGGCCTTTTGGGAATTCATCCAATGGGATTTCGACATTTGGGATTTCGGCCCTTTGGATTTCGGCCTTTGGGATTTCGACGTTTGGGATTTCGGCCCTTTGGATTTCGGCCTTTGGGATTTCGGCCTTTGGGATATCTGCCTTTGGGATTTCGAACTTTGGGAAGTCGGTCTTTGGAATTTCAGCCTTTGGGATTTCGGCCTTTGGGATGTCGGTCTTTGGAATTTCAGACTTTGGGATTTCGGCTCTTTGGATTTCGGTCTTTGGGATTACAGCCTTTGGGATTTCGGACTTTGAGATTTCGGCCTTTGGGATTTCAGCCTTTGGAATTTCGGCCCGTTGGATTTCGGCCTTTGGGATTTCGGCCTTGGGAATTCGACATTTGGGATTTCGGCCTTTGGGATTTCGGCCCTTGGGATTTAGGCATTTTGGATTTCGGCCTTTTGGGAATTCATCCAATGGGATTTCGACATTTGGGATTTCGGCCTTTGGGATTTCGGCCTTTGGGATTTCGACATTTGGGATTTCGGCCTTTGGGATTTCGGCCTTTGGGATTTCGGCCTTTGGGATTTCGGCCTCTGGGATTTCGGCCTTTGGGATTTCGACCTTTGGGATTTCGGCCTTTGGGATTTCGGCCTTTGGGATTTCGGCCTTTGGTATTTTGGCCTTGGGACTTCGGCCCTTGTGATATGCGCCCTTGGGATATCGGCCTTTGGGATTTCGACCGTTGGGATTTGGACCTTTGGGATTTCGGCCTTTGGGATTTCGGCTCTTGGAATTTCGGCCCTTGGGTTTTCGGCATTTTGGGAATTCATCGTTCGGGATTTCGTTCTTGGGATTTCGACATTCGGGATTTCGGCCTTAGGGATTTCGGCCTTTGGGATTTCGGCCTCTGCGATTTCGGCCTTTGGGATTTCGACGTTTGAGATTTCGTCCTTTGGAATTTCCGGATTTAGGATATCGGCCATTGTGATTTCGGCCTTTGGGATTTCGGCCTTTGGGATTTCGGCTTTTGGGATTTCGGCCTTTGGGATTTCGGCCTTTGGGATTTCGGCCTTTGGGATATCGGTCTTTGGAATTTCAGCCTTTGGGATTTCGGGTATTTGGATTTCGGTCGTTGGGATTTCAGGCTTTGGGATTTTGGACTTTGAGATTTCGACCTTTGGAATTTCAGCCATTGGGATTTCGGCCCTTTGGATTTCGGTCTTTGGGATTTCGACATTTGGGATTTCGGCCTTTGGGATTTCGGCCTTTGGGATTTCGGCCTTTGGGATTTCGGCCTTTGGGATTTCATCCTTTGCGATTTCGGCCTTTTGGGAATTCATCCATTGGTATTTCGGCCTTGGGATTTCGGCCTCTGGGATTTCGGCCTTTGGGATTTCGGCCCTTGGGATTTCGGCCTTTGGGATTTTTACCTTTGGGATTTCGGCCCTTGGGATTTAGGCATTTTGGATTTCGGCCTTTTGGGAATTCATCCAATGGGATTTCGACATTTGGGATTTCGGCCTTTGGGATTTCGACATTTGGGATTTCGGCCTTTGGGATTTCGGCCTTTGGGATTTCGGCCCTTTGGATTTCGGCATTTGGGTAGTCGGTCTTTGGAATTTCAGCCCTTGGGATTTCGGCCTTTGGGATTTCGACCTTTGGGATTTCGGCCTTTGGGATTTCGGCCTTTGGGATTTCGGCCTTTGAGATTTCGGACTTTGGGATTTCGGTCTTTCGAATTTCAGCCTTTGGGATTTCGGCCTTTGGGATTTCGGCCTTGTGATTTCGGCCTTTGGGATATCGGTCTTTGGAATTTCAGCGTTTGGGATTTCGGCGCTTTGGATTTCGGCCTTTGCGATTTCGGCCTTTGGGATTTCGGCCATTGAGACTTCGGCGTTTGGGATTTCGACCTTTGGGATTTCGTTCCGACGAATTTCAGCCTTTGGGATTTCGGCCTTTGGGATTTCGGCCTTTGGTATTTTGGCCTTGGGATTTCGGACTTTGGGATTTCGACCTTTGGAATTTCGACCCTTGGGACTTCGGCCCTTGGGATATGGGCCCTTGGGATATCGTCCTTTGGGATCTCGACCGTTGGGATTTGGACCTTTGGGATTTCGGCCTCTGGGATTTCGGCTCTTGGGTTTTTCGGCCCTTGGGATTTCGGCCTTTTGGGAATTCGCTTTCGGGATTTCGTTCTTGGGATTTCGACACTTGGGATTTCGGCCTTAGGGATTTCGGACTTTGGGATATCGGCCTCTGGGATTTCGGCCTTTGGGATTTCGACCTTTGGGATTTCGGCCTTTGGGATTTCGGCCTTTGGTATTTTGGCCTTGGGACTTCGGCCCTTTTGATATGCGCCCTTGGGATATCGGCCTTTGGGATTTCGACCGTTGGGATTTGGACCTTTGGGATTTCGGCCTTTGCGATTTCGGCTCTTGGGATTTCGGCCCTTGGGATTTCGGCATTTTGGGAATTCATCGTTCGGGATTTCGTTCTTGGGATTTCGACATTCGGGATTTCGGCCTTAGGGATTTCGGCCTTTGGGATTTCGGCCTCTGCGATTTCGGCCTTTGGGATTTCGACGTTTGAGATTTCGTCCTTTGGAATTTCCGGATTTAGGATATCGGCCATTGTGATTTCGGCCTTCGGGATTTCGGGCTTTGGGATTTCGGCCTTTGGGATTTCGGCTTTTGGGATTTCGGCCTTTGGGATTTCGGCCTTTGGGATTTCGGCCTTTGGGATATCGGTCTTTGGAATTTCAGCCTTTGGGATTTCGGGTCTTTGGATTTCGGTCGTTGGGATTTCAGGCTTTGGGATTTCGGACTTTGAGATTTCGACCTTTGGAATTTCAGCCATTGGGATTTCGGCCCTTTGGATTTCGGTCTTTGGGATTTAGACATTTGTGATTTCGGCCTTTGGGATTTCGGACTTTGGGATTTCGGCCTTTGGGATTTCATCCTTTGCGATTTCGGACTTTTGGGAATTCATCCATTGGTATTTCGGCCTTGGGATTTCGGCCTTTGGGATTTCGGCCTTTGGGATTTCGGCCTTTGGGATTTCGGCCTTTGGGATTTCGACCTTTGTGATTTCGGCATTTGGGATTTCGGCCTTTGAGATTTCGGCCTTTGCGATTTCGGTCTTTCGAATTTCAGCCTTTGGGATTTCGGCCTTTGGGATTTCGGCCTTCGGGATTTCGCCCTTGTGATTTCGGCCTTTGGGATATCGGTCTTTGGAATTTCAGCCTTTGGGATTTCGGCCTTTGAGATTTCGGCCATTGGGATTTCGAACTTTGGGATCTCGACCCTTGGTATTCCGGCCCTTGGGATTGCGGCCTTTGGGATTGCGGCCTTTGGGATTTCGGCCTTTGGGATTTCGACCTTGGGGATTTCGGCCTTTGGAATTTCAGCCTTTGGGATTTCGGCCTTTGAGATTTCGGCCATTGGGATTTCGAACTTTGGGATCTCGAACCTTGGGATTGCGGCCCTTGGGATTACGGCCTTTGCGATTTCGGCCTCTGCGAATTCGACCTTGGGGATTTCGGCCTTTGGGATTTCGGCCTTTGGGATTTCGGTCTTTCGAATTTCAGCATTTGGGATTTCGGCCTTTGGGATTTCGGCCTTTGGGATTTCGCCCTTTTGATTTCGACCTTTGGGAAGTCGGTCTTTGGGATTTCGGCCCTTGGGATTTCGGCCCTTGGGATTTCGGCCATTGGGATTTCGGACTTCTGGGATTTCGGCGGTTGGGATTTCGTCCTTTGGAATTTCCGCCTTTAGGATATCGGAAATTGTGATTTCGGCCTTTGGGATGTCGGTCTTCGGAATTTCAGCCTTTGGGATTTCGGCTCTTTGGATTTCGGTCTTTGGGATTTCAGCCTTTGGGATTTCGGACTTTGAGATTTCGGCCTTTGGGATGTCGGCCTTTGGAATTTCGACCTTTGGGATTTCGGCCCTTGGGATTTCAGCCTTTGGGATTTCGGCCTTTGGGATTTCGGCCTATGGTATGTCGATCTTTGGAATTTCAACCTTTGGGATTTCGGCCTTTGAGATTTCGGCCTTTGGAATTTCAGCCTTTGGGATTTCGGCCCTTTGGATTTCGGCCGTTGGGATTTCGAAGTTTGGTATTTCGGCACTTTGGATTTCGGCCTTTGGGATTCCGACCTTTGGGATATCGGCCTCTGGGATTTCGACCTTTGGGAAGTCTGTCTTTGGAGTTTCAGCCTTTGGGATTTCGGCCTTTGGGATGTCGGTCTTTGGAATTTCAGCCTTTGGGATTTCGGCCCTTTGGATTTCGGCCTTTCGGATTTCGGCCTTGGCATATCGACATTTGGGATTTCGGCCTTTGGGATTTTTACCTTTGGGATTTCGGCCCTTGGGATTTAGGCATTTTGGATTTCGGCCTTTTGGGAATTCATCCTTTGGGATTTCGGCCTTTGGAATTTCCGCCTTTGGGATATCGGCATTTGGGATTTCGGCCTTTGGAATTTCGTCTTTTGGGATTTGGACCTTTGGGATTTCGGCCTTTGGCATTTCGACCTTTGGGATTTCGGCCCTTTGGATTTCGGCCTTTGGGATTTCGACGTTTGGGATTTCGGCCCTTTGGATTTCGGCCTTTGGGATTTCGGCCTTTGGGATATCTGCCTCTGGGATTTCGAACTTTGGGAAGTCGGTCTTTGGAATTTCAGCCTTTGGGATTTCGGCCTTTGGGATGTCGGTCTTTGGAATTTCAGCCTTTGGGATTTCGGCTCTTTGGATTTCGGTCTTTGGGATTACAGTCTTTGGGATTTCGGACTTTGAGATTTCGGCCTTTGGGATTTCAGCCTTTGGAATTTCGGCCCGTTGGATTTCGGCCTTTGGGATTTCGGCCTTGGGAATTCGACATTTGGGATTTCGGCCTTTGGGATTTCGGCCCTTGGGATTTAGGCATTTTGGATTTCGGCCTTTTGGGAATTCATCCAATGGGATTTCGACATTTGGGATTTCGGCCCTTTGGATTTCGGCCTTTGGGATTTCGACGTTTGGGATTTCGGCCCTTTGGATTTCGGCCTTTGGGATTTCGGCCTTTGGGATATCTGCCTCTGGGATTTCGAACTTTGGGAAGTCGGTCTTTGGAATTTCAGCCTTTGGGATTTCGGCCTTTGGGATGTCGGTCTTTGGAATTTCAGCCTTTGGGATTTCGGCTCTTTGGATTTCGGTCTTTGGGATTACAGCCTTTGGGATTTCGGACTTTGAGATTTCGGCCTTTGGGATTTCAGCCTTTGGAATTTCGGCCCGTTGGATTTCGGCCTTTGGGATTTCGGATTTGGGAATTCGACATTTGGGATTTCGGCCTTTGGGATTTCGGCCCTTGGGATTTAGGCATTTTGGATTTCGGCCTTTTGGGAATTCATCCAATGGGATTTCGACATTTGGGATTTCGGCCTTTGGGATTTCGGCCTTTGGGATTTCGACATTTGGGATTTCGGCCTTTGGGATTTCGGCCTTTGGGATTTCGGCCCTTTGGATTTCGGCATTTGGGTAGTCGGTCTTTGGAATTTCAGCCCTTGGGATTTCGGCCTTTGGGATTTCGACCTTTGGGATTTCGGCCTTTGGGATTTCGGCCTTTGGTATTTTGGCCTTGGGACTTCGGCCCTTGTGATATGCGCCCTTGGGATATCGGCCTTTGGGATTTCGACCGTTGGGATTTGGACCTTTGGGATTTCGGCCTTTGGGATTTCGGCTCTTGGAATTTCGGCCCTTGGGTTTTCGGCATTTTGGGAATTCATCGTTCGGGATTTCGTTCTTGGGATTTCGACATTCGGGATTTCGGCCTTAGGGATTTCGGCCTTTGGGATTTCGGCCTCTGCGATTTCGGCCTTTGGGATTTCGACGTTTGAGATTTCGTCCTTTGGAATTTCCGGATTTAGGATATCGGCCATTGTGATTTCGGCCTTTGGGATTTCGGCCTTTGGGATTTCGGCCTTTGGGATTTCGGCTTTTGGGATTTCGGCCTTTGGGATTTCGGCCTTTGGGATTTCGGCCTTTGGGATATCGGTCTTTGGAATTTCAGCCTTTGGGATTTCGGGTATTTGGATTTCGGTCGTTGGGATTTCAGGCTTTGGGATTTTGGACTTTGAGATTTCGACCTTTGGAATTTCAGCCATTGGGATTTCGGCCCTTTGGATTTCGGTCTTTGGGATTTCGACATTTGGGATTTCGGCCTTTGGGATTTCGGCCTTTGGGATTTCGGCCTTTGGGATTTCGGCCTTTGGGATTTCATCCTTTGCGATTTCGGCCTTTTGGGAATTCATCCATTGGTATTTCGGCCTTGGGATTTCGGCCTCTGGGATTTCGGCCTTTGGGATTTCGGCCCTTGGGATTTCGGCCTTTGGGATTTTTACCTTTGGGATTTCGGCCCTTGGGATTTAGGCATTTTGGATTTCGGCCTTTTGGGAATTCATCCAATGGGATTTCGACATTTGGGATTTCGGCCTTTGGGATTTCGACATTTGGGATTTCGGCCTTTGGGATTTCGGCCTTTGGGATTTCGGCCCTTTGGATTTCGGCATTTGGGTAGTCGGTCTTTGGAATTTCAGCCCTTGGGATTTCGGCCTTTGGGATTTCGACCTTTGGGATTTCGGCCTTTGGGATTTCGGCCTTTGGGATTTCGGCCTTTGAGATTTCGGACTTTGGGATTTCGGTCTTTCGAATTTCAGCCTTTGGGATTTCGGCCTTTGGGATTTCGGCCTTGTGATTTCGGCCTTTGGGATATCGGTCTTTGGAATTTCAGCGTTTGGGATTTCGGCGCTTTGGATTTCGGCCTTTGCGATTTCGGCCTTTGGGATTTCGGCCATTGAGACTTCGGCGTTTGGGATTTCGACCTTTGGGATTTCGTTCCGACGAATTTCAGCCTTTGGGATTTCGGCCTTTGGGATTTCGGCCTTTGGTATTTTGGCCTTGGGATTTCGGACTTTGGGATTTCGACCTTTGGAATTTCGACCCTTGGGACTTCGGCCCTTGGGATATGGGCCCTTGGGATATCGTCCTTTGGGATCTCGACCGTTGGGATTTGGACCTTTGGGATTTCGGCCTCTGGGATTTCGGCTCTTGGGTTTTTCGGCCCTTGGGATTTCGGCCTTTTGGGAATTCGCTTTCGGGATTTCGTTCTTGGGATTTCGACACTTGGGATTTCGGCCTTAGGGATTTCGGACTTTGGGATATCGGCCTCTGGGATTTCGGCCTTTGGGATTTCGGCCTTTGGGATTTCGGCCTTTGGTATTTTGGCCTTGGGACTTCGGCCCTTTTGATATGCGCCCTTGGGATATCGGCCTTTGGGATTTCGACCGTTGGGATTTGGACCTTTGGGATTTCGGCCTTTGCGATTTCGGCTCTTGGGATTTCGGCCCTTGGGATTTCGGCATTTTGGGAATTCATCGTTCGGGATTTCGTTCTTGGGATTTCGACATTCGGGATTTCGGCCTTAGGGATTTCGGCCTTTGGGATTTCGGCCTCTGCGATTTCGGCCTTTGGGATTTCGACGTTTGAGATTTCGTCCTTTGGAATTTCCGGATTTAGGATATCGGCCATTGTGATTTCGGCCTTCGGGATTTCGGGCTTTGGGATTTCGGCCTTTGGGATTTCGGCTTTTGGGATTTCGGCCTTTGGGATTTCGGCCTTTGGGATTTCGGCCTTTGGGATATCGGTCTTTGGAATTTCAGCCTTTGGGATTTCGGGTCTTTGGATTTCGGTCGTTGGGATTTCAGGCTTTGGGATTTCGGACTTTGAGATTTCGACCTTTGGAATTTCAGCCATTGGGATTTCGGCCCTTTGGATTTCGGTCTTTGGGATTTAGACATTTGTGATTTCGGCCTTTGGGATTTCGGACTTTGGGATTTCGGCCTTTGGGATTTCATCCTTTGCGATTTCGGACTTTTGGGAATTCATCCATTGGTATTTCGGCCTTGGGATTTCGGCCTTTGGGATTTCGGCCTTTGGGATTTCGGCCTTTGGGATTTCGGCCTTTGGGATTTCGACCTTTGTGATTTCGGCCTTTGGGATTTCGGCCTTTGAGATTTCGGCCTTTGCGATTTCGGTCTTTCGAATTTCAGCCTTTGGGATTTCGGCCTTTGGGATTTCGGCCTTCGGGATTTCGCCCTTGTGATTTCGGCCTTTGGGATATCGGTCTTTGGAATTTCAGCCTTTGGGATTTCGGCCTTTGAGATTTCGGCCATTGGGATTTCGAACTTTGGGATCTCGACCCTTGGTATTCCGGCCCTTGGGATTGCGGCCTTTGGGATTGCGGCCTTTGGGATTTCGGCCTTTGGGATTTCGACCTTGGGGATTTCGGCCTTTGGAATTTCAGCCTTTGGGATTTCGGCCTTTGAGATTTCGGCCATTGGGATTTCGAACTTTGGGATCTCGAACCTTGGGATTGCGGCCCTTGGGATTACGGCCTTTGCGATTTCGGCCTCTGCGAATTCGACCTTGGGGATTTCGGCCTTTGGGATTTCGGCCTTTGGGATTTCGGTCTTTCGAATTTCAGCATTTGGGATTTCGGCCTTTGGGATTTCGGCCTTTGGGATTTCGCCCTTTTGATTTCGACCTTTGGGAAGTCGGTCTTTGGGATTTCGGCCCTTGGGATTTCGGCCCTTGGGATTTCGGCCATTGGGATTTCGGACTTCTGGGATTTCGGCGGTTGGGATTTCGTCCTTTGGAATTTCCGCCTTTAGGATATCGGAAATTGTGATTTCGGCCTTTGGGATGTCGGTCTTCGGAATTTCAGCCTTTGGGATTTCGGCTCTTTGGATTTCGGTCTTTGGGATTTCAGGCTTTGGGATTTCGGACTTTGAGATTTCGGCCTTTGGGATGTCGGCCTTTGGAATTTCGACCTTTGGGATTTCGGCCCTTGGGATTTCAGCCTTTGGGATTTCGGCCTTTGGGATTTCGGCCTATGGTATGTCGATCTTTGGAATTTCAATCTTTGGGATTTCGGCCTTTGAGATTTCGGCCTTTGGAATTTCAGCCTTTGGGATTTCGGCCCTTTGGATTTCGGCCGTTGGGATTTCGAAGTTTGGTATTTCGGCACTTTGGATTTCGGCCTTTGGGATTCCGACCTTTGGGATATCGGCCTCTGGGATTTCGACCTTTGGGAAGTCTGTCTTTGGAGTTTCAGCCTTTGGGATTTCGGCCTTTGGGATGTCGGTCTTTGGAATTTCAGCCTTTGGGATTTCGGCCCTTTGGATTTCGGCCTTTCGGATTTCGGCCTTGGCATATCGACATTTGGGATTTCGGCCTTTGGGATTTTTACCTTTGGGATTTCGGCCCTTGGGATTTAGGCATTTTGGATTTCGGCCTTTTGGGAATTCATCCTTTGGGATTTCGGCCTTTGGAATTTCCGCCTTTGGGATATCGGCATTTGGGATTTCGGCCTTTGGAATTTCGTCTTTTGGGATTTGGACCTTTGGGATTTCGGCCTTTGGCATTTCGACCTTTGGGATTTCAGCCTTTGGGATTTCGGCCCTTTGGATTTCGGCCTTTGGGATTTCGACGTTTGGGATTTCGGCCCTTTGGATTTCGGCCTTTGGGATTTCGGCCTTTGGGATATCTGCCTCTGGGATTTCGAACTTTGGGAAGTCGGTCTTTGGAATTTCAGCCTTTGGGATTTCGGCCTTTGGGATGTCGGTCTTTGGAATTTCAGCCTTTGGGATTTCGGCTCTTTGGATTTCGGTCTTTGGGATTACAGCCTTTGGGATTTCGGACTTTGAGATTTCGGCCTTTGGGATTTCAGCCTTTGGAATTTCGGCCCGTTGGATTTCGGCCTTTGGGATTTCGGCCTTGGGAATTCGACATTTGGGATTTCGGCCTTTGGGATTTCGGCCCTTGGGATTTAGGCATTTTGGATTTCGGCCTTTTGGGAATTCATCCAATGGGATTTCGACATTTGGGATTTCGGCCCTTTGGATTTCGGCCTTTGGGATTTCGACGTTTGGGATTTCGGCCCTTTGGATTTCGGCCTTTGGGATTTCGGCCTTTGGGATATCTGCCTCTGGGATTTCGAACTTTGGGAAGTCGGTCTTTGGAATTTCAGCCTTTGGGATTTCGGCCTTTGGGATGTCGGTCTTTGGAATTTCAGCCTTTGGGATTTCGGCTCTTTGGATTTCGGTCTTTGGGATTACAGCCTTTGGGATTTCGGACTTTGAGATTTCGGCCTTTGGGATTTCAGCCTTTGGAATTTCGGCCCGTTGGATTTCGGCCTTTGGGATTTCGGATTTGGGAATTCGACATTTGGGATTTCGGCCTTTGGGATTTCGGCCCTTGGGATTTAGGCATTTTGGATTTCGGCCTTTTGGGAATTCATCCAATGGGATTTCGACATTTGGGATTTCGGCCTTTGGGATTTCGGCCTTTGGGATTTCGACATTTGGGATTTCGGCCTTTGGGATTTCGGCCTTTGGGATTTCGGCCCTTTGGATTTCGGCATTTGGGTAGTCGGTCTTTGGAATTTCAGCCCTTGGGATTTCGGCCTTTGGGATTTCGACCTTTGGGATTTCGGCCTTTGGGATTTCGGCCTTTGGGATTTCGGCCTTTGGGATTTCGGCCTTGTGATTTCGGCCTTTGGGATATCGGTCTTTGGAATTTCAGCGTTTGGGATTTCGGCGCTTTGGATTTCGGCCTTTGCGATTTCGGCCATTGAGACTTCGGCGTTTGGGATTTCGACCTTTGGGATTTCGGTCCGTCGAATTTCAGCCTTTGGGATTTCGGCCTTTGGGATTTCGGCCTTTGGTATTTTGGCCTTGGGATTTCGGACTTTGGGATTTCGACCTTTGGAATTTCGGCCCTTGGGACTTCGGCCCTTGGGATATGGGCCCTTGGGATATCGTCCTTTGGGATCTCGACCGTTGGGAAGTGGACCTTTGGGTTTTCGGCCTTTGGGATTTCGGCTCTTGGGATTTCGGCCCTTGGGATTTCGGCATTTTGGGAATTCATCGTTCGGGATTTCGTTCTTGGGATTTCGACATTCGGGATTTCGGCCTTAGGGATTTCAGCCTTTGGGATTTCGGCCTCTGCGATTTCGGCCTTTGGGATTTCGACGTTTGAGATTTCGTCCTTTGGAATTTCCGGATTTTGGATATCGGCCATTGTGATTTCGGCCTTTGGGATTTCGGCCTTTGGGATTTCGGCCTTTGGGATTTCGGCCTTTGGGATTTCGGCCTTTGGGATTTCGGCCTCTGGGATTTCGGCCTTTGGGATTTCGACCTTTGGGATTTCGGCCTTTGGGATTTCGGCCTTTGGGATTTCGGCCTTTGGTATTTTGGCCTTGGGACTTCGGCCCTTGTGATATGCGCCCTTGGGATATCGGCCTTTGGGATTTCGACCGTTGGGATTTGGACCTTTGGGATTTCGGCCTTTGGGATTTCGGCTCTTGGGATTTCGGCCCTTGGGTTTTCGGCATTTTGGGAATTCATCGTTCGGGATTTCGTTCTTGGGATTTCGACATTCGGGATTTCGGCCTTAGGGATTTCGGCCTTTGGGATTTCGGCCTCTGCGATTTCGGCCTTTGGGATTTCGACGTTTGAGATTTCGTCCTTTGGAATTTCCGGATTTAGGATATCGGCCATTGTGATTTCGGCCTTTGGGATTTCGGCCTTTGGGATTTCGGCCTTTGGGATTTCGGCCTTTGGGATTTCGGCTTTTGGGATTTCGGCCTTTGGGATTTCGGCCTTTGGGATTTCGGCCTTTGGGATATCGGTCTTTGGAATTTCAGCCTTTGGGATTTCGGGTATTTGGATTTCGGTCGTTGGGATTTCAGGCTTTGGGATTTTGGACTTTGAGATTTCGACCTTTGGAATTTCAGCCATTGGGATTTCGGCCCTTTGGATTTCGGTCTTTGGGATTTCGACATTTGGGATTTCGGCCTTTGGGATTTCGGCCTTTGGGATTTCGGCCTTTGGGATTTCGGCCTTTGGGATTTCATCCTTTGCGATTTCGGCCTTTTGGGAATTCATCCATTGGTATTTCGGCCTTGGGATTTCGGCCTCTGGGATTTCGGCCTTTGGGATTTCGGCCCTTGGGATTTGGGCCTTTGGGATTTCGGCCTTTGGGATTTCGGCCTTTGGGATTTCGGCATTTGATTTTTCGGCCTTTGGGATTTCGGTCTTTCGAATTTCAGCCTTTGGGATTTCGGCCTTTGGGATTTCGGCCTTTGGTATTTTGGCCTTGGGATTTCGGACTTTGGGATTTCGACCTTTGGAATTTCGGCCCTTGGGATTTCGGCCCTTGGGATATGGGCCCTTGGGATATCGGCCTTTGGGATTTCGACCGTTGGGATTTGGACCTTTGGGATTTCGGCCTTTGGGATTTCGGCTCTTGGGATTTCGGCCATTGGGATTTCGGACTTCTGGGATTTCGGCGTTTGGGATTTCGTCCTTTGGAATTTCCGCCTTTAGGATATCGGCCATTGTGATTTCGGCCTTTGGGATTTCGGCCTTTGGGATGTCGGTCTTTGGAATTTCAGCCTTTGGGATTTCGGCTCTTTGGATTTCGGTCTTTGGGATTTAAGCCTTTGGGATTTCGGACTTTGAGATTTCAGCCTTTGGGATGTCGGCCTTTGGGATATCGGCCTCTGGCTTTTCGAACTTTGGGAAGTCGGTCTTTGGAATTTCAGCCTTTGGGATTTCGGCCTTTGGGATGTCGGTCTTCGGAATTTCAGCCTTTGGGATTTCGGCTCTTTGGATTTCGGTCTTTGGGATTTCAGCCTTTGGGATTTCGGACTTTGAGATTTCGGCCTTTGGGATGTCGGCCTTTGGAATTTCGACCTTTGGGATTTCGGCCCTTGGGATTTCAGCCTTTGGGATTTCGGCCTTTAGGATTTCGGCCTTTGGGAATTCGGCCTATGGTATGTCGATCTTTGGAATTTCAACCTTTGGGATTTCGGCCTTTTGGATTTCTGCCTTTGGGATTTCAGCCTTTGGGATTTCGGCCTTTGAGATTTCGGCCTTTGGAATTTCAGCCTTTGGGATTTCGGCCCTTTGGATTTCGGCCGTTGGGATTTCGAAGTTTGGTATTTCGGCACTTTGGATTTCGGCCTTTGGGATTCCGACCTTTGGGATATCGGCCTCTGGGATTTCGACCTTTGGGAAGTCTGTCTTTGGAGTTTCAGCCTTTGGGATTTCGGCCTTTGGGATGTCGGTCTTTGGAATTTCAGCCTTTGGGATTTCGGCCCTTTGGATTTCGGCCTTTCGGATTTCGGCCTTGGCATTTCGACATTTGGGATTTCGGCCTTTGGGATTTTTACCTTTGGGATTTCGGCCCTTGGGATTTAGGCATTTTGGATTTCGGCCTTTTGGGAATTCATCCTTTGGGATTTCGGCCTTTGGAATTTCCGCCTTTGGGATTTCGGCCCTTTGGATTTCGGCCTTTGGGATTTCGACGTTTGCGATTTCGGCCCTTTGGATTTCGGCCTTTGGTATTTCGGCCTTTGGGATTTCGGCCTTTGGGATATCTGCCTCTGGGATTTCGAACTTTGGGAAGTCGGTCTTTGGAATTTCAGCCTTTGAGATTTCGGCCTTTGGGATGTCGGTCTTTGGAATTTCAGCCTTTGGGATTTCGGCTCTTTGGATTTCGGTCTTTGGGATTACAGCCTTTGGGATTTCGGACTTTGAGATTTCGGCCTTTGGGATTTCAGCCTTTGGAATTTCGGCCCGTTGGATTTCGGCCTTTGGGATTTCGGCCTTGGGTATTCGACATTTGGGATTTCGGCCTTTGGGATTTTTACCTTTGGGATTTCGGCCCTTGGGATTTAGGCATTTTGGATTTCGGCCTTTTGGGAATTCATCCAATGGGATTTCGACATTTGGGATTTCGGCCTTTGGGATTTCGGCCTTTGGGATTTCGACATTTGGGATTTCGGCCTTTGGGATTTCGGCCTTTGGGATTTCGGCCCTTTGGATTTCGGCATTTGGGTAGTCGGTCTTTGGAATTTCAGCCCTTGGGATTTCGGCCTTTGGGATTTCGACCTTTGGGATTTCGGCCTTTGGGATTTCGGCCTTTGGGATTTCGGCCTTTGAGATTTCGGACTTTGGGATTTCGGTCTTTCGAATTTCAGCCTTTGGGATTTCGGCCTTTGGGATTTCGGCCTTAGGGATTTCGGCCTTGTGATTTCGGCCTTTGGGATATCGGTCTTTGGAATTTCAGCGTTTGGGATTTCGGCGCTTTGGATTTCGGCCTTTGCGATTTCGGCCTTTAGGATTTCGGCCATTGAGACTTCGGCGTTTGGGATTTCGACCTTTGGGATTTCGGTCCGTCGAATTTCAGCCTTTGGGATTTCGGCCTTTGGGATTTCGGCCTTTGGTATTTTGGCCTTGGGATTTCGGACTTTGGGATTTCGACCTTTGGAATTTCGACCCTTGGGACTTCGGCCCTTGGGATATGGGCCCTTGGGATATCGTCCTTTGGGATATCGACCGTTGGGATTTGGACCTTTGGGATTTCGGCCTCTGGGATTTCGGCTCTTGGGTTTTTCGGCCCTTGGGATTTCGGCCTTTTGGGAATTCGCTTTCGGGATTTCGTTCTTGGGATTTCGACACTTGGGATTTCGGCCTTAGGGATTTCGGCCTTTGGGATTTCGGCCTCTGGGATTTCGGCGTTTGGGATTTCGACCTTTGGGATTACGGCCTTTGGGATTTCGGCCTTTGGTATTTTGGCCTTGGGACTTCGGCCCTTGTGATATGCGCCCTTGGGATATCGGCCTTTGGGATTTCGACCGTTTGGATTTGGACCTTTGGGATTTCGGCCTTTGGGATTTCGGCTCTTGGGATTTCGGCCCTTGTGATTTCGGCCTTTGGGATATCGGTCTTTGGAATTTCAGCGTTAGGATTTCGACCTTTGGGATTTCGGCCCTGGGGATTTGGGGCTTTGGGATTTCAGCCTTTGGGATTTCGGCCTTTGGGATTTCGGCCTTTGGGATTTCGGCCTTTGGGATTTCGGCCTTTGATTTTTCGGCCTTTGGGATTTCGGTCTTTCGAATTTCAGCCTTTGGGATTTCGGCCTTTGGGATTTCGGCCTTTGGTATTTTGGCCTTGGGATTTCGGACTTTGGGATTTCGACCTTTGGAATTTCGGCCCTTGGGATTTCGGCCCTTGGGATTTCGGCCATTGGGATTTCGGACTTCTGGGATTTCGGCGTTTGGGATTTCGTCCTTTGGGATTTCGACCTTTGGGATTTCGGCCTTTGGAATTTCAGCCTTTGGGATTTCGGCCTTTGAGATTTCGGCCATTGGGATTTCGAACTTTGGGATCTCGACCCTTGGTATTCCGGCCCTTGGGATTGCGGCCTTTGTGATTGCGGCCTTTGGGATTTCGGCCTTTGGGATTTCGACCTTTGGGATTTCGGCCTTTGGAATTTCAGCCTTTGGGATTTCGGCCTTTGAGATATCGGCCATTGGGATTTCGAACTTTGGGATCTCGAACCTTGGGATTCCGGCCCTTGGGATTACGGCCTTTGCGATTTCGGCCTCTGCGAATTCGACCTTGGGGATTTCGGCCTTTGGGATTTCGGCCTTTGGGATTTCGGCCTTTGGGATTTCGGTCTTTCGAATTTCAGCATTTGGGATTTCGGCCTTTGGGATTTCGGCCTTTGGGATTTCGCCCTTTTGATTTCGACCTTTGGGAAGTCGGTCTTTGGGATTTCGGCCCTTGGGATTTCGGCCCTTGGGATTTCGGCCATTGGGATTTCGGACTTCTGGGATTTCGGCGTTTGGGATTTCGTCCTTTGGAATTTCCGCCTTTAGGATATCGGAAATTGTGATTTCGGCCTTTGGGATTTCGGCCTTTGGGATGTCGGTCTTCGGAATTTCAGCCTTTGGGATTTCGGCTCTTTGGATTTCGGTCTTTGGGATTTCAGCCTTTGGGATTTCGGACTTTGAGATTTCGGCCTTTGGGATGTCGGCCTTTGGAATTTCGACCTTTGGGATTTCGGCCCTTGGGATTTCAGCCTTTGGGATTTCGGCCTTTGGGATTTCGGCCTTTGGGATTTCGGCCTATGGTATGTCGATCTTTGGAATTTCAACCTTTGGGATTTCGGCCTTTTGGATTTCGGCCTTTGGGATTTCGGCTCTTGGGATTTCGGCCCTTGGGATTTCGGCATTTTGGGAATTCATCGTTCGGGATTTCGTTCTTGGGATTTCGACATTCGGGATTTCGGCCTTAGGGATTTCGGCCTTTGGGATTTCGGCCTCTGCGATTTCGGCCTTTGGGATTTCGGCTTTTGAGATTTCGTCCTTTGGAATTTCCGGATTTAGGATATCGGCCATTGTGATTTCGGCCTTTGGGATTTCGGCCTTTGGGATTTCGGCCTTTGGGATTTCGGCTTTTGGGATTTCGGCCTTTGGGATTTCGGCCTTTGGGATTTCGGCCTTTGGGATATCGGTCTTTGGAATTTCAGCCTTTGGGATTTCGGGTCTTTGGATTTCGGTCGTTGGGATTTCGGACTTTGAGATTTCGACCTTTGGAATTTCAGCCATTGGGATTTCGGCCCTTTGGATTTCGGTCTTTGGGATTCCGACATTTGGGATTTCGGCCTTTGGTATTTCGGCCTTTGGGATTTCGGCCTTTGGGATTTCGGCCTTTGGGATTTCATCCTTTGCGATTTCGGCCTTTTGGGAATTCATCCATTGGTATTTCGGCCTTGGGATTTCGGCCTTTGGGATTTCGGCCTTTGGGATTTCGGCCTTTGGGATTTCGGCCTTTGGGATTTCGACCTTTGTGATTTCGGCCTTTGGGATTTCGGCCTTTGAGATTTCGGCCTTTGGAATTTCGGTCTTTCGAATTTCAGCCTTTGGGATTTCGGCCTTTGGGATTTCGGCCTTCGGGATTTCGCCCTTGTGATTTCGGCCTTTGGGAAATCGGTCTTTGGAATCTCAGCGTTAGGATTTCGGCCATTTGGATTTCGGCCTTTGCGATTTCGGCCTTTGGGATTTCGGCCTTTGCGATTTCGGCCTTTGGGATTTCGACCTTTGGGATTTCGGCCCTTGGGATTTGGGCCTTTGGGATTTCGGCCTTTGGGATTTCGGCCTTTGGGATTTCGGCCTTTGGGATTTCGGCCTTTGATTTTTCGGCCTTTGGGATTTCGGTCTTTCGAATTTCAGCCTTTGGGATTTCGGTCTTTGGGATTTCGGCCTTTGGTATTTTGGCCTTGGGATTTCGGACTTTGGGATTTCGACCTTTGGAATTTCGGCCCTTGGGATTTCGGCCATTGGGATTTCGGACTTCTGGGATTTCGGCGTTTGGGATTTCGTCCTTTGGAATTTCCGCCTTTAGGATATCGGAAATTGTGATTTCGGCCTTTGGGATTTCGGCCTTTGGGATGTCGGTCTTTGGAATTTCAGCCTTTGGGATTACGGCCCTTGGGATTTCGGCCATTGGGATTTCGACCATTGGGATCTCGACCCTTGGTATTCCGGCCCTTGGGATTGCGGCCTTTTGGATTGCGGCCCTTGGGATCTCGGCCTTTGGGATTTCGACCTTTGGGATTTCGGCCTTTGGAATTTCAGCCTTTGGGATTTCGGCCTTTGAGATTTCGGCCATTGGGATTTCGAACTTTGGGATCTCGACCCTTGGTATTCCGGCCCTTGGGATTGCGGCCTTTGGGATTGCGGCCTTTGGGATTTCGGCCTTTGGGATTTCGACCTTTGGGATTTCGGCCCTTGGGATTTCGGCCATTGGGATTTCGGACTTCTGGGATTTCGGCGTTTGGGATTTCGTCCTTTGGAATTTCCGCCTTTCGGATATCGGAAATTGTGATTTCGGCCTTTGGGATTTCGGCCTTTGGGATGTCGGTCTTTGGAATTTCAGCCTTTGGGATTACGGCCCTTGGGATTTCGGCCATTGGGATTTCGACCATTGGGATCTCGACCCTTGGTATTCCGGCCCTTGGGATTGCGGCCTTTTGGATTGCGGCCTTTGGGATTTCGGCCTTTGGGATTTCGACCTTTGGGATTTCGGCCTTTGGAATTTCAGCCTTTGCGATTTCGGCCTTTGAGATTTCGGCCATTGGGATTTCGAACTTTGGGATCTCGACCCTTGGTATTCCGGCCCTTGGGATTGCGGCCTTTGGGATTGCGGCCTTTGGGATTTCGGCCTTTGGGATTTCGACCTTTGGGATTTCGGCCTTTGGAATTTCAGCCTTTGGGATTTCGGCCTTTGAGATTTCGGCCATTGGGATTTCGAACTTTGGGATCTCGAACCTTGGGATTCCGGCCCTTGGGATTACGGCCTTTGCGATTTCGGCCTTTGGGATTTCGCCCTTTTGATTTCGACCTTTGGGAAGTCGGTCTTTGGAATTTCGGCCCTTGGGATTTCGGCCCTTGGGATTTCGCCCCTTGGGATTTCGGCCATTGGGATTTCGGACTTCTGGGATTTCGGCGTTTGGGATTTCAGCCTTTGGGATTTCGGGTATTTGGATTTCGGTCGTTGGGATTTCAGGCTTTGGGATTTCGGACTTTGAGATTTCGACCTTTGGAATTTCAGCCATTGGGATTTCGGCCCTTTGGATTTCGGTCTTTGGGATTTCGACATTTGGGATTTCGGCCTTTGGGATTTCGGCCTTTGGGATTTCGGCCTTTGGGATTTCGGCCTTTGGGATTTCATCCTTTGCGATTTCGGCCTTTTGGGAATTCATCAATTGGTATTTCGGCCTTGGGATTTCGGCCTTTGGGATTTCGGCCTTTGGGATTTCGGCCTTTGGGATTTCGGCCTTTGGGATTTCGGCCTTTGGGATTTCGACCTTTGTGATTTCGGCCTTTGGGATTTCGGCCTTTGAGATTTCGGCCTTTGGGATTTCGGTCTTTCGAATTTCAGCCTTTGTGATTTCGGCCTTTGGGATTTCGGCCTTCGGGATTTCGCCCTTGTGATTTCGGCCTTTGGGATATCGGTCTTTGGAATTTCAGCGTTAGGATTTCGACCTTTGGGATTTCGGCCCTTGGGATTTGGGGCTTTGGGATTTCAGCCTTTGGGATTTCGGCCTTTGGGATTTCGGCCTTTGGGATTTCGGCCTTTGATTTTTCGGCCTTTGGGATTTCGGTCTTTCGAATTTCAGCCTTTGGGATTTCGGCCTTTGGGATTTCGGCCTTTGGTATTTTGGCCTTGGGATTTCGGACTTTGGGATTGCGACCTTTGGAATTTCGGCCCTTGGGATTTCGGCCCTTGGGATATGGGCCCTTGGGATATCGGCCTTTGGGATTTCGACCGTTGGGATTTGGACCTTTGGGATTTCGGCCTTTGGGATTTCGGCTCTTGGGATTTCGGCCATTGGGATTTTGGACTTCTGGGATTTCGGCGTTTGGGATTTCGTCCTTTGGAATTTCCGCCTTTAGGATATCGGCCATTGTGATTTCGGCCTTTGGGATTTCGGCCTTTGGGATGTCGGTCTTTGGAATTTCAGCCTTTGGGATTTCGGCTCTTTGGATTTCGGTCTTTGGGATTTCAGGCTTTGGGATTTCGGACTTTGAGATTTCGGCCTTTGGGATGTCGGCCTTTGGGATATCGGTCTCTGGCTTTTCGAACTTTGGGAAGTCGGTCTTTGGAATTTCAGCCTTTGGGATTTCGGCCTTTGGGATGTCGGTCTTCGGAATTTCAGCCTTTGGGATTTCGGCTCTTTGGATTTCGGTCTTTGGGATTTCAGCCTTTGGGATTTCGGACTTTGAGATTTCGGCCTTTGGGATGTCGGCCTTTGGAATTTCGACCTTTGGGATTTCGGCCCTTGGGATTTCAGCCTTTGGGATTTCGGCCTTTATGATTTCGGCCTTTGGGATTTCGGCCTATGGTATGTCGATCTTTGGAATTTCAACCTTTGGGATTTCGGCCTTTTGGATTTCTGCCTTTGGGATTTCAGCCTTTGGGATTTCGGCCTTTGAGATTTCGGCCTTTGGAATTTCAGCCTTTGGGATTTCGGCCCTTTGGATTTCGGCCGTTGGGATTTCGAAGTTTGGTATTTCGGCACTTTGGATTTCGGCCTTTGGGATTCCGACCTTTGGGATATCGGCCTCTGGGATTTCGACCTTTGGGAAGTCTGTCTTTGGAGTTTCAGCCTTTGGGATTTCGGCCTTTGGGATGTCGGTCTTTGGAATTTCAGCCTTTGGGATTTCGGCCCTTTGGATTTCGGCCTTTCGGATTTCGGCCTTGGCATTTCGACATTTGGGATTTCGGCCTTTGGGATTTTTACCTTTGGGATTTCGGCCCTTGGGATTTAGGCATTTTGGATTTCGGCCTTTTGGGAATTCATCCTTTGGGATTTCGGCCTTTGGATTTCGGCCTTTGGTATTTCGGCCTTTGGGATTTCGGCCTTTGGGATATCTGCCTCTGGGATTTCGAACTTTGGGAAGTCGGTCTTTGGAATTTCAGCCTTTGAGATTTCGGCCTTTGGGATGTCGGTCTTTGGAATTTCAGCCTTTGGGATTTCGGCTCTTTGGATTTCGGTCTTTGGGATTACAGCCTTTGGGATTTCGGACTTTGAGATTTCGGCCTTTGGGATTTCAGCCTTTGGAATTTCGGCCCGTTGGATTTCGGCCTTTGGGATTTCGGCCTTGGGTATTCGACATTTGGGATTTCGGCCTTTGGGATTTTTACCTTTGGGATTTCGGCCCTTGGGATTTAGGCATTTTGGATTTCGGCCTTTTGGGAATTCATCCAATGGGATTTCGACATTTGGGATTTCGGCCTTTGGGATTTCGGCCTTTGGGATTTCGACATTTGGGATTTCGGCCTTTGGGATTTCGGCCTTTGGGATTTCGGCCCTTTGGATTTCGGCATTTGGGTAGTCGGTCTTTGGAATTTCAGCCCTTGGGATTTCGGCCTTTGGGATTTCGACCTTTGGGATTTCGGCCTTTGGGATTTCGGCCTTTGAGATTTCGGACTTTGGGATTTTGGTCTTTCGAATTTCAGCCTTTGGGATTTCGGCCTTTGGGATTTCGGCCTTAGGGATTTCGGCCTTGTGATTTCGGCCTTTGGGATATCGGTCTTTGGAATTTCAGCGTTTGGGATTTCGGCGCTTTGGATTTCGGCCTTTGCGATTTCGGCCTTTAGGATTTCGGCCATTGAGACTTCGGCGTTTGGGATTTCGACCTTTGGGATTTCGGTCCGTCGAATTTCAGCCTTTGGGATTTCGGCCTTTGGGATTTCGGCCTTTGGTATTTTGGCCTTGGGATTTCGGACTTTGGGATTTCGACCTTTGGAATTTCGACCCTTGGGACTTCGGCCCTTGGGATATGGGCCCTTGGGATATCGTCCTTTGGGATATCGACCGTTGGGATTTGGACCTTTGGGATTTCGGCCTCTGGGATTTCGGCTCTTGGGTTTTTCGGCCCTTGGGATTTCGGCCTTTTGGGAATTCGCTTTCGGGATTTCGTTCTTGGGATTTCGACACTTGGGATTTCGGCCTTAGGGATTTCGGCCTTAGGGATTTCGGCCTCTGGGATTTCGGCCTTTGGGATTTCGACCTTTGGGATTACGGCCTTTGGGATTTCGGCCTTTGGTATTTTGGCCTTGGGACTTCGGCCCTTGTGATTTCGGCCTTTGGGATATCGGTCTTTGGAATTTCAGCGTTAGGATTTCGACCTTTGGGATTTCGGCCCTTGGGATTTGGGGCTTTGGGATTTCAGACTTTGGGATTTCGGCCTTTGGGATTTCGGCCTTTGGGATTTCGGCCTTTGATTTTTCGGCCTTTGGGATTTCGGTCTTTCGAATTTCAGCCTTTGGGATTTCGGCCTTTGGGATTTCGGCCTTTGGTATTTTGGCCTTGGGATTTCGGACTTTAGGATTTCGACCTTTGGAATTTCGGCCCTTGGGATTTCGGCCCTTGGGATTTCGGCCATTGGGATTTCGGACTTCTGGGATTTCGGCGTTTGGGATTTCGTCCTTTGGGATTTCGACCTTTGGGATTTCGGCCTTTGGAATTTCAGCCTTTGGGATTTCGGCCTTTGAGATTTCGGCCATTGGGATTTCGAACTTTGGGATCTCGACCCTTGGTATTCCGGCCCTTGGGATTGCGGCCTTTGTGATTGCGGCCTTTGGGATTTCGGCCTTTGGGATTTCGACCTTTGGGATTTCGGCCTTTGGAATTTCAGCCTTTGGGATTTCGGCCTTTGAGATATCGGCCATTGGGATTTCGAACTTTGGGATCTCGAACCTTGGGATTCCGGCCCTTGGGATTACGGCCTTTGCGATTTCGGCCTCTGCGAATTCGACCTTGGGGATTTCGGCCTTTGGGATTTCGGCCTTTGGGATTTCGGTCTTTCGAATTTCAGCATTTGGGATTTCGGCCTTTGGGATTTCGGCCTTTGGAATTTCGCCCTTTTGATTTCGACCTTTGGGAAGTCGGTCTTTGGGATTTCGGCCCTTGGGATTTCGG
Source organism: Megachile rotundata (assembly GCF_050947335.1). NCBI lineage: Eukaryota > Metazoa > Arthropoda > Insecta > Hymenoptera > Megachilidae > Megachile > Megachile rotundata. The sequence goes on along the minus strand of NC_134991.1, from coordinate 949,259 downwards.
CCCTTGGGATTTCGGCCATTGGGATTTCGGACTTCTGGGATTTCGGCGTTTGGGATTTCGTCCTTTGGAATTTCCGCCTTTAGGATATCGGAAATTGTGATTTCGGCCTTTGGGATTTCGGCCTTTGGGATGTCGGTCTTCGGAATTTCAGCCTTTGGGATTTCGGCTCTTTGGATTTCGGTCTTTGGGATTTCAGCCTTTGGGATTTCGGACTTTGAGATTTCGGCCTTTGGGATGTCGGCCTTTGGAATTTCGACCTTTGGGATTTCGGCCCTTGGGATTTCAGCCTTTGGGATTTCGGCCTTTGGGATTTCGGCCTTTGGGATTTCGGCCTATGGTATGTCGATCTTTGGAATTTCAACCTTTGGGATTTCGGCCTTTTGGATTTCGGCCTTTGGGATTTCGGCTCTTGGGATTTCGGCCCTTGGGATTTCGGCATTTTGGGAATTCATCGTTCGGGATTTCGTTCTTGGGATTTCGACATTCGGGATTTCGGCCTTAGGGATTTAGGCCTTTGGGATTTCGGCCTCTGCGATTTCGGCCTTTGGGATTTCGGCGTTTGAGATTTCGTCCTTTGGAATTTCCGGATTTAGGATATCGGCCATTGTGATTTCGGCCTTTGGGATTTCGGCCTTTGGGATTTCGGCCTTTGGGATTTCGGCCTTTGGGATTTCGGCTTTTGGGATTTCGGCCTTTAGGATTTCGGCCTTTGGGATATCGGTCTTTGGAATTTCAGCCTTTGGGATTTCGGGTCTTTGGATTTCGGTCGTTGGGATTTCAGGCTTTGGGATTTCGGACTTTGAGATTTCGACCTTTGGAATTTCAGCCATTGGGATTTCGGCCCTTTGGATTTCGGTCTTTGGGATTTCGACATTTGGGATTTCGGCCTTTGGTATTTCGGCCTTTGGGATTTCGGCCTTTGGGATTTCATCCTTTGCGATTTCGGCCTTTTGGGAATTCATCCATTGGTATTTCGGCCTTGGGATTTCGGCCTTTGGGATTTCGGCCTTTGGGATTTCGGCCTTTGGGATTTCGGCCTTTGGGATTTCGGCCTTTGGGATTTCGACCTTTGTGATTTCGGCCTTTGGGATTTCGGCCTTTGAGATTTCGGCCTTTGGGATTTCGGTCTTTCGAATTTCAGCCTTTGGGATTTCGGCCTTTGGGATTTCGGCCTTCGGGATTTCGCCCTTGTGATTTCGGCCTTTGGGAAATCGGTCTTTGGAATTTCAGCGTTAGGATTTCGGCCATTTGGATCTCGGCCTTTGCGATTTCGGCCTTTGGGATTTCGGCCTTTGCGATTTCGGCCTTTGGGATTTCGACGTTTGAGATTTCGTCCTTTGGAATTTCCGGATTTAGGATATCGGCCATTGTGATTTCGGCCTTTGGGATTTCGGCCTTTGGGATTTCGGCCTTTGGGATTTCGGCTTTTGGGATTTCGGCCTTTGGGATTTCGGCCTTTGGGATTTCGGCCTTTGGGATATCGGTCTTTGGAATTTCAGCCTTTGGGATTTCGGGTATTTGGATTTCGGTCGTTGGGATTTCAGGCTTTGGGATTTCGGACTTTGAGATTTCGACCTTTGGAATTTCAGCCATTGGGATTTCGGCCCTTTGGATTTCGGTCTTTGGGATTTCGACATTTGGGATTTCGGCCTTTGGGATTTCGGCCTTTGGGATTTCGGCCTTTGGGATTTCGGCCTTTGGGATTTCATCCTTTGCGATTTCGGCCTTTTGGGAATTCATCAATTGGTATTTCGGCCTTGGGATTTCGGCCTTTGGGATTTCGGCCTTTGGGATTTCGGCCTTTGGGATTTCGGCCTTTGGGATTTCGACCTTTGTGATTTCGGCCTTTGGGATTTCGGCCTTTGGGATTTCGGTCTTTCGAATTTCAGCCTTTGTGATTTCGGCCTTTGGGATTTCGGCCTTCGGGATTTCGCCCTTGTGATTTCGGCCTTTGGGATATCGGTCTTTGGAATTTCAGCGTTAGGATTTCGACCTTTGGGATTTCGGCCCTTGGGATTTGGGGCTTTGGGATTTCAGCCTTTGGGATTTCGGCCTTTGGGATTTCGGCCTTTGGGATTTCGGCCTTTGATTTTTCGGCCTTTGGGATTTCGGTCTTTCGAATTTCAGCCTTTGGGATTTCGGCCTTTGGGATTTCGGCCTTTGGTATTTTGGCCTTGGGATTTCGGACTTTGGGATTGCGACCTTCGGAATTTCGGCCCTTGGGATTTCGGCCCTTGGGATATGGGCCCTTGGGAAATCGGCCTTTGGGATTTCGACCGTTGGGATTTGGACCTTTGGGATTTCGGCCTTTGGGATTTCGGCTCTTGGGATTTCGGCCATTGGGATTTTGGACTTCTGGGATTTCGGCGTTTGGGATTTCGTCCTTTGGAATTTCCGCCTTTAGGATATCGGCCATTGTGATTTCGGCCTTTGGGATTTCGGCCTTTGGGATGTCGGTCTTTGGAATTTCAGCCTTTGGGATTTCGGCTCTTTGGATTTCGGTCTTTGGGATTTCAGCCTTTGGGATTTCGGACTTTGAGATTTCGGCCTTTGGGATGTCGGCCTTTGGGATATCGGTCTCTGGCTTTTCGAACTTTGGGAAGTCGGTCTTTGGAATTTCAGCCTTTGGGATTTCGGCCTTTGGGATGTCGGTCTTCGGAATTTCAGCCTTTGGGATTTCGGCTCTTTGGATTTCGGTCTTTGGGATTTCAGCCTTTGGGATTTCGGACTTTGAGATTTCGGCCTTTGGGATGTCGGCCTTTGGAATTTCGACCTTTGGGATTTCGGCCCTTGGGATTTCAGCCTTTGGGATTTCGGCCTTTAGGATTTCGGCCTTTGGGATTTCGGCCTATGGTATGTCGATCTTTGGAATTTCAACCTTTGGGATTTCGGCCTTTTGGATTTCTGCCTTTGGGATTTCAGCCTTTGGGATTTCGGCCTTTGAGATTTCGGCCTTTGGAATTTCAGCCTTTGGGATTTCGGCCCTTTGGATTTCGGCCGTTGGGATTTCGAAGTTTGGTATTTCGGCACTTTGGATTTCGGCCTTTGGGATTCCGACCTTTGGGATATCGGCCTCTGGGATTTCGACCTTTGGGAAGTCTGTCTTTGGAGTTTCAGCCTTTGGGATTTCGGCCTTTGGGATGTCGGTCTTTGGAATTTCAGCCTTTGGGATTTCGGCCCTTTGGATTTCGGCCTTTCGGATTTCGGCCTTGGCATTTCGACATTTGGGATTTCGGCCTTTGGGATTTTTACCTTTGGGATTTCGGCCCTTGGGATTTAGGCATTTTGGATTTCGGCCTTTTGGGAATTCATCCTTTGGGATTTCGGCCTTTGGAATTTCCGCCTTTGGGATATCGGCATTTGGGATTTCGGCCTTTGGCATTTCGACCTTTGGGATTTCAGCCTTCGGGATTTCGGCCCTTTGGATTTCGGCCTTTGGGATTTCGACGTTTGCGATTGCGCCCCTTTGGATTTCGGCCTTTGGTATTTCGGCCTTTGGGATTTCGGCCTTTGGGATATCTGCCTCTGGGATTTCGAACTTTGGGAAGTCGGTCTTTGGAATTTCAGCCTTTGAGATTTCGGCCTTTGGGATGTCGGTCTTTGGAATTTCAGCCTTTGGGATTTCGGCTCTTTGGATTTCGGTCTTTGGGATTACAGCCTTTGGGATTTCGGAATTTGAGATTTCGGCCTTTGGGATTTCAGCCTTTGGAATTTCGGCCCGTTGGATTTCGGCCTTTGGGATTTCGGCCTTGGGTATTCGACATTTGGGATTTCGGCCTTTGGGATTTTTACCTTTGGGATTTCGGCCCTTGGGATTTAGGCATTTTGGATTTCGGCCTTTTGGGAATTCATCCAATGGGATTTCGACATTTGGGATTTCGGCCTTTGGGATTTCGGCCTTTGGGATTTCGACATTTGGGATTTCGGCCTTTGGGATTTCGGCCTTTGGGATTTCGGCCCTTTGGATTTCGGCATTTGGGTAGTCGGTCTTTGGAATTTCAGCCCTTGGGATTTCGGCCTTTGGGATTTCGACCTTTGGGATTTCGGCCTTTGGGATTTCGGCCTTTGGGATTTCGGCCTTTGAGATTTCGGACTTTGGGATTTTGGTCTTTCGAATTTCAGCCTTTGGGATTTCGGCCTTTGGGATTTCGGCCTTAGGGATTTCGGCCTTGTGATTTCGGCCTTTGGGATATCGGTCTTTGGAATTTCAGCGTTTGGGATTTCGGCGCTTTGGATTTCGGCGCTTTGGATTTCGGCCTTTGCGATTTCGGCCTTTAGGATTTCGGCCATTGAGACTTCGGCGTTTGGGATTTCGACCTTTGGGATTTCGGTCCGTCGAATTTCAGGCTTTGGGATTTCGGCCTTTGGGATTTCGGCCTTTGGTATTTTGGCCTTGGGATTTCGGACTTTGGGATTTCGACCTTTGGAATTTCGACCCTTGGGACTTCGGCCCTTGGGATATGGGCCCTTGGGATATCGTCCTTTGGGATATCGACCGTTGGGATTTGGACCTTTGGGATTTCGGCCTCTGGGATTTCGGCTCTTGGGTTTTTCGGCCCTTGGGATTTCGGCCTTTTGGGAATTCGCTTTCGGGATTTCGTTCTTGGGATTTCGACACTTGGGATTTCGGCCTTAGGGATTTCGGCCTTAGGGATTTCGGCCTCTGGGATTTCGGCCTTTGGGATTTCGACCTTTGGGATTACGGCCTTTGGGATTTCGGCCTTTGGTATTTTGGCCTTGGGACTTCGGCCCTTGTGATTTCGGCCTTTGGGATATCGGTCTTTGGAATTTCAGCGTTAGGATTTCGACCTTTGGGATTTCGGCCCTTGGGATTTGGGGCTTTGGGATTTCAGCCTTTGGGATTTCGGCCTTTGGGATTTCGGCCTTTGGGATTTCGGCCTTTGATTTTTCGGCCCTTGGGATTTCGGTCTTTCGAATTTCAGCCTTTGGGATTTCGGCCTTTGGGATTTCGGCCTTTGGTATTTTGGCCTTGGGATTTCGGACTTTGGGATTTCGACCTTTGGAATTTCGGCCCTTGGGATTTCGGCCCTTGGGATTTCGGCCATTGGGATTTCGGACTTCTGGGATTTCGGCGTTTGGGATTTCGTCCTTTGGGATTTCGACCTTTGGGATTTCGGCCTTTGGAATTTCAGCCTTTGGGATTTCGGCCTTTGAGATTTCGGCCATTGGGATTTCGAACTTTGGGATCTCGACCCTTGGTATTCCGGCCCTTGGGATTGCGGCCTTTGTGATTGCGGCCTTTAGGATTTCGGCCTTTGGGATTTCGACCTTTGGGATTTCGGCCTTTGGAATTTCAGCCTTTGGGATTTCGGCCTTTGAGATATCGGCCATTGGGATTTCGAACTTTGGGATCTCGAACCTTGGGATTCCGGCCCTTGGGATTACGGCCTTTGCGATTTCGGCCTTTGCGAATTCGACCTTGGGGATTTCGGCCTTTGGGATTTCGGCCTTTGGGATTTCGGTCTTTCGAATTTCAGCATTTGGGATTTCGGCCTTTGGGATTTCGGCCTTTGGGATTTCGCCCTTTTGATTTCGACCTTTGGGAAGTCGGTCTTTGGGATTTCGGCCCTTGGGATTTCGGCCCTTGGGATTTCGGCCATTGGGATTTCGGACTTCTGGGATTTCGGCGTTTGGGATTTCGTCCTTTGGAATTTCCGCCTTTAGGATATCGGAAATTGTGATTTCGGCCTTTGGGATGTCGGTCTTCGGAATTTCAGCCTTTGGGATTTCGGCTCTTTGGATTTCGGTCTTTGGGATTTCAGCCTTTGGGATTTCGGACTTTGAGATTTCGGCCTTTGGGATGTCGGCCTTTGGAATTTCGACCTTTGGGATTTCGGCCCTTGGGATTTCAGCCTTTGGGATTTCGGCCTTTGGGATTTCGGCCTTTGGGATTTCGGCCTATGGTATGTCGATCTTTGGAATTTCAACCTTTGGGATTTCGGCCTTTTGGATTTCGGCCTTTTGGATTTCGGCCTTTGGGATTTCGGCTCTTGGGATTTCGGCCCTTGGGATTTCGGCATTTTGGGAATTCATCGTTCGGGATTTCGTTCTTGGGATTTCGACATTCGGGATTTCGGCCTTAGGGATTTAGGCCTTTGGGATTTCGGCCTCTGCGATTTCGGCCTTTGGGATTTCGGCGTTTGAGATTTCGTCCTTTGGAATTTCCGGATTTAGGATATCGGCCATTGTGATTTCGGCCTTTGGGATTTCGGCCTTTGGGATTTCGGCCTTTGGGATTTCGACCTTTGTGATTTCGGCCTTTGGGATTTCGGCCTTTGAGATTTCGGCCTTTGGGATTTCGGTCTTTCGAATTTCAGCCTTTGGGATTTCGGCCTTTGGGATTTCGGCCTTCGGGATTTCGCCCTTGTGATTTCGGCCTTTGGGAAATCGGTCTTTGGAATTTCAGCGTTAGGATTTCGGCCATTTGGATCTCGGCCTTTGCGATTTCGGCCTTTGGGATTTCGGCCTTTGCGATTTCGGCCTTTGGGATTTCGACGTTTGAGATTTCGTCCTTTGGAATTTCCGGATTTAGGATATCGGCCATTGTGATTTCGGCCTTTGGGATTTCGGCCTTTGGGATTTCGGCCTTTGGGATTTCGGCCTTTGGGATTTCGGCTTTTGGGATTTCGGCCTTTGGGATTTCGGCCTTTGGGATTTCGGCCTTTGGGATATCGGTCTTTGGAATTTCAGCCTTTGGGATTTCGGGTATTTGGATTTCGGTCGTTGGGATTTCAGGCTTTGGGATTTCGGACTTTGAGATTTCGACCTTTGGAATTTCAGCCATTGGGATTTCGGCCCTTTGGATTTCGGTCTTTGGGATTTCGACATTTGGGATTTCGGCCTTTGGGATTTCGGCCTTTGGGATTTCGGCCTTTGGGATTTCGGCCTTTGGGATTTCATCCTTTGCGATTTCGGCCTTTTGGGAATTCATCAATTGGTATTTCGGCCTTGGGATTTCGGCCTTTGGGATTTCGGCCTTTGGGATTTCGGCCTTTGGGATTTCGGCCTTTGGGATTTCGACCTTTGTGATTTCGGCCTTTGGGATTTCGGCCTTTGGGATTTCGGTCTTTCGAATTTCAGCCTTTGTGATTTCGGCCTTTGGGATTTCGGCCTTCGGGATTTCGCCCTTGTGATTTCGGCCTTTGGGATATCGGTCTTTGGAATTTCAGCGTTAGGATTTCGACCTTTGGGATTTCGGCCCTTGGGATTTGGGGCTTTGGGATTTCAGCCTTTGGGATTTCGGCCTTTGGGATTTCGGCCTTTGGGATTTCGGCCTTTGATTTTTCGGCCTTTGGGATTTCGGTCTTTCGAATTTCAGCCTTTGGGATTTCGGCCTTTGGGATTTCGGCCTTTGGTATTTTGGCCTTGGGATTTCGGACTTTGGGATTGCGACCTTCGGAATTTCGGCCCTTGGGATTTCGGCCCTTGGGATATGGGCCCTTGGGAAATCGGCCTTTGGGATTTCGACCGTTGGGATTTGGACCTTTGGGATTTCGGCCTTTGGGATTTCGGCTCTTGGGATTTCGGCCATTGGGATTTTGGACTTCTGGGATTTCGGCGTTTGGGATTTCGTCCTTTGGAATTTCCGCCTTTAGGATATCGGCCATTGTGATTTCGGCCTTTGGGATTTCGGCCTTTGGGATGTCGGTCTTTGGAATTTCAGCCTTTGGGATTTCGGCTCTTTGGATTTCGGTCTTTGGGATTTCAGCCTTTGGGATTTCGGACTTTGAGATTTCGGCCTTTGGGATGTCGGCCTTTGGGATATCGGTCTCTGGCTTTTCGAACTTTGGGAAGTCGGTCTTTGGAATTTCAGCCTTTGGGATTTCGGCCTTTGGGATGTCGGTCTTCGGAATTTCAGCCTTTGGGATTTCGGCTCTTTGGATTTCGGTCTTTGGGATTTCAGCATTTGGGATTTCGGACTTTGAGATTTCGGCCTTTGGGATGTCGGCCTTTGGAATTTCGACCTTTGGGATTTCGGCCCTTGGGATTTCAGCCTTTGGGATTTCGGCCTTTGAGATTTCGGCCTTTGGAATTTCAGCCTTTGGGATTTCGGCCCTTTGGATTTCGGCCGTTGGGATTTCGAAGTTTGGTATTTCGGCACTTTGGATTTCGGCCTTTGGGATTCCGACCTTTGGGATATCGGCCTCTGGGATTTCGACCTTTGGGAAGTCTGTCTTTGGAGTTTCAGCCTTTGGGATTTCGGCCTTTGGGATGTCGGTCTTTGGAATTTCAGCCTTTGGGATTTCGGCCCTTTGGATTTCGGCCTTTCGGATTTCGGCCTTGGCATTTCGACATTTGGGATTTCGGCCTTTGGGATTTTTACCTTTGGGATTTCGGCCCTTGGGATTTAGGCATTTTGGATTTCGGCCTTTTGGGAATTCATCCTTTGGGATTTCGGCCTTTGGAATTTCCGCCTTTGGGATATCGGCATTTGGGATTTCGGCCTTTGGCATTTCGACCTTTGGGATTTCAGCCTTCGGGATTTCGGCCCTTTGGATTTCGGCCTTTGGGATTTCGACGTTTGCGATTTCGCCCCTTTGGATTTCGGCCTTTGGTATTTCGGCCTTTGGGATTTCGGCCTTTGGGATATCTGCCTCTGGGATTTCGAACTTTGGGAAGTCGGTCTTTGGAATTTCAGCCTTTGAGATTTCGGCCTTTGGGATGTCGGTCTTTGGAATTTCAGCCTTTGGGATTTCGGCTCTTTGGATTTCGGTCTTTGGGATTACAGCCTTTGGGATTTCGGAATTTGAGATTTCGGCCTTTGGGATTTCAGCCTTTGGAATTTCGGCCCGTTGGATTTCGGCCTTTGGGATTTCGGCCTTGGGTATTCGACATTTGGGATTTCGGCCTTTGGGATTTTTACCTTTGGGATTTCGGCCCTTGGGATTTAGGCATTTTGGATTTCGGCCTTTTGGGAATTCATCCAATGGGATTTCGACATTTGGGATTTCGGCCTTTGGGATTTCGGCCTTTGGGATTTCGACATTTGGGATTTCGGCCTTTGGGATTTCGGCCTTTGGGATTTCGGCCCTTTGGATTTCGGCATTTGGGTAGTCGGTCTTTGGAATTTCAGCCCTTGGGATTTCGGCCTTTGGGATTTCAGCCCTTGGGATTTCGGCCTTTGGGATTTCGACCTTTGGGATTTCGGCCTTTGGGATTTCGGCCTTTGGGATTTCGGCCTTTGAGATTTCGGACTTTGGGATTTTGGTCTTTCGAATTTCAGCCTTTGGGATTTCGGCCTTTGGGATTTCGGCCTTAGGGATTTCGGCCTTGTGATTTCGGCCTTTGGGATATCGGTCTTTGGAATTTCAGCGTTTGGGATTTCGGCGCTTTGGATTTCGGCGCTTTGGATTTCGGCCTTTGCGATTTCGGCCTTTAGGATTTCGGCCATTGAGACTTCGGCGTTTGGGATTTCGACCTTTGGGATTTCGGTCCGTCGAATTTCAGGCTTTGGGATTTCGGCCTTTGGGATTTCGGCCTTTGGTATTTTGGCCTTGGGATTTCGGACTTTGGGATTTCGACCTTTGGAATTTCGACCCTTGGGACTTCGGCCCTTGGGATATGGGCCCTTGGGATATCGTCCTTTGGGATATCGACCGTTGGGATTTGGACCTTTGGGATTTCGGCCTCTGGGATTTCGGCTCTTGGGTTTTTCGGCCCTTGGGATTTCGGCCTTTTGGGAATTCGCTTTCGGGATTTCGTTCTTGGGATTTCGACACTTGGGATTTCGGCCTTAGGGATTTCGGCCTTAGGGATTTCGGCCTCTGGGATTTCGGCCTTTGGGATTTCGACCTTTGGGATTACGGCCTTTGGGATTTCGGCCTTTGGTATTTTGGCCTTGGGACTTCGGCCCTTGTGATTTCGGCCTTTGGGATATCGGTCTTTGGAATTTCAGCGTTAGGATTTCGACCTTTGGGATTTCGGCCCTTGGGATTTGGGGCTTTGGGATTTCAGCCTTTGGGATTTCGGCCTTTGGGATTTCGGCCTTTGGGATTTCGGCCTTTGATTTTTCGGCCTTTGGGATTTCGGTCTTTCGAATTTCAGCCTTTGGGATTTCGGCCTTTGGGATTTCGGCCTTTGGTATTTTGGCCTTGGGATTTCGGACTTTGGGATTTCGACCTTTGGAATTTCGGCCCTTGGGATTTCGGCCCTTGGGATTTCGGCCATTGGGATTTCGGACTTCTGGGATTTCGGCGTTTGGGATTTCGTCCTTTGGGATTTCGACCTTTGGGATTTCGGCCTTTGGAATTTCAGCCTTTGGGATTTCGGCCTTTGAGATTTCGGCCATTGGGATTTCGAACTTTGGGATCTCGACCCTTGGTATTCCGGCCCTTGGGATTGCGGCCTTTGTGATTGCGGCCTTTAGGATTTCGGCCTTTGGGATTTCGACCTTTGGGATTTCGGCCTTTGGAATTTCAGCCTTTGGGATTTCGGCCTTTGAGATATCGGCCATTGGGATTTCGGCCTATGGTATGTCGATCTTTGGAATTTCAACCTTTGGGATTTCGGCCTTTTGGATTTCGGCCTTTTGGATTTCGGCCTTTGGGATTTCGGCTCTTGGGATTTCGGCCCTTGGGATTTCGGCATTTTGGGAATTCATCGTTCGGGATTTCGTTCTTGGGATTTCGACATTCGGGATTTCGGCCTTAGGGATTTAGGCCTTTGGGATTTCGGCCTCTGCGATTTCGGCCTTTGGGATTTCGGCGTTTGAGATTTCGTCCTTTGGAATTTCCGGATTTAGGATATCGGCCATTGTGATTTCGGCCTTTGGGATTTCGGCCTTTGGGATTTCGGCCTTTGGGATTTCGACCTTTGTGATTTCGGCCTTTGGGATTTCGGCCTTTGAGATTTCGGCCTTTGGGATTTCGGTCTTTCGAATTTCAGCCTTTGGGATTTCGGCCTTTGGGATTTCGGCCTTCGGGATTTCGCCCTTGTGATTTCGGCCTTTGGGAAATCGGTCTTTGGAATTTCAGCGTTAGGATTTCGGCCATTTGGATCTCGGCCTTTGCGATTTCGGCCTTTGGGATTTCGGCCTTTGCGATTTCGGCCTTTGGGATTTCGACGTTTGAGATTTCGTCCTTTGGAATTTCCGGATTTAGGATATCGGCCATTGTGATTTCGGCCTTTGGGATTTCGGCCTTTGGGATTTCGGCCTTTGGGATTTCGGCTTTTGGGATTTCGGCCTTTGGGATTTCGGCCTTTGGGATTTCGGCCTTTGGGATATCGGTCTTTGGAATTTCAGCCTTTGGGATTTCGGGTATTTGGATTTCGGTCGTTGGGATTTCAGGCTTTGGGATTTCGGACTTTGAGATTTCGACCTTTGGAATTTCAGCCATTGGGATTTCGGCCCTTTGGATTTCGGTCTTTGGGATTTCGACATTTGGGATTTCGGCCTTTGGGATTTCGGCCTTTGGGATTTCGGCCTTTGGGATTTCGGCCTTTGGGATTTCATCCTTTGCGATTTCGGCCTTTTGGGAATTCATCAATTGGTATTTCGGCCTTGGGATTTCGGCCTTTGGGATTTCGGCCTTTGGGATTTCGGCCTTTGGGATTTCGGCCTTTGGGATTTCGACCTTTGTGATTTCGGCCTTTGGGATTTCGGCCTTTGGGATTTCGGTCTTTCGAATTTCAGCCTTTGTGATTTCGGCCTTTGGGATTTCGGCCTTCGGGATTTCGCCCTTGTGATTTCGGCCTTTGGGATATCGGTCTTTGGAATTTCAGCGTTAGGATTTCGACCTTTGGGATTTCGGCCCTTGGGATTTGGGGCTTTGGGATTTCAGCCTTTGGGATTTCGGCCTTTGGGATTTCGGCCTTTGGGATTTCGGCCTTTGATTTTTCGGCCTTTGGGATTTCGGTCTTTCGAATTTCAGCCTTTGGGATTTCGGCCTTTGGGATTTCGGCCTTTGGTATTTTGGCCTTGGGATTTCGGACTTTGGGATTGCGACCTTCGGAATTTCGGCCCTTGGGATTTCGGCCCTTGGGATATGGGCCCTTGGGAAATCGGCCTTTGGGATTTCGACCGTTGGGATTTGGACCTTTGGGATTTCGGCCTTTGGGATTTCGGCTCTTGGGATTTCGGCCATTGGGATTTTGGACTTCTGGGATTTCGGCGTTTGGGATTTCGTCCTTTGGAATTTCCGCCTTTAGGATATCGGCCATTGTGATTTCGGCCTTTGGGATTTCGGCCTTTGGGATGTCGGTCTTTGGAATTTCAGCCTTTGGGATTTCGGCTCTTTGGATTTCGGTCTTTGGGATTTCAGCCTTTGGGATTTCGGACTTTGAGATTTCGGCCTTTGGGATGTCGGCCTTTGGGATATCGGTCTCTGGCTTTTCGAACTTTGGGAAGTCGGTCTTTGGAATTTCAGCCTTTGGGATTTCGGCCTTTGGGATGTCGGTCTTCGGAATTTCAGCCTTTGGGATTTCGGCTCTTTGGATTTCGGTCTTTGGGATTTCAGCCTTTGGGATTTCGGACTTTGAGATTTCGGCCTTTGGGATGTCGGCCTTTGGAATTTCGACCTTTGGGATTTCGGCCCTTGGGATTTCAGCCTTTGGGATTTCGGCCTTTAGGATTTCGGCCTTTGGGATTTCGGCCTATGGTATGTCGATCTTTGGAATTTCAACCTTTGGGATTTCGGCCTTTTGGATTTCTGCCTTTGGGATTTCAGCCTTTGGGATTTCGGCCTTTGAGATTTCGGCCTTTGGAATTTCAGCCTTTGGGATTTCGGCCCTTTGGATTTCGGCCGTTGGGATTTCGAAGTTTGGTATTTCGGCACTTTGGATTTCGGCCTTTGGGATTCCGACCTTTGGGATATCGGCCTCTGGGATTTCGACCTTTGGGAAGTCTGTCTTTGGAGTTTCAGCCTTTGGGATTTCGGCCTTTGGGATGTCGGTCTTTGGAATTTCAGCCTTTGGGATTTCGGCCCTTTGGATTTCGGCCTTTCGGATTTCGGCCTTGGCATTTCGACATTTGGGATTTCGGCCTTTGGGATTTTTACCTTTGGGATTTCGGCCCTTGGGATTTAGGCATTTTGGATTTCGGCCTTTTGGGAATTCATCCTTTGGGATTTCGGCCTTTGGAATTTCCGCCTTTGGGATATCGGCATTTGGGATTTCGGCCTTTGGCATTTCGACCTTTGGGATTTCAGCCTTCGGGATTTCGGCCCTTTGGATTTCGGCCTTTGGGATTTCGACGTTTGCGATTTCGCCCCTTTGGATTTCGGCCTTTGGTATTTCGGCCTTTGGGATTTCGGCCTTTGGGATATCTGCCTCTGGGATTTCGAACTTTGGGAAGTCGGTCTTTGGAATTTCAGCCTTTGAGATTTCGGCCTTTGGGATGTCGGTCTTTGGAATTTCAACCTTTGGGATTTCGGCTCTTTGGATTTCGGTCTTTGGGATTACAGCCTTTGGGATTTCGGAATTTGAGATTTCGGCCTTTGGGATTTCAGCCTTTGGAATTTCGGCCCGTTGGATTTCGGCCTTTGGGATTTCGGCCTTGGGTATTCGACATTTGGGATTTCGGCCTTTGGGATTTTTACCTTTGGGATTTCGGCCCTTGGGATTTAGGCATTTTGGATTTCGGCCTTTTGGGAATTCATCCAATGGGATTTCGACATTTGGGATTTCGGCCTTTGGGATTTCGGCCTTTGGGATTTCGACATTTGGGATTTCGGCCTTTGGGATTTCGGCCTTTGGGATTTCGGCCTTTGGGATTTCGGCCCTTTGGATTTCGGCATTTGGGTAGTCGGTCTTTGGAATTTCAGCCCTTGGGATTTCGGCCTTTGGGATTTCGACCTTTGGGATTTCGGCCTTTGGGATTTCGGCCTTTGGGATTTCGGCCTTTGAGATTTCGGACTTTGGGATTTTGGTCTTTCGAATTTCAGCCTTTGGGATTTCGGCCTTTGGGATTTCGGCCTTAGGGATTTCGGCCTTGTGATTTCGGCCTTTGGGATATCGGTCTTTGGAATTTCAGCGTTTGGGATTTCGGCGCTTTGGATTTCGGCGCTTTGGATTTCGGCCTTTGCGATTTCGGCCTTTAGGATTTCGGCCATTGAGACTTCGGCGTTTGGGATTTCGACCTTTGGGATTTCGGTCCGTCGAATTTCAGGCTTTGGGATTTCGGCCTTTGGGATTTCGGCCTTTGGTATTTTGGCCTTGGGATTTCGGACTTTGGGATTTCGACCTTTGGAATTTCGACCCTTGGGACTTCGGCCCTTGGGATATGGGCCCTTGGGATATCGTCCTTTGGGATATCGACCGTTGGGATTTGGACCTTTGGGATTTCGGCCTCTGGGATTTCGGCTCTTGGGTTTTTCGGCCCTTGGGATTTCGGCCTTTTGGGAATTCGCTTTCGGGATTTCGTTCTTGGGATTTCGACACTTGGGATTTCGGCCTTAGGGATTTCGGCCTTAGGGATTTCGGCCTCTGGGATTTCGGCCTTTGGGATTTCGACCTTTGGGATTACGGCCTTTGGGATTTCGGCCTTTGGTATTTTGGCCTTGGGACTTCGGCCCTTGTGATTTCGGCCTTTGGGATATCGGTCTTTGGAATTTCAGCGTTAGGATTTCGACCTTTGGGATTTCGGCCCTTGGGATTTGGGGCTTTGGGATTTCAGCCTTTGGGATTTCGGCCTTTGGGATTTCGGCCTTTGGGATTTCGGCCTTTGATTTTTCGGCCTTTGGGATTTCGGTCTTTCGAATTTCAGCCTTTGGGATTTCGGCCTTTGGGATTTCGGCCTTTGGTATTTTGGCCTTGGGATTTCGGACTTTGGGATTTCGACCTTTGGAATTTCGGCCCTTGGGATTTCGGCCCTTGGGATTTCGGCCATTGGGATTTCGGACTTCTGGGATTTCGGCGTTTGGGATTTCGTCCTTTGGGATTTCGACCTTTGGGATTTCGGCCTTTGGAATTTCAGCCTTTGGGATTTCGGCCTTTGAGATTTCGGCCATTGGGATTTCGAACTTTGGGATCTCGACCCTTGGTATTCCGGCCCTTGGGATTGCGGCCTTTGTGATTGCGGCCTTTAGGATTTCGGCCTTTGGGATTTCGACCTTTGGGATTTCGGCCTTTGGAATTTCAGCCTTTGGGATTTCGGCCTTTGAGATATCGGCCATTGGGATTTCGAACTTTGGGATCTCGAACCTTGGGATTCCGGCCCTTGGGATTACGGCCTTTGCGATTTCGGCCTCTGCGAATTCGACCTTGGGGATTTCGGCCTTTGGGATTTCGGCCTTTGGGATTTCGGTCTTTCGAATTTCAGCATTTGGGATTTCGGCCTTTGGGATTTCGGCCTTTGGGATTTCGCCCTTTTGATTTCGACCTTTGGGAAGTCGGTCTTTGGGATTTCGGCCCTTGGGATTTCGGCCCTTGGGATTTCGGCCATTGGGATTTCGGACTTCTGGGATTTCGGCGTTTGGGATTTCGTCCTTTGGAATTTCCGCCTTTAGGATATCGGAAATTGTGATTTCGGCCTTTGGGATGTCGGTCTTCGGAATTTCAGCCTTTGGGATTTCGGCTCTTTGGATTTCGGTCTTTGGGATTTCAGGCTTTGGGATTTCGGACTTTGAGATTTCGGCCTTTGGGATGTCGGCCTTTGGAATTTCGACCTTTGGGATTTCGGCCCTTGGGATTTCAGCCTTTGGGATTTCGGCCTTTGGGATTTCGGCCTTTGGGATTTCGGCCTATGGTATGTCGATCTTTGGAATTTCAACCTTTGGGATTTCGGCCTTTTGGATTTCGGCCTTTTGGATTTCGGCCTTTGGGATTTCGGCTCTTGGGATTTCGGCCCTTGGGATTTCGGCATTTTGGGAATTCATCGTTCGGGATTTCGTTCTTGGGATTTCGACATTCGGGATTTCGGCCTTAGGGATTTAGGCCTTTGGGATTTCGGCCTCTGCGATTTCGGCCTTTGGGATTTCGGCGTTTGAGATTTCGTCCTTTGGAATTTCCGGATTTAGGATATCGGCCATTGTGATTTCGGCCTTTGGGATTTCGGCCTTTGGGATTTCGGCCTTTGGGATTTCGGCCTTTGGGATTTCGGCTTTTGGGATTTCGGCCTTTGGGATTTCGGCCTTTGGGATATCGGTCTTTGGAATTTCAGCCTTTGGGATTTCGGGTCTTTGGATTTCGGTCGTTGGGATTTCAGGCTTTGGGATTTCGGACTTTGAGATTTCGACCTTTGGAATTTCAGCCATTGGGATTTCGGCCCTTTGGATTTCGGTCTTTGGGATTTCGACATTTGGGATTTCGGCCTTTGGTATTTCGGCCTTTGGGATTTCGGCCTTTGGGATTTCATCCTTTGCGATTTCGGCCTTTTGGGAATTCATCCATTGGTATTTCGGCCTTGGGATTTCGGCCTTTGGGATTTCGGCCTTTGGGATTTCGGCCTTTGGGATTTCGGCCTTTGGGATTTCGGCCTTTGGGATTTCGACCTTTGTGATTTCGGCCTTTGGGATTTCGGCCTTTGAGATTTCGGCCTTTGGGATTTCGGTCTTTCGAATTTCAGCCTTTGGGATTTCGGCCTTTGGGATTTCGGCCTTCGGGATTTCGCCCTTGTGATTTCGGCCTTTGGGAAATCGGTCTTTGGAATTTCAGCGTTAGGATTTCGGCCATTTGGATCTCGGCCTTTGCGATTTCGGCCTTTGGGATTTCGGCCTTTGCGATTTCGGCCTTTGGGATTTCGACGTTTGAGATTTCGTCCTTTGGAATTTCCGGATTTAGGATATCGGCCATTGTGATTTCGGCCTTTGGGATTTCGGCCTTTGGGATTTCGGCCTTTGGGATTTCGGCTTTTGGGATTTCGGCCTTTGGGATTTCGGCCTTTGGGATTTCGGCCTTTGGGATATCGGTCTTTGGAATTTCAGCCTTTGGGATTTCGGGTATTTGGATTTCGGTCGTTGGGATTTCAGGCTTTGGGATTTCGGACTTTGAGATTTCGACCTTTGGAATTTCAGCCATTGGGATTTCGGCCCTTTGGATTTCGGTCTTTGGGATTTCGACATTTGGGATTTCGGCCTTTGGGATTTCGGCCTTTGGGATTTCGGCCTTTGGGATTTCGGCCTTTGGGATTTCATCCTTTGCGATTTCGGCCTTTTGGGAATTCATCAATTGGTATTTCGGCCTTGGGATTTCGGCCTTTGGGATTTCGGCCTTTGGGATTTCGGCCTTTGGGATTTCGGCCTTTGGGATTTCGACCTTTGTGATTTCGGCCTTTGGGATTTCGGCCTTTGGGATTTCGGTCTTTCGAATTTCAGCCTTTGTGATTTCGGCCTTTGGGATTTCGGCCTTCGGGATTTCGCCCTTGTGATTTCGGCCTTTGGGATATCGGTCTTTGGAATTTCAGCGTTAGGATTTCGACCTTTGGGATTTCGGCCCTTGGGATTTGGGGCTTTGGGATTTCAGCCTTTGGGATTTCGGCCTTTGGGATTTCGGCCTTTGGGATTTCGGCCTTTGATTTTTCGGCCTTTGGGATTTCGGTCTTTCGAATTTCAGCCTTTGGGATTTCGGCCTTTGGGATTTCGGCCTTTGGTATTTTGGCCTTGGGATTTCGGACTTTGGGATTGCGACCTTCGGAATTTCGGCCCTTGGGATTTCGGCCCTTGGGATATGGGCCCTTGGGAAATCGGCCTTTGGGATTTCGACCGTTGGGATTTGGACCTTTGGGATTTCGGCCTTTGGGATTTCGGCTCTTGGGATTTCGGCCATTGGGATTTTGGACTTCTGGGATTTCGGCGTTTGGGATTTCGTCCTTTGGAATTTCCGCCTTTAGGATATCGGCCATTGTGATTTCGGCCTTTGGGATTTCGGCCTTTGGGATGTCGGTCTTTGGAATTTCAGCCTTTGGGATTTCGGCTCTTTGGATTTCGGTCTTTGGGATTTCAGCCTTTGGGATTTCGGACTTTGAGATTTCGGCCTTTGGGATGTCGGCCTTTGGGATATCGGTCTCTGGCTTTTCGAACTTTGGGAAGTCGGTCTTTGGAATTTCAGCCTTTGGGATTTCGGCCTTTGGGATGTCGGTCTTCGGAATTTCAGCCTTTGGGATTTCGGCTCTTTGGATTTCGGTCTTTGGGATTTCAGCCTTTGGGATTTCGGACTTTGAGATTTCGGCCTTTGGGATGTCGGCCTTTGGAATTTCGACCTTTGGGATTTCGGCCCTTGGGATTTCAGCCTTTGGGATTTCGGCCTTTAGGATTTCGGCCTTTGGGATTTCGGCCTATGGTATGTCGATCTTTGGAATTTCAACCTTTGGGATTTCGGCCTTTTGGATTTCTGCCTTTGGGATTTCAGCCTTTGGGATTTCGGCCTTTGAGATTTCGGCCTTTGGAATTTCAGCCTTTGGGATTTCGGCCCTTTGGATTTCGGCCGTTGGGATTTCGAAGTTTGGTATTTCGGCACTTTGGATTTCGGCCTTTGGGATTCCGACCTTTGGGATATCGGCCTCTGGGATTTCGACCTTTGGGAAGTCTGTCTTTGGAGTTTCAGCCTTTGGGATTTCGGCCTTTGGGATGTCGGTCTTTGGAATTTCAGCCTTTGGGATTTCGGCCCTTTGGATTTCGGCCTTTCGGATTTCGGCCTTGGCATTTCGACATTTGGGATTTCGGCCTTTGGGATTTTTACCTTTGGGATTTCGGCCCTTGGGATTTAGGCATTTTGGATTTCGGCCTTTTGGGAATTCATCCTTTGGGATTTCGGCCTTTGGAATTTCCGCCTTTGGGATATCGGCATTTGGGATTTCGGCCTTTGGCATTTCGACCTTTGGGATTTCAGCCTTCGGGATTTCGGCCCTTTGGATTTCGGCCTTTGGGATTTCGACGTTTGCGATTTCGCCCCTTTGGATTTCGGCCTTTGGTATTTCGGCCTTTGGGATTTCGGCCTTTGGGATATCTGCCTCTGGGATTTCGAACTTTGGGAAGTCGGTCTTTGGAATTTCAGCCTTTGAGATTTCGGCCTTTGGGATGTCGGTCTTTGGAATTTCAGCCTTTGGGATTTCGGCTCTTTGGATTTCGGTCTTTGGGATTACAGCCTTTGGGATTTCGGAATTTGAGATTTCGGCCTTTGGGATTTCAGCCTTTGGAATTTCGGCCCGTTGGATTTCGGCCTTTGGGATTTCGGCCTTGGGTATTCGACATTTGGGATTTCGGCCTTTGGGATTTTTACCTTTGGGATTTCGGCCCTTGGGATTTAGGCATTTTGGATTTCGGCCTTTTGGGAATTCATCCAATGGGATTTCGACATTTGGGATTTCGGCCTTTGGGATTTCGGCCTTTGGGATTTCGACATTTGGGATTTCGGCCTTTGGGATTTCGGCCTTTGGGATTTCGGCCCTTTGGATTTCGGCATTTGGGTAGTCGGTCTTTGGAATTTCAGCCCTTGGGATTTCGGCCTTTGGGATTTCGACCTTTGGGATTTCGGCCTTTGGGATTTCGGCCTTTGGGATTTCGGCCTTTGAGATTTCGGACTTTGGGATTTTGGTCTTTCGAATTTCAGCCTTTGGGATTTCGGCCTTTGGGATTTCGGCCTTTGGGATTTCGGCCTTAGGGATTTCGGCCTTGTGATTTCGGCCTTTGGGATATCGGTCTTTGGAATTTCAGCGTTTGGGATTTCGGCGCTTTGGATTTCGGCGCTTTGGATTTCGGCCTTTGCGATTTCGGCCTTTAGGATTTCGGCCATTGAGACTTCGGCGTTTGGGATTTCGACCTTTGGGATTTCGGTCCGTCGAATTTCAGGCTTTGGGATTTCGGCCTTTGGGATTTCGGCCTTTGGTATTTTGGCCTTGGGATTTCGGACTTTGGGATTTCGACCATTGGAATTTCGACCCTTGGGACTTCGGCCCTTGGGATATGGGCCCTTGGGATATCGTCCTTTGGGATATCGACCGTTGGGATTTGGACCTTTGGGATTTCGGCCTCTGGGATTTCGGCTCTTGGGTTTTTCGGCCCTTGGGATTTCGGCCTTTTGGGAATTCGCTTTCGGGATTTCGTTCTTGGGATTTCGACACTTGGGATTTCGGCCTTAGGGATTTCGGCCTTAGGGATTTCGGCCTCTGGGATTTCGGCCTTTGGGATTTCGACCTTTGGGATTACGGCCTTTGGGATTTCGGCCTTTGGTATTTTGGCCTTGGGACTTCGGCCCTTGTGATTTCGGCCTTTGGGATATCGGTCTGTGGAATTTCAGCGTTAGGATTTCGACCTTTGGGATTTCGGCCCTTGGGATTTGGGGCTTTGGGATTTCAGCCTTTGGGATTTCGGCCTTTGGGATTTCGGCCTTTGGGATTTCGGCCTTTGATTTTTCGGCCTTTGGGATTTCGGTCTTTCGAATTTCAGCCTTTGGGATTTCGGCCTTTGGGATTTCGGCCTTTGGTATTTTGGCCTTGGGATTTCGGACTTTGGGATTTCGACCTTTGGAATTTCGGCCCTTGGGATTTCGGCCCTTGGGATTTCGGCCATTGGGATTTCGGACTTCTGGGATTTCGGCGTTTGGGATTTCGTCCTTTGGGATTTCGACCTTTGGGATTTCGGCCTTTGGAATTTCAGCCTTTGGGATTTCGGCCTTTGAGATTTCGGCCATTGGGATTTCGAACTTTGGGATCTCGACCCTTGGTATTCCGGCCCTTGGGATTGCGGCCTTTGTGATTGCGGCCTTTAGGATTTCGGCCTTTGGGATTTCGACCTTTGGGATTTCGGCCTTTGGAATTTCAGCCTTTGGGATTTCGGCCTTTGAGATATCGGCCATTGGGATTTCGAACTTTGGGATCTCGAACCTTGGGATTCCGGCCCTTGGGATTACGGCCTTTGCGATTTCGGCCTCTGCGAATTCGACCTTGGGGATTTCGGCCTTTGGGATTTCGGCCTTTGGGATTTCGGTCTTTCGAATTTCAGCATTTGGGATTTCGGCCTTTGGGATTTCGGCCTTTGGGATTTCGCCCTTTTGATTTCGACCTTTGGGAAGTCGGTCTTTGGGATTTCGGCCCTTGGGATTTCGGCCCTTGGGATTTCGGCCATTGGGATTTCGGACTTCTGGGATTTCGGCGTTTGGGATTTCGTCCTTTGGAATTTCCGCCTTTAGGATATCGGAAATTGTGATTTCGGCCTTTGGGATGTCGGTCTTCGGAATTTCAGCCTTTGGGATTTCGGCTCTTTGGATTTCGGTCTTTGGGATTTCAGCCTTTGGGATTTCGGACTTTGAGATTTCGGCCTTTGGGATGTCGGCCTTTGGAATTTCGACCTTTGGGATTTCGGCCCTTGGGATTTCAGCCTTTGGGATTTCGGCCTTTGGGATTTCGGCCTTTGGGATTTCGGCCTATGGTATGTCGATCTTTGGAATTTCAACCTTTGGGATTTCGGCCTTTGGGATTTCGGCTCTTGGGATTTCGGCCCTTGGGATTTCGGCATTTTGGGAATTCATCGTTCGGGATTTCGTTCTTGGGATTTCGACATTCGGGATTTCGGCCTTAGGGATTTAGGCCTTTGGGATTTCGGCCTCTGCGATTTCGGCCTTTGGGATTTCGGCGTTTGAGATTTCGTCCTTTGGAATTTCCGGATTTAGGATATCGGCCATTGTGATTTCGGCCTTTGGGATTTCGGCCTTTGGGATTTCGGCCTTTGGGATTTCGGCCTTTGGGATTTCGGCCTTTGGGATTTCGGCTTTTGGGATTTCGGCCTTTGGGATTTCGGCCTTTGGGATATCGGTCTTTGGAATTTCAGCCTTTGGGATTTCGGGTCTTTGGATTTCGGTCGTTGGGATTTCAGGCTTTGGGATTTCGGACTTTGAGATTTCGACCTTTGGAATTTCAGCCATTGGGATTTCGGCCCTTTGGATTTCGGTCTTTGGGATTTCGACATTTGGGATTTCGGCCTTTGGTATTTCGGCCTTTGGGATTTCGGCCTTTGGGATTTCATCCTTTGCGATTTCGGCCTTTTGGGAATTCATCCATTGGTATTTCGGCCTTGGGATTTCGGCCTTTGGGATTTCGGCCTTTGGGATTTCGGCCTTTGGGATTTCGGCCTTTGGGATTTCGGCCTTTGGGATTTCGACCTTTGTGATTTCGGCCTTTGGGATTTCGGCCTTTGAGATTTCGGCCTTTGGGATTTCGGTCTTTCGAATTTCAGCCTTTGGGATTTCGGCCTTTGGGATTTCGGCCTTCGGGATTTCGCCCTTGTGATTTCGGCCTTTGGGAAATCGGTCTTTGGAATTTCAGCGTTAGGATTTCGGCCATTTGGATCTCGGCCTTTGCGATTTCGGCCTTTGGGATTTCGGCCTTTGCGATTTCGGCCTTTGGGATTTCGACGTTTGAGATTTCGTCCTTTGGAATTTCCGGATTTAGGATATCGGCCATTGTGATTTCGGCCTTTGGGATTTCGGCCTTTGGGATTTCGGCCTTTGGGATTTCGGCTTTTGGGATTTCGGCCTTTGGGATTTCGGCCTTTGGGATTTCGGCCTTTGGGATATCGGTCTTTGGAATTTCAGCCTTTGGGATTTCGGGTATTTGGATTTCGGTCGTTGGGATTTCAGGCTTTGGGATTTCGGACTTTGAGATTTCGGCCTTTGGGATGTCGGCCTTTGGGATATCGGTCTCTGGCTTTTCGAACTTTGGGAAGTCGGTCTTTGGAATTTCAGCCTTTGGGATTTCGGACTTTGAGATTTCGGCCTTTGGGATGTCGGCCTTTGGAATTTCGACCTTTGGGATTTCGGCCCTTGGGATTTCAGCCTTTGGGATTTCGGCCTTTGGGATTTCGGCCTTTGGGATTTCGGCCTATGGTATGTCGATCTTTGGAATTTCAACCTTTGGGATTTCGGCCTTTTGGATTTCTGCCTTTGGGATTTCAGCCTTTGGGATTTCGGCCTTTGAGATTTCGGCCTTTGGAATTTCAGCCTTTGGGATTTCGGCCCTTTGGATTTCGGCCGTTGGGATTTCGAAGTTTGGTATTTCGGCACTTTGGATTTCGGCCTTTGGGATTCCGACCTTTGGGATATCGGCCTCTGGGATTTCGACCTTTGGGAAGTCTGTCTTTGGAGTTTCAGCCTTTGGGATTTCGGCCTTTGGGATGTCGGTCTTTGGAATTTCAGCCTTTGGGATTTCGGCCCTTTGGATTTCGGCCTTTCGGATTTCGGCCTTGGCATTTCGACATTTGGGATTTCGGCCTTTGGGATTTTTACCTTTGGGATTTCGGCCCTTGGGATTTAGGCATTTTGGATTTCGGCCTTTTGGGAATTCATCCTTTGGGATTTCGGCCTTTGGAATTTCCGCCTTTGGGATATCGGCATTTGGGATTTCGGCCTTTGGCATTTCGACCTTTGGGATTTCAGCCTTCGGGATTTCGGCCCTTTGGATTTCGGCCTTTGGGATTTCGACGTTTGCGATTTCGGCCCTTTGGATTTCGGCCTTTGGTATTTCGGCCTTTGGGATTTCGGCCTTTGGGATATATGCCTCTGGGATTTCGAACTTTGGGAAGTCGGTCTTTGGAATTTCAGCCTTTGAGATTTCGGCCTTTGGGATGTCGGTCTTTGGAATTTCAGCCTTTGGGATTTCGGCTCTTTGGATTTCGGTCTTTGGGATTACAGCCTTTGGGATTTCGGACTTTGAGATTTCGGCCTTTGGGATTTCAGCCTTTGGAATTTCGGCCCGTTGGATTTCGGCCTTTGGGATTTCGGCCTTGGGTATTCGACATTTGGGATTTCGGCCTTTGGGATTTTTACCTTTGGGATTTCGGCCCTTGGGATTTAGGCATTTTGGATTTCGGCCTTTTGGGAATTCATCCAATGGGATTTCGACATTTGGGATTTCGGCCTTTGGGATTTCGGCCTTTGGGATTTCGACATTTGGGATTTCGGCCTTTGGGATTTCGGCCTTTGGGATTTCGGCCCTTTGGATTTCGGCATTTGGGTAGTCGGTCTTTGGAATTTCAGCCCTTGGGATTTCGGCCTTTGGGATTTCGGCCTTTGGGATTTCGGCCTTTGAGATTTCGGACTTTGGGATTTCGGTCTTTCGAATTTCAGCCTTTGGGATTTCGGCCTTTGGGATTTCGGCCTTAGGGATTTCGGCCTTGTGATTTCGGCCTTTGGGATATCGGTCTTTGGAATTTCAGCGTTTGGGATTTCGGCGCTTTGGATTTCGGCCTTTGCGATTTCGGCCTTTAGGATTTCGGCCATTGAGACTTCGGCGTTTGGGATTTCGACCTTTGGGATTTCGGTCCGTCGAATTTCAGCCTTTGGGATTTCGGCCTTTGGGATTTCGACCTTTGGAATTTCGACCCTTGGGACTTCGGCCCTTGGGATATGGGCCCTTGGGGTATCGTCCTTTGGGATATCGACCGTTGGGATTTGGACCTTTGGGATTTCGGCCTCTGGGATTTCGGCTCTTGGGTTTTTCGGCCCTTGGGATTTCGGCCTTTTGGGAATTCGCTTTCGGGATTTCGTTCTTGGGATTTCGACACTTGGGATTTCGGCCTTAGGGATTTCGGCCTTAGGGATTTCGGCCTCTGGGATTTCGGCCTTTGGGATTTCGACCTTTGGGATTACGGCCTTTGGGATTTCGGCCTTTGGTATTTTGGCCTTGGGACTTCGGCCCTTGTGATTTCGGCCTTTGGGATATCGGTCTTTGGAATTTCAGCGTTAGGATTTCGACCTTTGGGATTTCGGCCCTTGGGATTTGGGGCTTTGGGATTTCAGCCTTTGGGATTTCGGCCTTTGGGATTTCGGCCTTTGGGATTTCGGCCTTTGATTTTTCGGCCTTTGGGATTTCGGTCTTTCGAATTTCAGCCTTTGGGATTTCGGCCTTTGGGATTTCGGCCTTTGGTATTTTGGCCTTGGGATTTCGGACTTTGGGATTTCGACCTTTGGAATTTCGGCCCTTGGGATTTCGGCCCTTGGGATTTCGGCCATTGGGATTTCGGACTTCTGGGATTTCGGCGTTTGGGATTTCGTCCTTTGGGATTTCGACCTTTGGGATTTCGGCCTTTGGAATTTCAGCCTTTGGGATTTCGGCCTTTGAGATTTCGGCCATTGGGATTTCGAACTTTGGGATCTCGACCCTTGGTATTCCGGCCCTTGGGATTGCGGCCTTTGTGATTGCGGCCTTTGGGATTTCGGGCTTTGGGATTTCGACCTTTGGGATTTCGGCCTTTGGAATTTCAGCCTTTGGGATTTCGGCCTTTGAGATATCGGCCATTGGGATTTCGAACTTTGGGATCTCGAACCTTGGGATTCCGGCCCTTGGGATTACGGCCTTTGCGATTTCGGCCTCTGCGAATTCGACCTTGGGGATTTCGGCCTTTGGGATTTCGGCCTTTGGGATTTCGGTCTTTCGAATTTCAGCATTTGGGATTTCGGCCTTTGGGATTTCGGCCTTTGGGATTTCGCCCTTTTGATTTCGACCTTTGGGAAGTCGGTCTTTGGGATTTCGGCCCTTGGGATTTCGGCCCTTGGGATTTCGGCCATTGGGATTTCGGACTTCTGGGATTTCGGCGTTTGGGATTTCGTCCTTTGGAATTTCCGCCTTTAGGATATCGGAAATTGTGATTTCGGCCTTTGGGATTTCGGCCTTTGGGATGTCGGTCTTCGGAATTTCAGCCTTTGGGATTTCGGCTCTTTGGATTTCGGTCTTTGGGATTTCAGCCTTTGGGATTTCGGACTTTGAGATTTCGGCCTTTGGGATGTCGGCCTTTGGAATTTCGACCTTTGGGATTTCGGCCCTTGGGATTTCAGCCTTTGGGATTTCGGCCTTTGGGATTTCGGCCTTTGGGATTTCGGCCTATGGTATGTCGATCTTTGGAATTTCAACCTTTGGGATTTCGGCCTTTTGGATTTCGGCCTTTGGGATTTCGGCTCTTGGGATTTCGGCCCTTGGGATTTCGGCATTTTGGGAATTCATCGTTCGGGATTTCGTTCTTGGGATTTCGACATTCGGGATTTCGGCCTTAGGGATTTAGGCCTTTGGGATTTCGGCCTCTGCGATTTCGTCCTTTGGGATTTCGGCCTTAGGGATTTCGGCCTTGTGATTTCGGCCTTTGGGATATCGGTCTTTGGAATTTCAGCGTTTGGGATTTCGGCGCTTTGGATTTCGGCCTTTGCGATTTCGGCCTTTAGGATTTCGGCCATTGAGACTTCGGCGTTTGGGATTTCGACCTTTGGGATTTCGGTCCGTCGAATTTCAGCCTTTGGGATTTCGGCCTTTGGGATTTCGACCTTTGGAATTTCGACCCTTGGGACTTCGGCCCTTGGGATATGGGCCCTTGGGATATCGTCCTTTGGGATATCGACCGTTGGGATTTGGACCTTTGGGATTTCGGCCTCTGGGATTTCGGCTCTTGGGTTTTTCGGCCCTTGGGATTTCGGCCTTTTGGGAATTCGCTTTCGGGATTTCGTTCTTGGGATTTCGACACTTGGGATTTCGGCCTTAGGGATTTCGGCCTTAGGGATTTCGGCCTCTGGGATTTCGGCCTTTGGGATTTCGACCTTTGGGATTACGGCCTTTGGGATTTCGGCCTTTGGTATTTTGGCCTTGGGACTTCGGCCCTTGTGATTTCGGCCTTTGGGATATCGGTCTTTGGAATTTCAGCGTTAGGATTTCGACCTTTGGGATTTCGGCCCTTGGGATTTGGGGCTTTGGGATTTCAGCCTTTGGGATTTCGGCCTTTGGGATTTCGGCCTTTGGGATTTCGGCCTTTGGGATTTCGGCCTTTGATTTTTCGGCCTTTGGGATTTCGGTCTTTCGAATTTCAGCCTTTGGGATTTCGGCCTTTGGGATTTCGGCCTTTGGTATTTTGGCCTTGGGATTTCGGACTTTGGGATTTCGACCTTTGGAATTTCGGCCCTTGGGATTTCGGCCCTTGGGATTTCGGCCATTGGGATTTCGGACTTCTGGGATTTCGGCGTTTGGGATTTCGTCCTTTGGGATTTCGACCTTTGGGATTTCGGCCTTTGGAATTTCAGCCTTTGGGATTTCGGCCTTTGAGATTTCGGCCATTGGGATTTCGAACTTTGGGATCTCGACCCTTGGTATTCCGGCCTTTGGGATTGCGGCCTTTGTGATTGCGGCCTTTGGGATTTCGGGCTTTGGGATTTCGACCTTTGGGATTTCGGCCTTTGGAATTTCAGCCTTTGGGATTTCGGCCTTTGAGATATCGGCCATTGGGATTTCGAACTTTGGGATCTCGAACCTTGGGATTCCGGCCCTTGGGATTACGGCCTTTGCGATTTCGGCCTCTGCGAATTCGACCTTGGGGATTTCGGCCTTTGGGATTTCGGCCTTTGGGATTTCGGTCTTTCGAATTTCAGCATTTGGGATTTCGGCCTTTGGGATTTCGGCCTTTGGGATTTCGCCCTTTTGATTTCGACCTTTGGGAAGTCGGTCTTTGGGATTTCGGCCCTTGGGATTTCGGCCCTTGGGATTTCGGCCATTGGGATTTCGGACTTCTGGGATTTCGGCGTTTGGGATTTCGTCCTTTGGAATTTCCGCCTTTAGGATATCGGAAATTGTGATTTCGGCCTTTGGGATTTCGGCCTTTGGGATGTCGGTCTTCGGAATTTCAGCCTTTGGGATTTCGGCTCTTTGGATTTCGGTCTTTGGGATTTCAGCCTTTGGGATTTCGGACTTTGAGATTTCGGCCTTTGGGATGTCGGCCTTTGGAATTTCGACCTTTGGGATTTCGGCCCTTGGGATTTCAGCCTTTGGGATTTCGGCCTTTGGGATTTCGGCCTTTGGGATTTCGGCCTATGGTATGTCGATCTTTGGAATTTCAACCTTTGGGATTTCGGCCTTTTGGATTTCGGCCTTTGGGATTTCGGCTCTTGGGATTTCGGCCCTTGGGATTTCGGCATTTTGGGAATTCATCGTTCGGGATTTCGTTCTTGGGATTTCGACATTCGGGATTTCGGCCTTAGGGATTTAGGCCTTTGGGATTTCGGCCTCTGCGATTTCGGCCTTTGGGATTTCGGCGTTTGAGATTTCGTCCTTTGGAATTTCCGGATTTAGGATATCGGCCATTGTGATTTCGGCCTTTGGGATTTCGGCCTTTGGGATTTCGGCCTTTGGGATTTCGGCCTTTGGGATTTCGGCTTTTGGGATTTCGGCCTTTGGGATTTCGGCCTTTGGGATATCGGTCTTTGGAATTTCAGCCTTTGGGATTTCGGGTCTTTGGATTTCGGTCGTTGGGATTTCAGGCTTTGGGATTTCGGACTTTGAGATTTCGACCTTTGGAATTTCAGCCATTGGGATTTCGGCCCTTTGGATTTCGGTCTTTGGGATTTCGACATTTGGGATTTCGGCCTTTGGTATTTCGGCCTTTGGGATTTCGGCCTTTGGGATTTCATCCTTTGCGATTTCGGCCTTTTGGGAATTCATCCATTGGTATTTCGGCCTTGGGATTTCGGCCTTTGGGATTTCGGCCTTTGGGATTTCGGCCTTTGGGATTTCGGCCTTTGGGATTTCGGCCTTTGGGATTTCGACCTTTGTGATTTCGGCCTTTGGGATTTCGGCCTTTGAGATTTCGGCCTTTGGGATTTCGGTCTTTCGAATTTCAGCCTTTGGAATTTCGGCCTTTGGGATTTCGGCCTTCGGGATTTCGCCCTTGTGATTTCGGCCTTTGGGAAATCGGTCTTTGGAATTTCAGCGTTAGGATTTCGGCCATTTGGATCTCGGCCTTTGCGATTTCGGCCTTTGGGATTTCGGCCTTTGCGATTTCGGCCTTTGGGATTTCGACCTTTGGGATTTCGGCCCTTGGGATTTGGGCCTTTGGGATTTCGGCCTTTGGGATTTCGGCCTTTGGAATTTCGGCCTTTGATTTTTCGGCCTTTGGGATTTCGGTCTTTCGAATTTCAGCCTTTGGGATTTCGGCCTTTGGTATTTTGGCCTTGGGATTTCGAACTTTGGGATTTCGACCTTTGGAATTTCGGCCCTTGGGATTTCGGCCATTGGGATTTCGGACTTCTGGGATTTCGGCGTTTGGGATTTCGTCCTTTGGAATTTCCGCCTTTAGGATATCGGAAATTGTGATTTCGGCCTTTGGGATTTCGGCCTTTGGGATGTCGGTATTTGGAATTTCAGCCTTTGGGATTACGGCCCTTGGGATTTCGGCCATTGGGATTTCGACCATTGGGATCTCGACCCTTGGTATTCCGGCCCTTGGGATTGCGGCCTTTGGGATTGCGGCCTTTGGGATTTCGGCCTTTGGGATTTCGACCTTTGGGATTTCGGCCTTTGGAATTTCAGCCTTTGGGATTTCGGCCTTTGAGATTTCGGCCATTGGGATTTCGAACTTTGGGATCTCGACCCTTGGTATTCCGGCCCTTGGGATTGCGGCCTTTGGGATTGCGGCCTTTGGGATTTCGGCCTTTGGGATTTCGACCTTTGGGATTTCGGCCTTTGGAATTTCAGCCTTTGGGATTTCGGCCTTTGAGATTTCGGCCATTGGGATTTCGAACTTTGGGATCTCGAACCTTGGGATTCCGGCCCTTGGGATTACGGCCTTTGCGATTTCGGCCTCTGCGAATTCGACCTTGGGGATTTCGGCCTTTGGGATTTCGGTCTTTCGAATTTCAGCATTTGGGATTTCGGCCTTTGGGATTTCGGCCTTTGGGATTTCGCCCTTTTGATTTCGACCTTTGGGAAGTCGGTCTTTGGGATTTCGGCCCTTGGGATTTCGGCCCTTGGGATTTCGGCCATTGGGATTTCGGACTTCTGGGATTTCGGCGTTTGGGATTTCGTCCTTTGGAATTTCCGCCTTTAGGATATCGGAAATTGTGATTTCGGACTTTGGGATTTCGGCCTTTGGGATGTCGGTCTTCGGAATTTCAGCCTTTGGGATTTCGGCTCTTTGGATTTCGGTCTTTGGGATTTCAGCCTTTGGGATTTCGGACTTTGAGATTTCGGCCTTTGGGATGTCGGCCTTTGGAATTTCGACCTTTGGGATTTCGGCCCTTGTGATTTCAGCCTTTGGGATTTGGGCCTTTGGGATTTCGGCCTTTGGGATTTCGGCCTATGGTATGTCGATCTTTGGAATTTCAACCTTTGGGATTTCGGCCTTTGGGATTTCGGCTCTTGGGATTTCGGCCCTTGGGATTTCGGCATTTTGGGAATTCATCGTTCGGGATTTCGTTCTTGGGATTTCGACATTCGGGATTTCGGCCTTAGGGATTTCGGCCTTTGGGATTTCGGCCTCTGCGATTTCGGCCTTTGGGATTTCGGCGTTTGAGATTTCGTCCTTTGGAATTTCCGGATTTAGGATATCGGCCATTGTGATTTCGGCCTTTGGGATTTCGGCCTTTGGGATTTCGGCCTTTGGGATTTCGGCTTTTGGGATTTCCGCCTTTGGGATTTCGGCCTTTGGGATTTCGGCCTTTGGGATATCGGTCTTTGGAATTTCAGCCTTTGGGATTTCGGGTCTTTGGATTTCGGTCGTTGGGATTTCAGGCTTTGGGATTTCGGACTTTGAGATTTCGACCTTTGGAATTTCAGCCATTGGGATTTCGGCCCTTTGGATTTCGGTCTTTGGGATTTCGACATTTGGGATTTCGGCCTTTGGGATTTCGGCCTTTGGGATTTCGGCCTTTGGGATTTCGGCCTTTGATTTTTCGGCCTTTGGGATTTCGGTCTTTCGAATTTCAGCCTTTGGGATTTCGGCCTTTGGGATTTCGGCCTTTGGTATTTTGGCCATGGGATTTCGGACTTTGGGATTTCGACCTTTGGAATTTCGGCCCTTGGGATTTCGGCCCTTGGGATTTCGGCCATTGGGATTTCGGACTTCTGGGATTTCGGCGTTTGGGATTTCGTCCTTTGGAATTTCCGCCTTTAGGATATCGGAAATTGTGATTTCGGCCTTTGGGATTTCGGCCTTTGGGATGTCGGTCTTTGGAATTTCAGCCTTTGGGATTTCGGCCCTTGGGATTTCGGCCATTGGGATTTCGACCATTGGGCTCTCGACCCTTGGTATTCCGGCCCTTGGGATTGCGGCCTTTGGGATTGCGGCCTTTGGGATTTCGGCCTTTGGGATTTCGACCTTTGGGATTTCGGCCTTTGGGATTTCGACCTTTGGGATTTCGGCCTTTGGAATTTCAGCCTTTGGGATTTCGGCCTTTGAGATTTCGGCCATTGGGATTTCGAACTTTGGGATCTCGAACCTTGGGATTCCGGCCCTTGGGATTACGGCCTTTGCGATTTCGGCCTCTGCGATTTCGACCTTGGGGATTTCGGCCTTTGGGATTTCGGCCTTTGGGATTTCGGTCTTTCGAATTTCAGCATTTGGGATTTCGGCCTTTGGGATTTCGGCCTTTGGGATTTCGCCCTTTTGATTTCGACCTTTGGGAAGTCGGTCTCTGGGATTTCGGCCCTTGGGATTTCGGCCCTTGGGATTTCGGCCCTTGGGATTTCGGCCATTGGGATTTCGGACTTCTGCGATTTCGGCGTTTGGGATTTCGTCCTTTGGAATTTCCGCCTTTAGGATATCGGAAATTGTGATTTCGGCCTTTGGGTTTTCGGCCTTTGGGATGTCGGTCTTCGGAATTTCAGCCTTTGGGATTTCGGCTCTTTGGATTTCGGTCTTTGGGATTTCAGCCTTTGGGATTTCAGCCTTTGGGATTTCGGACTTTGAGATTTCGGCCTTTGGGATGTCGGCCTTTGGAATTTCGAAATTTGGGATTTCGGCCCTTGGGATTTCAGCCTTTGGGATTTCGGCCTTTGGGATTTCGGCCTTTGGGATTTCGGCCTATGGTATGTCGATCTTTGGAATTTCAACCTTTGGGATTTCGGCCTTTTGGATTTCTGCCTTTGGGATTTCGGACTTTGAGATTTCGGCCTTTGGTATGTCGATCTTTGGAATTTCAACCTTTCGGATTTCGGCCCTTTGGATTTCGGCCTTTGGGATTTCAGCCTTTGGGATTTGGGCCCTTGGGATTTCAGCCCTTGGGATTGCGGCCTTTGGGATTTCGGCCTTTGGGATTTCGACCTTTGGGATTTCGGCCTTTGGAATTTCAGCCTTTGGGATTTCGGCCTTTGAGATTTCGGCCATTGGGATTTCGAACTTTGGGATCTCGAACCTTGGGATTCCGGCCCTTGGGATTACGGCCTTTGCGATTTCGGCCTCTGCGAATTCGACCTTGGGGATTTCGGCCTTTGGGATTTCGGCCTTTGGGATTTCGGTCTTTCGAATTTCAGCATTTGGGATTTCGGCCTTTGGGATTTCGGTCTTTGGGATTTCGCCCTTTTGATTTCGACCTTTGGGAAGTCGGTCTTTGGGATTTCGGCCTTTGGGATTTCGACCTTTGGGATTTCGGCCTTTGGAATTTCGGCCTTTGGGATTTCGGCCTTTGAGATTTCGGCCTTTGGGATTTCGGTCTTTCGAATTTCAGCCTTTTGGATTTCGGCCTTTGGGATTTCGGCCCTTGGGATTTCAGCCTTTGGGATTTCGGCCTTTGGGATATCGGCCTTTGGGATTTCGGCCTTCGGTATGTCGATCTTTGGAATTTCAGCCTTTGGGATTTCGGCCCTTGGGATATGGGCCCTTGGGATATCGGCCTTTGGGATTTCGACCGTTGGGATTTGGACATTTGGGATTTCGGCCTTTGTGATTTCGGCTCTTGGGATTTCGGCCTTTTGGGATTTCGGCGTTTGGGATTTCGTCCTTTGGAATTTCCGCCTTTAGGATATCGGCCATTGTGATTTCGGCCTTTGGGATTTCGGCCTTTGGGATGTCGGTCTTTGGAATTTCAGCTATTGGGATTTCGGCTTTTTGGATTTCGGTCTTTGGAATTTCAGCCTTTGGGATTTCGGACTTTGAGATTTCGGCCTTTGGGATGTCGGCCTTTGGAATTTCGACCTTTGGGATTTCGGCCCTTGGGATTTCAGTCTTTGGGATTTCGGCCTTTGGGATTTCGGCCTTTGGGATTTCGGCCTTTGGTATGTCGATCTTCGGAATTTCAAAATTTGGTATTTCGGCCCTTTAGATTTCGGCCTTTGGGATTTCAGCCTTTAGGATTTCGGCCTTTGAAATTTCGGTCTTTGGAATTTCAGCCTTTGGGATTTCGGCCCTTTGGATTTCGGCCTTTGGGATTTCGACGTTTGGGATTTCGGCCCTTTGGATTCCGGCCCTTGGGATTGCGGCCATTGGGATTTCGGAGTTTGGGATTTCGGCCTTTGAGATTTCATCCTTTGGGATTTCGGCCTTTTGGGAATTCATCCATTGGTATTTCGGACTTGGGATTTCGGCCTTTGGGATTTCGACCTTTGGGATTTCGACCTTTGGGATTTCGGCCTTTTGGGAGTTCATCCATTGGTATTTCGGCATTGGGATTTGGCCGTTTGGGATTTCGACCTTTGGGATTCCGGCCCTTGGGATTGCGGCCTTTGGGATTTCGGCCCTTTGGATTTCGGCCTTTGGGATTTCGACGTTTGGGATTTCGGCCCTTTGGATTTCGGCCTTTGGGATTTCGGCCTTTGGGATATCGGCCTCTGGGATTTCGAACTTTGGGAAGTCGGTCTTTGGAATTTCAGCCTTTGGGATTTCGGCCTTCGGGATGTCGGTCTTCGGAATTTCAGACTTTGGGATTTCGGCTCATTGGATTTCGGTCTTTGGGATTTCAGCCTTTGGGATTTCGGACTTTGAGATTTCGGCCTTTGGTATGTCGATCTTTGGAATTTCAACCTTTCGGATTTCGGCCCTTTGGATTTCGGCCTTTGGGATTTCAGCCTTTGGGATTTGGGCCCTTGGGATTTCAGCCCTTGGGATTTCGGCCTTTGGGATTTCGGCCTTTGGTATGTCGATCTTTGGAATTTCAACCTTTGGGATTTCGGCCCTTTGGATTTCGGCCTTTGGGATGTCGGTCTTTGGAATTTCAGCCTTTGGGATTTCGGCCCTTTGGATTTCGGCCTTTAGCATTACGGGCTTTGGGATTTCGGCCTTTGAGATTTCGGCCTTTGGGATTTCGGTCATTGGGATTTGGGCGATTGGGATTTCGGCCCTTGGAATTTCGACCTTTGGAATTTCGGCCCTTGGGATTTCGGCCTTTGGGATGTCGGCCTTTGGGATTTCGGCCTTTGGGATTTCGGCCTTTAGTATGTCGATCTTTGGAATTTCAACCTTTGGGATTTCGGCCCTTTGGATTTCGGCCTTTGGGATTTCAGTCTTTGGGATTTCGGCCTTTGTGATTTCGGCCTTTGGAATTTCAGCCTTTGGGATTTTGGCCCTTTGGATTTCGGCCTTTGGGATTTCGACCCTTGGGATTCCGGCCCTTGGGATTGCGGCCTTTGGGATTTCGGCCTTTGGGATTTCGGCCTTTGGGATTTCATCCTTTGGGATTTCGGCCTTTTGGGAATTCATCCATTGGTATTTCGGCCTTGGGATTTCGTGCTTTGGGATTTCGGACTTTGAGATTTCGGCCTTTGGTATGTCGATCTTTGGTATTTCAACCTTTGGAATTTCGGCCCTTTGGATTTCGGCCCTTTGGATTTCGGCCTTTGGGATTTCAGCCTTTGGGATTTCGGCCTTTGAGATTTCGGCCTTTGGAATTTCAGCCTTTGGGATTTCGGCCTTTGGGATTCCGAAGTTTGGGATTTCGGCCCTTTGGATTTCGGCCTTTGGGATTTCGACCTTTGGGATATCGGCCTCTGGGATTTCGATCTTTGGGAAGTCGGTCTTTGGAGTTTCAGCCTTTGGGATTTCGGCCTTTGGAATGTCGGTCTTTGGAATTTCAACCTTTGGGATTTCGGCCCTCTGGATTTCGACCTTTGGGATTTCGGCCTTGGGATTTCGACATTTGGCATTTCGGCCTTTGGGATTTCGGCCTTTGGGATTTCGGCCTTTGGGATTTCGGCCTTTGAGATTTCGGCCTTTGAGATGTCGGTCTTTGGAATTACAGCCATTCTGATTTCGGTCTTTGGGATTTCGGCCTTGGGATTTCGACATTTGGCATTTCGGCCTTTAGGATTTCGGCCTTTGGGATTTCGGTCTTTGGAATTTCCGCCTTTGGGATATCGGCATTTGGGATTTCGGCCTTTGGAATTTCGTCTTTTGGGGTTTGGACCTTTGGCATTTCGACCTTTGGGACTTCAGCCTTTGGGATTTCGGCCCTTTGGATTTCGGCCTTTGGGATTTCGACGTTTGGGATTTCGGCCCTTTGGATTTCGGCCTTCGGGATTTCAGCCTTTGGGATTTCGGCCTTTGGGATGTCGGTCTTCGGAATTTCAGCCTTTGGGATTTCGGCTCTTTGGATTTCGGTCTTTGGGATTTCGGACTCTGAGATTTCGGCCTTTGGTATGTCGATCTTTGGAATTTCAACCATTCGGATTTCGGCCCTTTGGATTTCGGCCTTTGGGATTTCAGCCTTTGGGATTTGGGCCCTTGGGATTTCAGCCCTTGGGATTTCGGCCTTTGAGATTTCGGCCCTTGGGATTTCGGCCTTTGGTATGCCGATCTTTGGAATTTCAACCTTTGGGTTTTCGGCCCTTTGGATTTCGGCCTTTGGGATTTCGGCCTTGTGATTTCGGCCTTTGGGATGTCGGTTTTTGGAATTTCAGCCTTTGGGATTTCGGCCCTTTGGATTTCGGCCTTTGGCATTTCAGCCTTTGGGATTACGGCCTTTGAGATTTCGGCCATTGGGATTTCGACCTTTGGGATCTCGACCCTTGGTATTCCGGCCCTTGGGATTGCGGCCTTTGGGATTTCGGCCTTTGGGATTTCGACCTTTGGGATTTCGGCCTTTGGAATTTCAGCCTTTGGGATTTCGGCCTTTGAGATTTGGGCCATTGGGATTTCGAACTTTGGGATCTCGAACCTTGGGATTCCGGCCCTTGGGATTACGGCCTTTGCGATTTCGGCCTCTGCGAATTCGACCTTGGGGATTTCGGCCTTTGGGATTTCGGCCTTTGGGATTTCGGTCTTTCGAATTTCAGCATTTGGGATTTCGGCCTTTGGGATTTCGCCCCGTTTGATTTCGACCTTTGGGAAGTCGGTCTTTGGGATTTCGGCCTTTGGGATTTCGACCTTTGGGATTTCGGCCCTTTGGATTTCGGCCTTTGGGATTTCAGTCTTTGGGATTTCGGCCTTTGTGATTTCGGAATTTGGAATTTCAGACTTTGGGATTTTGGCCCTTTGGATTTCGGCCTTTGGGATTTCGACCCTTGGGATTCCGGCCCTTGGGATTGCGGCCGTTGGGGTTTCGGCCTTTGGGATTTCGGCCTTTGGGATTTCGGCCTTTGGGATTTCATCCTTTGGGATTTCGGCCTTTTGGGAATTCATCCATTGGTATTTCGGCCTTGGGATTTCGTCCTTTGGGATTTCGTCCTTTGGGATTTCGGACTTTGAGATTTCGGCCTTTGGTATGTCGATCTTTGGAATTTCAACCTTTGGGATTTCGGCCCTTTGGATTTCGGCCCTTTGGATTTCGGCCTTTGGGATTTCAGTCTTTGGGATTTCGGCCTTTGAGATTTCGGCCTTTGGAATTTCAGCCTTTGTGATTTCGGCCTTTGGGATTCCGAAGTTTGGGATTTCGGCCCTTTGGATTTCGGCCTTTGGGATTTCGACCTTTGGGATATCGGCCTCTGGGATTTCGATCTTTGGGAAGTCGGTCTTTGGAGTTTCAGCCTTTGGGATTTCGGCCTTTGGAATGTCGGTCTTTGGAATTTCAACCTTTGGGATTTCGGCCCTTTGGATTTCGACCTTTGGGATTTCGGCCTTGGGATTTCGACATTTGGCATTTCGGCCTTTGGGATTTCGGCCTTTGGGATTTCGGCCTTTGAGATTTCGGCCTTTGAGATGTCGGTCTTTGGAATTACAGCCATTGGGATTTCGGCCCTTTGGATTTCGGTCTTTGGGATTTCGGCCTTGGGATTTCGACATTTGGCATTTCGGCCTTTAGGATTTCGGCCTTTGGGATTTCAGTCTTTGGAATTTCCGCCTTTGGGATATCGGCATTTGGGATTTCGGCCTTTGGAATTTCGTCTTTTGGGGTTTGGACCTTTTGGATTTCGGCCTTTGGCATTTCGACCTTTGGGACTTCAGCCTTTGGGATTACGGCCTTTGCGATTTCGGCCTCTGCGAATTCGACCTTGGGGATTTCGGCCTTTGGGATTTCGGTCTTTCGAATTTCAGCATTTGGGATTTCGGCCTTTGGGATTTCGCCCCGTTTGATTTCGACCTTTGGGAAGTCGGTCTTTGGGATTTCGGCCTTTGGGATTTCGACCTTTGGGATTTCGGCCCTTTGGATTTCGGCCTTTGGGATTTCAGTCTTTGGGATTTCGGCCTTTGTGATTTCGGAATTTGGAATTTCAGACTTTGGGATTTTGGCCCTTTGGATTTCGGCCTTTGCGATTTCGGCCTTTGGGATTTCGGCCTTTGCGATTTCGGCCTTTGAGATTTCGACCTTTGGGATTTCGGCCCTTGAGATTTGGGCCTTTGGGATTTCGGCCTTTGGGATTTCGGCCTCTGGGATTTCGACCTTTGGGAAGTCTGTCTTTGGAGTTTCAGCCTTTGGGATTTCGGCCTTTGGGATGTCGGTCTTTCGAATTTCAGCCTTTGGGATTTCGGCCCTTTGGATTTCGGCCTTTGGAATTTCGACCTTGGCATTTCGACGTTTGGGATTTCGGCCTTTGGGATTTTTACCTTTGGGATTTCGGCCCTTGGGATTTAGGCATTTTGGATTTCGGCCTTTGGGATTTCGGCCTTGGCATTTCGACATTTGGGATTTCGGCCTTTGGGATTTTTACCTTTGGGATTTCGGCCCTTGGGATTTAGGCATTTTGGATTTCGGCCTTTTGGGAATTCATCCTTTGGGATTTCGACCTTTGGGATTTCGGCCTTTTGGGAGTTCATCCATTGGTATTTCGGCATTGGGATTTCGCCGTTTGGGATTACGACCCTTGGGATTCCGGCCCTTGGGATTGCGGCATTTGGGATTTCGGCCTATGGGATTTCGGCCTTTAGTATGTCGATCTTTGGAATTTCAACCTTTGGGATTTCGGCCTTTGGTATGTCGATCTTTGGAATTTCAACCTTTAGGATTTCGGCCCTTTGGATTTCGGCCTTTGGGATTTCGACCTTTGGGATTTCGGCCTTTGGGAAGTCGGTCTTTGGAATTTCAGCCATTGGGGTTTCGGCCTTTGGGATTTCGGCCTTTGGGATGTCGGCCTTTGGAATTTCGACCTTTGGGATTTCGGCCTTTGGGATTTCGACCTTTGGGATATCGGCCTCTGGGATTTCGATCTTTCGGAAGTCGGTCTTTGGAGTTTCAGCCTTTGGGATTTCGGCCTTTGGGATGTCGGTCTTTGGAATTTCAACCTTTGGGATTTCGGCACTTTGGATTTCGACCTTTGGGATTTCGGCCCTTGGGATTTGGGCCTTTGGGATTTCGGCCTTTGGGATTTCGGCCTTTGGGATTTCGGCCTTTGGGATTTCGGGTCTTTGGATTTCGGTCGTTGGGATTTCAGGCTTTCGAATTTCAGCCTTTGGCATTTCGGCCTTTGGGATTTCGGCCTTCGGGATTTCGCCCTTGTGATTTCGGCCTTTGGGATATCGGTCTTTGGAATTTCAGCGTTGGGATTTCGGCCATTTGGATTTCGGCCTTTGCGATTTCGGCCTTTGGGATTTCGGCCTTTGAGATTTCGGTCTTTTGGATTTCGACCTTCGGGATTACGGCCCTTGGGATTTGGGCCTTTGGGATTTCGGCCTTTGGGATTTCGGCCCTTGGGATTTCAGTCTTTCGGATTTCGGCCTTTGGGATTTCGGCCTTTGGTATGTCGATCTTTGGAATTTCAACCTTTCGGATTTCGGCCCTTTGGATTTCGGGCTTTGGGATTTCAGCCTTTAGGATTTCGGCCTTTGAAATTTCGGTCTTTGGAGTTTCAGCCTTTGGGATTTCGGCCCTTTGGATTTCGGCCTTTGGGATTTCGTCCCTTTGGATTCCGGCCCTTGGGATTGCGGCCTTTGGGATTTCGGCCTTTGGGATTTCGGCCTTTGAGATTTCATCCTTTGGGATTTCGGCCTTTTGGGAATTCATCCATTGGTATTTCGGCCTTGGGATTTCGGCCTTTGGGATTTCGGCCTTTGGGATTTCGACCTTTGGGATTTCGGCCTTTTGGGAGTTCATCCATTGGTATTTCGGCATTGGGATTTCGCCGTTTGGGATTTCGACCCTTGGGATTCCGGCCCTTGGGATTGCGGCCTTTGGGATTTCGGCCTTTGGGATTTCGGCATTTGGGATTTCGGCCTTTGGGATTTCGGCCTTTGGGATTTCGGCCTTTGGTATTTTGTCCTTGGGATTTCGGACTTTGGGATTTCGGCCCTTGGGATTTCGGCCCTTGGGATATGGGCACTTGGGATATCGGCCTTTGGGATTTCGACCGTTGGGATTTGGACCCTTGGGATTTCGGCCTTTGGGATTTCGGCTCTTGGGATTTCGGACCTTGGGATTTCGGCCTTTTGGGAATTCATCTTTCGGGATTTCGTTCTCGGGATTTCGACATTCGGGATTTCGGCCTTAGGGATTTCGGCCGTCGGGATTTCGGCCTCTGGGATTTCGGCCTTTGGGATTTCGGCGTTTGAGATTTCGTCCTTTGGAATTTCCGGCTTTAGGATATCGGCCATTGTGATTTCGGCCTTTGGGATTTCGGCCTTTGGGATTTCGGCCTTTGGGATTTCGGCCTTTGGGATTTCGACCTTTGGGATTTCGGCCTTTGGGATTTCGGCCTTTGAGATTTCGGCCTTTGGGATTTCGGTCTTTCGAATTTCAGCCTTTGGGATTTCGGCCTTTGGGATTTCGGCCTTTGGGATTTCGGCCTTTGGGATTTCGGCCTTTGAGATTTCGGTCTTTTGGATTTCGACCTTCGGGATTTCGGCCCATGGGATTTGGGCCTTTGGGATTTCGGCCTTTGGGATTTCGGCCTTTGGGATTTCGGCCCTTGGGATTTCAGCCTTTGGGATTTCGGCCTTTTGGATTTCGGCCTTTGGTATGTCGATCTTTGGAATTTCAACCTTTGGAATTTCGGCCCTTTGGATTTCGGCCTTTGGGATTTCAGCCTTTGGGATTTCGGCCTTTGGGATTTCAGCCTTTGGGGTTTCGGTCTTTAGGATTTCGGCCTTTGAAATTTCGGTCTTTGGAATTTCAGCCTTTGGGATTTCGGCCCTTTGGATTTCGGCCTTTGGGATTTCGACGTTTGGATTTCGGCCTTTGGGATTCCGACCTTTGGGATATCGGCCTTTGGGATTTCGGCCTTTGGGATTTCATCCTTTGGGATTTCGGCCTTTTGGGAATTCATCCATTGGTATTTCGGCCTTGGGATTTCGTTCTTTGGGATTTCGGACTTTGAGATTTCGGCCTTTGGTATGTCGATCTTTGGAATTTCAACCTTTGGGATTTCGGCCCTTCGGATTTCGGCCTTTGGGATTTCAGCCTTTGGGATTTCGGCCTTTGAGATTTCGGCCTTTGGAATTTCAGCCTTTGGGAATTCGGCCTTTGGGATTCCGAAGTTTGGGATTTCGGCCCTTTGGATTTCGGCCTTTCGGATTTCGACCTTTGGGATATCGGCCTCTGGGATATCGGCCTTTGGGATGTCGGTCTTTGGAATTTCAACCTTTGGGATTTCGGCCCTTTGGATTTTGACCTTTGGGATTTCGGCCTTGGGATTTCGACATTTGGCATTTCGGCCTTTGGGATTTCGGCCTTTGGGATTTCGACCTTTGGGATTTCGGCCTTTGGGATTTCGGCCTTTGAGTTTTCGGCCTTTGGGATTTCGGTCTTTCGAATTTCAGCTTTTGGGATTTCGGCCTTTGGGATTTCGGCCTTCGGGATTTCGCCCTTGTGATTTCGGCCTTTGGGATATCGGTCTTTGGAATTTCAGCGTTGGGATTTCGGCCATTTGGATTTCGGCCTTTGCGATTTCGGCCTTTGGGATTTCGGCCTTTGCGATTTCGGCCTTTGGGATTTCGGCCTTTGGGATTTCGGGTCTTTGGATTTCGGTCGTTGGGATTTCAGGCTTTCGAATTTCAGCCTTTGGCATTTCGGCCTTTGGGATTTCGGCCTTCGGGATTTCGCCCTTGTGATTTCGGCCTTTGGGATATCGGTCTTTGGAATTTCAGCGTTGGGATTTCGGCCATTTGGATTTCGGCCTTTGCGATTTCGGCCTTTGGGATTTCGGCCTTTGAGATTTCGGTCTTTTGGATTTCGACCTTCGGGATTTCGGCCCTTGGGATTTGGGCCTTTGGGATTTCGGCCTTTGGGATTTCGGCCCTTGGGATTTCAGTCTTTCGGATTTCGGCCTTTGGGATTTCGGCCTTTGGTATGTCGATCTTTGGAATTTCAACCTTTCGGATTTCGGCCCTTTGGATTTCGGGCTTTGGGATTTCAGCCTTTAGGATTTCGGCCTTTGAAATTTCGGTCTTTGGAGTCTCAGCCTTTGGGATTTCGGCCCTTTGGATTTCGGCCTTTGGGATTTCGTCCCTTTGGATTCCGGCCCTTGGGATTGCGGCCTTTGGGATTTCGGCCTTTGGGATTTCGGCCTTTGAGATTTCATCCTTTGGGATTTCGGCCTTTTGGGAATTCATCCATTGGTATTTCGGCCTTGGGATTTCGGCCTTTGGGATTTCGGCCTTTGGGATTTCGACCTTTGGGATTTCGGCCTTTTGGGAGTTCATCCATTGGTATTTCGGCATTGGGATTTCGCCGTTTGGGATTTCGACCCTTGGGATTCCGGCCCTTGGGATTGCGGCCTTTGGGATTTCGGCCTTTGGGATTTCGGCATTTGGGATTTCGGCCTTTGGGATTTCGGCCTTTGGGATTTCGGCCTTTGGGATTTCGGCCTTTGGGATTTCGGCCTTTGGTATTTTGGCCTTGGGATTTCGGACTTTGGGATTTCGGCCCTTGGGATTTCGGCCCTTGGGA
The DNA here is from genome assembly GCF_050947335.1 of Megachile rotundata. Lineage (NCBI taxonomy): Eukaryota > Metazoa > Arthropoda > Insecta > Hymenoptera > Megachilidae > Megachile > Megachile rotundata. The sequence goes on along the minus strand of NC_134991.1, from coordinate 907,382 downwards.
TATGGGCACTTGGGATATCGGCCTTTGGGATTTCGACCGTTGGGATTTGGACCCTTGGGATTTCGGCCTTTGGGATTTCGGCTCTTGGGATTTCGGACCTTGGGATTTCGGCCTTTTGGGAATTCATCTTTCGGGATTTCGTTCTCGGGATTTCGACATTCGGGATTTCGGCCTTAGGGATTTCGGCCGTCGGGATTTCGGCCTCTGGGATTTCGGCCTTTGGGATTTCGGCGTTTGAGATTTCGTCCTTTGGAATTTCCGGCTTTAGGATATCGGCCATTGTGATTTCGGCCTTTGGGATTTCGGCCTTTGGGATTTCGGCCTTTGGGATTTCGACCTTTGGGATTTCGGCCTTTGGGATTTCGGCCTTTGAGATTTCGGCCTTTGGGATTTCGGTCTTTCGAATTTCAGCCTTTGGGATTTCGGCCTTTGGGATTTCGGCCTTTGGGATTTCGGCCTTTGAGATTTCGGTCTTTTGGATTTCGACCTTCGGGATTTCGGCCCTTGGGATTTGGGCCTTTGGGATTTCGGCCTTTGGGATTTCGGCCTTTGGGATTTCGGCGCTTGGGATTTCAGCCTTTGGGATTTCGGCCTTTTGGATTTCGGCCTTTGGTATGTCGATCTTTGGAATTTCAACCTTTGGAATTTCGGCCCTTTGGATTTCGGCTTTTGGGATTTCAGCCTTTGGGATTTCGGCCTTTGAGATTTCGGCCTTTGGAATTTCAGCCTTTGGGATTTCGGCCTTTGGGATTTCGAAGTTGGGGATTTCGGCCCTTTGGATTTCGGCCTTTGGGATTTCGCCCTTGTGATTTCGACCTTTGGGAAGTCGGTCTTTGGGATTTCGGCCTTTGGGATTTCGACCTTTGGGATTTCGGTCTTTGGGATTTCGGCCTTTGAAATTTCGGACTTTGGGATTTCGGCTTTTGGTATGTCGATCTTTGGAATTTCAACCTTTGGGATTTCGGCCCTTGGGATATGGGCCCTTTGGATATCGGCCTTTGGGATTTCGACGGTTAGGATTTGGATATTTGGGACTTCGGCCTTTGAGATTTCGGCTCTTGGGATTTCGGCCTTTTGGGATTTCGGCGTTTGGGATTTCGTCCTTTGGAATTTCCGCTTTTAGGATATCGGCCATTGTGATTTCGGCCTTTGGGATTTCGGCCTTTGGGATGTCGGTCTTTGGAATTTCAGCCTTTGGGATTTCGGCTCTTTGGATTTCGGTCTTTGGGATTTCAGCCTTTGGGATTTCGGACTTTGAGATTTCGGCCTTTGGGATGTCGGCCTTTGGAATTTCGACCTTTGGGATTTCGGCCCTTGGGATTTCAGCCTTTGGGATTTCGGCCTTTGGGATTTCGGCCTTTGGGATTTCGGCCTTTGGTATGTCGATCTTTGGAATTTCAACCTTTGGGATTTCGGCCTTTGGATTTCGGCCTTTGGGATTTCAGCCTTTAGGATTTCGGCCATTGTAATTTCGGCCTTTGGAATTTCAGCCTTTGGGATTTCGGCCCTTGGGATTTCAGCCTTTGGGATTTCGGCCTTTGGGATTTCGGCCTTTGGGATTTCGGCCTTTGGTATGTCGATCTTTGGAATTTCAACCTTTGGGATTTCGGCCCTTTGGATTTCGGCCTTTGGGATTTCGACGTTTGGGATTTCGACCCATGGGATTCCGGCCCTTGGGATTGCGGCCTTTGGAATTTCAACTTTTGGGATTTGGGCCCTTTGGATTTCGGCCTTTGGGATTTCGGCCTTTGGGATTTCGACCTTTGGGATTTCGGCCTTTGGGAAGTCGGTCTTTGGAATTTCAGCCTTTGGGGTTTCGGCCTTTGGGATTTCGGCCTTTGGGATGTCGGCCTTTGGGATGTCGGCCTTTGGAATTTCGACCTTTGGGATTTCGGCCTTTGGGATTTCATCCTTTGGGATTTCGGCCTTTTGGGAATTCATCCATTGGTATTTCGGCCTTGGGATTTCGGACTTTGAGATTTCGGCCTTTGGTATGTCGATCTTTGGAATTTCAACCTTTGGGATTTCGGTCCTTTGGATTTCGGCCTTTGGGATTTCAGCCTTTGGGATTTCGGCCTTTGGAATTTCAGCCTTTGGGATTTCGGCCCTTTGGATTTCGGCCTTTGGGATTCCGAAGTTTGGGATTTCGGCCCTTGGGATATCGGCCTTTGGGATTTCGACCGTTGGGATTTGGACCTTTGGGATTTGGGCCTTTGGGATTTCGGCTCTTGGGATTTGGGCCCTTGGGATTTCGGCCTTTTGGGAATTCATCGTTCGGGATTTCGTTCTTGGGATTTCGACACTTGGGATTTCGGCCTTAGGGATTTCGGCCTTTGGGATTTCGGCCTCTGGGATTTCGGCCTTTGGGATTTCGGCGTTTGAGGTTTCGTCCTATGGAATTTCCGGCTTTAGGATATCGGCCATTGTGATTTCGGCCTTTGGTATTTCGGCCTTTGGGATTTCGGCCTTTGGTATTTTTGCCTTTGGGATTTCGGCCTGTGGGATTTCGGCCTTTGGGATTTCGGCCTTTGGGATTTCGGCCTTTGGGATTTCATCCTTTGGGATTTCGGCCTTTGGGATTTCGGCCTTTTGGGAGTTCATTCATTGGTATTTCGGCATTGGGATTTCGCCGTTTGGGATTTCGACCCTTGGGATTCCGGCCCTTGGGATTGCGGCCTTTGGGATTTCGGCCTTTAGTATGTCGATCTTTGGAATTTCAACCTTCGGGATTTCGGCCTTTGGTATGTCGATCTTTGGAATTTCAACCTTTAGGATTTCGGCCCTATGGATTTCGGCCTTTGGGATTTCGACCTTTGGGATTTCGGCCTTTGGGAAGTCGGTCTTTGGAATTTCAGCCATTGGGGTTTCGGCCTTTGGGATTTCGGCCTTTGGGAAGTCGGCCTCTGGAATTTCGACCTTTGGGATTTCGGCCCTTGGGATTTCAGCCTTTGGGATTTCGGCCTTTGGGATTTCGGCCTTTAGTATGTCGATCTTTGGAATTTCAACCTTTGTGATTTCGGCCCTTTGGATTTCGGCCTTTGGGATTTCAGTCTTTGGGATTTCGGCCTTTGTGATTTCGCCCTTTAGAATTTCAGCCTTTGGGATTTTGGCCCTTTGGATTTCGGCCTTTGGGATTTCGACCCTTGGGATTCCGGCCCTTGGGATTGCGGCCTTTGGGGTTTCGGCCTTTGGGATTTCGGCCTTTGGGATTTCGGCCTTTGGGAATTCATCCTTTGGGATTTCGGCCTTTTTGGAATTCATCCATTGGTATTTCGGCCTTGGGATTTCGTCCTTTGGGATTTCGGCCTTTGGGATTTCGGCCTTTGGGATTTCGGCCTTTGAGATTTCGGCCTTTGGGATTTCGGTCTTTCGAATTTCAGCCTTTGGGATTTCGGCCTTTGGGATTTCGGCCTTTGGGATTTCGGCCTTTGGGATTTCGACCTTTGGGATTTCGGTCTTTCGAATTTCAGCCTTTGGGATTTCGGCCTTTGGGATTTCGGCCTTTGGGATTTCGGCCTTTGGTATTTTGGCCTTGGGATTTCGGACTTTGGGATTTCGGCCCTTGGGATTTCGGCCCTTGGGATATGGGCCCTTGGGGTATCGGCCTTTGGGATTTCGGCCTTTGAGATTTCGGCCTTTGGGATTTCGGTCTTTCGAATTTCAGCCTTTGGGATTTCGGCCTTTGGGATTTCGGCCTTTGGGATTTCGGCCTTTGGGATTTCGGCCTTTGGGATTTCGGCCTTTGGTATTTTGGCCTTGGGATTTCGGACTTTGGGATTTCGGCCCTTGGGATTTCGGCCCTTGGGATATGGGCACTTGGGATATCGGCCTTTGGGATTTCGACCGTTGGGATTTGGACCTTTGGGATTTCGGCCTTTGGGATTTCGGCCTTTTCGATTTCGGCTCTTGGGATTTCGGCCATTGGGATTTCGGACTTCTGGGATTTCGGCGTTTGGGATTTCGTCCTTTGGAATTTCCGCCTTTAGGATATCCGCCATTGTGATTTCGGCCTTTGGGATGTCGGTCTTTGGAATTTCAGCCTTTGGGATTTCGGCCCTTGGGATATGGGCCCTTTGGATATCGGCCTTTGGGATTTCGACCGTTGGGATTTGGACATTTGGGACTTCGGCCTTTGAGATTTCGTCTCTTGGGATTTCGGCCTTTAGGGATTTCGGCGTTTGGGATTTCGTCCTTTGGAATTTCCGCCTTTAGGATATCGGCCATTGTGATTTCGGCCTTCGGGATTTCGGCCTTTGGGATGTCGGTCTTTGGAATTTCAGCCTTTGGGATTTCGGCTCTTTGGATTTCGGTCTTTGGGATTTCAGCCTTTGGGATTTCGGACTTTGAGATTTCGGCCTTTGGGATGTCGGCGTTTGGAATTTCGACCTTTGGGATTTCGGCCCTTGGGATTTCAGCCTTTGGGATTTCGGCCTTTGGGATTTCGGCCTTTGGGATTTCGGCCTTTGGTATGTCGATCTTTGGAATTTCAACCTTTGGGATTTCGGCCCTTTGGATTTCGCCCTTTGGGATTTCGACGTTTGGGATTTCGACCCATGGGATTCCGGCCCTTGGGATTGCGGCCTTTGGAATTTCAACCTTTGGGATTTGGGCCCTTTGGATTTCGGCCTTTGGGATTTCGGCCTTTGGGATTTCGACCTTTGGGATTTCGGCCTTTGGGAAGTCGGTCTTTGGAATTTCAGCCTTTGGGGTTTCGGCCTTTGGGATTTCGGCCTTTGGGATGTCGGCCTTTGGAATTTCGACCTTTGGGATTTCGGCCTTTGGGATTTCATCCTTTGGGATTTCGGCCTTTGGGATTCCGAAGTTTGGGATTTCGGCCCTTGGGATATCGGCCTTTGGGATTTCGACCGTTGGGATTTGGACCTTTGGGATTTGGGCCTTTGGGATTTCGGCTCTTGGGATTTGGGCCCTTGGGATTTCGGCCTTTTGGGAATTCATCGTTCGGGATTTCGTTCTTGGGATTTCGACACTTGGGATTTCGGCCTTAGGGATTTCGGCCTTTGGGATTTCGGCCTCTGGGATTTCGGCCTTTGGGATTTCGGCGTTTGAGGTTTCGTCCTATGGAATTTCCGGCTTTAGGATATCGGCCATTGTGATTTCGGCCTTTGGGATTTCGGCCTTTGGTATGTCGATCTTTGGAATTTCAACCTTTGGGATTTCGGCCCGTGGGATATGGGCCTTTGGTATTTTGGCCTTGGGATTTCGGACTTTGGGATTTCGACCTTTGGAATTTCGGCCCTTGGGATTTCGGCCCTTGGGATATGGGCCCTTGGGATATCGGCTTTTGGGATTTCGACCGTTGGGATTTCGACCTTTGGGATTTCGGCCTTTGGAATTTCGGCCTTTGGGATTTCGGCCTTTGAGATTTCGGCCTTTGGGATTTCGGCCTTTAGTATGTCGATCTTTGGAATTTCAAGCTTTGGTATGTCGATCTTTGGAATTTCAACCTTTGGGATTTCGGCCCTTTGGACTTCGGCCTTTGGGATTTCGACCTTTGGGATTTCGGCCTTTGGGAAGTCGGTCTTTGGAATTTCAGCCATTGGGGTTTCGGGGTTTGGGATTTCGGCCTTTGGGATGTCGGCCTTTGGAATTTCGACCTTTGGGATTCCGAAGTTTGGGATTTCGGCCCTTGGGATATCGGCCTTTGGGATTTCGACCGTTGGGATTTGGACCTGTGGGATTTCGGCCTTTGGGATTTCGGCTCTTGGGATTTCGGCCCTTGGGATTTCGGCCTTGTGGGAATTCATCGTTCGGGATTTCGTTCTTGGGATTTCGACATTCGGGATTTCGGCCTTAGGGATTTCGGCCTTTTGGATTTCGGGCTCTGGGATTTCGGCCATTGGGATTTCGACGTTTGAGACTTCGCCCTTTGGAATTTCCGGCTTTAGGATATCGGCCATTGTGATTTCGGCCGTAGGGATTTCGGGCTTTGGGATTTCGGCCTTTGGGATTTCGGCCTTTGGGATTTCGGCCTTTGGGATTTCGGCCTTTGGGATTTCGGCCTTTGGGATTTCGGCCTTTGGGATGTCGGTCTTTGGAATTTCAGCCTTTGGGTTTTCGGGTCTTTGGATTTCGGTCGTTGGGATTTCAGGCTTTGGGATTTCGGACTTTGAGATTTCGACCTTTGGAATTTCAGCCTTTGAGATTTCGGCCCTTTGGGATTTCGGCCTTTGAGATTTCGACCTTTGGGAAGTCGGTCTTTGGGGTTTCGGCCTTTGGGATTTCGACCTTTGGGATTTCGGCCTTTGGAATTTCGGCCTTTGGGATTTCGGCCTTTGAGATTTCGGCCTTTGGGATTTCGGTCTTTCGAATTTCAGCCTTTGGGATTTCGGCCTTTGGGATTTCGGCCCTTGGGATTTCAGCCTTTGGGATTTCCGCCTTTGGGATTTCGGCCTTTGGGATTTCGGCCTTTGGTATGTCGATCTTTGGAATTTCAACCTTTGGGATTTCGGCCCTTGGGATATGGGCCTTTGGTATTTTGGCCTTGGGATTTCGGACTTTGGGATTTCGACCTTTGGAATATCGGCCCTTGGGATTTCGGCCCTTGGGATATGGGCCCTTGGGATATCGGCTTTTGGGATTTCGACCGTTGGGATTTCGACCTTTGGGATTTCGGCCTTTGGAATTTCGGCCTTTGGGATTTCGGCCCTTTGGATTTCGGCCTTTGGGATTTCGACGTTTCGGATTTCGGGCCTTTGGATTTCGGCCTTTGGGATTTCTGCCTTTGGGATATCGGCCTCTGGGATTTCGACCTTTAGGAAGTCGGTCTTTGGAATTTCAGCCTTTGGTATTTCGGCCTTTGGGATGTCGGTCTTTGGAATTTCAGCCTTTGGGATTTAGGCCCTTTGGTTTTCGGCCTTTGGGATTTCGGCCTTGGGATTTCGACATTTGGGATTTCGGCCTTTGGGATTTCGGCCTTTGGGATTTCGGCCTTTGGGATTTCGGCCTTTGGGATTTCGACCTTTGGGATTTCGACCCTTGGGATTCCGGCCATTGGGATTGCGGCCTTTGGGATTTCGGCCTTTGGGATTTCGGCCTTTGGAATTTCAGCCTTTGGGATTTCGGCCCTTTGGATTTCGGCCTTTGGGATTTCGAAGTTTGGGATTTCGGCCCTTTGGATTTCGGCCCTTTGGATTTCGGCCTTTGGGATTCCGACCTTTGGGATATCGGCCTCTGGGATTTCGATCTTTGGGAAGTCTGTCTTTGGAGTTTCAGTCTTTGGGATTTCGGCCTTTGGGACGTCGGTCTTTGGAATTTCAGCCTTTGGGATTTCGGCCCTTTGGATTTCGGCCTTTGGGATTTCGGCCTTTGGGATTTCGGCCTTTGGGATTTCGGCCTTTGGGATTTCGGCCTTTGGGATTTCGGCCTTTGGGATATCGGCCTCTGGGATTTCGAACTTTGGGAAGTCGGTCTTTGGAATTTCAGCCTTTGGGATTTCGGCCTTTGGGATTTCGGCCTTTGGGATGTCGGTCTTTGGAATTTCAGCCTTTGGGATTTCGGCCCTTTGGATTTCGGCCTCTGGGATTTCGGCCTTGGGATTTCGGCCTTTGGGATTTCGGCCTTTGGGATTTCGGCCTTTGGGATTTCGGCCTTTGGGATTTCGGCCTTTGGGATTTCGGCCTTTGGGAATTCGGCCTTTGGCATTTCATCCTTTGGGATTTCGACCTTTGGGATTTCGGCCTTTTGGGAATTCATCCTTTGGTATTTCGGCCTTAGGATTTCGGCCTTTGGGATTTCGGCGTTTGGGATTTCGACCCTTTGGATTTCGGCCTTTGGGATTTCAGCCTTTGGGATTTCGGCCCTTTGGATTTCGGCCTTTGGGATTTCATCCTTTGGGATTTCGGCCTTTTGGGAATTCATCCATTGGTATTTCGGCCTTGGGATTTCGGCCTTTGGGATTTCGGTCTTTGGGATTTCGACCTTTGGGATTTCGGCCTTTGGAATATCCGCCTTTTGGATTTCGGCCTTTGGGATTTCGGCCTTTTGGGAATTCATCCTTTGGGATTTAGGCCTTTGGGATTTCGGCCCTTTGGATTTCGGCCTTTGGGATTTCAGCCTTTGGGATTTCGGCCTTTGAAATTTCGGCCTTTGGAATTTCAGCCTTTGGGATTTCGGCCCTTTGGATTTCGGCCTTTGGGATTCCGAAGTTTGGGATTTCGGCCCTTTGGATTTCGGCCTTTGGGATTTCGACCTTTGGGATATCGGCCTCTGGGATTTCGATCTTTGGGAAGTCGGTCTTTGGAGTTTCAGCCTTTGGGATTTCGGCCTTTGGGATTTCGGCCTTTGGGATTTCGGACTTTGAGATTTCGGCCTTTGGTATGTCGATCTTTGGAATTTCAACCTTTGGGATTTCGGCCCTTTGGATTTCGGCCTTTGGGATTTCTGCCTTGTGATTTCGGCCTTTGGGATATCGGTGTTTGGAATTTCAGCGTTTGGGATTTCGGCGCTTTGGATTTCGGTCTTTGGGATTTCGGCCTTGGGATTTCGACATGTGGGATTTCGGCCTTTGGGATTTCGGCCGTTGGGATTTCGGCGTTTGGGATTTCTGCCTTGTGATTTCGGCCTTTGGGATATCGGTCTTTGGAATTTCAGCGTTTGGGATTTCGGCGCTTTGGATTTCGGTCTTTGGGATTTCGGCCATTGAGATTTCGGCCTTTGGGATTGCGACCTTTGGGATTTCGACCCTTGGGACATGGGCCCTTGGGATATCGGCCTTTGGGATTTCGACCGTTGGGATTTGGACCTTTGGGATTTCGGCCTTTGACATTTCATCCTTTGGGATTTCGACCTTTGTGATTTCGGCCTTTTGGGAGTTCATACTTTGGTATTTCGGCTTTGGGATTTCGGCCCATAGGATTTCAGACTTTGAGATTTCGGCCTTTGGTATGTCGATCTTTGGAATTTCAACCTTTGGGATTTCGGCCCTTTGGATTTCGGCCTTTGGGATTTCATCCTTTGGAATTTCAGCCTTTGGGATTTCGGCCCTTTGGATTTCGGCCTTTGGGATTTCATCCTTTGGGATTTCGGCCTTTTGGGAATTCATCCATTGGTATTTCGGCCTTGGGATTTCGGCCTTTGGGATTTCGGTCTTTGGGATTTCGACCTTTGGGATTTCGGCCTATGGAATATCCGCCTTTTGGATTTCGGCCTTTGGGATTTCGGCCTTTTGGGAATTCATCCTTTGGGATTTAGGCCTTTGGGATTTCGGCCCTTTGGATTTCGGCCTTTGGGATTTCAGCCTTTGGGATTTCGGCCTTTGGGATTTCGACCCTTGGGACATGGGCCCTTGGGATATCGGCCTTTGGGATTTCGACCGTTGGGATTTGGACCTTTGGGATTTCGGCCTTTGGGATGTCGGTCTTTGGAATTTCAGCCTTTGGGATTTCGGGTCTTTGATTTCGGTCGTTGGGATTTCAGGCTTTGGGATTTCGGACTTTGAGATTTCGGCCTTTGGGATTTCAGGCTTTGGGATTTCGGCCGTTGAGACGTCGGCCTTTGGGATGTCGGTCTTTTGAATTTCAGCCATTGGGATTTCGGCCCTTTGGATTTCGGTCTTTGGGATTTCGGCCTTGGGATTTCGACATTTGGGATTTCGGCCTTTGGGATTTCGGCCGTTGGGATTTCGGCGTTTGGGATTTCATCCTTTGCGATTTCGGCCTTTTGGGAATTCATCCATTGGTATTTCGGCCTTCGGATTTCGGCCTTTGGGATTTCGGCCTTTGGGATTTCGGTCTTTCGAATTTCGGCCTTTTGGGAATTCATCCATTGGTATTTCGGCCTTGGGATCTCGGCCTTTGGGATTTCGGTCTTTCGAATTTCAGCCTTTGGGATTTCGGCCTTTGGGATTTCGGCCTTTGGGATTTCGGCCTTCGGGATTTCGGCCTTTTGGGAGTTCATCCCTTGGTATTTCGGCCTTAGGATTTCGACATTTGGGATTTCGGCGTTTGGGATTTCGGCCTTAGGAAATTCCGCCATTAGGATATCGGCCCTTGGGATTTCGGCCTTTGGGATTTCGGCCTTTGAGATTTGGGCCTTTGGGATTTCGGTCTTTCGAATTTCAGCCTTTGGGATTTCGGCCTTTGGGATTTCGACCTTTGGGATGTCGACCTTTGGTATTCCGGCACTTGGGATTGCGGCCTTTGGGATTTCGGTCTTTGGGATTTCGACCTTTGGGATTTCGGCCTTTGGAATATCCGCCTTTTGGATTCCGGCCTTTGGGATTTCGGCCTTTTGGGAATTCATCCTTTGGGATTTAGGCCTTCGGGATTTCGGCCCTTTGCATTTCGGCCTTCGGGATTTCAGCCTTTGGGATTTCGGCCTTTGAAATTTCGGCCTTTGGAATTTCAGCCTTTGGGATTTCGGCCCTTTGGATTTCGGCCTTTGGGATTCCGAAGTTTGGGATTTCGGCCCTTTGGATTTCGGCCTTTGGGATTTCGGCCTTTGGGATTTCGACCTTTGGGATTTCGGCCTTTGGAATTTCCGCCTTTGGGATATCGGCCTTTTGGATTTCGGCCTTTGGGATTTCGGCCTTTGGGAATTCGGCCTTTGGCATTTCATCCTTTGGGATTTCAACCTTTGGGATTTTGGCCTTTTGGGAATTCATCCTTTGGTATTTCGGCCTTAGGATTTCGGCCTTTGGGATTTCGGTGTTTGGGATTTCGACCTTTGGGATTCCGGCGTTTTGGGAGTTCATCCTTTGGGATTTAGGCCTTTGGGATTTCGACTATTTTGATTTCGGCCCTTGGGATTACGGGCTTTGGGATTTCGGCCTTTGACATTTCATCCTTTGGGATTTCGGCCTTTTGGGAGTTCATCCCTTGGTATTTCGGTCTTGGGATCTCGGCCTTTGGGATTTCGGCCTTTGGGATTTCGGTCTTTGGGATTTCTGCCTTTGGGATATCGGCCTCTGGGATTTCGACCTTTGGGAAGTCGGTCTTTGGAATTTCAGCCTTTGGTATTTCGGCCTTTGGGATGTCGGTCTTTGGAATTTCAGCCTTTGGGATTTAGGATCTTTGGATTTCGGCCTTTGGGATTTCGGCCTTGGGATTTCGGCATTTGGTATTTCGGCCTTTGGGATTTCGGCCTTTGGGATTTCGGCCTTTAGGATTTCGACCTTTGGGATTTCGACCCTTGGGATTCCGGCCATTGGGATTGCGGCCTTTGGGATTTCGGCTTTTGGGATTTCGGCCTTTGGGATTTCATCCTTTGGGTTTTCGGCCTTTTGGGAATTCATCCATTGGTATTTCGGCCTTGGGATTTCGGCCTTTGGGATTTCCGCCATTAGGATATCGACCCTTGGGATTTCGGCCTTTGGGACTTCGACCTTTGGGATTACGGCCTTTTGGGACTTCATCCCTTGGGATTTCGGCCTTTTCGGAATTCATTCTTTGGGATTTAGGCATTTGGGATTTCGGCCTTTGGGATTTCGGCCTTTGAGATTTGGGCCTTTGGGATTTCGGTCTTTGAGATTTGGGCCTTTGGGATTTCGGTCTTTCGAATTTCAGCCTTTGAGATTTCGGCCTTTGGGATTTCGACCTTTGGGATGTCGACCTTTGGTATTCCGGCACTTGGGATTGCGGCCTTTGGGATTTCGGTCTTTGGGATTTCGACCTTTGGGATTTCGGCCTTTGGAATATCCGCCTTTTGGATTTCGGCCTTTGGGATTTCGGCCTTTTGGGAATTCATCCTTTGGGATTTAGGCCTTCGGGATTTCGGCCCTTTGGATTTCGGCCTTCGGGATTTCAGCCTTTGGGATTTCGGCCTTTGAAATTTCGGCCTTTGGAATTTCAGCCTTTGGGATTTCGGCCCTTTGGATTTCGGCCTTTGGGATTCCGAAGTTTGGGATTTCGGCCCTTTGGATTTCGGCCTTTGGGATTTCGACCTTTGGGATATCGGCCTCTGGGATTTCGATCTTTGGGAAGTCGGTCTTGGGAGTTTCAGCCTTTGGGATTTCGGCCTTTGGGATGTCGGTCTTTGGAATTTCAGCCTTTGGGATTTCGGCCCTTTGGATTTCGGCCTTTGGGATTTCGGCCTTTGGGATTTCGACCTTTGGGATTTCGGCCTTTGGAATTTCCGCCTTTGGGATATCGGCCTTTTGGATTTCGGCCTTTGGGATTTCGGCCTTTGGGAATTCGGCCTTTGGCATTTCATCCTTTGGGATTTCGACCTTTGGGATTTTGGCCTTTTGGGAATTCATCCTTTGGTATTTCGGCCTTAGGATTTCGGCCTTTGGGATTTCGGTGTTTGGGATTTCGACCTTTGGGATTCCGGCCTTTTGGGAGTTCATCCTTTGGGATTTAGGCCTTTGGGATTTCGACTATTTTGATTTCGGCCCTTGGGATTACGGGCTTTGGGATTTCGGCCTTTGACATTTCATCCTTTGGGATTTCGGCCTTTTGGGAGTTCATCCCTTGGTATTTCGGCCTTGGGATCTCGGCCTTTGGGATTTCGGCCTTTGGGATTTCGGTCTTTGGGATTTCTGCCTTTGGGATATCGGCCTCTGGGATTTCGACCTTTGGGAAGTCGGTCTTTGGAATTTCAGCCTTTGGTATTTCGGCCTTTGGGATGTCGGTCTTTGGAATTTCAGCCTTTGGGATTTAGGATCTTTGGATTTCGGCCTTTGGGATTTCGGCCTTGGGATTTCGGCATTTGGTATTTCGGCCTTTGGGATTTCGGCCTTTCGGATTTCGGCCTTTGGGATTTCGGCCTTTAGGATTTCGACCTTTGGGATTTCGACCCTTGGGATTCCGGCCATTGGGATTGCGGCCTTTGGGATTTCGGCTTTTGGGATTTCGGCCTTTGGGATTTCATCCTTTGGGTTTTCGGCCTTTTGGGAATTCATCCATTGGTATTTCGGCCTTGGGATTTCGGCCTTTGGGATTTCCGCCATTAGGATATCGACCCTTGGGATTTCGACCTTTGGGACTTCGACCTTTGGGATTACGGCCTTTTGGGACTTCATCCCTTGGGATTTCGGCCTTTTCGGAATTCATTCTTTGGGATTTAGGCATTTGGGATTTCGACCTTTGGGATTTCGGCCTTTGAGATTTGGGCCTTTGGGATTTCGGTCTTTGAGATTTGGGCCTTTGGGATTTCGGTCTTTCGAATTTCAGCCTTTGAGATTTCGGCCTTTGCAATTTCGACCTTTGGGATGTCGACCTTTGGTATTCCGGCCCTTTGGATTTCGGCCTTTGGGATTTCGACCTTTGGGATATCGGCCTCTGGGATTTCGATCTTTGGGAAGTCGGTCTTTGGAGTTTCAGCCTTTGGGATTTCGGCCCTTTGGATTTGGGCCTTTGGGATTTCGGCCTTTGGGATTTCGACCTTTGGGATTTCGGCCTTTGGATTTTCCGCCTTTGGGATATCGGCCTTTTGGATTTCGGCCTTTGGGATTTCGGCCTTTGGGAATTCGGCCTTTGGCATTTCCTCCTTTGGGATTTCGACCTTTGGGATTTCGGCCTTTTGGGAATTCATCCTTTGGTATTTCGGCCTTAGGATTTCGGCCTTTGGGATTTCGGCATTTGGGATTTCGACCTTTTTGATTCCGGCCTTTTGGGAGTTCATCCTTTGGGATTTAGGCCTTTGGGATTTCGACCATTTTGATTTCGGCCCTTGGGATTACGGCCTTTGGGATTTCGGCGTTTGGGATTTCATCCTTTGCGATTTCGGCCTTTTGGGAATTCATCCATCGGTATTTCGGCCTTGGGATCTCGGCATTTGGGATTTCGGTCTTTCGAATTTCGACCTTTGGGATTTCGGCCTTTTGGGAGTTCATCCATTGGTATTTCGGCATTGCGATTTCGCCGTTTGTGATTTCGGCCTTTGCAATTTCCGCCATTAGGATATCGACCCTTGGGATTTCGAGCTTTGGGATTACGGCCTTTTGGGAATTCATCCCTTGGGATTTCGGCCCTTTGGATTTCGGCCTTTGGGATTTCGACCTTTGGGATATCGGCCTCTGGGATTTCGATCTTTGGGAAGTCGGTCTTTGGAGTTTCAGCCTTTGGGATTTCGGCCTTTGGGATGTCGGTCTTTGGAATTTCAGCCTTTGGGATTTCGGCCCTTTGGATTTCGGCCTTTGGTATTTCGGCCTTAGGATTTCGGCCTTTGGGATTTCGGCGTTTGGGATTTCGACCTTTTTGATTCCGGCCTTTTGGGAGTTCATACTTTGGTATTTCGGCCTTGGGATTTCGGCCCATGGGATTTCGGACTTTGAGATTTCGGCCTTTGGTATGTCGATCTTTGGAATTACAACCTTTGGGATTTCGGCCCTTTGGATTTCAGCCTTTGGGATTTTGGCACTTTGGATTTCGGCCTTTGGGATTTCGATGTTTGGGATTTCGGCCCTTGGGATTCCGGCCCTTGGGATTGCGTCGTTTGGGATTTCGGCCTTTGGGATTTCGGCCTTTAGTATGTCGATCTTTGGAATTTCAACCTTCGGGATTTCGGCCTTTGGTATGTCGATCTTTGGAATTTCAACCTTTGGGATTTCGGCCCTTTGGATTTCGGCCTTTGGGATTTCGACGTTTGGGATTTCGGCCCTTGGGATTCCGGCCCTTGGTATTGCGTCCTTTGGGATTTTGGCCTTTGGGATTTCGGCCTTTAGTATGTCGAACTTTGGAATTTCAACCTTTGGGATTTCGGCCCTTTGGATTTCGGCCTTTGGGATTTCATCCTTTGGGATTTCGGCCTTTTGGGAATTCATCCATTGGTATTTCGGCCTTGGGATTTCGGCCTTTGGGATTTCGGACTTTGAGATTTCGGCCTTTGGTATGTCGATCTTTGGAATTTCAACCTTTGGGATTTCGACCCTTTGGATTTCGGCCTTTGGGATTTCAGCCTTTGGGATTTCGGCCTTTGAAATTTCGGCCTTTGGAATTTCAGCCTTTGGGATTTCGGCCCTTTGGATTTCGGCCTTTGGGATTCCGAAGTTTGGGATTTCGGCCCTTTGGATTTCGGCCTTTGGGATTTCGACCTTTGGGATATCGGCCTCTGGGATTTCGATCTTTGGGAAGTTGGTCTTTGGAGTTTCAGCCTTTGGGATTTCGGCCTTTGGGATGTCGGACTTTGGAATTACAGCCTTTGGGATTTCGGCCCTTTGGATTTCGGCCTTTGGGATTTCGGCCTTGTGATTTAGGCCTTTGGGATATCGGTATTTGGAATTTCAGCGTTTGGGATTTCGGCGCTTTGGATTTCGGCCTTTGCGATTTCGGTCTTTGGGATTTCGGCCATTGAGATTTCGGCCTTTGGGATTGCGACCTTTGGGATTTCGGCCCTTGGGACATGGGCCCGTGGGATATCGGCCTTTGGGATTTCGACCGTTGGGATTTGGACCTTTGGGATTTCGGCCTTTGGGATGTCGGTCTTTGGAATTTCAGCCTTTGGGATTTCGGGTCTTTGATTTCGGTCGTTGGGATTTCAGGCTTTGCGATTACGGACTTTGAGATTTCGGCCTTTGGGATTTCAGCCTTTGGGATTTCGGCCGTTGAGACTTCGGCCTTTGGGATGTCGGTCTTTGGAATTTCAGCCATTGGGATTTCGGCCCTTTGGATTTCGGTCTTTGGGATTTCGGCCTTGGGATTTCGACATTTGGGATTTCGGCCTTTGGGATTTCGGCCTTTGGGATTTCGGCGTTTGGGATTTCATCCTTTGCGATTTCGGCCTTTTGGGAATTCATCCATTGGTATTTCGGCCTTCGGATTTCGGCCTTTGGGATTTCGGCATTTGGGATTTCGGTCTTTCGAATTTCGGCCTTTTGGGAATTCATCCATTAGGATTTCGGCCTTGGGATCTCGGCCTCTGGGATTTCGGTCTTTCGAATTTCAGCCTTTGGGATTTCGGCCTTTGGGATTTCGGCCTTCGGGATTTCGGCCTTTTGGGAGTTCATCCCTTGGTATTTCGGCCTTGGGATTTCGACATTTGGGATTTCGGCGTTTGGGACTTCGGCCTTAGGAATTTCCGCCATTAGGATATCGGCCCTTGGGATTTCGGCCTTTGGGATTTCGACCTTTGAGATTTCGGCCTTTGGAATTCCAGCCTTTGGGATTTCGGCCCTTTGGATTTCGGCCTTTGGGATTTCGACGTTTGGGATTTCGGGCCTTTGGATTTCGGCCTTTGGGATTTCTGCCTTTGGGATATCGGCCTCTGGGATTTCGACCTTTGGGAAGTCGGTCTTTGGAATTTCAGCCTTTGGTATTTCGGCCTTTGGGATGTCGGTCTTTGGAATTTCAGCCTTCGGGATTTAGGCCCTTTGAATTTCGGCCGTTGGGATTTCGGCCTTGGGATTTCGACGTTTGGGATTTCGGCGTTTGGGATTTCGGTGTTTGGGATTTCGGCGTTTGGGATATCGGCCTTTGGAATTTCCGCCTTTAGGATATCGGCCTTTGTGATTTCGGCCTTTGGGATTTCGGCCTTTGGTATTTCGGCTTTTGGGATTTCGGCCTTTGGGATTTCGGCTTTTCTGATGTCGGTCTTTGGAATTTCAGCCTTTGGGGTTTCTGCCCTTTGGATTTCGGCCTTTGGGATTTCGCCCTTTGGGATTTGGACCTTAGGGATTTCGGACTTTGGGATTTCGACCTTTGGGATTTCGGCCCTGGGGATTTCGGCCTTTGGGATTTCGGCCTTTGGAATTTCCGCCTTTAGGATATCGGCCCTTTGGATTCCGGCCTTTGGGATCTCGACCTTTTCGATTTCGGCCATTGGGATTTCAGCCTTCGGGATTTCGGCCTTTGGGATTTCGACCTTTGGGATTTCGGCTTTTTGGGATTTCGACTTTTGGGATTTGTACCTTTGGGATTCCGGCCTTTGGGATTACGGCCTTTGAGATTTCGGCGTTCGGGATTTCGGCTTTTGGAATTTCCGCCTTTGGGATATCGGCCTTGGGATTTCGACATTTGGGAATTCGTCCTTTGGAATTTCAGCCTTTAGGATATCGGCCTTTAGGATTTCGGCATTTGGGATTTCGACCTTTTGCATTTAGGCCATTGGGATTTCGACATTTGGGATTTCGGCCTTTGGGATTTCGGCCTTTGAGATTTCGGCGTTCGGGATTTCGGCCTTTGGGATATCGGCCTTTGGGACTTCGGCCTTTTGGGAATTCATCAATTGGTATTTCGGCCTTGGGATTTCGATATTTGGGATTTCGGCGTTCGGGATTTCGGCCTTTGGAATTTCCGCCTTTAGGATATCGGCCTTTGGGACTTCGGCCTTTGGGATTTCGTCCTTTGGGAGATCAGCCTTTGGAATTTCGGCCTTTGGGATTTCGGCTTTTGGGATTTCGGCCTTTGGGATTTCGGCCTTTGGGATTTCGACCTTTGGGACTTCGGCCTTTGGGATTTCGGCCTTTGGGATTTCGCCGTTTGGGATTTCGGCTTTTGGAATTTCCGCCTTTGGGATATCGGCCTTTGGGATTTCGGCCTTTGGGATTTCGGCCTTTGGGATTTCGGCTTTTGGGATTGCGGCCTTTGGGATTTCGGCCGTTGGGGCTACGGCCTTTGGGATTTTGGCCATTGGGATTTCGGTCTTTGGGATTTCAGACTTTATGTTTTGGCCATTTTAGGATTTCGGCCTTTAGGATTTCGACATTTAAGGTATCGGCTTTTGAGATTCTTACATTTCTGATTTCGGGCTTTGGGATTTCTGCGTTTGGGATTTCGGCCTTTGGAATTTCCGCCTTTAGGATATCGGAATTTGGGATTTCGACCTTTGTGATTTCGGCCTTTGGGATTTCGCTCTTTGAGATTTCGGCTTTTTGAATTTCCGCCTTTGGGATATCGGCCTGTGGAATATCGGCCTTTGGGATTTCGTCCTTTGGGATTTCGGCTTTTTGGGATTTCGACCTTTGGGAATTGGACCTTTGGGATTCCGGCCTTTGGGATTACGGCCGTTGGGATTCCGGCCATTGGGATTTCGGCTTTTGGAATCTCCGCCTTTGGGATATCGGCCTTGGGATTTCGACATTTGGGATTTCGTCCTTTGGAATTTCAGCCTTTGGGATTTCGGCCTTTGGGATACGGCCTTTGGGATTTCGGCATTTGGAATTTCCGCCTTTGGGATATCGGCCTTTGGGATTTCGACCTTTTAGATTAAGGCCTTTCGGATTTCGGCCTTTGGGACTTCGGCCTTTGTGATTTCGGCCTTTGATATTTCGGCCTTTGGGATTTCGGCCTTTCGGATTTCGGCGTTTGGGATTTCGGCCTTTGGGATTTCGGCGTTTGGGATTTCGGCCTTTGGGATTTTGGCCTTTGGGATTTCGGCCTTTGGGATGTCTCATCTTTGGAATTTCAGCCTTTGGGATTTCGGCAGTTTGGATTTCGGTCTTTGGAATTTCAGCCTTTGGGATTTCGGCCTTCGAGATTTCAGCCTTTAGGATTTCGACCTTTGGGATTTCGGCCCTTGGGATTTCGGCCTTTGGGATTTCGGCACTTGGGATTTCGGCCTTTGGGATTTCGGCCTTTGGGATTTCGGCCTTTGATATTTCGGCCTTTGGGATTTCGGCCTTTCGGATTTCGGCGTTTGGGATTTCGGCCTTTGGGATTTCGGCGTTTGGGATTTCGGCCTTTGGAATTTCCGCGTTTAGGATATCGGCCTTTGCGATTTCGGCCTTTGGGATTTCGGCCTTTGGGATTTCGGCTTTTAGGATTTCGGCCTTTGGGGTTTCGGCCCTTTGGATTTCGGCCTTTGGGATCTCAGTCTTTGGGATTTCGGCCTTTGGGATTTCGACATTTGGGATTTCGGCCCTTGGAATTCCGGCCCTCAGGATTTCGGCCTTTGGGATTTCGGCCGTTGGGATTTCGGCCTTTGGGATTTGGACTTTTGGGATTTCGGCCCTTGGGATATCGCACTCTGGGATTTCGGGCTTTGGGAAGTCGGTCTTTGGAATTTCAGCCTTTGTGATTTCGGCCTTCGAGATTTCAGCCTTTTGGATTTCGACCTTTGGGATTTCAGCCTTTGGGATTTTGCCCTTTGGGATATCAGCCTTTTGGGAATTCATATTTTGGGATTTCGACATTTGGGACTTCGGCCTTTGGGATTTCGGCCTTAGAGCTTTCGGCGTTCGGGATTTGGGCCTTTGGGATTTCGTTCTTTGGGATTTCGGCCTTTTGGGAATCCATCAATTGGTATTTCGGCCTTGGGATTTCGGCATTTGGGATTTCGGCGTTCGGGATTTCGGCCTTTGGAATTTCCGCCTTTAGGATATCGGCCTTTGGGATTTCGGCCTTTGGGATTTCGGCTTTTGAGATTTCGGCCTTTGGTATTTCGGCCTTTGGGATTTCGACCTTTGGGACTTCGGCTTTTGGGATTTCGGCCTTTGGGATTTTGCCGTTTGGGATTTCGGCTTTTGGAATTTCCGCCTTTGGGATATCGGCCTTTGGGATTTCGGGCTTTGGGATTTCGTCCTTTGGGATTTCGGCCTTTGGGATATCGGCCTTTGGGATTTCGGCCTTTTGGGAATTCATCCATTGGTATTTCGGCCTTCGGATTTCGGCCTTTGGGATTTCGGTCTTTCGAATTTCGGCCTTTTGGGAATTCATCCATTGGTATTTCGGCCTTGGGATCTCGGCCTTTGGGATTTCGACCTTTGGGATATCGGCCTCTGGGATTTCGATCTTTGGGAAGTCGGTCTTTGGAGTTTCAGCCTTTGGGATTTCGGCCCTTTGGATTTGGGCCTTTGGGATTTCGGCCTTTGGGATTTCGACCTTTGGGATTTCGGCCTTTCGAATTTCCGCCTTTGGGATATCGGCCTTTTGGATTTCGGCCTTTGGGATTTCGGCGTTTGGGATTTCGACCTTTTTGATTCCGGGATTTTGGGAGTTCATCCTTTGGGATTTAGGCCTTTGGGATTTCGACCATTTTGATTTCGGCCCTTGGGATTACGGGCTTTGGGATTTCGGCCTTTGACATTTCATCCTTTGGGATTTCGACCTTTGTGATTTCGGCCTTTGGGATGTCGGTCTTTGGAATTTCAGCCATTGGGATTTCGGCCCTTTGGATTTCGGTCTTTGGGATTTCGGCCTTGGGATTTCGACATTTGGGATTTCGGCCTTTGGGATTTCGGCCTTTGGGATTTCGGCGTTTGGGATTTCATCCTTTGCGATTTCGGCCTTTTGGGAATTCATCCATTGGTATTTCGGCCTTGGGATCTCGGCCTTTGGGATTTCGGTCTTTCGAATTTCGACCTTTGGGATTTCGGCCTTTTGGGAGTTCATCCATTGGTATTTCGGCATTGCGATTTCGCCGTTTGTGATTTCGGCCTTTGCAATTTCCGCCATTAGGATATCGACCCTTGGGATTTCGAGCTTTGGGATTACGGCCTTCTGGGAATTCATCCCTTGGGATTTCGGCCTTTGGGATTTCGACCTTTGGGATATCGGCCTCTGGGATTTCGATCTTTGGGAAGTCGGTCTTTGGAATTTCAACCTTTGGGATTTCGGCCCTTTGGATTTCGGCCTTTGGGATTTCAGCCTTTGGGATTTTGGCCCTTTGGATTTCGGCCTTTGGGATTTCGACGTTTGGGATTTCGGCCCTTGGGATTCCGGCCCTTGGGATTGCGTCCTTTGGGATTTCGGCCTTTGGGATTTCGGCCTTTAGTATGTCGATCTTTGGAATTTCAGCCTTTGGGATTTCGGCCCTTTGGATTTCGGTCTTTGGGATTTCGGCCTTGGGATTTCGACATTTGGGATTTCGGCCTTTGGGATTTCGGCCGTTGGGATTTCGGCGTTTGGGATTTCATCCTTTGCGATTTCGGCCTTTTGGGAATTCATCCATTGATATTTCGGCCTTCGGATTTCGGCCTTTGGGATTTCGGCCTTTGGGATTTCGGTCTTTCGAATTTCGGCCTTTTGGGAATTCATCCATTGATATTTCGGCCTTGGGATCTCGGCCTTTGGGATTTCGGTCTTTCGAATTTCAGCCTTTGGGATTTCGGCCTTTGGGATTTCGGCCTTCGGGATTTCGGCCTTTTGGGAGTTCATCCCTTGGTATTTCGGCCTTGGGATTTCGACATTTGGGATTTCGGCGTTTGGGATTTCGGCCTTAGGAAATTCCGCCATTAGGATATCGGCCCTTGGGATTTCGTCCTTTGGGATTTCGGCCTTTGAGATTTGGGCCTTTGGGATTTCGGTCTCTCGAATTTCAGCCTTTGGGATTTCGGCCTTTGGGATTTCGACCTTTGGGATGTCGACCTTTGGTATTCCGGCACTTGGGATTGCGGCCTTTGGGATTTCGGTCTTTGGGATTTCGACCTTTGGGATTTCGGCCTTTGGAATATCCGCCTTTTGGATTTCGGCCTTTGGGATTTCGGCCTTTTGGGAATTCATCCTTTGGGATTTAGGCCTTTGGGATTTCGGCCCTTTGGATTTCGGCCTTTGGGATTTCAGCCTTTGGGATTTCGGCCTTTGAAATTTCGGCCTTTGGAATTTCAGCCTTTGGGATTTCGGCCCTTTGGATTTCGGCCTTTGGGATTCCGAAGTTTGGGATTTCGGCCCTTTGGATTTCGGCATTTGGGATTTCGACCTTTGGGATATCGGCCTCTGGGATTTCGATCTTTGGGAAGTCGGTCTTTGGAGTTTCAGCCTTTGGGATTTCGGCCTTTGGGATGCCGGTCTTTGGAATTTCAGCCTTTGGGATTTCGGCCCTTTGGATTTCGGCCTTTGGGATTTCGGCCTTTGGGATTTCGACCTTTGGGATTTCGGCCTTTGGAATTTCCGCCTTTGGGATATCGGCCTTTTGGATTTCGGCCTTTGGGATTTCGGCCTTTGGGAATTCGGCCTTTGGCATTTCATCCTTTGGGATTTCGACCTTTGGGATTTCGGCCTTTTGGGAATTCATCCTTTGGTATTTCGGCCTTAGGATTTCGGCCTTTGGGATTTCGGTGTTTGGGATTTCGACCTTTGGGATTCCGGCCTTTTGGGAGTTCATCCTTTGGGATTTAGGCCTTTGGGATTTCGAATATTTTGATTTCGGCCCTTGGGATTACGGGCTTTGGTATTTCGGCCTTTGACATTTCATCCTTTGGGATTTCGGCCTTTTGGGAGTTCATCCCTTGGTATTTCGGCCTTGGGATCTCGGCCTTTGGGATTTCGGCCTTTGGGATTTCGGCCTTTGGGATTTCGGTCTTTGGGATTTCTGCCTTTGGGATATCGGCCTCTGGGATTTCGACCTTTGGGAAGTCGGTCTTTGGAATTTCAGCCTTTGGTATTTCGGCCTTTGGGATGTCGGTCTTTGGAATTTCAGCCTTTGGGATTTAGGCCCTTTGGATTTCGGCCTTTGGGATTTCGGCCTTGGGATTTCGGCATTTGGGATTTCGGCCTTTGGGATTTCGGCCTTTGGGATTTCGGCCTTTGGGATTTCCGCCATTAGGATATCGACCCTTGGGATTTCGGCCTTTGGGACTTCGACCTTTGGGATTACGGCCTTTTGGGACTTCATCCCTTGGGATTTCGGCCTTTTCGGAATTCATTCTTTGGGATTTAGGCATTTGGGATTTCGGGCTTTGGGATTTCGGCCTTTGAGATTTGGGCCTTTGGGATTTCGGTCTTTGAGATTTGGGCCTTTGGGATTTCGGTCTTTCGAATTTCAGCCTTTGAGATTTCGGCCTTTGCAATTTCGACCTTTGGGATGTCGACCTTTGGTATTCCGGCACTTGGGATTGCGGCCTTTGGGACTTCGGTCTTTGGGATTTCGACCTTTGGGAATTCGGCCTTTGGAATTTCCGCCTTTTGGATTTCGGCCTTTGGGATTTCGGCCTTTTGGGTATTCATCCTTTGGGATTTAGGCCTTTGGGATTTCGGCCCTTTGGATTTCGGCCCTTTGGATTTCGGCCTTTGGGATTTCAGCCTTTGGGATTTCGGCCTTTGAAATTTCGGCCTTTGGAATTTCAGCCTTTGGGATTTCGGTCCTTTGGATTTCGGCCTTTGGGATTCCGAAGTTTGGGATTTCGGCCCTTTGGATTTCGGCCTTTGGGATTTCGACATTTGGGATATCGGCCTCTGGGATTTCGATCTTTGGGAAGTCGGTCTTTGGAGTTTCAGCCTTTGGGATTTCGGCCTTTGGGATGTCGGACTTTGGAATTACAGCCTTTGGGATTTCGGCCCTTTGGATTTCGGCCTTTGGGATTTCGGCCTTGTGATTTAGGCCTTTGGGATATCGGTCTTTGGAATTTCAGCGTTTGGGATTTCGGCGCTTTGGATTTCGGCCTTTGCGATTTCGGTCTTTGGGATTTCGGCCATTGAGATTTCGGCCTTTGGGATTGCGACCTTTGGGATTTCGGCCCTTGGGACATGGGCCCGTGGGATATCGGCCTTTGGGATTTCGACCGTTGGGATTTGGACCTTTGGGATTTCGGCCTTTGGGATGTCGGTCTTTGGAATTTCAGCCTTTGGGATTTCGGGTCTTTGATTTCGGTCGTTGGGATTTCAGGCTTTGGGATTTCGGACTTTGAGATTTCGGCCTTTGGGATTTCAGCCTTTGGGATTTCGGCCGTTGAGACTTCGGCCTTTGGGATGTCGGTCTTTGGAATTTCAGCCATTGGGATTTCGGCCCTTTGGATTTCGGTCTTTGGGATTTCGGCCTTGGGATTTCGACATTTGGAATTTCGGCCTTTGGGATTTCGGCCTTTGGGATTGCGGCGTTTGGGATTTCATCTTTTGCGATTTCGGCATTTTGGGAATTCATCCATTGGTATTTCGGCCTTCGGATTTCGGCCTTTGGGATTTCGGCATTTGGGATTTCGGTATTTCGAATTTCGGCCTTTTGGGAATTCATCCATTAGTATTTCGGCCTTGGGATCTCGGCCTCTGGGATTTCGGTCTTTCGAATTTCAGCCTTTGGGATTTCGGCCTTTGGGATTTCGGCCTTCGGGATTTCGGCCTTTTGGGAGTTCATCCCTTGGTATTTCGGCCTTGGGATTTCGACATTTGGGATTTCGGCGTTTGGGATTTCGGCCTTAGGAATTTCCGCCATTAGGATATCGGCCCTTGGGATTTCGGCCTTTGGGATTTCGACCTTTGAGATTTCGGCCTTTGGAAATCCAGCCTTTGGGATTTCGGCCCTTTGGATTTCGGCCTTTGGGATTTCGACGTTTGGGATTTCGGGCCTTTGGATTTCGGCCTTTGGGATTTCTGCCTTTGGGATATCGGCCTCTGGGATTTCGACCTTTGGGAAGTCGGTCTTTGGAATTTCAGCCTTTGGTATTTCGGCCTTTGGGATGTCGGTCTTTGGAATTTCAGCCTTCGGGATTTAGGCCCTTTGGATTTCGGCCTTTGGGATTTCGGCCTTGGGATTTCGACATTTGGGATTTCGGCCTTTGGGATTTCGGCCTTTGGGATTTCGGCCTTTGGGATTTCGACCTTTGGGAGTTCGACCCTTGGGATTCCGGCCATTGGGATTGCGGCCTTTGGGATTTCGGCCTTTGGGATCTCGGCCTTTGGGATTTCATCCTTTGGGAATTCGGCCTTTTGGGAATTCATCCATTGGTATTTCGGCCTTGCGATTTCGGCCTTTGGGTTTTCCGCCATTAGGATATCGACCCTTGGGATATCGGCCTTTGGGATTTCGGCCTTTGGGATTTCGGCCTTTGGGATTTCGGCCGTTGGGATTTCGGCCTTTGGGATTTCGACGTTTGGGATTTCGGCGTTTGGGATTTCGGTGTTTGGGATTTCGGCGTTTGGGATATCGGCCTTTGGAATTTCCGCCTTTAGGATATCGGCCTTTGTGATTTCGGCCTTTGGGATTTCGGCCTTTGGTATTTCGACCTTTGGGATTTCGGCCCTGGGGATTTCGGCTTTTGGGATTTCGGCCTTTGGAATTTCCGCCTTTAGGATATCGGCCCTTTGGATTCCGGCCTTTGGGATCTCGACCTTTTGGATTTCGGCCCTTGGGATTTCAGCCTTCGGGATTTCGGCCTTTGGGATTTCGACCTTTGGGATTTCGGCTTTTTGGGATTTCGACTTTTGGGATTTGTACCTTTGGGATTCCGGCCTTTGGGATTACGGCCTTTGAGATTTCGGCGTTCGGGATTTCGGCTTTTGGAATTTCCGCCTTTGGGATATCGGCCTTGGGATTTCGACATTTGGGATTTCGTCCTTTGGAATTTCAGCCTTTAGGATATCGGCCTTTAGGATTTCGGCATTTGGGATTTCGACCTTTTGCATTTAGGCCATTGGGATTTCGACATTTGGGATTTCGGCCTTTGGGATTTCGGCCTTTGAGATTTCGGCGTTCGGGATTTCGGCCTTTGGGATTTCGGCCTTTGGGACTTCGGCCTTTTGGGAATTCATCAATTGGTATTTCGGCCTTGGGATTTCGATATTTGGGATTTCGGCGTTCGGGATTTCGGCCTTTGGAATTTCCGCCTTTAGGATATCGGCCTTTGGGACTTCGGCCTTTGGGATTTCGTCCTTTGGGAGATCGGCCTTTGGAATTTCGGCCTTTGGGATTTCGGCTTTTGGGATTTCGGCCTTTGGGATTTCGGCCTTTGGGATTTCGACCTTTGGGACTTCGGCCTTTGGGATTTCGGCCTTTGGGATTTCGCCGTTTGGGATTTCGGCTTTTGGAATTTCCGCCTTTGGGACATCGGCCTTTGGGATTTCGGCCTTTGGGATTTCGGCCTTTGGGATTTCGGCTTTTGGGATTGCGGCCTTTGGGATTTCGGCCGTTGGGGTTACGGCCTTTGGGATTTTGGCCATTGGGATTTCGGTCTTTGGGATTTCAGACTTTATGTTTTGGCCATTTTAGGATTTCGGCCTTTAGGATTTCGACATTTAAGGTATCGGCTTTTGGGATTCTTACATTTCTGATTTCGGGCTTTGGGATTTCAGCGTTTGGGATTTCGGCCTTTGGAATTTCCGCCTTTAGGATATCGGAATTTGGGATTTCGACATTTGTGATTTCGGCCTTTGGGATTTCGCTCTTTGAGTTTTCGGCTTTTTGAATTTCCGCCTTTGGGATATCGGCCTGTGGAATATCGGCCTTTGGGATTTCGTCCTTTGGGATTTCGGCTTTTTGGGATTTCGACCTTTGGGAATTGGACCTTTGGGATTCCGGCCTTTGGGATTACGGCCGTTGGGATTCCGGCCATTGGGATTTCGGCTTTTGGAATTTCCGCCTTTGGGATATCGGCCTTGGGATTTCGACATTTGGGATTTCGTCCTTTGGAATTTCAGCCTTTGGGATTTCGGCCTTTGGGATACGGCCTTTGGGATTTCGGCATTTGGAATTTCCGCCTTTGGGATATCGGCCTTTGGGATTTCGACCTTTTAGATTAGGGCCTTTCGGATTTCGGCCTTTGGGACTTCGGCCTTTGTGATTTCGGCCCTTGGGATTTCGGCCTTTCGGATTTCGGCGTTTGGGATTTCGGCCTTTGGGATTTCGGCCTTTGGAATTTCCGCGTTTAGGATATCGGCCTTTGTGATTTCGGCCTTTGGGATTTCGGCCTTTGGGATTTCGGCTTTTGGGATTTCGGCCTTTGGGGTTTCGGCCCTTTGGATTTCGGCCTTTGGGATCTCAGTCTTTGGGATTTCGGCCTTTGGGATTTCGACATTTGGGATTTCGGCCCTTGGAATTCCGGCCCTCGGGATTTCGGCCTTTGGGATTTCGGCCGTTGGGATTTCGGCCTTTGGGATTTGGACTTTTGGGATTTCGGCCCTTGGGATATCGGTCTTTGGGATTTCGACCTTTGAGATTTCGGCGTTCGGGATTTGGGCGTTCGGGATTTTTGGCCTTTGGGATTTCGGCCTTTGGGATTTCGGCCATTTATGAATTCATCAATTGGTATTTCGGTCTTGGGATTTCGACATTTGGGATTTCGGCGTTCGGGATTTCGGCCTTTTGAATTTCCGCCTTTAGGATATCGGCTTTTGGGATTTCGGCTTTTGGGATTTCGGCCTTTGGGATTTCAACCTTTGGGACTTCGGCCTTTGGGATTTCGGCCTTTGGGATTTCGGGCTTTGGGATTTCGTCATTTGGGATTTCGGCCTTTGGGATTTCGGCCTTTGGAATTTCCGCGTTTAGGATATCGGCCTTTGTGATTTCGGCCATTGGGATTACGGCCTTTAGGATGTCGGTCTTTGGAATTTCAGCCTTTGGGATTTCGGCCCTTGGGATTTCGGCCCTTGGGATTTCGGAATTTGGAATTTCCGCCTTTGGGATATCGGCCTTTGGGATTTCGGCCTTTGGAATTTCGTCCTTTGGGGTTTCGGCCTTTAGGATATCGGAATTTGGGATTTCGACCTTTGTGATTTCGGCCTTTGGGATTTCGCCCTTTGGGATTTCGGCTTTTGCAATTTCCGCCTTTGGGATATCGGCCTCTGGGATTTCGGCCTTTGGGATTTCGACCTTTTGGATTTAGGCCTTTGGGGTTTCGGCCTTTGGGATTTCGGCCTTTGAGATTTCGGCCTTTGTGATTTCGGCCTTTGGGATGTCGGCCTTTGGGATTTCGTTCTTTGGGATTTCAGCCTTTTGGGAATTCATCAATAGGTATTTCGGCCTTAGGATTTCGATATTTGGGATTTCGGCCTTTGGGATTTCGGCCTTTGGGATTTCGGCCTTTGGGATTTCGGCCTTTGGGATTTCGGCCTTTCGGATTTCGGCCTTTGGGATTTCGGCCTTTGGGATTTCGGCCTTTGGGATTTCGGCCTTTGGGGTTTCGGCTTTTGGGATGTCGGTCTTTGGAATTTCAGCCTTTGGGGTTTCGGCCCTTTGGATTTCGGCCTTTCGGATCGCAGTCTCTGGGATTTCGGCCTTTCGGATTTCGACCTTTGGGACTTCGGCCTTTGGGATTTCGGCCTTTGGGATTTCGCCCTTTGAGATTTCGGCTTTTGGAATTTCCGCCTTTGGGATATCGGCCTTTGGGACTTCGGCCTTTGGGAATTCGTCCTTTGGGATTTCGGCCTTTGGGATTTCGACCTTTGGGATTTGGACCTTTGGGATTCCGGCCTTTGGGATTCCGGCCTTTGGGATTTCGGCCTTTGGGATTTTGGCCTTTGGGATTTCAGCCTTTGGGATTCCGCCCTTTGGGATTTCGGCTTTTGGAATTTCCGCCTTTGGGATATCGGTCTTTGGGATTTCGGCCTTTGGGATTTCGTCCTTTGTGATTCCGGCCTTTGGGATTTCGCCCTTTGGGATTTGGACCTTTGGGATTTCGGACTTTGGGATTTCGACCTTTGGGATTTCGGCCCTGGGGATTTCGGCCTTTGGGATTTCGGCCTTTGGAATTTCCGTCTTTAGGATATCGGCCCTTTGGATTCCGGCCTTCGGGATCTCGACCTTTTGGATTTCGGCCCTTGGGATTTCAGCCTTCGGGATTTCGGCCTTTGGGATTTCGACCTTTGGGATTTCGGCATTTTGGGATTTCGACCTTTGGGATTTGTACCTTTGGGATTCCGGCCTTTGGGATTACGGCCTTTGAGATTTCGGCGTTCGGGATTTCGGCTTTTGGAATTTCCGCCTTTGGGATATCGGCCTTGGGATTTCGACATTTGGGATTTCGTCCTTGGAATTTCGACATTTGGGATTTCGACATTTGGGATTTCGGCCTTTGAGATTTCGGCGTTCGGGATTTCGGCCTTTTGGGAATTCATCAATTGGTATTTCGGCCTTGGGATTTCGGCATTTGGGATTTCGGCGTTCGGGATTTCGGCCTTTGGGATTTCGGCCTTTGGGATGTCTCATCTTTGGAATTTCAGCCTTTGGGATTTCGGCAGTTTGGATTTCGGTCTTTGGAATTTTAGCCTTTGGGATTTCGGCCTTCGAGATTTCAGCCTTTAGGATTTCGACCTTTGGGATTTCGGCCCTTGGGATTTCGGCCTTTGGGATTTCGGCCTTTGGGATTTCGGCCTTTGATATTTCGGCCTTTGGGATTTCGGCCTTTCGGATTTCGGCGTTTGGGATTTCGGCCTTTGGGATTTCGGCGTTTGGGATTTCGGCCTTTGGAATTTCCGCGTTTAGGATATCGGCCGTTGTGATTTCGGCCTTTGGGATTTCGGCCTTTGGGATTTCGGCTTTTGGGATTTCGGCCTTTGGGGTTTCGGCCCTTTGGATTTCGGCCTTTGGGATCTCAGTCTTTGGGATTTCGGCCTTTGGGATTTCGACATTTGGGATTTCGGCCCTTGGAATTCCGGCCCTCGGGATTTCGGCCTTTGGGATTTCGGCCGTTGGGATTTCGGCCTTTGGGATTCCGACCTTTGGGATTTCGACCTTTGGGATTTCGACCTTTGGGATTTCGGCCCTTGGGATTTCGGCCTTTGGGATTTCGGGCTTTGGGATTTCGACCTTTGGGATTTGGACCTTTGGGATTCCGGCCTTTGGGATTCCGGCCTTTGGGATTTCGGCCTTTGGGATTTTCACCTTTGGGATTTCAGCCTTTGGGTAATTCATCCTTTGGGATTTCGGCCTTGGGATTTAGACATTTGGGATTACGGCCTTTGGGATTCCACCCTTTGGGATTTCGGCTTTTGGAATTTCCGGCTTTGGGATATCGGCCTTTGGGATTTCGGCCTTTGGGATTTCGTCCTTTGGGATTCCGGCCTTTGGGATTTCGACCTTTGGGATTTCGACCTTTGGGATTTCGGCCCTTGGGATTTCGGCCTTTGGGATTTCGGCCTTTGGGATTTCGGCCTTTGGGATTTCATCCTTTGCGATTTCGGCCTTTTGGGGATTCATCCATTGGTATTTCGGCCTTGGGATTTCGGCCTTTGAGATTTCGGCCTTTGGGATTTCGGCCTTTGGGATTTCGGCCTTTGAGTTTTCGGCCTTTGGGATTTCGGTCTTTCGAATTTCAGCTTTTGGGATTTCGGCCTTTGGGATTTCGGCCTTCGGGATTTCGCCCTTGTGATTTCGGCCTTTGGGATATCGGTCTTTGGAATTTCAGCGTTGGGATTTCGGCCATTTGGATTTCGGCCTTTGGGATTTCGGCCTTTGGGATGTCGGTCTTTGGAATTTCAGCCTTTGGGATTTCGGCTGTTTGGATTTCATTCTTTGGGATTTAAGCCTTTGGGATTTCGGACTTTGAGATTTCGGCCTTTGGGATGTCGGCCTTTGGAATTTCGACCTTTGGGATTTCGGCCCTTGGGATTTCAGCCTTTGGGATTTCGGCCTTTGGGATTTCAGCCTTTGGGGTTTCGGCCTTTAGGATTTCGGCCTTTGAAATGTCGGTCTTTGGAATTTCAGCCTTTGGGATTTCGGCCCTTTGGATTTCGGCCTTTGGGATTTCGACGTTTGGATTTCGGCCTTTGGGATTTCGGCCTTTGGGACTTCGGCCTTTGTGATTTCGGCCCTTGGGATTTCGGCCTTTCGGATTTCGGCGTTTGGGATTTCGGCCTTTGGGATTTCGGCCTTTGGAATTTCCGCGTTTAGGATATCGGCCTTTGTGATTTCGGCCTTTGGGATTTCGGCCTTTGGGATTTCGGCTTTTGGGATTTCGGCCTTTGGGGTTTCGGCCCTTTGGATTTCGGCCTTTGGGATCTCAGTCTTTGGGATTTCGGCCTTTGGGATTTCGACATTTGGGATTTCGGCCCTTGGAATTCCGGCCCTCGGGATTTCGGCCTTTGGGATTTCGGCCGTTGGGATTTCGGCCTTTGGGATTTGGACTTTTGGGATTTCGGCCCTTGGGATATCGCACTCTGGGATTTCGGGCTTTGGGAAGTCGGTCTTTGGAATTTCAGCCTTTGTGATTTCGGCCTTCGAGATTTCAGCCTTTTGGATTTCGACCTTTGGGATTTCAGCCTTTGGGATTTTGACCTTTGGGATATCCGCCTTTTGGGAATTCATCCTTTGGGATTTCGACATTTGGGACTTCGGCCTTTGGGATTTCGGCCTTAGAGATTTCGGCGTTCGGGATTTGGGGCTTTGGGATTTCGTTCTTTGGGATTTCGGCCTTTTGGGAATCCATCAATTGGTATTTCGGCCTTGGGATTTCGGCATTTGGGATTTCGGCGTTCGGGATTTCGGCCTTTTGAATTTCCGCCTTTAGGATATCGGCCTTTGGGATTTCGGCCTTTGGGATTTCGGCCTTTTGGGAATTCATCAACTGGTATTTCGGCCTTGGGATTTCGACATTTGGGATTTTGGCGTTCGGGATTTCGGCGTTCGGGATTTCGGCCTTTGGAATTTCCGCCTTTAGGATATCGGCCCTTTGGATTCCGGCCTTTGGGATCTCAGCCTTAGCATTTCGACATTTGGGAGTTCGGCCTTTGTGATTTTGGCCATTGGGATTTGGGCCTTTGGGATTTCGACCTTTGGGATTTGGACCTTTGGGATATCGGTCTTTGGGATTTCGACCTTTGAGATTTCGGCGTTCGGGATTTGGGCGTTCGGGATTTTTGGCCTTTGGGATTTCGGCCTTTGGGATTTCGGCCATTTATGAATTCATCAATTGGTATTTCGGTCTTGGGATTTCGACATTTGGGATTTCGGCGTTCGGGATTTCGGCCTTTTGAATTTCCGCCTTTAGGATATCGGCTTTTGGGATTTCGGCTTTTGGGATTTCGGCCTTTGGGATTTCAACCTTTGGGACTTCGGCCTTTGGGATTTCGGCCTTTGGGATTTCGCCGTTAGGGATATCGGCGTTTGGAATTTCCGCCTTTGGGATATCGGCCTTTGGGATTTCGGGCTTTGGGATTTCGTCATTTGGGATTTCGGCCTTTGGGATTTCGGCCTTTGGAATTTCCGCGTTTAGGATATCGGCCTTTGTGATTTCGGCCATTGGGATTACGGCCTTTAGGATGTCGGTCTTTGGAATTTCAGCCTTTGGGATTTCGGCCCTTGGGATTTCGGCCCTTGGGATTTCGGCATTTGGAATTTCCGCCTTTGGTATATCGGCCTTGGGATTTCGACATTTGGGATTTCGTCCTTTGGAATTTCAGCCTTTGGGATTTCGGCCTTTGGGATTTCGGCATTTGGAATATCCGCCTTTTGGATATCGGCCTTTGGGATTTCGGCCTTTGGGATTTCGACCTTTTGGATTTAGGCCTTTGGGGTTTCGGCCTTTGGGATTTCGGCCTTTGAGATTTCGGCCTTTGTGATTTCGGCCTTTGGGATGTCGGCCTTTGGGATTTCGTCCTTTGGGATTTCAGCCTTTTGGGAATTCATCAATAGGTATTTCGGCCTTAGGATTTCGATATTTGGGATTTCGGCCTTTGGGATTTCGGCCTTTGGGATTTCGGCCTCTGGGATTTCGGCCTTTGGGATTTCGGCCTTTCGGATTTCGGCCTTTGGGATTTCGGCCTTTGGGATTTCGGCCTTTGGGATTTCGGCCTTTGGGGTTTCGGCTTTTGGGATGTCGGTCTTTGGAATTTCAGCCTTTGGTGTTTCGGCCCTTTGGATTTCGGCCTTTCGGATCGCAGTCTCTGGGATTTCGGCCTTTCGGATTTCGACCTTTGGGACTTCGGCCTTTGGGATTTCGGCCTTTGGGATTTCGCCCTTTGAGATTTCGGCTTTTGGAATTTCCGCCTTTGGGATATCGGACCTTTGGGATTTCGGCCTTTGGGAATTCGTCCTTTGGGATTTCGGCCTTTGGGATTTCGACCTTTGGGATTTGGACCTTTGGGATTCCGGCCTTTGGGATTCCGGCCTTTGGGATTTCGGCCTTTGGGATTTTGGCCTTTGGGATTTCAGCCTTTGGGATTCCGCCCTTTGGGATTCCGCCCTTTGGGATTTCGGCTTTTGGAATTTCCGCCTTTGGGATATCGGTCTTTGGGATTTCGGCCTTTGGGATTTCGTCCTTTGTGATTCCGGCCTTTGGGATTTCGCCCTTTGGGATTTGGACCTTTGGGATTTCGGACTTTGGGATTTCGACCTTTGGGATTTCGGACCTGGGGATTTCGGCCTTTGGGATTTCGGCCTTTGGAATTTCCGTCTTTAGGATATCGGCCCTTTGGATTCCGGCCTTCGGGATCTCGACCTTTTGAATTTCGGCCCTTGGGATTTCAGCCTTCGGGATTTCGGCCTTTGGGATTTCGACCTTTGGGATTTCGGCATTTTGGGATTTCGACCTTTGGGATTTGTACCTTTGGGATTCCGGCCTTTGGGATTACGGCCTTTGAGATTTCGGCGTTCGGGATTTCGGCTTTTGGAATTTCCGCCTTTGGGATATCGGCCTTGGGATTTCGACATTTGGGATTTCGTCCTTGGAATTTCGACATTTGGGATTTCGACATTTGGGATTTCGGCCTTTGAGATTTCGGCGTTCGGGATTTCGGCCTTTGTGATTTCGGCCTTTTGGGTATTCATCAATTGGTATTTCGGCCTTGGGATTTCGATATTTGGGATTTCGGCGTTCGGGATTTCGGCCTTTGGAATTTCCGCCTTTAGGATGTCGGCCTTTGGGATTTCGGCCTTTGGGATTTCGGCCTTTGGGATTTCGGCCTTTGGGACTTCGCCGTTAGGGATATCGGCGTTTGGAATTTCCGCCTTTGGGATATCGGCCTTTGGGATTTCGGGCTTTGGGATTTCGTCATTTGGGATTTCGGCCTTTGGGATTTCGACCTTTGGGATTTGGACCTTTGGGATTTGGACCTTTGGGATTTCGGCCTTTGGGATTTCGGCCGTTGGGATTTCGGCCTTTGGGATTTGGATTTTTGGGATTTCGGCGCTTGGGATTTCGGCCTCTGGGATTTCGGCCTTTGGGAAGTCGGTCTTTGGAATTTCAGCCTTTGTGATTTCGGCCTTCGTGATTTCAGCCTTTAGGATTTCGACCTTTGGGATTTCAGCCTTTGGGATTTCGGCCTTTGGGATATCGGCCATTGGGATTTGCGCCTTTGGGATTTCGACCTTTGGGATTTGGACCTTTGGGATTTCGGCCTTTGGGATTTCGACCTTTGGGATTTCGGCGTTTGGGATTACGGCCTTTTGGGAATTCATCAATTGGTATTTCGGCCTTGGGATTTCGGCATTTGGGATTTCGGCGTTCGGGATTTCGGCCTTTTGAATTTCCGCCTTTAGGATATCGGCCTATGGGATTTCGGCATTTGGGATTTCGGCCTTTGTGATTTCGGCCTTTGGGATTTCGGCCTTTGGGATTTCGGCATTTGGGATTTCGGCGTTCGGGATTTCGGCCTTTTGAATTTCCGCCTTTAGGATATCGGCCTATGGGATTTCGGCAATTGGGATTTCGGCCTTTGTGATTTCGGCCTTTGGGATTTCGGCCTTTGGGATTTCGGCCTTTGGGATTTTGGCCTTTGGGATTTCGGCCTTTGGGATGTCTCATCTCTGGAATTTCAGCCTTTGGGATTTCGGCAGTTTGGATTTCGGTCTTTGGAATTTTAGCCTTTGGGATTTCGGCCTTCGAGATTTCAGCCTTTAGGATTTCGACCTTTGGGATTTCGGCCCTTGGGATTTCGGCCTTTGGGATTTCGGCCTTTGGGATTTCGGCCTTTGATATTTCGGCCTTTGGGATTTCGGCCTTTCGGATTTCGGCGTTTGGGATTTCGGCCTTTGGGATTTCGGCGTTTGGGATTTCGGCCTTTGGAATTTCCGCGTTTAGGATATCGGCCGTTGTGATTTCGGCCTTTGGGATTTCGGCCTTTGGGATTTCGGCTTTTGGGATTTCGGCCTTTGGGGTTTCGGCCCTTTGGATTTCGGCCTTTGGGATCTCAGTCTTTGGGATTTCGGCCTTTGGGATTTCGGCCCTTGGAATTCCGGCCCTCGGGATTTCGGCCTTTGGGATTTCGGCCGTTGGGATTTCGGCCTTTGGGATTCCGGCCTTTGGGATTTCGACCTTTGGGATTTCGACCTTTGGGATTTCGGCCCTTGGGATTTCGGCCTTTGGGATTTCGGCCTTTGGGATTTCGGCCTTTGGGACTTCGCCGTTAGGGATATCGGCGTTTGGGATTTCGGCCTTTTGGGAGTTCATCCATTGGTATTTCGGCATTGGGATTTCGCCGTTTGGGATTTCGACCCATGGGATTCCGGCCCTTGGGATTGCGGCCTTTGGGATTTCGGCCTTTGGGATTTCGGCCTTTGGGATTTCGGCCTTTAGTATGTCGATCTTTGGGATTTCAACCTTCGGGATTTCGGCCTTTGGTATGTCGACCTATGGAATTTCAACCTTTGGGATTTCGGCCCTTTGGATTTCGGCTTTTGGGATTTCGACCTTTGGGGTTTCGGCCTTTGGGAAGTCGGTCTTTGGAATTACAGCGTTTGGGGTTTCGGCCTTTGGGATGTCGGCCTTTGGAATTTCGACCTTTGGGATTTCGGCCCTTGGGATTTCAGCCTTTGGGATTTCGGGCTTTCGGATTTCTGCCTTTGGGATTTCGGCCTTTAGTATGTCGATCTTTCTAATTTCAACCTTTGGGATTTCGGCCCTTTGGATTTCGGCCTTTGGGATTTCAGTGTTTGGGATTTCGGTTTTTGTGATTTCGGCCTTTGGAATTTCAGCCTTCGGGATTTTGGCCCTTTGGATTTAGGCCTCTGGGATTTCGACGTTTGGGATTTCGACCCTTGGGATTCCGGCCCTTGGGATTGCGGCCTTTGGGGTTTCGGCCTTTGGTATTTCGGCCTTTGGGATTTCGGCCTTTGGGATTTCATCCTTTGGGATTTCGGCCTTTTGGGAATTCATTCATTGGGATTTCGGCCTTGGGATTTCGGCCTTTGGGATTTCGGACTTTGAGATTTCGTCCTTTGGTATGTCGATCTTTGGAATTTCAACCTTTGGGATTTCGGCCCTTTGGATTTCGGCCTTTGGGATTTCAGCCTTTGTGATTTCGGCCTTTGGAATTTCAGCCTTCGGGATTTTGGCCCTCTGGATTTAGGCCTCTGGGATTTCGACGTTTGGGATTTCGACCCTTGGGATTCCGGCCCTTGGGATTGCGGCCTTTGGGGTTTCGGCCTTTGGGATTTCGGCCTTTGGGATTTCGGCCTTTGGGATTTCATCCTTTGGGATTTCTGCCTTTTGGGAATTCATTCATTGGTATTTCGGCCTTGGGATTCCGGCCTTTGAGATTTCGGCCTTTGGAATTTCAGCCTTTGGGATTTCGGCCCTTTGGATTTCGGCCTTTGGGATTCCGAAGTTTGGGATGTCGGCCCTTTGGATTTCGGGCTTTGGGATTTCGACATTTGGGATATAGGCCTCTGGGATTTCGATCTTTGGGAAGTCGGTCTTTGGAATTTCAGCGTTTGGGGTTTCGGCCTTTGGGATTTCGGCCTTTGGGATGTCGGCCTTTGGAATTTCGACCTTTGGGATTTCGACCTTTGGGATTTCGGCCCTTGGGATTTCAGCCTTTGGGATTTCGGGCTTTGGGATTTCTGCCTTTGGGATTTCGGCCTTTAGTACGTCGATCTTTCTAATTTCAACCTTTGGGTTTTCGGCCCTTTGGATTTCGGCCTTTGGGATT
Source organism: Megachile rotundata (assembly GCF_050947335.1). Classification (NCBI taxonomy): domain Eukaryota; kingdom Metazoa; phylum Arthropoda; class Insecta; order Hymenoptera; family Megachilidae; genus Megachile; species Megachile rotundata. The sequence goes on along the minus strand of NC_134991.1, from coordinate 871,038 downwards.
TCAGTCTTTGTGATTTCGGTTTTTGTGATTTCGGCCTTTGGAATTTCAGCCTTCGGGATTTTGGCCCTTTGGATTTAGGCCACTGGGATTTCGACGTTTGGGATTCCGACCCTTGGGATTCCGGCCTTTGGGATTTCGGCCTTTGGGATTTCGACCTTTGGGATTTCGGCCTTTTGGGAGTTCATCCATTGGTATTTCGGCATTGGGATTTCGCCGTTTGGGATTTCGACCCATGGGATTCCGGCCTTTGGGATTTCGGCCTTTAGTATGTCGATCTTTGGAATTTCAACCTTCGGGATTTCGGCCTTTGGTATATCGATCTTTGGAATTTCAACCTTTGGGATTTCGGCCCTTTGGATTTCGGCTTTTGGGATTTCGACCTTTGGGGTTTCGGCCTTTGGGAATTCGGTCTTTGGAATTTCAGCCTTTGGGGTTTCGGCCTTTGGGATTTCGGCCTTTGGGATGTCGGCCTTTGGAATTTCGACCTTTGGGATGTCGGCCCTTGGGATTTCAGCCTTTGGGGTTTCGGGCTTTGGGATTTCTTCCTTTGGGATTTCGGCCTTTAGTACGTCGATCTTTCTAATTTCAACCTTTGGGATTTCGGCCCTTTGGATTTCGGCCTTTGGGATTTCAGTCTTTGGGATTTCGGTTTTTGTGATTTCGGCCTTTGGAATTTCAGCCTTCGGGATTTTGGCCCTTCGGATTTAGGCCTCTGGGATTTCGACGTTTGGGATTTCGACCCTTGGGATTCCGGCCCTTGGGATTGCGGCCTTTGGGGTTTCGGCCTTTGGGATTTCGGGCATTGGGATTTCGGCCTTTGGGATTTCGGCCTTTTGGGAATTCATTCATTGGTATTTCGGCCTTGGGATTTCGGCCTTTGGGATTTCGGACTTTGAGATTTCGTCCTTTGGTATGTCGATCTTTGGAATTTCAACCTTTGGGATTTCGGCCCTTTGGATTTCGGCCTTTGAGATTTCAGCCTTTGGGATTTCGGCCTTTGAGATTTCGGCCTTTGGAATTTCAGCCTTTGGGATTTCGGCCCTTTGGATTTCGGCCGTTGGGATTTCGAAGTTTGGGATTTCGGCCCTTTGGATTTCGGCCTTTGGGATTCCGACCTTTGGGATATCGGCCTCTGGGATTTCGACCTTTGGGAAGTCTGTCTTTGGAGTTTCAGCCTTTGGGATTTCGGCCTTTGGGATGTCGGTCTTTGGAATTTCAGCCTTTGGGATTTCGGCCCTTTGGATTTCGGCCTTTCGGATTTCGGCCTTGGCATTTCGACATTTGGGATTTCGGCCTTTGGGATTTTTACCTTTGGGATTTCGGCCCTTGGGATTTAGGCATTTTGGATTTCGGCCTTTTGGGAATTCATCCTTTGGGATTTCGGCCTTTGGAATTTCCGCCTTTGGGATATCGGCATTTGGGATTTCGGCCTTTGGAATTTCGTCTTTTGGGATTTGGACCTTTGGGATTTCGGCCTTTGGCATTTCGACCTTTGGGATTTCAGCCTTTGGGATTTCGGCCCTTTGGATTTCGGCCTTTGGGATTTCGACGTTTGGGATTTCGGCCTTTGCGATTTCGGCCTTTGGGATTTCGGCCTTTGGGATTTCGGCCTTTGGGATATCTGCCTCTGGGATTTCCAACTTTGGGAAGTCGGTCTTTTGAATTTCAGCCTTTGGGATTTCGGCCTTTGGGATGTCGGTCTTTGGAATTTCAGCCTTTGGGATTTCGGTCTTTGGGATTTCAGCCTTTGGGATTTCGGACTTTGAGATTTCGGCCTTTGGGATTTCAGCCTTTGGGATTTCGGCCTTTGAGATTTCGGCCTTTGGGATTTCGGCCTTTGGGATTTCGGCCCATTGGATTTCTGGCTTTGGGATTCCGACCTTTGGGATATCGGCCTCTGGGACTTCGACCTTTGGGAAGTCGGTCTTTGGAGTTTCAGCCTTTGGGATTTCGGCCTTTGGGATTTCGGCCTTTGGGATTTCGGCCTTTGGTATGTCGATCTTTGGAATTTCAACCTTTGGGATTTCGGCCCTTTGGATTCCGGCCCTTGGGATTGCGGCCTTTGGGATTTCGGCCTTTGGGATTTCGGCCTTTGGGATTTCGGCCTTTGGGATTTCGGCCTTTGGGATTTCGGCCTTTGGGATTTCGGCCTTTGAGATTTCATCCTTTGGGATTTCGGCCTCTTGGGAATTCATCCATTGGTATATCGGCCTTGGGATTTCGGCCTTTGGGATTTCGGCCTTTGGGATTTCGACCTTTGGGATTTCGGCCTTTTGGGAGTTCATCCATTGGTATTTCGGCATTGGGATTTCGCCGTTTGGGATTTCGACCCATGGGATTCCGGCCCTTGGGATTGCGGCCTTTGGGATTTCGGCCTTTGGGATTTCGGCCTTTGGGATTTCGGCCTTTAGTATGTCGATCTTTGGAATTTCAACCTTCGGGATTTCGGCCTTTGGTATGTCGATCTTTGGAATTTCAACCTTTGGGATTTCGGCCCTTTGGATTTCGGCTTTTGGGATTTCGACCATTGGGGTTTCGGCCTTTGGGAAGTCGGTCTTTGGAATTTCAGCGTTTGGGGTTTCGGCCTTTGGGATTTCGGCCTTTGGGATGTCGGCCTTTGGAATTTCGACCTTTGGGATTTCGACCTTTGGGATTTCGGCCCTTGGGATTTCAGCCTTTGGGATTTCGGGCTTTGGGATTTCTGCCTTTGGGATTTCGGCCTTTAGTACGTCGATCTTTCTAATTTCAACCTTTGGGATTTCGGCCCTTTGGATTTCGGCCTTTGGGATTTCAGTCTTTGTGATTTCGGTTTTTGTGATTTCGGCCTTTGGAATTTCAGCCTTCGGGATTTTGGCCCTTTGGATTTAGGCCACTGGGATTTCGACGTTTGGGATTCCGACCCTTGGGATTCCGGCCTTTGGGATTTCGGCCTTTGGGATTTCGACCTTTGGGATTTCGGCCTTTTGGGAGTTCATCCATTGGTATTTCGGCATTGGGATTTCGCCGTTTGGGATTTCGACCCATGGGATTCCGGCCTTTGGGATTTCGGCCTTTAGTATGTCGATCTTTGGAATTTCAACCTTCGGGATTTCGGCCTTTGGTATGTCGATCTTTGGAATTTCAACCTTTGGGATTTCGGCCTTTTGGGAATTCATCCATTGGTATATCGGCCTTGGGATTTCGGCCTTTGGGATTTCGGCCTTTGGGATTTCGACCTTTGGGATTTCGGCCTTTTGGGAGTTCATCCATTGGTATTTCGGCATTGGGATTTCGCCGTTTGGGATTTCGAACCATGGGATTCCGGCCCTTGGGATTGCGGCCTTTGGGATTTCGGCCTTTGGGATTTCGGCCTTTAGTATGTCGATCTTTGGAATTTCAACCTTCGGGATTTCGGCCTTTGGTATGTCGATCTTTGGAATTTCAACCTTTGGGATTTCGGCCCTTTGGATTTCGGCTTTTGGGATTTCGACCTTTGGGGTTTCGGCCTTTGGGAAGTCGGTCTTTGGAATTTCAGCGTTTGGGGTGTCGGCCTTTGGGATTTCGGCCTTTGGGATGTCGGCCTTTGGAATTTCGACCTTTGGGATTTCGACCTTTGGGATTTCGGCCCTTGGGATTTCAGCCTTTGGGATTTCGGGCTTTGGGATTTCTGCCTTTGGGATTTCGGCCTTTAGTACGTCGATCTTTCTAATTTCAACCTTTGGGATTTCGGCCCTTTGGATTTCGGCCTTTGGGATTTCAGTCTTTGTGATTTCGGTTTTTGTGATTTCGGCCTTTGGAATTTCAGCCTTCGGGATTTTGGCCCTTTGGATTTAGGCCACTGGGATTTCGACGTTTGGGATTCCGACCCTTGGGATTCCGGCCTTTGGGATTTCGGCCTTTGGGATTTCGACCTTTGGGATTTCGGCCTTTTGGGAGTTCATCCATTGGTATTTCGGCATTGGGATTTCGCCGTTTGGGATTTCGACCCATGGGATTCCGGCCTTTGGGATTTCGGCCTTTAGTATGTCGATCTTTGGAATTTCAACCTTCGGGATTTCGGCCTTTGGTATGTCGATCTTTGGAATTTCAACCTTTGGGATTTCGGCCCTTTGGATTTCGGCTTTTGGGATTTCGACCTTTGAGGTTTCGGCCTTTGGGAAGTCGGTCTTTGGAATTTCAGCCTTTGGGGTTTCGGCCTTTGGGATTTCGGCCTTTGGGATGTCGGCCTTTGGAATTTCGACCTTTGGGATGTCGGCCCTTGGGATTTCAGCCTTTGGGATTTCGGGCTTTGGGATTTCTGCCTTTGGGATTTCGGCCTTTAGTACGTCGATCTTTCTAATTTCAACCTTTGGGATTTCGGCCCTTTGGATTTCGGCCTTTGGGATTTCAGTCTTTGGGATTTCGGTTTTTGTGATTTCGGCCTTTGGAATTTCAGCCTTCGGGATTTTGGCCCTTCGGATTTAGGCCTCTGGGATTTCGACGTTTGGGATTTCGACCCTTGGGATTCCGGCCCTTGGGATTGCGGCCTTTGGGGTTTCGGCCTTTGGGATTTCGGGCATTGGGATTTCGGCCTTTGGGATTTCATCCTTTGGGATTTCGGCATTTTGGGAATTCATTCATTGGTATTTCGGCCTTGGGATTTCGGCCTTTGGGATTTCGGACTTTGAGATTTCGTCCTTTGGTATGTCGATCTTTGGAATTTCAACCTTTGGGATTTCGGCCCTTTGGATTTCGGCCTTTGGGATTTCAGCCTTTGGGATTTCGGCCTTTGAGATTTCGGCCTTTGGAATTTCAGCCTTTGGGATTTCGGCCCTTTGGATTTCGGCCGTTGGGATTTCGAAGTTTGGGATTTCGGCCCTTTGGATTTCGGCCTTTGGGATTCCGACCTTTGGGATATCGGCCTCTGGGATTTCGACCTTTGGGAAGTCTGTCTTTGGAGTTTAAGCCTTTGGGATTTCGGCCTTTGGGATGTCGGTCTTTGGAATTTCAGCCTTTGGGATTTCGGCCCTTTGGATTTCGGCCTTTCGGATTTCGGCCTTGGCATTTCGACATTTGGTATTTCGGCCTTTGGGATTTTTACCTTTGGGATTTCGGCCCTTGGGATTTAGGCATTTTGGATTTCGGCCTTTTGGGAATTCATCCTTTGGGATTTCGGCCTTTGGAATTTCCGCCTTTGGGATATCGGCATTTGGGATTTCGGCCTTTGGAATTTCGTCTTTTGGGATTTGGACCTTTGGGATTTCGGCCTTTGGCATTTCGACCTTTGGGATTTCAGCCTTTGGGATTTCGGCCCTTTGGATTTCGGCCTTTGGGATTTCGACGTTTGGGATTTCGGCCTTTGCGATTTCGGCCTTTGGGATTTCGGCCTTTGGGATTTCGGCCTTTGGGATATCTGCCTCTGGGATTTCCTACTTTGGGAAGTCGGTCTTTGGAATTTCAGCCTTTGGGATTTCGGCCTTTCGGATGTCGGTCTTTGGAATTTCAGCCTTTGGGATTTCGGTCTTTGGGATTTCAGCCTTTGGGATTTCGGACTTTGAGATTTCGGCCTTTGGGATTTCAGCCTTTGGGATTTCGGCCTTTGAGATTTCGGCCTTTGGGATTTCGGCCTTTGGGATTTCGAAGTTTGGGATTTCGGCCCATTGGATTTCGGGCTTTGGGATTCCGACCTTTGGGATATCGGCCTCTGGGACTTCGACCTTTGGGAAGTCGGTCTTTGGAGTTTCAGCCTTTGGGATTTCGGCCTTTGGGATTTCGGCCTTTGGGATTTCGGCCTTTGGTATGTCGATCTTTGGAATTTCAACCTTTGGGATTTCGGCCCTTTGGATTCCGGCCCTTGGGATTGCGGCCTTTGGGATTTCGGCCTTTGGGATTTCGGCCTTTGGGATTTCGGCCTTTGAGATTTCATCCTTTGGGATTTCGGCCTTTTGGGAATTCATCCATTGGTATATCGGCCTTGGGATTTCGGCCTTTGGGATTTCGGCCTTTGGGATTTCGACCTTTGGGATTTCGGCCTTTTGGGAGTTCATCCATTGGTATTTCGGCATTGGGATTTCGCCGTTTGGGATTTCGACCCATGGGATTCCGGCCCTTGGGATTGCGGCCTTTGGGATTTCGGCCTTTGGGATTTCGGCCTTTGGGATTTCGGCCTTTAGTATGTCGATCTTTGGAATTTCAACCTTCGGGATTTCGGCCTTTGGTATGTCGATCTTTGGAATTTCAACCTTTGGGATTTCGGCCCTTTGGATTTCGGCTTTTGGGATTTCGACCTTTGGGGTTTCGGCCTTTGGGAAGTCGGTCTTTGGAATTTCAGCGTTTGGGGTTTCGGCCTTTGGGATTTCGGCCTTTGGGATGTCGGCCTTTGGAATTTCGACCTTTGGGATTTCGACCTTTGGGATTTCGGCCCTTGGGATTTCAGCCTTTGGGATTTCGGGCTTTGGGATTTCTGCCTTTGGGATTTCGGCCTTTAGTACGTCGATCTTTCTAATTTCAACCTTTGGGATTTCGGCCCTTTGGATTTCGGCCTTTGGGATTTCAGTCTTTGGGATTTCGGTTTTTGTGATTTCGGCCTTTGGAATTTCAGCCTTCGGGATTTTGGCCCTTTGGATTTAGGCCACTGGGATTTCGACGTTTGGGATTCCGACCCTTGGGATTCCGGCCTTTGGGATTTCGGCCTTTGGGATTTCGACCTTTGGGATTTCGGCCTTTTGGGAGTTCATCCATTGGTATTTCGGCATTGGGATTTCGCCGTTTGGGATTTCGACCCATGGGATTCCGGCCTTTGGGATTTCGGCCTTTAGTATGTCGATCTTTGGAATTTCAACCTTCGGGATTTCGGCCTTTGGTATGTCGATCTTTGGAATTTCAACCTTTGGGATTTCGGCCTTTTGGGAATTCATCCATTGGTATATCGGCCTTGGGATTTCGGCCTTTGGGATTTCGGCCTTTGGGATTTCGACCTTTGGGATTTCGGCCTTTTGGGAGTTCATCCATTGGTATTTCGGCATTGGGACTTCGCCGTTTGGGATTTCGAACCATGGGATTCCGGCCCTTGGGATTGCGGCCTTTGGGATTTCGGCCTTTGGGATTTCGGCCTTTAGTATGTCGATCTTTGGAATTTCAACCTTCGGGATTTCGGCCTTTGGTATGTCGATCTTTGGAATTTCAACCTTTGGGATTTCGGCCCTTTGGATTTCGGCTTTTGGGATTTCGACCTTTGGGGTTTCGGCCTTTGGGAAGTCGGTCTTTGGAATTTCAGCGTTTGGGGTTTCGGCCTTTGGGATTTCGGCCTTTGGGATGTCGGCCCTTGGAATTTCGACCTTTGGGATTTCGACCTTTGGGATTTCGGCCCTTGGGATTTCAGCCTTTGGGATTTCGGGCTTTGGGATTTCTGCCTTTGGGATTTCGGCCTTTAGTACGTCGATCTTTCTAATTTCAACCTTTGGGATTTCGGCCCTTTGGATTTCGGCCTTTGGGATTTCAGTCTTTGTGATTTCGGTTTTTGTGATTTCGGCCTTTGGAATTTCAGCCTTCGGGATTTTGGCCCTTTGGATTTAGGCCACTGGGATTTCGACGTTTGGGATTCCGACCCTTGGGATTCCGGCCTTTGGGAATTCGGCCTTTGGGATTTCGACCTTTGGGATTTCGGCCTTTTGGGAGTTCATCCATTGGTATTTCGGCATTGGGATTTCGCCGTTTGGGATTTCGACCCATGGGATTCCGGCCTTTTGGATTTCGGCCTTTGGGATTTCGGCCTTTGAGATTTCGGCCTTTGGGATTTCGGCCTTTGGGATTTCGAAGTTTGGGATTTCGGCCCATTGGATTTCGGGCTTTGGGATTCCGACCTTTGGGATTTCGACCTTTGGGATTTCGGCCCTTGGGATTTCAGCCTTTGGGATTTCGGGCTTTGGAATTTCTGCCTTTGGGATTTCGGCCTTTAGTACGTCGATCTTTCTAATTTCAACCTTTGGGATTTCGGCCCTTTGGATTTCGGCCTTTGGGATTTCAGTCTTTGTGATTTCGGTTTTTGTGATTTCGGCCTTTGGAATTTCAGCCTTCGGGATTTTGGCCCTTTGGATTTAGGCCACTGGGATTTCGACGTTTGGGATTCCGACCCTTGGGATTCCGGCCATTGGGATTTCGGCCTTTGGGATTTCGACCTTTGGGATTTCGGCCTTTTGGGAGTTCATCCATTGGTATTTCGGCATTGGGATTTCGCCGTTTGGGATTTCGACCCATGGGATTCCGGCCTTTGGGATTTCGGCCTTTAGTATGTCGATCTTTGGAATTTCAACCTTCGGGATTTCGGCCTTTGGTATGTCGATCTTTGGAATTTCAACCTTTGGGATTTCGGCCCTTTGGATTTCGGCTTTTGGGATTTCGACCTTTGAGGTTTCGGCCTTTGGGAAGTCGGTCTTTGGAATTTCAGCCTTTGGGGTTTCGGCCTTTGGGATTTCGGCCTTTGGGATGTCGGCCTTTGGAATTTCGACCTTTGGGATGTCGGCCCTTGGGATTTCAGCCTTTGGGATTTCGGGCTTTGGGATTTCTGCCTTTGGGATTTCGGCCTTTAGTACGTCGATCTTTCTAATTTCAACCTTTGGGATTTCGGCCCTTTGGATTTCGGCCTTTGGGATTTCAGTCTTTGGGATTTCGGTTTTTGTGATTTCGGCCTTTGGAATTTCAGCCTTCGGGATTTTGGCCCTTCGGATTTAGGCCTCTGGGATTTCGACGTTTGGGATTTCGACCCTTGGGATTCCGGCCCTTGGGATTGCGGCCTTTGGGGTTTCGGCCTTTGGGATTTCGGGCATTGGGATTTCGGCCTTTGGGATTTCATCCTTTGGGATTTCGGCATTTTGGGAATTCATTCATTGGTATTTCGGCCTTGGGATTTCGGCCTTTGGGATTTCGGACTTTGAGATTTCGTCCTTTGGTATGTCGATCTTTGGAATTTCAACCTTTGGGATTTCGGCCCTTTGGATTTCGGCCTTTGGGATTTCAGCCTTTGGGATTTCGGCCTTTGAGATTTCGGCCTTTGGAATTTCAGCCTTTGGGATTTCGGCCCTTTGGATTTCGGCCGTTGGGATTTCGAAGTTTGGGATTTCGGCCCTTTGGATTTCGGCCTTTGGGATTCCGACCTTTGGGATATCGGCCTCTGGGATTTCGACCTTTGGGAAGTCTGTCTTTGGAGTTTAAGCCTTTGGGATTTCGGCCTTTGGGATGTCGGTCTTTGGAATTTCAGCCTTTGGGATTTCGGCCCTTTGGATTTCGGCCTTTCGGATTTCGGCCTTGGCATTTCGACATTTGGGATTTCGGCCTTTGGGATTTTTACCTTTGGGATTTCGGCCCTTGGGATTTAGGCATTTTGGATTTCGGCCTTTTGGGAATTCATCCTTTGGGATTTCGGCCTTTGGAATTTCCGCCTTTGGGATATCGGCATTTGGGATTTCGGCCTTTGGAATTTCGTCTTTTGGGATTTGGACCTTTGGGATTTCGGCCTTTGGCATTTCGACCTTTGGGATTTCAGCCTTTGGGATTTCGGCCCTTTGGATTTCGGCCTTTGGGATTTCGACGTTTGGGATTTCGGCCTTTGCGATTTCGGCCTTTGGGATTTCGGCCTTTGGGATTTCGGCCTTTGGGATATCTGCCTCTGGGATTTCCTACTTTGGGAAGTCGGTCTTTGGAATTTCAGCCTTTGGGATTTCGGCCTTTCGGATGTCGGTCTTTGGAATTTCAGCCTTTGGGATTTCGGTCTTTGGGATTTCAGCCTTTGGGATTTCGGACTTTGAGATTTCGGCCTTTGGGATTTCAGCCTTTGGGATTTCGGCCTTTGAGATTTCGGCCTTTGGGATTTCGGCCTTTGGGATTTCGAAGTTTGGGATTTCGGCCCATTGGATTTCGGGCTTTGGGATTCCGACCTTTGGGATATCGGCCTCTGGGACTTCGACCTTTGGGAAGTCGGTCTTTGGAGTTTCAGCCTTTGGGATTTCGGCCTTTGGGATTTCGGCCTTTGGGATTTCGGCCTTTGGTATGTCGATCTTTGGAATTTCAACCTTTGGGATTTCGGCCCTTTGGATTCCGGCCCTTGGGATTGCGGCCTTTGGGATTTCGGCCTTTGGGATTTCGGCCTTTGGGATTTCGGCCTTTGAGATTTCATCCTTTGGGATTTCGGCCTTTTGGGAATTCATCCATTGGTATATCGGCCTTGGGATTTCGGCCTTTGGGATTTCGGCCTTTGGGATTTCGACCTTTGGGATTTCGGCCTTTTGGGAGTTCATCCATTGGTATTTCGGCATTGGGATTTCGCCGTTTGGGATTTCGACCCATGGGATTCCGGCCCTTGGGATTGCGGCCTTTGGGATTTCGGCCTTTGGGATTTCGGCCTTTGGGATTTCGGCCTTTAGTATGTCGATCTTTGGAATTTCAACCTTCGGGATTTCGGCCTTTGGTATGTCGATCTTTGGAATTTCAACCTTTGGGATTTCGGCCCTTTGGATTTCGGCTTTTGGGATTTCGACCTTTGGGGTTTCGGCCTTTGGGAAGTCGGTCTTTGGAATTTCAGCGTTTGGGGTTTCGGCCTTTGGGATTTCGGCCTTTGGGATGTCGGCCTTTGGAATTTCGACCTTTGGGATTTCGACCTTTGGGATTTCGGCCCTTGGGATTTCAGCCTTTGGGATTTCGGGCTTTGGGATTTCTGCCTTTGGGATTTCGGCCTTTAGTACGTCGATCTTTCTAATTTCAACCTTTGGGATTTCGGCCCTTTGGATTTCGGCCTTTGGGATTTCAGTCTTTGGGATTTCGGTTTTTGTGATTTCGGCCTTTGGAATTTCAGCCTTCGGGATTTTGGCCCTTTGGATTTAGGCCACTGGGATTTCGACGTTTGGGATTCCGACCCTTGGGATTCCGGCCTTTGGGATTTCGGCCTTTGGGATTTCGACCTTTGGGATTTCGGCCTTTTGGGAGTTCATCCATTGGTATTTCGGCATTGGGATTTCGCCGTTTGGGATTTCGACCCATGGGATTCCGGCCTTTGGGATTTCGGCCTTTAGTATGTCGATCTTTGGAATTTCAACCTTCGGGATTTCGGCCTTTGGTATGTCGATCTTTGGAATTTCAACCTTTGGGATTTCGGCCTTTTGGGAATTCATCCATTGGTATATCGGCCTTGGGATTTCGGCCTTTGGGATTTCGGCCTTTGGGATTTCGACCTTTGGGATTTCGGCCTTTTGGGAGTTCATCCATTGGTATTTCGGCATTGGGACTTCGCCGTTTGGGATTTCGAACCATGGGATTCCGGCCCTTGGGATTGCGGCCTTTGGGATTTCGGCCTTTGGGATTTCGGCCTTTAGTATGTCGATCTTTGGAATTTCAACCTTCGGGATTTCGGCCTTTGGTATGTCGATCTTTGGAATTTCAACCTTTGGGATTTCGGCCCTTTGGATTTCGGCTTTTGGGATTTCGACCTTTGGGGTTTCGGCCTTTGGGAAGTCGGTCTTTGGAATTTCAGCGTTTGGGGTTTCGGCCTTTGGGATTTCGGCCTTTGGGATGTCGGCCTTTGGAATTTCGACCTTTGGGATTTCGACCTTTGGGATTTCGGCCCTTGGGATTTCAGCCTTTGGGATTTCGGGCTTTGGGATTTCTGCCTTTGGGATTTCGGCCTTTAGTACGTCGATCTTTCTAATTTCAACCTTTGGGATTTCGGCCCTTTGGATTTCGGCCTTTGGGATTTCAGTCTTTGTGATTTCGGTTTTTGTGATTTCGGCCTTTGGAATTTCAGCCTTCGGGATTTTGGCCCTTTGGATTTAGGCCACTGGGATTTCGACGTTTGGGATTCCGACCCTTGGGATTCCGGCCTTTGGGAATTCGGCCTTTGGGATTTCGACCTTTGGGATTTCGGCCTTTTGGGAGTTCATCCATTGGTATTTCGGCATTGGGATTTCGCCGTTTGGGATTTCGACCCATGGGATTCCGGCCTTTTGGATTTCGGCCTTTGGGATTTCGGCCTTTGAGATTTCGGCCTTTGGGATTTCGGCCTTTGGGATTTCGAAGTTTGGGATTTCGGCCCATTGGATTTCGGGCTTTGGGATTCCGACCTTTGGGATTTCGACCTTTGGGATTTCGGCCCTTGGGATTTCAGCCTTTGGGATTTCGGGCTTTGGGATTTCTGCCTTTGGGATTTCGGCCTTTAGTACGTCGATCTTTCTAATTTCAACCTTTGGGATTTCGGCCCTTTGGATTTCGGCCTTTGGGATTTCAGTCTTTGGGATTTCGGTTTTTGTGATTTCGGCCTTTGGAATTTCAGCCTTCGGGATTTTGGCCCTTTGGATTTAGGCCACTGGGATTTCGACGTTTGGGATTCCGACCCTTGGGATTCCGGCCTTTGGGATTTCGGCCTTTGGGATTTCGACCTTTGGGATTTCGGCCTTTTGGGAGTTCATCCATTGGTATTTCGGCATTGGGATTTCGCCGTTTGGGATTTCGACCCATGGGATTCCGGCCTTTGGGATTTCGGCCTTTAGTATGTCGATCTTTGGAATTTCAACCTTCGGGATTTCGGCCTTTGGTATGTCGATCTTTGGAATTTCAACCTTTGGGATTTCGGCCTTTTGGGAATTCATCCATTGGTATATCGGCCTTGGGATTTCGGCCTTTGGGATTTCGGCCTTTGGGATTTCGACCTTTGGGATTTCGGCCTTTTGGGAGTTCATCCATTGGTATTTCGGCATTGGGACTTCGCCGTTTGGGATTTCGAACCATGGGATTCCGGCCCTTGGGATTGCGGCCTTTGGGATTTCGGCCTTTGGGATTTCGGCCTTTAGTATGTCGATCTTTGGAATTTCAACCTTCGGGATTTCGGCCTTTGGTATGTCGATCTTTGGAATTTCAACCTTTGGGATTTCGGCCCTTTGGATTTCGGCTTTTGGGATTTCGACCTTTGGGGTTTCGGCCTTTGGGAAGTCGGTCTTTGGAATTTCAGCGTTTGGGGTTTCGGCCTTTGGGATTTCGGCCTTTGGGATGTCGGCCTTTGGAATTTCGACCTTTGGGATTTCGACCTTTGGGATTTCGGCCCTTGGGATTTCAGCCTTTGGGATTTCGGGCTTTGGGATTTCTGCCTTTGGGATTTCGGCCTTTAGTACGTCGATCTTTCTAATTTCAACCTTTGGGATTTCGGCCCTTTGGATTTCGGCCTTTGGGATTTCAGTCTTTGTGATTTCGGTTTTTGTGATTTCGGCCTTTGGAATTTCAGCCTTCGGGATTTTGGCCCTTTGGATTTAGGCCACTGGGATTTCGACGTTTGGGATTCCGACCCTTGGGATTCCGGCCTTTGGGAATTCGGCCTTTGGGATTTCGACCTTTGGGATTTCGGCCTTTTGGGAGTTCATCCATTGGTATTTCGGCATTGGGATTTCGCCGTTTGGGATTTCGACCCATGGGATTCCGGCCTTTTGGATTTCGGCCTTTGGGATTTCGGCCTTTGAGATTTCGGCCTTTGGGATTTCGGCCTTTGGGATTTCGAAGTTTGGGATTTCGGCCCATTGGATTTCGGGCTTTGGGATTCCGACCTTTGGGATATCGGCCTCTGGGACTTCGACCTTTGGGAAGTCGGTCTTTGGAGTTTCAGCCTTTGGGATTTCGGCCTTTGGGATTTCGGCCTTTGGTATGTCGATCTTTGGAATTTCAACCTTTGGGATTTCGGCCCTTTGGATTCCGGCCCTTGGGATTGCGGCCTTTGGGATTTCGGCCTTTGGGATTTCGGCCTTTGGGATTTCGGCCTTTGAGATTTCATCCTTTGGGATTTCGGCCTTTTGGGAATTCATCCATTGGTATATCGGCCTTGGGATTTCGGCCTTTGGGATTTCGGCCTTTGGGATTTCGACCTTTGGGATTTCGGCCTTTTGGGAGTTCATCCATTGGTATTTCGGCATTGGGATTTCGCCGTTTGGGATTTCGACCCATGGGATTCCGGCCCTTGGGATTGCGGCCTTTGGGATTTCGGCCTTTGGGATTTCGGCCTTTAGTATGTCGATCTTTGGAATTTCAACCTTCGGGATTTCGGCCTTTGGTATGTCGATCTTTGGAATTTCAACCTTTGGGATTTCGGCCCTTTGGATTTCGGCTTTTGGGATTTCGACCTTTGGGGTTTCGGCCTTTGGGAAGTCGGTCTTTGGAATTTCAGCGTTTGGGGTTTCGGCCTTTGGGATTTCGGCCTTTGGGATGTCGGCCTTTGGAATTTCGACCTTTGGGATTTCGACCTTTGGGATTTCGGCCCTTGGGATTTCAGCCTTTGGGATTTCGGGCTTTGGGATTTCTGCCTTTGGGATTTCGGCCTTTAGTACGTCGATCTTTCTAATTTCAACCTTTGGGATTTCGGCCCTTTGGATTTCGGCCTTTGGGATTTCAGTCTTTGGGATTTCGGTTTTTGTGATTTCGGCCTTTGGAATTTCAGCCTTCGGGATTTTGGCCCTTTGGATTTAGGCCACTGGGATTTCGACGTTTGGGATTCCGACCCTTGGGATTCCGGCCTTTGGGATTTCGGCCTTTGGGATTTCGACCTTTGGGATTTCGGCCTTTTGGGAGTTCATCCATTGGTATTTCGGCATTGGGATTTCGCCGTTTGGGATTTCGACCCATGGGATTCCGGCCTTTGGGATTTCGGCCTTTAGTATGTCGATCTTTGGAATTTCAACCTTCGGGATTTCGGCCTTTGGTATGTTGATCTTTGGAATTTCAACCTTTGGGATTTCGGCCTTTTGGGAATTCATCCATTGGTATATCGGCCTTGGGATTTCGGCCTTTGGGATTTCGGCCTTTGGGATTTCGACCTTTGGGATTTCGGCTTTTTGGGAGTTCATCCATTGGTACTTCGGCATTGGGATTTCGCCGTTTGGGATTTCGAACCATGGGATTCCGGCCCTTGGGATTGCGGCCTTTGGGATTTCGGCCTTTGGGATTTCGGCCTTTAGTATGTCGATCTTTGGAATTTCAACCTTCGGGATTTCGGCCTTTGGTATGTCGATCTTTGGAATTTCAACCTTTGGGATTTCGGCCCTTTGGATTTCGGCTTTTGGGATTTCGACCTTTGGGGTTTCGGCCTTTGGAATTTCAGCGTTTGGGGTTTCGGCCTTTGGGATTTCGGCCTTTGGGATGTCGGCCTTTGGAATTTCGACCTTTGGGATTTCGACCTTTGGGATTTCGGCCCTTGGGATTTCAGCCTTTGGGATTTCTGCCTTTGGGATTTCGGCCTTTAGTACGTCGATCTTTCTAATTTCAACCTTTGGGATTTCGGCCCTTTGGATTTCGGCCTTTGGGATTTCAGTCTTTGTGATTTCGGTTTTTGTGATTTCGGCCTTTGGAATTTCAGCCTTCGGGATTTTGGCCCTTTGGATTTAGGCCACTGGGATTTCGACGTTTGGGATTCCGACCCTTGGGATTCCGGCCTTTGGGATTTCGGCCTTTGGGATTTCGACCTTTGGGATTTCGGCCTTTTGGGAGTTCATCCATTGGTATTTCGGCATTGGGATTTCGCCGTTTGGGATTTCGACCCATGGGATTCCGGCCTTTGGGATTTCGGCCTTTAGTATGTCGATCTTTGGAATTTCAACCTTCGGGATTTCGGCCTTTGGTATGTCGATCTTTGGAATTTCAACCTTTGGGATTTCGGCCCTTTGGATTTCGGCTTTTGGGATTTCGACCTTTGGGGTTTCGGCCTTTGGGAAGTCGGTCTTTGGAATTTCAGCCTTTGGGGTTTCGGCCTTTGGGATTTCGGCCTTTGGGATGTCGGCCTTTGGAATTTCGACCTTTGGGATGTCGGCCCTTGGGATTTCAGCCTTTGGGATTTCGGGCTTTGGGATTTCTTCCTTTGGGATTTCGGCCTTTAGTACGTCGATCTTTCTAATTTCAACCTTTGGGATTTCGGCCCTTTGGATTTCGGCCTTTGGGATTTCAGTCTTTGGGATTTCGGTTTTTGTGATTTCGGCCTTTGGAATTTCAGCCTTCGGGATTTTGGCCCTTCGGATTTAGGCCTCTGGGATTTCGACGTTTGGGATTTCGACCCTTGGGATTCCGGCCCTTGGGATTGCGGCCTTTGGGATTTCGGCCTTTGGGATTTCGGCCTTTGGGATTTCGGCCTTTAGTATGTCGATCTTTGGAATTTCAACCTTCGGGATTTCGGCCTTTGGTATGTCGATCTTTGGAATTTCAACCTTTGGGATTTCGGCCCTTTGGATTTCGGCTTTTGGAATTTCGACCTTTGGGGTTTCGGCCTTTGGGAAGTCGGTCTTTGGAATTTCAGCGTTTGGGGTTTCGGCCTTTGGGATTTCGGCCTTTGGGATGTCGGCCTTTGGAATTTCGACCTTTGGGATTTCGACCTTTGGGATTTCGGCCCTTGGGATTTCAGCCTTTGTGATTTCGGCCTTTGGAAATTCAGCCTTCGGGATTTTGGCCCTTTGGATTTAGGCCTCTGGGATTTCGACGTTTGGGATTTCGACCCTTGGGATTCCGGCCCTTGGGATTGCGGCCTTTGGGGTTTCGGCCTTTGGTATTTCGGCCTTTGGGATTTCGGCCTTTGGGATTTCATCCTTTGGGATTTCGGCCTTTTGGGAATTCATTCATTGGGATTTCGGCCTTGGGATTTCGGCCTTTGGGATTTCGGACTTTGAGATTTCGTCCTTTGGTATGTCGATCTTTGGAATTTCAACCTTTGGGATTTCGGCCCTTTGGATTTCGGCCTTTGGGATTTCAGCCTTTGTGATTTCGGCCTTTGGAATTTCAGCCTTCGGGATTTTGGCCCTTTGGATTTAGGCCTCTGGGATTTCGACGTTTGGGATTTCGACCCTTGGGATTCCGGCCCTTGGGATTGCGGCCTTTGGGGTTTCGGCCTTTGGGATTTCGGCCTTTGGGCTTTCGGCCTTTGGGATTTCATCCTTTGGGATTTCGGCCTTTTGGGAATTCATTCATTGGTATTTCGGCCTTGGGATTTCGGCCTTTGAGATTTCGGCCTTTGGAATTTCAGCCTTTGGGATTTCGGCCCTTTGGATTTCGGCCTTTGGGATTCCGAAGTTTGGGATGTCGGCCCTTTGGATTTCGGGCTTTGGGATTTCGACCTTTGGGTTATCGGCCTCTGGGATTTCGATCTTTGGGAAGTCGGTCTTTGGAGTTTCAGCCTTTGGGATTTCGGCCTTTGGGATGTCGGTCTTTGGAATTTCAGCCTTTGGGATTTCGGCCCTTTGGATTTCGGCCTTTGGGATTTCGGCCTTGTGATTTCGGCCTTTGGGATATCGGTCTTTGGAATTTAAGCGTTTGGGATTTCGGCGCTTTGGATTTCGGCCTTTGCGATTTCGGCCTTTGGGATTTCGGTCTTTGAGATTTCGGCCTTTGGGATTTCGACCTTTGGGATTTCGGCCCTTGGGACTTCGGCCCTTGGGATATGGGCCCTTGGGATATCGGCCTTTGGGATTTCGACCGTTGGGATTTGGACCTTTGGGATTTCGGCCTTTGGGATATCGGCTCTTGGGATTTCGGCCCTTGGGATTTCGGCCTTTTGGGAATTCATCGTTCGGGATTTCGTTCTTGGGATTTCGACATTCGGGATTTCGGCCTTAGGGATTTCGGCCTTTGGGATTTCGGCCTCTGGGATTTCGGCCTTTGGGATTTCGGCGTTTGAGATTTCGTCCTTTGGAATTTCCGGCTTTAGGATATCGGCCATTGTGATTTCGGCCTTTGGGATTTCGGCCTTTGGGATTTCGGCCTTTGGGATTTCGACCTTTGGGATTTCGGCCCTTGGGATTTCAGCCTTTGGGATTTCGGGCTTTGGGATTTCTGCCTTTGGGATTTCGGCCTTTAGTACGTCGATCTTTCTAATTTCAACCTTTGGGATTTCGGCCCTTTGGATTTCGGTCTTTGGGATTTCAGTCTTTGGGATTTCGGTTTTTGTGATTTCGGCCTTTGGAATTTCAGCCTTCGGGATTTTGGCCCTTTGGATTTAGGCCACTGGGATTTCGACGTTTGGGATTCCGACCCTTGGGATTCCGGCCTTTGGGATTTCGGCCTTTGAGATTTCGACCTTTGGGATTTCGGCCTTTTGGGAGTTCATCCATTGGTATTTCGGCATTGGGATTTCGCCGTTTGGGATTTCGACCCATGGGATTCCGGCCTTTGGGATTTCGGCCTTTAGTATATCGATCTTTGGAATTTCAACCTTCGGGATTTCGGCCTTTGGTATGTCGATCTTTGGAATTTCAACCTTTGGGATTTCGGCCCTTTGGA
Organism: Megachile rotundata; assembly: GCF_050947335.1. Classification (NCBI taxonomy): domain Eukaryota; kingdom Metazoa; phylum Arthropoda; class Insecta; order Hymenoptera; family Megachilidae; genus Megachile; species Megachile rotundata. The sequence continues at coordinate 852,801 of NC_134991.1, read as the reverse complement.
TTTCGGCTTTTGGGATTTCGACCTTTGGGGTTTCGGCCTTTGGGAAGTCGGTCTTTGGAATTTCAGCCTTTGGGGTTTCGGCCTTTGGGATTTCGGCCTTTGGGATGTCGGCCTTTGGAATTTCGACCTTTGGGATGTCGGCCCTTGGGATTTCAGCCTTTGGGATTTCGGGCTTTGGGATTTCTTCCTTTGGGATTTCGGCCTTTAGTACGTCGATCTTTCTAATTTCAACCTTTGGGATTTCGGCCCTTTGGATTTCGGCCTTTGGGATTTCAGTCTTTGGGATTTCGGTTTTTGTGATTTCGGCCTTTGGAATTTCAGCCTTCGGGATTTTGGCCCTTCGGATTTAGGCCTCTGGGATTTCGACGTTTGGGATTTCGACCCTTGGGATTCCGGCCCTTGGGATTGCGGCCTTTGGGGTTTCGGCCTTTGGGATTTCGGGCATTGGGATTTCGGCCTTTGGGATTTCATCCTTTGGGATTTCGGCCTTTTGGGAATTCATTCATTGGTATTTCGGCCTTGGGATTTCGGCCTTTGGGATTTCGGACTTTGTGATTTCGTCCTTTGGTATGTCGATCTTTGGAATTTCAACCTTTGGGTTTTCGGCCCTTTGGATTTCGGCCTTTGGGATTTCAGCCTTTGGGATTTCGGCCTTTGAGATTTCGGCCTTTGGAATTTCAGCCTTTGGGATTTCGGCCCTTTGGATTTCGGCCGTTGGGATTTCGAAGTTTGGGATTTCGGCCCTTTGGATTTCGGCCTTTGGGATTCCGACCTTTGGGATATCGGCCTCTGGGATTTCGACCTTTGGGAAGTCTGTCTTTGGAGTTTCAGCCTTTGGGATTTCGGCCTTTGGGATGTCGGTCTTTGGAATTTCAGCCTTTGGGATTTCGGCCCTTTGGATTTCGGCCTTTCGGATTTCGGCCTTGGCATTTCGACATTTGGGATTTCGGCCTTTGGGATTTTTACCTTTGGGATTTCGGCCCTTGGGATTTAGGCATTTTGGATTTCGGCCTTTTGGGAATTCATCCTTTGGGATTTCGGCCTTTGGAATTTCCGCCTTTGGGATATCGGCATTTGGGATTTCGGCCTTTGGAATTTCGTCTTTTGGGATTTGGACCTTTGGGATTTCGGCCTTTGGCATTTCGACCTTTGGGATTTCAGCCTTTGGGATTTCGGCCCATTGGATTTCGGCCTTTGGGATTTCGACGTTTGGGATTTCGGCCTTTGCGATTTCGGCCTTTGGGATTTCGGCCTTTGGGATTTCGGCCTTTGGGATTTCGGCCTTTGGGATATCTGCCTCTGGGATTTCCAACTTTGGGAAGTCGGTCTTTGGAATTTCAGCCTTTGGGATTTCGGCCTTTGGGATGTCGGTCTTTGGAATTTCAGCCTTTGGGATTTCGGTCTTTGGGATTTCAGCCTTTGGGATTTCGGCCTTTTGGGAATTCATCCATTGGTATATCGGCCTTGGGATTTCGGCCTTTGGGATTTCGGCCTTTGGGATTTCGACCTTTGGGATTTCGGCCTTTTGGGAGTTCATCCATTGGTATTTCGGCATTGGGATTTCGCCGTTTGGGATTTCGACCCATGGGATTCCGGCCCTTGGGATTGCGGCCTTTGGGATTTCGGCCTTTGGGATTTCGGCCTTTAGTATGTCGATCTTTGGGATTTCGACCTTTGGGGTTTCGGCCTTTGGTATGTCGATCTTTGGAATTTCAACCTTTGGGATTTCGGCCCTTTGGATTTCGGCCTTTGGGATGTCGGCCTTTGGAATTTCGACCTTTGGGATTTCGACCTTTGGGATTTCGGCCCTTAGGATTTCAGCCTTTGTGATTTCGGCCTTTGGAAATTCAGCCTTCGGGATTTTGGCCCTTTGGATTTAGGCCTCTGGGATTTCGACGTTTGGGATTTCGACCCTTGGGATTCCGGCCCTTGGGATTGCGGCCTTTGGGGTTTCGGCCTTTGGTATTTCGGCCTTTGGGATTTCGGCCTTTGGGATTTCATCCTTTGGGATTTCGGCCTTTTGGGAATTCATTCATTGAGATTTCGGCCTTGGGATTTCGGCCTTTGGGATTTCGGACTTTGAGATTTCGTCCTTTGGTATGTCGATCTTTGGAATTTCAACCTTTGGGATTTCGGCCCTTTGGATTTCGGCCTTTGGGATTTCAGCCTTTGTGATTTCGGCCTTTGGAATTTCAGCCTTCGGGATTTTGGCCCTTTGGATTTAGGCCTCTGGGATTTCGACGTTTGGGATTTCGACCCTTGGGATTCCGGCCCTTGGGATTGCAGCCTTAGGGGTTTCGGCCTTTGGGATTTCGGCCTTTGGGATTTCGGCCTTTGGGATTTCATCCTTTGGGATTTCGGCCTTTTGGGAATTCATTCATTGGTATTTCGGCCTTGGGATTTCGGCCTTTGAGATTTCGGCCTTTGGAATTTCAGCCTTTGGGATTTCGGCCCTTTGGATTTCGGCCTTTGGGATTCCGAAGTTTGGGATGTCGGCCCTTTGGATTTCGGGCTTTGGGATTTCGACCTTTGGGTTATCGGCCTCTGGGATTTCGATCTTTGGGAAGTCGGTCTTTGGAGTTTCAGCCTTTGGGATTTCGGCCTTTGGGATGTCGGTCTTTGGAATTTCAGCCTTTGGGATTTCGGCCCTTTGGATTTCGGCCTTTGGGATTTCGGCCTTGTGATTTCGGCCTTTGGGATATCGGTCTTTGGAATTTAAGCGTTTGGGATTTCGGCGCTTTGGATTTCGGCCTTTGCGATTTCGGCCTTTGGGATTTCGGCCTTTGAGATTTCGGCCTTTGGGATTTCGACCTTTGGGATTTCGGCCCTTGGGACTTCGGCCCTTGGGATATGGGCCCTTGGGATATCGGCCTTTGGGATTTCGACCGTTGGGATTTGGACCTTTGGGATTTCGGCCTTTGGGATATCGGCTCTTGGGATTTCGGCCCTTGGGATTTCGGCCCTTGGGATTTCGGCCTTTTGGGAATTCATCGTTCGGGATTTCGTTCTTGGGATTTCGACATTCGGGATTTCGGCCTTAGGGATTTCGGCCTTTGGGATTTCGGCCTCTGGGATTTCGGCCTTTGGGATTTCGGCGTTTGAGATTTCGTCCTTTGGAATTTCCGGCTTTAGGATATCGGCCATTGTGATTTCGGCCTTTGGGATTTCGGCCTTTGGGATTTCGGCCTTTGGGATTTCGGCCTTTGGGATTTCGGCCATTGGGATTTCGGCCCTTTGGATTTCGGCCTTTGGGACTTCGACCTTTCGGGTTTCGGCCTTTGGGAAGTCGGTATTTGGAATTTCAGCCTTTGGGGTTTCGGCCTTTGGGATTTTGGCCTTTGCGATTTCGGCCTTTGGGATTTCGGCCTTTGGGATTTCGGCCTTTGCGATTTCGGCCTTTGGGATTTCGACCTTTGGGATTTCGGCCCTTGGGATTTGGGCCTTTGGGATTTCGGCCTTTGGGATTTTGGCCTTGGGATTTCGGAGTTTGGGATTTCGACCTTTGGAATTTCGGCCCTTGGGATTTCGGCCCTTGGGATATGGGCCCTTGGGATATCGGCCTTTGGGATTTCGACCGTTGGGATTTGGACCTTTGGGATTTCGGCCTTTGGGATTTCGGCTCTTGGGATTTCGGCCATTGGGATTTCGGACTTCTGGGATTTCGGCGTTTGGGATTTCGTCCTTTGGAATTTCCGCCTTTAGGATATCGGCCATTGTGATTTTGGCCTTTGGGATTTCGGCCTTTGGGATGTCGGTCTTTGGAATTTCAGCCTTTGGGATTTCGGCTCTTTGGATTTCGGTCTTTGGGATTTCAGCCTTTGGGATTTCGGACTTTGAGATTTCGGCCTTTGGGATGTCGGCTTTTGGGATATCGGCCTCTGGCTTTTCGAACTTTGGGAAGTCGGTCTTTGGAATTTCAGCCTTTGGGATTTCGGCCTTTGGGATGTCGGTCTTCGGAATTTCAGCCTTTGGGATTTCTGCTCTTTGGATTTCGGTCTTTGGGATTTCAGCCTTTGGGATTTCGGACTTTGAGATTTCGGCCTTTGGGATGTCGGCCTTTGGAATTTCGACCTTCGGGATTTCGGCCCTTGGGATTTCAGCCTTTGGGATTTCGGCCTTTGGGATTTTGGCCTTGGGATTTCGGCCTTTGAGATTTCGACCTTTGGAATTTAAGCCTTTGGGATTTCGGCCCTTTGGATTTCGGCCGTTGGAATTTCGAAGTTTGGTATTTCGGCACTTTGGATTTCGGCCTTTGGGATTCCGACCTTTGGGATATCGGCCTCTGGGATTTCGACCTTTGGGAAGTCTGTCTTTGGAGTTTCAGCCTTTGGGATTTCGGCCTTTGGGATGTCGGTCTTTGGAATTTCAGCCTTTGGGATTTCGGCCCTTTGGATTTCGGCCTTTCGGATTTCGGCCTTGGCATTTCGACATTTGGGATTTCGGCCTTTGGGATTTTGACCTTTGGGATTTCGGCCCTTGGGATTTAGGCATTTTGGATTTCGGCCTTTTGGGAATTCATCCTTTGGGATTTCGGCCTTTGGAATTTCCGCCTTTGGGATATCGGCATTTGGGATTTCGGCCTTTGGAATTTCGTCTTTTGGGATTTGGACCTTTGGGATTTCGGCCTTTGGCATTTCGACCTTTGGGATTTCAGCCTTTGGGATTTCGGCCCTTTGGATTTCGGCCTTTGGAATTTCAGCCTTTGGGATTTCGGCCTTTGGGATGTCGGTCTTTAGAATTTCAGCCTTTGGGATTTCGGCTCTTTGGATTTCGGTCTTTGGGATTACAGCCTTTGGGATTTCGGACTTTGAGATTTCGGCCTTTGGGATTTCAGCCTTTGGAATTTCGGCCCGTTGGATTTCGGCCTTTGGGATTTCGGCCTTGGGAATTCGACATTTGGGATTTCGGCCTTTGGGATTTTTACCTTTGGGATTTCGGCCCTTGGGATTTAGGCATTTTGGATTTCGGCCTTTTGGGAATTCATCCAATGGGATTTCGACATTTGGGATTTCGGCCTTTGGGATTTCGACATTTGGGATTTCGGCCTTTGGGATTTCGGCCTTTGGGATTTCGGCCTTTGGGATTTCGGCCCTTTGGATTTCGGCATTTGGGTAGTCGGTCTTTGGAATTTCAGCCCTTGGGATTTCGGCCTTTGGGATTTCGACCTTTGGGATTTCGGCCTTTGGGATTTCGGCCGTTGGGATTTCGGCCTTTGAGATTTCGGACTTTGGGATTTCGGTCTTTCGAATTTCAGCCTTTGGGATTTCGGCCTTTGGGATTTCGGCCTTGTGATTTCGGCCTTTGGGATATCGGTCTTTGGAATTTCAGCGTTTGGGATTTCGGCGCTTTGGATTTCGGCCTTTGCGATTTCGGCCTTTGGGATTTCGGCCATTGAGACTTCGGCGTTTGGGATTTCGACCTTTGGGATTTCGTTCCGACGAATTTCAGCCTTTGGGATTTCGGCCTTTGGGATTTCGGCCTTTGGTATTTTGGCCTTGGGATTTCGGACTTTGGGATTTCGACCTTTGGAATTTCGACCCTTGGGACTTCGGCCCTTGGGATATGGGCCCTTGGGATTTCGGCCTTTGGGATTTCGACCGTTGGGATTTGGACCTTTGGGATTTCGGCCTTTGGGATATCGGCTCTTGGGATTTCGGCCCTTGGGATTTCGGCCCTTGGGATTTCGGCCTTTTGGGAATTCATCGTTCGGGATTTCGTTCTTGGGATTTCGGCCTTAGGGATTTCGGACTTTGGGATTTCGGCCTCTGGGATTTCGGCCTTTGGGATTTCGACCTTTGGGATTTCGGCCTTTGGGATTTCGGCCTTTGGTATTTTGGCCTTGGGACTTCGGCCCTTTTGATATGCGCCCTTGGGATATCGGCCTTTGGGATTTCGACCGTTGGGATTTGGACCTTTGGGATTTCGGCCTTTGCGATTTCGGCTCTTGGGATTTCGGCATTTTGGGAATTCATCGTTCGGGATTTCGTTCTTGGGATTTCGACATTCGGGATTTCGGCCTTAGGGATTTCGGCCTTTGGGATTTCGGCCTCTGCGATTTCGGCCTTTGGGATTTCGACGTTTGAGATTTCGTCCTTTGGAATTTCCGGATTTAGGATATCGGCCATTGTGATTTCGGCCTTCGGGATTTGGGGCTTTGGGATTTCGGCCTTTGGGATTTCGGCTTTTGGGATTTCGGCCTTTGGGATTTCGGCCTTTGGGATTTCGGCCTTTGGGATATCGGTCTTTGGAATTTCAGCCTTTGGGATTTCGGGTCTTTGGATTTCGGTCGTTGGGATTTCAGGCTTTGGGATTTCGGACTTTGAGATTTCGACCTTTGGAATTTCAGCCATTGGGATTTCGGCCCTTTGGATTTCGGTCTTTGGGATTTAGACATTTGTGATTTCGGCCTTTGGGATTTCGGACTTTGGGATTTCGGCCTTTGGGATTTCATCCTTTGCGATTTCGGACTTTTGGGAATTCATCCATTGGTATTTCGGCCTTGGGATTTCGGCCTTTGGGATTTCGGCCTTTGGGATTTCGGCCTTTGGGATTTCGGCCTTTGGGATTTCGACCTTTGTGATTTCGGCCTTTGGGATTTCGGCCTTTGAGATTTCGGCCTTTGCGATTTCGGTCTTTCGAATTTCAGCCTTTGGGATTTCGGCCTTTGGGATTTCGGCCTTCGGGATTTCGCCCTTGTGATTTCGGCCTTTGGGATATCGGTCTTTGGAATTTCAGCCTTTGGGATTTCGGCCTTTGAGATTTCGGCCATTGGGATTTCGAACTTTGGGATCTCGACCCTTGGTATTCCGGCCCTTGGGATTGCGGCCTTTGGGATTGCGGCCTTTGGGATTTCGGCCTTTGGGATTTCGACCTTGGGGATTTCGGCCTTTGGAATTTCAGCCTTTGGGATTTCGGCCTTTGAGATTTCGGCCATTGGGATTTCGAACTTTGGGATCTCGAACCTTGGGATTGCGGCCCTTGGGATTACGGCCTTTGCGATTTCGGCCTCTGCGAATTCGACCTTGGGGATTTCGGCCTTTGGGATTTCGGCCTTTGGGATTTCGGTCTTTCGAATTTCAGCATTTGGGATTTCGGCCTTTGGGATTTCGGCCTTTGGGATTTCGCCCTTTTGATTTCGACCTTTGGGAAGTCGGTCTTTGGGATTTCGGCCCTTGGGATTTCGGCCCTTGGGATTTCGGCCATTGGGATTTCGGACTTCTGGGATTTCGGCGGTTGGGATTTCGTCCTTTGGAATTTCCGCCTTTAGGATATCGGAAATTGTGATTTCGGCCTTTGGGATGTCGGTCTTCGGAATTTCAGCCTTTGGGATTTCGGCTCTTTGGATTTCGGTCTTTGGGATTTCAGCCTTTGGGATTTCGGACTTTGAGATTTCGGCCTTTGGGATGTCGGCCTTTGGAATTTCGACCTTTGGGATTTCGGCCCTTGGGATTTCAGCCTTTGGGATTTCGGCCTTTGGGATTTCGGCCTATGGTATGTCGATCTTTGGAATTTCAACCTTTGGGATTTCGGCCTTTGAGATTTCGGCCTTTGGAATTTCAGCCTTTGGGATTTCGGCCCTTTGGATTTCGGCCGTTGGGATTTCGAAGTTTGGTATTTCGGCACTTTGGGTTTCGGCCTTTGGGATTCAGACCTTTGGGATATCGGCCTCTGGGATTTCGACCTTTGGGAAGTCTGTCTTTGGAGTTTCAGCCTTTGGGATTTCGGCCTTTGGGATGTCGGTCTTTGGAATTTCAGCCTTTGGGATTTCGGCCCTTTGGATTTCGGCCTTTCGGATTTCGGCCTTGGCATATCGACATTTGGGATTTCGGCCTTTGGGATTTTTACCTTTGGGATTTCGGCCCTTGGGATTTAGGCATTTTGGATTTCGGCCTTTTGGGAATTCATCCAATGGGATTTCGACATTTGGGATTTCGGCCTTTGGGATTTCGACATTTGGGATTTCGGCCTTTGGGATTTCGGCCTTTGGGATTTCGGCCTTTGGGATTTCGGCCCTTTGGATTTCGGCATTTGGGTAGTCGGTCTTTGGAATTTCAGCCCTTGGGATTTCGGCCTTTGGGATTTCGACCTTTGGGATTTCGGCCTTTGGGATTTCGGCCGTTGGGATTTCGGCCTTTGAGATTTCGGACTTTGGGATTTCGGTCTTTCGAATTTCAGCCTTTGGGATTTCGGCCTTTGGGATTTCGGCCTTGTGATTTCGGCCTTTGGGATATCGGTCTTTGGAATTTCAGCGTTTGGGATTTCGGCGCTTTGGATTTCGGCCTTTGCGATTTCGGCCTTTGGGATTTCGGCCATTGAGACTTCGGCGTTTGGGATTTCGACCTTTGGGATTTCGTTCCGACGAATTTCAGCCTTTGGGATTTCGGCCTTTGGGATTTCGGCCTTTGGTATTTTGGCCTTGGGATTTCGGACTTTGGGATTTCGACCTTTGGAATTTCGACCCTTGGGACTTCGGCCCTTGGGATATGGGCCCTTGGGATTTCGGCCTTTGGGATTTCGACCGTTGGGATTTGGACCTTTGGGATTTCGGCCTTTGGGATATCGGCTCTTGGGATTTCGGCCCTTGGGATTTCGGCCCTTGGGATTTCGGCCTTTTGGGAATTCATCGTTCGGGATTTCGTTCTTGGGATTTCGGCCTTAGGGATTTCGGACTTTGGGATTTCGGCCTCTGGGATTTCGGCCTTTGGGATTTCGACCTTTGGGATTTCGGCCTTTGGGATTTCGGCCTTTGGTATTTTGGCCTTGGGACTTCGGCCCTTTTGATATGCGCCCTTGGGATATCGGCCTTTGGGATTTCGACCGTTGGGATTTGGACCTTTGGGATTTCGGCCTTTGCGATTTCGGCTCTTGGGATTTCGGCATTTTGGGAATTCATCGTTCGGGATTTCGTTCTTGGGATTTCGACATTCGGGATTTCGGCCTTAGGGATTTCGGCCTTTGGGATTTCGGCCTCTGCGATTTCGGCCTTTGGGATTTCGACGTTTGAGATTTCGTCCTTTGGAATTTCCGGATTTAGGATATCGGCCATTGTGATTTCGGCCTTCGGGATTTGGGGCTTTGGGATTTCGGCCTTTGGGATTTCGGCTTTTGGGATTTCGGCCTTTGGGATTTCGGCCTTTGGGATTTCGGCCTTTGGGATATCGGTCTTTGGAATTTCAGCCTTTGGGATTTCGGGTCTTTGGATTTCGGTCGTTGGGATTTCAGGCTTTGGGATTTCGGACTTTGAGATTTCGACCTTTGGAATTTCAGCCATTGGGATTTCGGCCCTTTGGATTTCGGTCTTTGGGATTTAGACATTTGTGATTTCGGCCTTTGGGATTTCGGACTTTGGGATTTCGGCCTTTGGGATTTCATCCTTTGCGATTTCGGACTTTTGGGAATTCATCCATTGGTATTTCGGCCTTGGGATTTCGGCCTTTGGGATTTCGGCCTTTGGGATTTCGGCCTTTGGGATTTCGGCCTTTGGGATTTCGACCTTTGTGATTTCGGCCTTTGGGATTTCGGCCTTTGAGATTTCGGCCTTTGCGATTTCGGTCTTTCGAATTTCAGCCTTTGGGATTTCGGCCTTTGGGATTTCGGCCTTCGGGATTTCGCCCTTGTGATTTCGGCCTTTGGGATATCGGTCTTTGGAATTTCAGCCTTTGGGATTTCGGCCTTTGAGATTTCGGCCATTGGGATTTCGAACTTTGGGATCTCGACCCTTGGTATTCCGGCCCTTGGGATTGCGGCCTTTGGGATTGCGGCCTTTGGGATTTCGGCCTTTGGGATTTCGACCTTGGGGATTTCGGCCTTTGGAATTTCAGCCTTTGGGATTTCGGCCTTTGAGATTTCGGCCATTGGGATTTCGAACTTTGGGATCTCGAACCTTGGGATTGCGGCCCTTGGGATTACGGCCTTTGCGATTTCGGCCTCTGCGAATTCGACCTTGGGGATTTCGGCCTTTGGGATTTCGGCCTTTGGGATTTCGGTCTTTCGAATTTCAGCATTTGGGATTTCGGCCTTTGGGATTTCGGCCTTTGGGATTTCGCCCTTTTGATTTCGACCTTTGGGAAGTCGGTCTTTGGGATTTCGGCCCTTGGGATTTCGGCCCTTGGGATTTCGGCCATTGGGATTTCGGACTTCTGGGATTTCGGCGGTTGGGATTTCGTCCTTTGGAATTTCCGCCTTTAGGATATCGGAAATTGTGATTTCGGCCTTTGGGATGTCGGTCTTCGGAATTTCAGCCTTTGGGATTTCGGCTCTTTGGATTTCGGTCTTTGGGATTTCAGCCTTTGGGATTTCGGACTTTGAGATTTCGGCCTTTGGGATGTCGGCCTTTGGAATTTCGACCTTTGGGATTTCGGCCCTTGGGATTTCAGCCTTTGGGATTTCGGCCTTTGGGATTTCGGCCTATGGTATGTCGATCTTTGGAATTTCAACCTTTGGGATTTCGGCCTTTGAGATTTCGGCCTTTGGAATTTCAGCCTTTGGGATTTCGGCCCTTTGGATTTCGGCCGTTGGGATTTCGAAGTTTGGTATTTCGGCACTTTGGGTTTCGGCCTTTGGGATTCAGACCTTTGGGATATCGGCCTCTGGGATTTCGACCTTTGGGAAGTCTGTCTTTGGAGTTTCAGCCTTTGGGATTTCGGCCTTTGGGATGTCGGTCTTTGGAATTTCAGCCTTTGGGATTTCGGCCCTTTGGATTTCGGCCTTTCGGATTTCGGCCTTGGCATATCGACATTTGGGATTTCGGCCTTTGGGATTTTTACCTTTGGGATTTCGGCCCTTGGGATTTAGGCATTTTGGATTTCGGCCTTTTGGGAATTCATCCTTTGCGATTTCGGCCTTTGGAATTTCCGCCTTTGGGATATCGGCATTTGGGATTTCGGCCTTTGGAATTTCGTCTTTTGGGATTTGGACCTTTGGGATTTCGGCCTTTGGCATTTCGACCTTTGGGATTTCAGCCTTTGGGATTTCGGCCCTTTGGATTTCGGCCTTTGGGATTTCGACGTTTGGGATTTCGGCCCTTTGGATTTCGGCCTTTGGGATATCTGCCTCTGGGATTTCGAACTTTGGGAAGTCGGTCTTTGGAATTTCAGCCTTTGGGATTTCGGCCTTTGGGATGTCGGTCTTTGGAATTTCAGCCTTTGGGATTTCGGCTCTTTGGATTTCGGTCTTTGGGATTACAGCCTTTGGGATTTCGGACTTTGAGATTTCGGCCTTTGGGATTTCAGCCTTTGGGATTTCGGCCTTGTGATTTCGGCATTTGGGATATCGGTCTTTGGAATTTCAGCGTTTGGGATTTCGGCGCTTTGGATTTCGGCCTTTGCGATTTCGGCCATTGAGACTTCGGCGTTTGGGATTTCGACCTTTGGGATTTCGGTCCGTCGAATTTCAGCCTTTGGGATTTCGGCCTTTGGGATTTCGGCCTTTGGTATTTTGGCCTTGGGATTTCGGACTTTGGGATTTCGACCTTTGGAATTTCGGCCCTTGGGACTTCGGCCCTTGGGATATGGGCCCTTGGGATATCGTCCTTTGGGATCTCGACCGTTGGGAAGTGGACCTTTGGGATTTCGGCCTTTGGGATTTCGGCTCTTGGGATTTCGGCCCTTGGGATTTCGGCATTTTGGGAATTCATCGTTCGGGATTTCGTTCTTGGGATTTCGACATTCGGGATTTCGGCCTTAGGGATTTCAGCCTTTGGGATTTCGGCCTCTGCGATTTCGGCCTTTGGGATTTCGACGTTTGAGATTTCGTCCTTTGGAATTTCCGGATTTAGGATATCGGCCATTGTGATTTCGGCCTTTGGGATTTCGGCCTTTGGGATTTCGGCCTTTGGGATTTCGGCCTTTGGGATTTCGGCCTTTGGGATTTCGGCCTCTGGGATTTCGGCCTTTGGGATTTCGACCTTTGGGATTTCGGCCTTTGGGATTTCGGCCTTTGGGATTTCGGCCTTTGGTATTTTGGCCTTGGGACTTCGGCCCTTGTGATATGCGCCCTTGGGATATCGGCCTTTGGGATTTCGACCGTTGGGATTTGGACCTTTGGGATTTCGGCCTTTGGGATTTCGGCTCTTGGGATTTCGGCCCTTGGGTTTTCGGCATTTTGGGAATTCATCGTTCGGGATTTCGTTCTTGGGATTTCGACATTCGGGATTTCGGCCTTAGGGATTTCGGCCTTTGGGATTTCGGCCTCTGCGATTTCGGCCTTTGGGATTTCGACGTTTGAGATTTCGTCCTTTGGAATTTCCGGATTTAGGATATCGGCCATTGTGATTTCGGCCTTTGGGATTTCGGCCTTTGGGATTTCGGCCTTTGGGATTTCGGCTTTTGGGATTTCGGCCTTTGGGATTTCGGCCTTTGGGATTTCGGCCTTTGGGATATCGGTCTTTGGAATTTCAGCCTTTGGGATTTCGGGTATTTGGATTTCGGTCGTTGGGATTTCAGGCTTTGGGATTTTGGACTTTGAGATTTCGACCTTTGGAATTTCAGCCATTGGGATTTCGGCCCTTTGGATTTCGGTCTTTGGGATTTCGACATTTGGGATTTCGGCCTTTGGGATTTCGGCCTTTGGGATTTCGGCCTTTGGGATTTCGGCCTTTGGGATTTCATCCTTTGCGATTTCGGCCTTTTGGGAATTCATCCATTGGTATTTCGGCCTTGGGATTTCGGCCTCTGGGATTTCGGCCTTTGGGATTTCGGCCCTTGGGATTTCGGCCTTTGGGATTTTTACCTTTGGGATTTCGGCCCTTGGGATTTAGGCATTTTGGATTTCGGCCTTTTGGGAATTCATCCAATGGGATTTCGACATTTGGGATTTCGGCCTTTGGGATTTCGACATTTGGGATTTCGGCCTTTGGGATTTAGGCCTTTGGGATTTCGGCCTTTGGGATTTCGGCCCTTTGGATTTCGGCATTTGGGTAGTCGGTCTTTGGAATTTCAGCCCTTGGGATTTCGGCCTTTGGGATTTCGACCTTTGGGATTTCGGCCTTTGGGATTTCGGCCTTTGGGATTTCGGCCTTTGAGATTTCGGACTTTGGGATTTCGGTCTTTCGAATTTCAGCCTTTGGGATTTCGGCCTTTGGGATTTCGGCCTTGTGATTTCGGCCTTTGGGATATCGGTCTTTGGAATTTCAGCGTTTGGGATTTCGGCGCTTTGGATTTCGGCCTTTGCGATTTCGGCCTTTGGGATTTCGGCCATTGAGACTTCGGCGTTTGGGATTTCGACCTTTGGGATTTCGTTCCGACGAATTTCAGCCTTTGGGATTTCGGCCTTTGGGATTTCGGCCTTTGGTATTTTGGCCTTGGGATTTCGGACTTTGGGATTTCGACCTTTGGAATTTCGACCCTTGGGACTTCGGCCCTTGGGATATGGGCCCTTGGGATATCGTCCTTTGGGATCTCGACCGTTGGGATTTAGACCTTTGGGATTTCGGCCTCTGGGATTTCGGCTCTTGGGTTTTTCGGCCCTTGGGATTTCGGCCTTTTGGGAATTCGCTTTCGGGATTTCGTTCTTGGGATTTCGACACTTGGGATTTCGGCCTTAGGGATTTCGGACTTTGGGATTTCGGCCTCTGGGATTTCGGCCTTTGGGATTTCGACCTTTGGGATTTCGGCCTTTGGGATTTCGGCCTTTGGTATTTTGGCCTTGGGACTTCGGCCCTTTTGATATGCGCCCTTGGGATATCGGCCTTTGGGATTTCGACCGTTGGGATTTGGACCTTTGGGATTTCGGCCTTTGCGATTTCGGCTCTTGGGATTTCGGCCCTTGGGATTTCGGCATTTTGGGAATTCATCGTTCGGGATTTCGTTCTTGGGATTTCGACATTCGGGATTTCGGCCTTAGGGATTTCGGCCTTTGGGATTTCGGCCTCTGCGATTTCGGCCTTTGGGATTTCGACGTTTGAGATTTCGTCCTTTGGAATTTCCGGATTTAGGATATCGGCCATTGTGATTTCGGCCTTCGGGATTTCGGGCTTTGGGATTTCGGCCTTTGGGATTTCGGCTTTTGGGATTTCGGCCTTTGGGATTTCGGCCTTTGGGATTTCGGCCTTTGGGATTTCGGCCTTTGGGATATCGGTCTTTGGAATTTCAGCCTTTGGGATTTCGGGTCTTTGGATTTCGGTCGTTGGGATTTCAGGCTTTGGGATTTCGGACTTTGAGATTTCGACCTTTGGAATTTCAGCCATTGGGATTTCGGCCCTTTGGATTTCGGTCTTTGGGATTTAGACATTTGTGATTTCGGCCTTTGGGATTTCGGACTTTGGGATTTCGGCCTTTGGGATTTCATCCTTTGCGATTTCGGACTTTTGGGAATTCATCCATTGGTATTTCGGCCTTGGGATTTCGGCCTTTGGGATTTCGGCCTCTGGGATTTCGGCCTTTGGGATTTCGGCCTTTGGGATTTCGACCTTTGTGATTTCGGCCTTTGGGATTTCGGCCTTTGAGATTTCGGCCTTTGCGATTTCGGTCTTTCGAATTTCAGCCTTTGGGATTTCGGCCTTTGGGATTTCGGCCTTCGGGATTTCGCCCTTGTGATTTCGGCCTTTGGGATATCGGTCTTTGGAATTTCAGCCTTTGGGATTTCGGCCTTTGAGATTTCGGCCATTGGGATTTCGAACTTTGGGATCTCGACCCTTGGTATTCCGGCCCTTGGGATTGCGGCCTTTGGGATTGCGGCCTTTGGGATTTCGGCCTTTGGGATTTCGACCTTGGGGATTTCGGCCTTTGGAATTTCAGCCTTTGGGATTTCGGCCTTTGAGATTTCGGCCATTGGGATTTCGAACTTTGGGATCTCGAACCTTGGGATTGCGGCCCTTGGGATTACGGCCTTTGCGATTTCGGCCTCTGCGAATTCGACCTTGGGGATTTCGGCCTTTGGGATTTCGGTCTTTCGAATTTCAGCATTTGGGATTTCGGCCTTTGGGATTTCGGCCTTTGGGATTTCGCCCTTTTGATTTCGACCTTTGGGAAGTCGGTCTTTGGGATTTCGGCCCTTGGGATTTCGGCCCTTGGGATTTCGGCCATTGGGATTTCGGGCTTCTGGGATTTCGGCGGTTGGGATTTCGTCCTTTGGAATTTCCGCCTTTAGGATATCGGAAATTGTGATTTCGGCCTTTGGGATGTCGGTCTTCGGAATTTCAGCCTTTGGGATTTCGGCTCTTTGGATTTCGGTCTTTGGGATTTCAGCCTTTGGGATTTCGGACTTTGAGATTTCGGCCTTTGGGATGTCGGCCTTTGGAATTTCGACCTTTGGGATTTCGGCCCTTGGGATTTCAGCCTTTGGGATTTCGGCCTTTGGGATTTCGGCCTATGGTATGTCGATCTTTGGAATTTCAACCTTTGGGATTTCGGCCTTTGAGATTTCGGCCTTTGGAATTTCAGCCTTTGGGATTTCGGCCCTTTGGATTTCGGCCGTTGGGATTTCGAAGTTTGGTATTTCGGCACTTTGGATTTCGGCCTTTGGGATTCCGACCTTTGGGATATCGGCCTCTGGGATTTCGACCTTTGGGAAGTCTGTCTTTGGAGTTTCAGCCTTTGGGATTTCGGCCTTTGGGATGTCGGTCTTTGGAATTTCAGCCTTTGGGATTTCGGCCCTTTGGATTTTGCCTTTCGGATTTCGGCCTTGGCATATCGACATTTGGGATTTCGGCCTTTGGGATTTTTACCTTTGGGATTTCGGCCCTTGGGATTTAGGCATTTTGGATTTCGGCCTTTTGGGAATTCATCCTTTGGGATTTCGGCCTTTGGAATTTCCGCCTTTGGGATATCGGCATTTGGGATTTCGGCCTTTGGAATTTCGTCTTTTGGGATTTGGACCTTTGGGATTTCGGCCTTTGGCATTTCGACCTTTGGGATTTCAGCCTTTGGGATTTCGGCCCTTTGGATTTCGGCCTTTGGGATTTCGACGTTTGGGATTTCGGCCCTTTGGATTTCGGCCTTTGGGATTTCGGCCTTTGGGATATCTGCCTCTGGGATTTCGAACTTTGGGAAGTCGGTCTTTGGAATTTCAGCCTTTGGGATTTCGGCCTTTGGGATGTCGGTCTTTGGAATTTCAGCCTTTGGGATTTCGGCTCTTTGGATTTCGGTCTTTGGGATTACAGCCTTTGGGATTTCGGACTTTGAGATTTCGGCCTTTGGGATTTCAGCCTTTGGAATTTCGGCCCGTTGGATTTCGGCCTTTGGGATTTCGGCCTTGGGAATTCGACATTTGGGATTTCGGCCTTTGGGATTTCGGCCCTTGGGATTTAGGCATTTTGGATTTCGGCCTTTTGGGAATTCATCCAATGGGATTTCGACATTTGGGATTTCGGCCCTTTGGATTTCGGCCTTTGGGATTTCGACGTTTGGGATTTCGGCCCTTTGGATTTCGGCCTTTGGGATTTCGGCCTTTGGGATTTCGGCCTTTGGGATATCTGCCTCTGGGATTTCGAACTTTGGGAAGTCGGTCTTTGGAATTTCAGCCTTTGGGATTTCGGCCTTTGGGATGTCGGTCTTTGGAATTTCAGCCTTTGGGATTTCGGCTCTTTGGATTTCGGTCTTTGGGATTACAGCCTTTGGGATTTCGGACTTTGAGATTTCGGCCTTTGGGATTTCAGCCTTTGGAATTTCGGCCCGTTGGATTTCGGCCTTTGGGATTTCGGCCTTGGGAATTCGACATTTGGGATTTCGGCCTTTGGGATTTCGGCCCTTGGGATTTAGGCATTTTGGATTTCGGCCTTTTGGGAATTCATCCAATGGGATTTCGACATTTGGGATTTCGGCCTTTGGGATTTCGGCCTTTGGGATTTCGACATTTGGGATTTCGGCCTTTGGGATTTCGGCCTTTGGGATTTCGGCCCTTTGGATTTCGGCATTTGGGTAGTCGGTCTTTGGAATTTCAGCCCTTGGGATTTCGGCCTTTGGGATTTCGACCTTTGGGATTTCGGCCTTTGGGATTTCGGCCTTTGGGATTTCGGCCTTTGGGATTTCGGCCTTGTGATTTCGGCCTTTGGGATATCGGTCTTTGGAATTTCAGCGTTTGGGATTTCGGCGCTTTAGATTTCGGCCTTTGCGATTTCGGCCATTGAGACTTCGGCGTTTGGGATTTCGACCTTTGGGATTTCGGTCCGTCGAATTTCAGCCTTTGGGATTTCGGCCTTTGGGATTTCGGCCTTTGGTATTTTGGCCTTGGGATTTCGGACTTTGGGATTTCGACCTTTGGAATTTCGGCCCTTGGGACTTCGGCCCTTGGGATATGGGCCCTTGGGATATCGTCCTTTGGGATCTCGACCGTTGGGAAGTGGACCTTTGGGATTTCGGCCTTTGAGATTTCGGCTCTTGGGATTTCGGCCCTTGGGATTTCGGCATTTTGGGAATTCATCGTTCGGGATTTCGTTCTTGGGATTTCGACATTCGGGATTTCGGCCTTAGGGATTTCAGCCTTTGGGATTTCGGCCTCTGCGATTTCGGCCTTTGGGATTTCGACGTTTGAGATTTCGTCCTTTGGAATTTCCGGATTTAGGATATCGGCCATTGTGATTTCGGCCTTTGGGATTTCGGCCTTTGGGATTTCGGCCTTTGGGATTTCGGCCTTTGGGATTTCGGCCTTTGGGATTTCGGCCTCTGGGATTTCGGCCTTTGGGATTTCGACCTTTGGGATTTCGGCCTTTGGGATTTCGGCCTTTGGGATTTCGGCCTTTGGTATTTTGGCCTTGGGACTTAGGCCCTTGTGATATGCGCCCTTGGGATATCGGCCTTTGGGATTTCGACCGTTGGGATTTGGACCTTTGGGATTTCGGCCTTTGGGATTTCGGCTCTTGGGATTTCGGCCCTTGGGTTTTCGGCATTTTGGGAATTCATCGTTCGGGATTTCGTTCTTGGGATTTCGACATTCGGGATTTCGGCCTTAGGGATTTCGGCCTTTGGGATTTCGGCCTCTGCGATTTCGGCCTTTGGGATTTCGACGTTTGAGATTTCGTCCTTTGGAATTTCCGGATTTAGGATATCGGCCATTGTGATTTCGGCCTTTGGGATTTCGGCCTTTGGGATTTCGGCCTTTGGGATTTCGGCCTTTGGGATTTCGGCTTTTGGGATTTCGGCCTTTGGGATTTCGGCCTTTGGGATTTCGGCCTTTGGGATATCGGTCTTTGGAATTTCAGCCTTTGGGATTTCGGGTATTTGGATTTCGGTCGTTGGGATTTCAGGCTTTGGGATTTTGGACTTTGAGATTTCGACCTTTGGAATTTCAGCCATTGGGATTTCGGCCCTTTGGATTTCGGTCTTTGGGATTTCGACATTTGGGATTTCGGCCTTTGGGATTTCGGCCTTTGGGATTTCGGCCTTTGGGATTTCGGCCTTTGGGATTTCGGCCTTTGGGATTTCGGCCTTTGGGATTTCATCCTTTGCGATTTCGGCCTTTTGGGAATTCATCCATTGGTATTTCGGCCTTGGGATTTCGGCCTCTGGGATTTCGGCCTTTGGGATTTCGGCCCTTGGGATTTGGGCCTTTGGGATTTCGGCCTTTGGGATTTCGGCCTTTGGGATTTCGGCATTTGATTTTTCGGCCTTTGGGATTTCGGTCTTTCGAATTTCAGCCTTTGGGATTTCGGCCTTTGGGATTTCGGCCTTTGGTATTTTGGCCTTGGGATTTCGGCCTTTGGGATTTCGACCTTTGGGATTTCGGCCTTTGGAATTTCAGCCTTTGGGATTTCGGCCTTTGAGATTTCGGCCATTGGGATTTCGAACTTTGGGATCTCGACCCTTGGTATTCCGGCCCTTGGGATTGCGGCCTTTGGGATTGCGGCCTTTGGGATTTCGGCCTTTGGGATTTCGACCTTTGGGATTTCGGCCTTTGGAATTTCAGCCTTTGGGATTTCGGCCTTTGAGATTTCGGCCATTGGGATTTCGAACTTTGGGATCTCGAACCTTGGGATTCTGGCCCTTGGGATTACGGCCTTTGCGATTTCGGCCTCTGCGAATTCGACCTTGGGGATTTCGGCCTTTGGGATTTCGGCCTTTGGGATTTCGGTCTTTCGAATTTCAGCATTTGGGATTTCGGCCTTTGGGATTTCGGCCTTTGGGATTTCGCCCTTTTGATTTCGACCTTTGGGAAGTCGGTCTTTGGAATTTCGGCCCTTGGGATTTCGGCCCTTGGGATTTCGGCCATTGGGATTTCGGACTTCTGGGATTTCGGCGTTTGGGATTTCGTTCTTTGGAATTTCCGCCTTTAGGATATCGGAAATTGTGATTTCGGCCTTTGGGATGTCGGGCTTCGGAATTTCAGCCTTTGGGATTTCGGCTCTTTGGATTTCGGTCTTTGGGATTTCAGCCTTTGGGATTTCGGACTTTGAGATTTCGGCCTTTGGGATGTCGGCCTTTGGAATTTCGACCTTTGGGATTTCGGCCCTTGGGATTTCAGCCTTTGGGATTTCGGCCTATGGTATGTCGATCTTTGGAATTTCAACCTTTGGAATTTCGGCCTTTTGGATTTCTGCCTTTGGGATTTCAGCCTTTGGGATTTCGGCCTTTGAGATTTCGGCCTTTGGAATTTCAGCCTTTGGGATTTCGGCCCTTTGGATTTCGGCCGTTGGGATTTCGAAGTTTGGGATTTCGGCCCTTCGGATTTCGGCCTTTGGGATTCCGACCTTTGGGATATCGGCCTCTGGGATTTCGACCTTTGGGATTTCGGCCTCTGCGATTTCGGCCTTTGGGATTTCGACGTTTGAGATTTCGTCCTTTGGAATTTCCGGATTTAGGATATCGGCCATTGTGATTTCGGCCTTTGGGATTTCGGCATTTGGGATTTCGGCCTTTGGGATTTCGGCTTTTGGGATTTCGGCCTTTGGGATTTCGGCCTTTGGGATTTCGGCCTTTGGGATATCGGTCTTTGGAATTTCAGCCTTTGGGATTTCGGGTATTTGGATTTCGGTCGTTGGGATTTCAGGCTTTGGGATTTCGGACTTTGAGATTTCGACCTTTGGAATTTCAGCCATTGGGATTTCGGCCCTTTGGATTTCGGTCTTTGGGATTTCGACATTTGGGATTTCGGCCTTTGGGATTTCGGCCTTTGGGATTTCGGCCTTTGGGATTTCGGCCTTTGGGATTTCATCCTTTGCGATTTCGGCCTTTTGGGAATTCATCAATTGGTATTTCGGCCTTGGGATTTCGGCCTTTGGGATTTCGGCCTTTGGGATTTCGGCCTTTGGGATTTCGGCCTTTGGGATTTCGACCTTTGTGATTTCGGCCTTTGGGATTTCGGCCTTTGAGATTTCGGCCTTTGGGATTTCGGTCTTTCGAATTTCAGCCTTTGTGATTTCGGCCTTTGGGATTTCGGCCTTCGGGATTTCGCCCTTGTGATTTCGGCCTTTGGGATATCGGTCTTTGGAATTTCAGCGTTAGGATTTCGACCTTTGGGATTTCGGCCCTTGGGATTTGGGGCTTTGGGATTTCAGCCTTTGGGATTTCGGCCTTTGGGATTTCGGCCTTTGGGATTTCGGCCTTTGATTTTTCGGCCTTTGGGATTTCGGTCTTTCGAATTTCAGCCTTTGGGATTTCGGCCTTTGGGATTTCGGCCTTTGGTATTTTGGCCTTGGGATTTCGGACTTTGGGATTGCGACCTTTGGAATTTCGGCCCTTGGGATTTCGGCCCTTGGGATATGGGCCCTTGGGATATCGGCCTTTGGGATTTCGACCGTTGGGATTTGGACCTTTGGGATTTCGGCCTTTGGGATTTCGGCTCTTGGGATTTCGGCCATTGGGATTTTGGACTTCTGGGATTTCGGCGTTTGGGATTTCGTCCTTTGGAATTTCCGCCTTTAGGATATCGGCCATTGTGATTTCGGCCTTTGGGATTTCGGCCTTTGGGATGTCGGTCTTTGGAATTTCAGCCTTTGGGATTTCGGCTCTTTGGATTTCGGTCTTTGGGATTTCAGCCTTTGGGATTTCGGACTTTGAGATTTCGGCCTTTGGGATGTCGGCCTTTGGGATATCGGTCTCTGGCTTTTCGAACTTTGGGAAGTCGGTCTTTGGAATTTCAGCCTTTGGGATTTCGGCCTTTGGGATGTCGGTCTTCGGAATTTCAGCCTTTGGGATTTCGGCTCTTTGGATTTCGGTCTTTGGGATTTCAGCCTTTGGGATTTCGGACTTTGAGATTTCGGCCTTTGGGATGTCGGCCTTTGGAATTTCGACCTTTGGGATTTCGGCCCTTGGGATTTCAGCCTTTGGGATTTCGGCCTTTATGATTTCGGCCTTTGGGATTTCGGCCTATGGTATGTCGATCTTTGGAATTTCAACCTTTGGGATTTCGGCCTTTTGGATTTCTGCCTTTGGGATTTCAGCCTTTGGGATTTCGGCCTTTGAGATTTCGGCCTTTGGAATTTCAGCCTTTGGGATTTCGGCCCTTTGGATTTCGGCCGTTGGGATTTCGAAGTTTGGTATTTCGGCACTTTGGATTTCGGCCTTTGGGATTCCGACCTTTGGGATATCGGCCTCTGGGATTTCGACCTTTGGGAAGTCTGTCTTTGGAGTTTCAGCCTTTGGGATTTCGGCCTTTGGGATGTCGGTCTTTGGAATTTCAGCCTTTGGGATTTCGGCCCTTTGGATTTCGGCCTTTCGGATTTCGGCCTTGGCATTTCGACATTTGGGATTTCGGCCTTTGGGATTTTTACCTTTGGGATTTCGGCCCTTGGGATTTAGGCATTTTGGATTTCGGCCTTTTGGGAATTCATCCTTTGGGATTTCGGCCTTTGGAATTTCCGCCTTTGGGATGTCGGTCTTTGGAATTTCAGCCTTTGGGATTACGGCCCTTGGGATTTCGGCCTTTGGGATTTCGGCCTTTGGGATTTCGACCTTTGTGATTTCGGCCTTTGGGATTTCGGCCTTTGAGATTTCGGCCTTTGCGATTTCGGTCTTTCGAATTTCAGCCTTTGGGATTTCGGCCTTTGGGATTTCGGCCTTCGGGATTTCGCCCTTGTGATTTCGGCCTTTGGGATATCGGTCTTTGGAATTTCAGCCTTTGGGATTTCGGCCTTTGAGATTTCGGCCATTGGGATTTCGAACTTTGGGATCTCGACCCTTGGTATTCCGGCCCTTGGGATTGCGGCCTTTGGGATTGCGGCCTTTGGGATTTCGGCCTTTGGGATTTCGACCTTGGGGATTTCGGCCTTTGGAATTTCAGCCTTTGGGATTTCGGCCTTTGAGATTTCGGCCATTGGGATTTCGAACTTTGGGATCTCGAACCTTGGGATTGCGGCCCTTGGGATTACGGCCTTTGCGATTTCGGCCTCTGCGAATTCGACCTTGGGGATTTCGGCCTTTGGGATTTCGGTCTTTCGAATTTCAGCATTTGGGATTTCGGCCTTTGGGATTTCGGCCTTTGGGATTTCGCCCTTTTGATTTCGACCTTTGGGAAGTCGGTCTTTTGGATTTCGGCCCTTGGGATTTCGGCCCTTGGGATTTCGGCCATTGGGATTTCGGACTTCTGGGATTTCGGCGGTTGGGATTTCGTCCTTTGGAATTTCCGCCTTTAGGATATCGGAAATTGTGATTTCGGCCTTTGGGATGTCGGTCTTCGGAATTTCAGCCTTTGGGATTTCGGCTCTTTGGATTTCGGTCTTTGGGATTTCAGCCTTTGGGATTTCGGACTTTGAGATTTCGGCCTTTGGGATGTCGGCCTTTGGAATTTCGACCTTTGGGATTTCGGCCCTTGGGATTTCAGCCTTTGGGATTTCGGCCTTTGGGATTTCGGCCTATGGTATGTCGATCTTTGGAATTTCAACCTTTGGGATTTCGGCCTTTGAGATTTCGGCCTTTGGAATTTCAGCCTTTGGGATTTCGGCCCTTTGGATTTCGGCCGTTGGGATTTCGAAGTTTGGTATTTCGGCACTTTGGATTTCGGCCTTTGGGATTCCGACCTTTGGGATATCGGCCTCTGGGATTTCGACCTTTGGGAAGTCTGTCTTTGGAGTTTCAGCCTTTGGGATTTCGGCCTTTGGGATGTCGGTCTTTGGAATTTCAGCCTTTGGGATTTCGGCCCTTTGGATTTTGCCTTTCGGATTTCGGCCTTGGCATATCGACATTTGGGATTTCGGCCTTTGGGATTTTTACCTTTGGGATTTCGGCCCTTGGGATTTAGGCATTTTGGATTTCGGCCTTTTGGGAATTCATCCTTTGGGATTTCGGCCTTTGGAATTTCCGCCTTTGGGATATCGGCATTTGGGATTTCGGCCTTTGGAATTTCGTCTTTTGGGATTTGGACCTTTGGGATTTCGGCCTTTGGCATTTCGACCTTTGGGATTTCAGCCTTTGGGATTTCGGCCCTTTGGATTTCGGCCTTTGGGATTTCGACGTTTGGGATTTCGGCCCTTTGGATTTCGGCCTTTGGGATTTCGGCCTTTGGGATATCTGCCTCTGGGATTTCGAACTTTGGGAAGTCGGTCTTTGGAATTTCAGCCTTTGGGATTTCGGCCTTTGGGATGTCGGTCTTTGGAATTTCAGCCTTTGGGATTTCGGCTCTTTGGATTTCGGTCTTTGGGATTACAGCCTTTGGGATTTCGGACTTTGAGATTTCGGCCTTTGGGATTTCAGCCTTTGGAATTTCGGCCCGTTGGATTTCGGCCTTTGGGATTTCGGCCTTGGGAATTCGACATTTGGGATTTCGGCCTTTGGGATTTCGGCCCTTGGGATTTAGGCATTTTGGATTTCGGCCTTTTGGGAATTCATCCAATGGGATTTCGACATTTGGGATTTCGGCCTTTGGGATTTCGGCCTTTGGGATTTCGACATTTGGGATTTCGGCCTTTGGGATTTCGGCCTTTGGGATTTCGGCCCTTTGGATTTCGGCATTTGGGTAGTCGGTCTTTGGAATTTCAGCCCTTGGGATTTCGGCCTTTGGGATTTCGACCTTTGGGATTTCGGCCTTTGGGATTTCGGCCTTTGGGATTTCGGCCTTTGGGATTTCGGCCTTGTGATTTCGGCCTTTGGGATATCGGTCTTTGGAATTTCAGCGTTTGGGATTTCGGCGCTTTAGATTTCGGCCTTTGCGATTTCGGCCATTGAGACTTCGGCGTTTGGGATTTCGACCTTTGGGATTTCGGTCCGTCGAATTTCAGCCTTTGGGATTTCGGCCTTTGGGATTTCGGCCTTTGGTATTTTGGCCTTGGGATTTCGGACTTTGGGATTTCGACCTTTGGAATTTCGGCCCTTGGGACTTCGGCCCTTGGGATATGGGCCCTTGGGATATCGTCCTTTGGGATCTCGACCGTTGGGAAGTGGACCTTTGGGATTTCGGCCTTTGGGATTTCGGCTCTTGGGATTTCGGCCCTTGGGATTTCGGCATTTTGGGAATTCATCGTTCGGGATTTCGTTCTTGGGATTTCGACATTCGGGATTTCGGCCTTAGGGATTTCAGCCTTTGGGATTTCGGCCTCTGCGATTTCGGCCTTTGGGATTTCGACGTTTGAGATTTCGTCCTTTGGAATTTCCGGATTTAGGATATCGGCCATTGTGATTTCGGCCTTTGGGATTTCGGCCTTTGGGATTTCGGCCTTTGGGATTTCGGCCTTTGGGATTTCGGCCTTTGGGATTTCGGCCTCTGGGATTTCTGCCTTTGGGATTTCGACCTTTGGGATTTCGGCCTTTGGGATTTCGGCCTTTGGGATTTCGGCCTTTGGTATTTTGGCCTTGGGACTTCGGCCCTTGTGATATGCGCCCTTGGGATATCGGCCTTTGGGATTTCGACCGTTGGGATTTGGACCTTTGGGATTTCGGCCTTTGGGATTTCGGCTCTTGGGATTTCGGCCCTTGGGTTTTCGGCATTTTGGGAATTCATCGTTCGGGATTTCGTTCTTGGGATTTCGACATTCGGGATTTCGGCCTTAGGGATTTCGGCCTTTGGGATTTCGGCCTCTGCGATTTCGGCCTTTGGGATTTCGACGTTTGAGATTTCGTCCTTTGGAATTTCCGGATTTAGGATATCGGCCATTGTGATTTCGGCCTTTGGGATTTCGGCCTTTGGGATTTCGGCCTTTGGGATTTCGGCCTTTGGGATTTCGGCTTTTGGGATTTCGGCCTTTGGGATTTCGGCCTTTGGGATTTCGGCCTTTGGGATATCGGTCTTTGGAATTTCAGCCTTTGGGATTTCGGGTATTTGGATTTCGGTCGTTGGGATTTCAGGCTTTGGGATTTTGGACTTTGAGATTTCGACCTTTGGAATTTCAGCCATTGGGATTTCGGCCCTTTGGATTTCGGTCTTTGGGATTTCGACATTTGGGATTTCGGCCTTTGGGATTTCGGCCTTTGGGATTTCGGCCTTTGGGATTTCGGCCTTTGGGATTTCATCCTTTGCGATTTCGGCCTTTTGGGAATTCATCCATTGGTATTTCGGCCTTGGGATTTCGGCCTTTGGGATTTCGGCATTTGATTTTTCGGCCTTTGGGATTTCGGTCTTTCGAATTTCAGCCTTTGGGATTTCGGCCTTTGGGATTTCGGCCTTTGGTATTTTGGCCTTGGGATTTCGGACTTTGGGATTTCGACCTTTGGAATTTCGGCCCTTGGGATTTCGGCCCTTGGGATATGGGCCCTTGGGATATCGGCCTTTGGGATTTCGACCGTTGGGATTTGGACCTTTGGGATTTCGGCCTTTGGGATTTCGGCTCTTGGGATTTCGGCCATTGGGATTTCGGACTTCTGGGATTTCGGCGTTTGGGATTTCGTCCTTTGGAATTTCCGCCTTTAGGATATCGGCCATTGTGATTTCGGCCTTTGGGATTTCGGCCTTTGGGATGTCGGTCTTTGGAATTTCAGCCTTTGGGATTTCGGCTCTTGGGATTTCGGCCCTTGGGATTTCGGCCTTTTGGGATTTCGGACTTTGAGATTTCGTCCTTTGGTATGTCGATCTTTGGAATTTCAACCTTTGGGATTTCGGCCCTTTGGATTTCGGCCTTTGGGATTTCAGCCTTTGGGATTTCGGCCTTTGAGATTTCGGCCTTTGGAATTTCAGCCTTTGGGATTTCGGCCCTTTGGATTTCGGCCTTTGGGATTCCGAAGTTTGGGATGTCGGCCCTTTGGATTTCGGCCTTTGGGATTTCGACCTTTGGGATATCGGCCTCTGGGATTTCGATCTTTGGGAAGTCGGTCTTTGGAGTTTCAGCCTTTGGGATTTCGGCCTTTGGGATGTCGGTCTTTGGAATTTCAGCCTTTGGGATTTCTGCCCTTTGGATTTCGGCCTTTGGGATTTCGGCCTTGTGATTTCGGCCTTTGGGATATCGGTCTTTGGAATTTAAGCGTTTGGGATTTCGGCGCTTTAGATTTCGGCCTTTCCGATTTCGGCCTTTGGGATTTCGGCCTTTGAGATTTCGGCCTTTGGGATTTCGACCTTTGGGATTTCGGCACGTGGGACTTCGGCCCTTGGGATATGGGCCCTTGGGATATCGGCCTTTGGGATTTCGACCGTTGGGATTTGGACCTTTGGGATTTCGGCCTTTGGGATTTCGGCTCTTGGGATTTCGGCCCTTGGGATTTCGGCCTTTTGGGAATTCATCGTTCGGGATTTCGTTCTTGGGATTTCGACATTCGGGATTTCGGCCTTAGGGATTTCGGCCTTTGGGATTTCGGCCTCTGGGGTTTCGGCCTTTGGGATTTCGGCGTTTGAGATTGCGTCCTTTGGAATTTCCGGCTTTAGGATATCGGCCATTGTGATTTCGGCCTTTGGGATTTCGGCCTTTGGGATTTCGGCCTTTGGGATTTCGGCCATTGGGATTTCGGCCCTTTGGATTTCGGCCTTTGGGATTTCGACCTTTCGGGTTTCGGCCTTTGGGAAGTCAGTATTTGGAATTTCAGCCTTTGGGGTTTCGGCCTTTGGGATTTTGGCCTTTGCGATTTCGGCCTTTGGGATTTCGGCCTTTGCGATTTCGGCCTTTGGGATTTCGACCTTTGGGATTTCGGCCCTTGGGATTTCGGCCGTTGGGATTTCGAAGTTTGGGATTTCGGCCCTTCGGATTTCGGCCTTTGGGATTCCGACCTTTGGGATATCGGCCTCTGGGATTTCGACCTTTGGGATTTCGGCCTCTGCGATTTCGGCCTTTGGGATTTCGACGTTTGAGATTTCGTCCTTTGGAATTTCCGGATTTAGGATATCGGCCATTGTGATTTCGGCCTTTGGGATTTCGGCATTTGGGATTTCGGCCTTTGGGATTTCGGCTTTTGGGATTTCGGCCTTTGGGATTTCGGCCTTTGGGATTTCGGCCTTTGGGATATCGGTCTTTGGAATTTCAGCCTTTGGGATTTCGGGTATTTGGATTTCGGTCGTTGGGATTTCAGGCTTTGGGATTTCGGACTTTGAGATTTCGACCTTTGGAATTTCAGCCATTGGGATTTCGGCCCTTTGGATTTCGGTCTTTGGGATTTCGACATTTGGGATTTCGGCCTTTGGGATTTCGGCCTTTGGGATTTCGGCCTTTGGGATTTCGGCCTTTGGGATTTCATCCTTTGCGATTTCGGCCTTTTGGGAATTCATCAATTGGTATTTCGGCCTTGGGATTTCGGCCTTTGGGATTTCGGCCTTTGGGATTTCGTCCTTTGGGATTTCGGCCTTTGGGATTTCGACCTTTGTGATTTCGGCCTTTGGGATTTCGGCCTTTGAGATTTCGGCCTTTGGGATTTCGGTCTTTCGAATTTCAGCCTTTGTGATTTCGGCCTTTGGGATTTCGGCCTTCGGGATTTCGCCCTTGTGATTTCGGCCTTTGGGATATCGGTCTTTGGAATTTCAGCGTTAGGATTTCGACCTTTGGGATTTCGGCCCTTGGGATTTGGGGCTTTGGGATTTCAGCCTTTGGGATTTCGGCCTTTGGGATTTCGGCCTTTGGGATTTCGGCCTTTGATTTTTCGGCCTTTGGGATTTCGGTCTTTCGAATTTCAGCCTTTGGGATTTCGGCCTTTGGGATTTCGGCCTTTGGTATTTTGGCCTTGGGATTTCGGACTTTGGGATTGCGACCTTTGGAATTTCGGCCCTTGGGATTTCGGCCCTTGGGATATGGGCCCTTGGGATATCGGCCTTTGGGATTTCGACCGTTGGGATTTGGACCTTTGGGATTTCGGCCTTTGGGATTTCGGCTCTTGGGATTTCGGCCATTGGGATTTTGGACTTCTGGGATTTCGGCGTTTGGGATTTCGTCCTTTGGAATTTCCGCCTTTAGGATATCGGCCATTGTGATTTCGGCCTTTGGGATTTCGGCCTTTGGGATGTCGGTCTTTGGAATTTCAGCCTTTGGGATTTCGGCTCTTTGGATTTCGGTCTTTGGGATTTCAGCCTTTGGGATTTCGGACTTTGAGATTTCGGCCTTTGGGATGTCGGCCTTTGGGATATCGGTCTCTGGCTTTTCGAACTTTGGGAAGTCGGTCTTTGGAATTTCAGCCTTTGGGATTTCGGCCTTTGGGATGTCGGTCTTCGGAATTTCAGCCTTTGGGATTTCGGCTCTTTGGATTTCGGTCTTTGGGATTTCAGCCTTTGGGATTTCGGACTTTGAGATTTCGGCCTTTGGGATGTCGGCCTTTGGAATTTCGACCTTTGGGATTTCGGCCCTTGGGATTTCAGCCTTTGGGATTTCGGCCTTTATGATTTCGGCCTTTGGGATTTCGGCCTATGGTATGTCGATCTTTGGAATTTCAACCTTTGGGATTTCGGCCTTTTGGATTTCTGCCTTTGGGATTTCAGCCTTTGGGATTTCGGCCTTTGAGATTTCGGCCTTTGGAATTTCAGCCTTTGGGATTTCGGCCCTTTGGATTTCGGCCGTTGGGATTTCGAAGTTTGGTATTTCGGCACTTTGGATTTCGGCCTTTGGGATTCCGACCTTTGGGATATCGGCCTCTGGGATTTCGACCTTTGGGAAGTCTGTCTTTGGAGTTTCAGCCTTTGGGATTTCGGCCTTTGGGATGTCGGTCTTTGGAATTTCAGCCTTTGGGATTTCGGCCCTTTGGATTTCGGCCTTTCGGATTTCGGCCTTGGCATTTCGACATTTGGGATTTCGGCCTTTGGGATTTTTACCTTTGGGATTTCGGCCCTTGGGATTTAGGCATTTTGGATTTCGGCCTTTTGGGAATTCATCCTTTGGGATTTCGGCCTTTGGAATTTCCGCCTTTGGGATATCGGCATTTGGGATTTCGGCCTTTGGCATTTCGACCTTTGGGATTTCAGCCTTCGGGATTTCGGCCCTTTGGATTTCGGCCTTTGGGATTTCGACGTTTGCGATTTCGGCCCTTTGGATTTCGGCCTTTGGTATTTCGGCCTTTGGGATTTCGGCCTTTGGGATATCTGCCTCTGGGATTTCGAACTTTGGGAAGTCGGTCTTTGGAATTTCAGCCTTTGAGATTTCGGCCTTTGGGATGTCGGTCTTTGGAATTTCAGCCGTTGGGATTTCGGCTCTTTGGATTTCGGTCTTTGGGATTACAGCCTTTGGGATTTCGGACTTTGAGATTTCGGCCTTTGGGATTTCAGCCTTTGGAATTTCGGCCCGTTGGATTTCGGCCTTTGGGATTTCGGCCTTGGGTATTCGACATTTGGGATTTCGGCCTTTGGGATTTTTACCTTTGGGATTTCGGCCCTTGGGATTTAGGCATTTTGGATTTCGGCCTTTTGGGAATTCATCCAATGGGATTTCGACATTTGGGATTTCGGCCTTTGGGATTTCGACATTTGGGATTTCGGCCTTTGGGATTTCGGCCTTTGGGATTTCGGCCCTTTGGATTTCGGCATTTGGGTAGTCGGTCTTTGGAATTTCAGCCCTTGGGATTTCGGCCTTTGGGATTTCGACCTTTGGGATTTCGGCCTTTGGGATTTCGGCCTTTGGGATTTCGGCCTTTGAGATTTCGGACTTTGGGATTTTGGTCTTTCGAATTTCAGCCTTTGGGATTTCGGCCTTTGGGATTTCGGCCTTAGGGATTTCGGCCTTGTGATTTCGGCCTTTGGGATATCGGTCTTTGGAATTTCAGCGTTTGGGATTTCGACCTTTGGGATTTCGGTCCGTCGAATTTCAGCCTTTGGGATTTCGGCCTTTTGGATTTCGGCCTTTGGGATTTCGGCTCTTGGGATTTCGGCCCTTGGGATTTCGGCATTTTGGGAATTCATCGTTCGGGATTTCGTTCTTGGGATTTCGACATTCGGGATTTCGGCCTTAGGGATTTAGGCCTTTGGGATTTCGGCCTCTGCGATTTCGGCCTTTGGGATTTCGGCGTTTGAGATTTCGTCCTTTGGAATTTCCGGATTTAGGATATCGGCCATTGTGATTTCGGCCTTTGGGATTTCGGCCTTTGGGATTTCGGCCTTTGGGATTTCGGCCTTTGGGATTTCGGCCTTTGGGATTTCGGCTTTTGGGATTTCGGCCTTTGGGATTTCGGCCTTTGGGATATCGGTCTTTGGAATTTCAGCCTTTGGGATTTCGGGTCTTTGGATTTCGGTCGTTGGGATTTCAGGCTTTGGGATTTCGGACTTTGAGATTTCGACCTTTGGAATTTCAGCCATTGGGATTTCGGCCCTTTGGATTTCGGTCTTTGGGATTTCGACATTTGGGATTTCGGCCTTTGGTATTTCAGCCTTTGGGATTTCGGCCTTTGGGATTTCATCCTTTGCGATTTCGGCCTTTTGGGAATTCATCCATTGGTATTTCGGCCTTGGGATTTCGGCCTTTGGGATTTCGGCCTTTGGGATTTCGGCCTTTGGGATTTCGGCCTTTGGGATTTCGGCCTTTGGGATTTCGGCCTTTGGGATTTCATCCTTTGCGATTTCGGCCTTTTGGGAATTCATCAATTTGTATTTCGGCCTTGGGATTTCGGCCTTTGGGATTTCGGCCTTTGGGATTTCGGCCTTTGGGATTTCGGCCTTTGGGATTTCGACCTTTGTGATTTCGGCCTTTGGGATTTCGGCCTTTGAGATTTCGGCCTTTGGGATTTCGGCCTTCGGGATTTCGCCCTTGTGATTTCGGCCTTTGGGAAATCGGTCTTTGGAATTTCAGCGTTAGGATTTCGGCCATTTGGATCTCGGCCTTTGCGATTTCGGCCTTTGGGATTTCGGCCTTTGCGATTTCGGCCTTTGGGATTTCGACGTTTGAGATTTCGTCCTTTGGAATTTCCGGATTTAGGATATCGGCCATTGTGATTTCGGCCTTTGGGATTTCGGCCTTTGGGATTTCGGCCTTTGGGATTTCGGCTTTTGGGATTTCGGCCTTTGGGATTTCGGCCTTTGGGATTTCGGCCTTTGGGATATCGGTCTTTGGAATTTCAGCCTTTGGGATTTCGGGTATTTGGATTTCGGTCGTTGGGATTTCAGGCTTTGGGATTTCGGACTTTGAGATTTCGACCTTTGGAATTTCAGCCATTGGGATTTCGGCCCTTTGGATTTCGGTCTTTGGGATTTCGACATTTGGGATTTCGGCCTTTGGGATTTCGGCCTTTGGGATTTCGGCCTTTGGGATTTCGGCCTTTGGGATTTCATCCTTTGCGATTTCGGCCTTTTGGGAATTCATCAATTGGTATTTCGGCCTTGGGATTTCGGCCTTTGGGATTTCGGCCTTTGGGATTTCGGCCTTTGGGATTTCGGCCTTTGGGATTTCGACCTTTGTGATTTCGGCCTTTGGGATTTCGGCCTTTGAGATTTCGGCCTTTGGGATTTCGGTCTTTCGAATTTCAGCCTTTGTGATTTCGGCCTTTGGGATTTCGGCCTTCGGGATTTCGCCCTTGTGATTTCGGCCTTTGGGATATCGGTCTTTGGAATTTCAGCGTTAGGATTTCGACCTTTGGGATTTCGGCCCTTGGGATTTGGGGCTTTGGGATTTCAGCCTTTCGGATTTCGGCCTTTGGGATTTCGGCCTTTGGGATTTCGGCCTTTGATTTTTCGGCCTTTGGGATTTCGGTCTTTCGAATTTCAGCCTTTGGGATTTCGGCCTTTGGGATTTCGGCCTTTGGTATTTTGGCCTTGGGATTTCGGACTTTGGGATTGCGACCTTCGGAATTTCGGCCCTTGGGATTTCGGCCCTTGGGATATGGGCCCTTGGGATATCGGCCTTTGGGATTTCGACCGTTGGGATTTGGACCTTTGGGATTTCGGCCTTTGGGATTTCGGCTCTTGGGATTTCGGCCATTGGGATTTTGGACTTCTGGGATTTCGGCGTTTGGGATTTCGTCCTTTGGAATTTCCGCCTTTAGGATATCGGCCATTGTGATTTCGGCCTTTGGGATTTCGGCCTTTGGGATGTCGGTCTTTGGAATTTCAGCCTTTGGGATTTCGGCTCTTTGGATTTCGGTCTTTGGGATTTCAGCCTTTGGGATTTCGGACTTTGAGATTTCGGCCTTTGGGATGTCGGCCTTTGGGATATCGGTCTCTGGCTTTTCGAACTTTGGGAAGTCGGTCTTTGGAATTTCAGCCTTTGGGATTTCGGCCTTTGGGATGTCGGTCTTCGGAATTTCAGCCTTTGGGATTTCGGCTCTTTGGATTTCGGTCTTTGGGATTTCAGCCTTTGGGATTTCGGACTTTGAGATTTCGGCCTTTGGGATGTCGGCCTTTGGAATTTCGACCTTTGGGATTTCGGCCCTTGGGATTTCAGCCTTTGGGATTTCGGTCTTTAGGATTTCGGCCTTTGGGATTTCGGCCTATGGTATGTCGATCTTTGGAATTTCAACCTTTGGGATTTCGGCCTTTTGGATTTCTGCCTTTGGGATTTCAGCCTTTGGGATTTCGGCCTTTGAGATTTCGGCCTTTGGAATTTCAGCCTTTGGGATTTCGGCCCTTTGGATTTCGGCCGTTGGGATTTCGAAGTTTGGTATTTCGGCACTTTGGATTTCGGCCTTTGGGATTCCGACCTTTGGGATATCGGCCTCTGGGATTTCGACCTTTGGGAAGTCTGTCTTTGGAGTTTCAGCCTTTGGGATTTCGGCCTTTGGGATGTCGGTCTTTGGAATTTCAGCCTTTGGGATTTCGGCCCTTTGGATTTCGGCCTTTCGGATTTCGGCCTTGGCATTTCGACATTTGGGATTTCGGCCTTTGGGATTTTTACCTTTGGGATTTCGGCCCTTGGGATTTAGGCATTTTGGATTTCGGCCTTTTGGGAATTCATCCTTTGGGATTTCGGCCTTTGGAATTTCCGCCTTTGGGATATCGGCATTTGGGATTTCGGCCTTTGGCATTTCGACCTTTGGGATTTCAGCCTTCGGGATTTCGGCCCTTTGGATTTCGGCCTTTGGGATTTCGACGTTTGCGATTTCGGCCCTTTGGATTTCGGCCTTTGGTATTTCGGCCTTTGGGATTTCGGCCTTTGGGATATCTGCCTCTGGGATTTCGAACTTTGGGAAGTCGGTCTTTGGAATTTCAGCCTTTGAGATTTCGGCCTTTGGGATGTCGGTCTTTGGAATTTCAGCCTTTGGGATTTCGGCTCTTTGGATTTCGGTCTTTGGGATTACAGCCTTTGGGATTTCGGACTTTGAGATTTCGGCCTTTGGGATTTCAGCCTTTGGAATTTCGGCCCGTTGGATTTCGGCCTTTGGGATTTCGGCTTTGGGTATTCGACATTTGGGATTTCGGCCTTTGGGATTTTTACCTTTGGGATTTCGGCCCTTGGGATTTAGGCATTTTGGATTTCGGCCTTTTGGGAATTCATCCAATGGGATCTCGACCCTTGGTATTCCGGCCCTTGGGATTGCGGCCTTTGTGATTGCGGCCTTTGGGATTTCGGCCTTTGGGATTTCGGCCTTTGAGATATCGGCCATTGGGATTTCGAACTTTGGGATCTCGAACCTTGGGATTCCGGCCCTTGGGATTACGGCCTTTGCGATTTCGGCCTCTGCGAATTCGACCTTGGGGATTTCGGCCTTTGGGATTTCGGCCTTTGGGATTTCGGTCTTTCGAATTTCAGCATTTGGGATTTCGGCCTTTGGGATTTCGGCCTTTGGGATTTCGCCCTTTTGATTTCGACCTTTGGGAAGTCGGTCTTTGGGATTTCGGCCCTTGGGATTTCGGCCCTTGGGATTTCGGCCATTGGGATTTCGGACTTCTGGGATTTCGGCGTTTGGGATTTCGTCCTTTGGAACTTCCGCCTTTAGGATATCGGAAATTGTGATTTCGGCCTTTGGGATTTCGGCCTTTGGGATGTCGGTCTTCGGAATTTCAGCCTTTGGGATTTCGGCTCTTTGGATTTCGGTCTTTGGGATTTCAGCCTTTGGGATTTCGGACTTTGAGATTTCGGCCTTTGGGATGTCGGCCTTTGGAATTTCGACCTTTGGGATTTCGGCCCTTGGGATTTCAGCCTTTGGGATTTCGGCCTTTGGGATTTCGGCCTTTGGGATTTCGGCCTATGGTATGTCGATCTTTGGAATTTCAACCTTTGGCATTTCGGCCTTTTGGATTTCGGCCTTTGGGATTTCGGCTCTTGGGATTTCGGCCCTTGGGATTTCGGCATTTTGGGAATTCATCGTTCGGGATTTCGTTCTTGGGATTTCGACATTCGGGATTTCGGCCTTAGGGATTTAGGCCTTTGGGATTTCGGCCTCTGCGATTTCGGCCTTTGGGATTTCGGCGTTTGAGATTTCGTCCTTTGGAATTTCCGGATTTAGGATATCGGCCATTGTGATTTCGGCCTTTGGGATTTCGGCCTTTGGGATTTCGGCCTTTGGGATTTCGGCCTTTGGGATTTCGGCTTTTGGGATTTCGGCCTTTGGGATTTCGGCCTTTGGGATATCGGTCTTTGGAATTTCAGCCTTTGGGATTTCGGGTCTTTGGATTTCGGTCGTTGGGATTTCAGGCTTTGGGATTTCGGACTTTGAGATTTCGACCTTTGGAATTTCAGCCATTGGGATTTCGGCCCTTTGGATTTCGGTCTTTGGGATTTCGACATTTGGGATTTCGGCCTTTGGTATTTCGGCCTTTGGGATTTCGGCCTTTGGGATTTCATCCTTTGCGATTTCGGCCTTTTGGGAATTCATCCATTGGTATTTCGGCCTTGGGATTTCGGCCTTTGGGATTTCGGCCTTTGGGATTTCGGCCTTTGGGATTTCGGCCTTTGGGATTTCGACCTTTGTGATTTCGGCCTTTGGGATTTCGGCCTTTGAGATTTCGGCCTTTGGGATTTCGGTCTTTCGAATTTCAGCCTTTGGGATTTCGGCCTTTGGGATTTCGGCCTTCGGGATTTCGCCCTTGTGATTTCGGCCTTTGGGATATCGGTCTTTGGAATTTCAGCGTTAGGATTTCGACCTTTGGGATTTCGGCCCTTGGGATTTGGGGCTTTGGGATTTCAGCCTTTGGGATTTCGGCCTTTGGGATTTCGGCCTTTGGGATTTCGGCCTTTGATTTTTCGGCCTTTGGGATTTCGGTCTTTCGAATTTCAGCCTTTGGGATTTCGGCCTTTGGGATTTCGGCCTTTGGTATTTTGGCCTTGGGATTTCGGACTTTGGGATTGCGACCTTTGGAATTTCGGCCCTTGGGATTTCGGCCCTTGGGATATGGGCCCTTGGGATATCGGCCTTTGGGATTTCGACCGTTGGGATTTGGACTTTTGGGATTTCGGCCTTTGGGATTTCGGCTCTTGGGATTTCGGCCATTGGGATTTTGGACTTCTGGGATTTCGGCGTTTGGGATTTCGTCCTTTGGAATTTCCGCCTTTAGGATATCGGCCATTGTGATTTCGGCCTTTGGGATTTCGGCCTTTGGGATGTCGGTCTTTGGAATTTCAGCCTTTGGGATTTCGGCTCTTTGGATTTCGGTCTTTGGGATTTCAGCCTTTGGGATTTCGGACTTTGAGATTTCGGCCTTTGGGATGTCGGCCTTTGGGATATCGGTCTCTGGCTTTTCGAACTTTGGGAAGTCGGCCTTTGGAATTTCAGCCTTTGGGATTTCGGCCTTTGGGATGTCGGTCTTCGGAATTTCAGCCTTTGGGATTTCGGCTCTTTGGATTTCGGTCTTTGGGATTTCAGCCTTTGGGATTTCGGACTTTGAGATTTCGGCCTTTGGGATGTCGGCCTTTGGAATTTCGACCTTTGGGATTTCGGCCCTTGGGATTTCAGCCTTTGGGATTTCGGCCTTTAGGATTTCGGCCTTTGGGATTTCGGCCTATGGTATGTCGATCTTTGGAATTTCAACCTTTGGGATTTCGGCCTTTTGGATTTCTGCCTTTGGGATTTCAGCCTTTGGGATTTCGGCCTTTGAGATTTCGGCCTTTGGAATTTCAGCCTTTGGGATTTCGGCCCTTTGGATTTCGGCCGTTGGGATTTCGAAGTTTGGTATTTCGGCACTTTGGATTTCGGCCTTTGGGATTCCGACCTTTGGGATATCGGCCTCTGGGATTTCGACCTTTGGGAAGTCTGTCTTTGGAGTTTCAGCCTTTGGGATTTCGGCCTTTGGGATGTCGGTCTTTGGAATTTCAGCCTTTGGGATTTCGGCCCTTTGGATTTCGGCCTTTCGGATTTCGGCCTTGGCATTTCGACATTTGGGATTTCGGCCTTTGGGATTTTTACCTTTGGGATTTCGGCCCTTGGGATTTAGGCATTTTGGATTTCGGCCTTTTGGGAATTCATCCTTTGGGATTTCGGCCTTTGGAATTTCCGCCTTTGGGATATCGGCATTTGGGATTTCGGCCTTTGGCATTTCGACCTTTGGGATTTCAGCCTTCGGGATTTCGGCCCTTTGGATTTCGGCCTTTGGGATTTCGACGTTTGCGATTTCGGCCCTTTGGATTTCGGCCTTTGGTATTTCGGCCTTTGGGATTTCGGCCTTTGGGATATCTGCCACTGGGATTTCGAACTTTGGGAAGTCGGTCTTTGGAATTTCAGCCTTTGAGATTTCGGCCTTTGGGATGTCGGTCTTTGGAATTTCAGCCTTTGGGATTTCGGCTCTTTGGATTTCGGTCTTTGGGATTACAGCCTTTGGGATTTCGGACTTTGAGATTTCGGCCTTTGGGATTTCAGCCTTTGGAATTTCGGCCCGTTGGATTTCGGCCTTTGGGATTTCGGCCTTGGGTATTCGACATTTGGGATTTCGGCCTTTGGGATTTTTACCTTTGGGATTTCGGCCCTTGGGATTTAGGCATTTTGGATTTCGGCCTTTTGGGAATTCATCCAATGGGATTTCGACATTTGGGATTTCGGCCTTTGGGATTTCGGCCTTTGGGATTTCGACATTTGGGATTTCGGCCTTTGGGATTTCGGCCTTTGGGATTTCGGCCCTTTGGATTTCGGCATTTGGGTAGTCGGTCTTTGGAATTTCAGCCCTTGGGATTTCGGCCTTTGGGATTTCGGCCTTTGGGATTTCGGCCTTTGAGATTTCGGACTTTGGGATTTCGGTCTTTCGAATTTCAGCCTTTGGGATTTCGGCCTTTGGGATTTCGGCCTTAGGGATTTCGGCCTTGTGATTTCGGCCTTTGGGATATCGGTCTTTGGAATTTCAGCGTTTGGGATTTCGGCGCTTTGGATTTCGGCCTTTGCGATTTCGGCCTTTAGGATTTCGGCCATTGAGACTTCGGCGTTTGGGATTTCGACCTTTGGGATTTCGGTCCGTCGAATTTCAGCCTTTGGGATTTCGGCCTTTGGGATTTCGGCCTTTGGTATTTTGGCCTTGGGATTTCGGACTTTGGGATTTCGACCTTTGGAATTTCGACCCTTGAGACTTCGGCCCTTGGGATATGGGCCCTTGGGATATCGTCCTTTGGGATATCGACCGTTGGGATTTGGACCTTTGGGATTTCGGCCTCTGGGATTTCGGCTCTTGGGTTTTTCGGCCCTTGGGATTTCGGCCTTTTGGGAATTCGCTTTCGGGATTTCGTTCTTGGGATTTCGACACTTGGGATTTCGGCCTTAGGGATTTCGGCCTTAGGGATTTCGGCCTCTGGGATTTCGGCCTTTGGGATTTCGACCTTTGGGATTACGGCCTTTGGGATTTCGGCCTTTGGTATTTTGGCCTTGGGACTTCGGCCCTTGTGATTTCGGCCTTTGGGATATCGGTCTTTGGAATTTCAGCGTTAGGATTTCGACCTTTGGGATTTCGGCCCTTGGGATTTGGGGCTTTGGGATTTCAGCCTTTGGGATTTCGGCCTTTGGGATTTCGGCCTTTGGGATTTCGGCCTTTGATTTTTCGGCCTTTGGGATTTCGGTCTTTCGAATTTCAGCCTTTGGGATTTCGGCCTTTGGGATTTCGGCCTTTGGTATTTTGGCCTTGGGATTTCGGACTTTGGGATTTCGACCTTTGGAATTTCGGCCCTTGGGATTTCGGCCCTTTGGATTTCGGCCATTGGGATTTCGGACTTCTGGGATTTCGGCGTTTGGGATTTCGTCCTTTGGGATTTCGACCTTTGGGATTTCGGCCTTTGGAATTTCAGCCTTTGGGATTTCGGCCTTTGAGATTTCGGCCATTGGGATTTCGAACTTTGGGATCTCGACCCTTGGTATTCCGGCCCTTGGGATTGCGGCCTTTGTGATTGCGGCCTTTGGGATTTCGGGCTTTGGGATTTCGACCTTTGGGATTTCGGCCTTTGGAATTTCAGCCTTTGGGATTTCGGCCTTTGAGATATCGGCCATTGGGATTTCGAACTTTGGGATCTCGAACCTTGGGATTCCGGCCCTTGGGATTACGGCCTTTGCGATTTCGGCCTCTGCGAATTCGACCTTGGGGATTTCGGCCTTTGGGATTTCGGCCTTTGGGATTTCGGTCTTTCGAATTTCAGCATTTGGGATTTCGGCCTTTGGGATTTCGGCCTTTGGGATTTCGCCCTTTTGATTTCGACCTTTGGGAAGTCGGTCTTTGGGATTTCGGCCCTTGGGATTTCGGCCCTTGGGATTTCGGCCATTGGGATTTCGGACTTCTGGGATTTCGGCGTTTGGGATTTCGTCCTTTGGAATTTCCGCCTTTAGGATATCGGAAATTGTGATTTCGGCCTTTGGGATTTCGGCCTTTGGGATGTCGGTCTTCGGAATTTCAGCCTTTGGGATTTCGGCTCTTTGGATTTCGGTCTTTGGGATTTCAGCCTTTGGGATTTCGGACTTTGAGATTTCGGCCTTTGGGATGTCGGCCTTTGGAATTTCGACCTTTGGGATTTCGGCCCTTGGGATTTCAGCCTTTGGGATTTCGGCCTTTGGGATTTCGGCCTTTGGGATTTCGGCCTATGGTATGTCGATCTTTGGAATTTCAACCTTTGGGATTTCGGCCTTTTGGATTTCGGCCTTTTGGATTTCGGCCTTTGGGATTTCGGCTCTTGGGATTTCGGCCCTTGGGATTTCGGCATTTTGGGAATTCATCGTTCGGGATTTCGTTCTTGGGATTTCGACATTCGGGATTTCGGCCTTAGGGATTTAGGCCTTTGGGATTTCGGCCTCTGCGATTTCGGCCTTTGGGATTTCGGCGTTTGAGATTTCGTCCTTTGGAATTTCCGGATTTAGGATATCGGACATTGTGATTTCGGCCTTTGGGATTTCGGCCTTTGGGATTTCG
Organism: Megachile rotundata; assembly: GCF_050947335.1. Lineage (NCBI taxonomy): Eukaryota > Metazoa > Arthropoda > Insecta > Hymenoptera > Megachilidae > Megachile > Megachile rotundata. The sequence continues at coordinate 813,372 of NC_134991.1, read as the reverse complement.
GCCTTTGGGATTTCGGCCTTTGGGATTTCGGCTTTTGGGATTTCGGCCTTTGGGATTTCGGCCTTTGGGATATCGGTCTTTGGAATTTCAGCCTTTGGGATTTCGGGTCTTTGGATTTCGGTCTTTGGGATTTCAGGCTTTGGGATTTCGGACTTTGAGATTTCGACCTTTGGAATTTCAGCCATTGGGATTTCGGCCCTTTGGATTTCGGTCTTTGGGATTTCGACATTTGGGATTTCGGCCTTTGGTATTTCGGCCTTTGGGATTTCGGCCTTTGGGATTTCATCCTTTGCGATTTCGGCCTTTTGGGAATTCATCCATTGGTATTTCGGCCTTGGGATTTCGGCCTTTGGGATTTCGGCCTTTGGGATTTCGGCCTTTGGGATTTCGGCCTTTGGGATTTCGGCCTTTGGGATTTCGACCTTTGTGATTTCGGCCTTTGGGATTTCGGCCTTTGAGATTTCGGCCTTTGGGATTTCGGTCTTTCGAATTTCAGCCTTTGGGATTTCGGCCTTTGGGATTTCGGCCTTCGGGATTTCGCCCTTGTGATTTCGGCCTTTGGGAAATCGGTCTTTGGAATTTCAGCGTTAGGATTTCGGCCATTTGGATCTCGGCCTTTGCGATTTCGGCCTTTGGGATTTCGGCCTTTGCGATTTCGGCCTTTGGGATTTCGACCTTTGGGATTTCGGCCCTTGGGATTTGGGCCTTTGGGATTTCGGCCTTTGGGATTTCGGCCTTTGGAATTTCGGCCTTTGATTTTTCGGCCTTTGGGATTTCGGTCTTTCGAATTTCAGCCTTTGGGATTTCGGCCTTTGGGATTTCGGCCTTTGGTATTTTGGCCTTGGGATTTCGAACTTTGGGATTTCGACCTTTGGAATTTCGGCCCTTGGGATTTCGGCCATTGGGATTTCGGACTTCTGGGATTTCGGCGTTTGGGATTTCGTCCTTTGGAATTTCCGCCTTTAGGATATCGGAAATTGTGATTTCGGCCTTTGGGATTTCGGCCTTTGGGATGTCGGTCTTTGGAATTTCAGCCTTTGGGATTACGGCCCTTGGGATTTCGGCCATTGGGATTTCGACCATTGGGATCTCGACCCTTGGTATTCCGGCCCTTGGGATTGCGGCCTTTGGGATTGCGGCCTTTGGGATTTCGGCCTTTGGGATTTCGACCTTTGGGATTTCGGCCTTTGGAATTTCAGCCTTTGGGATTTCGGCCTTTGAGATTTCGGCCATTGGGATTTCGAACTTTGGGATCTCGACCCTTGGTATTCCGGCCCTTGGGATTGCGGCCTTTGGGATTGCGGCCTTTGGGATTTCGGCCTTTGGGATTTCGACCTTTGGGATTTCGGCCTTTGGAATTTCAGCCTTTGGGATTTCGGCCTTTGAGATTTCGGCCATTGGGATTTCGAACTTTGGGATCTCGAACCTTGGGATTCCGGCCCTTGGGATTACGGCCTTTGCGATTTCGGCCTCTGCGAATTCGACCTTGGGGATTTCGGCCTTTGGGATTTCGGCCTTTGGGATTTCGGTCTTTCGAATTTCAGCATTTGGGATTTCGGCCTTTGGGATTTCGGCCTTTGGGATTTCGCCCTTTTGATTTCGACCTTTGGGAAGTCGGTCTTTGGGATTTCGGCCCTTGGGATTTCGGCCCTTGGGATTTCGGCCCTTGGGATTTCGGCCATTGGGATTTCGGACTTCTGGGATTTCGGCGTTTGGGATTTCGTCCTTTGGAATTTCCGCCTTTAGGATATCGGAAATTGTGATTTCGGCCTTTGGGATTTCGGCCTTTGGGATGTCGGTCTTCGGAATTTCAGCCTTTGGGATTTCGGCTCTTTGGATTTCGGTCTTTGGGATTTCAGCCTTTGGGATTTCGGACTTTGAGATTTCGGCCTTTGGGATGTCGGCCTTTGGAATTTCGACCTTTGGGATTTCGGCCCTTGGGATTTCAGCCTTTGGGATTTCGGCCTATGGTATGTCGATCTTTGGAATTTCAACCTTTGGAATTTCGGCTTTTTGGATTTCTGCCTTTGGGATTTCAGCCTTTGGGATTTCGGCCTTTGAGATTTCGGCCTTTGGAATTTCAGCCTTTGGGATTTCGGCCCTTTGGATTTCGGCCGTTGGGATTTCGAAGTTTGGGATTTCGGCCCTTCGGATTTCGGCCTTTGGGATTCCGACCTTTGGGATATCGGCCTCTGGGATTTCGACCTTTGGGATTTCGGCCTCTGCGATTTCGGCCTTTGGGATTTCGACGTTTGAGATTTCGTCCTTTGGAATTTCCGGATTTAGGATATCGGCCATTGTGATTTCGGCCTTTGGGATTTCGGCCTTTGGGATTTCGGCCTTTGGGATTTCGGCTTTTGGGATTTCGGCCTTTGGGATTTCGGCCTTTGGGATTTCGGCCTTTGGGATATCGGTCTTTGGAATTTCAGCCTTTGGGATTTCGGGTATTTGGATTTCGGTCGTTGGGATTTCAGGCTTTGGGATTTCGGACTTTGAGATTTCGACCTTTGGAATTTCAGCCATTGGGATTTCGGCCCTTTGGATTTCGGTCTTTGGGATTTCGACATTTGGGATTTCGGCCTTTGGGATTTCGGCCTTTGGGATTTCGGCCTTTGGGATTTCATCCTTTGCGATTTCGGCCTTTTGGGAATTCATCAATTGGTATTTCGGCCTTGGGATTTCGGCCTTTGGGATTTCGGCCTTTGGGATTTCGGCCTTTGGGATTTCGGCCTTTGGGATTTCGACCTTTGTGATTTCGGCCTTTGGGATTTCGGCCTTTGAGATTTCGGCCTTTGGGATTTCGGTCTTTCGAATTTCAGCCTTTGTGATTTCGGCCTTTGGGATTTCGGCCTTTGGGATTTCGGCCTTCGGGATTTCGCCCTTGTGATTTCGGCCTTTGGGATATCGGTCTTTGGAATTTCAGCGTTAGGATTTCGACCTTTGGGATTTCGGCCCTTGGGATTTGGGGCTTTGGGATTTCAGCCTTTGGGATTTCGGCCTTTGGGATTTCGGCCTTTGGGATTTCGGCCTTTGATTTTTCGGCCTTTGGGATTTCGGTCTTTCGAATTTCAGCCTTTGGGATTTCGGCCTTTGGGATTTCGGCCTTTGGTATTTTGGCCTTGGGATTTCGGACTTTGGGATTTCGACCTTTGGAATTTCGGCCCTTGGGATTTCGGCCCTTGGGATTTCGGCCATTGGGATTTCGGACTTCTGGGATTTCGGCGTTTGGGATTTCGTCCTTTGGGATTTCGACCTTTGGGATTTCGGCCTTTGGAATTTCAGCCTTTGGGATTTCGGCCTTTGAGATTTCGGCCATTGGGATTTCGAACTTTGGGATCTCGACCCTTGGTATTCCGGCCCTTGGGATTGCGGCCTTTGTGATTGCGGCCTTTGGGATTTCGACCTTTGGGATTTCGGCCTTTGGAATTTCAGCCTTTGGGATTTCGGCCTTTGAGATATCGGCCTTTGGGATTTCGGCCTTTGGGATTTCGCCCTTTTGATTTCGACCTTTGGGAAGTCGGTCTTTGGGATTTCGGCCCTTGGGATTTCGGCCCTTGGGATTTCGGCCATTGGGATTTCGGACTTCTGGGATTTCGGCGTTTGGGATTTCGTCCTTTGGAATTTCCGCCTTTAGGATATCGGAAATTGTGATTTCGGCCTTTGGGATTTCGGCCTTTGGGATGTCGGTCTTCGGAATTTCAGCCTTTGGGATTTCGGCTCTTTGGATTTCGGTCTTTGGGATTTCAGCCTTTGGGATTTCGGCCTTTGAGATTTCGGCCTTTGGAATTTCAGCCTTTGGGATTTCGGCCCTTTGGATTTCGGCCGTTGGGATTTCGAAGTTTGGGATTTCGGCCCTTCGGATTTCGGCCTTTGGGATTCCGACCTTTTGGATATCGGCCTCTGGGATTTCGACCTTTGGGATTTCGGCCCTTGGGATTTCAGCCTTTGGGATTTCGGCCTATGGTATGTCGATCTTTGGAATTTCAACCTTTGGAATTTCGGCTTTTTGGATTTCTGCCTTTGGGATTTCAGCCTTCGGGATTTCGGCCTTTGAGATTTCGGCCTTTGGAATTTCAGCCTTTGGGATTTCGGCCCTTTGGATTTCGGCCGTTGGGATTTCGAAGTTTGGGATTTCGGCCCTTCGGATTTCGGCCTTTGGGATTCCGACCTTTGGGATATCGGCCTCTGGGATTTCGACCTTTGGGATTTCGGCCTCTGCGATTTCGGCCTTTGGGATTTCGACGTTTGAGATTTCGTCCTTTGGAATTTCCGGATTTAGGATATCGGCCATTGTGATTTCGGCCTTTGGGATTTCGGCCTTTGGGATTTCGGCCTTTGGGATTTCGGCTTTTGGGATTTCGGCCTTTGGGATTTCGGCCTTTGGGATTTCGGCCTTTGGGATATCGGTCTTTGGAATTTCAGCCTTTGGGATTTCGGGTATTTGGATTTCGGTCGTTGGGATTTCAGGCTTTGGGATTTCGGACTTTGAGATTTCGACCTTTGGAATTTCAGCCATTGGGATTTCGGCCCTTTGGATTTCGGTCTTTGGGATTTCGACATTTGGGATTTCGGCCTTTGGGATTTCGGCCTTTGGGATTTCGGCCTTTGGGATTTCATCCTTTGCGATTTCGGCCTTTTGGGAATTCATCAATTGGTATTTCGGCCTTGGGATTTCGGCCTTTGGGATTTCGGCCTTTGGGATTTCGGCCTTTGGGATTTCGGCCTTTGGGATTTCGACCTTTGTGATTTCGGCCTTTGGGATTTCGGCCTTTGAGATTTCGGCCTTTGGGATTTCGGTCTTTCGAATTTCAGCCTTTGTGATTTCGGCCTTTGGGATTTCGGCCTTTGGGATTTCGGCCTTTGGGATTTCGGCCTTCGGGATTTCGCCCTTGTGATTTCGGCCTTTGGGATATCGGTCTTTGGAATTTCAGCGTTAGGATTTCGACCTTTGGGATTTCGGCCCTTGGGATTTGGGGCTTTGGGATTTCAGCCTTTGGGATTTCGGCCTTTGGGATTTCGGCCTTTGGGATTTCGGCCTTTGATTTTTCGGCCTTTGGGATTTCGGTCTTTCGAATTTCAGCCTTTGGGATTTCGGCCTTTGGGATTTCGGCCTTTGGTATTTTGGCCTTGGGATTTCGGACTTTGGGATTTCGACCTTTGGAATTTCGGCCCTTGGGATTTCGGCCCTTGGGATTTCGGCCATTGGGATTTCGGACTTCTGGGATTTCGGCGTTTGGGATTTCGTCCTTTGGGATTTCGACCTTTGGGATTTCGGCCTTTGGAATTTCAGCCTTTGGGATTTCGGCCTTTGAGATTTCGGCCATTGGGATTTCGAACTTTGGGATCTCGACCCTTGGTATTCCGGCCCTTGGGATTGCGGCCTTTGTGATTGCGGCCTTTGGGATTTCGACCTTTGGGATTTCGGCCTTTGGAATTTCAGCCTTTGGGATTTCGGCCTTTGAGATATCGGCCTTTGGGATTTCGGCCTTTGGGATTTCGCCCTTTTGATTTCGACCTTTGGGAAGTCGGTCTTTGGGATTTCGGCCCTTGGGATTTCGGCCCTTGGGATTTCGGCCATTGGGATTTCGGACTTCTGGGATTTCGGCGTTTGGGATTTCGTCCTTTGGAATTTCCGCCTTTAGGATATCGGAAATTGTGATTTCGGCCTTTGGGATTTCGGCCTTTGGGATGTCGGTCTTCGGAATTTCAGCCTTTGGGATTTCGGCTCTTTGGATTTCGGTCTTTGGGATTTCAGCCTTTGGGATTTCGGACATTGAGATTTCGGCCTTTGGGATGTCGGCCTTTGGAATTTCGACCTTTGGGATTTCGGCCCTTGGGATTTCAGCCTTTGGGATTTCGGCCTTAGGGATTTCGGCCTTTGGGATTTCGGCCTATGGTATGTCGATCTTTGGAATTTCAACCTTTGGGATTTCGGCCTTTTGGATTTCGGCCTTTGGGATTTCGGCTCTTGGGATTTCGGCCTTTGGGGTTTCGGCATTTTGGGAATTCATCGTTCGGGATTTCGTTCTTGGGATTTCGACATTCGGGATTTCGGCCTTAGGGATTTCGGCCTTTGGGATTTCGGCCTCTGCGATTTCGGCCTTTGGGATTTCGGCGTTTGAGATTTCGTCCTTTGGAATTTCCGGATTTAGGATATCGGCCATTGTGATTTCGGCCTTTGGGATTTCGGCCTTTGGGATTTCGGCCTTTGGGATTTCGGCTTTTGGGATTTCGGCCTTTGGGATTTCGGCCTTTGGGATTCCGGCCTTTGGGATATCGGTCTTTGGAATTTCAGCCTTTGGGATTTCGGGTCTTTGGATTTCGGTCGTTGGGATTTCAGGCTTTGGGATTTCGGACTTTGAGATTTTGACCTTTGGAATTTCAGCCATTGGGATTTCGGCCCTTTGGATTTCGGTCTTTGGGATTTCGACATTTGGGATTTCGGCCTTTGGGATTTCGGCCTTTTGGGAATTCATCCATTGGTATTTCGGCCTTCGGATTTCGGCCTTTGGGATTTCGGCTCTTGGGATTTCGGCCCTTGGGATTTCGGCATTTTGGGAATTCATCGTTCGGGATTTCGTTCTTGGGATTTCGACATTCGGGATTTCGGCCTTAGGGATTTAGGCCTTTGGGATTTCGGCCTCTGCGATTTCGGCCTTTGGGATTTCGGCGTTTGAGATTTCGTCCTTTGGAATTTCCGGATTTAGGATATCGGCCATTGTGATTTCGGCCTTTGGGATTTCGGCCTTTGGGATTTCGGCCTTTGGGATTTCGGCCTTTGGGATTTCGGCTTTTGGGATTTCGGCCTTTGGGATTTCGGCCTTTGGGATATCGGTCTTTGGAATTTCAGCCTTTGGGATTTCGGGTCTTTGGATTTCGGTCGTTGGGATTTCAGGCTTTGGGATTTCGGACTTTGAGATTTCGACCTTTGGAATTTCAGCCATTGGGATTTCGGCCCTTTGGATTTCGGTCTTTGGGATTTCGACATTTGGGATTTCGGCCTTTGGTATTTCGGCCTTTGGGATTTCGGCCTTTGGGATTTCATCCTTTGCGATTTCGGCCTTTTGGGAATTCATCCATTGGTATTTCGGCCTTGGGATTTCGGCCTTTGGGATTTCGGCCTTTGGGATTTCGGCCTTTGGGATTTCGGCCTTTGGGATTTCGGCCTTTGGGATTTCGACCTTTGTGATTTCGGCCTTTGGGATTTCGGCCTTTGAGATTTCGGCCTTTGGGATTTCGGTCTTTCGAATTTCAGCCTTTGGGATTTCGGCCTTTGGGATTTCGGCCTTCGGGATTTCGCCCTTGTGATTTCGGCCTTTGGGAAATCGGTCTTTGGAATTTCAGCGTTAGGATTTCGGCCATTTGGATCTCGGCCTTTGCGATTTCGGCCTTTGGGATTTCGGCCTTTGCGATTTCGGCCTTTGGGATTTCGACCTTTGGGATTTCGGCCCTTGGGATTTGGGCCTTTGGGATTTCGGCCTTTGGGATTTCGGCCTTTGGAATTTCGGCCTTTGATTTTTCGGCCTTTGGGATTTCGGTCTTTCGAATTTCAGCCTTTGGGATTTCGGCCTTTGGGATTTCGGCCTTTGGTATTTTGGCCTTGGGATTTCGAACTTTGGGATTTCGACCTTTGGAATTTCGGCCCTTGGGATTTCGGCCATTGGGATTTCGGACTTCTGGGATTTCGGCGTTTGGGATTTCGTCCTTTGGAATTTCCGCCTTTAGGATATCGGAAATTGTGATTTCGGCCTTTGGGATTTCGGCCTTTGGGATGTCGGTCTTTGGAATTTCAGCCTTTGGGATTACGGCCCTTGGGATTTCGGCCATTGGGATTTCGACCATTGGGATCTCGACCCTTGGTATTCCGGCCCTTGGGATTGCGGCCTTTGGGATTGCGGCCTTTGGGATTTCGGCCTTTGGGATTTCGACCTTTGGGATTTCGGCCTTTGGAATTTCAGCCTTTGGGATTTCGGCCTTTGAGATTTCGGCCATTGGGATTTCGAACTTTGGGATCTCGACCCTTGGTATTCCGGCCCTTGGGATTGCGGCCTTTGGGATTGCGGCCTTTGGGATTTCGGCCTTTGGGATTTCGACCTTTGGGATTTCGGCCTTTGGAATTTCAGCCTTTGGGATTTCGGCCTTTGAGATTTCGGCCATTGGGATTTCGAACTTTGGGATCTCGAACCTTGGGATTCCGGCCCTTGGGATTACGGCCTTTGCGATTTCGGCCTCTGCGAATTCGACCTTGGGGATTTCGGCCTTTGGGATTTCGGCCTTTGGGATTTCGGTCTTTCGAATTTCAGCATTTGGGATTTCGGCCTTTGGGATTTCGGCCTTTGGGATTTCGCCCTTTTGATTTCGACCTTTGGGAAGTCGGTCTTTGGGATTTCGGCCCTTGGGATTTCGGCCCTTGGGATTTCGGCCCTTGGGATTTCGGCCATTGGGATTTCGGACTTCTGGGATTTCGGCGTTTGGGATTTCGTCCTTTGGAATTTCCGCCTTTAGGATATCGGAAATTGTGATTTCGGCCTTTGGGATTTCGGCCTTTGGGATGTCGGTCTTCGGAATTTCAGCCTTTGGGATTTCGGCTCTTTGGATTTCGGTCTTTGGGATTTCAGCCTTTGGGATTTCGGACTTTGAGATTTCGGCCTTTGGGATGTCGGCCTTTGGAATTTCGACCTTTGGGATTTCGGCCCTTGGGATTTCAGCCTTTGGGATTTCGGCCTATGGTATGTCGATCTTTGGAATTTCAACCTTTGGAATTTCGGCTTTTTGGATTTCTGCCTTTGGGATTTCAGCCTTTGGGATTTCGGCCTTTGAGATTTCGGCCTTTGGAATTTCAGCCTTTGGGATTTCGGCCCTTTGGATTTCGGCTGTTGGGATTTCGAAGTTTGGGATTTCGGCCCTTCGGATTTCGGCCTTTGGGATTCCGACCTTTGGGATATCGGCCTCTGGGATTTCGACCTTTGGGATTTCGGCCTCTGCGATTTCGGCCTTTGGGATTTCGACGTTTGAGATTTCGTCCTTTGGAATTTCCGGATTTAGGATATCGGCCATTGTGATTTCGGCCTTTGGGATTTCGGCCTTTGGGATTTCGGCCTTTGGGATTTCGGCTTTTGGGATTTCGGCCTTTGGGATTTCGGCCTTTGGGATTTCGGCCTTTGGGATATCGGTCTTTGGAATTTCAGCCTTTGGGATTTCGGGTATTTGGATTTCGGTCGTTGGGATTTCAGGCTTTGGGATTTCGGACTTTGAGATTTCGACCTTTGGAATTTCAGCCATTGGGATTTCGGCCCTTTGGATTTCGGTCTTTGGGATTTCGACATTTGGGATTTCGGCCTTTGGGATTTCGGCCTTTGGGATTTCGGCCTTTGGGATTTCATCCTTTGCGATTTCGGCCTTTTGGGAATTCATCAATTGGTATTTCGGCCTTGGGATTTCGGCCTTTGGGATTTCGGCCTTTGGGATTTCGGCCTTTGGGATTTCGGCCTTTGGGATTTCGACCTTTGTGATTTCGGCCTTTGGGATTTCGGCCTTTGAGATTTCGGCCTTTGGGATTTCGGTCTTTCGAATTTCAGCCTTTGTGATTTCGGCCTTCGGGATTTCGGCCTTTGGGATTTCGGCCTTCGGGATTTCGCCCTTGTGATTTCGGCCTTTGGGATATCGGTCTTTGGAATTTCAGCGTTAGGATTTCGACCTTTGGGATTTCGGCCCTTGGGATTTGGGGCTTTGGGATTTCAGCCTTTGGGATTTCGGCCTTTGGGATTTCGGCCTTTGGGATTTCGGCCTTTGATTTTTCGGCCTTTGGGATTTCGGTCTTTCGAATTTCAGCCTTTGGGATTTCGGCCTTTGGGATTTCGGCCTTTGGTATTTTGGCCTTGGGATTTCGGACTTTGGGATTTCGACCTTTGGAATTTCGGCCCTTGGGATTTCGGCCCTTGGGATTTCGGCCATTGGGATTTCGGACTTCTGGGATTTCGGCGTTTGGGATTTCGTCCTTTGGGATTTCGACCTTTGGGATTTCGGCCTTTGGAATTTCAGCCTTTGGGATTTCGGCCTTTGGAATTTCAGCCTTTGGGATTTCGGCCTTTGAGATATCGGCCTTTGGGATTTCGGCCTTTGGGATTTCGCCCTTTTGATTTCGACCTTTGGGAAGTCGGTCTTTGGGATTTCGGCCCTTGGGATTTCGGCCCTTGGGATTTCGGCCATTGGGATTTCGGACTTCTGGGATTTCGGCGTTTGGGATTTCGTCCTTTGGAATTTCCGCCTTTAGGATATCGGAAATTGTGATTTCGGCCTTTGGGATTTCGGCCTTTGGGATGTCGGTCTTCGGAATTTCAGCCTTTGGGATTTCGGCTCTTTGGATTTCGGTCTTTGGGATTTCAGCCTTTGGGATTTCGGACATTGAGATTTCGGCCTTTGGGATGTCGGCCTTTGGAATTTCGACCTTTGGGATTTCGGCCCTTGGGATTTCAGCCTTTGGGATTTCGGCCTTAGGGATTTCGGCCTTTGGGATTTCGGCCTATGGTATGTCGATCTTTGGAATTTCAACCTTTGGGATTTCGGCCTTTTGGATTTCGGCCTTTGGGATTTCGGCTCTTGGGATTTCGGCCTTTGGGATTTCGGCATTTTGGGAATTCATCGTTCGGGATTTCGTTCTTGGGATTTCGACATTCGGGATTTCGGCCTTAGGGATTTCGGCCTTTGGGATTTCGGCCTCTGCGATTTCGGCCTTTGGGATTTCGGCGTTTGAGATTTCGTCCTTTGGAATTTCCGGATTTAGGATATCGGCCATTGTGATTTCGGCCTTTGGGATTTCGGCCTTTGGGATTTCGGCCTTTGGGATTTCGGCTTTTGGGATTTCGGCCTTTGGGATTTCGGCCTTTGGGATTCCGGCCTTTGGGATATCGGTCTTTGGAATTTCAGCCTTTGGGATTTCGGGTCTTTGGATTTCGGTCGTTGGGATTTCAGGCTTTGGGATTTCGGACTTTGAGATTTCGACCTTTGGAATTTCAGCCATTGGGATTTCGGCCCTTTGGATTTCGGTCTTTGGGATTTCGACATTTGGGATTTCGGCCTTTGGGATTTCGGCCTTTTGGGAATTCATCCATTGGTATTTCGGCCTTCGGATTTCGGCCTTTGGGATTTCGGCCTTTGGGATTTCGGCCTTTGGGATTTCGGCCTTTGGGATTTCGGCCTTTGGGATTTCGACCTTTGTGATTTCGGCCTTTGGGATTTCGGCCTTTGAGATTTCGGCCTTTGGGATTTCGGTCTTTCGAATTTCAGCCTTTGGGCTTTCGGCCTTTGGGATTTCGGCCTTCGGGATTTCGCCCTTGTGATTTCGGCCTTTGGGAAATCGGTCTTTGGAATTTCAGCGTTAGGATTTCGGCCATTTGGATTTCGGCCTTTGCGATTTCGGCCTTTGGGATTTCGGCCTTTGCGATTTCGGCCTTTGGGATTTCGACCTTTGGGATTTCGGCCCTTGGGATTTGGGCCTTTGGGATTTCGGCCTTTGGGATTTCGGCCTTTGGGATTTCGGCCTTTGGGATTTCGACCTTTGATTTTTCGGCCTTTGGGATTTCGGTCTTTCGAATTTCAGCCTTTGGGGTTTCGGCCTTTGGGATTTCGGCCTTTGGTATTTTGGCCTTGGAATTTCGGACTTTGGGATTTCGACCTTTGGAATTTCGGCCCTTGGGATTTCGGCCATTGGGATTTCGGACTTCTGGGATTTCGGCGTTTGGGATTTCGTCCTTTGGAATTTCCGCCTTTAGGATATCGGCCTTTGGGATTTTTACCTTTGGGATTTCGGCCTTTGGGATGTCGGTCTTTGGAATTTCAGCCTTTGGGATTTCGGCCCTTGGGATTTCGGCCATTGGGATTTCGACCATTGGGATCTCGACCCTTGGTATTCCGGCCCTTGGGATTGCGGCCTTTGGGATTGCGGCCTTTGGGATTGCGGCCTTTGGGATTTCGGCCTTTGGGATTTCGACCTTTGGGATTTCGGCCTTTGGAATTTCAGCCTTTGGGATTTCGGCCTTTGAGATTTCGGCCATTGGGATTTCGAACTTTGGGATCTCGACCCTTGGTATTCCGGCCCTTGGGATTGCGGCCTTTGGGATTGCGGCCTTTGGGATTTCGGCCTTTGGGATTTCGACCTTTGGGATTTCGGCCTTTGGAATTTCAGCCTTTGGGATTTCGGCCTTTGAGATTTCGGCCATTGGGATTTCGAACTTTGGGATCTCGAACCTTGGGATTCCGGCCCTTGGGATTACGGCCTTTGCGATTTCGGCCTCTGCGATTTCGGCCTTTGGGATTTCGACGTTTGAGATTTCGTCCTTTGGAATTTCCGGATTTAGGATATCGGCCATTGTGATTTCGGCCTTTGGGATTTCGGCCTTTGGGATTTCGGCCTTTGGGATTTCGGCTTTTGGGATTTCGGCCTTTGGGATTTCGGCCTTTGGGATTTCGGCCTTTGGGATATCGGTCTTTGGAATTTCAGCCTTTGGGATTTCGGGTATTTGGATTTCGGTCGTTGGGATTTCAGGCTTTGGGATTTCGGACTTTGAGATTTCGACCTTTGGAATTTCAGCCATTGGGATTTCGGCCCTTTGGATTTCGGTCTTTGGGATTTCGACATTTGGGATTTCGGCCTTTGGGATTTCGGCCTTTGGGATTTCGGCCTTTGGGATTTCGGCCTTTGGGATTTCATCCTTTGCGATTTCGGCCTTTTGGGAATTCATCCATTGGTATTTCGGCCTTGGGATTTCGGCCTTTGGGATTTCGGCCTTTGGGATTTCGGCCTTTGGGATTTCGGCCTTTGAGATTTCGACCTTTGTGATTTCGGCCTTTGGGATTTCGGCCTTTGAGATTTCGGCCTTTGGGATTTCGGTCTTTCGAATTTCAGCCTTTGGGATTTCGGCCTTTGGGATTTCGGCCTTCGGGATTTCGCCCTTGTGATTTCGGCCTTTGGGATATCGGTCTTTGGAATTTCAGCGTTAGGATTTCGACCTTTGGAATTTCGGCCCTTGGGATTTGGGCCTTTGGGATTTCAGCCTTTGGGATTTCGGCCTTTGGGATTTCGGCCTTTGGGATTTCGGCCTTTGGGATTTCGGCCTTTGATTTTTCGGCCTTTGGGATTTCGGTCTTTCGAATTTCACCCTTTGGGATTTCGGCCTTTGGAATTTCGGCCTTTGGTATTTTGGCCTTGGGATTTCGGACTTTGGGATTTCGACCTTTGGAATTTCGGCCCTTGGGATTTCGGCCCTTGGGATTTCGGCCATTGGGATTTCGGACTTCTGGGATTTCGGCGTTTGGGATTTCGTCCTTTGGGATTTCGACCTTTGGGATTTCGGCCTTTGGAATTTCAGCCTTTGGGATTTCGGCCTTTGAGATTTCGGCCATTGGGATTTCGAACTTTGGGATCTCGACCCTTGGTATTCCGGCCCTTGGGATTGCGGCCTTTGGGATTGCGGCCTTTGGGATTTCGGCCTTTGGGATTTCGACCTTTGGGATTTCGGCCTTTGGAATTTCAGCCTTTGGGATTTCGGCCTTTGAGATTTCGGCCATTGGGATTTCGACCTTTGGGATTTCGGCCCTTGGGATTTCAGCCTTTGGGATTTCGGCCTTTGGAATTTCGGCCTTTGGGATTTCGGCCTATGGTATGTCGATCTTTGGAATTTCAACCTTTGGGATTTCGGCCTTTGGGATTTCGGCTCTTGGGATTTCGGCCCTTGGGATTTCGGCATTTTGGGAATTCATCGTTCGGGATTTCGTTCTTGGGATTTCGACATTCGGGATTTCGGCCTTAGGGTTTTCGGCCTTTGGGATTTCGGCCTCTGCGATTTCGGCCTTTGGGATTTCGGCGTTTGAGATTTCGTCCTTTGGAATTTCCGGATTTAGGATATCGGCCATTGTGATTTCGGCCATTGGGATTTCGAACTTTGGGATCTCGACCCCTGGTATTCCGGCCCTTGGAATTGCGGCCTTTGGGATTGCGGCCTTTGGGATTTCGGCCTTTGGGATTTCGACCTTTGGGATTTCGGCCTTTGGAATTTCGGCCTTTGGGATTTCGGCCTTTGAGATTTCGGCCATTGGGATTTCGAACTTTGGGATCTCGAACCTTGGGATTCCGGCCATTGGGATTACGGCCTTTGCGATTTCGGCCTCTGCGAATTCGACCTTGGGGATTTCGGCCTTTGGGATTTCGGCCTTTGGGATTTCGGTCTTTCGAATTTCAGCATTTGGGATTTCGGCCTTTGGGATTTCGGCCTTTGGTATTTTGGCCTTGGGATTTCGGACTTTGGGATTTCGACCTTTGGAATTTCGGCCCTTGGGATTTCGGCCCTTGGGATTTCGGCCATTGGGATTTCGGACTTCTGGGATTTCGGCGTTTGGGATTTCGTCCTTTGGGATTTCGACCTTTGGGATTTCGGCCCTTGGGATTTGGGGCTTTGGGATTTCAGCCTTTGGGATTTCGGCCTTTGGGATTTCGGCCTTTGGGATTTCGGCCTTTGATTTTTCGGCCTTTGGGATTTCGGTCTTTCGAATTTCAGCCTTTGGGATTTCGGCCTTTGGGATTTCGGCCTTTGGTATTTTGGCCTTGGGATTTCGGACTTTGGGATTTCGACCTTTGGAATTTCGGCCCTTGGGATTTCGGCCCTTGGGATTTCGGCCATTGGGATTTCGGACTTCTGGGATTTCGGCGTTTGGGATTTCGTCCTTTGGGATTTCGACCTTTGGGATTTCGGCCTTTGGAATTTCAGCCTTTGGGATTTCGGCCTTTGGAATTTCAGCCTTTGGGATTTCGGCCTTTGAGATATCGGCCTTTGGGATTTCGGCCTTTGGGATTTCGCCCTTTTGATTTCGACCTTTGGGAAGTCGGTCTTTGGGATTTCGGCCCTTGGGATTTCGGCCCTTGGGATTTCGGCCATTGGGATTTCGGACTTCTGGGATTTCGGCGTTTGGGATTTCGTCCTTTGGAATTTCCGCCTTTAGGATATCGGAAATTGTGATTTCGGCCTTTGGGATTTCGGCCTTTGGGATGTCGGTCTTCGGAATTTCAGCCTTTGGGATTTCGGCTCTTTGGATTTCGGTCTTTGGGATTTCAGCCTTTGGGATTTCGGACATTGAGATTTCGGCCTTTGGGATGTCGGCCTTTGGAATTTCGACCTTTGGGATTTCGGCCCTTGGGATTTCAGCCTTTGGGATTTCGGCCTTAGGGATTTCGGCCTTTGGGATTTCGGCCTATGGTATGTCGATCTTTGGAATTTCAACCTTTGGGATTTCGGCCTTTTGGATTTCGGCCTTTGGGATTTCGGCTCTTGGGATTTCGGCCTTTGGGATTTCGGCATTTTGGGAATTCATCGTTCGGGATTTCGTTCTTGGGATTTCGACATTCGGGATTTCGGCCTTAGGGATTTCGGCCTTTGGGATTTCGGCCTCTGCGATTTCGGCCTTTGGGATTTCGGCGTTTGAGATTTCGTCCTTTGGAATTTCCGGATTTAGGATATCGGCCATTGTGATTTCGGCCTTTGGGATTTCGGCCTTTGGGATTTCGGCCTTTGGGATTTCGGCTTTTGGGATTTCGGCCTTTGGGATTTCGGCCTTTGGGATTCCGGCCTTTGGGATATCGGTCTTTGGAATTTCAGCCTTTGGGATTTCGGGTCTTTGGATTTCGGTCGTTGGGATTTCAGGCTTTGGGATTTCGGACTTTGAGATTTCGACCTTTGGAATTTCAGCCATTGGGATTTCGGCCCTTTGGATTTCGGTCTTTGGGATTTCGACATTTGGGATTTCGGCCTTTGGGATTTCGGCCTTTTGGGAATTCATCCATTGGTATTTCGGCCTTCGGATTTCGGCCTTTGGGATTTCGGCCTTTGGGATTTCGGCCTTTGGGATTTCGGCCTTTGGGATTTCGGCCTTTGGGATTTCGACCTTTGTGATTTCGGCCTTTGGGATTTCGGCCTTTGAGATTTCGGCCTTTGGGATTTCGGTCTTTCGAATTTCAGCCTTTGGGCTTTCGGCCTTTGGGATTTCGGCCTTCGGGATTTCGCCCTTGTGATTTCGGCCTTTGGGAAATCGGTCTTTGGAATTTCAGCGTTAGGATTTCGGCCATTTGGATTTCGGCCTTTGCGATTTCGGCCTTTGGGATTTCGGCCTTTGCGATTTCGGCCTTTGGGATTTCGACCTTTGGGATTTCGGCCCTTGGGATTTGGGCCTTTGGGATTTCGGCCTTTGGGATTTCGGCCTTTGGGATTTCGGCCTTTGGGATTTCGACCTTTGATTTTTCGGCCTTTGGGATTTCGGTCTTTCGAATTTCAGCCTTTGGGGTTTCGGCCTTTGGGATTTCGGCCTTTGGTATTTTGGCCTTGGAATTTCGGACTTTGGGATTTCGACCTTTGGAATTTCGGCCCTTGGGATTTCGGCCATTGGGATTTCGGACTTCTGGGATTTCGGCGTTTGGGATTTCGTCCTTTGGAATTTCCGCCTTTAGGATATCGGCCTTTGGGATTTTTACCTTTGGGATTTCGGCCTTTGGGATGTCGGTCTTTGGAATTTCAGCCTTTGGGATTTCGGCCCTTGGGATTTCGGCCATTGGGATTTCGACCATTGGGATCTCGACCCTTGGTATTCCGGCCCTTGGGATTGCGGCCTTTGGGATTGCGGCCTTTGGGATTGCGGCCTTTGGGATTTCGGCCTTTGGGATTTCGACCTTTGGGATTTCGGCCTTTGGAATTTCAGCCTTTGGGATTTCGGCCTTTGAGATTTCGGCCATTGGGATTTCGAACTTTGGGATCTCGACCCTTGGTATTCCGGCCCTTGGGATTGCGGCCTTTGGGATTGCGGCCTTTGGGATTTCGGCCTTTGGGATTTCGACCTTTGGGATTTCGGCCTTTGGAATTTCAGCCTTTGGGATTTCGGCCTTTGAGATTTCGGCCATTGGGATTTCGAACTTTGGGATCTCGAACCTTGGGATTCCGGCCCTTGGGATTACGGCCTTTGCGATTTCGGCCTCTGCGATTTCGGCCTTTGGGATTTCGACGTTTGAGATTTCGTCCTTTGGAATTTCCGGATTTAGGATATCGGCCATTGTGATTTCGGCCTTTGGGATTTCGGCCTTTGGGATTTCGGCCTTTGGGATTTCGGCTTTTGGGATTTCGGCCTTTGGGATTTCGGCCTTTGGGATTTCGGCCTTTGGGATATCGGTCTTTGGAATTTCAGCCTTTGGGATTTCGGGTATTTGGATTTCGGTCGTTGGGATTTCAGGCTTTGGGATTTCGGACTTTGAGATTTCGACCTTTGGAATTTCAGCCATTGGGATTTCGGCCCTTTGGATTTCGGTCTTTGGGATTTCGACATTTGGGATTTCGGCCTTTGGGATTTCGGCCTTTGGGATTTCGGCCTTTGGGATTTCGGCCTTTGGGATTTCATCCTTTGCGATTTCGGCCTTTTGGGAATTCATCCATTGGTATTTCGGCCTTGGGATTTCGGCCTTTGGGATTTCGGCCTTTGGGATTTCGGCCTTTGGGATTTCGGCCTTTGAGATTTCGACCTTTGTGATTTCGGCCTTTGGGATTTCGGCCTTTGAGATTTCGGCCTTTGGGATTTCGGTCTTTCGAATTTCAGCCTTTGGGATTTCGGCCTTTGGGATTTCGGCCTTCGGGATTTCGCCCTTGTGATTTCGGCCTTTGGGATATCGGTCTTTGGAATTTCAGCGTTAGGATTTCGACCTTTGGAATTTCGGCCCTTGGGATTTGGGCCTTTGGGATTTCAGCCTTTGGGATTTCGGCCTTTGGGATTTCGGCCTTTGGGATTTCGGCCTTTGGGATTTCGGCCTTTGATTTTTCGGCCTTTGGGATTTCGGTCTTTCGAATTTCACCCTTTGGGATTTCGGCCTTTGGAATTTCGGCCTTTGGTATTTTGGCCTTGGGATTTCGGACTTTGGGATTTCGACCTTTGGAATTTCGGCCCTTGGGATTTCGGCCCTTGGGATTTCGGCCATTGGGATTTCGGACTTCTGGGATTTCGGCGTTTGGGATTTCGTCCTTTGGGATTTCGACCTTTGGGATTTCGGCCTTTGGAATTTCAGCCTTTGGGATTTCGGCCTTTGAGATTTCGGCCATTGGGATTTCGAACTTTGGGATCTCGACCCTTGGTATTCCGGCCCTTGGGATTGCGGCCTTTGGGATTGCGGCCTTTGGGATTTCGGCCTTTGGGATTTCGACCTTTGGGATTTCGGCCTTTGGAATTTCAGCCTTTGGGATTTCGGCCTTTGAGATTTCGGCCATTGGGATTTCGACCTTTGGGATTTCGGCCCTTGGGATTTCAGCCTTTGGGATTTCGGCCTTTGGAATTTCGGCCTTTGGGATTTCGGCCTATGGTATGTCGATCTTTGGAATTTCAACCTTTGGGATTTCGGCCTTTGGGATTTCGGCTCTTGGGATTTCGGCCCTTGGGATTTCGGCATTTTGGGAATTCATCGTTCGGGATTTCGTTCTTGGGATTTCGACATTCGGGATTTCGGCCTTAGGGTTTTCGGCCTTTGGGATTTCGGCCTCTGCGATTTCGGCCTTTGGGATTTCGGCGTTTGAGATTTCGTCCTTTGGAATTTCCGGATTTAGGATATCGGCCATTGTGATTTCGGCCATTGGGATTTCGAACTTTGGGATCTCGACCCCTGGTATTCCGGCCCTTGGAATTGCGGCCTTTGGGATTGCGGCCTTTGGGATTTCGGCCTTTGGGATTTCGACCTTTGGGATTTCGGCCTTTGGAATTTCGGCCTTTGGGATTTCGGCCTTTGAGATTTCGGCCATTGGGATTTCGAACTTTGGGATCTCGAACCTTGGGATTCCGGCCATTGGGATTACGGCCTTTGCGATTTCGGCCTCTGCGAATTCGACCTTGGGGATTTCGGCCTTTGGGATTTCGGCCTTTGGGATTTCGGTCTTTCGAATTTCAGCATTTGGGATTTCGGCCTTTGGGATTTCGGCCTTTGGGATTTCGGCCTTTGGGATTTCGCCCTTTTGATTTCGACCTTTGGGAAGTCGGTCTTTGGGATTTCGGCCCTTGGGATTTCGGCCCTTGGGATTTCGGCCATTGGGATTTCGGACTTCTGGGATTTCGGCGTTTGGGATTTCGTCCTTTGGAATTTCCGCCTTTAGGATATCGGAAATTGTGATTTCGGCCTTTGGGATTTCGGCCTTTGGGATGTCGGTCTTCGGAATTTCAGCCTTTGGGATTTCGGCTCTTTGGATTTCGGTCTTTGGGATTTCAGCCTTTGGGATTTCGGACTTTGAGATTTCGGCCTTTGGGATGTCGGCCTTTGGAATTTCGACCTTTGGGATTTCGGCCCTTGGGATTTCAGCCTTTGGGATTTCGGCCTTTGGTATTTCGGCCTTTGGGATTTCGGCCTATGGTATGTCGATCTTTGGAATTTCAACCTTTGGGATTTCGGCCTTTTGGATTTCTGCCTTTGGGATTTCAGCCTTTGGGATTTCGGCCTTTGAGATTTCGGCCTTTGGAATTTCAGCCTTTGGGATTTCGGCCCTTTGGATTTCGGCCGTTGGGATTTCGAAGTTTGGGATTTCGGCCCTTTGGATTTCGGCCTTTGGGATTCCGACCTTTGGGATATCGGCCTCTGGGATTTCGACCTTTGGGATTTCGGCCTCTGCGATTTCGGCCTTTGGGATTTCGACGTTTGAGATTTCGTCCTTTGGAATTTCCGGATTTAGGATATCGGCCATTGTGATTTCGGCCTTTGGGATTTCGGCCTTTGGGATTTCGGCCTTTGGGATTTCGGCCTTTGGGATTTCGCCCTTTTGATTTCGACCTTTGGGAAGTCGGTCTTTGGGATTTCGGCCCTTGGGATTTCGGCCCTTGGGATTTCGGCCCTTGGGATTTCGGCCATTGGGATTTCGGACTTCTGGGATTTCGGCGTTTGGGATTTCGTCCTTTGGAATTTCCGCCTTTAGGATATCGGAAATTGTGATTTCGGCCTTTGGGATTTCGGCCTTTGGGATGTCGGTCTTCGGAATTTCAGCCTTTGGGATTTCGGCTCTTTGGATTTCGGTCTTTGGGATTTCAGCCTTTGGGATTTCGGACTTTGAGATTTCGGCCTTTGGGATGTCGGCCTTTGGAATTTCGACCTTTGGGATTTCGGCCCTTGGGATTTCAGCCTTTGGGATTTCGGCCTTTGGTATTTCGGCCTTTGGGATTTCGGCCTATGGTATGTCGATCTTTGGAATTTCAACCTTTGGGATTTCGGCCTTTTGGATTTCTGCCTTTGGGATTTCAGCCTTTGGGATTTCGGCCTTTGAGATTTCGGCCTTTGGAATTTCAGCCTTTGGGATTTCGGCCCTTTGGATTTCGGCCGTTGGGATTTCGAAGTTTGGGATTTCGGCCCTTTGGATTTCGGCCTTTGGGATTCCGACCTTTGGGATATCGGCCTCTGGGATTTCGACCTTTGGGATTTCGGCCTCTGCGATTTCGGCCTTTGGGATTTCGACGTTTGAGATTTCGTCCTTTGGAATTTCCGGATTTAGGATATCGGCCATTGTGATTTCGGCCTTTGGGATTTCGGCCTTTGGGATTTCGGCCTTTGGGATTTCGGCTTTTGGGATTTCGGCCTTTGGGATTTCGGCCTTTGGGATTTCGGCCTTTGGGATATCGGTCTTTGGAATTTCAGCCTTTGGGATTTCGGGTATTTGGATTTCGGTCGTTGGGATTTCAGGCTTTGGGATTTCGGACTTTGAGATTTCGACCTTTGGAATTTCAGCCATTGGGATTTCGGCCCTTTGGATTTCGGTCTTTGGGATTTCGAC
Organism: Megachile rotundata; assembly: GCF_050947335.1. Lineage (NCBI taxonomy): Eukaryota > Metazoa > Arthropoda > Insecta > Hymenoptera > Megachilidae > Megachile > Megachile rotundata. The sequence goes on along the minus strand of NC_134991.1, from coordinate 792,553 downwards.
ATTTGGGATTTCGGCCTTTGGGATTTCGGCCTTTGGGATTTCGGCCTTTGGGATTTCGGCCTTTGGGATTTCATCCTTTGCGATTTCGGCCTTTTGGGAATTCATCCATTGGTATTTCGGCCTTGGGATTTCGGCCTTTGGGATTTCGGCCTTTGGGATTTCGGCCTTTGGGATTTCGGCCTTTGAGATTTCGACCTTTGTGATTTCGGCCTTTGGGATTTCGGCCTTTGAGATTTCGGCCTTTGGGATTTCGGTCTTTCGAATTTCAGCCTTTGGGATTTCGGCCTTTGGGATTTCGGCCTTCGGGATTTCGCCCTTGTGATTTCGGCCTTTGGGATATCGCTCTTTGGAATTTCAGCGTTAGGATTTCGACCTTTGGGATTTCGGCCCTTGGGATTTGGGCCTTTGGGATTTCAGCCTTTGGGATTTCGGCCTTTGGGATTTCGGCCTTTGGGATTTCGGCCTTTGATTTTTCGGCCTTTGGGATTTCGGTCTTTCGAATTTCAGCCTTTGGGATTTCGGCCTTTGGAATTTCGGCCTTTGGTATTTTGGCCTTGGGATTTCGGACTTTGGGATTTCGACCTTTGGAATTTCGGCCCTTGGGATTTCGGCCCTTGGGATTTCGGCCATTGGGATTTCGGACTTCTGGGATTTCGGCGTTTGGGATTTCGTCCTTTGGGATTTCGACCTTTGGGATTTCGGCCTTTGGAATTTCAGCCTTTGGGATTTCGGCCTTTGAGATTTCGGCCATTGGGATTTCGAACTTTGGGATCTCGACCCTTGGTATTCCGGCCCTTGGGATTGCGGCCTTTGGGATTGCGGCCTTTGGGATTTCGGCCTTTGGGATTTCGACCTTTGGGATTTCGGCCTTTGGAATTTCAGCCTTTGGGATTTCGGCCTTTGAGATTTCGGCCATTGGGACTTCGAACTTTGGGATCTCGAACCTTGGGATTCCGGCCCTTGGGATTACGGCCTTTGCGATTTCGGCCTCTGCGAATTCGACCTTGGGGATTTCGGCCTTTGGGATTTCGGTCTTTCGAATTTCAGCATTTGGGATTTCGGCCTTTGGGATTTCGGCCTTTGGGATTTCGCCCTTTTGATTTCGGCCTTTGGGATATCGGTCTTTGGAATTTCAGCGTTAGGATTTCGACCTTTGGGATTTCGGCCCTTGGGATTTGGGCCTTTGGGATTTCAGCCTTTGGGATTTCGGCCTTTGGGATTTCGGCCTTTGGGATTTCGGCCTTTGATTTTTCGGCCTTTGGGATTTCGGTCTTTCGAATTTCAGCCTTTGGGATTTCGGCCTTTGGAATTTCGGCCTTTGGTATTTTGGCCTTGGGATTTCGGACTTTGGGATTTCGACCTTTGGAATTTCGGCTCTTGGGATTTCGGCCCTTGGGATTTCGGCCATTGGGACTTCGGACTTCTGGGATTTCGGCGTTTGGGATTTCGTCCTTTGGGATTTCGACCTTTGGGATTTCGGCCTTTGGAATTTCAGCCTTTGGGATTTCGGCCTTTGAGATTTCGGCCATTGGGATTTCGAACTTTGGGATCTCGACCCTTGGTATTCCGGCCCTTGGGATTGCGGCCTTTGGGATTGCGGCCTTTGGGATTTCGGCCTTTGGGATTTCGACCTTTGGGATTTCGGCCTTTGGAATTTCAGCCTTTGGGATTTCGGCCTTTGAGATTTCGGCCATTGGGATTTCGAACTTTGGGATCTCGAACCTTGGGATTCCGGCCCTTGGGATTACGGCCTTTGCGATTTCGGCCTCTGCGAATTCGACCTTGGGGATTTCGGCCTTTGGGATTTCGGTCTTTCGAATTTCAGCATTTGGGATTTCGGCCTTTGGGATTTCGGCCTTTGGGATTTCGCCCTTTTGATTTCGACCTTTGGGAAGTCGGTCTTTGGGATTTCGGCCTTTGGGATTTCGGCCTTTGGGATATCGGTCTTTGGAATTTCAGCCTTTGGGATTTCGGGTCTTTGGATTTCGGTCGTTGGGATTTCAGGCTTTGGGATTTCGGACTTTGAGATTTCGACCTTTGGAATTTCAGCCATTGGGATTTCGGCCCTTTGGATTTCGGTCTTTGGGATTTCGACATTTGGGATTTCGGCCTTTGGGATTTCGGCCTTTGGGATTTCGGCCTTTGGGATTTCGGCCTTTGGGATTTCGGCCTTTGATTTTTCGGCCTTTGGGATTTCGGTCTTTCGAATTTCAGCCTTTGGGATTTCGGCCTTTGGGATTTCGGCCTTTGGTATTTTGGCCATGGGATTTCGGACTTTGGGATTTCGACCTTTGGAATTTCGGCCCTTGGGATTTCGGCCCTTGGGATTTCGGCCATTGGGATTTCGGACTTCTGGGATTTCGGCGTTTGGGATTTCGTCCTTTGGAATTTCCGCCTTTAGGATATCGGAAATTGTGATTTCGGCCTTTGGGATTTCGGCCTTTGGGATGTCGGTCTTTGGAATTTCAGCCTTTGGGATTTCGGCCCTTGGGATTTCGGCCATTGGGATTTCGACCATTGGGCTCTCGACCCTTGGTATTCCGGCCCTTGGGATTGCGGCCTTTGGGATTGCGGCCTTTGGGATTTCGGCCTTTGGGATTTCGACCTTTGGGATTTCGGCCTTTGGAATTTCAGCCTTTGGGATTTCGGCCTTTGAGATTTCGGCCATTGGGATTTCGAACTTTGGGATCTCGACCCTTGGTATTCCGGCCCTTGGGATTGCGGCCTTTGGGATTGCGGCGTTTGGGATTTCGGCCTTTGGGATTTCGACCTTTGGGATTTCGGCCTTTGGAATTTCAGCCTTTGGGATTTCGGCCTTTGAGATTTCGGCCATTGGGATTTCGAACTTTGGGATCTCGAACCTTGGGATTCCGGCCCTTGGGATTACGGCCTTTGCGATTTCGGCCTTTGGGATTTCGACGTTTGAGATTTCGTCCTTTGGAATTTCCGGATTTAGGATATCGGCCATTGTGATTTCGGCCTTTGGGATTTCGGCCTTTGGGATTTCGGCCTTTGGGATTTCGGCTTTTGGGATTTCGGCCTTTGGGATTTCGGCCTTTGGGATTTCGGCCTTTGGGATATCGGTCTTTGGAATTTCAGCCTTTGGGATTTCGGGTATTTGGATTTCGGTCGTTGGGATTTCAGGCTTTGGGATTTCGGACTTTGAGATTTCGACCTTTGGAATTTCAGCCATTGGGATTTCGGCCCTTTGGATTTCGGTCTTTGGGATTTCGACATTTGGGATTTCGGCCTTTGGGATTTCGGCCTTTGGGATTTCGGCCTTTGGGATTTCGGCCTTTGGGATTTCATCCTTTGCGATTTCGGCCTTTTGGGAATTCATCCATTGGTATTTCGGCCTTGGGATTTCGGCCTTTGGGATTTCGGCCTTTGGGATTTCGGCCTTTGGGATTTCGGCCTTTGGGATTTCGGCCTTTGAGATTTCGACCTTTGTGATTTCGGCCTTTGGGATTTCGGCCTTTGAGATTTCGGCCTTTGGGATTTCGGTCTTTCGAATTTCAGCCTTTGGGATTTCGGCCTTTGGGATTTCGGCCTTCGGGATTTCGCCCTTGTGATTTCGGCCTTTGGGATATCGGTCTTTGGAATTTCAGCGTTAGGATTTCGACCTTTGGGATTTCGGCCCTTGGGATTTGGGCCTTTGGGATTTCAGCCTTTGGGATTTCGGCCTTTGGGATTTCGGCCTTTGGGATTTCGGCCTTTGATTTTTCGGCCTTTGGGATTTCGGTCTTTCGAATTTCAGCCTTTGGGATTTCGGCCTTTGGAATTTCGGCCTTTGGTATTTTGGCCTTGGGATTTCGGACTTTGGGATTTCGACCTTTGGAATTTCGGCCCTTGGGATTTCGGCCCTTGGGATTTCGGCCATTGGGATTTCGGACTTCTGGGATTTCGGCGTTTGGGATTTCGTCCTTTGGGATTTCGACCTTTGGGATTTCGGCCTTTGGAATTTCAGCCTTTGGGATTTCGGCCTTTGAGATTTCGGCCATTGGGATTTCGAACTTTGGGATCTCGACCCTTGGTATTCCGGCCCTTGGGATTGCGGCCTTTGGGATTGCGGCCTTTGGGATTTCGGCCTTTGGGATTTCGACCTTTGGGATTTCGGCCTTTGGAATTTCAGCCTTTGGGATTTCGGCCTTTGAGATTTCGGCCATTGGGATTTCGAACTTTGGGATCTCGAACCTTGGGATTCCGGCCCTTGGGATTACGGCCTTTGCGATTTCGGCCTCTGCGAATTCGACCTTGGGGATTTCGGCCTTTGGGATTTCGGTCTTTCGAATTTCAGCATTTGGGATTTCGGCCTTTTGATTTCGACCTTTGGGAAGTCGGTCTTTGGGATTTCGGCCCTTGGGATTTCGGCCCTTGGGATTTCGGCCATTGGGATTTCGGACTTCTGGGATTTCGGCGTTTGGGATTTCGTCCTTTGGAATTTCCGCCTTTAGGATATCGGAAATTGTGATTTCGGACTTTGGGATTTCGGCCTTTGGGATGTCGGTCTTCGGAATTTCAGCCTTTGGGATTTCGGCTCTTTGGATTTCGGTCTTTGGGATTTCAGCCTTTGGGATTTCGGACTTTGAGATTTCGGCCTTTGGGATTTCGGCGTTTGAGATTTCGTCCTTTGGAATTTCCGGATTTAGGATATCGGCCATTGTGATTTCGGCCTTTGGGATTTCGGCCTTTGGGATTTCGGCCTTTGGGATTTCGGCTTTTGGGATTTCGGCCTTTGGGATTTCGGCCTTTGGGATTTCGGCCTTTGGGATATCGGTCTTTGGAATTTCAGCCTTTGGGATTTCGGGTCTTTGGATTTCGGTCGTTGGGATTTCAGGCTTTGGGATTTCGGACTTTGAGATTTCGACCTTTGGAATTTCAGCCATTGGGATTTCGGCCCTTTGGATTTCGGTCTTTGGGATTTCGACATTTGGGATTTCGGCCTTTGGGATTTCGGCCTTTGGGATTTCGGCCTTTGGGATTTCGGCCTTTGGGATTTCGGCCTTTGATTTTTCGGCCTTTGGGATTTCGGTCTTTCGAATTTCAGCCTTTGGGATTTCGGCCTTTGGGATTTCGGCCTTTGGTATTTTGGCCATGGGATTTCGGACTTTGGGATTTCGACCTTTGGAATTTCGGCCCTTGGGATTTCGGCCCTTGGGATTTCGGCCATTGGGATTTCGGACTTCTGGGATTTCGGCGTTTGGGATTTCGTCCTTTGGAATTTCCGCCTTTAGGATATCGGAAATTGTGATTTCGGCCTTTGGGATTTCGGCCTTTGGGATGTCGGTCTTTGGAATTTCAGCCTTTGGGATTTCGGCCCTTGGGATTTCGGCCATTGGGATTTCGACCATTGGGCTCTCGACCCTTGGTATTCCGGCCCTTGGGATTGCGGCCTTTGGGATTGCGGCCTTTGGGATTTCGGCCTTTGGGATTTCGACCTTTGGGATTTCGGCCTTTGGAATTTCAGCCTTTGGGATTTCGGCCTTTGAGATTTCGGCCATTGGGATTTCGAACTTTGGGATCTCGACCCTTGGTATTCCGGCCCTTGGGATTGCGGCCTTTGGGATTGCGGCGTTTGGGATTTCGGCCTTTGGGATTTCGACCTTTGGGATTTCGGCCTTTGGAATTTCAGCCTTTGGGATTTCGGCCTTTGATATTTCGGCCATTGGGATTTCGAACTTTGGGATCTCGAACCTTGGGATTCCGGCCCTTGGGATTACGGCCTTTGCGATTTCGGCCTCTGCGAATTCGACCTTGGGGATTTCGGCCTTTGGGATTTCGGCCTTTGGGATTTCGGTCTTTCGAATTTCAGCATTTGGGATTTCGGCCTTTGGGATTTCGGCCTTTGGGATTTCGCCCTTTTGATTTCGACCTTTGGGAAGTCGGTCTCTGGGATTTCGGCCCTTGGGATTTCGGCCCTTGGGATTTCGGCCATTGGGATTTCGGACTTCTGGGATTTCGGCGTTTGGGATTTCGTCCTTTGGAATTTCCGCCTTTAGGATATCGGAAATTGTGATTTCGGCCTTTGGGTTTTCGGCCTTTGGGATGTCGGTCTTCGGAATTTCAGCCTTTGGGATTTCGGCTCTTTGGATTTCGGTCTTTGGGATTTCAGCCTTTGGGATTTCAGCCTTTGGGATTTCGGACTTTGAGATTTCGGCCTTTGGGATGTCGGCCTTTGGAATTTCGAAATTTGGGATTTCGGCCCTTGGGATTTCAGCCTTTGGGATTTCGGCCTTTGGGATTTCGGCCTTTGGGATTTCGGCCTTTGGGATTTCGGCCTTTCGGATTTCGGCCCTTTGGATTTCGGCCTTTGGGATTTCAGCCTTTGGGATTTGGGCCCTTGGGATTTCAGCCCTTGGGATTGCGGCCTTTGGGATTTCGGCCTTTGGGATTTCGACCTTTGGGATTTCGGCCTTTGGAATTTCAGCCTTTGGGATTTCGGCCTTTGAGATTTCGGCCATTGGGATTTCGAACTTTGGGATCTCGAACCTTGGGATTCCGGCCCTTGGGATTACGGCCTTTGCGATTTCGGCCTCTGCGAATTCGACCTTGGGGATTTCGGCCTTTGGGATTTCGGTCTTTCGAATTTCAGCATTTGGGATTTCGGCCTTTGGGATTTCGGTCTTTGGGATTTCGCCCTTTTGATTTCGACCTTTGGGAAGTCGGTCTTTGGGATTTCGGCCTTTGGGATTTCGACCTTTGGGATTTCGGCCTTTGGAATTTCGGCCTTTGGGATTTCGGCCTTTGAGATTTCGGCCTTTGGGATTTCGGTCTTTCGAATTTCAGCCTTTTGGATTTCGGCCTTTGGGATTTCGGCCCTTGGGATTTCAGCCTTTGGGATTTCGGCCTTTGGGATATCGGCCTTTGGGATTTCGGCCTTCGGTATGTCGATCTTTGGAATTTCAGCCTTTGGGATTTCGGCCCTTGGGATATGGGCCCTTGGGATATCGGCCTTTGGGATTTCGACCGTTGGGATTTGGACATTTGGGATTTCGGCCTTTGTGATTTCGGCTCTTGGGATTTCGGCCTTTTGGGATTTCGGCGTTTGGGATTTCGTCCTTTGGAATTTCCGCCTTTAGGATATCGGCCATTGTGATTTCGGCCTTTGGGATTTCGGCCTTTGGGATGTCGGTCTTTGGAAGTTCAGCTATTGGGATTTCGGCTTTTTGGATTTCGGTCTTTGGAATTTCAGCCTTTGGGATTTCGGCCTTTGGAATTTCGACCTTTGGGATTTCGGCCCTTGGGATTTCAGTCTTTGGGATTTCGGCCTTTGGGATTTCGGCCTTTGGGATTTCGGGCTTTGGTATGTCGATCTTCGGAATTTCAAAATTTGGTATTTCGGCCCTTTAGATTTCGGCCTTTGGGATTTCAGCCTTTAGGATTTCGGCCTTTGAAATTTCGGTCTTTGGAATTTCAGCCTTTGGGATTTCGGCCCTTTGGATTTCGGCCTTTGGGATTTCGACGTTTGGGATTTCGGCCCTTTGGATTCCGGCCCTTGGGATTGCGGCCATTGGGATTTCGGAGTTTGGGATTTCGGCCTTTGAGATTTCATCCTTTGGGATTTCGGCCTTTTGGGAATTCATCCATTGGTATTTCGGACTTGGGATTTCGGCCTTTGGGATTTCGACCTTTGGGATTTCGACCTTTGGGATTTCGGCCTTTTGGGAGTTCATCCATTGGTATTTCGGCATTGGGATTTGGCCGTTTGGGATTTCGACCTTTGGGATTCCGGCCCTTGGGATTGCGGCCTTTGGGATTTCGGCCCTTTGGATTTCGGCCTTTGGGATTTCGACGTTTGGGATTTCGGCCCTTTGGATTTCGGCCTTTGGGATTTCGGCCTTTGGGATATCGGCCTCTGGGATTTCGAACTTTGGGAAGTCGGTCTTTGGAATTTCAGCCTTTGGGATTTCGGCCTTCGGGATGTCGGTCTTCGGAATTTCAGACTTTGGGATTTCGGCTCATTGGATTTCGGTCTTTGGGATTTCAGCCTTTGGGATTTCGGACTTTGAGATTTCGGCCTTTGGTATGTCGATCTTTGGAATTTCAACCTTTCGGATTTCGGCCCTTTGGATTTCGGCCTTTGGGATTTCAGCCTTTGGGATTTGGGCCCTTGGGATTTCAGCCCTTGGGATTTCGGCCTTTGGGATTTCGGCCTTTGGTATGTCGATCTTTGGAATTTCAACCTTTGGGATTTCGGCCCTTTGGATTTCGGCCTTTGGGATGTCGGTCTTTGGAATTTCAGCCTTTGGGATTTCGGCCCTTTGGATTTCGGCCTTTAGCATTACGGGCTTTGGGATTTCGGCCTTTGAGATTTCGGCCTTTGGGATTTCGGTCATTGGGATTTGGGCGATTGGGATTTCGGCCCTTGGAATTTCGACCTTTGGGATTTCGGCCCTTGGGATTTCGGCCTTTGGGATTTCGGCCTTTGGGATTTCGGCCTTTGGGATTTCGGCCTTTAGTATGTCGATCTTTGGAATTTCAACCTTTGGGATTTCGGCCCTTTGGATTTCGGCCTTTGGGATTTCAGTCTTTGGGATTTCGGCCTTTGTGATTTCGGCCTTTGGAATTTCAGCCTTGGGATTTTGGCCCTTTGGATTTCGGCCTTTGGGATTTCGACCCTTGGGATTCCGGCCCTTGGGATTGCGGCCTTTGGGATTTCGGCCTTTGGGATTTCGGCCTTTGGGATTTCGGCCTTTTGGGAATTCATCCATTGGTATTTCGGCCTTGGGATTTCGTGCTTTGGGATTTCGGACTTTGAGATTTCGGCCTTTGGTATGTCGATCTTTGGTATTTCAACCTTTGGAATTTCGGCCCTTTGGATTTCGGCCCTTTGGATTTCGGCCTTTGGGATTTCAGCCTTTGGGATTTCGGCCTTTGAGATTTGCGGCCTTTGGAATTTCAGCCTTTGGGATTTCGGCCTTTGGGATTCCGAAGTTTGGGATTTCGGCCCTTTGGATTTCGGCCTTTGGGATTTCGACCTTTGGGATATCGGCCTCTGGGATTTCGATCTTTGGGAAGTCGGTCTTTGGAGTTTCAGCCTTTGGGATTTCGGCCTTTGGAATGTCGGTCTTTGGAATTTCAACCTTTGGGATTTCGGCCATCTGGATTTCGACCTTTGGGATTTCGGCCTTGGGATTTCGACATTTGGCATTTCGGCCTTTGGGATTTCGGCCTTTGGGATTTCGGCCTTTGGGATTTCGGCCTTTGAGATTTCGGCCTTTGAGATGTCGGTCTTTGGAATTACAGCCATTGGGATTTCGGTCTTTGGGATTTCGGCCTTGGGATTTCGACATTTGGCATTTCGGCCTTTAGGATTTCGGCCTTTGGGATTTCGGTCTTTGGAATTTCCGCCTTTGGGATATCGGCATTTGGGATTTCGGCCTTTGGAATTTCGTCTTTTGGGGTTTGGACCTTTGGGATTTCGGCCTTTGGCATTTCGACCTTTGGGACTTCAGCCTTTGGGATTTCAGCCTTTGGGATTTCGGCCCTTTGGATTTCGGCCTTTTGGGAATTCATCCTTTGGTATTTCGGCCTTTGGAATTTCCGCCTTTGGGTTATCGGCATTTGGGATTTCGGCCTTTGGAATTTCGTCTTTTGGGGTTTGGACCTTTGGGATTTCGGCCTTTGGCATTTCGACCTTTGGGATTACGGCCTTTGAGATTTCGGCCATTGGGATTTCGACCTTTGGGATCTCGACCCTTGGTATTCCGGCCCTTGGGATTGCGGCCTTTGGGATTTCGGCCTTTGGGATTTCGACCTTTGGGATTTCGGCCTTTGGAATTTCAGCCTTTGGGATTTCGGCCTTTGAGATTTCGGCCATTGGGATTTCGAACTTTGGGATCTCGAACCTTGGGATTCCGGCCCTTGGGATTACGGCCTTTGCGATTTCGGCCTCTGCGAATTCGATCTTGGGGATTTCGGCCTTTGGGATTTCGGCCTTTGGGATTTCGGTCTTTCGAATTTCAGCATTTGGGATTTCGGCCTTTGGGATTTCGCCCCGTTTGATTTCGACCTTTGGGAAGTCGGTCCTTGGGATTTCGGCCTTTGGGATTTCGACCTTTGGGATTTCGGCCCTTTGGATTTCGGCCTTTGGGATTTCAGTCTTTGGGATTTCGGCCTTTGTGATTTCGGCCTTTGGAATTTCAGACTTTGGGATTTTGGCCCTTTGGATTTCGGCCTTTGGGATTTCGACCCTTGGGATTCCGGCCCTTGGGATTGCGGCCGTTGGGGTTTCGGCCTTTGGGATTTCGGCCTTTGGGATTTCGGCCTTTGGGATTTCATCCTTTGGGATTTCGGCCTTTTGGGAATTCATCCATTGGTATTTCGGCCTTGGGATTTCGTCCTTTGGGATTTCGTCCTTTGGGATTTCGGACTTTGAGATTTCGGCCTTTGGTATGTCGATCTTTGGAATTTCAACCTTTGGGATTTCGGCCCTTTGGATTTCGGCCCTTTGGATTTCGGCCTTTGGGATTTCAGCCTTTGGGATTTCGGCCTTTGAGATTTCGGCCTTTGGAATTTCAGCCTTTGTGATTTCGGCCTTTGGGATTCCGAAGTTTGGGATTTCGGCCCTTTGGATTTCGGCCTTTGGGATTTCGACCTTTGGGATATCGGCCTCTGGGATTTCGATCTTTGGGAAGTCGGTCTTTGGAGTTTCAGCCTTTGGGATTTCGGCCTTTGGAATGTCGGTCTTTGGAATTTCAACCTTTGGGATTTCGGCCCTTTCGATTTCGACCTTTGGGATTTCGGCCTTGGGATTTCGACATTTGGCATTTCGGCCTTTGGGATTTCGGCCTTTGGGATTTCGGCCTTTGAGATTTCGGCCTTTGAGATGTCGGTCTTTGGAATTACAGCCATTGGGATTTCGGCCCTTTGGATTTCGGTCTTTGGGATTTCGGCCTTGGGATTTCGACATTTGGCATTTCGGCCTTTAGGATTTCGGCCTTTGGGATTTCGGTCTTTGGAATTTCCGCCTTTGGGATATCGGCATTTGGGATTTCGGCCTTTGGAATTTCGTCTTTTGGGGTTTGGACCTTTTGGATTTCGGACTTTGGCATTTCGACCTTTGGGACTTCAGCCTTTGGGATTTCAGCCTTTGGGATTTCGGCCCTTTGGATTTCGGCCTTTTGGGAATTCATCCTTTGGTATTTCGGCCTTTGGAATTTCCGCCTTTGGGATATCGGCATTTGGGATTTCGGCCTTTGGAATTTCGTCTTTTGGGGTTTGGACCTTTGGGATTTCGGCCTTTGGCATTTCGACCTTTGGGACTTCAGCCTTTGGGATTTCAGCCTTTGGGATTTCGGCCCTTTGGATTTCGGCCTTTGGGATTTCGACGTTTGGGATTTCGGCCCTTTGGATTTCGGCCTTCGGGATTTCAGCCTTTGGGATTTCGGCCTTTGGGATGTCGGTCTTCGGAATTTCAGCCTTTGGGATTTCGGCTCTTTGGATTTCGGTCTTTGGGATTTCGGACTCTGGGATTTCGGCCTTTGGTATGTCGATCTTTGGAATTTCAACCATTCGGATTTCGGCCCTTTGGATTTCGGCCTTTGGGATTTCAGCCTTTGGGATTTGGGCCCTTGGGATTTCAGCCCTTGGGATTTCGGCCTTTGAGATTTCGGCCTTTGGGATTTCGGCCTTTGGTATGCCGATCTTTGGAATTTCAACCTTTGGGTTTTCGGCCCTTTGGATTTCGGCCTTTGGGAATTCGGCCTTGTGATTTCGGCCTTTGGGATGTCGGTTTTTGGAATTTCAGCCTTTGGGATTTCGGCCCTTTGGATTTCGGCCTTTGGCATTTCAGCCTTTGGGATTACGGCCTTTGAGATTTCGGCCATTGGGATTTCGACCTTTGGGATCTCGACCCTTGGTATTCCGGCCCTTGGGATTGCGGCCTTTGGGATTTCGGCCATTGGGATTTCGAACTTTGGGATCTCGAACCTTGGGATTCCGGCCCTTGGGATTACGGCCTTTGCGATTTCGGCCTCTGCGAATTCGACCTTGGGGATTTCGGCCTTTGGGATTTCGGCCTTTGGGATTTCGGCCTTTGGGATTGCGGTCTTTCGAATTTCAGCATTTGGGATTTCGACGTTTGGGATTTCGGCCCTTTGGATTCCGGCCCTTGGGATTGCGGCCATTGGGATTTCGGAGTTTGGGATTTCGGCCTTTGAGATTTCATCCTTTGGGATTTCGGCCTTTTGGGAATTCATCCATTGGTATTTCGGACTTGGGATTTCGGCCTTTGGGATTTCGACCTTTGGGATTTCGACCTTTGGGATTTCGGCCTTTTGGGAGTTCATCCATTGGTATTTCGGCATTGGGATTTGGCCGTTTGGGATTTCGACCTTTGGGATTCCGGCCCTTGGGATTGCGGCCTTTGGGATTTCGGCCCTTTGGATTTCGGCCTTTGGGATTTCGACGTTTGGGATTTCGGCCCTTTGGATTTCGGCCTTTGGGATTTCGGCCTTTGGGATATCGGCCTCTGGGATTTCGAACTTTGGGAAGTCGGTCTTTGGAATTTCAGCCTTTGGGATTTCGGCCTTCGGGATGTCGGTCTTCGGAATTTCAGACTTTGGGATTTCGGCTCATTGGATTTCGGTCTTTGGGATTTCAGCCTTTGGGATTTCGGACTTTGAGATTTCGGCCTTTGGTATGTCGATCTTTGGAATTTCAACCTTTCGGATTTCGGCCCTTTGGATTTCGGCCTTTGGGATTTCAGCCTTTGGGATTTGGGCCCTTGGGATTTCAGCCCTTGGGATTTCGGCCTTTGGGATTTCGGCCTTTGGTATGTCGATCTTTGGAATTTCAACCTTTGGGATTTCGGCCCTTTGGATTTCGGCCTTTGGGATGTCGGTCTTTGGAATTTCAGCCTTTGGGATTTCGGCCCTTTGGATTTCGGCCTTTAGCATTACGGGCTTTGGGATTTCGGCCTTTGAGATTTCGGCCTTTGGGATTTCGGTCATTGGGATTTGGGCGATTGGGATTTCGGCCCTTGGAATTTCGACCTTTGGGATTTCGGCCCTTGGGATTTCGGCCTTTGGGATTTCGGCCTTTGGGATTTCGGCCTTTGGGATTTCGGCCTTTAGTATGTCGATCTTTGGAATTTCAACCTTTGGGATTTCGGCCCTTTGGATTTCGGCCTTTGGGATTTCAGTCTTTGGGATTTCGGCCTTTGTGATTTCGGCCTTTGGAATTTCAGCCTTGGGATTTTGGCCCTTTGGATTTCGGCCTTTGGGATTTCGACCCTTGGGATTCCGGCCCTTGGGATTGCGGCCTTTGGGATTTCGGCCTTTGGGATTTCGGCCTTTGGGATTTCGGCCTTTTGGGAATTCATCCATTGGTATTTCGGCCTTGGGATTTCGTGCTTTGGGATTTCGGACTTTGAGATTTCGGCCTTTGGTATGTCGATCTTTGGTATTTCAACCTTTGGAATTTCGGCCCTTTGGATTTCGGCCCTTTGGATTTCGGCCTTTGGGATTTCAGCCTTTGGGATTTCGGCCTTTGAGATTTGCGGCCTTTGGAATTTCAGCCTTTGGGATTTCGGCCTTTGGGATTCCGAAGTTTGGGATTTCGGCCCTTTGGATTTCGGCCTTTGGGATTTCGACCTTTGGGATATCGGCCTCCTGGATTTCGATCTTTGGGAAGTCGGTCTTTGGAGTTTCAGCCTTTGGGATTTCGGCCTTTGGAATGTCGGTCTTTGGAATTTCAACCTTTGGGATTTCGGCCATCTGGATTTCGACCTTTGGGATTTCGGCCTTGGGATTTCGACATTTGGCATTTCGGCCTTTGGGATTTCGGCCTTTGGGATTTCGGCCTTTGGGATTTCGGCCTTTGAGATTTCGGCCTTTGAGATGTCGGTCTTTGGAATTACAGCCATTGGGATTTCGGTCTTTGGGATTTCGGCCTTGGGATTTCGACATTTGGCATTTCGGCCTTTAGGATTTCGGCCTTTGGGATTTCGGTCTTTGGAATTTCCGCCTTTGGGATATCGGCATTTGGGATTTCGGCCTTTGGAATTTCGTCTTTTGGGGTTTGGACCTTTGGGATTTCGGCCTTTGGCATTTCGACCTTTGGGACTTCAGCCTTTGGGATTTCAGCCTTTGGGATTTCGGCCCTTTGGATTTCGGCCTTTTGGGAATTCATCCTTTGGTATTTCGGCCTTTGGAATTTCCGCCTTTGGGATATCGGCATTTGGGATTTCGGCCTTTGGAATTTCGTCTTTTGGGGTTTGGACCTTTGGGATTTCGGCCTTTGGCATTTCGACCTTTGGGATTACGGCCTTTGAGATTTCGGCCATTGGGATTTCGACCTTTGGGATCTCGACCCTTGGTATTCCGGCCCTTGGGATTGCGGCCTTTGGGATTTCGGCCTTTGGGATTTCGACCTTTGGGATTTCGGCCTTTGGAATTTCAGCCTTTGGGATTTCGGCCTTTGAGATTTCGGCCATTGGGATTTCGAACTTTGGGATCTCGAACCTTGGGATTCCGGCCCTTGGGATTACGGCCTTTGCGATTTCGGCCTCTGCGAATTCGACCTTGGGGATTTCGGCCTTTGGGATTTCGGCCTTTGGGATTTCGGTCTTTCGAATTTCAGCATTTGGGATTTCGGCCTTTGGGATTTCGCCCCGTTTGATTTCGACCTTTGGGAAGTCGGTCCTTGGGATTTCGGCCTTTGGGATTTCGACCTTTGGGATTTCGGCCCTTTGGATTTCGGCCTTTGGGATTTCAGTCTTTGGGATTTCGGCCTTTGTGATTTCGGCCTTTGGAATTTCAGACTTTGGGATTTTGGCCCTTTGGATTTCGGCCTTTGGGATTTCGACCCTTGGGATTCCGGCCCTTGGGATTGCGGCCGTTGGGGTTTCGGCCTTTGGGATTTCGGCCTTTGGGATTTCGGCCTTTGGGATTTCATCCTTTGGGATTTCGGCCTTTTGGGAATTCATCCATTGGTATTTCGGCCTTGGGATTTCGTCCTTTGGGATTTCGTCCTTTGGGATTTCGGACTTTGAGATTTCGGCCTTTGGTATGTCGATCTTTGGAATTTCAACCTTTGGGATTTCGGCCCTTTGGATTTCGGCCCTTTGGATTTCGGCCTTTGGGATTTCAGCCTTTGGGATTTCGGCCTTTGAGATTTCGGCCTTTGGAATTTCAGCCTTTGTGATTTCGGCCTTTGGGATTCCGAAGTTTGGGATTTCGGCCCTTTGGATTTCGGCCTTTGGGATTTCGACCTTTGGGATATCGGCCTCTGGGATTTCGATCTTTGGGAAGTCGGTCTTTGGAGTTTCAGCCTTTGGGATTTCGGCCTTTGGAATGTCGGTCTTTGGAATTTCAACCTTTGGGATTTCGGCCCTTTCGATTTCGACCTTTGGGATTTCGGCCTTGGGATTTCGACATTTGGCATTTCGGCCTTTGGGATTTCGGCCTTTGGGATTTCGGCCTTTGAGATTTCGGCCTTTGAGATGTCGGTCTTTGGAATTACAGCCATTGGGATTTCGGCCCTTTGGATTTCGGTCTTTGGGATTTCGGCCTTGGGATTTCGACATTTGGCATTTCGGCCTTTAGGATTTCGGCCTTTGGGATTTCGGTCTTTGGAATTTCCGCCTTTGGGATATCGGCATTTGGGATTTCGGCCTTTGGAATTTCGTCTTTTGGGGTTTGGACCTTTTGGATTTCGGACTTTGGCATTTCGACCTTTGGGACTTCAGCCTTTGGGATTTCAGCCTTTGGGATTTCGGCCCTTTGGATTTCGGCCTTTTGGGAATTCATCCTTTGGTATTTCGGCCTTTGGAATTTCCGCCTTTGGGATATCGGCATTTGGGATTTCGGCCTTTGGAATTTCGTCTTTTGGGGTTTGGACCTTTGGGATTTCGGCCTTTGGCATTTCGACCTTTGGGACTTCAGCCTTTGGGATTTCAGCCTTTGGGATTTCGGCCCTTTGGATTTCGGCCTTTGGGATTTCGACGTTTGGGATTTCGGCCCTTTGGATTTCGGCCTTCGGGATTTCAGCCTTTGGGATTTCGGCCTTTGGGATGTCGGTCTTCGGAATTTCAGCCTTTGGGATTTCGGCTCTTTGGATTTCGGTCTTTGGGATTTCGGACTCTGGGATTTCGGCCTTTGGTATGTCGATCTTTGGAATTTCAACCATTCGGATTTCGGCCCTTTGGATTTCGGCCTTTGGGATTTCAGCCTTTGGGATTTGGGCCCTTGGGATTTCAGCCCTTGGGATTTCGGCCTTTGAGATTTCGGCCTTTGGGATTTCGGCCTTTGGTATGCCGATCTTTGGAATTTCAACCTTTGGGTTTTCGGCCCTTTGGATTTCGGCCTTTGGGATTTCGGCCTTGTGATTTCGGCCTTTGGGATGTCGGTTTTTGGAATTTCAGCCTTTGGGATTTCGGCCCTTTGGATTTCGGCCTTTGGCATTTCAGCCTTTGGGATTACGGCCTTTGAGATTTCGGCCATTGGGATTTCGACCTTTGGGATCTCGACCCTTGGTATTCCGGCCCTTGGGATTGCGGCCTTTGGGATTTCGGCCATTGGGATTTCGAACTTTGGGATCTCGAACCTTGGGATTCCGGCCCTTGGGATTACGGCCTTTGCGATTTCGGCCTCTGCGAATTCGACCTTGGGGATTTCGGCCTTTGGGATTTCGGCCTTTGGGATTTCGGCCTTTGGGATTTCGGCCTTTGGGATTGCGGTCTTTCGAATTTCAGCATTTGGGATTTCGGCCTTGTGATTTCGGCCTTTGGGATGTCGGTTTTTGGAATTTCAGCCTTTGGGATTTCGGCCCTTTGGATTTCGGCCTTTGGCATTTCAGCCTTTGGGATTACGGCCTTTGAGATTTCGGCCATTGGGATTTCGACCTTTGGGATCTCGACCCTTGGTATTCCGGCCCTTGGGATTGCGGCCTTTGGGATTTCGGCCTTTGGGATTTCGACCTTTGGGATTTCGGCCTTTGGAATTTCAGCCTTTGGGATTTCGGCCTTTGAGATTTCGGCCATTGGGATTTCGAACTTTGGGATCTCGAACCTTGGGATTCCGGCCCTTGGGATTACGGCCTTTGCGATTTCGGCCTCTGCGAATTCGACCTTGGGGATTTCGGCCTTTGGGATTTCGGCCTTTGGGATTTCGGTCTTTCGAATTTCAGCATTTGGGATTTCGGCCTTTGGGATTTCGCCCCGTTTGATTTCGACCTTTGGGAAGTCGGTCTTTGGGATTTCGGCCTTTGGGATTTCGACCTTTGGGATTTCGGCCCTTTGGATTTCGGCCTTTGGGATTTCAGTCTTTGGGATTTCGGCCTTTGTGATTTCGGCCTTTGGAATTTCAGACTTTGGGATTTTGGCCCTTTGGATTTCGGCCTTTGGGATTTCGACCCTTGGGATTCCGGCCCTTGGGATTGCGGCCGTTGGGATTTCGGCCTTTGGGATTTCGGCCTTTGGGATTTCGGCCTTTGGGATTTCATCCTTTGGGATTTCGGCCTTTTGGGAATTCATCCATTGGTATTTCGGCCTTGGGATTTCGTCCTTTGGGATTTCGTCCTTTGGGATTTCGGACTTTGAGATTTCGGCCTTTGGTATGTCGATCTTTGGAATTTCAACCTTTGGGATTTCGGCCCTTTGGATTTCGGCCCTTTGGATTTCGGCCCTTTGGATTTCGGCCTTTGGGATTTCAGCCTTTGGGATTTCGGCCTTTGAGATTTCGGCCTTTGGAATTTCAGCCTTTGTGATTTCGGCCTTTGGGATTCCGAAGTTTGGGATTTCGGCCCTTTGGATTTCGGCCTTTGGGATTTCGACCTTTGGGATATCGGCCTCTGGGATTTCGATCTTTGGGAAGTCGGTCTTTGGAGTTTCAGCCTTTGGGATTTCGGCCTTTGGAATGTCGGTCTTTGGAATTTCAACCTTTGGGATTTCGGCCCTTTGGATTTCGACCTTTGGGATTTCGGCCTTGGGATTTCGACATTTGGCATTTCGGCCTTTGGGATTTCGGCCTTTGGGATTTCGGCCTTTGAGATTTCGGCCTTTGAGATGTCGGTCTTTGGAATTACAGCCATTGGGATTTCGGCCCTTTGGATTTCGGTCTTTGGGATTTCGGCCTTGGGATTTCGACGTTTGGCATTTCGGCCTTTAGGATTTCGGCCTTTGGGATTTCGGTCTTTGGAATTTCCGCCTTTGGGATATCGGCATTTGGGATTTCGGCCTTTGGAATTTCGTCTTTTGGGGTTTGGACCTTTTGGATTTCGGCCTTTGGCATTTCGACCTTTGGGACTTCAGCCTTTGGGATTTCAGCCTTTGGGATTTCGGCCCTTTGGATTTCGGCCTTTTGGGAATTCATCCTTTGGTATTTCGGCCTTTGGAATTTCCGCTTTGGGATATCGGCATTTGGGATTTCGGCCTTTGGAATTTCGTCTTTTGGGGTTTGGACCTTTGGGATTTCGGCCTTTGGCATTTCGACCTTTGGGACTTCAGCCTTTGGGATTTCAGCCTTTGGGATTTCGGCCCTTTGGATTTCGGCCTTTGGGATTTCGACGTTTGGGATTTCGGCCCTTTGGATTTCGGCCTTCGGGATTTCAGCCTTTGGGATTTCGGCCTTTGGGATGTCGGTCTTCGGAATTTCAGCCTTTGGGATTTCGGCTCTTTGGATTTCGGTCTTTGGGATTTCGGACTCTGAGATTTCGGCCTTTGGTATGTCGATCTTTGGAATTTCAACCATTCGGATTTCGGCCCTTTGGATTTCGGCCTTTGGGATTTCAGCCTTTGGGATTTGGGCCCTTGGGATTTCAGCCCTTGGGATTTCGGCCTTTGAGATTTCGGCCTTTGGGATTTCGGCCTTTGGTATGCCGATCTTTGGAATTTCAACCTTTGGGTTTTCGGCCCTTTGGATTTCGGCCTTTGGGATTTCGGCCTTGTGATTTCGGCCTTTGGGATGTCGGTTTTTGGAATTTCAGCCTTTGGGATTTCGGCCCTTTGGATTTCGGCCTTTGGCATTTCAGCCTTTGGGATTACGGCCTTTGAGATTTCGGCCATTGGGATTTCGACCTTTGGGATCTCGACCCTTGGTATTCCGGCCCTTGGGATTGCGGCCTTTGGGATTTCGGCCATTGGGATTTCGAACTTTGGGATCTCGAACCTTGGGATTCCGGCCCTTGGGATTACGGCCTTTGCGATTTCGGCCTCTGCGAATTCGACCTTGGGGATTTCGGCATTTGGGATTTCGGCCTTTGGGATTTCGGCCTTTGGGATTTCGGCCTTTGGGATTGCGGTCTTTCGAATTTCAGCATTTGGGATTTCGGCCTTTGGGATTTCGGCCTTTGGGATTTCGCCCTTTTGATTTTGACCTTTGGGAAGTCGGTCTTTGGGATTTCGGCCTTTGGGATTTCGACCTTTGGGATTTCGGCCTTTGGGATTCCGAAGTTTGGGATTTCGGCCCTTTGGATTTCGGCCTTTGGGATTTCGACCTTTGGGATATCGGCCTCTGGGATTTCGATCTTTGGGAAGTCGGTCTTTGGAGTTTCAGCCTTTGGGATTTCGGCCTTTGGAATGTCGGTCTTTGGAATTTCAACCTTTGGGATTTCGGCCCTTTGGATTTCGACCTTTGGGATTTCGGCCTTGGGATTTCGACATTTGGCATTTCGGCCTTTGGGATTTCGGCCTTTGGGATTTCGGCCTTTGAGATTTCGGCCTTTGAGATGTCGGTCTTTGGATTTACAGCCATTGGGATTTCGGCCCTTTGGATTTCGGTCTTTGGGATTTCGGCCTTGGGATTTCGACATTTGGCATTTCGGCCTTTAGGATTTCGGCCTCTGGGATTTCGGTCTTTGGAATTTCCGCCTTTGGGATATCGGCATTTGGGATTTCGGCCTTTGGAATTTCGTCTTTTGGGGTTTGGACCTTTGGGATTTCGGCCTTTGGCATTTCGACCTTTGGGACTTCAGCCTTTGGGATTTCAGCCTTTGGGATTTCGGCCCTTTGGATTTCGGCCTTTTGGGAATTCATCCTTTGGTATTTCGGCCTTTGGAATTTCCGCCTTTGGGATATCGGCATTTGGGATTTCGGCCTTTGGAATTTCGTCTTTTGGGGTTTGGACCTTTGGGATTTCGGCCTTTGGCATTTCGACCTTTGGGACTTCAGCCTTTGGGATTTCAGCCTTTGGGATTTCGGCCCTTTGGATTTCGGCCTTTGGGATTTCGACGTTTGGGATTTCGGCCCTTTGGATTTCGGCCTTCGGGATTTCAGCCTTTGGGATTTCGGCCTTTGGGATGTCGGTCTTCGGAATTTCAGCCTTTGGGATTTCGGCTCTTTGGATTTCGGTCTTTGGGATTTCGGACTCTGAGATTTCGGCCTTTGGTATGTCGATCTTTGGAATTTCAACCATTCGGATTTCGGCCCTTTGGATTTCGGCCTTTGGGATTTCAGCCTTTGGGATTTGGGCCCTTTGGGATTACGGCCTTTGAGATTTCGGCCATTGGGATTTCGACCTTTGGGATCTCGACCCTTGGTATTCCGGCCCTTGGGATTGCGGCCTTTGGGATTTCGGCCTTTGGGATTTCGACCTTTGGGATTTCGGCCTTTGGAATTTCAGCCTTTGGGATTTCGGCCTTTGAGATTTCGGCCATTGGGATTTCGAACTTTGGGATCTCGAACCTTGGGATTCCGGCCCTTGGGATTACGGCCTTTGCGATTTCGGCCTCTGCGAATTCGACCTTGGGGACTTCGGCCTTTGGGATTTCGGCCTTTGGGATTTCGGCCTTTGGGATTTCGGCCTTTGGGATTGCGGTCTTTCGAATTTCAGCATTTGGGATTTCGGCCTTTGGGATTTCGGCCTTTGGGATTTCGCCCTTTTGATTTCGACCTTTGGGAAGTCGGTCTTTGGGATTTCGGCCTTTGGGATTTCGACCTTTGGGATTTCGGCCTTTGGAATTTCGGCCTTTGGGATTTCGGCCTTTGAGATTTCGGCCTTTGGGATTTCGGTCTTTCGAATTTCAGCCCTTGGGATTTCGGCCTTTGGGATTTCGGCCCTTGGGATTTCAGCCTTTGGGATTTCGGCCTTTGGGATATCGGCCTTTGGGATTTCGGCCTTCGGTATGTCGATCTTTGGAATTTCAACCTTTGGGATTACGGTCCTTGGGATATGGGCCCTTGGGATATCGGCCTTTGGGATTTCGACCGTTGGGATTTGGACATTTGGGATTTCGGCGTTTGGGATTTCGTCCTTTGGAATTTCCGCCTTTAGGATATCGGCCATTGTGATTTCGGCCTTTGGGATTTCGGCCTTTGGGATGTCGGTCTTTGGAATTTCAGCCTTTGGGATTTCGGCTCTTTGGATTTCGGTCTTTGGGATTTCAGCCTTTGGGATTTCGGACTTTGAGATTTCGGCCTTTGGGATGTCGGCCTTTGGAATTTCGACCTTTGGGATTTCGGCCCTTGGGATTTCAGTCTTTGGGATTTCGGCCTTTGGGATTTCGGCCTTTGGGATTTCGGCCTTTGGTATGTCGATCTTTGGAATTTCAGCCTTTGGGATTTCGGCTCTTTGGATTTCGGTCTTTGGGATTTCAGCCTTTGGGATTTCGGACTTTGAGATTTCGGCCTTTGGGATGTCAGCCTTTGGAATTTCAGCCTTTGGGATTTCGGCCTTCGGGATGTCGGTCTTCGGAATTTCAGCCTTTGGGATTTCGGCTCTTTGGATTTCGGCCTTTGGGATTTCAGCCTTTGGGATTTCGGACTTTGAGATTTCGGCCTTTGGTATGTCGATCTTTGGAATTTCAACCTTTCGGATTTCGGCCCTTTGGATTTCGGCCTTTGGGATTTCAGCCTTTGGGATTTGGGCCCTTGGGATTTCAGCCCTTGGGATTTCGGCCTTTGCGATTTCGGCCTTTGGGATTTCGGCCTTTGGTATGTCGATCTTTGGAATTTCAACCTTTGGGATTTCGGCCCTTTGGATTTCGGCCTTTGGGATGTCGGTCTTTGGAATTTCAGCCTTTGGGATTTCGGCCCTTTGGATTTCGGCCTTTGGGATTTCGGCCTTGGCATTTCGACATTTGGGCTTTCGGCCTTTGGGATTTTTACCTTTGGGATTTCGGCCCTTGGGATTTAGGCATTTTGGATTTCGGCCTTTGGGATTTCGGCCTTGGCATTTCGACATTTGGGATTTCCGCCTTTGGGATTTTTACCTTTGAGATTTCGGCCCTTGGGATTTAGGCATTTTGGATTTCGGCCTTTTGGGAATTCATCCTTTTGGATTTCGACCTTTGGGATTTCGGCCTTTTGGGAGTTCATCCATTGGTATTTCGGCATTGGGATTTCGCCGTTTGGGATTTCGACCCTTGGGATTCCGGCCCTTGGGATTGCGGCCTTTGGGATTTCGGCCTTTGGGATATCGGCCTCTGGGATTTCGAACTTTGGGAAGTCGGTCTTTGGAATTTCAGACTTTGGGATTTCGGCCTTTGGGATGTCGGTCTTCGGAATTTCAGCCTTTGGGATTTCGGCTCTTTGGATTTCGGTCTTTGGGATTTCAGCCTTTGGGATTTCAGCCTTTGGGATTTCGGCCTTTGGGATTTCGGCCTTTGGGATTTCGGCCTTTAGTATGTCGATCTTTGGAATTTCAACCTTTGGGATTTCGGCCCTTTGGATTTCGGCCTTTGGGATTTCAGTCTTTGGGATTTCGGCCTTTGTGATTTCGGCCTTTGGAATTTCAGCCTTTGGGACTTTGGCCCTTTGGATTTCGGCCTTTGGGATTTCGGCCTTTGGGATTTCGGCCTTTGAGATTTCGGCCTTTGAGATGTCGGTCTTTGGAATTACAGCCATTGGGATTTCGGCCCTTTGGATTTCGGTCTTTGGGATTTCGGCCTTGGGATTTCGACGTTTGGCATTTCGGCCTTTAGGATTTCGGCCTTTGGGATTTCGGTCTTTGGAATTTCCGCCTTTGGGATATCGGCATTTGGGATTTCGGCCTTTGGAATTTCGTCTTTTGGGGTTTGGACCTTTTGGATTTCGGCCTTTGGCATTTCGACCTTTGGGACTTCAGCCTTTGGGATTTCAGCCTTTGGGATTTCGGCCCTTTGGATTTCGGCCTTTTGGGAATTCATCCTTTGGTATTTCGGCCTTTGGAATTTCCGCTTTGGGATATCGGCATTTGGGATTTCGGCCTTTGGAATTTCGTCTTTTGGGGTTTGGACCTTTGGGATTTCGGCCTTTGGCATTTCGACCTTTGGGACTTCAGCCTTTGGGATTTCAGCCTTTGGGATTTCGGCCCTTTGGATTTCGGCCTTTGGGATTTCGACGTTTGGGATTTCGGCCCTTTGGATTTCGGCCTTCGGGATTTCAGCCTTTGGGATTTCGGCCTTTGGGATGTCGGTCTTCGGAATTTCAGCCTTTGGGATTTCGGCTCTTTGGATTTCGGTCTTTGGGATTTCGGACTCTGAGATTTCGGCCTTTGGTATGTCGATCTTTGGAATTTCAACCATTCGGATTTCGGCCCTTTGGATTTCGGCCTTTGGGATTTCAGCCTTTGGGATTTGGGCCCTTGGGATTTCAGCCCTTGGGATTTCGGCCTTTGAGATTTCGGCCTTTGGGATTTCGGCCTTTGGTATGCCGATCTTTGGAATTTCAACCTTTGGGTTTTCGGCCCTTTGGATTTCGGCCTTTGGGATTTCGGCCTTGTGATTTCGGCCTTTGGGATGTCGGTTTTTGGAATTTCAGCCTTTGGGATTTCGGCCCTTTGGATTTCGGCCTTTGGCATTTCAGCCTTTGGGATTACGGCCTTTGAGATTTCGGCCATTGGGATTTCGACCTTTGGGATCTCGACCCTTGGTATTCCGGCCCTTGGGATTGCGGCCTTTGGGATTTCGGCCATTGGGATTTCGAACTTTGGGATCTCGAACCTTGGGATTCCGGCCCTTGGGATTACGGCCTTTGCGATTTCGGCCTCTGCGAATTCGACCTTGGGGATTTCGGCCTTTGGGATTTCGGCCTTTGGGATTTCGGCCTTTGGGATTTCGGCCTTTGGGATTGCGGTCTTTCGAATTTCAGCATTTGGGATTTCGGCCTTTGGGATTTCGGCCTTTGGGATTTCGCCCTTTTGATTTTGACCTTTGGGAAGTCGGTCTTTGGGATTTCGGCCTTTGGGATTTCGACCTTTGGGATTTCGGCCTTTGGGATTCCGAAGTTTGGGATTTCGGCCCTTTGGATTTCGGCCTTTGGGATTTCGACCTTTGGGATATCGGCCTCTGGGATTTCGATCTTTGGGAAGTCGGTCTTTGGAGTTTCAGCCTTTGGGATTTCGGCCTTTGGAATGTCGGTCTTTGGAATTTCAACCTTTGGGATTTCGGCCCTTTGGATTTCGACCTTTGGGATTTCGGCCTTGGGATTTCGACATTTGGCATTTCGGCCTTTGGGATTTCGGCCTTTGGGATTTCGGCCTTTGAGATTTCGGCCTTTGAGATGTCGGTCTTTGGATTTACAGCCATTGGGATTTCGGCCCTTTGGATTTCGGTCTTTGGGATTTCGGCCTTGGGATTTCGACATTTGGCATTTCGGCCTTTAGGATTTCGGCCTCTGGGATTTCGGTCTTTGGAATTTCCGCCTTTGGGATATCGGCATTTGGGATTTCGGCCTTTGGAATTTCGTCTTTTGGGGTTTGGACCTTTGGGATTTCGGCCTTTGGCATTTCGACCTTTGGGACTTCAGCCTTTGGGATTTCAGCCTTTGGGATTTCGGCCCTTTGGATTTCGGCCTTTTGGGAATTCATCCTTTGGTATTTCGGCCTTTGGAATTTCCGCCTTTGGGATATCGGCATTTGGGATTTCGGCCTTTGGAATTTCGTCTTTTGGGGTTTGGACCTTTGGGATTTCGGCCTTTGGCATTTCGACCTTTGGGACTTCAGCCTTTGGGATTTCAGCCTTTGGGATTTCGGCCCTTTGGATTTCGGCCTTTGGGATTTCGACGTTTGGGATTTCGGCCCTTTGGATTTCGGCCTTCGGGATTTCAGCCTTTGGGATTTCGGCCTTTGGGATGTCGGTCTTCGGAATTTCAGCCTTTGGGATTTCGGCTCTTTGGATTTCGGTCTTTGGGATTTCGGACTCTGAGATTTCGGCCTTTGGTATGTCGATCTTTGGAATTTCAACCATTCGGATTTCGGCCCTTTGGATTTCGGCCTTTGGGATTTCAGCCTTTGGGATTTGGGCCCTTTGGGATTACGGCCTTTGAGATTTCGGCCATTGGGATTTCGACCTTTGGGATCTCGACCCTTGGTATTCCGGCCCTTGGGATTGCGGCCTTTGGGATTTCGGCCTTTGGGATTTCGACCTTTGGGATTTCGGCCTTTGGAATTTCAGCCTTTGGGATTTCGGCCTTTGAGATTTCGGCCATTGGGATTTCGAACTTTGGGATCTCGAACCTTGGGATTCCGGCCCTTGGGATTACGGCCTTTGCGATTTCGGCCTCTGCGAATTCGACCTTGGGGACTTCGGCCTTTGGGATTTCGGCCTTTGGGATTTCGGCCTTTGGGATTTCGGCCTTTGGGATTGCGGTCTTTCGAATTTCAGCATTTGGGATTTCGGCCTTTGGGATTTCGCCCTTTTGATTTCGACCTTTGGGAAGTCGGTCTTTGGGATTTCGGCCTTTGGGATTTCGACCTTTGGGATTTCGGCCTTTGGAATTTCGGCCTTTGGGATTTCGGCCTTTGAGATTTCGGCCTTTGGGATTTCGGTCTTTCGAATTTCAGCCCTTGGGATTTCGGCCTTTGGGATTTCGGCCCTTGGGATTTCAGCCTTTGGGATTTCGGCCTTTGGGATATCGGCCTTTGGGATTTCGGCCTTCGGTATGTCGATCTTTGGAATTTCAACCTTTGGGATTACGGCCCTTGGGATATGGGCCCTTGGGATATCGGCCTTTGGGATTTCGACCGTTGGGATTTGGACATTTGGGATTTCGGCGTTTGGGATTTCGTCCTTTGGAATTTCCGCCTTTAGGATATCGGCCATTGTGATTTCGGCCTTTGGGATTTCGGCCTTTGGGATGTCGGTCTTTGGAATTTCAGCCTTTGGGATTTCGGCTCTTTGGATTTCGGTCTTTGGGATTTCAGCCTTTGGGATTTCGGACTTTGAGATTTCGGCCTTTGGGATGTCGGCCTTTGGAATTTCGACCTTTGGGATTTCGGCCCTTGGGATTTCAGTCTTTGGGATTTCGGCCTTTGGGATTTCGGCCTTTGGGATTTCGGCCTTTGGTATGTCGATCTTTGGAATTTCAGCCTTTGGGATTTCGGCTCTTTGGATTTCGGTCTTTGGGATTTCAGCCTTTGGGATTTCGGACTTTGAGATTTCGGCCTTTGGGATGTCAGCCTTTGGAATTTCAGCCTTTGGGATTTCGGCCTTCGGGATGTCGGTCTTCGGAATTTCAGCCTTTGGGATTTCGGCTCTTTGGATTTCGGCCTTTGGGATTTCAGCCTTTGGGATTTCGGACTTTGAGATTTCGGCCTTTGGTATGTCGATCTTTGGAATTTCAACCTTTCGGATTTCGGCCCTTTGGATTTCGGCCTTTGGGATTTCAGCCTTTGGGATTTGGGCCCTTGGGATTTCAGCCCTTGGGATTTCGGCCTTTGCGATTTCGGCCTTTGGGATTTCGGCCTTTGGTATGTCGATCTTTGGAATTTCAACCTTTGGGATTTCGGCCCTTTGGATTTCGGCCTTTGGGATGTCGGTCTTTGGAATTTCAGCCTTTGGGATTTCGGCCCTTTGGATTTCGGCCTTTGGGATTTCGGCCTTGGCATTTCGACATTTGGGCTTTCGGCCTTTGGGATTTTTACCTTTGGGATTTCGGCCCTTGGGATTTAGGCATTTTGGATTTCGGCCTTTGGGATTTCGGCCTTGGCATTTCGACATTTGGGATTTCCGCCTTTGGGATTTTTACCTTTGAGATTTCGGCCCTTGGGATTTAGGCATTTTGGATTTCGGCCTTTTGGGAATTCATCCTTTTGGATTTCGACCTTTGGGATTTCGGCCTTTTGGGAGTTCATCCATTGGTATTTCGGCATTGGGATTTCGCCGTTTGGGATTTCGACCCTTGGGATTCCGGCCCTTGGGATTGC
This sequence comes from Megachile rotundata, assembly GCF_050947335.1. NCBI lineage: Eukaryota > Metazoa > Arthropoda > Insecta > Hymenoptera > Megachilidae > Megachile > Megachile rotundata. The sequence goes on along the minus strand of NC_134991.1, from coordinate 765,491 downwards.
GGCCTTTGGGATTTCGGCCTTTGGGATATCGGCCTCTGGGATTTCGAACTTTGGGAAGTCGGTCTTTGGAATTTCAGACTTTGGGATTTCGGCCTTTGGGATGTCGGTCTTCGGAATTTCAGCCTTTGGGATTTCGGCTCTTTGGATTTCGGTCTTTGGGATTTCAGCCTTTGGGATTTCAGCCTTTGGGATTTCGGCCTTTGGGATTTCGGCCTTTGGGATTTCGGCCTTTAGTATGTCGATCTTTGGAATTTCAACCTTTGGGATTTCGGCCCTTTGGATTTCGGCCTTTGGGATTTCAGTCTTTGGGATTTCGGCCTTTGTGATTTCGGCCTTTGGAATTTCAGCCTTTGGGACTTTGGCCCTTTGGATTTCGGCCTTTGGGATTTCGGCCTTTGGGATTTCATCCTTTGGGATTTCGGCCTTTCGGGAATTCATCCATTGGTATTTCGGCCTTGGGATTTCGTTCTTTGGAATTTCGGACTTTGAGATTTCGGCCTTTGGTATGTCGATCTTTGGAATTTCAACCTTTGGGATTTCGGCCCTTCGGATTTCGGCCTTTGGGATTTCAGGCTTTGGGATTTCGGCCTTTAAGATTTCGGCCTTTGGAATTTCAGCCTTTGGGATTTCGGCCTTTGGGATTCCGAAGTTTGGGATTTCGGCCCTTTGGATTTCGGCCTTTGGGATTTCGACCTTTGGGATATCGGCCTCTGGGATTTCGATCTTTGGGAAGTCGGTCTTTGGAGTTTCAGCCTTTGGGATTTCGGCCTTTGGGATGTCGGTCTTTGGAATTTCAACCTTTGGGATTTCGGCCCTTTGGATTTCGACCTTTGGGATTTCGGCCTTGGGATTTCGACATTTGGCATTTCGGCCTTTGGGATTTCGGCCTTTGAGATTTCGGCCTTTGGGATGTCGGTCTTTGGAATTTCAGCCATTGGGATTTCGGCCCTTTGGATTTCGGTCTTTGGGATTTCGGCCTTGGGACTAGGTCGTTTGGCATTTCGGCCTTTAGGATTTCGGCCTTTGGGATTTCGGCCTTTGGGATTTCGGCCTTTGGGATTTCATCCTTTGCGATTTCGGCCTTTTGGGGATTCATCCATTGGTATTTCGGCCTTGGGATTTCGGCCTTTGAGATTTCGGCCTTTGGGATTTCGGCCTTTGGGATTTCGACCTTTGGGATTTCGGCCTTTGGGATTTCGGCCTTTGAGTTTTCGGCCTTTGGGATTTCGGTCTTTCGAATTTCAGCTTTTGGGATTTCGGCCTTTGGGATTTCGGCCTTCGGGATTTCGCCCTTGTGATTTCGGCCTTTGGGATATCGGTCTTTGGAATTTCAGCGTTGGGATTTCGGCCATTTGGATTTCGGCCTTTGCGATTTCGGCCTTTGGGATTTCGGCCTTTGGGATTTCGGCCTTTGGGATTTCGGCCTTTGGGATTTCGGCCTTTGGGATGTCGGTCTTTGGAATTTCAGCCTTTGGGATTTCGGCTCTTTGGATTTCATTCTTTGGGATTTAAGCCTTTGGGATTTCGGACTTTGAGATTTCGGCCTTTGGGATGTCGGCCTTTGGAATTTCGACCTTTGGGATTTCGGCCCTTGGGATTTCAGCCTTTGGGATTTCGGCCTTTGGGATTTCAGCCTTTGGGGTTTCGGCCTTTAGGATTTCGGCCTTTGAAATTTCGGTCTTTGGAATTTCAGCCTTTGGGATTTCGGCCCTTTGGATTTCGGCCTTTGGGATTTCGACGTTTGGATTTCGGCCTTTGGGATTCCGACCTTTGGGATATCGGCCTCTGGGATATCGGACTTTGGGATGTCGGTCTTTGGAATTTCAACCTTTGGGATTTCGGCCCTTTGGATTTCGACCTTTGGGATTTCGGCCTTGGGATTTCGACATTTGGCATTTCGGCCTTTGGGATTTCGGCCTTTGGGATTTCGGCCTTTGAGATTTCGGCCTTTGGGATGTCGGTCTTTGGAATTTCAGCCATTGGGATTTCGGCCCTTTGGACTTCGGTCTTTGGGATTTCGGCCTTGGGATTTCGACATTTGGCATTTCGGCCTTTAGGATTTCGCCCTTTGGGATTTCGGCCTTTGGAATTTCGGCCTTTGGGATTTCGGCCTTTGGGATTTCATCCTTTGCGATTTCGGCCTTTTGGGAATTCATTCATTGGTATTTCGGCCTTGGGATTTCGGCCTTTGAGATTTCGGCCTTTGGGATTTCGGCCTTTGGGATTTCGACCTTTGGGATTTCGGCCTTTGGGATTTCGGCCTTTGAGTTTTCGGCCTTTGGGATTTCGGTCTTTCGAATTTCAGCTTTTGGGATATCGGCCTTTGGGATTTCGGCCTTCGGGATTTCGCCCTTGTGATTTCGGCCTTTGGGATATCGGTCTTTGGAATTTCAGCGTTGGGATTTCGGCCATTTGGATTTCGGCCTTTGCGATTTCGGCCTTTGGGATTTCGGCCTTTGCGATTTCGGCCTTTGAGATTTCGACCTTTGGGATTTCGGCCCTTGAGATTTGGGCCTTCGGGATTTCGGCCTTTGGGATTTCGGCCTCTGGGATTTCGACCTTTGGGAAGTCTGTCTTTGGAGTTTCAGCCTTTGGGATTTCGGCCTTTGGGATGTCGGTCTTTGGAATTTCAGCCTTTGGGATTTCGGCCCTTTGGATTTCGGCCTTTGGAATTTCGACCTTGGCATGTCGACGTTTGGGATTTCGGCCTTTGGGATTTTTACCTTTGGGATTTCGGCCCTTGGGATTTAGGCATTTTGGATTTCGGCCTTTGGGATTTCGGCCTTGGCATTTCGACATTTGGGATTTCGGCCTTTGGGATTTTTACCTTTGGGATTTCGGCCCTTGGGATTTAGGCATTTTGGATTTCGGCCTTTTGGGAATTCATCCTTTGGGATTTCGACCTTTGGGATTTCGGCCTTTTGGGAGTTCATCCATTGGTATTTCGGCATTGGGATTTCGCCGTTTGGGATTACGACCCTTGGGATTCCGGCCCTTGGGATTGCGGCATTTGGGATTTCGGCCTTTGGGATTTCGGCCTTTAGTATGTCGATCTTTGGAATTTCAACCTTTGGGATTTCGGCCTTTGGTATGTCGATCTTTGGAATTTCAACCTTTAGGATTTCGGCCCTTTGGATTTCGGCCTTTGGGATTTCGACCTTTGGGATTTCGGCCTTTGGGATTTCGGCCTTTGAGATTTCGGCCTTTGGGATGTCGGTCTTTGGAATTTCAGCCATTGGGATTTCGGCCCTTTGGACTTCGGTCTTTGGGATTTCGGCCTTGGGATTTCGACATTTGGCATTTCGGCCTTTAGGATTTCGCCCTTTGGGATTTCGGCCTTTGGAATTTCGGCCTTTGGGATTTCGGCCTTTGGGATTTCGGCCTTTGGGATTTCATCCTTTGCGATTTCGGCCTTTTGGGAATTCATTCATTGGTATTTCGGCCTTGGGATTTCGGCCTTTGAGATTTCGGCCTTTGGGATTTCGGCCTTTGGGATTTCGACCTTTGGGATTTCGGCCTTTGGGATTTCGGCCTTTGAGTTTTCGGCCTTTGGGATTTCGGTCTTTCGAATTTCAGCTTTTGGGATTTCGGCCTTTGGGATTTCGGCCTTCGGGATTTCGCCCTTGTGATTTCGGCCTTTGGGATATCGGTCTTTGGAATTTCAGCGTTGGGATTTCGGCCATTTGGATTTCGGCCTTTGCGATTTCGGCCTTTGGGATTTCGGCCTTTGCGATTTCGGCCTTTGAGATTTCGACCTTTGGGATTTCGGCCCTTGAGATTTGGGCCTTTGGGATTTCGGCCTTTGGGATTTCGGCCTCTGGGATTTCGACCTTTGGGAAGTCTGTCTTTGGAGTTTCAGCCTTTGGGATTTCGGCCTTTGGGATGTCGGTCTTTGGAATTTCAGCCTTTGGGATTTCGGCCCTTTGGATTTCGGCCTTTGGAATTTCGACCTTGGCATTTCGACGTTTGGGATTTCGGCCTTTGGGATTTTTACCTTTGGGATTTCGGCCCTTGGGATTTAGGCATTTTGGATTTCGGCCTTTGGGATTTCGGCCTTGGCATTTCGACATTTGGGATTTCGGCCTTTGGGATTTTTACCTTTGGGATTTCGGCCCTTGGGATTTAGGCATTTTGGATTTCGGCCTTTTGGGAATTCATCCTTTGGGATTTCGACCTTTGGGATTTCGGCCTTTTGGGAGTTCATCCATTGGTATTTCGGCATTGGGATTTCGCCGTTTGGGATTACGACCCTTGGGATTCCGGCCCTTGGGATTGCGGCATTTGGGATTTCGGCCTTTGGGATTTCGGCCTTTAGTATGTCGATCTTTGGAATTTCAACCTTTGGGATTTCGGCCTTTGGTATGTCGATCTTTGGAATTTCAACCTTTAGGATTTCGGCCCTTTGGATTTCGGCCTTTGGGATTTCGACCTTTGGGATTTCGGCCTTTGGGAAGTCGGTCTTTGGAATTTCAGCCATTGGGGTTTCGGCCTTTGGGATTTCGGCCTTTGGGATGTCGGCCTTTGGAATTTCGACCTTTGGGATTTCGGCCTTTGGGATTTCGACCTTTGGGATATCGGCCTCTGGGATTTCGATCTTTCGGAAGTCGGTCTTTGGAGTTTCAGCCTTTGGGATTTCGGCCTTTGGGATGTCGGTCTTTGGAATTTCAACCTTTGGGATTTCGGCACTTTGGATTTCGACCTTTGGGATTTCGGCCCTTGGGATTTCGACCTTTGGGATTTCGGCCTTTGGAATTTCAGCCTTTGGGATTTCGGCCTTTGAGATTTCGGCCATTGGGATTTCGAACTTTGGGATCTCGAACCTTGGGATTCCGGCCCTTGGGATTACGGCCTTTGCGATTTCGGCCTCTGCGAATTCGACCTTGGGGACTTCGGCCTTTGGGATTTCGGCCTTTGGGATTTCGGCCTTTGGGATTTCGGCCTTTGGGATTGCGGTCTTTCGAATTTCAGCATTTGGGATTTCGGCCTTTGGGATTTCGGCCTTTGGGATTTCGCCCTTTTGATTTCGACCTTTGGGAAGTCGGTCTTTGGGATTTCGGCCTTTGGGATTTCGACCTTTGGGATTTCGGCCTTTGGAATTTCGGCCTTTGGGATTTCGGCCTTTGAGATTTCGGCCTTTGGGATTTCGGTCTTTCGAATTTCAGCCCTTGGGATTTCGGCCTTTGGGATTTCGGCCCTTGGGATTTCAGCCTTTGGGATTTCGGCCTTTGGGATGTCGGTCTTTGGAATTTCAGCCTTTGGGATTTCGGCTCTTTGGATTTCGGTCTTTGGGATTTCAGCCTTTGGGATTTCGGACTTTGAGATTTCGGCCTTTGGGATGTCGGCCTTTGGAATTTCGACCTTTGGGATTTCGGCCCTTGGGATTTCAGTCTTTGGGATTTCGGCCTTTGGGATTTCGGCCTTTGGTATGTCGATCTTTGGAATTTCAGCCTTTGGGATTTCGGCTCTTTGGATTTCGGTCTTTGGGATTTCAGCCTTTGGGATTTCGGACTTTGAGATTTCGGCCTTTGGGATGTCAGCCTTTGGAATTTCAGCCTTTGGGATTTCGGCCTTCGGGATGTCGGTCTTCGGAATTTCAGCCTTTGGGATTTCGGCTCTTTGGATTTCGGCCTTTGGGATTTCAGCCTTTGGGATTTCGGACTTTGAGATTTCGGCCTTTGGTATGTCGATCTTTGGAATTTCAACCTTTCGGATTTCGGCCCTTTGGATTTCGGCCTTTGGGATTTCAGCCTTTGGGATTTGGGCCCTTGGGATTTCAGCCCTTGGGATTTCGGCCTTTGCGATTTCGGCCTTTGGGATTTCGGCCTTTGGTATGTCGATCTTTGGAATTTCAACCTTTGGGATTTCGGCCCTTTGGATTTCGGCCTTTGGGATGTCGGTCTTTGGAATTTCAGCCTTTGGGATTTCGGCCCTTTGGATTTCGGCCTTTGGGATTTCGGCCTTGGCATTTCGACATTTGGGCTTTCGGCCTTTGGGATTTTTACCTTTGGGATTTCGGCCCTTGGGATTTAGGCATTTTGGATTTCGGCCTTTGGGATTTCGGCCTTGGCATTTCGACATTTGGGATTTCCGCCTTTGGGATTTTTACCTTTGAGATTTCGGCCCTTGGGATTTAGGCATTTTGGATTTCGGCCTTTTGGGAATTCATCCTTTTGGATTTCGACCTTTGGGATTTCGGCCTTTTGGGAGTTCATCCATTGGTATTTCGGCATTGGGATTTCGCCGTTTGGGATTTCGACCCTTGGGATTCCGGCCCTTGGGATTGCGGCCTTTGGGATTTCGGCCTTTGGGATATCGGCCTCTGGGATTTCGAACTTTGGGAAGTCGGTCTTTGGAATTTCAGACTTTGGGATTTCGGCCTTTGGGATGTCGGTCTTCGGAATTTCAGCCTTTGGGATTTCGGCTCTTTGGATTTCGGTCTTTGGGATTTCAGCCTTTGGGATTTCAGCCTTTGGGATTTCGGCCTTTGGGATTTCGGCCTTTGGGATTTCGGCCTTTAGTATGTCGATCTTTGGAATTTCAACCTTTGGGATTTCGGCCCTTTGGATTTCGGCCTTTGGGATTTCAGTCTTTGGGATTTCGGCCTTTGTGATTTCGGCCTTTGGAATTTCAGCCTTTGGGACTTTGGCCCTTTGGATTTCGGCCTTTGGGATTTCGGCCTTTGGGATTTCATCCTTTGGGATTTCGGCCTTTCGGGAATTCATCCATTGGTATTTCGGCCTTGGGATTTCGTTCTTTGGAATTTCGGACTTTGAGATTTCGGCCTTTGGTATGTCGATCTTTGGAATTTCAACCTTTGGGATTTCGGCCCTTCGGATTTCGGCCTTTGGGATTTCAGGCTTTGGGATTTCGGCCTTTGAGATTTCGGCCTTTGGAATTTCAGCCTTTGGGATTTCGGCCTTTGGGATTCCGAAGTTTGGGATTTCGGCCCTTTGGATTTCGGCCTTTGGGATTTCGACCTTTGGGATATCGGCCTCTGGGATTTCGATCTTTGGGAAGTCGGTCTTTGGAGTTTCAGCCTTTGGGATTTCGGCCTTTGGGATGTCGGTCTTTGGAATTTCAACCTTTGGGATTTCGGCCCTTTGGATTTCGACCTTTGGGATTTCGGCCTTGGGATTTCGACATTTGGCATTTCGGCCTTTGGGATTTCGGCCTTTGAGATTTCGGCCTTTGGGATGTCGGTCTTTGGAATTTCAGCCATTGGGATTTCGGCCCTTTGGATTTCGGTCTTTGGGATTTCGGCCTTGGGACTAGGTCGTTTGGCATTTCGGCCTTTAGGATTTCGGCCTTTGGGATTTCGGCCTTTGGGATTTCGGCCTTTGGGATTTCATCCTTTGCGATTTCGGCCTTTTGGGGATTCATCCATTGGTATTTCGGCCTTGGGATTTCGGCCTTTGAGATTTCGGCCTTTGGGATTTCGGCCTTTGGGATTTCGACCTTTGGGATTTCGGCCTTTGGGATTTCGGCCTTTGAGTTTTCGGCCTTTGGGATATCGGTCTTTCGAATTTCAGCTTTTGGGATTTCGGCCTTTGGGATTTCGGCCTTCGGGATTTCGCCCTTGTGATTTCGGCCTTTGGGATATCGGTCTTTGGAATTTCAGCGTTGGGATTTCGGCCATTTGGATTTCGGCCTTTGCGATTTCGGCCTTTGGGATTTCGGCCTTTGGGATTTCGGCCTTTGGGATTTCGGCCTTTGGGATTTCGGCCTTTGGGATGTCGGTCTTTGGAATTTCAGCCTTTGGGATTTCGGCTCTTTGGATTTCATTCTTTGGGATTTAAGCCTTTGGGATTTCGGACTTTGAGATTTCGGCCTTTGGGATGTCGGCCTTTGGAATTTCGACCTTTGGGATTTCGGCCCTTGGGATTTCAGCCTTTGGGATTTCGGCCTTTGGGATTTCAGCCTTTGGGGTTTCGGCCTTTAGGATTTCGGCCTTTGAAATTTCGGTCTTTGGAATTTCAGCCTTTGGGATTTCGGCCCTTTGGATTTCGGCCTTTGGGATTTCGACGTTTGGATTTCGGCCTTTGGGATTCCGACCTTTGGGATATCGGCCTCTGGGATATCGGACTTTGGGATGTCGGTCTTTGGAATTTCAACCTTTGGGATTTCGGCCCTTTGGATTTCGACCTTTGGGATTTCGGCCTTGGGATTTCGACATTTGGCATTTCGGCCTTTGGGATTTCGGCCTTTGGGATTTCGGCCTTTGAGATTTCGGCCTTTGGGATGTCGGTCTTTGGAATTTCAGCCATTGGGATTTCGGCCCTTTGGACTTCGGTCTTTGGGATTTCGGCCTTGGGATTTCGACATTTGGCATTTCGGCCTTTAGGATTTCGCCCTTTGGGATTTCGGCCTTTGGAATTTCGGCCTTTGGGATTTCGGCCTTTGGGATTTCATCCTTTGCGATTTCGGCCTTTTGGGAATTCATTCATTGGTATTTCGGCCTTGGGATTTCGGCCTTTGAGATTTCGGCCTTTGGGATTTCGGCCTTTGGGATTTCGACCTTTGGGATTTCGGCCTTTGGGATTTCGGCCTTTGAGTTTTCGGCCTTTGGGATTTCGGTCTTTCGAATTTCAGCTTTTGGGATTTCGGCCTTTGGGATTTCGGCCTTCGGGATTTCGCCCTTGTGATTTCGGCCTTTGGGATATCGGTCTTTGGAATTTCAGCGTTGGGATTTCGGCCATTTGGATTTCGGCCTTTGCGATTTCGGCCTTTGGGATTTCGGCCTTTGCGATTTCGGCCTTTGAGATTTCGACCTTTGGGATTTCGGCCCTTGAGATTTGGGCCTTCGGGATTTCGGCCTTTGGGATTTCGGCCTCTGGGATTTCGACCTTTGGGAAGTCTGTCTTTGGAGTTTCAGCCTTTGGGATTTCGGCCTTTGGGATGTCGGTCTTTGGAATTTCAGCCTTTGGGATTTCGGCCCTTTGGATTTCGGCCTTTGGAATTTCGACCTTGGCATGTCGACGTTTGGGATTTCGGCCTTTGGGATTTTTACCTTTGGGATTTCGGCCCTTGGGATTTAGGCATTTTGGATTTCGGCCTTTGGGATTTCGGCCTTGGCATTTCGACATTTGGGATTTCGGCCTTTGGGATTTTTACCTTTGGGATTTCGGCCCTTGGGATTTAGGCATTTTGGATTTCGGCCTTTTGGGAATTCATCCTTTGGGATTTCGACCTTTGGGATTTCGGCCTTTTGGGAGTTCATCCATTGGTATTTCGGCATTGGGATTTCGCCGTTTGGGATTACGACCCTTGGGATTCCGGCCCTTGGGATTGCGGCATTTGGGATTTCGGCCTTTGGGATTTCGGCCTTTAGTATGTCGATCTTTGGAATTTCAACCTTTGGGATTTCGGCCTTTGGTATGTCGATCTTTGGAATTTCAACCTTTAGGATTTCGGCCCTTTGGATTTCGGCCTTTGGGATTTCGACCTTTGGGATTTCGGCCTTTGGGATTTCGGCCTTTGAGATTTCGGCCTTTGGGATGTCGGTCTTTGGAATTTCAGCCATTGGGATTTCGGCCCTTTGGACTTCGGTCTTTGGGATTTCGGCCTTGGGATTTCGACATTTGGCATTTCGGCCTTTAGGATTTCGCCCTTTGGGATTTCGGCCTTTGGAATTTCGGCCTTTGGGATTTCGGCCTTTGGGATTTCGGCCTTTGGGATTTCATCCTTTGCGATTTCGGCCTTTTGGGAATTCATTCATTGGTATTTCGGCCTTGGGATTTCGGCCTTTGAGATTTCGGCCTTTGGGATTTCGGCCTTTGGGATTTCGACCTTTGGGATTTCGGCCTTTGGGATTTCGGCCTTTGAGTTTTCGGCCTTTGGGATTTCGGTCTTTCGAATTTCAGCTTTTGGGATTTCGGCCTTTGGGATTTCGGCCTTCGGGATTTCGCCCTTGTGATTTCGGCCTTTGGGATATCGGTCTTTGGAATTTCAGCGTTGGGATTTCGGCCATTTGGATTTCGGCCTTTGCGATTTCGGCCTTTGGGATTTCGGCCTTTGCGATTTCGGCCTTTGAGATTTCGACCTTTGGGATTTCGGCCCTTGAGATTTGGGCCTTTGGGATTTCGGCCTTTGGGATTTCGGCCTCTGGGATTTCGACCTTTGGGAAGTCTGTCTTTGGAGTTTCAGCCTTTGGGATTTCGGCCTTTGGGATGTCGGTCTTTGGAATTTCAGCCTTTGGGATTTCGGCCCTTTGGATTTCGGCCTTTGGAATTTCGACCTTGGCATTTCGACGTTTGGGATTTCGGCCTTTGGGATTTTTACCTTTGGGATTTCGGCCCTTGGGATTTAGGCATTTTGGATTTCGGCCTTTGGGATTTCGGCCTTGGCATTTCGACATTTGGGATTTCGGCCTTTGGGATTTTTACCTTTGGGATTTCGGCCCTTGGGATTTAGGCATTTTGGATTTCGGCCTTTTGGGAATTCATCCTTTGGGATTTCGACCTTTGGGATTTCGGCCTTTTGGGAGTTCATCCATTGGTATTTCGGCATTGGGATTTCGCCGTTTGGGATTACGACCCTTGGGATTCCGGCCCTTGGGATTGCGGCATTTGGGATTTCGGCCTTTGGGATTTCGGCCTTTAGTATGTCGATCTTTGGAATTTCAACCTTTGGGATTTCGGCCTTTGGTATGTCGATCTTTGGAATTTCAAACTTTAGGATTTCGGCCCTTTGGATTTCGGCCTTTGGGATTTCGACCTTTGGGATTTCGGCCTTTGGGAAGTCGGTCTTTGGAATTTCAGCCATTGGGGTTTCGGCCTTTGGGATTTCGGCCTTTGGGATGTCGGCCTTTGGAATTTCGACCTTTGGGATTTCGGCCTTTGGGATTTCGACCTTTGGGATATCGGCCTCTGGGATTTCGATCTTTCGGAAGTCGGTCTTTGGAGTTTCAGCCTTTGGGATTTCGGCCTTTGGGATGTCGGTCTTTGGAATTTCAACCTTTGGGATTTCGGCACTTTGGATTTCGACCTTTGGGATTTCGGCCCTTGGGATTTGGGCCTTTGGGATTTCGGCCTTTGGGATTTCGGCTCTTGGGATTTCGGCCCTTGGGATTTCGGCCTTTTGGGAATTCATCGTTCGGGATTTCGTTCTTGGGATTTCGACATTCGGGATTTCGGCCTTAGGGATTTCGGCTGTTGGGATTTCGGCCACTGGGATTTCGGCCTTTGGGATTTCAGCGTTTGAGATTTCGTCCTTTGGAATTTCCGGCTTTAGGATATCGGCCATTGTGATTTCGGCCTTTGGGATTTCGGCCTTTGGGATTTCGGCCTTTGGGATTTCGGGTCTTTGGATTTCGGTCGTTGGGATTTCAGGCTTTCGAATTTCAGCCTTTGGCATTTCGGCCTTTGGGATTTCGGCCTTCGGGATTTCGCCCTTGTGATTTCGGCCTTTGGGATATCGGTCTTTGGAATTTCAGCGTTGGGATTTCGGCCATTTGGATTTCGGCCTTTGCGATTTCGGCCTTTGGGATTTCGGCCTTTGAGATTTCGGTCTTTTGGATTTCGACCTTCGGGATTTCGGCCCTTGGGATTTGGGCCTTTGGGATTTCGGCCTTTGGGATTTCGGCCCTTGGGATTTCAGTCTTTCGGATTTCGGCCTTTGGGATTTCGGCCTTTGGTATGTCGATCTTTGGAATTTCAACCTTTCGGATTTCGGCCCTTTGGATTTCGGGCTTTGGGATTTCAGCCTTTAGGATTTCGGCCTTTGAAATTTCGGTCTTTGGAGTTTCAGCCTTTGGGATTTCGGCCCTTTGGATTTCGGCCTTTGGGATTTCGTCCCTTTGGATTCCGGCCCTTGGGATTGCGGCCTTTGGGATTTCGGCCTTTGGGATTTCGGCCTTTGAGATTTCATCCTTTGGGATTTCGGCCTTTTGGGAATTCATCCATTGGTATTTCGGCCTTGGGATTTCGGCCTTTGGGATTTCGGCCTTTGGGATTTCGACCTTTGGGATTTCGGCCTTTTGGGAGTTCATCCATTGGTATTTCGGCATTGGGATTTCGCCGTTTGGGATTTCGACCCTTGGGATTCCGGCCCTTGGGATTGCGGCCTTTGGGATTTCGGCCTTTGGGATTTCGGCATTTGGGATTTCGGCCTTTGGGATTTCGGCCTTTGGGATTTCGGCCTTTGGGATTTCGGCCTTTGGGATTTCGGCCTTTGGTATTTTGGCCTTGGGATTTCGGACTTTGGGATTTCGGCCCTTGGGATTTCGGCCCTTGGGATATGGGCACTTGGGATATCGGCCTTTGGGATTTCGACCGTTGGGATTTGGACCCTTGGGATTTCGGCCTTTGGGATTTCGGCTCTTGGGATTTCGGACCTTGGGATTTCGGCCTTTTGGGAATTCATCTTTCGGGATTTCGTTCTCGGGATTTCGACATTCGGGATTTCGGCCTTAGGGATTTCGGCCGTCGGGATTTCGGCCTCTGGGATTTCGGCCTTTGGGATTTCGGCGTTTGAGATTTCGTCCTTTGGAATTTCCGGCTTTAGGATATCGGCCATTGTGATTTCGGCCTTTGGGATTTCGGCCTTTGGGATTTCGGCCTTTGGGATTTCGGCCTTTGGGATTTCGACCTTTGGGATTTCGGCCTTTGGGATTTCGGCCTTTGAGATTTCGGCCTTTGGGTTTTCGGTCTTTCGAATTTCAGCCTTTGGGATTTCGGCCTTTGGGATTTCGGCCTTTGGGATTTCGGCCTTTGGGATTTCGGCCTTTGAGATTTCGGTCTTTTGGATTTCGACCTTCGGGATTTCGGCCCTTGGGATTTGGGCCTTTGGGATTTCGGCCTTTGGGATTTCGGCCTTTGGGATTTCGGCCCTTGGGATTTCAGCCTTTGGGATTTCGGCCTTTTGGATTTCGGCCTTTGGTATGTCGATCTTTGGAATTTCAACCTTTGGAATTTCGGCCCTTTGGATTTCGGTCTTTGGGATTTCAGCCTTTGGGATTTCGGCCTTTGGGATTTCAGCCTTTGGGGTTTCGGCCTTTAGGATTTCGGCCTTTGAAATTTCGGTCTTTGGAATTTCAGCCTTTGGGATTTCGGCCCTTTGGATTTCGGCCTTTGGGATTTCGACGTTTGGATTTCGGCCTTTGGGATTCCGACCTTTGGGATATCGGCCTTTGGGATTTCGGCCTTTGGGATTTCATCCTTTGGGATTTCGGCCTTTTGGGAATTCATCCATTGGTATTTCGGCCTTGGGATTTCGTTCTTTGGGATTTCGGACTTTGAGATTTCGGCCTTTGGTATGTCGATCTTTGGAATTTCAACCTTTGGGATTTCGGCCCTTCGGATTTCGGCCTTTGGGATTTCAGCCTTTGGGATTTCGGCCTTTGAGATTTCGGCCTTTGGAATTTCAGCCTTTGGGAATTCGGCCTTTGGGATTCCGAAGTTCGGGATTTCGGCCCTTTGGATTTCGGCCTTTCGGATTTCGACCTTTGGGATATCGGCCTCTGGGATATCGGCCTTTGGGATGTCGGTCTTTGGAATTTCAACCTTTGGGATTTCGGCCCTTTGGATTTCGACCTTTGGGATTTCGGCCTTGGGATTTCGACATTTGGCATTTCGGCCTTTGGGATTTCGGCCTTTGGGATTTCGGCCTTTGAGATTTCGGCCTTTGGGATGTCGGTCTTTGGAATTTCAGCCATTGGGATTTCGGCCCTTTGGACTTCGGTCTTTGGGATTTCGGCCTTGGGATTTCGACATTTGGCATTTCGGCCTTTAGGATTTCGCCCTTTGGGATTTCGGCCTTTGGAATTTCGGCCTTTGGGATTTCGGCCTTTGGGATTTCGGCCTTTGGGATTTCATCCTTTGCGATTTCGGCCTTTTGGGAATTCATTCATTGGTATTTCGGCCTTGGGATTTCGGCCTTTGAGATTTCGGCCTTTGGGATTTCGGCCTTTGGGATTTCGACCTTTGGGATTTCGGCCTTTGGGATTTCGGCCTTTGAGTTTTCGGCCTTTGGGATTTCGGTCTTTCGAATTTCAGCTTTTGGGATTTCGGCCTTTGGGATTTCGGCCTTCGGGAGTTCGCCCTTGTGATTTCGGCCTTTGGGATATCGGTCTTTGGAATTTCAGCGTTGGGATTTCGGCCATTTGGATTTCGGCCTTTGCGATTTCGGCCTTTGGGATTTCGGCCTTTGCGATTTCGGCCTTTGAGATTTCGACCTTTGGGATTTCGGCCCTTGAGATTTGGGCCTTTGGGATTTCGGCCTTTGGGATTTCGGCCTCTGGGATTTCGACCTTTGGGAAGTCTGTCTTTGGAGTTTCAGCCTTTGGGATTTCGGCCTTTGGGATGTCGGTCTTTGGAATTTCAGCCTTTGGGATTTCGGCCCTTTGGATTTCGGCCTTTGGAATTTCGACCTTGGCATTTCGACATTTGGGATTTCGGCCTTTGGGATTTTTACCTTTGGGATTTCGGCCCTTGGGATTTAGGCATTTTGGATTTCGGCCTTTGGGATTTCGGCCTTGGCATTTCGACATTTGGGATTTCGGCCTTTGGGATTTTTACCTTTGGGATTTCGGCCCTTGGGATTTAGGCATTTTGGATTTCGGCCTTTTGGGAATTCATCCTTTGGGATTTCGACCTTTGGGATTTCGGCCTTTTGGGAGTTCATCCATTGGTATTTCGGCATTGGGATTTCGCCGTTTGGGATTACGACCCTTGGGATTCCGGCCCTTGGGATTGCGGCATTTGGGATTTCGGCCTTTGGGATTTCGGCCTTTAGTATGTCGATCTTTGGAATTTCAACCTTTGGGATTTCGGCCTTTGGTATGTCGATCTTTGGAATTTCAACCTTTAGGATTTCGGCCCTTTGGATTTCGGCCTTTGGGATTTCGACCTTTGGGATTTCGGCCTTTGGGAAGTCGGTCTTTGGAATTTCAGCCATTGGGGTTTCGGCCTTTGGGATTTCGGCCTTTGGGATGTCGGCCTTTGGAATTTCGACCTTTGGGATTTCGGCCTTTGGGATTTCGACCTTTGGGATATCGGCCTCTGGGATTTCGATCTTTCGGAAGTCGGTCTTTGGAGTTTCAGCCTTTGGGATTTCGGCCTTTGGGATGTCGGTCTTTGGAATTTCAACCTTTGGGATTTCGGCACTTTGGATTTCGACCTTTGGGATTTCGGCCCTTGGGATTTGGGCCTTTGGGATTTCGGCCTTTGGGATTTCGGCCTTTGGGATTTCGGCCTTTGGGATTTCGGCCTTTGGGATTTCGGCCATTGAGATTTCTGCCTTTGGGATTTCGGTCTTTCGAATTTCAGCCTTTGGGATTTCGGCCTTTGGGATTTCGGCCTTTGGTATTTTGGCCTTGGGATTTCGGACTTTGGGATTTCGGCCCTTGGGATTTCGGCCCTTGGGATATGGGCCCTTGGGATATCGGCCTTTGGGATTTCGACCGTTGGGATTTGGACCTTTGGGATTTCGGCCTTTGGAATTTCGGCTCTTGGGATTTCGGCCCTTGGGATTTCGGCCTTTTGGGAATTCATCGTTCGGGATTTCGTTCTTGGGATTTCGACATTCGGGATTTCGGCCTTAGGGATTTCGGCTGTTGGGATTTCGGCCACTGGGATTTCGGCCTTTGGGATTTCAGCGTTTGAGATTTCGTCCTTTGGAATTTTCGGCTTTAGGATATCGGCCATTGTGATTTCGGCCTTTGGGATTTCGGCCTTTGGGATTTCGGCCTTTGGGATTTCGGCCTTTGGGATTTCGGGTCTTTGGATTTCGGTCGTTGGGATTTCAGGCTTTCGAATTTCAGCCTTTGGCATTTCGGCCTTTGGGATTTCGGCCTTCGGGATTTCGCCCTTGTGATTTCGGCCTTTGGGATATCGGTCTTTGGAATTTCAGCGTTGGGATTTCGGCCATTTGGATTTCGGCCTTTGCGATTTCGGCCTTTGGGATTTCGGCCTTTGAGATTTCGGTCTTTTGGATTTCGACCTTCGGGATTTCGGCCCTTGGGATTTGGGCCTTTGGGATTTCGGCCTTTGGGATTTCGGCCCTTGGGATTTCAGTCTTTCGGATTTCGGCCTTTGGGATTTCGGCCTTTGGTATGTCGATCTTTGGAATTTCAACCTTTCCGATTTCGGCCCTTTGGATTTCGGCCTTTGGGATTTCAGTCTTTGGGATTTCGGCCTTTGTGATTTCGGCCTTTGGAATTTCAGCCTTTGGGATTTTGGCCCTTTGGATTTCGGCCTTTGGGATTTCGGCCTTTGGGATTTCATCCTTTGGGATTTCGGCCTTTCGGGAATTCATCCATTGGTATTTCGGCCTTGGGATTTCGTTCTTTGGAATTTCGGACTTTGAGATTTCGGCCTTTGGTATGTCGATCTTTGGAATTTCAACCTTTGGGATTTCGGCCCTTCGGATTTCGGCCTTTGGGATTTCAGGCTTTGGGATTTCGGCCTTTGAGATTTCGGCCTTTGGAATTTCAGCCTTTGGGATTTCGGCCTTTGGGATTCCGAAGTTTGGGATTTCGGCCCTTTGGATTTCGGCCTTTGGGATTTCGACCTTTGGGATATCGGCCTCTGGGATTTCGATCTTTGGGAAGTCGGTCTTTGGAGTTTCAGCCTTTGGGATTTCGGCCTTTGGGATGTCGGTCTTTGGAATTTCAACCTTTGGGATTTCGGCCCTTTGGATTTCGACCTTTGGGATTTCGGCCTTGGGATTTCGACATTTGGCATTTCGGCCTTTGGGATTTCGGCCTTTGAGATTTCGGCCTTTGGGATGTCGGTCTTTGGAATTTCAGCCATTGGGATTTCGGCCCTTTGGATTTCGGTCTTTGGGATTTCGGCCTTGGGACTAGGTCATTTGGCATTTCGGCCTTTAGGATTTCGGCCTTTGGGATTTCGGCCTTTGGGATTTCGGC
This sequence comes from Megachile rotundata, assembly GCF_050947335.1. NCBI lineage: Eukaryota > Metazoa > Arthropoda > Insecta > Hymenoptera > Megachilidae > Megachile > Megachile rotundata. The sequence continues at coordinate 748,627 of NC_134991.1, read as the reverse complement.
CTTTGGGATTTCATCCTTTGCGATTTCGGCCTTTTGGGGATTCATCCATTGGTATTTCGGCCTTGGGATTTCGGCCTATGAGATTTCGGCCTTTGGGATTTCGGCCTTTGGGATTTCGACCTTTGGGATTTCGGCCTTTGGGATTTCGGCCTTTGAGTTTTCGGCCTTTGGGATTTCGGTCTTTCGAATTTCAGCTTTTGGGATTTCGGCCTTTGGGATTTCGGCCTTCGGGATTTCGCCCTTGTGATTTCGGCCTTTGGGATATCGGTCTTTGGAATTTCAGCGTTGGGATTTCGGCCATTTGGATTTCGGCCTTTGCGATTTCGGCCTTTGGGATTTCGGCCTTTGGGATTTCGGCCTTTGGGATTTCGGCCTTTGGGATGTCGGTCTTTGGAATTTCAGCCTTTGGGATTTCGGCTCTTTGGATTTCATTCTTTGGGATTTAAGCCTTTGGGATTTCGGACTTTGAGATTTCGGCCTTTGGGATGTCGGCCTTTGGAATTTCGACCTTTGGGATTTCGGCCCTTGGGATTTCAGCCTTTGGGATTTCGGCCTTTGGGATTTCAGCCTTTGGGAATTCGGCCTTTGAGATTTCGTTCTTTGGGATTTCGGACTTTGAGATTTCGGCCTTTGGTATGTCGATCTTTGGAATTTCAACCTTTGGGATTTCGGCCCTTCGGATTTCGGCCTTTGGGATTTCAGCCTTTGGGATTTCGGCCTTTGAGATTTCGGCCTTTGGAATTTCAGCCTTTGGGAATTCGGCCTTTGGGATTCCGAAGTTTGGGATTTCGGCCCTTTGGATTTCGGCCTTTCGGATTTCGACCTTTGGGATATCGGCCTCTGGGATATCGGACTTTGGGATGTCGGTCTTTGGAATTTCAACCTTTGGGATTTCGGCCCTTTGGATTTCGACCTTTGGGATTTCGGCCTTGGGATTTCGACATTTGGCATTTCGGCCTTTGGGATTTCGGCCTTTGGGATTTCGGCCTTTGAGATTTCGGCCTTTGGGATGTCGGTCTTTGGAATTTCAGCCATTGGGATTTCGGCCCTTTGGACTTCGGTCTTTGGGATTTCGGCCTTGGGATTTCGACATTTGGCATTTCGGCCTTTAGGATTTCGCCCTTTGGGATTTCGGCCTTTGGAATTTCGGCCTTTGGGATTTCGGCCTTTGGGATTTCGGCCTTTGGGATTTCATCCTTTGCGATTTCGGCCTTTTGGGAATTCATTCATTGGTATTTCGGCCTTGGGATTTCGGCCTTTGAGATTTCGGCCTTTGGGATTTCGGCCTTTGGGATTTCGACCTTTGGGATTTCGGCCTTTGGGATTTCGGCCTTTGAGTTTTCGGCCTTTGGGATTTCGGTCTTTCGAATTTCAGCTTTTGGGATTTCGGCCTTTGGGGTTTCGGCCTTCGGGATTTCGCCCTTGTGATTTCGGCCTTTGGGATATCGGTCTTTGGAATTTCAGCGTTGGGATTTCGGCCATTTGGATTTCGGCCTTTGCGATTTCGGCCTTTGGGATTTCGGCCTTTGCGATTTCGGCCTTTGAGATTTCGACCTTTGGGATTTCGGCCCTTGAGATTTGGGCCTTTGGGATTTCGGCCTTTGGGATTTCGGCCTCTGGGATTTCGACCTTTGGGAAGTCTGTCTTTGGAGTTTCAGCCTTTGGGATTTCGGCCTTTGGGATGTCGGTCTTTGGAATTTCAGCCTTTGGGATTTCGGCCCTTTGGATTTCGGCCTTTGGAATTTCGACCTTGGCATTTCGACGTTTGGGATTTCGGCCTTTGGGATTTTTACCTTTGGGATTTCGGCCCTTGGGATTTAGGCATTTTGGATTTCGGCCTTTGGGATTTCGGCCTTGGCATTTCGACATTTGGGATTTCGGCCTTTGGGATTTTTACCTTTGGGATTTCGGCCCTTGGGATTTAGGCATTTTGGATTTCGGCCTTTTGGGAATTCATCCTTTGGGATTTCGACCTTTGGGATTTCGGCCTTTTGGGAGTTCATCCATTGGTATTTCGGCATTGGGATTTCGCCGTTTGGGATTACGACCCTTGGGATTCCGGCCCTTGGGATTGCGGCATTTGGGATTTCGGCCTTTGGGATTTCGGCCTTTAGTATGTCGATCTTTGGAATTTCAACCTTTGGGATTTCGGCCTTTGGTATGTCGATCTTTGGAATTTCAAACTTTAGGATTTCGGCCCTTTGGATTTCGGCCTTTGGGATTTCGACCTTTGGGATTTCGGCCTTTGGGAAGTCGGTCTTTGGAATTTCAGCCATTGGGGTTTCGGCCTTTGGGATTTCGGCCTTTGGGATGTCGGCCTTTGGAATTTCGACCTTTGGGATTTCGGCCTTTGGGATTTCGACCTTTGGGATATCGGCCTCTGGGATTTCGATCTTTCGGAAGTCGGTCTTTGGAGTTTCAGCCTTTGGGATTTCGGCCTTTGGGATGTCGGTCTTTGGAATTTCAACCTTTGGGATTTCGGCACTTTGGATTTCGACCTTTGGGATTTCGGCCCTTGGGATTTGGGCCTTTGGGATTTCGGCCTTTGGGATTTCGGCTCTTGGGATTTCGGCCCTTGGGATTTCGGCCTTTTGGGAATTCATCGTTCGGGATTTCGTTCTTGGGATTTCGACATTCGGGATTTCGGCCTTAGGGATTTCGGCTGTTGGGATTTCGGCCACTGGGATTTCGGCCTTTGGGATTTCAGCGTTTGAGATTTCGTCCTTTGGAATTTCCGGCTTTAGGATATCGGCCATTGTGATTTCGGCCTTTGGGATTTCGGCCTTTGGGATTTCGGCCTTTGGGATTTCGGGTCTTTGGATTTCGGTCGTTGGGATTTCAGGCTTTCGAATTTCAGCCTTTGGCATTTCGGCCTTTGGGATTTCGGCCTTCGGGATTTCGCCCTTGTGATTTCGGCCTTTGGGATATCGGTCTTTGGAATTTCAGCGTTGGGATTTCGGCCATTTGGATTTCGGCCTTTGCGATTTCGGCCTTTGGGATTTCGGCCTTTGAGATTTCGGTCTTTTGGATTTCGACCTTCGGGATTTCGGCCCTTGGGATTTGGGCCTTTGGGATTTCGGCCTTTGGGATTTCGGCCCTTGGGATTTCAGTCTTTCGGATTTCGGCCTTTGGGATTTCGGCCTTTGGTATGTCGATCTTTGGAATTTCAACCTTTCGGATTTCGGCCCTTTGGATTTCGGGCTTTGGGATTTCAGCCTTTAGGATTTCGGCCTTTGAAATTTCGGTCTTTGGAGTTTCAGCCTTTGGGATTTCGGCCCTTTGGATTTCGGCCTTTGGGATTTCGTCCCTTTGGATTCCGGCCCTTGGGATTGCGGCCTTTGGGATTTCGGCCTTTGGGATTTCGGCCTTTGAGATTTCATCCTTTGGGATTTCGGCCTTTTGGGAATTCATCCATTGGTATTTCGGCCTTGGGATTTCGGCCTTTGGGATTTCGGCCTTTGGGATTTCGACCTTTGGGATTTCGGCCTTTTGGGAGTTCATCCATTGGTATTTCGGCATTGGGATTTCGCCGTTTGGGATTTCGACCCTTGGGATTCCGGCCCTTGGGATTGCGGCCTTTGGGATTTCGGCCTTTGGGATTTCGGCATTTGGGATTTCGGCCTTTGGGATTTCGGCCTTTGGGATTTCGGCCTTTGGGATTTCGGCCTTTGGTATTTTGGCCTTGGGATTTCGGACTTTGGGATTTCGGCCCTTGGGATTTCGGCCCTTGGGATATGGGCACTTGGGATATCGGCCTTTGGGATTTCGACCGTTGGGATTTGGACCCTTGGGATTTCGGCCTATGGGATTTCGGCTCTTGGGATTTCGGACCTTGGGATTTCGGCCTTTTGGGAATTCATCTTTCGGGATTTCGTTCTCGGGATTTCGACATTCGGGATTTCGGCCTTAGGGATTTCGGCCGTCGGGATTTCGGCCTCTGGGATTTCGGCCTTTGGGATTTCGGCGTTTGAGATTTCGTCCTTTGGAATTTCCGGCTTTAGGATATCGGCCATTGTGATTTCGGCCTTTGGGATTTCGGCCTTTGGGATTTCGGCCTTTGGGATTTCGGCCTTTGGGATTTCGACCTTTGGGGTTTCGGCCTTTAGGATTTCGGCCTTTGGGATTTCGGCCTTTGAGATTTCGGTCTTTTGGATTTCGACCTTCGGGATTTCGGCCCATGGGATTTGGGCCTTTGGGATTTCGGCCTTTGGGATTTCGGCCTTTGGGATTTCGGCCCTTGGGATTTCAGCCTTTGGGATTTCGGCCTTTTGGATCTCGGCCTTTGGTATGTCGATCTTTGGAATTTCAACCTTTGGAATTTCGGCCCTTTGGATTTCGGCCTTTGGGATTTCAGCCTTTGGGATTTCGGCCTTTGGGATTTCAGCCTTTGGGGTTTCGGCCTTTAGGATTTCGGCCTTTGAAATTTCGGTCTTTGGAATTTCAGCCTTTGGGATTTCGGCCCTTTGGATTTCGGCCTTTGGGATTTCGACGTTTGGATTTCGGCCTTTGGGATTCCGACCTTTGGGATATCGGCCTTTGGGATTTCGGCCTTTGGGATTTCATCCTTTGGGATTTCGGCCTTTTGGGAATTCATCCATTGGTATTTCGGCCTTGGGATTTCGTTCTTTGGGATTTCAGACTTTGAGATTTCGGCCTTTGGTATGTCGATCTTTGGAATTTCAACCTTTGGGATTTCGGCCCTTCGGATTTCGGCCTTTGGGATTTCAGCCTTTGGGATTTCGGCCTTTGAGATTTCGGCCTTTGGAATTTCAGCCTTTGGGAATTCGGCCTTTGGGATTCCGAAGTTTGGGATTTCGGCCCTTTGGATTTCGGCCTTTCGGATTTCGACCTTTGGGATATCGGCCTCTGGGATATCGGCCTTTGGGATGTCGGTCTTTGGAATTTCAACCTTTGGGATTTCGGCCCTTTGGATTTCGACCTTTGGGATTTCGGCCTTGGGATTTCGACATTTGGCATTTCGGCCTTTGGGATTTCGGCCTTTGGGATTTCGGCCTTTGAGATTTCGGCCTTTGGGATGTCGGTCTTTGGAATTTCAGCCATTGGGATTTCGGCCCTTTGGACTTCGGTCTTTGGGATTTCGGCCTTGGGATTTCGACATTTGGCATTTCGGCCTTTAGGATTTCGCCCTTTGGGATTTCGGCCTTTGGAATTTCGGCCTTTGGGATTCCGGCCTTTGGGATTTCGGCCTTTGGGATTTCATCCTTTGCGATTTCGGCCTTTTGGGAATTCATTCATTGGTATTTCGGCCTTGGGATTTCGGCCTTTGAGATTTCGGCCTTTGGGATTTCGGCCTTTGGGATTTCGACCTTTGGGATTTCGGCCTTTGGGATTTCGGCCTTTGAGTTTTCGGCCTTTGGGATTTCGGTCTTTCGAATTTCAGCTTTTGGGATTTCGGCCTTTGGGATTTCGGCCTTCGGGATTTCGCCCTTGTGATTTCGGCCTTTGGGATATCGGTCTTTGGAATTTCAGCGTTGGGATTTCGGCCATTTGGATTTCGGCCTTTGCGATTTCGGCCTTTGGGATTTCGGCCTTTGCGATTTCGGCCTTTGAGATTTCGACCTTTGGGATTTCGGCCCTTGAGATTTGGGCCTTTGGGATTTCGGCCTTTGGGATTTCGGCCTCTGGGATTTCGACCTTTGGGAAGTCTGTCTTTGGAGTTTCAGCCTTTGGGATTTCGGCCTTTGGGATGTCGGTCTTTGGAATTTCAGCCTTTGGGATTTCGGCCCTTTGGATTTCGGCCTTTGGAATTTCGACCTTGGCATTTCGACATTTGGGATTTCGGCCTTTGGGATTTTTACCTTTGGGATTTCGGCCCTTGGGATTTAGGCATTTTTGATTTCGGCCTTTGGGATTTCGGCCTTGGCATTTCGACATTTGGGATTTCGGCCTTTGGGATTTTTACCTTTGGGATTTCGGCCCTTGGGATTTAGGCATTTTGGATTTCGGCCTTTTGGGAATTCATCCTTTGGGATTTCGACCTTTGGGATTTCGGCCTTTTGGGAGTTCATCCATTGGTATTTCGGCATTGGGATTTCGCCGTTTGGGATTACGACCCTTGGGATTCCGGCCCTTGGGATTGCGGCATTTGGGATTTCGGCCTTTGGGATTTCGGCCTTTAGTATGTCGATCTTTGGAATTTCAACCTTTGGGATTTCGGCCTTTGGTATGTCGATCTTTGGAATTTCAACCTTTAGGATTTCGGCCCTTTGGATTTCGGCCTTTGGGATTTCGACCTTTGGGATTTCGGCCTTTGGGAAGTCGGTCTTTGGAATTTCAGCCATTGGGGTTTCGGCCTTTGGGATTTCGGCCTTTGGGATGTCGGCCTTTGGAATTTCGACCTTTGGGATTTCGGCCTTTGGGATTTCGACCTTTGGGATATCGGCCTCTGGGATTTCGATCTTTCGGAAGTCGGTCTTTGGAGTTTCAGCCTTTGGGATTTCGGCCTTTGGGATGTCGGTCTTTGGAATTTCAACCTTTGGGATTTCGGCACTTTGGATTTCGACCTTTGGGATTTCGGCCCTTGGGATTTGGGCCTTTGGGATTTCGGCCTTTGGGATTTCGGCCTTTGGGATTTCGGCCTTTGGGATTTCGGCCTTTGGGATTTCGGCCATTGAGATTTCTGCCTTTGGGATTTCGGTCTTTCGAATTTCAGCCTTTGGGATTTCGGCCTTTGGGATTTCGGCCTTTGGTATTTTGGCCTTGGGATTTCGGACTTTGGGATTTCGGCCCTTGGGATTTCGGCCCTTGGGATATGGGCCCTTGGGATATCGGCCTTTGGGATTTCGACCGTTGGGATTTGGACCTTTGGGATTTCGGCCTTTGGGATTTCGGCTCTTGGGATTTCGGCCCTTGGGATTTCGGCCTTTTGGGAATTCATCGTTCGGGATTTCGTTCTTGGGATTTCGACATTCGGGATTTCGGCCTTAGGGATTTCGGCTGTTGGGATTTCGGCCACTGGGATTTCGGCCTTTGGGATTTCAGCGTTTGAGATTTCGTCCTTTGGAATTTCCGGCTTTAGGATATCGGCCATTGTGATTTCGGCCTTTGGGATTTCGGCCTTTGGGATTTCGGCCTTTGGGATTTCGGCCTTTGGGATTTCGGGTCTTTGGATTTCGGTCGTTGGGATTTCAGGCTTTCGAATTTCAGCCTTTGGCATTTCGGCCTTTGGGATTTCGGCCTTCGGGATTTCGCCCTTGTGATTTCGGCCTTTGGGATATCGGTCTTTGGAATTTCAGCGTTGGGATTTCGGCCATTTGGATTTCGGCCTTTGCGATTTCGGCCTTTGGGATTTCGGCCTTTGAGATTTCGGTCTTTTGGATTTCGACCTTCGGGATTTCGGCCCTTGGGATTTGGGCCTTTGGGATTTCGGCCTTTGGGATTTCGGCCCTTGGGATTTCAGTCTTTCGGATTTCGGCCTTTGGGATTTCGGCCTTTGGTATGTCGATCTTTGGAATTTCAACCTTTCGGATTTCGGCCCTTTGGATTTCGGGCTTTGGGATTTCAGCCTTTAGGATTTCGGCCTTTGAAATTTCGGTCTTTGGAGTTTCAGCCTTTGGGATTTCGGCCCTTTGGATTTCGGCCTTTGGGATTTCGTCCCTTTGGATTCCGGCCCTTGGGATTGCGGCCTTTGGGATTTCGGCCTTTGGGATTTCGGCCTTTGAGATTTCATCCTTTGGGATTTCGGCCTTTTGGGAATTCATCCATTGGTATTTCGGCCTTGGGATTTCGGCCTTTGGGATTTCGGCCTTTGGGATTTCGGCCTTTGGGATTTCGGCATTTGGGATTTCGGCCTTTGGGATTTCGGCCTTTGGGATTTCGACCTTTGGGATTTCGGCCTTTGAGATTTCGGCCTTTGAGATTTCGGCCTTTGGAATTTCAGCCTTTGGGATTTCGGCCTTTGGGATTTCGGCCTTTGGGATTTCGACCTTTGGGATTTCGGCCTTTGGGATTTCGGCCTTTGAGATTTCGGCCTTTGGGATTTCGGTCTTTCGAATTTCAGCCTTTGGGATTTCGGCCTTTGGGATTTCGGCCTTTGGGATTTCGGCCTTTGGGATTTCGGCCTTTGGGATTTCGGCCTTTGAGATTTCGGTCTTTTGGATTTCGACCTTCGGGATTTCGGCCCTTGGGATTTGGGCCTTTGGGATTTCGGCCTTTGGGATTTCGGCCTTTGGGATTTCGGCCCTTGGGATTTCAGCCTTTGGGATTTCGGCCTTTTGGATTTCGGCCTTTGGTATGTCGATCTTTGGAATTTCAACCTTTGGAATTTCGGCCCTTTGGATTTCGGCCTTTGGGATTTCAGCCTTTGGGATTTCGGCCTTTGAGATTTCGGCCTTTGGAATTTCAGCCTTTGGGATTTCGGCCTTTGGGATTTCGAAGTTTGGGATTTCGGCCCTTTGGATTTCGGCCTTTGGGATTTCGCCCTTGTGATTTCGACCTTTGGGAAGTCGGTCTTTGGGATTTCGGCCTTTGGGATTTCGACCTTTGGGATTTCGGTCTTTGGGATTTCGGCCTTTGAAATTTCGGACTTTGGGATTTCGGTCTTTCGAATTTCAGCCTTTGGGATTTCGGCCTTTGGGATTTCGGCCCTTGGGATTTCAGCCTTTGGGATTTCGGCCTTTGGGATTTCGGCTTTTGGTATGTCGATCTTTGGAATTTCAACCTTTGGGATTTCGGCCCTTGGGATATGGGCCCTTTGGATATCGGCCTTTGGGATTTCGACGGTTGGGATTTGGACATTTGGGACTTCGGCCTTTGAGATTTCGGCTCTTGGGATTTCGGCCTTTTGGGATTTCGGCGTTTGGGATTTCGTCCTTTGGAATTTCCGCTTTTAGGATATCGGCCATTGTGATTTCGGCCTTTGGGATTTCGGCCTTTGGGATGTCGGTCTTTGGAATTTCAGCCTTTGGGATTTCGGCTCTTTGGATTTCGGTCTTTGGGATTTCAGCCTTTGGGATTTCGGACTTTGAGATTTCGGCCTTTGGGATGTCGGCCTTTGGAATTTCGACCTTTGGGATTTCGGCCCTTGGGATTTCAGCCTTTGGGATTTCGGCCTTTGGGATTTCGGCCTTTGGGATTTCGGCCTTTGGTATGTCGATCTTTGGAATTTCAACCTTTGGGATTTCGGCCTTTGGATTTCGGCCTTTGGGATTTCAGCCTTTAGGATTTCGGCCTTTGTAATTTCGGCCTTTGGAATTTCAGCCTTTGGGATTTCGGCCCTTGGGATTTCAGCCTTTGGGATTTCGGCCTTTGGGATTTCGGCCTTTGGGATTTCGGCCTTTGGTATGTCGATCTTTGGAATTTCAACCTTTGGGATTTCGGCCCTTTGGATTTCGGCCTTTGGGATTTCGACGTTTGGGATTTCGACCCATGGGATTCCGGCCCTTGGGATTGCGGCCTTTGGAATTTCAACCTTTGGGATTTGGGCCCTTTGGATTTCGGCCTTTGGGATTTCGGCCTTTGGGATTTCGACCTTTGGGATTTCGGCCTTTGGGAAGTCGGTCTTTGGAATTTCAGCCTTTGGGGTTTCGGCCTTTGGGATTTCGGCCTTTGGGATGTCGGCCTTTGGAATTTCGACCTTTGGGATTTCGGCCTTTGGGATTTCATCCTTTGGGATTTCGGCCTTTTGGGAATTCATCCATTGGTATTTCGGCCTTGGGATTTCGGACTTTGAGATTTCGGCCTTTGGTATGTCGATCTTTGGAATTTCAACCTTTGGGATTTCGGTCCTTTGGATTTCGGCCTTTGGGATTTCAGCCTTTGGGATTTCGGCCTTTGAGATTTCGGCCTTTGGAATTTCAGCCTTTGGGATTTCGGCCCTTTGGATTTCGGCCTTTGGGATTCCGAAGTTTGGGATTTCGGCCCTTGGGATATCGGCCTTTGGGATTTCGACCGTTGGGATTTGGACCTTTGGGATTTGGGCCTTTGGGATTTCGGCTCTTGGGATTTGGGCCCTTGGGATTTCGGCCTTTTGGGAATTCATCGTTCGGGATTTCGTTCTTGGGATTTCGACACTTGGGATTTCGGCCTTAGGGATTTCGGCCTTTGGGATTTCGGCCTCTGGGATTTCGGCCTTTGGGATTTCGGCGTTTGAGGTTTCGTCCTATGGAATTTCCGGCTTTAGGATATCGGCCATTGTGATTTCGGCCTTTGGGATTTCGGCCTTTGGGATTTCGGCCTTTGGTATTTTTGCCTTTGGGATTTCGGCCTGTGGGATTTCGGCCTTTGGGATTTCGGCCTTTGGGATTTCGGCCTTTGGGATTTCATCCTTTGGGATTTCGGCCTTTGGGATTTCGGCCTTTTGGGAGTTCATTCATTGGTATTTCGGCATTGGGATTTCGCCGTTTGGGATTTCGACCCTTGGGATTCCGGCCCTTGGGATTGCGGCCTTTGGGATTTCGGCCTTTAGTATGTCGATCTTTGGAATTTCAACCTTCGGGATTTCGGCCTTTGGTATGTCGATCTTTGGAATTTCAACCTTCAGGATTTCGGCCCTATGGATTTCGGCCTTTGGGATTTCGACCTTTGGGATTTCGGCCTTTGGGAAGTCGGTCTTTGGAATTTCAGCCATTGGGGTTTCGGCCTTTGGGATTTCGGCCTTTGGGATGTCGGCCTCTGGAATTTCGACCTTTGGGATTTCGGCCCTTGGGATTTCAGCCTTTGGGATTTCGGCCTTTGGGATTTCGGCCTTTAGTATGTCGATCTTTGGAATTTCAACCTTTGTGATTTCGGCCCTTTGGATTTCGGCCTTTGGGATTTCAGTCTTTGGGATTTCGGCCTTTGTGATTTCGCCCTTTAGAATTTCAGCCTTTGGGATTTTGGCCCTTTGGATTTCGGCCTTTGGGATTTCGACCCTTGGGATTCCGGCCCTTGGGATTGCGGCCTTTGGGGTTTCGGCCTTTGGGATTTCGGCCTTTGGGATTTCGGCCTTTGGGATTTCATCCTTTGGGATTTCGGCCTTTTTGGAATTCATCCATTGGTATTTCGGCCTTGGGATTTCGTCCTTTGGGATTTCGGCCTTTGGGATTTCGGCCTTTGGGATTTCGGCCTTTGAGATTTCGGCCTTTGGGATTTCGGTCTTTCGAATTTCAGCCTTTGGGATTTCGGCCTTTGGGATTTCGGCCTTTGGGATTTCGGCCTTTGGGATTTCGACCTTTGGGATTTCGGTCTTTCGAATTTCAGCCTTTGGGATTTCGGCCTTTGGGATTTCGGCCTTTGGGATTTCGGCCTTTGGGATTTCGGCCTTTGGTATTTTGGCCTTGGGATTTCGGACTTTGGGATTTCGGCCCTTGGGATTTCGGCCCTTGGGATATGGGCCCTTGGGGTATCGGCCTTTGGGATTTCGGCCTTTGAGATTTCGGCCTTTGGGATTTCGGTCTTTCGAATTTCAGCCTTTGGGATTTCGGCCTTTGGGATTTCGGCCTTTGGGATTTCGGCCTTTGGGATTTCGGCCTTTGGGATTTCGGCCTTTGGTATTTTGGCCTTGGGATTTCGGACTTTGGGATTTCGGCCCTTGGGATTTCGGCCCTTGGGATATGGGCACTTGGGATATCGGCCTTTGGGATTTCGACCGTTGGGATTTGGACCTTTGGGATTTCGGCCTTTGGGATTTCGGCCTTTTCGATTTCGGCTCTTGGGATTTCGGCCATTGGGATTTCGGACTTCTGGGATTTCGGCGTTTGGGATTTCGTCCTTTGGAATTTCCGCCTTTAGGATATCGGCCATTGTGATTTCGGCCTTTGGGATGTCGGTCTTTGGAATTTCAGCCTTTGGGATTTCGGCCCTTGGGATATGGGCCCTTTGGATATCGGCCTTTGGGATTTCGACCGTTGGGATTTGGACATTTGGGACTTCGGCCTTTGAGATTTCGTCTCTTGGGATTTCGGCCTTTAGGGATTTCGGCGTTTGGGATTTCGTCCTTTGGAATTTCCGCCTTTAGGATATCGGCCATTGTGATTTCGGCCTTCGGGATTTCGGCCTTTGGGATGTCGGTCTTTGGAATTTCAGCCTTTGGGATTTCGGCTCTTTGGATTTCGGTCTTTGGGATTTCAGCCTTTGGGATTTCGGACTTTGAGATTTCGGCCTTTGGGATGTCGGCGTTTGGAATTTCGACCTTTGGGATTTCGGCCCTTGGGATTTCAGCCTTTGGGATTTCGGCCTTTGGTATGTCGATCTTTGGAATTTCAACCTTTGGGATTTCGGCCCTTTGGATTTCGGCCTTTGGGATTTCGACGTTTGGGATTTCGACCCATGGGATTCCGGCCCTTGGGATTGCGGCCTTTGGAATTTCAACCTTTGGGATTTGGGCCCTTTGGATTTCGGCCTTTGGGATTTCGGCCTTTGGGATTTCGACCTTTGGGATTTCGGCCTTTGGGAAGTCGGTCTTTGGAATTTCAGCCTTTGGGGTTTCGGCCTTTGGGATTTCGGCCTTTGGGATGTCGGCCTTTGGAATTTCGACCTTTGGGATTTCGGCCTTTGGGATTTCATCCTTTGGGATTTCGGCCTTTGGGATTCCGAAGTTTGGGATTTCGGCCCTTGGGATATCGGCCTTTGGGATTTCGACCGTTGGGATTTGGACCTTTGGGATTTGGGCCTTTGGGATTTCGGCTCTTGGGATTTGGGCCCTTGGGATTTCGGCCTTTTGGGAATTCATCGTTCGGGATTTCGTTCTTGGGATTTCGACTCTTGGGATTTCGGCCTTAGGGATTTCGGCCTTTGGGATTTCGGCCTCTGGGATTTCGGCCTTTGGGATTTCGGCGTTTGAGGTTTCGTCCTATGGAATTTCCGGCTTTAGGATATCGGCCATTGTGATTTCGGCCTTTGGGATTTCGGCCTTTGGTATGTCGATCTTTGGAATTTCAACCTTTGGGATTTCGGCCCTTGGGATATGGGCCTTTGGTATTTTGGCCTTGGGATTTCGGACTTTGGGATTTCGACCTTTGGAATTTCGGCCCTTGGGATTTCGGCCCTTGGGATATGGGCCCTTGGGATATCGGCTTTTGGGATTTCGACCGTTGGGATTTCGACCTTTGGGATTTCGGCCTTTGGAATTTCGGCCTTTGGGATTTCGGCCTTTGAGATTTCGGCCTTTGGGATTTCGGCCTTTAGTATGTCGATCTTTGGAATTTCAAGCTTTGGTATGTCGATCTTTGGAATTTCAACCTTTGGGATTTCGGCCCTTTGGACTTCGGCCTTTGGGATTTCGACCTTTGGGATTTCGGCCTTTGGGAAGTCGGTCTTTGGAATTTCAGCCATTGGGGTTACGGGGTTTGGGATTTCGGCCTTTGGGATGTCGGCCTTTGGAATTTCGACCTTTGGGATTCCGAAGTTTGGGATTTCGGCCCTTGGGATATCAGCCTTTGGGATTTCGACCGTTGGGATTTGGACCTGTGGGATTTCGGCCTTTGGGATTTCGGCTCTTGGGATTTCGGCCCTTGGGATTTCGGCCTTGTGGGAATTCATCGTTCGGGATTTCGTTCTTGGGATTTCGACATTCGGGATTTCGGCCTTAGGGATTTCGGCCTTTTGGATTTCGGGCTCTGGGAATTTTGGCCTTTGGGATTTCGACGTTTGAGACTTCGCCCTTTGGAATTTCCGGCTTTAGGATATCGGCCATTGTGATTTCGGCCGTAGGGATTTCGGGCTTTGGGATTTCGGCCTTTGGGATTTCGGCCTTTGGGATTTCGGCCTTTGGGATTTCGGCCTTTGGGATTTCGGCCTTTGGGATTTCGGCCTTTGGGATGTCGGTCTTTGGAATTTCAGCCTTTGGGTTTTCGGGTCTTTGGATTTCGGTCGTTGGGATTTCAGGCTTTGGGATTTCGGACTTTGGGATTTCGGCCCTTGGGATTTCAGCCTTTGGGATTTCGGCCTTTGGGATTTCGGCCTTTGGGATTTCGGCCTTTGGTATGTCGATCTTTGGAATTTCAACCTTTGGGATTTCGGCCCTTGGGATATGGGCCTTTGGTATTTTGGCCTTGGGATTTCGGACTTTGGGATTTCGACCTTTGGAATATCGGCCCTTGGGATTTCGGCCCTTGGGATATGGGCCCTTGGGATATCGGCTTTTGGGATTTCGACCGTTGGGATTTCGACCTTTGGGATTTCGGCCTTTGGAATTTCGGCCTTTGGGATTTCGGCCCTTTGGATTTCGGCCTTTGGGATTTCGACGTTTCGGATTTCGGCCCTTTGGATTTCGGCCTTTGGGATTTCGGCCTTTGGGATTTCGGCCTTTGGGATTTCGGCCCTTTGGATTTCGGCCTTTGGGATTCCGAAGTTTGGGATTTCGGCCCTTTGGATTTCGGCGTTTGGGATTTCGACCTTTGGGATATCGGCCTCTGGGATTTCGATCTTTGGGAAGTCGGTCTTTGGAGTTTCAGCCTTTGGGATTTCGGCCTTTGGGATTTCGGCCTTTGGGATTTCGGACTTTGAGATTTCGGCCTTTGGTATGTCGATCTTTGGAATTTCAACCTTTGGGATTTCGGCCCTTTGGATTTCGGCCTTTGGGATTTCTGCCTTGTGATTTCGGCCTTTGGGATATCGGTGTTTGGAATTTCAGCGTTTGGGATTTCGGCGCTTTGGATTTCGGTCTTTGGGATTTCGGCCTTGGGATTTCGACATGTGGGATTTCGGCCTTTGGGATTTCGGCCGTTGGGATTTCGGCGTTTGGGATTTCTGCCTTGTGATTTCGGCCTTTGGGATATCGGTCTTTGGAATTTCAGCGTTTGGGATTTCGGCGCTTTGGATTTCGGTCTTTGGGATTTCGGCCATTGAGATTTCGGCCTTTGGGATTGCGACCTTTGGGATTTCGACCCTTGGGACATGGGCCCTTGGGATATCGGCCTTTGGGATTTCGACCGTTGGGATTTGGACCTTTGGGATTTCGGCCTTTGGGATGTCGGTCTTTGGAATTTCAGCCTTTGGGATTTCGGGTCTTTGATTTCGGTCGTTGGGATTTCAGGCTTTGGGATTTCGGACTTTGAGATTTCGGCCTTTGGGATTTCAGGCTTTGGGATTTCGGCCGTTGAGACTTCGGCCTTTGGGATGTCGGTCTTTTGAATTTCAGCCATTGGGATTTCGGCCCTTTGGATTTCGGTCTTTGGGATTTCGGCCTTGGGATTTCGACATTTGGGATTTCGGCCTTTGGGATTTCGGCCGTTGGGATTTCGGCGTTTGGGATTTCATCCGTTGCGATTTCGGCCTTTTGGGAATTCATCCATTGGTATTTCGGCCTTCGGATTTCGGCCTTTGGGATTTCGGCCTTTGGGATTTCGGTCTTTCGAATTTCGGCCTTTTGGGAATTCATCCATTGGTATTTCGGCCTTGGGATCTCGGCCTTTGGGATTTCGGTCTTTCGAATTTCAGCCTTTGGGATTTCGGTCTATGGGATTTCGGCCTTTGGGATTTCGGCCTTCGGGATTTCGGCCTTTTGGGAGTTCATCCCTTGGTATTTCGGCCTTAGGATTTCGACATTTGGGATTTCGGCGTTTGGGATTTCGGCCTTAGGAAATTCCGCCATTAGGATATCGGCCCTTGGGATTTCGGCCTTTGGGATTTCGGCCTTTGAGATTTGGGCCTTTGGGATTTCGGTCTTTCGAATTTCAGCCTTTGGGATTTCGGCCTTTGGGATTTCGACCTTTGGGATGTCGACCTTTGGTATTCCGGCACTTGGGATTGCGGCCTTTGGGATTTCGGTCTTTGGGATTTCGACCTTTGGGATTTCGGCCTTTGGAATATCCGCCTTTTGGATTTCGGCCTTTGGGATTTCGGCCTTTTGGGAATTCATCCTTTGGGATTTAGGCCTTCGGGATTTCGGCCCTTTGGATTTCGGCCTTCGGGATTTCAGCCTTTGGGATTTCGGCCTTTGAAATTTCGGCCTTTGGAATTTCAGCCTTTGGGATTTCGGCCCTTTGGATTTCGGCCTTTGGGATTCCGAAGTTTGGGATTTCGGCCCTTTGGATTTCGGCCTTTGGGATTTCGGCCTTTGGGATTTCGACCTTTGGGATTTCGGCCTTTGGAATTTCCGCCTTTGGGATATCGGCCTTTTGGATTTCGGCCTTTGGGATTTCGGCCTTTGGGAATTCGGCCTTTGGCATTTCATCCTTTGGGATTTCAACCTTTGGGATTTTGGCCTTTTGGGAATTCATCCTTTGGTATTTCGGCCTTAGGATTTCGGCCTTTGGGATTTCGGTGTTTGGGATTTCGACCTTTGGGATTCCGGCCTTTTGGGAGTTCATCCTTTGGGATTTAGGCCTTTGGGATTTCGACTATTTTGATTTCGGCCCTTGGGATTACGGGCTTTGGGATTTCGGCCTTTGACATTTCATCCTTTGGGATTTCGGCCTTTTGGGAGTTCATCCCTTGGTATTTCGGTCTTGGGATCTCGGCCTTTGGGATTTCGGCCTTTGGGATTTCGGTCTTTGGGATTTCTGCCTTTGGGATATCGGCCTCTGGGATTTCGACCTTTGGGAAGTCGGTCTTTGGAATTTCAGCCTTTGGTATTTCGGCCTTTGGGATGTCGGTCTTTGGAATTTCAGCCTTTGGGATTTAGGATCTTTGGATTTCGGCCTTTGGGATTTCGGCCTTGGGATTTCGGCATTTGGTATTTCGGCCTTTGGGATTTCGGCCTTTGGGATTTCGGCCTTTGGGATTTCGGCCTTTAGGATTTCGACCTTTGGGATTTCGACCCTTGGGATTCCGGCCATTGGGATTGCGGCCTTTGGGATTTCGGCTTTTGGGATTTCGGCCTTTGGGATTTCATCCTTTGGGTTTTCGGCCTTTTGGGAATTCACCCATTGGTATTTCGGCCTTGGGATTTCGGCCTTTGGGATTTCCGCCATTAGGATATCGACCCTTGGGATTTCGGCCTTTGGGACTTCGACCTTTGGGATTACGGCCTTTTGGGACTTCATCCCTTGGGATTTCGGCCTTTTCGGAATTCATTCTTTGGGATTTAGGCATTTGGGATTTCGGCCTTTGGGATTTCGGCCTTTGAGATTTGGGCCTTTGGGATTTCGGTCTTTGAGATTTGGGCCTTTGGGATTTCGGTCTTTCGAATTTCAGCCTTTGAGATTTCGGCCTTTGGGATTTCGACCTTTGGGATGTCGACCTTTGGTATTCCGGCACTTGGGATTGCGGCCTTTGGGATTTCGGTCTTTGGGATTTCGACCTTTGGGATTTCGGCCTTTGGAATATCCGCCTTTTGGATTTCGGCCTTTGGGATTTCGGCCTTTTGGGAATTCATCCTTTGGGATTTAGGCCTTCGGGATTTCGGCCCTTTGGATTTCGGCCTTCGGGATTTCAGCCTTTGGGATTTCGGCCTTTGAAATTTCGGCCTTTGGAATTTCAGCCTTTGGAATTTCAGCCTTTGGGATTTCGGTCCTTTGGATTTCGGCCTTTGGGATTCCGAAGTTTGGGATTTCGGCCCTTTGGATTTCGGCCTTTGGGATTTCGACCTTTGGGATATCGGCCTCTGGGATTTCGATCTTTGGGAAGTCGGTCTTTGGAGTTTCAGCCTTTGGGATTTCGGCCCTTTGGATTTGGGCCTTTGGGATTTCGGCCTTTGGGATTTCGACCTTTGGGATTTCGGCATTTCGAATTTCCGCCTTTGGGATATCGGCCTTTTGGATTTCGGCCTTTGGGATTTCGGCCTTTGGGAATTCGGCCTTTGGCATTTCCTCCTTTGGGATTTCGACCTTTGGGATTTCGGCCTTTTGGGAATTCATCCTTTGGTATTTCGGCCTTAGGATTTCGGCCTTTGGGATTTCGGCGTTTGGGATTTCGACCTTTTTGATTCCGGCCTTTTGGGAGTTCATCCTTTGGGATTTAGGCCTTTGGGATTTCGACCATTTTGATTTCGGCCCTTGGGATTACGGGCTTTGGGATTTCGGCCTTTGACATTTCATCCTTTGGGATTTCGACCTTTGTGATTTCGGCCTTTGGGATGTCGGTCTTTGGAATTTCAGCCATTGGGATTTCGGCCCTTTGGATTTCGGTCTTTGGGATTTCGACATTTGGGATTTCGGCCTTTGGGATTTCGGCCTTTGGGATTTCGGCGTTTGGGATTTCATCCTTTGCGATTTCGGCCTTTTGGGAATTCATCCATCGGTATTTCGGCCTTGGGATCTCGGCCTTTGGGATTTCGGTCTTTCGAATTTCGACCTTTGGGATTTCGGCCTTTTGGGAGTTCATCCATTGGTATTTCGGCATTGCGATTTCGCCGTTTGTGATTTCGGCCTTTGCAATTTCCGCCATTAGGATATCGACCCTTGGGATTTCGAGCTTTGGGATTACGGCCTTTTGGGAATTCATACCTTGGGATTTCGGCCCTTTGGATTTCGGCTTTTGGGATTTCGACCTTTGGGATATCGGCCTCTGGGATTTCGATCTTTGGGAAGTCGGTCTTTGGAGTTTCAGCCTTTGGGATTTCGGCCTTTGGGATGTCGGTCTTTGGAATTTCAGCCTTTGGGATTTCGGCCCTTTGGATTTCGGCCTTTGGTATTTCGGCCTTAGGATTTCGGCCTTTGGGATTTCGGCGTTTGGGATTTCGACCTTTTTGATTCCGGCCTTTTGGGAGTTCATCCTTTGGGATTTAGGAATTTGGGATTTCGACCATTTTGATTTCGGCCCTTGGGATTACGGGCTTTGGGATTTCGGCCTTTGACATTTCATCCTTTGGGATTTCGACCTTTGTGATTTCGGCCTTTTGGGAGTTCATACTTTGGTATTTCGGCCTTGGGATTTCGGCCCATGGGATTTCGGACTTTGAGATTTCGGCCTTTGGTATGTCGATCTTTGGAATTACAACCTTTGGGATTTCGGCCCTTTGGATTTCGGCCTTTGGGATTTCAGCCTTTGGGATTTTG
The DNA here is from genome assembly GCF_050947335.1 of Megachile rotundata. Classification (NCBI taxonomy): domain Eukaryota; kingdom Metazoa; phylum Arthropoda; class Insecta; order Hymenoptera; family Megachilidae; genus Megachile; species Megachile rotundata. The sequence continues at coordinate 729,749 of NC_134991.1, read as the reverse complement.
GCCCTTTGGATTTCGGCCTTTGGGATTTCGACGTTTGGGATTTCGGCCCTTGGGATTCCGGCCCTTGGGATTGCGTCGTTTGGGATTTCGGCCTTTGGGATTTCGGCCTTTAGTATGTCGATCTTTGGAATTTCAACCTTCGGGATTTCGGCCTTTGGTATGTCGATCTTTGGAATTTCAACCTTTGGGATTTCGGCCCTTTGGATTTCGGCCTTTGGGATTTCGACGTTTGGGATTTCGGCCCTTGGGATTCCGGCCCTTGGGATTGCGTCCTTTGGGATTTTGGCCTTTGGGATTTCGGCCTTTAGTATGTCGAACTTTGGAATTTCAACCTTTGGGATTTCGGCCCTTTGGATTTCGGCCTTTGGGATTTCAGTCTTTGGGATTTCGGCCTTTGTGATTTCGGCCTTTGGAATTTCAGCCTTTGGGATTTTGGCCCTTTGGATTTCGGCCTTTGGGATTTCGGCCTTTTGGGAATTCATCCATTGGTATTTCGGCCTTGGGATTTCGGCCTTTGGGATTTCGGACTTTGAGATTTCGGCCTTTGGTATGTCGATCTTTGGAATTTCAACCTTTGGGATTTCGACCCTTTGGATTTCGGCATTTGGGATTTCAGCCTTTGGGATTTCGGCCTTTGAAATTTCGGCCTTTGGAATTTCAGCCTTTGGGATTTCGGCCCTTTGGATTTCGGCCTTTGGGATTCCGAAGTTTGGGATTCCGGCCCTTTGGATTTCGGCCTTTGGGATTTCGACCTTTGGGATGTCGGCCTCTGGGATTTCGATCTTTGGGAAGTCGGTCTTTGGAGTTTCAGCCTTTGGGATTTCGGCCTTCGGGATGTCGGACTTTGGAATTACAGCCTTTGGGATTTCGGCCCTTTGGATTTCGGCCTTTGGGATTTCGGCCTTGTGATTTAGGCCTTTGGGATATCGGTCTTTGGAATTTCAGCGTTTGGGATTTCGGCGCTTTGGATTTCGGCCTTTGCGATTTCGGTCTTTGGGATTTCGGCCATTGAGATTTCGGCCTTTGGGATTGCGACCTTTGGGATTTCGGCCCTTGGGACATGGGCCCGTGGGATATCGGCCTTTGGGATTTCGACCGTTGGGATTTGGACCTTTGGGATTTCGGCCTTTGGGATGTCGGTCTTTGGAATTTCAGCCTTTGGGATTTCGGGTCTTTGATTTCGGTCGTTGGGATTTCAGGCTTTGCGATTACGGACTTTGAGATTTCGGCCTTTGGGATTTCAGCCTTTGGGATTTCGGCCGTTGAGACTTCGGCCTTTGGGATGTCGGTCTTTGGAATTTCAGCCATTGGGATTTCGGCCCTTTGGATTTCGGTCTTTGGGATTTCGGCCTTGGGATTTCGACATTTGGGATTTCGGCCTTTGGGATTTCGGCCTTTGGGATTTCGGCGTTTGGGATTTCATCCTTTGCGATTTCGGTCTTTTGGGAATTCATCCATTGGTATTTCGGCCTTCGGATTTCGGCCTTTGGGATTTCGGCATTTGGGATTTCGGTCTTTCGAATTTCGGCCTTTTGGGAATTCATCCATTAGGATTTCGGCCTTGGGATCTCGGCCTCTGGGATTTCGGTCTTTCGAATTTCAGCCTTTGGGATTTCGGCCTTTGGGATTTCGGCCTTCGGGATTTCGGCCCTTTGAATTTCGGCCTTTGGGATTTCGGCCTTGGGATTTCGACGTTTGGGATTTCGGCGTTTGGGATTTCGGTGTTTGGGATTTCGGCGTTTGGGATATCGGCCTTTGGAATTTCCGCCTTTAGGATATCGGCCTTTGTGATTTCGGCCTTTGGGATTTCGGCCTTTGGTATTTCGGCTTTTGGGATTTCGGCCTTTGGGATTTCGGCTTTTCTGATGTCGGTCTTTGGAATTTCAGCCTTTGGGGTTTCTGCCCTTTGGATTTCGGCCTTTGGGATTTCGCCCTTTGGGATTTGGACCTTAGGGATTTCGGACTTTGGGATTTCGACCTTTGGGATTTCGGCCCTGGGGATTTCGGCCTTTGGGATTTCGGCCTTTGGAATTTCCGCCTTTAGGATATCGGCCCTTTGGATTCCGGCCTTTGGGATCTCGACCTTTTCGATTTCGGCCATTGGGATTTCAGCCTTCGGGATTTCGGCCTTTGGGATTTCGGCCTTTGGGACTTCGGCCTTTTGGGAATTCATCAATTGGTATTTCGGCCTTGGGATTTCGATATTTGGGATTTCGGCGTTCGGGATTTCGGCCTTTGGAATTTCCGCCTTTAGGATATCGGCCTTTGGGACTTCGGCCTTTGGGATTTCGTCCTTTGGGAGATCAGCCTTTGGAATTTCGGCCTTTGGGATTTCGGCTTTTGGGATTTCGGCCTTTGGGATTTCGGCCTTTGGGATTTCGACCTTTGGGACTTCGGCCTTTGGGATTTCGGCCTTTGGGATTTCGCCGTTTGGGATTTCGGCTTTTGGAATTTCCGCCTTTGGGATATCGGCCTTTGGGATTTCGGCCTTTGGGATTTCGGCCTTTGGGATTTCGGCTTTTGGGATTGCGGCCTTTGGGATTTCGGCCGTTGGGGCTACGGCCTTTGGGATTTTGGCCATTGGGATTTCGGTCTTTGGGATTTCAGACTTTATGTTTTGGCCATTTTAGGATTTCGGCCTTTAGGATTTCGACATTTAACGTATCGGCTTTTGAGATTCTTACATTTCTGATTTCGGGCTTTGGGATTTCTGCGTTTGGGATTTCGGCCTTTGGAATTTCCGCCTTTAGGATATCGGAATTTGGGATTTCGTCCTTTGGGATTTCGGCTTTTTGGGATTTCGACCTTTGGGAATTGGACCTTTGGGATTCCGGCCTTTGGGATTACGGCCGTTGGGATTCCGGCCATTGGGATTTCGGCTTTTGGAATTTCCGCCTTTGGGATATCGGCCTTGGGATTTCGACATTTGGGATTTCGTCCTTTGGAATTTCAGCCTTTGGGATTTCGGCCTTTGGGATACGGCCTTTGGGATTTCGGCATTTGGAATTTCCGCCTTTGGGATATCGGCCTTTGGGATTTCGACCTTTTAGATTAAGGCCTTTCGGATTTCGGCCTTTGGGACTTCGGCCTTTGTGATTTCGGCCTTTGATATTTCGGCCTTTGGGATTTCGGCCTTTCGGATTTCGGCGTTTGGGATTTCGGCCTTTGGGATTTCGGCGTTTGGGATTTCGGCCTTTGGGATTTTGGCCTTTGGGATTTCGGCCTTTGGGATGTCTCATCTTTGGAATTTCAGCCTTTGGGATTTCGGCAGTTTGGATTTCGGTCTTTGGAATTTCAGCCTTTGGGATTTCGGCCTTCGAGATTTCAGCCTTTAGGATTTCGACCTTTGGGATTTCGGCCCTTGGGATTTCGGCCTTTGGGATTTCGGCCGTTGGGATTTCGGCCTTTGGGATTTGGACTTTTGGGATTTCGGCCCTTGGGATATCGCACTCTGGGATTTCGGGCTTTGGGAAGTCGGTCTTTGGAATTTCAGCCTTTGTGATTTCGGCCTTCGAGATTTCAGCCTTTTGGATTTCGACCTTTGGGATTTCAGCCTTTGGGATTTTGACCTTTGGGATATCCGCCTTTTGGGAATTCATCCTTTGGGATTTCGACATTTGGGACTTCGGCCTTTGGGATTTCGGCCTTAGAGATTTCGGCGTTCGGGATTTGGGGCTTTGGGATTTCGTTCTTTGGGATTTCGGCCTTTTGGGAATCCATCAATTGGTATTTCGGCCTTGGGATTTCGGCATTTGGGATTTCGGCGTTCGGGATTTCGGCCTTTTGAATTTCCGCCTTTAGGATATCGGCCTTTGGGATTTCGGCCTTTGGGATTTCGGCTTTTTGGGAATTCATCAACTGGTATTTCGGCCTTGGGATTTCGACATTTGGGATTTTGGCGTTCGGGATTTCGGCGTTCGGGATTTCGGCCTTTGGAATTTCCGCCTTTAGGATATCGGCCTTTGGGATTTCGGCCTTTGGGATTTCGGCTTTTGAGATTTCGGCCTTTGGTATTTCGGCCTTTGGGATTTCGACCTTTGGGACTTCGGCTTTTGGGATTTCGGCCTTTGGGATTTTGCCGTTTGGGATTTCGGCTTTTGGAATTTCCGCCTTTGGGATATCGGCCTTTGGGATTTCGGGCTTTGGGATTTCGTCCTTTGGGATTTCGGCCTTTGGGACTTCGGCCTTTGGGATTTCGGCCTTTGGGACTTCGCCGTTAGGGATATCGGCGTTTGGAATTTCCGCCTTTGGGATATCGGCCTTTGGGATTTCGGGCTTTGGGATTTCGTCATTTGGGATTTCGGCCTTTGGGATTTCGACCTTTGGGATTTGGACCTTTGGGATTTGGACCTTTGGGATTCCGGCCTTTGTGATTTCGGCTTTTGGGATTTCGGCCTTTGGGATTTCGCCCTTTGGGATTTCGGCCCTTTGGATTCCGGGCTTTGGGATCTCGACCTAAGGATTTCGACATTTGGGATTTCGGCCTTTGTGATTTCGGCCTTTGTGATTTCGGCATTTGGGATATCGGCCATTGGCATTTGCGCCTTTGGGATTTCGACCTTTGGGATTTGGACCTTTGGGATTTCGGCCTTTGGGATTTCGACCTTTGGGATTTAGGCCGTTGGGATTTCGGCCTTTGGGATTTGGATTTTTGGGATTTCGGCGCTTGGGATTTCGGCCTCTGGGATTTCGGCCTTTGGGAAGTCGGTCTTTGGAATTTCAGCCTTTGTGATTTCGGCCTTCGTGATTTCAGCCTTTAGGATTTCGACCTTTGGGATTTCAGCCTTTGGGATTTCGGACTTTGGGATATCGGCCATTGGGATTTGCGCCTTTGGGATTTCGACCTATGGGATTTGGACCATTGGGATTTCGGCCTTTGGGATTTCGACCTTTGGGATTTCGGCGTTTGGGATTACGGCCTTTTGGGAATTCATCAATTGGTATTTCGGCCTTGGGATTTCGGCATTTGGGATTTCGGCGTTCGGGATTTCGGCCTTTTGAATTTCCGCCTTTAGGATATCGGCCTTTGGGATTTCGGCCTTTTGCGAATTCATCAATTGGTATTTCGGCCTTGGGATTTCGACATTTGGGATTTCGGCGTTCGGGATTTCGGCCTTTGGAATTTCCGCCTTTAGGATATCGGCCTATGGGATTTCGGCATTTGGGATTTCGGCCTTTGTGATTTCGGCCTTTGGGATTTCGGCCTTTGGGATTTCGGCCTTTGGGATTTTGGCCTTTGGGATTTCGGCCTTAGGGATGTCTCATCTTTGGAATTTCAGCCTTTGGGTTTTCGGCAGTTTGTGATTTCGGTCTTTGGAATTCCAGCCTTTGGGATTTCGGCCTTCGAGATTTCAGCCTTTAGGATTTCGACCTTTGGGATTTCGGCCCTTGGGATTTCGGCCTTTGGGATTTCGCCCTTTGGGATTTCGGCCCTTTGGATTCCGGGCTTTGGGATCTCGACCTAAGGATTTCGACATTTGGGATTTCGGCCTTTGTGATTTCGGCCTTTGTGATTTCGGCATTTGGGATATCGGCCATTGGCATTTGCGCCTTTGGGATTTCGACCTTTGGGATTTGGACCTTTGGGATTTCGGCCTTTGGGATTTCGACCTTTGGGATTTAGGCCGTTGGGATTTCGGCCTTTGGGATTTGGATTTTTGGGATTTCGGCGCTTGGGATTTCGGCCTCTGGGATTTCGGCCTTTGGGAAGTCGGTCTTTGGAATTTCAGCCTTTGTGATTTCGGCCTTCGTGATTTCAGCCTTTAGGATTTCGACCTTTGGGATTTCAGCCTTTGGGATTTCGGACTTTGGGATATCGGCCATTGGGATTTGCGCCTTTGGGATTTCGACCTATGGGATTTGGACCATTGGGATTTCGGCCTTTGGGATTTCGACCTTTGGGATTTCGGCGTTTGGGATTACGGCCTTTTGGGAATTCATCAATTGGTATTTCGGCCTTGGGATTTCGGCATTTGGGATTTCGGCGTTCGGGATTTCGGCCTTTTGAATTTCCGCCTTTAGGATATCGGCCTTTGGGATTTCGGCCTTTTGCGAATTCATCAATTGGTATTTCGGCCTTGGGATTTCGACATTTGGGATTTCGGCGTTCGGGATTTCGGCCTTTGGAATTTCCGCCTTTAGGATATCGGCCTATGGGATTTCGGCATTTGGGATTTCGGCCTTTGTGATTTCGGCCTTTGGGATTTCGGCCTTTGGGATTTCGGCCTTTGGGATTTTGGCCTTTGGGATTTCGGCCTTAGGGATGTCTCATCTTTGGAATTTCAGCCTTTGGGTTTTCGGCAGTTTGTGATTTCGGTCTTTGGAATTCCAGCCTTTGGGATTTCGGCCTTCGAGATTTCAGCCTTTAGGATTTCGACCTTTGGGATTTCGGCCCTTGGGATTTCGGCCTTTGGGATTTCGGCCTTTGGGATTTCGGCCTTTGATATTTCGGCCTTTGGGATTTCGGCCTTTCGGATTTCGGCGTTTGGGATTTCGGCCTTTGGGATTTCGGCGTTTGGGATTTCGGCCTTTGGAATTTCCGCGTTTAGGATATCGGCCTTTGCGATTTCGGCCTTTGGGATTTCGGCCTTTGGGATTTCGGCTTTTAGGATTTCGGCCTTTGGGGTTTCGGCCCTTTGGATTTCGGCCTTTGGGATCTCAGTCTTTGGGATTTCGGCCTTTGGGATTTCGACATTTGGGATTTCGGCCCTTGGAATTCCGGCCCTCAGGATTTCGGCCTTTGGGATTTCGGCCGTTGGGATTTCGGCCTTTGGGATTTGGACTTTTGGGATTTCGGCCCTTGGGATATCGCACTCTGGGATTTCGGGCTTTGGGAAGTCGGTCTTTGGAATTTCAGCCTTTGTGATTTCGGCCTTCGAGATTTCAGCCTTTTGGATTTCGACCTTTGGGATTTCAGCCTTTGGGATTTTGCCCTTTGGGATATCAGCCTTTTGGGAATTCATATTTTGGGATTTCGACATTTGGGACTTCGGCCTTTGGGATTTCGGCCTTAGAGCTTTCGGCGTTCGGGATTTGGGCCTTTGGGATTTCTTTCTTTGGGATTTCGGCCTTTTGGGAATCCATCAATTGGTATTTCGGCCTTGGGATTTCGGCATTTGGGATTTCGGCGTTCGGGATTTCGGCCTTTGGAATTTCCGCCTTTAGGATATCGGCCTTTGGGATTTCGGCCTTTGGGATTTCGGCTTTTGAGATTTCGGCCTTTGGTATTTCGGCCTTTGGGATTTCGACCTTTGGGACTTCGGCTTTTGGGATTTCGGCCTTTGGGATTTTGCCGTTTGGGATTTCGGCTTTTGGAATTTCCGCCTTTGGGATATCGGCCTTTGGGATTTCGGGCTTTGGGATTTCGTCCTTTGGGATTTCGGCCTTTGGGATTTCGGCCTTTGGGATTTCGGCCTTTTGGGAATTCATCCATTGGTATTTCGGCCTTCGGATTTCGGCCTTTGGGATTTCGGTCTTTCGAATTTCGGCCTTTTGGGAATTCATCCATTGGTATTTCGGCCTTGGGATCTCGGCCTTTGGGATTTCGACCTTTGGGATATCGGCCTCTGGGATTTCGATCTTTGGGAAGTCGGTCTTTGGAGTTTCAGCCTTTGGGATTTCGGCCCTTTGGATTTGGGCCTTTGGGATTTCGGCCTTTGGGATTTCGACCTTTGGGATTTCGGCCTTTCGAATTTCCGCCTTTGGGATATCGGCCTTTTGGATTTCGGCCTTTGGGATTTCGGCGTTTGGGATTTCGACCTTTTTGATTCCGGCCTTTTGGGAGTTCATCCTTTGGGATTTAGGCCTTTGGGATTTCGACCATTTTGATTTCGGCCCTTGGGATTACGGGCTTTGGGATTTCGGCCTTTGACATTTCATCCTTTGGGATTTCGACCTTTGTGATTTCGGCCTTTGGGATGTCGGTCTTTGGAATTTCAGCCATTGGGATTTCGGCCCTTTGGATTTCGGTCTTTGGGATTTCGGCCTTGGGATTTCGACATTTGGGATTTCGGCCTTTGGGATTTCGGCCTTTGGGATTTCGGCCTTTGGGATTTCATCCTTTGCGATTTCGGCCTTTTGGGAATTCATCCATTGGTATTTCGGCCTTGGGATCTCGGCCTTTGGGATTTCGGTCTTTCGAATTTCGACCTTTGGGATTTCGGCCTTTTGGGAGTTCATCCATTGGTATTTCGGCATTGCGATTTCGCCGTTTGTGATTTCGGCCTTTGCAATTTCCGCCATTAGGATATCGACCCTTGGGATTTCGAGCTTTGGGATTACGGCCTTCTGGGAATTCATCCCTTGGGATTTCGGCCTTTGGGATTTCGACCTTTGGGATATCGGCCTCTCGGATTTCGATCTTTGGGAAGTCGGTCTTTGGAGTTTCAGCCTTTGGGATTTCGGCCTTTGGGATGTCGGTCTTTGGAATTTCAGCCTTTGGGATTTCGGCCCTTTGGATTTCGGCCTTTGGTATTTCGGCCTTAGGATTTCGGCCTTTGGGATTTCGGCGTTTGGGATTTCGACCTTTTTGATTCCGGCCTTTTGGGAGTTCATCCTTTGGGATTTAGGCCTTTGGGATTTCGACCATTTTGATTTCGGCCCTTGGGATTACGGGCTTTGGGATTTCGGCCTTTGACATTTCATCCTCTGGGATTTCGACCTTTGTGATTTCGGCCTTTTGGGAGTTCATACTTTGGTATTTCGGCCTTGGGATTTCGGCCCATGGGATTTCGGACTTTGAGATTTCGGCCTTTGGTATGTCGATCTTTGGAATTTCAACCTTTGGGATTTCGGCCCTTTGGATTTCGGCCTTTGGGATTTCAGCCTTTGGGATTTTGGCCCTTTGGATTTCGGCCTTTGGGATTTCGACGTTTGGGATTTCGGCCCTTGGGATTCCGGCCCTTGGGATTGCGTCCTTTGGGATTTCGGCCTTTGGGATTTCGGCCTTTAGTATGTCGATCTTTGGAATTTCAGCCTTTGGGATTTCGGCCCTTTGGATTTCGGTCTTTGGGATTTCGGCCTTGGGATTTCGACATTTGGGATTTCGGCCTTTGGGATTTCGGCCGTTGGGATTTCGGCGTTTGGGATTTCATCCTTTGCGATTTCGGCCTTTTGGGAATTCATCCATTGGTATTTCGGCCTTCGGATTTCGGCCTTTGGGATTTCGGCCTTTGGGATTTCGGTCTTTCGAATTTCGGCCTTTTGGGAATTCATCCATTGATATTTCGGCCTTGGGATCTCGGCCTTTGGGATTTCGGTCTTTCGAATTTCAGCCTTTGGGATTTCGGCCTTTGGGATTTCGGCCTTCGGGATTTCGGCCTTTTGGGAGTTCATCCCTTGGTATTTCGGCCTTGGGATTTCGACATTTGGGATTTCGGCGTTTGGGATTTCGGCCTTAGGAAATTCCGCCATTAGGATATCGGCCCTTGGGATTTCGTCCTTTGGGATTTCGGCCTTTGAGATTTGGGCCTTTGGGATTTCGGTCTCTCGAATTTCAGCCTTTGGGATTTCGGCCCTTTGGATTTCGGCCTTTGGGATTTCAGCCTTTGGGATTTCGGCCTTTGAAATTTCGGCCTTTGGAATTTCAGCCTTTGGGATTTCGGCCCTTTGGATTTCGGCCTTTGGGATTCCGAAGTTTGGGATTTCGGCCCTTTGGATTTCGGCATTTGGGATTTCGACCTTTGGGATATCGGCCTCTGGGATTTCGATCTTTGGGAAGTCGGTCTTTGGAGTTTCAGCCTTTGGGATTTCGGCCTTTGGGATGCCGGTCTTTGGAATTTCAGCCTTTGGGATTTCGGTCCTTTGGATTTCGGCCTTTGGGATTCCGAAGTTTGGGATTTCGGCCCTTTGGATTTCGGCCTTTGGGATTTCGACATTTGGGATATCGGCCTCTGGGATTTCGATCTTTGGGAAGTCGGTCTTTGGAGTTTCAGCCTTTGGGATTTCGGCCTTTGGGATGTCGGACTTTGGAATTACAGCCTTTGGGATTTCGGCCCTTTGGATTTCGGCCTTTGGGATTTCGGCCTTGTGATTTAGGCCTTTGGGATATCGGTCTTTGGAATTTCAGCGTTTGGGATTTCGGCGCTTTGGATTTCGGCCTTTGCGATTTCGGTCTTTGGGATTTCGGCCATTGAGATTTCGGCCTTTGGGATTGCGACCTTTGGGATTTCGGCCCTTGGGACATGGGCCCGTGGGATATCGGCCTTTGGGATTTCGACCGTTGGGATTTGGACCTTTGGGATTTCGGCCTTTGGGATTTCATCTTTTGCGATTTCGGCATTTTGGGAATTCATCCATTGGTATTTCGGCCTTCGGATTTCGGCCTTTGGGATTTCGGCATTTGGGATTTCGGTCTTTCGTATTTCGGCCTTTTGGGAATTCATCCATTAGTATTTCGGCCTTGGGATCTCGGCCTCTGGGATTTCGGTCTTTCGAATTTCAGCCTTTGGGATTTCGGCCTTTGGGATTTCGGCCTTCGGGATTTCGGCGTTTGGGATTTCGGCCTTAGGAATTTCCGCCATTAGGATATCGGCCCTTGGGATTTCGGCCTTTGGGATTTCGACCTTTGAGATTTCGGCCTTTGGAAATCCAGCCTTTGGGATTTCGGCCCTTTGGATTTCGGCCTTTGGGATTTCGACGTTTGGGATTTCGGGCCTTTGGATTTCGGCCTTTGGGATTTCTGCCTTTGGGATATCGGCCTCTGGGATTTCGACCTTTGGGAAGTCGGTCTTTGGAATTTCAGCCTTTGGTATTTCGGCCTTTGGGATGTCGGTCTTTGGAATTTCAGCCTTCGGGATTTAGGCCCTTTGGATTTCGGCCTTTGGGATTTCGGCCTTGGGATTTCGACATTTGGGATTTCGGCCTTTGGGATTTCGGCCTTTGGGATTTCGGCCTTTGGGATTTCGACCTTTGGGAGTTCGACCCTTGGGATTCCGGCCATTGGGATTGCGGCCTTTGGGATTTCGGCCTTTGGGATCTCGGCCTTTGGGATTTCATCCTTTGGGAATTCGGCCTTTTGGGAATTCATCCATTGGTATTTCGGCCTTGCGATTTCGGCCTTTGGGTTTTCCGCCATTAGGATATCGACCCTTGGGATATCGGCCTTTGGGATTTCGGCCTTTGGGATTTCGGCCTTTGGGATTTCGGCCGTTGGGATTTCGGCCTTTGGGATTTCGACGTTTGGGATTTCGGCGTTTGGGATTTCGGTGTTTGGGATTTCGGCGTTTGGGATATCGGCCTTTGGAATTTCCGCCTTTAGGATATCGGCCTTTGTGATTTCGGCCTTTGGGATTTCGGCCTTTGGTATTTCGGCTTTTGGGATTTCGGCCTTTGGGATTTCGGCTTTTCTGATGTCGGTCTTTGGAATTTCAGCCTTTGGGGTTTCTGCCCTTTGGATTTCGCCCTTTGGGATTTGGACCTTAGGGATGTCGGACTTTGGGATTTCGACCTTTGGGATTTCGGCCCTGGGGATTTCGGCCTTTGGGATTTCGGCCTTTGGAATTTCCGCCTTTAGGATATCGGCCCTTTGGATTCCGGCCTTTGGGATCTCGACCTTTTGGATTTCGGCCCTTGGGATTTCAGCCTTCGGGATTTCGGCCTTTGGGATTTCGACCTTTGGGATTTCGGCTTTTTGGGATTTCGACTTTTGGGATTTGTACCTTTGGGATTCCGGCCTTTGGGATTACGGCCTTTGAGATTTCGGCGTTCGGGATTTCGGCTTTTGGAATTTCCGCCTTTGGGATATCGGCCTTGGGATTTCGACATTTGGGATTTCGTCCTTTGGAATTTCAGCCTTTAGGATATCGGCCTTTAGGATTTCGGCATTTGGGATTTCGACCTTTTGCATTTAGGCCATTGGGATTTCGACATTTGGGATTTCGGCCTTTGGGATTTCGGCCTTTGAGATTTCGGCGTTCGGGATTTCGGCCTTTGGGATTTCGGCCTTTGGGACTTCGGCCTTTTGGGAATTCATCAATTGGTATTTCGGCCTTGGGATTTCGATATTTGGGATTTCGGCGTTCGGGATTTCGGCCTTTGGAATTTCCGCCTTTAGGATATTGGCCTTTGGGACTTCGGCCTTTGGGATTTCGTCCTTTGGGAGATCGGCCTTTGGAATTTCGGCCTTTGGGATTTCGGCTTTTGGGATTTCGGCCTTTGGGATTTCGGCCTTTGGGATTTCGACCTTTGGGACTTCGGCCTTTGGGATTTCGGCCTTTGGGATTTCGCCGTTTGGGATTTCGGCTTTTGGAATTTCCGCCTTTGGGACATCGGCCTTTGGGATTTCGGCCTTTGGGATTTCGGCCTTTGGGATTTCGGCTTTTGGGATTGCGGCCTTTGGGATTTCGGCCGTTGGGGTTACGGCCTTTGGGATTTTGGCCATTGGGATTTCGGTCTTTGGGATTTCAGACTTTATGTTTTGGCCATTTTAGGATTTCGGCCTTTAGGATTTCGACATTTAAGGTATCGGCTTTTGGGATTCTTACATTTCTGATTTCGGGCTTTGGGATTTCAGCGTTTGGGATTTCGGCCTTTGGAATTTCCGCCTTTAGGATATCGGAATTTGGGATTTCGACCTTTGTGATTTCGGCCTTTGGGATTTCGCTCTTTGAGTTTTCGGCTTTTTGAATTTCCGCCTTTGGGATATCGGCCTGTGGAATATCGGCCTTTGGGATTTCGTCCTTTGGGATTTCGGCTTTTTGGGATTTCGACCTTTGGGAATTGGACCTTTGGGATTCCGGCCTTTGGGATTACGGCCGTTGGGATTCCGGCCATTGGGATTTCGGCTTTTGGAATTTCCGCCTTTGGGATATCGGCCTTGGGATTTCGACATTTGGGATTTCGTCCTTTGGAATTTCAGCCTTTGGGATTTCGGCCTTTGGGATACGGCCTTTGGGATTTCGCCATTTGGAATTTCCGCCTTTGGGATATCGGCCTTTGGGATTTCGACCTTTTAGATTAGGGCCTTTCGGATTTCGGCCTTTGGGACTTCGGCCTTTGTGATTTCGGCCCTTGGGATTTCGGCCTTTCGGATTTCGGCGTTTGGGATTTCGGCCTTTGGGATTTCGGCCTTTGGAATTTCCGCGTTTAGGATATCGGCCTTTGTGATTTCGGCCTTTGGGATTTCGGCCTTTGGGATTTCGGCTTTTGGGATTTCGGCCTTTGGGGTTTCGGCCCTTTGGATTTCGGCCTTTGGGATCTCAGTCTTTGGGATTTCGGCCTTTGGGATTTCGACATTTGGGATTTCGGCCCTTGGAATTCCGGCCCTCGGGATTTCGGCCTTTGGGATTTCGGCCGTTGGGATTTCGGCCTTTGGGATTTGGACTTTTGGGATTTCGGCCCTTGGGATATCGCACTCTGGGATTTCGGGCTTTGGGAAGTCGGTCTTTGGAATTTCAGCCTTTGTGATTTCGGCCTTCGAGATTTCAGCCTTTTGGATTTCGACCTTTGGGATTTCAGCCTTTGGGATTTTGACCTTTGGGATATCCGCCTTTTGGGAATTCATCCTTTGGGATTTCGACATTTGGGACTTCGGCCTTTGGGATTTCGGCCTTAGAGATTTCGGCGTTCGGGATTTGGGGCTTTGGGATTTCGTTCTTTGGGATTTCGGCCTTTAGGGAATCCATCAATTGGTATTTCGGCCTTGGGATTTCGGCATTTGGGATTTCGGCGTTCGGGATTTCGGCCTTTTGAATTTCCGCCTTTAGGATATCGGCCTTTGGGATTTCGGCCTTTGGGATTTCGGCCTTTTGGGAATTCATCAACTGGTATTTCGGCCTTGGGATTTCGACATTTGGGATTTTGGCGTTCGGGATTTCGGCGTTCGGGATTTCGGCCTTTGGAATTTCCGCCTTTAGGATATCGGCCCTTTGGATTCCGGCCTTTGGGATCTCAGCCTTAGCATTTCGACATTTGGGAGTTCGGCCTTTGTGATTTTGGCCATTGGGATTTGGGCCTTTGGGATTTCGACCTTTGGGATTTGGACCTTTGGGATATCGGTCTTTGGGTTTTCGACCTTTGAGATTTCGGCGTTCGGGATTTGGGCGTTCGGGATTTTTGGCCTTTGGGATTTCGGCCTTTGGGATTTCGGCCATTTATGAATTCATCAATTGGTATTTCGGTCTTGGGATTTCGACATTTGGGATTTCGGCGTTCGGGATTTCGGCCTTTTGAATTTCCGCCTTTAGGATATCGGCTTTTGGGATTTCGGCTTTTGGGATTTCGGCCTTTGGGATTTCAACCTTTGGGACTTCGGCCTTTGGGATTTCGGCCTTTGGAATTTCGTCCTTTGGGGTTTCGGCCTTTAGGATATCGGAATTTGGGATTTCGACCTTTGTGATTTCGGCCTTTGGGATTTCGCCGTTAGGGATATCGGCGTTTGGAATTTCCGCCTTTGGGATATCGGCCTTTGGGATTTCGGGCTTTGGGATTTCGTCATTTGGGATTTCGGCCTTTGGGATTTCGGCCTTTGGAATTTCCGCGTTTAGGATATCGGCCTTTGTGATTTCGGCCATTGGGATTACGGCCTTTAGGATGTCGGTCTTTGGAATTTCAGGCTTTGGGATTTCGGCCCTTGGGATTTCGGAATTTGGAATTTCCGCCTTTGGGATATCGGCCTTTGGGATTTCGGCCTTTGGAATTTCGTCCTTTGGGGTTTCGGCCTTTAGGATATCGGAATTTGGGATTTCGACCTTTGTGATTTCGGCCTTTGGGATTTCGCCCTTTGGGATTTCGGCTTTTGCAATTTCCGCCTTTGGGATATCGGCCTCTGGGATTTCGGCCTTTGGGATTTCGACCTTTTGGATTTAGGCCTTTGGGGTTTCGGCCTTTGGGATTTCGGCCTTTGAGATTTCGGCCTTTGTGATTTCGGCCTTTGGGATGTCGGCCTTTGGGATTTCGTCCTTTGGGATTTCAGCCTTTTGGGAATTCATCAATAGGTATTTCGGCCTTAGGATTTCGATATTTGGGATTTCGGCCTTTGGGATTTCGGCCTTTGGGATTTCGGCCTTTGGGATTTCGGCCTTTGGGATTTCGGCCTTTCGGATTTCGGCCTTTGGGATTTCGGCCTTTGGGATTTCGGCCTTTGGGATTTCGGCCTTTGGGGTTTCGGCTTTTGGGATGTCGGTCTTTGGAATTTCAGCCTTTGGGGTTTCGGCCCTTTGGATTTCGGCCTTTCGGATCGCAGTCTCTGGGATTTCGGCCTTTCGGATTTCGACCTTTGGGACTTCGGCCTTTGGGATTTCGGCCTTTGGGATTTCGCCCTTTGAGATTTCGGCTTTTGGAATTTCCGCCTTTGGGATATCGGCCTTTGGGATTTCGGCCTTTGGGAATTCGTCCTTTGGGATTTCGGCCTTTGGGATTTCGACCTTTGGGATTTGGACCTTTGGGATTCCGGCCTTTGGGATTCCGGCCTTTGGGATTTCGGCCTTTGGGATTTTGGCCTTTGGGATTTCAGCCTTTGGGATTCCGCCCTTTGGGATTTCGGCTTTTGGAATTTCCGCCTTTGGGATATCGGTCTTTGGGATTTCGGCCTTTGGGATTTCGTCCTTTGTGATTCCGGCCTTTGGGATTTCGCCCTTTGGGATTTGGACCTTTGGGATTTCGGACTTTGGGATTTCGACCTTTGGGATTTCGGCCCTGGGGATTTCGGCCTTTGGGATTTCGGCCTTTGGAATTTCCGTCTTTAGGATATCGGCCCTTTGGATTCCGGCCTTCGGGATCTCGACCTTTTGGATTTCGGCCCTTGGGATTTCAGCCTTCGGGATTTCGGCCTTTGGGATTTCGACCTTTGGGATTTCGGCATTTTGGGATTTCGACCTTTGGGATTTGTACCTTTGGGATTCCGGCCTTTGGGATTACGGCCTTTGAGATTTCGGCGTTCGGGATTTCGGCTTTTGGAATTTCCGCCTTTGGGATATCGGCCTTGGGATTTCGACATTTGGGATTTCGTCCTTGGAATTTCGACATTTGGGATTTCGACATTTGGGATTTCGGCCTTTGAGATTTCGGCGTTCGGGATTTCGGCCTTTGTGATTTCGGCCTTTTGGGTATTCATCAATTGGTATTTCGGCCTTGGGATTTCCATATTTGGGATTTCGGCGTTCGGGATTTCGGCCTTTGGAATTTCCGCCTTTAGGATGTCGGCCTTTGGGATTTCGGCCTTTGGGATTTCGGCCTTTGGGATTTCGGCCTTTGGGACTTCGCCGTTAGGGATATCGGCGTTTGGAATTTCCGCCTTTGGGATATCGGCCTTTGGGATTTCGGGCTTTGGGATTTCGTCATTTGGGATTTCGGCCTTTGGGATTTTGGCCTTTGGGATTTCGGCCTTTGGGATGTCTCATCTTTGGAATTTCAGCCTTTGGGATTTCGGCAGTTTGGATTTCGGTCTTTGGAATTTTAGCCTTTGGGATTTCGGCCTTCGAGATTTCAGCCTTTAGGATTTCGACCTTTGGGATTTCGGCCCTTGGGATTTCGGCCTTTGGGATTTCGGCCTTTGGGATTTCGGCCTTTGATATTTCGGCCTTTGGGATTTCGGCCTTTCGGATTTCGGCGTTTGGGATTTCGGCCTTTGGGATTTCGGCGTTTGGGATTTCGGCCTTTGGAATTTCCGCGTTTAGGATATCGGCCGTTGTGATTTCGGCCTTTGGGATTTCGGCCTTTGGGATTTCGGCTTTTGGGATTTCGGCCTTTGGGGTTTCGGCCCTTTGGATTTCGGCCTTTGGGATCTCAGTCTTTGGGATTTCGGCCTTTGGGATTTCGACATTTGGGATTTCGGCCCTTGGAATTCCGGCCCTCGGGATTTCGGCCTTTGGGATTTCGGCCGTTGGGATTTCGGCCTTTGGGATTCCGGCCTTTGGGATTTCGACCTTTGGGATTTCGACCTTTGGGATTTCGGCCCTTGGGATTTCGGCCTTTGGGATTTCGGGCTTTGGGATTTCGACCTTTGGGATTTGGACCTTTGGGATTCCGGCCTTTGGGATTCCGGCCTTTGGGATTTCGGCCTTTGGGATTTTCACCTTTGGGATTTCAGCCTTTGGGTAATTCATCCTTTGGGATTTCGGCCTTGGGATTTAGACATTTGGGATTACGGCCTTTGGGATTCCACCCTTTGGGATTTCGGCTTTTGGAATTTCCGGCTTTGGGATATCGGCCTTTGGGATTTCGGCCTTTGGGATTTCGTCCTTTGGGATTCCGGCCTTTGGGATTTCGACCTTTGGGATTTCGACCTTTGGGATTTCGGCCCTTGGGATTTCGGCCTTTGGGATTTCGGCCTTTGGGATTTCGGCCTTTGGGATTTCATCCTTTGCGATTTCGGCCTTTTGGGGATTCATCCATTGGTATTTCGGCCTTGGGATTTCGGCCTTTGAGATTTCGGCCTTTGGGATTTCGGCCTTTGGGATTTCGACCTTTGGGATTTCGGCCTTTGGGATTTCGGCCTTTGAGTTTTCGGCCTTTGGGATTTCGGTCTTTCGAATTTCAGCTTTTGGGATTTCGGCCTTTGGGATTTCGGCCTTCGGGATTTCGCCCTTGTGATTTCGGCCTTTGGGATATCGGTCTTTGGAATTTCAGCGTTGGGATTTCGGCCATTTGGATTTCGGCCTTTGCGATTTCGGCCTTTGGGATTTCGGCCTTTGGGATTTCGGCCTTTGGGATTTCGGCCTTTGGGATGTCGGTCTTTGGAATTTCAGCCTTTGGGATGTCGGCTGTTTGGATTTCATTCTTTGGGATTTAAGCCTTTGGGATTTCGGACTTTGAGATTTCGGCCTTTGGGATGTCGGCCTTTGGAATTTCGACCTTTGGGATTTCGGCCCTTGGGATTTCAGCCTTTGGGATTTCGGCCTTTGGGATTTCAGCCTTTGGGGTTTCGGCCTTTAGGATTTCGGCCTTTGAAATTTCGGTCTTTGGAATTTCAGCCTTTGGGATTTCGGCACTTTGGATTTCGGCCTTTGGGATTTCGACGTTTGGATTTCGGCCTTTGGGATTTCGGCCTTTGGGACTTCGGCCTTTGTGATTTCGGCCCTTGGGATTTCGGCCTTTCGGATTTCGGCGTTTGGGATTTCGGCCTTTGGGATTTCGGCCTTTGGAATTTCCGCGTTTAGGATATCGGCCTTTGTGATTTCGGCCTTTGGGATTTCGGCCTTTGGGATTTCGGCTTTTGGGATTTCGGCCTTTGGGGTTTCGGCCCTTTGGATTTCGGCCTTTGGGATCTCAGTCTTTGGGATTTCGGCCTTTGGGATTTCGACATTTGGGATTTCGGCCCTTGGAATTCCGGCCCTCGGGATTTCGGCCTTTGGGATTTCGGCCGTTGGGATTTCGGCCTTTGGGATTTGGACTTTTGGGATTTCGGCCCTTGGGATATCGCACTCTGGGATTTCGGGCTTTGGGAAGTCGGTCTTTGGATTTTCAGCCTTTGTGATTTCGGCCTTCGAGATTTCAGCCTTTTGGATTTCGACCTTTGGGATTTCAGCCTTTGGGATTTTGACCTTTGGGATATCCGCCTTTTGGGAATTCATCCTTTGGGATTTCGACATTTGGGACTTCGGCCTTTGGGATTTCGGCCTTAGAGATTTCGGCGTTCGGGATTTGGGGCTTTGGGATTTCGTTCTTTGGGATTTCGGCCTTTTGGGAATCCATCAATTGGTATTTCGGCCTTGGGATTTCGGCATTTGGGATTTCGGCGTTCGGGATTTCGGCCTTTTGAATTTCCGCCTTTAGGATATCGGCCTTTGGGATTTCGGCCTTTGGGATTTCGGCCTTTTGGGAATTCATCAACTGGTATTTCGGCCTTGGGATTTCGACATTTGGGATTTTGGCGTTCGGGATTTCGGCGTTCGGGATTTCGGCCTTTGGAATTTCCGCCTTTAGGATATCGGCCCTTTGGATTCCGGCCTTTGGGATCTCAGCCTTAGCATTTCGACATTTGGGAGTTCGGCCTTTGTGATTTTGGCCATTGGGATTTGGGCCTTTGGGATTTCGACCTTTGGGATTTGGACCTTTGGGATATCGGTCTTTGGGATTTCGACCTTTGAGATTTCGGCGTTCGGGATTTGGGCGTTCGGGATTTTTGGCCTTTGGGATTTCGGCCTTTGGGATTTCGGCCATTTATGAATTCATCAATTGGTATTTCGGTCTTGGGATTTCGACATTTGGGATTTCGGCGTTCGGGATTTCGGCCTTTTGAATTTCCGCCTTTAGGATATCGGCTTTTGGGATTTCGGCTTTTGGGATTTCGGCCTTTGGGATTTCAACCTTTGGGACTTCGGCCTTTGGGATTTCGGCCTTTGGGATTTCGCCGTTAGGGATATCGGCGTTTGGAATTTCCGCCTTTGGGATATCGGCCTTTGGGATTTCGGGCTTTGGGATTTCGTCATTTGGGATTTCGGCCTTTGGGATTTCGGCCTTTGGAATTTCCGCGTTTAGGATATCGGCCTTTGTGATTTCGGCCATTGGGATTACGGCCTTTAGGATGTCGGTCTTTGGAATTTCAGCCTTTGGGATTTCGGCCCTTGGGATTTCGGCCCTTGGGATTTCAGCATTTGGAATTTCCGCCTTTGGTATATCGGCCTTGGGATTTCGACATTTGGGATTTCGTCCTTTGGAATTTCAGCCTTTGGGATTTCGGCCTTTGGGATTTCGGCATTTGGAATATCCGCCTTTTGGATATCGGCCTTTGGGATTTCGGCCTTTGGGATTTCGACCTTTTGGATTTAGGCCTTTGGGGTTTCGGCCTTTGGGATTTCGGCCTTTGAGATTTCGGCCTTTGTGATTTCGGCCTTTGGGATGTCGGCCTTTGGGATTTCGTCCTTTGGGATTTCAGCCTTTTGGGAATTCATCAATAGGTATTTCGGCCTTAGGATTTCGATATTTGGGATTTCGGCCTTTGGGATTTCGGCCTTTGGGATTTCGGCCTTTGGGATTTCGGCCTTTGGGATTTCGGCCTTTGGGATTTCGGCCTTTCGGATTTCGGCCTTTGGGATTTCGGCCTTTGGGATTTCGGCCTTTGGGATTTCGGCCTTTGGGGTTTCGGCTTTTGGGATGTCGGTCTTTGGAATTTCAGCCTTTGGGGTTTCGGCCTTTTGGATTTCGGCCTTTCGGATCGCAGTCTCTGGGATTTCGGCCTTTCGGATTTCGACCTTTGGGACTTCGGCCTTTGGGATTTCGGCCTTTGGGATTTCGCCCTTTGAGATTTCGGCTTTTGGAATTTCCGCCTTTGGGATATCGGCCTTTGGGATTTCGGCCTTTGGGAATTCGTCCTTTGGGATTTCGGCCTTTGGGATTTCGACCTTTGGGATTTGGACCTTTGGGATTCCGGCCTTTGGGATTCCGGCCTTTGGGATTTCGGCCTTTGGGATTTCGGCCTTTGGGATTTTGGCCTTTGGGATTTCAGCCTTTGGGATTCCGCCCTTTGGGATTCCGCCCTTTGGGATTTCGGCTTTTGGAATTTCCGCCTTTGGGATATCGGTCTTTGGGATTTCGGCCTTTGGGATTTCGTCCTTTGTGATTCCGGCCTTTGGGATTTCGCCCTTTGGGATTTGGACCTTTGGGATTTCGGACTTTGGGATTTCGACCTTTGGGATTTCGGCCCTGGGGATTTCGGCCTTTGGGATTTCGGCCTTTGGAATTTCCGTCTTTAGGATATCGGCCCTTTGGATTCCGGCTTTCGGGATCTCGACCTTTTGAATTTCGGCCCTTGGGATTTCAGCCTTCGGGATTTCGGCCTTTGGGATTTCGACCTTTGGGATTTCGGCATTTTGGGATTTCGACCTTTGGGATTTGTACCTTTGGGATTCCGGCCTTTGGGATTACGGCCTTTGAGATTTCGGCGTTCGGGATTTCGGCTTTTGGAATTTCCGCCTTTGGGATATCGGCCTTGGGATTTCGACATTTGGGATTTCGTCCTTGGAATTTCGACATTTGGGATTTCGACATTTGGGATTTCGGCCTTTGAGATTTCGGCGTTCGGGATTTCGGCCTTTGTGATTTCGGCCTTTTGGGTATTCATCAATTGGTATTTCGGCCTTGGGATTTCGATATTTGGGATTTCGGCGTTCGGGATTTCGGCCTTTGGAATTTCCGCCTTTAGGATGTCGGCCTTTGGGATTTCGGCCTTTGGGATTTCGGCCTTTGGGATTTCGGCCTTTGGGACTTCGCCGTTAGGGATATCGGCGTTTGGAATTTCCGCCTTTGGGATATCGGCCTTTGGGATTTCGGGCTTTGGGATTTCGTCATTTGGGATTTCGGCCTTTGGGATTTCGACCTTTGGGATGTGGACCTTTGGGATTTGGACCTTTGGGATTTCGGCCTTTGGGATTTCGGCCGTTGGGATTTCGGCCTTTGGGATTTGGATTTTTGGGATTTCGGCGCTTGGGATTTCGGCCTCTGGGATTTCGGCCTTTGGGAAGTCGGTCTTTGGAATTTCAGCCTTTGTGATTTCGGCCTTCGTGATTTCAGCCTTTAGGATTTCGACCTTTGGGATTTCAGCCTTTGGGATTTCGGCCTTTGGGATATCGGCCATTGGGATTTGCGCCTTTGGGATTTCGACCTTTGGGATTTGGACCTTTGGGATTTCGGCCTTTGGGATTTCGACCTTTGGGATTTCGGCGTTTGGGATTACGGCCTTTTGGGAATTCATCAATTGGTATTTCGGCCTTGGGATTTCGGCATTTGGGATTTCGGCGTTCGGGATTTCGGCCTTTTGAATTTCCGCCTTTAGGATATCGGCCTATGGGATTTCGGCATTTGGGATTTCGGCCTTTGTGATTTCGGCCTTTGGGATTTCGGCCTTTGGGATTTCGGCCTTTGGGATTTCGGCATTTGGGATTTCGGCGTTCGGGATTTCGGCCTTTTGAATTTCCGCCTTTAGGATATCGGCCTATGGGATTTCGGCAATTGGGATTTCGGCCTTTGTGATTTCGGCCTTTGGGATTTCGGCCTTTGGGATTTCGGCCTTTGGGATTTTGGCCTTTGGGATTTCGGCCTTTGGGATGTCTCATCTTTGGAATTTCAGCCTTTGGGATTTCGGCAGTTTGGATTTCGGTCTTTGGAATTTTAGCCTTTGGGATTTCGGCCTTCGAGATTTCAGCCTTTAGGATTTCGACCTTTGGGATTTCGGCCCTTGGGATTTCGGCCTTTGGGATTTCGGCCGTTGGGATTTCGGCCGTTGATATTTCGGCCTTTGGGATTTCGGCCTTTCGGATTTCGGCGTTTGGGATTTCGGCCTTTGGGATTTCGGCGTTTGGGATTTCGGCCTTTGGAATTTCCGCGTTTAGGATATCGGCCGTTGTGATTTCGGCCTTTGGGATTTCGGCCTTTGGGATTTCGGCTTTTGGGATTTCGGCCTTTGGGGTTTCGGCCCTTTGGATTTCGGCCTTTGGGATCTCAGTCTTTGGGATTTCGGCCTTTGGGATTTCGGCCCTTGGAATTCCGGCCCTCGGGATTTCGGCCTTTGGGATTTCGGCCGTTGGGATTTCGGCCTTTGGGATTCCGGCCTTTGGGATTTCGACCTTTGGGATTTCGACCTTTGGGATTTCGGCCCTTGGGATTTCGGCCTTTGGGATTTCGGGCTTTGGGATTTCGACCTTTGGGATTTGGACCTTTGGGATTCCGGCCTTTGGGATTTCGGCCTTTGGGATTTCGGCCTTTGGGATTTTCACCTTTGGGATTTCAGCCTTTGGGTAATTCATCCTTTGGGATTTCGGCCTTGGGATTTAGACATTTGGGATTACGGCCTTTGGGATTCCGCCCTTTGGGATTTCGACCTTTGGGATTTCGGCCCTTGGGATTTCGGCCTTTGGGATTTCGGCCTTTGGGATTTCGGCCTTTGAGATTTCGGCCTTTGGGATTTCGGCGTCTGGGATTTCGGCCTTTGGGATTTCGGCGTTTGGGATTTCGGCCTTTGGAATTTCCGGCTTTAGGATATCGGCCTTTGTGATTTCCGCCTTTGGGATGTCGGCCTTTGGGATTTCGGCTTTTGGGATTTCGGCCTTTGGGATTTCGGCTTTTAGGATGTCGGTCTTTGAAATTTCAGCCTTTGGGCTTTCGGCCCTTTGGATTTCGGCCTTTGGGATCTCAGCCTTTGGGATTTCGGCCTTTGGGATTTCGGCCTTTGGGATTTCGGCCGTTGGGATATCGGCCTTTGGGATTTCGGCCTTCGGTATGTCGATCTTTGGAATTTCAACCTTTGGGATTTCGGCCCTTGGGATATGGGCCCTTGGGATATCGGCCTTTGGGATTTCGACCTTTGGGATTTCGGCCTTTTGGGAGTTCATCCATTGGTATTTCGGCATTGGGATTTCGCCGTTTGGGATTTCGACCCTTGGGATTCCGGCCCTTGGGATTGCGGCCTTTGGGATTTCGGCCTTTGGGATATCGGCCTCTGGGATTTCGAACTTTGGGAAGTCGGTCTTTGGAATTTCAGACTTTGGGATTTCGGCCTTTGGGATGTCGGTCTTCGGAATTTCAGCCTTTGAGATTTCGGCTCTTTGGATTTCGGTCTTTGGGATTTCAGCCTTTGGGATTTCAGCCTTTGGGATTTCGGCCTTTGGGATTTCGGCCTTTGGGATTTCGGCCTTTAGTATGTCGATCTTTGGAATTTCAACCTTTGGGATTTCGGCCCTTTGGATTTCGGCCTTTGGGATTTCAGTCTTTGGGATTTCGGCCTTTGTGATTTCGGCCTTTGGAATTTCAGCCTTTGGGATTTTGGCCCTTTGGATTTCGGCCTTTGGGATTTCGGCCTTTGGGATTTCATCCTTTGGGATTTCGGCCTTTTGGGAATTCATCCATTGGTATTTCGGCCTTGGGATTTCGTTCTTTGGAATTTCGGACTTTGAGATTTCGGCCTTTGGTATGTCGATCTTTGGAATTTCAACCTTTGGGATTTCGGCCCTTCGGATTTCGGCCTTTGGGATTTCAGGCTTTGGGATTTCGGCCTTTGAGATTTCGGCCTTTGGAATTTCAGCCTTTGGGATTTCGGCCTTTGGGATTCCGAAGTTTGGGATTTCGGCCCTTTGGATTTCGGCCTTTGGGATTTCGACCTTTGGGATATCGGCCTCTGGGATTTCGATCTTTGGGAAGTCGGTCTTTGGAGTTTCAGCCTTTGGGATTTCGGCCTTTGGGATGTCGGTCTTTGGAATTTCAACCTTTGGGATTTCGGCCCTTTGGATTTCGACCTTTGGGATTTCGGCCTTGGGATTTCGACATTTGGCATGTCGGCCTTTGGGATTTCGGCCTTTGAGATTTCGGCCTTTGGGATGTCGGTCTTTGGAATTTCAGCCATTGGGATTTCGGCCCTTTGGATTTCGGTCTTTGGGATTTCGGCCTTGGGATTAGGTCATTTGGCATTTCGGCCTTTAGGATTTCGGCCTTTGGGATTTCGGCCTTTGGGATTTCGGCCTTTGGGATTTCATCCTTTGCGATTTCGGCCTTTTGGGGATTCATCCATTGGTATTTCGGCCTTGGGATTTCGGCCTTTGAGATTTCGGCCTTTGGGATTTCGGCCTTTGGGATTTCGACCTTTGGGATTTCGGCCTTTGGGATTTCGGCCTTTGAGTTTTCGGCCTTTGGGATTTCGGTCTTTCGAATTTCAGCTTTTGGGATTTCGGCTTTTGGGATTTCGGCCTTCGGGATTTCGCCCTTGTGATTTCGGCCTTTGGGATACCGGTCTTTGGAATTTCAGCGTTGGGATTTCGGCCATTTGGATTTCGGCCATTGCGATTTCGGCCTTTGGGATTTCGGCCTTTGGGATTTCGGCCTTTGGGATTTCGGCCTTTGGGATGTCAGTCTTTGGAATTTCAGCCTTTGGGATTTCGGCTGTTTGGATTTCATTCTTTGGGATTTAAGCCTTTGGGATTTCGGACTTTGAGATTTCGGCCTTTGGGATGTCGGCCTTTGGAATTTCGACCTTTTTGATTTCGGCCCTTGGGATTTCAGCCTTTGGGATTTCGGCCTTTGGGATTTCAGCCTTTGGGGTTTCGGCCTTTAGGATTTCGGCCTTTGAAATTTCGGTCTTTGGAATTTCAGCCTTTGGGATTTCGGCCCTTTGGATTTCGGCCTTTGGGATTTCGACGTTTGGATTTCGGCCTTTGGGATTCCGACCTTTGGGATATCGGCCTTTGGGATTTCGGCCTTTGGGATTTCATCCTTTGGGATTTCGGCCTTTTGGGAATTCATCCATTGGTATTTCGGCCTTGGGATTTCGTTCTTTGGGATTTCGGACTTTGAGATTTCGGCCTTTGGTATGTCGATCTTTGGAATTTCAACCTTTGGGATTTCGGCCCTTCGGATTTCGGCCTTTGGGATTTCAGCCTTTGGGATTTCGGCCTTTGAGATTTCGGCCTTTGGAATTTCAGCCTTTGGGAATTCGGCCTTTGGGATTCCGAAGTTTGGGATTTCGGCCCTTTGGATTTCGGCCTTTCGGATTTCGACCTTTGGGATATCGGCCTCTGGGATATCGGCCTTTGGGATGTAGGTCTTTGGAATTTCAACCTTTGGGATTTCGGCCCTTTGGATTTCGACCTTTGGGATTTCGGCCTTGGGATTTCGACATTTGGCATTTCGGCCTTTGGGATTTCGGCTTTTGGGATTTCGGCCTTTGAGATTTCGGCCTTTGGGATGTCGGTCTTTGGAATTTCAGCCATTGGGATTTCGGCCCTTTGGACTTCGGTCTTTGGGATTTCGGCCTTGGGATTTCGACATTTGGCATTTCGGCCTTTAGGATTTCGCCCTTTGGGATTTCGGCCTTTGGGATTTCGGCCTTTGGGATTTCGGCCTTTGGGATTTCGGCCTTTGGGATTTCGGCCTTTGGGATTTCATCCTTTGCGATTTCGGCCTTTTGGGAATTCATTCATTGGTATTTCGGCCTTGGGATTTCGGCCTTTGAGATTTCGGCCTTTGGGATTTCGGCCTTTCGGATTTCGACCTTTGGGATTTCGGCCTTTGAGTTTTCGGCCTTTGGGATTTCGGTCTTTCGAATTTCAGCTTTTGGGATTTCGGCCTTTGGGATTTCGGCCTTCGGGATTTCGCCCTTGTGATTTCGGCCTTTGGGATATCGGTCTTTGGAATTTCAGCGTTGGGATTTCGGCCATTTGGATTTCGGCCTTTGCGATTTCGGCCTTTGGGATTTCGGCCTTTGCGATTTCGGCCTTTGAGATTTCGACCTTTGGGATTTCGGCCCTTGAGATTTGGGCCTTTGGGATTTCGGCCTTTGGGATTTCGGCCTCTGGGATTTCGACCTTTGGGAAGTCTGTCTTTGGAGTTTCAGCCTTTGGGATTTCGGCCTTTGGGATGTCGGTCTTTGGAATTTCAGCCTTTGGGATTTCGGCCCTTTGGATTTCGGCCTTTGGAATTTCGACCTTGGCATTTCGACATTTGGGATTTCGGCCTTTGGGATTTTTACCTTTGGGATTTCGGCCCTTGGGATTTAGGCATTTTGGATTTCGGCCTTTGGGATTTCGGCCTTGGCATTTCGACATTTGGGATTTCGGCCTTTGGGATTTTTACCTTTGGGATTTCGGCCCTTGGGATTTAGGCATTTTGGATTTCGGCCTTTTGGGAATTCATCCTTTGGGATTTCGACCTTTGGGATTTCGGCCTTTTGGGAGTTCATCCATTGGTATTTCGGCATTGGGATTTCGCCGTTTGGGATTACGACCTTTGGGATTTCGGCCTTTGGGAAGTCGGTCTTTGGAATTTCAGCCATTGGGGTTTCGGCCTTTGGGATTTCGGCCTTTGGGATGTCGGCCTTTGGAATTTCGACCTTTGGGATTTCGGCCTTTGGGATTTCGACCTTTGGGATATCGGCCTCTGGGATTTCGATCTTTGGGAAGTCGGTCTTTGGAGTTTCAGCCTTTGGGATTTCGGCCTTTGGGATGTCGGTCTTTGGAATTTCAACCTTTGGGATTTCGGCACTTTGGATTTCGACCTTTGGGATTTCGGCCCTTGGGATTTCGGCCTTTGGGATTTCGGCTTTTGGTATGTCGATCTTTGGAATTTCAACCTTTGGGATTTCGGCCCTTGGGATATGGGCCCTTTGGATATCGGCCTTTGGGATTTCGACGGTTGGGATTTGGACATTTGGGACTTCGGCCTTTGAGATTTCGGCTCTTGGGATTTCGGCCTTTTGGGATTTCGGCGTTTGGGATTTCGTCCTTTGGAATTTCCGCTTTTAGGATATCGGCCATTGTGATTTCGGCCTTTGGGATTTCGGCCTTTGGGATGTCGGTCTTTGGAATTTCAGCCTTTGGGATTTCGGCTCTTTGGATTTCGGTCTTTGGGATTTCAGCCTTTGGGATTTCGGACTTTGAGATTTCGGCCTTTGGGATGTCGGCCTTTGGAATTTCGACCTTTGGGATTTCGGCCCTTGGGATTTCAGCCTTTGGGATTTCGGCCTTTGGGATTTCGGCCTTTGGGATTTCGGCCTTTGGTATGTCGATCTTTGGAATTTCAACCTTTGGGATTTCGGCCTTTGGATTTCGGCCTTTGGGATTTCAGCCTTTAGGATTTCGGCCTTTGTAATTTCGGCCTTTGGAATTTCAGCCTTTGGGATTTCGGCCCTTTGGATTTCGGCCTTTGGGATTTCGACGTTTGGGATTTCGGCCCTTTGGATTTCGGCCTTTGGGATTTCGGCCTTTGGGATTTCGGCCTTTGAGATTTCGGCCTTTGGGATTTCGGCCTTTGGTATGTCGATCTTTGGAATTTCAACCTTTGGGATTTCGGCCCTTGGGATATGGGCCCTTTGGATATCGGCCTTTGGGATTTCGACCGTTGGGATTTGGACATTTGGGACTTCGGCCTTTGAGATTTCGTCTCTTGGGATTTCGGCCTTTAGGGATTTCGGCGTTTGGGATTTCGTCCTTTGGAATTTCCGCCTTTAGGATATCGGCCATTGTGATTTCGGCCTTCGGGATTTCGGCCTTTGGGATGTCGGTCTTTGGAATTTCAGCCTTTGGGATTTCGGCTCTTTGGATTTCGGTCTTTGGGATTTCAGCCTTTGGGATTTCGGACTTTGAGATTTCGGCCTTTGGGATGTCGGCGTTTGGAATTTCGACCTTTGGGATTTCGGCCCTTGGGATTTCAGCCTTTGGGATTTCGGCCTTTGGGATTTCGGCCTTTGGTATGTCGATCTTTGGAATTTCAACCTTTGGGATTTCGGCCCTTTGGATTTCGGCCTTTGGGATTTCGACGTTTGGGATTTCGACCCATGGGATTCCGGCCCTTGGGATTGCGGCCTTTGGAATTTCAACCTTTGGGATTAGGGCCCTTTGGATTTCGGCCTTTGGGATTTCGGCCTTTGGGATTTCGACCTTTGGGATTTCGGCCTTTGGGAAGTTCGTCTTTGGAATTTCAGCCTTTGGGGTTTCGGCCTTTGGGATTTCGGCCTTTGGGATGTCGGCCTTTGGAATTTCGACCTTTGGGATTTCGGCCTTTGGGATTTCATCCTTTGGGATTTCGGCCTTTGGGATTCCGAAGTTTGGGATATCGGCCTTTGGGATTTCGACCGTTGGGATTTGGACCTTTGGGATTTGGGCCTTTGGGATTTCGGCTCTTGGGATTTGGGCCCTTGGGATTTCGGCCTTTTGGGAATTCATCGTTCGGGATTTCGTTCTTGGGATTTCGACACTTGGGATTTCGGCCTTAGGGATTTCGGCCTTTGGGATTTCGGCCTCTGGGATTTCGGCCTTTGGGATTTCGGCGTTTGAGGTTTCGTCCTATGGAATTTCCGGCTTTAGGATATCGGCCATTGTGATTTCGGCCTTTGGGATTTCGGCCTTTGGGATTTCGGCCTTTGGTATTTTTGCCTTTGGGATTTCGGCCTGTGGGATTTCGGCCTTTGGGATTTCGGCCTTTGGGATGTCGGTCTTTGGAATTTCAGCCTTTGGGATTTCGGGTCTTTGGATTTCGGTCGTTGGGATTTCAGGCTTTGGGATTTCGGACTTTGAGATTTCGACCTTTGGAATTTCAGCCTTTGGGATTTCGGCCCTTTGGATTTCGGACTTTGGGATTTCAGCCTTTGGGATTTCGGCCTTTGAGATTTCGGCCTTTGGGATATCGGTCTTTGGGATTTCGGCCTTTGGGATTTCGCCCTTGTGATTTCGACCTTTGGGAAGTCGGTCTTTGGGATTTCGGCCTTTGGGATTTCGACCTTTGGGATTTCGGCCTTTGGAATTTCGGCATTTGGGATTTCGGCCTTTGAGATTTCGGCCTTTGGGATTTCGGTCTTTCGAATTTCAGCCTTTGGGATTTCGGCCTTTGGGATTTCGGCCCTTGGGATTTCAGCCTTTGGGATTTCGGCCTTTGGGATTTCGGCCTTTGGTATGTCGATCTTTGGAATTTCAACCTTTGGGATTTCGGCCCTTGGGATATGGGCCTTTGGTATTTTGGCCTTGGGATTTCGGACTTTGGGATTTCGACCTTTGGAATTTCGGCCCTTGGGATTTCGGCCCTTGGGATATGGGCCCTTGGGATATCGGCTTTTGGGATTTCGACCGTTGGGATTTCGACCTTTGGGATTTCGGCCTTTGGAATTTCGGCCTTTGGGATTTCGGCCTTTGAGATTTCGGCCTTTGGGATTTCGGCCTTTAGTATGTCGATCTTTGGAATTTCAAGCTTTGGTATGTCGATCTTTGGGATTTCAACCTTTGGGATTTCGGCCCTTTGGACTTCGGCCTTTGGGATTTCGACCTTTGGTATTTCGGCCTTTGGGAAGTCGGTCTTTGGAATTTCAGCCATTGGGGTTTCGGGGTTTGGGATTTCGGCCTTTGGGATGTCGGCCTTTGGAATTTCGACCTTTGGGATTCCGAAGTTTGGGATTTCGGCCCTTGGGATATCGGCCTTTGGGATTTCGACCGTTGGGATTTGGACCTGTGGGATTTCGGCCTTTGGGATTTCGGCTCTTGGGATTTCGGCCCTTGGGATTTCGGCCTTGTGGGAATTCATCGTTCGGAATTTCGTTCTTGGGATTTCGACACTTGGGATTTAGGCCTTAGGGATTTCGGCCTTTGGGATTTCGGCCTCTGGAATTTCGGCCTTTGAGATTTCGGCGTTTGAGGTTTCGTCCTATGGAATTTCCGGCTTTAGGATATCGGCCATTGTGATTTCGGCCTTTGGGATTTCGGCATTTGGGATTTCGGCCTTTGGTATTTTGGCCTTGGGATTTCGGACTTTGGGATTTCGACCTATGGAATTTCGGCCCTTGGGACTTCGGCCCTTGTGATATGCGCCCTTGGGATATCGGCCTTTGGGATTTCGACCGTTGGGATCTGGACCTTTGGGATTTGGTCCTTTGGGATTTCGGCTCTTGGGATTTCGGCCCTTGGGATTTCGGCCTTTTGGGAATTCATCGTTCGGGATTTCGTTCTTGGGATTTCGACATTCGGGATTTCGGCCTTAGGGATTTCGGCCTTTTGGATTTCGGGCTCTGGGATTTCGGCCTTTGGGATTTCGACGTTTGAGACTTCGGCCTTTGGAATTTCCGGCTTTAGGATATCGGCCATTGTGATTTCGGCCTTTGGGATTTCGGCCTTTGGGATTTCGGCCTTTGGTATGTCGATCTTTGGAATTTCAACCTTTGGGATTTCGGCCCTTGGGATATGGGAGTTTGGTATTTTGGCCTTGGGATTTCGGACTTTGGGATTTCGACCTTTGGAATATCGGCCCTTGGGATTTCGGCCCTTGGGATATGGGCCCTTGGGATATCGGCTTTTGGGATTTCGACCGTTGGGATTTCGACCTTTGGGATTTCGGCCTTTGGAATTTCGGCCTTTGGGATTTCGGCCCTTTGGATTTCGGCCTTTGGGATTTCGACGTTTCGGATTTCGGGCCTTTGGATTTCGGCCTTTGGGATTTCTGCCTTTGGGATATCGGCCTCTGGGATTTCGACCTTTAGGAAGTCGGTCTTTGGAATTTCAGCCTTTGGTATTTCGGCCTTTGGGATGTCGGTCTTTGGAATTTCAGCCTTTGGGATTTAGGCCCTTTGGTTTTCGGCCTTTGGGATTTCGGCCTTGGGATTTCGACATTTGGGATTTCGGCCTTTGGGATTTCGGCCTTTGGGATTTCGGCCTTTGGGGTTTCGGCCTTTGGGATTTCGACCTTTGGGATTTCGACCCTTGGGATTCCGGCCATTGAGATTGCGGCCTTTGGGATTTCGGCCTTTGGGATTTCGGCCTTTGGAATTTCAGCCTTTGGGATTTCGGCCCTTTGGATTTCGGCCTTTGGGATTTCGAAGTTTGGGATTTCGGCCCTTTGGATTTCGGCCCTTTGGATTTCGGCCTTTGGGATTCCGACCTTTGGGATATCGGCCTCTGGGATTTCGATCTTTGGGAAGTCTGTCTTTGGAGTTTCAGTCTTTGGGATTTCGGCCTTTGGGACGTCGGTCTTTGGAATTTCAGCCTTTGGGATTTCGGCCCTTTGGATTTCGGCCTTTGGGATTTCGGCCTTTGGGATTTCGGCCTTTGGGATTTCGGCCTTTGGGATTTCGGCCTTTGGGATATCGGCCTCTGGGATTTCGAACTTTGGGAAGTCGGTCTTTGGAATTTCAGCCTTTGGGATTTCTGCCTTTGGGATTTCGGCCTTTGGGATGTCGGTCTTTCGAATTTCAGCCTCTGGGATTTCGGCCCTTTGGATTTCGGCCTCTGGGATTTCGGCCTTGGGATTTCGGCCTTTGGGATTTCGGCCTTTGGGATTTCGGCCTTTGGGATTTCGGCCTTTGGGATTTCGGCCTTTGGGAATTCGGCCTTTGGCATTTCATCCTTTGGGATTTCGACCTTTGGGATTTCGGCCTTTTGGGAATTCATCCTTTGGTATTTCGGCCTTAGGATTTCGGCCTTTGGGATTTCGGCGTTTGGGATTTCGACCTTTGGGATTCCTGCCTTTTGGGAGTTCATCCTTTGGGATTTAGGCCTTTGTGATTTCGACCATTTTGATTTCGGCCCTTGGGATTTCGGGCTTTGGGATTTCGGCCTTTGACATTTCATCCTTTGGGATTTCGACCTTTGCGATTTCGGCCTTTTGGGAGTTCATACTTTGGTATTTCGGCTTTGGGATTTCGGCCCATAGGATTTCGGACTTTGAGATTTCGGCCTTTGGTATGTCGATCTTTGGAATTTCAACCTTTGGGATTTCGGCCCTTTGGATTTCGGCCTTTGGGATTTCAGCCTTTGGGATTTTGGCCCTTTGGATTTCGGCCTTTGGGATTTCATCCTTTGGAATTTCAGCCTTTGAGATTTCGGCCCTTTGGATTTCGGCCTTTGGGATTTCATCCTTTGGGATTTCGGCCTTTTGGGAATTCATCCATTGGTATTTCGGCCTTGGGATTTCGGCCTTTGGGATTTCGGTCTTTGGGATTTCGACCTTTGGGATTTCGGCCTTTGGAATATCCGCCTTTTGGATTTCGGCCTTTGGGATTTCGGCCTTTTGGGAATTCATCCTTTGGGATTTAGGCCTTTGGGATTTCGGCCCTTTGGATTTCGGCCTTTGGGATTTCAGCCTTTGGGATTTCGGCCTTTGAAATTTCGGCCTTTGGAATTTCAGCCTTTGGGATTTCGGCCCTTTGGATTTCGGCCTTTGGGATTCCGAAGTTTGGGATTTCGGCCCTTTGGATTTCGGCCTTTGGGATTTCGACCTTTGGGATATCGGCCTCTGGGATTTCGATCTTTGGGAAGTCGGTCTTTGGAGTTTCAGCCTTTGGGATTTCGGCCTTTGGGATTTCGGACTTTGAGATTTCGGCCTTTGGTATGTCGATCTTTGGAATTTCAACCTTTGGGATTTCGGCCCTTTGGATTTCGGCCTTTGGGATTTCTGCCTTGTGATTTCGGCCTTTGGGATATCGGTCTTTGGAATTTCAGCGTTTGGGATTTCGGCGCTTTGGATTTCGGTCTTTGGGATTTCGGCCTTGGGATTTCGACATGTGGGATTTCGGCCTTTGGGATTTCGGCCGTTGGGATTTCGGCGTTTGGGATTTCTGCCTTGTGATTTCGGCCTTTGGGATATCGGTCTTTGGAATTTCAGCGTTTGGGATTTCGGCGCTTTGGATTTCGGTCTTTGGGATTTCGGCCATTGAGATTTCGGCCTTTGGGATTGCGACCTTTGGGATTTCGGCCCTTGGGACATGGGCCCTTGGGATATCGGCCTTTGGGATTTCGACCGTTGGGATTTGGACCTTTGGGATTTCGGCCTTTGGGATGTCGGTCTTTGGAATTTCAGCCTTTGGGATTTCGGGTCTTTGATTTCGGTCGTTGGGATTTCAGGCTTTGGGATTTCGGACTTTGAGATTTCGGCCTTTGGGATTTCAGGCTTTGGGATTTCGGCCGTTGAGACTTCGGCCTTTGGGATGTCGGTCTTTTGAATTTCAGCCATTGGGATTTCGGCCCTTTGGATTTCGGTCTTTGGGATTTCGGCCTTGGGATTTCGACATTTGGGATTTCGGCCTTTGGGATTTCGGCCGTTGGGATTTCGGCGTTTGGGATTTCATCCTTTGCGATTTCGGCCTTTTGGGAATTCATCCATTGGTATTTCGGCCTTCGGATTTCGGCCTTTGGGATTTCGGCCTTTGGGATTTCGGTCTTTCGAATTTCGGCCTTTTGGGAATTCATCCATTGGTATTTCGGCCTTGGGATCTCGGCCTTTGGGATTTCGGTCTTTCGAATTTCAGCCTTTGGGATTTCGGCCTTTGGGATTTCGGCCTTTGGGATTTCGGCCTTCGGGATTTCGGCCTTTTGGGAGTTCATCCCTTGGTATTTCGGCCTTGGGATTTCGACATTTGGGATTTCGGCGTTTGGGATTTCGGCCTTAGGAAATTCCGCCATTAGGATATCGGCCCTTGGGATTTCGGCCTTTGGGATTTCGGCCTTTGAGATTTGGGCCTTTGGGATTTCGGTCTTTCGAATTTCAGCCTTTGGGATTTCGGCCTTTGGGATTTCGACCTTTGGGATGTCGACCTTTGGTATTCCGGCACTTGGGATTGCGGCCTTTGGGATTTCGGTCTTTGGGATTTCGACCTTTGGGATTTCGGCCTTTGGAATATCCGCCTTTTGGATTTCGGCCTTTGGGATTTCGGCCTTTTGGGAATTCATCCTTTGGGATTTAGGCCTTCGGGATTTCGGCCCTTTGGATTTCGGCCTTCGGGATTTCAGCCTTTGGGATTTCGGCCTTTGAAATTTCGGCCTTTGGAATTTCAGCCTTTGGGATTTCGGCCCTTTGGATTTCGGCCTTTGGGATTCCGAAGTTTGGGATTTCGGCCCTTTGGATTTCGGCCTTTGGGACTTCGACCTTTGGGATATCGGCCTCTGGGATTTCGATCTTTGGGAAGTCGGTCTTTGGAGTTTCAGCCTTTGGGATTTCGGCCTTTGGGATGTCGGTCTTTGGAATTTCAGCCTTTGGGATTTCGGCCCTTTGGATTTCGGCCTTTGGGATTTCGGCCTTTGGGATTTCGACCTTTGGGATTTCGGCCTTTGGAATTTCCGCCTTTGGGATATCGGCCTTTTGGATTTCGGCCTTTGGGAATTCGGCCTTTGGCATTTCATCCTTTGGGATTTCGACCTTTGGGATTTTGGCCTTTTGGGAATTCATCCTTTGGTATTTCGGCCTTAGGATTTCGGCCTTTGGGATTTCGGTGTTTGGGATTTCGACCTTTGGGATTCCGGCCTTTTGGGAGTTCACCCTTTGGGATTTAGGCCTTTGGGATTTCGACTATTTTGATTTCGGCCCTTGGGATTACGGGCTTTGGGATTTCGGCCTTTGACATTTCATCCTTTGGGATTTCGGCCTTTTGGGAGTTCATCCCTTGGTATTTCGGCCTTGGGATCTCGGCCTTTGGGATTTCGGCCTTTGGGATTTCGGTCTTTGGGATTTCTGCCTTTGGGATATCGGCCTCTGGGATTTCGACCTTTGGGAAGTCGGTCTTTGGAATTTCAGCCTTTGGTATTTCGGCCTTTGGGATGTCGGTCTTTGGAATTTCAGCCTTTGGGATTTAGGATCTTTGGATTTCGGCCTTTGGGATTTCGGCCTTGGGATTTCGGCATTTGGTATTTCGGCCTTTGAGATTTCGGCCTTTGGGATTTCGGCCTTTGGGATTTCGGCCTTTAGGATTTCGACCTTTGGGATTTCGACCCTTGGTATTCCGGCACTTGGGATTGCGGCCTTTGGGACTTCGGTCTTTGGGATTTCGACCTTTGGGATTTCGGCCTTTGGAATTTCCGCCTTTTGGATTTCGGCCTTTGGGATTTCGGCCTTTTGGGTATTCATCCTTTGGGATTTAGGCCTTTGGGATTTCGGCCCTTTGGATTTCGGCCCTTTGGATTTCGGCCTTTGGGATTTCAGCCTTTGGGATTTCGGCCTTTGAAATTTCGGCCTTTGGAATTTCAGCCTTTGGGATTTCGGTCCTTTGGATTTCGGCCTTTGGGATTCCGAAGTTTGGGATTTCGGCCCTTTGGATTTCGGCCTTTGGGATTTCGACCTTTGGGATATCGGCCTCTGGGATTTCGATCTTTGGGAAGTCGGTCTTTGGAGTTTCAGCCTTTGGGATTTCGGCCCTTTGGATTTGGGCCTTTGGGATTTCGGCCTTTGGGATTTCGACCTTTGGGATTTCGGCCTTTCGAATTTCCGCCTTTGGGATATCGGCCTTTTGGATTTCGGCCTTTGGGATTTCGGCCTTTGGGAATTCGGCCTTTGGCATTTCCTCCTTTGGGATTTCGACCTTTGGGATTTCGGCCTTTTGGGAATTCATCCTTTGGTATTTCGGCCTTAGGATTTCGGCCTTTGGGATTTCGGCATTTGGGATTTCGACCTTTTTGATTCCGGCCTTTTGGGAGTTCATCCTTTGGGATTTAGGCCTTTGGGATTTCGACCATTTTGATTTCGGCCCTTGGGATTACGGGCTTTGGGATTTCGGCCTTTGACATTTCATCCTTTGGGATTTCGACCCTGTGATTTCGGCCTTTGGGATGTCGGTCTTTGGAATTTCAGCCATTGGGATTTCGGCCCTTTGGATTTCGGTCTTTGGGATTTCGGCCTTGGGATTTCGACATTTGGGATTTCGGCCTTTGGGATTTCGGCCTTTGGGATTTCGGCGTTTGGGATTTCATCCTTTGCGATTTCGGCCTTTTGGGAATTCATCCATCGGTATTTCGGCCTTGGGATCTCGGCCTTTGGGATTTCGGTCTTTCGAATTTCGACCTTTGGGATTTCGGCCTTTTGGGAGTTCATCCATTGGTATTTCGGCATTGCGATTTCGCCGTTTGTGATTTCGGCCTTTGCAATTTCCGCCATTAGGATATCGACCCTTGGGATTTCGAGCTTTGGGATTACGGCCTTTTGGGAATTCATCCCTTGGGATTTCGGCCCTTTGGATTTCGGCCTTTGGGATTTCGACCTTTGGGATATCGGCCTCTGGGATTTCGATCTTTGGGAAGTCGGTCTTTGGAGTTTCAGCCTTTGGGATTTCGGCCTTTGGGATGTCGGTCTTTGGAATTTCAGCCTTTGGGATTTCGGCCCTTTGGATTTCGGCCTTTGGTATTTCGGCCTTAGGATTTCGGCCTTTGGGATTTCGGCGTTTGGGATTTCGACCTTTTTGATTCCGGCCTTTTGGGAGTTCATACTTTGGTATTTCGGCCTTGGGATTTCGGCCCATGGGATTTCGGACTTTGAGATTTCGGCCTTTGGTATGTCGATCTTTGGAATTACAACCTTTGGGATTTCGGCCCTTTGGATTTCAGCCTTTGGGATTTTGGCCCTTTGGATTTCGGCCTTTGGGATTTCGACGTTTGGGATTTCGGCCCTTGGGATTCCGGCCCTTGGGATTGCGTCGTTTGGGATTTCGGCCTTTGGGATTTCGGCCTTTAGTATGTCGATATTTGGAATTTCAACCTTCGGGATTTCGGCCTTTGGTATGTCGATCTTTGGAATTTCAACCTTTGGGATTTCGGCCCTTTGGATTTCGGCCTTTGGGATTTCGACGTTTGGGATTTCGGCCCTTGGGATTCCGGCCCTTGGGATTGCGTCCTTTGGGATTTTGGCCTTTGGGATTTCGGCCTTTAGTATGTCGAACTTTGGAATTTCAACCTTTGGGATTTCGGCCCTTTGGATTTCGGCCTTTGGGATTTCAGTCTTTGGGATTTCGGCCTTTGTGATTTCGGCCTTTGGAATTTCAGCCTTTGGGATTTTGGCCCTTTGGATTTCGGCCTTTGGGATTTCATCCTTTGGGATTTCGGCCTTTTGGGAATTCATCCATTGGTATTTCGGCCTTGGGATTTCGGCCTTTGGGATTTCGGACTTTGAGATTTCGGCCTTTGCTATGTCGATCTTTGGAATTTCAACCTTTGGGATTTCGACCCTTTGGATTTCGGCCTTTGGGATTTCAGCCTTTGGGATTTCGGCCTTTGAAATTTCGGCCTGTGGAATTTCAGCCTTTGGGATTTCGGCCCTTTGGATTTCGGCCTTTGGGATTTCGACCTTTGGGATATCGGCCTCTGGGATTTCGATCTTTGGGAAGTCGGTCTTTGGAGTTTCAGCCTTTGGGATTTCGGCCTTTGGGATGTCGGACTTTGGAATTACAGCCTTTGGCATTTCGGCCCTTTGGATTTCGGCCTTTGGGATTTCGGCCTTGTGATTTAGGCCTTTGGGATATCGGTCTTTGGAATTTCAGCGTTTGGGATTTCGGCGCTTTGGATTTCGGCCTTTGCGATTTCGGTCTTTGGGATTTCGGCCATTGAGATTTCGGCCTTTGGGATTGCGACCTTTGGGATTTCGGCCCTTGGGACATGGGCCCGTGGGATATCGGCCTTTGGGATTTCGACCGTTGGGATTTGGACCTTTGGGATTTCGGCCTTTGGGATGTCGGTCTTTGGAATTTCAGCCTTTGGGATTTCGGGTCTTTGATTTCGGTCGTTGGGATTTCAGGCTTTGGGATTTCGGACTTTGAGATTTCGGCCTTTGGGATTTCAGCCTTTGAGATTTGGGCCTTTGGGATTTCGGTCTTTGAGATTTGGGCCTTTGGGATTTCGGTCTTTCGAATTTCAGATTTTGATATTTCGGCCTTTGCAATTTCGACCTTTGGGATGTCGACCTTTGGTATTCCGGCACTTGGGATTGCGGCCTTTGGGACTTCGGTCTTTGGGATTTCGACCTTTGGGATTTCGGCCTTTGGAATTTCCGCCTTTTGGATTTCGGCCTTTGGGATTTCGGCCTTTTGGGTATTCATCCTTTGGGATTTAGGCCTTTGGGATTTCGGCCCTTTGGATTTCGGCCCTTTGGATTTCGGCCTTTGGGATTTCAGCCTTTGGGATTTCAGTCTTTGGGATTTCGGCCTTTGTGATTTCGGCCTTTGGAATTTCAGCCTTTGGGATTTTGGCCCTTTGGATTTCGGCCTTTGGGATTTCATCCTTTGGGATTTCGGCCTTTTGGGAATTCATCCATTGGTATTTCGGCCTTGGGATTTCGGCCTTTGGGATTTCGGACTTTGAGATTTCGGCCTTTGCTATGTCGATCTTTGGAATTTCAACCTTTGGGATTTCGACCCTTTGGATTTCGGCCTTTGGGATTTCAGCCTTTGGGATTTCGGCCTTTGAAATTTCGGCCTGTGGAATTTCAGCCTTTGGGATTTCGGCCCTTTGGATTTCGGCCTTTGGGATTTCGACCTTTGGGATATCGGCCTCTGGGATTTCGATCTTTGGGAAGTCGGTCTTTGGAGTTTCAGCCTTTGGGATTTCGGCCTTTGGGATGTCGGACTTTGGAATTACAGCCTTTGGCATTTCGGCCCTTTGGATTTCGGCCTTTGGGATTTCGGCCTTGTGATTTAGGCCTTTGGGATATCGGTCTTTGGAATTTCAGCGTTTGGGATTTCGGCGCTTTGGATTTCGGCCTTTGCGATTTCGGTCTTTGGGATTTCGGCCATTGAGATTTCGGCCTTTGGGATTGCGACCTTTGGGATTTCGGCCCTTGGGACATGGGCCCGTGGGATATCGGCCTTTGGGATTTCGACCGTTGGGATTTGGACCTTTGGGATTTCGGCCTTTGGGATGTCGGTCTTTGGAATTTCAGCCTTTGGGATTTCGGGTCTTTGATTTCGGTCGTTGGGATTTCAGGCTTTGGGATTTCGGACTTTGAGATTTCGGCCTTTGGGATTTCAGCCTTTGAGATTTGGGCCTTTGGGATTTCGGTCTTTGAGATTTGGGCCTTTGGGATTTCGGTCTTTCGAATTTCAGATTTTGAGATTTCGGCCTTTGCAATTTCGACCTTTGGGACGTCGACCTTTGGTATTCCGGCACTTGGGATTGCGGCCTTTGGGACTTCGGTCTTTGGGATTTCGACCTTTGGGATTTCGGCCTTTGGAATTTCCGCCTTTTGGATTTCGGCCTTTGGGATTTCGGCCTTTTGGGTATTCATCCTTTGGGATTTAGGCCTTTGGGATTTCGGCCCTTTGGATTTCGGCCCTTTGGATTTCGGCCTTTGGGATTTCAGCCTTTGGGATTTCGGCCTTTGAAATTTCGGCCTTTGGAATTTCAGCCTTTGGGATTTCGGTCCTTTGGATTTCGGCCTTTGGGATTCCGAAGTTTGGGATTTCGGCCCTTTGGATTTCGGCCTTTGGGATTTCGACCTTTGGGATATCGGCCTCTGGGATTTCGATCTTTGGGAAGTCGGTCTTTGGAGTTTCAGCCTTTGGGATTTCGGCCCT
The DNA here is from genome assembly GCF_050947335.1 of Megachile rotundata. NCBI lineage: Eukaryota > Metazoa > Arthropoda > Insecta > Hymenoptera > Megachilidae > Megachile > Megachile rotundata. The sequence goes on along the minus strand of NC_134991.1, from coordinate 690,091 downwards.
TTGGATTTGGGCCTTTGGGATTTCGGCCTTTGGGATTTCGACCTTTGGGATTTCGGCCTTTCGAATTTCCGCCTTTGGGATATCGGCCTTTTGGATTTCGGCCCTTGGGATTACGGGCTTTGGGATTTCGGCCTTTGACATTTCATCCTTTGGGATTTCGACCTTTGTGATTTCGGCCTTTGGGATGTCGGTCTTTGGAATTTCAGCCATTGGGATTTCGGCCCTTTGGATTTCGGTCTTTGGGATTTCGGCCTTGGGATTTCGACATTTGGGATTTCGGCCTTTGGGATTTCGGCCTTTGGGATTTCGGCGTTTGGGATTTCATCCTTTGCGATTTCGGCCTTTTGGGAATTCATCCATCGGTATTTCGGCCTTGGGATCTCGGCCTTTGGGATTTCGGTCTTTCGAATTTCGACCTTTGGGATTTCGGCCTTTTGGGAGTTCATCCATTGGTATTTCGGCATTGCGATTTCGCCGTTTGTGATTTCGGCCTTTGCAATTTCCGCCATTAGGATATCGACCCTTGGGATTTCGAGCTTTGGGATTACGGCCTTTTGGGAATTCATCCCTTGGGATTTCGGCCCTTTGGATTTCGGCCTTTGGGATTTCGACCTTTGGGATATCGGCCTCTGGGATTTCGATCTTTGGGAAGTCGGTCTTTGGAGTTTCAGCCTTTGGGATTTCGGCCTTTGGGATGTCGGTCTTTGGAATTTCAGCCTTTGGGATTTCGGCCCTTTGGATTTCGGCCTTTGGTATTTCGGCCTTAGGATTTCGGCCTTTGGGATTTCGGCGTTTGGGATTTCGACCTTTTTGATTCCGGCCTTTTGGGAGTTCATCCTTTGGGATTTAGGAATTTGGGATTTCGACCATTTTGATTTCGGCCCTTGGGATTACGGGCTTTGGGATTTCGGCCTTTGACATTTCATCCTTTGGGATTTCGACCTTTGTGATTTCGGCCTTTTGGGAGTTCATACTTTGGTATTTCGGCCTTGGGATTTCGGCCCATGGGATTTCGGACTTTGAGATTTCGGCCTTTGGTATGTCGATCTTTGGAATTACAACCTTTGGGATTTCGGCCCTTTGGATTTCGGCCTTTGGGATTTCAGCCTTTGGGATTTTGGCCCTTTGGATTTCGGCCTTTGGGATTTCGACGTTTGGGATTTCGGCCCTTGGGATTCCGGCCCTTGGGATTGCGTCGTTTGGGATTTCGGCCTTTGGGATTTCGGCCTTTAGTATGTCGATCTTTGGAATTTCAACCTTCGGGATTTCGGCCTTTGGTATGTCGATCTTTGGAATTTCAACCTTTGGGATTTCGGCCCTTTGGATTTCGGCCTTTGGGATTTCGACGTTTGGGATTTCGGCCCTTGTGATTCCGGCCCTTGGGATTGCGTCCTTTGGGATTTTGGCCTTTGGGATTTCGGCCTTTAGTATGTCGAACTTTGGAATTTCAACCTTTGGGATTTCGGCCCTTTGGATTTCGGCCTTTGGGATTTCAGTCTTTGGGATTTCGGCCTTTGTGATTTCGGCCTTTGGAATTTCAGCCTTTGGGATTTTGGCCCTTTGGATTTCGGCCTTTGGGATTTCATCCTTTGGGATTTCGGCCTTTTGGGAATTCATCCATTGGTATTTCGGCCTTGGGATTTCGGCCTTTGGGATTTCGGACTTTGAGATTTCGGCCTTTGGGATTTCGGCTTTTCTGATGTCGGTCTTTGGAATTTTAGCCTTTGGGGTTTCTGCCCTTTGGATTTCGGCCTTTGGGATTTCGCCCTTTGGGATTTGGACCTTAGGGATTTCGGACTTTGGGATTTCGACCTTTGGGATTTCGGCCCTGGGGATTTCGGCCTTTGGGATTTCGGCCTTTGGAATTTCCGCCTTTAGGATATCGGCCCTTTGGATTCCGGCCTTTGGGATCTCGACCTTTTGGATTTCGGCCCTTGGGATTTCAGCCTTCGGGATTTCGGCCTTTGGGATTTCGACCTTTGGGATTTCGGCTTTTTGGGATTTCGACTTTTGGGATTTGTACCTTTGGGATTCCGGCCTTTGGGATTACGGCCTTTGAGATTTCGGCGTTCGGGATTTCGGCTTTTGGAATTTCCGCCTTTGGGATATCGGCCTTGGGATTTCGACATTTGGGAATTCGTCCTTTGGAATTTCAGCCTTTAGGATATCGGCCTTTAGGATTTCGGCATTTGGGATTTCGACCTTTTGCATTTAGGCCATTGGGATTTCGACATTTGGGATTTCGGCCTTTGGGATTTCGGCCTTTGAGATTTCGGCGTTCGGGATTTCGGCCCTTTGGATTTCGGCATTTGGGATTTCAGACTTTGGGATTTCGGCCTTTGAAATTTCGGCCTTTGGGATTTCGGCTTTTGGGATTTCGGCCTTTGGGATTTCGGCCTTTGGGATTTCGACCTTTGGGACTTCGGCCTTTGGGATTTCGGCCTTTGGGATTTCGCCGTTTGGGATTTCGGCTTTTGGAATTTCCGCCTTTGGGATATCGGCCTTTGGGATTTCGGCCTTTGGGATTTCGGCCTTTGGGATTTCGGCTTTTGGGATTGCGGCCTTTGGGATTTCGGCCGTTGGGGCTACGGCCTTTGGGATTTTGGCCATTGGGATTTCGGTCTTTGGGATTTCAGACTTTATGTTTTGGCCATTTTAGGATTTCGGCCTTTAGGATTTCGACATTTAAGGTATCGGCTTTTGAGATTCTTACATTTCTGATTTCGGGCTTTGGGATTTCTGCGTTTGGGATTTCGGCCTTTGGAATTTCCGCCTTTAGGATATCGGAATTTGGGATTTCGACCTTTGTGATTTCGGCCTTTGGGATTTCGCTCTTTGAGATTTCGGCTTTTTGAATTTCAGCCTTTGGGATTTCGGCCTTTGGGATACGGCCTTTGGGATTTCGGCATTTGGAATTTCCGCCTTTGGGATATCGGCCTTTGGGATTTCGACCTTTTAGATTAAGGCCTTTCGGATTTCGGCCTTTGGGACTTCGGCCTTTGTGATTTCGGCCTTTGGGATGTCTCATCTTTGGAATTACAGCCTTTGGGATTTCGGCCCTTTGGATTTCGGCCTTTGGGATTTCGGCCTTGTGATTTAGGCCTTTGGGATATCGGTCTTTGGAATTTCAGCGTTTGGGATTTCGGCGCTTTGGATTTCGGCCTTTGCGATTTCGGTCTTCGGGATTTCGGCCATTGAGATTTCGGCCTTTGGGATTGCGACCTTTGGGATTTCGGCCCTTGGGACATGGGCCCGTGGGATATCGGCCTTTGGGATTTCGACCGTTGGGATTTGGACCTTTGGGATTTCGGCCTTTGGGATGTCGGTCTTTGGAATTTCAGCCTTTGGGATTTCGGGTCTTTGATTTCGGTCGTTGGGATTTCAGGCTTTGGGATTTCGGACTTTGAGATTTCGGCGTTTGGGATTTCAGCCTTTGGGATTTCGGCCGTTGAGACTTCGGCCTTTGGGATGTCGGTCTTTGGAATTTCAGCCATTGGGATTTCGGCCCTTTGGATTTCGGTCTTTGGGATTTCGGCCTTGGGATTTCGACATTTGGGATTTCGGCCTTTGGGATTTCGGCCTTTGGGATTTCGGCGTTTGGGATTTCATCCTTTGCGATTTCGGCCTTTTGGGAATTCATCCATTGGTATTTCGGCCTTCGGATTTCGGCCTTTGGGATTTCGGCATTTGGGATTTCGGTCTTTCGAATTTCGGCCTTTTGGGAATTCATCCATTAGGATTTCGGCCTTGGGATCTCGGCCTCTGGAATTTCGGTCTTTCGAATTTCAGCCTTTGGGATTTCGGCCTTTGGGATTTCGGCCTTTGGTATTTCGGCTTTTGGGATTTCGGCCTTTGGGATTTCGGCTTTTCGGATGTCGGTCTTTGGAATTTCAGCCTTTGGGGTTTCTGCCCTTTGGATTTCGGCCTTTGGGATTTCGCCCTTTGGGATTTGGACCTTAGGGATTTCGGACTTTGGGATTTCGACCTTTGGGATTTCGGCCCTGGGGATTTCGGCCTTTGGGATTTCGGCCTTTGGAATTTCCGCCTTTAGGATATCGGCCCTTTGGATTCCGGCCTTTGGGATCTCGACCTTTTGGATTTCGGCCCTTGGGATTTCAGCCTTCGGGATTTCGGCCTTCGGGATTTCGACCTTTGGGATTTCGGCTTTTTGGGATTTCGACTTTTGGGATTTGTACCTTTGGGATTCCGGCCTTTGGGATTACGGCCTTTGAGATTTCGGCGTTCGGGATTTCGGCTTTTGGAATTTCCGCCTTTGGGATATCGGCCTTGGGATTTCGACATTTGGGAATTCGTCCTTTGGAATTTCAGCCTTTAGGATATCGGCCTTTAGGATTTCGGCATTTGGGATTTCGACCTTTTGCATTTAGGCCATTGGGATTTCGACATTTGGGATTTCGGCCTTTGGGATTTCGGCCTTTGAGATTTCGGCGTTCGGGATTTCGGCCTTTGGGATTTCGGCCTTTGGGACTTCGGCCTTTTGGGCATTCATCAATTGGTATTTCGGCCTTGGGATTTCGATATTTGGGATTTCGGCGTTCGGGATTTCGGCCTTTGGAATTTCCGCCTTTAGGATATCGGCCTTTGGGACTTCGGCCTTTGGGATTTCGTCCTTTGGGAGATCGGCCTTTGGAATTTCGGCCTTTGGGATTTCGGCTTTTGGGATTTCGGCCTTTGGGATTTCGGCCTTTGGGATTTCGACCTTTGGGACTTCGGCCTTTGGGATTTCGGCCTTTGGGATTTCGCCGTTTGGGATTTCGGCTTTTGGAATTTCCGCCTTTGGGATATCGGCCTTTGGGATTTCGGCCTTTGGGATTTCGGCCTTTGGGATTTCGGCTTTTGGGATTGCGGCCTTTGGGATTTCGGCCGTTGGGGCTACGGCCTTTGGGATTTTGGCCATTGGGATTTCGGTCTTTGGGATTTCAGACTTTATGTTTTGGCCATTTTAGGATTTCGGCCTTTAGGATTTCGACATTTAAGGTATCGGCTTTTGAGATTCTTACATTTCTGATTTCGGGCTTTGGGATTTCTGCGTTTGGGATTTCGGCCTTTGGAATTTCCGCCTTTAGGATATCGGAATTTGGGATTTCGACCTTTGTGATTTCGGCCTTTGGGATTTCGCTCTTTGAGATTTCGGCTTTTTGAATTTCAGCCTTTGGGATTTCGGCCTTTGGGATACGGCCTTTGGGATTTCGGCATTTGGAATTTCCGCCTTTGGGATATCGGCCTTTGGGATTTCGACCTTTTAGATTAAGGCCTTTCGGATTTCGGCCTTTGGGACTTCGGCCTTTGTGATTTCGGCCTTTGGGATGTCTCATCTTTGGAATTACAGCCTTTGGGATTTCGGCCCTTTGGATTTCGGCCTTTGGGATTTCGGCCTTGTGATTTAGGCCTTTGGGATATCGGTCTTTGGAATTTCAGCGTTTGGGATTTCGGCGCTTTGGATTTCGGCCTTTGCGATTTCGGTCTTTGGGATTTCGGCCATTGAGATTTCGGCCTTTGGGATTGCGACCTTTGGGATTTCGGCCCTTGGGACATGGGCCCGTGGGATATCGGCCTTTGGGATTTCGACCGTTGGGATTTGGACCTTTGGGATTTCGGCCTTTGGGATGTCGGTCTTTGGAATTTCAGCCTTTGGGATTTCGGGTCTTTGATTTCGGTCGTTGGGATTTCAGGCTTTGGGATTTCGGACTTTGAGATTTCGGCCTTTGGGATTTCAGCCTTTGGGATTTCGGCCGTTGAGACTTCGGCCTTTGGGATGTCGGTCTTTGGAATTTCAGCCATTGGGATTTCGGCCCTTTGGATTTCGGTCTTTGGGATTTCGGCCTTGGGATTTCGACATTTGGGATTTCGGCCTTTGGGATTTCGGCCTTTGGGATTTCGGCGTTTGGGATTTCATCCTTTGCGATTTCGGCCTTTTGGGAATTCATCCATTGGTATTTCGGCCTTCGGATTTCGGCCTTTGGGATTTCGGCATTTGGGATTTCGGTCTTTCGAATTTCGGCCTTTTGGGAATTCATCCATTAGGATTTCGGCCTTGGGATCTCGGCCTCTGGAATTTCGGTCTTTCGAATTTCAGCCTTTGGGATTTCGGCCTTTGGGATTTCGGCCTTCGGGATTTCGGCCTTTTGGGAGTTCATCCCTTGGTATTTCGGCCTTGGGATTTCGACATTTGGGATTTCGGCGTTTGGGATTTCGGCCTTAGGAATTTCCGCCATTAGGATATCGGCCCTTGGGATTTCGGCCTTTGGGATTTCGACCTTTGAGATTTCGGCCTTTGGAATTCCAGCCTTTGGGATTTCGGCCCTTTGGATTTCGGCCTTTGGGATTTCGACGTTTGGGATTTCGGGCCTTTGGATTTCGGCCTTTGGGATTTCTGCCTTTGGGATATCGGCCTCTGGGATTTCGACCTTTGGGAAGTCGGTCTTTGGAATTTCAGCCTTTGGTATTTCGGCCCTTGGAATGTCGGTCTTTGGAATTTCAGCCTTCGGGATTTAGGCCCTTTGAATTTCGGCCTTTGGGATTTCGGCCTTGGGATTTCGACGTTTGGGATTTCGGCGTTTGGGATTTCGGTGTTTGGGATTTCGGCGTTTGGGATATCGGCCTTTGGAATTTCCGCCTTTAGGATATCGGCCTTTGTGATTTCGGCCTTTGGGATTTCGGCCTTTGGTATTTCGGCTTTTGGGATTTCGGCCTTTGGGATTTCGGCTTTTCGGATGTCGGTCTTTGGAATTTCAGCCTTTGGGGTTTCTGCCCTTTGGATTTCGGCCTTTGGGATTTCGCCCTTTGGGATTTGGACCTTAGGGATTTCGGACTTTGGGATTTCGACCTTTGGGATTTCGGCCCTGGGGATTTCGGCCTTTGGGATTTCGGCCTTTGGAATTTCCGCCTTTAGGATATCGGCCCTTTGGATTCCGGCCTTTGGGATCTCGACCTTTTGGATTTCGGCCCTTGGGATTTCAGCCTTCGGGATTTCGGCCTTCGGGATTTCGACCTTTGGGATTTCGGCTTTTTGGGATTTCGACTTTTGGGATTTGTACCTTTGGGATTCCGGCCTTTGGGATTACGGCCTTTGAGATTTCGGCGTTCGGGATTTCGGCTTTTGGAATTTCCGCCTTTGGGATATCGGCCTTGGGATTTCGACATTTGGGAATTCGTCCTTTGGAATTTCAGCCTTTAGGATATCGGCCTTTAGGATTTCGGCATTTGGGATTTCGACCTTTTGCATTTAGGCCATTGGGATTTCGACATTTGGGATTTCGGCCTTTGGGATTTCGGCCTTTGAGATTTCGGCGTTCGGGATTTCGGCCTTTGGGATTTCGGCCTTTGGGACTTCGGCCTTTTGGGCATTCATCAATTGGTATTTCGGCCTTGGGATTTCGATATTTGGGATTTCGGCGTTCGGGATTTCGGCCTTTGGAATTTCCGCCTTTAGGATATCGGCCTTTGGGACTTCGGCCTTTGGGATTTCGTCCTTTGGGAGATCGGCCTTTGGAATTTCGGCCTTTGGGATTTCGGCTTTTGGGATTTCGGCCTTTGGGATTTCGGCCTTTGGGATTTCGACCTTTGGGACTTCGGCCTTTGGGATTTCGGCCTTTGGGATTTCGCCGTTTGGGATTTCGGCTTTTGGAATTTCCGCCTTTGGGATATCGGCCTTTGGGATTTCGGCCTTTGGGATTTCGGCCTTTGGGAATTCGGCTTTTGGGATTGCGGCCTTTGGGATTTCGGCCGTTGGGGCTACGGCCTTTGGGATTTTGGCCATTGGGATTTCGGTCTTTGGGATTTCAGACTTTATGTTTTGGCCATTTTAGGATTTCGGCCTTTAGGATTTCGACATTTAAGGTATCGGCTTTTGAGATTCTTACATTTCTGATTTCGGCCTTTGGGATTTCGCCGTTTGGGATTTCGGCTTTTGGAATTTCCGCCTTTGGGATATCGGCCTTTGGGATTTCGGCCTTTGGGATTTCGGCCTTTGGGAATTCGGCTTTTGGGATACGGCCTTTGGGATTTCGGCATTTGGAATTTCCGCCTTTGGGATATCGGCCTTTGGGATTTCGACCTTTTAGATTAAGGCCTTTCGGATTTCGGCCTTTGGGACTTCGGCCTTTGTGATTTCGGCCTTTGATATTTCGGCCTTTGGGATTTCGGCCTTTCGGATTTCGGGGTTTGGGATTTCGGCCTTTGGGATTTCGGCGTTTGGGATTTCGGCCTTTGGGATTTTGGCCTTTGGGATTTCGGCCTTTGGGATGTCTCATCTTTGGAATTTCAGCCTTTGGGATTTCGGCAGTTTGGATTTCGGTCTTTGGAATTTCAGCCTTTGGGATTTCGGCCTTCGAGATTTCAGCCTTTAGGATTTCGACCTTTGGGATTTCGGCCCTTGGGATTTCGGCCTTTGGGATTTCGGCCGTTGGGATTTCGGCCTTTGGGATTTGGACTTTTGGGATTTCGGCCCTTGGGATATCGCACTCTGGGATTTCGGGCTTTGGGAAGTCGGTCTTTGGAATTTCAGCCTTTGTGATTTCGGCCTTCGTGATTTCAGCCTTTAGGATTTCGACCTTTGGGATTTCAGCCTTTGGGATTTTGACCTTTGGGATATCCGCCTTTTGGGAATTCATCCTTTGGGATTTCGACATTTGGGACTTCGGCCTTTGGGATTTCGGCCTTAGAGATTTCGGCGTTCGGGATTTGGGGCTTTGGGATTTCGTTCTTTGGGATTTCGGCCTTTTGGGAATCCATCAATTGGTATTTCGGCCTTGGGATTTCGGCATTTGGGATTTCGGCGTTCGGGATTTCGGCCTTTTGAATTTCCGCCTTTAGGATATCGGCCTTTGGGATTTCGGCCTTTGGGATTTCGGCCTTTGGGATTTCGGCCTTTTGGGAATTCATCAACTGGTATTTCGGCCTTGGGATTTCGACATTTGGGATTTTGGCGTTCGGGATTTCGGCCTTTGGAATTTCCGCCTTTAGGATATCGGCCTTTGGGATTTCGGCCTTTGGGATTTCGGCTTTTGAGATTTCGGCCTTTGGTATTTCGGCCTTTGGGATTTCGACCTTTGGGACTTCGGCTTTTGGGATTTCGGCCTTTGGGATGTTGCCGTTTGGGATTTCGGCTTTTGGAATTTCCGCCTTTGGGATATCGGCCTTTGGGATTTCGGGCTTTGGGATTTCGTCCTTTGGGATTTCGGCCTTTGGGATTTCGGCCTTTGGGATTTCGGCCTTTGGGACTTCGCCGTTAGGGATATCGGCGTTTGGAATTTCCGCCTTTGGGATATCGGCCTTTGGGATTTCGGGCTTTGGGATTTCGTCATTTGGGATTTCGGCCTTTGGGATTTCGACCTTTGGGATTTGGACCTTTGGGATTTGGACCTTTGGGATTCCGGCCTTTGTGATTTCGGCTTTTGGGATTTCGGCCTTTGGGATTTCGCCCTTTGGGATTTCGGCCCTTTGGATTCCGGGCTTTGGGATCTCGACCTAAGGATTTCGACATTTGGGATTTCGGCCTTTGTGATTTCGGCCTTTGTGATTTCGGCCTTTGTGATTTCGGCATTTGGGATATCGCCCATTGGCATTTGCGCCTTTGGGATTTCGACCTTTGGGATTTGGACCTTTGGGATTTCGGCCTTTGGGATTTCGACCTTTGGGATTTAGGCCGTTGGGATTTCGGCCTTTGGGATTTGGATTTTTGGGATTTCGGCGCTTGGGATTTCGGCCTCTGGGATTTCGGCCTTTGGGAAGTCGGCCTTCGTGATTTCAGCCTTTAGGATTTCGACCTTTGGGATTTCAGCCTTTGGGATTTCGGACTTTGGGATATCGGCCATTGGGATTTGCGCCTTTGGGATTTCGACCTTTGGGATTTGGACCATTGGGATTTCGGCCTTTGGGATTTCGACCTTTGGGATTTCGGCGTTTGGGATTACGGCCTTTTGGGAATTCATCAATTGGTATTTCGGCCTTGGGATTTCGGCGTTCGGGATTTCGGCCATTTGAATTTCCGCCTTTAGGATATCGGCCTTTGGGATTTCGGCCTTTTGCGAATTCATCAATTGGTATTTCGGCCTTGGGATTTCGACATTTGGGATTTCGGCGTTCGGGATTTCGGCCTTTGGAATTTCCGCCTTTAGGATATCGGCCTATGGGATTTCGGCATTTGGGATTTCGGCCTTTGGGATTTCGGCCTTTGATATTTCGGCCTTTGGGATTTCGGCCTTTCGGATTTCGGCCTTTGGGATTTCGGCCTTTGGAATTTCCGCGTTTAGGATATCGGCCTTTGTGATTTCGGCCTTTGGGATTTTGGCTTTTGGGATTTCGGCCTTTGGGATTTCGGCCTTTGGGGTTTCGGCTTTTGGGATCTCGGTCTTTGGAATTTCAGCCTTTGGGGTTTCGGCCCTTTGGATTTCGGCCTTTGGGATCTCAGTCTTTGGGATTTCGGCTTTTGAGATTTCGGCGTTCGGGATTTCGGCGTTTGGGATTTCGGCCTTTAGGATTTCGGCCTTTGGAATTTCCGCGTTTAGGATATCGGCCTTTGTGATTTCGGCCATTGGGATTACGGCCTTTAGGATGTCGGTCTTTGGAATTTCAGCCTTTGGGATTTCGGCCCTTGGGATTTCGGAATTTGGAATTTCCGCCTTTGGGATATCGGCCTTTAGGATTTCGGCCTTTGGAATTTCGTCCTTTGGGGTTTCGGCCTTTAGGATATCGGAATTTGGGATTTAGACCTTTGTGATTTCGGCCTTTGGGATTTCGCCCTTTGGGATTTCGGCTTTTGCAATTTCCGCCTTTGGGATATCAGCCTCTGGGATTTCGGCCGTTGGGATTTCGGCTTTTTGGGATTTCGACCTTTGGGATGAGGTCCTTTGGGATTCCGGCCTTTGGGATTACGGCCGTTGGGATTCCGGCATTTGGGATGTCGGCTTTTGGAATTTCCGCCTTTGGGATATCGGCCTTGGGATTTCGACATTTGGGATTTCGTCGTTTGGAATTTCAGCCTTTGGGATTTCGGCATTTGGAATCTCCGGCTTTTGGATATCGGCCTTTGGGATTTCGGCCCTTGGGATTCCGGCCCTTGGGATTTCGACATTTGGGATTTCAGCCTTTGGGATTTCGGCGTTTGGGATTTCGGCCTTTGGAATTTCCGCCTTTAGGATATCGGCCCTTGGGATTTCGGCCTTTGGGATTTCGGCCTTTGGGATTTCAGCCTTTGGGATTTTGATCTTTGGGATTACAGCCTTTTGGGAATTCATCCTTTGGGATTTCGACATTTGGGATTTCGGCCTTTGGGATTTCGGCCTTTGGGATTTCGGCCTTTGAGATTACGGCGTTCGGGATTTCAGCCTTTGGGATTTCGGCCTTTGGGATTTCTGCTTTTGGGATTTCGGCCTTTGGAATTTCCGCCTTTGGGATATCGGCCTTTGGGATTTCGGCCCTTGGGATTCCGGCCCTTGGGATTTCGACATTTGGGATTTCAGCCTTTGGGATTTCGGCGTTTGGGATTTCGGCCTTTGGAATTTCCGCCTTTAGGATATCGGCCCTTGGGATTTCGGCCTTTGGGATTTCTGCCTTTGGGATTTCGGCCTTTTGGGAATTCATCCCTTGGGATTTCGGCCTTGGGATTTCGACATTTGGGATTTTGGCCTTTGGAATTTCCGCCTTTGGGATATCGGCCTTTGGGATTTCGGCCTATGGGATTTCGTCCTTTGGGATTTCGGCCTTTTGGGAATTCATCAATTGGTATTTCCGCCTTGGGATTTCGACATTTGGGATTTCGGCCTTTGGGATTTCGGCCTTTGGGATTACGGCCTTTCGGATTTCGGCCTTTTGGATTTCGGCCTTTGGGATTTAGGCCTTTGGGATTTCGACCTTTCGGATTTCGGCCTTTTGGGAAATCATCCTTTGGAATTTCGGCATTTGGAATTTTCGCCTTTGGGATATCGGCCTTTGGGATGTCGGCCTTTGGGATTTCGGCCTTTGGGATTTCGACCTTTTGGATTTAGGCCTTTGGGATTTCGGCCTTTGGGATTGCGGCCTTTGGGATTTAGGCCTTTCGGATTTCGGCGTTTGGGATTTCGGCCTTTGGGATTTCGGCCTTTTGAATTTCCGCCTTTAGGATATCGGCCCTTGGGATTTCGGCCTTTGGGATTTCTGCCTTTGGGATTTCGGCTTTTTGGGAATTCATCCCTTGGGATCTCGGCATTGGGATTTCGACATTTGGGATTTTGGCCTTTGGAATTTCCGCCTTTGGGATATCGGCCTTTGGGATTTCGGCCTTTGGGATTTCGTCCTTTGGGATTTCGGCCTTTTGGGAATTCATCAATTGGTATTTCGGCCTTGGGAATTCGACATTTGGGATTTCGGCCTTTGGGATTTCGGCCTTTCGGATTTCGGCCTTTGGGATTGCGGCCTTTGGGATTTAGGCCTTTGGGATTTAGGCCTTTGGGATTTCGACCTTTCGGATTTCGGCCTTTTGGGAAATCATCCTTTGGAATTTCGGCATTTGGAATTTTCGCCTTTGGGATATCGGCCTTTGGGATGTCGGCCTTTGGGATTTCGGCCTTTGGGATTTCGACCTTTTGGATTTAGGCCTTTGGGATTTCGGCCTTTGGGATTGCGGCCTTTGGGATTTAGGCCTTTCGGATTTCGGCGTTTGGGATTTCGGCCTTTGGGATTTCGGCCTTTCGGATTTCGGCCTTTTGAATTTCCGCCTTTAGGATATCGGCCCTTGGGATTTCGGCCTTTGGGATTTCTGCCTTTGGGATTTCGGCTTTTTGGGAATTCATCCCTTGGGATTTCGGCCTTGGGATTTCGACATTTGGGATTTTGGCCTTTGGAATTTCCGCCTTTGGGATATCGGCCTTTGGGATTTCGGCCTTTGGGATTTCGTCCTTTGGGATTTCGGCCTTTTGGGAATTCATCAACTGGTATTTCGGCCTTGGGAATTCGACATTTGGGATTTCGGCCTTTGGGATTTCGGCCTTTCGGATTTCGGCCTTTGGGATTTCGGCCTTTGGGATTTAGGCCTTTCGGATTTCGGCGTTTGGGATTTCGGCCTGTGGGATTTCGGCGTTTAGGATTTCGGCGTTTGGAATTTCCGCCTTTAGGATATCGGCCTCTGTTATTTGGACTTTTGGGGATTCGGCCCTTTGGATTTCGGCCTTTGGGATCTCAGTCTTTGGGATTTCGGCCTTTGGGATTTCGAACTTTGGGATTTTGGCCTTTGGGATTCCGGCCCTTGGGATTTCGGCCTTTCGGATTTCGGCGTCTGGGATTTCGGCCTTTGAGATTTCAGCGTTTGGGATTTCGGCCTTTGGAATTTCCGGCTTTAGGATATCGGCCTTTGTGATTTCGGCCTTTGGGATGTCGGCCATTGGGATATCGGCTTTTGGGATTTCGGCCTTTGGGATTTCGGCTTTTGGGATATCGGTCTTTGAAATTTCAGCCTTTGGGGTTTCGGCCCTTTGGACTTCGGCCTTTGGGATCTCAGCATTTGGGATTTCGGCCTTTGGGATTTCGGCCTTTGGGATTTCGGCCCTTTGGATTTCGGCCTTTGGGATCTCAGTCTTTGGGATTTCGGCCTTTGAGATTTCGACGTTTGGGACTTCGGCCTTTGGGATTTCGGCCTTTGGGATTTCGACCTCTGGGGTATCGGCCCCTGGGATTTGAGCCTTTGGGATTTCGGCCTTTGGGATTTCAGCCTTTGGGATTTTGATCTTTGGGATTTCAGGCTTTTTTGAATTCATCCTTTGGGATTTCGACATTTGGGATTTCGGCCTTTGGGATTTCGGCCTTTGGGATTTCGACCTTTTGGATTTAGGCCTTTGGGATTTCGGCCTTTGGGATTTCGGCCATTGGGATTTCGGCCTTTAGGATTTCGACCTTTAGGATTTCGGCCTTTAGCATTACGGGCTTTGGGATTTCGGCCTTTGACATTTCGGCCTTTGGGATTTCGGTCATTGGGATTTGGGCGATTGGGATTTCGGCCCTTGGAATTTCGACCTTTGGGATTTCGGCCCTTGGGATTTCGGCCCTTGGGATTTAGGCCTTTGGGATTTCGGCCTTTGGGATTTCAGCCTTTGGGATTTTGATCTTTGGGATTTCAGCCTTTTGGGAATTCATCCTTTGGGATTTCGGCCCTTGGGATTTCGGCCCTTGGGATTTAGGCCTTTGGGATTTCGGCCTTTGAGATTACGGCGTTCGGGATTTCGGCCTTTGGGATTTCGGCCTTTGGGATTTCGGCCTTTGGGATTTCGGCCTTGGGATTTCGACGTTTGGGATTTCTTCCTTTGTAATTTCAGCCTTTGGGATTTCGGCATTTGGGATTTCGGCCTTTGGGATTTCGGCCATTGAGATTTCGGCCTTTGGGATTTGGGCCTTTGGGATTTCGGCCTTTGGGATTTCGGCCTTTGGGATTTCGGCCTTTGTGATTTCGGCGTTTGGGATTTCGGCCCTTGGGATTTCGGCCTTTGGGATTTCGGCCTTTGGGATTTCGACCTTTCGGACTTCGGCCTTTGGGATTTCAGCCTTTGGGATTTTAATCTTTGGGATTTCAGACTTTTGGGAAGTCATCCTTTGGGATTTCGAAATTTGGGATTTCGGCCTTTGGGATTTCGGCCTTTGAGATTACGGCGTTCGGGATTTCAGCCTTTGGGATTTCGGCCTTTGGAATTTCCGCCTTTGGGATATCGGCCTTTGGGATTTCGGCCTTTGGGATTTCGTCCTTTGGGATTACGGCCTTTTGGGAATTCATCAATTGGTATTTCGGCCTTGGGATTTCGACATTTGGGATTTCGGCCTTTGGGATTTCGGCCTTTCGGATTTCGGCCTTTGGGATTTCGGCCTCTGGGATTTAGGCCTTTCGGATTTCGGCGTTTGGGATTTCGGCCTTTGGGATTTCGGCCTTTGGGGTTTCGGCGTTTGGAATTTCCGCCTTTAGGATATCGGCACTTGGGAATTCGGCCTTTGGGATTTCGGCCTTTGGGATTTCGTCCTTTGGGGTTTCGGCCTTTTGGGAATTCATCAATTGGTATTTCGGCCATGGGATTTCGACATTTGGGATTTCGGCCTTTGGGATTTCGGCGTTTGGGATTTCGGCCTTTGGAATTTCCGCCTTTAGGATATCGGAATTTGGGATTTCGACCTTTGGGATTTCGGCCTTTGGGATTTCGGACTTTTTGATTTCGGCCTTTGGGATTTCGACCTTTGGGATTTCGGCCTTTTGGGAGTTCATCAGCTGGTATTTCGGCATTGGGATTTCACAATTGGGATTTCGCCCTTTGGGATTTCGGCCATTGGGATTTCGGGCTATGGGATTTCGTCCTTTGGGATTTCGGCCTTTTGGGTATTCATCAATTGGTATTTCGGCCTTGGGATTTCGACATTTGGGATTTCGAAATTTGGGATTTCGGCCTTTGGGATTTCGGCGTTCGGGATTTCGGCCTTTTGAATTTCCGCCTTTAGGATATCGGCCTTTGGGATTTCGGCCTTTGGGATTTCGGCCCTTGGGATTTCGGCCTTTGGGATTTCGGCGTTTGGGATTTCGGCCTTTGGGATTTCGGCATTTGGGATTCCGGCCTTTGGGATTACGGCCTTTGGGATTTCGGCCTTTGGGATTTCGGCCTTTGGGATTTCGGCCTTTGGGAAGTCGGTCTTTGGAATTTCAACCTTTGTGATTTCGGCATTCGAGATTTCAGCCTTTAGGATTTCGACCTTTGGGATTTCAGCCTTTGGGATTTTAACCTTTGGGATTTCAGCCTTTTGGGAATTCATCCTTTGGGATTTCGACATTTGGGATTTCGGCCTTTGGGATTTCGGCCTTTCGGATTTCGGCCTTTGGGATTTCGGCGTTTTTGATTACGGCGTTTGGAATTTCCGCCTTTAGGATATCGGCACTTGGGAATTCGGCCTTTGGGATTTCGGCCTTTGGGATTACGGCCTTTAGGATTTCGGCCTTTGGGATTTCGACCATTCGGATTTCGGCCTTTTGTTAAATCATCCTTTGGGATTTCGGTCTTTGGGATATCGGTCTTTGGGATTTCGGACTTTGGGATTTCGGCCTTTGGGATTTCGGCCTTTGGGATTTCGGCCTTTGGGATATCGGCGTTCGGAATTTCGGCCTTTGGGACTTCGGCCTTTGGGATTTCGGCCTTTCGGATTTCGGCCTTTGGGATTTCAGCCTTTGGGATTTCGGCCTTTTGGGAATTCATCCCTTGGGATTTCGGCCTTGGGATTTCGATATACGGGATTTCGGCCTTTGGAATTTCCGCCTTTGGGATGTCGACCTTTGGGATTTCGGCCTTTGGGATTTCGGCCTTTGGGATTTCGGCCTTTGGGATTTCGGCCTTTCGGATTTCGGCCTTTGGGATTACGGCCTTTAGGATGTCGGTCTTTGGAATTTCAGCCTTTCGGATTTCGGCCCTTGGGATTTCGGGGCTTTGGAATTTCCGCCTTTGGGATATCGGCCTTTGGGATTTCGGCCTTTGGGATTTCGGCCTTTGGGATTTCGTCCTTTGGGGTTTCGGCCTTTTGGGTATTCATCAATTGGTATTTCGGCCATGGGATTTCGACATTTGGGATTTCGACATTTGGGATTTCGGCCTTTGGGATTTCGGCGTTTGGGATTTCGGCCTTTGGGATTTCGTCCTTTGGGATTTCGGCCTTTGGGATTTCGACCTTTGGGATTTGAACCTTTGGGATTCCGGCCTTTGGGATTCCGGCCTTTGGGATTTCGGCCTTTGGGATTGTGACCTTTGGGATTTCAGCCTTTGGGGAATTCATCCTTTGGGATTTCGGCCTTGGGATTTCGACATTTGGGATTTCGGCCTTTGGGATTCCGCCCTTTGGGATTTCGGCTTTTGGAATTTCCGTCTTTGGGATATCGGCCTTTGGGATGTCGGACTTTGGAATTTCAGACTTTGGGATTTCGTCCTTTGGGATTTCGTCCTTCGGGATTCCGGCCTTTGGGATTTCGACCTTTGGGATTTGGACCTTTGGGATTCTTGCCTTTGGGATTACGGCCTTTGGGATTTCGGCATTTGGGATTTCGGCCTTTGGGATTTCGGCCTTTGGAATTTCCGCCTTTAGGATATCGGAATTTGGGATTTCGACCTTTGTGATTTCGGCCTTTGGGATTTCGGCCTTTGGGATGTCGGTCTTTCGAATTTCAGCCTTTGGGATTACGGCTTTTTGGGATTTCGACCTCTGGGGTTTGGACCTTTGGGATTTCGTCCTTTAGGATTTCGGCCGTTGGGCTTTCGGCCTTTGGGATTTGGACTTTTGGGATTCCGGCCCTTGGGATTTCGGCCTCTGGGATTTCGGCCTTTGGGAAGTCGGTCTTTGGAATTTCAGCCTTTGTGATTTCGGCCTTCGAGATTTCAGCCTTTAGGATTTCGACCTTTGGGATTTCAGCCTTTGGGATTTTGACCTTTGGGATTTCAGCCTTTTGGGAATTCATCCTTTGGGATTTCGACATTTGGGATTTCGGCCTTTGGGATTTCGGCCTTTGAGATTTCGGCGTTCGGGATTTGGGCCTTTGGGATTTCGGCCTTTGGGATTTCGGTCTTTGCGATTTCGGTCTTTGGAATTTCCGCCTTTAGGATATCGGCCCTTTGGATTCCGGCCTTTGGGATTTCGGACTTTGGGATTTCGGCTTGTGGGATTTCGGCCTTTGGGATTTCGGCCTTTGGGATTTCGGTCTTTGCGATTTCGGCCTTTGGAATTTCCGCCTTTAGGATATCGGCCCTTTGGATTCCGGCCTTTGGGATTTCGGACTTTGGGATTTCGGCTTTTGGGATTTCGGCCTTTGGGATTTCGTCCTTTGGGATTTCGACCTTTGGGACTTCGGCCTTTGGGATTTCGCCGTTTGGGATTTCGGCTTTTGGAATTTCGGCCTTTGGGATTTCGGCCTTTGGGATTTCGGCCTTTTGGGAATTAATCCTTTGGGATTTTGGCCTTTGGGATTTCGGTCTTTGGGATTTCGTCCTTTGGGTCTTCGGCCTTTGGGATTCCGGCCTTTGGGATTACGGCCGTTGGGATTCCGGCATTTGGGATGTCGGCTTTTGGAATTTCCGCCTTTGGGATATCGGCCTTGGGATTTCGACATTTGGGATTTCGTCCTTTGGAATTTCAGCCTTTGGGATTTCGGCATTTTGAATCTCCGGCTTTTGGATATCGGCCTTTGGGATTTCGGCCTTTGGGATTTCGACCTTATGGATTTAGGCCTTTGGGATTTCGGCCTTTGGGACTTCGGCCTTTGTGATTTCGGCATTTGTGATATCGGCGTTCGGGATTTGGGTCTTTGGGATTTCGGCCTTTGGGATTTCGGCCATTTGGGAATTCATCAATTGTTATTTCGGTCTTGGGATTTCGACATTTGGGATTTCGGCGTTCGGGATTTCGGCCTTTTGAATTTCCGCCTTTAGGATATCGGCTTTTGGGATTTCGGCTTTTGGGATTTCGGCCTTTGGGATTTCGACCTTTGGGACTTCGGCCTTTGGGATTTCGGCCTTTGGGATATCGCCGTTAGGGATATCGGCGTTTGGAATTTCCGCCTTTGGGATATCGGCTTTTGGGATTTCGGCCTTTGGGATTTTGGCCTTTGGGATGTCGGTCTTTGAAATTTCTGCCTTTGGGGTTTCGGCCCTTTGGACTTCGGCCTTTGGGATCTCAGCATTTGGGATTTCGGCCTTTGGGATTTCGGTCATTGGGATTTGGGCGATTGGGATTTCGGCCCTTGGAATTTCGACCTTTGGGATTTCGGCCCTTGGGATTTCGGCCGTTGGGATTCCGGCCTTTGGGATTACGGCCTTTGGGATTTGGGCCTTTGGAATTTCAGTCTTTGCGATATCGACTTTTGGGATCTCGACCTTTTGAGATTCCGGCATTTGGGAATTCGGCCTTCGGGATTTCGACCTCTGGGGTATCGGCCCCTGGGATTTGAGCCTTTGGGATTTCGGCCTTTGGGATTTCGGCCTTTAGCATTACGGGCTTTGGGATTTCGGCCTTTGAGATTTCGGCCTTTGGGATTTCGGTCATTGGGATTTGGGCGATTGGGATTTCGGCCCTTGGAATTTCGACCTTTGGGATTTCGGCCCTTGGGATTTCGGCCCTTGGGATTTAGGCCTTTGGGATTTCGGCCTTTGGGATTTCAGCCTTTGGGATTTTGATCTTTGGGATTACAGCCTTTTGGGAATTCATCCTTTGGGATTTCGACATTTGGGATTTCGGCCTTTGGGATTTCGGCCTTTGGGATTTCGGCCTTTGAGATTACGGCGTTCGGGATTTCAGCCTTTGGGATTTCGGCCTTTGGGATTTCTGCTTTTGGGATTTCGGCCTTCGGAATTTCCGCCTTTGGGATATCGGCCTTTGGGATTTCGGCCCTTGGGATTCCGGCCCTTGGGATTTCGACATTTGGGATTTCAGCCTTTGGGATTTCGGCGTTTGGGATTTCGGCCTTTGGAATTTCCGCCTTTAGGATATCGGCCCTTGGGATTTCGGCCTTTGGGATTTCTGCCTTTGGGATTTCGGCCTTTTGGGAATTCATCCCTTGGGATTTCGGCCTTGGTATTTCGACATTTGGGATTTTGGCCTTTGGAATTTCCGCCTTTGGGATATCGGCCTTTGGGATTTCGGCCTATGGGATTTCGTCCTTTGGGATTTCGGCCTTTTGGGAATTCATCAATTGGTATTTCCGCCTTGGGATTTCGACATTTGGGATTTCGGCCTTTGGGATTTCGGCCTTTGGGATTTCGGCCTTTGGGATTTCGGCCTTTCGGATTTCGGCCTTTTGGATTTCGGCCTTTGGGATTTAGGCCTTTGGGATTTCGACCTTTCGGATTTCGGCCTTTTGGGAAATCATCCTTTGGAATTTCGGCATTTGGAATTTTCGCCTTTGGGATATCGGCCTTTGGGATGTCGGCCTTTGGGATTTCGGCCTTTGGGATTTCGACCTTTTGGATTAAGGCCTTTGGGATTTCGGCCTTTGGGATTGCGGCCTTTGGGATTTAGGCCTTTCGGATTTCGGCGTTTGGGATTTCGGCCTTTGGGATTTCGGCCTTTGGGATTTCGGCCTTTTGAATTTCCGCCTTTAGGATATCGGCCCTTGGGATTTCGGCCTTTGGGATTTCTGCCTTTGGGATTTCGGCTTTTTGGGAATTCATCCCTTGGGATTTCGGCCTTGGGATTTTGACATTTGGGATTTTGGCCTTTGGAATTTCCGCCTTTGGGATATCGGCCTTTGGGATTTCGGCCTTTGGGATTTCGTCCTTTGGGATTTCGGCCTTTTGGGAATTCATCAATTGGTATTTCGGCCTTGGGAATTCGACATTTGGGATTTCGGCCTTTGGGATTTCGGCCTTTCGGATTTCGGCCTTTGGGATTGCGGCCTTTGGGGTTTAGGCCTTTCGGATTTCGGCGTTTGGGATTTCGGCCTGTGGGATTTCGGCGTTTAGGATTTCGGCGTTTGGAATTTCCGGCTTTAGGATATCGGCCTTTGTGATTTCGGCCTTTGGGATGTCGGCCATTGGGATATCGGCTTTTGGGATTTCGGCCTTTGGGATTTCGGCTTTTGGGATGTCGGTCTTTGAAATTTCAGCCTTTGGGGTTTCGGCCCTTTGGACTTCGGCCTTTGGGATCTCAGCATTTGGGATTTCGGCCTTTGGGATTTCGGCCTTTGGGATTTCGGCCCTTTGGATTTCGGCCTTTGGGATCTCAGTCTTTGGGATTTCGGCCTTTGGGATTTCGGCCTTTGGGACTTCGTCCTTTGGGATTTCGGCCTTTTGGGAATTCATCAATTGGTATTTCCGCCTTGGGATTTCGACATTTGGGATTTCGGCCTTTGGGATTTCGGCCTTTGGGATTTCGGCCTTTGGGATTTCGGCCTTTCGGATTTCGGCCTTTTGGATTTCGGCCTTTGGGATTTAGGCCTTTGGGATTTCGACCTTTCGGATTTCGGCCTTTTGGGAAATCATCCTTTGGAATTTCGGCATTTGGAATTTTCGCCTTTGGGATATCGGCCTTTGGGATGTCGGCCTTTGGGATTTCGGCCTTTGGGATTTCGACCTTTTGGATTAAGGCCTTTGGGATTTCGGCCTTTGGGATTGCGGCCTTTGGGATTTAGGCCTTTCGGATTTCGGCGTTTGGGATTTCGGCCTTTGGGATTTCGGCCTTTGGGATTTCGGCCTTTTGAATTTCCGCCTTTAGGATATCGGCCCTTGGGATTTCGGCCTTTGGGATTTCTGCCTTTGGGATTTCGGCTTTTTGGGAATTCATCCCTTGGGATTTCGGCCTTGGGATTTTGACATTTGGGATTTTGGCCTTTGGAATTTCCGCCTTTGGGATATCGGCCTTTGGGATTTCGGCCTTTGGGATTTCGTCCTTTGGGATTTCGGCCTTTTGGGAATTCATCAATTGGTATTTCGGCCTTGGGAATTCGACATTTGGGATTTCGGCCTTTGGGATTTCGGCCTTTCGGATTTCGGCCTTTGGGATTGCGGCCTTTGGGGTTTAGGCCTTTCGGATTTCGGCGTTTGGGATTTCGGCCTGTGGGATTTCGGCGTTTAGGATTTCGGCGTTTGGAATTTCCGGCTTTAGGATATCGGCCTTTGTGATTTCGGCCTTTGGGATGTCGGCCATTGGGATATCGGCTTTTGGGATTTCGGCCTTTGGGATTACGGCTTTTGGGATGTCGGTCTTTGAAATTTCAGCCTTTGGGGTTTCGGCCCTTTGGACTTCGGCCTTTGGGATCTCAGCATTTGGGATTTCGGCCTTTGGGATTTCGGCCTTTGGGATTTCGGCCCTTTGGATTTCGGCCTTTGGGATCTCAGTCTTTGGGATTTCGGCCTTTGAGATTTCGACGTTTGGGGCTTCGGCCTTTGGGATTTCGGCCTTTTGGGAATTCATCAATTAGTATTTCCGCCTTGGGATTTCGACATTTGGGATTTCGGCCTTTGGGATTTCGGCCTTTGGGATTTCGCCCTTTGGGATTTCGGCCTTTCGGATTTCGGCCTTTGGGATTTCGGCCTTTGGGATTTAGGCCTTTGGGATTTAGGCCCTTGGGATTTCGACCTTTCGGATTTCGGCCTTTTGGGAAATCATCCTTTGGAATTTCGGCATTTGGAATTTTCGCCTTTGGGATATCGGCCTTTGGGATGTCGGCCTTTGGGATTTCGGCCTTTGGGATTTCGACCTTTTGGATTTACGCCTTTGGGATTTCGGCCTTTGGGATTTCGGCCTTTGGGATTTCGGCCTTTGGGATTTCGGCCTTTGGGATTTCGGCCTTACGGATTTCGGCCTTTTGGGAAATCATTCTTTGGGATTTCGACATTTGGGAATTCGGCCTTTGGGATTTCGCCCTTTAGGATTTCGGCTTTTGGAATTTCCGCCTTTGGGATATCGGCCTTTGGGATTTCGGCCTTTGGGATTTCGGCCTTTGGGATTTCGGCCTTTTGAATTTCCGCCTTTAGGATATCGGCCCTTGGGATTTCGGCCTTTGGGATTTCTGCCTTTGGGATTTCGGCTTTTTGGGAATTCATCCCTTGGGATTTCGGCCTTGGGATTTCGACATTTGGGATTTTGGCCTTTGGAATTTCCGCCTTTGGGATATCGGCCTTTGGGATTTCGGCCTTTGGGATTTCGTCCTTTGGGATTTCGGCCTTTTGGGAATTCATCAATTGGTATTTCGGCCTTGGGAATTCGACATTTGGGATTTCGGCCTTTGGGATTTCGGCCTTTCGGATTTCGGCTTTTGGGATTTCGGCCTTTGGGATTTAGGCCTTTCGGATTTCGGCGTTTGGGATTTCGGCCTGTGGGATTTCGGCGTTTAGGATTTCGGCGTTTGGAATTTCCGCCTTTAGGATATCGGCCTCTGTTATTTGGACTTTTGGGGATTCGGCCCTTTGGATTTCGGCCTTTGGGATCTCAGTCTTTGGGATTTCGGCCTTTGGGATTTCGAACTTTGGGATTTTGGCCTTTGGGATTCCGGCCCTTGGGATTTCGGCCTTTCGGATTTCGGCGTCTGGTATTTCGGCCTTTGAGATTTCAGCGTTTGGGATTTCGGCCTTTGGAATTTCCGGCTTTAGGATATCGGCCTTTGTGATTTCGGCCTTTGGGATGTCGGCCATTGGGATATCGGCTTTTGGGATTTCGGCCTTTGGGATTTCGGCTTTTGGGATGTCGGTCTTTGAAATTTCAGCCTTTGGGGTTTCGGCCCTTTGGACTTCGGCCTTTGGGATCTCAGCATTTGGGATTTCGGCCTTTGGGATTTCGGCCTTTGGGATTTCGGCCTTTGGGATTTCGGCCCTTTGGATTTCGGCCTTTGGGATCTCAGTCTTTGGGATTTCGGCCTTTGAGATTTCGACGTTTGGGACTTCGGCCTTTGGGATTTCGGCCTTTGGGATTTCGACCTCTGGGGTATCGGCCCCTGGGATTTGAGCCTTTGGGATTTCGGCCTTTGGGATTTCAGCCTTTGGGATTTTGATCTTTGGGATTTCAGGCTTTTTTGAATTCATCCTTTGGGATTTCGACATTTGGGATTTCGGCCTTTGGGATTTCGGCCTTTGGGATTTCGGCCTTTGGGATTTCGGCCTTTGGGATTTCGGCCTTTGGGATTTCGACCTTTTGGATTTCGGCCTTTAGCATTACGGGCTTTGGGATTTCGGCCTTTGAGATTTCGGCCTTTGGGATTTCGGTCATTGGGATTTTTGCGATTGGAATTTCGGCCCTTGGAATTTCGACCTTTGGGATTTCGGCCCTTGGGATTTCGGCCCTTGGGATTTAGGCCCTTGGGATTTAGGCCTTTGGGATTTCGGCCTTTGGGATTTCAGCCTTTGGGATTTTGATCTTTGGGATTTCAGCCTTTTGGGAATTCATCCTTTGGGATTTCGGCCCTTGGGATTTCGGCCCTTGGGATTTAGGCCTTTGGGATTTCGGCCTTTGAGATTACGGCGTTCGGGATTTCGGCCTTTGGGATTTCGGCCTTTGGGATTTCGGCCTTTGGGATTTCGGCCTTGGGATTTCGACGTTTGGGATTTCTTCCTTTGTAATTTCAGCCTTTGGGATTTCGGCATTTGGGATTTCGGCCTTTGGGATTTCGGCCTTTGAGATTTCGGCCTTTGGGATTTCGGCCTTTGGGATTTCGGCCTTTGGGATTTCGGCCTTTCGGACTTCGGCCTTTGGGATTTCAGCCTTTGGGATTTTAATCTTTGGGATTTCAGACTTTTGGGAAGTCATCCTTTGGGATTTCGAAATTTGGGATTTCGGCCTTTGGGATTTCGGCCTTTGAGATTACGGCGTTCGGGATTTCAGCCTTTGGGATTTCGGCCTTTGGAATTTCCGCCTTTGGGATATCGGCCTTTGGGATTTCGGCCTTTGGGATTTCGTCCTTTGGGATTTCGGCCTTTTGGGAATTCATCAATTGGTATTTCGGCCTTGGGATTTCGACATTTGGGATTTCGGCCTTTGGGATTTCGGCCTTTCGGATTTCGGCCTTTGGGATTTCGGCCTTTGGGATTTAGGCCTTTCGGATTTCGGCGTTTGGGATTTCGGCCTTTGGGATTTCGGCCTTTGGGGTTTCGGCGTTTGGAATTTCCGCCTTTAGGATATCGGCACTTGGGAATTCGGCCTTTGGGATTTCGGCCTTTGGGATTTCGTCCTTTGGGGTTTCGGCCTTTTGGGAATTCATCAATTGGTATTTCGGCCATGGGATTTCGACATTTGGGATTTCGGCCTTTGGGATTTCGGCGTTTGGGATTTCGGCCTTTGGAATTTCCGCCTTTAGGATATCGGAATTTGGGATTTCGACCTTTGGGATTTCGGCCTTTGGGATTTCGGACTTTTTGATTTCGGCCTTTGGGATTTCGACCTTTGGGATTTCGGCCTTGGGATTTCGACATTTGGGATTTCGGGCTTTAGGAATCCGGGCTTTGGGATTTCGTCCTTTGGGATTTCGACCTTTGGGATTTCGGCCTTTTGGGAGTTCATCAGCTGGTATTTCGGCATTGGGATTTCACAATTGGGATTTCGCCCTTTGGGATTTCGGCCATTGGGATTTCGGGCTATGGGATTTCGTCCTTTGGGATTTCGGCCTTTTGGGTATTCATCAATTGGTATTTCGGCCTTGGGATTTCGACATTTGGGATTTCGAAATTTGGGATTTCGGCCTTTGGGATTTCGGCGTTCGGGATTTCGGCCTTTTGAATTTCCGCCTTTAGGATATCGGCCTTTGGGATATCGGCCTTTGGGATTTCGGCCTTTGGGATTTCGGCCCTTGGGATTTCGGCCTTTGGGATTTCGTCGTTTGGGATTTCGGCCTTTGGGATTTCGGCATTTGGGATTCCGGCCTTTGGGATTACGGCCTTTGGGATTTCGGCCTTTGGGATTTCGGCCTTTGGGATTTCGGCCTTTGGGATTTCGGCCTTTGGGATTTCGGCCTTTGGGAAGTCGGTCTTTGGAATTTCAACCTTTGTGATTTCGGCATTCGAGATTTCAGCCTTTAGGATTTCGACCTTTGGGATTTCAGCCTTTGGGATTTTAACCTTTGGGATTTCAGCCTTTTGGGAATTCATCCTTTGGGATTTCGACATTTGGGATTTCGGCCTTTGGGATTTCGGCCTTTCGGATTTCGGCCTTTGGGATTTCGGCGTTTTTGATTTCGGCGTTTGGAATTTCCGCCTTTAGGATATCGGCACTTGGGAATTCGGCCTTTGGGATTTCGGCCTTTGGGATTTCGGCCTTTGGGATTACGGCCTTTAGGATTTCGGCCTTTGGGATTTCGACCATTCGGATTTCGGCCTTTTGTTAAATCATCCTTTGGGATTTCGGTCTTTGGGATATCGGTCTTTGGGATTTCGGACTTTGGGATTTCGGCCTTTGGGATTTCGGCCTTTGGGATTTCGGCCTTTGGGATATCGGCGTTCGGAATTTCGGCCTTTGGGACTTCGGCCTTTGGGATTTCGGCCTTTCGGATTTCGGCCTTTGGGATTTCGGCCTTTGGGATTTCGGCCTTTTGGGAATTCATCCCTTGGGATTTCGGCCTTGGGATTTCGATATACGGGATTTCGGCCTTTGGAATTTCCGCCTTTGGGATGTCGACCTTTGGGATTTCGGCCTTTGGGATTTCGGCCTTTGGGATTTCGGCCTTTCGGATTTCGGCCTTTGGGATTACGGCCTTTAGGATGTCGGTCTTTGGAATTTCAGCCTTTCGGATTTCGGCCCTTGGGATTTCGGGGCTTTGGAATTTCCGCCTTTGGGATATCGGCCTTTGGGATTTCGGCCTTTGGGATTTCGGCCTTTGGGATTTCGTCCTTTGGGGTTTCGGCCTTTTGGGAATTCATCAATTGGTATTTCGGCCATGGGATTTCGACATTTGGGATTTCGACATTTGGGATTTCGACATTTGGGATTTCGGCCTTTGGGATTTCGGCGTTTGGGATTTCGGCCTTTGGGATTTCGTCCTTTGGGATTTCGGCCTTTGGGATTTCGACCTTTGGGATTTGATCCTTTGGGATTCCGGCCTTTGGGATTCCGGCCTTTGGGATTTCGGCCTTTGGGATTGTGACCTTTGGGATTTCAGCCTTTGGGGAATTCATCCTTTGGGATTTCGGCCTTGGGATTTCGACATTTGGGATTTCGGCCTTTGGGATTCCGCCCTTTGGGATTTCGGCTTTTGGAATTTCCGTCTTTGGGATATCGGCCTTTGGGATGTCGGACTTTGGAATTTCAGACTTTGGGATTTCGTCCTTTGGGATTTCGTCCTTCGGGATTCCGGCCTTTGGGATTTCGACCTGTGGGATTTGGACGTTTGGGATTCTTGCCTTTGGGATTACGGCCTTTGGGATTTCGGCATTTGGGATTTCGGCCTTTGGGATTTCGGCCTTTGGAATTTCCGCCTTTAGGATATCGGAATTTGGGATTTCGACCTTTGTGATTTCGGCCTTTGGGATTTCGGCCTTTGGGATGTCGGTCTTTCGAATTTCAGCCTTTGGGATTTCGGCCTTTGGGATTACGGCTTTTTGGGATTTCGACCTCTGGGGTTTGGACCTTTGGGATTTCGTCCTTTAGGATTTCGGCCGTTGGGCTTTCGGCCTTTGGGATTTGGACTTTTGGGATTCCGGCCCTTGGGATTTCGGCCTCTGGGATTTCGGCCTTTGGGAAGTCGGTCTTTGGAATTTCAGCCTTTGTGATTTCGGCCTTCGAGATTTCAGCCTTTAGGATTTCGACCTTTGGGATTTCAGCCTTTGGGATTTTGACCTTTGGGATTTCAGCCTTTTGGGAATTCATCCTTTGGGATTTCGACATTTGGGATTTCGGCCTTTGGGATTTCGGCCTTTGAGATTTCGGCGTTCGGGATTTGGGCCTTTGGGATTTCGGCCTTTGGGATTTCGGTCTTTGCGATTTCGGCCTTTGGAATTTCCGCCTTTAGGATATCGGCCCTTTGCATTCCGGCCTTTGGGATTTCGGACTTTGGGATTTCGGCTTGTGGGATTTCGGCCTTTGGGATTTCGGCCTTTGGGATTTCGGTCTTTGCGATTTCGGCCTTTGGAATTTCCGCCTTTAGGATATCGGCCCTTTGGATTCCGGCCTTTGGGATTTCGGACTTTGGGATTTCGGCTTTTGGGATTTCGGCCTTTGGGATTTCGTCCTTTGGGATTTCGACCTTTGGGACTTCGGCCTTTGGGATTTCGCCGTTTGGGATTTCGGCTTTTGGAATTTCGGCCTTTGGGATTTCGGCCTTTGGGATTTCGGCCTTTTGGGAATTAATCCTTTGGGATTTTGGCCTTTGGGATTTCGGTCTTTGGGATTTCGTCCTTTGGGTTTTCGACCTTTGGGATTTCGGACTTTTGGGAATTCATCAATTGGTATTTCGACCTTGGGATTTCGACATTTGGGATTTCGGGCTTTGGGAATCCGGGCTTTGGGATTTCGTCCTTTGGGAGTTCGACCTTTGGGATTTCGGCCTTTTGGGAATTCATCAACTGGTATTTCGGCATTGGGATTTCGACATTTGGGATTTCGCCCTTTGGGATTTCGGCCTTTGGGATTTCGTTCTTTGGGATTTCGTCCTTTGGGATTACGGCCTTTTGGGAATTCATCAATTGGTATTTTGGCCTTGGGATTTCGACATTTGGGATTTCGACATTTGGGATTTCAGCCTTTGCGATGTCGGCCTTTGGGATTTCGGCCTTTTGGGAAGTCATCTTTTGGGATTTCGACATTTGGGATTTCGGCCTTTGGAATTTCCGCCTTTGGGATATCGGCTTTTGGGATATCGAACTTTTGAGATTCCGGCATTTGGGAATTCGGCCCTCGGGATTTCGGCCTTTGGGATTTCGGCCTTTGGGATTTCGGCATTTTGGATTTCGGCCTGTGGGATTACGGCCTTCGGGATGTCGGTCTTTGGAATTTCAGACTTTGGGATTTCGGCCCTTGGGATTTCGGCCTTCGGGATTTCGGCCATTGGGATTTCGGCCTTTTGGGATTTAACCCTTTGGGATTTTGGCCTTTGGGATTTCGGCCTTTGGATTTCGGCCTTACGGATTTCGGCCTTTGGGATTTCGGCCTTTGGGATTTCGGCCTTTGGGATTTCGGCCTTTGGGATTTCGGCCTTTGGGATTTCGGCCTTTCGGATTTCGGCCTTTGGGATTACGGCCTTTGGGATGTCGGTCTATGGAATTTCCGCCTTTGGGATATCGGCCTTTGGGATTTCGGCCTTTGGGGTTTCGGCCTTTTGGGAATTCATCAATTGTTATTTCGGCCTTGACATTTCGACATTTGGGATTTCAGCCTTTGCGATTTCGGCCTTTGGGATTTCGGCCTTTTGGGAAGTCATCCTTTGGGATTTCGGCATTGGGATTTCGGCATTGGGATTTCGGCATTGGGATTTCGACATTTGGGATTTCGGCCTTTGAAATTTCGACCTTTGGGATTCCGGCGTTTGGGATTTCGACCTTTGGGATTTGGACCTTTGGTATTCCGGCCTTTGGGATTACGGCCTTTGGGATTTCGGCCTTTGGGACTTCGGCCTATCGGATTTCAGCCTTTGGGATTTCTGCCTACGGTATTTCGGCCTTTGGGATTTCGGCCTTTGGTATTTCGGCCTTTGGGATTTCGGCCTTTTGGGAATTCATCCTTTGGGATTCCGGCCTTGGAATTTCGACATTTGGGATTTCGGCCTTTGGGATTTCGGCCTTTGCGATGTCGGTCTTTGGAATTTCAGCCTTTGGGATTTCGACATTTGGGATTTCGGCCTTTTGGGAATTCATCAATTGGTATTGCGGCCTTGGGATTTCGACATTTGGGATTTCGACATTTGGGATTTCGGCCTTTGGGATTTCGGCGTTTGGGATTTCGGCATTAGGAATTTCCGCCTTTAGGATATCGGCCCTTGGGATTTCGACCTTTGGGAGTTCGGCCTTTGGGATTTCGGCCTTTGGAATTTCCGCCTTTGGGATATCGGCCTTTGGGATTTCGACATTTGTGATTTCGGCCTTTCGGATCTCGGCCTTTGGGATTTGGACCTTTGGGATTTCCGCCTTTAGGATATCGGAATTGGGGATTTCGACCTTTGTGATTTCGGCCTTTGGGATTTCGGCCTGTGGGATTACGGCCTTTGGGATGTCGGTCATTGGAATTTCAGCCTTTGGGATTTCGGCCCTTGGGATTTCGGCCTTTGGGGTTTCGTCCTTTGGGATTTCGGCTTTTTGGGATTTCGACCTTTGGGATTCGGACCTATGGGATTCCGGCCTTTGGGATTACGGCCCTTGGGATTTGGGCGTTTGTGATTTCGGCCCTTGGAATTTCGACCTTTGGGATTTCGGCCTTTGGGATTTGTCCTTTGGGATATCGGCCTTTGGGATTTCGACCTTTTGAGATTCCGGCATTTGAGAATTCGGCCTTCGGGATTTCGGTCTTTAGGATATCGGGCTTTGGGATTTCGGCCTTTTGGGAATTCATCCTTTGGGAGTTCGGCCTTGGGACTTCGACATTTGGGATTTCGGCGTTTGGGATTTCGGCCTTTGGAATTTTGACCTTTGGGATTTCGGCCCTTGGGATTTCGGCACTTTGGGAATTCATCCTTTGGGATTTCGGTCTTGGGATTTCGACATTTGGGATTTCGGCCTTTGGAATTTCCGCCTTTGGGATATCGGCCTTTGGGATTTCGGCTTTTGGAATTTCCGTCTTTGGGATATCGGCCTTTGGGATTTCGGCATTTGGGATTTCGTCCTTTGGGATTTCGTCCTTTGGGATTTCGGCCTGTGGGATTTCGGCATTTGGGTTTTCGGCCTTTGGGATTTCGGCCTTTGGGACTTCGGCCTTTGGGATTTCGGCCTTTGGGATTTCGGATTTTGGAATTTCCGTCTTTAGGATATCGGCCTTTCGGATTTCGGCATTTGGGATTTCGTCCTTTGGGATTTCGGCCTTTGGGATTTCGGCCTTTGGGATTTCGGCCTGTGGGATTTCGGCCTGTGGGATTACGGCCTTTTGGGAATTCATCAATTGGTATTTCGGCCTTGGGATTTCGACATTTGAGATTTCGAAATTTGGGTATTCGGCCTTTGGGGTTTGGTCCTTTGGGATTTCGGCTTTTTATGATTTCGACCTTTGGGATTCGGACCTTTGGGATTCCGGCCTTTGGGATTACGGCCCTTGGGATTTCGGCCTTTGGGATTTCGGACTTTGGGATTTCGGCCTTTGGGATTTCGGCCTTTGGGATTTCGGCCTTTTGGGAATTCATCCTTTGGCATTTCGGCCTTGGAATTTCGACATTTGGGATTTCGGCTTTTGGGATTTCGGCCTTTGCAATTTCGGCCTTTGGGATTTCGGCCTTTGGGATTTCGGCCTTTGGGATTTCGGCCTGTGGCATTACGGCATTTGGGATGTCGGTCTTTGGAATTTCAGACTTTGGGATTTCGGCCTTTTGGGAATTAATCCTTTGGGATTACGGCCTTTGGGATTTCGTCCCTTGGGATTTCGGCCTTGGGATTTCGGCGTTTGGAATTTCCGCCTTTGGGATATCGGCTTTTGGGATTTCGACCTTTTGAGATTCCGGCATTTGGGAATTCGGCGTTCCGGATTTCGGCCTTTGGGATTTCGGCATTTGGAGTTTCCGGCTTTAGGATATCGGTCTTTGGGATTTCGGCGTTTGAGACTTCGGCGTTTGGGATTTCGGCCTTTGGGGCTTCGGCCTTTGGGATTTCGGCCTTTGGGATTTCGGCCTTTGGGATTTCGGCCTTTGGGATTTCGGCCTTTGGGATTTCGACCTTTGGGATTTCGGCCTTTGGGATTTGTCCTTTGGGATATCGGCCTTTGGGATTTCGACCTTTTGAGATTCCGGCATTTGAGAATTCGGCCTTCGGGATTTCGGCCTTTAGGATATCGGGCTTTGGGATTTCGGCCTTCTGGGAATTCATCCTTTGGGAGTTCGGCCTTGGGACTTCGACATTTGGGATTTCGGGCTTTGGGATTTCGGCGTTTGGGATTTCGGCCTTTGGAATTTTGACCTTTGGGATTTCGGCCCTTGGGATTTCGGCACTTTGGGAATTCATCCTTTGGGATTTCGGTCTTGGGATTTCGACATTTGGGATTTCGGCCTTTGGAATTTCCGCCTTTGGGATATCGGCCTTTGGGATTTCGGCTTTTGGAATTTCCGTCTTTGGGATATCGGCCTTTGGGATTTCGGCATTTGGGATTTCGTCCTTTGGGATTTCGGCCTGTGGGATTTCGGCATTTGGGATTTCGACATTTGGGATTTCGGCCTTTGGGATTTCGGCCTTTGGGATTTCGGCTTTTGGGATATCGGCCTTTGGGATTTCGACCTTTTGAGATTCCGGCATTTGAGAATTCGGCCTTCGGGATTTCGGCCTTTAGGATATCGGGCTTTGGGATTTCGGCCTTCTGGGAATTCATCCTTTGGGAGTTCGGCCTTGGGACTTCGACATTTGGGATTTCGGGCTTTGGGATTTCGGCTTTTGGGATTTCGGCCTTTGAGACTTCGGCCTTTGGGATTTCGGCCTTTGGGATTTTGGCCTTTGGGATTTCGGCTTTTGGAATTTCCGTCTTTGGGATATCGGCCTTTGGGATTTCGGCATTTGGGATTTCGTCCTTTGGGATTTCGGCCTTTGGGATTTCGGCTTTTGGGATTTCGGCCTTTGGGATTTCGGCCTTTGGGACATCGGCCTTTGGAATTTCGGCCTGTGGGATTACGGCCTTTTGGGAATTCATCAATTGGTATTTCGGCCTTGGGATTTCGACATTTGAGATTTCGACATTTGGGAATTCGGCCTTTGCGATTTCGGCCTTTGGGATTGCGTCCTTTGGGATTTCGGTCTTTGGGAATTCGGCCTACGGCATTTCGGCCTTTGGGATTTCGGCCTTTGGGATTACGGCCTTTTGGGAATTCATCCCTTGGGATTTCGGCCTTGGGATTTCGACATTTGGGGTTTCGGCCTTTAGGATCACGGCCTTTGGGATTTGGGACTTTGGGATTTCCGCCTTTAGGATATCGGAATTTGGGATTTCGACCTTTGTGATTTCGGCCTTTGGGATTTCGGCCTTTGGAGTTTCCGCCTTTCCGATGTCGGCCTTTGGGATTTCGGCCTTTGGGATTACGGCCTTTTGGGAATTCATCCCTTGGGATTTCGGCCTTGGGATTTCGACATTTGGGATTTCGGCCTTTCGGATCTCGGCCTTTGGGATTTGGGACTTTGGGATTTCCGCCTTTAGGATATCGGAATTTGGGATTTCGACCTTTGTGGTTTCGGCCTTTGGGATTTCGGCCTTTGGAGTTTCCGCCTTTGCGATGTCGGCCTTTGGGATTTCGGCCTTTGGGATTACGGCCTTTGGGATGTCGGCCTTTGGAATTTCCGCCTTTGGGATATCGGCCTTTGGGATTTCGACCTTTGGGATTACGGCCTCTTGGGAATTCATCACTTGGGATTTCGGCCTTGGTATTTCGACATTTGGGATTTCGGGCTTTCGGATCTCGGCCTTTGGGATTTCGGCCTGTGGGATTACGGCCTTTGGGATGTCGGTCATTGGAATTTCAGCCTTTGGGATCTCGGCCCTTGGGATTTCGGCCTTTGGAATATCGGCCTGGGGGATTTCGGCCTTTGGGGTTTCATCCTTTGGGATTTCGGCCTTTGAGATTTTGACCTTTGGGATTTCAGCCTTTTGGGAATTCTTCCTTTGGGATTTCGGCCTTGGGGTTTCGACATTTGGGATTTTGGCCTTGGGATTTCGACATTTGGGATTGCAGCCTTTTGGGAATTCATCCTTTGGGATTTCGGCCTTTGGGATTTCGGCATTTGGGATTTCGGCCTTTGGGATTTCGGCCTTTGGGACATCGGCCTTTGGAATTTCGGCCTGTGGGATTACGGCCTTTTGGGAATTCATCAATTGGTATTTCGGCCTTGGGATTTCGACATTTGAGATTTCGACATTTGGGAATTCGGCCTTTGCGATTTCGGCCTTTGGGATTGCGTCCTTTGGGATTTCGGTCTTTGGGAATTCGGCCTACGGCATTTCGGCCTTTGGGATTTCGGCCTTTGGGATCACGGCCTTTTGGGAATTCATGCCTTGGCATTTCGGCCTTGGGATTTCGACATTTGGGGTTTCGGCCTTTAGGATCACGGCCTTTGGGATTTGGGACTTTGGGATTTCCGCCTTTAGGATATCGGAATTTGGGATTTCGACCTTTGTGATTTCGGCCTTTGGGATTTCGGCCTTTGGAGTTTCCGCCTTTCCGATGTCGGCCTTTGGGATTTCGGCCTTTGGGATTACGGCCTTTTGGGAATTCATCCCTTGGGATTTCGGCCTTGGGATTTCGACATTTGGGATTTCGGCCTTTCGGATCTCGGCCTTTGGGATTTGGGACTTTGGGATTTCCGCCTTTAGGATATCGGAATTTGGGATTTCGACCTTTGTGGTTTCGGCCTTTGGGATTTCGGCCTTTGGAGTTTCCGCCTTTGCGATGTCGGCCTTTGGGATTTCGGCCTTTGGGATTACGGCCTTTGGGATGTCGGCCTTTGGAATTTCCGCCTTTGGGATATCGGCCTTTGGGATTTCGACCTTTGGGATTACGGCCTCTTGGGAATTCATCACTTGGGATTTCGGCCTTGGTATTTCGACATTTGGGATTTCGGGCTTTCGGATCTCGGCCTTTGGGATTTCGGCCTGTGGGATTACGGCCTTTGGGATGTCGGTCATTGGAATTTCAGCCTTTGGGATTTCGGCCCTTGGGATTTCGGCCTTTGGAATATCGGCCTGGGGGATTTCGGCCTTTGGGGTTTCGTCCTTTGGGATTTCGGCCTTTGAGATTTTGACCTTTGGGATTTCAGCCTTTTGGGAATTCTTCCTTTGGGATTTCGGCCTTGGGGTTTCGACATTTGGGATTTCGGCCTTGGGATTTCGACATTTGGGATTGCAGCCTTTTGGGAATTCATCCTTTGGGATTTCGGCCTTGGGATTTCGACATTTGGGATTTCGTCTTTTGGAATTAAAGTCTTTGGGATTTCGGCCTTTAGGATTTCGGCCTTAGGGATTTCGGCTTTTGGCATTACGGCCTTTGGGATTTCGGCCTTTGAGATTTCGGCCTTCGGGATTTCGGCCTTTAGGATATCGGACTTTGGGATTTCGGCCTTTGGGATTTCGGCCTTTGGGATTTCGACATTTGGGATTTCGACATTTGGGATTTCGGCCTTTGGGATTTCGCCGTTCGGGATTTCGGCCTTTTGAATTTCCGCCTTTAGGATATCGGCCTTTGGGATTTCAGCCTTTGGGACTTCGGCCTTTGGGATTTCGGCCTTTGGGATTTCGGCCTTTGGGATTTCAGCCTTTGGGATTTCGGCCTTTGGGATTTCGGCCTTTGGGATTTCGGCCTTTGGGATTTCGACCTTTGGGACTTCGGCCTTTGGGATTTCTGCCTTTGGGATTTCGTCCTTTTTGATTTCGGCCTTTTGGGATATCGGCCTTTGGGATTTCGGCTTTTGGAATTTCCGCCTTTGGGATATCGGCCTGTCAGATTTCGGCCATTGGGGTTTCGTCCTTTGGGATTTCGGCTTTTTGGGATTTCGACCTTTGGGATTCGGACCTTTGGGATTCCGGCCTTTGGGATTACGGCCCTTGGAATTTCGGCCTTTGGGATTTTGACCTTTGGGATTTCAGCCTTTTGGGAATTCTTCCTTTGGGATTTCGGCCTTGGGATTTCAACATTTGGGATTTCGGTCTTTGGGATTTCGGCCTTTGGGATTTCGGCCTTTGGGATTTCGGCCTGTGGGACAACGGCCTTCGGGATGTCGGTCTTTGGGATTTCGGGCCTTGGGATTTCGGCCTTTGGGATTTCGACCTTTGGGATTCGGACCTTTGGGATTTCGGCATTGGGATTTCGACATTTGGGATTTCAGCCTTTTGGGAATTCACCCTTTGGGATTTCGGCCTTTGGGATTTCGGCCATTGGGATTACGGCCTTTGGGGTTTCGGCCTTTTGGGAATTCATCAATTGGTATTTCGGCCTTGGGATTTCGACATTGGAGATTTCAAGCTTTGGGATTTCGGCCTTTTGGGAAGTCATCCTTTGGGATTTCGGTCTTGGGATTTCGACATTTGGGATTTCGGTCTTTGGGATTTTTACCTTTCGGATTTCAGCCTTTTGGGAATTCATCCTTTGGGATTTCGACCTTGGGATTTCGACATTTGGGATATCGGCCTTTGGGATTTCGACATTTGGGATTTCAGCCTTTTGGGAAGATTTCGGCCATTGGGATTACGGCCTTTGGGGTTTCGGCCTTTTGGGAATTCATCAATTGGTATTTCGGCCTTGGGATTTCGACATTGGAGATTTCAAGCTTTGGGATTTCGGCCTTTTGGGAAGTCATCCTTTGGGATTTCGACCTTGGGATTTCGACATTTGGATATCGGCCTTTGGGATTTCGGCCTTTGGGATTTCGACCTTTGGGACTTCGGCCTTTGGGATTTCGGCCATTGTGGTTTCGTCCTTTGGGATTTCGGCTTTTGGGGATTTCGAACTTTGGGATTCGGACCTTTGGGATTCCGGCCTTTGGGATTACGGCCCTTGGGATTTCGGCCTCTGGGATTTCGGCCTTTGGGATTTCGGCCTTTGGGATTTCGGCGTTTGGGATTTCGGCCTTTGGGATTTCGACATTTGGGATTTCGACATTTGAGATTTCGACATTTGGGATTTCGGCCTTTGGGATTTCGCCGTTCGGGATTTCGGCCTTTTGAATTTCCGCCTTTAGGATATTAGCCTTTGGGATTTCGGCCTTTGGGATTTCGGCCTTTGGGATTTCGGCCTTTGGGATTTCGGCCTTTGGGACTTCGGCCTTTGGGATTTCGGACTTTGGGATTTCGACCTTTGGGACTTCGGCCTTTGGGATTTCGACCTTTGGGATTACGGCTTTTGGAATTTCCGCCTTTGGGATATCGGCCTGTGGGATTTCGGCCTTTGGGGTTTCGTCCTTTGGGATTTCGGCTTTTTGGGATTTCGACCTTTGGGATTCGGACCTTTGGGATTCCGGCCTTTGGGATTACGGCCCTTGGAATTTCGGCCTTTAGGTTATCGGGCTTTGGGATTTCGGTCTTTTGGGAATTCATCCTTTGGGATTTCGGCCTTGGGATTTCGGCCCTTGGGATTTCGACCTCTTGAGATTCCGGCATTTGAGAATTCGGCCTTCGGGATTTCCGCCTTTAGGTTATCGGGCTTTGGGATTTCGGCCTTTTGGGAATTCATCCTTTGGGATTTCGGCCTCGGGATTTCGACATTTGGGATTTCGGCCTTTGGGATTTCGGGCTTTTGGGAATTCATCCTTATGGATTTCGGTCCTGGGATTTCGACATTTGGGATTTCGGTCTTTGGGATTTTTACCTTTCGGATTTCAGCCTTTTGGGAATTCGTCCTTTGGGATTTCGACCTTGGGATTTCGACATTTGGGATTTCAGCTTTTGGAATTTCCGCCTTTGGGATATCGGCCTGTGGGATTTCGGCCTTTGGGGTTTCGTCCTTTGGGATTTCGGCTTTTTGGGATTTCGACCTTTGGGATTCGGACCTTTGGGATTCCGGACTTTGGCATTACGGCCTTTAGGTTATCGGGCTTTGGGATTTCGGTCTTTTGGGAATTCATCCTTTGGGATTTCGGCCTTGGGATTTCGACATTTAGGATTTCGGCCCTTGGGATTTCGGACATTGGGATTTCGGACATTGGGATTTCGGCCTTTGGGATTTCGACCTCTTGAGATTCCGGCATTTGAGAATTCGGCCTTCGGGATTTCCGCCTTTAGGTTATCGGGCTTTGGGATTTCGGCCTTTTGGGAATTCATCCTTTGGGATTTCGGCCTTGGGATTTCGACATTTGGGATTTCGGCCCTTGGGATTTCGGCCTTTTGGGAATTCATCCTTTTGGATTTCGGTCCTGGGATTTCGACATTTGGGATTTCAGTCTTTGGGATTTTTACCTTTCGGATTTCAGCCTTTTGGGAATTCATCCTTTGGGATTTCGACCTTGGGATTTCGACATTTGGGATATCGGCCTTTGGGATTTCGGCCTTTGGGATTTCGGCGTTTGGGATTTCGGCCTGTGGGATTACGGCCTTTTGGGAATTCATCATTTGGTATTTCGGCCTTGGGATTTCGACATTTGAGATTTCGACATTTGGGAATTCGGCCTTTGGGATTTCGGCCTTTGGGATTTCGGCCTTTGGGATTTCGGCCTTTGGGATTGCGTCCTTTGGGATTTCGGCCTTTGGGATTTCGGCCTTTGGTATTTCGGCCTTTGGGATTTCGGTCTTTGAGATTTCGGCCTTTTGGGAATTCATCCTTTGGGATTTCGGCCTTGGAATTTCGACATTTGGGATTTCGGCCTTTGGGATTTGGGCCTTTGGGATTTCGGCCTGTGGGACAACGGTCTTCGGGATGTCGGTCTTTGGAATTTCAGCCTTTGGGATTTCGGGCCTTGCGATTTCGGCCTTCGGGATTTCGGCCTTTGGGATTTCGGGCCTTTCGGAATTAATCCTTTGGGATTTCGGCCTTTGGGACTTCTGCCTTTGGGACTTCGTCCTTTGGGACTTCGGCCTTTAGGATTTCGGCCCTTGGGATTTCGGCCATTGGGATTTCGGCCTTTGGGATTTCGACCTTTGGGATTTCGGCCTTTTGAGAATTAATCCTTTGGGATTTCGGCCTTTAGGATTTCGGCCTTTGGGATTTCGGCCTTTGCGATTTTGGCCTTTGGGACTTCGGCCTTTGGGACTTCGGCCTTTGGGATTTCGGCCATTGGGATTTCGGCCTTTGGGATTTCGACCTTTGGGATTTCGGCCTTTGGAATTTCGGCCTTTTGGGAATTAATCCTTTGGGATTTCGGCCTTTGGGATTTCGACCTTTGGGATTTCGTCCTTTTGGGAATTCATCAATTGGTGTTTCGGCCTTGGGATTTCGACATTTGGGATTTCGACATTTGGGATTTCGACATTTGGGATTTCGGCCTTTGGGATTTCGCCGTTCGGGATTTCGGCCTTTTGAATTTCCGCCTTTGGGATACCGGCCTTTGGGATTTCGGCTTTTGGGATTTCGGCCTTTGGGATTTCGGCCTTTGGGCTTACGTCCTTTGGGATTTCGGCTTTTTGGGATTTCGACCTTTTGATTCGGACCTTCGGGATTCCGGCCTTTGGAATTACGGCCCTTGGAATCTCGGCCTTTGGGATTTTGACCTTCGGGATTACGGCCTTTTGGGAATTCATCCTTTGGGATTTCGACATTTGGGATTTCGGCCCTTGGGATTTCGGCCTTTTGGGAATTCATCCTTTTGGATTTCGGTCCTGGGATTTCGACATTTGGGATTTCGGTCTTTGGGATTTTTACCTTTCGGATTTCAGCCTTTTGGGAATTCATCCTTTGGGATTTCGACCTTGGGATTTCGACATTTGGGATATCGGCCTTTGGGATTTCGGCCTTTGGGATTTCGGCGTTTGGGATTTCGGCCTGTGGGATTACGGCCTTTTGGGAATTCATCATTTGGTATTTCGGCCTTGGGATTTCGACATTTGAGATTTCGACATTTGGGAATTCGGCCTTTGGGATTTCGGCCTTTGGGATTTCGGCCTTTGGGATTTCGGCCTTTGGGATTGCGTCCTTTGGGATTTCGGCCTTTGGGATTTCGGCCTTTGGGATTACGGCCTTTGGGATGTTGGTCTTTGGAATTTCAGCCCTTGGGATTTCGGCCCTTGGGATTTCGGCCATTGGGATTTCGGCCTTTGGGATTTTGACCTTTGGGATTTCGGCCTTTTGAGAATTAATCCTTTGGGATTTCGGCCTTTAGCATTTCGGCCTTTGGGATTTCGGCCTTTGCGATTTTGGCCTTTGGGACTTCGGCCTTTGGGATTTCGGCCATTGGGATTTCGGCCTTTGGGACTTCGGCCTTTGGGATTTCGGCCATTGGGATTTCGGCCTTTGGGATTTCGACCTTTGGGATTTCGGCCTTTGGAATTTCGGCCTTTTGGGAATTAATCCTTTGGGATTTCGGCCTTTGGGATTTCGACCTTTGGGATTTCGTCCTTTTGGGAATTCATCAATTGGTGTTTCGCCCTTGGGATTTCGACATTTGGGATTTCGATATTTGGGATTTCGACATTTGGGATTTCGGCCTTTGGGATTTCGCCGTTCGGGATTTCGGCCTTTTGAATTTCCGACTTTAGGATACCGGCCTTTGGAATTATGGCCCTTGGAATTTCGGCCTTTGGGATTTTGACCTTCGGGATTACGGCCTTTTGGGAATTCATCCCTTGGGATTTCGACCTTGGGATTTCGACATTGGGGATTCGGCCTTTGGAATTTCCGCCTTTGGGATATCGGCCTTTGGGATTTCGGCCTTTGGGACTTCGTGCTTTTGGATTTCGGCCTTTAGGGAATTCATCAATTGGTATTTCGGCCTTGGGATATCGGCCTTTGGGATTTCGGCCTTTGGGATTTCGGCCTTTCGGATTTCGGCTATTGGGATTTCGGCCTTTGGGATGTCGGTCTTTGGAATTTCAGCCTTTGGGACATCGGCCTTTGGGATTTCGTCCTTTGGGATTTCGGCCTTTTGGGAATTCATCAATTGGTATTTCGGCCTTGGGATTTCGACATCTGGGATTTCGGCCTTTGGGATTTCGGCCTTTTGGGAATTCATCCTTTGGGATTTCGGACCTGGGATTTCGGCATTGGGATTTCGGTCCTTGGGATTTCGGCCTTTGGGATTTCGGCCTTTTGGGAAATCATCCTTTGGGATTTCGGCCTTTGGAATTACCGCCTTTGGAGTTATTGGCCTTTGGAGTTATTGGCCTTTGGGATTTCGGCCTTTGGGATTTCGGCCTTTGGGATTTCGGCCTTTGGGATTTCGGCCTTTTGGGAATTCATCGTTTGGGATTTCGGCCTTTTGGAAATTCATCGTTTGGTATTTCGGCCTTGGGGTTTCGACATTTGGGATTTCGGCCTTTGGGCTTTCGGCCTTTCGAATTTCCGCCCTTAGGATATCGGCCCTTCGGATTTCGGCGTTTTGGATTTCGACCTTTGGGATTTCGGCCTTTGGGATTACGGCCTTTGGGATTTCGGTCTTTGGTGTTTCCGCCTTTAGGATATCGGCCTTTGGGAATTCGGCCTTTAGGATTTCGGCCTTTGGGATGTCGGTCTTTGTAATTTCAGCCTTTGGGATTTCGGCCTTTGGGATTTCGGCCTTTGGGATTTCGGTCTTTGGGATTTCGGCCTTTGGGATTTCGGCCTTTGGGATTCCGGCCTTTGCGATTTCGGCCATTGGGATTTCGGCGTTCTGGATTTCGGCCTTTTGAATTTGCGCACTTAGGATATCGGCCTTTGGGACTTCGGCCTTTGGGATGTCGGTCTTTGGAATTTCAGCCTTTGGGAATTCGGCCTTTGGGATGTCGATCTTTGGAATTTCTGTCTTTGGGATTTCGGCCTTTGGGATTTCGGGCTTTGGGATTTCGGCCTTTGGAATCTCGGCCTCTGGGATTTCGGCCTTTGGGAAGTCGGTCTTTGGAATTTAAGCCTTTGGGAATACGGCCCTTGGGATTTCGACCTTTGGGAATTTCGACCATTGTGATTTCGGCCTTTGGGATTTCGACCTTCGGGATTTCGGCATTGTGGGAATTCATCCTTTGGTATTTCGGCCTTGGGATTACGACATTTGGGATTTCGGCCTTTGGGATTTCGGCGTTTGGGATTTCGGGCTTTGGAATTTCCGCGATCAGGATATCGGCCCTTGGGATTTCGGCCTTTGGGATTACGGCCTTTTCGGAATTCATCCCTTGGGATTTCGGCCTTGGGATTTCGACATTTGGGATCTCGGCCTTTGGGATTACGGCCTTTTTGGAATTCATCCCTTGCGATTTCGGCCTTGGGATTTCGACATTTGGAATTTCGGCCTTTGGTAATTCGGCCTTTGGGATGTCGGTCTTTGTAATTTCAGCCTTTGGGATTTCGGCCTTTGGGATTTCGGCCTTTCGGATTTCGGCATCTGGGATTTCGGCCTTTGGGATGTCGGTCTATGGAATTTCAGCCTTTGGGATTTCGGAACCTGGGATTTCGCCCATTGGGATGTCGGTCTTTGTAATTTCCGCCTTTGGAATTTCCGCCTTTAGCATATCGGCCTATGGGATTTCGGCGTTTGGGATTTCGGCCTTTGGAATTTCCGCCTTTGGGATTTCGGATTTTGTGTGATTGTGATTGTGATTTTGTGATTGCGATTTTGTGATTGTGATTGTGTGATTGTGGTTGTGATTGTGATTGTGATTGTGATTTTGTGATTGCGATTTTGTGATTGTGATTGTGTGATTGTGGTTGTGATTGTGATTGTGATTGTGGTTGCGTGATTGCGTGATTGCGTGATTGCGTGATTGCGTGATTTCGTGATTGCGTGATTGCGTGATAGCGTGATTGCGTGATTGCGTGATTGCGTGATTGGGATTGTGTGATTGTGATTGTGTGATTGTGATTGTGTGATTGTGATTGTGTGATTGTGATTGTGTGATTGGGATTGTGTGATTGGGATTGTGTGACTGGGATTGTGTGATTGAGAGTGTGTGATTGTGATTGCGTGATTGTGATTGCGTGATTGTGATTGCGTGATTGTGATTGTGTGATTGTGTGATCGTGTGATCGTGTGATCGTGTGATCGTGTGATCGTGTGATCGTGTGATCGTGTGATCGTGTGATCGTGTGATCGTGTGATCGTGTGATTGTGTGATTGTGTGATTGTGATTGTGTGATTGTGATTGTGTGATTGTGATTGTGTGATTCTGTGATTGTGATTGTGTGATTGTGATTGTGTGATTGGGATTGTGCGACTGGGATTCTGTGACTGAGAGCGTGTGATTGTGATTGTGTGATTGTGATTGTATGATTGTGTGATTGTGTGATTGCGTGATAGCGTGATTGCGTGATTGCGTGATTGGGATTGTGTGATTGTGATTGTGTGATTGTGATTGTGTGATTGTGATTGTGTGATTGTGATTGTGTGATTGTGATTGTGTGATTGGGATTGTGTGATTGGGATTGTGTGACTGGGATTGTGTGATTGAGAGTGTGTGATTGTGATTGCGTGATTGTGATTGCGTGATTGTGATTGCGTGATTGTGATTGCGTGATTGTGATTGCGTGATTGTGATTGCGTGATTGTGATTGTGTGATTGTGTGATCGTGTGATCGTGTGATCGTGTGATCGTTTGATCGTGTGATCGTGTGATCGTGTGATCGTGTGATCGTGTGATCGTGTGATCGTGTGATCGTGTGATTGTGTGATCGTGTGATTGTGTGATTGTGATTGTGTGATTGTGATTGTGTGATTGTGATTGTGTGATTGTGATTGTGTGATTGTGATTGTGTGATTGTGATTGCGTGATTGTGATTGTGTGATTGTGTGATTGTGATTGTGTGATTGTGATTGTGTGATTGTGATTGTGTGATTGTGATTGTGTGATTGTGATTGTGTGATTGTGATTGTGTGGTTGTGATTGTGTGATTGCGATTGTGTGATTGTGTGATTGTGATTGTGTGATTGTGATTGTGTGATTGTGATTGTGTGATTGTGATTGTGTGATTGTGATTGTGTGATTGTGATTGTGTGATTGTGATTGTGTGATTGTGATTGTGTTATTGTGTTTGTGTGATTGTGATTGTGATTGTGTGATTGTGATTGTGTGATCGTGTGATCGTGTGATCGTGTGATCGTGTGATCGTGTGATCGTTTTATTGTGCGATTGTGATTGCGTGACTGTGATTGCGTGACTGTGATTGCGTGACTGTGATTGCGTGACTGTGATTGCGTGACTGTGATTGCGTGACTGTGATTGCGCGACTGTGATTGTGCGACTGCGATTGTGCGACTGCGATTGTGCGTCTGCGATTGTGTGGTTGCGATTGTGTGATTGTGTGATTGTGATTGTGTGATTGTCATTGTGTGATTGTGATTGTGTGATTGTCATTGTGTGATTGTCATTGTGTGATTGTGATTGTGTGATTGGGATTGTGTGACTGGGATTGTGTGATTGAGAGTGTGTGATTGTGATTGTGTGATTGTGATTGTGTGATTGTGATTGTGTGATTGTGATTGTGTGATTGTGATTGTGTGATTGTGATTGTGTGATTGTGATTGTGTGATTGTGATTGTGTGATTGTGTGATTGTGTGATTGTGTGATTGTGTGATTGTGTGATTGTGATTGTGTGATTGTGATTGTGTGATTGTGATTGTGTGATTGCGTGATTGTGTGATTGCGTGATTGCGTGATTGGGTGATTGT
Organism: Megachile rotundata; assembly: GCF_050947335.1. NCBI lineage: Eukaryota > Metazoa > Arthropoda > Insecta > Hymenoptera > Megachilidae > Megachile > Megachile rotundata. The sequence continues at coordinate 646,297 of NC_134991.1, read as the reverse complement.
GTGATTGCGTGATTGCGTGATTGTGTGACTATGATTGTGTGACTGTGATTGTGTGACTGTGATTGTGTGACTGTGATTGTGTGACTATGATTGTGTGACTGTGATTGTGTGACTGTGATTGTGTGACTGTGATTGTGCGACTGTGATTGTGCTACTGCGATTGTGTGACTGCGATTGTTTGATTGCGATTGTGTGATTGCAATTGTGTGATTGTGTGATTGTGATTGTGTGATTGTGTGATTGTGTGATTGTGATTGTGTGATTGTGTGATTGTGTGATTGTGATTGTGTGATTGTGATTGTGTGATTGTGATTGTGTGATTGTGATTGTGTGATTGTGATTGTGTGATTGTGGTTGTGTGATTGTGATTGTGTGATTGTGATTGTGTGATTGTGATTGTGTGATTGTGATTGTGTGATTGTGATTGTGTGATTGTGATTGTGATTGTGTGATTGTGATTGTGTGATTGTGATTGTGTGATTGTGATTGTATTATTGTGATTGTGTGATTGTGATTGTGTGATTGTGATTGTGTGATTGTGATTGTGTGATTGTGATTGTGTGATTGTGATTGTGTGATTGTGATTGTGTGATTGTGATTGTGTGATTGTGATTGTGTGATTGTGATTGTGTGATTGTGATTGTGTGATTGTGATTGTGTGATTGTGATTGTGTGATTGTGATTGTGTGATTGTGATTGTGTGATTGTAATTGTGTGATTGTGATTGTGTGATTGTGATTGTGTGATTGTGATTGTGATTGTGTGATTGTGATTGTGTGATTGTGATTGTGTGATTGTGATTGTGTGATTGTGATTGTGTGATTGTGATTGTGTGATTGTGATTGTGTGATTGTGATTGTGTGATTGTGATTGTGTGATTGTGATTGTGTGATTGTGATTGTGTGATTGTGGTTGTGTGATTGTGATTGTGTGATTGTGATTGTGATTGTGATTGTGATTGTGATTGTGATTGTGATTATGTGATTGTGATTGTGTGATTGTGATTGTGTGATTGTGATTGTGTGATTGTGATTGTGTGATTGTGATTGTGTGATTGTGATTGTGTGATTGTGATTGTGTGATTGTGATTGTGTGATTGTGGTTGTGTGATTGTGATTGTGTGATTGTGATTGTGATTGTGATTGTGATTGTGATTGTGATTGTGATTGTGATTATGTGATTGTGATTGTGTGATTGTGATTGTGTGATTGTGATTGTGTGATTGTGATTGTGTGATTGTGATTGTGTGATTGTGATTGTGTGATTGTGATTGTGTGATTGTGATTGTGTGATTGTGATTGTGTGATTGTGATTGTGTGATTGTGGTTGTGTGATTGTGATTGTGTGATTGTGATTGTGTGATTGTGATTGTGTGATTGTGATTGTGTGATTGTGATTGTGTGATTGTGATTGTGTGATTGTGATTGTGTGATTGTGATTGTGTGATTGTGATTGTGTGATTGTGATTGTGTGATTGTGATTGTGTGATTGTGATTGTGTGATTGTGATTGTGTGATTGTGATTGTGTGATTGTGATTGTGTGATTGTGATTGGGATTCTGTGATTGGGATTGTGTGACTGGAATTGTGTGATTGAGAGTGTGTGATTGTGATTGTGTGATTGTGATTGTGTGATTGTGATTGTGTCATTGTGATTGTGTCATTGTGATTGTGTGATTGTGATTGTGTGATTGGGATTGTGTGATTGTGATTGTGATTGTGTGATTGTGATTGTGTGATTGTGATTGTGTGATTGTGATTGTGTGATCGTGTGATCGTGTGATCGTGTGATCGTGTGATCGTGTGATCGTGTGATCGTGTGATCGTTTTATTGTGCGATTGTGATTGCGTGACTGTGATTGCGTCACTGTGATTGCGTGACTGTGATTGGGTGACTGTGATTGCGTGACTGTGATTGCGTGACTGTGATTGCGTGACTGTGATTGCGTGACTGTGATTGCGCGACTGTGATTGTGCGACTGCGATTGTGCGACTGCGATTGTGCGTCTGCGATTGTGTGGTTGCGATTGTGTGATTGTGTGATTGTGATTGTGTGATTGTAATTGTGTGATTGTGATTGTGTGATTGTCATTGTGTGATTGTCATTGTGTGATTGTCATTGTGTGATTGTGATTGTGTGATTGGGATTGTGTGACTGGGATTGTGTGATTGAGAGTGTGTGATTGTGATTGTGTGATTGTGATTGTGTGATTGTGATTGTGTGATTGTTATTGTGTGATTGTGTGATTGTGTGATTGTGTGATTGTGATTGTGTAATTGTGATTGTGTGATTGTGATTGTGTGATTGTGATTGTGTGATTGTGATTGTGTGATTGTGGTTGTGTGATTGTGATTGTGTGATTGTGGTTGTGTGATTGTGATTGTGTGATTGTGATTGTATGATTGTGATTGTGATTGTGTGATTGTGATTGTGTGATTGGGATTGTGTGATTGTGTGATTGTGTGATTGCGCGACTCTGATTGTGCGACTGCGATTGTGCGACTGCGATTGTGCGTCTGCGATTGTGTGGTTGCGATTGTGTGATTGTGTGATTGTGATTGTGTGATTGTCATTGTGTGATTGTGATTGTGTGATTGTCATTGTGTGATTGTCATTGTGTGATTGTGATTGTGTGATTGGGATTGTGTGACTGGGATTGTGTGATTGAGAGTGTATGATTGTGATTGTGTGATTGTGATTGTGTGATTGTGATTGTGTGATTGTGTGATTGTGTGATTGTGTGATTGTGATTGTGTGATTGTGATTGTGATTGTGTGATTGTGATTGTGTGATTGTGATTGTGTGATTGTGATTGTGTGATTGTGATTGTGTGATTGTGATTGTGTGATTGTGATTGTGTGATTGTGATTGTGTGATTGTGATTGTGTGATTGTGATTGTGTGATTGTGATTGTGTGATTGTGATTGTGTGATTGTGATTGTGTGACTGTGATTGTGGGACTGTGATTGTGCGACTGTGGTTGTGTAACTGGGATTGTGTGACTGCGATTGTGTGACTGCGATTGTGTGATTGTGATTGTGTGATTGTGTGATTGTGTGATTGTGATTGTGTGATTGTGATTGTGTGATTGTGATTGTGTGATTGTGATTGTGTGATTGTGGTTGTGATTGTGTGATTGTGATTGTGATTGTGATCGTGTAATTGTGATTGGGATTCTGTGATTGGGATTGTGTGACTGGGATTGTGTGATTGAGAGTGTGTGATTGTGATTGTGTGATTGTGATTGTGTGATTGTGATTGTGTGATTGTGATTGTGTGATTGTGATTGTGATTGTGATTGTGTGATTGTGATTGTGTGATTGTGATTGTGTGATCGTGTGATCGTGTGATCGTGTGATCGTGTGATCGTGTGATCGTGTGATCGTTTTATTGTGTGATTGTGATTGCGTGACTGTGATTGCGTGACTGTGGTTGCGTGACTGTGATTGCGTGATTGTGATTGTGTGATTGTGATTGTGTGATTGTGATTGTGTGATTGTGATTGTGTGATTGTGATTGTGTGATTGTGATTGTGTGATTGTGATTGTGTGATTGTGATTGTGTGATTGTGATTGTGCGATTGTGATTGTGTGATTGTGTGATTGTGTGATTGTGATTTTGTGATTGTGATTGTGTGATTGTGATTGTGTGATTGTGAGTGTGTGATTGTGATTGTGTGATTGTGTGATTGTGATTGTGTGATTGTGTGATTGTGTGATTGTGATTGTGTGATTGTGATTGTGTGATTGTGGTTGTGTGATTGTGATTGTGTGACTGTGATTGCGTGACTGTGATTGCGTGACTGTGATTGCGTGACTGTGATTGCGTGACTGTGATTGCGCGACTGTGATTGCGCGAATGTGATTGTGCGACTGCGGTTGTGCGTCTGCGATTGTGTGGTTGCGATTGTGTGGTTGCGATTGTGTGATTGTGTGATTGTCATTGTGTGATTGTGATTGTGTGATTGTCATTGTGTGATTGTCATTGTTTGATTGTGATTGTGTGATTGGGATTGTGTGATTGAGAGTGTGTGATTGTGATTGTGTGATTGTGTGATTGTGATTGTGTGATTGTGTGATTGTGATTGTGTGATTGTGATTGTGTGATTGTGATTGTGTGATTGTGATTGTGTGATTGTGATTGTGTGATTGTGATTGTGTGATTGTGATTGTGTGATTGTGATTGTGTGATTGTGATTGTGTGATTGTGATTGTGTGATTGTGATTGTGTGATTGTGATTGTGTGATTGTGATTGTGTGATTGTGATTGTGTGATTGTGATTGTGTGATTGTGATTGTGTGATTGTGATTGTGTGATTGTGATTGTGTGATTGTGATTGTGTGATTGTGATTGTGTGATTGTGATTGTGTGATTGTGATTGTGTGATTGTGATTGTGTGATTGTGATTGTGTTATTGTGTTTGTGTGATTGTGATTGTGATTGTGTGATTGTGATTGTGTGATCGTGTGATCGTGTGATCGTGTGATCGTGTGATCGTGTGATCGTGTGATCGTTTTATTGTGCGATTGTGATTGCGTGACTGTGATTGCGTGACTGTGATTGCGTGACTGTGATTGCGTGACTGTGATTGCGTGACTGTGATTGCGTGACTGTGATTGCGCGACTGTGATTGTGCGACTGCGATTGTGCGACTGCGATTGTGCGTCTGCGATTGTGTGGTTGCGATTGTGTGATTGTGTGATTGTGATTGTGTGATTGTCATTGTGTGATTGTGATTGTGTGATTGTCATTGTGTGATTGTCATTGTGTGATTGTGATTGTGTGATTGGGATTGTGTGACTGGGATTGTGTGATTGAGAGTGTGTGATTGTGATTGTGTGATTGTGATTGTGTGATTGTGATTGTGTGATTGTGATTGTGTGATTGTGATTGTGTGATTGTGATTGTGTGATTGTGATTGTGTGATTGTGATTGTGTGATTGTGTGATTGTGTGATTGTGTGATTGTGTGATTGTGTGATTGTGATTGTGTGATTGTGATTGTGTGATTGTGATTGTGTGATTGCGTGATTGTGTGATTGCGTGATTGCGTGATTGGGTGATTGTGTGATTGCGTGATTGCGTGATTGTGTGACTATGATTGTGTGACTGTGATTGTGTGACTGTGATTGTGTGACTGTGATTGTGTGACTATGATTGTGTGACTGTGATTGTGTGACTGTGATTGTGTGACTGTGATTGTGCGACTGTGATTGTGCTACTGCGATTGTGTGACTGCGATTGTTTGATTGCGATTGTGTGATTGCAATTGTGTGATTGTGTGATTGTGATTGTGTGATTGTGTGATTGTGTGATTGTGATTGTGTGATTGTGTGATTGTGTGATTGTGATTGTGTGATTGTGATTGTGTGATTGTGATTGTGTGATTGTGATTGTGTGATTGTGATTGTGTGATTGTGGTTGTGTGATTGTGATTGTGTGATTGTGATTGTGTGATTGTGATTGTGTGATTGTGATTGTGTGATTGTGATTGTGTGATTGTGATTGTGATTGTGTGATTGTGATTGTGTGATTGTGATTGTGTGATTGTGATTGTATTATTGTGATTGTGTGATTGTGATTGTGTGATTGTGATTGTGTGATTGTGATTGTGTGATTGTGATTGTGTGATTGTGATTGTGTGATTGTGATTGTGTGATTGTGATTGTGTGATTGTGATTGTGTGATTGTGATTGTGTGATTGTGATTGTGTGATTGTGATTGTGTGATTGTGATTGTGTGATTGTGATTGTGTGATTGTGATTGTGTGATTGTGATTGTGTGATTGGGATTGTGTGATTGTGATTGTGATTGTGTGATTGTGATTGTGTGATTGTGATTGTGTGATTGTGATTGTGTGATCGTGTGATCGTGTGATCGTGTGATCGTGTGATCGTGTGATCGTGTGATCGTGTGATCGTTTTATTGTGCGATTGTGATTGCGTGACTGTGATTGCGTCACTGTGATTGCGTGACTGTGATTGGGTGACTGTGATTGCGTGACTGTGATTGCGTGACTGTGATTGCGTGACTGTGATTGCGTGACTGTGATTGCGCGACTGTGATTGTGCGACTGCGATTGTGCGACTGCGATTGTGCGTCTGCGATTGTGTGGTTGCGATTGTGTGATTGTGTGATTGTGATTGTGTGATTGTAATTGTGTGATTGTGATTGTGTGATTGTCATTGTGTGATTGTCATTGTGTGATTGTCATTGTGTGATTGTGATTGTGTGATTGGGATTGTGTGACAGGGATTGTGTGATTGAGAGTGTGTGATTGTGATTGTGTGATTGTGATTGTGTGATTGTGATTGTGTGATTGTGATTGTGTGATTGTGATTGTGTGATTGTTATTGTGTGATTGTGTGATTGTGTGATTGTGTGATTGTGATTGTGTAATTGTGATTGTGTGATTGTGATTGTGTGATTGTGATTGTGTGATTGTGATTGTGTGATTGTGGTTGTGTGATTGTGATTGTGTGATTGTGGTTGTGTGATTGTGATTGTGTGATTGTGATTGTATGATTGTGATTGTGATTGTGTGATTGTGATTGTGTGATTGGGATTGTGTGACTGGGATTGTGTGATTGAGAGTGTGTGATTCTGATTGTGTGATTGTGATTGTGTGATTGTGATTGTGTGATTGTGATTGTGTGATTGTGATTGTGTGATTGTGATTGTGTGATTGTGATTGTGTGATTGTGTGATCGTGTGATTGCGCGACTCTGATTGTGCGACTGCGATTGTGCGACTGCGATTGTGCGTCTGCGATTGTGTGGTTGCGATTGTGTGATTGTGTGATTGTGATTGTGTGATTGTCATTGTGTGATTGTGATTGTGTGATTGTCATTGTGTGATTGTCATTGTGTGATTGTGATTGTGTGATTGGGATTGTGTGACTGGGATTGTGTGATTGAGAGTGTATGATTGTGATTGTGTGATTGTGATTGTGTGATTGTGATTGTGTGATTGTGTGATTGTGTGATTGTGTGATTGTGATTGTGTGATTGTGATTGTGATTGTGTGATTGTGATTGTGTGATTGTGATTGTGTGATTGTGATTGTGTGATTGTGATTGTGTGATTGTGATTGTGTGATTGTGATTGTGTGATTGTGATTGTGTGATTGTGATTGTGTGATTGTGATTGTGTGATTGTGATTGTGTGATTGTGATTGTGTGATTGTGATTGTGTGATTGTGATTGTGTGATTGTGATTGTGTGATTGTGATTGTGTGACTGTGATTGTGGGACTGTGATTGTGCGACTGTGGTTGTGTAACTGGGATTGTGTGACTGCGATTGTGTGACTGCGATTGTGTGATTGTGATTGTGTGATTGTGTGATTGTGTGATTGTGATTGTGTGATTGTGATTGTGTGATTGTGATTGTGTGATTGTGATTGTGTGATTGTGGTTGTGATTGTGTGATTGTGATTGTGATTGTGATCGTGTAATTGTGATTGGGATTCTGTGATTGGGATTGTGTGACTGGGATTGTGTGATTGAGAGTGTGTGATTGTGATTGTGTGATTGTGATTGTGTGATTGTGATTGTGTGATTGTGATTGTGTGATTGTGATTGTGTGATTGTGATTGTGATTGTGATTGTGTGATTGTGATTGTGTGATTGTGATTGTGTGATCGTGTGATCGTGTGATCGTGTGATCGTGTGATCGTGTGATCGTGTGATCGTTTTATTGTGTGATTGTGATTGCGTGACTGTGATTGCGTGACTGTGGTTGCGTGACTGTGATTGCGTGATTGTGATTGTGTGATTGTGATTGTGTGATTGTGATTGTGTGATTGTGATTGTGTGATTGTGATTGTGTGATTGTGATTGTGTGATTGTGATTGTGTGATTGTGATTGTGTGATTGTGATTGTGCGATTGTGATTGTGTGATTGTGTGATTGTGTGATTGTGATTTTGTGATTGTGATTGTGTGATTGTGATTGTGTGATTGTGAGTGTGTGATTGTGATTGTGTGATTGTGTGATTGTGATTGTGTGATTGTGTGATTGTGTGATTGTGATTGTGTGATTGTGATTGTGTGATTGTGGTTGTGTGATTGTGATTGTGTGACTGTGATTGCGTGACTGTGATTGCGTGACTGTGATTGCGTGACTGTGATTGCGTGACTGTGATTGCGCGACTGTGATTGCGCGAATGTGATTGTGCGACTGCGATTGTGCGTCTGCGATTGTGTGGTTGCGATTGTGTGGTTGCGATTCTGTGATTGTGTGATTGTCATTGTGTGATTGTGATTGTGTGATTGTCATTGTGTGATTGTCATTGTTTGATTGTGATTGTGTGATTGGGATTGTGTGATTGAGAGTGTGTGATTGTGATTGTGTGATTGTGTGATTGTGATTGTGTGATTGTGTGATTGTGATTGTGTGATTGTGATTGTGTGATTGTGATTGTGTGATTGTGATTGTGTGATTGTGATTGTGTGATTGTGATTGTGTGATTGTGATTGTGTGATTGTGATTGTGTGATTGTGATTGTGTGATTGTGATTGTGTGATTGTGATTGTGTGATTGTGATTGTGTGATTGTGATTGTGTGATTGTGATTGTGTGATTGTGATTGTGTGATTGTGATTGTGTGATTGTGATTGTGTGATTGTGATTGTGTGATTGTGATTGTGTGACTCTGTGATTGTGTGATTGCGTGATTGCGTGATTGCGTGATTGGGTGATTGCGTGATTGCGTGATTGTGTGACTATGATTGTGTGACTGTGATTGTGTGACTGTGATTGTGTGACTGTGATTGTGTGACTATGATTGTGTGACTGTGATTGTGTGACTGTGATTGTGTGACTGTGATTGTGCGACTGTGATTGTGCTACTGCGATTGTGTGACTGCGATTGTGCGTCTGCGATTGTGTGGTTGCGATTGTGTGATTGTGTGATTGTGATTGTGTGATTGTCATTGTGTGATTGTGATTGTGTGATTGTCATTGTGTGATTGTCATTGTGTGATTGTGATTGTGTGATTGGGATTGTGTGACTGGGATTGTGTGATTGAGAGTGTGTGATTGTGATTGTGTGATTGTGATTGTGTGATTGTGATTGTGTGATTGTGATTGTGTGATTGTGATTGTGTGATTGTGATTGTGTGATTGTGATTGTGTGATTGTGATTGTGTGATTGTGATTGTGTGATTGTGATTGTGTGATTGTGATTGTGTGATTGTGATTGTGTGATTGTGATTGTGTGATTGTGATTGTGTGATTGTGATTGTGTGATTGTGATTGTGTGATTGTGGTTGTGATTGTGTGATTGTGATTGTGATTGTGATCGTGTAATTGTGATTGGGATTCTGTGATTGGGATTGTGTGACTGGGATTGTGTGATTGAGAGTGTGTGATTGTGATTGTGTGATTGTGATTGTGTGATTGTGATTGTGTGATTGTGATTGTGATTGTGATTGTGTGATTGTGATTGTGTGATTGTGATTGTGTGATTGTGATTGTGTGATCGTGTGATCGTGTGATCGTGTGATCGTGTGATCGTGTGATCGTGTGATCGTTTTATTGTGTGATTGTGATTGCGTGACTGTGATTGCGTGACTGTGGTTGCGTGACTGTGATTGCGTGATTGTGATTGTGTGATTGTGATTGTGTGATTGTGATTGTGTGATTGTGATTGTGTGATTGTGATTGTGTGATTGTGATTGTGTGATTGTGATTGTGTGATTGTGATTGTGTGATTGTGATTGTGCGATTGTGATTGTGTGATTGTGTGATTGTGTGATTGTGTGATTGTGATTTTGTGATTGTGATTGTGTGATTGTGATTGTGTGATTGTGAGTGTGTGATTGTGATTGTGTGATTGTGTGATTGTGTGATTGTGATTGTGTGATTGTGTGATTGTGTGATTGTGATTGTGTGATTGTGATTGTGTGATTGTGGTTGTGTGATTGTGATTGTGTGACTGTGATTGCGTGACTGTGATTGCGTGACTGTGATTGCGTGACTGTGATTGCGTGACTGTGATTGCGCGACTGTGATTGCGCGAATGTGATTGTGCGACTGCGATTGCGCGTCTGCGATTGTGTGGTTGCGATTGTGTGGTTGCGATTGTGTGATTGTGTGATTGTCATTGTGTGATTGTGATTGTGTGATTGTCATTGTGTGATTGTCATTGTGTGATTGTGATTGTGTGATTGGGATTGTGTGATTGAGAGTGTGTGATTGTGATTGTGTGATTGTGTGATTGTGATTGTGTGATTGTGTGATTGTGATTGTGTGATTGTGATTGTGTGATTGTGATTGTGTGATTGTGATTGTGTGATTGTGATTGTGTGATTGTGATTGTGTGATTGTGATTGTGTGATTGTGATTGTGTGATTGTGATTGTGTGATTGTGATTGTGTGATTGTGATTGTGTGACTCTGTGATTGTGTGATTGCGTGATTGCGTGATTGCGTGATTGGGTGTTTGCGTGATTGCGTGATTGTGTGACTATGATTGTGTGACTGTGATTGTGTGACTGTGATTGTGTGACTGTGATTGTGTGACTATGATTGTGTGACTGTGATTGTGTGACTGTGATTGTGTGACTGTGATTGTGCGACTGTGATTGTGCTACTGCGATTGTGTGACTGCGATTGTGCGTCTGCGATTGTGTGGTTGCGATTGTGTGATTGTGTGATTGTGATTGTGTGATTGTCATTGTGTGATTGTGATTGTGTGATTGTCATTGTGTGATTGTCATTGTGTGATTGTGATTGTGTGATTGGGATTGTGTGACTGGGATTGTGTGATTGAGAGTGTGTGATTGTGATTGTGTGATTGTGATTGTGTGATTGTGATTGTGTGATTGTGATTGTGTGATTGTGATTGTGTGACTGTGATTGTGTGATTGAGAGTGTGTAATTGTGATTGTGTGATTGTGATTGTGTGATTGTGATTGTGTGATTGTGATTGTGTGATTGTGATTGTGTGATTGTGATTGTGTGATTGTGATTGTGTGATTGTGATTGTGTGATTGTGATTGTGTGATTGTGATTGTGTGATTGTGATTGTGTGATTGTGATTGTGTGATTGTGATTGTGTGATTGTGATTGTGTGATTGTGATTGTGTGATTGTGATTGTGTGATTGTGATTGTGTGATTGTGATTGTGCGATTGTGATTGTGTGATTGTGATTGTGTGGTTGTGATTGTGTGGTTGCGATTGTGTGATTGTGTGATTGTGATTGTGTGATTGTGATTGTGTGATTGTGATTGTGTCATCGTGTGATCGTGTGATCGTGTGATCGTGTGATCGTTTTATTGTGCGATTGTGATTGCGTGACTGTGATTGCGTGACTGTGATTGCGTGACTGTGATTGCGTGACTGTGATTGCGTGACTGTGATTGCGTGACTGTGATTGCGTGACTGTGATTGCGCGACTGTGATTGTGCGACTGCGATTGTGCGACTGCGATTGTGCGTCTGCGATTGTGTTTTTGCGATTGTGTGATTGTGTGATTGTGATTGTGTGATTGTCATTGTGTGATTGTGATTGTGTGATTGTCATTGTGTGATTGTCATTGTGTGATTGTGATTGTGTGATTGGGATTGTGTGACTGGGATTGTGTGATTGAGAGTGTGTGATTGTGATTGTGTGATTGTGATTGTGTGATTGTGATTGTGTGATTGTGATTGTGTGATTGTGATTGTGTGATTGTGATTGTGTGATTGTGATTGTGTGATTGTGATTGTGTGATTGTCATTGTGTGATTGTCATTGTTTGATTGTGATTGTGTGATTGGGATTGTGTGATTGAGAGTGTGTGATTGTGATTGTGTGATTGTGTGATTGTGATTGTGTGATTGTGTGATTGTGATTGTGTGATTGTGATTGTGTGATTGTGATTGTGTGATTGTGATTGTGTGATTGTGATTGTGTGATTGTGATTGTGTGATTGTGATTGTGTGATTGTGATTGTGTGATTGTGATTGTGTGATTGTGATTGTGTGATTGTGATTGTGTGATTGTGATTGTGTGATTGTGATTGTGTGATTGTGATTGTGTGATTGTGATTGTGTGATTGTGATTGTGTGATTGTGATTGTGTGATTGTGATTGTGTGACTCTGTGATTGTGTGATTGCGTGATTGCGTGATTGCGTGATTGGGTGATTGCGTGATTGCGTGATTGTGTGACTATGATTGTGTGACTGTGATTGTGTGACTGTGATTGTGTGACTGTGATTGTGTGACTATGATTGTGTGACTGTGATTGTGTGACTGTGATTGTGTGACTGTGATTGTGCGACTGTGATTGTGCTACTGCGATTGTGTGACTGCGATTGTGCGTCTGCGATTGTGTGGTTGCGATTGTGTGATTGTGTGATTGTGATTGTGTGATTGTCATTGTGTGATTGTGATTGTGTGATTGTCATTGTGTGATTGTCATTGTGTGATTGTGATTGTGTGATTGGGATTGTGTGACTGGGATTGTGTGATTGAGAGTGTGTGATTGTGATTGTGTGATTGTGATTGTGTGATTGTGATTGTGTGATTGTGATTGTGTGATTGTGATTGTGTGATTGTGATTGTGTGATTGTGATTGTGTGATTGTGATTGTGTGATTGTGATTGTGTGATTGTGATTGTGTGATTGTGATTGTGTGATTGTGATTGTGTGATTGTGATTGTGTGATTGTGATTGTGTGATTGTGATTGTGTGATTGTGATTGTGTGATTGTGATTGTGTGATTGTGATTGTGTGATTGTGGTTGTGATTGTGTGATTGTGATTGTGATTGTGATCGTGTAATTGTGATTGGGATTCTGTGATTGGGATTGTGTGACTGGGATTGTGTGATTGAGAGTGTGTGATTGTGATTGTGTGATTGTGATTGTGTGATTGTGATTGTGTGATTGTGATTGTGATTGTGATTGTGTGATTGTGATTGTGTGATTGTGATTGTGTGATTGTGATTGTGTGATCGTGTGATCGTGTGATCGTGTGATCGTGTGATCGTGTGATCGTGTGATCGTTTTATTGTGTGATTGTGATTGCGTGACTGTGATTGCGTGACTGTGGTTGCGTGACTGTGATTGCGTGATTGTGATTGTGTGATTGTGATTGTGTGATTGTGATTGTGTGATTGTGATTGTGTGATTGTGATTGTGTGATTGTGATTGTGTGATTGTGATTGTGTGATTGTGATTGTGTGATTGTGATTGTGCGATTGTGATTGTGTGATTGTGTGATTGTGTGATTGTGTGATTGTGATTTTGTGATTGTGATTGTGTAATTGTGATTGTGTGATTGTGAGTGTGTGATTGTGATTGTGTGATTGTGTGATTGTGTGATTGTGATTGTGTGATTGTGTGATTGTGTGATTGTGATTGTGTGATTGTGATTGTGTGATTGTGGTTGTGTGATTGTGATTGTGTGACTGTGATTGCGTGACTGTGATTGCGTGACTGTGATTGCGTGACTGTGATTGCGTGACTGTGATTGCGCGACTGTGATTGCGCGAATGTGATTGTGCGACTGCGATTGCGCGTCTGCGATTGTGTGGTTGCGATTGTGTGGTTGCGATTGTGTGATTGTGTGATTGTCATTGTGTGATTGTGATTGTGTGATTGTCATTGTGTGATTGTCATTGTGTGATTGTGATTGTGTGATTGGGATTGTGTGATTGAGAGTGTGTGATTGTGATTGTGTGATTGTGTGATTGTGATTGTGTGATTGTGTGATTGTGATTGTGTGATTGTGATTGTGTGATTGTGATTGTGTGATTGTGATTGTGTGATTGTGATTGTGTGATTGTGATTGTGTGATTGTGATTGTGTGATTGTGATTGTGTGATTGTGATTGTGTGATTGTGATTGTGTGACTCTGTGATTGTGTGATTGCGTGATTGCGTGATTGCGTGATTGGGTGTTTGCGTGATTGCGTGATTGTGTGACTATGATTGTGTGACTGTGATTGTGTGACTGTGATTGTGTGACTGTGATTGTGTGACTATGATTGTGTGACTGTGATTGTGTGACTGTGATTGTGTGACTGTGATTGTGCGACTGTGATTGTGCTACTGCGATTGTGTGACTGCGATTGTGCGTCTGCGATTGTGTGGTTGCGATTGTGTGATTGTGTGATTGTGATTGTGTGATTGTCATTGTGTGATTGTGATTGTGTGATTGTCATTGTGTGATTGTCATTGTGTGATTGTGATTGTGTGATTGGGATTGTGTGACTGGGATTGTGTGATTGAGAGTGTGTGATTGTGATTGTGTGATTGTGATTGTGTGATTGTGATTGTGTGATTGTGATTGTGTGATTGTGATTGTGTGACTGTGATTGTGTGATTGAGAGTGTGTAATTGTGATTGTGTGATTGTGATTGTGTGATTGTGATTGTGTGATTGTGATTGTGTGATTGTGATTGTGTGATTGTGATTGTGTGATTGTGATTGTGTGATTGTGATTGTGTGATTGTGATTGTGTGATTGTGATTGTGTGATTGTGATTGTGTGATTGTGATTGTGTGATTGTGATTGTGTGATTGTGATTGTGTGATTGTGATTGTGTGATTGTGATTGTGTGATTGTGATTGTGTGATTGTGATTGTGTGATTGTGATTGTGTGATTGTGATTGTGTGATTGTGATTGTGTGATTGTGATTGTGTGATTGTGATTGTGTGATTGTGATTGTGTGATTGTGATTGTGTGATTGTGATTGTGTGATTGTGATTGTGTGATTGTGATTGTGTGATTGTGATTGTGTGATTGTGATTGTGTGATTGTGATTGTGTGATTGTGATTGTGTGATTGTGATTGTGTGATTGTGATTGTGTGATTGTGATTGTGTGATTGTGATTGTGTGATTGTGATTGTGTGATTGTGATTGTGTGATTGTGATTGTGTGATTGTGATTGTGTGATTGTGATTGTGTGATTGTGATTGTGTGATTGTGATTGTGTGATTGTGATTGTGTGATTGTGATTGTGTGATTGTGATTGTGTGATTGTGATTGTGTGATTGTGATTGTGTGATTGTGATTGTGTGATTGTGATTGTGTGATTGTGATTGTGTGATTGTGATTGTGTGATTGTGATTGTGTGATTGTGATTGTGTGATTGTGATTGTGTGATTGTGATTGTGTGATTGTGATTGTGTGATTGTGATTGTGTGATTGTGATTGTGTGATTGTGATTGTGTGATTGTGATTGTGTGATAGTGATTGTGTGATTGTGATTGTGTGATTGTGATTGTGTGATTGTGATTGTGTGATTGTGATTGTGTGATTGTGATTGTGTGATTGTGATTGTGTGATTGTGATTGTGTGATTGTGATTGTGTGATTGTGATTGTGTGATTGTGATTGTGTGATTGTGATTGTGTGATTGTGATTGTGTGATTGTGATTGTGTGATTGTGATTGTGTGATTGTGATTGTGTGATTGTGATTGTGTGATTGTGATTGTGTGATTGTGGTTGTGTGATTGTGATTGTGTGACTGTGATTGCGTGACCTTGATTACGTGACTGTGATTGCGTGACTGTGATTGCGTGACTGTGATTGCGCGACTGTGATTGTGCGACTGCGATTGTGCGACTGCGATTGTGCGTCTGCGATTGTGTGGTTGCGATTGTGTGATTGTGTGATTGTGATTGTGTGATTGTCATTGTGTGATTGTGATTGTGTGATTGTCATTGTGTGATTGTCATTGTGTGATTGTGATTGTGTGATTTGGATTGTGTGACTGGGATTGTGTGATTGAGAGTGTGTGATTGTGATTGTGTGATTGTGATTGTGTGATTGTGATTGTGTGATTGTGATTGTGTGATTGTGATTGTGCGATTGTGTGATTGTGTGATTGTGTGATTGTGTGATTGTGTGATTGTGTGATTGTGATTGTGTGATTGTGATTGTGTACTTGTGATTGTGTGATTGTGATTGTGTGATTGTGAATGTGTGATTCTGTGATTGTGTGATTGCGTGATTGCGTGATTGCGTGATTGGGTGATTGCGTGATTGCGTGATTGTGTGACTATGATTGTGTGACTATGATTGTGTGACTGTGATTGTGCGACTGTGATTGTGCTACTGCGATTGTGTGACTGCGATTGTTTGATTGCGATTGTGTGATTGCAATTGTGTGATTGTGTGATTGTGATTGTGTGATTGTGTGATTGTGTGATTGTGATTGTGTGATTGTGATTGTGTGATTGTGGTTGTGTGATTGTGATTGTGTGACTGTGATTGCGTGACTGTGATTGCGTGACAGTGATTGCGTGACTGTGATTGCGTGACTGTGATTGCGTGACTGTGATTGCGCGACTGTGATTGTGCGACTGCGATTGTGCGACTGCGATTGTGCGTCTGCGATTGTGTGGTTGCGATTGTGTGATTGTGTGACTGTGATTGTGTGATTGTCATTGTGTGATTGTGATTGTGTGATTGTCATTGTGTGATTGTCATTGTGTGATTGTGATTGTGTGATTGGGATTGTGTGACTGGGATTGTGTGATTGAGAGTGTGTGATTGTGATTGTGTGATTGTGATTGTGTGATTGTGATTGTGTGATTGTGATTGTGTGATTGTGATTGTGTGATTGTGATTGTGTGATTGTGATTGTGTGATTGTGATTGTGTGATTGTGATTGTGTGATTGTGATTGTGTGATTGTGATTGTGTGATTGTGATTGTGTGATTGTGATTGTGTGATTGTGATTGTGTGATTGTGATTGTGTGATTGTGATTGTGTGATTGTGATTGTGTGATTGTGATTGTGTGATTGTGATTGTGTGATTGTGATTGTGTGATTGTGATTGTGTGATTGTGATTGTGTGATTGTGATTGTGTGATTGTGATTGTGTGATTGTGATTGTGTGATTGTGATTGTGTGATTGTGATTGTGTGATTGTGATTGTGTGATTGTGATTGTGTGATTGTGATTGTGTGATTGTGATTGTGTGATTGTGATTGTGTGATTGTGATTGTGTGATTGTGATTGTGTGATTGTGATTGTGTGATTGTGATTGTGTGATTGTGATTGTGTGATTGTGATTGTGTGATTGTGATTGTGTGATTGTGATTGTGTGATTGTGATTGTGTGATTGTGATTGTGTGATTGTGATTGTGTGATTGTGATCGTGTGATCGTGTGATCGTGTGATCGTGTGATCGTGTGATCGTGTGATCGTGTGATCGTGTGATCGTGTGATCGTTTTATTGTGCGATTGTGATTGCGTGACTGTGATTGCGTGACTGTGATTGCGTCACTGTGATTGCGTGACTGTGATTGCGTGACTGTGATTGCGTGACTGTGATTGCGTGACTGTGATTGCGTGACTGTGATTGCGTGACTGTGATTGCGTGACTGTGATTGCGCGACTGTGATTGTGCGACTGCGATTGTGCGACTGCGATTGTGCGTCTGCGATTGTGTGGTTGCGATTGTGTGATTGTGTGATTGTGATTGTGTGATTGTCATTGTGTGATTGTGATTGTGTGATTGTCATTGTGTGATTGTGATTGTGTGATTGTGATTGTGTGATTGGGATTGTGTGACTGGGATTGTGTGATTGAGAGTGTGTGATTGTGATTGTGTGATTGCGATTGGGTGATTGTGATTGTGTGATTGTGATTGTGTCATTGTGTGATTGTGTGATTGTGTGATTGTGATTGTGTGATTGTGATTGTGTGATTGTGATTGTGTGATTGTGTGATTGTGTGATTGCGTGATTGCGTGATTGGGTGATTGCGTGATTGCGTGATTGTGTGACTATGATTGTGTGACTGTGATTGTGTGACTGTGATTGTGTGACTGTGATTGTGTGACTATGATTGTGTGATTGTGATTGTGTGATTGTGATTGTGTGATTGTGATTGTGTGATTGTGATTGTGTGATTGTGATTGTGTGATTGTGATTGTGTGATTGTGATTGTGTGATTGTGATTGTGTGATTGTGATTGTGTGATTGTGATTGTGTGATTGTGATTGTGTGATTGTGATTGTGTGATTGTGATTGTGTGATTGTGATTGTGTGATTGTGATTGTGTGATTGTGATTGTGTGATTGTGATTGTGTGATTGTGATTGTGTGATTGTGATTGTGTGATTGTGATTGTGTGATTGTGATTGTGTGATTGTGATTGTGTGATTGTGATTGTGTGATTGTGATTGTGTGATTGTGATTGTGTGATTGTGATTGTGTGATTGTGATTGTGTGATTGTGATTGTGTGATTGTGATTGTGTGATTGTGATTGTGTGATTGTGATTGTGTGATTGTGATTGTGTGATTGTGATTGTGTGATTGTGATTGTGTGATTGTGATTGTGTGATTGTGATTGTGTGATTGTGATTGTGTGATTGTGATTGTGTGATTGTGATTGTGTGATTGTGATTGTGTGATTGTGATTGTGTGATTGTGATTGTGTGATTGTGATTGTGTGATTGTGATTGTGTGATTGTGATTGTGTGATTGTGATTGTGTGATTGTGATTGTGTGATTGTGATTGTGTGATTGTGATTGTGTGATTGTGATTGTGTGATTGTGATTGTGTGATTGTGATTGTGTGATTGTGATTGTGTGATTGTGATTGTGTGATTGTGATTGTGTGATTGTGATTGTGTGATTGTGATTGTGTGATTGTGATTGTGTGATTGTGATTGTGTGATTGTGATTGTGTGATTGTGATTGTGTGATTGTGATTGTGTGATTGTGATTGTGTGATTGTGATTGTGTGATTGTGATTGTGTGATTGTGATTGTGTGATTGTGATTGTGTGATTGTGATTGTGTGATTGTGATTGTGTGATTGTGATTGTGTGATTGTGATTGTGTGATTGTGATTGTGTGATTGTGATTGTGTGATTGTGATTGTGTGATTGTGATTGTGTGATTGTGATTGTGTGATTGTGATTGTGTGATTGTGATTGTGTGATTGTGATTGTGTGATTGTGATTGTGTGATTGTGATTGTGTGATTGTGATTGTGTGATTGTGATTGTGTGATTGTGATTGTGTGATTGTGATTGTGTGATTGTGATTGTGTGATTGTGATTGTGTGATTGTGATTGTGTGATTGTGATTGTGTGATTGTGATTGTGTGATTGTGATTGTGTGATTGTGATTGTGTGATTGTGATTGTGTGATTGTGATTGTGTGATTGTGATTGTGTGATTGTGATTGTGTGATTGTGATTGTGTGATTGTGATTGTGTGATTGTGATTGTGTGATTGTGATTGTGTGATTGTGATTGTGTGATTGTGATTGTGTGATTGTGATTGTGTGATTGTGATTGTGTGATTGTGATTGTGTGATTGTGATTGTGTGATTGTGATTGTGTGATTGTGATTGTGTGATTGTGATTGTGTGATTGTGATTGTGTGATTGTGATTGTGTGATTGTGATTGTGTGATTGTGATTGTGTGATTGTGATTGTGTGATTGTGATTGTGTGATTGTGATTGTGTGATTGTGATTGTGTGATTGTGATTGTGTGATTGTGATTGTGTGATTGTGATTGTGTGATTGTGATTGTGTGATTGTGATTGTGTGATTGTGATTGTGTGATTGTGATTGTGTGATTGTGATTGTGTGATTGTGATTGTGTGATTGTGATTGTGTGATTGTGATTGTGTGATTGTGATTGTGTGATTGTGATTGTGTGATTGTGATTGTGTGATTGTGATTGTGTGATTGTGATTGTGTGATTGTGATTGTGTGATTGTGATTGTGTGATTGTGATTGTGTGATTGTGATTGTGTGATTGTGATTGTGTGATTGTGATTGTGTGATTGTGATTGTGTGATTGTGATTGTGTGATTGTGATTGTGTGATTGTGATTGTGTGATTGTGATTGTGTGATTGTGATTGTGTGATTGTGATTGTGTGATTGTGATTGTGTGATTGTGATTGTGTGATTGTGATTGTGTGATTGTGATTGTGTGATTGTGATTGTGTGATTGTGATTGTGTGATTGTGATTGTGTGATTGTGATTGTGTGATTGTGATTGTGTGATTGTGATTGTGTGATTGTGATTGTGTGATTGTGATTGTGTGATTGTGATTGTGTGATTGTGATTGTGTGATTGTGATTGTGTGATTGTGATTGTGTGATTGTGATTGTGTGATTGTGATTGTGTGATTGTGATTGTGTGATTGTGATTGTGTGATTGTGATTGTGTGATTGTGATTGTGTGATTGTGATTGTGTGATTGTGATTGTGTGATTGTGATTGTGTGATTGTGATTGTGTGATTGTGATTGTGTGATTGTGATTGTGTGATTGTGATTGTGTGATTGTCATTGTGTGATTGTGATTGTGTGATTGTCATTGTGTGATTGTCATTGTGTGATTGTGATTGTGTGATTGGGATTGTGTGACTGGGATTGTGTGATTGAGAGTGTGTGATTGTGATTGTGTGATTGTGATTGTGTGATTGTGATTGTGTGATTGTGATTGTGTGATTATGATTGTGTGATTGTGATTGTGTGATTGTGATTGTGTGATTGTGATTGTGTGATTGTGATTGTGTGATTGTGTGATTGTGTGATTGCGTGATTATGTCATTGGGTGATTGTGTGATTGCGTGATTGCGTGATTGTGTGACTATGATTGTGTGACTGTGATTGTGTGACTGTGATTGTGTGACTGCGATTGTGTGACTATGATTGTGTGACTGTGATTGTGTGACTGTGATTGTGTGACTGTGATTGTGCGACTGTGATTGTGCTACTGCGATTGTGTGACTGCGATTTTTTGATTGCGATTGTGTGATTGCAATTGTGTGATTGTGTGATTGTGATTGTGTGATTGTGTCATTGTGTGATTGTGTGATTGTGATTGTGTGATTGTGATTGTGTGATTGTGATTGTGTGATTGTGATTGTGTGATTGTGATTGTGTGGTTGTGATTGTGTGATTGTGATTGTGATTGTGTGATTGTGATTGTGTGATTGTGATTGTGTGATTGTGATTGTGTGATTGTGATTGTGTGATCGTGTGATCGTGTGATCGTGTTATCGTGTGATCGTGTGATCGTGTGATCGTGTGATCGTGTGATCGTGTGATCGTGTGATCGTTTTATTGTGCGATTGTGATTGCGTGACTGTGATTGCGTGACTGTGATTGCGTCACTGTGATTGCGTGACTGTGATTGGGTGACTGTGATTGCGTGACTGCGATTGCGTGACTGTGATTGCGTGACTGTGATTGCGTGACTGTGATTGCGCGACTGGGATTGTGCGACTGCGATTGTGCGACTGCGATTGTGCGTCTGCGATTGTGTGGTTGCGATTGTGTGATTGTGTGATTGTGATTGTGTGATTGTAATTGTGTGATTGTGATTGTGTGATTGTCATTGTGTGATTGTCATTGTGTGATTGTGATTGTGTGATTGGGATTGTGTGACTGGGATTGTGTGATTGAGAGTGTGTGATTGTGATTGTGTGATTGTGTTTGTGTGATTGTGATTGTGTGATTGTGTGATTGTGTGATTGTGTGATTGTGATTGTGTGATTGTGATTGTGTGATTGTGATTGTGTGATTGTGATTGTGTGATTGTGTGATTGTGTGATTGCGTGATTGCGTGATTGGGTGATTGCGTGATTGCGTGATTGCGTGATTGTGTGAGTATGATTGTGTGACTGTGATTGTGTGACTGTGATTGTGTGACTGTGATTGTGTGACTATGATTGTGTGACTGTGATTGTGTGACTGTGATTGTGTGACTGTGATAGTGCGACTGTGATTGTGCTACTGCGATTGTGTGACTGCGATTGTTTGATTGCGATTGTGTGATTGCAATTGTGTGATTGTGTGATTGTGATTGTGTGATTGTGTGATTGTGTGATTGTGATTGTGTGATTGTGATTGTGTGATTGTGGTAGTGTGATTGTGATTGTGTGATTGTGATTGTGTGATTGTGATTGTGATTGTGTGATTGTGATTGTGTGATTGTGATTGTGATTGTGTGATTGTGATTGTGTGATTGGGATTGTGTGACTGGGATTGTGTGATTGAGAGTGTGTGATTGTGATTGTGTGATTGTGATTGTGATTGTGATTGTGATTGTGATTGTGTGATTGTGATTGTGTGACTGTGATTCTGTGACTGTGATTGTGTGACTGTGATTGTGTGACTATCATTGTGTGACTGTGATTGTGTGACTGTGATTGTGTGACTGTGATTGTGCGACTGTGATTGTGCTACTGCGATTGTGTGACTGCGATTGTTTGATTGAGATTGTGTGATTGCAATTGTGTGATTGTGTGATTGTGATTGTGTGATTGTGTGATTGTGATTGTGTGATTGTGATTGTGTGATTGTGGTTGTGTGATTGTGATTGTGTGATTGTGATTGTGTGATTGTGATTGTGTGATTGTGATTGTGTGATTGTGATTGTGAGTGTGATTGTGATTGTGTGATTGTGATTGTGTGATTGTGATTGAGTGATTGTGATTGTGTGATTGTGATTGTGTGATTGTGATTGTGTGATTGTGATTGTGTGATTGTGATTGTGTGATTGTGATTGTGTGATTGTGATTGTGTGATTGTGGTTGTGTGATTGTGATTGTGTGACTGTGATTGCGTGACCTTGATTGCGTGACTGTGATTGCGTGACTGTGATTGCGTGACCGTGATTGCGCGACTGTGATTGTGCGACTGCGATTGTGCGACTGCAATTGTGCGTCTGCGATTGTGTGGTTGCGATTGTGTGATTGTGTGATTTGATTGTGTGATTGTCATTGTGTGATTGTGATTGTGTGATTGTCATTGTGTGATTGTGATTGTGTGATTTGGATTGTGTGACTGGGATTGTGTGATTGAGAGTGTGTGATTGTGATTGTGTGATTGTGATTGTGTGATTGTGATTGTGTGATTGTGTGATTGTGTGATTGTGTGATTGTGTGATTGTGTGATTGTGTGATTGTGATAGTGTGATTGTGATTGTGTGATTGTGATTGTGTGATTGTGATTGTGTGATTGTGATTGTGTGATTCTGTGATTGTGTGATTGCGTGATTGCGTGATTGCGTGATTGGGTGATTGCGTGATTGAGTGATTGTGTGACTATGATTGTGTGACTGTGATTGTGTGACTGTGATTGTGTGACTGTGACTGTGTGACTATGATTGTGTGACTGTGATTGTGTGACTGTGATTGTGTGACTGTGATTGTGCGACTGTGATTGTGCTACTGCGATTGTGTGTCTGCGATTGTTTGATTGCGATTGTGTGATTGCAATTGTGTGATTGTGTGATTGTGATTGTGTGATTGTGATTGTGTGATTGTGATTGTGTGATTGTGATTGTGTGATTGTGATTGTGTGATTGTGATTGTGTGATTGTGATTGTGTGATTGTGATTGTGTGATTGTGATTGTGTGATTGTGATTGTGTGATTGTGATTGTGTGATTATGATTGTGTGATTGTGATTGTGTGATTGTGATTGTGTGATTGTGATTGTGTGATTGTGATTGTGTGATTGTGATTGTGTGATTGTGATTGTGTGATTGTGATTGTGTGATTGTGATTGTGTGATTGTGATTGTGTGATTGTGATTGTGTGGCTGTGATTGTGTGATTGTGATTGTGTGATTGTGATTGTGTGATTGTGATTGTGTGATTGTGATTGTGTGATTGTGATTGTGTGATTGTGATTGTGTGATTGTGATTGTGTGATTGTGATTGTGTGATTGTGTGATTGCGTGATTGCGTGATTGGGTGATTGTGTGATTGCGTGTTTGCGTGATTGTGTGACTATGATTGTGTGACTGTGATTGTGTGACTGTGATTGTGTGACTGTGATTGTGTGACTATGATTGTGTGACTGTGATTGTGTGACTGTGATTGTGTGACTGTGATTGTGCGACTGTGATTGTGCTACTGCGATTGTGTGACTGCGATTGTTTGATTGCGATTGTGTGATTGCAGTTGTGTGATTGTGTGATTGTGATTGTGTGATTGTGTGATTGTGCGATTGTGATTGTGTGATTGTGATTGTGTGATTGTGATTGTGTGATTGTGATTGTGTGATTGTGATTGTGTCATTGTGGTTGTGTGATTGTGATTGTGTGATTGTGATTGTGAGATTGTGATTGTGTGATTGTGATTGTGTGATTGTGGTTGTGTGATTGTGATTGTGATTGTGTGATTGTGTGATTGTGATTGTGTGATTGTGATTGTGTGAATGTGATTGTGTGATTGTGTGATTGTGATTGTGTGATTGTGATTGTGTGATTGTGATTGTGTGATTGTGATTGTGTGATTGTGATTGTGTGATTGTGATTGTGTGATTGTGATTGTGTGATTGTGATTGTGTGATTGTGATTGTGTGATTGTGATTGTGTGATTGTGATTGTGTGATTGTGATTGTGTGATTGTGATTGTGTGATTGTGATTGTGTGATTGTGATTGTGTGATTGTGATTGTGTGATTGTGATTGTGTGATTGTGATTGTGTGATTGTGATTGTGTGATTGTGATTGTGTGATTGTGATTGTGTGATTGTGATTGTGTGATTGTGATTGTGTGATTGTGATTGTGTGATTGTGATTGTGTGATTGTGATTGTGTGATTGTGATTGTGTGATTGTGATTGTGATTGTGATTGTGATTGTGATTGTGTGATTGAGATTGTGTGATTGTGATTGTGTGATTGTGATTGTGTGATTGTGATTGTGTGATTGTGATTGTGTGATTGTGATTGGGATTCTGTGATTGGGATTGTGTGACTGGGATTGTGTGATTGAGAGTGTGTGATTGTGATTGTGTGATTGAGATTGTGTGATTGTGATTGTGTGATTGTGATTGTGTGACTGTGATTGTGTGATTGTGATTGTGTGATTGTGATTGTGTGATTGTGATTGTGATTGTGTGATTGTGATTGTGTGATTGTGATTGTGTGATCGTGTGATCGTGTGATCGTGTGATCGTGTGATCGTGTGATCGTGTGATCGTGTGATCGTGTGATCGTGTGATCGTGTGATCGTTTTATTGTGCGATTGTGATTGCGTGACTGTGATTGCGTGACTGTGATTGCGTCACTGTGATTGCGTGACTGTGATTGCGTGACTGTGATTGCGTGACTGTGATTGCGTGACTGTGATTGCGTGACTGTGATTGCGTGACTGTGATTGCGCGACTGTGATTGTGCGACTGTGATCGTGCGACTGCGATTGTGCGACTGCGATTGTGCGTCTGCGATTGTGCGGTTGCGATTGTGTGATTGTGTGATTGTGATTGTGTGATTGTCATTGTGTGATTGTGATTGTGTGATTGTGATTGTGTGATTGTGAGTGTGTGATTGTGATTGTGTGATTGTGTGATTGTGTGATTGTGATTGTGTGATTGTGTGATTGTGTGATTGTGATTGTGTGATTGTGATTGTGTGATTGTGGTTGTGTGATTGTGATTGTGTGACTGTGATTGCGTGACTGTGATTGCGTGACTGTGATTGCGTGACTGTGATTGCGTGACTGTGATTGCGCGACTGTGATTGCGCGAATGTGATTGTGCGACTGCGATTGCGCGTCTGCGATTGTGTGGTTGCGATTGTGTGGTTGCGATTGTGTGATTGTGTGATTGTCATTGTGTGATTGTGATTGTGTGATTGTCATTGTGTGATTGTCATTGTGTGATTGTGATTGTGTGATTGGGATTGTGTGATTGAGAGTGTGTGATTGTGATTGTGTGATTGTGTGATTGTGATTGTGTGATTGTGTGATTGTGATTGTGTGATTGTGATTGTGTGATTGTGATTGTGTGATTGTGATTGTGTGATTGTGATTGTGTGATTGTGATTGTGTGATTGTGATTGTGTGATTGTGATTGTGTGATTGTGATTGTGTGACTCTGTGATTGTGTGATTGCGTGATTGCGTGATTGCGTGATTGGGTGTTTGCGTGATTGCGTGATTGTGTGACTATGATTGTGTGACTGTGATTGTGTGACTGTGATTGTGTGACTGTGATTGTGTGACTATGATTGTGTGACTGTGATTGTGTGACTGTGATTGTGTGACTGTGATTGTGCGACTGTGATTGTGCTACTGCGATTGTGTGACTGCGATTGTGCGTCTGCGATTGTGTGGTTGCGATTGTGTGATTGTGTGATTGTGATTGTGTGATTGTCATTGTGTGATTGTGATTGTGTGATTGTCATTGTGTGATTGTGATTGTGTGATTGTGATTGTGTGATTGTGATTGTGTGATTGTGATTGTGTGATTGTGATTGTGTGATTGTGATTGTGTGATTGAGAGTGTGTAATTGTGATTGTGTGATTGTGATTGTGTGATTGTGATTGTGTGATTGTGATTGTGTGATTGTGATTGTGTGATTGTGATTGTGTGATTGTGATTGTGTGATTGTGATTGTGTGATTGTGATTGTGTGATTGTGATTGTGTGATTGTGATTGTGTGATTGTGATTGTGTGATTGTGATTGTGTGATTGTGATTGTGTGATTGTGTTTGTGTGATTGTGATTGTGTGATTGTGATTGTGTGATTGTGATTGTGCGATTGTGATTGTGTGATTGTGATTGTGTGGTTGTGATTGTGTGGTTGCGATTGTGTGATTGTGTGATTGTGATTGTGTGATTGTGATTGTGTGATTGTGATTGTGTCATCGTGTGATCGTGTGATCGTGTGATCGTGTGATCGTTTTATTGTGCGATTGTGATTGCGTGACTGTGATTGCGTGACTGTGATTGCGTGACTGTGATTGCGTGACTGTGATTGCGTGACTGTGATTGCGTGACTGTGATTGCGTGACTGTGATTGCGCGACTGTGATTGTGCGACTGCGATTGTGCGACTGCGATTGTGCGTCTGCGATTGTGTTTTTGCGATTGTGTGATTGTGTGATTGTGATTGTGTGATTGTCATTGTGTGATTGTGATTGTGTGATTGTCATTGTGTGATTGTCATTGTGTGATTGTGATTGTGTGATTGGGATTGTGTGACTGGGATTGTGTGATTGAGAGTGTGTGATTGTGATTGTGTGATTATGATTGTGTGATTGTGATTGTGTGATTGTGATTGTGTGATTGTGATTGTGTGATTGTGATTGTGTGATTGTGATTGTGTGATTGTGATTGTGTGATTGTGATTGTGTGATTGTGATTGTGTGATTGTGATTGTGTGATTGTGATTGTGTGATTGTGTGATTGTGTGATTGCGTGATTATGTCATTGGGTGATTGTGTGATTGCGTGATTGCGTGATTGTGTGACTATGATTGTGTGACTGTGATTGTGTGACTGTGATTGTGTGACTGCGATTGTGTGACTATGATTGTGTGACTGTGATTGTGTGACTGTGATTGTGTGACTGTGATTGTGCGACTGTGATTGTGCTACTGCGATTGTGTGACTGCGATTTTTTGATTGCGATTGTGTGATTGCAATTGTGTGATTGTGTGATTGTGATTGTGTGATTGTGTCATTGTGTGATTGTGTGATTGTGATTGTGTGATTGTGATTGTGTGATTGTGATTGTGTGATTGTGATTGTGTGATTGTGATTGTGTGGTTGTGATTGTGTGATTGTGATTGTGATTGTGTGATTGTGATTGTGTGATTGTGATTGTGTGATCGTGTGATCGTGTGATCGTGTTATCGTGTGATCGTGTGATCGTGTGATCGTGTGATCGTGTGATCGTGTGATCGTGTGATCGTTTTATTGTGCGATTGTGATTGCGTGACTGTGATTGCGTGACTGTGATTGCGTCACTGTGATTGCGCGACTGTGATTGCGTGACTGTGATTGCGTCACTGTGATTGCGTGACTGTGATTGCGTGACTGTGATTGCGTGACTGTGATTGCGTGACTGTGATTGCGTGACTGTGATTGCGCGACTGTGATTGTGCGACTGTGATCGTGCGACTGCGATTGTGCGACTGCGATTGTGCGTCTGCGATTGTGCGGTTGCGATTGTGTGATTGTGTGATTGTGATTGTGTGATTGTCATTGTGTGATTGTGATTGTGTGATTGTCATTGTGTGATTGTGATTGTGTGATTGTGATTGTGTGATTGTGATTGTGTGATTGTGATTGTGTGATTGTGATTGTGTGATTGTGATTGTGTGATTGTGATTGTGTGATTGTGATTGTGTGATTGTGATTGTGTGATTGTGATTGTGTGATTGTGATTGTGTGATTGTGATTGTGTGATTGTGATTGTGTGATTGTGATTGTGTGATTGTGATTGTGTGATTGTGATTGTGTGATTGTGATTGTGTGATTGTGATTGTGTGATTGTGATTGTGTGATTGTGATTGTGTGATTGTGATTGTGATTGTGATTGTGATTGTGATTGTGTGATTGAGATTGTGTGATTGTGATTGTGTGATTGTGATTGTGTGATTGTGATTGTGTGATTGTGATTGTGTGATTGTGATTGGGATTCTGTGATTGGGATTGTGTGACTGGGATTGTGTGATTGAGAGTGTGTGATTGTGATTGTGTGATTGAGATTGTGTGATTGTGATTGTGTGATTGTGATTGTGTGACTGTGATTGTGTGATTGTGATTGTGTGATTGTGATTGTGTGATTGTGATTGTGATTGTGTGATTGTGATTGTGTGATTGTGATTGTGTGATCGTGTGATCGTGTGATCGTGTGATCGTGTGATCGTGTGATCGTGTGATCGTGTGATCGTGTGATCGTGTGATCGTTTTATTGTGCGATTGTGATTGCGTGACTGTGATTGCGTGACTGTGATTGCGTCACTGTGATTGCGTGACTGTGATTGCGTGACTGTGATTGCGTGACTGTGATTGCGTGACTGTGATTGCGTGACTGTGATTGCGTGACTGTGATTGCGCGACTGTGATTGTGCGACTGTGATCGTGCGACTGCGATTGTGCGACTGCGATTGTGCGTCTGCGATTGTGCGGTTGCGATTGTGTGATTGTGTGATTGTGATTGTGTGATTGTCATTGTGTGATTGTGATTGTGTGATTGTGATTGTGTGATTGTGAGTGTGTGATTGTGATTGTGTGATTGTGTGATTGTGTGATTGTGATTGTGTGATTGTGTGATTGTGTGATTGTGATTGTGTGATTGTGATTGTGTGATTGTGGTTGTGTGATTGTGATTGTGTGACTGTGATTGCGTGACTGTGATTGCGTGACTGTGATTGCGTGACTGTGATTGCGTGACTGTGATTGCGCGACTGTGATTGCGCGAATGTGATTGTGCGACTGCGATTGCGCGTCTGCGATTGTGTGGTTGCGATTGTGTGGTTGCGATTGTGTGATTGTGTGATTGTCATTGTGTGATTGTGATTGTGTGATTGTCATTGTGTGATTGTCATTGTGTGATTGTGATTGTGTGATTGGGATTGTGTGATTGAGAGTGTGTGATTGTGATTGTGTGATTGTGTGATTGTGATTGTGTGATTGTGTGATTGTGATTGTGTGATTGTGATTGTGTGATTGTGATTGTGTGATTGTGATTGTGTGATTGTGATTGTGTGATTGTGATTGTGTGATTGTGATTGTGTGATTGTGATTGTGTGACTCTGTGATTGTGTGATTGCGTGATTGCGTGATTGCGTGATTGGGTGTTTGCGTGATTGCGTGATTGTGTGACTATGATTGTGTGACTGTGATTGTGTGACTGTGATTGTGTGACTGTGATTGTGTGACTATGATTGTGTGACTGTGATTGTGTGACTGTGATTGTGTGACTGTGATTGTGCGACTGTGATTGTGCTACTGCGATTGTGTGACTGCGATTGTGCGTCTGCGATTGTGTGGTTGCGATTGTGTGATTGTGTGATTGTGATTGTGTGATTGTCATTGTGTGATTGTGATTGTGTGATTGTCATTGTGTGATTGTGATTGTGTGATTGTGATTGTGTGATTGTGATTGTGTGATTGTGATTGTGTGATTGTGATTGTGTGATTGTGATTGTGTGATTGAGAGTGTGTAATTGTGATTGTGTGATTGTGATTGTGTGATTGTGATTGTGTGATTGTGATTGTGTGATTGTGATTGTGTGATTGTGATTGTGTGATTGTGATTGTGTGATTGTGATTGTGTGATTGTGATTGTGTGATTGTGATTGTGTGATTGTGATTGTGTGATTGTGATTGTGTGATTGTGATTGTGTGATTGTGATTGTGTGATTGTGTTTGTGTGATTGTGATTGTGTGATTGTGATTGTGTGATTGTGATTGTGCGATTGTGATTGTGTGATTGTGATTGTGTGGTTGTGATTGTGTGGTTGCGATTGTGTGATTGTGTGATTGTGATTGTGTGATTGTGATTGTGTGATTGTGATTGTGTCATCGTGTGATCGTGTGATCGTGTGATCGTGTGATCGTTTTATTGTGCGATTGTGATTGCGTGACTGTGATTGCGTGACTGTGATTGCGTGACTGTGATTGCGTGACTGTGATTGCGTGACTGTGATTGCGTGACTGTGATTGCGTGACTGTGATTGCGCGACTGTGATTGTGCGACTGCGATTGTGCGACTGCGATTGTGCGTCTGCGATTGTGTTTTTGCGATTGTGTGATTGTGTGATTGTGATTGTGTGATTGTCATTGTGTGATTGTGATTGTGTGATTGTCATTGTGTGATTGTCATTGTGTGATTGTGATTGTGTGATTGGGATTGTGTGACTGGGATTGTGTGATTGAGAGTGTGTGATTGTGATTGTGTGATTATGATTGTGTGATTGTGATTGTGTGATTGTGATTGTGTGATTGTGATTGTGTGATTGTGATTGTGTGATTGTGATTGTGTGATTGTGATTGTGTGATTGTGATTGTGTGATTGTGATTGTGTGATTGTGATTGTGTGATTGTGATTGTGTGATTGTGTGATTGTGTGATTGCGTGATTATGTCATTGGGTGATTGTGTGATTGCGTGATTGCGTGATTGTGTGACTATGATTGTGTGACTGTGATTGTGTGACTGTGATTGTGTGACTGCGATTGTGTGACTATGATTGTGTGACTGTGATTGTGTGACTGTGATTGTGTGACTGTGATTGTGCGACTGTGATTGTGCTACTGCGATTGTGTGACTGCGATTTTTTGATTGCGATTGTGTGATTGCAATTGTGTGATTGTGTGATTGTGATTGTGTGATTGTGTCATTGTGTGATTGTGTGATTGTGATTGTGTGATTGTGATTGTGTGATTGTGATTGTGTGATTGTGATTGTGTGATTGTGATTGTGTGGTTGTGATTGTGTGATTGTGATTGTGATTGTGTGATTGTGATTGTGTGATTGTGATTGTGTGATCGTGTGATCGTGTGATCGTGTTATCGTGTGATCGTGTGATCGTGTGATCGTGTGATCGTGTGATCGTGTGATCGTGTGATCGTTTTATTGTGCGATTGTGATTGCGTGACTGTGATTGCGTGACTGTGATTGCGTCACTGTGATTGCGTGACTGTGATTGCGTGACTGTGATTGCGTCACTGTGATTGCGTGACTGTGATTGCGTGACTGTGATTGCGTGACTGTGATTGCGTGACTGTGATTGCGTGACTGTGATTGCGCGACTGTGATTGTGCGACTGTGATCGTGCGACTGCGATTGTGCGACTGCGATTGTGCGTCTGCGATTGTGCGGTTGCGATTGTGTGATTGTGTGATTGTGATTGTGTGATTGTCATTGTGTGATTGTGATTGTGTGATTGTCATTGTGTGATTGTGATTGTGTGATTGTGATTGTGTGATTGTGATTGTGTGATTGTGATTGTGTGATTGTGATTGTGTGATTGTGATTGTGTGATTGTGATTGTGTGATTGTGATTGTGTGATTGTGATTGTGTGATTGTGATTGTGTGATTGTGATTGTGTGATTGTGATTGTGTGATTGTGATTGTGTGATTGTGATTGTGTGATTGTGATTGTGTGATTGTGATTGTGTGATTGTGATTGTGTGATTGTGATTGTGTGATTGTGATTGTGTGATTGTGATTGTGTGATTGTGATTGTGTGATTGTGATTGTGTGATTGTGATTGTGTGATTGTGATTGTGTGATTGTGATTGTGTGATTGTGATTGTGTGATTGTGATTGTGTGATTGTGATTGTGTGATTGTGATTGTGTGATAGTGATTGTGTGATTGTGATTGTGTGATTGTGATTGTGTGATTGTGATTGTGTGATTGTGATTGTGTGATTGTGATTGTGTGATTGTGATTGTGTGATTGTAATTGTGTGATTGTGATTGTGTGATTGTGATTGTGTGATTGTGATTGTGTGATTGTGATTGTGTGATTGTGATTGTGTGATTGTGATTGTGTGATTGTGATTGTGTGATTGTGATTGTGTGATTGTGATTGTGTGATTGTGGTTGTGTGATTGTGATTGTGTGACTGTGATTGCGTGACCTTGATTACGTGACTGTGATTGCGTGACTGTGATTGCGTGACTGTGATTGCGCGACTGTGATTGTGCGACTGCGATTGTGCGACTGCGATTGTGCGTCTGCGATTGTGTGGTTGCGATTGTGTGATTGTGTGATTGTGATTGTGTGATTGTCATTGTGTGATTGTGATTGTGTGATTGTCATTGTGTGATTGTCATTGTGTGATTGTGATTGTGTGATTTGGATTGTGTGACTGGGATTGTGTGATTGAGAGTGTGTGATTGTGATTGTGTGATTGTGATTGTGTGATTGTGATTGTGTGATTGTGATTGTGTGATTGTGATTGTGCGATTGTGTGATTGTGTGATTGTGTGATTGTGTGATTGTGTGATTGTGTGATTGTGATTGTGTGATTGTGATTGTGTACTTGTGATTGTGTGATTGTGATTGTGTGATTGTGAATGTGTGATTCTGTGATTGTGTGATTGCGTGATTGCGTGATTGCGTGATTGGGTGATTGCGTGATTGCGTGATTGTGTGACTATGATTGTGTGACTGTGATTGTGTGACTGTGATTGTGTGACTATGATTGTGTGACTGTGATTGTGCGACTGTGATTGTGCTACTGCGATTGTGTGACTGCGATTGTTTGATTGCGATTGTGTGATTGCAATTGTGTGATTGTGTGATTGTGATTGTGTGATTGTGTGATTGTGTGATTGTGATTGTGTGATTGTGATTGTGTGATTGTGATTGTGTGATTGTGATTGTGTGATTGTGATTGTGTGATTGTGATTGTGTGATTGTGATTGTGTGATTGTGATTGTGTGATTGTGATTGTGTGATTGTGATTGTGTGATTGTGATTGTGTGATTGTGATTGTGTGATTGTGATTGTGTGATTGTGATTGTGTGATTGTGATTGTGTGATTGTGATTGTGTGATTGTGATTGTGTGATTGTGATTGTGTGATTGTGATTGTGTGATTGTGATTGTGTGATTGTGATTGTGTGATTGTGATTGTGTGATTGTGATTGTGTGATTGTGATTGTGTGATTGTGATTGTGTGATTGTGATTGTGTGATTGTGATTGTGTGATTGTGATTGTGTGATTGTGATTGTGTGATAGTGATTGTGTGATTGTGATTGTGTGATTGTGATTGTGTGATTGTGATTGTGTGATTGTGATTGTGTGATTGTGATTGTGTGATTGTGATTGTGTGATTGTGATTGTGTGATTGTGATTGTGTGATTGTGATTGTGTGATTGTGATTGTGTGATTGTGATTGTGTGATTGTGATTGTGTGATTGTGATTGTGTGATTGTGATTGTGTGATTGTGATTGTGTGATTGTGATTGTGTGATTGTGGTTGTGTGATTGTGATTGTGTGACTGTGATTGCGTGACCTTGATTACGTGACTGTGATTGCGTGACTGTGATTGCGTGACTGTGATTGCGCGACTGTGATTGTGCGACTGCGATTGTGCGACTGCGATTGTGCGTCTGCGATTGTGTGGTTGCGATTGTGTGATTGTGTGATTGTGATTGTGTGATTGTCATTGTGTGATTGTGATTGTGTGATTGTCATTGTGTGATTGTCATTGTGTGATTGTGATTGTGTGATTTGGATTGTGTGACTGGGATTGTGTGATTGAGAGTGTGTGATTGTGATTGTGTGATTGTGATTGTGTGATTGTGATTGTGTGATTGTGATTGTGTGATTGTGATTGTGCGATTGTGTGATTGTGTGATTGTGTGATTGTGTGATTGTGTGATTGTGTGATTGTGATTGTGTGATTGTGATTGTGTACTTGTGATTGTGTGATTGTGATTGTGTGATTGTGAATGTGTGATTCTGTGATTGTGTGATTGCGTGATTGCGTGATTGCGTGATTGGGTGATTGCGTGATTGCGTGATTGTGTGACTATGATTGTGTGACTGTGATTGTGTGACTGTGATTGTGTGACTATGATTGTGTGACTGTGATTGTGCGACTGTGATTGTGCTACTGCGATTGTGTGACTGCGATTGTTTGATTGCGATTGTGTGATTGCAATTGTGTGATTGTGTGATTGTGATTGTGTGATTGTGTGATTGTGTGATTGTGATTGTGTGATTGTGATTGTGTGATTGTGGTTGTGTGATTGTGATTGTGTGACTGTGATTGCGTGACTGTGATTGCGTGACAGTGATTGCGTGACTGTGATTGCGTGACTGTGATTGCGTGACTGTGATTGCGCGACTGTGATTGTGCGACTGCGATTGTGCGACTGCGATTGTGCGTCTGCGATTGTGTGGTTGCGATTGTGTGATTGTGTGACTGTGATTGTGTGATTGTCATTGTGTGATTGTGATTGTGTGATTGTCATTGTGTGATTGTCATTGTGTGATTGTGATTGTGTGATTGGGATTGTGTGACTGGGATTGTGTGATTGAGAGTGTGTGATTGTGATTGTGTGATTGTGATTGTGTGATTGTGATTGTGTGATTGTGATTGTGTGATTGTGATTGTGTGATTGTGATTGTGTGATTGTGATTGTGTGATTGTGATTGTGTGATTGTGATTGTGTGATTGTGATTGTGTGATTGTGATTGTGTGATTGTGATTGTGTGATTGTGATTGTGTGATTGTGATTGTGTGATTGTGATTGTGTGATTGTGATTGTGTGATTGTGATTGTGTGATTGTGATTGTGTGATTGTGATTGTGTGATTGTGATTGTGTGATTGTGATTGTGTCATTGTGATTGTGTGATTGTGATTGTGTGATTGTGATTGTGTGATTGTGATTGTGTGATTGTGATTGTGTGATTGTGATTGTGTGATTGTGATTGTGTGATTGTGATTGTGTGATTGTGATTGTGTGATTGTGATTGTGTGATTGTGATTGTGTGATTGTGATTGTGTGATTGTGATTGTGTGATTGTGATTGTGTGATCGTGTGATCGTGTGATCGTGTGATCGTGTGATCGTGTGATCGTGTGATCGTGTGATCGTTTTATTGTGCGATTGTGATTGCGTGACTGTGATTGCGTGACTGTGATTGCGTCACTGTGATTGCGTGACTGTGATTGCGTGACTGTGATTGCGTGACTGTGATTGCGTGACTGTGATTGCGTGACTGTGATTGCGTGACTGTGATTGCGCGACTGTGATTGTGCGACTGCGATTGTGCGACTGCGATTGTGCGTCTGCGATTGTGTGGTTGCGATTGTGTGATTGTGTGATTGTGATTGTGTGATTGTCATTGTGTGATTGTGATTGTGTGATTGTCATTGTGTGATTGTGATTGTGTGATTGTGATTGTGTGATTGGGATTGTGTGACTGGGATTGTGTGATTGAGAGTGTGTGATTGTGATTGTGTGATTGCGATTGGGTGATTGTGATTGTGTGATTGTGATTGTGTCATTGTGTGATTGTGTGATTGTGTGATTGTGATTGTGTGATTGTGATTGTGTGATTGTGATTGTGTGATTGTGTGATTGTGTGATTGCGTGATTGCGTGATTGGGTGATTGCGTGATTGCGTGATTGTGTGACTATGATTGTGTGACTGTGATTGTGTGACTGTGATTGTGTGACTGTGATTGTGTGACTATGATTGTGTGATTGTGATTGTGTGATTGTGATTGTGTGATTGTGATTGTGTGATTGTGATTGTGTGATTGTGATTGTGTGATTGTGATTGTGTGATTGTGATTGTGTGATTGTGATTGTGTGATTGTGATTGTGTGATTGTGATTGTGTGATTGTGATTGTGTGATTGTGATTGTGTGATTGTGATTGTGTGATTGTGATTGTGTGATTGTGATTGTGTGATTGTGATTGTGTGATTGTGATTGTGTGATTGTGATTGTGTGATTGTGATTGTGTGATTGTGATTGTGTGATTGTGATTGTGTGATTGTGATTGTGTGATTGTGATTGTGTGATTGTGATTGTGTGATTGTGATTGTGTGATTGTGATTGTGTGATTGTGATTGTGTGATTGTGATTGTGTGATTGTGATTGTGTGATTGTGATTGTGTGATTGTGATTGTGTGATTGTGATTGTGTGATTGTGATTGTGTGATTGTGATTGTGTGATTGTGATTGTGTGATTGTGATTGTGTGATTGTGATTGTGTGATTGTGATTGTGTGATTGTGATTGTGTGATTGTGATTGTGTGATTGTGATTGTGTGATTGTGATTGTGTGATTGTGATTGTGTGATTGTGATTGTGTGATTGTGATTGTGTGATTGTGATTGTGTGATTGTGATTGTGTGATTGTGATTGTGTGATTGTGATTGTGTGATTGTGATTGTGTGATTGTGATTGTGTGATTGTGATTGTGTGATTGTGATTGTGTGATTGTGAATGTGTGATTGTGATTGTGTGATTGTGATTGTGTGATTGTGATTGTGTGATTGTGATTGTGTGATTGTGATTGTGTGATTGTGATTGTGTGATTGTGATTGTGTGATTGTGATTGTGTGATTGTGATTGTGTGATTGTGATTGTGTGATTGTGATTGTGTGATTGTGATTGTGTGATTGTGATTGTGTGATTGTGATTGTGTGATTGTGATTGTGTGATTGTGATTGTGTGATTGTGATTGTGTGATTGTGATTGTGTGATTGTGATTGTGTGATTGTGATTGTGTGATTGTGATTGTGTGATTGTGATTGTGTGATTGTGATTGTGTGATTGTGATTGTGTGATTGTGATTGTGTGATTGTGATTGTGTGATTGTGATTGTGTGATTGTGATTGTGTGATTGTGATTGTGTGATTGTGATTGTGTGATTGTGATTGTGTGATTGTGATTGTGTGATTGTGATTGTGTGATTGTGATTGTGTGATTGTGATTGTGTGATTGTGATTGTGTGATTGTGATTGTGTGATTGTGATTGTGTGATTGTGATTGTGTGATTGTGATTGTGTGATTGTGATTGTGTGATTGTGATTGTGTGATTGTGATTGTGTGATTGTGATTGTGTGATTGTGATTGTGTGATTGTGATTGTGTGATTGTGATTGTGTGATTGTGATTGTGTGATTGTGATTGTGTGATTGTGATTTTGTGATTGTGATTGTGTGATTGTGATTGTGTGATTGTGATTGTGTGATTGTGATTGTGTGATTGTGATTGTGTGATTGTGATTGTGTGATTGTGATTGTGTGATTGTGATTGTGTGATTGTGATTGTGTGATTGTGATTGTGTGATTGTGATTGTGTGATTGTGATTGTGTGATTGTGATTGTGTGATTGTGATTGTGTGATTGTGATTGTGTGATTGTGATTGTGTGATCGTGTGATCGTGTGATCGTGTGATCGTGTGATCGTGTGATCGTGTGATCGTGTGATCGTTTTATTGTGCGATTGTGATTGCGTGACTGTGATTGCGTGACTGTGATTGCGTCACTGTGATTGCGTGACTGTGATTGCGTGACTGTGATTGCGTGACTGTGATTGCGTGACTGTGATTGCGTGACTGTGATTGCGTGACTGTGATTGCGTGACTGTGATTGCGCGACTGTGATTGTGCGACTGCGATTGTGCGACTGCGATTGTGCGTCTGCGATTGTGTGGTTGCGATTGTGTGATTGTGTGATTGTGATTGTGTGATTGTCATTGTGTGATTGTGATTGTGTGATTGTCATTGTGTGATTGTGATTGTGTGATTGTGATTGTGTGATTGGGATTGTGTGACTGGGATTGTGTGATTGAGAGTGTGTGATTGTGATTGTGTGATTGCGATTGGGTGATTGTGATTGTGTGATTGTGATTGTGTCATTGTGTGATTGTGTGATTGTGTGATTGTGATTGTGTGATTGTGATTGTGTGATTGTGATTGTGTGATTGTGTGATTGTGTGATTGCGTGATTGCGTGATTGGGTGATTGCGTGATTGCGTGATTGTGTGACTATGATTGTGTGACTGTGATTGTGTGACTGTGATTGTGTGACTGTGATTGTGTGACTATGATTGTGTGATTGTGATTGTGTGATTGTGATTGTGTGATTGTGATTGTGTGATTGTGATTGTGTGATTGTGATTGTGTGATTGTGATTGTGTGATTGTGATTGTGTGATTGTGATTGTGTGATTGTGATTGTGTGATTGTGATTGTGTGATTGTGATTGTGTGATTGTGATTGTGTGATTGTGATTGTGTGATTGTGATTGTGTGATTGTGATTGTGTGATTGTGATTGTGTGATTGTGATTGTGTGATTGTGATTGTGTGATTGTGATTGTGTGATTGTGATTGTGTGATTGTGATTGTGTGATTGTGATTGTGTGATTGTGATTGTGTGATTGTGATTGTGTGATTGTGATTGTGTGATTGTGATTGTGTGATTGTGATTGTGTGATTGTGATTGTGTGATTGTGATTGTGTGATTGTGATTGTGTGATTGTGATTGTGTGATTGTGATTGTGTGATTGTGATTGTGTGATTGTGATTGTGTGATTGTGATTGTGTGATTGTGATTGTGTGATTGTGATTGTGTGATTGTGATTGTGTGATTGTGATTGTGTGATTGTGATTGTGTGATTGTGATTGTGTGATTGTGATTGTGTGATTGTGATTGTGTGATTGTGATTGTGTGATTGTGATTGTGTGATTGTGATTGTGTGATTGTGATTGTGTGATTGTGATTGTGTGATTGTGATTGTGTGATTGTGATTGTGTGATTGTGATTGTGTGATTGTGATTGTGTGATTGTGATTGTGTGATTGTGATTGTGTGATTGTGATTGTGTGATTGTGATTGTGTGATTGTGATTGTGTGATTGTGATTGTGTGATTGTGATTGTGTGATTGTGATTGTGTGATTGTGATTGTGTGATTGTGATTGTGTGATTGTGATTGTGTGATTGTGATTGTGTGATTGTGATTGTGTGATTGTGATTGTGTGATTGTGATTGTGTGATTGTGATTGTGTGATTGTGATTGTGTGATTGTGATTGTGTGATTGTGATTGTGTGATTGTGATTGTGTGATTGTGATTGTGTGATTGTGATTGTGTGATTGTGATTGTGTGATTGTGATTGTGTGATTGTGATTGTGTGATTGTGATTGTGTGATTGTGATTGTGTGATTGTGATTGTGTGATTGTGATTGTGTGATTGTGATTGTGTGATTGTGATTGTGTGATTGTGATTGTGTGATTGTGATTGTGTGATTGTGATTGTGTGATTGTGATTGTGTGATTGTGATTGTGTGATTGTGATTGTGTGATTGTGATTGTGTGATTGTGATTGTGTGATTGTGATTGTGTGATTGTGATTGTGTGATTGTGATTGTGTGATTGTGATTGTGTGATTGTGATTGTGTGATTGTGATTGTGTGATTGTGATTGTGTGATTGTGATTGTGTGATTGTGATTGTGTGATTGTGATTGTGTGATTGTGATTGTGTGATTGTGATTGTGTGATTGTGATTGTGTGATTGTGATTGTGTGATTGTGATTGTGTGATTGTGATTGTGTGATTGTGATTGTGTGATTGTGATTGTGTGATTGTGATTGTGTGATTGTGATTGTGTGATTGTGATTGTGTGATTGTGATTGTGTGATTGTGATTGTGTGATTGTGATTGTGTGATTGTGATTGTGTGATTGTCATTGTGTGATTGTGATTGTGTGATTGTCATTGTGTGATTGTCATTGTGTGATTGTGATTGTGTGATTGGGATTGTGTGACTGGGATTGTGTGATTGAGAGTGTGTGATTGTGATTGTGTGATTGTGATTGTGTGATTGTGATTGTGTGATTGTGATTGTGTGATTGTGATTGTGTGATTGTGATTGTGTGATTGTGATTGTGTGATTGTGATTGTGTGATTGTGTGATTGTGTGATTGCGTGATTATGTCATTGGGTGATTGTGTGATTGCGTGATTGCGTGATTGTGTGACTATGATTGTGTGACTGTGATTGTGTGACTGTGATTGTGTGACTGCGATTGTGTGACTATGATTGTGTGACTGTGATTGTGTGACTGTGATTGTGTGACTGTGATTGTGCGACTGTGATTGTGCTACTGCGATTGTGTGACTGCGATTTTTTGATTGCGATTGTGTGATTGCAATTGTGTGATTGTGTGATTGTGATTGTGTGATTGTGTCATTGTGTGATTGTGTGATTGTGATTGTGTGATTGTGATTGTGTGATTGTGATTGTGTGATTGTGATTGTGTGATTGTGATTGTGTGGTTGTGATTGTGTGATTGTGATTGTGATTGTGTGATTGTGATTGTGTGATTGTGATTGTGTGATTGTGATTGTGTGATCGTGTGATCGTGTGATCGTGTTATCGTGTGATCGTGTGATCGTGTGATCGTGTGATCGTGTGATCGTGTGATCGTGTGATCGTTTTATTGTGCGATTGTGATTGCGTGACTGTGATTGCGTGACTGTGATTGCGTCACTGTGATTGCGTGACTGTGATTGGGTGACTGTGATTGCGTGACTGCGATTGCGTGACTGTGATTGCGTGACTGTGATTGCGTGACTGTGATTGCGCGACTGGGATTGTGCGACTGCGATTGTGCGACTGCGATTGTGCGTCTGCGATTGTGTGGTTGCGATTGTGTGATTGTGTGATTGTGATTGTGTGATTGTAATTGTGTGATTGTGATTGTGTGATTGTCATTGTGTGATTGTCATTGTGTGATTGTGATTGTGTGATTGGGATTGTGTGACTGGGATTGTGTGATTGAGAGTGTGTGATTGTGATTGTGTGATTGTGTTTGTGTGATTGTGATTGTGTGATTGTGTGATTGTGTGATTGTGTGATTGTGATTGTGTGATTGTGATTGTGTGATTGTGATTGTGTGATTGTGATTGTGTGATTGTGTGATTGTGTGATTGCGTGATTGCGTGATTGGGTGATTGCGTGATTGCGTGATTGCGTGATTGTGTGAGTATGATTGTGTGACTGTGATTGTGTGACTGTGATTGTGTGACTGTGATTGTGTGACTATGATTGTGTGACTGTGATTGTGTGACTGTGATTGTGTGACTGTGATAGTGCGACTGTGATTGTGCTACTGCGATTGTGTGACTGCGATTGTTTGATTGCGATTGTGTGATTGCAATTGTGTGATTGTGTGATTGTGATTGTGTGATTGTGTGATTGTGATTGTGTGATTGTGATTGTGTGATTGTGGTAGTGTGATTGTGATTGTGTGATTGTGATTGTGTGATTGTGATTGTGATTGTGTGATTGTGATTGTGTGATTGTGATTGTGATTGTGTGATTGTGATTGTGTGATTGTGATTGTGATTGTGTGATTGTGATTGTGTGATTGGGATTGTGTGACTGGGATTGTGTGATTGAGAGTGTGTGATTGTGATTGTGTGATTGTGATTGTGATTGTGATTGGGATTGTGATTGTGTGATTGTGATTGTGTGACTGTGATTCTGTGACTGTGATTGTGTGACTGTGATTGTGTGACTATGATTGTGTGACTGTGATTGTGTGACTGTGATTGTGTGACTGTGATTGTGCGACTGTGATTGTGCTACTGCGATTGTGTGACTGCGATTGTTTGATTGAGATTGTGTGATTGCAATTGTGTGATTGTGTGATTGTGATTGTGTGATTGTGTGATTGTGATTGTGTGATTGTGATTGTGTGATTGTGGTTGTGTGATTGTGATTGTGTGATTGTGATTGTGTGATTGTGATTGTGTGATTGTGATTGTGTGACTGTGATTCTGTGACTGTGATTGTGTGACTGTGATTGTGTGACTATGATTGTGTGACTGTGATTGTGTGACTGTGATTGTGTGACTGTGATTGTGCGACTGCGATTGTGCGACTGCGATTGTGCGTCTGCGATTGTGTGGTTGCGATTGTGTGATTGTGTGATTTGATTGTGTGATTGTCATTGTGTGATTGTGATTGTGTGATTGTCATTGTGTGATTGTGATTGTGTGATTTGGATTGTGTGACTGGGATTGTGTGATTGAGAGTGTGTGATTGTGATTGTGTGATTGTGATTGTGTGATTGTGATTGTGTGATTGTGTGATTGTGTGATTGTGTGATTGTGTGATTGTGTGATTGTGTGATTGTGATAGTGTGATTGTGATTGTGTGATTGTGATTGTGTGATTGTGATTGTGTGATTGTGATTGTGTGATTCTGTGATTGTGTGATTGCGTGATTGCGTGATTGCGTGATTGGGTGATTGCGTGATTGAGTGATTGTGTGACTATGATTGTGTGACTGTGATTGTGTGACTGTGATTGTGTGACTGTGACTGTGTGACTATGATTGTGTGACTGTGATTGTGTGACTGTGATTGTGTGACTGTGATTGTGCGACTGTGATTGTGCTACTGCGATTGTGTGTCTGCGATTGTTTGATTGCGATTGTGTGATTGCAATTGTGTGATTGTGTGATTGTGATTGTGTGATTGTGATTGTGTGATTGTGATTGTGTGATTGTGATTGTGTGATTGTGATTGTGTGATTGTGATTGTGTGATTGTGATTGTGTGATTGTGATTGTGTGATTGTGATTGTGTGATTGTGATTGTGTGATTGTGATTGTGTGATTGTGATTGTGTGATTGGGATTGTGTGATTGTGATTGTGTGGCTGTGATTGTGTGATTGTGATTGTGTGATTGTGATTGTGTGATTGTGATTGTGTGATTGTGATTGTGTGATTGTGATTGTGTGATTGTGATTGTGTGATTGTGATTGTGTGATTGTGATTGTGTGATTGTGATTGTGTGATTGTGATTGTGTGATTGTGATTGTGTGATTGTGATTGTGTGATTGTGATTGTGTGATTGTGATTGTGTGATTGTGATTGTGTGATTGTGATTGTGTGATTGTGATTGTGTGATTGTGATTGTGTGATTGTGATTGTGTGATTGTGATTGTGTGATTGTGATTGTGTGATTGTG
This sequence comes from Megachile rotundata, assembly GCF_050947335.1. Taxonomy (NCBI): domain Eukaryota; kingdom Metazoa; phylum Arthropoda; class Insecta; order Hymenoptera; family Megachilidae; genus Megachile; species Megachile rotundata. The sequence goes on along the minus strand of NC_134991.1, from coordinate 603,126 downwards.
ATTGTGTGATTGTGATTGTGTGATTGTGATTGTGTGATTGTGATTGTGTGATTGTGTGATTGCGTGATTGCGTGATTGGGTGATTGTGTGATTGCGTGTTTGCGTGATTGTGTGACTATGATTGTGTGACTGTGATTGTGTGACTGTGATTGTGTGACTGTGATTGTGTGACTATGATTGTGTGACTGTGATTGTGTGACTGTGATTGTGTGACTGTGATTGTGCGACTGTGATTGTGCTACTGCGATTGTGTGACTGCGATTGTTTGATTGCGATTGTGTGATTGCAGTTGTGTGATTGTGTGATTGTGATTGTGTGATTGTGTGATTGTGCGATTGTGATTGTGTGATTGTGATTGTGTGATTGTGATTGTGTGATTGTGATTGTGTGATTGTGATTGTGTGATTGTGATTGTGTGATTGTGATTGTGTGATTGTGATTGTGTGATTGTGATTGTGTGATTGTGATTGTGTGATTGTGATTGTGTGATTGTGATTGTGTGATTGTGATTGTGTGATTGTGATTGTGTGATTGTGATTGTGTGATTGTGATTGTGTGATTGTGATTGTGTGATTGTGATTGTGTGATTGTGATTGTGTGATTGTGATTGTGTGATTGTGATTGTGTGATTGTGATTGTGTGATTGTGATTGTGTGATTGTGATTGTGTGATTGTGATTGTGTGATTGTGATTGTGTGATTGTGATTGTGTGATTGTGATTGTGTGATTGTGATTGTGTGATTGTGATTGTGTGATTGTGATTGTGTGATTGTGATTGTGTGATTGTGATTGTGTGATTGTGGTTGTGTGATTGTGATTGTGTGACTGTGATTGCGTGACCTTGATTACGTGACTGTGATTGCGTGACTGTGATTGCGTGACTGTGATTGCGCGACTGTGATTGTGCGACTGCGATTGTGCGACTGCGATTGTGCGTCTGCGATTGTGTGGTTGCGATTGTGTGATTGTGTGATTGTGATTGTGTGATTGTCATTGTGTGATTGTGATTGTGTGATTGTCATTGTGTGATTGTCATTGTGTGATTGTGATTGTGTGATTTGGATTGTGTGACTGGGATTGTGTGATTGAGAGTGTGTGATTGTGATTGTGTGATTGTGATTGTGTGATTGTGATTGTGTGATTGTGATTGTGTGATTGTGATTGTGCGATTGTGTGATTGTGTGATTGTGTGATTGTGTGATTGTGTGATTGTGTGATTGTGATTGTGTGATTGTGATTGTGTACTTGTGATTGTGTGATTGTGATTGTGTGATTGTGAATGTGTGATTCTGTGATTGTGTGATTGCGTGATTGCGTGATTGCGTGATTGGGTGATTGCGTGATTGCGTGATTGTGTGACTATGATTGTGTGACTGTGATTGTGTGACTGTGATTGTGTGACTATGATTGTGTGACTGTGATTGTGCGACTGTGATTGTGCTACTGCGATTGTGTGACTGCGATTGTTTGATTGCGATTGTGTGATTGCAATTGTGTGATTGTGTGATTGTGATTGTGTGATTGTGTGATTGTGTGATTGTGATTGTGTGATTGTGATTGTGTGATTGTGGTTGTGTGATTGTGATTGTGTGATTGTGATTGTGTCATTGTGGTTGTGTGATTGTGATTGTGTGATTGTGATTGTGTGATTGTGATTGTGTGATTGTGATTGTGTGATTGTGGTTGTGTGATTGTGATTGTGATTGTGTGATTGTGTGATTGTGATTGTGTGATTGTGATTGTGTGATTGTGATTGTGTGAATGTGATTGTGTGATTGTGTGATTGTGATTGTGTGATTGTGATTGTGTGAATGTGATTGTGTGATTGTGTGATTGTGATTGTGTGATTGTGATTGTGTGATTGTGATTGTGTGATTGTGATTGTGTGATTGTGATTGTGTGATTGTGATTGTGTGATTGTGATTGTGTGATTGTGATTGTGTGATTGTGATTGTGTGATTGTGATTGTGTGATTGTGATTGTGTGATTGTGATTGTGTGATTGTGATTGTGTGATTGTGATTGTGTGATTGTGATTGTGTGATTGTGATTGTGTGATTGTGATTGTGTGATTGTGATTGTGTGATTGTGATTGTGTGATTGTGATTGTGTGATTGTGATTGTGTGATTGTGATTGTGTGATTGTGATTGTGTGATTGTGATTGTGTGATTGTGATTGTGTGATTGTGATTGTGTGATTGTGATTGTGTGATTGTGATTGTGTGATTGTGATTGTGTGATTGTGATTGTGTGATTGTGATTGTGTGATTGTGATTGTGTGATTGTGATTGTGTGATTGTGATTGTGTGATTGTGATTGTGTGATTGTGATTGTGTGATTGTGATTGTGTGATTGTGATTGTGTGATTGTGATTGTGTGATTGTGATTGTGTGATTGTGATTGTGTGATTGTGATTGTGTGATTGTGATTGTGTGATTGTGATTGTGTGATTGTGATTGTGTGATTGTGATTGTGTGATTGTGATTGTGTGATTGTGATTGTGTGATTGTGATTGTGTGATTGTGATTGTGTGATTGTGATTGTGTGATTGTGATTGTGTGATTGTGATTGTGTGATTGTGATTGTGTGATTGTGATTGTGTGATTGTGATTGTGTGATTGTGATTGTGTGATTGTGATTGTGTGATTGTGATTGTGTGATTGTGATTGTGTGATTGTGATTGTGTGATTGTGATTGTGTGATTGTGATTGTGTGATTGTGATTGTGTGATTGTGATTGTGTGATTGTGATTGTGTGATTGTGGTTGTGTGATTGTGATTGTGTGATCGTGTGATCGTGTGATCGTGTGATCGTGTGATCGTTTTATTGTGCGATTGTGATTGCGTGACTGTGATTGCGTGACTGTGATTGCGTGACTGTGATTGCGTGACTGTGATTGCGTGACTGTGATTGCGTGACTGTGATTGCGTGACTGTGATTGCGTGACTGTGATTGCGCGACTGTGATTGTGCGACTGTGATCGTGCGACTGCGATTGTGCGACTGCGATTGTGCGTCTGCGATTGTGCGGTTGCGATTGTGTGATTGTGTGATTGTGATTGTGTGATTGTCATTGTGTGATTGTGATTGTGTGATTGTCATTGTGTGATTGTCATTGTGTGATTGTGATTGTGTGATTGTGATTGTGTGATTGTGATTGTGTGATTGTGATTGTGTGATTGTGATTGTGTGATTGTGATTGTGTGATTGTGATTGTGTGATTGTGATTGTGTGATTGTGATTGTGTGATTGTGATTGTGTGATTGTGATTGTGTGATTGTGATTGTGTGATTGTGATTGTGTGATTGTGATTGTGTGATTGTGATTGTGTGATTGTGATTGTGTGATTGTGATTGTGTGATTGTGATTGTGTGATTGTGATTGTGTGATTGTGATTGTGTGATTGTGATTGTGTGATTGTGATTGTGTGATTGTGATTGTGTGATTGTGATTGTGTGATTGTGATTGTGTGATTGTGATTGTGTGATTGTGATTGTGTGATTGTGATTGTGTGATTGTGATTGTGTGATTGTGATTGTGTGATTGTGATTGTGTGATTGTGATTGTGTGATTGTGATTGTGTGATTGTGATTGTGTGATTGTGATTGTGTGATTGTGATTGTGTGATTGTGATTGTGTGATTGTGATTGTGTGATTGTGATTGTGTGATTGTGATTGTGTGATTGTGATTGTGTGATTGTGATTGTGTGATTGTGATTGTGTGATTGTGATTGTGTGATTGTGATTGTGTGATTGTGATTGTGTGATTGTGATTGTGTGATTGTGATTGTGTGATTGTGATTGTGTGATTGTGATTGTGTGATTGTGATTGTGTGATAGTGATTGTGTGATTGTGATTGTGTGATTGTGATTGTGTGATTGTGATTGTGTGATTGTGATTGTGTGATTGTGATTGTGTGATTGTGATTGTGTGATTGTGATTGTGTGATTGTGATTGTGTGATTGTGATTGTGTGATTGTGATTGTGTGATTGTGATTGTGTGATTGTGATTGTGTGATTGTGATTGTGTGATTGTGATTGTGTGATTGTGATTGTGTGATTGTGGTTGTGTGATTGTGATTGTGTGACTGTGATTGCGTGACCTTGATTACGTGACTGTGATTGCGTGACTGTGATTGCGTGACTGTGATTGCGCGACTGTGATTGTGCGACTGCGATTGTGCGACTGCGATTGTGCGTCTGCGATTGTGTGGTTGCGATTGTGTGATTGTGTGATTGTGATTGTGTGATTGTCATTGTGTGATTGTGATTGTGTGATTGTCATTGTGTGATTGTCATTGTGTGATTGTGATTGTGTGATTTGGATTGTGTGACTGGGATTGTGTGATTGAGAGTGTGTGATTGTGATTGTGTGATTGTGATTGTGTGATTGTGATTGTGTGATTGTGATTGTGTGATTGTGATTGTGTGATTGTGATTGTGCGATTGTGTGATTGTGTGATTGTGTGATTGTGTGATTGTGTGATTGTGTGATTGTGATTGTGTGATTGTGATTGTGTACTTGTGATTGTGTGATTGTGATTGTGTGATTGTGAATGTGTGATTCTGTGATTGTGTGATTGCGTGATTGCGTGATTGCGTGATTGGGTGATTGCGTGATTGCGTGATTGTGTGACTATGATTGTGTGACTGTGATTGTGTGACTGTGATTGTGTGACTATGATTGTGTGACTGTGATTGTGCGACTGTGATTGTGCTACTGCGATTGTGTGACTGCGATTGTTTGATTGCGATTGTGTGATTGCAATTGTGTGATTGTGTGATTGTGATTGTGTGATTGTGTGATTGTGTGATTGTGATTGTGTGATTGTGTGATTGTGATTGTGTGATTGTGGTTGTGTGATTGTGATTGTGTGATTGTGATTGTGTCATTGTGGTTGTGTGATTGTGATTGTGTGATTGTGATTGTGTGATTGTGATTGTGTGATTGTGATTGTGTGATTGTGATTGTGTGATTGTGGTTGTGTGATTGTGATTGTGATTGTGTGATTGTGTGATTGTGATTGTGTGATTGTGATTGTGTGATTGTGATTGTGTGAATGTGATTGTGTGATTGTGTGATTGTGATTGTGTGATTGTGATTGTGTGATTGTGATTGTGTGATTGTGATTGTGTGATTGTGATTGTGTGATTGTGATTGTGTGATTGTGATTGTGTGATTGTGATTGTGTGATTGTGATTGTGTGATTGTGATTGTGTGATTGTGATTGTGTGATTGTGATTGTGTGATTGTGATTGTGTGATTGTGATTGTGTGATTGTGATTGTGTGATTGTGATTGTGTGATTGTGATTGTGTGATTGTGATTGTGTGATTGTGATTGTGTGATTGTGATTGTGTGATTGTGATTGTGTGATTGTGATTGTGTGATTGTGATTGTGTGATTGTGATTGTGTGATTGTGATTGTGTGATTGTGATTGTGTGATTGTGATTGTGTGATTGTGATTGTGTGATTGTGATTGTGTGATTGTGATTGTGTGATTGTGATTGTGTGATTGTGATTGTGTGATTGTGATTGTGTGATTGTGATTGTGTGATTGTGATTGTGTGATTGTGATTGTGTGATTGTGATTGTGTGATTGTGATTGTGTGATTGTGATTGTGTGATTGTGATTGTGTGATTGTGATTGTGTGATTGTGATTGTGTGATTGTGATTGTGTGATTGTGATTGTGTGATTGTGATTGTGTGATTGTGATTGTGTGATTGTGATTGTGTGATAGTGATTGTGTGATTGTGATTGTGTGATTGTGATTGTGTGATTGTGATTGTGTGATTGTGATTGTGTGATTGTGATTGTGTGATTGTGATTGTGTGATTGTGATTGTGTGATTGTGATTGTGTGATTGTGATTGTGTGATTGTGATTGTGTGATTGTGATTGTGTGATTGTGATTGTGTGATTGTGATTGTGTGATTGTGATTGTGTGATTGTGATTGTGTGATTGTGATTGTGTGATTGTGGTTGTGTGATTGTGATTGTGTGACTGTGATTGCGTGACCTTGATTACGTGACTGTGATTGCGTGACTGTGATTGCGTGACTGTGATTGCGCGACTGTGATTGTGCGACTGCGATTGTGCGACTGCGATTGTGCGTCTGCGATTGTGTGGTTGCGATTGTGTGATTGTGTGATTGTGATTGTGTGATTGTCATTGTGTGATTGTGATTGTGTGATTGTCATTGTGTGATTGTCATTGTGTGATTGTGATTGTGTGATTTGGATTGTGTGACTGGGATTGTGTGATTGAGAGTGTGTGATTGTGATTGTGTGATTGTGATTGTGTGATTGTGATTGTGTGATTGTGATTGTGTGATTGTGATTGTGCGATTGTGTGATTGTGTGATTGTGTGATTGTGTGATTGTGTGATTGTGTGATTGTGATTGTGTGATTGTGATTGTGTACTTGTGATTGTGTGATTGTGATTGTGTGATTGTGAATGTGTGATTCTGTGATTGTGTGATTGCGTGATTGCGTGATTGCGTGATTGGGTGATTGCGTGATTGCGTGATTGTGTGACTATGATTGTGTGACTGTGATTGTGTGACTGTGATTGTGTGACTATGATTGTGTGACTGTGATTGTGCGACTGTGATTGTGCTACTGCGATTGTGTGACTGCGATTGTTTGATTGCGATTTTGTGATTGCAATTGTGTGATTGTGTGATTGTGATTGTGTGATTGTGTGATTGTGTGATTGTGATTGTGTGATTGTGATTGTGTGATTGTGGTTGTGTGATTGTGATTGTGTGACTGTGATTGCGTGACTGTGATTGCGTGACAGTGATTGCGTGACTGTGATTGCGTGACTGTGATTGCGTGACTGTGATTGCGCGACTGTGATTGTGCGACTGCGATTGTGCGACAGCGATTGTGCGTCTGCGATTGTGTGGTTGCGATTGTGTGATTGTGTGACTGTGATTGTGTGATTGTCATTGTGTGATTGTGATTGTGTGATTGTCATTGTGTGATTGTCATTGTGTGATTGTGATTGTGTGATTGGGATTGTGTGACTGGGATTGTGTGATTGAGAGTGTGTGATTGTGATTGTGTGATTGTGATTGTGTGATTGTGATTGTGTGATTGTGATTGTGTGATTGTGATTGTGTGATTGTGATTGTGTGATTGTGATTGTGTGATTGTGATTGTGTGATTGTGATTGTGTGATTGTGATTGTGTGATTGTGATTGTGTGATTGTGATTGTGTGATTGTGATTGTGTGATTGTGATTGTGTGATTGTGATTGTGTGATTGTGATTGTGTGATTGTGATTGTGTGATTGTGATTGTGTGATTGTGATTGTGTGATTGTGATTGTGTGATTGTGATTGTGTGATTGTGATTGTGTGATTGTGATTGTGTGATTGTGATTGTGTGATTGTGATTGTGTGATTGTGTGATTGTGATTGTGTGATTGTGATTGTGTGATTGTGATTGTGTGATTGTGATTGTGTGATTGTGATTGTGTGATTGTGATTGTGTGATTGTGATTGTGTGATTGTGATTGTGTGATTGTGATTGTGTGATTGTGATTGTGTGATTGTGATTGTGTGATTGTGATTGTGTGATTGTGATTGTGTGATTGTGATTGTGTGATTGTGATTGTGTGATTGTGATTGTGTGATTGTGATTGTGTGATTGTGATTGTGTGATTGTGATTGTGTGATTGTGATTGTGTGATTGTGATTGTGTGATTGTGATTGTGTGATTGTGATTGTGTGATTGTGATTGTGTGATTGTGATTGTGTGATTGTGATTGTGTGATTGTGATTGTGTGATTGTGATTGTGTGATTGTGATTGTGTGATTGTGATTGTGTGATTGTGATTGTGTGATTGTGATTGTGTGATTGTGATTGTGTGATTGTGATTGTGTGATTGTGATTGTGTGATTGTGATTGTGTGATTGTTATTGTGTGATTGTGTGATTGTGTGATTGTGTGATTGTGATTGTGTAATTGTGATTGTGTGATTGTGATTGTGTGATTGTGATTGTGTGATTGTGATTGTGTGATTGTGATTGTGTGATTGTGATTGTGTGATTGTGATTGTGTGATTGTGATTGTGTGATTGTGATTGTGTGATTGTGATTGTGTGATTGTGATTGTGTGATTGTGATTGTGTGATTGTGATTGTGTGATTGTGATTGTGTGATTGTGATTGTGTGATTGTGATTGTGTGATTGTGATTGTGTGATTGTGATTGTGTGATTGTGATTGTGTGATTGTGATTGTGTGATTGTGATTGTGTGATTGTGATTGTGTGATTGTGATTGTGTGATTGTGATTGTGTGATTGTGATTGTGTGATTGTGATTGTGTGATTGTGATTGTGTGATTGTGATTGTGTGATTGTGATTGTGTGATTGTGATTGTGTGATTGTGATTGTGTGATTGTGATTGTGTGATTGTGATTGTGTGATTGTGTGATTGTGATTGTGTGATTGTGATTGTGTGATTGTGATTGTGTGATTGTGATTGTGTGATTGTGATTGTGTGATTGTGATTGTGTGATTGTGATTGTGTGATTGTGATTGTGTGATTGTGATTGTGTGATTGTGATTGTGTGATTGTGATTGTGTGATTGTGATTGTGTGATTGTGATTGTGTGATTGTGATTGTGTGATTGTGATTGTGTGATTGTGATTGTGTGATTGTGATTGTGTGATTGTGATTGTGTGATTGTGATTGTGTGATTGTGATTGTGTGATTGTGATTGTGTGATTGTGATTGTGTGATTGTGATTGTGTGATTGTGATTGTGTGATTGTGATTGTGTGATTGTGATTGTGTGATTGTGATTGTGTGATTGTGATTGTGTGATTGTGATTGTGTGATTGTGATTGTGTGATTGTGATTGTGTGATTGTGATTGTGTGATTGTGATTGTGTGATTGTGATTGTGTGATTGTGATTGTGTGATTGTGATTGTGTGATTGTGATTGTGTGATTGTGATTGTGTGATTGTGATTGTGTGATTGTGATTGTGTGATTGTGATTGTGTGATTGTGATTGTGTGATTGTGATTGTGTGATTGTGATTGTGTGATTGTGATTGTGTGATTGTGATTGTGTGATTGTGATTGTGTGATTGTGATTGTGTGATTGTGATTGTGTGATTGTGATTGTGTGATTGTGATTGTGTGATTGTGATTGTGTGATTGTGATTGTGTGATTGTGATTGTGTGATTGTGATTGTGTGATTGTGATTGTGTGATTGTGATTGTGTGATTGTGATTGTGTGATTGTGATTGTGTGATTGTGATTGTGTGATTGTGATTGTGTGATTGTGATTGTGTGATTGTGATTGTGTGATTGTGATTGTGTGATTGTGATTGTGTGATTGTGATTGTGTGATTGTGATTGTGTGATTGTGATTGTGTGATTGTGATTGTGTGATTGTGATTGTGTGATTGTGATTGTGTGATTGTGATTGTGTGATTGTGATTGTGTGATTGTGATTGTGTGATTGTGATTGTGTGATTGTGATTGTGTGATTGTGATTGTGTGATTGTGATTGTGTGATTGTGATTGTGTGATTGTGTGATTGTGATTGTGTGATTGTGATTGTGTGATTGTGATTGTGTGATTGTGATTGTGTGATTGTGATTGTGTGATTGTGATTGTGTGATTGTGATTGTGTGATTGTGATTGTGTGATTGTGATTGTGTGATTGTGATTGTGTGATTGTGATTGTGTGATTGTGATTGTGTGATTGTGATTGTGTGATTGTGATTGTGTGATTGTGATTGTGTGATTGTGATTGTGTGATTGTGATTGTGTGATTGTGATTGTGTGATTGTGATTGTGTGATTGTGATTGTGTGATTGTGATTGTGTGATCGTGTGATCGTGTGATCGTGTGATCGTGTGATCGTGTGATCGTGTGATCGTGTGATCGTGTGATCGTGTGATCGTGTGATCGTGTGATCGTGTGATCGTGTGATCGTGTGATCGTGTGATCGTGTGATCGTGTGATCGTGTGATCGTGTGATCGTGTGATCGTGTGATCGTGTGATCGTGTGATCGTGTGATCGTGTGATCGTGTGATCGTGTGATCGTGTGATCGTGTGATCGTGTGATCGTTTTATTGTGCGATTGTGATTGCGTGACTGTGATTGCGTGACTGTGATTGCGTCACTGTGATTGCGTGACTGTGATTGCGTGACTGTGATTGCGTGACTGTGATTGCGTGACTGTGATTGCGTGACTGTGATTGCGTGACTGTGATTGCGTGACTGTGATTGTGTGACTGTGATTGCTTGACTGTGATTGTGCGACTGCAATTGTGCGACTGCGATTGTGCGTCTGCGATTGTGTGGTTGCGATTGTGTGATTGTGTGATTGTGATTGTGTGATTGTCATTGTGTGATTGTGATTGTGTGATTGTCATTGTGTGATTGTCATTGTGTGATTGTGATTGTGTGATTGGGATTGTGTGACTGGGATTGTGTGATTGAGAGTGTGTGATTGTGATTGTGTGATTGCGATTGGGTGATTGTGATTGTGTGATTGTGATTGTGTCATTGTGTGATTGTGTGATTGTGTGATTGTGATTGTGTGATTGTGATTGTGTGATTGTGATTGTGTGATTGTGATTGTGTGATTGTGTGATTGTGTGATTGCGTGATTGCGTGATTGGGTGATTGCGTGATTGCGTGATTGTGTGACTATGATTGTGTGACTGTGATTGTGTGACTGTGATTGTGTGACTGTGATTGTGTGACTATGATTGTGTGACTGTGATTGTGTGACTGTGATTGTGTGACTGTGATTGTGCGACTGTGATTGTGCTACTGCGATTGTGTGACTGCGATTGTTTGATTGCGATTGTGTGATTGCAATTGTGTGATTGTGTGATTGTGTGATTGTGATAGTGTGATTGTGTGATTGTGTGATTGTGATTGTGTGATTGTGGTTGTGTGATTGTGATTGTGTGACTGTGATTGCGTGACTGTGATTGCGTGACAGTGATTGCGTGACTGTGATTGCGTGACTGTGATTGCGTGACTGTGATTGCGCGACTGTGATTGCGCGACTGCGATTGTGCGACTGCGATTGTGCGTCTGCGATTGTGTGATTGCGATTGTGTGATTGTGTGATTGTGTGATTGTGATTGTGTGATTGTGGTTGTGTGATTGTGATTGTGTGATTGTGATTGTGATTGTGTGATTGTGATTGTGTGATTGTGATTGTGTGATTGTGATTGTGTGATTGTGATTGTGTGATTGTGATTGTGTGATTGTGATTGTGTGATTGTGATTGTGTGATTGTGATTGTGTGATTGTGATTGTGTGATTGTGATTGTGTGATTGTGATTGTGTGATTGTGATTGTGTGATTGTGATTGTGTGATTGTGATTGTGTGATTGTGATTGTGTGATTGTGATTGTGTGATTGTGATTGTGTGATTGTGATTGTGTGATTGTGATTGTGTGATTGTGATTGTGTGATTGTGATTGTGTGATTGTGATTGTGTGATTGTGATTGTGTGATTGTGATTGTGTGATTGTGATTGTGTGATTGTGATTGTGTGATTGTGATTGTGTGATTGTGATTGTGTGACTGTGATTGTGTGACTGTGATTGTGTGACTGTGATTGTGTGACTGTGATTGTGTGACTGTGATTGTGTGACTATGATTGTGTGATTGTGATTGTGTGATTGTGTGATTGTGATTGTGTGATTGTGATTGTGTGATTGTGATTGTGTGATTGTGATTGTGTGATTGTGATTGTGTGATTGTGATTGTGTGATTGTGATTGTGTGATTGTGATTGTGTGATTGTGATTGTGTGATTGTGATTGTGTGATTGTGATTGTGTGATTGTGATTGTGTGATTGTGATTGTGTGATTGTGATTGTGTGATTGTGATTGTGTGATTGTGATTGTGTGATTGTGATTGTGTGATTGTGATTGTGTGATTGTGATTGTGTGATTGTGATTGTGTGATTGTGATTGTGTGATTGTGATTGTGTGATTGTGATTGTGTGATTGTGATTGTGTGATTGTGATTGTGTGATTGTGATTGTGTGATTGTGATTGTGTGATTGTGATTGTGTGATTGTGATTGTGTGATTGTGATTGTGTGATTGTGATTGTGTGATTGTGATTGTGTGATTGTGATTGTGTGATTGTGATTGTGTGATTGTGATTGTGTGATTGTGATTGTGTGATTGTGATTGTGTGATTGTGATTGTGTGATTGTGATTGTGTGATTGTGATTGTGTGATTGTGATTGTGTGATTGTGATTGTGTGATTGTGATTGTGTGATTGTGATTGTGTGATTGTGATTGTGTGATTGTGATTGTGTGATTGTGATTGTGTGATTGTGATTGTGTGATTGTGATTGTGTGATTGTGTGATTGTGATTGTGTGATTGTGATTGTGTGATTGTGATTGTGTGATTGTGATTGTGTGATTGTGATTGTGTGATTGTGATTGTGTGATTGTGATTGTGTGATTGTGATTGTGTGATTGTGATTGTGTGATTGTGATTGTGTGATTGTGATTGTGTGATTGTGATTGTGTGATTGTGATTGTGTGATTGTGATTGTGTGATTGTGATTGTGTGATTGTGATTGTGTGATTGTGATTGTGGGATTGTGATTGTGTGATTGTGATTGTGTGATTGTGATTGTGTGATTGTGATTGTGTGATTGTGATTGTGTGATTGTGATTGTGTGATTGTGATTGTGTGATTGTGATTGTGTGATTGTGATTGTGTGATTGTGATTGTGTGATCGTGTGATCGTGTGACCGTGTGATCGTGTGATCGTGTGATCGTTTTATTGTGCGATTGTGATTGCGTGACTGTGATTGCGTGACTGTGATTGCGTCACTGTGATTGCGTGACTGTGATTGCGTGACTGTGATTGCGTGACTGTGATTGCGTGACTGTGATTGCGTGACTGTGATTGCGTGACTGTGATTGCGTGACTGTGATTGCGTGACTGTGATTGCGCGACTGTGATTGTGCGACTGCAATTGTGCGACTGCGATTGTGCGTCTGCGATTGTGTGGTTGCGATTGTGTGATTGTGTGATTGTGATTGTGTGATTGTGATTGTGTGATTGTCATTGTGTGATTGTCATTGTGTGATTGTGATTGTGTGATTGGGGTTGTGTGACTGGGATTGTGTGATTGAGAGTGTGTGATTGTGATTGTGGGATTGCGATTGGGTGATTGTGATTGTGTGATTGTGATTGTGTCATTGTGTGATTGTGTGATTGTGTGATTGTGTGATTGTGATTGTGTGATTGTGATTGTGTGATTGTGATTGTGTGATTGTGTGATTGTGTGATTGCGTGATTGCGTGATTGGGTGATTGCGTGATTGCGTGATTGTGTGACTATGATTGTGTGACTGTGATTGTGTGACTGTGATTGTGTGACTGTGATTGTGTGACTATGATTGTGTGACTGTGATTGTGTGACTGTGATTGTGTGACTGTGATTGTGCGACTGTGTTTGTGCTACTGCGATTGTGTGATTGCGCTTGTTTGATTGCGATTGTGTGATTGCAATTGTGTGATTGTGTGATTGTGATTGTGTGATTGTGTGATTGTGATAGTGTGATTGTGTGATTGTGTGATTGTGATTGTGTGATTGTGATTGTGTGATTGTGGTTGTGTGATTGTGATTGTGTGACTGTGATTGCGTGACTGTGATTGCGTGACAGTGATTGCGTGACTGTGATTGCGTGACTGTGATTGCGTGACTGTGATTGCGCGACTGTGATTGCGCGACTGCGATTGTGCGATTGCGATTGTGCGTCTGCGATTGTGTGATTGCGATTGTGTGATTGTGTGATTGTGATTGTGTGATTGTGATTGTGTGATTGTGATTGTGTGATTGTGATTGTGTGATTGTGATTGTGTGATTGTGATTGTGTGATTGTGATTGTGTGATTGTGATTGTGTGATTGTGATTGTGTGATTGTGATTGTGTGATTGTGATTGTGTGATTGTGATTGTGTGATTGTGATTGTGTGATTGTGATTGTGTGATTGTGATTGTGTGATTGTGATTGTGTGATTGTGATTGTGTGATTGTGATTGTGTGATTGTGATTGTGTGATTGTGATTGTGTGATTGTGATTGTGTGATTGTGATTGTGTGATTGTGATTGTGTGATTGTGATTGTGTGATTGTGATTGTGTGATTGTGATTGTGTGATTGTTATTGTGTGATTGTGATTGTGTGATTGTGATTGTGTGATCGTGTGATCGTGTGATCGTGTGATCGTGTGATCGTGTGATCGTGTGATCGTGAGATCGTGTGATCGTGTGATCGTGTGATCGTGTGATCGTGTGATCGTGTGATCGTGTGATCGTGTGATCGTGTGATCCTGTGATCGTGTGATCGTTTTATTGTGCGATTGTGATTGCGTGACTGTGATTGCGTGACTGTGATTGCGTCACTGTGATTGCGTGACTGTGATTGCGCGACTGTGATTGCGTGACTGTGATTGCGTGACTGTGATTGCGTGACTGTGATTGCGTGACTGTGATTGCGTGACTGTGATTGCGCGACTGTGATTGTGCGACTGCAATTGTGCGACTGCGATTGTGCGTCTGCGATTGTGTGGTTGCGATTGTGTGATTGTGTGATTGTGATTGTGTGATTGTCATTGTGTGATTGTGATTGTGTGATTGTCATTGTGTGATTGTCATTGTGTGATTGTGATTGTGTGATTGGGGTTGTGTGACTGGGATTGTGTGATTGAGAGTGTGTGATTGTGATTGTGTGATTGCGTTTGGGTGATTGTGATTGTGTGATTGTGATTGTGTCATTGTGTGATTGTGTGATTGTGTGATTGTGATTGTGTGATTGTGATTGTGTGATTGTGATTGTGTGATTGTGTGATTGTGTGATTGCGTGATTGCGTGATTGGGTGATTGCATGATTGCGTGATTGTGTGACTATGATTGTGTGACTGTGATTGTGTGACTGTGATTGTGTGACTGTGATTGTGTGACTATGATTGTGTGACTGTGATTGTGTGACTGTGATTGTGTGACTGTGATTGTGCGACTGTGATTGTGCTACTGCGATTGTGTGACTGCGCTTGTTTGATTGCGATTGTGTGATTGCAATTGTGTGATTGTGTGATTGTGATTGTGTGATTGTGTGATTGTGATAGTGTGATTGTGTGATTGTGTGATTGTGATTGTGTGATTGTGATTGTGTGATTGTGGTTGTGTGATTGTGATTGTGTGACTGTGATTGCGTGACTGTGATTGCGTGACAGTGATTGCGTGACTGTGATTGCGTGACTGTGATTGCGTGACTGTGATTGCGCGACTGTGATTGCGCGACTGCGATTGTGCGATTGCGATTGTGCGTCTGCGATTGTGTGATTGCGATTGTGTGATTGTGTGATTGTGATTGTGTGATTGTGATTGTGTGATTGTGATTGTGTGATTGTGATTGTGTGATTGTGATTGTGTGATTGTGATTGTGTGATTGTGATTGTGTGATTGTGATTGTGTGATTGTGATTGTGTGATTGTGATTGTGTGATTGTGATTGTGTGATTGTGATTGTGTGATTGTGATTGTGTGATTGTGATTGTGTGATTGTGATTGTGTGATTGTGATTGTGTGATTGTGATTGTGTGATTGTGATTGTGTGATTGTGATTGTGTGATTGTGATTGTGTGATTGTGATTGTGTGATTGTGATTGTGTGATTGTGATTGTGTGATTGTGATTGTGTGATTGTGATTGTGTGATTGTGATTGTGTGATTGTGATTGTGTGATTGTGATTGTGTGATTGTGATTGTGTGATTGTGATTGTGTGATGGTGATTGTGTGATCGTGATTGTGTGATCGTGATTGTGTGATCGTGATTGTGTGATCGTGATTGTGTGATCGTGATTGTGTGATCGTGATTGTGTGATCGTGATTGTGTGATCGTGATTGTGTGATCGTGATTGTGTGATCGTGATTGTGTGATCGTGATTGTGTGATCGTGATTGTGTGATCGTGATTGTGTGATCGTGATTGTGTGATCGTGATTGTGTGATCGTGATTGTGTGATCGTGATTGTGTGATTGTGTGATTGTGATTGTGTGATTGTGATTGTGTGATTGTGATTGTGTGATTGTGATTGTGTGATTGTGATTGTGTGATTGTGATTGTGTGATTGTGATTGTGTGATCGTGTGATCGTGTGATCGTGTGATCGTGTGATCGTGTGATCGTGTGATCGTGTGATCGTGTGATCGTGTGATCGTGTGATCGTGTGATCGTGTGATCGTGTGATCGTGTGATCGTGTGATCGTGTGATCGTGTGATCGTGTGATCGTGTGATCGTGTGATCGTGTGATCGTGTGATCGTGTGATCGTTTTATTGTGCGATTGTGATTGCGTGACTGTGATTGCGTGACTGTGATTGCGTCACTGTGATTGCGTGACTGTGATTGCGTGACTGTGATTGCGTGACTGTGATTGCGTGACTGTGATTGCGTGACTGTGATTGCGTGACTGTGATTGCGTGACTGTGATTGCGTGACTGTGATTGCGCGACTGTGATTGTGCGACTGCAATTGTGCGACTGCGATTGTGCGTCTGCGATTGTGTGGTTGCGATTGTGTGATTGTGTGATTGTGATTGTGTGATTGTCATTGTGTGATTGTGATTGTGTGATTGTCATTGTGTGATTGTCATTGTGTGATTGTGATTGTGTGATTGGGGTTGTGTGACTGGGATTGTGTGATTGAGAGTGTGTGATCGTGATTGTGTGATTGCGATTGGGTGATTGTGGTTGTGTGATTGTGATTGTGTCATTGTGTGATTGTGTGATTGTGTGATTGTGATTGTGTGATTGTGATTGTGTGATTGTGATTGTGTGATTGTGTGATTGTGTGATTGCGTGATTGCGTGATTGGGTGATTGCGTGATTGCGTGATTGTGTGACTATGATTGTGTGACTGTGATTGTGTGACTGTGATTGTGTGACTGTGATTGTGTGACTATGATTGTGTGACTGTGATTGTGTGACTGTGATTGTGCGACTGTGATTGTGCTACTGCGATTGTGTGACTGCGCTTGTTTGATTGCGATTGTGTGATTGCAATTGTGTGATTGTGTGATTGTGATTGTGTGATTGTGTGATTGTGATAGTGTGATTGTGTGATTGTGTGATTGTGTGATTGTGATTGTGTGATTGTGATTGTGTGATTGTGGTTGTGTGATTGTGATTGTGTGACTGTGATTGCGTGACTGTGATTGCGTGACAGTGATTGCGTGACTGTGATTGCGTGACTGTGATTGCGTGACTGTGATTGCGCGACTGTGATTGCGCGACTGCGATTGTGCGATTGCGATTGTGCGTCTGCGATTGTGTGATTGCGATTGTGTGATTGTGTGATTGTGATTGTGTGATTGTGATTGTGTGATTGTGATTGTGTGATTGTGATTGTGTGATTGTGATTGTGTGATTGTGATTGTGTGATTGTGATTGTGTGATTGTGATTGTGTGATTGTGATTGTGTGATTGTGATTGTGTGATTGTGATTGTGTGATTGTGATTGTGTGATTGTGATTGTGTGATTGTGATTGTGTGATTGTGATTGTGTGATTGTGATTGTGTGATTGTGATTGTGTCATTGTGATTGTGTGATTGTGATTGTGTGATTGGGATTGTGTGATTGTGATTGTGATTGTGTGATTGTGATTGTGTGATTGTGATTGTGTGATTGTGATTGTGTGATCGTGTGATCGTGTGATCGTGTGATCGTGTGATCGTGTGATCGTGTGATCGTTTTATTGTGCGATTGTGATTGCGTGACTGTGATTGCGTCACTGTGATTGCGTGACTGTGATTGGGTGACTGTGATTGCGTGACTGTGATTGCGTGACTGTGATTGCGTGACTGTGATTGCGTGACTGTGATTGCGCGACTGTGATTGTGCGACTGCGATTGTGCGACTGCGATTGTGCGTCTGCGATTGTGTGGTTGCGATTGTGTGATTGTGTGATTGTGATTGTGTGATTGTAATTGTGTGATTGTGATTGTGTGATTGTCATTGTGTGATTGTCATTGTGTGATTGTGATTGTGTGATTGGGATTGTGTGACTGGGATTGTGTGATTGAGAGTGTGTGATTGTGATTGTGTGATTGTGATTGTGTGATTGTGATTGTGTGATTGTTATTGTGTGATTGTGTGATTGTGTGATTGTGTGATTGTGATTGTGTAATTGTGATTGTGTGATTGTGATTGTGTGATTGTGATTGTGTGATTGTGATTGTGTGATTGTGGTTGTGTGATTGTGATTGTGTGATTGTGATTGTGTGATTGTGATTGTGTGATTGTGATTGTGTGATTGTGATTGTGTGATTGTGATTGTGTGATTGTGATTGTGTGATTGTGATTGTGTGATTGTTATTGTGTGATTGTGTGATTGTGTGATTGTGTGATTGTGATTGTGTAATTGTGATTGTGTGATTGTGATTGTGTGATTGTGATTGTGTGATTGTGATTGTGTGATTGTGATTGTGTGATTGTGATTGTGTGATTGTGATTGTGTGATTGTGATTGTGTGATTGTGATTGTGTGATTGTGTGATTGTGTGATTGTGATTGTGTGATTGTGATTGTGTGATTGTGATTGTGTGATTGTGATTGTGTGATTGTGATTGTGTGATTGTGATTGTGTGATTGTGATTGTGTGATTGTGATTGTGTGATTGTGATTGTGTGATTGTGATTGTGTGATTGTGATTGTGTGATTGTGATTGTGTGATTGTGATTGTGTGATTGTGATTGTGTGATGGTGATTGTGTGATTGTGATTGTGTGATTGTGATTGTGTGATTGTGATTGTGATTGTGATTGCGATTGTGTGATTGTGATTGTGTGATTGTGATTGTGTGATTGTGATTTTGTGATTGTGATTGTGTGATTGTGATTATGTGATTGTGATTGTGTGATTGTGATTGGGATTCTGTGATTGGGATTGTGTGACTGGGATTGTGTGATTGAGAGTGTGTGATTGTGATTGTGTGATTGTGATTGTGTGATTGTGATTGTGTGATTGTGATTGTGTGATTGTGATTGTGTGATTGTGATTGTGTGATTGTGATTGTGTGATTGTGATTGTGTGATTGTGATTGTGTGATTGTGATTGTGTGATTGTGTGATTGTGTGATTGCGTGATTGCGTGATTGGGTGATTGTGTGATTGCGTGTTTGCGTGATTGTGTGACTATGATTGTGTGACTGTGATTGTGTGACTGTGATTGTGTGACTGTGATTGTGTGACTATGATTGTGTGACTGTGATTGTGTGACTGTGATTGTGTGACTGTGATTGTGCGACTGTGATTGTGCTACTGCGATTGTGTGACTGCGATTGTTTGATTGCGATTGTGTGATTGCAATTGTGTGATTGTGTGATTGTGGTTGTGTGATTGTGTGATTGTGTGATTGTGCGATTGTGATTGTGTGATTGTGATTGTGTGATTGTGATTGTGTGATTGTGATTGTGTGATTGTGATTGTGTGATTGTGATTGTGTCATTGTGGTTGTGTGATTGTGATTGTGTGATTGTGATTGTGTGATTGTGATTGTGTGATTGTGATTGTGTGATTGTGATTGTGTGATTGTGATTGTGTGATTGTGATTGTGATTGTGTGATTGTGATTGTGTGATTGTGATTGTGTGATTGTGATTGTGTGAATGTGATTGTGTGATTGTGTGATTGTGATTGTGTGATTGTGATTGTGCGATTGTGATTGTGTGATTGTGATTGTGTGATTGTGATTGTGTGATTGTGATTGTGTGATTGTGTGATTGTGATTGTGTGATTGTGATTGTGTGATTGTGATTGTGTGATTGTGATTGTGTGATTGTGATTGTGTGATTGTGATTGTGTGATTGTGATTGTGTGATTGTGATTGTGTGATTGTGATTGTGTGATTGTGATTGTGTGATTGTGATTGTGTGATTGTGATTGTGATTGTGATTGTGATTGTGATTGTGATTGTGATTGTGATTGTGTGATTGTGATTGTGTGATTGTGATTGTGTGATGGTGATTGCGTGATTGTGATTGTGTGATTGTGATTGGGATTCTGTGATTGGGATTGTGTGACTGGGATTGTGTGATTGAGAGTGTGTGATTGTGATTGTGTGATTGTGATTGTGTGATTGTGATTGTGTGATTGTGATTGTGTGATTGTGATTGTGTGATTGTGATTGTGTGATTGTGATTGTGTGATTGTGATTGTGTGATTGTGATTGTGATTGTGTGATTGTGATTGTGTGATTGTGATTGTGTGATCGTGTGATCGTGTGATCGTGTGATCGTGTGATCGTGTGATCGTGTGATCGTGTGATCGTGTGATCGTGTGATCGTGTGATCGTGTGATCGTGTGATCGTGTGATCGTTTTATTGTGCGATTGTGATTGCGTGACTGTGATTGCGTGACTGTGATTGCGTCACTGTGATTGCGTCACTGTGATTGCGTGACTGTGATTGCGTGACTGTGATTGCGTGACTGTGATTGCGTGACTGTGATTGCGTGACTGTGATTGCGCGACTGTGATTGCGCGACTGTGATTGCGCGACTGCGATTGTGCGTCTGCGATTGTGCGGTTGCGATTGTGTGATTGTGTGATTGTGATTGTGTGATTGTGATTGTGTGATTGTCATTGTGTGATTGTGATTGTGTGATTGTCATTGTGTGATTGTGATTGTGTGATTGTGATTGTGTGATTGTGATTGTGTGATTGTGATTGTGTGATTGTGATTGTGTGATTGTGATTGTGTGATTGTGATTGTGTGATTGTGATTGTGTGATTGTGATTGTGTGATTGTGATTGTGTGATTGTGATTGTGTGATTGTGATTGTGTGATTGTGATTGTGTGATTGTGATTGTGTGATTGTGATTGTGTGATTGTGATTGTGTGATTGTGATTGTGTGATTGTGATTGTGTGATTGTGATTGTGTGATTGTGATTGTGTGATTGTGATTGTGTGATTGTGATTGTGTGATTGTGATTGTGTGATTGTGATTGTGTGATTGTGATTGTGTGATTGTGATTGTGTGATTGTGATTGTGTGATTGTGATTGTGTGATTGTGATTGTGTGATTGTGATTGTGTGATTGTGATTGTGTGATTGTGATTGTGTGATTGTGATTGTGTGATTGTGATTGTGTGATTGTGATTGTGTGATTGTGATTGTGTGATTGTGATTGTGTGATTGTGATTGTGTGATTGTGATTGTGTGATTGTGATTGTGTGATTGTGATTGTGTGATTGTGATTGTGTGATTGTGATTGTGTGATTGTGATTGTGTGATTGTGATTGTGTGATTGTGATTGTGTGATTGTGATTGTGTGATTGTGATTGTGTGATTGTGATTGTGTGATTGTGATTGTGTGATTGTGATTGTGTGATTGTGATTGTGTGATTGTGATTGTGTGATTGTGATTGTGTGATTGTGATTGTGTGATTGTGATTGTGTGATTGTGATTGTGTGATTGTGATTGTGTGATTGTGATTGTGTGATTGTGATTGTGTGATTGTGATTGTGTGATTGTGATTGTGTGATTGTGATTGTGTGATTGTGATTGTGTGATTGTGATTGTGTGATTGTGATTGTGTGATTGTGATTGTGTGACTGTGATTGTGTGATTGTGATTGTGTGATTGTGATTGTGTGATTGTGATTGTGTGATTGTGATTGTGTGATTGTGATTGTGTGATTGTGATTGTGTGATTGTGATTGTGTGATAGTGATTGTGTGATTGTGATTGTGTGATTGTGATTGTGTGATTGTGATTGTGTGATTGTGATTGTGTGATTGTGATTGTGTGATTGTGATTGTGTGATTGTGATTGTGTGATTGTGTGATTGTGTGATTGCGTGATTGCGTGATTGGGTGATTGCGTGATTGCGTGATTGTGTGACTATGATTGTGTGACTGTGATTGTGTGACTGTGATTGTGTGACTGTGATTGTGTGACTATGATTGTGTGACTGTGATTGTGTGACTGTGATTGTGTGACTGTGATTGTGCGACTGCGATTGTGCTACTGCGATTGTGTGACTGCGCTTGTTTGATTGCGATTGTGTGATTGCAATTGTGTGATTGTGTGATTGTGATTGTGTGATTGTGTGATTGTGATAGTGTGATTGTGTGATTGTGTGATTGTGATTGTGTGATTGTGATTGTGTGATTGTGGTTGTGTGATTGTGATTGTGTGATTGTGATTGTGTGATTGTGATTGTGTGATTGTGATTGTGTGATTGTGATTGTGTGATTGTGATTGTGTGATTGTGATTGTGTGATTGTGATTGTGTGATTGTGATTGTGTGATTGTGATTGTGTGATTGTGATTCTGTGATTGTGATTGTGTGATGGTGATTGTGTGATTGTGATTGTGTGATTGTGATTGTGTGATTGTGATTGTGTGATTGTGATTGTGATTGTGATTGCGATTGTGTGATTGTGATTGTGTGATTGTGATTGTGTGATTGTGATTTTGTGATTGTGATTGTGTGATTGTGATTATGTGATTGTGATTGTGTGATTGTGATTGGGATTCTGTGATTGGGATTGTGTGACTGGGATTGTGTGATTGAGAGTGTGTGATTGTGATTGTGTGATTGTGATTGTGTGATTGTGATTGTGTGATTGTGATTGTGTGATTGTGATTGTGTGATTGTGATTGTGTGATTGTGATTGTGTGATTGTGATTGTGTGATTGTGATTGTGTGATTGTGATTGTGTGATTGTGTGATTGTGTGATTGCGTGATTGCGTGATTGGGTGATTGTGTGATTGCGTGTTTGCGTGATTGTGTGACTATGATTGTGTGACTGTGATTGTGTGACTGTGATTGTGTGACTGTGATTGTGTGACTATGATTGTGTGACTGTGATTGTGTGACTGTGATTGTGTGACTGTGATTGTGCGACTGTGATTGTGCTACTGCGATTGTGTGACTGCGATTGTTTGATTGCGATTGTGTGATTGCAATTGTGTGATTGTGTGATTGTGGTTGTGTGATTGTGTGATTGTGTGATTGTGGTTGTGTGATTGTGTGATTGTGTGATTGTGCGATTGTGATTGTGTGATTGTGATTGTGTGATTGTGATTGTGTGATTGTGATTGTGTGATTGTGATTGTGTGATTGTGATTGTGTCATTGTGGTTGTGTGATTGTGATTGTGTGATTGTGATTGTGTGATTGTGATTGTGTGATTGTGATTGTGTGATTGTGATTGTGTGATTGTGATTGTGTGATTGTGATTGTGATTGTGTGATTGTGATTGTGTGATTGTGATTGTGTGATTGTGATTGTGTGAATGTGATTGTGTGATTGTGTGATTGTGATTGTGTGATTGTGATTGTGTGATTGTGATTGTGTGATTGTGATTGTGTGATTGTGATTGTGTGATTGTGATTGTGTGATTGTGATTGTGTGATTGTGATTGTGTGATTGTGATTGTGTGATTGTGATTGTGTGATTGTGATTGTGTGATTGTGTGATTGTGATTGTGTGATTGTGATTGTGTGATTGTGATTGTGTGATTGTGATTGTGTGATTGTGATTGTGTGATTGTGATTGTGTGATTGTGATTGTGTGATTGTGATTGTGTGATTGTGATTGTGTGATTGTGATTGTGTGATTGTGATTGTGTGATTGTGATTGTGTGATTGTGATTGTGATTGTGATTGTGATTGTGATTGTGATTGTGATTGTGATTGTGATTGTGATTGTGATTGTGATTGTGATTGTGATTGTGTGATTGTGATTGTGTGATTGTGATTGTGTGATTGTGATTGCGTGATTGTGATTGTGTGATTGTGATTGGGATTCTGTGATTGGGATTGTGTGACTGGGATTGTGTGATTGAGAGTGTGTGATTGTGATTGTGTGATTGTGATTGTGTGATTGTGATTGTGTGATTGTGATTGTGTGATTGTGATTGTGTGATTGTGATTGTGTGATTGTGATTGTGTGATTGTGATTGTGTGATTGTGATTGTGATTGTGTGATTGTGATTGTGTGATTGTGATTGTGTGATTGTGATTGTGTGATTGTGATTGTGTGATCGTGTGATCGTGTGATCGTGTGATCGTGTGATCGTGTGATCGTGTGATCGTGTGATCGTGTGATCGTTTTATTGTGCGATTGTGATTGCGTGACTGTGATTGCGTGACTGTGATTGCGTCACTGTGATTGCGTCACTGTGATTGCGTGACTGTGATTGCGTGACTGTGATTGCGTGACTGTGATTGCGTGACTGTGATTGCGTGACTGTGATTGCGCGACTGTGATTGCGCGACTGTGATTGTGCGACTGCGATTGTGCGACTGCGATTGTGCGTCTGCGATTGTGCGGTTGCGATTGTGTGATTGTGTGATTGTGATTGTGTGATTGTGATTGTGTGATTGTGATTGTGTGATTGTGATTGTGTGATTGTGATTGTGTGATTGTGATTGTGTGATTGTGATTGTGTGATTGTGATTGTGTGATTGTGATTGTGTGATTGTGATTGTGTGATTGTGATTGTGTGATTGTGATTGTGTGATTGTGATTGTGTGATTGTGATTGTGTGATTGTGATTGTGTGATTGTGATTGTGTGATTGTGATTGTGTGATTGTGATTGTGTGATTGTGATTGTGTGATTGTGATTGTGTGATTGTGATTGTGTGATTGTGATTGTGTGATTGTGATTGTGTGATTGTGATTGTGTGATTGTGATTGTGTGATTGTGATTGTGTGATTGTGATTGTGTGATTGTGATTGTGTGATTGTGATTGTGTGATTGTGATTGTGTGATTGTGATTGTGTGATTGTGATTGTGTGATTGTGATTGTGTGATTGTGATTGTGTGACTGTGATTGTGTGACTGTGATTGTGTGACTGTGATTGTGTGACTGTGATTGTGTGACTGTGATTGTGTGATTGTGATTGTGTGATTGTGATTGTGTGATTGTGATTGTGTGATTGTGATTGTGTGATTGTGATTGTGTGATTGTGATTGTGTGATTGTGATTGTGTGATTGTGATTGTGTGATAGTGATTGTGTGATTGTGATTGTGTGATTGTGATTGTGTGATTGTGATTGTGTGATTGTGATTGTGTGATTGTGATTGTGTGATTGTGATTGTGTGATTGTGATTGTGTGATTGTGATTGTGTGATTGTGATTGTGTGATTGTGTGATTGTGTGATTGCGTGATTGCGTGATTGGGTGATTGCGTGATTGCGTGATTGTGTGACTATGATTGTGTGACTGTGATTGTGTGACTGTGATTGTGTGACTGTGATTGTGTGACTATGATTGTGTGACTGTGATTGTGTGACTGTGATTGTGTGACTGTGATTGTGCGACAGTGATTGTGCTACTGCGATTGTGTGGCTGCGCTTGTTTGATTGCGATTGTGTGATTGCAATTGTGTGATTGTGTGATTGTGATTGTGTGATTGTGTGATTGTGATAGTGTGATTGTGTGATTGTGTGATTGTGATTGTGTGATTGTGATTGTGTGATTGTGGTTGTGTGATTGTGATTGTGTGACTGTGATTGCGTGACTGTGATTGCGTGACAGTGATTGCGTGACTGTGATTGCGTGACTGTGATTGCGTGACTGTGATTGCGCGACTGTGATTGCGCGACTGCGATTGTGCGATTGCGATTGTGCGTCTGCGATTGTGTGATTGCGATTGTGTGATTGCGTGATTGTGATTGTGTGATTGTGATTGTGTGATTGTGATTGTGTGATTGTGATTGTGTGATTGTGATTGTGTGATTGTGATTGTGTGATTGTGATTGTGTGATTGTGATTGTGTGATTGTGATTGTGTGATTGTGGTTGTGTGATTGTGATTGTGTCATTGTGATTGTGTGATTGTGATTGTGTGATTGGGATTGTGTGATTGTGATTGTGATTGTGTGATTGTGATTGTGTGATTGTGATTGTGTGATTGTGATTGTGTGATTGTGATTGTGTGATCGTGTGATCGTGTGATCGTGTGATCGTGTGATCGTGTGATCGTGTGATCGTGTGATCGTGTGATCGTGTGATCGTGTGATCGTTTTATTGTGCGATTGTGATTGCGTGACTGTGATTGCGTCACTGTGATTGCGTGACTGTGATTGGGTGACTGTGATTGCGTGACTGTGATTGCGTGACTGTGATTGCGTGACTGTGATTGCGTGACTGTGATTGCGCGACTGTGATTGTGCGACTGCGATTGTGCGACTGCGATTGTGCGTCTGCGATTGTGTGGTTGCGATTGTGTGATTGTGTGATTGTGATTGTGTGATTGTAATTGTGTGATTGTGATTGTGTGATTGTCATTGTGTGATTGTCATTGTGTGATTGTGATTGTGTGATTGGGATTGTGTGACTGGGATTGTGTGATTGAGAGTGTGTGATTGTGATTGTGTGATTGTGATTGTGTGATTGTGATTGTGTGATTGTTATTGTGTGATTGTGTGATTGTGTGATTGTGTGATTGTGATTGTGTAATTGTGATTGTGTGATTGTGATTGTGTGATTGTGATTGTGTGATTGTGATTGTGTGATTGTGGTTGTGTGATTGTGATTGTGTGATTGTGGTTGTGTGATTGTGATTGTGTGATTGTGATTGTGTGATTGTGATTGTGATTGTGTGATTGTGATTGTGTGATTGTGATTGTGTGATTGTGATTGTGTGATTGTGATTGTGTGATTGTGATTGTGTGATTGTGATTGTGTGATTGTGATTGTGTGATTGTGATTGTGTGATTGTGATTGTGTGATTGTGATTGTGTGATTGTGATTGTGTGATTGTGATTGTGTGATTGTGATTGTGTGATTGTGATTGTGTGATTGTGATTGTGTGATTGTGATTGTGTGATTGTGATTGTGTGATTGTGATTGTGTGATTGTGATTGTGTGATTGTGATTGTGTGATTGTGATTGTGTGATTGTGATTGTGTGATTGTGATTGTGTGATTGTGATTGTGTGATTGTGATTGTGTGATTGTGATTGTGTGATTGTGATTGTGTGATTGTGATTGTGTGATTGTGATTGTGTGATAGTGGTTGTGTGATTGTGATTGTGTGACTGTGATTGCGTGACCTTGATTACGTGACTGTGATTGCGTGACTGTGATTGCGCGACTGTGATTGTGCGACTGCGATTGTGCGACTGCGATTGTGCGTCTGCGATTGTGTGGTTGCGATTGTGTGATTGTGTGATTGTCATTGTGTGATTGTGATTGTGTGATTGTCATTGTGTGATTGTCATTGTGTGATTGTGATTGTGTGATTTGGATTGTGTGACTGGGATTGTGTGATTGAGAGTGTGTGATTGTGATTGTGTGATTGTGATTGTGTGATTGTGATTGTGTGATTGTGATTGTGTGATTGTGATTGTGTGATTGTGTGATTGTGTGATTGTGTGATTGTGATTGTGTGATTGTGATTGTGTGATTGTGATTGTGTGATTGTGAATGTGTGATTCTGTGATTGTGTGATTGCGTGATTGCGTGATTGCGTGATTGGGTGATTGCGTGATTGCGTGATTGTGTGACTATGATTGTGTGACTGTGATTGTGTGACTGTGATTGTGTGACTATGATTGTGTGACTGTGATTGTGTGACTGTGATTGTGTGACTGTGATTGTGCGACTGTGATTGTGCTACTGCGATTGTGTGACTGCGATTGTTTGATTGCGATTGTGTGATTGTGATTGTGTGATTGTGATTGTGTGATTGTGTGATTGTGTGATTGCGTGATTGCGTGATTGGGTGATTGTGTGATTGCGTGATTGCGTGATTGTGTGACTATGATTGTGTGACTGTGATTGTGTGACTGTGATTGTGTGACTGTGATTGTGTGACTATGATTGTGTGACTGTGATTGTGTGACTGTGATTGTGTGACTGTGATTGTGCGACTGTGATTGTGCTACTGCGATTGTGTGACTGCGATTGTTTGATTGCGATTGTGTGATTGCAATTGTGTGATCGTGTGATTGTGATTGTGTGATTGTGATTGTGTGATTGTGATTGTGTGATTGTGATTGTGTGATTGTGATTGTGTGATTGTGATTGTGTGATTGTGATTGTGTGATTGTGATTGTGTGATTGTGATTGTGTGATTGTGATTGTGTGATTGTGATTGTGTGATTGTGATTGTGTGATTGTGATTGTGTGATTGTGGTTGTGTGATTGTGATTGTGTGACTGTGACTGCGTGACCTTGATTACGTGACTGTGACTGCGTGACTGTGATTGCGTGACTGTGATTGCGCGACTGTGATTGTGCGACTGCGATTGTGCGACTGCGATTGTGCGTCTGCGATTGTGTGGTTGCGATTGTGTGATTGTGTGATTGTGATTGTGTGATTGTAATCGTGTGATTGTGATCGTGTGATTGTGATCGTGTGATTGTGATCGTGTGATTGTGATCGTGTGATTGTGATCGTGTGATTGTGATCGTGTGATTGTGATCGTGTGATTGTGATCGTGTGATTGTGATCGTGTGATTGTGATCGTGTGATTGTGATCGTGTGATTGTGATCGTGTGATTGTGATCGTGTGATTGTGATCGTGTGATTGTGATCGTGTGATTGTGATCGTGTGATTGTGATCGTGTGATTGTGATCGTGTGATTGTGATCGTGTGATTGTGATCGTGTGATTGTGATCGTGTGATTGTGATCGTGTGATTGTGATCGTGTGATTGTGATCGTGTGATTGTGATCGTGTGATTGTGATCGTGTGATTGTGATCGTGTGATTGTGATCGTGTGATTGTGATCGTGTGATTGTGATCGTGTGATTGTGATCGTGTGATTGTGATCGTGTGATTGTGATCGTGTGATTGTGATCGTGTGATTGTGATCGTGTGATTGTGATCGTGTGATTGTGATCGTGTGATTGTGATTGTGTGATTGTGATTGTGTGATTGTGATTGTGTGATTGTGATTGTGTGATTGTGATTGTGTGATTGTGATTGTGTGATTGTGATTGTGTGATTGTGATTGTGTGATTGTGATTGTGTGATTGTGATTGTGTGATTGTGATTGTGTGATTGTGATTGTGTGATTGTGATTGTGTGATTGTGATTGTGTGATTGTGATTGTGTGATTGTGATTGTGTGATTGTGATTGTGTGATTGTGATTGTGTGATTGTGATTGTGTGATTGTGATTGTGTGATTGTGATTGTGTGATTGTGATTGTGTGATTGTGATTGTGTGATTGTGATTGTGTGATTGTGATTGTGTGATTGTGATTGTGTGATTGTGATTGTGTGATTGTGATTGTGTGATTGTGATTGTGTGATTGTGATTGTGTGATTGTGATTGTGTGATTGTGATTGTGTGATTGTGATTGTGTGATTGTGATTGTGTGATTGTGATTGTGTGATTGTGTGATTGTGATTGTGTGATTGTGATTGTGTGATTGTGATTGTGTGATTGTGATTGTGTGATTGTGATTGTGTGATTGTGATTGTGTGATTGTGATTGTGTGATTGTGATTGTGTGATTGTGATTGTGTGATTGTGATTGTGTGATGGTGATTGTGTGATTGTGATTGTGTGATTGTGATTGTGTGATTGTGATTGTGTGATTGTGATTGTGTGATTGTGATTGTGTGATTGTGATTGTGTGATTGTGATTGTGTGATTGTCATTGTGTGATTGTCATTGTGTGATTGTGATTGTGTGATTTGGATTGTGTGACTGGGATTGTGTGATTGAGAGTGTGTGATTGTGATTGTGTGATTGTGATTGTGTGATTGTGATTGTGTGATTGTGATTGTGTGATTGTGTGATTGTGTGATTGTGTGATTGTGTGATTGTGTGATTGTGTGATTGTGATTGTGTGACTATGATTGTGTGACTGTGATTGTGTGACTGTGATTGTGCGACTGTGATTGTGCGACTGTGATTGTGCTACTGCGATTGTGTGACTGCGATTGTTTGATTGCGATTGTGTGGTTGTGTGATTGTGATTGTGTGATTGTGATTGTGTGATTGTGATTGTGTGATTGTGATTGTGTGATTGTGATTGTGTGATTGTGATTGTGTGATTGTGATTGTGTGATTGTGATAGTGTGATTGTGATTGTGTGATTGTGATTGTGTGATTGCGTGATTGCGTGATTGGGTGATTGCGTGATTGCGTGATTGTGTGACTATCTTTGTGTGACTGTGATTGTGTGACTGTGATTGTGTGACTGTGATTGTGTGACTATGATTGTGTGACTGTGATTGTGTGACTGTGATTGTGTGACTGTGATTGTGCGACTGTGATTGTGCTACTGCGATTGTGTGACTGCGATTGTTTGATTGCGATTGTGTGGTTGTGTGATTGTGATTGTGTGATTGTGATTGTGTGATTGTGTGATTGTGTGATTGTGATTGTGTGATTGTGATTGTGTGATTGTGATTGTGTGATTGTGATTGTGTGATTGTGATTGTGTGATTGTGATTGTGTGATTGTGATTGTGTGATTGTGATTGTGTGATTGTGATTGTGTGATTGTGATTGTGTGATTGTGATTGTGTGATTGTGATTGTGTGATTGTGATTGTGTGATTGTGATTGTGTGATTGTGATTGTGTGATTGTGATTGTGTGATTGTGATTGTGTGATTGTGATTGTGTGATTGTGATTGTGTGATTGTGTGATTGTGATTGTGTGATTGTGATTGTGTGATTGTGATTGTGTGATTGTGATTGTGTGATTGTGATTGTGTGATTGTGATTGTGTGATTGTGATTGTGTGGTTGTGATTGTGTGATTGTGATTGTGTGATTGTGATTGTGTGATTGTGATTGTGTGATTGTGATTGTGTGATTGTGATTGTGTGATTGTGATTGTGTGATTGTGATTGTGTGATTGTGATTGTGTGATTGTGATTGTGTGATTGTGATTGTGTGATTGTGTTTGTGTGATTGTGATTGTGTGATTGTGATTGTGTGATTGTGATTGTGTGATTGTGATTGTGTGATTGTGATTGTGTGATTGTGATTGTGTGATTGTGATTGTGTGATTGTGATTGTGTGGTTGTGATTGTGTGATTGTGATTGTGTGATTGTGATTGTGTGATTGTGATTGTGTGATTGTGATTGTGTGATTGTGATTGTGTGATTGTGATTGTGTGATTGTGATTGTGTGATTGTGATTGTGTGATTGTGTGATTGTGTGATTGTGTGATTGTGTGATTGTGTGATTGCGTGATTGTGTGATTGTGATTGTGTGATTGTGTGATTGTGTGATTGTGTGATTGTGTGATTGTGTGATTGTGATTGTGTGATTGTGATTGTGTGATTGTGGTTGTGTGATTGTGATTGTGTGATTGTGGTTGTGTGATTGTGATTGTGTGACTGTGATTGCGTGACTGTGATTGCGTGACAGTGATGGCGTGACTGTGATTGCGTGACTGTGATTGCGTGACTGTGATTGCGCGACTGTGATTGTGCGACTGCGATTGTGCGACTGCGATTGTGCGTCTGCGATTGTGTGGTTGCGATTGTGTGATTGTGTGATTGTGATTGTGTGATTGTCATTGTGTGATTGTGATTGTGTGATTGTCATTGTGTGATTGTCATTGTGTGATTGTGATTGTGTGACTGGGATTGTGTGATTGAGAGTGTGTGATTGTGATTGTGTGATTGTGATTGTGTGATTGTGATTGTGTGATTGTGTGATTGTGTGATTGTGTGATTGTGTGATTGTGTGATTGTGTGATTGTGTGATTGTGATTGTGTGATTGTGATTGTGTGATTGTGATTGTGTGATTGCGTGATTGCGTGATTGGGTGATTGCGTGATTGCGTGATTGTGTGACTATCTTTGTGTGACTGTGATTGTGTGACTGTGATTGTGTGACTGTGATTGTGTGACTATGATTGTGTGACTGTTATTGTGTGACTGTGATTGTGTGACTGTGATTGTGTGACTGTGATTGTGTGACTATGATTGTGTGACTGTGATTGTGTGACTGTGATTGTGTGACTGTGATTGTGCGACTGTGATTGTGCTACTGCGATTGTGTGACTGCGATTGTTTCATTGCGATTGTGTGGTTGTGTGATTGTGATTGTGTGATTGTGATTGTGTGATTGTGATTGTGTGATTGTGTGATTGTGATTGTGTGATTGTGATTGTGTGATTGTGATTGTGTGATTGTGATTGTGTGATTGTGATTGTGTGATTGTGATTGTGTGATTGTGATTGTGTGATTGTGATTGTGTGATTGTGATTGTGTGATTGTGATTGTGTGATTGTGATTGTGTGATTGTGATTGTGTGATTGTGATTGTGTGATTGTGATTGTGTGATTGTGATTGTGTGATTGTGATTGTGTGATTGTGATTGTGTGATTGTGATTGTGTGATTGTGATTGTGTGATTGTGATTGTGTGATTGTGATTGTGTGATTGTGATTGTGTGATTGTGATTGTGTGATTGTGATTGTGTGATTGTGATTGTGTGGTTGTGATTGTGTGGTTGTGATTGTGTGATTGTGTGATTGTGATTGTGTGGTTGTGATTGTGTGGTTGTGATTGTGTGATTGTGATTGTGTGATTGTGATTGTGTGATTGTGATTGTGTGATTGTGATTGTGTGATTGTGATTGTGTGATTGTGATTGTGTGATTGTGATTGTGTGATTGTGATTGTGTGATTGTGATTGTGTGATTGTGATTGTGTGATTGTGATTGTGTGATTGTGATTGTGTGATTGTGATTGTGTGATTGTGATTGTGTGATTGTGATTGTGTGATTGTGATTGTGTGATTGTGATTGTGTGATTGTGATTGTGTGATTGTGATTGTGTGATTGTGATTGTGTGATTGTGATTGTGTGATTGTGATTGTGTGATTGTGATTGTGTGATTGTGATTGTGTGATTGTGATTGTGTGATTGTGATTGTGTGATTGTGATTGTGTGATTGTGATTGTGTGATTGTGATTGTGTGATTGTGATTGTGTGATTGTGATTGTGTGATTGTGATTGTGTGATTGTGATTGTGTGATTGTGATTGTGTGATTGTGATTGTGTGATTGTGATTGTGTGATTGTGATTGTGTGATTGTGATTGTGTGATTGTGATTGTGTGATTGTGATTGTGTGATTGTGATTGTGTGATTGTGATTGTGTGATTGTGATTGTGTGATTGTGATTGTGTGATTGTGATTGTGTGATTGTGATTGTGTGATTGTGATTGTGTGATTGTGATTGTGTGATTGTGATTGTGTGATTGTGATTGTGTGATTGTGATTGTGTGATTGTGATTGTGTGATTGTGATTGTGTGATTGTGATTGTGTGATTGTGATTGTGTGATTGTGATTGTGTGATTGTGATTGTGTGATTGTGATTGTGTGATTGTGATTGTGTGATTGTGATTGTGTGATTGTGATTGTGTGATTGTGATTGTGTGATTGTGATTGTGTGATTGTGATTGTGTGATTGTGATTGTGTGATTGTGATTGTGTGATTGTGATTGTGTGATTGTGATTGTGTGATTGTGATTGTGTGATTGTGATTGTGTGATTGTGATTGTGTGATTGTGATTGTGTGATTGTGATTGTGTGATTGTGATTGTGTGATTGTGATTGTGTGATTGTGATTGTGTGATTGTGATTGTGTGATTGTGATTGTGTGATTGTGATTGTGTGATTGTGATTGTGTGATTGTGATTGTGTGATTGTGATTGTGTGATTGTGATTGTGTGATTGTGATTGTGTGATTGTGATTGTGTGATTGTGATTGTGTGATTGTGATTGTGTGATTGTGATTGTGTGATTGTGATTGTGTGATTGTGATTGTGTGATTGTGATTGTGTGATTGTGATTGTGTGATTGTGATTGTGTGATTGTGATTGTGTGATTGTGATTGTGTGATTGTGATTGTGTGATTGTGATTGTGTGATTGTGATTGTGTGATTGTGATTGTGTGATTGTGATTGTGTGATTGTGATTGTGTGATTGTGATTGTGTGATTGTGATTGTGTGATTGTGATTGTGTGATTGTGTGATTGTGATTGTGTGATTGTGATTGTGTGATTGTGATTGTGTGATTGTGATTGTGTGATTGTGATTGTGTGATTGTGATTGTGTGATTGTGATTGTGTGACTGGGATTGTGTGATTGAGAGTGTGTGATTGTGATTGTGTGATTGTGATTGTGTGATTGTGATTGTGTGATTGTGATTGTGTGATTGTGATTGTGTGATTGTGATTGTGTGATTGTGATTGTGTGATTGTGATTGTGTGATTGTGATTGTGTGATTGTGATTGTGTGATTGTGATTGTGTGATTGTGATTGTGTGATTGTGATTGTGTGATTGTGATTGTGTGATTGTGATTGTGTGATTGTGATTGTGTGATTGTGATTGTGTGATTGTGATTGTGTGATTGTGATTGTGTGATTGTGATTGTGTGATTGTGATTGTGTGATTGTGATTGTGTGATTGTGATTGTGTGATTGTGATTGTGTGATTGTGATTGTGTGATTGTGATTGTGTGATTGTGATTGTGTGATTGTGATTGTGTGATTGTGATTGTGTGATTGTGATTGTGTGATTGTGATTGTGTGATTGTGATTGTGTGATTGTGATTGTGTGATTGTGATTGTGTGATTGTGATTGTGTGATTGTGATTGTGTGATTGTGATTGTGTGATTGTGATTGTGTGATTGTGATTGTGTGATTGTGATTGTGTGATTGTGATTGTGTGATTGTGATTGTGTGATTGTGATTGTGTGATTGTGATTGTGTGATTGTGATTGTGTGATTGTGATTGTGTGATTGTGATTGTGTGATTGTGATTGTGTGATTGTGATTGTGTGATTGTGATTGTGTGATTGTGATTGTGTGATTGTGATTGTGTG
This sequence comes from Megachile rotundata, assembly GCF_050947335.1. Lineage (NCBI taxonomy): Eukaryota > Metazoa > Arthropoda > Insecta > Hymenoptera > Megachilidae > Megachile > Megachile rotundata. Next base: position 568,276 of record NC_134991.1, on the reverse strand, counting down.
ATTGTGATTGTGTGATTGTGATTGTGTGATTGTGATTGTGTGATTGTGTGATTGTGATTGTGTGATTGTGATTGTGTGATTGTGATTGTGTGATTGTGATTGTGTGATTGTGATTGTGTGATTGTGATTGTGTGATTGTGATTGTGTGATTGTGATTGTGTGACTGGGATTGTGTGATTGAGAGTGTGTGATTATGATTGTGTGATTGTGATTGTGTGATTGTGATTGTGTGATTGTGATTGTGTGATTGTGATTGTGTGATTGTGATTGTGTGATTGTGATTGTGTGATTGTGATTGTGTGATTGTGATTGTGTGATTGTGATTGTGTGATTGTGATTGTGTGATTGTGATTGTGTGATTGTGATTGTGTGATTGTGATTGTGTGATTGTGATTGTGTGATTGTGATTGTGTGATTGTGATTGTGTGATTGTGATTGTGTGATTGTGATTGTGTGATTGTGATTGTGTGATTGTGATTGTGTGATTGTGATTGTGTGATTGTGATTGTGTGATTGTGATTGTGTGATTGTGATTGTGTGATTGTGATTGTGTGATTGTGATTGTGTGATTGTGATTGTGTGATTGTGATTGTGTGATTGTGATTGTGTGATTGTGTGATTGTGATTGTGTGATTGTGATTGTGTGATTGTGATTGTGTGATTGTGATTGTGTGATTGTGATTGTGTGATTGTGATTGTGTGATTGTGATTGTGTGACTGGGATTGTGTGATTGAGAGTGTGTGATTGTGATTGTGTGATTGTGATTGTGTGATTGTGATTGTGTGATTGTGATTGTGGATTGTGATTGTGTGATTGTGATTGTGTGATTGTGATTGTGTGATTGTGATTGTGTGATTGTGATTGTGTGATTGTGATTGTGTGATTGTGATTGTGTGATTGTGATTGTGTGATTGTGATTGTGTGATTGTGATTGTGTGATTGTGATTGTGTGATTGTGATTGTGTGATTGTGATTGTGTGATTGTGATTGTGTGATTGTGATTGTGTGATTGTGATTGTGTGATTGTGATTGTGTGATTGTGATTGTGTGATTGTGATTGTGTGATTGTGATTGTGTGATTGTGATTGTGTGATTGTGATTGTGTGATTGTGATTGTGTGATTGTGATTGTGTGATTGTGATTGTGTGATTGTGATTGTGTGATTGTGATTGTGTGATTGTGATTGTGTGATTGTGATTGTGTGATTGTGATTGTGTGATTGTGATTGTGTGATTGTGATTGTGTGATTGTGATTGTGTGATTGTGATTGTGTGATTGTGATTGTGTGATTGTGATTGTGTGATTGTGATTGTGTGATTGTGATTGTGTGATTGTGATTGTGTGATTGTGATTGTGTGATTGTGATTGTGTGATTGTGATTGTGTGATTGTGATTGTGTGATTGTGATTGTGTGATTGTGATTGTGTGATTGTGATTGTGTGATTGTGATTGTGTGATTGTGATTGTGTGATTGTGATTGTGTGATTGTGATTGTGTGATTGTGATTGTGTGATTGTGATTGTGTGATTGTGATTGTGTGATCGTGTGATCGTGTGATCGTGTGATCGTGTGATCGTGTGATCGTGTGATCGTGTGATCGTGTGATCGTGTGATCGTGTGATCGTGTGATCGTGTGATCGTGTGATCGTGTGATCGTGTGATCGTGTGATCGTGTGATCGTGTGATCGTGTGATCGTGTGATCGTGTGATCGTGTGATCGTGTGATCGTGTGATCGTGTGATCGTGTGATCGTGTGATCGTGTGATCGTGTGATCGTGTGATCGTGTGATCGTGTGATCGTGTGATCGTGTGATCGTGTGATCGTGTGATCGTGTGATCGTGTGATCGTGTGATCGTGTGATCGTGTGATCGTTTTATTGTGCGATTGTGATTGCGTGACTGTGATTGCGTGACTGTGATTGCGTCACTGTGATTGCGTGACTGTGATTGCGTGACTGTGATTGCGTGACTGTGATTGCGTGACTGTGATTGCGTGACTGTGATTGCGTGACTGTGATTGCGTGACTGTGATTGCGTGACTGTGATTGCGCGACTGTGATTGTGCGACTGCAATTGTGCGACTGCGATTGTGCGTCTGCGATTGTGTGGTTGCGATTGTGTGATTGTGTGATTGTGATTGTGTGATTGTGATTGTGTGATTGTCATTGTGTGATTGTGATTGTGTGATTGTGATTGTGTGATTGTGATTGTGTGATTGTGATTGTGTGATTGTGATTGTGTGATTGTGATTGTGTGATTGTGATTGTGTGATTGTGATTGTGTGATTGTGATTGTGTGATTGTGATTGTGTGATTGTGATTGTGTGATTGTGATTGTGTGATTGTGATTGTGTGATTGTGATTGTGTGATTGTGATTGTGTGATTGTGATTGTGTGATTGTGATTGTGTGATTGTGATTGTGTGACTGGGATTGTGTGATTGAGAGTGTGTGATTGTGATTGTGTGATTGTGATTGTGTGATTGTGATTGTGTGATTGTGATTGTGTGATTGTGATTGTGTGATTGTGATTGTGTGATTGTGATTGTGTGATTGTGATTGTGTGATTGTGATTGTGTGATTGTGATTGTGTGATTGTGATTGTGTGATTGTGATTGTGTGATTGTGATTGTGTGATTGTGTGATTGTGTGATTGTGATTGTGTGATTGTGATTGTGATTGTGTGATTGTGATTGTGTGATTCTGTGATTGCGTGATTGCGTGATTGCGTGATTGGGTGATTGCGTGATTGCGTGATTGTGTGACTATGATTGTGTGACTGTGATTGTGTGACTGTGATTGTGTGACTGTGACTGTGTGACTATGATTGTGTGACTGTGATTGTGTGACTGTGATTGTGTGACTGTGATTGTGCGACTGTGATTGTGCTACTGCGATTGTGTGACTGCGATTGTTTGATTGCGATTGTGTGATTGCAATTGTGTGGTTGTGTGATTGTGATTGTGTGATTGTGTGATTGTGCGATTGTGATTGTGTGATTGTGATTGTGTGATTGTGATTGTGTGATTGTGATTGTGTGATTGTGATTGTGTGATTGTGATTGTGTGATTGTGATTGTGTGATTGTGATTGTGTGATTGTGATTGTGTGATTGTGATTGTGTGATTGTGATTGTGTGATTGTGATTGTGTGATTGTGATTGTGTGATTGTGATTGTGTGATTGTGATTGTGTGATTGTGATTGTGTGATTGTGATTGTGTGATTGTGATTGTGTGATTGTGATTGTGTGATTGTGATTGTGTGATTGTGATTGTGTGATTGTGATTGTGTGATTGTGATTGTGTGATTGTGATTGTGTGATTGTGATTGTGTGATTGTGATTGTGTGATTGTGATTGTGTGATTGTGATTGTGTGATTGTGATTGTGTGATTGTGATTGTGTGATTGTGATTGTGTGATTGTGATTGTGTGATTGTGATTGTGTGATTGTGATTGTGTGATTGTGATTGTGTGATTGTGATTGTGTGATTGTGATTGTGTGATTGTGATTGTGTGATTGTGATTGTGTGATTGTGATTGTGTGATTGTGATTGTGTGATTGTGATTGTGTGATTGTGATTGTGTGATTGTGATTGTGTGATTGTGATTGTGTGATTGTGATTGTGTGATTGTGATTGTGTGATTGTGATTGTGTGATTGTGATTGTGTGATTGTGATTGTGTGATTGTGATTGTGTGATTGTGATTGTGTGATTGTGATTGTGTGATTGTGATTGTGTGATTGTGATTGTGTGATTGTGATTGTGTGATTGTGATTGTGTGATTGTGATTGTGTGATTGTGATTGTGTGATTGTGATTGTGTGATTGTGATTGTGTGATTGTGATTGTGTGATTGTGATTGTGTGATTGTGATTGTGTGATTGTGATTGTGTGATTGTGATTGTGTGATTGTGATTGTGTGATTGTGATTGTGTGATTGTGATTGTGTGATTGTGATTGTGTGATTGTGATTGTGTGATTGTGATTGTGTGATTGTGATTGTGTGATTGTGATTGTGTGATTGTGATTGTGTGATTGTGATTGTGTGATTGTGATTGTGTGATTGTGATTGTGTGATTGTGATTGTGTGATTGTGATTGTGTGATTGTGATTGTGTCATTGTGGTTGTGTGATTGTGATTGTGTGATTGTGATTGTGTGATTGTGATTGTGTGATTGTGATTGTGTGATTGTGATTGTGTGATTGTGATTGTGTGATTGTGATTGTGTGATTGTGATTGTGTGATTGTGATTGTGTGATTGTGATTGTGTGATTGTGATTGTGTGATTGTGATTGTGTGATTGTGATTGTGTGATTGTGATTGTGTGATTGTGATTGTGTGATTGTGATTGTGTGATTGTGATTGTGTGATTGTGATTGTGTGATTGTGATTGTGTGATTGTGATTGTGTGATTGTGATTGTGTGATTGTGATTGTGTGATTGTGATTGTGTGATTGTGATTGTGTGATTGTGATTGTGTGATTGTGATTGTGTGATTGTGATTGTGTGATTGTGATTGTGTGATTGTGATTGTGTGATTGTGATTGTGTGATTGTGATTGTGTGATTGTGATTGTGTGATTGTGATTGTGTGATTGTGATTGTGATTGTGATTGTGATTGTGATTGTGATTGTGATTGTGATTGTGTGATTGCGATTGTGTGATTGTGATTGTGTGATTGTGATTGTGTGATTGTGATTGTGTGATTGTGATTGGGATTCTGTGATTGGGATTGTGTGACTGGGATTGTGTGATTGAGAGTGTGTGATTGTGATTGTGTGATTGTGATTGTGTGATTGTGATTGTGTGATTGTGATTGTGTGATTGTGATTGTGTGATTGTGATTGTGTGATTGTGATTGTGTGATTGTGATTGTGATTGTGTGATTGTGATTGTGTGATTGTGATTGTGTGATCGTGTGATCGTGTGATCGCGTGATCGTGTGATCGTGTGATCGTGTGATCGTTTTATTGTGCGATTGTGATTGCGTGACTCTGATTGCGTGACTGTGATTGCGTCACTGTGATTGCGTGACTGTGATTGCGTGACTGTGATTGCGTGACTGTGATTGCGTGACTGTGATTGCGTGACTGTGATTGCGCGACTGTGATTGCGCGACTGCGATTGTGCGACTGCGATTGTGCGTCTGCGATTGTGTGGTTGCGATTGTGTGATTGTGTGATTGTGATTGTGTGATTGTCATTGTGTGATTGTGATTGTGTGATTGTCATTGTGTGATTGTCATTGTGTGATTGTGATTGTGTGATTGGGATTGTGTGACTGGGATTGTGTGATTGAGAGTGTGTGATTGTGATTGTGTGATTGCGATTGGGTGATTGTGATTGTGTGATTGTGATTGTGTGATTGTGTGATTGTGTGATTGTGTGATTGTGATTGTGTGATTGTGATTGTGTGATTGCGATTGTGTGATTGTGATTGTGTGATTGTGTGATTGTGTGATTGCGTGATTGCGTGACTGGGTGATTGCGTGATTGCGTGATTGCGTGATTGTGTGACTATGATTGTGTGACTGTGATTGTGTGACTGTGATTGTGTGACTGTGATTGTGTGACTATGATTGTGTGACTGTGACTGTGTGACTGTGATTGTGTGACTGTGATTGTGCGACTGTGATTGTGCTACTGCGATTGTGTGACTGCGATTGTTTGATTGCGATTGTGTGATTGCAATTGTGTGATTGTGTGATTGTGATTGTGTGATTGTGTGATTGTGTGATTGTGATTGTGTGATTGTGATTGTGTGATTGTGGTTGTGTGATTGTGATTGTGTGATTGTGGTTGTGTGATTGTGATTGTGTGACTGTGATTGCGTGACTGTGATTGCGTGACAGTGATGGCGTGACTGTGATTGCGTGACTGTGATTGCGTGACTGTGATTGCGCGACTGTGATTGTGCGACTGCGATTGTGCGACTGCGATTGTGCGTCTGCGATTGTGTGGTTGCGATTGCGTGATTGTGTGATTGTGATTGTGTGATTGTCATTGTGTGATTGTGATTGTGTGATTGTCATTGTGTGATTGTCATTGTGTGATTGTGATTGTGTGATTGGGATTGTGTGACTGGGATTGTGTGATTGAGAGTGTGTGATTGTGATTGTGTGATTGTGATTGTGTGATTGTGATTGTGTGATTGTGATTGTGTGATTGTGATTGTGTGATTGTGATTGTGTGATTGTGATTGTGTGATTGTGATTGTGTGATTGTGATTGTGTGATTGTGATTGTGTGATTGTGATTGTGTGATTGTGATTGTGTGATTGTGATTGTGTGATTGTGATTGTGTGATTGTGATTGTGTGATTGTGATTGTGTGATTGTGATTGTGTGATTGTGATTGTGTGATTGTGATTGTGTGATTGTGATTGTGTGATTGTGATTGTGTGATTGTGATTGTGTGATTGTGATTGTGTGATTGTGATTGTGTGATTGTGATTGTGTGATTGTGATTGTGTGATTGTGATTGTGTGATTGTGATTGTGTGATTGTGATTGTGTGATTGTGATTGTGTGATTGTGATTGTGTGATTGTGATTGTGTGATTGTGATTGTGTGATTGTGATTGTGTGATTGTGATTGTGTGATTGTGATTGTGTGATTGTGATTGTGTGATTGTGATTGTGTGATTGTGATTGTGTGATTGTGATTGTGTGATTGTGATTGTGTGATTGTGATTGTGTGATTGTGATTGTGTGATTGTGATTGTGTGATTGTGATTGTGTGATTGTGATTGTGTGATTGTGATTGTGTGATTGTGATTGTGATTGTGATTGTGTGATTGTGATTGTGTGATTGTGATTGTGTGATTGTGATTGTGTGATTGTGATTGTGTGATTGTGATTGTGTGATTGTGATTGTGTGATTGTGATTGTGTGATTGTGATTGTGTGATTGTGATTGTGTGATTGTGATTGTGTGATTGTGATTGTGTGATTGTGATTGTGTGATTGTGATTGTGTGATTGTGATTGTGTGATTGTGATTGTGTGATTGTGATTGTGTGATTGTGATTGTGTGACTGTGATTGTGTGATTGTGATTGGGATTCTGTGATTGGGATTGTGTGACTGGGATTGTGTGATTGAGAGTGTGTGATTGTGATTGTGTGATTGTGATTGTGTGATTGTGATTGTGTGATTGTGATTGTGTGATTGTGATTGTGTGATTGTGATTGTGTGATTGTGATTGTGTGATTGTGATTGTGTGATTGTGATTGTGTGATTGTGATTGTGTGATTGTGATTGTGTGATTGTGATTGTGTGATTGTGATTGTGTGATTGTGATTGTGTGATTGTGATTGTGTGATTGTGATTGTGTGATTGTGATTGTGTGATTGTGATTGTGTGATTGTGATTGTGTGATTGTGATTGTGTGATTGTGATTGTGTGATTGTGATTGTGTGATTGTGATTGTGTGATTGTGATTGTGTGATTGTGATTGTGTGATTGTGATTGTGTGATTGTGATTGTGTGATTGTGATTGTGTGATTGTGATTGTGTGATTGTGATTGTGTGATTGTGATTGTGTGATTGTGATTGTGTGATTGTGATTGTGTGATTGTGATTGTGTGATTGTGATTGTGTGATTGTGATTGTGTGATTGTGATTGTGTGATTGTGATTGTGTGATTGTGATTGTGTGATTGTGATTGTGTGATTGTGATTGTGTGATTGTGATTGTGTGATTGTGATTGTGTGATTGTGATTGTGTGATTGTGATTGTGTGATTGTGATTGTGTGATTGTGATTGTGTGATTGTGATTGTGTGATTGTGATTGTGTGATTGTGATTGTGTGATTGTGATTGTGTGATTGTGATTGTGTGATTGTGATTGTGTGATTGTGATTGTGTGATTGTGATTGTGTGATTGTGATTGTGTGATTGTGATTGTGTGATTGTGATTGTGTGATTGTGATTGTGTGATTGTGATTGTGTGATTGTGATTGTGTGATTGTGATTGTGTGATTGTGATTGTGTGATTGTGATTGTGTCATTGTGATTGTGTGATTGTGATTGTGTGATTGTGATTGTGTGATTGTGATTGTGTGATTGTGATTGTGTGATTGTGATTGTGTGATTGTGATTGTGTGATTGTGATTGTGTGATTGTGATTGTGTGATTGTGATTGTGTGATTGTGATTGTGTGATTGTGATTGTGTGATTGTGATTGTGTGATTGTGATTGTGTGATTGTGATTGTGTGATTGTGATTGTGTGATTGTGATTGTGTGATTGTGATTGTGTGATTGTGATTGTGTGATTGTGATTGTGTGATTGTGATTGTGTGATTGTGATTGTGTGATTGTGATTGTGTGATTGTGATTGTGTGATTGTGATTGTGTGATTGTGATTGTGTGATTGTGATTGTGTGATTGTGATTGTGTGATTGTGATTGTGTGATTGTGATTGTGTGATTGTGATTGTGTGATTGTGATTGTGTGATTGTGATTGTGTGATTGTGATTGTGTGATTGTGATTGTGTGATTGTGATTGTGTGATTGTGGTTGTGTGATTGTGATTGTGTGATTGTGATTGTGATTGTGTGATTGTGATTGTGTGATTGTGATTGTGTGATCGTGTGATCGTGTGATCGTGTGATCGTGTGATCGTGTGATCGTGTGATCGTTTTATTGTGCGATTGTGATTGCGTGACTGTGATTGCGTCACTGTGATTGCGTCACTGTGATTGCGTGACTGTGATTGCGTGACTGTGATTGCGTGACAGTGATTGCGTGACTGTGATTGCGTGACTGTGATTGCGTGACTGTGATTGCGCGACTGTGATTGTGCGACTGCGATTGTGCGACTGCGATTGTGCGTCTGCGATTGTGTGGTTGCGATTGTGTGATTGTGTGATTGTGATTGTGTGATTGTCATTGTGTGATTGTGATTGTGTGATTGTCATTGTGTGATTGTGATTGTGTGATTGGGATTGTGTGACTGGGATTGTGTGATTGAGAGTGTGTGATTGTGATTGTGTGATTGCGATTGGGTGATTGTGATTGTGTGATTGTGATTGTGTGATTGTGATTGTGTGATTGTGTGACTGTGTGATTGTGTGATTGTGATTGTGTGATTGTGATTGTGTGATTGTGATTGTGTGACTATGATTGTGTGACTGTGATTGTGTGACTGTGATTGTGTGACTGTGATTGTGTGACTATGATTGTGTGACTGTGATTGTGTGACTATGATTGTGTGACTGTGATTGTGTGACTGTGATTGTGTGACTGTGATTGTGTGACTATGATTGTGTGACTGTGATTGTGTGACTGTGATTGTGTGACTGTGATTGTGCGACTGTGATTGTGCTACTGCGATTGTGTGACTGCGATTGTTTGATTGCGATTGTGTGATTGCAATTGTGTGATTGTGTGATTGTGTGATTGTGTGATTGTGATTGTGTGATTGTGATTGTGTGATTGTGGTTGTGTGATTGTGATTGTGTGATTGTGGTTGTGTGATTGTGATTGTGTGACTGTGATTGCGTGACTGTGATTGCGTGACAGTGATTGCGTGACTGTGATTGCGTGACTGTGATTGCGTGACTGTGATTGCGCGACTGTGATTGTGCGACTGCGATTGTGCGTCTGCGATTGTGTGGTTGCGATTGTGTGATTGTGTGATTGTGATTGTGTGATTGTCATTGTGTGATTGTGATTGTGTGATTGTCATTGTGTGATTGTCATTGTGTGATTGTGATTGTGTGATTGGGATTGTGTGATTGGGATTGTGTGACTGGGATTGTGTGATTGAGAGTGTGTGATTGTGATTGTGTGATTGTGTGATTGTGATTGTGTGATTGTGATTGTGTGATTGTGATTGTGTGTTTGTGATTGTGTGATTGTGATTGTGTGATTGTGATTGTGTGATTGTGATTGTGTGATTGTGATTGTGTGATTGTGATTGTGTGATTGTGATTGTGTGATTGTGATTGTGTGATTGTGATTGTGTGATTGTGATTGTGAGATTGTGATTGTGTGATTGTGATTGTGTGATTGTGATTGTGTGATTGCGTGATTGCGTGATTGCGTGATTGGGTGATTGCGTGATTGCGTGATTGTGTGACTATGATTGTGTGACTGTGATTGTGTGACTGTGATTGTGTGACTGTGATTGTGTGACTATGATTGTGTGACTGTGATTGTGTGACTGTGATTGTGTGACTGTGATTGTGCGACTGTGATTGTGCTACTGCGATTGTGTGACTGCGATTGTTTGATTGCGATTGTGTGATTGTGGGATTGTGATTGTGTGATTGTGGTTGTGTGATTGTGTGATTGTGTGATTGCGTGATTGCGTGATTGGGTGATTGTGTGATTGCGTGATTGCGTGATTGTGTGACTATGATTGTGTGATTGTGATTGTGTGACTGTGATTGTGTGACTGTGATTGTGTGACTATGATTGTGTGACTGTCATTGTGTGACTGTGATTGTGTGACTGTGATTGTGCGACTGTGATTGTGCTACTGCGATTGTGTGACTGCGATTGTTTGATTGCGATTGTGTGATTGCAATTGTGTGATTGTGTGATTGTGTGATTGTGTGATTGTGATTGTGTGATTGTGATTGTGTGATTGTGATTGTGTGATTGTGATTGTGTGATTGTGATTGTGTGATTGTGATTGTGTGATTGTGATTATGTGATTGTGATTGTGTGATTGTGATTGTGTGATTGTGATTGTGATTGTGATTGTGTGATTGTGTGATTGTGATTGTGTGATTGTGATTGTGTGATTGTGATTGTGATTGTGATTGTGTGATCGTGTGATCGTGTGATCGTGTGATCGTGTGATCGTGTGATCGTTTTATTGTGCGATTGTGATTGCGTGACAGTGATTGCGTGACTGTGATTGCGTCACTGTTATTGCGTGACTGTGATTGCGTGACTGTGATTGCGTGACTGTGATTGCGTGACTGTGATTGCGTGACTGTGATTGCGCGACTGTGATTGCGCGACTGTGATTGTGCGACTGCGATTGTGCGATTGCTATTGTGCGTCTGCGATTGTGTGGTTGCGATTGTGTGATTGTGTGATTGTGATTGTGTGATTGTCATTGTGTGATTGTGATTGTGTGATTGTCATTGTGTGATTGTCATTGTGTGATTGTGATTGTGTGATTGGGATTGTGTGACTGGGATTGTGTGATTGAGAGTGTGTGATTGTGATTTTGTGATTGCGATTGGGTGATTGTGATTGTGTGATTGTGATTGTGTGATTGTGTGATTGTGTGATTGTGTGATTGTGATTGTGTGATTGTGATTGTGTGATTGTGATTGTGTGATTGTGATTGTGTGATTGTGTGATTGTGTGATTGTGTGATTGTGTGATTGCGTGATTGAGGACTGGGTCATTGCGTGATTGCGTGATTGCGTGATTGTGTGACTATGATTGTGCTACTGCGATTGTGTGACTGCGATTGTTTGATTGCGATTGTGTGATTGCAATTGTGTGATTGTGTGATTGTGTGATTGTGTGATTGTGATTGTGTGATTGTGATTGTGTGATTGTGGTTGTGTGATTGTGATTGTGTGACTGTGATTGCGTGACTGTGATTGCGTGACAGTGATTGCGTGACTGTGATTGCGTGACTGTGATTGCGTGACTGTGATTGCGCGACTGTGATTGTGCGACTGCGATTGTGCGTCTGCGATTGTGCGTCTGCGATTGTGTGGTTGCGATTGTGTGATTGTGTGATTGTGATTGTGTGATTGTCATTGTGTGATTGTGATTGTATGATTGTCATTGTGTGATTGTCATTGTGTGATTGTGATTGTGTGATTGGGATTGTGTGACTGGGATTGTGTGATTGAGAGTGTGTGATTGAGATTGTGTGATTGTGATTGTGTGATTGTGATTGTGTGATTGTGATTGTGTGATTGTGATTGTGTGATTGTGATTGTGTGATTGTGATTGTGTGATTGTGATTGTGTGATTGTGATTGTGTGATAGTGATTGTGTGATTGTGATTGTGTGATTGTGATTGTGTGATTGTGATTGTGTGATTGTGATTGTGTGATTGTGATTGTGTGATTGTGATTGTGTGATTGTGATTGTGTGATTGTGATTGTGTGATTGTGATTGTGTGATTGTGATTGTGTGATTGTGTTTGTGTGATTGTGATTGTGTAATTGTGATTGTGTGATTGTGATTGTGTGATTGCGTGATTGCGTGATTGCGTGATTGGGTGATTGCGTGATAGCGTGATTGTGTGACTATGATTGTGTGACTGTGATTGTGTGACTGTGATTGTGTGACTGTGATTGTGTGACTATGATTGTGTGACTGTGATTGTGTGACTGTGATTGTGCGACTGTGATTGTGCTACTGCGATTGTGTGACTGCGATTGTTTGATTGCGATTGTGTGATTGTGGGATTGTGATTGTGTGATTGTGATTGTGTGATTGTGTGATTGTGTGATTGCGTGATTGCGTGATTGCGTGATTGGGTGATTGTGTGATTGCGTGATTGCGTGATTGTGTGACTATGATTGTGTGACTGTGATTGTGTGACTGTGATTGTGTGACTGTGATTGTGTGACTATGATTGTGTGACTGTGATTGTGTGACTGTGATTGTGTGACTGTGATTGTGCGACTGTGATTGTGCTACTGCGATTGTGTGACTGCGATTGTTTGATTGCGATTGTGTGATTGCAATTGTGTGATTGTGTGATTGTGATTGTGTGATTGTGTGATTGTGTGATTGTGATTGTGTGATTGTGATTGTGTGATTGTGATTGTGTGATTGTGATTGTGTGATTGTGATTGTGTGATTGTGATTGTGTGATTGTGATTGTGTGATTGTGATTGTGTGATTGTGATTGTGTGATTGTGATTGTGTGATTGTGATTGTGTGATTGTGATTGTGTGATTGTGATTGTGTGATTGTGATTGTGTGATTGTGTGATTGTGATTGTGTGATTGTGATTGTGTGATTGTGATTGTGTGATTGTGATTGTGTGATTGTGATTGTGTGATTGTTATTGTGTGATTGTGATTGTGTGATTGTGATTGTGTGATTGTGATTGTGTGATTGTGATTGTGTGATTGTGATTGTGTGATTGTGATTGTGTGATTGTGATTGTGTGATTGTGATTGTGTGATTGTGATTGTGTGATTGTGATTGTGTGATTGTGATTGTGTGATTGTGATTTTGTGATTGTGAGTGTGTGATTGTGATTGTGTGATTGTGATTGTGTGACTGTGATTGTGTGATTGTGATTGTGTGATTGTGATTGTGTGATTGTGATTGTGTGATTGTGATTGTGTGATTGTGATTGTGTGATTGTGATTGTGTGATTGTGATTGTGTGATTGTGATTGTGTGATTGTGATTGTGTGATTGTGTGATTGTGATTGTGTGATTGTGATTGTGTGATTGTGATTGTGTGATTGTTATTGTGTGATTGTGATTGTGTGATTGTGATTGTGTGATCCTGTGATTGTGGGATTGCGTGATTGCGTGATTGCGTGATTGGGTGATTGCGTGATTGCGTGATTGTGTGACTATGATTGTGTGACTGTGATTGTGTGACTGTGATTGTGTGACTGTGACTGTGTGACTATGATTGTGTGACTGTGATTGAGTGACTGTGATTGTGTGACTGTGATTGTGCGACTGTGATTGTGCTACTGCGATTGTGTGACTGCGATTGTTTGATTGCGATTGTGTGATTGTGATTGTGTGATTGTGTGATTGTGTGATTGTGTGATTGTGATTGTGTGATTGTGATTGTGTGATTGTGATTGTGTGATTGTGATTGTGTGATTGTGTGATTGTGTGATTGCGTGATTGCGTGACTGGGTGATTGCGTGATTGCGTGATTGCGTGATTGTGTGACTATGATTGTGTGACTGTGATTGTGTGACTGTGATTGTGTGACTGTGATTGTGTGACTATGATTGTGTGACTGTGACTGTGTGACTGTGATTGTGTGACTGTGATTGTGCGACTGTGATTGTGCTACTGCGATTGTGTGACTGCGATTGTTTGATTGCGATTGTGTGATTGCAATTGTGTGATTGTGTGATTGTGATTGTGTGATTGTGTGATTGTGTGATTGTGATTGTGTGATTGTGATTGTGTGATTGTGGTTGTGTGATTGTGATTGTGTGATTGTGGTTGTGTGATTGTGATTGTGTGACTGTGATTGCGTGACTGTGATTGCGTGACAGTGATGGCGTGACTGTGATTGCGTGACTGTGATTGCGTGACTGTGATTGCGCGACTGTGATTGTGCGACTGCGATTGTGCGACTGCGATTGTGCGTCTGCGATTGTGTGGTTGCGATTGTGTGATTGTGTGATTGTGATTGTGTGATTGTCATTGTGTGATTGTGATTGTGTGATTGTCATTGTGTGATTGTCATTGTGTGATTGTGATTGTGTGATTGTGATTGTGTGATTGTGATTGTGCCATTGTGGTTGTGTGATTGTGATTGTGTGATTGTGATTGTGTGATTGTGATTGTGTGATTGTGATTGTGTGATTGTGATTGTGTGATTGTGATTGTGTGATTGTGATTGTGTGATTGTGATTGTGTGATTGTGATTGTGTGATTGTGATTGTGTGATTGTGATTGTGTGATTGTGATTGTGTGATTGTGATTGTGTGATTGTGATTTTGTGATTGTGAGTGTGTGATTGTGATTGTGTGATTGTGATTGTGTGACTGTGATTGTGTGATTGTGATTGTGTGATTGTGATTGTGTGATTGTGATTGTGTGATTGTGATTGTGTGATTGTGATTGTGTGATTGTGATTGTGTGATTGTGATTGTGTGATTGTGATTGTGTGATTGTGATTGTGTGATTGTGTGATTGTGATTGTGTGATTGTGATTGTGTGATTGTGATTGTGTGATTGTTATTGTGTGATTGTGATTGTGTGATTGTGATTGTGTGATCCTGTGATTGTGGGATTGCGTGATTGCGTGATTGCGTGATTGGGTGATTGCGTGATTGCGTGATTGTGTGACTATGATTGTGTGACTGTGATTGTGTGACTGTGATTGTGTGACTGTGACTGTGTGACTATGATTGTGTGACTGTGATTGAGTGACTGTGATTGTGTGACTGTGATTGTGCGACTGTGATTGTGCTACTGCGATTGTGTGACTGCGATTGTTTGATTGCGATTGTGTGATTGTGTGATTGTGATTGTGTGATTGTGATTGTGTGATTGTGATTGTGTGATTGTGTGATTGTGTGATTGCGTGATTGCGTGATTGGGTGATTGTGTGATTGCGTGATTGCGTGATTGTGTGACTATGATTGTGTGACTGTGATTGTGTGACCGTGATTGTGTGACTGTGATTGTGTGACTATGATTGTGTGACTGTGATTGTGTGACTGTGATTGTGTGACTGTGATTGTGCTACTGCGATTGTGTGACTGCGATTGTTTGATTGCGATTGTGTGATTGCAATTGTGTGTTTGTGTGATTGTGATTGTGTGATTGTGTGATTGTGCGATTGTGATTGTGTGATTGTGATTGTGTGATTGTGATTGTGTGATTGTGATTGTGTGATTGTGATTGTGTGATTGTGATTGTGTGATTGTGATTGTGTGATTGTGATTGTGTGATTGTGATTGTGTCATTGTGGTTGTGTGATTGTGATTGTGTGATTGTGATTGTGTGATTGTGATTGTGTGATTGTGATTGTGTGATTGTGATTGTGTGATTGTGATTGTGTGATTGTGATTGTGTGATTGTGATTGTGTGATTGTGATTGTGTGATTGTGATTGTGTGATTGTGATTGTGTGATTGTGATTGTGTGATTGTGATTGTGTGATTGTGATTGTGTGATTGTGATTGTGTGATTGTGATTGTGTGATTGTGATTGTGTGATTGTGATTGTGTGATTGTGATTGTGTGATTGTGATTGTGTGATTGTGATTGTGTGATTGTGATTGTGTGATTGTGATTGTGTGATTGTGATTGTGTGATTGTGATTGTGTGATTGTGATTGTGTGATTGTGATTGTGTGATTGTGATTGTGTGATTGTGATTGTGTGATTGTGATTGTGTGATTGTGATTGTGTGATTGTGATTGTGTGATTGTGATTGTGTGATTGTGATTGTGTGATTGTGATTGTGTGATTGTGATTGTGTGATTGTGATTGTGTGATTGTGATTGTGTGATTGTGATTGTGTGATTGTGATTGTGTGATTGTGATTGTGTGATTGTGATTGTGTGATTGTGATTGTGTGATTGTGATTGTGTGATTGTGATTGTGTGATTGTGATTGTGTGATTGTGATTGTGTGATTGTGATTGTGTGATTGTGATTGTGTGATTGTGATTGTGTGATTGTGATTGTGTGATTGTGATTGTGTGATTGTGATTGTGTGATTGTGATTGTGTGATTGTGATTGTGTGATTGTGATTGTGTGATTGTGATTGTGTGATTGTGATTGTGTGATTGTGATTGTGTGATTGTGATTGTGTGATTGTGATTGTGTGATTGTGATTGTGTGATTGTGATTGTGTGATTGTGATTGTGTGATTGTGATTGTGTGATTGTGATTGTGTGATTGTGATTGTGTGATTGTGATTGTGTGATTGTGATTGTGTGATTGTGATTGTGTGATTGTGATTGTGTGATTGTGATTGTGTGATTGTGATTGTGTGATTGTGATTGTGTGATTGTGATTGTGTGATTGTGATTGTGTGATTGTGATTGTGTGATTGTGATTGTGTGATTGTGATTGTGTGATTGTGATTGTGTGATTGTGATTGTGTGATTGTGATTGTGTGATTGTGATTGTGTGATTGTGATTGTGTGATTGTGATTGTGTGATTGTGATTGTGTGATTGTGATTGTGTGATTGTGATTGTGTGATTGTGATTGTGTGATTGTGATTGTGTGATTGTGATTGTGTGATTGTGATTGTGTGATTGTGATTGTGTGATTGTGATTGTGTGATTGTGATTGTGTGATTGTGATTGTGTGATTGTGATTGTGTGATTGTGATTGTGTGATTGTGATTGTGTGATTGTGATTGTGTGATTGTGATTGTGTGATTGTGATTGTGTGATTGTGATTGTGTGATTGTGATTGTGTGATTGTGATTGTGTGATTGTGATTGTGTGATTGTGATTGTGTGATTGTGATTGTGTGATTGTGATTGTGTGATTGTGATTGTGTGATTGTGATTGTGTGATTGTGATTGTGTGATTGTGATTGTGTGATTGTGATTGTGTGATTGTGATTGTGTGATTGTGATTGTGTGATTGTGATTGTGTGATTGTGATTGTGTGATTGTGATTGTGTGATTGTGATTGTGTGATTGTGATTGTGTGATTGTGATTGTGTGATTGTGATTGTGTGATTGTGATTGTGTGATTGTGATTGTGTGATTGTGATTGTGTGATTGTGATTGTGTGATTGTGATTGTGTGATTGTGATTGTGTGATTGTGATTGTGTGATTGTGATTGTGTGATTGTGATTGTGTGATTGTGATTGTGTGATTGTGATTGTGTGATTGTGATTGTGTGATTGTGATTGTGTGATTGTGATTGTGTGATTGTGATTGTGTGATTGTGATTGTGTGATTGTGATTGTGTGATTGTGATTGTGTGATTGTGATTGTGTGATTGTGATTGTGTGATTGTGATTGTGTGATTGTGATTGTGTGATTGTGATTGTGTGATTGTGATTGTGTGATTGTGATTGTGTGATTGTGATTGTGTGATTGTGATTGTGTGATTGTGATTGTGTGATTGTGATTGTGTGATTGTGATTGTGTGATTGTGATTGTGTGATTGTGATTGTGTGATTGTGATTGTGTGATTGTGATTGTGTGATTGTGATTGTGTGATTGTGATTGTGTGATTGTGATTGTGTGATTGTGATTGTGTGATTGTGATTGTGTGATTGTGATTGTGTGATTGTGATTGTGTGATTGTGATTGTGTGATTGTGATTGTGTGATTGTGATTGTGTGATTGTGATTGTGTGATTGTGATTGTGTGATTGTGATTGTGTGATTGTGATTGTGTGATTGTGATTGTGTGATTGTGATTGTGTGATTGTGATTGTGTGATTGTGATTGTGTGATTGTGATTGTGTGATTGTGATTGTGTGATTGTGATTGTGTGATTGTGATTGTGTGATTGTGATTGTGTGATTGTGATTGTGTGATTGTGATTGTGTGATTGTGATTGTGTGATTGTGATTGTGTGATTGTGATTGTGTGATTGTGATTGTGTGATTGTGATTGTGTGATTGTGATTGTGTGATTGTGATTGTGTGATTGTGATTGTGTGATTGTGATTGTGTGATTGTGATTGTGTGATTGTGATTGTGTGATTGTGATTGTGTGATTGTGATTGTGTGATTGTGATTGTGTGATTGTGATTGTGTGATTGTGATTGTGTGATTGTGATTGTGTGATTGTGATTGTGTGATTGTGATTGTGTGATTGTGATTGTGTGATTGTGATTGTGTGATTGTGATTGTGTGATTGTGATTGTGTGATTGTGATTGTGTGATTGTGATTGTGTGATTGTGATTGTGTGATTGTGATTGTGTGATTGTGATTGTGTGATTGTGATTGTGTGATTGTGATTGTGTGATTGTGATTGTGTGATTGTGATTGTGTGATTGTGATTGTGTGATTGTGATTGTGTGATTGTGATTGTGTGATTGTGATTGTGTGATTGTGATTGTGTGATTGTGATTGTGTGATTGTGATTGTGTGATTGTGATTGTGTGATTGTGATTGTGTGATTGTGATTGTGTGATTGTGATTGTGTGATTGTGATTGTGTGATTGTGATTGTGTGATTGTGATTGTGTGATTGTGATTGTGTGATTGTGATTGTGTGATTGTGTGATTGTGATTGTGTGATTGTGATTGTGTGATTGTGATTGTGTGATTGTTATTGTGTGATTGTGATTGTGTGATTGTGATTGTGTGATCCTGTGATTGTGGGATTGCGTGATTGCGTGATTGCGTGATTGGGTGATTGCGTGATTGCGTGATTGTGTGACTATGATTGTGTGACTGTGATTGTGTGACTGTGATTGTGTGACTGTGACTGTGTGACTATGATTGTGTGACTGTGATTGAGTGACTGTGATTGTGTGACTGTGATTGTGCGACTGTGATTGTGCTACTGCGATTGTGTGACTGCGATTGTTTGATTGCGATTGTGTGATTGTGATTGTGTGATTGTGTGATTGTGTGATTGTGTGATTGTGATTGTGTGATTGTGATTGTGTGATTGTGATTGTGTGATTGTGATTGTGTGATTGTGTGATTGTGTGATTGCGTGATTGCGTGACTGGGTGATTGCGTGATTGCGTGATTGCGTGATTGTGTGACTATGATTGTGTGACTGTGATTGTGTGACTGTGATTGTGTGACTGTGATTGTGTGACTATGATTGTGTGACTGTGACTGTGTGACTGTGATTGTGTGACTGTGATTGTGCGACTGTGATTGTGCTACTGCGATTGTGTGACTGCGATTGTTTGATTGCGATTGTGTGATTGCAATTGTGTGATTGTGTGATTGTGATTGTGTGATTGTGTGATTGTGTGATTGTGATTGTGTGATTGTGATTGTGTGATTGTGGTTGTGTGATTGTGATTGTGTGATTGTGGTTGTGTGATTGTGATTGTGTGACTGTGATTGCGTGACTGTGATTGCGTGACAGTGATGGCGTGACTGTGATTGCGTGACTGTGATTGCGTGACTGTGATTGCGCGACTGTGATTGTGCGACTGCGATTGTGCGACTGCGATTGTGCGTCTGCGATTGTGTGGTTGCGATTGTGTGATTGTGTGATTGTGATTGTGTGATTGTCATTGTGTGATTGTGATTGTGTGATTGTCATTGTGTGATTGTCATTGTGTGATTGTGATTGTGTGATTGTGATTGTGTGATTGTGATTGTGTGATTGTGATTGTGTGATTGTGATTGTGTGATTGTGATTTTGTGATTGTGAGTGTGTGATTGTGATTGTGTGATTGTGATTGTGTGACTGTGATTGTGTGATTGTGATTGTGTGATTGTGATTGTGTGATTGTGATTGTGTGATTGTGATTGTGTGATTGTGATTGTGTGATTGTGATTGTGTGATTGTGATTGTGTGATTGTGATTGTGTGATTGTGATTGTGTGATTGTGATTGTGTGATTGTGTGATTGTGATTGTGTGATTGTGATTGTGTGATTGTGATTGTGTGATTGTTATTGTGTGATTGTGATTGTGTGATTGTGATTGTGTGATCCTGTGATTGTGGGATTGCGTGATTGCGTGATTGCGTGATTGGGTGATTGCGTGATTGCGTGATTGTGTGACTATGATTGTGTGACTGTGATTGTGTGACTGTGATTGTGTGACTGTGACTGTGTGACTATGATTGTGTGACTGTGATTGAGTGACTGTGATTGTGTGACTGTGATTGTGCGACTGTGATTGTGCTACTGCGATTGTGTGACTGCGATTGTTTGATTGCGATTGTGTGATTGTGTGATTGTGATTGTGTGATTGTGATTGTGTGATTGTGATTGTGTGATTGTGTGATTGTGTGATTGCGTGATTGCGTGATTGGGTGATTGTGTGATTGCGTGATTGCGTGATTGTGTGACTATGATTGTGTGACTGTGATTGTGTGACCGTGATTGTGTGACTGTGATTGTGTGACTATGATTGTGTGACTGTGATTGTGTGACTGTGATTGTGTGACTGTGATTGTGCTACTGCGATTGTGTGACTGCGATTGTTTGATTGCGATTGTGTGATTGCAATTGTGTGTTTGTGTGATTGTGATTGTGTGATTGTGTGATTGTGCGATTGTGATTGTGTGATTGTGATTGTGTGATTGTGATTGTGTGATTGTGATTGTGTGATTGTGATTGTGTGATTGTGATTGTGTGATTGTGATTGTGTCATTGTGGTTGTGTGATTGTGATAGTGTGATTGTGATTGTGTGATTGTGATTGTGTGATTGTGATTGTGTGATTGTGATTGTGTGATTGTGATTGTGTGATTGTGATTGTGTGATTGTGATTGTGTGATTGTGATTGTGTGATTGTGATTGTGTGATTGTGATTGTGTGATTGTGATTGTGTGATTGTGATTGTGTGATTGTGATTGTGTGATTGTGATTGTGTGATTGTGATTGTGTGATTGTGATTGTGTGATTGTGATTGTGTGATTGTGATTGTGTGATTGTGATTGTGTGATTGTGATTGTGTGATTGTGATTGTGTGATTGTGATTGTGTGATTGTGATTGTGTGATTGTGATTGTGTGATTGTGATTGTGTGATTGTGATTGTGTGATTGTGATTGTGTGATTGTGATTGTGTGATTGTGATTGTGTGATTGTGATTGTGTGATTGTGATTGTGTGATTGTGATTGTGTGATTGTGATTGTGTGATTGTGATTGTGTGATTGTGATTGTGTGATTGTGATTGTGTGATTGTGATTGTGTGATTGTGATTGTGTGATTGTGATTGTGTGATTGTGATTGTGTGATTGTGATTGTGTGATTGTGATTGTGTGATTGTGATTGTGTGATTGTGATTGTGTGATTGTGATTGTGTGATTGTGATTGTGTGATTGTGATTGTGTGATTGTGATTGTGTGATTGTGATTGTGTGATTGTGATTGTGTGATTGTGATTGTGTGATTGTGATTGTGTGATTGTGATTGTGTGATTGTGATTGTGTGATTGTGATTGTGTGATTGTGATTGTGTGATTGTGATTGTGTGATTGTGATTGTGTGATTGTGATTGTGTGATTGTGATTGTGTGATTGTGATTGTGTGATTGTGATTGTGTGATTGTGATTGTGTGATTGTGATTGTGTGATTGTGATTGTGTGATTGTGATTGTGTGATTGTGATTGTGTGATTGTGATTGTGTGATTGTGATTGTGTGATTGTGATTGTGTGATTGTGATTGTGTGATTGTGATTGTGTGATTGTGATTGTGTGATTGTGATTGTGTGATTGTGATTGTGTGATTGTGATTGTGTGATTGTGATTGTGTGATTGTGATTGTGTGATTGTGATTGTGTGATTGTGATTGTGTGATTGTGATTGTGTGATTGTGATTGTGTGATTGTGATTGTGTGATTGTGATTGTGTGATTGTGATTGTGTGATTGTGATTGTGTGATTGTGATTGTGTGATTGTGATTGTGTGATTGTGATTGTGTGATTGTGATTGTGTGATTGTGATTGTGTGATTGTGATTGTGTGATTGTGATTGTGTGATTGTGATTGTGTGATTGTGATTGTGTGATTGTGATTGTGTGATTGTGATTGTGTGATTGTGATTGTGTGATTGTGATTGTGTGATTGTGATTGTGTGATTGTGATTGTGTGATTGTGATTGTGTGATTGTGATTGTGTGATTGTGATTGTGTGATTGTGATTGTGTGATTGTGATTGTGTGATTGTGATTGTGTGATTGTGATTGTGTGATTGTGATTGTGTGATTGTGATTGTGTGATTGTGATTGTGTGATTGTGATTGTGTGATTGTGATTGTGTGATTGTGATTGTGTGATTGTGATTGTGTGATTGTGATTGTGTGATTGTGATTGTGTGATTGTGATTGTGTGATTGTGATTGTGTGATTGTGATTGTGTGATTGTGATTGTGTGATTGTGATTGTGTGATTGTGATTGTGTGATTGTGATTGTGTGATTGTGATTGTGTGATTGTGATTGTGTGATTGTGATTGTGTGATTGTGATTGTGTGATTGTGATTGTGTGATTGTGATTGTGTGATTGTGATTGTGTGATTGTGATTGTGTGATTGTGATTGTGTGATTGTGATTGTGTGATTGTGATTGTGTGATTGTGATTGTGTGATTGTGATTGTGTGATTGTGATTGTGTGATTGTGATTGTGTGATTGTGATTGTGTGATTGTGATTGTGTGATTGTGATTGTGTGATTGTGATTGTGTGATTGTGATTGTGTGATTGTGATTGTGTGATTGTGATTGTGTGATTGTGATTGTGTGATTGTGATTGTGTGATTGTGATTGTGTGATTGTGATTGTGTGATTGTGATTGTGTGATTGTGATTGTGTGATTGTGATTGTGTGATTGTGATTGTGTGATTGTGATTGTGTGATTGTGATTGTGTGATTGTGATTGTGTGATTGTGATTGTGTGATTGTGATTGTGTGATTGTGATTGTGTGATTGTGATTGTGTGATTGTGATTGTGTGATTGTGATTGTGTGATTGTGATTGTGTGATTGTGATTGTGTGATTGTGATTGTGTGATTGTGATTGTGTGATTGTGATTGTGTGATTGTGATTGTGTGATTGTGATTGTGTGATTGTGATTGTGTGATTGTGATTGTGTGATTGTGATTGTGTGATTGTGATTGTGTGATTGTGATTGTGTGATTGTGATTGTGTGATTGTGATTGTGTGATTGTGATTGTGTGATTGTGATTGTGTGATTGTGATTGTGTGATTGTGATTGTGTGATTGTGATTGTGTGATTGTGATTGTGTGATTGTCATTGTGTGATTGTCATTGTGTGATTGTGATTGTGTGATTGGGATTGTGTGACTAGGATTGTGTGATTGAGAGTGTGTGATTGTGATTGTGATTGTGTGATTGTGATTGTGTGATTGTGATTGTGTGATTGTGATTGTGTGATTGTGATTGTGTGATTGTGATTGTGTGATTGTGTGATTGTGTGATTGTGATTGTGTGATTGTGATTGTGTAATTGTGATTGTGTGATTGTGATTGTGTGATTGCGATTGTGTGATTGCGATTGTGTGATTGCGATTGTGTGATTGCGATTGTGTGATTGCGATTGTGTGATTGCGATTGTGTGATTGCGATTGTGTGATTGCGATTGTGTGATTGCGATTGTGTGATTGCGATTGTGTGATTGCGATTGTGTGATTGTGATTGTGTGATTGTGATTGTGTGATTGTGATTGTGTGATTGTGATTGTGTGATTGTGATTGTGTGATTGTGATTGTGTGATTGTGATTGTGTGATTGTGCGACTGCGATTGTGCGTCTGTGATTGTGTGGTTGCGATTGTGTGATTGTGTGATTGTGATTGTGTGATTGTCATTGTGTGATTGTGATTGTGTGATTGTCATTGTGTGATTGTCATTGTGTGATTGTGATTGTGTGATTGGGATTGTGTGACTGGGATTGTGTGATTGAGAGTGTGTGATTGTGATTGTGTGATTGTGTGATTGTGTGATTGTGTGATTGTGTGATTGTGATTGTGAGATTGTGGTTGTGTGATTGTGGTTGTGTGATTGTGGTTGTGTGATTGTGATTGTGTGATTGTGATTGTGTGATTGTGATTGTGTGATTGTGATTGTGTGATTGTGATTGTGTGATTGTGATTGTGTGATTGTGATTGTGTGATTGTGATTGTGTGATTGTGATTGTGTGATTGTGATTGTGTGATTGTGATTGTGTGATTGTGATCGTGTGATTGTGATCGTGTGATTGTGATCGTGTGATTGTGATCGTGTGATTGTGATCGTGTGATTGTGATCGTGTGATTGTGATCGTGTGATTGTGATCGTGTGATTGTGATTGTGTGATTGTGATTGTGTGATTGTGATTGTGTGATTGTGATTGTGTGATTGTGATTGTGTGATTCTGATTGTGTGATTGTGATTGTGTGATTGTCATTGTGTGATTGTCATTGTGTGATTGTGATTGTGTGATTGGGATTGTGTGACTAGGATTGTGTGATTGAGAGTGTGTGATTGTGATTGTGATTGTGTGATTGTGATTGTGTGATTGTGATTGTGTGATTGTGATTGTGTGATTGTGATTGTGTGATTGTGATTGTGTGATTGTGGTTGTGTGATTGTGATTGTGTGATTGTGATTGTGTGATTGTGATTGTGTGATTGTGTGATTGTGTGATTGTGATTGTGTGATTGTGATTGTGTAATTGTGATTGTGTGATTGTGTGATTGCGTGATTGCGTGATTGGGTGATTGCGTGATTGCGTGATTGCGTGATTGTGTGACTAAGATTGTGTGACTGTGATTGTGTGACTGTGATTGTGTGACCGTGATTGTGTGACTATGATTGTGTGACTGTGATTGTGTGACTGTGATTGTGTGACTGTGATTGTGCGACTGTGATTGTGCTACTGCGATTGTGTGACTGCGATTGTTTCATTGCGATTGTGTGATTGTGTGATTGTGATTGTGTGATTGTGTGATTGTGTGATTGTGTGATTGTGATTGTGTGATTGTGTGATTGTGTGATTGTGATTGTGTGATTGTGATTGTGTGATTGTGATTGTGTGATTGTGATTGTGTGATTGTGATTGTGTGATTGTGATTGTGTGATTGTGATTGTGTGATTGTGATTGTGTGATTGTGATTGTGTGATTGTGATTGTGTGATTGTGATTGTGTGATTGTGATTGTGTGATTGTGATTGTGTGATTGTGATTGTGTGATTGTGATTGTGTGATTGTGATTGTGTGATTGTGATTGTGTGATTGTGATTGTGTGATTGTGATTGTGTGATTGTGATTGTGTGATTGTGATTGTGTGATTGTGATTGTGTGATTGTGATTGTGTGATTGTGATTGTGTGATTGTGATTGTGTGATTGTGATTGTGTGATTGTGATTGTGTGATTGTGATTGTGTGATTGTGATTGTGTGATTGTGATTGTGTGATTGTGATTGTGTGATTGTGATTGTGTGATTGTGATTGTGTGATTGTGATTGTGTGATTGTGATTGTGTGATTGTGATTGTGTGATTGTGATTGTGTGATTGTGATTGTGTGATTGTGATTGTGTGATTGTGATTGTGTGATTGTGATTGTGTGATTGTGATTGTGTGATTGTGATTGTGTGATTGTGATTGTGTGATTGTGATTGTGTGATTGTGATTGTGTGATTGTGATTGTGTGATTGTGATTGTGTGATTGTGATTGTGTGATTGTGATTGTGTGATTGTGATTGTGTGATTGTGATTGTGTGATTGTGATTGTGTGATTGTGATTGTGTGATTGTGATTGTGTGATTGTGATTGTGTGATTGTGATTGTGTGATTGTGATTGTGTGATTGTGATTGTGTGATTGTGATTGTGTGATTGTGATTGTGTGAATGTGATTGTGTGATTGTGATTGTGTGATTGTGATTGTGTGATTGTGATTGTGTGATTGTGATTGTGTGATTGTGATTGTGTGATTGTGATTGTGTGATTGTGATTGTGTGATTGTGATTGTGTGATTGTGATTGTGTGATTGTGATTGTGTGATTGTGATTGTGTGATTGTGATTGTGTGATTGTGATTGTGTGATTGTGATTGTGTGATTGTGATTGTGTGATTGTGATTGTGTGATTGTGATTGTGTGATTGTGATTGTGTGATTGTGATTGTGTGATTGTGATTGTGTGATTGTGATTGTGTGATTGTGATTGTGTGATTGTGATTGTGTGATTGTGATTGTGTGATTGTGATTGTGTGATTGTGATTGTGTGATTGTGATTGTGTGATTGTGATTGTGTGATTGTGATTGTGTGATTGTGATTGTGTGATTGTGATTGTGTGATTGTGATTGTGTGATTGTGATTGTGTGATTGTGATTGTGTGATTGTGATTGTGTGATTGTGATTGTGTGATTGTGATTGTGTGATTGTGATTGTGTGATTGTGATTGTGTGATTGTGATTGTGTGATTGTGATTGTGTGATTGTGATTGTGTGATTGTGATTGTGTGATTGTGATTGTGTGATTGTGATTGTGTGATTGTGATTGTGATTGTGTGATTGTGATTGTGTGATTGTGATTGTGTGATTGTGATTGTGTGATTGTGATTGTGTGATTGTGATTGTGTGATTGTGATTGTGTGATTGTGATTGTGTGATTGTGATTGTGTGATTGTGATTGTGTGATTGTGATTGTGTGATTGTGATTGTGTGATTGTGATTGTGTGATTGTGATTGTGTGATTGGGTGTGGGTTGTGTGTGTGATTGTGATTGTGTGATTGTGATTGTGTGATTGTGATTGTGTGATTGTGATTGTGTGATTGTGATTGTGTGATTGTGATTGTGTGATTGTGATTGTGTGATTGTGATTGTGTGATTGTGATTGTGTGATTGTGATTGTGTGATTGTGATTGTGTGATTGTGATTGTGTGATTGTGATTGTGTGATTGTGATTGTGTGATTGTGATTGTGTGATTGTGATTGTGTGATTGTGATTGTGTGATTGTGATTGTGTGATTGTGATTGTGTGATTGTGATTGTGTGATTGTGATTGTGTGATTGTGATTGTGTGATTGTGATTGTGTGATTGTGATTGTGTGATTGTGATTGTGTGATTGTGATTGTGTGATTGTGATTGTGTGATTGTGATTGTGTGATTGTGATTGTGTGATTGTGATTGTGTGATTGTGATTGTGTGATTGTGATTGTGTGATTGTGATTGTGTGATTGTGATTGTGTGATTGTGATTGTGTGATTGTGATTGTGTGATTGTGATTGTGTGATTGTGATTGTGTGATTGTGATTGTGTGATTGTGATTGTGTGATTGTGATTGTGTGATTGTGATTGTGTGATTGTGATTGTGTGATTGTGATTGTGTGATTGTGATGTGTGTGTGATTGTGTGATTGTGATTGTGTGATTGTGATTGTGTGATTGTGATTGTGTGATTGTGATTGTGTGATTGTGATTGTGTGATTGTGATTGTGTGATTGTGATTGTGTGATTGTGATTGTGTGATTGTGATTGTGTGATTGTGATTGTGTGATTGTGATTGTGTGATTGTGTTGTGTGATTGTGATTGTGTGATTGTGATTGTGTGATTGTGATTGTGTGATTGTGATTGTGTGATTGTGATTGTGTGATTGTGATTGTGTGATTGTGATTGTGTGATTGTGATTGTGTGACTGTGATTGTGTGATTGTGATTGTGTGATTGTGATTGTGTGATTGTGATTGTGTGATTGTGATTGTGTGATTGTGATTGTGTGATTGTGATTGTGTGATTGTGATTGTGTGATTGTGATTGTGTGATGTGATTGTGTGATTGTGATTGTGTGATTGTGATTGTGTGATTGTGATTGTGTGATTGTGATTGTGTGATTGTGATTGTGTGATTGTGATTGTGTGATTGTGATTGTGTGATTGTGATTGTGTGATTGTGATTGTGTGATTGTGATTGTGTGATTGTGATTGTGTGATTGTGATTGTGTGATTGTGATTGTGTGATTGTGATTGTGTGATTGTGATTGTGTGATTGTGATTGTGTGATTGTGATTGTGTGATTGTGATTGTGTGATTGGTGGTGGTGTGTGTGTTGTGATTGTGTGATTGTGATTGTGTGATTGTGATTGTGTGATTGTGATTGTGTGATTGTGATTGTGTGATTGTGATTGTGTGATTGTGATTGTGTGATTGTGTTGTGTGATTGTGATTGTGTGATTGGGATTGTGTGACTAGGATTGTGTGATTGAGAGTGTGTGATTGTGATTGTGATTGTGTGATTGTGATTGTGTGATTGTGATTGTGTGATTGTGATTGTGTGATTGTGATTGTGTGATTGTGATTGTGTGATTGTGATTGTGTGATTGTGATTGTGTGATTGTGATTGTGTGATTGTGATTGTGTGATTGTGATTGTGTGATTGTGATTGTGTGATTGTGATTGTGTGATTGTGATTGTGTGATTGTGATTGTGTGATTGTGATTGTGTGATTGTGATTGTGTGATTGTGATTGTGTGATTGTGATTGTGTGATTGTGATTGTGTGATTGTGATTGAGTGATTGTGATTGAGTGATTGTGATTGTGTGGTTGTGATTGTGTGGTTGTGATTGTCGTGATTGTGATTGTGTGATTGTGATTGTGTGATTGTGATTGTGTGATTGTGATTGTGTGATTGTGATTGTGTGATTGTGATTGTGTGATTGTGGTTGTGTGATTGTGATTGTGTGATTGTGATTGTGTGATTGTGATTGTGTGATTGTGATTGTGTGATTGTGATTGTGTGATTGTGATTGTGTGATTGTGATTGTGTGATTGTGATTGTGTGTTTGTGATTGTGTGATTGTGATTGTGTGATTGTGATTGTGTGATTGTGATTGTGTGATTGTGATTGTGTGATTGTGATTGTGTGATTGTGATTGTGTGATTGTGATTGTGTGAATGTGATTGTGTGATTGTGATTGTGTGATTGTGATTGTGTGATTGTGATTGTGTGATTGTGTGATTGTGTGATTGTGATTGTGTGATTGTGATTGTGTGATTGTGATTGTGTGATTGCGATTGTGTGATTGCGATTGTGTGATTGCGATTGTGTGATTGCGATTGTGTGATTGCGATTGTGTGATTGCGATTGTGTGATTGCGATTGTGTGATTGCGATTGTGTGATTGCGATTGTGTGATTGCGATTGTGTGATTGCGATTGTGTGATTGTGATTGTGTGATTGTGATTGTGTGATTGTGATTGTGTGATTGTGATTGTGTGATTGTGATTGTGTGATTGTGATTGTGTGATTGTGCGACTGCGATTGTGCGTCTGCGATTGTGTGGTTGCGATTGTGTGATTGTGTGATTGTGATTGTGTGATTGTCATTGTGTGATTGTGATTGTGTGATTGTCATTGTGTGATTGTCATTGTGTGATTGTGATTGTGTGATTGGGATTGTGTGACTGGGATTGTGTGATTGAGAGTGTGTGATTGTGATTGTGTGATTGTGATTGTGTGATTGTGATTGTGTGATTGTGATTGTGTGATTGTGATTGTGTGATTGTGATTGTGTGATTGTGATTGTGTGATTGTGATTGTGTGATTGTGATTGTGTGATTGTGATTGTGTGATTGTGATTGTGTGATTGTGATTGTGTGATTGAGATTGTGTGATTGTGATTGTGTGATTGTGATTGTGTGATTGTAATTGTGTGATTGTGATTGTGTGATTGTGATTGTGTGATTGTGATTGTGTGATTGTGATTGTGTGATTGTGATTGTGTGATTGTGATTGTGTGATTGTGATTGTGTGATTGTGATTGTGTGATTGTGATTGTGTGATTGTGATTGTGTGATTGTGATTGTGTGATTGTGATTGTGTGATTGTGATTGTGTGATTGTGATTGTGTGATTGTGATTGTGTGATTGTGATTGTGTGATTGTGATTGTGTGATTGTGATTGTGTGATTGTGATTGTGTGATTGTGATTGTGTGATTGTGATTGTGTGATTGTGATTGTGTGATTGTGTGATTGTGATTGTGTGATTGTGATTGTGTGATTGTGTGATTGTGATTGTGTGATTGTGTGATTGTGATTGTGTGATTGTGATTGTGTGATTGTGATTGTGTGATTGTGATTGTGTGATTGTGATTGTGTGATTGTGATTGTGTGATTGTGATTGTGTGATTGTGATTGTGTGATTGTGATTGTGTGATTGTGATTGTGTGATTGTGATTGTGTGATTGTGATTGTGTGATTGTGATTGTGTGATTGTGATTGTGTGATTGTGATTGTGTGATTGTGATTGTGTGATTGTGATTGTGTGATTGTGATTGTGTGATTGTGATTGTGTGATTGTGATTGTGTGATTGTGATTGTGTGATTGTGATTGTGTGATTGTGATTGTGTGATTGTGATTGTGTGATTGTGATTGTGTGATTGTGATTGTGTGATTGTGATTGTGTGATTGTGATTGTGTGATTGTGATTGTGTGATTGTGATTGTGTGATTGTGATTGTGTGATTGTGATTGTGTGATTGTGATTGTGTGATTGTGATTGTGTGATTGTGATTGTGTGATTGTGATTGTGTGATTGTGATTGTGTGATTGTGATTGTGTGATTGTGATTGCGTGATTGCGTGATTGCGTGATTGCGTGATTGCGTGTTTGCGTGATTGCGTGATTGCGTGATTGCGTGATTGCGTGATTGCCTGGTTGCGTGATTGTGTGGTTGTGTGATTGTGTGATTGTGTGATTGTGTGGTTGTGTGTTTGTGTGATTGTGTGACTGTGTGATTGTGTGATTGAGTGGTTGTGTGATTGTGGTTGTGTGATTGTGTGATTGTGCGATTGTGTGATTGTGATTGTGTGATTGTGATTGTGTGATTGTGATTGTGTGATTGTGATTGTGTGATTGTGATTGTGTGATTGTGATTGTGTGATTGTGATTGTGTGATTGTGATTGTGTGATTGTGATTGTGTGATTGTGATTGTGTGATTGTGATTGTGTGATTGTGATTGTGTGATTGTGATTGTGTGATTGTGATTGTGTGATTGTGATTGTGTGATTGTGATTGTGTGATTGTGATTGTGTGATTGTGATTGTGTGATTGTGATTGTGTGATTGTGATTGTGTGATTGTGATTGTGTGATTGTGATTGTGTGATTGTGATTGTGTGATTGTGATTGTGTGATTGTGATTGTGTGATTGTGATTGTGTGATTGTGATTGTGTGATTGTGATTGTGTGATTGTGATTGTGTGATTGTGATTGTGTGATTGTGATTGTGTGATTGTGATTGTGTGATTGTGATGTGTGATTGTGATTGTGTGATTGTGATTGTGTGATTGTGATTGTGTGATTGTGATTGTGTGATTGTGATTGTGGGATTGTGATTGTGTGAATGTGATTGTGTGATTGTGATTGTGTGATTGTGATTGTGAGATCTGTGATTGTGTGATTGTGATTGTGTGATTGTGTTGTGTGATTGTGATTGTGTGATTGTGATTGTGTGATTGTGATTGTGTGATTGTGATTGTGTGATTGTGATTGTGTGATTGTGATTGTGTGATTGTGATTGTGTGATTGTGATTGTGTGATTGTGATGTGTGATTGTGATTGTGTGATGTGATGTGTGATTGTGATTGTGTGATTGTGATTGTGTGATTGTGATTGTGTGATTGTGATTGTGTGATTTGTGATTGGGTGATTGTGATTGTGTGATTGTGATTGTGGATTGTGATTGTGTGATTGTGATTGTGTGATTGGGGGTGTGGTGTGTTGGGTGGTGTGATTGTGGTGTGTGGGGGTGTGATTGTGTGATTGTGTTGTGTGGGATTGTGTGTTGTGATTGTGTGATGTGATTGTGTGATTGTGATTGTGTGATTGTGATTGTGTGATTGTGATTGTGTGATTGTGATTGTGTGATTGTGATGTGTGATTGTGAGTGTGTGGTTGGTGTTGGTGTGATTGTGTTGTGTGATTGTGATTGTGTGATGGATTGTGTGATTGTGATTGTGTGAATGTGATTGTGTGATTGTTGATTGTGTGATTGTGATTGTGTGATTGTGATTGTGTGATTGTGATTGTGTTGATTGTGATTGTGTGATTGTGATTGTGTGATTGTGATTGTGTGTTGTGATTGTGTGATTGTGTAGGTGTTGTGATTGTGTGATTGTGATTGTGTGATTGTGATTGTGTGATTGTGATTGTGTGATTGTGATTGGTGTGATTGTGATTGCGTGATTGCGTGATTGCGTGATTGCGTGATTGCGTGATTGCGTGATTGCGTGATTGCGTGATTGCGTGTTTGCGTGAATGCGTGATTGCGTGATTGCGTGATTGCGTGATTGCGTGATTGCGTGATTGCCTGGTTGCGTGATTGTGTGGTTGTGTGATTGTGTGATTGTGTGATTGTGTGATTGCCTGATTGCGTGATTGCGTGATTGCGTGATTGCGTGATTGCGTGATTGCGTGATTGTGTGACTGTGTGATTGTGTGGTTGTGTGATTGTGTGGTTGTGTGATTGTGTGGTTGTGTGATTGTGTGGTTGTGTGATTTTGTGATTGCGTGATTGCGTGATTGCGTGATTGCGTGATTGCGTGATTGCGTGATTGCGTGATTGCGTGATTGCGTGTTTGCGTGATTGCGTGATTGCGTGATTGCGTGATTGCGTGATTGCGTGATTGCGTGATTGCGTGATTGCGTGATTGCGTGATTGCGTGATTGCGTGATTGCGTGATTGCGTGATTGCGTGATTGCGTGATTGCGTGATTGTGATTGTGAGATTGTGGTTGTGTGATTGTGGTTGTGTGATTGTGGTTGTGTGATTGTGATTGTGTGATTGTGATTGTGTGATTGTGATTGTGTAACTGTGATTGTGTGATTGTGATTGTGTGATTGTGATTGTGTGATTGTGATTGTGTGATTGTGATTGTGTGATTGTGATTGTGTGATTGTGATTGTGTGATTGTGATTGTGTGATTGTGATTGTGTGATTGTGATTGTATGATTGTGATTGTGTGATTGTGATTGAGTGATTGTGATTGTGTGATTGTGATTGTGTGGTTGTGATTGTGGGATTGCGATTGTGTGATTGTGATTGTGTGATTGTGATTATATGATTGTGCGATTGTGTGATTGTGTGATTGTGATTGTGTGATTGGGATTGTCGGATTGGGATTGTGTGACTGTAATTGTGTGATTGTGATTGTGTGATTGTGATTGTGTGACTGTGATTGTCTGATTGTGATTGTGTGATTGTGATTGTGTGATTGTGATTGTGTGATTGTGATTGTGTGATTGCGATTGTGTGATTGCGATTGTGTGATTGTGATTGTGTGATTGTGATTGTGTGATTGTGATTGATTGATTGTTATTGTATGATTGTGGTTGTGTGATTGTGGTTGTGTGATTGCGGTTGTGTGATTGCGATTGTGTGATTGCGATTGTGTGATTGCAATTGTGTGATTCTGTGATTCTGATTGTGTGATTGTGATTGTGAGATTGTGATTGTGTGATTGTGATTGTGTAATTGGGATTGTGTGACTGGGATTGTGTGATTGTGATTTTGTGACTGTGATTGTGTGATTGTGATTGTGTGATTGTGTGATTGTGTGATTGTGTGACTGTGTGATTGTGTGATTGTGTGATTGTGTGATTGTGTGATTGTGTGATTTTGTGATTGTGTGATTGTGTCATTGTGTGATTGTGTGATTGTGTGATTGTGTGATTGTTTGATTGTGTGATTGTGTGATTGTGTGATTGTGTGGTTGTGTGATTGTGTGATTGTGTGATTGTGTGATTGTGTGATTCTGTGATTGTGCGATTGTGTGATTGTGCGATTGTGTGATTGTGCGATTGTGTGATTGTGATTGTGTGATTGTGATTGTGTGATTGTTATTGTATGATTGTGATTGTGTGATTGTGATTGTGTGATTGTGATTGTGTGATTGTGATTGTGTGATTGTGATTGTATGACTGTGATTGTGTGATTGTGATTGTGTGATTGCGATTGTGTGATTGCGATTGTATGATTGTGATTGTGATTGTGTGATTGTGATTGTGTGATTGTGATTGTGTGATTGTGATTGTGTGATTGTGATTGTGTGATTGTGATTGTGTGATTGTGATTGTGTGATTGTGATTGTGTGATTGTGATTGTGTGATTGTGATTGTGTGATTGTGATTGTGTGATTGTGATTGTGTGATTGTGATTGTGTGATTGTGATTGTGTGATTGTGATTGTGTGATTGTGATTGTGTGATTGTGATTGTGTGATTGTGATTGTGTGATTGTGATTGTGTGATTGTGATTGTGTGATTGTGATTGTGTGATTGTGATTGTGTGATTGTGATTGTGTGATTGTGATTGTGTGATTGTGATTGTGTGATTGTGATTGTGTGATTGTGATTGTGTGATTGTGATTGTGATTGTGTGATTGTGATTGTGTGATTGTGATTGTGTGATTGTGATTGTGTGATTGTGATTGTGTGATTGTGATTGTGTGATTGTGATTGTGTGATTGTGATTGTGTGATTGTGATTGTGTGATTGTGATTGTGTGATTGTGATTGTGTGATTGTGATTGTGTGATTGTGATTGTGTGATTGTGATTGTGTGATTGTGTGATTGTGTGATTGTGTGATTGTGTGATTGTGATTGTGTGATTGTGATTGTGTGATTGTGATTGTGTGATTGTGATTGTGTGATTGTGATTGTGTGATTGTGATTGTGTGATTGTGATTGTGTGATTGTGATTGTGTGATTGTGATTGTGTGATTGTGATTGTGTGATTGTGATTGTGTGATTGTGATTGTGTGATTGTGATTGTGTGATTGTGATTGTGTGATTGTGATTGTGTGATTGTGATTGTGTGATTGTGATTGTGTGATTGTGATTGTGTGATTGTGATTGTGTGATTGTGATTGTGTGATTGTGATTGTGTGATTGTGATTGTGTGATTGTGATTGTGTGATTGTGATTGTGTGATTGTGATTGTGTGATTGTGATTGTGTGATTGTGATTGTGTGATTGTGATTGTGTGATTGTGATTGTGTGATTGTGATTGTGTGATTGTGATTGTGTGATTGTGATTGTGTGATTGTGATTGTGTGATTGTGATTGTGTGATTGTGATTGTGTGATTGTGATTGTGTGATTGTGATTGTGTGATTGTGATTGTGTGATTGTGATTGTGTGATTGTGATTGTGTGATTGTGATTGTGTGATTGTGATTGTGTGATTGTGATTGTGTGATTGTGATTGTGTGATTGTGATTGTGTGATTGTGATTGCGTGATTGCGTGATTGCGTGATTGCGTGATTGCGTGTTTGCGTGATTGCGTGATTGCGTGATTGCGTGATTGCCTGGTTGCGTGATTGTGTGGTTGTGTGATTGTGTGATTGTGTGATTGTGTGGTTGTGTGTTTGTGTGATTGTGTGACTGTGTGATTGTGTGATTGAGTGGTTGTGTGATTGTGGTTGTGTGATTGTGTGATTGTGCGATTGTGTGATTGTGATTGTGTGATTGTGATTGTGTGATTGTGATTGTGTGATTGTGATTGTGTGATTGTGATTGTGTGATTGTGATTGTGTGATTGTGATTGTGTGATTGTGATTGTGTGATTGTGATTGTGTGATTGTGATTGTGTGATTGTGATTGTGTGATTGTGATTGTGTGATTGTGATTGTGTGATTGTGATTGTGTGATTGTGATTGTGTGATTGTGATTGTGTGATTGTGATTGTGTGATTGTGATTGTGTGATTGTGATTGTGTGATTGTGATTGTGTGATTGTGATTGTGTGATTGTGATTGTGTGATTGTGATTGTGTGATTGTGATTGTGTGATTGTGATTGTGTGATTGTGATTGTGTGATTGTGATTGTGTGATTGTGATTGTGTGATTGTGATTGTGTGATTGTGATTGTGTGATTGTGATTGTGTGATTGTGATTGTGTGATTGTGATTGTGTGATTGTGATTGTGTGATTGTGATTGTGTGATTGTGATTGTGTGATTGTGATTGTGTGATTGTGATTGTGTGATTGTGATTGTGTGATTGTGATTGTGTGATTGTGATTGTGTGATTGTGATTGTGTGATTGTGATTGTGTGATTGTGATTGTGTGATTGTGATTGTGTGATTGTGATTGTGTGATTGTGATTGTGTGATTGTGATTGTGTGATTGTGATTGTGTGATTGTGATTGTGTGATTGTGATTGTGTGATTGTGATTGCGTGTTTGTGTGATTGCGTGTTTGTGTGATTGTGTGATTGAGTGATTGTGTGATTGTGGTTGTGTGATTGTGGTTGTGTGATTGTGTGATTGTGTGATTGTGTGATTGTGCGATTGTGTGATTGTGCGATTGTGTGATTGTGATTGTGTGATTGTGATTGTGTGATTGTGATTGTGTGATTGTGATTGTGTGATTGTGATTGTGTGATTGTGATTGTGTGATTGTGATTGTGTGATTGTGATTGTGTGATTGTGATTGTGTGATTGTGATTGTGTGATTGTGATTGTGTGATTGTGATTGTGTGATTGTGATTGTGTGATTGTGATTGTGTGATTGTGATTGTGTGATTGTGATTGTGTGATTGTGATTGTGTGATTGTGATTGTGTGATTGTGATTGTGTGATTGTGATTGTGTGATTGTGATTGTGTGATTGTGATTGTGTGATTGTGATTGTGTGATTGTGATTGTGTGATTGTGATTGTGTGATTGTGATTGTGTGATTGTGATTGTGTGATTGTGATTGTGTGATTGTGATTGTGTGATTGTGATTGTGTGATTGTGATTGTGTGATTGTGATTGTGTGATTGTGATTGTGTGATTGTGATTGTGTGATTGTGATTGTGTGATTGTGATTGTGTGATTGTGATTGTGTGATTGTGATTGTGTGATTGTGATTGTGTGATTGTGATTGTGTGATTGTGATTGTGTGATTGTGATTGTGTGATTGTGATTGTGTGATTGTGATTGTGTGATTGGGATTGTGTGATTGGGATTGTGTGATTGTGATTGTGTGATTGGGATTGTGTGATTGTGATTGTGTGATTGTGATTGTGTGATTGTGATTGTGTGATTGTGATTGTGTGATTGTGATTGTGTGATTGTGATTGTGTGATTGTGATTGTGTGATTGTGATTGTGTGATTGTGATTGTGTGATTGTGATTGTGTGATTGTGATTGTGTGATTGTGATTGTGTGATTGTGATTGTGTGATTGTGATTGTGTGATTGTGATTGTGTGATTGTGATTGTGTGATTGTGATTGTGTGATTGTGATTGTGTGATTGTGATTGTGTGATTGTGATTGTGTGATTGTGATTGTGTGATTGTGATTGTGTGATTGTGATTGTGTGATTGTGATTGTGTGATTGTGATTGTGTGATTGTGATTGTGTGATTGTGATTGTGTGATTGTGATTGTGTGATTGTGATTGTGTGATTGTGATTGTGTGATTGTGATTGTGTGATTGTGATTGTGTGATTGTGATTGTGTGATTGTGATTGTGTGATTGTGATTGTGTGATTGTGATTGTGTGATTGTGATTGTGTGATTGTGATTGTGTGATTGTGATTGTGTGATTGTGATTGTGTGATTGTGATTGTGTGATTGTGATTGTGTGATTGTGATTGTGTGATTGTGATTGTGTGATTGTGATTGTGTGATTGTGATTGTGTGATTGTGATTGTGTGATTGTGATTGTGTGATTGTGATTGTGTGATTGTGATTGTGTGATTGTGATTGTGTGATTGTGATTGTGTGATTGTGATTGTGTGATTGTGATTGTGTGATTGTGATTGTGTGATTGTGATTGTGTGATTGTGATTGTGTGATTGTGATTGTGTGATTGTGATTGTGTGATTGTGATTGTGTGATTGTGATTGTGTGATTGTGATTGTGTGATTGTGATTGTGTGATTGTGATTGTGTGATTGTGATTGTGTGATTGTGATTGTGTGATTGTGATTGTGTGATTGTGATTGTGTGATTGTGATTGTGTGATTGTGATTGTGTGATTGTGATTGTGTGATTGTGATTGTGTGATTGTGATTGTGTGATTGTGATTGTGTGATTGTGATTGTGTGATTGTGATTGTGTGATTGTGATTGTGTGATTGTGATTGTGTGATTGTGATTGTGTGATTGTGATTGTGTGATTGTGATTGTGTGATTGTGATTGTGTGATTGTGATTGTGTGATTGTGATTGTGTGATTGTGATTGTGTGATTGTGATTGTGTGATTGTGATTGTGTGATTGTGATTGTGTGATTGTGATTGTGTGATTGTGATTGTGTGATTGTGATTGTGTGATTGTGATTGTGTGATTGTGATTGTGTGATTGTGATTGTGTGATTGTGATTGTGTGATTGTGATTGTGTGATTGTGATTGTGTGATTGTGATTGTGTGATTGTGATTGTGTGATTGTGATTGTGTGATTGTGATTGTGTGATTGTGATTGTGTGATTGTGATTGTGTGATTGTGATTGTGTGATTGTGATTGTGTGATTGTGATTGTGTGATTGTGATTGTGTGATTGTGATTGTGTGATTGTGATTGTGTGATTGTGATTGTGTGATTGTGATTGTGTGATTGTGATTGTGTGATTGTGATTGTGTGATTGTGATTGTGTGATTGTGATTGTGTGATTGTGATTGTGTGATTGTGATTGTGTGATTGTGATTGTGTGATTGTGATTGTGTGATTGTGATTGTGTGATTGTGATTGTGTGATTGTGATTGTGTGATTGTGATTGTGTGATTGTGATTGTGTGATTGTGATTGTGTGATTGTGATTGTGTGATTGTGATTGTGTGATTGTGATTGTGTGATTGTGATTGTGTGATTGTGATTGTGTGATTGTGATTGTGTGATTGTGATTGTGTGATTGTGATTGTGTGATTGTGATTGTGTGATTGTGATTGTGTGATTGTGATTGTGTGATTGTGATTGTGTGATTGTGATTGTGTGATTGTGATTGTGTGATTGTGATTGTGTGATTGTGATTGTGTGATTGTGATTGTGTGATTGTGATTGTGTGATTGTGATTGTGTGATTGTGATTGTGTGATTGTGATTGTGTGATTGTGATTGTGTGATTGTGATTGTGTGATTGTGATTGTGTGATTGTGATTGTGTGATTGTGATTGTGTGATTGTGATTGTGTGATTGTGATTGTGTGATTGTGATTGTGTGATTGTGATTGTGTGATTGTGATTGTGTGATTGTGATTGTGTGATTGTGATTGTGTGATTGTGATTGTGTGATTGTGATTGTGTGATTGTGATTGTGTGATTGTGATTGTGTGATTGTGATTGTGTGATTGTGATTGTGTGATTGTGATTGTGTGATTGTGATTGTGTGATTGTGATTGTGTGATTGTGATTGTGTGATTGTGATTGTGTGATTGTGATTGTGTGATTGTGATTGTGTGATTGTGATTGTGTGATTGTGATTGTGTGATTGTGATTGTGTGATTGTGTGATTGTGTGATTGTGTGATTGTGTGATTGTGTGATTGTGTGATTGTGTGATTGTGTTTGTGTGATTGTGATTGTGTGATTGTGTGGTTGCGATTGTGTGATTGCAATTGTGTGATTGTGTGATTGAGATTTTATGATTGTGATTGTGTGATTGTGATTGTGTGATTGTGATTGTGTGATTGTGATTGTGTGATTGTGTGATTGTGTGATTGTGTGTTTGTGTGATTGTGTGATTGTGTGATTGTGTGATTGTGTGATTGTGTGATTGTGTGATTGTGTGATTGTGAGATTGTGTGATTGTGTGATTGTGATTGTGCGATTGTGATTGTGCGATTGTGATTGTGCGATTGTGATTGTGCGATTGTGATTGTGTGATTGTGATTGTGTGATTGTGATTGCGTGATTACGTGATTGCGTGATTGCGTGATTGCGTGATTGCGTGATTGCGTGATTGCGTGATTGCGTGGTTCCGTGATTGCGTGGTTGCGTGATTGTGAGATTGTGTGATTGTGTGTTTGTGTGATTGTGTGATTGTGTGATTGTGTGACTGTGTGATTGTGTGATTGAGTGATTGTGTGATTGTGTGATTGTGTGATTGTGTGATTGTGTGACTGTGATTGTGTGACTGTGATTGTGTGACTGTGATTGTGTGACTGTGATTGTGTGACTGTGATTGTGTGACTGCGATAGTGTGATTGCGATTGTGTGATTGCAATTGTGTGATTGTGTCATTGTGATTGTGTGGTTGAGAGTGTGTGATTGTGATTATGTGATTGTGATTGTGTGATTGTGATTGTGTGATTGTGATTGTGTGAATGTGATTGTGTGATTATGATTGTGTGATTGTGATTGTGTGATTGTGATTGTGTGATTGTGATTGTGTGATTGTGATTGTGTGATTGTGATTGTGTGATTGTGATTGTGTGATTGTGGTTGTGTGATTGTGGTTGTGTGATTGTGGTTGTGTGATTGTGGTTGTGTGATTGTGGTTGTGCGATTGTGGTTGTATGATTGTGGTTGTGTGATTGTGGTTGTGCGATTGTGGTTGTGTGATCGTGGTTGTGTGATTGTGGTTGTGTGATTGTGGTTGTGTGATTGTGGTTGTATGATTGTGGTTGTGTGATTGTGGTTGTGTGATTGCGGTTGTGTGATTGCGATTGTGTGATTGCGATTGTGTGATTGCGATTGTGTGACTGCAATTGTGTGATTCTGTGATTCTGATTGTGTGATTGTGATTGTGAGATTGTGATTGTGTGATTGTGATTGTGTAATTGGGATTGTGTGACTGGGATTGCGTGATTGAGAGTGTGTGATTGTGATTTTGTGATTGTGATTGTGTGATTGTGATTGTGTGATTGTGTGATTGTGTGATTGCGTGATTGCGTGATTGCGTGTTTGCGTGATTGCGTGATTGCGTGATTGCGTGATTGCGTGATTGCCTGGTTGCGTGATTGTGTGGTTGCGCGATTGTGTGATTGTGTGATTGTGTGGTTGTGTGTTTGTGTGATTGTGTGACTGTGTGATTGTGTGATTGAGTGATTGTGTGATTGTGGTTGTGTGATTGTGGTTGTGTGATTATGTGATTGTGTGATTGTGTGATTGTGTGATTGTGTGATTGTGTGATTGTGTGATTGTGTGATTGTGTGATTGTGATTGTGTGATTGTGATTGTGTGATTGTGATTGTGTGATTGTGATTGTGTGATTGTGATTGTGTGATTGTGATTGTGTGATTGTGATTGTGTGATTGTGATTGTGTGATTGTGATTGTGTGATTGTGATTGTGTGATTGTGATTGTGTGATTGTGATTGTGTGATTGTGATTGTGTGATTGTGATTGTGTGATTGTGATTGTGTGATTGTGATTGTGTGATTGTGATTGTGTGATTGTGATTGTGTGATTGTGATTGTGTGATTGTGATTGTGTGATTGTGATTGTGTGATTGTGATTGTGTGATTGTGATTGTGTGATTGTGATTGTGTGATTGTGATTGTGTGATTGTGATTGTGTGATTGTGATTGTGTGATTGTGATTGTGTGATTGTGATTGTGTGATTGTGATTGTGTGATTGTGATTGTGTGATTGTGATTGTGTGATTGTGATTGTGTGATTGTGATTGTGTGATTGTGATTGTGTGATTGTGATTGTGTGATTGTGATTGTGTGATTGTGATTGTGTGATTGTGATTGTGTGATTGTGATTGTGTGATTGTGATTGTGTGATTGTGATTGTGTGATTGTGATTGTGTGATTGTGATTGTGTGATTGTGATTGTGTGATTGTGATTGTGTGATTGTGATTGTGTGATTGTGATTGTGTGATTGTGATTGTGTGATTGTGATTGTGTGATTGTGATTGTGTGATTGTGATTGTGTGATTGTGATTGTGTGATTGTGATTGTGTGATTGTGATTGTGTGATTGTGATTGTGTGATTGTGATTGTGTGATTGTGATTGTGTGATTGTGATTGTGTGATTGTGATTGTGTGATTGTGATTGTGTGATTGTGATTGTGTGATTGTGATTGTGTGATTGTGATTGTGTGATTGTGATTGTGTGATTGTGATTGTGTGATTGTGATTGTGTGATTGTGATTGTGTGATTGTGATTGTGTGATTGTGATTGTGTGATTGTGATTGTGTGATTGTGATTGTGTGATTGTGATTGTGTGATTGTGATTGTGTGATTGTGATTGTGTGATTGTGATTGTGTGATTGTGATTGTGTGATTGTGATTGTGTGATTGTGATTGTGTGATTGTGATTGTGTGATTGTGATTGTGTGATTGTGATTGTGTGATTGTGATTGTGTGATTGTGATTGTGTGATTGTGATTGTGTGATTGTGATTGTGTGATTGTGATTGTGTGATTGTGATTGTGTGATTGTGATTGTGTGATTGTGATTGTGTGATTGTGATTGTGTGATTGTGATTGTGTGATTGTGATTGTGTGATTGTGATTGTGTGATTGTGATTGTGTGATTGTGATTGTGTGATTGTGATTGTGTGATTGTGATTGTGTGATTGTGATTGTGTGATTGTGATTGTGTGATTGTGATTGTGTGATTGTGATTGTGTGATTGTGATTGTGTGATTGTGATTGTGTGATTGTGATTGTGTGATTGTGATTGTGTGATTGTGATTGTGTGATTGTGATTGTGTGATTGTGATTGTGTGATTGTGATTGTGTGATTGTGATTGTGTGATTGTGATTGTGTGATTGTGATTGTGTGATTGTGATTGTGTGATTGTGATTGTGTGATTGTGATTGTGTGATTGTGATTGTGTGATTGTGATTGTGTGATTGTGATTGTGTGATTGTGATTGTGTGATTGTGATTGTGTGATTGTGATTGTGTGATTGTGATTGTGTGATTGTGTGATTGTGTGATTGTGTGATTGTGTGATTGTGTGATTGTGTGATTGTGTGATTGTGTGATTGTGTGATTGTGTGATTGTGTGATTGTGTGATTGTGTGATTGTGTGATTGTGTGATTGTGTGATTGTGTGATTGTGTGATTGTGTGATTGTGTGATTGTGTGATTGTGTGATTGTGTGATTGTGTGATTGTGTGATTGTGTGATTGTGTGATTGTGTTTGTGTGATTGTGATTGTGTGATTGTGTGGTTGCGATTGTGTGATTGCAATTGTGTGATTGTGTGATTGAGATTTTATGATTGTGATTGTGTGATTGTGATTGTGTGATTGTGATTGTGTGATTGTGATTGTGTGATTGTGTGATTGTGTGATTGTGTGTTTGTGTGATTGTGTGATTGTGTGATTGTGTGATTGTGTGATTGTGTGATTGTGTGATTGTGTGATTGTGAGATTGTGTGATTGTGTGATTGTGATTGTGCGATTGTGATTGTGCGATTGTGATTGTGCGATTGTGATTGTGCGATTGTGATTGTGTGATTGTGATTGTGTGATTGTGATTGCGTGATTACGTGATTGCGTG
Source organism: Megachile rotundata (assembly GCF_050947335.1). Classification (NCBI taxonomy): domain Eukaryota; kingdom Metazoa; phylum Arthropoda; class Insecta; order Hymenoptera; family Megachilidae; genus Megachile; species Megachile rotundata. Next base: position 524,651 of record NC_134991.1, on the reverse strand, counting down.
ATTGCGTGATTGCGTGATTGCGTGATTGCGTGATTGCGTGATTGCGTGGTTGCGTGATTGCGTGGTTGCGTGATTGTGAGATTGTGTGATTGTGTGTTTGTGTGATTGTGTGATTGTGTGATTGTGTGACTGTGTGATTGTGTGATTGAGTGATTGTGTGATTGTGTGATTGTGTGATTGTGTGATTGTGTGACTGTGATTGTGTGACTGTGATTGTGTGACTGTGATTGTGTGACTGTGATTGTGTGACTGTGATTGTGTGACTGCGATAGTGTGATTGCGATTGTGTGATTGCAATTGTGTGATTGTGTCATTGTGATTGTGTGGTTGAGAGTGTGTGATTGTGATTATGTGATTGTGATTGTGTGATTGTGATTGTGTGATTGTGATTGTGTGAATGTGATTGTGTGATTATGATTGTGTGATTGTGATTGTGTGATTGTGATTGTGTGATTGTGATTGTGTGATTGTGATTGTGTGATTGTGATTGTGTGATTGTGATTGTGTGATTGTGGTTGTGTGATTGTGGTTGTGTGATTGTGGTTGTGTGATTGTGGTTGTGTGATTGTGGTTGTGCGATTGTGGTTGTATGATTGTGGTTGTGTGATTGTGGTTGTGTGATTGTGGTTGTGTGATCGTGGTTGTGTGATTGTGGTTGTGTGATTGTGGTTGTGTGATTGTGGTTGTATGATTGTGATTGTGTGATTGTGATTGTGTGATTGTGTGATTGTGTGATTGCGTGATTGCGTGATTGCGTGTTTGCGTGATTGCGTGATTGCGTGATTGCGTGATTGCGTGATTGCCTGGTTGCGTGATTGTGTGGTTGCGCGATTGTGTGATTGTGTGATTGTGTGGTTGTGTGTTTGTGTGATTGTGTGACTGTGTGATTGTGTGATTGAGTGATTGTGTGATTGTGGTTGTGTGATTGTGGTTGTGTGATTATGTGATTGTGTGATTGTGTGATTGTGTGATTGTGATTGTGTGATTGTGATTGTGTGATTGTGATTGTGTGATTGTGATTGTGTGATTGTGATTGTGTGATTGTGATTGTGTGATTGTGATTGTGTGATTGTGATTGTGTGATTGTGATTGTGTGATTGTGATTGTGTGATTGTGATTGTGTGATTGTGATTGTGTGATTGTGATTGTGTGATTGTGATTGTGTGATTGTGATTGTGTGATTGTGATTGTGTGATTGTGATTGTGTGATTGTGATTGTGTGATTGTGATTGTGTGATTGTGATTGTGTGATTGTGATTGTGTGATTGTGATTGTGTGATTGTGATTGTGTGATTGTGATTGTGTGATTGTGATTGTGTGATTGTGATTGTGTGATTGTGATTGTGTGATTGTGATTGTGTGATTGTGATTGTGTGATTGTGATTGTGTGATTGTGATTGTGTGATTGTGATTGTGTGATTGTGATTGTGTGATTGTGATTGTGTGATTGTGATTGTGTGATTGTGATTGTGTGATTGTGATTGTGTGATTGTGATTGTGTGATTGTGATTGTGTGATTGTGATTGTGTGATTGTGATTGTGTGATTGTGATTGTGTGATTGTGATTGTGATTGTGTGATTGTGATTGTGTGATTGTGATTGTGTGATTGTGATTGTGTGATTGTGATTGTGCGACTGCGATTGTGTGACTGCGATAGTGTGATTGCGATTGTGTGATTGCAATTGTGTGATTGTGTCATTGTGATTGTGTGGTTGAGAGTGTGTGATTGTGATTGTGTGATTGTGATTGTGTGATTGGGATTGTCGGTTTGGGATTGTGTGACTGCAATTGTGTGATTGAGAGTGTGTGATTGTGATTGTGTGATTGTGATTGTGTGATTGTGATTGTGTGATTGTGATTGTGTGATTGTGATTGTGTGATTGTGATTGTGTGATTGTGATTGTGTGATTGTGATTGTGTGATTGTGATTGTGTGATTGTGATTGCGTGATTGCGTGATTGCGTGATTGCGTGATTGCGTGATTGCGTGATTGCGTGATTGCGTGATTGCGTGTTTGCGTGATTGCGTGATTGCGTGATTGCGTGATTGCGTGATTGCGTGATTGCGTGATTGCCTGGTTGCGTGATTCTGTGGTTGTGTGATTGTGTGATTGTGTGATTGCGTGATTGCGTGATTGCGTGATTGCGTGATTGCGTGATTGCGTGATTGTGTGACTGTGTGATTGTGTGGTTGTGTGATTGTGTGGTTGTGTGATTGTGTGGTTGTGTGATTGTGTGGTTGTGTGATTTTGTGATTGCGTGATTGCGTGATTGCGTGATTGCGTGATTGCGTGATTGCGTGATTGCGTGATTGCGTGATTGCGTGTTTGCGTGATTGCGTGATTGCGTGATTGCGTGATTGCGTGATTGCGTGATTGCGTGATTGCGTGATTGCGTGATTGCGTAATTGCGTGATTGCGTGATTGCGTGATTGCGTGATTGCGTGATTGCGTGATTGTGTGATTGTGATTGTGAGATTGTGGTTGTGTGATTGTGGTTGTGTGATTGTGGTTGTGTGACTGTGATTGTGTGATTGTGATTGTGTGATTGTGATTGTGTAACTGTGATTGTGTGATTGTGATTGTGTGATTGTGACTGTGTGATTGTGATTGTGTGATTGTGATTGTGTGATTGTGATTGTGTGATTGTGATTGTGAGATTGTGATTGTGTGATTGTGATTGTGTGATTGTGATTGTGTGATTGTGATTGTGTGACTGTGTGATTGTGTGGTTGTGTGATTGTGTAGTTGTGTGATTGTGTGGTTGTGTGATTGTGTGGTTGTGTGATTGTGTGGTTGTGTGATTTTGTGATTGCGTGATTGCGTGATTGCGTGATTGCGTGATTGCGTGATTGCGTGATTGCGTGATTGCGTGATTGCGTGATTGCGTGATTGCGTGATTGCGTGTTTGCGTGATTGCGTGATTGCGTGATTGCGTGATTGCGTGATTGCGTGATTGCGTGATTGCGTGATTGCGTGATTGCGTGATTGCGTGGTTGCGTGATTGCGTGATTGCGTGATTGCGTGATTATGTGATTGTGTGATTGTGTGATTGTGATTGTGAGATTGTGGTTGTGTGATTGTGGTTGTGTGATTGTGGTTGTGTGATTGTGATTGTGTGATTGTGATTGTGTGATTGTGATTGTGTAATTGTGATTGTGTGATTGTGATTGTGTGATTGTGATTGTGTGATTGTGATTGTGTGATTGTGATTGTGTGATTGTGATTGTGTGATTGTGATTGTGTGATTGTGATTGTGTGATTGTGATTGTGTGATTGTGATTGTGTGATTGTGATTGTGTGATTGTGATTGTGTGATTGTGATTGTGTGATTGTGATTGTGTGATTGTGATTGTGTGATTGTGATTGTGTGATTGTGTGATTGTGTGATTGTGTGATTGTGTGATTGTGTGATTGTGTGATTGTGATTGTAAGATTGTGGTTGTGTGATTGTGGTTGTGTGATTGTGGTTGTGTGATTGTGGTTGTGTGATTGTGGTTGTGTGATTGTGGTTGTATGATTGTGGTTGTGTGATTGTGGTTGTGTGATTGTGGTTGTGTGATTGTGTTGTGTGATCGTGGTTGTGTGATTGTGGTTGTGTGATTGTGGTTGTGTGATTGTGGTTGTATGATTGTGGTTGTGTGATTGTGGTTGTGTGATTGCGGTTGTGTGATTGCGATTGTGTGATTGCGATTGTGTGATTGCAATTGTGGGATTCTGTGATTCTGATTGTGTGATTGTGATTGTGAGATTGTGATTGTGTGATTGTGATTGTGTAATTGGGATTGTGTGACTGGGATTGCGTGATTGAGAGTGTGTGATTGTGATTTTGTGATTGTGATTGTGTGATTGTGATTGTGTGATAGTGTGATTGTGTGATTGTGGGATTGTGTGATTGTATGATTGTGATTGTGTGATTGTGATTGTGTGATTGTGATTGTGCGACTGTGATTGTGTGACTGCGATTGTGTGACTGCGATAGTGTGATTGCGATTGTGTGATTGCAATTGTGTGATTGCGTGACTGTGATTGCGTGACTGTGATTGCGCGGCTGCGATTGTGCAACTGTGGTTGTGCGACTGCTTTTGTGTGGTTGCGATTGTGTGATTGCAATTGTGTGATTGTGTGATTGAGATTGTGTGATTGTGATTGTGGGATTGTGATTGTGTGATTGTGTGATTGTGTGATTGTGTGATTGTGTGATTGTGAGATTGTGTGATTGTGTGATTGTGTGATTGTGTGATTGTGTGATTGTGTGATTGTGTGATTGTGTGACTGTGATTGAGTGATTGTGATTGTGTGATTGCGATTGTGTGATTGCGATTGTGTGATTGCGATTGTGTGATTGCGATTGTGTGATTGCGATTGTGTGATTGTGATTGTGTGATTGTGTGATTGTGTGGTTGTGATTGTGTGATTGGGATTGTGTGACTGTAATTGTGTGATTGTGATTGTGTGATTGTGATTGTGTGATTGTGATTGTGTGATTGTGATTGTGTGATTGTGATTGTGTGATTGCGTGATTGCGTGATTGCGTGATTGCGTGATTGCGTGATTGCGTGATTGCGTGTTTGCGTGATTGCGTGATTGCGTGATTGCGTGATTGCGTGATTGCGTGATTGCGTGATTGCGTGATTGCGTGATTGCGTGATTGCGTGATTGCGTGATTGCGTGATTGCGTGATTGCGTGATTGCGTGATTGCGTGATTGCGTGATTGCGTGATTGCGTGATTGCGTGATTGCGTGATTGCGTGATTGCGTGATTGCGTGATTGCGTGATTGCGTGATTGCGTGATTGCGTGATTGCGTGATTGCGTGATTGCCTGGTTGCGTGATTGCGTGAATGTGTGATTGCGTGATTGCGTGATTGCGTGATTGCGTGATTGTGTGATTGCGTGATTGCGTGATTGTGTGATTGTGTGATTGTGTGATTGTGTGATTGTGTGATTGTGTGATTGTGTGATTGTGTGATTGTGTGATTGTGTGATTGTGTGATTGTGTGATTGTGTGATTGTGTGATTGTGTGATTGTTATTGTGTTATTGTGATTGTGTGATTGTGTGATTGTGATTGTGTGATTGTGATTGAGTGATTGTGATTGTGTGATTGTGATTGTGTGATTGTGATTGTGTGATTGTGTGATTGCGTGATTGTGTGATTGAGTGATTGCGTGATTGTGTGATTGCGAGATTGCGTGATTGCGTGATTGCGTGATTGCGTGATTGCGTGATTGCCTGATTGCGTGATTGTGTGATTGCGTGATTGCGTGATTGCGTGATTGCGTGATTGCGTGATTGCGTGATTGCGTGATTGTGTGATTGCGTGATTGCGTGATTGCGTGATTGCGTGATTGCGTGATTGCGTGATTGCGTGATTGCGTGATTGCGTGATTGCGTGATTGCGTGATTGCGTGATTGCGTGATTGCGTGATTGCGTGATTGCGTGATTGCGTGATTGCGTGATTGCGTGATTGCCTGGTTGCGTGATTGCGTGATTGCGTGATTGCGTGATTGCGTGATTGCGTGATTGCCTGTTTGCGTGATTGCGTGATTGCGTGATTGCGTGATTGCGTGATTGCGTGATTGTGTGACTGTGTGATTGTGTGGTTGTGTGATTGTGTGGTTGTGTGATTGTGTGGTTGTGTGATTGTGTGGTTGTGTGATTTTGTGATTGCGTGATTGCGTGATTGTGTGATTGCGTGAATGTGTGATTGCGTGATTGCGTGATTGCGTGATTGTGTGATTGCGTGATTGTGAGATTGTGTGATTGTGTGATTGCGTGAATGTGTGATTGCGTGATTGCGTGATTGCGTGATTGCGTGATTGTGTGATTGCGTGATTGTGTGATTGCGTGATTGCGTGATTGCGTGATTGCGTGATTGCGTGATTGCGTGATTGCGGGATTGCGTGATTGCGTGATTGCGTGATTGCGTGATTGCGTGATTGCGTGATTGCGTGATTGCGTGATTGCGTGATTGCGTGATTGCGTGATTGCCTGGTTGCGTGATTGCGTGATTGTGTGATTGCGATTGTGTGATTGTGATTGTGTGATTGTGTGATTGTGTGACTGTGTGATTGCGTGATTGCGTGATTGCGTGATTGCGTGATTGCGTGATTGCGTGATTGCCTGTTTGCGTGATTGCGTGATTGCGTGATTGCGTGATTGCGTGATTGCGTGATTGCGTGACTGTGTGATTGTGTAGTTGTGTGATTGTGTGGTTGTGTGATTGTGTGGTTGTGTGATTGTGTGGTTGTGTGATTTTGTGATTGCGTGATTGCGTGATTGCGTGATTGCGTGATTGCGTGATTGCGTGATTGCGTGATTGCGTGATTGCGTGATTGCGTGTTTGCGTGATTGCGTGATTGCGTGATTGCGTGATTGCGTGATTGCGTGATTGCGTGATTGCGTGATTGCGTGATTGCGTGATTGCGTGATTGCGTGATTGCGTGATTGCGTGATTGCGTGATTGCGTGATTGCGTGATTATGTGATTGTGTGATTGTGTGATTGTGATTGTGAGATTGTGGTTGTGTGATTGTGGTTGTGTGATTGTGGTTGTGTGATTGTGATTGTGTGATTGTGATTGTGTGATTGTGATTGTGTAATTGTGATTGTGTGATTGCGATTGTGTGATTGTGATTGTGTGATTGTGATTGTGTGATTGTGATTGTGTGATTGTGATTGTGTGATTGTGATTGTGTGATTGTGATTGTGTGATTGTGTGATTGTGTGATTGTGTGATTGTGTGATTGTGTGATTGTGTGATTGTGTGATTGTGTGATTGCGTGAAGATGTGATTGCGTGATTGCGTGATTGCGTGATTGTGTGATTGCGTGATTGCGTGATTGCGTGATTGCGTGATTGCGTGATTGCGTGATTGCGTGATTGCGTGATTGCGTGATTGCGTGATTGCGTGATTGCGTGATTGCGTGATTGCGTGATTGCGTGATTGCGTGATTGCGTGATTGCGTGATTGCGTGATTGCGTGATTGCCTGGTTGCGTGATTGCGTGATTGTGTGATTGTGATTGTGTGATTGTGATTGTGTGATTGTGTGATTGTGTGACTGTGTGATTGCGTGATTGCGTGATTGCGTGATTGCGTGATTGCGTGATTGCGTGATTGCGTGATTGCCTGTTTGCGTGATTGCGTGATTGCGTGATTGCGTGATTGCGTGATTGCGTGATTGTGTGACTGTGTGATTGTGTGGTTGTGTGATTGTGTGGTTGTGTGATTGTGTGGTTGTGTGATTGTGTGGTTGTGTGATTTTGTGATTGCGTGATTGCGTGATTGCGTGATTGCGTGATTGCGTGATTGCGTGATTGCGTGATTGCGTGATTGCGTGATTGCGTGTTTGCGTGATTGCGTGATTGCGTGATTGCGTGATTGCGTGATTGCGTGATTGCGTGATTGCGTGATTGCGTGATTGCGTGATTGCGTGATTGCGTGATTGCGTGATTGCGTGATTATGTGATTGTGTGATTGTGTGATTGTGATTGTGAGATTGTGGTTGTGTGATTGTGGTTGTGTGATTGTGGTTGTGTGATTGTGATTGTGTGATTGTGATTGTGTGATTGTGATTGTGTAATTGTGATTGTGTGATTGTGATTGTGTGATTGTGATTGTGTGATTGTGATTGTGTGATTGTGATTGTGTGATTGTGATTGTGTGATTGTGATTGTGTGATTGTGATTGTGTGATTGTGATTGTGTGATTGTGATTGTGTGATTGTGATTGTGTGATTGTGATTGTGTGATTGTGATTGTGTGATTGTGTGATTGTGTGATTGTGTGATTGTGTGATTGTGTGATTGTGTGATTGTGTGATTGTGTGATTGTGTGATTGTGTGATTGTGTGATTGTGTGATTGTGTGATTGTGTGATTGTGTGATTGTGTGATTGTGTGATTGTGTGATTGTGTGATTGTGTGATTGCGTGAATATGTGATTGCGTGATTGCGTGATTGCGTGATTGTGTGATTGCTTGATTGTGTGATTGCGTGATTGTGTGATTGCGTGATTGTGTGATTGCGTGATTGTGTGATTGTGTGATTGTGTGATTGTGTGATTGTGTGATTGTGTGATTGTGTGATTGTGTGATTGTGTGATTGTGTGATTGTGTGATTGTGTGATTGTGTGATTGTGTGATTGTGTGATTGTGTGATTGTGTGATTGTGTGATTGTGTGATTGTGTGATTGTGTGATTGTGTGATTGTGATTGTAAGATTGTGGTTGTGTGATTGTGGTTGTGTGATTGTGGTTGTGTGATTGTGGTTGTGTGATTGTGGTTGTGTGATTGTGGTTGTGTGATTGTGGTTGTGTGATTGTGGTTGTATGATTGTGGTTGTGTGATTGTGGTTGTGTGATTGTGGTTGTGTGATTGTGGTTGTGTGATCCTGGTTGTGTGATCGTGGTTGTGTGATTGTGGTTGTGTGATTGTGGTTGTATGATTGTGGTTGTGTGATTGTGGTTGTGTGATTGCGGTTGTGTGATTGCGATTGTGTGATTGCGATTGTGTGATTGCAATTGTGGGATTCTGTGATTCTGATTGTGTGATTGTGATTGTGAGATTGTGATTGTGTGATTGTGATTGTGTAATTGGGATTGTGTGACTGGGATTGCGTGATTGAGAGTGTGTGATTGTGATTTTGTGATTGTGATTGTGTGATTGTGATTGTGTGATAGTGTGATTGTGTGATTGTGGGATTGTGTGATTGTATGATTGTGATTGTGTGATTGTGATTGTGTGATTGTGATTGTGCGACTGTGATTGTGTGACTGCGATTGTGTGACTGCGATAGTGTGATTGCGATTGTGTGATTGCAATTGTGTGATTGCGTGACTGTGATTGCGTGACTGTGATTGCGCGGCTGCGATTGTGCAACTGTGGTTGTGCGACTGCTTTTGTGTGGTTGCGATTGTGTGATTGCAATTGTGTGATTGTGTGATTGAGATTGTGTGATTGTGATTGTGTGATTGTGATTGTGTGATTGTGTGACTGTGTGATTGTGTGATTGTGTGATTGTGAGATTGTGATTGTGTGATTGTGTGATTGTGTGACTGTGTGATTGCGTGATTGCGTGATTGCGTGATTGCGTGATTGCGTGATTGCGTGATTGCCTGTTTGCGTGATTGCGTGATTGCGTGATTGCGTGATTGCGTGATTGCGTGATTGTGTGACTGTGTGATTGTGTGGTTGTGTGATTGTGTGGTTGTATGATTGTGTGGTTGTGTGATTGTGTGGTTGTGTGATTTTGTGATTGCGTGATTGCGTGATTGCGTGATTGCGTGATTGCGTGATTGCGTGATTGCGTGTTTGCGTGATTGCGTGATTGCGTGATTGCGTGATTGCGTGATTGCGTGATTGCGTGATTGCGTGATTGCGTGATTGCGTGATTGCGTGATTGCGTGATTATGTGATTGTGTGATTGTGTGATTGTGATTGTGAGATTGTGGTTGTGTGATTGTGGTTGTGTGATTGTGGTTGTGTGATTGTGATTGTGTGATTGTGATTGTGTGATTGTGATTGTGTAATTGTGATTGTGTGATTGTGATTGTGTGATTGTGATTGTGTGATTGTGATTGTGTGATTGTGATTGTGTGATTGTGATTGTGTGATTGTGATTGTGTGATTGTGATTGTGTGATTGTGATTGTGTGATTGTGATTGCGTGATTGCGTGATTGCGTGATTGCCTGATTGCGTGATTGCGTGATTGCGTGATTGCGTGATTGCGTGATTGCGTGATTGTGTGACTGTGTGATTGTGTGGTTGTGTGATTGTGTGGTTGTGTGATTGTGTGGTTGTGTGATTGTGTGGTTGTGTGATTTTGTGATTGCGTGATTGCGTGATTGCGTGATTGCGTGATTGCGTGATTGCGTGAGTGCGTGATTGCGTGATTGCGTGATTGTGTTATTGCGTGAATGTGTGATTGCGTGATTGCGTGATTGCGTGATTGTGTGATTGCGTGATTGTGAGATTGTGTGATTGTGTGATTGCGTGAATGTGTGATTGCGTGATTGCGTGATTGCGTGATTGCGTGATTGTGTGATTGCGTGATTGTGTGATTGTGTGATTGCGTGATTGCGTGATTGCGTGATTGCGTGATTGCGTGATTGCGTGATTGCGTGATTGCGTGATTCCGTGATTGCGTGATTGCGTGATTGCGTGATTGCGTGATTGCGTGATTGCGTGATTGCGTGATTGCCTGGTTGCGTGATTGCGTGATTGTGTGATTGTGATTGTGTGATTGTGATTGTGTGATTGTGTGATTGTGTGACTGTGTGATTGCGTGATTGCGTGATTGCGTGATTGCGTGATTGCGTGATTGCGTGATTGCCTGTTTGCGTGATTGCGTGATTGCGTGATTGCGTGATTGCGTGATTGTGTGATTGCGTGATTGCGTGATTGCGTGATTATGTGATTGTGTGATTGTGATTGTGAGATTGTGGTTGTGTGATTGTGGTTGTGTGATTGTGGTTGTGTGATTGTGATTGTGTGATTGTGATTGTGTGATTGTGATTGTGTAATTGTGATTGTGTGATTGTGATTGTGTGATTGTGATTGTGTGATTGTGATTGTGTGATTGTGATTGTGTGATTGTGATTGTGTGATTGTGATTGTGTGATTGTGATTGTGTGATTGTGATTGTGTGATTGTGATTGTGTGATTGTGTGATTGTGTGATTGTGTGATTGTGTGATTGTGTGATTGTGTGATTGTGTGATTGTGTGATTGTGTGATTGTGTGATTGTGTGATTGTGTGATTGTGTGATTGTGTGATTGTGTGATTGTGTGATTGTGTGATTGTGTGATTGTGTGATTGCGTGAATATGTGATTGCGTGATTGCGTGATTGCGTGATTGTGTGATTGCGTGATTGCGTGATTGCGTGATTGCGTGATTGCGTGATTGCGTGATTGCGTGATTGCGTGATTGCGTGATTGCGTGATTGCGTGATTGCGTGATTGCGTGATTGCGTGATTGCGTGATTGCGTGATTGCGTGATTGCGTGATTGCGTGATTGCGTGATTGCGTGATTGCGTGATTGCCTGGTTGCGTGATTGCGTGATTGTGTGATTGTGATTGTGTGATTGTGTGATTGTGATTGTGTGATTGTGTGATTGTGTGACTGTGTGATTGCGTGATTGCGTGATTGCGTGATTGCGTGATTGCGTGATTGCGTGATTGCCTGTTTGCGTGATTGCGTGATTGCGTGATTGCGTGATTGCGTGATTGCGTGATTGTGTGACTGTGTGATTGTGTGGTTGTGTGATTGTGTGGTTGTGTGATTGTGTGGTTGTGTGATTGTGTGGTTGTGTGATTTTGTGATTGCGTGATTGCGTGATTGTGTGATTGCGTGAATGTGTGATTGCGTGATTGCGTGATTGCGTGATTGTGTGATTGCGTGATTGTGAGATTGTGTGATTGTGTGATTGCGTGAATGTGTGATTGCGTGATTGCGTGATTGCGTGATTGCGTGATTGTGTGATTGCGTGATTGTGTGATTGCGTGATTGCGTGATTGCGTGATTGCGTGATTGCGTGATTGCGTGATTGCGGGATTGCGTGATTGCGTGATTGCGTGATTGCGTGATTGCGTGATTGCGTGATTGCGTGATTGCGTGATTGCGTGATTGCGTGATTGCGTGATTGCCTGGTTGCGTGATTGCGTGATTGTGTGATTGTGATTGTGTGATTGTGATTGTGTGATTGTGTGATTGTGTGACTGTGTGATTGCGTGATTGCGTGATTGCGTGATTGCGTGATTGCGTGATTGCGTGATTGCCTGTTTGCGTGATTGCGTGATTGCGTGATTGCGTGATTGCGTGATTGCGTGATTGCGTGACTGTGTGATTGTGTAGTTGTGTGATTGTGTGGTTGTGTGATTGTGTGGTTGTGTGATTGTGTGGTTGTGTGATTTTGTGATTGCGTGATTGCGTGATTGCGTGATTGCGTGATTGCGTGATTGCGTGATTGCGTGATTGCGTGATTGCGTGATTGCGTGATTGCGTGTTTGCGTGATTGCGTGATTGCGTGATTGCGTGATTGCGTGATTGCGTGATTGCGTGATTGCGTGATTGCGTGATTGCGTGATTGCGTGATTGCGTGATAGCGTGATTGCGTGATTGCGTGATTGCGTGATTGCGTGATTATGTGATTGTGTGATTGTGTGATTGTGATTGTGAGATTGTGGTTGTGTGATTGTGGTTGTGTGATTGTGGTTGTGTGATTGTGATTGTGTGATTGTGATTGTGTGATTGTGATTGTGTAATTGTGATTGTGTGATTGTGATTGTGTGATTGTGATTGTGTGATTGTGATTGTGTGATTGTGATTGTGTGATTGTGATTGTGTGATTGTGATTGTGTGATTGTGTGATTGTGTGATTGTGTGATTGTGTGATTGTGTGATTGTGTGATTGTGTGATTGTGTGATTGTGTGATTGTGTGATTGTGTGATTGTGTGATTGTGTGATTGTGTGATTGCGTGAAGATGTGATTGCGTGATTGCGTGATTGCGTGATTGTGTGATTGCGTGATTGCGTGATTGCGTGATTGCGTGATTGCGTGATTGCGTGATTGCGTGATTGCGTGATTGCGTGATTGCGTGATTGCGTGATTGCGTGATTGCGTGATTGCGTGATTGCGTGATTGCGTGATTGCGTGATTGCGTGATTGCGTGATTGCCTGGTTGCGTGATTGCGTGATTGTGTGATTGTGATTGTGTGATTGTGATTGTGTGATTGTGTGATTGTGTGACTGTGTGATTGCGTGATTGCGTGATTGCGTGATTGCGTGATTGCGTGATTGCGTGATTGCGTGATTGCCTGTTTGCGTGATTGCGTGATTGCGTGATTGCGTGATTGCGTGATTGCGTGATTGTGTGACTGTGTGATTGTGTGGTTGTGTGATTGTGTGGTTGTGTGATTGCGTGGTTGTGTGATTTTGTGATTGCGTGATTGCGTGATTGCGTGATTGCGTGATTGCGTGATTGCGTGATTGCGTGATTGCGTGATTGCGTGATTGCGTGTTTGCGTGATTGCGTGATTGCGTGATTGCGTGATTGCGTGATTGCGTGATTGCGTGATTGCGTGATTGCGTGATTGCGTGATTGCGTGATTGCGTGATTGCGTGATTGCGTGATTGCGTGATTATGTGATTGTGTGATTGTGTGATTGTGATTGTGAGATTGTGGTTGTGTGATTGTGGTTGTGTGATTGTGGTTGTGTGATTGTGATTGTGTGATTGTGATTGTGTGATTGTGATTGTGTAATTGTGATTGTGTGATTGTGATTGTGTGATTGTGATTGTGTGATTGTGATTGTGTGATTGTGATTGTGTGATTGTGTGACTGTGTGATTGTGTGGTTGTGTGATTGTGTGGTTGTGTGATTGTGTGGTTGTGTGATTGTGTGGTTGTGTGATTTTGTGATTGCGTGATTGCGTGATTGCGTGATTGCGTGATTGCGTGATTGCGTGATTGCGTGATTGCGTGATTGCGTGATTGCGTGTTTGCGTGATTGCGTGATTGCGTGATTGCGTGATTGCGTGATTGCGTGATTGCGTGATTGCGTGATTGCGTGATTGCGTGATTGCGTGATTGCGTGATTGCGTGATTGCGTGATTATGTGATTGTGTGATTGTGTGATTGTGATTGTGAGATTGTGGTTGTGTGATTGTGGTTGTGTGATTGTGGTTGTGTGATTGTGATTGTGTGATTGTGATTGTGTGATTGTGATTGTGTAATTGTGATTGTGTGATTGTGATTGTGTGATTGTGATTGTGTGATTGTGATTGTGTGATTGTGATTGTGTGATTGTGATTGTGTGATTGTGATTGTGTGATTGTGATTGTGTGATTGTGATTGTGTGATTGTGATTGTGTGATTGTGATTGTGTGATTGTGATTGTGTGATTGTGATTGTGTGATTGTGTGATTGTGTGATTGTGTGATTGTGTGATTGTGTGATTGTGTGATTGTGTGATTGTGTGATTGTGTGATTGTGTGATTGTGTGATTGTGTGATTGTGTGATTGTGTGATTGTGTGATTGTGTGATTGTGTGATTGTGTGATTGTGTGATTGTGTGATTGCGTGAATATGTGATTGCGTGATTGCGTGATTGCGTGATTGTGTGATTGCTTGATTGTGTGATTGCGTGATTGTGTGATTGCGTGATTGTGTGATTGCGTGATTGTGTGATTGTGTGATTGTGTGATTGTGTGATTGTGTGATTGTGTGATTGTGTGATTGTGTGATTGTGTGATTGTGTGATTGTGTGATTGTGTGATTGTGTGATTGTGTGATTGTGTGATTGTGTGATTGTGTGATTGTGTGATTGTGTGATTGTGTGATTGTGTGATTGTGATTGTAAGATTGTGGTTGTGTGATTGTGGTTGTGTGATTGTGGTTGTGTGATTGTGGTTGTGTGATTGTGGTTGTGTGATTGTGGTTGTGTGATTGTGGTTGTGTGATTGTGGTTGTATGATTGTGGTTGTGTGATTGTGGTTGTGTGATTGTGGTTGTGTGATTGTGGTTGTGTGATCCTGGTTGTGTGATCGTGGTTGTGTGATTGTGGTTGTGTGATTGTGGTTGTATGATTGTGGTTGTGTGATTGTGGTTGTGTGATTGCGGTTGTGTGATTGCGATTGTGTGATTGCGATTGTGTGATTGCAATTGTGGGATTCTGTGATTCTGATTGTGTGATTGTGATTGTGAGATTGTGATTGTGTGATTGTGATTGTGTAATTGGGATTGTGTGACTGGGATTGCGTGATTGAGAGTGTGTGATTGTGATTTTGTGATTGTGATTGTGTGATTGTGATTGTGTGATAGTGTGATTGTGTGATTGTGGGATTGTGTGATTGTATGATTGTGATTGTGTGATTGTGATTGTGTGATTGTGATTGTGCGACTGTGATTGTGTGACTGCGATTGTGTGACTGCGATAGTGTGATTGCGATTGTGTGATTGCAATTGTGTGATTGCGTGACTGTGATTGCGTGACTGTGATTGCGCGGCTGCGATTGTGCAACTGTGGTTGTGCGACTGCTTTTGTGTGGTTGCGATTGTGTGATTGCAATTGTGTGATTGTGTGATTGAGATTGTGTGATTGTGATTGTGTGATTGTGATTGTGTGATTGTGTGACTGTGTGATTGTGTGATTGTGTGATTGTGAGATTGTGATTGTGTGATTGTGTGATTGTGTGACTGTGTGATTGCGTGATTGCGTGATTGCGTGATTGCGTGATTGCGTGATTGCGTGATTGCCTGTTTGCGTGATTGCGTGATTGCGTGATTGCGTGATTGCGTGATTGCGTGATTGTGTGACTGTGTGATTGTGTGGTTGTGTGATTGTGTGGTTGTATGATTGTGTGGTTGTGTGATTGTGTGGTTGTGTGATTTTGTGATTGCGTGATTGCGTGATTGCGTGATTGCGTGATTGCGTGATTGCGTGATTGCGTGTTTGCGTGATTGCGTGATTGCGTGATTGCGTGATTGCGTGATTGCGTGATTGCGTGATTGCGTGATTGCGTGATTGCGTGATTGCGTGATTGCGTGATTATGTGATTGTGTGATTGTGTGATTGTGATTGTGAGATTGTGGTTGTGTGATTGTGGTTGTGTGATTGTGGTTGTGTGATTGTGATTGTGTGATTGTGATTGTGTGATTGTGATTGTGTAATTGTGATTGTGTGATTGTGATTGTGTGATTGTGATTGTGTGATTGTGATTGTGTGATTGTGATTGTGTGATTGTGATTGTGTGATTGTGATTGTGTGATTGTGATTGTGTGATTGTGATTGTGTGATTGTGATTGTGTGATTGTGATTGCGTGATTGCGTGATTGCGTGATTGCCTGATTGCGTGATTGCGTGATTGCGTGATTGCGTGATTGCGTGATTGCGTGATTGTGTGACTGTGTGATTGTGTGGTTGTGTGATTGTGTGGTTGTGTGATTGTGTGGTTGTGTGATTGTGTGGTTGTGTGATTTTGTGATTGCGTGATTGCGTGATTGCGTGATTGCGTGATTGCGTGATTGCGTGAGTGCGTGATTGCGTGATTGCGTGATTGTGTTATTGCGTGAATGTGTGATTGCGTGATTGCGTGATTGCGTGATTGTGTGATTGCGTGATTGTGAGATTGTGTGATTGTGTGATTGCGTGAATGTGTGATTGCGTGATTGCGTGATTGCGTGATTGCGTGATTGTGTGATTGCGTGATTGTGTGATTGTGTGATTGCGTGATTGCGTGATTGCGTGATTGCGTGATTGCGTGATTGCGTGATTGCGTGATTGCGTGATTCCGTGATTGCGTGATTGCGTGATTGCGTGATTGCGTGATTGCGTGATTGCGTGATTGCGTGATTGCCTGGTTGCGTGATTGCGTGATTGTGTGATTGTGATTGTGTGATTGTGATTGTGTGATTGTGTGATTGTGTGACTGTGTGATTGCGTGATTGCGTGATTGCGTGATTGCGTGATTGCGTGATTGCGTGATTGCCTGTTTGCGTGATTGCGTGATTGCGTGATTGCGTGATTGCGTGATTGTGTGATTGCGTGATTGCGTGATTGCGTGATTATGTGATTGTGTGATTGTGATTGTGAGATTGTGGTTGTGTGATTGTGGTTGTGTGATTGTGGTTGTGTGATTGTGATTGTGTGATTGTGATTGTGTGATTGTGATTGTGTAATTGTGATTGTGTGATTGTGATTGTGTGATTGTGATTGTGTGATTGTGATTGTGTGATTGTGATTGTGTGATTGTGATTGTGTGATTGTGATTGTGTGATTGTGATTGTGTGATTGTGATTGTGTGATTGTGATTGTGTGATTGTGTGATTGTGTGATTGTGTGATTGTGTGATTGTGTGATTGTGTGATTGTGTGATTGTGTGATTGTGTGATTGTGTGATTGTGTGATTGTGTGATTGTGTGATTGTGTGATTGTGTGATTGTGTGATTGTGTGATTGCGTGAATATGTGATTGCGTGATTGCGTGATTGCGTGATTGTGTGATTGCGTGATTGCGTGATTGCGTGATTGCGTGATTGCGTGATTGCGTGATTGCGTGATTGCGTGATTGCGTGATTGCGTGATTGCGTGATTGCGTGATTGCGTGATTGCGTGATTGCGTGATTGCGTGATTGCGTGATTGCGTGATTGCGTGATTGCGTGATTGCGTGATTGCGTGATTGCCTGGTTGCGTGATTGCGTGATTGTGTGATTGTGATTGTGTGATTGTGTGATTGTGATTGTGTGATTGTGTGATTGTGTGACTGTGTGATTGCGTGATTGCGTGATTGCGTGATTGCGTGATTGCGTGATTGCGTGATTGCCTGTTTGCGTGATTGCGTGATTGCGTGATTGCGTGATTGCGTGATTGCGTGATTGTGTGACTGTGTGATTGTGTGGTTGTGTGATTGTGTGGTTGTGTGATTGTGTGGTTGTGTGAGTGTGTGGTTGTGTGATTTTGTGATTGCGTGATTGCGTGATTGTGTGATTGCGTGAATGTGTGATTGCGTGATTGCGTGATTGCGTGATTGTGTGATTGCGTGATTGTGAGATTGTGTGATTGTGTGATTGCGTGAATGTGTGATTGCGTGATTGCGTGATTGCGTGATTGCGTGATTGTGTGATTGCGTGATTGTGTGATTGCGTGATTGCGTGATTGCGTGATTGCGTGATTGCGTGATTGCGTGATTGCGGGATTGCGTGATTGCGTGATTGCGTGATTGCGTGATTGCGTGATTGCGTGATTGCGTGATTGCGTGATTGCGTGATTGCGTGATTGCGTGATTGCCTGGTTGCGTGATTGCGTGATTGTGTGATTGTGATTGTGTGATTGTGATTGTGTGATTGTGTGATTGTGTGACTGTGTGATTGCGTGATTGCGTGATTGCGTGATTGCGTGATTGCGTGATTGCGTGATTGCCTGTTTGCGTGATTGCGTGATTGCGTGATTGCGTGATTGCGTGATTGCGTGATTGCGTGACTGTGTGATTGTGTAGTTGTGTGATTGTGTGGTTGTGTGATTGTGTGGTTGTGTGATTGTGTGGTTGTGTGATTTTGTGATTGCGTGATTGCGTGATTGCGTGATTGCGTGATTGCGTGATTGCGTGATTGCGTGATTGCGTGATTGCGTGATTGCGTGATTGCGTGTTTGCGTGATTGCGTGATTGCGTGATTGCGTGATTGCGTGATTGCGTGATTGCGTGATTGCGTGATTGCGTGATTGCGTGATTGCGTGATTGCGTGATAGCGTGATTGCGTGATTGCGTGATTGCGTGATTGCGTGATTATGTGATTGTGTGATTGTGTGATTGTGATTGTGAGATTGTGGTTGTGTGATTGTGGTTGTGTGATTGTGGTTGTGTGATTGTGATTGTGTGATTGTGATTGTGTGATTGTGATTGTGTAATTGTGATTGTGTGATTGTGATTGTGTGATTGTGATTGTGTGATTGTGATTGTGTGATTGTGATTGTGTGATTGTGATTGTGTGATTGTGATTGTGTGATTGTGTGATTGTGTGATTGTGTGATTGTGTGATTGTGTGATTGTGTGATTGTGTGATTGTGTGATTGTGTGATTGTGTGATTGTGTGATTGTGTGATTGTGTGATTGCGTGAAGATGTGATTGCGTGATTGCGTGATTGCGTGATTGTGTGATTGCGTGATTGCGTGATTGCGTGATTGCGTGATTGCGTGATTGCGTGATTGCGTGATTGCGTGATTGCGTGATTGCGTGATTGCGTGATTGCGTGATTGCGTGATTGCGTGATTGCGTGATTGCGTGATTGCGTGATTGCGTGATTGCGTGATTGCCTGGTTGCGTGATTGCGTGATTGTGTGATTGTGATTGTGTGATTGTGATTGTGTGATTGTGTGATTGTGTGACTGTGTGATTGCGTGATTGCGTGATTGCGTGATTGCGTGATTGCGTGATTGCGTGATTGCGTGATTGCCTGTTTGCGTGATTGCGTGATTGCGTGATTGCGTGATTGCGTGATTGCGTGATTGTGTGACTGTGTGATTGTGTGGTTGTGTGATTGTGTGGTTGTGTGATTGCGTGGTTGTGTGATTTTGTGATTGCGTGATTGCGTGATTGCGTGATTGCGTGATTGCGTGATTGCGTGATTGCGTGATTGCGTGATTGCGTGATTGCGTGTTTGCGTGATTGCGTGATTGCGTGATTGCGTGATTGCGTGATTGCGTGATTGCGTGATTGCGTGATTGCGTGATTGCGTGATTGCGTGATTGCGTGATTGCGTGATTGCGTGATTGCGTGATTATGTGATTGTGTGATTGTGTGATTGTGATTGTGAGATTGTGGTTGTGTGATTGTGGTTGTGTGATTGTGGTTGTGTGATTGTGATTGTGTGATTGTGATTGTGTGATTGTGATTGTGTAATTGTGATTGTGTGATTGTGATTGTGTGATTGTGATTGTGTGATTGTGATTGTGTGATTGTGATTGTGTGATTGTGATTGTGTGATTGTGATTGTGTGATTGTGATTGTGTGATTGTGATTGTGTGATTGTGATTGTGTGATTGTGATTGTGTGATTGTGATTGTGTGATTGTGATTGTGTGATTGTGATTGTGTGATTGTGATTGTGTGATTGTGATTGTGTGATTGTGATTGTGTGATTGTGATTGTGTGATTGTGTGATTGTGTGATTGTGTGATTGTGTGATTGTGTGATTGTGTGATTGTGTGATTGTGTGATTGCGTGAATATGTGATTGCGTGATTGCGTGATTGCGTGATTGCGTGATTGTGTGATTGCTTGATTGTGTGATTGCGTGATTGTGTGATTGCGTGATTGTGTGATTGTGTGATTGTGTGATTGTGTGATTGTGTGATTGTGTGATTGTGTGATTGTGTGATTGTGTGATTGTGTGATTGTGTGATTGTGTGATTGTGTGATTGTGTGATTGTGTGATTGTGTGATTGTGTGATTGTGTGATTGTGTGATTGTGTGATTGTGTGATTGTGTGATTGTGTGATTGTGTGATTGTGTGATTGTGTGATTGTGTGATGGTGTGATTGTGTGATTGTGTGATTGTGTGATTGTGTGATTGTGTGATTGTGATTGTGTGATTGTGATTGTGTGATTGTGATTGTGTGATTGTGATTGACTGATTGTGATTGTGTGATTGTGATTGTGTGATTGCGATTGTGTGATTGCGATTGTGTGATTGCGATTGTGTGATTGTGATTGTGCGATTGTGTGATTGTGTGATTGTGTGATTGTGATTGTGTGATTGGGATTGTCGGATTGGGATTGTCGGATTGGGATTGTGTGACTGTAATTGTGTGATTGTGATTGTGTGATTGTGATTGTGTGATTGTGATTGTGTGATTGTGATTGTGTGATTGTGATTGTGTGATTGTGATTGTGTGATTGTGATTGTGTGATTGTAATTGTGTGATTGTGATTGTGTGATTGTGATTGTGCGATTGTGATTGTGTGTTTGTGATTGTGTGATTGTGATTGTGTGATTGTAATTGTGTGATTGTGATTGTGTGATTGTGTGGTTGCGATTGTGTGACTGCAATTGTGTGATTGTGTGATTGAGATTGTATGATTGTGAATGTGTGGTTGCGATTGTGTGATTGCAATTGTGTGATTGTGTGATTGTGTGATTGTGTGATTGTGTGATTGTGATTGTGAGATTGTGGTTGTGTGATTGTGGTTGTGTGATTGTGGTTGTGTGATTGTGATTGTGTGATTGTGATTGTGTGATTGTGATTGTGTAATTGTGATTGTGTGATTGTGATTGTGTGATTGTGATTGTGTGATTGTGATTGTGTGATTGTGATTGTGTGATTGTGATTGTGTGATTGTGATCGTGTGATTGTGATCGTGTGATTGTGTGATTGTGTGATTGTGTGATTGTGTGATTGTGTGATTGTGTGATTGTGTGATTGTGTGATTGTGTGATTGTGTGATTGCGTGAATATGTGATTGCGTGATTGCGTGATTGCGTGATTGTGTGATTGCGTGATTGCGTGATTGCGTGATTGCGTGATTGCGTGATTGCGTGATTGCGTGATTGCGTGATTGCGTGATTGCGTGATTGCGTGATTGCGTGATTGCGTGATTGCGTGATTGCGTGATTGCGTGATTGCGTGATTGTGTGATTGCGTGATTGCGTGATTGCGTGATTGCGTGATTGCGTGATTGCGTGATTGCGTGATTGCGTGATTGCGTGATTGCGTGATTGCGTGATTGCGTGTTTGCGTGATTGCGTGAATGCGTGATTGCGTGATTGCGTGATTGCGTGATTGCGTGATTGCGTGATTGCGTGATTGCGTGATTGCGCGATTGCGTGATTGCGCGATTGCGTGATTGCGTGATTATGTGATTGTGTGATTGTGTGATTGTGATTGTGAGATTGTGGTTGTGTGATTGTGGTTGTGTGATTGTGATTGTGTGATTGTGATTGTGTGATTGTGATTGTGTGATTGTGATTGTGTAATTGTGATTGTGTGATTGTGATTGTGTGATTGTGATTGTGTGATTGTGATTGTGTGATTGTGATTGTGTGATTGTGATTGTGTGATTGTGATTGTGTGATTGTGATTGTGTGATTGTGATTGTGTGATTGTGATTGTGTGATTGTGATTGTGTGATTGTGATTGTGTGATTGTGATTGTGTGATTGTGATTGTGTGATTGTGATTGTGTGATTGTGATTGTGTGATTGTGATTGTGTGATTGTGATTGTGTGATTGTGTGATTGTGTGATTGTGTGATTGTGTGATTGTGTGATTGTGTGATTGTGTGATTGTGTGATTGTGTGATTGTGTGATTGTGTGATTGTGTGATTGTGTGATTGTGTGATTGTGTGATTGTGTGATTGTGTGATTGTGTGATTGTGTGATTGCGTGAATATGTGATTGCGTGATTGCGTGATTGCGTGATTGTGTGATTGCTTGATTGTGTGATTGCGTGATTGTGTGATTGCGTGATTGTGTGATTGCGTGATTGTGTGATTGTGTGATTGTGTGATTGTGTGATTGTGTGATTGTGTGATTGTGTGATTGTGTGATTGTGTGATTGTGTGATTGTGTGATTGTGTGATTGTGTGATTGTGTGATTGTGTGATTGTGTGATTGTGATTGTAAGATTGTGGTTGTGTGATTGTGGTTGTGTGATTGTGGTTTTGTGATTGTGGTTGTGTGATTGTGGTTGTGTGATTGTGGTTGTGTGATTGTGGTTGTATGATTGTGGTTGTGTGATTGTGGTTGTGTGATTGTGGTTGTGTGATTGTGGTTGTGTGATCGTGGTTGTGTGATCGTGGTTGTGTGATTGTGGTTGTGTGATTGTGGTTGTATGATTGTGGTTGTGTGATTGTGGTTGTGTGATTGCGGTTGTGTGATTGCGATTGTGTGATTGCGATTGTGTGATTGCAATTGTGGGATTCTGTGATTCTGATTGTGTGATTGTGATTGTGAGATTGTGATTGTGTGATTGTAATTGTGTAATTGGGATTGTGTGACTGGGATTGCGTGATTGAGAGTGTGTGATTGTGATTTTGTGATTGTGATTGTGTGATTGTGATTGTGTGATAGTGTGATTGTGTGATTGTGGGATTGTGTGATTGTATGATTGTGATTGTGTGATTGTGATTGTGTGATTGTGATTGTGCGACTGTGATTGTGTGACTGCGATTGTGTGACTGCGATAGTGTGATTGCGATTGTGTGATTGCAATTGTGTGATTGCGTGACTGTGATTGCGTGACTGTGATTGCGCGGCTGCGATTGTGCAACTGTGGTTGTGCGACTGCTTTTGTGTGGTTGCGATTGTGTGATTGCAATTGTGTGATTGTGTGATTGAGATTGTGTGATTGTGATTGTGTGATTGTGATTGTGTGATTGTGTGACTGTGTGATTGTGTGATTGTGTGATTGTGAGATTGTGTGATTGTGTGATTGTGTGATTGTGTGATTGTGTGATTGTGTGATTGTGTGATTGTGTGATTGTGTGATTGTGTGATTGTGTGATTGTGTGATTGTGTGATTGTGTGATTGTGTGATTGTGTGATTGTGTGATTGTGTGATTGTGTGATTGTGTGATTGTGTGATTGTGTGATGGTGTGATTGTGTGATTGTGTGATTGTGTGATTGTGTGATTGTGTGATTGTGATTGTGTGATTGTGATTGTGTGATTGTGATTGTGTGATTGTGATTGACTGATTGTGATTGTGTGATTGTGATTGTGTGATTGCGATTGTGTGATTGCGATTGTGTGATTGCGATTGTGTGATTGTGATTGTGCGATTGTGTGATTGTGTGATTGTGTGATTGTGATTGTGTGATTGGGATTGTCGGATTGGGATTGTCGGATTGGGATTGTGTGACTGTAATTGTGTGATTGTGATTGTGTGATTGTGATTGTGTGATTGTGATTGTGTGATTGTGATTGTGAGATTGTGGTTGTGTGATTGTGGTTGTGTGATTGTGGTTGTGTGATTGTGATTGTGTGATTGTGATTGTGTGATTGTGATTGTGTAATTGTGATTGTGTGATTGTGATTGTGTGATTGTGATTGTGTGATTGTGATTGTGTGATTGTGATTGTGTGATTGTGATTGTGTGATTGTGATCGTGTGATTGTGATCGTGTGATTGTGTGATTGTGTGATTGTGTGATTGTGTGATTGTGTGATTGTGTGATTGTGTGATTGTGTGATTGTGTGATTGTGTGATTGCGTGAATATGTGATTGCGTGATTGCGTGATTGCGTGATTGCGTGATTGCGTGATTGCGTGATTGCGTGATTGCGTGATTGCGTGATTGCGTGATTGCGTGATTGCGTGATTGCGTGATTGCGTGATTGCGTGATTGCGTGATTGCGTGATTGCGTGATTGCGTGATTGCGTGATTGCGTGATTGCGTGATTGCGTGATTGCGTGATTGCGTGATTGCGTGTTTGCGTGATTGCGTGAATGCGTGATTGCGTGATTGCGTGATTGCGTGATTGCGTGATTGCGTGATTGCGTGATTGCGTGATTGCGTGATTGCGTGATTGCGTGATTGCGTGATTGCGTGATTATGTGATTGCGTGATTGTGTGATTGTGATTGTGAGATTGTGGTTGTGTGATTGTGGTTGTGTGATTGTGGTTGTGTGATTGTGATTGTGTGATTGTGATTGTGTGATTGTGATTGTGTGATTGTGATTGTGTAATTGTGATTGTGTGATTGTGATTGTGTGATTGTGATTGTGTGATTGTGATTGTGTGATTGTGATTGTGTGATTGTGATTGTGTGATTGTGATTGTGTGATTGTGATTGTGTGATTGTGATTGTGTGATTGTGATTGTGTGATTGTGTGATTGTGTGATTGTGTGATTGTGTGATTGTGTGATTGTGTGATTGTGTGATTGTGTGATTGTGTGATTGTGTGATTGTGTGATTGTGTGATTGTGTGATTGTGTGATTGTGTGATTGTGTGATTGTGTGATTGTGTGATTGTGTGATTGTGTGATTGTGTGATTGTGTGATTGTGTGATTGTGTGATTGTGTGATTGTGTGATTGTGTGATTGTGTGATTGCGTGAATATGTGATTGCGTGATTGCGTGATTGCGTGATTGCGTGATTGCTTGATTGTGTGATTGCGTGATTGTGTGATTGCGTGATTGTGTGATTGCGTGATTGTGTGATTGTGTGATTGTGTGATTGTGTGATTGTGTGATTGTGTGATTGTGTGATTGTGTGATTGTGTGATTGTGTGATTGTGTGATTGTGTGATTGTGTGATTGTGTGATTGTGTGATTGTGTGATTGTGTGATTGTGTGATTGTGTGATTGTGTGATTGTGTGATTGTGTGATTGTGTGATTGTGTGATTGTGATTGTGTGATTGTGATTGTGTGATTGTGATTGTGTGATTGTGATTGTGTGATTGTGATTGACTGATTGTGATTGTGTGATTGTGATTGTGTGATTGCGATTGTGTGATTGCGATTGTGTGATTGCGATTGTGTGATTGTGATTGTGCGATTGTGTGATTGTGTGATTGTGTGATTGTGATTGTGTGATTGGGATTGTCGGATTGGGATTGTCGGATTGGGATTGTGTGACTGTATTTGTGTGATTGTGATTGTGTGATTGTGATTGTGTGATTGTGATTGTGTGATTGTGATTGTGTGATTGTGATTGTGTGATTGTGATTGTGTGATTGTGATTGTGTGATTGTGATTGTGTGATTGTGATTGTGTGATTGTAATTGTGTGATTGTGATTGTGTGATTGTGATTGTGCGATTGTGATTGTGTGTTTGTGATTGTGTGATTGTGATTGTGTGATTGTAATTGTGTGATTGTGATTGTGTGATTGTGTGGTTGCGATTGTGTGACTGCAATTGTGTGATTGTGTGATTGAGATTGTGTGATTGTGAATGTGTGGTTGCGATTGTGTGATTGCAATTGTGTGATTGTGTGATTGTGTGATTGTGTGATTGTGTGATTGTGATTGTGAGATTGTGGTTGTGTGATTGTGGTTGTGTGATTGTGGTTGTGTGATTGTGATTGTGTGATTGTGATTGTGTGATTGTGATTGTGTGATTGTGATTGTGTGATTGTGATTGTGTGATTGTGATTGTGTGATTGCGATTGTGTGGTTGTGATTGTGTGATTGTGATTGTGTGATTGTGATTGTGTGATTGTGATTGTGTGATTGTGATTGCGTGATTGCGTGATTGCGTGATTGCGTGATTGCGTGATTGCGTGATTGCGTGATTGCGTGTTTGCGTGAATGCGTGATTGCGTGATTGCGTGATTGCGTGATTGCGTGATTGCCTGGTTGCGTGATTGTGTGGTTGTGTGATTGTGTGATTGTGTGATTGTGTGATTGCGTGATTGTGTGATTGCGTGATTGCGTGATTGCGTGATGGCGTGATTGCGTGATTGCGTGATTGCGTGATTGCGAGATTGCCTGATTGCGTGATTGCGTGATTGCGTGATTGCGTGATTGCGTGATTGCGTGATTGTGTGACTGTGTGATTGTGTGGTTGTGTGATTGTGTGGTTGTGTGATTGTGTGGTTGTGTGATTTTGTGATTGCGTGATTGCGTGATTGCGTGATTGCGTGATTGCGTGATTGCGTGATTGCGTGATTGCGTGTTTGCGTGATTGCGTGATTGCGTGACTGCGTGATTGCGTGATTGCGTGATTGCGTGATTTCGTGAGTGCGTGATTGCGTGATTGCGTGATTGCGTGATTGCGTGATTGTGTGATTGCGTGAATATGTGATTGCGTGATTGCGTGATTGCGTGATTGCGTGATTGCGTGATTGTGTGATTGCGTGATTGTGTGATTGTGTGATTGTGTGATTGTGTGATTGTGTGATTGTGTGATTGTGTGATTGTGTGATTGTGTGATTGTGTGATTGTGTGATTGTGTGATTGTGTGATTGTGTGATTGTGTGATTGTGTGATTGTGTGATTGTGATTGTGAGATTGTGGTTGTGTGATTGTGGTTGTGTAATTGGGATTGTGTGACTGGGATTGCGTGATTGAGAGTGTGTGATTGTCATTTTGTGATTGTGATTGTGTGATTGTGTGATTGTGTGATTGTGGGATTGTGTGATTATATGATTGAGATTGTGTGATTGTGATTGTGTGATTGTGATTGTGTGACTGCGATTGTGTGACTGCGATAGTGTGATTGCGATTGTGTGATTGCAATTGTGTGATTGCGTGACTGTGATTGCGTGACTGTGATTGCGCGGCTGCGATTGTGCAACTGTGGTTGTGCGACTGCTTTTGTGTGGTTGCGATTGTGTGATTGCAATTGTGTGATTGTGTGATTGAGATTGTGTGATTGTGATTGTGTGATTGTGATTGTGTGATTGTGTGACTGTGTGATTGTGTGATTGTGTGATTGTGAGATTGTGTGATTGTGTGATTGTGTGATTGTGTGATTGTGTGATTGTGTGATTGTGTGATTGTGTGATTGTGTGATTGTGTGATTGTGTGATTGTGTGATTGTGTGATTGTGTGATTGTGTGATTGTGTGATTGTGTGATTGTGTGATTGTGTGATTGTGTGATTGTGTGATGGTGTGATTGTGTGATTGTGTGATTGTGTGATTGTGTGATTGTGTGATTGTGATTGTGTGATTGTGATTGTGTGATTGTGATTGTGTGATTGTGATTGACTGATTGTGATTGTGTGATTGTGATTGTGTGATTGCGATTGTGTGATTGCGATTGTGTGATTGCGATTGTGTGATTGTGATTGTGCGATTGTGTGATTGTGTGATTGTGTGATTGTGTGATTGTGATTGTGTGATTGGGATTGTCGGATTGGGATTGTGTGACTGTAATTGTGTGATTGTGATTGTGTGATTGTGATTGTGTGATTGTGATTGTGTGATTGTGATTGTGTGATTGTGACTGTGTGATTGTGATTGTGTGATTGTGATTGTGTGATTGTAATTGTGTGATTGTGATTGTGTGATTGTGATTGTGCGATTGTGATTGTGTGTTTGTGATTGTGTGATTGTGATTGTGTGATTGTAATTGTGTGATTGTGATTGTGTGATTGTGTGGTTGCGATTGTGTGACTGCAATTGTGTGATTGTGTGATTGAGATTGTATGATTGTGAATGTGTGGTTGCGATTGTGTGATTGCAATTGTGTGATTGTGTGATTGTGTGATTGTGTGATTGTGTGATTGTGATTGTGAGATTGTGGTTGTGTGATTGTGGTTGTGTGATTGTGGTTGTGTGATTGTGATTGTGTGATTGTGATTGTGTGATTGTGATTGTGTGATTGTGATTGTGTGATTGTGATTGTGTGATTGTGATTGTGTGATTGTGATTGTGTGATTGTGATTGTGTGATTGTGATCGTGTGATTGTGATCGTGTGATTGTGTGATTGTGTGATTGTGTGATTGTGTGATTGTGTGATTGTGTGATTGTGTGATTGTGTGATTGTGTGATTGTGTGATTGCGTGAATATGTGATTGCGTGATTGCGTGATTGCGTGATTGCGTGATTGCGTGATTGCGTGATTGCGTGATTGCGTGATTGCGTGATTGCGTGATTGCGTGATTGCGTGATTGCGTGATTGCGTGATTGCGTGATTGCGTGATTGCGTGATTGCGTGATTACGTGATTGCGTGATTGCGTGATTGCGTGATTGCGTGATTGCGTGATTGCGTGATTGCGTGATTGCGTGATTGCGTGATTGCGTGTTTGCGTGATTGCGTGAATGCGTGATTGCGTGATTGCGTGATTGCGTGATTGCGTGATTGCGTGATTGCGTGATTGCGTGATTGCGTGATTGCGTGATTGCGTGATTGCGTGATTGCGTGATTATGTGATTGTGTGATTGTGTGATTGTGATTGTGAGATTGTGGTTGTGTGATTGTGGTTGTGTGATTGTGGTTGTGTGATTGTGATTGTGTGATTGTGATTGTGTGATTGTGATTGTGTGATTGTGATTGTGTAATTGTGATTGTGTGAT
This sequence comes from Megachile rotundata, assembly GCF_050947335.1. Classification (NCBI taxonomy): domain Eukaryota; kingdom Metazoa; phylum Arthropoda; class Insecta; order Hymenoptera; family Megachilidae; genus Megachile; species Megachile rotundata. Next base: position 496,190 of record NC_134991.1, on the reverse strand, counting down.
TGTGATTGTGTGATTGTGATTGTGTGATTGTGATTGTGTGATTGTGATTGTGTGATTGTGATTGTGTGATTGTGATTGTGTGATTGTGATTGTGTGATTGTGATTGTGTGATTGTGTGATTGTGTGATTGTGTGATTGTGTGATTGTGTGATTGTGTGATTGTGTGATTGTGTGGTTGTGTGATTGTGTGATTGTGTGATTGTGTGATTGTGTGATTGTGTGATTGTGTGATTGTGTGATTGTGTGATTGTGTGATTGTGTGATTGTGTGATTGTGTGATTGTGTGATTGCGTGAATATGTGATTGCGTGATTGCGTGATTGCGTGATTGCGTGATTGCTTGATTGCGTGATTGCGTGATTGTGTGATTGCGTGATTGTGTGATTGCGTGATTGTGTGATTGTGTGATTGTGTGATTGTGTGATTGTGTGATTGTGTGATTGTGTGATTGTGTGATTGTGTGATTGTGTGATTGTGTGATTGTGTGATTGTGTGATTGTGTGATTGTGTGATTGTGTGATTGTGTGATTGTGTGATTGTGTGATTGTGTGATTGTGTGATTGTGTGATTGTGTGATTGTGTGATTGTGTGATTGTGTGATTGTGTGATTGTGTGATTGTGATTGTGTGATTGTGATTGTGTGATTGTGATTGTGTGATTGTGATTGTGTGATTGTGATTGTGTGATTGTGATTGACTGATTGTGATTGTGTGATTGTGATTGTGTGATTGCGATTGTGTGATTGCGATTGTGTGATTGCGATTGTGTGATTGTGATTGTGCGATTGTGTGATTGTGTGATTGTGTGATTGTGATTGTGTGATTGGGATTGTCGGATTGGGATTGTCGGATTGGGATTGTGTGACTGTATTTGTGTGATTGTGATTGTGTGATTGTGATTGTGTGATTGTGATTGTGTGATTGTGATTGTGTGATTGTGATTGTGTGATTGTGATTGTGTGATTGTGATTGTGTGATTGTAATTGTGTGATTGTGATTGTGTGATTGTGATTGTGCGATTGTGATTGTGTGTTTGTGATTGTGTGATTGTGATTGTGTGATTGTAATTGTGTGATTGTGATTGTGTGATTGTGTGGTTGCGATTGTGTGACTGCAATTGTGTGATTGTGTGATTGAGATTGTGTGATTGTGAATGTGTGGTTGCGATTGTGTGATTGCAATTGTGTGATTGTGTGATTGTGTGATTGTGTGATTGTGTGATTGTGATTGTGAGATTGTGGTTGTGTGATTGTGGTTGTGTGATTGTGGTTGTGTGATTGTGATTGTGTGATTGTGATTGTGTGATTGTGATTGTGTGATTGTGATTGTGTGATTGTGATTGTGTGATTGTGATTGTGTGATTGCGATTGTGTGGTTGTGATTGTGTGATTGTGATTGTGTGATTGTGATTGTGTGATTGTGATTGTGTGATTGTGATTGCGTGATTGCGTGATTGCGTGATTGCGTGATTGCGTGATTGCGTGATTGCGTGATTGCGTGTTTGCGTGAATGCGTGATTGCGTGATTGCGTGATTGCGTGATTGCGTGATTGCCTGGTTGCGTGATTGTGTGGTTGTGTGATTGTGTGATTGTGTGATTGTGTGATTGCGTGATTGTGTGATTGCGTGATTGCGTGATTGCGTGATGGCGTGATTGCGTGATTGCGTGATTGCGTGATTGCGAGATTGCCTGATTGCGTGATTGCGTGATTGCGTGATTGCGTGATTGCGTGATTGCGTGATTGTGTGACTGTGTGATTGTGTGGTTGTGTGATTGTGTGGTTGTGTGATTGTGTGGTTGTGTGATTTTGTGATTGCGTGATTGCGTGATTGCGTGATTGCGTGATTGCGTGATTGCGTGATTGCGTGATTGCGTGTTTGCGTGATTGCGTGATTGCGTGACTGCGTGATTGCGTGATTGCGTGATTGCGTGATTTCGTGAGTGCGTGATTGCGTGATTGCGTGATTGCGTGATTGCGTGATTGTGTGATTGCGTGAATATGTGATTGCGTGATTGCGTGATTGCGTGATTGCGTGATTGCGTGATTGTGTGATTGCGTGATTGTGTGATTGTGTGATTGTGTGATTGTGTGATTGTGTGATTGTGTGATTGTGTGATTGTGTGATTGTGTGATTGTGTGATTGTGTGATTGTGTGATTGTGTGATTGTGTGATTGTGTGATTGTGTGATTGTGTGATTGTGTGATTGTGATTGTGAGATTGTGGTTGTGTGATTGTGGTTGTGTAATTGGGATTGTGTGACTGGGATTGCGTGATTGAGAGTGTGTGATTGTCATTTTGTGATTGTGATTGTGTGATTGTGTGATTGTGTGATTGTGGGATTGTGTGATTATATGATTGAGATTGTGTGATTGTGATTGTGTGATTGTGATTGTGCGACTGTGATTGTGTGACTGCGATTGTGTGACTGCGATAGTGTGATTGCGATTGTGTGATTGCAATTGTGTGATTGCGTGACTGTGATTGTGTGACTGTGATTGCGCGGCTGCGATTGTGCAACTGTGATTGTGCGACTGCTTTTGTGTGATTGCGATTGTGTGATTGTGATTGTGTGATTGTGATTGTGTGATTGTGTGATTGTGTGATTGCGTGATTGTGTGTTTGTGTGATTGTGTGATTGTGATTGTGTGATTGTGTGATTGGGTGATTGTGTGATTGCGTGATTGCGTGATTGCGCGATTGCGTGATTGCGTGATTGCGTGATTGCGTGAATATGTGATTGCGTGATTGCGTGATTGCGTGATTGCGTGATTGCGTGATTGTGTGATTGCGTGATTGTGTGATTGCGTGATTGTGTGATTGCGTGATTGTGTGATTGTGTGATTGTGTGATTGTGTGATTGTGTGATTGTGTGATTGTGTGATTGTGTGATTGTGTGATTGTGTGATTGTGTGATTGTGTGATTGTGTGATTGTGTGATTGTGTGATTGTGTGATTGTGATTGTGAGATTGTGGTTGTGTGATTGTGGTTGTGTGATTGTGATTGTGTGATTGTGATTGTGTGATTGTGATTGTGTAATTGTGATTGTGTGATTGTGATTGTGTGATTGTGATTGTGTGATTGTGATTGTGTGGTTGTGATTGTGTGATTGTGATTGTGTGATTGTGATTGTGTGATTGTGATTGTGTGATTGTGATTGTGTGATTGTGATTGTGTGATTGTGATTGTGTGATTGTGATTGTGTGATTGTGATTGAGTGATTGTGATTGTGTGATTGTGATTGTGTGATTGTGATTGTGTGATTGCGATTGTGTGATTGTGATTGTGTGATTGTGATTGTGTGATTGTGTGATTGTGTGATTGTGTGATTGTGATTGTGTGATTGGGATTGTGTGACTGTAATTGTGTGATTGTGATTGTGTGATTGTGATTGTGTGATTGTGATTGTGTGATTGTGATTGTGTGATTGTGATTGTGTGATTGTGATTGTGTGATTGTGATTGTGTGATTGTGATTGTGTGATTGTGATTGTGTGATTGTGATTGTGTGATTGTGATTGTGTGATTGTGATTGTGTGATTGTGATTGTGTGATTGTGATTGTGTGATTGTGATTGTGTGATTGTGATTGTGTGATTGTGATTGTGTGATTGTGATTGTGTAATTGTGATTGTGTGATTGTGATTGTGTGATTGTGATTGTGTGATTGTGATTGTGTGGTTGTGATTGTGTGATTGTGATTGTGTGATTGTGATTGTGTGATTGTGATTGTGTGATTGTGATTGTGTGATTGTGATTGTGTGATTGTGATTGTGTGATTGTGATTGAGTGATTGTGATTGTGTGATTGTGATTGTGTGATTGTGATTGTGTGATTGCGATTGTGTGATTGTGATTGTGTGATTGTGATTGTGTGATTGTGTGATTGTGTGATTGTGTGATTGTGTGATTGTGATTGTGTGATTGGGATTGTCGGATTGGGATTGTGTGACTGTAATTGTGTGATTGTGATTGTGTGATTGTGATTGTGTGATTGTGATTGTGTGATTGTGATTGTGTGATTGTGATTGTGTGATTGTGATTGTGTGATTGTGATTGTGTGATTGTGATTGTGTGATTGTGATTGTGTGATTGTGATTGTGTGATTGTGATTGTGTGATTGTGATTGTGTGATTGTGATTGTGTGATTGTGATTGTGTGATTGTGTGATTGTGTGATTGTGTGATTGTGTGATTGTGAGATTGTGTGATTGTGAGATTGTGTGATTGTGTGATTGTGTGATTGTGATTGTGTGATTGTGATTGTGTGATTGTGTGATTGTGTGATTGTGTGTTGGTGTGATTGTGTGATTGTGTGATTGTGTGATTGTGTGATTGTGAGATTGTGTGATTGTGTGATTGTGTGATTGTGTGATTGTGTGATTGTGTGATTGTGTGATTGTGTGATTGTGTGATTGTGATTGTGAGATTGTGGTTGTGTGATTGTGGTTGTGTGATTGTGGTTGTGTGAATGTGATTGTGTGATTGTGATTGTGTGATTGTGATTGTGTAATTGTGATTGTGTGATTGTGATTGTGTGATTGTGATTGTGTGATTGCGATTGTGTGGTTGTGATTGTGTGATTGTGATTGTGTGATTGTGATTGTGTGATTGTGATTGTGTGATTGTGATTGCGTGATTGCGTGATTGCGTGATTGCGTGATTGCGTGATTGCGTGATTGCGTGATTGCGTGATTGCGTGTTTGCGTGAATGCGTGATTGCGTGATTGCGTGATTGCGTGATTGCGGGATTGCCTGGTTGCGTGATTGTGTGGTTGTGTGATTGTGTGATTGTGTGATTGTGTGATTGCGTGATTGTGTGATTGCGTGATTGCGTGATTGCGTGATTGCGTGATTGCGGGATTGCGTGATTGCGTGATTGCGTGATTGCGTGATTGCGAGATTGCCTGATTGCGTGATTGCGTGATTGCGTGATTGCGTGATTGCGTGATTGCGAGATTGCCTGATTGCGTGATTGTGTGGTTGTGTGATTGTGTGGTTGTGTGATTGTGTGGTTGTGTGATTTTGTGATTGCGTGATTGCGTGATTGCGTGATTGCGTGATTGCGTGATTGCGTGATTGCGTGATTGCGTGTTTGCGTGATTGCGTGATTGCGTGACTGCGTGACTGCGTGATTGCGTGATTGCGTGATTGCGTGATTTCGTGAGTGCGTGATTGCGTGATTGCGTGATTGCGTGATTGCGTGATTGTGTGATTGCGTGAATATGTGATTGCGTGATTGCGTGATTGCGTGATTGCGTGATTGTGTGATTGCGTGATTGTGTGATTGTGTGATTGTGTGATTGTGTGATTGTGTGATTGTGTGATTGTGTGATTGTGTGATTGTGTGATTGTGTGATTGTGTGATTGTGTGATTGTGTGATTGTGTGATTGTGTGATTGTGTGATTGTGTGATTGTGTGATTGTGTGATTGTGATTGTGAGATTGTGGTTGTGTGATTGTGGTTGTGTAATTGGGATTGTGTGACTGGGATTGCGTGATTGAGAGTGTGTGATTGTCATTTTGTGATTGTGATTGTGTGATTGTGTGATTGTGTGATTGTGGGATTGTGTGATTATATGATTGTGATTGTGTGATTGTGATTGTGTGATTGTGATTGTGCGACTGTGATTGTGTGACTGCGATTGTGTGACTGCGATAGTGTGATTGCGATTGTGTGATTGCAATTGTGTGATTGCGTGACTGTGATTGTGTGACTGTGATTGCGCGGCTGCGATTGTGCAACTGTGATTGTGCGACTGCTTTTGTGTGGTTGCGATTGTGTGATTGCAATTGTGTGATTGTGTGATTGCGATTGTGTGATTGTGATTGTGTGATTGTGATTGTGTGATTGTGTGATTGTGTGATTGTGTGATTGTGTGATTGTGTGATTGTGTGATTGTGATTGTGTGATTGGGATTGTCGGATTGGGATTGTGTGACTGTAATTGTGTGATTGTGATTGTGTGATTGTGATTGTGTGATTGTGATTGTGTGATTGTGATTGTGTGATTGTGATTGTGTGATTGTGATTGTGTGATTGTGATTGAGTGATTGTGATTGTGTGATTGTGATTGTGTGATTGTGATTTTGTGATTGTGATTGTGTGATTGTGATTGTGTGATTGTGATTGTGTGATTGTGATTGTGTGATTGTGATTGTGTGATTGTGATTGTGTGATTCCGATTGTGTGATTGCGATTGTGTGGTTGCGATTGTGTGATTGTGATTGTGTGATTGTGATTGCGTGATTGCGTGATTGCGTGATTGCGTGATTCCGTGATTGCGTGATTGCGTGATTGCGTGTTTGCGTGATTGCGTGATTGCGTGATTGCGTGATTGTGTGATTGCGTGATTGCCTGGTTGCGTGATTGTGTGGTTGTGTGATTGTGTGATTGTGTGATTGCGTGATTGTGTGTTTGTGTGATTGTGTGATTGTGATTGTGTGATTGTGTGATTCGGTGATTGTGTGATTGCGTGATTGCGTGATTGCGTAATTGCGTGATTGCGTGATTGCGTGATTGCGTGATTGCGTGATTGCGTGAATATGTGATTGCGTGATTGTGTGATTGCGTGATTGCGTGATTGCGTGATTGTGTGATTGCGTGATTGTGTGATTGCGTGATTGTGTGATTGTGTGATTGTGTGATTGTGTGATTGTGTGATTGTGTGATTGTGTGATTGTGTGATTGTGTGATTGTGTGATTGTGTGATTGTGTGATTGTGTGATTGTGTGATTGTGTGATTGTGTGATTGTGTGATTGTGATTGTGTGATTGTGATTGTGTGATTGTGATTGTGTGATTGCGATTGTGTGATTGTGATTGTGTGATTGTGATTGTGTGATTGTGTGATTGTGTGATTGTGTGATTGTGTGATTGTGTGATTGTGATTGTGTGATTGGGATTGTCGGATTGGGATTGTGTGACTGTAATTGTGTGATTGTGATTGTGTGATTGTGATTGTGTGATTGTGATTGTGTGATTGTGATTGTGTGATTGTGATTGTGTGATTGTGATTGTGTGATTGTGATTGTGTGATTGTGATTGTGTGATTGTGATTGTGTGATTGTGATTGTGTGATTGTGATTGTGTGATTGTGATTGTGTGATTGTGATTGTGTGATTGTGATTGTGTGATTGTGATCGTGTGATTGTGATCGTGTGATTGTGATCGTGTGATTGTGATCGTGTGATTGTGATCGTGTGATTGTGATCGTGTGATTGTGATCGTGTGATTGTGATCGTGTGATTGTGATCGTGTGATTGTGATTGTGTGATTGTGATTGTGTGATTGTGATTGTGTGATTGTGTGATTGTGTGTTTGTGTGATTGTGTGATTGTGTGATTGTGTGATTGTGTGATTGTGTGATTGTGAGATTGTGTGATTGTGTGATTGTGTGATTGTGATTGTGTGATTGTGATTGTGTGATTGTGATTGTGTGATTGTGATTGTGTGATTGTGATTGTGTGATTGTGATTGTGTGATTGTGATTGTGTGATTGTGATTGTGTGATTGTGATTGTGTGATTGTGATTGTGTGATTGTGATTGTGTGATTGTGTGATTGTGATTGCGTGATTGCGTGATTGCGTGATTGCGTGATTGCGTGATTGCGTGATTGCGTGATTGCGTGTTTGCGTGATTGCGTGATTGCGTGATTGCGTGATTGTGTGATTGCGTGATTGCCTGGTTGCGTGATTGTGTGGTTGTGTGATTGTGTGATTGTGTGATTGCGTGATTGTGTGTTTGTGTGATTGTGTGATTGTGATTGTGTGATTGTGTGATTGGGTGATTGTGGGATTGTGTGATTGTATGATTGTGATTGTGTGATTGTGATTGTGTGATTGTGATTGTGCGACTGTGATTGTGTGACTGCGATTGTGTGACTGCGATAGTGTGATTGCGATTGTGTGATTGCAATTGTGTGATTGCGTGACTGTGATTGCGTGACTGTGATTGCGCGGCTGCGATTGTGCAACTGTGGTTGTGCGACTGCTTTTGTGTGGTTGCGATTGTGTGATTGCAATTGTGTGATTGTGTGATTGAGATTGTGTGATTGTGATTGTGTGATTGTGATTGTGCGATTGTGTGATTGTGTGATTGTGTGATTGTGATTGTGTGATTGTGATTGTGTGATTGTGATTGTGTGATTGTGATTGTGTGATTGTGATTGTGTGATTGTGATTGTGTGATTGTGATTGTGTGATTGGGATTGTGTGATTGTGATTGTGTGATTGTGATTGTGTGATTGTAATTGTGTGATTGTGATTGTGTGATTGTGATTGTGCGATTGTGATAGTGTGTTTGTGATTGTGTGATTGTGATTGTGTGATTGTAATTGTGTGATTGTGATTGTGTGATTGTGTGGTTGCGATTGTGTGACTGCAATTGTGTGATTGTGTGATTGAGATTGTATGATTGTGAATGTGTGGTTGCGATTGTGTGATTGCAATTGTGTGATTGTGTGATTGTGTGATTGTGTGATTGTGTGATTGTGATTGTGAGATTGTGGTTGTGTGATTGTGGTTGTGTGATTGTGGTTGTGTGATTGTGATTGTGTGATTGTGATTGTGTGATTGTGATTGTGTGGTTGTGATTGTGTGATTGTGATTGTGTGATTGTGATTGTGTGGTTGTGATTGTGTGATTGTGATTGTGTGATTGTGATTGCGTGATTGCGTGGTTGCGTGATTGCGTGATTGCGTGATTGCGTGATTGCGTGATTGCGTGATTGCGTGTTTGCGTGAATGCGTGATTGCGTGATTGCGTGATTGCGTGATTGCGTGATTGCCTGGTTGCGTGATTGTGTGGTTGTGTGATTGTGTGATTGTGTGATTGTGTGATTGCGTGATTGCGTGATTGCGTGATTGCGTGATTGCGTGATTGCGTGATTGCGTGATTGCGTGATTGCGTGATTGCGTGATTGCGTGTTTGCGTGATTGCGTGATTGCGTGACTGCGTGATTGCGTGATTGCGTGATTGCGTGATTTCGTGAGTGCGTGATTGCGTGATTGCGTGATTGCGTGATTGCGTGATTGTGTGATTGCGTGAATATGTGATTGCGTGATTGCGTGATTGCGTGATTGCGTGATTGCGTGATTGTGTGATTGCGTGATTGTGTGATTGTGTGATTGTGTGATTGTGTGATTGTGTGATTGTGTGATTGTGTGATTGTGTGATTGTGTGATTGTGTGATTGTGTGATTGTGTGATTGTGTGATTGTGTGATTGTGTGATTGTGTGATTGTGTGATTGTGTGATTGTGTGATTGTGATTGTGAGATTGTGGTTGTGTGATTGTGGTTGTGTAATTGGGATTGTGTGACTGGGATTGTGTGACTGGGATTGCGTGATTGAGAGTGTGTGATTGTCATTTTGTGATTGTGATTGTGTGATTGTGTGATTGTGTGATTGTGGGATTGTGTGATTATATGATTGTGATTGTGTGATTGTGATTGTGTGATTGTGATTGTGCGACTGTGATTGTGTGACTGCGATTGTGTGACTGCGATAGTGTGATTGCGATTGTGTGATTGCAATTGTGTGATTGCGTGACTGTGATTGTGTGACTGTGATTGCGCGGCTGCGATTGTGCAACTGTGATTGTGCGACTGCTTTTGTGTGGTTGCGATTGTGTGATTGCAATTGTGTGATTGTGTGATTGCGATTGTGTGATTGTGATTGTGTGATTGTGATTGTGTGATTGTGTGATTGTGTGATTGTGTGATTGTGTGATTGTGATTGTGTGATTGTGTGATTCAGTGATTGTGTGATTGCGTGATTGCGTGATTGCGTAATTGCGTGATTGCGTGATTGCGTGATTGCGTGATTGCGTGATTGTGTGATTGCGTGAATATGTGATTGCGTGATTGCGTGATTGCGTGATTGCGTGATTGCGTGATTGTGATTGTGTGATTGTGATTTTGTGATTGTGATTGTGTGATTGTGATTGTGTGATTGTGATTGTGTGATTGTGATTGTGTGATTGTGATTGTGTGATTGCGATTGTGTGATTGCGATTGTGTGATTGCGATTGTGTGATTGTGATTGTGTGATTGTGATTGCGTGATTGCGTGATTGCGTGATTCCGTGATTGCGTGATTGCGTGATTGCGTGATTGCGTGATTGCCTGATTGTGTGATTGCGTGATTGCCTGGTTGCGTGATTGTGTGGTTGTGTGATTGTGTGATTGTGTGATTGCGTGATTGTGTGTTTGTGTGATTGTGTGATTGTGATTGTGTGATTGTGTGATTCGGTGATTGTGTGATTGCGTGATTGCGTGATTGCGTAATTGCGTGATTGCGTGATTGCGTGATTGCGTGATTGCGTGATTGCGTGAATATGTGATTGCGTGATTGCGTGATTGCGTGATTGCGTGATTGCGTGATTGCGTGATTGCGTGATTGTGTGATAGCGTGATTGTGTGATTGTGTGATTGTGTGATTGTGTGATTGTGTGATTGTGTGATTGTGTGATTGTGTGATTGTGTGATTGTGTGATTGTGTGATTGTGTGATTGTGTGATTGTGTGATTGTGTGATTGTGTGATTGTGTGATTGTGATTGTGAGATTGTGGTTGTGTGATTGTAGTTGTGTGATTGTGATTGTGTGATTGTGATTGTATGATTGTGATTGTGTAATTGTGATTGTGTGATTGTGATTGTGTGATTGTGATTGTGTGATTGTGATTGTGTGGTTGTGATTGTGTGATTGTGATTGTGTGATTGTGATTGTGTGATTGTGATTGTGTGATTGTGATTGTGTGATTGTGATTGTGTGATTGTGATTGTGTGATTGTGATTGTGTGTTTGTGATTGAGTGATTGTGATTGTGTGATTGTGATTGTGTGATTGTGATTGTGTGATTGCGATTGTGTGATTGTGATTGTGTGATTGTGATTGTGTGATTGTGTGATTGTGTGATTGTGTGATTGTGTGATTGTGTGATTGTGATTCTGTGATTGGGATTGTCGGATTGGGATTGTGTGACTGTAATTGTGTGATTGTGATTGTGTGATTGTGATTGTGTGACTGTAATTGTGTGATTGTGATTGTGTGATTGTGATTGTGTGATTGTGATTGTGTGATTGTGATTGTGTGATTGTGATTGTGCGATTGTGATTGTGCGATTGTGATTGTGCGATTGTGATTGTGTGATTGTGATTGTGTGATTGTGATTGTGTGATTGTGATTGTGTGATTGTGATTGTGTGATTGTGATTGTGTGATTGTGATTGTGTGATTGTGATTGTGTGATTGTTATTGTGTGATTGTGATTGTGTGATTGTGATTGTGTGATTGTGATTGTGTGATTGTGATCGTGTGATTGTGATCGTGTGATTGTGTTCGTGTGATTGTGATCGTGTGATTGTGATCGTGTGATTGTGATCGTGTGATTGTGATCGTGTGATTGTGATCGTGTGATTGTGATTGTGTGATTGTGATTGTGTGATTGTGTGATTGTGTGTTTGTGTGATTGTGTGATTGTGTGATTGTGTGATTGTGTGATTGTGTGATTGTGAGATTGTGTGATTGTGTGATTGTGTGATTGTGATTGTGTGATTGTGATTGTGTGATTGTGATTGTGTGATTGTGATTGTGTGATTGTGATTGTGTGATTGTGATTGTGTGATTGTGATTGTGTGATTGTGATTGTGTGATTGTGATTGTGTGATTGTGATTGTGTGATTGTGATTGCGTGATTGCGTGATTGCGTGATTGCGTGATTGCGTGATTGCGTGATTGCGTGATTGCGTGATTGCGTGATTGCGTGTTTGCGTGATTGCGTGATTGCGTGATTGCGTGATTGTGTGATTGCGTGATTGCCTGGTTGCGTGATTGTGTGGTTGTGTGATTGTGTGATTGTGTGATTGCGTGATTGTGTGTTTGTGTGATTGTGTGATTGTGATTGTGTGATTGTGTGATTGGGTGATTGTGGGATTGTGTGATTGTATGATTGTGATTGTGTGATTGTGATTGTGTGATTGTGATTGTGCGACTGTGATTGTGTGACTGCGATTGTGTGACTGCGATAGTGTGATTGCGATTGTGTGATTGCAATTGTGTGATTGCGTGACTGTGATTGCGTGACTGTGATTGCGCGGCTGCGATTGTGCAACTGTGGTTGTGCGACTGCTTTTGTGTGGTTGCGATTGTGTGATTGCAATTGTGTGATTGTGTGATTGAGATTGTGTGATTGTGATTGTGTGATTGTGATTGCGTGATTGTGTGACTGTGTGATTGTGTGATTGTGTGATTGTGAGATTGTGTGATTGTGTGATTGTGTGATTGTGTGATTGTGTGATTGTGTGATTGTGTGATTGTGTGATTGTGTGATTGTGTGATTGTGTGATTGTGTGATTGTGTGATTGTGATTGTGTGATTGTGTGATTGTGTGATTGTGTGTTTGTGTGATTGTGTGATTGTGTGATTGTGTGATTGTGTGATTGTGTGATTGTGTGATTGTGAGATTGTGTGATTGTGTGATTGTGTGATTGTGATTGTGTGATTGTGATTGTGTGATTGTGATTGTGTGATTGTGATTGTGTGATTGTGATTGTGTGATTGTGATTGTGTGATTGTGATTGTGTGATTGTGATTGTGTGATTGCGATTGTGTGATTGCGATTGTGTGATTGTGATTGTGTGATTGTGATTGTGTGATTGTGATTGCGTGATTGCGTGATTGCGTGATTGCGTGATTGCGTGATTGCGTGATTGCGTGATTGCGTGATTGCGTGTTTGCGTGATTGCGTGATTGCGTGATTGCGTGATTGTGTGATTGCGTGATTGCCTGGTTGCGTGATTGTGTGGTTGTGTGATTGTGTGATTGTGTGATTGCGTGATTTTGTGTTTGTGTGATTGTGTGATTGTGATTGTGTGATTGTGTGATTGTGATTGTGTGATTGTGATTGTGTGATTGTGATTGTGCGACTGTGATTGTGTGACTGCGATTGTGTGACTGCGATAGTGTGATTGCGATTGTGTGATTGCAATTGTGTGATTGCGTGACTGTGATTGCGTGACTGTGATTGCGCGGCTGCGATTGTGCAACTGTGGTTGTGCGACTGCTTTTGTGTGGTTGCGATTGTGTGATTGCAATTGTGTGATTGTGTGATTGAGATTGTGTGATTGTGATTGTGTGATTGTGATTGCGTGATTGTGTGACTGTGTGATTGTGTGATTGTGTGATTGTGAGATTGTGTGATTGTGTGATTGTGTGATTGTGTGATTGTGTGATTGTGTGATTGTGTGATTGTGTGATTGTGTGATTGTGTGATTGTGTGATTGTGTGATTGTGTGATTGTGATTGTGTGATTGTGTGATTGTGTGATTGTGTGTTTGTGTGATTGTGTGATTGTGTGATTGTGTGATTGTGTGATTGTGTGATTGTGAGATTGTGTGATTGTGTGATTGTGTGATTGTGATTGTGTGATTGTGATTGTGTGATTGTGATTGTGTGATTGTGATTGTGTGATTGTGATTGTGTGATTGTGATTGTGTGATTGTGATTGTGTGATTGCGATTGTGTGATTGCGATTGTGTGATTGTGATTGTGTGATTGTGATTGTGTGATTGTGATTGCGTGATTGCGTGATTGCGTGATTGCGTGATTGCGTGATTGCGTGATTGCGTGATTGCGTGATTGCGTGTTTGCGTGATTGCGTGATTGCGTGATTGCGTGATTGTGTGATTGCGTGATTGCCTGGTTGCGTGATTGTGTGGTTGTGTGATTGTGTGATTGTGTGATTGCGTGATTGTGTGTTTGTGTGATTGTGTGATTGTGATTGTGTGATTGTGTGATTGGGTGATTGTGGGATTGTGTGATTGTATGATTGTGATTGTGTGATTGTGATTGTGTGATTGTGATTGTGCGACTGTGATTGTGTGACTGCGATTGTGTGACTGCGATAGTGTGATTGCGATTGTGTGATTGCAATTGTGTGTTTGCGTGACTGTGATTGCGTGACTGTGATTGCGCGGCTGCGATTGTGCAACTGTGGTTGTGCGACTGCTTTTGTGTGGTTGCGATTGTGTGATTGCAATTGTGTGATTGTGTGATTGAGATTGTGTGATTGTGATTGTGTGATTGTGATTGCGTGATTGTGTGACTGTGTGATTGTGTGATTGTGTGATTGTGAGATTGTGTGATTGTGTGATTGTGTGATTGTGTGATTGTGTGATTGTGTGATTGTGTGATTGTGTGATTGTGTGATTGTGTGATTGTGTGATTGTGTGATTGTGTGATTGTGTGATTGTGTGATTGTGTGATTGTGTGATTGTGTGATTGTGTGATTGTGTGATTGTGTGATTGTGATTGTGTGATTATGATTGTGTGATTGTGATTGTGTGATTGGGATTGTCGGATTGGGATTGTGTGATTGTGATTGTGTGATTGTGATTGTGTGATTGTGATTGTGTGATTGTGTGGTTGCGATTGTGTGACTGCAATTGTGTGATTGTGTGATTGAGATTGTATGATTGTGAATGTGTGGTTGCGATTGTGTGATTGCAATTGTGTGATTGTGTGATTGTGTGATTGTGTGATTGTGTGATTGTGTGATTGTGTGATTGTGTGATTGTGTGATTGTGAGATTGTGTGATTGTGTGATTGTGTGATTGTGTGATTGTGTGATTGCGTGATTGCGTGATTGCGTGATTGTGTGATTGTGTGATTGTGTGATTGTGTGATTGTGTGATTGTGTGATTGTGTGATTGTGATTGTGAGATTGTGGTTGTGTGATTGTGGTTGTGTAATTGGGATTGTGTGACTGGGATTGCGTGATTGAGAGTGTGTGATTGTCATTTTGTGATTGTGATTGTGTGATTGTGTGATTGTGTGATTGTGGGATTGTGTGATTATATGATTGAGATTGTGTGATTGTGATTGTGTGATTGTGATTGTGCGACTGTGATTGTGTGACTGCGATTGTGTGACTGCGATAGTGTGATTGCGATTGTGTGATTGCAATTGTGTGATTGCGTGACTGTGATTGTGTGACTGTGATTGCGCGGCTGCGATTGTGCAACAGTGATTGTGCGACTGCTTTTGTGTGGTTGCGATTGTGTGATTGCAATTGTGTGATTGTGTGATTGCGATTGTGTGATTGTGATTGTGTGATTGTGATTGTGTGATTGTGATTGTGTGATTGTGTGATTGTGTGATTGTGTGATTGTGTGATTGTGATTGTGTGATTGGGATTGTCGGATTGGGATTGTGTGACTGTAATTGTGTGATTGTGATTGTGTGATTGTGATTGTGTGATTGTGATTGTGTGATTGTGATTGTGATTGTGTGATTGTGATTTTGTGATTGTGATTGTGTGATTGTGATTGTGTGATTGTGATTGTGTGATTGTGATTGTGTGATTGTGATTGTGTGATTGTGATTGTGTGATTGTGATTGTGTGATTGTGATTGTGTGATTGTGATTGTGTGATTGTGATTGTGTGATTGTGATTGTGTGATTGTGATTGTGTGATTGTGATTGCGTGATTGCGTGATTGCGTGATTGCGTGATTGCGTGATTCCGTGATTGCGTGATTGCGTGATTGCGTGTTTGCGTGATTGCGTGATTGCGTGATTGCGTGATTGTGTGATTGCGTGATTGCCTGGTTGCGTGATTGTGTGGTTGTGTGATTGTGTGATTGTGTGATTGCGTGATTGTGTGTTTGTGTGATTGTGTGATTGTGATTGTGTGATTGGGTGATTGTGTGATTGCGTGATTGCGTGATTGCGTGATTGCGTGATTGCGTGATTGCGTGATTGCGTGAATATGTGATTGCGTGATTGCGTGATTGCGTGATTGCGTGATTGTGTGATTGCGTGATTGTGTGATTGCGTGATTGTGTGATTGCGTGATTGTGTGATTGCGTGATTGTGTGATTGTGTGATTGTGTGATTGTGTGATTGTGTGATTGTGTGATTGTGTGATTGTGTGATTGTGTGATTGTGTGATTGTGTGATTGTGTGATTGTGTGATTGTGTGATTGTGTGACTGTGTGATTGTGTGATTGTGTGATTGTGATTGTGAGATTGTGGTTGTGTGATTGTGGTTGTGTGATTGTGATTGTGTGATTGTGATTGTGTGATTGTGATTGTGTAATTGTGATTGTGTGATTGTGATTGTGTGATTGTGATTGTGTGATTGTGATTGTGTGGTTGTGATTGTGTGATTGTGATTGTGTGATTGTGATTGTGTGATTGTGATTGTGTGATTGTGATTGTGTGATTGTGATTGTGTGATTGTGATTGTGTGATTGTGATTGTGTGATTGTGATTGAGTGATTGTGATTGTGTGATTGTGATTGTGTGATTGTGATTGTGTGATTGCGATTGTGTGATTGTGATTGTGTGATTGTGATTGTGTGATTGTGTGATTGTGTGATTGTGTGATTGTGTGATTGTGTGATTGTGATTGTGTGATTGGGATTGTCGGATTGGGATTGTGTGACTGTAATTGTGTGATTGTGATTGTGTGATTGTGATTGTGTGATTGTGATTGTGTGATTGTGATTGTGTGATTGTGATTGTGTGATTGTGATTGTGTGATTGTGATTGTGTGATTGTGATTGTGTGATTGTGATTGTGTGATTGTGATTGTGTGATTGTGATTGTGTGATTGTGATTGTGTGATTGTGATTGTGTGATTGTGATTGTGTGATTGTGATTGTGTGATTGTGATTGTGTGATTGTGATTGTGTGATTGTGATTGTGTGATTGTGATTGTGTGATTGTGATTGTGTGATTGTGATTGTGTGATTGTGATTGTGTGATTGTGATTGTGTGATTGTGATTGTGTGATTGTGATTGTGTGATTGTGATTGTGTGATTGTGATTGTGTGATTGTGATTGTGTGATTGTTATTGTGTGATTGTGATTGTGTGATTGTGATTGTGTGATTGTGATTGCGTGATTGCGTGATTGCGTGATTGTGTGATTGTGATTGCGTGATTGCGTGATTGCGTGATTGCGTGATTGCGTGATTGCGTGATTGCGTGATTGCGTGTTTGCGTGATTGCGTGATTGCGTGATTGCGTGATTGTGTGATTGCGTGATTGCCTGGTTGCGTGATTGTGTGGTTGTGTGATTGTGTGATTGTGTGATTGCGTGATTGTGTGTTTGTGTGATTGTGTGATTGTGATTGTGTGATTGTGTGATTGTGTGATTGGGTGATTGTGTGATTGCGTGATTGCGTGATTGCGTGATTGCGTGATTGCGTGATTGCGTGATTGCGTGATTGCGTGATTGCGTGAATATGTGATTGCGTGATTGCGTGATTGCGTGATTGTGTGATTGCGTGATTGTGTGATTGCGTGATTGTGTGATTGTGTGATTGTGTGATTGTGTGATTGTGATTGTGAGATTGTGGTTGTGTGATTGTGGTTGTGTGATTGTGATTGTGTGATTGTGATTGTGTGATTGTGATTGTGTGATTGTGATTGTGTGATTGTGATTGTGTGATTGTGATTGTGTGGTTGTGATTGTGTGATTGTGATTGTGTGATTGTGATTGTGTGATTGTGAATGTGTGATTGTGATTGTGTGATTGTGATTGTGTGATTGTGATTGTGTGATTGTGATTGTGTGATTGTGATTGTGTGATTGTGATTGTGTGATTGTGATTGAGTGATTGTGATTGTGTGATTGTGATTGTGTGATTGTGATTGTGTGATTGCGATTGTGTGATTGTGATTGTGTGATTGTGATTGTGTGATTGTGTGATTGTGTGATTGTGTGATTGTGTGATTGTGATTGTGTGATTGGGTTTGTCGGATTGGGATTGTGTGACTGTAATTATGTGATTGTGATTGTGTGATTGTGATTGTGTGATTGTGATTGTGTGATTGTGATTGTGTGATTGTGATTGTGTGATTGTGTGATTGTGTGATTGTGTGATTGTGTGACTGTGAGATTGTGTGATTGTGTGATTGTGTGATTGTGATTGTGTGATTGTGATTGTGTGATTGTGTGATTGTGATTGTGTGATTGTGATTGTGTGATTGTGATTGTGTGATTGTGATTGTGTGATTGTGATTGTGTGATTGTGATTGTGTGATTGTGTGATTGTGTGATTGTGTGATTGTGTGATTGTGTGATTGTGAGATTGTGTGATTGTGTGATTGTGTGATTGTGATTGTGTGATTGTGATTGTGTGATTGTGATTGTGTGGTTGTGATTGTGTGATTGTGATTGTGTGATTGTGATTGTGTGATTGTGATTGTGTGATTGTGATTGTGTGATTGTGATTGTGTGATTGTGATTGTGTGATTGTGATTGTGTGATTGTGATTGTGTGATTGTGATTGAGTGATTGTGATTGTGTGATTGTGATTGTGTGATTGTGATTGTGTGATTGCGATTGTGTGATTGTGATTGTGTGATTGTGATTGTGTGATTGTGTGATTGTGTGATTGTGTGATTGTGTGATTGTGATTGTGTGATTGGGATTGTCGGATTGGGATTGTGTGACTGTAATTGTGTGATTGTGATTGTGTGATTGTGATTGTGTGATTGTGATTGTGTGATTGTGATTGTGTGATTGTGATTGTGTGATTGTGATTGTGTGATTGTGATTGTGTGATTGTGTGATTGTGTGATTGTGTGATTGTGTGATTGTGTGATTGTGAGATTGTGTGATTGTGTGATTGTGTGATTGTGATTGTGTGATTGTGATTGTGTGATTGTGTGATTGTGATTGTGTGATTGTGATTGTGTGATTGTGATTGTGTGATTGTGATTGTGTGATTGTGATTGTGTGATTGTGATTGTGTGATTGTGTGATTGTGTGATTGTGTGATTGTGAGATTGTGTGATTGTGTGATTGTGTGATTGTGATTGTGTGATTGTGATTGTGTGATTGTGTGATTGTGTGATTGTGTGATTGTGTGTTGGTGTGATTGTGTGATTGTGTGATTGTGTGATTGTGTGATTGTGTGATTGTGAGATTGTGTGATTGTGTGATTGTGTGATTGTGTGATTGTGTGATTGCGTGATTGCGTGATTGCGTGATTGCGAGATTGCCTGATTGCGTGATTGCGTGATTGCGTGATTGCGTAATTGCGTGATTGCGTGATTGTGTGACTGTGTGATTGTGTGGTTGTGTGATTGTGTGGCTGTGTGATTGTGTGGTTGTGTGATTTTGTGATTGCGTGATTGCGTGATTGCGTGATTGCGTGATTGCGTGATTGCGTGATTGCGTGATTGCGTGTTTGCGTGATTGCGTGATTGCGTGACTGCGTGATTGCGTGATTGCGTGATTGCGTGATTTCGTGAGTGCGTGATTGCGTGATTGCGTGATTGCGTGATTGCGTGATTGTGTGATTGCGTGAATATGTGATTGCGTGATTGCGTGATTGCGTGATTGCGTGATTGCGTGATTGTGTGATTGCGTGATTGTGTGATTGTGTGATTGTGTGATTGTGTGATTGTGTGATTGTGTGATTGTGTGATTGTGTGATTGTGTGATTGTGTGATTGTGTGATTGTGTGATTGTGTGATTGTGTGATTGTGTGATTGTGTGATTGTGTGATTGTGTGATTGTGTGATTGTGTGATTGTGATTGTGAGATTGTGGTTGTGTGATTGTGGTTGTGTAATTGGGATTGTGTGACTGGGATTGCGTGATTGAGAGTGTGTGATTGTCATTTTGTGATTGTGATTGTGTGATTGTGTGATTGTGTGATTGTGGGATTGTGTGATTATATGATTGTGATTGTGTGATTGTGATTGTGTGATTGTGATTGTGCGACTGTGATTGTGTGACTGCGATTGTGTGACTGCGATAGTGTGATTGCGATTGTGTGATTGCAATTGTGTGATTGCGTGACTGTGATTGTGTGACTGTGATTGCGCGGCTGCGATTGTGCAACTGTGATTGTGCGACTGCTTTTGTGTGGTTGCGATTGTGTGATTGCAATTGTGTGATTGTGTGATTGCGATTGTGTGATTGTGATTGTGTGATTGTGATTGTGTGATTGTGTGATTGTGTGATTGTGTGATTGTGTGATTGTGATTGTGTGATTGGGATTGTCGGATTGGGATTGTGTGACTGTAATTGTGTGATTGTGATTGTGTGATTGTGATTGTGTGATTGTGATTGTGTGATTGTGATTGTGTGATTGTGATTGTGTGATTGTGATTGTGTGATTGTGATTGTGTGATTGTGATTGTGTGATTGTGATTTTGTGATTGTGATTGTGTGATTGTGATTGTGTGATTGTGATTGTGTGATTGTGATTGTGTGATTGTGATTGTGTGATTGTGATTGTGTGATTGCGATTGTGTGATTGCGATTGTGTGATTGTGATTGTGTGATTGTGATTGCGTGATTGCGTGATTGCGTGATTGCGTGATTGCGTGATTCCGTGATTGCGTGATTGCGTGATTGCGTGTTTGCGTGATTGCGTGATTGCGTGTTTGCGTGATTGCGTGATTGCGTGACTGCGTGATTGCGTGATTGCGTGATTGCGTGATTTCGTGAGTGCGTGATTGCGTGATTGCGTGATTGCGTGATTGCGTGATTGTGTGATTGCGTGAATATGTGATTGCGTGATTGCGTGATTGCGTGATTGCGTGATTGCGTGATTGTGTGATTGCGTGATTGTGTGATTGTGTGATTGTGTGATTGTGTGATTGTGTGATTGTGTGATTGTGTGATTGTGTGATTGTGTGATTGTGTGATTGTGTGATTGTGTGATTGTGTGATTGTGTGATTGTGTGATTGTGTGATTGTGATTGTGAGATTGTGGTTGTGTGATTGTGGTTGTGTAATTGGGATTGTGTGACTGGGATTGCGTGATTGAGAGTGTGTGATTGTCATTTTGTGATTGTGATTGTGTGATTGTGTGATTGTGTGATTGTGGGATTGTGTGATTATATGATTGTGATTGTGTGATTGTGATTGTGTGATTGTGATTGTGCGACTGTGATTGTGTGACTGCGATTGTGTGACTGCGATAGTGTGATTGCGATTGTGTGATTGCAATTGTGTGATTGCGTGACTGTGATTGTGTGACTGTGATTGCGCGGCTGCGATTGTGCAACTGTGATTGTGCGACTGCTTTTGTGTGGTTGCGATTGTGTGATTGCAATTGTGTGATTGTGTGATTGCGATTGTGTGATTGTGATTGTGTGATTGTGATTGTGTGATTGTGTGATTGTGTGATTGTGTGATTGTGTGATTGTGATTGTGTGATTGGGATTGTCGGATTGGGATTGTGTGACTGTAATTGTGTGATTGTGATTGTGTGATTGTGATTGTGTGATTGTGATTGTGTGATTGTGATTGTGTGATTGTGATTGTGTGATTGTGATTGTGTGATTGTGATTGTGTGATTGTGATTGTGTGATTGTGATTTTGTGATTGTGATTGTGTGATTGTGATTGTGTGATTGTGATTGTGTGATTGTGATTGTGTGATTGTGATTGTGTGATTGCGATTGTGTGATTGCGATTGTGTGATTGTGATTGTGTGATTGTGATTGCGTGATTGCGTGATTGCGTGATTGCGTGATTGCGTGATTCCGTGATTGCGTGATTGCGTGATTGCGTGTTTGCGTGATTGCATGATTGCGTGATTGCGTGATTGTGTGATTGCGTGATTGCCTGGTTGCGTGATTGTGTGGTTGTGTGATTGTGTGATTGTGTGATTGCGTGATTGTGTGTTTGTGTGATTGTGTGATTGTGATTGTGTGATTGTGTGATTGGGTGATTGTGTGATTGCGTGATTGCGTGATTGCGTAATTGCGTGATTGCGTGATTGCGTGATTGCGTGATTGCGTGATTGCGTGATTGCGTGATTGCGTGAATATGTGATTGCGTGATTGCGTGATTGCGTGATTGCGTGATTGCGTGATTGTGTGATTGCGTGATTGTGTGATTGCGTGATTGTGTGATTGTGATTGTGTGATTGTGATTGTGTGATTGTGTGATTGTGTGATTGTGTGATTGTGTGATTGTGTGATTGTGTGATTGTGTGATTGTGTGATTGTGTGATTGTGTGATTGTGATTGTGAGATTGTGGTTGTGTGATTGTGGTTGTGTGATTGTGATTGTGTGATTGTGATTGTGTGATTGTGATTGTGTGATTGTGATTGTGTGATTGTGATTGTGTGATTGTGATTGTGTGATTGTGATTGTGTGATTGTGATTGTGTGATTGTGATTGTGTGATTGTGATTGTGTGATTGTGATTGTGTGATTGTGATTGTGTGATTGTTATTGTGTGATTGTGATTGTGTGATTGTGATTGTGATTGTGTGATTGTGATTGCGTGATTGCGTGATTGTGTGATTGTGATTGCGTGATTGCGTGATTGCGTGATTGCGTGATTGCGTGATTGCGTGATTGCGTGATTGCGTGTTTGCGTGATTGCGTGATTGCGTGATTGCGTGATTGTGTGATTGCGTGATTGCCTGGTTGCGTGATTGTGTGGTTGTGTGATTGTGTGATTGTGTGATTGCGTGATTGTGTGTTTGTGTGATTGTGTGATTGTGATTGTGTGATTGTGTGATTGTGTGATTGGGTGATTGTGTGATTGCGTGATTGCGTGATTGCGTGATTGCGTGATTGCGTGATTGCGTGATTGCGTGATTGCGTGATTGCGTGAATATGTGATTGCGTGATTGCGTGATTGCGTGATTGTGTGATTGCGTGATTGTGTGATTGTGTGATTGTGTGATTGTGTGATTGTGTGATTGTGTGATTGTGTGATTGTGTGATTGTGTGATTGTGATTGTGAGATTGTGGTTGTGTGATTGTGGTTGTGTAATTGGGATTGTGTGACTGGGATTGCGTGATTGAGAGTGTGTGATTGTCATTTTGTGATTGTGATTGTGTGATTGTGTGATTGTGTGATTGTGGGATTGTGTGATTATATGATTGTGATTGTGTGATTGTGATTGTGTGATTGTGATTGTGCGACTGTGATTGTGTGACTGCGATTGTGTGACTGCGATAGTGTGATTGCGATTGTGTGATTGCAATTGTGTGATTGCGTGACTGTGATTGTGTGACTGTGATTGCGCGGCTGCGATTGTGCAACTGTGATTGTGCGACTGCTTTTGTGTGGTTGCGATTGTGTGATTGCAATTGTGTGATTGTGTGATTGCGATTGTGTGATTGTGATTGTGTGATTGTGATTGTGTGATTGTGTGATTGTGTGATTGTGTGATTGTGATTGTGTGATTGGGATTGTCGGATTGGGATTGTGTGACTGTAATTGTGTGATTGTGATTGTGTGATTGTGATTGTGTGATTGTGATTGTGTGATTGTGATTGTGTGATTGTGATTGTGTGATTGTGATTGTGTGATTGTGATTGTGTGATTGTGATTGTGTGATTGTGATTGTGTGATTGTGATTTTGTGATTGTGATTGTGTGATTGTGATTGTGTGATTGTGATTGTGTGATTGTGATTGTGTGATTGTGATTGTGTGATTGTGATTGTGTGATTGCGATTGTGTGATTGCGATTGTGTGATTGTGATTGTGTGATTGTGATTGCGTGATTGCGTGATTGCGTGATTGCGTGATTGCGTGATTCCGTGATTGCGTGATTGCGTGATTGCGTGTTTGCGTGATTGCGTGATTGCGTGTTTGCGTGATTGCGTGATTGCGTGACTGCGTGATTGCGTGATTGCGTGATTGCGTGATTTCGTGAGTGCGTGATTGCGTGATTGCGTGATTGCGTGATTGCGTGATTGTGTGATTGCGTGAATATGTGATTGCGTGATTGCGTGATTGCGTGATTGCGTGATTGCGTGATTGTGTGATTGCGTGATTGTGTGATTGTGTGATTGTGTGATTGTGTGATTGTGTGATTGTGTGATTGTGTGATTGTGTGATTGTGTGATTGTGTGATTGTGTGATTGTGTGATTGTGTGATTGTGTGATTGTGTGATTGTGATTGTGAGATTGTGGTTGTGTGATTGTGGTTGTGTAATTGGGATTGTGTGACTGGGATTGCGTGATTGAGAGTGTGTGATTGTCATTTTGTGATTGTGATTGTGTGATTGTGTGATTGTGTGATTGTGTGATTGTGGGATTGTGTGATTATATGATTGTGATTGTGTGATTGTGATTGTGTGATTGTGATTGTGCGACTGTGATTGTGTGACTGCGATTGTGTGACTGCGATAGTGTGATTGCGATTGTGTGATTGCAATTGTGTGATTGCGTGACTGTGATTGTGTGACTGTGATTGCGCGGCTGCGATTGTGCAACTGTGATTGTGCGACTGCTTTTGTGTGGTTGCGATTGTGTGATTGCAATTGTGTGATTGTGTGATTGCGATTGTGTGATTGTGATTGTGTGATTGTGATTGTGTGATTGTGTGATTGTGTGATTGTGTGATTGTGTGATTGTGATTGTGTGATTGGGATTGTCGGATTGGGATTGTGTGACTGTAATTGTGTGATTGTGATTGTGTGATTGTGATTGTGTGATTGTGATTGTGTGATTGTGATTGTGTGATTGTGATTGTGTGATTGTGATTGTGTGATTGTGATTGTGTGATTGTGATTGTGTGATTGTGATTTTGTGATTGTGATTGTGTGATTGTGATTGTGTGATTGTGATTGTGTGATTGTGATTGTGTGATTGTGATTGTGTGATTGCGATTGTGTGATTGCGATTGTGTGATTGTGATTGTGTGATTGTGATTGCGTGATTGCGTGATTGCGTGATTGCGTGATTGCGTGATTCCGTGATTGCGTGATTGCGTGATTGCGTGTTTGCGTGATTGCATGATTGCGTGATTGCGTGATTGTGTGATTGCGTGATTGCCTGGTTGCGTGATTGTGTGGTTGTGTGATTGTGTGATTGTGTGATTGCGTGATTGTGTGTTTGTGTGATTGTGTGATTGTGATTGTGTGATTGTGTGATTGGGTGATTGTGTGATTGCGTGATTGCGTGATTGCGTAATTGCGTGATTGCGTGATTGCGTGATTGCGTGATTGCGTGATTGCGTGATTGCGTGATTGCGTGAATATGTGATTGCGTGATTGCGTGATTGCGTGATTGCGTGATTGCGTGATTGTGTGATTGCGTGATTGTGTGATTGCGTGATTGTGTGATTGTGTGATTGTGTGATTGTGTGATTGTGTGATTGTGTGATTGTGTGATTGTGTGATTGTGTGATTGTGTGATTGTGTGATTGTGTGATTGTGTGATTGTGTGATTGTGTGATTGTGTGATTGTGATTGTGAGATTGTGGTTGTGTGATTGTGGTTGTGTGATTGTGATTGTGTGATTGTGATTGTGTGATTGTGATTGTGTAATTGTGATTGTGTGATTGTGATTGTGTGATTGTGATTGTGTGATTGTGATTGTGTGGTTGTGATTGTGTGATTGTGATTGTGTGATTGTGATTGTGTGATTGTGATTGTGTGATTGTGATTGTGTGATTGTTATTGTGTGATTGTGATTGTGTGATTGTGATTGTGTGATTGTGATTGCGTGATTGCGTGATTGCGTGATTGCGTGATTGCGTGATTGTGTGATTGTGATTGCGTGATTGCGTGATTGCGTGATTGCGTGATTGCGTGATTGCGTGATTGCGTGATTGCGTGTTTGCGTGATTGCGTGATTGCGTGATTGCGTGATTGTGTGATTGCGTGATTGCCTGGTTGCGTGATTGTGTGGTTGTGTGATTGTGTGATTGTGTGATTGCGTGATTGTGTGTTTGTGTGATTGTGTGATTGTGATTGTGTGATTGTGTGATTGTGTGATTGGGTGATTGTGTGATTGCGTGATTGCGTGATTGCGTGATTGCGTGATTGCGTGATTGCGTGATTGCGTGATTGCGTGATTGCGTGAATATGTGATTGCGTGATTGCGTGATTGCGTGATTGTGTGATTGCGTGATTGTGTGATTGCGTGATTGTGTGATTGTGTGATTGTGTGATTGTGTGATTGTGATTGTGAGATTGTGGTTGTGTGATTGTGGTTGTGTGATTGTGATTGTGTGATTGTGATTGTGTGATTGTGATTGTGTGATTGTGATTGTGTGATTGTGATTGTGTGATTGTGATTGTGTGGTTGTGATTGTGTGATTGTGATTGTGTGATTGTGATTGTGTGATTGTGATTGTGTGATTGTGATTGTGTGATTGTGATTGTGTGATTGTGATTGTGTGATTGTGATTGTGTGATTGTGATTGTGTGATTGTGATTGTGTGATTGTGATTGAGTGATTGTGATTGTGTGATTGTGATTGTGTGATTGTGATTGTGTGATTGCGATTGTGTGATTGTGATTGTGTGATTGTGATTGTGTGATTGTGTGATTGTGTGATTGTGTGATTGTGTGATTGTGATTGTGTGATTGGGTTTGTCGGATTGGGATTGTGTGACTGTAATTATGTGATTGTGATTGTGTGATTGTGATTGTGTGATTGTGATTGTGTGATTGTGATTGTGTGATTGTGATTGTGTGATTGTGTGATTGTGTGATTGTGTGATTGTGTGACTGTGAGATTGTGTGATTGTGTGATTGTGTGATTGTGATTGTGTGATTGTGATTGTGTGATTGTGTGATTGTGATTGTGTGATTGTGATTGTGTGATTGTGATTGTGTGATTGTGATTGTGTGATTGTGATTGTGTGATTGTGATTGTGTGATTGTGTGATTGTGTGATTGTGTGATTGTGTGATTGTGAGATTGTGTGATTGTGTGATTGTGTGATTGTGATTGTGTGATTGTGATTGTGTGATTGTGATTGTGTGGTTGTGATTGTGTGATTGTGATTGTGTGATTGTGATTGTGTGATTGTGATTGTGTGATTGTGATTGTGTGATTGTGATTGTGTGATTGTGATTGTGTGATTGTGATTGTGTGATTGTGATTGTGTGATTGTGATTGAGTGATTGTGATTGTGTGATTGTGATTGTGTGATTGTGATTGTGTGATTGCGATTGTGTGATTGTGATTGTGTGATTGTGATTGTGTGATTGTGTGATTGTGTGATTGTGTGATTGTGTGATTGTGATTGTGTGATTGGGATTGTCGGATTGGGATTGTGTGACTGTAATTGTGTGATTGTGATTGTGTGATTGTGATTGTGTGATTGTGATTGTGTGATTGTGATTGTGTGATTGTGATTGTGTGATTGTGATTGTGTGATTGTGTGATTGTGTGATTGTGTGATTGTGTGATTGTGTGATTGTGAGATTGTGTGATTGTGTGATTGTGTGATTGTGATTGTGTGATTGTGATTGTGTGATTGTGTGATTGTGATTGTGTGATTGTGATTGTGTGATTGTGATTGTGTGATTGTGATTGTGTGATTGTGATTGTGTGATTGTGATTGTGTGATTGTGTGATTGTGTGATTGTGTGATTGTGAGATTGTGTGATTGTGTGATTGTGTGATTGTGATTGTGTGATTGTGATTGTGTGATTGTGTGATTGTGTGATTGTGTGTTGGTGTGATTGTGTGATTGTGTGATTGTGTGATTGTGTGATTGTGTGATTGTGAGATTGTGTGATTGTGTGATTGTGTGATTGTGTGATTGTGTGATTGCGTGATTGCGTGATTGCGTGATTGCGAGATTGCCTGATTGCGTGATTGCGTGATTGCGTGATTGCGTGATTGCGTGATTGCGTGATTGTGTGACTGTGTGATTGTGTGGTTGTGTGATTGTGTGGCTGTGTGATTGTGTGGTTGTGTGATTTTGTGATTGCGTGATTGCGTGATTGCGTGATTGCGTGATTGCGTGATTGCGTGATTGCGTGATTGCGTGTTTGCGTGATTGCGTGATTGCGTGACTGCGTGATTGCGTGATTGCGTGATTGCGTGATTTCGTGAGTGCGTGATTGCGTGATTGCGTGATTGCGTGATTGCGTGATTGTGTGATTGCGTGAATATGTGATTGCGTGATTGCGTGATTGCGTGATTGCGTGATTGCGTGATTGTGTGATTGCGTGATTGTGTGATTGTGTGATTGTGTGATTGTGTGATTGTGTGATTGTGTGATTGTGTGATTGTGTGATTGTGTGATTGTGTGATTGTGTGATTGTGTGATTGTGTGATTGTGTGATTGTGTGATTGTGTGATTGTGTGATTGTGTGATTGTGTGATTGTGTGATTGTGATTGTGAGATTGTGGTTGTGTGATTGTGGTTGTGTAATTGGGATTGTGTGACTGGGATTGCGTGATTGAGAGTGTGTGATTGTCATTTTGTGATTGTGATTGTGTGATTGTGTGATTGTGTGATTGTGGGATTGTGTGATTATATGATTGTGATTGTGTGATTGTGATTGTGTGATTGTGATTGTGCGACTGTGATTGTGTGACTGCGATTGTGTGACTGCGATAGTGTGATTGCGATTGTGTGATTGCAATTGTGTGATTGCGTGACTGTGATTGTGTGACTGTGATTGCGCGGCTGCGATTGTGCAACTGTGATTGTGCGACTGCTTTTGTGTGGTTGCGATTGTGTGATTGCAATTGTGTGATTGTGTGATTGCGATTGTGTGATTGTGATTGTGTGATTGTGATTGTGTGATTGTGTGATTGTGTGATTGTGTGATTGTGATTGTGTGATTGGGATTGTCGGATTGGGATTGTGTGACTGTAATTGTGTGATTGTGATTGTGTGATTGTGATTGTGTGATTGTGATTGTGTGATTGTGATTGTGTGATTGTGATTGTGTGATTGTGATTGTGTGATTGTGATTGTGTGATTGTGATTGTGTGATTGTGATTGTGTGATTGTGATTTTGTGATTGTGATTGTGTGATTGTGATTGTGTGATTGTGATTGTGTGATTGTGATTGTGTGATTGTGATTGTGTGATTGTGATTGTGTGATTGCGATTGTGTGATTGCGATTGTGTGATTGTGATTGTGTGATTGTGATTGCGTGATTGCGTGATTGCGTGATTGCGTGATTGCGTGATTCCGTGATTGCGTGATTGCGTGATTGCGTGTTTGCGTGATTGCGTGATTGCGTGTTTGCGTGATTGCGTGATTGCGTGACTGCGTGATTGCGTGATTGCGTGATTGCGTGATTTCGTGAGTGCGTGATTGCGTGATTGCGTGATTGCGTGATTGCGTGATTGTGTGATTGCGTGAATATGTGATTGCGTGATTGCGTGATTGCGTGATTGCGTGATTGCGTGATTGTGTGATTGCGTGATTGTGTGATTGTGTGATTGTGTGATTGTGTGATTGTGTGATTGTGTGATTGTGTGATTGTGTGATTGTGTGATTGTGTGATTGTGTGATTGTGTGATTGTGTGATTGTGATTGTGAGATTGTGGTTGTGTGATTGTGGTTGTGTAATTGGGATTGTGTGACTGGGATTGCGTGATTGAGAGTGTGTGATTGTCATTTTGTGATTGTGATTGTGTGATTGTGTGATTGTGTGATTGTGGGATTGTGTGATTATATGATTGTGATTGTGTGATTGTGATTGTGTGATTGTGATTGTGCGACTGTGATTGTGTGACTGCGATTGTGTGACTGCGATAGTGTGATTGCGATTGTGTGATTGCAATTGTGTGATTGCGTGACTGTGATTGTGTGACTGTGATTGCGCGGCTGCGATTGTGCAACTGTGATTGTGCGACTGCTTTTGTGTGGTTGCGATTGTGTGATTGCAATTGTGTGATTGTGTGATTGCGATTGTGTGATTGTGATTGTGTGATTGTGATTGTGTGATTGTGTGATTGTGTGATTGTGTGATTGTGTGATTGTGATTGTGTGATTGGGATTGTCGGATTGGGATTGTGTGACTGTAATTGTGTGATTGTGATTGTGTGATTGTGATTGTGTGATTGTGATTGTGTGATTGTGATTGTGTGATTGTGATTGTGTGATTGTGATTGTGTGATTGTGATTGTGTGATTGTGATTGTGTGATTGTGATTTTGTGATTGTGATTGTGTGATTGTGATTGTGTGATTGTGATTGTGTGATTGTGATTGTGTGATTGTGATTGTGTGATTGCGATTGTGTGATTGCGATTGTGTGATTGTGATTGTGTGATTGTGATTGCGTGATTGCGTGATTGCGTGATTGCGTGATTGCGTGATTCCGTGATTGCGTGATTGCGTGATTGCGTGTTTGCGTGATTGCATGATTGCGTGATTGCGTGATTGTGTGATTGCGTGATTGCCTGGTTGCGTGATTGTGTGGTTGTGTGATTGTGTGATTGTGTGATTGCGTGATTGTGTGTTTGTGTGATTGTGTGATTGTGATTGTGTGATTGTGTGATTGGGTGATTGTGTGATTGCGTGATTGCGTGATTGCGTAATTGCGTGATTGCGTGATTGCGTGATTGCGTGATTGCGTGATTGCGTGATTGCGTGATTGCGTGAATATGTGATTGCGTGATTGCGTGATTGCGTGATTGCGTGATTGCGTGATTGTGTGATTGCGTGATTGTGTGATTGCGTGATTGTGTGATTGTGTGATTGTGTGATTGTGTGATTGTGTGATTGTGTGATTGTGTGATTGTGTGATTGTGTGATTGTGTGATTGTGTGATTGTGTGATTGTGTGATTGTGTGATTGTGTGATTGTGATTGTGAGATTGTGGTTGTGTGATTGTGGTTGTGTGATTGTGATTGTGTGATTGTGATTGTGTGATTGTGATTGTGTAATTGTGATTGTGTGATTGTGATTGTGTGATTGTGATTGTGTGATTGTGATTGTGTGGTTGTGATTGTGTGATTGTTATTGTGTGATTGTGATTGTGTGATTGTGATTGTGTGATTGTGATTGTGTGATTGTGATTGTGTGATTGTGATTTTGTGTTTGTGATTGAGTGATTGTGATTGTGTGATTGTGATTGAGTGATTGTGATTGTGTGATTGTGATTGTGTGATTGTGATTGTGTGATTGCGATTGTGTGATTGTGATTGTGTGATTGTGATTGTGTGATTGTGTGATTGTGTGATTGTGTGATTGTGTGATTGTGATTGTGTGATTGGGATTGTCGGATTGGGATTATGTGACCGTAATTGTGTGATTGTGATTTTGTGATTGTGATTGTGTGATTGTGATTGTGTGATTGTGATTGTGTGATTGTGATTGTGTGATTGTGATTGTGTGATTGTGATTGTGTGATTGTGATTGTGTGATTGTGATTGTGTGATTGTGATGGTGTGATTGTGATCGTGTGATTGTGATCGTGTGATTGTGATCGTGTGATTGTGATCGTGTGATTGTGATCGTGTGATTGTGATCGTGTGATTGTGATCGTGTGATTGTGATCGTGTGATTGTGATCGTGTGATTGTGATCGTGTGATTGTGATTGTGTGATTGTGATTGTGTGATTGTGTGATTGTGTGTTTGTGTGATTGTGTGATTGTGTGATTGTGTGATTGTGTGATTGTGTGATTGTGAGATTGTGTGATTGTGTGATTGTGTGATTGTGATTGTGTGATTGTGTGATTGTGATTGTGTGATTGTGATTGTGTGATTGTGATTGTGTGATTGTGATTGTGTGATTGTGATTGTGTGATTGTGATTGTGTGATTGTGATTGTGTGATTGTGATTGCGTGATTGCGTGATTGCGTGATTGCGTGATTGCGTGATTGCGTGATTGCGTGATTGCGTGATTGCGTGATTGCGTGATTGCGTGTTTGCGTGATTGCGTGATTGCGTGATTGCGTGATTGTGTGATTGCGTGATTGCCTGGTTGCGTGATTGTGTGGTTGTGTGATTGTGTGATTGTGTGATTGCGTGATTGTGTGTTTGTGTGATTGTGTGATTGTGATTGTGTGATTGTGTGATTGTGTGATTGGGTGATTGTGTGATTGCGTGATTGCGTGATTGCGTGATTGCGTGATTGCGTGATTGCGTGATTGCGTGATTGCGTGATTGCGTGAATATGTGATTGCGTGATTGCGTGATTGCGTGATTGCGTGATTGCGTGATTGTGTGATTGCGTGATTGTGTGATTGTGTGATTGTGTGATTGTGTGATTGTGTGATTGTGTGATTGTGTGATTGTGTGATTGTGTGATTGTGATTGTGAGATTGTGGTTGTGTGATTGTGGTTGTGTGATTGTGATTGTGTGATTGTGATTGTGTGATTGTGATTGTGTAATTGTGATTGTGTGATTGTGATTGTGTGATTGTGATTGTGTGATAGTGATTGTGTGATTGTGATTGTGTGATTGTGATTGTGTGATTGTGATTGTGTGATTGTGATTGTGTGATTGTGATTGTGTGATTGTGATTGTGCGATTGTGATTTTGCGATTGTGATTGTGCGATTGTGATTGTGCGATTGTGATTGTGCGATTGTGATTGTGCGATTGTGATTGAGTGATTGTGATTGTGTGATTGTGATTGTGTGATTGTGATTGTGTGATTGCGATTGTGTGATTGTGATTGTGTGATTGTGATTGTGCGATTGTGTGATTGTGATTGTGTGATTGGGATTGTCGGATTGGGATTGTGTGATTGTGATTGTGTGATTGTGATTGTGTGATTGTGGTTGTGTGATTGTGGTTGTGTGATTGTGATTGTGTGATTGTGATTGTGTGATTGTGATTGTGTAATTGTGATTGTGTGATTGTGATTGTGTGATTGTGATTGTGTGATTGTGATTGTGTGATTGTGATTGTGTGATTGTGATTGTGTGATTGTGATTGTGTGATTGTGATTGTGTGATTGTGATTGTGTGATTGTGATTGTGTGATTGTGATTGTGTGATTGTGATTGTGTGATTGTGATTGAGTGATTGTGATTGTGTGATTGTGATTGTGTGATTGTGATTGTGTGATTGCGATTGTGTGGTTGCGATTGTGTGATTGCAATTGTGTGATTGTGTGATTGAGATTGTATGATTGTGATTGTGTGATTGTGATTGTGTGATTGTGTGATTGTGTGATTGTGTGATTGCGTGATTGCGTGATTGCGTGATTGCGTGATTGCGTGATTGCGTGATTGCGTGATTGCGTGATTGCGTGATTGCGTGATTGCGTGATTGCGTGATTGCGTGATTGCGTGATTGCGTGATTGCGTGATTGCCTGGTTGCGTGATTGCGTGATTGTGTGATTGTGATTGTGTGATTGTGATTGTGTGATGGTGATTGTGTGATTGTGTGATTGTGTGACTGTGTGATTGCGTGATTGCGTGATTGCGTGATTGCGTGATTGCGTGATTGCGTGATTGCCTGATTGCGTGATGGCGTGATTGCGTGATTGCGTGATTGCGTGATTGCGTGATTGTGTGACTGTGTGATTGTGTGGTTGTGTGATTGTGTGGTTGTGTGATTGTGTGGTTGTGTGATTGTGTGGTTGTGTGATTGTGTGGTTGTGTGATTTTGTGATTGCGTGATTGCGTGTTTGCGTGATTGCGTGATTGCGTGATTGCGTGATTGCGTGATTGCGTGATTGCGTGATTGCGTGATTGCGTGATTGCGTGGTTGCGTGATTGCGTGATTGCGTGATTGCGTGATTATGTGATTGTGTGATTGTGTGATTGTGTGATTGTGATTGTGAGATTGTGGTTGTGTGATTGTGGTTGTGTGATTGTGGTTGTGTGATTGTGGTTGTGTGATTGTGGTTGTGTGATCGTGGTTGTGTGATTGTGGTTGTATGATTGTGGTTGTGTGATTGTGGTTGTGTGATTGTGGTTGTGTGATTGTGTTGTGTGATTGTGGTTGTGTGATCGTGGTTGTGTGATCGTGGTTGTGTGATTGTGGTTGTGTGATTGTGGTTGTATGATTGTGGTTGTGTGATTGTGGTTGTGTGATTGCGGTTGTGTGATTGCGATTGTGTGATTGCGATTGTGTGATTGCAATTGTGGGATTCTGTGATTCTGATTGTGTGATTGTGGTTGTGAGATTGTGATTGTGTGATTGTGATTGTGTAATTGGGATTGTGTGACTGGGATTGCGTGATTGAGAGTGTGTGATTGTGATTTTGTGATTGTGATTGTGTGATTGTGATTGTGTGATAGTGTGATTGTGTGATTGTGGGATTGTGTGATTGTATGATTGTGATTGTGTGATTGTGATTGTGTGATTGTGATTGTGCGACTGTGATTGTGTGACAGCGATTGTGTGACTGCGATAGTGTGATTGCGATTGTGTGATTGCAATTGTGTGATTGCGTGACTGTGATTGCGTGACTGTGATTGCGCGGCTGCGATTGTGCAACTGTGGTTGTGCGACTGCTTTTGTGTGGTTGCGATTGTGTGATTGCAATTGTGTGATTGTGTGATTGAGATTGTGTGATTGTGATTGTGTGATTGTGATTGTGTGATTGTGTGATTGTGTGATTGTGTGATTGTGTGATTGTGTGATTGTGTGATTGTGAGATTGTGTGATTGTGTGATTGTGTGATTGTGTGATTGTGTGATTGTGTGATTGTGATTGAGTGATTGTGATTGTGTGATTGCGATTGTGTGATTGCGATTGTGTGATTGCGATTGTGTGATTGCGATTATGTGATTGCGATTGTGTGATTGTGATTGTGTGATTGTGTGATTGTGTGATTGTGATTGTGTGATTGGGATTGTGTGACTGTAATTGTGTGATTGTGATTGTGTGATTGTGATTGTGTGATTGTGATTGTGTGATTGTGATTGTGTGATTGTGATTGTGTGATTGTGATTGTGTGACTGTGATTGTGTGATTGTGATTGTGTGATTGTGATTGTGTGATTGTGATTGTGTGATTGTGATTGTGTGATTGTGATTGTGTGATTGTGATTGTGTGATTGCGATTGTGTGATTGTGATTGTGTGATTGTGATTGTGTGATTGTGATTGTGTGATTGTGATTGTGTGATTGTGATTGTGTGATTGTGTGATTGTGTGATTGCGTGATTGCGTGATTGCGTGATTGCGTGATTGCGTGTTTGCGTGATTGCGTGATTGCGTGATTGCGTGATTGCGTGATTGCGTGATTGCGTGATTGCGTGATTGCGTGATTGCGTGATTGCGTGATTGCGTGATTGCGTGATTGCGTGATTGCGTGATTGCGTGATTGCGTGATTGCGTGATTGCGTGATTGCGTGATTGCGTGATTGCGTGATTGCGTGATTGCGTGATTGCGTGATTGCGTGATTGCGTGATTGCGTGATTGCGTGATTGCGTGATTGCGTGATTGCGTGATTGCGTGATTGCGTGATTGCGTGAGTGCGTGATTTTCGTGATTGCGTGATTGTGTTATTGCGTGAATGTGTGATTGCGTGATTGCGTCATTGCGTGATTGTGTGATTGCGTGATTGTGACATTGTGTGATTGTGTGATTGCGTGAATGTGTGAATGCGTGATTGCGTGATTGCGTGATTGCGTGATTGTGTGATTGCGTGATTGTGTGATTGTGTGATTGCGTGATTGCGTGATTGCGTGATTGCGTGATTGCGTGATTGCGTGATTGCGTGATTGCGTGATTGCGTGATTGCGTGATTGCGTGATTGCGTGATTGCGTGATTGCGTGATTGCCTGGTTGCGTGATTGCGTGATTGTGTGATTGTGATTGTGTGATTGTGATTGTGTGATTGTGTGATTGTGTGACTGTGTGATTGCGTGATTGCGTGATTGCGTGATTGCGTGATTGCGTGATTGCGTGATTGCCTGTTTGCGTGATTGCGTGATTGCGTGATTGCGTGATTGCGTGATTGCGTGATTGTGTGACTGTGTGATTGTGTAGTTGTGTGATTGTGTGGTTGTGTGATTGTGTGGTTGTGTGATTGTGTGGTTGTGTGATTTTGTGATTGCGTGATTGCGTGTTTGCGTGATTGCGTGATTGCGTGATTGCGTGATTGCGTGATTGCGTGATTGCGTGATTGCGTGATTGCGTGATTGCGTGATTGCGTGATTGCGTGATTATGTGATTGTGTGATTGTGTGATTGTGATTGTGTGATTGTGATTGTGTAATTGTGATTGTGTGATTGTGATTGTGTGATTGTGATTGTGTGATTGTGATTGTGTGATTGTGATTGTGTGATTGTGATTGTGTGATTGTGATTGTGTGATTGTGATTGTGTGATTGTGATTGTGTGATTGTGTGATTGTGTGATTGTGTGATTGTGTGATTGTGTGATTGTGTGATTGTGTGATTGTGTGATTGTGTGATTGTGTGATTGTGTGATTGTGTGATTGTGTGATTGTGTGATTGTGTGATTGCGTGAATATGTGATTGCGTGATTGCGTGATTGCGTGATTGTGTGATTGCGTGATTGCGTGATTGCGTGATTGCGTGATTGCGTGATTGCGTGATTGCGTGATTGCGTGATTGCGTGATTGCGTGATTGCGTGATTGCGTGATTGCGTGATTGCGTGATTGCGTGATTGCGTGATTGCCTGGTTGCGTGATTGCGTGATTGTGTGATTGTGATTGTGTGATTGTGATTGTGTGATTGTGTGATTGTGTGACTGTGTGATTGCGTGATTGCGTGATTGCGTGATTGCGTGATTGCGTGATTGCCTGTTTGCGTGATTGCGTGATTGCGTGATTGCGTGATTGCGTGATTGTGTGACTGTGTGATTGTGTGGTTGTGTGATTGTGTGGTTGTGTGATTGTGTGGTTGTGTGATTGTGTGGTTGTGTGATTTTGTGATTGCGTGATTGCGTGATTGTGTGATTGCGTGAATGTGTGATTGCGTGATTGCGTGATTGCGTGATTGTGTGATTGCGTGATTGTGTGATTGTGTGATTGTGTGATTGCGTGAATATGTGATTGCGTGATTGCGTGATTGCGTGATTGTGTGATTGCGTGATTGCGTGATTGCGTGATTGCGTGATTGCGTGATTGCGTGATTGCGTGATTGCGTGTTTGCGTGATTGCGTGATTGCGTGATTGCGTGATTGCGTGATTGCGTGATTGCGTGATTGCGTGATTGCGTGATTGCGTGATTGCGTGATTGCG
The DNA here is from genome assembly GCF_050947335.1 of Megachile rotundata. Lineage (NCBI taxonomy): Eukaryota > Metazoa > Arthropoda > Insecta > Hymenoptera > Megachilidae > Megachile > Megachile rotundata. The sequence goes on along the minus strand of NC_134991.1, from coordinate 459,376 downwards.
TGATTGCGTGATTGCGTGATTGCGTGATTGCGTGATTGCGTGATTGCGTGATTGCGTGATTGTGTGATTGTGTGATTGTGATTGTGAGATTGTGGTTGTGTGATTGTGGTTGTGTGATTGTGGTTGTGTGATTGTGATTGTGTGATTGTGATTGTGTGATTGTGATTGTGTGATTGTGATTGTGTGATTGTGATTGTGTGATTGTGATTGTGTGATTGTGATTGTGTGATTGTGATTGTGTGATTGTGATTGTGTGATTGTGATTGTGTGATTGTGATTGTGTGATTGTGATTGTGTGATTGTGATTGTGTGATTGTGATTGTGTGATTGTGATTGTGTGATTGTGATTGTGTGATTGTGATTGTGTGATTGTGATTGTGTGATTGTGATTGTGTGATTGTGATTGTGTGATTGTGATTGTGTGATTGTGATTGTGTTATTGTGATTGTGTGATTGTGTGATTGTGTGATTGTGTGATTGTGTGATTGTGTGATTGTGTGATTGTGTGATTGTGTGATTGTGTGATTGTGTGATTGTGTGATTGTGTGATTGTGTGATTGCGTGAATATGTGATTGCGTGATTGCGTGATTGCGTGATTGTGTGATTGCGTGATTGTGTGATTGCTTGATTGTGTGATTGCGTGATTGTGTGATTGTGATTGTAAGATTGTGGTTGTGTGATTGTTGTTGTGTGATTGTGGTTGTGTGATTGTGGTTGTGTGATTGTGGTTGTGTGATTGTGGTTGTGTGGTTGTGGTTGTGTGATTGTGGTTGTGTGATTGTGGTTGTGTGATTGTGGTTGTGTGATTGTGGTTGTGTGATTGTGGTTGTGTGATCGTGGTTGTGTGATCGTGGTTGTGTGATCGTGGTTGTGTGATTGTGGTTGTGTGATTGTGGTTGTGTGATTGTGGTTGTGTGATTGTGGTTGTGTGATTGCGATTGTGTGATTGCGATTGTGTGATTGCAATTGTGGGATTCTGTGATTCTGATTGTGTGATTGTGATTGTGAGATTGTGATTGTGTGATTGTGATTGTGTAATTGGGATTGTGTGACTGGGATTGCGTGATTGAGAGCGTGTGATTGTGATTTTGTGATTGTGATTGTGTGATTGTGATTGTGTGATAGTGTGATTGTGTGATTGCAATTGTGTGATTGCGTGACTGTGATTGCGTGACTGTGATTGCGCGGCTGCGATTGTGCAACTGTGGTTGTGCGACTGCTTTTGTGTGGTTGCGATTGTGTGATTGCAATTGTGTGATTGTGTGATTGAGATTGTGTGATTGTGATTGTGTGATTGTGATTGTGTGATTGTGTGACTGTGTGATTGTGTGATTGTGTGATTGTGAGATTGTGTGATTGCGTGATTGCGTGATTGCGTGATTGCGTGATTGCGTGATTGCGTGATTGCGTGATTGCGTGATTGCGTGATTGCGTGATTGCGTGATTGCGTGATTGCGTGATTGCGTGATTGCCTGGTTGCGTGATTGCGTGATTGTGTGATTGTGATTGTGTGATTGTGATTGTGTGATTGTGTGATTGTGTGACTGTGTGATTGCGTGATTGCGTGATTGCGTGATTGCGTGATTGCGTGATTGTGTGACTGTGTGATTGTGTGGTTGTGTGATTGTGTGGTTGTGTGATTGTGTGGTTGTGTGATTGTGTGGTTGTGTGATTTTGTGATTGCGTGATTGTGTGATTGTGTGATTGTGTGATTGTGTGATTGTGTGATTGTGTGATTGTGTGATTGTGTGGTTGTGTGATTGTGTGGTTGTGTGATTGTGTGGTTGTGTGATTGTGTGGTTGTGTGATTTTGTGATTGCGTGATTGCGTGATTGCGTGATTGCGTGATTGCGTGATTGCGTGATTGCGTGATTGCGTGATTGCGTGATTGCGTGATTGCGTGATTGCGTGAGTGCGTGATTTTCGTGATTGCGTGATTGTGTTATTGCGTGAATGTGTGATTGCGTGATTGCGTCATTGCGTGATTGTGTGATTGCGTGATTGTGAGATTGTGTGATTGTGTGATTGCGTGAATGTGTGATTGCGTGATTGCGTGATTGCGTGATTGCGTGATTGTGTGATTGCGTGATTGTGTGATTGTGTGATTGCGTGATTGCGTGATTGCGTGATTGCGTGATTGCGTGATTGCGTGATTGCGTGATTGCGTGATTGCGTGATTGCGTGATTGCGTGATTGCGTGATTGCGTGATTGCGTGATTGCGTGATTGCGTGATTGCCTGGTTGCCTGGTTGCGTGATTGCGTGATTGTGTGATTGTGATTGTGTGATTGTGATTGTGTGATTGTGTGATTGTGTGACTGTGTGATTGCGTGATTGCGTGATTGCGTGATTGCGTGATTGCGTGATTGCCTGTTTGCGTGATTGCGTGATTGCGTGATTGCGTGATTGCGTGATTGCGTGATTGTGTGACTGTGTGATTGTGTAGTTGTGTGATTGTGTGGTTGTGTGATTGTGTGGTTGTGTGATTGTGTGGTTGTGTGATTTTGTGATTGCGTGATTGCGTGTTTGCGTGATTGCGTGATTGCGTGATTGCGTGATTGCGTGATTGCGTGATTGCGTGATTGCGTGATTGCGTGATTGCGTGATTGCGTGATTATGTGATTGTGTGATTGTGTGATTGTGATTGTGTGATTGTGATTGTGTGATTGTGATTGTGTGATTGTGATTGTGTGATTGTGATTGTGTGATTGTGATTGTGTGATTGTGATTGTGTGATTGTGATTGTGTGATTGTGATTGTGTGATTGTGATTGTGTGATTGTGATTGTGTGATTGTGATTGTGTGATTGTGATTGTGTGATTGTGTGATTGTGTGATTGTGTGATTGTGTGATTGTGTGATTGTGATTGTGTGATTGTGATTGTGTGATTGTGTGATTGTGTGACTGTGTGATTGCGTGATTGCGTGATTGCGTGATTGCGTGATTGCGTGATTGCCTGTTTGCGTGATTGCGTGATTGCGTGATTGCGTGATTGCGTGATTGCGTGATTGTGTGACTGTGTGATTGTGTGGTTGTGTGATTGTGTGGTTGTGTGATTGTGTGGTTGTGTGATTGTGTGGTTGTGTGATTTTGTGATTGCGTGATTGCGTGATTGTGTGATTGCGTGAATGTGTGATTGCGTGATTGCGTGATTGCGTGATTGTGTGATTGCGTGATTGTGTGATTGTGTGATTGTGTGATTGTGTGACTGTGTGATTGCGTGATTGCGTGATTGCGTGATTGCGTGATTGCGTGATTGCGTGATTGCGTGATTGCGTGATTGCGTGATTGCGTGATTGCGTGATTGCGTGATTGCGTGATTGCCTGGTTGCGTGATTGCGTGATTGTGTGATTGTGATTGTGTGATTGTGATTGTGTGATTGTGTGATTGTGTGACTGTGTGATTGCGTGATTGCGTGATTGTGTGATTGCGTGATTGCGTGATTGCGTGATTGCGTGATTGCGTGATTGCGTGATTGCGTGATTGCGTGATTGCGTGATTGCGTAATTGCGTGATTGCGTGATTGCGTGATTGCGTGATTGCGTGATTGCGTGATTGCGTGATTGCGTGTTTGCGTGATTGCGTGATTGCGTGATTGCGTGATTGCGTGATTGCGTGATTGCGTGATTGCGTGATTGCGTGATTGCGTGATTGCGTGATTGCGTGATTGCGTGATTGCGTGATTGCGTGATTGCGTGATTGCGTGATTGCGTGATTGTGTGATTGTGTGATTGTGATTGTGAGATTGTGGTTGTGTGATTGTGGTTGTGTGATTGTGGTTGTGTGATTGTGATTGTGTGATTGTGATTGTGTGATTGTGATTGTGTAATTGTGATTGTGTGATTGTAAAAGTGTGATTGTGATTGTGTGATTGTGATTGTGTGATTGTGATTGTGTGATTGTGATTGTGTGATTGTGATTGTGTGATTGTGATTGTGTGATTGTGATTGTGTGATTGTGATTGTGTGATTGTGATTGTGTGATTGTGATTGTGTGATTGTGATTGTGTGATTGTGATTGTGTGATTGTGATTGTGTGATTGTGATTGTGTGATTGTGATTGTGTGATTGTGATTGTGTGATTGTGATTGTGTGATTGTGATTGTGTGATTGTGATTGTGTGATTGTGTGATTGTGTGATTGTGTGATTGTGTGATTGTGTGATTGTGTGATTGCGTGAATATGTGATTGCGTGATTGCGTGATTGTGTGATTGCGTGATTGTGTGATTGCTTGATTGTGTGATTGCGTGATTGTGTGATTGTGATTGTAAGATTGTGGTTGTGTGATTGTTGTTGTGTGATTGTGGTTGTGTGATTGTGGTTGTGTGATTGTGGTTGTGTGGTTGTGGTTGTGTGATTGTGGTTGTATGATTGTGGTTGTGTGATTGTGGTTGTGTGATTGTGGTTGTGTGATTGTGGTTGTGTGATCGTGGTTGTGTGATCGTGGTTGTGTGATTGTGGTTGTGTGATTGTGGTTGTATGATTGTGGTTGTGTGATTGTGGTTGTGTGATTGCGGTTGTGTGATTGCGATTGTGTGATTGCGATTGTGTGATTGCAATTGTGGGATTCTGTGATTCTGATTGTGTGATTGTGATTGTGAGATTGTGATTGTGTGATTGTGATTGTGTAATTGGGATTGTGTGACTGGGATTGCGTGATTGAGAGCGTGTGATTGTGATTTTGTGATTGTGATTGTGTGATTGTGATTGTGTGATAGTGTGATTGTGTGATTGCAATTGTGTGATTGCGTGACTGTGATTGCGTGACTGTGATTGCGCGGCTGCGATTGTGCAACTGTGGTTGTGCGACTGCTTTTGTGTGGTTGCGATTGTGTGATTGCAATTGTGTGATTGTGTGATTGAGATTGTGTGATTGTGATTGTGTGATTGTGATTGTGTGATTGTGTGACTGTGTGATTGTGTGATTGTGTGATTGTGAGATTGTGTGATTGCGTGATTGCGTGATTGCGTGATTGCGTGATTGCGTGATTGCGTGATTGCGTGATTGCGTGATTGCGTGATTGCGTGATTGCGTGATTGCGTGATTGCGTGATTGCGTGATTGCGTGATTGCGTGATTGCGTGATTGCCTGGTTGCGTGATTGCGTGATTGTGTGATTGTGATTGTGTGATTGTGATTGTGTGATTGTGTGATTGTGTGACTGTGTGATTGCGTGATTGCGTGATTGCGTGATTGCGTGATTGCGTGATTGCCTGTTTGCGTGATTGCGTGATTGCGTGATTGCGTGATTGCGTGATTGCGTGATTGTGTGACTGTGTGATTGTGTGGTTGTGTGATTGTGTGGTTGTGTGATTGTGTGGTTGTGTGATTGTGTGGTTGTGTGATTTTGTGATTGCGTGATTGCGTGATTGTGTGATTGCGTGAATGTGTGATTGCGTGATTGCGTGATTGCGTGATTGTGTGATTGCGTGATTGTGTGATTGTGTGATTGTGTGATTGTGTGATTGCGTGAATATGTGATTGCGTGATTGCGTGATTGCGTGATTGTGTGATTGCGTGATTGCGTGATTGCGTGATTGCGTGATTGCGTGATTGCGTGATTGCGTGATTGCGTGATTGCGTGATTGCGTGATTGCGTGATTGCGTGATTGCGTGATTGCGTGATTGCGTGATTGCGTGATTGCGTGATTGCGTGATTGCGTGATTGCGTGATTGCCTGGTTGCGTGATTGCGTGATTGTGTGATTGTGATTGTGTGATTGTGATTGTGTGATTGTGTGATTGTGTGACTGTGTGATTGCGTGATTGCGTGATTGCGTGATTGCGTGATTGCGTGATTGCCTGTTTGCGTGATTGCGTGATTGCGTGATTGCGTGATTGCGTGATTGCGTGATTGCGTGACTGTGTGATTGTGTGGTTGTGTGATTGTGTGGTTGTGTGATTGTGTGGTTGTGTGATTGTGTGGTTGTGTGATTTTGTGATTGCGTGATTGCGTGATTGCGTGATTGCGTGATTGCGTGATTGCATGATTGCGTGTTTGCGTGATTGCGTGATTGCGTGATTGCGTGATTGCGTGATTGCGTGATTGCGTGATTGCGTGATTGCGTGATTGCGTGATTGCGTGATTGCGTGATTGCGTGATTGCGTGATTGCGTGATTGCGTGATTGCGTGATTGCGTGATTGCGTGATTGCGTGATTGTGTGATTGTGATTGTGAGATTGTGGTTGTGTGATTGTGGTTGTGTGATTGTGGTTGTGTGATTGTGATTGTGTGATTGTGATTGTGTGATTGTGATTGTGTGATTGTGATTGTGTGATTGTGATTGTGTGATTGTGATTGTGTGATTGTGATTGTGTGATTGTGATTGTGTGATTGTGATTGTGTGATTGTGATTGTGTGATTGTGATTGTGTGATTGTGATTGTGTGATTGTGTGATTGTGTGATTGTGTGATTGTGTGATTGTGTGATTGCGTGAATATGTGATTGCGTGATTGCGTGATTGCGTGATTGCGTGATTGCGTGATTGTGTGATTGCTTGATTGTGTGATTGCGTGATTGTGTGATTGTGATTGTAAGATTGTGGTTGTGTGATTGTTGTTGTGTGATTGTGGTTGTGTGATTGTGGTTGTGTGATTGTGGTTGTGTGGTTGTGGTTGTGTGATTGTGGTTGTATGATTGTGGTTGTGTGATTGTGGTTGTGTGATTGTGGTTGTGTGATTGTGGTTGTGTGATCGTGGTTGTGTGATCGTGGTTGTGTGATTGTGGTTGTGTGATTGTGGTTGTATGATTGTGGTTGTGTGATTGTGGTTGTGTGATTGCGGTTGTGTGATTGCGATTGTGTGATTGCGATTGTGTGATTGCAATTGTGGGATTCTGTGATTCTGATTGTGTGATTGTGATTGTGAGATTGTGATTGTGTGATTGTGATTGTGTAATTGGGATTGTGTGACTGGGATTGCGTGATTGAGAGTGTGTGATTGTGATTTTGTGATTGTGATTGTGTGATTGTGATTGTGTGATAGTGTGATTGTGTGATTGTGGGATTGTGTGATTGTATGATTGTGATTGTGTGATTGTGTGATTGTGAGATTGTGTGATTGTGTGATTGTGTGATTGTGTGATTGTGTGATTGTGTGATTGTGTGATTGTGTGATTGTGTGATTGTGTGATTGTGTGATTGTGTGATTGTGTGATTGTGTGATTGTGTGATTGTGTGATTGTGTGATTGTGTGATTGTGTGATTGTGTGATTGTGATTGTGTGATTGTGTGATTGTGTGATTGTGTGATTGTGTGATTGTGTGATTGCGTGAATATGTGATTGCGTGATTGCGTGATTGCGTGATTGCGTGATTGCGTGATTGTGTGATTGCTTGATTGTGTGATTGCGTGATTGTGTGATTGTGATTGTAAGATTGTGGTTGTGTGATTGTTGTTGTGTGATTGTGGTTGTGTGATTGTGGTTGTGTGATTGTGGTTGTGTGGTTGTGGTTGTGTGATTGTGGTTGTATGATTGTGGTTGTGTGATTGTGGTTGTGTGATTGTGGTTGTGTGATTGTGGTTGTGTGATCGTGGTTGTGTGATCGTGGTTGTGTGATTGTGGTTGTGTGATAGTGGTTGTATGATTGTGGTTGTGTGATTGTGGTTGTGTGATTGCGGTTGTGTGATTGCGATTGTGTGATTGCGATTGTGTGATTGCAATTGTGGGATTCTGTGATTCTGATTGTGTGATTGTGATTGTGAGATTGTGATTGTGTGATTGTGATTGTGTAATTGGGATTGTGTGACTGGGATTGCGTGATTGAGAGTGTGTGATTGTGATTTTGTGATTGTGATTGTGTGATTGTGATTGTGTGATAGTGTGATTGTGTGATTGTGGGATTGTGTGATTGTATGATTGTGATTGTGTGATTGTGTGATTGTGAGATTGTGTGATTGTGTGATTGTGTGATTGTGTGATTGTGTGATTGTGTGATTGTGTGATTGTGTGATTGTGTGATTGTGTGATTGTGTGATTGTGTGATTGTGTGATTGTGTGATTGTGTGATTGTGTGATTGTGTGATTGTGTGATTGTGTGATTGTGTGATTGTGTGATTGTGTGATTGTGTGATTGTGTGATTGTGTGATTGTGTGATTGTGTGATTGTGTGATTGTGTGATTGTGTGATTGTGTGATTGTGTGATTGTGTGATTGTGATTGTGTGATTGTGTGATTATGATTGTGTGATTGTGATTGTGTGATTGTGATTGTGTGATTGTGATTGACTGATTGTGATTGTGTGATTGTGATTGTGTGATTGCGATTGTGTGATTGCCATTGTGTGATTGCGATTGTGTGATTGTGATTGTGCGATTGTGTGATTGTGTGATTGTGTGATTGTGATTGTGTGATTGGGATTGTCGGATTGGGATTGTCGGATTGGGATTGTGTGACTGTAATTGTGTGATTGTGATTGTGTGATTGTGATTGTGTGATTGTGATTGTGTGATTGTGATTGTGTGATTGTGATTGTGTGATTGTGATTGTGTGATTGTGATTGTGTGATTGTGATTGTGTGATTGTAATTGTGTGATTGTGATTGTGTGATTGTGATTGTGCGATTGTGATTGTGTGTTTGTGATTGTGTGATTGTGATTGTGTGATTGTAATTGTGTGATTGTGATTGTGTGATTGTGTGGTTGCGATTGTGTGACTGCAATTGTGTGATTGTGTGATTGAGATTGTATGATTGTGAATGTGTGGTTGCGATTGTGTGATTGCAATTGTGTGATTGTGTGATTGTGTGATTGTGTGATTGTGTGATTGTGTGATTGTGTGATTGTGATTGTGAGATTGTGGTTGTGTGATTGTGGTTGTGTGATTGTGGTTGTGTGATTGTGATTGTGTGATTGTTATTGTGTGATTGTGATTGTGTAATTGTGATTGTGTGATTGTGATTGTGTGATTGTGATTGTGTGATTGCGATTGTGTGGTTGTGATTGTGTGATTGTGATTGTGTGATTGTGATTGTGTGATTGTGTGATTGTGTGATTGTGATTGCGTGATTGCGTGATTGCGTGATTGCGTGATTGTGTGATTGTGTGATTGTGTGATTGTGTGATTGTGTGATTGTGTGATTGTGTGATTGTGTGATTGTGATTGTGTGATTGTGTGATTATGATTGTGTGATTGTGATTGTGTGATTGTGATTGTGTGATTGTGATTGACTGATTGTGATTGTGTGATTGTGATTGTGTGATTGCGATTGTGTGATTGCCATTGTGTGATTGCGATTGTGTGATTGTGATTGTGCGATTGTGTGATTGTGTGATTGTGTGATTGTGATTGTGTGATTGGGATTGTCGGATTGGGATTGTCGGATTGGGATTGTGTGACTGTAATTGTGTGATTGTGATTGTGTGATTGTGATTGTGTGATTGTGATTGTGTGATTGTGATTGTGTGATTGTGATTGTGTGATTGTGATTGTGTGATTGTGATTGTGTGATTGTGATTGTGTGATTGTGATTGTGTGATTGTGATTGTGCGATTGTGATTGTGTGTTTGTGATTGTGTGATTGTGATTGTGTGATTGTAATTGTGTGATTGTGATTGTGTGATTGTGTGGTTGCGATTGTGTGACTGCAATTGTGTGATTGTGTGATTGAGATTGTATGATTGTGAATGTGTGGTTGCGATTGTGTGATTGCAATTGTGTGATTGTGTGATTGTGTGATTGTGTGATTGTGTGATTGTGTGATTGTGTGATTGTGTGATTGTGATTGTGAGATTGTGGTTGTGTGATTGTGGTTGTGTTATTGTGGTTGTGTGATTGTGATTGTGTAATTGTGATTGTGTGATTGTGATTGTGTGATTGTGATTGTGTGATTGTGATTGTGTGATTGCGATTGTGTGGTTGTGATTGTGTGATTGTGATTGTGTGATTGTGATTGTGTGATTGTGATTGTGTGATTGTGATTGCGTGATTGCGTGATTGCGTGATTGCGTGATTGCGTGATGGCGTGATTGCGTGATTGCGTGTTTGCGTGAATGCGTGATTGCGTGATTGCGTGATCGCGTGATTGCGTGATTGCCTGGTTGCGTGATTGTGTGGTTGTGTGATTGTGTGATTGTGTGATTGTGTGATTGCGTGATTGTGTGATTGCGTGATTGCGTGATTGCGTGATTGCGTGATTGCGTGATTGCGTGATTGCGTGATTGCGAGATTGCCTGATTGCGTGATTGCGTGATTGCGTGATTGCGTGATTGCGTGATTGCGTGATTGTGTGACTGTGTGATTGTGTGGTTGTGTGATTGTGTGGTTGTGTGATTGTGTGGTTGTGTGATTTTGTGATTGCGTGATTGCGTGATTGCGTGATTGCGTGATTGCGTGATTGCGTGATTGCGTGATTGCGTGATTGCGTGATTGCGTGTTTGCGTGATTGCGTGATTGCGTGACTGCGTCATTGCGTGATTGCGTGATTGCGTGATTTCGTGAGTGCGTGATTGCGTGATTGCGTGATTGCGTGATTTCGTGATTGTGTGATTGCGTGAATATGTGATTGCGTGATTGCGTGATTGCGTGACTGCGTGATTGCGTGATTGTGTGATTGCGTGATTGTGTGATTGTGTGATTGTGTGATTGTGTGATTGTGTGATTGTGTGATTGTGTGATTGTGTGATTGTGTGATTGTGTGATTGTGTGATTGTGCGATTGTGTGATTGTGTGATTGTGTGATTGTGTGATTGTGTGATTGTGTGATTGTGCGATTGTGTGATTGTGTGATTGTGATTGTGAGATTGTGGTTGTGTGATTGTGGTTGTGTAATTGGGATTGTGTGACTGGGATTGCGTGATTGAGAGTGTGTGATTGTCATTTTGTGATTGTGATTGTGTGATTGTGTGATTGTGTGATTGTGGGATTGTGTGATTATATGATTGTGATTGTGTGATTGTGATTGTGTGATTGTGATTGTGCGACTGTGATTGTGTGACTGCGATTGTGTGACTGCGATAGTGTGATTTGCGATTGTGTGATTGCAATTGTGTGATTGCGTGACTGTGATTGTGTGACTGTGATTGCGCGGCTGCGATTGTGCAACTGTGATTGTGCGACTGCTTTTGTGTGGTTGCGATTGTGTGATTGCAATTGTGTGATTGTGTGATTGCGATTGTGTGATTGTGATTGTGTGATTGTGATTGTGTGATTGTGTGATTCTATGATTGTGTGATTGTGTGATTGTGATTGTGTGATTGGGATTGTCGGATTGGGATTGTGTGACTGTAATTGTGTGATTGTGATTGTGTGATTGTGATTGTGTGATTGTGTGATTGTGTGATTGTGTGATTGCGTGATTGCGTGATTGCGTGATTGCGTGATTGCGTGATTGCGTGATTGCGTGATTGCGTGATTGCGTGATTGCGTGATTGCGTGATTGCGTGATTGCGTGATTGCGTGATTGCGTGATTGCGTGATTGCGTGATTGTGTGATTGTGTGATTGTGATTGTGAGATTGTGGTTGTGTGATTGTGGTTGTGTGATTGTGGTTGTGTGATTGTGATTGTGTGATTGTGATTGTGTGATTGTGATTGTGTAATTGTGATTGTGTGATTGTGATTGTGTGATTGTGATTGTGTGATTGTGATTGTGTGATTGTGATTGTGTGATTGTGATTGTGTGATTGTGATTGTGTGATTGTGATTGTGTGATTGTGATTGTGTGATTGTGATTGTGTGATTGTGATTGTGTGATTGTGATTGTGTGATTGTGATTGTGTGATTGTGATTGTGTGATTGTGATTGTGTGATTGTGATTGTGTGATTGTGATTGTGTGATTGTGTGATTGTGTGATTGTGTGATTGTGTGATTGTGTGATTGTGTGATTGTGTGATTGCGTGAATATGTGATTGCGTGATTGCGTGATTGTGTGATTGCGTGATTGTGTGATTGCTTGATTGTGTGATTGCGTGATTGTGTGATTGTGATTGTAAGATTGTGGTTGTGTGATTGTTGTTGTGTGATTGTGGTTGTGTGATTGTGGTTGTGTGATTGTGGTTGTGTGGTTGTGGTTGTGTGATTGTGGTTGTATGATTGTGGTTGTGTGATTGTGGTTGTGTGATTGTGGTTGTGTGATTGTGGTTGTGTGATCGTGGTTGTGTGATCGTGGTTGTGTGATTGTGGTTGTGTGATTGTGGTTGTATGATTGTGGTTGTGTGATTGTGGTTGTGTGATTGCGGTTGTGTGATTGCGATTGTGTGATTGCGATTGTGTGATTGCAATTGTGGGATTCTGTGATTCTGATTGTGTGATTGTGATTGTGAGATTGTGATTGTGTGATTGTGATTGTGTAATTGGGATTGTGTGACTGGGATTGCGTGATTGAGAGCGTGTGATTGTGATTTTGTGATTGTGATTGTGTGATTGTGATTGTGTGATAGTGTGATTGTGTGATTGCAATTGTGTGATTGCGTGACTGTGATTGCGTGACTGTGATTGCGCGGCTGCGATTGTGCAACTGTGGTTGTGCGACTGCTTTTGTGTGGTTGCGATTGTGTGATTGCAATTGTGTGATTGTGTGATTGAGATTGTGTGATTGTGATTGTGTGATTGTGATTGTGTGATTGTGTGACTGTGTGATTGTGTGATTGTGTGATTGTGAGATTGTGTGATTGCGTGATTGCGTGATTGCGTGATTGCGTGATTGCGTGATTGCGTGATTGCGTGATTGCGTGATTGCGTGATTGCGTGATTGCGTGATTGCGTGATTGCGTGATTGCGTGATTGCGTGATTGCCTGGTTGCGTGATTGCGTGATTGTGTGATTGTGATTGTGTGATTGTGATTGTGTGATTGTGTGATTGTGTGACTGTGTGATTGCGTGATTGCGTGATTGCGTGATTGCGTGATTGCGTGATTGCCTGTTTGCGTGATTGCGTGATTGCGTGATTGCGTGATTGCGTGATTGCGTGATTGTGTGACTGTGTGATTGTGTGGTTGTGTGATTGTGTGGTTGTGTGATTGTGTGGTTGTGTGATTGTGTGGTTGTGTGATTTTGTGATTGCGTGATTGCGTGATTGTGTGATTGCGTGAATGTGTGATTGCGTGATTGCGTGATTGCGTGATTGTGTGATTGCGTGATTGTGTGATTGTGTGATTGTGTGATTGTGTGATTGCGTGAATATGTGATTGCGTGATTGCGTGATTGCGTGATTGTGTGATTGCGTGATTGCGTGATTGCGTGATTGCGTGATTGCGTGATTGCGTGATTGCGTGATTGCGTGATTGCGTGATTGCGTGATTGCGTGATTGCGTGATTGCGTGATTGCGTGATTGCGTGATTGCGTGATTGCGTGATTGCGTGATTGCGTGATTGCGTGATTGCGTGATTGCCTGGTTGCGTGATTGCGTGATTGTGTGATTGTGATTGTGTGATTGTGATTGTGTGATTGTGTGATTGTGTGACTGTGTGATTGCGTGATTGCGTGATTGCGTGATTGCGTGATTGCGTGATTGCCTGTTTGCGTGATTGCGTGATTGCGTGATTGCGTGATTGCGTGATTGCGTGATTGCGTGACTGCGTGATTGTGTGGTTGTGTGATTGTGTGGTTGTGTGATTGTGTGGTTGTGTGATTGTGTGGTTGTGTGATTTTGTGATTGCGTGATTGCGTGATTGCGTGATTGCGTGATTGCGTGATTGCGTGATTGCGTGTTTGCGTGATTGCGTGATTGCGTGATTGCGTGATTGCGTGATTGCGTGATTGCGTGATTGCGTGATTGCGTGATTGCGTGATTGCGTGATTGCGTGATTGCGTGATTGCGTGATTGCGTGATTGCGTGATTGCGTGATTGCGTGATTGCGTGATTGCGTGATTGTGTGATTGTGATTGTGAGATTGTGGTTGTGTGATTGTGGTTGTGTGATTGTGGTTGTGTGATTGTGGTTGTGTGATTGTGGTTGTGTGATTGTGATTGTGTGATTGTGATTGTGTGATTGTGATTGTGTGATTGTGATTGTGTGATTGTGATTGTGTGATTGTGATTGTGTGATTGTGATTGTGTGATTGTGATTGTGTGATTGTGATTGTGTGATTGTGATTGTGTGATTGTGATTGTGTGATTGTGATTGTGTGATTGTGATTGTGTGATTGTGATTGTGTGATTGTGATTGTGTGATTGTGATTGTGTGATTGTGATTGTGTGATTGTGATTGTGTGATTGTGATTGTGTGATTGTGATTGTGTGATTGTGATTGTGTGATTGTGATTGTGTGATTGTGATTGTGTGATTGTGATTGTGTGATTGTGATTGTGTGATTGTGATTGTGTGATTGTGATTGTGTGATTGTGATTGTGTGATTGTGATTGTGTGATTGTGTGATTGTGTGATTGTGTGATTGTGTGATTGTGTGATTGTGTGATTGTGTGATTGCGTGAATATGTGATTGCGTGATTGCGTGATTGCGTGATTGCGTGATTGCGTGATTGTGTGATTGCTTGATTGTGTGATTGCGTGATTGTGTGATTGCGTGATTGTGTGATTGTGATTGTAAGATTGTGGTTGTGTGATTGTGGTTGTGTGATTGTGGTTGTGTGATTGTGGTTGTGTGGTTGTGGTTGTGTGATTGTGGTTGTATGATTGTGGTTGTGTGATTGTGGTTGTGTGATTGTGGTTGTGTGATTGTGGTTGTGTGATCGTGGTTGTGTGATCGTGGTTGTGTGATTGTGGTTGTGTGATTGTGGTTGTATGATTGTGGTTGTGTGATTGTGGTTGTGTGATTGCGGTTGTGTGATTGCGATTGTGTGATTGCGATTGTGTGATTGCAATTGTGGGATTCTGTGATTCTGATTGTGTGATTGTGATTGTGAGATTGTGATTGTGTGATTGTGATTGTGTAATTGGGATTGTGTGACTGGGATTGCGTGATTGAGAGTGTGTGATTGTGATTTTGTGATTGTGATTGTGTGATTGTGATTGTGTGATAGTGTGATTGTGTGATTGTGGGATTGTGTGATTGTATGATTGTGATTGTGTGATTGTGTGATTGTGAGATTGTGTGATTGTGTGATTGTGTGATTGTGTGATTGTGTGATTGTGTGATTGTGTGATTGTGTGATTGTGTGATTGTGTGATTGTGTGATTGTGTGATTGTGTGATTGTGTGATTGTGTGATTGTGTGATTGTGTGATTGTGTGATTGTGTGATTGTGATTGTGTGATTGTGTGATTGTGTGATTGTGTGATTGTGTGATTGTGTGATTGCGTGAATATGTGATTGCGTGATTGCGTGATTGCGTGATTGCGTGATTGCGTGATTGTGTGATTGCTTGATTGTGTGATTGCGTGATTGTGTGATTGTGATTGTAAGATTGTGGTTGTGTGATTGTTGTTGTGTGATTGTGGTTGTGTGATTGTGGTTGTGTGATTGTGGTTGTGTGGTTGTGGTTGTGTGATTGTGGTTGTATGATTGTGGTTGTGTGATTGTGGTTGTGTGATTGTGGTTGTGTGATTGTGGTTGTGTGATCGTGGTTGTGTGATCGTGGTTGTGTGATTGTGGTTGTGTGATTGTGGTTGTATGATTGTGGTTGTGTGATTGTGGTTGTGTGATTGCGGTTGTGTGATTGCGATTGTGTGATTGCGATTGTGTGATTGCAATTGTGGGATTCTGTGATTCTGATTGTGTGATTGTGATTGTGAGATTGTGATTGTGTGATTGTGATTGTGTAATTGGGATTGTGTGACTGGGATTGCGTGATTGAGAGTGTGTGATTGTGATTTTGTGATTGTGATTGTGTGATTGTGATTGTGTGATAGTGTGATTGTGTGATTGTGGGATTGTGTGATTGTATGATTGTGATTGTGTGATTGTGTGATTGTGAGATTGTGTGATTGTGTGATTGTGTGATTGTGTGATTGTGTGATTGTGTGATTGTGTGATTGTGTGATTGTGTGATTGTGTGATTGTGTGATTGTGTGATTGTGTGATTGTGTGATTGTGTGATTGTGTGATTGTGTGATTGTGTGATTGTGTGATTGTGTGATTGTGTGATTGTGTGATTGTGTGATTGTGTGATTGTGTGATTGTGTGATTGTGTGATTGTGTGATTGTGTGATTGTGATTGTGTGATTGTGTGATTATGATTGTGTGATTGTGATTGTGTGATTGTGATTGTGTGATTGTGATTGACTGATTGTGATTGTGTGATTGTGATTGTGTGATTGCGATTGTGTGATTGCCATTGTGTGATTGCGATTGTGTGATTGTGATTGTGCGATTGTGTGATTGTGTGATTGTGTGATTGTGATTGTGTGATTGGGATTGTCGGATTGGGATTGTCGGATTGGGATTGTGTGACTGTAATTGTGTGATTGTGATTGTGTGATTGTGATTGTGTGATTGTGATTGTGTGATTGTGATTGTGTGATTGTGATTGTGTGATTGTGATTGTGTGATTGTGATTGTGTGATTGTGATTGTGTGATTGTGATTGTGTGATTGTAATTGTGTGATTGTGATTGTGTGATTGTGATTGTGCGATTGTGATTGTGTGTTTGTGATTGTGTGATTGTGATTGTGTGATTGTAATTGTGTGATTGTGATTGTGTGATTGTGTGGTTGCGATTGTGTGACTGCAATTGTGTGATTGTGTGATTGAGATTGTATGATTGTGAATGTGTGGTTGCGATTGTGTGATTGCAATTGTGTGATTGTGTGATTGTGTGATTGTGTGATTGTGTGATTGTGTGATTGTGTGATTGTGTGATTGTGATTGTGAGATTGTGGTTGTGTGATTGTGGTTGTGTGATTGTGGTTGTGTGATTGTGATTGTGTGATTGTTATTGTGTGATTGTGATTGTGTAATTGTGATTGTGTGATTGTGATTGTGTGATTGTGATTGTGTGATTGCGATTGTGTGGTTGTGATTGTGTGATTGTGATTGTGTGATTGTGATTGTGTGATTGTGTGATTGTGTGATTGTGATTGCGTGATTGCGTGATTGCGTGATTGCGTGATTGTGTGATTGTGTGATTGTGTGATTGTGTGATTGTGTGATTGTGTGATTGTGTGATTGTGTGATTGTGATTGTGTGATTGTGTGATTATGATTGTGTGATTGTGATTGTGTGATTGTGATTGTGTGATTGTGATTGTGTGATTGTGATTGACTGATTGTGATTGTGTGATTGTGATTGTGTGATTGCGATTGTGTGATTGCCATTGTGTGATTGCGATTGTGTGATTGTGATTGTGCGATTGTGTGATTGTGTGATTGTGTGATTGTGATTGTGTGATTGGGATTGTCGGATTGGGATTGTGTGACTGTAATTGTGTGATTGTGATTGTGTGATTGTGATTGTGTGATTGTGATTGTGTGATTGTGATTGTGTGATTGTGATTGTGTGATTGTGATTGTGTGATTGTGATTGTGTGATTGTGATTGTGTGATTGTGATTGTGTGATTGTGATTGTGCGATTGTGATTGTGTGTTTGTGATTGTGTGATTGTGATTGTGTGATTGTAATTGTGTGATTGTGATTGTGTGATTGTGTGGTTGCGATTGTGTGACTGCAATTGTGTGATTGTGTGATTGAGATTGTATGATTGTGAATGTGTGGTTGCGATTGTGTGATTGCAATTGTGTGATTGTGTGATTGTGTGATTGTGTGATTGTGTGATTGTGTGATTGTGTGATTGTGTGATTGTGATTGTGAGATTGTGGTTGTGTGATTGTGGTTGTGTTATTGTGGTTGTGTGATTGTGATTGTGTAATTGTGATTGTGTGATTGTGATTGTGTGATTGTGATTGTGTGATTGCGATTGTGTGGTTGTGATTGTGTGATTGTGATTGTGTGATTGTGATTGTGTGATTGTGATTGTGTGATTGTGATTGCGTGATTGCGTGATTGCGTGATTGCGTGATTGCGTGATTGCGTGATTGCGTGATTGCGTGATTGCGTGATTGCGTGATTGCGTGATTGCGTGTTTGCGTGAATGCGTGATTGCGTGATTGCGTGATCGCGTGATTGCGTGATTGCCTGGTTGCGTGATTGTGTGGTTGTGTGATTGTGTGATTGTGTGATTGTGTGATTGCGTGATTGTGTGATTGCGTGATTGCGTGATTGCGTGATTGCGTGATTGCGTGATTGCGTGATTGCGTGATTGCGAGATTGCCTGATTGCGTGATTGCGTGATTGCGTGATTGCGTGATTGCGTGATTGCGTGATTGCGTGATTGTGTGACTGTGTGATTGTGTGGTTGTGTGATTGTGTGGTTGTGTGATTGTGTGGTTGTGTGATTTTGTGATTGCGTGATTGCGTGATTGCGTGATTGCGTGATTGCGTGATTGCGTGATTGCGTGTTTGCGTGATTGCGTGATTGCGTGACTGCGTCATTGCGTGATTGCGTGATTGCGTGATTTCGTGAGTGCGTGATTGCGTGATTGCGTGATTGCGTGATTTCGTGATTGTGTGATTGCGTGAATATGTGATTGCGTGATTGCGTGATTGCGTGACTGCGTGATTGCGTGATTGTGTGATTGCGTGATTGTGTGATTGTGTGATTGTGTGATTGTGTGATTGTGTGATTGTGTGATTGTGTGATTGTGTGATTGTGTGATTGTGTGATTGTGTGATTGTGTGATTGTGTGATTGTGTGATTGTGTGATTGTGTGATTGTGTGATTGTGTGATTGTGTGATTGTGCGATTGTGTGATTGTGTGATTGTGATTGTGAGATTGTGGTTGTGTGATTGTGGTTGTGTAATTGGGATTGTGTGACTGGGATTGCGTGATTGAGAGTGTGTGATTGTCATTTTGTGATTGTGATTGTGTGATTGTGTGATTGTGTGATTGTGGGATTGTGTGATTATATGATTGTGATTGTGTGATTGTGATTGTGTGATTGTGATTGTGCGACTGTGATTGTGTGACTGCGATTGTGTGACTGCGATAGTGTGATTTGCGATTGTGTGATTGCAATTGTGTGATTGCGTGACTGTGATTGTGTGACTGTGATTGCGCGGCTGCGATTGTGCAACTGTGATTGTGCGACTGCTTTTGTGTGGTTGCGATTGTGTGATTGCAATTGTGTGATTGTGTGATTGCGATTGTGTGATTGTGATTGTGTGATTGTGATTGTGTGATTGTGATTGTGTGATTGTGATTGTGTGATTGTGTGATTCTATGATTGTGTGATTGTGTGATTGTGATTGTGTGATTGGGATTGTCGGATTGGGATTGTGTGACTGTAATTGTGTGATTGTGATTGTGTGATTGTGATTGTGTGATTGTGATTGTGTGATTGTGATTGTGTGATTGTGATTGTGTGATAGTGATTTTGTGATTGTGATTGTGTGATTGTGATTGTGTGATTGTGATTGTGTGATTGTGATTGTGTGATTGTGATTGTGTGATTGTGATTGTGTGATTGTGATTGTGTGATTGTGATTGTGTGATTGTGTGATTGTGTGATTGTGTGATTGTGTGATTGTGTGATTGTGTGATTGTGTGATTGTGTGATTGTGTGATTGTGTGATTGTGTGATTGTGTGATTGTGTGATTGTGTGATTGTGTGATTGTGTGATTGTGTGATTGTGTGATTGTGTGATTGCGTGAATATGTGATTGCGTGATTGCGTGATTGCGTGATTGTGTGATTGCGTAATTGTGTGATTGCGTGATTGTGTGATTGTGTGATAGTGTGATTGTGTGATTGAGTGATTGTGTGATTGTGTGATTGTGTGATGGTGTGATTGTGTGATTGTGTGATTGTGTGATTGTGTGATTGTGTGATTGTGTGATTGTGTGATTGTGTGATTGTGTGATTGTGTGATTGTGTGATTGTGATTGTAAGATTGTGGTTGTGTGATTGTGGTTGTGTGATTGTGGTTGTGTGATTGTGGTTGTGTGATTGTGGTTGTGTGATTGTGGTTGTATGATTGTGGTTGTGTGATTGTGGTTGTGTGATTGTGGTTGTGTGATTGTGTTGTGTGATTGTGGTTGTGTGATCGTGGTTGTGTGATTGTGGTTGTGTGATTGTGGTTGTGTGATTGTGGTTGTATGATTGTGGTTGTGTGATTGTGGTTGTGTGATTGCGGTTGTGTGATTGCGATTGTGTGATTGCGATTGTGTGATTGCAATTGTGGGATTCTGTGATTCTGATTGTGTGATTGTGATTGTGAGATTGTGGTTGTGTGATTGTGATTGTGTAATTGGGATTGTGTGACTGGGATTGCGTGATTGAAAGTGTGTGATTGTGATTTTGTGATTGTGATTGTGTGATTGTGATTGTGTGATAGTGTGATTGTGTGATTGTGGGATTGTGTGATTGTATGATTGTGATTGTGTGATTGTGATTGTGTGATTGTGATTGTGCGACTGTGATTGTGTGACTGCGATTGTGTGACTGCGATAGTGTGATTGCGATTGTGTGATTGCAATTGTGTGATTGCGTGACTGTGATTGCGTGACTGTGATTGCGCGGCTGCGATTGTGCAACTGTGGTTGTGCGACTGCTTTTGTGTGGTTGCGATTGTGTGATTGCAATTGTGTGATTGTGTGATTGAGATTGTGTGATTGTGATTGTGTGATTGTGATTGTGTGATTGTGTGATTGTGTGATTGTGTGATTGTGTGATTGTGAGATTGTGTGATTGTGTGATTGTGTGATTGTGTGATTGTGTGATTGTGTGATTGCGTGATTGTGTGATTGCGTGATTGTGTGATTGTGTGATTGTGTGATTGTGTGATTGTGTGATTGTGTGATTGTGTGATTGTGTGATTGTGTGATTGTGTGATTGTGTGATTGTGTGATTGTGTGATTGTGTGATTGTGTGATTGTGTGATTGTGTGATTGTGTGATTGTGATTGTGTTATTGTGATTGTGTGATTGAGTGATTGTGATCGTGTGATTGTGATCGAGTGATTGTGATTGTGTGATTGTGATTGTGTGATTGTGTGATTGCGTGATTGTGTGATTGAGTGATTGCGTGATTGTGTGATTGCGAGATTGCGTGATTGCGTGATTGCGTGATTGCGTGATTGCGTGATTGCGTGATTGCCTGATTGCGTGATTGCGTGATTGCGTGATTGCGTGATTGCGTGATTGCGTGATTGTGTGACTGTGTGATTGTGTGGTTGTGTGATTGTGTGGTTGTGTGATTGTGTGTTTGCGTGATTGCGTGATTGCGTGATTGCGTGATTGCGTGATTGCGTGATTGTGTGACTGTGTGATTGTGTAGTTGTGTGATTGTGTGGTTGTGTGATTGTGTGGTTGTGTGATTGTGTGGTTGTGTGATTGTGTGGTTGTGTGATTTTGTGATTGCGTGATTGCGTGATTGCGTGATTGCGTGATTGCGTGATTGCGTGATTGCGTGATTGCGTGTTTGCGTGATTGCGTGATTGCGTGATTGCGTGATTGCGTGATTGCGTGATTGCGTGATTGCGTGATTGCGTGATTGCGTGATTGCGTGATTGCGTGATTGCGTGATTGCGTGATTGCGTGATTGCGTGATTGCGTGATTGTGTGATTGTGTGATTGTGATTGTGAGATTGTGGTTGTGTGATTGTGGTTGTGTGATTGTGGTTGTGTGATTGTGATTGTGTGATTGTGATTGTGTGATTGTGATTGTGTAATTGTGATTGTGTGATTGTGATTGTGTGATTGTGATTGTGTGATTGTGATTGTGTGATTGTGATTGTGTGATTGTGATTGTGTGATTGTGATTGTGTGATTGTGATTGTGTGATTGTGATTGTGTGATTGTGATTGTGTGATTGTGATTGTGTGATTGTGATTGTGTGATTGTGATTGTGTGATTGTGATTGTGTGATTGTGATTGGGTGATTGTGATTGTGTGATTGTGATTGTGTGATTGTGATTGTGTGATTGTGATTGTGTGATTGTGTGATTGTGTGATTGTGTGATTGTGTGATTGCGTGAATATGTGATTGCGTGATTGCGTGATTGCGTGATTGCGTGATTGCGTGATTGTGTGATTGCTTGATTGTGTGATTGCGTGATTGTGTGATTGTGATTGTAAGATTGTGGTTGTGTGATTGTTGTTGTGTGATTGTGGTTGTGTGATTGTGGTTGTGTGATTGTGGTTGTGTGGTTGTGGTTGTGTGATTGTGGTTGTATGATTGTGGTTGTGTGATTGTGGTTGTGTGATTGTGGTTGTGTGATTGTGGTTGTGTGATCGTGGTTGTGTGATCGTGGTTGTGTGATTGTGGTTGTGTGATTGTGGTTGTATGATTGTGGTTGTGTGATTGTGGTTGTGTGATTGCGGTTGTGTGATTGCGATTGTGTGATTGCGATTGTGTGATTGCAATTGTGGGATTCTGTGATTCTGATTGTGTGATTGTGATTGTGAGATTGTGATTGTGTGATTGTGATTGTGTAATTGGGATTGTGTGACTGGGATTGCGTGATTGAGAGTGTGTGATTGTGATTTTGTGATTGTGATTGTGTGATTGTGATTGTGTGATAGTGTGATTGTGTGATTGTGGGATTGTGTGATTGTATGATTGTGATTGTGTGATTGTGATTGTGTGATTGTGATTGTGCGACTGTGATTGTGTGACTGCGATTGTGTGACTGCGATAGTGTGATTGCGATTGTGTGATTGCAATTGTGTGATTGCGTGACTGTGATTGCGTGACTGTGATTGCGCGGCTGCGATTGTGCAACTGTGGTTGTGCGACTGCTTTTGTGTGGTTGCGATTGTGTGATTGCAATTGTGTGATTGTGTGATTGAGATTGTGTGATTGTGATTGTGTGATTGTGATTGTGTGATTGTGTGACTGTGTGATTGTGTGATTGTGTGATTGTGAGATTGTGTGATTGTGTGATTGTGATTGTGTGATTGGGATTGTCGGATTGGGATTGTCGGATTGGGATTGTGTGACTGTAATTGTGTGATTGTGATTGTGTGATTGTGATTGTGTGATTGTGATTGTGTGATTGTGATTGTGTGATTGTGATTGTGTGATTGTGATTGTGTGATTGTGATTGTGTGATTGTAATTGTGTGATTGTGATTGTGTGATTGTGATTGTGCGATTGTGATTGTGTGTTTGTGATTGTGTGATTGTGATTGTGTGATTGTAATTGTGTGATTGTGATTGTGTGATTGTGTGGTTGCGATTGTGTGACTGCAATTGTGTGATTGTGTGATTGAGATTGTATGATTGTGAATGTGTGGTTGCGATTGTGTGATTGCAATTGTGTGATTGTGTGATTGTGTGATTGTGTGATTGTGTGATTGTGTGATTGTGTGATTGTGTGATTGTGATTGTGAGATTGTGGTTGTGTGATTGTGGTTGTGTGATTGTGGTTGTGTGATTGTGATTGTGTGATTGTTATTGTGTGATTGTGATTGTGTAATTGTGATTGTGTGATTGTGATTGTGTGATTGTGATTGTGTGATTGCGATTGTGTGGTTGTGATTGTGTGATTGTGATTGTGTGATTGTGATTGTGTGATTGTGATTGTGTGATTGTGATTGCGTGATTGCGTGATTGCGTGATTGCGTGATTGCGTGATTGCGTGATTGCGTGATTGCGTGATTGCGTGATTGCGTGTTTGCGTGAATGCGTGATTGCGTGATTGCGTGATCGCGTGATTGCGTGATTGCCTGGTTGCGTGATTGTGTGGTTGTGTGATTGTGTGATTGTGTGATTGTGTGATTGCGTGATTGTGTGATTGCGTGATTGCGTGATTGCGTGATTGCGTGATTGCGTGATTGCGTGATTGCGTGATTGCGAGATTGCCTGATTGCGTGATTGCGTGATTGCGTGATTGCGTGATTGCGTGATTGCGTGATTGTGTGATTGTGTGATTGTGTGGTTGTGTGATTGTGTGGTTTTGTGATTGTGTGGTTGTGTGATTTTGTGATTGCGTGATTGCGTGATTGCGTGATTGCGTGATTGCGTGATTGCGTGATTGCGTGATTGCGTGTTTGCGTGATTGCGTGATTGCGTGACTGCGTCATTGCGTGATTGCGTGATTGCGTGATTTCGTGAGTGCGTGATTGCGTGATTGCGTGATTGCGTGATTTCGTGATTGTGTGATTGCGTGATTGCGTGATTGCGTGACTGCGTGATTGCGTGATTGTGTGATTGCGTGATTGTGTGATTGTGTGATTGTGTGATTGTGTGATTGTGTGATTGTGTGATTGTGTGATTGTGTGATTGTGTGATTGTGTGATTGTGTGATTGTGTGATTGTGTGATTGTGTGATTGTGCGATTGTGTGATTGTGTGATTGTGATTGTGAGATTGTGGTCGTGTGATTGTGGTTGTGTAATTGGGATTGTGTGACTGGGATTGCGTGATTGAGAGTGTGTGATTGTCATTTTGTGATTGTGATTGTGTGATTGTGTGATTGTGTGATTGTGGGATTGTGTGATTATATGATTGTGATTGTGTGATTGTGATTGTGTGATTGTGATTGTGCGACTGTGATTGTGTGACTGCGATTGTGTGACTGCGATAGTGTGATTTGCGATTGTGTGATTGCAATTGTGTGATTGCGTGACTGTGATTGTGTGACTGTGATTGCGCGGCTGCGATTGTGCAACTGTGATTGTGCGACTGCTTTTGTGTGGTTGCGATTGTGTGATTGCAATTGTGTGATTGTGTGATTGCGATTGTGTGATTGTGATTGTGTGATTGTGATTGTGTGATTGTGTGATTCTATGATTGTGTGATTGTGTGATTGTGATTGTGTGATTGTGATTGTGTGATTGTGATTGTGTGATTGTGATTGTGTGATTGTGATTGTGTGATTGTGATTGTGTGATTGTGATTGTGTGATTGTGTGATTGTGTGATTGTGTGATTGTGTGATTGTGTGATTGTGTGATTGTGTGATTGTGTGATTGTGTGATTGTGTGATTGTGTGATTGTGTGATTGTGTGATTGTGTGATTGTGTGATTGTGTGATTGTGTGATTGTGTGATTGTGTGATTGTGTGATTGTGTGATTGTGTGATTGTGTGATTGTGTGATTGTGTGATTGCGTGAATATGTGATTGCGTGATTGCGTGATTGCGTGATTGTGTGATTGCGTAATTGTGTGATTGCGTGATTGTGTGATTGTGTGATAGTGTGATTGTGTGATTGTGTGATTGTGTGATTGTGTGATTGTGTGATTGTGTGATGGTGTGATTGTGTGATTGTGTGATTGTGTGATTGTGTGATTGTGTGATTGTGTGATTGTGTGATTGTGTGATTGTGTGATTGTGTGATTGTGATTGTAAGATTGTGGTTGTGTGATTGTGGTTGTGTGATTGTGGTTGTGTGATTGTGGTTGTGTGATTGTGGTTGTGTGATTGTGGTTGTGTGATTGTGGTTGTATGATTGTGGTTGTGTGATTGTGGTTGTGTGATTGTGGTTGTGTGATTGTGTTGTGTGATTGTGGTTGTGTGATCGTGGTTGTGTGATTGTGGTTGTGTGATTGTGGTTGTGTGATTGTGGTTGTATGATTGTGGTTGTGTGATTGTGGTTGTGTGATTGCGGTTGTGTGATTGCGATTGTGTGATTGCGATTGTGTGATTGCAATTGTGGGATTCTGTGATTCTGATTGTGTGATTGTGATTGTGAGATTGTGATTGTGTGATTGTGATTGTGTAATTGGGATTGTGTGACTGGGATTGCGTGATTGAGAGTGTGTGATTGTGATTTTGTGATTGTGATTGTGTGATTGTGATTGTGTGATAGTGTGATTGTGTGATTGTGGGATTGTGTGATTGTATGATTGTGATTGTGTGATTGTGATTGTGTGATTGTGATTGTGCGACTGTGATTGTGTGACTGCGATTGTGTGACTGCGATAGTGTGATTGCGATTGTGTGATTGCAATTGTGTGATTGCGTGACTGTGATTGCGTGACTGTGATTGCGCGGCTGCGATTGTGCAACTGTGGTTGTGCGACTGCTTTTGTGTGGTTGCGATTGTGTGATTGCAATTGTGTGATTGTGTGATTGAGATTGTGTGATTGTGATTGTGTGATTGTGATTGTGTGATTGTGTGATTGTGTGATTGTGTGATTGTGTGATTGTGTGATTGTGAGATTGTGTGATTGTGTGCTTGTGTGATTGTGTGATTGTGTGATTGTGTGATTGCGTGATTGTGTGATTGTGTGATTGTGTGATTGTGTGATTGTGTGATTGTGTGATTGTGTGATTGTGTGATTGTGTGATTGTGTGATTGTGTGATTGTGTGATTGTGTGATTGTGTGATTGTGTGATTGTGATTGTGTTATTGTGATTGTGTGATTGAGTGATTGTGATCGTGTGATTGTGATCGAGTGATTGTGATTGTGTGATTGTGATTGTGTGATTGTGTGATTGCGTGATTGTGTGATTGAGTGATTGCGTGATTGTGTGATTGCGAGATTGCGTGATTGCGTGATTGCGTGATTGCGTGATTGCGTGATTGCCTGATTGCGTGATTGCGTGATTGCGTGATTGCGTGATTGCGTGATTGCGTGATTGTGTGACTGTGTGATTGTGTGGTTGTGTGATTGTGTGGTTGTGTGATTGTGTGTTTGCGTGATTGCGTGATTGCGTGATTGCGTGATTGCGTGATTGCGTGATTGTGTGACTGTGTGATTGTGTAGTTGTGTGATTGTGTGGTTGTGTGATTGTGTGGTTGTGTGATTGTGTGGTTGTGTGATTTTGTGATTGCGTGATTGCGTGTTTGCGTGATTGCGTGATTGCGTGATTGCGTGATTGCGTGATTGTGTGATTGCGTGATTGTGAGATTGTGTGATTGTGTGATTGCGTGAATGTGTGATTGCGTGATTGCGGGATTGCGTGACTGTGTGATTGCGTGATTGTGAGATTGTGTGATTGTGTGATTGCGTGAATGTGTGATTGCGTGATTGCGTGATTGCGTGATTGCGTGATTGTGTGATTGCGTGATTGTGTGATTGGGTGATTGCGTGATTGCGTGATTGCGTGATTGCGTGATTGCGTGATTGCGTGATTGCGGGATTGCGTGATTGCGTGATTGCGTGATTGCGTGATTGCGTGATTGCGTGATTGCGTGATTGCGTGATTGCGTGATTGCGTGATTGCGTGATTGCCTGGTTGCGTGATTGCGTGATTGTGTGATTGTGATTGTGTGATTGTGATTGTGTGATTGTGTGATTGTGTGACTGTGTGATTGCGTGATTGCGTGATTGCGTGATTGCGTGATTGCGTGATTGCGTGATTGCCTGTTTGCGTGATTGCGTGATTGCGTGATTGCGTGATTGCGTGATTGTGTGAATGCGTGATTGCGTGATTGCGTGATTGCGTGATTGCGTGATTGCGTGATTGCGTGATTGCGTGATTGCGTGATTGCGTGATTGCCTGGTTGCGTGATTGCGTGATTGTGTGATTGTGATTGTGTGATTGTGTGATTGTGTGACTGTGTGATTGCGTGATTGCGTGATTGCGTGATTGCGTGATTGCGTGATTGCGTGATTGCGTGATTGCCTGTTTGCGTGATTGCGTGATTGCGTGATTGCGTGATTGCGTGATTGCGTGATTGCGTGATTGCGTGATTGCGTGATTGCGTGATTGCGTGATTGCGTGATTGCGTGATTGCGTGATTGCGTGATTGCGTGATTGCGTGATTGCGTGATTGCGTGATTGCGTGATTGCGTGATTGCGTGATTGCGTGATTGCGTGATTGCGTGATTGCGTGATTGCGTGATTGCGTGATTGCGTGATTGCGTGAGTGCGTGATTGCGTGATTGCGTGATTGTGTTATTGCGTGAATGTGTGATTGCGTGATTGCGTGATTGCGTGATTGCGTGATTGCCTGGTTGCGTGATTGCGTGATTGTGTGATTGTGATTGTGTGATTGTGATTGTGTGATTGTGTGATTGTGTGACTGTGTGATTGCGTGATTGCGTGATTGCGTGATTGCGTGATTGCGTGATTGCGTGATTGCCTGTTTGCGTGATTGCGTGATTGCGTGATTGCGTGATTGCGTGATTGCGTGATTGTGTGACTGTGTGATTGTGTAGTTGTGTGATTGTGTGGTTGTGTGATTGTGTGGTTGTGTGATTGTGTGGTTGTGTGATTTTGTGATTGCGTGATTGCGTGTTTGCGTGATTGCGTGATTGCGTGATTGCGTGATTGCGTGATTGCGTGATTGCGTGATTGCGTGATTGCGTGATTGCGTGATTATGTGATTGTGTGATTGTGTGATTGTGATTGTGAGATTGTGGTTGTGTGATTGTGGTTGTGTGATTGTGGTTGTGTGATTGTGATTGTGTGATTGTGATTGTGTGATTGTGATTGTGTAATTGTGATTGTGTGATTGTGATTGTGTGATTGTGATTGTGATTGTGTGATTGTGATTGTGTGATTGTGATTGTGTGATTGTGATTGTGTGATTGTGATTGTGTGATTGTGTGATTGTGTGATTGTGTGATTGTGTGATTGTGTGATTGTGTGATTGTGTGATTGTGTGATTGTGTGATTGTGTGATTGTGTGATTGTGTGATTGTGTGATTGCGTGAATATGTGATTGCGTGATTGCGTGATTGCGTGATTGTGTGATTGCGTGATTGCGTGATTGCGTGATTGCGTGATTGCGTGATTGCGTGATTGCGTGATTGCGTGATTGCGTGATTGCGTGATTGCGTGATTGCGTGATTGCGTGATTGCGTGATTGCGTGATTGCGTGATTGCGTGATTGCGTGATTGCGTGATTGCGTGATTGCGTGATTGCGTGATTGCCTGGTTGCGTGATTGCGTGATTGTGTGATTGTGATTGTGTGATTGTGATTGTGTGATTGTGTGATTGTGTGACTGTGTGATTGCGTGATTGCGTGATTGCGTGATTGCGTGATTGCGTGATTGCGTGATTGCCTGTTTGCGTGATTGCGTGATTGCGTGATTGCGTGATTGCGTGATTGCGTGATTGTGTGACTGTGTGATTGTGTGGTTGTGTGATTGTGTGGTTGTGTGATTGTGTGGTTGTGTGATTGTGTGGTTGTGTGATTTTGTGATTGCGTGATTGCGTGATTGTGTGATTGCGTGAATGTGTGATTGCGTGATTGCGGGATTGCGTGATTGTGTGATTGCGTGATTGTGAGATTGTGTGATTGTGTGATTGCGTGAATGTGTGATTGCGTGATTGCGTGATTGCGTGATTGCGTGATTGCGTGATTGCGTGATTGTGTGATTGTGTGATTGCGTGATTGCGTGATTGCGTGATTGCGTGATTGCGTGATTGCGTGATTGCGGGATTGCGTGATTGCGTGATTGCGTGATTGCGTGATTGCGTGATTGCGTGATTGCGTGATTGCGTGATTGCGTGATTGCGTGATTGCCTGGTTGCGTGATTGCGTGATTGTGTGATTGTGATTGTGTGATTGTGATTGTGTGATTGTGATTGTGTGATTGTGTGATTGTGTGACTGTGTGATTGCGTGATTGCGTGATTGCGTGATTGCGTGATTGCGTGATTGCGTGATTGCCTGTTTGCGTGATTGCGTGATTGCGTGATTGCGTGATTGCGTGATTGTGTGATTGCGTGATTGCGTGATTGCGTGATTGCGTGATTGCGTGATTGCGTGATTGCGTGATTGCGTGATTGCGTGATTGCGTGATTGCGTGATTGCCTGGTTGCGTGATTGCGTGATTGTGTGATTGTGATTGTGTGATTGTGATTGTGTGATTGTGTGATTGTGTGACTGTGTGATTGCGTGATTGCGTGATTGCGTGATTGCGTGATTGCGTGATTGCGTGATTGCCTGTTTGCGTGATTGCGTGATTGCGTGATTGCGTGATTGCGTGATTGCGTGATTGCGTGATTGCGTGATTGCGTGATTGCGTGATTGCGTGATTGCGTGATTGCGTGATTGCGTGATTGCGTGATTGCGTGATTGCGTGATTGCGTGATTGCGTGATTGCGTGATTGCGTGATTGCGTGATTGCGTGATTGCGTGATTGCGTGATTGCGTGATTGCGTGATTGCCTGGTTGCGTGATTGCGTGATTGCGTGATTGTGTGATTGTGATTGTGTGATTGTGATTGTGTGATTGTGTGATTGTGTGACTGTGTGATTGCGTGATTGCGTGATTGCGTGATTGCGTGATTGCGTGATTGCGTGATTGCCTGTTTGCGTGATTGCGTGATTGCGTGATTGCGTGATTGCGTGATTGCGTGATTGCGTGATTGTGTGACTGTGTGATTGTGTAGTTGTGTGATTGTGTGGTTGTGTGATTGTGTGGTTGTGTGATTGTGTGGTTGTGTGATTTTGTGATTGCGTGATTGCGTGATTGTGTGATTGCGTGAATGTGTGATTGCGTGATTGCGGGATTGCGTGATTGTGTGATTGCGTGATTGTGAGATTGTGTGATTGTGTGATTGCGTGAATGTGTGATTGCGTGATTGCGTGATTGCGTGATTGCGTGATTGCGTGATTGCGTGATTGTGTGATTGTGTGATTGCGTGATTGCGTGATTGCGTGATTGCGTGATTGCGTGATTGCGTGATTGCGGGATTGCGTGATTGCGTGATTGCGTGATTGCGTGATTGCGTGATTGCGTGATTGCGTGATTGCGTGATTGCGTGATTGCGTGATTGCCTGGTTGCGTGATTGCGTGATTGTGTGATTGTGATTGTGTGATTGTGATTGTGTGATTGTGATTGTGTGATTGTGTGATTGTGTGACTGTGTGATTGCGTGATTGCGTGATTGCGTGATTGCGTGATTGCGTGATTGCGTGATTGCCTGTTTGCGTGATTGCGTGATTGCGTGATTGCGTGATTGCGTGATTGTGTGATTGCGTGATTGCGTGATTGCGTGATTGCGTGATTGCGTGATTGCGTGATTGCGTGATTGCGTGATTGCGTGATTGCGTGATTGCGTGATTGCCTGGTTGCGTGATTGCGTGATTGTGTGATTGTGATTGTGTGATTGTGATTGTGTGATTGTGTGATTGTGTGACTGTGTGATTGCGTGATTGCGTGATTGCGTGATTGCGTGATTGCGTGATTGCGTGATTGCCTGTTTGCGTGATTGCGTGATTGCGTGATTGCGTGATTGCGTGATTGCGTGATTGCGTGATTGCGTGATTGCGTGATTGCGTGATTGCGTGATTGCGTGATTGCGTGATTGCGTGATTGCGTGATTGCGTGATTGCGTGATTGCGTGATTGCGTGATTGCGTGATTGCGTGATTGCGTGATTGCGTGATTGCGTGATTGCGTGATTGCGTGATTGCGTGATTGCGTGATTGCGTGATTGCCTGGTTGCGTGATTGCGTGATTGCGTGATTGTGTGATTGTGATTGTGTGATTGTGATTGTGTGATTGTGTGATTGTGTGACTGTGTGATTGCGTGATTGCGTGATTGCGTGATTGCGTGATTGCGTGATTGCGTGATTGCCTGTTTGCGTGATTGCGTGATTGCGTGATTGCGTGATTGCGTGATTGCGTGATTGCGTGATTGTGTGACTGTGTGATTGTGTAGTTGTGTGATTGTGTGGTTGTGTGATTGTGTGGTTGTGTGATTGTGTGGTTGTGTGATTTTGTGATTGCGTGATTGCGTGTTTGCGTGATTGCGTGATTGCGTGATTGCGTGATTGCGTGATTGCGTGATTGCGTGATTGCGTGATTGCGTGATTGCGTGATTGCGTGATTGCGTGATTGCGTGATTGCGTGATTGCGTGATTGCGTGATTATGTGATTGTGTGATTGTGTGATTGTGATTGTGAGATTGTGGTTGTGTGATTGTGGTTGTGTGATTGTGGTTGTGTGATTGTGATTGTGTGATTGTGATTGTGTGATTGTGATTGTGTAATTGTGATTGTGTGATTGTGATTGTGTGATTGTGATTGTGTGATTGTGATTGTGTGATTGTGATTGTGTGATTGTGATTGTGTGATTGTGATTGTGTGATTGTGATTGTGTGATTGTGATTGTGTGATTGTGTGATTGTGTGATTGTGTGATTGCGTGATTGCGTGATTGCGTGATTGCGTGATTGCGTGATTGCGTGATTGCGTGATTGCGTGATTGCGTGATTGCGTGATTGCGTGATTGCCTGGTTGCGTGATTGCGTGATTGTGTGATTGTGATTGTGTGATTGTGATTGTGTGATTGTGATTGTGTGATTGTGTGATTGTGTGACTGTGTGATTGCGTGATTGCGTGATTGCGTGATTGCGTGATTGCGTGATTGCGTGATTGCCTGTTTGCGTGATTGCGTGATTGCGTGATTGCGTGATTGTGTGATTGCGTGATTGCGTGATTGCGTGATTGCGTGATTGCGTGATTGCGTGATTGCGTGATTGCGTGATTGCGTGATTGCGTGATTGCGTGAATGCGTGATTGCGTGATTGCGTGTTTGCGTGATTGCGTGATTGCGTGATTGCGTGATTGCGTGATTGCGTGATTGCGTGATTGCGTGATTGCGTGATTGCCTGGTTGCGTGATTGCGTGATTGTGTGATTGTGATTGTGTGATTGTGATTGTGTGATTGTGATTGTGTGATTGTGATTGTGTGATTGTGTGATTGTGTGATTGTGTGATTGTGTGATTGTGTGATTGTGTGATTGTGTGATTGTGTGATTGTGTGATTGTGTGATTGTGTGATTGCGTGAATATGTGATTGCGTGATTGCGTGATAGCGTGATTGTGTGATTGCGTGATTGCGTGTTTGCATGATTGCGTGATTGCGTGATTGCGTGATTGCGTGATTGCGTGATTGCGTGATTGCGTGATTGCGTGATTGCGTGATTGCGTGATTGCGTGATTGCGTGATTGCGTGATTGCGTGATTGCGTGATTGCGTGATTGCGTGATTGCGTGATTGCGTGATTGCGTGATTGCCTGGTTGCGTGATTGCGTGATTGTGTGATTGTGATTGTGTGATTGCGATTGTGTGATTGTGTGATTGTGTGACTGTGTGATTGCGTGATTGCGTGATTGCGTGATTGCGTGATTGCGTGATTGCGTGATTGCCTGTTTGCGTGATTGCGTGATTGCGTGATTGCGTGATTGCGTGATTGCGTCATTGTGTGACTGTGTGATTGTGTGGTTGTGTGATTGTGTGGTTGTGTGATTGTGTGGTTGTGTGATTGTGTGGTTGTGTGATTTTGTGATTGCGTGATTGCGTGATTGTGTGATTGCGTGAATGTGTGATTGCGTGATTGCGGGATTGCGTGATTGTGTGATTGCGTGATTGTGAGATTGTGTGATTGTGTGATTGCGTGAATGTGTGATTGCGTGATTGCGTGATTGCGTGATTGCGTGATTGCGGGATTGCGTGATTGCGTGATTGCGTGATTGCGTGATTGCGTGATTGCGTGATTGCGTGATTGCGTGATTGCGTGATTGCGTGATTGCCTGGTTGCGTGATTGCGTGATTGTGTGATTGTGATTGTGTGATTGTGATTGTGTGATTGTGTGATTGTGTGACTGTGTGATTGCGTCATTGCGTGATTGCGTGATTGCGTGATTGCGTGATTGCGTGATTGCCTGTTTGCGTGATTGCGTGATTGCGTGATTGTGTGACTGTGTGATTGTGTAGTTGTGTGATTGTGTGGTTGTGTGATTGTGTGGTTGTGTGATTGTGTGGTTGTGTGATTTTGTGATTGCGTGATTGCGTGATTGCGTGATTGCGTGATTGCGTGATTGCGTGATTGCGTGATTGCGTGATTGCGTGTTTGCGTGATTGCGTGATTGCGTGATTGCGTGATTGCGTGATTGCGTGATTGCGTGATTGCGTGATTGCGTGATTGCGTGATTGCGTGATTGCGTGATTGCGTGATTGCGTGATTGCGTGATTATGTGATTGTGTGATTGTGTGATTGTGATTGTGAGATTGTGGTTGTGTGATTGTGGTTGTGTGATTGTGGTTGTGTGATTGTGATTGTGTGATTGTGATTGTGTGATTGTGATTGTGTAATTGTGATTGTGTGATTGTGATTGTGTGATTGTGATTGTGTGATTGTGATTGTGTGATTGTGATTGTGTGATTGTGATTGTGTGATTGTGATTGTGTGATTGTGATTGTGTGATTGTGTGATTGTGTGATTGTGTGATTGTGTGATTGTGTGATTGTGTGATTGTGTGATTGTGTGATTTTGTGATTGCGTGATTGCGTGTTTGCGTGATTGCGTGATTGCGTGATTGCGTGATTGCGTGATTGCGTGATTGCGTGATTGCGTGATTGCGTGATTGCGTGATTGCGTGATTGCGTGATTGCGTGATTGCGTGATTGCGTGATTGCGTGATTGCGTGATTGCGTGATTGCGTGATTGCCTGGTTGCGTGATTGCGTGATTGTGTGATTGTGATTGTGTGATTGTGATTGGGTGATTGTGTGATTGTGTGACTGTGTGATTGCGTGATTGCGTGATTGCGTGATTGCGTGATTGCGTGATTGCCTGTTTGCGTGATTGCGTGATTGCGTGATTGCGTGATTGCGTGATTGCGTGATTGTGTGACTGTGTGATTGTGTAGTTGTGTGATTGTGTGGTTGTGTGATTGTGTGGTTGTGTGATTTTGTGATTGCGTGATTGCGTGTTTGCGTGATTGCGTGATTGCGTGATTGCGTGATTGCGTGATTGCGTGATTGCGTGATTGCGTGATTGCGTGATTGCGTGATTGCGTGATTGCGTGATTGCGTGATTGCGTGATTGCGTGATTGCGTGATTATGTGATTGTGTGATTGTGTGATTGTGATTGTGAGATTGTGGTTGTGTGATTGTGGTTGTGTGATTGTGGTTGTGTGATTGTGATTGTGTAATTGTGATTGTGTGATTGTGATTGTGTAATTGTGATTGTGTGATTGTGATTGTGTGATTGTGATTGTGTGATTGTGATTGTGTGATTGTGATTGTGTGATTGTGATTGTGTGATTGTGATTGTGTGATTGTGATTGTGTGATTGTGTGATTGTGTGATTGTGTGATTGTGTGATTGTGTGATTGTGTGATTGTGTGATTGTGTGATTGTGTGATTGTGTGATTGTGTGATTGCGTGAATATGTGATTGCGTGATTGCGTGATTGCGTGATTGTGTGATTGCGTGATTGCGTGATTGCGTGATTGCGTGATTGCGTGATTGCGTGATTGCGTGATTGCATGATTGCTTGATTGCGTGATTGCGTGATTGCGTGATTGCGTGATTGCGTGATTGCGTGATTGCGTGATTGCGTGATTGCGTGATTGCGTGATTGCGTGATTGCGTGATTGCGTGATTGCGTGATTGCCTGGTTGCGTGATTGCGTGATTGTGTGATTGTGATTGTGTGATTGTGATTGTGTGATTGTGTGATTGTGTGACTGTGTGATTGCGTGATTGCGTGATTGCGTGATTGCGTGATTGCGTGATTGCCTGTTTGCGTGATTGCGTGATTGCGTGATTGCGTGATTGCGTGATTGCGTGATTGTGTGACTGTGTGATTGTGTGGTTGTGTGATTGTGTGGTTGTGTGATTGTGTGGTTGTGTGATTGTGTGGTTGTGTGATTGCGTGATTGTGTGATTGCGTGAATGTGTGATTGCGTGATTGCGGGATTGCGTGATTGTGTGATTGCGTGATTGTGAGATTGTGTGATTGTGTGATTGCGTGAATGTGTGATTGCGTGATTGCGTGATTGCGTGATTGCGTGATTGTGTGATTGCGTGATTGTGTGATTGTGTGATTGCGTGATTGCGTGATTGCGTGATTGCGTGATTGCGTGATTGCGGGATTGCGTGATTGCGTGATTGCGTGATTGCGTGATTGCGTGATTGCGTGATTGCGTGATTGCGTGATTGCGTGATTGCGTGATTGCGTGATTGCGTGATTGCCTGTTTGCGTGATTGCGTGATTGTGTGATTGTGATTGTGTGATTGTGATTGTGTGATTGTGTGATTTTGTGATTGCGTGATTGCGTGATTGCGTGATTGCGTGATTGCGTGATTGCGTGATTGCGTGATTGCGTGATTGCGTGATTGCGTGTTTGCGTGATTGCGTGATTGCGTGATTGCGTGATTGCGTGATTGCGTGATTGCGTGATTGCGTGATTGCGTGATTATGTGATTGTGTGATTGTGTGATTGTGATTGTGAGATTGTGGTTGTGTGATTGTGGTTGTGTGATTGTGGTTGTGTGATTGTGATTGTGTGATTGTGATTGTGTAATTGTGATTGTGTGATTGTGATTGTGTGATTGTGATTGTGTGATTGTGATTGTGTGATTGTGATTGTGTGATTGTGATTGTGTGATTGTGTGATTGTGTGATTGTGTGATTGTGTGATTGTGTGATTGTGTGATTGCGTGAATATGTGATTGCGTGAATATGTGATTGCGTGATTGCGTGATTGCGTGATTGCGTGATTGCGTGATTGCGTGATTGTGTGACTGTGTGATTGTGTGGTTGTGTGATTGTGTGGTTGTGTGATTGTGTGGTTGTGTGATTGTGTGGTTGTGTGATTTTGTGATTGCGTGATTGCGTGATTGCGTGATTGCGTGATTGCGTGATTGCGTGATTGCGTGATTGCGTGTTTGCGTGATTGCGTGAATGCGTGATTGCGTGATTGCGTGATTGCGTGATTGCGTGATTGCGTGATTGCGTGATTGCGTGATTGCGTGATTGCGTGATTGCGTGATTGCGTGATTGCGTGATTATGTGATTGTGTGATTGTGTGATTGTGATTGTGAGATTGTGGTTGTGTGATTGTGGTTGTGTGATTGTGGTTGTGTGATTGTGATTGTGTGATTGTGATTGTGTGATTGTGATTGTGTAATTGTGATTGTGTGATTGTGATTGTGTGATTGTGATTGTGTGATTGTGATTGTGCGACTGTGATTGTGTGACTGCGATTGTGTGACTGCGATAGTGTGATTGCGATTGTGTGATTGCAATTGTGTGATTGCGTGACTGTGATTGCGTGACTGTGATTGCGCGGCTGCGATTGTGCAACTGTGGTTGTGCGACTGCTTTTGTGTGGTTGCGATTGTGTGATTGCAATTGTGTGATTGTGTGATTGAGATTGTGTGATTGTGATTGTGTGATTGTGATTGTGTGATTGTGTGACTGTGTGATTGTGTGATTGTGTGATTGTGAGATTGTGTGATTGTGTGATTGTGTGATTGTGTGATTGTGTGATTGTGTGATTGTGTGATTGTGTGATTGTGTGATTGTGTGATTGTGTGATTGTGTGATTGTGTGATTGTGTGATTGTGTGATTGTGTGATTGTGTGATTGTGTGATTGTGTGATTGTGTGATTGTGTGATTGTGTGATTGTGTGATTGTGTGATTGTGTGATTGTGTGATTGTGTGATTGTGTGATTGTGATTGTGAGATTGTGGTTGTGTGATTGTGGTTGTGTGATTGTGGTTGTGTGATTGTGGTTGTGTGATTGTGGTTGTGTGATTGTGGTTGTGTGATTGTGGTTGTATGATTGTGGTTGTGTGATTGTGGTTGTGTGATTGTGGTTGTGTGATTGTGGTTGTGTGATCGTGGTTGTGTGATCGTGGTTGTGTGATTGTGGTTGTGTGATTGTGGTTGTATGATTGTGGTTGTGTGATTGTGGTTGTGTGATTGCGGCTGTGTGATTGCGATTGTGTGATTGCGATTGTGTGATTGCAATTGTGGGATTCTGTGATTCTGATTGTGTGATTGTGATTGTGAGATTGTGATTGTGTGATTGTGATTGTGTAATTGGGATTGTGTGACTGGGATTGCGTGATTGAGAGTGTGTGATTGTGATTTTGTGATTGTGATTGTGTGATTGTGATTGTGTGATAGTGTGATTGTGTGATTGTGGGATTGTGTGATTGTATGATTGTGATTGTGTGATTGTGATTGTGTGATTGTGATTGTGCGACTGTGATTGTGTGACTGCGATTGTGTGACTGCGATAGTGTGATTGCGATTGTGTGATTGCAATTGTGTGATTGCGTGACTGTGATAGCGTGACTGTGATTGCGCGGCTGCGATTGTGCAACTGTGGTTGTGCGACTGCTTTTGTGTGGTTGCGATTGTGTGATTGTGTGTCTGTGTGATTGTGTGATTGAGATTGTGTGATTGTGATTGTGTGATTGTGATTGTGTGATTGTGTGTCTGTGTGATTGTGTGATTGTGTGATTGTGAGATTGTGTGATTGTGTGATTGTGTGATTGTGTGATTGTGTGATTGTGTGATTGTGTGATTGTGTGATTGTGTGATTGTGTGATTGTGTGATTGTGTGATTGTGTGATTGTGTGATTGTGTGATTGTGTGATTGTGTGATTGTGTGATTGTGTGATTGTGATTGTGTGATTGTGATTGTGTGATTGTGATTGTGTGATTGTGATTGTGTGATTGTGATTGTGTGATTGTGATTGACTGATTGTGATTGTGTGATTGTGATTGTGTGATTGCGATTGTGTGATTGCGATTGTGTGATTGCGATTGTGTGATTGTGATTGTGCGATTGTGTGATTGTGTGATTGTGTGATTGTGATTGTGTGATTGGGATTGTCGGATTGGGATTGTCGGATTGGGATTGTGTGACTGTAATTGTGTGATTGTGATTGTGTGATTGTGATTGTGTGATTGTGATTGTGTGATTGTGATTGTGTGATTGTGATTGTGTGATTGTGATTGTGTGATTGTGATTGTGTGATTGTGATTGTGTGATTGTAATTGTGTGATTGTGATTGTGTGATTGTGATTGTGCGATTGTGATTGTGTGTTTGTGATTGTGTGATTGTGATTGTGTGATTGTAATTGTGTGATTGTGATTGTGTGATTGTGTGGTTGCGATTGTGTGACTGCAATTGTGTGATTGTGTGATTGAGATTGTATGATTGCGAATGTGTGGTTGCGATTGTGTGATTGCAATTGTGTGATTGTGTGATTGTGTGATTGTGTGATTGTGTGATTGTGTGATTGTGTGATTGTGTGATTGTGATTGTGAGATTGTGGTTGTGTGATTGTGGTTGTGTGATTGTGGTTGTGTGATTGTGATTGTGTGATTGTGATTGTGTGATTGTGATTGTGTAATTGTGATTGTGTGATTGTGATTGTGTGATTGTGATTGTGTGATTGCGATTGTGTGGTTGTGATTGTGTGATTGTGATTGTGTGATTGTGATTGTGTGATTGTGATTGGGTGATTGTGATTGCGTGATTGCGTGATTGCGTGATTGCGTGATTGCGTGATTGCGTGATTGCGTGATTGCGTGTTTGCGTGAATGCGTGATTGCGTGATTGCGTGATTGCGTGATTGCGTGATTGCCTGGTTGCGTGATTGTGTGGTTGTGTGATTGTGTGATTGTGTGATTGTGTGATTGCGTGATTGTGTGATTGCGTGATTGCGTGATTGCGTGATTGCGTGATTGCGTGATTGCGTGATTGCGTGATTGCGTGAATGCGTGATTGCGTGATTGCGTGATTGCGTGATTGCGTGATTGCGTGATTGCGTGATTGCGTGATTGCGTGATTGCGTGATTGCCTGGTTGCGTGATTGCGTGATTGTGTGATTGTGATTGTGTGATTGTGATTGTGTGATTGTGATTGTGTGATTGTGATTGTGTGATTGTGTGATTGTGTGATTGTGTGATTGTGTGATTGTGTGATTGTGTGATTGTGTGATTGTGTGATTGCGTGAATATGTGATTGCGTGATTGCGTGATAGCGTGATTGTGTGATTGCGTGATTGCGTGTTTGCGTGATTGCGTGATTGCGTGATTGCGTGATTGCGTGATTGCGTGATTGCGTGATTGCGTGATTGCGTGATTGCGTGATTGCGTGATTGCGTGATTGCGTGATTGCGTGATTGCGTGATTGCGTGATTGCGTGATTGCGTGATTGCGTGATTGCGTGATTGCGTGATTGCGTGATTGCGTGATTGCGTGATTGCGTGATTGCCTGGTTGCGTGATTGCGTGATTGTGTGATTGTGATTGTGTGATTGCGATTGTGTGATTGTGTGATTGTGTGACTGTGTGATTGCGTGATTGCGTGATTGCGTGATTGCGTGATTGCGTGATTGCGTGATTGCCTGTTTGCGTGATTGCGTGATTGCGTGATTGCGTGATTGCGTGATTGCGTGATTGTGTGACTGTGTGATTGTGTGGTTGTGTGATTGTGTGGTTGTGTGATTGTGTGGTTGTGTGATTGTGTGGTTGTGTGATTTTGTGATTGCGTGATTGCGTGATTGTGTGATTGCGTGAATGTGTGATTGCGTGATTGCGGGATTGCGTGATTGTGTGATTGCGTGATTGTGAGATTGTGTGATTGTGTAATTGCGTGAATGTGTGATTGCGTGATTGCGTGATTGCGTGATTGCGTGATTGCGGGATTGCGTGATTGCGTGATTGCGTGATTGCGTGATTGCGTGATTGCGTGATTGCGTGATTGCGTGATTGCGTGATTGCGTGATTGCCTGGTTGCGTGATTGCGTGATTGTGTGATTGTGATTGTGTGATTGTGATTGTGTGATTGTGTGATTGTGTGACTGTGTGATTGCGTCATTGCGTGATTGCGTGATTGCGTGATTGCGTGATTGCGTGATTGCCTGTTTGCGTGATTGCGTGATTGCGTGATTGTGTGACTGTGTGATTGTGTAGTTGTGTGATTGTGTGATTGTGTGGTTGTGTGATTTTGTGATTGCGTGATTGCGTGATTGCGTGATTGCGTGATTGCGTGATTGCGTGATTGCGTGATTGCGTGATTGCGTGTTTGCGTGATTGCGTGATTGCGTGATTGCGTGATTGCGTGATTGCGTGATTGCGTGATTGCGTGATTGCGTGATTGCGTGATTGCGTGATTGCGTGATTGCGTGATTGCGTGATTGCGTGATTGCGTGATTGCGTGATTATGTGATTGTGTGATTGTGTGATTGTGATTGTGTGATTGTGGTTGTGTGATTGTGGTTGTGTGATTGTGGTTGTGTGATTGTGGTTGTGTGATTGTGATTGTGTGATTGTGATTGTGTGATTGTGATTGTGTGATTGTGATTGTGTGATTGTGATTGTGTGATTGTGATTGTGTGATTGTGATTGTGTGATTGTGATTGTGTGATTGTGATTGTGTGATTGTGATTGTGTGATTGTGTGATTGTGTGATTGTGTGATTGTGTGATTGTGTGATTGTGTGATTTTGTGATTGCGTGATTGCGTGTTTGCGTGATTGCGTGATTGCGTGATTGCGTGATTGCGTGATTGCGTGATTGCGTGATTGCGTGATTGCGTGATTGCGTGATTGCGTGATTGCGTGATTGCGTGATTGCGTGATTGCGTGATTGCGTGATTGCGTGATTGCGTGATTGCGTGATTGCGT
Source organism: Megachile rotundata (assembly GCF_050947335.1). Classification (NCBI taxonomy): domain Eukaryota; kingdom Metazoa; phylum Arthropoda; class Insecta; order Hymenoptera; family Megachilidae; genus Megachile; species Megachile rotundata. Next base: position 418,193 of record NC_134991.1, on the reverse strand, counting down.
GATTGCGTGATTATGTGATTGTGTGATTGTGTGATTGTGATTGTGTGATTGTGGTTGTGTGATTGTGGTTGTGTGATTGTGGTTGTGTGATTGTGGTTGTGTGATTGTGATTGTGTGATTGTGATTGTGTGATTGTGATTGTGTGATTGTGATTGTGTGATTGTGATTGTGTGATTGTGATTGTGTGATTGTGATTGTGAGATTGTGGTTGTGTGATTGTGGTTGTGTGATTGTGGTTGTGTGATTGTGGTTGTGTGATTGTGGTTGTGTGATTGTGGTTGTGTGATTGTGGTTGTATGATTGTGGTTGTGTGATTGTGGTTGTGTGATTGTGGTTGTGTGATTGTGGTTGTGTGATCGTGGTTGTGTGATCGTGGTTGTGTGATTGTGGTTGTGTGATTGTGGTTGTATGATTGTGGTTGTGTGATTGTGGTTGTGTGATTGCGGCTGTGTGATTGCGATTGTGTGATTGCGATTGTGTGATTGCAATTGTGGGATTCTGTGATTCTGATTGTGTGATTGTGATTGTGAGATTGTGATTGTGTGATTGTGATTGTGTAATTGGGATTGTGTGACTGGGATTGCGTGATTGAGAGTGTGTGATTGTGATTTTGTGATTGTGATTGTGTGATTGTGATTGTGTGATAGTGTGATTGTGTGATTGTGGGATTGTGTGATTGTATGATTGTGATTGTGTGATTGTGATTGTGTGATTGTGATTGTGCGACTGTGATTGTGTGACTGCGATTGTGTGACTGCGATAGTGTGATTGCGATTGTGTGATTGCAATTGTGTGATTGCGTGACTGTGATAGCGTGACTGTGATTGCGCGGCTGCGATTGTGCAACTGTGGTTGTGCGACTGCTTTTGTGTGGTTGCGATTGTGTGATTGTGTGTCTGTGTGATTGTGTGATTGAGATTGTGTGATTGTGATTGTGTGATTGTGATTGTGTGATTGTGTGTCTGTGTGATTGTGTGATTGTGTGATTGTGAGATTGTGTGATTGTGTGATTGTGTGATTGTGTGATTGTGTGATTGTGTGATTGTGTGATTGTGTGATTGTGTGATTGTGTGATTGTGTGATTGTGTGATTGTGTGATTGTGTGATTGTGTGATTGTGTGATTGTGTGATTGTGTGATTGTGATTGTGTGATTGTGATTGTGTGATTGTGATTGTGTGATTGTGATTGTGTGATTGTGATTGTGTGATTGTGATTGACTGATTGTGATTGTGTGATTGTGATTGTGTGATTGCGATTGTGTGATTGCGATTGTGTGATTGCGATTGTGTGATTGTGATTGTGCGATTGTGTGATTGTGTGATTGTGTGATTGTGATTGTGTGATTGGGATTGTCGGATTGGGATTGTCGGATTGGGATTGTGTGACTGTAATTGTGTGATTGTGATTGTGTGATTGTGATTGTGTGATTGTGATTGTGTGATTGTGATTGTGTGATTGTGATTGTGTGATTGTGATTGTGTGATTGTGATTGTGTGATTGTGATTGTGTGATTGTAATTGTGTGATTGTGATTGTGTGATTGTGATTGTGCGATTGTGATTGTGTGTTTGTGATTGTGTGATTGTGATTGTGTGATTGTGATTGTGTGATTGTAATTGTGTGATTGTGATTGTGTGATTGTGTGGTTGCGATTGTGTGACTGCAATTGTGTGATTGTGTGATTGAGATTGTATGATTGCGAATGTGTGGTTGCGATTGTGTGATTGCAATTGTGTGATTGTGTGATTGTGTGATTGTGTGATTGTGTGATTGTGTGATTGTGTGATTGTGTGATTGTGATTGTGAGATTGTGGTTGTGTGATTGTGGTTGTGTGATTGTGGTTGTGTGATTGTGATTGTGTGATTGTGATTGTGTGATTGTGATTGTGTAATTGTGATTGTGTGATTGTGATTGTGTGATTGTGATTGTGTGATTGCGATTGTGTGGTTGTGATTGTGTGATTGTGATTGTGTGATTGTGATTGTGTGATTGTGATTGGGTGATTGTGATTGCGTGATTGCGTGATTGCGTGATTGCGTGATTGCGTGATTGCGTGATTGCGTGATTGCGTGTTTGCGTGAATGCGTGATTGCGTGATTGCGTGATTGCGTGATTGCGTGATTGCCTGGTTGCGTGATTGTGTGGTTGTGTGATTGTGTGATTGTGTGATTGTGTGATTGCGTGATTGTGTGATTGCGTGATTGCGTGATTGCGTGATTGCGTGATTGCGTGATTGCGTGATTGCGTGATTGCGTGAATGCGTGATTGCGTGATTGCGTGATTGCGTGATTGCGTGATTGCGTGATTGCGTGATTGCGTGATTGCGTGATTGCGTGATTGCCTGGTTGCGTGATTGCGTGATTGTGTGATTGTGATTGTGTGATTGTGATTGTGTGATTGTGATTGTGTGATTGTGATTGTGTGATTGTGTGATTGTGTGATTGTGTGATTGTGTGATTGTGTGATTGTGTGATTGTGTGATTGTGTGATTGCGTGAATATGTGATTGCGTGATTGCGTGATAGCGTGATTGTGTGATTGCGTGATTGCGTGTTTGCGTGATTGCGTGATTGCGTGATTGCGTGATTGCGTGATTGCGTGATTGCGTGATTGCGTGATTGCGTGATTGCGTGATTGCGTGATTGCGTGATTGCGTGATTGCGTGATTGCGTGATTGCGTGATTGCGTGATTGCGTGATTGCGTGATTGCGTGATTGCGTGATTGCGTGATTGCGTGATTGCGTGATTGCGTGATTGCCTGGTTGCGTGATTGCGTGATTGTGTGATTGTGATTGTGTGATTGCGATTGTGTGATTGTGTGATTGTGTGACTGTGTGATTGCGTGATTGCGTGATTGCGTGATTGCGTGATTGCGTGATTGCGTGATTGCCTGTTTGCGTGATTGCGTGATTGCGTGATTGCGTGATTGCGTGATTGCGTGATTGTGTGACTGTGTGATTGTGTGGTTGTGTGATTGTGTGGTTGTGTGATTGTGTGGTTGTGTGATTGTGTGGTTGTGTGATTTTGTGATTGCGTGATTGCGTGATTGTGTGATTGCGTGAATGTGTGATTGCGTGATTGCGGGATTGCGTGATTGTGTGATTGCGTGATTGTGAGATTGTGTGATTGTGTAATTGCGTGAATGTGTGATTGCGTGATTGCGTGATTGCGTGATTGCGTGATTGCGGGATTGCGTGATTGCGTGATTGCGTGATTGCGTGATTGCGTGATTGCGTGATTGCGTGATTGCGTGATTGCGTGATTGCGTGATTGCCTGGTTGCGTGATTGCGTGATTGTGTGATTGTGATTGTGTGATTGTGATTGTGTGATTGTGTGATTGTGTGACTGTGTGATTGCGTCATTGCGTGATTGCGTGATTGCGTGATTGCGTGATTGCGTGATTGCCTGTTTGCGTGATTGCGTGATTGCGTGATTGTGTGACTGTGTGATTGTGTAGTTGTGTGATTGTGTGATTGTGTGGTTGTGTGATTTTGTGATTGCGTGATTGCGTGATTGCGTGATTGCGTGATTGCGTGATTGCGTGATTGCGTGATTGCGTGATTGCGTGTTTGCGTGATTGCGTGATTGCGTGATTGCGTGATTGCGTGATTGCGTGATTGCGTGATTGCGTGATTGCGTGATTGCGTGATTGCGTGATTGCGTGATTGCGTGATTGCGTGATTGCGTGATTGCGTGATTATGTGATTGTGTGATTGTGTGATTGTGATTGTGTGATTGTGGTTGTGTGATTGTGGTTGTGTGATTGTGGTTGTGTGATTGTGGTTGTGTGATTGTGATTGTGTGATTGTGATTGTGTGATTGTGATTGTGTGATTGTGATTGTGTGATTGTGATTGTGTGATTGTGATTGTGTGATTGTGATTGTGTGATTGTGATTGTGTGATTGTGATTGTGTGATTGTGATTGTGTGATTGTGTGATTGTGTGATTGTGTGATTGTGTGATTGTGTGATTGTGTGATTTTGTGATTGCGTGATTGCGTGTTTGCGTGATTGCGTGATTGCGTGATTGCGTGATTGCGTGATTGCGTGATTGCGTGATTGCGTGATTGCGTGATTGCGTGATTGCGTGATTGCGTGATTGCGTGATTGCGTGATTGCGTGATTGCGTGATTGCGTGATTGCGTGATTGCGTGATTGCGTGATTGCGTGATTGCCTGGTTGCGTGATTGCGTGATTGTGTGATTGTGATTGTGTGATTGTGATTGTGTGATTGTGTGATTGTGTGACTGTGTGATTGCGTGATTGCGTGATTGCGTGATTGCGTGATTGCGTGATTGCCTGTTTGCGTGATTGCGTGATTGCGTGATTGCGTGATTGCGTGATTGCGTGATTGTGTGACTGTGTGATTGTGTAGTTGTGTGATTGTGTGGTTGTGTGATTGTGTGGTTGTGTGATTTTGTGATTGCGTGATTGCGTGTTTGCGTGATTGCGTGATTGCGTGATTGCGTGATTGCGTGATTGCGTGATTGCGTGATTGCGTGATTGCGTGATTGCGTGATTGCGTGATTGCGTGATTGCGTGATTGCGTGATTGCGTGATTGCGTGATTGCGTGATTGCGTGATTGCGTGATTGCGTGATTATGTGATTGTGTGATTGTGTGATTGTGATTGTGAGATTGTGGTTGTGTGATTGTGGTTGTGTGATTGTGGTTGTGTGATTGTGATTGTGTGATTGTGATTGTGTGATTGTGATTGTGTAATTGTGATTGTGTGATTGTGATTGTGTGATTGTGATTGTGTGATTGTGATTGTGTGATTGTGATTGTGTGATTGTGATTGTGTGATTGTGATTGTGTGATTGTGATTGTGTGATTGTGTGATTGTGTGATTGTGTGATTGTGTGATTGTGTGATTGTGTGATTGTGTGATTGTGTGATTGTGTGATTGCGTGAATATGTGATTGCGTGATTGCGTGATTGCGTGATTGTGTGATTGCGTGATTGCGTGATTGCGTGATTGCGTGATTGCGTGATTGCGTGATTGCGTGATTGCATGATTGCGTGATTGCGTGATTGCGTGATTGCGTGATTGCGTGATTGCGTGATTGCGTGATTGCGTGATTGCGTGATTGCGTGATTGCGTGATTGCGTGATTGTGTGATTGCGTGAATGTGTGATTGCGTGATTGCGGGATTGCGTGATTGTGTGATTGCGTGATTGTGAGATTGTGTGATTGTGTGATTGCGTGAATGTGTGATTGCGTGATTGCGTGATTGCGTGATTGCGTGATTGTGTGATTGCGTGATTGTGTGATTGTGTGATTGCGTGATTGCGTGATTGCGTGATTGCGTGATTGCGTGATTGCGGGATTGCGTGATTGCGTGATTGCGTGATTGCGTGATTGCGTGATTGCGTGATTGCGTGATTGCGTGATTGCGTGATTGCGTGATTGCGTGATTGCGTGATTGCCTGGTTGCGTGATTGCGTGATTGTGTGATTGTGATTGTGTGATTGTGATTGTGTGATTGTGTGATTTTGTGATTGCGTGATTGCGTGATTGCGTGATTGCGTGATTGCGTGATTGCGTGATTGCGTGATTGCGTGATTGCGTGATTGCGTGTTTGCGTGATTGCGTGATTGCGTGATTGCGTGATTGCGTGATTGCGTGATTGCGTGATTGCGTGATTGCGTGATTGCGTGATTGCGTGATTGCGTGATTGCGTGATTGCGTGATTATGTGATTGTGTGATTGTGTGATTGTGATTGTGAGATTGTGGTTGTGTGATTGTGGTTGTGTGATTGTGGTTGTGTGATTGTGATTGTGTGATTGTGATTGTGTAATTGTGATTGTGTGATTGTGATTGTGTGATTGTGATTGTGTGATTGTGATTGTGTGATTGTGATTGTGTGATTGTGATTGTGTGATTGTGTGATTGTGTGATTGTGTGATTGTGTGATTGTGTGATTGTGTGATTGTGTGATTGTGTGATTGCGTGAATATGTGATTGCGTGAATATGTGATTGCGTGATTGCGTGATTGCGTGATTGCGTGATTGCGTGATTGCGTGATTGTGTGACTGTGTGATTGTGTGGTTGTGTGATTGTGTGGTTGTGTGATTGTGTGGTTGTGTGATTGTGTGGTTGTGTGATTTTGTGATTGCGTGATTGCGTGATTGCGTGATTGCGTGATTGCGTGATTGCGTGATTGCGTGATTGCGTGTTTGCGTGATTGCGTGAATGCGTGATTGCGTGATTGCGTGATTGCGTGATTGCGTGATTGCGTGATTGCGTGATTGCGTGATTGCGTGATTGCGTGATTGCGTGATTGCGTGATTATGTGATTGTGTGATTGTGTGATTGTGATTGTGAGATTGTGGTTGTGTGATTGTGGTTGTGTGATTGTGGTTGTGTGATTGTGATTGTGTGATTGTGATTGTGTGATTGTGATTGTGTAATTGTGATTGTGTGATTGTGATTGTGTGATTGTGATTGTGTGATTGTGATTGTGCGACTGTGATTGTGTGACTGCGATTGTGTGACTGCGATAGTGTGATTGCGATTGTGTGATTGCAATTGTGTGATTGCGTGACTGTGATTGCGTGACTGTGATTGCGCGGCTGCGATTGTGCAACTGTGGTTGTGCGACTGCTTTTGTGTGGTTGCGATTGTGTGATTGCAATTGTGTGATTGTGTGATTGAGATTGTGTGATTGTGATTGTGTGATTGTGATTGTGTAATTGCGTGAATGTGTGATTGCGTGATTGCGTGATTGCGTGATTGCGTGATTGCGGGATTGCGTGATTGCGTGATTGCGTGATTGCGTGATTGCGTGATTGCGTGATTGCGTGATTGCGTGATTGCGTGATTGCGTGATTGCCTGGTTGCGTGATTGCGTGATTGTGTGATTGTGATTGTGTGATTGTGATTGTGTGATTGTGTGATTGTGTGACTGTGTGATTGCGTCATTGCGTGATTGCGTGATTGCGTGATTGCGTGATTGCGTGATTGCCTGTTTGCGTGATTGCGTGATTGCGTGATTGTGTGACTGTGTGATTGTGTAGTTGTGTGATTGTGTGATTGTGTGGTTGTGTGATTTTGTGATTGCGTGATTGCGTGATTGCGTGATTGCGTGATTGCGTGATTGCGTGATTGCGTGATTGCGTGATTGCGTGCTTGCGTGATTGCGTGATTGCGTGATTGCGTGATTGCGTGATTGCGTGATTGCGTGATTGCGTGATTGCGTGATTGCGTGATTGCGTGATTGCGTGATTGCGTGATTGCGTGATTGCGTGATTGCGTGATTGCGTGATTATGTGATTGTGTGATTGTGTGATTGTGATTGTGTGATTGTGGTTGTGTGATTGTGGTTGTGTGATTGTGGTTGTGTGATTGTGGTTGTGTGATTGTGGTTGTGTGATTGTGATTGTGTGATTGTGATTGTGTGATTGTGATTGTGTGATTGTGATTGTGTGATTGTGATTGTGTGATTGTGATTGTGTGATTGTGATTGTGTGATTGTGATTGTGTGATTGTGATTGTGTGATTGTGATTGTGATTGTGAGATTGTGGTTGTGTGATTGTGATTGTGTGATTGTGATTGTGTGATTGTGATTGTGTAATTGTGATTGTGTGATTGTGATTGTGTGATTGTGATTGTGTGATTGTGATTGTGTGATTGTGATTGTGTGATTGTGATTGTGTGATTGTGATTGTGTGATTGTGATTGTGTGATTGTGTGATTGTGTGATTGTGTGATTGTGTGATTGTGTGATTGTGTGATTGTGTGATTGTGTGATTGTGTGATTGCGTGAATATGTGATTGCGTGATTGCGTGATTGCGTGATTGTGTGATTGCGTGATTGCGTGATTGCGTGATTGCGTGATTGCGTGATTGCGTGATTGCGTGATTGCATGATTGCGTGATTGCGTGATTGCGTGATTGCGTGATTGCGTGATTGCGTGATTGCGTGATTGCGTGATTGCGTGATTGCGTGATTGCGTGATTGCGTGATTGCCTGGTTGCGTGATTGCGTGATTGCGTGATTGCCTGGTTGCGTGATTGCGTGATTGTGTGATTGTGATTGTGTGATTGTGATTGTGTGATTGTGTGATTGTGTGACTGTGTGATTGCGTGATTGCGTGATTGCGTGATTGCGTGATTGCGTGATTGCCTGTTTGCGTGATTGCGTGATTGCGTGATTGCGTGATTGCGTGATTGCGTGATTGTGTGACTGTGTGATTGTGTGGTTGTGTGATTGTGTGGTTGTGTGATTGTGTGGTTGTGTGATTGTGTGGTTGTGTGATTGCGTGATTGTGTGATTGCGTGAATGTGTGATTGCGTGATTGCGGGATTGCGTGATTGTGTGATTGCGTGATTGTGAGATTGTGTGATTGTGTGATTGCGTGAATGTGTGATTGCGTGATTGCGTGATTGCGTGATTGCGTGATTGTGTGATTGCGTGATTGTGTGATTGTGTGATTGCGTGATTGCGTGATTGCGTGATTGCGTGATTGCGTGATTGCGGGATTGCGTGATTGCGTGATTGCGTGATTGCGTGATTGCGTGATTGCGTGATTGCGTGATTGCGTGATTGCGTGATTGCGTGATTGCGTGATTGCGTGATTGCCTGGTTGCGTGATTGCGTGATTGTGTGATTGTGATTGTGTGATTGTGATTGTGTGATTGTGTGATTTTGTGATTGCGTGATTGCGTGATTGCGTGATTGCGTGATTGCGTGATTGCGTGATTGCGTGATTGCGTGATTGCGTGATTGCGTGTTTGCGTGATTGCGTGATTGCGTGATTGCGTGATTGCGTGATTGCGTGATTGCGTGATTGCGTGATTGCGTGATTGCGTGATTGCGTGATTGCGTGATTGCGTGATTGCGTGATTATGTGATTGTGTGATTGTGTGATTGTGATTGTGAGATTGTGGTTGTGTGATTGTGGTTGTGTGATTGTGGTTGTGTGATTGTGATTGTGTGATTGTGATTGTGTAATTGTGATTGTGTGATTGTGATTGTGTGATTGTGATTGTGTGATTGTGATTGTGTGATTGTGATTGTGTGATTGTGATTGTGTGATTGTGTGATTGTGTGATTGTGTGATTGTGTGATTGTGTGATTGTGTGATTGTGTGATTGCGTGAATATGTGATTGCGTGAATATGTGATTGCGTGATTGCGTGATTGCGTGATTGCGTGATTGCGTGATTGCGTGATTGTGTGACTGTGTGATTGTGTGGTTGTGTGATTGTGTGGTTGTGTGATTGTGTGGTTGTGTGATTGTGTGGTTGTGTGATTTTGTGATTGCGTGATTGCGTGATTGCGTGATTGCGTGATTGCGTGATTGCGTGATTGCGTGATTGCGTGTTTGCGTGATTGCGTGAATGCGTGATTGCGTGATTGCGTGATTGCGTGATTGCGTGATTGCGTGATTGCGTGATTGCGTGATTGCGTGATTGCGTGATTGCGTGATTGCGTGATTATGTGATTGTGTGATTGTGTGATTGTGATTGTGAGATTGTGGTTGTGTGATTGTGGTTGTGTGATTGTGGTTGTGTGATTGTGATTGTGTGATTGTGATTGTGTGATTGTGATTGTGTAATTGTGATTGTGTGATTGTGATTGTGTGATTGTGATTGTGTGATTGTGATTGTGCGACTGTGATTGTGTGACTGCGATTGTGTGACTGCGATAGTGTGATTGCGATTGTGTGATTGCAATTGTGTGATTGCGTGACTGTGATTGCGTGACTGTGATTGCGCGGCTGCGATTGTGCAACTGTGGTTGTGCGACTGCTTTTGTGTGGTTGCGATTGTGTGATTGCAATTGTGTGATTGTGTGATTGAGATTGTGTGATTGTGATTGTGTGATTGTGATTGTGTGATTGTGTGACTGTGTGATTGTGTGATTGTGTGATTGTGAGATTGTGTGATTGTGTGATTGTGTGATTGTGTGATTGTGTGATTGTGTGATTGTGTGATTGTGTGATTGTGTGATTGTGTGATTGTGTGATTGTGTGATTGTGTGATTGTGTGATTGTGTGATTGTGTGATTGTGTGATTGTGTGATTGTGTGATTGTGTGATTGTGTGATTGTGTGATTGTGTGATTGTGTGATTGTGTGATTGTGTGATTGTGTGATTGTGTGATTGTGATTGTGAGATTGTGGTTGTGTGATTGTGGTTGTGTGATTGTGGTTGTGTGATTGTGGTTGTGTGATTGTGGTTGTGTGATTGTGGTTGTGTGATTGTGGTTGTATGATTGTGGTTGTGTGATTGTGGTTGTGTGATTGTGGTTGTGTGATCGTGGTTGTGTGATCGTGGTTGTGTGATTGTGGTTGTGTGATTGTGGTTGTATGATTGTGGTTGTGTGATTGTGGTTGTGTGATTGCGGTTGTGTGATTGCGATTGTGTGATTGCGATTGTGTGATTGCAATTGTGGGATTCTGTGATTCTGATTGTGTGATTGTGATTGTGAGATTGTGATTGTGTGATTGTGATTGTGTAATTGGGATTGTGTGACTGGGATTGCGTGATTGAGAGTGTGTGATTGTGATTTTGTGATTGTGATTGTGTGATTGTGATTGTGTGATAGTGTGATTGTGTGATTGTGGGATTGTGTGATTGTATGATTGTGATTGTGTGATTGTGATTGTGTGATTGTGATTGTGCGACTGTGATTGTGTGACTGCGATTGTGTGACTGCGATAGTGTGATTGCGATTGTGTGATTGCAATTGTGTGATTGCGTGACTGTGATTGCGTGACTGTGATTGCGCGGCTGCGATTGTGCAACTGTGGTTGTGCGACTGCTTTTGTGTGGTTGCGATTGTGTGATTGTGTGTCTGTGTGATTGTGTGATTGAGATTGTGTGATTGTGATTGTGTGATTGTGATTGTGTGATTGTGTGTCTGTGTGATTGTGTGATTGTGTGATTGTGAGATTGTGTGATTGTGTGATTGTGTGATTGTGTGATTGTGTGATTGTGTGATTGTGTGATTGTGTGATTGTGATTGACTGATTGTGATTGTGTGATTGTGATTGTGTGATTGCGATTGTGTGATTGCGATTGTGTGATTGCGATTGTGTGATTGTGATTGTGCGATTGTGTGATTGTGTGATTGTGTGATTGTGATTGTGTGATTGGGATTGTGTGTTTGTGATTGTGTGATTGTGATTGTGTGATTGTAATTGTGTGATTGTGATTGTGTGATTGTGTGGTTGCGATTGTGTGACTGCAATTGTGTGATTGTGTGATTGAGATTGTATGATTGTGAATGTGTGGTTGCGATTGTGTGATTGCAATTGTGTGATTGTGTGATTGTGTGATTGTGTGATTGTGTGATTGTGTGATTGTGTGATTGTGTGATTGTGATTGTGAGATTGTGGTTGTGTGATTGTGGTTGTGTGATTGTGGTTGTGTGATTGTGATTGTGTGATTGTGATTGTGTGATTGTGATTGTGTAATTGTGATTGTGTGATTGTGATTGTGTGATTGTGATTGTGTGATTGCGATTGTGTGGTTGTGATTGTGTGATTGTGATTGTGTGATTGTGATTGTGTGATTGTGATTGGGTGATTGTGATTGCGTGATTGCGTGATTGCGTGATTGCGTGATTGCGTGATTGCGTGATTGCGTGATTGCATGATTGCGTGATTGCGTGATTGCGTGATTGCGTGATTGCGTGATTGCGTGATTGCGTGATTGCGTGATTGCGTGATTGCGTGATTGCGTGATTGCGTGATTGCCTGGTTGCGTGATTGCGTGATTGCGTGATTGCCTGGTTGCGTGATTGCGTGATTGTGTGATTGTGATTGTGTGATTGTGATTGTGTGATTGTGTGATTGTGTGACTGTGTGATTGCGTGATTGCGTGATTGCGTGATTGCGTGATTGCGTGATTGCCTGTTTGCGTGATTGCGTGATTGCGTGATTGCGTGATTGCGTGATTGCGTGATTGTGTGACTGTGTGATTGTGTGGTTGTGTGATTGTGTGGTTGTGTGATTGTGTGGTTGTGTGATTGTGTGGTTGTGTGATTGCGTGATTGTGTGATTGCGTGAATGTGTGATTGCGTGATTGCGGGATTGCGTGATTGTGTGATTGCGTGATTGTGAGATTGTGTGATTGTGTGATTGCGTGAATGTGTGATTGCGTGATTGCGTGATTGCGTGATTGCGTGATTGTGTGATTGCGTGATTGTGTGATTGTGTGATTGCGTGATTGCGTGATTGCGTGATTGCGTGATTGCGTGATTGCGGGATTGCGTGATTGCGTGATTGCGTGATTGCGTGATTGCGTGATTGCGTGATTGCGTGATTGCGTGATTGCGTGATTGCGTGATTGCGTGATTGCGTGATTGCCTGGTTGCGTGATTGCGTGATTGTGTGATTGTGATTGTGTGATTGTGATTGTGTGATTGTGTGATTTTGTGATTGCGTGATTGCGTGATTGCGTGATTGCGTGATTGCGTGATTGCGTGATTGCGTGATTGCGTGATTGCGTGATTGCGTGTTTGCGTGATTGCGTGATTGCGTGATTGCGTGATTGCGTGATTGCGTGATTGCGTGATTGCGTGATTGCGTGATTGCGTGATTGCGTGATTGCGTGATTGCGTGATTGCGTGATTATGTGATTGTGTGATTGTGTGATTGTGATTGTGAGATTGTGGTTGTGTGATTGTGGTTGTGTGATTGTGGTTGTGTGATTGTGATTGTGTGATTGTGATTGTGTAATTGTGATTGTGTGATTGTGATTGTGTGATTGTGATTGTGTGATTGTGATTGTGTGATTGTGATTGTGTGATTGTGATTGTGTGATTGTGTGATTGTGTGATTGTGTGATTGTGTGATTGTGTGATTGTGTGATTGTGTGATTGCGTGAATATGTGATTGCGTGAATATGTGATTGCGTGATTGCGTGATTGCGTGATTGCGTGATTGCGTGATTGCGTGATTGTGTGACTGTGTGATTGTGTGGTTGTGTGATTGTGTGGTTGTGTGATTGTGTGGTTGTGTGATTGTGTGGTTGTGTGATTTTGTGATTGCGTGATTGCGTGATTGCGTGATTGCGTGATTGCGTGATTGCGTGATTGCGTGATTGCGTGTTTGCGTGATTGCGTGAATGCGTGATTGCGTGATTGCGTGATTGCGTGATTGCGTGATTGCGTGATTGCGTGATTGCGTGATTGCGTGATTGCGTGATTGCGTGATTGCGTGATTATGTGATTGTGTGATTGTGTGATTGTGATTGTGAGATTGTGGTTGTGTGATTGTGGTTGTGTGATTGTGGTTGTGTGATTGTGATTGTGTGATTGTGATTGTGTGATTGTGATTGTGTAATTGTGATTGTGTGATTGTGATTGTGTGATTGTGATTGTGTGATTGTGATTGTGCGACTGTGATTGTGTGACTGCGATTGTGTGACTGCGATAGTGTGATTGCGATTGTGTGATTGCAATTGTGTGATTGCGTGACTGTGATTGCGTGACTGTGATTGCGCGGCTGCGATTGTGCAACTGTGGTTGTGCGACTGCTTTTGTGTGGTTGCGATTGTGTGATTGCAATTGTGTGATTGTGTGATTGAGATTGTGTGATTGTGATTGTGTGATTGTGATTGTGTGATTGTGTGACTGTGTGATTGTGTGATTGTGTGATTGTGAGATTGTGTGATTGTGTGATTGTGTGATTGTGTGATTGTGTGATTGTGTGATTGTGTGATTGTGTGATTGTGTGATTGTGTGATTGTGTGATTGTGTGATTGTGTGATTGTGTGATTGTGTGATTGTGTGATTGTGTGATTGTGTGATTGTGTGATTGTGTGATTGTGTGATTGTGTGATTGTGTGATTGTGTGATTGTGTGATTGTGTGATTGTGTGATTGTGTGATTGTGATTGTGAGATTGTGGTTGTGTGATTGTGGTTGTGTGATTGTGGTTGTGTGATTGTGGTTGTGTGATTGTGGTTGTGTGATTGTGGTTGTGTGATTGTGGTTGTATGATTGTGGTTGTGTGATTGTGGTTGTGTGATTGTGGTTGTGTGATCGTGGTTGTGTGATCGTGGTTGTGTGATTGTGGTTGTGTGATTGTGGTTGTATGATTGTGGTTGTGTGATTGTGGTTGTGTGATTGCGGTTGTGTGATTGCGATTGTGTGATTGCGATTGTGTGATTGCAATTGTGGGATTCTGTGATTCTGATTGTGTGATTGTGATTGTGAGATTGTGATTGTGTGATTGTGATTGTGTAATTGGGATTGTGTGACTGGGATTGCGTGATTGAGAGTGTGTGATTGTGATTTTGTGATTGTGATTGTGTGATTGTGATTGTGTGATAGTGTGATTGTGTGATTGTGGGATTGTGTGATTGTATGATTGTGATTGTGTGATTGTGATTGTGTGATTGTGATTGTGCGACTGTGATTGTGTGACTGCGATTGTGTGACTGCGATAGTGTGATTGCGATTGTGTGATTGCAATTGTGTGATTGCGTGACTGTGATTGCGTGACTGTGATTGCGCGGCTGCGATTGTGCAACTGTGGTTGTGCGACTGCTTTTGTGTGGTTGCGATTGTGTGATTGTGTGTCTGTGTGATTGTGTGATTGAGATTGTGTGATTGTGATTGTGTGATTGTGATTGTGTGATTGTGTGTCTGTGTGATTGTGTGATTGTGTGATTGTGAGATTGTGTGATTGTGTGATTGTGTGATTGTGTGATTGTGTGATTGTGTGATTGTGTGATTGTGTGATTGTGATTGACTGATTGTGATTGTGTGATTGTGATTGTGTGATTGCGATTGTGTGATTGCGATTGTGTGATTGCGATTGTGTGATTGTGATTGTGCGATTGTGTGATTGTGTGATTGTGTGATTGTGATTGTGTGATTGGGATTGTGTGTTTGTGATTGTGTGATTGTGATTGTGTGATTGTAATTGTGTGATTGTGATTGTGTGATTGTGTGGTTGCGATTGTGTGACTGCAATTGTGTGATTGTGTGATTGAGATTGTATGATTGTGAATGTGTGGTTGCGATTGTGTGATTGCAATTGTGTGATTGTGTGATTGTGTGATTGTGTGATTGTGTGATTGTGTGATTGTGTGATTGTGTGATTGTGATTGTGAGATTGTGGTTGTGTGATTGTGGTTGTGTGATTGTGGTTGTGTGATTGTGATTGTGTGATTGTGATTGTGTGATTGTGATTGTGTAATTGTGATTGTGTGATTGTGATTGTGTGATTGTGATTGTGTGATTGCGATTGTGTGGTTGTGATTGTGTGATTGTGATTGTGTGATTGTGATTGTGTGATTGTGATTGGGTGATTGTGATTGCGTGATTGCGTGATTGCGTGATTGCGTGATTGCGTGATTGCGTGATTGCGTGATTGCGTGATTGCGTGTTTGCGTGAATGCGTGATTGCGTGATTGCGTGATTGCGTGATTGCGTGATTGCCTGGTTGCGTGATTGTGTGGTTGTGTGATTGTGTGATTGTGTGATTGTGTGATTGCGTGATTGTGTGATTGCGTGATTGCGTGATTGCGTGATTGCGTGATTGCGTGATTGCGTGATTGCGTGATTGCGAGATTGCCTGATTGCGTGATTGCGTGATTGCGTGATTGCGTGATTGCGTGATTGCGTGATTGTGTGACTGTGTGATTGTGTGGTTGTGTGATTGTGTTGTTGTGTGATTGTGTGGTTGTGTGATTTTGTGATTGCGTGATTGCGTGATTGCGTGATTGCGTGATTGCGTGATTGCGTGATTGCGTGATTGCGTGTTTGCGTGATTGCGTGATTGCGTGACTGCGTGATTGCGTGATTGCGTGATTGCGTGATTTCGTGAGTGCGTGATTGCGTGATTGCGTGATTGCGTGATTGCGTGATTGCGTGATTGTGTGATTGCGTGAATATGTGATTGCGTGATTGCGTGATTGCGTGATTGCGTGATTGCGTGATTGTGTGATTGCGTGATTGTGTGATTGTGTGATTGTGTGATTGTGTGATTGTGTGATTGTGTGATTGTGTGATTGTGTGATTGTGTGATTGTGTGATTGTGTGATTGTGTGATTGTGTGATTGTGTGATTGTGTGATTGTGTGATTGTGTGATTGTGTGATTGTGATTGTGAGATTGTGGTTGTGTGATTGTGGTTGTGTAATTGGGATTGTGTGACTGGGATTGCGTGATTGAGAGTGTGTGATTGTCATTTTGTGATTGTGATTGTGTGATTGTGTGATTGTGTGATTGTGGGATTGTGTGATTATATGATTGTGATTGTGTGATTGTGATTGTGTGATTGTGATTGTGCGACTGTGATTGTGTGACTGCGATTGTGTGACTGCGATAGTGTGATTGCGATGGTGTGATTGCAATTGTGTGATTGCGTGACTGTGATTGTGTGACTGTGATTGCGCGGCTGCGATTGTGCAACTGTGATTGTGCGACTGCTTTTGTGTGGTTGCGATTGTGTGATTGCAATTGTGTGATTGTGTGATTGCGATTGTGTGATTGTGATTGTGTGATTGTGATTGTGTGATTGTGTGATTGTGTGATTGTGTGATTGTGTGATTGTGATTGTGTGATTGGGATTGTCGGATTGGGATTGTGTGACTGTAATTGTGTGATTGTGATTGTGTGATTGTGATTGTGTGATTGTGATTGTGTGATTGTGATTGTGTGATTGTGATTGTGTGATTGTGATTGTGTGATTGTGATTGTGTGATTGTGATTGTGTGATTGTGATTTTGTGATTGTGATTGTGTGATTGTGATTGTGTGATTGTGATTGTGTGATTGTGATTGTGTGATTGTGATTGTGTGATTGTGATTGTGTGATTGTGATTGTGTGATTGTGATTGTGTGATTGTGATTGTGTGATTGTGATTGTGTGATTGTGATTGTGTGATTGTGATTGCGTGATTGCGTGATTGCGTGATTGCGTGCTTGCGTGATTCCGTGATTGCGTGATTGCGTGATTGCGTGTTTGCGTGATTGCGTGATTGCGTGATTGCGTGATTGTGTGATTGCGTGATTGCCTGGTTGCGTGATTGTGTGGTTGTGTGATTGTGTGATTGTGTGATTGCGTGATTGTGTGTTTGTGTGATTGTGTGATTGTAATTGTGTGATTGTGTGATTGGGTGATTGTGTGATTGCGTGATTGCGTGATTGCGTAATTGCGTGATTGCGTGATTGCGTGATTGCGTGATTGCGTGATTGCGTGAATATGTGATTGCGTGATTGCGTGATTGCGTGATTGCGTGATTGCGTGATTGTGTGATTGCGTGATTGCGTGATTGTGTGATTGTGTGATTGTGTGATTGTGTGATTGTGTGATTGTGTGATTGTGTGATTGTGTGATTGTGTGATTGTGTGATTGTGTGATTGTGTGATTGTGTGATTGTGTGATTGTGTGATTGTGTGATTGTGTGATTGTGTGATTGTGATTGTGAGATTGTGGTTGTGTGATTGTGGTTGTGTGATTGTGATTGTGTGATTGTGATTGTGTGATTGTGATTGTGTAATTGTGATTGTGTGATTGTGATTGTGTGATTGTGATTGTGTGATTGTGATTGTGTGATTGTGATTGTGTGATTGTGATTGTGTGATTGTGATTGTGTGATTGTGACTGTGTGATTGTGATTGTGTGATTGTGATTGTGTGATTGTGATTGTGTGATTGTGATTGAGTGATTGTGATTGTGTGATTGTGATTGTGTGATTGTGATTGTGTGATTGCGATTGTGTGATTGCGATTGTGTGATTGTGTGATTGTGTGATTGTGTGATTGTGTGATTGTGTGATTGTGTGATTGTGTGATTGTGTGATTGTGTGATTGTGTGATTGTGTGATTGTGTGATTGTGTGATTGTGTGATTGTGTGATTGTGTGATTGTGTGATTGTGTGATTGTGTGATTGTGATTGTGTGATTGTGATTGTGTGATTGTGATTGTGTGATTGTGATTGTGTGATTGTGATTGAGTGATTGTGATTGTGTGATTGTGATTGTGTGATTGCGATTGTGTGATTGCGATTGTGTGATTGCGATTGTGTGATTGTGATTGTGCGATTGTGTGATTGTGTGATTGTGTGATTGTGATTGTGTGATTGGGATTGTCGGATTGGGATTGTCGGATTGGGATTGTGTGACTGTAATTGTGTGATTGTGATTGTGTGATTGTGATTGTGTGATTGTGATTGTGTGATTGTGATTGTGTGATTGTGATTGTGTGATTGTGATTGTGTGATTGTGATTGTGTGATTGTGATTGTGTGATTGTGATTGTGTGATTGTAATTGTGTGATTGTGATTGTGTGATTGTGATTGTGTGATTGTGATTGTGTGTTTGTGATTGTGTGATTGTGATTGTGTGATTGTAATTGTGTGATTGTGATTGTGTGATTGTGTGGTTGCGATTGTGTGACTGCAATTGTGTGATTGTGTGATTGAGATTGTATGATTGTGAATGTGTGGTTGCGATTGTGTGATTGCAATTGTGTGATTGTGTGATTGTGTGATTGTGTGATTGTGTGATTGTGTGATTGTGTGATTGTGTGATTGTGTGATTGTGTGATTGTGATTGTGAGATTGTGGTTGTGTGATTGTGGTTGTGTGATTGTGGTTGTGTGATTGTGATTGTGTGATTGTGATTGTGTGATTGTGATTGTGTAATTGTGATTGTGTGATTGTGATTGTGTGATTGTGATTGTGTGATTGCGATTGTGTGGTTGTGATTGTGTGATTGTGATTGTGTGATTGTGATTGTGTGATTGTGATTGGGTGATTGTGATTGCGTGATTGCGTGATTGCGTGATTGCGTGATTGCGTGATTGCGTGATTGCGTGTTTGCGTGAATGCGTGATTGCGTGATTGCGTGATTGCGTGATTGCGTGATTGCGTGATTGTGTGATTGCGTGAATATGTGATTGCGTGATTGCGTGATTGCGTGATTGCGTGATTGCGTGATTGCGTGATTGCGTGATTGTGTGATTGCGTGATTGTGTGATTGTGTGATTGTGTGATTGTGTGATTGTGATTGTGTGATTGTGTGATTGTGTGATTGTGTGATTGTGTGATTGTGATTGTGTGATTGGGATTGTCGGATTGGGATTGTGTGACTGTAATTGTGTGATTGTGATTGTGTGATTGTGATTGTGTGATTGTGATTGTGTGATTGTGATTGTGTGATTGTGATTGTGTGATTGTGATTGTGATTTTGTGATTGTGATTGTGTGATTGTGATTGTGTGATTGTGATTGTGTGATTGTGATTGTGTGATTGTGATTGTGTGATTGTGATTGTGTGATTGTGATTGTGTGATTGTGATTGTGTGATTGTGATTGTGTGATTGTGATTGTGTGATTGTGATTGTGTGATTGTGATTGTGTGATTGTGATTGTGTGATTGTGATTGTGTGATTGTGATTGTGTGATTGTGATTGTGTGATTGTGATTGCGTGATTGCGTGATTGCGTGATTGCGTGATTCCGTGATTGCGTGATTGCGTGATTGCGTGTTTGCGTGATTGCGTGATTGCGTGATTGCGTGATTGTGTGATTGCGTGATTGCCTGGTTGCGTGATTGTGTGGTTGTGTGATTGTGTGATTGTGTGATTGCGTGATTGTGTGTTTGTGTGATTGTGTGATTGTGATTGTGTGATTGTATGATTGGGTGATTGTGTGATTGCGTGATTGCGTGATTGCATAATTGCGTGATTGCGTGATTGCGTGATTGCGTGACTGCGTGATTGCGTGAATATGTGATTGCGTGATTGCGTGATTGCGTGATTGCGTGATTGTGTGATTGCGTGATTGTGTGATTGCGTGATTGTGTGATTGTGTGATTGTGTGATTGTGTGATTGTGTGATTGTGTGATTGTGTGATTGTGTGATTGTGTGATTGTGTGATTGTGTGATTGTGTGATTGTGTGATTGTGTGATTGTGTGATTGTGTGATTGTGTGATTGTGTGATTGTGTGATTGTGTGATTGTGTGATTGTGTGATTGTGTGATTGTGATTGCGAGATTGTGGTTGTGTGATTGTGGTTGTGTGATTGTGATTGTGTGATTGTGATTGTGTGATTGTGATTGTGTAATTGTGATTGTGTGATTGTGATTGTGTGATTGTGATTGTGTGATTGTGATTGTGTGGTTGTGATTGTGTGATTGTGATTGTGTGATTGTGATTGTGTGATTGTGATTGTGTGATTGTGATTGTGTGATTGTGATTGTGTGATTGTGATTGTGTGATTGTGATTGTGTGATTGTGATTGAGTGATTGTGATTGTGTGATTGTGATTGTGTGATTGTGATTGTGTGATTGCGATTGTGTGATTGTGATTGTGTGATTGTGATTGTGTGATTGTGATTGTGTGATTGTGTGATTGTGTGATTGTGTGATTGTGTGATTGTGTGATTGTGATTGTGTGATTGGGATTGTCGGATTGGGATTGTGTGACTGTAATTGTGTGATTGTGATTGTGTGATTGTGATTGTGTGATTGTGATTGTGTGATTGTGATTGTGTGATTGTGATTGTGTGATTGTGATTGTGTGATTGTGATTGTGTGATTGTGATTGTGTGATTGTGATTGTGTGATTGTGATTGTGTGATTGTGATTGTGTGATTGTGATAGTGTGATTGTTATTGTGTGATTGTATTTGTGTGATTGTGATTGTGTGATTGTGATTGTGTGATTGTGATTGTGTGATTGTGATTGTGTGATTGTGATCGTGTGATTGTGATCGTGTGATTGTGATCGTGTGATTGTGATCGTGTGATTGTGATCGTGTGATTGTGATTGTGTGATTGTGATCGTGTGATTGTGATTGTGTGATTGTGTGATTGTGTGTTTGTGTGATTGTGTGATTGTGTGATTGTGTGATTGTGTGATTGTGTGATTGTGAGATTGTGTGATTGTGTGATTGTGTGATTGTGATTGTGTGATTGTGATTGTGTGATTGTGATTGTGTGATTGTGATTGTGTGATTGTGATTGTGTGATTGTGATTGTGTGATTGTGATTGTGTGATTGTGATTGTGTGATTGTGATTGTGTGATTGTGATTGTGTGATTGTGATTGTGTGATTGTGATTGCGTGATTGCGTGATTGCGTGATTGCGTGATTGCGCGATTGCGTGATTGCGTGTTTGCGTGATTGCGTGATTGCGTGATTGCGTGATTGTGTGATTGCGTGATTGCCTGGTTGCGTGATTGTGTGGTTGTGTGATTGTGTGATTGTGTGATTGCGTGACTGTGTGTTTGTGTGATTGTGTGATTGTGATTGTGTGATTGTGTGATTGGGTGATTGTGTGATTGCGTGATTGCGTGATTGCGTGGTTGCGTGATTGCGTGATTGCGTGATTGCGTGATTGCGTGAATATGTGATTGCGTGATTGCGTGATTGCGTGATTGTGTGATTGCGTGATTGTGTGATTGCGTGATTGTGTGATTGTGTGATTGTGTGATTGTGTGATTGTGATTGTGAGATTGTGGTTGTGTGATTGTGGTTGTGTGATTGTGATTGTGTGATTGTGATTGTGTGATTGTGATTGTGTGATTGTGATTGTGTAATTGTGATTGTGTGATTGTGATTGTGTGATTGTGATTGTGTGATTGTGATTGTGTGGTTGTGATTGTGTGATTGTGATTGTATGATTGTGATTGTGTGATTGTGATTGTGTGATTGTGATTGTGTGATTGTGATTGTGTGATTGTGATTGTGTGATTGTGATTGTGTGATTGTGATTGAGTGATTGTGATTGTGTGATTGTGATTGTGTGATTGTGATTGTGTGATTGCGATTGTGTGATTGTGATTGTGTGATTGTGATTGTGTGATTGTGTGATTGTGTGATTGTGTGATTGTGATTGTGTGATTGGGATTGTCGGATTGGGATTGTGTGACTGTAATTGTGTGATTGTGATTGTGTGATTGTGATTGTGTGATTGTGATTGTGTGATTGTGATTGTGTGATTGTGATTGTGTGATTGTGATTGTGTGATTGTGATTGTGTGATTGTGATTGTGTGATTGTGATTGTGTGATTGTGATTGTGTGATTGTGATTGTGTGATTGTGGTTGTGTGATTGTGATTGTGTGATTGTGATTGTGTGATTGTGATTGTGTGATTGTGATTGTGTGATTGTGATTGTGTGATTGTGATTGTGTGATTGTGATTGTGTGATTGTGATTGTGTGATTGTGATTGTGTGATTGTGATTGTGTGATTGTGATTGTGTGATTGTGATTGTGTGATTGTGATTGTGTGATTGTGATTGTGTGATTGTGATTGTGTGATTGTGATTGTGTGATTGTGATTGTGTGATTGTGATTGTGTGATTGTGATTGTGTGATTGTGATTGTGTGATTGTGATTGTGTGATTGTGATTGTGTGATTGTGATTGTGTGATTGTGATTGTGTGATTGTGATTGTGTGATTGTGATTGTGTGATTGTGTGATTGTGTGATTGTGTGATTGTGAGATTGTGTGATTGTGTGATTGTGTGATTGTGATTGTGTGATTGTGATTGTGTGATTGTGTGATTGTGTGATTGTGTGTTGGTGTGATTGTGTGATTGTGTGATTGTGTGATTGTGTGATTGTGTGATTGTGAGATTGTGTGATTGTGTGATTGTGTGATTGTGTGATTGTGTGATTGTGTGATTGTGTGATTGTGTGATTGTGTGATTGTGTGATTGTGATTGTGAGATTGTGGTTGTGTGATTGTGGTTGTGTGATTGTGGTTGTGTGATTGTGATTGTGTGATTGTGATTGTGTGATTGTGATTGTGTAATTGTGATTGTGTGATTGTGATTGTGTGATTGTGATTGTGTGATTGCGATTGTGTGGTTGTGATTGTGTGATTGTGATTGTGTGATTGTGATTGTGTGATTGTGATTGTGTGATTGTGATTGCGTGATTGCGTGATTGCGTGATTGCGTGATTGCGTGATTGCGTGATTGCGTGATTGCGTGATTGCGTGATTGCGTGATTGCGTGATTGCGTGATTGTGTGATTGCGTGATTGCCTGGTTGCGTGATTGTGTGGTTGTGTGATTGTGTGATTGTGTGATTGCGTGATTGTGTGTTTGTGTGATTGTGTGATTGTAATTGTGTGATTGTGTGATTGGGTGATTGTGTGATTGCGTGATTGCGTGATTGCGTAATTGCGTGATTGCGTGATTGCGTGATTGCGTGATTGCGTGATTGCGTGAATATGTGATTGCGTGATTGCGTGATTGCGTGATTGCGTGATTGCGTGATTGTGTGATTGCGTGATTGTGTGATTGCGTGATTGCGTGATTGTGTGATTGTGTGATTGTGTGATTGTGTGATTGTGTGATTGTGTGATTGTGTGATTGTGTGATTGTGTGATTGTGTGATTGTGTGATTGTGTGATTGTGTGATTGTGTGATTGTGTGATTGTGTGATTGTGTGATTGTGATTGTGAGATTGTGGTTGTGTGATTGTGGTTGTGTGATTGTGATTGTGTGATTGTGATTGTGTGATTGTGATTGTGTAATTGTGATTGTGTGATTGTGATTGTGTGATTGTGATTGTGTGATTGTGATTGTGTGGTTGTGATTGTGTGATTGTGATTGTGTGATTGTGATTGTGTGATTGTGATTGTGTGATTGTGATTGTGTGATTGTGATTGTGTGATTGTGATTGTGTGATTGTGATTGTGTGTTTGTGATTGAGTGATTGTGATTGTGTGATTGTGTGATTGTGTGATTGTGTGATTGTGTGATTGTGTGATTGTGTGATTGTGAGATTGTGTGATTGTGTGATTGTGTGATTGTGATTGTGTGATTGTGATTGTGTGATTGTGATTGTGTGATTGTGATTGTGTGATTGTGATTGTGTGATTGTGATTGTGTGATTGTGATTGTGTGATTGTGATTGTGTGATTGTGATTGTGTGATTGTGATTGTGTGATTGTGATTGCGTGATTGCGTGATTGCGTGATTGCGTGATTGCGTGATTGCGTGATTGCGTGATTGCGTGATTGCGTGTTTGCGTGATTGCGTGATTGCGTGATTGCGTGATTGTGTGATTGCGTGATTGCCTGGTTGCGTGATTGTATGGTTGCGTGATTGTGTGATTGTGTGATTGCGTGATTGTGTGTTTGTGTGATTGTGTGATTGTGATTGTGTGATTGTGAGATTGGGTGATTGCGTGATTGTGTGATTGCGTGATTGTGTGATTGTGTGATTGTGTGATTGTGTGATTGTGATTGTGTGATTGTGATTGTGTGATTGTGATTGTGTGATTGTGATTGTGTGATTGTGATTGTGTGATTGTGATTGTGTGATTGTGATTGTGTGATTGTGTGATTGTGATTGTGTGATTGTGATTGTGTGATTGTTATTGTGTGATTGTGATTGTGTGATTGTGATTGTGTGATTGTGATTGTGTGATTGTGATCGTGTGATTGTGATCGTGTGATTGTGATCGTGTGATTATGATCGTGTGATTGTGATCGTGTGATTGTGATCGTGTGATTGTGATCGTGTGATTGTGATCGTGTGATTGTGATCGTGTGATTGTGATTGTGTGATTGTGATTGTGTGATTGTGATTGTGTGATTGTGTGATTGTGTGTTTGTGTGATTGTGTGATTGTGTGATTGTGTGATTGTGTGATTGTGTGATTGTGTGATTGTGTGATTGTAAGATTGTGTGATTGTGTGATTGTGTGATTGTGATTGTGTGATTGTGATTGTGTGATTGTGATTGTGTGATTGTGATTGTGTGATTGTGATTGTGTGATTGTGATTGTGTGATTGTGATTGTGTGATTGTGATTGTGTGATTGTGATTGTGTGATTGTGATTGTGTGATTGTGATTGTGTGATTGTGATTGTGTGATTGTGATTGCGTGATTGCGTGATTGCGTGATTGCGTGATTGCGTGATTGCGTGATTGCGTGATTGCGTGATTGCGTGTTTGCGTGATTGCGTGATTGCGTGATTGCGTGATTGTGTGATTGCGTGATTGCCTGGTTGCGTGATTGTGTGGTTGTGTGATTGTGTGATTGTGTGATTGCGTGATTGTGTGTTTGTGTGATTGTGTGATTGTGATTGTGTGATTGTGTGATTGGGTGATTGCGTGATTGTGTGATTGCGTGATTGTGTGATCGTGTGATTGTGATTGTGTGATTGTGATCGTGTGATTGTGATTGTGTGATTGTGTGATTGTGTGTTTGTGTGATTGTGTGATTGTGTGATTGTGTGATTGTGTGATTGTGTGATTGTGAGATTGTGTGATTGTGTGATTGTGTGATTGTGATTGTGTGATTGTGATTGTGTGATTGTGATTGTGTGATTGTGATTGTGTGATTGTGATTGTGTGATTGTGATTGTGTGATTGTGATTGTGTGATTGTGATTGTGTGATTGTGATTGTGTGATTGTGATTGTGTGATTGTGATTGTGTGATTGTGATTGCGTGATTGCGTGATTGCGTGATTGCGTGATTGCGCGATTGCGTGATTGCGTGTTTGCGTGATTGCGTGATTGCGTGATTGCGTGATTGTGTGATTGCGTGATTGCCTGGTTGCGTGATTGTGTGGTTGTGTGATTGTGTGATTGTGTGATTGCGTGACTGTGTGTTTGTGTGATTGTGTGATTGTGATTGTGTGATTGTGTGATTGGGTGATTGTGTGATTGCGTGATTGCGTGATTGCGTGGTTGCGTGATTGCGTGATTGCGTGATTGCGTGATTGCGTGAATATGTGATTGCGTGATTGCGTGATTGCGTGATTGTGTGATTGCGTGATTGTGTGATTGCGTGATTGTGTGATTGTGTGATTGTGTG
Organism: Megachile rotundata; assembly: GCF_050947335.1. Lineage (NCBI taxonomy): Eukaryota > Metazoa > Arthropoda > Insecta > Hymenoptera > Megachilidae > Megachile > Megachile rotundata. Next base: position 392,440 of record NC_134991.1, on the reverse strand, counting down.
ATTGTGTGATTGTGATTGTGAGATTGTGGTTGTGTGATTGTGGTTGTGTGATTGTGATTGTGTGATTGTGATTGTGTGATTGTGATTGTGTGATTGTGATTGTGTAATTGTGATTGTGTGATTGTGATTGTGTGATTGTGATTGTGTGATTGTGATTGTGTGGTTGTGATTGTGTGATTGTGATTGTGTGATTGTGATTGTGTGATTGTGATTGTGTGATTGTGATTGTGTGATTGTGATTGTGTGATTGTGATTGTGTGATTGTGATTGTGTGATTGTGATTGAGTGATTGTGATTGTGTGATTGTGATTGTGTGATTGTGATTGTGTGATTGCGATTGTGTGATTGTGATTGTGTGATTGTGATTGTGTGATTGTGATTGTGTGATTGTGATTGTGTGATTGTGATTGTGTGATTGTGATTGTGTGATTGTGATTGTGTGATTGTGATTGTGTGATTGTGATTGTGTGATTGTGATTGTGTGATTGTGATTGTGTGATTGTGATTGTGTGATTGTGATTGTGTGATTGTGTGATTGTGTGATTGTGTGATTGTGTGATTGTGTGATTGTGTGATTGTGAGATTGTGTGATTGTGTGATTGTGTGATTGTGATTGTGTGATTGTGATTGTGTGATTGTGTGATTGTGTGATTGTGTGTTGGTGTGATTGTGTGATTGTGTGATTGTGTGATTGTGTGATTGTGTGATTGTGAGATTGTGTGATTGTGTGATTGTGTGATTGTGTGATTGTGTGATTGTGTGATTGTGTGATTGTGTGATTGTGTGATTGTGTGATTGTGATTGTGAGATTGTGGTCGTGTGATTGTGGTTGTGTGATTGTGGTTGTGTGATTGTGATTGTGTGATTGTGATTGTGTGATTGTGATTGTGTAATTGTGATTGTGTGATTGTGATTGTGTGATTGTGATTGTGTGATTGCGATTGTGTGGTTGTGATTGTGTGATTGTGATTGTGTGATTGTGATTGTGTGATTGTGATTGTGTGATTGTGATTGCGTGATTGCGTGATTGCGTGATTGCGTGATTGCGTGATTGCGTGATTGCGTGATTGCGTGATTGCGTGATTGCGTGATTGCGTGATTGCGTGATTGTGTGATTGCGTGATTGCCTGGTTGCGTGATTGTGTGGTTGTGTGATTGTGTGATTGTGTGATTGCGTGATTGTGTGTTTGTGTGATTGTGTGATTGTAATTGTGTGATTGTGTGATTGGGTGATTGTGTGATTGCGTGATTGCGTGATTGCGTAATTGCGTGATTGCGTGATTGCGTGATTGCGTGATTGCGTGATTGCGTGAATATGTGATTGCGTGATTGCGTGATTGCGTGATTGCGTGATTGCGTGATTGTGTGATTGCGTGATTGTGTGATTGCGTGATTGCGTGATTGTGTGATTGTGTGATTGTGTGATTGTGTGATTGTGTGATTGTGTGATTGTGTGATTGTGTGATTGTGTGATTGTGTGATTGTGTGATTGTGTGATTGTGTGATTGTGTGATTGTGTGATTGTGATTGTGAGATTGTGGTTGTGTGATTGTGGTTGTGTGATTGTGATTGTGTGATTGTGATTGTGTGATTGTGATTGTGTAATTGTGATTGTGTGATTGTGATTGTGTGATTGTGATTGTGTGATTGTGATTGTGTGGTTGTGATTGTGTGATTGTGATTGTGTGATTGTGATTGTGTGATTGTGATTGTGTGATTGTGATTGTGTGATTGTGATTGTGTGATTGTGATTGTGTGATTGTGTGATTGTGATTGTGTGATTGTGATTGTGTGATTGTTATTGTGTGATTGTGATTGTGTGATTGTGATTGTGTGATTGTGATTGTGTGATTGTGATTGTGTGATTGTGATCGTGTGATTGTGATCGTGTGATTGTGATCGTGTGATTATGATCGTGTGATTGTGATCGTGTGATTGTGATCGTGTGATTGTGATCGTGTGATTGTGATCGTGTGATTGTGATCGTGTGATTGTGATTGTGTGATTGTGATTGTGTGATTGTGATTGTGTGATTGTGTGATTGTGTGTTTGTGTGATTGTGTGATTGTGTGATTGTGTGATTGTGTGATTGTGTGATTGTGTGATTGTGAGATTGTGTGATTGTGTGATTGTGTGATTGTGATTGTGTGATTGTGATTGTGTGATTGTGATTGTGTGATTGTGATTGTGTGATTGTGATTGTGTGATTGTGATTGTGTGATTGTGATTGTGTGATTGTGATTGTGTGATTGTGATTGTGTGATTGTGATTGTGTGATTGTGATTGTGTGATTGTGATTGCGTGATTGCGTGATTGCGTGATTGCGTGATTGCGTGATTGCGTGATTGCGTGATTGCGTGATTGCGTGTTTGCGTGATTGCGTGATTGCGTGATTGCGTGATTGTGTGATTGCGTGATTGCCTGGTTGCGTGATTGTGTGGTTGTGTGATTGTGTGATTGTGTGATTGCGTGATTGTGTGTTTGTGTGATTGTGTGATTGTGATTGTGTGATTGCGTGATTGTGTGATTGCGTGATTGTGTGATTGCGTGATTGTGTGATTGTGTGATTGTGTGATTGTGTGATTGTGATTGTGAGATTGTGGTTGTGTGATTGTGGTTGTGTGATTGTGATTGTGTGATTGTGATTGTGTGATTGTGATTGTGAGATTGTGGTTGTGTGATTGTGGTTGTGTGATTGTGATTGTGTGATTGTGATTGTGTGATTGTGATTGTGTAATTGTGATTGTGTGATTGTGATTGTGTGATTGTGATTGTGTGATTGTGATTGTGTGGTTGTGATTGTGTGATTGTGATTGTGTGATTGTGATTGTGTGATTGTGATTGTGTGATTGTGATTGTGTGATTGTGATTGTGTGATTGTGATTGTGTGATTGTGATTGCGTGATTGTGATTGAGTGATTGTGATTGTGTGATTGTGATTGTGTGATTGTGATTGTGTGATTGCGATTGTGTGATTGTGATTGTGTGATTGTGATTGTGTGATTGTGTGATTGTGTGATTGTGTGATTGTGTGATTGTGTGATTGTGATTGTGTGATTGGGATTGTCGGATTGGGATTGTGTGACTGTAATTGTGTGATTGTGATTGTGTGATTGTGATTGTGTGATTGTGATTGTGTGATTGTGATTGTGTGATTGTGATTGTGTGATTGTGATTGTGTGATTGTGATTGTGCGTTTGTGATTGTGTGATTGTGTGATTGTGTGATTGTGTGATTGTGTGATTGTGAGATTGTGTGATTGTGTGACTGTGTGATTGTGATTGTGTGATTGTGATTGTGTGATTGTGTGATTGTGTGATTGTGTGTTGGTGTGATTGTGTGATTGTGTGATTGTGTGATTGTGATTGTGTGATTGTGAGATTGTGTGATTGTGTGATTGTGTGATTGTGTGATTGTGTGATTGTTTGATTGTGGTATTGTGTGATTGTGTGATTGTGTGATTGTGTGATTGTGTGATTGTGTGATTGTGTGATTGTGTGATTGTGTGATTGTGTAATGGTGATTGTGTGATTGTGATTGTGTGATTGTGATTGTGTGATTGTGATTGTGTGATTGTGATTGTGTGATTGTGATTGTGTGATTGTGATTGTGTGATTGTGATTGTGATTGTGTGATTGTGATTGTGTGATTGTGATTGTGTGATTGTGATTGTGTGATTGTTATTGTGTGATTGTGATTGTGTGATTGTGATTGTGTGATTGTGATTGTGTGATTGTGATTGTGTGATTGTGTGATTGTGTGATTGTGTGTTGGTGTGATTGTGTGATTGTGTGATTGTGTGATTGTGTGATTGTGTGATTGTGAGATTGTGTGATTGTGTGATTGTGTGATTGTGTGATTGTGTGATTGTGTGATTGTGTGATTGTGTGATTGTGTGATTGTGATTGTGAGATTGTGGTTGTGTGATTGTGGTTGTGTGATTGTGGTTGTGTGATTGTGATTGTGTGATTGTGATTGTGTGATTGTGATTGTGTAATTGTGATTGTGTGATTGTGATTGTGTGATTGTGATTGTGTGATTGCGATTGTGTGGTTGTGATTGTGTGATTGTGATTGTGTGATTGTGATTGTGTGATTGTGATTGTGTGATTGTGATTGCGTGATTGCGTGATTGCGTGATTGCGTGATTGCGTGATTGCGTGATTGCGTGATTGCGTGATTGCGTGATTGCGTGATTGCGTGATTGCGTGATTGTGTGATTGCGTGATTGCCTGGTTGCGTGATTGTGTGGTTGTGTGATTGTGTGATTGTGTGATTGCGTGATTGTGTGTTTGTGTGATTGTGTGATTGTAATTGTGTGATTGTGTGATTGGGTGATTGTGTGATTGCGTGATTGCGTGATTGCGTAATTGCGTGATTGCGTGATTGCGTGATTGCGTGATTGCGTGATTGCGTGAATATGTGATTGCGTGATTGCGTGATTGCGTGATTGCGTGATTGTGTGATTGCGTGATTGTGTGATTGCGTGATTGTGTGATTGTGTGATTGTGTGATTGTGTGATTGTGTGATTGTGTGATTGTGTGATTGTGTGATTGTGTGATTGTGTGATTGTGTGATTGTGTGATTGTGTGATTGTGTGATTGTGTGATTGTGTGATTGTGTGATTGTGATTGTGAGATTGTGGTTGTGTGATTGTGGTTGTGTGATTGTGATTGTGTGATTGTGATTGTGTGATTGTGATTGTGTAATTGTGATTGTGTGATTGTGATTGTGTGATTGTGATTGTGTGATTGTGATTGTGTGGTTGTGATTGTGTGATTGTGATTGTGTGATTGTGATTGTGTGATTGTGATTGTGTGATTGCGTGATTGTGTGTTTGTGTGATTGTGTGATTGTGATTGTGTGATTGCGTGATTGGGTGATTGCGTGATTGTGTGATTGCGTGATTGTGTGATTGTGTGATTGTGTGATTGTGTGATTGTGATTGTGTGATTGTGATTGTGTGATTGTGATTGTGTGATTGTGATTGTGTGATTGTGATTGTGTGATTGTGATTGTGTGATTGTTATTGTGTGATTGTGATTGTGTGATTGTGATTGTGTGATTGTGATCGTGTGATTGTGATCGTGTGATTGTGATCGTGTGATTGTGATCGTGTGATTGTGATCGTGTGATTGTGATCGTGTGATTGTGATCGTGTGATTGTGATCGTGTGATTGTGATCGTGTGATTGTGATTGTGTGATTGTGATTGTGTGATTGTGTGATTGTGTGTTTGTGTGATTGTGTGATTGTGTGATTGTGTGATTGTGTGATTGTGTGATTGTGTGATTGTGAGATTGTGTGATTGTGTGATTGTGTGATTGTGATTGTGTGATTGTGATTGTGTGATTGTGATTGTGTGATTGTGATTGTGTGATTGTGATTGTGTGATTGTGATTGTGTGATTGTGATTGTGTGATTGTGATTGTGTGATTGTGATTGTGTGATTGTGATTGTGTGATTGTGATTGTGTGATTGTGATTGTGTGATTGTGATTGTGTGATTGTGATTGTGTGATTGTGATTGCGTGATTGCGTGATTGCGTGATTGCGTGATTGCGTGATTGCGTGATTGCGTGATTGCGTGATTGCGTGTTTGCGTGATTGCGTGATTGCGTGATTGCGTGATTGCGTGATTGTGTGATTGCGTGATTGCCTGGTTGCGTGATTGTGTGGTTGTGTGATTGTGTGATTGTGTGATTGCGTGATTGTGTGTTTGTGTGATTGTGTGATTGTGATTGTGTGATTGTGTGATTGGGTGATTGCGTGATTGTGTGATTGCGTGATTGTGTGATTGTGTGATTGTGTGATTGTGTGATTGTGATTGTGAGATTGTGGTTGTGTGATTGTGGTTGTGTGATTGTGATTGTGTGATTGTGATTGTGTGATTGTGATTGTGAGATTGTGGTTGTGTGATTGTGGTTGTGTGATTGTGATTGTGTGATTGTGATTGTGTGATTGTGATTGTGTAATTGTGATTGTGTGATTGTGATTGTGTGATTGTGATTGTGTGATTGTGATTGTGTGGTTGTGATTGTGTGATTGTGATTGTGTGATTGTGATTGTGTGATTGTGATTGTGTGATTGTGATTGTGTGATTGTGATTGTGTGATTGTGATTGTGTGATTGTGATTGTGTGATTGTGATTGCGTGATTGTGATTGAGTGATTGTGATTGTGTGATTGTGATTGTGTGATTGTGATTGTGTGATTGTGATTGTGTGATTGCGATTGTGTGATTGTGATTGTGTGATTGTGATTGTGTGATTGTGTGATTGTGTGATTGTGTGATTGTGTGATTGTGTGATTGTGATTGTGTGATTGGGATTGTCGGATTGGGATTGTGTGACTGTAATTGTGTGATTGTGATTGTGTGATTGTGATTGTGTGATTGTGATTGTGTGATTGTGATTGTGTGATTGTGATTGTGTGATTGTGATTGTGTGATTGTGATTGTGTGATTGTGATTGTGCGTTTGTGATTGTGTGATTGTGTGATTGTGTGATTGTGTGATTGTGTGATTGTGTGATTGTGAGATTGTGTGATTGTGTGACTGTGTGATTGTGATTGTGTGATTGTGATTGTGTGATTGTGTGATTGTGTGATTGTGTGTTGGTGTGATTGTGTGATTGTGTGATTGTGTGATTGTGATTGTGTGATTGTGAGATTGTGTGATTGTGTGATTGTGTGATTGTGTGATTGTGTGATTGTTTGATTGTGGTATTGTGTGATTGTGTGATTGTGTGATTGTGTGATTGTGTGATTGTGTGATTGTGTGATTGTGTGATTGTGTAATGGTGATTGTGTGATTGTGATTGTGTGATTGTGATTGTGTGATTGTGATTGTGTGATTGTGATTGTGTGATTGTGATTGTGTGATTGTGATTGTGTGATTGTGATTGTGTGATTGTGATTGTGATTGTGTGATTGTGATTGTGTGATTGTGATTGTGTGATTGTGATTGTGTGATTGTTATTGTGTGATTGTGATTGTGTGATTGTGATTGTGTGATTGTGATTGTGTGATTGTGATTGTGTGATTGTGTGATTGTGTGATTGTGTGTTGGTGTGATTGTGTGATTGTGTGATTGTGTGATTGTGTGATTGTGTGATTGTGAGATTGTGTGATTGTGTGATTGTGTGATTGTGTGATTGTGTGATTGTGTGATTGTGTGATTGTGTGATTGTGTGATTGTGATTGTGAGATTGTGGTTGTGTGATTGTGGTTGTGTGATTGTGGTTGTGTGATTGTGATTGTGTGATTGTGATTGTGTGATTGTGATTGTGTAATTGTGATTGTGTGATTGTGATTGTGTGATTGTGATTGTGTGATTGCGATTGTGTGGTTGTGATTGTGTGATTGTGATTGTGTGATTGTGATTGTGTGATTGTGATTGTGTGATTGTGATTGCGTGATTGCGTGATTGCGTGATTGCGTGATTGCGTGATTGCGTGATTGCGTGATTGCGTGATTGCGTGATTGCGTGATTGCGTGATTGCGTGATTGTGTGATTGCGTGATTGCCTGGTTGCGTGATTGTGTGGTTGTGTGATTGTGTGATTGTGTGATTGCGTGATTGTGTGTTTGTGTGATTGTGTGATTGTAATTGTGTGATTGTGTGATTGGGTGATTGTGTGATTGCGTGATTGCGTGATTGCGTAATTGCGTGATTGCGTGATTGCGTGATTGCGTGATTGCGTGATTGCGTGAATATGTGATTGCGTGATTGCGTGATTGCGTGATTGCGTGATTGCGTGATTGTGTGATTGCGTGATTGTGTGATTGCGTGATTGTGTGATTGTGTGATTGTGTGATTGTGTGATTGTGTGATTGTGTGATTGTGTGATTGTGTGATTGTGTGATTGTGTGATTGTGTGATTGTGTGATTGTGTGATTGTGTGATTGTGTGATTGTGTGATTGTGTGATTGTGTGATTGTGTGATTGTGATTGTGAGATTGTGGTTGTGTGATTGTGGTTGTGTGATTGTGATTGTGTGATTGTGATTGTGTGATTGTGATTGTGTAATTGTGATTGTGTGATTGTGATTGTGTGATTGTGATTGTGTGATTGTGATTGTGTGGTTGTGATTGTGTGATTGTGATTGTGTGATTGTGATTGTGTGATTGTGATTGTGTGATTGTGATTGTGTGATTGTGATTGTGTGATTGTGATTGTGTGATTGTGATTGTGTGTTTGTGATTGAGTGATTGTGATTGTGTGATTGTGATTGTGTGATTGTGATTGTGTGATTGCGATTGTGTGATTGTGATTGTGTGATTGTGATTGTGTGATTGTGTGATTGTGTGATTGTGTGATTGTGTGATTGTGTGATTGTGATTGTGTCATTGGGATTGTCGGATTGGGATTGTGTGACTGTAATTGTGTGATTGTGATTGTGTGATTGTGATTGTGTGATTGTGATTGTGTGATTGTGATTGTGTGATTGTGATTGTGTGATTGTGATTGTGTGATTGTGATTGTGTGATTGTGATTGTGTGATTGTGATTGTGTGATTGTGTGATTGTGATTGTGTGATTGTGATTGTGTGATTGTTATTGTGTGATTGTGATTGTGTGATTGTGATTGTGTGATTGTGATGGTGTGATTGTGATCGTGTGATTGTGATCGTGTGATTGTGATCGTGTGATTGTGATCGTGTGATTGTGATCGTGTGATTGTGATCGTGTGATTGTGATCGTGTGATTGTGATCGTGTGATTGTGATTGTGTGATTGTGTGATTGTGTGTTTGTGTGATTGTGTGATTGTGTGATTGTGTGATTGTGTGATTGTGTGATTGTGTGATTGTGAGATTGTGTGATTGTGTGATTGTGTGATTGTGATTGTGTGATTGTGATTGTGTGATTGTGATTGTGTGATTGTGATTGTGTGATTGTGATTGTGTGATTGTGATTGTGTGATTGTGATTGTGTGATTGTGATTGTGTGATTGTGATTGTGTGATTGTGATTGTGTGATTGTGATTGTGTGATTGTGATTGTGTGATTGTGATTGCGTGATTGCGTGATTGCGTGATTGCGTGATTGCGTGATTGCGTGATTGCGTGATTGCGTGATTGCGTGTTTGCGTGATTGCGTGATTGCGTGATTGCGTGATTGTGTGATTGCGTGATTGCCTGGTTGCGTGATTGTGTGGTTGTGTGATTGTGTGATTGTGTGATTGCGTGATTGTGTGTTTGTGTGATTGTGTGATTGTGATTGTGTGATTGTGTGATTGGGTGATTGCGTGATTGTGTGATTGCGTGATTGTGTGATTGTGTGATTGTGTGATTGAGTGATTGTGATTGTGTGATTGTGATTGTGTGATTGTGATTGTGTGATTGTGATTGTGTGATTGTGATTGTGTGATTGTGTGATTGTGATTGTGTGATTGTGATTGTGTGATTGTTATTGTGTGATTGTGATTGTGTGATTGTGATTGTGTGATTGTGATTGTGTGATTGTGATCGTGTGATTGTGATCGTGTGATTGTGATCGTGTGATTATGATCGTGTGATTGTGATCGTGTGATTGTGATCGTGTGATTGTGATCGTGTGATTGTGATTGTGTGATTGTGATTGTGTGATTGTGATTGTGTGATTGTGATTGTGTGATTGTGTGATTGTGTGTTTGTGTGATTGTGTGATTGTGTGATTGTGTGATTGTGTGATTGTGTGATTGTGTGATTGTGAGATTGTGTGATTGTGTGATTGTGTGATTGTGATTGTGTGATTGTGATTGTGTGATTGTGATTGTGTGATTGTGATTGTGTGATTGTGATTGTGTGATTGTGATTGTGTGATTGTGATTGTGTGATTGTGATTGTGTGATTGTGATTGTGTGATTGTGATTGTGTGATTGTGATTGTGTGATTGTGATTGTGTGATTGTGATTGCGTGATTGCGTGATTGCGTGATTGCGTGATTGCGTGATTGCGTGATTGCGTGATTGCGTGATTGCGTGTTTGCGTGATTGCGTGATTGCGTGATTGCGTGATTGTGTGATTGCGTGATTGCCTGGTTGCGTGATTGTGTGGTTGTGTGATTGTGTGATTGTGTGATTGCGTGATTGTGTGTTTGTGTGATTGTGTGATTGTGATTGTGTGATTGTGTGATTGGGTGATTGCGTGATTGTGTGATTGCGTGATTGTGTGATTGTGTGATTGTGTGATTGTGTGATTGTGATTGTGAGATTGTGGTTGTGTGATTGTGGTTGTGTGATTGTGATTGTGTGATTGTGATTGTGTGATTGGGATTGTCGGTTTGGGATTGTGTGACTGCAATTGTGTGATTGAGAGTGTGTGATTGTGATTGTGTGATTGTGATTGTGTGATTGTGATTGTGTGATTGTGATTGTGTGATTGTGATTGTGTGATTGTGATTGTGTGATTGTGATCGTGTGATTGTGATCGTGTGATTGTGATCGTGTGATTATGATCGTGTGATTGTGATCGTGTGATTGTGATCGTGTGATTGTGATTGTGTGATTGTGATTGTGTGATTGTGATTGTGTGATTGTGATTGTGTGATTGTGTGATTGTGTGATTGCGTGTTTGCGTGATTGCGTGATTGCGTGATTGCGTGATTGTGTGATTGCGTGATTGCCTGGTTGCGTGATTGTGTGGTTGTGTGATTGTGTGATTGTGTGATTGCGTGATTGTGTGTTTGTGTGATTGTGTGATTGTGATTGTGTGATTGTGTGATTGGGTGATTGCGTGATTGTGTGATTGCGTGATTGTGTGATTGTGTGATTGTGTGATTGTGTGATTGTGATTGTGAGATTGTGGTTGTGTGATTGTGGTTGTGTGATTGTGATTGTGTGATTGTGATTGTGTGATTGGGATTGTCGGTTTGGGATTGTGTGACTGCAATTGTGTGATTGAGAGTGTGTGATTGTGATTGTGTGATTGTGATTGTGTGATTGTGATTGTGTGATTGTGATTGTGTGATTGTGATTGTGTGATTGTGATTGTGTGATTGTGATCGTGTGATTGTGATCGTGTGATTGTGATCGTGTGATTATGATCGTGTGATTGTGATCGTGTGATTGTGATCGTGTGATTGTGATTGTGTGATTGTGATTGTGTGATTGTGATTGTGTGATTGTGATTGTGTGATTGTGTGATTGTGTGTTTGTGTGATTGTGTGATTGTGTGATTGTGTGATTGTGTGATTGTGTGATTGCGTGATTGTGTGTTTGTGTGATTGTGTGATTGTGATTGTGTGATTGTGTGATTGGGTGATTGCGTGATTGTGTGATTGTGATTGTGTAATTGTGATTGTGTGATTGTGATTGTGTGATTGTGATTGTGTGATTGTGATTGTGTGGTTGTGATTGTGTGATTGTGATTGTGTGATTGTGAATGTGTGATTGTGATTGTGTGATTGTGATTGTGTGATTGTGATTGTGTGATTGTGATTGTGTGATTATGATTGTGTGATTGTGATTCCGTGATTGCGTGATTGCGTGATTGCGTGATTGCGTGATTCCGTGATTGCGTGATTGCGTGATTGCGTGTTTGCGTGATTGCGTGATTGCGTGATTGCGTGATTGTGTGATTGCGTGATTGCCTGGTTGCGTGATTGTGTGGTTGTGTGATTGTGTGATTGTGTGATTGCGTGATTGTGTGTTTGTGTGATTGTGTGATTGTGATTGTGTGATTGTGTGATTGGGTGATTGTGTGATTGCGTGATTGTGTGATTGTGTGATTGCGTGATTGTGTGATTGCGTGATTGCCTGGTTGCGTGATTGTGTGGTTGTGTGATTGTGTGATTGTGTGATTGCGTGATTGTGTGTTTGTGTGATTGTGTGATTGTGATTGTGTGATTGTGTGATTGGGTGATTGTGTGATTGCGTGATTGCGTGATTGCGTGATTGCGTGATTGTGTGATTGCGTGATTGTGTGATTGCGTGATTGTGTGATTGCGTGATTGTGTGATTGTGTGATTGTGTGATTGTGTGATTGTGTGATTGTGTGATTGTGTGATTGTGTGATTGTGTGATTGTGTGATTGTGTGATTGTGATTGTGAGATTGTGGTTGTGTGATTGTGGTTGTGTGATTGTGATTGTGTGATTGTGATTGTGTGATTGTGATTGTGTGATTGTGATTGTGTGATTGTGATTGTGTGATTGTGATTGTGTGATTGTGATTGTGTGATTGTGATTGTGTGATTGTGATTGTGTGATTGTGATTGTGTGATTGTGATTGTGTGATTGTGATTGTGTGATTGTGATTGTGTGATTGTGATTGTGTGATTGTGATTGTGTGATTGTGATTGTGTGATTGTGATTGTGTGATTGTGATTGTGTGATTGTGATTGTGTGATTGTGATTGTGTGATTGTGATTGTGTGATTGTGATTGTGTGATTGTGATTGTGTGATTGTGATTGTGTGATTGTGATTGTGTGATTGTGATTGTGTGATTGTGATTGTGTGATTGTGATTGTGTGATTGTGATTGTGTGATTGTGATTGTGTGATTGTGATTGTGTGATTGTGATTGTGTGATTGTGATTGTGTGATTGTGATTGTGTGATTGTGATTGTGTGATTGTGATTGTGTGATTGTGATTGTGTGATTGTGATTGTGTGATTGTGATTGTGTGATTGTGATTGTGTGATTGTGATTGTGTGATTGTGATTGTGTGATTGTGATTGTGTGATTGTGATTGTGTGATTGTGATTGTGTGATTGTGATTGTGTGATTGTGATTGTGTGATTGTGATTGTGTGATTGTGATTGTGTGATTGTGATTGTGTGATTGTGATTGTGTGATTGTGATTGTGTGATTGTGATTGCGTGATTGCGTGATTGCGTGATTGCGTGATTGCGTGATTGCATGATTGCGTGATTGCGTGATTGCGTGATTGCGTGTTTGCGTGATTGCGTGAATGCGTGATTGCGTGAATGCGTGATTGCGTGATTGTGTGATTGCGTGATTGCCTGGTTGCGTGATTGTGTGGTTGTGTGATTGTGTGATTGTGTGATTGCGTGATTGTGTGTTTGTGTGATTGTGTGATTGTGATTGTGTGATTGTGTGATTGGGTGATTGTGTGATTGCGTGATTGCGTGATTGCGTGATTGCGTGATTGCGTGATTGCGTGATTGCGTGATTGCGTGATTGCGTGATTGCGTGATTGCGTGAATATGTGATTGCGTGATTGCGTGATAGCGTGATTGCGTGATTGTGTGATTGCGTGATTGTGTGATTGCGTGATTGTGTGATTGCGTGATTGTGTGATTGTGTGATTGTGTGATTGTGTGATTGTGTGATTGTGTGATTGTGTGATTGTGTGATTGTGTGATTGTGTGATTGTGTGATTGTGTGATTGTGTGATTGTGTGATTGTGATTGTGAGATTGTGGTTGTGTGATTGTGGTTGTGTGATTGTGATTGTGTGATTGTGATTGTGTGATTGTGATTGTGTGATTGTGATTGTGTAATTGTGATTGTGTGATTGTGATTGTGTGTTTGTGATTGTGTGATTGTGATTGTGTGGTTGTGATTGTGTGATTGTGATTGTGTGATTGTGATTGTGTGATTGTGATTGTGTGATTGTGATTGTGTGATTGTGATTGTGTGATTGTGATTGTGTGATTGTGATTGTGTGATTGTGATTGAGTGATTGTGATTGTGTGATTGTGATTGTGTGATTGCGATTGTGTGATTGCTATTGTGTGATTGTGATTGTGTGATTGTGATTGTGTGATTGTGTGATTGTGTGATTGTGTGATTGTGTGATTGTGTGATTGTGTGATTGTGATTGTGTGATTGGGATTGTCGGATTGGGATTGTGTGACTGTAATTGTGTGATTGTGATTGTGTGATTGTGATTGTGTGATTGTGATTGTGTGATTGTGATTGTGTGATTGTGATTGTGTGATTGTGATTGTGTGATTGTGACTGTGTGATTGTGATTGTGTGATTGTGATTGTGTGATTGTGATTGTGTGATTGTGATTGTGTGATTGTGATTGTGTGATTGTGATTGTGTGATTGTGATTGTGTGATTGTGATCGTGTGATTGTGATCGTGTGATTGTGATCGTGTGATTGTGATCGTGTGATTGTGATCGTGTGATTGTGATTGTGTGATTGTGATTGTGTGATTGTGTGATTGTGTGATTGTGTGTTTGTGTGATTGTGTGATTGTGTGATTGTGTGATTGTGTGATTGTGTGATTGTGTGATTGTGTGATTGTGTGATTGTGTGATTGTGTGATTGTGTGATTGTTTGATTGTGGTATTGTGTGATTGTGATTGTGTGATTGTGATCGTGTGATTGTGATCGTGTGATTGTGATCGTGTGATTGTGATCGTGTGATTGTGATCGTGTGATTGTGATCGTGTGATTGTGATTGTGACTGAGTGATTGTAATTGTGTGATTGTGATTGTGTGATTGTGATTGTGTGATTGTGATTGTGTGATTGTGATTGTGTGATTGTGATTGTGTGATTGTGATTGTGTGATTGTGATTGTGTGATTGTGATTGTGTGATTGTGATTGTGTGATTGTGATTGTGTGATTGTGATTGTGTGATTGTGATTGTGTGATTGTGATTGTGTGATTGTGATTGTGTGATTGTGATTGTGTGATTGTGATTGTGTGATTGTGATTGTGTGATTGTGATTGTGTGATTGTGATTGTGTGATTGTGATTGTGTGATTGTGATTGTGTGATTGTGATTGTGTGATTGTGATTGTGTGATTGTGATTGTGTGATTGTGATTGTGTGATTGTGATTGTGTGATTGTGATTGTGTGATTGTGATTGTGTGATTGTGATTGTGTGATTGTGATTGTGTGATTGTGATTGTGTGATTGTGATTGTGTGATTGTGATTGTGTGATTGTGATTGTGTGATTGTGATTGTGTGATTGTGATTGTGTGATTGTGATTGTGTGATTGTGATTGTGTGATTGTGATTGTGTGATTGTGATTGTGTGATTGTGATTGTGTGATTGTGATTGTGTGATTGTGATTGTGTGATTGTGATTGTGTGATTGTGATTGTGTGATTGTGATTGTGTGATTGTGATTGTGTGATTGTGATTGTGTGATTGTGATTGTGTGATTGTGATTGTGTGATTGTGATTGTGTGATTGTGATTGTGTGATTGTGATTGTGTGATTGTGATTGTGTGATTGTGATTGTGTGATTGTGATTGTGTGATTGTGATTGTGTGATTGTGATTGTGTGATTGTGATTGTGTGATTGTGATTGTGTGATTGTGATTGTGTGATTGTGATTGTGTGATTGTGATTGTGTGATTGTGATTGTGTGATTGTGATTGTGTGATTGTGATTGTGTGATTGTGATTGTGTGATTGTGATTGTGTGATTGTGATTGTGTGATTGTGATTGTGTGATTGTGATTGTGTGATTGTGATTGTGTGATTGTGATTGTGTGATTGTGATTGTGTGATTGTGATTGTGTGATTGTGATTGTGTGATTGTGATTGTGTGATTGTGATTGTGTGATTGTGATTGTGTGATTGTGATTGTGTGATTGTGATTGTGTGATTGTGATTGTGTGATTGTGATTGTGTGATTGTGATTGTGTGATTGTGATTGTGTGATTGTGATTGTGTGATTGTGATTGTGTGATTGTGATTGTGTGATTGTGATTGTGTGATTGTGATTGTGTGATTGTGATTGTGTGATTGTGATTGTGTGATTGTGATTGTGTGATTGTGATTGTGTGATTGTGATTGTGTGATTGTGATTGTGTGATTGTGATTGTGTGATTGTGATTGTGTGATTGTGATTGTGTGATTGTGATTGTGTGATTGTGATTGTGTGATTGGTGATAGTGATTGTGTTGATTGGTGATTGTCGGATTGGGAAGTGTGACTGTAATTGTGTGATTGTGATTGTGTGATTGTGATGTGTGATTGTGATTGTGTGATTGTGATTGTGTGATTGTGATGTGTGATTGTGATTGTGTGATTGT
Source organism: Megachile rotundata (assembly GCF_050947335.1). Taxonomy (NCBI): domain Eukaryota; kingdom Metazoa; phylum Arthropoda; class Insecta; order Hymenoptera; family Megachilidae; genus Megachile; species Megachile rotundata. Next base: position 376,497 of record NC_134991.1, on the reverse strand, counting down.
GATTGTGTGATTGTGATTGTGTGATTGTGATTGTCGTGATTGTGATTGTGTGATTGTGATTGTGTGATTGTGATTGTGTGATTGTGATTGTGTGTGTGATTGTGTGATTGTGATTGTGTGATTGTGATTGTGTGATTGTGATCGTGTGATTGTGATGTGTGATTGTGATGTGTGATTGTGATGCGTGTGATGTGATCGTGTGATTGTGATTGTGTGATTGTGATTGTGTGATGTGTGATTGTGTGATTGTGTGATTGTGTGATTGTGTGATTGTGTGATTGTGTGATTGTGTGATTGTGTGATTGTGTGATTGTGTGATTGTGTGATGGTGATTGTGGATTGTGTGATTGTGATTGTGTGATTGTGATCGTGTGATTGTGATTGTGTGATTGTGATGTGTGATTGTGATGTGTGATTGTGATGTGTGATTGTGATTGTGCTGAGTGATTGTAATTGTGTGATTGTGATTGTGTGATTGTGATTGTGTGATTGTGATTGTGTGATTGTGATTGTGTGATTGTGATTGTGTGATTGTGATTGTGTGATTGTGATTGTGTGATTGTGATTGTGTGATTGTGATTGTGTGATTGTGATTGTGTGATTGTGATTGTGTGATTGTGATTGTGTGATTGTGATTGTGTGATTGTGATTGTGTGATTGTGATTGTGTGATTGTGATTGTGTGATTGTGATTGTGTGATTGTGATTGTGTGATTGTGATTGTGTGATTGTGATTGTGTGATTGTGTTGTGTGATTGTGATTGTGTGATTGTGATTGTGTGATTGTGATTGTGTGATTGTGATTGTGTGATTGTGATTGTGTGATTGTGATTGTGTGTTGTGATTGTGTGATTGTGATTGTGTGATTGTGATTGTGTGATTGTGATTGTGTGATTGTGTGATTGTGATTGTGTGATTGGGATTGTCGGATTGGGATTGTGTGACTGTAATTGTGTGATTGTGATTGTGTGATTGTGATTGTGTGATTGTGATTGTGTGATTGTGATTGTGTGATTGTGATTGTGTGATTGTGATTGTGTGATTGTGTTGTGTGATTGTGATTGTGTGATTGTGATTGTGTGATTGTGATTGTGTGATTGTGATTGTGTGATTGTGATTGTGTGATTGTGATTGTGGTGATTGTGATTGTGTGATTGTGATTGTGTGATTGTGATTGTGTGATTGTGATCGTGTGATTGTGATCGTGTGATTGTGATCGTGTGATTGTGATCGTGTGATTGTGATCGTGTGATTGTGATTGTGTGATTGTGATTGTGTGATTGTGTGATTGTGTGATTGTGTGATTGTGTGATTGTGTGATTGTGTGATTGTGTGATTGTGTGATTGTGTGATTGTGTGATTGTGTGATTGTGTGATTGTTTGATTGTGGTATTGTGTGATTGTGATTGTGTGATTGTGATCGTGTGATTGTGATCGTGTGATTTGTGATCGTGTGATTGTGATCGTGTGATTGTGATCGTGTGATTGTGATTGTGACTGAGTGATTGTAATTGTGTGATTGTGATTGTGTGATTGTGATTGTGTGATTGTGATTGTGTGATTGTGATTGTGTGATTGTGATTGTGTGATTGTGATTGTGTGATTGTGATTGTGTGATTGTGATTGTGTGATTGTGATTGTGTGATTGTGATTGTGTGATTGTGATTGTGTGATTGTGAGATTGTGATTGTGTGATTGTGATTGTGTGATTGTGATTGTGTGATTGTGATTGTGTGATTGTGATTGTGTGATTGTGATTGTGTGATTGTGATTGTGTGATTGTGATTGTGTGATTGTGATTGTGTGATTGTGATTGTGTGATTGTGATTGTGTGATTGTGATTGTGTGATTGTGATTGTGTGATTGTGATTGTGTGATTGTGATTGTGTGATTGTGATTGTGTGATTGTGATTGTGTGATTGTGATTGTGTGATTGTGATTGTGTGATTGTGATTGTGTGATTGTGATTGTGTGATTGTGATTGTGTGATTGTGATTGTGTGATTGTGATTGTGTGATTGTGATTGTGTGATTGTGATTGTGTGATTGTGATTGTGTGATTGTGATTGTGTGATTGTGATTGTGTGATTGTGATTGTGTGATTGTGATTGTGTGATTGTGATTGTGTGATTGTGATTGTGTGATTGTGATTGTGTGATTGTGATTGTGTGATTGTGATTGTGTGATTGTGATTGTGTGATTGTGATTGTGTGATTGTGATTGTGTGATTGTGATTGTGTGATTGTGTGATTGTGATTGTGTGATTGGGATTGTCGGATTGGGATTGTGTGACTGTAATTGTGTGATTGTGATTGTGTGATTGTGATTGTGTGATTGTGATTGTGTGATTGTGATTGTGTGATTGTGATTGTGTGATTGTGATTGTGTGATTGTGATTGTGTGATTGTGATTGTGTGATTGTGATTGTGTGATTGTGATTGTGTGATTGTGATTGTGTGATTGTGATTGTGTGATTGTGATTGTGTGATTGTGATTGTGTGATTGTGATTGTGTGATTGTGATTGTGTGATTGTGATCGTGTGATTGTGATCGTGTGATTGTGATCGTGTGATTGTGATCGTGTGATTGTGATCGTGTGATTGTGATTGTGTGATTGTGTGATTGTGTGATTGTGTGATTGTGTGATTGTGTGATTGTGTGATTGTGTGATTGTGTGATTGTGTGATTGTGTGATTGTGTGATTGTGTGATTGTGTGATTGTGTGATTGTTTGATTGTGGTATTGTGTGATTGTGATTGTGTGATTGTGATCGTGTGATTGTGATCGTGTGATTGTGATCGTGTGATTGTGATCGTGTGATTGTGATCGTGTGATTGTGATTGTGACTGAGTGATTGTAATTGTGTGATTGTGATTGTGTGATTGTGATTGTGTGATTGTGATTGTGTGATTGTGATTGTGTGATTGTGATTGTGTGATTGTGATTGTGTGATTGTGATTGTGTGATTGTGATTGTGTGATTGTGATTGTGTGATTGTGATTGTGTGATTGTGATTGTGTGATTGTGATTGTGTGATTGTGATTGTGTGATTGTGATTGTGTGATTGTGATTGTGTGATTGTGATTGTGTGATTGTGATTGTGTGATTGTGATTGTGTGATTGTGATTGTGTGATTGTGATTGTGTGATTGTGATTGTGTGATTGTGATTGTGTGATTGTGATTCTGTGATTGTGATTGTGTGATTGTGATTGTGTGATTGTGATTGTGTGATTGTGATTGTGTGATTGTGATTGTGTGATTGTGATTGTGTGATTGTGATTGTGTGATTGTGATTGTGTGATTGTGATTGTGTGATTGTGATTGTGTGATTGTGATTGTGTGATTGTGATTGTGTGATTGTGATTGTGTGATTGTGATTGTGTGATTGTGATTGTGTGATTGTGATTGTGTGATTGTGATTGTGTGATTGTGATTGTGTGATTGTGATTGTGTGATTGTGATTGTGTGATTGTGATTGTGTGATTGTGATTGTGTGATTGTGATTGTGTGATTGTGTGATTGTGTGATTGTGTGTTTGTGTGATTGTGTGATTGTGTGATTGTGTGATTGTGTGATTGTGTGATTGTGTGATTGTGTGATTGTGTGATTGTGTGATTGTGTGATTGTGTGATTGTTTGATTGTGGTATTGTGTGATTGTGATTGTGTGATTGTGATCGTGTGATTGTGATCGTGTGATTGTGATCGTGTGATTGTGATCGTGTGATTGTGATCGTGTGATTGTGATCGTGTGATTGTGATTGTGACTGAGTGATTGTAATTGTGTGATTGTGATTGTGTGATTGTGATTGTGTGATTGTGATTGTGTGATTGTGATTGTGTGATTGTGATTGTGTGATTGTGATTGTGTGATTGTGATTGTGTGATTGTGATTGTGTGATTGTGATTGTGTGATTGTGATTGTGTGATTGTGATTGTGTGATTGTGATTGTGTGATTGTGATTGTGTGATTGTGATTGTGTGATTGTGATTGTGTGATTGTGATTGTGTGATTGTGATTGTGTGATTGTGATTGTGTGATTGTGATTGTGTGATTGTGATTGTGTGATTGTGATTGTGTGATTGTGATTGTGTGATTGTGATTGTGTGATTGTGATTGTGTGATTGTGATTGTGTGATTGTGATTGTGTGATTGTGATTGTGTGATTGTGATTGTGTGATTGTGATTGTGTGATTGTGATTGTGTGATTGTGATTGTGTGATTGTGATTGTGTGATTGTGATTGTGTGATTGTGATTGTGTGATTGTGATTGTGTGATTGTGATTGTGTGATTGTGATTGTGTGATTGTGATTGTGTGATTGTGATTGTGTGATTGTGATTGTGTGATTGTGATTGTGTGATTGTGATTGTGTGATTGTGATTGTGTGATTGTGATTGTGTGATTGTGATTGTGTGATTGTGATTGTGTGATTGTGATTGTGTGATTGTGATTGTGTGATTGTGATTGTGTGATTGTGATTGTGTGATTGTGATTGTGTGATTGTGATTGTGTGATTGTGATTGTGTGATTGTGATTGTGTGATTGTGATTGTGTGATTGTGATTGTGTGATTGTGATTGTGTGATTGTGATTGTGTGATTGTGATTGTGTGATTGTGATTGTGTGATTGTGATTGTGTGATTGTGATTGTGTGATTGTGATTGTGTGATTGTGATTGTGTGATTGTGATTGTGTGATTGTGATTGTGTGATTGTGATTGTGTGATTGTGATTGTGTGATTGTGATTGTGTGATTGTGATTGTGTGATTGTGATTGTGTGATTGTGATTGTGTGATTGTGATTGTGTGATTGTGATTGTGTGATTGTGATTGTGTGATTGTGATTGTGTGATTGTGATTGTGTGATTGTGATTGTGTGATTGTGATTGTGTGATTGTGATTGTGTGATTGTGATTGTGTGATTGTGATTGTGTGATTGTGATTGTGTGATTGTGATTGTGTGATTGTGATTGTGTGATTGTGATTGTGTGATTGTGATTGTGTGATTGTGATTGTGTGATTGTGATTGTGTGATTGTGATTGTGTGATTGTGATTGTGTGATTGTGATTGTGTGATTGTGATTGTGTGATTGTGATTGTGTGATTGTGATTGTGTGATTGTGATTGTGTGATTGTGATTGTGTGATTGTGATTGTGTGATTGTGATTGTGTGATTGTGATTGTGTGATTGTGATTGTGTGATTGTGATTGTGTGATTGTGTGATTGTGATTGTGTGATTGGGATTGTCGGATTGGGATTGTGTGACTGTAATTGTGTGATTGTGATTGTGTGATTGTGATTGTGTGATTGTGATTGTGTGATTGTGATTGTGTGATTGTGATTGTGTGATTGTGATTGTGTGATTGTGATTGTGTGATTGTGATTGTGTGATTGTGATTGTGTGATTGTGATTGTGTGATTGTGATTGTGTGATTGTGATTGTGTGATTGTGATTGTGTGATTGTGATTGTGTGATTGTGATTGTGTGATTGTGATTGTGTGATTGTGATCGTGTGATTGTGATCGTGTGATTGTGATCGTGTGATTGTGATCGTGTGATTGTGATCGTGTGATTGTGATTGTGTGATTGTGATTGTGTGATTGTGTGATTGTGTGATTGTGTGATTGTGTGATTGTGTGATTGTGTGATTGTGTGATTGTGTGATTGTGTGATTGTGTGATTGTGTGATTGTGTGATTGTTTGATTGTGGTATTGTGTGATTGTGATTGTGTGATTGTGATCGTGTGATTGTGATCGTGTGATTGTGATCGTGTGATTGTGATCGTGTGATTGTGATCGTGTGATTGTGATTGTGACTGAGTGATTGTAATTGTGTGATTGTGATTGTGTGATTGTGATTGTGTGATTGTGATTGTGTGATTGTGATTGTGTGATTGTGATTGTGTGATTGTGATTGTGTGATTGTGATTGTGTGATTGTGATTGTGTGATTGTGATTGTGTGATTGTGATTGTGTGATTGTGATTGTGTGATTGTGATTGTGTGATTGTGATTGTGTGATTGTGATTGTGTGATTGTGATTGTGTGATTGTGATTGTGTGATTGTGATTGTGTGATTGTGATTGTGTGATTGTGATTGTGTGATTGTGATTGTGTGATTGTGATTGTGTGATTGTGATTGTGTGATTGTGATTGTGTGATTGTGATTGTGTGATTGTGATTGTGTGATTGTGATTGTGTGATTGTGATTGTGTGATTGTGATTGTGTGATTGTGATTGTGTGATTGTGATTGTGTGATTGTGATTGTGTGATTGTGATTGTGTGATTGTGATTGTGTGATTGTGATTGTGTGATTGTGATTGTGTGATTGTGATTGTGTGATTGTGATTGTGTGATTGTGATTGTGTGATTGTGATTGTGTGATTGTGATTGTGTGATTGTGATTGTGTGATTGTGATTGTGTGATTGTGATTGTGTGATTGTGATTGTGTGATTGTGATTGTGTGATTGTGATTGTGTGATTGTGATTGTGTGATTGTGATTGTGTGATTGTGATTGTGTGATTGTGATTGTGTGATTGTGATTGTGTGATTGTGATTGTGTGATTGTGATTGTGTGATTGTGATTGTGTGATTGTGATTGTGTGATTGTGATTGTGTGATTGTGATTGTGTGATTGTGATTGTGTGATTGTGATTGTGTGATTGTGATTGTGTGATTGTGATTGTGTGATTGTGATTGTGTGATTGTGATTGTGTGATTGTGATTGTGTGATTGTGATTGTGTGATTGTGATTGTGTGATTGTGATTGTGTGATTGTGATTGTGTGATTGTGATTGTGTGATTGTGATTGTGTGATTGTGATTGTGTGATTGTGATTGTGTGATTGTGATTGTGTGATTGTGATTGTGTGATTGTGATTGTGTGATTGTGATTGTGTGATTGTGATTGTGTGATTGTGATTGTGTGATTGTGATTGTGTGATTGTGATTGTGTGATTGTGATTGTGTGATTGTGATTGTGTGATTGTGATTGTGTGATTGTGATTGTGTGATTGTGATTGTGTGATTGTGATTGTGTGATTGTGATTGTGTGATTGTGATTGTGTGATTGTGATTGTGTGATTGTGATTGTGTGATTGTGATTGTGTGATTGTGATTGTGTGATTGTGATTGTGTGATTGTGATTGTGTGATTGTGATTGTGTGATTGTGATTGTGTGATTGTGATTGTGTGATTGTGATTGTGTGATTGTGATTGTGTGATTGTGATTGTGTGATTGTGATTGTGTGATTGTGATTGTGTGATTGTGATTGTGTGATTGTGATTGTGTGATTGTGATTGTGTGATTGTGATTGTGTGATTGTGATTGTGTGATTGTGATTGTGTGATTGTGATTGTGTGATTGTGATTGTGTGATTGTGATTGTGTGATTGTGATTGTGTGATTGTGATTGTGTGATTGTGATTGTGTGATTGTGATTGTGTGATTGTGATTGTGTGATGTGATTGTGTGATTGTGATTGTGTGATTGTGATTGTGTGATTGTGATTGTGTGATTGTGATTGTGTGATTGTGATTGTGTGATTGTGATTGTGTGATTGTGATTGTGTGATTGTGATTGTGTGATTGTGATTGTGTGTTGTGATTGTGATTGTGTGATTGTGATTGTGTGATTGTGATTGTGTGATTGTGATTGTGTGATTGTGATTGTGTGATTGTGATTGTGTGATTGTGATTGTGTGATTGTGATTGTGTGATTGTGATTGTGTGATTGTGATTGTGTGATTGTGTGATTGTGATTGTGTGATTGGGATTGTCTGTTTGGGATTGTGTGACTGCAATTGTGTGATTGAGAGTGTGTGATTGTGATTGTGTGATTGTGATTGTGTGATTGTGATTGTGTGATTGTGATTGTGTGATTGTGATTGTGTGATTGTGATTGTGTGATTGTGATTGTGTGATTGTGATTGTGTGATTGTGATTGTGTGATTGTGATTGTGTGATTGTGATTGTGTGATTGTGATTGTGTGATTGTGATTGTGTGATTGTGATTGTGTGATTGTGATTGTGTGATTGTGATTGTGTGATTGTGATTGTGTGATTGTGATTGTGTGATTGTGATTGTGTGATTGTGATTGTGTGATTGTGATTGTGTGATTGTGATTGTGTGATTGTGATTGTGTGATTGTGATTGTGTGATTGTGATTGTGTGATTGTGATTGTGTGATTGTGATTGTGTGATTGTGATTGTGTGATTGTGATTGTGTGATTGTGATTGTGTGATTGTGATTGTGTGATTGTGATTGTGTGATTGTGATTGTGTGATTGTGATTGTGTGATTGTGATTGTGTGATTGTGATTGTGTGATTGTGATTGTGTGATTGTGATTGTGTGATTGTGATTGTGTGATTGTGATTGTGTGATTGTGATTGTGTGATTGTGATTGTGTGATTGTGATTGTGTGATTGTGATTGTGTGATTGTGATTGTGTGATTGTGATTGTGTGATTGTGATTGTGTGATTGTGATTGTGTGATTGTGATTGTGTGATTGTGATTGTGTGATTGTGATTGTGTGATTGTGATTGTGTGATTGTGATTGTGTGATTGTGATTGTGTGATTGTGATTGTGTGATTGTGATTGTGTGATTGTGATTGTGTGATTGTGATTGTGTGATTGTGATTGTGTGATTGTGATTGTGTGATTGTGATTGTGTGATTGTGATTGTGTGATTGTGATTGTGTGATTGTGATTGTGTGATTGTGATTGTGTGATTGTGATTGTGTGATTGTGATTGTGTGATTGTGATTGTGTGATTGTGATTGTGTGATTGTGATTGTGTGATTGTGATTGTGTGATTGTGATTGTGTGATTGTGATTGTGTGATTGTGATTGTGTGATTGTGATTGTGTGATTGTGATTGTGTGATTGTGATTGTGTGATTGTGATTGTGTGATTGTGATTGTGTGATTGTGATTGTGTGATTGTGTGATTGTGTGATTGTGAGATTGTGTGATTGTGAGATTGTGTGATTGTGATTGTGTGATTGTGATTGTGTGATTGTGATTGTGTGATTGTGATTGTGTGATTGTGATTGTGTGATTGTGATTGTGTGATTGTGATTGTGTGATTGTGATTGTGTGATTGTGATTGTGTGATTGTGATTGTGTGATTGTGATTGTGTGATTGTGATTGTGTGATTGTGATTGTGTGATTGTGATTGTGTGATTGTGATTGTGTGATTGTGATTGTGTGATTGTGATTGTGTGATTGTGATTGTGTGATTGTGATTGTGATTGCGTGATTGCGTGATTGCGTGATTGCGTGATTGCGTGATTGCGTGATTGCGTGATTGCGTGATTGCGTGATTGCGTGATTGCGTGATTGCGTGTTTGCGTGATTGCGTGATTGCGTGATTGCGTGATTGTGTGATTGCGTGATTGCCTGGTTGCGTGATTGTGTGGTTGTGTGATTGTGTGATTGTGTGATTGCGTGATTGTGTGTTTGTGTGATTGTGTGATTGTGATTGTGTGATTGTGAGATTGGGTGATTGTGTGATTGCGTGATTGCGTGATTGCGTGATTGCGTGATTGCGTGATTGCGTGATTGCGTGATTGCGTGATTGCGTGATTGCGTGATTGCGTGAATATGTGATTGCGTGATTGCGTGATAGCGTGATTGCGTGATTGTGTGATTGCGTGATTGTGTGATTGCGTGATTGTGTGATTGTGTGATTGTGTGATTGTGTGATTGTGTGATTGTGTGATTGTGTGATTGTGTGATTGTGTGATTGTGTGATTGTGTGATTGTGTGATTGTGTGATTGTGTGATTGTGTGATTGTGTGATTGTGTGATTGTGTGATTGTGATTGTGAGATTGTGGTTGTGTGATTGTGGTTGTGTGATTGTGATTGTGTGATTGTGATTGTGTGATTGTGATTGTGTAATTGTGATTGTGTGATTGTGATTGTGTGTTTGTGATTGTGTGATTGTGATTGTGTGGTTGTGATTGTGTGATTGTGATTGTGTGATTGTGATTGTGTGATTGTGATTGTGTGATTGTGATTGTGTGATTGTGATTGTGTGATTGTGATTGTGTGATTGTGATTGTGTGATTGTGATTGAGTGATTGTGATTGTGTGATTGTGATTGTGTGATTGTGATTGTGTGATTGTGATTGTGTGATTGTGATTGTGTGATTGTGATTGTGTGATTGTGATTGTGTGATTGTGATTGTGTGATTGTGATTGTGTGATTGTGATTGTGTGATTGTGATTGTGTGATTGTGATTGTGTGATTGTGATTGTGTGATTGTTATTTTGTGATTGTGATTGTGTGATTGTGATTGTGTGATTGTGATTGTGTGATTGTGATTGTGTGATTGTGATTGTGTGATTGTGATCGTGTGATTGTGATCGTGTGATTGTGATCGTGTGATTGTGATCGTGTGATTGTGATCGTGTGATTGTGATTGTGTGATTGTGATTGTGTGATTGTGTGATTGTGTGATTGTGTGTTTGTGTGATTGTGTGATTGTGTGATTGTGTGATTGTGTGATTGTGTGATTGTGAGATTGTGTGATTGTGTGATTGTGTGATTGTGTGATTGTGTGATTGTGTGATTGTGTGATTGTTTGATTGTGGTATTGTGTGATTGTGTGATTGTGTGATTGTGTGATTGTGTGATTGTGTGATTGTGTGATTGTGTGATTGTGTGATTGTGTGATTGTGATTGTGTGATTGTGATTGTGTGATTGTGATTGTGTGATTGTGATTGTGTGATTGTGATTGCGTGATTGCGTGATTGCGTGATTGCGTGATTGCGTGATTGCGTGATTGCGTGATTGCGTGATTGCGTGTTTGCGTGATTGCGTGATTGCGTGATTGCATGATTGTGTGATTGCGTGATTGCCTGGTTGCGTGATTGTGTGGTTGTGTGACTGTGTGATTGTGTGATTGCGTGATTGTGTGTTTGTGTGATTGTGTGATTGTGTGATTGTGTGACTGTGTGACTGTGTGATTGAGTGATTGTGTGATTTTGTGATTGTGTGATTGTGTGATTGTGTGACTGTGTGACTGTGATTGTGTGACTGTGATTGTGTGACTGTGATTGTGTGACTGTGATTGTGTGACTGTGATTGTGCGACTGTGATTGTGCGACTGCGATTGTGTGACTGCGATAGTGTGATTGCGATTGTGTGATTGCAATTGTGTGATTGTGTCATTGTGATTGTGTGGTTGAGAGTGTGTGATTGTGATTATGTGATTGTGATTGTGTGATTGTGATTGTGTGATTGTGATTGTGTGATTGTGATTGTGTGATTGTGATTGTGTGATTGTGATTGTGTGATTGAGATTGTGTGGTTGTGATTGTGTGATTGTGATTGTGTGATTGTGATTGTGTGATTGTGATTGTGTGATTGTGATTGTGTGATTGTGATTGTGTGATTGTGATTGTGTGATTGTGATTGTGTGATTGTGATTGAGTGATTGTGATTGTGTGATTGTGATTGTGTGATTGTGATTGTGTGATTGCGATTGTGTGATTGTGATTGTGTGATTGTGATTGTGTGATTGTGTGATTGTGTGATTGTGTGATTGTGTGATTGTGATTGTGTGATTGGGATTGTCGGATTGGGATTGTGTGACTGTAATTGTGTGATTGTGATTGTGTGATTGTGATTGTGTGATTGTGATTGTGTGATTGTGATTGTGTGATTGTGATTGTGTGATTGTGATTGTGTGATTGTGATTGTGTGATTGTGATTGTGTGATTGTGATTGTGTGATTGTGATTGTGTGATTGTGATTGTGTGATTGTGATTGTGTGATTGTGATTGTGTGATTGTGATTGTGTGATTGTGATTGTGTGATTGTTATTTTGTGATTGTGATTGTGTGATTGTGATTGTGTGATTGTGATTGTGTGATTGTGATTGTGTGATTGTGATTGTGTGATTGTGATTGTGTGATTGTGATCGTGTGATTGTGATCGTGTGATTGTGATCGTGTGATTGTGATCGTGTGATTGTGATCGTGTGATTGTGATTGTGTGATTGTGATTGTGTGATTGTGTGATTGTGTGATTGTGTGTTTGTGTGATTGTGTGATTGTGTGATTGTGTGATTGTGTGATTGTGTGATTGTGAGATTGTGTGATTGTGTGATTGTGTGATTGTGTGATTGTGTGATTGTGTGATTGTGTGATTGTTTGATTGTGGTATTGTGTGATTGTGTGATTGTGTGATTGTGTGATTGTGTGATTGTGTGATTGTGTGATTGTGTGATTGTGTGATTGTGATTGTGTGATTGTGATTGTGTGATTGTGATTGTGTGATTGTGATTGTGTGATTGTGATTGCGTGATTGCGTGATTGCGTGATTGCGTGATTGCGTGATTGCGTGATTGCGTGATTGCGTGATTGCGTGATTGCGTGTTTGCGTGATTGCGTGATTGCGTGATTGCATGATTGTGTGATTGCGTGATTGCCTGGTTGCGTGATTGTGTGGTTGTGTGACTGTGTGATTGTGTGATTGCGTGATTGTGTGTTTGTGTGATTGTGTGATTGTGTGATTGTGTGACTGTGTGATTGTGTGATTGAGTGATTGTGTGATTTTGTGATTGTGTGATTGTGTGATTGTGTGACTGTGTGACTGTGATTGTGTGACTGTGATTGTGTGACTGTGATTGTGTGACTGTGATTGTGTGACTGTGATTGTGCGACTGTGATTGTGCGACTGCGATTGTGTGACTGCGATAGTGTGATTGCGATTGTGTGATTGCAATTGTGTGATTGTGTCATTGTGATTGTGTGGTTGAGAGTGTGTGATTGTGATTATGTGATTGTGATTGTGTGATTGTGATTGTGTGATTGTGATTGTGTGATTGTGATTGTGTGATTGTGATTGTGTGATTGAGATTGTGTGATTGTGGTTGTGTGACTGTGGTTGTGTGATTGTGGTTGTGTGATTGTGGTTGTGTGATTGTGGTTGTATGATTGTGGTTGTGTGATTGTGGTTGTGTGACTGTGGTTGTGTGATTGTGGTTGTGTGATTGTGGTTGTGTGATTGTGGTTGTATGATTGTGGTTGTGTGATTGCGATTGTGTGATTGCAATTGTGTGATTCTGTGATTCTGATTGTGTGATTGTGATTGTGAGATTGTGATTGTGTGATTGTGATTGTGTAATTGGGATTGTGTGACTGGGATTGCGTGATTGAGAGTGTGTGATTGTGATTTTGTGATTGTGATTGTGTGATTGTGATTGTGTGATTGTGTGATTGTGTGATTGTGTGATTGTGGGATTGTGTGATTGTATGATTGTGATTGTGTGATTGTGATTGTGTGATTGTGATTGTGCGACTGTGATTGTGTGACTGCGATTGTGTGACTGCGATAGTGTGATTGCGATTGTGTGATTGCAATTGTGTGATTGCGTGACTGTGATTGCGTGACTGTGATTGTGTGACTGTGATTGTGTGACTGTGATTGTGTGACTGTGATTGTGCGACAGTGATTGTGCGACTGCGATTGTGTGACTGCGATAGTGTGATTGCGATTGTGTGATTGCAATTGTGTGATTGTGTCATTGTGATTGTGTGATTGTGATTATGTGATTGTGATTATGTGATTGTGATTGTGTGATTGTGATTGTGTGATTGTGATTGTGTGATTGTGATTGTGTGATTGTGATTGTGTGATTATGATTGTGTGATTGTGATTGTGTGATTGTGATTGTGTGATTGTGATTGTGTGATTGTGATTGTGTGATTGTGATTGTGTGATTGAGATTGTGTGATTGTGGTTGTGTGACTGTGGTTGTGTGATTGTGGTTGTGTGATTGTGGTTGTGTGATTGTGGTTGTATGATTGTGGTTGTGTGATTGTGGTTGTGTGACTGTGGTTGTGTGATTGTGGTTGTGTGATTGTGGTTGTGTGATTGTGGTTGTATGATTGTGGTTGTGTGATTGCGATTGTGTGATTGCAATTGTGTGATTCTGTGATTCTGATTGTGTGATTGTGATTATGAGATTGTGATTGTGTGATTGTGATTGTGTAATTGGGATTGTGTGACTGGGATTGCGTGATTGAGAGTGTGTGATTGTGATTTTGTGATTGTGATTGTGTGATTGTGATTGTGTGATTGTGTGATTGTGTGATTGTGTGATTGTGTGATTGTGGGATTGTGTGATTGTATGATTGTGATTGTGTGATTGTGATTGTGTGATTGTGATTGTGCGACTGTGATTGTGCGACTGCGATTGTGTGACTGCGATAGTGTGATTGCGATTGTGTGATTGCAATTGTGTGATTGCGTGACTGTGATTGCGTGACTGTGATTGTGTGACTGTGATTGTGTGACTGTGATTGTGTGACTGTGATTGTGCGATTGTGATTGTGCGACTGCGATTGTGTGACTGCGATAGTGTGATTGCGATTGTGTGATTGCAATTGTGTGATTGTGTCATTGTGATTGTGTGGTTGAGAGTGTGTGATTGTGATTATGTGATTGTGATTGTGTGATTGTGATTGTGTGATTGTGATTGTGTGATTGTGATTGTGTGATTGTGATTGTGTGATTATGATTGTGTGATTGTGATTGTGTGATTGTGATTGTGTGATTGTGATTGTGTGATTGTGATTGTGTGATTGTGATTGTGTGATTGTGATTGTGTGATTGAGATTGTGTGATTGTGGTTGTGTGACTGTGGTTGTGTGATTGTGGTTGTGTGATTGTGGTTGTGTGATTGTGGTTGTATGATTGTGGTTGTGTGATTGTGGTTGTGTGATTGTGGTTGTGTGATTGTGGTTGTGTGATCGTGGTTGTGTGATTGTGGTTGTGTGATTGTGGTTGTATGATTGTGGTTGTGTGATTGTGGTTGTGTGATTGCGGTTGTGTGATTGCGATTGTGTGATTGCGATTGTGTGATTGCGGTTGTGTGATTGCGATTGTGTGGTTGCGATTGTGTGATTGCGATTGTGTGATTGCAATTGTGTGATTCTGTGATTCTGATTGTGTGATTGTGATTGTGAGATTGTGATTGTGTGATTGTGATTGTGTAATTAGGATTGTGTGACTGGGATTGCGTGATTGAGAGTGTGTGATTGTGATTTTGTGATTGTGATTGTGTGATTGTGTGATTGTGTGATTGTGATTGTGTGATTATGATTGTGTGATTGTGATTGTGTGATTGTGATTGTGTGATTGTGATTGTGAGATTGTGATTGTGTGATTGTGATTGTGTGATTGTGATTGTGTGATTGTGATTGTGAGACTGTGATTGTGTGATTGTGATTGTGTGATTGTGATTGTGTGATTGTGATTGTGTGATTGTGATTGTGTGATTGTGATTGTGTGATTGTGATTGTGTGATTGTGATCGTGTGATTGTGATCGTGTGATTGTGATCGTGTGATTGTGATCGTGTGATTGTGATCGTGTGATTGTGATTGTGATTGTGTGATTGTGATTGTGTGATTGTGATTGTGTGATTGTGATTGTGTGATTGTGATTGTGAGATTGTGATTGTGTGATTGTGATTGTGTGATTGTGTGATTGTGTGATTGTGTGATTGTGTGTGTGTGATTGTGTGATTGTGTGATTGTGTGATTGTGTGATTGTGTGATTGTGAGATTGTGTGATTGTGTGATTGTGTGATTGTGATTGTGTGATTGTGATTGTGTGATTGTGTGATTGTGTGATTGTGTGATTGTGATTGTGTGATTGTGATTGTGATTGTGATTATGATTGTGTGATTGTGATTGTGTGATTGTGATTGCGTGATTGTGTGATTGCGTGATTGCGTGATTGCGTGATTGCGTGATTGCGTGATTGCGTGTTTGCGTGATTGCGTGATTGTGTGATTGTGTGATTGTGTGATTGTGTGATTGTGTGATTGTGTGATTGTGTGATTGTGTGATTGTGTGATTGTGATTGTGAGATTGTGGTTGTGTGATTGTGATTGTGTGATTGTGATTGTCTGATTGTGATTGTGTGATTGTGATTGTGTGATTGTGATTGTGTGATTGTGATTGTGTGATTGTGATTGTGTGATTGTGATTGAGTGATTGTGATTGTGTGATTGTGATTGTGTGATTGTGATTGTGTGATTGCGATTGTGTGATTGTGAATGTGTGATTGTGATTGTGTGATTGTGTGATTGTGTGATTGTGTGATTGTGTGATTGTGATTGTGTGATTGTGATTGTGTGATTGGGATTGTCGGATTGGGATTGTGTGACTGTAATTGTGTGATTGTGATTGTGTGATTGTGATTGTGTGATTGTGATTGTGTGATTGTGATTGTGTGATTGTGATTGTGTGATTGTGATTGTGTGATTGTGATTGTGTGATTGTGATTGTGTGATTGTGATTGCGTGATTGCGTGATTGCGTTATTGCGTGATTGCGTGATTGCGTGATTGCGTGATTGCGTGTTTGCGTGATTGCGTGATTGCGTGATTGCCTGGTTGCGTGATTGCGTGGTTGTGTGATTGTGTGATTGTGTGATTGTGTGATTGTGTGTTT
Source organism: Megachile rotundata (assembly GCF_050947335.1). Classification (NCBI taxonomy): domain Eukaryota; kingdom Metazoa; phylum Arthropoda; class Insecta; order Hymenoptera; family Megachilidae; genus Megachile; species Megachile rotundata. The sequence continues at coordinate 360,019 of NC_134991.1, read as the reverse complement.
GTGTGATTGTGTGATTGTGTGATTGTGTGACTGTGTGATTGTGTGATTGAGTGATTGTGTGATTGTGTGTTTGTGTAATTGTGTGACTGTGATTGTGTGACTGTGATTGTGTGACTGTGATTGTGTGACTGTGATTGTGTGACTGTGATTGTGTGACTGTGATTGTGTGACTGTGATTGTGTGACTGTGATTGTGTGACTGTGATTGTGTGACTGTGATTGTGTGACTGTGATTGTGCGACTGTGATTGTGCGACTGCGATTGTGTGACTGCGATAGTGTGATTGCGATTGTGTGATTGCAATTGTGTGATTGTGTCATTGTGATTGTGTGGTTGAGAGTGTGTGATTGCGATTACGTGATTGTGATTGTGTGATTGTGATTGTGCGATTGTGATTGTGTGATTGTGATTGTGTGATTATGATTGTGTGATTGTGATTGTGTGATTGTGATTGTGTGATTGTGATTGTGTGATTGTGATTGTGTGATTGTGATCGTGTGATTGTGGTTGTGTGATTGTGGTTGTGTGATTGTGGTTGTGTGACTGTGGTTGTGTGATTGTGGTTGTATGATTGTGGTTGTGTGATTGTGGTTGTGTGATTGTGGTTGTGTGATTGTGGTTGTGTGATCGTGGTTGTGTGATCGTGGTTGTGTGATTGTGGTTGTGTGATCGTGGTTGTATGATTGTGGTTGTGTGATACCGGTTGTGTGATTGCGATTGTGCGATTGCGATTGTGTGATTGCAATTGTGTGATTCTGTGATTCTGATTGTGTGATTGTGATTGTGAGATTGTGATTCTGTGATTGTGATTGTGTAATTGGGATTGTGTGACTGGGATTGCGTGATTGAGAGTGTGTGATTGTGATTTTGTGATTGTGATTGTGTGATTGTGATTGTGTGATTGTGTGATTGTGTGATTGTGTGATTGTGTGATTGTGTGATTGTGTGATTGTGTGATTGTGGGATTGGATGATTGTATGATTGTGATTGTGTGATTGTGATTGTGTGATTGTCGTTGTGTGATTGCGGTTGTGTGATTGCGATTGTGTGGTTGCGATTGTGTGATTGCGATTGTGTGATTGCAATTGTGTGATTCTGTGATTCTGATTGTGTGATTGTGATTGTGAGGTTGTGATTGTGTGATTGTGATTGTGTAATTGGGATTGTGTGACTGGGATTGCGTGATTGAGAGTGTGTGATTGTGATTTCGTGATTGTGATTGTGTGATTGTGATTGTGTGATTGTGTGATTGTGTGATTGTGGGATTGTGTGATTGTGTGATTGTGTGATTGTGTGATTGTGTGATTGTGTGATTGTGTGATTGTGTGATTGTGTGATTGTGTGATTGTGTGATTGTGTGATTGTGTTATTGTGTGATTGTGTGATTGTGTGATTGTGTGATTGTGATTGCGTGATAGTGATTGTGTGATTGTGATTGTGTGATTGTGGTTGTGTGATTGTGGTTGTGTGATTGTGGTTATGTGATTGTGGTTGCGTGATTGTGGTTGTGTGATTGTGGTTGTGTGATTGTGGTTGTGTGATTGTGGTTGTGTGATCGTGGTTGTGTGATTGTGGTTGTGTGATTGTGGTTGTATGATTGTGGTTGTGTGATTGTGGTTGTGTGATTGCGGTTGCGTGATTGCGATTGTGTGATTGCGATTGTGTGATTGCGATTGTGTGATTGCAATTGTGTGATTCTGTGATTCTGATTGTGTGATTGTGATTGTGAGATTGTGATTGTGTGATTGTGATTGTGTAATTGGGATTGTGTGACTGGGATTGCGTGATTGAGAGTGTGTGATTGTGATTTTGTGATTGTGATTGTGTGATTGTGTGATTGTGTGATTGTGTGATTGTGTGATTGTATGATTGTGATTGTGTGATTGTGATTGTTTGATTGTGATTGTGCGACTGTGATTGTGTGACTGCGATTGTGTGACTGCGATAGTGTGATTGCGATTGTGTGATTGCAATTGTGTGATTGCGTGACTGTGATTGCGTGACTGTGATTGCGCGGCTGCGATTGTGCAACTGTGATTGTGCGACTGCTTTTGTGTGGTTGCGATTGTGTGATTGCAATTGTGTGATTGTGTGATTGAGATTGTGTGATTGTGATTGTGTGATTGTGATTGTGTGATTGTGTGATTGTGTGATTGTGTGCTTGTGTGATTGTGTGATTGTGTGATTGTGTGATTGTGTGATTGTGTGATTGTGTGATTGTGTGATTGTGTGATTGTGTGATTGTGTGATTGTGTGATTGTGTGATTGTGTGATTGTGATTGTGTGATTGTGATTGTGTGATTGTGATTGTGTGATTGTGATTGTGTGATTGTGATTGCGTGATTGCGTGATTGCGTGATTGCGTGATTGCGTGATTGCGTGATTGTGTGATTGCGTGATTGTGTGTTTGTGTGATTGTGTGATTGTGTGATTGTGTGACTGTGTGATTGTGTGATTGAGTGATTGTGTGATTTTGTGATTGTGTGATTGTGTGACTGTGACTGTGTGACTGTGATTGTGTGACTGTGATTGTGTGACTGTGATTGTGTGACTGTGATTGTGTGACTGTGATTGTGCGACTGTGATTGTGCGACTGCGATTGTGTGACTGCGATAGTGTGATTGCGATTGTGTGATTGCAATTGTGTGATTGTGTCATTGTGATTGTGTGGTTGAGAGTGTGTGATTGTGATTATGTGATTGTGATTGTGTGATTGTGATTGTGTGATTGTGATTGTGTGATTGTGATTGTGTGATTGTGATTGTGTGATTGTGATTGTGTGATAATGATTGTGTGATTGTGATTGTGTGATTGTGATTGTGTGATTGTGATTGTGTGATTGTGATTGTGTGATTGTGATTGTGTGATTGTGATTGTGTAATTGGGATTGTGTGACTGCGATTGTGTGACTGCGATAGTGTGATTGCGATTGTGTGATTGCAATTGTGTGATTGCGTGACTGTGATTGCGTGACTGTGATTGTGTGACTGTGATTGTGTGACTGTGATTGTGTGACTGTGATTGTGCGACTGTGATTGTGCGACTGCGATTGTGTGACTGCGATAGTGTGATTGCGATTGTGTGATTGCAATTGTGTGATTGTGTCATTGTGATTGTGTGGTTGAGAGTGTGTGATTGTGATTATGTGATTGTGATTGTGTGATTGTGATTGTGTGATTGTGATTGTGTGATTGTGATTGTGTGATTGTGATTGTGTGATTATGATTGTGTGATTGTGATTGTGTGATTGTGATTGTGTGATTGTGATTGTGTGATTGTGATTGTGTGATTGTGATTGTGTGATTGAGATTGTGTGATTGTGGTTGTGTGACTGTGGTTGTGTGATTGTGGTTGTGTGATTGTGGTTGTGTGATTGTGGTTGTATGATTGTGGTTGTGTGATTGTGGTTGTGTGACTGTGGTTGTGTGATTGTGGTTGTGTGATTGTGGTTGTGTGATTGTGGTTGTATGATTGTGGTTGTGTGATTGCGATTGTGTGATTGCAATTGTGTGATTCTGTGATTCTGATTGTGTGATTGTGATTATGAGATTGTGATTGTGTGATTGTGATTGTGTAATTGGGATTGTGTGACTGGGATTGCGTGATTGAGAGTGTGTGATTGTGATTTTGTGATTGTGATTGTGTGATTGTGATTGTGTGATTGTGTGATTGTGTGATTGTGTGATTGTGTGATTGTGGGATTGTGTGATTGTATGATTGTGATTGTGTGATTGTGATTGTGTGATTGTGATTGTGCGACTGTGATTGTGCGACTGCGATTGTGTGACTGCGATAGTGTGATTGCGATTGTGTGATTGCAATTGTGTGATTGCGTGACTGTGATTGCGTGACTGTGATTGTGTGACTGTGATTGTGTGACTGTGATTGTGTGACTGTGATTATGCGACTGTGATTGTGCGACTGCGATTGTGTGACTGCGATAGTGTGATTGCGATTGTGTGATTGCAATTGTGTGATTGTGTCATTGTGATTGTGTGGTTGAGAGTGTGTGATTGTGATTATGTGATTGTGATTGTGTGATTGTGATTGTGTGATTGTGATTGTGTGATTGTGATTGTGTGATTGTGATTGTGTGATTATGATTGTGTGATTGTGATTGTGTGATTGTGATTGTGTGATTGTGATTGTGTGATTGTGATTGTGTGATTGTGATTGTGTGATTGTGATTGTGTGATTGTGATTGTGTGATTGAGATTGTGTGATTGTGGTTGTGTGACTGTGGTTGTGTGATTGTGGTTGTGTGATTGTGGTTGTGTGATTGTGGTTGTATGATTGTGGTTGTGTGATTGTGGTTGTGTGATTGTGGTTGTGTGATTGTGGTTGTGTGATCGTGGTTGTGTGATTGTGGTTGTGTGATTGTGGTTGTATGATTGTGGTTGTGTGATTGTGGTTGTGTGATTGCGGTTGTGTGATTGCGATTGTGTGATTGCGATTGTGTGATTGCGGTTGTGTGATTGCGATTGTGTGATTGCGATTGTGTGATTGCGATTGTGTGATTGCAATTGTGTGATTCTGTGATTCTGATTGTGTGATTGTGATTGTGACATTGTGATTGTGTGATTGTGATTGTGTAATTAGGATTGTGTGACTGGGATTGCGTGATTGAGAGTGTGTGATTGTGATTTTGTGATTGTGATTGTGTGATTGTGTGATTGTGTGATTGTGATTGTGTGATTATGATTGTGTGATTGTGATTGTGTGATTGTGATTGTGTGATTGTGATTGTGAGATTGTGATTGTGTGATTGTGATTGTGTGATTGTGATTGTGTGATTGTGATTGTGAGATTGTGATTGTGTGATTGTGATTGTGTGATTGTGATTGTGTGATTGTGATTGTGTGATTGTGATTGTGTGATTGTGATTGTGTGATTGTGATTGTGTGATTGTGATTGTGTGATTGTGATTGTGTGATTGTGATTGTGTGATTGTGATTGTGTGATTGTGATTGTGTGATTGTGATTGTGTGATTGTGTGATTGTGATTGTGTGATTGTGATCGTGTGATTGTGATCGTGTGATTGTGATCGTGTGATTGTGATCGTGTGATTGTGATCGTGTGATTGTGATTGTGATTGTGTGATTGTGATTGTGTGATTGTGATTGTGTGATTGTGATTGTGTGATTGTGATTGTGAGATTGTGATTGTGTGATTGTGATTGTGTGATTGTGATTGTGTGATTGTGTGATTGTGTGATTGTGTGTGTGTGATTGTGTGATTGTGTGATTGTGTGATTGTGTGATTGTGTGATTGTGAGATTGTGTGATTGTGTGATTGTGTGATTGTGATTGTGTGATTGTGATTGTGTGATTGTGTGATTGTGTGATTGTGTGATTGTGATTGTGTGATTGTGATTGTGATTGTGATTATGATTGTGTGATTGTGATTGTGTGATTGTGATTGCGTGATTGTGTGATTGCGTGATTGCGTGATTGCGTGATTGCGTGATTGCGTGATTGTGTGTTTGTGTGATTGTGTGATTGTGTGATTGTGTGACTGTGTGATTGTGTGATTGAGTGATTGTGTGATTTTGTGATTGTGTGATTGTGTGACTGTGACTGTGTGACTGTGATTGTGTGACTGTGATTGTGTGACTGTGATTGTGTGACTGTGATTGTGTGACTGTGATTGTGCGACTGTGATTGTGCGACTGCGATTGTGTGACTGCGATAGTGTGATTGCGATTGTGTGATTGCAATTGTGTGATTGTGTCATTGTGATTGTGTGGTTGAGAGTGTGTGATTGTGATTATGTGATTGTGATTGTGTGATTGTGATTGTGTGATTGTGATTGTGTGATTGTGATTGTGTGATTGTGATTGTGTGATTGTGATTGTGTGATTGTGATTGTGTGATAATGATTGTGTGATTGTGATTGTGTGATTGTGATTGTGTGATTGTGATTGTGTGATTGTGATTGTGTGATTGTGATTGTGTGATTGAGATTGTGTGATTGTGGTTGTGTGACTGTGGTTGTGTGATTGTGGTTGTGTGATTGTGGTTGTGTGATTGTGGTTGTATGATTGTGGTTGTGTGATTGTGGTTGTGTGACTGTGGTTGTGTGATTGTGGTTGTGTGATTGTGGTTGTGTGATTGTGGTTGTATGATTGTGGTTGTGTGATTGCGATTGTGTGATTGCAATTGTGTGATTCTGTGATTCTGATTGTGTGATTGTGATTGTGAGATTGTGATTGTGTGATTGTGATTGTGTAATTGGGATTGTGTGACTGGGATTGCGTGATTGAGAGTGTGTGATTGTGATTTTGTGATTGTGATTGTGTGATTGTGATTGTGTGATTGTGTGATTGTGTGATTGTGTGATTGTGTGATTGTGGGATTGTGTGATTGTATGATTGTGATTGTGTGATTGTGATTGTGTGATTGTGATTGTGCGACTGTGATTGTGTGACTGCGATTGTGTGACTGCGATAGTGTGATTGCGATTGTGTGATTGCAATTGTGTGATTGCGTGACTGTGATTGCGTGACTGTGATTGTGTGACTGTGATTGTGTGACTGTGATTGTGTGACTGTGATTGTGCGACTGTGATTGTGCGACTGCGATTGTGTGACTGCGATAGTGTGATTGCGATTGTGTGATTGCAATTGTGTAATTGTGTCATTGTGATTGTGTGGTTGAGAGTGTGTGATTGTGATTATGTGATTGTGATTGTGTGATTGTGATTGTGTGATTGTGATTGTGTGATTGTGATTGTGTGATTGTGATTGTGTGATTATGATTGTGTGATTGTGATTGTGTGATTGTGATTGTGTGATTGTGATTGTGTGATTGTGATTGTGTGATTGTGATTGTGTGATTGAGATTGTGTGATTGTGGTTGTGTGACTGTGGTTGTGTGATTGTGGTTGTGTGATTGTGGTTGTGTGATTGTGGTTGTATGATTGTGGTTGTGTGATTGTGGTTGTGTGACTGTGGTTGTGTGATTGTGGTTGTGTGATTGTGGTTGTGTGATTGTGGTTGTATGATTGTGGTTGTGTGATTGCGATTGTGTGATTGCAATTGTGTGATTCTGTGATTCTGATTGTGTGATTGTGATTATGAGATTGTGATTGTGTGATTGTGATTGTGTAATTGGGATTGTGTGACTGGGATTGCGTGATTGAGAGTGTGTGATTGTGATTTTGTGATTGTGATTGTGTGATTGTGATTGTGTGATTGTGTGATTGTGTGATTGTGTGATTGTGTGATTGTGTGATTGTGGAATTGTGTGATTGTATGATTGTGATTGTGTGATTGTGATTGTGTGATTGTGATTGTGCGACTGTGATTGTGCGACTGCGATTGTGTGACTGCGATAGTGTGATTGCGATTGTGTGATTGCAATTGTGTGATTGCGTGACTGTGATTGCGTGACTGTGATTGTGTGACTGTGATTGTGTGACTGTGATTGTGTGACTGTGATTGTGCGACTGTGATTGTGCGACTGCGATTGTGTGACTGCGATAGTGTGATTGCGATTGTGTGATTGCAATTGTGTGATTGTGTCATTGTGATTGTGTGGTTGAGAGTGTGTGATTGTGATTATGTGATTGTGATTGTGTGATTGTGATTGTGTGATTGTGATTGTGTGATTATGATTGTGTGATTGTGATTGTGTGATTGTGATTGTGTGATTGTGATTGTGTGATTGTGATTGTGTGATTGTGATTGTGTGATTGTGATTGTGTGATTGAGATTGTGTGATTGTGGTTGTGTGACTGTGGTTGTGTGATTGTGGTTGTGTGATTGTGGTTGTGTGATTGTGGTTGTATGATTGTGGTTGTGTGATTGTGGTTGTGTGATTGTGGTTGTGTGATTGTGGTTGTGTGATCGTGGTTGTGTGATTGTGGTTGTGTGATTGTGGTTGTATGATTGTGGTTGTGTGATTGTGGTTGTGTGATTGCGGTTGTGTGATTGCGATTGTGTGATTGCGATTGTGTGATTGCGGTTGTGTGATTGCGATTGTGTGATTGCGATTGTGTGATTGCGATTGTGTGATTGCAATTGTGTGATTCTGTGATTCTGATTGTGTGATTGTGATTGTGAGATTGTGATTGTGTGATTGTGATTGTGTAATTAGGATTGTGTGATTGGGATTGCGTGATTGAGAGTGTGTGATTGTGATTTTGTGATTGTGGTTGTGTGATTGTGTGATTGTGTGATTGTGATTGTGTGATTATGATTGTGTGATTGTGATTGTGTGATTGTGATTGTGTGATTGTGATTGTGAGATTGTGATTGTGTGATTGTGATTGTGTGATTGTGATTGTGTGATTGTGATTGTGAGATTGTGATTGTGTGATTGTGATTGTGTGATTGTGATTGTGTGATTGTGATTGTGTGATTGTGATTGTGTGATTGTGATTGTGTGATTGTGATTGTGTGATTGTGATTGTGTGATTGTGATTGTGTGATTGTGATTGTGTGATTGTGATTGTGTGATTGTGATTGTGTGATTGTGATTGTGTGATTGTGATTGTGTGATTGTGTGATTGTGATTGTGTGATTGTGATCGTGTGATTGTGATCGTGTGATTGTGATCGTGTGATTGTGATCGTGTGATTGTGATCGTGTGATTGTGATTGTGATTGTGTGATTGTGATTGTGTGATTGTGATTGTGTGATTGTGATTGTGAGATTGTGATTGTGTGATTGTGATTGTGTGATTGTGATTGTGTGATTGTGATTGTGTAATTAGGATTGTGTGACTGGGATTGCGTGATTGAGAGTGTGTGATTGTGATTTTGTGATTGTGATTGTGTGATTGTGTGATTGTGTGATTGTGATTGTGTGATTATGATTGTGTGATTGTGATTGTGTGATTGTGATTGTGTGATTGTGATTGTGAGATTGTGATTGTGTGATTGTGATTGTGTGATTGTGATTGCGTGATTGTGATTGCGAGATTGTGATTGTGTGATTGTGATTGTGTGATTGTGATTGTGTGATTGTGATTGTGTGATTGTGATTGTGTGATTGTGATTGTGTGATTGTGATTGTGTGATTGTGATTGTGTGATTGTGATTGTGTGATTGTGATTGTGTGATTGTGATTGTGTGATTGTGATTGTGTGATTGTGTGATTGTGATTGTGTGATTGTGATCGTGTGATTGTGATCGTGTGATTGTGATCGTGTGATTGTGATCGTGTGATTGTGATCGTGTGATTGTGATTGTGATTGTGTGATTGTGATTGTGTGATTGTGATTGTGTGATTGTGATTGTGTGATTGTGATTGTGAGATTGTGATTGTGTGATTGTGATTGTGTGATTGTGATTGTGTGATTGTGTGATTGTGTGATTGTGTGTGTGTGATTGTGTGATTGTGTGATTGTGTGATTGTGTGATTGTGTGATTGTGAGATTGTGTGATTGTGTGATTGTGTGATTGTGATTGTGTGATTGTGATTGTGTGATTGTGTGATTGTGTGATTGTGTGATTGTGATTGTGTGATTGCGATTGTGATTGTGATTATGATTGTGTGATTGTGATTGTGTGATTGTGATTGCGTGATTGTGTGATTGCGTGATTGCGTGATTGCGTGATTGCGTGATTGCGTGATTGTGTGTTTGTGTGATTGTGTGATTGTGTGATTGTGTGACTGTGTGATTGTGTGATTGAGTGATTGTGTGATTTTGTGATTGTGTGATTGTGTGACTGTGACTGTGTGACTGTGATTGTGTGACTGTGATTGTGTGACTGTGATTGTGTGACTGTGATTGTGTGACTGTGATTGTGCGACTGTGATTGTGCGACTGCGATTGTGTGACTGCGATAGTGTGATTGCGATTGTGTGATTGCAATTGTGTGATTGTGTCATTGTGATTGTGTGGTTGAGAGTGTGTGATTGTGATTATGTGATTGTGATTGTGTGATTGTGATTGTGTGATTGTGATTGTGTGATTGTGATTGTGTGATTGTGATTGTGTGATTGTGATTGTGTGATTGTGATTGTGTGATAATGATTGTGTGATTGTGATTGTGTGATTGTGATTGTGTGATTGTGATTGTGTGATTGTGATTGTGTGATTGTGATTGTGTGATTGAGATTGTGTGATTGTGGTTGTGTGACTGTGGTTGTGTGATTGTGGTTGTGTGATTGTGGTTGTGTGATTGTGGTTGTATGATTGTGGTTGTGTGATTGTGGTTGTGTGACTGTGGTTGTGTGATTGTGGTTGTGTGATTGTGGTTGTGTGATTGTGGTTGTATGATTGTGGTTGTGTGATTGCGATTGTGTGATTGCAATTGTGTGATTCTGTGATTCTGATTGTGTGATTGTGATTGTGAGATTGTGATTGTGTGATTGTGATTGTGTAATTGGGATTGTGTGACTGGGATTGCGTGATTGAGAGTGTGTGATTGTGATTTTGTGATTGTGATTGTGTGATTGTGATTGTGTGATTGTGTGATTGTGTGATTGTGTGATTGTGTGATTGTGGGATTGTGTGATTGTATGATTGTGATTGTGTGATTGTGATTGTGTGATTGTGATTGTGCGACTGTGATTGTGTGACTGCGATTGTGTGACTGCGATAGTGTGATTGCGATTGTGTGATTGCAATTGTGTGATTGCGTGACTGTGATTGCGTGACTGTGATTGTGTGACTGTGATTGTGTGACTGTGATTGTGTGACTGTGATTGTGCGACTGTGATTGTGCGACTGCGATTGTGTGACTGCGATAGTGTGATTGCGATTGTGTGATTGCAATTGTGTGATTGTGTCATTGTGATTGTGTGGTTGAGAGTGTGTGATTGTGATTATGTGATTGTGATTGTGTGATTGTGATTGTGTGATTGTGATTGTGTGATTGTGATTGTGTGATTGTGATTGTGTGATTATGATTGTGTGATTGTGATTGTGTGATTGTGATTGTGTGATTGTGATTGTGTGATTGTGATTGTGTGATTGTGATTGTGTGATTGAGATTGTGTGATTGTGGTTGTGTGACTGTGGTTGTGTGATTGTGGTTGTGTGATTGTGGTTGTGTGATTGTGGTTGTATGATTGTGGTTGTGTGATTGTGGTTGTGTGACTGTGGTTGTGTGATTGTGGTTGTGTGATTGTGGTTGTGTGATTGTGGTTGTATGATTGTGGTTGTGTGATTGCGATTGTGTGATTGCAATTGTGTGATTCTGTGATTCTGATTGTGTGATTGTGATTATGAGATTGTGATTGTGTGATTGTGATTGTGTAATTGGGATTGTGTGACTGGGATTGCGTGATTGAGAGTGTGTGATTGTGATTTTGTGATTGTGATTGTGTGATTGTGATTGTGTGATTGTGTGATTGTTAGATTGTGTGATTGTGTGATTGTGTGATTGTGGGATTGTGTGATTGTATGATTGTGATTGTGTGATTGTGATTGTGTGATTGTGATTGTGCGACTGTGATTGTGCGACTGCGATTGTGTGACTGCGATAGTGTGATTGCGATTGTGTGATTGCAATTGTGTGATTGCGTGACTGTGATTGCGTGACTGTGATTGTGTGACTGTGATTGTGTGACTGTGATTGTGTGACTGTGATTGTGCGACTGTGATTGTGCGACTGCGATTGTGTGACTGCGATAGTGTGATTGCGATTGTGTGATTGCAATTGTGTGATTGTGTCATTGTGATTGTGTGGTTGAGAGTGTGTGATTGTGATTATGTGATTGTGATTGTGTGATTGTGATTGTGTGATTGTGATTGTGTGATTGTGATTGTGTGATTATGATTGTGTGATTGTGATTGTGTGATTGTGATTGTGTGATTGTGATTGTGTGATTGTGATTGTGTGATTGTGATTGTGTGATTGTGATTGTGTGATTGAGATTGTGTGATTGTGGTTGTGTGACTGTGGTTGTGTGATTGTGGTTGTGTGATTGTGGTTGTGTGATTGTGGTTGTATGATTGTGGTTGTGTGATTGTGGTTGTGTGATTGTGGTTGTGTGATTGTGGTTGTGTGATCGTGGTTGTGTGATTGTGGTTGTGTGATTGTGGTTGTATGATTGTGGTTGTGTGATTGTGGTTGTGTGATTGCGGTTGTGTGATTGCGATTGTGTGATTGCGATTGTGTGATTGCGGTTGTGTGATTGCGATTGTGTGATTGCGATTGTGTGATTGCGATTGTGTGATTGCAATTGTGTGATTCTGTGATTCTGATTGTGTGATTGTGATTGTGAGATTGTGATTGTGTGATTGTGATTGTGTAATTAGGATTGTGTGACTGGGATTGCGTGATTGAGAGTGTGTGATTGTGATTTTGTGATTGTGATTGTGTGATTGTGTGATTGTGTGATTGTGTGATTGTGATTGTGTGATTATGATTGTGTGATTGTGATTGTGTGATTGTGATTGTGTGATTGTGATTGTGAGATTGTGATTGTGTGATTGTGATTGTGTGATTGTGATTGTGTGATTGTGATTGTGAGATTGTGATTGTGTGATTGTGATTGTGTGATTGTGATTGTGTGATTGTGATTGTGTGATTGTGATTGTGTGATTGTGATTGTGTGATTGTGATTGTGTGATTGTGATTGTGTGATTGTGATTGTGTGATTGTGATTGTGTGATTGTGATTGTGTGATTGTGATTGTGTGATTGTGTGATTGTGATTGTGTGATTGTGATCGTGTGATTGTGATCGTGTGATTGTGATCGTGTGATTGTGATCGTGTGATTGTGATCGTGTGATTGTGATTGTGATTGTGTGATTGTGATTGTGTGATTGTGATTGTGTGATTGTGATTGTGTGATTGTGATTGTGAGATTGTGATTGTGTGATTGTGATTGTGTGATTGTGATTGTGTGATTGTGATTGTGTAATTAGGATTGTGTGACTGGGATTGCGTGATTGAGAGTGTGTGATTGTGATTTTGTGATTGTGATTGTGTGATTGTGTGATTGTGTGATTGTGATTGTGTGATTATGATTGTGTGATTGTGATTGTGTGATTGTGATTGTGTGATTGTGATTGTGAGATTGTGATTGTGTGATTGTGATTGTGTGATTGTGATTGTGTGATTGTGATTGTGAGATTGTGATTGTGTGATTGTGATTGTGTGATTGTGATTGTGTGATTGTGATTGTGTGATTGTGATTGTGTGATTGTGATTGTGTGATTGTGATTGTGTGATTGTGATTGTGTGATTGTGATTGTGTGATTGTGATTGTGTGATTGTGATTGTGTGATTGTGATTGTGTGATTGTGTGATTGTGATTGTGTGATTGTGATCGTGTGATTGTGATCGTGTGATTGTGATCGTGTGATTGTGATCGTGTGATTGTGATCGTGTGATTGTGATTGTGATTGTGTGATTGTGATTGTGTGATTGTGATTGTGTGATTGTGATTGTGTGATTGTGATTGTGAGATTGTGATTGTGTGATTGTGATTGTGTGATTGTGATTGTGTGATTGTGTGATTGTGTGATTGTGTGTGTGTGATTGTGTGATTGTGTGATTGTGTGATTGTGTGATTGTGTGATTGTGAGATTGTGTGATTGTGTGATTGTGTGATTGTGATTGTGTGATTGTGATTGTGTGATTGTGATTGTGTGATTGTGATTGTGTGATTGTGATTGTGTGATTGTGATTGTGTGATTGTGATTGTGTGATTGTGATTGTGTGATTGTGATTGTGTGATTGTGATTGTGTGATTGTGATTGTGTGATTGTGTGATTGTGATTGTGTGATTGTGATCGTGTGATTGTGATCGTGTGATTGTGATCGTGTGATTGTGATCGTGTGATTGTGATCGTGTGATTGTGATTGTGATTGTGTGATTGTGATTGTGTGATTGTGATTGTGTGATTGTGATTGTGTGATTGTGATTGTGAGATTGTGATTGTGTGATTGTGATTGTGTGATTGTGATTGTGTGATTGTGTGATTGTGTGATTGTGTGTGTGTGATTGTGTGATTGTGTGATTGTGTGATTGTGTGATTGTGTGATTGTGAGATTGTGTGATTGTGTGATTGTGTGATTGTGTGATTGTGATTGTGTGATTGTGATTGTGTGATTGTGTGATTGTGTGATTGTGTGATTGTGATTGTGTGATTGTGATTGTGATTGTGATTATGATTGTGTGATTGTGATTGTGTGATTGTGATTGCGTGATTGTGTGATTGCGTGATTGCGTGATTGCGTGATTGCGTGATTGCGTGTTTGCGTGATTGCGTGATTGTGTGATTGTGTGATTGTGTGATTGTGTGATTGTGTGATTGTGTGATTGTGTGATTGTGTGATTGTGTGATTGTGTGATTGTGATTGTGAGATTGTGGTTGTGTGATTGTGATTGTGTGATTGTGATTGTCTGATTGTGATTGTGTGATTGTGATTGTGTGATTGTGATTGTGTGATTGTGATTGTGTGATTGTGATTGTGTGATTGTGATTGTGTGATTGTGATTGAGTGATTGTGATTGTGTGATTGTGATTGTGTGATTGTGATTGTGTGATTGCGATTGTGTGATTGTGAATGTGTGATTGTGATTGTGTGATTGTGTGATTGTGTGATTGTGTGATTGTGTGATTGTGTGATTGTGATTGTGTGATTGTGATTGTGTGATTGGGATTGTCGGATTGGGATTGTGTGACTGTAATTGTGTGATTGTGATTGTGTGATTGTGATTGTGTGATTGTGATTGTGATTGTGTGATTGTGATTGTGTGATTGTGATTGTGTGATTGTGATTGTGTGATTGTGATTGTGTGATTGTGATTGTGTGATTGTGATTGTGAGATTGTGATTGTGAGATTGTGATTGTTTGATTGTGATTGTGTGATTGTGATTGTGTGATTGTGATTGTGTGATTGTGATTGTGTGATTGTGATTGTGTGATTGTGATTGTGTGATTGTGATTGTGTGATTGTGATTGTGTGATTGTGTGATTGTGATTGTGTGATTGTGATCGTGTGATTGTGATCGTGTGATTGTGATCGTGTGATTGTGATCGTGTGATTGTGATCGTGTGATTGTGATTGTGATTGTGTGATTGTGATTGTGTGATTGTGATTGTGTGATTGTGATTGTGTGATTGTGATTGTGTGATTGTGATTGTGTGATTGTGATTGTGTGATTGTGATTGTGTGATTGTGATTGTGTGATTGTGATTGTGTGATTGTGATTGTGAGATTGTGATTGTGAGATTGTGATTGTTTGATTGTGATTGTGTGATTGTGATTGTGTGATTGTGATTGTGTGACTGTGATTGTGTGACTGTGATTGTGTGACTGTGATTGTGTGACTGTGATTGTGTGACTGTGACTGTGTGACTGTGATTGTGTGACTGTGATTGTGCGACTGTGATTGTGCGACTGCGATTGTGTGACTGCGATAGTGTGATTGCGATTGTGTGATTGCAATTGTGTGATTGTGTCATTGTGATTGTGTGGTTGAGAGTGTGTGATTGCGATTACGTGATTGTGATTGTGTGATTGTGATTGTGTGATTGTGATTGTGTGATTGTGATTGTGTGATTGTGATTGTGTGATTGTGATTGTGTGATTGTGATTGTGTGACTGTGATTGTGCGATTGTGATTGTGTGATTGTGATTGTGTGATTATGATTGTGTGATTGTGATTGTGTGATTGTGAATGTGTGATTGTGATTGTGTGATTGTGATTGTGTGATTGTGATTGTGTGATTGTGGTTGTGTGATTGTGGTTGTGTGATTGTGGTTGTGTGACTGTGGTTGTGTGATTGTGGTTGTATGATTGTGGTTGTGTGATTGTGGTTGTGTGATTGTGGTTGTGTGATTGTGGTTGTGTGATCGTGGTTGTGTGATCGTGGTTGTGTGATTGTGGTTGTGTGATCGTGGTTGTATGATTGTGGTTGTGTGATACCGGTTGTGTGATTGCGATTGTGCGATTGCGATTGTGTGATTGCAATTGTGTGATTCTGTGATTCTGATTGTGTGATTGTGATTGTGAGATTGTGATTCTGTGATTGTGATTGTGTAATTGGGATTGTGTGACTGGGATTGCGTGATTGAGAGTGTGTGATTGTGATTTTGTGATTGTGATTGTGTGATTGTGATTGTGTGATTGTGTGATTGTGTGATTGTGTGATTGTGTGATTGTGTGATTGTGTGATTGTGGGATTGGATGATTGTATGATTGTGATTGTGTGATTGTGATTGTGTGATTGTCGTTGTGTGATTGCGGTTGTGTGATTGCGATTGTGTGGTTGCGATTGTGTGATTGCGATTGTGTGATTGCAATTGTGTGATTCTGTGATTCTGATTGTGTGATTGTGATTGTGAGGTTGTGATTGTGTGATTGTGATTGTGTAATTGGGATTGTGTGACTGGGATTGCGTGATTGAGAGTGTGTGATTGTGATTTCGTGATTGTGATTGTGTGATTGTGATTGTGTGATTGTGTGATTGTGTGATTGTGGGATTGTGTGATTGTGTGATTGTGTGATTGTGTGATTGTGTGATTGTGTGATTGTGTGATTGTGTGATTGTGTGATTGTGTGATTGTGTGATTGTGTGATTGTGTGATTGTGTGATTGTGTGATTGTGTGATTGTGTGATTGTGTGATTGTGTGATTGTGTGATTGTGTGATTGTGTGATGGTGTCATTGTGTGATTGTGTGATTGTGTGATTGTGATTGCGTGATAGTGATTGTGTGATTGTGATTGTGTGATTGTGGTTGTGTGATTGTGGTTGTGTGATTGTGGTTATGTGATTGTGGTTGCGTGATTGTGGTTGTGTGATTGTGGTTGTGTGATTGTGGTTGTGTGATTGTGGTTGTGTGATCGTGGTTGTGTGATTGTGGTTGTGTGATTGTGGTTGTATGATTGTGGTTGTGTGATTGTGGTTGTGTGATTGCGGTTGCGTGATTGCGATTGTGTGATTGCGATTGTGTGATTGCGATTGTGTGATTGCAATTGTGTGATTCTGTGATTCTGATTGTGTGATTGTGATTGTGAGATTGTGATTGTGTGATTGTGATTGTGTAATTGGGATTGTGTGACTGGGATTGCGTGATTGAGAGTGTGTGATTGTGATTTTGTGATTGTGATTGTGTGATTGTGTGATTGTGTGATTGTGTGATTGTGATTGTGTGATTGTGATTGTTTGATTGTGATTGTGCGACTGTGATTGTGTGACTGCGATTGTGTGACTGCGATAGTGTGATTGCGATTGTGTGATTGTGATTGTGTGATTGTGTGATTGTGTGATTGTGTGCTTGTGTGATTGTGTGATTGTGTGATTGTGTGATTGTGTGATTGTGTGATTGTGTGATTGTGTGATTGTTTGATTGTGTGATTGTGTGATTGTGTGATTGTGTGATTGTGTGATTGTGTGATTGTGTGATTGTGTGATTGTGTGATTGTGTGATTGTGTGATTGTGTGATTGTATGATTGTGATTGTGTGATTGTGATTGTTTGATTGTGATTGTGCGACTGTGATTGCGTGGCTGTGATTGCGTGACTGTGATTGCGCGGCTGCGATTGTGCAACTGTGATTGTGCGACTGCTTTTGTGTGGTTGCGATTGTGTGATTGCAATTGTGTGATTGTGTGATTGAGATTGTGTGATTGTGATTGTGTGATTGTGATTGTGTGATTGTGTGATTGTGTGATTGTGTGCTTGTGTGATTGTGTGATTGTGTGATTGTGTGATTGTGTGATTGTGTGATTGTGTGATTGTGTGATTGTGTGATTGTTTGATTGTGTGATTGTGTGATTGTGTGATTGTGTGATTGTGTGATTGTGTGATTGTGTGATTGTGTGATTGTGTGATTGTGTGATTGTGTGATTGTGTGATTGTGTGATTGTGTGATTGTGATTGTGAGATTGTGGTTGTGTGATTGTGATTGTGTGATTGTGATTGTGTGATTGTGATTGTGTGATTGTGATTGTGTGATTGTGATTGTGTGATTGTGATTGTGTGATTGTGATTGTGTGATTGTGATTGAGTGATTGTGATTGTGTGATTGTGATTGTGTGATTGTGATTGTGTGATTGCGATTGTGTGATTGTGAATGTGTGATTGTGATTGTGTGATTGTGTGATTGTGTGATTGTGTGATTGTGTGATTGTGATTGTGTGATTGGGATTGTCGGATTGGGATTGTGTGACTGTAATTGTGTGATTGTGATTGTGTGATTGTGATTGTGTGATTGTGATTGTGTGATTGTGATTGTGTGATTGTGATTGTGTGATTGTGATTGTGTGATTGTGATTGTGTGATTGTGTGATTGTGATTGTGTGATTGTGATTGTGTGATTGTGATTGTGTGATTGTGATTGTGTGATTGTGATTGTGAGATTGTGATTGTGTGATTGTGATTGTGTGATTGTGATTGTGTGATTGTGATTGTGTGATTGTGATTGTGTGATTGTGATTGTGTGATTGTGATTGTGTGATTGTGATTGTGTGATTGTGATTGTGTGATTGTGATTGTGTGATTGTGATTGTGTGATTGTGATCGTGTGATTGTGATCGTGTGATTGTGATCGTGTGATTGTGATCGTGTGATTGTGATTGTGATTGTGTGATTGTGATTGTGTGATTGTGATTGTGTGATTGTGATTGTGTGATTGTGATTGTGTGATTGTGATTGTGTGATTGTGTGATTGTGTGATTGTGTGTGTGTGATTGTGTGATTGTGTGATTGTGTGATTGTGTGATTGTGTGATTGTGTGATTGTGTGATTGTGAGATTGTGTGATTGTGTGATTGTGTGATTGTGATTGTGTGATTGTGTGATTGTGTGATTGTGATTGTGATTGTGATTGTGTGATTGTGATTGTGTGATTGTGATTGCGTGATTGCGTGATTGCGTGATTGCGTGATTGCGTGATTGCGTGATTGCGTGTTTGCGTGATTGCGTGATTGTGTGATTGTGTGATTGTGTGATTGTGTGATTGTGTGATTGTGTGATTGTGTGATTGTGTGATTGTGTGATTATGATTGTGAGATTGTGGTTGTGTGATTGTGATTGTGTGATTGTGATTGTGTGATTGTGATTGTGTGATTGTGATTGTGTGATTGTGATTGTGTGACTGTGATTGTGTGATTGTGATTGTGTGATTGTGATTGAGTGATTGTGATTGTGTGATTGTGATTGTGTGATTGTGATTGTGTGATTGCGATTGTGTGATTGTGAATGTGTGATTGTGATTGTGTGATTGTGTGATTGTGTGATTGTGTGATTGTGATTGTGTGATTGGGATTGTCGGATTGGGATTGTGTGACTGTAATTGAGTGATTGTGATTGTGTGATTGTGATTGTGTGATTGTGATTGTGTGATTGTGATTGTGTGATTGTGATTGTGTGATTGTGATTGTGTGATTGTGATTGTGTGATTGTGATTGTGTGATTGTGATTGTGTGATTGTGATTGTGTGATTGTGATTGTGAGATTGTGATTGTGTGATTGTGATTGTGTGATTGTGATTGTGTGATTGTGATTGTGTGATTGTGATTGTGTGATTGTGATTGTGTGATTGTGATTGTGTGATTGTGATTGTGTGATTGTGTGATTGTGATCGTGTGATTGTGATCGTGTGATTGTGATCGTGTGATTGTGATCGTGTGATTGTGATCGTGTGATTGTGATCGTGTGATTGTGATTGTGATTGTGTGATTGTGATTGTGTGATTGTGATTGTGTGATTGTGATTGTGTGATTGTGATTGTGTGATTGTGTGATTGTGTGATTGTGTGTGTGTGATTGTGTGATTGTGTGATTGTGTGATTGTGTGATTGTGTGATTGTGAGATTGTGTGATTGTGTGATTGTGTGATTGTGATTGTGTGATTGTGATTGTGTGATTGTGTGATTGTGTGATTGTGTGATTGTGATTGTGTGATTGTGATTGTGATTGTGATTGTGTGATTGTGATTGTGTGATTGTGATTGCGTGATTGCGTGATTGCGTGATTGCGTGATTGCGTGATTGCGTGATTGCGTGATTGCGTGTTTGCGTGATTGCGTGATTGTGTGATTGTGTGATTGTGTGATTGTGTGATTGTGTGATTGTGTGATTGTGTGATTGTGTGATTGTGTGATTGTGTGATTGTGATTGTGAGATTGTGGTTGTGTGATTGTGATTGTGTGATTGTGATTGTGTGATTGTGATTGTGTGATTGTGATTGTGTGATTGTGATTGTGTGATTGTGATTGAGTGATTGTGATTGTGTGATTGTGATTGTGTGATTGTGATTGTGTGATTGCGATTGTGTGATTGTGAATGTGTGATTGTGATTGTGTGATTGTGTGACTGTGTGATTGTGTGATTGTGTGATTGTGATTGTGTGATTGGGATTGTCGGATTGGGATTGTGTGACTGTAATTGTGTGATTGTGATTGTGTGATTGTGATTGTGTGATTGTGATTGTGTGATTGTGATTGTGTGATTGTGATTGTGTGATTGTGATTGTGTGATTGTGATTGTGTGATTGTGATTGTGTGATTGTGATTGTGAGATTGTGAATGTGTGATTGTGATTGTGTGATTGTGATTGTGTGATTGTGATTGTGTGATTGTGATTGTGTGATTGTGATTGTGTGATTGTGATTGTGTGATTGTGATTGTGTGATTGTGATTGTGTGATTGTGTGATTGTGATTGTGTGATTGTGATCGTGTGATTGTGATCGTGTGATTGTGATCGTGTGATTGTGATCGTGTGATTGTGATCGTGTGATTGTGATCGTGTGATTGTGATTGTGATTGTGTGATTGTGATTGTGTGATTGTGATTGTGTGATTGTGATTGTGTGATTGTGTGATTGTGTGATTGTGTGTGTATGATTGTGTGATTGTGTGATTGTGTGATTGTGAGATTGTGTGATTGTGTGATTGTGTGATTGTGATTGTGTGATTGTGATTGTGTGATTGTGTGATTGTGTGATTGTGATTGTGTGATTGTGATTGTGATTGTGATTGTGTGATTGTGATTGTGTGATTGTGATTGCGTGATTGCGTGATTGCGTGATTGCGTGATTGCGTGATTGCGTGATTGCGTGATTGCGTGATTGCGTGTTTGCGTGATTGCGTGATTGCGTGATTGCCTGGTTGCGTGATTGCGTGGTTGTGTGATTGTGTGATTGTGTGATTGTGTGATTGTGTGTTTGTGTGATTGTGTGATTGTGTGATTGTGTGATTGTGTGATTGTGTGACTGTGTGATTGTGTGATTGAGTGATTGTGTGATTGTGTGTTTGTGTAATTGTGTGACTGTGATTGTGTGACTGTGATTGTGTGACTGTGATTGTGTGACTGTGATTGTGTGACTGTGATTGTGTGACTGTGGTTGTGTGACTGTGATTGTGTGACTGTGATTGTGCGACTGTGATTGTGCGACTGCGATTGTGTGACTGCGATAGTGTGATTGCGATTGTGTGATTGCAATTGTGTGATTGTGTCATTGTGATTGTGTGGTTGAGAGTGTGTGATTGCGATTACGTGATTGTGATTGTGTGATTGTGATTGTGCGATTGTGATTGTGTGATTGTGATTGTGTGATTATGATTGTGTGATTGTGATTGTGTGATTGTGATTGTGTGATTGTGATTGTGTGATTGTGATTGTGTGATTGTGATTGTGTGATTGTGGTTGTGTGATTGTGGTTGTGTGATTGTGGTTGTGTGATTGTGGTTGTGTGATTGTGGTTGTATGATTGTGGTTGTGTGATTGTGGTTGTGTGATTGTGGTTGTGTGATTGTGGTTGTGTGATCGTGGTTGTGTGATCGTGGTTGTGTGATTGTGGTTGTGTGATTGTGGTTGTATGATTGTGGTTGTGTGATAGCGGTTGTGTGATTGCGATTGTGCGATTGCGATTGTGTGATTGCAATTGTGTGACTCTGTGATTCTGATTGTGTGATTGTGATTGTGAGATTGTGATTCTGTGATTGTGATTGTGTAATTGGGATTGTGTGACTGGGATTGCGTGATTGAGAGTGTGTGATTGTGATTTTGTGATTGTGATTGTGTGATTGTGATTGTGTGATTGTGATTGTGTGATTGTGATTGTGTGATTGTGATTGTGTGATTGTGTGATTGTGTGATTGTGTGATTGTGTGATTGTGTGATTGTGGGATTGTGTGATTGTATGATTGTGATTGTGTGATTGTGATTGTGTGATTGTCGTTGTGTGATTGCGGTTGTGTGATTGCGATTGTGTGGTTGCGATTGTGTGATTGCGATTGTGTGATTGCAATTGTGTGATTCTGTGATTCTGATTGTGTGATTGTGATTGTGAGATTGTGATTGTGTGATTGTGATTGTGTAATTGGGATTGTGTGACTGGGATTGCGTGATGGAGAGTGTGTGATTGTGATTTCGTGATTGTGATTGTGTGATTGTGATTGTGTGATTGTGATTGTGTGATTGTGTGATTGTGTGATTGTGGGATTGTGTGATTGTGTGATTGTGTGATTGTGTGATTGTGTGATTGTGTGATTGTGTGATTGTGTGATTGTGTGATTGTGTGATTGTGTGATTGTGTGATTGTGTGATTGTGTGATTGTGTGATTGTGTGATTGTGTGATTGTGTGATTGTGTGATTGTGTGATTGTGTGATTGTGTGATTGTGATTGTGTGATAGTGATTGTGTGATTGTGATTGTGTGATTGTGGTTGTGTGATTGTGGTTGTGTGATTGTGGTTGTGTGATTGTGGTTGTGTGATTGTGGTTGTGTGATTGTGGTTGTGTGATTGTGGTTGTGTGATTGTGGTTGTGTGATCGTGGTTGTGTGATCGTGGTTGTGTGATTGTGGTTGTGTGATTGTGGTTGTATGATTGTGGTTGTGTGATTGTGGTTGTGTGATTGCGGTTGCGTGATTGCGATTGTGTGATTGCGATTGTGTGATTGCGATTGTGTGATTGCAATTGTGTGATTCTGTGATTCTGATTGTGTGATTGTGATTGTGAGATTGTGATTGTGTGATTGTGATTGTGTAATTGGGATTGTGTGACTGGGATTGCGTGATTGAGAGTGTGTGATTGTGATTTTGTGATTGTGATTGTGTGATTGTGTGATTGTGTGATTGTGTGATTGTGTGATTGTATGATTGTGATTGTGTGATTGTGATTGTTTGATTGTGATTGTGCGACTGTGATTGTGTGACTGCGATTGTGTGACTGCGATAGTGTGATTGCGATTGTGTGATTGCAATTGTGTGATTGCGTGACTGTGATTGCGTGACTGTGATTGCGCGGCTGCGATTGTGCAACTGTGATTGTGCGACTGCTTTTGTGTGGTTGCGATTGTGTGATTGCAATTGTGTGATTGTGTGATTGAGATTGTGTGATTGTGATTGTGTGATTGTGATTGTGTGATTGTGTGATTGTGTGATTGTGTGCTTGTGTGATTGTGTGATTGTGTGATTGTGTGATTGTGTGATTGTGTGATTGTGTGATTGTGTGATTGTGTGATTGTGTGATTGTTTGATTGTGTGATTGTGTGATTGTGTGATTGTGTGATTGTGTGATTGTGTGATTGTGTGATTGTGTGATTGTGTGATTGTGTGATTGTGTGATTGTGTGATTGTGTGATTGTGTGATTGTGTGATTGTGTGATTGTGTGACTGTGATTGTGTGACTGTGATTGTGTGACTGTGATTGTGTAATTGGGATTGTGTGACTGGGATTGTGTGATTGAGAGTGTGTGATTGTGATTGTGTGATTGAGAGTGTGTGATTGTGATTTTGTGATTGTGATTGTGTGATTGTGATTGTGTGATTGTGTGATTGTGTGATTGTGTAATTGTGTTATTGTGTGATTTTGTGATTTTGTGATTGTGTGATTGTGTGATTGTGTGATTGTGTGACTGTGCGATTGAGTGATTGTGTGATTGTGTGATTGTGTGATTGTGTGACTGTGATTGTGTGACTGTGATTGTGTGACTGTGATTGTGTGACTATGATTGTGTGACTGTGATTGTGCGACTGTGATTGTGCTACTGCGATTGTGTGACTGCGATAGTGTGATTGCGATTGTGTGATTGTAATTGTGTGATTGTGTCATTGTGGTTGTGTGGCTGAGTGTGTGTGATTGTGATTATGTGATTGTGATTGTGTGATTGTGATTGTGTGAATGTGATTGTGCGATTGTGTGACTGTGTGATTGTGTGATTGTGTGATTGTGTGATTGTGTGATTGTGTGATTGTGTGATTGTGTGATTGTGTGATTGTGATTGTGAGATTGTGGTTGTGTGATTGTGGTTGTGTGATTGTGGTTGTGTGATTGTGATTGTGTGATTGTGATTGTGTAATTGTGATTGTGTAATTGTGATTGTGTGATTGTGATTGTGTGATTGTGATTGTGATTGTGTGATTGTGATTGTGTGATTGTGTGATTGTGTGATTGTGATTGTGTGATTGTGATTGTGTGATTGTGATTGTGTGCTTGTGATTGTGTGATTGTGATTGTGTGATTGTGATTGTGTGATTGTGATTGTGTGATTGTGATTGTGTGATTGTGATTGAGTGATTGTGATTGTGCGATTGTGATTGTGTGATTGTGATTGTGTGATTGCGATTGTGTGATTGTGATTGTGTGATTGTGATTGTGTGATTGTGTGATTGTGTGATTGTGTGATTGTGATTGTGTGATTGGGATTGTCGGATTGGGATTGTGTGACTGTAATTGTGTGATTGTGATTGTGTGATTGTGATTGTGTGATTGTGATTGTGTGATTGTGATTGTGTGATTGTGATTGTGTGATTGTGATTGTGTGATTGTGATTGTGTGATTGTGATTGTGTGATTGTGATTGTGTGATTGTGATTGTGTGATTGTGATTGTGTGATTGTGATTGTGTGATTGTGATTGTGTGATTGTGATTGTGTGATTGTGATTGTGTGATTGTGATTGTGTGATTGTGATTGTGTGATTGTGATTGTGTGATTGTGATTGTGTGATTGTGATTGTGTGATTGTGATTGTGTGATTGTGATTGTGTGATTGTGATTGTGTGATTGTGATTGTGTGATTGTGATTGTGTGATTGTGATTGTGTGATTGTGATTGTGTGATTGCGATTGTGTGATTGCGATTGTGTGATTGCGATTGTGTGATTGCGATTGTGTGATTGCGATTGTGTGATTGCGATTGTGTGATTGCGATTGTGTGATTGCGATTGTGTGATTGTGATTGTGTGATTGTGATTGTGTGATTGTGATTGTGTGATTGTGATTGTGTGATTGTGATTGTGTGATTGTGATTGTGTGATTGTGATTGTGTGATTGTGATTGTGTGATTGTGATTGTGTGATTGTGATTGTGTGATTGTGATTGTGTGATTGTGATTGTGTGATTGTGATTGTGTGATTGTGATTGTGTGATTGTGATTGTGTGATTGTGATTGTGTGATTGTGATTGTGTGATTGCGATTGTGTGATTGTGATTGTGTGATTGTGATTGTGTGATTGTGATTCTGTGATTGTGATTGTGTGATTGTGATTGTGTGACTGTGGTTGTGTGATTGTGGTTGTGTGATTGTGGTTGTGTGATTGTGGTTGTATGATTGTGGTTGTGTGATTGTGGTTGTGTGACTGTGGTTGTGTGATTGTGGTTGTGTGATTGTGGTTGTGTGATTGTGGTTGTATGATTGTGGTTGTGTGATTGCGATTGTGTGATTGCAATTGTGTGATTCTGTGATTCTGATTGTGTGATTGTGATTGTGAGATTGTGATTGTGTGATTGTGATTGTGTAATTGGGATTGTGTGACTGGGATTGCGTGATTGAGAGTGTGTGATTGTGATTTTGTGATTGTGATTGTGTGATTGTGATTGTGTGATTGTGTGATTGTGTGATTGTGTGATTGTGTGATTGTGGGATTGTGTGATTGTATGATTGTGATTGTGTGATTGTGATTGTGTGATTGTGATTGTGCGACTGTGATTGTGTGACTGCGATTGTGTGACTGCGATAGTGTGATTGCGATTGTGTGATTGCAATTGTGTGATTGCGTGACTGTGATTGCGTGACTGTGATTGTGTGACTGTGATTGTGTGACTGTGATTGTGTGACTGTGATTGTGCGACTGTGATTGTGCGACTGCGATTGTGTGACTGCGATAGTGTGATTGCGATTGTGTGATTGCAATTGTGTGATTGTGTCATTGTGATTGTGTGGTTGAGAGTGTGTGATTGTGATTATGTGATTGTGATTGTGTGATTGTGATTGTGTGATTGTGATTGTGTGATTGTGATTGTGTGATTGTGATTGTGTGATTATGATTGTGTGATTGTGATTGTGTGATTGTGATTGTGTGATTGTGATTGTGTGATTGTGATTGTGTGATTGTGATTGTGTGATTGTGATTGTGTGATTGAGATTGTGTGATTGTGGTTGTGTGACTGTGGTTGTGTGATTGTGGTTGTGTGATTGTGGTTGTGTGATTGTGGTTGTATGATTGTGGTTGTGTGATTGTGGTTGTGTGACTGTGGTTGTGTGATTGTGGTTGTGTGATTGTGGTTGTGTGATTGTGGTTGTATGATTGTGGTTGTGTGATTGCGATTGTGTGATTGCAATTGTGTGATTCTGTGATTCTGATTGTGTGATTGTGATTGTGAGATTGTGATTGTGTGATTGTGATTGTGTAATTGGGATTGTGTGACTGGGATTGCGTGATTGAGAGTGTGTGATTGTGATTTTGTGATTGTGATTGTGTGATTGTGATTGTGTGATTGTGTGATTGTGTGATTGTGTGATTGTGTGATTGTGGGATTGTGTGATTGTATGATTGTGATTGTGTGATTGTGATTGTGTGATTGTGATTGTGCGACTGTGATTGTGTGACTGCGATTGTGTGACTGCGATAGTGTGATTGCGATTGTGTGATTGCAATTGTGTGATTGCGTGACTGTGATTGCGTGACTGTGATTGTGTGACTGTGATTGTGTGACTGTGATTGTGTGACTGTGATTGTGCGACTGTGATTGTGCGACTGCGATTGTGTGACTGCGATAGTGTGATTGCGATTGTGTGATTGCAATTGTGTGATTGTGTCATTGTGATTGTGTGGTTGAGAGTGTGTGATTGTGATTATGTGATTGTGATTGTGTGATTGTGATTGTGTGATTGTGATTGTGTGATTGTGATTGTGTGATTGTGATTGTGTGATTATGATTGTGTGATTGTGATTGTGTGATTGTGATTGTGTGATTGTGATTGTGTGATTGTGATTGTGTGATTGTGATTGTGTGATTGTGATTGTGTGATTGAGATTGTGTGATTGTGGTTGTGTGACTGTGGTTGTGTGATTGTGGTTGTGTGATTGTGGTTGTGTGATTGTGGTTGTATGATTGTGGTTGTGTGATTGTGGTTGTGTGACTGTGGTTGTGTGATTGTGGTTGTGTGATTGTGGTTGTGTGATTGTGGTTGTATGATTGTGGTTGTGTGATTGCGATTGTGTGATTGCAATTGTGTGATTCTGTGATTCTGATTGTGTGATTGTGATTGTGAGATTGTGATTGTGTGATTGTGATTGTGTAATTGGGATTGTGTGACTGGGATTGCGTGATTGAGAGTGTGTGATTGTGATTTTGTGATTGTGATTGTGTGATTGTGATTGTGTGATTGTGTGATTGTGTGATTGTGTGATTGTGTGATTGTGGGATTGTGTGATTGTATGATTGTGATTGTGTGATTGTGATTGTGTGATTGTGATTGTGCGACTGTGATTGTGCAACTGCGATTGTGTGACTGCGATAGTGTGATTGCGATTGTGTGATTGCAATTGTGTGATTGCGTGACTGTGATTGCGTGACTGTGATTGTGTGACTGTGATTGTGTGACTGTGATTGTGTGACTGTGATTGTGCGACTGTGATTGTGCGACTGCGATTGTGTGACTGCGATAGTGTGATTGCGATTGTGTGATTGCAATTGTGTGATTGTGTTATTGTGATTGTGTGGTTGAGAGTGTGTGATTGTGATTATGTGATTGTGATTGTGTGATTGTGATTGTGTGATTGTGATTGTGTGATTGTGATTGTGTGATTGTGATTGTGTGATTGTGATTGTGTGATTATGATTGTGTGATTGTGATTGTGTGATTGTGATTGTGTGATTGTGATTGTGTGATTGTGATTGTGTGATTGTGATTGTGTGATTGTGATTGTGTGATTGAGATTGTGTGATTGTGGTTGTGTGACTGTGGTTGTGTGATTGTGGTTGTGTGATTGTGGTTGTGTGATTGTGGTTGTATGATTGTGGTTGTGTGATTGTGGTTGTGTGATTGTGGTTGTGTGATTGTGGTTGTGTGATCGTGGTTGTGTGATTGTGGTTGTGTGATTGTGGTTGTATGATTGTGGTTGTGTGATTGTGGTTGTGTGATTGCGGTTGTGTGATTGCGATTGTGTGATTGCGATTGTGTGATTGCGGTTGTGTAATTGCGATTGTGTGATTGCGATTGTGTGATTGCGATTGTGTGATTGCAATTGTGTGATTCTGTGATTCTGATTGTGTGATTGTGATTGTGAGATTGTGATTGTGTGATTGTGATTGTGTAATTAGGATTGTGTGACTGGGATTGCGTGATTGAGAGTGTGTGATTGTGATTTTGTGATTGTGATTGTGTGATTGTGTGATTGTGTGATTGTGTGATTGTGATTGTGTGATTATGATTGTGTGATTGTGATTGTGTGATTGTGATTGTGTGATTGTGATTGTGAGATTGTGATTGTGTGATTGTGATTGTGTGATTGTGATTGTGTTATTGTGATTGTGAGATTGTGATTGTGTGATTGTGATTGTGTGATTGTGATTGTGTGATTGTGATTGTGTGATTGTGATTGTGTGATTGTGATTGTGTGATTGTGATTGTGTGATTGTGATTGTGTGATTGTGATTGTGTGATTGTGATTGTGTGATTGTGATTGTGTGATTGTGATTGTGTGATTGTGATTGTGTGATTGTGATTGTGTGATTGTGTGATTGTGATTGTGTGATTGTGATCGTGTGATTGTGATCGTGTGATTGTGATCGTGTGATTGTGATCGTGTGATTGTGATCGTGTGATTGTGATTGTGATTGTGTGATTGTGATTGTGTGATTGTGATTGTGTGATTGTGATTGTGTGATTGTGATTGTGTGATTGTGATTGTGTGATTGTGATTGTGTGATTGTGTGATTGTGTGATTGAGTGATTGTGTGATTGTGTGTTTGTGTAATTGTGTGACTGTGATTGTGTGACTGTGATTGTGTGACTGTGATTGTGTGACTGTGATTGTGTGACTGTGATTGTGTGACTGTGGTTGTGTGACTGTGATTGTGTGACTGTGATTGTGCGACTGTGATTGTGCGACTGCGATTGTGTGACTGCGATAGTGTGATTGCGATTGTGTGATTGCAATTGTGTGATTGTGTCATTGTGATTGTGTGGTTGAGAGTGTGTGATTGCGATTACGTGATTGTGATTTTGTGATTGTGATTGTGCGATTGTGATTGTGTGATTGTGATTGTGTGACTGTGATTGTGTGACTGTGATTGTGTGACTGTGATTGTGTGACTGTGGCTGTGTGACTGTGATTGTGTGACTGTGATTGTGCGACTGTGATTGTGCGACTGCGATTGTGTGACTGCGATAGTGTGATTGCGATTGTGTGATTGCAATTGTGTGATTGTGTCATTGTGATTGTGTGGTTGAGAGTGTGTGATTGCGATTATGTGATTGTGATTGTGTGATTGTGATTGTGTGATTGTGATTGTGTGACTGTGATTGTGTGATTGTGATTGTGTGATTATGATTGTGTGATTGTGATTGTGTGATTGTGATTGTGTGATTGTGATTGTGTGATTGTGATTGTGTGATTGTGATTGTGTGATTGTGATTGTGTGATTGAGATTGTGTGATTGTGGTTGTGTGACTGTGGTTGTGTGATTGTGGTTGTGTGATTGTGGTTGTGTGATTGTGGTTGTATGATTGTGGTTGTGTGATTGTGGTTGTGTGACTGTGGTTGTGTGATTGTGGTTGTGTGATTGTGGTTGTGTGATTGTGGTTGTATGATTGTGGTTGTGTGATTGCGATTGTGTGATTGCAATTGTGTGATTCTGTGATTCTGATTGTGTGATTGTGATTGTGAGACTGTGATTGTGTGATTGTGATTGTGTAATTGGGATTGTGTGACTGGGATTGCGTGATTGAGACTGTGTGATTGTGATTTTGTGATTGTGATTGTGTGATTGTGATTGTGTGATTGTGTGATTGTGTGATTGTGTGATTGTGTGATTGTGGGATTGTGTGATTGTATGATTGTGATTGTGTGATTGTGATTGTGTGATTGTGATTGTGCGACTGTGATTGTGCAACTGCGATTGTGTGACTGCGATAGTGTGATTGCGATTGTGTGATTGCAATTGTGTGATTGCGTGACTGTGATTGCGTGACTGTGATTGTGTGACTGTGATTGTGTGACTGTGATTGTGTGACTGTGATTGTGCGACTGTGATTGTGCGACTGCGATTGTGTGACTGCGATAGTGTGATTGCGATTGTGTGATTGCAATTGTGTGATTGTGTTATTGTGATTGTGTGGTTGAGAGTGTGTGATTGTGATTATGTGATTGTGATTGTGTGATTGTGATTGTGTGATTGTGATTGTGTGATTGTTATTGTGTGATTGTGATTGTGTGATTGTGATTGTGTGATTGTGATTGTGTGATTGTGATTGTGTGATTGTGATTGTGTGATTGTGATTGTGTGATTGTGATTGTGTGATTGTGATTGTGTGATTGTGATTGTGTGATTGTGATTGTGTGATTGAGATTGTGTGATTGTGGTTGTGTGACTGTGGTTGTGTGATTGTGGTTGTGTGATTGTGGTTGTGTGATTGTGGTTGTATGATTGTGGTTGTGTGATTGTGGTTGTGTGATTGTGGTTGTGTGATTGTGGTTGTGTGATCGTGGTTGTGTGATTGTGGTTGTGTGATTGTGGTTGTATGATTGTGGTTGTGTGATTGTGGTTGTGTGATTGCGGTTGTGTGATTGCGATTGTGTGATTGCGATTGTGTGATTGCGGTTGTGTGATTGCGATTGTGTGATTGCGATTGTGTGATTGCGATTGTGTGATTGCAATTGTGTGATTCTGTGATTCTGATTGTGTGATTGTGATTGTGAGATTGTGATTGTGTGATTGTGATTGTGTAATTAGGATTGTGTGACTGGGATTGCGTGATTGAGAGTGTGTGATTGTGATTTTGTGATTGTGATTGTGTGATTGTGTGATTGTGTGATTGTGATTGTGTGATTATGATTGTGTGATTGTGATTGTGTGATTGTGATTGTGTGATTGTGATTGTGAGATTGTGATTGTGTGATTGTGATTGTGTGATTGTGATTGTGTGATTGTGATTGTGAGATTGTGATTGTGTGATTGTGATTGTGTGATTGTGA
This sequence comes from Megachile rotundata, assembly GCF_050947335.1. Taxonomy (NCBI): domain Eukaryota; kingdom Metazoa; phylum Arthropoda; class Insecta; order Hymenoptera; family Megachilidae; genus Megachile; species Megachile rotundata. The sequence continues at coordinate 328,677 of NC_134991.1, read as the reverse complement.
TTGTGTGATTGTGATTGTGTGATTGTGATTGTGTGATTGTGATTGTGTGATTGTGATTGTGTGATTGTGATTGTGTGATTGTGATTGTGTGATTGTGATTGTGTGATTGTGATTGTGTGATTGTGTGATTGTGATTGTGTGATTGTGATCGTGTGATTGTGATCGTGTGATTGTGATCGTGTGATTGTGATCGTGTGATTGTGATCGTGTGATTGTGATTGTGATTGTGTGATTGTGATTGTGTGATTGTGATTGTGTGATTGTGATTGTGTGATTGTGATTGTGTGATTGTGATTGTGTGATTGTGATTGTGTGATTGTGTGATTGTGTGATTGTGTGTGTGTGATTGTGTGATTGTGTGATTGTGTGATTGTGTGATTGTGAGATTGTGTGATTGTGTGATTGTGTGATTGTGATTGTGTGATTGTGATTGTGTGATTGTGTGATTGTGTGATTGTGATTGTGTGATTGTGATTGTGATTGTGATTATGATTGTGTGATTGTGATTGTGTGATTGTGATTGCGTGATTGTTTGATTGCGTGATTGCGTGATTGCGTGATTGCGTGATTGCGTGATTGCGTGTTTGCGTGATTGCGTGATTGTGTGATTGTGTGATTGTGTGATTGTGTGATTGTGTGATTGTGTGATTGTGTGATTGTGATTGTGAGATTGTGGTTGTGTGATTGTGATTGTGTGATTGTGATTGTGTGATTGTGATTGTGTGATTGTGATTGTGTGATTGTGATTGTGTGATTGTGATTGTGTGATTGTGATTGTGTGATTGTGATTGCGTGATTGCGTGATTGCGTGATTGCGTGATTGCGTGATTGCGTGATTGCGTGATTGCGTGATTGCGTGTTTGCGTGATTGCGTGATTGCGTGATTGCCTGGTTGCGTGATTGTGTGATTGTGTGATTGTGTGATTGTGTGATTGTGTGATTGTGTGATTGTGATTGTGTGATTGGGATTGTCGGATTGGGATTGTGTGACTGTAATTGTGTGATTGTGATTGTGTGATTGTGATTGTGTGATTGTGATTGTGTGATTGTGATTGTGTGATTGTGATTGTGTGATTGTGATTGTGTGATTGTGATTGTGTGATTGTGATTGTGTGATTGTGATTGTGTGATTGTGATTGTGTGATTGTGATAGTGTGATTGTGATTGTGTGATTGTGATTGTGTGATTGTGATTGTGTGATTGTGATTGTGAGATTGTGATTGTGTGATTGTGATTGTGTGATTGTGATTGTGTGATTGTGATTGTGTGATTGTGTGATTGTGATTGTGTGATTGTGATCGTGTGATTGTGATCGTGTGATTGTGATCGTGTGATTGTGATCGTGTGATTGTGATCGTGTGATTGTGATTGTGATTGTGATTGTGTGATTGTGATTGTGTGATTGTGATTGTGTGATTGTGATTGTGTGATTGTGATTGTATGATTGTGATTGTGTGATTGTGATTGTGTGATTGTGATTGTGTGATTGTGATTGTGTGATTGTGATTGTGTGATTGTGATTGTGTGATTGTGATTGTGTGATTGTGACTGTGTGATTGTGACTGTGTGATTGTGATTGCGTGATTGTGATTGCGTGATTGCGTGATTGCGTGATTGCGTGATTGCGTGATTGCGTGATTGCGTGATTGCGTGATTGCGTGATTGCGTGTTTGCGTGATTGCGTGATTGCGTGATTGCGTGATTGCGTGATTGCCTGGTTGCGTTATTGTGTGGTTGCGTGATTGTGTGATTGTGATTGTGTGATTGTGATTGTGTGATTGTGATTGTGTGATTGTGATTGTGTGATTGTGATTGTGTGATTGTGATTGTGTGATTGTGATTGTGTGATTGTGATTGTGTGATTGTGATTGTGTGATTGTGATTGTGTGATTGTGATTGTGTGATTGTGATTGTGTGATTGTGATTGTGTGATTGTGATTGTGTGATTGTGATTGTGTGATTGTGATTGTGTGATTGTGATTGTGTGATTGTGATTGTGTGATTGTGATTGTGTGATTGTGATTGTGTGATTGTGATTGTGTGATTGTGATTGCGTGATTGCGTGATTGCGTGATTGCGTGATTGCGTGATTGCGTGATTGCGTGTTTGCGTGATTGCGTGATTGCGTGATTGCGTGATTGCGTGATTGCGTGTTTGCGTGATTGCGTGATTGCGTGATTGCGTGATTGCGTGATTGCGTGATTGCCTGGTTGTGTGATTGTGTGATTGTGTGATTGTGTGACTGTGATTGTGTGACTGTGATTGTGTGACTGTGATTGTGTGACTGTGATTGTGTGACTGTGATTGTGTGACTGTGATTGTGTGACTGTGATTGTGTGACTGTGATTGTGCGATTGTGATTGTGCGACTGCGATTGTGTGACTGCGATTGTGTGATTGCAATTGTGTGATTGTGTCATTGTGATTGTGTGGTTGAGAGTGTGTGATTGTGATTATGTGATTGTGATTGTGTGATTGTGATTGTGTGATTGTGATTGTGTGATTGTGATTGTGTGATTGTGATTGTGTGATTGTGATTGTGTGATTGTGATTGTGTGATTGTGATTGTGTGATTGTGATTGTGTGATTGTGATTGTGTGATTGTGATTGTGTGATTGTGATTGTGTGATTGTGATTGTGTGATTGTGATTGTGTGATTGTGATTGTGTGATTGTGATTGTGTGATTGTGATTGTGCGACTGTGATTGTGTGACTGCGATTGTGTGACTGCGATAGTGTGATTACGATTGTGTGATTGCAATTGTGTGATTGCGTGACTGTGATTGCGTGACTGTGATTGCGCGGCTGCGATTGTGCAACTGTGATTGTGCGACTGCTTTTGTGTGGATGCGATTGTGTGATTGCAATTGTGTGATTGTGTGATTGAGATTGTGTGATTGTGTGATTGTGTGATTGTGTGATTGTGTGATTGTGTGATTGTGTGATTGTGATTGTGAGATTGTGGTTGTGTGATTGTGGTTGTGTGATTGTGGTTGTGTGATTGTGATTGTGTGATTGTGATTGTGTAATTGTGATTGTGTAATTGTGATTGTGTGATTGTGATTGTGTGATTGTGATTGTGATTGTGTGATTGTGATTGTGTGATTGTGATTGTGTGATTGTGATTGTGTGATTGTGATTGTGTGATTGTGATTGTGTGATTGTGATTGTGTGATTGTGATTGTGTGATTGTGATTGTGTGATTGTGGTTGTGTGATTGTGGTTGTGTGACTGTGGTTGTGTGATTGTGGTTGTGTGATTGTGGTTGTATGATTGTGGTTGTGTGATTGTGGTTGTGTGATTGTGGTTGTGTGATTGTGGTTGTGTGATCGTGGTTGTGTGATCGTGGTTGTGTGATTGTGGTTGTGTGATTGTGGTTGTATGATTGTGGTTGTGTGATAGCGGTTGTGTGATTGCGATTGTGCGATTGCGATTGTGTGATTGCAATTGTGTGATTCTGTGATTCTGATTGTGTGATTGTGATTGTGAGATTGTGATTCTGTGATTGTGATTGTGTAATTGGGATTGTGTGACTGGGATTGCGTGATTGAGAGTGTGTGATTGTGATTTTGTGTTTGTGATTGTGTGATTGTGATTGTGTGATTGTGATTGTGTGATTGTGATTGTGTGATTGTGATTGTGTGATTGTGTGATTGTGTGATTGTGTGATTGTGTGATTGTGTGATTGTGTGATTGTGGGATTGTGTGATTGTATGATTGTGATTGTGTGATTGTGATTGTGTGATTGTCGTTGTGTGATTGCGGTTGTGTGATTGCGATTGTGTGGTTGCGATTGTGTGATTGCGATTGTGTGATTGCAATTGTGTGATTCTGTGATTCTGATTGTGTGATTGTGATTGTGAGATTGTGATTGTGTGATTGTGATTGTGTAATTGGGATTGTGTGACTGGGATTGCGTGATTGAGAATGTGTGATTGTGATTTCGTGATTGTGATTGTGTGATTGTGATTGTGTGATTGTGTGATTGTGTGATTGTGGGATTGTGTGATTGTGTGATTGTGTGATTGTGTGATTGTGTGATTGTGTGATTGTGTGATTGTGTGATTGTGTGATTGTGTGATTGTGTGATTGTGTGATTGTGTGATTGTGTGATTGTGTGATTGTGTGATTGTGTGATTGTGTGATTGTGATTGTGTGATAGTGATTGTGTGATTGTGATTGTGTGATTGTGGTTGTGTGATTGTGGTTGTGTGATTGTGGTTATGTGATTGTGGTTGTGTGATTGTGGTTGTGTGATTGTGGTTGTGTGATTGTGGTTGTGTGATTGTGGTTGTGTGATCGTGGTTGTGTGATCGTGGTTGTGTGATTGTGGTTGTGTGATTGTGGTTGTATGATTGTGGTTGTGTGATTGTGGTTGTGTGATTGCGGTTGCGTGATTGCGATTGTGTGATTGCGATTGTGTGATTGCGATTGTGTGATTGCAATTGTGTGATTCTGTGATTCTGATTGTGTGATTGTGATTGTGAGATTGTGATTGTGTGATTGTGATTGTGTAATTGGGATTGTGTGACTGGGATTGCGTGATTGAGAGTGTGTGATTGTGATTTTGTGATTGTGATTGTGTGATTGTGTGATTGTGTGATTGTGTGATTGTGTGATTGTATGATTGTGATTGTGTGATTGTGATTGTTTGATTGTGATTGTGCGACTGTGATTGTGTGACTGCGATTGTGTGACTGCGATAGTGTGATTGCGATTGTGTGATTGCAATTGTGTGATTGCGTGACTGTGATTGCGTGACTGTGATTGCGCGGCTGCGATTGTGCAACTGTGATTGTGCGACTGCTTTTGTGTGGTTGCGATTGTGTGATTGCAATTGTGTGATTGTGTGATTGAGATTGTGTGATTGTGATTGTGTGATTGTGATTGTGTGATTGTGTGATTGTGTGATTGTGTGCTTGTGTGATTGTGTGATTGTGTGATTGTGTGATTGTGTGATTGTGTGATTGTGTGATTGTGTGATTGTGTGATTGTGTGATTGTGTGATTGTTTGATTGTGTGATTGTGTGATTGTGTGATTGTGTGATTGTGTGATTGTGTGATTGTGTGATTGTGTGATTGTGTGATTGTGTGATTGTGTGATTGTGTGATTGTGTGATTGTGTGATTGTGTGATTGTGTGACTGTGATTGTGTGACTGTGATTGTGTGACTGTGATTGTGTAATTGGGATTGTGTGACTGGGATTGTGTGATTGAGAGTGTGTGATTGTGATTGTGTGATTGAGAGTGTGTGATTGTGATTTTTCGATTGTGATTGTGTGATTGTGATTGTGTGATTGTGTGATTGTGTGATTGTGTAATTGTGTGATTGTGTGATTTTGTGATTTTGTGATTGTGTGATTGTGTGATTGTGTGATTGTGTGACTGTGCGATTGAGTGATTGTGTGATTGTGTGATTGTGTGATTGTGTGACTGTGATTGTGTGACTGTGATTGTGTGACTGTGATTGTGTGACTATGATTGTGTGACTGTGATTGTGCGACTGTGATTGTGCGACTGCGATTGTGTGACTGCGATAGTGTGATTGCGATTGTGTGATTGCAATTGTGTGATTGTGTCATTGTGGTTGTGTGGCTGAGAGTGTGTGATTGTGATTATGTGATTGTGATTGTGTGATTGTGATTGTGTGATTGTGTGATTGTGTGACTGTGATTGTGTGACTGTGATTGTGTGACTGTGATTGTGTAATTGGGATTGTGTGACTGGGATTGTGTGATTGAGAGTGTGTGATTGTGATTGTGTGATTGAGAGTGTGTGATTGTGATTTTGTGATTGTGATTGTGTGATTGTGATTGTGTGATTGTGTGATTGTGTGATTGTGTAATTGTGTGATTGTGTGATTTTGTGATTTTGTGATTGTGTGATTGTGTGATTGTGTGATTGTGTGACTGTGCGATTGAGTGATTGTGTGATTGTGTGATTGTGTGATTGTGTGACTGTGATTGTGTGACTGTGATTGTGTGACTGTGATTGTGTGACTATGATTGTGTGACTGTGATTGTGCGACTGTGATTGTGCGACTGCGATTGTGTGACTGCGATAGTGTGATTGCGATTGTGTGATTGCAATTGTGTGATTGTGTCATTGTGGTTGTGTGGCTGAGAGTGTGTGATTGTGATTATGTGATTGTGATTGTGTGATTGTGATTGTGTGAATGTGATTGTGTGATTGTGTGATTGTGTGATTGTGTGATTGTGTGATTGTGTGATTGTGTGATTGTGTGATTGTGTGATTGTGTGATTGTGTGATTGTGTGATTGTGTGATTGTGTGATTGTGATTGTGAGATTGTGGTTGTGTGATTGTGGTTGTGTGATTGTGGTTGTGTGATTGTGATTGTGTGATTGTGATTGTGTAATTGTGATTGTGTAATTGTGATTGTGTGATTGTGATTGTGTGATTGTGATTGTGATTGTGTGATTGTGATTGTGTGATTGTGATTGTGTGATTGTGATTGTGTGATTGTGATTGTGTGCTTGTGATTGTGTGATTGTGATTGTGTGATTGTGATTGTGGGATTGTGATTGTGTGATTGTGATTGTGTGATTGTGATTGAGTGATTGTGATTGTGCGATTGTGATTGTGTGATTGTGATTGTGTGATTGCGATTGTGTGATCGTGATTGTGTGATTGTGATTGTGTGATTGTGTGATTGTGTGATTGTGTGATTGTGATTGTGTGATTGGGATTGCCGGATTGGGATTGTGTGACTGTAATTGTGTGATTGTGATTGTGTGATTGTGATTGTGTGATTGTGATTGTGTGATTGTGATTGTGTGATTGTGATTGTGTGATTGTGATTGTGTGATTGTGATTGTGTGATTGTGATTGTGTGATTGTGATTGTGTGATTGTGATTGTGTGATTGTGATTGTGTGATTGTGATTGTGTGATTGTGATTGTGTGATTGTGATTGTGTGATTGTGATTGTGTGATTGTGATTGTGTGATTGTGATTGTGTGATTGTGATTGTGTGATTGTGATTGTGTGATTGTGATTGTGTGATTGTGATTGTGTGATTGTGATTGTGTGATTGTGATTGTGTGATTGTGATTGTGTGATTGTGATTGTGTGATTGTGATTGTGTGATTGTGATTGTGTGATTGTGATTGTGTGATTGTGATTGTGTGATTGTGATTGTGTGATTGTGATTGTGTGATTGTGATTGTGTGATTGTGATTGTGTGATTGTGATTGTGTGATTGTGATTGTGTGATTGTGATTGTGTGATTGTGATTGTGTGATTGTGATTGTGTGATTGTGATTGTGTGATTGTGATTGTGTGATTGTGATTGTGTGATTGTGATTGTGTGATTGTGATTGTGTGATTGTGATTGTGTGATTGTGATTGTGTGATTGTGATTGTGTGATTGTGATTGTGTGATTGTGATTGTGTGATTGTGATTGTGTGATTGTGATTGTGTGATTGTGATTGTGTGATTGTGATTGTGTGATTGTGACTGTGTGATTGTGACTGTGTGATTGTGATTGCGTGATTGTGATTGCGTGATTGCGTGATTGCGTGATTGCGTGATTGCGTGATTGCGTGATTGCGTGATTGCGTGATTGCGTGATTGCGTGATTGCGTGATTGCGTGATTGCGTGATTGCGTGATTGCGTGATTGCGTGATTGCGTGTTTGCGTGATTGCGTGATTGCGTGATTGCGTGATTGCGTGATTGCCTGGTTGCGTTATTGTGTGATTGTGTGATTGTGTGACTGTGATTGTGTGACTGTGATTGTGTGACTGTGATTGTGCGACTGTGATTGTGCGACTGTGATTGTGCGACTGCGATTGTGTGACTGCGATAGTGTGATTGCGATTGTGTGATTGCAATTGTGTGATTGTGTCATTGTGATTGTGTGGTTGAGAGTGTGTGATTGTGATTATGTGATTGTGGTTGTATGATTGTGGTTGTGTGATTGTGGTTGTGTGATTGCGGTTGTGTGATTGCGATTGTGTGATTGCGATTGTGTGATTGCGATTGTGTGATTCTGTGATTCTGAATGTGTGATTGTGATTGTGAGATTGTGATTGTGTGATTATGATTGTGTAATTGGGATTGTGTGACTGGGATTGCGTGATTGAGAGTGTGTGATTGTGATTTTGTGATTGTGATTGTGTGATTGTGTGATTGTGTGATTGTGTGATTGTGTGATTGTGTGATTGCGTGTTTGCGTGATTGCGTGATTGCGTGATTGCGTGATTGCGTGATTGCGTGATTGCGTGATTGCCTGGTTGCGTGATTGTGTGGTTGTGTGATTATGTGATTGTGTGATTGTGTGATTGTGTGTTTGTGTGATTGTGTGATTGTGATTGTGTGATTGTGATTGTGTGATTGTGATTGTGTGATTGTGATTGTGTGATTGTGATTGTGTGATTGTGATTGTGTGATTGTGATTGTGTGATTGCGATTGTGTGATTCTGTGATTCTGAATGTGTGATTGTGATTGTGAGATTGTGATTGTGTGATTATGATTGTGTAATTGGGATTGTGTGACTGGGATTGCGTGATTGAGAGTGTGTGATTGTGATTTTGTGATTGTGATTGTGTGATTGTGATTGTGTGATTGTGATTGTGTGATTGTGATTGTGTGATTGTGATTGTGTGATTGTGATTGCGTGATTGCGTGATTGCGTGATTGCGTGATTGCGTGATTGCGTGATTGCGTGATTGCGTGATTGCGTGTTTGCGTGATTGCGTGATTGCGTGATTGCGTGATTGCGTGATTGCGTGATTGCGTGTTTGCGTGATTGCGTGATTGCGTGATTGCGTGATTGCGTGATTGCGTGATTGCCTGGTTGTGTGATTGTGTGATTGTGTGATTGTGTGACTGTGATTGTGTGACTGTGATTGTGTGACTGTGATTGTGTGACTGTGATTGTGTGACTGTGATTGTGTGACTGTGATTGTGTGACTGTGATTGTGCGATTGTGATTGTGCGACTGCGATTGTGTGACTGCGATAGTGTGATTGCGATTGTGTGATTGCAATTGTGTGATTGTGTCATTGTGATTGTGTGGTTGAGAGTGTGTGATTGTGATTATGTGATTGTGATTGTGTGATTGTGATTGTGTGATTGTGATTGTGTGATTGTGATTGTGTGATTGTGATTGTGTGATTGTGATTGTGTGATTGTGATTGTGTGATTGTGATTGTGTGATTGTGATTGTGTGATTGTGATTGTGTGATTGTGATTGTGTGATTGTGATTGTGTGATTGTGATTGTGTGATTGTGATTGTGTGATTGTGATTGTGTGATTGTGATTGTGTGATTGTGATTGTGTGATTGTGATTGTGTGATTGTGATTGTGTGATTGTGATTGTGTGATTGTGATTGTGTGATTGTGATTGTGTGATTGTGATTGTGTGATTGTGATTGTGTGATTGTGATTGTGTGATTGTGATTGTGTGATTGTGATTGTGTGATTGTGATTGTGTGATTGTGATTGTGTGATTGTGATTGTGTGATTGTGATTGTGTGATTGTGATTGTGTGATTGTGATTGTGTGATTGTGATTGTGTGATTGTGATTGTGTGATTGTGATTGTGTGATTGTGATTGTGTGATTGTGATTGTGTGATTGTGATTGTGTGATTGTGATTGTGTGATTGTGATTGTGTGATTGTGATTGTGTGATTGTGATTGTGTGATTGTGATTGTGTGATTGTGATTGAGTGATTGTGATTGTGCGATTGTGATTGTGTGATTGTGATTGTGTGATTGCGATTGTGTGATTGTGATTGTGTGATTGTGATTGTGTGATTGTGTGATTGTGTGATTGTGTGATTGTGTGATTGTGATTGTGTGATTGGGATTGTCGGATTGGGATTGTGTGACTGTAATTGTGTGATTGTGATTGTGTGATTGTGATTGTGTGATTGTGATTGTGTGATTGTGATTGTGTGATTGTGATTGTGTGATTGTGATTGTGTGATTGTGATTGTGTGATTGTGATTGTGTGATTGTGATTGTGTGATTGTGATTGTGTGATTGTGATTGTGTGATTGTGTCATTGTGATTGTGTGGTTGAGAGTGTGTGATTGTGATTATGTGATTGTGGTTGTATGATTGTGGTTGTGTGATTGTGGTTGTGTGATTGCGGTTGTGTGATTGCGATTGTGTGATTGCGATTGTGTGATTGCGATTGTGTGATTCTGTGATTCTGAATGTGTGATTGTGATTGTGAGATTGTGATTGTGTGATTATGATTGTGTAATTGGGATTGTGTGACTGGGATTGCGTGATTGAGAGTGTGTGATTGTGATTTTGTGATTGTGATTGTGTGATTGTGTGATTGTGTGATTGTGTGATTGTGTGATTGTGTGATTGCGTGTTTGCGTGATTGCGTGATTGCGTGATTGCGTGATTGCGTGATTGCGTGATTGCCTGGTTGCGTGATTGTGTGGTTGTGTGATTATGTGATTGTGTGATTGTGTGATTGTGTGTTTGTGTGATTGTGTGATTGTGTGATTGTGTGATTGTGTGATTGTGTGATTGTGTGATTGTGATTGTGTGATTGTGATTCTGTGATTGTGTGATTGTGATTGTGTCATTGTGATTGTGTGGTTGAGAGTGGGTGATTGTGATTATGTGATTGTGATTGTGTGATTGTGATTGTGTGATTGTGATTGTGTGATTGTGATTGTGTGATTGTGATTGTGTGATTGTGATTGTGTGATTGTGATTGTGTGATTGTGATTGTGTGATTGTGATTGTGTGATTGTGATTGTGTGATTGTGATTGTGTGATTGTGATTGTGTGATTGTGATTGTGTGATTGTGATTGTGTGATTGTGATTGTGTGATTGTGATTGTGTGATTGTGATTGTGTGATTGTGATTGTGTGATTGTGATTGTGTGATTGTGATTGTGTGATTGTGATTGCGTGATTGTGATTGCGTGATTGTGATTGTGTGATTGTGATTGTGTGATTGTGTGATTGTGTGATTGTGTGATTGTGTGATTGTGTGATTGTGAGATTGTGTGATTGTGTGATTGTGTGATTGTGTGATTGTGTGATTGTGTGATTGTTTGATTGTGTGATTGTGTGATTGTGTGATTGTGTGATTGTGTGATTGCGTGATTGCGTGATTGCGTGATTGCGTGATTGCGTGTTTGCGTGATTGTGTGATTGTGTGATTGTGTGATTGTGTGATTGTGTGATTGTGTGATTGTGTGATTGTGTTATTGTGTGATTGTGTGATTGTGATTGTGTGATTGTGATTGCCTGATTGCGTGATTGTGTGATTGCGTGATTGCGTGATTGCGTGATTGCGTGTTTGCGTGATTGCGTGATTGCGTGATTGCGTGATTACGTGATTGCGTGATTGCCTGGTTGCGTGATTGCGCGGTTGCGTGATTGTGTGATTGTGTGATTGTGTGTTTGTGTGATTGTGTGATTGTGTGATTGTGTGACTGTGTGATTGTGTGATTGAGTGATTGTGTGATTGTGTGATTGTGTAATTGTGTGACTGTGTGATTTTGTGATTGTGTGATTGTGTGATTGTGTGATTGTTTGATTGTGTGATTGTGTGATTGTGTGATTGGGTGATCGTGTGATTGCGTGATTGCGTGATTGTGTGATTGTGTGATTGTGTGATTGTGTGATTGTGTGATTGCGTGATTGTGTGATTGTGTGATTGTGTGATTGTGTGATTGTGTGATTGTGTGATTGTGTGATTGTGTGATTGTGTGATTGTGTGATTGTGTGATTGTGTGATTGTGTGATTGTGTGATTCTGTGATTGTGTGATTGTGAGATTGTGTGATTGTGTGATTTTGTGATTGTGTGATTGTGTGATTGTGTGATTGTTTGATTGTGTGATTGTGTGATTGTGTGATTGGGTGATCGTGTGATTGCGTGATTGCGTGATTGTGTGATTGTGTGATTGTGTGATTGTGTGATTGTGTGATTGTGTGATTGTGTGATTGTGTGATTGCGTGATTGTGTGATTGTGTTATTGTGTGATTGTGTGATTGTGTGATTGTGTGATTGTGTGATTGTGTGATTGCGTGATTACGTGATTGCGTGATTGCGTGATTGCGTGATTGCGTGATTGCGTGTTTGCGTGATTGCGTGATTGCGTGATTGCGTGATTGCGTGATTGCGTGATTGCCTGGTTGCGTGATTGTGTGGTTGTGTGATTGTGTGATTGTGATTGTGTGATTGTGATTGTGTGATTGTGATTGTGTGATTGCGATTGTGTGATTGCGATTGTGTGATTGCGATTGTATGATTGTGATTGTGACTGAGTGATTGTGACTGAGTGATTGTGATTGTGTGATTGTGATTGTGTGATTGTGATTGTGTGATTGTGATTGTGTGATTGTGATTGTGTGATTGTGTGATTGTGTGATTGTGTGATTGTGTGATTGTGTGATTGTGTGATTGTGTGATTGTGTGATTGTGTTATTGTGTGATTGTGTGATTGTGTGATTGTGTGATTGCGTGATTGCGTGATTGCGTGATTGCGTGATTGCGTGATTGCGTGATTGCGTGATTGCGTGTTTGCGTGATTGCGTGATTGCGTGATTGCGTGATTGCGTGATTGCGTGATTGCGTGATTGCCTGGTTGCGTGATTGTGTGGTTGTGTGATTGTGTGATTGTGATTGTGTGATTGTGATTGTGTGATTGTGATTGTGTGATTGCGATTGTGTGATTGCGATTGTGTGATTGCGATTGTATGATTGTGATTGTGACTGAGTGATTGTGACTGAGTGATTGTGACTGAGTGATTGTGATTGTGTGATTGTGATTGTGTGATTGTGATTGTGTGATTGTGATTGTGTGATTGTGATTGTGTGATTGTGATTGTGTGATTGTGATTGTGTGATTGTGATTGTGTGATTGTGATTGTGTGATTGTGATTGTGTGATTGTGATTGTGTGATTGTGATTGTGTGATTGTGATTGTGTGATTGTGATTGTGTGATTGTGATTGTGTGATTGTGATTGTGTGATTGTGATTGTGTGATTGTGATTGTGTGATTGTGATTGTGTGATTGTGATTGTGTGATTGTGATTGTGTGATTGTGATTGTGTGATTGTGATTGTGTGATTGTGATTGTGTGATTGTGATTGTGTGATTGTGATTGTGTGATTGTGATTGTGTGATTGTGATTGTGTGATTGTGATTGTGTGATTGTGATTGTGTGATTGTGATTGTGTGATTGTGATTGTGTGATTGTGATTGTGTGATTGTGATTGTGTGATTGTGATTGTGTGATTGTGATTGTGTGATTGTGATTGTGTGATTGTGATTGTGTGATTGTGATTGTGTGATTGTGATTGTGTGATTGTGATTGTGTGATTGTGATTGTGTGATTGTGATTGTGTGATTGTGATTGTGTGATTGTGATTGTGTGATTGTGATTGTGTGATTGTGATTGTGTGATTGTGATTGTGTGATTGTTATTGTGTGATTGTGATTGTGTGATTGTGATTGTGTGATTGTGATTGTGTGATTGTGATTGTGTGATTGTGATTGTGTGATTGTGATTGTGTGATTGTGATTGTGTGATTGTGATTGTGTGATTGTGATTGTGTGATTGTGATTGTGTGATTGTGATTGTGTGATTGTGATTGTGTGATTGTGATTGTGTGATTGTGATTGTGTGATTGTGATTGTGTGATTGTGATTGTGTGATTGTGATTGTGTGATTGTGATTGTGTGATTGTGATTGTGTGATTGTGATTGTGTGATTGTGATTGTGTGATTGTGATTGTGTGATTGTGATTGTGATTGTGTGATTGTGATTGTGTGATTGTGTGATTGTGATTGTATGATTGGGATTGTCGGTTTGGGATTGTGTGACTGCAATTGTGTGATTGAGAGTGTGTGATTGTGATTGTGTGATTGTGATTGTGTGATTGTGATTGTGTGATTGTGATTGTGTGATTGTGATTGTGTGATTGTGATTGTGTGATTGTGATTGTGTGATTGTGATTGTGTGATTGTGATTGTGTGATTGTGATTTTGTGATTGTGATTGTGTGATTGTGATTGTGTGATTGTGATTGTGTGATTGTGATTGTGTGATTGTGATTGTGTGATTGTGATTGTGTGATTGTGATTGTGTGATTGTGATTGTGTGACTGTGATTGTGTGACTGTGATTGTGTGACTGTGATTGTGTGATTGTGATTGTGTGATTGTGATTGTGTGATTGTGATTGTGTGATTGTGATTGTGTGATTGTGATTGTGTGATTGTGACTGTGTGATTGTGATTGTGCGACTGTGATTGTGTGACTGCGATCGTGTGACTGCGATAGTGTGATTACGATTGTGTGATTGCAATTGTGTGATTGCGTGACTGTGATTGCGTGACTGTGATTGCGCGGCTGCGATTGTGCAACTGTGATAGTGCGACTGCTTTTGTGTGGTTGCGATTGTGTGATTGCAATTGTGTGATTATGTGATTGAGATTGTGTGATTGTGATTGTGTGATTGTGACTGTGTGATTGTGATTGTGTGATTGTGTGATTGTGTGATTGTGTGATTGTGTGATTGTGTGATTGTGTTATTGTGTGATTGTGTGATTGTGTGATTGTGTGATTGTGTGATTGTGTGATTGTGTGATTGTGTGATTGTGTGATTGTGATTGTGTGATTGTGATTGTGTGATTGTGATTGTGTGATTGTGATTGCCTGATTGCGTGGTTGCGTGATTGCGTGATTGCGTGATTGCGTGATTGCGTGATTGCGTGATTGCGTGATTGCGTGTTTGCGTGATTGCGTGATTGCGTGATTGCGTGATTGCGTGATTGCGTGATTGCCTGGTTGCGTGATTGCGTGGTTGCGTGGTTGTGTGATTGTGTGATTGTGTGATTGTGTGTTTGTGTGATTGTGTGATTGTGTGATTGTGTGACTGTGTGATTGTGTGATTGAGTGATTGTGTGATTGTGTGATTGTGTAATTGTGTGACTGTGATTGTGTGACTGTGATTGTGTGACTGTGATTGTGTGACTGTGATTGTGTGACTGTGATTGTGCGACTGTGATTGTGCGACTGTGATTGTGCGACTGCGCTTGTGTGACTGCGATAGAGTGATTGCGATTGTGTGATTGCAATTGTGTGATTGTGTCATTGTGATTGTGTGGTTGAGAGTGTGTGATTGTGATTATGTGATTGTGGTTGTATGATTGTGGTTGTGTGATTGTGGTTGTGTGATTGTGGTTGTGTGATTGTGGTTGTATGATTGTGGTTGTGTGATTGTGGTTGTGTGATTGCGGTTGTGTGATTGCGATTGTGTGATTGCGATTGTGTGATTGCGATTGTGTGATTCTGTGATTCTGATTGTGTGATTGTGATTGTGAGATTGTGATTGTGTGATTATGATTGTGTAATTGGGATTGTGTGACTGGGATTGCGTGATTGAGAGTGTGTGATTGTGATTTTGTGATTGTGATTGTGTGATTGTGATTGTGTGATTGTGATTGTGTGATTGTGATTGTGTGATTGTGATTGTGTGATTGTGATTGTGTGATTGTGATTGTGTGATTGTGATTGTGTGATTGTGATTGTGTGATTGTGATTGTGTGATTGTGATTGTGTGATTGTGTGATTGTGATTGTGTGATTGGGATTGTCGGTTTGGGATTGTGTGACTGCAATTGTGTGATTGAGTGTGTGTGATTGTGATTGTGTGATTGTGATTGTGTGATTGTGATTGTGTGATTGTGATTGTGTGATTGTGATTGTGTGATTGTGATTGTGTGATTGTGATTGTGTGATTGTGATTGTGTGATTGTGATTGTGTGATTGTGATTGTGTGATTGTGATTGTGTGATTGTGATTGTGTGATTGTGATTGTGTGATTGTGATTGTGTGATTGTGTGATTGTGTGATTGTGTGATTGTGTGATTGTGTTATTGTGTGATTGTGTGATTGTGTGATTGTGTGATTGTGTGATTGTGTGATTGTGTGATTGTGTGATTGTGTGATTGTGTGATTGTGTGATTGTGTGATTGTGTGATTGTGTGATTGTGTGATTGTGTGATTGTGTGATTGTGTGATTGTGTGATTGTGTGATTGTGTGATTGTGTGATTGTGTGATTGTGATTGTGTGATTGTGATTGTGTGATTGTGATTGTGTGATTGTGATTGTGTGATTGTGATTGCCTGATTGCGTGATTGCGTGATTGCGTGATTGCGTGATTGGGTGATTGCGTGATTGCGTGATTGCGTGATTGCGTGATTGCGTGTTTGCGTGATTGCGTGATTGTGTGATTGTGTGATTGTGTGATTGTGTGATTGTGTGATTGTGTGATTGTGTGATTGTGTGATTGTGTGATTGTGTGATTGTGTGATTGTGTGATTGTGTGATTGTGTGATTGTGTGATTGTGTGATTGTGTGATTGTGTGATTGTGTGATTGTGTGATTGTGTGATTGTGTGACTGCGATTGTGTGACTGCGATAGTGTGATTGCGATTGTGTGATTGCAATTGTGTGATTGCGTGTCTGTGATTGCGTGGCTGTGATTGCGTGACTGTGATTGCGCGGCTGCGATTGTGCAACTGTGATTGTGCGACTGCTTTTGTGTGGTTGCGATTGTGTGATTGCAATTGTGTGATTGTGTGATTGAGATTGTGTGATTGTGATTGTGTGATTGTGATTGTGTGATTGTGTGATTGTGTGATTGTGTGATTGTGTGATTGTGTGATTGTGTGATTGTGTGATTGTGTGATTGTGTGATTGTGTGATTGTGTGATTGTGTGATTGTGTGATTGTGTGATTGTGTGATTGTGTGATTGTGTGATTGTGTGATTGTGTGATTGTGTGATTGTGTGATTGTGTGATTGTGTGATTGTGTGATTGTGCGATTGTGTGATTGTGCGACTGTGTGATTGTGTGATTGTGTGATTGTGTGATTGTGTGATTGTGATTGTGTGATTGTGATTCTGTGATTGTGTGATTGTGATTGTGTGATTGTGATTGTGTGATTGTGTGACTGTGTGATTGTGTGATTGTGTGATTGTGATTGTGTGATTGGGATTGTCGGATTGGGATTGTGTGACTGTAATTGTGTGATTGTGATTGTGTGATTGTGATTGTGTGATTGTGATTGTGTGATTGTGATTGTGTGATTGTGATTGTGTGATTGTGATTGTGTGATTGTGATTGTGTGATTGTGATTGTGTGATTGTGATTGTGTGATTGTGATTGTGTGATTGTGATTGTGTGATTGTGATTGTGTGATTGTGATTGTGTGATTGTGATTGTGTGATTGTGATTGTGTGATTGTGATTGTGTGATTGTGATTGTGTGATTGTGATTGTGTGATTGTGATTGTGTGATTGTGATTGTGTGATTGTGATTGTGTGATTGTGATTGTGTGATTGTGATTGTGTGACTGTGATTGTGTGACTGTGATTGTGTGATTGTGATTGTGTGATTGTGATTGTGTGATTGTGATTGTGTGATTGTGATTGTGTGATTGTGATTGTGTGATTGTGATTGTGTGATTGTGATTGTGTGATTGTGGTTGTGTGATTGTGGTTGTGTGATTGTGGTTGTGTGATTGTGGTTGTGTGATTGTGGTTGTGTGATTGTGGTTGTGTGATTGTGGTTGTGTGATTGTGGTTGTGTGATTGTGGTTGTGTGATTGTGGTTGTGTGATGGTGGTTGTGTGATCGTGGTTGTGTGATTGTGGTTGTATGATTGTGGTTGTGTGATTGTGGTTGTGTGATTGCGGTTGTGTGATTGCGATTGTGTGATTGCGATTGTGTGATTGCGATTGTGTGATTGCAATTGTGTGATTCTGTGATTCTGATTGTGTGACTGTGGTTGTGAGATTGTGATTGTGTGTTTGTGATTGTGTAATTGGGATTGTGTGACTGGGATTGCGTGATTGAGAGTGTGTGATTGTGATTTTGTGATTGTGATTGTGTGATTGTGATTGTGTGATTGTGTGATTGTGTGATTGTGTGACTGTGATTGTGTGACTGTGATTGTGTGACTGTGATTGTGTGACTGTGATTGTGTGACTGTGATTGTGCGACTGTGATTGTGCGACTGCGATTGTGTGACTGCGATAGTGTGATTGCGATTGTGTGATTGCAATTGTGTGATTGTGTCATTGTGATTGTGTGATTGAAAGTGTGTGATTGTGATTGTGTGATTGTGATTGTGTGATTGTGTGATTGTGATTGTGTGATTGGGATTGTCGGTTTGGGATTGTGTGACTGCAATTGTGTGATTGAGTGTGTGTGATTGTGATTGTGTGATTGTGATTGTGTGATTGTGATTGTGTGATTGTGATTGTGTGATTGTGATTGTGTGATTGTGATTGTGTGATTGTGATTGTGTGATTGTGATTGTGTGATTGTGATTGTGTGATTGTGATTGTGTGATTGTGATTGTGTGATTGTGATTGTGTGATTGTGATTGTGTGATTGTGATTGTGTGATTGTGATTGTGTGATTGTGATTGTGTGATTGTGATTGTGTGATTGTGATTGTGTGATTGTGATTGTGTGATTGTGATTGTGTGATTGTGATTGTGTGATTGTGATTGTGTGATTGTGATTGTGTGATTGTGATTGTGTGATTGTGATTGTGTGATTGTGATTGTGTGATTGTGATTGTGTGATTGTGATTGTGTGATTGTGATTGTGTGATTGTGATTGTGTGATTGTGATGGTGTGATTGTGATTGTGTGATTGTGATTGTGTGATTGTGATTGTGTGATTGTGATTGTGTGATTGTGATTGTTTGATTGTGATTGTGTGATTGTGTGATTGTGATTGTGTGATTGTGATTGTGTGATTGTGTGATTGTGATTGTATGATTGGGATTGTCGGTTTGGGATTGTGTGACTGCAATTGTGTGATTGAGAGTGTGTGATTGTGATTGTGTGATTGTGATTGTGTGATTGGGATTGTCGGATTGGGATTGTGTGACTGTAATTGTGTGATTGTGATTGTGTGATTGTGATTGTGTGATTGTGATTGTGTGATTGTGATTGTGTGATTGTGATTGTGTGATTGTGATTGTGTGATTGTGATTGTGTGATTGTGATTGTGTGATTGTGATTGTGTGATTGTGATTGTGTGATTGTGATTGTGTGATTGTGATTGTGTGATTGTGATTGTGTGATTGTGATTGTGTGATTGTGATTGTGTGATTGTGATTGTGTGATTGTGATTGTGTGATTGTGATTGTGTGATTGTGATTGTGTGATTGTGATTGTGTGATTGTGATTGTGTGATTGTGATTGTGTGATTGTGATTGTGTGATTGTGATTGTGTGATTGTGATTGTGTGATTGTGATTGTGTGATTGTGATTGTGTGATTGTGATTGTGTGATTGTGATTGTGTGATTGTGATTGTGTGATTGTGATTGTGTGATTGTGATTGTGATTGTGTGATTGTGATTGTGTGATTGTGATTGTGTGATTGTGATTGTGTGACTGTGATTGTGTGATTGTGATTGTGTGATTGTGATTGTGTGATTGTGATTGTGTGATTGTGATTGTGTGATTGTGATTGTGTGATTGTGATTGTGTGATTGTGGTTGTGTGATTGTGGTTGTGTGATTGTGGTTGTGTGATTGTGGTTGTGTGATTGTGGTTGTGTGATTGTGGTTGTGTGATTGTGGTTGTGTGATTGTGGTTGTGTGATTGTGGTTGTGTGATGGTGGTTGTGTGATCGTGGTTGTGTGATTGTGGTTGTATGATTGTGGTTGTGTGATTGTGGTTGTGTGATTGCGGTTGTGTGATTGCGATTGTGTGATTGCGATTGTGTGATTGCGATTGTGTGATTGCAATTGTGTGATTCTGTGATTCTGATTGTGTGACTGTGGTTGTGAGATTGTGATTGTGTGTTTGTGATTGTGTAATTGGGATTGTGTGACTGGGATTGCGTGATTGAGAGTGTGTGATTGTGATTTTGTGATTGTGATTGTGTGATTGTGATTGTGTGATTGTGTGATTGTGTGATTGTGTGACTGTGATTGTGTGACTGTGATTGTGTGACTGTGATTGTGTGACTGTGATTGTGTGACTGTGATTGTGCGACTGTGATTGTGCGACTGCGATTGTGTGACTGCGATAGTGTGATTGCGATTGTGTGATTGCAATTGTGTGATTGTGTCATTGTGATTGTGTGATTGAGAGTGTGTGATTGTGATTGTGTGATTGTGATTGTGTGATTGTGTGATTGTGATTGTGTGATTGGGATTGTCGGTTTGGGATTGTGTGACTGCAATTGTGTGATTGAGTGTGTGTGATTGTGATTGTGTGATTGTGATTGTGTGATTGTGATTGTGTGATTGTGATTGTGTGATTGTGATTGTGTGATTGTGATTGTGTGATTGTGATTGTGTGATTGTGATTGTGTGATTGTGATTGTGTGATTGTGATTGTGTGATTGTGATTGTGTGATTGTGATTGTGTGATTGTGATTGTGTGATTGTGATTGTGTGATTGTGATTGTGTGATTGTGATTGTGTGATTGTGATTGTGTGATTGTGATTGTGTGATTGTGATTGTGTGATTGTGATTGTGTGATTGTGATTGTGTGATTGTGATTGTGTGATTGTGATTGTGTGATTGTGATTGTGTGATTGTGATTGTGTGATTGTGATTGTGTGATTGTGATTGTGTGATTGTGATTGTGTGATTGTGATTGTGTGATTGTGATTGTGTGATTGTGATTGTGTGATTGTGATTGTGTGATTGTGATTGTGTGATTGTGATTGTGTGATTGTGATTGTGTGATTGTGATTGTGTGATTGTGATTGTGTGATTGTGATTGTGTGATTGTGATTGTGTGATTGTGATTGTGTGATTGTGATTGTGTGATTGTGATTGTGTGATTGTGATTGTGTGATTGTGATTGTGTGATTGTGATTGTGTGATTGTGATTGTGTGATTGTGATTGTGTGATTGTGATTGTGTGATTGTGATTGTGTGATTGTGATTGTGTGATTGTGATTGTGTGATTGTGATTGTGTGATTGTGATTGTGTGATTGTGTGATTGTGATTGTGTGATTGTGATTGTGTGATTGTGTGATTGTGATTGTATGATTGGGATTGTCGGTTTGGGATTGTGTGACTGCAATTGTGTGATTGAGAGTGTGTGATTGTGATTGTGTGATTGTGATTGTGTGATTGTGATTGTGTGATTGTGATTGTGTGATTGTGATTGTGTGATTGTGATTGTGTGATTGTGATTGTGTGATTGTGATTGTGTGATTGTGATTGTGTGATTGTGATTGTGTGATTGTGATTCTGTGATTGTGATTGTGTGATTGTGATTGTGTGATTGTGATTGTGTGATTGTGATTGTGTGATTGTGATTGTGTGATTGTGATTGTGTGATTGTGATTGTGTGATTGTGATTGTGTGATTGTGGTTGTGTGATTGTGGTTGTGTGATTGTGGTTGTGTGATTGTGGTTGTGTGATTGTGGTTGTGTGATTGTGGTTGTGTGATTGTGGTTGTGTGATTGTGGTTGTGTGATTGGCGTTGTGTGATTGTGGTTGTGTGATGGTGGTTGTGTGATCGTGGTTGTGTGATTGTGGTTGTATGATTGTGGTTGTGTGATTGTGGTTGTGTGATTGTGGTTGTGTGATTGCGGTTGTGTGATTGCGATTGTGTGATTGCGATTGTGTGATTGCGATTGTGTGATTGCAATTGTGTGATTCTGTGATTCTGATTGTGTGATTGTGGTTGTGAGATTGTGATTGTGTGTTTGTGATTGTGTAATTGGGATTGTGTGACTGGGATTGCGTGATTGAGAGTGTGTGATTGTGATTTTGTGATTGTGATTGTGTGATTGTGATTGTGTGATTGTGTGATTGTGTGATTGTGTGACTGTGATTGTGTGACTGTGATTGTGTGACTGTGATTGTGTGACTGTGATTGTGTGACTGTGATTGTGCGACTGTGATTGTGCGACTGCGATTGTGTGACTGCGATAGTGTGATTGCGATAGTGTGATTGCAATTGTGTGATTGTGTCATTGTGATTGTGTGATTGAGATTGTGTGATTGTGATTGTGTGATTGTGATTGTGTGATTGTGTGATTGTGATTGTGTGATTGGGATTGTCGGTTTGGGATTGTGTGACTGCAATTGTGTGATTGAGTGTGTGTGATTGTGATTGTGTGATTGTGATTGTGTGATTGTGATTGTGTGATTGTGATTGTGTGATTGTGATTGTGTGATTGTGATTGTGTGATTGTGATTGTGTGATTGTGATTGTGTGATTGTGATTGTGTGATTGTGATTGTGTGATTGTGATTGTGTGATTGTGTGATTGTGTGATTGTGTGATTGTGTGATTGTGTGATTGTGTTATTGTGTGATTGTGTGATTGTGTGATTGTGTGATTGTGTGATTGTGTGATTGTGTGATTGTGTGATTGTGTGATTGTGTGATTGTGTGATTGTGTGATTGTGTGATTGTGTGATTGTGTGATTGTGTGATTGTGTGATTGTGATTGTGTGATTGTGATTGTGTGATTGTGATTGTGTGATTGTGATTGTGTGATTGTGATTGTGTGATTGTGATTGCCTGATTGCGTGATTGCGTGATTGCGTGATTGCGTGATTGGGTGATTGCGTGATTGCGTGATTGCGTGATTGCGTGATTGCGTGTTTGCGTGATTGCGTGATTGTGTGATTGTGTGATTGTGTGATTGTGTGATTGTGTGATTGTGTGATTGTGTGATTGTGTGATTGTGTGATTGTGTGATTGTGTGATTGTGTGATTGTGTGATTGTGTGATTGTGTGATTGTGTGATTGTGTGATTGTGTGATTGTGTGATTGTGTGATTGTGTGATTGTGTGACTGCGATTGTGTGACTGCGATAGTGTGATTGCGATTGTGTGATTGCAATTGTGTGATTGTGTGATTGTGATTGCCTGATTGCGTGATTGCGTGATTGCGTGATTGCGTGATTGGGTGATTGCGTGATTGCGTGATTGCGTGATTGCGTGATTGCGTGATTGAGATTGTGTGATTGTGATTGTGTGATTGTGTGATTGTGTGATTGAGTGTTTGTGTGATTGTGTGATTGTGTGATTGTGTGACTGTGTGATTGTGTGATTGAGTGATTGTGTGATTGTGTGATTGTGTAATTGTGTGACTGTGATTATGTGACTGTGATTGTGTGACTGTGATTGTGTGACTGTGATTGTGTGACTGTGATTGTGTGACTGTGATTGTGCGACTGTGATTGTGCGACTGTGATTGTGTGACTGCGATTGTGTGACTGCGATAGTGTGATTGCGATTGTGTGATTGCAATTGTGTGATTGCGTGACTGTGATTGCGTGACTGTGATTGCGCGGCTGCGATTGTGCAACTGTGATTGTGCGACTGCTTTTGTGTGGTTGCGATTGTGTGACTGCGATAGTGTGATTGCGATTGTGTGATTGCAATTGTGTGATTGCGTGACTGTGATTGCGTGACTGTGATTGCGCGGCTGCGATTGTGCAACAGTGATTGTGCGACTGCTTTTGTGTGGTTGCGATTGTGTGATTGCAATTGTGTGATTGTGTGATTGAGATTGTGTGATTGTGATTGTGTGATTGTGTGATTGTGTGATTGTGTGTTTGTGTGATTGTGTGATTGTGCGATTGTGTGACTGTGTGATTGTGTGATTGAGTGATTGTGTGATTGTGTGATTGTGTAATTGTGTGACTGCGATTGTGTGACTGTGATTGTGTGACTGTGATTGTGTGACTGTGATTGTGTGACTGTGATTGTGCGACTGTGATTGTGCGACTGTGATTGTGTGACTGCGATTGTGTGACTGCGATAGTGTGATTGCGATTGTGTGATTGCAATTGTGTGATTGCGTGACTGTGATTGCGCGGCTGCGATTGTGCAACTGTGATTGTGCGGCTGCTTTTGTGTGGTTGCGATTGTGTGATTGCAATTGTGTGATTGTGTGATTGAGATTGTGTGATTGTGATTGTGTGATTGTGATTGTGTGATTGTGTGATTGTGTGATTGTGTGATTGTGTGATTGTGTGATTGTGTGATTGTGTGATTGTGTGATTGTGTGATTGTGTGATTGTGTGATTGTGTGATTGTGTGATTGTGTGATTGTGTGATTGTGTGATTGTGTGATTGTGTGATTGTGTGATTGTGTGATTGTGTGATTGTGTGATTGTGTGATTGTGCGATTGTGTGATTGTGCGACTGTGTGATTGTGTGATTGTGTGATTGTGTGATTGTGTGATTGTGATTGTGTGATTGTGATTCTGTGATTGTGTGATTGTGATTGTGTGATTGTGATTGTGTGATTGTGATTGTGTGATTGTGATTGTGTGATTGTGATTGTGTGATTGTGATTGTGTGATTGTGATTGTGTGATTGTGATTGTGTGATTGTGATTGTGTGATTGTGATTGTGTGATTGTGATTGTGTGATTGTGATTGTGTGATTGTGATTGTGTGATTGTGATTGTGTGATTGTGATTGTGTGATTGTGATTGTGTGATTGTGATTGTGTGATTGTGATTGTGATTGTGTGATTGTGATTTTGTGATTGTGATTGTGTGATTGTGATTGTGTGATTGTGATTGTGTGACTGTGATTGTGTGATTGTGATTGTGTGATTGTGATTGTGTGATTGTGATTGTGTGATTGTGATTGTGTGATTGTGATTGTGTGATTGTGATTGTGTGATTGTGGTTGTGTGATTGTGGTTGTGTGATTGTGGTTGTGTGATTGTGGTTGTGTGATTGTGGTTGTGTGATTGTGGTTGTGTGATTGTGGTTGTGTGATTGTGGTTGTGTGATTGTGGTTGTGT
This sequence comes from Megachile rotundata, assembly GCF_050947335.1. Lineage (NCBI taxonomy): Eukaryota > Metazoa > Arthropoda > Insecta > Hymenoptera > Megachilidae > Megachile > Megachile rotundata. The sequence continues at coordinate 303,899 of NC_134991.1, read as the reverse complement.
GATGGTGGTTGTGTGATCGTGGTTGTGTGATTGTGGTTGTATGATTGTGGTTGTGTGATTGTGGTTGTGTGATTGCGGTTGTGTGATTGCGATTGTGTGATTGCGATTGTGTGATTGCGATTGTGTGATTGCAATTGTGTGATTCTGTGATTCTGATTGTGTGACTGTGGTTGTGAGATTGTGATTGTGTGTTTGTGATTGTGTAATTGGGATTGTGTGACTGGGATTGCGTGATTGAGAGTGTGTGATTGTGATTTTGTGATTGTGATTGTGTGATTGTGATTGTGTGATTGTGTGATTGTGTGATTGTGTGACTGTGATTGTGTGACTGTGATTGTGTGACTGTGATTGTGTGACTGTGATTGTGCGACTGTGATTGTGCGACTGCGATTGTGTGACTGCGATAGTGTGATTGCGATTGTGTGATTGCAATTGTGTGATTGTGTCATTGTGATTGTGTGATTGAGAGTGTGTGATTGTGATTGTGTGATTGTGATTGTGTGATTGTGTGATTGTGATTGTGTGATTGGGATTGTCGGTTTGGGATTGTGTGACTGCAATTGTGTGATTGAGTGTGTGTGATTGTGATTGTGTGATTGTGATTGTGTGATTGTGATTGTGTGATTGTGATTGTGTGATTGTGATTGTGTGATTGTGATTGTGTGATTGTGATTGTGTGATTGTGATTGTGTGATTGTGATTGTGTGATTGTGATTGTGTGATTGTGATTGTGTGATTGTGATTGTGTGATTGTGATTGTGTGATTGTGATTGTGTGATTGTGATTGTGTGATTGTGATTGTGTGATTGTGATGGTGTGATTGTGATTGTGTGATTGTGATTGTGTGATTGTGATTGTGTGATTGTGATTGTGTGATTGTGATTGTTTGATTGTGATTGTGTGATTGTGTGATTGTGATTGTGTGATTGTGATTGTGTGATTGTGTGATTGTGATTGTATGATTGGGATTGTCGGTTTGGGATTGTGTGACTGCAATTGTGTGATTGAGAGTGTGTGATTGTGATTGTGTGATTGTGATTGTGTGATTGTGATTGTGTGATTGTGATTGTGTGATTGTGATTGTGTGATTGTGATTGTGTGATTGTGATTGTGTGATTGTGATTGTGTGATTGTGATTCTGTGATTGTGATTGTGTGATTGTGATTGTGTGATTGTGATTGTGTGATTGTGATTGTGTGATTGTGATTGTGTGATTGTGATTGCGTGATTGCGTGATTGCGTGATTGCGTGATTGCGTGATTGCGTGATTGCGTGATTGTGTGATTGCGTGATTGCGTGATTGCGTGTTTGCGTGATTGCGTGTTTGCGTGATTGCGTGATTGCGTGATTGCGTGATTGCGTGATTGCGTGATTGCCTGGTTGCGTGATTGTGTGGTTGTGTGATTGTGTGATTGTGTGATTGTGTGATTGTGTGATTGTGTGATTGTGTGATTGTGTGATTGTGAGATTGTGTGATTGTGTGATTGTGTGATTGTGTGATTGTGTGATTGTGTGATTGTGTGATTGTGTGATTGTTTGATTGTGTGATTGTGTGATTGTGTGATTGTGTGATTGCGTGATTGCGTGATTGCGTGATTGCGTGATTGCGTGATTGTGTGATTGTGTGATTGTGTGATTGTGTGATTGTGTGATTGTGTGATTGTGTGATTGTGTTATTGTGTGATTGTGTGATTGTGTGATTGTGTGATTGTGTGATTGTGTGATTGTGTGATTGTGTGATTGTGTGATTGTGTGATTGTGTGATTGTGTGATTGTGTGATTGTGTGATTGTGTGATTGTGTGATTGTGTGATTGTGTGATTGTGTGATTGTGTGATTGTGTGATTGTGTGATTGTGATTGTGTGATTGTGATTGTGTGATTGTGATTGTGTGATTGTGATTGCCTGATTGCGTGATTGCGTGATTGCGTGATAGCGTGATTGGGTGATTGCGTGATTGCGTGATTGCGTGATTGCGTGATTGCGTGTTTGCGTGATTGCGTGATTGTGTGATTGTGTGATTGTGTGATTGTGTGATTGTGTGATTGTGTGATTGTGTGATTGTGTGATTGTGTGATTGTGTGATTGTGTGATTGTGTGATTGTGTGATTGTGTGATTGTGTGATTGTGTGATTGTGTGATTGTGTGATTGTGTGACTGCGATTGTGTGACTGCGATAGTGTGATTGCGATTGTGTGATTGCAATTGTGTGATTGCGTGTCTGTGATTGCGTGGCTGTGATTGCGTGACTGTGATTGCGCGGCTGCGATTGTGCAACTGTGATTGTGCGACTGCTTTTGTGTGGTTGCGATTGTGTGATTGCAATTGTGTGATTGTGTGATTGAGATTGTATGATTGTGATTGTGTGATTGTGTGATTGTGTGATTGTGTGTTTGTGTGATTGTGTGATTGTGTGATTGTGTGACTGTGTGATTGTGTGATTGAGTGATTGTGTGATTGTGTGATTGTGTAATTGTGTGACTGTGATTGTGTGACTGTGATTGTGTGACTGTGATTGTGTGACTGTGATTGTGTGACTGTGATTGTGTGACTGTGATTGTGCGACTGTGATTGTGCGACTGTGATTGTGTGACTGCGATTGTGTGACTGCGATAGTGTGATTGCGATTGTGTGATTGCAATTGTGTGATTGCGTGACTGTGATTGCGTGACTGTGATTGCGCGGCTGCGATTGTGCAACTGTGATTGTGCGACTGCTTTTGTGTGGTTGCGATTGTGTGATTGAGATTGTGTGATTGTGATTGTGTGATTGTGATTGTGTGATTGTGTGATTGTGTGATTGTGTGATTGTGTGATTGTGTGATTGTGTGATTGTGTGATTGTGTGATTGTGTGATTGTGTGATTGTGTGATTGTGTGATTGTGTGATTGGGTGATTGTGTGATTGCGTGATTGCGTGATTGTGTGATTGTGTGATTGTGTGATTGTGTGATTGTGTGATTGTGTGATTGTGTGATTGTGTGATTGTGTGATTGTGTGGTTGTGTTATTGTGTGATTGTGTGATTGTGTGATTGTGTGATTGTGCGATTGTGTGATTGTGTGATTGTGTGATTGTGTGATTGTGTGATTGCCTGGTTGCGTGATTGCGTGGTTGTGTGATTGTGTGATTGTGTGATTGTGTGTTTGTGTGATTGTGTGATTGTGTGATTGTGTGACTGTGTGATTGTGTGATTGAGTGATTGTGTGATTGTGTGATTGTGTAATTGTGTGACTGTGATTGTGTGACTGTGATTGTGTGACTGTGATTGTGTGACTGTGATTGTGTGACTGTGATTGTGTGACTGTGATTGTGCGACTGTGATTGTGCGACTGTGATTGTGTGACTGCGATTGTGTGACTGCGATAGTGTGATTGCGATTGTGTGATTGCAATTGTGTGATTGCGTGACTGTGATTGCGCGGCTGCGATTGTGCAACTGTGATTGTGCGACTGCTTTTGTGTGGTTGCGATTGTGTGATTGCAATTGTGTGATTGTGTGATTGAGATTGTGTGATTGTGATTGTGTGATTGTGTGATTGTGTGATTGTGTGTTTGTGTGATTGTGTGATTGTGTGATTGTGTGACTGTGTGATTGTGTGATTGAGTGATTGTGTGATTGTGTGATTGTGTAATTGTGTGACTGTGATTGTGTGACTGTGATTGTGTGACTGTGATTGTGTGACTGTGATTGTGTGACTGTGATTGTGCGACTGTGATTGTGCGACTGTGATTGTGTGACTGCGATTGTGTGACTGCGATAGTGTGATTGCGATTGTGTGATTGCAATTGTGTGATTGCGTGACTGTGATTGCGCGGCTGCGATTGTGCAACTGTGATTGTGCGACTGCTTTTGTGTGGTTGCGATTGTGTGATTGCAATTGTGTGATTGTGTGATTGAAATTGTGTGATTGTGATTGTGTGATTGTGATTGTGTGATTGTGTGATTGTGTGATTGTGTGATTGTGTGATTGTGTGATTGTGTGATTGTGTGATTGTGTGATTGTGATTGTGTGATTGTGTCATTGTGTGATTGTGTGATTGTGTGATTGTGTGATTGTTTGATTGTGTGATTGTGTGATTGTGTGATTGTGTGATTGTGCGATTGTGTGATTGTGCGATTGTGCGATTGTGCGATTGTGTGATTGTGTGACTGTGTGATTGTGTGATTGTGTGATTGTGTGATTGTGTGATTGTGTGATTGTGTGATTGTGTGATTGTGTGATTGTGTGATTGTGCGGTTGTGTGATTGTGCGACTGTGTGATTGTGTGATTGTGATTGTGTGATTGTGATTGTGTGATTGTGATTGTGTGATTGTGATTGTGTGATTGTGATTGTGTGATTGTGATTGTGTGATTGTGATTGTGTGATTGTGATTGTGTGATTGTGATTGTGTGATTGTGATTGTGTGATTGTGATTGTGTGATTGTGATTGTGTGATTGTGATTGTGTGATTGTGATTGTGTGATTGTGATTGTGTGATTGTGATTGTGTGATTGTGATTGTGTGATTGTGATTGTGTGATTGTGATTGTGTGATTGTGATTGCGTGATTGCGTGATTGCGTGATTGCGTGATTGCGTGATTGCGTGATTGCGTGATTGCGTGATTGCGTGATTGCGTGATTGCGTGATTGCCTGATTGCGTGATTGCGTGATTGCGTGATTGCGTCATTGCGTGATTGCGTGTTTGCGTGATTGCGTGATTGCGTGATTGCGTGATTGCGTGATTGCCTGGTTGCGTGATTGTGTGGTTGTGTGATTGTGTGATTGTGTGATTGTGTGACTGTGTGTTTGTGTGATTGTGTGATTGTGTGATTGTGTGTCTGTGTGATTGTGTGATTGAGTGATTGTGTGATTGTGTGATTGTGTGATTGTGTGATTGTGTGATTTTGTGATTGTGTGACTGTGATGTTGTGACTGTGATTGTGTGACTGTGATTGTGTGACTGTGATTGTGTGACTGTGATTGTGTGACTGTGATTGTGTGACTGTGATTGTGCGATTGTGATTGTGCGACTGCGATTGTGTGACTGCGATAGTGTGATTGCGATTGTGTGATTGCAATTGTGTGATTGTGTCATTGTGATTGTGTGGTTGAGAGTGTGTGATTGTGATTATGTGATTGTGATTGTGTGATTGTGATTGTGTGATTGTGATTGTGTGATTGTGATTGTGTGATTGTGATTGTGTGATTGTGATTGTGTGATTGTGATTGTGTGATTGTGATTGAGTGATTGTGATTGTGTGATTGTGATTGTGTGATTGTGATTGTGTGATTGTGATTGTGTGATTGTGATTGTGCGACTGTGATTGTGTGACTGCGATTGTGTGACTGCGATAGTGTGATTACGATTGTGTGATTGCAATTGTGTGATTGCGTGACTGTGATTGCGTGACTGTGATTGCGCGGCTGCGATTGTGCAACTGTGATTGTGCGACTGCTTTTGTGTGGTTGCGATTGTGTGATTGCAATTGTGTGATTGTGTGATTGAGATTGTGTGATTGTGATTGTGTGATTGTGATTGTGTGATTGTGTGATTGTGTGATTGTGTGATTGTGTGATTGTGTGATTGTGAGATTGTGTGATTGTGTGATTGTGTGATTGTGTGATTGTGTGATTGTGTGATTGTTTGATTGTGTGATTGTTTGATTGTGTGATTGTGTGATTGTGTGATTGTGTGATTGTGTGATTGGGTGATCGTGTGATCGCGTGATCGCGTGATTGTGTGATTGTGTGATTGTGTGATTGTGTGATTGTGTGATTGTGTGATTGTGTGATTGTGTGATTGTGTGATTGTGTGATTGTGTGATTGTGTGATTGTGTGATTGTGTGATTGTGTGATTGTGTGATTGTGTTATTGTGTGATTGTGTGATTGTGTGATTGTGTGATTGTGTGATTGTGTGATTGTGTGATTGTGTGATTGTGTGATTGTGTGATTGTGTGATTGTGTGATTGTGTGATTGTGTGATTGTGTGATTGTGTGATTGTGTGATTGTGTGATTGTGTGATTGTGATTGTGTGATTGTGATTGTGTGATTGCGATTGTGTGATTGCGATTGTGTGATTGTGATTGTGTGATTGTGATTGTGTGATTGTGATTGTGTGATTGTGATTGTGTGATTGTGTGATTGTGATTGTGTGATTGGGATTGTCGGTTTGGGATTGTGTGACTGCAATTGTGTGATTGAGTGTGTGTGATTGTGATTGTGTGATTGTGTGATTGAGTGATTGTGTGATTATGTGATTGTGTGATTGTGTGACTGTGATTGTGTGACTGTGATTGTGTGACTGTGATTGTGTGACTGTGATTGTGCGTCTGTGATTGTGCGACTGCGATTGTGTGACTGCGATAGTGTGATTGCGATTGTGTGATTGCAATTGTGTGATTGTGTCATTGTGATTGTGTGGTTGAGAGTGTGTGATTGTGATTATGTGTTTGTGATTGTGTGATTGTGATTGTGTGATTGTGATTGTGTGATTGTGGTTGTGTGATTGTGGTTGTGTGATTGTGGTTGTGTGATTGTGGTTGTGTGATTGTGGTTGTGTGAGTGTGGTTGTGTGATTGTGGTTGTGTGATTGTGGTTGTGTGATTGTGGTTGTGTGATTGTGGTTGTGTGATTGTGGTTGTGTGATAGCGGTTGTGTGATTGCGATTGTGTGATTGCGATTGTGTGATTGCGATTGTGTGATTGCAATTGTGTGATTCTGTGATTCTGATTGTGTGATTGTGATTGTGAGGTTGTGATTGTGTGATTGTGATTGTGTAATTGGGATTGTGTGACTGGGATTGTGTGATTGAGAGTGTGTGATTGTGATTTTGTGATTGTGATTGTGTGATTGTGATTGTGTGATTGTGATTGTGTGATTGTGATTGTGTGATTGTGATTGTGTGATTGTGATTGTGTGATTGTGATTGTGTGATTGTGATTGTGTGATTGTGATTGTGTGATTGTGATTGTGTGATTGTGATTGTGTGATTGTGATTGTGTGATTGTGATTGTGTGATTGTGATTGTGTGATTGTGATTGTGTGATTGTGATTGTGTGATTGTGATTGTGTGATTGTGTGATTGTGTGTTTGTGTGATTGTGTGATTGTGTGATTGTGTGATTGTGTGATTGTGAGATTGTGTGATTGTGTGATTGTGTGATTGTGTGATTGTGTGATTGTTTGATTGTGTGATTGTGTGATTGTGTGATTGTGTGATTGTGTGATTGTGTGATTGTGTGATTGTGTGATTGTGTGATTGTGTGATTGTGTGATTGTGTGATTGTGTGATTGTGTGATTGTGTGATTGTGTGACTGCGATTGTGTGACTGCGATAGTGTGATTGCGATTGTGTGATTGCAATTGTGTGATTGCGTGTCTGTGATTGCGTGGCTGTGATTGCGTGACTGTGATTGCGCGGCTGCGATTGTGCAACTGTGATTGTGCGACTGCTTTTGTGTGGTTGCGATTGTGTGATTGCAATTGTGTGATTGTGTGATTGAGATTGTATGATTGTGATTGTGTGATTGTGTGATTGTGTGATTGTGTGTTTGTGTGATTGTGTGATTGTGTGATTGTGTGACTGTGTGATTGTGTGATTGAGTGATTGTGTGATTGTGTGATTGTGTAATTGTGTGACTGTGATTGTGTGACTGTGATTGTGTGACTGTGATTGTGTGACTGTGATTGTGTGACTGTGATTGTGTGACTGTGATTGTGCGACTGTGATTGTGCGACTGTGATTGTGTGACTGCGATTGTGTGACTGCGATAGTGTGATTGCGATTGTGTGATTGCAATTGTGTGATTGCGTGACTGTGATTGCGTGACTGTGATTGCGCGGCTGCGATTGTGCAACTGTGATTGTGCGACTGCTTTTGTGTGGTTGCGATTGTGTGATTGCAATTGTGTGATTGTGTGATTGAGATTGTGTGATTGTGATTGTGTGATTGTGATTGTGTGATTGTGTGATTGTGTGATTGTGTGATTGTGTGATTGTGTGATTGTGTGATTGTGTGATTGTGTGATTGTGTGATTGTGTGATTGTGTGATTGTGTGATTGTGTGATTGGGTGATTGTGTGATTGCGTGATTGCGTGATTGTGTGATTGTGTGATTGTGTGATTGTGTGATTGTGTGATTGTGTGATTGTGTGATTGTGTGATTGTGTGATTGTGTGATTGTGTTATTGTGTGATTGTGTGATTGTGTGATTGTGTGATTGTGCGATTGTGTGATTGTGTGATTGTGTGATTGTGTGATTGTGTGATTGCCTGGTTGCGTGATTGCGTGGTTGTGTGATTGTGTGATTGTGTGATTGTGTGTTTGTGTGATTGTGTGATTGTGTGATTGTGTGACTGTGTAATTGTGTGATTGAGTGATTGTGTGATTGTGTGATTGTGTAATTGTGTGACTGTGATTGTGTGACTGTGATTGTGTGACTGTGATTGTGTGACTGTGATTGTGTGACTGTGATTGTGTGACTGTGATTGTGCGACTGTGATTGTGCGACTGTGATTGTGTGACTGCGATTGTGTGACTGCGATAGTGTGATTGCGATTGTGTGATTACAATTGTGTGATTGCGTGACTGTGATTGCGCGGCTGCGATTGTGCAACTGTGATTGTGCGACTGCTTTTGTGTGGTTGCGATTGTGTGATTGCAATTGTGTGATTGTGTGATTGAGATTGTGTGATTGTGATTGTGTGATTGTGTGATTGTGTGATTGTGTGTTTGTGTGATTGTGTGATTGTGTGATTGTGTGACTGTGTGATTGTGTGATTGAGTGATTGTGTGATTGTGTGATTGTGTAATTGTGTGACTGTGATTGTGTGACTGTGATTGTGTGACTGTGATTGTGTGACTGTGATTGTGCGACTGTGATTGTGCGACTGTGATTGTGTTTCTGCGATTGTGTGACTGCGATAGTGTGATTGCGATTGTGTGATTGCAATTGTGTGATTGCGTGACTGTGATTGCGCGGCTGCGATTGTGCAACTGTGATTGTGCGACTGCTTTTGTGTGGTTGCGATTGTGTGATTGCAATTGTGTGATTGTGTGATTGAGATTGTGTGATTGTGATTGTGTGATTGTGATTGTGTGATTGTGTGATTGTGTGATTGTGTGATTGTGTGATTGTGTGATTGTGTGATTGTGCGATTGTGTGATTGTGATTGTGTGATTGTGTCATTGTGTGATTGTGTGATTGTGATTGTGTGATTGTGATTGTGTGATTGTGATTGTGTGATTGTGATTGTGTGATTGTGATTGTGTGATTGTGATTGTGTGATTGTGATTGTGTGATTGTGATTGTGTGATTGTGATTGTGTGATTGTGATTGTGTGATTGTGATTGTGTGATTGTGATTGTGTGATTGTGATTGTGTGATTGTGATTGTGTGATTGTGATTGTGTGATTGTGTGATTGTGTGTTTGTGTGATTGTGTGATTGTGTGATTGTGTGATTGTGTGATTGTGAGATTGTGTGATTGTGTGATTGTGTGATTGTGTGATTGTGTGATTGTTTGATTGTGTGATTGTGTGATTGTGTGATTGTGTGATTGTGTGATTGTGTGATTGTGTGATTGTGTGATTGTGTGATTGTGTGATTGTGTGATTGTGTGATTGTGTGATTGTGTGATTGTGTGATTGTGTGATTGTGTGACTGCGATTGTGTGACTGCGATAGTGTGATTGCGATTGTGTGATTGCAATTGTGTGATTGCGTGTCTGTGATTGCGTGGCTGTGATTGCGTGACTGTGATTGCGCGGCTGCGATTGTGCAACTGTGATTGTGCGACTGCTTTTGTGTGGTTGCGATTGTGTGATTGCAATTGTGTGATTGTGTGATTGAGATTGTATGATTGTGATTGTGTGATTGTGTGATTGTGTGATTGTGTGTTTGTGTGATTGTGTGATTGTGTGATTGTGTGACTGTGTGATTGTGTGATTGAGTGATTGTGTGATTGTGTGATTGTGTAATTGTGTGACTGTGATTGTGTGACTGTGATTGTGTGACTGTGATTGTGTGACTGTGATTGTGTGACTGTGATTGTGTGACTGTGATTGTGCGACTGTGATTGTGCGACTGTGATTGTGTGACTGCGATTGTGTGACTGCGATAGTGTGATTGCGATTGTGTGATTGCAATTGTGTGATTGCGTGACTGTGATTGCGTGACTGTGATTGCGCGGCTGCGATTGTGCAACTGTGATTGTGCGACTGCTTTTGTGTGGTTGCGATTGTGTGATTGCAATTGTGTGATTGTGTGATTGAGATTGTGTGATTGTGATTGTGTGATTGTGATTGTGTGATTGTGTGATTGTGCGATTGTGTGATTGTGTGATTGTGTGATTGTGTGATTGTGTGATTGTGTGATTGTGTGACTGTGTGATTGTGTGATTGTGTGATTGTGTGATTGGGTGATTGTGTGATTGCGTGATTGTGTGATTGTGTGATTGTGTGATTGTGTGATTGTGTGATTGTGTGATTGTGTGATTGTGTGATTGTGTGATTGTGTGATTGTGTGATTGTGTTATTGTGTGATTGTGTGATTGTGTGATTGTGTGATTGTGCGATTGTGTGATTGTGTGATTGTGTGATTGTGTGATTGTGTGATTGCCTGGTTGCGTGATTGCGTGGTTGTGTGATTGTGTGATTGTGTGATTGTGTGTTTGTGTGATTGTGTGATTGTGTGATTGTGTGACTGTGTAATTGTGTGATTGAGTGATTGTGTGATTGTGTGATTGTGTAATTGTGTGACTGTGATTGTGTGACTGTGATTGTGTGACTGTGATTGTGTGACTGTGATTGTGTGACTGTGATTGTGCGACTGTGATTGTGCGACTGTGATTGTGTGACTGCGATTGTGTGACTGCGATAGTGTGATTGCGATTGTGTGATTGCAATTGTGTGATTGCGTGACTGTGATTGCGCGGCTGCGATTGTGCAACTGTGATTGTGCGACTGCTTTTGTGTGGTTGCGATTGTGTGATTGCAATTGTGTGATTGTGTGATTGAGATTGTGTGATTGTGATTGTGTGATTGTGTGATTGTGTGATTGTGTGTTTGTGTGATTGTGTGATTGTGTGATTGTGTGACTGTGTGATTGTGTGATTGAGTGATTGTGTGATTGTGTGATTGTGTAATTGTGTGACTGTGATTGTGTGACTGTGATTGTGTGACTGTGATTGTGTGACTGTGATTGTGTGACTGTGATTGTGCGACTGTGATTGTGCGACTGTGATTGTGTTTCTGCGATTGTGTGACTGCGATAGTGTGATTGCGATTGTGTGATTGCAATTGTGTGATTGCGTGACTGTGATTGCGCGGCTGCGATTGTGCAACTGTGATTGTGCGACTGCTTTTGTGTGGTTGCGATTGTGTGATTGCAATTGTGTGATTGTGTGATTGAGATTGTGTGATTGTGATTGTGTGATTGTGATTGTGTGATTGTGTGATTGTGTGATTGTGTGATTGTGTGATTGTGTGATTGTGTGATTGTGTGATTGTGATTGTGTGATTGTGTCATTGTGTGATTGTGTGATTGTGTGATTGTGTGATTGTTTGATTGTGTGATTGTGTGATTGTGTGATTGTGTGATTGTGTGATTGTGTGATTGTGTGATTGTGTGATTGTGTGATTGTGTGATTGTGTTATTGTGTGATTGTGTGATTGTGTGATTGTGTGATTGTGCGATTGTGTGATTGTGCGATTGTGCGATTGTGCGATTGTGCGATTGTGTGACTGTGTGATTGTGTGATTGTGTGATTGTGTGATTGTGTGATTGTGTGATTGTGTGATTGTGTGATTGTGTGATTGTGTGATTGTGTGATTGTGCGGTTGTGTGATTGTGCGACTGTGTGATTGTGTGATTGTGTGATTGTGTGATTGTGTGATTGTGATTGTGTGATTGTGATTCTGTGATTGTGTGATTGTGATTGTGTGATTGTGATTGTGTGATTGTGATTGTGTGATTGTGATTGTGTGATTGTGATTGTGTGATTGTGATTGTGTGATTGTGATTGTGTGATTGTGATTGTGTGATTGTGATTGTGTGATTGTGATTGTGTGATTGTGATTGTGTGATTGTGATTGTGTGATTGTGATTGTGTGATTGTGATTGTGTGATTGTGATTGTGTGATTGTGATTGTGTGATTGTGATTGCGTGATTGCGTGATTGCGTGATTGCGTGATTGCGTGATTGCGTGATTGCGTGATTGCGTGATTGCGTGATTGCGTGATTGCGTGATTGCGTGATTGCGTGATTGCGTGATTGCGTGATTGCGTGATTGCGTGATTGCGTCATTGCGTGATTGCGTGTTTGCGTGATTGCGTGATTGCGTGATTGCGTGATTGCGTGATTGCCTGGTTGCGTGATTGTGTGGTTGTGTGATTGTGTGATTGTGTGATTGTGTGACTGTGTGTTTGTGTGATTGTGTGATTGTGTGATTGTGTGTCTGTGTGATTGTGTGATTGAGTGATTGTGTGATTGTGTGATTGTGTGATTGTGTGATTGTGTGATTTTGTGATTGTGTGACTGTGATTTTGTGACTGTGATTGTGTGACTGTGATTGTGTGACTGTGATTGTGTGACTGTGATTGTGTGACTGTGATTGTGCGATTGGGATTGTGCGACTGCGATTGTGTGACTGCGATAGTGTGATTGCGATTGTGTGATTGCAATTGTGTGATTGTGTCATTGTGATTGTGTGGTTGAGAGTGTGTGATTGTGATTATGTGATTGTGATTGTGTGATTGTGATTGTGTGATTGTGATTGTGTGATTGTGATTGTGTGATTGTGATTGTGTGATTGTGATTGTGTGATTGTGATTGTGTGATTGTGATTGTGTGATTGTGATTGAGTGATTGTGATTGTGTGATTGTGATTGTGTGATTGTGATTGTGTGATTGTGATTGTGTGATTGTGATTGCGTGATTGCGTGATTGCGTGATTGCGTGATTGCGTGATTGCGTGATTGCGTGATTGCGTGATTGCGTGATTGCGTGATTGCGTGATTGCGTGATTGCGTGATTGCGTGATTGCGTGATTGCGTGATTGCGTCATTGCGTGATTGCGTGTTTGCGTGATTGCGTGATTGCGTGATTGCGTGATTGCGTGATTGCCTGGTTGCGTGATTGTGTGGTTGTGTGATTGTGTGATTGTGTGATTGTGTGACTGTGTGTTTGTGTGATTGTGTGATTGTGTGATTGTGTGTCTGTGTGATTGTGTGATTGAGTGATTGTGTGATTGTGTGATTGTGTGATTGTGTGATTGTGTGATTTTGTGATTGTGTGACTGTGATTTTGTGACTGTGATTGTGTGACTGTGATTGTGTGACTGTGATTGTGTGACTGTGATTGTGTGACTGTGATTGTGCGATTGGGATTGTGCGACTGCGATTGTGTGACTGCGATAGTGTGATTGCGATTGTGTGATTGCAATTGTGTGATTGTGTCATTGTGATTGTGTGGTTGAGAGTGTGTGATTGTGATTATGTGATTGTGATTGTGTGATTGTGATTGTGTGATTGTGATTGTGTGATTGTGATTGTGTGATTGTGATTGTGTGATTGTGATTGTGTGATTGTGATTGTGTGATTGTGATTGAGTGATTGTGATTGTGTGATTGTGATTGTGTGATTGTGATTGTGTGATTGTGATTGTGTGATTGTGATTGTGCGACTGTGATTGTGTGACTGCGATTGTGTGACTGCGATAGTGTGATTACGATTGTGTGATTGCAATTGTGTGATTGCGTGACTGTGATTGCGTGACTGTGATTGCGCGGCTGCGATTGTGCAACTGTGATTGTGCGACTGCTTTTGTGTGGTTGCGATTGTGTGATTGCAATTGTGTGATTGTGTGATTGAGATTGTGTGATTGTGATTGTGTGATTGTGATTGTGTGATTGTGTGATTGTGTGATTGTGTGATTGTGTGATTGTGTGATTGTGAGATTGTGTGATTGTGTGATTGTGTGATTGTGTGATTGTGTGATTGTGTGATTGTTTGATTGTGTGATTGTTTGATTGTGTGATTGTGTGATTGTGTGATTGTGTGATTGTGTGATTGGGTGATCGTGTGATTGCGTGATCGCGTGATTGTGTGATTGTGTGATTGTGTGATTGTGTGATTGTGTGATTGTGTGATTGTGTGATTGTGTGATTGTGTGATTGTGTGATTGTGTGATTGTGTGATTGTGTGATTGTGTGATTGTGTGATTGTGTGATTGTGTGATTGTGTGATTGTGTGATTGTGTGATTGTGTGATTGTGTGATTGTGTTATTGTGTGATTGTGTGATTGTGTGATTGTGTGATTGTGTGATTGTGTGATTGTGTGATTGTGTGATTGTGTGATTGTGTGATTGTGTGATTGTGTGATTGTGTGATTGTGTGATTGTGTGATTGTGTGATTGTGTGATTGTGTGATTGTGATTGTGTGATTGTGATTGTGTGATTGCGATTGTGTGATTGCGATTGTGTGATTGTGATTGTGTGATTGTGATTGTGTGATTGTGATTGTGTGATTGTGATTGTGTGATTGTGATTGTGTGATTGTGATTGTGTGATTGTGTGATTGTGATTGTGTGATTGGGATTGTCGGTTTGGGATTGTGTGACTGCAATTGTGTGATTGAGTGTGTGTGATTGTGATTGTGTGATTGTGTGATTGAGTGATTGTGTGATTATGTGATTGTGTGATTGTGTGACTGTGATTGTGTGACTGTGATTGTGTGACTGTGATTGTGTGACTGTGATTGTGCGTCTGTGATTGTGCGACTGCGATTGTGTGACTGCGATAGTGTGATTGCGATTGTGTGATTGCAATTGTGTGATTGTGTCATTGTGATTGTGTGGTTGAGAGTGTGTGATTGTGATTATGTGTTTGTGATTGTGTGATTGTGATTGTGTGATTGTGATTGTGTGATTGTGGTTGTGTGATTGTGGTTGTGTGATTGTGGTTGTGTGATTGTGGTTGTGTGATTGTGGTTGTGTGAGTGTGGTTGTGTGATTGTGGTTGTGTGATTGTGGTTGTGTGATTGTGGTTGTGTGATTGTGGTTGTGTGATTGTGGTTGTGTGATAGCGGTTGTGTGATTGCGATTGTGTGATTGCGATTGTGTGATTGCGATTGTGTGATTGCAATTGTGTGATTCTGTGATTCTGATTGTGTGATTGTGATTGTGAGGTTGTGATTGTGTGATTGTGATTGTGTAATTGGGATTGTGTGACTGGGATTGTGTGATTGAGAGTGTGTGATTGTGATTTTGTGATTGTGATTTTGTGATTGTGATTTTGTGATTGTGATTGTGTGATTGTGATTGTGTGATTGTGATTGTGTGATTGTGATTGTGTGATTGTGATTGTGTGATTGTGATTGTGTGATTGTGATTGTGTGATTGTGATTGTGTGATTGTGATTGTGTGATTGTGATTGTGTGATTGTGATTGTGTGATTGTGATTGTGTGATTGTGATTGTGTGATTGTGATTGTGTGATTGTGATTGTGTGATTGTGATTGTGTGATTGTGATTGTGTGATTGTGATTGTGTGATTGTGATTGTGTGATTGTGATTGTGTGATTGTGTGATTGTGTGTTTGTGTGATTGTGTGATTGTGTGATTGTGTGATTGTGTGATTGTGAGATTGTGTGATTGTGTGATTGTGTGATTGTGTGATTGTGTGATTGTTTGATTGTGTGATTGTGTGATTGTGTGATTGTGTGATTGTGTGATTGTGTGATTGTGTGATTGTGTGATTGTGTGATTGTGTGATTGTGTGATTGTGTGATTGTGTGATTGTGTGATTGTGTGATTGTGTGCTTGTGTGATTGTTCGATTGTGTGATTGTGTGATTGTGTGATTGTGTGATTGTGTGATTGTGTGATTGTGTGATTGTGTGATTGTGTGATTGTGTGGTTGTGTGATTGTGTGATTGTGTGATTGTGATTGTGTGATTGTGATTGTGTGATTGTGATTGTGTGATTGTGATTGTGTGGTTGTGATTGTGTGATTGTTATTGTGAGATTATGATTGTGTGATTGTGATTGTGTGATTGTGATTGTGTGATTGTGATTGTGTGATTGTGATTGTGTGATTGCGATTGTGTGATTGCGATTGTATGATTGTGATTGTGACTGAGTGATTGTGATTGTATGATTGTGATTGTGTGATTGTGATTGTGTGATTGTGATTGTGTGATTGTGGTTGTGTGATTGTGATTGTGTGATTGTGATTGTGTGATTGTGATTGTGTGATTGTGATTGTGTGATTGTGATTGTGTGATTGTGATTGTGTGGTTGTGATTGTGTGATTGTTATTGTGAGATTGTGATTGTGTGATTGTGATTGTGTGATTGTGATTGTGTGATTGTGATTGTGTGATTGTGATTGTGTGATTGTGATTGTGTGATTGTGATTGTGTGATTGTGATTGTGTGATTGTGATTGTGTGATTGTGATTGTGTGATTGTGATTGTGTGATTGTGATTGTGTGATTGTGATTGTGTGATTGTGATTGTGTGATTGTGATTGTGTGATTGTGATTGTGTGATTGTGATTGTGTGATTGTGTGATTGTGTGTTTGTGTGATTGTGTGATTGTGTGATTGTGTGATTGTGTGATTGTGAGATTGTGTGATTGTGTGATTGTGTGATTGTGTGATTGTGTGATTGTTTGATTGTGTGATTGTGTGATTGTGTGATTGTGTGATTGTGTGATTGTGTGATTGTGTGATTGTGTGATTGTGTGATTGTGTGATTGTGTGATTGTGTGATTGTGTGATTGTGTGATTGTGTGATTGTGTGCTTGTGTGATTGTTCGATTGTGTGATTGTGTGATTGTGTGATTGTGTGATTGTGTGATTGTGTGATTGTGTGATTGTGTGATTGTGTGATTGTGTGATTGTGTGATTGTGTGATTGTGTGATTGTGATTGTGTGATTGTGATTGTGTGATTGTGATTGTGTGATTGTGATTGTGTGGTTGTGATTGTGTGATTGTTATTGTGAGATTATGATTGTGTGATTGTGATTGTGTGATTGTGATTGTGTGATTGTGATTGTGTGATTGTGATTGTGTGATTGCGATTGTGTGATTGCGATTGTATGATTGTGATTGTGACTGAGTGATTGTGATTGTATGATTGTGATTGTGTGATTGTGATTGTGTGATTGTGATTGTGTGATTGTGGTTGTGTGATTGTGATTGTGTGATTGTGATTGTGTGATTGTGATTGTGTGATTGTGATTGTGTGATTGTGATTGTGTGATTGTGATTGTGTGGTTGTGATTGTGTGATTGTTATTGTGAGATTGTGATTGTGTGATTGTGATTGTGTGATTGTGATTGTGTGATTGTGATTGTGTGATTGTGATTGTGTGATTGTGATTGTGTGATTGTGATTGTGTGATTGTGATTGTGTGATTGTGATTGTGTGATTGTGATTGTGTGATTGTGATTGTGTGATTGTGATTGTGTGATTGTGATTGTGTGATTGTGATTGTGTGATTGTGATTGTGTGATTGTGATTGTGTGATTGTGATTGTGTGATTGTGATTGTGTGATTGTGTGATTGTGTGTTTGTGTGATTGTGTGATTGTGTGATTGTGTGATTGTGTGATTGTGAGATTGTGTGATTGTGTGATTGTGTGATTGTGTGATTGTGTGATTGTTTGATTGTGTGATTGTGTGATTGTGTGATTGTGTGATTGTGTGATTGTGTGATTGTGTGATTGTGTGATTGTGTGATTGTGTGATTGTGTGATTGTGTGATTGTGTGATTGTGTGATTGTGTGATTGTGTGCTTGTGTGATTGTTCGATTGTGTGATTGTGTGATTGTGTGATTGTGTGATTGTGTGATTGTGTGATTGTGTGATTGTGTGATTGTGTGATTGTGTGATTGTGTGATTGTGTGATTGTGTGATTGTGATTGTGTGATTGTGATTGTGTGATTGTGATTGTGTGATTGTGATTGTGTGGTTGTGATTGTGTGATTGTTATTGTGAGATTATGATTGTGTGATTGTGATTGTGTGATTGTGATTGTGTGATTGTGATTGTGTGATTGTGATTGTGTGATTGCGATTGTGTGATTGCGATTGTATGATTGTGATTGTGACTGAGTGATTGTGATTGTATGATTGTGATTGTGTGATTGTGATTGTGTGATTGTGATTGTGTGATTGTGGTTGTGTGATTGTGATTGTGTGATTGTGATTGTGTGATTGTGATTGTGTGATTGTGATTGTGTGATTGTGATTGTGTGATTGTGATTGTGTGGTTGTGATTGTGTGATTGTTATTGTGAGATTGTGATTGTGTGATTGTGATTGTGTGATTGTGATTGTGTGATTGTGATTGTGTGATTGTGATTGTGTGATTGCGATTGTGTGATTGTGATTGTGTGATTGTGATTGTGTGATTGTGATTGTGTGATTGTGATTGTGTGATTGTGATTGTGTGATTGTGATTGTGTGATTGTGATTGTGTGATTGTGATTGTGTGATTGTGATTGTGTGATTGCGATTGTGTGATTGCGATTGTGTGATAGTGATTGTGTGATTGTGGTTGTGTGATTGTGGTTGTGTGATTGTGGTTGTGTGATTGTGGTTGTGTGATTGTGGTTGTGTGATTGTGGTTGTGTGATTGTGGTTGTGTGATTGTGGTTGTGTGATTGTGGTTGTGTGATTGTGGTTGTGTGATTGTGGTTGTGTGATGGTGGTTGTGTGATTGTGGTTGTGTGATTGTGGTTGTATGATTGTGGTTGTATGATTGTGGTTGTGTGATTGTGGTTGTGTGATTGCGGTTGTGTGATTGCGATTGTGTGATTGCGATTGTGTGATTGCGATTGTGTGATCGCAATTGTGTGATTCTGTGATTCTGATTGTGTGATTGTGATTGTGAGATTGTGATTGTGTGATTGTGATTGTGTAATTGGGATTGTGTGACTGGGATTGCGTGATTGAGAGTGTGTGATTGTGATTTTGTGATTGTGATTGTGTGATTGTGATTGTGTGATTGTGTGATTGTGTAATTGTGTGATTGTGTGATTGTGATTGTGTGATTGTGATTGTGTGATTGTGATTGTGTGATTGTGATTGTGTGATTGTGATTGTGTGATTGTGATTGTGTGATTGTGATTGTGTGATTGTGATTGTGTGATTGTGATTGTGTGATTGTGATTGTGTGATTGTGATTGTGTGATTGTGATTGTGTGATTGTGATTGTGTGATTGTGAGTGTGTGATTGTGATTGTGTGATTGTGATTGTGTGATTGTGATTGTGTGATTGTGATTGTGTGATTGTGATTGTGTGATTGTGACTGTGTGACTGCGTGATTGTGTGATTGTGATTGCGTGATTGCGTGATTGCGTGATTGCGTGATTGCGTGATTGCGTGATTGCGTGATTGCGTGATTGCGTGATTGCGTGATTGCGTGATTGCGTGATTGCGTGGTTGCGTGATTGTGTGGTTGCGTGATTGTGTGATTGTGTGATTGTGTGTTTGTGTGATTGTGTGATTGTGTGATTTTGTGACTGTGTGATTGTGTGATTGAGTGATTGTGTGATTGTGTGATTGTGTGATTGTGTGATTGTGTGACTGTGATTGTGTGACTGTGATTGTGTGACTGTGATTGTGTGACTGTGATTGTGCGTCTGTGATTGTGCGACTGCGATTGTGTGACTGCGATAGTGTGATTGCGATTGTGTGATTGCAATTGTGTGATTCTGTGATTCTGATTGTGTGATTGTGATTGTGAGGTTGTGATTGTGTGATTGTGTGATTGTGTGATTGTGTGATTGTGTAATTGTGTGATTGTGTGATTTTGTGATTGTGTGATTGTGTGATTGTGTGATTCTGTGATTGTGTGATTGTGTGATTGTGTGATTGTGTGATTGTGTGATTGTGTGATTGTGTGATTGTGTGATTGTGTGATTGTGTGATTGTGATTGTGTGATTGTGATTGTGTGATTGTGTTTGTGTGATTGTGATTGTGTGATTGTGATTGTGTGATTGTGATTTTGTGATTGTGATTGTGTGATTGTGATTGTGTGATTGTGATTGTGTGATTGTGATTGTGTGATTGTGATTGTGTGATTGTGATTGTGTGATTGTGATTGTGTGATTGTGATTGTGTGATTGTGATTGTGTGATTGTGATTGTGGGATTGTGATTGTGCGATTGTGATTGTGCGATTGTGATTGTGCGATTGTGATTGTGCGATTGTGATTGTGCGATTGTGATTGTGCGATTGTGATTGTGCGATTGTGATTGTGCGATTGTGATTGTGCGATTGTGATTGTGCGATTGTGATTGTGCGATTGTGATTGTGCGATTGTGATTGTGCGATTGTGATTGTGCGATTGTGATTGTGCGATTGTGATTGTGCGATTGTGATTGTGCGATTGTGATTGTGCGATTGTGATTGTGCGATTGTGATTGTGGGATTGTGATTGTGTGGTTGTGATTGTGTGGTTGTGATTGTGTGATTGTTATTGTGAGATTGTGATTGTGTGATTGTGATTGTGTGATTGTGATTGTGTGATTGTGATTGTGTGATTGTGATTGTGTGATTGTGATTGTGTGATTGTGATTGTGTGATTGTGATTGTGTGATTGTGATTTTGTGATTGTGATTGTGTGATTGTGATTGTGTGATTGTGATTGTGTGATTGTGATTGTGTGATTGTGATTGTGTGATTGTGATTGTGTGATAGTGATTGTGTGATAGTGATTGTGTGATTGTGTTTGTGTGATTGTGTTTGTGTGATTGTGATTGTGTGATTGTGATTGTGTGATTGTGATTGTGTGATTGTGATTTTGTGATTGTGATTGTGTGATTGTGATTGTGTGATTGTGATTGTGTGATTGTGATTGTGTGATTGTGATTGTGCGATTGTGATTGTGCGATTGTGATTGTGCGATTGTGATTGTGCGATTGTGATTGTGCGATTGTGATTGTGCGATTGTGATTGTGCGATTGTGATTGTGCGATTGTGATTGTGCGATTGTGATTGTGCGATTGTGATTGTGCGATTGTGATTGTGCGATTGTGATTGTGCGATTGTGATTGTGCGATTGTGATTGTGCGATTGTGATTGTGCGATTGTGATTGTGCGATTGTGATTGTGCGATTGTGATTGTGCGATTGTGATTGTGCGATTGTGATTGTGTGGTTGTGATTGTGTGATTGTTATTGTGAGATTGTGATTGTGTGATTGTGATTGTGTGATTGCGATTGTGTGATTGTGATTGTGTGATTGTGATTGTGTGATTGCGATTGTGTGATTGCGATTGTGTGATTGCGATTGTGACTGAGTGATTGTGATTGTATGATTGTGATTGTGTGATTGTGATTGTGTGATTGTGATTGTGTGATTGTGATTGTGTGATTGTGATTGTGTGATTGTGATTGTGTGATTGTGATTGTGTGATTGTGATTGTGTGATTGTGATTGTGTAATTGGGATTGCGTGACTGGGATTGCGTGATTGAGAGTGTGTGATTGTGATTTTGTGATTGTGATTGTGTGATTGTGTGATTGTGTAATTGTGTGATTGTATGATTGTGATTGTGTGATTGTGATTGTGTGATTGTGATTGTGCGACTGTGATTGTGTGACTGCGATTGTGTGACTGCGATAGTGTGATTGCGATTGTGTGATTGCAATTGTGTGATTGCGTGACTCTGATTGCGTGACTGTGATTGCGCGGCTGCGATTGTGCAACGGTGATTGTGCGACTGCTTTTGTGTGGTTGCGATTGTGTGATTGCAATTGTGTGATTGTGTGATTGAGATTGTGTGATTGTGATTGTGTGATTGTGATTGTGTGATTGTGTGATTGTGTGATTGTGTGATTGTGTGATTGTGTGATTGTGTGATTGTGTGATTGTGTGATTGTGTGATTGTGTGATTGTGATTGTGTGATTTTGTGATTGTGTGATTGTGTGATTGTGTGATTGTGTGATTGTTTGATTGTGTGATTGTGTGATTGTGTGATTGTGTGATTGTGTGATTGTGTGATTGTGTGATTGTGTGATTGCGTGATTGCGTGTTTGCGTGATTGCGTGATTGCGTGATTGCGTGATTGCGTGATTGCGTGATTGCCTGGTTGCGTGATTGTGTGGTTGTGTGATTGTGTGACTGTGTGATTGTGTGGTTGTGTGTTTGTGTGATTGTGTGATTGTGTGATTGTGTGATTGTGTGACTGTGTGATTGTGTGATTGTGTGATTGTGTGATTGTGATTGTGTGACTGTGATTGTGTGACTGTGATTGTGTGACTGTGATTGTGTGACTGTGATTGTGCGTCTGTGATTGTGCGACTGCGATTGTGTGACTGCGATAGTGTGATTGCGATTGTGTGATTGCAATTGTGTGATTGTGTCATTGTGATTGTGTGGTTGAGAGTGTGTGATTGTGATTATGTGATTGTGATTGTGTGATTGTGATTGTGTGATTGTGATTGTGTGATTGTGATTGTGTGATTGTGGTTGTGTGATTGTGGTTGTGTGATTGTGGTTGTGTGATTGTGGTTGTGTGATTGTGGTTGTGTGATTGAGGTTGTGTGATTGTGGTTGTGTGATTGTGGTTGTGTGATTGTGGTTGTGTGATTGTGGTTGTGTGATCGTGGTTGTGTGATCGTGGTTGTGTGATTGTGGTTGTGTGATTGTGGTTGTGTGATTGTGGTTGTGTGATTGTGGTTGTGTGATTGTGGTTGTGTGATTGCGGTTGTGTGATTGCGATTGTGTGATTGCGATTGTGTGATTGCGATTGTGTGATTGCAATTGTGTGATTCTGTGATTCTGATTGTGTGATTGTGATTGTGTGATTGTGATTGTGTGATTGTGACTGTGTGATTGTGATTGTGTGATTGTGATTGTGTGATTGTGATTGTGTGATTGTGATTGTGTGATTGTGATTGTGTGATTGTGATTGTGTGATTGTGATTGGGTGATTGCGTGATTGCGTGATTGCGTGATTGCGTGATTGCGTGATTGCGTGATTGCGTGGTTGCGTGATTGTGTGGTTGCGTGATTGTGTGATTGTGTGATTGTGTGTTTGTGTGATTGTGTGATTGTGTGATTGTGTGATTGTGTGACTGTGTGATTGTGTGATTGAGTGATTGTGTGATTGTGTGATTGTGTGATTGTGTGACTGTGATTGTGTGACTGTGATTGTGTGACTGTGATTGTGTGACTGTGATTGTGCGACTGTGATTGTGCGACTGCGATTGTGTGACTGCGATAGTGTGATTGCGATTGTGTGATTGCAATTGTGTGATTGTGTCATTGTGATTGTGTGATTGAGAGTGTGTGATTGTGATTGTGTGATTGTGATTGTGTGATTGTGTGATTGTGTGATTGTGATTGTGTGATTGGGATTGTCGGTTTAGGATTGTGTGACTGCAATTGTGTGATTGAGAGTGTGTGATTGTGATTGTGTGATTGTGATTGTGTGATTGTGATTGTGTGATTGTGATTGTGTGATTGTGATTGTGTGATTGTGATTGTGTGATTGTGCTTGTGTGATTGTGATTGTGTGATTGTGATTGTGTGATTGTGATTGTGTGATTGTGATTGTGTGATTGTGATTGTGTGATTGTGTGATTGTGAGTGTGTGATTGTGATTGTGTGATTGTGATTGTGTGATTGTGATTGTGTGATTGTGATTGTGTGAATGTGATTGTGTGATTGTGATTGTGTGATTGTGGTTGTGTGATTGTGATTGTGTGATTGCGATTGTGTGATTGTGATTGTAGGATTGTGATTGTGATTGAGTGATTGTGATTGTGTGATTGTGTGATTGTAATTGTGTGATTGTGTGATTGTGATTGTGTGATTGTGACTGTGTGATTGTGACTGTGTGATTGTGTGATTGGGATTGTCGGATTGGGATTGTGTGACTGCAATTGTGTGAATGATAGTGTGTGATTGTGATTGTGTGATTGTGATTGTGTGATTGTGATTGTGTGATTGTGATTGTGTGAATGTGATTGTGTGATTGCGATTGTGTGATTGTGATTGTGTGATTGTGATTGTGTGATTGTGTGATTGTGATTGTGTGATTGTGATTGTGTGATTGTGATTGTGTGATTGTGATTGTGTGATTGTGATTGTGTGATTGTGATTGTGTGATTGTGATTGTGTGATCGTGGTTGTGTGATTGTGGCTGTGTGATTGTGGTTGTGTGATTGTGGTTGTGTGATTGTGGTTGTATGATTGTGGTTGTGTGATTGTGGTTGTGTGATTGCGGTTGTGTGATTGCGATTGTGTGATTGCGATTGTGTGATTGCGATTGTGTGATTGCAATTGTGTGATTCTGTGATTCTGATTGTGTGATTGTGATTGTGTGGTTGTGATTGTGTGATTGTGATTGTGTAATTGGGATTGTGTGACTGGGATTGTGTGATTGAGAGTGTGTGATTGTGATTTTGTGATTGTGATTGTGTGATTGTGATTGTGTGATTGAGTGATTGTGTGATTGTGTGATTGTGTAATTGTGTGATTGTGTGATTTTGTGATTGTGTGATTGTGTGATTGTGTGATTGTGTGATTGTGTTTGTGATTGTGTGATTGTGATTGTGTGATTGTGTTTGTGTGATTGTGATTGTGTGATTGTGATTGTGTGATTGTGATTGTGTGATTGTGATTGTGTGATTGTGCTTGTGTGATTGTGATTGTGTGATTGTGATTGTGTGATTGTGATTGTGTGATTGTGATTGTGTGATTGTGATTGTGTGATTGTGTGATTGTGAGTGTGTGATTGTGATTGTGTGATTGTGATTGTGTGATTGTGATTGTGTGATTGTGATTGTGTGAATGTGATTGTGTGATTGTGATTGTGTGATTGTGGTTGTGTGATTGTGATTGTGTGATTGCGAATGTGTGATTGTGATTGTAGGATTGTGATTGTGATTGAGTGATTGTGATTGTGTGATTGTGATTGTGTGATTGTGATTGTGTGATTGTGATTGTGTGATTGTGATTGTGTGATTGTGATTGTGTGATTGTGATTGTGTGATTGTGATTGTGTGATTGTGATTGTGTGATTGTGATTGTGTGATTGTGATTGTGTGATTGTGATTGTGTGATTGTGATTGTGTGATTGTGATTGTGTGATTGTGATTGTGTGATTGTGATTGTGTGATTGTGATTGTGTGATTGTGATTGTGTGATTGTGATTGTGTGATTGTGATTGTGTGATTGTGATTGTGTGATTGTGTGATTGTAATTGTGTGATTGTGTGATTGTGATTGTGTGATTGTGACTGTGTGATTGTGACTGTGTGATTGTGTGATTGTGATTGTGTGATTGGGATTGTCGGATTGGGATTGTGTGACTGCAATTGTGTGAATGATAGTGTGTGATTGTGATTGTGTGATTGTGATTGTGTGATTGTGATTGTGTGATTGTGATTGTGTGAATGTGATTGTGTGATTGCGATTGTGTGATTGTGATTGTGTGATTGTGATTGTGTGATTGTGATTGTGTGATTGTGATTGTGTGATTGTGATTGTGTGATTGTGATTGTGTGATTGTGATTGTGTGATTGTGATTGTGTGATCGTGGTTGTGTGATTGTGGCTGTGTGATTGTGGTTGTGTGATTGTGGTTGTGTGATTGTGGTTGTATGATTGTGGTTGTGTGATTGTGGTTGTGTGATTGCGGTTGTGTGATTGCGATTGTGTGATTGCGATTGTGTGATTGCGATTGTGTGATTGCAATTGTGTGATTCTGTGATTCTGATTGTG
Source organism: Megachile rotundata (assembly GCF_050947335.1). Lineage (NCBI taxonomy): Eukaryota > Metazoa > Arthropoda > Insecta > Hymenoptera > Megachilidae > Megachile > Megachile rotundata. The sequence continues at coordinate 278,178 of NC_134991.1, read as the reverse complement.
TGATTGTGATTGTGTGGTTGTGATTGTGTGATTGTGATTGTGTAATTGGGATTGTGTGACTGGGATTGTGTGATTGAGAGTGTGTGATTGTGATTTTGTGATTGTGATTGTGTGATTGTGATTGTGTGATTGAGTGATTGTGTGATTGTGTGATTGTGTAATTGTGTGATTGTGTGATTTTGTGATTGTGTGATTGTGTGATTGTGTGATTGTGTGATTGTGTTTGTGATTGTGTGATTGTGATTGTGTGATTGTGTTTGTGTGATTGTGATTGTGTGATTGTGATTGTGTGATTGTGATTGTGTGACTGCAATTGTGTGCTTGAGAGTGTGTGATTGTGTGATTGTGATTGTGTGATTGTGATTGTGTGATTGTGATTGTGTGATCGTGATTGTGTGATTGTGATTGTGTGATTGTGATTGTGTGACTGTGATTGTGTGATTGCGATTGTGTGATTATGATTGTGTGATTGTGATTGTGTGATTGTGATTTTGTGATTGTGATTTTGTGATTGTGATTGTGTGATTGTGATTGGGTGATTGCGTGATTGCGTGATTGCGTGATTGCGTGATTGCGTGATTGCGTGATTGCGTGATTGCGTGATTGCGTGATTGCGTGATTGCGTGATTGCGTGATTGTGTGACTGTGTGATTGTGTGATTGAGTGATTGTGTGATTGTGTGATTGTGTGATTGTGTGATTGTGTGACTGTGATTGTGTGACTGTGATTGTGTGACTGTGATTGTGTGACTGTGATTGTGCGACTGTGATTGTGCGACTGCGATTGTGTGACTGCGATAGTGTGATTGCGATTGTGTGATTGCAATTGTGAGATTGTGTCATTGTGATTGTGTGATTGAGCGTGTGTGATTGTGATTGTGTGATTGTGATTGTGAGATTGTGATTGTGTGATTGTGATTGTGTAATTGGGATTGTGTGACTGGGATTGTGTGATTGAGAGTGTGTGATTGTGATTTTGTGATTGTGATTGTGTGATTGTGATTGTGTGATTGTGATTGTGTGATTGTGATTGTGTGATTGTGATTGTGTGATTGTGATTGTGTGATTGTGATTGTGTGATTGTGATTGTGTGATTGTGATTGTGTGATTGTGATTGTGTGATTGTGATTGTGTGATTGTGATTGTGCGATTGTGATTGTGCGATTGTGATTGTGCGATTGTGATTGTGCGATTGTGATAGTGCGATTGTGATTGTGCGATTGTGATTGTGCGATTGTGATTGTGCGATTGTGATAGTGTGATTGCGATTGTGTGATTGCAATTGTGTGATTGCGTGACTGTGATTGCGCGGCTGCGATTGTGCAACTGTGATTGTGCGACTGCTTTTGTGTGGTTGCGATTGTGTGATTGCAATTGTGTGATTGTGTGATTGAGATTGTGTGATTGTGATTGTGTGATTGTGATTGTGTGATTGTGTGATTGTGTTATTGTGTGATTGTGTGATTGTGTGATTGTGTGATTGTGTGATTGTGTGATTGTGTGATTGTGTGATTGTGTGATTGTGTGATTGTGTGATTGTGTGATTGTGTGATTGTGTGATTGTGTGATTGTGTGATTGTGATTGTGTGATTGTGATTGTGTGATTGCGATTGTGTGATTGCGATTGTGTGATTGTGATTGTGTGATTGTGATTGTGTGATTGTGATTGTGTGATTGTGATTGTGTGATTGTGATTGTGTGATTGTGTGATTGTGATTGTGTGATTGGGATTGTCGGTTTGGGATTGTGTGACTGCAATTGTGTGATTGAGTGTGTGTGATTGTGATTGTGTGATTGTGTGATTGAGTGATTGTGTGATTATGTGATTGTGTGATTGTGTGACTGTGATTGTGTGACTGTGATTGTGTGACTGTGATTGTGTGACTGTGATTGTGCGTCTGTGATTGTGCGACTGCGATTGTGTGACTGCGATAGTGTGATTGCGATTGTGTGATTGCAATTGTGTGATTGTGTCATTGTGATTGTGTGGTTGAGAGTGTGTGATTGTGATTATGTGTTTGTGATTGTGTGATTGTGATTGTGTGATTGTGATTGTGTGATTGTGGTTGTGTGATTGTGGTTGTGTGATTGTGGTTGTGTGATTGTGGTTGTGTGATTGTGGTTGTGTGAGTGTGGTTGTGTGATTGTGGTTGTGTGATTGTGGTTGTGTGATTGTGGTTGTGTGATTGTGGTTGTGTGATTGTGGTTGTGTGATAGCGGTTGTGTGATTGCGATTGTGTGATTGCGATTGTGTGATTGCGATTGTGTGATTGCAATTGTGTGATTCTGTGATTCTGATTGTGTGATTGTGATTGTGAGGTTGTGATTGTGTGATTGTGATTGTGTAATTGGGATTGTGTGACTGGGATTGTGTGATTGAGAGTGTGTGATTGTGATTTTGTGATTGTGATTGTGTGATTGTGATTGTGTGATTGTGATTGTGTGATTGTGATTGTGTGATTGTGATTGTGTGATTGTGATTGTGTGATTGTGATTGTGTGATTGTGATTGTGTGATTGTGATTGTGTGATTGTGATTGTGTGATTGTGATTGTGTGATTGTGATTGTGTGATTGTGATTGTGTGATTGTGATTGTGTGATTGTGATTGTGTGATTGTGATTGTGTGATTGTGATTGTGTGATTGTGATTGTGTGATTGTGATTGTGTGATTGTGATTGTGTGATTGTGTGATTGTGTGTTTGTGTGATTGTGTGATTGTGTGATTGTGTGATTGTGTGATTGTGAGATTGTGTGATTGTGTGATTGTGTGATTGTGTGATTGTGTGATTGTTTGATTGTGTGATTGTGTGATTGTGTGATTGTGTGATTGTGTGATTGTGTGATTGTGTGATTGTGTGATTGTGTGATTGTGTGATTGTGTGATTGTGTGATTGTGTGATTGTGTGATTGTGTGATTGTGTGATTGTGTGACTGCGATTGTGTGACTGCGATAGTGTGATTGCGATTGTGTGATTGCAATTGTGTGATTGCGTGTCTGTGATTGCGTGGCTGTGATTGCGTGACTGTGATTGCGCGGCTGCGATTGTGCAACTGTGATTGTGCGACTGCTTTTGTGTGGTTGCGATTGTGTGATTGCAATTGTGTGATTGTGTGATTGAGATTGTATGATTGTGATTGTGTGATTGTGTGATTGTGTGATTGTGTGTTTGTGTGATTGTGTGATTGTGTGATTGTGTGACTGTGTGATTGTGTGATTGAGTGATTGTGTGATTGTGTGATTGTGTAATTGTGTGACTGTGATTGTGTGACTGTGATTGTGTGACTGTGATTGTGTGACTGTGATTGTGTGACTGTGATTGTGTGACTGTGATTGTGCGACTGTGATTGTGCGACTGTGATTGTGTGACTGCGATTGTGTGACTGCGATAGTGTGATTGCGATTGTGTGATTGCAATTGTGTGATTGCGTGACTGTGATTGCGTGACTGTGATTGCGCGGCTGCGATTGTGCAACTGTGATTGTGCGACTGCTTTTGTGTGGTTGCGATTGTGTGATTGCAATTGTGTGATTGTGTGATTGAGATTGTGTGATTGTGATTGTGTGATTGTGATTGTGTGATTGTGTGATTGTGTGATTGTGTGATTGTGTGATTGTGTGATTGTGTGATTGTGTGATTGTGACTGTGTGATTGTGACTGTGTGATTGTGTGATTGTGATTGTGTGATTGGGATTGTCGGATTGGGATTGTGTGACTGCAATTGTGTGAATGATAGTGTGTGATTGTGATTGTGTGATTGTGATTGTGTGATTGTGATTGTGTGATTGTGATTGTGTGAATGTGATTGTGTGATTGCGATTGTGTGATTGTGATTGTGTGATTGTGATTGTGTGATTGTGATTGTGTGATTGTGATTGTGTGATTGTGATTGTGTGATTGTGATTGTGTGATTGTGATTGTGTGATTGTGATTGTGTGATCGTGGTTGTGTGATTGTGGCTGTGTGATTGTGGTTGTGTGATTGTGGTTGTGTGATTGTGGTTGTATGATTGTGGTTGTGTGATTGTGGTTGTGTGATTGCGGTTGTGTGATTGCGATTGTGTGATTGCGATTGTGTGATTGCGATTGTGTGATTGCAATTGTGTGATTCTGTGATTCTGATTGTGTGATTGTGATTGTGTGGTTGTGATTGTGTGATTGTGATTGTGTAATTGGGATTGTGTGACTGGGATTGTGTGATTGAGAGTGTGTGATTGTGATTTTGTGATTGTGATTGTGTGATTGTGATTGTGTGATTGAGTGATTGTGTGATTGTGTGATTGTGTAATTGTGTGATTGTGTGATTTTGTGATTGTGTGATTGTGTGATTGTGTGATTGTGTGATTGTGTTTGTGATTGTGTGATTGTGATTGTGTGATTGTGTTTGTGTGATTGTGATTGTGTGATTGTGATTGTGTGATTGTGATTGTGTGACTGCAATTGTGTGCTTGAGAGTGTGTGATTGTGTGATTGTGATTGTGTGATTGTGATTGTGTGATCGTGATTGTGTGATTGTGATTGTGTGATTGTGATTGTGTGACTGTGATTGTGTGATTGCGATTGTGTGATTATGATTGTGTGATTGTGATTGTGTGATTGTGATTTTGTGATTGTGATTTTGTGATTGTGATTGTGTGATTGTGATTGGGTGATTGCGTGATTGCGTGATTGCGTGATTGCGTGATTGCGTGATTGCGTGATTGCGTGATTGCGTGATTGCGTGATTGCGTGATTGCGTGATTGCGTGATTGTGTGACTGTGTGATTGTGTGATTGAGTGATTGTGTGATTGTGTGATTGTGTGATTGTGTGATTGTGTGACTGTGATTGTGTGACTGTGATTGTGTGACTGTGATTGTGTGACTGTGATTGTGCGACTGTGATTGTGCGACTGCGATTGTGTGACTGCGATAGTGTGATTGCGATTGTGTGATTGCAATTGTGAGATTGTGTCATTGTGATTGTGTGATTGAGCGTGTGTGATTGTGATTGTGTGATTGTGATTGTGAGATTGTGATTGTGTGATTGTGATTGTGTAATTGGGATTGTGTGACTGGGATTGTGTGATTGAGAGTGTGTGATTGTGATTTTGTGATTGTGATTGTGTGATTGTGATTGTGTGATTGTGATTGTGTGATTGTGATTGTGTGATTGTGATTGTGTGATTGTGATTGTGTGATTGTGATTGTGTGATTGTGATTGTGTGATTGTGATTGTGTGATTGTGATTGTGTGATTGTGATTGTGTGATTGTGATTGTGTGATTGTGATTGTGCGATTGTGATTGTGCGATTGTGATTGTGCGATTGTGATTGTGCGATTGTGATAGTGCGATTGTGATTGTGCGATTGTGATTGTGCGATTGTGATTGTGCGATTGTGATAGTGTGATTGCGATTGTGTGATTGCAATTGTGTGATTGCGTGACTGTGATTGCGCGGCTGCGATTGTGCAACTGTGATTGTGCGACTGCTTTTGTGTGGTTGCGATTGTGTGATTGCAATTGTGTGATTGTGTGATTGAGATTGTGTGATTGTGATTGTGTGATTGTGATTGTGTGATTGTGTGATTGTGTTATTGTGTGATTGTGTGATTGTGTGATTGTGTGATTGTGTGATTGTGTGATTGTGTGATTGTGTGATTGTGTGATTGTGTGATTGTGTGATTGTGTGATTGTGTGATTGTGTGATTGTGTGATTGTGTGATTGTGTGATTGTGTGATTGTGATTGTGTGATTGTGATTGTGTGATTGCGATTGTGTGATTGCGATTGTGTGATTGTGATTGTGTGATTGTGATTGTGTGATTGTGATTGTGTGATTGTGATTGTGTGATTGTGATTGTGTGATTGTGTGATTGTGATTGTGTGATTGGGATTGTCGGTTTGGGATTGTGTGACTGCAATTGTGTGATTGAGTGTGTGTGATTGTGATTGTGTGATTGTGTGATTGAGTGATTGTGTGATTATGTGATTGTGTGATTGTGTGACTGTGATTGTGTGACTGTGATTGTGTGACTGTGATTGTGTGACTGTGATTGTGCGTCTGTGATTGTGCGACTGCGATTGTGTGACTGCGATAGTGTGATTGCGATTGTGTGATTGCAATTGTGTGATTGTGTCATTGTGATTGTGTGGTTGAGAGTGTGTGATTGTGATTATGTGTTTGTGATTGTGTGATTGTGATTGTGTGATTGTGATTGTGTGATTGTGGTTGTGTGATTGTGGTTGTGTGATTGTGGTTGTGTGATTGTGGTTGTGTGATTGTGGTTGTGTGAGTGTGGTTGTGTGATTGTGGTTGTGTGATTGTGGTTGTGTGATTGTGGTTGTGTGATTGTGGTTGTGTGATTGTGGTTGTGTGATAGCGGTTGTGTGATTGCGATTGTGTGATTGCGATTGTGTGATTGCGATTGTGTGATTGCAATTGTGTGATTCTGTGATTCTGATTGTGTGATTGTGATTGTGAGGTTGTGATTGTGTGATTGTGATTGTGTAATTGGGATTGTGTGACTGGGATTGTGTGATTGAGAGTGTGTGATTGTGATTTTGTGATTGTGATTGTGTGATTGTGATTGTGTGATTGTGATTGTGTGATTGTGATTGTGTGATTGTGATTGTGTGATTGTGATTGTGTGATTGTGATTGTGTGATTGTGATTGTGTGATTGTCATTGTGTGATTGTGATTGTGTGATTGTGATTGTGTGATTGTGATTGTGTGATTGTGATTGTGTGATTGTGATTGTGTGATTGTGATTGTGTGATTGTGATTGTGTGATTGTGATTGTGTGATTGTGATTGTGTGATTGTGATTGTGTGATTGTGATTGTGTGATTGTGATTGTGTGATTGTGTGATTGTGTGTTTGTGTGATTGTGTGATTGTGTGATTGTGTGATTGTGTGATTGTGAGATTGTGTGATTGTGTGATTGTGTGATTGTGTGATTGTGTGATTGTTTGATTGTGTGATTGTGTGATTGTGTGATTGTGTGATTGTGTGATTGTGTGATTGTGTGATTGTGTGATTGTGTGATTGTGTGATTGTGTGATTGTGTGATTGTGTGATTGTGTGATTGTGTGATTGTGTGACTGCGATTGTGTGACTGCGATAGTGTGATTGCGATTGTGTGATTGCAATTGTGTGATTGCGTGTCTGTGATTGCGTGGCTGTGATTGCGTGACTGTGATTGCGCGGCTGCGATTGTGCAACTGTGATTGTGCGACTGCTTTTGTGTGGTTGCGATTGTGTGATTGCAATTGTGTGATTGTGTGATTGAGATTGTATGATTGTGATTGTGTGATTGTGTGATTGTGTGATTGTGTGTTTGTGTGATTGTGTGATTGTGTGATTGTGTGACTGTGTGATTGTGTGATTGAGTGATTGTGTGATTGTGTGATTGTGTAATTGTGTGACTGTGATTGTGTGACTGTGATTGTGTGACTGTGATTGTGTGACTGTGATTGTGTGACTGTGATTGTGTGACTGTGATTGTGCGACTGTGATTGTGCGACTGTGATTGTGTGACTGCGATTGTGTGACTGCGATAGTGTGATTGCGATTGTGTGATTGCAATTGTGTGATTGCGTGACTGTGATTGCGTGACTGTGATTGCGCGGCTGCGATTGTGCAACTGTGATTGTGCGACTGCTTTTGTGTGGTTGCGATTGTGTGATTGCAATTGTGTGATTGTGTGATTGAGATTGTGTGATTGTGATTGTGTGATTGTGATTGTGTGATTGTGTGATTGTGTGATTGTGTGATTGTGTGATTGTGTGATTGTGTGATTGTGTGATTGTGTGATTGTGTGATTGTGTGATTGTGTGATTGTGTGATTGTGTGATTGGGTGATTGTGTGATTGCGTGATTGTGTGATTGTGTGATTGTGTGATTGTGTGATTGTGTGATTGTGTGATTGTGTGATTGTGTGATTGTGTGATTGTGTGATTGTGTTATTGTGTGATTGTGTGATTGTGTGATTGTGTGATTGTGCGATTGTGTGATTGTGTGATTGTGTGATTGTGTGATTGTGTGATTGCCTGGTTGCGTGATTGCGTGGTTGTGTGATTGTGTGATTGTGTGATTGTGTGATTGTGTGTTTGTGTGATTGTGTGATTGTGTGATTGTGTGACTGTGTAATTGTGTGATTGAGTGATTGTGTGATTGTGTGATTGTGTAATTGTGTGACTGTGATTGTGTGACTGTGATTGTGTGACTGTGATTGTGTGACTGTGATTGTGTGACTGTGATTGTGTGACTGTGATTGTGCGACTGTGATTGTGCGACTGTGATTGTGTGACTGCGATTGTGTGACTGCGATAGTGTGATTGCGATTGTGTGATTGCAATTGTGTGATTGCGTGACTGTGATTGCGCGGCTGCGATTGTGCAACTGTGATTGTGCGACTGCTTTTGTGTGGTTGCGATTGTGTGATTGCAATTGTGTGATTGTGTGATTGAGATTGTGTGATTGTGATTGTGTGATTGTGTGATTGTGTGATTGTGTGTTTGTGTGATTGTGTGATTGTGTGATTGTGTGACTGTGTGATTGTGTGATTGAGTGATTGTGTGATTGTGTGATTGTGTAATTGTGTGACTGTGATTGTGTGACTGTGATTGTGTGACTGTGATTGTGTGACTGTGATTGTGTGACTGTGATTGTGCGACTGTGATTGTGCGACTGTGATTGTGTTTCTGCGATTGTGTGACTGCGATAGTGTGATTGCGATTGTGTGATTGCAATTGTGTGATTGCGTGACTGTGATTGCGCGGCTGCGATTGTGCAACTGTGATTGTGCGACTGCTTTTGTGTGGTTGCGATTGTGTGATTGCAATTGTGTGATTGTGTGATTGAGATTGTGTGATTGTGATTGTGTGATTGTGATTGTGTGATTGTGTGATTGTGTGATTGTGTGATTGTGTGATTGTGTGATTGTGTGATTGTGCGATTGTGTGATTGTGATTGTGTGATTGTGTCATTGTGTGATTGTGTGATTGTGATTGTGTGATTGTGATTGTGTGATTGTGATTGTGTGATTGTGATTGTGTGATTGTGATTGTGTGATTGTGATTGTGTGATTGTGATTGTGTGATTGTGATTGTGCGATTGTGATTGTGTGATTGTGATTGTGTGATTGTGATTGTGTGATTGTGATTGTGTGATTGTGATTGTGTGATTGTGATTGTGTGATTGTGATTGTGTGATTGTGATTGTGTGATTGTGTGATTGTGTGTTTGTGTGATTGTGTGATTGTGTGATTGTGTGATTGTGTGATTGTGAGATTGTGTGATTGTGTGATTGTGTGATTGTGTGATTGTGTGATTGTTTGATTGTGTGATTGTGTGATTGTGTGATTGTGTGATTGTGTGATTGTGTGATTGTGTGATTGTGTGATTGTGTGATTGTGTGATTGTGTGATTGTGTGATTGTGTGATTGTGTGATTGTGTGATTGTGTGACTGCGATTGTGTGACTGCGATAGTGTGATTGCGATTGTGTGATTGCAATTGTGTGATTGCGTGTCTGTGATTGCGTGGCTGTGATTGCGTGACTGTGATTGCGCGGCTGCGATTGTGCAACTGTGATTGTGCGACTGCTTTTGTGTGGTTGCGATTGTGTGATTGCAATTGTGTGATTGTGTGATTGAGATTGTATGATTGTGATTGTGTGATTGTGTGATTGTGTGATTGTGTGTTTGTGTGATTGTGTGATTGTGTGATTGTGTGACTGTGTGATTGTGTGATTGAGTGATTGTGTGATTGTGTGATTGTGTAATTGTGTGACTGTGATTGTGTGACTGTGATTGTGTGACTGTGATTGTGTGACTGTGATTGTGTGACTGTGATTGTGTGACTGTGATTGTGCGACTGTGATTGTGCGACTGTGATTGTGTGACTGCGATTGTGTGACTGCGATAGTGTGATTGCGATTGTGTGATTGCAATTGTGTGATTGCGTGACTGTGATTGCGTGACTGTGATTGCGCGGCTGCGATTGTGCAACTGTGATTGTGCTACTGCTTTTGTGTGGTTGCGATTGTGTGATTGCAATTGTGTGATTGTGTGATTGAGATTGTGTGATTGTGATTGTGTGATTGTGATTGTGTGATTGTGTGATTGTGCGATTGTGTGATTGTGTGATTGTGTGATTGTGTGATTGTGTGATTGTGTGATTGTGTGACTGTGTGATTGTGTGATTGTGTGATTGTGTGATTGGGTGATTGTGTGATTGCGTGATTGTGTGATTGTGTGATTGTGTGATTGTGTGATTGTGTGATTGTGTGATTGTGTGATTGTGTGATTGTGTGATTGTGTGATTGTGTGATTGTGTTATTGTGTGATTGTGTGATTGTGTGATTGTGTGATTGTGCGATTGTGTGATTGTGTGATTGTGTGATTGTGTGATTGTGTGATTGCCTGGTTGCGTGATTGCGTGGTTGTGTGATTGTGTGATTGTGTGATTGTGTGTTTGTGTGATTGTGTGATTGTGTGATTGTGTGACTGTGTAATTGTGTGATTGAGTGATTGTGTGATTGTGTGATTGTGTAATTGTGTGACTGTGATTGTGTGACTGTGATTGTGTGACTGTGATTGTGTGACTGTGATTGTGTGACTGTGATTGTGTGACTGTGATTGTGCGACTGTGATTGTGCGACTGTGATTGTGTGACTGCGATTGTGTGACTGCGATAGTGTGATTGCGATTGTGTGATTGCAATTGTGTGATTGCGTGACTGTGATTGCGCGGCTGCGATTGTGCAACTGTGATTGTGCGACTGCTTTTGTGTGGTTGCGATTGTGTGATTGCAATTGTGTGATTGTGTGATTGAGATTGTGTGATTGTGATTGTGTGATTGTGTGATTGTGTGATTGTGTGTTTGTGTGATTGTGTGATTGTGTGATTGTGTGACTGTGTGATTGTGTGATTGAGTGATTGTGTGATTGTGTGATTGTGTAATTGTGTGACTGTGATTGTGTGACTGTGATTGTGTGACTGTGATTGTGTGACTGTGATTGTGTGGCTGTGATTGTGCGACTGTGATTGTGCGACTGTGATTGTGTTTCTGCGATTGTGTGACTGCGATAGTGTGATTGCGATTGTGTGATTGCAATTGTGTGATTGCGTGACTGTGATTGCGCGGCTGCGATTGTGCAACTGTGATTGTGCGACTGCTTTTGTGTGGTTGCGATTGTGTGATTGCAATTGTGTGATTGTGTGATTGAGATTGTGTGATTGTGATTGTGTGATTGTGATTGTGTGATTGTGTGATTGTGTGATTGTGTGATTGTGTGATTGTGTGATTGTGTGATTGTGTGATTGTGATTGTGTGATTGTGTCATTGTGTGATTGTGTGATTGTGTGATTGTGTAATTGTTTGATTGTGTGATTGTGTGATTGTGTGATTGTGTGATTGTGTGATTGTGTGATTGTGTGATTGTGTGATTGTGTGATTGTGTGATTGTGTTATTGTGTGATTGTGTGATTGTGTGATTGTGTGATTGTGCGATTGTGTGATTGTGCGATTGTGCGATTGTGCGATTGTGCGATTGTGTGACTGTGTGATTGTGTGATTGTGTGATTGTGTGATTGTGTGATTGTGTGATTGTGTGATTGTGTGATTGTGTGATTGTGTGATTGTGCGGTTGTGTGATTGTGCGACTGTGTGATTGTGTGATTGTGTGATTGTGTGATTGTGTGATTGTGATTGTGTGATTGTGATTCTGTGATTGTGTGATTGTGATTGTGTGATTGTGATTGTGTGATTGTGATTGTGTGATTGTGATTGTGTGATTGTGATTGTGTGATTGTGATTGTGTGATTGTGTGATTGTGTGATTGTGTGATTGTGTGATTGTGTGATTGTGTTATTGTGTGATTGTGTGATTGTGTGATTGTGTGATTGTGCGATTGTGTGATTGTGCGATTGTGCGATTGTGCGATTGTGCGATTGTGTGACTGTGTGATTGTGTGATTGTGTGATTGTGTGATTGTGTGATTGTGTGATTGTGTGATTGTGTGATTGTGTGATTGTGTGATTGTGCGGTTGTGTGATTGTGCGACTGTGTGATTGTGTGATTGTGTGATTGTGTGATTGTGTGATTGTGATTGTGTGATTGTGATTCTGTGATTGTGTGATTGTGATTGTGTGATTGTGATTGTGTGATTGTGATTGTGTGATTGTGATTGTGTGATTGTGATTGTGTGATTGTGATTGTGTGATTGTGATTGTGTGATTGTGATTGTGTGATTGTGATTGTGTGATTGTGATTGTGTGATTGTGATTGTGTGATTGTGATTGTGTGATTGTGATTGTGTGATTGTGATTGTGTGATTGTGATTGTGTGATTGTGATTGTGTGATTGTGATTGTGTGATTGTGATTGTGTGATTGTGATTGTGTGATTGTGATTGTGTGATTGTGATTGTGTGATTGTGATTGTGTGATTGTGATTGTGTGATTGTGATTGCGTGATTGCGTGATTGCGTGATTGCGTGATTGCGTGATTGCGTGATTGCGTGATTGCGTGATTGCGTGATTGCGTGATTGCGTGATTGCGTGATTGCGTGATTGCGTGATTGCGTGATTGCGTGATTGCGTGATTGCGTCATTGCGTGATTGCGTGTTTGCGTGATTGCGTGATTGCGTGATTGCGTGATTGCGTGATTGCCTGGTTGCGTGATTGTGTGGTTGTGTGATTGTGTGATTGTGTGATTGTGTGACTGTGTGTTTGTGTGATTGTGTGATTGTGTGATTGTGTGTCTGTGTGATTGTGTGATTGAGTGATTGTGTGATTGTGTGATTGTGTGATTGTGTGATTGTGTGATTTTGTGATTGTGTGACTGTGATTTTGTGACTGTGATTGTGTGACTGTGATTGTGTGACTGTGATTGTGTGACTGTGATTGTGTGACTGTGATTGTGCGATTGTGATTGTGCGACTGCGATTGTGTGACTGCGATAGTGTGATTGCGATTGTGTGATTGCAATTGTGTGATTGTGTCATTGTGATTGTGTGGTTGAGAGTGTGTGATTGTGATTATGTGATTGTGATTGTGTGATTGTGATTGTGTGATTGTGATTGTGTGATTGTGATTGTGTGATTGTGATTGTGTGATTGTGATTGTGTGATTGTGATTGTGTGATTGTGATTGAGTGATTGTGATTGTGTGATTGTGATTGTGTGATTGTGATTGTGTGATTGTGATTGTGTGATTGTGATTGTGCGACTGTGATTGTGTGACTGCGATTGTGTGACTGCGATAGTGTGATTACGATTGTGTGATTGCAATTGTGTGATTGCGTGACTGTGATTGCGTGACTGTGATTGCGCGGCTGCGATTGTGCAACTGTGATTGTGCGACTGCTTTTGTGTGGTTGCGATTGTGTGATTGCAATTGTGTGATTGTGTGATTGAGATTGTGTGATTGTGATTGTGTGATTGTGATTGTGTGATTGTGTGATTGTGTGATTGTGTGATTGTGTGATTGTGTGATTGTGAGATTGTGTGATTGTGTGATTGTGTGATTGTGTGATTGTGTGATTGTGTGATTGTGTGATTGTGTGATTGTGTGATTGTGTGATTGTGTGATTGTGTGATTGTGTGATTGTGTGATTGTGTGATTGTGTGATTGTGTTATTGTGTGATTGTGTGATTGTGTGATTGTGTGATTGTGTGATTGTGTGATTGTGTGATTGTGTGATTGTGTGATTGTGTGATTGTGTGATTGTGTGATTGTGTGATTGTGTGATTGTGTGATTGTGTGATTGTGTGATTGTGTGATTGTGATTGTGTGATTGTGATTGTGTGATTGCGATTGTGTGATTGCGATTGTGTGATTGTGATTGTGTGATTGTGATTGTGTGATTGTGATTGTGTGATTGTGATTGTGTGATTGTGATTGTGTGATTGTGATTGTGTGATTGTGTGATTGTGATTGTGTGATTGGGATTGTCGGTTTGGGATTGTGTGACTGCAATTGTGTGATTGAGTGTGTGTGATTGTGATTGTGTGATTGTGTGATTGAGTGATTGTGTGATTATGTGATTGTGTGATTGTGTGACTGTGATTGTGTGACTGTGATTGTGTGACTGTGATTGTGTGACTGTGATTGTGCGTCTGTGATTGTGCGACTGCGATTGTGTGACTGCGATAGTGTGATTGCGATTGTGTGATTGCAATTGTGTGATTCTGTGATTCTGATTGTGTGATTGTGATTGTGAGGTTGTGATTGTGTGATTGTGATTGTGTAATTGGGATTGTGTGACTGGGATTGTGTGATTGAGAGTGTGTGATTGTGATTTTGTGATTGTGATTGTGTGATTGTGATTGTGTGATTGTGTGATTGTGATTGTGTGATTGGGATTGTCGGTTTGGGATTGTGTGACTGCAATTGTGTGATTGAGTGTGTGTGATTGTGATTGTGTGATTGTGTGATTGAGTGATTGTGTGATTGTGTGATTGTGTGATTGTGTGATTGTGTGATTGTGTGATTGTGTGATTGTGTGATTGTGTGATTGTGTGATTGTGTGATTGTGTGATTGTGTGATTGTGTGATTGTGTGATTGTGTGATTGTGTGATTGTGTGATTGTGTGATTGTGTGATTGTGTGATTGTGATTGTGTGATTGTGATTGTGTGATTGTGATTGTGTGATTGTGATTGTGTGATTGTGATTGTGTGATTGTGATTGTGTGATTGTGATTGTGTGATTGTGATTGTGTGATTGTGATTGTGTGATTGTGATTGTGTGATTGTGATTGTGTGATTGTGATTGTGTGATTGTGATTGTGTGATTGTGTGATTGTGTGTTTGTGTGATTGTGTGATTGTGTGATTGTGTGATTGTGTGATTGTGAGATTGTGTGATTGTGTGATTGTGTGATTGTGTGATTGTGTGATTGTTTGATTGTGTGATTGTGTGATTGTGTGATTGTGTGATTGTGTGATTGTGTGATTGTGTGATTGTGTGATTGTGTGATTGTGTGATTGTGTGATTGTGTGATTGTGTGATTGTGTGATTGTGTGCTTGTGTGATTGTTCGATTGTGTGATTGTGTGATTGTGTGATTGTGTGATTGTGTGATTGTGTGATTGTGTGATTGTGTGATTGTGTGATTGTGTGATTGTGTGATTGTGTGATTGTGTGATTGTGTGATTGTGTGATTGTGATTGTGTGATTGTGATTGTGTGATTGTGATTGTGTGGTTGTGATTGTGTGATTGTTATTGTGAGATTATGATTGTGTGATTGTGATTGTGTGATTGTGATTGTGTGATTGTGATTGTGTGATTGTGATTGTGTGATTGCGATTGTGTGATTGCGATTGTATGATTGTGATTGTGACTGAGTGATTGTGATTGTATGATTGTGATTGTGTGATTGTGATTGTGTGATTGTGATTGTGTGATTGTGGTTGTGTGATTGTGATTGTGTGATTGTGATTGTGTGATTGTGATTGTGTGATTGTGATTGTGTGATTGTGATTGTGTGATTGTGATTGTGTGGTTGTGATTGTGTGATTGTTATTGTGAGATTGTGATTGTGTGATTGTGATTGTGTGATTGTGATTGTGTGATTGTGATTGTGTGATTGTGATTGTGTGATTGTGATTGTGTGATTGTGATTTTGTGATTGTGATTGTGTGATTGTGATTGTGTGATTGTGATTGTGTGATTGTGATTGTGTGATTGTGATTGTGTGATTGTGATTGTGTGATTGTGATTGTGTGATTGCGATTGTGTGATTGCGATTGTGTGATAGTGATTGTGTGATTGTGGTTGTGTGATTGTGGTTGTGTGATTGTGGTTGTGTGATTGTGGTTGTGTGATTGTGGTTGTGTGATTGTGGTTGTGTGATTGTGGTTGTGTGATTGTGGTTGTGTGATTGTGGTTGTGTGATTGTGGTTGTGTGATTGTGGTTGTGTGATGGTGGTTGTGTGATTGTGGTTGTGTGATTGTGGTTGTATGATTGTGGTTGTATGATTGTGGTTGTGTGATTGTGGTTGTGTGATTGCGGTTGTGTGATTGCGATTGTGTGATTGCGATTGTGTGATTGCGATTGTGTGATCGCAATTGTGTGATTCTGTGATTCTGATTGTGTGATTGTGATTGTGAGATTGTGATTGTGTGATTGTGATTGTGTAATTGGGATTGTGTGACTGGGATTGCGTGATTGAGAGTGTGTGATTGTGATTTTGTGATTGTGATTGTGTGATTGTGATTGTGTGATTGTGTGATTGTGTAATTGTGTGATTGTGTGATTGTGATTGTGTGATTGTGATTGTGTGATTGTGATTGTGTGATTGTGATTGTGTGATTGTGATTGTGTGATTGTGATTGTGTGATTGTGATTGTGTGATTGTGATTGTGTGATTGTGATTGTGTGATTGTGATTGTGTGATTGTGATTGTGTGATTGTGATTGTGTGATTGTGAGTGTGTGATTGTGATTGTGTGATTGTGATTGTGTGATTGTGATTGTGTGATTGTGATTGTGTGATTGTGATTGTGTGATTGTGACTGTGTGACTGCGTGATTGTGTGATTGTGATTGCGTGATTGCGTGATTG
The DNA here is from genome assembly GCF_050947335.1 of Megachile rotundata. NCBI lineage: Eukaryota > Metazoa > Arthropoda > Insecta > Hymenoptera > Megachilidae > Megachile > Megachile rotundata. The sequence continues at coordinate 261,634 of NC_134991.1, read as the reverse complement.
CGTGATTGCGTGATTGCGTGATTGCGTGATTGCGTGATTGCGTGATTGCGTGATTGCGTGATTGCGTGGTTGCGTGATTGTGTGGTTGCGTGATTGTGTGATTGTGTGATTGTGTGTTTGTGTGATTGTGTGATTGTGTGATTTTGTGACTGTGTGATTGTGTGATTGAGTGATTGTGTGATTGTGTGATTGTGTGATTGTGTGACTGTGATTGTGTGACTGTGATTGTGTGACTGTGATTGTGTGACTGTGATTGTGCGTCTGTGATTGTGCGACTGCGATTGTGTGACTGCGATAGTGTGATTGCGATTGTGTGATTGCAATTGTGTGATTCTGTGATTCTGATTGTGTGATTGTGATTGTGAGGTTGTGATTGTGTGATTGTGTGATTGTGTGATTGTGTGATTGTGTAATTGTGTGATTGTGTGATTTTGTGATTGTGTGATTGTGTGATTGTGTGATTCTGTGATTGTGTGATTGTGTGATTGTGTGATTGTGTGATTGTGTGATTGTGTGATTGTGTGATTGTGTGATTGTGTGATTGTGATTGTGTGATTGTGATTGTGTGATTGTGTTTGTGTGATTGTGATTGTGTGATTGTGATTGTGTGATTGTGATTTTGTGATTGTGATTGTGTGATTGGGATTGTGTGATTGGGATTGTGTGATTGTGATTGTGTGATTGTGATTGTGTGATTGTGATTGTGTGATTGTGATTGTGTGATTGTGATTGTGTGATTGTGATTGTGTGATTGTGATTGTGTGATTGTGATTGTGTGATTGTGATTGTGTGATTGTGATTGTGGGATTGTGATTGTGCGATTGTGATTGTGCGATTGTGATTGTGCGATTGTGATTGTGCGATTGTGATTGTGCGATTGTGATTGTGCGATTGTGATTGTGCGATTGTGATTGTGCGATTGTGATTGTGCGATTGTGATTGTGCGATTGTGATTGTGCGATTGTGATTGTGCGATTGTGATTGTGCGATTGTGATTGTGCGATTGTGATTGTGCGATTGTGATTGTGCGATTGTGATTGTGGGATTGTGATTGTGTGATTGTGATTGTGTGGTTGTGATTGTGTGATTGTTATTGTGAGATTGTGATTGTGTGATTGTGATTGTGTGATTGTGATTGTGTGATTGTGATTGTGTGATTGTGATTGTGTGATTGTGATTGTGTGATTGTGATTGTGTGATTGTGATTTTGTGATTGTGATTGTGTGATTGTGATTGTGTGATTGTGATTGTGTGATTGTGATTGTGTGATTGTGATTGTGTGATTGTGATTGTGTGATAGTGATTGTGTGATAGTGATTGTGTGATTGTGTTTGTGTGATTGTGTTTGTGTGATTGTGATTGTGTGATTGTGATTGTGTGATTGTGATTTTGTGATTGTGATTGTGTGATTGTGATTGTGTGATTGTGATTGTGTGATTGTGATTGTGTGATTGTGATTGTGTGATTGTGATTGTGTGATTGTGATTGTGTGATTGTGATTGTGTGATTGTGATTGTGTGATTGTGATTGTGTGATTGTGATTGTGTGATTGTGTGATTGTGATTGTGCGATTGTGATTGTGCGATTGTGATTGTGCGATTGTGATTGTGCGATTGTGATTGTGCGATTGTGATTGTGCGATTGTGATTGTGCGATTGTGATTGTGCGATTGTGATTGTGCGATTGTGATTGTGCGATTGTGATTGTGCGATTGTGATTGTGCGATTGTGATTGTGCGATTGTGATTGTGCGATTGTGATTGTGCGATTGTGATTGTGCGATTGTGATTGTGCGATTGTGATTGTGCGATTGTGATTGTGCGATTGTGATTGTGCGATTGTGATTGTGCGATTGTGATTGTGCGATTGTGATTGTGCGATTGTGATTGTGCGATTGTGATTGTGCGATTGTGATTGTGCGATTGTGATTGTGCGATTGTGATTGTGCGATTGTGATTGTGCGATTGTGATTGTGCGATTGTGATTGTGCGATTGTGATTGTGTGGTTGTGATTGTGTGATTGTTATTGTGAGATTGTGATTGTGTGATTGTGATTGTGTGATTGTGATTGTGTGATTGTGATTGTGTGATTGCGATTGTGTGATTGCGATTGTGTGATTGCGATTGTGACTGAGTGATTGTGATTGTATGATTGTGATTGTGATTGTGTGATTGTGATTGTGTGATTGTGATTGTGTGATTGTGATTGTGTGATTGTGATTGTGTGATTGTGATTGTGTGATTGTGATTGTGTGATTGTGATTGTGTGATTGTGATTGTGTGATTGTGATTGTGTGATTGTGATTGTGTAATTGGGATTGCGTGACTGGGATTGCGTGATTGAGAGTGTGTGATTGTGATTTTGTGATTGTGATTGTGTGATTGTGTGATTGTGTAATTGTGTGATTGTATGATTGTGATTGTGTGATTGTGATTGTGTGATTGTGATTGTGCGACTGTGATTGTGTGACTGCGATTGTGTGACTGCGATAGTGTGATTGCGATTGTGTGATTGCAATTGTGTGATTGCGTGACTCTGATTGCGTGACTGTGATTGCGCGGCTGCGATTGTGCAACGGTGATTGTGCGACTGCTTTTGTGTGGTTGCGATTGTGTGATTGCAATTGTGTGATTGTGTGATTGAGATTGTGTGATTGTGATTGTGTGATTGTGATTGTGTGATTGTGTGATTGTGTGATTGTGTGATTGTGTGATTGTGTGATTGTGTGATTGTGTGATTGTGTGATTGTGTGATTGTGTGATTGTGTGATTGTGTGATTGTGATTGTGTGATTTTGTGATTGTGTGATTGTGTGATTGTGTGATTGTGTGATTGTTTGATTGTGTGATTGTGTGGTTGTGTGATTGCGGTTGTGTGATTGCGATTGTGTGATTGCGATTGTGTGATTGCGATTGTGTGATTGCAATTGTGTGATTCTGTGATTCTGATTGTGTGATTGTGATTGTGTGATTGTGATTGTGTGATTGTGACTGTGTGATTGTGATTGTGTGATTGTGATTGTGTGATTGTGATTGTGTGATTGTGATTGTGTGATTGTGATTGTGTGATTGTGATTGGGTGATTGCGTGATTGCGTGATTGCGTGATTGCGTGATTGCGTGATTGCGTGATTGCGTGATTGCGTGGTTGCGTGATTGTGTGGTTGCGTGATTGTGTGATTGTGTGATTGTGTGTTTGTGTGATTGTGTGATTGTGTGATTGTGTGACTGTGTGATTGTGTGATTGAGTGATTGTGTGATTGTGTGATTGTGTGATTGTGTGACTGTGATTGTGTGACTGTGATTGTGTGACTGTGATTGTGTGACTGTGATTGTGCGACTGTGATTGTGCGACTGCGATTGTGTGACTGCGATAGTGTGATTGCGATTGTGTGATTGCAATTGTGTGATTGTGTCATTGTGATTGTGTGATTGAGAGTGTGTGATTGTGATTGTGTGATTGTGATTGTGTGATTGTGTGATTGTGTGATTGTGATTGTGTGATTGGGATTGTCGGTTTAGGATTGTGTGACTGCAATTGTGTGATTGAGAGTGTGTGATTGTGATTGTGTGATTGTGATTGTGTGATTGTGATTGTGTGATTGTGATTGTGTGATTGTGATTGTGTGATTGTGATTGTGTGATTGTGCTTGTGTGATTGTGATTGTGTGATTGTGATTGTGTGATTGTGATTGTGTGATTGTGATTGTGTGATTGTGATTGTGTGATTGTGTGATTGTGAGTGTGTGATTGTGATTGTGTGATTGTGATTGTGTGATTGTGATTGTGTGATTGTGATTGTGTGAATGTGATTGTGTGATTGTGATTGTGTGATTGTGGTTGTGTGATTGTGATTGTGTGATTGCGATTGTGTGATTGTGATTGTAGGATTGTGATTGTGATTGAGTGATTGTGATTGTGTGATTGTGTGATTGTAATTGTGTGATTGTGTGATTGTGATTGTGTGATTGTGACTGTGTGATTGTGACTGTGTGATTGTGTGATTGTGATTGTGTGATTGGGATTGTCGGATTGGGATTGTGTGACTGCAATTGTGTGAATGATAGTGTGTGATTGTGATTGTGTGATTGTGATTGTGTGATTGTGATTGTGTGATTGTGATTGTGTGAATGTGATTGTGTGATTGCGATTGTGTGATTGTGATTGTGTGATTGTGATTGTGTGATTGTGTGATTGTGATTGTGTGATTGTGATTGTGTGATTGTGATTGTGTGATTGTGATTGTGTGATTGTGATTGTGTGATTGTGATTGTGTGATCGTGGTTGTGTGATTGTGGCTGTGTGATTGTGGTTGTGTGATTGTGGTTGTGTGATTGTGGTTGTATGATTGTGGTTGTGTGATTGTGGTTGTGTGATTGCGGTTGTGTGATTGCGATTGTGTGATTGCGATTGTGTGATTGCGATTGTGTGATTGCAATTGTGTGATTCTGTGATTCTGATTGTGAGATTGTGATTGTGTGGTTGTGATTGTGTGATTGTGATTGTGTAATTGGGATTGTGTGACTGGGATTGTGTGATTGAGAGTGTGTGATTGTGATTTTGTGATTGTGATTGTGTGATTGTGATTGTGTGATTGAGTGATTGTGTGATTGTGTGATTGTGTAATTGTGTGATTGTGTGATTTTGTGATTGTGTGATTGTGTGATTGTGTGATTGTGTGATTGTGTTTGTGATTGTGTGATTGTGATTGTGTGATTGTGTTTGTGTGATTGTGATTGTGTGATTGTGATTGTGTGATTGTGATTGTGTGATTGTGATTGTGTGATTGTGCTTGTGTGATTGTGATTGTGTGATTGTGATTGTGTGATTGTGATTGTGTGATTGTGATTGTGTGATTGTGATTGTGTGATTGTGTGATTGTGAGTGTGTGATTGTGATTGTGTGATTGTGATTGTGTGATTGTGATTGTGTGATTGTGATTGTGTGAATGTGATTGTGTGATTGTGATTGTGTGATTGTGGTTGTGTGATTGTGATTGTGTGATTGCGAATGTGTGATTGTGATTGTAGGATTGTGATTGTGATTGAGTGATTGTGATTGTGTGATTGTGATTGTGTGATTGTGATTGTGTGATTGTGATTGTGTGATTGTGATTGTGTGATTGTGATTGTGTGATTGTGATTGTGTGATTGTGATTGTGTGATTGTGATTGTGTGATTGTGATTGTGTGATTGTGATTGTGTGATTGTGATTGTGTGATTGTGATTGTGTGATTGTGATTGTGTGATTGTGTGATTGTAATTGTGTGATTGTGTGATTGTGATTGTGTGATTGTGACTGTGTGATTGTGACTGTGTGATTGTGTGATTGTGATTGTGTGATTGGGATTGTCGGATTGGGATTGTGTGACTGCAATTGTGTGAATGATAGTGTGTGATTGTGATTGTGTGATTGTGATTGTGTGATTGTGATTGTGTGATTGTGATTGTGTGAATGTGATTGTGTGATTGCGATTGTGTGATTGTGATTGTGTGATTGTGATTGTGTGATTGTGATTGTGTGATTGTGATTGTGTGATTGTGATTGTGTGATGGTGATTGTGTGATTGTGATTGTGTGATTGTGATTGTGTGATCGTGGTTGTGTGATTGTGGCTGTGTGATTGTGGTTGTGTGATTGTGGTTGTGTGATTGTGGTTGTGTGATTGTGGTTGTGTGATTGTGGTTGTGTGATTGCGGTTGTGTGATTGCGATTGTGTGATTGCGATTGTGTGATTGCGATTGTGTGATTGCAATTGTGTGATTCTGTGATTCTGATTGTGTGATTGTGATTGTGTGGTTGTGATTGTGTGATTGTGATTGTGTAATTGGGATTGTGTGACTGGGATTGTGTGATTGAGAGTGTGTGATTGTGATTTTGTGATTGTGATTGTGTGATTGTGATTGTGTGATTGAGTGATTGTGTGATTGTGTGATTGTGTAATTGTGTGATTGTGTGATTTTGTGATTGTGTGATTGTGTGATTGTGTGATTGTGTGATTGTGTTTGTGATTGTGTGATTGTGATTGTGTGATTGTGTTTGTGTGATTGTGATTGTGTGATTGTGATTGTGTGATTGTGATTGTGTGACTGCAATTGTGTGCTTGAGAGTGTGTGATTGTGTGATTGTGATTGTGTGATTGTGATTGTGTGATCGTGATTGTGTGATTGTGATTGTGTGATTGTGATTGTGTGACTGTGATTGTGTGATTGCGATTGTGTGATTATGATTGTGTGATTGTGATTGTGTGATTGTGATTTTGTGATTGTGATTTTGTGATTGTGATTGTGTGATTGTGATTGGGTGATTGCGTGATTGCGTGATTGCGTGATTGCGTGATTGCGTGATTGCGTGATTGCGTGATTGCGTGATTGCGTGATTGCGTGATTGCGTGATTGCGTGATTGTGTGACTGTGTGATTGTGTGATTTAGTGATTGTGTGATTGTGTGATTGTGTGATTGTGTGATTGTGTGACTGTGATTGTGTGACTGTGATTGTGTGACTGTGATTGTGTGACTGTGATTGTGCGACTGTGATTGTGCGACTGCGATTGTGTGACTGCGATAGTGTGATTGCGATTGTGTGATTGCAATTGTGAGATTGTGTCATTGTGATTGTGTGATTGAGCGTGTGTGATTGTGATTGTGTGATTGTGATTGTGAGATTGTGATTGTGTGATTGTGATTGTGTAATTGGGATTGTGTGACTGGGATTGTGTGATTGAGAGTGTGTGATTGTGATTTTGTGATTGTGATTGTGTGATTGTGATTGTGTGATTGTGATTGTGTGATTGTGATTGTGTGATTGTGATTGTGTGATTGTGATTGTGTGATTGTGATTGTGTGATTGTGATTGTGTGATTGTGATTGTGTGATTGTGATTGTGTGATTGTGATTGTGCGATTGTGATTGTGCGATTGTGATTGTGCGATTGTGATTGTGCGATTGTGATAGTGCGATTGTGATTGTGCGATTGTGATTGTGCGATTGTGATTGTGCGATTGTGATAGTGTGATTGCGATTGTGTGATTGCAATTGTGTGATTGCGTGACTGTGATTGCGCGGCTGCGATTGTGCAACTGTGATTGTGCGACTGCTTTTGTGTGGTTGCGATTGTGTGATTGCAATTGTGTGATTGTGTGATTGAGATTGTGTGATTGTGATTGTGTGATTGTGATTGTGTGATTGTGTGATTGTGTGATTGTGTGATTGTGTGATTGTGTGATTGTGTGATTGTGTGATTGTGTGATTGTGTGATTGTGTGATTGTGTGATTGTGTGATTGGGTGATTGTGTGATTGCGTGATTGTGTGATTGTGTGATTGTGTGATTGTGTGATTGTGTGATTGTGTGATTGTGTGATTGTGTGATTGTGTGATTGTGTGATTGTGTTATTGTGTGATTGTGTGATTGTGTGATTGTGTGATTGTGCGATTGTGTGATTGTGTGATTGTGTGATTGTGTGATTGTGTGATTGCCTGGTTGCGTGATTGCGTGGTTGTGTGATTGTGTGATTGTGTGATTGTGTGTTTGTGTGATTGTGTGATTGTGTGATTGTGTGACTGTGTGATTGTGTGATTGAGTGATTGTGTGATTGTGTGATTGTGTAATTGTGTGACTGTGATTGTGTGACTGTGATTGTGTGACTGTGATTGTGTGACTGTGATTGTGTGACTGTGATTGTGTGACTGTGATTGTGCGACTGTGATTGTGCGACTGTGATTGTGTGACTGCGATTGTGTGACTGCGATAGTGTGATTGCGATTGTGTGATTGCAATTGTGTGATTGCGTGACTGTGATTGCGCGGCTGCGATTGTGCAACTGTGATTGTGCGACTGCTTTTGTGTGGTTGCGATTGTGTGATTGCAATTGTGTGATTGTGTGATTGAGATTGTGTGATTGTGATTGTGTGATTGTGTGATTGTGTGATTGTGTGTTTGTGTGATTGTGTGATTGTGTGATTGTGTGACTGTGTGATTGTGTGATTGAGTGATTGTGTGATTGTGTGATTGTGTAATTGTGTGACTGTGATTGTGTGACTGTGATTGTGTGACTGTGATTGTGTGACTGTGATTGTGTGACTGTGATTGTGCGACTGTGATTGTGCGACTGTGATTGTGTGACTGCGATTGTGTGACTGCGATAGTGTGATTGCGATTGTGTGATTGCAATTGTGTGATTGCGTGACTGTGATTGCGCGGCTGCGATTGTGCAACTGTGATTGTGCGACTGCTTTTGTGTGGTTGCGATTGTGTGATTGCAATTGTGTGATTGTGTGATTGAGATTGTGTGATTGTGATTGTGTGATTGTGATTGTGTGATTGTGTGATTGTGTGATTGTGTGATTGTGTGATTGTGTGATTGTGTGATTGTGTGATTGTGTGATTGTGTGATTGTGTGATTGTGATTGTGTGATTGTGTCATTGTGTGATTGTGTGATTGTGTGATTGTGTGATTGTTTGATTGTGTGATTGTGTGATTGTGTGATTGTGTGATTGTGTGATTGTGTGATTGTGTGATTGTGTGATTGTGTGATTGTGTGATTGTGTTATTGTGTGATTGTGTGATTGTGTGATTGTGTGATTGTGCGATTGTGTGATTGTGCGATTGTGCGATTGTGCGATTGTGTGATTGTGTGACTGTGTGATTGTGTGATTGTGTGATTGTGTGATTGTGTGAATGTGTGATTGTGTGATTGTGTGATTGTGTGATTGTGTGATTGTGCGGTTGTGTGATTGTGCGACTGTGTGATTGTGTGATTGTGTGATTGTGTGATTGTGTGATTGTGATTGTGTGATTGTGATTCTGTGATTGTGTGATTGTGATTGTGTGATTGTGATTGTGTGATTGTGATTGTGTGATTGTGATTGTGTGATTGTGATTGTGTGATTGTGATTGTGTGATTGTGATTGTGTGATTGTGATTGTGTGATTGTGATTGTGTGATTGTGATTGTGTGATTGTGATTGTGTGATTGTGATTGTGTGATTGTGATTGTGTGATTGTGATTGTGTGATTGTGATTGTGTGATTGTGATTGTGTGATTGTGATTGTGTGATTGTGATTGTGTGATTGTGATTGTGTGATTGTGATTGTGCGATTGTGATTGTGTGATTGTGATTGTGTGATTGTGATTGTGTGATTGTGATTGTGTGATTGTGATTGTGTGATTGTGATTGTGTGATTGTGATTGTGTGATTGTGATTGTGTGATTGTGATTGTGTGATTGTGATTGTGTGATTGTGATTGTGTGATTGTGATTGCGTGATTGCGTGATTGCGTGATTGCGTGATTGCGTGATTGCGTGATTGCGTGATTGCGTGATTGCGTCATTGCGTGATTGCGTGTTTGCGTGATTGCGTGATTGCGTGATTGCGTGATTGCGTGATTGCCTGGTTGCGTGATTGTGTGGTTGTGTGATTGTGTGATTGTGTGATTGTGTGACTGTGTGTTTGTGTGATTGTGTGATTGTGTGATTGTGTGTCTGTGTGATTGTGTGATTGAGTGATTGTGTGATTGTGTGATTGTGTGATTGTGTGATTGTGTGATTTTGTGATTGTGTGACTGTGATTTTGTGACTGTGATTGTGTGACTGTGATTGTGTGACTGTGATTGTGTGACTGTGATTGTGTGACTGTGATTGTGTGACTGTGATTGTGTGATTGTGATTGTGTGATTGTGATTGTGCGATTGTGATTGTGCGACTGCGATTGTGTGACTGCGATAGTGTGATTGCGATTGTGTGATTGCAATTGTGTGATTGTGTCATTGTGATTGTGTGGTTGAGAGTGTGTGACTGTGATTGTGTGACTGTGATTGTGTGACTGTGATTGTGTGATTGTGATTGTGTGATTGTGATTGTGTGATTGTGATTGTGTGATTGTGATTGTGTGATTGTGATTGTGTGATTGTGATTGTGTGATTGTGATTGTGTGATTGTGATTGAGTGATTGTGATTGTGTGATTGTGATTGTGTGATTGTGATTGTGTGATTGTGATTGTGTGATTGTGATTGTGCGACTGTGATTGTGTGACTGCGATTGTGTGACTGCGATAGTGTGATTACGATTGTGTGATTGCAATTGTGTGATTGCGTGACTGTGATTGCGTGACTGTGATTGCGCGGCTGCGATTGTGCAACTGTGATTGTGCGACTGCTTTTGTGTGGTTGCGATTGTGTGATTGCAATTGTGTGATTGTGTGATTGAGATTGTGTGATTGTGATTGTGTGATTGTGATTGTGTGATTGTGTGATTGTGTGATTGTGTGATTGTGTGATTGTGTGATTGTGAGATTGTGTGATTGTGTGATTGTGTGATTGTGTGATTGTGTGATTGTGTGATTGTTTGATTGTGTGATTGTTTGATTGTGTGATTGTGTGATTGTGTGATTGTGTGATTGTGTGATTGGGTGATCGTGTGATTGCGTGATCGCGTGATTGTGTGATTGTGTGATTGTGTGATTGTGTGATTGTGTGATTGTGTGATTGTGTGATTGTGTGATTGTGTGATTGTGTGATTGTGTGATTGTGTGATTGTGTGATTGTGTGATTGTGTGATTGTGTGATTGTGTGATTGTGTGATTGTGTTATTGTGTGATTGTGTGATTGTGTGATTGTGTGATTGTGTGATTGTGTGATTGTGTGATTGTGTGATTGTGTGATTGTGTGATTGTGTGATTGTGTGATTGTGATTGTGTGATTGCGATTGTGTGATTGCGATTGTGTGATTGCGATTGTGTGATTGTGATTGTGTGATTGTGATTGTGTGATTGTGATTGTGTGATTGTGATTGTGTGATTGTGATTGTGTGATTGTGATTGTGTGATTGTGATTGTGTGATTGTGATTGTGTGATTGTGATTGTGTGATTGTGATTGCGTGATTGCGTGATTGCGTGATTGCGTGATTGCGTGATTGCGTGATTGCGTGATTGCGTGATTGCGTGATTGCGTGATTGCGTGATTGCGTCATTGCGTGATTGCGTGTTTGCGTGATTGCGTGATTGCGTGATTGCGTGATTGCGTGATTGCCTGGTTGCGTGATTGTGTGGTTGTGTGATTGTGTGATTGTGTGATTGTGTGACTGTGTGTTTGTGTGATTGTGTGATTGTGTGATTGTGTGTCTGTGTGATTGTGTGATTGAGTGATTGTGTGATTGTGTGATTGTGTGATTGTGTGATTGTGTGATTGTGTGATTGTGTGATTGTGTGATTGTGTGATTGTGTTATTGTGTGATTGTGTGATTGTGTGATTGTGTGATTGTGCGATTGTGTGATTGTGCGATTGTGCGATTGTGCGATTGTGTGATTGTGTGACTGTGTGATTGTGTGATTGTGTGATTGTGTGATTGTGTGAATGTGTGATTGTGTGATTGTGTGATTGTGTGATTGTGTGATTGTGCGGTTGTGTGATTGTGCGACTGTGTGATTGTGTGATTGTGTGATTGTGTGATTGTGTGATTGTGATTGTGTGATTGTGATTCTGTGATTGTGTGATTGTGATTGTGTGATTGTGATTGTGTGATTGTGATTGTGTGATTGTGATTGTGTGATTGTGATTGTGTGATTGTGATTGTGTGATTGTGATTGTGTGATTGTGATTGTGTGATTGTGATTGTGTGATTGTGTGATTGTGATTGTGTGATTGGGATTGTCGGTTTGGGATTGTGTGACTGCAATTGTGTGATTGAGTGTGTGTGATTGTGATTGTGTGATTGTGTGATTGAGTGATTGTGTGATTATGTGATTGTGTGATTGTGTGACTGTGATTGTGTGACTGTGATTGTGTGACTGTGATTGTGTGACTGTGATTGTGCGTCTGTGATTGTGCGACTGCGATTGTGTGACTGCGATAGTGTGATTGCGATTGTGTGATTGCAATTGTGTGATTGTGTCATTGTGATTGTGTGGTTGAGAGTGTGTGATTGTGATTATGTGTTTGTGATTGTGTGATTGTGATTGTGTGATTGTGATTGTGTGATTGTGGTTGTGTGATTGTGGTTGTGTGATTGTGGTTGTGTGATTGTGGTTGTGTGATTGTGGTTGTGTGAGTGTGGTTGTGTGATTGTGGTTGTGTGATTGTGGTTGTGTGATTGTGGTTGTGTGATTGTGGTTGTGTGATTGTGGTTGTGTGATAGCGGTTGTGTGATTGCGATTGTGTGATTGCGATTGTGTGATTGCGATTGTGTGATTGCAATTGTGTGATTCTGTGATTCTGATTGTGTGATTGTGATTGTGAGGTTGTGATTGTGTGATTGTGATTGTGTAATTGGGATTGTGTGACTGGGATTGTGTGATTGAGAGTGTGTGATTGTGATTTTGTGATTGTGATTGTGTGATTGTGATTGTGTGATTGTGATTGTGTGATTGTGATTGTGTGATTGTGATTGTGTGATTGTGATTGTGTGATTTTGATTGTGTGATTGTGATTGTGTGATTGTGATTGTGTGATTGTGATTGTGTGATTGTGATTGTGTGATTGTGATTGTGCGATTGTGATTGTGCGATTGTGATTGTGCGATTGTGATTGTGCGATTGTGATTGTGCGATTGTGATTGTGCGATTGTGATTGTGCGATTGTGGTTGTGCGATTGTGATTGTGCGATTGTGATTGTGCGATTGTGATTGTGCGATTGTGATTGTGCGATTGTGATTGTGCGATTGTGATTGTGCGATTGTGATTGTGCGATTGTGATTGTGCGATTGTGATTGTGCGATTGTGATTGTGCGATTGTGATTGTGCGATTGTGATTGTGCGATTGTGATTGTGCGATTGTGATTGTGTGATTGTGTGGTTGCGATTGTGTGATTGCAATTGTGTGATTGTGTGATTGAGATTGTATGATTGTGATTGTGTGATTGTGATTGTGTGATTGTGTGATTGTGTGTTTGTGTGATTGTGTGATTGTGTGATTGTGTGATTGTGTGATTGTGAGATTGTGTGATTGTGTGATTGTGTGATTGTGTGATTGTGTGATTGTTTGATTGTGTGATTGTGTGATTGTGTGATTGTGTGATTGTGTGATTGTGTGATTGTGTGATTGTGTGATTGTGTGATTGTGTGATTGTGTGATTGTGTGATTGTGTGATTGTGTGATTGTGTGCTTGTGTGATTGTTCGATTGTGTGATTGTGTGATTGTGTGATTGTGTGATTGTATGATTGTGTGATTGTGTGATTGTGTGATTGTGTGATTGTGTGATTGTGTGATTGTGTGATTGTGTGATTGTGATTGTGTGATTGTGATTGTGTGATTGTGATTGTGTGGTTGTGATTGTGTGATTGTTATTGTGAGATTATGATTGTGTGATTGTGATTGTGTGATTGTGATTGTGTGATTGTGATTGTGTGATTGTGATTGTGTGATTGCGATTGTGTGATTGCGATTGTATGATTGTGATTGTGACTGAGTGATTGTGATTGTATGATTGTGATTGTGTGATTGTGATTGTGTGATTGTGATTGTGTGATTGTGGTTGTGTGATTGTGATTGTGTGATTGTGATTGTGTGATTGTGATTGTGTGATTGTGATTGTGTGATTGTGATTGTGTGATTGTGATTGTGTGGTTGTGATTGTGTGATTGTTATTGTGAGATTGTGATTGTGTGATTGTGATTGTGTGATTGTGATTGTGTGATTGTGATTGTGTGATTGTGATTGTGTGATTGTGATTGTGTGATTGTGATTGTGTGATTGTGATTGTGTGATTGTGATTGTGTGATTGTGATTGTGTGATTGTGATTGTGTGATTGTGATTGTGTGATTGTGATTGTGTGATTGCGATTGTGTGATTGCGATTGTGTGATAGTGATTGTGTGATTGTGGTTGTGTGATTGTGGTTGTGTGATTGTGGTTGTGTGATTGTGGTTGTGTGATTGTGGTTGTGTGATTGTGGTTGTGTGATTGTGGTTGTGTGATTGTGGTTGTGTGATTGTGGTTGTGTGATTGTGGTTGTGTGATTGTGGTTGTGTGATGGTGGTTGTGTGATTGTGGTTGTGTGATTGTGGTTGTATGATTGTGGTTGTATGATTGTGGTTGTCTGATTGTGGTTGTGTGATTGCGGTTGTGTGATTGCGATTGTGTGATTGCGATTGTGTGATTGCGATTGTGTGATCGCAATTGTGTGATTCTGTGATTCTGATTGTGTGATTGTGATTGTGAGATTGTGATTGTGTGATTGTGATTGTGTAATTGGGATTGTGTGACTGGGATTGCGTGATTGAGAGTGTGTGATTGTGATTTTGTGATTGTGATTGTGTGATTGTGATTGTGTGATTGTGTGATTGTGTAATTGTGTGATTGTATGATTGTGATTGTGTGATTGTGATTGTGTGATTGTGATTGTGCGACTGTGATTGTGTGACTGCGATTGTGTGACTGCGATAGTGTGATTGCGATTGTGTGATTGCAATTGTGTGATTGCGTGACTCTGATTGCGTGACTGTGATTGCGCGGCTGCGATTGTGCAACGGTGATTGTGCGACTGCTTTTGTGTGGTTGCGATTGTGTGATTGCAATTGTGTGATTGTGTGATTGAGATTGTGTGATTGTGATTGTGTGATTGTGATTGTGTGATTGTGATTGTGTGATTGTGTGATTGTGTGATTCTGTGATTGTGTGATTGTGTGATTGTGTGATTGTGATTGTGTGATTTTGTGATTGTGTGATTGTGTGATTGTGTGATTGTGTGATTGTTTGATTGTGTGATTGTGTGATTTTGTGATTGTGTGATTGTGTGATTGTGTGATTGTGTGATTGTGTGATTGTGTGATTGTGTGATTGTGTGATTGTGTGATTGTGTGATTGTGTGATTGTGTGATTGTGTGATTGTGTGATTGTGTGATTGTGTGATTGTGTGATTGTGTGAATGTGTGATTGTGTGATTCTGTGATTGTGTGATTGTGTGATTGTGTGATTGTGTGATTGTGTGATTGTGTGATTGTGATTGTGTGATTGTGATTGTGTGATTGTGTGATTGTGATTGTGTGATTGTGATTGTGTGATTGTGATTGTGTGATTGTGATTGTGTGATTGTGATTGTGTGATTGTGATTGTGTGATTGTGATTGTGTGATTGTGATTGTGTGATTGTGATTGTGTGATTGTGATTGTGTGATTGTGATTGTGTGATTGTGATTGTGTGATTGTGATTGTGTGATTGTGATTGTGTGATTGTGATTGTGTGATTGTGATTGTGTGATTGTGATTGTGTGATTGTGATTGTGTGATTGTGATTGTGTGATTGTGATTGTGTGATTGTGATTGTGTGATTGTGATTGTGTGATTGTGATTGTGTGATTGTGATTGTGTGATTGTGATTGTGTGATTGTGAGTGTGTGATTGTGATTGTGTGATTGTGATTGTGTGATTGTGATTGTGTGATTGTGATTGTGTGATTGTGATTGTGTGATTGTGACTGTGTGACTGCGTGATTGTGTGATTGTGATTGCGTGATTGCGTGATTGCGTGATTGCGTGATTGCGTGATTGCGTGATTGTGTGGTTGCGTGATTGTGTGATTGTGATTGTGTGATTGTGATTGTGTGATTGTGATTGTGTGATTGTGATTGTGTGATTGTGATTGTGTGATTGTGATTGTGTGATTGTGATTGTGTGACTGCGATAGTGTGATTGCGATTGTGTGATTGCAATTGTGTGATTGTGTCACTGTGATTGTGTGGTTGAGTGTGTGTGATTGTGATTATGTGATTGTGATTGTGTGATTGTGATTGTGTGATTGTGATTGTGTGATTGTGATTGTGTGATTGTGGTTGTGTGATTGTGGTTGTGTGATTGTGGTTGTGTGATTGTGGTTGTGTGATTGTGGTTGTGTGATTGTGGTTGTGTGATTGTGGTTGTGTGATTGTGGTTGTGTGATTGTGGTTGTGTGATTGTGGTTGTGTGATTGCGGTTGTGTGATTGCGATTGTGTGATTGCGATTGTGTGATTGCGATTGTGTGATTGCAATTGTGTGATTCTGTGATTCTGATTGTGTGATTATGATTGTGAGGTTGTGATTGTGTGATTGTGATTGTGTAATTGGGATTGTGTGACTGGGATTGTGTGATTGAGGGTGTGTGATTGTGATTTTGTGATTGTGATTGTGTGATTGTGATTGTGTGATTGTGTGATTGTGTGATTGTGTGATTGTGTAATTGTGTGATTGTGTGATTTTGTGATTGTGTGATTGTGTGATTGTGTGATTCTGTGATTGTGTGATTGTGTGATTGTGTGATTGTGTGATTGTGTGATTGTGTGATTGTGCGATTGTGTGATTGTGATTGTGTGATTGTGATTGTGTGATTGTGTTTGTGTGATTGTGATTGTGTGATTGTGATTGTGTGATTGTGTGATTGTGATTTTGTGATTGTGATTGTGTGATTGTGATTGTGTGATTGTGATTGTGTGATTGTGATTGTGTGATTGTGATTGTGTGATTGTGATTGTGTGATTGTGATTGTGTGATTGTGATTGTGTGATTGTGATTGTGTGATTGTGATTGTGTGATTGTGATTGTGTGATTGTGATTGTGTGATTGTGATTGTGTGATTGTGATTGTGGGATTGTGATTGTGCGATTGTGATTGTGCGATTGTGATTGTGCGATTGTGATTGTGCGATTGTGATTGTGCGATTGTGATTGTGCGATTGTGATTGTGCGATTGTGATTGTGCGATTGTGATTGTGCGATTGTGATTGTGCGATTGTGATTGTGCGATTGTGATTGTGCGATTGTGATTGTGGGATTGTGATTGTGGGATTGTGATTGTGGGATTGTGATTGTGTGGTTGTGATTGTGTGATTGTTATTGTGAGATTGTGATTGTGTGATTGTGATTGTGTGATTGTGATTGTGTGATTGTGATTGTGTGATTGTGATTGTGTGATTGTGATTGTGTGATTGTGATTGTGTGATTGTGTTTGTGTGATTGTGATTGTGTGATTGTGATTGTGTGATTGTGATTTTGTGATTGTGATTGTGTGATTGTGATTGTGTGATTGTGATTGTGCGATTGTGATTGTGCGATTGTGATTGTGCGATTGTGATTGTGGGATTGTGATTGTGGGATTGTGATTGTGTGGTTGTGATTGTGTGATTGTTATTGTGAGATTGTGATTGTGTGATTGTGATTGTGTGATTGTGATTGTGTGATTGTGTGATTGTGTGATTGTGTGATTGTGTGATTGTGTGATTGTGTGATTGTGTGATTGTGTGATTGTGTGATTGTGTGATTGTGTGATTGTGTGATTGTGTGATTGTGTGAATGTGTGATTGTGTGATTCTGTGATTGTGTGATTGTGTGATTGTGTGATTGTGTGATTGTGTGATTGTGTGATTGTGATTGTGTGATTGTGATTGTGTGATTGTGTGATTGTGATTGTGTGATTGTGATTGTGTGATTGTGATTGTGTGATTGTGATTGTGTGATTGTGATTGTGTGATTGTGATTGTGTGATTGTGATTGTGTGATTGTGATTGTGTGATTGTGATTGTGTGATTGTGATTGTGTGATTGTGATTGTGTGATTGTGATTGTGTGATTGTGATTGTGTGATTGTGATTGTGTGATTGTGATTGTGTGATTGTGATTGTGTGATTGTGATTGTGTGATTGTGATTGTGTGATTGTGATTGTGTGATTGTGAGTGTGTGATTGTGAGTGTGTGATTGTGATTGTGTGATTGTGATTGTGTGATTGTGATTGTGTGATTGTGATTGTGTGATTGTGACTGTGTGACTGCGTGATTGTGTGATTGTGATTGCGTGATTGCGTGATTGCGTGATTGCGTGATTGCGTGATTGCGTGATTGCGTGATTGCGTGATTGCGTGATTGCGTGATTGCGTGATTGCGTGGTTGCGTGATTGTGTGGTTGCGTGATTGTGTGATTGTGATTGTGTGATTGTGATTGTGTGATTGTGATTGTGTGATTGTGATTGTGTGATTGTGATTGTGTGATTGTGATTGTGTGATTGTGATTGTGTGACTGCGATAGTGTGATTGCGATTGTGTGATTGCAATTGTGTGATTGTGTCACTGTGATTGTGTGGTTGAGTGTGTGTGATTGTGATTATGTGATTGTGATTGTGTGATTGTGATTGTGGGATTGTGATTGTGTGGTTGTGATTGTGTGATTGTTATTGTGAGATTGTGATTGTGTGATTGTGATTGTGTGATTGTGATTGTGTGATTGTGATTGTGTGATTGTGATTGTGTGATTGTGATTGTGTGATTGTGATTGTGTGATTGTGATTGTGTGATTGTGATTGTGTGATTGTGATTGTGTGATTGTGATTGTGTGATTGTGATTGTGTGATAGTGATTGTGTGATAGTGGTTGTGTGATTGTGTTTGTGTGATTGTGTTTGTGTGATTGTGATTGTGTGATTGTGATTGTGTGATTGTGATTTTGTGATTGTGATTGTGTGATTGTGATTGTGTGATTGTGATTGTGTGATTGTGATTGTGCGATTGTGATTGTGCGATTGTGATTGTGGGATTGTGATTGTGGGATTGTGATTGTGTGGTTGTGATTGTGTGATTGTTATTGTGAGATTGTGATTGTGTGATTGTGATTGTGTGATTGTGATTGTGTGATTGTGTGATTGTGTGATTGTGTGATTGTGTGATTGTGTGATTGTGTGATTGTGTGATTGTGTGATTGTGTGATTGTGTGAATGTGTGATTGTGTGATTCTGTGATTGTGTGATTGTGTGATTGTGTGATTGTGTGATTGTGTGATTGTGTGATTGTGATTGTGTGATTGTGATTGTGTGATTGTGTGATTGTGATTGTGTGATTGTGATTGTGTGATTGTGATTGTGTGATTGTGATTGTGTGATTGTGATTGTGTGATTGTGATTGTGTGATTGTGATTGTGTGATTGTGATTGTGTGATTGTGATTGTGTGATTGTGATTGTGTGATTGTGATTGTGTGATTGTGATTGTGTGATTGTGATTGTGTGATTGTGATTGTGTGATTGTGATTGTGTGATTGTGATTGTGTGATTGTGATTGTGTGATTGTGAGTGTGTGATTGTGATTGTGTGATTGTGATTGTGTGATTGTGATTGTGTGATTGTGATTGTGTGATTGTGATTGTGTGATTGTGATTGTGTGATTGTGATTGTGTGATTGTGACTGTGTGACTGCGTGATTGTGTGATTGTGATTGCGTGATTGCGTGATTGCGTGATTGCGTGATTGCGTGATTGCGTGATTGCGTGATTGCGTGATTGCGTGATTGCGTGATTGCGTGATTGCGTGATTGCGTGGTTGCGTGATTGTGTGGTTGCGTGATTGTGTGATTGTGATTGTGTGATTGTGATTGTGTGATTGTGATTGTGTGATTGTGATTGTGTGATTGTGATTGTGTGATTGTGATTGTGTGACTGCGATAGTGTGATTGCGATTGTGTGATTGCAATTGTGTGATTGTGTCACTGTGATTGTGTGGTTGAGTGTGTGTGATTGTGATTATGTGATTGTGATTGTGTGATTGTGATTGTGTGATTGTGATTGTGTGATTGTGGTTGTGTGATTGTGGTTGTGTGATTGTGGTTGTGTGATTGTGGTTGTGTGATTGTGGTTGTGTGATTGTGGTTGCGTGATTGTGGTTGTGTGATTGTGGTTGTGTGATTGTGGTTGTGTGATTGTTGTTGTGTGATTGCGGTTGTGTGATTGCGATTGTGTGATTGCGATTGTGTGATTGCGATTGTGTGATTGCAATTGTGTGATTCTGTGATTCTGATTGTGTGATTGTGATTGTGAGGTTGTGATTGTGTGATTGTGATTGTGTAATTGGGATTGTGTGACTGGGATTGTGTGATTGAGGGTGTGTGATTGTGATTTTGTGATTGTGATTGTGTGATTGTGATTGTGTGATTGTGTGATTGTGTGATTGTGTGATTGTGTAATTGTGTGATTGTGTGATTTTGTGATTGTGTGATTGTGTGATTGTGTGATTCTGTGATTGTGTGATTGTGTGATTGTGTGATTGTGTGATTGTGTGATTGTGTGATTGTGTGATTGTGTGATTGTGTGATTGTGTGATTGTATGATTGTGATTGTGTGATTGTGATTGTGTGATTGTGTTTGTGTGATTGTGATTGTGTGATTGTGATTGTGTGATTGTGATTTTGTGATTGTGATTGTGTGATTGTGATTGTGTGATTGTGATTGTGTGATTGTGATTGTGTGATTGTGATTGTGTGATTGTGATTGTGTGATTGTGATTGTGTGATTGTGATTGTGTGATTGTGATTGTGTGATTGTGATTGTGTGATTGTGATTGTGTGATTGTGATTGTGTGATTGTGATTGTGTGATTGTGATTGTGTGATTGTGTGATTGTGATTGTGTGATTGTGATTGTGCGATTGTGATTGTGCGATTGTGATTGTGCGATTGTGATTGTGCGATTGTGATTGTGCGATTGTGATTGTGCGATTGTGATTGTGCGATTGTGATTGTGCGATTGTGATTGTGCGATTGTGATTGTGCGATTGTGATTGTGCGATTGTGATTGTGCGATTGTGATTGTGCGATTGTGATTGTGCGATTGTGATTGTGGGATTGTGATTGTGGGGTTGTGATTGTGTGGTTGTGATTGTGTGATTGTTATTGTGAGATTGTGATTGTGTGATTGTGATTGTGTGATTGTGATTGTGTGATTGTGATTGTGTGATTGTGATTGTGTGATTGTGATTGTGTGATTGTGATTGTGTGATTGTGATTGTGTGATTGTGATTGTGTGATAGTGATTGTGTGATAGTGATTGTGTGATTGTGTTTGTGTGATTGTGTTTGTGTGATTGTGATTGTGTGATTGTGATTGTGTGATTGTGATTTTGTGATTGTGATTGTGTGATTGTGATTGTGTGATTGTGATTGTGTGATTGTGATTGTGCGATTGTGATTGTGCGATTGTGATTGTGCGATTGTGATTGTGCGATTGTGATTGTGCGATTGTGATTGTGCGATTGTGATTGTGCGATTGTGATTGTGCGATTGTGATTGTGCGATTGTGATTGTGCGATTGTGATTGTGCGATTGTGATTGTGCGATTGTGATTGTGCGATTGTGATTGTGCGATTGTGATTGTGCGATTGTGATTGTGCGATTGTGATTGTGCGATTGTGATTGTGCGATTGTGATTGTGCGATTGTGATTGTGCGATTGTGATTGTGCGATTGTGATTGTGCGATTGTGATTGTGCGATTGTGATTGTGCGATTGTGATTGTGCGATTGTGATTGTGCGATTGTGATTGTGCGATTGTGATTGTGCGATTGTGATTGTGCGATTGTGATTGTGCGATTGTGATTGTGCGATTGTGATTGTGCGATTGTGATTGTGCGATTGTGATTGTGCGATTGTGATTGTGCGATTGTGATTGTGCGATTGTGATTGTGTGGTTGTGATTGTGTGATTGTTATTGTGAGATTGTGATTGTGTGATTGTGATTGTGTGATTGTGATTGTGTGATTGTGATTGTGTGATTGCGATTGTGTGATTGCGATTGTGTGATTGCGATTGTGACTGAGTGATTGTGATTGTATGATTGTGATTGTGTGATTGTGATAGTGTGATTGTGATTGTGTGATTGTGATTGTGTGATTGTGATTGTGTGAATGTGATTGTGTGATTGTGATTGTGTGATTGTGATTGTGTGATTGTGATTGTGTGATTGTGATTGTGTGATTGTGATTGTGTGATTGTGATTGTGTGATTGTGATTGTGTGATTGTGATTGTGTGATTGTGATTGTGTGATTGTGATTGTGTGATTGTGATTGTGTGATTGTGATTGTGTGATTGTGATTGTGCGATTGTGATTGTGCGATTGTGATTGTGCGATTGTGATTGTGCGATTGTGATTGTGCGATTGTGATTGTGCGATTGTGATTGTGCGATTGTGATTGTGCGATTGTGATTGTGCGATTGTGATTGTGCGATTGTGATTGTGTGGTTGTGATTGTGTGATTGTTATTGTGAGATTGTGATTGTGTGATTGTGATTGTGTGATTGTGATTGTGTGATTGTGATTGTGTGATTGCGATTGTGTGATTGCGATTGTGTGATTGCGATTGTGACTGAGTGATTGTGATTGTATGATTGTGATTGTGTGATTGTGATAGTGTGATTGTGATTGTGTGATTGTGATTGTGTGATTGTGATTGTGTGAATGTGATTGTGTGATTGTGATTGTGTGATTGTGATTGTGTGATTGTGATTGTGTGATTGTGATTGTGTGATTGTGATTGTGTGATTGTGATTGTGTGATTGTGATTGTGTGATTGTGATTGTGTGATTGTGATTGTGTGATTGTGATTGTGTGATTGTGATTGTGTGATTGTGATTGTGTGATTGTGATTGTGTGATTGTGATTGTGTGATTGTGATTGTGTGATTGTGATTGTGTGATTGTGATTGTGTGATTGTGATTGTGTGATTGTGATTGTGTGATTGTGATTGTGTGATTGTGATTGTGTGATTGTGATTGTGTGATTGTGATTGTGTGATTGTGATTGTGTGATTGTGATTGTGTGATTGTGATTGTGTGATTGTGATTGTGTGATTGTGATTGTGTGATTGTGATTGTGTAATTGGGATTGCGTGACTGGGATTGCGTGATTGAGAGTGTGTGATTGTGATTTTGTGATTGTGATTGTGTGATTGTGTGATTGTGTAATTGTGTGATTGTATGATTGTGATTGTGTGATTGTGATTGTGTGATTGTGATTGTGCGACTGTGATTGTGTGACTGCGATTGTGTGACTGCGATAGTGTGATTGCAATTGTGTGATTGCGTGACTCTGATTGCGTGACTGTGATTGCGCGGCTGCGATTGTGCAACGGTGATTGTGCGACTGCTTTTGTGTGGTTGCGATTGTGTGATTGCAATTGTGTGATTGTGTGATTGAGATTGTGTGATTGTGATTGTGTGATTGTGATTGTGTGATTGTGTGATTGTGTGATTGTGTGATTGTGTGATTGTGTGATTGTGTGATTGTGTGATTGTGTGATTGTGATTGTGTGATTTTGTGATTGTGTGATTGTGTGATTGTGTGATTGTGTGATTGTTTGATTGTGTGATTGTGTGATTGTGTGATTGTGTGATTGTGTGATTGTGTGATTGTGTGATTGTGTGATTGCGTGATTGCGTGTTTGCGTGATTGCGTGATTGCGTGATTGCGTGATTGCGTGATTGCGTGATTGCCTGGTTGCGTGATTGTGTGGTTGTGTGATTGTGTGACTGTGTGATTGTGTGGTTGTGTGTTTGTGTGATTGTGTGATTGTGTGATTGTGTGATTGTGTGACTGTGTGATTGTGTGATTGTGTGATTGTGTGATTGTGATTGTGTGACTGTGATTGTGTGACTGTGATTGTGTGACTGTGATTGTGTGACTGTGATTGTGCGACTGCGATTGTGTGACTGCGATAGTGTGATTGCGATTGTGTGATTGCAATTGTGTGATTGTGTCACTGTGATTGTGTGGTTGAGTGTGTGTGATTGTGATTATGTGATTGTGATTGTGTGATTGTGATTGTGGGATTGTGATTGTGTGGTTGTGATTGTGTGATTGTTATTGTGAGATTGTGATTGTGTGATTGTGATTGTGTGATTGTGATTGTGTGATTGTGATTGTGTGATTGTGATTGTGTGATTGTGATTGTGTGATTGTGATTGTGTGATTGTGATTGTGTGATTGTGATTGTGTGATTGTGATTGTGTGATTGTGATTGTGTGATAGTGATTGTGTGATAGTGATTGTGTGATTGTGTTTGTGTGATTGTGTTTGTGTGATTGTGATTGTGTGATTGTGATTGTGTGATTGTGATTTTGTGATTGTGATTGTGTGATTGTGATTGTGTGATTGTGATTGTGTGATTGTGATTGTGCGATTGTGATTGTGCGATTGTGATTGTGGGATTGTGATTGTGGGATTGTGATTGTGTGGTTGTGATTGTGTGATTGTTATTGTGAGATTGTGATTGTGTGATTGTGATTGTGTGATTGTGATTGTGTGATTGTGTGATTGTGTGATGGTGTGATTGTGTGATTGTGTGATTGTGTGATTGTGTGATTGTGTGATTGTGTGATTGTGTGATTGTGTGAATGTGTGATTGTGTGATTCTGTGATTGTGTGATTGTGTGATTGTGTGATTGTGTGATTGTGTGATTGTGTGATTGTGATTGTGTGATTGTGATTGTGTGATTGTGTGATTGTGATTGTGTGATTGTGATTGTGTGATTGTGATTGTGTGATTGTGATTGTGTGATTGTGATTGTGTGATTGTGATTGTGTGATTGTGATTGTGTGATTGTGATTGTGTGATTGTGATTGTGTGATTGTGATTGTGTGATTGTGATTGTGTGATTGTGATTGTGTGATTGTGATTGTGTGATTGTGATTGTGTGATTGTGATTGTGTGATTGTGATTGTGTGATTGTGATTGTGTGATTGTGATTGTGTGATTGTGAGTGTGTGATTGTGATTGTGTGATTGCAATTGTGTGATTGTGTCATTGTGATTGTGTGGTTGAGAGTGTGTGATTGTGATTATGTGATTGTGATTGTGTGATTGTGATTGTGTGATTGTGATTGTGTGATTGTGATTGTGTGATTGTGGTTGTGTGATTGTGGTTGTGTGATTGTGGTTGTGTGATTGTGGTTGTGTGATTGTGGTTGTGTGATTGAGGTTGTGTGATTGTGGTTGTGTGATTGTGGTTGTGTGATTGTGGTTGTGTGATTGTGGTTGTGTGATCGTGGTTGTGTGATCGTGGTTGTGTGATCGTGGTTGTGTGATTGTGGTTGTGTGATTGTGGTTGTGTGATTGTGGTTGTGTGATTGTGGTTGTGTGATTGCGGTTGTGTGATTGCGATTGTGTGATTGCGATTGTGTGATTGCGATTGTGTGATTGCAATTGTGTGATTCTGTGATTCTGATTGTGTGATTGTGATTGTGTGATTGTGATTGTGTGATTGTGACTGTGTGATTGTGATTGTGTGATTGTGATTGTGTGATTGTGATTGTGTGATTGTGATTGTGTAATTGTGATTGTGTGATTGTGATTGTGTGATTGTGATTGTGTGATTGTGATTGTGTGATTGTGATTGTGTGATTGTGATTGTGTGATTGTGATTGTGTGATTGTGATTGTGTGATTGTGTGATTGTGATTGTGTGATTGGGATTGTCGGTTTGGGATTGTGTGACTGCAATTGTGTGATTGAGAGTGTGTGATTGTGATTGTGTGATTGTGATTGTGTGATTGTGATTGTGTGATTGTGATTGTGTGATTGTGATTGTGTGATTGTGATTGTGTGATTGTGATTGTGTGATTGTGATTGTGTGATTGTGATTGTGTGATTGTGATTGTGTGATTGTGATTGTGTGATTGTGATTGTGTGATTGTGATTGTGTGATTGTGATTGTGTGATTGTGATTGTGTGATTGTGATTGGGTGATTGCGTGATTGCGTGATTGCGTGATTGCGTGATTGCGTGATTGTGTGATTGTGTGATTGTGTGTTTGTGTGATTGTGTGATTGTGTGATTGTGTGACTGTGTGATTGTGTGATTGAGTGATTGTGTGATTGTGTGATTGTGTGATTGTGTGACTGTGATTGTGTGACTGTGATTGTGTGACTGTGATTGTGTGACTGTGATTGTGCGACTGTGATTGTGCGACTGCGATTGTGTGACTGCGATAGTGTGATTGCGATTGTGTGATTGCAATTGTGTGATTGTGTCATTGTGATTGTGTGATTGAGAGTGTGTGATTGTGATTGTGTGATTGTGATTGTGTGATTGTGTGATTGTGTGATTGTGATTGTGTGATTGGGATTGTCGGTTTAGGATTGTGTGACTGCAATTGTGTGATTGAGAGTGTGTGATTGTGATTGTGTGATTGTGATTGTGTGATTGTGATTGTGTGATTGTGATTGTGTGATTGTGATTGTGTGATTGTGATTGTGTGATTGTGATTGTGTGATTGTGCCTGTGTGATTGTGATTGTGTGATTGTGATTGTGTGATTGTGATTGTGTGATTGTGATTGTGTGATTGTGATTGTGTGATTGTGTGATTGTGAGTGTGTGATTGTGATTGTGTGATTGTGATTGTGTGATTGTGATTGTGTGATTGTGATTGTGTGAATGTGATTGTGTGATTGTGATTGTGTGATTGTGGTTGTGTGATTGTGATTGTGTGATTGCGATTGTGTGATTGTGATTGTAGGATTGTGATTGTGATTGAGTGATTGTGATTGTGTGATTGTGTGATTGTAATTGTGTGATTGTGTGATTGTGATTGTGTGATTGTGACTGTGTGATTGTGACTGTGTGATTGTGTGATTGTGATTGTGTGATTGGGATTGTCGGATTGGGATTGTGTGACTGCAATTGTGTGAATGATAGTGTGTGATTGTGATTGTGTGATTGTGATTGTGTGATTGTGATTGTGTGATTGTGATTGTGTGAATGTGATTGTGTGATTGCGATTGTGTGATTGTGATTGTGTGATTGTGATTGTGTGATTGTGTGATTGTGATTGTGTGATTGTGATTGTGTGATTGTGTGATTGTGATTGTGTGATTGTGATTGTGTGATTGTGATTGTGTGATTGTGATTGTGTGATCGTGGTTGTGTGATTGTGGCTGTGTGATTGTGGTTGTGTGATTGTGGTTGTGTGATTGTGGTTGTATGATTGTGGTTGTGTGATTGTGGTTGTGTGATTGCGGTTGTGTGATTGCGATTGTGTGATTGCGATTGTGTGATTGCGATTGTGTGATTGCAATTGTGTGATTCTGTGATTCTGATTGTGTGATTGTGATTGTGTGGTTGTGATTGTGTGATTGTGATTGTGTAATTGGGATTGTGTGACTGGGATTGTGTGATTGAGAGTGTGTGATTGTGATTTTGTGATTGTGATTGTGTGATTGTGATTGTGTGATTGAGTGATTGTGTGATTGTGTGATTGTGTAATTGTGTGATTGTGTGATTTTGTGATTGTGTGATTGTGTGATTGTGTGATTGTGTGATTGTGTTTGTGATTGTGTGATTGTGATTGTGTGATTGTGTTTGTGTGATTGTGATTGTGTGATTGTGATTGTGTGATTGTGATTGTATGATTGTGGTTGTGTGATTGTGGTTGTGTGATTGCGGTTGTGTGATTGCGATTGTGTGATTGCGATTGTGTGATTGCGATTGTGTGATTGCAATTGTGTGATTCTGTGATTCTGATTGTGTGATTGTGATTGTGTGGTTGTGATTGTGTGATTGTGATTGTGTAATTGGGATTGTGTGACTGGGATTGTGTGATTGAGAGTGTGTGATTGTGATTTTGTGATTGTGATTGTGTGATTGTGATTGTGTGATTGAGTGATTGTGTGATTGTGTGATTGTGTGATTGTGTGACTGTGATTGTGTGACTGTGATTGTGTGACTGTGATTGTGTGACTGTGATTGTGCGACTGTGATTGTGCGACTGCGATTGTGTGACTGCGATAGTGTGATTGCGATTGTGTGATTGCAATTGTGAGATTGTGTCATTGTGATTGTGTGATTGAGCGTGTGTGATTGTGATTGTGTGATTGTGATTGTGAGATTGTGATTGTGTGATTGTGATTGTGTAATTGGGATTGTGTGACTGGGATTGTGTGATTGAGAGTGTGTGATTGTGATTTTGTGATTGTGATTGTGTGATTGTGATTGTGTGATTGAGTGATTGTGTGATTGTGTGATTGTGTAATTGTGTGATTGTGTGATTTTGTGATTGTGTGATTGTGTGATTGTGTGATTGTGTGATTGTGTTTGTGATTGTGTGATTGTGATTGTGTGATTGTGTTTGTGTGATTGTGATTGTGTGATTGTGATTGTGTGATTGTGATTGTGTGACTGCAATTGTGTGCTTGAGAGTGTGTGATTGTGTGATTGTGATTGTGTGATTGTGATTGTGTGATCGTGATTGTGTGATTGTGATTGTGTGACTGTGATTGTGTGATTGTGATTTTGTGATTGTGATTGTGTGATTGTGATTGTGTGATTGTGATTGGGTGATTGCGTGATTGCGTGATTGCGTGATTGAGTGATTGCGTGATTGCGTGATTGCGTGATTGCGTGATTGCGTGATTGCGTGATTGCGTGGTTGCGTGATTGTGTGGTTGTGTGATTGTGTGATTGTGTGATTGTGTGTTTGTGTGATTGTGTGATCGTGATTGTGTGATTGTGATTGTGTGATTGTGATTGTGTGACTGTGATTGTGTGATTGTGATTTTGTGATTGTGATTGTGTGATTGTGATTGTGTGATTGTGATTGTGTGATTGTGATTGTGTGATTGTGATTGTGTGATTGTGATTGTGTGATTGTGATTGTGTGATTGTGATTGTGTGATTGTGATTGTGTGATTGTGATTGTGTGATTGTGTGATTGTGTGTTTGTGATTGTGTGATTGTGATTGTGGGATTGTGATTGTGCGATTGTGATTGTGCGATTGTGATTGTGCGATTGTGATTGTGCGATTGTGATTGTGCGATTGTGATTGTGCGATTGTGATTGTGCGATTGTGATTGTGCGATTGTGATTGTGCGATTGTGATTGTGCGATTGTGATTGTGGGATTGTGATTGTGGGGTTGTGATTGTGTGGTTGTGATTGTGTGATTGTTATTGTGAGATTGTGATTGTGTGATTGTGATTGTGTGATTGTGATTGTGTGATTGTGATTGTGTGATTGTGATTGTGTGATTGTGATTGTGTGATTGTGATTGTGTGATTGTGATTGTGTGATTGTGATTGTGTGATTGTGATTGTGTGATTGTGATTGTGTGATAGTGATTGTGTGATTGTGTTTGTGTGATTGTGTTTGTGTGATTGTGATTGTGTGATTGTGATTGTGTGATTGTGATTGTGTGATTGTGATTGTGTGATTGTGATTGTGTGATTGTGATTGTGTGATTGTGATTGTGCGATTGTGATTGTGCGATTGTGATTGTGCGATTGTGATTGTGCGATTGTGATTGTGCGATTGTGATTGTGCGATTGTGATTGTGCGATTGTGATTGTGCGATTGTGATTGTGCGATTGTGATTGTGCGATTGTGATTGTGCGATTGTGATTGTGCGATTGTGATTGTGCGATTGTGATTGTGCGATTGTGATTGTGCGATTGTGATTGTGCGATTGTGATTGTGCGATTGTGATTGTGCGATTGTGATTGTGCGATTGTGATTGTGCGATTGTGATTGTGCGATTGTGATTGTGCGATTGTGATTGTGCGATTGTGATTGTGCGATTGTGATTGTGCGATTGTGATTGTGCGATTGTGATTGTGCGATTGTGATTGTGCGATTGTGATTGTGCGATTGTGATTGTGCGATTGTGATTGTGCGATTGTGATTGTGCGATTGTGATTGTGCGATTGTGATTGTGCGATTGTGATTGTGCGATTGTGATTGTGCGATTGTGATTGTGCGATTGTGATTGTGCGATTGTGATTGTGCGATTGTGATTGTGCGATTGTGATTGTGCGATTGTGATTGTGCGATTGTGATTGTGCGATTGTGATTGTGCGATTGTGATTGTGCGATTGTGATTGTGCGATTGTGATTGTGCGATTGTGATTGTGCGATTGTGATTGTGCGATTGTGATTGTGCGATTGTGATTGTGCGATTGTGATTGTGCGATTGTGATTGTGCGATTGTGATTGTGCGATTGTGATTGTGCGATTGTGATTGTGCGATTGTGATTGTGCGATTGTGATTGTGCGATTGTGATTGTGCGATTGTGATTGTGCGATTGTGATTGTGCGATTGTGATTGTGCGATTGTGATTGTGCGGTTGTGATTGTGTGATTGTTATTGTGAGATTGTGATTGTGTGATTGTGATTGTGTGATTGTGATTGTGTGATTGTGATTGTGTGATTGCGATTGTGTGATTGCGATTGTGTGATTGCGATTGTGACTGAGTGATTGTGATTGTATGATTGTGATTGTGTGATTGTGATTGTGTGATTGTGATTGTGTGATTGTGATTGTGTGATTGTGATTGTGTGAATGTGATTGTGTGATTGTGATTGTGTGATTGTGATTGTGTGATTGTGATTGTGTGATTGTGATTGTGTGATTGTGATTGTGTGATTGTGATTGTGTGATTGTGATTGTGTGATTGTGATTGTGTGATTGTGATTGTGTGATTGTGATTGTGTGATTGTGATTGTGTGATTGTGATTGTGTGATTGTGATTGTGTGATTGTGATTGTGTGATTGTGATTGTGTGATTGTGATTGTGTGATTGTGATTGTGTGATTGTGATTGTGTGATTGTGATTGTGTGATTGTGATTGTGTGATTGTGATTGTGTGATTGTGATTGTGTAATTGGGATTGCGTGACTGGGATTGCGTGATTGAGAGTGTGTGATTGTGATTTTGTGATTGTGATTGTGTGATTGTGTGATTGTGTAATTGTGTGATTGTATGATTGTGATTGTGTGATTGTGATTGTGTGATTGTGATTGTGCGACTGTGATTGTGTGACTGCGATTGTGTGACTGCGATAGTGTGATTGCGATTGTGTGATTGCAATTGTGTGATTGCGTGACTCTGATTGCGTGACTGTGATTGCGCGGCTGCGATTGTGCAACGGTGATTGTGCGACTGCTTTTGTGTGGTTGCGATTGTGTGATTGCAATTGTGTGATTGTGTGATTGAGATTGTGTGATTGTGATTGTGTGATTGCGATTGTGTGATTGTGTGATTGTGTGATTGTGTGATTGTGTGATTGTGTGATTGTGTGATTGTGTGATTGTGTGATTGTGTGATTGTGTGATTGTGATTGTGTGATTTTGTGATTGTGTGATTGTGTGATTGTGTGATTGTGTGATTGTTTGATTGTGTGATTGTGTGATTGTGTGATTGTGTGATTGTGTGATTGTGTGATTGTGTGATTGCGTGATTGCGTGTTTGCGTGATTGCGTGATTGCGTGATTGCGTGATTGCGTGATTGCGTGATTGCCTGGTTGCGTGATTGTGTGGTTGTGTGATTGTGTGACTGTGTGATTGTGTGGTTGTGTGTTTGTGTGATTGTGTGATTGTGTGATTGTGTGATTGTGTGACTGTGTGATTGTGTGATTGTGTGATTGTGTGATTGTGATTGTGTGACTGTGATTGTGTGACTGTGATTGTGTGACTGTGATTGTGTGACTGTGATTGTGCGACTGCGATTGTGTGACTGCGATAGTGTGATTGCGATTGTGTGATTGCAATTGTGTGATTGTGTCACTGTGATTGTGTGGTTGAGTGTGTGTGATTGTGATTATGTGATTGTGATTGTGTGATTGTGATTGTGGGATTGTGATTGTGTGGTTGTGATTGTGTGATTGTTATTGTGAGATTGTGATTGTGTGATTGTGATTGTGTGATTGTGATTGTGTGATTGTGATTGTGTGATTGTGATTGTGTGATTGTGATTGTGTGATTGTGATTGTGTGATTGTGATTGTGTGATTGTGATTGTGTGATTGTGATTGTGTGATTGTGATTGTGTGATAGTGATTGTGTGATAGTGATTGTGTGATTGTGTTTGTGTGATTGTGTTTGTGTGATTGTGATTGTGTGATTGTGATTGTGTGATTGTGATTTTGTGATTGTGATTGTGTGATTGTGATTGTGTGATTGTGATTGTGTGATTGTGATTGTGCGATTGTGATTGTGCGATTGTGATTGTGGGATTGTGATTGTGGGATTGTGATTGTGTGGTTGTGATTGTGTGATTGTTATTGTGAGATTGTGATTGTGTGATTGTGATTGTGTGATTGTGATTGTGTGATTGTGTGATTGTGTGATGGTGTGATTGTGTGATTGTGTGATTGTGTGATTGTGTGATTGTGTGATTGTGTGATTGTGTGTTTGTGTGAATGTGTGATTGTGTGATTCTGTGATTGTGTGATTGTGTGATTGTGTGATTGTGTGATTGTGTGATTGTGTGATTGTGATTGTGTGATTGTGATTGTGTGATTGTGTGATTGTGATTGTGTGATTGTGATTGTGTGATTGTGATTGTGTGATTGTGATTGTGTGATTGTGATTGTGTGATTGTGATTGTGTGATTGTGATTGTGTGATTGTGATTGTGTGATTGTGATTGTGTGATTGTGATTGTGTGATTGTGATTGTGTGATTGTGATTGTGTGATTGTGATTGTGTGATTGTGATTGTGTGATTGTGATTGTGTGATTGTGATTGTGTGATTGTGAGTGTGTGATTGTGATTGTGTGATTGCAATTGTGTGATTGTGTCATTGTGATTGTGTGGTTGAGAGTGTGTGATTGTGATTATGTGATTGTGATTGTGTGATTGTGATTGTGTGATTGTGATTGTGTGATTGTGATTGTGTGATTGTGGTTGTGTGATTGTGGTTGTGTGATTGTGGTTGTGTGATTGTGGTTGTGTGATTGTGGTTGTGTGATTGAGGTTGTGTGATTGTGGTTGTGTGATTGTGGTTGTGTGATTGTGGTTGTGTGATTGTGGTTGTGTGATCGTGGTTGTGTGATCGTGGTTGTGTGATCGTGGTTGTGTGATTGTGGTTGTGTGATTGTGGTTGTGTGATTGTGGTTGTGTGATTGTGGTTGTGTGATTGCGGTTGTGTGATTGCGATTGTGTGATTGCGATTGTGTGATTGCGATTGTGTGATTGCAATTGTGTGATTCTGTGATTCTGATTGTGTGATTGTGATTGTGTGATTGTGATTGTGTGATTGTGACTGTGTGATTGTGATTGTGTGATTGTGATTGTGTGATTGTGATTGTGTGATTGTGATTGTGTGATTGTGATTGTGTGATTGTGATTGTGTGATTGTGATTGTGTGATTGTGATTGTGTGATTGTGATTGTGTGATTGTGATTGTGTGATTGTGATTGTGTGATTGTGATTGTGTGATTGTGATTGTGTGATTGTGATTGTGTGATTGTGTGATTGTGATTGTGTGATTGGGATTGTCGGTTTGGGATTGTGTGACTGCAATTGTGTGATTGAGAGTGTGTGATTGTGATTGTGTGATTGTGATTGTGTGATTGTGATTGTGTGATTGTGATTGTGTGATTGTGATTGTGTGATTGTGATTGTGTGATTGTGATTGTGTGATTGTGATTGTGTGATTGTGATTGTGTGATTGTGATTGTGTGATTGTGATTGTGTGATTGTGATTGTGTGATTGTGATTGTGTGATTGTGATTGTGTGATTGTGATTGTGTGATTGTGATTGTGTGATTGTGATTGGGTGATTGCGTGATTGCGTGATTGCGTGATTGCGTGATTGCGTGATTGTGTGATTGTGTGATTGTGTGTTTGTGTGATTGTGTGATTGTGTGATTGTGTGACTGTGTGATTGTGTGATTGAGTGATTGTGTGATTGTGTGATTGTGTGATTGTGTGATTGTGTGACTGTGATTGTGTGACTGTGATTGTGTGACTGTGATTGTGTGACTGTGATTGTGCGACTGTGATTGTGCGACTGCGATTGTGTGACTGCGATAGTGTGATTGCGATTGTGTGATTGCAATTGTGTGATTGTGTCATTGTGATTGTGTGATTGAGAGTGTGTGATTGTGATTGTGTGATTGTGATTGTGTGATTGTGTGATTGTGTGATTGTGATTGTGTGATTGGGATTGTCGGTTTAGGATTGTGTGACTGCAATTGTGTGATTGAGAGTGTGTGATTGTGATTGTGTGATTGTGATTGTGTGATTGTGATTGTGTGATTGTGATTGTGTGATTGTGATTGTGTGATTGTGATTGTGTGATTGTGCTTGTGTGATTGTGATTGTGTGATTGTGATTGTGTGATTGTGATTGTGTGATTGTGATTGTGTGATTGTGATTGTGTGATTGTGTGATTGTGAGTGTGTGATTGTGATTGTGTGATTGTGATTGTGTGATTGTGATTGTGTGATTGTGATTGTGTGAATGTGATTGTGTGATTGTGATTGTGTGATTGTGGTTGTGTGATTGTGATTGTGTGATTGCGATTGTGTGATTGTGATTGTAGGATTGTGATTGTGATTGAGTGATTGTGATTGTGTGATTGTGTGATTGTAATTGTGTGATTGTGTGATTGTGATTGTGTGATTGTGACTGTGTGATTGTGACTGTGTGATTGTGATTGTGTGATTGGGATTGTCGGATTGGGATTGTGTGACTGCAATTGTGTGAATGATAGTGTGTGATTGTGATTGTGTGATTGTGATTGTGTGATTGTGATTGTGTGATTGTGATTGTGTGAATGTGATTGTGTGATTGCGATTGTGTGATTGTGATTGTGTGATTGTGATTGTGTGATTGTGTGATTGTGATTGTGTGATTGTGATTGTGTGATTGTGATTGTGTGATTGTGATTGTGTGATTGTGATTGTGTGATTGTGATTGTGTGATCGTGGTTGTGTGATTGTGGCTGTGTGATTGTGGTTGTGTGATTGTGGTTGTGTGATTGTGGTTGTATGATTGTGGTTGTGTGATTGTGGTTGTGTGATTGCGGTTGTGTGATTGCGATTGTGTGATTGCGATTGTGTGATTGCGATTGTGTGATTGCAATTGTGTGATTCTGTGATTCTGATTGTGTGATTGTGATTGTGTGGTTGTGATTGTGTGATTGTGATTGTGTAATTGGGATTGTGTGACTGGGATTGTGTGATTGAGAGTGTGTGATTGTGATTTTGTGATTGTGATTGTGTGATTGTGATTGTGTGATTGAGTGATTGTGTGATTGTGTGATTGTGTAATTGTGTGATTGTGTGATTTTGTGATTGTGTGATTGTGTGATTGTGTGATTGTGTGATTGTGTTTGTGATTGTGTGATTGTGATTGTGTGATTGTGTTTGTGTGATTGTGATTGTGTGATTGTGATTGTGTGATTGTGATTGTATGATTGTGGTTGTGTGATTGTGGTTGTGTGATTGCGGTTGTGTGATTGCGATTGTGTGATTGCGATTGTGTGATTGCGATTGTGTGATTGCAATTGTGTGATTCTGTGATTCTGATTGTGTGATTGTGATTGTGTGGTTGTGATTGTGTGATTGTGATTGTGTAATTGGGATTGTGTGACTGGGATTGTGTGATTGAGAGTGTGTGATTGTGATTTTGTGATTGTGATTGTGTGATTGTGATTGTGTGATTGAGTGATTGTGTGATTGTGTGATTGTGTGACTGTGATTGTGTGACTGTGATTGTGTGACTGTGATTGTGTGACTGTGATTGTGCGACTGTGATTGTGCGACTGCGATTGTGTGACTGCGATAGTGTGATTGCGATTGTGTGATTGCAATTGTGAGATTGTGTCATTGTGATTGTGTGATTGAGCGTGTGTGATTGTGATTGTGTGATTGTGATTGTGAGATTGTGATTGTGTGATTGTGATTGTGTAATTGGGATTGTGTGACTGGGATTGTGTGATTGAGAGTGTGTGATTGTGATTTTGTGATTGTGATTGTGTGATTGTGATTGTGTGATTGAGTGATTGTGTGATTGTGTGATTGTGTAATTGTGTGATTGTGTGATTTTGTGATTGTGTGATTGTGTGATTGTGTGATTGTGTGATTGTGTTTGTGATTGTGTGATTGTGATTGTGTGATTGTGTTTGTGTGATTGTGATTGTGTGATTGTGATTGTGTGATTGTGATTGTGTGACTGCAATTGTGTGCTTGAGAGTGTGTGATTGTGTGATTGTGATTGTGTGATTGTGATTGTGATTGTGTGATTGTGATTGTGTGATCGTGATTGTGTGATTGTGATTGTGTGATTGTGATTGTGTGACTGTGATTGTGTGATTGTGATTTTGTGATTGTGATTGTGTGATTGTGATTGTGTGATTGTGATTGGGTGATTGCGTGATTGCGTGATTGCGTGATTGCGTGATTGCGTGATTGCGTGATTGCGTGATTGCGTGATTGCGTGATTGCGTGGTTGCGTGATTGTGTGGTTGTGTGATTGTGTGATTGTGTGATTGTGTGTTTGTGTGATTGTGTGATTGTGTGACTGTGATTGTGTGACTGTGATTGTGTGACTGTGATTGTGTGACTGTGATTGTGCGACTGTGATTGTGCGACTGCGATTGTGTGACTGCGATAGTGTGATTGCGATTGTGTGATTGCAATTGTGTGATTGTGTCATTGTGATTGTGTGATTGAGAGTGTGTGATTGTGATTGTGTGATTGTGATTGTGTGATTGTGTGATTGTGTGATTGTGATTGTGTGATTGGGATTGTCGGTTTAGGATTGTGTGACTGCAATTGTGTGATTGAGAGTGTGTGATTGTGATTGTGTGATTGTGATTGTGTGATTGTGATTGTGTGATTGTGATTGTGTGATTGTGATTGTGTGATTGTGATTGTGTGATTGTGATTGTGTGATTGTGATTGTGTGATTGTGATTGTGTGATTGTGATTGTGTGATTGTGATTGTGTGATTGTGATTGTGTGATTGTGATTGTGATTGTGTGACTGTCTGATTGTGTGATTGAGTGATTGTGTGATTGTGTGATTGTGTGATTGTGTGATTGTGTGACTGTGATTGTGTGACTGTGATTGTGTGACTGTGATTGTGTGACTGTGATTGTGCGACTGTGATTGTGCGACTGCGATTGTGTGACTGCGATAGTGTGATTGCGATTGTGTGATTGCAATTGTGAGATTGTGTCATTGTGATTGTGTGATTGAGCGTGTGTGATTGTGATTGTGTGATTGTGATTGTGAGATTGTGATTGTGTGATTGTGATTGTGTAATTGGGATTGTGTGACTGGGATTGTGTGATTGAGAGTGTGTGATTGTGATTTTGTGATTGTGATTGTGTGATTGTGATTGTGTGATTGAGTGATTGTGTGATTGTGTGATTGTGTGATTGTGTGATTGTGTGACAGTGTGATTGTGTGATTGAGTGATTGTGTGACTGTGATTGTGTGACTGTGATTGTGTGACTGTGATTGTGTGATTGCGATTGTGTGATTATGATTGTGTGATTGTGATTGTGTGATTGTGATTGTGTGATTGTGATTGTGTGATTGTGATTGTGTGATTGTGATTGCGTGATTGCGTGATTGCGTGATTGCGTGATTGCGTGATTGCGTGGTTGCGTGATTGTGTGGTTGCGTGATTGTGTGATTGTGTGATTGTGTGTTTGTGTGATTGTGTGATTGTGTGATTGTGTGACTGTGATTGTATGACTGTGATTGTGTGACTGTGATTGTGCGACTGTGATTGTGCGACTACGATTGTGCGACTGCGATAGTGTGACTGTGATTGTGCGACTGTGATTGTGCGACTACGATTGTGCGACTGCGATAGTGTGATTGCAATTGTGTGATTGCAATTGTGTGATTGTGTCATTGTGATTGTGTGATTGTGATTGTGTGATTGTGATTGTGTGATTGTGATTGTGTGATTGTGATTGTGTGATTGTGATTGTGTGATTGTGTGATTGTGATTGTATGATTGGGATTGTCGGTTTGGGATTGTGTGACTGCAATTGTGTGATTGAGAGTGTGTGATTGTGATTGTGTGATTGTGATTGTGTGATTGTGATTGTGTGATTGTGATTGTGTGATTGTGATTGTGTGATTGTGATTGTGTGATTGTGATTGTGTGATTGTGATTGTGTGATTGTGATTGTGTGATTGTGATTGTGTGATTGTGATTGTGTGATTGTGATTGTGTGATTGTGATTGTGTGATTGTGATTGTGTGATTGTGATTGTGTGATTGTGATTGTGTGATTGTGATTGTGTGATTGTGATTGTGTGACTGTGATTGTGTGACTGTGATTGTGTGATTGTGATTGTGTGATTGTGATTTTGTGATTGTGATTGTGTGATTCTGATTGTGTGATTGTGATTGTGTGATTGTGATTGTGTGATTGTGATTGTGTGATTGTGATTGTGTGATTGTGATTGTGTGATTGTGATTGTGTGATTGTGATTGTGTGATTGTGATTGTGTGATTGTGATTGTGTGATTGTGATTGTGTGATTGTGATTGTGTGATTGTGATTGTGTGATTGTGATTGTGTGATTGTGATTGTGTGATTGTGATTGGGTGATTGTGATTGGGTGATTGCGTGATTGCGTGATTGCGTGATTGCGTGATTGCGTGATTGCGTGATTGCGTGATTGCGTGATTGCGTGATTGCGTGATTGCGTGATTGCGTGGTTGCGTGATTGCGTGGTTGTGTGATTGTGTGATTGCGTGATTGTGTGGTTGCGTGATTGTGTGATTGTGTGATTGTGTGTTTGTGTGATTGTGTGATTGTGTGATTGTGTGACTGTGTGATTGTGTGATTGAGTGATTGTGTGATTGTGTGATTGTGTGATTGTGTGACTGTGATTGTGTGACTGTGATTGTGTGACTGTGATTGTGTGACTGTGATTGTGTGACTGTGATTGTGCGACTGTGATTGTGCGACTACGATTGTGTGACTGCGATAGTGTGATTGCAATTGTGTGATTGCAATTGTGTGATTGTGTCATTGTGATTGTGTGATTGTGATTGTGTGATTGTGATTGTGTGATTGTGATTATGTGATTGTGTGATTGTGATTGTATGATTGGGATTGTCGGTTTGGGATTGTGTGACTGCAATTGTGTGATTGAGAGTGTGTGATTGTGATTGTGTGATTGTGATTGTGTAATTGTGATTGTGTGATTGTGATTGTGTGATTGTGATTGTGTGATTGTGATTGTGTGATTGTGATTGTGTGATTGTGATTCTGTGATTGTGATTGTGTGATTGTGATTGTGTGATTGTGATTGTGTGACTGTGATTGTGTGATTGTGATTGTGTGATTGTGATTGTGTGATTGTGATTGTGTGATTCTGATTGTGTGATTGTGATTGTGTGATTGTGATTGTGTGATTGTGATTGTGTGATTGTGATTGTGTGATTGCGATTGTGTGATTGCAATTGTGAGATTGTGTCATTGTGATTGTGTGATTGAGCGTGTGTGATTGTGATTGTGTGATTGTGATTGTGAGATTGTGATTGTGTGATTGTGATTGTGTAATTGGGATTGTGTGACTGGGATTGTGTGATTGAGAGTGTGTGATTGTGATTTTGTGATTGTGATTGTGTGATTGTGATTGTGTGATTGAGTGATTGTGTGATTGTGTGATTGTGTAATTGTGTGATTGTGTGATTTTGTGATTGTGTGATTGTGTGATTGTGTGATTGTGTGATTGTGTGATTGTGTTTGTGATTGTGTGATTGTGATTGTGTGATTGTGTTTGTGTGATTGTGATTGTGTGATTGTGATTGTGTGATTGTGATTGTGTGACTGCAATTGTGTGCTTGAGAGTGTGTGATTGTGTGATTGTGATTGTGTGATTGTGATTGTGTGATCGTGATTGTGTGATTGTGATTGTGTGATTGTGATTGTGTGACTGTGATTTTGTGATTGTGATTGTGTGATTGTGATTGTGTGATTGTGATTGGGTGATTGCGTGATTGCGTGATTGCGTGATTGCGTGATTGCGTGATTGCGTGATTGCGTGATTGCGTGACTGCGTGATTGCGTGATTGCGTGATTGCGTGGTTGCGTGATTGTGTGGTTGTGTGATTGTGTGATTGTGTGATTGTGTGTTTGTGTGATTGTGTGATTGTGTGACTGTGATTGTGTGACTGTGATTGTGTGACTGTGATTGTGTGACTGTGATTGTGCGACTGTGATTGTGCGACTGCGATTGTGTGACTGCGATAGTGTGATTGCGATTGTGTGATTGCAATTGTGTGATTGTGTCATTGTGATTGTGTGATTGAGAGTGTGTGATTGTGATTGTGTGATTGTGATTGTGATTGTGTGATTGTGTGATTGTGTGATTGTGTGATTGTGTGATTGTGTGATTGTGTGATTGTGTGATTGTGTGATTGTGATTGTGTGATTGGGATTGTCGGTTTAGGATTGTGTGACTGCAATTGTGTGATTGAGAGTGTGTGATTGTGATTGTGTGATTGTGATTGTGTGATTGTGATTGTGTGATTGTGATTGTGTGATTGTGATTGTGTGATTGTGATTGTGTGATTGTGATTGTGTGATTGTGATTGTGTGATTGTGATTGTGTGATTGTGATTGTGTGATTGTGATTGTGTGATTGTGATTGTGTGATTGTGATTGTGTGATTGTGATTGTGTGATTGTGATTGTGTGATTGTGATTGTGTGATTGTGATTGTGATTGTGTGACTGTGTGATTGTGTGATTGAGTGATTGTGTGATTGTGTGATTGTGTGATTGTGTGATTGTGTGACTGTGATTGTGTGACTGTGATTGTGTGACTGTGATTGTGTGACTGTGATTGTGCGACTGTGATTGTGCGACTGCGATTGTGTGACTGCGATAGTGTGATTGCGATTGTGTGATTGCAATTGTGAGATTGTGTCATTGTGATTGTGTGATTGAGCGTGTGTGATTGTGATTGTGTGATTGTGATTGTGAGATTGTGATTGTGTGATTGTGATTGTGTAATTGGGATTGTGTGACTGGGATTGTGTGATTGAGAGTGTGTGATTGTGATTTTGTGATTGTGATTGTGTGATTGTGATTGTGTGATTGAGTGATTGTGTGATTGTGTGATTGTGTGATTGTGTGATTGTGTGACAGTGTGATTGTGTGATTGAGTGATTGTGTGATTGTGTGATTGTGTGATTGTGTGACTGTGATTGTGTGACTGTGATTGTGTGATTGCGATTGTGTGATTATGATTGTGTGATTGTGATTGTGTGATTGTGATTGTGTGATTGTGATTGTGTGATTGTGATTGCGTGATTGCGTGATTGCGTGATTGCGTGATTGCGTGATTGCGTGGTTGCGTGATTGCGTGGTTGCGTGATTGTGTGACTGTGTGATTGTGTGTTTGTGTGATTGTGTGATTGTGTGATTGTGTGACTGTGTGATTGTGTGATTGAGTGATTGTGTGATTGTGTGATTGTGTGATTGTGTGACTGTGATTGTGTGACTGTGATTGTGTGACTGTGATTGTGTGACTGTGATTGTGCGACTGTGATTGTGCGACTACGATTGTGTGACTGCGATAGTGTGATTGCAATTGTGTGATTGCAATTGTGTGATTGTGTCATTGTGATTGTGTG
The DNA here is from genome assembly GCF_050947335.1 of Megachile rotundata. Taxonomy (NCBI): domain Eukaryota; kingdom Metazoa; phylum Arthropoda; class Insecta; order Hymenoptera; family Megachilidae; genus Megachile; species Megachile rotundata. Next base: position 220,540 of record NC_134991.1, on the reverse strand, counting down.
ATTGTGATTGTGTGATTGTGATTGTGTGATTGTGATTGTGTGATTGTGATTGTGTGATTGTGTGATTGTGATTGTATGATTGGGATTGTCGGTTTGGGATTGTGTGACTGCAATTGTGTGATTGAGAGTGTGTGATTGTGATTGTGTGATTGTGATTGTGTGATTGTGATTGTGTGATTGTGATTGTGTGATTGTGATTGTGTGATTGTGATTGTGTGATTGTGATTGTGTGATTGTGATTGTGTGATTGTGATTGTGTGATTGTGATTGTGTGATTGTGATTGTGTGATTGTGATTGTGTGATTGTGATTGTGTGATTGTGATTGTGTGATTGTGATTGTGTGATTGTGATTGTGTGATTGTGATTGTGTGATTGTGATTGTGTGATTGTGATTGTGTGACTGTGATTGTGTGATTGTGATTGTGTGATTGTGATTGTGTGATTGTGATTGTGTGATTGTGATTGTGTGATTGTGGTTGTGTGATTGTGATTGTGTGATTGTGATTGTGTGATTGTGATTGTGTGATTGTGATTGTGCGATTGTGATTGTGTGATTGCGATTGTGTGATTGTGATTGTAGGATTGTGATTGTGATTGAGTGATTGTGATTGTGTGATTGTGATTGTGTGATTGTGATTGTGTGATTGTGATTGTGTGATTGTGATTGTGTGATTGTGATTGTGTGATTGTGATTGTGTGATTGTGATTGTGTGACTGTGATTGTGTGATTGTGATTGTGTGATTGTGATTGTGTGATTGTGATTGTGTGATTCTGATTGTGTGATTGTGATTGTGTGATTGTGATTGTGTGATTGTGATTGTGTGATTGTGATTGTGTGATTGTGATTGTGTGATTGTGATTGTGTGATTGTGATTGTGTGATTGTGATTGTGTGATTGTGATTGTGTGATTGTGATTGTGTGATTGTGATTGTGTGATTGTGATTGTGTGATTGTGATTGTGTGATTGTGTGATTGTGATTGTGTGATTGTGACTGTGTGATTGTGTGATTGGGATTGTCGGATTGGGATTGTGTGACTGCAATTGTGTGATTGAGAGTGTGTGATTGTGATTGTGTGATTGTGATTGTGTGATTGTGATTGTGTGATTGTGATTGTGTGATTGTGATTGTGTGATTGTGATTGTGTGATTGTGATTGTGTGATTGTGATTGTGTGACTGTGATTGTGTGATTGTGATTGTGTGATTGTGATTGTGTGATTATGATTGTGTGATTGTGATTGTGTGATTGTGATTGTGTGATTGTGATTGTGTGATTGTGATTGCGTGATTGCGTGATTGCGTGATTGCGTGATTGCGTGATTGCCTGGTTGCGTGATTGTGTGGTTGTGTGATTGTGTGATTGTGTGGTTGTGTGTTTGTGTGATTGTGTGATTGTGTGACTGTGTGATTGTGTGATTGAGTGATTGTGTGATTGTGGTTGTGTGATCGTGGTTGTGTGATTGTGGTTGTGTGATTGTGGTTGTGTGATTGTGGTTGTGTGATTGTGGTTGTATGATTGTGATTGTGTGATTGTGGTTGTGTGATTGCGGTTGTGTGATTGCGATTGTGTGATTGCGATTGTGTGATTGCGATTGTGTGATTGCAATTGTGTGATTCTGTGATTCTGATTGTGTGATTGTGATTGTGAGGTTGTGATTGTGTGATTGTGATTGTGTAATTGGGATTGTGTGACTGGGATTGTGTGATTGAGAGTGTGTGATTGTGATTGTGTGATTGTGATTGTGTGATTGTGATTGTGTGATTGTGATTGTGTGATTGTGATTGTGTGATTGTGTGATTGAGATTGTATGATTGTGATTGTGTGATTGTGATTGTGTGATTGCGATTGTATGATTGTGATTGTGACTGAGTGATTGTGATTGTGTGATTGTGATTGTGTGATTGTGATTGTGTGATTGTGATTGTGTGATTGTGATTGTGTGATTGTGATTGTGTGATTTTGATTGTGTGATTGTGATTGTGTGATTGTGATTGTGTGATTGTGTGATTGTGTGTTTGTGTGATTGTGTGATTGTGTGATTGTGTGATTGTGTGATTGTGAGATTGTGTGATTGTGTGATTGTGTGATTGTGTGATTGTGTGATTGTTTGATTGTGTGATTGTGTGATTGTGTGATTGTGTGATTGTGTGATTGTGTGATTGTGATTGTGTGATTGTGATTGTGTGATTGTTATTGTGAGATTGTTATTGTGAGATTGTGATTGTGTGATTTTGATTGTGTGATTGTGATTGTGTGATTGTGATTGTGTGATTGTGATTGTGTGATTGCGATTGTGTGATTGCGATTGTATGATTGTGATTGTGACTGAGTGATTGTGATTGTGTGATTGTGATTGTGTGATTGTGATTGTGTGATTGTGATTGTGTGATTGTGATTGTGTGATTTTGATTGTGTGATTGTGATTGTGTGATTGTGATTGTGTGATTGTGATTGTGTGATTGTGATTGTGCGACTGCGATTGTGTGACTGCGATAGTGTGATTGCGATAGTGTGATTGCAATTGTGTGATTGTGTCATTGTGATTGTGTGATTGAGAGTGTGTGATTGTGATTGTGTGATTGTGATTGTGTGATTGTGTGATTGTGATTGTGTGATTGGGATTGTCGGTTTGGGATTGTGTGACTGCAATTGTGTGATTGAGAGTGTGTGATTGTGATTGTGTGATTGTGATTGTGTGGTTGTGTGTTTGTGTGATTGTGTGATTGTGTGACTGTGTGATTGTGTGATTGAGTGATTGTGTGATTGTGGTTGTGTGATCGTGGTTGTGTGATTGTGGTTGTGTGATTGTGGTTGTGTGATTGTGGTTGTATGATTGTGATTGTGTGATTGTGGTTGTGTGATTGCGGTTGTGTGATTGCGATTGTGTGATTGCGATTGTGTGATTGCGATTGTGTGATTGCAATTGTGTGATTCTGTGATTCTGATTGTGTGATTGTGATTGTGAGGTTGTGATTGTGTGATTGTGATTGTGTAATTGGGATTGTGTGACTGGGATTGTGTGATTGAGAGTGTGTGATTGTGATTGTGTGATTGTGATTGTGTGATTGTGATTGTGTGATTGTGATTGTGTGATTGTGTGATTGAGATTGTATGATTGTGATTGTGTGATTGTGATTGTGTGATTGCGATTGTATGATTGTGATTGTGACTGAGTGATTGTGATTGTGTGATTGTGATTGTGTGATTGTGGTTGTGTGATTGCGGTTGTGTGATTGCGATTGTGTGATTGCGATTGTGTGATTGCGATTGTGTGATTGCAATTGTGTGATTCTGTGATTCTGATTGTGTGATTGTGATTGTGAGGTTGTGATTGTGTGATTGTGATTGTGTAATTGGGATTGTGTGACTGGGATTGTGTGATTGAGAGTGTGTGATTGTGATTGTGTGATTGTGATTGTGTGATTGTGATTGTGTGATTGTGATTGTGTGATTGTGTGATTGAGATTGTATGATTGTGATTGTGTGATTGTGATTGTGTGATTGCGATTGTATGATTGTGATTGTGACTGAGTGATTGTGATTGTGTGATTGTGATTGTGTGATTGTGATTGTGTGATTGTGATTGTGTGATTGTGATTGTGTGATTTTGATTGTGTGATTGTGATTGTGTGATTGTGATTGTGTGATTGTGTGATTGTGTGTTTGTGTGATTGTGTGATTGTGTGATTGTGTGATTGTGTGATTGTGAGATTGTGTGATTGTGTGATTGTGTGATTGTGTGATTGTGTGATTGTTTGATTGTGTGATTGTGTGATTGTGTGATTGTGTGATTGTGTGATTGTGTGATTGTGATTGTGTGATTGTGATTGTGTGATTGTTATTGTGAGATTGTTATTGTGAGATTGTGATTGTGTGATTTTGATTGTGTGATTGTGATTGTGTGATTGTGATTGTGTGATTGTGATTGTGTGATTGCGATTGTGTGATTGCGATTGTATGATTGTGATTGTGACTGAGTGATTGTGATTGTGTGATTGTGATTGTGTGATTGTGATTGTGTGATTGTGATTGTGTGATTTTGATTGTGTGATTGTGATTGTGTGATTGTGATTGTGTGATTGTGATTGTGTGATTGTGATTGTGCGACTGCGATTGTGTGACTGCGATAGTGTGATTGCGATAGTGTGATTGCAATTGTGTGATTGTGTCATTGTGATTGTGTGATTGAGAGTGTGTGATTGTGATTGTGTGATTGTGATTGTGTGATTGTGTGATTGTGTGATTGTGATTGTGTGATTGGGATTGTCGGTTTGGGATTGTGTGACTGCAATTGTGTGATTGAGAGTGTGTGATTGTGATTGTGTGATTGTGATTGTGTGATTGTGTGGTTGTGATTGTGTGATTGGGATTGTCGGTTTGGGATTGTGTGACTGCAATTGTGTGATTGAGAGTGTGTGATTGTGATTGTGTGATTGTGATTGTGTGATTGTGATTGTGTGATTGTGATTGTGTGATTGTGATTGTGTGATTGTGATTGTGTGATTGTGATTGTGTGACTGTGATTGTGTGACTGTGATTGTGTGACTGTGATTGTGCGTCTGTGATTGTGCGACTGCGATTGTGTGACTGCGATAGTGTGATTGCGATTGTGTGATTGCAATTGTGTGATTGTGTCATTGTGATTGTGTGGTTGAGAGTGTGTGATTGTGATTATGTGATTGTGATTGTGTGATTGTGATTGTGTGATTGTACTTGTGTGATTGTGATTGTGTGATTGTGGTTGTGTGATTGTGGTTGTGTGATTGTGGTTGTGTGATTGTGGTTGTGTGATTGTGGTTGTGTGATTGTGGTTGTGTGATTGTGGTTGTGTGATTGTGGTTGTGTGATTGTGGTTGTGTGATTGTGATTGTGTGATTGTGATTGTGTGATTGTGATTGTGTGATTGTGATTGTGTGATTGTGATTGTGTGATTGTGATTGTGTGATTGTGATTGTGTGATTGTGATTGTGTGATTGTGATTGTGTGATTGTGATTGTGATTGTGTGACTGTGTGATTGTGTGATTGAGTGATTGTGTGATTGTGTGATTGTGTGATTGTGTGATTGTGTGACTGTGATTGTGTGACTGTGATTGTGTGACTGTGATTGTGTGACTGTGATTGTGCGACTGTGATTGTGCGACTGCGATTGTGTGACTGCGATAGTGTGATTGCGATTGTGTGATTGCAATTGTGAGATTGTGTCATTGTGATTGTGTGATTGAGCGTGTGTGATTGTGATTGTGTGATTGTGATTGTGAGATTGTGATTGTGTGATTGTGATTGTGTAATTGGGATTGTGTGACTGGGATTGTGTGATTGAGAGTGTGTGATTGTGATTTTGTGATTGTGATTGTGTGATTGTGATTGTGTGATTGAGTGATTGTGTGATTGTGTGATTGTGTGATTGTGTGATTGTGTGACAGTGTGATTGTGTGATTGAGTGATTGTGTGATTGTGTGATTGTGTGATTGTGTGACTGTGATTGTGTGACTGTGATTGTCTGATTGCGATTGTGTGATTATGATTGTGTGATTGTGATTGTGTGATTGTGATTGTGTGATTGTGATTGTGTGATTGTGATTGCGTGATTGCGTGATTGCGTGATTGCGTGATTGCGTGATTGCGTGGTTGCGTGATTGTGTGGTTGCGTGATTGTGTGACTGTGTGATTGTGTGTTTGTGTGATTGTGTGATTGTGTGATTGTGTGACTGTGTGATTGTGTGATTGAGTGATTGTGTGATTGTGTGATTGTGTGATTGTGTGATTGTGTGACTGTGATTGTGTGACTGTGATTGTGTGACTGTGATTGTGTGACTGTGATTGTGCGACTGTGATTGTGCGACTACGATTGTGTGACTGCGATAGTGTGATTGCAATTGTGTGATTGCAATTGTGTGATTGTGTCATTGTGATTGTGTGATTGTGATTGTGTGATTGTGATTGTGTGATTGTGATTGTGTGATTGTGTGATTGTGATTGTATGATTGGGATTGTCGGTTTGGGATTGTGTGACTGCAATTGTGTGATTGAGAGTGTGTGATTGTGATTGTGTGATTGTGATTGTGTGATTGTGATTGTGTGATTGTGATTGTGTGATTGTGATTGTGTGATTGTGATTGTGTGATTGTGATTGTGTGATTGTGATTGTGTGATTGTGATTGTGTGATTGTGATTGTGTGATTGTGATTGTGTGATTGTGATTGTGTGATTGTGATTGTGTGATTGTGATTGTGTGATTGTGATTGTGTGATTGTGATTGTGTGATTGTGATTGTGTGATTGTGATTGTGTGATTGTGATTGTGTGATTGTGATTGTGTGATTGTGATTGTGTGATTGTGATTGTGTGATTGTGATTGTGTGACTGTGATTGTGTGATTGTGATTGTGTGATTGTGATTGTGTGATTGTGATTGTGTGATTGTGATTGTGTGATTGTGGTTGTGTGATTGTGATTGTGTGATTGTGATTGTGTGATTGTGATTGTGTGATTGTGATTGTGTGATTGTGATTGTGTGACTGTGATTGTGTGATTGTGATTGTGTGATTGTGATTGTGTGATTGTGATTGTGTGATTGTGATTGTGTGATTGTGGTTGTGTGATTGTGATTGTGTGATTGTGATTGTGTGATTGTGATTGTGTGATTGTGATTGTGTGATTGTGATTGTGTGATTGCGATTGTGTGATTGCAATTGTGTGATTCTGTGATTCTGATTGTGTGATTGTGATTGTGAGGTTGTGATTGTGTGATTGTGATTGTGTAATTGGGATTGTGTGACTGGGATTGTGTGATTGAGAGTGTGTGATTGTGATTGTGTGATTGTGATTGTGTGATTGTGATTGTGTGATTGTGATTGTGTGATTGTGATTGTGCGACTGCGATTGTGTGACTGCGATAGTGTGATTGCGATAGTGTGATTGCAATTGTGTGATTGTGTCATTGTGATTGTGTGATTGAGAGTGTGTGATTGTGATTGTGTGATTGTGTGATTGTGATTGTGTGATTGGGATTGTCGGTTTGGGATTGTGTGACTGCAATTGTGTGATTGAGAGTGTGTGATTGTGATTGTGTGATTGTGATTGTGTGATTGTGTGGTTGTGATTGTGTGATTGGGATTGTCGGTTTGGGATTGTGTGACTGCAATTGTGTGATTGAGAGTGTGTGATTGTGATTGTGTGATTGTGATTGTGTGATTGTGATTGTGTGATTGTGATTGTGTGATTGTGATTGTGTGATTGTGATTGTGTGATTGTGATTGTGTGATTGTGATTGTGTGACTGTGATTGTGTGACTGTGATTGTGTGACTGTGATTGTGCGTCTGTGATTGTGCGACTGCGATTGTGTGACTGCGATAGTGTGATTGCGATTGTGTGATTGCAATTGTGTAATTGTGTCATTGTGATTGTGTGGTTGAGAGTGTGTGATTGTGATTATGTGATTGTGATTGTGTGATTGTGATTGTGTGATTGTACTTGTGTGATTGTGATTGTGTGATTGTGGTTGTGTGATTGTGGTTGTGTGATTGTGGTTGTGTGATTGTGGTTGTGTGATTGTGGTTGTGTGATTGTGGTTGTGTGATTGTGGTTGTGTGATTGTGGTTGTGTGATTGTGGTTGTGTGATTGTGGTTGTGTGATTGTGGTTGTGTGATCGTGGCTGTGTGATTGTGGTTGTGTGATTGTGGTTGTATGATTGTGGTTGTGTGATTGTGGTTGTGTGATTGCGGTTGTGTGATGGCGATTGTGTGATTGCGATTGTGTGATTGCGATTGTGTGATTGCAATTGTGTGATTCTGTGATTCTGATTGTGTGATTGTGATTGTGTGATTGTAATTGTGTGATTGTGATTGTGTGATTGTGATTGTGTGATTGTGATTGTGTGATTGTGATTGTGTGATTGTGATTGTGTGATTGTGATTGTGTGATTGTGATTGTGTGATTGTGGTTGTGTGATTGTGGTTGTGTGATTGTGGTTGTGTGATTGTGGTTGTGTGATTGTGGTTGTGTGATTGTGGTTGTGTGATTGTGGTTGTGTGATTGTGGTTGTGTGATTGTGGTTGTGTGATTGTGGTTGTGTGATTGTGGTTGTGTGATTGTGGTTGTGTGATCGTGGCTGTGTGATTGTGGTTGTGTGATTGTGGTTGTATGATTGTGGTTGTGTGATTGTGGTTGTGTGATTGCGGTTGTGTGATGGCGATTGTGTGATTGCGATTGTGTGATTGTGATTGTGTGATTGAGATTGTATGATTGTGATTGTGTGATTGTGATTGTGTGATTGTGATTGTGTGATTGTGATTGTGTGATTGTGATTGTGTGATTGTGATTGTGTGATTGTGATTGTGTGATTGCGATTGTGTGATTGTGATTGTGTGATTGTGATTGAGTGATTGTGATTGTGTGATTGTGATTGTGTGATTGTGATTGTGTGATTGTGATTGTGTGATTGTGATTGTGTGATTGCGATTGTGTGATTGTGGTTGTATGATTGTGATTGTGATTGAGTGATTGTGATTGTGTGATTGTGATTGTGTGATTGTGATTGTGTGATTGTGATTGTGTGATTGTGATTGTGGGATTGTGATTGTGTGATTGTGATTGTGTGATTGTAATTGTGTGATTGTGATTGTGTGATTGTGATTGTGTGATTGTGATTGTGTGATTGTGATTGTGTGATTGTGATTGTGTGACTGTGATTGTGTGATTGTGATTGTGTGATTATGATTGTGTGATTGTGATTGTGTGATTGTGATTGTGTGATTGTGATTGTGTGATTGTGATTGTGTGATTGTGATTGCGTGATTGCGTGATTGCGTGATTGCGTGATTGCGTGATTGCGTGATTGCGTGGTTGCGTGATTGTGTGGTTGTGTGATTGTGTGATTGTGTGATTGTGTGATTGTGTGTTTGTGTGATTGTGTGATTGTGTGATTGTGTGATTGAGTGATTGTGTGATTGTGTGATTGTGTGATTGTGTGACTGTGATTGTGTGACTGTGACTGTGTGACTGTGATTGTGTGATTGTGATTGTGTGATTGTGATTGTGTGATTGTGATTGTGTGATTGTGATTGTGTGATTGTGACTGTGTGATTGTGATTGTGTGATTGTGATTGTGTGATTGTGATTGTGTGATTGGGATTGTCGGTTTGGGATTGTGTGACTGCAATTGTGTGATTGAGAGTGTGTGATTGTGATTGTGTGATTGGGATTGTCGGTTTGGGATTGTGTGATTGTGTGATTGTGTGATTGTGATTGTGTGATTGGGATTGTCGGTTTGGGATTGTGTGACTGCAATTGTGTGATTGAGAGTGTGTGATTGCGATTGTGTGATTGTGATTGTGTGATTGTGATTGTGTGATTGTGATTGTGTGATTGTGATTGTGTGATTGTGATTGTGTGATTGTGATTGTGTGATTGTGATTGTGTGATTGTGATTGTGTGATTGCGATTGTGTGATTGTGGTTGTATGATTGTGATTGTGATTGAGTGATTGTGATTGTGTGATTGTGATTGTGTGATTGTGATTGTGTGATTGTGATTGTGTGATTGTGATTGTGTGATTGTGATTGTGTGATTGTGATTGTGTGATTGTGATTGTGTGATTGTGATTGTGTGATTGTGATTGTGTGATTGTGATTGTGTGATTGTGATTGTGTGATTGTGATTGTGTGATTGTGATTGTGTGATTGTGATAGTGTGATTGTGATTGTGTGATTGTGATTGTGTGATTGTGATTGTGTGATTGTGATTGTGTGATTGTGATTGTGTGATTGTGATTGTGTGATTGTGATTTTGTGATTGTGTGATTGTGGTTGTGTGATTGTGACTGTGTGATTGTGTGATTGTGATTGTGTGATTGGGATTGTCGGATTGGGATTGTGTGACTGCAATTGTGTGATTGAGAGTGTGTTATTGTGATTGTGTGATTGTGATTGTGTGATTGTGATTGTGTGATTGTGATTGTGTGATTGTGATTGTGTGACTGTGATTGTGTGACTGTGATTGTGTGATTATGATTGTGTGATTGTGATTGTCTGATTGTGATTGTGTGATTGTGATTGTGTGATTGTGATTGTGTGATTGTGTGATTGTGATTGTGTGATTGTGATTGTGTGATTGTGACTGAGTGATTGTGATTGTGTGATTGTGATTGTGTGATTGTGATTGTGTGATTGGGATTGTCGGTTTGGGATTGTGTGACTGCAATTGTGTGATTGAGAGTGTGTGATTGTGATTGTGTGATTGTGATTGTGTGATTGTGATTGTGTGATTGTGATTGTGTGATTGTGATTGTGTGATTGTGATTGTGTGATTGTGATTGTGTGATTGTGATTGTGTGATTGTGATTGTGTGACTGTGATTGTGTGACTGTGATTGTGTGACTGTGATTGTGCGTCTGTGATTGTGCGACTGCGATTGTGTGACTGCGATAGTGTGATTGCGATTGTGTGATTGCAATTGTGTGATTGTGTCATTGTGATTGTGTGGTTGAGAGTGTGTGATTGTGATTATGTGATTGTGATTGTGTGATTGTGATTGTGTGATTGTACTTGTGTGATTGTGATTGTGTGATTGTGGTTGTGTGATTGTGGTTGTGTGATTGTGGTTGTGTGATTGTGGTTGTGTGATTGTGGTTGTGTGATTGTGGTTGTGTGATTGTGGTTGTGTGATTGTGGTTGTGTGATTGTGGTTGTGTGATTGTGGTTGTGTGATTGTGGTTGTGTGATCGTGGCTGTGTGATCGTGGTTGTGTGATCGTGGTTGTATGATTGTGGTTGTGTGATTGTGGTTGTGTGATTGCGGTTGTGTGATGGCGATTGTGTGATTGCGATTGTGTGATTGCGATTGTGTGATTGCAATTGTGTGATTCTGTGATTCTGATTGTGTGATTGTGATTGTGTGATTGTAATTGTGTGATTGTGATTGTGTGATTGTGATTGTGTGATTGTGATTGTGTGATTGTGATTGTGTGATTGTGATTGTGTGATTGTGATTGTGTGATTGTGATTGTGTGATTGTGGTTGTGTGATTGTGGTTGTGTGATTGTGGTTGTGTGATTGTGGTTGTGTGATTGTGGTTGTGTGATTGTGGTTGTGTGATTGTGGTTGTGTGATTGTGGTTGTGTGATTGTGGTTGTGTGATTGTGGTTGTGTGATTGTGGTTGTGTGATCGTGGCTGTGTGATTGTGGTTGTGTGATTGTGGTTGTGTGATTGTGGTTGTGTGATTGTGGTTGTGTGATTGCGGTTGTGTGATGGCGATTGTGTGATTGCGATTGTGTGATTGTGATTGTGTGATTGAGATTGTATGATTGTGATTGTGTGATTGTGATTGTGTGATTGTGATTGTGTGATTGTGATTGTGTGATTGTGATTGTGTGATTGTGATTGTGTGATTGTGATTGTGTGATTGTGATTGTGTGATTGCGATTGTGTGATTGTGATTGTGTGATTGTGATTGAGTGATTGTGATTGTGTGATTGTGATTGTGTGATTGTGATTGTGTGATTGTGATTGTGTGATTGTGATTGTGTGATTGCGATTGTGTGATTGTGGTTGTATGATTGTGATTGTGATTGAGTGATTGTGATTGTGTGATTGTGATTGTGTGATTGTGATTGTGTGATTGTGATTGTGTGATTGTGATTGTGTGATTGTGACTGTGTGATTGTGATTGTGTGATTGTGATTGTGTGATTGTGATTGTGTGATTGGGATTGTCGGTTTGGGATTGTGTGACTGCAATTGTGTGATTGAGAGTGTGTGATTGTGATTGTGTGATTGGGATTGTCGGTTTGGGATTGTGTGATTGTGTGATTGTGTGATTGTGATTGTGTGATTGGGATTGTCGGTTTGGGATTGTGTGACTGCAATTGTGTGATTGAGAGTGTGTGATTGCGATTGTGTGATTGTGATTGTGTGATTGTGATTGTGTGATTGTGATTGTGTGATTGTGATTGTGTGATTGTGATTGTGTGATTGTGATTGTGTGATTGTGATTGTGTGATTGCGATTGTGTGATTGTGATTGTATGATTGTGATTGTGATTGAGTGATTGTGATTGTGTGATTGTGATTGTGTGATTGTGATTGTGTGATTGTGATTGTGTGATTGTGATTGTGTGATTGTGATTGTGTGATTGTGATTGTGTGATTGTGATTGTGTGATTGTGATTGTGTGATTGTGATTGTGTGATTGTGATTGTGTGATTGTGATTGTGTGATTGTGATAGTGTGATTGTGATTGTGTGATTGTGATTGTGTGATTGTGATTGTGTGATTGTGATTGTGTGATTGTGATTGTGTGATTGTGATTGTGTGATTGTGATTTTGTGATTGTGTGATTGTGGTTGTGTGATTGTGACTGTGTGATTGTGTGATTGTGATTGTGTGATTGGGATTGTCGGATTGGGATTGTGTGACTGCAATTGTGTGATTGAGAGTGTGTTATTGTGATTGTGTGATTGTGATTGTGTGATTGTGATTGTGTGATTGTGATTGTGTGATTGTGATTGTGTGACTGTGATTGTGTGACTGTGATTGTGTGATTATGATTGTGTGATTGTGATTGTCTGATTGTGATTGTGTGATTGTGATTGTGTGATTGTGATTGTGTGATTGTGTGATTGTGATTGTGTGATTGTGATTGTGTGATTGTGACTGAGTGATTGTGATTGTGTGATTGTGATTGTGTGATTGTGATTGTGTGATTGTGATTGTGTGATTGTGATTGTGTGATTGTGATTGTGTGATTGTGATTGTGTGATTGTGATTGTGTGATTGTGATTGTGTGATTGTGATTGTGTGATTGTGATTGTGTGATTGTGATTGTGTGATTGTGATTGTGTGATTGTGATTGTGTGATTGTGATTGTGTGATTGTGATTGTGTGATTGTGATTGTGTGATTGTGATTGTGTGATTGGGACTGTGTGATTGTGATTGTGTGATTGTGATTGTGTGATTGTGATTGTGTGATTGGGATTGTCGGTTTGGGATTGTGTGACTGCAATTGTGTGATTGAGAGTGTGTGATTGTGATTGTGTGATTGGGATTGTCGGTTTGGGATTGTGTGATTGTGTGATTGTGTGATTGTGATTGTGTGATTGGGATTGTCGGTTTGGGATTGTGTGACTGCAATTGTGTGATTGAGAGTGTGTGATTGCGATTGTGTGATTGTGATTGTGTGATTGTGATTGTGTGATTGTGATTGTGTGATTGTGATTGTGTGATTGTGATTGTGTGATTGTGATTGTGTGATTGTGATTGTGTGATTGTGATTGTGTGATTGTGATTGTGTGATTGCGATTGTGTGATTGTGATTGTATGATTGTGATTGTGATTGAGTGATTGTGATTTTGTGATTGTGATTGTGTGATTGTGATTGTGTGATTGTGATTGTGTGATTGTGATTGTGTGATTGTGATTGTGTGATTGTGATTGTGTGATTGTGATTGTGTGATTGTGATTGTGTGATTGTGATTGTGTGATTGTGATTGTGTGATTGTGATTGTGTGATTGTGATTGTGTGATTGTGATTGTGTGATTGTGATTGTGTGATTGTGATTGTGTGATTGTGATTGTGTGATTGTGATAGTGTGATTGTGATTGTGTGATTGTGATTGTGTGATTGTGATTGTGTGATTGTGATTGTGTGATTGTGATTGTGTGATTGTGATTGTGTGATTGTGATTGTGTGATTGTGATTTTGTGATTGTGTGATTGTGGTTGTGTGATTGTGACTGTGTGATTGTGTGATTGTGATTGTGTGATTGGGATTGTCGGATTGGGATTGTGTGACTGCAATTGTGTGATTGAGAGTGTGTTATTGTGATTGTGTGATTGTGATTGTGTGATTGTGATTGTGTGATTGTGATTGTGTGATTGTGATTGTGTGATTGTGATTGTGTGATTGTGATTGTGTGATTGTGATTGTGTGATTGTGATTGTGTGATTGTGATTGTGTGATTGTGATTGTGTGATTGTGATTGTGTGATTGTGATTGTGTGATTGTGATTGTGTGATTGTGATTGTGTGATTGTGATTGTGTGATTGTGATTGTGTGATTGTGATTGTGTGATTGTGATTGTGTGATTGTGATTGTGTGATTGTGATTGTGTGATTGTGATTGTGTGATTGTGATTGTGTGATTGTGATTGTGTGATTGTGATTGTGTGATTGTGATTGTGTGATTGTGATTGTGTGATTGTGATTGTGTGATTGTGATTGTGTGATTGTGATTGTGTGATTGTGATTGTGTGATTGTGATTGTGTGATTGTGATTGTGTGATTGTGATTGTGTGATTGTGATTGTGTGATTGTGATTGTGTGATTGTGATTGTGTGATTGTGATTGTGTGATTGTGATTGTGTGATTGTGATTGTGTGATTGTGATTGTGTGATTGTGTGATTGTGATTGTGTGATTGTGATTGTGTGATTGTGATTGTGTGATTGTGATTGTGTGATTGTGATTGTGTGATTGTGATTGTGTGATTGTGATTGCGTGATTGCGTGATTGCGTGATTGCGTGATTGCGTGATTGCGTGTTTGCGTGATTGCGTGATTGCGTGATTGCGTGATTGCGTGATTGCGTGATTGCGTGATTGCGTGATTGCGTGATTGCGTGTTTGCGTGATTGCGTGATTGCGTGATTGCGTGATTGCGTGATTGCGTGATTGCGTGATTGCCTGGTTGCGTGATTGTGTGGTTGCGTGATTGTGTGATTGTGTGATTGTGTGATTGTGTGTTTGTGTGATTGTGTGATTGTGTGATTGTGTGACTGTGATTGTGTGACTGTGATTGTGTGACTGTGATTGTGTGACTGTGATTGTGTGACTGTGATTGTGTGACTGTGATTGTGCGATTGTGATTGTGCGACTGCGATTGTGTGACTGCGATAGTGTGATTGCGATTGTGTGATTGCAATTGTGTGATTGTGTCATTGTGATTGTGTGGTTGAGAGTGTGTGATTGTGATTATGTGATTGTGATTGTGTGATTGTGATTGTGATTGTGTGATTGTGATTGTGTGATTGTGATTGTGTGATTGTGATTGTGTGATTGTGATTGTGTGATTGTGATTGTGTGATTGTGATTGTGTGATTGTGATTGTGTGATTGTGATTGTGTGATTGTGACTGTGTGATTGTGATTGTGCGACTGTGATTGTGTGACTGCGATTGTGTGACTGCGATAGTGTGATTACGATTGTGTGATTGCAATTGTGTGATTGCGTGACTGTGATTGCGTGACTGTGATTGCGCGGCTGCGATTGTGCAACTGTGATAGTGCGACTGCTTTTGTGTGGTGCGATTGTGTGATTGCAATTGTGTGATTGTGTGATTGAGATTGTGTGATTGTGATTGTGTGATTGTGATTGTGTGATTGTGTGATTGTGTGATTGTGTGATTGTGTGATTGTGTGATTGTGTGATTGTGAGATTGTGTGATTGTGTGATTGTGTGATTGTGTGATTGTGTGATTGTGTGATTGTGTGATTGTGTGATTGTGTGATTGCGTGATTGTGTGATTGCGTGATTGTGTGATTGCGTGATTGTGTGATTGCGTGATTGCGTGATTGCGTGATTGTGTGATTGTGTGATTGTGTGATTGTGTGATTGTGTGATTGTGTTATTGTGTGATTGTGTGATTGTGTGATTGTGTGTTTGTGTGATTGTGTGATTGTGTGATTGTGTGATTGTGTGATTGTGTGATTGTGTGATTGTGTGATTGTGTGATTGTGTGATTGTGTGATTGTGTGATTGTGTGATTGTGTGATTGTGTGATTGTGTGATTGTGATTGTGTGATTGTGATTGTGTGATTGTGATTGTGTGATTGTGATTGCCTGATTGCGTGGTTGCGTGATTGCGTAATTGCGTGATTGCGTGATTGCGTGATTGCGTGATTGCGTGATTGCGTGATTGCGTGTTTGCGTGATTGCGTGATTGCGTGATTGCGTGATTGCGTGATTGCGTGATTGCGTGATTGCCTGGTTGCGTGATTGCGTGGTTGTGTGATTGTGTGATTGTGTGATTGTGTGTTTGTGTGATTGTGTGATTCTGTGATTGTGTGACTGTGTGATTGTGTGATTGAGTGATTGTGTGATTGTGTGATTGTGTAATTGTGTGACTGTGATTGTGTGACTGTGATTGTGTGACTGTGATTGTGTGACTGTGATTGTGTGACTGTGATTGTGCGACTGTGATTGTGCGACTGTGATTGTGCGACTGCGATTGTGTGACTGCGATAGTGTGATTGCGATTGTGTGATTGCAATTGTGTGATTGTGTCATTGTGATTGTGTGGTTGAGAGTGTGTGATTGTGATTATGTGATTGTGGTTGTATGATTGTGGTTGTGTGATTGTGGTTGTGTGATTGTGGTTGTGTGATTGTGGTTGTATGATTGTGGTTGTGTGATTGTGGTTGTGTGATTGCGGTTGTGTGATTGCGATTGTGTGATTGCGATTGTGTGATTGCGATTGTGTGATTCTGTGATTCTGATTGTGTGATTGTGATTGTGAGATTGTGATTGTGTGATTATGATTGTGTAATTGGGATTGTGTGACTGGGATTGCGTGATTGAGAGTGTGTGATTGTGATTTTGTGATTGTGATTGTGTGATTGTGATTGTGTGATTGTGTGATTGTGTGATTGTGTGATTGTGTGATTGTGATTGTGTGATTGTGATTGTGTGATTGTGATTGTGCGACTGTGATTGTGTGACTGCGATTGTGTGACTGCGATAGTGTGATTGCGATTGTGTGATTGCAATTGTGTGATTGCGTGACTGTGATTGCGTGACTGTGATTGCGCGGCTGCGATTGTGCAACTGTGATTGTGCGACTGCTTTTGTGTGGTTGCGATTGTGTGATTCCAATTGTGTGATTGTGTGATTGAGATTGTGTGATTGTGATTGTGTGATTGTGATTGTGTGATTGTGTGATTGTGTGATTGTGTGATTGTGTGATTGTGTGATTGTGTGATTGTGTGATTGTGTGATTGTGATTGTGTGATTGTGATTGTGTGATTGTGATTGTGTGATTGTGATTGTGTGATTGTGATTGTGTGATTGTGATTGTGTGATTGTGATTGTGTGATTGTGATTGTGTGATTGTGATTGTGTGATTGTGATTGTGTGATTGTGATTGTGTGATTGTGATTGTGTGATTGTGATTGTGTGACTGTGATTGTGTGATTGTGATTGTGTGATTGTGATTGTGTGATTGTGATTGTGTGATTGTGATTGTGTGATTGTGGTTGTGTGATTGTGATTGTGTGATTGTGATTGTGTGATTGTGATTGTGTGATTGTGATTGTGTGATTGTGATTGTGTGATTGCGATTGTGTGATTGCAATTGTGTGATTCTGTGATTCTGATTGTGTGATTGTGATTGTGAGGTTGTGATTGTGTGATTGTGATTGTGTAATTGGGATTGTGTGACTGGGATTGTGTGATTGAGAGTGTGTGATTGTGATTGTGTGATTGTGATTGTGTGATTGTGATTGTGTGATTGTGATTGTGTGATTGTGATTGTGCGACTGCGATTGTGTGACTGCGATAGTGTGATTGCGATAGTGTGATTGCAATTGTGTGATTGTGTCATTGTGATTGTGTGATTGAGAGTGTGTGATTGTGATTGTGTGATTGTGTGATTGTGATTGTGTGATTGGGATTGTCGGTTTGGGATTGTGTGACTGCAATTGTGTGATTGAGAGTGTGTGATTGTGATTGTGTGATTGTGATTGTGTGATTGTGTGGTTGTGATTGTGTGATTGGGATTGTCGGTTTGGGATTGTGTGACTGCAATTGTGTGATTGAGAGTGTGTGATTGTGATTGTGTGATTGTGATTGTGTGATTGTGATTGTGTGATTGTGATTGTGTGATTGTAATTGTGTGATTGTGATTGTGTGATTGTGATTGTGTGATTGTGATTGTGTGACTGTGATTGTGTGACTGTGATTGTGTGACTGTGATTGTGCGTCTGTGATTGTGCGACTGCGATTGTGTGACTGCGATAGTGTGATTGCGATTGTGTGATTGCAATTGTGTAATTGTGTCATTGTGATTGTGTGGTTGAGAGTGTGTGATTGTGATTATGTGATTGTGATTGTGTGATTGTGATTGTGTGATTGTACTTGTGTGATTGTGATTGTGTGATTGTGGTTGTGTGATTGTGGTTGTGTGATTGTGGTTGTGTGATTGTGGTTGTGTGATTGTGGTTGTGTGATTGTGGTTGTGTGATTGTGGTTGTGTGATTGTGGTTGTGTGATTGTGGTTGTGTGATTGTGGTTGTGTGATTGTGGTTGTGTGATCGTGGCTGTGTGATTGTGGTTGTGTGATTGTGGTTGTATGATTGTGGTTGTGTGATTGTGGTTGTGTGATTGCGGTTGTGTGATGGCGATTGTGTGATTGCGATTGTGTGATTGCGATTGTGTGATTGCAATTGTGTGATTCTGTGATTCTGATTGTGTGATTGTGATTGTGTGATTGTAATTGTGTGATTGTGATTGTGTGATTGTGATTGTGTGATTGTGATTGTGTGATTGTGATTGTGTGATTGTGATTGTGTGATTGTGATTGTGTGATTGTGATTGTGTGATTGTGGTTGTGTGATTGTGGTTGTGTGATTGTGGTTGTGTGATTGTGGTTGTGTGATTGTGGTTGTGTGATTGTGGTTGTGTGATTGTGGTTGTGTGATTGTGGTTGTGTGATTGTGGTTGTGTGATTGTGGTTGTGTGATTGTGGTTGTGTGATTGTGGTTGTGTGATCGTGGCTGTGTGATTGTGGTTGTGTGATTGTGGTTGTATGATTGTGGTTGTGTGATTGTGGTTGTGTGATTGCGGTTGTGTGATGGCGATTGTGTGATTGCGATTGTGTGATTGTGATTGTGTGATTGAGATTGTATGATTGTGATTGTGTGATTGTGATTGTGTGATTGTGATTGTGTGATTGTGATTGTGTGATTGTGATTGTGTGATTGTGATTGTGTGATTGTGATTGTGTGATTGCGATTGTGTGATTGTGATTGTGTGATTGTGATTGAGTGATTGTGATTGTGTGATTGTGATTGTGTGATTGTGATTGTGTGATTGTGATTGTGTGATTGTGATTGTGTGATTGCGATTGTGTGATTGTGGTTGTATGATTGTGATTGTGATTGAGTGATTGTGATTGTGTGATTGTGATTGTGTGATTGTGATTGTGTGATTGTGATTGTGTGATTGTGATTGTGGGATTGTGATTGTGTGATTGTGATTGTGTGATTGTAATTGTGTGATTGTGATTGTGTGATTGTGATTGTGTGATTGTGATTGTGTGATTGTGATTGTGTGATTGTGATTGTGTGACTGTGATTGTGTGATTGTGATTGTGTGATTATGATTGTGTGATTGTGATTGTGTGATTGTGATTGTGTGATTGTGATTGTGTGATTGTGATTGCGTGATTGCGTGATTGCGTGATTGCGTGATTGCGTGATTGCGTGATTGCGTGGTTGCGTGATTGTGTGGTTGTGTGATTGTGTGATTGTGTGATTGTGTGATTGTGTGTTTGTGTGATTGTGTGATTGTGTGATTGTGTGATTGAGTGATTGTGTGATTGTGTGATTGTGTGATTGTGTGACTGTGATTGTGTGACTGTGACTGTGTGACTGTGATTGTGTGATTGTGATTGTGTGATTGTGATTGTGTGATTGTGATTGTGTGATTGTGATTGTGTGATTGTGACTGTGTGATTGTGATTGTGTGATTGTGATTGTGTGATTGTGATTGTGTGATTGGGATTGTCGGTTTGGGATTGTGTGACTGCAATTGTGTGATTGAGAGTGTGTGATTGTGATTGTGTGATTGGGATTGTCGGTTTGGGATTGTGTGATTGTGTGATTGTGTGATTGTGATTGTGTGATTGGGATTGTCGGTTTGGGATTGTGTGACTGCAATTGTGTGATTGAGAGTGTGTGATTGCGATTGTGTGATTGTGATTGTGTGATTGTGATTGTGTGATTGTGATTGTGTGATTGTGATTGTGTGATTGTGATTGTGTGATTGTGATTGTGTGATTGTGATTGTGTGATTGTGATTGTGTGATTGCGATTGTGTGATTGTGGTTGTATGATTGTGATTGTGATTGAGTGATTGTGATTGTGTGATTGTGATTGTGTGATTGTGATTGTGTGATTGTGATTGTGTGATTGTGATTGTGTGATTGTGATTGTGTGATTGTGATTGTGTGATTGTGATTGTGTGATTGTGATTGTGTGATTGTGATTGTGTGATTGTGATTGTGTGATTGTGATTGTGTGATTGTGATTGTGTGATTGTGATAGTGTGATTGTGATTGTGTGATTGTGATTGTGTGATTGTGATTGTGTGATTGTGATTGTGTGATTGTGATTGTGTGATTGTGATTGTGTGATTGTGATTTTGTGATTGTGTGATTGTGGTTGTGTGATTGTGACTGTGTGATTGTGTGATTGTGATTGTGTGATTGGGATTGTCGGATTGGGATTGTGTGACTGCAATTGTGTGATTGAGAGTGTGTTATTGTGATTGTGTGATTGTGATTGTGTGATTGTGATTGTGTGATTGTGATTGTGTGATTGTGATTGTGTGACTGTGATTGTGTGACTGTGATTGTGTGATTATGATTGTGTGATTGTGATTGTCTGATTGTGATTGTGTGATTGTGATTGTGTGATTGTGATTGTGTGATTGTGTGATTGTGATTGTGTGATTGTGATTGTGTGATTGTGACTGAGTGATTGTGATTGTGTGATTGTGATTGTGTGATTGTGATTGTGTGATTGTGATTGTGTGATTGTGATTGTGTGATTGTGATTGTGTGATTGTGATTGTGTGATTGTGATTGTGTGATTGTGATTGTGTGATTGTGATTGTGTGATTGTGATTGTGTGATTGTGATTGTGTGATTGTGATTGTGTGATTGTGATTGTGTGATTGTGATTGTGTGATTGTGATTGTGTGATTGTGATTGTGTGATTGTGATTGTGTGATTGTGATTGTGTGATTGTGATTGTGTGATTGTGATTGTGTGATTGTGATTGTGTGATTGTGATTGTGTGATTGTGATTGTGTGATTGTGATTGTGTGATTGTGATTGTGTGACTGTGATTGTGTGATTGTGATTGTGTGATTGTGATTGTGTGATTGTGATTGTGTGATTGCGATTGTGTGATTGCAATTGTGTGATTCTGTGATTCTGATTGTGTGATTGTGATTGTGAGGTTGTGATTGTGTGATTGTGATTGTGTAATTGGGATTGTGTGACTGGGATTGTGTGATTGAGAGTGTGTGATTGTGATTGTGTGATTGTGATTGTGTGATTGTGATTGTGTGATTGTGATTGTGTGATTGTGATTGTGTGATTGTGATTGTGCGACTGCGATTGTGTGACTGCGATAGTGTGATTGCGATAGTGTGATTGCAATTGTGTGATTGTGTCATTGTGATTGTGTGATTGAGAGTGTGTGATTGTGATTGTGTGATTGTGATTGTGTGATTGTGTGATTGTGATTGTGTGATTGGGATTGTCGGTTTGGGATTGTGTGACTGCAATTGTGTGATTGAGAGTGTGTGATTGTGATTGTGTGATTGTGATTGTGTGATTGTGTGGTTGTGATTGTGTGATTGGGATTGTCGGTTTGGGATTGTGTGACTGCAATTGTGTGATTGAGAGTGTGTGATTGTGATTGTGTGATTGGGATTGTCGGTTTGGGATTGTGTGATTGTGTGATTGTGTGATTGTGATTGTGTGATTGGGATTGTCGGTTTGGGATTGTGTGACTGCAATTGTGTGATTGAGAGTGTGTGATTGCGATTGTGTGATTGTGATTGTGTGATTGTGATTGTGTGATTGTGATTGTGTGATTGTGATTGTGTGATTGTGATTGTGTGATTGTGATTGTGTGATTGTGATTGTGTGATTGCGATTGTGTGATTGTGATTGTATGATTGTGATTGTGATTGAGTGATTGTGATTGTGTGATTGTGATTGTGTGATTGTGATTGTGTGATTGTGATTGTGTGATTGTGATTGTGTGATTGTGATTGTGTGATTGTGATTGTGTGATTGTGATTGTGTGATTGTGATTGTGTGATTGTGATTGTGTGATTGTGATTGTGTGATTGTGATTGTGTGATTGTGATAGTGTGATTGTGATTGTGTGATTGTGATTGTGTGATTGTGATTGTGTGATTGTGATTGTGTGATTGTGATTGTGTGATTGTGATTGTGTGATTGTGATTTTGTGATTGTGTGATTGTGGTTGTGTGATTGTGACTGTGTGATTGTGTGATTGTGATTGTGTGATTGGGATTGTCGGATTGGGATTGTGTGACTGCAATTGTGTGATTGAGAGTGTGTTATTGTGATTGTGTGATTGTGATTGTGTGATTGTGATTGTGTGATTGTGATTGTGTGATTGTGATTGTGTGACTGTGATTGTGTGACTGTGATTGTGTGATTATGATTGTGTGATTGTGATTGTCTGATTGTGATTGTGTGATTGTGATTGTGTGATTGTGATTGTGTGATTGTGTGATTGTGATTGTGTGATTGTGATTGTGTGATTGTGACTGAGTGATTGTGATTGTGTGATTGTGATTGTGTGATTGTGATTGTGTGATTGTGATTGTGTGATTGTGATTGTGTGATTGTGATTGTGTGATTGTGATTGTGTGATTGTGATTGTGTGATTGTGATTGTGTGATTGTGATTGTGTGATTGTGATTGTGTGATTGTGATTGTGTGATTGTGATTGTGTGATTGTGATTGTGTGATTGTGATTGTGTGATTGTGATTGTGTGATTGTGACTGTGTGATTGTGATTGTGTGATTGTGATTGTGTGATTGTGATTGTGTGATTGGGATTGTCGGTTTGGGATTGTGTGACTGCAATTGTGTGATTGAGAGTGTGTGATTGTGATTGTGTGATTGGGATTGTCGGTTTGGGATTGTGTGATTGTGTGATTGTGTGATTGTGATTGTGTGATTGGGATTGTCGGTTTGGGATTGTGTGACTGCAATTGTGTGATTGAGAGTGTGTGATTGCGATTGTGTGATTGTGATTGTGTGATTGTGATTGTGTGATTGTGATTGTGTGATTGTGATTGTGTGATTGTGATTGTGTGATTGTGATTGTGTGATTGTGATTGTGTGATTGTGATTGTGTGATTGTGATTGTGTGATTGCGATTGTGTGATTGTGATTGTATGATTGTGATTGTGATTGAGTGATTGTGATTGTGTGATTGTGATTGTGTGATTGTGATTGTGTGATTGTGATTGTGTGATTGTGATTGTGTGATTGTGATTGTGTGATTGTGATTGTGTGATTGTGATTGTGTGATTGTGATTGTGTGATTGTGATTGTGTGATTGTGATTGTGTGATTGTGATTGTGTGATTGTGATTGTGTGATTGTGATTGTGTGATTGTGATTGTGTGATTGTGATTGTGTGATTGTGATTGTGTGATTGTGATTGTGTGATTGTGATTGTGTGATTGTGATTGTGTGATTGTGATTGTGTGATTGTGATTGTGTGATTGTGATTGTGTGATTGTGATTGTGTGATTGTGATTGTGTGATTGTGATTGTGTGATTGTGATTGTGTGATTGTGATTGTGTGATTGTGATTGTGTGATTGTGATTGTGTGATTGTGATTGTGTGATTGTGATTGTGTGATTGTGATTGTGTGATTGTGATTGTGTGATTGTGATTGTGTGATTGTGATTGTGTGATTGTGATTGTGTGATTGTGATTGTGTGATTGTGATTGTGTGATTGTGATTGTGTGATTGTGATTGTGTGATTGTGATTGTGTGATTGTGATTGTGTGATTGTGATTGTGTGATTGTGATTGTGTGATTGTGATTGTGTGATTGTGATTGTGTGATTGTGATTGTGTGATTGTGATTGTGTGATTGTGATTGTGTGATTGTGATTGTGTGATTGTGATTGTGTGATTGTGATTGTGTGATTGTGATTGTGTGATTGTGTGATTGTGATTGTGTGATTGTGATTGTGTGATTGTGATTGTGTGATTGTGATTGTGTGATTGTGATTGTGTGATTGTGATTGCGTGATTGCGTGATTGCGTGATTGCGTGATTGCGTGATTGCGTGTTTGCGTGATTGCGTGATTGCGTGATTGCGTGATTGCGTGATTGCGTGATTGCGTGATTGCGTGATTGCGTGATTGCGTGTTTGCGTGATTGCGTGATTGCGTGATTGCGTGATTGCGTGATTGCGTGATTGCGTGATTGCCTGGTTGCGTGATTGTGTGGTTGCGTGATTGTGTGATTGTGTGATTGTGTGATTGTGTGTTTGTGTGATTGTGTGATTGTGTGATTGTGTGACTGTGATTGTGTGACTGTGATTGTGTGACTGTGATTGTGTGACTGTGATTGTGTGACTGTGATTGTGTGACTGTGATTGTGCGATTGTGATTGTGCGACTGCGATTGTGTGACTGCGATAGTGTGATTGCGATTGTGTGATTGCAATTGTGTGATTGTGTCATTGTGATTGTGTGGTTGAGAGTGTGTGATTGTGATTATGTGATTGTGATTGTGTGATTGTGATTGTGATTGTGTGATTGTGATTGTGTGATTGTGATTGTGTGATTGTGATTGTGTGATTGTGATTGTGTGATTGTGATTGTGTGATTGTGATTGTGTGATTGTGATTGTGTGATTGTGATTGTGTGATTGTGACTGTGTGATTGTGATTGTGCGACTGTGATTGTGTGACTGCGATTGTGTGACTGCGATAGTGTGATTACGATTGTGTGATTGCAATTGTGTGATTGCGTGACTGTGATTGCGTGACTGTGATTGCGCGGCTGCGATTGTGCAACTGTGATAGTGCGACTGCTTTTGTGTGGTGCGATTGTGTGATTGCAATTGTGTGATTGTGTGATTGAGATTGTGTGATTGTGATTGTGTGATTGTGATTGTGTGATTGTGTGATTGTGTGATTGTGTGATTGTGTGATTGTGTGATTGTGTGATTGTGAGATTGTGTGATTGTGTGATTGTGTGATTGTGTGATTGTGTGATTGTGTGATTGTGTGATTGTGTGATTGTGTGATTGCGTGATTGTGTGATTGCGTGATTGTGTGATTGCGTGATTGTGTGATTGCGTGATTGCGTGATTGCGTGATTGTGTGATTGTGTGATTGTGTGATTGTGTGATTGTGTGATTGTGTTATTGTGTGATTGTGTGATTGTGTGATTGTGTGTTTGTGTGATTGTGTGATTGTGTGATTGTGTGATTGTGTGATTGTGTGATTGTGTGATTGTGTGATTGTGTGATTGTGTGATTGTGTGATTGTGTGATTGTGTGATTGTGTGATTGTGTGATTGTGTGATTGTGATTGTGTGATTGTGATTGTGTGATTGTGATTGTGTGATTGTGATTGCCTGATTGCGTGGTTGCGTGATTGCGTAATTGCGTGATTGCGTGATTGCGTGATTGCGTGATTGCGTGATTGCGTGATTGCGTGTTTGCGTGATTGCGTGATTGCGTGATTGCGTGATTGCGTGATTGCGTGATTGCGTGATTGCCTGGTTGCGTGATTGCGTGGTTGTGTGATTGTGTGATTGTGTGATTGTGTGTTTGTGTGATTGTGTGATTGTGTGATTGTGTGACTGTGTGATTGTGTGATTGAGTGATTGTGTGATTGTGTGATTGTGTAATTGTGTGACTGTGATTGTGTGACTGTGATTGTGTGACTGTGATTGTGTGACTGTGATTGTGTGACTGTGATTGTGCGACTGTGATTGTGCGACTGTGATTGTGCGACTGCGATTGTGTGACTGCGATAGTGTGATTGCGATTGTGTGATTGCAATTGTGTGATTGTGTCATTGTGATTGTGTGGTTGAGAGTGTGTGATTGTGATTATGTGATTGTGGTTGTATGATTGTGGTTGTGTGATTGTGGTTGTGTGATTGTGGTTGTGTGATTGTGGTTGTATGATTGTGGTTGTGTGATTGTGGTTGTGTGATTGCGGTTGTGTGATTGCGATTGTGTGATTGCGATTGTGTGATTGCGATTGTGTGATTCTGTGATTCTGATTGTGTGATTGTGATTGTGAGATTGTGATTGTGTGATTATGATTGTGTAATTGGGATTGTGTGACTGGGATTGCGTGATTGAGAGTGTGTGATTGTGATTTTGTGATTGTGATTGTGTGATTGTGATTGTGTGATTGTGTGATTGTGTGATTGTGTGATTGTGTGATTGTGATTGTGTGATTGTGATTGTGTGATTGTGATTGTGCGACTGTGATTGTGTGACTGCGATTGTGTGACTGCGATAGTGTGATTGCGATTGTGTGATTGCAATTGTGTGATTGCGTGACTGTGATTGCGTGACTGTGATTGCGCGGCTGCGATTGTGCAACTGTGATTGTGCGACTGCTTTTGTGTGGTTGCGATTGTGTGATTCCAATTGTGTGATTGTGTGATTGAGATTGTGTGATTGTGATTGTGTGATTGTGATTGTGTGATTGTGTGATTGTGTGATTGTGTGATTGTGTGATTGTGTGATTGTGTGATTGTGTGATTGTGTGATTGTGTGATTGTGATTGTGTGATTGTGTCATTGTGTGATTGTGTGATTGTGTGATTGTGTGATTGTTTGATTGTGTGATTGTGTGATTGTGTGATTGTGTGATTGTGTGATTGTGTGATTGTGTGATTGCGTGATTGCGTGATTGCGTGATTGTGTGATTGTGTGATTGTGTGATTGTGTGATTGTGTGATTGTGTTATTGTGTGATTGTGTGATTGTGTGATTGTGTGTTTGTGTGATTGTGTGATTGTGTGATTGTGTGATTGTGTGATTGTGTGATTGTGTGATTGTGTGATTGTGTGATTGTGTGATTGTGTGATTGTGTGATTGTGATTGTGTGATTGTGATTGTGTGATTGTGATTGTGTGATTGTGATTGTGTGATTGTGATTGTGTGATTGTGATTGCCTGATTGCGTGGTTGCGTGATTGCGTAATTGCGTGATTGCGTGATTGCGTGATTGCGTGATTGCGTGATTGCGTGATTGCGTGTTTGCGTGATTGCGTGATTGCGTGATTGCGTGATTGCGTGATTGCGTGATTGCCTGGTTGCGTGATTGCGTGGTTGTGTGATTGTGTGATTGTGTGATTGTGTGTTTGTGTGATTGTGTGATTGTGTGATTGTGTGACTGTGTGATTGTGTGATTGAGTGATTGTGTGATTGTGTGATTGTGTAATTGTGTGACTGTGATTGTGTGACTGTGATTGTGTGACTGTGATTGTGTGACTGTGATTGTGCGACTGTGATTGTGCGACTGTGATTGTGCGACTGCGATTGTGTGACTGCGATAGTGTGATTGCGATTGTGTGATTGCAATTGTGTGATTGTGTCATTGTGATTGTGTGGTTGAGAGTGTGTGATTGTGATTATGTGATTGTGGTTGTATGATTGTGGTTGTGTGATTGTGGTTGTGTGATTGTGGTTGTGTGATTGTGGTTGTATGATTGTGGTTTTGTGATTGTGGTTGTGTGATTGCGGTTGTGTGATTGCGATTGTGTGATTGCGATTGTGTGATTGTGATTGTGTGATTGTGATTGTGTGATTGTGATTGTGTGATTGTGATTGTGTGATTGTGATTGTGTGATTGTGATTGTGTGATTGTGATTGTGTGATTGCGATTGTGTGATTGTGATTGTGTGATTGTGATTGTGTGATTGTGATTGTGTGATTGTGATTGTGTGATTGTGATTGCGTGATTGCGTGATTGCGTGATTGCGTGATTGCGTGTTTGCGTGATTGCGTGATTGCGTGATTGCGTGATTGCATGATTGCGTGATTGCGTGATTGCCTGGTTGCGTGATTGTGTGGTTGCGTGATTGTGTGATTGTGTGATTGTGTGATTGTGTGTTTGTGTGATTGTGTGATTGTGTGATTGTGTGACTGTGATTGTGTGACTGTGATTGTGTGACTGTGATTGTGTGACTGTGATTGTGTGACTGTGATTGTGTGACTGTGATTGTGCGATTGTGATTGTGCGACTGCGATTGTGTGACTGCGATAGTGTGATTGCGATTGTGTGATTGCAATTGTGTGATTGTGTCATTGTGATTGTGTGGTTGAGAGTGTGTGATTGTGATTATGTGATTGTGATTGTGTGATTGTGATTGTGATTGTGTGATTGTGATTGTGTGATTGTGATTGTGTGATTGTGATTGTGTGATTGTGATTGTGTGATTGTGATTGTGTGATTGTGATTGTGTGATTGTGACTGTGTGATTGTGATTGTGCGACTGTGATTGTGTGACTGCGATTGTGTGACTGCGATAGTGTGATTACGATTGTGTGATTGCAATTGTGTGATTGCGTGACTGTGATTGCGTGACTGTGATTGCGCGGCTGCGATTGTGCAACTGTGATAGTGCGACTGCTTTTGTGTGGTGCGATTGTGTGATTGCAATTGTGTGATTGTGTGATTGAGATTGTGTGATTGTGATTGTGTGATTGTGATTGTGTGATTGTGTGATTGTGTGATTGTGTGATTGTGTGATTGTGTGATTGTGAGATTGTGTGATTGTGTGATTGTGTGATTGTGTGATTGTGTGATTGTGTGATTGTGTGATTGTGTGATTGTGTGATTGCGTGATTGTGTGATTGCGTGATTGTGTGATTGCGTGATTGCGTGATTGCGTGATTGTGTGATTGTGTGATTGTGTGATTGTGTGATTGTGTGATTGTGTTATTGTGTGATTGTGTGATTGTGTGATTGTGTGTTTGTGTGATTGTGTGATTGTGTGATTGTGTGATTGTGTGATTGTGTGATTGTGATTGTGTGATTGTGATTGTGTGATTGTGATTGTGTGATTGTGATTGCCTGATTGCGTGGTTGCGTGATTGCGTAATTGCGTGATTGCGTGATTGCGTGATTGCGTGAGTGCGTGATTGCGTGATTGCGTGTTTGCGTGATTGCGTGATTGCGTGATTGCGTGATTGCGTGATTGCGTGATTGCGTGATTGCCTGGTTGCGTGATTGCGTGGTTGTGTGATTGTGTGATTGTGTGATTGTGTGTTTGTGTGATTGTGTGATTGTGTGATTGTGTGACTGTGTGATTGTGTGATTGAGTGATTGTGTGATTGTGTGATTGTGTAATTGTGTGACTGTGATTGTGTGACTGTGATTGTGTGACTGTGATTGTGTGACTGTGATTGTGTGACTGTGATTGTGCGACTGTGATTGTGCGACTGTGATTGTGCGACTGCGATTGTGTGACTGCGATAGTGTGATTGCGATTGTGTGATTGCAATTGTGTGATTGTGTCATTGTGATTGTGTGGTTGAGAGTGTGTGATTGTGATTATGTGATTGTGGTTGTATGATTGTGGTTGTGTGATTGTGGTTGTGTGATTGTGGTTGTGTGATTGTGGTTGTATGATTGTGGTTGTGTGATTGTGGTTGTGTGATTGCGGTTGTGTGATTGCGATTGTGTGATTGCGATTGTGTGATTGCGATTGTGTGATTCTGTGATTCTGATTGTGTGATTGTGATTGTGAGATTGTGATTGTGTGATTATGATTGTGTAATTGGGATTGTGTGACTGGGATTGCGTGATTGAGAGTGTGTGATTGTGATTTTGTGATTGTGATTGTGTGATTGTGATTGTGTGATTGTGTGATTGTGTGATTGTGTGATTGTGTGATTGTGATTGTGTGATTGTGATTGTGTGATTGTGATTGTGCGACTGTGATTGTGTGACTGCGATTGTGTGACTGCGATAGTGTGATTGCGATTGTGTGATTGCAATTGTGTGATTGCGTGACTGTGATTGCGCGACTGTGATTGCGCGGCTGCGATTGTGCAACTGTGATTGTGCGACTGCTTTTGTGTGGTTGCGATTGTGTGATTCCAATTGTGTGATTGTGTGATTGAGATTGTGTGATTGTGATTGTGTGATTGTGATTGTGTGATTGTGTGATTGTGTGATTGTGTGATTGTGTGATTGTGTGATTGTGTGATTGTGATTGTGTGATTGTGTCATTGTGTGATTGTGTGATTGTGTGATTGTGTGATTGTTTGATTGTGTGATTGTGTGATTGTGTGATTGTGTGATTGTGTGATTGTGTGATTGTGTGATTGCGTGATTGCGTGATTGCGTGATTGTGTGATTGTGTGATTGTGTGATTGTGTGATTGTGTGATTGTGTTATTGTGTGATTGTGTGATTGTGTGATTGTGTGTTTGTGTGATTGTGTGATTGTGTGATTGTGTGATTGTGTGATTGTGTGATTGTGTGATTGTGTGATTGTGTGATTGTGTGATTGTGTGATTGTGTGATTGTGTGATTGTGTGATTGTGATTGTGTGATTGTGATTGTGTGATTGTGATTGTGTGATTGTGATTGTGTGATTGTGATTGTGTGATTGTGATTGCCTGATTGCGTGGTTGCGTGATTGCGTAATTGCGTGATTGCGTGATTGCGTGATTGCGTGATTGCGTGATTGCGTGATTGCGTGTTTGCGTGATTGCGTGATTGCGTGATTGCGTGATTGCGTGATTGCGTGATTGCCTGGTTGCGTGATTGCGTGGTTGTGTGATTGTGTGATTGTGTGATTGTGTGTTTGTGTGATTGTGTGATTGTGTGATTGTGTGACTGTGTGATTGTGTGATTGAGTGATCGTGTGATTGTGTGATTGTGTAATTGTGTGACTGTGATTGTGTGACTGTGATTGTGTGACTGTGATTGTGTGACTGTGATTGTGTGACTGTGATTGTGCGACTGTGATTGTGCGACTGTGATTGTGCGACTGCGATTGTGTGACTGCGATAGTGTGATTGCGATTGTGTGATTGCAATTGTGTGATTGTGTCATTGTGATTGTGTGGTTGAGAGTGTGTGATTGTGATTATGTGATTGTGGTTGTATGATTGTGGTTGTGTGATTGTGGTTGTGTGATTGTGGTTGTGTGATTGTGGTTGTATGATTGTGGTTGTGTGATTGAGGTTGTGTGATTGCGGTTGTGTGATTGCGATTGTGTGATTGCGATTGTGTGATTGCGATTGTGTGATTCTGTGATTCTGATTGTGTGATTGTGATTGTGAGATTGTGATTGTGTGATTATGATTGTGTAATTGGGATTGTGTGACTGGGATTGCGTGATTGAGAGTGTGTGATTGTGATTTTGTGATTGTGATTGTGTGATTGTGATTGTGTGATTGTGTGATTGTGTGATTGTGTGATTGTGTGATTGTGATTGTGTGATTGTGATTGTGTGATTGTGATTGTGCGACTGTGATTGTGTGACTGCGATTGTGTGACTGCGATAGTGTGATTGCGATTGTGTGATTGCAATTGTGTGATTGCGTGACTGTGATTGCGTGACTGTGATTGCGCGGCTGCGATTGTGCAACTGTGATTGTGCGACTGCTTTTGTGTGGTTGCGATTGTGTGATTCCAATTGTGTGATTGTGTGATTGAGATTGTGTGATTGTGATTGTGTGATTGTGATTGTGTGATTGTGTGATTGTGTGATTGTGTGATTGTGTGATTGTGTGATTGTGTGATTGTGTGATTGTGTGATTGTGTGATTGTGTGATTGTGATTGTGTGATTGTGTCATTGTGTGATTGTGTGATTGTGTGATTGTGTGATTGTTTGATTGTGTGATTGTGTGATTGTGTGATTGTGTGATTGTGTGATTGTGTGATTGTGTGATTGTGTGATTGTGTGATTGTGTGATTGTGTGATTGTGTGATTGTGTGATTGTGTGATTGTGTGATTGTGTGATTGTGTTATTGTGTGATTGTGTGATTGTGTGATTGTGTGATTGTGTGATTGTGTGATTGTGTGATTGTGTGATTGTGTGATTGTGTGATTGTGTGATTGTGTGATTGTGTGATTGTGTGATTGTGTGATTGTGTGATTGTGTGATTGTGTGATTGTGTGATTGTGTGATTGTGTGATTGTGTGATTGTGTGATTGTGCGATTGTGTGATTGTGCGACTGTGTGATTGTGTGATTGTGTGATTGTGTGATTGCGTGATTGTGTGATTGTGATTGTGTGATTGTGATTCTGTGATTGTGTGATTGTGATTGTGTGATTGTGATTGTGTGATTGTGATTGTGTGATTGTGATTGTGTGATTGTGATTGTGTGATTGTGTGATTGTGATTGTGTGATTGGGATTGTCGGTTTGGGATTGTGTGACTGCAATTGTGTGATTGAGTGTGTGTGATTGTGTAATTGTGTGACTGTGATTGTGTGACTGTGATTGTGTGACTGTGATTGTGTGACTGTGATTGTGCGACTGTGATTGTGCGACTGTGATTGTGCGACTGCGATTGTGTGACTGCGATAGTGTGATTGCGATTGTGTGATTGCAATTGTGTGATTGTGTCATTGTGATTGTGTGGTTGAGAGTGTGTGATTGTGATTATGTGATTGTGGTTGTATGATTGTGGTTGTGTGATTGTGGTTGTGTGATTGTGGTTGTGTGATTGTGGTTGTATGATTGTGGTTGTGTGATTGTGGTTGTGTGATTGCGGTTGTGTGATTGCGATTGTGTGATTGCGATTGTGTGATTGCGATTGTGTGATTCTGTGATTCTGATTGTGTGATTGTGATTGTGAGATTGTGATTGTGTGATTATGATTGTGTAATTGGGATTGTGTGACTGGGATTGCGTGATTGAGAGTGTGTGATTGTGATTTTGTGATTGTGATTGTGTGATTGTGATTGTGTGATTGTGTGATTGTGTGATTGTGTGATTGTGTGATTGTGTGATTGTGTGATTGTGTGATTGTGTGATTGTGTGATTGTGTGATTGTGTGATTGTGTGATTGTGTGATTGTGTGATTGTGTGATTGTGTGATTGTGCGATTGTGTGATTGTGCGACTGTGTGATTGTGTGATTGTGTGATTGTGTGATTGTGTGATTGTGTGATTGTGATTGTGTGATTGTGATTCTGTGATTGTGATCCTGTGATTGTGTGATTGTGATTGTGTGATTGTGATTGTGTGATTGTGATTGTGTGATTGTGATTGTGTGATTGTGATTGTGTGATTGTGATTGTGTGATTGTGATTGTGTGATTGTGATTGTGTGATTGTGATTGTGTGATTGTGATTGTGTGATTGTGATTGTGTGATTTTGATTGTGTGATTGTGATTGTGTGATTGTGATTGTGTGATTGTGATTGTGTGATTGTGATTGTGTGATTGTGATTGTGTGATTGTGATTGTGTGATTGTGATTGTGTGATTGTGATTGTGTGATTGTGATTGTGTGATTGTGATTGTGTGATTGTGATTGTGTGATTGTGATTGTGTGATTGTGATTGTGTGATTGTGATTGTGTGATTGTGATTGTGTGATTGTGTGATTGTGTGATTGTGATTGTGTGATTGTGATTGTGTGATTGTGTCATTGTGTGATTGTGTGATTGTGTGATTGTGTGATTGTTTGATTGTGTGATTGTGTGATTGTGTGATTGTGTGATTGTGTGATTGTGTGATTGTGTGATTGTGTGATTGTGTGATTGTGTGATTGTGTGACTGTGATTGTGTGACTGTGATTGTGTGACTGTGATTGTGTGACTGTGATTGTGTGACTGTGATTGTGTGACTGTGATTGTGCGACTGTGATTGTGCGACTGCGATTGTGTGACTGCGATAGTGTGATTGCGATTGTGTGATTGCAATTGTGTGATTGTGTCATTGTGATTGTGTGATTGAGAGTGTGTGATTGTGATTGTGTGATTGTGATTGTGTGATTGTGATTGTGTGATTGTGATTGTGTGATTGTGATTGTGTGATTGTGATTGTGTGATTGTGATTGTGTGATTGTGATTGTGTGATTGTGATTGTGTGATTGTGATTGTGTGATTGTGATTGTGTGATTGTGATTGTGTGATTGTGATTGTGTGATTGTGATTGTGTGATTGTGATTGTGTGATTGTGATTGTGTGATTGTGATTGTGTGATTGTGATTGTGTGATTGTGATTGTGTGATTGTGATTGTGTGATTGTGATTGTGTGATTGTGATTGTGTGATTGTGATTGTGTGATTGTGATTGTGTGATTGTGATTGTGTGATTGTGATTGTGTGATTGTGATTGTGTGATTGTGATTGTGTGATTGTGATTGTGTGATTGTGATTGTGTGATTGTGATTGTGTGATTGTGATTGTGTGATTGTGTGATTGTGATTGTATGATTGGGATTGTCGTTTTGGGATTGTGTGACTGCAATTGTGTGATTGAGAGTGTGTGATTGTGATTGTGTGAATGTGATTGTGTGATTGTGATTGTGTGATTGTGATTGTGTGATTGTGATTGTGTGATTGTGATTGTGTGATTGTGATTGTGTGATTGTGATTGTGTGATTGTGATTGTGTGATTGTGTGATTGTGTGATTGTGTGATTGTGTGATTGTGTGATTGTGATTGTGTGATTGTGTCATTGTGTGATTGTGTGATTGTGTGATTGTGTGATTGTTTGATTGTGTGATTGTGTGATTGTGTGATTGTGTGATTGTGTGATTGTGTGATTGTGTGATTGTGTGATTGTGTGATTGTGTGATTGTGTGATTGTGTGATTGTGTGATTGTGTGATTGTGTGATTGTGTGATTGTGTGATTGTGTTATTGTGTGATTGTGTGATTGTGTGATTGTGTGATTGTGTGATTGTGTGATTGTGTGATTGTGTGATTGTGTGATTGTGTGATTGTGTGATTGTGTGATTGTGTGATTGTGTGATTGTGTGATTGTGTGATTGTGTGATTGTGTGATTGAGATTGTGTGATTGTGATTGTGTGATTGTGATTGTGTGATTGTGTGATTGTGTGATTGTG
Source organism: Megachile rotundata (assembly GCF_050947335.1). Lineage (NCBI taxonomy): Eukaryota > Metazoa > Arthropoda > Insecta > Hymenoptera > Megachilidae > Megachile > Megachile rotundata. The sequence goes on along the minus strand of NC_134991.1, from coordinate 185,687 downwards.
TGATTGTGTGATTGTGTGATTGTGAGATTGTGTGATTGTGTGATTGTGTGATTGTGTGATTGTGTGATTGTGTGATTGTGTGATTGTGTGATTGCGTGATTGTGTGATTGCGTGATTGTGTGATTGCGTGATTGCGTGATTGCGTGATTGCGTGATTGCGTGATTGTGTGATTGTGTGATTGTGTGATTGTGTTATTGTGTGATTGTGTGATTGTGTGATTGTGTGTTTGTGTGATTGTGTGATTGTGTGATTGTGTGATTGTGTGATTGTGTGATTGTGTGATTGTGTGATTGTGTGATTGTGTGATTGTGTGATTGTGTGATTGTGTGATTGTGTGATTGTGATTGTGTGATTGTGATTGTGTGATTGTGATTGTGTGATTGTGATTGTGTGATTGTGATTGCCTGATTGCGTGGTTGCGTGATTGCGTGATTGCGTGATTGCGTGATTGCGTGATTGCGTGATTGCGTGATTGCGTGATTGCGTGTTTGAAGTGATTGCGTGATTGCGTGATTGCGTGATTGCGTGATTGCGTGATTGCCTGGTTGCGTGATTGCGTGGTTGTGTGATTGTGTGATTGTGTGTTTGTGTGATTGTGTGATTGTGTGATTGTGTGACTGTGTGATTGTGTGATTGAGTGATTGTGTGATTGTGTGATTGTGTAATTGTGTGACTGTGATTGTGTGACTGTGATTGTGTGACTGTGATTGTGTGACTGTGATTGTGTGACTGTGATTGTGCGACTGTGATTGTGCGACTGTGATTGTGCGACTGCGATTGTGTGACTGCGATAGTGTGATTGCGATTGTGTGATTGCAATTGTGTGATTGTGTCATTGTGATTGTGTGGTTGAGAGTGTGTGATTGTGATTATGTGATTGTGGTTGTATGATTGTGGTTGTGTGATTGTGGTTGTGTGATTGTGGTTGTGTGATTGTGGTTGTATGGTTGTGGTTGTGTGATTGTGGTTGTGTGATTGCGGTTGTGTGATTGCGATTGTGTGATTGCGATTGTGTGATTGCGATTGTGTGATTCTGTGATTCTGATTGTGTGATTGTGATTGTGAGATTGTGATTGTGTGATTATGATTGTGTAATTGGGATTGTGTGACTGGGATTGCGTGATTGAGAGTGTGTGATTGTGATTTTGTGATTGTGATTGTGTGATTGTGATTGTGTGATTGTGTGATTGTGTGATTGTGTGATTGTGTGATTGTGATTGTGTGATTGTGATTGTGTGATTGTGATTGTGCGACTGTGATTGTGTGACTGCGATTGTGTGACTGCGATAGTGTGATTGCGATTGTGTGATTGCAATTGTGTGATTGCGTGACTGTGATTGCGTGACTGTGATTGCGCGGCTGCGATTGTCCAACTGTGATTGTGCGACTGCTTTTGTGTGGTTGCGATTGTGTGATTCCAATTGTGTGATTGTGTGATTGAGATTGTGTGATTGTGATTGTGTGATTGTGATTGTGTGATTGTGTGATTGTGTGATTGTGTGATTGTGTGATTGTGTGATTGTGTGATTGTGATTGTGTGATTGTGTCATTGTGTGATTGTGTGATTGTGTGATTGTGTGATTGTTTGATTGTGTGATTGTGTGATTGTGTGATTTTGTGATTGTGTGATTGTGTGATTGTGTGATTGTGTGATTGTGTGATTGTGTGATTGTGTGATTGTGTGATTTTGTGATTGTGTGATTGTGTGATTGTGTGATTGTGTTATTGTGTGATTGTGTGATTGTGTGATTGTGTGATTGTGTGATTGTGTGATTGTGTGATTGTGTGATTGTGTGATTGTGTGATTGTGTGATTGTGTGATTGTGTGATTGTGTGATTGTGTGATTGTGTGATTGTGTGATTGTGTGATTGTGTGATTGTGTGATTGTGTGATTGTGTGATTGTGTGATTGTGTGATTGTGTGATTGTGTGATTGTGTGATTGTGCGATTGTGTGATTGTGCGACTGTGTGATTGTGTGATTGTGTGATTGTGTGATTGTGTGATTGTGTGATTGTGATTGTGTGATTGTGATTCTGTGATTGTGTGATTGTGTGATTGTGTGATTGTGTGATTGTGTGATTGTGTGATTGTGTGATTGTGTGACTGTGATTGTGTGACTGCGATTGTGTGACTGTGATTGTGTGACTGTGATTGTGTGACTGTGATTGTGCGACTGTGATTGTGCGACTGCGATTGTGTGACTGCGATAGTGTGATTGCGATTGTGTGATTGCAATTGTGTGATTGTGTCATTGTGATTGTGTGATTGAGAGTGTGTGATTGTGATTGTGTGATTGTGATTGTGTGATTGTGTCATTGTGTGATTGTGTGATTGTGTGATTGTGTGATTGTTTGATTGTGTGATTGTGTGATTGTGTGATTGTGTGATTGTGTGATTGTGTGATTGTGTGATTGTGTGATTGTGTGATTGTGTGATTGTGTGACTGTGATTGTGTGACTGTGATTGTGTGACTGTGATTGTGTGACTGTGATTGTGTGACTGTGATTGTGCGACTGTGATTGTGCGACTGCGATTGTGTGACTGCGATAGTGTGATTGCGATTGTGTGATTGCAATTGTGTGATTGTGTCATTGTGATTGTGTGATTGAGAGTGTGTGATTGTGATTGTGTGATTGTGATTGTGTGATTGTGATTGTGTGATTGTGATTGTGTGATTGTGATTGTGTGATTGTGATTGTGTGATTGTGATTGTGTGATTGTGATTGTGTGATTGTGATTGTGTGATTGTGATTGTGTGATTGTGATTGTGTGATTGTGATTGTGTGATTGTGATTGTGTGATTGTGATTGTGTGATTGTGATTGTGTGATTGTGATTGTGTGATTGTGATTGTGTGATTGTGATTGTGTGATTGTGATTGTGTGATTGTGATTGTGTGATTGTGATTGTGTGATTGTGATTGTGTGATTGTGATTGTGTGATTGTGATTGTGTGATTGTGATTGTGTGATTGTGATTGTGTGATTGTGATTGTGTGATTGTGATTGTGTGATTGTGATTGTGTGATTGTGATTGTGTGATTGTGATTGTGTGATTGTGATTGTGTGATTGTGATTGTGTGATTGTGATTGTGTGATTGTGATTGTGTGATTGTGATTGTGTGATTGTGTGATTGTGATTGTATGATTGGGATTGTCGGTTTGGGATTGTGTGACTGCAATTGTGTGATTGAGAGTGTGTGATTGTGATTGTGTGATTGTGATTGTGTGATTGTGATTGTGTGATTGTGATTGTGTGATTGTGATTGTGTGATTGTGATTGTGTGATTGTGATTGTGTGATTGTGATTGTGTGATTGTGATTGTGTGATTGTGATTGTGTGATTGTGATTGTGTGATTGTGTGATTGTGTGATTGTGTGATTGTGTGATTGTGTGATTGTGATTGTGTGATTGTGTCATTGTGTGATTGTGTGATTGTGTGATTGTGTGATTGTTTGATTGTGTGATTGTGTGATTGTGTGATTGTGTGATTGTGTGATTGTGTGATTGTGTGATTGTGTGATTGTGTGATTGTGTGATTGTGTGATTGTGTGATTGTGTGATTGTGTGATTGTGTGATTGTGTGATTGTGTGATTGTGTGATTGTGTTATTGTGTGATTGTGTGATTGTGTGATTGTGTGATTGTGTGATTGTGTGATTGTGTGATTGTGTGATTGTGTGATTGTGTGATTGTGTGATTGTGTGATTGTGTGATTGTGTGATTGTGTGATTGTGTGATTGTGTGATTGTGTGATTGAGATTGTGTGATTGTGATTGTGTGATTGTGATTGTGTGATTGTGTGATTGTGTGATTGTGTGATTGTGTGATTGTGTGATTGTGAGATTGTGTGATTGTGTGATTGTGTGATTGTGTGATTGTGTGATTGTGTGATTGTGTGATTGTGTGATTGCGTGATTGCGTGATTGCGTGATTGTGTGATTGCGTGATTGCGTGATTGCGTGATTGCGTGATTGCGTGATTGTGTGATTGTGTGATTGTGTGATTGTGTTATTGTGTGATTGTGTGATTGTGTGATTGTGTGTTTGTGTGATTGTGTGATTGTGTGATTGTGTGATTGTGTGATTGTGTGATTGTGTGATTGTGTGATTGTGTGATTGTGTGATTGTGTGATTGTGTGATTGTGTGATTGTGATTGTGTGATTGTGATTGTGTGATTGTGATTGTGTGATTGTGATTGTGTGATTGTGATTGCCTGATTGCGTGGTTGCGTGATTGCGTGATTGCGTGATTGCGTGATTGCGTGATTGCGTGATTGCGTGATTGCGTGATTGCGTGTTTGAAGTGATTGCGTGATTGCGTGATTGCGTGATTGCGTGATTGCGTGATTGCCTGGTTGCGTGATTGCGTGGTTGTGTGATTGTGTGATTGTGTGTTTGTGTGATTGTGTGATTGTGTGATTGTGTGACTGTGTGATTGTGTGATTGAGTGATTGTGTGATTGTGTGATTGTGTAATTGTGTGACTGTGATTGTGTGACTGTGATTGTGTGACTGTGATTGTGTGACTGTGATTGTGTGACTGTGATTGTGCGACTGTGATTGTGCGACTGTGATTGTGCGACTGCGATTGTGTGACTGCGATAGTGTGATTGCGATTGTGTGATTGCAATTGTGTGATTGTGTCATTGTGATTGTGTGGTTGAGAGTGTGTGATTGTGATTATGTGATTGTGGTTGTATGATTGTGGTTGTGTGATTGTGGTTGTGTGATTGTGGTTGTGTGATTGTGGTTGTATGGTTGTGGTTGTGTGATTGTGGTTGTGTGATTGCGGTTGTGTGATTGCGATTGTGTGATTGCGATTGTGTGATTGCGATTGTGTGATTCTGTGATTCTGATTGTGTGATTGTGATTGTGAGATTGTGATTGTGTGATTATGATTGTGTAATTGGGATTGTGTGACTGGGATTGCGTGATTGAGAGTGTGTGATTGTGATTTTGTGATTGTGATTGTGTGATTGTGATTGTGTGATTGTGTGATTGTGTGATTGTGTGATTGTGTGATTGTGATTGTGTGATTGTGATTGTGTGATTGTGATTGTGCGACTGTGATTGTGTGACTGCGATTGTGTGACTGCGATAGTGTGATTGCGATTGTGTGATTGCAATTGTGTGATTGCGTGACTGTGATTGCGTGACTGTGATTGCGCGGCTGCGATTGTCCAACTGTGATTGTGCGACTGCTTTTGTGTGGTTGCGATTGTGTGATTCCAATTGTGTGATTGTGTGATTGAGATTGTGTGATTGTGATTGTGTGATTGTGATTGTGTGATTGTGTGATTGTGTTATTGTGTGATTGTGTGATTGTGTGATTGTGTGATTGTGTGATTGTGTGATTGTGTGATTGTGTGATTGTGTGATTGTGTGATTGTGTGATTGTGTGATTGTGTGATTGTGTGATTGTGTGATTGTGTGATTGTGTGATTGTGTGATTGTGTGATTGTGTGATTGTGTGATTGTGTGATTGTGTGATTGTGTGATTGTGTGATTGTGTGATTGTGCGATTGTGTGATTGTGCGACTGTGTGATTGTGTGATTGTGTGATTGTGTGATTGTGTGATTGTGTGATTGTGATTGTGTGATTGTGATTCTGTGATTGTGTGATTGTGTGATTGTGTGATTGTGTGATTGTGTGATTGTGTGATTGTGATTGTGTGATTGTGATTCTGTGATTGTGTGATTGTGATTGTGTGATTGTGATTGTGTGATTGTGATTGTGTGATTGTGATTGTGTGATTGTGATTGTGTGATTGTGATTGTGTGATTGTGATTGTGTGATTGTGATTGTGTGATTGTGATTGTGTGATTGTGATTGTGTGATTGTGATTGTGTGATTGTGATTGTGTGATTGTGATTGTGTGATTGTGATTGTGTGATTGTGATTGTGTGATTGTGATTGTGTGATTGTGATTGTGTGATTGTGATTGTGTGATTGTGATTGTGTGATTGTGATTGTGTGATTGTGATTGTGTGATTGTGATTGTGTGATTGTGATTGTGTGATTGTGATTGTGTGATTGTGATTGTGTGATTGTGATTGTGTGATTGTGATTGTGTGATTGTGGTTGTGTGATTGTGGTTGTGTGATTGTGGTTGTGTGATTGTGGTTGTGTGATTGTGGTTGTGTGATTGTGGTTGTGTGATTGTGGTTGTGTGATTGTGGTTGTGTGATTGTGGTTGTGTGATTGTGGTTGTGTGATTGTGGTTGTGTGATCGTGGTTGTGTGATCGTGGTTGTGTGATTGTGGTTGTATGATTGTGGTTGTGTGATTGTGGTTGTGTGATTGCGGTTGTGTGATTGCGATTGTGTGATTGCGATTGTGTGATTGCGATTGTGTGATTGCAATTGTGTGATTCTGCGATTCTGATTGTGTGATTGTGATTGTGATTGTGAGATTGTGATTGTGTGTTTGTGATTGTGTAATTGGGATTGTGTGACTGGGATTGCGTGATTGAGAGTGTGTGATTGTGATTTTGTGATTGTGATTGTGTGATTGTGATTGTGTGATTGTGTGATTGTGTGATTGTGTGACTGTGATTGTGTGACTGCGATTGTGTGACTGTGATTGTGTGACTGTGATTGTGTGACTGTGATTGTGCGACTGTGATTGTGCGACTGCGATTGTGTGACTGCGATAGTGTGATTGCGATTGTGTGATTGCAATTGTGTGATTGTGTCATTGTGATTGTGTGATTGAGAGTGTGTGATTGTGATTGTGTGATTGTGATTGTGTGATTGTGTCATTGTGTGATTGTGTGATTGTGTGATTGTGTGATTGTTTGATTGTGTGATTGTGTGATTGTGTGATTGTGTGATTGTGTGATTGTGTGATTGTGTGATTGTGTGATTGTGTGATTGTGTGATTGTGTGATTGTGTGACTGTGATTGTGTGACTGTGATTGTGTGACTGTGATTGTGTGACTGTGATTGTGTGACTGTGATTGTGCGACTGTGATTGTGCGACTGCGATTGTGTGACTGCGATAGTGTGATTGCGATTGTGTGATTGCAATTGTGTGATTGTGTCATTGTGATTGTGTGATTGAGAGTGTGTGATTGTGATTGTGTGATTGTGATTGTGTGATTGTGATTGTGTGATTGTGATTGTGTGATTGTGATTGTGTGATTGTGATTGTGTGATTGTGATTGTGTGATTGTGATTGTGTGATTGTGATTGTGTGATTGTGATTGTGTGATTGTGATTGTGTGATTGTGATTGTGTGATTGTGATTGTGTGATTGTGATTGTGTGATTGTGATTGTGTGATTGTGATTGTGTGATTGTGATTGTGTGATTGTGATTGTGTGATTGTGATTGTGTGATTGTGATTGTGTGATTGTGATTGTGTGATTGTGATTGTGTGATTGTGATTGTGTGATTGTGATTGTGTGATTGTGATTGTGTGATTGTGATTGTGTGATTGTGATTGTGTGATTGTGATTGTGTGATTGTGATTGTGTGATTGTGATTGTGTGATTGTGATTGTGTGATTGTGATTGTGTGATTGTGATTGTGTGATTGTGATTGTGTGATTGTGATTGTGTGATTGTGATTGTGTGATTGTGATTGTGTGATTGTGATTGTGTGATTGTGATTGTGTGATTGTGATTGTGTGATTGTGATTGTGTGATTGTGATTGTGTGATTGTGATTGTGTGATTGTGATTGTGTGATTGTGATTGTGTGATTGTGTGATTGTGATTGTATGATTGGGATTGTCGGTTTGGGATTGTGTGACTGCAATTGTGTGATTGAGAGTGTGTGATTGTGATTGTGTGATTGTGATTGTGTGATTGTGATTGTGTGATTGTGATTGTGTGATTGTGATTGTGTGATTGTGATTGTGTGATTGTGATTGTGTGATTGTGATTGTGTGATTGTGATTGTGTGATTGTGTGATTGTGTGATTGTGTGATTGTGTGATTGTGTGATTGTGATTGTGTGATTGTGTCATTGTGTGATTGTGTGATTGTGTGATTGTGTGATTGTTTGATTGTGTGATTGTGTGATTGTGTGATTGTGTGATTGTGTGATTGTGTGATTGTGTGATTGTGTGATTGTGTGATTGTGTGATTGTGTGATTGTGTGATTGTGTGATTGTGTGATTGTGTGATTGTGTTATTGTGTGATTGTGTGATTGTGTGATTGTGTGATTGTGTGATTGTGTGATTGTGTGATTGTGTGATTGTGTGATTGTGTGATTGTGTGATTGTGTGATTGTGTGATTGTGTGATTGTGTGATTGTGTGATTGTGTGATTGTGTGATTGTGTGATTGAGATTGTGTGATTGTGATTGTGTGATTGTGATTGTGTGATTGTGTGATTGTGTGATTGTGTGATTGTGTGATTGTGTGATTGTGAGATTGTGTGATTGTGTGATTGTGTGATTGTGTGATTGTGTGATTGTGTGATTGTGTGATTGTGTGATTGTGTGATTGCGTGATTGTGTGATTGCGTGATTGTGTGATTGCGTGATTGCGTGATTGCGTGATTGCGTGATTGCGTGATTGTGTGATTGTGTGATTGTGTGATTGTGTTATTGTGTGATTGTGTGATTGTGTGATTGTGTGTTTGTGTGATTGTGTGATTGTGTGATTGTGTGATTGTGTGATTGTGTGATTGTGTGATTGTGTGATTGTGTGATTGTGTGATTGTGTGATTGTGTGATTGTGTGATTGTGATTGTGTGATTGTGATTGTGTGATTGTGATTGTGTGATTGTGATTGTGTGATTGTGATTGCCTGATTGCGTGGTTGCGTGATTGCGTGATTGCGTGATTGCGTGATTGCGTGATTGCGTGATTGCGTGATTGCGTGATTGCGTGTTTGAAGTGATTGCGTGATTGCGTGATTGCGTGATTGCGTGATTGCGTGATTGCCTGGTTGCGTGATTGCGTGGTTGTGTGATTGTGTGATTGTGTGTTTGTGTGATTGTGTGATTGTGTGATTGTGTGACTGTGTGATTGTGTGATTGAGTGATTGTGTGATTGTGTGATTGTGTAATTGTGTGACTGTGATTGTGTGACTGTGATTGTGTGACTGTGATTGTGTGACTGTGATTGTGTGACTGTGATTGTGCGACTGTGATTGTGCGACTGTGATTGTGCGACTGCGATTGTGTGACTGCGATAGTGTGATTGCGATTGTGTGATTGCAATTGTGTGATTGTGTCATTGTGATTGTGTGGTTGAGAGTGTGTGATTGTGATTATGTGATTGTGGTTGTATGATTGTGGTTGTGTGATTGTGGTTGTGTGATTGTGGTTGTGTGATTGTGGTTGTATGGTTGTGGTTGTGTGATTGTGGTTGTGTGATTGCGGTTGTGTGATTGCGATTGTGTGATTGCGATTGTGTGATTGCGATTGTGTGATTCTGTGATTCTGATTGTGTGATTGTGATTGTGAGATTGTGATTGTGTGATTATGATTGTGTAATTGGGATTGTGTGACTGGGATTGCGTGATTGAGAGTGTGTGATTGTGATTTTGTGATTGTGATTGTGTGATTGTGATTGTGTGATTGTGTGATTGTGTGATTGTGTGATTGTGTGATTGTGATTGTGTGATTGTGATTGTGTGATTGTGATTGTGCGACTGTGATTGTGTGACTGCGATTGTGTGACTGCGATAGTGTGATTGCGATTGTGTGATTGCAATTGTGTGATTGCGTGACTGTGATTGCGTGACTGTGATTGCGCGGCTGCGATTGTCCAACTGTGATTGTGCGACTGCTTTTGTGTGGTTGCGATTGTGTGATTCCAATTGTGTGATTGTGTGATTGAGATTGTGTGATTGTGATTGTGTGATTGTGATTGTGTGATTGTGTGATTGTGTGATTGTGTGATTGTGTGATTGTGTGATTGTGATTGTGTGATTGTGTCATTGTGTGATTGTGTGATTGTGTGATTGTGTGATTGTTTGATTGTGTGATTGTGTGATTGTGTGATTTTGTGATTGTGTGATTGTGTGATTGTGTGATTGTGTGATTGTGTGATTGTGTGATTGTGTGATTGTGTGATTTTGTGATTGTGTGATTGTGTGATTGTGTGATTGTGTTATTGTGTGATTGTGTGATTGTGTGATTGTGTGATTGTGTGATTGTGTGATTGTGTGATTGTGTGATTGTGTGATTGTGTGATTGTGTGATTGTGTGATTGTGTGATTGTGTGATTGTGTGATTGTGTGATTGTGTGATTGTGTGATTGTGTGATTGTGTGATTGTGTGATTGTGTGATTGTGTGATTGTGTGATTGTGTGATTGTGTGATTGTGTGATTGTGCGATTGTGTGATTGTGCGACTGTGTGATTGTGTGATTGTGTGATTGTGTGATTGTGTGATTGTGTGATTGTGATTGTGTGATTGTGATTCTGTGATTGTGTGATTGTGTGATTGTGTGATTGTGTGATTGTGTGATTGTGTGATTGTGATTGTGTGATTGTGATTCTGTGATTGTGTGATTGCGATTGTGTGATTGTGATTGTGTGATTGTGATTGTGTGATTGTGATTGTGTGATTGTGATTGTGTGATTGTGATTGTGTGATTGTGATTGTGTGATTGTGATTGTGTGATTGTGATTGTGTGATTGTGATTGTGTGATTGTGATTGTGTGATTGTGATTGTGTGATTGTGATTGTGTGATTGTGATTGTGTGATTGTGATTGTGTGATTGTGATTGTGTGATTGTGATTGTGTGATTGTGATTGTGTGATTGTGATTGTGTGATTGTGATTGTGTGATTGTGGTTGTGTGATTGTGGTTGTGTTTTTGTGGTTGTGTGATTGTGGTTGTGTGATTGTGGTTGTGTGATTGTGGTTGTGTGATTGTGGTTGTGTGATTGTGGTTGTGTGATTGTGGTTGTGTGATGGTGGTTGTGTGATCGTGGTTGTGTGATCGTGGTTGTGTGATTGTGGTTGTGTGATTGTGGTTGTGTGATTGCGGTTGTGTGATTGCGATTGTGTGATTGCGATTGTGTGATTGCGATTGTGTGATTGCAATTGTGTGATTCTGTGATTCTGATTGTGTGATTGTGATTGTGATTGTGAGATTGTGATTGTGTGTTTGTGATTGTGTAATTGGGATTGTGTGACTGGGATTGCGTGATTGAGAGTGTGTGATTGTGATTTTGTGATTGTGATTGTGTGATTGTGATTGTGTGATTGTGTGATTGTGTGATTGTGTGACTGTGATTGTGTGACTGCGATTGTGTGACTGTGATTGTGTGACTGTGATTGTGTGACTGTGATTGTGCGACTGTGATTGTGCGACTGCGATTGTGTGACTGCGATAGTGTGATTGCGATTGTGTGATTGCAATTGTGTGATTGTGTCATTGTGATTGTGTGATTGAGAGTGTGTGATTGTGATTGTGTGATTGTGATTGTGTGATTGTGTGATTGTGATTGTGTGATTGGGATTGTCGGTTTGGGATTGTGTGACTGCAATTGTGTGATTGAGTGTGTGTGATTGTGTAATTGTGTGACTGTGATTGTGTGACTGTGATTGTGTGACTGTGATTGTGTGACTGTGATTGTGTGACTGTGATTGTGCGACTGTGATTGTGCGACTGTGATTGTGCGACTGCGATAGTGTGATTGCGATTGTGTGATTGCAATTGTGTGATTGTGTCATTGTGATTGTGTGGTTGAGAGTGTGTGATTGTGATTATGTGATTGTGGTTGTATGATTGTGGTTGTGTGATTGTGGTTGTGTGATTGTGGTTGTGTGATTGTGGTTGTATGATTGTGGTTGTGTGATTGTGGTTGTGTGATTGCGGTTGTGTGATTGCGATTGTGTGATTGCGATTGTGTGATTGCGATTGTGTGATTCTGTGATTCTGATTGTGTGATTGTGATTGTGAGATTGTGATTGTGTGATTATGATTGTGTAATTGGGATTGTGTGACTGGGATTGCGTGATTGAGAGTGTGTGATTGTGATTTTGTGATTGTGATTGTGTGATTGTGATTGTGTGATTGTGTGATTGTGTGATTGTGTGATTGTGTGATTGTGTGATTGTGTGATTGTGTGATTGTGTGATTGTGTGATTGTGTGATTGTGTGATTGTGTGATTGTGTGATTGTGTGATTGTGTGATTGTGTGATTGTGTGATTGTGTGATTGTGCGATTGTGTGATTGTGCGACTGTGTGATTGTGTGATTGTGTGATTGTGTGATTGTGTGATTGTGTGATTGTGATTGTGTGATTGTGATTCTGTGATTGTGATTCTGTGATTGTGTGATTGTGATTGTGTGATTGTGATTGTGTGATTGTGATTGTGTGATTGTGATTGTGTGATTGTGATTGTGTGATTGTGATTGTGTGATTGTGATTGTGTGATTGTGATTGTGTGATTTTGATTGTGTGATTGTGATTGTGTGATTGTGATTGTGTGATTGTGATTGTGTGATTGTGATTGTGTGATTGTGATTGTGTGATTGTGATTGTGTGATTGTGATTGTGTGATTGTGATTGTGTGATTGTGATTGTGTGATTGTGATTGTGTGATTGTGATTGTGTGATTGTGATTGTGTGATTGTGATTGTGATTGTGTGATTGTGATTGTGTGATTGTGATTGTGTGATTGTGATTGTGTGATTGTGATTGTGTGATTGTGTGATTGTGTGATTGTGTGATTGTGTGATTGTGTGATTGTGTGATTGTGATTGTGTGATTGTGTCATTGTGTGATTGTGTGATTGTGTGATTGTGTGATTGTTTGATTGTGTGATTGTGTGATTGTGTGATTGTGTGATTGTGTGATTGTGTGATTGTGTGATTGTGTGATTGTGTGATTGTGTGATTGTGTGATTGTGTGATTGTGTGACTGTGATTGTGTGACTGTGATTGTGTGACTGTGATTGTGTGACTGTGATTGTGTGACTGTGATTGTGCGACTGTGATTGTGCGACTGCGATTGTGTGACTGCGATAGTGTGATTGCGATTGTGTGATTGCAATTGTGTGATTGTGTCATTGTGATTGTGTGATTGAGAGTGTGTGATTGTGATTGTGTGATTGTGATTGTGTGATTGTGATTGTGTGATTGTGATTGTGTGATTGTGATTGTGTGATTGTGATTGTGTGATTGTGATTGTGTGATTGTGATTGTGTGATTGTGATTGTGTGATTGTGATTGTGTGATTGTGATTGTGTGATTGTGATTGTGTGATTGTGATTGTGTGATTGTGATTGTGTGATTGTGATTGTGTGATTGTGATTGTGTGATTGTGATTGTGTGATTGTGATTGTGTGATTGTGATTGTGTGATTGTGATTGTGTGATTGTGATTGTGTGATTGTGATTGTGTGATTGTGATTGTGTGATTGTGATTGTGTGATTGTGATTGTGTGATTGTGATTGTGTGATTGTGATTGTGTGATTGTGTGATTGTGATTGTGATTGTGTGATTGTGATTGTGTGATTGTGATTGTGTGATTGTGATTGTGTGATTGTGATTGTGTGATTGTGATTGTGTGATTGTGTGATTGTGTGATTGTGTGATTGTGTGATTGTGTGATTGTGTGATTGTGTGATTGTTTGATTGTGTGATTGTGATTGTGTGATTGTGTCATTGTGTGATTGTGTGATTGTGTGATTGTGTGATTGTTTGATTGTGTGATTGTTTGATTGTGTGATTGCGTGATTGTGTGATTGCGTGATTGCGTGATTGCCTGGTTGCGTGATTGCGTGGTTGTGTGATTGTGTGATTGTGTGTTTGTGTGATTGTGTGATTGTGTGATTGTGTGACTGTGTGATTGTGTGATTGAGTGATTGCGTGATTGCGTGATTGCGTGATTGCGTGATTGCGTGATTGCCTGGTTGCGTGATTGTGTGGTTGTGTGATTGTGTGATTGTGTGATTGTGTGATTGTGTGATTGTGTGATTGTGTGATTGTGTGATTGTGTGATTGTGAGATTGTGTGATTGTGTGATTGTGTGATTGTGTGATTGTGTGATTGTGTGATTGTGTGATTGTTTGATTGTGTGATTGTGTGATTGTGTGATTGTGTGATTGTGTGATTGCGTGATTGTGTGATTGCGTGATTGCGTGATTGCCTGGTTGCGTGATTGCGTGGTTGTGTGATTGTGTGATTGTGTGTTTGTGTGATTGTGTGATTGTGTGATTGTGTGACTGTGTGATTGTGTGATTGAGTGATTGTGTGATTGTGTGATTGTGTAATTGTGTGACTGTGATTGTGTGACTGTGATTGTGTGACTGTGATTGTGTGACTGTGATTGTGTGACTGTGATTGTGCGACTGTGATTGTGCGACTGTGATTGTGCGACTGCGATTGTGTGACTGCGATAGTGTGATTGCGATTGTGTGATTGCAATTGTGTGATTGTGTCATTGTGATTGTGTGGTTGAGAGTGTGTGATTGTGATTATGTGATTGTGGTTGTATGATTGTGGTTGTGTGATTGTGGTTGTGTGATTGTGGTTGTGTGATTGTGGTTGTATGATTGTGGTTGTGTGATTGTGGTTGTGTGATTGCGGTTGTGTGATTGCGATTGTGTGATTGCGATTGTGTGATTGCGATTGTGTGATTCTGTGATTCTGATTGTGTGATTGTGATTGTGAGATTGTGATTGTGTGATTATGATTGTGTAATTGGGATTGTGTGACTGGGATTGCGTGATTGAGAGTGTGTGATTGTGATTTTGTGATTGTGATTGTGTGATTGTGATTGTGTGATTGTGTGATTGTGTGATTGTGTGATTGTGTGATTGTGTGATTGTGTGATTGTGTGATTGTGTGATTGTGTGATTGTGTGATTGTGTGATTGTGTGATTGTGTGATTGTGTGATTGTGTGATTGTGTGATTGTGTGATTGTGCGATTGTGTGATTGTGCGACTGTGTGATTGTGTGATTGTGTGATTGTGTGATTGTGTGATTGTGTGATTGTGTGATTGTGATTGTGTGATTGTGATTCTGTGATTGTGTGATTGTGATTGTGTGATTGTGATTGTGTGATTGTGATTGTGTGATTGTGATTGTGTGATTGTGATTGTGTGATTGTGATTGTGTGATTGTGATTGTGTGATTGTGATTGTGTGATTGTGATTGTGTGATTGTGATTGTGTGATTGTGATTGTGTGATTGTGATTGTGTGATTGTGATTGTGTGATTGTGATTGTGTGATTGTGATTGTGTGATTTTGATTGTGTGATTGTGATTGTGTGATTGTGATTGTGTGATTGTGATTGTGTGATTGTGATTGTGTGATTGTGATTGTGTGATTGTGATTGTGTGATTGTGATTGTGTGATTGTGATTGTGTGATTGTGATTGTGATTGTGTGATTGTGATTGTGTGATTGTGTGATTGTGTGACTGTGTGATTGTGTGATTGAGTGATTGCGTGATTGCGTGATTGCGTGATTGCGTGATTGCGTGATTGCCTGGTTGCGTGATTGTGTGGTTGTGTGATTGTGTGATTGTGTGATTGTGTGATTGTGTGATTGTGTGATTGTGTGATTGTGTGATTGTGTGATTGTGAGATTGTGTGATTGTGTGATTGTGTGATTGTGTGATTGTGTGATTGTGTGATTGTGTGATTGTTTGATTGTGTGATTGTGTGATTGTGTGATTGTGTGATTGTGTGATTGCGTGATTGTGTGATTGCGTGATTGCGTGATTGCCTGGTTGCGTGATTGCGTGGTTGTGTGATTGTGTGATTGTGTGTTTGTGTGATTGTGTGATTGTGTGATTGTGTGACTGTGTGATTGTGTGATTGAGTGATTGTGTGATTGTGTGATTGTGTAATTGTGTGACTGTGATTGTGTGACTGTGATTGTGTGACTGTGATTGTGTGACTGTGATTGTGTGACTGTGATTGTGCGACTGTGATTGTGCGACTGTGATTGTGCGACTGCGATTGTGTGACTGCGATAGTGTGATTGCGATTGTGTGATTGCAATTGTGTGATTGTGTCATTGTGATTGTGTGGTTGAGAGTGTGTGATTGTGATTATGTGATTGTGGTTGTATGATTGTGGTTGTGTGATTGTGGTTGTGTGATTGTGGTTGTGTGATTGTGGTTGTATGATTGTGGTTGTGTGATTGTGGTTGTGTGATTGCGGTTGTGTGATTGCGATTGTGTGATTGCGATTGTGTGATTGCGATTGTGTGATTCTGTGATTCTGATTGTGTGATTGTGATTGTGAGATTGTGATTGTGTGATTATGATTGTGTAATTGGGATTGTGTGACTGGGATTGCGTGATTGAGAGTGTGTGATTGTGATTTTGTGATTGTGATTGTGTGATTGTGATTGTGTGATTGTGTGATTGTGTGATTGTGTGATTGTGTGATTGTGTGATTGTGTGATTGTGTGATTGTGTGATTGTGTGATTGTGTGATTGTGTGATTGTGTGATTGTGTGATTGTGTGATTGTGTGATTGTGTGATTGTGTGATTGTGCGATTGTGTGATTGTGCGACTGTGTGATTGTGTGATTGTGTGATTGTGTGATTGTGTGATTGTGTGATTGTGTGATTGTGATTGTGTGATTGTGATTCTGTGATTGTGTGATTGTGATTGTGTGATTGTGATTGTGTGATTGTGATTGTGTGATTGTGATTGTGTGATTGTGATTGTGTGATTGTGATTGTGTGATTGTGATTGTGTGATTGTGATTGTGTGATTGTGATTGTGTGATTGTGATTGTGTGATTGTGATTGTGTGATTGTGATTGTGTGATTGTGATTGTGTGATTGTGATTGTGTGATTGTGATTGTGTGATTGTGATTGTGTGATTTTGATTGTGTGATTGTGATTGTGTGATTGTGATTGTGTGATTGTGATTGTGTGATTGTGATTGTGTGATTGTGATTGTGTGATTGTGATTGTGTGATTGTGATTGTGTGATTGTGATTGTGTGATTGTGATTGTGATTGTGTGATTGTGATTGTGTGATTGTGATTGTGTGATTGTGATTGTGTGATTGTGTGATTGTGTGATTGTGTGATTGTGTGATTGTGTGATTGTGTGATTGTGTGATTGTGATTGTGTGATTGTGTCATTGTGTGATTGTGTGATTGTGTGATTGTGTGATTGTTTGATTGTGTGATTGTGTGATTGTGTGATTGTGTGATTGTGTGATTGTGTGATTGTGTGATTGTGTGATTGTGTGATTGTGTGATTGTGTGATTGTGTGATTGTGTGATTGTGTGATTGTGTGATTGTGTTATTGTGTGATTGTGTGATTGTGTGATTGTGTGATTGTGTGATTGTGTGATTGTGTGATTGTGTGATTGTGTGATTGTGTGATTGTGTGATTGTGTGATTGTGTGATTGTGTGATTGTGTGATTGTGTGATTGTGTGATTGAGCGATTGTGTGATTGTGCGACTGTGTGATTGTGTGATTGTGTGATTGTGTGATTGTGTGATTGTGATTGTGTGATTGTGATTCTGTGATTGTGTGATTGTGATTGTGTGATTGTTATTGTGTGATTGTGATTGTGTGATTGTGATTGTGTGATTGTGATTGTGTGATTGTGATTGTGTGATTGTGATTGTGTGATTGTGATTGTGTGATTGTGATTGTGTGATTGTGATTGTGTGATTGTGATTGTGTGATTGTGATTGTGTGATTGTGATTGTGTGATTGTGATTGTGTGATTGTGATTGTGTGATTGTGATTGTGTGATTGTGATTGTGTGATTGTGATTGTGTGATTGTGGTTGTGTGATTGTGGTTGTGTGATTGTGGTTGTGTGATTGTGGTTGTGTGATTGTGGGTGTGTGATTGTGGTTGTGTGATTGTGGTTGTGTGATTGTGGTTGTGTGATTGTGGTTGTGTGATGGTGGTTGTGTGATCGTGGTTGTGTGATTGTGGTTGTATGATTGTGGTTGTGTGATTGTGGTTGTGTGATTGCGGTTGTGTGATTGCGATTGTGTGATTGCGATTGTGTGATTGCGATTGTGTGATTGCAATTGTGTGATTCTGTGATTCTGATTGTGTGATTGTGATTGTGAGATTGTGATTGTGTGTTTGTGATTGTGTAATTGGGATTGTGTGACTGGGATTGCGTGATTGAGAGTGTGTGATTGTGATTTTGTGATTGTGATTGTGTGATTGTGATTGTGTGATTGTGTGATTGTGTGATTGTGTGACTGTGATTGTGTGACTGTGATTGTGTGACTGTGATTGTGTGACCGTGATTGTGTGACTGTGATTGTGCGACTGTGATTGTGCGACTGCGATTGTGTGACTGCGATAGTGTGATTGCGATTGTGTGATTGCAACTGTGTGATTGTGTCATTGTGATTGTGTGATTGAGAGTGTGTGATTGTGATTGTGTGATTGTGATTGTGTGATTGTGTGATTGTGATTGTGTGATTGGGATTGTCGGTTTGGGATTGTGTGACTGCAATTGTGTGATTGAGTGTGTGTGATTGTGATTGTGTGATTGTGATTGTGTGATTGTGATTGTGTGATTGTGATTGTGTGATTGTGATTGTGTGATTGTGATTGTGTGATTGTGATTGTGTGATTGTGATTGTGTGATTGTGATTGTGTGATTGTGATTGTGTGATTGTGATTGTGTGATTGTGATTGTGTGATTGTGATTGTGTGATTGTGATTGTGTGATTGTGATTGTGTGATTGTGATTGTGTGATTGTGATTGTGTGATTGTGATTGTGTGATTGTGTGATTGTGATTGTATGATTGGGATTGTCGGTTTGGGATTGTGTGACTGCAATTGTGTGATTGAGAGTGTGTGATTGTGATTGTGTGATTGTGATTGTGTGATTGTGATTGTGTGATTGTGATTGTGTGATTGTGATTGTGTGATTGTGATTGTGTGATTGTGATTGTGTGATTGTGATTGTGTGATTGTGATTGTGTGATTGTGATTGTGTGATTGTGATTGTGTGATTGTGATTGTGTGATTGTGATTGTGTGATTGTGATTGTGTGATTGTGATTGTGTGATTGTGATTGTGTGATTGTGATTGTGTGATTGTGATTGTGTGATTGTGATTGTGTGATTGTGATTGTGTGATTGTGATTGTGTGATTGTGATTGTGTGATTGTGATTGTGTGATTGTGATTGTGTGATTGTGATTGTGTGATTGTGATTGTGTGATTGTGATTGTGTGATTGTGATTGCGTGATTGCGTGATTGCGTGATTGCGTGATTGCGTGATTGCGTGATTGTGTGATTGCGTGATTGCGTGATTGCGTGTTTGCGTGATTGCGTGTTTGCGTGATTGCGTGATTGCGTGATTGCGTGATTGCGTGATTGCGTGATTGCCTGGTTGCGTGATTGTGTGGTTGTGTGATTGTGTGATTGTGTGATTGTGTGATTGTGTGATTGTGTGATTGTGTGATTGTGTGATTGTGTGATTGTGAGATTGTGTGATTGTGTGATTGTGTGATTGTGTGATTGTGTGATTGTGTGATTGTGTGATTGCGTGATTGTGTGATTGCGTGATTGCGTGATTGTGTGATTGTGTGATTGTGTGATTGTGTGATTGTGTGATTGTGTGATTGTGTGATTGTGTGATTGTGTTATTGTGTGATTCTGTGATTGTGTGATTGTGTGATTGTGTGATTGTGTGATTGTGTGATTGTGTGATTGGTTGATTGTGTGATTGTGTGATTGTGTGATTGTATGATTGTGATTGTGTGATTGTGATTGTGTGATTGTGATTGTGCGACTGTGATTGTGTGACTGCGATTGTGTGACTGCGATAGTGTGATTGCGATTGTGTGATTGCAATTGTGTGATTGCGTGACTGTGATTGCGTGACTGTGATTGCGCGGCTGCGATTGTGCAACTGTGATTGTGCGACTGCTTTTGTGTGGTTGCGATTGTGTGATTCCAA
The DNA here is from genome assembly GCF_050947335.1 of Megachile rotundata. Lineage (NCBI taxonomy): Eukaryota > Metazoa > Arthropoda > Insecta > Hymenoptera > Megachilidae > Megachile > Megachile rotundata. The sequence continues at coordinate 165,847 of NC_134991.1, read as the reverse complement.
TTGTGTGATTGTGTGATTGAGATTGTGTGATTGTGATTGTGTGATTGTGATTGTGTGATTGTGATTGTGTGATTGTGATTGTGTGATTGTGATTGTGTGATTGTGATTGTGTGATTGTGATTGTGTGATTGTGATTGTGTGATTGTGATTGTGTGATTGTGATTGTGTGATTGTGATTGTGTGATTGTGATTGTGTGATTGTGATTGTGTGATTGTGATTGTGTGATTGTGATTGTGTGATTGTGATTGTGTGATTGTGATTGTGTGATTGTGATTGTGTGATTGTGATTGTGTGATTGTGATTGTGTGATTGTGATTGTGTGATTGTGATTGTGTGATTGTGATTGTGTGATTGTGATTGTGTGATTGTGATTGTGTGATTGTGATTGTGTGATTGTGATTGTGTGATTGTGATTGTGTGATTGTGGTTGTGTGATTGTGGTTGTGTGATTGTGGTTGTGTGATTGTGGTTGTGTGATTGTGGTTGTGTGATTGTGGTTGTGTGATTGTGGTTGTGTGATTGTGGTTGTGTGATGGTGGTTGTGTGATCGTGGTTGTGTGATTGTGGTTGTATGATTGTGGTTGTGTGATTGTGGTTGTGTGATTGCGGTTGTGTGATTGCGATTGTGTGATTGCGATTGTGTGATTGCGATTGTGTGATTGCAATTGTGTGATTCTGTGATTCTGATTGTGTGATTGTGATTGTGAGATTGTGATTGTGTGTTTGTGATTGTGTAATTGGGATTGTGTGACTGGGATTGCGTGATTGAGAGTGTGTGATTGTGATTTTGTGATTGTGATTGTGTGATTGTGATTGTGTGATTGTGTGATTGTGTGATTGTGTGACTGTGATTGTGTGACTGTGATTGTGTGACTGTGATTGTGTGACTGTGATTGTGTGACTGTGATTGTGCGACTGTGATTGTGCGACTGCGATTGTGTGACTGCGATAGTGTGATTGCGATTGTGTGATTGCAATTGTGTGATTGTGTCATTGTGATTGTGTGATTGAGAGTGTGTGATTGTGATTGTGTGATTGTGATTGTGTGATTGTGTGATTGTGATTGTGTGATTGGGATTGTCGGTTTGGGATTGTGTGACTGCAATTGTGTGATTGAGTGTGTGTGATTGTGTAATTGTGTGACTGTGATTGTGTGACTGTGATTGTGTGACTGTGATTGTGTGACTGTGATTGTGCGACTGTGATTGTGCGACTGTGATTGTGCGACTGCGATTGTGTGACTGCGATAGTGTGATTGCGATTGTGTGATTGCAATTGTGTGATTGTGTCATTGTGATTGTGTGGTTGAGAGTGTGTGATTGTGATTATGTGATTGTGGTTGTATGATTGTGGTTGTGTGATTGTGGTTGTGTGATTGTGGTTGTGTGATTGTGGTTGTATGATTGTGGTTGTGTGATTGTGGTTGTGTGATTGCGGTTGTGTGATTGCGATTGTGTGATTGCGATTGTGTGATTGCGATTGTGTGATTCTGTGATTCTGATTGTGTGATTGTGATTGTGAGATTGTGATTGTGTGATTATGATTGTGTAATTGGGATTGTGTGACTGGGATTGCGTGATTGAGAGTGTGTGATTGTGATTTTGTGATTGTGATTGTGTGATTGTGATTGTGTGATTGTGTGATTGTGTGATTGTGTGATTGTGTGATTGTGTGATTGTGAGATTGTGTGATTGTGTGATTGTGTGATTGTGTGATTGTGTGATTGTGTGATTGTGTGATTGTTTGATTGTGTGATTGTGTGATTGTGTGATTGTGTGATTGTGTGATTGTGTGATTGCGTGATTGTGTGATTGCGTGATTGCGTGATTGCGTGATTGCGTGATTGTGTGATTGTGTGATTGTGTGATTGTGTGATTGTGTGATTGTGTGATTGTGTTATTGTGTGATTCTGTGATTGTGTGATTGTGTGATTGTGTGATTGTGTGATTGTGTGATTGTGTGATTGTGTGATTGGTTGATTGTGTGATTGTGTGATTGTGTGATTGTGTGATTGTGTGATTGTGTGATTGTATGATTGTGATTGTGTGATTGTGATTGTGTGATTGTGATTGTGCGACTGTGATTGTGTGACTGCGATTGTGTGACTGCGATAGTGTGATTGCGATTGTGTGATTGCAATTGTGTGATTGCGTGACTGTGATTGCGTGACTGTGATTGCGCGGCTGCGATTGTGCAACTGTGATTGTGCGACTGCTTTTGTGTGGTTGCGATTGTGTGATTCCAATTGTGTGATTGTGTGATTGAGATTGTGTGATTGTGATTGTGTGATTGTGATTGTGTGATTGTGATTGTGTGATTGTGATTGTGTGATTGTGATTGTGTGATTGTGATTGTGTGATTGTGATTGTGTGATTGTGATTGTGTGATTGTGATTGTGTGATTGTGATTGTGTGATTGTGATTGTGTGATTGTGATTGTGTGATTGTGATTGTGTGATTGTGGTTGTGTGATTGTGGTTGTGTGATTGTGGTTGTGTGATTGTGGTTGTGTGATTGTGGTTGTGTGATTGTGGTTGTGTGATTGTGGTTGTGTTATTGTGGTTGTGTGATTGTGGTTGTGTGATTGTGGTTGTGTGATGGTGGTTGTGTGATCGTGGTTGTGTGATTGTGGTTGTATGATTGTGGTTGTGTGATTGTGGTTGTGTGATTGCGGTTGTGTGATTGCGATTGTGTGATTGCGATTGTGTGATTGCGATTGTGTGATTGCAATTGTGTGATTCTGTGATTCTGATTGTGTGATTGTGATTGTGAGATTGTGATTGTGTGTTTGTGATTGTGTAATTGGGATTGTGTGACTGGGATTGCGTGATTGAGAGTGTGTGATTGTGATTTTGTGATTGTGATTGTGTGATTGTGATTGTGTGATTGTGTGATTGTGTGATTGTGTGACTGTGATTGTGTGACTGTGATTGTGTGACTGTGATTGTGTGACTGTGATTGTGTGACTGTGATTGTGCGACTGTGATTGTGCGACTGCGATTGTGTGACTGCGATAGTGTGATTGCGATTGTGTGATTGCAATTGTGTGATTGTGTCATTGTGATTGTGTGATTGAGAGTGTGTGATTGTGATTGTGTGATTGTGATTGTGTGATTGTGTGATTGTGTGATTGTGATTGTGTGATTGGGATTGTCGGTTTGGGATTGTGTGACTGCAATTGTGTGATTGAGTGTGTGTGATTGTGTAATTGTGTGACTGTGATTGTGTGACTGTGATTGTGTGACTGTGATTGTGTGACTGTGATTGTGCGACTGTGATTGTGCGACTGTGATTGTGCGACTGCGATTGTGTGACTGCGATAGTGTGATTGCGATTGTGTGATTGCAATTGTGTGATTGTGTCATTGTGATTGTGTGGTTGAGAGTGTGTGATTGTGATTATGTGATTGTGGTTGTATGATTGTGGTTGTGTGATTGTGGTTGTGTGATTGTGGTTGTGTGATTGTGGTTGTATGATTGTGGTTGTGTGATTGTGGTTGTGTGATTGCGGTTGTGTGATTGCGATTGTGTGATTGCGATTGTGTGATTGCGATTGTGTGATTCTGTGATTCTGATTGTGTGATTGTGATTGTGAGATTGTGATTGTGTGATTATGATTGTGTAATTGGGATTGTGTGACTGGGATTGCGTGATTGAGAGTGTGCGATTGTGATTTTGTGATTGTGATTGTGTGATTGTGATTGTGTGATTGTGTGATTGTGTGATTGTGTGATTGTGTGATTGTGTGATTGTGTGATTGTGCGATTGTGTGATTGTGCGACTGTGTGATTGTGTGATTGTGTGATTGTGTGATTGTGTGATTGTGATTGTGTGATTGTGATTCTGTGATTGTGTGATTGTGATTGTGTGATTGTGATTGTGTGATTGTGATTGTGTGATTGTGATTGTGTGATTGTGATTGTGTGATTGTGATTGTGTGATTGTGATTGTGTGATTGTGATTGTGTGATTGTGATTGTGTGATTGTGATTGTGTGATTGTGATTGTGTGATTGTGATTGTGTGATTGTGATTGTGTGATTGTGATTGTGTGATTTTGATTGTGTGATTGTGATTGTGTGATTGTGATTGTGTGATTGTGATTGTGTGATTGTGATTGTGTGATTGTGATTGTGTGATTGTGATTGTGTGATTGTGATTGTGTGATTGTGATTGTGTGATTGTGATTGTGTGATTGTGATTGTGTGATTGTGATTGTGTGATTGTGATTGTGTGATTGTGATTGTGTGATTGTGATTGTGTGATTGTGATTGTGTGATTGTGATTGTGTGATTGTGATTGTGTGTTTGTGATTGCGTGATTGCGTGATTGCGCGATTGCGTGATTGCGTGATTGCGTGATTGTGTGACTGCGTGATTGCGTGATTGCGTGTTTGCGTGATTGCGTGTTTGCGTGATTGCGTGATTGCGTGATTGCGTGATTGCGTGATTGCGTGATTGCCTGGTTGCGTGATTGTGTGATTGTGTGATTGTGTGATTGTGTGATTGTGTGATTGTGTGATTGTGTGATTGTGTGATGGTGTGATTGTGTGATTGTGAGATTGTGTGATTGTGTGATTGTGTGATTGTGTGATTGTGTGATTGTGTGATTGTGTGATTGTTTGATTGTGTGATTGTGTGATTGTGTGATTGTGTGATTGTGTGATTGCGTGATTGTGTGATTGCGTGATTGCGTGATTGTGTGATTGTGTGATTGTGTGATTGTGTGATTGTGTGATTGTGTGATTGTGTGATTGTGTGATTGTGTTATTGTGTGATTGTGTTATTGTGTGATTCTGTGATTGTGTGATTGTGTGATTGTGTGATTGTGTGATTGTGTGATTGTGTGATTGGTTGATTGTGTGATTGTGTGATTGTGTGATTGTGTGATTGTGTGATTGTGTGATTGTATGATTGTGATTGTGTGATTGTGATTGTGTGATTGTGATTGTGTGATTGTGATTGTGTGATTGTGATTGTGTGATTGTGTGATTGTGATTGTGTGATTGTGATTGTGTGATTGTGATTGTGATTGTGTGATTGTGATTGTGTGATTGTGATTGTGTGATTGTGATTGTGTGATTGTGATTGTGTGATTGTGTGATTGTGTGATTGTGTGATTGTGTGATTGTGTGATTGTGATTGTGTGATTGTGTCATTGTGTGATTGTGTGATTGTGTGATTGTGTGATTGTTTGATTGTGTGATTGTGTGATTGTGTGATTGTGTGATTGTGTGATTGTGTGATTGTGTGATTGTGTGATTGTGTGATTGTGTGATTGTGTGATTGTGTGATTGTGTGATTGTGTGATTGTGTGATTGTGTGATTGTGTGATTGTGTGATTGTGTGATTGTGTTATTGTGTGATTGTGTGATTGTGTGATTGTGTGATTGTGTGATTGTGTGATTGTGTGATTGTGTGATTGTGTGATTGTGTGATTGTGTGATTGTGTGATTGTGTGATTGTGTGATTGTGTGATTGTGTGATTGAGCGATTGTGTGATTGTGCGACTGTGTGATTGTGTGATTGTGTGATTGTGTGATTGTGTGATTGTGTGATTGTGATTGTGTGATTGTGATTCTGTGATTGTGTGATTGTGATTGTGTGATTGTGATTGTGTGATTGTGATTGTGTGATTGTGATTGTGTGATTGTGATTGTGTGATTGTGATTGTGTGATTGTGATTGTGTGATTGTGATTGTGTGATTGTGATTGTGTGATTGTGGTTGTGTGATTGTGGTTGTGTGATTGTGGTTGTGTGATTGTGGTTGTGTGATTGTGGGTGTGTGATTGTGGTTGTGTGATTGTGGTTGTGTGATTGTGGTTGTGTGATTGTGGTTGTGTGATGGTGGTTGTGTGATCGTGGTTGTGTGATTGTGGTTGTATGATTGTGGTTGTGTGATTGTGGTTGTGTGATTGCGGTTGTGTGATTGCGATTGTGTGATTGCGATTGTGTGATTGCGATTGTGTGATTGCAATTGTGTGATTCTGTGATTCTGATTGTGTGATTGTGATTGTGAGATTGTGATTGTGTGTTTGTGATTGTGTAATTGGGATTGTGTGACTGGGATTGCGTGATTGAGAGTGTGTGATTGTGATTTTGTGATTGTGATTGTGTGATTGTGATTGTGTGATTGTGTGATTGTGTGATTGTGTGACTGTGATTGTGTGACTGTGATTGTGTGACTGTGATTGTGTGACTGTGATTGTGTGACTGTGATTGTGCGACTGTGATTGTGCGACTGCGATTGTGTGACTGCGATAGTGTGATTGCGATTGTGTGATTGCAATTGTGTGATTGTGTCATTGTGATTGTGTGATTGAGAGTGTGTGATTGTGATTGTGTGATTGTGATTGTGTGATTGTGTGATTGTGATTGTGTGATTGGGATTGTCGGTTTGGGATTGTGTGACTGCAATTGTGTGATTGAGTGTGTGTGATTGTGATTGTGTGATTGTGATTGTGTGATTGTGATTGTGTGATTGTGATTGTGTGATTGTGATTGTGCGATTGTGATTGTGTGATTGTGATTGTGTGATTGTGATTGTGTGATTGTGATTGTGTGATTGTGATTGTGTGATTGTGATTGTGTGATTGTGATTGTGTGATTGTGATTGTGTGATTGTGATTGTGTGATTGTGATTGTGTGATTGTGATTGTGTGATTGTGATTGTGTGATTGTGTGATTGTGATTGTATGATTGGGATTGTCGGTTTGGGATTGTGTGACTGCAATTGTGTGACTGAGAGTGTGTGATTGTGATTGTGTGATTGTGATTGTGTGATTGTGATTGTGTGATTGTGATTGTGTGATTGTGATTGTGTGATTGTGATTGTGTGATTGTGATTGTGTGATTGTGATTGTGTGATTGTGATTGTGTGATTGTGATTGTGTGATTGTGATTGTGTGATTGTGATTGTGTGATTGTGATTGTGTGATTGTGATTGTGTGATTGTGATTGTGTGATTGTGATTGTGTGATTGTGATTGTGTGATTGTGATTGTGTGATTGTGATTGTGTGATTGTGATTGTGTGATTGTGATTGTGTGATTGTGATTGTGTGATTGTGATTGTGTGATTGTGATTGTGTGATTGTGATTGTGTGATTGTGATTGTGTGATTGTGTGATTGTGTGATTGTGTGATTGTGTGATTGTGTGATTGTGTGATTGTTTGATTGTGTGATTGTGATTGTGTGATTGTGTCATTGTGTGATTGTGTGATTGTGTGATTGTGTGATTGTTTGATTGTGTGATTGTTTGATTGTGTGATTGCGTGATTGTGTGATTGCGTGATTGCGTGATTGCCTGGTTGCGTGATTGCGTGGTTGTGTGATTGTGTGATTGTGTGTTTGTGTGATTGTGTGATTGTGTGATTGTGTGACTGTGTGATTGTGTGATTGAGTGATTGCGTGATTGCGTGATTGCGTGATTGCGTGATTGCGTGATTGCCTGGTTGCGTGATTGTGTGGTTGTGTGATTGTGTGATTGTGTGATTGTGTGATTGTGTGATTGTGTGATTGTGTGATTGTGTGATTGTGTGATTGTGAGATTGTGTGATTGTGTGATTGTGTGATTGTGTGATTGTGTGATTGTGTGATTGTGTGATTGTTTGATTGTGTGATTGTGTGATTGTGTGATTGTGTGATTGTGTGATTGCGTGATTGTGTGATTGCGTGATTGCGTGATTGCCTGGTTGCGTGATTGCGTGGTTGTGTGATTGTGTGATTGTGTGTTTGTGTGATTGTGTGATTGTGTGATTGTGTGACTGTGTGATTGTGTGATTGAGTGATTGTGTGATTGTGTGATTGTGTAATTGTGTGACTGTGATTGTGTGACTGTGATTGTGTGACTGTGATTGTGTGACTGTGATTGTGTGACTGTGATTGTGCGACTGTGATTGTGCGACTGTGATTGTGCGACTGCGATTGTGTGACTGCGATAGTGTGATTGCGATTGTGTGATTGCAATTGTGTGATTGTGTCATTGTGATTGTGTGGTTGAGAGTGTGTGATTGTGATTATGTGATTGTGGTTGTATGATTGTGGTTGTGTGATTGTGGTTGTGTGATTGTGGTTGTGTGATTGTGGTTGTATGATTGTGGTTGTGTGATTGTGGTTGTGTGATTGCGGTTGTGTGATTGCGATTGTGTGATTGCGATTGTGTGATTGCGATTGTGTGATTCTGTGATTCTGATTGTGTGATTGTGATTGTGAGATTGTGATTGTGTGATTATGATTGTGTAATTGGGATTGTGTGACTGGGATTGCGTGATTGAGAGTGTGTGATTGTGATTTTGTGATTGTGATTGTGTGATTGTGATTGTGTGATTGTGTGATTGTGTGATTGTGTGATTGTGTGATTGTGTGATTGTGTGATTGTGTGATTGTGTGATTGTGTGATTGTGTGATTGTGTGATTGTGTGATTGTGTGATTGTGTGATTGTGTGATTGTGCGATTGTGTGATTGTGCGACTGTGTGATTGTGTGATTGTGTGATTGTGTGATTGTGTGATTGTGTGATTGTGATTGTGTGATTGTGATTCTGTGATTGTGTGATTGTGATTGTGTGATTGTGATTGTGTGATTGTGATTGTGTGATTGTGATTGTGTGATTGTGATTGTGTGATTGTGATTGTGTGATTGTGATTGTGTGATTGTGATTGTGTGATTGTGATTGTGTGATTGTGATTGTGTGATTGTGATTGTGTGATTTTGATTGTGTGATTGTGATTGTGTGATTGTGATTGTGTGATTGTGATTGTGTGATTGTGATTGTGTGATTGTGATTGTGTGATTGTGATTGTGTGATTGTGATTGTGTGATTGTGATTGTGTGATTGTGATTGTGTGATTGTGATTGTGTGATTGTGATTGTGTGATTGTGATTGTGTGATTGTGATTGTGTGATTGTGATTGTGATTGTGTGATTGTGATTGTGTGATTGTGATTGTGTGATTGTGATTGTGTGATTGTGATTGTGTGATTGTGTGATTGTGTGATTGTGTGATTGTGTGATTGTGTGATTGTGATTGTGTGATTGTGTCATTGTGTGATTGTGTGATTGTGTGATTGTGTGATTGTTTGATTGTGTGATTGTGTGATTGTGTGATTGTGTGATTGTGTGATTGTGTGATTGTGTGATTGTGTGATTGTGTGATTGTGTGATTGTGTGATTGTGTGATTGTGTGATTGTGTGATTGTGTGATTGTGTGATTGTGTGATTGTGTGATTGAGCGATTGTGTGATTGTGCGACTGTGTGATTGTGTGATTGTGTGATTGTGTGATTGTGTGATTGTGTGATTGTGATTGTGTGATTGTGATTGTGTGATTGTGATTGTGTGATTGTGATTGTGTGATTGTGATTGTGTGATTGTGATTGTGTGATTGTGATTGTGTGATTGTGATTGTGTGATTGTGATTGTGTGATTGTGATTGTGTGATTGTGGTTGTGTGATTGTGGTTGTGTGATTGTGGTTGTGTGATTGTGGTTGTGTGATTGTGGTTGTGTGATTGTGGGTGTGTGATTGTGGTTGTGTGATTGTGGTTGTGTGATTGTGGTTGTGTGATTGTGGTTGTGTGATGGTGGTTGTGTGATCGTGGTTGTGTGATTGTGGTTGTATGATTGTGGTTGTGTGATTGTGGTTGTGTGATTGCGGTTGTGTGATTGCGATTGTGTGATTGCGATTGTGTGATTGCGATTGTGTGATTGCAATTGTGTGATTCTGTGATTCTGATTGTGTGATTGTGATTGTGAGATTGTGATTGTGTGTTTGTGATTGTGTAATTGGGATTGTGTGACTGGGATTGCGTGATTGAGAGTGTGTGATTGTGATTTTGTGATTGTGATTGTGTGATTGTGATTGTGTGATTGTGTGATTGTGTGATTGTGTGACTGTGATTGTGTGACTGTGATTGTGTGACTGTGATTGTGTGACTGTGATTGTGTGACTGTGATTGTGCGACTGTGATTGTGCGACTGCGATTGTGTGACTGCGATAGTGTGATTGCGATTGTGTGATTGCAATTGTGTGATTGTGTCATTGTGATTGTGTGATTGAGAGTGTGTGATTGTGATTGTGTGATTGTGATTGTGTGATTGTGTGATTGTGATTGTGTGATTGGGATTGTCGGTTTGGGATTGTGTGACTGCAATTGTGTGATTGAGTGTGTGTGATTGTGATTGTGTGATTGTGATTGTGTGATTGTGATTGTGTGATTGTGATTGTGTGATTGTGATTGTGTGATTGTGATTGTGTGATTGTGATTGTGTGATTGTGATTGTGTGATTGTGATTGTGTGATTGTGATTGTGTGATTGTGATTGTGTGATTGTGATTGTGTGATTGTGATTGTGTGATTGTGATTGTGTGATTGTGATTGTGTGATTGTGATTGTGTGATTGTGATTGTGTGATTGTGATTGTGTGATTGTGATTGTGTGATTGTGATTGTGTGATTGTGATTGTGTGATTGTGATTGTGTGATTGTGTGATTGTGATTGTATGATTGGGATTGTCGGTTTGGGATTGTGTGACTGCAATTGTGTGACTGAGAGTGTGTGATTGTGATTGTGTGATTGTGATTGTGTGATTGTGATTGTGTGATTGTGATTGTGTGATTGTGATTGTGTGATTGTGATTGTGTGATTGTGATTGTGTGATTGTGATTGTGTGATTGTGATTGTGTGATTGTGATTGTGTGATTGTGATTGTGTGATTGTGATTGTGTGATTGTGATTGTGTGATTGTGATTGTGTGATTGTGATTGTGTGATTGTGATTGTGTGATTGTGATTGTGTGATTGTGATTGTGTGATTGTGATTGTGTGATTGTGATTGTGTGATTGTGATTGTGTGATTGTGATTGTGTGATTGTGATTGTGTGATTGTGATTGTGTGATTGTGATTGTGTGATTGTGATTGTGTGATTGTGATTGTGTGATTGTGATTGTGTGATTGTGTGATTGTGTGATTGTGTGATTGTGTGATTGTGTGATTGTGTGATTGTGTGATTGTGTGATTGTTTGATTGTGTGATTGTGATTGTGTGATTGTGTCATTGTGTGATTGTGTGATTGTGTGATTGTGTGATTGTTTGATTGTGTGATTGTTTGATTGTGTGATTGCGTGATTGTGTGATTGCGTGATTGCGTGATTGCCTGGTTGCGTGATTGCGTGGTTGTGTGATTGTGTGATTGTGTGTTTGTGTGATTGTGTGATTGTGTGATTGTGTGACTGTGTGATTGTGTGATTGAGTGATTGCGTGATTGCGTGATTGCGTGATTGCGTGATTGCGTGATTGCCTGGTTGCGTGATTGTGTGGTTGTGTGATTGTGTGATTGTGTGATTGTGTGATTGTGTGATTGTGTGATTGTGTGATTGTGTGATTGTGTGATTGTGAGATTGTGTGATTGTGTGATTGTGTGATTGTGTGATTGTGTGATTGTGTGATTGTGTGATTGTTTGATTGTGTGATTGTGTGATTGTGTGATTGTGTGATTGTGTGATTGCGCGATTGTGTGATTGCGTGATTGCGTGATTGCCTGGTTGCGTGATTGCGTGGTTGCGTGATTGTGTGATTGTGTGTTTGTGTGATTGTGTGATTGTGTGATTGTGTGACTGTGTGATTGTGTGATTGAGTGATTGTGTGATTGTGTGATTGTGTAATTGTGTGACTGTGATTGTGTGACTGTGATTGTGTGACTGTGATTGTGTGACTGTGATTGTGTAACTGTGATTGTGCGACTGTGATTGTGCGACTGTGATTGTGCGACTGCGATTGTGTGACTGCGATAGTGTGATTGCGATTGTGTGATTGCAATTGTGTGATTGTGTCATTGTGATTGTGTGGTTGAGAGTGTGTGATTGTGATTATGTGATTGTGGTTGTATGATTGTGGTTGTGTGATTGTGGTTGTGTGATTGTGGTTGTGTGATTGTGGTTGTATGATTGTGGTTGTGTGATTGTGGTTGTGTGATTGCGGTTGTGTGATTGCGATTGTGTGATTGCGATTGTGTGATTGCGATTGTGTGATTCTGTGATTCTGATTGTGTGATTGTGATTGTGAGATTGTGATTGTGTGATTATGATTGTGTAATTGGGATTGTGTGACTGGGATTGCGTGATTGAGAGTGTGTGATTGTGATTTTGTGATTGTGATTGTGTGATTGTGATTGTGTGATTGTGTGATTGTGTGATTGTGTGATTGTGTGATTGTGTGATTGTGTGATTGTGTGATTGTGTGATTGTGTGATTGTGTGATTGTGTGATTGTGTGATTGTGTGATTGTGTGATTGTGTGATTGTGCGATTGTGTGATTGTGCGACTGTGTGATTGTGTGATTGTGTGATTGTGTGATTGTGTGATTGTGTGATTGTGATTGTGTGATTGTGATTCTGTGATTGTGTGATTGTGATTGTGTGATTGTGATTGTGTGATTGTGATTGTGTGATTGTGATTGTGTGATTGTGATTGTGTGATTGTGATTGTGTGATTGTGATTGTGTGATTGTGATTGTGTGATTGTGATTGTGTGATTGTGATTGTGTGATTGTGATTGTGTGATTGTGATTGTGTGATTTTGATTGTGTGATTGTGATTGTGTGATTGTGATTGTGTGATTGTGATTGTGTGATTGTGATTGTGTGATTGTGATTGTGTGATTGTGATTGTGTGATTGTGATTGTGTGATTGTGATTGTGTGATTGTGATTGTGTGATTGTGATTGTGTGATTGTGATTGTGTGATTGTGATTGTGTGATTGTGATTGTGATTGTGTGATTGTGATTGTGTGATTGTGATTGTGTGATTGTGATTGTGTGATTGTGATTGTGTGATTGTGTGATTGTGTGATTGTGTGATTGTGTGATTGTGTGATTGTGATTGTGTGATTGTGTCATTGTGTGATTGTGTGATTGTGTGATTGTGTGATTGTTTGATTGTGTGATTGTGTGATTGTGTGATTGTGTGATTGTGTGATTGTGTGATTGTGTGATTGTGTGATTGTGTGATTGTGTGATTGTGTGATTGTGTGATTGTGTGATTGTGTGATTGTGTGATTGTGTGATTGTGTGATTGTGTGATTGTGTGATTGTGTGATTGTGTGATTGTGTGATTGAGCGATTGTGTGATTGTGCGACTGTGTGATTGTGTGATTGTGTGATTGTGTGATTGTGTGATTGTGATTCTGTGATTGTGTGATTGTGATTGTGTGATTGTGATTGTGTGATTGTGATTGTGTGATTGTGATTGTGTGATTGTGATTGTGTGATTGTGATTGTGTGATTGTGATTGTGTGATTGTGATTGTGTGATTGTGATTGTGTGATTGTGATTGTGTGATTATGATTGTGTGATTGTGATTGTGTGATTGTGATTGTGTGATTGTGATTGTGTGATTGTGGTTGTGTGATTGTGGTTGTGTGATTGTGGTTGTGTGATTGTGGTTGTGTGATTGTGGGTGTGTGATTGTGGTTGTGTGATTGTGGTTGTGTGATTGTGGTTGTGTGATTGTGGTTGTGTGATGGTGGTTGTGTGATCGTGGTTGTGTGATTGTGGTTGTATGATTGTGGTTGTGTGATTGTGGTTGTGTGATTGCGGTTGTGTGATTGCGATTGTGTGATTGCGATTGTGTGATTGCGATTGTGTGATTGCAATTGTGTGATTCTGTGATTCTGATTGTGTGATTGTGATTGTGAGATTGTGATTGTGTGTTTGTGATTGTGTAATTGGGATTGTGTGACTGGGATTGCGTGATTGAGAGTGTGTGATTGTGATTTTGTGATTGTGATTGTGTGATTGTGATTGTGTGATTGTGTGATTGTGTGATTGTGTGACTGTGATTGTGTGACTGTGATTGTGTGACTGTGATTGTGTGACTGTGATTGTGTGACTGTGATTGTGTGACTGTGATTGTGCGACTGTGATTGTGCGACTGCGATTGTGTGACTGCGATAGTGTGATTGCGATTGTGTGATTGCAATTGTGTGATTGTGTCATTGTGATTGTGTGATTGAGAGTGTGTGATTGTGATTGTGTGATTGTGATTGTGTGATTGTGTGATTGTGATTGTGTGATTGGGATTGTCGGTTTGGGATTGTGTGACTGCAATTGTGTGATTGAGTGTGTGTGATTGTGATTGTGTGATTGTGATTGTGTGATTGTGATTGTGTGATTGTGATTGTGTGATTGTGATTGTGTGATTGTGATTGTGTGATTGTGATTGTGTGATTGTGATTGTGTGATTGTGATTGTGTGATTGTGATTGTGTGATTGTGATTGTGTGATTGTGATTGTGTGATTGTGATTGTGTGATTGTGATTGTGATTGTGTGATTGTGATTGTGTGATTGTGATTGTGTGATTGTGATTGTGTGATTGTGATTGTGTGATTGTGTGATTGTGATTGTCGGTTTGGGATTGTGTGACTGCAATTGTGTGATTGAGAGTGTGTGATTGTGATTGTGTGATTGTGATTGTGTGATTGTGATTGTGTGATTGTGATTGTGTGATTGTGATTGTGTGATTGTGATTGTGTGATTGTGATTGTGTGATTGTGATTGTGTGATTGTGATTGTGTGATTGTGATTGTGTGATTGTGATTGTGTGATTGTGATTGTGTGATTGTGATTGTGTGATTGTGATTGTGTGATTGTGATTGTGTGATTGTGATTGTGTGATTGTGATTGTGTGATTGTGATTGTGTGATTGTGATTGTGTGATTGTGATTGTGTGATTGTGATTGTGTGATTGTGATTGTGTGATTGTGATTGTGTGATTGTGATTGTGTGATTGTGATTGTGTGATTGTGATTGTGTGATTGTGATTGCGTGATTGCGTGATTGCGTGATTGCGTGATTGCGTGATTGCGTGATTGTGTGATTGCGTGATTGCGTGATTGCGTGTTTGCGTGATTGCGTGTTTGCGTGATTGCGTGATTGCGTGATTGCGTGATTGCGTGATTGCGTGATTGCCTGGTTGCGTGATTGTGTGGTTGTGTGATTGTGTGATTGTGTGATTGTGTGATTGTGTGATTGTGTGATTGTGTGATTGTGTGATTGTGTGATTGTGAGATTGTGTGATTGTGTGATTGTGTGATTGTGTGATTGTGTGATTGTGTGATTGTGTGATTGTTTGATTGTGTGATTGTGTGATTGTGTGATTGTGTGATTGTGTGATTGTGTGATTGCGTGATTGTGTGATTGCGTGATTGCGTGATTGTGTGATTGTGTGATTGTGTGATTGTGTGATTGTGTGATTGTGTGATTGTGTGATTGTGTGATTGTGTTATTGTGTGATTCTGTGATTGTGTGATTGTGTGATTGTGTGATTGTGTGATTGTGTGATTGTGTGATTGGTTGATTGTGTGATTGTGTGATTGTGTGATTGTGTGATTGTGTGATTGTGTGATTGTGTGATTGTGTGATTGTATGATTGTGATTGTGTGATTGTGATTGTGTGATTGTGATTGTGCGACTGTGATTGTGTGACTGCGATTGTGTGACTGCGATAGTGTGATTGCGATTGTGTGATTGCAATTGTGTGATTGCGTGACTGTGATTGCGTGACTGTGATTGCGCGGCTGCGATTGTGCAACTGTGATTGTGCGACTGCTTTTGTGTGGTTGCGATTGTGTGATTCCAATTGTGTGATTGTGTGATTGAGATTGTGTGATTGTGATTGTGTGATTGTGATTGTGTGATTGTGATTGTGTGATTGTGATTGTGTGATTGTGATTGTGTGATTGTGATTGTGTGATTGTGATTGTGTGATTGTGATTGTGTGATTGTGATTGTGTGATTGTGATTGTGTGATTGTGATTGTGTGATTGTGATTGTGTGATTGTGATTGTGTGATTGTGATTGTGTGATTGTGATTGTGTGATTGTGATTGTGTGATTGTGATTGTGTGATTGTGATTGTGTGATTGTGATTGTGTGATTGTGATTGTGTGATTGTGATTGTGTGATTGTGATTGTGTGATTGTGATTGTGTGATTGTGATTGTGTGATTGTGATTGTGTGATTGTGATTGTGTGATTGTGATTGTGTGATTGTGATTGTGTGATTGTGATTGTGTGATTGTGGTTGTGTGATTGTGGTTGTGTGATTGTGGTTGTGTGATTGTGGTTGTGTGATTGTGGTTGTGTGATTGTGGTTGTGTGATTGTGGTTGTGTGATGGTGGTTGTGTGATCGTGGTTGTGTGATTGTGGTTGTATGATTGTGGTTGTGTGATTGTGGTTGTGTGATTGCGGTTGTGTGATTGCGATTGTGTGATTGCGATTGTGTGATTGCGATTGTGTGATTGCAATTGTGTGATTCTGTGATTCTGATTGTGTGATTGTGATTGTGAGATTGTGATTGTGTGTTTGTGATTGTGTAATTGGGATTGTGTGACTGGGATTGCGTGATTGAGAGTGTGTGATTGTGATTTTGTGATTGTGATTGTGTGATTGTGATTGTGTGATTGTGTGATTGTGTGATTGTGTGACTGTGATTGTGTGACTGTGATTGTGTGACTGTGATTGTGTGACTGTGATTGTGTGACTGTGATTGTGCGACTGTGATTGTGCGACTGCGATTGTGTGACTGCGATAGTGTGATTGCGATTGTGTGATTGCAATTGTGTGATTGTGTCATTGTGATTGTGTGATTGAGAGTGTGTGATTGTGATTGTGTGATTGTGATTGTGTGATTGTGTGATTGTGATTGTGTGATTGGGATTGTCGGTTTGGGATTGTGTGACTGCAATTGTGTGATTGAGTGTGTGTGATTGTGTAATTGTGTGACTGTGATTGTGTGACTGTGATTGTGTGACTGTGATTGTGTGACTGTGATTGTGCGACTGTGATTGTGCGACTGTGATTGTGCGACTGCGATTGTGTGACTGCGATAGTGTGATTGCGATTGTGTGATTGCAATTGTGTGATTGTGTCATTGTGATTGTGTGGTTGAGAGTGTGTGATTGTGATTATGTGATTGTGGTTGTATGATTGTGGTTGTGTGATTGTGGTTGTGTGATTGTGGTTGTGTGATTGTGGTTGTATGATTGTGGTTGTGTGATTGTGGTTGTGTGATTGCGGTTGTGTGATTGCGATTGTGTGATTGCGATTGTGTGATTGCGATTGTGTGATTCTGTGATTCTGATTGTGTGATTGTGATTGTGAGATTGTGATTGTGTGATTATGATTGTGTAATTGGGATTGTGTGACTGGGATTGCGTGATTGAGAGTGTGTGATTGTGATTTTGTGATTGTGATTGTGTGATTGTGATTGTGTGATTGTGTGATTGTGTGATTGTGTGATTGTGTGATTGTGTGATTGTGTGATTGTGTGATTGTGTGATTGTGTGATTGTGTGATTGTGTGATTGTGTGATTGTGTGATTGTGCGATTGTGTGATTGTGCGACTGTGTGATTGTGTGATTGTGTGATTGTGTGATTGTGTGATTGTGTGATTGTGATTGTGTGATTGTGATTGTGTGATTGTGATTCTGTGATTGTGTGATTGTGATTGTGTGATTGTGATTGTGTGATTGTGATTGTGTGATTGTGATTGTGTGATTGTGATTGTGTGATTGTGATTGTGTGATTGTGATTGTGTGATTGTGATTGTGTGATTGTGATTGTGTGATTGTGATTGTGTGATTGTGATTGTGTGATTTTGATTGTGTGATTGTGATTGTGTGATTGTGATTGTGTGATTGTGATTGTGTGATTGTGATTGTGTGATTGTGATTGTGTGATTGTGATTGTGTGATTGTGATTGTGTGATTGTGATTGTGTGATTGTGATTGTGTGATTGTGATTGTGTGATTGTGATTGTGTGATTGTGATTGTGTGATTGTGATTGTGTGATTGTGATTGTGATTGTGTGATTGTGATTGTGTGATTGTGATTGTGTGATTGTGATTGTGTGATTGTGTGATTGTGTGATTGTGTGATTGTGTGATTGTGTGATTGTGATTGTGTGATTGTGTCATTGTGTGATTGTGTGATTGTGTGATTGTGTGATTGTTTGATTGTGTGATTGTGTGATTGTGTGATTGTGTGATTGTGTGATTGTGTGATTGTGTGATTGTGTGATTGTGTGATTGTGTGATTGTGTGATTGTGTGATTGTGTGATTGTGTGATTGTGTGATTGTGTGATTGTGTGATTGTGTTATTGTGTGATTGTGTGATTGTGTGATTGTGTGATTGTGTGATTGTGTGATTGTGTGATTGTGTGATTGTGTGATTGTGTGATTGTGTGATTGTGTGATTGTGTGATTGTGTGATTGTGTGATTGTGCGATTGTGTGATTGTGTGATTGAGCGATTGTGTGATTGTGCGACTGTGTGATTGTGTGATTGTGTGATTGTGTGATTGTGTGATTGTGTGATTGTGATTGTGTGATTGTGATTCTGTGATTGTGTGATTGTGATTGTGTGATTGTGATTGTGTGATTGTGATTGTGTGATTGTGATTGTGTGATTGTGATTGTGTGATTGTGATTGTGTGATTGTGATTGTGTGATTGTGATTGTGTGATTGTGATTGTGTGATTGTGATTGTGTGATTGTGATTGTGTGATTGTGATTGTGTGATTGTGGTTGTGTGATTGTGGTTGTGTGATTGTGGTTGTGTGATTGTGGTTGTGTGATTGTGGGTGTGTGATTGTGGTTGTGTGATTGTGGTTGTGTGATTGTGGTTGTGTGATTGTGGTTGTGTGATTGTGGTTGTGTGATGGTGGTTGTGTGATCGTGGTTGTGTGATTGTGGTTGTATGATTGTGGTTGTGTGATTGTGGTTGTGTGATTGCGGTTGTGTGATTGCGATTGTGTGATTGCGATTGTGTGATTGCGATTGTGTGATTGCAATTGTGTGATTCTGTGATTCTGATTGTGTGATTGTGATTGTGAGATTGTGATTGTGTGTTTGTGATTGTGTAATTGGGATTGTGTGACTGGGATTGCGTGATTGAGAGTGTGTGATTGTGATTTTGTGATTGTGATTGTGTGATTGTGATTGTGTGATTGTGTGATTGTGTGATTGTGTGACTGTGATTGTGTGACTGTGATTGTGTGACAGTGATTGTGTGACTGTGATTGTGTGACTGTGATTGTGCGACTGTGATTGTGCGACTGCGATTGTGTGACTGCGATAGTGTGATTGCGATTGTGTGATTGCAATTGTGTGATTGTGTCATTGTGATTGTGTGATTGAGAGTGTGTGATTGTGATTGTGTGATTGTGATTGTGTGATTGTGTGATTGTGATTGTGTGATTGGGATTGTCGGTTTGGGATTGTGTGACTGCAATTGTGTGATTGAGTGTGTGTGATTGTGATTGTGTGATTGTGATTGTGTGATTGTGATTGTGTGATTGTGATTGTGTGATTGTGATTGTGTGATTGTGATTGTGTGATTGTGATTGTGTGATTGTGATTGTGTGATTGTGATTGTGTGATTGTGATTGTGTGATTGTGATTGTGTGATTGTGATTGTGTGATTGTGATTGTGTGATTGTGATTGTGTGATTGTGATTGTGTGATTGTGATTGTGTGATTGTGATTGTGTGATTGTGATTGTGTGATTGTGATTGTGTGATTGTGATTGTGTGATTGTGATTGTGTGATTGTGATTGTGTGATTGTGATTGTGTGATTGTGATTGTGTGATTGTGATTGTGTGATTGTGATTGTGTGATTGTGATTGTGTGATTGTGATTGTGTGATTGTGATTGTGTGATTGTGATTGTGTGATTGTGTGATTGTGATTGTATGATTGGGATTGTCGGTTTGGGATTGTGTGACTGCAATTGTGTGATTGAGAGTGTGTGATTGTGATTGTGTGATTGTGATTGTGTGATTGTGATTGTGTGATTGTGATTGTGTGATTGCGATTGTGTGATTGTGATTGTGTGATTGTGATTGTGTGATTGTGATTGTGTGATTGTGATTGTGTGATTGTGATTGTGTGATTGTGATTGTGTGATTGTGATTGTGTGATTGTGATTGTGTGATTGTGATTGTGTGATTGTGATTGTGTGATTGTGATTGTGTGATTGTGATTGTGTGATTGTGATTGTGTGATTGTGATTGTGTGATTGTGATTGTGTGATTGTGATTGTGTGATTGTGATTGTGTGATTGTGATTGCGTGATTGCGTGATTGCGTGATTGCGTGATTGCGTGATTGCGTGATTGTGTGATTGCGTGATTGCGTGATTGCGTGTTTGCGTGATTGCGTGTTTGCGTGATTGCGTGATTGCGTGATTGCGTGATTGCGTGATTGCGTGATTGCCTGGTTGCGTGATTGTGTGGTTGTGTGATTGTGTGATTGTGTGATTGTGTGATTGTGTGATTGTGTGATTGTGTGATTGTGTGATTGTGTGATTGTGAGATTGTGTGATTGTGTGATTGTGTGATTGTGTGATTGTGTGATTGTGATCCTGTGATTGTGTGATTGTGTGGTTGTGTGATTGTGTGATTGTGTGATTGTGTGATTGTGATTGTGTGATTGTGTCATTGTGTGATTGTGTGATTGTGTGATTGTGTGATTGTTTGATTGTGTGATTGTGTGATTGCGTGATTGCGTGATTGTGTGATTGTGTGATTGTGTGATTGTGTGATTGTGTGATTGTGTGATTGTGTGATTGTGTGATTGTGTGATTGTGTTATTGTGTGATTCTGTGATTGTGTGATTGTGTGATTGTGTGATTGTGTGATTGTGTGATTGTGTGATTGGTTGATTGTGTGATTGTGTGATTGTGTGATTGTGTGATTGTGTGATTGTGTGATTGTATGATTGTGATTGTGTGATTGTGATTGTGTGATTGTGATTGTGCGACTGTGATTGTGTGACTGCGATTGTGTGACTGCGATAGTGTGATTGCGATTGTGTGATTGCAATTGTGTGATTGCGTGACTGTGATTGCGTGACTGTGATTGCGCGGCTGCGATTGTGCAACTGTGATTGTGCGACTGCTTTTGTGTGGTTGCGATTGTGTGATTCCAATTGTGTGATTGTGTGATTGAGATTGTGTGATTGTGATTGTGTGATTGTGATTGTGTGATTGTGTGATTGTGTGATTGTGTGATTGTGTGATTGTGTGATTGTGTGATTGTGATTGTGTGATTGTGTCATTGTGTGATTGTGTGATTGTGTGATTGTGTGATTGTTTGATTGTGTGATTGTGTGATTGTGTGATTGTGTGATTGTGTGATTGTGTGATTGTGTGATTGTGTGATTGTGTGATTGTGTGATTGTGTGATTGTGTGATTGTGTTATTGTGTGATTGTGTGATTGTGTGATTGTGTGATTGTGTGATTGTGTGATTGTGTGATTGTGTAATTGTGTGATTGTGGGATTGTGTGATTGTGGGATTGTGTGATTGTGTGATTGTGTGATTGTGTGATTGTGTGATTGTGTGATTGTGTGATTGTGTGATTGTGTGATTGTGTGATTGTGTGATTGTGCGATTGTGCGATTGTGCGATTGTGTGATTGTGCGACTGTGTGATTGTGTGATTGTGTGATTGTGTGATTGTGTGATTGTGTGATTGTGATTGTGTGATTGTGATTCTGTGATTGTGTGATTGTGATTGTGTGATTGTGATTGTGTGATTGTGATTGTGTGATTGTGATTGTGTGATTGTGATTGTGTGATTGTGATTGTGTGATTGTGATTGTGTGATTGTGATTGTGTGATTGTGATTGTGTGATTGTGATTGTGTGATTGTGATTGTGTGATTGTGATTGTGTGATTGTGATTGTGTGATTGTGATTGTGTGATTGTGATTGTGTGATTGTGATTGTGTGATTGTGATTGTGTGATTGTGATTGTGTGATTGTGATTGTGTGATTGTGATTGTGTGATTGTGATTGTGTGATTGTGATTGTGTGATTGTGATTGTGTGATTGTGATTGTGTGATTGTGATTGTGTGATTGTGATTGTGTGATTGTGATTGTGTGATTGTGATTGTGTGATTGTGATTGTGTGATTGTGATTGTGTGATTGTGATTGTGTGATTGTGATTGTGTGATTGTGATTGTGTGATTGTGATTGTGTGATTGTGATTGTGTGATTGTGATTGTGTGATTGTGGTTGTGTGATTGTGGTTGTGTGATTGTGGTTGTGTGATTGTGGTTGTGTGATTGTGGTTGTGTGATTGTGGTTGTGTGATTGTGGTTGTGTGATTGTGGTTGTGTGATTGTGGTTGTGTGATTGTGGTTGTGTGATGGTGGTTGTGTGATCGTGGTTGTGTGATTGTGGTTGTATGATTGTGGTTGTGTGATTGTGGTTGTGTGATTGCGGTTGTGTGATTGCGATTGTGTGATTGCGATTGTGTGATTGCGATTGTGTGATTGCAATTGTGTGATTCTGTGATTCTGATTGTGTGATTGTGATTGTGAGATTGTGATTGTGTGTTTGTGATTGTGTAATTGGGATTGTGTGACTGGGATTGCGTGATTGAGAGTGTGTGATTGTGATTTTGTGATTGTGATTGTGTGATTGTGATTGTGTGATTGTGTGATTGTGTGATTGTGTGACTGTGATTGTGTGACTGTGATTGTGTGACTGTGATTGTGTGACTGTGATTGTGTGACTGTGATTGTGCGACTGTGATTGTGCGACTGCGATTGTGTGACTGCGATAGTGTGATTGCGATTGTGTGATTGCAATTGTGTGATTGTGTCATTGTGATTGTGTGATTGAGAGTGTGTGATTGTGATTGTGTGATTGTGATTGTGTGATTGTGTGATTGTGATTGTGTGATTGGGATTGTCGGTTTGGGATTGTGTGACTGCAATTGTGTGATTGAGTGTGTGTGATTGTGATTGTGTGATTGTGATTGTGTGATTGTGATTGTGTGATTGTGATTGTGTGATTGTGATTGTGTGATTGTGATTGTGTGATTGTGATTGTGTGATTGTGATTGTGTGATTGTGATTGTGTGATTGTGATTGTGTGATTGTGATTGTGTGATTGTGATTGTGTGATTGTGATTGTGTGATTGTGATTGTGTGATTGTGATTGTGTGATTGTGATTGTGTGATTGTGATTGTGTGATTGTGATTGTGTGATTGTGATTGTGTGATTGTGGTTGTATGATTGTGGTTGTGTGATTGTGGTTGTGTGATTGCGGTTGTGTGATTGCGATTGTGTGATTGCGATTGTGTGATTGCGATTGTGTGATTCTGTGATTCTGATTGTGTGATTGTGATTGTGAGATTGTGATTGTGTGATTATGATTGTGTAATTGGGATTGTGTGACTGGGATTGCGTGATTGAGAGTGTGTGATTGTGATTTTGTGATTGTGATTGTGTGATTGTGATTGTGTGATTGTGTGATTGTGTGATTGTGTGATTGTGTGATTGTGTGATTATGTGATTGTGTGATTGTGTGATTGTGTGATTGTGTGATTGTGTGATTGTGTGATTGTGTGATTGTGTGATTGTGTGATTGTGCGATTGTGTGATTGTGCGACTGTGTGATTGTGTGATTGTGTGATTGTGTGATTGTGTGATTGTGTGATTGTGATTGTGTGATTGTGATTCTGTGATTGTGTGATTGTGATTGTGTGATTGTGATTGTGTGATTGTGATTGTGTGATTGTGATTGTGTGATTGTGATTGTGTGATTGTGATTGTGTGATTGTGATTGTGTGATTGTGATTGTGTGATTGTGATTGTGTGATTGTGATTGTGTGATTGTGATTGTGTGATTGTGATTGTGTGATTGTGATTGTGTGATTGTGATTGTGTGATTTTGATTGTGTGATTGTGATTGTGTGATTGTGATTGTGTGATTGTGATTGTGTGATTGTGATTGTGATTGTGTGATTGTGATTGTGTGATTGTGATTGTGTGATTGTGATTGTGTGATTGTGATTGTGTGATTGTGATTGTGTGATTGTGATTGTGTGATTGTGATTGTGTGATTGTGATTGTGTGATTGTGATTGTGTGATTGTGATTGTGTGATTGTGATTGTGATTGTGTGATTGTGATTGTGTGATTGTGATTGTGTGATTGTGATTGTGTGATTGTGATTGTGTGATTGTGTGATTGTGTGATTGTGTGATTGTGTGATTGTGTGATTGTGATTGTGTGATTGTGTCATTGTGTGATTGTGTGATTGTGTGATTGTGTGATTGTTTGATTGTGTGATTGTGTGATTGTGTGATTGTGTGATTGTGTGATTGTGTGATTGTGTGATTGTGTGATTGTGTGATTGTGTGATTGTGTGATTGTGTGATTGTGTGATTGTGTGATTCTGTGATTGTGTGATTGTGTGATTGTGTTATTGTGTGATTGTGTGATTGTGTGATTGTGTGATTGTGTGATTGTGTGATTGTGTGATTGTGTGATTGTGTGATTGTGTGATTGTGTGATTGTGTGATTGTGTGATTGTGTGATTGTGTGATTGTGTGATTGTGTGATTGAGCGATTGTGTGATTGTGCGACTGTGTGATTGTGTGATTGTGTGATTGTGTGATTGTGTGATTGTGTGATTGTGTGATTGTGATTGTGTGATTGTGATTCTGTGATTGTGTGATTGTGATTGTGTGATTGTGATTGTGTGATTGTGATTGTGTGATTGTGATTGTGTGATTGTGATTGTGTGATTGTGATTGTGTGATTGTGATTGTGTGATTGTGATTGTGTGATTGTGATTCTGTGATTGTGATTGTGTGATTGTGATTGTGTGATTGTGATTGTGTGATTGTGATTGTGTGATTGTGGTTGTGTGATTGTGGTTGTGTGATTGTGGTTGTGTGATTGTGGTTGTGTGATTGTGGGTGTGTGATTGTGGTTGTGTGATTGTGGTTGTGTGATTGTGGTTGTGTGATGGTGGTTGTGTGATCGTGGTTGTGTGATTGTGGTTGTATGATTGTGGTTGTGTGATTGTGGTTGTGTGATTGCGGTTGTGTGATTGCGATTGTGTGATTGCGATTGTGTGATTGCGATTGTGTGATTGCAATTGTGTGATTCTGTGATTCTGATTGTGTGATTGTGATTGTGAGATTGTGATTGTGTGTTTGTGATTGTGTAATTGGGATTGTGTGACTGGGATTGCGTGATTGAGAGTGTGTGATTGTGATTTTGTGATTGTGATTGTGTGATTGTGATTGTGTGATTGTGTGATTGTGTGACTGTGATTGTGTGACTGTGATTGTGTGACTGTGATTGTGTGACTGTGATTGTGTGACTGTGATTGTGTGACTGTGATTGTGCGACTGTGATTGTGCGACTGCGATTGTGTGACTGCGATAGTGTGATTGCGATTGTGTGATTGCAATTGTGTGATTGTGTCATTGTGATTGTGTGATTGAGAGTGTGTGATTGTGATTGTGTGATTGTGATTGTGTGATTGTGTGATTGTGATTGTGTGATTGGGATTGTCGGTTTGGGATTGTGTGACTGCAATTGTGTGATTGAGTGTGTGTGATTGTGATTGTGTGATTGTGATTGTGTGATTGTGATTGTGTGATTGTGATTGTGTGATTGTGATTGTGTGATTGTGATTGTGTGATTGTGATTGTGTGATTGTGATTGTGTGATTGTGATTGTGTGATTGTGATTGTGTGATTGTGATTGTGTGATTGTGATTGTGTGATTGTGATTGTGTGATTGTGATTGTGTGATTGTGATTGTGTGATTGTGATTGTGTGATTGTGATTGTGTGATTGTGATTGTGTGATTGTGATTGTGTGATTGTGATTGTGTGATTGTGATTGTGTGATTGTGATTGTGTGATTGTGATTGTGTGATTGTGATTGTGTGATTGTGATTGTGTGATTGTGTGATTGTGATTGTATGATTGGGATTGTCGGTTTGGGATTGTGTGACTGCAATTGTGTGATTGAGACTGTGTGATTGTGATTGTGTGATTGTGATTGTGTGATTGTGATTGTGTGATTGTGATTGTGTGATTGTGATTGTGTGATTGTGATTGTGTGATTGTGATTGTGTGATTGTGATTGTGTGATTGTGATTGTGTGATTGTGATTGTGTGATTGTGATTGTGTGATTGTGATTGTGTGATTGTGATTGTGTGATTGTGATTGTGTGATTGTGATTGTGTGATTGTGATTGTGTGATTGTGATTGTGTGATTGTGATTGTGTGATTGTGATTGTGTGATTGTGATTGTGTGATTGTGATTGTGTGATTGTGATTGTGTGATTGTGATTGTGTGATTGTGATTGTGTGATTGTGATTGCGTGATTGCGTGATTGCGTGATTGCGTGATTGCGTGATTGCGTGATTGTGTGATTGCGTGATTGCGTGATTGCGTGTTTGCGTGATTGCGTGTTTGCGTGATTGCGTGATTGCGTGATTGCGTGATTGCGTGATTGCGTGATTGCCTGGTTGCGTGATTGTGTGGTTGTGTGATTGTGTGATTGTGTGATTGTGTGATTGTGTGATTGTGTGATTGTGTGATTGTGTGATTGTGTGATTGTGAGATTGTGTGATTGTGTGATTGTGTGATTTTGTGATTGTGTGATTGTGTGATTGTGTGATTGTTTGATTGTGTGATTGTGTGATTGTGTGATTGTGTGATTGTGTGATTGCGTGATTGTGTGATTGCGTGATTGCGTGATTGTGTGATTGTGTGATTGTGTGATTGTGTGATTGTGTGATTGTGTGATTGTGTGATTGTGTGATTGTGTGATTGTGTTATTGTGTGATTCTGTGATTGTGTGATTGTGTGATTGTGTGATTGTGTGATTGTGTGATTGTGTGATTGGTTGATTGTGTGATTGTGTGATTGTGTGATTGTGTGATTGTGTGATTGTGTGATTGTATGATTGTGATTGTGTGATTGTGATTGTGTGATTGTGATTGTGCGACTGTGATTGTGTGACTGCGATTGTGTGACTGCGATAGTGTGATTGCGATTGTGTGATTGCAATTGTGTGATTGCGTGACTGTGATTGCGTGACTGTGATTGCGCGGCTGCGATTGTGCAACTGTGATTGTGCGACTGCTTTTGTGTGGTTGCGATTGTGTGATTCCAATTGTGTGATTGTGTGATTGAGATTGTGTGATTGTGATTGTGTGATTGTGATTGTGTGATTGTGTGATTGTGTGATTGTGTGATTGTGTGATTGTGTGATTGTGTGATTGTGATTGTGTGATTGTGTCATTGTGTGATTGTGTGATTGTGTGATTGTGTGATTGTTTGATTGTGTGATTGTGTGATTGTGTGATTGTGTGATTGTGTGATTGTGTGATTGTGTGATTGTGTGATTGTGTGATTGTGTGATTGTGTGATTGTGTGATTGTGTGATTGTGTTATTGTGTGATTGTGTGATTGTGTGATTGTGTGATTGTGTGATTGTGTGATTGTGTGATTGTGTAATTGTGTGATTGTGGGATTGTGTGATTGTGTGATTGTGTGATTGTGTGATTGTGTGATTGTGTGATTGTGTGATTGTGTGATTGTGTGATTGTGTGACTGTGCGATTGTGTGATTGTGCGATTGTGTGATTGTGCGATTGTGTGATTGTGCGACTGTGTGATTGTGTGATTGTGTGATTGTGTAATTGTGTGATTGTGTGATTGTGATTGTGTGATTGTGATTCTGTGATTGTGTGATTGTGATTGTGTGATTGTGATTGTGTGATTCTGATTGTGTGATTGTGATTGTGTGATTGTGATTGTGTGATTGTGATTGTGTGATTGTGATTGTGTGATTGTGGTTGTGTGATTGTGGTTGTGTGATTGTGGTTGTGTGATTGTGGTTGTGTGATTGTGGTTGTGTGATTGTGGTTGTGTGATTGTGGTTGTGTGATTGTGGTTGTGTGATTGTGGTTGTGTGATGGTGGTTGTGTGATCGTGGTTGTGTGATCGTGGTTGTATGATTGTGGTTGTGTGATTGTGGTTGTGTGATTGCGGTTGTGTGATTGCGATTGTGTGATTGCGATTGTGTGATTGCGATTGTGTGATTGCAATTGTGTGATTCTGTGATTCTGATTGTGTGATTGTGATTGTGAGATTGTGATTGTGTGTTTGTGGTTGTGTAATTGGGATTGTGTGACTGGGATTGCGTGGTTGAGAGTGTGTGATTGTGATTTTGTGATTGTGATTGTGTGATTGTGATTGTGTGGTTGTGTGATTGTGTGACTGTGATTGTGTGACTGTGATTGTGTGACTGTGATTGTGTGACTGTGATTGTGTGACTGTGATTGTGCGACTGTGATTGTGCGACTGCGATTGTGTGACTGCGATAGTGTGATTGCGATTGTGTGATTGCAATTGTGTGATTGTGTGATTGAGAGTGTGTGATTGTGATTGTGTGATTGTGATTGTGTGATTGTGTGATTGTGATTGTGTGATTGGGATTGTCGGTTTGGGATTGTGTGACTCCAATTGTGTGATTGAGTGTGTGTGATTGTGATTGTGTGATTGTGATTGTGTGATTGTGATTGTGTGATTGTGATTGTGTGATTGTGATTGTGTGATTGTGATTGTGTGATTGTGTGATTGTGATTGTATGATTGGGATTGTCGGTTTGGGATTGTGTGACTGCAATTGTGTGATTGAGAGTGTGTGATTGTGATTGTGTGATTGTGATTGTGTGATTGTGATTGTGTGATTGTGATTGTGTGATTGTGATTGTGTGATTGTGATTGTGTGATTGTGATTGTGTGATTGTGATTGTGTGATTGTGATTGTGTGATTGTGATTGTGTGATTGTGATTGTGTGATTGTGATTGTGTGATTGTGATTGTGTGATTGTGATTGTGTGATTGTGATTGTGTGATTGTGATTGTGTGATTGTGATTGCGTGATTGCGTGATTGCGTGATTGCGTGATTGCGTGATTGCGTGATTGTGTGATTGCGTGATTGCGTGATTGCGTGATTGCGTGATTGCGTGTTTGCGTGATTGCGTGATTGCGTGATTGCGTGATTGCGTGATTGCGTGATTGCCTGGTTGCCTGGTTGCGTGATTGTGTGGTTGTGTGATTGTGTGATTGTGTGATTGTGTGATTGTGTGATTGTGTGATTGTGTGATTGTGTGATTGTGTGATTGTGAGATTGTGTGATTGTGTGATTGTGTGATTGTGTGATTGTGTGATTGTGTGATTGTGTGATTGTGTGATTGTTTGATTGTGTGATTGTGTGATTGTGTGATTGTGTGATTGTGTGATTGCGTGATTGTGTGATGGCGTGATTGCGTGATTGCGTGATTGTGTGATTGTGTGATTGTGTGATTGTGTGATAGTGTGATTGTGTGATTGTGTGATTGTGTTATTGTGTGATTGTGTGATTGTGTGATTGTGTGATTGTGTGATTGTGTGATTGTGTGATTGTGTGATTGTGTGATTGTGTGATTGTGTGATTGTGTGATTGTGTGATTGCGTGATTGCGTGTTTGCGTGATTGCGTGATTGCGTGATTGCGTGATTGCGTGATTGCGTGATTGCCTGGTTGCGTGATTGCGTGGTTGTGTGATTGTGTGATTGTGTGATTGTGTGATTGTGTGTTTGCGTGATTGTGTGATTGTGTGATTGTGTGACTGTGTGATTGTGTGATTGAGTGATTGTGTGATTGTGTGATTGTGTAATTGTGTGACTGTGATTGTGTGACTGTGATTGTGCGACTGTGATTGTGCGACTGTGATTGTGTGACTGCGATTGTGTGACTGCGATAGTGTGATTGCGATTGTGTGATTGCAATTGTGTGATTGCGTGACTGTGATTGCGTGACTGTGATTGCGTGACTGTGATTGCGTGACTGTGATTGCGCGGCTGCGATTGTGCAACTGTGATTGTGCGACTGCTTTTGTGTGGTTGCGATTGTGTGATTGCAATTGTGTGATTGTGTGATTGAGATTGTGTGATTGTGATTGTGTGATTGTGATTGTGTGATTGTGATTGTGTGATTGTGATTGTGTGATTGTGTGATTGTGTGATTGTGTGATTGTGTGATTGTGTGATTGTGTGATTGTGTGATTGTGTGATTGTGTGATTGTGTGATTGTGTGATTGTGTGATTGTGTGATTGTGTGATTGTGTGATTGTGTGATTGTGTTATTGTGTGATTGTGTGATTGTGTGATTGTGTGATTGTGTGATTGTGTTATTGTGTGATTGTGTGATTGTGTGATTGTGTGATTGTGCGATTGTGCGATTGTGTGATTGTGTGATTGTGTGATTGTGTGATTGTGTGATTGCCTGGTTGCGTGATTGCGTGGTTGTGTGATTGTGTGATTGTGTGATTGTGTGATTGTGTGTTTGTGTGATTGCGTGATTGTGTGATTGTGTGACTGTGTGATTGTGTGATTGAGTGATTGTGTGATTGTGTGATTGTGTAATTGTGTGACTGTGATTGTGTGACTGTGATTGTGTGACTGTGATTGTGTGACTGTGATTGTGTGACTGTGATTGTGTGACTGTGATTGTGTGACTGTGATTGTGTGACTGTGATTGTGTGACTGTGATTGTGTGACTGCGATTGTGTGACTGCGATAGTGTGATTGCGATTGTGTGATTGCAATTGTGTGATTGCGTGACTGTGATTGCGTGACTGTGATTGTGCGGCTGCGATTGTGCAACTGTGATTGTGCGACTGCTTTTGTGTGGTTGCGATTGTGTGATTGCAATTGTGTGATTGTGTGATTGAGATTGTGTGATTGTGATTGTGTGATTGTGTGATTGTGTGATTGTGTGTTTGTGTGATTGTGTGATTGTGTGATTGTGTGACTGTGTGATTGTGTGATTGAGTGATTGTGTGATTGTGTGATTGTGTAATTGTGTGACTGTGATTGTGTGACTGTGATTGTGTGACTGTGATTGTGTGGCTGTGATTGTGTGACTGTGATTGTGCGACTGTGATTGTGCGACTGTGATTGTGTGACTGCGATTGTGTGACTGCGATAGTGTGATTGCGATTGTGTGATTGCAATTGTGTGATTGCGTGACTGTGATTGCGCGGCTGCGATTGTGCAACTGTGATTGTGCGACTGCTTTTGTGTGGTTGCGATTGTGTGATTGCAATTGTGTGATTGTGTGATTGAGATTGTGTGATTGTGATTGTGTGATTGTGATTGTGTGATTGTGTGATTGTGTGATTGTGTGATTGTGTGATTGTGTGATTGTGTGATTGTGATTGTGTGATTGTGTGATTGTGTGATTGTTTGATTGTGTGATTGTGTGATTGTGTGATTGTGTGATTGTGTGATTGTGTGATTGTGTGATTGTGTGATTGTGTGATTGTGTTATTGTGTGATTGTGTGATTGTGTGATTGTGTGATTGTGTGATTGTGTTATTGTGTGATTGTGTGATTGTGTGATTGTTTGATTGTGTGATTGTGTGATTGTGTGATTGTGTGATTGTGTGATTGCGTGATTGTGTGATTGCGTGATTGCGTGATTGTGTGATTGTGTGATTGTGTGATTGTGTGATTGTGTGATTGTGTGATTGTGTGATTGTGTGATTGTGTTATTGTGTGATTGTGTGATTGTGTGATTGTGTGATTGTGTGATTGTGTGATTGTGTGATTGTGTGATTGGTTGATTGTGTGATTGTGTGATTGTGTGATTGTGTGATTGTGTGATTGTGTGATTGTATGATTGTGATTGTGTGATTGTGATTGTGTGATTGTGATTGTGCGACTGTGATTGTGTGACTGCGATTGTGTGACTGCGATAGTGTGATTGCGATTGTGTGATTGCAATTGTGTGATTGCGTGACTGTGATTGCGTGACTGTGATTGCGCGGCTGCGATTGTGCAACTGTGATTGTGCGACTGCTATTGTGTGGTTGCGATTGTGTGATTCCAATTGTGTGATTGTGTGATTGAGATTGTGTGATTGTGATTGTGTGATTGTGATCCTGTGATTGTGTGATTGTGTGATTGTGTGATTGTGTGATTGTGTGATTGTGTGATTGTGATTGTGTGATTGTGTCATTGTGTGATTGTGTGATTGTGTGATTGTGTGATTGTTTGATTGTGTGATTGTGTGATTGTGTGATTGTGTGATTGTGTGATTGTGTGATTGTGTGATTGTGTGATTGTGTGATTGTGGGATTGTGTGATTGTGCGATTGTGTGATTGTGTGATTGTGCGATTGTGTGATTGTGCGACTGTGTGATTGTGTGATTGTGTGATTGTGTGATTGTGTGATTGTGTGATTGTGATTGTGTGATTGTGATTCTGTGATTGTGTGATTGTGATTGTGTGATTGTGATTGTGTGATTGTGATTGTGTGATTGTGATTGTGTGATTGTGATTGTGTGATTGTGATTGTGTGATTGTGATTGTGTGATTGTGATTGTGTGATTGTGATTGTGTGATTGTGATTGTGTGATTGTGATTGTGTGATTGTGATTGTGTGATTGTGATTGTGTGATTGTGATTGTGTGATTGTGATTGTGTGATTGTGATTGTGTGATTGTGATTGTGTGATTGTGATTGTGTGATTGTGATTGTGTGATTGTGATTGTGTGATTGTGATTGTGTGATTGTGATTGTGTGATTGTGATTGTGTGATTGTGATTGTGTGATTGTGATTGTGTGATTGTGATTGTGTGATTGTGATTGTGTGATTGTGATTGTGTGATTGTGATTGTGTGATTGTGATTGTGTGATTGTGATTGTGTGATTGTGATTGTGTGATTGTGATTGTGTGATTGTGATTGTGTGATTGTGATTGTGTGATTGTGATTGTGTGATTGTGATTGTGTGATTGTGATTGTGTGATTGTGATTGTGTGATTGTGATTGTGTGATTGTGATTGTGTGATTGTGATTGTGTGATTGTGATTGTGTGATTGTGATTGTGTGATTGTGATTGTGTGATTGTGATTGTGTGATTGTGATTGTGTGATTGTGATTGTGTGATTGTGATTGTGTGATTGTGATTGTGTGATTGTGATTGTGTGATTGTGATTGTGTGATTGTGATTGTGTGATTGTGATTGTGTGATTGTGATTGTGTGATTGTGATTGTGTGATTGTGATTGTGTGATTGTGATTGTGTGATTGTGATTGTGTGATTGTGATTGTGTGATTGTGATTGTGTGATTGTGATTGTGTGATTGTGATTGTGTGATTGTGATTGTGTGATTGTGATTGTGTGATTGTGATTGTGTGATTGTGATTGTGTGATTGTGATTGTGTGATTGTGATTGTGTGATTGTGATTGTGTGATTGTGATTGTGTGATTGTGATTGTGTGATTGTGATTGTGTGATTGTGATTGTGTGATTGTGATTGTGTGATTGTGATTGTGTGATTGTGATTGTGTGATTGTGATTGTGTGATTGTGATTGTGTGATTGTGATTGTGTGATTGTGATTGTGTGATTGTGATTGTGTGATTGTGATTGTGTGATTGTGATTGTGTGATTGTGATTGTGTGATTGTGATTGTGTGATTGTGATTGTGTGATTGTGATTGTGTGATTGTGATTGTGTGATTGTGATTGTGTGATTGTGATTGTGTGATTGTGATTGTGTGATTGTGATTGTGTGATTGTGATTGTGTGATTGTGATTGTGTGATTGTGATTGTGTGATTGTGATTGTGTGATTGTGATTGTGTGATTGTGATTGTGTGATTGTGATTGTGTGATTGTGATTGTGTGATTGTGATTGTGTGATTGTGATTGTGTGATTGTGATTGTGTGATTGTGATTGTGTGATTGTGATTGTGTGATTGTGATTGTGTGATTGTGATTGTGTGATTGTGATTGTGTGATTGTGATTGTGTGATTGTGATTGTGTGATTGTGATTGTGTGATTGTGATTGTGTGATTGTGATTGTGTGATTGTGATTGTGTGATTGTGATTGTGTGATTGTGATTGTGTGATTGTGATTGTGTGATTGTGATTGTGTGATTGTGATTGTGTGATTGTGATTGTGTGATTGTGATTGTGTGATTGTGATTGTGTGATTGTGATTGTGTGATTGTGATTGTGTGATTGTGATTGTGTGATTGTGATTGTGTGATTGTGATTGTGTGATTGTGATTGTGTGATTGTGATTGTGTGATTGTGATTGTGTGATTGTGATTGTGTGATTGTGATTGTGTGATTGTGATTGTGTGATTGTGATTGTGTGATTGTGATTGTGTGATTGTGATTGTGTGATTGTGATTGTGTGATTGTGATTGTGTGATTGTGATTGTGTGATTGTGATTGTGTGATTGTGATTGTGTGATTGTGATTGTGTGATTGTGATTGTGTGATTGTGATTGTGTGATTGTGATTGTGTGATTGTGATTGTGTGATTGTGATTGTGTGATTGTGATTGTGTGATTGTGATTGTGTGATTGTGATTGTGTGATTGTGATTGTGTGATTGTGATTGTGTGATTGTGATTGTGTGATTGTGATTGTGTGATTGTGATTGTGTGATTGTGATTGTGTGATTGTGATTGTGTGATTGTGATTGTGTGATTGTGATTGTGTGATTGTGATTGTGTGATTGTGATTGTGTGATTGTGATTGTGTGATTGTGATTGTGTGATTGTGATTGTGTGATTGTGATTGTGTGATTGTGATTGTGTGATTGTGATTGTGTGATTGTGATTGTGTGATTGTGATTGTGTGATTGTGATTGTGTGATTGTGATTGTGTGATTGTGATTGTGTGATTGTGATTGTGTGATTGTGATTGTGTGATTGTGATTGTGTGATTGTGATTGTGTGATTGTGATTGTGTGATTGTGATTGTGTGATTGTGATTGTGTGATTGTGATTGTGTGATTGTGATTGTGTGATTGTGATTGTGTGATTGTGATTGTGTGATTGTGATTGTGTGATTGTGATTGTGTGATTGTGATTGTGTGATTGTGATTGTGTGATTGTGATTGTGTGATTGTGATTGTGTGATTGTGATTGTGTGATTGTGATTGTGTGATTGTGATTGTGTGATTGTGATTGTGTGATTGTGATTGTGTGATTGTGATTGTGTGATTGTGATTGTGTGATTGTGATTGTGTGATTGTGATTGTGTGATTGTGATTGTGTGATTGTGATTGTGTGATTGTGATTGTGTGATTGTGATTGTGTGATTGTGATTGTGTGATTGTGATTGTGTGATTGTGATTGTGTGATTGTGATTGTGTGATTGTGATTGTGTGATTGTGATTGTGTGATTGTGATTGTGTGATTGTGATTGTGTGATTGTGATTGTGTGATTGTGATTGTGTGATTGTGATTGTGTGATTGTGATTGTGTGATTGTGATTGTGTGATTGTGATTGTGTGATTGTGATTGTGTGATTGTGATTGTGTGATTGTGATTGTGTGATTGTGATTGTGTGATTGTGATTGTGTGATTGTGATTGTGTGATTGTGATTGTGTGATTGTGATTGTGTGATTGTGATTGTGTGATTGTGATTGTGTGATTGTGATTGTGTGATTGTGATTGTGTGATTGTGATTGTGTGATTGTGATTGTGTGATTGTGATTGTGTGATTGTGATTGTGTGATTGTGATTGTGTGATTGTGATTGTGTGATTGTGATTGTGTGATTGTGATTGTGTGATTGTGATTGTGTGATTGTGATTGTGTGATTGTGATTGTGTGATTGTGATTGTGTGATTGTGATTGTGTGATTGTGATTGTGATTGTGTGATTGTGATTGTGTGATTGTGATTGTGTGATTGTGATTGTGTGATTGTGATTGTGTGATTGTGATTGTGTGATTGTGATTGTGTGATTGTGATTGTGTGATTGTGATTGTGTGATTGTGATTGTGTGATTGTGATTGTGTGATTGTGATTGTGTGATTGTGATTGTGTGATTGTGATTGTGTGATTCTGATTGTGTGATTGTGACTGTGTGATTGTGATTGTGTGATTGTGATTGTGTGATTGTGATTGTGTGATTGTGGTTGTGTGATTGTGGTTGTGTGATTGTGGTTGTGTGATTGTGGTTGTGTGATTGTGGTTGTGTGATTGTGGTTGTGTGATTGTGGTTGTGTGATTGTGGTTGTGTGATGGTGGTTGTGTGATCGTGGTTGTGTGATTGTGGTTGTGTGATTGTGGTTGTGTGATTGTGGTTGTGTGATTGCGGTTGTGTGATTGCGGTTGTGTGATTGCGATTGTGTGATTGCGATTGTGTGATTGCAATTGTGTGATTCTGTGATTCTGATTGTGTGATTGTGATTGTGAGATTGTGATTGTGTGTTTGTGATTGTGTAATTGGGATTGTGTGACTGGGATTGCGTGATTGAGAGTGTGTGATTGTGATTTTGTGATTGTGATTGTGTGATTGTGATTGTGTGATTGTGTGATTGTGTGACTGTGATTGTGTGACTGTGATTGTGTGACTGTGATTGTGTGACTGTGATTGTGTGACTGTGATTGTGCGACTGTGATTGTGCGACTGCGATTGTGTGACTGCGATAGTGTGATTGCGATTGTGTGATTGCAATTGTGTGATTGTGTGATTGAGAGTGTGTGATTGTGATTGTGTGATTGTGATTGTGTGATTGGGATTGTCGGTTTGGGATTGTGTGACTCCAATTGTGTGATTGAGTGTGTGTGATTGTGATTGTGTGATTGTGATTGTGTGATTGTGATTGTGTGATTGTGATTGTGTGATTGTGATTGTGTGATTGTGATTGTGTGATTGTGATTGTGTGATTGTGATTGTGTGATTGTGATTGTGTGATTGTGATTGTGTGATTGTGATTGTGTGATTGTGATTGTGTGATTGTGATTGTGTGATTGTGATTGTGTGATTGTGTGATTGTGATTGTATGATTGGGATTGTCGGTTTGGGATTGTGTGACTGCAATTGTGTGATTGAGAGTGTGTGATTGTGATTGTGTGATTGTGATTGTGTGATTGTGATTGTGTGATTGTGATTGTGTGATTGTGATTGTGTGATTGTGATTGTGTGATTGTGTGATTGTGATTGTGTGATTGTGATTGTGTGATTGTGATTGTGTGATTGTGATTGTGTGATTGTGATTGTGTGATTGTGATTGTGTGATTGTGATTGTGTGATTTTGATTGTGTGAATGTGATTGTGTGATTGTGATTGTGTGATTGTGATTGCCTGTTTGCGTGATTGCGTGATTGCGTGATTGCGTGATTGCGTGATTGCGTGATTGCGTGATTGCGTGATTGCGTGATTGCGTGTTTGCGTGATTGCGTGATTGCGTGATTGCGTGATTGCGTGATTGCGTGATTGCCTGGTTGCGTGATTGCGTGGTTGTGTGATTGTGTGATTGTGTGATTGTGTGATTGTGTGTTTGTGTGATTGTGTGATTGTGTGATGGTGTGACTGTGTGATTGTGTGATTGAGTGATTGTGTGATTGTGTGATTGTGTAATTGTGTGACTGTGATTGTGTGACTGTGATTGTGTGACTGTGATTGTGCGACTGTGATTGTGCGACTGTGATTGTGTGACTGCGATTGTGTGACTGCGATAGTGTGATTGCGATTGTGTGATTGCAATTGTGTGATTGCGTGACTGTGATTGCGTGACTGTGATTGCGTGACTGTGATTGCGTGACTGTGATTGCGCGGCTGCGATTGTGCAACTGTGATTGTGCGACTGCTTTTGTGTGGTTGCGATTGTGTGATTGCAATTGTGTGATTGTGTGATTGAGATTGTGTGATTGTGATTGTGTGATTGTGATTGTGTGATTGTGTGATTGTGTGATTGTGTGATTGTGTGATTGTGTGATTGTGTGATTGTGATTGTGTGATTGTGTCATTGTGTGATTGTGTGATTGTGTGATTGTGTGATTGTTTGATTGTGTGATTGTGTGATTGTGTGATTGTGTGATTGTGTGATTGTGTGATTGTGTGATTGTGTGATTGTGTGATTGTGTGATTGTGTGATTGTGTTATTGTGTGATTGTGTGATTGTGTGATTGTGTGATTGTGTGATTGTCTTATTGTGTGATTGTGTGATTGTGTGATTGTGTGATTGTGCGATTGTGCGATTGTGTGATTGTGTGATTGTGTGATTGTGTGATTGTGTGATTGCCTGGTTGCGTGATTGCGTGGTTGTGTGATTGTGTGATTGTGTGATTGTGTGATTGTGTGTTTGTGTGATTGTGTGATTGTGTGATTGTGTGACTGTGTGATTGTGTGATTGAGTGATTGTGTGATTGTGTGATTGTGTGATTGTGTGATTGTGTGATTGTATGATTGTGATTGTGTGATTGTGATTGTGTGATTGTGATTGTGCGACTGTGATTGTGTGACTGCGATTGTGTGACTGCGATAGTGTGATTGCGATTGTGTGATTGCAATTGTGTGATTGCGTGACTGTGATTGCGTGACTGTGATTGCGCGGCTGCGATTGTGCAACTGTGATTGTGCGACTGCTTTTGTGTGGTTGCGATTGTGTGATTCCAATTGTGTGATTGTGTGATTGAGATTGTGTGATTGTGATTGTGTGATTGTGATTGTGTGATTGTGTGATTGTGTGATTGTGTGATTGTGTGATTGTGTGATTGTGTGATTGTGATTGTGTGATTGTGTCATTGTGTGATTGTGTGATTGTGTGATTGTGTGATTGTTTGATTGTGTGATTGTGTGATTGTGTGATTGTGTGATTGTGTGATTGTGTGATTGTGTGATTGTGTGATTGTGTGATTGTGTGATTGTGTGATTGTGTGATTGTGTGATTGTGTGATTGTGTTATTGTGTGATTGTGTGATTGTGTGATTGTGTGATTGTGTGATTGTGTGATTGTGTGATTGTGTAATTGTGTGATTGTGGGATTGTGTGATTGTGTGATTGTGTGATTGTGTGATTGTGTGATTGTGTGATTGTGTGATTGTGTGATTGTGTGATTGTGTGATTGTGTGATTGTGTGATTGTGTGATTGTGCGATTGTGTGATTGTGCGATTGTGTGATTGTGCGACTGTGTGATTGTGCGATTGTGTGATTGTGTGATTGTGTGATTGTGTGATTGTGTGATTGTGATTGTGTGATTGTGATTCTGTGATTGTGTGATTGTGATTGTGTGATTGTGATTGTGTGATTCTGATTGTGTGATTGTGATTGTGTGATTGTGATTGTGTGATTGTGATTGTGTGATTGTGATTGTGTGATTGTGGTTGTGTGATTGTGGTTGTGTGATTGTGGTTGTGTGATTGTGGTTGTGTGATTGTGGTTGTGTGATTGTGGTTGTGTGATTGTGGTTGTGTGATTGTGGTTGTGTGATTGTGGTTGTGTGATGGTGGTTGTGTGATCGTGGTTGTGTGATCGTGGTTGTATGATTGTGGTTGTGTGATTGTGGTTGTGTGATTGCGGTTGTGTGATTGCGATTGTGTGATTGCGATTGTGTGATTGCGATTGTGTGATTGCAATTGTGTGATTCTGTGATTCTGATTGTGTGATTGTGATTGTGAGATTGTGATTGTGTGTTTGTGATTGTGTAATTGGGATTGTGTGACTGGGATTGCGTGATTGAGAGTGTGTGATTGTGATTGTGTGATTGTGATTGTGTGATTGTGATTGTGTGATTGTGATTGTGTGATTGTGATTGTGTGATTGTGATTGCGTGATTGCGTGATTGCGTGATTGCGTGATTGCGTGTTTGCGTGATTGCGTGATTGCGTGATTGCGTGATTGCGTGATTGCGTGATTGCGTGATTGCCTGGTTGCCTGGTTGCGTGATTGTGTGGTTGTGTGATTGTGTGATTGTGTGATTGTGTGATTGTGTGATTGTGTGATTGTGTGATTGTGTGATTGTGTGATTGTGTGATTGTGAGATTGTGTGATTGTGTGATTGTGTGATTGTGTGATTGTGTGATTGTGTGATTGTGTGATTGTTTGATTGTGTGATTGTGTGATTGTGTGATTGTGTGATTGTGTGATTGCGTGATTGTGTGATGGCGTGATTGCGTGATTGCGTGATTGTGTGATTGTGTGATTGTGTGATTGTGTGATAGTGTGATTGTGTGATTGTGTGATTGTGTTATTGTGTGATTGTGTGATTGTGTGATTGTGTGATTGTGTGATTGTGTGATTGTGTGATTGTGTGATTGTGTGATTGTGTGATTGTGTGA
Organism: Megachile rotundata; assembly: GCF_050947335.1. Lineage (NCBI taxonomy): Eukaryota > Metazoa > Arthropoda > Insecta > Hymenoptera > Megachilidae > Megachile > Megachile rotundata. Next base: position 125,889 of record NC_134991.1, on the reverse strand, counting down.
TTGTGTGATTGTGTGATTGTGTGATTGCGTGATTGCGTGTTTGCGTGATTGCGTGATTGCGTGATTGCGTGATTGCGTGATTGCGTGATTGCCTGGTTGCGTGATTGCGTGGTTGTGTGATTGTGTGATTGTGTGATTGTGTGATTGTGTGTTTGTGTGATTGTGTGATTGTGTGATTGTGTGACTGTGTGATTGTGTGATTGAGTGATTGTGTGATTGTGTGATTGTGTAATTGTGTGACTGTGATTGTGTGACTGTGATTGTGTGACTGTGATTGTGCGACTGTGATTGTGCGACTGTGATTGTGTGACTGCGATTGTGTGACTGCGATAGTGTGATTGCGATTGTGTGATTGCAATTGTGTGATTGCGTGACTGTGATTGCGTGACTGTGATTGCGTGACTGTGATTGCGTGACTGTGATTGCGCGGCTGCGATTGTGCAACTGTGATTGTGCGACTGCTTTTGTGTGGTTGCGATTGTGTGATTGCAATTGTGTGATTGTGTGATTGAGATTGTGTGATTGTGATTGTGTGATTGTGATTGTGTGATTGTGATTGTGTGATTGTGATTGTGTGATTGTGTGATTGTGTGATTGTGTGATTGTGTGATTGTGTGATTGTGTGATTGTGTGATTGTGTGATTGTGTGATTGTGTGATTGTGTGATTGTGTGATTGTGTGATTGTGTGATTGTGTGATTGTGTGATTGTGTGATTGTGTTATTGTGTGATTGTGTGATTGTGTGATTGTGTGATTGTGTGATTGTGTTATTGTGTGATTGTGTGATTGTGTGATTGTGTGATTGTGCGATTGTGCGATTGTGTGATTGTGTGATTGTGTGATTGTGTGATTGTGTGATTGCCCGGTTGCGTGATTGCGTGGTTGTGTGATTGTGTGATTGTGTGATTGTGTGATTGTGTGTTTGTGTGATTGTGTGATTGTGTGATTGTGTGACTGTGTGATTGTGTGATTGAGTGATTGTGTGATTGTGTGATTGTGTAATTGTGTGACTGTGATTGTGTGACTGTGATTGTGTGACTGTGATTGTGTGACTGTGATTGTGTGACTGTGATTGTGTGACTGTGATTGTGTGACTGTGATTGTGCGACTGTGATTGTGTGGCTGTGATTGTGTGACTGCGATTGTGTGACTGCGATAGTGTGATTGCGATTGTGTGATTGCAATTGTGTGATTGCGTGACTGTGATTGCGTGACTGTGATTGTGCGGCTGCGATTGTGCAACTGTGATTGTGCGACTGCTTTTGTGTGGTTGCGATTGTGTGATTGCAATTGTGTGATTGTGTGATTGAGATTGTGTGATTGTGATTGTGTGATTGTGTGATTGTGTGATTGTGTGTTTGTGTGATTGTGTGATTGTGTGATTGTGTGACTGTGTGATTGTGTGATTGAGTGATTGTGTGATTGTGTGATTGTGTAATTGTGTGACTGTGATTGTGTGACTGTGATTGTGTGACTGTGATTGTGTGACTGTGATTGTGTGACTGTGATTGTGCGACTGTGATTGTGCGACTGTGATTGTGTGACTGCGATTGTGTGACTGCGATAGTGTGATTGCGATTGTGTGATTGCAATTGTGTGATTGCGTGACTGTGATTGCGCGGCTGCGATTGTGCAACTGTGATTGTGCGACTGCTTTTGTGTGGTTGCGATTGTGTGATTGCAATTGTGTGATTGTGTGATTGAGATTGTGTGATTGTGATTGTGTGATTGTGATTGTGTGATTGTGTGATTGTGTGATTGTGTGATTGTGTGATTGTGTGATTGTGTGATTGTGATTGTGTGATTGTGTGATTGTGTGATTGTTTGATTGTGTGATTGTGTGATTGTGTGATTGTGTGATTGTGTGATTGTGCGATTGTGTGATTGTGTGATTGCGTGATTGTGTGATTGCGTGATTGCGTGATTGTGTGATTGTGTGATTGTGTGATTGTGTGATTGTGTGATTGTGTGATTGTGTGATTGTGTGATTGTGTGATTGTGTGATTGTGCGATTGTGCGATTGTGCGACTGTGTGATTGTGTGATTGTGTGATTGTGTGATTGTGTGATTGTGTGATTGTGTGATTGTGTGATTGTGTTATTGTGTGATTGTGTGATTGTGTGATTGTGTGATTGTGTGATTGTCTTATTGTGTGATTGTGTGATTGTGTGATTGTGTGATTGTGCGATTGTGCGATTGTGTGATTGTGTGATTGTGTGATTGTGTGATTGTGTGATTGCCTGGTTGCGTGATTGCGTGGTTGTGTGATTGTGTGATTGTGTGATTGTGTGATTGTGTGTTTGTGTGATTGTGTGATTGTGTGATTGTGTGACTGTGTGATTGTGTGATTGAGTGATTGTGTGATTGTGTGATTGTGTGATTGTGTGATTGTGTGATTGTATGATTGTGATTGTGTGATTGTGATTGTGTGATTGTGATTGTGCGACTGTGATTGTGTGACTGCGATTGTGTGACTGCGATAGTGTGATTGCGATTGTGTGATTGCAATTGTGTGATTGCGTGACTGTGATTGCGTGACTGTGATTGCGCGGCTGCGATTGTGCAACTGTGATTGTGCGACTGCTTTTGTGTGGTTGCGATTGTGTGATTCCAATTGTGTGATTGTGTGATTGAGATTGTGTGATTGTGATTGTGTGATTGTGATTGTGTGATTGTGTGATTGTGTGATTGTGTGATTGTGTGATTGTGTGATTGTGTGATTGTGATTGTGTGATTGTGTCATTGTGTGATTGTGTGATTGTGTGATTGTGTGATTGTTTGATTGTGTGATTGTGTGATTGTGTGATTGTGTGATTGTGTGATTGTGTGATTGTGTGATTGTGTGATTGTGTGATTGTGTGATTGTGTGATTGTGTGATTGTGTGATTGTGTTATTGTGTGATTGTGTGATTGTGTGATTGTGTGATTGTGTGATTGTGTGATTGTGTGATTGTGTAATTGTGTGATTGTGGGATTGTGTGATTGTGTGATTGTGTGATTGTGTGATTGTGTGATTGTGTGATTGTGTGATTGTGTGATTGTGTGATTGTGGGATTGTGTGATTGTGCGATTGTGTGATTGTGCGATTGTGTGATTGTGCGACTGTGTGATTGTGCGATTGTGTGATTGTGTGATTGTGTGATTGTGTGATTGTGTGATTGTGTGATTGTGATTGTGTGATTGTGATTCTGTGATTGTGTGATTGTGATTGTGTGATTGTGATTGTGTGATTCTGATTGTGTGATTGTGATTGTGTGATTGTGATTGTGTGATTGTGATTGTGTGATTGTGATTGTGTGATTGTGGTTGTGTGATTGTGGTTGTGTGATTGTGGTTGTGTGATTGTGGTTGTGTGATTGTGGTTGTGTGATTGTGGTTGTGTGATTGTGGTTGTGTGATTGTGGTTGTGTGATTGTGGTTGTGTGATGGTGGTTGTGTGATCGTGGTTGTGTGATCGTGGTTGTATGATTGTGGTTGTGTGATTGTGGTTGTGTGATTGCGGTTGTGTGATTGCGATTGTGTGATTGCGATTGTGTGATTGCGATTGTGTGATTGCAATTGTGTGATTCTGTGATTCTGATTGTGTGATTGTGATTGTGAGATTGTGATTGTGTGTTTGTGATTGTGTAATTGGGATTGTGTGACTGGGATTGCGTGATTGAGAGTGTGTGATTGTGATTGTGTGATTGTGATTGTGTGATTGTGATTGTGTGATTGTGATTGTGTGATTGTGATTGTGTGATTGTGATTGTGTGATTGTGATTGCGTGATTGCGTGATTGCGTGATTGCGTGATTGCGTGATTGCGTGATTGTGTGATTGCGTGATTGCGTGATTGCGTGATTGCGTGATTGCGTGTTTGCGTGATTGCGTGATTGCGTGATTGCGTGATTGCGTGATTGCGTGATTGCCTGGTTGCCTGGTTGCCTGGTTGCGTGATTGTGTGGTTGTGTGATTGTGTGATTGTGTGATTGTGTGATTGTGTGATTGTGTGATTGTGTGATTGTGTGATTGTGTGATTGTGAGATTGTGTGATTGTGTGATTGTGTGATTGTGTGATTGTGTGATTGTGTGATTGTGTGATTGTTTGATTGTGTGATTGTGTGATTGTGTGATTGTGTGATTGTGTGATTGCGTGATTGTGTGATGGCGTGATTGCGTGATTGCGTGATTGTGTGATTGTGTGATTGTGTGATTGTGTGATAGTGTGATTGTGTGATTGTGTGATTGTGTTATTGTGTGATTGTGTGATTGTGTGATTGTGTGATTGTGTGATTGTGTGATTGTGTGATTGTGTGATTGTGTGATTGTGTGATTGTGTGATTGTGTGATTGTGTGATTGCGTGATTGCGTGTTTGCGTGATTGCGTGATTGCGTGATTGCGTGATTGCGTGATTGCGTGATTGCCTGGTTGCGTGATTGCGTGGTTGTGTGATTGTGTGATTGTGTGATTGTGTGATTGTGTGTTTGTGTGATTGTGTGATTGTGTGATTGTGTGACTGTGTGATTGTGTGATTGAGTGATTGTGTGATTGTGTGATTGTGTAATTGTGTGACTGTGATTGTGTGACTGTGATTGTGTGACTGTGATTGTGCGACTGTGATTGTGCGACTGTGATTGTGTGACTGCGATTGTGTGACTGCGATAGTGTGATTGCGATTGTGTGATTGCAATTGTGTGATTGCGTGACTGTGATTGCGTGACTGTGATTGCGTGACTGTGATTGCGTGACTGTGATTGCGCGGCTGCGATTGTGCAACTGTGATTGTGCGACTGCTTTTGTGTGGTTGCGATTGTGTGATTGCAATTGTGTGATTGTGTGATTGAGATTGTGTGATTGTGATTGTGTGATTGTGATTGTGTGATTGTGATTGTGTGATTGTGTGATTGTGTGATTGTGTGATTGTGTGATTGTGTGATTGTGTGATTGTGTGATTGTGTGATTGTGTGATTGTGTGATTGTGTGATTGTGTGATTGTGTGATTGTGTGATTGTGTGATTGTGTGATTGTGTTATTGTGTGATTGTGTGATTGTGTGATTGTGTGATTGTGTGATTGTGTTATTGTGTGATTGTGTGATTGTGTGATTGTGTGATTGTGCGATTGTGCGATTGTGTGATTGTGTGATTGTGTGATTGTGTGATTGTGTGATTGCCTGGTTGCGTGATTGCGTGGTTGTGTGATTGTGTGATTGTGTGATTGTGTGATTGTGTGTTTGTGTGATTGTGTGATTGTGTGATTGTGTGACTGTGTGATTGTGTGATTGAGTGATTGTGTGATTGTGTGATTGTGTAATTGTGTGACTGTGATTGTGTGACTGTGATTGTGTGATTGTGATTGTGTGACTGTGATTGTGTGACTGTGATTGTGTGACTGTGATTGTGTGACTGTGATTGTGCGACTGTGATTGTGTGGCTGTGATTGTGTGACTGCGATTGTGTGACTGCGATAGTGTGATTGCGATTGTGTGATTGCAATTGTGTGATTGCGTGACTGTGATTGCGTGACTGTGATTGTGCGGCTGCGATTGTGCAACTGTGATTGTGCGACTGCTTTTGTGTGGTTGCGATTGTGTGATTGCAATTGTGTGATTGTGTGATTGAGATTGTGTGATTGTGATTGTGTGATTGTGTGATTGTGTGATTGTGTGTTTGTGTGATTGTGTGATTGTGTGATTGTGTGACTGTGTGATTGTGTGATTGAGTGATTGTGTGATTGTGTGATTGTGTAATTGTGTGACTGTGATTGTGTGACTGTGATTGTGTGACTGTGATTGTGTGACTGTGATTGTGTGACTGTGATTGTGCGACTGTGATTGTGCGACTGTGATTGTGTGACTGCGATTGTGTGACTGCGATAGTGTGATTGCGATTGTGTGATTGCAATTGTGTGATTGCGTGACTGTGATTGCGCGGCTGCGATTGTGCAACTGTGATTGTGCGACTGCTTTTGTGTGGTTGCGATTGTGTGATTGCAATTGTGTGATTGTGTGATTGAGATTGTGTGATTGTGATTGTGTGATTGTGATTGTGTGATTGTGTGATTGTGTGATTGTGTGATTGTGTGATTGTGTGATTGTGTGATTGTGATTGTGTGATTGTGTGATTGTGTGATTGTTTGATTGTGTGATTGTGTGATTGTGTGATTGTGTGATTGTGTGATTGTGTGATTGTGTGATTGTGTGATTGTGTGATTGTGTGATTGTGTTATTGTGTGATTGTGTGATTGTGTGATTGTGTGATTGTGTGATTGTGTTATTGTGTGATTGTGTGATTGTGTGATTGTTTGATTGTGTGATTGTGTGATTGTGTGATTGTGTGATTGTGTGATTGCGTGATTGTGTGATTGCGTGATTGCGTGATTGTGTGATTGCGTGATTGTGTGATTGTGTGATTGTGTGATTGTGTGATTGTGTGATTGTGTTATTGTGTGATTGTGTGATTGTGTGATTGTGTGATTGTGTGATTGTGTGATTGTGTGATTGTGTGATTGGTTGATTGTGTGATTGTGTGATTGTGTGATTGTGTGATTGTGTGATTGTGTGATTGTATGATTGTGATTGTGTGATTGTGATTGTGTGATTGTGATTGTGCGACTGTGATTGTGTGACTGCGATTGTGTGACTGCGATAGTGTGATTGCGATTGTGTGATTGCAATTGTGTGATTGCGTGACTGTGATTGCGTGACTGTGATTGCGCGGCTGCGATTGTGCAACTGTGATTGTGCGACTGCTTTTGTGTGGTTGCGATTGTGTGATTCCAATTGTGTGATTGTGTGATTGAGATTGTGTGATTGTGATTGTGTGATTGTGATCCTGTGATTGTGTGATTGTGTGATTGTGTGATTGTGTGATTGTGTGATTGTGTGATTGTGATTGTGTGATTGTGTCATTGTGTGATTGTGTGATTGTGTGATTGTTTGATTGTGTGATTGTGTGATTGTGTGATTGTGTGATTGTGTGATTGTGTGATTGTGTGATTGTGTGATTGTGTGATTGTGTGATTGTGTGATTGTGTGATTGTGTGATTGTGCGATTGTGTGATTGTGCGACTGTGTGATTGTGTGATTGTGTGATTGTGTGATTGTGTGATTGTGTGATTGTGTGATTGTGATTGTGTGATTGTGTGATTGTGATTGTGTGATTGTGATTGTGTGATTGTGATTGTGTGATTGTGATTGTGTGATTGTGATTGTGTGATTGTGATTGTGTGATTGTGATTGTGTGATTGTGATTGTGTGATTGTGATTGTGTGATTGTGATTGTGTGATTGTGATTGTGTGATTGTGATTGTGTGATTGTGATTGTGTGATTGTGATTGTGTGATTGTGATTGTGTGATTGTGATTGTGTGATTGTGATTGTGTGATTGTGATTGTGTGATTGTGATTGTGTGATTGTGATTGTGTGATTGTGATTGTGTGATTGTGATTGTGTGATTGTGATTGTGTGATTGTGATTGTATGATTGTGATTGTGTGATTGTGATTGTGTGATTGTGATTGTGTGATTGTGATTGTGTGATTGTGATTGTGTGATTGTGATTGTGTGATTGTGATTGTGTGATTGTGATTGTGTGATTGTGATTGTGTGATTGTGATTGTGTGATTGTGATTGTGTGATTGTGATTGTGTGATTGTGATTGTGTGATTGTGATTGTGTGATTGTGATTGTGTGATTGTGATTGTGTGATTGTGATTGTGTGATTGTGATTGTGTGATTGTGATTGTGTGATTGTGATTGTGTGATTGTGATTGTGTGATTGTGATTGTGTGATTGTGATTGTGTGATTGTGATTGTGTGATTGTGATTGTGTGATTGTGATTGTGTGATTGTGATTGTGTGATTGTGATTGTGTGATTGTGATTGTGTGATTGTGATTGTGTGATTGTGATTGTGTGATTGTGATTGTGTGATTGTGATTGTGTGATTGTGATTGTGTGATTGTGATTGTGTGATTGTGATTGTGTGATTGTGATTGTGTGATTGTGATTGTGTGATTGTGATTGTGTGATTGTGATTGTGTGATTGTGATTGTGTGATTGTGATTGTGTGATTGTGATTGTGTGATTGTGATTGTGTGATTGTGATTGTGTGATTGTGATTGTGTGATTGTGATTGTGTGATTGTGATTGTGTGATTGTGATTGTGTGATTGTGATTGTGTGATTGTGATTGTGTGATTGTGATTGTGTGATTGTGATTGTGATTGTGTGATTGTGATTGTGTGATTGTGATTGTGTGATTGTGATTGTGTGATTGTGATTGTGTGATTGTGATTGTGTGATTGTGATTGTGTGATTCTGATTGTGTGATTGTGACTGTGTGATTGTGATTGTGTGATTGTGATTGTGTGATTGTGATTGTGTGATTGTGATTGTGTGATTGTGGTTGTGTGATTGTGGTTGTGTGATTGTGGTTGTGTGATTGTGGTTGTGTGATTGTGGTTGTGTGATTGTGGTTGTGTGATTGTGGTTGTGTGATTGTGGTTGTGTGATTGTGGTTGTGTGATTGTGGTTGTGTGATGGTGGTTGTGTGATCGTGGTTGTGTGATTGTGGTTGTGTGATTGTGGTTGTGTGATTGTGGTTGTGTGATTGCGGTTGTGTGATTGCGATTGTGTGATTGCGATTGTGTGATTGCGATTGTGTGATTGCAATTGTGTGATTCTGTGATTCTGATTGTGTGATTGATTGTGAGATTGTGATTGTGTGTTTGTGATTGTGTAATTGGGATTGTGTGACTGGGATTGCGTGATTGAGAGTGTGTGATTGTGATTTTGTGATTGTGATTGTGTGATTGTGATTGTGTGATTGTGTGATTGTGTGACTGTGATTGTGTGACTGTGATTGTGTGACTGTGATTGTGTGACTGTGATTGTGTGACTGTGATTGTGCGACTGTGATTGTGCGACTGCGATTGTGTGACTGCGATAGTGTGATTGCGATTGTGTGATTGCAATTGTGTGATTGTGTGATTGAGAGTGTGTGATTGTGATTGTGTGATTGTGATTGTGTGATTGGGATTGTCGGTTTGGGATTGTGTGACTCCAATTGTGTGATTGAGTGTGTGTGATTGTGATTGTGTGATTGTGATTGTGTGATTGTGATTGTGTGATTATGATTGTGTGATTGTGATTGTGTGATTGTGATTGTGTGATTGTGATTGTGTGATTGTGATTGTGTGATTGTGATTGTGTGATTGTGATTGTGTGATTGTGATTGTGTGATTGTGATTGTGTGATTGTGATTGTGTGATTGTGTGATTGTGATTGTATGATTGGGATTGTCGGTTTGGGATTGTGTGACTGCAATTGTGTGATTGAGAGTGTGTGATTGTGATTGTGTGATTGTGATTGTGTGATTGTGATTGTGTGATTGTGATTCTGTGATTCTGATTGTGTGATTGTGATTGTGAGATTGTGATTGTGTGTTTGTGATTGTGTAATTGGGATTGTGTGACTGGGATTGCGTGATTGAGAGTGTGTGATTGTGATTGTGTGATTGTGATTGTGTGATTGTGATTGTGTGATTGTGATTGTGTGATTGTGATTGTGTGATTGTGATTGTGTGATTGTGATTGTGTGATTGTGATTGTGTGATTGTGATTGTGTGATTGTGATTGCGTGATTGCGTGATTGCGTGATTGCGTGATTGCGTGATTGTGTGATTGCGTGATTGCGTGATTGCGTGTTTGCGTGATTGCGTGTTTGCGTGATTGCGTGATTGCGTGATTGCGTGATTGCGTGATTGCGTGATTGCCTGGTTGCGTGATTGTGTGGTTGTGTGATTGTGTGATTGTGTGATTGTGTGATTGTGTGATTGTGTGATTGTGTGATTGTGTGATTGTGTGATTGTGAGATTGTGTGATTGTGTGATTGTGTGATTGTGTGATTGTGTGATTGTGTGATTGTTTGATTGTGTGATTGTGTGATTGTGTGATTGTGTGATTGTGTGATTGCGTGATTGTGTGATGGCGTGATTGCGTGATTGCGTGATTGTGTGATTGTGTGATTGTGTGATTGTGTGATAGTGTGATTGTGTGATTGTGTGATTGTGTTATTGTGTGATTGTGTGATTGTGTGATTGTGTGATTGTGTGATTGTGTGATTGTGTGATTGTGTGATTGTGTGATTGTGTGATTGTGTGAATGTGTGATTGTGTGATTGTGTGATTGTGTGATTGTGTGATTGTGTGATTGTGTGATTGTGTGATTGTGTGATTGTGTGATTGTGATTGTGTGATTGTGATTGTGTGAATGTGATTGTGTGATTGTGATTGTGTGATTGTGATTGCCTGTTTGCGTGATTGCGTGATTGCGTGATTGCGTGATTGCGTGATTGCGTGATTGCGTGATTGCGTGATTGCGTGATTGCGTGTTTGCGTGATTGCGTGATTGCGTGATTGCGTGATTGCGTGATTGCGTGATTGCCTGGTTGCGTGATTGCGTGGTTGTGTGATTGTGTGATTGTGTGATTGTGTGATTGTGTGTTTGTGTGATTGTGTGATTGTGTGATGGTGTGACTGTGTGATTGTGTGATTGAGTGATTGTGTGATTGTGTGATTGTGTAATTGTGTGACTGTGATTGTGTGACTGTGATTGTGTGACTGTGATTGTGCGACTGTGATTGTGCGACTGTGATTGTGTGACTGCGATTGTGTGACTGCGATAGTGTGATTGCGATTGTGTGATTGCAATTGTGTGATTGCGTGACTGTGATTGCGTGACTGTGATTGCGTGACTGTGATTGCGTGACTGTGATTGCGCGGCTGCGATTGTGCAACTGTGATTGTGCGACTGCTTTTGTGTGGTTGCGATTGTGTGATTGCAATTGTGTGATTGTGTGATTGAGATTGTGTGATTGTGATTGTGTGATTGTGATTGTGTGATTGTGTGATTGTGTGATTGTGTGATTGTGTGATTGTGTGATTGTGTGATTGTGTGATTGTGATTGTGTGATTGTGTCATTGTGTGATTGTGTGATTGTGTGATTGTGTGATTGTTTGATTGTGTGATTGTGTGATTGTGTGATTGTGTGATTGTGTGATTGTGTGATTGTGTGATTGTGTGATTGTGTGATTGTGAGATTGTGTGATTGTGTGATTGTGTGATTGTGTGATTGTGTGATTGTGTGATTGTGTTATTGTTTGATTGTGTGATTGTGTGATTGTGTGATTGTGTGATTGTGTGATTGCGTGATTGTGTGATGGCGTGATTGCGTGATTGCGTGATTGTGTGATTGTGTGATTGTGTGATTGTGTGATAGTGTGATTGTGTGATTGTGTGATTGTGTTATTGTGTGATTGTGTGATTGTGTGATTGTGTGATTGTGTGATTGTGTGATTGTGTGATTGTGTGATTGTGTGATTGTGTGATTGTGTGATTGCGTGTTTGCGTGATTGCGTGATTGCGTGATTGCGTGATTGCGTGATTGCCTGGTTGCGTGATTGTGTGGTTGTGCGATTGTGTGATTGTGTGATTGTGTGATTGTGTGACTGTGTGTTTGTGTGATTGTGTGATTGTGTGATTGTGTGACTGTGTGATTGTGTGATTGAGTGATTGTGTGATTGTGTGATTGTGTGATTGCGTGATTGCGTGATTGCGTGATTGCGTGATTGCGTGATTGCGTGATTGCGTGTTTGCGTGATTGCGTGATTGCGTGATTGCGTGATTGCGTGATTGCGTGATTGCCTGGTTGCGTGATTGCGTGGTTGTGTGATTGTGTGATTGTGTGATTGTGTGATTGTGTGTTTGTGTGATTGTGTGATTGTGTGATGGTGTGACTGTGTGATTGTGTGATTGAGTGATTGTGTGATTGTGTGATTGTGTAATTGTGTGACTGTGATTGTGTGACTGTGATTGTGTGACTGTGATTGTGCGACTGTGATTGTGCGACTGTGATTGTGTGACTGCGATTGTGTGACTGCGATAGTGTGATTGCGATTGTGTGATTGCAATTGTGTGATTGCGTGACTGTAATTGCGTGACTGTGATTGCGTGACTGTGATTGCGTGACTGTGATTGCGCGGCTGCGATTGTGCAACTGTGATTGTGCGACTGCTTTTGTGTGGTTGCGATTGTGTGATTGCAATTGTGTGATTGTGTGATTGAGATTGTGTGATTGTGATTGTGTGATTGTGTGATTGTGTGATTGTGTGTTTGTGTGATTGTGTGATTGTGTGATTGTGTGACTGTGTGATTGTGTGATTGAGTGATTGTGTGATTGTGTGATTGTGTAATTGTGTGACTGTGATTGTGTGACTGTGATTGTGTGACTGTGATTGTGTGACTGTGATTGTGTGACTGTGATTGTGCGACTGTGATTGTGCGACTGTGATTGTGTGACTGCGATTGTGTGACTGCGATAGTGTGATTGCGATTGTGTGATTGCAATTGTGTGATTGCGTGACTGTGATTGCGCGGCTGCGATTGTGCAACTGTGATTGTGCGACTGCTTTTGTGTGGTTGCGATTGTGTGATTGCAATTGTGTGATTGTGTGATTGAGATTGTGTGATTGTGATTGTGTGATTGTGATTGTGTGATTGTGTGATTGTGTGATTGTGTGATTGTGTGATTGTGTGATTGTGATTGTGTGATTGTGTCATTGTGTGATTGTGTGATTGTGTGATTGTGTGATTGTTTGATTGTGTGATTGTGTGATTGTGTGATTGTGTGATTGTGTGATTGTGTGATTGTGTGACTGTGTGATTGTGTGATTGTGTGATTATGTGATTGTGTGATTGTGTTATTGTGTGATTGTGTGATTGTGTGATTGTGTGATTGTGCGATTGTGTGATTGTGTGATTGTGTGATTGTGTGATTGTGTGATTGTGTGATTGTGTGATTGTGTGATTGTGTGATTGTGTGATTGTGTGATTGTGTGATTGTGTGATTGTGTGATTGTGTGATTGCGCGATTGTGTGATTGCGCGACTGTGTGATTGCGTGATTGTGTGATTGTGTGATTGTGTGATTGTGTGATTGTGTGATTGTGTGATTGTGATTGTGTGATTGTGATTCTGTGATTGTGTGATTGTGATTGTGTGATTGTGATTGTGTGATTGTGATTGTGTGATTGTGATTGTGTGATTGTGATTGTGTGATTGTGATTGTGTGATTGTGATTGTGTGATTGTGATTGTGTGATTGTGATTGTGTGATTGTGATTGTGTGATTGTGATTCTGTGATTGTGATTGTGTGATTGTGATTGTGTGATTGTGATTGTGTGATTGTGATTGTGTGATTGTGATTGTGTGATTGTGATTGTGTGATTGTGATTGTGTGATTGTGATTGCGTGATTGCGTGATTGCGTGATTGCGTGATTGCGTGATTGCGTGATTGCGTGATTGCGTGGTTGCGTGATTGCGTGATTGCGTGATTGCGTCATTGCGTCATTGCGTGTTTGCGTGATTGCGTGATTGCGTGATTGCGTGATTGCGTGATTGCCTGGTTGCGTGATTGTGTGGTTGTGCGATTGTGTGATTGTGTGATTGTGTGATTGTGTGACTGTGTGTTTGTGTGATTGTGTGATTGTGTGATTGTGTGACTGTGTGATTGTGTGATTGAGTGATTGTGTGATTGTGTGATTGTGTGATTGTGTGATTGTGTGACTGTGTGACTGTGATTTTGTGACTGTGATTGTGTGACTGTGATTGTGTGACTGTGATTGTGTGACTGTGATTGTGTGACTGTGATTGTGTGACTGTGATTGTGTGACTGTGATTGTGCGATTGTGATTGTGCGACTGCGATTGTGTGACTGCGATAGTGTGATTGCGATTGTGTGATTGTGTCATTGTGATTGTGTGGTTGAGAGTGTGTGATTGTGATTATGTGATTGTGATTGTGTGATTGTGATTGTGTGATTGTGATTGTGTGGTTGTGATTGTGATTGTGTGATTGTGATTGTGTGATTGTGATTGTGTGATTGTGATTGTGTGATTGTGATTGTGTGATTGTGATTGTGTGATTGTGATTGTGTGATTGTGATTGTGTGATTGTGATTGTGTGATTGTGATTGTGTGATTGTGATTGTGTGATTGTGATTGTGTGATTGTGATTGTGTGATTGTGATTGTGTGATTGTGATTGTGTGATTGTGATTGTGTGATTGTGATTGTGTGATTGTGATTGTGTGATTGTGATTGTGATTGTGTGATTGTGATTGTGATTGTGTGATTGTGATTGTGTGATTGTGATTGTGTGATTGTGATTGTGTGATTGTGATTGTGTGATTGTGATTGTGTGATTGTGATTGTGTGATTGTGATTGTGTGATTGTGATTGTGTGATTGTGATTGTGTGATTGTGATTGTGTGATTGTGATTGTGTGATTGTGATTGTGTGATTGTGATTGTGTGATTGTGATTGTGTGATTGTGATTGTGTGATTGTGATTGTGTGATTGTGATTGTGTGATTGTGATTGTGTGATTGTGATTGTGTGATTGTGATTGTGTGATTGTGATTGTGTGATTGTGATTGTGTGATTGTGATTGTGTGATTGTGATTGTGTGATTGTGATTGTGTGATTGTGATTGTGTGATTGTGATTGTGTGATTGTGATTGTGTGATTGTGATTGTGTGATTGTGATTGTGTGATTGTGATTGTGTGATTGTGATTGTGTGATTGTGATTGTGTGATTGTGATTGTGTGATTGTGATTGTGATTGTGTGATTGTGATTGTGTGATTGTGATTGTGTGATTGTGATTGTGTGATTGTGATTGTGTGATTGTGATTGTGTGATTGTGATTGTGTGATTCTGATTGTGTGATTGTGACTGTGTGATTGTGATTGTGTGATTGTGATTGTGTGATTGTGATTGTGTGATTGTGGTTGTGTGATTGTGGTTGTGTGATTGTGGTTGTGTGATTGTGGTTGTGTGATTGTGGTTGTGTGATTGTGGTTGTGTGATTGTGGTTGTGTGATTGTGGTTGTGTGATTGTGGTTGTGTGATGGTGGTTGTGTGATCGTGGTTGTGTGATTGTGGTTGTGTGATTGTGGTTGTGTGATTGTGGTTGTGTGATTGCGGTTGTGTGATTGCGATTGTGTGATTGCGATTGTGTGATTGCGATTGTGTGATTGCAATTGTGTGATTCTGTGATTCTGATTGTGTGATTGTGATTGTGAGATTGTGATTGTGTGTTTGTGATTGTGTAATTGGGATTGTGTGACTGGGATTGCGTGATTGAGAGTGTGTGATTGTGATTTTGTGATTGTGATTGTGTGATTGTGATTGTGTGATTGTGTGATTGTGTGACTGTGATTGTGTGACTGTGATTGTGTGACTGTGATTGTGTGACTGTGATTGTGTGACTGTGATTGTGCGACTGTGATTGTGCGACTGCGATTGTGTGACTGCGATAGTGTGATTGCGATTGTGTGATTGCAATTGTGTGATTGTGTGATTGAGAGTGTGTGATTGTGATTGTGTGATTGTGATTGTGTGATTGGGATTGTCGGTTTGGGATTGTGTGACTCCAATTGTGTGATTGAGTGTGTGTGATTGTGATTGTGTGATTGTGATTGTGTGATTGTGATTGTGTGATTGTGATTGTGTGATTGTGATTGTGTGATTGTGATTGTGTGATTGTGATTGTGTGATTGTGATTGTGTGATTGTGATTGTGTGATTGTGATTGTGTGATTGTGATTGTGTGATTGTGATTGTGTGATTGTGATTGTGTGATTGTGATTGTGTGATTGTGTGATTGTGATTGTATGATTGGGATTGTCGGTTTGGGATTGTGTGACTGCAATTGTGTGATTGAGAGTGTGTGATTGTGATTGTGTGATTGTGATTGTGTGATTGTGATTGTGTGATTGTGATTGTGTGATTGTGATTGTGTGATTGTGATTGTGTGATTGTGATTGTGTGATTGTGATTGTGTGATTGTGATTGTGTGATTGTGATTGTGTGATTGTGATTGTGTGATTGTGATTGTGTGATTGTGATTGTGTGATTGTGATTGTGTGATTGTGATTGTGTGATTGTGATTGTGTGATTGTGATTGTGTGATTGTGATTGTGTGATTGTGATTGCGTGATTGCGTGATTGCGTGATTGCGTGATTGCGTGATTGTGTGATTGCGTGATTGCGTGATTGCGTGTTTGCGTGATTGCGTGTTTGCGTGATTGCGTGATTGCGTGATTGCGTGATTGCGTGATTGCGTGATTGCCTGGTTGCGTGATTGTGTGGTTGTGTGATTGTGTGATTGTGTGATTGTGTGATTGTGTGATTGTGTGATTGTGTGATAGTGTGATTGTGTGATTGTGTGATTGTGTTATTGTGTGATTGTGTGATTGTGTGATTGTGTGATTGTGTGATTGTGTGATTGTGTGATTGTGTGATTGTGTGATTGTGTGATTGTGTGATTGTGTGATTGTGTGATTGTGTGATTGTGTGATTGTGTGATTGTGTGATTGTGTGATTGTGTGATTGTGATTGTGTGATTGTGATTGTGTGAATGTGATTGTGTGATTGTGATTGTGTGATTGTGATTGCCTGTTTGCGTGATTGCGTGATTGCGTGATTGCGTGATTGCGTGATTGCGTGATTGCGTGATTGCGTGATTGCGTGATTGCGTGTTTGCGTGATTGCGTGATTGCGTGATTGCGTGATTGCGTGATTGCGTGATTGCCTGGTTGCGTGATTGCGTGGTTGTGTGATTGTGTGATTGTGTGATTGTGTGATTGTGTGTTTGTGTGATTGTGTGATTGTGTGATGGTGTGACTGTGTGATTGTGTGATTGAGTGATTGTGTGATTGTGTGATTGTGTAATTGTGTGACTGTGATTGTGTGACTGTGATTGTGTGACTGTGATTGTGCGACTGTGATTGTGCGACTGTGATTGTGTGACTGCGATTGTGTGACTGCGATAGTGTGATTGCGATTGTGTGATTGCAATTGTGTGATTGCGTGACTGTGATTGCGCGGCTGCGATTGTGCAACTGTGATTGTGCGACTGCTTTTGTGTGGTTGCGATTGTGTGATTGCAATTGTGTGATTGTGTGATTGAGATTGTGTGATTGTGATTGTGTGATTGTGATTGTGTGATTGTGTGATTGTGTGATTGTGTGATTGTGTGATTGTGTGATTGTGTGATTGTGATTGTGTGATTGTGTGATTGTGTGATTGTTTGATTGTGTGATTGTGTGATTGTGTGATTGTGTGATTGTGTGATTGTGTGATTGTGTGATTGTGTGATTGTGTGATTGTGTTATTGTGTGATTGTGTGATTGTGTGATTGTGTGATTGTGTGATTGTGTTATTGTGTGATTGTGTGATTGTGTGATTGTGTGATTGTGCGATTGTGCGATTGTGTGATTGTGTGATTGCGTGATTGTGTGATTGTGTGATTGCCTGGTTGCGTGATTGCGTGGTTGTGTGATTGTGTGATTGTGTGATTGTGTGATTGTGTGTTTGTGTGATTGTGTGATTGTGTGATTGTGTGACTGTGTGATTGTGTGATTGAGTGATTGTGTGATTGTGTGATTGTGTAATTGTGTGACTGTGATTGTGTGACTGTGATTGTGTGACTGTGATTGTGTGACTGTGATTGTGTGACTGTGATTGTGTGACTGTGATTGTGCGACTGTGATTGTGCGACTGTGATTGTGTGACTGCGATTGTGTGACTGCGATAGTGTGATTGCGATTGTGTGATTGCAATTGTGTGATTGCGTGACTGTGATTGCGTGACTGTGATTGCGCGGCTGCGATTGTGCAACTGTGATTGTGCGACTGCTTTTGTGTGGTTGCGATTGTGTGATTGCAATTGTGTGATTGTGTGATTGAGATTGTGTGATTGTGATTGTGTGATTGTGTGATTGTGTGATTGTGTGTTTGTGTGATTGTGTGATTGTGTGATTGTGTGACTGTGTGATTGTGTGATTGAGTGATTGTGTGATTGTGTGATTGTGTAATTGTGTGACTGTGATTGTGTGACTGTGATTGTGTGACTGTGATTGTGTGACTGTGATTGTGTGACTGTGATTGTGCGACTGTGATTGTGCGACTGTGATTGTGTGACTGCGATTGTGTGACTGCGATAGTGTGATTGCGATTGTGTGATTGCAATTGTGTGATTGCGTGACTGTGATTGCGCGGCTGCGATTGTGCAACTGTGATTGTGCGACTGCTTTTGTGTGGTTGCGATTGTGTGATTGCAATTGTGTGATTGTGTGATTGAGATTGTGTGATTGTGATTGTGTGATTGTGATTGTGTGATTGTGTGATTGTGTGATTGTGTGATTGTGTGATTGTGTGATTGTGATTGTGTGATTGTGTCATTGTGTGATTGTGTGATTGTGTGATTGTGTGATTGTTTGATTGTGTGATTGTGTGATTGTGTGATTGTGTGATTGTGTGATTGTGTGATTGTGTGACTGTGTGATTGTGTGATTGTGTGATTATGTGATTGTGTGATTGTGTTATTGTGTGATTGTGTGATTGTGTGATTGTGTGATTGTGCGATTGTGTGATTGTGTGATTGTGTGATTGTGTGATTGTGTGATTGTGTGATTGTGTGATTGTGTGATTGTGTGATTGTGTGATTGTGTGATTGTGTGATTGTGTGATTGCGCGATTGTGTGATTGCGCGACTGTGTGATTGCGTGATTGTGTGATTGTGTGATTGTGTGATTGTGTGATTGTGTGATTGTGATTGTGTGATTGTGATTCTGTGATTGTGTGATTGTGATTGTGTGATTGTGATTGTGTGATTGTGATTGTGTGATTGTGATTGTGTGATTGTGATTGTGTGATTGTGATTGTGTGATTGTGATTGTGTGATTGTGATTCTGTGATTGTGATTGTGTGATTGTGATTGTGTGATTGTGATTGTGTGATTGTGATTGTGTGATTGTGATTGTGTGATTGTGATTGTGTGATTGTGAGTGTGTGATTGTGATTGTGTGATTGTGATTGCGTGATTGCGTGATTGCGTGATTGCGTGATTGCGTGATTGCGTGATTGCGTGATTGCGTGGTTGCGTGATTGCGTGATTGCGTGATTGCGTCATTGCGTGATTGCGTGTTTGCGTGATTGCGTGATTGCGTGATTGCGTGATTGCGTGATTGCCTGGTTGCGTGATTGTGTGGTTGTGCGATTGTGTGATTGTGTGATTGTGTGATTGTGTGACTGTGTGTTTGTGTGATTGTGTGATTGTGTGATTGTGTGACTGTGTGATTGTGTGATTGAGTGATTGTGTGATTGTGTGATTGTGTGATTGTGTGACTGTGTGACTGTGATTTTGTGACTGTGATTGTGTGACTGTGATTGTGTGACTGTGATTGTGTGACTGTGATTGTGTGACTGTGATTGTGTGACTGTGATTGTGTGACTGTGATTGTGCGATTGTGATTGTGCGACTGCGATTGTGTGACTGCGATAGTGTGATTGCGATTGTGTGATTGTGTCATTGTGATTGTGTGGTTGAGAGTGTGTGATTGTGATTATGTGATTGTGATTGTGTGATTGTGATTATGTGATTGTGATTGTGTGATTGTGATTGTGATTGTGTGATTGTGATTGTGTGATTGTGATTGTGTGATTGTGATTGTGTGATTGTGATTGTGTGATTGTGATTGTGTGATTGTGATTGAGTGATTGTGATTGTGTGATTGTGATTGTGTGATTGTGATTGTGTGATTGTGATTGTGTGATTGTGATTGTGCGACTGTGATTGTGTGACTGCGATTGTATGACTGCGATAGTGTGATTACGATTGTGTGATTGCAATTGTGTGATTGCGTGACTGTGATTGCGTGACTGTGATTGCGCGGCTGCGATTGTGCAACTGTGATTGTGCGACTGCTTTTGTGTGGTTGCGATTGTGTGATTGCAATTGTGTGATTGTGTGATTGAGATTGTGTGATTGAGATTGTGTGATTGTGATTGTGTGATTGTGATTGTGTGATTGTGTGATTGTGTGATTGTGTGATTGTGTGATTGTGAGATTGTGTGATTGTGTGATTGTGTGATTGTGTGATTGTGTGATTGTGTGATTGTTTGATTGTGTGATTGTGTGATTGTGTGATTGTGATTGTGTGATTGTGATTGTGTGATTGTGATTGTGTGATTGTGTGATTGTGTGATTGTGTGGTTGTATGATTGTGATTGTGTGATTGTGATTGTGTGATTGTGATTGTGCGACTGTGATTGTGTGACTGCGATTGTGTGACTGCGATAGTGTGATTGCGATTGTGTGATTGCAATTGTGTGATTGCGTGACTGTGATTGCGTGACTGTGATTGCGCGGCTGCGATTGTGCAACTGTGATTGTGCGACTGCTTTTGTGTGGTTGCGATTGTGTGATTGCAATTGTGTGATTGTGTGATTAAGATTGTGTGATTGTGATTGTGTGATTGTCATTGTGTGATTGTGTGATTTTGTGATTGTGTGATTGTGTGATTGTGTGATTGTGTGATTGTGATTGTGTGATTGTGTGATTGTGATTGTGTGATTGTGTCATTGCGTGATTGTGTGATTTTGTGATTGTGTGATTGTTTGATTGTGTGATTGTGTGATTGTGTGATTGTGTGATTGTGTGATTGTGTGATTGTGTGATTGTGTGATTGTGTGATTGTGTGATTGTGTTATTGTGTGATTGTGTGATTGTGCGATTGTGTGATTGTGTGATTGTGTGATTGTGATTGTGTGATTGTGTGATTGTGATTGTGTGATTGTGATTGTGTGATTGTGATTGTGTGATTGTGATTGTGTGATTGTGATTGTGTGATTGTGATTGTGTGATTGTGATTGTGTGATTGTGATTGTGTGATTGTGATTGTGTGATTGTGATTGTGTGATTGTGATTGTGTGATTGTGATTGTGTGATTGTGATTGTGTGATTGTGATTGTGTGATTGTGATTGTGTGATTGTGATTGTGTGATTGTGATTGTGTGATTGTGATTGTGTGATTGTGATTGCGTGATTGTGATTGTGTGATTGTGATTGTGTGATTGTGATTGTGTGATTGTGATTGTGTGATTGTGATTGTGTGATTGTGATTGTGTGATTGTGATTGTGTGATTGTGATTGTGTGAATGTGATTGTGTGATTGTGATTGTGTGATTGTGATTGTGTGATTGTGATTGTGTGATTGTGATTGTGTGATTGTGATTGTGTGATTGTGATTGTGTGATTGTGATTGTGTGATTGTGATTGTGTGATTGTGATTGTGTGATTGTGATTGTGTGATTGTGATTGTGTGATTGTGATTGCGTGATTGCGATTGCGTGATTGCGTGATTGCGTGATTGCGTGATTGCGTGATTGCGTGATTGCGTGATTGCGTGATTGCGTGTTTGCGTGATTGCGTGATTGCGTGATTGCGTGATTGCGTGATTGCGTGATTGCCTGGTTGCGTGATTGTGTGGTTGTGTGATTGTGTGATTGTGTGATTGTGTGATTGTGTGATTGTGTGATTGTGTGTTTGTGTGATTGTGTGATTGTGTGATTGTGTGATTGAGTGATTGTGTGATTGTATGATTGTGTGATTGTATGATTGTGTGATTGTGTGATTGTGTGACTGTGATTGTGTGACTGTGATTGTGTGACGGTGATTGTGTGACTGTGATTGTGTGACTGTGATTGTGTGACTGTGATTGTGCGATTGTGATTGTGCGACTGCGATTGTGTGACTGCGATAGTGTGATTGCGATTGTGTGATTGCAATTGTGTGATTGTGTCATTGTGATTGTGTGGTTGAAAGTGTGCGATTGTGATTATGTGATTGTGATTGTGTGATTGTGATTGTGTGATTGTGATTGTGTGATTGTGATTGTGTGATTGTGATTGTGTGATTGTGATTGTGTGATTGTGATTGTGTGATTGTGATTGTGTGATTGTGATTGAGTGATTGTGATTGTGTGATTGTGATTGTGTGATTGTGATTGTGTGATTGTGATTGTGTGATTGTGATTGTGCGACTGTGATTGTGTGACTGCGATTGTGTGACTGCGATAGTGTGATTACGATTGTGTGATTGCAATTGTGTGATTGCGTGACAGTGATTGCGTGACTGTGATTGCGCGGCTGCGATTGTGCAACTGTGATTTTGCGACTGCTTTTGTGTGGTTGCGATTGTGTGATTGCAATTGTGTGATTGTGTGATTGAGATTGTGTGATTGTGCTTGTGTGATTGTGATTGTGTGATTGTGTGATTGTGTGATTGTGTGATTGTGTGATTGTGTGATTGTGTGATTGTGTGATTGTGTGATTGTGTGATTGTGAGATTGTGTGATTGTGTGATTGTATGATTGTGTGATTGTGTGATTGTGTGATTGTTTGATTGTGTGATTGTGTGATTGTGTGATTGTGTGATTGTGTGATTGGGTGATCGTGTGATTGCGTGATCGTGTGATTGCGAGATTGCGTGATTGTGTGATTGTGTGATTGTGTGATTGTGTGATTGTGTGATTGTGTGATTGTGTGATTGTGTGATTGTGTGATTGTGTGATTGTGTTATTGTGTGATTGTGTGATTGTGTGATTGTGTGATTGTGTGATTGTGTGATTGTGTGATCGTGTGATTGGGTGATCGTGTGATTGCGTGATTGCGTGATTGTGTGATTGTGTGACTGTGTGATTGTGTGATTGTGTGATTGTGTGATTGTGTGATTGTGTGATTGTGTGATTGTGTGATTGTGTGATTGTGTGTTTGTGTGATTGTGTGATTGTGTGATTGTGTGACTGTGTGATTGTGTGATTGAGTGATTGTGTGATTGTGTGATTGTGTAATTGTGTGACTGTGATTGTGTGACTGTGATTGTGTGACTGTGATTGTGTGACTGTGATTGTACGACTGTGATTGTGCGACTGTGATTGTGCGACTGCGATTGTGTGACTGCGATAGTGTGATTGCGATTGTGTGATTGCAATTGTGTGATTGTGTCATTGTGATTGTGTGGTTGAGAGTGTGTGATTGTGATTATGTGATTGTGGTTGTATGATTGTGGTTGTGTGATTGTGGTTGTGTGATTGTGATTGTGTGATTGTGATTGTGCGACTGTGATTGTGTGACTGCGATTGTGTGACTGCGATAGTGTGATTGCGATTGTGTGATTGCAATTGTGTGATTGCGTGACTGTGATTGCGTGACTGTGATTGCGCGGCTGCGATTGTGCAACTGTGATTGTGCGACTGCTTTTGTGTGGTTGCGATTGTGTGATTGCAATTGTGTGATTGTGTGATTGAGATTGTGTGATTGTGATTGTGTGATTGTGATTGTGTGATTGTGTGATTGTGTGATTGTGTGATTGTGTGATTGTGTGATTGTGTGATTGTGTGATTGTGTGATTGTGTGATTGTGTGATTGTGTGATTGTGTGATTGTGTGATTGTGTGATTGTGTGATTGTGTGATTGTGATTGTGTGATTGTGATTGTGTGCTTGCGATTGTGTGATTGTGATTGTGTGATTGTGATTGTGTGATTGCGTGATTGTGATTGTGTGATTGGGATTGTCGGTTTGGGATTGTGTGACTGCAATTGTGTGATTGAGTGTGTGTGATTGTGATTGTGTGATTGTGTGATTGAGTGATTGTGTGATTATGTGATTGTGTGATTGTGTGACTGTGATTGTGTGACTGTGATTGTGTGACTGTGGTTGTGTGACTGTGATTGTGCGTCTGTGATTGTGCGACTGCGATTGTGTGACTGCGATAGTGTGATTGCGATTGTGTGATTGCAATTGTGTGATTGTGTCATTGTGATTGTGTTGTTGAGAGTGTGTGATTGTGATTATGTGTTTGTGATTGTGTGATTGTGATTGTGTGATTGTGATTGTGTGATTGTGGTTGTGTGATTGTGGTTGTGTGATTGTGGTTGTGTGATTGTGGTTGTGTGATTGTGGTTGTGTGAGTGTGGTTGTGTGATTGTGGTTGTGTGATTGTGGTTGTGTGATTGTGGTTGTGTGATTGTGGTTGTGTGATTGTGGTTGTGTGATTGTGGTTGTGTGATAGCGGTTGTGTGATTGCGATTGTGTGATTGCGATTGTGTGATTGCGATTGTGTGATTGCAATTGTGTGATTCTTTGATTCTGATTGTGTGATTGTGATTGTGAGGTTGTGATTGTGTGATTGTGATTGTGTAATTGGGATTGTGTGACTGGGATTGTGTGATTGAGAGTGTGTGATTGTGATTTTGTGATTGTGATTGTGTGATTGTGATTGTGTGATTGTGATTGTGTGATTGTGATTGTGTGATTGTGATTGTGTGATTGTGATTGTGTGATTGTGATTGTGTGATTGTGATTGTGTGATTGTGATTGTGTGATTGTGATTGTGTGATTGTGATTGTGTGATTGTGATTGTGTGATTGTGATTGTGTGATTGTGATTGTGTGATTGTGATTGTGTGATTGTGATTGTGTGATTGTGATTGTGTGATTGTGATTGTGTGATTGTGATTGTGTGATTGTGATTGTGTGATTGTGATTGTGTGATTGTGATTGTGTGATTGTGATTGTGTGATTGTGATTGTGTGATTGTGATTGTGTGATTGTGATTGTGTGATTGTGATTGTGTGACTGTGATTGTGTGATTGTGCGATTGTGATTGTGCGATTGTGATTGTGCGATTGTGATTGTGCGATTGTGATTGTGCGATTGTGGTTGTGCGATTGTGGTTGTGCGATTGCGATTGTGCGATTGCGATTGTGCGATTGCGATTGTGCGATTGCGATTGTGCGATTGCGATTGTGCGATTGTGATTGTGCGATTGTGATTGTGCGATTGTGATTGTGCGATTGTGATTGTGCGATTGTGATTGTGCGATTGTGATTGTGCGATTGTGATTGTGTGATTGTGTGGTTGCGATTGTGTGATTGCAATTGTGTGATTGTGTGATTGAGATTGTATGATTGTGATTGTGTGATTGTGATTGTGTGATTGTGATTGTGTGATTGTGTGATTGTGTGTTTGTGTGATTGTGTGATTGTGTGATTGTGTGATTGTGTGATTGTGAGATTGTGTGATTGTGTGATTGTGTGATTGTGTGATTGTGTGATTGTTTGATTGTGTGATTGTGTGATTGTGTGATTGTGTGATTGTGTGATTGTGTGATTGTGTGATTGTGTGATTGTGTGATTGTGTGATTGTGTCATTGTGTGATTGTGTGATTGTGTGATTGTGTGATTGTGTGATTGTGTGATTGTTCGATTGTGTGATTGTGTGATTGTGTGATTGTGTGATTGTGTGATTGTGTGATTGTGTGATTGTGTGATTGTGTGATTGTGTGATTGTGTGATTGTGTGATTGTGTGATTGTGATTGTGTGATTGTGATTGTGTGATTGTGATTGTGTGGTTGTGATTGTGTGATTGTTATTGTGAGATTATGATTGTGTGATTGTGATTGTGTGATTGTGATTGTGTGATTGTGATTGTGTGATTGTGATTGTGTGATTGCGATTGTGTGATTGCGATTGTATGATTGTGATTGTGACTGAGTGATTGTGATTGTATGATTGTGATTGTGTGATTGTGATTGTGTGATTGTGATTGTGTGATTGTGATTGTGTGATTGTGATTGTGTGATTGTGATTGTGTGATTGTGATTGTGTGATTGTGATTGTGTGATTGTGATTGTGTGATTGTGATTGTGTGGTTGTGATTGTGTGATTGTTATTGTGAGATTGTGATTGTGTGATTGTGATTGTGTGATTGGGATTGTGTGATTGTGATTGTGTGATTGTGATTGTGTGATTGTGATTGTGTGATTGTGATTGTGTGATTGTGATTGTGTGATTGTGATTGTGTGATTGTGATTGTGTGATTGTGATTGTGTGATTGTGATTGTGTGATTGTGATTGTGTGATTGTGATTGTGTGATTGTGATTGTGTGATAGTGATTGTGTGATTGTGATTGTGTGATTGTGGTTGTGTGATTGTGGTTGTGTGATTGTGGTTGTGTGATTGTGGTTGTGTGATTGTGGTTGTGTGATTGTGGTTGTGTGATTGTGGTTGTGTGATTGTGGTTGTGTGATTGTGGTTGTGTGATTGTGGTTGTGTGATTGTGGTTGTGTGATGGTGGTTGTGTGATCGTGGTTGTGTGATCGTGGTTGTGTGATTGTGGTTGTATGATTGTGGTTGTGTGATTGTGGTTGTGTGATTGCGGTTGTGTGATTGCGATTGTGTGATTGCGATTGTGTGATTCTGTGATTCTGATTCTGTGATTCTGATTGTGTGATTGTGATTGTGAGATTGTGATTGTGTGATTGTGATTGTGTAATTGGGATTGTGTGACTGGGATTGCGTGATTGAGAGTGTGTGATTGTGATTTTGTGACTGTGATTGTGTGATTGTGATTGTGTGATTGTGTGATTGTGTAATTGTGTGATTGTATGATTGTGATTGTGTGATTGTGATTGTGTGATTGTGATTGTGCGACTGTGATTGCGTGACTGCGATTGTGTGACTGCGATAGTGTGATTGCGATTGTGTGATTGCAATTGTGTGATTGCGTGACTCTGATTGCGTGACTGTGATTGCGCGGCTGCGATTGTGCAACGGTGATTGTGCGACTGCTTTTGTGTGGTTGCGATTGTGCGATTGCAATTGTGTGATTGTGTGATTGAGATTGTGTGATTGTGATTGTGTGATTGTGATTGTGTGATTGTGATTGTGTGATTGTGATTGTGTGATTGTGATTGTGTGATTGTGATTGTGTGATTGTGATTGTGTGATTGTGTGATTGTGTGATTCTGTGATTGTGTGATTGTGATTGTGTGATTTTGTGATTGTGTGATTGTGTGATTGTGTGATTGTGTGATTGTTTGATTGTGTGATTGTGTGATTTTGTGATTGTGTGATTGTGTGATTGTGTGATTGTGTGATTGTGTGATTGTGTGATTGTGTGATTGTGTGATTGTGTGATTGTGTGATTGTGTGATTGTGTGATTGTGTGATTGTGTGATTGTGTGATTGTGTGATTGTGTGATTGTGTGATTGTGTGATTGTGTGATTGTGTGATTGTGTGATTGTGTGATTGTGTGATTGTGTGAATGTGTGATTGTGTGATTGTGTGATTGTGATTGTGTGATTGTGATTGTGTGATTGTGTGATTGTGATTGTGTGATTGTGATTGTGTGATTGTGATTGTGTGATTGTGATTGTGTGATTGTGATTGTGTGATTGTGATTGTGTGATTGTGATTGTGTGATTGTGATTGTGTGATTGTGATTGTGTGATTGTGATTGTGTGATTGTGATTGTGTGATTGTGATTGTGTGATTGTGATTGTGTGATTGTGATTGTGTGATTGTGATTGTGTGATTGTGATTGTGTGATTGTGATTGTGTGATTGTGATTGTGTGATTGTGATTGTGTGATTGTGATTGTGTGATTGTGATTGTGTGATTGTGATTGTGTGATTGTGATTGTGTGATTGTGATTGTGTGATTGTGAGTGTGTGATTGTGATTGTGTGATTGTGATTGTGTGATTGTGATTGTGTGATTGTGATTGTGTGATTGTGATTGTGTGATTGTGACTGTGTGATTGTGTGATTGTGTGATTGTGATTGCGTGATTGCGTGATTGCGTGATTGCGTGATTGCGTGATTGCGTGATTGCGTGATTGCGTGATTGCGTGATTGCGTGATTGCGTGATTGCGTGGTTGCGTGATTGTGTGGTTGCGTGATTGTGTGATTGTGTGATTGTGTGTTTGTGTGGTTGTGTGATTGTGTGATTTTGTGACTGTGTGATTGTGTGATTGAGTGATTGTGTGATTGTGTGATTGTGTGATTGTGTGACTGTGATTGTGTGACTGTGATTGTGTGACTGTGATTGTGTGACTGTGATTGTGTGACTGTGATTGTGTGACTGTGATTGTGCGTCTGTGATTGTGCGACTGCGATTGTGTGACTGCGATAGTGTGATTGCGATTGTGTGATTGCAATTGTGTGATTGTGTCACTGTGATTGTGTGGTTGAATGTGTGTGATTGTGATTATGTGATTGTGATTGTGTGATTGTGATTGTGTGATTGTGATTGTGTGATTGTGATTGTGTGATTGTGGTTGTGTGATTGTGGTTGTGTGATTGTGGTTGTGTGACTGTGGTTGTGTGATTGTGGTTGTGTGATTGTGGTTGTGTGATTGTGGTTGTGTGATTGTGGTTGTGTGATTGTGGTTGTCTGATTGTGGTTGTGTGATTGTGGTTGTGTGATTGCGGTTGTGTGATTGCGATTGTGTGATTGCGATTGTGTGATTGCGATTGTGTGATTGCAATTGTGTGATTCTGTGATTCTGATTGTGTGATTGTGATTGTGAGGTTGTGATTGTGTGATTGTGATTGTGTAATTGGGATTGTGTGACTGGGATTGTGTGATTGAGGGTGTGTGATTGTGATTTTGTGATTGTGATTGTGTGATTGTGATTGTGTGATTGTGTGATTGTGTGATTGTGTGATTGTGTAATTGTGTGATTGTGTGATTTTGTGATTGTGTGATTGTGTGATTGTGTGATTGTGTGATTGTGTGATTGTGTGATTGTGTGATTGTGTGATTGTGTGATTGTGTGATTGTGTGATTGTGTGATTGTGATTGTGTGATTGTGATTGTGTGATTGTGTTTGTGTGATTGTGATTGTGTGATTGTGATTGTGTGATTGTGATTTTGTGATTGTGATTGTGTGATTGTGATTGTGTGATTGTGATTGTGTGATTGTGATTGTGTGATTGTGATTGTGTGATTGTGATTGTGTGATTGTGATTGTGTGATTGTGATTGTGTGGTTGTGATTGTGTGATTGTTATTGTGAGATTGTGATTGTGTGATTGTGATTGTGTGATTGTGATTGTGTGATTGTGATTGTGTGATTGTGATTGTGTGATTGTGATTGTGTGATTGTGATTGTGTGATTGCGATTGTGTGATTGCGATTGTATGATTGTGATTGTGACTGAGTGATTGTGATTGTATGATTGTGATTGTGTGATTGTGATTGTGTGATTGTGATTGTGTGATTGTGATTGTGTGATTGTGATTGTGTGATTGTGATTGTGTGATTGTGATTGTGTGATTGTGATTGTGTGATTGTGATTGTGTGAATGTGATTGTGTGATTGTGATTGTGTGATTGTGATTGTGTGATTGTGATTGTGTGATTGTGATTGTGTGATTGTGATTGTGTGATTGTGATTGTGTGATTGTGATTGTGTGATTGTGTGATTGTGTGATTGTGTGATTGTGTGATTGTGTGATTGTGTGATTGTGTGATTGTGTGATTGTGTGATTGTGTGATTGTGTGATTGTGTGATTGTGTGATTGTGTGATTGTTCGATTGTGTGATTGTGTGATTGTGTGATTGTGGTTGTGTGATTGTGGTTGTGTGATTGTGGTTGTGTGATTGCGATTGTATGATTGTGATTGTGACTGAGTGATTGTGATTGTATGATTGTGATTGTGTGATTGTGATTGTGTGATTGTGATTGTGTGATTGTGATTGTGTGATTGTGATTGTGTGATTGTGATTGTGTGATTGTGATTGTGTGAATGTGATTGTGTGATTGTGATTGTGTGATTGTGATTGTGTGATTGTGATTGTGTGATTGTGATTGTGTGATTGTGATTGTGTGATTGTGATTGTGTGATTGTGATTGTGTGATTGTGATTGTGTGATTGTGATTGTGTGATTGTGATTGTGTGATTGTGATTGTGTGATTGTGATTGTGTGATTGTGATTGTGTGATTGTGATTGTGTGATTGTGATTGTGTGATTGTGATTGTGTGATTGTGATTGTGTGATTGTGATTGTGTGATTGTGATTGTGTGATTGTGATTGTGTGATTGTGATTGTGTGACTGTGATTGTGCGATTGTGATTGTGCGACTGCGATTGTGTGACTGCGATAGTGTGATTGCGATTGTGTGATTGTGTCATTGTGATTGTGTGGTTGAGAGTGTGTGATTGTGATTATGTGATTGTGATTGTGTGATTGTGATTGTGTGATTGTGATTGTGTGATTGTGATTGTGATTGTGTGATTGTGATTGTGTGATTGTGATTGTGTGATTGTGATTGTGTGATTGTGATTGTGTGATTGTGATTGTGTGATTGTGATTGAGTGATTGTGATTGTGTGATTGTGATTGTGTGATTGTGATTGTGTGATTGTGATTGTGTGATTGTGATTGTGCGACTGTGATTGTGTGACTGCGATTGTATGACTGCGATAGTGTGATTACGATTGTGTGATTGCAATTGTGTGATTGCGTGACTGTGATTGCGTGACTGTGATTGCGCGGCTGCGATTGTGCAACTGTGATTGTGCGACTGCTTTTGTGTGGTTGCGATTGTGTGATTGCAATTGTGTGATTGTGTGATTGAGATTGTGTGATTGTGATTGTGTGATTGTGATTGTGTGATTGTGTGATTGTGTGATTGTGTGATTGTGTGATTGTGTGATTGTGAGATTGTGTGATTGTGTGATTGTGTGATTGTGTGATTGTGTGATTGTGTGATTGTTTGATTGTGTGATTGTGTGATTGTGTGATTGTGATTGTGTGATTGTGATTGTGTGATTGTGATTGTGTGATTGTGATTGTGTGATTGTGTGATTGTGTGATTGTGTGGTTGTATGATTGTGATTGTGTGATTGTGATTGTGTGATTGTGATTGTGCGACTGTGATTGTGTGACTGCGATTGTGTGACTGCGATAGTGTGATTGCGATTGTGTGATTGCAATTGTGTGATTGCGTGACTGTGATTGCGTGACTGTGATTGCGCGGCTGCGATTGTGCAACTGTGATTGTGCGACTGCTTTTGTGTGGTTGCGATTGTGTGATTGCAATTGTGTGATTGTGTGATTAAGATTGTGTGATTGTGATTGTGTGATTGTCATTGTGTGATTGTGTGATTTTGTGATTGTGTGATTGTGTGATTGTGTGATTGTGTGATTGTGATTGTGTGATTGTGTCATTGCGTGATTGTGTGATTTTGTGATTGTGTGATTGTTTGATTGTGTGATTGTGTGATTGTGTGATTGTGTGATTGTGTGATTGTGTGATTGTGTGATTGTGTGATTGTGTGATTGTGTGATTGTGTTATTGTGTGATTGTGTGATTGTGCGATTGTGTGATTGTGTGATTGTGTGATTGTGATTGTGTGATTGTGTGATTGTGATTGTGTGATTGTGATTGTGTGATTGTGATTGTGTGATTGTGATTGTGTGATTGTGATTGTGTGATTGTGATTGTGTGATTGTGATTGTGTGATTGTGATTGTGTGATTGTGATTGTGTGATTGTGATTGTGTGATTGTGATTGTGTGATTGTGATTGTGTGATTGTGATTGTGTGATTGTGATTGTGTGATTGTGATTGTGTGATTGTGATTGTGTGATTGTGATTGTGTGATTGTGATTGTGTGATTGTGATTGTGTGATTGTGATTGTGTGATTGTGATTGTGTGATTGTGATTGTGTGATTGTGATTGCGTGATTGTGATTGTGTGATTGTGATTGTGTGATTGTGATTGTGTGATTGTGATTGTGTGATTGTGATTGTGTGATTGTGATTGTGTGATTGTGATTGTGTGATTGTGATTGTGTGATTGTGATTGTGTGAATGGGATTGTGTGATTGTGATTGTGTGATTGTGATTGTGTGATTGTGATTGTGTGATTGTGATTGTGTGATTGTGATTGTGTGATTGTAATTGTGTGATTGTGATTGTGTGATTGTGATTGTGTGATTGTGATTGTGTGATTGTGATTGTGTGATTGTGATTGCGTGATTGCGATTGCGTGATTGCGTGATTGCGTGATTGCGTGATTGCGTGATTGCGTGATTGCGTGATTGCGTGATTGCGTGATTGCGTGTTTGCGTGATTGCGTGATTGCGTGATTGCGTGATTGCGTGATTGCGTGATTGCCTGGTTGCGTGATTGTGTGGTTGTGTGATTGTGTGATTGTGTGATTGTGTGATTGTGTGATTGTGTGATTGTGTGTTTGTGTGATTGTGTGATTGTGTGATTGTGTGATTGAGTGATTGTGTGATTGTATGATTGTGTGATTGTATGATTGTGTGATTGTGTGATTGTGTGACTGTGATTGTGTGACTGTGATTGTGTGACGGTGATTGTGTGACTGTGATTGTGTGACTGTGATTGTGTGACTGTGATTGTGCGATTGTGATTGTGCGACTGCGATTGTGTGACTGCGATAGTGTGATTGCGATTGTGTGATTGCAATTGTGTGATTGTGTCATTGTGATTGTGTGGTTGAAAGTGTGCGATTGTGATTATGTGATTGTGATTGTGTGATTGTGATTGTGTGATTGTGATTGTGTGATTGTGATTGTGTGATTGTGATTGTGTGATTGTGATTGTGTGATTGTGATTGTGTGATTGTGATTGTGTGATTGTGATTGAGTGATTGTGATTGTGTGATTGTGATTGTGTGATTGTGATTGTGTGATTGTGATTGTGTGATTGTGATTGTGCGACTGTGATTGTGTGACTGCGATTGTGTGACTGCGATAGTGTGATTACGATTGTGTGATTGCAATTGTGTGATTGCGTGACAGTGATTGCGTGACTGTGATTGCGCGGCTGCGATTGTGCAACTGTGATTTTGCGACTGCTTTTGTGTGGTTGCGATTGTGTGATTGCAATTGTGTGATTGTGTGATTGAGATTGTGTGATTGTGCTTGTGTGATTGTGATTGTGTGATTGTGTGATTGTGTGATTGTGTGATTGTGTGATTGTGTGATTGTGTGATTGTGTGATTGTGTGATTGTGTGATTGTGAGATTGTGTGATTGTGTGATTGTATGATTGTGTGATTGTGTGATTGTGTGATTGTTTGATTGTGTGATTGTGTGATTGTGTGATTGTGTGATTGTGTGATTGGGTGATCGTGTGATTGCGTGATCGTGTGATTGCGAGATTGCGTGATTGTGTGATTGTGTGATTGTGTGATTGTGTGATTGTGTGATTGTGTGATTGTGTGATTGTGTGATTGTGTGATTGTGTTATTGTGTGATTGTGTGATTGTGTGATTGTGTGATTGTGTGATTGTGTGATTGTGTGATCGTGGTGATTGGGTGATCGTGTGATTGCGTGATTGCGTGATTGTGTGATTGTGTGACTGTGTGATTGTGTGATTGTGTGATTGTGTGATTGTGTGATTGTGTGATTGTGTGATTGTGTGATTGTGTGATTGTGTGATTGTGTGTTTGTGTGATTGTGTGATTGTGTGATTGTGTGACTGTGTGATTGTGTGATTGAGTGATTGTGTGATTGTGTGATTGTGTAATTGTGTGACTGTGATTGTGTGACTGTGATTGTGTGACTGTGATTGTGTGACTGTGATTGTGCGACTGTGATTGTGCGACTGCGATTGTGTGACTGCGATAGTGTGATTGCGATTGTGTGATTGCAATTGTGTGATTGTGTCATTGTGATTGTGTGGTTGAGAGTGTGTGATTGTGATTATGTGATTGTGGTTGTATGATTGTGGTTGTGTGATTGTGGTTGTGTGATTGTGATTGTGTGATTGTGATTGTGCGACTGTGATTGTGTGACTGCGATTGTGTGACTGCGATAGTGTGATTGCGATTGTGTGATTGCAATTGTGTGATTGCGTGACTGTGATTGCGTGACTGTGATTGCGCGGCTGCGATTGTGCAACTGTGATTGTGCGACTGCTTTTGTGTGGTTGCGATTGTGTGATTGCAATTGTGTGATTGTGTGATTGAGATTGTGTGATTGTGATTGTGTGATTGTGATTGTGTGATTGTGTGATTGTGTGATTGTGTGATTGTGTGATTGTGTGATTGTGTGATTGTGTGATTGTGTGATTGTGTGATTGTGTGATTGTGTGATTGTGTGATTGTGTGATTGTGTGATTGTGTGATTGTGATTGTGTGATTGTGATTGTGTGCTTGCGATTGTGTGATTGTGATTGTGTGATTGTGATTGTGTGATTGCGTGATTGTGATTGTGTGATTGGGATTGTCGGTTTGGGATTGTGTGACTGCAATTGTGTGATTGAGTGTGTGTGATTGTGATTGTGTGATTGTGTGATTGAGTGATTGTGTGATTATGTGATTGTGTGATTGTGTGACTGTGATTGTGTGACTGTGATTGTGTGACTGTGGTTGTGTGACTGTGATTGTGCGTCTGTGATTGTGCGACTGCGATTGTGTGACTGCGATAGTGTGATTGCGATTGTGTGATTGCAATTGTGTGATTGTGTCATTGTGATTGTGTTGTTGGGAGTGTGTGATTGTGATTATGTGTTTGTGATTGTGTGATTGTGATTGTGTGATTGTGATTGTGTGATTGTGGTTGTGTGATTGTGGTTGTGTGATTGTGGTTGTGTGATTGTGGTTGTGTGATTGTGGTTGTGTGAGTGTGGTTGTGTGATTGTGGTTGTGTGATTGTGGTTGTGTGATTGTGGTTGTGTGATTGTGGTTGTGTGATTGTGGTTGTGTGATTGTGGTTGTGTGATAGCGGTTGTGTGATTGCGATTGTGTGATTGCGATTGTGTGATTGCGATTGTGTGATTGCAATTGTGTGATTCTTTGATTCTGATTGTGTGATTGTGATTGTGAGGTTGTGATTGTGTGATTGTGATTGTGTAATTGGGATTGTGTGACTGGGATTGTGTGATTGAGAGTGTGTGATTGTGATTTTGTGATTGTGATTGTGTGATTGTGATTGTGTGATTGTGATTGTGCGATTGTGATTGTGCGATTGTGGTTGTGCGATTGCGATTGTGCGATTGCGATTGTGCGATTGCGATTGTGCGATTGCGATTGTGCGATTGCGATTGTGCGATTGTGATTGTGCGATTGTGATTGTGCGATTGTGATTGTGCGATTGTGATTGTGCGATTGTGATTGTGCGATTGTGATTGTGCGATTGTGATTGTGTGATTGTGTGGTTGCGATTGTGTGATTGCAATTGTGTGATTGTGTGATTGAGATTGTATGATTGTGATTGTGTGATTGTGATTGTGTGATTGTGATTGTGTGATTGTGTGATTGTGTGTTTGTGTGATTGTGTGATTGTGTGATTGTGTGATTGTGTGATTGTGAGATTGTGTGATTGTGTGATTGTGTGATTGTGTGATTGTGTGATTGTTTGATTGTGTGATTGTGTGATTGTGTGATTGTGTGATTGTGTGATTGTGTGATTGTGTGATTGTGTGATTGTGTGATTGTGTGATTGTGTCATTGTGTGATTGTGTGATTGTGTGATTGTGTGATTGTGTGATTGTGTGATTGTTCGATTGTGTGATTGTGTGATTGTGTGATTGTGTGATTGTGTGATTGTGTGATTGTGTGATTGTGTGATTGTGTGATTGTGTGATTGTGTGATTGTGTGATTGTGTGATTGTGATTGTGTGATTGTGATTGTGTGATTGTGATTGTGTGGTTGTGATTGTGTGATTGTTATTGTGAGATTATGATTGTGTGATTGTGATTGTGTGATTGTGATTGTGTGATTGTGATTGTGTGATTGTGATTGTGTGATTGCGATTGTGTGATTGCGATTGTATGATTGTGATTGTGACTGAGTGATTGTGATTGTATGATTGTGATTGTGTGATTGTGATTGTGTGATTGTGATTGTGTGATTGTGATTGTGTGATTGTGATTGTGTGATTGTGATTGTGTGATTGTGATTGTGTGATTGTGATTGTGTGATTGTGATTGTGTGATTGTGATTGTGTGGTTGTGATTGTGTGATTGTTATTGTGAGATTGTGATTGTGTGATTGTGATTGTGTGATTGGGATTGTGTGATTGTGATTGTGTGATTGTGATTGTGTGATTGTGATTGTGTGATTGTGATTGTGTGATTGTGATTGTGTGATTGTGATTGTGTGATTGTGATTGTGTGATTGTGATTGTGTGATTGTGATTGTGTGATTGTGATTGTGTGATTGTGATTGTGTGATAGTGATTGTGTGATTGTGATTGTGTGATTGTGGTTGTGTGATTGTGGTTGTGTGATTGTGGTTGTGTGATTGTGGTTGTGTGATTGTGGTTGTGTGATTGTGGTTGTGTGATTGTGGTTGTGTGATTGTGGTTGTGTGATTGTGGTTGTGTGATTGTGGTTGTGTGATGGTGGTTGTGTGATCGTGGTTGTGTGATCGTGGTTGTGTGATTGTGGTTGTATGATTGTGGTTGTGTGATTGTGGTTGTGTGATTGCGGTTGTGTGATTGCGATTGTGTGATTGCGATTGTGTGATTCTGTGAATCTGATTCTGTGATTCTGATTGTGTGATTGTGATTGTGAGATTGTGATTGTGTGATTGTGATTGTGTAATTGGGATTGTGTGACTGGGATTGCGTGATTGAGAGTGTGTGATTGTGATTTTGTGACTGTGATTGTGTGATTGTGATTGTGTGATTGTGTGATTGTGTAATTGTGTGATTGTATGATTGTGATTGTGTGATTGTGATTGTGTGATTGTGATTGTGCGACTGTGATTGCGTGACTGCGATTGTGTGACTGCGATAGTGTGATTGCGATTGTGTGATTGCAATTGTGTGATTGCGTGACTCTGATTGCGTGACTGTGATTGCGCGGCTGCGATTGTGCAACGGTGATTGTGCGACTGCTTTTGTGTGGTTGCGATTGTGCGATTGCAATTGTGTGATTGTGTGATTGAGATTGTGTGATTGTGATTGTGTGATTGTGATTGTGTGATTGTGATTGTGTGATTGTGATTGTGTGATTGTGATTGTGTGATTGTGTGATTGTGTGATTCTGTGATTGTGTGATTGTGATTGTGTGATTTTGTGATTGTGTGATTGTGTGATTGTGTGATTGTGTGATTGTTTGATTGTGTGATTGTGTGATTTTGTGATTGTGTGATTGTGTGATTGTGTGATTGTGTGATTGTGTGATTGTGTGATTGTGTGATTGTGTGATTGTGTGATTGTGTGATTGTGTGATTGTGTGATTGTGTGATTGTGTGATTGTGTGATTGTGTGATTGTGTGATTGTGTGATTGTGTGATTGTGTGATTGTGTGATTGTGTGAATGTGTGATTGTGTGATTGTGTGATTGTGATTGTGTGATTGTGATTGTGTGATTGTGTGATTGTGATTGTGTGATTGTGATTGTGTGATTGTGATTGTGTGATTGTGATTGTGTGATTGTGATTGTGTGATTGTGATTGTGTGATTGTGATTGTGTGATTGTGATTGTGTGATTGTGATTGTGTGATTGTGATTGTGTGATTGTGATTGTGTGATTGTGATTGTGTGATTGTGATTGTGTGATTGTGATTGTGTGATTGTGATTGTGTGATTGTGATTGTGTGATTGTGATTGTGTGATTGTGATTGTGTGATTGTGATTGTGTGATTGTGATTGTGTGATTGTGATTGTGTGATTGTGATTGTGTGATTGTGATTGTGTGATTGTGATTGTGTGATTGTGAGTGTGTGATTGTGATTGTGTGATTGTGATTGTGTGATTGTGATTGTGTGATTGTGATTGTGTGATTGTGATTGTGTGATTGTGACTGTGTGATTGTGTGATTGTGTGATTGTGATTGCGTGATTGCGTGATTGCGTGATTGCGTGATTGCGTGATTGCGTGATTGCGTGATTGCGTGATTGCGTGATTGCGTGATTGCGTGGTTGCGTGATTGTGTGGTTGCGTGATTGTGTGATTGTGTGATTGTGTGTTTGTGTGATTGTGTGATTGTGTGATTTTGTGACTGTGTGATTGTGTGATTGAGTGATTGTGTGATTGTGTGATTGTGTGATTGTGTGACTGTGATTGTGTGACTGTGATTGTGTGACTGTGATTGTGTGACTGTGATTGTGTGACTGTGATTGTGCGTCTGTGATTGTGCGACTGCGATTGTGTGACTGCGATAGTGTGATTGCGATTGTGTGATTGCAATTGTGTGATTGTGTCACTGTGATTGTGTGGTTGAATGTGTGTGATTGTGATTATGTGATTGTGATTGTGTGATTGTGATTGTGTGATTGTGATTGTGTGATTGTGATTGTGTGATTGTGGTTGTGTGATTGTGGTTGTGTGATTGTGGTTGTGTGACTGTGGTTGTGTGATTGTGGTTGTGTGATTGTGGTTGTGTGATTGTGGTTGTGTGATTGTGGTTGTGTGATTGTGGTTGTCTGATTGTGGTTGTGTGATTGTGGTTGTGTGATTGCGGTTGTGTGATTGCGATTGTGTGATTGCGATTGTGTGATTGCGATTGTGTGATTGCAATTGTGTGATTCTGTGATTCTGATTGTGTGATTGTGATTGTGAGGTTGTGATTGTGTGATTGTGATTGTGTAATTGGGATTGTGTGACTGGGATTGTGTGATTGAGGGTGTGTGATTGTGATTTTGTGATTGTGATTGTGTGATTGTGATTGTGTGATTGTGTGATTGTGTGATTGTGTGATTGTGTGATTGTGTGATTGTGTAATTGTGTGATTGTGTGATTTTGTGATTGTGTGATTGTGTGATTGTGTGATTGTGTGATTGTGTGATTGTGTGATTGTGTGATTGTGTGATTGTGTGATTGTGTGATTGTGTGATTGTGTGATTGTGTGATTGTGATTGTGTGATTGTGATTGTGTGATTGTGTTTGTGTGATTGTGATTGTGTGATTGTGATTGTGTGATTGTGATTTTGTGATTGTGATTGTGTGATTGTGATTGTGTGATTGTGATTGTGTGATTGTGATTGTGTGATTGTGATTGTGTGAT
This sequence comes from Megachile rotundata, assembly GCF_050947335.1. Taxonomy (NCBI): domain Eukaryota; kingdom Metazoa; phylum Arthropoda; class Insecta; order Hymenoptera; family Megachilidae; genus Megachile; species Megachile rotundata. Next base: position 87,223 of record NC_134991.1, on the reverse strand, counting down.
TGTGATTGTGTGATTGTGATTGTGTGATTGTGATTGTGTGGTTGTGATTGTGTGATTGTTATTGTGAGATTGTGATTGTGTGATTGTGATTGTGTGATTGTGATTGTGTGATTGTGATTGTGTGATTGTGATTGTGTGATTGTGATTGTGTGATTGTGATTGTGTGATTGCGATTGTGTGATTGCGATTGTATGATTGTGATTGTGACTGAGTGATTGTGATTGTATGATTGTGATTGTGTGATTGTGATTGTGTGATTGTGACTGAGTGATTGTGATTGTATGATTGTGATCGTGTGATTGTGATTGTGTGATTGTGATTGTGTGATTGTGATTGTGTGATTGTGATTGTGTGATTGTGATTGTGTGATTGTGATTGTGTGATTGTGATTGTGTGATTGTGATTGTGTGATTGTGATTGTGTGAATGTGATTGTGTGATTGTGATCGTGTGATTGTGATTGTGTGATTGTGATTGTGTGATTGTGATTGTGTGATTGTGATTGTGTGATTGTGATTGTGTGATTGTGATTGTGTGATTGTGTGATTGTGTGATTGTGTGATTGTGTGATTGTGTGATTGTGTGATTGTGTGATTGTGTGATTGTGTGATTGTGTGATTGTGTGATTGTGTGATTGTTCGATTGTGTGATTGTGTGATTGTGTGATTGTGGTTGTGTGATTGTGGTTGTGTGATTGTGGTTGTGTGATTGCGATTGTATGATTGTGATTGTGACTGAGTGATTGTGATTGTATGATTGTGATTGTGTGATTGTGATTGTGTGATTGTGATTGTGTGATTGTGATTGTGTGATTGTGATTGTGTGATTGTGATTGTGTGATTGTGATTGTGTGAATGTGATTGTGTGATTGTGATTGTGTGATTGTGATTGTGTGATTGTGATTGTGTGATTGTGATTGTGTGATTGTGATTGTGTGATTGTGATTGTGTGATTGTGATTGTGTGATTGTGATTGTGTGATTGTGATTGTGTGATTGTGATTGTGTGATTGTGATTGTGTGATTGTGATTGTGTGATTGTGATTGTGTGATTGTGATTGTGTGATTGTGATTGTGTGATTGTGATTGTGTGATTGTGATTGTGTGATTGTGATTGTGTGATTGTGATTGTGTGATTGTGATTGTGTGATTGTGATTGTGTGACTGTGATTGTGTGACTGTGATTGTGTGACTGTGATTGTGTGACTGTGATTGTGCGTCTGGGATTGTGCGACTGCGATTGTGTGACTGCGATAGTGTGATTGCGATTGTGTGATTGCAATTGTGTGATTGTGTCATTGTGATTGTGTGGTTGAGAGTGTGTGATTGTGATTATGTGATTGTGATTGTGTGATTGTGATTGTGTGATTGTGTGATTGTGTGATTGTTTGATTGTGTGACTGTGTGATTGTGTGATTGTGTGATTGTGTGATTGTGTGATTGTGTGATTGTGTGATTGTGTGATTGTGTGATTGTGTGATTGTGTGATTGTGTGATTGTGTGATTGTGTGATTGTTCGATTGTGTGATTGTGTGATTGTGTGATTGTGTGATTGTGTGATTGTGTGATTGTGTGATTGTGTGATTGTGTGATTGTGTGATTGTGTGATTGTGTGATTGTGTGATTGTGTGATTGTGATTGTGTGATTGTGATTGTGTGATTGTGATTGTGTGGTTGTGATTGTGTGATTGTTATTGTGAGATTATGATTGTGTGATTGTGATTGTGTGATTGTGATTGTGTGATTGTGATTGTGTGATTGCGATTGTGTGATTGCGATTGTATGATTGTGATTGTGACTGAGTGATTGTGATTGTATGATTGTGATTGTGTGATTGTGATTGTGTGATTGTGATTGTGTGATTGTGATTGTGTGATTGTGATTGTGTGATTGTGATTGTGTGATTGTGATTGTGTGATTGTGATTGTGTGATTGTGATTGTGTGATTGTGATTGTGTGGTTGTGATTGTGTGATTGTTATTGTGAGATTGTGATTGTGTGATTGTGATTGTGTGATTGTGATTGTGTGATTGTGATTGTGTGATTGTGATTGTGTGATTGTGATTGTGTGATTGTGATTGTGTGATTGTGATTGTGTGATTGTGATTGTGTGATTGTGATTGTGTGATTGTGATTGTGTTATTGTGATTGTGTGATTGTGATTGTGTGATTGTGATTGTGTGATTGTGATTGTGTGATTGTGATTGTGTGATAGTGATTGTGTGATTGTGATTGTGTGATTGTGGTTGTGTGATTGTGGTTGTGTGATTGTGGTTGTGCGATTGTGGTTGTGTGATTGTGGTTGTGTGATTGTGGTTGTGTGATTGTGGTTGTGTGATTGTGGTTGTGTGATTGTGGTTGTGTGATTGTGGTTGTGTGATGGTGGTTGTGTGATCGTGGTTGTGTGATCGTGGTTGTGTGATTGTGGTTGTATGATTGTGGTTGTGTGATTGTGGTTGTGTGATTGCGGTTGTGTGATTGCGATTGTGTGATTGCGATTGTGTGATTGCGATTGTGTGATCGCAATTGTGTGATTCTGTGATTCTGATTCTGTGATTCTGATTGTGTGATTGTGATTGTGAGATTGTGATTGTGTGATTGTGATTGTGTAATTGGGATTGTGTGACTGGGATTGCGTGATTGAGAGTGTGTGATTGTGATTTTGTGATTGTGATTGTGTGATTGTGATTGTGTGATTGTGTGATTGTGTAATTGTGTGATTGTATGATTGTGATTGTGTGATTGTGATTGTGTGATTGTGATTGTGCGACTGTGATTGTGTGACTGCGATTGTGTGACTGCGATAGTGTGATTGCGATTGTGTGATTGCAATTGTGTGATTGCGTGACTCTGATTGCGTGACTGTGATTGCGCGGCTGCGATTGTGCAACGGTGATTGTGCGACTGCTTTTGTGTGGTTGCGATTGTGTGATTGCAATTGTGTGATTGTGTGATTGAGATTGTGTGATTGTGATTGTGTGATTGTGATTGTGTGATTGTGATTGTGTGATTGTGATTGTGTGATTGTGTGATTGTGTGATTCTGTGATTGTGTGATTGTGTGATTGTGTGATTGTGATTGTGTGATTTTGTGATTTTGTGATTGTGTGATTTTGTGATTGTGTGATTGTGTGATTGTGTGATTGTGTGATTTTGTGATTGTGTGATTGTGTGATTGTGTGATTGTGTGATTGTGTGATTGTGTGATTGTGTGATTGTGTGATTGTGTGATTGTGTGATTGTGTGATTGTGTGATTGTGTGATTGTGTGATTGTGTGATTGTGTGATTGTGATTGTGTGATTGTGATTGCGTGATTGTGTGATTGAGAGTGTGTGATTGTGATTGTGTGATTGTGATTGTGTGATTGTGATTGTGTGATTGTGATTGTGTGATTGTGATTGTGTGATTGTGATTGTGTGATTGTGATTGTGTGATTGTGATTGTGTGATTGTGAGTGTGTGATTGTGATTGTGTGATTGTGATTGTGTGATTGTGATTGTGTGATTGTGATTGTGTGATTGTGACTGTGTGATTGTGTGATTGTGTGATTGTGATTGCGTGATTGCGTGATTGCGTGATTGCGTGATTGCGTGATTGCGTGATTGCGTGATTGCGTGATTGCGTGATTGCGTGATTGCGTGATTGCGTGGTTGCGTGATTGTGTGGTTGCGTGATTGTGTGATTGTGTGATTGTGTGTTTGTGTGATTGTGTGATTGTGTGATTTTGTGACTGTGTGATTGTGTGATTGAGTGATTGTGTGATTGTGTGATTGTGTGATTGTGTGACTGTGATTGTGTGACTGTGATTGTGTGACTGTGATTGTGTGACTGTGATTGTGTGACTGTGATTGTGTGACTGTGATTGTGCGTCTGTGATTGTGCGACTGCGATTGTGTGACTGCGATAGTGTGATTGCGATTGTGTGATTGCAATTGTGTGATTGTGTCACTGTGATTGTGTGGTTGAGTGTGTGTGATTGTGATTATGTGATTGTGATTGTGTGATTGTGATTGTGTGATTGTGATTGTGTGATTGTGATTGTGTGATTGTGGTTGTGTGATTGTGGTTGTGTGATTGTGGTTGTGTGATTGTGGTTGTGTGATTGTGGTTGTGTGATTGTGGTTGTGTGATTGTGGTTGTGTGATTGTGGTTGTGTGATTGTGGTTGTGTGATTGCGGTTGTGTGATTGCGATTGTGTGATTGCGATTGTGTGATTGCGATTGTGTGATTGCAATTGTGTGATTCTGTGATTCTGATTGTGTGATTGTGATTGTGAGGTTGTGATTGTGTGATTGTGATTGTGTAATTGGGATTGTGTGACTGGGATTGTGTGATTGAGGGTGTGTGATTGTGATTTTGTGATTGTGATTGTGTGATTGTGATTTTGTGATTGTGTGATTGTGTGGTTGTGATTGTGTGATTGTTATTGTGAGATTGTGATTGTGTGATTGTGATTGTGTGATTGTGATTGTGTGATTGTGATCGTGTGATTGTGATCGTGTGATTGTGATTGTGTGATTGTGATTGTGTGATTGCGATTGTGTGATTGCGATTGTATGATTGTGATTGTGACTGAGTGATTGTGATTGTATGATTGTGATTGTGTGATTGTGATTGTGTGATTGTGATTGTGTGATTGTGATTGTGTGATTGTGATTGTGTGATTGTGATTGTGTGATTGTGATTGTGTGATTGTGATTGTGTGAATGTGATTGTGTGATTGTGATTGTGTGATTGTGATTGTGTGATTGTGATTGTGTGATTGTGATTGTGTGATTGTGATTGTGTGATTGTGATTGTGTGATTGTGATTGTGTGATTGTGATTGTGTGATTGTGATTGTGTGATTGTGATTGTGTGATTGTGATTGTGTGATTGTGATTGTGTGATTGTGATTGTGTGATTGTGATTGTGTGATTGTGATTGTGTGATTGTGATTGTGTGACTGTGATTGTGTGATTGTGATTGTGTGATTGTGATTGTGTGATTGTGATTGTGTGATTGTGATTGTGTGATTGTGATTGTGTGATTGTGATTGTGTGATTGTGATTGTGCGATTGTGATTGTGCGATTGTGATTGTGTGATTGTGATTGTGTGATTGTGATTGTGTGACTGCGATTGTGTGACTGCGATAGTGTGATTGCGATTGTGTGATTGCGATTGTGTGATTGCAATTGTGTGATTGCGTGACTCTGATTGCGTGACTGTGATTGCGCGGCTGCGATTGTGCAACGGTGATTGTGCGACTGCTTTTGTGTGGTTGCGATTGTGTGATTGCAATTGTGTGATTGTGTGATTGAGATTGTGTGATTGTGATTGTGTGATTGTGATTGTGTGATTGTGTGATTGTGTGATTGTGTGATTGTGTGATTGTGTGATTGTGATTGTGTGATTGTGATTGTGTGATTGTGGTTGTGTGATTGTGGTTGTGTGATTGTGGTTGTGTGATTGTGGTTGTGTGATTGTGGTTGTGTGATTGAGGTTGTGTGATTGTGGTTGTGTGATTGTGGTTGTGTGATTGTGGTTGCGTGATTGTGGTTGTGTGATCGTGGTTGTGTGATCGTGGTTGTGTGATTGTGGTTGTGTGATTGTGGTTGTGTGATTGTGGTTGTGTGATTGTGGTTGTGTGATTGCGGTTGTGTGATTGCGAATGTGTGATTGCGATTGTGTGATTGCGATTGTGTGATTGCAATTGTGTGATTCTGTGATTCTGATTGTGTGATTGTGATTGTGTGATTGTGATTGTGTGATTGTGATTGTGTGATTGTGACTGTGTGATTGTGACTGTGTGATTGTGATTGTGTGATTGTGATTGTGTGATTGTGATTGTGTGATTGTGATTGTGTGATTGTGATTGTGTGATTGTGATTGTGTGATTGTGATTGTGTGATTGTGATTGTGTGATTGTGATTGTGTGATTGTGATTGTGTGATTGTGATTGTGTGATTGTGATTGTGTGATTGTGATTGTGTGATTGTGATTGTGTGATTGTGATTGTGTGATTGTGATTGTGTGATTGTGATTGTGTGATTGTGATTGTGTGATTGTGATTGTGTGATTGTGATTGTGTGATTGTGTGATTGTGATTGTGTGATTGGGATTGTCGGTTTGGGATTGTGTGACTGCAATTGTGTGATTGAGAGTGTGTGATTGTGATTGTGTGATTGTGATTGTGTGATTGTGATTGTGTGATTGTGATTGTGTGATTGTGATTGAGTGATTGTGATTGTGTGATTGTGATTGTGTGATTGTGATTGTGTGATTGTGATTGTGTGATTGTGATTGTGCGACTGTGATTGTGTGACTGCGATTGTGTGACTGCGATAGTGTGATTACGATTGTGTGATTGCAATTGTGTGATTGCGTGACAGTGATTGCGTGACTGTGATTGCGCGGCTGCGATTGTGCAACTGTGATTTTGCGACTGCTTTTGTGTGGTTGCGATTGTGTGATTGCAATTGTGTGATTGTGTGATTGAGATTGTGTGATTGTGCTTGTGTGATTGTGATTGTGTGATTGTGTGATTGTGTGATTGTGTGATTGTGTGATTGTGTGATTGTGTGATTGTGTGATTGTGTGATTGTGTGATTGTGAGATTGTGTGATTGTGTGATTGTATGATTGTGTGATTGTGTGATTGTGTGATTGTTTGATTGTGTGATTGTGTGATTGTGTGATTGTGTGATTGTGTGATTGGGTGATCGTGTGATTGCGTGATCGTGTGATTGCGAGATTGCGTGATTGTGTGATTGTGTGATTGTGTGATTGTGTGATTGTGTGATTGTGTGATTGTGTGATTGTGTGATTGTGTGATTGTGTTATTGTGTGATTGTGTGATTGTGTGATTGTGTGATTGTGTGATTGTGTGATTGTGTGATCGTGTGATTGGGTGATCGTGTGATTGCGTGATTGCGTGATTGTGTGATTGTGTGACTGTGTGATTGTGTGATTGTGTGATTGTGTGATTGTGTGATTGTGTGATTGTGTGATTGTGTGATTGTGTGATTGTGTGTTTGTGTGATTGTGTGATTGTGTGATTGTGTGACTGTGTGATTGTGTGATTGAGTGATTGTGTGATTGTGTGATTGTGTAATTGTGTGACTGTGATTGTGTGACTGTGATTGTGTGACTGTGATTGTGTGACTGTGATTGTACGACTGTGATTGTGCGACTGTGATTGTGCGACTGCGATTGTGTGACTGCGATAGTGTGATTGCGATTGTGTGATTGCAATTGTGTGATTGTGTCATTGTGATTGTGTGGTTGAGAGTGTGTGATTGTGATTATGTGATTGTGGTTGTATGATTGTGGTTGTGTGATTGTGGTTGTGTGATTGTGATTGTGTGATTGTGATTGTGCGACTGTGATTGTGTGACTGCGATTGTGTGACTGCGATAGTGTGATTGCGATTGTGTGATTGCAATTGTGTGATTGCGTGACTGTGATTGCGTGACTGTGATTGCGCGGCTGCGATTGTGCAACTGTGATTGTGCGACTGCTTTTGTGTGGTTGCGATTGTGTGATTGCAATTGTGTGATTGTGTGATTGAGATTGTGTGATTGTGATTGTGTGATTGTGATTGTGTGATTGTGTGATTGTGTGATTGTGTGATTGTGTGATTGTGTGATTGTGTGATTGTGTGATTGTGTGATTGTGTGATTGTGTGATTGTGTGATTGTGTGATTGTGTGATTGTGTGATTGTGTGATTGTGTGATTGTGATTGTGTGATTGTGATTGTGTGCTTGCGATTGTGTGATTGTGATTGTGTGATTGTGATTGTGTGATTGCGTGATTGTGATTGTGTGATTGGGATTGTCGGTTTGGGATTGTGTGACTGCAATTGTGTGATTGAGTGTGTGTGATTGTGATTGTGTGATTGTGTGATTGAGTGATTGTGTGATTATGTGATTGTGTGATTGTGTGACTGTGATTGTGTGACTGTGATTGTGTGACTGTGGTTGTGTGACTGTGATTGTGCGTCTGTGATTGTGCGACTGCGATTGTGTGACTGCGATAGTGTGATTGCGATTGTGTGATTGCAATTGTGTGATTGTGTCATTGTGATTGTGTTGTTGAGAGTGTGTGATTGTGATTATGTGTTTGTGATTGTGTGATTGTGATTGTGTGATTGTGATTGTGTGATTGTGGTTGTGTGATTGTGGTTGTGTGATTGTGGTTGTGTGATTGTGGTTGTGTGATTGTGGTTGTGTGAGTGTGGTTGTGTGATTGTGGTTGTGTGATTGTGGTTGTGTGATTGTGGTTGTGTGATTGTGGTTGTGTGATTGTGGTTGTGTGATTGTGGTTGTGTGATAGCGGTTGTGTGATTGCGATTGTGTGATTGCGATTGTGTGATTGCGATTGTGTGATTGCAATTGTGTGATTCTTTGATTCTGATTGTGTGATTGTGATTGTGAGGTTGTGATTGTGTGATTGTGATTGTGTAATTGGGATTGTGTGACTGGGATTGTGTGATTGAGAGTGTGTGATTGTGATTTTGTGATTGTGATTGTGTGATTGTGATTGTGTGATTGTGATTGTGTGATTGTGATTGTGTGATTGTGATTGTGTGATTGTGATTGTGTGATTGTGATTGTGTGATTGTGATTGTGTGATTGTGATTGTGTGATTGTGATTGTGTGATTGTGATTGTGTGATTGTGATTGTGTGATTGTGATTGTGTGATTGTGATTGTGTGATTGTGATTGTGTGATTGTGATTGTGTGATTGTGATTGTGTGATTGTGATTGTGTGATTGTGATTGTGTGATTGTGATTGTGTGATTGTGATTGTGTGATTGTGATTGTGTGATTGTGATTGTGTGATTGTGATTGTGTGATTGTGATTGTGTGATTGTGATTGTGTGATTGTGATTGTGTGATTGTGATTGTGTGATTGTGATTGTGTGACTGTGATTGTGTGATTGTGCGATTGTGATTGTGCGATTGTGATTGTGCGATTGTGATTGTGCGATTGTGATTGTGCGATTGTGATTGTGCGATTGTGGTTGTGCGATTGCGATTGTGCGATTGCGATTGTGCGATTGCGATTGTGCGATTGCGATTGTGCGATTGCGATTGTGCGATTGTGATTGTGCGATTGTGATTGTGCGATTGTGATTGTGCGATTGTGATTGTGCGATTGTGATTGTGCGATTGTGATTGTGTGATTGTGTGGTTGCGATTGTGTGATTGCAATTGTGTGATTGTGTGATTGAGATTGTATGATTGTGATTGTGTGATTGTGATTGTGTGATTGTGATTGTGTGATTGTGTGATTGTGTGTTTGTGTGATTGTGTGATTGTGTGATTGTGTGATTGTGTGATTGTGAGATTGTGTGATTGTGTGATTGTGTGATTGTGTGATTGTGTGATTGTTTGATTGTGTGATTGTGTGATTGTGTGATTGTGTGATTGTGTGATTGTGTGATTGTGTGATTGTGTGATTGTGTGATTGTGTGATTGTGTGATTGTGTCATTGTGTGATTGTGTGATTGTGTGATTGTGTGATTGTGTGATTGTGTGATTGTTCGATTGTGTGATTGTGTGATTGTGTGATTGTGTGATTGTGTGATTGTGTGATTGTGTGATTGTGTGATTGTGTGATTGTGTGATTGTGTGATTGTGTGATTGTGTGATTGTGATTGTGTGATTGTGATTGTGTGATTGTGATTGTGTGGTTGTGATTGTGTGATTGTTATTGTGAGATTATGATTGTGTGATTGTGATTGTGTGATTGTGATTGTGTGATTGTGATTGTGTGATTGTGATTGTGTGATTGCGATTGTGTGATTGCGATTGTATGATTGTGATTGTGACTGAGTGATTGTGATTGTATGATTGTGATTGTGTGATTGTGATTGTGTGATTGTGATTGTGTGATTGTGATTGTGTGATTGTGATTGTGTGATTGTGATTGTGTGATTGTGATTGTGTGATTGTGATTGTGTGATTGTGATTGTGTGATTGTGATTGTGTGGTTGTGATTGTGTGATTGTTATTGTGAGATTGTGATTGTGTGATTGTGATTGTGTGATTGGGATTGTGTGATTGTGATTGTGTGATTGTGATTGTGTGATTGTGATTGTGTGATTGTGATTGTGTGATTGTGATTGTGTGATTGTGATTGTGTGATTGTGATTGTGTGATTGTGATTGTGTGATTGTGATTGTGTGATTGTGATTGTGTGATTGTGATTGTGTGATAGTGATTGTGTGATTGTGATTGTGTGATTGTGGTTGTGTGATTGTGGTTGTGTGATTGTGGTTGTGTGATTGTGGTTGTGTGATTGTGGTTGTGTGATTGTGGTTGTGTGATTGTGGTTGTGTGATTGTGGTTGTGTGATTGTGGTTGTGTGATTGTGGTTGTGTGATTGTGGTTGTGTGATGGTGGTTGTGTGATCGTGGTTGTGTGATCGTGGTTGTGTGATTGTGGTTGTATGATTGTGGTTGTGTGATTGTGGTTGTGTGATTGCGGTTGTGTGATTGCGATTGTGTGATTGCGATTGTGTGATTCTGTGATTCTGATTCTGTGATTCTGATTGTGTGATTGTGATTGTGAGATTGTGATTGTGTGATTGTGATTGTGTAATTGGGATTGTGTGACTGGGATTGCGTGATTGAGAGTGTGTGATTGTGATTTTGTGACTGTGATTGTGTGATTGTGATTGTGTGATTGTGTGATTGTGTAATTGTGTGATTGTATGATTGTGATTGTGTGATTGTGATTGTGTGATTGTGATTGTGCGACTGTGATTGCGTGACTGCGATTGTGTGACTGCGATAGTGTGATTGCGATTGTGTGATTGCAATTGTGTGATTGCGTGACTCTGATTGCGTGACTGTGATTGCGCGGCTGCGATTGTGCAACGGTGATTGTGCGACTGCTTTTGTGTGGTTGCGATTGTGCGATTGCAATTGTGTGATTGTGTGATTGAGATTGTGTGATTGTGATTGTGTGATTGTGATTGTGTGATTGTGATTGTGTGATTGTGATTGTGTGATTGTGATTGTGTGATTGTGATTGTGTGATTGTGTGATTGTGTGATTCTGTGATTGTGTGATTGTGATTGTGTGATTTTGTGATTGTGTGATTGTGTGATTGTGTGATTGTGTGATTGTTTGATTGTGTGATTGTGTGATTTTGTGATTGTGTGATTGTGTGATTGTGTGATTGTGTGATTGTGTGATTGTGTGATTGTGTGATTGTGTGATTGTGTGATTGTGTGATTGTGTGATTGTGTGATTGTGTGATTGTGTGATTGTGTGATTGTGTGATTGTGTGATTGTGTGATTGTGTGATTGTGTGATTGTGTGATTGTGTGATTGTGTGAATGTGTGATTGTGTGATTGTGTGATTGTGATTGTGTGATTGTGATTGTGTGATTGTGTGATTGTGATTGTGTGATTGTGATTGTGTGATTGTGATTGTGTGATTGTGATTGTGTGATTGTGATTGTGTGATTGTGATTGTGTGATTGTGATTGTGTGATTGTGATTGTGTGATTGTGATTGTGTGATTGTGATTGTGTGATTGTGATTGTGTGATTGTGATTGTGTGATTGTGATTGTGTGATTGTGATTGTGTGATTGTGATTGTGTGATTGTGATTGTGTGATTGTGATTGTGTGATTGTGATTGTGTGATTGTGATTGTGTGATTGTGATTGTGTGATTGTGATTGTGTGATTGTGATTGTGTGATTGTGATTGTGTGATTGTGATTGTGTGATTGTGATTGTGTGATTGTGAGTGTGTGATTGTGATTGTGTGATTGTGATTGTGTGATTGTGATTGTGTGATTGTGATTGTGTGATTGTGATTGTGTGATTGTGACTGTGTGATTGTGTGATTGTGTGATTGTGATTGCGTGATTGCGTGATTGCGTGATTGCGTGATTGCGTGATTGCGTGATTGCGTGATTGCGTGATTGCGTGATTGCGTGATTGCGTGATTGCGTGATTGCGTGATTGCGTGGTTGCGTGATTGTGTGGTTGCGTGATTGTGTGATTGTGTGATTGTGTGTTTGTGTGGTTGTGTGATTGTGTGATTTTGTGACTGTGTGATTGTGTGATTGAGTGATTGTGTGATTGTGTGATTGTGTGATTGTGTGACTGTGATTGTGTGACTGTGATTGTGTGACTGTGATTGTGTGACTGTGATTGTGTGACTGTGATTGTGTGACTGTGATTGTGCGTCTGTGATTGTGCGACTGCGATTGTGTGACTGCGATAGTGTGATTGCGATTGTGTGATTGCAATTGTGTGATTGTGTCACTGTGATTGTGTGGTTGAATGTGTGTGATTGTGATTATGTGATTGTGATTGTGTGATTGTGATTGTGTGATTGTGATTGTGTGATTGTGATTGTGTGATTGTGGTTGTGTGATTGTGGTTGTGTGATTGTGGTTGTGTGACTGTGGTTGTGTGATTGTGGTTGTGTGATTGTGGTTGTGTGATTGTGGTTGTGTGATTGTGGTTGTGTGATTGTGGTTGTCTGATTGTGGTTGTGTGATTGTGGTTGTGTGATTGCGGTTGTGTGATTGCGATTGTGTGATTGCGATTGTGTGATTGCGATTGTGTGATTGCAATTGTGTGATTCTGTGATTCTGATTGTGTGATTGTGATTGTGAGGTTGTGATTGTGTGATTGTGATTGTGTAATTGGGATTGTGTGACTGGGATTGTGTGATTGAGGGTGTGTGATTGTGATTTTGTGATTGTGATTGTGTGATTGTGATTGTGTGATTGTGTGATTGTGTGATTGTGTGATTGTGTAATTGTGTGATTGTGTGATTTTGTGATTGTGTGATTGTGTGATTGTGTGATTGTGTGATTGTGTGATTGTGTGATTGTGTGATTGTGTGATTGTGTGATTGTGTGATTGTGTGATTGTGTGATTGTGATTGTGTGATTGTGATTGTGTGATTGTGTTTGTGTGATTGTGATTGTGTGATTGTGATTGTGTGATTGTGATTTTGTGATTGTGATTGTGTGATTGTGATTGTGTGATTGTGATTGTGTGATTGTGATTGTGTGATTGTGATTGTGTGATTGTGATTGTGTGATTGTGATTGTGTGATTGTGATTGTGTGGTTGTGATTGTGTGATTGTTATTGTGAGATTGTGATTGTGTGATTGTGATTGTGTGATTGTGATTGTGTGATTGTGATTGTGTGATTGTGATTGTGTGATTGTGATTGTGTGATTGTGATTGTGTGATTGCGATTGTGTGATTGCGATTGTATGATTGTGATTGTGACTGAGTGATTGTGATTGTATGATTGTGATTGTGTGATTGTGATTGTGTGATTGTGATTGTGTGATTGTGATTGTGTGATTGTGATTGTGTGATTGTGATTGTGTGATTGTGATTGTGTGATTGTGATTGTGTGATTGTGATTGTGTGAATGTGATTGTGTGATTGTGATTGTGTGATTGTGATTGTGTGATTGTGATTGTGTGATTGTGATTGTGTGATTGTGATTGTGTGATTGTGATTGTGTGATTGTGATTGTGTGATTGTGTGATTGTGTGATTGTGTGATTGTGTGATTGTGTGATTGTGTGATTGTGTGATTGTGTGATTGTGTGATTGTGTGATTGTTCGATTGTGTGATTGTGTGATTGTGTGATTGTGGTTGTGTGATTGTGGTTGTGTGATTGTGGTTGTGTGATTGCGATTGTATGATTGTGATTGTGACTGAGTGATTGTGATTGTATGATTGTGATTGTGTGATTGTGATTGTGTGATTGTGATTGTGTGATTGTGATTGTGTGATTGTGATTGTGTGATTGTGATTGTGTGATTGTGATTGTGTGAATGTGATTGTGTGATTGTGATTGTGTGATTGTGATTGTGTGATTGTGATTGTGTGATTGTGATTGTGTGATTGTGATTGTGTGATTGTGATTGTGTGATTGTGATTGTGTGATTGTGATTGTGTGATTGTGATTGTGTGATTGTGATTGTGTGATTGTGATTGTGTGATTGTGATTGTGTGATTGTGATTGTGTGATTGTGATTGTGTGATTGTGATTGTGTGATTGTGATTGTGTGATTGTGATTGTGTGATTGTGATTGTGTGATTGTGATTGTGTGATTGTGATTGTGTGATTGTGATTGTGTGACTGTGATTGTGCGATTGTGATTGTGCGACTGCGATTGTGTGACTGCGATAGTGTGATTGCGATTGTGTGATTGTGTCATTGTGATTGTGTGGTTGAGAGTGTGTGATTGTGATTATGTGATTGTGATTGTGTGATTGTGATTGTGTGATTGTGATTGTGTGATTGTGATTGTGATTGTGTGATTGTGATTGTGTGATTGTGATTGTGTGATTGTGATTGTGTGATTGTGATTGTGTGATTGTGATTGTGTAATTGTGATTGAGTGATTGTGATTGTGTGATTGTGATTGTGTGATTGTGATTGTGTGATTGTGATTGTGTGATTGTGATTGTGCGACTGTGATTGTGTGACTGCGATTGTATGACTGCGATAGTGTGATTACGATTGTGTGATTGCAATTGTGTGATTGCGTGACTGTGATTGCGTGACTGTGATTGCGCGGCTGCGATTGTGCAACTGTGATTGTGCGACTGCTTTTGTGTGGTTGCGATTGTGTGATTGCAATTGTGTGATTGTGTGATTGAGATTGTGTGATTGTGATTGTGTGATTGTGATTGTGTGATTGTGTGATTGTGTGATTGTGTGATTGTGTGATTGTGAGATTGTGTGATTGTGTGATTGTGTGATTGTGTGATTGTGTGATTGTGTGATTGTTTGATTGTGTGATTGTGTGATTGTGTGATTGTGATTGTGTGATTGTGATTGTGTGATTGTGATTGTGTGATTGTGATTGTGTGATTGTGTGATTGTGTGATTGTGTGGTTGTATGATTGTGATTGTGTGATTGTGATTGTGTGATTGTGATTGTGCGACTGTGATTGTGTGACTGCGATTGTGTGACTGCGATAGTGTGATTGCGATTGTGTGATTGCAATTGTGTGATTGCGTGACTGTGATTGCGTGACTGTGATTGCGCGGCTGCGATTGTGCAACTGTGATTGTGCGACTGCTTTTGTGTGGTTGCGATTGTGTGATTGCAATTGTGTGATTGTGTGATTAAGATTGTGTGATTGTGATTGTGTGATTGTCATTGTGTGATTGTGTGATTTTGTGATTGTGTGATTGTGTGATTGTGTGATTGTGTGATTGTGATTGTGTGATTGTGTCATTGCGTGATTGTGTGATTTTGTGATTGTGTGATTGTTTGATTGTGTGATTGTGTGATTGTGTGATTGTGTGATTGTGTGATTGTGTGATTGTGTGATTGTGTGATTGTGTGATTGTGTGATTGTGTTATTGTGTGATTGTGTGATTGTGTGATTGTGCGATTGTGTGATTGTGTGATTGTGTGATTGTGATTGTGTGATTGTGTGATTGTGATTGTGTGATTGTGATTGTGTGATTGTGATTGTGTGATTGTGATTGTGTGATTGTGATTGTGTGATTGTGATTGTGTGATTGTGATTGTGTGATTGTGATTGTGTGATTGTGATTGTGTGATTGTGATTGTGTGATTGTGATTGTGTGATTGTGATTGTGTGATTGTGATTGTGTGATTGTGATTGTGTGATTGTGATTGTGTGATTGTGATTGTGTGATTGTGATTGTGTGATTGTGATTGTGTGATTGTGATTGTGTGATTGTGATTGTGTGATTGTGATTGTGTGATTGTGATTGCGTGATTGTGATTGTGTGATTGTGATTGTGTGATTGTGATTGTGTGATTGTGATTGTGTGATTGTGATTGTGTGATTGTGATTGTGTGATTGTGATTGTGTGATTGTGATTGTGTGAATGGGATTGTGTGATTGTGATTGTGTGATTGTGATTGTGTGATTGTGATTGTGTGATTGTGATTGTGTGATTGTGATTGTGTGATTGTGATTGTGTGATTGTGATTGTGTGATTGTGATTGTGTGATTGTGATTGTGTGATTGTGATTGTGTGATTGTGATTGCGTGATTGCGATTGCGTGATTGCGTGATTGCGTGATTGCGTGATTGCGTGATTGCGTGATTGCGTGATTGCGTGATTGCGTGATTGCGTGTTTGCGTGATTGCGTGATTGCGTGATTGCGTGATTGCGTGATTGCGTGATTGCCTGGTTGCGTGATTGTGTGGTTGTGTGATTGTGTGATTGTGTGATTGTGTGATTGTGTGATTGTGTGATTGTGTGTTTGTGTGATTGTGTGATTGTGTGATTGTGTGATTGAGTGATTGTGTGATTGTATGATTGTGTGATTGTATGATTGTGTGATTGTGTGATTGTGTGACTGTGATTGTGTGACTGTGATTGTGTGACGGTGATTGTGTGACTGTGATTGTGTGACTGTGATTGTGTGACTGTGATTGTGCGATTGTGATTGTGCGACTGCGATTGTGTGACTGCGATAGTGTGATTGCGATTGTGTGATTGCAATTGTGTGATTGTGTCATTGTGATTGTGTGGTTGAAAGTGTGCGATTGTGATTATGTGATTGTGATTGTGTGATTGTGATTGTGTGATTGTGATTGTGTGATTGTGATTGTGTGATTGTGATTGTGTGATTGTGATTGTGTGATTGTGATTGTGTGATTGTGATTGAGTGATTGTGATTGTGTGATTGTGATTGTGTGATTGTGATTGTGTGATTGTGATTGTGTGATTGTGATTGTGCGACTGTGATTGTGTGACTGCGATTGTGTGACTGCGATAGTGTGATTACGATTGTGTGATTGCAATTGTGTGATTGCGTGACAGTGATTGCGTGACTGTGATTGCGCGGCTGCGATTGTGCAACTGTGATTTTGCGACTGCTTTTGTGTGGTTGCGATTGTGTGATTGCAATTGTGTGATTGTGTGATTGAGATTGTGTGATTGTGCTTGTGTGATTGTGATTGTGTGATTGTGTGATTGTGTGATTGTGTGATTGTGTGATTGTGTGATTGTGTGATTGTGTGATTGTGTGATTGTGTGATTGTGAGATTGTGTGATTGTGTGATTGTATGATTGTGTGATTGTGTGATTGTGTGATTGTTTGATTGTGTGATTGTGTGATTGTGTGATTGTGTGATTGTGTGATTGGGTGATCGTGTGATTGCGTGATCGTGTGATTGCGAGATTGCGTGATTGTGTGATTGTGTGATTGTGTGATTGTGTGATTGTGTGATTGTGTGATTGTGTGATTGTGTGATTGTGTGATTGTGTTATTGTGTGATTGTGTGATTGTGTGATTGTGTGATTGTGTGATTGTGTGATTGTGTGATCGTGGTGATTGGGTGATCGTGTGATTGCGTGATTGCGTGATTGTGTGATTGTGTGACTGTGTGATTGTGTGATTGTGTGATTGTGTGATTGTGTGATTGTGTGATTGTGTGATTGTGTGATTGTGTGATTGTGTGTTTGTGTGATTGTGTGATTGTGTGATTGTGTGACTGTGTGATTGTGTGATTGAGTGATTGTGTGATTGTGTGATTGTGTAATTGTGTGACTGTGATTGTGTGACTGTGATTGTGTGACTGTGATTGTGTGACTGTGATTGTACGACTGTGATTGTGCGACTGTGATTGTGCGACTGCGATTGTGTGACTGCGATAGTGTGATTGCGATTGTGTGATTGCAATTGTGTGATTGTGTCATTGTGATTGTGTGGTTGAGAGTGTGTGATTGTGATTATGTGATTGTGGTTGTATGATTGTGGTTGTGTGATTGTGGTTGTGTGATTGTGATTGTGTGATTGTGATTGTGCGACTGTGATTGTGTGACTGCGATTGTGTGACTGCGATAGTGTGATTGCGATTGTGTGATTGCAATTGTGTGATTGCGTGACTGTGATTGCGTGACTGTGATTGCGCGGCTGCGATTGTGCAACTGTGATTGTGCGACTGCTTTTGTGTGGTTGCGATTGTGTGATTGCAATTGTGTGATTGTGTGATTGAGATTGTGTGATTGTGATTGTGTGATTGTGATTGTGTGATTGTGTGATTGTGTGATTGTGTGATTGTGTGATTGTGTGATTGTGTGATTGTGTGATTGTGTGATTGTGTGATTGTGTGATTGTGTGATTGTGTGATTGTGTGATTGTGTGATTGTGTGATTGTGATTGTGTGATTGTGATTGTGTGCTTGCGATTGTGTGATTGTGATTGTGTGATTGTGATTGTGTGATTGCGTGATTGTGATTGTGTGATTGGGATTGTCGGTTTGGGATTGTGTGACTGCAATTGTGTGATTGAGTGTGTGTGATTGTGATTGTGTGATTGTGTGATTGAGTGATTGTGTGATTATGTGATTGTGTGATTGTGTGACTGTGATTGTGTGACTGTGATTGTGTGACTGTGGTTGTGTGACTGTGATTGTGCGTCTGTGATTGTGCGACTGCGATTGTGTGACTGCGATAGTGTGATTGCGATTGTGTGATTGCAATTGTGTGATTGTGTCATTGTGATTGTGTTGTTGGGAGTGTGTGATTGTGATTATGTGTTTGTGATTGTGTGATTGTGATTGTGTGATTGTGATTGTGTGATTGTGGTTGTGTGATTGTGGTTGTGTGATTGTGGTTGTGTGATTGTGGTTGTGTGATTGTGGTTGTGTGAGTGTGGTTGTGTGATTGTGGT
The DNA here is from genome assembly GCF_050947335.1 of Megachile rotundata. Classification (NCBI taxonomy): domain Eukaryota; kingdom Metazoa; phylum Arthropoda; class Insecta; order Hymenoptera; family Megachilidae; genus Megachile; species Megachile rotundata. Next base: position 68,572 of record NC_134991.1, on the reverse strand, counting down.
TGTGTGATTGTGGTTGTGTGATTGTGGTTGTGTGATTGTGGTTGTGTGATTGTGGTTGTGTGATTGTGGTTGTGTGATAGCGGTTGTGTGATTGCGATTGTGTGATTGCGATTGTGTGATTGCGATTGTGTGATTGCAATTGTGTGATTCTTTGATTCTGATTGTGTGATTGTGATTGTGAGGTTGTGATTGTGTGATTGTGATTGTGTAATTGGGATTGTGTGACTGGGATTGTGTGATTGAGAGTGTGTGATTGTGATTTTGTGATTGTGATTGTGTGATTGTGATTGTGTGATTGTGATTGTGTGATTGTGATTGTGTGATTGTGATTGTGTGATTGTGATTGTGTGATTGTGATTGTGTGATTGTGTGATTGTGATTGTGTGATTGTGATTGTGTGATTGTGATTGTGTGATTGTGATTGTGTGATTGTGATTGTGTGATTGTGATTGTGTGATTGTGATTGTGTGATTGTGATTGTGTGATTGTGATTGTGTGATTGTGATTGTGTGATTGTGATTGTGTGATTGTGATTGTGTGATTGTGATTGTGTGATTGTGATTGTGTGATTGTGATTGTGATTGTGTGATTGTGATTGTGTGATTGTGATTGTGTGATTGTGATTGTGTGATTGTGATTGTGTGATTGTGATTGTGTGATTGTGATTGTGTGATTGTGATTGTGTGATTGTGATTGTGTGATTGTGAGTGTGTGATTGTGATTGTGTGATTGTGATTGTGTGATTGTGATTGTGTGATTGTGATTGTGTGATTGTGATTGTGTGATTGTGACTGTGTGATTGTGTGATTGTGTGATTGTGATTGCGTGATTGCGTGATTGCGTGATTGCGTGATTGCGTGATTGCGTGATTGCGTGATTGCGTGATTGCGTGATTGCGTGATTGCGTGGTTGCGTGATTGTGTGGTTGCGTGATTGTGTGATTGTGTGATTGTGTGTTTGTGTGATTGTGTGATTGTGTGATTTTGTGACTGTGTGATTGTGTGATTGAGTGATTGTGTGATTGTGTGATTGTGTGATTGTGTGACTGTGATTGTGTGACTGTGATTGTGTGACTGTGATTGTGTGACTGTGATTGTGTGACTGTGATTGTGTGACTGTGATTGTGCGTCTGTGATTGTGCGACTGCGATTGTGTGACTGCGATAGTGTGATTGCGATTGTGTGATTGCAATTGTGTGATTGTGTCACTGTGATTGTGTGGTTGAATGTGTGTGATTGTGATTATGTGATTGTGATTGTGTGATTGTGATTGTGTGATTGTGATTGTGTGATTGTGATTGTGTGATTGTGGTTGTGTGATTGTGGTTGTGTGATTGTGGTTGTGTGACTGTGGTTGTGTGATTGTGGTTGTGTGATTGTGGTTGTGTGATTGTGGTTGTGTGATTGTGGTTGTGTGATTGTGGTTGTCTGATTGTGGTTGTGTGATTGTGGTTGTGTGATTGCGGTTGTGTGATTGCGATTGTGTGATTGCGATTGTGTGATTGCGATTGTGTGATTGCAATTGTGTGATTCTGTGATTCTGATTGTGTGATTGTGATTGTGAGGTTGTGATTGTGTGATTGTGATTGTGTAATTGGGATTGTGTGACTGGGATTGTGTGATTGAGGGTGTGTGATTGTGATTTTGTGATTGTGATTGTGTGATTGTGATTGTGTGATTGTGTGATTGTGTGATTGTGTGATTGTGTAATTGTGTGATTGTGTGATTTTGTGATTGTGTGATTGTGTGATTGTGTGATTGTGTGATTGTGTGATTGTGTGATTGTGTGATTGTGTGATTGTGTGATTGTGTGATTGTGTGATTGTGTGATTGTGATTGTGTGATTGTGATTGTGTGATTGTGTTTGTGTGATTGTGATTGTGTGATTGTGATTGTGTGATTGTGATTTTGTGATTGTGATTGTGTGATTGTGATTGTGTGATTGTGATTGTGTGATTGTGATTGTGTGATTGTGATTGTGTGATTGTGATTGTGTGATTGTGATTGTGTGATTGTGATTGTGTGATTGTGATTGTGTGGTTGTGATTGTGTGATTGTTATTGTGAGATTGTGATTGTGTGATTGTGATTGTGTGATTGTGATTGTGTGATTGTGATTGTGTGATTGTGATTGTGTGATTGTGATTGTGTGATTGTGATTGTGTGATTGCGATTGTGTGATTGCGATTGTATGATTGTGATTGTGACTGAGTGATTGTGATTGTATGATTGTGATTGTGTGATTGTGATTGTGTGATTGTGACTGAGTGATTGTGATTGTATGATTGTGATTGTGTGATTGTGATTGTGTGATTGTGATTGTGTGATTGTGATTGTGTGATTGTGATTGTGTGATTGTGATTGTGTGATTGTGATTGTGTGATTGTGATTGTGTGATTGTGATTGTGTGAATGTGATTGTGTGATTGTGATTGTGTGATTGTGATTGTGTGATTGTGATTGTGTGATTGTGATTGTGTGATTGTGATTGTGTGATTGTGATTGTGTGATTGTGATTGTGTGATTGTGATTGTGTGATTGTGTGATTGTGTGATTGTGTGATTGTGTGATTGTGTGATTGTGTGATTGTGTGATTGTGTGATTGTGTGATTGTGTGATTGTGTGATTGTGTGATTGTTCGATTGTGTGATTGTGTGATTGTGTGATTGTGGTTGTGTGATTGTGGTTGTGTGATTGTGGTTGTGTGATTGCGATTGTATGATTGTGATTGTGACTGAGTGATTGTGATTGTATGATTGTGATTGTGTGATTGTGATTGTGTGATTGTGATTGTGTGATTGTGATTGTGTGATTGTGATTGTGTGATTGTGATTGTGTGATTGTGATTGTGTGAATGTGATTGTGTGATTGTGATTGTGTGATTGTGATTGTGTGATTGTGATTGTGTGATTGTGATTGTGTGATTGTGATTGTGTGATTGTGATTGTGTGATTGTGATTGTGTGATTGTGATTGTGTGATTGTGATTGTGTGATTGTGATTGTGTGATTGTGATTGTGTGATTGTGATTGTGTGATTGTGATTGTGTGATTGTGATTGTGTGATTGTGATTGTGTGATTGTGATTGTGTGATTGTGATTGTGTGATTGTGATTGTGTGATTGCGATTGTGTGATTGCAATTGTGTGATTGTGTCATTGTGATTGTGTGGTTGAGAGTGTGTGATTGTGATTATGTGATTGTGATTGTGTGATTGTGATTGTGTGATTGTGTGATTGTGTGATTGTTTGATTGTGTGACTGTGTGATTGTGTGATTGTGTGATTGTGTGATTGTGTGATTGTGTGATTGTGTGATTGTGTGATTGTGTGATTGTGTGATTGTGTGATTGTGTGATTGTGTGATTGTTCGATTGTGTGATTGTGTGATTGTGTGATTGTGTGATTGTGTGATTGTGTGATTGTGTGATTGTGTGATTGTGTGATTGTGTGATTGTGTGATTGTGTGATTGTGTGATTGTGATTGTGTGATTGTGATTGTGTGATTGTAATTGTGTGGTTGTGATTGTGTGATTGTTATTGTGAGATTATGATTGTGTGATTGTGATTGTGTGATTGTGATTGTGTGATTGTGATTGTGTGATTGCGATTGTATGATTGTGATTGTGACTGAGTGATTGTGATTGTATGATTGTGATTGTGTGATTGTGATTGTGTGATTGTGATTGTGTGATTGTGATTGTGTGATTGTGATTGTGTGATTGTGATTGTGTGATTGTGATTGTGTGATTGTGATTGTGTGATTGTGATTGTGTGATTGTGATTGTGTGGTTGTGATTGTGTGATTGTTATTGTGAGATTGTGATTGTGTGATTGTGATTGTGTGATTGTGATTGTGTGATTGTGATTGTGTGATTGTGATTGTGTGATTGTGATTGTGTGATTGTGATTGTGTGATTGTGATTGTGTGATTGTGATTGTGTGATTGTGATTGTGTGATTGTGATTGTGTTATTGTGATTGTGTGATTGTGATTGTGTGATTGTGATTGTGTGATTGTGATTGTGTGATTGTGATTGTGTGATAGTGATTGTGTGATTGTGATTGTGTGATTGTGGTTGTGTGATTGTGGTTGTGTGATTGTGGTTGTGCGATTGTGGTTGTGTGATTGTGGTTGTGTGATTGTGGTTGTGTGATTGTGGTTGTGTGATTGTGGTTGTGTGATTGTGGTTGTGTGATTGTGGTTGTGTGATGGTGGTTGTGTGATCGTGGTTGTGTGATCGTGGTTGTGTGATTGTGGTTGTATGATTGTGGTTGTGTGATTGTGGTTGTGTGATTGCGGTTGTGTGATTGCGATTGTGTGATTGCGATTGTGTGATTGCGATTGTGTGATCGCAATTGTGTGATTCTGTGATTCTGATTCTGTGATTCTGATTGTGTGATTGTGATTGTGAGATTGTGATTGTGTGATTGTGATTGTGTAATTGGGATTGTGTGACTGGGATTGCGTGATTGAGAGTGTGTGATTGTGATTTTGTGATTGTGATTGTGTGATTGTGATTGTGTGATTGTGTGATTGTGTAATTGTGTGATTGTATGATTGTGATTGTGTGATTGTGATTGTGTGATTGTGATTGTGCGACTGTGATTGTGTGACTGCGATTGTGTGACTGCGATAGTGTGATTGCGATTGTGTGATTGCAATTGTGTGATTGCGTGACTCTGATTGCGTGACTGTGATTGCGCGGCTGCGATTGTGCAACGGTGATTGTGCGACTGCTTTTGTGTGGTTGCGATTGTGTGATTGCAATTGTGTGATTGTGTGATTGAGATTGTGTGATTGTGATTGTGTGATTGTGATTGTGTGATTGTGATTGTGTGATTGTGATTGTGTGATTGTGTGATTGTGTGATTCTGTGATTGTGTGATTGTGTGATTGTGTGATTGTGATTGTGTGATTTTGTGATTTTGTGATTGTGTGATTTTGTGATTGTGTGATTGTGTGATTGTGTGATTGTGTGATTTTGTGATTGTGTGATTGTGTGATTGTGTGATTGTGTGATTGTGTGATTGTGTGATTGTGTGATTGTGTGATTGTGTGATTGTGTGATTGTGTGATTGTGTGATTGTGTGATTGTGTGATTGTGTGATTGTGTGATTGTGTGATTGTGTGATTGTGTGATTGTGTGATTGTGTGATTGTGTGATTGTGTGATTGTGTGATTGTGTGATTGTGTGAATGTGTGATTGTGTGATTCTGTGATTGTGTGATTGTGTGATTGTGTGATTGTGTGATTGTGTGATTGTGTGATTGTGTGATTGTGTGATTGTGTGATTGTGATTGTGTGATTGTGATTGCGTGATTGTGTGATTGAGAGTGTGTGATTGTGATTGTGTGATTGTGATTGTGTGATTGTGATTGTGTGATTGTGATTGTGTGATTGTGATTGTGTGATTGTGATTGTGTGATTGTGATCGTGTGATTGTGATCGTGTGATTGTGATTGTGTGATTGTGATTGTGTGATTGCGATTGTGTGATTGCGATTGTATGATTGTGATTGTGACTGAGTGATTGTGATTGTATGATTGTGATTGTGTGATTGTGATTGTGTGATTGTGATTGTGTGATTGTGATTGTGTGATTGTGATTGTGTGATTGTGATTGTGTGATTGTGATTGTGTGAATGTGATTGTGTGATTGTGATTGTGTGATTGTGATTGTGTGATTGTGATTGTGTGATTGTGATTGTGCGATTGTGATTGTGTGATTGTGATTGTGTGATTGTGATTGTGTGATTGTGATTGTGTGATTGTGATTGTGTGATTGTGATTGTGTGATTGTGATTGTGTGATTGTGATTGTGTGATTGTGATTGTGTGATTGTGATTGTGTGATTGTGATTGTGTGATTGTGATTGTGTGACTGTGATTGTGTGATTGTGATTGTGTGATTGTGATTGTGTGATTGTGATTGTGTGATTGTGATTGTGTGATTGTGATTGTGTGATTGTGATTGTGTGATTGTGATTGTGCGATTGTGATTGTGTGATTGTGATTGTGTGATTGTGATTGTGTGATTGTGATTGTGTGACTGCGATTGTGTGACTGCGATAGTGTGATTGCGATTGTGTGATTGCGATTGTGTGATTGCAATTGTGTGATTGCGTGACTCTGATTGCGTGACTGTGATTGCGCGGCTGCGATTGTGCAACGGTGATTGTGCGACTGCTTTTGTGTGGTTGCGATTGTGTGATTGCAATTGTGTGATTGTGTGATTGAGATTGTGTGATTGTGATTGTGTGATTGTGATTGTGTGATTGTGTGATTGTGTGATTGTGTGATTGTGTGATTGTGTGATTGTGATTGTGTGATTGTGATTGTGTGATTGTGGTTGTGTGATTGTGGTTGTGTGATTGTGGTTGTGTGATTGTGGTTGTGTGATTGTGGTTGTGTGATTGAGGTTGTGTGATTGTGGTTGTGTGATTGTGGTTGTGTGATTGTGGTTGCGTGATTGTGGTTGTGTGATCGTGGTTGTGTGATCGTGGTTGTGTGATTGTGGTTGTGTGATTGTGGTTGTGTGATTGTGGTTGTGTGATTGTGGTTGTGTGATTGCGGTTGTGTGATTGCGAATGTGTGATTGCGATTGTGTGATTGCGATTGTGTGATTCTGTGATTCTGATTGTGTGATTGTGATTGTGTGATTGTGATTGTGTGATTGTGATTGTGTGATTGTGATTGTGTGATTGTGACTGTGTGATTGTGACTGTGTGATTGTGATTGTGTGATTGTGATTGTGTGATTGTGATTGTGTGATTGTGATTGTGTGATTGTGATTGTGTGATTGTGATTGTGTGATTGTGATTGTGTGATTGTGATTGTGTGATTGTGATTGTGTGATTGTGATTGTGTGATTGTGATTGTGTGATTGTGATTGTGTGATTGTGATTGTGTGATTGTGATTGTGTGATTGTGATTGTGTGATTGTGATTGTGTGATTGTGATTGTGTGATTGTGATTGTGTGATTGTGATTGTGTGATTGTGATTGTGTGATTGTGATTGTGTGATTGTGTGATTGTGATTGTGTGATTGGGATTGTCGGTTTGGGATTGTGTGACTGCAATTGTGTGATTGAGAGTGTGTGATTGTGATTGTGTGATTGTGATTGTGTGATTGTGATTGTGTGATTGTGATTGTGTGATTGTGATTGTGTGATTGTGATTGTGTGATTGTGATTGTGTGATTGTGATTGTGTGATTGTGATTGTGTGATTGTGATTGTGTGATTGTGATTGTGTGATTGTGATTGTGTGATTGTGATTGTGTGGTTGTGATTGTGTGATTGTGATTGTGTGATTGTGATTGTGTGATTGTGATTGGGTGATTGCGTGATTGCGTGATTGCGTGATTGCGTGATTGCGTGATTGCGTGATTGCGTGATTGCGTGATTGCGTGGTTGCGTGATTGTGTGGTTGCGTGATTGTGTGATTGTGTGATTGTGTGTTTGTGTGATTGTGTGATTGTGTGATTGTGTGACTGTGTGATTGTGTGATTGAGTGATTGTGTGATTGTGTGATTGTGTGATTGTGTGACTGTGATTGTGTGACTGTGATTGTGTGACTGTGATTGTGTGACTGTGATTGTGCGACTGTGATTGTGCGACTGCGATTGTGTGACTGCGATAGTGTGATTGCGATTGTGTGATTGCAATTGTGTGATTGTGTCATTGTGATTGTGTGATTGAGAGTGTGTGATTGTGATTGTGTGATTGTGATTGTGTGATTGTGTGATTGTGTGATTGTGATTGTGTGATTGGCATTGTCGGTTTAGGATTGTGTGACTGCAATTGTGTGATTGAGAGTGTGTGATTGTGATTGTGTGATTGTGATTGTGTGATTGTGATTGTGTGATTGTGATTGTGTGATTGTGATTGTGTGATTGTGATTGTGTGATTGTGATTGTGTGATTGTGATTGTGTGATTGTGATTGTGTGATTGTGATTGTGTGATTGTGATTGTGTGATTGTGATTGTGTGATTGTGATTGTGTGATTGTGATTGTGTGATTGTGATTGTGTGATTGTGATTGTGTGATTGTGATTGTGTGAATGTGATTGTGTGATTGTGATTGTGTGATTGTGGTTGTGTGATTGTGATTGTGTGATTGCGATTGTGTGATTGTGATTGTAGGATTGTGATTGTGATTGAGTGATTGTGATTGTGTGATTGTGATTGTGTGATTGTGATTGTGTGATTGTGATTGTGTGATTGTGATTGTGTGATAGTGATTGTGTGATTGTGATTGTGTGATTGTGGTTGTGTGATTGTGGTTGTGTGATTGTGGTTGTGTGATTGTGGTTGTGTGATTGTGGTTGTGTGATTGTGGTTGTGTGATTGTGGTTGTGTGATTGTGGTTGTGTGATTGTGGTTGTGTGATTGTGGTTGTGTGATGGTGGTTGTGTGATCGTGGTTGTGTGATTGTGGTTGTGTGATTGTGGTTGTATGATTGTGGTTGTGTGATTGTGGTTGTGTGATTGCGGTTGTGTGATTGCGATTGTGTGATTGCGATTGTGTGATTGCGATTGTGTGATCGCAATTGTGTGATTCTGTGATTCTGATTCTGTGATTCTGATTGTGTGATTGTGATTGTGAGATTGTGATTGTGTGATTGTGATTGTGTAATTGGGATTGTGTGACTGGGATTGCGTGATTGAGAGTGTGTGATTGTGATTTTGTGATTGTGATTGTGTGATTGTGATTGTGTGATTGTGTGATTGTGTAATTGTGTGATTGTATGATTGTGATTGTGTGATTGTGATTGTGTGATTGTGATTGTGCGACTGTGATTGTGTGACTGCGATTGTGTGACTGCGATAGTGTGATTGCGATTGTGTGATTGCAATTGTGTGATTGCGTGGCTCTGATTGCGTGACTGTGATTGCGCGGCTGCGATTGTGCAACGGTGATTGTGCGACTGCTTTTGTGTGGTTGCGATTGTGTGATTGCAATTGTGTGATTGTGTGATTGAGATTGTGTGATTGTGATTGTGTGATTGTGATTGTGTGATTGTGATTGTGTGATTGTGATTGTGTGATTGTGTGATTGTGTGATTCTGTGATTGTGTGATTGTGTGATTGTGTGATTGTGATTGTGTGATTTTGTGATTGTGTGATTGTGTGATTGTGTGATTGTGTGATTGTTTGATTGTGTGATTGTGTGATTTTGTGATTGTGTGATTGTGTGATTGTGTGATTGTGTGATTGTGTGATTGTGTGATTGTGTGATTGTGTGATTGTGTGATTGTGTGATTGTGTGATTGTGTGATTGTGTGATTGTGTGATTGTGTGATTGTGTGATTGTGTGATTGTGTGATTGTGTGATTGTGTGATTGTGTGAATGTGTGATTGTGTGATTCTGTGATTGTGTGATTGTGTGATTGTGTGATTGTGTGATTGTGTGATTGTGATTGTGTGATTGTGATTGTGTGATTGTGTGATTGAGAGTGTGTGATTGTGATTGTGTGATTGTGATTGTGTGATTGTGATTGTGTGATTGTGATTGTGTGATTGTGATTGTGTGATTGTGATTGTGTGATTGTGATTGTGTGATTGTGATTGTGTGATTGTGATTGTGATTGTGTGATTGTGAGTGTGTGATTGTGATTGTGTGATTGTGATTGTGTGATTGTGATTGTGTGATTGTGATTGTGTGATTGTGATTGTGTGATTGTGACTGTGTGATTGTGTGATTGTGTGATTGTGATTGCGTGATTGCGTGATTGCGTGATTGCGTGATTGCGTGATTGCGTGATTGCGTGATTGCGTGATTGCGTGATTGCGTGGTTGCGTGATTGTGTGGTTGCGTGATTGTGTGATTGTGTGATTGTGTGTTTGTGTGATTGTGTGATTGTGTGATTTTGTGACTGTGTGATTGTGTGATTGAGTGATTGTGTGATTGTGTGATTGTGTGATTGTGTGACTGTGATTGTGTGACTGTGATTGTGTGACTGTGATTGTGTGACTGTGATTGTGTGACTGTGATTGTGTGACTGTGATTGTGTGACTGTGATTGTGCGTCTGTGATTGTGCGACTGCGATTGTGTGACTGCGATAGTGTGACTGCGATAGTGTGATTGCGATTGTGTGATTGCAATTGTGTGATTGTGTCACTGTGATTGTGTGGTTGAGTGTGTGTGATTGTGATTATGTGATTGTGATTGTGTGATTGTGATTGTGTGATTGTGATTGTGTGATTGTGATTGTGTGATTGTGATTGTGTGATTGTGGTTGTGTGATTGTGGTTGTGTGATTGTGGTTGTGTGATTGTGGCTGTGTGATTGTGGTTGTGTGATTGTGGTTGTGTGATTGTGGTTGTGTGATTGTGGTTGTGTGATTGTGGTTGTGTGATTGTGGTTGTGTGATTGCGGTTGTGTGATTGCGATTGTGTGATTGCGATTGTGTGATTGCGATTGTGTGATTGCAATTGTGTGATTCTGTGATTCTGATTGTGTGATTGTGATTGTGAGGTTGTGATTGTGTGATTGTGATTGTGTAATTGGGATTGTGTGACTGGGATTGTGTGATTGAGGGTGTGTGATTGTGATTTTGTGATTGTGATTGTGTGATTGTGATTGTGTGATTGTGTGATTGTGTGATTGTGTGATTGTGTGATTGTTTAATTGTGTGATTGTGTGATTGTGTGATTGTGTGATTGTGATTGTGTGATTGTGTTTGTGTGATTGTGATTGTGTGATTGTGATTGTGTGATTGTGATTTTGTGATTGTGATTGTGTGATTGTGATTGTGTGATTGTGATTTTGTGATTGTGATTGTGTGATTGTGATTGTGTGATTGTGATTGTGTGATTGTGATTGTGTGATTGTGATTGTGTGATTGTGATTGTGTGATTGTGATTGTGTGAATGTGATTGTGTGATTGTGATTGTGTGATTGTGATTGTGTGGATTGTGATTGTGTGATTGTGATTGTGTGATTGTGATTGTGTGATTGTGATTGTGTGATTGTGATTGTGTGATTGTGATTGTGTGATTGTGATTGTGTGATTGTGATTGTGTGATTGTGATTGTGTGATTGTGATTGTGTGATTGTGATTGTGTGATTGTGATTGTGTGATTGTGATTGTGTGATTGTGATTGTGTGATTGTGATTGTGTGATTGTGATTGTGTGATTGTGATTGTGTGATTGTGATTGTGTGATTGTGATTGTGTGATTGTGATTGTGTGATTGTGATTGTGTGATTGTGATTGTGTGATTGTGATTGTGTGATTGTGATTGTGTGATTGTGATTGTGTGACTGCGATTGTGTGACTGCGATAGTGTGATTGCGATTGTGTGATTGCAATTGTGTGATTGCGTGACTCTGATTGCGTGACTGTGATTGCGCGGCTGCGATTGTGCAACGGTGATTGTGCGACTGCTTTTGTGTGGTTGCGATTGTGTGATTGCAATTGTGTGATTGTGTGATTGAGATTGTGTGATTGTGATTGTGTGATTGTGATTGTGTGATTGTGTGATTGTGTGATTGTGTGATTGTGTGATTGTGTGATTGTGATTGTGTGATTGTGATTGTGTGATTGTGGTTGTGTGATTGTGGTTGTGTGATTGTGGTTGTGTGATTGTGGTTGTGTGATTGTGGTTGTGTGATTGAGGTTGTGTGATTGTGGTTGTGTGATTGTGGTTGTGTGATTGTGGTTGCGTGATTGTGGTTGCGTGATCGTGGTTGCGTGATCGTGGTTGTGTGATCGTGGTTGTGTGATTGTGGTTGTGTGATTGTGGTTGTGTGATTGTGGTTGTGTGATTGCGGTTGTGTGATTGCGATTGTGTGATTGCGATTGTGTGATTGCGATTGTGTGATTGCAATTGTGTGATTCTGTGATTCTGATTGTGTGATTGTGATTGTGTGATTGTGATTGTGTGATTGTGACTGTGTGATTGTGATTGTGTGATTGTGATTGTGTGATTGTGATTGTGTGATTGTGATTGTGTAATTGTGATTGTGTGATTGTGATTGTGTGATTGTGATTGTGTGATTGTGATTGTGTGATTGTGATTGTGTGATTGTGATTGTGTGATTGTGATTGTGTGATTGTGATTGTGTGATTGTGATTGTGTGATTGTGATTGTGTGATTGTGATTGTGTGATTGTGATTGTGTGATTGTGATTGTGTGATTGTGATTGTGTGATTGTGATTGTGTGATTGTGATTGTGTGATTGTGATTGTGTGATTGTGATTGTGTGATTGTGATTGTGTGATTGTGATTGTGTGATTGTGATTGTGTGATTGTGATTGTGTGATTGTGATTGTGTGATTGGGATTGTCGGTTTGGGATTGTGTGACTGCAATTGTGTGATTGAGAGTGTGTGATTGTGATTGCGTGATTGTGATTGTGTGATTGTGATTGTGTGATTGTGATTGTGTGATTGTGATTGTGTGATTGTGATTGTGTGATTGTGATTGTGTGATTGTGATTGTGTGATTGTGATTGTGTGATTGTGATTGTGTGATTGTGATTGTGTGATTGTGATTGTGTGATTGTGATTGTGTGATTCTGATTGTGTGATTGTGATTGTGTGATTGTGATTGTGTGATTGTGATTGTGTGATTGTGATTGGGTGATTGCGTGATTGCGTGATTGCGTGATTGCGTGATTGCGTGATTGCGTGATTGCGTGATTGCGTGGTTGCGTGATTGTGTGGTTGCGTGATTGTGTGATTGCGTGATTGTGTGTTTGTGTGATTGTGTGATTGTGTGATTGTGTGACTGTGTGATTGTGTGATTGAGTGATTGTGTGATTGTGTGATTGTGTGATTGTGTGACTGTGATTGTGTGACTGTGATTGTGTGACTGTGATTGTGTGACTGTGATTGTGCGACTGTGATTGTGCGACTGCGATTGTGTGACTGCGATAGTGTGATTGCGATTGTGTGATTGCAATTGTGTGATTGTGTCATTGTGATTGTGTGATTGAGAGTGTGTGATTGTGATTGTGTGATTGTGATTGTGTGATTGTGTGATTGTGTGATTGTGATTGTGTGATTGGCATTGTCGGTTTAGGATTGTGTGACCGCAATTGTGTGATTGAGAGTGTGTGATTGTGATTGTGTGATTGTGATTGTGTGATTGTGATTGTGTGATTGTGATTGTGTGATTGTGATTGTGTGATTGTGATTGTGTGATTGTGATTGTGTGATTGTGATTGTGTGATTGTGATTGTGTGATTGTGATTGTGTGATTGTGACTGTGTGATTGTGATTGTGTGATTGTGATTGTGTGATTGTGATTGTGTGATTGTGATTGTGTGATTGTGATTGTGTGATTGTGATTGTGTGATTGTGATTGTGTGATTGTGATTGTGTGATTGTGATTGTGTGATTGTGATTGTGTGATTGTGATTGTGTGATTGTGATTGTGTGATTGTGATTGTGTGATTGTGATTGTGTGATTGTGATTGTGTGATTGTGATTGTGTGAATGTGATTGTGTGATTGTGATTGTGTGATTGTGGTTGTGTGATTGTGATTGTGTGATTGCGATTGTGTGATTGTGATTGTAGGATTGTGATTGTGATTGAGTGATTGTGATTGTGTGATTGTGATTGTGTGATTGTGATTGTGTGATTGTGATTGTGTGATTGTGATTGTGTGATTGTGATTGTGTGATTGTGATTGTGTGATTGTGATTGTGTGATTGTGATTGTGTGATTGTGATTGTGTGATTGTGATTGTGTGATTGTGATTGTGTGATTGTGATTGTGTGATTGTGATTGTGTGATTGTGATTGTGTGATTGTGATTGTGTGATTGTGATTGTGTGATTGTGATTGTGTGATTGTGATTGTGTGATTGTGATTGTGTGATTGTGTTTGTGTGATTGTGATTGTGTGATTGTGATTGTGTGATTGTGATTTTGTGATTGTGATTGTGTGATTGTGATTGTGTGATTGTGATTGTGTGATTGTGATTGTGTGATTGTGATTGTGTGATTGTGATTGTGTGATTGTGATTGTGTGATTGTGATTGTGTGATTGTGATTGTGTGATTGTGATTGTGTGATTGTGATTGTATGATTGTGATTGTGTGGTTGTGATTGTGTGATTGTTATTGTGAGATTGTGATTGTGTGATTGTGATTGTGTGATTGTGATTTTGTGATTGTGATTGTGTGATTGTGATTGTGTGATTGTGATTGTGTGATTGCGATTGTGTGATTGCGATTGTATGATTGTGATTGTGACTGAGTGATTGTGATTGTATGATTGTGATTGTGTGATTGTGATTGTGTGATTGTGATTGTGTGATTGTGATTGTGTGATTGTGATTGTGTGATTGTGATTGTGTGATTGTGATTGTGTGAATGTGATTGTGTGATTGTGATTGTGTGATTGTGATTGTGTGATTGTGATTGTGTGATTGTGATTGTGTGATTGTGATTGTGTGATTGTGATTGTGTGATTGCGATTGTGTGATTGTGATTGTGTGATTGTGATTGTGTGATTGTGATTGTGTGATTGTGATTGTGTGATTGTGATTGTGTGATTGTGATTGTGTGATTGTGATTGTGTGACTGTGATTGTGTGACTGTGATTGTGTGACTGTGATTGTGCGTCTGTGATTGTGCGACTGCGATTGTGTGACTGCGATAGTGTGATTGCGATTGTGTGATTGCAATTGTGTGATTGTGTCATTGTGATTGTGTGGTTGAGAGTGTGTGATTGTGATTATGTGATTGTGATTGTGTGATTGTGATTGTGTGATTGTGTGATTGTGTGATTGTGTGATTGTGTGATTGTGTGATTGTGTGATTGTGTGATTGTGTGATTGTGTGATTGTGTGATTGTGTGATTGTGTGATTGTGTGATTGTGTGATTGTGTGATTGTGTGATTGTGATTGTGTGATTGTGATTGTGTGATTGTGATTGTGTGATTGTGATTGTGTGATTGTGATTGGGTGATTGCGTGATTGCGTGATTGCGTGATTGCGTGATTGCGTGATTGCGTGGTTGCGTGATTGTGTGGTTGCGTGATTGTGTGATTGTGTGATTGTGTGTTTGTGTGATTGTGTGATTGTGTGATTGTGTGACTGTGTGATTGTGTGATTGAGTGATTGTGTGATTGTGTGATTGTGTGATTGTGTGACTGTGATTGTGTGACTGTGATTGTGTGACTGTGATTGTGTGACTGTGATTGTGCGACTGTGATTGTGCGACTGCGATTGTGTGACTGCGATAGTGTGATTGCGATTGTGTGATTGCAATTGTGTGATTGTGTCATTGTGATTGTGTGATTGAGAGTGTGTGATTGTGATTGTGTGATGGTGATTGTGTGATTGTGTGATTGTGTGATTGTGATTGTGTGATTGGCATTGTCGGTTTAGGATTGTGTGACCGCAATTGTGTGATTGAGAGTGTGTGATTGTGATTGTGTGATTGTGATTGTGTGATTGTGATTGTGTGATTGTGATTGTGTGATTGTGATTGTGTGATTGTGATTGTGTGATTGTGATTGTGTGATTGTGATTGTGTGATTGTGATTGTGTGATTGTGACTGTGTGATTGTGATTGTGTGATTGTGATTGTGTGATTGTGATTGTGTGATTGTGATTGTGTGATTGTGATTGTGTGATTGTGATTGTGTGATTGTGATTGTGTGATTGTGATTGTGTGATTGTGATTGTGTGATTGTGATTGTGTGATTGTGATTGTGTGATTGTGATTGTGTGATTGTGATTGTGTGATTGTGATTGTGTGATTGTGATTGTGTGATTGTGATTGTGTGATTGTGATTGTGTGATTGTGATTGTGTGATTGTGATTGTGTGATTGTGATTGTGTGATTGTGATTGTGTGATTGTGATTGTGTGATTGTGATTGCGTGATTGCGATTGCGTGATTGCGTGATTGCGTGATTGCGTGATTGCGTGATTGCGTGATTGCGTGATTGCCTGGTTGCGTGATTGTGTGGTTGTGTGATTGTGTGATTGTGTGATTGTGTGATTGTGTGATTGTGTGATTGTGTGGTTGTGTGATTGTGTGATTGTGTGATTGTGTGATTGAGTGATTGTGTGATTGTATGATTGTGTGATTGTATGATTGTGTGATTGTGTGATTGTGTGACTGTGATTGTGTGACTGTGATTGTGTGACGGTGATTGTGTGACTGTGATTGTGTGACTGTGATTGTGTGACTGTGATTGTGCGATTGTGATTGTGCGACTGCGATTGTGTGACTGCGATAGTGTGATTGCGATTGTGTGATTGCAATTGTGTGATTGTGTCATTGTGATTGTGTGGTTGAAAGTGTGCGATTGTGATTATGTGATTGTGATTGTGTGATTGTGATTGTGTGATTGTGATTGTGTGATTGTGATTGTGTGATTGTGATTGTGTGATTGTGATTGTGTGATTGTGATTGAGTGATTGTGATTGAGTGATTGTGATTGTGTGATTGTGATTGTGTGATTGTGATTGTGTGATTGTGATTGTGTGATTGTGATTGTGCGACTGTGATTGTGTGACTGCGATTGTGTGACTGCGATAGTGTGATTACGATTGTGTGATTGCAATTGTGTGATTGCGTGACAGTGATTGCGTGACTGTGATTGCGCGGCTGCGATTGTGCAACTGTGATTTTGCGACTGCTTTTGTGTGGTTGCGATTGTGTGATTGCAATTGTGTGATTGTGTGATTGAGATTGTGTGATTGTGATTGTGTGATTGTGATTGTGTGATTGTGTGATTGTGTGATTGTGTGATTGTGTGATTGTGTGATTGTGTGATTGTGTGATTGTGTGATTGTGTGTTTGTGTGATTGTGTGATTGTGTGATTTTGTGATTGTGTGATTGTGTGATTGTGTGATTGTGTGATTGTGCGATTGTGTGATTGTGCGATTGTGCGATTGTGCGACTGTGCGATTGTGTGATTGTGTGATTGTGTGATTGTGTGATTGTGTGATTGTGTGATTGTGTGATTGTGTGATTGTGTTATTGTGTGATTGTGTGATTGTGTGATTGTGTGATTGTGTGATTGTGTGATTGTGTGATTGTGTGATTGTGTGATTGTGTGATTGTGTGATTGTGTGATTGTGTGATTGTGTGATTGTGTGATTGTGTGATTGTGTGATTGTGTGATTGTGTGATTGTGTGATTGTGATTGTGTGATTGTGATTGTGTGATTGCGATTGTGTGATTGTGATGGCGTGATTGTGATTGTGTGATTGTGTGATTGTGATTGTGTGATTGGGATTGTCGGTTTGGGATTGTGTGACTGCAATTGTGTGATTGAGTGTGTGTGATTGTGATTGTGTGATTGTGTGATTGAGTGATTGTGTGATTATGTGATTGTGTGATTGTGTGACTGTGATTGTGTGACTGTGATTGTGTGACTGTGATTGTGTGACTGTGATTGTGCGTCTGTGATTGTGCGACTGCGATTGTGTGACTGCGATAGTGTGATTGCGATTGTGTGATTGCAATTGTGTGATTGTGTCATTGTGATTGTGTTGTTGAGAGTGTGTGATTGTGATTATGTGTTTGTGATTGTGTGATTGTGATTGTGTGATTGTGATTGTGTGATTGTGGTTGTGTGATTGTGGTTGTGTGATTGTGGTTGTGTGATTGTGGTTGTGTGATTGTGGTTGTGTGAGTGTGGTTGTGTGATTGTGGTTGTGTGATTGTGGTTGTGTGATTGTGGTTGTGTGATTGTGGTTGTGTGATTGTGGTTGTGTGATTGTGGTTGTGTGATAGCGGTTGTGTGATTGCGATTGTGTGATTGCGATTGTGTGATTGCGATTGTGTGATTGCAATTGTGTGATTCTGTGATTCTGATTGTGTGATTGTGATTGTGAGGTTGTGATTGTGTGATTGTGATTGTGTAATTGGGATTGTGTGACTGGGATTGTGTGATTGTGATTGTGTGATTGTGATTGTGTGATTGTGATTGTGTGATTGTGATTGTGTGATTGTGATTGTGTGATTGTGATTGTGTGATTGTGATTGTGTGATTGTGATTGTGTGATTGTGATTGTGTGATTGTGATTGTGTGATTGTGATTGTGTGATTGTGATTGTGTGATTGTGATTGTGTGATTGTGATTGTGTGATTGTGATTGTGTGATTGTGATTGTGTGATTGTGATTGTGTGATTGTGATTGTGTGATTGTGATTGTGTGATTGGGATTGCGTGATTGCGATTGCGTGATTGCGATTGCGTGATTGCGTGATTGCGTGATTGCGTGATTGCGTGATTGCGTGATTGCGTGATTGCGTGATTGCGTGATTGCGTGATTGCGTGATTGCGTGATTGCGTGTTTGCGTGATTGCGTGATTGCGTGATTGCGTGATTGCGTGATTGCGTGATTGCCTGGTTGCGTGATTGTGTGGTTGTGTGATTGTGTGATTGTGTGATTGTGTGATTGTGTGATTGTGTGATTGTGTGTTTGTGTGATTGTGTGATTGTGTGATTGTGTGATTGAGTGATTGTGTGATTGTATGATTGTGTGATTGTATGATTGTGTGATTGTGTGATTGTGTGACTGTGATTGTGTGACTGTGATTGTGTGACGGTGATTGTGTGACTGTGATTGTGTGACTGTGATTGTGTGACTGTGATTGTGCGATTGTGATTGTGCGACTGCGATTGTGTGACTGCGATAGTGTGATTGCGATTGTGTGATTGCAATTGTGTGATTGTGTCATTGTGATTGTGTGGTTGAAAGTGTGCGATTGTGATTATGTGATTGTGATTGTGTGATTGTGATTGTGTGATTGTGATTGTGTGATTGTGATTGTGTGATTGTGATTGTGTGATTGTGATTGTGTGATTGTGATTGAGTGATTGTGATTGTGTGATTGTGATTGTGTGATTGTGATTGTGTGATTGTGATTGTGTGATTGTGATTGTGCGACTGTGATTGTGTGACTGCGATTGTGTGACTGCGATAGTGTGATTACGATTGTGTGATTGCAATTGTGTGATTGCGTGACAGTGATTGCGTGACTGTGATTGCGCGGCTGCGATTGTGCAACTGTGATTTTGCGACTGCTTTTGTGTGGTTGCGATTGTGTGATTGCAATTGTGTGATTCTGTGATTCTGATTCTGTGATTCTGATTGTGTGATTGTGATTGTGAGATTGTGATTGTGTGATTGTGATTGTGTAATTGGGTTTGTGTGACTGGGATTGCGTGATTGAGAGTGTGTGATTGTGATTTTGTGATTGTGATTGTGTGATTGTGATTGTGTGATTGTGTGATTGTGTAATTGTGTGATTGTATGATTGTGATTGTGTGATTGTGATTGTGTGATTGTGATTGTGCGACTGTGATTGTGTGACTGCGATTGTGTGACTGCGATAGTGTGATTGCGATTGTGTGATTGCAATTGTGTGATTGCGTGACTCTGATTGCGTGACTGTGATTGCGCGGCTGCGATTGTGCAACGGTGATTGTGCGACTGCTTTTGTGTGGTTGCGATTGTGTGATTGCAATTGTGTGATTGTGTGATTGAGATTGTGTGATTGTGATTGTGTGATTGTGATTGTGTGATTGTGATTGTGTGATTGTGTGATTGTGTGATTCTGTGATTGTGTGATTGTGTGATTGTGTGATTGTGATTGTGTGATTTTGTGATTGTGTGATTGTGTGATTGTGTGATTGTGTGATTGTTTGATTGTGTGATTGTGTGATTTTGTGATTGTGTGATTGTGTGATTGTGTGATTGTGTGATTGTGTGATTGTGTGATTGTGTGATTGTGTGATTGTGTGATTGTGTGATTGTGTGATTGTGTGATTGTGTGATTGTGTGATTGTGTGATTGTGTGATTGTGTGATTGTGTGATTGTGTGATTGTGTGATTGTGTGAATGTGTGATTGTGTGATTCTGTGATTGTGTGATTGTGTGATTGTGTGATTGTGTGATTGTGTGATTGTGTGATTGTGTGATTGTGTGATTGTGATTGTGTGATTGTGATTGTGTGATTGTGTGATTGAGAGTGTGTGATTGTGATTGTGTGATTGTGATTGTGTGATTGTGATTGTGTGATTGTGATTGTGTGATTGTGATTGTGTGATTGTGATTGTGTGATTGTGATTGTGTGATTGTGATTGTGTGATTGTGAGTGTGTGATTGTGATTGTGTGATTGTGATTGTGTGATTGTGATTGTGTGATTGTGATTGTGTGATTGTGATTGTGTGATTGTGACTGTGTGATTGTGTGATTGTGTGATTGTGATTGCGTGATTGCGTGATTGCGTGATTGCGTGATTGCGTGATTGCGTGATTGCGTGATTGCGTGATTGCGTGATTGCGTGATTGCGTGATTGCGTGGTTGCGTGATTGTGTGGTTGCGTGATTGTGTGATTGTGTGATTGTGTGTTTGTGTGATTGAGTGATTGTGTGATTTTGTGACTGTGTGATTGTGTGATTGAGTGATTGTGTGATTGTGTGATTGTGTGATTGTGTGACTGTGATTGTGTGACTGTGATTGTGTGACTGTGATTGTGTGACTGTGATTGTGTGACTGTGATTGTGTCACTGTGATTGTGCGTCTGTGATTGTGCGACTGCGATTGTGTGACTGCGATAGTGTGATTGCGATTGTGTGATTGTGATTGTGCGACTGCGATTGTGTGACTGCGATAGTGTGATTGCGATTGTGTGATTGCAATTGTGTGATTGTGTCATTGTGATTGTGTGGTTGAAAGTGTGCGATTGTGATTATGTGATTGTGATTGTGTGATTGTGATTGTGTGATTGTGATTGTGTGATTGTGATTGTGTGATTGTGATTGTGTGATTGTGATTGTGTGATTGTGATTGAGTGATTGTGATTGTGTGATTGTGATTGTGTGATTGTGATTGTGTGATTGTGATTGTGTGATTGTGATTGTGCGACTGTGATTGTGTGACTGCGATTGTGTGACTGCGATAGTGTGATTACGATTGTGTGATTGCAATTGTGTGATTGCGTGACAGTGATTGCGTGACTGTGATTGCGCGGCTGCGATTGTGCAACTGTGATTTTGCGACTGCTTTTGTGTGGTTGCGATTGTGTGATTGCAATTGTGTGATTCTGTGATTCTGATTCTGTGATTCTGATTGTGTGATTGTGATTGTGAGATTGTGATTGTGTGATTGTGATTGTGTAATTGGGTTTGTGTGACTGGGATTGCGTGATTGAGAGTGTGTGATTGTGATTTTGTGATTGTGATTGTGTGATTGTGATTGTGTGATTGTGTGATTGTGTAATTGTGTGATTGTATGATTGTGATTGTGTGATTGTGATTGTGTGATTGTGATTGTGCGACTGTGATTGTGTGACTGCGATTGTGTGACTGCGATAGTGTGATTGCGATTGTGTGATTGCAATTGTGTGATTGCGTGACTCTGATTGCGTGACTGTGATTGCGCGGCTGCGATTGTGCAACGGTGATTGTGCGACTGCTTTTGTGTGGTTGCGATTGTGTGATTGCAATTGTGTGATTGTGTGATTGAGATTGTGTGATTGTGATTGTGTGATTGTGATTGTGTGATTGTGATTGTGTGATTGTGTGATTGTGTGATTCTGTGATTGTGTGATTGTGTGATTGTGTGATTGTGATTGTGTGATTTTGTGATTGTGTGATTGTGTGATTGTGTGATTGTGTGATTGTTTGATTGTGTGATTGTGTGATTTTGTGATTGTGTGATTGTGTGATTGTGTGATTGTGTGATTGTGTGATTGTGTGATTGTGTGATTGTGTGATTGTGTGATTGTGTGATTGTGTGATTGTGTGATTGTGTGATTGTGTGATTGTGTGATTGTGTGATTGTGTGATTGTGTGATTGTGTGAATGTGTGATTGTGTGATTCTGTGATTGTGTGATTGTGTGATTGTGTGATTGTGTGATTGTGTGATTGTGTGATTGTGTGATTGTGTGATTGTGATTGTGTGATTGTGATTGTGTGATTGTGTGATTGAGAGTGTGTGATTGTGATTGTGTGATTGTGATTGTGTGATTGTGATTGTGTGATTGTGATTGTGTGATTGTGATTGTGTGATTGTGATTGTGTGATTGTGATTGTGTGATTGTGATTGTGTGATTGTGAGTGTGTGATTGTGATTGTGTGATTGTGATTGTGTGATTGTGATTGTGTGATTGTGATTGTGTGATTGTGATTGTGTGATTGTGACTGTGTGATTGTGTGATTGTGTGATTGTGATTGCGTGATTGCGTGATTGCGTGATTGCGTGATTGCGTGATTGCGTGATTGCGTGATTGCGTGATTGCGTGATTGCGTGATTGCGTGATTGCGTGGTTGCGTGATTGTGTGGTTGCGTGATTGTGTGATTGTGTGATTGTGTGTTTGTGTGATTGAGTGATTGTGTGATTTTGTGACTGTGTGATTGTGTGATTGAGTGATTGTGTGATTGTGTGATTGTGTGATTGTGTGACTGTGATTGTGTGACTGTGATTGTGTGACTGTGATTGTGTGACTGTGATTGTGTGACTGTGATTGTGTCACTGTGATTGTGCGTCTGTGATTGTGCGACTGCGATTGTGTGACTGCGATAGTGTGATTGCGATTGTGTGATTGCAATTGTGTGATTGTGTCACTGTGATTGTGTGGTTGAGTGTGTGTGATTGTGATTATGTGATTGTGATTGTGTGATTGTGATTGTGTGATTGTGATTGTGTGATTGTGGTTGTGTGATTGTGGTTGTGTGATTGTGGTTGTGTGATTGTGGTTGTGTGATTGTGGTTGTGTGATTGAGGTTGTGTGATTGTGGTTGTGTGATTGTGGTTGTGTGATTGTGGTTGCGTGATTGTGGTTGTGTGATCGTGGTTGTGTGATCGTGGTTGTGTGATTGTGGTTGTGTGATTGTGGTTGTGTGATTGTGGTTGTGTGATTGTGGTTGTGTGATTGCGGTTGTGTGATTGCGATTGTGTGATTGCGATTGTGTGATTGCGATTGTGTGATTGCAATTGTGTGATTCTGTGATTCTGATTGTGTGATTGTGATTGTGTGATTGTGATTGTGTGATTGTGACTGTGTGATTGTGATTGTGTGATTGTGATTGTGTGATTGTGATTGTGTGATTGTGATTGTGTAATTGTGATTGTGTGATTGTGATTGTGTGATTGTGATTGTGTGATTGTGATTGTGTGATTGTGATTGTGTGATTGTGATTGTGTGATTGTGATTGTGTGATTGTGATTGTGTGATTGTGATTGTGTGATTGTGGTTGTGTGATTGTGATTGTGTGATTGTGATTGTGTGATTGTGATTGTGTGATTGTGATTGTGTGATTGTGATTGTGTGATTGGGATTGTCGGTTTGGGATTGTGTGACTGCAATTGTGTGATTGAGAGTGTGTGATTGTGATTGTGTGATTGTGATTGTGTGATTGTGATTGTGTGATTGTGATTGTGTGATTGTGATTGTGTGATTGTGATTGTGTGATTGTGATTGTGTGATTGTGATTGTGTGATTGTGATTGTGTGATTGTGATTGTGTGATTGTGATTGTGTGATTGTGATTGTGTGATTGTGATTGTGTGATTGTGATTGTGTGATTGTGATTGTGTGATTGTGATTGTGTGATTGTGATTGTGTGATTGTGATTGTGTGATTGTGATTGTGTGATTGTGATTGTGTGATTGTGATTGTGTGATTGTGATTGTGTGATTGTGATTGTGTGATTGTGATTGTGTGATTGTGATTGTGTGATTGTGATTGTGTGATTGTGATTGGGTGATTGCGTGATTGCGTGATTGCGTGATTGCGTGATTGCGTGATTGCGTGATTGCGTGATTGCGTGGTTGCGTGATTGTGTGGTTGCGTGATTGTGTGATTGTGTGATTGTGTGTTTGTGTGATTGTGTGATTGTGTGATTGTGTGACTGTGTGATTGTGTGATTGAGTGATTGTGTGATTGTGTGATTGTGTGATTGTGTGACTGTGATTGTGTGACTGTGATTGTGTGACTGTGATTGTGCGACTGTGATTGTGCGACTGCGATTGTGTGACTGCGATAGTGTGATTGCGATTGTGTGATTGCAATTGTGTGATTGTGTCATTGTGATTGTGTGATTGAGAGTGTGTGATTGTGATTGTGTGATTGTGATTGTGTGATTGTGTGATTGTGTGATTGTGTGATTGTGATTGTGTGATTGGCATTGTCGGTTTAGGATTGTGTGACCGCAATTGTGTGATTGAGAGTGTGTGATTGTGATTGTGTGATTGTGATTGTGTGATTGTGATTGTGTGATTGTGATTGTGTGATTGTGATTGTGTGATTGTGATTGTGTGATTGTGATTGTGTGATTGTGATTGTGTGATTGTGATTGTGTGATTGTGATTGTGTGATTGTGATTGTGTGATTGTGACTGTGTGATTGTGATTGTGTGATTGTGATTGTGTGATTGTGATTGTGTGATTGTGATTGTGTGATTGTGATTGTGTGATTGTGATTGTGTGATTGTGATTGTGTGATTGTGATTGTGTGATTGTGATTGTGTGATTGTGATTGTGTGATTGTGATTGTGTGATTGTGATTGTGTGATTGTGATTGTGTGATTGTGATTGTGTGATTGTGATTGTGTGATTGTGATTGTGTGATTGTGATTGTGTGATTGTGATTGTGTGATTGTGATTGTGTGAATGTGATTGTGTGATTGTGATTGTGTGATTGTGATTGTGTGATTGTGATTGTGTGATTGTGATTGTGTGATTGTGATTGCGTGATTGCGATTGCGTGATTGCGTGATTGCGTGATTGCGTGATTGCGTGATTGCGTGATTGCGTGATTGCGTGATTGCGTGATTGCGTGATTGCGTGATTGCGTGATTGCGTGATTGCGTGATTGCGTGTTTGCGTGATTGCGTGATTGCGTGATTGCGTGATTGCGTGATTGCGTGATTGCCTGGTTGCGTGATTGTGTGGTTGTGTGATTGTGTGATTGTGTGATTGTGTGATTGTGTGATTGTGTGATTGTGTGTTTGTGTGATTGTGTGATTGTGTGATTGTGTGATTGAGTGATTGTGTGATTGTATGATTGTGTGATTGTATGATTGTGTGATTGTGTGATTGTGTGACTGTGATTGTGTGACTGTGATTGCGCGGCTGCGATTGTGCAACTTTGATTTTGCGACTGCTTTTGTGTGGTTGCGATTGTGTGATTGCAATTGTGTGATTGTGTGATTGAGATTGTGTGATTGTGATTGTGTGATTGTGATTGTGTGATTGTGTGATTGTGTGATTGTGTGATTGTGTGATTGTGTGATTGTGTGATTGTGTGATTGTGTGATTGTGTGATTGTGAGATTGTGTGATTGTGTGATTGTATGATTGTGTGATTGTGTGATTGTGTGATTGTTTGATTGTGTGATTGTGTGATTGTGTGATTGTGTGATTGTGTGATTGGGTGATCGTGTGATTGCGTGATCGTGTGATTGCGAGATTGCGTGATTGTGTGATTGTGTGATTGTGTGATTGTGTGATTGTGTGATTGTGTGATTGTGTGATTGTGTGATTGTGTGATTGTGTTATTGTGTGATTGTGTGATTGTGTGATTGTGTGACTGTGTGATTGTGTGATTGTGTGATTGTGTGATTGTGTGATTGTGTGATTGTGTGATTGTGTGATTGTGTGATTGTGTGTTTGTGTGATTGTGTGATTGTGTGATTGTGTGACTGTGTGATTGTGTGATTGAGTGATTGTGTGATTGTGTGATTGTGTAATTGTGTGACTGTGATTGTGTGACTGTGATTGTGTGACTGTGATTGTGTGACTGTGATTGTACGACTGTGATTGTGCGACTGTGATTGTGCGACTGCGATTGTGTGACTGCGATAGTGTGATTGCGATTGTGTGATTGCAATTGTGTGATTGTGTCATTGTGATTGTGTGGTTGAGAGTGTGTGATTGTGATTATGTGATTGTGGTTGTATGATTGTGGTTGTGTGATTGTGGTTGTGTGATTGTGATTGTGTGATTCTGATTGTGCGACTGTGATTGTGTGACTGCGATTGTGTGACTGCGATAGTGTGATTGCGATTGTGTGATTGCAATTGTGTGATTGCGTGACTGTGATTGCGTGACTGTGATTGCGCGGCTGCGATTGTGCAACTGTGATTGTGCGACTGCTTTTGTGTGGTTGCGATTGTGTGATTGCAATTGTGTGATTGTGTGATTGAGATTGTGTGATTGTGATTGTGTGATTGTGATTGTGTGATTGTGTGATTGTGTGATTGTGTGATTGTGTGATTGTGTGATTGTGTGATTGTGCGATTGTGCGATTGTGCGACTGTGCGATTGTGTGATTGTGTGATTGTGTGATTGTGTGATTGTGTGATTGTGTGATTGTGTGATTGTGTGATTGTGTGATTGTGTTATTGTGTGATTGTGTGATTGTGTGATTGTGTGATTGTGTGATTGTGTGATTGTGTGATTGTGTGATTTTGTGATTGTGTGATTGTGTGATTGTGTGATTGTGTGATTGTGTGATTGTGTGATTGTGCGATTGTGCGATTGTGCGACTGTGCGATTGTGCGATTGTGTGATTGTGTGATTGTGTGATTGTGTGATTGTGTGATTGTGTGATTGTGTGATTGTGTGATTGTGTTATTGTGTGATTGTGTGATTGTGTGATTGTGTGATTGTGTGATTGTGTGATTGTGTGATTGTGTGATTGTGTGATTGTGTGATTGTGTGATTGTGTGATTGTGTGATTGTGTGATTGTGTGATTGTGTGATTGTGTGATTGTGTGATTGTGTGATTGTGTGATTGTGTGATTGTGTGATTGTGTGATTGTGTGATTGTGTGATTGTGTGATTGTGTGATTGTGATTGTGTGATTGTGTGATTGTGATTGTGTGATTGGGATTGTCGGTTTGGGATTGTGTGACTGCAATTGTGTGATTGAGTGTGTGTGATTGTGATTGTGTGATTGTGTGATTGAGTGATTGTGTGATTATGTGATTGTGTGATTGTGTGACTGTGATTGTGTGACTGTGATTGTGTGACTGTGATTGTGTGACTGTGATTGTGCGTCTGTGATTGTGCGACTGCGATTGTGTGACTGCGATAGTGTGATTGCGATTGTGTGATTGCAATTGTGTGATTGTGTCATTGTGATTGTGTTGTTGAGAGTGTGTGATTGTGATTATGTGTTTGTGATTGTGTGATTGTGATTGTGTGATTGTGATTGTGTGATTGTGGTTGTGTGATTGTGGTTGTGTGATTGTGGTTGTGTGATTGTGGTTGTGTGATTGTGGTTGTGTGAGTGTGGTTGTGTGATTGTGGTTGTGTGATTGTGGTTGTGTGATTGTGGTTGTGTGATTGTGGTTGTGTGATTGTGGTTGTGTAATTGTGGTTGTGTGATAGCGGTTGTGTGATTGCGATTGTGTGATTCCGATTGTGTGATTGCGATTGTGTGATTGCAATTGTGTGATTCTGTGATTCTGATTGTGTGATTGTGATTGTGAGGTTGTGATTGTGTGATTGTGATTGTGTAATTGGGATTATGTGACTGGGATTGTGTGATTGAGAGTGTGTGATTGTGATTTTGTGATTGTGATTGTGTGATTGTGATTGTGTGATTGTGATTGTGTGATTGTGAT
This sequence comes from Megachile rotundata, assembly GCF_050947335.1. Lineage (NCBI taxonomy): Eukaryota > Metazoa > Arthropoda > Insecta > Hymenoptera > Megachilidae > Megachile > Megachile rotundata. Next base: position 41,019 of record NC_134991.1, on the reverse strand, counting down.
TGTGTGATTGTGATTGTGTGATTGTGATTGTGTGATTGTGATTGTGTGATTGTGATTGTGTGATTGTGATTGTGTGATTGTGATTGTGTGATTGTGATTGTGTGATTGTGATTGTGTGATTGTGATTGTGTGATTGTGATTGTGTGATTGTGATTGTGTGATTGTGATTGTGTGATTGTGATTGTGTGATTGTGATTGTGTGATTGTGATTGTGTGATTGTGATTGTGTGATTGTGATTGTGTGATTGTGATTGTGTGATTGTGATTGTGTGATTGTGATTGTGTGATTGTGATTGTGTGATTGTGATTGCGTGATTGCGATTGCGTGATTGCGTGATTGTGTGATTGTGATTGTGTGATTGTGATTGTGTGATTGTGATTGTGTGATTGTGATTGCGTGATTGCGATTGCGTGATTGCGTGATTGCGTGATTGCGTGATTGCGTGATTGCGTGATTGCGTGATTGCGTGATTGCGTGATTGCGTGATTGCGTGATTGCGTGATTGCGTGTTTGCGTGATTGCGTGATTGCGTGATTGCGTGATTGCGTGATTGCGTGATTGCCTGGTTGCGTGATTGTGTGGTTGTGTGATTGTGTGATTGTGTGATTGTGTGATTGTGTGATTGTGTGATTGTGTGATTGTGTGATTGTGTGATTGTGTGATTGTGCGATTGTGTGATTGTGTGATTGTGTGATTGTGTGATTGTGTGATTGTGTGATTGTGTGATTGTGTGATTGTGTGATTGTGTGATTGTGTGATTGTGTGATTGTGTGAATGTGTGATTGTGTGATTGTGTGATTGTGTGATTGTGTGATTGTGTGATTGTGTGAATGTGTGATTGTGTGATTCTGTGATTGTGTGATTGTGATTGTGTGATTGTGTGATTGTGTGATTGTGTGATTGTGATTGTGTGATTTTGTGATTGTGTGATTGTGTGATTGTGTGATTGTGTGATTGTTTGATTGTGTGATTGTGTGACTTTGTGATTGTGTGATTGTGTGATTGTGTGATTGTGTGATTGTGTGATTGTGTGATTGTGTGATTGTGTGATTGTGTGATTGTGTGATTGTGTGATTGTGTGATTGTGTGATTGTGTGATTGTGTGATTGTGTGATTGTGTGATTGTGTGATTGTGTGAATGTGTGATTGTGTGATTCTGTGATTGTGTGATTGTGTGATTGTGTGATTGTGTGATTGTGTGATTGTGTGATTGTGTGATTGTGATTGTGTGATTGTGATTGTGTGATTGTGTGATTGAGAGTGTGTGATTGTGATTGTGTGATTGTGATTGTGTGATTGTGATTGTGTGATTGTGATTGTGTGATTGTGATTGTGTGATTGTGATTGTGTGATTGTGATTGTGTGATTGTGATTGTGTGATTGTGAGTGTGTGATTGTGATTGTGTGATTGTGATTGTGTGATTGTGATTGTGTGATTGTGATTGTGTGATTGTGATTGTGTGATTGTGATTGTGTGATTGTGACTGTGTGATTGTGTGATTGTGTGATTGTGATTGCGTGATTGCGTGATTGCGTGATTGCGTGATTGCGTGATTGCGTGATTGCGTGATTGCGTGATTGCGTGATTGCGTGATTGCGTGATTGCGTGGTTGCGTGATTGTGTGGTTGCGTGATTGTGTGATTGTGTGATTGTGTGTTTGTGTGATTGTGTGATTGTGTGATTTTGTGACTGTGTGATTGTGTGATTGAGTGATTGTGTGATTGTGTGATTGTGTGATTGTGTGACTGTGATTGTGTGACTGTGATTGTGTCACTGTGATTGTGCGTCTGTGATTGTGCGACTGCGATTGTGTGACTGCGATAGTGTGATTGCGATTGTGTGATTGCAATTGTGTGATTGTGTCACTGTGATTGTGTGGTTGAGTGTGTGTGATTGTGATTATGTGATTGTGATTGTGTGATTGTGATTGTGTGATTGTGATTGTGTGATTGTGATTGTGTGATTGTGATTGTGTGATTGTGATTGTGTGATTGTGATTGTGTGATTGTGATTGTGTGATTGTGAGTGTGTGATTGTGATTGTGTGATTGTGATTGTGTGATTGTGATTGTGTGATTGTGATTGTGTGATTGTGATTGTGTGATTGTGATTGTGTGATTGTGACTGTGTGATTGTGTGATTGTGTGATTGTGATTGCGTGATTGCGTGATTGCGTGATTGCGTGATTGCGTGATTGCGTGATTGCGTGATTGCGTGATTGCGTGATTGCGTGATTGCGTGATTGCGTGGTTGCGTGATTGTGTGGTTGCGTGATTGTGTGATTGTGTGATTGTGTGATTGTGTGATTGTGCGATTGTGCGATTGTGCGACTGTGCGATTGTGTGATTGTGTGATTGTGTGATTGTGTGATTGTGTGATTGTGTGATTGTGTGATTGTGTGATTGTGTGATTGTGTTATTGTGTGATTGTGTGATTGTGTGATTGTGTGATTGTGTGATTGTGTGATTGTGTGATTGTGTGATTTTGTGATTGTGTGATTGTGTGATTGTGTGATTGTGTGATTGTGTGATTGTGTGATTGTGCGATTGTGCGATTGTGCGACTGTGCGATTGTGCGATTGTGTGATTGTGTGATTGTGTGATTGTGTGATTGTGTGATTGTGTGATTGTGTGATTGTGTGATTGTGTGATTGTGTGATTGTGTGATTGTGTGATTGTGTGATTGTGTGATTGTGTGATTGTGTGATTGTGTGATTGTGTGATTGTGTGATTGTGTGATTGTGTGATTGTGTGATTGTGTGATTGTGTGATTGTGTGATTGTGATTGTGTGATTGTGTGATTGTGATTGTGTGATTGGGATTGTCGGTTTGGGATTGTGTGACTGCAATTGTGTGATTGAGTGTGTGTGATTGTGATTGTGTGATTGTGTGATTGAGTGATTGTGTGATTATGTGATTGTGTGATTGTGTGACTGTGATTGTGTGACTGTGATTGTGTGACTGTGATTGTGTGACTGTGATTGTGCGTCTGTGATTGTGCGACTGCGATTGTGTGACTGCGATAGTGTGATTGCGATTGTGTGATTGCAATTGTGTGATTGTGTCATTGTGATTGTGTTGTTGAGAGTGTGTGATTGTGATTATGTGTTTGTGATTGTGTGATTGTGATTGTGTGATTGTGATTGTGTGATTGTGGTTGTGTGATTGTGGTTGTGTGATTGTGGTTGTGTGATTGTGGTTGTGTGATTGTGGTTGTGTGAGTGTGGTTGTGTGATTGTGGTTGTGTGATTGTGGTTGTGTGATTGTGGTTGTGTGATTGTGGTTGTGTGATTGTGGTTGTGTAATTGTGGTTGTGTGATAGCGGTTGTGTGATTGCGATTGTGTGATTCCGATTGTGTGATTGCGATTGTGTGATTGCAATTGTGTGATTCTGTGATTCTGATTGTGTGATTGTGATTGTGAGGTTGTGATTGTGTGATTGTGATTGTGTAATTGGGATTATGTGACTGGGATTGTGTGATTGAGAGTGTGTGATTGTGATTTTGTGATTGTGATTGTGTGATTGTGATTGTGTGATTGTGATTGTGTGATTGTGATTGTGTGATTGTGATTGTGTGATTGTGATTGTGTGATTGTGATTGTGTGATTGTGATTGTGTGATTGTGATTGTGTGATTGTGATTGTGTGATTGTGATTGTGTGATTGTGATTGTGTGATTGTGATTGTGTGATTGTGATTGTGTGATTGTGATTGTGTGATTGTGATTGTGTGATTGTGATTGTGTGATTGTGATTGTGTGATTGTGATTGTGTGATTGTGATTGTGTGATTGTGATTGTGTGATTGTGATTGTGTGATTGTGATTGTGTGATTGTGATTGTGTGATTGTGATTGTGTGATTGTGATTGTGTGATTGTGATTGCGTGATTGCGATTGCGTGATTGCGTGATTGTGTGATTGTGATTGTGTGATTGTGATTGTGTGATTGTGATTGTGTGATTGTGATTGCGTGATTGCGATTGCGTGATTGCGTGATTGCGTGATTGCGTGATTGCGTGATTGCGTGATTGCGTGATTGCGTGATTGCGTGATTGCGTGATTGCGTGATTGCGTGATTGCGTGTTTGCGTGATTGCGTGATTGCGTGATTGCGTGATTGCGTGATTGCGTGATTGCCTGGTTGCGTGATTGTGTGGTTGCGTGATTGTGTGATTGTGTGATTGTGTGATTGTGTGATTGTGTGATTGTGTGATTGTGTGATTGTGTGATTGTGTGATTGTGTGATTGTGTGATTGTGTGATTGTGTGATTGTGTGATTGTGTGATTGTGTGATTGTGTGATTGTGTGATTGTGTGATTGTGTGATTGTGTGATTGTGTGAATGTGTGATTGTGTGATTGTGTGATTGTGTGATTGTGTGATTGTGTGATTGTGTGAATGTGTGATTGTGTGATTCTGTGATTGTGTGATTGTGATTGTGTGATTGTGTGATTGTGTGATTGTGTGATTGTGATTGTGTGATTTTGTGATTGTGTGATTGTGTGATTGTGTGATTGTTTGATTGTGTGATTGTGTGACTTTGTGATTGTGTGATTGTGTGATTGTGTGATTGTGTGATTGTGTGATTGTGTGATTGTGTGATTGTGTGATTGTGTGATTGTGTGATTGTGTGATTGTGTGATTGTGTGATTGTGTGATTGTGTGATTGTGTGATTGTGTGATTGTGTGATTGTGTGAATGTGTGATTGTGTGATTCTGTGATTGTGTGATTGTGTGATTGTGTGATTGTGTGATTGTGTGATTGTGTGATTGTGTGATTGTGATTGTGTGATTGTGATTGTGTGATTGTGTGATTGAGAGTGTGTGATTGTGATTGTGTGATTGTGATTGTGTGATTGTGATTGTGTGATTGTGATTGTGTGATTGTGATTGTGTGATTGTGATTGTGTGATTGTGATTGTGTGATTGTGATTGTGTGATTGTGATTGTGTGATTGTGAGTGTGTGATTGTGATTGTGTGATTGTGATTGTGTGATTGTGATTGTGTGATTGTGATTGTGTGATTGTGATTGTGTGATTGTGATTGTGTGATTGTGACTGTGTGATTGCGTGATTGTGTGATTGTGATTGCGTGATTGCGTGATTGCGTGATTGCGTGATTGCGTGATTGCGTGATTGCGTGATTGCGTGATTGCGTGATTGCGTGATTGCGTGATTGCGTGGTTGCGTGATTGTGTGGTTGCGTGATTGTGTGATTGTGTGATTGTGTGTTTGTGTGATTGTGTGATTGTGTGATTTTGTGACTGTGTGATTGTGTGATTGAGTGATTGTGTGATTGTGTGATTGTGTGACTGTGATTGTGTGACTGTGATTGTGTCACTGTGATTGTGCGTCTGTGATTGTGCGACTGCGATTGTGTGACTGCGATAGTGTGATTGCGATTGTGTGATTGCAATTGTGTGATTGTGTCACTGTGATTGTGTGGTTGAGTGTGTGTGATTGTGATTATGTGATTGTGATTGTGTGATTGTGATTGTGTGATTGTGATTGTGTGATTGTGATTGTGTGATTGTGGTTGTGTGATTGTGGTTGTGTGATTGTGGTTGTGTGATTGTGGCTGTGTGATTGTGGTTGTGTGATTGTGGTTGTGTGATTGTAGTTGTGTGATTGTGGTTGTGTGATTGTGGTTGTGTGATTGTGGTTGTGTGATTGCGGTTGTGTGATTGCGATTGTGTGATTCTGTGATTCTGATTGTGTGATTGTGATTGTGAGGTTGTGATTGTGTGATTGTGATTGTGTAATTGGGATTGTGTGACTGGGATTGTGTGATTGAGGGTGTGTGATTGTGATTTTGTGATTGTGATTGTGTGATTGTGATTGTGTGATTGTGTGATTGTGTGATTGTGTGATTGTGTGATTGTGTGATTGTGTAATTGTGTGATTGTGTGATTTTGTGATTGTGTGATTGTGTGATTGTGTGATTGTGTGATTGTGTGATTGTGTGATTGTGTGATTGTGTGATTGTGTGATTGTGTGATTGTGTGATTGTGTGATTGTGTGATTGTGTGATTGTGTGATTGTGTGATTGTGTGATTGTGTGATTGTGTGATTGTGATTGTGTGATTGTGATTGTGTGATTGTGTTTGTGTGATTGTGATTGTGTGATTGAGATTGTGTGATTGTGATTTTGTGATTGTGATTGTGTGATTGTGATTGTGTGATTGTGATTGTGTGATTGTGATTGTGTGATTGTGATTGTGTGATTGTGATTGTGTGATTGTGATTGTGTGATTGTGATTGTGTGATTGTGATTGTGTGATTGTGATTGTGTGATTGTGATTGTGTGATTGTGATTGTGCGATTGTGATTGTGCGATTGTGATTGTGCGATTGTGATTGTGCGATTGTGATTGTGCGATTGTGATTGTGCGATTGTGATTGTGCGATTGTGATTGTGCGATTGTGATTGTGCGATTGTGATTGTGCGATTGTGATTGTGCGATTGTGATTGTGCGATTGTGATTGTGCGATTGTGATTGTGTGATTGTGATTGTGTGGTTGTGATTGTGTGATTGTTATTGTGAGATTGTGATTGTGTGATTGTGATTGTGTGATTGTAATTGTGTGATTGTGATTGTGTGATTGCGATTGTGTGATTGCGATTGTGTGATTGCGATTGTATGATTGTGATTGTGATTGTATGATTGTGATTGTGTGATTGTGATTGTGTGATTGTGATTGTGTGATTGTGATTGTGTGATTGTGATTGTGTGATTGTGATTGTGTGATTGTGATTGTGTGATTGTGATTGTGTGATTGTGATTGTGTGATTGTGATTGTGTGATTGTGATTGTGTGATTGTGATTGTGTGATTGTGAGTGTGTGATTGTGATTGTGTGATTGTGATTGTGTGATTGTGATTGTGTGATTGTGATTGTGTGATTGTGATTGTGTGATTGTGATTGTGTGATTGTGACTGTGTGATTGTGTGATTGTGTGATTGTGATTGCGTGATTGCGTGATTGCGTGATTGCGTGATTGCGTGATTGCGTGATTGCGTGATTGCGTGATTGCGTGATTGCGTGATTGCGTGATTGCGTGGTTGCGTGATTGTGTGGTTGCGTGATTGTGTGATTGTGTGATTGTGTGTTTGTGTGATTGTGTGATTGTGTGATTTTGTGACTGTGTGATTGTGTGATTGAGTGATTGTGTGATTGTGTGATTGTGTGACTGTGATTGTGTGACTGTGATTGTGTCACTGTGATTGTGCGTCTGTGATTGTGCGACTGCGATTGTGTGACTGCGATAGTGTGATTGCGATTGTGTGATTGCAATTGTGTGATTGTGTCACTGTGATTGTGTGGTTGAGTGTGTGTGATTGTGATTATGTGATTGTGATTGTGTGATTGTGATTGTGTGATTGTGATTGTGTGATTGTGATTGTGTGATTGTGATTGTGTGATTGTGGTTGTGTGATTGTGGTTGTGTGATTGTGGTTGTGTGATTGTGGCTGTGTGATTGTGGTTGTGTGATTGTGGTTGTGTGATTGTAGTTGTGTGATTGTGGTTGTGTGATTGTGGTTGTGTGATTGTGGTTGTGTGATTGCGGTTGTGTGATTGCGGTTGTGTGATTGCGATTGTGTGATTCTGTGATTCTGATTGTGTGATTGTGATTGTGAGGTTGTGATTGTGTGATTGTGATTGTGTAATTGGGATTGTGTGACTGGGATTGTGTGATTGAGGGTGTGTGATTGTGATTTTGTGATTGTGATTGTGTGATTGTGATTGTGTGATTGTGTGATTGTGTGATTGTGTGATTGTGTGATTGTGTGATTGTGTAATTGTGTGATTGTGTGATTTTGTGATTGTGTGATTGTGTGATTGTGTGATTGTGTGATTGTGTGATTGTGTGATTGTGTGATTGTGTGATTGTGTGATTGTGTGATTGTGTGATTGTGTGATTGTGTGATTGTGTGATTGTGTGATTGTGTGATTGTGTGATTGTGTGATTGTGTGATTGTGATTGTGTGATTGTGATTGTGTGATTGTGTTTGTGTGATTGTGATTGTGTGATTGAGATTGTGTGATTGTGATTGTGCGATTGTGATTGTGCGATTGTGATTGTGCGATTGTGATTGTGCGATTGTGATTGTGCGATTGTGATTGTGTGATTGTGATTGTGTGGTTGTGATTGTGTGATTGTTATTGTGAGATTGTGATTGTGTGATTGTGATTGTGTGATTGTAATTGTGTGATTGTGATTGTGTGATTGCGATTGTGTGATTGCGATTGTGTGATTGCGATTGTATGATTGTGATTGTGATTGTATGATTGTGATTGTGTGATTGTGATTGTGTGATTGTGATTGTGTGATTGTGATTGTGTGATTGTGATTGTGTGATTGTGATTGTGTGATTGTGATTGTGTGATTGTGATTGTGTGAATGTGATTGTGTGATTGTGATTGTATGATTGTGATTGTGTGATTGTGATTGTGTGATTGTGATTGTGTGATTGTGATTGTGTGATTGTGATTGTGTGATTGTGATTGTGTGATTGTGATTGTGTGATTGTGATTGTGTGATTGTGATTGTGTGATTGTGATTGTGTGATTGTGATTGTGTGATTGTGATTGTGTGATTGTGATTGTGTGATTGTGATTGTGTGATTGTGATTGTGTGATTGTGATTGTGTGATTGTGATTGTGTGATTGTGATTGTGTGATTGTGATTGTGTGACTGCGATTGTGTGACTGCGATAGTGTGATTGCGATTGTGTGATTGCAATTGTGTGATTGCGTGACTCTGATTGCGTGACTGTGATTGCGCGGCTGCGATTGTGCAACGGTGATTGTGCGACTGCTTCTGTGTGGTTGCGATTGTGTGATTGCAATTGTGTGATTGTGTGATTGAGATTGTGTGATTGTGATTGTGTGATTGTGATTGTGTGATTGTGTGATTGTGTGATTGTGTGATTGTGTGATTGTGTGATTGTGTGATTGTGATTGTGTGATTGTGATTGTGTGATTGTGGTTGTGTGATTGTGGTTGTGTGATTGTGGTTGTGTGATTGTGGTAGTGTGATTGTGGTTGTGTGATTGAGGTTGTGTGATTGTGGTTGTGTGATTGTGGTTGTGTGATTGTGGTTGCGTGATTGTGGTTGTGTGATCGTGGTTGTGTGATCGTGGTTGTGTGATTGTGGTTGTGTGATTGTGGTTGTGTGATTGTGGTTGTGTGATTGTGGTTGTGTGATTGCGGTTGTGTGATTGCGATTGTGTGATTGCGATTGTGTGATTGCGATTGTGTGATTGCAATTGTGTGATTCTGTGATTCTGATTGTGTGATTGTGATTGTGTGATTGTGATTGTGTGATTGTGACTGTGTGATTGTGATTGTGTGATTGTGATTGTGTGATTGTGATTGTGTGATTGTGATTGTGTAATTGTGATTGTGTGATTGTGATTGTGTGATTGTGATTGTGTGATTGTGATTGTGTGATTGTGATTGTGTGATTGTGATTGTGTGATTGTGATTGTGTGATTGTGATTGTGTGATTGTGATTGTGTGATTGTGATTGTGTGATTGTGATTGTGTGATTGTGATTGTGTGATTGTGATTGTGTGATTGTGATTGTGTGATTGTGATTGTGTGATTGTGATTGTGTGATTGTGTGATTGTGATTGTGTGATTGGGATTGTCGGTTTGGGATTGTGTGACTGCAATTGTGTGATTGAGAGTGTGTGATTGTGATTGTGTGATTGTGATTGTGTGATTGTGATTGTGTGATTGTGATTGTGTGATTGTGATTGTGTGATTGTGATTGTGTGATTGTGATTGTGTGATTGTGATTGTGTGATTGTGATTGTGTGATTGTGATTGTGTGATTGTGATTGTGTGATTGTGATTGTGTGATTGTGATTGTGTGATTGTGATTGTGTGATTGTGATTGTGTGATTGTGATTGTGTGATTGTGATTGTGTGATTGTGATTGTGTGATTGTGATTGTGTGATTGTGATTGTGTGATTGTGATTGTGTGATTGTGATTGTGTGATTGTGATTGTGTGATTGTGATTGTGTGATTGTGATTGTGTGATTGTGATTGTGTGATTGTGATTGTGTGATTGTGATTGTGTGATTGTGATTGTGTGATTGTGATTGTGTGATTGTGATTGTGTGATTGTGATTGGGTGATTGCGTGATTGCGTGATTGCGTGATTGCGTGATTGCGTGATTGCGTGATTGCGTGATTGCGTGATTGCGTGGTTGCGTGATTGTGTGGTTGCGTGATTGTGTGATTGTGTGATTGTGTGTTTGTGTGATTGTGTGATTGTGTGATTGTGTGACTGTGTGATTGTGTGATTGAGTGATTGTGTGATTGTGTGATTGTGTGATTGTGTGACTGTGATTGTGTGACTGTGATTGTGTGACTGTGATTGTGCGACTGTGATTGTGCGACTGCGATTGTGTGACTGCGATAGTGTGATTGCGATTGTGTGATTGCAATTGTGTGATTGTGTCATTGTGATTGTGTGATTGAGAGTGTGTGATTGTGATTGTGTGATTGTGATTGTGTGATTGTGTGATTGTGTGATTGTGTGATTGTGATTGTGTGATTGGCATTGTCGGTTTAGGATTGTGTGACCGCAATTGTGTGATTGAGAGTGTGTGATTGTGATTGTGTGATTGTGATTGTGTGATTGTGGTTGTGTGATTGTGATTGTGTGATTGTGATTGTGTGATTGTGATTGTGTGATTGTGATTGTGTGATTGGGATTGTGTGATTGTGACTGTGTGATTGTGATTGTGTGATTGTGATTGTGTGATTGTGATTGTGTGATTGTGATTGTGTGATTGTGATTGTGTGATTGTGATTGTGTGATTGTGATTGTGTGATTGTGATTGTGTGATTGTGATTGTGTGATTGTGATTGTGTGATTGTGATTGTGTGATTGTGATTGTGTGATTGTGATTGTGTGATTGTGATTGTGTGATTGTGATTGTGTGATTGTGATTGTGTGATTGTGATTGTGTGATTGTGATTGTGTGATTGTGATTGTGTGATTGTGATTGTGTGATTGTGATTGTGTGATTGTGATTGTGTGATTGTGATTGTGTGATTGTGATTGTGTGAATGTGATTGTGTGATTGTGATTGTGTGATTGTGGTTGTGTGATTGTGATTGTGTGATTGCGATTGTGTGATTGCGATTGTAGGATTGTGATTGTGATTGAGTGATTGTGATTGTGTGATTGTGATTGTGTGATTGTGATTGTGTGATTGTGATTGTGTGATTGTGATTGTGTGATTGTGATTGTGTGATTGTGATTGTGTGATTGTGATTGTGTGATTGTGATTGTGTGATTGTGATTGTGTGATTGTGATTGTGTGATTGTGATTGTGTGATTGTGATTGTGTGATTGTGATTGTGTGATTGTGATTGTGTGATTGTGATTGTGTGATTGTGATTGTGTGATTGTGATTGTGTGATTGTGATTGTGTGATTGTGATTGTGTGATTGTGATTGTGTGATTGTGATTGTGTGATTGTGATTGTGTGATTGTGATTGTGTGAATGTGATTGTGATTGTGTGATTGTGATTGTGTGATTGTGATTGTGTGATTGTGATTGTGTGATTGTGATTGTGTGATTGTGATTGTGTGATTGTGATTGTGTGATTGTGATTGTGTGATTGTGATTGTGTGATTGTGATTGTGTGATTGTGATTGCGTGATTGCGATTGCGTGATTGCGTGATTGCGTGATTGCGTGATTGCGTGATTGCGTGATTGCGTGATTGCGTGATTGCGTGATTGCGTGATTGCGTGATTGCGTGATTGCGTGATTGCGTGTTTGCGTGATTGCGTGATTGCGTGATTGCGTGATTGCGTGATTGCGTGATTGCCTGGTTGCGTGATTGTGTGGTTGTGTGATTGTGTGATTGTGTGATTGTGTGATTGTGTGATTGTGTGATTGTGTGTTTGTGTGATTGTGTGATTGTGTGATTGTGTGATTGAGTGATTGTGTGATTGTATGATTGTGTGATTGTATGATTGTGTGATTGTGTGATTGTGTGACTGTGATTGTGTGACTGTGATTGCGCGGCTGCGATTGTGCAACTGTGATTTTGCGACTGCTTTTGTGTGGTTGCGATTGTGTGATTGCAATTGTGTGATTGTGTGATTGAGATTGTGTGATTGTGATTGTGTGATTGTGATTGTGTGATTGTGTGATTGTGTGATTGTGTGATTGTGTGATTGTGTGATTGTGTGATTGTGTGATTGTGTGATTGTGTGATTGTGTGATTGTGATTGTGTGATTGTGATTGTGTAATTGTGATTGTGTGATTGTGATTGTGTGATTGTGATTGTGTGATTGTGATTGTGTGATTGTGATTGTGTGATTGTGATTGTGTGATTGTGATTGTGTGATTGTGATTGTGTGATTGTGATTGTGTGATTGTGATTGTGTGATTGTGATTGTGTGATTGTGATTGTGTGATTGTGATTGTGTGATTGTGATTGTGTGATTGTGATTGTGTGATTGTGATTGTGTGATTGTGATTGTGTGATTGTGATTGTGTGATTGTGATTGTGTGATTGTGTGATTGTGATTGTGTGATTGGGATTGTCGGTTTGGGATTGTGTGACTGCAATTGTGTGATTGAGAGTGTGTGATTGTGATTGTGTGATTGTGATTGTGTGATTGTGATTGTGTGATTGTGATTGTGTGATTGTGATTGTGTGATTGTGATTGTGTGATTGTGATTGTGTGATTGTGATTGTGTGATTGTGATTGTGTGATTGTGATTGTGTGATTGTGATTGTGTGATTGTGATTGTGTGATTGTGATTGTGTGATTGTGATTGTGTGATTGTGATTGTGTGATTGTGATTGTGTGATTGTGATTGTGTGATTGTGATTGTGTGATTGTGATTGTGTGATTGTGATTGTGTGATTGTGATTGTGTGATTGTGATTGTGTGATTGTGATTGTGTGATTGTGATTGTGTGATTGTGATTGTGTGATTGTGATTGTGTGATTGTGATTGTGTGATTGTGATTGTGTGATTGTGATTGTGTGATTGTGATTGTGTGATTGTGATTGTGTGATTGTGATTGTGTGATTGTGATTGTGTGATTGTGATTGGGTGATTGCGTGATTGCGTGATTGCGTGATTGCGTGATTGCGTGATTGCGTGATTGCGTGATTGCGTGATTGCGTGGTTGCGTGATTGTGTGGTTGCGTGATTGTGTGATTGTGTGATTGTGTGTTTGTGTGATTGTGTGATTGTGTGATTGTGTGACTGTGTGATTGTGTGATTGAGTGATTGTGTGATTGTGTGATTGTGTGATTGTGTGACTGTGATTGTGTGACTGTGATTGTGTGACTGTGATTGTGCGACTGTGATTGTGCGACTGCGATTGTGTGACTGCGATAGTGTGATTGCGATTGTGTGATTGCAATTGTGTGATTGTGTCATTGTGATTGTGTGATTGAGAGTGTGTGATTGTGATTGTGTGATTGTGATTGTGTGATTGTGTGATTGTGTGATTGTGTGATTGTGATTGTGTGATTGGCATTGTCGGTTTAGGATTGTGTGACCGCAATTGTGTGATTGAGAGTGTGTGATTGTGATTGTGTGATTGTGATTGTGTGATTGTGATTGTGTGATTGTGATTGTGTGATTGTGATTGTGTGATTGTGATTGTGTGATTGTGATTGTGTGATTGGGATTGTGTGATTGTGACTGTGTGATTGTGATTGTGTGATTGTGATTGTGTGATTGTGATTGTGTGATTGTGATTGTGTGATTGTGATTGTGTGATTGTGATTGTGTGATTGTGATTGTGTGATTGTGATTGTGTGATTGTGATTGTGTGATTGTGATTGTGTGATTGTGATTGTGTGATTGTGATTGTGTGATTGTGATTGTGTGATTGTGATTGTGTGATTGTGATTGTGTGATTGTGATTGTGTGATTGTGATTGTGTGATTGTGATTGTGTGATTGTGATTGTGTGATTGTGATTGTGTGATTGTGATTGTGTGATTGTGATTGTGTGATTGTGATTGTGTGAATGTGATTGTGTGATTGTGATTGTGTGATTGTGGTTGTGTGATTGTGATTGTGTGATTGCGATTGTGTGATTGCGATTGTAGGATTGTGATTGTGATTGAGTGATTGTGATTGTGTGATTGTGATTGTGTGATTGTGATTGTGTGATTGTGATTGTGTGATTGTGATTGTGTGATTGTGATTGTGTGATTGTGATTGTGTGATTGTGATTGTGTGATTGTGATTGTGTGATTGTGATTGTGTGATTGTGATTGTGTGATTGTGATTGTGTGATTGTGATTGTGTGATTGTGATTGTGTGATTGTGATTGTGTGATTGTGATTGTGTGATTGTGATTGTGTGATTGTGATTGTGTGATTGTGATTGTGTGATTGTGATTGTGTGATTGTGATTGTGTGATTGTGATTGTGTGATTGTGATTGTGTGATTGTGATTGTGTGATTGTGATTGTGTGATTGTGATTGTGTGAATGTGATTGTGATTGTGTGATTGTGATTGTGTGATTGTGATTGTGTGATTGTGATTGTGTGATTGTGATTGTGTGATTGTGATTGTGTGATTGTGATTGTGTGATTGTGATTGTGTGATTGTGATTGCGTGATTGCGATTGCGTGATTGCGTGATTGCGTGATTGCGTGATTGCGTGATTGCGTGATTGCGTGATTGCGTGATTGCGTGATTGCGTGATTGCGTGATTGCGTGATTGCGTGATTGCGTGTTTGCGTGATTGCGTGATTGCGTGATTGCGTGATTGCGTGATTGCGTGATTGCCTGGTTGCGTGATTGTGTGGTTGTGTGATTGTGTGATTGTGTGATTGTGTGATTGTGTGATTGTGTGATTGTGTGTTTGTGTGATTGTGTGATTGTGTGATTGTGTGATTGAGTGATTGTGTGATTGTATGATTGTGTGATTGTATGATTGTGTGATTGTGTGATTGTGTGACTGTGATTGTGTGACTGTGATTGCGCGGCTGCGATTGTGCAACTGTGATTTTGCGACTGCTTTTGTGTGGTTGCGATTGTGTGATTGCAATTGTGTGATTGTGTGATTGAGATTGTGTGATTGTGATTGTGTGATTGTGATTGTGTGATTGTGTGATTGTGTGATTGTGTGATTGTGTGATTGTGTGATTGTGTGATTGTGTGATTGTGTGATTGTGTGATTGTGTGATTGTGTGATTGTGTGATTGTGTGATTGTGAGATTGTGTGATTGTGTGATTGTATGATTGTGTGATTGTGTGATTGTGTGATTGTTTGATTGTGTGATTGTGTGATTGTGTGATTGTGTGATTGTGTGATTGGGTGATCGTGTGATTGCGTGATCGTGTGATTGCGAGATTGCGTGATTGTGTGATTGTGTGATTGTGTGATTTTGTGATTGTGTGATTGTGTGATTGTGTGATTGTGTGATTGTGTGATTGTGTTATTGTGTGATTGTGTGATTGTGTGATTGTGTGATTGTGTGATTGTGTGATTGTGTGATCGTGTGATTGGGTGATCGTGTGATTGCGTGATTGCGTGATTGTGTGATTGTGTGACTGTGTGATTGTGTGATTGTGTGATTGTGTGATTGTGTGATTGTGTGATTGTGTGATTGTGTGATTGTGTGATTGTGTGTTTGTGTGATTGTGTGATTGTGTGATTGTGTGACTGTGTGATTGTGTGATTGAGTGATTGTGTGATTGTGTGATTGTGTAATTGTGTGACTGTGATTGTGTGACTCTGATTGTGTGACTGTGATTGTGTGACTGTGATTGTACGACTGTGATTGTGCGACTGTGATTGTGCGACTGCGATTGTGTGACTGCGATAGTGTGATTGCGATTGTGTGATTGCAATTGTGTGATTGTGTCATTGTGATTGTGTGGTTGAGAGTGTGTGATTGTGATTATGTGATTGTGGTTGTATGATTGTGGTTGTGTGATTGTGGTTGTGTGATTGTGATTGTGTGATTGTGATTGTGCGACTGTGATTGTGTGACTGCGATTGTGTGACTGCGATAGTGTGATTGCGATTGTGTGATTGCAATTGTGTGATTGCGTGACTGTGATTGCGTGACTGTGATTGCGCGGCTGCGATTGTGCAACTGTGATTGTGCGACTGCTTTTGTGTGGTTGCGATTGTGTGATTGCAATTGTGTGATTGTGTGATTGAGATTGTGTGATTGTGATTGTGTGATTGTGATTGTGTGATTGTGTGATTGTGTGATTGTGTGATTGTGTGATTGTGTGATTGTGTGATTGTGCGATTGTGCGATTGTGCGACTGTGCGATTGTGTGATTGTGTGATTGTGTGATTGTGTGATTGTGTGATTGTGTGATTGTGTGATTGTGTGATTGTGTGATTGTGTGATTGTGTTATTGTGTGATTGTGTGATTGTGTGATTGTGTGATTGTGTGATTGTGTGATTGTGTGATTGTGTGATTGTGTGATTTTGTGATTGTGTGATTGTGTGATTGTGTGATTGTGTGATTGTGTGATTGTGTGATTGTGCGATTGTGCGATTGTGCGACTGTGCGATTGTGCGATTGTGTGATTGTGTGATTGTGTGATTGTGTGATTGTGTGATTGTGTGATTGTGTGATTGTGTGATTGTGTTATTGTGTGATTGTGTGATTGTGTGATTGTGTGATTGTGTGATTGTGTGATTGTGTGATTGTGTGATTGTGTGATTGTGTGATTGTGTGATTGTGTGATTGTGTGATTGTGTGATTGTGTGATTGTGTGATTGTGTGATTGTGTGATTGTGTGATTGTGTGATTGTGTGATTGTGTGATTGTGTGATTGTGTGATTGTGATTGTGTGATTGTGATTGTGTGATTGCGATTGTGTGATTGTGATTGTGTGATTGTGATTGTGTGATTGTGTGATTGTGATTGTGTGATTGGGATTGTCGGTTTGGGATTGTGTGACTGCAATTGTGTGATTGAGTGTGTGTGATTGTGATTGTGTGATTGTGTGATTGAGTGATTGTGTGATTATGTGATTGTGTGATTGTGTGACTGTGATTGTGTGACTGTGATTGTGTGACTGTGATTGTGTGACTGTGATTGTGCGTCTGTGATTGTGCGACTGCGATTGTGTGACTGCGATAGTGTGATTGCGATTGTGTGATTGCAATTGTGTGATTGTGTCATTGTGATTGTGTTGTTGAGAGTGTGTGATTGTGATTATGTGTTTGTGATTGTGTGATTGTGATTGTGTGATTGTGATTGTGTGATTGTGGTTGTGTGATTGTGGTTGTGTGATTGTGGTTGTGTGATTGTGGTTGTGTGATTGTGGTTGTGTGAGTGTGGTTGTGTGATTGTGGTTGTGTGATTGTGGTTGTGTGATTGTGGTTGTGTGATTGTGGTTGTGTGATTGTGGTTGTGTAATTGTGGTTGTGTGATAGCGGTTGTGTGATTGCGATTGTGTGATTGCGATTGTGTGATTGCGATTGTGTGATTGCAATTGTGTGATTCTGTGATTCTGATTGTGTGATTGTGATTGTGAGGTTGTGATTGTGTGATTGTGATTGTGTAATTGGGATTATGTGACTGGGATTGTGTGATTGAGAGTGTGTGATTGTGATTTTGTGATTGTGATTGTGTGATTGTGATTGTGTGATTGTGATTGTGTGATTGTGATTGTGTGATTGTGATTGTGTGATTGTGATTGTGTGATTGTGATTGTGTGATTGTGATTGTGTGATTGTGATTGTGTGATTGTGATTGTGTGATTGTGATTGTGTGATTGTGATTGTGTGATTGTGATTGTGTGATTGTGATTGTGTGATTGTGATTGTGTGATTGTGATTGTGTGATTGTGATTGTGTGATTGTGATTGTGTGATTGTGATTGTGTGATTGTGATTGTGTGATTGTGATTGTGTGATTGTGATTGTGTGATTGTGATTGTGTGATTGTGATTGTGTGATTGTGATTGTGTGATTGTGATTGTGTGATTGTGATTGTGTGATTGTGATTGTGTGATTGTGATTGTGTGATTGTGATTGCGTGATTGCGATTGCGTGATTGCGTGATTGCGTGATTGCGTGATTGCGTGATTGCGTGATTGCGTGATTGCGTGATTGCGTGATTGCGTGATTGCGTGATTGCGTGTTTGCGTGATTGCGTGATTGCGTGATTGCGTGATTGCGTGATTGCGTGATTGCCTGGTTGCGTGATTGTGTGGTTGCGTGATTGTGTGATTGTGTGATTGTGTGATTGTGTGATTGTGTGATTGTGTGCTTGTGTGATTGTGTGATTGTGTGATTGTGTGATTGAGTGATTGTGTGATTGTATGATTGTGTGATTGTATGATTGTGTGATTGTGTGATTGTGTGACTGTGATTGTGTGACTGTGATTGTGTGACGGTGATTGTGTGACTGTGATTGTGTGACTGTGATTGTGTGACTGTGATTGTGCGATTGTGATTGTGCGACTGCGATTGTGTGACTGCGATAGTGTGATTGCGATTGTGTGATTGCAATTGTGTGATTGTGTCATTGTGATTGTGTGGTTGAAAGTGTGCGATTGTGATTATGTGATTGTGATTGTGTGATTGTGATTGTGTGATTGTGATTGTGTGATTGTGATTGTGTGATTGTGATTGTGTGATTGTGATTGTGTGATTGTGATTGAGTGATTGTGATTGTGTGATTGTGATTGTGTGATTGTGATTGTGTGATTGTGATTGTGTGATTGTGATTGTGCGACTGTGATTGTGTGACTGCGATTGTGTGACTGCGATAGTGTGATTACGATTGTGTGATTGCAATTGTGTGATTGCGTGACAGTGATTGCGTGACTGTGATTGCGCGGCTGCGATTGTGCAACTGTGATTTTGCGACTGCTTTTGTGTGGTTGCGATTGTGTGATTGCAATTGTGTGATTGTGTGATTGAGATTGTGTGATTGTGATTGTGTGATTGTGATTGTGTGATTGTGTGATTGTGTGATTGTGTGACTGTGATTGTGTGACTGTGATTGTGTGACGGTGATTGTGTGACTGTGATTGTGTGACTGTGATTGTGTGACTGTGATTGTGCGATTGTGATTGTGCGACTGCGATTGTGTGACTGCGATAGTGTGATTGCGATTGTGTGATTGCAATTGTGTGATTGTGTCATTGTGATTGTGTGGTTGAAAGTGTGCGATTGTGATTATGTGATTGTGATTGTGTGATTGTGATTGAGTGATTGTGATTGTGTGATTGTGATTGTGTGATTGTGATTGTGTGATTGTGATTGTGTGATTGTGATTGTGTGATTGTGATTGTGCGACTGTGATTGTGTGACTGTGATTGTGTGACTGCGATTGTGTGACTGCGATAGTGTGATTACGATTGTGTGATTGCAATTGTGTGATTGCGTGACAGTGATTGCGTGACTGTGATTGCGCGGCTGCGATTGTGCAACTGTGATTTTGCGACTGCTTTTGTGTGGTTGCGATTGTGTGATTGCAATTGTGTGATTGTGTGATTGAGATTGTGTGATTGTGATTGTGTGATTGTGATTGTGTGATTGTGTGATTGTGTGATTGTGTGATTGTGTGATTGTGTGATTGTGTGATTGTGTGATTGTGTGATTGTGTGATTGTGTGATTGTGAGATTGTGTGATTGTGTGATTGTATGATTGTGTGATTGTGTGATTGTGTGATTGTTTGATTGTGTGATTGTGTGATTGTGTGATTGTGTGATTGTGTGATTGGGTGATCGTGTGATTGCGTGATCGTGTGATTGCGAGATTGCGTGATTGTGTGATTGTGTGATTGTGTGATTGTGTGATTGTGTGATTGTGTGATTGTGTGATTGTGTGATTGTGTGATTGTGTGATTGTGTGATTGTGTGATTGTGTGATTGTGTGATTGTGTGATTGTGTGATTGTGTGATTGTGTGATTGTGTGATTGTGTGATTGTGTGATTGTGTGATTGTGTGAATGTGTGATTGTGTGATTGTGTGATTGTGTGATTGTGTGATTGTGTGATTGTGTGAATGTGTGATTGTGTGATTGTGTGTTTGTGTGATTGTGTGATTGTGTGATTGTGTGATTGTGTGATTGTGTGTTTGTGTGATTGTGTGATTGTGTGATTGTGTGACTGTGTGATTGTGTGATTGAGTGATTGTGTGATTGTGTGATTGTGTAATTGTGTGACTGTGATTGTGTGACTGTGATTGTGTGACTGTGATTGTGTGACTGTGATTGTACGACTGTGATTGTGCGACTGTGATTGTGCGACTGCGATTGTGTGACTGCGATAGTGTGATTGCGATTGTGTGATTGCAATTGTGTGATTGTGTCATTGTGATTGTGTGGTTGAGAGTGTGTGATTGTGATTATGTGATTGTGGTTGTATGATTGTGGTTGTGTGATTGTGGTTGTGTGATTGTGATTGTGTGATTGTGATTGTGCGACTGTGATTGTGTGACTGCGATTGTGTGACTGCGATAGTGTGATTGCGATTGTGTGATTGCAATTGTGTGATTGCGTGACTGTGATTGCGTGACTGTGATTGCGCGGCTGCGATTGTGCAACTGTGATTGTGCGACTGCTTTTGTGTGGTTGCGATTGTGTGATTGCAATTGTGTGATTGTGTGATTGAGATTGTGTGATTGTGATTGTGTGATTGTGATTGTGTGATTGTGTGATTGTGTGATTGTGTGATTGTGTGATTGTGTGATTGTGTGATTGTGCGATTGTGCGATTGTGCGACTGTGCGATTGTGTGATTGTGTGATTGTGTGATTGTGTGATTGTGTGATTGTGTGATTGTGTGATTGTGTGATTGTGTGATTGTGTGATTGTGTTATTGTGTGATTGTGTGATTGTGTGATTGTGTGATTGTGTGATTGTGTGATTGTGTGATTGTGTGATTGTGTGATTTTGTGATTGTGTGATTGTGTGATTGTGTGATTGTGTGATTGTGTGATTGTGTGATTGTGCGATTGTGCGATTGTGCGACTGTGCGATTGTGCGATTGTGTGATTGTGTGATTGTGTGATTGTGTGATTGTGTGATTGTGTGATTGTGTGATTGTGTGATTGTGTTATTGTGTGATTGTGTGATTGTGTGATTGTGTGATTGTGTGATTGTGTGATTGTGTGATTGTGTGATTGTGTGATTGTGTGATTGTGTGATTGTGTGATTGTGTGATTGTGTGATTGTGTGATTGTGTGATTGTGTGATTGTGTGATTGTGTGATTGTGTGATTGTGTGATTGTGTGATTGTGTGATTGTGATTGTGTGATTGTGATTGTGTGATTGCGATTGTGTGATTGTGATTGTGTGATTGTGATTGTGTGATTGTGTGATTGTGATTGTGTGATTGGGATTGTCGGTTTGGGATTGTGTGACTGCAATTGTGTGATTGAGTGTGTGTGATTGTGATTGTGTGATTGTGTGATTGAGTGATTGTGTGATTATGTGATTGTGTGATTGTGTGACTGTGATTGTGTGACTGTGATTGTGTGACTGTGATTGTGTGACTGTGATTGTGCGTCTGTGATTGTGCGACTGCGATTGTGTGACTGCGATAGTGTGATTGCGATTGTGTGATTGCAATTGTGTGATTGTGTCATTGTGATTGTGTTGTTGAGAGTGTGTGATTGTGATTATGTGTTTGTGATTGTGTGATTGTGATTGTGTGATTGTGATTGTGTGATTGTGGTTGTGTGATTGTGGTTGTGTGATTGTGGTTGTGTGATTGTGGTTGTGTGATTGTGGTTGTGTGAGTGTGGTTGTGTGATTGTGGTTGTGTGATTGTGGTTGTGTGATTGTGGTTGTGTGATTGTGGTTGTGTGATTGTGGTTGTGTAATTGTGGTTGTGTGATAGCGGTTGTGTGATTGCGATTGTGTGATTGCGATTGTGTGATTGCGATTGTGTGATTGCAATTGTGTGATTCTGTGATTCTGATTGTGTGATTGTGATTGTGAGGTTGTGATTGTGTGATTGTGATTGTGTAATTGGGATTATGTGACTGGGATTGTGTGATTGAGAGTGTGTGATTGTGATTTTGTGATTGTGATTGTGTGATTGTGATTGTGTGATTGTGATTGTGTGATTGTGATTGTGTGATTGTGATTGTGTGATTGTGATTGTGTGATTGTGATTGTGTGATTGTGATTGTGTGATTGTGATTGTGTGATTGTGATTGTGTGATTGTGATTGTGTGATTGTGATTGTGTGATTGTGATTGTGTGATTGTGATTGTGTGATTGTGATTGTGTGATTGTGATTGTGTGATTGTGATTGTGTGATTGTGATTGTGTGATTGTGATTGTGTGATTGTGATTGTGTGATTGTGATTGTGTGATTGTGATTGTGTGATTGTGATTGTGTGATTGTGATTGTGTGATTGTGATTGTGTGATTGTGATTGTGTGATTGTGATTGTGTGATTGTGATTGTGTGATTGTGATTGTGTGATTGTGATTGCGTGATTGCGATTGCGTGATTGCGTGATTGCGTGATTGCGTGATTGCGTGATTGCGTGATTGCGTGATTGCGTGATTGCGTGATTGCGTGATTGCGTGATTGCGTGTTTGCGTGATTGCGTGATTGCGTGATTGCGTGATTGCGTGATTGCGTGATTGCCTGGTTGCGTGATTGTGTGGTTGCGTGATTGTGTGATTGTGTGATTGTGTGATTGTGTGATTGTGTGATTGTGTGCTTGTGTGATTGTGTGATTGTGTGATTGTGTGATTGAGTGATTGTGTGATTGTATGATTGTGTGATTGTATGATTGTGTGATTGTGTGATTGTGTGACTGTGATTGTGTGACTGTGATTGTGTGACGGTGATTGTGTGACTGTGATTGTGTGACTGTGATTGTGTGACTGTGATTGTGCGATTGTGATTGTGCGACTGCGATTGTGTGACTGCGATAGTGTGATTGCGATTGTGTGATTGCAATTGTGTGATTGTGTCATTGTGATTGTGTGGTTGAAAGTGTGCGATTGTGATTATGTGATTGTGATTGTGTGATTGTGATTGTGTGATTGTGATTGTGTGATTGTGATTGTGTGATTGTGATTGTGTGATTGTGATTGTGTGATTGTGATTGAGTGATTGTGATTGTGTGATTGTGATTGTGTGATTGTGATTGTGTGATTGTGATTGTGTGATTGTGATTGTGCGACTGTGATTGTGTGACTGCGATTGTGTGACTGCGATAGTGTGATTACGATTGTGTGATTGCAATTGTGTGATTGCGTGACAGTGATTGCGTGACTGTGATTGCGCGGCTGCGATTGTGCAACTGTGATTTTGCGACTGCTTTTGTGTGGTTGCGATTGTGTGATTGCAATTGTGTGATTGTGTGATTGAGATTGTGTGATTGTGATTGTGTGATTGTGATTGTGTGATTGTGTGATTGTGTGATTGTGTGACTGTGATTGTGTGACTGTGATTGTGTGACGGTGATTGTGTGACTGTGATTGTGTGACTGTGATTGTGTGACTGTGATTGTGCGATTGTGATTGTGCGACTGCGATTGTGTGACTGCGATAGTGTGATTGCGATTGTGTGATTGCAATTGTGTGATTGTGTCATTGTGATTGTGTGGTTGAAAGTGTGCGATTGTGATTATGTGATTGTGATTGTGTGATTGTGATTGTGTGATTGTGATTGTGTGATTGTGATTGTGTGATTGTGATTGTGTGATTGTGATTGTGTGATTGTGATTGTGTGATTGTGATTGAGTGATTGTGATTGTGTGATTGTGATTGTGTGATTGTGATTGTGTGATTGTGATTGTGTGATTGTGATTGTGTGATTGTGATTGTGCGACTGTGATTGTGTGACTGCGATTGTGTGACTGCGATAGTGTGATTACGATTGTGTGATTGCAATTGTGTGATTGCGTGACAGTGATTGCGTGACTGTGATTGCGCGGCTGCGATTGTGCAACTGTGATTTTGCGACTGCTTTTGTGTGGTTGCGATTGTGTGATTGCAATTGTGTGATTGTGTGATTGAGATTGTGTGATTGTGATTGTGTGATTGTGATTGTGTGATTGTGTGATTGTGTGATTGTGTGATTGTGTGATTGTGTGATTGTGTGATTGTGTGATTGTGTGATTGTGTGATTGTGTGATTGTGAGATTGTGTGATTGTGTGATTGTATGATTGTGTGATTGTGTGATTGTGTGATTGTTTGATTGTGTGATTGTGTGATTGTGTGATTGTGTGATTGTGTGATTGGGTGATCGTGTGATTGCGTGATCGTGTGATTGCGAGATTGCGTGATTGTGTGATTGTGTGATTGTGTGATTGTGTGATTGTGTGATTGTGTGATTGTGTGATTGTGTGATTGTGTGATTGTGTGATTGTGTTATTGTGTGATTGTGTGATTGTGTGATTGTGTGATTGTGTGATTGTGTGATTGTGTGATCGTGTGATTGGGTGATCGTGTGATTGCGTGATTGCGTGATTGTGTGATTGTGTGACTGTGTGATTGTGTGATTGTGTGATTGTGTGATTGTGTGATTGTGTGATTGTGTGATTGTGTGATTGTGTGTTTGTGTGATTGTGTGATTGTGTGATTGTGTGACTGTGTGATTGTGTGATTGAGTGATTGTGTGATTGTGTGATTGTGTAATTGTGTGACTGTGATTGTGTGACTGTGATTGTGTGACTGTGATTGTGTGACTGTGATTGTACGACTGTGATTGTGCGACTGTGATTGTGCGACTGCGATTGTGTGACTGCGATAGTGTGATTGCGATTGTGTGATTGCAATTGTGTGATTGTGTCATTGTGATTGTGTGGTTGAGAGTGTGTGATTGTGATTATGTGATTGTGGTTGTATGATTGTGGTTGTGTGATTGTGGTTGTGTGATTGTGATTGTGTGATTGTGATTGTGCGACTGTGATTGTGTGACTGCGATTGTGTGACTGCGATAGTGTGATTGCGATTGTGTGATTGCAATTGTGTGATTGCGTGACTGTGATTGCGTGACTGTGATTGCGCGGCTGCGATTGTGCAACTGTGATTGTGCGACTGCTTTTGTGTGGTTGCGATTGTGTGATTGCAATTGTGTGATTGTGTGATTGAGATTGTGTGATTGTGATTGTGTGATTGTGATTGTGTGATTGTGTGATTGTGTGATTGTGTGATTGTGTGATTGTGTGATTGTGTGATTGTGCGATTGTGCGATTGTGCGACTGTGCGATTGTGTGATTGTGTGATTGTGTGATTGTGTGATTGTGTGATTGTGTGATTGTGTGATTGTGTGATTGTGTGATTGTGTGATTGTGTGATTGTGTTATTGTGTGATTGTGTGATTGTGTGATTGTGTGATTGTGTGATTGTGTGATTGTGTGATTGTGTGATTGTGTGATTTTGTGATTGTGTGATTGTGTGATTGTGTGATTGTGTGATTGTGTGATTGTGTGATTGTGTGATTGTGCGATTGTGCGATTGTGCGACTGTGCGATTGTGCGATTGTGTGATTGTGTGATTGTGTGATTGTGTGATTGTGTGATTGTGTGATTGTGTGATTGTGTGATTGTGTTATTGTGTGATTGTGTGATTGTGTGATTGTGTGATTGTGTGATTGTGTGATTGTGTGATTGTGTGATTGTGTGATTGTGTGATTGTGTGATTGTGTGATTGTGTGATTGTGTGATTGTGTGATTGTGTGATTGTGTGATTGTGTGATTGTGTGATTGTGTGATTGTGATTGTGTGATTGTGATTGTGTGATTGCGATTGTATGATTGTGATTGTGTGATTGTGATTGTGTGATTGTGTGATTGTGATTGTGTGATTGGGATTGTCGGTTTGGGATTGTGTGACTGCAATTGTGTGATTGAGTGTGTGTGATTGTGATTGTGTGATTGTGTGATTGAGTGATTGTGTGATTATGTGATTGTGTGATTGTGTGACTGTGATTGTGTGACTGTGATTGTGTGACTGTGATTGTGTGACTGTGATTGTGCGTCTGTGATTGTGCGACTGCGATTGTGTGACTGCGATAGTGTGATTGCGATTGTGTGATTGCAATTGTGTGATTGTGTCATTGTGATTGTGTTGTTGAGAGTGTGTGATTGTGATTATGTGTTTGTGATTGTGTGATTGTGATTGTGTGATTGTGATTGTGTGATTGTGGTTGTGTGATTGTGGTTGTGTGATTGTGGTTGTGTGATTGTGGTTGTGTGATTGTGGTTGTGTGAGTGTGGTTGTGTGATTGTGGTTGTGTGATTGTGGTTGTGTGATTGTGGTTGTGTGATTGTGGTTGTGTGATTGTGGTTGTGTGATTGTGGTTGTGTGATAGCGGTTGTGTGATTGCGATTGTGTGATTGCGATTGTGTGATTGCGATTGTGTGATTGCAATTGTGTGATTCTGTGATTCTGATTGTGTGATTGTGATTGTGAGGTTGTGATTGTGTGATTGTGATTGTGTAATTGGGATTATGTGACTGGGATTGTGTGATTGAGAGTGTGTGATTGTGATTTTGTGATTGTGATTGTGTGATTGTGATTGTGTGATTGTGATTGTGTGATTGTGATTGTGTGATTGTGATTGTGTGATTGTGATTGTGTGATTGTGATTGTGTGATTGTGATTGTGTGATTGTGATTGTGTGATTGTGATTGTGTGATTGTGATTGTGTGATTGTGATTGTGTGATTGTGATTGTGTGATTGTGATTGTGTGATTGTGATTGTGTGATTGTGATTGTGTGATTGTGATTGTGTGATTGTGATTGTGTGATTGTGATTGTGTGATTGTGATTGTGTGATTGTGATTGTGTGATTGTGATTGTGTGATTGTGATTGTGTGATTGTGATTGTGTGATTGTGATTGTGTGATTGTGATTGTGTGATTGTGATTGTGTGATTGTGATTGTGTGATTGTGATTGTGTGATTGTGATTGTGTGATTGTGATTGTGTGATTGTGATTGTGTGATTGTGATTGTGTGATTGTGATTGTGTGATTGTGATTGTGTGATTGTGATTGTGTGATTGTGATTGTGTGATTGTGATTGTGTGATTGTGATTGTGTGATTGTGATTGTGTGATTGTGATTGTGTGATTGTGATTGTGTGATTGTGATTGTGTGATTGTGATTGTGTGATTGTGATTGTGTGATTGTGATTGTGTGATTGTGATTGTGTGATTGTGATTGTGTGATTGTGATTGTGTGATTGTGATTGCGTGATTGTGATTGTGTGATTGTGATTGTGTGATTGTGATTGTGTGATTGTGATTGTGTGATTGTGATTGTGTGATTGTGATTGTGTGATTGTGATTGTGTGATTGTGTGATTGTGATTGTGCGATTGTGATTGTGCGATTGTGATTGTGCGATTGTGATTGTGCGATTGTGTTTGTGCGATTGTGATTGTGCGATTGTGGTTGTGCGATTGCGATTGTGCGATTGCGATTGTGCGATTGTGATTGTGCGATAGTGATTGTGCGATTGTGATTGTGCGATTGTGATTGTGCGATTGTGATTGTGCGATTGTGATTGTGTGATTGTGTGGTTGCGATTGTGTGATTGCAATTGTGTGATTGTGTGATTGAGATTGTATGATTGTGATTGTGTGATTGTGATTGTGTGATTGTGTGATTGTGTGTTTGTGTGATTGTGTGATTGTGTGATTGTGTGATTGTGAGATTGTGTGATTGTGTGATTGTGTGATTGTGTGATTGTGTGATTGTTTGATTGTGTGATTGTGTGATTGTGTGATTGTGTGATTGTGTGATTGTGTGATTGTGTGATTGTGTGATTGTGTGATTGTGTGATTGTGTGATTGTGTGATTGTGTGATTGTGTGATTGTGTGATTGTGTGATTGTGTGATTGTGTGATTGTGTGATTGTTCGATTGTGTGATTGTGTGATTGTGTGATTGTGTGATTGTGTGATTGTGTGATTGTGTGATTGTGTGATTGTGTGATTGTGTGATTGTGTGATTGTGTGATTGTGATTGTGTGATTGTGATTGTGTGATTGCGATTGTGTGATTGCGATTGTATGATTGTGATTGTGACTGAGTGATTGTGATTGTATGATTGTGATTGTGTGATTGTGATTGTGTGATTGTGATTGTGCGATTGTGATTGTGCGATTGTGATTGTGTGATTGTGATTGTGTGATTGTGATTGTGTGATTGTGATTGTGTGATTGTGATTGTGTGGTTGTGATTGTGTGATTGTTATTGTGAGATTGTGATTGTGTGATTGTGATTGTGTGATTGGGATTGTGTGATTGTGATTGTGTGATTGTGATTGTGTGATTGTGATTGTGTGATTGTGATTGTGTGATTGTGATTGTGTGATTGTGATTGTGTGATTGTGATTGTGTGATTGTGATTGTGTGATTGTGATTGTGTGATTGTGATTGTGTGATTGTGATTGTGTGATAGTGATTGTGTGATTGTGATTGTGTGATTGTGGTTGTGTGATTGTGGTTGTGTGATTGTGGTTGTGTGATTGTGGTTGTGTGATTGTGGTTGTGTGATTGTGGTTGTGTGATTGTGGTTGTGTGATTGTGGTTGTGTGATTGTGGTTGTGTGATTGTGGTTGTGTGATTGTGGTTGTGTGATGGTGGTTGTGTGATCGTGGTTGTGTGATTGTGGTTGTGTGATTGTGGTTGTATGATTGTGGTTGTGTGATTGTGGTTGTGTGATTGCGGTTGTGTGATTGCGATTGTGTGATTGCGATTGTGTGATTCTGTGATTCTGATTCTGTGATTCTGATTGTGTGATTGTGATTGTGAGATTGTGATTGTGTGATTGTGATTGTGTAATTGGGATTGTGTGACTGGGATTGCGTGATTGAGAGTGTGTGATTGTGATTTTGTGACTGTGATTGTGTGATTGTGATTGTGTGATTGTGTGATTGTGTAATTGTGTGATTGTATGATTGTGATTGTGTGATTGTGATTGTGTGATTGTGATTGTGCGACTGTGATTGTGTGACTGCGATTGTGTGACTGCGATAGTGTGATTGCGATTGTGTGATTGCAATTGTGTGATTGCGTGACTCTGATTGCGTGACTGTGATTGCGCGGCTGCGATTGTGCAACGGTGATTGTGCGACTGCTTTTGTGTGGTTGCGATTGTGTGATTGCAATTGTGTGATTGTGTGATTGAGATTGTGTGATTGTGATTGTGTGATTGTGATTGTGTGATTGTGATTGTGTGATTGTGATTGTGTGATTGTGTGATTGTGTGATTGTGTGATTGTGTGATTGTGTGATTGTGTGATTGTGTGATTGTGTGATTGTGTGGTTGTGTGATTGTGGTTGTGTGATTGCGGTTGTGTGATTGCGATTGTGTGATTGCGATTGTGTGATTGCGATTGTGTGATTGCAATTGTGTGATTCTGTGATTCTGATTGTGTGATTGTGATTGTGAGGTTGTGATTGTGTGATTGTGATTGTGTAATTGGGATTGTGTGACTGGGATTGTGTGATTGAGGGTGTGTGATTGTGATTTTGTGATTGTGATTGCGTGATTGTGATTGCGTGATTGTGATTGTGTGATTGTGTGATTGTGTGATTGTGTGATTGTGTAATTGTGTGATTGTGTGATTTTGTGATTGTGATTGTGTGATTGTGATTGTGTGATTGTGATTGTGTGATTGTGATTGTGTGATTGTGATTGTGTGATTGTGATTGTGTGATTGTGATTGTGTGATTGTGATTGTGTGATTGTGATTGTGTGATTGTGATTGTGTGATTGTGATTGTGTGATTGTGATTGTGTGATTGTGATTGTGTGATTGTGATTGTGTGATTGTGATTGTGTGATTGTGATTGTGTGATTGTGATTGTGTGATTGTGATTGTGTGATTGTGATTGTGTGATTGTGATTGTGTGATTGTGATTGTGTGATTGTGATTGTGTGATTGTGATTGTGTGATTGTGATTGTGTGATTGTGATTGTGTGATTGTGATTGTGTGATTGTGATTGTGTGATTGCGATTGTGTGATTGCGATTGTGTGATTGCGATTGTATGATTGTGATTGTGACTGAGTGATTGTGATTGTATGATTGTGATTGTGTGATTGTGATTGTGTGATTGTGATTGTGTGATTGTGATTGTGTGATTGTGATTGTGTGATTGTGATTGTGTGATTGTGATTGTGTGAATCTGATTGTGTGATTGTGATTGTGTGATTGTGATTGTGTGATTGTGATTGTGTGATTGTGATTGTGTGATTGTGATTGTGTGATTGTGATTGTGTGATTGCGTGATTGTGTGATTGTGTTATTGTGTGATTGTGTGATTGTGTGATTGTGTGATTGTGTGATTGTGTGATTGTGTGATTGTGTGATTGTGTGATTTTGTGATTGTGTGATTGTGTGATTGTGTGATTGTGTGATTGTGTGATTGTGCGATTGTGCGATTGTGCGACTGTGCGATTGTGCGATTGTGCGATTGTGCGATTGTGTGATTGTGTGATTGTGTGATTGTGTGATTGTGTGATTGTGTGATTGTGTTATTGTGTGATTGTGTGATTGTGTGATTGTGTGATTGTGTGATTGTGTGATTGTGTGATTGTGTGATTGTGTGATTGTGTGATTGTGTGATTGTGTGATTGTGTGATTGTGTGATTGTGTGATTGTGTGATTGTGTGGTTGTGTGATTGTGTGATTGTGTGATTGTGTGATTGTGTGATTGTGATTGTGTGATTGTGATTGTGTGATTGCGATTGTGTGATTGTGATTGTGTGATTGTGATTGTGTGATTGTGTGATTGTGATTGTGTGATTGGGATTGTCGGTTTGGGATTGTGTGACTGCAATTGTGTGATTGAGTGTGTGTGATTGTGATTGTGTGATTGTGTGATTGAGTGATTGTGTGATTATGTGATTGTGTGATTGTGTGACTGTGATTGTGTGACTGTGATTGTGTGATTGTGATTGTGTGATTGTGATTGTGTGATTGTGATTGTGTGATAGTGATTGTGTGATTGTGATTGTGTGATTGTGGTTGTGTGATTGTGGTTGTGTGATTGTGGTTGTGTGATTGTGGTTGTGTGATTGTGGTTGTGTGATTGTGGTTGTGTGATTGTGGTTGTGTGATTGTGGTTGTGTGATTGTGGTTGTGTGATTGTGGTTGTGTGATTGTGGTTGTGTGATGGTGGTTGTGTGATCGTGGTTGTGTGATTGTGGTTGTGTGATTGTGGTTGTATGATTGTGGTTGTGTGATTGTGGTTGTGTGATTGCGGTTGTGTGATTGCGATTGTGTGATTGCGATTGTGTGATTCTGTGATTCTGATTCTGTGATTCTGATTGTGTGATTGTGATTGTGAGATTGTGATTGTGTGATTGTGATTGTGTAATTGGGATTGTGTGACTGGGATTGCGTGATTGAGAGTGTGTGATTGTGATTTTGTGACTGTGATTGTGTGATTGTGATTGTGTGATTGTGTGATTGTGTAATTGTGTGATTGTATGATTGTGATTGTGTGATTGTGATTGTGTGATTGTGATTGTGCGACTGTGATTGTGTGACTGCGATTGTGTGACTGCGATAGTGTGATTGCGATTGTGTGATTGCAATTGTGTGATTGCGTGACTCTGATTGCGTGACTGTGATTGCGCGGCTGCGATTGTGCAACGGTGATTGTGCGACTGCTTTTGTGTGGTTGCGATTGTGTGATTGCAATTGTGTGATTGTGTGATTGAGATTGTGTGATTGTGATTGTGTGATTGTGATTGTGTGATTGTGATTGTGTGATTGTGATTGTGTGATTGTGTGATTGTGTGATTGTGTGATTGTGTGATTGTGTGATTGTGTGATTGTGTGATTGTGTGATTGTGTGGTTGTGTGATTGTGGTTGTGTGATTGCGGTTGTGTGATTGCGATTGTGTGATTGCGATTGTGTGATTGCGATTGTGTGATTGCAATTGTGTGATTCTGTGATTCTGATTGTGTGATTGTGATTGTGAGGTTGTGATTGTGTGATTGTGATTGTGTAATTGGGATTGTGTGACTGGGATTGTGTGATTGAGGGTGTGTGATTGTGATTTTGTGATTGTGATTGCGTGATTGTGATTGCGTGATTGTGATTGTGTGATTGTGTGATTGTGTGATTGTGTGATTGTGTAATTGTGTGATTGTGTGATTTTGTGATTGTGATTGTGTGATTGTGATTGTGTGATTGTGATTGTGTGATTGTGATTGTGTGATTGTGATTGTGTGATTGTGATTGTGTGATTGTGATTGTGTGATTGTGATTGTGTGATTGTGATTGTGTGATTGTGATTGTGTGATTGTGATTGTGTGATTGTGATTGTGTGATTGTGATTGTGTGATTGTGATTGTGTGATTGTGATTGTGTGATTGTGATTGTGTGATTGTGATTGTGTGATTGTGATTGTGTGATTGTGATTGTGTGATTGCGATTGTGTGATTGCGATTGTGTGATTGCGATTGTATGATTGTGATTGTGACTGAGTGATTGTGATTGTATGATTGTGATTGTGTGATTGTGATTGTGTGATTGTGATTGTGTGATTGTGATTGTGTGATTGTGATTGTGTGATTGTGATTGTGTGATTGTGATTGTGTGAATCTGATTGTGTGATTGTGATTGTGTGATTGTGATTGTGTGATTGTGATTGTGTGATTGTGATTGTGTGATTGTGATTGTGTGATTGTGATTGTGTGATTGCGTGATTGTGTGATTGTGTTATTGTGTGATTGTGTGATTGTGTGATTGTGTGATTGTGTGATTGTGTGATTGTGTGATTGTGTGATTGTGTGATTTTGTGATTGTGTGATTGTGTGATTGTGTGATTGTGTGATTGTGTGATTGTGCGATTGTGCGATTGTGCGACTGTGCGATTGTGCGATTGTGCGATTGTGCGATTGTGTGATTGTGTGATTGTGTGATTGTGTGATTGTGTGATTGTGTGATTGTGTTATTGTGTGATTGTGTGATTGTGTGATTGTGTGATTGTGTGATTGTGTGATTGTGTGATTGTGTGATTGTGTGATTGTGTGATTGTGTGATTGTGTGATTGTGTGATTGTGTGATTGTGTGATTGTGTGATTGTGTGGTTGTGTGATTGTGTGATTGTGTGATTGTGTGATTGTGTGATTGTGATTGTGTGATTGTGATTGTGTGATTGCGATTGTGTGATTGTGATTGTGTGATTGTGATTGTGTGATTGTGTGATTGTGATTGTGTGATTGGGATTGTCGGTTTGGGATTGTGTGACTGCAATTGTGTGATTGAGTGTGTGTGATTGTGATTGTGTGATTGTGTGATTGAGTGATTGTGTGATTATGTGATTGTGTGATTGTGTGACTGTGATTGTGTGACTGTGATTGTGTGATTGTGATTGTGTGATTGTGATTGTGTGATTGTGATTGTGTGATTGTGATTGTGTGATTGTGATTGTGTGATTGTGATTGTGTGATTGTGATTGTGTGATTGTGATTGTGTGATTGTGATTGTGTGATTGTGATTGTGTGATTGTGATTGTGTGATTGTGATTGTGTGATTGTGATTGTGTGGTTGTGATTGTGTGATTGTGATTGTGTGATTGTGATTGTGTGATTGTGATTGTGTGATTGTGATTGTGTGATTGTGATTGTGTGATTGTGATTGTGTGATTGTGATTGTGTGATTGTGATTGTGTGATTGTGATTGTGTGATTGTGATTGTGTGATTGTGATTGTGTGATTGTGATTGTGTGATTGTGATTGTGTGATTGTGTGATTGTGATTGTGCGATTGTGATTGTGCGATTGTGATTGTGCGATTGTGATTGTGCGATTGTGTTTGTGCGATTGTGATTGTGCGATTGTGGTTGTGCGATTGCGATTGTGCGATTGCGATTGTGCGATTGCGATTGTGCGATTGTGATTGTGCGATTGTGATTGTGCGATTGTGATTGTGCGATTGTGATTGTGCGATTGTGATTGTGCGATTGTGATTGTGTGATTGTGTGGTTGCGATTGTGTGATTGCAATTGTGTGATTGTGTGATTGAGATTGTATGATTGTGATTGTGTGATTGTGATTGTGTGATTGTGATTGTGTGATTGTGTGATTGTGTGTTTGTGTGATTGTGTGATTGTGTGATTGTGTGATTGTGTGATTGTGAGATTGTGTGATTGTGTGATTGTGTGATTGTGTGATTGTGTGATTGTTTGATTGTGTGATTGTGTGATTGTGTGATTGTGTGATTGTGTGATTGTGTGATTGTGTGATTGTGTGATTGTGTGATTGTGTGATTGTGTGATTGTGTGATTGTGTGATTGTGTGATTGTGTGATTGTGTGATTGTGTGATTGTGTGATTGTGTGATTGTTCGATTGTGTGATTGTGTGATTGTGTGATTGTGTGATTGTGTGATTGTGTGATTGTGTGATTGTGTGATTGTGTGATTGTGTGATTGTGTGATTGTGTGATTGTGATTGTGTGATTGTGATTGTGTGATTGCGATTGTGTGATTGCGATTGTATGATTGTGATTGTGACTGAGTGATTGTGATTGTATGATTGTGATTGTGTGATTGTGATTGTGTGATTGTGATTGTGTGATTGTGATTGTGCGATTGTGATTGTGTGATTGTGATTGTGTGATTGTGATTGTGTGATTGTGATTGTGTGATTGTGATTGTGTGGTTGTGATTGTGTGATTGTTATTGTGAGATTGTGATTGTGTGATTGTGATTGTGTGATTGGGATTGTGTGATTGTGATTGTGTGATTGTGATTGTGTGATTGTGATTGTGTGATTGTGATTGTGTGATTGTGATTGTGTGATTGTGATTGTGTGATTGTGATTGTGTGATTGTGATTGTGTGATTGTGATTGTGTGATTGTGATTGTGTGATTGTGATTGTGTGATAGTGATTGTGTGATTGTGATTGTGTGATTGTGGTTGTGTGATTGTGGTTGTGTGATTGTGGTTGTGTGATTGTGGTTGTGTGATTGTGGTTGTGTGATTGTGGTTGTGTGATTGTGGTTGTGTGATTGTGGTTGTGTGATTGTGGTTGTGTGATTGTGGTTGTGTGATTGTGGTTGTGTGATGGTGGTTGTGTGATCGTGGTTGTGTGATCGTGGTTGTGTGATTGTGGTTGTATGATTGTGGTTGTGTGGTTGTGGTTGTGTGATTGCGGTTGTGTGATTGCGATTGTGTGATTGCGATTGTGTGATTCTGTGATTCTGATTCTGTGATTCTGATTGTGTGATTGTGATTGTGAGATTGTGATTGTGTGATTGTGATTGTGTAATTGGGATTGTGTGACTGGGATTGCGTGATTGAGAGTGTGTGATTGTGATTTTGTGACTGTGATTGTGTGATTGTGATTGTGTGATGTGTGATTGTGTAATTGTGTGATTGTATGATTGTGATTGTGTGATTGTGATTGTGTGATTGTGATTGTGCGACTGTGATTGTGTGACTGCGATTGTGTGACTGCGATAGTGTGATTGCGATTGTGTGATTGCAATTGTGTGATTGCGTGACTCTGATTGCGTGACTGTGATTGCGCGGCTGCGATTGTGCAACGGTGATTGTGCGACTGCTTTTGTGTGGTTGCGATTGTGTGATTGCAATTGTGTGATTGTGTGATTGAGATTGTGTGATTGTGATTGTGTGATTGTGATTGTGTGATTGTGATTGTGTGATTGTGATTGTGTGATTGTGTGATTGTGTGATTGTGTGATTGTGTGATTGTGTGATTGTGTGATTGTGTGATTGTGTGATTGTGTGGTTGTGTGATTGTGGTTGTGTGATTGCGGTTGTGTGATTGCGATTGTGTGATTGCGATTGTGTGATTGCGATTGTGTGATTGCAATTGTGTGATTCTGTGATTCTGATTGTGTGATTGTGATTGTGAGGTTGTGATTGTGTGATTGTGATTGTGTAATTGGGATTGTGTGACTGGGATTGTGTGATTGAGGGTGTGTGATTGTGATTTTGTGATTGTGATTGCGTGATTGTGATTGCGTGATTGTGATTGTGTGATTGTGTGATTGTGTGATTGTGTGATTGTGTAATTGTGTGATTGTGTGATTTTGTGATTGTGATTGTGTGATTGTGATTGTGTGATTGTGATTGTGTGATTGTGATTGTGTGATTGTGATTGTGTGATTGTGATTGTGTGATTGTGATTGTGTGATTGTGATTGTGAGATTGTGATTG
Organism: Megachile rotundata; assembly: GCF_050947335.1. Taxonomy (NCBI): domain Eukaryota; kingdom Metazoa; phylum Arthropoda; class Insecta; order Hymenoptera; family Megachilidae; genus Megachile; species Megachile rotundata. Next base: position 4,900 of record NC_134991.1, on the reverse strand, counting down.
TGTGATTGTGATTGTGTGATTGGGATTGTGTGATTGTGATTGTGTGATTGTGATTGTGTGATTGTGATTGTGTGATTGTGATTGTGTGATTGTGATTGTGTGATTGTGATTGTGTGATTGTGATTGTGTGATTGTGATTGTGTGATTGTGATTGTGTGATTGTGATTGTGTGATTGTGATTGTGTGATTGTGATTGTGTGATAGTGATTGTGTGATTGTGATTGTGTGATTGTGGTTGTGTGATTGTGGTTGTGTGATTGTGGTTGTGTGATTGTGGTTGTGTGATTGTGGTTGTGTGATTGTGGTTGTGTGATTGTGGTTGTGTGATTGTGGTTGTGTGATTGTGGTTGTGTGATTGTGGTTGTGTGATTGTGGTTGTGTGATGGTGGTTGTGTGATCGTGGTTGTGTGATTGTGGTTGTGTGATTGTGGTTGTATGATTGTGGTTGTGTGGTTGTGGTTGTGTGATTGCGGTTGTGTGATTGCGATTGTGTGATTGCGATTGTGTGATTCTGTGATTCTGATTCTGTGATTCTGATTGTGTGATTGTGATTGTGAGATTGTGATTGTGTGATTGTGATTGTGTAATTGGGATTGTGTGACTGGGATTGCGTGATTGAGAGTGTGTGATTGTGATTTTGTGACTGTGATTGTGTGATTGTGATTGTGTGATGTGTGATTGTGTAATTGTGTGATTGTATGATTGTGATTGTGTGATTGTGATTGTGTGATTGTGATTGTGCGACTGTGATTGTGTGACTGCGATTGTGTGACTGCGATAGTGTGATTGCGATTGTGTGATTGCAATTGTGTGATTGCGTGACTCTGATTGCGTGACTGTGATTGCGCGGCTGCGATTGTGCAACGGTGATTGTGCGACTGCTTTTGTGTGGTTGCGATTGTGTGATTGCAATTGTGTGATTGTGTGATTGAGATTGTGTGATTGTGATTGTGTGATTGTGATTGTGTGATTGTGATTGTGTGATTGTGATTGTGTGATTGTGTGATTGTGTGATTGTGTGATTGTGTGATTGTGTGATTGTGTGATTGTGTGATTGTGTGATTGTGTGGTTGTGTGATTGTGGTTGTGTGATTGCGGTTGTGTGATTGCGATTGTGTGATTGCGATTGTGTGATTGCGATTGTGTGATTGCAATTGTGTGATTCTGTGATTCTGATTGTGTGATTGTGATTGTGAGGTTGTGATTGTGTGATTGTGATTGTGTAATTGGGATTGTGTGACTGGGATTGTGTGATTGAGGGTGTGTGATTGTGATTTTGTGATTGTGATTGCGTGATTGTGATTGCGTGATTGTGATTGTGTGATTGTGTGATTGTGTGATTGTGTGATTGTGTAATTGTGTGATTGTGTGATTTTGTGATTGTGATTGTGTGATTGTGATTGTGTGATTGTGATTGTGTGATTGTGATTGTGTGATTGTGATTGTGTGATTGTGATTGTGTGATTGTGATTGTGTGATTGTGATTGTGTGATTGTGATTGTGTGGTTGTGATTGTGTGATTGTTATTGTGAGATTGTGATTGTGTGATTGTGATTGTGTGATTGTGATTGTGTGATTGTGATTGTGTGATTGTGATTGTGTGATTGTGATTGTGTGATTGCGATTGTGTGATTGCGATTGTGTGATTGCGATTGTATGATTGTGATTGTGACTGAGTGATTGTGATTGTATGATTGTGATTGTGTGATTGTGATTGTGTGATTGCGATTGTGTGATTGCGATTGTATGATTGTGATTGTGACTGAGTGATTGTGATTGTATGATTGTGATTGTGTGATTGTGATTGTGTGATTGTGATTGTGTGATTGTGATTGTGTGATTGTGATTGTGTGATTGTGATTGTGTGATTGTGATTGTGTGATAGTGATTGTGTGATTGTGATTGTGTGATTGTGGTTGTGTGATTGTGATTGTGTGATTGTGATTGTGTGATTGTGATTGTGTGATTGTGATTGTGTGAATGTGATTGTGTGATTGTGATTGTGTGATTGTGATTGTGTGATTGTGATTGTGTGATTGTGATTGTGTGAGTGTGATTGTGTGATTGTGATTGTGTGATTGTGATTGTGTGATTGTGATTGTGTGATTGTGATTGTGTGATTGTGATTGTGTGATTGTGATTGTGTGATTGTGATTGTGTGATTGTGATTGTGTGATTGTGATTGTGTGACTGTGATTGTGTGACTGTGATTGTGTGACTGTGATTGTGCGTCTGTGATTGTGCGACTGCGATTGTGTGACTGCGATAGTGTGATTGCGATTGTGTGATTGCAATTGTGTGATTGTGTCATTGTGATTGTGTGGTTGAGAGTGTGTGATTGTGATTATGTGATTGTGATTGTGTGATTGTGATTGTGTGATTGTGTGATTGTGTGATTGTTTGATTGTGTGACTGTGTGATTGTGTGATTGTGTGATTGTGTGATTGTGTGATTGTGTGATTGTGTGATTGTGTGATTGTGTGATTGTGTGATTGTGTGATTGTGTGATTGTGTGATTGTGTGATTGTGTGATTGTGTGATTGTGTGATTGTGTGATTGTGTGATTGTGTGATTGTGTGATTGTTCGATTGTGTGATTGTGTGATTGTGTGATTGTGTGATTGTGATATTGTGTGATTGTGTGATTGTGTGATTGTGTGATTGTGTGATTGTGTGATTGTGTGATTGTGTGATTGTGTGATTGTGTGATTGTGATTGTGTGATTGTGATTGTGTGATTGTGATTGTGTGGTTGTGATTGTGTGATTGTTATTGTGAGATTATGATTGTGTGATTGTGATTGTGTGATTGTGATTGTGTGATTGTGATTGTGTGATTGCGATTGTGTGATTGCGATTGTATGATTGTGATTGTGACTGAGTGATTGTGATTGTATGATTGTGATTGTGTGATTGTGATTGTGTGATTGTGATTGTGTGATTGTGATTGTGTGATTGTGATTGTGTGATTGTGATTGTGTGATTGTGATTGTGTGATTGTGATTGTGTGATTGTGATTGTGTGATTGTGATTGTGTGATTGTGATTGTGTGATTGTGATTGTGTGATTGTGATTGTGTGATTGTGATTGTGTGATTGTGATTGTGTGATTGTGATTGTGTGATTGTGATTGTGTGATTGTGATTGTGTGGTTGTGATGGTGTGATTGTGTGGTGTGTGGGTGTGGGATTGTGGTGTGTGTTGTGTGTGTGTGTGTGTGGTGTGATTGTGTGATTGTGATTGTGTGATTGTGATTGTGTGGGTGTGTGTGGTGGTGTGTGGTGTTGTGATGTGTGTTGTGGTTGTGTGTTGTGTGTGTGATTGTGGTGGGTGTGGATTGTGATTGTGTGGGTGTGATTGTGTGGTGTGATTGTGGTGTGTGATTGGGTGGTGGGATTGTGGTTGTGTGATTGTGGTTGTGGTGGGTGTGGTGTGGGGGGTGGTGGTGTGGTGTGTGTGGGTTGTGTGATTGTGGTTGTGTGATTGTGGTTGTGTGATTGTGGTTGTGTGATTGTGGTTGTGTGATTGTGGTTGTGTGATGGTGGTTGTGTGATCGTGGTTGTGTGATCGTGGTTGTGTGATTGTGGTTGTATGATTGTGGTTGTGTGATTGTGGTTGTGTGATGGCGGTTGTGTGATTGCGATTGTGTGATTGCGATTGTGTGATTGCGATTGTGTGATCGCAATTGTGTGATTCTGTGATTCTGATTCTGTGATTCTGATTGTGTGATTGTGATTGTGAGATTGTGATTGTGTGATTGTGATTGTGTAATTGGGATTGTGTGACTGGGATTGCGTGATTGAGAGTGTGTGATTGTGATTTTGTGATTGTGATTGTGTGATTGTGATTGTGTGATTGTGTGATTGTGTAATTGTGTGATTGTATGATTGTGATTGTGTGATTGTGATTGTGTGATTGTGATTGTGCGACTGTGATTGTGTGACTGCGATTGTGTGACTGCGATAGTGTGATTGCGATTGTGTGATTGCAATTGTGTGATTGCGTGACTCTGATTGCGTGACTGTGATTGCGCGGCTGCGATTGTGCAACGGTGATTGTGCGACTGCTTTTGTGTGGTTGCGATTGTGTGATTGCAATTGTGTGATTGTGTGATTGAGATTGTGTGATTGTGATTGTGTGATTGTGATTGTGTGATTGTGATTGTGTGATTGTGATTGTGTGATTGTGTGATTGTGTGATTGTGTGATTGTGTGATTGTGTGATTGTGTGATTGTGTGATTGTGTGATTGTGTGATTGTGTGATTGTGTGATTGTGTGATTGTGTGATTGTGTGATTGTGTGATTGTGTGATTGTGTGATTGTGTGATTGTGTGATTGTGTGATTGTGTGATTGTGTGATTGTGTGATTGTGTGATTGTGTGATTGTGATTGTGTGATTGTGATTGTGTGATTGTGTGATTGAGAGTGTGTGATTGTGATTGTGTGATTGTGATTGTGTGATTGTGATTGTGTGATTGTGATTGTGTGATTGTGAGTGTGTGATTGTGATTGTGTGATTGTGATTGTGTGATTGTGATTGTGTGATTGTGATTGTGTGATTGTGATTGTGTGATTGTGACTGTGTGATTGTGTGATTGTGTGATTGTGATTGCGTGATTGCGTGATTGCGTGATTGCGTGATTGCGTGATTGCGTGATTGCGTGATTGCGTGATTGCGTGATTGCGTGATTGCGTGATTGCGTGGTTGCGTGATTGTGTGGTTGCGTGATTGTGTGATTGTGTGATTGTGTGTTTGTGTGATTGTGTGATTGTGTGATTTTGTGACTGTGTGATTGTGTGATTGAGTGATTGTGTGACTGTGTGATTGTGTGATTGTGTGACTGTGATTGTGTGACTGTGATTGTGTGACTGTGATTGTGTGACTGTGATTGTGTGACTGTGAT